>NC_050103.1:121924517-131924517 GCF_902167145.1 Zea mays | reverse complement strand
ACGTGCCACAACAACTTACTCAACAAACTAGCCGACAAAGAAGACTAGCATCGAACCGAGGACCGAGCTCTAAGTGTGATTGACCACCACTAAACAACGAAGGAGCCACAGACGCTCCTTCCTATCCCATAATGCCCAATCACATTCTTTTATTTGTTTGTCCAAGCCATGTCATATGATGTTCTCTAGATTTCACACTATAAAATTTAAATATAAAATCGAAATTAGAATCAGTCTTTATTTTATTTATTTTTTAACTCAAATTAATTAAGAACTTTAACTTATTGTAAAAAAATATTTATCGTGATCCATTACCACTCCTATATTTGCATCACACTCTTAATTACTTGTTTTCACACGCTTGTTTACTCACCCCAGGAATTTTAAAATATAGAGAGGGGTTTCACCTTAATGTATGCAGATATAATGAAAACCATCTAAAACCGATATATACACATAATCGGTTGAGTCATTGTAATAGTAGGAATCCGCCACTTTCTAGATCCTAAACCCTATGAACACCTTCATCTACCTCTACACATAATCGCAATGATACCCAATTCTCTGCATAGTCAGATTCTCCACACAGCCAGATTATCAGAAAAAGCTGATCAAACCGCCCCTAAGTTACTAGAGCCTCATAATACCTCAAGGAAGTTTTGTAATTTGGTCATATATTTTTTTGGAACACTGTACATTGGTGATAATATTTGAAACGAGATGAGACAAAAAAAAAAAGGTTCCAGAACATGTGCGCGACACATTTAAAATCCAAAGTTGGCAATAAACAAAACCAAAAAAATGATGGCAGAGAATGCAAAATAAAACATGTACATGAGACTCTTAAGTTTTAGAAAATAAATAAGAAGAGCAAAAATTTAAAATATAAAAAATAATGATGTTCATTTTTTCTAAAATCTAAAAAAGAAACAAAAAACGCTAGAAGGAGGGCTTGAACCTCCGACCTTGTGGTTAACAGCCACACGCTCTAACCAACTGAGCTATTCCAGCTTTTGATTTTAATGATGAGTTTTATGCTATATAATAGTTCTTGTTACACGTTAGAACAGAACATAACAGAACCGAACTGGACAAATACTTAGCATTCGGAAGGCAGAAATCAAAACAGCAACTTTGAAAAGACACTTCCAGCTGCGTTTCTGAGTTTCCCAATCAAAAGGCTAAAAAGCTATTCTAGGATCCACGAGGTGAGTCTACGGATGTTATGCACTCAACCACTCAGGTCAGAGACTTTTTCTTTCATTTGTACTTAAATTTGGATTTATGTTTTTTCTTAATGATGACAATGAAAAACATCTTAGTTTCTCGTATCTTAGTCACATTGATGATAGAAAACAACTGGTTCCTTCTAGATTGGCCATAGCTTTTTATTGAGTTAAATGCAGAACTTATCAAGAGATGTAACCACCAACTTTTAAAATGTACTTTTAAGTTTTTGAATTTGTTAGGGATATACCACACATCTCTAAACTTATAAAAACGATGCATCACAAGTCCATTTGTAGACCACGTAGACCACTTCTTTCAGCACAAAATTTAGAGTAAAATGCAGTAGTGGTCCTCGAATTTGACATGATGTGTGACTTGGGTCACCGAACTCGGAAAACAGAAAAACAAAAACAGGTGCTGAAACTTGGCGACCCATCCAAAACCCTCCAAAACCGAGTTTGCTCAAACCGGACGTCGATGTAGCATGCCACGTTAGAGTCAGGGGCAGATCTAGGATCCAATCATGCCTCAAACCAGCTTGTTAAATCTACTGTTCTTCTAATATATTTTAGTCTAGAGACAACAAATATAAATAGAAACATATGGATTAAGCCCTAGGCCATAGACCGGGTGGGCCGCAGCTTGTATCCACCCCTAGTTGGAGTCACTTGTATCACCCAACTTGGTATGTTGTGTCACATAGGTCTCTCGAACTTTCATTAGCCACGTCCGGTTTAAACAGATCTGGTTTTGGACAGCTTTACACGAGTCGATCAGATTACATAACCTATTTTTTTTCTAATTTTCTAAGTCTAGAGACTCATGTGACACAACGTGTCTAGTTTGAGAATTGCTACTGTATTTTACTCAGAATTGAAGTCTCAAGTACGTGATTCATTCAGCATAGGATACATGTGTATCATCACATTTGGATTCTTTGAAGAACTCATGGACAGGCACAAAGTTTGCAAAGCGATATGAGACAATATGATGACGTGAGTTGCCTGACGTCATGGAATGGCACGCAGCGCAGGACGAGGCCAAGCAATGTTCCCCGACCCCGATGGCCCGACCGCATCTTCTACATCTACATCTACCTGGGTGCGGTCTGGGGATGCCCCGGCCACGCCCTCCATAGCGAGCGGCAGGCCGGCGGCTACTACTGCCTACCGGTCGTCACGTCATGAGTCAGCTAGTATCCATGCGCAATGCAAGCTTCCCAGAAGAGCCTGTTGCTCTCGGCCGCGTGGCTGGCGCCGCCGGCCACAGCAGCCGCCGCCCCGGCCTCCGCCGTCGCCTGCGGCCGCGCGCAGCCACCACCCGCCGCGTCCTGGACCGTCGTCCGGAGCCACCACGGGACGGCCATGCTGCTGTCGACTTCGCTCTCGTCACCCTCCCCGGCCAAGTCGTCAACGACGACGACGCTAGCAGCAGGGGCGGGAGCGCGACTGCTACCATCGCCACTGCAGGACTCAGCGTCGTCCTCGGCGTAGCCAGCTGCTACCACCAAGGGACGGTCCCCTGCTGCGGGGGCGTCGGACTCCGAGTCGCCGGTGCCTTCTTGCGGCGCGGCGGCGGGTAGCACTGGCACCGGCGCGGGAGAAGCAAGCTCCGGGATGGGCATGTATAGCATGGGCATGGGCTGATGTGTGCAGTCGTCCATGGCGCGCGCGGCGGAAGCGGTGCGCCGGGATGACGACGGGTGGGATGAGGCTGCAAAACACTAGTCGGCAAATATTTAAAGGAAGATGCGTTTCCGCGTCGGATTTGGGCTGTTGCTCCAAATCTCTATCTAGAAGCTCTAATAAAGGTTTAAGCTTTTGGATAGGAAGTGGACTTTATTAGTTTGTTGGTCATCTTTCTTGTTAGCAGAAGAAGAGTATTTTCGATTTTCTCCCACCCAAAGGTTACGGTTTTTGGAGCAATCTGCCGCCGGCTGATGTGTAAAAGGATACAGGTAGCGATGCCATTTAACAACTCTCTCATTAATTTTAGGAAGATCTCTATAAAGATTATTATGTTTGGTTAAAAACCCAACTCCTTTACAACTTTTGTGATGTAGATCTGAGGAAGAGAAAATACGAGAGAGGAGCCGGTATTTCTAGCTTCGAGCTTCCGTTGTTTTTTAAGGAGCTTCTCACCCTTTTCTAGTCTTTCCCTTCGATAGGAGTCGTTGCCTAGTTGGAGGCTCACTCCAACGGAGCATCCATCCGGCCAGGTAAAGCTAAAATAGCTGTCCTAGACCTACTGTAACAGTATAATCCTTCTTTCAACGGAGCAGCTAAACAGGTCAGGCAAAATGTAAGGCAGGAGAGAGAAAAGCCATATTGCCTGGTACTATGACCGGCAACTAAATTCTTCATTCTTGACTGACCACTGGCCCCAGCGTCACTCCATTCCAGCTGAACATATGGATGGCTGTGCTGTTGGAAAGATCTAGCGTATGGCTGAGCAGTTAAACTACAGACATCAGCCAAAAGTACAGATGGCTGCCCGATTTGCATGCGTCCCGTTGGAGTGAGCCTAAAGGGGCCTAAATTTGTGTGTATTAGTAAAGAAAAAACAACTTTCATCTAAATTAAATAGATTATAGTACCTCATTGCATACTACAAGTTAAGTTAGAAGGGACATAAGTATTGATTTTAGGCTATCTCCAACAAGAGCCGGTAAAACGTCATGTACTCTAAATATAGCGGATGCAGACGTTCGGTACGCGTCCAACAATGCCCGCTAAACCCTCCGGTAAAAAATACAGGGTCTCCTTCATCCGCTACATTTGGAGGGTAGACGATGGTTGGCTATCCACTGTGCAGCACATGCTTCTGTTCTCTATTGCGCTTGTTGGGAAGCTCCTGAACCCGTTCAATGGCGGCTGCGACGGCCGCGCGTCACTGTCATGCTAGAGCCAGACATGAAGATAGACGAATCTTTTGATACATACGTAAAAAATATATACGTAAATATGAAGATAGACAGATAGCTTACAAAATGTAATTATTACAATTAGTTTCTAATTTATTTTTCACAGCATAGAAAGAATATTTTATTACGTATACGTCTAGAAAAAATATAATATAAATGTATTGTGAAATCTGGTAACACTGTAGATGTAGGGGATCAAATTTAGAGGACGTTGCTGGAGACGAAGAAAATATAGAGGATGAAATCTTTTAGAGAGTGCTGTAAAGTATAGAGAATATTCCTTTAAAGGATGAAATTTAGGGGAAGTTGCTGAAGACAGTCTTATATAGGGTAGGCTTAGAACCATGCATTTAAAACCAATTTGATCTAGGTTTGCAAGGAAATTGTATTTATTAATAGTTAAGCTGAGAAAAATGATGGATCAAAACTTACAAATGAAAACATGTAAATGATCACATGAGTGCAAGGGATGGGTTCATTGTAAGGATATTGAGCTAGACATAGTATTTAGTCCGCCTTTCCATAACAGTCTATATCACCATCAAGCATATAAACAATGCCGGACTTTAGGTCCTCTCATTTGAGCAGTAAATCGAAGCAAAAATAACCTCTAAGAGTAAATCTCTTCATTATGAGATGTTCATCTAGGATAGTTATCTCATCGTTAATATAAGAAAAATGGATGCCGACCCATTTGATTAAGTGATTTTAGTCTTTGATGATCAACATAACCAGTAGATTAATGTGTTTGCAAGTGTTTGTGTTTTGTAGTTCACATGATGCAAAGTGGTTTGGACTAAGGTACTGAGGACGCAACACCTCAAAGAAGACATTAAAAGACCAATAGAAAATTTACAAATATTCAGCACAAGTCCAAGACACAAGACTAGAAGAGCTCAAGCAAAGAAGATTGAAAAAGAAAAAAATGGGCTATCGATAGGTGCACCGGACTAGTCCAGTTGTGCACCAGACCGAGTATGCAGAGAGCATGTTCTCGGGCAACTGAGCTAGGTGGCGCACCAGACCAGTCTGGAGGTGCACTAGACCTCGACTCAACCGTTAGCAACACCTAGTCGTCAACGGTCATCTGACATAGCAGTCACCGGACCAGTCCGATAGTGCACCAAACATCTGCACTATTGCAGGGAATCTGTTAGGCTGACCAACGACTAGCTGACGTGGAGAGCACCAAACCTAGTCTTGTGTGACGTAGAAAAGTATGCTTTCTTCAACGACTATTTTGGGGTCTGGGCTCTATATAAACCCCTAGCTGACCATTTTAAGGTGTGGAAGCCCAAGCAACATACAAAGTGAAGTGAGACACATATCCATTGCTCCAAACACCCAAGTGCTTAATAGAATCACTCCGTAATTAGCATAGGTGCTTTGCGAAGTGCTTAGATGTAACACTCCAAAATCGTATCTTGGTGAGTTAAGAAAATTCCCTAAAGATTTAAAATTTCAAGTGTATTATAACAAAGTTATGAATTGAGACTTTCTTCCCTAAAATTTAATAAATAGTAAATATAAAATGTTGGCTATATAAAAACTATAATAAATAGGATAGTGAGTTATTCTATATAAATTACTCCTATTGGGTTATATAACTATGTGAATTCCATACTTATTAAATTTCATGCATACAAATACTTATTTGAGCAAAGTAAATAAGGAGTAAATAAATGTAAAATATTTGCATTCATGTTGTTGTTTTGGTTGTGCATATAAATATGGTTTCAAAATTTAAAATCAGATTTGAATTGGGATAATTAAATCTAGAAATAAAAAAATAGGAAAAAAGGAATAGCAAATAAAAGGCTTATCTATTCGGCCACTTAAGGAATACAACCCACGTGAGTTTTTCCTCCTATTTTTTATTCCACTTGCCGGATCTTGCATCACTGTTACCTATTCTAGATTCGAGTTTGTTAGAGTTCCTAATATATAAGATAGGATTGGAACAGATAAGTACCAGATTAGATCTATCATGTAACAAATTTGGGTTCGAGTTTGTTAGAGTTCCTAATATATAGGATATAATTGTAACAAATAAGTACTAGATTAGATCTATCATGTAACCACCCACCTCCCAGCCTATATAAATACATGCCACCATAACACCTCAACCCATCAATCAAAGACACATCTCATCCATAGCCTCGCAGCAGCCACCGCTCGCCGGTGGGCCTGCCACCGCGGGCAGGATGCCACAGCTCGTTCCGGCGTGAACATGATCATGCGGGGGAGAAACGGCCCTGGCCATCGATCCGATGATGAGCGCTCATGAATGAATCTCAAATATCCCATCGTGATCGAAAATCATAGTCGTTGATCTTGGATCTGTTGGCCGAGATCAGATCGCGGGATCCTTTAATCTCGAGCGTTGAATTTAGATCCGACGACTGTGATGGGATCGGTCGCGTACCGATTCGGCCGAAGCCATGGGGCGTCCGATTCAATCTAGCGGGGAAATTCGATCTGCTATCATAAAATCTCTATCATCGATCTCCGATCCAACGACCGAGACTTCGATCTAATCTGCACTATAGACTATCGATCCAACGGTCCACAAAAGCCCATGCCCCTTCGGTCGTCTACTTTTGCAAAAGAGACCCTGTGCTCTATATTAATCAACCCGTCGTCCACCAGAGTAGTAAGATGATTACCTAGCAGTCCCTGAGAATTGCAAATAAGTCCCTAGAGCTCGATTTATTTATAAAATGTTCGAAAACTAAATTAATCCCTATATTGCTTGTTTTAACTCCGATTTAGTCCGTTCAAGTTGGGTTAGTCTTGTATTAAATTTGTCTACACAATAACAACATTATTTACAACATATTACTTTCTTTTACATAGTTTATCATATGATTATTGATTTATCTTGCTAATCCAAGTTAAATGTCCATGATTATAACCTGACTAAAAATACAACCTATAATCAAGTTATATCTTGGATTCAAGTTTATTTAATTCTCACATGATTTATATTAATTATCATATAATTTATGTTTTATTGATTAATCACCTAAATCTTTGGAAAATCATATCCTCATAACCGTAACTCTGAATTTAATGGTTCTCGAACCTACGACATCATAGCAACGCGTAGAATATTATTATGTGGTTTGTTCTCATGTTTGCTGTAATGTTATTTTTATGTACTCCTTGTCTGTTTGTATGTATTGCTACGAGTAGCAGCGAGGTTACGAATCACAGAAGACCAACTTGGTGAAAAGTACCTAGAAATTCGAGTTACAGGCACGTTGTGCCCTTGATCACTCTTCTTTTCCTAATAATGTTTAGGTTAATCACTGTGACATGCTCAAGTTAATTTGATGGGACCTAATAGGTTTCCCTAGATTTGTTTATCCCACACCTTGTTTACCGCTGAACAATTGGGTAGTTTTGCTATTGCTCTACCTAGTTTTGGAAAATTATTGTTATATTATGATCATGTTCCAGTTATGCCGTTGTTTTAATTATTGTTCATGACAAGATCATTGTGTTAATTGGAACATGGAGCTTAACTTGAGATATCCGTGCTACCACAAGGGTGGAATGAGACGCTCTTGGCTGACTAATTAGGAAAGCTAGTGGAGGACTACCTTACCCGAAAGGGGCAAGGGCGGTAGAGGAGTTGCGTATAGGGAGGTTCTCGGGTCGATCATGCTGCGATGGTTTTTTGAACGAGGGATTCCTATATTGCCCTTCTCAGAAACCATAGCGAGTTTTCCGAAGCTAGTGAAACTTTGTAAAGACCTCGTAGTGGATCCCTAGCCATTCACCTCGGAAGTGTCTAAGGGCCTTGCAAACCCTGGCTAGACGGGATACATGACTTATGGGTAAAGGGCACAACCTCTGCAGAGTGTAAAACTAGTATATCCTACGTGCTCACGGTCAAGAGCGACTCAAGACTCTCGCATGATTAATTTATGGAACTAAACTTAATTTGTCATTTGCATTGCATCGTGGGTGTTGTTATTAATTTGATCTCTTATTTATTTGGGTTGGTATCTACTTATACTTAGTAACTGCTAATAAAATTTTGACCAATTTTAAAAGCAATGCTCAGCTTTAACCATCTCCTTTGGTAAGCCTTACACTTCACATGAGCTCACACCTTTGGTGAGTTTATGCACATTATTTCCCACAACTTGTTGAGCGATGAACGTATGTGAGCTCACCCTTTCTGTACTCACATTCACCCTAGGTCAAGAACATGTACCACTGGATGAGGCACATGAAGGATGTTGTGAGGAGTTCGTGAGTGGTCTAGGCCGTCGTCTCACAGTCAACTTTGGTTGCTGGATCTTTGTCTTCGTATGATGTAATTATTTAACTATTTTGTACGGAACTTCATTATATATTAAAGATGTGACATTCATTTCTGTACCATGAGTCATCATATGTGTGAGACTTGATCCCAACACACACGGTGAAGTTCGCACCCGGGCTTGGTGCCCCGAAAACCCGGGTGTGACATTAGATTAGTTAGACCGCTATTGCACTTGCTCTAGGTTGTTCTTAGTAGATTGAGTGAAGTTAGAAAAAAACCCACACAAATCCCTCGGCTCTTGCGCGAGTCGTTGTAATTGTATTGAGTGAGGCGGGAGTCTTGCAAGAGCGCACCAACCACATTTGTGGTGTGGCTGCCATCGTGTACCAGAGGGAATGAGGCCCGCTGCGTGTCGCGGGAAGCTCGATAGTGAAGATGGTGTGGGAGCATCTGGGAGGAGGTCGTAAGCAGAGCACCACTTGTGTGTGGAGAAGACCGGTGGCTCTCAACGGAGTTACTCGACCGGGTGCTTGGCCTTCGCATGGGCTTCCCTTTGGGTAGGGGCATCAACGAGGATTAGTTAGAACCTTGCGCGGTTCTACATACCTCAGAAAAATACCGGCACATCATCGAGAGTTTGTTTTCTCTACCTTTGCCTTTAAGCTTCCACATTTACATTGATTACTTAAGTTTCAATCTTTACTATTCTTAGTTTAGAATATAGGATTGGAACTCAGGTTGCTAAACTCCTTTTTGCTATAGATATAGCAACACTTAGACAAAACCTAGTTTGCACACTATTGCTTAGCTATTTGCACAAGTTTTGTTTAGTATAATTATTTGTGGCCTAGATTAGTGAGAAAAATAGAAGTTCTAATTCACCCCGTCTTAGGCGTCTATGTTCCTTTCAGTTAATCTCCACCATAACATCATTGTGGATGATGGAATCACAACCATCGAAGGTGTTGTGCTTCGCATTCGGGAGGCAACCGATTGGGTATACTAGGTAGGTGGCTAGCTTGCTTGTATTCAGCGTTGGAGGTAAAGGGGAAATTACTTTGACAAATGGGGAGCCATCGATGTGGATCTCCATTGTATTAGATAGGTTGGCACGAGTGCATGAATGATGTGGCATAGTGTGGGGCATGGGACGATACAATGATGGCCATGGTTTATGTAAGGAAAATGAACTCTGGCCCATTTGACTAAGTGATTTTGGTGTTTGATGATCAACATAACCTGTGGACTAATAAGTTTGCAAGTGTATGTGTTTTGTAGTTCACATGATGCAAAGTGGATTGGACTGAGGCTCTAAGGATGCAACACCTCAAAGAATACAATATAAGACCTAAAGAAGACTTTCAAATATTCAACACAACTCAAATGCACAAGCCTAAAAGAACCCAAGTAGAGAAGGTTGAAGATTCAAGAAGTGGGCTCTCGGTTGACTCACCAGACCAGTCTGGTGGCACACCGGACCGCTTACGCAAATAGCACTTCAATAGGCTCTCGGCTAGCTGGTAATCTAGATCGGTCTGGTGGCGCACGAAATCGAGGTCCAATGGCTAGTTCCAACGTCCATCTGATGGATCAATCTTTAGACTGATCCGGTAGCACACCAGACCTCTACACTATTACAAAAGAATTTGTCAAGTCGACCAACGACTAACTAACATGGAGGGCACCAGGATGGTCCGGTGTGACGAAGAGAAAGCTATTTCCTCATATGGCTACAATTGGGGTTGGGCACTATATATACCCTCTAGACGACCATTTCAAGTGTGGAGAGTGGAGCAACCTTGCTATTGAGTAGAGACACATATTCATTGCTCCATACACCCAAGTGGTTAATAGAATCACTCGGTGATTAGCGTAGGTACTTTGTGAAGATCTTGGGTTTGTTTGACCGCTTTAGCGCTTGCTCTAGGTTTGTTCCTAGTTGATTAAGTGAGGTTAGAAAAATCCACAAAACCCATTGGCTCTTGCGCGAGCCGTTGTAATTGTACTGAGTGGAGCGAGAGTCTTGTGAGACCACACCAACCGCGTTTGTGGTGTGGCTGCCATAGTGTACCAGAGGGAACGAGGCCTACAACGTTTTGGCCAGAAGCTCAATAGTGAAGACGACGTGGAGTGTCAGAGAGGAGGATGGAAGCGGAGCACCACTTACACGTGGAGAAGGTCCGCTGCTGTCTACAGAGTTACTCGACCAGGTGCTTGGCCCTCGCGTGAGCTTCCTTTTGCGTAGGGACACCAACGAGGATTAATCAGAACCTTGCATGGTTCTGGATACCTCGGTAAAAATAGTAGTGCATCCACGAAAGTTTGCTTTCTCTACCTTGCCTTTAAGCTTCTGCATTTACACTGATTACTTAAGTTGCGATCTTTATTATTCTTAGTTTAAAATATTTAGGATTAGAACTTAGGTTGCATAACTCCTTTCGCGGTAGAGATAGCAATACTTAGATAAAAACTAGTTTGCACATTATTGCTTAGTTATTTGCATAGGCTTTGTTTAGTAGAATTATTTGTGGGCTAGATTAGTGAGAAAAATAGAAGTCCTGATTCACCTCCCTCTCAAGCGTCTATAGTCCTTTCAATAGGCATCAGAGCCCGATTTGGCTCATTAGGAATCTTTTGGCTTAACTGATAATTGAGCCAATGCTTTTTAGGAAATGATGGATACCGATAGGCCAACACACTTCGATGACACTAACTTCTCCTATTTTAGTGGTAGAATGGCTTGCTTTCTAGAAGTTGTTGATCTAGGAGTTTGGAAAGTCACCCGCGACGGGATGAAACCCCTAAGAATCTCGAGAAGCTCATCGCGAGTGACGAAAAATAAATTCATTTGAATACAAGGGCTAAAAATTGCTTGTATGAGTCTCTTGGCCTAATGTGATTTAGCTTAAATTACATGAGCTCCATGATGGCACATCAAATGTCCGTGTGCAAAACATTGTCTAGCTTTGAGTGAATACAATTCTTTTACAATCAAAGAAAATGAGCTTGTTAGAGATATGTATTCCCGTTTGAATCTTATTATTAATGAGCTCAACACTATTGTCATTAATAAGCTAGATGATGCATACATTGTGAGGAAGATCATCTCCCTACTCCCACAACAAAAATTGGGAGCATCATCACCATCCTTCACAAATTGGAGGACTTGAGCTAAATGACCCCCACGCTTTTGATCGGGAAGATTGTGGCATTTGAGATGTCACGAAACATGGGTCAAGAAGAACCAACTTCCTCAATGCCTTATGCTTTTACTTGTGATGAGCATAAAAAGATGAAAGGAAAGGAGAAGGTTGAAAGCTCAAGTTCCTCAAGTGAAGGAGAGGAACATGAAGAAGATGATGATGATGAAGATAATGATGAAGAAGATGATCAACCCTTTACATCATCCTCTGAAGATGAAGAAATGGTCCGACATGTCGGAAAGGTAATGGGGATGATTCGCAAGATTAATCTAATGGGTGTACTCCTGTAGATCGAGGATCTTCACTTTAACATTGATAGGAAAAAGAAAAGAGAGGATGCTTCACATATAGGGAGAAGGGCCACTTCTGGGATAAATGCTCAAATATGGACTATTGGAACTTGCTAATCCATGGACAACAAGCTCAAACGATGGAAAAATGGAAAACAATTTGATGCTAGTAGACACAGGGTGTTAAGGCAACAATGTTTTTCTTCCTCCCCCGCACTGTGCCAGTGCGGGGATATTTATAGGTAACTGAGGGACCGCCCGACCCTGCCAAGGACAATTAGACCCTCGGTTACCTAGTTTATCCTCAGAATATTCCCTCCCGGGGGTTACAACGGGTCATTACAGCATGTTGTATTACAGACGTGGCCCGACCCGTTCTGCCCACACGGTGGCCTACGGGCGGGGCCCTACAATATGGACCGGATTGTACACGGACCCATTTTTACATCGAGGAAGGTCGAGACGTAGGGTCTTCGAAGTCTTGATAGTTCGAGCCTCGAAACCTTTAACGGTCTTCGCTCCGGCTCACCGGGGCGAAGGGAGTGCTTGAGCCTTCGCATGGACGTCGTCCTTAGGCTCAGCTTGCGGGGCTCAATCTTCGGGGCCTTCGGTCTTGGATATGTTAATGTGGGAATCGGCGAGCGAGGGTGACATGTTCACCTTCGTCCCAACATGGACGAGCCTAAAGAGAGGAGCAAAGGCAATGCGCTCACAACGATCAAGACTTGGGATGATTCTTCAAGTGAAGATGAAACTCGAAGGAGCCGCGACCATCGCTCTTCATCACGCTCATCACACAAATGACTTATGGCAAAAGGTAACACTAATGAACCATCATCTAGTGATGATAGTGACAATGATGATGATAAATTCTCTATGGGTAAACTTGTGTGTGCCATAATGTTTTTTGAGGATGTATGAACTAAACAAAAAGCTCAATTAAAAGTGCTAAAATCTAAGCTGCTTATCTCTCAAAATGAGTATAATTTTTTTTCTAGAATAATTGGAATCTTTTGCAAATTTGAATGTTGACCTAACAACTAAAATTGGGCAATTAGAGTCTAAAATTCCATCCTCAACTACTGATGATAGCCTGATTAAAAAGAATGAAGAACTTGAGGCTAAGTTATCTAGCTCTCAAGATGTTATTGAAAACTTGCTAGATAAAATAGAAATTTTTATCATACATAATAATGAGCTAACTAATAAGCTAGAAAACATCAGTAGCGCCCCAGAAATGTTTTAATTGAAATTCCTGAAATAATTAAAAATGATGTGTCTACTTCTTGCTTAGATTTAGTTGTTGTTAATTCTAATCCATAATCAAGTCTTGGTTAAGAAAGTGATTGTAGAAACTTGTTCTGATGAGATTGGTATGGAAAATGAATTGTTAAAGCAAGAATTGACTCACCTTGGCAAGGCTTTGTATGATTAGAAAGGCAAAGCCAAACAAACCCAACCTCATTAGGAGAACACCACTGCTAGAGTGAACACGCATGATGTCGGGTACCCAGGAATGGGGTACCGAAGGCAAGGCCCACAAACCTCTCTGGCCCATTTACCAAGTCCCCACCGAGTGTCGGGTACCATACTTAGGGGGGACTCAGATCACAACCCTAAAGTACCTAGACGCTTGAATAAGAAGGGGTCACAAGCAAACACGCTCCCAACCTTACCAAAGCACGAGGAACATAAGCCACGGCTCGCTTGAGACCAACCTTGGGTGTGAGATGCAGTCACGGCTCGCCTGAGGCCAACCCTGGGCGGGAGACACAACCATGGCTCACCTGAGGCCAACCTTAGGCCGAAGACACAGTCACGGCTCGTCGGAGGCCAACCTCGGGAGCGAGACACGGTCACAGCTCGCCCGAGGCCAACCACGGATGAGCAGCGCATTTCCGACTCGCCCAAGGGTGTCTCGAGCGATGCTCCTGAAGGTTCCCAATTCCGCCGACCAACTCTACAAAGCGGACCAGCCGACCAACTCCGCTGACCAACTCTATGAGGCGAATCGGTCAGTCAACTCTCTGATGACCAACTCACTGTTGAGCAACCGAGCGAGTCTGTGAGGCAGGGAGAATGAATGAGTCTCCTCTTAGAGGATCCGCAAGGAAGGAACTCGAGCTGATGCTGTCGGCCCATGACAGATGCGACAAGACACAACGTCACTGAAAGGATCACGATGCCTAAGAGGGGGGGGGGGTGAATTGGGCTTTTCTAAAAATCAACACTAATTAAAACCTAAGCAAGAGCTAAGCAAGAGCCCAACTTCACCCCAACAACTAGCACTAAGAAAATAATACTAGAAATGCAACAATGCTAAGACAATACTTCAAATACTTGCTAAACAAATACACAATGTAAAGTGCTTGAATTAAGTGCGGAATGTAAAGCAAGGTTTAGAAGACTCCTCCAATTTTTCCCGAGGTATCGAAGAGTCGGCACTCTCCACTAGTCCTCGTTGGAGCACCCACGCAAGGGTATCGCTCCCCCTTGGTCCTCGCAAGAACCAAGTGCTCACTACGAGATGATCCTTTGCCACTCCGGCGCGGTGGATCCCTCGAGACCGCTTACAAACTTGAGTTGGGTCACCAACAAGATCTTCACGGTGATCACCGAGCTCCCAACGCCACCAAGCCGTCTAGGTGATGCCGATCACCAAGAGTAACAAGCCGTAGACTTTCGCTTGACCAAGAGAAGCCTAATGCAAGTGGTGTGTGCTCTAGGTGGCTCTCGCTAGCGCTAATGAGGAACAAACGCGGATTAAGATTCTCTAATCTCCTCACTAGGCTTTTGGTGCTTGCAATGCTCTAGCAATGTGCTGGAATAAATGTGGAGTGCAAGACATTGAATATGGTGGGTGGAAGGGGTATAAATAGCCCTTACCCACCAACTAGCCGTTACAGGCAACTTTCTGCGCACTGGCGCACCGGACAGTCCGGTGCGCCACCGGTGCGCCAACGGTCGTTTCCAACGGCTAGTTCTGACAGCTAGCCGTTGGACTCAGGGCACACCGGACAGTGAACAGTCATTGTTCGGTGCACACCGGATAGTCCGGTGCGATGTCCGGTGCGCTGTCCGGTGCGCCACTAAAATTCATCTCTGAAACCTGCGCTCTCGGGTTTCTGGGTGGAGAAGGATCTTCCCCGGGCCAGCTAGGCCCCACCTGGCAGAGGGTGCACCGGACAGTCCGGTGCACACTGGACATTCCGGTGCCCCTAGGGCCAGAAACCCTAACTCTTGTTTTTCAGCTGATTTTCAAATCGGTTTTCGTTCTAACTTGTGAGTGAGTTCTAGAGTGACACCTAGCACTGTATGTGAGTGTGATTGTGCACCAACACTACACTAGAACTCTCTTGGTCAAACTACTCATCGACAACCCCTCTTTATAGTACGACTAAAAGAGAATAAAAGACCTAACTAAATCGCGAGTGTCCACATCTCCTTGACACTCGGACTCCGTAGACTTTCACCTTTTGTTTCATCGGTTTAGCCGTCGCTTTGAGTTCTTATCTCCGGGATTGTTTTCACGTTGTAGTACTTCTACCTGTCATGTGACCTAATTTACCATTTGTCTCTGCAAAACATACGTTAGTCACGTATAATATTACGTTGTCATTAATCACTAAAACCAACCAGGGACCTAGATGCTTTCAATCTCCCCCTTTTTGGTGATTGATGACAACCCTACAAGTTTTGAGAGAGTAGTTTGTTTTGAAGTTTCTGTCAATAGAAAGGATGGTTAGTTATACTCTGTAATCTTTGACAGAAAGAACGTGTACCATAATAATAAGAGTGAGCGTATACACATCATAAGATTCTTGTTCATATAAAAGTGAAGTTAAATCAATGAAACAAGAACTAGAAGACTGGTGATAAAATATAAGGTGAAAACATAATACACACAGTCAATCATAAGCAACGAGAGTATATAACGAGTTTGTGAGCCAAAAACATCAAGCTAGTACAGAGAGTAGCAAGTACATATATTACATCAAAATGACTCTCTACTAACTCTCTAACTCCCCCTAGCTCTCACAACTCATATCTCTCCCCTTTGGCGTCAAACACCAAAAGGGTACCCGAACCTAAACATCTGAAGCGGGAGGAGGCGGCGAGGGCGCATCCGGTCGCGGTCGAGGCAGCAGAGCGAACGCCGGCGGAGGGTCAGAGTCAGTCTCGGATCCAGGATCTGCGGTAGAAGCTGGAGCTGGTACTGACTCGGACTGAGGCCGCTGTAGGAGCTGCCGGAACAGAAGTGGTCACAGATACTGCCACAACAGTAGTGGTAACAGCAGATGCTGGTGGCACTGGTGGCTGCGGGCAGACAGAGCTGAGAACCGGAGAGGTGAAAGCCAAAGTGACCGGCCGGAGCGGAGAAGGACCAACAGAAGGAACAGGGGGTCCTGACAGAATCGATGGCACAACTAGAGCGTGAAGCGGAGGAGGTGGAGCAGACTGAACTGGAGGAACTAAGACACCAGACTACTGTAGCATAAGGGCCATGAATGTCCTGCTCTCAGCCCGATCCTGGAGTAGCTGCTGCTGAAGCGCATCCTGCCTGTCCTGCATGTTCTAAAACATCGAGAGCATCCTCTCGGATAACCGGGCCTGCTCGGCTACCAGGTGAGCCTGCTGCTGAGTGATAGACTGGAGAATCGAAGCAAGAGCAGGGTCCATAGCCGAAGGGGCAGCAGGGGCAGCACTAGAACTCCCAGCCTCATGATCATGTGAGCGTGGAGGCATAGGAGGCGGAGGCGGAGGCGGAGGCGGAGGAGGAACCCCAAAATCATCATCATCATCATCATCATCATCAGCTGCTGTTCCTGAGTGTCGAACTGACGAAGAGCAGCGTCCTCGGCCTGAGAGTCAAAAACAGGAGTAGAAGCTGGCATAGGAGCCTCAGGCGCATGACGGTAGGATCCAAAAACGAGGCGTGAGGCCTCAAGTGTGCCCTGAAACCGAGGAGGCTGAATCAGCTGCGCAAAGATGTGGCATAAGTAGTGAGCATATGGCAACTGTCTACGAGCACGAATCCCATCCAAAACGGTGTCCTTGATCTCACAAATAAGGAAATCCACGACGTCAAACTCAGAGTGGGAGACCAGGGCACCAAGGAGCCAGAGCTGAATATGTGTGGTAGGCTCCCTGTATCCCATCCTCGGCAGAAGAGTCCGTCTGATAAGCTCAAATAAGTACTTGGCTGCTGTAGTAAAGTCTGCCGGTGAACGTCGCGACCCATCTAAAAAGGGCGGGCGGAACAGAGCCGCGACGTGAGCTGTACCCGGAGCCACACCGCCGTGAGGGCGACGAGGAGGGTCAGAAGTGCCGTAGCAGAGGCTGTGAAGACGAGTCGTCGACTCGGGAAATCCAAAGAGCTGGCAGATCTGACTGGCAGTAATGGTGACATCCTCTCGCTCAAAACGAAACCTCATCCAGTGATGATCCGGGTCTATCCATACAGAGGCGTAGAAGACTCGTACCCACTCCTCAACATACCTGCCGCTGGTAGTCAAGAGGGTCAGAAGGCCAGGCAGATATGTGAGGTGCACCTCAGAGTCAGCACCGGCGGCGAGCAGAAAAGCTGGAAGGTCCAAGAGCCGATGCACTCGCAGAGCTATCTGAGCAGACATCTGAGCTCTGAAAAAAGACTCCTGAATACGTGTGCTGAATAGGTCAACTGCTGCAGGGTCCCTCTGAGCTGGTAACCAAGACTCCACGGGTACGTATCTGAACCTACGTACCCGTGCCGCCGTAGCACGCTGAAGGTCAAACAGTCTAGGATCCGCAGCAAGGGGTCAAACCTCAGTCTCATCGCGCTCCCGGAATCGAGGTGGAGGGACAGGAGGAGCTGAAGCGGGAGCGGAAGGAGGAGCAGTGGAAGCTGGCGTAGTGGAGGTAGCGGGTATGGCTGTGGTGGTGGATGGCGCAACAGGGGTGACGGGAGCAGGCAGAGTGGGTGGTGGAGTGGAAGCAGTGGTGTGAGTGGAGGAGCGAGGCCGGGAGGCGAGACGACGAACACGGTATGCAATCTGATCTGACGGAGTCTGCGGCTGATCTCCAAGCTCGGCCTGCGCAGCGGCTGCTGCTGCTGCTGCTGCTGCACGGGCTGCTCTGTCCGTACGCCGCTTCTTGCGGCCTTCCTACTGCTCCAAGTAAACTGTCTTGCCCTTGACCTGCCTTAAGGGGCGACGAGGATCCTCATCATCGCCTCCCCCGGGCGCTGACACATTCTTCGTGCGCGACATCCTGAACTGATGACTGCAGATGAGAAAGAGAGACTAAGAACAGATCGATAATATCCAATAGAATAGCAAAGGATGAGATGACTACCTGGAAAGCTCACACGAGAGGTGACGATCCAGGCAGGACAGGAGACGGCACACGGGCAATCAAGGTCACTGAAATGACAGAAGAGGTGAGCACGTATTAGTCACATAGTCATAAGTATATGAAATGTGAATACATACATACACAGAGAAATATGGCACAGAAAACACGAGATGAGACGATCGAGAGGTCAAATGACGTGAAAACGACGTTTGAACGGTAAACAGTGCCATAGGAGGTTTGGAATTTGAATTGAGGCACTAAACGACATGGAATTGAGCCGATACTTCACGAGTAGGTTTATATAGGTGAATATGAGTGAAGTGTGTGCTTGGTTTGAATTTAGGTGAAGAAAAAGAGATTAGGGCACTCGGCTCGGAAACGATCGCTCAAAACGAGGAATTTGGTGAAATTGAAGCCTGGAATCTCAGATTGGTGTGAAATTTGGCAAAAGTGTTACTGGAAGTGTTGTGAAGGTGCCTGAAAAATTTGGGTTCAATTGGAGCATTTTTGGCTGGTTTGGGCATTTCACCGAACACGTGGAGGGCGGTGGTTTAGGGTTTCGGGGAAATGGCTGTTTGAGGTGGAAAAACCCTCCCGAAGGAGCTAGGAACCTGCAAGGACACTCAATGGCCACAAGGGAACACATTTCACAACTTGGATTCACTGGGATTCACAGGATTTGGAAAATGGCACAAAGGGTGGAGAGGGGAACCTCTGTACAACAGAACAGAGAGGGAGGAAGACCGAGGGAGAAAGGGGCTGCTCACCGAGAGGGGTGAAGAGCAGGCACAAACACAGGAGATCGCCGGAGCACGGTGGTCGCCGGTGAGGGGAGGTCGCCGGCGAGGGAGTGGGAATCGCCAGAGAGACAGAGAGAAGCTGAGGAAATGTCTATGCCCCGGGCTCGGGCGGGGAAAGGTTTTTCAAAAACCGAATATGGGCGCACCGGACAGCGCACAGTAGCTGTCCGGTGAACCACCGGACAACGCACAGGAAAATGGAGTTCCAGCGCGCGGCAGCCGGTGCACCGGACATTGCACAGTGCAGTGTCCGGTGCACACCGGACTGTCCGGTGATCCCAGATAGAGGGAAGATTGTAAAATTTTGAATTTTTCTATATAATTTCCAAACAAACCAAATCCCAACTTATAATCACACAAAATAACACTTGTTGGGATAGGTATTGGCACCCTCATATACTTTTCAAAATATTTTGCCATAGGCTAGATAATTTTTAGAGAAAATAGGCAAATGGTGAAATTTGCATTTTGGCTTGCACTAGGGGTTTTCATGAGTGATTTGAATTTTGAATACTCCCCCTAAGTGCAGTACCTCGTGCATATTTCAAGAACCAACAATTGCATAAAAAGTAAGAATTTAAGTGCTAAAAGCTTAAAACTAAGACTTGTCAAGTTTGACCCGAGTTAAGCTTTTTCACTCGCTTTGTTGGCGGTTATCTCAACTAGGTTAGACAAGCCCTAGATGCAATACAAGTAATTTAAACATGCAATGCAAGCTTGACAACACCATTTGACATTTTACATAAAATTTCTGAGATCAAGAATATTTAGTTCATTCCTCAACATGCAAAAGCGGGTCTTATCAAGAGGCTTAGTGAAAATATCCGCTAATTGATCTTCCGACCTCACTCCTTCTAAAATGATATCTCCTTTAGCAACATGATCTCTAAGGAAGTGATGACGGATATCAATGTGCTTGGTGCGAGAGTGTTGTACAGGGTTATTAGCAATTTTAACAGCACTCTCTTTATCACACAACAAAGGTACCTTTTCTAGAACTACACCATAGTCTAGAAGAGTTTGTTTCATATATAAAATTTGTGTGCAACAAGCACCTGCGGCAATGTATTCCGCTTCGGCAGTTGACAAGGCAACACTGTTTTGCTTTTTGGATGTCCATGAAACTAGTGATCTACCAAGCAGATGGCATCCCCCAGAAGTACTTTTCCTATCAATTTTGCAACCGGCATAATCCGAATCGGAATAGCCAATTAAATCAAAAGTAGCTCCTTTGGGATACCACAGACCAACACTTGTGGTGTGCCTGAGATACCTAAGAATTCTCTTAACAGCGCGAAGATGAGCTTTCTTAGGATTAGATTGAAATCTAGCACACATGCAAACACTAAACATAATATCGGGCCTAGATGCGGTAAGGTACAATAAACTACCAATCATAGAACGGTAGAGAGTTTGATTAACCGGGTTACCTCCCTCATCTAAGTCGAGATGTCCATTTGTAGGCATGGGGGTCTTGATTGGTTTGCACTTCTCCATGTTGAACCTTTTCAACAAGTCTTTGGTATACTTCTCTTGTGAGAGAAAGTTACCATCTTTCATTTGCTTGACTTGAAAGCCGAGGAAGTATGTTAGCTCACCAATCATTGACATCTCGAACTCCTTCGACATCAACTCACCAAATTCCTTGCAATGATAGTCATTTGTCGAGCCAAAGATTATATCATCAACATATACTTGACAAATGAAAATATCACCGTTATGTTTCTTTGTGAAAAGAGTTGTGTCGACGGTCCCGATCTTGAAGCCCTTTTCGATGAGGAAGTCGAGAAGGCGCTCATACCAAGCCCTTGGAGCCTGCTTTAGCCCATATAACGCCTTGGACAACTTGTAAGCATGGTTAGGATATCTAGGGTCTTCAAATCCAGGCGGTTGCTCAACATATACAAGTTCATTTATGAAGCCATTTAAAAATGCACTTTTTACATCCATTTGATAAAGTTTTATATCATAGCATGATGCATATGCAAGTAGGATACGGATGGCTTCCAGTCGAGTACCCGGTGCAAAGGTCTCTCCAAAATCTAAGCCTTCAACTTGAGAGAATCCCTTTGCAACAAGTCTTGCCTTGTTTCTTACAATCACACCTTGATCATCTTGTTTGTTTCTGAACACCCACTTTGTTCCAATGATTCTTGCATCTTGTGGGGGCTTCTCCAGGGTCCAAACTTCGTTACGGGTGAAGTTGTTAAGTTCTTCATGCATGACATTCACCTAGTCCGGATCCTGTAGCGCCTCATCTATACAAGTAGGCTCAACACAAGAAACAAAGGAGTGATGTTCAATAAAAGAAGCATGTCTATGTGATCGAGTAATAACCCCTTGTGAAGGACTCCCGATGATTTGGTTTTGAGGATGAGCTTGAAGTAGTGATGAGTTTCTCCTGTCAACCACTTGGGAAGAAGATCCTGGAGCATCAACATCTTCGGCTTGTACCCTTGCTTGTTCATGAGAGACAAATGTATCTTCATTTGCATGCCTCTCATCTTTTTCATCATCTTGTGGTACATTTGATGAAGAAGGCCTGTCAATGATTTGCACCTCTTCTTCATCTTCTTTTGGTTTGATAGCTCCAATAGGCATGTTCTTCATTGCTTCCCTAAGTGGCTCATCACCTACATCATCAAGATTTTCAAGTGCTCCTTGGGAGCCATTAGTCTCATCAAATTCCACATCATATGTTTCTTCTACCACGCCAGTGGCATGGTTGAATACTCGATATGCTTTGGACTTTAACGAATAACCCAAAAGAAAACCAATATCACAACGTCTTTGAAACTTCCCTAGATGATGGAGTTTCTTGTAGATGTAGCATTTGTACCCAAACACCCGGAAGAAGGAGACGTCTGGCTTTTTCCCATTTAGTAGTTCATAGGGAGTCTTCGCAAGTAGCCGGTGAGGAAATAACCTGTTTGATGCATAACAAGCAGTGTTGACAGCTTTGGCCCAAAACCTCTCCGGTGTGTTATACTCATCAATCATTGTTCTTGCAAGAGTGATCAAGGTCCTATTTTTCCTTTCAACAACTCCATTTTGTTGAGGTGTGTATGTGGCAGATACTTCATGCTTGATCCCAATTTCATCACAGTACTCATGAATGTTGGTGTTGTCAAATTCTTTGCCAATATCACTTCTAATCTTCTTGATCTTGCAATCAAATTCATTTTGTGCTTTCTTGGCAAACTTCTTGAATATAGATGCAACTTCAGATTTGTCATGGAGAAAGAACACCCAAGTGTATCTTGAGAAGTCATCAACAATCACTAGACAGTAGAGGTTGCCACCGGCACTTACATAATTTGTAGGTCCAAATAAATCCATATGAAGTAGTTCCAGTGGCCTTGATGTTGACATGAAAGCTTTAGTAGGATGTGTATTAGCAACTTGCTTTCCATCTTGACATGCACTGCATGGCTTGTCTTTTTCAAACACCACATCCTTTAATCCTCTAACCATATCTTTCTTTAATACCTTCTTGAGTGTGCTCATCCCAACATGTGCAAGCCTCCTATGCCAGAGCCATCCAAGTGAAGCTTTGGTGAAGAGGCAAGTTCTTAAGTCTGCATCTTCTGAAGTGAAATCCACTAAGTAGAGGTTGTTGTACCTAAATCCTTTGAACACCATTGATTCATCATCCATCTTTGTTACAATAACCTCTGTTGGAGTGAATAAGCATTGAAGTCCAAGATCACAGAGTTGACCCACTGATAATAAATTGAAGCTCAAAGGTGCAACTAAGAGAACATTTGATATTGATAAATCATTTGAGATTGCCACCTTGCCAAGTCCTTGCACTTTTCCTTTTGAATTGTCTCCAAATGTGATTTTATCTTGCCCATCAACATTCTCATCAAGTGAGGTGAACATCCATGGGTTGCCTGTCATATGTTGTGTGCATCCACTGTCAATAACCCAATAGCTCCCACCGGTCTTGTAGTTCACCTACATCCACAGACAATTCAAGCTTGAGTTTTGAGGGCCCTATATTGCATAGGACCAGTGACTCTCTCAATCAAGGACTTTGCAACCCAGATTTGTCTAGGTCTGCTCTTGTTTGGTGGACCTAGGAATGTTACTTTGACCTTTCCATTTGCAACCTTTCTTAGAACATAATGAGCATTGAAAGCAAATGGTCTTGAGTGCTTAGGCAAGGGAGTTGGTGGTTTGACTTTGCAGTTGTGGGCAAAGTGACCTTCATTTCCACACTCAAAGCATTTGATAGGCCTGTGAGTCTGCTTTGGCTTGTATTGAGTGGTAGCTTTCTTTTGCACAAAAGCATTGTATCCAATACCACTCTTGTTGTTTTTCATGACAGTGTTCATAAGCAGCTCATTTTGGAGGTATTGACCCTTGTTGAACTTTTGCACACTTGTTGCAAGATGTTCATTTTCACTTTTTAGTTTCTTGACCTCATTTTTAAGCCTTTGATTATCCACTGCCAACTCATTGTTGAAATCATTGTTCTCAATAGCAACCTTTCCTCTAGTAGTTGCATCAGTCAAGTAATTCTTCAATTTTTGGTTGTCTAAAGTCAGGACTTCAACTTTTTCAGTCAATTCAGCATGTAGACTAGTTTGCTCTTCTTGATTCAAATCATCACATGAGGTTGCTACATCAATCTTAACAACAGGGTTAATAGCCTCATGTGTTTTGCAAGATAAAAGTTCATTTTCACAAAGAAGATTGTCATGATCAAATTTAATTTGAGTATAGTCTTCCTTGATCTTTACTAGTCTATTTTGCAACTCCCTATTGGCTTCATTTAATTTGTCACATTTATCCTTAGCATCTTTTAGGGAGTTTGTGAGCTCATTTACAGTTGATGACATAGTTTTATTTTCTTCTTTTATTTCATCACTAGCTTTTATAACTATGTCATATTTGGCATTCAAGGATTCATTTTCATTTTTCAACCTATCACATTTAGCTTTTGACTTTCTAATGATTTGAGTATATTCTTTAAGCAAGTCAGCTAGCTCATCATATGAAGGTGAAGCAAATTCCTCATCACTATCACTATCACTATCATCAACAATATTAATATCATTTTGTACCTTCCGTTCACCCCTAGCCATGAGGCATAGGTGAGAAGTCGATGATGGCGATGGTGGTGGTGAAGAGAAGTCCCCGGCGATGGCGGCAACTTTTTCATCATTCTCTTCTTCACTTGAAGAAGACCCACTTGATGATTCAATGTCGGTGAGCCAGTCACCAACAATATATGCCTTTCCATTCTTCTTCTTGTGGAACCTCTTTTGCTTCCCATCCTTCCTCTTGAAGAATTTCTTTTCCTTCTTTTCATCATCGCTGTCATCTTCTTTCTTGCCCTTGAACTTATTCTTCTTGGGCTTGTTACATTGATGAGCAAGATGACCGAGCTCACCACAGTTGTAGCAGTCCATCTCAGAAATGGGCTTTCTTTTGTTGGAAAAGAATTTCTTCTTTCTTGAATCAAATTTGATGCCTTCTCTATTTAGCTTCTTCAACATCTTGGTGGTCTTCCTTACCATCAAGGCAATGTTTGCATCAAGGTCATCATCACTTGAGGATTCTTCCTCAACTTGTATTTTTGCTTTTCCTTTTCTTTCATGATTTGCTTTGAGAGCCAAATCCTTTCTTTTGGAAGATGATTCTTCTTTGTCGTTGATGTGCATGTACATTTCATGGGCATTGATCTTTCCCAAAATCTGTGTAGGTGTGGTAACTGAAAGATCCATTTGATGTAGCACAGTGACAATGTGTCCATATTTGTCTATTGGGAGGACACTGAGAATCTTCCTCACAACATCCGGTTGTGAGATCTGAGTAAGCCCCAATCCATTAACTTCCTCTACAAGAATATTGAGACGTGAGTACATAGCATTTGCATTTTCATTAGCAAGCATTTCAAAAGAATTTAACTTTCGCATGGCTATGTGATATCTCTCCTCATGCTCACTTCTAGTTCCTTCGTGTAGAACACAAATGTCCATCCACAAATCATGAGCATTTTTATGATTTCTTACTCTATTGAACACATCTTTGCAAAGGCCTCTAAAAAGGGTGTTTTTGGCCTTAGCATTCCATTTCTCATAATTGAACTCATCGCCTACAAGATTTGTGGGATCTCTAGGTTCGGGGAATCCTTGTGTGGCGGCTTTATAGACACCAATGTCTATAGCCTCTAAGTATGCTTCCATACGAATTTTCCAATAAGGAAAATCGTCACCATCAAAAACGGGAGGAGGTCCATCCCCACCGGACATCGTAACTCTAGCGGTTAAGCTAATCTACTAGCAACAAGGCTCCGATACCAATTGAAAGGATCACGATGCCCAAGAGGGGGGTGAATTGGGCTTTTCTAAAAATCAACACTAATTAAAACCTAAGCAAGAGCTAAGCAAGAGCCCAACTTCACCCCAACAACTAGCACTAAGAAAATAATACTAGAAATGCAACAATGCTAAGACAATACTTCAAATACTTGCTAAACAAATACACAATGTAAAGTGCTTGAATTAAGTGCGGAATGTAAAGCAAGGTTTAGAAGACTCCTCCAATTTTTCCCGAGGTATCGAAGAGTCGGCACTCTCCACTAGTCCTTGTTGGAGCACCCGCGCAAGGGTATCGCTCCCCCTTGGTCCTCGCAAGAACCAAGTGCTCACTACGAGATGATCCTTTGCCACTCCGGCACAGTGGATCCCTCGAGACCGCTTACAAACTTGAGTTGGGTCACCAACAAGATCTTCACGGTGATCACCGAGCTCCCAACGCCACCAAGCCGTCTAGGTGATGCCGATCACCAAGAGTAACAAGCCGTAGACTTTCGCTTGACCAAGAGAAGCCTAATGCAAGTGGTGTGTGCTCTAGGTGGCTCTCGCTAGCGCTAATGAGGAACAAACGCGGATTAAGATTCTCTAATCTCCTCACTAGGCTTTTGGTGCTTGCAATGCTCTAGCAATGTGCTGGAATAAATGTGGAGTGCAAGACATTGAATATGGTGGGTGGAAGGGGTATAAATAGCCCTTACCCACCAACTAGCCGTTACAGGCAACTTTATGCGCACTGGCGCACTGGACAGTCCGGTGCACCACCGGTGCGCCAACGGTCGTTTCCAACGGCTAGTTCTCACAGCTAGCCGTTGGACTCATGGCACACCGGACAGTCCGGTGCGATGTCCGGTGCGCTGTCCGGTGCGCCACTAAAATTCATCTCTGAAACCTGCGCTCTCGGGTTTCTGGATGGAGAAGGATCTTCCCCGGGCCAGCCAGGCCCCACCTGGCAGAGGGTGCACCGGACAGTCTGGTGCCCCTAGGGCCAGAAACCCTAACTCTTGTTTTTCAGCTGATTTTCAAATCGGTTTTCGTTCTAACTTGTGAGTGAGTTCTAGAGTGACACCTAGCACTGTATGTGAGTGTGATTGTGCACCAACACTACACTAGAACTCTCTTGGTCAAACTACTCATCGACAACCCCTCTTTATAGTACGGCTAAAAGAGAATAAAAGACCTAACTAAATCGCGAGTGTCCACATCTCCTTGACACTCGGACTCCGTAGACTTTCACCTTTTGTTTCATCGGTTTAGCCGTCGCTTCGAGTTCTTATCTCCGGGATTGTTTTCACGTTGTAGTACTTCTACCTGTCATGCGACCTAATTTACCATTTGTCTCTGCAAAACATACGTTAATCACATATAATATTACATTGTTATTAATCACTAAAACCAACCAGGGGCCTAGATGCTTTCAGTCACCAAAGCACGACTAGGCCATTGTGGGGGACAGATATCCCCTGGGTCCACTAGAAGGCTAGAAGGCCTCACGAAAGGCTTTGGGCCCATTATTTCGCAAGGCCATCCCTTCGTGGGCCGGGGGAGGAACTGCTGGCGGAATGGATTGACGCAGGATTGGATAGGCTCGGACCCTAATGGCTCATTGGATTTAAGCATTATCCACAGCATTGATCCGATTCTCCCGCGTAGCACCCTCAGACGTTGGAACTAAATGAGGATAAGTCGGTAGGATTATAGGAAGATAAGTTCAGTCGGTTCACTATTACTTAGGAGCACATTGTTATCATACACACATGTAACGCCCCACGGTCGAGTATATAAGGCCTAGGGGGCACCCCATCAAAAGGCAGGTCATTCATCAGCCATCTACTCCATTTTCTAGCATCCTTCATACTAGAGAATCCCCCTGTAACCCACCACATAAAGATCCACACCAGGAAGTAGGGTCTTACACCTCTCTAAGCGGCCCGAACCTGTAGAAAATTGTCTATCGCCTCTTGTGCGCCTAGCACGTACCATTGAGCTACAGTCAGCAACACCGTCCTACCCAAAAGCACCTCGACGGGTAACCCCGGGTGCGCGGTCGGGTCCCAAACACCGACAGCTGGCGCACCAGGTAGAGGGTGTGTCGCTGATCTAAGCTAGCTCAATGGCCATCATTTTCCAACACAAGATTGCTCTCCGCCCTGGATCCGTGTTCTGCTTCGGGACCATCTCGTCCATGGAAGACGAAGCCTTCCTCAAAAATCTCTGAAAAAGCCGGAACAAGGCAGCAAATAGCGCAACCTCCAGCGCCCCGGGCGAAGGCTACCTCCTGCAAGCCAGTAGCACAGAATTCATTTACCCGAAGAACCCCGTTGTCCACCTCATCCACGAAAGGGTGGACACCGATTATGAGGAAAAAAGAAGCAAAAGGGATAGAAGCCCGTCAAGCTGCTCTTCTAGCGCCTTCACCCTCAAAGGAGGACATAGAGAAGCTTGTCGCCACAACAACTCATTTCTACCCTGATGTCCTCTTCATCGGGGGAACAGTGGAATCATCTCCCATCTCCGATGACGAGCCAACCGTGCCTGGGGAAGAACCCCCTCAGCGAGAAGCTCGCCGACGGAGGAACCGACGCCGGAATGTTCGGTGACATCATGAAGCTGGAGAACGAGACCCGGCGTAGCCTGTATCTCGAGATGAGATCTCGGAGGTGGGAGAAACTCCTGATGAACGAGTCTTCAGGGAAAGAAGGAACTCCCGCCGACGTGATCGTCGGCAGGCTCAAGAGCAAGCTGAACAGGATGCGAGGCTATGCCGAGAGAACCCTCTCTTCCTGCAAAACCTGAACCCTGACTTCGCCTGCGCCATGAACACACCGAGTGAGGTCGAGGGAGTATTGGCTCAGATAGCCGATGGTCTCCCCCGGACTCCAGATGCTAAAGGCTATCGACGGCTGCTCACTCGGGTAGCTAATCATCTTCTACCTCTCGCTCATCCTCCGAGCGATCTACGGCACATCATCAACAGTCGGCGGGACGCGTGGAGCTCCATCAACGTTTCATGTGAACGGTGACATGAGAACGAGATACGACGCCGAGAGGAGTACGATCGGGATCATGGCATTCCAGCACGAAGGCAGGCCACTAGAGTTGAGTCGGCAACGGCTTCAACTGGTGGCACTACTCGGGGATGGTCGAGACAGCACATCGGCAACTCCCCTCCTCGGGATCGGCACCACGGTCATCGACAGGAAGACACGTGTGGAGTATCTGCGCTCACTCCGCGTCTCAGGGCCATTCAATGGCCCCCAAACTTCAAGGTCTCCAACTTCGACAAATACGAGCCTAAGCAGGACCCGGGAGGCTGGTTGGCCGTCTATACAACCGCTGCTCGGGCCGCTAGGGCAACTGAAGATGTGATGACTACATATTTGCCCATCGTCCTCGGGCAAGATGCACTGCAATGGTTGCGACACCTACCTCGGCATTGCATCGACGATTGGAGCGACTTCAGTCAGTGTTTTATCGCCAACTTCCAATCCCTCTCCGACAAGACGGCGCAGCCGTGGGACGTCAAATCCATCAGGCGCCGAGGGAATGAGACTCTTCGATCGTACCTCAAGAGGTTTCAGACCATGAGAAATCGCATCCCCGAGGTCGCTGAAGCAGCAGTGATCCAGGACTTCTACCGGGGATCCAATGACTCGGCCTTCGTCCAGCCATACTGCAAAAGGCGCCGACCACTTCCGAGCAGCTATTCAGGGAGGCGGACCTCTACATCACCACCGATGAACGGGCTCAGGACCTCATCGGGGGAGCGAAGTCTACTCCATCCGCACCATGGTGTGACGCAAACTAGCAGACCGACAAGGGTTGGGAGAAGAGGCCTCGTGAAGAGGTCCATGCCGCTGGACCACCCGTCTCTCGTGCCCGAGGTGCACCCCGCGGAGGCGAGCGGACACTAGATGACATCCTCGACGCTTAGTGCCCGTATCACAAGGATATGCGCCACACCTTGCGGAACTGCAAAGACTTCAAGCACTCCATCGGGAATGGTCGACCCTTCCAACCTCTACCACCTCCCCCACCATGAGGAGGACCCGGAGAACCTCGACAACCTCAGCAGCAGGAAGGGGGAGGAGGCGAAGCATTCCCACGCGTCGACGGAGAGGTCAACATCATCTTCGGAGGACATGGGTCGCAAGAGAACAAAAGGCAGCAGAAGCTCAACGATCGACAGATACTGGTGGCAACCACCAGTGCCCCCGCCCCCTATCGGTGGTCAGAACACCCGATCACCTTTACTCGGGCGAATCAATGGCTCAACTTCGATCATCCGGGCAAATACCCGCTCCTTGTCGATCCGGTGATCCGAGATAGCAGGGTAAAAAAGTATTAGTGGACGGGGGAAGCAGCATCAACGTCACCTTCCTCCGGACACTCTTAGGCTTGGGAGTTGCACTCAAAGAGCTCCACGAGTCAGACACTCCTTTTTTCGGCATTGTGCTGACCGAAGCAGAATACCTGCTTGGACACATCTACATGCCTGTCACCTTTGGAACTCCGGAAAACTACAGAACCGAGTTCCTGAGGTTCGAGGTGGCGAGCTGCGACTGCGGATACAATGCCATCAACGGTAGGCCAGGATTGGCGAAATTCATGGCCATTCCACACTATTTGTACATGATATTGAATATGACAGGACCATAAGGGATCATCACCGTGCGCGCTGACTTCCAAGGCGCCGCAGAATGTTTCTGAGTGGCCATTCAGGCAGCCCTCACTACCAAACCATCGACGACTTCCTCCACCCAGGCAAACTCAGCCTAAGGAAGACCTCACGATTGAAATTCGCCTAGAGGGGGGGTGGATAGGCGAAACCTGAAAATTAAAACCTTATCCCCCAACTAGATCCCTTGATTAGTGGTTAGAACAAGATATATAATTATCGGAGTATAAAAACTAAGTCCTTGCTTGTAAAGAGTATTGCTTTCAAATAATGCGGAATTGATAAGTCAATACTACTAATAAGTCTATGAGAATAAAGCAAGAGGGCTTAGGCAAGAAGAGCAATAACACAAGTTTTCTCTTGCAATGAGTTGCTTCACTAAATGAGAATTTAACTTAAAGCAACACCAAATAGAATTAGCAAAGAGTAGTGCAAGAGAAACTTAGAAAGGGAAGGAACAAACAAATCACAAGCAATAAGCACACGAGACACGAGTGATTTGTTTTACCGAGGTTCGGCCCTCGAAGGCCTAGTCCCCGTTGAGGAGTCCACTTAAGGACGGGTCTTTTTCAACCCTTTCCCTCTCTCCACCGATCACACAAGGATCGGCGAGCTCTTCTTCTTTTCAAGGATCACTCTCGATCCCACAAGGACCACCACACTCTTTGGTATCTCTTGCTAGCTTTTACAAGCCTCCAAAACTTTGGAGGAAGTTTGATGGGAGTCAATACTCCACGCGCAAATGAACACAAAGATGTAGCACACACTATCTCTCAAGGAATCTCACAAGGCACTAGGGCTAAACTCAATTGAGTAGCTCTCAATTGCTTGCTCTCTCTTTTGTGGCACTTGTGTTGGTTGTAGTGGTCTAAATCTTGTGTATAGGATGGATCAATGAATATATGTGGTTGGGAGGGCTTGAGTATGTCAACTAGATGACTTGGAATGTTGCTTGGGCTCCCACACTTTGAAGTGGCCGGTTGGGGTGGTATTTATAGCCACCAACCAAAATCTAGCCGTTGGTGAAGTGTGCTAGCGAAGGGCGCACCGGACAGTGTCCGGTGCGCCGCCACGTCATCCTGCCGTTAGGTCTTGAAGCTGGTCGACCGTTGGAGGCTCTGTCCTCATGTGGCACCGGACAGTCCGGTGTCGCACCGGACAGTCCAGTGCCCCTCTGACCGCTGCTCTGACTTCTGTCGCAGTACTGTTTACTTTGCAGAGTCGATCGTTGCGCGCAGATAGCCATTGCTCCGCTGGTGCACCGGACAGTCCGGTGGCACACCGGACAGTCCGGTGAATTATAGCGGAGATGCGCCTGGAAAACCCGAAGGTGAAGAGTTTGAGCTGAAGCACCCTGGTGCACCGGACTGTCCGGTACGCCAGACCAGGGCAGCCTTCGGTTCCCTTTTTGCTCCTTCCTTTTGAGACCTAACTTGTTCTTTTGATTGGTTTGTGTTGAACCTTTGGCACCTGTAGAATATATAATCTTGAACAAACTAGTTAGTCCAATTATTTGTGTTGGGCAATTCAACCACCAAAATCAATTAGGAAATAGGTGTAAGCCTAATTCCCTTTCAATCTCCCCCTTTTTGGTGATTGATGCCAACACAAACCAAAACAAGTATAGAAGTGCATAATTGAACTAGTTTGCATAATGTAAGTGCAAAGGTTACTTGGAATTGAGCCAATAAGAATACTTATAAGATATGCATGGATTGTTTCTTTTTATTTTTAACATTTTGGACCACGCTTACACCACATGTTTTGTTTTTACAAAATCCTTTGTAAATTCTTTTCAAAGTCCTTTTGCAAATAGTCAAAGATAAATGAATAAGATTTTGCGAAGCATTTTTAAGATTTGAAATTTTCTCACCTTGTTCCAAATACTTTTCCTTTGACTAACCAAAACTCCCCCTCAATGAAATCCTCCTCTTAGTGTTCAAGAGGGTTTTAAGATATTAATTTTGAAAATACTCTTTTCTCCCCCTTTTGAACACAATAAGATACCAATTTGAATTTTCCCCCTTTTGAACACAATAAGATACCAATTTGAAATTTTCCAATTGAAAATCATTAGTTTTTAAAATTAGGTGGTGGTGCGGTCCTTTTGCTTTGGGCTTACACTTTCTCCCCCTTTGGCATGAATCGCCAAAAATGGATACTTTGAGTAAAATATAAGCCGTTTTATTTTCTCTTCCCCTTTGGCAAATAATATATGAGTGAAGATTATACCAAATTGGAGAGCTGGCGGAATACCGACAAGGAAGGATAATACCATTGGAGTTGAGTGGAAGCGATGTCTTTGCCGAATACTCCATTTCCCTTTCAATCTAAGACTTAATACATGAGATGCTCATGAAAACATATTAGTCTTAGCCTTGGCATAAATAGAGAGGATAAATATGTAAATGTACCAAGGGAAAGAGATATGATTAAAAGGATATGTCAATTAAGCTTAAACAATTCTATATAATATAGATTGCTCCCCCTAAATATGTGCTTTGAGAGGAATACAAATTTTTGGTCCTAAATGCCAAGTGCACATAATTAGGTTAGTGAGATCATGTCTATATCATAGAGAATGTGAAGTGCATTGTGTCATAGTATAAGTGTGATACTCATGATAGTTTATGCACTTATGAAAGCATGTTATAAATATCTCAAGCATTTACCCCTAAGGATTTCAAAGAGGCTTAAGGACCATCCACCCTTGGAACAAAAGGCAGCTTATCCTCGTTACAAGGTTAAGCTTTAAGCTCTTTGACAATAAAATTACTTCACCCAGTTTAAACAAGGAGTAAGAATGAATGTTTGAGAAGTTAAACTAGGTATGAAGCAGGGTTAATGCATGAACATGCTTTCTCTTCCTTTTATATAAGATATGCAATTAATGTAGGAAGATTTTAGGTACATGTATGAATGAGATGGAGTAGTTTTACCCTTTTGTACCTTCACATAGAGATGCTCTCTTCATTGTGCTTGTCCTTAGTCTTATTGAATTTGCCTAAGACCTGTACTCAAGACAATGTATGGAAATATTTTGCACAAGAGAGAGTTCTACAACTAGTGATCCTTTTCTAAGTCATTGTTTTGCATATATCAAAATGGATCACAAATTGCATAAATGTATCCTGAATTCTCCTTTTAACTTAGTGCATATTAAGAGAGATGTCAATTGAAATTAATTGAATCAAATTTAAATTACATGAGGCACTAAAAAGTATAAGTGATAATTGAAGTTATTCAATGATCAAACAACAGATGCGATCAAAAGAACAACATAGGCATTGGATTTTCAATCAAGCTAAAAAAATAGGAGAATCCAATAAACATGCTACTTTAACATTGAAAGCTACAATCCTTGATAAAGGTGACATTATTTTACCAAGTTGGATTGAAGTTTAGTAGCATGCCTTATGAGAAACTTGATCTCATATATGAGACTATATTAGATTACTAAGATAACCGAGCTAGTCTCAATATAATCAAGATATAGAAATGAGCTCCCCCTAAAGATATGCATTAAGAATGAAAGAAATGGGTGAATGCACCCACTTATAAAGACAAATAGGGAGAAGCACTATTTATCTTGATCAAGGCTTAAAAGATTTGCAATAAACAATTTTATGCCTGATATTCTCATAATGAAAAGATTTAGAATGCTTACAACCACACCATTGAATGTTTTGAAGATCTCATTATCCAAGTAGGTGTTGTTGCTCTTGATGTCTTCCTTTTTCATTTGAGTGTCCTCCCTTTATAGTCGACCCTTTTTCCTTTCAAACTTATTGAAAATACTTAAGAGAGATGTTAATAGCAAAAGGGAGTAAATGATGAATAATGGTTTCTTTAGATAGAAAATAAGAACAATTCATCATCCATAAGTCACATATACATGAAGTAAACTTCTTAACATTAGTGCACATCAAAAGAAATATGCACTCTTTAAACATTTTGATCAATCACAGGAAATTTACTTCTTCATATTGAATTTATTTAAACATTACTTGGAAGCAAGTCAATATGAGAACAAATATAGCAAAGGCATGAAATAGATTCTAATGGACAAGTGCATTTTAATTAGAATGAGATTGAATGCACATCTATCCGACTTTGGTCCAATAAAGAATCTATTCTTTACATAGGTAGAATATGATATATTAGAGTAAACAACCATTGATGGGAACTATATTTGATTGAGAGGATGAGTTCCCATACCTTTGCATTTACCTTTCTTCCTTTGGGTGAAGAGCAACCCTTTGAAGCTTGTGGCTTTAAACTTGCACTTACTCTCTTGTAGATTTTTATAAGTGAGCTCAAGAGAAATGTTAATAGCAACACAAGCACTAGTTTCCCTTTTGTAATCAATTTTGATGAGGAATGAAAAGCGGATTACTAAAGCATGGAAACTTTATAATATGAACTAGATTATTCCTTAAAGTATGCTTTAGTTTGAAACTCATGGAACAAGCATAGTTAGTTCTTTAAGATTACGGGAATAAATCTAACTCATAACATGGAGAGCGATAGAAGTAGAAGAATCAAATCCAATATAAGCAAGAAGCATAACAACATAAGTCATTGGATTGACTTTACTCTTTATGTTAAATTACGCATCTCCAAAGAGAAACATATTCTCTACTAGTGAGACTACATGGGTTACTTAGATAAAAGCATTAGTCTCACTATTCTAGTTATAGAGAGAATCTTCCTTTTGTAGGTGTCGTAGGGATTTGAATTCCTATCGTGACACTCTATTCTTTTAAGAACTTGGAATATCTCTCTATATCTAGAATCATGGCAATAATAAGATAATAAGTGTAAAACATGCCATGGATTTCTTAATAATTTAAAACATGTAGATTGACATAGTATAGAAATGAAGAATGTACAATCTACCATATGGGAGGAATTTCTTCAAAGAATGGTGACATAATTTTAAGAACATTTTAAGTGCTCTCTTTTTCTATGTGACTGCACGATATACATAAGAAATGATAAGTTGAGATACTTGCACTTGAAAACATAATTGTTACCATCTTTTGGCTTTCCTCCATGTTGTAGGTCTTGACTTTTCGACATGGGATTAGTTCTTTATTTCCTACAACATCAATATCTTCCCGAGATGATATGAGTTTTAGACATAATAATTTGAAATAACCTTGGGTCAATCTTGGATATGTAGATCATTGTAGATTGATAGCTTGAGTTAATGTGAATTGACTTTACTCTCTCAAGAACCCAAAGTTTCATATTATCTCATTCTCCTGCAAAGCTTGTCAAGCATGTTTTGGTACCCATCGCTTGATGGATCCATTATGGTTAGTCAACAAAGATCTAGGAACCCAAATGTCCTTTGCGCTAGCGCTTAGCAAATTCATTGCCTTTCTAGCACAAGTTGCAATTTTGGGTTGCCTAGTTATATATGAATCAAATGACAAGCTATGAGTGGAGGAGTTACCAATGAGACAATCCTTGCATTGATGTCCCTTTTCCCGGCATGTGTAGCATAGGCGTTTTCCAAGTTTTGAAGTTTTCTTCTTTCCTTGTTTGTTGCTTGCTACATGGTTAGTAAAAACTTTCTTTTCTAACCCTATGCCCTTTTGTTTTAAATGGGGACAAGATTTAATAAAGTGTCCCTTCTTTGAACATTTAAAACAAAGTTTATCATCCTTGTTAATAATCAAGCCACTTTTAATATAGGGACATGTTCTAATCAAGTGCCCCTTTTCAAAGCATTCACTACACTTCTTATTTTCATTTGTATGAAGTGTAACTTGATTATTACCTTGGATGTTACCTTTTATGGAGGCATGGTTGAGGCTTTTGGAAGAGCTATTGATTTTCTTTGTTTGTTCCCTCCTCTTGGCAATCCTCAAGTCCTTGACATTTTCTTCAAGGGATTTAGTGCATGCCACGGTTGTTCCCGTCTCAAGCTTCTTCACCATGTGATCATGGTTATATTGAGAAGGTTGAGCAATGCACTTCCCTTTAAGTTGTGTCAAGCTCATCTTTAGCCTCTCATTTTCTTCTTTGAGCTTTTGATATGTATCATCATTTGTTCCTGCAAATTTTAGCTCAAGGGAAGATTTGCTTGTCGACGGACAACAAGCATTAGCACATGGTAATATAGTTTCTATTTGAATACATGTGCATGATTGAGGTTGTTGGGATTTTAAGTTTTCTATCACAACCTCATGAGTAACATCTAATATGATATGATCATCCATAAGATTTTCATGAGAGCATAGGAGCATATCATATTTTTCTTGAAAAGCTAGATTTTCAACTTTTAGCTTTTCTACTTGGTCCTTAAGTAAGGTATTCCTATTTACTAATTGAGCGATACAATGTAAGGCGTTATCTTGCTCAATTGAAATAGTTTCATACCTTTGGACCAAATCAACATGAGAGCACTTTAGCTCCTCATGTTCTTTAGTCAACTCGTCAAAGCATTGCATTTTGATGGAGAGAATATCTTCTAGCATTTGACGAGCTTTGCTTTCCTCTTTCGCTCTTTCTAGAAGTTTGAGCATGACCGCCTTATCTTCTTGGCTTAGGTGAGCGTAGAGTTGCACGGAGCTTCCTTCTTCCTCCTCCTCATCGTTTGTGCTTCCGCTATCAATTTCATTAGCCACACAACACATGTGGGAATCGAAATGGGAAGACAAACCTTTTGGAGAGGTGGATTCATCGTTTGATCTCCATCGGTCATTTTCTTCTTCTTCCTTGCAAGGGTTAGTATCACAAATACCAAAGGAAGTAGAAGCACAAAATGAACTATTATGTTTGGACTCATCAAACTTGATTTTAATTCTAGTCCAAATATCATGCGCATCGGGAATATGTTCATAATGATTCATTATGAGGGCATGATAATCTTCCTTGCTAAGAGAATTAACTAAGATGTCAAAAGCTAGATAGTTTAAGAGAATACATCTTTGATCTTCATCGGAAACATTTTTCCTATCATAACTAGGAGGGATAATACTCTTGTCTAAGATTTGTTCTAATTGAGGATCTACTGTTCTAAAAGCATTTATCACTCTAGTAGACCATGAATCATAATTAGAACAATCGGAAAGTAATACCTCAAGAGTTACCTCTCTGTTCTCCTTCGGAGTTGTCTTCTTGTTCTTTTGGGATCTTCTACGAGCCATCACTTCGAGTTGTTAGACTCAAGATGAAGTGCCTAGCTCTGATACCAATTGAAAGTCGCCTAGAGGGGGGGTGGATAGGCGAAACCTGAAAATTAAAACCTTATCCCCCAACTAGATCCCTTGATTAGTGGTTAGAACAAGATATATAATTATCAGAGTATAAAAACTAAGTCCTTGCTTGTAAAGAGTATTGCTTTCAAATAATGCGGAATTGATAAGTCAATACTACTAATAAGTCTATGAGAATAAAGCAAGAGGGCTTAGGCAAGAAGAGCAATAACACAAGTTTTCTCTTGCAATGAGTTGCTTCACTAAATGAGAATTTAACTTAAAGCAACACCAAATAGAATTAGCAAAGAGTAGTGCAAGAGAAACTTAGAAAGGGAAGGAACAAACAAATCACAAGCAATAAGCACACGAGACACGGATGATTTGTTTTACCGAGGTTCGGCCCTCGAAGGCCTAGTCCCCATTGAGGAGTCCACTTAAGGACGAGTCTTTTTCAACCCTTTCCCTCTCTCCACCGATCACACAAGGATCGGCGAGCTCTTCTTCTTTTCAAGGATCACTCTCGATCCCACAAGGACCACCACACTCTTTGGTGTCTCTTGCTAGCTTTTACAAGCCTCCAAAACTTTGGAGGAAGTTTGATGGGAGTCAATACTCCACGCGCAAATGAACACAAAGATGTAGCACACACTATCTCTCAAGGAATCTCACAAGGCACTAGGGCTAAACTCAATTGAGTAGCTCTTAATTGCTTGCTCTCTCTTTTGTGGCACTTGTGTTGGTTGTAGTGGTCTAAATCTTGTGTATAGGATGGATAAATGAATATATGTGGTTGGGAGGGCTTGAGTATGTCAACTAGATGACTTGGAATGTTGCTTGGGCTCCCACACTTTGAAGTGGCCGGTTAGGGTGGTATTTATAGCCACCAACCAAAATCTAGACGTCGGTGAAGTGTGCTGGCGAAGGGCGCACCGGACAGTCCGGTGCGCCGCCACGTCATCCTGCCGTTAGGTCTTGAAGTTGGTCGACCGTTGGAGGCTCTGTCCTCATGTGGCACCGGACAGTCCGGTGTCGCACCGGATAGTCCGGTGCCCCTCTGACCGCTGCTCTGACTTCTGCCGTAGTACTGTTTACTTTGCAGAGTCGACCGTTGCGCGCAGATAGCCGTTGCTCCGCTGGTGCACCGGACAGTCCGGTGGCACACCGGATAGTCCGGTGAATTATAGCGGAGATGCGCCTGGAAAACCCGAAGGTGAAGAGTTTGAGTTGAAGCACCCTAGTGCACCGGACACTGTCCGGTGGCACACCGGACTGTCCGGTGCGCCAGACCAGGGCAGCCTTCGGTTCCCTTTTTGCTCCTTCCTTTTGAGACCTAACTTGTTCTTTTGATTGGTTTGTGTTGAACCTTTGGCACCTGTAGAATATATAATCTTGAACAAACTAGTTAGTCCAATTATTTGTGTTGGGCAATTCAACCACCAAAATCAATTAGGAAATAGGTGTAAGCCTAATTCCCTTTCAGCGATACCTGCGAATGAAGCTCAAGCCGTGACCTCTATGCGGCCGACTGAGGAGACAAAAAGAATCAACCTTGGGTTCACCGATGAATGCAAGACTGCCATCATCAGCTCCAGCCTGGACGCCAAATAGGAAGGCGCGCTCGTCCAGTTCCTGCAAGATAACCGAGACGTATTCGCATGGCAGCCTGTGGATATGCCAGGAGTCCTGAGAGAACTGGCCGAGCACAAACTGAAGGTCTATCCCCAAGCAAGGACGATCCGACAAAAAATGTGTCGTTTCACTCCTGACAAGAGAGAGGCTATTCGCGTCGAGCTAGCTCTCTTAGTCGCAGCAGGGTTCATTAGATAAGTACAACATCCTGAGTGGCTAGCAAATCCTGTTCTTATACTCAAAAAGAATAAAGTGGAATGGCACATGTGCGTCGACTATACAGATCTCAACAAACACTGTCCGAAGGGTCCCTTCGGACTCCCTAGAATAGATCTGGTGGTAGATTCGACCGCCGGATGCTCTATGTTGTCCTTCCTGGACTGCTACTCTGGATACCATTAGATCATCCTGGCAAAAGAAGATGAGGAAAAAATTGCATTCATTACCCCGTTTGGAGCTTTCTGCTATACCTCCATGTCGTTCAGCATCAAGAACGCTGGAGCGACTTACCAGAGAGCTATTCAAACATGCTTAGCCGATCACTGGGGCAAGCTAGTAGAAGCTTATGTTGATGATGTAGTGATCAAAACAGAAAACTCAGAAAATTTCATTGAAGATTTGCAGCTGATCTTCAACAGCCTGAGGCGATACCGATGGAAGCTCAACCCAGAAAAATGTGTCTTTGGAGTACCAGCAGGGAAGTTACTCGGATTCATTGTAAGCCACCGAGGAATAGAAGCCAACCCAGAAAAAATCGAGGCCATCATGAGAATGGAAGCGCCACGATCACAGAAGAAACTGCAAAGGCTTACTGGATGCATGGCAGCCTTGAGCAGGTTCATATCGAGGCTAGGCGAAAAAGGCTTACCGTTCTACAAACTGCTCAAGAAGGTGGACAAGTTCCAGTGGACCACGGAAGCACAGGAAGCTCTCGAAGCATTGAAGAAGTTCTTGACCACACCACCAGTACTGAAGCCTCCACGCCGAGCCACACCAGATCAGTCGGTAGAAGATCTGTTGTTATACATCTCCTGCATGACTCACGTGGTGAGCACCGCGTTGGTAGTCGAGCGGGCAGAAGAAGGACACACATATCCAGTACAACATCCAGTCTACTTCATCAGTGAAGTTCTGGGACCCTCTAAAAAGAAGTATCCCCAAGTTCAAAAACTACTATACGTGGTACTTCTAACTGCTCGCAAACTCCATCACTACTTTGACGACCACAAAGTCATAGTAGTCACCGGGTTTCCAATAGGGGATATTCTTAACAACAAAGAAGCCATTGGAAGAATAGCCAAGTGGGCCTGCGAGTTGGGAGCTCACGACATAGAGTTTCGGTCTCGCACAGCAGTAAAGACTCAAGCGCTGGTTGACTTCGTATCAGAGTGGACCGAGCAATAAGTTCCTGACAACCCAGAGGCTACTGAAGTATGGCGAATGTATTTCGATGGCTCGCTGAAACTGCAGGGAGCAGGCGCAGGGATCCTCCTCATTGCCCCTGGAGGTGAACAACTGAAGTACGCTCTTCAGCTATTATTCCCAGCATCAAACAATGCAGCAGAATATGAAGCTCTGATCCATGGGTTGAACATCGCCATATCACTGGGCATTAAGAGGTTGATGGTATACGGAGATCCACTAGTGGTCATAAGCCATATAAACTGGGATTGCTCGACAGATTCCATGGGCAAGTACTGTACAGCCGTCCGAAAATTAGAAGACAAGTTTGAAGGACTGGAATTCCATCACGTGGAAAGAGATCGCAACGCAGCAGCAGACGCGTTGTCGAAGCTAGGATCCAGTCGAGCCTAGGTCCCACCTGGAGTTTTCGTTCAGGAAGTGCCATGCCCAAGTATTTCCTCAGATCAGGCGGAAGAATGCAACACCCTGAGCCAACCAGAATCAGACCCTAATGACTGGAGAGGGCCTATCATCAGGTACATAAGGAATGAAGAAGAACCAGATGATAAGGCTGCAGCAGAACACATCGCGAGACAGCCGGCCCACTACACCCTCATAGGGGGCGCACTGTACAGAAGGGGTGCGACAGGAATCCTCATGAAGTGCATTCCTCGGTTACTGGGAAACAACTATTAGATGAGATCCACGCCGGATAGTGTGGAATACATGCAGCATCTAGAACTCTGGTCGGGAAAGTTTTTAGGTCTGGTTTCTATTGGCCAACAGCAAAGAGTGGCACAACCGAGTTAGTCTAGAGATATGAAGCTTGCCAATTCTTGTCAAAGCAACAACATTTACCAGCACAGCAGCTGCAGACCATACCTATAACATGGCCATTTGCGTGCTGCGGATTGGACATGATTGGACCCTTCAAGAAAGCTCAGGGAGGCTATACTCACGTACTGGCCACCATCGACAAATTCACCAAATGGATAGACTACAAACCCATTGCTTCTCTAACTTCAGCCAAGGCAGTGGAATTCATACAAGACATAATATTCAGGTTTGGGATACCGAATAGCATCATAACTGACCTGGGATCCAACTTCACTAGCTCTGAATTCTTTGATTTCTACGAACAACGGAGTATCCAGATCAAGTATGCATCAGTAGCACACCCAAGAGCCAATGGTCAGGTGGAAAGAGCCAATGGAATGATACTGGAAGCACTCAGGAAGAAGGTGTTCGACAAAAATGAAAAGTTTGCGGGAAAGTGGATCAGAGAATTGCCCTATGTGATTTTGAGCTTGAGAACTCAACCTAGCCGAGCCCTGCATGGAAATACCCTGTTCTTCATGGTCTATGGTTCGGAAGCAGTGCTATCCGCCGACCTCAAGTTCGGGGCGCCAAGGCTGGTCTTCGAAAGCATAGCTGAAGCTGAAGCTACCAGGCTAGAGGATATTGATGTGCTGGAGGAAGAGCGATTGAACACAGTAATTCAGTCAGCCAGATACCAGCAGACCTTGAGGCGCTATCATGATAAAGTTGTACGACATCGATCCTTTGTAGTGGGAGACTTGGTCCTTCGCCGAATTCTAACGGGGGAAGGACGACACAAGTTGTCACCACTATGGGAAGGGCCATTCATTGTATCAGAGGTCACTCGGCCAGGTTCATATCGGCTTACTCAAATGGATGGTACGGAAGTGGGAAATTCATGGAACATAGAGTTGTTTTACCCTTAGCAAGACCTCGAAAGCTATCAGAGCGACATTGTACTCTATAATGGGAGAATACATCATCAATAAAGTTTTCATTTTCAAGGGCATTCAAACTGTTAACTATCACTTGACTTTGATTCGATTGGACCTAGAATCAACGCGCTTACTCGACTTAGGGTGACCACTATACCCTACCAACGGAGCAATCAGCTTAAGTCGGCGATGACTTAAGACGGTGCAACATGCTCACGCTTACTCGACTTAGGGTGACCACTATACCCTAATAACGGAGCAATCGGCTTAAGTCGGCGACGACTTAAGACGGTGCAACATGCTCACGCTTACTCGACTTAGGGTGACCACTATACCCTACTAACGGAGCAATCGACTTAAGTCGGCGACGACTTAAGACGGTGCAACATGCTCGCGCTTACTCGACTTAGGGTGACCACTATACCCTACTAACAGAGCAATCGGCTTAAGTCGGCGACGACTTAAGACGGTGCAACATGCTCACACTTACTCGACTTAGGGTGACCACTATACCCTACTAACGGAGCATTCGGCTTAAGTCGGCGACGACTTAAGGCGGTGAAACATGCTCGCTCTTACTCGAGAACAGGAGATTATAATTGTCAGCACAGAGGACACGTTCTAGAGCCCTATCCGTAAAAATACTCAAATACAACCATCACAAACACATAGAATTCATAGTACATTCAGTATTTCACAGGATGTCACTACATCGAAACATCTCGGTTGGCAATGTTTTCCACAGGAGCCAGTGAAGAAGAAGATCGGCTCAAAGCATCAGGACAGCCCTAACGTCAGCAACAATGTCATCAGGAACCACTACGCGAGGCCTCCTCATCAAGATCCGCTCCACGCGAATGGCTTTCTCCATAGCCTTGTCGCGCTTAGCCTTCAGAATGGCGTAGTTGTCCTCTGAAACTTTGGTAGCCAGCCGAGCAGCCTCTAGCTCCTGGGCGACTGACTTCTTGGAGGCACACAGATCTTTGACGATGTAATCCTTGCTTGACACCAACTGTCTAAGCCGCAGGACCTCATCTTGGGACACTTGCAGCTCGCGACGATGATGATCTAGATCTGACATAGTGAAGCGATGGCTCCTCTCCAAGATGGTTAAGGAATTGATGGCATCACGATATAACCTGTCTAGATTATCACGAGAAGTTGCAAGCGCTCGTTTCTCCTACAAACAAGAATCAACTTTCAGCATCCAGTAAACAGTAAGCACGATAGAGCCAATTAACGAAGTTTACCTCATGTGCTGCCCTTTCGGAGTTAAGATGAGCATTGAGAGAAGAATTCAAAGAACGCGCATCGTCCAGAGAAGCAAAAACTCGAGCTAGGTCGGTTTGACCTTGAGAATACTTCTCCTCAAGATCAGAGTACCGTCGGGTTGAGTCGGCTTGATGTTGAAGATGTTTTCCCTCAAGCTCAGAGCACCGCCGAGCCATATCTGACAAGGCAGCCGAAGAAGGATACACGGTTAAAAACAAGTTGATCAATCAGCTAAGGAAGAAATGAAGTTACTAACCAGCATTTGATGCCTTCAAGTCAGTTATCTGTTTCTGAAGCAGCAATGGGTTCCACTGCATCAGAGAAAGAGCCCCTTCCGGGATAGTGGCACCATGTGACCTCAACTGAGTAGGCATTCCGTCAACCAAAGCCTGTGATCGAAGACAAATGAGTATAGGGAAGATAATTTACCAAGAAGAACGATAGAATGCAAGAGCTGACTTACCTGAAGATTGGAGAGGAATGATGGTAACCCCAAGTCAGGAGAAGCTACGTCATAGCTTGACGAAGGAAGATAAACCAGAACAATTTGAAGAACGTTGTCAGGGGTTGGCTCAGCCCCACTAGCGGATGCCAGACTTCTCGCATCTGGCTCGCCGACTTCCAAGGTGACTTGTTTGCTCGAAGCCGAAGAAGCATGCATCGCCATCACCCCATCAGATCGTGGTGGAGACGACCCGACATGGACATCCATGGAGGTGTGGGAAGGAGAGCTCACTTGGACACCCTCGGGGCTGGGTTGCAGCTCGCGCCACCCACCAGAGCCGGATCACTACCGGCAACACCCTCGGGGGCTGGGTTGCAGCTCGTGCTACCCACCAGAGCCGGATCACTACCGACGACACCCTTTGGTGCTAGGTAACTGCCAACACCATCCTCGAGGACTGGGTTTTCTGCAGCAGTCACCTCCATGTGAGTTGGGCAATCCTGACCAATGTCTTGACATCGAAGACTGCCTTCCAAAGTCGATGATGCACGAGACACTGCTCGGGATACCTCTAATCCCATGTATGGAATTTTAGAACAAACAACCTTCATGTCATCAGCAGTCGGCTCCGATAGCATATCCTTAGGGACGACCTCCTCAAGGGCCTGATCAAAATCCGTTATTGACAGTTCTTGAAGGCTGACAAGAGCAGACAGAGCTGGAGAAGGAATATCACTATCCCCCCCACTACCTATGTAATGCCGGCTATTCTTATGAATCAGCGTAACTTCTTCTTTCTCTTCTTTGTCCTCATCAAAAATACGGACAACAGCCGGTGCACGGTTACACCCATTGGGTTCAACTTCAGTACGGTTACACCCATTGGGATCAACTTCAGCACGGTTACACCCATTGGGATCAACTTCAGCACGGTCACACCCATTGGGATCAACTTCAACATGGACGCCACCATTGGGATCAACCTCAGGAAGGACCGCTGCTGTTACTTCATCACAAACCGGAGCAGAAGGACCGACATCCTATTCCAAACATGACAGTCGCCGAAGCCGCCTCTTCTTCTTCTTCTTTTCCTCAAAAGGCGCAGTCAGGCGGCTAACTTGGCGAGGATGCTTTGGGCGGGTACCCTCAGGCTTTCGGGTCTCCATTGCTTTGTTAAGCTCTTGTCCAACCGTGATATCCATCGGTTCAGCATGGGTCGAGTCGGAAGATTCTCCAGCTAACATACTGAGTACAACATCTATCTCTGCATCATCTGGACTTGCTGGCACCTCAAAGTGAATTTGTTTCTTATCATTGGGAAGATTTCGAAGGGGAGCAACCAGAGCCTCAATGTCCTTGGGAGAGGGTCGCACTCTAAGACCCAGACCACCATCATTAGTAGGAGGGTTGGACACGAAATTGGAAAATGACCTATGAGGTGACAGATTCCAAGTAGAATAGGCAACAGGAGCACCAACATTTGATATCCTGCCCCTTAGGATCATGTCTAGTCGGCTCACCAGATCCTCAGTAGGAATTCTCTTGTTGATGACCTAGGTAGAGTCATTGATACCACTATACAAGTAAGCTGGATACACCCTGTCTTTCAAGGGCTGAATATTCTTGGAAACGAAGTCAGCAACCATAGCTTCGGCAGTCAGACCTCTCTCCTTCAGCAGACAGATCTCAGCAAGCAGAACTCTAGCCTCCGTTACCTCCAAGGAAGTTGGAGACTCAACCCAGCTCGGAGTACGTACATCTGGCTGTCTCCCCGACCGAGGGGGAAGGGACTTGCAGTGGTTTTCCACAATAAACCACTCAAGGCACCACCCTTTAATGCTATACTTGAGAGGAATGTCGAGATATTCTATCTTCCTCCCGCGACACATCTCCAAACTTGCACCACCAACGAGCTAGTGCTGCCCCCAGCCATCCCAGGCCGACAATGATACAAATACTTCCAGAGTCCGAAATGAGTCAGAATTCCGAGGTAGGCCTCGCACAGATGCACAAAGATAGAAATTTGCAAGATAGAATTGAGATTCAGATGGGTCAAGTTTAGATTGTAAAAATCAAGGAGACTGCGGAAGAAGGGAGAAACGGGAAGAGCAAGGCGGCGGATGAGAAAAGGAACATAGACGACGGACTCGTGGGTATCTTCTGCCGGAACAATGACCCCACGGAAAATCCACCAAGAGCAGAGCTCTTTTGGAGGAAGAACTCCAACATCAACAAGGTGGAGGAGATCTGATTCTGAGACAACAGACATGTGGTTACCTGCGAACGACAACTAACTGTTGGGATCGATGGGAGGAATGACTGCCGTAGCAGAACTCTGCTACTTCCGCTTGGGCGTCATCGCAATCTCGCTGGAAATGTGAGGAGTGGTTCGATGCGGAAATCTTAGGGAAACAGAGGAGTGGTTCGAGGCAGAAATGTGAAGTTAGGGCTCAGAACTCAAAAGCGCACGTCGACATGAGTATAAATGGGGTTTTCCCGGGTTGGGCACCATTTCTAAAAAGCGCCAAGTCATCACTCGGGAAAGCGAGACTGCCGACATAATTTGGCTATTACCTCTAAAACGCCGACAACATCAAGCACCACTCGGTCGTTACCTCTAAAACGCCGACAGGGTCAGCCATAATTCGGTCGTTATCTCTAAAACGCCGACAGTGTCTGTCATAACTCGGCTGTTACCTCTAAAAAACACCGACGGTGTCAAGCATAACTCGGTTGTTACCTCTAAAACGTCGACAACATCAAGCGCCACTCGGCTGTTATCTCTAAAACACCGATAGTGTCTGTCATAACTCGGTCGTTGTCTCTAAAACACCGGCAGAGCCAAGCATGACTAAACAGTTACCAGTTATCGCTTGGTAATTATTTCTAATAATGTCGGTAGCGTTAGGCGCGAAGACAAACTATCATTCGATTATAAAGAAAGAACGGCGGAAAAGCGAGATGTTGCCTAGAATAGCTGAAATTTCTTCAATACGTAGAGGAGGGAAGTTTTTCACAAACTTAAAGACTAACTTATTATGAGTCAGCCTTTTCTCCCTTTTTCACTACATTACATTACTACATTACTACATTACTCACACTACACTACACTACTAACTACTACTACATTATTCTGCTACTACTACTACTGCTACTACTACTGCTGCTACTACTAATTATTTATACTAATATTTAAGCCAGTGGCGCCTTGCCACTGGCCTTGCTGCTGCCGCCGCTGCCGTCATCCCTACCGCCGTTGCCTCCATCGCCCTTGCCGCTGTCGCCTTCGTCGCCCTTGCCGTCGTCGTCGCTATCATCGCCACCACCACCGCCATCGCCATCGCCCTCGTCGTCACCGTCACCGCCGCTTCCCTCCTCGGACGAGTAGGAAGAGTTCTCCTCGTCCGAGGAGACCTCCGACTCATCCGATCCCTTGAGCTCGGAGCGCTCGACGGACTGGATGTACGTCCACACCTCGGCGACTATCCCCTGGGAATCGTCCGAGTCATCGGACGACACCGGGGGAGAGGCGTAGACCGGCGACCCCTCGGACTCGGAGGAAAACTCCTCCTCTGAGTACTCGGAGTCACCAAAGTCCTCTGAGGGAGGACTTGGCTCGCGCTTCCGCTTATCGCCGGAGCGGTGCGACGAACCTCGACCTTTCTTGTTCTTGCCCATGGTCGGTTGGCAGAGAAGAGAAAAATGGGAAAAGAAGCAACAGACGATCAGAAGATGTGTGAAGACACCAACAAGACAGACAATCTATTTATAGAAGCCAGAGGCAACCGTTCATCTCCTACCACGCCCACCGAACAGTCGCAAGAATTCAATAAGCAATTCAAATCGCCTGAAGGCGAGTCAGGCAGCAGACACCGCTTCGCGTAGCACGACACCATTTGGACTAAGGTCAACTACTTGGGCAATATGATTACGCCCAGCAGTCATGTCAAGTTACTACTCCAGGACAATGTGCTAAACGCTTTGCGTACCAAGACGTCCCTTGGTCACACCCATTGGGTGGGGGATGGCCAAGAATTTTCAATATATTTTCTGAAGCAGTCACATCCATACAGTATACGCAATGAATGTATTGAGGCAGAAGGAAGATATCGATGGAGATCAAAGGAAAGCTAAATGTAGCTACTGAGCTGCAAGTCTAGTCAGCAGAAGCATTGAAGCACGAAGCAAAATGAAGACCAGCCAAGAGCCATCTACCAGACGTCCAATCTGTCGCCGATCAAATAAATTTCAAACCTAACAGGACATGGGTAGACCACACTGCTGGTTTCTAAAGCATGAGATGAAGACAACATGTTGATCTCTAAAGCATAAGCTGATGATATAATGCTGATTTTTAAGCCATGAGACGAAGATAAAATGATGATTTCTAAAAGCATGAGATGAAGATCTTTGAGTGGATTATTTTCAGTAATCCACTCAAAGCTCGGGAATGAATCCTTAGCCCCAAAAGACAGAATGCTGATCTCTAAAGCATGAACCGACGATAAAATGCTGATTTCTAAAGCATGAGACGAAGATAAAATGATGATTCCTAAAAAGCATGAGATGAAGACCTTTGAGTGGATTATTTTCTGTTATCCACTCAAAGCTCGGGGGCTACACCCATTGGGTGCACGGTGCACCCAATGAATCCTCAACCCCAAAGGACAGAATGCTGATCTCCAAAGCATAAGTCAGTGACAGAGCATCGATTTCTGAAGTATAAGGTGAAGACCGTTGAATGTGCCAAAGGAGGATAACAGAAGATTGTTTTTTACTGAATTGCTCAGAGTTTAGAAGCAACGATTCGATAGGTGTATTTTCAAAGCGTCCATTACCAAAATCAAAACCGCAAGCTGGACCTAGAATCTTTTGGCCGATTATTTCAAAATCAACTCAAAGATTGGGGGCTTGTGGGGGACAGATATCCCTCGGGTCCACTAGAAGGCTAGAAGGCCTCACGAAAGGCTTTGGGCCCATTAGTTCGCAAGGTCATCCCTTCGTGGGTCGGGGGAGGAACTGCTGGTGGAATGGAATGACACAAGATTGGATAGACTCGGACCCAGATGTCTCATTGGATTTAAGCATTATCCGCTGCATTGATCTGATTCTCCCGCGCAGCACCCTCAGACGTCGGAACTAAATGAGGATAAGTCGGCATGATTATAGGAAGATAAGTTCAGTCGGTTCACTATTACTTAGATGCACGTTGTTATCATACTCGCATGTAACGCCCCACGGTCGAGTATATAAGGCCTAGGGGGCACCCCATCAAAAGGCAGGTCATTCATCAGCCATCTACTCCATTCTTTAGCATCCTTCATACTAGAGAATCCCCCTGTAACCCACCACATAAAGATCCACATCAGGAAGTAGGGTGTTACGCCTCTCTAAGCTGCCCGAATTTGTAGAAAATTGTCTCTCGTCTCTCGTGCACTTAGCACGAACCATCGAGCTACATTCAGTAACACCGTCCTACCCAAAAGCACCTCGAGGAGTAACCTCGGGTGCGTGGTCGGGTCTCAAACACCGACATAAGGCGACTAGGAAACATGGCTAGCAGTGTGGTGAGATCAGAAGTCATGCATGAAGGAGACCTTGAAAGGTCACACCTCATGTGACAGCTTCGATAACCATGACGTATTTGGTGGCAACATGTGGCACAAAGCTAGGCTCAACTGGCCACCGACGGAAGTAGGGTGGGCGTTCGGGTTACCCGAAAATTTCGGATCGAGTAATTCGGGTATTTTAAATTTCGGGTTTTGAGAATCGACACCCGAAATTACACGGGTTTTACAATACCCGAAAATTCAGGTACCCGGAATTTCGGGTTCGGGTATTCCCGAACTACGCGAACTATTGTGTTGGTTTCATAAAAATACATACACCCTATTAAATTAGTATAAAAATATAGTTTGAATAATGATATACATGGATATATAAAACACAAGCAATCTACAATCACAAGTTATGCACACTTACACATAATTATAGATGTACAAATTAATAATTAAGCATGACATGAGTACATGACACATGGAAGTTCGGGTATTTCGGGTACCCGAATTACCCGAACAAAATTCGGATTTTGCAAGTTGCTACCCGAAATTCCCGAACAAAATTTAGGTTTCGGGTATTTTAGGTTCGGGTATTCCGGGTTCGGATTTCGGGTTACGGATTTTTTGCCCAGCCCTAGGCGGATGACATAGATCTCCCTTGTCGATGGCGATATACAATATAGTGCTGATGCGGTGACGTGGAATGGCTTTCGTCTCGGTTGAGTCGTTTAAATATTTAATACAGCATCTCCATCCCTAATAACTCATAAAAATCACAAAAAGGAAGAAATCTACTTGACGTTTAATTGCAGCCATCTCCATCCCCAACACTAACTCATCAAAATAAAAAAGATGGAAGGAAGCTACTTGGCGTGAATGAGCAAGAGAGAGAGAGAAGCCTTGTGTGTGTGTTCACGTCTTCAGCGCCGTAAGTATAGTCTTTTTTTTTTGTCATTTGACAATCATCCGGAATGCATCTCTTTTTTTCTCGAAAGAAATGGACAGTTACCAAATGTGTTAATAGAACACATGCACGACTTGCCAAATGTATCGATGTCTACAGCGACTAACTAGCGACTTCGTCGCAAAAAAGTATGAAAAAGAAGCCGTGGTTACTAAAAGTAGCTAGGCTACTTGTGTTGGACGACAAAAGTCGACTGTCCGTCTGATTTGAATTGGTTTATAGGGTCTAATTTTTAGTCCTTCTATTTTATCCCTAAATTATCAAGTTTCCGTATGTACGTCCACTTAACTGCGTATCGAACTTGAATAAAACACGGTGTTTCGTGTGAACCAAACAAAAAAAATATGTAAAAGAAACGCTGACGTGACGATAAGATGAGTATAAAGGCGGTAAACTGAAGCGGGTATGTAAGACGACAGACAACAACTGATGTGATAGTAGATATGCGTTGCCTGCTTGAGGTGAGACGGTCTACATGCATGCATGCGTATGGACGTATGGTTTTGGTCCACGCATTTTCTCTCCCTCTTCCCCATGCATGCATGCCTTCTAGAAGAACCAGATCAGACCCAGTAGACGCTTGCATTAATTTGCATGCGTTGCGTGCAAATAGAATAGTCATCATGTACTTAATTTTTACTACACAAACACAAGGTACAAGGGGATCATCAGTCGGTGGCGCTCTTCTAGAAGCCAGAGAGGCAGAGAGTTGCGGTCTCTGTCTGTCTCACTCCACACGCCACACGCGAAACAGCCGCTGCACGACGGAAACGTGGTCTACTAGCTGTAGCTGCTTGCTGCGGCCCCGGCCCACCGGAAAAAGAAAAGCCGGCGTGCTCTCCTCTCCTGCCTGCGGCTGCGGCGCATCTCCATCTCCATCTCCATGGCGCCGCCGCCGCGCCACCAGTTTCGCAAACCGGCCGGGCGGGCCGGCATCTCATTCGCGGTAAAAACGCTGCCTTCTCTTAACTAGTGTTTTGGATTATTAATTAAATTACCTAACCATGGTTAACACGTTTTCAAGTAAAAAAAGAAAACATACAGTATGACCGCCTTTCCATCTAAGAGGAATTTCAAAACGTAAGCAAAAAAGGATGCTCGCATTTTTTGCTTGTAACTTCTGAGGTATAGCTTATTAGTCAATTACCCAGCAATTTTAAAACCCGTGGTATCATCTCATCAATTTTAAAACCCATATCGGACTTATGACTAGAACTTTCGAAACTTTCATTGCCTCCATGAATTTGGGCGTTTGGCTTACTTTGTTTAATTAAATCTTAGCTTACCAGGATCTAATTAAGACTTAGTCTAAACATGACCACTAACCAGGGAAAAAATTTCGAGGAAACCAAAATTCATGTTTACCGGTGGGCTTCGGTCCAAAATTTTCATCAATTTTAAATTCAGGCTCAAACGTACAATTATACATTTGAGCTGCAAAGAAGAAGCCTAAAACACTACCCACATATAAAATTGGGACCTTAAATCACCTACATACCTCTCCATCTGCTCGCCCACCTTCATTCTCCACTCTCTAGTTCGAAGCTCCTCCCTATGCTGCACCGATTCTTCTTCACGTGGTGCCCTCTACAAGACATGTATAGGCATACAACACTACAGTAGTTCATGTACATCTAGGGCTGGACCAAAAACTCGCAGCTCGTTAACTCGCTCGGCTCGACTCGATAGTGACTCGACTCGACTCGACTCGTTTATAATTTGTAACGAGTTGAGCTTGTATTTCAACTCGTTATGATAACGAGTCAGCTCGAGCTGGTTCGCGAGCTGACTCGCGAGCTAAACGAGTTGAATTAATTAGTCAAATCACAATAATCTCGGATCTAAAATAGTTAATCTTGTACTCTACTATAGTTAATCTTGTTATTTGTTGAGTGTGAAATCTTAAGTTGCAAACTCTATTCTTTTTTCTAAATAGATCTCTTTCTTTTCTTTTGCTACATATTTTTATATCCGTTCGTAGACACTAGACATGGTATTATCGAGCGGGCTCGCGAGCTAAACGAGCCAGCTCGAGTTGGCAAACGAGTCGAGCCGAGTTGGATCTTTAGCTCGTTAACATAACGAGTCGAGCCGAGCCAGCTCGTTATCTTAACGAGCCAGCTCGAGTCGAGTCGAGTCGAGCCGAGCCAGCTCGATATCCACCCCTATGTACATCTTCCTACCCTTTCCCTTGGTGATGTGCTCTGTGGTCTACTATGCGGGGGAGGCTAGCGGTAAGCGTCGGACAACAACAAGCGATGAGAGGGTGGAGGCACAGGTGCTATCCCCGCGATGGCATCGAACATCAACGATGAAGTGCATATGGTTGACCATCCTACCGAGCGTCGTGCTTCTACTAGAAAGGCAAGGCCATGGCCAATGTCGACACATCTTCTAGTGGTGCTGGTGTTTGATCGACTTGGTAATTGCTTTCATTGTTTTATATATAAATGTCTTGTTGTAAATAAATTTGGATTCAATTTTGACAACCTGAAATGATGAATTGTTGTACAATATGATGTGTATTTCAATTCAACGCACATATTTATGACCATTGAGCAACTACTTGTTACAAATTTCTGTAGAATACTATTGGATTTCGTACAAATTTATGATCAAGTGGATTTCTATCTAGTGCACATATTTATGACCATCGTGAGATACTGCTTGTTAGAAATTTATGTAGAATGCTATTGGTTATTGTACAAATTGTGAGACCTTGAATAAATGAGGTATTTGCAAAAATAGTGGTACATTTACTAATGTAGGGATCCCGTGAAGAAAAATGGACCAACTGATGTGACTTGGAAATATGGTGAGCCATATCCTGAGCCTCATATGGTTGGCTTTAAGTGTTATTATTGTTTTACTACCAAACAAGGTGGGGTGTCTCGAATAAAAGTGTTACAAATATGCTCTTAAGAGAATCATAGAGATGAGCATATTTCTTTATATCCATGGTATATATATATATATAGTATTTAGAGCCCTGGGCTCTGTATAACTATTGGAAGCCCCGACCACCCACCGACCGGGTGCGCAGACCGCACCAGACCTTTTTTGGCTTATTACACCTAACTGCTTACGACAAATTATAATACGAGTTATGCTGATGTGTGTAACAATTTATGCAAATCTATGGGCCATCGTGTAGATTTCGTCCCGCATATTACGTGCATAGGGCCCACGATCCCACCCACGCGCTCGCAGTTATCCAGTCCCACGCCGCCACTATAAAAACACCCTCACGCCGCCAGGGATTAGGTTTTAGCGGCGGTGGCGGTTCCCTCGGGCGTGCGAGCGCCGATGATCCTGGGGGCCAGCAGCGGTGCTGCCCCGAGGCAGGCAACCGACGGCGGCGCTCCACCAGGAACGAGCGACAGCGACGCTCCCGAGGCAGGCGCGCAAGCGGCGACAGCATTCTCGAAGCGGACGGACGGCGGCAGCGCACCCTAGGCCCGATGGCAACGACGTTTGTCCCGTCCATCTCTGCGATGGCCACCGCCGCTGCCGCTCCAGCGTCTGTGGCGCCGTCCCCTGCGCCAAAGGCCAACAACAACAGGAAGGCGGCGGTGCCTGGCATGACTGGGTACGAGCTGCTCAAGCGCGTCAAGGAGTCGGCGGCTCTCAGGGACATCCTCGTCGTCCTCATGTCGTCGGAGAACGTGCCCACCCGCATCATCCCACTGCCTGGAGGAGTTCGACCCGCGCCTCGCCGTAATTTAGGCCCTATTCGTCGTTACGAAATAAATTGATGATGTACACTAAAATTTGTACCCATTTACGCTGTTTTGGTTCACGTTTTACGCTGAAATTTGACCGAGCCAGAATCCGTGCACGATCGAAGGTGCGCAATTTTCACGCCTTAATTTTCGGGCCCCATTCACTGTTACGAAACAAGTCTATAATTTACGCAAATTTCGTATTCATTTACTCTATTTTGGTTCACGTTTTATGATTAAATCCACCCGAGCCAGAACCCTAGCATGATCGGCTGCACGCGATTTTCACGCCATAATATTGGGCCCCGTTTGCTGTTACAAAACAGAGTATAGGATTTACGCTAAATTTCGTATTCATTTACGCTGTTTTAGCTCACGTTTTACTCTGGAATCCGCCCGAGCCAGAACCCGCGCACGATCGGCTGCACGCGATTTTCATGCCGTAATTTTGGGCTCCTTTTGCTGTTACAAAATAGATATAGGATTTACGCTAAATTTCGTACTCATTTACACTGTGTTAGCTCATGGTTTACGCTGGAATCGGCCCGTGCCAGGACCCGCGCACGATCGACTGCACGCGATTTTCACGCCGTAATTTTAGGCCCCGTTTGCTGTTACAAAATAGATATAGGATTTACGCTAAATTTCGTACTCATTTACGCTGTTTTAGCTCACGATTTACGCTGGAATCCGCCCGAGCCAGAACCAGAACCACATACTACATGATTTATGCTGTCAAGTACATGTCATTATGTAGTCGTAAACGATGTCCATAGTGTCATATTCGTTCCACGTGGTTCGGGCGTCAAAAGAATACTTTATGCATGGTTTACGCATCTTTATCCATATATATATATGCATTCGTATATTGCCTTATTGCCTTACGCTTATCGTCCTGGATTCTTGGCTGTCGACTACATGGCTGATGCAAGCATGCGGGTGCTGGGTCGACCGCGTCCTGGCTAGGGCTTCCATTAGTAGGGGAAGCCCAGGGCTTCCATTACCTCTTCCCTATATATATATATATATTGCTTAATTGAATATCCATGAAAGGCACCTTGTATTGATTAGCAATTATGTGAATTGTTTGTGAGATTCTATACTTGCATGGTTATTCTAAATGATGTCCCTAGTCAGAGTCGATGACTAGCACATGTATTAGTTGATGACTATATTTCACAAGTCATGGACATGGAGATGTTAAACTAATAATGTGGGCGCATGTATGACATGAGGCTGGACCGATCCAACGTGAGATATTGTAATATAGTTCTCTTTTTTGCAACATGTATACTATATCCCTAGACCTGAGATTGTTGCATGTTCTCAAGATGTGAATTGACTTACTTAGGGACTATCAAACGCTACTCCGTAACTGGGTAGTTATAAAGGTAGTCTTGAGTTTGTCAGGAAGCATGTTGTGAGACATGGTCAGTCAAGATGGAATTTGTTCCTCTCTTCTTGAGAGAGATATCTCTGGCCCCTCGAGTGATTGGATCAAGAAATGCATGGTCGTGCTAGGGTTAAGGGTTAACTAATAAAAGGATTCCAATTCATAGTATCAACAAAGAGAGGTCAGCTTAGAGCCAGACCAAATATCGTGAGACAAAGGGAACAACATGTACATAATGTTGCAATGGTTCGTCTAATATGATCTTTACGTGCGCATAGGAGTTGACATGTCATGCTAGAGTCCATTGTCAATTATTGGGGCAAGTAATAGTACCTGGCCATGTCTATATGTACGTGAACCTACATAGTCACACACTTAAGGGGAAGGAAGCCTAACTCGGATTAGATCCAAAATTATATAGGGCTTTAGGGTTACTGATGGACCTCGGAGTTAGAAGCCCACCAGAACACATATATAATGAGGGGCAGGGGCGCGGTTAAGAGAACCCTGAGAACCCTAATTCGCCCCTCACCCTCGCCTAGCCGTTATCGTGAACCTAACAGTTCGGAACGCGACACTTCCCCCGTGTATGTGTGGATACCTCGGAGGTGCTACATCTGGAGCACTAGGACGAACCGCGCGAGGATGTGACGGTCACCGACGACTGCACAACACTGCTCAACACGTTCGTCTACATGGAGTCGTCTTCCGCTACCCTGCACGTCTAGTGGTAATTCCATGATCTGTAACCGCATTCGTTCCTAGTTTTATGGGGTCAAAATTTTTGTTTTGCACTAGTGTAGCCTCCCCATAATCCATCAAAAAGAGCATATAGGACACAAACCTAGGAGTGTGGAGGCATGTCATAAAGTGCCAGATCATGTGAAGGACTAAAAGTCGCCTAGAGGGGGGTGAATAGGGCGAATCTGAAATTTACAAACTTAATCACAACTACAAGCTGGGTTAGCGTTATAAATATAAACGAGTCCGAGAGAGGGCGTGAAAACAAATCGCAAGCAAATAAAGAGTGAGACACAAGGATTTGTTTTACCGAGGTTCGGTTCTCGCAAACCTACTCCCCGTTGAGGTGGTCACAAAGACCGGGTCTCTTTCAACCCTTTCCCTCTCTCAAACGGTCACTTAGACCGAGTGAGCTTCTCTTCTCAATCAAACGGAACACGAAGTTCCCGCAAGGACCACCACACGATTGGTGTCTCTTGCCTCGGTTACAACTGAGTTGATCGCAAGAAAGAATGAGAAAAAGAAGCAATCCAAGCGCAAGAGCTCAAAAGAACACAACAAATCTCTCTCTCTGATCACTAGAGCTTTGTGTGGAGTTGGGAGAGGATTTGATCTATTTGGTTGTGTCTAGAATTGAATGCTAGAGCTCTTGTAAGTAGTTGGAAGGTGGAAAACTTGGATGCCAATAAATGTGGGGTGGTTGGGGTATTTATAGCCCCAACCACCACAAAGTGACCGTTGGAAGGCTGCAGTCGCATGGCGCACCGGACAGTCCGGTGTGCCACCGGACACTGTCCGGTACGCCAGCCACGTCCGCAGACTGTTGGGGTTCGACCGTTGGAGCTTTGTCTTGTGGGCCCGCCTGGCTGTCCGGTGGTGCACCGGACAGGCCCTGTAGGCTGTCCAATGTGCCACCCGCGCGTGCTCTGCTCCTCTGCGCGCGCAGGCGCGCATTTAATGCGTTGCAGTCGACCGTTGCGCGCGAAGTAGTCGTTGCTCCGCTGTCACACCGGACAGTCCGGTGTGCACCGGACACTGTCCGGTGACTCACCAGACAGTCCGGTGTGCACCGGACACTGTCCGGTGACTCACCAGACAGTCCGGTGAATTTTAGCGGAGCGGATTCCCGAAGCTGGCGAGTTCAGAGTCGCTCTCCCTTGGGGCACCGGATAGTCCGGTGAATTATAGCGGAGCGCCTCTGAGAATTCCCGAAGGTGAGGAGTTTAGCTTGGAGTCCCCTGGTGCACCGGACACTGTCCGGTGCGCCAGACCAGGGTGCCTTTCGGATTCCCTTTTGCTCTCTTGTTTGAACCCTTTTCTTGGTCTTTTTATTGGCTTATTGTGAACCTTTGGCACCTGTAGAACTAATGGACTAGAGCAAAGTAGTTAGTCCAATTATTTGTGTTGGGCAATTCAACCACCAAAATCAATTAGGAAATAGGTGTAAGCCTAATTCCCTTTCAATCTCCCCCTTTTTGGTGATTGATGCCAACACAAGCCAAAGCAAATATAGAAGTGCATAATTGAACTAGTTTGCATAATTGTAAGTGCAAAGGTTACTTAGAATTGAGCCAATATAAATTCTCATAACATATGCATGGATTGTTTCTTTCTTATTTAACATTTTGGACCACTCTTGCACCACATGTTTTGTTTTTGCAAAGGTTTTGGAAATTCTTTTCAAAGTCTTTTGCAAAGAGTCAAAGGTAAATGAATAAGATTTTGAGAAGCATTTTCAAGATTTGAATTTTTCTCCCCTTGTTTGAAATGCTTTTCCTTTGACTAAAACAAAACTCCCCCTTAATGAAATCCTCCTCTTAGTGTTCAAGAGGGTTTTGATGTTAATTTTGAAGAGGGTATACCAATTTGAAATTATATCTCAAATAAGATACCAATTTGAAAATACTTCTTTAAGACCAAACTAAAATTTTTGAAATTGGTGGTGGTGCGGTCCTTTTGCTTTGGGCTCATGCTCTCTCTCCCCCTTTGGCATAAATCGCCAAAAATGGAATCATTAGAGCCCTCTCTAACTACTTTCTCCCCATTTGGTAAAAGACATATGAGTGAAGATTATACCAAAGTCGGAGAGTTGCTCGGAGCGTCGGCGAAGGATGAGTCATGGAGTGGAGTGGAAGCCTTTGTCTTCACCGAAGACTCCAATTCTCTTTCAATACACCTATGACTTGTTTTGAAATTCACTGGAAAACACATTAGTCATAGCACACGAAAGAGATATTATCAAAGGTATATGAATGAGCTATGTGTGCAAAACATCAAAAGAAGTTCCTAGAATCAAGAATATTTAGCTCATGCCTAAGTTTGTTCATCTAGTGGCTTGGTAAAGATATCGGCTAATTGTTCCTTAGTGTTAATATATGCAATCTCGATATCTCCCTTTTGTTGGTGATCCCTTAAGAAATGATACCGAATGGCTATGTGTTTAGTGCGGCTATGTTCAACGGGATTATCCGCCATGCAGATTGCACTCTCGTTATCACATAGAAGAGGAACTTTGGTTAATTTGTAACCATAGTCCCTAAGGGTTTGCCTCATCCAAAGTAATTGCGCGCAACAATGACCTGCGGCAATATACTCGGCTTCGGTGGTAGAAAGAGCTACGGAATTTTGCTTCTTTGAAGCCCAAGACACCAAGGATCTTCCCAAGAACTGGCAAGTCCCCGATGTGCTCTTTCTATTAATTTTGCAACCCGCCCAATTGGCATCGGAATAACCAATTAAATCAAATGTGGATCCCCGAGGGTACCAAAGCCCAAGCTTAGGAGTATGAACTAAATATCTCAAGATTCGTTTTACGACCGTAAGGTGAGCTTCCTTAGGGTCGGCTTGGAATCTTGCACACATGCATACAGAAAGCATAGTGTCCGGTCGAGATGCACATAAATATAGTAAAGAGCCTATCATCGATCGGTATACCTTTTGATCGACGGATTTACCTCCCGTGTCGAGGTCGAGATGCCCATTGGTTCCCATGGGTGTCTTGATGGGCTTGGCATCCTTCATCCCCAAACTTGTTTAGAATGTCTTGAATATACTTCGTTTGGCTAATGAAGGTGCCCTCTTGTAGTTGCTTTACTTGAAATCCTAAGAAGTACTTCAACTCCCCCATCATCGACATCTCGAATTTCTTTGTCATGATCCTACTAAATTCCTCACATGTAGATTCGTTAGTAGACCCAAATATAATGTCATCAACATAAATTTCGCATACAAACAAATCATTGTCAAGAGTATTAGTAAATAGAGTAGGATTGACTTTTCCGACTTTGAAGCCATTAGTGATAAGAAAATCTCTTAGGCATTCATACCATGCTCTTGGGGCTTGCTTCAGCCCAGAAAGCGCCTTAGAGAGTTTATACACATGGTTAGGGTACTCACTATCTTCAAAGCCGGGAGGTTGCTCAACATAGACCTCTTCCTTGATCTTCGACTTGGGAGTATCCCTTGGCCACAAGTCGGGCTTTGTTCCTTGTCACCACACCATGCTCGTCTTGCTTGTTGCGGAAGACCCACTTGGTTCCTACAACATTTTGATTAGGACGTGGAACTAAATGCCATACCTCGTTCCTAGTGAAGTTGTTGAGCTCCTCTTGTATCGCCACCACCCAATCCGAATCTTGTAGTGCTTCCTCTACCCTGTGCGGCTCAATAGAGGAAACAATAGAGTAATGCTCACAAAAATGTGCAACACGAGATCTAGTGGTTACCCCCTTATGAATGTCGCCGAGGATGGTGTCGACGGGGTGATCTCGTTGTATTGCTTGGTGGACTCTTGGGTGTGGCGGCCTTGGTTCTTCATCCTCCTTGTCTTGATCATTTGCATCTCCCCCTTGATCATTGCCATCATCTTGAGGTGGCTCATCTTTTTGACCTTCTCCTTCATCAACTTGAGCCTCATCCTCATTTTGAGTTGGTGGAGATGCTTGCGTGGAGGAGGATGGTTGATCTTGTGCATTTGGAGGCTCTTCGGATTCCTTAGGACACACATCCCCAATGGACATGTTCCTTAGCGCGATGCACGGAGCCTCTTCATCACCTATCTCATCAAGATCAACTTGCTCTACTTGAGAGCCATTAGTCTCATCAAACACAACGTCACAAGAAACTTCAACTTGTCTAGAGGACTTGTTAAAGACTCTATATGCCCTTGTGTTTGAATCATATCCTAGTAAAAAGCCTTCTACAGTCTTAGGAGCAAATTTAGATTTTCTACCTCTTTTAACAAGAATAAATAATTTGCTACCAAAGACTCTAAAATATGAAATATTGGGCTTTTACCGGTTAGGAGTTCGTATGATGTCTTCTTGAGGATTCGGTGTAGATATAACCGGTTGATGGCGTAGCAGGCGGTGTTGACCGCCTCGGCCCAAAACCGATCCGAAGTCTTGTATTCATCAAGCATGGTTCTTGCCATGTCCAATAGAGTTCTATTCTTCCTCTCCACTACACCATTTTGTTGTGGGGTGTAGGGAGAAGAGAACTCATGCTTGATGCCCTCCTCCTCAAGGAAGCCTTCGATTTGTGAGTTCTTGAACTCCGTCCCGTTGTCGCTTCTTATTTTCTTGATCCTTAAGCCGAACTCGTTTTGAGCTCGTCTCTAGAATCCTTTTAAGGTCTCTTGGGTATGAGATTTTCTTGCAAAAAGAACACCCAAGTGAAGCGAGAATAATCATCCACAATAACTAGACAGTACTTACTCCCGCCGATACTTATGTAAGCAATCGGGCCGAATAGATCCATGTGAAGGAGCTCGAGTGGCCTGTCAGTCGTCATGATGTTCTTGTGTGGATGATGAACACCAACTTGCTTCCCTGCTTGGCATGCGCTACAAATCCTGTCTCTCTCAAAATGAACATTTGTTAAACCTAAAATGTGCTCTCCCTTTAGAAGCTTATGAAGATTCTTCATCCCAACATGGGCTAGTCGGCGGTGCTAGAGCCAACCCATGTTAGTCTTAGCAATTAAGCAAGTGTCGAGTTCAGCTCTATCAAAATCTACCAAGTAAAGCTGACCCTCTAACACTCCCTTAAATGCTATTGAATCATCACTTCTTCTAAAGACAGTGACACCTACATCAGTAAAAAGACAGTTGTAGCCCATTTTGCATAATTGAGAAACGGAAAGCAAATTGTAATCTAAAGAATCTACAAGAAAAACATTGGAAATGGAATGGTCAGGTGAGATAGCAATTTTACCCAAACCTTTGACCAAACCTTGGTTTCCATCCCCGAATGTGATAGCTCTTTGGGGATCTTGGTTTTTCTCATAGGAGGAGAACATCTTCTTCTCCCCTGTCATATGGTTTGTGCACCCGCTGTCGATTATCCAACTTGAGCCCCTAGATGCATAAACCTACAAAACAGGTTTAGTTCTTTGTTTTAGGTACCCAAACTATTTTGGGTCCTTTGGCATTAGATACAAGAACTTTGGGTACCCAAACACAAGTCTTTGATCCCTTGTGTTTGCCCCCAACAAACTTGGCAACTACTTTGCCGGATTTGTTAGTCAAAACATAAGATGCATCAAAAGTTTTAAATGAAATGTCATGATCATTTGATGCACTAGGAGTTTTCTTCTTAGGCAATTTAGCACGGGTTGATTGCCTAGAGCTAGATGTCTCACCCTTATACATAAAAGCATGATTAGAGCCAGGGTGAGACTTCCTAGAATGAATTCTCCTAATTTTGCTCTCGGGATAACCGGCAGGGTACAAAATGTAACCCTCGTTATCCTGAGGCATGGGAGCCTTGCCCTTTACAAAATTAGACAATCTTTTAGGAGGGGCATTAAGTTTGACATTGTTCCCCTGTTGGAAGCCAATGCCATCCTTAATGCCAGGGCGTCTCCCACTATAAAGCATACTACGAGCAAACTTAAATTTTTCATTTTCTAGTTCATGCTCGGAAATTTTAGCATTTAATTTAGCTATATGATCATTTTGTTGTTTAATCATGGAAAGGTGATCATGTATAGCATTAACATCAACATCTCTACATCTAGTGCAAATAGACACATGCTCAATGGTAGATGTAGAGGGTTTGCAAGATTTTAATTCTACAACCTTAGCATGCAATATATCATTTTTACTTCTAAGGTTGGAAATGGAAGCATTGCAAACATCTAATTCTTTAGCCTTAGCAAGCAATTTTTCATTTTCAATCCTAAGGCTAGCAAGAGAAATGTTCAATTCTTCAATCTTAGCAAGCAAATCAATATTATCATTTCTAAGATTGGGAATTGAAACATCACAAGCATTTGAATCAACCTTAGCAATTAAACTAGCATTCTCATTTCTAAGGTTGTCAATAGTCTCATGGCAAGTGCTTAGCTCACTAGATAGTTTTTCACATTTTCTACTTCTAGAGCGTAAGCATTTTTAACCTTAACATGCTTTTTGTTTTCTTTAATAAGGAAGTCCTCTTGGGAATCCAAGAGATCATCCTTCTCATGAATAGCACTAATCAATTCATTTAATTTTTCCTTTTGTTGCATGTTAAGGTTGGCAAAAAGGGTGCGCAAGTTATCCTCCTCATCACTACAATTATCCTCATCACTAGAGGTTTCATATTTAGTGGAGGATTTTGATTTTACCTTCTTCCTTTTGTCGTCCTTTGCCATGAGGCACTTGTGGCCGACGTTGGGGAAGAGAAGACCCTTGGTGACGGCGATGTTTGTGGTGCCCTCGTCGGAGGAGGAGTCGGTGGAGCTCTCGTCGGAGTCCCACTCCCGGCAAACATGGGCATCGCCGCCCTTCTTCTTGTAGTACCTCTTCTTCTTTCTTCTCCCCTTCTTGTCGTCGCCCCTGTCACTATCACTAGATAATGGACATTTAGCAATGAAATGACCGGGCTTACAACATTTGTAGCAAACTTTCTTGGAGCGGGGCTTGTAATCTTTCCCCCTCCTTTGTTTGAGGATTTGGCGGAAGCTCTTGATGATGAGCGCCATCTCCTCATTGTCGAGCTTTGAGGCGTCGATTGGTTGTCGATCTACTTGATGTAGACTCCTCCTTCTTTTCCTCCGTCGCTTTGAATGCGACCGGTTGTGCTTCGGACGTGGAGGGGCCATCAAGCTCGTTGATCTTCTTTGAGCCTTTGATCATCAATTCAAAGCTCACAAAATTCCTGATTACTTCCTCGGGAGTCATTAGTGTATATCTAGGATTGCCACGCATTAATTGAACTTGAGTAGGGTTAAGGAAAACAAGTGATCTTAGAATAACCTTAACCATTTCATGGTCATCCCATTTTTTGCTCCCGAGGTTGCGCACTTGGTTCACCAAGGTTTTGAGCCGGTTGTACATGTCTTGTGGCTCCTCCCCTTGGCGAAGTTGGAAGCGACCGAGCTCCCCCTCGATCGTTTCCCGCTTGGTGATTTTGGTCACCTCGTCTCCTTCGTGCGCGGTCTTTAGTGTGTCCCAAATCTCCTTAGCACCTTTCAACCCTTGCACCTTATTATACTCCTCTCGACTTAGAGAGGCGAGGAGTATAGTTGAGGCTTGGGAGTTGAAGTGTTGGATTTGGGCCACTTCGTCCTCATCATAATCTTCATCCCCTACGGATGGTACCTGTACACCAAACTCAACAACATCCCATATACTTTTGTGGAGTGAGGTTAGGTGAAATCGCATCAAATCACTCCACCTAGCATAATCTTCACCATCAAACATTGGTGGTTTTCCTAATGGGACGGAAAGTAATGGCGTATGTTTAGGAATGCGAGGATAGCGTAGGAGAATCTTACTAAACTTCTTGCGCTCATGGCGCTTAGAAGTTACGGACGGCGTGTCGGAGCCAGAGGTGGATGGCGACGAGGAGTCGGTCTCGTAGTAGACCACCTTCCTCATCTTTTTCTTCTTGTCACCGCTCCGACGCGACTTGTGTGAAGGGGATTCTTTTTCCTTCCCCTTCCCTTTGTTGTAGGACTCTCTCGATGGAGCCTTCCCGTGGCTTGTAGCGGGCTTCTCACCGGTCACCATTTCCTTCTTGGCGTGATCTCCCGACATCACTTCGAGCGGTTAGGCTCTAATGAAGCACCGGGCTCTGATACCAATTGAAAGTCGCCTAGAGGGGGTGAATAGGGCGAATCTGAAATTTACAAACTTAATCACAACTACAAGCCGGGTTAGCGTTATAAATATAAACGAGTCCGAGAGAGGGCGTGAAAACAAATCGCAAGCGAAAAAAGAGTGAGACACAAGGATTTGTTTTACCGAGGTTCGGTTCTTGCAAACCTACTCCCCGTTGAGGTGGTCACAAAGACCGGGTCTCTTTCAACCCTTTCCCTCTCTCAAACGGTCACTTAGACCGAGTGAGCTTCTCTTCTCAATCAAACGGAACACGAAGTTCCCGCAAGGACCACCAAACGATTGGTGTCTCTTGCCTCGGTTACAATTGAGTTGATCGCAAGAAAGAATGAGAAAAAGAAGCAATTCAAGCGCAAGAGCTCAAAAGAACACAACAAATCTCTCTCTCTGATCACTAGAGCTTTGTGTGGAGTTGGGAGAGGATTTGATCTATTTGGTTGTGTCTAGAATTGAATGCTAGAGCTCTTGTAAGTAGTTGGAAGGTGGAAAACTTGGATGCCAATGAATGTGGGGTGGTTGGGGTATTTATAGCCCCAACCACCACAAAGTGGTCGTTGGAAGGCTGCAGTCGCATGGCGCACTGGATAGTCCGGTGCGCCACCGGACACTGTCCGGCGTGCCAGCCATGTCAGCAGACCGTTGGGGTTCGACCGTTGGAGCTTTGTCTTGTGGGCCCGCCTGGCTGTCCGGTGGTGCACCGAACAGGCCCTGTAGGCTGTCCGGTGTGCCACCCGCGCGTGCTCTGCTCCTCTGCGCGCGCAGGCGCACATTTAATGCGTTGCAGTCGATCGTTCGCGCGAAGTAGTCGTTGCTCCGCTGTCACACCGGATAGTCCGGTGAATTTTAGCGGAGCGGATTCCCGAAGCTGGCGAGTTCAGAGTCGCTCTCCCTTGGGGCACCGGACAGTCCGGTGAATTATAGCGGAGCGCCTCTGAGAATTCCCGAAGGTGAGGAGTTTAGCTTGGAGTCCCATGGTGCACCGGACAGTCCGGTGCGCCAGACCAGGGTGCCTTTCGGGTTCCCTTTTGCTCTCTTGTTTGAACCCTTTTCTTGGTCTTTTTATTGGCTTATTGTGAACCTTTGGCACCTATAGAACTAATGGACTAGAGCAAAGTGGTTAGTCCAATTATTTGTGTTGGGCAATTCAACCACCAAAATCAATTAGGAAATAGGTGTAAGCCTAATTCCCTTTCAAGGACCTAACGTCTCGAAAAGTGATAGATGGGAGAATTAGGAGGGCATGTGGTAAGAAGCTTCGTATGTTTGTTGAAAAGGAGGTTACTGTAGCAAGACATGGTTATCAAAGTGCAAGAATTTTCTCTTGATGAAGATGCATAGATTGAAATGGCAATGAGAAATTAATTGAGGGATTCTTTTCCACTTTGGAACATGGTAGTTGTTCACCTTTTGGTAAGTCAACTAGTAGTGATAGTGGAGCTACAAGTTGTTCTACAGAGAAGCAATGTAGTCTTACAAGGTACTACAAGAATACACAAGATACCTCTAGAGGTCCTTTTGATATTAAATTAGAATGCAGTAGGACACAAGTGCAACCACACGTAAATGTTATGCTAGAGAGGGGTAAAAAGGAGGAGCTAGGGCTAGCATTGGCAAAATGGTTCCATGCTAATGACATTCCTGGAAGAAAGGCAGAATACCCATACTTCTGTTCAACATTTAAGTTAGCTCAACAACTTGGTGATGGAGTACCAATTCCACGTGGGAGACAAATAGATGGTCCATTATTGGATATGAATTATGCAGATATGGAGACTCACATGGCTGAATTCAAAAAGGATTGGAAGGATTATGGAGTTACGGTCGTGTGTGATTCATGGACAGGTAAACACTTGTTGACTTAGCTGAGCTTACTTTATGTTGGTATTCATATATGAATATAATTGTACTTGTCCACTTACTTTTGTTTTCTCTATCATGATTGTACATGTCCTACCATGATGTCCATTATTAACTTTATGATATTTTGCAATGGGTGTGTTATGGACTCGATTCCAATCCCCTGAAGGTATCAAAAATCAAGGAAACATAGTTAAATTAGGCTTCATCTTCATCATATTGCTTTATCAGCTTTGAGGGGAAGCTTGATAGAGAGGGCAAAGATTAAGGAATGGAAAAACAGACGAATCATTCATAATAGGAACAGAAACAAAAGTAAAATGTTGGATGAAGATTCATTCAATAACAATATGATCCAGATATAGGGAATGATGTTATATTGATTCCCCTCTTTCTGTTATTAATCAAAGGTTTATGCAAGTACCTCATGCTTCGTAAGGTTACGACGAAAGGATAGAGAGAGAGAGAGATACAACTTCGTACGAAGAGTGGAGCGCCAGGTTCCAACCGAGGAAAAATAAGAATCACCCATCCTCTCGTGTGTGGCACTACTCATCTCGTGTGTGGCCTAGTAAGCCAAGAGCTGGCCACTGACTTCATTTTGACATCTCTTTCACCTAGCTATGAAAACATCATTACGAACAACCATATGCATGGGACAGAGAAGGGCCTCAATGTGAACTATGTGGCATGCTGAAAACAGCAGAGGGTGACATAAAGAAAAGCGCTTGCAGCAGCGGCCATGTGATGGCGGTCCAAAACAAACCTAACTTTAAGAAGAAGGGTAAATCTCAAAAGAAGAAGGGAAAGACAAAGGATACAATATCCAAGCCAAACCAAAAGCCCAAGGCTGGACTAGCTACAGATGCAAAGTGCTTTTACTACAAAGAACTTGGTCACTGGAAGAGGAACTACAAACATTACTTAGCCTCTATTAAGGATCACGACGATAAGGGTACAGCCACAACAGGTACACTTGCTATTCACATTACAAAAATTTTCTTACTAATTCTTATATAAATTCTTGGGTATTTGATACTGAATCGGTTGCCCATATTTGCAATTCAATGCAGTGAATGATAAGAAGTAGAAGCGTGAAAAGAGGAGAAGTTGATTTCCGAGTAGGCAATAATGCAAGAGTTGTTGCGTTGACCGTCGGGATGATGCAACTCCACCTTCCATCAGGATTTATTTTAGAGTTAAATAATTTTCATCTAGTTCCTAGTATGAGTCAAAACATTATGTCTTCTTCATGTTTGATGAAGAATGGTTATTCATTTGTGAGTGAAAACAATGGTTGTGTGATCTCTAAGAATGGCATGTTTGTGGCTTTTGCATCCATTATGAATGGGTGATTCATTTTAAATCTTTATGATGCACCTATCTATAATATTAGTGCTAAAAGGCCTCAGCCTAATGATTTAAGTCCTACCTACATGTGACACTGTCGTTCGGGTCATATAAGTGAGAATCGCATGAAGAAGCTTCATTCTGATGGGCTTTTAACTTCGTTTGATTTTGAATCATACGAGACATGTGAAGCATGCTTACTTGACAAGATGACCAAGGCACCCTTCACAGGTTTACCTGAGAGGGCATTAGATTTATTGGAACTCATACATATCGATGTGTGTGAACCAATGAGTACGACAACTATGATATGGATATGTCTACTTCATAACCTTCGCTGATGATTTTAGTAGATATGGATATGACTACTTAATGAAACATAAGTCTGAATCTTTAGAAAAGTTCAAAGAGTTTCAGAATGATGTGGAAAATCAGTGTGGCAAGAGGACAAGTCAGGTTGGGATAAGAGGCTACCTTATGCAGAGTTCTCATACAACAACAACCATCAGGCTAGCTTGAAGATGTCACCGTTCCAAGCACTCTATGAGAGGAATTGTCGAACTCCGTTGCATTGGGACCAGCCCAGCGAAAGGCAAGTGTTCGATCTAGATATTTTGCTTGAAGTCGAGGAGAACATTAGAATGGTTTAAGAGAATATAAAGACAACACAGTCTAGGCAGCGAAGTTGTGCCGACACCAGAAGAAGAGAGCTGAGTTTCGAAGTGGGAGATTTTGTTTACCTGAAGGTGTCACCGATTAGAGGAGTGAGAAGGTTCAGAGTCAAGGGCAAGTTAGCACCTCGATACATAGGACTGTACCAGATTCAGGCAAGACATGGAGAAGTGGCCTACCAGCTCAGCCTACCAGAAAGTCTGTCAGCAGTGCATGATGTGTTCCACGTGTCTCAGCTAAAGAAGTGTTTGAGTGCCAGAAGAGCAATTTCCAACCGAGGATCTTGAAGTCCAAGAAGACTTGACATATATCGAGAAGCCAACTCAGATTCTGGAGGCAGCAGACATAGTCACTCGAAGGAGCACTATCAGAATGTGCAAAGTCAAATGGTGCCACCATTCAGAGGAGGAAGCAACCTAGGAAAGAGAGGATGATTTGAAAGCCAAGTATCCCGAGCTCTTTGCTAACCAACCCTTAACCTTGAGGGCTAGATTCTTTTTAAGGGGGATAGGTTTTTAACACCCTGAATTTGGGGGTAAAAAATTTCTTCTCTAATATCTACCAAATTCAGGTGTTACCTCTTTTCTTCTCTCTATAGTTTCCTTTTCTCTTCCTTTTAGTAGAGGTGTGATTATTTATTTGGAGATGTATTAATACTTTAGTAGATCAAACCCTAAGGGGACATGAATTATTGCATTATGTTGAGCCTAGAATTTGATCTTTGTTTGATGCATATGTTTGAAATATTCAAATTTGAATTTGTGGTTTGGTTGGAATTGAATGCAAAGGAGAAAAAACAAAAAGAAAAGGAATTAGAAATTCAGAATAAAAGAAAAAAGCAAAAGAAGCCCAGACCCCCTCCCCTCCTAGCCTTTTGGCCCACTCCAGCCACGTGCTCACCTTCCCTCTCTCTCTAACTGGTGCGGCCTGTCGGCGCCGTTTCCTTTACCCGCATGCCCCTTGCTCTCTACGTTGTGGGCCCACCCCATCAGCGCCATCACCCGCCCGCCCCCGTGCGCCAGTGTCGCACCTCGCGGGCCCCGCTTGTCAGCTCCCCCCTTTCCTCTAACCTCCACCCCGTGCGCCCACCATGGATGCGCCCACGTTGCGCGTTTCCCGACCACCTCCCACGCGCCCAACCCCTTTTGAAGCGCTACCCGTGCCCACTTCCCCCCGCCTCACTCTCCTCATCTCATCGCCCCCACCCGAGCTGTGCGCGCCCGTTTTCAAGCTCGTCGGAGCTCCTCCATCGTCGAGCCATCTGCGCCCTGAATCCCCACGGCAAGGCCTATCCGCCATTCCTGACCGTGATCCGCCACCACCGAACGGAGCTCCACCACCATCCGCTCTTAACCCGAGGTGAATTTCCCCGCTGGAGTTCTCTTTCTCTCTCCCCCATCCTCCCTTCTATGTTGAGCAGCCACCGGTGATCACGACAACGACACTGCGTCGTCGTGTCGGGGCTCTCCGGCCAACCACCACCGTCCCATGTCCTTCTCTACCCCGTGTGAAGCCTCCGGCTCCGGCCATGGCGCTCGCGCCATGCTAGCGGCCGAGGTTGATGGCAAGCCCGATTGATGGACCCCACCTGGCAGCCTCCCCACGCCTAACGTCTCCTTCTCTGGGTCGCTGATTCGTGGGCCTCGCCCGTCAGAGCGCGACCGCGCTCGCGTCGTGCGTAGGATCCGTCCTGGGTCGTTGACCCATGGGCCCCGTCAGTCAGTCCTCGCGCCCACTTCTGTGCACCCCGCTTCTAATCTCAGTCGTTCATTTATGATCGGGCGACCGAGAAGCCCCATTACCCCTTCGCTGTAGGCGTTTTCTTAAACCCCCTCTGTTTCCTGGAATTAGAGCCCGCCGTTCGTAGCCGTTACAGGCAAGCCACTGGGTTCTTGCAGAGAGAACCCCTTGTTTTATTTAATTAGAAATGGGTATAAATTAGGGTTTTTGAATTCTAAAACTTCCAAAATTCATAACTTTTGCATATGAACTCTAAATTGGATGGTTCAAATTGCAAAATGTTCATTATGATATTCTCTATCTATTTAAAATATGTTCATTCACTGTTTCCATGTCTCAATTTTATGGTTGGTCTCTAGGTTAGTGTAAGGTTATAGAATCTTTATTAGAAATAAAATAAAGGTGAAAGCCCTAATGAATGATCAAGTGCCTAACTTTGTAGACCTAACCCCATTTAATGTATGATCCCACCCCTAGAATAACTTTATTTAAGTAATTAATTTACTAAGGTAGACCTAGTTAGAGAACAATAGACCACTTGGCATAGTGATCTACCCCAAACCTAGACTGCACCTGTGTGTCTTTACCTTGCTATTGAACCTGTGTTTACTCAGTTGCATATGTTTGGTGTACTGTTCTTTGGTTATTCCCTAAGTGTGTTGAATGAATGATTGCTTTGCATAGACAATGAGCAGTCTGTGGTTCCTGAGTGTGTTGCAGTCGACTTCCCTGATCAGAAACCTGGCGAAGGCAAGTGTCCTCTGACCCATCATGTCCTACTAACTTTATAATTCGTTGTCCCGCATACCATGATCAACCTAAGGATTGACTAGTGTTTTGTTTTTTCCTGTCACTAGTTATCCTTTGGGAATTGGTTACTATGATTAGTATCATGCTATTGCCTTACTTTAATCAATGAACATGATGAGAATATTTATGATATGATGATGTTATTCTAGATATGATGATGAACTTGTGATACTTTAGTGAACTCAGACTGTTTCCCGAGTACATCTCCGTAAGGACCTGTTCGTTGGATGACCATCCGGGAAAATAGTACAATCATGAGGGTGGTATGGGACGCCCTTTGCTTATTAATTAGAGGAACTTGAGGTGTAGTCGGCTTCGCCGTCGTGCCGTCAATGGGCTCCGGGCACAGCACTTGCTCTGTTGAGGTTCTTTCGTGTTGCTTTTGTTAGTCACCCTTCCTATGGGTAGAGGTACTGTGTTTATCAAACTGGAGAAACCTAACGGGCGGCTATGACCTCTAGGGGATCTTTGTAAAGGCTACATAGTGAATCGCTGGCCATTCACCTCGGTAGTGAAGATGGGGTCTTGCAAACCCAGGCTGGGAAGAGATCACGACTCGTGGGTAAAGTGTGCAATCTCTGCAGAGGGTTAGAAACTAGTATACCAGCCGTGCTCGCGGTTAAGTGCAGCCTTGGGAGCTCCTTTGATTAGAGTTACTCTTTTTATCTTTATGATGATGCTTAATGAGGGGGATTATAATTATTGATTCTAGTATTTCCTCTTGAAAGGGGTACTATTTAGGTTAATAACTTGGGATTATTTCTAAAACTTGGCTCTCTACTAGTAATAAATATCTGACCAACTAAAAGCAACTGCTTTAAGCTTAACCCCACAAACAGCTAGTCCACTATAGCCAAACAAGACATTTGCTGAGTACGTTGATGTGTACTCACCCTTGCTTAAAAACACCAAACCCTAGGTTGTCCCATTGCAATTGGTGCTCAAGAGAAGATGAAGGCAACATGGAGGACTTTTAAGAGTTTTAGGACTTCGACGAGTTCTAGAATAGATTAGTGGCAACCCCAGTCAGCTGCCTGTGAAGGCCTTATCATACCGCGTTTCGTTCAGCACTTTGATTATGATTTAAGTTAATGATTCGGTGGATGTTTCAGACATCGTGATGTAATAAAGTACTATTTCCTCTATTATTTTGACCAATGTGATGATGTCTAATTATTTAATCGTTGTGTACATGAATTTCTGATCCTGGCATGTACATGGTTCGCATTCGGTTTGCCTTCCAAAACCGGGTGTGACATCCTCCTTAGATGCTTGGGCCTAGATGATGCTATATTAGCCATGACCGAAGTACATGAGGGGATTTGTGGTACTCACTAATCTCCTCCAAATATGAAGTGGCTATTGTGAATATCCGACTTCTATTGGCCTAATATGATAGCCGATTGTTTCAAGTACCACAAGGAATGCTAATTGTGTTAGAAATTTAGCGACTTGCATCTAGATCCTACAGCCGAATTACATCCTATTATTAAACCTTGGCCTTTCAAAGGATGGGGATTGAATTTATTGGAGAAATTCATCCTTAATCATCAAAAGGGCATCAGTTTGTATTGGTCTCCGTAGACTACTTCACCAAATGGACTGAAGCCATTGCTCTGAAGAACATGGCGCATAGAGAGGTAATTGAGTTTATAACTGAGCATATCATTCATAGATTCGGCATTCCTTAGACTTTGACTACAAAGCAGAGGACTTCTTTTATGTCAAATGAGGTACATGAGTTTGCTGAATCATATAAGATCAAATTGCTCAATTCGTCTCCATATTATGCTTAGGCCAATGGACATGCTGGGTCTAGTAAAAGAACATTGATTAGCCTTATAAAAAGATGGTATCTGATCATCCTAAGCTTGGCATAATGTCTTATCTAAAGTTTTGTGGGCTCATAGAATATATAAATATCGTGCTACTAAAGTTTCTCTGTTTGAGCTTGTTTATGGCCAGGAAGCGATTTTGCATGTGGAAGTAAGCCTAAATGCTGTCTGGTTCGCCAGACAGAACGATCTAAGTGTCGTTGATTATTATAATTTGATGATGGATAATATTGATGAAGTGACGGACAAGAGATTGATAGCTCTATGAGAGATCGTGAAAGACAAGATCATGGTTGCTAAAGCTTACAATAAGAAGGTCAAGGCTAAGTCATTCTAGGTAGGAGACCTGGTATGAAGACCATCTTGCTACTAAGGAGCAGAGACCAGAAGTTCGAGAAATGGTCGCCAAGATGGGAAGGCCCTTACAAGATCACACATGTAATATCTAGTAACACCTACATATTGCGAACATTTGAAAGGGAAATGTGCTCTTGGGCCATTTCTATAATGTTTTGGTGATTAAGTGTCCAACACAAAGTGAGTGAAATATTATGTGCCAAACAAGCAAAAGATGCAAATCATGTAACAAGGTACGTTTCTAGACTTAGTACATTGTTTTGAGTACTAACATATGTTGTCTAAGTGCTAGAAACAGAGAAATGGAAAGAACCAAAAGACTTGGCTCGGTGCAGCCAAATCTCTGCTCAGTCTGGCACACCGGACTGTCCGGTGGTGCACTAGACAGTGTCCGGTGCGCCAGGCTGGACTCCGGTGAACAGGCTGCTCTCAGGAGAATTTGGCGGCGTACGACTATAATTCACCGGACTGTCCGGTGGTGCACCGGACTGTCCGGTGAGCCAACGACCGCCAGCGCAACGGTCGGCCGTGCAATCCACGAGCGACGCGTGGCCCGCGCCAATGGCCGGCGGGGGCACTGGACTGTCCGGTGTGCACCAGACAGTGTCCGGTGCGCCAACTGCCACGAATCTGCAACGGTCGACTGCGCCAGAATAGGAAGGAGATCACGCACCGGACATGAACCGTGGCTGTCTGGTGGTGCACCGGACTGTCCGGTGTGCCACCCGACAGAAGGCAAGGATAGCCTTCCTTGTTGGCCTCCAACGGCTCCTAGCTGCCTTGGGGCTATAAAAGGGACCCCTAGGCACATGGAGGAGTCACCCAAGCATTCACTAAGCATTCTAAGACTCCCACACTCCGTCTCCGCGCACTTGATCGATCGTGTTAGTGATTTGAGCTCCGTTCTAGTTGTGAACTCTTTGTGCTTCATCTTGAGCTCAAGTCTTGGCTTGTGTGCTGCGGATTTGTGTGTGTAGCTCCCAACCTTACTCTTGTGTTTTTATTGTGATCTTTTTTGTAAGGGCGAGAGACTCCAACTTGTGGAGATTCCTCGCAAACGGGAAAAAGAGAAAAGCAAGAAAAGCCGTGGTATTCAAGTTGATCATTGGATCACTTGAAAGGGGTTGAGTGCAACCCTCGTCCATTGGGACGCCACAACGTGGAAGTAGGCAAGTGTTACTTGGCCGAACCATGGGATAAAATCACGTGTCTCTTGTGATTGTTTTCTCTTTGATTGTTTGTGTTCACAAGAGCTCGTTTCAAGCCACTTAACCATTCTAACCTTCATAACCAAAGTTTTGTGGCTATTTGTGTTGAATTTTACAGGATCACCTATTCACCCCCCCCTCTAGGTGCTCTCAATTGGTACCAGAGCCGTTCTCTTCACGTAAGGGACTAATCGCCCGAAGAGATGGATCCTAAGGGAAAGGGGATGGTGGTCAACGACAAGGAAAAGGAGTCCTTCCTTAACGAGCCTAGAGACAACAAGCCCACTGACTCTGGCTCGAGTCACAAGAAGAAGGACGGGAAGAAGAAGAGGCGCATCAAGAAGATCATTTACTACGACAGCGACGCCTCCTCTTCTTCACCAAGAGACGACGACGACAATGACTCGTCTAAAAAGAAACCGGTTAATCAAAACTATTCTTTTGATTACTCTCGTATTCCGTTCAATTCCAATGCTCATTTGCTTTCAATTCCACTCGGTAAACCTCCACACTTTGATGGAGAAGACTACTCTTTTTGGAGCCACAAAATGCGTAGTCACTTGTTTTATCTCCATCCTAGTATTTGGGAGATAGTGGAAAATGGAATGCATTTCAATAGTACGGATAACCCTGTGTTTATCAATGAGCAAATTCATAAGAATGCACAAGCTACTACTGTTTTGCTAGCCTCCTTGTGCAGGGATGAATACAACAAGGTGAGTGGCTTGGACAACGCCAAGCAAATTTGGGATACCCTCAAGATATCACATGAGAGAAACGACGCCACCATGATCACCAAAATGGAGTTGGTGGAAGGCGAGTTAGGAAGGTTCGTGATGATCAGGGGAGAGGAGCCAACACAAACATACAACAGGCTCAAGACCCTGGTCAACAAGATCAGGAGCTATGGAAGCACAAGATGGACGGACCACGACGTCGTCCGACTTATGCTATGGTCATTCATGGTAATTGACCCCCATTTTGTTAACCTTATTCGTGAGAATCCTAGGTACACAAAGATGACGCCCGAGGAGATTCTTGGGAAGTTTGTGAGTGGGCGCATGATGCTGAAGGAGGCTCGATATGTGGACGACGCTCTAAACGGTCCACTCCCCGTCCACGAGCCTCAAATCGTTGCCCTCAAAGCAACCAGCAGCAGGGAGACGCTACCAAGCAAGGTGGCATAAGTGGAGGCCGCTGGCCTCAACGAAGATGAGATGGCGCTTATCATCAAGCGCTTCAAGACCGCACTAAAAGGACGCAAGGAGTACCCCAACAAGAATAAGACAAGGGGAAAGCGCTCCTGCTTCAAATGCGGTAAGACTGGTCATTTTATTGCTCAATGTCCCGATAATGAAAATGACCAGGGGGAAGAAAGACATGGGAAGAAGGAGAAGAAGAAAAGCTACAGGAAGGCGAAAGGCGAGGCTCACCTTGGCAAAGAATGGGATTCAGACTGCTCTTCATCCGACTCCGACGATGAAGGATTGGCAGCCTTGGCCTTCAACAAATCTTCGCTCTTCCCCAACGAATGCCACACCTGCCTCATGGCTAAGGAAAAGAAGGTGAGTGTTCGAGATTCCCCCAAGTACTCTACTTCTAGTGATGAGGATTCTAGTGATGATGAAGTAGATTACACTAGCTTGTTCAAAGGATTAGATAGAGCTAAAGTAGAAAAGATTAATGAGTTAAATGAAAAAGATAGACTGCTAGAGAGGCAAGAGGACATTTTGTATGAGGAACATGAAAAATTTGTTAGTGTCCAAAAGTCTCTTGCCTTAGAACTTAAGAGAAATGAAGTGCTGTCTTCTGAGATATCTGCTTACCAAGAAACTGTATCTAGTTTAAAGAGTTTAAATGATGATTTAAATGCTAAGCTAGAGGAAGCAAATAAATTTAGTTCATGTGTAGAGCATGTTAGTATTTGTAATAGATGTAAAGATTTTGATGTTGATGCTTGTAATGAACACCTTATGTATATTACTAAATTAAATGATGAGGTGGCAAGTCTTAATGCTCAACTTAAGACTTGCAAGGTTGATTTTGATAAGCTAAAATTTGCTAGGGATGCCTACACTATTGGTAGACACCCCTCTATTAAGGATGAACTTGGTTTTCGAAAGGAAAACAAGAACTTAACAAGCCAAAAGGCTCCCGTTCTCAACAAGGAGAAAGGGAAGGCCCCTATGGCTAATAGTGCTCAAAGGAATCATGCTTTCATTTATAGTGATAGAAAATTTTCTAGAAATGCTCATAGGAGTTATGATCATGATGTCTTTAATTCACATGTTATGTTTGCTTATAGCTCTACTTTTGTGCATGGTAGAAGTAAACCTAGGAGAAATCATGTTGTGCATCATGTGCCTAGGAAAGTATGTAATGAACCTTCTACAATTTACCATGCTTGCAATACTTCTTTTGCAATTTGTTGTAAGAATAAAAAAGTAGTTGCTAGGAAATTGGGATCCAAATGCAAGGGAGATAAGACTTGTATTTGGGTTCCAAAGGCTATTGTAACTAACCTTGTAGGACCCAACAAGAGTTGGGTACCTAAAACCCAAGCGTAAATTGTCTTGCAGGTTTATGCATCCGGGGGCTCAAGCTGGATTATCGACAGTGGATGCACAAACCACATGACGGGGGAGAAGAAGATGTTCACCTCCTACGTTAAGAACAAGGATTCCCAAGATACGATTATCTTTGGAGATGGGAACCAAGGCAAGGTCAAAGGCTTGGGCAAGATAGCCATCACCAACAAGCACTCCATTTCAAACGTGTTTCTAGTAGAGTCGCTTGGTTACAACCTCCTGTCTATAAGTCAATTGTGCCACATGGGCTACAATTGTTTGTTTACAAATATAGATGTTTATGTCTTTAGAAGGAGTGATGGTTCATTAGCATTTAAGGGTGTATTAGATGACAAACTCTACTTAGTTGATTTTTCGAAAGAGGAGGCCGATCTAGATGCATGCTTAATAGCTAATACTAGCATGGGCTGGCTGTGGCATCGCCGTCTAGCACATTTTGGGATGAAGAACCTTCATAAACTTCTAAAGGGAGAACATGTGTTAGGACTAACCAATGTCTGCTTCGAAAAAGATAGACCTTGTGCAGCTTGTCAAGCAGGGAAACATGTGGGAAGCACTCATCACAGCAAGAATGTGATGACAACATCAAGACCACTGGAGCTTCTTCACATGGACCTCTTCGGACCCGTCGCCTACCTTAGCATCGGGGGAAGTAAGTATGGTCTTGTAATTGTAGATGACTTTTCCCACTTCACTTGGGTGTTCTTTCTGCAGGATAAATCAGAAACCCAAGGGACCCTAAAGCGCTTTCTAAAGAGGGCTCAAATCGAATTTGAGCTCAAGGTGAAAAAGATAAGGAGCGACAACGGGTCCGAGTTCAAGAACTTACAAGTTGAGGAGTATCTTGAGGAGAAAGGTGTCAAGCATGAGTTCTCTGCTCCCTACACACCACAGCAAAACGGTGTGGTAGAGAGGAAGAACAGGACACTCATCGACATGGCAAGGACGATGCTTGGAGAGTTCAAGACGCCCGAGCGATTTTGGTCAGAAGCTGTGAACACAGCTTGCCACGCCATAAACTGGCTCTATCTACATCGTCTCCTCAAGAAGACCTCCTACGAACTCCTAACCGGTAACAAACCCAATGCTTCTTACTTTCGTGCATTTGGGAGCAAATGCTACATTTTGGTCAAGAAAAGTAGACATTCCAAATTTGCTCCCAAAGTTGTAGAAGGGTTTTTACTAGGGTATGACTCAAATACAAAGGCGTGTAGAGTCTTCAACAAATCATCGGGTTTGGTTGAAGTCTCTAGCGATGTTGTATTTGATGAGACTAATGGCTCTCCAAGAGAGCAAGTTGATCTTGATGATATAGAGGAAGATGATGTTCCGACGGCCGCAATACGCACCATGGTGATTGGAGATGTGAGACCACAGGAACAACAAGAGCGAGATCAACCTTCTTCCTCAATGATGGTGCATCCCCCAACTCAAGATGATGGACAGGTTCATCAAGAAGAGGCGTGTGATCAAGGGGGAGCACAAGAAGAACAAGCTATGGAGGAAGAAGCACCACCGGCCCCTCCAACTCAAGTCCGAGCGACGATTCAAAGAAGTCACCCCGTCGATCAGATTCTGGGTGACATAAGCAAGGGAGTAACTACTCGCTCAAGATTAGCTAATTTTTGTGAGCATTACTTGTTTGTCTCTTCTATTGAGCCTTTCAGGGTAGAAGAGGCCCTGCAAGATCTGGACTGGGTGTTGGCCATTGTAATGCCCTGAATTTGGGGGTAGAATTTTTTGTCTTTTCTTTCACCAAATTCAGGCGTTACCCTGTTCTTTTTCCCATTCCCTCGCTAAACCTTGATCTTTTCCAAAGTTATAGCGGAGTTCGGCTTGGAATTCCCGTGTAAAGAAAAACCCTAAATTACTTTATGTTGTTTGATGCACCATGCCGAACCATGCATTCTTTCGATTGCTTAAAAATGTAAGTGCATTCATCTAGGAAGATCGGATTTCAAAAAGGAGAAGAAAACCTTTTCTTTCTTTTTCTTTTTCTTTCTCTCTCCTCCTCTTTCTCTCTTCCGCGCCGTGGGCCGCCCTGGCCGGCCCAGCCGCCCCCGCGCGCCCCTTTGGGCCCAGTTGGCCCATGCCGCCCCCCTCCCTTTATTTTTCCCAAAACCCCTCTCTCTCCCTCCCTTCTCTCATTTTCTCCCTAGCCGCCGCCCCATGCCCCGTCGCCGGTTCGGCCGCCCCCGCCGCTCGGCCGCCCCATCCCCGTCCCCGGTGAGGTCCCCCTCTCCTCCCTTCCCTCTCCCCTCCTCTCTCCCCCTGGCCCAACCGCCGCCCTGCCCCGCCCCTGGCCGGCTCGGCCGCCGCCGCCCCTGCGCGCCCTGCCCCGCCCCTGGCCGGCTCGGCCGCCCCCTGCCCCGCGCCCCTGCCGGTTCGGCCGCCCCAGCTCGGCTGCCCCGCGCCCGCGCCCTGCCCAGCCGCCCCTGCCCCAGGCCGGTTCAACCGCCCCCTGGCCGGTTCAACCGCCCCCCCCTTTTTATTTTTTTTTTATTTTTTTATTTTCTTTTCTTTCATTACTGTTATTTATTTTATTCTAGGCAGGTTAATCATTATTCATGTTATTGAAATAGGAAACTTAATTTAGAATTCCGTTACGCTAGTTGATTCATATAATCAATTGTTTATCCAGTTCAATGTTGATCAACTAAAAATGACTAGGTTTCCATTAATGCATGTAGCTAATTCTTTTGTTAGAACCAATTAAAAACTAGAGCACGTAACGTCTAGTTATTCACCAACCCGTAGCGCGTCTTGGGCATAAGCTTTAACTCTCGCGAGACCTTTTCTCATTCCTTTCTAACCATAGTAACTCATTATTATATGTGGTATTCTATGCATGTTTAATCTACTTGTTCTCTTGTATGGTGTATTGTTGGTTTCCTAATTTCAATGGATGGATGTATGTATGTTTGCACCCGCTTAGAGAACGATTCGGTCGAAGAGCCCGAGGAACTCGCAGGAGAAGCCCCTGAGCAGCAGTCGGTTGGTGGAGGCAAGTGTCCTTTGACCTATCTCTGTCCTATTCATTATTTAATTCACCTCCCGCATTACACATTTATACCTAAGGATTGACTAGCTTTTGTTATCCATGTCCTTGTTTACCTATCTGGGTTGGTTTATTATTATTATTGTTTAGCCTTATGCTATTGCTCAACTCTAATCAATGAACATGATGAGATTATCTATGATACGCTGTTTTCCCCTCTCTTATTATGATGTTGTACTTGTGGCTTTAAGGGGGCTCGAGCGGTTTCTCGAGTGCCTCTCCGTAAGGACCTGTTCTATGGATGACCGCCCGGGAAAACAGTGCAACCATGAGGGTGGAATGGGGTGCCCTTAGCTGAATAATTAGAGGATCCGGGGTGTAGTTCACTTAGCCGTTGTGCCGTCAATGGGGCTCGGTGTATGCGGCTCGCTCTGCCAAGGTTGATTTGTCCCTTGGGGAGGAGTGCGGTACATTTAGGAAACCTAACGGGTGGCTACAGTCCTGGGGAATCTTTGTAAAGGCTACGTAGTGAAACCCTGCCTATTCACCTTGGTAGTGTTTAAGGGTTTGATCGGCCCGAGGCAAGAGGGAATCACGACTTGTGGGTAAAGTGCACAACCTCTGCAGAGTGTTTGAAAACTGATATATCAGCCGTGCTCGCGGTTATGAGCGGCCAAGGGAGCTCCAGTGATTAGTGGTACTTGATCAGAGACATTGTGGTACAGGTGGCTATGAGATCGATGGTTTTGGTTATGACTATGGTGCTGGTAAGTGGTATTCTTTCCGTTTGGAACGGGTACATCGGGTTAATAACTTGGGTAATGCTAAAACTTGGCTTTCTACTAGTAAGTAATAATCTGACCAACTAAAAGCAACTGCTTGACTTATCCCCACATAAAGCTAGTCCACTACAGCCAAACAGGATACTTGCTGAGTATGTTGATGTGTACTCACCCTTGCTCTACACACCAAACCCCCCCCATCCCCAGGTTGTCAGCATTGCAACCACTGCTCAGGAGAAGATGAAGCTGTGGAAGGAGACTTCCAGGAGTTCCAAGACTACGACGAGTTCTAGGTGTGGGTTAGCGGCAACCCCCAGTCGGCTGTCTGTGAAGGCCGCAGTTATCTACGTTTCTTTTCCGCACTTTGATTTATTGTAAGAACTATATGGACGTCTCAGACGTATGATGTAATCAACTATTATTCCCTTCTAATACTATTTTGAGCACTGTGTGATGATGTCCATGTTATGTAACTGCTGTGTACGTGAATAACTGATCCTGGCACGTACATGGTTCGCATTCGGTTTGCCTTCTAAAACCGGGTGTGACATAAGTGGTATCAAAGCCGTGCTGACTGTAGGACCGCTAACCTAGAGTAGAATGGTCGTTCTAAGGACTATAGACCTCTGTCCCTTCCTTGACTTTGATATCCCTTCAAAAGTTGGTCATACCGACCAAACCTATGTTCTACTATATATTATACCTTGCTGAAAATCATGTTTTATTCTAATCCTTTATTTACTTATGATTCATTTTTGCTGGTCATATTAATTCTGTTCTCACCCTTTTGCTTGCGATGTCTTTTATAGATGGCTCGACTTAGACACACTGCACGAAAGTCCGTCATCCCCTTCTTACCCTCCCGCCTTGCTGAGCGTCCGCTTCGCCGTCCCGTGGCCGGACAGTCCAGCCACTTGGAGAGACTGCACCACCGCCTGCATGAGGAGCAGGAACGTCGACGACAGGAGCAGCAGGGCTCTTCCTTCTCGCTCCACCAGGAGATAGAGTCTGTGAGGAGCTGCTCCCCTGTGCTTCCCCTGGAGGCGCCCCCTGCACCACCACAGGGCGCCCCAGCCCCTGGAGTAGCTGCTGGAGGAGATCCAGACGACGGAGATGGCGACGACAGCTCGAGCCACGACACCGACTTCTCTGCTAACCATGAGCTGGAAGGATGGTTTGCTCGATCCATCACTCGCGACGCTGCTCGCGGGTGCCACTTCCACGATGCGCTCGATACCCTGCTACGTCGGGCACTTAACCGGCATACTTGGTCCATCGAGTATCGCTGTGTGGTCTACCAGCACTGTCGCGGGGTCTACCCGGACCGCTGGGAGGCAACTTGCTTGGTGCGCCGTCCGGAGAATAGTCTCCAGGGTGCGGAGGCCTGCTCAGAGCACTATTCTATCTCTGAGCGGGACTCAGCTGAGGCAGCCATGCAAGATGCTGCACGGCGTGCGCTTTCGCACTACTGCTCGGTTTTCGGTGGGGTAGCTGACGGTCTTGACCTGAAGTATTACCCCCGTCGTTCATCTGGCAGCACAGGAGGCGTGATTGTCTCACCTGTCGGTGAGGGCAATCCTATGTTGAGCAGCACAGTCAACCTAGCCGCCGTGCTAAACACGGAGCTGGACCATGCATTGGACGAGCTGAGTAGGGCTCGTGCTGAGATCGCCCAGCTGCGGGCTGAGCGCGCGGAACGTCGTCACCTGGAGGATGGTTCCCCTGCTCCCGTCGGGACTCAGCACCTGTACCGTTTACCTCGGCGTGGATACCAGTCTTATGGCAATCCCGACTGCAAGACCAAGATAACTCTAGAACCATAGATCGTCAGAGTTGGATCTTGTAATTAATACGAAATATATATACATAGAAGCTTCAGTCTTAGCGTTAGTCTCAGTTTTAGTTAGTCTTAGTTAGACAGGGTAGTTTGCTATATCCTGTGCATTTATGTTTGTCATGATGAACTATGTTTGGTTTGGATCTTTGTAATGATTGTCACCAGAGTGTGGGTATCCCCTGCATTTTGGTTTACCTATTATGTTAATGGAGTTAGTTATATAGTTGGGAAACCTTTTATTCCCCTTTCCTCTTTATCTGAGAAGATGTGTGGTCTGTGTTGGAGATCAGTGAAGATGCTCATCTGTTCATTGCCGTTGAAGAATCCTCTACTCTTTTCTTATGCTGCAAGATTTGCCAGATCAGTTCTGATGTGTGGTTGCATTCTGCAGATGTCAGAGAACAAGCGCAGAGGAGGAAGGCGTGCTCAGCAGGAGCGAGCCGCTCAACAGGATGAGGTGCCCCAGCAGCAGCACCTGCCGCCCCCGCCCCCGATGTCCATCGAGCAGATGTTTCTGATGCAGACTCAGGCAGTTCAAGCCATCGGTCAGACTTTGGCCGCCATTCAGCAGCAGCAGCAACAACAGCAGCAGGCCCCACCTCAGCCTCAGATGCCTCGGATGCCCAGAGACAAGCGTGCTGAATTCATGAGAGGTCATCCACCAACGTTCGCTCATTCTTCTGACCCCATGGATGCTGAAGACTGGCTGCGCACTGTGGAGCGGGAGTTGCATACCGCTCAGTGCGATGACAGGGTGAAAGTCTTGTATGGTCCCCGTCAGTTGAGAGGAGCAGCCCAATCATGGTGGGAGTCTTACCTCGCCACCCATGCCCACCCTGACGCCATCACTTGGGAAGAGTTCAGAAGTAGTTTTCGTCAGTACCATGTCCCTGCAGGTCTGATGACAGTGAAGAAGGAGGAGTTCCTGGCTCTCAAGCAAGGGCCGTTGTCTGTCAGTGAGTATCGAGACAGGTTTCTGCAATTGTCTCGCTATGCTCCTGAAGATGTCAACACCGACGCCAAGCGACAGTACCGTTTCCTGAGAGGCTTGGTTGACCCTCTGCAGTACCAACTGATGAATCACACCTTCCCGACATTCCAGCACCTGATTGACAGAGCAATCATGACAGAAAGAAAGCGTAAGGAGATGGAGGATCGTAAGCGCAAGATCAGTGGACCCCAGCCTGGAAGCAGCAGTCGTCCTCGTTTCTCAGGCAATCAACCTCAGCAGTTCAGGCAGAACTAGCGTCCACCTCAGCAGCATCAGTAGTTCCAAAGGCAGTATCCTCAGCATCAGTATCAGAACCGTCAGAGCAATCAGTCAGGAGGTCAGTTTCAAAGGCAGAATCAGCAAGCACCTCGTCTTCCTGCCCCAGCAAACCAGCAGAACAATCAGGCAGCACCAGCTCAGGTTGGAAACAGGGCATGTTTCCACTGTGGAGAGCAAGGCCACTGGGTGATGCAATGTCCGAAGAAGGCAGCCCAGCAGTAGTCAGGCCCCAATGCCCCAGCAAAGCAGAACGTGTCTCAGCCTGGAGCAGGCAATCGCTCTCAGCCGCGTTACAATCATGGGAGACTGAACCACTTGGAGGCGGAAGCAGTTCAGGAGGCCCCCGGCATGATAGTAGGTATGTTCCCAGTCGACTCCCATATTGCAGAAGTGTTATTTGATACCGGAGCAACGCATTCTTTCATTACTGCATCATGGGTAGAAGCACATAATCTTCCAATTACTACCATGTCAACCCCCATTCAAATTGACTCAGCCGGTGGTAGAATTCGAGCCGATAGCATTTGTTTGAATATAAGTGTGGAAATAAGGGGGATAGCGTTTCCCGCCAACCTTATAGTAATGGGTACTCAGGGAATAGATGTCATCCTAGGGATGAATTGGCTAGATAAGTATCAGGCAGTTATCAGTTGTGATAAAAGGACAATCAAGTTGGTGTCTCCACTAGGAGAGGAAGTGGTGACCGAGTTAGTCCCGCCTGAGCCAAAGAAAGGAAGTTGTTATCAGATGGTCGTTGATAGCAGTGAAGCAGACCCAATTGAGAGTATCAAGGTTGTGTCTGAGTTCCCAGATGTGTTTCCAAAGGACTTACTGGGTATGCCACCAGAGCGGAAAGTTGAGTTTGCCATAGAGCTTCTTCCTGGAACCGCCCCTATCTCCAAGAGAGCTTACAAAATATCTGGACCAGAGTTGGTTGAGCTTAAGGAGCAGATTGATGAGCTGTCAGAGAAAGGTTACATCCGGCCAAGCACCTCGCCTTGGGCCGCCCCTGTCTTGTTCGTAGAAAAGAAAGATGGCACCAAAAGGATGTGTATCGATTACCGAGCTTTGAATGAAGTCACGATCAAGAACAAGTATCCCTTGCCCAGAATAGAAGATCTGTTCGACCAGTTGAGAGGAGCCAGTGTGTTCTCCAAGATGATCTGATGGCTAAGTACCCTAAGCTCTTTGCTAGCCCACCCTGAATCTCGAGGGCGAGATTCTTTTAAGGGGGATAGGTTTGTAACGCCCTGAATTTGGGGGTAGAATTTTTTGTCTTTTCTTTCACCAAATTCAGGCGTTACCCTGTTCTTTTTCCCATTCCCTCGCTAAACCTTGATCTTTTCCAAAGTTATAGCGGAGTTCGGCTTGGAATTCCCGTGTAAAGAAAAACCCTAAATTACTTTATGTTGTTTGATGCACCATGCCGAACCATGCATTCTTTCGATTGCTTAAAAATGTAAGTGCATTCATCTAGGAAGATCGGATTTCAAAAAGGAGAAGAAAACCTTTTCTTTCTTTTTCTTTTTCTTTCTCTCTCCTCCTCTTTCTCTCTTCCGCGCCGTGGGCCGCCCTAGCCGGCCCAGCCGCCCCCGCGCGCCCCTTTGGGCCCAGTTGGCCCATGCCGCCCCCCCTCCCTTTATTTTTCCCAAAACCCCTCTCTCTCCCTCCCTTCTCTCATTTTCTCCCTAGCCGCCGCCCCCTGCCCTAGCCGCCGCCCCCTGCCCCGTCGCCGGTTCGGCCGCCCCGTCCCCATCCCCGGTGAGGTCCCCCTCCCCCTCTCCTCCCTTCCCTATCCCCTCCTCTCTCCCTCCCGGCCCAACCGCCGCCCTGCCCCGCCCCTGGCCGGCTCGGCCGCCGCCGCCCCTGCGCGCCCTGCCCCGCCCCTGGCCGGCTCGGCCGCCCCCTGCCCCACGCCCCCGCCGGTTCGGCCGCCCCAGCTCGGCTGCCCCGCGCCCGCGCCCTGCCCAGCCGCCCCTGCCCCAGGTCGGTTCAACCGCCCCCTGGCCGGTTCAACCGCCCCCCCTTTTTTTATTTTTTTTATTTTTTTATTTTATTTTCTTTCATTACTGTTATTTATTTTATTCTAGGCAGGTTAATCATTGTTCATGTTATTGAAATAGGAAACTTAATTTCGAATTCCGTTACGCTAGTTGATTCATATAATCAATTGTGTATCCAGTTCAATGTTGATCAACTAAAAATGACTAGGTTTCCATTAATGCATGTAGCTAATTCTTTTGTTAGAACCAATTAAAAACTAGAGCACGTGACGTCTAGTTATTCACCAACCCGTAGCGCGTCTTGGGCATAAGCTTTAACTCTCGCGAGACCTTTTCTCATTCCTTTCTAACCATAGTAACTCATTATTATATGTGGTATTCTATGCATGTTTAATCTACTTGTTCTCTTGTATGGTGTATTGTTGGTTTCCTAATTTCAATGGATGGATGTATGTATGTTTGCACCCGCTTAGAGAACGATTCGGTCGAAGAGCCCGAGGAACTCGCAGGAGAAGCCCCTGAGCAGCAGTCGGTTGGTGGAGGCAAGTGTCCTTTGACCTATCTCTGTCCTATTCATTATTTAATTCACCTCCCGCATTACACATTTATACCTAAGGATTGACTAGCTTTTGTTATCCATGTCCTTGTTTACCTATCTGGGTTGGATTATTATTATTATTGTTTAGCCTTATGCTATTGCTCAACTCTAATCAATGAACATGATGAGATTATCTATGATACGCTGTTTTCCCCTCTCTTATTATGATGTTGTACTTGTGGCTTTAAGGGGGCTCGAGCGGTTTCTCGAGTGCCTCTCCGTAAGGACCTGTTCTATGGATGACCGCCCGGGAAAACAGTGCAACCATGAGGGTGGAATGGGGTGCCCTTAGCTGAATAATTAGAGGATCCGGGGTGTAGTTCACTTAGCCGTCGTGCCGTCAATGGGGCTCGGTGTATGCGGCTCGCTCTGCCAAGGTTGATTTGTCCCTTGGGGAGGAGTGTGGTACATTTAGGAAACCTAACGGGTGGCTACAGTTCCGGGGAATCTTTGTAAAGGCTACGTAGTGAAACCCTGCCTATTCACCTTGGTAGTGTTTAAGGGTTTGATCGGCCCGAGGCAAGAGGGAATCACGGCTTGTGGGTAAAGTGCACAACCTCTGCAGAGTGTTTGAAAACTGATATATCAGCCATGCTCGCAGTTATGAGCGGCCAAGGGAGCTCCAGTGATTAGTGGTACTTGATCAGAGACATTGTGGTACAGGTGGCTATGAGATCGATGGTTTTGGTTATGACTATGGTGCTGGTAAGTGGTATTCTTTCCGTTTGGAAAGGGTACATCGGGTTAATAACTTGGGTAATGCTAAAACTTGGCTTTCTACTAGTAAGTAATAATCTGACCAACTAAAAGCAACTGCTTGACTTATCCCCACATAAAGCTAGTCCACTACAGCCAAACAGGATACTTGTTGAGTATGTTGATGTGTACTCACCCTTGCTCTACACACCAAACCCCCCCCCCCCATCCCCAGGTTGTCAGCATTGCAACCACTGCTCAGGAGAAGATGAAGCTATGGAAGGAGACTTCCAGGAGTTCCAAGACTACGACGAGTTCTAGGTGTGGGTTAGCGGCAACCCCCAGTCGGCTGCCTGTGAAGGCCGCAGTTATCTACGTTTCTTTTCCGCACTTTGATTTATTGTAAGAACTATATGGACGTCTCAGACGTATGATGTAATCAACTATTATTCCCTTCTAATACTATTTTGAGCACTGTGTGATGATGTCCATGTTATGTAACTGCTGTGTACGTGAATAACTGATCCTGGCACGTACATGGTTCGCATTCGGTTTGCCTTCTAAAACCGGGTGTGACAGCCATGCAGGAAGAGCTCAACAACTTCAAGAGGAATGAAGTTTGGAGCCTGGTGCCACGTCCAAAGCAAAACGTTGTGGGAACCAAGTGGGTGTTCCGCAACAAGCAAGACGAGCACGGAGTGGTGACAAGAAACAAGGCTCACCTTGTGGCAAAAGGTTATGCCCAAGTCGTAGGTTTGGATTTCGAGGAGACTTTTGCTCCTGTGGCTAGGCTCGAGTCTATTAGAATATTATTAGCCTATGCCGCTCACCACTCTTTCAGGTTGTTTCAAATGGATGTGAAAAGCGCTTTCCTCAACGGGCCAATCAAGGAGGAGGTGTACGTGGAACAACCCCCTGGCTTTGAGGATGACAGGTACCCTGACCATGTGTGTAAGCTCTCTAAGGCGCTCTATGGACTTAAGCAAGCCCTAAGAGCATGGTATGAATGCCTTAGAGATTTCTTAATTGTTAATTCTTTCAAGGTTGGGAAAGCCGATCCCACTCTCTTCACTAAGACATGTAATGGTGACCTTTTTGTGCGCCAAATTTATGTCGATGACTTAATATTTGGTTCTACTAGTCAAAAGTCTTGTGAGGAGTTTAGCAGGGTGATGACTCAGAAATTTGAGATGTCAATGATGGGCGAGTTGAACTACTTCCTTGGGTTCCAAGTGAAGCAACTCAAGGACGTCACCTTCATCTCACAAACGAAGTACACTCAAGATCTTCTCAAGCGGTTTGGGATGAAGGACGTCAAGCCCGCAAAGACACCTATGGGAACCGACGGACATGTCGACCTCAACAAAGGAGGTAAGTCCGTTGATCAAAAGGCATACCAGTCTATGATAGGATCATTACTTTATTTATGTGCTAGTAGACCGGATATTATGCTTAGCGTATGCATGTGTGCTCGATTTCAATCCGACCCAAGGGAATGTCACCTTGTGGCCGTTAAGCAGATTCTACGATATTTAGTTTCTACGCCTTGCTTCGGGATCTGGTATCCAAAGGGATCAACCTTTGACTTAATTGGATATTCAGACTCCGATTATGCTGGATGCAAGGTTGATAGGAAGAGTACATCAGGAATGTGCCAATTCCTATGAAGGTCCTGGTGTCTTGGAGTTCAAAGAAACAAACCTCCGTTGCCCTATCCACCGCTGAGGCCGAGTATGTTACCACAGGACAGTGTTGCGTGCAACTACTTTGGATGAGGCAAACCCTCCGGGACTTTGGCTACAATCTGAGCAAAGTCCCACTCCTATGTGACAATGAGAGTGCAATCCGCATGGCGAATAATCCTGTTGAACACAGCCGCACTAAGCACATAGACATCCGGCATCACTTTCTGAGAGACCACCAGCAAAAGGGAGATATCGAGGTTTTCCATATTAGCACCGAGAACCAGCTAGCCGATATCTTTACCAAGCCATTAGATGAGAAGACCTTTTGCTGGTTGCGTAGTGAGCTAAATGTCTTAGATTTGCGTAACTTGTATTGATCTATAGCATACATGTGTTTATGCCTTTGATCAAGTTACTTTATGCATTTATGAAATTTGTTGATTATTTATGGTGCTCAAGTTGTGCAAGGGATCCCCGGACCTCATAAGTCCATGTGTGAATGATGCACATATTTAGGGGGAGAAGTGCTACAACTTGACCTTTTGAGACTAACCTTTGTTTAAGTGTACTTGATGTAGTCTCAAAGGTGAATTGAAAGGGAAAGGTGAACTTGGACCATGCAAAGACTTCCACTGCACTCCGGTATTAGTGTACTCACCTCCAAGTTCATTCTTATGCTCTTATTGCCTTTTTGCTCTTAATTGACAATTTTGGTGAGGCAATGGGGTTAAAGGGCCAAAAATGATCCTGTTTTGGTGTTTAATGCCAAAGGGGGAGAAATTAAGGCCAAAGTAAATGGATCAGCTACCACTTGAGAATTTTTGAAAACAATAGAGTTAGAACTTTTGATTTGTCAAAATACTCTTGTTGCAAAATTTAGTCTCTTGTGGGGAGAATTTATGGTTATGGGAAAAGGGGGAGTTTTTGGATCTTGATCAATTTCACTCTTAGAATATCTCTCTTTATGCCCAAACAAGTGAGTTTGACTTAGAGATAGGAAAATGAATTTGATTTGCAAAAACAAACCAAGTGGTGGCAAAGAATGATCTAAATATGCCAAATTAGAGTCAACAACAATTTGGTCTTCAATTTGAATCGATGTTGCATGTTTTGCATTGCTTTTTGATGTGTTGGCATAAATCACCAAAAAGGGGGAGATTGAAAGGGAAATGTGCTCTTGGGCCATTTCTATAATGTTTTGGTGATTAAGTGTCCAACACAAAGTGAGTGAAATATTATGTGCCAAACGAGCAAAAGATGCAAATCATGTAACAAGGTACGTCTCTAGACTTAGTACATTGTTTTGAGTACTAACATATGTTGTCTAAGTGCTAGAAATAGAGAAAAGAAAAGAACCAAAAGACTTGGCTCGGTGCAGCCAAATCTCTGCTCAGTCTAGCACACCAAACTGTTCGGTAGTGTCCGGTGCACCAGGCTGGACTCCGGTGAACAGGCCGCTCTTGGGAGAATTTGGCGGCGTACGACTATAATTCACCGGACTGTCCGGTGCTGCACCGAACTGTCCGGTGGTGCACCGGACTGTCCGGTGAGCCAACGGTCGCCAGCGCAACGGTCGGCTGGACAATCCGCGGGCGACGCGTGGCCTGCGCCAACGGTCGGCGGGGGCACCGGACTGTCCGGTGTGCCGTGTGCACCAGACAGTGTCCGGTGCGCCAACTGCCACGAATCTGCAATGGTCGTCTGCGCCAAAATAGGAAGGAGATCGCGAACCGAACATGAACAGTGGCTGTCCGGGGTTGCACCGGACTGTCCGGTGTACCACCCGACAGAAGGCAAGGATAGCCTTCCTTGTTGGCCTCCAACGACTCCTAGCTGCCTTGGGGCTATAAAAGGGACCCCTAGGCTCATGGAGGAGTCACCCAAGCATTCACTAAGCATTCTAAGACTCCCACACTCCATCTCCGCGCACTTGATCGATCGTGTTAGTGATTTGAGCTCCGTTCTAGTTGTGAACTCTTTGTGCTTCATCTTAAGCTCAAGTCTTGGCTTGTGTGCTGCAGCTTTGTGTGTGTTGCTCCCAACCTTACTCTTGTGTTTTTATTGTGATCTTTGTTGTAAGGGCGAGAGACTCCAACTTGTGGAGATTCCTCGCAAACGGGAAAAAGAGAAAAGCAAGAAAAGCCGTGGTATTTGAAAGGGAAATAGGCTTACACCTTTTTCTAATTGATTTTGGTGGTTGAATTGCCCAACACAAATAATTGGACTAACTAGTTTTCTCTAGATTATAAGTTTTACAGGTGCCAAAGGTTCACAACAAACCAATTAAAAGAGCAAGAAAGGGTTCAAACAAAGAGAGCAAAAGACTACCGAAGTGTGCCCTGGTCTGGCGCACCGGACTGTCCGGTGTGCCACCGGACAGTGTCCGGTGCACCAGGGAACCCAACTCCGAACTTGCCACCTTCGGGAATTCTGGGAGCCGCTCCGTTATAATTCACCGGACTGTCCGGTGTAGCACCGGACTGTCCGATGCCCCAGCGGAGTAACGGCTACACATCGCCAATAGTCGTCGGCAACGAACAATAAATGCGCTACAGTGCGCGCCTACGCGCGCAGAAGTCAGGACAGGCGCCAGAAGGCGCATCGGACAGTGAACAGCAACTGTCCGGTGGCCCAACTGTCAGAAGCTCCAACGGTCAGAACCCAACGACCGGGTGACGTGGCTGGCACACCGGACAGTGTCCGGTGGCACACTGAACTGTCCGGTGCGCCATGCGACAGCAGCCTTCACCAACGACTATTTTGGTGGTTGGGGTTATAAATACCCCCAACCACCCACCATTCATTGCATCCAAGTTTTCAGCCTTCAAACCTCATACACGAGCTCTAGACTTCATTCAAAGACACAATCAAAGAGATCAAATCCTCTCCCAAGTCCGGAATCACTCCAAACAAATTAGTGACTAGAGAGAGAGACATTTGTGTTCATTTGAGCTCTTGCGCTTGGATTGCTTTTCTTCTTCCTTCTTTCTTGTTTCCAACTCAATTGTAATCAAGGCAAGAGACACCAATTGTGTGGTGGTCCTTGTGAGGACTTAGTGTCCTGATTGATTGAGAAGAAAAGCTCACTCGGTCTAGGTGACCGTTTGAGAGAGGGAAAGGGTTGAAAGAGACCCGGTCTTTGTGACCACCTCAACGGGGAGTAGGTTTGCAAGAACCGAACCTCGGTAAAACAAATCACTGTGTCATCCACCTTATTTGCTTGTGATTTGTTTTTTGCCCTCTCTTTCGGACTCGTTTATATTTCTAACGCTAACCCCGGCTTGTAGTGTGTGCTTAAGTTTGTAAATTTCAGATTTGCCTATTCACCCCCCTCTAGGCGACTTTCAATTGGTATCGGAGCCAGGTTCTTCATTAGAGCCTAACTGCTCGAAGTGATGTCATGAGATCACGCCAAGAAGGAGATGGTGACCGGCGAGAAGCCCGCCACAAGCCATGGGAAGGCTCCATTCGGGGAGTCCGACAACAAGGTGAAGGGATCCCCTTCACACGATAAGTCGCGTCGGAGCGGCGAGAAGAAAAAGAAGATGAAGAAAGTGGTCTACTACGAGACCGACTCTTCATCGCCATCCACCTCCGGCTCCGACACGTCGTCCGTAACTTCTAAGCGCCATGAGCGCAAGAAGTTTAGTAAGATTCCCCTTCGCTATCCTCGCATTTCCAAACGTACTCCTTTACTTTCTGTCCCATTAGGCAAACCACCCATGTTTGATGGTGAAGATTATAATATGTGGAGTGAAAAAATGAGGCACCATCTAACCTCACTCCACACTAGTATTTGGGATGTTGTTGAGATTGGAGTACAGATACCATCACCGGGGGATGAAGACTATGACTCGGACGAAGTTGCCCAAATCCGGCACTTCAACTCCCAAGCCACCACTATACTCCTCGCCTCTCTAAGTCGAGAGGAGTATAATAAGGTGCAAGGGTTGAAGAGCGCCAAAGAGATTTGGGACGTGCTCAAAACCGCGCATGAAGGAGACGAGGTGACCAAGATCACCAAAAGGGAAACGATCGAGGGGGAGCTCGGTCGCTTCATGCTTCACCAAGGAGAGGAGCCACAAGCAATGTACAACTGGCTCAAGACATTGGTGAACCAAGTGCATAACCTCAGGAGCACCAAATGGGATGACCATGAGATGGTCAAGGTTATTCTTAGATCACTCGTATTTCTTAACCCTACTCAAGTTCAATTAATTTGTGGTGATCCAAGATATAAACTAATGTCTCCCGAGGAAGTAATAGGAAAATTTGTGAGCTTTGAATTGATGATCAAAGGCTCCAAAAAGATCATCGAGCAAGGCACCTCCTCCTCCATACCCAAGGCACAACCCGTTGCATTCAAGGCAACAGAGGAGAGGAAAGAAGACTCTACACCGAGTAGGGTCCCCATCGACGCCTCCAAGCTCGACAATGAGGAGATGACGCTCATCATCAAGAGCTTCCGCCAAATCCTCAAGCAAAGGAGGGGGAAGGACTACAAGCCCCGCTCCAAGAAAGTCTGCTACAAGTGTGGTAAGCCCGGTCATTTTATTGCAAAATGTCCATTATCAAGTGATAGTGACAGGGGCGACGACAAGAAGGGAAAGAGAAGAGAAAAGAAGAGGTACTACAAGAAGAAGGGCGGCGATGCCCACGTTTGCCGGGAGTGGGACTCCGCCGAGAGCTCCACCGACTCCTCCTCCGACGAGGACGCCGCAAACATCACCGTCACCAAGGGCCTTCTCTTCCCCAACGTCGGCCACAAGTGCCTCATGGCAAAGGACGGTAAGAAGAAGAAGGTAAAATCAAGATCCTCCACTAAGTATGCAACCTCTAGTGATGAGGATAATTCTAGTGATGATGAGGATAACTTGCTCACTCTTTTTGCCAATCTTAACATGCAACAAAAATAGAAATTGAATGAATTGATTAGTGCTATTCATGAGAAGGATGAACTCTTGGATAGCCAAGAGGACTTCCTTATTAAGGAAAACAAAAAAGCATGTTAAGACTAAAAATGCTTATGCTCAGGAAGTAGAAAAATGTGAAAAATTGTCTAGTGAGCTAAGCACTTGCCATGATGTTATTTCCAACCTTAGAAATGAAAATGCCAAACTAATTGCTAAGGTTGAGAAGTTAGATATTTGTGATGATTCAATTGTTAGTCTTAGAAATGATAATGCTAGTTTGATTACTAAGATTGACAATTTGAATGTATCGCTCTCTAGCCTTAAAATTGAGAATGAAAAATTAATTGCTAAGGCTAAGGATTTAGATGTTTGCAATGTTTCGATTACCAATCTTAGAGATGAGAATAACATTTTACATGCTAAGATTGTTGAACTAAATTCTTGCAAACCCTCTACATCTACCGTTGAGCATGTTACTATTTGCACTAGGTGTAGAGATGTTAACATAGATGCTATTCATGATCACATTGCTATGATTAAACAACAAAATGATCATATAGCAAAATTAGATGCTAAAATTGCCGAGCATGAGTTAGAAAATGAAAAATTCAAATTTGCTCGTAGTATGCTTTATAATGGAAGACACCCTGGAATTAAGGATGGCATTGGCTTCCGAAAGGGAGACAATGTCAAACTTAATGCCCCTCCTAAAAGATTGTCTAACTTTGTTAAGGGCAAACCTCCCATGGCTCAGGATAACGAGGGCTACATTTTGTACCCTTCCGGTTATCCCGAGCACAAAATTAGGAGAATTCACTCTAGGAAGTCTCACTCTGGCTCTCATCATGCTTTTATGTATAAGAGTGAGGCATCTAGTTCTAGGCAATCAACACATGCTAAATTGCCTAAGAAGAAAACTCCTACTGCATCAAATGATCATAACATTTGATTTAAGACCTTTGATGCATCATATGTGCTCACTAACAAATCAGGCAAAGTAGTTGCCAAATATGTTGGGGCAAAAACAAGGGGTCAAAGACTTGTGTTTGGGTACCCAAGGTGCTTGTTTCTAATGTGAAAGGACCCAAGACCATTTGGGTACCTAAGAACAAGGCCTAAGTTTGTTTTGTAGGTTTATGCATCCGAGGGCTCAAGTTGGATCATCGATAGCGGGTGCACAAACCACATGACAGGGGAGAAAAGGATGTTCTCCTCCTACAAGAAAAACCAAGATCCCCAAAGAGCTATCACATTCGGGGATGGAAATCAAGGTTTGGTCAAAGGACTTGGTAAAATTGCTATATCACCTGACCATTCTATTTCCAATGTTTTTCTTGTAGATTCTTTAGATTACAATTTGCTTTCCGTTTCTCAATTGTGCAAAATGGGCTACAACTGTCTCTTTACGGATATAGGTGTTACTGTCTTTAGAAGAAGTGATGATTCAGTAGCATTTAAGGGAGTGTTAGAGGGTCAGCTATACTTAGTTGATTTTAATAGAGCTGAACTCGACACTTGCTTAATTGCTAAGACTAACATGGGTTGGCTCTGGCACCACCGACTAGCCCACGTTGGGATGAAGAATCTTCATAAGCTTCTAAAGGGAGAGCACATTTTGGGACTAATCAATGTTCATTTTGAGAAAGACAGGGTTTGTAGTGCATGTCAAGCAGGAAAGCAAGTTGGTGTTCATCATCCACACAAGAACATCATGACGACTGACAGGTCGCTTAAGCTACTCCACATGGACCTATTCGGCCCGATAGCTTACATAAGCATCGGCGGGAGTAAGTACTGTCTAGTTATTGTGGATGATTATTCTCGCTTCACTTGAGTGTTCTTTTTGCAGGAAAAATCTCAAACCCAAGAGACTCTAAACGGATTCTTGAGACGGGCTCAAAATGAGTTCGGCTTAAGGATCAAAAAGATTAGAAGCGATAACGGGACGGAGTTCAAGAACTCACAAATAGAAGGCTTTCTTGAGGAGGAGGGCATCAAACATGAGTTCTCTTCTCCCTACACACCACAACAAAATGGTGTAGTAGAGAGGAAGAATAGAACTCTATTGGATATGGCGAGGACCATGCTTGATGAGTACAAGACTTCGGATCGGTTTTGGGCCGAGGCGGTCAACACCGCTTGCTACACCATCAAACGATTATATCTTCACCGAATCCTCAAGAAGACATCTTATGAACTCCTAATCAGTAAAAAGCCCAATGTTTCATATTTTAGAGTCTTTGGTAGCAAATGCTTTATTCTTGTCAAAAGAGGAAGAAAATCTAAATTTGCTCCTAAGGCTGTAGAAGGCTTTTTACTTGGTTATGATTCAAACACAAGGGCATATAGAGTCTTTAACAAGTCCACTGGACTAGTTGAAGTTTCTTGTGACATTGTGTTTGATGAGACTAACGACTCTCATGTAGAGCAAGTTGATCTTGATGAGCTAGATGATGAAGAGGCTCCATGCGTCGCGCTAAGGAACATGTCCATTGGGGATGTGTGTCCTAAGGAATCCGAAGAGCCTCCACATGCACAAGATCAACCATCTTCCTCCATGCAAGCATCTCCACCAACCCAAGATGAGGATCAAGCTCAAGAGGATGAAAATGGAGATCAAGAAGATGAGCCACCTCAAGAGGAGGACAATGATCAAGGGGGAGATGCTAATAATCAAGACAAGGAAGATGATGAGGGTCCAAGACCGCCACACCCAAGATTCCACCAAGCAATACAACGAGATCACCCCGTGAACTCCATCCTCGGTGATATTCATAAGGGGTAACTACTCGATCTCGTGTTGCTCATTTTTGTGAACATTACTCCTTTGTGCCTTCTATTGAGCCATACAGGGTAGAAGATGCATTAAGGGATTCAGATTGGGTGTTGGCGATGCAAGAGGAGCTCAACAACTTCACAAGGAATGAGGTATGACATTTAGTTCCACGTCCTAACCAAAATGTTGTAGGAACCAAGTGGGTCTTCCGCAACAAGCAAGATGAGCATGGTGTGGTGACAAGGAACAAAGCCCGACTTGTGGCCAAGGGGTATTCACAAGTCGAAGGTTTGGATTTCGGTGAAACCTATGCACCCGTAGCTAGGCTTGAGTCAATTCGTATATTACTTGCCTATGCTACTTACCATGGCTTTAAGCTCTATCAAATGGATGTGAAAAGTGCCTTCCTCAATGGACCAATCTAGGAGGAGGTCTATGTTGAGCAACCTCCCGGCTTTGAAGATAATGAGTACCCTAACCATGTTTATAAACTCTCTAAGGCGCTTTATGGGCTCAAACAAGCCCCAAGAGCATGGTATGAATGCCTAAGAGATTTTCTTATCACTAATGGCTTCAAAGTCGAAAAAGCCGATCCTACTCTCTTTACAAAAACACTTGCAAATGATTTGTTTGTATGCCAAATTTATGTTGATGATATCATATTTGGGTCTACTAACAAATCTACATGTGAAGAGTTTAGTAGGATCATGACTCAAAAATTCGAGATGTCTATGATGGGGGAGTTGAAGTATTTCTTAGGATTTCAAGTGAAGCAACTCCAAGAGGGCACCTTCATTAGCCAAACGAAGTATATTCAAGACATACTCACCAAGTTTGGGATAAAGGATGCCAAGCCCATCAAGACACCCATGGGAACTAATGGGCATCTCGACCTCGACACATGAGGTAAATTCGTAGATCAAAAGGTATACCGGTCGATGATAGGTTCTTTACTCTATTTATGTGCTTCACGGCCGGATATTATGCTTTCCGTATGCATGTGTGCAAGATTCTAAACCGATCCTAAGGAAGTTCACCTTAGTGCCGTAAAACGAATCTTGAGATATTTAGTTTATACTCCTAAGTTTGGCCTTTGGTACCCCAGGGGATCCACTTCTGATTTAATTGGATATTCCGATGCTGATTGGGCAGGGTGTAAACTTGATAGAAAGAGCACATCAGGGACTTGCCAGTTCTTGGGAAGATCTCTGGTGTCTTGGGCTTCTAAGAAGCAAAATTCTGTAGCTCTTTCTACCACCGAAGCCGAGTATGTTGACGCAGGCCATTGTTGCGCGCAATTGCTTTGGATGAGGCAAACCCTTAGGGACTATGGTTACAAATTAACCAAAGTTCCTCTCCTATGTGATAATGAGAGTGCAATCCGCATGGCGGATAATCCCGTTGAGCATAGCCGCACTAAACACATAGCCATTCGGTATCACTTTTTGAGGGATCACCAACAAAAGGGGGATATCGAGATTTCTTATATTAACACCAAAGAACAATTAGCCGATATCTTTACTAAGCCACTAGATGAGCAAACATTTACCAAACTTAGGCATGAGCTAAATATTCTTGATTCTAGGAATTTTAATTGATATTTTGCACACATAGCTCATTTATATACCTTTGATCATATCTCTTTCATGTGCTATGACTAATGTGTTTTCAAGTGACTATTATGCTAAGTCATAGATTGAAAGGGAAATGGAGTCCTCGGTGAAGACAAAAGGCTTTCACTCCACTCCATCGAATTATTCATCCTTCGTCGTCGCTCCACAACGCTCTCCAATTTGGTATAATCTTCACTCATATATTATTTGCCAAAGGGGGAGAAAGTAAAAAGGGCTTATATTTCACTCACAAGTATCCGTTTTTGGCGATTCATGCCAAATGGGGAGAAAGTATTAGCCCAAAGCAAAGGACCGCACCACCACCAATTTCAAAAATGTAGTTTTCAAATTTAGGTTAAGAAAAGATTTTTCAATTGGTATCTTATTTTTGATATAATTTCAAAATTGGTATACCTCTTCAAAATTAATATCTAAAACCCTCTTGAACACTAAGAGGAGGACTTCATTAAGGGGGAGTTTTGTTTAGTCAAAGGAAAAGCATTTGAAACAGGGGGAGAAAATTTGAAATCTTGAAAATGCTTCTCAAAATCTTATTCATATACCTTTGACTATTTGCAAAAGATTTTTGAAAAAGAATTTCCAAAACATTGCAAAACAAAACAAGTGGTGCAAGCGTGGTCCAAAATTTTTAAATTAGAAGAAAGCCATCCATGCATATCTAGTAGAAATAATTATTGGTTTCATTCCAAGCAACCTTTGCACTTACATTATGCAAACTAGTTCAATTCTGCACTTTTATATTTGCTTTGGTTTGTGTTGGCATCAATCACCAAAAGGGGGAGATTGAAAGGGAAATAGGCTTACACCTTTTCCTAATTGATTTTGGTGGTTGAATTGCCCAACACAAATAATTGGACTAACTAGTTTGCTCTAGATTATAAGTTTTACAGGTGCCAAAGGTTCACAACAAACCAATTAAAAGACCAAGAAAGGTTCAAACAAAGAGATCAAAAGACTACCGAAGTGTGCCCTGGTCTGGCGCACCGGACTGTCCGATGTGCCACCGGACAGTGTCCGGTGCACCAGGGAACCCAACTCCGAACTTGCCACCTTCGGAAATTCTGGGAGCCGCTCCGCTATAATTCACCATACTGTTTGGTGTAGCACCGGACTGTCCGGTGCGCCGGCGGAGTAACGGCTACACAGCGCCAACGGTCGTCTGCAACGAACAAAAAATGCGCTACAGTACGCGCCTGCGCGCGTAGAAGTCAGGATAGGCGTAAGAAGGCGCACCGGACAGTGAACAGCGACTATCCGGTGGCCCAGCTGTCAGAAGCTCCAATGGTCAGAACCCAACGGCCGGGTGACGTGGCTGGCGCACCGGACAGTGTCTGGTGGCGCACCGGACTGTCCGGTGCGCCATGCGACAGCAGCCTTCACCAACGACTATTTTGGTGGTTGGGGTTATAAATACCCCAACCACCCACCATTCATTGTATCCAAGTTTTCAGCCTTCAAACCTCATACAAGAGCTCTAGACTTCATTCAAAGACACAATCAAAGAGATCAAATCCTCTCCCAAGTCCGGAATCACTCCAAACAAATTAATGACTAGAGAGAGAGACATTTGTGTTCATTTGAGCTCTTGCGCTTGGATTGCTTTTCTTCTTCCTTCTTTCTTGTTTCCAACTCAATTGTAATCAAGGCAAGAGACACCAATTGTGTGGTGGTCCTTGTGAGGACTTAGTGTCCCGATTGATTGAGAAGAAAAGCTCACTCGGTCTAGGTGACCGTTTGAGAGAGGGAAAGGGTTGAAAAAGACCCGGTCTTTGTGACCACCTCAATGGGGAGTAGGTTTGCAAGAACCGAACCTCTGTAAAATAAATCACCGTGTCATCCGCCTTATTTACTTGTGATTTGTTTTTCGCCCTCTCTTTCGGACTCGTTTATATTTCTAATGCTAACCCCGGCTTGTAGTGTGTGCTTAAGTTTGTAAATTTCAGATTTGCCTATTCACCCCCCCTCTAGGTGACTTTCAGTACTCAAGTTGATCATTAGATCACTTGAAAGGGGTTGAGTGCAACCCTCGTCCATTGGGACGCCACAACGTGGAAGTAGGCAAGTGTTACTTGGCCGAACCACAGGATAAAATCGCGTGTCTCTTGTGATTGTTTTCTCTTTGATTGTCTGTGTTCACAAGAGCTCGTTTCAAGCCACTTAACCATTCTAACCTTCATAACCAAAGTTTTGTGGTTATTAGTGTTGAATTTTACAGGATCACCTATTCACCCCCCTCTAGGTGCTCTCAACATTACAAGGCGAATACTTGCCCAAGGCGTTGAACGATCATTTCCTGAAGCAATACCATCCTAGTATGTGGCAAGATGCTCAAGAGAACCGATGTGGTCACATCGAGTTGATTCTAGCCTGTACCAGTACTTTTGGTTCGCTTAGCTTCTCCAAAATGCAGGAGCATGTGTTGAGCACCATTTGTGGCACTAGGCACGGCTAGACGGTCTGACCCTAAGGACCGGACGGTCCGCCCATAGACGCGGACGATCCGCGAATATATCAGATCAGTCGCAACTAATCCCTTTTCCGTGCGAGTTTATCCCTCTAAACTCACGGTTGCTGTTGGAAGACGCCTAGGAACGGGTCCAAATCTCCCCTATATATATTAAGGGGTACGGCCGATTACAATCACCAATAATCGATCAATAATCAATATATCTTCCGTTCTTTACCTTTTGTCCTAGTAGTATATAGTAACATAGCTTTCTCCTTATAACCTTCACCTTTCTCTGACTCTACGTCATCTAGAGGCGTCTTACGTGACCTGTCGATCACAAGACAAACTCTAAGATCTCTACTCCCCGACGGGGTCCCTCCCAGGAGCGAGATCTAGGTGCTGTTGGCGAACTCCGCCGCCCGTGCGTGCGCGGACCATCTGGCACGTCGGCAGGAAACCCTCGTCTCTACGCCAGGTCGCGATCCGTCCGGCCCTCGACCGCGAACCGTCCGTGCTGCCGCAGAAAGCACCGTTGCCGATACACATCGCAGTGATTGGCGCCAACACCATTATTTTATTGGTTCCATATATAGATGCACACATATATAAAAATGTTATGTTTCTACAAACAATTGTTTATTCAAATAATTTTATCATTTCTATGTGTATATATTCATATATATTGTTGTTTCTATATATCTAAAGCAATACTTTTTAAAATATAAAAGTGCATCGATAAAATACTCACTGCGGAAGCAATTTACTAGTCCATATAGATTGAGAGTAAAAGGAGTGAGACCTAACTCAGCAGGTCCAAAATTGTGTCTTTTACAATTTTTCCTTCAATTCTGTTTCCCGGGATAGAAGTCAGTAGTTTGGGCTTCCCCGCCACGGTGACTACGTTTGCGTTGCAGCCGCCTCATTGACCCTCAGAGCAAACGGCTCACAGCTACCGCCTCGCATCCGACGGACAATCAAGTTCCTTGCCTCCCCCCGGCATCACCCACCGTCCCGATCCCGACCAGCCAGGGTTTATCGCGCCGCGCCGCGCCGCCTCATAAACCCACCTCGCATCCGCCCCGCCGCGGCGGCGCCTTCCAGAAGAACTCCCACAAACTTCGGCAGCGGCGGGCGCGCACCCAACAAGCCATGTGGAGCCTCCTACGGGCAGCCTCGCCATTGCTCCGCCGCAGGTGCGTTCCGCCCCTTCCCTATCGACCCGGAGCAGCAGCACCGGCTCTCCCCCCATCCCTCTCGATCTCTGATGTGCGCGCGCGCGCCTGTTTATGCGGCGGGACAGCTCCGGGCGCTTGGCCGCGAGGGGCGAGGCGGTCGCCGCGGCCTCGGCCTCCGCTCCGGCGCCCGCGGGGTTGCTGGCGGTGGGAGCGGGAGCCTACAGCCGGTGGCGGCGGGCGATGTCTACCAAGGGGAGGAGCATGCGGAGCAAGGTGGAGAAGCGGATGGCGAGGGAGACTGGCCGCACGCAGCGGGAGCTCCGCCGCGCCGTCAAGCTCAGGAAGAAGCTCATGACCGAGGACGAGAAGCTCATCTACAACCTGCGCAGGGTAAGAAGGCTTCAAACCTCCCCCATTTTCCTCCCCTCGTTAATCAGTAGTGACCAGCCTCTTCCAAGTGGGACGCGATTCATTATGTTTTTTTGGTTGTTGAAAGTGTTGGCCCCTATATGATTTATGGGGAGGAATCGGGGGGCTATTCTCTGTTTATTATCTGAATAGATCAAATAGCTAACGTAGAAGATTGGAAAGTCAACCACACCTGTTGTGCACATACTTAAGTGTCAGGCTATCCGCAGCGGTTTCCCCTAAATTTCTCCCTCTATATAACTTTTTTACGTCACATCGTCAATATTTCATCCTCTACTTTTTCATATCCCGCAGCAGTTCTCCCTAAAATTTCCCCCTATACCCCACTACTACCATAAAATATCATTTTTCATATCTATTCATCATCCATTCTTATTTTTTACCAACTAAGAAACACTCAAGTGCACACAAAACAACGGCGTACAGTGCAAGAGGAAGACGGCGGCTTTCTCCAGATCTGTGGAGAGAGAAGGTTGCCCCCTTGCACTGTACCCTATTTAGGGGATCACACTGCGGCTCGTAGCGGGTAGTGTTGCCCCCTAAAGGAGGGGAGGGGGAGCGGCAGCGGGAGCCGCTGCACACAGCCTCATACCGTCCCATTATCTTTAAGGTTTTGGAATCCAAAACTATGTGGTAATGTATGTTATAATCATGGCATATTTGAAGCCATATGAACTATTTCTCATGTTCTGAATGAATACATGTGCCTGGTTATGAACACAGTGCTTGCACTATTTTACGCTTGAAGAAAAACCAGTGCCCATAAATAACAAAACATATGGCTCATTAGCATAGTTACTGGATGCATAATCCTAGCTGAGCTGGGACACCTTTTAAAAATAAAAAAAATGTAAGTTCTAGATATATCATGAAGATATAGGTAATCTGCATTGTCTATTGTCTGTGGTCTATTACTTTAGTAGCAAAGTCCTTGACTTAGCATATTCTCTGTTTTCTTTTATCTAGGCCAAGAAAAAAGTTGCTTTGCTCCTACAGAAGCTCAAGAAGTATGAGCTACCAGACTTACCAGCTCCGCGTCATGATCCTGAGCTGTTAACGGCAGAGCAACTACAAGCTTACAAGAAGATTGGATTCAGAAACAGAAACTATGTGCCTGTTGGAGTTCGTGGAGTCTTTGGAGGTGTTGTTCAAAACATGCATATGCACTGGAAATTCCATGAGACGGTGCAAGTTTGCTGTGACAACTTCCCAAAGGAAAAGATTAAGGAAATGGCAGCAATGCTGACAAGATTGAGTGGTGGAATAGTGATCAACATTCATAATACCAAAACAATCATCATGTTCCGAGGAAGAAACTACCGTCAACCAAAGAACCTTATACCTTTCAACACACTTACCAAAAGGAAGGTCAGTCCCTTGCAACTGATGTGTCTGTCTCAGTTAGCATTTCCTTGCTATTTCTATTCTGCTTACCACTTGCTCTGGATAACGCATGTTCACTGGATGGCATTTGTGAACAACAAATTCATAGAGTACTGGTTTGTTTAGGTTTCATATGGCTAACTCCAATGGAGTAGCCTTCTTTCCCATCGAATTGATCATCTCCATCTTTGCTCTTTTTTCTCTCTATCAGTGTATTAAGAAAACATTTAGTTACTGAATAATTTAGTAACATTGATTATTCTTTATTATGGCTCATGGGGCTTGATACAAGTATTCTTGCTGCAGGCACTATTCAAGGCTAGATTTGAACAAGCACTTGAATCACAAAAATTAAACATCAAGAAAATAGAAACCCAACTCCGTCGTAAGGGTATCAATCCAGAGGACCCAGTTGCTATGGCTAGCATCCAGCGTGTTGCCTCTACGTTCTTCCGAGCCATAGATGAGCAGCAAGGTACTCCGTATATTTTCCGTGGGGACACACAACCTTCTGCTGGGACCTCTGAAATAAAAGAACCACGTGATGAACCATCTGAAGATAGTGATCAGGAGGAGCTTGACAGGTTCATTTCAGAGATAGAAAGTGCAGCAGAGAAGCAATGGGAGGAAGAAGAGGCTGCAGAGAAAGAAGAATCTTCAAGAATGCGATATTGGGAGAGGGAAGACGTAGGTGATCGAAGGGGTTTCAACAGAAATAATGAAAACTCAGATTACGAGGATAGAGGACATGGAAGATATAGGATAGAGCATAACAACAACAGAAGGACTTCAGATGTGAGGAAGTGGGATGATGATAGCGAGTTCGAGGCATCAGGTGAAGAATGGGACTCTGGTGATGACAGGGGTAATGCTCCGGGCTTTGACAGTGATCGAGATTCTATTGATGAGCATCCTCGACGATTTGGAAGCATGCGGAATGAGAAGAGCAGATCCAGTTGGACACAGGATTTTGTTCCTACGCGAGACGTGGGCGAGGGGAAGGTTTTCAATAGAAGCTATGCCAATTCTGATGTTTACGATAGAGGCCAGGGAAGACATAGGATAGATAACAACAGCAGCAAAAGGGCATCAGATGCAAGGAGGTGGGATGATAGTGAGATCGAGGCATCAGGCGAAGAATGGGACACTGGTGTTGACAGTGATAATGATCTCGAAGACGCAACTGATGGTCATCCTCGGCAATTCAAAAGTATGAGGAATGAGAAGAGCAGATCCCGTGGCAGGCAGAATTCCATTCCTGGCGGATTCAGAGGATCCAATCGGATTACAGGGAATTCAGCTGATGCTTCCGATGGCGCTATGTTCAGATGCAGTAATGGTGATGAGTTAGGCACTGAAGACGAGGACTTGTCGGTGTCGGATTATAGGGGGGAAGCGACGAACTCAAGATCCCCCAAGGTGAATTTCCCAAATTTCCACAGCGGGAGTGAGGATAGCGATGAGAACAGGAAAAATGATGGCAAGGTTGGTAAAACGAATAAAAATACTGATGAAAGTTGGGATAGTGACTGAGATAAAGTAATGATGATATGTGATGCATGAAGGTCAGCATCAATGGTTGTCAAGTCCAAGTTCTTTCATTGGTGGTGTTGCTCATGTACTGTCCAATGGAAATCTCGAGGAGCTAGAAGAATAAGCATGGTTTCCATAGGAACAACTGTTTGAACTTTTACTGCAAGTTTTCGGACGTCTTCTATTCCAGTTGTCATAGTAACCTGAAAAGCTGTTGGAGGGCAAGTTGTCAAGGGTGTGCTAGCCTCATCAAAGCCAGAATGCTGCATGACTTGCACAAGCCGAGGACAAAGTAACAGATTACAGATGTGGTCAGAGTTCACTATCGAGGTTTCTGAAGGTCTCAGAAATGTGAAATCGTCACTCTGCGATCACATTTATTTCTCATCTTATTCTTTTATTTTTGATGTGAAGAGAACATGCACATAGATTTATCTCAAGGCCATGTGTACCTTGTCTTGTTTTGGTTAAAATGTCCGATACACGTTCTTCAGAGCGTCCTCTACGGTGTGAAACTTTAACTCTGTTTTAGTGTCGTGTATGCCATCACCGTGCTCATTGTTCTCTTAGTTTAGTCGATCGAAACGATGATCGAAAATTTAGACTCTGAAAAGTAAAAGAAGTCCTTAAATTAAAAAAATGATCTAAGCGCTCATATTAATTGAAGCTCCGTTTGGATAACTGTGCGCTTGACTTTAATCTGTACTGACTTCTACTGCTTCTATAATATTTTTGTCTATGGGTTGTAGCTGCAGCAGTCCAAATAGCCGACTTTAATCTGAAGCGAATGTGTGGAATTTGATATTACATATTTTTCCAAAATTTAGATACAAGCTTATCTCAAATTTATAGAATAAGGAATAAAAATAATTTTATGTATCACTAGGTTATTTGGTTGCATTCAAGATGGATTTCAATGTGTCCATCGCACCCCAACTGCCTTTACACAATGCTCATAATCCCCTTCCTGTTACCTCGTTGATCCGGAGAGCATTTTTTCATGGCAAATATCAGAAGCACCATTCTGCTCACATTTATTAACTTGTACGGCATTCACCTTGTTTACTGGCCGGGATTCAACAGTAAAATCCAGATCTATTAGTATAACGCTAGTACAAAATAGATCTAGAAAATTTCATAACAATTAACATACAAAAGGTAAACAAACAATAGATTTATCCAAAAGATCTGCATCGCGATGAACAGAAAATGCAGATCTAGTTGCGGTGCTTTCAACGAGTGATAACTAGCAACACGAGTAGACGTGCAAGGTGCACTTCCCAGAAACATTATTCGTCGGCACTCGTGCAGGTCGTCGCTAGCGTAGGTTCAGAGACATCGCTCTCCCTTGGTCTGCTACACAGCAGACGCAGGGACGACAAAGCAGAGAAGTGGCGACGCGGAGAGTTGATAAGAAGATGGCGAGTCAGTTGCTTTTCCTGTGTGCCTGCGACTGAAGGACGTCCCCTTTATAGAGGGTCGCTACAATTTGACGGATTTAATCTGCTAAATTCTCGGAACCGCCTCCTGGAACCTCTCTACGTGCAACCACTCAAAGATCTCGCACGTAACGTGCACGTCCATTACTCATAGCTGACGTGAGAGTCTACGTGTGGTATTCGATGACCAAATAAATAAAAGACAAAAATAAACTGCTATTTAGAACACATCACGACACGATCGTGCATCGTCGCAAGTCACGCGTTAATTTCGCGAAAAACCTGAAACACGAGCGAGCACGCGCTTGTGGTCCGTTCATAGCAGCCTCCATAGCCCTTTATGTGTCACATGTGAAGAGAAGTGCATACCCTCACTTATAGATTGATTATCTCCTACTTGGATAAGCATTATAGGATGTCCCTCATGCCATCCCTCACACCACATTGACTTATTTGAATTGGGTGACCCACAAGTGGGCTATATAGGACAAATTCTAACAATCCCCACCAAAGCCAAGGTCTCCAATTGACTCAATTTCTGTGCTTTCGTAGACCAGCATTACAGTGCAGACCCATTACAGGTCGAGCTACACCTTGCATTACATGATTCACCTCCTCACGACTTTGCAATGGACAAAGCCTTGAATTACTAGTCTTGTGTAAGTAGGTTTCACCTATAGCCATCGCCGATACTAGGTCACCTAAAGCCATGCCTATAATTGGAGCGTTACAGTCATGCTCATGTGCCTTTTAGTGAGTTTATTTGAGAGTACCAATATCTCATAGATCGCGACCTCACAGTCAAACTCACATAGGTGTATTATTACAAGTATACCCTGCAGAACATTATCTTGACTTTTACGGGCCTTAGAATATATTAAGCAAAAGTCAACCTCCCTTGCAGTACCGAGAGTACGCATCTTTTATCGGGAAATGGGTAAAATGATGTACTCCCCTGTTATACGAAACAATCTGTACTTCCCAACATCTAATTCATAGGATCTCCGATCACATAGATTGAGTTTCCACTGTATGATATATCATGTGGGCTTTAATCCCATTTCCCTTGATTCCTCATCAATCACAACACATGCTAATACCTTTGTAAAAGGGTTCACCAAGTTTCGAGCAGTATTAATATACTCTACGACGATCTCTCCAGTATTTCTCAAATGCCTTACTGTCACACCCGGTTTTAGAAGGCAAACCGAATGCGAACCATGTACGTGCCAGGATCAGAACTCACGTACACAATGATTACATAAATGACTCATCATAGCACAATACTTCGAATAACAATAAAGATTAAGTAATAATATTATAGACTAGATCCAATGTACATAATATAAATCAAAGTGCATATAATAGAAACGTAGCCAACGTAAATAAACCCACCACAGGCAGCTGGCTGGGGGTGGTCGCTAGCTTAATCCTCGAAGTCGCCGAAGTCCTGGAACTCCTGAAGATCCATCTCAACGCTTTCTTCTCCTTCTTTACCTGAGCATAGGTTGCACCAAAGGCAACCTAGTGTTTTGTGAAAAGCAAGGGTGAGTACACATCAACGTACTCAACCCGTTTGGCTGAGGCGGACTAGCTTTATGTGGAGTTAGACTCAAAGCAGGTTGCTTTTACTTTGTCAAGTTTTATTCATCTATATAAGCCAAGTTTTAGCAATAACCAACCCATGAATCATTTCCTCATAAAGGAACATATTATCACCATCGTAACCAAAACCATAAATAGAACCATAGCATATCGAACCATCAGTAACTCTAATCAAATGAGCTCCCAAGGCTGCTCATAACCGTGAGCATGGCTGATATGTCAGTTTCATTCCTCTGTAGAGGTCACACACTTTACCCATGAGCCGTGATTCCCTTTCTACCCGAGGATCGCGACTCTCCATTGATCACTTCCAAGGTGAACTAGCAGGGTCTCACTACGTAGCTTTTACAAAGATTCCCCAGATGTCATAGCCGCCCGTTAGGTTTCTCCAGTTTGATAAACACAATACATCTCCCCATAGGAAGAGTGACTAACAACATCACCTAGCCTCGACAGAGCAAGTACTATGCCCGGACCCCATTCACGGCATGACGACGAAGCAAACTACACCTCAAGTTCCTCTAATTAACCAGCTAAGAGCGTCCCATACCACCCTCATGTTTGCACTATTTTCACGGGTGGTCATCCAACGAACAGGTCCTTACGGCGAAGTACTCGGGAAACAGCCCGAGCCTCCTTTAGTATAACAAGCTCATAATCATAATCATAATGTAAAGCATTGTATCATAATTGTATCTCATCATGTTCATTGATTAAAGTATAGCACTAGCATAATGCCAACCATAATAACCTGAAAGGTAATCAAGGACAAGGTAAATAGAAAGTTAGTCAATCCTTAGGTTTCAATTATGTAATGCGGGGAAATGAATTATCATGTGAATATGACATAAGTAGGACATATGAGACTTGCCTTCACCAAACAAATACTCATGATCTTTACCTTGTAGAACTCGAAGATCGAGCTTGATCTCAGGATCACCAAATCTTGATCGTCGATTCCTCGAAGTTCGGGAACAGATCGTGATCTATTCACGATATGCACGAAGGTGAACAGGCACAAGCAAACCATCATATACATGCATAAGAACATTACACCATACATAAGAAAACATTATAAAAACATGCAATATGAAATATAGCTTGCTTCTACGGCCACACGAGGAAAAAGAACGCAATAGTCGGAGCTACGGTCGAGAAGTTATCGCGTTTATGCTACACGAGTATTAATAAGAACATTCAATCGACATAATTATACTAACTGGCCTTTATCAAATGTAAATTAAAACTACTATTTAGTTTTAAATAAATTACTATTTTAATAGTGGACGATTAAACGAATATTTAATTAAGTGATATGAGTGATTATAAGCGACCGGACAGCGCGACAACGACGAGCGCAACACGTGGAACAACGCGACAACGAGTGCGAATAACAGCGGACAACACACAAAACAGCGTGCGACAACGCGTGAAACAACGCGTGACCAGAGCGAACGACATGCGAACCAGCACACAACCATGTACGGAACAACACGTGTGACAGACGAGAAATACTAAATACATGTTGTGTTACACTAAATAGGTATTAATTCAAGACATGTGAGTTTACATTGATAAAATTAACTTGTATTTATAGAAGCGCAAATTAAAACATGTGTCACGACAAAATAATATTTATAACATATACACGACGTTATCAAGAAGCTAACACAATTGTAACAACACAAAATGAATTTATAATACAAATGTTAGTGCGTAATTAATAACCGCGGATTTAACGCGATGTGGTGCAGTACTATCGGATGAAGGCTAGCCACACAGAGAGTTTCGGATCGCGGCCACAAAAAAGTCGCAACTAAAGGCATGCGGAAAACTGCCACCTATTCACGTGGGAGACGGTTCCCTGATTATCTCATGCGACCAACAAATATAAAGATGCATTCCATATAGGTGGGGCCAGACAGTTTCAAGATTTTCTCCTTCCTTATTTTCCAGGCTGCTCCATGGGACGAGAGCATGTGACATTGGATAACGGGGAGACGACGCTGTGGATCATAGCTGGAGCGGGCACTGGGGAGCTGCGGCGTCGACGAGGCTGGGCGGGGCTCACCGGCGAGGACGTAACACCGACGGCTCGCCGAAACGTGGACGGCGGTGTGACCCAGCAAGGAGGGGTCGGGGCGGCGAAGAGCACGCGACGCATGGCCATGGCGGTGGCGGCGCGACTGTGGGCTGCAGGGGCTGGGCGCGAGGTTCTAGCCAAAGCATGGTCGCACGACACACAAAGGAAGCACGCGCGGGAGCACGACTCGTGGTCGTAGCCATGGCGGGCGGCGAGGCTACAACTCAGCACAACACGACCGGGAGAAGAGACGGCGAGCGCGCGATCGGGATGGGGGCATGGAGCGGCATGCGACTGCTGGAGGCGAGCGCGGCCAGAGCAATCGATGCATCACGCGACAAGGTGAAAAGGGTACATGACCTTTACCTTGGAGTGAACTCGAACGGTGGTGGCTCGGTGGGGCTCCTCCGCATGAGAGTTGGGGAAGGGTTCTTCAAATAGATGGTATTCAGTGTTTAGGAATTTCATCCCCTTCTACAAGACAAACTACACCCCTTATATAATTCAGAACACACATACACGCTTGGACCACGCACAAGCCACACTTACACCCACTCGAGTCCCTAGACACGGGTATTGATCCGGCGTACCCGTTGTCCGCGACCACCACATGTTTCTGCCTATAGCTGATCTAGCAACACAATAGTACTCACATCCTCACATTCCCTTTGCCTTAAAATTCGACTTGCCCTCAAGTCGATGCAGAATTTGAACACATCCAGGATCTTGATGCCATGAGTGAAGCATCATGTGTTCCAAGGTCTTGAACTGTACCACCAGCAACTAGTTGCACAGCCAAACGCTCAAGCTTTCTGCAAACACAACAAAAGGTGCATGCTTTGACAGCTTCAACTATCTCAATAGCGACTCCTTCCTGTGCCCCCACTGTGCTGGCACCAAGGTGAGATGTGACAGAAACATTCTCGTGCAGCCCCAACTTGTTATCAAGCACTAGAGGTTCTTTAGTGAATACGTCAAGAACAGTATGTGCTACTATTCCTGAATCAAGAGGCCTGACTAGAGCATCTTCATCAATTACACCACCACACACAACATTTATAATGCGAATACCCTTCTTCGTCTTAGCAAATGCCTCATCGTTGAGCATCTTGTTTATTATAGGTGTAAGAAGCATTTGCAATGAGATGAAGTCAACAGTTGTCATGGCTTCCTCCATGCTAACTATCTCAACTCCCATTGCACGATCCCGATCACTAGAAGCATATGGATCATATCTAGTCAGCTCCAAGGCACCCTCTTCTGATCTAATCCCCCATAAAAAATCCTCTTCTTAGAATCAGTAGCTTGTGTTGTTGTACGGTGTCCCAGAGACGCAATGTAGTAGCTGTATTAGCACCTATCCATGCAAATGCAGACAAGGTTAGCATCAATTGTTCAGAGTACTTGACAACCAGTTCAGAGACTTCATTCTCACTCAGCATATTCCAGACTTCTTCGATAGCTTGGAGCTGTACCGTACTTGGGCACTTGTGACCATGAACCCACTTCTCAACACAATGGTCGCATAACCCCCTGTTGTCACAGCACTGAAGGATGGCCAAGGTGAAAGGCAGCTTGGAATACCCTCACCCAGTATCACAAACTGCACGGGTGGTGGCCATGGTTGCCTATGCGGCACTGCGTCCCAGCTGCAACTGAATAGAGGCAAGAAACAACTCTGTACGAGGATGAAGCAATTCATCGAACACCTGTTGGGCAAGGCATTGAGAACCTCGTCCTCCTCGGTCACCAGCACGGACGACGTGCTGAACTCAACACCTTCAGCCTTGACAAACTTCTCCTTGTTCTCCAGGGGCATGAGCACGTCGCAGAGATAGTGGAAGATGTTCTCGAGCTTCTCCTCCTCATCGGGGTTCTTTGGGTCCCTAGATGTGTACACAACAACCACCTGAAGCGGGGCGTTGACTCCATTGATCTGGTCGAAACGCTTTTGATTGGCGGGCTGTGCTGCAGGAGGATGCCCAGGATCTGGTGCACGGAATCGGCGTCGTCGGGACCGATCATAGAGAACCAGGAGAGGTTGTGGATGAGTCGGTCGAACATGTTGTCGTCGACGAGCGTGTCGGCGAGGTGCTGGATGGTGGCGAGGTCGGAGGGGTCCTTAGAGTTGGTGAGGTCCACGAGTAGCAATGCAGGCGAAGCTATCGCATTGTACCCCAGTGATGCAAACAACTTGCTGATCTGTTGTATCCCGAGGTCGTCGCTCGAGTCCGATGACACCACCTTGGCAGTGTCGTCGTGGACGAAAGGTAGAGGGCTTGCCTCGTTGCGGTACTGCTCGTCAACGACGGGAGGAAGAGCCGCAGACTTCGAATCGGATGACCCCACAACCTCAGTTTGCGGCGGGTAGTACGTCCACTTGGAGTTCATCGCGTTGAAGTGCTTGTCTGTAATACCCTGAATTTGGGGGTATAAAATTTCTTTCTAACTATCACCCAGATTCAGGTGTTACTCTTCTCTCTCTAGTTTCTATCTATCTCTAGATTTTCTCTCCCTCTCTCTCTCTTCCTTTTGAGTAGAAATAGCTTAATTAAGGAGGGATTATTTATTTATTTTTGCCAAAACACTATGGGTCATGACATGTTGCATCATGCTGAGTTGAATATTCTTTGAATTGTTGCACATGTTTGAATTAGTTTGAATTTGAAACTTGATTTGAATTTGAATTGAAAACCCTAGAGAAAAGAAATAGAAAAGCAATTAGGAAATTCAGGGAAAAGGAAAAAGGCAAAGCAGCCCAGCCGGCCCAGCTCGGCCCAGCCAGGCCGCGCGCCCGCGCTGCCTGACAGGTGGGTTCCACCTGTAAGCGGCAACTCCCTCCCCCGCGCACCCTCTCTCACCCTCTCTCTGCCCAGTGGGGCCAGGCTGTCGGCGACGGTTTCTTCGCCTGCGCGCCCCTCTTCTCTCTCTGCCTTGCGGGCCCGTCTTGCCAGTCGTCGAGCCGTTGCCCCCGCGCGCCTGTCCTCTCTCTCTGCATCGTGGGCCTCCCCTGTCAACTCCGCCCTCCCCGCGCCTGCCATGGACCAGCGCACGCGCACTCGCGCACGTCACCGGAATCCTCGGCCACGACGCCCACCCACGTGCCACAACTCCTTTTTGATCCCCGCACGCGCCCGCACTCACTCCCCCGCCTCATTTTACGCAACCCCGCTCCCGCTCGCGCTCTGCCCACGTCGTCCGACCTCGCCAGAGACCCGCACCCTCCTCCCCGGTCATATAGCTCGCTTGGAGGCCACACCAAGCGACCCCAAGCTCCGCCCCGAGGTGAGACACCCTCCCCCATGCTTGTTTTACTCTATTCGCGCCTGCCTTTAGCCAATTTGGCCTCGCCGGTGTGTGGTCGTGCTTGCTCGCCGCGCCCGCACGGTGTCCGGCTAGCCCGACCTCATCCAGTGCCCCCGGCTTTGGCCCAAAGTGCTCCCCCACCTCTATTGGAACTAGCCCGAGCCCTATCATGGCCGATTGCCTCTCCTGGTGCCCGGAATTCCTCACCGGAGTCACCCCGGCCCGCCCGGAGCTTTTCCTCCACCGTTCCCCCCCCTCTCTGACCTCGGTATCGTGGCCACAACCCCGCCATCGAGTTCGTCGAGTTGTCTTCCCCCTCTCTAACCAACTCCGGTGACCCCGGAACCGCCGTAGCACGCACCCGTCCCAACTCCGGCGACTTCACCGCTGCGAAGAGGAGCAGCGTCGCCCGCAGCCGTTCACCCCTCCCGGTTTGATCTCCCCCGTCCGATCTTGATACCACGGTCGAGATCTTGGGATACCGCTTCGCGCACACACGCCCTGCGTCCGGGCCCGTCTGTCAGCGCTCGTGTCCCCTGGCTCTGGGCCCGATCGGTCAGTGCGCCCCCCCTCGGCCGTTGACGCCGCTGGCCCGCCTGTCAGTGCTCGCCTGCCCGCACGCGCGAACCCTCGACCGCAGATCTAATCTCGACCATTGGTTTCTGATCTAACGGTTGAGATCGTCCGATACCCTTTCGCGTGTAGTTTTGCTTGAGACCCTCGGGTTAGTTGGAATTAACCCGCTGTCCCTGGTTTTCGTGCGCAGGCCCATGTAATCTTGCAGATTGAACCCTAGGCTTTTAAATAATTATAGAATTAGACCTATTTTCATATTTTAAATTCCCAAACTTGTTTATTTCATATCTTTTGCATATGAACTCTAAATTTAGTGATTCAAATTGTAAAATGTTCATAGGAATTGTTGGGGGCCTTCTTCTCCGTCGAAGGTCCTCTAAGCAAAAACACCTTTGGCAAGATGATATGCAAGCAGGCATGCCATGAAGATATATGCCGAAGCTACAATTGAAAGAGCTTCGGCATGATGACACGCTTGAGACGAAGGGTGGTACCGACTTAAAGAGGAAAAGACCGTATAGTCCCTGATAATTTGTGTCATGGTTATGATTAGTTATCAAGGACATGAATGCAATTTTGTCTGGGCTATGTCTCGTGCCTATAAATAGATGAATAGTACCCCCTACTGTTCACACTGATTTTGTAATCACTCGCACGTCACTCTTGGATTTTTGCCTTCTGTCAAGCCGAAGGTACCAAATGTAATTTAAGTATCGTTCATGTTTGTTCATAATTATATAATGATAAAGTGAATAATCTAATAATTTAAAATGATTATTCAGATACTTTATGTGCTTCGCACGTCCTTATTCATATTTTTGCACATTAAAATGATGAAGGTACGTCCTTCATGACCTTCGTCCGAAGATCATTATACCCTAGGGGAGATAATGTTTTGAAGGACGAAGGTCTTTAACCATTAACATTTGTGTTGCCTTGTTCTTGATTTATAGCTTTCGAGAACAAGTAACCAACATTGGCGCCCACCTTCGGTGAATTCACTACCACTGTTGTGACGATGGCTTCGTACAACAACCAAGCTGTAGCACCTTCTGTTATGAAGCTGGTGCTCCCAATCACAGGCGGTTCAAGCTTAGAACCAGCTAACAAGAAGCAAAAGAAGGAAGCACAAAGAAGAGTGCAGCATGTTGGGGTGCAGGGACCCTTCATCAGATCCAAGTGGCCTCACATCCCAATCACCTTCTCCCAGGAAGATCTTCAACTCAAAGACTATCCTCACAATGATGCCATGGTTATATCTTGTGTCATCAAGGGATTTCTGGTCCACAATGTTCTGGTTGACACAGGCAGTGCAGCGGACATCATCTTTGCAAAGGCTTTCAGACAGATGCAAGAACCAGAAGACAAGATACATGATGCAACACACCCTCTTTGTGGCTTCGGAGGAAGACAAATTGTGGCACTCAGCAAAATAACAATGTCAGTTACCTTCAGTTACATCTACAACACAAGAACTGAACAAGTTGTCTTTGACATTGTTGACATGGAGTACCCATACAACGCAATCATTGGTCGAGGGACGCTTAATGCCTTCGAAGCAATACTCCATCCAACATACTTATGCATGAAGATACCTTCGGAACAAGGGCTCATTGCTATTCATGGGAGTTAAGAAGCTGCGAGGAGGGCTGAAGGGAGTTGGACGGATTCAAAGGCGATCCATAACATAGATGGAGCCGAAGCTTGTCAGCAATATAAGCACAAAAGAGAGAAGGCTGCTTCGGCAGATCAACCGAAGCTTATGCTCCTGTGTGAAGATATAGCAGACCAAAGGGTATTGCTGGGATCTCAGTTATCTGGTGAACAAGAAAAGATTCTTCTAAAAATTTTGTTCAACAACAAAGATGTCTTCACATGGATAGCTAACGATCTTTGTGGTGTTAACAGAGATGTCATTGAGCATTCACTCAATGTGGATCCAGCTTTCAGGCCAAGAAAGCAAAGACTTCAGAAAATGTCTGAGGATAAAGCCGAAGGTGCTCGGAATGAAGTAAAGAGACTTCTGAGTGCTGGTGTCATAAGAGAAGTAACATATCTAGAGTGGCTAGCTAACACTGTTATGGTGAAGAAGGCTAATGGGAAATGGAGAATGTGTATTGATTTCACAGATCTCAACAAGGAATGTCCGAAGGACGAGTTCCCTTTACTAAGAATAGACTCCCTTGTAGATGCAACAGCTTCTTCGGAACTCATGAGCTTATTGGACTGCTACTCGGACTATCATCAAATTTGGATGAAGAAAGAGGATGAGCCAAAGACAAGCTTCATAACTCCCAGTGGTACTTATTGCTACCTTTGGATGCCCGAGGGGCTCAAGAATGCTGGAGGAATCTTCAGTAGAATGACAGTCAAGGTTCTTCACTCTCAAATAGGCAAGAATGTGCTAACTTATGTTGATGACATCATAGTAAAGAGCATGAAACAAGAAAATCACATTGCGGATTTGCAAGAGACGTTTGCCAATTTCAGACAAACTAGTCTCAAGTTAAATCTAGATCAGTGTGTTTTCGGAGTAAAGAAGGGCAAGTTCCTTGGCTGTCTAGTATCAACAAAGGGTATCAAAGCGAACCCAAGTAAGATCAAAACTATCCTTCAGATGGAGCCGCCAAATTCAAAGAAGGGGGCTCAACGATTGGCAGGAAGGCTGGCATCGTTGAATAGATTTATATCAAGATTAGTAGAGAGGAATCTACCATTTTGAAATAATAAAGTCAGCCGAAGTTTTTCAATGGGCCCGGCTCAACAGAAGGCTGTCGAAGAGTTAAAGCAATATCTGATAGACTTGACAACTCTAACTCCACCTTCATCAGGAACTCCGTTACTCCTGTATGTGGCTGCCTCCCATTCTGCCATCAGTGCGGCACTTGTACAGGAGAAGCAAGATGGCCAAGTAAAAAGACAAGCACCAGTATACTTTGTCTCCAAAGTACTCAGTTTATCAAAGAAAAATTACACAGAATTGGAGAAGGTATTGTATGCTGTGTTAATGGCCTCAAGAAAGCTTTGGCATTACTTTCAAGCATATCATATAATAGTTCCTTCATCACAACCTCTGAAGGATATATTGAGAAACAGAGAAGCTACAGGAAGAATTGGAAAATGGGCTGCGGAACTCAATGAATTCACCATTGATTATGTACATAGATCCTCGATTCAATCTCAGGCATTAGCAGATTTCATTGCTGATTGGAAACCAGGGGCTCAAGGAGGAGAAGCAACAAAAGATGCTGAAGCCTGGACGGTATTCTGTGATGGTTCTTGGGGAACCTTCGGCGATGGAGCGGCTGCTGTTCTAGTAGCGCCCTCTAAAGTCAGGACATGCTACGCAGTAAAGCTGGACTTTAGTTGTACAAATAATATTGCCGAATACGAAGCTCTTCTGTTAGGGCTTCGGAAGCTAAAGGCAATGGGAATAAGAAGGGCAATCCTTAAAACTGATTCCCAAGTTATTTCTGGCCATGTAGACAAAAGCAGCAAGGCAAGGGATCCAAAGCTTGAAAAATATTTGGATGCAGTCCGAAGATTGGAGGCTTCTTTCGAAGGATTTTCTATAAAAAAATATTCCAAGGGGGAAAAATGAGCATGCAGATTTGCTAGCTAAATCAGCGGCACATGGGCTCCCTTTGCCTTCGGAAGTGTTCTTTGAGACAATAAAAGCACCTTCAGTCGAACTTATGGAGAGAGCAGTGCTTGCAATATCACCTATACATAGTGAAGATTGGAGGACTGAGATTAAATCTTTCCTCCAAGGTAACTGTCTTTCGGATGACGAAGTTTATAATAAAAGAATGGAAGCAAGAACAAGACCATATGTGATCATAGAAGGGGAGTTATATAAACATGGAGTCTGCTCTCCACTACTCAAGTGTTTATCCAGAACCGAAGGTCAAGAACTCATGAAGGAAATACATGCAGGTTTATGTGGGTCTCATATTGGGTCTAGGCCTTTGCTGGGGAAGGTTTTCAGACAAGGATTTTATTGGCCGAAGGCAGCTTCGTATGCAGCAGATCTGGTTAAAAAATGTGAAAATTGCCAAAGATGTGCAAAAGACCAGAAACAACATTCGTCTCTAACCCAGTTAATATAGCCAACATGGCCACTGCAAAGGTGGGGTCTGGATTTGTTAGGTCCACTTCCACCAGCACAAGGAAATTTGAAATATGTCGTTGTAGGAGTGGAATATTTCTCTAAGTGGATCGAAGCAAAGCCCTTAGCCACAATAACTTTGGCCACAGTACAGAAATTCTTTTGGCAAAACATTGTCTGTCGCTTCGGCGTGCCTAAGGCAATAACCGTGGACAATGGAACTCAATTTGATGTTGAAACGTTGAAAGATTTCTGTGACCGAATTGGTACAAAAATTCAATTTGCATCAGTAAGGCATCCATAATCAAATGGGTTGGTAGAAAGTGCAAATGGAATTATAATGACATGAATAATGAAGTCAATCTTCAGCCAGCCCAGAGGAAAGTGGCCAGATGAGTTGACTAAAGTGGTGTGGAGCCACAACACAACTGTGTCAAGGTCAACAGGTTTTACACCTTTCAAGCTCCTGTTCGGTCACGAAGCAATAACACCAGAAGAAGCAAAGACATGATCCATAAGAACAACAGCTTCAACGGAGGACGAAGTTGATTATCAAACAACAAAAGACACTATAGAAGGGACCAGACTTCAGGCCATAGAACACATCAATAAGTATCAGGCCGAAACAACAAGATGGCGAGATAGGAAAGTTTGATTGAAAAACATCAAGCCAGGTCATTTTGTGCTTCGGAGAGTGGCCAACCCAGATACAGTGGGAAAGTTATAACTGAAGTGGGAAGGTTCTTTTCTGGTAGTATCTTCGTCAAGACCCGGTTCTTACAGATTGAAGGATATGGACGACAACGACATACCCAGATCTTGGAATGCGGATGAGCTTCGACGGTACTATGTGTAATTGATGTAATCTTTTCCATTTTTCCTATGGCACCCTTTTCCTTTCAGGAGGGGAGAAAGGTTTTTAATGGGGCCATAGTTTGTAATTTTCATTCTTATTTAGCCCCATGCAATACAAGGGCCAAAATTCCCCAAAGATGTTGTCGAAGAGGGAATTCTCCGGCCGGGTGGCGGAGTGCACCCGCCCTAAATCCTAAGATGAGGAAGGGCTTAAGTGTTTTGCCTGTCCTGCTAAGCGAACGTCAAGCACATGAACACACGAGGATTTAGAGTGGTTCGGGCCGCCAGAGCGTAATACCCTACTCCACTGTGTGTTGGATTGCTGTGGAAGCTTGAGAATTGAGAGTCTAAGTTGGGTCTAAGAGAGCCTCCTGAACTTGTGTTGTAACATTGCATGCCTCCTCTTTTATAGCTAAGGGGGGCATGCACAAAGGTACTGAGCCCCGACATGTGGGCCCAAGAACATATCGGTTGTAGCACTTCGAGCCACAAATGTTCGCTGCTGGAGCAATCTTCTTGCGCCCTGACATCCGAGATCTGTGTAGTATCGGCGTGCAGGGGAAACTTCTCGTATAAGGGATGATGAGCACAGTGTGTCGTGCGGCACGGGTGCACTGTTTGATAATAGACTGGACAGGTGCGCTGTCTGTAGGATGGCCCTGACGCCGCCTGCCAGCGGAGTGGACAGGACACATTAAATGCTGAGAGGTCACATCGCCTGTCAGCATGGTGGGTAGGCGGCGTGTCCTTTCCGCAATAAATGCAGAGACCGCGCGGCTTTAGAGGCCTTACGTCAGGCTCCGCCCGCAGGCTTATGTCACGGGCCACAAACCATGCGACAGCAGCGGGTCTCCGCCTGAGCGGGGAGCGCAAGCGCACAGGATAAGGCCTGAGCACGTGTCAGCACCAGACCCCTGCTCATGCCGGGGTCTTCCCTGTCCCGGGACCTTGTTGTGGTCCGGACCTTACTCGGAGGGATTTGGGGCCCATCTGAGGGACCCGGCATGCCTTCTTGGGAGTCCCGAGCCGTAATCGGTGGTCCAGGTTGTGTGTACAGGGGTCCGGTGCCCCTCCGTAGAGGTTTGGTCTAATGATACATCCTGGGGTGTATCATCTTCCCTCACCACATGATGCCCCTAGACCTGCCCATGTGGTGGGGTCGGGTGCTGTTCACCGTGCGGCCACGGGATGCCGTATGCGTATAGCGTCTTTATACTGTAGTAGGGGGTACCCTTGATTTAGGGTACCGATAGTGGCCCCCTGGCCAGCCTCTGGGGAGGATACGAGCCTGCAGGTGGGGCCAAAGTCTGATTAGCGATTGGCTTGCTGCTCCTGCGCGCCCGTTGATGCAATTACTGTCGGTCCGCCTATGGTCACGCCGACTGCCACGCCTATCCTCGCGGCTGACTGGCCCGTGACCTCCGCACTTAATGTCATTGTTGGGCCATGCGCGGGGTGCCTCGAGTCGCTGCACTGGGCTTGAAAAATTATCTTCTCGGTCTTCTGCGACGGCCCCGAGGAGACGTGGTATTGGCACGAGCGGCGGTGCGACTTTTCTGCACCCAGTAACCGGCGCGCCGGGTGCATGACATGTGGGCCTGGGCCCCCATGTTGGACCGCTGGTTGCAGCGAAGCCGAGGGGGTGCACAACCGCGGGGCGGTTGCACGCTTCCTGCGCGGTGGTTCGTCTTCTTGACCGCTGGTTTCGGCGAAGATGAAGGGGCGCACAACCGTAGGGCGGTTGCACGCTCCTTGTGCGACGGTTCGCCTTTTTGACCGCTGGTTGCGGCGAAGATGAAGGGGCGCATAACCGCGGGGCGGTTGCACGCTCTTTGTGCGGCGGTTCACCTTCTTCGCGCTTCGGGCCAGCTTGTATGACATGGGGGGCCTGGCCCCCGTGTCATAGGATGGGAACCCTGGTGCGCATCGGGGGAGACTTTGCCCGTGACGCTTCGGGGCACGAGTGGGGAAATTTGCCTTAAAAAAGGGGTTCATCCCTCGGGTAGCAGCCATGTCTTGCTTCTCTCCCACTCGCGGTGCCCTTTCGCCTTCGATCTCTCTGCGCCCCTTTGCCTTCAAGGTTTCTGCTTTGTGTCGCCATAGTTTACCATGGCCTTGTGACTTCATCCCGAGCGCGCTCAAACTGAGTGAGTGCTCGAAATGGTATACCGCCTGCTTGGATGGGATGCACCGGTATTTGCCGGGAGGACCTGTGCTGGTGTCTCTCCTCTCGGTGACCTCTTCGCCGAAGAGTTTGTGTTCTCAAACTCCCCAACGGGTTGGCTCTATCGATCCCATCTTTCTTCGTGCAGCTGCTGGAGGGGCTTGGCCTCCAGTTTCTACCCGTGGCGTCCTAATTCATCTTTTAGGTGGCCATCATTATCTACCTCCGCGGGATGTCCGTGGAGGCGATGCTCCTTCCTGCTTCTTCCTCTAGCATTCGGGGGGAAGGATGATTACCAGCCTCGTGGAGGTGGACAGCGGGCTGAGCCACGACTCTATTTCTCGCGGCCCCCAACTCTTTGGGGCGGGAAGCGAGCCGTGCTGCGACTCCATCTCTTTGATTTTGATGGCTTTAGTGCCGCCTCCAATGCTGCCTCCTGCCGCCAAGCGGGAAGTGGCTTCCCGTCCCCCGCACGGGCGACGGTCGCGTCGTGCGCAGGTCCGCCACATCCGTGGCGCCCCCTGTGCCGCCGGCCACACTGCTTCGACGCCGCCCGGGGGTCGTACAAGACGCCGTACGCCATGGGGGTGGCGGCCGCGTTCTTGGTTGGTCTTGTCCTGACCCCCGTGTGAGGACGGGAGCGAGGACCTCTTCGCACGCGCTGAGGTAGCCGTCGTTGCCGGCAAGCCACCGGTGCAAAGGTGGCCGCCGTTGGTGGCGAGCCATCGGCGCAGAGGTGGTCGCCGCCGCTGGTGAGGCTACCCGTTGCAGAGGTGTTTGCCTCCGCTGGCGAGCCGCTTGGTGCGGAGGTGGTCACTGCCATCGGTGCTGATGTGGTCACCTCCACCGGCGAGCCGCTCGTGGCCCTACTGGTGTAGAGTAGTCCATTCCTACAGAGTAGAAATGGAGCTAGGGCTCCGCTTGAAAGCAGATGTAATACTTTTGCTTTTTGTAAGGTACTTTTGAGTACTATTTATCAAGCAGTATTAGCACTTATCTGTGTACCACTTGTCCCTGTTGTGTGTGGTGTAACTGATTCTTCCTTGGTACTTGGCCCCCTTAGGATGTAGGCTCGATTTGTCGAGGCTACAGACCAGCATACCTAAGAAAGAGTTTGGCGGTGGCCCCAGGAGGTAGCCTTGATGGTGGTTCTAGGTACTAGGACACTTGTCGCAGAGTGGTGGAGCGTGCAGGCCCACGGTACGGAACCAGGCTGAGCGGCTACACGGGCTCCGGACCACCCCAGGAGACAAATGATTCTCTAGTTCCAGACCCCAGGATGTAGGACCCACAGGACTTATAGCTCCAAATACTGGGTACCCGTCACGGAGTGGTGGAGTGTGCAGGCTTTCGGGTACGGAACCAGGCTAAGCGGCCACATAGGCTCCGGACCACCCCATGGAACAGGGTCCCGTTCTTTAGAGCCGGCTCCCAGGCTGTCGGGCCCTCCTGCTTTCGTAGAGAGGTCCTAAACTGCAAGCACGGATGTTCAATCCGGATGTCGTTATGTCTGATGGAAAGGGAACTATTTGGGTGGGTTAGATAAAATAATATCTGGAAAACTGCAAGGTAAGACCATGGAGCAGTAGGATAAACTATCATAGAGGCACATCTGAGGGGGTAAATTTTTTCTTTATAACCTGACATGCATGGGTGCCGACCAACAGCCCGGGCTTATGAGGGCGGACCTCACCGGGTTGGCGTACACATATGCGTTACGTAGTTACAAAAGGGAGAAAAATTCGACCCCTCAAATTTGCTTCTATGGATAGAACTTACAGAGGTGCTTTAGTGGCCAGGAAGAGGTACTCCTTCACTCATAGCAAGATAGTCACCCCCAGGTCGGCGTATTCCCGTCACCTTGAAGGGTCCTTCCCAGCCGGGGGAGTGTTGCGGAGCCCTTCTTGGTTTGGTACTTGTCGTAGGACTAGGTCCCGACCCTGGGTTCCCATATGCGTTTGCTGAGAGAGTCCTCGTCCTCGTGCTGTAGCCATTTCTGCATGGACTCGTCGGAGGTTTGAACCCGTGGGGAGTCCAGGAGGGTTTCCGGGGGAAGGCAGGCTTCAGCCCCGTACACCAAGAAGCACGGGGTCCCTCAGGGGGTCCATCTAGTTGTCTCCACCGGAGTAGGAGCCTCCAGCGAAGACATCTTTCAGGTCCCCCTCGGGTGACTGATACCCGAGGTCCCGTTTAGCCGTGGCCACCTCGCCGTCGTCGACCTTTTCTTTGCCAGGTCAGCGACGAGGTGGGGAGCCATCTTTGGAAGACTGCTCATGTCGCTCGCTGTCGCGTTTTGCGAGGTCGATGATCTCGTGACACTACACGGCGCTGTGGCAACCGTTGGGGTGCATAGGGCATGAGCCGCTGTTACCCCTCTGCGGCCGTGGGCGTTTGTTGCGGTCGCCCTGGCCCCCGGTCGCGGCTGCAACGACCAGAGCGGTGGACCGCGGCTTCTGGTAGTCGCGATCCTTCTTCCTTTTCTTCTTACTGTCCCGGGAGACGGCACCCGAGCCACCCAACTGGGTAGCCCCGGTCTGTAGGGCCGAGTGCCATGCACTGCCCTCGGCGGCTCTGGCGCATTTGTCGGCCAGAGCGAAGAGTGTGGGGACAGTCTCCACGTCATGCGTGGCCAACTTCTCCAACATTTTCTCATCACGTACTCACTGGCGGAAGGCCATGATGATGGAAGCATCGGAAATGCGAGGTATAGTACCTCGCACCTTGGTGAAGCGGGAGATGAATGTCCGGAGAGTCTCCCCGGGCTCCTGCCTTACTGCGTGGAGGTGGGCCTCCACACCGTGCTGCTGGTAAGCGCTGGCGAAGTTCGCAACGAACCGCGCGCAGAGCTCTTCCCAAGAGTAAATTGATCTTGGGGCGAGGTTCATGAGCCAAGTCTAGGCAGGTCCAGACAAGGCTACATGAAAATATGTCGCAATCACAATGGTGTTTCCACCGGATGCTGTGATAGCGGTGACATACACCTGTAGGAACTCCGACGGGTTTGACGTACTGTTGTATTTTTTTGGTAGGTGTGGCCGAAACTTGGGTGGCCATGATGCCACGCGGAGATGATCCGTGAGAGCGGCGCAGCCCACGCCGGCCAAGGGGACACCCGCTTGGGACCGGGTGCCCATTGGGGCTTGCGGTGCTACCGCAGCGAAGCCTTGATCGAGGTTGCAGCCCTCGATGTTTTGGCGGCACTCGCGCGCCCTTTCCAAAGAGATCCGGGCGTCCTCTCCCGCGTGCCTGCGGTTGAGTTCGGCCGGAGGTCGTTGGTCTGTGCGCCCCTTACTGAGGGCGAGCGCACAGACGCCGACGCCTCATGTTGGCGCCGGGATGACCGTGACCTCGACCTGGTTGAGGTAGAATGCGCCATGCCGAGCATTCGGTCGACGTTGTCCCGTCACTGCTTCATGGCCCCTGGTGAGGCCGTGGAGCTTGGGGGTGTCGTAGCAACTCCCTGGCTGCTGACAACGCTCCCGGAGCCGCCCTCGACGGTGTCCGAGATGTCTATGCAGCTGTATGTTGTCGTGCAGCGTGCACAGCAGCAGTGCATGGCACTGGGCGATTGGAAACCTGTGGCGTGGAAGAAATAGCTTCTTCCTCCACCAGGAAATCTGTCAAAGTCTCGGTGCGGTGCTCCACGATTTGCACCATCATGCTGAGCGAGAAGACAAGCAAAAACCTAATGCCTAGCCCCCAACCTGTCGCGCCAAATGTCGGAGAGGGAATTCTCCGGGCGTGTGGTAGAGTGCACCCGCCCTAAATCCTAAGATGAGGAAGGGGCTTAAGCATTTTGCCTGTCCTGCTAAGCGAACGTCAAGCACATGAACACGCGAGGATTTAGAGTGGTTCGGGCCGCTGGAGCGTAATACCCTACTCCACTGTGTGTTGGATTGCTGTGGAAGCTTGAGAATTGAGAGTCTAAGTTGGGTCTAAGAGAGCCTCCTGAACTTGTGTTGTAACGTTGCATGCCTCCCCTTTTATAGCTAAGGGGGGCATGCACAAAGGTATTGAGCCCCGACATATGAGCCCAGGAACATATCGGTTGTAGCACTTGGAGCCACAAATGTTCGCTGCTGGAGCAATCTTCTTGCGCCCTGACATCCAAGATCTGCGTAGTATCGGTGTGCAGGGGAAACTTCTCGTATAAGGGATGATGAGCACAGTGTGCCGTGCGGAACAGGTGCACTGTTTGATAATAGACTGGACAGGTGCGCCATCTGCAGGATGGCCCTGACGCCGCCTACCAGCGGAGTGGACAGGACGCATTAAATGCTGAGAGGGCACATCGCCTGTCAGCATGGTGGGCAGGCGGCGCGTCCTTTCCACAATAAATGCAGAGACCGCGTGGCTTTAGAGGCCTTACGTCAGGCTCCGCCCGCTGGCTTATGTCACGGGCCACAAGCCACGCGGCAGCAGCGGGTCTCCGCCTGAGCGGGGAGCGCAAGCGCACAGGATAAGGCCTGGGCACGTGTTAGCACCGGACCCCTTCTCATGCCGGGGTCTCCCCTGTCCCGGGACCTTGTTGTGGTCCGGACCTTACTCGGAGGGATCTGGGGCCCATATGAGGGACCCGGCATGCCTTCTTGGGAGTCCCGAGCCGTAATCGGGGGTCCGGGTTGTGCGTACAGGGGTCCGGTGCCCCTCCGTGGAGGTTCGGTCCCAATGATACATCCTAGGGTGTATCATCTTCCCTCGCCACGTGGTGTAATATGTAAAATAAGAGCCTGCACCATCGAGTGCAAAAGAAAACAAGGAGAAGCTCAAAAGACGTCCCTAAGGGGATGCAGAGCTGTAATCACCCAAAGGATGATGAAGCTGCAAAAAGTCGTTCCTAAGGGAGCGCAGCGTAAGTTCCGAAGCTATAGAAGTCGTTCCTAAGGGAGCATAGCGTAAGTTCCGAAGCTCAGAAGTCGTTCCTAAGGAAATGCAGAGCCAAATACCACCAAATTATAAGGCGAAGAAGCTCCAAAGTCGTTCCTAAGGGGATGCAGAGCTTAAATGCCACCGAAATAGAAGGTGAAGAAGCTCCAAAGTCGTTCCTAAGGGGATGTAGAGCTTAAATGCCACCGAAATAGAAGGTGAAGAAGCTCCGGGAATGCAGAGCGTAAAGACTCCAAAGTCGTTCCTAAGGGGATGCAGAGTTTGGGTGTGGCTTCGTGTGCGTTTGGGACATTCATTTGCATATTACATAACATCATGCATTGCATTCATACAGACATTCATTTAGACATTCGTAGGATCATCATTATCATTACATAAAGCACGAACAGAGATACTCCGGCTTCGACAACAAGGTGTTTCGATGAACATGAAGAAGCTTAGCTTCGTTCCAAACATATTTTATGCAAGGAAATGCTTTGATGTGTATGAAAAGAAGGGAAGGTGTTTTTCGCCTTCGGCTCAAAAGATACAAGTTTCATCCACAGCAAAGCAATTCGTACATGATGAAAAGGTAAAAATATATTACAAGGTATGGACAAATATACACAGTATTGTTTAATTCTCGATTACATTTTTTGCAAAGATAATACAAATATTCCTAAGCTCTATACAGGCAGGCCTAAAGAGAAGCTTCAGCAACCTTTGGTATGTGCTTCGGGTCATCAACCTTCGGCACCATCATCTTGCAGACAAACAACGGTATAAGGTAAAAAGTAATTACAAGAATCAAGGCAAGCAACAGGTATAAGTTCCGTACCGGTTTAAGCAAGTTTTGGGCTTCGTCCCCAGCCAACTCTCGTCCACCCTTAGCCCAAATCTGAGTTATGAATCTGTTTCCGATGCTTCGGGCTTCACTGGGAATGTCAATCAAATATGATGGCGACAGACTGAAGGTTGGTCTGTTTACTGTCTTCGCATGCGTGCAAACGGCCTTCAAGAATGTGACAGATGTGCCGCGAGAAGCTAGCAATGCACAGAAGTCACCATGCCCAGCTATCACTTCATCAAGTGCATCAACTTCATTTTCAATATGCTTGAAGGTGTTTGGTATGTCTTCATACGAAGGGGTAATATCTTCAGAGCTGGCCCCAACCGAGCTGAAGACCTCTTTCAAGCGTTGCACACAGCGGCCACCAAAATTCAAACACGTATCCGGAAGGTCTTTCAAAGATTTATGCAACTTCGTATTTTTGTCAGCTTCGGCTTCATATTTCGCTTGCAGATCTTTCTTCTCAGTTCGAAGTTCTCCGATTTTTCTTTTAAGGCTGTTTGACTTTAGAGAAGCTCCTCGCTTAATCTAACATTTTTAGCTTGAATTTCTGCAAGAGAACCCTTTGTTGCTTGAAGTAGGAAGTCCTTCTTCTCTAGAGAAGCTTCGTAATCCTTGATCTTGCTCTCCAAGCCCTCGATTATGATTTTGTTTTTCTTGTCTTCGAGGTCTTGTTGCATCCTCAGTTCCTTACTTAGCAGCATACTATGTCGAAATAAACTGACATCAGAAAATCTTGATTCATCACAAATATAACAGAAATTTAGGCAAAAATAATTTTACCTTGAAATTTGAATAAAACGGACTGTCGACGATATGTTGTCATCGGTAGCCGCTAATATTGGCCTCAAGCTTCGGGAAACCGACACTCTTCGATAGAGTGCCGATTATCTTTGCCCCGGCGCGATCGCGAATACTTCCTAAGGCTCCTTCGTCAATTCCACCAAAGAGCATAGCTCCTGGCTGGTAGCCATAGGATATCCCATATTCCTGTAGCTCTTTCTTTTCGGCCTCGGATAATTCTTGACCTATCAGGTTTCGAAGGTCAATGTCCCTTTCTTCCAAAGCAGCATCAGCAATCTTTTTCCCTTTGTCAGGCACTGTGGCCATGACCTTCTCTGCAGCTTCGGCAGAGGTATCAGCTTTGGCAGTAGCCTCGGCACTTGCAATAGGTACTATTTTTTATGCCGAGGCCAGCGGTGGTGTCCGCTAGATGGCTTGCATGACATTAACAATTCTTCGTTTTTTATGACCGTCAGCCTTCTCCTTTGTAGCCGAAGGCTCACTCTTCGTCTGTAAAAGTTTTGTGAGTTCTGGCCCCAGAGGACTTAGCAGCTTGATGGGTAAAGATTCAGTCATTATCTTTAGAATTTCTGCTATTTCGGCAGCAGGAGGCATCGAAGGAGTCTTCTCTGTTGCCTCAGTTATCTTCGGCTCCAGAGTTTCAGCCTTTCTCTTCTTCGAAACTGCCTCCTTTGGCTCAGGAGTGGACTTTCTCTTCTTTGAAGCCTTCTCATCCTCCTTTACCATTCTAGCAGCTTGCCTGCTCAGAATGCTGACAATTCCTTTTCTTTTAACCCCTTCGGCACCTTTGTCAAGCTTTTCATAATCAGGGTATTCAAATTTCAAGGCGTCCATTACCCGGTTCAACCTTCGTTTTGGCCGGGTGCCGAAGGCTGCGGTCATCAGTTGATCTTCCTTTTTGGTATAATTCCCAAGTATTTTGTTGCACATGGTCTCGATCATGTCTAGCCATTCTTTGCAAGGTTTCTTGAATTTCTTTTCAAATTTGAAACGGTAAGCAAGACGAACAAGTTCATGCTTTTTCCCCGCTTCTTTCTTCTTCGGCATTCCCCAACCACTTGACGTCGGATATGTTCTATTCGCCAAGTATTCTTGCACCAAGTCCCTGGTAATGATTTGCTCAGCTACCACTCTAAATTCTACTTCAGCTAGCTGAAAGGGTGACCCCAGTTTCATATTGCATAAAGGCCTGGTCATTCCGAAGCTCAAACTCAGTGGACTCATGGCCATGGTCATCAGTTTTTCCCTATTTTTCTCGTCAGCCTTCATATAAAACCATTCATTTTTCCAGCCGGTTGGCCACTTTGTGCGGTAGCTGAGGACTGGTGCCTTCGTATCCTTTCGATACGCAAAATTATAACAACCAAAATTTTTGTGGAGACCATCTGCCCTGACCTTCGTTTGATAGTGCAGCTCATGCACTCGGCAGAAAGCTTCGGCATCTGGGCTCATCCCTTGGCTTCGGAGGGCCCAGATAAAGACGCTGAGCCTAACAATAGCGTTAGGAGTCAGCTGATGAAGATATATTTCGAAGTTCTTTAGAACTACCCCTATCATCTCATTCAGGGGAAATCGCAGCCCCGCTCTGAAGAAGCTCTTGAAAACAACAACTTCATCCTTCTTCGGCTCTGGGGTAGTCTCTTCTCCAGCAAATCGAATAAGTTTGCTTTCAGCCTCTCCAAAATAGCCCAATTTCATCATCATAGGCATGTCATCTTCAGACAAAGTAAAATTTTCAAAATCTAGATGACTAGGCTTTGTTGGGATCAGAATACTAGTCTTCCTCACTCTCAACATCTTCGCCCTCAGTCACAGTCTGCTCAGCTTCGACATTAGAAGTACCTTCGTCAGCCACAACCAGATCTGATCGTTTCATTACTTCTGAAATTGGTGCCGTTTCAGTGGCCTCGGTTTTATCCCCCTCACGAGACACCCTTGTAGTTGATCGCACTCTGACCATTTTGATGGATTTTTACAGTTTGACGAAGCTAACCCGTCTGACGAAGTTAACCTTAAACGATGAAGTGTTTGTTTGAAAGTGCAGTGCAGAAAGCTTCGACTATGGTTAAATTTTTTAACAGCACAATAGTGCAATGGCAATGAATGATGTGGTAACTCTTCACCAACCTGTCTGTTTATATAGTGCTGCAGGGGAGAAGGCAACCGCCAGGTCGCCTGCACTCGCTGAACGGTGGACCGCTCGACGCTTGGAATATTATAATCATTTCTCGGCAACGAGCTCAGGGAAGGTGTTTTTTAGACCTTCTGCATTCTGAAGCCTTCGAGTTTTTCACGGAGCGAGCACGTTACGAAAAATGATCTAGCACCGCGAAGGGGCTACTGTTGGGGGCCTTCTTCTCCGCCGAAGGTACTCTAAGCAAAAACACCTTCGGCAAGATGATATGCAAGCAGTCATGACATGAAGATATATGTCGAAGCTATAATTGAAAGACCTTCGACATGATGACACGCTTGAGACGAAGGGTGGCACCGACTTAAAGAGGAAAGGACCGTATAGTCCGTGATAATTTGTGTCATGGTTATGATTAGTTATCAAGGACATGAATGTAATTTATTTGTCCGGGCTGTGTCGCGTGCGTATAAATAGATGAACAATACCCCGTACTGTTCACGCTGATTTTGTAATCACTCGCACGTCACTCTTGGATTTTTGCCTTCTGTCAAGCCGAAGGCACCAAATGTAATTTAAGTACCGTTAATGTTTGTTCATAATTATATAATGATAAAGTGAATAATCTAATGATTTAAAATGATTATTCATATACTTTATGTGCTTCGCACGTCCTTGTTCATATTTTTGCACATTAAAATGATGAAGGTACATCCTTCATGACCTTCGTCCGAATATCTTTATACCCTAAGGGAGATAATGTTTTGAAGGACGAAGGTCTTTAACCATTAACATTTGTGTTGCCTTGTTCTTGATTTATAGCTTTCGAGAATAAGTAACCAACAGGAATATTCTCTGTTTAAATAAATTAGTTTCATTTACAATCTATACATTCTAATTTTATGGTTAACTATGAACTAGTATATGTGTAGATTTGTTTATTTAATAAAATAAATAAAAGGAAAACCCTAGGGGTTAAAGTATATTTAGTTTTGTGAGACTAATAACATGTATCACATGAATTTATCTCTGGTCTAACTTTTATGTCACAGTAAAATAAATAGAACTAGGTTGTGTAATTATAGACAACACTTAAAGAATAATCTATTTCTAAATGAAGTTAGTTCATGTTATACTTTGATCTCATTATTCCTTATTTAGCATTGTGCCTTTTTAAGATGTATTCCAATGTTTGTACATGTTTGGTGTGATGTTGATTTGTACTTTCCAAATGTATTGAATGCATGCTCGCTTTATTTAGACAACGAGTAGTCCGAGGTTCCCTAGTGTGTTGCTAGAGACCTCCCTGAGCAACAACCTGGTGAAGGCAAGTGTTCTCTGACCTATTATGTCCTACATACTTTATGATTCATTGTCCTGCATTACATTACTTAACCTAAGGATTGACTAGTCTGTATTTACCTTATCCTTGTTTACCTTTTGGGTTATCATTGTTAGCTTTATGCTATTGCTTTAACTTAATCAATGAACATGATGTGATTATTTATGATATGACGATGTTATCCCGATGATGATATTGTGATACTCTAGGGGACTCAGGCCTTTTTCCTGAGTACCTCTCCGTAAGGACCTGTTCTTGGAGTGACCACCCAGGATAACAGTGCAACCATGAGGGTGGAATGGGACGCCCTTAGCTGAATAATTAGATAAACCTGTGGTGTAGTTGGCTTTGCCTGAGGGCCGTCAATGGGGGCCGGGGCGTAGTGCTCGCTCTGCCAATGGGGTGCAGAGGTTCATTCGATTTGGTTTTGTTAGTCACCCACCTTGGGGAGGTGTACTGCGTTTGTACGACTGGCAAAACCTAACGAGCAGCTATGCACCAGGGGAGTCTTTGTAAAGGCTATGTAGTGTATCCTTGGCCATTCACCTCGGTAGTGAAGATCGGGTCTGTACAACCCAGCCTAGAAAGGGATCACGACTCGTGGGTAAAGTGTGAAACCTCTGCAAAGTGTTAGAAACTGGTATATCAGCCGAGCTCACGGTTAAGAGTAGCCTTGGGATCCTCTTTGATTAGAAGAACGTCTATTACTTTATGATGATGATTAAGAATGTTGGTTATAATTCTGATCTCTGGTATTTCCTCTTCGAGGGAGTTCTTTTGGGTAATAACTGGATTTATTACTAAAACTTGGCTCTACTAATAGTAATAAATGTTTGACCAACTAAAAGCAACTGCTTAACCTCAACCCCACATACAGCTAGTCCACTTTAGCCAAATGGGGCATTTGCGGAGTACGTTGATGTGTACTCACCCTTGCTTTACAAACCACCCCCACCCCAGGTTGTCCCCACTGTACTCAGTGCTCAGGAGGTGATGCTAGCAACATGGAGGACTTTGAGGAGTTCCAGGACTACGATGAGTTCTAGATTATTTTAGTGGCAACCCCCCAGTCAGCTGCCTGTGTAGGCTTATCATCTATGTTTCATTTTCTCTGCACTTTGATGTTTATGTTAAAGACAATGGTTATGTATTAGACTCTGTGGATGTCTTGGACATCTTGATGTAATTAAAGTACCTTTCCACTATTTATTTCGAGCATTGTGTGATGATGTCCAATTATGTAATCGTTGTGTACGTGAGTTTCTGATCCTGGCACGTACATGGTTCGCATTCGGTTTGCCTTCCAAAACCGGGTGAGACATTGTCGATCTCGACGAGGATGGCACGAGTCTGGTGCTCCAGTGCTAAAGTCGAAGTCGTAGCGGATGTGTTTGAGCAGCCGTCCAAGCCTGGGCTAGACATTCAGTCGAGCAACTTGAGCGTGGACGCCAGATACTCGCTCGCAATGTGACCCCTCTACACGGAGTAGGTGCCGAACGATGCAGTCCCCGTGTAAACCGTGAAAGTCATGGCGCCGGCTGATGCGTTAGTGTGTGCCGCAGGGAGGTCCATGTCGGCCACCAGTGTGGTTTCCCCGCCTTTGTTCCACTCCTGGAAGATGCCCTCGAGCGACACCAACAACCGGTCGTCGGGCGCGGGGGCCCTGACGTCAGCCTCGCAGATGTCTGATCTGTCACCGTCGTCTGATGCAGTGAGGTGTGCCTCGACTTCCTAGTAACAGAACTGGGCGGCGACATCGTGGACGAACGGGGTGAGGGAGGTGGAGTGGCCATCGATGGAGGGCGGCCCGCCTATGGTGAGGTTGACGTCGAGCGACGCGTCAGAGTCGATGGAGATGAGGCAGCTCCTGGGCATGGGCGTGTCAGGGAGCTCAATGTCAGCGAGTGCATTGACGGGGCCAGCGACCGAGTCGTCGTTGTCGAAAGAGTGCAACGCCCACACTCTGGAGTCCCACTTGTTGTCGAAGGCTTGGAATTGCTTGTCCAACTCGGCGAGGAGCAAGCGAGTCTGATTTTCCAATGCAAGGGTGAATGAGGAATCCGATGAAGAGGGAGATGCCAAGACGGATGCCGAGGATCGACCCTTTGATACCAACTATTAGCTACTGCTAAGGAGTGGAAGGAGGAGAAGATAGGAAGAGAGACACATATGAGAGTAGGGGAAGGGTTCTTCAGATAGATGGTTGTTGGGGGCCTGCTTCTTCGCCGAAGGTCCACTAAGCAAAAACACCTTCGGCAGGTCGGCACATAAGCAGACACAGCATGAAGGTACAGGCCGAAGCTACGATCCAGGGAGCTTCGGCATAGTGACATGCATTGAGACGAAGGGCTGCACCGACTTAAAGAGGAAAAGACCGATTAGTCCATGATAGTTTGTGTCATGTTTACAGTTATTTATCAAGGGCATGAATGTAATTTCGACCGGGCTGCGTCCCATGCCTATAAATAGATGAACAGTAACCCGTATTGTTCACGCTGACTTGTATTCACTCGCGCGTCACACTTGGACTTTCGCCTTCTGTCAAGCCGAAGGTATAAATGTAATTCAATATTGTTCATGTTCATTCATGATGATATAATAAAGATATATTAATGATGTCATATGATTATTCATGTTATTTCTTATGTTTCATATGCTTCTACTTTCATTAATATACACTGTGATGATGAAGGTACGTCCTTCATAACCTTCGTCTAAAGATCATTATATCCTAAGGGAGATAATGCTTCGAAGGATGAAAGACTTTAACCACTAACGTTTTGTGTTGCCTTGTTCTTAACTCGAAGCATTTGAGAACAAGTCCCCAACATTGGCGCCCACCTCCGGTGAACTCACTTCCACTGTTGAAACGATGGCTTCGTTCAACAATCAAGCTGTAGCACCTTCGGTCATGAAGCTGGTGCTCCCAATCACGGGTGGTTCAAGTGCAGAACCAGCCAACAAAAAGCAGAAGAAGGAAGCACAGAGAAGAGTGCAACATGTTGGGGTGCAAGGACCCTTCATCAGGTCCAAGTGGTCTCACATCCCAATTACCTTCTCCCAGGAGGATCTTCAGCTAAAAGACTATCCTCAAAATGATGCTATGGTCATATCCTGTGTCATCAAGGGATTTCTGGTCCACAATGTTCTGGTTTATACAGGCACTGCAGCGGACATTATATTTTCAAAGGCTTTCAGATAGATACAAGAACCAGAGGACAAGATTCATGATGCTACACACCCCCTTTGTGGCTTCGGAAGACGACATATTGTGGCACTTGGCAAAATCACAATGTCAGTTACCTTCGGTTATGTCCACAACACAAGAACTGAGCAAGTTGTTTTTGACATTGTTGACATGGAATACCCGTACAATGCAATTATTGGTCGAGGGACACTCAATGCCTTCGAAGCAATACTTCATCCAGCATACTTATGTATAAAGACACTTTCGGAGCAAGGGCCCATTGCTGTCCATGAAAGTCAAGAAGCTGCTAGAAGGGCTGAAGGAAGTTGGACAGATTCAAAGGCAAAACACAACATAGATGGAGCCGAAGCTTGTCAACAATATAAGCACAAAAGAGAGAAGGCTGCTTCGGCAGATCAGCCGAAGCCTATGCTCTTATGTGAAGACATAGCAGATCAAAGGGTACTGCTGGGGTCTCAGCTATCTGATGAGCATGAAAAAACTTTGATAAGATTTTTGTTCAATAACAAAGTTGTCTTTGCTTGGACAGCCAATGATCTCTGTGGTGTCTACAGAGATGTCATCGAGCATTCACTTAATGTGGATCCATCTTTTAGGCCAAGGAAGTAAAGACTTCGGAAGATGTCTGATGATAAAGCTGAAGGTGCTCGGAACGAAGTAAAGAGACTTCTCAGTGCTGGTGTTATCAGAGAAGTAACATATCCAGAATGGTTAGCCAACACTGTTATGGTGAAGAAGGCTAATGGAAAATGGAGAATGTGTATTGATTTCACAGATCTCAACAAGGCATGCCTAAAGGACGAGTTCCCATTGCTAAGAATAGACTCCCTTGTAGATGCAGCAGCTTCTTCGGAGCTCATGAGTCTATTAGACTGTTATTCAGGCTATCATCAAATTTGGATGAAGAAGGAAGATGAGCCAAAGACCAGCTTCATAACTCCTAGTGGCACCTATTGCTACCTTCGGATGCCTGAGGGGCTCAAGAATGCTGGAGGAAGCTTCAGCAGAATGACAGCCAAGGTCCTTCACTCTCAAATAGGCAGGAATATGCTGACTTATGTTGATGATATCATAGTAAAGAGCATGAAGCAAGAGAATCACATTGCTGACTTGTAAGAAACATTTGCCAATTTCAGGCAAGCTGGTTTGAAATTAAATCCAGAAAAGTGCGTTTTTGGAGTAAAGAAGGGCAAGTTTCTTGGCTGTCTGGTATCAACGAAGGGAATCGAAGCTAACCCCAATAAGATCGAAACTATCCTTCGGTTGGAGCCACCAAATACAAAAAAGGGGGCCCAACGGCTGGCAGGAAGACTGGCATCATTAAATAGATTCATATCCAGATCAGCAGAAAGAAATCTGCCATTCTTTGAAATACTGAAGTCAGCCAAAGTTTTTGAATGGGGTCCGGCTCAGCAAAAAGCTTTCGAAGAGTTAAAGCAATACTTGATCAACTTGACAACATTAACTCCACCTTCGCCAGGGGCTCCATTTCTCTTATATGTAGCAGCTTCTCACTCTGCAGTCAGTGCAGCGCTTGTGCAAGAGATGCAAGATGGCCAGGTCAAAAAACAAGCACCAGTATATTTTGTCTCCGAAGTTTTAAGCTTATCAAAGAAAAATTATACAGAATTGGAGAAGGTACTATATGTTGTGTTGATGGCCTCCAGGAAGCTTTGGCACTATTTTCAAGCATATCATATAATTGTTCCTTCGTCACAACCTCTGAAGGACATAATGAGAAATAGAGAAGCTACTAGGAGGATCGGAAAATGGGATGTCGAGCTCAATGAATTTTCTATTGATTATGTTCATAGATCCTCAATTTAGACTCATGCCTTAGCAGACTTCATTGTTGATTGGATGCCAGGGGCTCAAGGAGAAGAAGCAACAAAAGATGCCGAAGCCTGGACGGTCTTTTGTGATGGTTCTTAGGGAACCTTCGACGCAGGAGTGGCTGCTGTTCTAGTAGCGCCTTCCAAAGTCAGAACATGCTATGCAGCAAGGCTGGATTTTAGTTGCTGAATACGAAGCCCTTCTGTTGGGGCTTCAGAAGCTAAAAGTAATGGGAATAAGAAGGGCAATCCTCAAAACTGACTCCCAAGTCATATCTGGTCATGTAGACAAAAGCAGCAAGGCAAGGGATCCGAAGCTTGAAAAATATTTGGATACAGTCTGAAGGTTGGAGGCTTCTTTTGAAGGTTTTTCTGTAAAAAATATTCCAAGAAGAGAAAATGAGCATGCAGATTTGCTAGCCAAGTCAGCAGCACAGGGGCTCCCTCTACCTTCGGAAGTATTCTTTGAGACAATAAAAGCACCTTCGGTTGAACTTCTCGAAAGAGCAGTGCTTACAATATCGCCTGTGCATAGTGAAGATTGGAGGACTGAAATCATATCTTTCCTCCAGGGTAAATGCCTCTCAGAAGATGAAGTTTATAATAAAAGAATGGAAGCAAGGACAAGACCATATGTCATAATAGAGGGGGAGTTATACAAACATGGAGTCTGCTCCCCACTTCTCAAGTGTCTATCCAGAACCGAAGGTATAGAGCTAATGAATGAGATACATGTAGGTTTGTGTGGATCTCACATCGGGTCCAGGCCTTTGCTGGGAAAAGTTTTTAGACAAAGATTTTATTGGCCGAAGGCAGCTTCAGATGCAGCAGATCTGGTTCAAAAGTGCGAAAATTGTAAAAATGTGCAAGAGACCAGAAACAACCTTCGTCGTTAACTCAGTTAATACAACCAACCTGGCCATTGCAAAGATGGGGCCTGGATTTGTTGGGTCCACTCCCACCAGCACAAGGTAACTTGAAATATGTCATAGTAGAAGTAGAATATTTTTCCAAGTGGATTGAGGCGAAACCCTTAGCTACAATAACTTCGATCACGGTCCAAAAATTCTTCTGGGAAAATATTGTTAGTCACTTCAGTGTGCCGAAGGAAATAACCATGGACAACGATACACAATTTGATGCCGAAGCATTCAAAGATTTTTGTGACCAAATTGGTACGAAGATTCATTTTGCATCAGTTAGACATCCATAATCAAATGAGATGGCAGAAAGAGCAAATAGTATTATAATTACAGGAATAATGAAGCTAATCTTTAACCAGCCCAGAGGAAAGTGGCCAGACGAGCTAATCAAAGTGGTGTGGAGCCACAATACAACTGCGTCAAGGTCAACAGGATTTACACCCTTCAAACTCTTGTTCGGTGACGAAACAATAACTTCATAAGAGGCAAAGGCAGGGTCAATAAAAACAACAGCTTTGGCAGAGAACGAAGCTAATTATCAAGTAACAAAAGATACTATAGAAGGGACCAGACTTCAGGCTATAGAGCACATCAATAAATATCAGGCCGAAACAATAAAGTGGCGTGATAGAAAAGTTCGATTGAAAAGCATCAAGCCAGGGCATTTGGTGCTTCGGAGAGTGGCCAACCCAGACACAGTGGGCAAGTTACAACTAAAGTGGGAAGGTCCTTTTCTGGTAGTATCTTCGTCAAGACCCGGTTCTTACAGATTGAAGGATATGGACGACAACAACATACCCAGATCTTCGAATGCGGATGAACTTCGACGATATTATGTGTAATTTGATGTATTTTTTCTTTTTCATTTTTTCTATGGCACCCTTTTCCTTTCAAGAGGGGAGAAAGGTTTTTAATGGGGCCATAGCTTGTAATTTTTCATTCTTATTTAGCCCCATGAGGGCCAAATCCCCCAAAGATGTAATATGTAAAATCTGAGCATGCACCATCGAGTGCAAAAAGAAAACAGGGAGAAGCTCAAAAGACGTCCTCAAGGGGATGCAGAGCATGATGAAGGTACAAAAAGTCGTTCCTAAGGGAACGCAACGTAAGTTTTATGCTCAAAAGTCGTTCCTAAGGGAATGCAGAGCCAAGAGCATGACGAAGCTACAAAAAGTCGTTCCTAAGGGAGCGCAGCGTAAGTTTTCTGCTCAAAAGTCGTTCCAAAGGGAATGCAGAGCCAAATACCGCCGAAATATAAGGCGAAGAAGTTCAAAAGTCATTCCTAAGGGGATGCAGAACTTATACCACCAAAATCTTTACTACTCCTTAAGATGATAGTGTAGGCGTCCACATCTACACGGTTCTGCCACCGCCTCTTCGCGACGCACGCCCGCGCAGAACCTTCCAACTACGCTCTCCACGGCGATCTCCGCGCGCCCCGTCTCTCTCGCCCCCGCCCCGTCTCTCTCGCTGTCCAGCCGCGTCGGCTCTCACATAGAAGGAAACTCTCCACCGCGATTTGCGCGCGAACCGTTCCTCTCCCCATTACTCCTGTCCCCATTACCGCGCTCAGTGGGAGGTCCGCCATTTTTGGAAGGTCCGCCACCTCCGCCTTGGCCCGCCGTCAATGGAAGGTCCCAGCCTCTCCCGACCATGCCCCTGCCCACGCGTCCCCACTCCCGCGCTGAGATCTCGCGCCCGTAGACACCGCCACAGCACCCCGGCCCGCCGCACGATCTCCAGCCCCCGCCCCGTGCGCCTTCGTCAAACCCCTCCGCCGCGGTAATGGAGGCTTGAGATCGAGCAGATCCGCCATCCCGCGCCCTCGCCCTCGCTCTCGCCCCGACACGCATTCACCCTGGCCCCGCTGCCATGCGCCGCCATACCCTCGCCCCATCCTTCCCTGCCCCCGCACCGCATCGAACACGTAGATCCAGCGCCGTCGCCGCGAGCATACAGAGGCACTGCGCGGACACGACGACGTCGCGTGCTGTGGTGAAGGAGGTCGCCCTGAACTGGTTGGCCACGAAGGCGACAAGGTGGGTGGTGTCGCGGAACTCCACGAGCAAGCCCGCGAGCACCGGGAGCGAGCGCGCGCACTCCTCAGTCATGAGGCCCACGACGCCTCACCTTCCTCAAGCTCCACGGCGTCCTTACCCTCGCGAGCTAGCAACGCCCTCCTCTCCGTCGTCCGTGTTCATCTCCATGACGCTTATGGATGTGTACGCCAAGACCAGCCGGCTCGAGCTGGTCCTGCAGGTGCTCGGCGAAATGCCTAGCAGGAACGTGGTCTCGCGGACCATGCTTGTCGCCTCGCTGGTAAGTTTCTATACAGCAAGCAGCAAATGTATTACTAACCTTGCACTTAGACATGTTTGCGTGAGCAGTGATGCATATTGGATCTATCCTAGATTTCTCAAAATACGAGATTTGACTCCGCCCATTTTCAACCGTATTGGTGAAGATAGGGACAAGAGCTGACTTGAGGAAGATGATGGATTTTGGATGCTTGAACGAACGGTGGAGAAAATCGGGTACAAGTGGCTTCAAAAACACACGAGTACATTCTCTATTCACACGAGTAAGGACTAGGCATAATCTGCCGCATAGCACAATATACCAAACTGCACAAAACTGAAGCATTCCATTAGTTCACATGCTTGATTAGGGTAGGGCAAGTGCAATTAGTAACGAAAACAACACGACATTGTAAAAGGACCATTGTCGCAAAAAGTATTTATTCTTCAGCATTGATTACAAATCAAGCCAGCTAAATAACAAGTTTCAGAAACTTGCAACAACGCTTCAAAACATCTGTAGGAAGGACTGTCGCCATGGCACGCCAGCCCTTTATTCATCCGATTCTGTGCGGACAGCTGCAGAAATAACCATGTTAGCTGCAGAAATAACCATGTTAACGTGTATTTCGCATGTTTGTTATGTTGGACACTGAAGTTTTCCATTATGTAGATCATTGTGTCTGAATATTTTGTTTTTCATGTAGAGCACTAAAGCTACAATGTTTTTATTGGGCCCTGATCATACCTATGCTCTGTTTAGCCAGTGATTTTGTGAGACCATTATCCAAAAATTGTTGCCTGGCTACGGTCGATATATATAGTCTTATTTTCCGTTTTGCATTCTGTCTGGTTCTGTATATATTCTATTTAGAAAACACTGGCTATTTTCCGTTTTGCTCTGTTTAGTCAATCAATTTAACTGTTGTAAAAGATGCAGTGATTTCTATGAACACAATTTTTGGATGAACACATTATATTTACCTGTAGCAGTTGTCACAGGAGAATTTATCCTCTGTGTTTTAAGTTACAAGTGTTCAGTCAGAAAATACATTCTAAACAGAAATCACTGGAACTCATAGCAGTAGCCCTGGCACACTTAATCACTATAAAAATTGGATGAACACAATGGAACTCATAACAGTGCCATGGCTGTGATTTTGGCAAACTATTATCCAACAATTTTTGGATGAACACAATGGAATGATCTACAATAGTTAAATTGATTGACTACTATGTACAACAGAATATTCTATATTTTGTATGTTAACGTACACAAAACTATTGTGTACGCATTGTATACGCATTCATGCTCATTTTATCCTTGACTCTCTTAGTACATAGGCCTGACGCTGGACATGGGTAAACATAAGATGTGACTTCAGATAACAAATCTCAGCATGGATCTTCAGAATTACCTCCTAGAGCTGAATTGATTGGCAATAAACAAATACATACTACTATTAAGACAGCAAAGTGGGCGCCTCACGCGGCCAATGCCCCCGTCTCGCCTCCCCTCAAAGTCTGCCATGTGACCCTGACTTGCCTTCCTCTCTGCGCATCCGCGCAACCTCGGTCTGTGGTATGCTTTGTTATTGTTTCAAGTTTCTGTAGAGAAACAGGTCCTAAGCTCCTGAAAAAACTACTGTACCATAGCCTATTTGTGTAGTCTTGAAACTCGTAGCGAAATATTAGTGGCCAGTAGCATCACTGCAGTACTGGTCTGTGGTTATGTGTTGCTTATTCTTTGGTTCAACTGTGTGCAGGACCAACTTCTTTTGCACCTCTTATTTATGCAGCGATTTCTGTTGTTGAAAACAGTAATTGGCAGTACCATGTCCTCGTGATCATAGCTGATGGACAGGTAACATGTTCATAATAGCATAAACATACTTCATTGGAATTATGAACATATTTGACCTGATAAAAAGTTGTAGGTGACTGCCGCGAATATAAATGATGGAAGATTAAGTCCACAGGAACAAGCAATTGTTGATGCTAAGTAAAATTCAGTTCATCATTCCTTAGAGCTTTGGTCTTGTGGTATTACTGAAGCCTATTTGGTTGTCAGCTACTATCCTCTTTCAAAAGTAATGGTTGGAGTGGGTGATGGACCATGGGATGTGATGCAACATTTTGATGACTGTATTCCTTAGAACTTTTTATCATTGGTTCCTGATAGACAGTTTGCCAAAAACAGGATTCTTTCCTTCATAAACTAAATTTGTTAATGGCCCGGAAGTAGCATCAAGCCGAGATATCGACATAGGAGGTCTGATGGAAGTAAATGGCTGGTTGCTATTAGTAGAATCAAAACCATGCATCGAAGGTTCAATTTTGGTGGAAAATTGCCTACTTGCAAGAGGGACATCAGTGGAGTTGGGAAGATAGACATGTGCTGAATTGTACGCTCCTGGTCTAGGATAATACACTTTCTGAAGTGGAGAAAATGTTTGAATAGAGTGAGGTAGCTGGTTTATATTGTTTAAAGGCATCTGCTCAGAAGCAGGAACATTTATAAAGGAATGCCCATGTCTATCTAGCAACAGTTCTTCGTGTGTCTCTAGATGTGTTATCTTGATAGTTCTCTTATGTTCATCACCGCTTCTAGGATACTGTTGAGATAATTCTTGCACATTTCTCATGTTTCTAACTCTGAAGAACTCTAGAGTGCATCACCTTGTCTATTTAGTATAAAGGGACAATGCAGTTCTTACCCTTTCGTTCTGTTACACAGGTGTAGCATCTTCAAATAAGAACGACCAGGTACGGTTCCTCAAATCCTCTAAACAGATTATTCAAATCTAACAAGTTCTAACGCTCATCTGTAATTAGAGTGAATTGACTCCATCAGAGTGATTTGAGTCTTTTTCTGTGTAGTCTGTAATTTTTCAACTTTGCTCTTGCTTTTGCGTAAAATCCATTCATACCACTAATGACTTGAATTTAATCACCCAGATCCTTTTCTTCCTTCATGCCATTCCAGGGATGCTTCTAGCTCTGGTACTCTTTTTTTATAACAGGAGATTCAAGGATGTGAATTTTCCACCAGCTATGTCTCCCCAAAACGGTGGGATTATATGTGGTATGCAGTATGCTCTAATGGGGTATGATATTGGCTTGGTAGCTGCACTAGCTGCTGGGATCTTTTCTTAGTCTCCTCAACGGCCTTACTGTACCTGGTAAGTGTTATCAGATTATACGGTCAGGCTTTGGACATTATTGCCATTTTTATGCTAAATTATGCTTCCCTAACTTGGTCATGTGTACGTCATAACATGGAGCCATGGTATAATGATAGTGTGACCAGTTGCAGATTATTTTATATGTTTCAGATTATTTTTGTTAGCACCCTTGTTTGTTTTTAACATATTACTAGGTGAGTGCTCGTGCGTTGTGACGGCGTAAAAATTATTCGATAAATGTTAGTACACAACAATTACTTGGAAACGAACAAGAAAAGATTCTACCATGCTCTAATTAACTTGACTAAGTTTTAGTATCGCATGTTTTAGTTCAGAGGGCCTTCCAATGATTATAGGAAAAGCTTATGCCAGACTAACTACAGTGTATACCAGGGACTCAAACAGATACATGTACACAGAGAATGATAGAAAAACAGTTGTTCTTGTTTCCCTATCGGCTGAAAATTGTGGCTGGATGTGACATCCTGAAGATACTCAAGGAGTGACCAGATTGAAGTGTATGATGTTGCAATTACATGCGTTTGTTGCCCGTGCCGCTAACCTGTATTCACATGCATAGGGAAAGTGTTACTTACAACTTAAATCACAAGAAAAGGGCACTAAGAAAGCACAGAAACAAGATAATCAATTGTGTCACAAAGAACCAATTCAAGAGCACATCTCCATTCCACCAAACAACATGACAGCCTAAAACCCCCAAAAAATAAAAAGATCAACACAATGTGCAGGGAAAGGAAAAACAATGGCCTGCAGCTAATTCCCAACAGGAACTTCGGTGGTCGTGCGCCTCCTTAGCTTGGCGCGCGTCACACGGATCGTCTCCTCCATCGACGTCTCCTCTTCGAGCGCATGGTCAAGCTCTTCTGCGCCCTCTAGGGCGTCACCACTGGCCTCATCGATGGCCATCTTGTCCACCCCTTCGACTCCAGGGAGTGATCGGGCGCTAGGCTCTGGTTTCGGTGAATCGGCACCTGTGGTTGGAGTTTGAACTGGGTCAGCAGCAGGTTTGACCTCGCCTTTCTTTGGGCTACCACCAGGTTTTGGTGTGGATGCAGCTATCGGAGGCTTTGTGGATGCCACTGAACCAGATCTCGATGATGTTTGACGCTTGATCTTGGGCGAAGATTGAATGGGTTTAGTCTCCTGAGATTGTTGTGCCATTGCTGCTTGCCGAGCAGCAATAGATGATGCTCTGCGCATAACAGGTGCTGCTTGTTTTTGTGGTTGCGCCTGCTGCACCTGCACTTGTGGTTGCTGTTGTTGTGGCGGCTGCTGTGATTCTTGGAAGACATCAAAGCATGATTTTAACATGGGTAACAAGATAAACACTGCCAGATCAGTTAAACCAGAGCACACATTTCTGTACTACATTCCTTCCTATGGCATCATGACCAATATTGCATCAGAGAAGAACAGTAAAAAAAGTTTGAGCATCTGAGTAAACATGATGAACACTGAACAACAAATGATTCAATGGATTTTTTGGCAAAAAAGATAGTAATAGTGCATTCGATCCACACCTGATGAAGGCATTGCCTTGATTTCTGAGAAGGTGACTGGGCAGCAACATATTTTAAAACGTCAAAGAAAGTACTTTGTCGTGCCGAAGCAGCCTTCTGAAAATAAAGGACAACCATGTCGGTGGCTCGAGCTCTCAGCTCAAGGAGATTCTGGTAGATTTCATTCTCATGCTGAGAAATATATGGTTTAAAGATAGTTCCATAAACATGTGTAGTTCCCTGTAATGAAAGCACACATCAGCCTGTTGCCAAAAACTAAACTATGAGATAGAAAAGCAAAGGACAATCTAAATACCTTTGTCTTAGGGTACCACAAGTATACAAAGAACATCAGCTTTGCTTCCGAGTAAAACGGTAACCTCCAACATGCATGTCATTGTCGTCCATCTTCACAACCATACGAAAATTGAGAGGCCTTGGCAACCAGTCCAGAACTAACAACAGTGGTCTGCGAGAGTTACTGTTGCACGCGACAGATCCACTATCATTGCCATTAACTCCAATTACCAGAATCACATATTAAAATTAGAATTACTGCACAAAAGGTCAATGCATTCAACTGCACAAAAGGTATAACTAAAAACAGTGATGTCGATGCGTTGAACTGCATAAAAGGTATATCTAAAAATAGTGACCAAAATTTCAGTTATGCCAAGGCATGAATTGGCACAAAAGGGATTAAGTTATAGATGTGGCAACACAATTAGAAACAATAATCAAGTAGATTGCTTTCGACTCCAATCATATGAACAGTTCTCCAATCCTATAATGAGTAATAAAAATTTGGGACAAGTGTAGACTAACAATAGTTCTACGATGAAAAACAATTACCTTTGGTATTGGATTCTCTAATGGCAAGTTGATAGAACCAGACCCTAAAGTGTTTTCCACTGCACCATGCACAACTTGTTGTTCCTTGAGGTCCTTCTCAAGCTAAAGAATCCACATAAGATGATTTTATGAGTCTACAATATGGAAGATTCAGTAGAAAAACAAGAAGTAGGAGGCTAAGGAAAAAATGGGCTTTCACCTTTTTCTAACAGATTATTTGAGCATTTTTAGCTAACTTCAAGGGAGATAACACTTTTAGAGTGTCAACAAATATGTTGTGTCATTTAGTGAAGTTAGGCATAAAAGACTTGAATGAATGAAAACAACATATATGAGAATTTGTACTTCTCAAAGGAAAAGATCTCTTTCTTTCGACCTAGCCTTATGTGCGAGTACTCTGTGTCTGTCTCCATCTCCATAGGTGGAGGCTTCGTTACAACCAATCCATTCACCACCGTCTGTTTGAGACACTTAAACATCCCAAACAAGTCCCTTCTAGCTTTTGTTGGCACCAACGGAGCAGCAACATTCAGCACCAAGATCAAGAGCATATCTTGTTGGGTGCATAGATGAGCACATACCTGAATATTGGATTAGAGCATGCATTCCACTATTCTTCTCAAACATGGTGAATTTTGAACAGCGCCAAAAACAGAAAACACCTAAAAATATCATATTAATGTAACTATACAATTGGCTTTCATGTCAGCTCTTTATTTGAATTAAACAAAAGATATTGAGTTATTCTTACAGTCTGCAGAACATCCATCGTCACAATATATTGCATGTTCTCAAATCTCAACTGATCCTAAAAGCACGCTGCTCTCAGGCTCCTTTATCTTCACATTACGGCCTACCATGGGCTGCAAATTTTTCTTTGAGTTAGATCAACAAAAATTAAAAAGGGGGGAGGGTGGGGTTGGGGTTGGGGGTGAAACATCATGAGATATGAACATATGAAGCATACATGCAGAATGTAACATGGTATTAAAATCTTTATGTGCAGAAAAGGCTATGGACATGTGGCAGGCATCGTTTTGTTTGTGAAGGAAATATCTGAAGAAGAGTAAGTCGCATAGGTAATTTCATATCGCAGGCTTGATAATCCACAATAGCAATTAGTAAATTCGTAAAATGCATTACTTGGGCATGCTTACTCCATCCAATGACTTTTTAACTTCAAGAGCAGTTGGGGCATTAGTATACTGGATAAGTGTCTATCAAAAGTCTGAATGTTAAGCTCACTGCAAAATAGAAAAGTGTTTTGCAAAACCACAAGTTCTGAATGGATAAAATATAAAACAGTGTTCTGAATGGATAAAATAGAAAAGTGTTCTACAAAAACACAGGTCTACAAAAACACAATGACTTTTTAGCTTCAAGATGATGAATGCATACAGAATATTGGTGGAGGTAACAGACACGTTCTAGGGCCAAAGCCACCAGGCTATGCACATCCATGTATACTCAAGATAATACACAAATTGATGCAATGATACTTTGCCGCTAATCACCTCTGTTAGCAGAGCCATTCGGATTGTCCCCTTTACTGGATTTAAAATTCAAAATAAACATTAGACTTAAGTGCACCAAATGACTTGTTCTACGTATATATAAAAATTTCTACGTACATCCATATGGGGTTCCTTGGCTGGTTGCTTCTGTAAAATGCTCACGGATGAGCCAAAGTAAGGGGGTTCTGAAGACTCATTTGGATGAGTATGTCTGCCATCCTTGTAAGTAGAGCGATTTTGGGATATGCCATCTGAGCACGAATTTAAACTTCACATCAGTGCTCCAGATTAATTCTAAGTTAAGATGGTAAAAAAATAGGTTTTAAATATCGTTTTGTTTAATCACTTTAGTTTGGTTTAATCCAAATAGGGCTGATGTGTCCAGCGTGCAAATCCATAACCAGATCTTAACGAAACAATAGAACGCAATCCTGAAAGGACAAATCTACATGAACAAACCCTATCAAATCCCTCTAAATAGATCGTCAAATCCAAGCCTGACCAAACAAACTCATTTCACAGGGTAAACCAGGTGACGGGCACGGGTCGGGGCTTACCTTGGAGTCACGGATCCTGGCAAGCGATCTAGTGGAGGTGGTCGCCGGAGGGATGGTAAAGGCGGTTGTAGTAGGCCTCGCCGACGAGGTAGGTCCCAAAGGCGACGATGGAGATGCTGAGCCCGGGTGTGGCGTGGCGCAGCTGGTTGCCCACCATAGGGTGCCTCCTCCACTCGTCTCTCCGCGGAGGCGGGTGTATGCGTGGAGGCGGGTGTATGCACGAAGGTGGTTGTGCGGCAATTGCGGAGGATGCAGACGGGTGGATGACGCTGAGACGCACGAGTAGAGGATGCAGACGCGAGGTGGGTGGGCGATGCGAGGGAGCAGAATATGTTGGCAGGGAGCGCGGGCGTGATGGCGAGGAATGACGGGGGCGAGAATGGCGGCGCTTTCCATCGAAGCGATGCGGAGGCGAGAATGTCGGGGCGAAGGCATGGTGTACCCTGTGAACGCCTTCCATCGAAGCGAGGCGGGGGCGAGAATGTCGGGGCGGCGCCTTTGGTATTAGATTCTCGTCAATGAACTGAACAGGCTAATGCGAGGGCAGGGGCTCGGGCTCGCGGGCGGGATTCCGGCGGCGATGGCTGGTGCGCGTGCGACATGATGCGCGGAAGGAAGACACGCGGGCTCGCTGGCGGGATTTCCGGCGACGATGGCTGGCGCGCGTGCGGCATGATGCGGGGAAGGAAGACGCGCGCGGGGGCACGGATGCTGGTGGACGCCCTCGCTCCACCCTTAGTAGTAGAGATAAGCATGTTCTTTACAGATTTTTAATTATTATTCTCTGTATCATATGGTTTACATGGGGTTGCTTTACGCACCCCCTGAGATTAACAGTGGAAGTAACTTTTTTGAAGACGCAAGTCTTAAGAGTACTATTGAAGAAAAGGAAGAAATAGAGGTTTAAAGAGATATGCAAGTTATGAAGAGTTTCAAGTGTATCTCTAAACACTTATGACTGCAAGGTCAGCAGCTTAGTGCCTGCTTTACCTTTGAGATTGATTTGTGTATCGACTGAAATTGATTTGTTTGTATCACCATTCTTGGAAGGAAGAGTTCGCAACATCTTGATTTGATTGTCTCTACAGAGGTCTTCTCCTTAATGGTTCTGAAGCATTGTTGCTTTTAGTGAAATACTAATTTGCTTTCTGTTTTAGGGAACCTAGAGGATTTGGGTTCATCCAATACTTTGATCCTGAGGATGCTTCTGATGCAAAGTACCATATGGATGGGAAGATGCTGCTTGGAAGGGAAACTGTTGTTGTTTTTGCAGAGGAAAATAGGAAGAAGCCTTCTGACATGAGGGCCAGGGAAAAAATAAGGTAACAATTGTTTTACCTTTGTGATACCCATTCTATAACTGTGTACACTATCATTCTGCCATAGCATTTTAAGAGGCAAAAGCTAATTTACTCGTGCAATTTTTTACTTATGTAGTGGCAGAGGTCGTTCTTATGATGGGAGGTTGCGCTCAAGGTCACCTGGGTTGAACGATTCTCCTAGGGGTAGATTACGGTCCCAAAGCCGAAGCTACTCGCCAGCACTTAAGCAAAAGCACTATTCAAGGTACGAGTTGCTGCGATCCTCTTATATGCTGATGAAAACTCCATGCGCTCACAATGTCCCAATCCAATTGATTGGCTCACATACCATCTTGACAGGTCCCCGGCTCCACCTCGGGAGAGATCTTTGTCGCGTTCCCTAGCTATCAACAGATCAAGGAGTGCAAGCCCCATTGTTAGCAGGTCTCGTAGGCAGGGGTCTCTCTCTGTTAGCGAGTGAGGTATCTCAGGGCTCTGTGTGACTATATTGTCTTCTTAAAGTAGCTAATGTTGTTTTGTTAGGGTCCTCATTCGGTCACTAGGATGGATTTAGAGTGGTACGCCAATTGGGTGTGTGCAAGAGTCAAATTTAGGTTCATATTGTAATGTTTGTACTGGTCTGCTACCCTGCTACCCTGACTTTTTTTGCTAGCCATAGTGTAGCATGTACTTTATTTATATCTATGCAAATTGTGAAATATCTGTCTCAATGGTCTATATTTTTTTTGCAAAATCTTAGGTTGGAGAAAAAAATCATGGTTAAAGTAGTGTTCATTTCAATCTCCATGTTGTGGCGTAAGTGTACAACATTTCTGGTATCCACCCCATCCTCATCACACGCAAGTTCATGCATCCCTAATCACATAAATACTATTTTTGAATGTCAGCTTCAATTTAAATGCAGAGAATGATAGGTCGAAGTAATATTTTTGTGATAATCTGGTTCTAGTTAATGAATTTGTAAGATCTCATATTTGTAGTTTCTAGAAGTTTTGTTCAGCAATCTCTGGTCCTTGCATGAATAGTGAATTAGCATCAAGTTTTGATCAGTTTTGTGTTTCTCTTACAATGTTTGGAATTGTGATTCTGAAATATAGAGCTTGGGCCCTTAGCAAATAATAGTTTGGTAAGTGCACAGTCTACAACTCAGCCTTATACTTATGATTTTGTTTGCATATTGTTTCCGAAATGGGAAAAGAAAGGCCAAAAGTTATCTAATGCAGCAACCTTATACGAGTAATTCAAAGCTTATGAAGAAGACTCCAGGAGCAGCTTTAAGAAACAAGAAAGAAATTATCGGTGTCGTGTGCCGGTCATCAGACAACTTTTCTTGACCACCAACTCCAAGCGATCTGACAGATTATTGTATAATTGCGCCGCTAGAATTGTGTCTATGGTCTGTAGCCTGTTCGGCGTGACTCAAAATATAAACCTTTGGATATACATGCAACAGTCTTCAATCTGTTATGTAGTAGTTCAATTGTTTTGTTCATTATGGCTCACCAAAATAAGATCTAAATTTTATCTGTTATTAAACTTCAGAACATGTGTATACATGGTTGTTTTGGCCAAACATTATCACCAGGATTTTATTATACTTCTTTATACTGCTGAGGTTGTGCATGTTGCTCGAATTTCAGATAAAACTTCTCGTAGATAACTGTTCTAATCTTGTGAGGCTGCTAATATTTATATTTAACATTGTCATTGTTATTTTTTAATTTGATGAAAGCGCGTTCTATTTTTATGTTTGTAAGGTACGTAACATATGCTTTTAATGATATTAACAAAAATATAGAATAACAATTAGTGTTTTTGCATATTAATGCATTTTTATCATATTGATTCCGTAGCAACGCACGGGCATATACCTAGTAGAAGGTGAAGAAGCTCAAAAGTCGTTCCTAAGGGGATGCAGAGCTTAAGACTCAAAAGACGTTCCTAAGGGGATGCAGAGTCTAGGTGTGGCTTCATGTGTGTGTGTTTGGACATTCATTTGCACATTACATTACATCATTCATTGCATTCATACAAATTCATGTAGAAATTTGTAGGATCATCATCATCATAACATAAACACATACAGATACTTCGGCTTTGATATCAATGCTTCGATGAGCATAAAGAAGCACGATATGCTTCGTTGTGTACGAAAAGAAGGGAAGGTGTTTTTCGCCTTCGGCTCAAAAGATATAAGTTTCGTCCACAGCAAAGCAATTCATACACGGATGGAAAGGTAAAAATATATTACAAGGTATGGACAAATTTACAAAGTAATGTTCGATTCCTAATTAAAATGTCTTTTACAAAGATATTTCAAATGTTTCTAAGCTTTGTTCGGCAGCTTCGGCAATCTTCGAAATGAGCTTCGGACTATTGACCTTCAGCGTTATCATCTTGTACACAACAATGAAGTATAAGGTAAAAAGTAATTACAAGAGAGCAAGCAATAGGTATAAGTATCGTACCGGCTTTAGCAGGCTTCGGGCTTCGTCACTAGCCAACTCTCGACCACCCTTCGCCCAAATTTGTGTTATAAATCTGCTCCCTATGCTTTGGGCTATATTGGGGATGTCAACCAAATCCGATGCAGATAGGTTGAAGTTTGGTCTATTTAAAAATTTTGCGTGTGTACAGCCAGCCTTCAAAAATGCTACGGTTGTGCCACGAGAAGCTAGCAGGGCGCAGAAGTCACCATGCCCTGCTATTACTTCGTCAAGCGCCTCAACTTCACCTTCAATATGTTCGAAGGTGCTTGATATATCCTCGGCCGAAGGAGTAAACTTTTCAGCACTGGCTCCAACTGAGTTGAAAACCTTTTTTAATCATTGTACGCAACGACTGCCAAAATTTAGACATATGTCACGAAGCTCCTTCAAAGATTGCTTTAGCTTCGTATTCTCGGTAGCTTCGGCTTCATACTTTGTCTGCAAGTTTTTTCTTTCCTGTTCGAAGCTCTCTAATTTTTACAGGAGTTCCCTATTTAATCTAATATTCTTGGCCTGTGCTTCTGCAAGGGAACCTTCCACTGCTTTGAGTAGGAAATCTTTCTTTTCAAGAGAAGCTTCGTATTCTTTGATTTTGCTCTCTAGACCCTCGATTATAATTTCATTCTTTTTATCCTCGAGGTCCTGTTGCATTTGCAGCGCTTTGCTCAGTAGCATACTCTGCACAAGTAGACCTTCATTAGCAAACTTGCTTCGTCGCAAAAAATAAAACGTAAAATTTTGTTTTGTCACAACGATATTACCTTGAATTTGGAATAAAACAAACTACCAACGATATGTTGTCGTCGGTAGCTACTAATATCGGCTTCAAGATTCGGAAAACCGACACTCTTTGATAAAGTGCCGATTACCTTCGACCCGGTACGGTCGTGAACGCATTCTAAGGCCTCTTCTTTGATCCCACCAAAGAGCATGGCTCCCGGCTGGTAGCCACAGGAAATGTCATATTCCTGTAGCTCCTTCTTTTCGGCCTCGGATAGTTCTTGTCCGATCAGGTTCCGAAGCTCGAAACCTTTTTCTTCTGAAGTAGCATCGGCAATTTTCTTTTCTTTGTCATGCACTGGGGCCATGACCGGTTCAGCAGCTGCAACTGTTTCTTCTGTGGGCATATCCAATAGCAATTTATCAATCCCAGATAATGTGCTCTCCAAGTTAGCAGTTTTGGTAGTAGCCGCAACTTCGGCTGACATGTTTGCTTCGGCGGTGGCCTCGGCGCTTACAACAAGCGCCATCTTAAATGCCGAGGCTGATGGTGGCGTCTTTTCAATGGCTTGCATCATGCTACCAATCCTTCGCTTCTTCAGCCCATCTGCCTTCTTTGTAGCCGAAGGTTCTCCTTTCTTCTGAAAAAGCTTTGTCAGTTTCGGTCCCAAAGGACTTAGCAGCTTGATAGGTAAAGATTCAGTCATTACCTTTAAAATCTCTTCTACTTCGGCAGCAGGAGGTGTTGAAGGAGTTTCCTCTTCCATCTCAGTCACCTTCGGCTTTGGAGTTGTAGCCTTTCTCTTCTTCAAAGCCACCGCTTTCGGCTCGGGACTGGATTTTCTCTTCTTTAAAGTTTTTTCATCTTCCTTCACCATTCTGGCAGCCTGCCTGCTCAGAACACTGACAACCCTTTTCCTTTTTGCCCCTTCGGCACCTTTGTTGAGTCGCTCATAATTAGGGTATTCAAAATTTAGAGCGTCCATTATCCGGTTCAACCTTTGTTTTGATCGGGTACCGAAGGCTGCTGTCATTAATTGATCTTTTTAGTGTATTTCCCCAAAATCTCATTGCACATTGTTTCAATCATTTCCAGCCGTTCTTGGCAAGGCTCTTTGAACTGTTTCTCAAACTTAAGGCGATAAGGCAATCAGACAAGTTCATACTTCTTCTTTGTTCCTTTTAGCTTCGGCATTGTTGGGGACTGGTTCTCAAATGCTATGAGTTAAGAACAAGGCAACACAAAAAATGTTAAACGTTAATGCCCTTCGTCCTTCGAGACATTATTTCCCTTAGGATATAATGATCTTCAGACGAAGGTCATGAAGGACATACCTTCATCATTGCAATATGCGATAATAAAAGGAGAATCATATAGAATGTAAGAGATAACATGAATAATTATGTAATATTGTCAGCTCATTTTTATTTTATTATCATGAACAAATAGAAATGAAATCAAATTAGAAGTGTACCTTCGGCTTGATAGAAGGTAAAAATACAAGTGTGACGTATGAGCAAATACCAGTCAGCGTGAACAGTACGAGAGCACTGTTCATCTATTTATAGGCACGGGACACAGCCCATGTAAAATTACACCCATGCCCTTTACATTTGCTAATGACTCTATAGTGATGCATCGAGGTCTAAATAGCCTTTTCCCTTTTAAGTCGGTTCCCTTTTCTGCTATCATGCCGAAGCTCCCTTGCGCGTAGCTTCGGCGCTGCGTCAACCTTCGTATTCTTTGTGCTTCTCACACTGTGGTTCTGATCCGAGTCCGAAGGTGCCTGTTTATGTACTATACTCCAGAAACATTGTTAAATCATGTTTTTGAGGACCTTCGAAAGACGAAGGCCCCCAACAGTAGCCCCTCGCAATATTAATTTGTTAAAATAATGTGACACCCCAGTGTCACCTAGGGTTTCTCTCAAGTGCTAACCCAAGAACCATCATCTTATGTGAACCCAAAATTGAGCATGAACATCAAATTGACTTAAGAATAAAGGATCCACTAAGCTTATACTTAAAAGTATCATGTTCAAAACAAATGGGTTTTTCAAAAAGGCAAAATGTGCAACCCCAATAAAAACCCTAATTGAGCCCTATAAACAAAATTCAAGAGAAAGGGCAAAAGAGTATGAAGAATATAGAATCATGGCTTTGGGCCAATTATAAACATTAAAGTATACTAAATAAGCAACAACAAAGATTATGGAAGCTTGGCCAAAACAATTTAAATAAAACTCTAAAACAAGCCTCTCAAGTGGGAGTTCATTAGGGAATTCTGAAATTCAGAATTCTGAATTTCAGACCCTGAGCCAAAGATCAAGCGTGTTCACCTTGATCCCTAACTCAAATCCTAATGGCCCCATTGTCAAAAACGTGCATAACTAACCTCTCTGTCTTGTGCCAGAAGATGGCATCGGGACACGTGCCTTGGACATGTCAAACCAGAGATCTTCTCCCTGTGTGCGGCAGTGAGACAAACAAGATTTCTCCCCTCTCTATCTCTTAATCCAGTCAGCCAAACCTGCTAGCCTCCACACACAAACGACAAAGGGACCTGAGAGGAAGAGATCTCTCAACGGGATCATGGCCATAATCTCAAAGATTTGGGGCCAATCCGCGCTTGAACTCGACCTCTCTCTGCGCTGCCTCGTGCTCGACGCTGTGCCAGACGCCAGAGCGCGCACTGGCGTTCGCCGCGCACGCCCCGAGTGCTTGTCAGAGCCCCGCCCTTGGTCGTGCTCGCCCGCGCCTATAAAGCCTCCTCGAGCGCGCCTCACTTCGCCCCGTGCTCACCATCGCCGGCCAGACACTCCTCCTTAGCTCCGACGAGCTCCTTTCCGCCCGCCATTGCCGCCAGAGCTTTGGCCACCGTGGCCAGCCCACTCCAGTCACCCCAAGTCGCGCCAGCGCATCGGTTAGCTCCGCCATTGGCCCGTGAAGCTTTCCAAGCCCTTAGACCTGGCAGAACTTCACAGGAAGGCGAAGATCGACCTCACCGGACTTCGGCCACCTGCATGCGCGCGTAGACTGGACACTCTGGTGAGCCATTCTTCAATTCCTCGCGCACACACCTTCCTTGATCCCTGGTGAAGCTCTCTGACCCGTTTGATTGGTCAATTGTGCCCTGGATAGGTCGGACTCCTCGCCGCCGACGAGCTCCCCCGCCTGCGCACGCGGACCGGCCAACTCCGACCATCCCCGACGATGACCCGCACATCGCCGTGACCCTCAAGACCTCCCCTACACCCTCGGCCGCCTCACCGGAGCAATCTCGCCGCCGGTAAGCCCCTCCGCCCTTTCTTCCGCCGCGGGTACTGTTTAATTTGGGGGAAGGACCTCGGGTTAGGATTAGAAGAATCCAGGGATTTTTTTGAGATGTCAGTGACTCAATTGAATAGTAGCCCAGGGACTAGTCTGTAAGGAAAACTTAAAACACCCGCCAGGGACCCCGTTGCAAAGTAGTTTTCCATTTAATCATTTCTGTTTAACCTTTTTAATAAACAGAGAACTTAGAAAATTCATAACTTGATGAATACTTAACCAAAAGTTGTCAAACCAATTTTGCTAAATTCTAAATATTATGAACTATCAATTAAAAATACTGAACCCTATGCTTTATGTTCTAATTTTTAGAGTTTAAAATTAAATACAGAAACTGACCAAACCTTGTTTAATTAAGAAAAATTAGTTATGCTTCTGTGCTGAACCTAAGAAAATTTGTAGATGTTCAAACCCCATTTAAACACTGTTTAAAAATAGTGAGAACTCCAGTATTAAAAAATTTAGTGTAGATATCCATTAAAAGCCATTTCTGCCCAAATCTTAGGAAAATCAGAAAGGCCTTAGAAATTAATGACCAATGGATGAAATTATTTTTCCTAGTTTGCCTAAGTAACAAAAAACCTAGGAAAAATAAAGGGACCTCTAGTACAGATCAGATTCAAAGTGAAATGTTTTATTTAGCATTATTCCAACTAGAAATCAATTATTAGAATTACAAAATCAGACCCAAAAATTGATAATAAAAATCCAGTGGAGTTGTAACCACCAAAACCCCACTGCAAAAATAATAAACACCCCAGCCCATTATTTTAAGTAAGGTAAATAAATATAACATGATAATGAGCCATAGTTCAATTAAATCATGAGTAACCCACAATAATGCAATAATGGGCAAATAAAATTTTGCTAGATCAATAATGAGATAGGCCACCAGAGAAAAATACAAACCCATTGGAAAGATGCAAAATAATACCTATTACTAATATTTTGTAAGAAAGGCCATTTAATCCAATTAATGCATACCACCACTTCGCTTAGGCAAAAAGATGCCAAACTTCAAAATAATTGCTCTTGCACAAAATAGAAGCTAGAAAAAATCAAAAATCTATTGTTTAATATTTTTCAAATATAGTGGTAGTAGAAAGTACCCCTTTGGCTAGAAACTTTAGAAAATCCTAGTAAAATAACTAATAAGTATTAATGGCTAGAAATTTGTACCAAGTCATGTTATAGCATCTAAATGCCAGCAAAAATAAGTCTTAGAGAATTACCTACTATTAAATGATAGTTGTAGTTCAAATCACCCCTTCTGCCCTAAAATTTGGTAATTTTGTCCAGCGAAAACTATTCACTTTTTGAACCCCAAATTTTGAAACAGAGAATTATACACTAGTAATAAGCCACTATAATGTTTGCAGAATTTTTGGAGAAATTTATTAAGGTGACTTGTAGTTCAAACCCACTCCAAAAACTTAAAGAGAATAAAGAAAAAGAAAGGAGAAATAAACCTCACTCCAATAAGTCCAACTTGAATTCTTGGCAATTCTCACTAAAGACCTTAAAAAGAATTCAGTGGAACCCCAAAAAATAAACCTACCACTTGACTTAGCTAAGTTTGATCCAATTTACCAAGTATACCACCAAAAATCTCGTATAAGCAAGACTTAGCTCTATCTAACTCGAGTAGATCATACACCATTAAAAGTTTAAATTACTAAAGCACATATCATATCATGCATATATCTTACGCATTGCATTCATTAGATTGTAATCTCGCCGACGGAGAGTACGTGCTCATCCCCGAGCAAGGGACTGTCCAAGAGGAAGATCAGGAGCAAGCTCCCGAGGCTGCTATCGAGGATCTCCCCGCAGCCCCAGCTATTGAAGGCAAGCCCCGGTTTATATGCATAACCGTATTATTATATGCTACTTTACTACACTTAATGCTTGTAGGATTGTAATGTGCACTTAAGTGTAGGAGTTGCTTGAAACCTCTAGTTGCATGAACTTAGGATTCCTTTTGAGATGAATACTAGTATGCTAGGTCGAGTAGCTACTTGCTAATCAGGATCTCGGTAGAAGTCGAGTGATTTTTCTAGCACTCGCGCGAGATCAGGAATTTATTGTATTCATCTTGATAACGGGATCTATGATAGTCTATGGACTTGGATCCAGGGAGGATGCCTTGTCCATGAGACGGGAAAAGGAATTAAGGATTAATGTGTGGATACCTGAGTCAAGCTTTTGAACGTACTAAGCACATGTCGGGAAATATGGTAACCGGTAAACCTAGTACCTAAGTGAAGCCGGGCGTGAACTTTATCCCTCATGCGACCTGAGACTGGGTCTCCCATGCTAGCTATGGTGGGTACAAGTGCGGTCACTGCACGGCGGTAGCCGGGGTCAGTGGAGCATTGTATGCCAAGGCGGTGAGGCCTGGACGCGAACGGGGAATCGATGGGGACGGTTGGCATGTGTGGGGACGGAGTGCCCTGACATGTCGTGTGTTTAGGTTTACCTTGCAAGGATAAAAACTCGATTCGAATTGTCTGCTTCTCGCAGCTAATACCAGTTATTGTGAACAGTACGGGAGCACTGTTCATCTATTTATAGGCACGGGACGCAGCCCATGTAAAATTACACCCATGCCCTTTACATTTGCTAATGACTCTATAGTGATCCATCGAGGTCTAAATAGCCTTTTCCCTTTTAAGTCGGTTCCCTTTTCTGCTATCATGCCGAAGCTCCCTTGCGCGTAGCTTCGACGCTGCATCAACCTTCGTATTCTTTGTGCTTCTCACACTGTGGTTCTAATCTGAGTCCAAAGGTGCCTGTTTATGTATTATACTCCAGAAACATTGTTAAATCATGTTTTTGAGGACCTTCGGAAGACGAAGGCCCCCAACAGGCATGCTCCAATCACTTAACGTTGGAGATATCCTGTTGGCTAGGTATTCTTGCATCAGGTCCCTGGTGCTGATTTGTTCAGCCACCACTCTGAATTCTACTGCGGCCAACTGGCATGCTGACCCTGGCTGCATGTTGCACAAAGGTCTGGTCATTCCGAAGCTTAAAGCTAGCGGGCACATGACCATCGTCATCAGTTTCTCCCTCTTCTTCTCATCGGCCTTGATATAAAACCATTCACTCTTCCAGCTGGTTGGCCATTTGGTGCGGTAACTAAGAACTGGAGCCTTCGTATCCTTGCGATACGCAAAATTATAGTAGCCAAAATTTTCATGCAGACCGTCTGCTCTGGCCTTCATTTGGTAGTGTAGCTCATGCACTCGGCAGAATGCTTCGGCATTTGGGTCCGTCCCTTGGCTTCGGAGGGCCCAGATGAAGATGTTGAGCCTAACGATAGCGTTAGGAGTTAGCTGATGAAGATAAATTTCAAAAAATTTCAAAACTTCTCCTATCATCTCGTTAAGAGGAAACCGTAAACCTGCCCTAAAAAAGTTTTTGAAAACCACTACTTCATCATCTTTCAGCGTTGGAGTGGTCTCTTCTCCGGCAAAACGAACAAGCTTCTTTTCAGATTCTCCAAAGTAGCCCAGTTTCATCATCATGGGCACGTCGACTTCAGACACAGTAGATTTCTCAAAATCTAGGTGGCTGGGTTTTGATGGGATCAAAATGCTATAATCCTCCTATTCTTCATCAACATTTTCTTCTTCAATTTCAGTCTGTTCAGCTTCGGCAGCAGGCGTACCTTCATCAATGGTTCCCTCTGTCACAACTAAACCCGACTGTCTCATGACTTCGGAAATTGGAGCTGTCTCGGTGGCCTCAGTCTCCTCTCCTTCACGAGTCACCCTTGCAGTCGAGCGTACTCTGGTCATCTGCTCGATTTTTTGCTGTTTTTACGAAGTTGATGTCCTTTGCAGTTTTGACGAAGCTCTCTTTTTTGACGAAGTTAATTCAAAATGATGGTCCGCTCGAGAATGCAGTGAAAAAGCTTCGGCTATGGTTAAATTTTTCAACAACACAACAGTGCAATGGCAATGAATGTTGTGGTAACTCTGCACCAACCCATCTGTTTATATAGTGCTGCAGGTGAGAAGATGAACCGCCAAATCGCCCGCACCCGCTGAACGGTGGACCGCTCGGCGCCTGGAAGCCGAATCGCCAGATCGCTCGTATCCACTGAACGGTGGACCACCTGACGCTTGGAGTATTTTATCGTTTCTCGGCAACGAGCTCAGAGAAGGTGTTTTTTGGACCTTCGGCATTCCGAAGCCTTTGAGATTTTTTTCGCGGATCGAGCTTGTTACGAAAAACGATCTAGCACCGCGAAGGGGCTACTATTGGGGGCCTGCTTCTTCCCCGAAGGTCCACTAAGCAAAAACACCTTCGGCAGATCGGCACATAAGCAAACACAGCACGAAGGTACAGGCCGAAGCTACGATCCAGGGAGCTTTGGCATAGTGACATGCATTGAGACGAAGGGCTACACCGACTTAAAGAGGAAAAGACCGATCAGTCCATGATAGTTTGTGTTATGTTTACAGTTATTTATCAAGGGCATGAATGTAATTTCGATCGGTCTGCGTCCCATGCCTATAAATAGATGAACAGTAACCCCGTACTGTTCACGCTGACTTGTATTCACTCGCGCGTCACACTTGGACTTTCGCCTTCTATCAAGCCGAAGGTATAAATGTAATTCAATATTGTTCATGTTCATTCATGATGATATAATAAAGATATATTAATGATGTCATATGATTATTCATGTTATTTCTTATGTTTCATATGCTTCTACTTTCATTAATATACACTGTGATGATGAAGGTACGTCCTTCATAACCTTTGTCTGAAGATCATTATATCTAAGGGATATAATGCTTCGAAAGACGAAGGACTTTAACCACTAACGTTTTGTGTTGCCTTGTTCTTAACTCGAAGCATTTGAGAACAAGTCCCCAACAATAGTATTCAGTGTTTAGGAATTTCATCCCCTTCTACAAGCCAGACTGCACCCCTTATGTAATTCAGAACACACATACACGCTTGGACCACGCATAAGCACACTGACACCCACTCGAGTCCCTAGACGTGGGTATTGATCCGGCACACCCGTTGTCCGCGACCACCACATGTCCCTAGACATGGGTATTGATCCGGCACACCCGTTGTCCGCGACCACCACATGTTTCTGACTGTAGCTGATCTAGCAACACAATAGTACTCACATCCTCACAGTTCTAGCCAGAGCATGGTCGCATGGCGCACAAAGGAGGCGCGAGCTGGAGCAAGGCTCACGGTCGTAGCCATGGCGAGCGGCGAGGCTATAGCTCATCACAACACGAGAAGAGACGGCGAGCGCGTGACTGGGATGGGGGCATGGAGTGGCACGAGACTGCTGGAGACGAGCGCGGCAGAGGAATTGATGCATCACGCGGCAAGGTGAAAAGGGTACTGTTGGGGACTTGTTCTCAAATGCTTCGAGTTAAGAACAAGGCAACATGAAAAGTGTTAAATGTTGAAGTCCTTCGTCCTTTGAGACATTATCTCCCTTTGGATATAATGAATTCCGGACGAAGGTTGTGAAGGAAAAAACCTTTGTAAGCACAATAAATGATGAGGAAGAATTCATATACGAAACACGAAAAATAATATAAACATTATCATCAACTTATTTTTATTTGTATTAACATATCTACAATAACAAATTATAGATGTACCTTCGGTTTGACGGAAAGTAAGGGTACAGGCGTGATGCAAAAAGTGAATGCCAAGTCAGCGTGAACAGTACGGGAGTACTGTTCATCTATTTATAGGCAAGGGGCGCAGCCCATGTACAATTACATTCATACCCTTTACATTTGCTAATAACTCTATAGTAATTCTTCGAGGTCTAATTTGCCTTTTCATCTTTAAGTCGGTTCCCCTTTTCTGCTGTCATGCCGAAGCTTTTCTGCGCACAGCTTCGTGATCACCTAGACCTTCTTCATAATCATATTTCGTCTCGTTCAGGCTTCGTCCTGATTGTGCTCTTGTATACTTATGATCCGATTCCGAAGATACCTGCTCACATATTTCACTTGGAAAACATTGTCAAATCATGTTTTTGAGGACCTTCGAAAGCCGAAGGCCCCCAACAGTAGCCCCTCGCAATATTAGTTTGCTAGAATAATAAATTCATATTGCGATATGGATGAAGGCCTTGAGCCGAAGGTCCGAAAAAACACCTTTCCTTTGTTAGAATATCAATAGTCAATGACAAGTGGGGCCCCGCTACTTGCAACACACTGGGCATATAAATAAGAACGCACCGCGAGCACATTTAGCATGCTTTCTTGCCGCCTGCTCTTGCCTTCCTAATTTTTAGCTTTTTGCACACCAACGCTTGCCTGGTTTTTTTAAATTTTTAAGCTTCGTCTTTGAGAGCACTTTCTTGGCATTTTCAAAGATGTCTGAAGACAAGAAAGCTGTCGCTGAGTCGAAGCTAAGCCTTTCCGAAGAGATGAATCTCGGCTTCCTTGAATCAATAGCAAAGACTAACACAGAGAAGATTACTAAGGAGATTTTAAAGGGTCTCTCTGAAGACACTGGTGATAGTGACAGCTATGATGTGGAAAGTGGTGGTGAAGATTCCGAAGATCGACCTTGGCGACCAAGCCATGCGGTTTTTGGGAAATCAAGCATTAAACAAAGCCATCTTGTCAATATGAGGGGTAGATATTTTCGGGACTTGTCTATTGTGAGGGCTAACGAAGGAGAGAAAACTTGTCCGACTCCCGAGGAGAATGAAGTCGTGATATTCCGAAGCTTCTTAAAGGCTGGACTTCGGTTTCCCTTGAGCAGTTTTGTCGTGGAAGTTTTGAAGATATTTGAAATCTGCCTCCATCAAATTACTCCTGAAGCAATCATAAGAATGGGCATCTTCGTATGGGCTGTGAAGAGTCAAGGTTTGGAGCCAAATGCCAAAAGTTTCTGTAGCATGCATGAGTTATTATATGAGACAAAACCTTGGGGGTAAAGGGCAATACCATAACAATTTTGGCTGCTACAGCTTCGGCGCCCGCTCTGGGTCGAGCTGTCCCGTGCCAACCTTTTGGAGGAGATGGCCTGGGGACTGGATGAAGGAATGGTTCTATGTGAAGAATGATTTGAAGACGCGAGAAGATATTAAAGATATCATTATGCGCCCTATTTGGCAGCGCTTCGGCCTTCGGAAGCCGAAGGTGGAAATTGACGAAACAATCGAAGAATGCCAGAGGGCCTTCGGCGTGGTTTGTTCTTTCATCGGGACAAGGGATTTGATCCAAGAACACATTGCCTTTAGAGTATGGCCACTTGCAAAAAAGTGGGAAATGCCGAAGGAAACCGTCAGCGAACCTAACGAAGGTGGACTAGTTAGGTTAAAAATCACCTTCAAATATGGAGATAAATTTGTCGAGCCAGATGATGACTGGCTGAAAAGTATTGAGGCTATAAGCGATGAGCTGCTTGGGCCATACTCGAAAGCAGAAGATACTACATTGTCTGCAGCCTTCGGAGGCCGGAAGAAGAAAAGACTCAACCGAGTATTTGATGCCATTGGGTTCGTGTACCCTAACTACCGTTACCCAACACGAGGTCAGAAAAGGAAAAATACTGCTTCAGCGAAGGAAGTTGCTTCAGCCGCTCCCAGCGAGCCAGCACCAGAGAGGAAAAAGATAAAGGTTCTTACGCACCGGCCACGCTATATTGAACCGGCCAAAGTGCCTGAATTTGTCAGTGAAACCTCTTCGGCCACCGAAGCCAAGGAGCCGACTCCCCTTCCGAATGTTGAAGAGTCAGTCATAATGCCGGAAATGGAGAAAATAGAAGAACCGAAGGCTACAGAAACAAGGACATATGAAATTTTAAGTTCTTCAGCAAAAGTTGAAGCACCAAAAAGCCAAAAGGGTCCAGCAATGACCCCCAAAAGAAAAAGGATGGTTAATGTACTGGATGATTTGGAGACAATAAAGTCTTCAAGCACTACTCCGAAGAAAATTGTTGAAACTTCCGAAGTGCAAATTGAAGCCTTTGGTGCCGAAGCTTCAAAGCACCAAGCTGAGACTGAAGCTGGGCCTTCAGAGCCCGCCAAGGTGAAATCCTTGGAAGCCGAAGAAACAAAAACAGCAGAACAAATTTTGGCTGAAGAAACTAGCACTGCCGCCCCGAAGCATTTTCTGAAACTTTCGATTATATTTTACGACATGCTTCGGGGAAAAAGTTGACTGAAAAAGAAAAGCAAGAGGCTCAGTTTTATGCCCAAAAACTGAAATATCCAAAGGGGGCGTTGATATTCAACGGCAGCGGAGAAGAAGACTTCTTGTATTGTCTCCCTGACAGCAAGGAGATTTCTGTATGTCGGGAGATGAGCAAGAGCTTCGGATTCCCAACATTAGAAGACGGGCTCTCGGTGTTGTCAAAAGACGAGCTGGCCGACAGCTTGGCGTACAATAGCTTAAAGGTGCAAAAATGAGGTCTTTGTATTATTTCTCGAAACCAAAATCTTTCATTTGCTTAAACTTATTGACACACACACATTTTTTTTGCAGGGCCTTATACTTAGCAATGCCCTCAGGGCTCAAAAAGATGCTGAAGACGAAGGGTGTGTTATGGCCCTAAGCAACCTTCGTTCCGAAGTAATTGAACTAAGGAACGAAGGTCTCGAAAAAGATAAAATATTACATTCATTGGTGAATAGAATAAAAGAAGACGAAGCTACTTTCAAAGCACAAGCTGAGGCTCAGAAGCGTGAAATTGAAGATCTTCGGAAGCAACTAGCCAGAGCTAAAGAGGAACGCACACTTGAAGAAACAAAACGAGAAATTAGTGAACAATGGGCAAATCATTTGGAAAAAAAACGTTGAAGAGCTCCGTGCATCCAAGAAAAGGTGCTATGAAAAATCCATAGAATGTGTTAAGAAAATAAGAACCAGCTTTGCCAGCGTTGGCGCATTTTCAAGTGAGGAGAACTTCATAAGGGGTGACCCCGAAGGCCCAATTGGATGGATCAGCCACGAAGCTGAAGCTTTTGAAGAAATTTTGAATAGTCGTGGAGACATATGTGCCTTTTCGGGTGCTAGGGGGATTGCTACTATTTTGGAGAGGAAAGGCTGTGACCATGTGAAATTCTTGGCACAATCCGAAGTCGCCTTATCCCCTGAAGATATAAGAGACCCCTCGGCCGAAGCGAGCCTGGTCGGTGGAAAATTTTTCACCGACATCTGGGACAATGGTGGCCGAGAAATGGCCCAAGAAATTATACGAAAAAGCGAGAAAGACATTCATGACGCTAGAAAAGTAGCAGAGGCCGCTGAGAAAAGTGCGGATCTCGAAGGGCAAATAGGTATTGACTAGTGGTTTTTGGCTCTTTGTTGTAATTTTTTGATTTCGAACTTGTTTACGCTTTGTAACATAGTCGTACTTTCTCCTCCCTCAGAGCCTGTCGAACCATCGGCGGACCCCCACGTGAAGGGGGACGACGAAATTAGAAAAATGGCCGAAGCCATCATGGATAAAGTTGTTGATCAGCTACTAAACGAAGCTGCAGAAGTAGTTCTAAGGGAAGATTAGATATTGTTGTAAAAACATCTAGAATGTAATGTTTGTTGAGGAACATGTGTAATATTTTGTAACTTTGAATGTAATATATAAGCTATTTATGGTTCTATTCTTTACGATGCATGAAACTTCGCATACATACCGTTTTTGAGCCTTCGGCGAAAAACACCTTCCCTTCTTTTCATGCTTCGTAAATAATATCCATGTTCTCATAAAATCAGTAACCAATCCTCGTAAAATCAATAACCAGTAGATCTTTTCATTTCAGAGTTTGACGAAGGTATATTTCTTCAATAGCTATTTTTGTGCCCTGGCACTATTTCTTCGAAACAATCTTCGAATATCAATACTGAGACCCCCTTCTTGCGTCGTTGATGCAATATGATGTATGATGTTATGCTATGCAAATGATGTAATGATGTGATGTTATGCAAAATGATATTTGCCGAAGATCGACGTTTTTTCACTACAAGCCTCCCTTAGGAGCTTCTTCGCCTTTTACTTCAGCGGAATCAGCGTTTATTTTTTGCTGTAAGCCTCCCTTAGGAGCTTCTTCGCCTTTTACTTTCAGCGGAATCAGCGTTTATTTTTTGTTGTAAGCCTCCCTTAGGAGCTTCTTCGCCTTTTACTTTCAGCGGAATCAGCGTTTATTTTTTGTTGTAAGCCTCCCTTAGGAGTTTCTTCGCCTTTTACTTTCAGCGGAATCAGCGTTTATTTTTCGTTGTAAGCTCTGCATTCCCTTCGGAACGACTTTTGAGCAGAAAACTTACGTTGCACTCCCTTAGGAACGACTTTTTATTATTTCGAAGATTCACCCCGTAACCATAAGTTCTTATGCTTCGGCAACTTTTTGGACTCCGTTATTCTGTGGAGAAGGTATATTTGTACTATAGCAAAGTCGAAGCTATTACAAGAAATTGAAAATGACAAAAAACACTTAGACTTTCAATAATTGTTCCTTATTAAAAAGAAAATGATACTGAATGCAAAAACTGCTGCCGAGGTAGGATATTTGTCAATAAATGTGCTTCGATTCTGGCACAGTACTATTGACTGTGCGAGCTTTGGACTCTTCTCTGAAGTCTCATTGGTGTTGAGTATGCTGACTCCCTTCTGGCTGCTGGCCTCGTTGCATTGGTGGTGGAGGTGGAAGCTGTTGCCAAGATGCCTGAGATTGACTTGCCGAAGCAACAGAAGCTGCAGGGTGGTTACCCACATACTCTGGGATATAAGGCGAGTGGTACGAAGCAGTATGCATGACTTGCTTCGGCTGGGTCTGTTGGGCTGCAGCTTCTGCTATTTCTTTTTGTTTCTGGATGGTGACATGGCACATCCTGGTGGTGTGGCCCTTGTCCTCACCACAGAATAAGCAATAAATTTTCCTTGGTTGATCCCCGAATCTTCCTCCGAAGCCCCTGGCACCTCTGCCCCTTGGACCTGGAGGCCGAGGATAACTCTGCTGCTGCCCCGAAGCCTGGGAAGCCTGGGAGGAATATTGCGGCCTCTGCTGCTGGCTTCCCCTGTCATCATTCTGGGTGGAATGAATCGATCTGACATGTCTAGGATGAAACCTCCCTCCGAAGCCCCTGGCTATTTCGGAAAATCTGTAAGCTTCCTCCCTTCTCTGTCGAAAGTCATTGTCAGCGCGGATGTATTCATCCATCTTCTGAAGCAATTTCTCCAGAGTCTGAGGGGGTTTCCTGGCAAAGTATTGGGCTGAAGGTCTCGGCCGAAGCCCCTTAATCATGGCCTTAATGACAATTTCATTGGGCACTGTTGGCGCTTGTGCCCTCAGGCGTAAGAATCTTCGGACATACGCCTGAAGATATTCTTCGTGGTCTTGGGTGCACAGGAATAGGGCTTGAGCAGTGACCGGCTTCGTTTGAAACCCTTGAAAACTGGTGATCAGCATATCCTTCAGCTTCTGCCGTGATGTGATTGTTCCTGGCCGAAGAGGGGAGTACCAGGTTTGTGCAACATTCTTGACAGCCATGACGAAAGATTTCACCATGACTGCAGTATTGCCACCATAGGAGGATATTGTTGCTTTGTAGCTCATCAGAAACTGCTTCGGATCTGAGTGGCCGTCGTACATGGGTAGTTCAGGTGGCTTGTAGGACGGAGGCCAAGGTGTAGCCTGCAGTTCTGCTGACAGAGGGGAAGCATCATCAAAAGCAAAATTTCCATGATGGAAATTCTCATACCAGTCATCTTCGTTGAAGAAGCCCTCCTGATGAAGCTCTCTGTGCTGGGGCCTTCGGTTCTCCTCATCTTGAGTAAGATGGCGAACTTCTTCAGAGGCTTCGTCTATCTGCCTTTGCAGGTCAGCTAGCCTAGCCATCTTTTCCTTCTTCCTTTGCACCTGTTGATGAAGCATCTCCATATCTCTGATCTCTTGATCCAATTTGTCCTCTTGAGGCGTTGGACTGGTGGCCTTCCTCTTCTGGCTTTGGGCTTCCTGAAGAGAGAGGGTCTCCTGGTTGGGGTCAAGCGGTTGCAGAGCTGCAGCCCCTATTGCTGAAGCTTTCTTTGGCGGCATGACGAAGGTCTATGCTTGCCGAAGATGTTCGAAACTCAAAAAGTGGAAGTGAGTTCACCGGAGGTGGGCGCCAATGTTGGGGACTTGTTCTCAAATGCTTCGAGTTAAGAACAAGGCAACATGAAAAGTGTTAAATGTTGAAGTCCTTCGTCCTTTGAGACATTATCTCCCTTCGGATATAATGAATTCCGGACGAAGGTTGTGAAGGAAAAAACCTTTGTAAGCACAATAAATGATGAGGAAGAATTCATATACGAAACACGAAAAATAATATAAACATTATCATCAACTTATTTTTATTTGTATTAACATATCTACAATAACAAATTATAGATGTACCTTCGGTTTGACGGAAAGTAAGGTACAGGCGTGATGCAAAAAGCGAATGCCAAGTCAGCGTGAACAGTACGAGAGTACTGTTCATCTATTTATAGGCAAGGGACGCAGCCCATGTACAATTACATTCATACCCTTTACATTTGCTAATAACTCTATAGTAATTCTTCGAGGTCTAATTTGCCTTTTCATCTTTAAGTCGGTTCCCCTTTTCTGCTGTCATGCCAAAGCTTTTCTGCTCACAGCTTCGTGATCACCTAGACCTTCGTCATAATCATCTTTCGTCTCGTTCAGGCTTCGTCCTGACTGTGCTCTTGTATACTCATGATCCGATTCCAAAGATACCTCCTCACATATTTCACTTGGAAAACATTGTCAAATCATGTTTTAGAGGACCTTCGGAAGCCGAAGTCCCCCAACAGGTACATTACCTTTACCTTGGAGTGAACTCGAACGACGGTGGCTCGGCGGGGCTCCTCCGCATGACGATGAGTGTGGCGTCGCTGTCTACACACGGTGATGGCGATGATGGTCGTGACGAGGTGCAACCCGGCGACGTTTTCTCACAATGTCAAGCAGGCCTCCGAACATGGCGCAGCGGTGTCAGCAGGGCATGAGTGGTGAGCTTGTAACGTGTTAGAGGAGGGGGTCAAGCGGGTGCTGGGGACTCATAAGCAGGCAACAGATGTGGGTAGTGAGAGCACCTAGAGGGGGGGTGAATAGGTGATCCTGTAAAAACTTGAAACTTAATGCCACAAAACTTGATTAGGAGTTAGCACAATAAAGCCAAGTGGCTAGAGAGGAGTTCTTGCAAGACACGATAACCACAAGAAGATCAACACAGATAGGCACAGTGGTTTATCCCATGGTTCGGCCAAGTCCAACACTTGCCTACTCCACGTTGTGGCGTCCCAACGGACGAGGGTTGCAATCAACCCCTCTCAAGCGGTCCAAAGACCACTTGAATACCACGGTGTTTTGCTTTGTTTTACTATATCCTGCTTGCGAGGAATCTCCACAACTTGGAGCATCTCGCCCTTACAATTTGATGTTCACAAAGAAGCACTGAAGTAAGGCTGGGATGAGCAACGCACATGTTGGGGACTTGTTCTCAAGCACTTCAAGAGTTAAGAACAAGGCAACATAGAAAATGTTAATCGTCAATGTCCTTCGTCCTCCGAAGCATTATTTCCCTTAGGATGTAATGACTTGCGGACGAAGGTTATGAAGGACATACCTTCATAACCTCATCAGACAATGACGGAGGTGATAAAATATAATATAAAAGAAAACATGAACAATCATTTATTATTGAGCATAAATAAAAATATTATTGAATCACAAGTGTACCTTCAATCGGAAGGAAATGACAATACAAGTGTGACGCAAAAAGCGAATGCCAAGTCAGCGTGAACAGTACAGGGACACTGTTCACCTATTTATAGGCACGGGACACAGCCCTTACAAAATTACATTCATGCCCTTTACATTTGATAATAATTCTATAGTAGTCTACCGAGGTCTGAATAGCCTTTTTATCTTTAAGTCGGTTCCACTCTTTGCTGTCACGCCGAAGCTTTCCTGCTCACACCTTCGGCTCTGTATCAACCTTCGTATTATTCCGGTTTACAGCAACGCCGACTTTAGTCCGAGGGTACCTGTTCACACATTGTACTACAGAAATACTGTTAAATCCTGTTTTTGAGGACCTTCGGACGCCGAAGGTCCCCAACAGTAGCCCCTCGCAATATTAATTTGTTTGAAATAATAAATTTAGATTGCGATATGGACGAAGGCTTTACGCCGAAGGTCCGAAAAAACACCTTCCCTTTGCTAGAATAGCAACATTCAATGACAAGTGGGGTCTTTCAACTGTCAACGCACCGAGCGTATAAATACGGCCATACCGCAAACTCATTTTGCACGCTTTCTGGCCAACCACTCCCGCTCACTCAATTTTTAGCTCTTGTGCGCTGTGATTTGCTAAGCTTTCAGCTTTGAAGCTTCGGCTTTGAAAACAGTTTTTTAGTGTTTCCGAAGATGTCTGAAGCTGCTAAGAAGGCTGCTGCTGAGATGAAGCTGAATCTTGATGAAGAGAAGAACTTAGGATTTCTTATAGCGATGTCGAAGACCAACACAGAAAAATCACCAAGGAGATTCTGGAAGGGCTGTCTGAAGATACTGGTGACAGTGAAAGTTATGATGTGGACAGCGGTGGCGAAGACTCCGAAGATCGTCCCTGGCGACCAAGCCATTCAGTTTATGGTAAATCAACTATCAAAGAGAATCATCTTGTTAACATGAGAGGAAGGTATTTCCGGGATTTGTCCGTTGTGAGGGCCGACGAAGGGGAGAAGACTTGTCCACACCCCGAAGAGAATGAAGTCGTAGTGTTCCGAAGCTTTTTGAAGGCTGGGCTGCGATTGCCCTTGAGCAGCTTCGTCGTGGAGGTGCTGAAGATTTTTGAAGTCTATCTTCACCAACTTACCCCCGAGGCAATCATAAGGCTGAATATCTTTGTGTGGGTCGTGCGAAGCCAAGGTCTGAAGCCTGATGCAAAAAGTTTCTGCAATATGCACGAATTATCATACGAGACAATACCTTGGGGTAAGGAACAGTATCACAATAACTTTGGCTGCTACAATTTTGTTTCTCGGTCTGGATCAAGCTGCCCCGTGCCAACTTTTCGGAAAAGATGGCCCAGCGGCTGGATGACAGAATGGTTCTATGTAAAAAATGATCTGAAAGCACGAGAAGATATCAAGGGTATAATTATGCGCCCTATTTGGCAAAGCTTCGGCCTTCGCAGGCCGAAGGTTGAAATGAATGAAGCTGCCGAAGAATGCCAGAGAGCCTTCGGCATTGTCTGTTCTTTTATAGGAACAAGGGACTTAGTACAAGAGCACATCGCTTTCAGGGTGTGGCCGCTTGCAGAGAAATGGGAAATGCCACAAGAAACCATTAAAGAGGCCAACGAAGGTGGACTTGTCAGGTTTAAGTACACTTTTAAGTTTGGAGATAAATTTATTGAACCAGATGATGAGTGGTTGAAAAGCATTGATAATTTAAGTGATGAGCTGCTTGGTACCTACTCGAAGGCCGAAGATACTGCAATGTCAGCAGCCTTCGGAGGCCGAAAAAAGAAGAGGCTGAATCGGGTATTTGATGCTATTGGGTTTATCTACCCTGACTATTGCTATCCCATCCGAAGGCAGAAAAGAAAAAACACAACCTCTGCAAAAGAAGAAACTGCAGCTGCTCCTAGCGAGCCAGAACCGAAAAGGAAGAAGATAAAGGTTCTCACGCATCGGCCGCGCTATATTGAACCAGCTTCGGTGCCTGAGTTTACCGGAGAAACTTCTTCGGCCACCGAAGCTAAAAAACCAGCCGAGCCAACTTCGCTGCCAGAAGTCGCAGAAACGGCCGAAGTGCCAACAAAGACAAAATTGGAGCAATCAAAGATTTTGTTACCAGAAACGAAAGAGAAGGCCGAAGCGCCATTCACAGAAAAAATGGAAGAGATAAAGGAAACAACTGAGGGCTCCAAAACATCAGAAGTTTTGAGTCCTACAGCAATCATTGGGACAGCAAAAAATGAAAAAGTGCCAGCCGTAACTCCGAAGAGAAAGAGAATGGCTAATGTGCTAGATGTACTAGAAACGATCAAATCTTCGAGCACACCTCCGAAGAAGGCTGCTGTTACTCCTGAAACAACAGTTGAAACTTCTGGTTCTACAATCCCAGAGCAAGGGGCTGAAGCCGAAGCTGGGCCCTCAGAGCCCGTAAAGGGAAAACCTTTGGAAAGTGAGGCAGAAAAAATAACAAAGCCAACTTTTGTTGAAGAAACCGGTGTTGTTGCCCCCGAAGCATCCCCCAAAATTCGTGATTATATTTTCCGTCATGCTTCGGGGAAAAAATTATCAGAAAAAGAAGAACAAGAGGCCCAGCATTATGCCCAAAAACTGAAATATCCAAAGGGGGCGTTAATATTTAATGGCAGTGGAGAAGAAGACTTCTTGTATTGTCTCCCCGACAGCAAGGAAATTTCTGTCTGTCGGGAGATGAGCAGAAGCTTCGGATTCCCAACTTTAGAAGACGGACTTTCGGTGCTGTCGAAGAACGATCTGGCCGACAGCCTGGCTTACAATAGTTTAAAGGTGCGACAAATAAAATTTTTGTATTTTTTTTTGTTGAGTCCAAAAAATTTTTCGTTTGACAAAACCTATTGACGCACACATATGTCTTTTTGCAGGGCTTGATACTTAGCAATGCCCTCAGGGCACAGAAAGATGCTGAAGACGAAGGGTGTACTATAGCCCTGAGCAACCTTCGTTCCGAAGTAATTGAACTGAGGAACGAAGGTCTCGAAAAAGACAAAATATTATACTCATTGATAAATAAAATAAAAGAGGACGAAGCTGCTTTTAAAATTCAAGCTGAAGCTCAGAAACGCGAAATTGAAGACCTTCGGAAACAACTGGCCAGAGCCAAGGAAGAACGCATACTTGAAGAAACAAAGCGTGAACTCAGCGATCAATGGGCAGATCACCTAGAAGTGACTGTTGAAGAGCTTCGTTCGTCCAAAAAGAGATGCTATAATAAATCTATAGATTGTGTCAAGAAATTAAAGGCTAGCTTCGCCAAGGTCGGTGCATTCTCAAGTGAGGAAAACTTTTCAAGAGGCAATCCCGAAGGTGTCATCGAATGGATTAACCACGAAGCCGAAGCCTTTGAAGAAATTTTAAATAGCCGAGGAGATATATGTGCCTTCTCTGGCGCCAGAGGGATTGCCACTATCTTAGAGAAGGAGGGCTGTGAACATGTAAAAATTTTAGCACAGTCCGAAGCTGCTTTGTCCTTTGAAGATACAAAAGATCCTTCGGCCGAAGCTAGCATAATTGGTGGAAAGTTTTTTACTGATATCTGGGATAATGGTGGCCGAGAGATGGCCGGAGAAATTATTCGAAGAAGTGAAAAGGGTATTCACGATGCTAGAGAAGTAGCTGAGGCTGCTGAAAAGAGCGCAGAGGCCGAAGGTCAATTAGGTATTAAATAATAGTTTTTATCGTGTTGTAACCTTAGGCTTTTAAGATTTGTTTGCGATTTGTAATAGCAAAGTAGCCGTGTCCTGTCCTTCCTCAGATCCTACTGAAGTATCTCCGGGTGCACGGCCTAAGGGTGACGATGAGATTAAAAAGATGGCTAAAGCTATTATGGATGAAGTTGTCGATCGACTGTTGAACGAAGCTGCAGAAGTGGTACTTAGGGAAGACTAGATGCTATTGTAAAAACATTTTAAATGTAACATGTGTAATATCTTGTAATCCTGTATGTAACATATTTGTTTTATTTTTCTTTATGGTTCAATTCTTTACGATGCATGAAACTTTACATACGTACCTTTTTTGAGTCTTTGGCGAAAAAAAACACCTTCCCTTCTTTTCATGCTTCGTGAAGAAGAATTACCATTTATCACAACAATATCCGAAGTATCCTGGAAAGTTTTGAAGCTTCGTAGAAACATTCTTTAAGGCTATACTTCAGAGATCAATATTGTTTCTCCTTGTTACTTGGCATGATTTGCCCCTTTTTCAAAGCGTTTTTCCGAAGATTGATATCATATTTCCTTATGCCACATGCAGTATGATGTATGATGCTTATGTTATGCAAAGATGATGTGATGATGCTATGCTATATAAGGTGATATTCCGAAGATACACGCATATTTGCGCGATAAAACACAATCTTTTTGTGAATCAGCATTGACTTTTCGCTATAAGCCTCCCTTAGGAGCTTCTTCGCCTTTTACTTCAGCGGAATCAGCGTTGACTTTTCGCTGTAAGCTCTGCATTCCCTTAGGAACGTCTTTGGAGCTTCTTCGCCTTTTACTTAGGCGGTATCAGCGTTGACTTTTCGCTGTAAGCTCTGCATTCCCTTAGGAACGTCTTTGGAGCTTCTTCGCCTTTTACTTAGGCGGTATCAGCGTTGACTTTTCGCTGTATGCTCTGCATTCCTTTTGGAACGACTTTGGAGCAGAAAACTTACACTGCGCTCCCTTCGGAACGACTTTTTGTGACTTCGTCAAACTTACTCTGCGTTCCTTAGAACGACTTTTTGTGACTTCGTCAAACTTACTCTGCGTTCCTTAGAACGACTTTTTGTGACTTCGTCAAACTTACTCTGCGTTCCTTAGAACGACTTTTTGTTGCTTCGAAGAATTTTCGATAGTCCGAAGGTCCTTTTTATTATCACAAGCCTGTGAAGAAAACATATTTCTCTTGTAGAAATCAACGAAACTAATTACATGAAACCTAAACAATGTCCTTTATTACAGAAAATAAAACTGAATGAAAAAGATTGCTATTAAGGTAGGATATTTGTCAATAGATGTGCTTTGATTCTGGCACAGTGCTATTGACCGTGCGAGCTTCGGACTGTTCCCTGAAGTCCCTTTGATGCGGAGCATATTGGCTCCCTTCTGGCTGCTGGCCTTGTTGCAACGGAGGTGGAGGCGGAGGCTGTTGCCAGGAAGCTTGAGGCTGGCTTGCCGAAGCGGCAGAGACTGCAGGATGGTTGCCCACATATTCTGGGATGTAGGGCGAATGATACGAAGCTGTATGCATGACCTGCTTCGGCTGGGCTTGTTGTGCTGCTGCTTCAGCTATTTCCTTTTGCTTCTGTATAGTAACATGGCACATCCTGGTAGTATGGCCTTTGTTCTCACCGCAGAATAAGCAAAAGATTCTTCTCGGTTGATCGCCAAATCTTCCTCCGAAGCCCCTGGCGCCTCTGCCTCTTGGAGCTGGTGGCCGGAAGGAGCTTTGCTGTTGTCCAGAAGCCTGTGAGGAGCATTGTGGCCTTTGCTGTTGGCTTCCTCTGTCATCATTTTGTGTAGAATTGTGAATTGATCTCACATGCCTCGGGTAAAACCTCCCTCCGAAGCCCCTGGTCATTTCAGAAAACCTGAAAGCCTCCTCCCTTCTTTGGCGAAAATCATTGTCGGCCCGAATGTATTCATCCATTTTCTGGAGAAGCTTCTCCAAAGTTTGAGGAGGCTTCCTAGCGAAGTACTGAGCTGACGGACCTGGCCGAAGCCCCTTGATCATGGCCTCGATGACAATTTCATTGGGCACCGTTGGTGCCTGTGCCCTCAGACGCAAGAACCTTCGGACATATGCCTGAAGGTATTCTTCGTGGTCCTGAGTGCACTGGAACAGAGCCTGAGCAGTGACCGGCTTCGTCTGAAATCCTTGAAAGCTGGTTAACAACAAATCCTTCAGCTTCTGCCATGAAGTGATCGTTCCTGGTCGAAGGGAGGAATACCAGGTTTGAGCAACACTTCTGACAGCCATAACGAAAGATTTGGCCATGACTGAAGCATTGCCACCATATGAAGACACTGTTGCTTCGTAGCTCATCAAAAACTGCTTCGGGTCTGAGTGGCCATCAAATACAGGGAGCTGAGGCGGCTTGTAGGACGGGGGCCAAGGTGTAGCCTGCAGCTCAGCGGACAGAGGAGAAGCATCATCAAAAACAAAATTCCCATGATGGAAATTGTCATACCAATCATCTTCGTTGGGAAAACCCTCCTGATGAAGGTCTTGATGCTGAGGCCTTCGGTGTTGCTCGTCCTGAGCAAGATGACGAACTTCTTCAGAGGCTTCGTCTATTTGCCTCTGCAGTTCAGCTACCCTGGCCATCTTTTCCTTCTTGCGTTGAATCTGCTGCTGAAGGATTTCCAGATTTTGAATCTCCTGATCTAGATCATCCTCCGGAGGTGTTGGACTGGTAGCCTTCCTCTTCTGGCTTCGTGCCTCTCTAAGAGAAAGGACGTCTTGATTGGGGTCCAGCGGCTGCAGCGTGCTAGCCCCTGGTGCTGAAGCCTTCTTCGGCGGCATGACGAAGGTGATGCTTGCCGAAGATGTTAAAAAGCTCAAGAAATGGAAGTGAGTTCACCGGAGGTGGGCGCCAATGTTGGGGACTTGTTCTCAAGCACTTCAAGAGTTAAGAACAAGGCAACATAGAAAATGTTAATCGTCAATGTCCTTCGTCCTCCGAAGCATTATTTCCCTTAGGATGTAATGACTTGCGGACGAAGGTTATGAAGGACATACCTTCATAACCTCATCAGACAATGACGAAGGTGATAAAATATAATATAAAAGAAAACATGAACAATCATTTATTATTGAGCATAAATAAAAATATTATTGAATCACAAGTGTACCTTCAATCGGAAGGAAATGACAATACAAGTGTGACGCAAAAAGCGAATGCCAAGTCAGCGTGAACAGTACAGGGACACTGTTCACCTATTTATAGGCACGGGACACAGCCCTTACAAAATTACATTCATGCCCTTTACATTTGATAATAATTCTATAGTAGTCTACCGAGGTCTGAATAGCCTTTTTATCTTTAAGTCGGTTCCACTCTTTGCTGTCACGCCGAAGCTTTCCTGCTCACACCTTCGGCTCTGTATCAACCTTCGTATTATTCCGGTTTACAGCAACGCCGACTTTAGTCCGAGGGTACCTGTTCACACATTGTACTACAGAAATACTGTTAAATCCTGTTTTTGAGGACCTTCGGACGCCGAAGGTCCCCAACAGCACACAAGACACAAAATCAGAGCACAAATACGCACACAAGTCACAACTCGAGCTCACAACACAACCCAAAGAGTTCTCTACTCAAATGGAGCTCTAGTTGCTATCACAAAGAATCGAATGTGCGGAATTGGAGTCTTGGTGCTTAGGAATTCTTAGAGAATGCTTGTTATTCTCCTCCATGCACCTAGGGGTCCCTTTTATAGCCCCAAGGCAGCTAGGAGCCGTTGAGAGCATTCCAGGAAGGCAATTCTTGCCTTCTGTCGACTGGCGCACCGGACAGTCCGGTGCACCACCGGACACTGTCCGGTGCGGATTTCTTTCCTATTTTGGTGCAGCCGACCGTTGGAGATTCAAAGCTGTTGGCACACCGGACACTGTCCGGTGCACACCGGACAGTCCGGTGCCCCCTTCTGACCGTTGGCTCTGCCACGCGTCGCGCGCGGATTACACGGCTGACCGTTGGCCCGACCGACTGTTGGCTCACCGGACAGTCCGGTGATTTATAGCCGTACGCCGCCGCCGAAATCCGAGAGTAGCCAGTTTGCCAGAGCCAGCCTGGCGCACCGGACACTGTCCGGTGCACCCAGACTGCGCAGAGTCATGGCTGCTCAGCCAAGTCTTTTCCAAATTGGTCTTTTCCTGTTTCTAGCACTTAGACACAATACATTAGTCTCCAAAACAATGTACTAAGTCTTAGAAACATACCTTTACTCTTGATTTGCACTTCTTAAGTCTTTGGCACAAATATTACTCAAAGCATTTGTGTGGAGCACTTAATCACCAAAATCTTATAGAAATGTCCCAAGGGTACATTTCCCTTTCAATCTCCCCCTTTTTGGTGATTAATGCCAACACAACAAAAAGCAACTACAAGAAGTGCAACATCAATGCAAATGAAAACAAGAATTCGTTTTGTTTCAAATTTGGCATATTTGGATCATCCTTTGCCACCACTTGGTTTTGTTTTTGCAAATCAAACTCAATTTCCTATCTCTAAGTCAAACACACTTGTTGAGACATAAAGAGAGTTGTTCAAAGAGAAATTGACCAAAGATTTCAAAAACTCCCCCTATTTCCCATAATCAAAAAATCTCCCCACAAGAGATCAACCTTTGACAAAAAGAGACATTTAGAATTTTGACAAATCAAAAGTCCTAACTCTACTATTTTCAAAATTCTCAAGTGGTAGCTGATCCAGTTGTTGCTTTGGCCCTTAATTTCTCCCCCTTTGGCATCAAGCACCAAAACGGGATCATTTTTGGCCTTTGAACCCCATTGCCTCACCAAAATCTTCAACTAAGAGTAAAAAGGCAATAAGAGCATGGAGATGAACTTGGAATAGGTTACCCTCTCATCGGAGTGCAGTGGAAGTCTTGCATGGTCCAAGTCCACCTTTTCCTTTTCAGTTCACCTTTGAGACTAAATCAAGCAAACTCAAGCACACGGTTAGTCTCAAGGGGTCAAGTTGTAGCATGCCTCCCCCTAAATAAGTGCATCACTTGCAAATGGACTTGTGAGGTCCGGGGATCATGAGTACAACTTGAGCACCATTAATAAACAACAATATGCATAAGGAACATGATCAAAGGCATAAAACACATGTATGCTATAAATCAATCCAGGTTCCACGAATCTAAGACATTTAGCTCACTACGCAGCCTGCAAAAGGTCGACTCATCTAGAGGCTTGGTAAAGATATCGGCTAGCTGGTTCTCGGTGCTAACATAAAACACTTCGATATCTCCCTTTTGCTGGTGGTCTCTCAAAAAGTGATGCCGGATGTCTATGTGCTTAGTGCGGCTGTGTTCAATAGGATTATCTACCATGCAGATAGCACTCTCATTATCACATAGGAGTGGGACTTTGCTCAGATTGTAGCCAAAGTCCCTGAGCGTTTGCCTCATCCAAAGTAGTTGCGCGCAACACTGTCCTGCGACAACATACTCGGCCTCAGCGGTGGATAGGGCAACAGAAGTTTGTTTCTTAGAGCTCCATGACACCAGGGACCTTCCTAAGAATTGGCACGTCCCCGATGTACTTTTCCTATCGACCTTACATCTAGCATAATCGGAGTCTGAATATCCAATCAAGTCAAAGGTAGACCCCTTTGGATACCAGATCCCGAAGCAACGCGTAGCAACTAAATATCTAAGAATTCGCTTAACGGCCACAAGGTGACATTTCCTTGGGTCGGATTGAAATCTAGCACACATGCATACGCTAAGCATAATATCCGGTCTACTAGCACATAAATAAAGTAAAGACCCTATCATAGACCGGTATGCCTTTTTATCAACGGACTTACCTCCTTTGTTGAGGTCGACGTGTCCGTCGGTTCCCATTGGAGTCTTTGCTGGCTTGGCGTCCTTCATCCCAAACCTCTTGAGCAAGTCTTGTGTATACTTCGTTTGTGAGATGAAGGTGCCATCCTTGAGTTGCTTCACTTGGAACCCAAGGAAGTAGTTTAACTCGCCCATCATCGACATCTCGAATTTCTGAGTCATCACCCTACTAAACTCTTCACAAGACTTTTGGTTAGTAGAGCTGTAACACCCCTGGTGTTACTATAACTAAAACTTGAGCATGGCATCATAAGCATTGGCATTGCATATGTTTGACACACCTAGAGTGCATTCACTAGGCAAAAATTTCAAGCAAGTTGTATTGTTTTAATGTTTTGCAAATAGAACCCTGGTTAAAGGACTTAACCCTAAATAGTGGTTAAAGGGGTAAAACGTAACCCAAGTTAAGAAAACCTAAATACTTTAGAGTAAAAGTCATAAAATGACCCCAAAAATAAAGTTGAATCACATTTATACCCCTGGGATACCAGAAACCCTAATTGGAACCCTGGAAAACCCTAAAACCAAACCCTAGGGGCCTATGTGCAAAATTAGTCCACTTTTGGACTAAAGTGCAAAAAAACAAGTTAAATAGGTATCTTTAGTCATTTGGGTCACATATATGTGAATTTGCAAGCCAAACCCTAAGTTTTGGACTCATTTGCAAAAGGGACCTTGATTTTGATTCCTATGCTAAGTCTGAAAACAGGGTTATAGGCCCAACTTTGGGGTTGTATAGCTTTCAAAATAGTGAGAATTCAGGTTAGGTGACCACATCAAAGTTGAAGACCAAACATAGGGGAGCAACTTTGTTCAAGGGTTCAAGCCATGTTCTTATAAGAAATGTGGAGAAAATCTCAACCCAAGTTGGACTGTCAGGCTGATATAATCTGAATTTCAGATGGACAGTGACTTGGATCCAAGTTTGAGAACCAATTTAACGTTGATCCAGAAAGAATCTGTCTTGGAGTGCTATAATAAAGATGTAGCTGATTTGTAGCTCTCCAACTTTACTGCAGGGTATGGAATATGTTACCATAGGGATTTGTGAGCAAATCGAGCCTAAATATTGGCTGTCAGGCCAACTGAATGGGTTAGTCGATGGTACAGTAACCTGCTTGGGTTCAGAACACTTCACCGCCGTCGATCACTCCTCCGCCGCGATTCGTGTCGCCGGCGTTAGGATTCGCGCTTGGGTGGGTGGGTAACACCCGGTGTACGCTACGCCGCCGTGGATAAGCTCCAGCCATTAAAAATTCCGGCCACCATACTACGTCACCGCGGTGGAAGACGATAAGAACGCCGGTCATAGCCGTCGTCCGACCCTACGCCACGTATCCGGGCACCTCTGTCGTGTCATCGTGTTTCCCCGCTGCTATCTCACCGATGCCGGTGAGCCCACCACGGCGGTGGACACGAAACCGTGGCGCCAGAGTCCTTCCTCATCTCCGGCCGCCAGCACGACCTTGCGAAATTGGACACCACCGTCGATGGGATCTATAAATTGAGTGCGCCACAATCTCCGTAGGGCAGTAAACTATCCAGCCACCACGAATCAGCCGCATCCATTCGCTAGAATCCGCGAATTTTGAATTCGCCCCAAATCAGTTCCCGCCGCCGTGAAGAACAGCTCGCTGCGGCCAGCTCGAATCCGGTTAGCTCGCGTCCCTCTGTTTCTTGTTCTAGCGTCCTCATGTGCCCTTGATGCTCACCAAACCGTCCAATTACACTAGAAGCCCACCCATCGCCAGGAACATCCCCATCCATCCGCAACCTTCACGGTCACCGTGGCCAGCACAACCCTGTTGATCATTAGTGAAATTAAGTTGGGGGAAAGGTTTGGGATGAGTCCAATTCCGTGTCCGTCGCTCGGGAACCCTAGTCGTTGCCCTATCCCGCCGGTCTAGGAGCTCGCTGGACTTCGGCCGCGCTCGACGCCGTCGTGGACTCAGCACAGTGAAGGATTAGAACTTGGAGGGGTTTTCTGTAGTATGTCAGAGACTCAGTGAAATAGTGATAGAACCCAGTTATGGTTAGCCAAGAAACCGAGGTTCTTTTCGCAAAACTGCCAGAGCAGCGCGGGCGCGCGCATGAGCGCACTTCTGCCCTAACTGGGCCGACGCAGGCCAGTTTTGAGCCCACGACTGTTGAAGTGTTTTTCTTTTTCTTTTATCTCCAGAGCCAAAACAATTATCAAAAACAGTAGAAAAATCCTAAAAATATGAGACCAATTTTCTTAGAACCCTAATTTCCTGTAGTAATTAATAAAAATAAACTCAGGATTTTTAGATCAAATAAGGAATTCTAGAGTATTTAAAATAGCCTAAACTACTGGTTCTGGATTTTTAGAAAATAGATAATAGCCCCAAAATTGCCCAAACTTTTTATGTGAGCTTTTCACATTATTTAGAAGCCATGGGTAGAGTTTGGTTTGATTTGAACATTGTTTGATAACTAGAACCCAAAACCACCCCCCTGCCCTGTGAACTCCTTTACCAACTCCGGAAACCCTAAGTTCCCAGAATTTCGTGAAGGAAAGTTGTATTCAAGACTTAGTTAATAAATCTTTATTATCTTTGCACTCTCATGAGCATGACATGACATTCATTCTTATATATATACCTATATGGTTATATTTAGAAAACGAAGAAGAGAGTGAAGTGACTCAAGAGAAGACACCACCACCTTTGGAATCTCGGGCAAGGACTTGGCTCTACTTCGACATCTGCGAGTCCAAGCCTGACTCACCTGTGAACAAAGGCAAGCCCCGGTGCATGCAACCCCTTTCCTTGTGTTTTTAAATACTTTTCGCACACTTAAGTCTAGTGAAATGTGCATTAGGTTCATAGGAATTGCTTGAAACCCTTTGATGCATTGCTTTCCTTGATATCCATACCTTTATAGATACTTCTGTGAAGTATCAAAATTATGATTTACAAAAATGCTTAGCCTTGCTTAGATCTTGTGGATAGAGGTTGTCCTTAATTTAACTCGAGAAAGGATGGCTTCTACCTGCAAGAATATTTTCATTTGGAACAATGGTGGGATCTTACTGCAAAGCTCCCTGTGATGCTCTTTTCATCCTTGGGAACAGAAACAATCCTAAGGATGGAAGTATGTAAATCGAGACTTGGGTTAGGAACAGGTGATGTTCTACCCAGGTTGATTAAGGATTAACGCGTATGTAGGCTTGATGATCGAGGACCCTTTAACTGGTCACATGCCTCGTCATGGGTAAGCCTTGCCTCGGGCAGACTAAGGCCGGAATAAGATAACACGAAATGGGCGTGGAGCGGTGGCGAGAGTAGCGTGTACCCTCCGTGGCAAGAGGCTGGACGGTGGTGTATCTGTGCTCTCGGTTTGCGTGAACCTGATCCGGTCTTAAGAACCCCGGTGGCGGGTTGACATATGCAAGGGTTAAGTGCTACATATGTCGTGTGATTGGAGATCCTCAGCTGAGTATAATCGATTCGGATCGCCGTACCTTCGCGGTTATGAAGACTTGGTCACTGCCCTGCAACCTAAAGTCAGGATGTGAACACTATGGATAAAAATGATGTTGCATTGATGAGATGTTGAAATTAGACTAGATGCAAATAGAGTCTATTAATACTTAATATGGCGTTAAAAGATTGAAAGTAAGGACTCACTTTAGTAAGCTACTTCTGCAAAAGTATAAGTTGATTTTTGCTAAAGCCTCTCCTTGACTCCTATTTATCCAGCATACCCTTGAGAGTCTTTTCCTTAGTCGGGTAAGACTTGCTGAGTAATTCCATACTCAGGGTTTATCCCTTTGTTGTTTTTAGGTGAGGAAGCGACAAAGTTTTGTTGCTTTTGCTCCAAGGTGGTATCTAATGAAGAAAAACAAGAATGAAGATACGGGAGGACTTGGTCCTCCACATAGGATCTTCTTGTTTGATAGTTATTGGGAGGAGTTTTTGCCTCCCTTGATATGTGTACTCAGCACTCGTTTATAGCTCTGGTCTGTAATAAAATAACTCAATCTTACTTTCTAAATAAATGTAAGTTTATGTAATTGCTTCCGCACTTCTATATCTCCGATGTTCTGTAATGTCTGCAAGACGGGTGAAACGTTCCTGGTAAGGTAAGGAAAGATACCGAACTTGTCAAGTAGTCAGGGGCACCTACAGGGTTGTCTAGAGTCCGTTGGACAAGGACAACTGTAGGTGGGCCTAATTACTTGGGAGGTTCCGTCACAGCTGGTATCGGAGCGTAGCCCTTCTTTGCAGATATTATGAGGCATCTTCAAAAGGATTTTCAAAAGTCTTACCTAAAAACTCTTTTCTCTTCTTACCTAACTATACTGAAGAGTCTATCTTAAAGACCAGATAGGAAGAGTGCAATGTATAGAAGGTTGAATCAACTAAGGTTGATTCTGTAATTATACATGCATCATGCTAAGCACTATATTAATAAAATTTCCCCCTTAGAGAAATGTTGTCGCGCACCAGAAAGACCGCGCGCAAATCTACTAGACCCATTGGCGTACCCTGCCATTAACTTGCCCCAAGACATGAAGAAAGTAACAGTGGCAGCGACGATCCTATCGGGATCTGGAAGCACAAGTCGAGCTGCTTCAATCAGAACTCCGTCACAGGAATGATCTATGGGTCGCGGATGCAGCCATCCGCTACTTGCAAGACCAACTCGTGAAACGAGATTTAGCACTCGATTAGATGGTTAACTCTCGTTTACTCGCCTGGGCTAAGGAAGCCAAAGCTCGAGCCCATGCGGAGGAGCTTAGCTTAGCCATGGATAACTTGCAGGTCTATTATAATACACTACATGAAGAAGTTCATGTGTTGTATTCACAACTACACCCGAACGTCCCTGCGAATCTTGTCGGGACAGAAGCCAGACCTTCTTATGTAGTAGGAGAAGCACTTGATGGTGAACCGGACCTTTTCAGGCCCCCTCCCTCTATGAAGTTGGTTGACGAATGGTCTTCTACGCCCGACAGTAAAGCTACTAAAAGTGAAAAGAAGTGGCTTACCAGGTGCCCTTAACATTGGCCAGACAGGACTTTCCTACTAATATGATCATTCTGAAAGGCCAAGACATAGATGTCATCTTGGGCATAAACTGGTTAGTCCAGCAAAAAGTAGTTCTCAACACTGATATGAGAACCATCAGGTTGAGTTATGACCAATAGAGAGTTGGTGACTTGATTGCCTAAACCCAAGAATTAGGCTATATTCGTAATTAGTGAACCATGACCTGACCCAAAGTCGAATTGTCCGTTATCACTTCATGACCACACCCGTACAAATCAATGCCTAGATAATTTCCTTGTCAAACCTAAGGTGTACCTAGACTTCAAACAAGGATCTCAAGTCATGTCTCCCTTTAGAACCATTCTCTTGATCAGCTGATACAGGTTGCAGTCTTTAGTATATTTGGCCTCTCCTTGTAGATCACCTTGTTGCTCTATTAACTCAACCTAGAAAAGACATGACCGACCATTTCCTTGAATTTGATGCCTTTAGTTCCTTCATATCTATCGAAGGCATACCAACTTAATCCTTGACTTTGTGCTCTTTGCGGTGGGCATAGAAATATGCCTGGGGCTGATTTAACAGGCTCCCATCGTACTTCTTTCATCAAGTTTAGATTATGGCCATGCCTTGGGCCATGATCTATTTGGCGCTCTACTTGTAGCCATCTTTACTGGTGGAGTATCCCTTTGTATGTAGTCACCCTTGCTCAATCTATTGGTGTCGCGTGAGGTTTCTTATTGGTTATGTCTGGTATTGGCGTTATGACTAAAATTGATGATGCTGCGCCAAAACCGAGGGCCTCTTGTGGGTATACACACAAGGTTGTGCTGCTCGATGCACGCTTGTATCGCAGTTAGTAGTCATAATCCATTATGAGATTATATCAATATGTTATCTCTACGCAAGTTGTTCTTATCACGCGAGATCCATTATTGGTGCCAGTTTTGTAATGGTGTCATGGTTAAGAACTTATGGTACCGCGGCGAAACTGAGAGCCTCCTGTGAATGTACACACAGGATTCTGCTGCTTGGCGCATGTTGGTATCGAAGTCTCTGGTCATGATCCATTGTGAAACTACACTGATGTGTGATCTTCTGTGGACTCCTTCCTTAAAACAGTTTCTTGTTGTTTGTAAAGAGATCAAGCAACATCTGTCATTTCCATTGGATCAAAAGGCCATACCACTTTCATCTTGGTAGTGACTACTTACACAAGTTCCCTTTGCATCCGTTGTGTAAAGGTGAAGCCTTGGATCTTTTTAGTGTTGAATAACTACTGATTAGCTCCCAAAATGAAGACTGGTTTTCCCTGCTGCTGAAATGCAGGAGTTTGTTCATTCGCTCTCTTATTTAATCCATGTATTCCTTAACCAAGTGGATAATTCATCTCGTATGAGAAAAACGGATGAACAACCTGACCAAATGGATTTCCACCCAAATGCATGACCTTTTGCTTGCAAATGTAAACTCTCAACCCCTTGGCTTACCAATGGTACTGAGAGGATTTGCTCAATGTCAAAAGTAGTTCAACAAGTTGGTTTTGACTAACTTGTAACTGCCCGTTGAACGAATGCTGAGTTTAGAGATCGTTTTATCGAGTTGTCTAAACTCACTTTGGTTCAACCCACCCTAAAGAGAGTACTTACTAAAATGAGATTAAGTCAGCCAATAGCCACCTAATCATCGCTCTAGTCGTGCCTCGACCGTCTCACGCGTGTTTTTCCTGCATGTGTGATCATGCCGATCCATGACTAGTGCTGGATAAGATGGACTGGTTGCAAAGTCCATATTTACAAGATCCCTCCGCTGGTGATTTTTCTTGAAACTATATCACCTTTCGTGGACTTAGATTCCTTGGTTAACATGAGTGGACCGTAATGTTATTCGACAATCACACCCGTCTCATGTGCTATGAACTTACTGTAACCACTTGTTGGTAAACCTCTTCTTGTGTGTTTTACCCAAGATGGTGCATCTGATTCTTTTTGGGTAAAGATGCATAAGTGCCGCCCACCCAACAGACTCAGATAGTACAGTGTCATCAGAAGAAGCAAGTTGCACACATGAAACCTTATGTGTTCTTCTGGTGGGCAAAGATGCAAATTGAAATTGCACACTATGTGGCTAGATGTGACACTTGTAAACGTGTCAAGGCCATATATATGAAGACTGCTGGTCCATTACAATCCTTACCTATCCCAACATGGAAAGGGGAAGATATTGTATGGACTTCATTATGGGATTACCCAGGACTACAAAAGGGTATGACTCTATCTGGGTTATTGTTGATCGGCTTACAAAAATTTCTCATTTTCTGCCAGTCAAGACATATTACCCGGTACTTACCTATGCGGAGTTGTACATTGCTCGTATTCTTAGTCTGCACGGTGTCCCGAAGACCATTGTGTCGAATCGTGGACCTCAGTTCGTATCCAAGTTTTGGTACTTCATAAATCCTTCGGTACCAAGTTGCTCCACAGTTCGACCTATCATCTTCAAACCAGTGGACAGACTGAGAGGGTAAACCAAATACTGGAAGATATGCTACGGGCATGTGTTCTGGAATTCCCACAGAAATGAGATGAATGTTTGCCCTTAGCGGAATTCTCATATAATAATAGCTATCAAGAAAGTATCAAGATGGCACCCTTCGAAGTTTTATATGAACGACGATGTCGTACTCCGCTAAATTGGTCTGAACCTGGAGAAAGATACTTCTTTAGACCCTATATGGTGAAAGAGGTCGAAGAAAAGGTTCAGAAAATTATTCATAATATGAAGAAAGCTCAGATTCGACAAAAGAGTTATGCAGACCGACGACGACAACCCTTATGCTTTCTGGTAGGCGATTATGTCTACTTAAAAGTTTCACCAATAAAGGGTGTATCGCGTTTCGGGATTAAGGGAAAGCTTGCACCTCGGTACATTGGTCCCTTCCCTGTACTTGAGCAATGTGGACCAGTGGCATATCGACTCCAACTACCCGAAACATTGTCTGTTGTGCATAATGTGTTCCACGTGTCACAATTGAAGAAGTGTCTTCGGGTTCCCGATCGAACCATTGAAGTGACTGATGTTGTCCTGGAACTAGATTTAACATACTCGGAACATCCTATTCGAGTTCTGGATCAAAAGGACAGGGTTACCCGGAGAAAAACTCTCAAGTTTTATATGATACAGTGGAATCAACATTCTGAAGATGAAGCTACTTGGGAAACTCAAGACTTCTTGAATAAGACTTTCCCAGGCTTTTTAGCCTCATGTAAATTGAAAAGCCTCTATAACTATGTAATAAAGGAAATGACCCCCACATCACCCCTGCCTTGTACCAGAAATAAGGAAATGAAAGTATTCCGCGTTTCCTTTTCCATTACTTACCCTAGGACTTTTAATCTCGGGACGAGATTCTTTTATGGGGGAAAGGATGTAACACCCCTGGTGTTACTATAACTAAAACTTGAGCATGGCATCATAAGCATTGGCATTGCATATGTTTGACACACCTAGAGTGCATTCACTAGGCAAAAATTTCAAGCAAGTTGTATTGTTTTAATGTTTTGCAAATAGAACCCTGGTTAAAGGACTTAACCCTAAATAGTGGTTAAAGGGGTAAAATGTAACCCAAGTTAAGAAAACCTAAATACTTTAGAGTAAAAGTCATAAAATGACCCCAAAAATAAAGTTGAATCACATTTATACCCCTGGGATACCAGAAACCCTAATTGGAACCCTGGAAAACCCTAAAACCAAACCCTAGGGGCCTATGTGCAAAATTAGTCCACTTTTGGACTAAAGTGCAAAAAAACAAGTTAAATAGGTATCTTTAGTCATTTGGGTCACATATATGTGAATTTGCAAGCCAAACCCTAAGTTTTGGACTCATTTGCAAAAGGGACCTTGATTTTGATTCCTATGCTAAGTCTGAAAACAGGGTTATAGGCCCAACTTTGGGGTTGTATAGCTTTCAAAATAGTGAGAATTCAGGTTAGGTGACCACATCAAAGTTGAAGACCAAACATAGGGGAGCAACTTTGTTCAAGGGTTCAAGCCATGTTCTTATAAGAAATGTGGAGAAAATCTCAACCCAAGTTGGACTGTCAGGCTGATATAATCTGAATTTCAGATGGACAGTGACTTGGATCCAAGTTTGAGAACCAATTTAACGTTGATCCAGAAAGAATCTGTCTTGGAGTGCTATAATAAAGATGTAGCTGATTTGTAGCTCTCCAACTTTACTGCAGGGTATGGAATATGTTACCATAGGGATTTGTGAGCAAATCGAGCCTAAATATTGGCTGTCAGGCCAACTGAATGGGTTAGTCGATGGTACAGTAACCTGCTTGGGTTCAGAACACTTCACCGCCGTCAATCACTCCTCCGCCGCGATTCGTGTCGCCGGCGTTAGGATTCGCGCTTGGGTGGGTGGGTAACACCCGGTGTACGCTACGCCGCCGTGGATAAGCTCCAGCCATTAAAAATTCCGGCCACCATACTACGTCACCGCGGTGGAAGACGATAAGAACGCCGGTCATAGCCGTCGTCCGACCCTACGCCACGTATCCGGGCACCTCTGTCGTGTCATCGTGTTTCCCCGCTGCTATCTCACCGATGCCGGTGAGCCCGCCACGGCGGTGGACACGAAACCGTGGCGCCAGAGTCCTTCCTCATCTCCGGCCGCCAGCACGACCTTGCGAAATTGGACACCACCGTCGATGGGATCTATAAATTGAGTGCGCCACAATCTCCGTAGGGCAGTAAACTATCCAGCCACCACGAATCAGCCGCATCCATTCGCTAGAATCCACGAATTTTGAATTCGCCCCAAATCAGTTCCCGCCGCCGTGAAGAACAGCTCGCTACGGCCAGCTCGAATCCGGTTAGCTCGCGTCCCTCTGTTTCTTGTTCTAGCGTCCTCATGTGCCCTTGATGCTCACCAAACCGTCCAATTACACTAGAAGCCCACCCATCGCCAGGAACATCCCCATCCATCCGCAACCTTCACGGTCACCGTGGCCAGCACAACCCTGTTGATCATTAGTGAAATTAAGTTGGGGGAAAGGTTTGGGATGAGTCCAATTCTGTGTCCGTCGCTCGGGAACCCTAGTCGTTGCCCTATCCCGCCGGTCTAGGAGCTCGCCGGACTTCGGCCACGCTCGACGCCGTCATGGACTCAGCACAGTGAAGGATTAGAACTTGGAGGGGTTTTCTGTAGTATGTCAGAGACTCAGTGAAATAGTGATAGAACCCAGTTATGGTTAGCCAAGAAACCGAGGTTCTTTTCGCAAAACTGCCAGAGCAGCGCGGGCGCGCGCATGAGCGCACTTCTGCCCTAACTGGGCCGACGCAGGCCAGTTTTGAGCCCACGACTGTTGAAGTGTTTTTCTTTTTCTTTTATCTCCAGAGCCAAAACAATTATCAAAAACAGTAGAAAAATCCTAAAAATATGAGACCAATTTTCTTAGAACCCTAATTTCCTGTAGTAATTAATAAAAATAAACTCAGGATTTTTAGATCAAATAAGGAATTCTAGAGTATTTAAAATAGCCTAAACTACTGGTTCTGGATTTTTAGAAAATAGATAATAGCCCCAAAATTGCCCAAACTTTTTATGTGAGCTTTTCACATTATTTAGAAGCCATGGGTAGAGTTTGGTTTGATTTGAACATTGTTTGATAACTAGAACCCGAAACCACCCCCCTGCCCTGTGAACTCCTTTACCAACTCCGGAAACCCTAAGTTCCCAGAATTTCGTGAAGGAAAGTTGTATTCAAGACTTAGTTAATAAATCTTTATTATCTTTGCACTCTCATGAGCATGACATGACATTCATTCTTATATATATACCTATATGGTTATATTTAGAAAACGAAGAAGAGAGTGAAGTGACTCAAGAGAAGACACCACCACCTTTGGAATCTCGGGCAAGGACTTGGCTCTACTTCGACATCTGCGAGTCCAAGCCTGACTCACCTGTGAACAAAGGCAAGCCCCGGTGCATGCAACCCCTTTCCTTGTGTTTTTAAATACTTTTCGCACACTTAAGTCTAGTGAAATGTGCATTAGGTTCATAGGAATTGCTTGAAACCCTTTGATGCATTGCTTTCCTTGATATCCATACCTTTATAGATACTTCTGTGAAGTATCAAAATTATGATTTACAAAAATGCTTAGCCTTGCTTAGATCTTGTGGATAGAGGTTGTCCTTAATTTAACTCGAGAAAGGATGGCTTCTACCTGCAAGAATATTTTCATTTGGAACAATGGTGGGATCTTACTGCAAAGCTCCCTGTGATGCTCTTTTCATCCTTGGGAACAGAAACAATCCTAAGGATGGAAGTATGTAAATCGAGACTTGGGTTAGGAACAGGTGATGTTCTACCCAGGTTGATTAAGGATTAACGCGTATGTAGGCTTGATGATCGAGGACCCTTTAACTGGTCACATGCCTCGTCATGGGTAAGCCTTGCCTCGGGCAGACTAAGGCCGGAATAAGATAACACGAAATGGGCGTGGAGCGGTGGCGAGAGTAGCGTGTACCCTCCGTGGCAAGAGGCTGGACGGTGGTGTATCTGTGCTCTCGGTTTGCGTGAACCTGATCCGGTCTTAAGAACCCCGGTGGCGGGTTGACATATGCAAGGGTTAAGTGCTACATATGTCGTGTGATTGGAGATCCTCAGCTGAGTATAATCGATTCGGATCGCCGTACCTTCGCGGTTATGAAGACTTGGTCACTGCCCTGCAACCTAAAGTCAGGATGTGAACACTATGGATAAAAATGATGTTGCATTGATGAGATGTTGAAATTAGACTAGATGCAAATAGAGTCTATTAATACTTAATATGGCGTTAAAAGATTGAAAGTAAGGACTCACTTTAGTAAGCTACTTCTGCAAAAGTATAAGTTGATTTTTGCTAAAGCCTCTCCTTGACTCCTATTTATCCAGCATACCCTTGAGAGTCTTTTCCTTAGTCGGGTAAGACTTGCTGAGTAATTCCATACTCAGGGTTTATCCCTTTGTTGTTTTTAGGTGAGGAAGCGACAAAGTTTTGTTGCTTTTGCTCCAAGGTGGTATCTAATGAAGAAAAACAAGAATGAAGATACGGGAGGACTTGGTCCTCCACATAGGATCTTCTTGTTTGATAGTTATTGGGAGGAGTTTTTGCCTCCCTTGATATGTGTACTCAGCACTCGTTTATAGCTCTGGTCTGTAATAAAATAACTCAATCTTACTTTCTAAATAAATGTAAGTTTATGTAATTGCTTCCGCACTTCTATATCTCCGATGTTCTGTAATGTCTGCAAGACGGGTGAAACGTTCCTGGTAAGGTAAGGAAAGATACCGAACTTGTCAAGTAGTCAGGGGCACCTACAGGGTTGTCTAGAGTCCGTTGGACAAGGACAACTGTAGGTGGGCCTAATTACTTGGGAGGTTCCGTCACAAGAGCCAAATATTATGTCATCGACATAAATTTGGCACACAAAAAGATCACCATCACAAGTCTTAGTGAATAAAGTTGGATCAGCTTTCCCAACCTTGAAAGAATTAGCAATTAAAAAGTCTCTAAGGCATTCATACCATGCTCTTGGGGCTTGCTTAAGTCCATAGAGCGCCTTAGAGAGCTTACACACGTGGTTGGGGTACCGTTCATCCTCGAAGCCAGGGGGTTGCTCCACGTACACCTCCTTCTTGATTGGTCTGTTGAGGAAAGCGCTCTTCACATCCATTTGGAACAACCTGAAAGAATGGTGAGCAGCATAGGCTAACAATATGCGAATTGACTCTAGCCTAGCCACAGGAGCAAAATTCTCCTCAAAGTCCAAACCTGCGACTTGGGCATAACCTTTTGCCACAAGTCATGCCTTGTTCCTTGTCACCACCCTGTGCTCGTCTTGTTTTTTGCGGAACACCCACTTGGTTCCCACAACGTTTTGCTTGGGACGAGGCACCAGTGTCCAAACTTCATTTCTCTTGAAGTTGTTGAGCTCTTCCTGCATGGCCAACACCCAGTCCAGATCTAGCAAGGCCTCTTCTACCCTGAAAGGCTCAATAGAAGATACAAAAGAGTAATTCTCACAAAAATTAACTAATCTAGAGCGAGTAGTTACTCCCTTGCTAATATCACCCAAAATCTGGTCGACGGGATGATCCCTTTGAATCGTCGCTCGAACTTAGGTTGGAGGGGCCTGTGATGCTTCTTCCTCCATAACTTGATCAACTTGTGCTCCCCCTTGATCACATGCCTCTTCTTGATGAACCTGTTCATCGTCTTGAGTTGGGGGATGCACCATTGTTGAGGAAGAAGGTTGATCTTGCTCCTTTTGTTCCTGTGGCCGCACTTCTCCAATCGCCATGGTGCATATTGCGGCCGTTGGAATATCTTCTTCATCTATATCATTAAGATCAACAACTTGCTCTCTTGGAGAGCCATTAGTCTCATCAAATACAACGTCGCTAGAGACTTCAACCAAACCCAATGATTTGTTGAAGACCCTATACGCCTTTGTATTTGAGTCATAACCTAACAAAAACCCTTCTACAGCTTTGGGAGCAAACTTAGAATTTCTACCTTTCTTCACTAGAATATAACATTTGCTCCCAAATACACGAAAGTAAGACACATTGGGTTTGTTACCGGTTAGAAGCTCATACGAAGTCTTCTTGAGGAGGCGATGAAGGTACACCCGGTTTATGGCGTGGCAAGCCGTGTTCACGGCTTCCGACCAAAACCGATCGGGCGTCTTGAACTCTCCAAGCATCGTCCTTGCCATGTCAATGAGCGTCCTGTTCTTCCTCTCTACCACACCATTTTGCTGTGGTGTGTAGGGAGCGGAGAACTCGTGCTTGATTCCTTCCTCCTCAAGGTACTCCTCCACTTGAAGATTCTTGAACTCGGACCCGTTGTCGCTCCTTATCTTCTTCACCTTGAGCTCAAACTCATTTTGAGCTCTCCTTAGGAAGCGCTTGAGGGTCTCTTGGGTTTCAGATTTATCCTGCAAAAAGAATACCCAAGTGAAGCGGGAAAAATCATCAACTATAACAAGACCATACTTACTTCCTCTTATGCTTAGATAGGTGACGGGTCCGAAGAGGTCCATATGAAGCAACTCCAAAGGTCTTGATGTGGTCATCACATTTTTGGTATGATGAGAGCTTCCCACCTGTTTACCTACTTGACAAGCTGCACACGGTCTATCTTTTTCGAAGGTTACGTTTGTTAGACCTATCACGTGTTCTCCCTTTAGAAGTTTGTGAAGGTTCTTCATCCCCACATGTGCTAAGCGGCGATGCCACAGCCAGCCCATGCTAGTCTTAGCAATTAAGCATGCATCTAGATCGGCCTCCTCTTTTGCAAAATCAACTAAGTAGAGTTTGCCGTCTAATACACCCTTAAAAGCTAATGAACCATCACTCCTTCTAAAGACGGACACATCTACATTTGTGAATAAGCAATTATATCCCATATTACAAAGCTGACTCACAGACAATAAGTTATATCCAAGCGACTCAACTAAAAACACATTAGAAATAGAGTGCTCGGATGAAATGGCAATCTTCCCTAGTCCTTTGACCTTGCCTTGATTCCCGTCACCGAAAATGATTGAGTCTTGGGAATCCTTGTTCTTGACGTAGGAGGTGAACATCTTCTTATCCCCCGTCATGTGGTTTGTGCATCCGCTGTCGATAATCCAGCTTGATCCCCCGGATGCATAAACTTGCAAGGCAATTTAGGCTTGGGTCTTAGGTACCCAACTCTTGTTGGGTCCTACAAGGTTAGTAACAATGGTCTTAGGGACCCAAATGCAAGTTTTATCTCCCTTGCATTTTGCTCCTAATTTCCTAGCAATCACCTTCTTATCCTTTCTACAAATTGCAAAGGAAGCATTGCAAGCATGATAAATTGTAGAAGGTTCATTAAATTTCCTTGGAACATTAGCAACATTTCTCCTAGGCATATGATGAATGACATTTCTCCTAGGCATATCTCTACCATGCACATAGGAAGAACTTGAAGCAAACATGGCATTTGAATCATTACAACTCCTATGAACATTTCTAGAATATCTCTTATCACCATAAATGAAAGCATGATTCTTTTGACTACTATTAGTCATAGGAGCCTTTCCTTTCTCCTTGGCGGGAATGGGAGCCTTATGACTTGTTAAGTTCTTGGCTTCCCTCTTGAAGCCAAGCCCATCCTTAATTGAGGGGTGTCTACCAATAGTGTAGGCATCCCTTGCAAATTTTAGTTTGTCAAATTCATTCTTGCTAGTCTTAAGTTGGGCATTAAGACTAGCCACTTCATCATTTAACTTTGCAATAGAAACTAGGTGTTCACTACAAGCATCAACATTAAAATCTTTACACCTATTGCAAATTACAACATGATCTACACAAGAGTTAGATCTATTTGCTACTTCTAGTTTAGCATTTAACTCATCATTAACACTTTTTAAACTAGAAATGGTCTCATGGCAAGTAGATAGTTCACAAGAAAGCATTTCATTCCTTTTAACTTCTAAAACAAGAGATTTTTGTGCCTCTACAAATTTATCATGTTCTTCATACAAAGATCCTCTTGCTTTTCTAACAATCTATTCTTATCATTCAAGGCATCGATTAATTCATTAATCTTATCAATCTTAGTTCTTTCTAAGCCTTTGAACAAGCTAGCATAATCTATTTCATCATCGCTAGATTCATCATCACTAGAAGAAGCATAAGTAGTCTTTCGAGTGTTTACCTTCTTCTCCTTTGCCATGAGGCAGGTGTGATGCTCGTTGGGGAAGAGGGACGATTTGTTGAAGGCCGAGGCGGCGAGTCCTTCGTTGTCGGAGTCGGATGACGAACAATCCGAGTCCCACTCCTTGCCAAGATGTGCCTCACCCTTAGCCTTCTTGTAGGCCTTCTTCTTTTCCCTCTTCTTCTCTTGTTCCTGGTCACTATCATTATCGGGACAATTAGCGATAAAATGACCAATCTTACCACATTTGAAGCATGAGCGCTTCCCCTTCGTCTTGTTCTTGTTGGGATGCTCCTTGCGACCCCTTAGCGCCGTCTTGAAACGCTTGATGATGAGGGCCATCTCTTCCTCATTGAGCCCTGCCGCCTCAACTTGTGCCACCTTGCTAGGTAGCACTTCCTTGCTCCTCGTTGCTTTGAGAGCAACGGTTTGAGGCTCGTGGATTGGGCCATTCAACGCATCATCAACGTATCTTGCCTCCTTGATCATCATATGCCCGCTTACAAACTTCCCAAGTATTTCCTCGGGCGTCATCTTGGTGTACCTAGGATTCTCACGAATATTGTTTACAAGATGTGGATCAAGGACAGTGAAAGACCTTAGCATTAGGCGGACGACGTCGTGGTCCGTCCATCGCGTGCTTCCATAGCTCCTTATTTTGTTGACGAGGGTCTTGAGCCTGTTGTAAGTTTGGGTTGGCTCCTCTCCCCTGATCATTGTGAACCTTCCTAGTTCGCCTTCCACCAACTCCATCTTGGTGAGCATGGTGACGTCGTTTCCCTCATGCGAGATCTTGAGGGTGTCCCAGATCTGCTTGGCGTTATCCAAGCCGCTCACCTTATGGTATTCATCCCTGCACAATGATGCTAGAAGAACAGTAGTAGCTTGTGCATTTTTGTGAATTTGCTCATTGATAAATATGGGACTATTAGTACTATCAAATTGCATTCCACTCTCTACTATCTCCCATATGCTTGGATGGAGAGAGAACAAGTGACTACGCATTTTGTGACTCCAAAATCCGTAGTCCTCTCCATCAAAGTGAGGAGGTTTACCAAGTGGAATGGAGAGTAAATGAGCATTGGTACTTTGAGGAATACGAGAATAATCGAAAGAAAAATTAGAGTTAACCGTCTTTGTTTTTCTCGTGGTCGTTGTCGTCGTTTTCCTTTTGGGAAGAAGAGGACTTGTCGCTGTCGTCGTAGTAGACGATCTTCTTGATGCGCCTCTTCTTCTTCCCTTCCTTCTTCTTTTGACTCGAGCCGGAGTCAGTAGCTTTGTCGTCCCTCGGCTCGTTGAAAATGGTCTCCTTCTCCTTATCGTTGACCACCATCCCCTTTCCCTTAGGATCCATCTCTTCGGGCGATTAGTCCCTTCGTGAAGAGAACGGCTCTGATACCAATTGAGAGCACCTAGAGGGGGGTGAATAGGTGATCCTGTAAAAACTTGAAACTTAATGCCACAAAACTTGATTAGGAGTTAGCACAATAAAGCCAAGTGGCTAGAGAGGAGTTCTTGCAAGACACGATAACCACAAGAAGATCAACACAGATAGGCACAGTGGTTTATCCCGTGGTTCGGCCAAGTCCAACACTTGCCTACTCCACATTGTGGCGTCCCAACGGACGAGGGTTGCAATCAACCCCTCTCAAGCGGTCCAAAGACCCACTTGAATACCACGGTGTTTTGCTTTGTTTTACTATATCCCGCTTGCGAGGAATCTCCACAACTTGGAGCCTCTCGCCCTTATAATTTGATGTTCACAAAGAAGCACGGAAGTAAGGCTGGGATGAGCAATGCACACAAGACACAAAATCAGAGCACAAATACGCACACAAGTCACAACTCGAGCTCACAACACAACCCAAAGAGTTCTCTACTCAAATGGAGCTCTAGTTGCTATCACAAAGAATCGAATGCGCGGAATTGGAGTCTTGGTGCTTAGGAATGCTTAGAGAATGCTTGTTATTCTCCTCCATGCGCCTAGGGGTCCCTTTTATAGCCCCAAGGCAGCTAGGAGCCGTTGAGAGCATTCCAGGAAGGCAATTCTTGCCTTCTGTCGACTGGCGCACCGGACACTGTCCGGTGCGGATTTCTTTCCTATTTTGGTGCAGCCGACCGTTGGAGATTCAGAGCTGTTGGCACACCGGACACTATCCGGTGCACACCGGACAGTCCGGTGCCCCCTTCTGACCGTTGGCTCTGCCACGCGTCGCGCGCGCATTACGCGGCCGACCGTTGGCCGGGCCGACTGTTAGCTCACCGGACAGTCTGGTGCACCACCGGACAGTCTGGTGATTTATAGCTGTACGCCGCCGACGAAACCCAAGAGCAGCCAGTTCGCTAGAGCCAGCCTGGCGCACCGGACACTGTCCGGTGCACCACCGGACAGTCCGGTGCACCCAGACTGCGCAGAGTCATGGCTGCTCAGCCAAGTCTTTTCCAAATTGGTCTTTTCCTTTTTCTAGCACTTAGACACAATACATTAGTCTCCAAAACAATGTACTAAGTCTTAGAAACATACCTTTACTCTTGATTTGCACTTCTTAAGTCTTTGGCACAAATATTACTCAAAGCATTTGTGTGGAGCACTTAATCTCCAAAATCTTATAGAAATGTCCCAAGGGTACATTTCCCTTTCAGGTAGTTGCCGGGGTCGCGCGTCGTGGCCGGCTCAAGCGGACGGGAGGTTTCCACGAGAGGGATGACAAGCGGGGCCCGCAATGTGGTGTGACCGCTGGGCAGGAAAGGCTACTGGGAGACCGATAATGGGGCCCACGACATAGCAGCTAGGAGCTTCCTGTGCACATGCTTGCATGCGCTGGCTGGGTTGGGTCGTTGCTCGGGACGTGGGAAAAAATTGATTTTTTTTCTATATAAGTACAGATGTATATTTATGAATATATTTCTTTATATTAAATCATGTTCATTTATTCCAAATTCAATATTTTCTTTTTTTTGAACGTGAACATTGTTGAGCACTAAAAGTGGCGGACGGTCCGGCTCTAGGGCCTAGACGGTCCGCGGCCCCGCGATCGGATCAACTCAGGTGATTATCCTTATCTCGTGTGTGCTTATCCATCTAATCACGTGGGAGTTGTTGGCTATCTCCTAGGAACAGGTCCAGACCTCCTCCCCTATAAATGTAAAGGGGTACAACCGATTGAGAACCCCCGAACACATTCGAATCGAATCTATCTACTTTATTTACCTTTCCTGTCCTAGGAGTAGATGTAGCATAGTTCTAGTTGTAGTCTTCCGTATATCCACCTCCACCCATATTCGACTCTACGTCGTCTAGATCCGTCTTAGGTGGCCTGCCGACCCCAAGACGACCCTAGGATCTTACCCCTTCCTGGGGCAAGATCTAGTTGTCCACCCAAGGCCTCTTCCTCGAATTGATCTCTTAATTCCTAGGCGACTCCACGTCGTCTGGGGACGACCCGAGTGACCTGTCGACCCAGGGCGCCCTAAGATCTCTTCCCCCAGGGGGCGAGATCTAGGTTCCAGTGAGGAGAAAGAAGACGACCTTGCGCCATCGAGGACCGTCCGGCCGTATGAGCGGACCATCCGGTGCGAAGCAGGGAAGGCGTCGCTCCTGTGCCCAGGTCACGGACCGTCCGGCCTAGAGCCTCGGATTGTCCGTGCCGCCGCAGAGAGCACCGCTAGGTGGTACAACCCGAGTGATTGGCGCTATCTAGATCGGCGCCAACACACTTTTTGGCGACTCCGCTGGGGACAAGGTTGCAGATCCACAAAATCAGGTTTATATGGACGATTCTAAAGATCTCAATAGTGCTTCTCCAAACAGCGACACAAGGCTGACTAATTTGTCGGTCGCTGAGCATAAAAGATTAAAATATGACATGAATAAAATAGACAAGGATGTCCAACGACAACAAGATCAGGTGCTCAAGGTGGCGGAGAAATGGTTCTTCTCGCACTTCAGGGTAGATTGCCACCAGAGGGCTATCCGAGAGAGGGAAATAAATGTCGATTACATGTCAGTCATGCTACAACAGCTCCCCACGATAGGTGATGCCAGGCCAGCCGATGATATTCCATCTATTAAAATTTCTTTTGATAACGGATTAAAAGTATCACAGAGGATATAGAGAAGATGGCGCATGCATTAGGAAAAACTCACATGCCTAATTTTTATCACATAAATTAGGCACCAAAACAATTGCGCCAAACACATCGGCAACAAATGGGTTTCCCCAGCTATATTCTGGTATGTCGATGGACTCATATCTAGGACGACCGGCACCACCATCTCCGCTAAATGGTAGGTCAACTCTGAGCATGGCCGGACCATCTGCCAACGATCTCGGACCGTCCGACCCTCCGTTAGACCGTCCGACACCCTACGCCGGACAGTCCGGAGTCACACAGAGCCCACCACAAGGGTCGCAGGCGTTGCCCGACGCGGCCAGATTGTCCAAGAATAGTACCAGACCGTCCGGTCCAGACCATCTGACTGCACAGGTCGGGCCGTCCGGAGCACCTGAAATCACATGTGATCCTCCTAGTGGGGAAGGCCGATATAAAGATAGCGGACCACCCAATCCCCAAGAGCCAAAAAAGTCACCTGTCGCTAAGCTTGTTTGGCCCGCTAAGGCCAAATCTTCTGTTTGCTCTCTCCCGCACTTGACACAAAAGGAGAAAGTTAAGTTCACATTTAATATTGCTAAGTGTGATAAAATATTTGATGAGTTACTTAAGCATGGTAATATTAAATTGCCACATATAATTCCTCCGGTTGAAGAATTGAAAGGGCATATATTGTAAATTGCATGGCTCCTTTCTTCATAACACCAATGATTATGTTGTCTTCCATCGACAAATACAATCGGGTATAAACGAAGGCCGATTGAGATTTCAAAAGGAGGTGAAGATTGACAGGCCACTTGTCCTCGTCACCACATTAGAGCCGACGAGCAAAAAAGTCATAGTTCGGCCATGTGCGACCGATAAAGCAAAGATAAAATGTCATCATTGGAGATACACGTATGCCAAATATATCACACAGAGTGGTTACTCTGAAGGCTCTGGACAAAAGAAAGACCGGAGGCACCGGGGGGCAAGCGCGATCAGACACCCAATCACAGTCACCTATCCTGCGTACGTCGAATGGTCTGGGTACTAAGGCCGGACAGTCCGAGACATTAGTGGACAGTACGTCTATGAAGGCCAAACGGTCCACAAATGACCAGAAGCAGCAGCAACCTCAGACCGTCGGACCACAACGTTCCAAAACAAGTATTAGGAAGCAAAACACTTCCAAGACGTCTCGCGGACTCAGCAGAGTCGGCCCTACTTTTGATCAGCTGCTTGCTAAATATATGAAGAAGGTCGTTCCACACAACTGGCCAATAAAACAAACAAAGTCAAAAGGGCAATCTGTGCGAAAGCAAAAGCCAACTAAACCGGCCCAAAAGGTAGCACAACCAAGATCGCCTAATCCTCCTCCTCCAGGGATGGCATGGTAGTTCCCGGTCTATCCATCATCGATGTGTTGTCCTACTCATGTGTGGGGTGGTACGGCGATGAATCTGTATTACTGGCCCAATTGAAACGGAAATGTTCACTTGGGACATTTCTATAAGATTTTGGTGATTAAGTGCTCCACACAAATGCTTTGAGTAATATTTGTGCCAAAGACTTAAGAAGTGCAAATCAAGAGTAAAGGTATGTTTCTAAGACATATTACATTGTTTTGGAGACTAATGTATTGTGTCTAAGTGCTAGAAACAGGAAAAGACCAATTTGGAAAAGACTTGGCTGAGCAGCCAAGACTCTGCGCAGTCTGGGAGCACCGGACTGTCCGGTGGTGCACCGGACAGTGTCTGGTGCGCCAGGCTGGCGTCTGTCAACTGGCTGCTCTCGGGACTTCGACGGTGGTGTACGACTATAAATCACAGGACTGTCCGGTGGTGCACCGAACTGTCCGGTGAGCCAACAGTCGGCCAGGCCAACGGTCGGCCGCGTAATCCGCGCGCGATGCGTGGCAGAGCCAACGGTCAGAAGGGGGCACCGGACTGTCCGGTGTGCACCGGACAGTGTCCGGTGCGCCAACGGCTCTGAATCTCTAACGGTCGGCTGCGCCAAAATAGGAAAGAAATCCGCACCGGACTGTCCGGTGCGCCAGGCGACAGAAGGCAAGAATTGCCTTCCTGGAATGCTCTCAACGACTTCTAGCTGCCTTGGGGCTATAAAAGGGACCCCTAGGCGCATAGAGGAGTACACCAAGCATTCTCTAAGCATTCCTAAGCACCAAGACTCAAATTCCGCGCATTCGATTCTTTGTGATAGCAACTAGAGCTCCATTTGAGTAGAGATCTCTTTGGGTTGTGTTGTGAGCTCGAGTTGTGACTTGTGTGCGTGTTGTGCTCTGATTTTGTGTCTTGTGTGCGTTGCTCATCCCAGCCTTACTTCAGTGCTTCTTTGTGAACATCAAATTGTAAGGGCGAGAGGCTCCAAGTTGTGGAGATTCCTTGCAAGCGGGATATAGTAAACAAAGCAAAACACCATGGTATTCAAGTGGGTCTTTGGACTGCTTGAGAGGGGTTGATTGCAACACTCGTCCGTTGGGACGCCACAACGTGGAGTAGGCAAGTGTTGGACTTGGCCGAACCACGGGATAAACCACTGTGCCTATCTGTGTTGATCTTCTTGTGGTTATTGTGTCTTGCAAGAACTCCTCTCTAGCCACTTGGCTTTATTGTGCTAACTCCTAATCAAATATTGTGGCATTAAGTTTCAAGTTTTTACAGGATCACCTATTCACCCCCCCCTCTAGGTGCTCTCACCAATCCATTTGCTTATTTAGGCTGGGGGCACCACAAGTTCTTGCCTATTGACATGTTAATCAGGCAGTCATGGCCGAAGAGGATGCAATCTGAAATGATCTCTGTGCATCAAAGTTTTATCAAGTATTTATATTATCTGATCGCAAGAGCCGATGACTTGCATCGAGCCGAGTCCTTACTTCAGGAACAAAATAACTCATGAGGTCAATTGTTTCTGAAGTTTTTACTAGTGCTTTTGGTTTGCCAAGCTCCACCAAAAGGCAGGGGCATGTGTTGAGCACCAAAAGTGGCAAACGGTCCGGCTCTAGGGCCCGGACGGTCCATGGCCCCGCGATCGGATCAACTCAAGTGATTATCCTTATCTCGTGCATGGTTATCCATCTAATCATGTGGGAGTTGTTGTCTATCTCCTAGGAATAGGTCCAGACCTCCTCCCCTATAGATATAAAGGGGTACGACCGATTGAGAACCCCCGAACACATTCCAATCGAATCTATCTACTTTATTTACCTTTCCTGCCCTAGGAGTAGATGTAGCGTAGTTCTAGTTGTAGTCTTCCGCATATCCACCTCCACCCCTATTCGACTCTACGTCATCTAGATTCGTCTTAGGTGGCCTACCGACCCCAAGACGACCCTAGGATCTTACCCCTTCCTGGGAAAAGATCTAGTTGTCCACCTAAGGCCTCTTCCTCGAATTGATCTCTTAATTCCTAGGCAACTCCACGTCGTCTGGGGACGCCCTGGGTAACCTGTCGACCCAGGGCGCCCTAAGATCTCTTCCCCTAGGGGTGAGATCTAGGTTCCAGCAAGGAGGAGGAAGACGACCCTACGCCATTGTGGACCGTCCATCCTAGATCCACGGACCGTTCGTGCCGCCGCAGATAGCTCCACCAGGCGGTACACCCCGAGTGATTGGCGCTGCCCGATCGGCGCCAACAAACATCACCAAGACTATTTTGGCAAAAAAAGAAACTATGCTTGGGCATGAGATACAACACATATATTCAAAATATCACATGTATAAAACTCACACCTTTTCCCAAATCATTTTGTAACAAGAATATCAAGGAGTATAACGATGAATTGCGGCAAAGTTCTAAGGCTGGGTGGCCATATTAACATGTCTCTTGGTAGTAAAATCATATAATGCATAAAATAACAGGTTGAGGGTTGGATTTGAAAAACATAGGTAATTTATGCATCAAAGGAATCTAGTGAGCTTAATGCTGCTTTAACCAGTGAAAGGGTGAGAGCTCATTGGACTGGCTTCTTGCTCCACCGTCTGGAGTAGACTTGCAGAAAAGGCCTTCACGAGACGACACGAACGGTCCGATAACTATGCAACATGAACAAGCAAACATACAAACCAGCAAGTATATCAACAAATGTTCAATATAGTGGTCAATAATGGTGATATATGGGTGGATAGAGTCTTGAGCAAAATCTGTGTCATGTGGTGTTGTGATATCATTGGTGGTGGAGTGGAGGTGCTTACCAGAAGGGTGGATTGGAGGCAAAGCGACACTAGACGTGTAGTCGGCAGAACGAGGTAACTGAGTGGGTGTGGGCTTGCCTTGGCTCAGGGTTTTGAGGGTGTGAAGAGGGAGAGGGTAACTAGGTGTATTTATAGCTGGGTACATGTGGTTTAGTACGGTAGAGTTCACTGTTTATGATAATAGTGGCTAAGGAATTGTCTCACTCAGTTCGAACATGGAAATTATAGGCAGAATACGGGACAAGAGTATTTTTGGAGTTTTCTAGAATATGAACCATGCTTAAGGGATGACATGGTTGGATAGGGAATATTTTGATAAGAATTTAGAAACCAGAATTATTGAAATCTGAGTTTGGATGGAGGAGTTTTGGATTTTATAATCATATGAATTAGAAAAGGAAAAGGAAAAAGGGATATTCTTGGAATATTCCAAAATTCGAATATTTGTGTATTTTTAAGCGGAGTGCTAGGAATTATTTTTGGGTTATTTATGAGCAGAGGTTTATGTTGGTGGCAACTGTTCCTACCTACTGTGTCACATGGGACAACAGTAAGGTGGGACCCAAATAGCTACAATATTGTGATATTCTAGTCCGGGTGGGCTGTGGTATCTTGGGTCCGATTTTATAGGATTTACGATGAATCCATACAAACATGGTTCGCCTTTCTTTTTGGAAGTCTGGTTCGAAAGAACCTCAAAGTTAAGTGTGCTCAACTTGGAGCAATCTGGGATGGGTGACCAAACGGAAAGTTCTTACTGGAAGGAAAATTGCGGTCATCGGAGCCCATATGATTGAAATATTGGTCTGGCAAGTCTTAGTTGAGTTGAATAACATGATGAATGAGCAAATGAATATTAGGCGATCAAATGAATGATGAATAGTAGGATGAATGATCCGATGAACGATGAATAGTGAATATGAACGATTCGATGAATGGTGAATAGTCCGTATGAATGAACGTTGAACGATGAATAGTTCATATGAATGAACGATCGAATGATCAGACGAACAAACGATCAGAATTTTGGTAGCATAACGACATAACAAAGATTATTTGGATGAATGAAAGAACGAACCATGAACGATCGCACGAACGATCGGACGAACGAACAAACTATGAACAGTTGGACGTATGATCGAATGAACAACAGAACGATCCTTGTGCTTGTGTGGGAGGGGGAGTGGGAATGAGTTGCCATGAAATGGCTTGGGATGGCATGAGGGGAAAAACTTGATCCTCTATTTATATGCAAGGTGGGGGATTAGGGGGAGGAGGCGAGGATTAGATGGAGATAAGCATGTTTTAGCCATGTATAAGTGAAATTAGCTTGTAGAGCTCACTGTATGACATCGGAGGCGTATGTATAGATATGAGCATGAGGAAAATTATTAAGAAAATATTTGTAGGGATTTTAAAAATGATTCTGAGGGTATTTATCAGGAGAAAAATATTTGGAGAAATATCGGTGGAATATTTAGGCACTATTTCTAGAAAGAATTTGAGGGGGATCACTCGAGAAATATTTATAGGATATTTTGAGGAGGATTTTGGAGAGAATATAGACCACTATATTTTATATGTTGAGATCAACTCGCAAAAAACATTTTTAAACAAAATTTTAAAATTCATTTTGAATGTAGGACGAGTTCAAGAAATTTTCTGGATTTGAATTTTCGGGGTGCTACAGCATTAATGCAAGAGTTGGTGCGTTGACCATCGAGACGATGCTACTCCGCCTACTATGAGGATTTATTATTGAGTTAAATATTTTTTATCTAGTTTCTAGTATGAGTCAAAACATGTCTCCTTCATATTTTATGAAGGATGGTTACTCATTTGTGAGTGAAAACAATGGTTGTGTGTTCTCTAAGAATGGTATGTTTGTGACTTTTGCATCCATTGTGAATGAGTTATTCATTGTAAATCTTGATGATGCACTTGTCTATAATATAAGTGTTAAAAAGGCCTAGACCTAATGATTTAAGTTCTACGTACATGTGGTATTGTCGTTTGGGTCATATAAGTGAGAAAGTGCATGAAGACGCTTCACACTAATGGGCTTTTAAATTCGTTTGAATTTGAATCATACAGGACATGCGAAATATGCTTACTTAGCAAGATGACCAAGGCACCCTTCCCGGGTTTTGTGAAGAGGGCGGTAGATTTATTTGAACTCGTACATACTGATATGTGCGGACCAATGAGTATGACAACTAGGGGATGATTCTAATACTTCATAACCTTCACTAATGATTTTAGTAGATATGGTTATGTCTACTTAATGAAACATAAGTCTGGATCTTTAGAAAAGTTTTAAAGAATTTTAGAATGAAGTGGAAATCAGTGCGGCAAGAAAATTAAAGCCTTGTGATCTGATTGTGGAGGTGATTATCTAAGCCATGAGTTAAGCAATCATCTAAAGAGTTGTGGAATTGTTCCACATCATACGCCGCCTGGAACGCCTTAGAGGAATGGAGTGCCTGGGCGATGTAATCGAACATTACTAGATATGGTTTGATCAATGAAGAGCCAGTTAGACATAACTTTGTCGTTTTAGGTTACGCTCTAGAAACAGCGGCTTTCACACTAGATAGGGTACCATCTAAGACCGTAGTTAAGACACCATATGAGATGTGGACTGGTAAGATTATTAGTTTGTCTTTTCTGAAAATTTGGGATTGTGAAGTTTATGTCAAATGACTTCAGTTGGATAAACTAACTCCTAAGTCAGATAAGTGTATATTCGTGGGATATCCAAGGGAAACTTTGGGATATTACTTCTACAAGCAATCAGAGGGCAAAGTGTTTGTTGCTCGAAAAGGTGTTTTCATGGAGAAAGAGTTTCTCAAAAGAGAGAAAAGTAACATAATGTATATCTTGAAGAAGTTCAAGATGAGCAATTGGGACAAGATTTGACAAGTGCTGCTAATGTAGTAGAACAAGTTGAGATATATGTGGCAAGAGAAGCACCACCACAACCACAAAGCTCAGCAAGGATTCACGAGGCATGAGGAGAAATGTTATTATTAGACAATGGGGAAGTGTTGTTGTTAAACAACAACGAACCTGCAACATATGCGGAAGCAATAGTGGACCTAGATTCTGAGAAATCGCACATCACCATTTGATCCGAAATAGAATCCATGGGAGACAATCAATTTTGGAACTTGGTTGACTTGCCTGATGGTGTTAGACCCATCGAGTGCAAATGGATCTATAAGAAAAAGAAAGATATTGATGGAAATGTTCAAATCTATAAGGCTCAACTTGTTGCAAAAGGTTTTCGACAAGTTCAAGGAGTTGACTACAACAAGACATTCTCACGGATAGCTATGCTTAAATCTATTCAGATCATTCTAGCTATAGCCGCATATTTTGATTATGATATTTGGTAGATGAATGTTGAAACAACTTTCCTAAATGGGAACCAAGATGAGTACATGTATATGATACAACCCGAAGGTTTTGTCGATTCAACCAATGTTGGAAAGATATGCAAACTTCAGAAATCCATTTATGGGTTGAAGTAAGCATCTTAGAGTTGGAACATTTGTTTTTTATGAAGTAGTCAAAGGGTTTGGTTTCCATTAGAATGAAGAAGCATGTGTTTATAAGAAAGAAAGTGAGAGCGCTATTACATTTCTGATTTTTTATGTAGATGACATATTATTGATTGGGAATGTCGTTCCTATACTAGAATCCGTGAAGACCACACTGAAAAATAGTTTTCTATGAAGGACTAAGAGGAAGCAGCATATATTCTAGGCATAAGGATCTATAGAGATATGACAAAGAGGCTGAGAGCACGTAGAGGGGGGTGAATAGGTGATCCTGTAAAACTTGAAACTTAATGCCACAAAACTTGATTAGGAGTTAGCACAATAAAGCCAAGTGGCTAGAGAGGAATCCTTGCAAGACACGATAACCACAAGAAGATCAATCACAGATAGACACAGTGGTTTATCCCATGGTTCGGCCAAGTTCAACACTTGCCTACTCCACGTTGTGGCGTCCCAACGGACGAGGGTTGCAATCAACCCCTCTCTAGCGGTCCAAAGACCCACTTGAATACCATGGTGTTTTGCTTTGTTTACTTTATCCCGCTCGCGAGAAATCTCCACAACCTGGAGCATCTCGCCCTTACACTTTGATGTTCACAAAGAAGCACGGAGTAAGGGAGGGATGAGCAACGCACACAAGACACAAAATCAGAGCGACAATACGCACACAAGTCACAACACGAGCTCTCAACACAACTCAAAGAGCTCTCTACTCAAATGGAGCTCTAGTTGCTATCACAAAGAATCGAATGCGCGGAATTGAAGTCTTGGTGCTTAGGAATGCTTAGAGAATGCTTGGTGTTCTCCTCCATGCGCCTAGGGGTCCCTTTTATAGCCCCAAGGCAGCTAGGAGCCGTTGAGAGCATTCCAGGAAGGCAATTCTTGCCTTCTGTCGCCTGGCGCACCGGACAGTCAGGTGTGGATTTCTTTCCTTCTTTGGCGAAGCCTACCGTTGGCGGTTCAGAGCCGTTGGCGCACCGGACACTGTCCGGTGCACACCGGACAGTCCGGTGCCCCCTTCTGACCGTTGGCTCTGCCACGCGTCGCGCACGGATTACGTGGCCGACCGTTGGCTGGGCCAACTGTTGGCTCACCGGACAGTCCGGTGCACCACCGGACAGTCCGGTGATTTATAGTCGTACACCGTTAATTGCTTCCCGAGAGCAGCTAGTTGACAGACGCCGGCCTGGCACACCGGACAGTCCGGTGCACCCAGACCGAGTTGTCTTTAGCTGAACAAGGCCATCTCTTTTCCAACTTGATTTCTCCTGTTTCCAGCACTTAGACACAATACATTAGTCTCCAAAACAATGTACTAAGTCTTAGAAGCATACCTTTTTACTTGATTTGCACTTTATCCATCACTTTGCATAGATTAACATAAGTCTACTTGTGTTGGCACTCAATCACCAAAATACTTAGAAATGGCCCAAGGGCACATTTCCCTTTCAATCTCCCCCTTTTTGGTGATTTATGCCAACACAATAAAAAGCAACTAAAGGAAGTGCAACATCCATACAAATGAGAACTCAAAATTGTTTTGATTCAAATTTGGCATATATGGATCATTCTTTACCACCACTTGGTTTGTTTTTGCAAATCAAATTCAATTTCCTATCTCTAAGTCAAACACACTTGTTGAAACGTAAAGAGGGATATTTCAAGAGAAATTGATCAAAGATTCAAAAACTCCCCCTTTTCCCATAATCAAGCCTTCTCCCCACAAGAGACCAATGTTTTGACAATAAGAGACAAACAAAAGTATTTTGACAAACAAAAACTCTAACTCTACTATTTTCAAAATTCTCAAGTGGTAGCTGATCCATTTCTTGCTTTGGCCTTATTTTCTCCCCCTTTGGCATCAAGCACCAAAATGGGATCAATTTTGGCCCTTTAACCCCATTGCCTCACCAAAATCTTCAACTAAGAGTAAAAGGGCAATAAGAGTACAAAGATGAACTTGGAATTAGTTACTCTTTCATCGGAGTGCAGTGGAAGTCTTGCATGGTCCAAGTTCACCTTTTCCCTTTCAAGCCTCCTTTGAGACTAAATTAAGCAAACTCAAGCACACAGTTAGTCTCAAAGGGTCAAGTTGTAGCGCATCTCCCCCTAAATATGTGCATCACTTGCAAATGGACTTGTGCGGTCCGGGGAGTGCTTGTACAACTTGAGCACCATAAATAAACAACAAAATGCATTAAGGAACATGATCAAGGCATAAAACACATGTATGCTATAAATCAATCCAAGTTCCGCGAATCTAAGACATTTAGCTCACTTCGTAGCTTACAAATGGTCGACTCATCTAGAGGCTTGGTAAAGATATCGGCTAGCTGGTTCTCGGTGCTAACATAAAATACTTCGATATCTCCCTTTTGCTGGTGGTCTCTCAAAAAGTGATGTCGGATGTCAATGTGCTTTGTGCGGCTGTGTTCAACAGGATTATCCGCCATGCGGATAGCACTCTCATTATCACATAGGAGTGAGACTTTGCTCAGATTGTAGCCAAAGTCCCTGAGGGTTTGCCTCATCGAAAGTAGTGGCGCGCAACACTGTCCTGCGGCAACGTACTCGGCCTCAGCGGTGGATAGGGCAACGGAAGTTTGTGTCTTAGAACTCCACGACACCAGGGACCTTCCTAAGAATTGGCACGTCCCCGATGTACTCTTCCTATCGACCTTACATCCAGCATAGTCGGAGTCTGAATATCCAATTAAGTCAAAGGTAGACCCCTTTGGATACCAGATCCCGAAGCAAGGTGTAGCGACTAAATATCTAAGAATTTGCTTCACGGCCACTAAGTGACACTCCCTTGGATCGGATTGAAATCTAGCACACATGCATACGCTAAGCATAATATCCGGTCTACTAGCACATAAATACAGTAAGGACCCTATCATAGACTGGTATGCCTTTTGATCAACAGACTTACCTCCTTTGTTGAGGTCGGTGTGTCCGTCGGTTCCCATTGGAGTCTTTGCGGGCTTGGCGTCCATCATCCCAAACCGCTTGATCAAGTCTTGCGTGTACTTCGTTTGGGAGATGAAGGTCCCATCCTTGAGTTGCTTCACTTGGAACCCAAGGAAATAGCTTAACTCGCCCATCATCGACATCTCAAACTTTTGAGTCATCACCCTGCTAAACTCTTCACAAGACTTTTGGTTAGTAGAACCAAATATTATGTTATCGACATAAATTTGGCACACAAATAAGTCACCATCACAAGTCTTAGTAAAAAGAGTTGGATCGGCTTTCCCAACCTTGAAAGCATTAGCAATTAAAAAGTCTCTAAGGCATTCATACCATGCTCTTGGGGCTTGCTTAAGTCCATAGAGCGCCTTAGAGAGCTTACACACGTGGTCGGGGTACCGTTCATCCTCAAAGCCAGGGGTTGCTCCACGTACACCTCCTCCTTAATTGGCCCGTTGAGGAAAGCGCTCTTCACATCCATTTGGAACAACCTGAAAGAATGGTGAGTAGCATAGGCTAACAATATGCGAATTGACTCTAGCCTAGCCACAGGAGCAAAAGTCTCCTCAAAGTCCAAACCTGCGACTTGGGCATAACCTTTTGCCACAAGTCGTGCCTTGTTCCTTGTCACCACCCCGTGCTCGTCTTGTTTGTTGCGGAACACCCACTTGGTTCCCACAACGTTTTGCTTGGGACGAGGCACCAGTGTCCAAACTTCATTTCTCTTGAAGTTGCTGAGCTCCTCTTGCATGGCCAACACCCAGTCCGGATCTAGCAAGGCCTCTTCTACCCTGAAAGGCTTAATAGAAGAGACAAAGGAGTAATGCTCACAAAATTTAACTAATCTAGAACGAGTAGTTACTCCCTTGCTTATGTCACCCAATATTTGGTCGACGGGATGATTCCTTTGAATCGTCGCTCGAACTTGGGTTGGAGGTGCTGGTTGTGCTTCTTCCTCCATTAAATGATCATTTTGTGCTCCCCCTTGATCACACGCCTCCTCTTGATGAACCTGTTCATCTTCTTGAGTTGGGGGATGCACCGTTGTTGAGGAAGAAGGTTGATCTTGCTCCTTTTGTTCCAGTGGCCTCACATCTCCAATCGCCATGGTGCTCATTGCGGCCGTTGGAACGTCTTCTTCATCTACATCATCAAGATCAACAACTTGCTCTCTTGGAGAGCCATTAGTCTCATCAAATACAACGTCGCTAGAGACTTCAACCAAACCCGATGATTTGTTGAAGACCCTATACGCCTTTGTATTTGAGTCATAACCTAACAAAAACCCTTCTACAGCTTTGGGAGCAAACTTCGAATTCCTACCTTTCTTCACTAGAATGTAACATTTGCTCCCAAATACATGAAAGTAAGACACATTGGGTTTGTTACCTGTTAGAAGCTCATATGAAGTCTCCTTGAGGAGGCGATGAAGATAGACCCGGTTTATGGCGTGGCAAGCCGTGCTCACGGCTTCCGTCCAAAACCGTTCGGGCGTCTTGAATTCACCAAGCATCATCCTCGCCATGTCTAGTAGCGTCCTGTTCTTCCTCTCTACCACACCATTTTGCTGTGGTGTGTAGGGAGCGGAGAACTCGTGCTTAATTCCTTCCTCCTCAAGATACTCCTCCACTTGAAAGTTTTTGAACTCGGACCCGTTGTCGCTCCTTATCTTCTTCACCTTGAGCTCAAACTCATTTTGAGCTCTCCTTAGGAAGCGCTTGAGGGTCCCTTGGGTTTCAGATTTATCCTGCAAAAAGAATACCCGAGTGAAGCGGGAAAAATCATCAACTATAACAAGACCATACTTAATTCCTCCTATGCTTAGATAGGCGACGGGTCTGAAGAGGTCCATATGAAGTAACTCCAGGGGTCTTGATGTTGTCATCACATTTTTGGCATGATGAGAGCTTCCCACCTGTTTACCTGCTTGACAAGCTGCACAAAGTCTATCTTTTTCGAAAGTTACATTAGTTAGACCTATCACGTGTTCTCCCTTTAGAAGCTTGTGAAGGTTCTTCATCCCCACATGTGCTAAACGGCGATGCCACAGCCAGCCCATGCTAGTCTTAGCAATTAAGCATGCATCTAGACCGGCCTCCTCTTTTGCAAAATCAACTAAATAAAGTTTGTCGTCTAGTACACCCTTAAAAGCTAATGAACCATCACTTCTTCTAAAGACAGACACATCTACATTTGTGAATAAACAGTTATATCCCATATTACAAAGTTGACTCACAGACAACAAGTTATATCCAAGCGACTCAACTAAGAACACATTAGAAATAGAGTGCTCGGATGAAATAGCAATTTTTCCTAACCCTTTCACCTTGACTTGGTTCCCATCACCGAATATGATTGAATCTTGGGGATCCTTGTTCTTGACGTAGGAAGAGAACATCCTCTTTTCCCCCGTCATATGGTTTGTGCATCTGCTGTCGATAATCCAGCTTGAGCCCCCGGATGCATAAACCTGCAAGGCAAATTTAGGCTTGGGTCCTACAAGGTTAGTTACAATAGTCTTAGGGACCCAAATGCAAGTCTTATCTCCCTTACATTTGGCCCCTAATTTCCTAGCAATTACCTTCTTATCCTTTTTACAAATAGCAAAGGAAGTATTGCAAGCATAATAAATTGTAGAAGGTTCATTCATTACTTTCCTAGGAACATGAGCAATATTTCTTCTAGGCATATGATGACCAACATTTTTCCTAGCCACATTTCTATCATGCATAATAGAAGAACTAGAAGCAATCATGGCATGAGAATCAAAAGCATCATAACTTCTATAAACATTCCTAGAATGTCTCCTATCATGATACATGAAAGCATGGTTCTTTTGAGCACTACTAGCCATAGGGGCCTTCCCTTTCTCCTTGGCGGAGATGGGAGCCTTATGGCTTGTTAAGTTCTTTACTTCCCTCTTGAAGCCAAGACCATCCTTAATTGAGGGGTGTCTACCAATCGTGTAGGCATCCCTTGCAAATTTCAGTTTGTCAAATTCACTCTTGCTAGTCTTAAGTTGGGCATTAAGACTAGCCACTTCATCATTCAATTTAGAAATTGAAACTAGGTGTTCACAACAAGCATCAACATTGAAATCTTTACACCTATTGCAAACTACAACATGTTCTACACAAGATGTTGATTTATTAGCCATTTCTAACTTAACACTCAAATCATCATTTATGCTCTTTAAGCTAGAAATAGAGTCATGACACGTAGACAATTCACAAGAAAGCATTTCATTCCTTTTTATTTCTAAAGCAAGGGATTTTTGTGCCTCTACAAACTTATCATGTTCTTCATACAAAAGATCCTCTTGCTTTTCTAATAACCTATTTTTATCATTCAAGGCATCAATTAATTCATTAATTTTATCAACCTTAGTTCTATCTAGGCCCTTGAATAAACATGAATAGTCTATTTCATCATCGCTAGATTCTTCATCACTTGAGGAAGCGTAAGTACTAGTATCACGAGTGCTTACCTTCTTTTCCCTTGCCATGAGGCAGGTGTGATGCTCGTTGGGCAAGAGGACCGACTTGTTAAAGGCGGTGGCGGCGAGTCCTTCGTTGTCGGAGTCGGACGATGAACAATCTGAGTCCCATTCCTTTCCAAGGTGTGCCTCGCCCTTAGCCTTCTTGTAAGCCTTATTCTTTTCCCTCTTGTTCCCTTGTTCCTGGTCACTATCATTATCGGGACAGTTAGCGATAAAATGACCAATCTTACCACATTTGAAGCATGAGCGCTTCCCCTTCGTCTTGGTCTTGTTTGGATGCTCCTTGCGACCCCTTAGCGCCGTCTTGAAACGCTTAATGATGAGGGCCATCTCTTCCTCATTGAGTCCCGCTGCCTCAACTTGTGCCACCTTGCTAGGTAGCACTTCCTTGCTCCTCATTGCTTTGGGAGCAACGGTTTGAGGCTCATGGATTGGGCCGTTCAACGCATCGTCAACGTATCTTGCCTCCTTGATCATCATCCGCCCGCTTACGAACTTTCCAAGTATCTCCTCGGGCGTCATCTTGATGTACCTAGGATTCTCACGAATATTGTTCACAAGATGTGGATCAAGGACAGTAAAAGACCTTAGCATTAGGCGAACGACGTCGTGGTCCGTCCATCGCGTGCTTCCATAGCTCCTTATTTTGTTGACGAGGGTCTTGAGCCGGTTGTACGTTTGGGTTGGCTCCTCGCCCCTGATCATTGCGAATCTCCCAAGTTCGCCCTCCACCAACTCCATTTTGGTGAGCATGGTGACGTCGTTCCCCTCATGAGAGATTTTGAGGGTGTCCCAAATCTTCTTGGCGTTATCCAAGCCGCTCACCTTATGGTATTCATCCCTGCACAATGAAGCTAGAAGAATAGTAGTAGCTTGTGCATTTTTGTGAATTTGCTCATTGATAAACATGGGACTATCAGTACTATCAAATTTCATTCCACTTTCTACTATCTCCCATATGCTTGGATGGAGAGAGAACAAGTGACTACACATTTTGTGACTCCAAAATCCGTAGTCCTCTCCATCAAAGTGAGGAGGTTTACCAAGTGGAATGGAGAGTAAATGAGCATTTGTACTTTGCGGAATATGAGAATAATCAAAAGAGAAGTTTGAATTGACCGTTTTCTTTTTCTCGTAGTCGTTGTCGTCATCCTTTTGGGAAGAGGAAGATTTGTCGCTGTCGAAGTAGACTATCTCCTTGATGCGCCTTGTTTTCTTCTTCCTTCCGTCTTTTCTTTTGTAGCCCGAGCCTGAGTCAGTAAGCTTGTCATCCTTTGGATCATTGACGAAGGACTCCTCCTTATCATTGACCACCATCCCCTTGCCCTTAGGATCCATCTCTTCGGGCGATTAGTCCATTTCTTGAAGAGAACGGCTCTGATACCAATTGAGAGCACCTAGAGGGGGGTGAATAGGTGATCCTGTAAAACTTGAAACTTAATGCCACAAAACTTGATTAGGAGTTAGCACAATAAAGCCAAGTGGCTAGAGAGGAATCCTTGCAAGACACGATAACCACAAGAAGATCAATCACAGATAGACACAGTGGTTTATCCCGTGGTTCGGCCAAGTTCAACACTTGCCTACTCCACGTTATGGCGTCCCAACGGACGAGGGTTGCAATCAACCCCTCTCAAGCGGTCCAAAGACCCACTTGAATACCACGGTGTTTTGCTTTGTTTACTTTATCCCGCTCGCGAGGAATCTCCACAACTTGGAGCCTCTCGCCCTTACACTTTGATGTTCACAAAGAAGCACGGAGTAAGGGAGGGATGAGCAACGCACACAAGACACAAAATCAGAGCGACAATACGCACACAAGTCACAACACGAGCTCTCAACACAACTCAAAGAGCTCTCTACTCAAATGGAGCTCTAGTTGCTATCACAAAGAATCGAATGCGCGGAATTGAAGTCTTGGTGCTTAGGAATGCTTAGAGAATGCTTGGTGTTCTCCTCCATGCGCCTAGGGGTCCCTTTTATAGCCCCAAGGCAGCTAGGAGCCGTTGAGAGCATTCCAGGAAGGCAATTCTTGCCTTCTGTCGCTTGGCGCACCGGACAGTCCGGTGCGGATTTCTTTCCTTCTTTGGCGAAGCCTACCGTTGGCGGTTCAGAGCCGTTGGCGCACCGGACACTGTCCGGTGCACACCGGACAGTCCGGTGCCCCCTTCTGACCGTTGGCTCTGCCACGCGTCGCGCGCGGATTACGTGGCCGACCGTTGGCCGGGCCAACTGTTGGCTCACCGGACAGTCCGGTGCACCACCGGACAGTCCGGTGATTTATAGTCGTACGCCGTTAATTGCTTCCCGAGAGCAGCCAGTTGACAGACGCCGGCCTGGCGCACCGGACACTGTCTGGTGCACCCCCGGACAGTCCGGTGCACCCAGACCGAGCTGTCTTTAGCTGAACAAGGCCATCTCTTTTCCAACTTGATTTCTCCTTTTTCCAGCACTTAGACACAATACATTAGTCTCCAAAACAATGTACTAAGTCTTAGAAGCATACCTTTTTACTTGATTTGCACTTTATCCATCACTTTGCATAGATTAACATAAGTCTACTTGTGTTGGCACTCAATCACCAAAATACTTAGAAATGGCCCAAGGGCACATTTCCCTTTCAGAGGCTTATAGGATTAAGCCAAGATACTTACATTGACAAGGTGTGGAAATAGTTCAACATGGAACAGTCCAAGAAAGGGTTATTACCTATGTCACATGGTACGCACCTTAGCCAAAAGCAGTGTGCTTCAACAGCTAATGAGCGGGAGCGCATGAGTAAGGTACCATACACTTCAGCAATTGTATCTATCTTGTACGCCATGATAAGTACCCACCCAGATGTTTCATATGTCATAAGTGTTACGAGCAGGCACCAGGCTGATCTAGGTGAGCGTCACTAGACAACTGTAAAAGGTATTCTTATGTACCTTAAAAGGACTAAAGATATGTTCCTAGTTTATGGAGGTAAGGAGGAGCTCGTTGTAACTAGTTACATCGATGCTAGCTTCCAAACTGATCCAGACGAGTTAAAATCGCAATCAGGATTTGTATTCACAATAAATGGTGGTGCTGTTAGTTGGAATAGTTCCAAGCAGGAGACCGTGGCCAATTCTACAACAAAAGTCAAGTACAATGTAGCTTCTGAATCTGTGAAGGAAGATTTTTGGATAAGTAAGTTCCTCATTGAACTTGGTGTGTTTCCAAATATGCCCATTGAAACTCTACTGCGACAACTATGGGGCTATTGTGCAGGCTAAGGAACCAAGGAATCACCAGAAAAACAAACATGTATTACGAAAGTTTCATCTCATATGGGAATTTGTTAGGTGGGGTGAGATAAATATATGCAAAAGTACATATGGATTTGAATGTTGCTAATCCTTTGGCAAAACTTTTACCACAGCCTAAGCATGAGGCACACATGAGGTCTATGAGTATTAGATATCTTATAGATTAACTCTAGTGCAAGTGGCAGACTATTAGAAATATGCCCTAGAGATAATCATAGAGATGAGCATATCTCATTATATCCATGATATATTGCTTAATTGAATATTCATGAAAGTAACCTTGTATTGATTAGCAACTATGTGAATTGATTGTAAGACTCTTTACTTGTATGGTTATTCTAAAAGATGTCCCTAGTCAGAATCGATGACTAGCACATGTATTAGTTGATGACTATGTTTCACAAGTCATGGACATGAAGATGTCAAACTAATAATGTGGGCTCTCGTGTGTGACATGAGGCTGGATCGATCTAATGTCAGATTTTGTTACATAATTCTCTCAACATGTACGATGTGTCCTTAGACCTAAGATTGTCGCATGTACTCAAGATATGAATTGGCCTACTTATGGGCTATTAAATGCTACTTCATCGTGAGACAAAGGGAACAACACATACGTAATGTTGTGATGGTTTGTCTGGCATGATTTTTAAGTACTCATAGGAGTTGACATGTCTTGCTAGAGGCCACTTTCAACTATTGGACCGAATAGGAGCATTTGGGGAGTATTTGGGCCTCTACTTCTAGCAAATTTATATTTTTCGTACTCAAGATCATGTTCAACAATTTTAGCTTCAAGTTTAGCAATATGTTCATTCAGACTCCTAATAATAGCAACATTGCCAACAAAAGCATCAACATTTATATCTCTACATCTAATGCAAATGGAAACATGCTAAATTGAAGATGTAGAGACATGGCAAGCATTCAATTTCTCAATTGAAGCAGTAAGATTGTCATTTGAACATTTGAGACTAGAAAATGAACTATTGCAAACTTTTAAGTCACGGGTCCAAATTTTATTCTTTTTTTTTCTCATGAGAGCCTTCTCAAGTTCCTCATTTTTCATTGTCTAATCAATGGGTAGATCCTCCTACTTTTCCAGGCGTTCATCCTTCTCATTGACGGCCTTATTCAATTCATTTACTTTAGTCACATGATATCTACTAAGGGCCTTGAATTTTTTTCATATCTTCCTCATCACTAGATTCATCATTGGAGGAAGTATACTTTGGAAAGGTTCTAGATTGTACCTTCTTCTTACTCTACTTTGTCATTAGGCATGTGTGGTCGACCTTGGGGAAGACGACACTTTTGTTAAAGGTGAGGGTGGCGATGCCTTCATTGTCATCGAAGGAGTCTTCTTCTGAGTCCCACTCCTTGTCGATGTGGGCTTTACCTCCCTTCTTCTTATTGATGAAGAATTTCTTCTTCTCAACTTTCTTCTTCCATTTCTTGTCATCATCATCCTTTTTCATATGGACAGTTAACTATAAAATGATGGGCCTTACCACATTTGTAACATGCCCTCCTACCGTGGGGCTTGTAGTCTTTGTCCTTCCAGTTTGTTAGGATTTGTCTGCAGCTTTTGGTGATGAGGGTCATCCCCTCATCATCGAGACCGAAAACATCGATGTTTCCTGTTTGCTTGAGGGCTCCTTCTTTGCCTCGTTTGTGGCCTTCAAGGCAATTGGTTGTGGCTCGATGGTGATGACGTTGCCTTTAGCCAAATTATCAATGTTCTTGGAGTCTTTAATATCATCTCATGGCTAAGAAACTTCCCAAGCACCTCCTCTGGTGTCATCTTCTTGTACCTAGGATTTTCATGAATTAAGGTAACGAGAGTTGCATTATGGGAGGTAAATTACCTTAGCATAAGTTGGATGACTTTATGATCCATCCACTTATTGATTCTATAGTTGCAGACTTGGCTCACCAAGGACTTGAGCCGGTTGTGCATATCTTGTGGCCCTTCTCCCTTGTTCATGGCGAACCTCCTAAGATCCCCTTCTATGAGCTCCATCTTCATGATCTTGGTGATCTTGTCACCTTCGTGTGCTATCTTGAGTGTATTCAAAATATCCTTGGCATTTTCCAGCCCATTCACCTTGTTGTACTCCTCCCTACATAAAGAAGCAAGAAGTACTGCGGTGGCTTTTGAGTTGCGATGGACGTTTGCTCCACCTCCATGGAGTTGTAGTCCTCATCATGGCTATCAGGTATTTTCATTCCTAGTTCAACAGCATCCCAAATGGTTGGTTGGAGTGAGTATAAATGACCGTTCATTTTGTAACTCCACCAAGAATAATCTTCACCATCACAATATGGTGGCTTTCCAAGGGGTATCGAAGCAAGGGAGTAGTATTCCTAGGAATGCAAGAATAATTAAATGGGGTGTGGGTAAAGTTTGATTTAATTGGGTTTTGTTGATGATGTTTCTTGGAGGTGGATTTGTCACCACTTGAGGTCTATGGCACCATTGATGAGTCGGTTTGTAGTAGATCACCTTTATCATAATCTTCTTCTTCATGTCCTTCATCTTGTAGGATCAGAAGGACTTGGAACCCATACCTGTGGATTACTCAACTTCTCCTACTGTTTCACTCTCGAGAGCACCTTCTCGCTCTTGAGGGATCCTTTTTTGACATCTATTCGAGTTTTAGACCCAAATGAAGAGTCAGGCTTGGATACCAATTGAAAGTCGCCTAAAGGAGGGTAAATAGAAGAAATCTGAAATTTAACACTTAACAACAAAACTTTGATCCCAATTAGGCGTTAGAACAAGAATGAATTTGATCGGAGTAGAGAGGACTTAGAATAGAAGAGGAAGAACACAAATCACAAATGAAGACACACAAAAAGACAGGGGCGATTTGGTTTGTCGAGGTTTGGTTCCAAAGAACCTACGTCCCTGTTGAGGTGTCCCAAAGGATGCTTTCAACCCTCTCGAGTGATTCTGAAGATCAAGCTCGAGTCCTCTTGTCTTTTCTCAACCGATAAAGAGACCTAAGTCTCCCGCAAGGTACTCCACATTGTTGGAGCCTCTTGCTAGCCTTTTAAAATCTCAATGGGTGCCTTGCACCAAAACACAACAACTCCAAACACACTCTCTTTTCAGCTCTATCACAAGTGCATACTCTCTTTTCTCTCTAGAGGATGAACTCTACTCGATTGAGGCACTTGGATCACATGGAGGTGTTGGGAATGCTTCTCTAACTTGTAGGAATGTGTCACACCCGGATTTAAGGGCAAACCCCGGTGCATCTCATATGTGCGCCAAACGAGATCAACACATATAATGGCTCAGTGTATAGAGATAAATGTCACAATCATTATTACATAATAAAATGTATTACAAAATAAATGATAATAAATAGAACGAACTAATAACATTATTGCCCATTAGTGCCAACAAGCTGACTGGGAGACGACACCTAGACCTCGTCGAACTCCTCGTAGTAGTCTTCCTCCGGAGTCACCTGCTCTTCACCTATGGGGGCAGAAGTTTTATCGCAAGAGTGAGCTCAAAAAAGTTCATCCCTCAACAAGTGTGGGGAATACACTTACGGTGGGGGCTCATGTATAGTGTCAGGCTGATCAACAAATAATGGTTACGGCAAAGCATTGCTTTTAATAAGTTGGTCAAATTTAATTAGCAGTTACTAAGTATAAGTAAATATCAACCCAATAAATGTGAGATCAAAATTAATATTAAAACCCACAATGCGATGCAAATGACCAATTAAGTTTAATTTCATAAGTTACTCATGTGAGGGTCTGAGTCGCTCATTACCGTGAGCACGACTGATATACCAATTTTACACTCTGTAGAGGTTGCACATATTTACCCACAAGACGTGTTCCCTTTGTCGCCTCGGGTTGATCATACCCTTAAACACTGCCAAGGTGAGTAGGCGAGGGTACACTATGAGGCCTTTATAAAGTTCCACTAGAGGAGAGAACTGCTAGGGTTTCTGGGCCGAAAGCGGTATAGGAATCCCTCGTCCGAAAAGCTAAATAAATAGTCTAACTCGAGGACCTCCCTACACCAGCATCCTCCACCCTGCTTGCCCCTTTTGTGAAAAGGTTAACTCACACTAGCTTTCCTAATTAATCAGCCAAGGGCGTCCCATTCCACCCTTGTGGTAGCACTGTTTTCTCGGGTGGTCACTCCATGTTTCAATTAACATAATAATCTTATCATGAACAATAAATAATTCAAATACAATAAATAGCATGATCATGAGTAATATTTATCTTAACACCCAAAACCACATAGAGCAATAGCAAATACTACCCAAAAAGTTCAGTGGTGAGCAAGGTGTAAAGTTGACCAAACTAGGGTTACCTATTGGGTCCCATCGAAATTAATCCTGAGCATGCTATAGTAATTAATTGGAACATTATTGGGTAAAGAATAGTGATCAAGGGCACAACATACCTTTAATAAGCTCCTGCTCAGTATTTTCCACCTGCTGAGTTCCGGGTTCCTCGATCACTTGCTCGTCTACTCATAACAATAGAAACAAACATGGTATAGTAAAAATTAACATCACACCAATCATGAGAACAAAATGTGTAATAACGTTCTACATGTCGTTACGAGATTGTAGGTTCTAAAACGGCTAAAATCAGAGTTATAATGAATAAGATATGATTTTCTGAAGTTTTATGCGCTTGGGCAAGTAAAACATAGGCTAAACCAATTAAGTGCTCGATTTTGATAGCACGTCACATAACAAAATAAGGTTACTAGGTTTAGGTAGAATTAATACGAACCTAATGTAACTGGAACTGATAAAAAGGAATTAAAATGTATTAATTATGAATTAAACAAGATTTTGGAATTATTTCTATACTAAAAATGATTTTCTATATTTAATTTGAATATTCCTGGAATCCATGCATGGCAGACGCAAATACCAGAGAGCTCGAGGGATAAATTGCTAAAACTAGGGTTAATTTGCAAGGCTCTACAATGGTAGGGGATGACGGGTTCTATTTGATAAATTCCGAGGGGTTCTTTAGCAAAATCACTCGGCTGAGTGAACACGGGCACGCTCTAGTCGTTGGATCCACATCCAAGAGCTCGGATTAGGTTATGAAGCGGTACACAACTAGAACCGTTGGATTTCTCATCTACGGCACGTAATAATCAAGCGAAGGGGTATGCTGCCAGGGCCATTGGTCAGAGATCCTCGGTCCAAAATTGACGATGACACGATACGATCTAAGCCATCCAACAGCCGATCAACGGCTTGGATTCAATGCGCCGAACCGCTAAGATGATCTAATCGCATCTGTTCCCGATTGAATCAACCGCCTGAGATCTAGCTCTCACCCCATCCTTCAGCCACGGCAGCGACCGTGATATCACTGCAGCGCCATTATCGACCAATAGCCACACCTGAACACCCAGCCCCCAACTCGCGATTAACTGGCAAAATGTGGAGGGAAGGACCAGATAAACCATCTCGGGAGGTCTTACCGTGATTTGGGGTGGAGACACGGTCGGTCGACGGTGAATGGCGGATAAGAGGCAATGCCTGACTCCGGCGAGAGATTCCTAAGCCCATAGCCGCCTTCCGCACGAATATTCATTGCCCATGACTTCGACACGCGTCGGTAATGCTCTAGGGACCCAACCCGATGGTAGAGGCACCACCCAGCCCAATTCCCACGACGACGGCCTTTCCTCACTCTCTGGCTCATAGCAATGGTAGCGACCTCAATCTCTGATGGCGATGCTTCTACAAGGGCTGAAGAAAGGAGCGGAAGCCCCAGGCCTTATAGATGGGGAAAATTAGTTGTCCTAAGAGGCCCACGCGGTAGTGACTTCCAGGGTGACACGCACACGGGGATACGACTTGACGGGGCCCAGGTGACAATGGGTCGCGTGCGCAAGAGACAGTCAAGCCGGGCTCGCCTGTCGGCGCCTCTTCCAGGGAGCTGGGCCGCGCGGCAAAAAAAAGGTCGAATGGGCCGAAAATGAGGACTCTTGGCCCGGCTATGTTCTTTTATTTTCCTTTTTCCTTTCTTTTATATGTTTCTTTTCTATTTCCAAATTCAAATTAAATTTAGGGTTTAGTTTTGAATTCTAGGTTTAAACTTTACAATATAATTTATAATATAGATGAAATTCTTACTGCTAATTTTAATGTTAATTATTTTGCTTAATATTGTTTTACTTATGGAAAGGTATAATTTACTTATTTAAAGCTTTCTTTCTATACTTTAATTTCCTATTTCTTCCTTTTGAATTTTGAATTCAAGTAAAGTTAAGATCTACAGGTTTCCATTAAGATGCACTGCAAAAAAATATCAGCATGATATGCTTAAATTGTTTATTTCTATCTACTTTGCATATAACCATAAAGGAAGAGCACATAAGAATATTAACCCCTCTTTTATTATATAAAAGTTAGGTTATACAAATCCTACCCCCTTAAAAATAATCTCGACCTCGATATTACTATGAACTAGGGAAAAGGTGAGGAAATACTACTCGTAGTTCATCTTCTTGCTTCCAGGTGGCTTTATCCTCCGCGTGATGACTCCATTGTGCCTTGCACATCTTAATCACTTTGTTCCTCGTAACTCGAGTGAAGGTATCAATGATCTTGATAGGGTACTCAGTGTAAGTCAGATCACCTTGCACACTAAGTTCCTCCATAGGTAGTTGCTCTTCTGGAACCCTGAGGCACTTCTTTAACTGAGATACATGGAACACATCATGTACATCCGCCAAATGGCTGAGTAACTCTAGTTGGTAGGCAACTTCCCCACTCACTTTAGGGTCTTGAAGGATCCAATAAAGCGAGGGGGCAATTTCTCTTTGACTTTAAATCTCCTCATTCCCCGAATTGGTTACACCCTTTGATACATGTGATCACCTTCCTCAAACTCTAACTGTCTCCTTCGGGTATTTGCATAGCTTTTCTGTCTGGACTGTGCAGTTCTTAGGTTCTCCCTTATTATCCGAACTTGTTCCTCTGCCTCTTGTATAATTTTTGGACCAAAGAACTGCCTTTCACCAATTTGATCCCAATACAGCGGGGTTCTACACTTCCTTCCATATAATGCCTCAAACGGGGACATCTTCAAACTGGCCTGATAAATGTTATTATAGGAGACTCTGCATAGGGTAAACTCTTATCCCAACTTCCACCATGCTTAAGAGCACAAGCTTTCAACATATCTTTAAGCACTTGATTTGTTCTCTCGGTCTGCCCATCGGTTTGGGGATGGTAAGCTGAACTATTTGTAACAACTTCCGCGTGGGTCAGCTCTGATACCATTTGTAACACCTCATCCACTCCTGCACCGACGTTACTTACTCCTGGCAGCCCTCTTGGACCATAGACCATCCACACAGACCAACATGAGTCTTTTGTCCGCATTTTGTCCTCACTCGTGTGCACCCAGGAATACTTCCCGGTCGGTCACCCATCCCAAGAGATCTCTACTCCCAGCACACTTATCTTGGAGGTTCTTTCGAGGTAGGCTTCCGAAAAAGAAGATGCACCTTGTTGGTATGAGTATTCTATCAATCATATTAAGCCTTAGGCTAGTATATCACACAATCCACTGGGCCAGGATATCACAATTGCTTTGGGCCAGGATATCACAATTGCTTAGAATACCAAGGGAGGGCTCCAAGAGCCAACCGTCAACTATTTATAAGCACCCCCATAAAAGTTATTTGTTTGCTTAGAATACCAAGGGAGGTCTTCAAGAGCCGAGCGTCAATTATTTATAAGCACCCACATAAAACTAATTGTTGCGTATACAAACTGGGCACTCTACATAAGAATCTAATTGTTCTAATGCCCACTAAAGGCACCCCATCACATTATAAGCTATGAGCCTACGACTAACCCAGTTCGTAGAATATACTTTGATGCCCCTGTTTGACACCCATCGGAACAATCTGGTGGTGTTGTGCAAGTCATTCTAAAAAATAAGCTATTACCTTGCCTAACGGCTAGCGTATAGTATGCTCTAATGCCACGTAACAGGTGACCATCAGAGAAATTGCCTCCTCACTCTGATGAAGACGAGAGACATGAGAGGTTCTAGAGGGGTTTTGTCATTAGAAAGTCTTGATGCCTTACATCGGACCAAACATTACCCATTTTGAAAATCTCGCACGTCTCCTCGGCCTGCCATGTCTCCACCATGCTAGTGCATACTTCGATGTTGATATAGGGTAACCATAGGAACAATCTGATGGCTAACCCTAGCCCCTATTCAACTAGTCATAACATAGCCTATACTCTAATGACCTTTGTAGTGGCTCATCAACACAATCCAATGGTAACCCAGAGCCTGCATTGAGCTCACTTTCAACCCTTAATTCAAATGTGCCAACTCAATATATGTCTAATATTGTGCAAGTGAGTTAATATTTTTATTATCATTTTCAAATGATTTTTCACTTGATTTTCACACTGTCACTAGATATAATGCATATGCAATGTATTTTCATATCCAATAGCACTTAGATAACTGATTAGACCTTAAAGTTCCCCTCTTAAGAGTATGGCTATCTATCTTAAATTGGATCATGTATCCCATGGCGTCTTGACCAGCAAAATAAAATTGGTATTTACAACTTTTCCTTCACACCTTATATTTTGTTTTTCTCTTCCTTCTTTTTTAAATGAGAGCTTGCTTCCATTGGATTGATCACCCTTCATGCATCTCCAAGTGTTGCTCTTCATCTCGGTGTGGATCTAACCTGATTTAATCATAGATTTAGAAAAGGTTAATCTACTACTTTCTCAATCACCAAAACCAAATATAGGGCTTTCATGTGCCCGCGCGATAGAGGATTGGGGTTGTGTCTGCACTGTAGAGGGAGACAGACGATCGTGTGTGGAGGAGGGCGTTGCAGGAGCAAGGGAGGCAAATGACTAAGTCACTGACGTTGAGCAAGGGAGAGTGAAAGGAGGCATGTGTCAAGGGAGGACAATGGAGCAAGGGTGAACAAACACCTAATGGTTATATGTAAGCGTGGAGAAAACATATGCAACAACAGAATGGTTATCATGAAGCTAAGCCCTCAAAAATGAGGACCAGAAGGATTTAGATGCCCATCCAAATTTGAAGACATCTAAATTTGAATACCCTATTAGAGGCTTTGTTAGAACATTGGTTTATGGCCTGGATGTGTCCCCTCTAATATTTTGTTGTGGAGACTAAGTAGGATCTTCTTAGAGTTGCTCTAGGCATCTAGCTCAGACAAATAAACAAAACCATCTCTATTGCTCTAAGAATCCAATTCGGAATTAGATAGGGAAATGATTGTTGTGCAAGCAAAATTGAGATACAAACATATCTTCTAGACCTTTAGATCATGATTCAATTATAGATCACAATTAACATTTAAACCCTCGCCACCAGCTCATGTAGCATCAAAAAGCCCTCTACGGTTACATCTACCCACAATTAGATCATAATCTAAAGGTCTAAAAGGCTCACCGGTCTAAAAAGCTCGCCGATACATTTGCACCTAGGTCTACTTACACAACAGTCGCTATTACGTCATTGTTAGTAGGTAGTCATATAGCACATGGCTTCATCTAGCTCTTGTCGGTCGAGTGGTTTGCTGAATCATTCACTCTGTCAACAGCTCACCAGTAAGAACACGTTCTTCTTGCGAAAATGGCATCCATGCTCCAGAAGACAAAAGTTACTCTTTTATTCTCTACTATATTAAAGCACCAGTTTCAACGGTCGTCACGCGTCATTTTTTACAAAGAACCCCATGTATTTCTTCAAAATCAACCTGCGGACCCAGATCATATCACATCCATATCCTATTTGTTCGCGCAATAGCGTTCTCGCGGTTGTCGCTCTAGCAACAAACCCTATCCATTTCGCAACAACCATTGTCCGCTTTTTCCGTCGTTGCATCGCCACCGACGAGGAGGATTAGGGCGCTCGCCTCCAGATAAGGATGCTCGCTAGGTGATAAAAGTTGTGTCAAGTCCAGCCAACTCTGAACCTCCTCGTCGTCAATGCCGAATTCATTTCATATTGAATTTTAAGTGAAACCAACTATACAATTGGAAATGAGTACAAGGCTCTGTAAAAGTAGAAAATGTTTTTATTGTTTGATATGATACTATAAAGGCAAGAGCAAGTATGTATTTTAGTAAGCATGTTAAGCTTTAGAGGATAAACTTGTTGTATTTGGTATTTCAAAAATGATTTTGTTGACGTAATTGTGCTTTTCTATGTCTTGCTTAACTTGGAGAAAATTGTTAAATCATCACCATAAATAAATTTGCATGTATTACCTATGGAATCTCAATGATGATTTTGGTTAGGGCATCAGATCTACACCATCTTCTCGCTCTCAAATTCTAAACCAAAACATTGGCTATAATTTAATTCGAGCATAAAGGCTCCTTCTCGACTTATTTTTCGATCTTTTGGCTAACATAAAGTATAATATTTGTTTTACCAGAGTTCAATATATAGTATATGAACAATATGTTCACTTTGACATTAAATTCATTTATTTTGGGTATTTTTATGTGAAGGGTTCATTAAGACTCTAAGTGTCGCTTAGTCATCTAATCAATATCATTACACGGGTATTAGACTAGTACTAATAGATAGTACATAGAGGAAGCGTCAAAACGAACGACCTACAGCTTGACTCGCGCACAACTATATTCCCGCTGTCTTCTAGATCAAAAGTTCGGATAAATGGTTGTCAAACAATGGTAGGCAACATAGGATACATTAAATTTCAAATCAAAACCCAGTGCATCCGAGTTCAGGTCTTCAGGCTTGGCAGGTGAAGATTTCTCGAGAAAACCCTGGAAACAACTGGCTTCCGTTTCCGGACCTTGATTCCCACACCTGCCATGCCCCTCAAATGCCTGGTGGTTCTGCTTTACGTCATCCTGATGAACTTCCTTGGTTTTTCGGACTGTAAACATGCCTTCGCATCCAGAAACCTAACAAAGACAAATTACTGATTGCATCGTATCAGGGACAATATTGTTTCTAAGTTACTGAGTGTTTCTTCTTGGTCCAAATCGGAGCTTCAGGTTGTCCAAAACACGGGTAACATTGAGAAGTCGTGGATCGTCAGAAGGAATCTCTCGCGCCTGAATTTGAAAAACAAGGGAGCATGAGCAGAACACGAATCAAGAACAGCCAGATGAACCAGTTCGTTTTAATTCTTCAGAGCTTAATTGCTGACAGGTGACAGCAGACAAATGATTTCAGTGTACAAACAGTTGAGACCCAAATGAATATGTACATCAAGGACCAATATAGTAAGTTAGCAACTCATTCTATAGTTAGGAAGTAATCAATTATTCATAGATGTTTTCAAGGTGAAGAAAGTGTACCAAGTCACAAGTTCAAGATACTAAAGCTTACCGTCAGACCCTTGTGGTATGCCTCAACAGCAGGAAGTGTTGGAGTGATTTTACGGCTTTGCAGGAGATCCCAGACATAATTTGCAGTCGTATATCCACCAGCCTAGATAAATCGTTCAATTTAACTTCTGTCAATCAATCATCTCAAACTAGCAATTTATGTTCATTTCAAAAGGGTAAGCAAGTATCAAAATAATTCATGCATTCATATTTGGTAGTAAAAGGGCAGGAGTTGGTGGCGGTTACCGTTTCACCGGCAGCTGCAAGTAGGAGATCAGTTCCCATCTTGGCATTCAAGAAAAAATTTCTTGAAGTCATCTTCTCCTGAAAAATATTGTTGATGAAAAATTTTAGAATTTTGAAGCCAGTCAAATCTATACAGCAAAACTGAAACTGTAAAAGAACAGAAAATTACTATAGTTTCTTGAGCAAGTTGCATTCCTCTTGGAGTGTACCCAATCATAGCTCCCTCAGCAAGTGTCTGCATTTCATTGATGCATACTTCAGGCAAACGTATGCAGCAACACTTGATGCAAAATAAGAAAGATCGATAGATTTTGACTTGACAGTAGGTGGTTATTTTTATTATGACCAATTGACCATAGAAAAGTCATTTTACAATTCACTGAGCAATATTGCCTTTAATAATGCCACTGTTTGCAAAAGGGCCTCTAGCGTAATGGTTAAGGCTTCCGAGTAGCACCTCCAGGTCCCGGGCCTCTAGGGGGCAAGTTTCGGGCTTGGTTAAAAAAATCCCCTCGTTGTGCCCCGCCCGCTCTCGAGGATCGTATCCTGCGCGCCACCCTCCGGCTGGACCGTTGAAGAGTGATGGGGCACAACGAGGGGCCACCCTCCGGCAGTTGATCGGCTCGTTAGTGATGGGGCCAGGGTTCGGAGGTTTTCTCGGTCGGGACCATGTTTCAGTCTCTTTTTAAAATAATACCAGGAGGTCAGTCTTTCCCTCCCCGGCCGAGTTTTATAATGCCACAGTTTTGTACATCTGGTTTCTTTTTGGTTGGCAGAATTAGGGTCTGTTTGGTTTCCTACCTAAGGTGCCACAATGTGCCTAAGCTTAGTCGCTCGAATTGAGGAACTAAACTTAGGCAGAAAAGTTAGGCACGTTGTGGCGCCTTAGGCAGCAAACCAAACAGCCCATTAGTTCTTGCTTGTTAACTCATTTTTTAATTTACTAGCTCACTTAGCACATTTTCACAGTATTTGGCAGTAGACAAGCCTGGTTAAGTTTTGCCAATTCCTTGATGAGCAGATCTGTTGTAAATTAGGTGTAACTCACCGCATACAACTCAGCGGGTGGGGACCTCGAGCTTGAATACTCTTCAAACATCTTAACAGCAGAATCAATATCTCCACATCGTAGGTAACACCTTTTTCAATTGGAGGACATCAAATCAATAATAACTAGAATAAAATGGAGAAAACATGATGATAAGACAAAAAGGATAGAGTATAGACTAGAATCAGAATATAAATGCCCAAAAGTAGTCACTTGAGCTATGTCCACAATCTCTATAAATACAATGATTCTGTCATTATTATTCATTACAATAATGATATCTCACTATGACATACGGACATGCTTATAAAATGGGTTCATGCATATTAGAATACAGCTCCTATTAATGATAAATACACAAACTATCAGATCTTATTTGCAGTGCTTCCACAAAATAGCACAATATTGACATTAAATGCTACCTCATAGCTTGCATCACCATGTAGGCATCATAAGTAGATCCATCTCTATTATCCTTATTGAACATTTCCAGAAGTGCTTCAAGTGTCTGCAGAATTTTGAAGTAAATGAAATTTCAGAAGAAGCTAAACTCACCACATTTTGGTGATTTCAGAAAAGTTACTAGTGGTAGAAAAAGTTACAAAAATATAAAGTTATGCTTATGCTGATTGTGCATGGCCTATGTGCAGTAACCAAAATATTATGATGATGGAAAATGGTAATGCAAAGGAAAAAGATCACCTCTTTGCTTCGCAATTCTGCACAAGCTTGGAGAGCAACATGATAAACTGTATGTTGTTTAAAGACAAATCCTCCTCGCCTATTTACATATTCTGCTGTTGGGAGGTTGTACAGTTCTTCCTCTGACACATTCATCATTATATTCTCAGCAATGTCCTTTGATACTCTTTCAACATATTGCCAACCTTTCGACTGCCCGACGAAGTCAAGAATCTGCTTGAAAGAGAAGTTATAGAACATTAAGATTTAGTTAAGTACATCCTTAAGGACATACACATGTGTACCATACCTTCGCCATAGTTTCCTCAGCGGTTGGTGTCTTGTTCTTGAATGCAGTTATCAATCCAGCATAACAAAACTTGTTTAATCCAAGTCCAGCAGCACTCATATCACTAACTATGGCATAACTATCAAAACAAATTCTTGTCATATAAGTTTCTCGTGCAAGTAAATAGATAAACCAGAAGGTGTTCACAGCTGAGGGTAAACTACAAATGTGTTCACAAATAGCACAGCTGAGAGGCCTACCTGGCAACCATACCCTAGACACTAAAGACACCAACTCTGATGTTATCAGCAAGAAATTACCAGAAAGTTGCATTACTCTAAACCTTCAAATCCATGAGATCAGTACTTACATATCTCATATTCTCAAATGATAGCTAACTGTTAGAAGTGTGGATGAACCTTTAACAAACAAAATGCATAGAGAATAAGTACAACAATGACAACAAAGCCTTTTAGTCCCAAGCAAGTTGGTGTAGGATAGAGTTGAAACCGAACAGAAGCCACAAATAAAGTTTCAGGCACGTGGTATCTTTTTTTCATTCGCTCCTATTCAAGCCTATAACTTTGGGTAGAGAACAAGTACGACTGACAAAATTCCGCTAAACTGTTTTGCTGGTTTGTGTTGATAAACTTCAAGTCATTATGCTAAGAGTGGCGAGAACCACCATAAATGGCAGTAGCACTGTGGCAAGCAACAAGTGATGTTATATTTCAATTTCAATAGTTGCATTGTTATATCTGTTGGAGCATATAAATACTGTCAAGAATTGTGCCTTACACTTGATCAGTTTGCCCTGTTGATGCAAGTGCATTCAGTAGACAAATGTAGGTTTCTCCTTTCAACTTAACATCATGTGCCTTCATTTCTTCTAAAAGCTTTGTTACAGGTAAAGGACAGGAGCATCAGTGAGCATGAAGAACAAAATAAAGCAGTTCAAGCATGAGAATGATATCATAATGATAAAAGCACAGTTAGCATTCAGGTACACAGAAAAACTAACCATGATTGCTGCATCTGAGTTCTTGCATTTTCCACAAGTGGAGATCAAGAAGTTGTAAAGGTTAACCTGGAAACCATTAAGAACATCAGACTGATATCTCTCAGATAAAAAGGAAATGGAGTGAATTGAGAGAAGTCAGCAATCTAACATCAGGCTTCAAACCCATTTCTTTCATCTGATCACGGAAGTAAAGCGCATCTTGTAGCCGGCTGCCTTTCATGGTACCGACTATGAGTGTGTGGAACGTTTCCCGCTCAGGCTTCACGCCATCAAGCATCATGTCGTCGTAAGCATCACGCAGAAGGTAGGGCCTAAAGATAACGAGAATGTAACTGTCATTCTACTGAAACAAAAAGGGAGCTGTCATTCTACTGAAGCATCATGTTAGAAAATAGTGGTTTCTGAAAAGGGAGCTGTCATTCTACTGAAACAAAAATTCAAGATGGGCATATACATGATGAAAAATGGCATTACCATAGGACATAAAGTAATTTGCTAAAAGTTATATAGACATACCTTTAGGAAAACAAAACAAGAAAATTCATATCTTAGAGGCCACAAATGACTAGTTAAACAATATCAGAAAAATAAGGCTCTCATATTTTTCGAGAATAAAGGAGGCTGTCCAGACAAGCTGGACATATGTGCGTAACCAAGAAAGAAATATGAGAAGCTAATAGCCAGCCCCCTGTTTTCTCACAATTTAACAGTGCATACATGTTTATTATTAGAAACTGAAATCGTACAATATTTAAGCCATTTGGGAGTAACCGAGGTGATCCCTCCTGTTTCTCTAGGGGGAATTCATGGCAGTCTAGTTGCTCAGGTGGCCAGGCTCACTGACACAACGAACAAAGGGACTTCTTGAGTTTGAAACTTTGAATTCGGAATTGTCATGCACAAAAGGGTAAATTCGCCTACAGCTACACAATATTATGTACAATTTTCACATGGCCATTAATCCCACAACACGAAAGGCCCCAGTGAACAATCGAATCAGCAAGCACATGCCTGCATACGGGACCAAACCAAGCACATGCCTGCTAATATGCAGCAACAGAACCAAAACAAGGCATCTCAACGAAAACGCCTCCCGCTTGGCAATGCGTCGAACAGCTAGCACGCAACGGGACGCGGCAATCATTAAAGCAACACTGCCTTGCCTGCGCTGAGCGACGAGCGATCCGATGACCGTGTTGTACTCGGAGTTGTTATCGGCGTAGTTCCGGCGCGCGTACTCTTCCGTCAACGTCGCCGCGTGGCGCCGCGCAGTGAGCGCCGCCGCCGCATGGCGCAACCGCCCTGCACCACAAACACCCGGGGGTCAGCCTTGGGGAGAGATCAGAGAAGGAAATGTGAGGGGGTGGAAATTGAGGAGACCCGGGAGCATGAGGGAGTTCTTGAGGAGAGCCATGGCGACGATGCTGCGGCACTGCGACTGCGGAGGGGCGGGGAGGAGGCGGACCAAAGGAAGGAGAAGGGTTTAAGGCGTCCGCCGTCGGATCGTCGATGGGCCGAATCCACTAGAGATTATGATGGCCCAAATAAGCCCACCACTAATTGCTTGTATACGCTATAGGTATACCAGCAACTCCAAAAGATTAACCAAATTTACTAATTTAACTACTCTTTAAAATAGATTTCACAAAAAGAGTAGACTAATCCAACAAACTCAGAACTCTGTGTGTCGAGTGAAGCATGATATCTAAAAATAGAGACCAAAATATTTATAGAGTTTATTGGAGACAATTTTCTTTTAATAATAGCTAAAATTTATCTTTATAAAACGATCTAACTAGTCTCTTAAAGTTGCTCTAATACATAATATACAGATGATAATCTCTTGCCACAGTCTAACCAATTCATCTAGAGAGAGATTTCTAAGTTTGTTCCCCTGCAAAATACGTGGGTAATGACCCATCTGTCTCCAACAAGTAGTAATAGCTGACCACGAAACTGTGATTAATCTGGTATCAAAACTACATTTTTCATATTATCTATGGAGAAAGTTTGAGGGTAGAACTATGGTATGGATTCTCAAAATCCAGTATCGCCAAACCTAGTTACTCTCGTGCCCCAACTTAGGGGGTACGAATTTGTCGAGTTTGATCAGTACTATAATCCTAAATATTTTATTGATCAGGTGGCACCCAGATTTGAACTGGGGGTAAAGGATTTGCAGTCCCCTGCCTTACCACTTGGCCATGCCGTAGCCTCCTGATTACATGTTAAGTTCTGTCATTGTGAGTTAAGAGTCTCAATCAAAACTAATACAATCTTTGTATGTTGTGACAGCACACAAGAAAAAATATTACATTTTATCTCAGTCAAAAGACCTAAAAATGTATGAGCTGAAAAAGAAGTCTGGTCTCTTTTTTATAGCTTCTTCAGCCACTCGTCTTTTTTAGCTAAAGAAGGTGGGCAAAATACCTAATACCCAAACTCCAAACCCAAATTACCTGAACCCAATTCCAAAGTACCCAAACCCGAAATACCCAATCAAAATTTTGGATAGCAATTCTAAAAAAATGAATTTAGTTCGGGTAGTTTGGGTAATGTTATCTGGTACCTGAACTACCCAAATTCTCTGAAATATATCAAATATTTAATATAAATCTATTTTTTGGAATAAATTAATATAATCTATACTAAATTAATGATATGTGAGTAGTATAGTGTGGGGGACAGATATCCCCCGGGTCCAGCGGAAGGATAAAAGACCTCACGAAAGGCCCGTGGACCCAATAGTTCGCGAGGTCATCCCTTCGTGGGCCTGGGAGAAACGTCCAGTAAGGCAGATTGACACAAGACTGGATCGACGCAGACCCAGACGGCTCGATGGATTTGAGCCGTGATCGCAACAGTGACCCGACCTTCCCACGCAGGGGCCCCGTACATCGGAACTGAGCGAGGATGAGTCGGCTGAACTATAGGAAGATAGACTCAGTTAGTTCACTATTACTTTGGCACACGTTGTTATCATATCCACATGTAATGCCCCCACGGTCGAGTATATAAGGCCTAGGGACACCCCTTCAAGACGATCGACATCACTCATTACTTAGTCATTCACCCCGCTCTCTACGTTTTCCAACACTAGAGAACTCCCCTGTAATTCATCACATAAAGCATTCTCGCCAGGACGTAGGGTGTTACGCATCTCAAAGTGGCCCGAACTTGTACATCATTGTCCACTATTTCTCGTGCATCCAGCACGAACCATCGAGCTACAGTCGGTAACACCGTTCTACTCCTAAAAGCACCTTGAGGGGTAACCCTGGGTGCGCGGTCGGACCCAAAACACTGACATATAGTGACTGTGAAAGCAGACAAGCAGCGTGTTCAAAATTATATTATTTTGTTACATATAATATTTACTTTATTTTTTTGTTGTTGTATAATAAAGAATACGGTTGAAGCAATCTATACTACTATATTAAGACTGCAGGGGTAGCCAGCATTTCATGATTTTGCCTCCTATCAATCTGCATCGTCCGTCCTATTGCCACGGCTACGCTTCAAACCTCCTTCGTTCCTCAATTTCCTCTCGATCCCAAGCTTTTGTCTCCACTCCCCCACTTTCTTGGTGGATCCTCCATCCACACACGGGAGTAGCGTTTGCATCCCTCATCAACGTCGCAGCCGCCAATTCCTTCTCCCCTCGCGCGGGCGGCTCCTCCACCCACTCCACCACCATGGCGTCACCACAACTCCCATGCATCCCTCCTCCTCAACGCCGCTCCCGCCAATCCCTTCTCCCTCGCGCGGTGTCTCCTCCACTCGCTCCGCCTTCATGGCGCCACCACAGCTTCTCGCTCTCGCATTGTGGTCGACACCCAGACGACGACCACGACATCTTGCTCCACCCGCTACGCGCCACGAGCAACATCGACCCCGCCCACTGCCTCAACCTCCGTCGTTATGACCGCCGCACCGTCGTTGGCGACAAGAGTGAACATATCGGTTTGTCTTCGCCGTCGACTCGGCTTACGTCTATATCGTCGACGTCCCCTTCGACCTCATTGAGGCTGACCTCCTCGCCATCTTCACGCAGCGAGTCGTAGGGTTTGTTTGGTTGCGTTGTGGCTGTGAAAAAAGTTATTGTGGGCTGTGAGCTGTGGAAAAAGTTGTTGTAGGCTGTAAGCTGTTAAAAAGCTAAAAACCGTTTGATGGATACCACTAAAAGTCGTTAAAAATTCTTCGATATATGTTTTCATAGTTCCATCTGAAAAGCCACTAAAAGCAGGTCCAGGTGTGCTTTCATATTTGCACTACGAGAAAGTCGGCTTTTAGAAAAAGTTGCTTCCTGGATCCAGCCCTTTGGTTGGCTTTTGGCTTTTAGGGGGCAAAAGCCAAAGCCAAAAGTCAAACCAAACACACCTGTAGACTCGCACCTTCTTCGCTTCACGCCTTCCCCCTCCCTTCCATCCATCCCTACGGAGTGGATGCCGGCTAGGAGATCTTATGACTGCCCTTCTCCGTTTTGGCAGGTACAATGAGGTTGTCGACATGAACCTCGGGCATGACAAGGGCACCAGAAAATTCAAGGACTTCGTGTTCCTTGCGTACGAGGACCAGAGAAGCACGATTCTTGCTATTGGTAAGCATCCTTTTCACCCCTCCTTTTATCTTTGGTCACACGCTTTTTCAGTTTTAGTTAATTACTTGCTCGAGTCCTAATGAGGTTCACTGGACAACGCGTCGACATCTTATCTTTCTCTAAATCTTGTTGTCCTCTGTTTCCTTTTGTTCGTTTCTGGCATGAGAAAATGTCATCGGTGAGATTCGGTTGCTGGAAAGTCACTACATTTCCTTCTATCTCCCAACTTCCTCTTTTGTAGACAAGGACTTTCTGGATTAGTGGAATTCTACCGATGTAGAGTCTGGAATAAGCCTAGCCTTATCCTCTCGGTTAGCAGTACTTCGTTTTTCATGTATGGGTCATAGTGCAATACATATCCTTTTGTTAATCAATAATGGTTTAGGGATGCCTTGTTGTCCATGTAGGTTCCAAACTGTAGTCTCTCCCGAATGCTTCCGCTAATGCAGGCAAAACCTTGATGATTTGTGTAATAAAACACAATACAATTCTAAAACCTTCTTGGTTCGGTGTTTGTCATGTATGGGTTGTAGTGCATAGTGCAATACAGATCCCTATGTTAATCAATAATGGTTCAGGTATGCTTCCAAATTGTTTCCGCTAATGCAGGCACAGGAAACCTTGATAATTCCAAATTATAGTCTCTCATGAATGCTTCCGCTAATGCAGGCACAGGAAACCTTGATGTTTTGTGTAATAACACACAATTTCAAAACCTGCTTGGTTTGGTGCAGGATAACCCTTGGATTTTGCAAGTATGTTTCCAAGCTCTATTATTCATCCTCTTTCATTCTACAATGATCTCCATTTTGTGATCCATTCACACATAATTCTTTTATCTGCATTGCGTAGACATTGTAGAACTGGGTAAACAAAATCCCTAGGTTATGTGGCTTGTTGGGGACTTGTTCTCAAATGCTATGAGTTAAGAACAAGGCAACACAAAAATAGGTTAATGATTAATGCCCTTCGTCCTTCGAAGCATTATTTCCCTAAGGATATAACGATCTTCGGACGAAGGTTATGAAGGACTTACCTTCATAATCACAACATATATCAATGAAAGACGAAACATATGAAATATGGAAAGCAACATGGATAATCATATGACATCATAATATATCTTTTATTATATAATCATGAATAAATAAGAACAACACGGGATTACATTGATACCTTCGGCTTGACAGAAGGTAAAAGTACAAGCGTGACGCACAAGCAAGTACCAGTCAGCGTGAACAGTAAGGGGGTACTGTTCATCTATTTATAGGCACAGGGTGCAGCCTGTGTAAATTTACATTCATGCCCTTCATATTTACTATTGACTTATGGATAACCCAACAGGGACTAGATAGCCTTTTCCCCTTTAAGTCGGTTCCTTTTTCCGCCATTGAGCCGAAGCTCCCTTACGCGTAGCTTCGGAGCAACATCAGCCTTCGTCTCGACCATGCTTTTCACATCGTATATGGTTTTAACCTGAGTCCGAAGATACCTGTTCATATGTTACACATGGAAAACATTGTGAAATCATGTTTTTGAGGACCTTCGGAAGACGAATGCCCCCAACAGTAGCCCCTTGCAGTATTAATTTGTTAAGATAACGAATTCAGACTGCGACATGGACGAAGGCCTTAAGCCGAAGGTCCAAAAAAACACCTTCCCTTTGCTAGAATAGAAATAATCAATGACAGACGGGGCCCTCCAATTTGCAGCGCACTAGGCGTATAAATAGGAACTCACACCAGCTGCATTTGATACGTTGTTTCTGCCATTTGCATTATTTTCTCAATCTTTTAACTCTTTCTCACTAGCGCTTGCTAGATTTTCAAGCTCTTTGAGCTTCGGTTTAGAAAAAATGCGTTTTCACCATGTCTAGAGAAAAAATGTCCCAAGAAAAAAAGGTTGTTGTAGAGACGAAGCTGACTGAAGAGGCGAAGCTGTTTGAGGATAAGAAGGTTGTAGATCCTTATGTTGTTGGATTTGTTGAGTCAATGGCAAAAACAAACATAGAGAAAATTACTAAAGAGATACTGGAAGGTTTATCTGAAGATACTGGTGACAGCGATAGCTATGATGTGGAAAGTGGGGATGAAGATTCTGAGGATCGGCCCTAGCGGCCAAGTCATTCAATCTTCGAAAAATCGACTATCAAACAGAGTCATCTTGAGAACATGAGAGGAAGGTACTTTCAGGACATGTCTATTGTGAGGACTGGTGGATACAACAACGTCCCTGCCCCTGAGGAAAACGAAGTTGTAATTTACCGAAGCTTCTTTAAGGCTGGGCTTCGGTTCCCTTTGAGCAAGTTTGTAGTTGAAGTGTTGAAAATCTACCAGATCTTCCTCCATCAGATTACCCACGAAACTATAATAAGGATGGGGATTTTTGTCTGGGCAGTAAGGAGTCAAGGGCTAGAGCCAAGCGTGAAGTGCTTCTGCAGTATGCACGAACTTCTATATGAGACGAAGGTCATGGGTAAAGAACAGTACCACAACAACTTCAGTTGCTATGGATTTATCGCTCGCCCTAATGCAAGCCACCCGGTGCCAACATTTTGGAAGAGATGGCCCGGAGCTTGGATGGAAGAATTGTTTTATGTGAAGAATGATTTGAAAGTGAGGGAAGACATTAAGGAAGTCATCATGCGCCCCATTTGGTCCCGCTTCGACCTTCGAAGGCCGAAGATAGAAATTGATGAGACAGTTGAAGCGTGTCAGAGGGCCTTCAGCATTGTTTGCTCCTTTATTAGGACAAGAGATTTAATTCAAGAACATATAACCTTCAGGGTATGGCCGCTTGTAGATAGCTGGGAAATGCCGAAGGAGACCACCACCGACTCTAGCGAAGGTGGTCTGGTCTGGCTGAAGTATACCTTCAGATTCAGGGTGAAATTTGATGAGTCAAACAACGACTGGCTGAAGTGTATCGAAGCTACAAGTGATGAACTGCTTGGAGCATATTCCAAGGCGGAAGATAATGCTTTGTCTGCAGCCTTCGGAGGTCGGGGGAAAGAAAAGACTGAACAGAGTTTTTGATGCCATCGGCTTCGTATACCCCGATTACCGCTACCCGGTGCGGGGACAGGGGAAAAAGAGGAAAACTGCTGCTTTGGCCACCCCAGTTGAACCTGTGCCGAAGGGCAAAAAGGTGAAGGTTCTTACCCACTGGTCGCGTTACATTAAACCGGCCATGGTGCCTGAGTTTGGCGCAGGGACCTCTTCTGCTACCGAAATAAGAGAAATTGTCCCGACTGCGTAGAGCACTGAAGAGCCGGCTGTAATGCCGAAGGTGCTTACAGTCAAGCTGGTTGAAACGAAGGTTGATAAGGCTGAAGAGCCAAAAATTGAAGAAATAATGAAGATGCTAGAGATTTTGAGCCCTCCAACATAGGCAACAGTACCGAAGGTACAAATGGGTTCTGTCGTAACTCCTAAGAGGAGAAGGATGGCAAATGTGCTGGATGTTGTGTTAGAAACAATAAAAACCTTGAGTCCTGCTCCTACAAGAAAAATTGCCGAAGCTTCCAAGGCGTAACTCGAAGATGATACTAAGCAGGCTAAAGTCGAAGCTGTGACAATTCAGGCTGAAACCGAAGCTAGGCCTTCAATGCCCACCGAGATGGAGCATGCTGACCCTAAGGAAAAATCAACAGAGCGGATTGCAACTAAAAAAATTGAAGCTCCTGGTCCCGAAGCGTCGAACAAAAGTATTGACTATATTTTTCGTCATGCTTCGGGAAAGGTACTATCCCAAGAAGAAATGTTAGAAGCACAACACTATGCCCAAAAATTAAAATATCCGAAGGAGGCGTTAGTGTTCAATGGCAGTGGCGAAGAAGATTTTTTGTACTGTATCCCGGATAACAAAGAAATATCCGTTTGCCGGGAGATAGGTAAAAGCATCGGATTCCCGAAGCTGGAAGACGGTCTTTTGATTTTATCGAAGGACGAACTTGCTGACAGCCTAGCATACAATAGCATAAAGGTATAAAAACTAACTCTAAATTTGAAAATTTAGGTATTTTATTTGTCATACTTATTTTTTCCTCCACTTACAGGGCTTGATTCTTAGTAATGCCTTTAGGGCACAGAAAAATATAGAAGATGAAGGCTATACAATGGCCCTGAACAACCTTCATTCAGAGGTAATTGAACTGAGAAACGAAGGTCTCGAAAAAGACAAAATCTTATTCTCTCTGGTTAACAAAGTCAACGAAGATGAAACTAGCTTCAAAGCTCAGGCCGAAGCCCAAAAAACTGAAATTGAAGATCTTTGGAGACAACTGGCCAAAGCTAAAGAAAAATGCGCACTCGCAGAGGCTAACCGAGAAATCAGCGAATATTGGAAAAATCATTTAGAGAAAAACGTTGAAGAACTTCGCATATCCAAGGAAAGATGCTTTGAAAAATCCTTGGACTGTGTGAAGAAAATAAAAACTAGTTTCGCCAACGTGGGCGCCTACTCTTCTAAAGAAAACTTCATACGAGGCGACCCCGAAGGCGTTATTGAATGGATAAGTAGAGAGGCCAAAACCTTCGAAGAAATTTTAAGTGATCACGGGGATGTTTGCGCATTTTCTGGTGCGCGGGGAATTTCAGCCATCTTGGAGAAGGCGGGATGCGACCATATCAAGACCATGGCCCAGGCCGAAGCTGCCTTCTCCATAGATGATACAAAGGATGCAGTGGTGGTGGCGGTGGGAGCTGTGGCCAGGAAGCCTGTGAATGGCTAGCCAAAGCAACAGAAGCTGCAGGATGATTGCCCACATATTCTGGTATGTAGGGAGAATGGCACGAAGCGGTGTGCAAGACCTGCTTCGGCTGATTCTGCCGAGCTTCGGCTTCTGCGATCTCCTTTTGCTTCAGAATGGTGATTTGGCACATTCTTGTAATATGGCCCTTGTCCTCAGCACATAATAAGCAATAGATCTTCCTGGGCTGATCCCTATATCTTCCTCCGAAGCCCCTAGCACCTCTGCCCCTTGGAGCTGGTGGCCTGAAAGAGCTTTGCTGTTACCCCGAGGATTGTGAGGTGTACTGTGGCCTCTGAAGCTGGCTTCTTTTGTTGTCATTCTTACTAGAGCTGTGGATTGACCTGACATGCCTTGGGTGGATTCTTCCTCCGAAGCCCCTGGTCATCTCCGAGAATCTGTAAGCTTCTTCCCTTCTTTGGCGAAAGTCGTTGTGAGCCCCGATGTACTCATCCATCTTCTGAAACTGCTTCTCCAGTGTTTGTGGGGGCTTCCTGGCGAAGTATTGAGCCGTAGGTCCTGGTCGAAGACCCTTAATCATGGCCTCAATGACAATTTCATTGGGCACTGTGGGCGCTTGTGCCCTCAGTCGCAAGAACCTTCGGACATACACCTGAAGGTATTCCTCATGGTCTTGCGTGCACTGGAACAGGGCCTGAGCTGTGACTGGCTTCATCTGAAAGCCTTGGAAACTGGTCACCAGCATGTCCTTAAGCTTTTGCCACGACGTGATTGTCCCTGGCCGAAGGGAAGAATACCATGTCTGGCCATGTTCCGGACTGCCATGACGAAGGACTTAGCCATGACAGCTGCATTGCCTTCGTATGAGGATATTGTTGCCTCATAGCTCATCAGAATTGTTTTGGGTCCGAGTGCCCATCGTATATGGGTAGCTGGGGTGGCTTGTAGGATTGTGGCCATGGGATAGCCTGCAATTCTGCTGCTAAGGGAGAAACATCATCAAAAGTAAAGGTATCATGATTAAAATCATCATACCATCCATCTTCGTTGAATAAGCCCTCTTGACGAAGCTCCCTGTGTTGGGGCCTTCGGTCTTGGTCATCTTGAGCAAGATGACGCACTTCTTCAGTAGCTTTGTCGATCTTCCTTTGAAGATCGGCTAGCTGAGCCATCTTCTCCTTCTTCCTTTGAACTTGTTGATGGATGATTTCCATGTTCCTGATCTCTTGGTCCAACTCCCCTCCTGGAATGTTGGACTGGTGGCCTTTCTCTTCTGGCTTCGAGCCTCTCGGAGAGAGAGAGAGAGTCTCCTAGTTTGTGTCCAGTGGCTGCAGTGCAGCAGCCCCTGGCGCTGTAATCTTCTTCGGCAGCATGACGAAGGTCAGTGCTTTGCCGAAGGTTGTGGAAGTGAGTACACCGGAGGTGGGCACCAATGTTGGGGACTTGTTCTCAAATGCTATGAGTTAAGAACAAGGCAACACAAAAATAGGTTAATGGTTAATGCCCTTCGTCCTTCGAAGCATTATTTCCCTAAGCATATAACGATCTTCGGACGAAGGTTATGAAGGACTTACCTTCATAATCACAACATATATCAATGAAAGACGAAACATATGAAATATGGAAAGCAACATGGATAGTCATATGACATCATAATATATCTTTTATTATATAATCATGAATAAATAAGAACAACACAGTATTACATTGATACCTTTGGCTTGACAGAAGGTAAAAGTACAAGCGTGACACACAAGCAAGTACCAGTCAGCGTGAACAGTACGGGGGTACTGTTCATCTATTTATAGGCACAGGGCGCAGCCTGTGTAAATTTACATTCATGCCCTTCATATTTACTATTGACTTATGGACAACCCAATGGGGACTAGATAGCCTTTTCCCCTTTAAGTCGGTTCCTTTTTCCGCCATTGAGCCGAAGCTCCCTTGCGTGTAGCTTCGGAGCAACATCAGCCTTCGTCTCGACCATGCTTTTCACATTGTATATGGTTTTAACCCGAGTCCGAAGGTACCTGTTCATATGTTACACTTGGAAAACATTGTTAAATCATGTTTTTGAGGACCTTCGGAAGACGAAGATCCCCAACATGGCTAATCCAAGAAAACCAAGCAGAATTCATGCGGGCGATCAATGAACCATTGGAGGGAGACGAAGAGAATGAAATCTTTGTGCTTCCTTATGCTGCATGTGTATTTTTGTTTGTACTATCGACATCATCAGATGTTTTTGTACTCCCTAAACTAGGATGTTGGACCAAATAGCAGATGCAGCTAAGACCATCAGTCACTCTAGAGGAGAACAAAGTTAGTCAATGGATCTTGACTAATTCATACAAACTTTATTTTACCTACATCCTCGCCACCTTGGTTTTTATATTCAATTCATCCCATCACATCTTTCATGCGCAGCTTGAAGGGATGGGCTTTGACCGGGCACTGGACTTAGAAGTGTTCTTCGCCTGCAACAAGAATGAGCAGTTGACCGCTAACTACCTCTTGGATCACATCTGCATGCTCAAAGACAGGGGATGGACTAGGCAAAGTCTCATCAAAGGTCACCTCACAAGTCTCCATGATTTGGTTAGTCTCAAGGTTCAGGACACGATAAGCACGAGAGTGTAATGCATAAACAAGAAAAACACCGTTAGGAGACTGTGACTCAAACTTGTCCAACTTTCCCTATTTCGGCACAAAACATCTACAACCAAACACCCTAAAGTGGCTAACCTTAGGTAGCCATCCAAATCGCAACTCATAAGAAGTCATGTTCAGAAAAGCTCAAAAAAAGATGTGATTGGACGCATGGCATGCAATGTTGATTGCTTCGGCCCAAAAATGCTAGGAGTCCTATGCTCATCGAACATCGTCCTGGCCATCTAAACAAGGGTCTGATTCTTGTGTTCAACAATGCCATTCTGTCGGGGCACATACAAAGAGGAAAATTGATGCTAAAGTCCCAAAGAAGCGCAAAAGGTTTCAAAATGAATATTTTTGAATTTTGTGCCATTTTCACTGCGAATCATTTTCATGGCATTCTTAGGAAACTCATTTTGTAACCAAAGAATCAAATCTCGAGCATGAGTAAAAGCCTCATCCTTCACCGCCATAAATAACACCCAAGAATAGCGAAAAAAGTCACCGACGATCACAAGAACATACCACTTCCCCCAAAAGAGCAAACCTGAGCTGGACCAACGATGTCCAGGTGAAGCAATTCGCTAGGTTGCAAGGTCATCACCTTGGTGACCGGGGAATGAGAAGCAACAACCATTTTTTCATGAGGACAAGGGTAACAGACAAGATCTTTCTCAAATTTCAATTTGGGCAATCCTTGGATGAGGTCAAGTGGGCTCAAACAACACAAAAGATCGAAGCTCAAATGACCTAGCCTCTTATGCCACTTCTAAATTGGAGAGGAAGACCCTATCAAGAGACATCGAGAGGGGCCAGAAAAATGTGAAATATCAGCTCAAAAACTCATCCAAATGGAGAAATCGGACACACAAGATCTCCCTTTGTATCCAAAACACGAGAAAGACCCCTCTTAAAACGCACTTCATAATCGTCCTCAAGGAGTTGTGAAATAGAAAGCAGATTGAAATACAGGTTCAAAATCAAAGCAACATCCTTGAGCACAAAGCTCTCGTTCACCCGAATGGTGCCACGAGAGACAACATTACCTCTTGAATTGTCCCTGAATGTGATGTATTCCTTACCAATCATGGGGTCGAGGCCAGAGAACCATTTGGAGCTTTCGGTCATGTGGCATGAATAGCTGGAATCCATGAGCCATGTGTTCTGTAGACCTCCGTCCTACATCAATAATAAGACACGGATGAGCAATTGGCACAACACCGAGGTTAGTAAACTGTGAAGGATGCAAGTGTTGCAGTATTTGCCCCTAAAAAGTGTTAGGTAAAACACCAAACATCCCCAGTCCCATGGGGGTAGCGATCACCACGAGAAGAAAACTGTGGTCCTTTGGGGAAGAGAGAACCAAAGCCACTGGCATGGGGTCCTTGGCCATATGGCTCTTGACTAGTACCTCGCTGGGCATGACCACCCTATGGTCTCACTTCTTAAGGCCTAGCAGCTTGAGGCAAAGTACCTCTAGGCCTAACAGGATGTCTCTGAATAGGAAGCTCATGAACACCATGAGAAGGCTGGTTCATGTTCCTCCTGCTCGACTCGGAACTCCATCACTCATCTCTCTTCCTCCTAAAGCAAAATGCAACCAAATGCACATCCCTCTCACAATATTCACAATGAAACCTCACCTCTCTCTTGGGTAGAATTTGTTTGTGGAAGTGGTCTTTTTGGGTGGATGAGGAGCTCTTGGAGGGGGGACAATAGAGATGTCGAGAAGGGTGTCAAGTGTCTTATGAAGGTGGTTAGGTTTTGGACACCACCCTTGTTTCTGAGGAGAGGCTCTCACAGGCTCCTCAATCACTCCATTTTTCACAGCATGGGTGGCAGTTTTAGGTGGAATGAGCTTGACAAGTTTGGGGTGGTTGAAGGTTTTTTGAGGGTTTCAGGCCACTGCACTCACCAACCTTACCAAATCAAGTGGCAATCACATCCTTAGAAGCAAAGCATAAACCTGGTCCGCCAGTTCCCTCTTGAACTGACTGACCATCATGCCCAACTAGGACTCACTGTACGACACCTAGCTCAAGACTAATCGAAAGTATGTGTTTTCTTCCTCGACCCAAGTCTTGTCGTGTCTGCAGGACTCAAGAGTAGATTACAAACCCTCACAAAGAGCACACTGCATAAGTGCAGATGCGCTAACTGAGCTAGCCTTCTTAAGTGAGGCTATCCTGGCGTTCTTCTATGCTAGCTCAATCTGCAAGCCAAGACAAGCAGCGCATCCACCCAACAAGTTATACCTAGATGTCAACTCATCGCATTCATCCAGTAGGGTGACATAATTGGTCTGCAATGTGGTGATGTTCAACATGTGTAGAGCACACTGATCACATTATGTCTCGTCGACACCATGACAGAATCTCTACCAGACTAAAGCTCCCTAAGCATGCTCTCATACTTGGATTTAAAATATTTCCTCTCATGAGCAACAAGCCAAAGTAACTTATCCTGACTAGCCAAAGCAGCCGTCAACTCCTCTACTTCAGCGGCGAGATCATCAGTAGAATGAGATACCTCAGAAGCAGAGTTACCACTAATGTCCTTGACGTCGTTGCCCACTGCATCATCACCAAGGGCCATGGTGCAATGGCCTCCCACGGGGTCGGCGATGAAGCATAGTCCGTTGGGCTTGTTCTCAACGTGCCTCTCAAGCTCCGTGTCGCTCGAAGAAGAAGTTGACTCGTCAGAGTCATGGTTGAGGTCACTCAAGGAGGTGAGGAAGGCACACTCTTTGATCTTAGCCTTCTGGAGGTACTTCTTGAGCACCTCCTTATCAAACCTTCCCCTGGACTTGTGCTTGCCAGAGGTGTGCTCCTGCTTGCCCTTGCACCGACCAGAGTGGTGGTCGCACGAGCCAACCTCTTGCTTGCCCTTCTTGGGAAACTAACGATGAAGTGGTTGGGGTCGCCATAGTTGTAGCATCCATCCTTGGACCCGCCATGCCGCTGGTTCAAATTGGTTGTTGTGGAGTGTGAACCGACTGGCCATAAGTGCCAACTCCTCATCCCCAAGGCTCTCCACCTGCTCCTCTATGATAGACAACAAAGAAGATAGAGCAAACAAAGCAGGTGATGGGTTAGAAGCAGATCCACCTCTAGAGGCCAGGGCCATGGTGGGTGCACGAGGGGTCTCCATCTTGGCCTAGGTCTGTGTAACACCTTAAATCCATCAATTAAAATAATACATTATTAGTAATTAAAACTTAGAAGAAATTAAAGTAAAATTTGAATCAAGTGCTTGATTTCATTTATTTTCGGGAGAATGATTTTTGTTTGCTAATAATCGATTGATGCTTTTATTAATACAATCCCTTTTATTCAAAACCCAATTTATTAATATATGGACTTTGGTCTAAAAATAAAATATTTTCATTATAAACATTATTGGTAATATATTATGAATGTTTGAAAATATTTAAAAATATATTTATTTATATTTTAATGGATAACCTGGCAAAAGAAAGAAAAAACAACAAAACTCGAAACCGTAACTCGGTCGACCGAATTCGGCCCACCAGCGGCCCAACCAGCCTCCCCCTCATTTTCCCTCCCCTCTCTCTCACTTACAGGCGGGGCCCACCCGGCCCTTCCTCTTCCCCAGCCGCGAGCGCTCGACCGCGCCGACCCGCCCCGCGTCCCCGCCCAACCCCGCACCGGAAACTGCCGCGGCCACTCGTCCGCGCCGAAAACGGTCGCGCCCCCGTCCCTTCTTCTCCCCCCACTCCCTCTCCACCATGGCCACGCCATTAATGGCGGTAATGGCGTCACCGACTCTCCCTCTCCCTCCTGTCTCTCCCTTCCCTCCTCTATAAAACCCAACACCAACCCCTTGGGTCGGTTCCCGACCTCCCCGAACCTCCTCACGCCACTCCCACCCACTGCTCACGCTGACCATCGTCAGCCGAAGCTCGTCGCCGCCGCACCGGAGCCCTTCGCCCTCGTCGACGAGTGCCCGAGCTCGCCGAGGCCATGCCGCTGCTCGCCGTGGCCACCCCCTACTCCTTGGCCGACCCCTCGCTCTTCAATTTCGTCCCTGCGCAAGAACCAGTGTAAAGGTTGAAGACAACACAAATTTTATTGTAATTTGAAAACTATGTTTGATTTAGTTCAAGATTACTGTAGCGATTTGTATATACTATGAAATTGAGATGATGTGGATGTTGAGCAATTAGTATCGAATGTATGTGATGAACTAGTGTTCTATTATTTTTCACATTGTGTATGTTAATTTGTTCATGTCCATTAAGATTATTTTGGAATTAGTTGTTTAAGACAAAGAATAAAAGGATATGATAAATCACATATTGGTAACAAAAACACTAGATGGGTAATTTTACGGTTAACTTTGCTTATAATGAACTTAAGAGTTTTAGTCAAGATGTATGTGCTCATAGGTTCATATGCCTAATTTATATTTACTAACAAATAATAGAGATTATACAAACATTGAGATAATATAGGTAGTACCCATGTTCACCATAATCTAAATAGTATAATTAAAATTAATAGTTTAATTTAGTTATCTTAATATTAAAGTTATTTGGCCTCTAGTTAACATTGTGTTAACTAGTGTCATTTCCTTTCAGAAAGAAAAGATAAAACTAAAATAAGACACATGTTTAGGGTAGCAATAATTAATCCATTTTCGTAGAGTTGGTTCGTTATATATGAATTTATAAATACATTCTCATAGTCAAATTTTTGTCATATAGATTTCACTAATGAATCCTCGAAACAAAATTAATATTTTATATCATAACAAACGAGATGGACGTCGATGTGAGTAGATTTATATTATAGTTATAAATCTATATTTATTTTAGATGTTTTCCTTTTATTGATATGGTTTGTCCGATGTATGTTTATTTGTGTAATGGTGTATGTTTATTTATTGGTGTATGTCTTCTTGTTGTATGTACGATGTACGAATCTATATGAGAAGCTGATTTCGTGGTAGAGGATCAAATACGTTTGAAGACGACTCGTGGGACACTTTTGATCAAGGCAAGTGGATTCTCTCTCTGTATTTCTGATTGTACCCAAATAATGCATATAATAATATTTACTTTTGGTTATTTGCAAAAATTGGATGGGTTTTGCTAAAATAGGATCTCCTAGAAATACCAACCTTATTCCTTGATTAACCTAGAATAAATACTATGCTTAGTAATTATGCTACCGCTCAACTTTATCATTATGATGTCACTCTTTTAAAGATATTACTGTTCCGGAGATGAAATTTATACTATTGGTGTTAATCCGATGATTAAACAAGATCATGTTGTATTAAACAGAACATGGAGTGACCGTCCAGGAAAATAGTGCAAACACGAGTGATATCATGGCTCTGACTTTGGTAAATAGCTTTATAGACTTAGTGCTTAGAAACCTTACCTGAAAGATGGGTAAGAGGGGGTAGCAGTGATTTGATGGTAGCTCACGTTAACATGGGGGTAGTCTTGGCTAAGGTACCTCACCTAGAGGGCCACCAATACTGACATAGAAACCTTAGCGGGTGGCTTTGTACTAAGGATATTTTGTGAAAGCCTCATAGTGAATCTGTAGCCATTCACCTCGCTAGTGTTTAAGGATCCATACAACCTAGGCTAAAGGGGATACACGGCTTGTGGGTAAAGTTGTACCACCTCTACAGAGTGTAAAACTGATTTGCCAGCCATACTCACGGTTAAGAGCAGCTTGGACCCTCACATGATAAATGAACTTATAGATGGAGAATTAAATCATGATCTGGTGAATTTTAAATGGTTTGCTTAAGTGGTTTTGAGATATAATCATTATGCTCATGATTAATTGGGATTTTGGGATACACTTACAATTAGTAAGTTAGGCGTTGTTAATAAAATAATGATCAACTAAAATGCTTATCTTTTAACCTTAGCTTATCTTGTTAACCTTGCATAACTCCTCCCATTTGCTGAGCCCCCACCATAAGTGAGCTCACCCCTTGCTAAATTTTTTATCAGAAGATGATGAGGAAGACTTTGACGAAGATGTTGACGAGTATTAAGTCTAGCGATGCTCCAGTCATCTTCCTGTGGGAGATTGCCCATGATATTTCTGGTGTACACTGAAGAGCAATCCGAGTGCCAGTTCTAGAGAGATAGTGATTCTGCTATTGTGTGTTCGTGTTGAGTGTTTGTGGTGTTGTTTTGCTACACTTGTGTGTGTTCTTATTCTCCCTCTCACTGTTCTAGAGTTTTAACTCTCATCAAATTGTGTACAACCACAAAAGACTCCAAGTTATGGAGATCCTTGCAAAGGGAAAGATATAAAGAAGAACACTGACACTCAAGTTGATCATTGGATCGCTTTAGAGGAGTCGAAAGTCGCCTAGAGGGGGGTGAATAGGCGAAACCTGGAAATTACAAACTTTGAACACAAACGTTTCCCGAGGTTAGGGTTAGAACAAATATGAATTAAATCAGAGTGCGTAAGAGGAGTTCTTCTTGCTTAGAGTTGCTCAATCAATGGAGGATTACTTTGGGAGCCAACTCAAAATAATCGCAAGCAAGAGAACTAGAGGGAGGGAGCGGAGGAAGAATCAAATCGCAAAGAGTGATCAGCACAAAGACATAACAATTTATTTCTCGAGGTTCGGTTCCAACGAACCTACGCCTCGTTGAGGAGTCCATGTAGGACAGGTCTCTTTCAATCCTTTCCCTCTCTCAAACGGTCACTTAGGCCGATTGAGTGCTTCTTCTTGGTCTCGAGGGTCACATAGACCCTGCAAGGATCACCACACACTTAGATGAATCTTGCTAGCTTTACAAGTCAATGAGAATTTTAGAAGGAGAGGAAGAAAGCACGATCAAGAAAACCAAGCAACAAGAGCGACAAGAAAACACAATGTCACACTCTCGAATTTCTCTCACAAGGCGCTAATAACTAATGATCACAATCATGATTCTAGTACTTCGAGGATCTTTGGAGCTTTGAGTGTGTCTTTGAGTGGAGTTCTTGCTCTTGTATTGAATGTGAATGAATGGAATGCTTAGGTACCAATGAAGGGGTTGGTTGGGGTTGTATTTATAGCTACCAACCACCTCCTAGTCATTGCCCTTGTTTTTCCACGTGCGGACGGTCCGCGCTCCTGGACCGGACGGTTCGCCCCTACACATCAACGGCTGGATTTGCAATTGTCAGTTACAATGGCTATATCAATGTCTATAATCGCATTAAATGTGTTGTCAGATATCAAATAAAATCTAACGCATACAGTCTGGTCGTGCCTCCGGACGGTCCGTGTGTGCGCTATAATTTGTTTTAGCGAACTCGACACCTTAGGGTTGTTCTGTCTTCTAACGGTTGGACGGTCCGCGCTTGAGGCTGGATGGCCCGCACATGGCACCGGACAGTGCTTATCTTTCCTTTGGATGATCCGTAGTAGGAATGTGCATTTGACATAGTTTCTGTCCAAAGTCATCGAGGTGTCGTGGACGGTCTGCCGGAAGGGCCCGGTCGATCCACGCGCATGTGATATTTCTAAAATGAGATCTTGTCCGGAACAATCTATGTTATTCTGAACAGTCCGCTTTAGAGGCTAAATACTTGTTGAAGTACTAGGTATGTACCCGTGCGTTGCCATGAAAGTTAAAAATTTGTATAAAATATAGATACGGAACGACAAACATCACTATGATATGTAAAATCCGTGTGGCAAAATACTACCGTATCACTAATATTATATATACCCTCCAAGCTCTAGGGACAACAAAGTAAATAAGAATCAATTGTGTGAACTCTTCATGTCATGCGAGTGTTCCTAAAAGGAAACAACTGAAGAATGTGATAGTCACTACAGTAAAATAGGACATTTTCGACGGTTAAAGCCGTCGGAGATAAACCCTAAGCCGTCAGAAATAAGCTATTTCCGACGGCCGAAGGCTTATGTCCGACGGCACCCGTCCCTCGGCCATAAAGGGTCGGAAATAGTCTTATTTCCCGACGACGGCCATCGGACATAGCTTATGTCCGACGGCCACCTTAGGCCGTCGGTGATTATCCCCGTTAACGTTCTTAACGGTCATCAGCGGGGCCCATGACGCTTATGTTCGACGGCTTAACTTAGGCCGTCAGACATAATGAAGTATTATCTTTGACAGCCGTCGGACATAAGCTTATGTCCGATGGCTTTTAACTCATCCGTCGGATGTACTACCTTATCTCCGAGGGCTGTAGGAAGCCGTCAGAGATAGCATAGCCGTCAGATGTTTAGGGTTTTCCTGTTGTGAGTTTTTCCTCTTCCCTACCTTGGTCTATCCAAACATGCCCACCATTGCTAGATGTCAAACTATCATTAATATTATCTATTATGTTCCAGTATATATTGTATAATAACATCAATACATGATAGCGCATGCATATATTTGTTAGGATGCTTTAAGGATTTGTTTGGTTTCTAGGGACTAATTTTTAGTCCCTAAATTGCCAAATATGAGAAACTAAAATAGAGATAATCCATCTTTTAGTTTCTATATTTGACAATTTAGAGACTAAAATGGAGGGACTAAAATTAGTTCCTAGAAACCAAACACCCCTAAAGGTAGCTGCGAAGTTAGCTTGCTTGTTCAATTACCACATCTCGACATCTGCAAACAACTCGTGAACAATTATACCATCCAAAGAGTAGTTTGACAAACACATTAAAGACAAGATCGTAAAAGTATGTAGTATGTCCTAATAAAAGTACAACAAAGTCGGCTTTGCCATTATGGGAAAAATGAGTACAACAAGATGTCAAAACTATATTTGTGATTATACTTCTATAATAGGCAAGCTACACATTATATAGCATCAGTTTTCCATACTGAATTATGTAGCACACGTTTCAAAGGTATCCAGTGAATGGATGAACTCAAATATCAGAACAATTTTAGTAGCATAGATACCTGATGATGCATCCCATTCCATGACCGAAACCGTTTCCATAGAAATTAGGTACCCAGGACAATGGTAGCATGTGGTTCATACTTGCAATTGGTGGCAACCTCTCATTTCCTAAAACTCTGAAGTTAGAAAGTAGGTTTGATATTCTCATTATCTCTGCATATTATGGTTTCCGATTAGCATATCATAAACATGAGTAGATACCTATTATTCATAAAGTCATGTCATTTTCAACACCAAAACAATTAGGAGCCCCAAACAATATGTTGTACCAATAATGTGGGAGTTTCTCATACAAGTCGTCCCATGTTAAACCAATGTGCCTTTTATGAACAAATAGATGAAAAGGCTGCTCTTTTATTTATCATAAAGATAGAGCTCGTAGAGGAACGAAGCATATGAACTACTGAATCTGAGCAAGACTATTACAAATAAAGATGAAAATTATCTCACCTTGATTCCACAGCATGCTGTAGGTTGGAGGCACGTGCGCGAATGGCTCGCGCTTCTGTTGCTCCTACAAACAAGTCCTCATATCAGAATACATTTTTTACCCCTTTCTTCAATATAAGTAGTGGATCCCATGTACGTAAAAGCTCCAGCCATAGCAGATGCCATAGTAGAAGCTCTAGCCATAGCAGTGGAACTGAAATGTATTTTTATAATAAATTAATTTAAGGACAAAAATATAAATACGTTGATTGTAAAATTCATCAAACGTGAGCCATTTAAATTAGCATGTAACTCATAGTTGTATTTTCTAGGGCAAACAGAACCATAGTTAGAAGTGCAAGACATTATCTAGGGCAACATGAAAATGACTTGCCTGACAGACACAAAAGTTTTAATAAAATATAATATAAGAGTAAAATTTTGGTTTCAAAATTTTAGTGAGAACAGGAGAGTTTCAGTTAGAAACTTGCAGGAGCATAAATACAATTCGCATTTCAAAAACGACATGCATGCTTTATAACTTGTGAAATTATGGAGATTCAATCGGCTAACAAATTTTGAAGGTTTACAAAAATATACTATGCTAGTCAAAAGTTGTGGATTCATCCCCAACTTTGCCATGGAAGAAAACTGCCCACCTAGGGATCTCGTCTGTCAGACTCCTAGCCATCCATAGCTAAAATGGCACAGGAACATACCACAAAGACGACCAAACCCATCTTCTCTATAAATGCCATTGGACCTGTCACAAATCAAGATGTAGACCCATCAAAAAACTGAAGGCAGTCATCAGTTCTATATTAATGCTTCTGTCGAAGTGATTAAACAATCAATAATAAATCGTGGCTAGTTTGTGAATATTCCATCAGAGGACTGCCCACCTAGGGATCTCGTCTGTCAGACTCCTGGTCATCCATAGCACGATGAGACCATGTTCGCATTACCCCTAAAAGCTAAAGTGGCACAGGAACTTACCCCAGAGACGACCAAAACCAGCTTCTCTGCAAATGCTATTGGATCTGTCACAAATCAAGATGCAGACCCATAAAAAATTGAGGCAGTCATCGGTTCTATATTAATGCTTTTGTCAAAGCGATTAAACAATCAATAGTAAATCATGGCTAGTTTGCGAATATTCCATCCTTTTCAGGGGACGTGATCGAGTCGCGCTCTGCTCTGTTGTTCCGTGGTTGATAAGATTCACACACTTAAATTTCAGACCTGTAGTTGAAAATAATATGAGATGAAGATGCATACTACAAATATTTTTAACGTTCCTAGTAGTAGATGCTCATGCCCCAAAGAAAGTTGAATGAGAAGAGCTTACCCTGAGGAAGCCAAGAAGTGCTGGGACTTTGCCTCAGTGCTACCATGCCTTCCTCTGCTACTTCCTTCCTTGCTTTAAACCATCAACAACATCACCACTTGGCTTCCACGGTTGATGGCGATACTCATACTGAGAGAAAGGCAATGAGGGCAAGAAGGAACAGAATGGCCGAGAGAGAGTAAATCACGAGCAGGTGGAGGGAGCACTCACGTGCGAGCGGAGGGAGGCGGAAGCACGAGGGTGGAGTCGCTCGTGGGGTCAGGGCGGAGCAGCTTGGGTCGTGGGCGGAGCACCGCCTAGCTGTTGGTTGGCCTGCAGGAAGAGGGACCCTAGGATGAGCCTGCCGCAGGCGGGACGAGCGGGTGAGTGAGATTTCCAAGGGCGGGGATGACGGTCGGAAGCACGAGCGGCGTTGATGGGTGGCAGCAATGGGCGCGGGGTAGGCGAACGCGCGGTGAGGGGGGAGGTCGGGGCGGGGACCGCACGACAGGCAGGGCTGGCGAGGGCACGCCCGGGGGCGTGTCACAGGTGGGACAAGCGGGCGGGGACGGTAGATTCGATGATAATCTCGGGAGTGGGGGAGTGCGGCAGAGCGCAGAGAACAGGGGCGGGGGCTTCGAACACGCCCGCGGGGGAGGGGGCGAGCGGGGGCATGGTTGTGCAAGGAGTCTACACTAATGTCTTAATAGATAGTAGAGATTTTTTGAGTTCCTAAAATCATAACTTAGTAAAGTGGTTAGCTCAATTGGTTGTGACAGTCGTCTATTACCAAAATAAGTGTGGAAATTGTTTTTTAGGCTTATTTCCCTTTCAATCCCCCTATTTTTGGTGATTGATGCCAACACAACCAAAGCAAATATAAAGAATGAATAAAAGCAACTAGTTTGTACTTTGGTAAAGAATTGATAAGATATTCGAGTGAAAGCATATCTTAGTGATCGTGAGTGTTTTTGACATGGTTAAAATTTTGGACCATATTTGCACCACTTGGTTTAATTTTACAAATCTTTTGATAAAAACTTTTCAAATTCATGGCCTAAGGTGAAAGAATAGAATTTTCAAAAGCATTTCTAAGTTTCAAAGATCCTTCCCCCTTTTCAAATGCTTTTCGTTGGCCAGTTAAAAGGTCCCCTGAATAAGTTCTCCCCTTTGGTATGAATAGTTTTCTCCTCTTAGCTTTCAAGTGGGTTTTTGCAAACACAATAGTATCGATTTGGAAGATCGAAGAGTTTTCAAAAAGAGGGTGGTGTTGTGATCCTTTTGCTTTGGCCTATTAATTTCTTCCCCTTTGGCATTAAGCACAAAAAACGAAGAAATCTGGAGGCCTCTAACAAGAAAGATATGAATTTAAGTATATGAGTTTGGCTAAGAGGGTTTGATACCAAGCGAATATGCAATGGAAGCTATGCTTTTGCCTTGAAATCCATTCCGTTTCATACTAAGACTAATTATGTAAATATACTTAGAAACACATTAGTCTTAGCTTTGGCACAGGAAGAATAAGAAATACGCATTTGTACCAAATGAAAGAGTCATGCCAAGATCAAAGGTAAATAAATGAGAAATGTGTGCAATATTTCAATCAAGATTATGAGAATCTAAGACATTTAGCTCACTCTTGAGCTCATAGGATCCCTTCTCATCTAAGGGCTTGGTGAAGATATCGGCTAGATGTTTGTGGGTGCTAAGATGACCAATTATGATATCTCCCCTTTGTGAGTGGTCTCTCAGGAAGTGGTACCAGATGTCTATGTGCTTAGTGTGGTTGTGTTCAACAGGATTATCCTCCATGCAGATTGCACTCTCATTGTCACATAAGAGAGGGACTTTGCACAATTTGTAGCCATAGTCCCTAAGGATCTGTCTCATACAGAGTAATTGTGCACAACGATGCCCTATAGAGATGTACTCGTCCTCAATGGTGGATAGAGCTACTAAGTTTTGTTTATTTGAAGCCCAAGAAACTAAGGATCTCCCCAAAAACTAACAAGTCACTGATGTACTATTTCTATCTACCTTACATCCGGCATAATCAGCATCTAAATACTCAACGATATCAAAGGTAAAACCCCTAGGGTACCATAGCCGAAAGCTAGGAGTATGAACTAAATATCTCAAGATCCTTTTCACGACCCTTAGGTGACATTCCTCAGGGTTGGCTTGGAATCTTGCACACATGCATACAGAAAGCATAATATCCGGTCTAGAAGCACATAAGTAAAGATGCCCATTCGTCCCCGTAGGAGTCTTGATGGGCTTGGCATCCTTCATCTGAAACTTCCTAAGTATGTCTTTTGTGTACTTTTTTGGCTGATGAAAGTGCCTCTTCGAGTTGTTTGATTTGAAATCCAAGGAAATACTTCAACTCCTACATCATGGACATCTCAATTTTTTGTATCATAATCCTACTAAACTCTTCACAATATGACTTGTTATTAGACCCAAAGATAATATCAACATAGATTTGGCATATAAACAATTCTTTGTCAATTGTTTTAGTAAAGAGTGCAGGATCATCTTTTTTTATTTTGAAACCATTATAAATGAGAAAGTCTCTTAGGCATTCATACCATGCTCTTGGGGGCATGCTTAAGCCCATAAAGCGCCTTTGGGAGCTTATAAACATGTCAAGGATATGCATAGTTTTCAAAGACGGGAGGTTGCTCAACATATACCTCTTCCTTGATAGGGTCGTTGAGGAAGGCACTTTTCACATCCATTTGATACAACTTAAAGCCATGGTAAGTAGCATAGGCAAGTAATATGCAAATTGATTCAAGCCTAGCTACGGGTGCATAGGTTTCATCAAAATCAAACCTTCGACTTGTGAATATCCCTTGGGAACAAGTTGAGCTTTGTTCCTAGTCACCACACCATGCTCATCCTATTTGTTGCAGAAACCCACTTGGTACCTACAGCATTTTGGTTAGGACGTGGAACTAAATGCCAAACCTCATTCCTCGTGAAGTTGTTGAGCTCATCCTGCATTGCCATTACCCAGTCAGGATCTCTAAGTGCGTCTTCAATCCTATAAGGCTCAATAGAAGACACAAAAGAGTAATGATCGCAAAAAATGAGCAACTCGAGAGCAAGTGCTTGCCCCCTTTTGAATGTCACCGAGAATGGAGTCGACGGGGTGGTCTCGCTGAATTGTTTGATGGACTCTTGGGTGTGCTGATCTTGAAGCCTGAATGTCATGCTCATCCTCCTTTTCTTCTACTTCATCTCCCCTTGACCAATGTCATTATCTTGAGGTTGCTTTTTGTCTTGAACTTGATATTCAATTTCTTGAGCTTACTCCTCATCTTGTGTTGGTGGAGATGCTTGGATGGAGGATGAAGGTTGATCTTGTGTTTGTGTAGGCTCCTCGGGCACTTGTGGGTATACATCTTAAATGGACATATTCCTAAGCGTGGCGCACGGGGCCTCCTCATCATCTAACTCATCAAGATCAACTTGCTCTACTTGAGAGCCATTAGTCTCATCAAACACAATGTCGCAAGAAACTTCAACTAATCCAGTGGACTTGTTGAAGACTCTAAATGCCCTTGTGTTTGAGTCATAACTAAGTAAAAAGCCTTCAACTGATTTAGGAGCAAATTTGGAGTTTTTACCTCTCTTTACCAAAATAAAGCATTTGCTCCCAAATACTCGAAAGTAAGAAACATTTGACTTTTTACTGGCGAGGAGTTCATAGGATGATTTCTTGAGGATTTGGTGAAGGTAGAGCCAGTTGATGGCATAGCCGGTGGTGTTAATTGCCTCCTCCCAAAACCAATCTTATGTCTTGTATTCTTCAAGCATGGTCCTCACCACATCCATAAGAGTTATGTTCTTTCTCTCCACAACACCATTTCGCTGAGGTGTGTAGGGAGTAGAGAACTCATGCTTGATGCCCTCCTTCTCAAGAAATCCTTCAATTTGGGAGTTCTTGGACTCTATCCCATTATCACTTCTAATCTTCTTGATTCCCAATCCAAACTAGTTTTGAGTCTGTCTGAAGAATTTCTTCAAAGTCTCTTGGGTTTGTGATTTTTCCTGCAAAAATAACATCGAAGTGAATCGAGAATAGTCATCCACAATTACAAGAAAATACTTACTCTCGTCGATGCTTATATAAGAAATCGGGTCGAATAGATCCATTTGGAGTAACTCAAGCGGCCTCTCGATCGTCATGATGTTCTTGTGTGGATGATGAACTCATACTTGCTTTCCTACTTCGCATGCGCTACAAATCCTGTCTTTCTCAAATTGAACATTTGTTAGTCCTAAAATGTATTCCCCTTTTAGAAGCTTGTGAAGATTCTTCAGCCCAACATGGGAAAGTCAGTGATGATAGAGCCAACCCATGCTAGTCTTATCAATTAGGCAAGTGTCTAGTTCAGTATTGTCATCAGGGAAATCAACTAAATATAACTGTCCATTTAACACTCCCTTAAAGGCTAATTAATCATCACTTCTTCTAAAAATGGTAACATCAATATCGGTAAATAAATAGTTGTAGACCATTTTGCATAATTGAGATACAGAAAGAAGAGCCTAAAGATTCTATAAGAATTACATTAGAAATGGAATGGTCAGGTGATATAGCAATTTTACCCAATCCTTTGACCAAACCTTGATTCCTATCCCCGAATGTGATTGCTCTTTGGAGATCATCATTTTTCACATAAGAGGAGAACATCTTCTTCTCTCCTGTCATAAGGTTTGTGCCCCCGCTATCGATTATCCAACTTGTCCCTCCGGATGCATAAACTTACAACACATATAAGGCCTTGTTCTTAGGTACCCAAACGGTCTTGGATCCTTTCACATTAGAAACAAGCACCTTGGGTACCCAGACATAAGTCTTTGGACTCTTGTGCCTGCCCCAACATATTTGGCAACTACTTTGCCTTATTTGTTAGTTAGCACAAAAGATGCATTAAAAGCTTTAAAAGATAATCTAGGCTCATGAGATGCATCATCAACATTTTTCTTAGGCATTTTAATAGTTTTGTTATGAGAAGTAGAATGCCTAGAGCTAGTGCCTTATTCTTGTACATATAAGCATGATGAGCAATAGAATGATATTTCTTAACATTTTTAGGTCTAGCCATTTTATGTGCAGGATAGTTCTTAGGATATAAAATGTAGCCTTCTCTATCTTGCACCATATGAGCCTTGCCCTTCACAAATTGAGGAATTTTGTTTCCATGGACATCAAGTTTAGTGTTGTCTTTGCTCCAAGGTTAGAAGCCAACGCCATCTATGATGCCAGGGCATCTCCCACTATACAACATGCTACAAAAAAAATTTAAATTTCTAATTTTCAAGTTCATGCTCGGCAATTATAGCATACAACTTAGCTATGTGATCATTTTGGTCTTTAATTAAAGAAAGGTGATTACTAATAGCATGAACATCAATATCTCTACATCTAGTGCAAATGGTAACATGCTCAACGGTAGATGTAGGGACATGGCAAGCATTCAATTCTCAATTTTAGCAATCAAATTGACATCTCAGATTTAAGTCAGGAAATTGAACCATTGCAAGTTTTTTAGCTCATTAGTCAAATTCTTGCATTTTTCCTTTTCATGAGCTAAGGCCTTTTCTAACTTAACATATTTTTCATGTTCCTTAATGAGCAAATCTTCTTGGCATTCTAAGACATCATCTTTTTGATTAATGGAGCTCACCAATTCATTTATTTTCTTAATTTGGCTAGGGTTGAGGCCTTTGAAAAGCAAAGGACAAATCTTCTTTATTATCACTAGAACCACCCTCATCAATGTAAGTAGTATACTTGGGGTGGTTCTAGGTTGTACCTTTCTTTTGCCCTTCTTAGGAAGAGAAGTCCATTGTTGATGGCGATGTTGGCGACGTCCACGTTAGAGGAGTCGGTGGAGCTCTCGTTGGAGTCCCAGTCCCTCCCAACATGTGCTTCATCGCCCTTCTGCTTGTGGTAGTACTTCTTGTCCATCTTTTTTCCCTTCTTATCTTTGTCCCTGTCACTATCACTTGCATAGGGACATTTAGCAATATAATGACCAGACTTACCACATCGATAGCAAACCCTCGGAATGGGATTTGTGGTCCTTTACTTTCCGTTGCCTAAGGAATTACCGGAAGCTCTTGATGATTAGAGCCATCTCCTCATTATCAAGCTTGGAGGTGTTGATTTGAGGTCCCCTGCATGGTGTGGTTTCCTCCTTCCTTTCTTCCATTGCCTTGAGAGTAACGGTTGCAGCTTGGGTGTAGAGGTGGTGCCATGGTGCATGTTCCTGATGTGTTTGGAGTCTTTGACCATAAGTTCAAAGCTCACAAACTTACCAAACACCTCATCAGGATACATCTTTTTGTACCTAGGTGTTGTCCACTTGTTCTCAAATGCTATAGATCAAGAACAAGGTAGCACAACTGTTAATGGTTAAAGACCTTCGTCCTTCGAAGCATTATTTCCTCTCGGATATAATGATCTTCAGACGAAGGTTATGAAGGGCACACATTCATCATTTTATCATATAAACTTGGATATAAATAAGAAAGTGGAGGAACACAGAGGAATGAAGATAATAAATGTCATCTATCAATGATTCATTTATTATTATCCTCATTAAACATGATAAACATTAACAATATTCATATTACAATGGTACATTCGACTTGCCAAAAGGTGAGAGATCGAGAATGGCACGAGACGATTACAATTCAGCGTGAGCAGTACGGTGTTACTGTTCATCTATTTATAGGCATGGGACGCAGCCCGGATAAAAGTACATTTATATCCCTGGTAAATGCCTATAATCCTAACATGAATTATCGAGGACTATAAGGTCTTTAGCCCCTTTCAGTCATCATCATGCTTTGAGCTTCGTCAATATGTTAGGCCGAAGGTCCTTGGCTTTTAGCTTCATCGCCCACTCTTTATCTCTCTTCATTCTGTCATAAGAGAAGTTCTTCATCCCAAAGCCGAAGCTTCCTGTAACTATTCATAATCATGCTGAAAACATATGGTTAGACACATTTTTGAGGACCTTCGGAAGAGGAAGGCCCCCAACAGTAGCCCCTCGTAGTATTAATTTGTTTCCTTGTAACAAATTTAGACTGCGACGTGGACGAAGGCCTTTAGCCGAAGGTCCAAAAAACACATTCCCTTCGCTAGAATAGCGCACGACACTGACATGCCGGACCCACCAAGCCGTGGGGCGCTATGCATATAAATATGAGCTCGTATTGGAAACGTTTCTTGTGCTATTTCGGTTGCTTACATTGTGCTCGCCATTTTAAACTTTCTTGTTTTGTCGTGACTTTGAGCTTCGGCATTTCAACAAGTTTTGATTTGATGGCTGGTGAGAAGAAGACTGTTGACCCGGCGCTGTCCGAGTTTTACGAAGCTATGGAGAGGACCAATGTAGAAAAGATTGCACATGAGACATTATCTGGGATATCTGAGGATTCCAATGACAGTGAATACTTTGATGCAGAAAGTGAGAATGAGGGTGCTGAAGATTGGCCCTGGAGGCCAAGTCATGTTGTCTTCGGAAAGTCAACAATCAAACAAGGACATATTGATGCCAATTGTGCGGGCTGGAGGGGAGCGTAATGTCCCTCTGCTCGAAGCTGACAAGGTGGTTGTCTATAGAAGTTTCATGAAAGCGGGGCTTCAGTTTCCTTTGGATAGCATGCTAGTCAAAGTGCTGAAAACCTTCAAAGTCTACCTTCATCAGCTTACCCCCGAAGCCATCATCAATATAGGGGTTTACATTTGGGCCATGAGGAGCCAAGAACAAGAACCCAATGCGAAAAGCTTCTGTAACATGCATGAATTGTCTTATGAGACGAAGGCCACCGGAAAAGAACAATATCACATCAACTTTGGTTGCTATGGCTTCGTAACCCGCTCTGAGGTAAGCAACCCAGTCCGCAAGAGATGGTCGGGAGCTTGGATGCAAGAATGGTTCTATGTGAAGAACGATCTGGTTGAGAGGGAAGACATCAAGGGGATTATCCAACGTCCTATCTAGTCTCACTTTGGCATTAGGAGACCATCCTTGCCCTTTGGAACGACATACAAGCGTGCCAAGCTGCTTATAACACAGTATGCACTTACATAGGCACTAGGGACTTAGTCCAGGAGCACATTGCCTTCAAGGTGTGGCCACTCGGGGTGGGTGGGAGATGCCAAAAGAGGCTACTACTGGGTCTAGCCAAGGTGGCTTGGTTTACTTAAAGTATACATTCAAATACAGGAGCCAATTTAATGAGCCAAATGACGACTGGCTAGATGCCATTGACGCAACCAGCGATGAGTTGCTTGGCGCATACTCAAGGGCCAAAGATGATGCCATGACAGCGGTCTTCAGAGGCTGAGGCAAGAAAATGTTGAATAGGGTTTTGGTGTTATTGGTTTTGTATACCCAAATTACTGCTATCCTTCACGAAAGCAAGGAAAGAAAGGAAGAGCTGCTGCTTCGGCGATTTCCACTACGCCGAAGCCGAAAAAGGTTAAAGTTTTGACACATCGTCCTAAGCGCACTGAAACAGTGGAAGAGCCGAGGCCTGCTGAAGGGTCCTCTGCTATTGAGTCAAGTCACCCCGCTACTGCCGAAGGTAGGGTGGAATCGGCCGAAGTTCCAAAACTAAAGATAACAGCGGAACAATTAAATGTTTCGAGTCGGTTTCAAGAGACGGAGGTACCAAAAATAGCAAAAATTGCTTCAGTAACTCCGAAGAGAAGAAGAATGGTTAGCGTATTAGACGCTGTTATGGAATCCACAAAGGCATTAACTCCTGCTTCTGCCGAAGCACCTAGCGTGGAAGGCGAGAATACAAAGAAATCTGCTGAAGCTGGCATGACACAGGTTGCAGCTAAGGCTGGGCCCTCGGCTCCCGCCGAAGCAAGACTTTCAGAGGCTGTTGGAAAGGGTGCTGAAACAAGACCTTCGGATGCCGCGAAAGCACCGTTACTGTTAGAAAAAGAGAGGGCTACCAAAGAATCTGAACCCCTACCCCTAGAGCATCTATTGAGGAATTAGAATTTATAGTGCGTCATGCATGAGGGAAAAATTATCGAAAGAACAAATTGTCGAAGCGCAACATTACACCAGGGATCTACAGTACCCTCGAGGGTCAATGGTGTATGGTGGGGATGATGAGGATGACTTCCTTTATTGTCTGCCTGACAATAAAGAAATTCATGTATGTCAGGAGATGGCAGACAATATAGGATATCCGAAGCTTGAGTTAGGTTTGTCTGCAATGACGAAGGACCAACTCGCATATAGCCTTGCCTATAATAGTCTGAAGGTGGGAACACTTTTATCTTGTTAAAAAGCAGATTATTTTTATAGTTTATTTTCTTTTCAGTATGTGCTCATCGTTTATTTTTTAGGTTTAATTCTGAGCAAGGCTTTAAAGGCCCAAAAGAAAGCCGAAGATGAAAGCTGTCAGTTACCGCTTGGAAATCTTTGATCAGAAGTTATTACACTAAGGAATGAAGCTCTTGAAAAAGACAAAATACTACTCTCCTTGTTGGATAGACTGAAAACTAGTGAAGCCTAGCTTAACGCACAAGCCGAAGCTCATAAAGCCGAGGTTGAATATTTAAAGAAGAAGCTCGCTGAAATGAATGAAAATTTTGAAGTTGAGAAAGCAAAACAAGAAATAAGTGAAATGGAAACAACAAGGATGCAAAAATATATTGAAGAACTTCAGGATTCCAAAGAAAAATGCTACGAAGTATCCATGAATTGTGCGAAGAAACTTAAAGATAGCTTTGCAAAGGTGGGTGCATACTCATCGGAGCAAAGATTTATGTGAGACGATCCCGAAGGAGTTATTCAATGGATCGACGAAGAGGTCGAAGCTTTTGAAGAAATACTCAGTGACCATGGAGATTTTTGTGCCTTCGCCGGTGCCCGAGGGTTTGCAGCAGTTTTGGAGAAAACTGGTTGTGAACATGTTAAGGCTGCAGCCTAGGCAGAAGCCATCTTCTCTTTAGACAATATGAAGGAACCTTCAACCGAAGCTACTTTGATGGGTGGGAAGTTCTATTCCGATACATGGATGAAGGGCGGCCGTGAGATGGCCGATGAAGCTATAAAAAAGAGTGAAAAAGAATCTCACGATGCACGAGTGGAGGCAAAGGAGGCTGAAGAAGCTGCTGAACGCATTGATTATAGGTATCCTTTTTTTTAAAACTTTTTGTCTCGTTGTTTGTTTATAGCTTCGAAAATTCATCATTTTGCTTTTTATTACAGCCGGCCCTTCGCCACCACCGGAGCCATACAATCCTGAGGCGGGTCCAATAATGAAAGAGGCTTTAGATGTAATGAAAATTGCTAACGAAGTTGTTGACGAAGTCGTCGACAAACTTTTACATGAAGCCACCGAGAGGATACTAAAGGAAAACTAAATTCTTGTGTACTAGGAAATGTAATACTTGTATATGGGTCAAACATCAAATATTTATATGTATATTAATGTAATATATTTCTTTGTGATGCATGAAATTTGTGTACATACCATTTTTGAGCCTTCGGTGAAAAAACACCTCCCCTTCTTTTCATGCTTTGCAAAGAAAAATTGTCCCCTCTATTGATTGAATACCTCATACTTTGCCACAGTTGTTGTATAATAACACTACTGACGAAGATTTCCCTGTTGTGTAAAATTGTGTCTGCCGAAGGTATACTTTGTGCTTCAGCACATTGTTTCATAATCCATCGAATATTTTCAGAGGAGCATTTTTCCTTTTGCACAATTTTCTTGTTGATGTGATATGATGTATGATGTAATTCTATATGAAATAATGTGATGATATGATGCAATATGATGTTTATGTCGAAGATAAGCACCAACACGAAAACACATCCAGACTCCGCATTCCCTTAGGAACAACTTTGGAGTCTCTTCACCTTTTACGTAGGTGGTATTTTAGCTCTGCATCCCCTTAGGAACGACTTTGGAGCTAAGCTCTGCATCCCCTTAGAAACGACTTTGGAGCTTCTTCACCTCTGATTTAGGTGGTATTTAAGCTCTATATCCCCTTAGGAACGACTTTGGAGCTTCTTCACCTTTTATTTAGGTGGTATTGTGGCTCTGCATTCCCTTAGGAACGACTTTTGAGCTTCGAAACTTACTCTGCGCTCCCTTAGGAATGGCTTTGTAGCTTCGGAACTTACTTTGTGCTCCGTTAGGAATGACTTTGTAGCTTCGGAACTTAATTCTGTCACACTCAATGATGTAACGACAATATTATTACATCAAGTTGAAAATTTATCTTTCCTGTATTGTTTTTCTTTCAAGAAAATATAAAAGGCAGAAAGAGTTAAGATACATCAAATCATCATATTCCTTGGTCGAGCCACTGTAGTCCTTTTAGTAAATATGCTTCGACTCAGGCATAGTGTTGTTGACTGTGCGAGCTTCGGACTCCTCCCGAAGGTCGCGCTGTTGTTGAGTATGATTGCGCCCTTCTAGCTGTTGATTGTGGATCAGTGGTGGTGGTGGTGGCAACTGGGGCCAGGAAGCTGGGAAATGGCTTGCCGAAGCAACTTAAGCCGTAGGTTGTTGATTGCCTATGTATTCTAGGATGTATGGGGAACAACACGAATCAGTGTGGAGGACTTGCTTCGGTTGATTCTGCCGCGCCTCAGCTTTGGCAATTTCCTTCTGTTTCTGAATTGTGACCTGGCATGTTCTTGTTGTGTGGCCCTTATCCTTGCCACAAAAGACAGTACAACTTTCTGGGTTGATTGCCAAACCTTACTCCACTGAAACTTCTTCGTCCTCTGCCCCTCAGAGCCGGTGGTCTGAAAGAAGTCTGCTGCATACTCGAAGACTGAGAACTGTGATGGCTATGTTGAACATTGTTGGCCCTTTCATCATTGGCATTGGAGTTATGAATTGACCGGGCATGCCTGGGATGAAGTCTCCCTCCAAAGCCCCTAGTCATCTCAGAAAACCTGTAGGCTTCCTCCCTTCTTTGGCGAAAATCATTATCGGCCCGGATGTACTCATCCATCTTCTGAAGGAGCTTCTCCAGGGTTTGTGGAGGTTTCCTAGCAAAATATTGAGTTGTAGGTCCTGGCGAAGTCCCTTGATCATGGTCTCAAGGATAATTTCATTAGGCACTGTGGGCGCTTGTGCTCTTAGGCGCAAAAACCTTCGGACATACGCCTAAAGGTATTTCTCATGGTCTTGTGTGCATTGAAACAAGCCCTGAGCAGTGACTGGCTTCATTTGAAAACCTTGGAAACTGGTGATCAGCATGTCTTTGAGCTTCTGCCATGATGTAATTGTTCCTGGCCGAAGAGAGGATTACCATGTATGGGCCACACTTCAGACTGCCATGACGGAGGACTTTGCCATGACAGTGGCGTTGCCTCCATACGAGGATATTGTTGCCTCGTAGTTCATCAAGAATTGCTTTGGGTCCGAGTGCCCATCGTACATGGGCAACTGGGCTTGTAGGATTGTGGCCATGGGATAGCCTGCAATTCTACTTCCAGAGAAGAAGCATCATCAAAAGTAAAGTTACCATGATAAAAGTCATCGTACCATTCGTCTTCGTTGAATGAGCTCTCCTGATGAAGCTCCCAGTGCTGAGGCCTTCTGTGGCAGAACCTCCCAAGTTATTGGGCCCACATGCACCTGTCCTTGTCTCAAAGACCTCAGACAGCTATGCATGTGCACCAGATAACTTAACAGGATCTATCCAAGTGCCCCAAGGACCTCGGATAAACACTTACAACTAGGACCGCAGGATTAAGTGAACACAAATCACACACCAACAAAGCGGAAATCTTATTACCAAATTTTACAAGTTACATCAAGTTTACAATGTACATGATCAGAGTGATCACAAAAGTGATTCAAAGAAATAACTTTGAAATGTTATAAATTACTTATATTTTTGAAATATATGCTAGCTTAAGTGACCATCCTCAATAAGAAGTATAGAAGAGTTACTTATACTTATAAGAAGGTCATGCCCACCGGCGCTTAACACCAATCACAATCAAGTGACTCGTAACCTGCTGCAACAATGGGAATAAAACCCTAAGTACGCAAGTACTCGGCAAGAATTACCCGACTAAATAAAAGACTCTCAAGGGTATGCTGGTTTTAAAAGGATTCAAGGTAAGGCTTATCAAGAATCAAAGACTCTGTTTGCATAAAAGCTTGCAATGAGTGGATCCTTAAAATCCATTTTACTTGTCAGGTTAAGTAAAGTTACATGCATCTAGAGTTCTTTCTGTCCTAGTTCAATCACTTGGCCTATACTAGCCGTCTTTTTATCAACCCTTCAGTTCACTAGATTGCTACGTGTAAGTTAGTGACCAAGTCTTAATGTTCGAGAAGTAACATCAATCCGAATCGATTAATACCCAGCTAGGGATCTCCAATCACACGACATATGTAGCACTTAACCCTTGCATATGTCAACTTGCCACCGGGGTTCTTAAGACCAGACCGGGTTCACGCCAACCGAGAACACAGATACACCACCGTCTAGCCTCTTGCCACGGAGGGTACATGCTACTCTTGCCATCACTCCACTCCCATTGCGTGTTGGCCTTTCTGGTATTAGTCTGCCCGAGGCAAAGCTTACCCATGACGAGGCATGTGACCAGTTAAAGGGTCTTCGGTCAGCATGCCCACATCGACACGGTCCTTAATTGACTCAGACGGAGACACTACACCGAGACTCCCTTCTCGTGCAAGTCAACCGCCCGGTCTTAGCTTTATTATTTTCAACCCAAAGTTTGGTACCTAGCAGAGGTACATCTTTTCCGATGTTGAACCCATCAAGTCCCTGATGGATCCACCATCACAAGTTTTTCTTTTTTAAAACATTCCCACCCACTGAAGCATCACTTTTGTTTTAAAACAAAACATTTTTGTTTGCTAAAGCAAGGCTAAGCATCATAAAAATTCTTTTCAAAAAGGGTATCAAGGAAGGGTAATCAACTTTTCAAGGAAGGAAATGCATCAATTGTTTAGCACACAACTCCTATCACCTAATGCATCAAATAAGGTGATAAAGATTTTAAAACAGCAAGGAGGTGGCAAATGCACCGGGGCTTGCCTAGAATAAACACTATGTTAGTGTTTGTTAGGTGACGTCCACTTGGCGATCAGCTTTTGTTCCGATACTTGCTCCGTCTATACATCTTTAGGTTAATCGATCAACATCATCTTGCGGAGAAGCTCACGCTTTCCAGCATCTTGTGGTCGACTCAGTTCTGGTCTTCCGCATCACGTGATTAATTAACGTACCTCATGGGATGCACAATGCACATGTATGAATATAAGGAAGAATAACACGAGATATTATGATGCTACGCAAAAGAGAAATAACCCACTTAATGACGAGGCATTGCGGACACTAATTATCGATATATTGTTACTTACGACAATCATGCTCTTACAACCTAACCAGATATAAATCAGACTACACAACAAACATTATAATTAACATCCATGTGTGAAAGCATTTTGTTCCTAACTTTTTATTAACTCTTCTAATAAGTAGAGCGTCATTACATATGATCGAATTTCACCCAAAACTGCATGGTAGAAAATTAAGCGTTTGCTAGAAAGCTACCATAACAGTTATACACAAACACTAGATGTCGACATAACACTATGTATATTATTTACGTTATTTTGATTTAACCAGTTCAAACTTATCAACAATATTTACTTCTAAATACTTGGGGGTAGCAGTCAACATTTATCTATGACACAATCGATTACTAAACACAGAATATAATGGTTAACAGAGTAAATCATCGACCTCACTATTTAAACAAGAATTCCTGTCAACAATACTGATAGCACTATCGGCTAAACATTTAAAACGCTAAACTTAGTTTTCACATTACTAGCATAATTTGTATCTTAAACCTAAGCTTCACTTGACGCGACTACTCCACAAATATGAACATAAATTCATATCGCCACAAACGAGGAGGCAAAAACTACAAACATCAAATACACCACAACGCATATGCTACGGACAAGGTAATCTTCACGACCAATATGTCTATTTCATCCTACCACACAAGTTAATTAACATGGATAGCGGAGGAGTTTACCATAATTAAATCAAACCCGAAACCACAAGATCGGCGATGATTTTTGGTTCGGGCTTTCAATCAGACACTTAGTAAGTGTCGCATGGGCCTTGCTGCTGCACCATCGGATCCCAGGGGTTGTCTTCTGAGCGACGGAGTCAACGAAGTTGCTGCTTGGGCGAGGCTCAAAAACTTGACGCAGGAGCAGAGCCAGGCGTGACCGGAGTCGGCAGGGTCCGACGGAGGTGGAAGCTGCTGGGAACGACGGCCGACGACGGTGGCCGAGGTGAGCACACCATGGGGAAGACTGGGAGCACGCACGTAGGGATCGAAGGTGATCGAAGGGAGCAGGAATGTGAGCAACTCTGTGCGGTGGGGAGAAGCGACGACTTGTCATGTACGACGCTGTTGTCAGTGTTTTGGGTCCGACCGCGCACCCGGAGTTACCCCTCGAGGTGCTTTTTTGGAGTAGAACGGTGTTACCGAATGTAGCTCGATGGTTCGTGCCGGATGCACGAGAAACAGTAGACAATCTTGTACAGGTTCGGGCCGCTTTGAGGTGCGTAATACCCTACGTCCTGGTGTGGATCTTTTGTGTGGTGGGTTACAAGAGAGTTCTCTAGTATGGGATATACTAGAGAGTTGAGTAATGGCTAAGTAGTGAGATGATTTTGGAGGGGATGCCCCCTAGGCCTTATATACTCGACCGTAGGGCGTTACATGCGGATATGATAACAACGTGAGCCTAAGTATGTAACACCTCAGGTGTTACCATGGCTAGGGCACATCTATGCTCTAATGACTGTGATCACATGTGGAAGAAACTTAAGGAGCAGGATGTAAGAGCCTTGGAGGTTAGGTTTTAACCAAGAGATGTGAATGACCAAAAGCATTACCCAAGTTGTGTGCACTTATCACCTTGTTCAAGAAGGGAGTAAACCCTAGACCTCTCTTGAACCCTATCACCTAAACACCTTGGTTAAAGGGAAGAGATTAAGCAAAGGTGCAAATCATGACCAAACCTTTGGCACAAAGTTAAGTAACTTACTAATCTACAAATCTAGAGAGGAAACATTGCTAAAAGACCCCTTAAGAAACCCCAAATCCATTCCCTAAGTAGAGAAAGAGCTAGAGCTCTCTAATTCTCTCTAAGTCAAAATCTACACCTAATCTAAAGATCCACCGTGTTCACCTTGAAGATGGCACCAAAACCACCTAAGTTCTATACCAAAAATTTGGCATACCACCTAGGGCACCCCCTGGAAAAAGTTGAGACCGAGACCTTGACATTTGACATGTCTTGGCATCACTTTTGTCGCGCAGCGGGCAGGGGGACAAGCCAGATTTGGCGTCCGCATATCTTCTGACCTAGGGCTTATCTTCCCTTGGAACTCACATATGAGAGATAGCCATAGGTGCTAGGAAGAGGTCTGCGCCGGATTTTTGCCAAGATTCACACGTTTGCGATCTCAGCAAGCGTTTGAACACGGGCAGATAAACACCTCCACGTGTTCGACGCGTTCTACGCGCGCCAGAGCACGCCCGCGCCCGCGCCTATAAAACCCCCAGGGACTTCGGCCGTACCCCTCCGCGCACGCTCGACCTCACCGGAGCCCAAACTCACCGGCGTTTGCCCGTGCACGGTGTGTCCGCGGCTGCCCGACCTCTCTGCCACCGTAGACCGGCCAACCAAGCCCTTCCCAACCCCGTCCGACCCTCGGAGAGGACTGAGCACACCTCGGTGAAGCTCCCCGAGCAAGGAATCGGAGTTTGCTTCGCCGGAGAGGCCAGTCCACGGTCGCCGGACTCCACCCGACCGCCGGCGAGCGTAGACCGGGTAATCCTCTGTGCCATTCTTCGATTCCTTGTGCACACGGCCTCTACGTCACCCCGTGAAGCTCACCGTGCCATTGGATTGAACCAGGTCGCCATGGTTTGGCCGGCACACCCGCCGCCGACGAGAGCACCCGCCTGCGCACGTGGACCGAGCGATTCCGGCCACCCCCGCCGTCAAGCCGTACACCGTTGTGACCGCCAGAGCCTCCCCGAGCCAACCTCGCCCCTCGCTGGACCTCTCTCGCCGCCGACAAGCCGCACCACCCTTTCCTTTCGCACGGGTACTGTTTAAACCTAGGGAGGGACCGCGGGGAAGAAGAAAAGAAAGCTAGGGGGTTTTGCGCAATGTCAGTGACTCGGATGAATAGTAGCGCGGGGGTATAACTGAGGGAGTTAGTTTAGAAATAACCCAAGGACCTCGGTGCAAAGTAGTTTTCCAGGAAACCTTTTATTAAATCTGATTTAAAGTTTGAACAGAACTTGAATAATTCATAACTTTTGTTTTATTCATCCAAATTTAGTCAAACCAATTTTGTCAGATCTTGAATAATGTAAACTACTTAGGAAAAATATAAAACTCCTATGTACTATAGAAAACTTTAGAGTTCTGTTTTAATTATTGTTTTGGCCAAAAGCTAAATAATAGGAAGAAAAATAGTTGCACTATTTGATCAAGGTTAAGAAAATTTGGAGAAGTTTATGTCCACCTACTGACCTGTTTAAAAATGCTAAATCTCTCTGTCCACCCCATTAAGGTAGCTTTTGCCACTTACTTTACAATATGCTTAAAATTAAGAAAAAATAGAAAAGGTGATTTAAATAATGAACTAGGGGGTACTCTTATTTTTGTTAGAGTACTTATTCAGTGTAGTTCACTAGAAAAATCTATTATACTCTGGTTTAATATAAAATAAATAGGATACCTTTTATTTTAAGAAAACAAGGAAAACTTAGAAAAACCCTACAAAAATAACCCCAAGGTGAAAACACCCCAACCCATGGGATAGCTAATGTTTTGTTATTAAGAACTTAGGAAAAATATAAAATCTGCTGTTTGACATTTTTCAAATGGCAAAGCAGTAGAAAGTGCCTTTTTGGCACTAAACTTTGGAAAATCACAACTAAATAACCATCCCTTATCTTTCTGTGATTTTTGGCACAGAAGCTTATTATTACTGTTAGATGCCAACAAAAATAACCATTAGGACAGAAACCACACCTAGTTAAGAGTTGTAGTATAAAGTGACCCATTTACACAACTTTTGTTATTTTTGTCTAGAGCATAGCCTTTTTAATTTGAACCTCAAAGTCCTAGAACAGGCTATATTGACCAAAGGCAAGCCACTGTAATTGTTACAAGTTTTTTGGAAAAAGTTAATTCACGGTTGTAGTTCAAACCTACACTAGATTTCATAAATAGAAAATAAAGAAAAGGGAAAATGAATAATGGAAATTATTGTCATCCTAAAACCCTTTGTAAATTGTCCACTGAAATATATAAAGGAAACACCAACCCACTATGCCTATCCCTAGCAAAACCTAAACCAAGAGTGATAAGCATAAACCACTAAAAGCCACGTATGACCAAGAAAACCCTAAGTTACTCATTAACTTAGTTTTTCTTCCTTTAGCATAATGTTATTAAATCCTGCATAATCATGACATACATATTCCTTGCATTTTGATAGACTGTAACCTCGCTGACGGAGAGTACGTCCTCGTGCCGGAGCAAGGAGCTGCTCAGGAGGTAGCCCCGGATCCAGCACCAGAGCCTGCACCAGAGGATCTGCCTGCCACAGCTTTGGAAGGCAAGCCCCGGTTTTATGCATAACCTGTTCTATATGATATTTTACTACACTTAATGTTTATAGGCTTGTATTGTGCACTTAAGTGTAGGAGTTGATTTAAACCCTAGTTGCATGATCTTAGGAATCCTTTTGAGATGGATACTAGTATGCTAGGTCGAGTAGCTGCTTATCTAATTAGGATCTCGGTAGAAGACGAGTGATTTTCTAGCACTCGCGCGAGATCAGGAATTGGTTGTACCCACTTTTCATATCATCATGATACTAGTCTGTGGACAACAATCCATGGGGATTAGTTGTCCACGAGATGGAAAATTTGGAATAAGGATTAACGTGCGGATACCTGTCTCGGCGTTTCGAGACCGGGGGGTCCCTCAGGCCGACGAGTGAGTGCCGCGTGCCCCAACCCAGATGGGTCGAGCGCGTGGGCGAGCGCGAAGGGGGGAAAGGAGCGAGGCGGCCGGAGACTGGCACGAGAGAGGTGGGAATCCCGCGGCCTTCGTGTTCGTCCCGCGCCCAGGTCGGGTGCGCTTGCAGTAGGGGGTTACAAGCGTCCACGCGGGTGAGGGAAGCGAGCGGCCCCAAGAGAGCGCCTGTCCCGCCCTCGTCCCGCGCGGCCAACCTTCTCTAAGAAGGCCCTGGTCCTTCCTTTTATAGGCGTAAGGAGAGGATCCAGGTGTACAATGGGGATGTAGCAGAGTGCTACGTGTCTAGCGGAGGGAGAGCTAGCGCCCTAAGTACATGCCAATGTGGCAGCCGGAGAGATCTTGGCACCCTGCTAGTGTGATGTCGTGGCTGTTGGAGGAGCAATGGAGCCCGGCGGAGGGACAGCTGTCGGAGCGGTTGTGTCCTTGCTGACGTCCTCCTGCTTCCGTAAGAGAGCTGAGAGCCGCCGTCGTCACAGGGCATGCGGGGCGCCATCATTGTCTATCTGGTGGAGACAGCCAGATGGGACACCGGTCTTGTTCTCTGCGGCCCGAGTCAGCTCGGGGTAGGGTGATGATGGCGCTTCCTGTTGACGTGGCTGGCCAGCGCCCTAGGTTGGGCGACGTGGAGGCTCCTCCGAAGCCGAGGTCGAGTCTGTCTTCCATGGCCGAGGCCGAGTCCGAGCCCCTGGGTCGGGCGAGGCGGAAGTCGTCGGCAGAGGCCAGGGCGGTGTCCGAGCCCTGGGGTCGGGCGAAGCGGAGTTCATCGTTTTCCGGGTCTTAGCCCGAGTCCGAGCCCTGGGTCGGGCGGAGCGGAGTTCGCCGTCTTCCGGGTCTTAGCCCGAGTCCGAGCCCTGGGTCGGGCGGAGCAGAGTTTGCCGTCTTCCGGGTCTTAGCCCGAGTCCGAGCCCTGGGTCGGGCGGAGCGGAGTTCGCCGTCTTCCGGGTCTTAGCCCGAGTCCGAGCCCTGGGTCGGGCGGAGCGGAGTTCGCCGTCTTCCGGGTCTTAGCCCGAGTCCGAGCCCTGGGTCGGGCGGAGCGGAGTTCGCCGTCTTCCGGGTCTTAGCCCGAGTCCGAGCCCTGGGTCGGGCGGAGCGGAGTTCGCCGTCTTCCGGGTCTTAGCCCGAGTCCGAGCCCTGGGTCGGGCGGAGCGGAGTTCGCCGTCTTCCGGGTCTTAGCCCGAGTCCGAGCCCTGGGTCGGGCGGAGCTTCCTATGGTGCCTTTGGCAGGGACTGGCTTCCTGTCAGCATCACTCTGTCAAGTGGCGCTGCAGTCGGAGTGGCGCAGGCGGCGCTGTCCTTCTGTCAGACCGGTCAGTGGAGCGGCGAAGTGACGGCGGTCACTTCGGCTCTGCCGGAGGGCGCGTGTCAGGATAAAGGTGTCAGGCCACCTTTGCGTTAAATGCTCCTGCGATTTGGTCGGTCGGTGCGGCGATTTAGTCAGGTTTGCTTCTTAGTGAAGGCAGGGCCTCGGGCGAGCCAAAGATATGTCCGCCGTTGGAGGGGGGCCTCGGGCGAGACGGAAATCTTCCGGGGTCGGCTGCCCTTGTCCGAGGCTAGGCTCGGGCGAGGCGTGATCGAGTCGCTCGAATGGACTGATCCCTGACTTAATCGCACCCATTAGGCCTTTGCAGCTTTATGCTGATGGGGGTTACCAGCTGAGAATTAGGAGTCTTGAGGGTACCCCTAATTATGGTCCCTGACAGTAGCCCCCGAGCCTCGAAGGGAGTGTTAGCACTCGCTTGGAGGCTTTCGTCGCACTTTTTTGCATGGGGACCAGCCTTTCTCGGTTGCATTTTGTTCCGGTGGGTGCGCGCGAGCGCACCCGCCGGGTGTAGCCCCCGAGGCCTCGGAGGAGTGGTTTCACTCCTTCGAGGTCTTAATGCCTTGTGTAATGCTTCGGCTGGTCTGGTTGTTCCCTCATGCGAGCTGGCCGTAGCCCGGGTGTACGGTCGGGGCCCAAGTTCTCGGGCTGGTATGTTGACGCTGTCAACGGTTTGGCCGGAGCCGGGTTTGCGAGAGCAGCCCCCGAGCCTCTGCACAGGGCAAGAGTGCGATCAGGGACAGACTCGGCTTTTTTACATACGCCCCTGCGTCGCCTTTCCGCAAGGAGGAGGGCGGAGAGCGCCATGTTACCTCGATGGGCGCCGAACATGGTGTCTCCGATGAGCTGCAAGCGGGTAATCCGAGTGGACGTCCGTTCCCCGTTCTTTAGGGGTCGGCTAGGGGCCCAGAGGCACGCCCAAAAGTACCTGCGGGTGATCTGCCGGACCCGGTCCCTTGGCGACGGGGTCCGAGGGCTCGATGCCTCCCTCCGATGGGATTCCGTTGCAAGATCGCTCCCGCTGGTCTCGGAAATGTCCTAGGGTACCTCGGGAGCGCAGCCCGATCCTTGGTTATGTATCGAACGTACCCCTGGTCATCCCTCGCTCGGCGTCTGAGGCGACTGTGAACCCTTCGGGGGCCAGCCTTTGAACCCCTGATCAGTAATGGGCGCGGAGCCCGAGTAGCCTGAGGCGGCCGTGGAGCCCTTCGGGGGGGCCGGCCTTCGAACCTCTGACCAGTAGTGGGTGTAAGGCCCACGCAATCTGAGGCGACTGTTGAACCCCTCGGAGGGCCAGCCTTCGAACCTCTGATCAGTAGGGGGGCTCGGAGCCCGGTTCCTTCACGGGGAAGGATCCTTTTCGGGGTATCCCCCTTTCCCGGTCCCCGTCGCAAGAGATAGAGAAAGAGGAAAAAAGGAAAAGGATACGAAATTGAACATCGTGGCGTACCTTTTTTGGCACGGTTATTGCGGCGAAGGCGAAGCGTCGCCCGCTGCTCCTGCCAGAAGCGCCGCCTGTCCAGCCGCGGAGTTAATGCGACGGGGCGAGTAGTTGGCGGGGCGGCCGTTGCGCGTGCGCGAGCCGTTCGAGGAACGGATCACGGGCGCGCCGTCTTCACGCCGTGAGAGGAGGCTCTCTTGCTGCCCCTGGATGGGACGTGAGCCTGGCTGACGACGTGACCGCTGCTCCCGCCCGCCTGCCACCGTCATTACTGCCGGCCCACTTTCGGCCGCCTTGACCGTCGCGCCAGGCTGGCGCCGCTGGGTCGTGCGCTGGGTCGCCTCGAGTCGCGGTATTGGTTCCGCAACCGAAGAGGCGCGATGGTGGCGCAAGTGGCGGTGCAGTTATCTGCATGCAGCATCCCGCGCGCCAGTTGCGTGACGCGTGGGCCTGGGCCTCCATGCTGGCGCGTTGGGAGTCGGAGAAGCGTGTCCACTTGGCGCGGTTGCGTGCCGCCTCTATGGCTGCCCGCCCCTTCCGCCCGTTGGTCTGGGCAAAAGTGGGGGGTCGCTTGTAACCGCTGGGCGGTTGTGTGCACCACACGCGGCGCTTTGGCTTCTTCTGCTCTGAGCCAGTTTGCATGACATGTGGGACCCAGCCCCCGCGCCGCAGGGGAGGGCCTTGGAGCGTGTTGGAGAAGACTCAGCTCGTGACGTTTGGGGGCGCACGTAGGGAGAGTTGCCTTTAAAAGGAGAGCGACCCCTTTCGTAAGGCGACCATGTCTTCTCGCTCCCTTATGCGTCGCGTCTTTCCGCCTTCCAAGCCCCCGGATGGGGGGAACCCGCCGTCTTTTTGCCTCGTCGTTGGAGGGACGCAACTCCGTGGGAGTTGGTACCTTTCAGCCATCGTTCGGCTTCAAGGATTTTCATCATGCAGCCCGGCTGCACCCCTCCACCAGCGGCCACCCAAGATGGTGACCTCCAGCTTGATGGTGGGGGAAAGCGAGCCGGGCTGCGGCCTCTGCCCCTCCCTCAGCCTCAAGGATTTTCATCACCGGGGCTGGGGAGGAGAGTGTGCCGAGTTGGGGTCGGTCCCTGCGCGGGCGGCGGCCCGCTCCTTCACTCAGTGATTGGAGGGAACAGCGGTCGTCGTCCGTGGCGCCGGCAGCTGCACCGTGCCTGGCTCTCGGACGCGAGTGGCTTCAGAGCCGCTCGCTGCGCCGGCGTCTGCCACGGCAGCTGGAAGAGGTTCTTCCGCCGGCGCTGATAGCCAAGGCCGGCCACAGGCTGACCTCCAACTCTACGGCCTTCTGCCCGTCCTTGCCTCACGAGTTTGGGCGTGGGCGGGGGCCTCCTAGCAGCAGCATCCGCCCTGAGGTCGGTGCTGCCGCTGTTCGGCCCCCCGGAGCAGAAGTCGTCGTCGTCGCCGCTGCTGGAGCGGGTGACGGCGCGCCGTTCGTCGGTCTTCCGTTGCTCCGCAGGCCCACCCCTATCGAGTGGGGCTGTTCGTACCTGCGGAGGGGGGAACCGGAGTTCCGTTCGTAATGGCACTTTGAATGCCAGTGTTTTTGTTCATTGTGGCTGTCGAGGCCTGAACATGTATGTAATTACGGCACGGAGTCGTGTTTTTTCCCCATTTTTGAGCGCTAAGACTCGTCTGTTGATTATCTGAACCGCTTCACCAAGCATGAGTCGCCCCGTGTCAAGGTGACGAGTGAGGTATCCGTATCCCGGAGGCGTAGGAGTCCCTCGGCTCGGTCGGCCTTGCTGTCCGAGGCTCCTCTAGCTTAGTTAAAGGGACCCCTCGGCCGCTCTTCGATGAGCCGAGGCCAGGGGTAGCGATATCAGTATGAACAGAGGCGGAGTCGGCTCGAGAATGAAACCTGGTTGGCCGGAGCCTAGCCGGGTTGTCCGTTGGCGGGACCGACGTCGGAGTTGATCAGCCGAGGCCTCAGGTCGGGCTGGCGCCCTCGGGAGATGGTCGGCCGAGGCCCCAGGGGCGACCGGCCGAGCCGCCTGCTCGGGCCGGATTCCCGGAGAAGTCCCTGGCAGCGATTGCCCGGGCGTGGTGATGACGTCGTCCTTCAGAGCGGAGATCCTCGGACCGCGTCGTCGTCCGAGGCTAGGTCGGGCCTCGCCGAAGGTGTCGTCGATGCCGAGGGTGTTGCTGCCCCCTTCCAGCGTCAAGACCCGAGCCTGCAGGGTCAGAGTGTCTTATAGCGTGTGCCTTCTGCAGCCGCCGAAGCCAGAATACACGCCCTCGCTGTGTTGTAAAGCTGCGTCTCCTTTCCTCTTGTTTCGAGTATCTGGACTTTTTTGTCGGTAACAGGGATGTTTGTGTGAGTGGGAGTTGCTTCTCGCGGAAGGTGATGAGTGAGGTATCCGTATCCCGGAGGCGTGGGAGTCCCTCGGCTCGGTCGGCCTTGCCGCTTACGCGTACTTTCACCCGTCCATGAGGCCCTGCCACCGACTCAGTCGAGAAGGCTCGAAGGATTGCTTCGGCAGAAGAACTTCCGAACATGAAGACTTGTTCGGTCCGCGAAATCACTTTATCCGAACGAGAGTTACTTATCGCAGAAGGTGATGAGTGAGGTATCCGTATCCCGGAGGCGTAGGAGTCCCTCGGCTCGGTCAGCCTTGGCTGCTTACGTGTACTCCGTTGTTTTCAGGATCCACTTTTCGAAGTAGTCAAAAAGCACGAAAGATATTCTGGCAGAAGAGACCTTTTTTCGAGGAAAATTTCGACGCAGAGGGAGTTCCCCCCCTTTTAGCCCCCGAGGGAGGGTCGGGCTTTGCCGAGGCGAGGCCGACCCTTCCTTGATGACTAAACTTTGCGTGGGTGCGAGGTATATGAACGACTTGAAAACATCTTAAGGGTAAAAGCGACGTAGCTGTTGGATGTTCCAAGCGTTGCCGTAGACCTCGCCTTGACTGTTGGCCAGCTTGTACGTTCCGGGCTTCAGAACTTTGGCGATGACGAATGGCCCCTCCCAGGGGGGCGTGAGCTTGTGCCTCCCTCGGGCGTCTTGCCGCAGCCGAAGCACCAGGTCGCCCACCTGGAGGTCTCAGGGTCGGACCCCTCGGGCGTGGTAGCGCCGCAGGGACTGCTGATACCGCGCCGAGTGTAGTAAGGCCTTGTCCCGAGCCTCTTCCAGCTGGTCCAGCGAGTCTTCTCGTCTAGCTTGGTTGCTTTGATCGTCGTAGGCCCTCGTCCTCGGGGAGCCGTATTCCAGGTCAGTGGGCAAGACGCCCTCGGCCCCGTAGACCAGGAAGAACGGCGTGAAACCCGTGGCTCGGCTTGGCATCGTCCTCAGGCTCCAGACCACCGAGGGGAGTTCCTTCATCCATCGCTTGCCGAACTTGTTGAGGTCGTTGTAAATCCGAGGCTTGAGCCCTTGTAGAATCATGCCGTTGGCACGCTCTACTTGCCCATTCGACATGGGATGAGCCGCGGCGGCCCAGTCCACCCGAATGTGGTGATCCTCGCAAAAATCCAAGAATTTTCTGCCGGTGAACTGGGTACCGTTGTCGGTGATGATGGAGTTTGGGACCCCGAAGCGATGGATGATGTTGGTGAAGAACGTCACCGCCTGCTCGGACCTGATGCTATTCAGAGGTCGGACCTTGACCCACTTGGAGAATTTGTCGATGGCGACCAGCAGGTGCGTGTAGCCCCCGGGCGCCTTCTGCAAAGGGCCGACGAGGTCCAGACCCCACACAGCGAAGGGCCAGGTGATGGGTATCGTCTGCAGAGCCTGAGCGGGCAGGTGGGTCTGCTTCGCATAGAATTGACACCCTTCGCAGGTGCGGACAATTCTAGTGGCGTCAGCCACCGCCGTTGGCCAGTAGAAGCCTTGCCGGAAAGCATTCCCGACGAGGGCTCTGGGCGCTGCATGATGGCCGCAAGCCCCGAGTGTATCTCTTGCAGGAGTTCCTGACCTTCAGCGATGGAGATGCATCGCTGGAGGATGCCCGAGGGACTGCGGTGGTAGAGCTCCTTCTCATCGCCCAGCAGGACGAACGACTTGGCGCGTCGCGCTATCCGCCGAGCCTCGGCTCGGTCGAGGGGCAGCTCTCCTTAGCGGAGATATTGCAGGTACGGGGTCTGCCAATTTCGATCAGGCGTGGCCCCGCTTCGCTCCTCCTCGATGCGCAATGCCTCGCCCTCGGAGACCGAGGGTACCTCGGGTTGAGCTGAGGGTGCCTCGGGCCGTGCCGATGGTACCTCGGGCTCGGGAGGGTCGTCGATCTTGACGGAGGGCTGATGCAGATCCCGGGAGAAGATGTCCGGGGGAACCGTTGTTCACCCCGAGGCTATTTTTGCCAGCTCGTCCGCAGTCTCGTTGTAGCGCCGAGCGATGTGGTTAAGCTCGAGCCCGTAGAACTTGTCCTCCAGGCGCCGAACCTCATCGCAGTAGGCCTCCATCTTCAGGTCGCGGCAGTGGGAGTTCTTCATGACTTGGTCGATGACGAGCTGCGAGTCACCGCGGGCGTCGAGGCGTCCGACCCCTAGCTCGAGGGCGATCCGCAACCCGTTGACCAGAGCCTCGTACTCAGCCACATTGTTGGACGCCGGGAAATGGAGGCGTAGCACGTAGCGTAGGTGTTTCCCGAGGGGCGAGATGAAGAGCAGGCCCGCGCCGGCTCCCGTCTTCATCAGCGACCCGTCGAAAAACATGGTCCAGAGCTCCGGTTGGATCGGAGCTGTCGGCAGCTGGGTGTCGACCCATTCGGCTACGAAGTCTGCCAATACCTGGGACTTGATGGCCTTCCGAGGCGCGAACGAGATGGTCTCGCCCATGATTTCCACCGCCCACTTCGCAATCCTGCCCGAGGCCTCTCGGCACTGGATGATCTCCCCCAGGGGGAAGGATGACACCACAGTTACCGGGTGAGACTCGAAGTAGTGCCGCAACTTCCGCCTCGTCAGGATCACTGCATACAGCAGCTTCTGAACTTGTGGGTAGCGGATCTTGGTTTCGGACAGTACCTCGCTGACGAAGTAAACCGGCCTCTGAACGGGCAATGCATGCCCCTCTTCTTGCCTCTCAACCACAATCGCGGCGCTAACCACCTGAGTGGTCGCGGCGACGTAGACCAAGAGGGCTTCTCCATCGGCTGGGGGCACCAAGATAGGCGCCTTGGTGAGGAGCACCTTCAGGTCCCCGAGAGCTTCCTCGGCCTCAGGGGTCCAAGTGAAGCACTCGGCCTTCCTTAAGAGGCGGTACAGAGGCAGGCCTCTTTCGCCGAGGCGTGAGATGAAACGGCTCAGGGCCGCGAGACATCCCATGACCCTCTATACACCTTTTAAGTCCTTGATGGGCCCCATGCTGGTGATGGCTGCGATCTTCTCCGGGTTGGCTTCGATGCCCCGCTCGGAGACGATGAACCCCAAGAGCATGCCTCGGGGCACCCCGAAGACACACTTCTCGGGATTGAGCTTGACGCCTTTTGCCTTGAGACACCGGAATGTCACTTCAAGGTCGGAGAGGAGGTCGGAAGCTTTCCTCGTCTTGACTACGATGTCATCGACGTAGGCCTCGACCGTGCGACCGATGTGTTCACCGAACACATGGTTCATGCACCGCTGGTACGTCGCACCCGCGTTCCTCAAACCGAACGGCATGGTGACATAACAGTACATGCCGAAGGGCGTGATGAAAGAAGTCGCGAGCTGGTCGGACTCTTTCATCCTGATTTGATGATACCCTAAGTAGGCATCGAGGAAAGACAGGGTTTCGCACCCAGCAGTGGAATCCACGATTTGATCGATGCGAGGCAGAGGGTAGGGAACCTTCGGACATGCTTTGTTGAGACCAGTGTAGTCTACACACATCCGCCATTTCCCCCCTTTCTTTCTCACAAGCACCGGGTTGGCGAGCCATTCGGGATGGAATACCTCTTTGATGAACCCGGCTGCCATTAGCTTGTGGATCTCCTCGCCTATCGCTCTGCGCTTCTCCTCGTCGAATCGGCGCAGAGGCTGCTTGACCGGTCGGGCTCCGGCCCGAATATCCAGCGAGTGCTCGGCGACATCCCTCGGTATGCCGGGCATGTCCGAGGGACTCCACGTGAAGACGTCGGCGTTCGCGCGGAGAAAGTCGACGAGCACTGCTTCCTATTTGGGCTCGAGCCCGGAACCGATCCGGATCTGCTTGGAGGCGTCGCCACTGGGGTCGAGGGGGACGGTCTTAACCATCTCCACTAGCTCGAAGTTGCCGGCATGGCGCTTCACGTCTGGCACCTCTTTGGAGAGGCTCTCTAGGTCGGCGATGAGGGCCTCGGACTCGGCGAGGGCCTCGGCGTACTCCACGCACTCCACGTCGCATTCGAACGCGTGTTTGTACGTGGGGCCGACGGTGATGACCCCGTTGGGGCCCGACATCTTGAGCTTCAGGTAGGTGTAGTTGGGGACGGCCATGAACTTCGCATAGCATGGCCTCCCCAGCACCGCGTGGTAGGTTCCTCGGAACCCGACCACCTCGAACGTCAGAGTCTCCCTTCGGAAGTTGGAGGGTGTTTCGAAACAGACAGGGAGGTCGAGTCGTCCGAGGGGCTGGACGCGCTTCCCGGGAATGATCCCGTGGAAGGGCGCAGCGCCTGCTCGGACGGAGGACAGATCGACGCGCAGGAGCCCGAGGGTCTCGGCGTAGATGATGTTGAGGCTGCTGCCCCCGTCCATAAGGACCTTGGTGAGCCTGACGTCACCGATGACAGGGTCGACGACGAGCGGGTATTTCCCCGGGCTCGGCACGTGGTCGGGGTGATCAGCTTGGTCGAAGGTGATGGCTTGTCGGACCAGTCTAGGTAGGCTGGCGCCGCCACCTTCACTGAGCAGACCTCCCGGCGCTCTTGCTTGCGATGCCGAGCCGAGGCATTCGCCGCGTGCCCACCGTAGATCATGAAGCAGTCGCGGACCTCGGGGAACTCTCCTGCTTGGTGATCTTCCTTCTTGTCGTCGTCGCAGGCCCTGCCACCCTCCGCGGGTGGCCCGGCCCTGTGGAAGTGGCGCCGAAGCATGACGCACTCCTCAAGGGTGTGCTTGACGGGCCCCTGATGATAGGGGCACGGCTCCTTGAGCATCTTGTCAAAGAGGTTGGCACCTCCGGGGGGCTTCCGAGGGTTCTTGTACTCGGCGGCGGCGACAAGGTCCGCGTCGGCGGCGTCGCGTTTCGCTTGCGACTTCTTCTTGCCTTTCTTCTTGGCGCCGCACGGAGTAGACGCCTCAGGAGCATCTTCCGACGGGCGGCCCTGGGGCTGCTTGTCCTTTCGGAAGATAGCCTCGACCGCCTCCTGGCCAGAGGCGAACTTGGTGGCGATGTCCATCAGCTCGCTCGCCCTGGTGGGGGTCTTGCGACCCAACTTGCTCACTAGGTCGCGGCAGGTGGTGCCAGCAAGGAACGCGCCGATGACATCTGAGTCGGTGATGTTGGGCAGCTCGGTGCGCTGCTTTGAGAATCGCCGGATGTAGTCCCGAAGAGACTCTCCCGGCTGCTGTCGGCAGCTTCGGAGGTCCCAGGAATTCCCAGGGTGCACATACGTGCCCTGGAAATTTCTGGCGAAGGCTTGGACCAGGTCATCCCAGTTGGAGATCTGCCCCGGAGGCAGGTGCTCCAACCAGGCGCGAGCGGTGTCGGAGAGGAACAGGGGGAGGTTGCGGATGATGAGGTTGTCGTCGTCTGTTCCACCTAGTTGGCAGGCTAGGCGGTAGTCCGCGAGCCACAATTCCGGCCTCGTTTCCCCCGAGTACTTTGTGATAGTAGTCGGGGGTCGGAAACGGGTCGGGAACGATGCCCGCCGGATGGCCCGGCTGAAGGCCTGCGGACCGGGTGGTTTGGGCGAGGGACTCCGATCCTCCCCGCTGTCGTAGCGTCCCCCACGGCTGGGGTGATAGCCTCGGCGCACCCTCTCGTCGAGGCGGGCTCGACGGTCGCGGTGATGGCGCTCGTTGCCGAGGTGGGTCAATAAAAATAAAGTGCGGATTAACGTGCCAACAAAAATAACCATTAGGACAGAAACCACACCTAGTTAAGAGTTGTAGTATAAAGTGACCCATTTACACAACTTTTGTTATTTTTGTCTAGAGCATAGCCTTTTTAATTTGAACCTCAAAGTCCTAGAACAGGCTATATTGACCAAAGGCAAGCCACTGTAATTTTTACAAGTTTTTTGGAAAAAGTTAATTCACTCACTACAGGAAACGCCTAAATTTTCGTGGGCCAAAAACCCACGAAAATAAGCCTAAACCGACGAAAATATAGTATTTTCGTCGGCCTGCCGACGAAAATAGCCGCCGAAAATAAGTTCGACGAAAATAGACGTCTATTTTCGTCGGTACCGACGAAAATAACCTATTTTCGTCGGTTTTCGCAAAACCGACGAAAATAGTGAGTCGCCCATTTATTTTCGTCGGCCGGGGGTGGCCGACGAAAATACGCCAGGATAGTTTCGTCAGCCTTGAGTGGCCGACGAAAATATCCTGGGAACATATTTTCGTCGGCCTAGGTGGTGGCCGACGAAAATAGCCTGGGAACATATTTTCGTCGGCCACCACTGAGGCCGACGAAAATTGATGGTTCCCCCCCCCCCAAAACAGATTTTTCTGCACCTATTAATAATTCACAGCAATATACACAATATCACATATACAGATTCACAAGCCTAATACATAATTCACAAAACACATTCACATATACATAAATAGTCCATTCACATAAGTTTAGAGTATCCATAAGTCCAAAAGTCCATTGTCCATTCAAATACACAATTCACAAAACTCTAGTCCATAAGTCTAGAGTCCATAAGTCCATAAGCTACTAACTACTCACTACTCACTCCTCACTGATCACTCCGGCGGGCTGTGGGAGTTTTGGCCACTCCCTCCTCCGCCACCAGGAAGGTGGCCACTCCCTCCAGCACCATGGACGAGGAAGTCTTGGACGTTGACACCACCCTCCGATCCATGAGCATGTGACGCTGAACCCTGCAATTCATCAATCATTCAAATAAGGCTGTATACATATACATTGCTGTGTTTGGTCAATATTTGCATAAAAGTAAACATGGAACGTCACCTGTGATCCATGGTGAGGAGGAGGCTGTGCATGCATCCACGGGTACTGTTGTGGTGGCCACCCCAGAGGTGGTGGCACCCACCCCGTCGGTGGCCACGCTTGAAATGGCTGAGAGCCCACCGGTGGCTGGGAGACCGGTGGCACCCATCCCGGGACTGGCTGCGATCCTTGGGGTGGAGGCGTCCAAGTGCCTGGAGGTGCCTGCGTCCACCCAACACCAGTCCACTGTGGCTGCGATGCTGGAGCTTGTCCTGGCCACTGTCCCCATCCTTGTGCCTGCGAGCCATTTTTGATAATAAAGAAAGAGTTGCTATGGAATTGAAGTGTTCAGATAGTGTTACCTGGGGAGGGCGAAAAGCGGGCAAGTTCATATCAGGGCCGAGTCTAGTAGTCATTTCCTGCAAATGGATGCAACGTTAGAATCGCAACATTATACTTTGAATTCAATGACGACACGTGATGAGATAGACGAATTACCTGAAAATAAGAAGCCATATATTGCGTCAGCTGCCCAACCTGCTCCTGCGCTGCTCGAGCCTGCTCCTGTGCTGCTCGAGCCTGCTCCTGTGCTGCCCGAGTCTCCTCCTCCAGCTGAGCCTCTCGAGCAGACCTGGAGGAGCGAGAACTCCCTCCCGAAGACGATGCCTTCCCTTGACCTAATGTCCTGTTGTACTCCACAACGCCGGTGCCAAAGGCAAACCTGCATGATGCACATAGTTGAGCCATTAAGTGGACACATTCTTGTTAATGAAATCGTCGAATCAAACACAAACACCTCACCTGCCATGCTTTCTACCCCCACCACTGTGGTACAACGCCGAGGCATCTAAGTCTGAATGCATCCAGTCGAAGTCAGGCTCATGGCGTTGAGTCATTTCCTCCCCATATGCATTCTGCAAAGAAAGTTAGAGTTGGAGTTAAACACAAAACATGCAATTTAATTCGTAAATACAAACTTGTTTACCATTTTCTCCCTTGCCGCCTCACTGCATAGCACATCAGGGTTCGCCGGATCAGGGCCACGGTGACCACGGACGTAAACCTCCATAAAACTTGGAGAAACGCCACTTTCAGCTTCCTGCATGAAAAACAAGAGTTAAACCATATAATTTTCATAGATGTAACATACAAGTTTGATTTATATACTTACCATGCGGCGTGCGGTACCAAGGTGTCCATCGGCGCCGTACCTGTGCCCCGGTCCTTCAGTGCCACGGTTGGCACGGTGCTTGTTGGACTCTGCAATCCACTCAGGCGACGCCCATCTCTTAGCCAACCACCTTCAGGCTTCCATGTCCTTCGACAGCCAATCCACAACGCTCTCCAGGTACTGCTCCTCTGTGAGGTAGATCTCATTGGCCCCTAATGCTTTGCTCATTTTCTGACCCTTTATCTTCTTGTAGTAGTAGTTGACGGCCGCGATGCGAGCATTGTACATGGCATCCTTGATTATCTTATCAGCGCACTTCCGAAAGTGCCTCTTCACACGTGTCCACTGAGCCTGATCCTCCTCGATGTCATCCGGCAATTGGAACCTCCCCTACATATCAATGGAGAAGTTAAGTTAAAGTAAGATTAGGAGAAGTAATAATTCAATGAATTGCTTATATACGAAAGTAAACTCACCCAGAACTCGTCCCACACAGCCACCTGACAAGTCCTTCGTTTTTTTTTCCGAACTTCCCCCTCCGCTACTGCTTTCCCCTGACTCCCCTGGCTCGACATAGTCCTTTAGACCCCAGTCAGCCCACTGCATAGCCGCGAACCTCTCGCCATTGAGCTCCACCATGCCAGGGTAGTAGAAGCGACAGAGGCTACCCAACACCGCGTTCACCTTGGGACGTCTGCCTGTACCGTCCCAAGTCAAGTCTTCCCATGACCTACAAAAATTAATAAAACAAGTAAACTAGTGCAATCACGTTCACATTAAAAAATTAACACAACAGAAATAAGCCCCACCATTCTCCATGCGGCCGGATGAGCCTCCTCTCGGCAGGTCTCGGACCAAGCGCATTGCTCTTCTTATACCTAAGTATACAAGTAAATTCAATATGATGGAATGATTAGAAACTAATATCAATTAAACTAATATGCATAATAATACCTGAACGACGTAGAACCATCTGACGCGTCGCCCGCGCTGCCTGCCCCCATTGGGTCAACCTCCTCATCCTGCTCACCCTCGTCATCCTGCTCACCCTCCTCACCCTGCACATGAGCATCCTGCTGAGGAGTCTCCTGCTCACCCTCCTCACCCTGCACTTCGTCTAGACAGTCGAGAAGTTGCTGCTGCCTCTGTCGGCTCTGTGAGGTGCCCTGAAAAAGCCCACTGCCCGAGCTGTCCTCGCTGGCCGCGCTGCCCCCACTCCTCCTCGATCTCCTATGCTTGAACATGTTCAACTGTAGATAAATTAATGTCAAACCACAGTATATGAAACAAATAATATGAAAATTAATAATGTGGAAATTGGAATACATAGCTTAATTGATTAACTAAAAGAAACATACTAATCAAAAGTCATCCGCATCCGATGATGCTTCTTCAGCTCGTTGTTTATTCATACGCTCTTGATTTCGTTGGATCCTTACTGATCTTCTAACGACGACAGGTCGTTTGCGCTTTGACCTAGGTTCTTCAATTAAGTCGCTTGAATTGCAACAGAGATTTTCAAGTCCTTCTCCATTGGTCACATGGAATCGGTGAGCTATGTCTTGATTCGACGCCGCTTCTGGTTGAAAAACAGCATCATCGTTGTCCCTGCTTGTACTCACGTAGTCAGCACTCTCTGGAGCGACGACTTGTGGGTTGACTTTGATTGCAACCCACCAAGCCTTAAGGCTTGGGTGAGGATATGGCAGGTAGTACACCTGTTTTGCCTGATTTGCAAGGACAACATCGCTCATACTGCTCGGAATCCTAGAGCTATGCTTCACCTCGACATTACCATACTTGTCGACACGAGTCCCACTATGAGCATCAAACCAGTCGCACTCGAAAAACACGACTTTAAGTTCTTTGGGGCCATCGAAAATCAACTCTACAATGTTTTGAAGAACACCGTAATAGTCCACTACTTTGTCATCGTCAACATATGAACTTGCCAACACACCACTATTGGTGGTGGCTGCCAATGGTCGACTCTTCTCCAATTTCGCGGTTCGGAAGCGATATCCATTTACATCATAGCGAGTATAGTTTCGGACGGACACAGAGGTATGTGCCATTTGCTGCAAGTCCGGGTGCACAGAGTTTTTGGAAACCTATACAAGTAATTAGTATATGCATTATATCTTCCAAGTCCAAAATTCAAAGATTAAGTATGGACAATGAGAGAACGACAATTACTAACATAATTACGAAACCACTGCACGAAGTTTGGTCCACCTTTCAACCCATCACGTCGAAGATTTTCTAATTGGATGGCCGTAGGTTTACTAGTAGATTTCCAACATTCTTCATCAAACATGCTGGTCATATTACAAACATGGAGATTACACACTATAGAAATTATGAGATGAGAAAATGGACGTAACTATGAGGAAAACTTACTCGAACGCCTCCTGTGTGCTGTCAATATTGCTATACATATATAGCATTAGCGTGTTCAAATCTGATGCTTCAATGTGACGTACACTCCCTTTTCCAACTGCTTTACCCGGATTCGCAAAAATTTGAAGGGTGCTTTGGGGTGATTCATTATCGACATGAAGTCGCACTGAAGGCGCAAACACATTGTTGGCTCGAGCGAAATACCTGGTTGAGAATTGAGATATCTCCTTAAGGGCAAAAGCCTCCGCAATACACCCTTCGACTCTAGCCTTGTTCCGAACAGACGCCCTGAGCTTTTTCAACGCCCTTTCTATAGGATACATCCACCTGAATTGCACTGGTCCGCCTACCAAAGCTTCCCAAGGCAAATGCACAATTAGATGTTGCATCACATTGAAGAATCCTGGCGGGAAAACCTTTTCAAATTTACAAATAAGAATTGGAATTTCTTTCTCAAATTTCTGCATCAACCTCTTCGATACCGTCTTTGCGCATACTTCCCTATAGAAGTAACTCAACTCTGCAAATATGCTCCAAAGCTCATCCTTAAAATAGCCTCGAAACATCACGGGCATCAGCCTCTCCATAATAATATGGTAGTCATGGCTTTTCAAACCGATCAATTTACCGGTCTTCAGATTGACTGCCCGTTTCAGATTTGTCGCATACCGATCTGGAAATTTCAGATTCTTCAACCACTTAAATATTTCTTTCCTTTCATCCGGCTTGAGGCAGTAATCAGCTCGCGGCCTACTTTCATGCCCTTTATCGCTTACTTTCAACTCGAGCATCGGCCTCTTACAAATTTCAGCCATGTCTTTTCTTGCCTTCATATTATCTTTCGTTTTATCAGTCACATCGAAACATGTGCCCACTTTTGCAAACCCACTTTTGCAAAGGTGTTTCTCCATTTCTATCATGATCGTCATCAAGCTCCACCTATCATGATCGTCATCAAGCTCCACCTCCGCGTCAACGTGTCTAATAGACTCTCCATGCTGGTACCATACAAGGTAGTTCGGCATAAACCCACTTTTGCAAAGGTGTTTCTCCATTTCTTCCTTCTTCCGAGGCCACTTGTTCTCGCAGCGATTGCAAGGACACTTCGCTAGACGACCAGTTGCATCTTTGAAAGCGTGCTCAAGAAAAGCCTTTGTTACACCCATCCATGCATTCGAATGTGCCCCATCCTTTCTCCACCCGTCATACATCACCCTCCGATCACCGTCCATTTCAAAGGCTAAACAAAATTAGGTGAACTCCCTATTAGGTAAAGGCCCTAAACCCACCCAAGAGTGTAGGCCGATGCTTGTGATTTATGACGTGTAGCCTACGATTGCCGCGAAATTTCGGCAGCATAACCCCGCTGCTCTCCAAGCACACGCCTGAACATGGTGTGTTGGAGAACAACTGGGTTACACAACCGAAATTCCGCGTCAATCGTAAGGCACATGTCACAAATCACAAGCATCGGCTTACACTCTCAGGCTGTCCAAAATACGTGGACAATTCCGGAACGGCGAACCTCACAAGCCAATGTGACGTTCGCCGTTCCCGAACGGGTGACGCATAAGGTTCGCTACGGTTAACGATTAAAACTGAGAATAATGTATACATGATAAATTACGAAAACAATGTATACCTGAGAATAATGTACGAGTCTAGCTAACGGTGGAGAAGGTCAAGTCGGAAGAACACCTATATACAAAAAATATTATTGTCAATAAAAAATTCGGCAGCACCTCCCCTATAAAGTGATGTTTCTAAAACCTGCAAATAAACGACAACACGATGGTTGCCAAGAAAACTACATGATAGCTACATAATAAACAATATGCTGACCAGTATATACTAAACAATATGTTGACCAGTATATTATAGCACTGAAACAGTTGAAGGTCCAAGCAAGGAGGTGCGGCCAACAGAAGTGGGAGCCTGGGAAACAGTGAGTAGCAGGCTGAACCTTTGCATGATCCTGAACCTGAAGAGTCAAGCAGGCTGTGTATGTATTGTATTGTCGAATGCTCTGCTTGTGCAATACTATCTGTTCCCACAAAAAGGTGTTCATTGTTACTCCAGTTGTGGAGTCTATTCTGTAGATTGTAGTATAGCACATATATAAACTAAAAAAACATAGAGCATTCAATTCTGAAGGGCAGGCCGGCATGATACGTAGTCTTGGTTTATCCCTTCTCCAGACCGTTTAAGGATTGGTGTGCTAGTCTAGTCAATTAGGTTTCTGTTTCTTCTTTAGTCATTGTCCACATTAAATCCATTGAACCAGAACCATCTATCCTGTCAGTTAGCTTTCCATTGCGTGTGCAAATTTAAGTATCAGTATTAGGTTATGTGGAGGGCCTAAAATGACAAAAAGGAAATCATAGCTCATGCTGTGTAGCTCCTTCTCAGGCAGCTATGCCAAGGCAAATAGGTTTGTGCTTCTCCCTCAGTCAAGACAAAACAGTTCATTCTGTTATTGAACTTCACGTCAAATGCCTTTATTGATCATTATTGTTGTTAATACATTGACTACTACTCGGGGTGGGCTACGAATGGCAAACATGTCAATCGTCTTGCGACTCACCGGTATGCCCTGTTACCCATCCATTGGCAATGGCCGCTTTTGGTGGCGGGGTGGTGACGCCGCCCATGCACTGACGAGCAATTAAGCTCCCACTTCTACCTAATCACGTGTTCAGCTAGGTGCTAGAGAATGCGAAGATGAAGGTGGAAAAGATGAAGGATACCTCAATGGCGGTGGAGGCAGTGACAGAGATGGCGTTGAATTCCCGTCGGTGGAGCGCGGCGGGCGCGCAGAGCGACGGGCGCGCGCGCAGAGCGACGGGCGCGCGGCACGGCGGGCGGCGTTGCGGCGTTGCGGCGTTCCGGCGTTCCGGCGAGGGAGGACGGCGGGCGGCGTTGCGGCGATGGCGGCGATGGCGGCGCGGAGACAGAGGGCGGGCGGGCGGCGGCGCAAATAGGAAGTGCGAGACGAGCGAGAGAGAGAAAGTGGGCTGAGGCCGATTAACAGACAACTATTTTCGTCGGCCTCACTGTGGCCGACGAAAATAACTGACTTATGTTCGTCGGTCTAGCTGTGACCGACGAAAATAGAGGTTATTTTTCGTCGGCCTCGAGGCCCACGAAAATATCTTTCCTATTTTCGTGGGCAGGCCGACGAACATATGTGTTGGCCCACGAAAATAAACCAAATTTTCGTCGGTCCCGAGGGCCGACGAAAATAACTTTGTAATTTCGTAGGCCAACCGACGAAAATAGCTGGGCCCACGAAAATTTATGCGTTTCCTGTAGTGACTGTTGTAGTTCAAACCTACACTAGATTTCATAAATAGAAAATAAAGAAAAGGGAAAATGAATAATGGAAATTATTGTCATCCTAAAACCCTTTGTAAATTGTCCACTGAAATATATAAAGGAAACACCAACCCACTATGCCTATCCCTAGCAAAACCTAAACCAAGAGTGATAAGCATAAACCACTAAAAGCCACGTATGACCAAGAAAACCCTAAGTTACTCATTAACTTAGTTTTTCTTCCTTTAGCATAATGTTATTAAATCCTGCATAATCATGACATACATATTCCTTGCATTTTGATAGACTGTAACCTCGCTGACGGAGAGTACGTCCTCGTGCCAGAGCAAGGAGCTGCTCAGGAGGTAGCCCCGGATCCAGCACCAGAGCCTGCACCAGAGGATCTGCCTGCCACAGCTTTGGAAGGCAAGCCCCGGTTTTATGCATAACCTGTTCTATATGATATTTTACTACACTTAATGTTTGTAGGCTTGTATTGTGCACTTAAGTGTAGGAGTTGATTTAAACCCTAGTTGCATGATCTTAGGAATCCTTTTGAGATGGATACTAGTATGCTAGGTCGAGTAGCTGCTTATCTAATTAGGATCTCGGTAGAAGACGAGTGATTTTCTAGCACTCGCGCGAGATCAGGAATTGGTTGTACCCACTTTTCATATCATCATGATACTAGTCTGTGGACAACAATCCATGGGGATTGGTTGTCCACGAGATGGAAAATTTGGAATAAGGATTAACGTGCGGATACCTGTGTCGGCGTTTCGAGACCGGGGGGTCCCTCAGGCCGACGAGTGAGTGCCGCGTGCCCCAGCCCAGATGGGTCGAGCGCGTGGGCGAGCGCGAAGGGGGGAAAGGAGCGAGGCGGCCGGAGACCGGCAAGAGAGAGGTGGGAATCCCGCGGCCTTCGTGTTCGTCCCGCGCCCAGGTCGGGTGCGCTTGCAGTAGGGGGTTACAAGCGTCCACGCGGGTGAGGGAAGCGAGTGGCCCCAAGAGAGCGCCTGTCCCGCCCTCGTCCCGCGCGGCCAACCTTCTCTAAGAAGGCCCTGGTCCTTCCTTTTATAGGCGTAAGGAGAGGATCCAGGTGTACAATGGGGATGTAGCAGAGTGCTACGTGTCTAGCGGAGGGAGAGCTAGCGCCCTAAGTACATGCCAATGTGGCAGCCGGAGAGATCTTGGCACCCTGCTAGTGTGATGTCGTGGCTGTCGGAGGAGCAATGGAGCCCGGCGGAGGGACAGCTGTCGGAGCGGTTGTGTCCTTGCTGACGTCCTCCTGCTTCCGTAAGAGAGCTGAGAGCCGCCGTCGTCACAGGGCATACGGGGCGCCATCATTGTCTATCTGGTGGAGACAGCCAGATGGGACACCGGTCTTGTTCTCTGCGGCCCGAGTCAGCTCGGGGTAGGGTGATGATGGCGCTTCCTGTTGACGTGGCTGGCCTGCACCCTAGGTTGGGCGACGTGGAGGCTCCTCCGAAGCCGAGGTCGAGTCTGTCTTCCATGGCCGAGGCCGAGTCCGAGCCCCTGGGTCGGGCGAGGCGGAGGTCGTCGGCAGAGGCCAGGGCGGTGTCCGATCCCTGGGGTCGGGCGAAGCGGAGTTCGTCGTCTTCCGGGTCTTAGCCTGAGTCCAAGCCCTGGGTCGGGCGGAGCGGAGTTCGCCGTCTTCCGGGTCTTAGCCCGAGTCTGAGCCCTGGGTCGGGCGGAGCGGAGTTCGCCGTCTTCCGGGTCTTAGCCCGAGTCCGAGCCCTGGGTCGGGCGGAGCGGAGTTCACCGTCTTCCGGGTCTTAGCCCGAGTCCGAGCCCTGGGTTGGGCGGAGCGGAGTTCGCCGTCTTCCGGGTCTTAGCCCGAGTCCGAGCCCTGGGTCGGGCGGAGCGTAGTTCGCCGTCTTTCGGGTCTTAGCCCGAGTCCGAGCCCTGGGTCGGGCGGAGCGGAGTTCGCCGTCTTCCGGGTCTTAGCCCGAGTCCGAGCCCTAGGTCGGGCGGAGCGGAGTTCACCGTCTTCCGGGTCTTAGCCCGAGTCCGAGCCCTGGGTCGGGCGGAGCTTCCTATGGTGCCTTTGGCAGGGACTGGCTTCCTGTCAGCATCACTCTGTCAAGTGGCGCTGCAGTCGGAGTGGCGCAGGCGGCGCTGTCCTTCTGTCAGACCGGTAAGTGGAGTGGCGAAGTGACGGCGGTCACTTCGGCTCTGCCGGAGGGCGCGTGTCAGGATAAAGGTGTCAGGCCACCTTTGCGTTAAATGCTCCTGCGATTTGGTCGGTCGGTGCGGCGATTTAGTCAGGTTTGCTTCTTAGCGAAGGCAGGGCCTCGGGCGAGCCGAAGATATGTCCGCCGTTGGAGGGGGGCCTTAGGCGAGACGGAAATCTTCCGGGGTCGGCTGCCCTTGTCCGAGGCTAGGCTCGGACGAGGCGTGATCGAGTCGCTCGAATGGACTGATCCCTGACTTAATCGCACCCATCAGGCCTTTGCAGCTTTATGCTGATGGGGGTTACCAGCTGAGAATTAGGAGTCTTGAGGGTACCCCTAATTATGGTCCCCGACAACCTGTGTCAAGCGTTTGAACGTACTAAACACATACTGAGAAATATGGTAAATCGGTAAGCCTAGTACCTGAGTGAACCTGCCCGCAGACTTTGCCCCTCACGCGACCTGAGACGTGGTCTCCCATTCCGGTTATGGTGGGCACAAGTGCGGTCACTGCACGACAGCAGTCGGGGTCAGTGAGGCATTGTACGCCAAGGCGGTGAGCCCTGATCTGTTGCCAGGGAATCGATGGGGACAGTTGATGTGTGTGGGGACGGAGTGCCCCTGCATGTCGTGTGTTTAGGTTTACCTTGCAAGGATAAAAACTCGATTCGAATCGTCTGCTTCTCGCAGCTAATGAGACTGCTTGATCCATTGTACTGCATTGAGTAACAAGTGGAAATATGATGAGTTGATACAAGATGTTGATTGCTAAAAATGTTTGCTACTATGTATGAGTAGATAGTACACAATTAGCCTTAAGAGAGTCACACTTAAATTGGCAAAGTTAAAACTTGACTTAGAAACTCAGCTAGTGCTTTTGGCAACCAAACCCCACAGCCAAACAGCTGCATGTCTAGAGGTAGAGGAGTAGACTCCTCACACCGGGTAAGTCTAGCTGAGTATTAGTATACTCAGCCTTGCTTGTGGCATAATTTTACAGGTTCTTTGGAGGACATGGTTGCTGGAGTGACTTGGCCGTCCATCTTGCCACCGGGTTGGACTGTCGAGTGGGACCCTGCCTCGGCTGCGGAGGAGCATGAGGAGTGATGGGACAGGCTTCCCCATCTCTCTGTTTATTTACCGTTAGTTTTATTCCGCTGCACTTCGAACACTAATGGTTACTTTTGCAAAAACTCCGATGATGATGAAATAACTTAATACTCCTTAATGTATGGTTTTACGTTTTATTGTATTTGCTCTGTGACTCACCATCGAGTGATATTGTGGTACTTGATCCTGTCAGTGGCCACGTCGGACTAGATCCGAGGGATTGACGGGTTATTCCCCTTTAAGTGTGGTCTAGCCTCTAAGGTGGGACTTAGCACTTAAGTCGGAATAATTCGGGCAGTTCCGCCACAGCTGGTATCGGAGCTTGTACCACCACAGAGGAATCAATAAAATATAAATACCATCCTTTTTCGAAGTAAAACTTGATAGAAACAAGGTTGGATAGGTCGTAGGACGATCAGGATAGACCTAGGACGTGAAGCCTTAGGATGATAGAAGGGTAGTTAGGTGGCTAAGTGATTAAGCCCTACAGGCTACTATAAGGGATGGGAGTTCTTCACTATTCCCTTCATATTGATGTGTGGTCGTTCAGGACGAGCATGCATGCATTCTTAAATAAACAAATAGATAATTGAGTAAATACTTAAATACAAAATGATGACCAACTAAGTATCCCAGTACCATTTTTATAATTAGAGAGAGAGGCTGAGTCGTATTTCCTTTTTCTTTTTATAATTCTTTTTCTTTTACTTACGCTTAACCGTACACAGATGACTTCCCACAGATCCTCAGACGACGGGAATGCACTGTCCCACACTGACGGGCTTGCACGAGAGGGCTTTCCCCGCATTTTGTGGGAGGTACTTCAGGGGGCCGGATACACGACACCTCCTCAGTACGCGGTGCAGCAGTTCGAGAAGCACCGAGTGCCCCGCTGTAGAGTGAGGATGACCTTGGAGCCTCATCCCCTGCAGCCAGGCTGGCGTTCACTGGACTCTGAGTCCTTTGGATACCGGGCTGAGAACACGATTGAAGCGATCGCTCTGCACGGGTTGACCACGTTCTGCGGATTCGACCCCTTGGAGCTGTCTACCCACCCCATTGGCTTGTTCCCCGCGGAAAGGGAGGACGACCCAATGTGGAAGGATCGAGTGGAGCATGCCAAGGACATCTGGTCTATCTACCCAGGACAGACGGCTCACTTGGCAGTACGATGCATGAATGCCCTGTACCGTCTGCAGGTGATGCGTGGTGAGGCGATGTCCCATCTGATGGCATTGTTGGAGGCAACAAAGATCACCCTGGACAATAGAGAGGAACTTGTGGTTGATTTGTCCACTGAGATGGTGGAAAAGGACTTGCAGGTGGAGCAGCTATCCAATGAGATCCAAGAGCTAGAGGAATTAGTGGGGACCAGGGAGAACACCATCGAGGTTCTCGAGGATCAGCTTATTAACACCCAGCAGCAGCTTGCCGAGGCTAATGAGCACCTGGATATGCATCACCAGGAGATCCAGGATATGGAGGCCAACGAGGACGTCGACATTGAGGGAGGAGAGGAGCCTGCCTCCAGCTTGGACACTGCTGGCTCAGGGAGACCACCTTCCCCCGAGTCGAGTGTTGCCTCATTCGCTCACTAAGTATCAGGGGTAGAGTTAGAAGTCAGTGATGGTGGGACTCCTCGCAGCTAGCTTAGCTTTTGCACCCTTGGGGTACTAGGCTAGATAGAGTTGAGTCTTTTGGGCCATTGATGTAATCATGGTAAACTCTTTTGGAAGCATGGTTGATGGATGATGTCAGTTTTAAATTGGGAAGAAAAGTTTATGCCTTTTTAAATCCTTTAAGTTTATGTCGGAATCTATCAATTCGCCTTTTGACTCTTTCGCCGCAATTAAACCTTAAACTTGAAGATGTGTTATTGAGGATATATGTGATTTTTCAGATGGCCGGGAGAGCGCGTCGTCCAGAATGAGCGCGTTCCTCCACCGCCGCCACCGCCTCCCACTCTGCAGGAGCTAATGGCTCAGCAGAATGAGATCTTGAGGCAGCTAGCTCAGCGCCAGCCACCACCACAACACTATGGTGGTGGAGATCATCAGCGTCACCCCGCGGCAGCTACCTACCAGGAGTTCCTCAGTACCCAGCCTCCATTGTTCACCAGGGCAGAGGACCCACTTGATGCAGATGTGTGGTTGAGAGTGGTGGAATCCAAATTCCCGCTACTCCATGGAGTTTGCTCAGAGGTCACTAAGGTCAGGTTCGCCACCTAGCAGCTTCGCGGACCCGCAAGGACTTGGTGGGACCATTTTCTTGCTATGCAGCCAGAGGACCGAGAGGTGGAATGGAGAGAGTTCAAGGCAGCTTTCAGGAGGCACCATATACCAGCCGGAATTATGGACCGAAAGCTCAACGAGTTTCTGGCACTCACTCAGGGCAACAGGACTGTGTTGCAGTACGCTCAGGCTTTTAATGACCTATGCCAGTATGCTGGATATCATGCAGACACGGACGAGAAGAAGAGAGACAGGTTCAGGAGGGGGCTCAGCACTAAGCTCTGTGACCGTCTCAACACTGTCAGGGCCAACAGCTATAATGAGTTGGTCAACATGGCTATCTCCCAGGAGGACTGTATCACCGCTCGTCAGGCAGAAAAGAAGAGGAAGACCCCTGTGGCAGGACCTTCAGCTCAGCCACATCGCTTCAGGATTGTGTCTGACACTCAGAATAGGGGACCTCAGCAGCAGGAAGGGCGTTGGGTGATCCGACCACAGCAGCAGCAGCAGGCACCCAACCGTACCCAGTTTCTAGCTCAAAGGAGCAATCAGCAGCAGCAATATCCCCAGGCAAATGACAACAGGTGTTTCACATGCGGCAACACCGGACATTATGCCAAGAATTGCCCCAGAAACCAGCAGGGGCAGAATGTTAATCAGAACCAAGGCAAGAGGCAGAAGGTGTAAGTGAGGCAAGGCAGGCTGAACTTCACCACCATGGCTGATATCCCAGAAGGAGCACCCGTCTTGACTGGTATCTTTACAGTTTTGAATTATCCTGCTATTGTTCTTTTTTATTCTGGTGCATCACACAGTTTTATCAGTACCAAATTTAGTGCCAAGTGTCAGTTACCTTTCCTTCACACCAACGAGGGTATTACAATTTCAACACCAGGAGGCAGGATTGCCACCTATCAGATCAATAGACACGTACCAATTAAGCTGGGTAGTTTCGTTTTTAAAACCACTCTCTTGATAATGGGATTGGATAGTGTGGATATCATCCTAGGGACTGATTGGTTATCGCGACACCACACGGTGATTGATGTCGCAGCCAGAGCCATAGAAATCCACTCCCCTTTGGATGGCGAGATCACCTTATATCTACACGACCAGGGTTGTACCTGTTCCTGTGCCTTCGTTATGATAGAATCCCCAGTGGAAAAGATCCCAGTGGTCTATGACTACCCAGATGTTTTTCCAGATGAATTGCCAGGGATGCCACCTGACCGAGACATCAAGTTCGCAATCGAATTGCAACCCGGGACTGCTCCTATTTCTCAAAGACCCTATAGGATGCCTCCCGCAGAATTAGCAGAACTAAAAAAGCAATTGCAAGAGTTATTGGACAAGGGGTTCATTCGCCCAAGTACTTCACCATGGGGATGTCCTGCTTTATTTGTGAAGAAAAAAGATGAGAGTTTGAGAATGTGTGTTGATTACCGCCCTCTCAATGCGGTGACTATCAAGAACAAATACCCACTGCCCCACATTGATGTCTTGTTTGATCAGTTGGTGGGAGCCAAGGTGTTCTCCAAGATAGATCTTCGCTTAGGTTACCATCAGATCAAGATCCGTACCAGTGATATTCCCAAGACGGCCTTCTCAACCAGATATGGGCTTTATGAGTTTTTGGTGATGTCTTTTGGGCTGACCAATGCCCTGGCTTATTTTATGTACCTAATGAACTCCGTATTCATGCCCGAGTTGGACAAATTCATGGTCGTTTTCATTGATGATATTCTGGTCTATTCCAAGAATGAAGCCGAGCACACCAAACATTTGCATACTGTACTTCAGAGGCTACGTGACCATCAGTTGTATGCCAAATTGTCTAAATGTGAATTCTGGCTGAAGGAGATTAAATTCTTGGGTCACACAATTTCTTAGGATGGGATATCTGTTGACTCTGAGAAGGTACAAGAGGTGATGGATTGGAAACCCCCGACTACAGTGAGGCAGATTCGGAGTTTTCTAGGATTGGCAGGGTACTATCGACGATTCATTCCGGATTTCTCCAGAATTGCCAAACCAATGACCGAACTGTTGATGAAGGGAGTCAAGTATGATTGGAGCCAAAAGTGCGAAGATGCCTTTCATACACTGAGGCAGCATTTGACAACAGCCCCAGTGCTGGCTCAACCTGACAACACCAAGCCATTTGAAGTTTATTGCGATGCTTCCGGTACTGGATTAGGATGTGTCTTAATGCAAGATAATAGAGTAATTGCTTATGCTTCCCGAGCACTCAGACCCCATGAGCAGAACTACCCTACACATGATCTGGAGTTAGCAGCTGTGGTTCATGCTCTCAAGATATGGAGACACTACTTGATGGGAGCTCACTGTAATATTTATACTGATCACAAGTGTAGGGGACCATAATTAGGGGTACCCTCAAGACTCCTAATCTCAGCTCGTAACCCCCATCAGCACAAAGCTGCAAAGGCCTGATGGGTGCGATTAAGTCAAGGATCGGTCCACTCAAGGGACACGATCTCGCCTCGCCCGAGCCCAGCCTCGGGCAAGGGCAGCCGACCCCGGAGGATTTACGTCTCGCCCGAGGACCCCCTCCAGCAACGGACACACCTTCAGCTCGCCCGAGGCCCAGTCTTCACCAAGAAGCAACCTTGGCCAAGTCGCCACGCCGACCGACCGTATCGAAGGAGCATTTAATGCAAAGGTGGCCTGACACCTTATCCTGACGCGCGCCCTTCAGTCGACAGAGCTGAAGTGACCGTAGTCACTTCGCCGCTCCACTGACCGGCCTGACAAGAGGACAGCGCCGCCTGCTGTGACGGAACCGCCCGAATTATTCCAACTTAAGTGCCTAAGTCCCGCCTTAGAGGCTAGACCACACTTAAATAGGAATAAACTGTCAGTCCCTCAGATCTAGTCCGATAAAGCCACTTAACCAGGATCGAATACCACTAGCTCACTCGAAGGTGAGGCACAGAGAAATACAATAAAAATAACACCACAAATTTAATAAGTATCATTAGTGATTACATTATCGGAGTTTCAGAAATAATAACCATAAATTTTAATGCAGCGGAAATAACTAACGGAGAAAACCGAGTAACATGGCGAAGCCTGGCCACGCTACTCCTCCTGGTCCTCTCCTGCGGGAGCAATAACCCTCTCGACCATCTATCCTGGTGGCAGGGATGAAGGCCAAGTCACACCAGCAACAAATCATCCTAAGGAGTACCTGCAAAAAATTGTGCCACAAGCAAGGCTGAGTATACTAATACTCAGCTAGACTTACCCGGTGTGAGGAGTCTACTCCTCTACCTCTAGACATGCAGCTGTTTGGCTGAGGGGTTTGGTTTGCCAAAAGCACTAGCTGAGTCTAAAATCAAGTTTTAGCTTTTCAAGTTTTAGTATGATCCTCTTTACTAGATGTGTACCTAGCTAGTCATACATGGTATCAAACATTTTATCAATCAATATCTTTTGCCATCTCATTTCCACTTATTACTCAATGCAGTACAATGGATCAAGCAGTCTCATTAGCTGTGAGAAGCAGACGATTCGAATCGAGTTTTTATCCTTGCAAGGTAAACCTAAACACACGACATGTAGGGGCACTCCGTCCCCACACACATCAACCGTCCCCATCGATTCCCTGTCAGCAGATCAGGGCTCGCCGCTTTGGCGTACAATGCCTCACAGACCCCGACTGCCGTCGTGCAGTGACCGCACTTGTACCCACCATAACCGGAATGGGAGACCATGTCTCAGGTCGCGTGAGGGGATATGTCCACTGCCAGGTTCACTCAGGTACTAGGCTTACCGATTTACCATATTTCTCGGCATGTGTTTAGTACGTTCAAACGCTTGACACAGGTATCCGCACGTTAATCCTTATTCCAATTTCCGTCTCGTAGACCACGCGTCCCCATGGACCCGTGCCCACAGACCATCATCATTCTATTATCAAAATGGATACAACCAAATCCTTGCCTCGCTCGAGTGCTAGAAAAATCACTCGACTTCTACCGAGATCCCTAATTAGCAAAGCAGCTACTCGACCTAGCATACTAGTATCCATCTCAAAAGGAATCCTGAGTTCATGCAACTAAGGTTCCAGTCAACTCCTACACTTAAGTGCACAGTACAAGCCTACAAACATTAAGTGTAGTAAAATAGCATATATAACGGTTATGCATAAAACCGGGGCTTGCCTTTAATTTAACACTTAGATAGTGTTTGCTGGGGGAGGTACTCGCTTGGCGAGCATTCACTGGTTATGTCCATCCTTAGGTTGTCCATCATCTGCATCTTGTGGTTGGCACCACATCACTTGCATGATCGTCATCTCTCGGTCCTAAATGAGATGCAAGATGCATATGTATGAATATAATGAAAGTATCACAAGATATTCAAATACACGGTAGCGAACTAGACATTAAATTGTAAGACACCATAACAACCACACGCTAGCATTAGTTATCTACACGTTATCGGCGTTCAATACTAACACCATTAAAAAGACGACGATTATTTCTTATAGTTACCCAACACAAACACGATATCACGAGCACAAGCATTTACCACGTTCACTTTAATTGTCCATTAGTTACCTAACCTTATATTAGTTAAGTCTATAAGTTCGCTACGGCTTTTCCTTAGTTCTTCTAGTGATCATACAAAAGCATCCCAAACACTGATTTAACATAGGACCTATGCATCAAGGGCCATGGAAACTCCTATATCACAACCAACTAGAGAAGGAAACATATAAAACAAAACACACATATCATATCTAGCTTAGCCATGGCAAGTCTACATTACTTAAGAGCAAACCAAACATTTTTAGCGGGAAGGGTGAACTAAACAGTCAAATGCGCACTTGCAGATTTTTAGGACAGCACTACAGCAGTTACTTGTTTTAATCATAACTCTTCAAATATTAATCCAAAAATATCAAACTAGGACTTTCTGGAAAGCTTAAAAGGTGCTCTACAACTTTGGTATTGTCATCACAACATGATTAAACACTTAGCAAGGTCGAATTATGCAAACACAGTAGCTCTGTCCAGATTTGGACAGATTCAGACTTGCGGCTTTAAAAACTCATAACTAGAGATTCAGACATCCAAACAAAGTGATTCTAGATTTTCTGGAAAGGTAATGAAATTGTATATATATCATTTATAAACATCTCAAGGTGATTCAATATTTAACTAAGGATAAAAGACACTAGAAGACATTACCGTCCAGAATTGGACAGATTCAGTCTTCAGAATTTAAACATCCATAACTTAATATTCAAATCACCAAAAAGAGTGATCCAAGACTTTTTGGAAAGCTTGGCAAAAGAACTACATAACTTTTATAATCATCAAGAATGGATTCCAGATTTAATCAAATCAAACCTTACAGTTTTCGAAATCTGTTCTGACAGAGGACAGAACACAGCAACCAGTTTGTAAAATTCATAACTCTTAAACTGTCAGGCCTATGGTTATGAAATTTTAACACAAGCAAGATAAGAAAAGCATATACAACTTTCTTATAATCGACAAGGACTGATTCTAACATTAACTTAAGCAAACAATGCAGTTTCTGAAATCTGTACAGAATTTGGACAGATTCAGTTACTGAATTTGTAAAAATCATAACTCCTAAACGATTAGACTTATGGCTGCCAAATTTTAACACAAGTAAGATAATAAGGTTATCTACAACTCTTCTATATGATTTTTCTACATAAAACATGTTTTAGTTCATCAAACATACAGCACGACAAAAACAGCGCGTGCAGTCCAAAACAGCAATCAGTAAATTTCAGCTTCTATACAATTCAAGAATCACCGTGTTCGAGAGACTTGAATTACTCTAACACTTTACTATTTGTTCGAGTTGAGACAATCAATTTAGAACCAACAATTCGACTTGCAAATTTTATTCAAGTCATTAGTGCACTAAAATTACTACAACTAATTAACAACGCATTCTCCACGATAATCACCCAACAATTTGCGTTTTAAATTAGACATCACATGAGCACTACTACTCTTTCTACTCTTTACCCGCGATCATAACCATGCGCATTTAGACTACCACAAGTAAATCACCGTGACTACGATCTTACCCAAACACATCTATTAATTCGGCTAACTAGCGCAACAACATAGGCCGCTATACATCCTACACGTCGGCTTGCCTCTTATTATCGTAATCCGAGACAACACATATATAACAAACACTTAACGAAATCGACTCCTATTTAACATGAGCTGGCTAATCACAGTAGAAGACTTAGCGAACCATTTTAGACATCGTAACTCAAGAACATGGGTTGGGGCCGATTGATCAGTGTTTCTCAACCATTGCTCAACTTGAATTAGTTAACACACAAGTCACCTAAATAGCACATTTTTGGGGTCTATTGTGGAGGCATTTACACATGGCGTAAAACTCCATAAGGCTACATTTGCTACTGGCATCAACAATACCTACCGACCTATTATTCACCATACGAACGCAGTTACACGCCGCCTACTAGTTTTTAACATAATCCTCATATAGCTCGGAATTCCAACTACTCACTAACAATAAATCACGCACGACCACTACCACATCGACTGGTTAATTTATTTGGACACCGCCTAGCGTACCACTAGTACCCCGCATTTTGACTCGACATATAAACATAGAGGAAGCGATGACTACTTCGGCATGTCACCACCTCTCTATTTAAGCAAAGACAATTTCCACCTACAACGACTGAACATCCCCATCGAGCACACCTTATTTTACTATGTCTCGCATACAACCATATTGTGGCGTGCACTCGAGACACTACCGATTAACTTAACTCAATTACCACTACAATGCACTTCGATATACACGTTCGACATCACGGTGCTTCGACAAACCCACACTTCTAATCTACTTATCACATCCAACCAACACCACATGCCCACTGCACTCTTATGACCAATTTTTAGCGCAAATATTTATAACAACTATCGACTAGACGAGTGAACCACCAAACTGATTATTTGCACATCTCATCTTCAAACAACAACATGTCGCATAACTTATATTTTCAATCTACTCTAACCTACACCAACGATGAATACATAAAATATAATTATCTTAGACTAACTCATTAGCCGACTATGGAAGTCACCGAGCATGCTTTAGGCTTTATTTAAATTTGCCGTGCGAACACAATATTTTACGACAAAGCATTTTAACAATCAATTAATACATCCGCGACCAATTCCTATGACGTACAAAATAACTATCGCAGCCACACATATTCAACATTAATATACACCATATTTGTATGCATGCCATCAATCGAAACACATCAATAGTAAATCATAAGGCTATCAACCTGTCAAACTCGGATTCGGGTTGCACATGCGTCCATGGTTTAGGGGCTTCACCGAAACAGGCATCGCGCGCGGCTCCGCGGCAACGTCTAGCTGCGATTAACATCACTCAGTGGTTCAACAGTTTTATCGCGCACAAAAAAAATGACAGCAGCAAGGGCAGCGAGGAATCTCACCGAGGACTTACGGCGTCGCGGATGGGGCTGCGCAAAACAGCAAACACCCGGCGGCTGGCCATGGTGAGAGGGCGCAGGGGAAGGTGGAGTCGGCTGCCCTGCGTGGAAGAGGAACAAGGAGGGCGTCAGGTAGAGGAGATGGTCGGCTGGAGCAGAGGGAGTATGGCGTTCAAGGAGCTAGGCGCCATGGGGAGAGGGAAGAGATCCCTGCTGCTGGCGCCCATGGGAGGAGGGGCTGGAGAGGGGATGAAGCAGAGAGCGCGATGAAGTACGAGCTAGTGCTCCCTGCTGTCGACGCCATGGATGGAGCTTAGTGGGGTAGGGGTGCCGGACCTGGGGCAGAAGAGGCCGGTGTTGAGGGAGTTGAGGAGGTGAGCGGCTGCTCCCTGGAAGCTTCTGTACGCTGGGCAGAGAGTGTCGTGGCAGGGGAGATCAGGGGCGCCGACGTGCTCCCAGGGAGCTCCTGCTCCTGCGGCAAGAAGCAGAGGGAGTAGGAGCGGCCGCCATGGGAGGGAGCTTGCTGCCGGAGAAGAGGGGCGCCCTGCTGCAGCCGTGGAGAGGAAGGGAGAGCTGCTGCGCAAGGGAGAAGAAGACAGGGAAATCGGCTGGAGAAGAGAGAAGGTGAGTGGCGACTGAAAATTTTTAGGGGTGGGATTGCAAAATAGCCAAGGGCAAGGAAGGAGCACCCCTATTTATAGAAAAAAAATGCTAGGGTTAGGGTTTTCTTAGTGGGCCTATTGGGCTAGGTTGGGCTGGCCCAAAATGCGAAATCGGGCTGCGCTAAATATTTTCCGGAATAAATATGCTCCTGCGGAATTTGTCGCTATGGAAAAACAGAGCGAAAAGAGTTCGGACGAACGGAAGGTTGAGCGATTAATTCGGTCAAGAGTCTATTTTGATTTCGCTCAAAAATAATTACCTGCGCGTGATTCGAAAATAATTCGTCCTGAGATTTGATCGGCTTTGGATTTTTAGTCGGAGAAGGTGAATCGTGATATTTAAAAAATCGCTATCGATACGGGGTTTTGAGTTCGGTCCAGACATGAGATACTTGGCCGAGTCGAGTAAGAATTAGTTAGAGGACGACATATTGAGCATTCCGTTTGAGAGTACGGACTTGGATAAAATAGTCGGACATCGATCGAAGTTCGAGGAATTGGACTCGGGCTCAGATCAAATAAAAGTCGTCGAGAGTTTGATTTAAAGAGCTTCAGATGAGATTTATAAATCGAGATTGACCATCGAGTTTGCATTCGTTCCGAGAATAAAGGTTTTAACACGCTCCAAAATTGGCTGTTTCTCGCGATCGAATAACTCCGAATTCGGTGAACTTCCATGAGAAAGCCTGATAGACAGAGATAGACACGATCGGGAAATAGAAATTTTCACTGAGCATCCGAGATTAGGATAATTCTTCCGACATAACCCAAAACTGACACCTGGGGTGTCACACCTGCGCCGCTCCGACTGCTGTGCCACTCGACAGAGTGACGCTGACAGCAGCCAAGTCCGGCCTCAGGCGCCATAGGAAACTCCGCTTCGCCCGACCCCAGGGCTCAGACTCGGGCTCAGCCCCGGAAGACGACGAACTCCGCATCGCCCGACCCCAGGGCTCGGACTCGGGCTCAGCCCCGGAAGACGATGAACTCCGCATCGCCCGACCCCAGGGCTCGGACTCGGGCTCAGCCCCGGAAGACGACGAACTCCGCTTCGCCCGACCCCAGGGCTCGGACTCGGGCTCAGCCCCGGAAGACGACGAACTCCGCATCGCCCGACCCCAGGGCTCGGACTCGGGCTCAGCCCCGGAAGACGACGAACTCCGCTTCGCCCGACCCCAGGGCTTGGACTCGGGCTCAGCCCCAGAAGACGACGAACTCCGCGTCGCCCGACCCCAGGGCTTGGACTCAGGCTCAGCCCCGGAAGACGACGAACCCCGCTTCGTCCGACCCCAGGGCTCGGACTCAGCCCTGGCCTCAGCCGACGGTCTCCGCCTCACCCGACCCATGGGCTCGGACTCGACCTCGGAGGAGCCTCCACCTCGCCCAACCCAGGGCTCAGACCGACCACATCACAGGAGGCGCCATCATTACCCTACCCCAAGCTAACTCAGGCTACGAGGGACAAGACCGGCGTCCCATCTAGCTCGCCCCAGTAAACAAGTAATGATGGCGCCCCGCATGCTCTATGACGACGACGGCTCTCAGCCCCCTTACGAAAGCAAGGGGACGTCAGCAAGGACTCGGCAGCCCCGACAGCTGTCCTTCCGCCAGGCTCCAGCACTCCTCCGACGGCCACGACACCACACGAACCGGGTGCCAAAACCTCTCCGGCTGCCACGATGGCATGTACTTAGGGCACTAGCTCTCCTCCGCTAGACACGTTAGCACACTGCTACACCCCCCCATTGTACACCTGGATCCTTTCCTTACGCCTATAAAAGGAAGGTCCAGGGCCCTCTTACAGAAGGTTGGCCGCGCGGGGAAGGACGGGACGGCGCTCGCGTAAGGCCGCTCGCTCCCTCCCGCGTGGACGCTTGTAACCCCCTACTGCAAGCGCACCCGACCTGGGCGCGGGACAAACACGAAGGCCACGGGTTTCCCCTTTTACGCCTGTCTCCCTCCGGCTTCTTCCCCCCTTCGCGCTCCGTCTCGCGCCGACCCATCTGGGCTGGGGCACGCGGCAACAATTTACTCATCGGTCCAGGGACCCCCCCGGGTTCGAAACGCCGACAGTTGGCGCGCCAGGTAGGGGCCTGTTGCATGTTGACGAACAGCTTCCCGTCAAGCTCCAGATGGGCAGTCTCCAGCAACCTTTCCAGTCCGGGACGGTGCTCCGTTTCGGGAGTCTTGAGTTCATGTCCCTCGACGGCAGCTACGACATGATACTCCTTCCCCCGCCGCACGACAGCGACAATGACGGCCGACAACCTGCCCGCCGGCGGCGGAATCGACGACGTCTTCCCCACGTGGTGGAAGAACAACATTCGGGCTTGTCCCGTCCCCTCCCCCGCCGACGGAGGAGGAGGCGGGGCAACCAAGGCCAAGCAGGAGGCGGCACCTCGTCGGCTGTCGAGCGAGTCGACAGCGCCGGCGCCCCAACGGGGGGCACATCGGGCATCGACCTCGCGTCTGAGACGAAGACGAGCGCCGTCTCCCCGCAACACGCCAACCCCAAGCAAACGGACGACGCCAGCACGCTCGCAAATGACTTGCTGGGCGTCACCCTCGTACCTGAGACGACGGTGCAGTCTGCCCCTGACGTGACTTCGTCACCGCCCGTCGACCAAGAGGTACCGACCGATTCCCATCTCGTGCCTTTTGGATTCAGCCTCGACCCACCAAGCGACTTCGCTTTGGTGGACGCTCTCATAGAGGCGAGTCCAAACCCTCTGGGGTATTGTATGCGGTCACCCTGGGACCGGCTGACGGCCGTCTCGACCTACGAGCCCTCAGGTTCCGAGGAAGATGACGAGCCCGACTTCTGTTGGGATTTCTCCAGACTTGGTAACCCTAGTGCCATGCGGGACTTCATGACCGCATGCGACTACTGCCTTTCCGACTGTTCCGACGGTAGCCGCAGCCTCGGCGACGAGGACTGCGGCCCAAGTCGTGAATGTTTCCACGTCGATCTAGGGGGTCCCGGCGAAGGCAACCATCTTGGTATACCGGAGAACGGTGATCCCCCTAGGCCTGTGCCTCGCGTTGACATCCTTCGGGAGCTAGCTGTGGTCCCCGTCCCGGCGGGGGGTCATGACCCACAGCTCGAGCAAATCCGCGAGATGCAGGCCAGGCTCGACGAGGGAGCAGGAACACTTGAGCCGATCCGCCGGGACATCGGGCAGGAATGGGCGGGCCAACCTCCGACCGGAGAAGTGCGTCACCTACTCCAAGGCGTCCAGCACCGCATCACCGATGATGTCAGGGTAAGGCCGCCACCGGTTTCCAGTGGGGTCGGCCAAAACCTGGCTGCAGCGGCAATACTTCTCCGCGAGATGCCGGAGCCATCTACCACCGAGGGGCGGCGTATCCAGGGAGAGCTCAAGAATCTCCTGGAGGATGCTGCGGTCCGACGGGCCGAAAGCTCTGCCTCCCGAAGGCAGGGGTACCCCTCGGAACATCGCGCCGCGACTTCCCGATTCATGCGGGAAGCCTCGGTCCACACCGGGCGCACGCGCAACACAGCGCCTGCGGCCCCGGGTCGCCTCGGCAACAAACACCCTCACCGCAACCGTCGAACCCACCTCGACGAGAGGGTGCGCCGAGGCTACCACCCCAGGCGGGGGGGACGCTACGACAGCGGGGAGGATCGGAGTCCCTCGCCCGAACCACCCGGTCCGCAGGCTTTTAGCCGTGCCATACGACGGGCGCCGTTCCCGACCCGGTTCCGAACCCCGACTACTATCACAAAGTACTCGGGGGAGACGAGACCGAAACTGTGGCTCGCGGACTACCGGCTGGCCTACCACCTGGGAGGAACGGACGATGACAACCTCATCATCTGCAACCTCCCCCTATTCCTCTCCGACGCCGCTCGAGCCTGGCTGGAGCACCTGCCTCCGGGGCAGATCTCCAACTGGGACGACCTGGTCCAAGCCTTCGCCGGCAATTTCCAGGGCACGTACGTGCGCCCAGGGAACTCCTGGGATCTCCGAAGCTGCCGCCAGCAGCCAGGGGAGTCTCTCCGGGACTACATCCGGTGATTCTCGAAGTAGCGCACCGAGCTGCCCAACGTCACCGATTCGGATGTCATCGGCGCGTTCCTCGCCGGCACCACCTGTCGCGACCTGGTGAGCAAGCTGGGTCGCAAGACCCCCACCAGGGCGAGCGAGCTGATGGACATCGCCACCAAGTTCGCCTCTGGCCAGGAGGCGGTTGAGGCCATCTTCCGGAAGGACAAGCAGCCCTAGGGCCGCCTACCGGAAGATGTCCCCGAGGCGTCAACTCAGCGCGGCACCAAGAAGAAAGGCAAGAAGAAGTAGCAAGCGAAACACGACGCCGCCGACGCGGACCTTGTCGCCGTCGCCGAGTACAAGAACCCTCGGAAACCTCCCGGGGGTGTCAATCTCTTCGACAAGATGCTCAAGGAGCCGTGCCCCTATCATCAGGGGCCCGTGAAGCACACCCTTGAGGAGTGCGCCATGCTTCGGCGCCACTTTCACAAGGTCGGGCCACCTGCGGAGGGTGGCAGGGCCCGCGACGACGATAAGAAGGAGGATCGCAAGGCAGGAGAGTTCCCCGAGGTCCACGACTGCTTCATGATCTACGGTGGGCAAGTGGTGAACGCCTCGGCTCGGCACTGCAAGCAAGAGCGTCGGGAGGTCTGCTCGGTAAAGGTGGCGGCGCCAGTCTATCTAGACTGGTCCGACAAGCCCATCACCTTCGACCAGGGCAACCATCCCGACCGCGTGCCGAGCCCGGGGAAATACCCGCTCGTTGTCGACCCCGTCATCGGCAACGTCAGGCTCACCAAGGTCCTCATGGATGGAGGCAGCAGCCTCAACATCATCTACGCCGAGACCCTCGGGCTCCTGCGGATCGATTTGTCCTCGGTCCGGGCAGACGCTGCGCCTTTTCACGGGATCATCCCCAGGAAGCGCGTCCAACCCCTCAGACAACTCGATCTACCCGTCTGCTTTGGGACACCCTCCAACTTTCGAAGGGAGACCCTCACGTTCGAAGTGGTCGGGTTTCAAGGAACCTACCACGCAGTGCTGGGGAGGCCATGCTACGCCAAGTTCATGGTCGTCCCCAACTACACCTACCTCAAGCTCAAGATGCCGGGCCCCAACGGGGTCATCACCGTCGGCCCCACGTACCGACACGTGTACGAATGCGACGTGGAGTGCGTGGAGTACGCCGAGGCCCTCACTGAATCCGAGGCCCTCATCGCCGACCTGGGGAGCCTCTCTAAGGAGGCGCCAGACGTGAAGCGCCACACCGGCAACTTCGAGCCAGCGGAGACAGTTAAATCCATCCCTCTCGACCCCAGCAACGACGCCTCCAAGAAGATCCGGATCGGCTCTGAGCTCGATCCCAAATAGGAAGCAGTGCTCGTCGACTTTCTCCGCACAAACGCCAACGTCTTCGCGTGGAGTCCCTCGGACATGCCCGGCATACCGAGGGATGTCGCCGAGCACTCGCTGGATATCCGAGCTGGAGCCCGACCCGTGAAGCAGCCTCTGCGCCGATTCAACGAAGAAAAGCGCAGAGCCATACGCGAGGAGATCCACAAGCTAATGGCGGCAGGGTTCATCAAAGAGGTATTCCATCCCGAATGGCTTGCCAACCCTGTGCTTGTGAGAAAGAAAGGAGGGAAATGGCGGATGTGTGTAGACTACACTGGTCTAAACAAAGCATGTCCGAAAGTTCCCTACCCTCTGCCTCGCATCGATCAAATCGTGGATTCCACTGCTGGGTGCGAAACCCTGTCTTTCCTCGATGCCTACTCAGGGTATCACCAAATCAGGATGAAAGAGTCCGACCAGCTCGCGACTTCTTTCATCACACCTTTCGGCATGTACTGCTATGTTACCATGCCGTTCGGTTTGAGGAATGCGGGTGCGACATACCAAAGGTGCATGAACCACGTGTTCAGCGAACACATTGGCCGAACGGTCGAGGCCTACGTCGATGACATCATAGTCAAGACGAGGAAAGCCTCTGATCTCCTTTCCGACCTTGGAGCGACATTCCGATGTCTCAAGGCGAAAGGCGTGAAACTCAATCCCGAGAAGTGTGTCTTCGGGGTCCGCCAAGGCATGCTCTTGGGGTTCATCATCTCCGAGCGGGGCATCGAGGCCAACCCGGAGAAGATCGCGGCCATCACCAGCATGGGGCCCATCAAGGACTTGAAAGGCGTACAGAGGGTCACGGGGTGCCTTGCGGCTCTGAGCCGTTTCATCTCGCGCCTCGGCGAAAGAGGCCTGCCTCTATACCGCCTCTTAAGGAAGGCCGAGTGTATCACTTGGACCCCTGAGGCCGAGGAAGCCCTCGGGAACCTGAAGGCGCTCCTCACGAACGCGCCCATCTTGGTGCCCCCCGCTGCCGGAGAAGCCCTCTTGATCTACGTCACCGCTACCACTCAGGTGGTTAGCGCCGCGATTGTGGTTGAGAGACGAGAAGATTGGCATGCATTGCCCGTTCAGAGGCCAGTCTACTTCATCAGTGAGGTACTGTCTGAGACCAAGATCCGCTACCCACAAATTCAGAAGCTGCTGTACACGGTGATCCTGACACGGCGAAAGTTGCGACACTACTTCGAGTCTCATCCGGTAACTATGGTGTCATCCTTCTCCCTGGGGGAGATCATACAGTGCCGAGAGGCCTCGGGTAGAATTGCAAAGTGGGCGGTGGAAATCATGGGCGAAACGATCTCGTTCGCCCCTCGGAAGGCCATCAAGTCCCAGGTCTTGGCGGACTTTGTGGCTGAATGGGTCGACACCCAGCTCCCAACAGCTCCGATCCAACCGTAACTCTTGACCATGTTTTTCGACGGGTCGCTGATGAAGACAGGAGCAGGCGCAGGCCTGCTCTTCATCTCGCCCCTCAGGAAGCACCTACGCTACGTGCTACGCCTCCATTTCCCAGCGTCCAACAATGTGGCCGAGTACGAGGCTCTGGTCAACAGGTTGCGCATCGCCATCGAGCTAGGGGTCCGATGCCTCGACGCTCGCGGTGACTCGCAGCTCGTCATCGACCAAGTCATGAAGAACTCCCACTGCCGCGACCCGAAGATGGAAGCCTACTGTGATGAGGTTCGACGCCTGGAAGACAAGTTCTACGGGCTCGAGCTCAACCACATCGCCCGACGCTACAACGAGACTGTGGATGAGCTGGCTAAAATAGCCTCGGGGCGAACAACGGTTCCCCCGGACGTCTTCTCCCGAGACCTGCATCAACCCTCCGTCAAGACCGACGACACACCCGAGCCCGAGAAGGCCTCGGCCCAGCCCGAGGCACCCTCGGCTCAGCCCGAGGCACCCTCGGCTCGGCCTGAGGCACCCTCGGCTCAGCCCGAGGCACCCTCGGCCCCCGAGGGTGAGGCACTGCGCGTCGAGGAGGAGCGGAGCGGGGCCACGCCTAATCGAAACTGGCAGACCCCGTACCTGCAATATCTCCACCAAGGAGAGCTACCCCTCGACCGAGCCGAGGCTCGGCGGTTGGCGCGACGCGCCAAGTCGTTCGTCTTGCTGGGAGACGGGAAGGAGCTCTACCACCGCAGCCCCTCAGGCATCCTCCAGCGATGCATTTCCATCGCCGAAGGCCAGGAGCTCTTACAAGAGATACACTCGGGGGCTTGCGGCCATCACGCAGCACCTCGAGCCCTTGTTGAAAACGCCTTCCGACAAGGCTTCTACTGGCCGACCGCGGTGGTCGACGCCACTAGAATTGTCCGCACCTGCCAAGGGTGTCAATTCTATGCAAGGTAGACCCATCTGCCCGCTCAGGCTCTGCAGACCATACCCATCACCTGGTCGTTTGCTGTGTAGGGTCTGGACCTCGTTGGCCCCTTGCAGAAGGCACCCGGGGGCTACACGCACCTGTTGGTCGCCATCGACAAATTCTCCAAGTGGATCAAGGTCCGACCCCTAAACAGCATCAGGTCCGAACAGGCGGTGGCGTTCTTCACCAACATCATCCATCGCTTTGGGGTCCCGAACTCCATCATCACCGACAACGGCACCCAGTTCACCGGCAGAAAGTTCCTGGACTTCTGCGAGGATCACCACATCCGGGTGGACTGGGCCGCCGTGGCTCTCCCCATGACGAATGGGCAAGTAGAGCGTGCCAACGGCATGATCCTGCAAGGGCTCAAGCCGCGGATCTACGACGACCTCAACAAGTTCGGCAAGCGATGGATGAAGGAGCTCCCCTCGGTGGTCTGGAGTCTGAGGACAACGCCGAGCCGAGCCACGGGCTTCACACCGTTCTTTCTAGTCTATGGGGCCGAGGCCATCTTGCCCACAGACTTAGAATACGGTTCCCCGAGGACGAGGGCCTACACTGACCAAAGCAATCGATCTAATCGAGAAGACTCACTGGACCAGCTGGAAGAGGCTCGGGACATGGCCTTACTACACTCGGCGCGGTACCAGCAGTCCCTGCGACGCTACCACGCCCGAGGGGTTCGGTCCCGAGACCTCCAGGTGGGCGACCTGGTGCTTCGGCTGCGACAAGACGCTCGAGGGCGGCACAAGCTCACGCCTCCCTGGGAAGGGCCGTTCGTCGTCGCCAAGGTTCTGAAGCCCGGAACGTACAAGCTGGCCAATAGTCAAGGCGAGGTCTACAGCAACGCTTAGAACATCCGACAGCTACGTCGCTTCTACCCTTAAGATGCTTTCAAGTTATTCGTACACCTCGTTCACACACGAAGTCTAGTCATCAAGGAAGGGTCAACCTTGCCTCGGCAAAGCCCGACCCTCCCTCGGGGGCTAGAAGGGGGGAACCCCCTCTGTGTCAAAATTCTCCTCGAAAAAAAAAGTCTTCCATCAAAAAGGCTTCTGCGTTCCCCGACTATATCAGTAGCAGGACCCCAAGAAGCGAACGAGGGCGCATGTAAGTGGCAAGGCCGACCGAGCCGAGGGACTCCTACACCTCTGGGATACGGATACCTCACTCGTCACCTACCACGAAAAATGACTCCTACTTGGGCAAGCCACCCTGCTACTGCCGAACGGGGCCGGATACGCAAAATGGAAGGAAAAGTAGCACAACTTTATACTACGATAATAAGGTGTTCGGGCCTCAGCGGCCGCAAAAGACACATGTGCATTCAAAGAAAACTGCTCCGGCAGAGTCAGGCGTTGCCCGGAGAAGGAGCCGCGCCCTCGGCTTCGTCCCCACCCTCGGCAAAGTCTGCCCCGGCCTCGGACGACGACGCAGGCGGGAGGATCTCTGCCTCGAAGGTGGTTGCCAGCACCGCGCTCGGGCCCGCGTCGGCCGCGTCGAGCCTCTGGACTTCAGCCAGGGCGGCTTCATCTTCGTCAGGGAGGCAATACCCCTCGCTGACCCACTCCAGATCCACGACGTAGTGGGAAGCAAGCACGGCGAAGGCTCGCCTGACGCCGTGATGTAGCGCCTCGTGGAGTCTGTCACGCACATGGTCACCCAAGGCCTGCAGGCGACTTTGAGGGGAGCTTCCCGAGGGGACATCGCTAAAGCCAAAGACCCGGCAGAAAGCCGAGATGGCCTCGGACATGGCCGCGTGGTCGGCCTCCCTCTGCTCGGCCGCCTGAGCAAGCGCCCTGGTGGACTCATCAAGGGCAGACTCGAGCTCTGCGAACAGCCAAAGCGCAAGACCTCAAACACAAGTGGAGGAACCGAGCTGAAACGAAAACTTAAAACAGCCAGGACATACCTCCGGCTCGGGCACGCTGCTCCGAGGATGCGGCTTGGGCTACGGCTAGGTCTGCCGCAAGGACTCCGGCCCGGCTTTCGGCCTCGACGGCCCGGCCCCGAGATTGGTCCCGCTCGGTGACCTGGTCAAGCTCCGACTGCCGCCGCTGCACCTCTGCGCGTGCCGCTGCTGCCTCTGCTCCCAGATCGGCACAGAGCAACCGAAGGTCCGCCACCTCGGCGCCCTGCTGGGAGAGGCGCGCGGTAGCCCTGGCAAGCGAGGTCCTCAGGGATCGCAGCGAACCCCAGACATCGACCTCGCGGCGGATGAACGATGACTTGGCGGCGCTCAGATCCGTCAGATCCTGAGGGAAGGAAGTGGGGCGTCACAAAGGACGCCTTGATCATGAAAAAAGGTATGCCTGAATTCATTACCTAGATAATCTTGGGGACGTCCATGCAAAAGACCTCCAAGGATGACCGAAGCGACCCCACCGTTGCCTCGGCACACTCGCGGAGCTCGTCCCAAGACTGCTCCTCCCGCTCATCGTCAAGAACGAAGAAGGGATCTGAGGCCTCACGGGTCCGGAACCGGAGCAACTGGCGCCGCCCCTCGGAGCTCCGCCACGCAGGGACAAGGCTGCCGCTCGGCGGGACGGGTCGCGGTTCCACGCCCCCCTCCTCCGAGGCACCAAGTAGCGACGCCTTGGCCATCTCAGCGTCGGCGGCGATGGGTCGCTCCACGGCCAGGATGGCAACGGCTTCGGCAGCAGCCGGCGCCAGCGCCGGCGGCATGTCTGGTGGGCCCGAGGCCACGGCCGCACCAACCGCCTCCCCCAGCGCGACGGCCGCCTCGACAGAAGAGCCGGCCTCGGGAACTCGCTCCACGGCAACTGGTGCCGCCTGGGCCCCCCGGTGTGGGGCGTCTTGCGAGAAGGTCAGCTGGCCGGCGAGGCCCGGCACGACACCGGCTGCGGAAGCCGACGCCGTCTTGAGGGCCTTCCGGGCAGCCAGATCGGTCGGGCCATGACTCCGCTTGCTAAGGAGGAAAGGAAAGTCAGGGTCGAGACATACAAAGGAGGAGCCGAGACGAAGACATCCTAAGGTACTAACCCACTCTGGGCCATGATCAACCGTGCCTGTGGGGAGGTCTCTCGAACCTCGACCCCCGAAGGTACCGTCGAGGTCTACCTCGCTGCCAGCTTCGATACCATCCTTGCCTTGGGCACCCTAGACGCCCGGGAGACGGACTGCCCAGGCGCTGCCGCGACGACCTGAGGATCGCCCTCCTGCGCAGCCGGCACGGGCGACGGTTTTCGGGGAACAGGCAGCTCGGCCTGAATCCCTGGGGTCACCTCAACTTCCCCAGCCGAGGGGTCAAGTACCCCCTCGGTCTGCCCCCACTCTTTGGACCGGGACCCCGGCGTCCCGGCCCCAGAAACCGACGACGCCAGCCCGCTCGGGGGCTGGCTTGACGACTCCTTGCCTAGCCTCAAACCCGAGCTGAGGCCAAGGTGGGCAGCCATATCGTTATCTTCGTCATCGTCATCATCATCGTCGTCATCGTCGTCAGGCGTTTCCGGCGACGGCTCCCTCGGGAGTCCATCCCTCTCCTGCCGACGACGGAGCTTTTCCAAGGCGTCTCGGGCCCGTGTCCGCTCGCGGGCCCGAGCCTTCTTCGCGTCCTTTTTCTCCTTCCTCTTCTCCGCGGCAACCCGCCGCGTAGCTCGGTCCACCGCGTCCTCCGGGACCAGTGGCCGGGAAGGCTTGTGACACCCTACCTCCTGGAGACAGACGAAAAGTCTCGGCCGTAAGGACCAAGGGCAATCCGACGCAAGGAGAAAGAAGGAGCGGACACTCACCAGGGACACACACCCGCGGTCGGGACGCATCAAGGGCTGGGAAAGGGCGCCGGCGTCCGGTTTTCCCAACGCGACGGCTACCCGCCCGTGGAGGTCGTCGACGGGAAGGGGATCCGAGGACATCCGTGAACCCTCCAAGTCGGCCTCTGGCGTCATCTCCCAAAGCGGCAACCGCCACTCCGCCAAGGGAAGCACCCTTCGGCGATGAATGGCGGCAATCACTCCCGCAGCGGTGAGCCCTCCTTTCCGCAACACCTCTAGGGCCTTCAGAAGGGGCTGGAGATTCTTCTGTCTGTCGTGCGGGGTCCCATAGCGCCAAGCATCGGCGGTGACGGTCACCACTCGCTGAGAAAACGACGGGAGCCTCCCGTCGTCATTTCGGAGATAGAACCACCGGCGCTGCCACCCTTTGTTCGAGGACGCAAGGATGGCGGGAATATACTGCGGCGTCCGCGCCTGCCTCAGCTGGAGGATGCAACCACCGGCCCGCACTGCCGCGTGGACCCTTCTCTCCCCCGTCGGCGAAGAAAAAAGCTCCGCGGAGAAGAAATGAGTCCACAGGTCCCAGTGAGGGTCAATCCCCAAGTATCCTTCGCAAACCGCTGCGAAGATGGCAGCTTGCGAGATGGAGTTAGGGCTGAGGTTGTGCAGCTCCACCCCGTAGACATGCAGAATCGCCCGCATAAAGCGGCTTGCCGGCACTCCGAACCCCCGCTCGTGGAAGGAGACGAAGCTCACGACATACCCCGGCGACGGGGACGGGGCGACTCCGCTCGGGGGGCATCCACTCCGGCTGCCTCTCATCGGAGAGAGGGCGAAGTAAACCCTCAGCGACGAGGGCCTCCAGGTCATCCGCCGTGACTGTGGAGAAAGGCCATGGGTCGCGCGGCGGAACAATGGTCACCCGGTCGGCCATCACCAAGCAGAGGAGGTGGCGGCGGAAAGGACTGGGTGGGCGGTTTCCCTTTCTCTGGCTAATCCCTCGGGTTGCGAAAACCTAAGAAGGAGGCAAGTAGCAGAGCAAAGAACCATCACCGGACCCTCTCCCGAATATATAAAGACCCAGGCGAGACCCGTTCAACGTGTCGCCCGAACCGACCGCGGGATTCAAAACTCAAAGCGAAACGCCCGTTCCTCGAACGGCTCGCACACGCGCAACGGCCGCCCCGCGAACCACTCGTCCCGTCGCATTAACTCTGCGGTGGGACAGGCGGCACCTTTGGCAGGAGAAGCGGGCGACGCTTCGCCTTCGCCATAATGACCGCGTCAAAAAAGGTGTGCCACGTCATTTCGATTTCGTATCCTTTTCCTCTTCCTCTTTCTCTCTCTTACAACAGGGACCGGGAAAGGGGATACCCCCGAAAGGGATCCTTCTCCGCGAAGGAAACGGGCCCCGAGCCTACTGATCAGAGGTTCGAAGGCTGGCCCCTCGGAGGGGTTCAACAGCCGCCTCAGAGTGCTCGGGCTCCGCGCCCACTACTGGTCAGAGGTTCGAGGGCCGGCCCCTCGGAAGGGTTCAATGGCCGCCTCAGGCCACTCGGGCTCCACGCCCACTACTGCTCAGGGGTTCGTAGGCTAGCCCTCGAAGGGTTCACAGCCGCCTCAGACGCAGAGCGAGGGATGACCCTGGGTACATTCGATACATAACCAAGGCTCGGGCTACGCTCATGAGGTACCCAAGGACATTTCCGAGACCAGTGGGAACGATCTTGTAACGGAATCCCATCAGAGGGAGGCATCGAGCCCTCAGACCCCGTCAAAAGGGGACCGGGTCCGGCAGATCACCCGCAGGTACTTTTGGAGCGTGCCTCCGGGCCTCTAGCCGACCCCTAACAAATGGGGCACGGGCGTCCACTCGGATTACCCGTCAGGAGCTCACTGGAGACACCATGTTCGGCGCCCTCCAAGGGCAACATGGCGCTTTCCCCCCCTCCTCCTTGCGGAAAGGCGACGCAGGGGCGTATGTAAAAAAGTCGAGTCTGTCCCTGACCGTCCTCTCGCTCTGTGCGGAGGCTCGGGGGCTGCTCTCGCAAACCCGACTCCGGCCAAATCGTTGACAGCGTCAACATACCAGCCCGAGAACTTGGGACCCGACCGTGCACCCGGGCTACGGCCAGCTCGCATGAGGGAACAACCAGACCGGCCGAAGCATTGCGAAACGCATTAAGCCCTCGAAGGAGTCAAACATTCCTCCGAGGCCTCGGGGGCTACACCTGGCGGGTGCGCTCGCGCGCACCCACCGGAACAAAATGCAACCGAGAAAGGCTGGTCCCCTTGCAAAAAAGTGCGACAAAAGCCTCCAAGCGAGTATTAACACTCCCTTCGAGGCTCGGGGGCTACTGTCGGGGACCATAATTAGGGGTACCCTCAAGACTCGTAATCTCAGCTGGTAACCCCCATCAGCACAAAGCTGCAAAGGCCTGATGGGTGCGATTAAGTCAAGGATCGGTCCACTCAAGGGACACGATCTCGCCTTGCCCGAGCCCAGCCTCGGGCAAGGGCAGCCGACCCTGGAGGATTTACGTCTCGCCCGAGGACCCCCTCCAGCAACGGACACACCTTCGGCTCGCCCGAGGCCCAGTCTTCACCAAGAAGCAACCTTGGCCAAGTCGCCACGTCGACCGACCGTATTGGAGGAGCATTTAATGCAAAGGTGGCCTGACACCTTATCCTGACGCGCGCCCTTCAGTCGACAGAGCCGAAGTGACCGTAGTCACTTCGCCGCTCCATTGACCGGCCTGACAAGAGGACAGCGCCGCCTGTGCCGCTCCGACTGCTGTGCCACTTGACAGAGTGAGGCTGACAGCAGCCAAGTCTGGCCTCAGGCGCCATAGGAAACTCCGCTTCGCCCGACCCTAGGGCTCGAACTCGGGCTCAGCCCCGGAAGACGACGAACTCCGCATCGCCCGACCCCAGGGCTCGGACTCGGGCTCAGCCCCGGAAGACGACGAACTCCGCATCGCCCGACCCCAGGGCTCGGACTCGGGCTCAGCGCCGGAAGACGACGAACTCCGCTTCGCCCGACCCCAGGGCTCGGACTCGGGCTCAGCCCCGGAAGACGACGAACTCCACATCGCCCGACCCCAGGGCTCGGACTCGGGCTCAGCCCCGGAAGACGACGAACTCCGCTTCGCCCGACCCCAGGGCTTGGACTCGGGCTTAGCCCCGGAAGACGACGAACTCCGCGTCGCCTGACCCCAGGGCTCGGACTCGGGCTCAGCCCCGGAAGACGACGAACCCCGCTTCGCCCGACCCCAGGGCTCGGACTCAGCCCTGGCCTCAGCCGACGGTCTCTGCCTCGCTCGACCTAGGGGCTCGGACTCGACCTCGGCCTTGGAAGACAGACTCGACCTCGACCTCGGAGGAGCCTCCACCTCGCCCAACCCAGGGCTCGGACCGACCATGTCACAGGAGGCGCCATCATTACCCTACCCCAAGCTAACTCAGGCTACGAGGGACAAGACCGGCGTCCCATCTAGCTCGCCCCAGTAAACAAGTAATGATGGCGCCCCGCATGCTCTATGACGACGACGGCTCTCAGCCCCCTTACGGAAGCAAGGGGACATCAGCAAGGACTCGACAGCCCCGACAGCTGTCCTTCCGCCAGGCTCCAGCACTCCTCCGACGGCCACGACACCACACGAACCGGGTGCCAAAACCTCTCCGGCTGCCACGATGGCATGTACTTAGGGCACTAGCTCTCCTCCGCTAGACACGTTAGCACACTGCTACACCCCCCCCATTGTACACCTGGATCCTTTCCTTACGCCTATAAAAGGAAGGTCCAGGGCCCTCTTACAGAAGGTTGGCCGCGCGGGGAAGGACGGGATGGCGCTCGCGTAAGGCCGCTCGCTCCCTCCCGCGTGGACGCTTGTAACCCCCTACTGCAAGCGCACCCGACCTGGGCGCGGGACAAACACGAAGGCCGCGGGTTTCCCCTTTTACGTCTGTCTCCCTCCGGCTTCTTCCCCCCTTCGCGCTCCGTCTCGCGCCGACCTATCTGGGCTGGGGCACGCGGCGACAATTTACTCGTCGGTCCAGGGACCCCCCGGGTTCAAAACGCCGACAACAAGAGTCTCAAATACATTTTCACTCAGGCAGATCTTAACATGAGGCAGAGGATATGGTTAGAATTAATCAAGGACTATGATTTGGAGGTGCATTACCATCCCGGCAAGGCCAATGTTGTGGCAGATGCCTTGAGCAGAAAGGCCCAGTGCAATTGTATGAACATGGATGCGAGAGTTACCACCCTGTGTGATGAATTGTGCAAGCTGAACCTGGAAGTTGTTCCTTCCGGTGAATTGAATTATATCTCGGTGGAGCCCACCTTACAAGAGCAAATAGTCCGAGCACAGATTGAAGATAAGGGTGTTCAGGTTATCAAAGACATGATCAAGCAGAAGGCAGAAAAATACAAGTGCTTCCGTCAGGATAGCAAGGGAATTTTGTGGTTTGGAGATCGATTGGTTGTTCCCAAGGACACTGAGCTCAGAAAGAAGATACTGGATGAAGCTCACCTTTCAAAATTCTCCATGCACCCGGGTAGCAACAAGATGTATCATGATCTCAGATCCTTATACTGGTGGACCAGGATGAAGAGGAAAATTGCCAAGTACATATCCGAGTGTGACACCTGCCAGAGGATTAAAGCCAGTCATTTGAAGGCAGCAGGCCCTTTGCAACCCCTTCCCATACCATCTTGGAAATGGGAGGACATTTGCATGGACTTTATCGTGGGATTGCCCAATACCTCCAGGCACCATGATTCCATTTGGGTTATTGTGGACAGATTGACCAAGACCGCTCACTTCTTACCAGTGCATACCACCCACAAGACAGAGAAATATGCAGAAATTTATATTGATCAAGTAGTGCGGTTGCATGGTATTCCAAAGACCATTGTATCTGACAGAGGAGCACTGTTTGTGGCACGCTTTTGGGAGCAGCTGCAAGACTCACTTGGGACCCAGGTAATACGAAGCTCAGCATACCATCCTCAAACAGATGGCCAGACGGAAAGGGTAAATCAGATTTTGGAAGACATGTTGCGGGCATGTGCACTACACTACGGAAAGGATTGGGACAAGTGTCTTTCTTTGGCAGAGTTTTCTTATAATAACAGCTACCAGTCCAGTCTGAAGATGGCACCTTTTGAAGCCTTATATGGGAGGAGGTGCAGGACCCCGCTGAATTGGTCTCAAGCAGGAGAGAGGGAAATATTTGGACTGGATTTGGTACTTGAGGCAGAGGAAAAGGTCAGAGTTATTACAAAGAACTTGGAAGCTGCTCAGGCCAGGCAAAAGAGCTATCATGACAAGAGGCGGAAGCCTCTACAGTTTGAAGTGGGAGATCATGTTTATCTTAAGGTGTCACCCACCAAGGGTGTCCAGATATTCGGGATCAAGGGCAAGTTAGCTCCTCGCTACATTGGACCCTACGAGATCAAGGAAGCTCGTGGACCTGTAGCCTATCAATTGAATTTGCCACCCAGTATGTCAGCTGTGCATGATGTGTTCCATGTATCCCAGCTGCGGAAATGTGTCCGCCTACCCACTGAAGTGCTACCTGAACCAGATATTGAGATAGAACCAGACCTGTCCTATCAAGAGTGCCCCATCAGGGTATTGGATCAGAAGGAGAGATCAACGCGGGCAAAGTCAATCAGAATGTATAAGGTTCAGTGGAGTCACCATTCAGCAGAAGAAGCCACATGGGAGACTGAGGATTTTCTACGCTCTCGCTTCACCGACTTTCTGCCCAAAGGAGTCGGTACGTAACCCAAAAACCCCACCCCCACCTGCCCTTTGAATACAAATATAAGAAAACTTTAGATAACAAGGGTAGTCTAAGTTGTGGATTTAACTTAAAGCAGACTTCCTTCTAAAGTTGCAAAGAGAATGACATTCGAAGAGCAGTTAACAAAAGAAACTTGGGTAAAAAAAGTAACACACCCGCACGCCTTCATGGCACCCCTCTAGAGGACTCTACCTAAAATCTCGGGACGAGATTCCTTTAAGTGGGGAGGGCTGTAACACCTCAAGTGTTACCATGGCTAGGGCACATCTATGCTCTAATGACTGTGATCACATGTGGAAGAAACTTAAGGAGCAGGATGTAAGAGCCTTGGAGGTTAGGTTTTAACCAAGAGATGTGAATGACCAAAAGCATTACCCAAGTTGTGTGCACTTATCACCTTGTTCAAGAAGGGAGTAAACCCTAGACCTCTCTTGAACCCTATCACCTAAACACCTTGGTTAAAGGGAAGAGATTAAGCAAAGGTGCAAATCATGACCAAACCTTTGGCACAAAGTTAAGTAACTTACTAATCTACAAATCTAGAGAGGAAACTGTGGCGGAACTGCCCGAATTATTCCAACTTAAGTGCCTAAGCCCCGCCTTAGAGGCAAGACCACACTTAAATGGGAATAACCCGTCAATCCCTCGGATCTAGTCCGACACGGCCACTGACAGGATCAAGTACCACAATCTCACTCGATGGTGAGTCACAGAGCAAATACAATAAAGCACAAAACCATGCATGTAAGAGTATTAAATTATTACATCACCATCGGAGTTTTGCAAAAGTAGTCATCATTGTTCGAAGTGCAGCGGAATAAAACTAACGGTAAATAAACAGAGAGATGGGGAAGCCTGTCCCATCACTCCTCATGCACCTCCTCAGCCGAGGTAGGGTCCCACTCGACAGTCCAACCCGGTGGCAGGATGGACGGCCAAGTCACTCCAGCAACCATGTCCTCCAGAGATCCTGAAAAATTATGCCACAAGCAAGGCTGAGTATACTAATACTCAGCTAGACTTACCCGGTGTGAGGAGTCTACTCCTCTACCTCTAGACATGCAGCTGTTTGGCTGTGGGGTTTGGTTGCCAAAAGCACTAGCTGAGTTTCTAAGTCAAGTTTTAACTTTGTCAAATTAAGTGTGACTCTCTTAAGGCTAAAGGTGTACTATCTACTCATACATAGTAGCAAACATTTTTAGCAATCAACATCTTGTATCATCTCATCGTAATTCCACTTGTTACTCAATGCAGTACAATGGATCAAGCAGTCTCATTAGCTGCGAGAAGCAGACGATTCGAATCGAGTTTTTATCCTTGCAAGGTAAACCTAAACACACGACATGCCAGGGCACTCCGTCCCCACGCACATCAACCGTCCCCATCGATTCCCCGTCAGCAGATCAGGGCTCACCGCCTTGGCGTACAATGCCTCACTGACCCCGACTGTCGTCGTGCAGTGACCGCACTTGTACCCACCATAACCGGAATGGGAGACCACGTCTCAGGTCGCGTGAGGGGCAAAGTCTACTGCCAGGTTCAATCAGGTACTAGGCTTACCGATTTACCATATTTCTCAGTATGTGTTTAGTACGTTCAAACGCTTGACACAGGTATCCGCACGTTAATCCTTATTCCAAATTTTCCATCTCGTAGACAACCAATCCCCATGGATTGTTGTCCACAGACTAGTATCATGATGATATGAAAGTGGGTACAACCAATTCCTGATCTCGCGCGAGTGCTAGAAAAATCACTCGTCTTCTACCGAGATCCTAATTAAATAAAGCAACTATTCGACCTAGCATACTAGTATCCATCTCAAAAGGATTCCTGAGATCATGCAACTAGGGTTTCAGTCAACTCCTACACTTAAGTGCATAATACAAGCCTACAAACATTAAGTGCAGTAAAATAGCATATATAACGGTTATGCATAAAACCGGGGCTTGCCTTCCAAGGCTGTGGCAGGCAGATCCTCTGGTGCAGGCTCGGGTGCTGGATCCGGGGCTACCTCCTCCTGAGCAGCTCCTTGCTCCGGCACGAGGACGTACTCTCCGTTAGCAAGGTTACAGTCCATCGAAATGCAATGAACATGAATGTCATGATTATGCAGGATTTAATAACATTATGCTAAGAGAAGAAAAACTAAGTTAATGAGTAACTTAGGGTTTCTGGGTTATACGTGGCTTTTAGTGGTTTATGCTTATCACTCTAGGTTTAGGTTTTGTTAGGGATAGGCATAGTGAATTGGTATTGCCTTTATATATTTCAGTGGACAAGTTATAAAGGGTTTTAGGATGACACTAATTTCTCTTATTCATTTTTCCCCTTCTTTATTTTCTATTTATGGTTTCTAGTGTAGGTTTGAACTACAACAGTGGTTTAACTTTTTTCCAAAAATTCTGCAAAAATTACAGTGGGTTGCCATTGGCCATTCTAGCCTGTTCTAGGAATTTGATGTTTAAAATACAAAGGCTATGCTTTAGACAAAAATAACAAGAGTTGTGTAAAATGGGCCACTTTGCACTACATCTCTTAATTAGGGGTGAGTTCTGCCCTAAGGGTTATTTTTGTTGGCATCTAACAGTAATAATAGGCTTCTGTGCCAAAAATCACAGAAAGCTAAGGGATGGTCATTTAGTTATGATTTTCGAAAGTTAAATGCCAAAAAGGCACTTTCTACTACATTGTTATTTGAAAAATGTCAAACAACAGATTTCATATTTTTCTTAAGTTCTTAATAACAAAACATTAATTATCCCAAGGGTTGGGGTGTTTTCACCTTGGGGTTATTTTTGTAGGGTTTTTCTAAGTTTTCCTTGTTTTCTTAAAATAAAAAGGATCCTACTTATTTCATACTAAACCAGGGTATAATAGATTTTTCTAGTAAACTACATTGGATAAGTACTCTAACAAAAATAGGGGTGCCCTCTGGTTTATCATTTTAATCACCTTTTCCATTTTTCTTTATCTTAAGCATATTGTAAAATAAATGGCAAAAGCTACCTTAATGGGGTGGACAGAGAGGTTTAGCATTTTTAAACAGGTCAGTAGTTGGATATAAACTTCTCCAAATTTTCCTAACCCTAGTCAAATAGTGCAACTATTTTTATTCCTATTATTTAGCTTTTGGCCAAAACAATAATTAAATCAGAACCCTAAAGTTTTCTGTAGTACATAAGGGTTTTATATTTTTCCTAAGTAGTTTACATTATTTAAGGTCTGACAAAATTGGTTTGACTAAATTTGGATGAATAAAGCAGAAGTTATGAATTATTCAAGTTCTGTTCAAATTTAAAATCAGATTTAATAAAGGTTTCCTGGAAAAGCAATTTACACCAAGGACCCTGGGTTTAATCCAAATCAACCCACTCAAATCTACCCCTGAGCCACTATTCCCCTGAGTCGCTGACAGTTCAAAAAGCCCCCTGACCTTTCCTTCTTCTTCCTCGAGGTCCTTCCCTTAATGTAAACAGTACCCGCGGGAAAGAAAAGGGCGGCGCGGCTTACCGGCGGCGAGAGGGGTCCGGCGAAGAGCGGGGTTGGCTCGGGGAGGCTCTGGCGGTCACAGCGATGTACGGCTCGACGGCGGGGATGGCTGGAATCACTCGGTCCACATGCGCAGGCGGGTGTCCTCGTCGGCGGCGGGTGTGTCGGCCAAATCACGGCGATCTGGTTCAATCCAATGGCACGGTGAGCTTCACGGGGTGACGTAGAGACTGTGTGCACAAGGAATCGGAAAATGGCTCAGTGGATTACCCGGTCCACGCACTCCGGCGGGGTTGTGAACTCCGGCGACCGTGGACTGGCTTCTCCGGCGAAGCAGACTTCGATTCCTCGCTCGGGGAGCTTCTCCGAGGTGTGCTCACTCGTCTCCGAGGGTTGGACGGGGTCGGGAAAGGCTGGGTTGGCCGGTCTACGGCGGCAGGGGCTCGGGTGGCCGCGGACACGCCGCGCACGGGCAAGCGACGGTGAGTTGAGCTCCGGTGAGGTTTGAGCATGCGCGGAAGAGTGTGGTTGACGCCTGAGTGGGCTTTATAGGCGTGGGCGCGGGCCATGGCATCGGCTGGCCGTTGGCGCGACGCGGGGCGCGCGCGGGCGTGCTCTGGCGCACACAGAGCGCGTCGAACACGTGGAGCTCTTCTTCTGCCCGTGTTCCACAGCTCACCCAAGTCGCAAACGTGCGAATCTTGGCAAAAATCCGGCGCGAGTCTTTTCCTGGCACCTAGGGCTGTCTCTCATCCGTGAGTTGCCATGGCAGATATGGCCTAGGTAGGGAGATCTTCGGTCGCCAAATCAGGTATGTCACTCTGCCCACCTCGCGACAAAAACCATGCCAAGGCATGTCAAACATCAAGGTCTCGGGCTCAGCTTTTTCCAGTGGGTGCCCTAGGTGGTATGCCACATTTTTGGTATAGAACATAGGTGGATTTGGTGCCATCTTCAAGGTGAACACGGCTGATCTTTAGTGTAGGTGTAGTTTTTGACTTAGAGAGAAATAGAGAGCCCTAGCTCTCTCTCCACTTAGGGAATGGATTTGGGGTTTCTCCAGGGGTCTTTTTGCAATATTTCCTTCCCACAATTGCTGGTTATAAGGTTGCTTAAAGTTTGGTTAAAGATTAACTCATGGTTTGCACAATTGCTTATTCTCTCCCCCCCCTCTTAACCATGGTTTTGGAAGATAGGGTTCAAGAGAGGTCTAGGGTTTTCCCTCCTCTTGCCCAAGGTAGTAAGTGCACAAAAGCTTGAGTGATGCTCTTAGGTCATTTGAAATCTTGGTTAACACATGGTCTCCAAGGTTCTTATGTTCACCTTAAGTTTTTACCACATGTGATCACAGTCCTTAGTACCAAGGTGTGCTCTAGCCATGGTAACACCTGAGGTGTTACAGCCCTCCCCCCTTAAAGGAATCTCGTCCCGAGATTTTAGGCAGAGTCCTCTAGAGGGTGCTACGAGGGCACGATGGTGTGCTGCTCTTTCTTTTGTTCAAGTTGCTCTAGTTAACTTCTCTTCGAATGTCATTCTCTTTGCAACTTCAGAAGGAAGCCCTTTTTAAGTTAAATTCACAACTTAGACTATCCTTGCTATCTAAGTTTTTCTTATAATTGTATTCAAAGGGCAGGTGGGGTGGGGTTTTGGGGTTACGTACCGACTCCTTTGAGCAGAAAGTCGGGGAAGCGAGAACGTAGAAAATCCTCAGTCTCCCAAGTAGCTTCTTCTACTGAATGGTGACTCCACTGAACTTTATACATTCTGATTGACTTTGCCCGCGTTGACCTTTCTTTCTGATCCAATACCTTGACGGGGTACTCTTGATAGGACAAGTCTGGTTCTATCTCAAGGTCTGGTTCAGGTAGCACTTCGGTAGGTAGGCGGACACATTTTCGCAGCTGAGATACATGAAATACATTGTGAACTGCTGACATGTGAGGTGGCAATTCCAATTGATAGGCTACTGGTCCACAACTTGCTTTGATCTCATAGGGTCCAATGTAGCGAGGAGCTAACTTGCCCTTGATCCCAAATCTCTGGACACCCTTGGTGGGTGATACCTTAAGATAAACATGATCTCCCACTTCAAACTGTAGAGGCTTCCGCCTCTTGTCATGATAGCTCTTTTGCCTGGCTTGAGCAGCTTCTAAGTTCTTTGTAATAACTCTGACCTTCTCCTCTGCCTCAAGTACCAAATCTGGCCCAAATATTTCCCTTTCTCCTGCTTGAGACCAATTCAGCGGGGTTCTACACCTTCTCCCATATAAGGCTTCAAAAGGTGCCATCTTTAGACTGGACTGATAGCTGTTATTATAAGAAAACTCTGCCAAAGAAAGACACTTGTCCCAATCCTTTCCGTAGTGTAGTGCACATGCCCGCAACATGTCTTCCAAAATCTGGTTTACCCGTTCTGTCTGGCCATCTGTTTGGGGATGGTATGCTGAGCTTCGTATTACATGGGTCCCAAGTGATTCTTGCAGCTGCTCCCAAAAGCGTGCCACAAACAGTGCTCCTCGGTCAGATACAATGGTCTTTGGAATACCATGCAATCGCACTATTTGATAAACATACATTTCTGCATACTTCTCTGTCTTGTGGGTGGTATGCACTGGTAAGAAATGAGCAGTCTTGGTCAATCTGTCCACAATAACCCAAATGGAATCATGGTGCCTGGAGGTATTGGGCAATCCCACTATGAAGTCCATGCAAATGTCCTCCCATTTCCAAGATGGTATGGGAAGGGGTTGCAAAGGGCCTGCTGCCTTCAAATGACTGGCTTCGATTCTGTGGCAGGTGTCACACTCGGATATATACTTGGCAATTTCCCTCTTCATCCTGGTCCACCAGTATAAGGATCTGAGATCATGGTACATCTTGTTGCTACCTGGGTGCATGGAGAATTTTGAAAGATGAGCTTCATCCAGTATCTTCTTTCTGAGCTCAGGGTCCTTGGGAACAACCAATCGATCTCCAAACCATAAAATTCCCTTGCTGTCCTGACGGAAGCACTTGTATTTCTCTGCCTTCTGCTTGACCATTTCCTTGATAACCTGAACACCCTTATCTTCAATCTGTGCCCTGACTATTTGCTCTTGTAATGTGGGTTCCACCGAAATGTAGCCTAAGTCACCTGAAGAAACAACTTCCAGGCTCAGCTTGCACAACTCATCGCACAGGGTGGTAACTCTTGTATCCATGCTCATACAATTGCACTGAGCTTTTCTACTCAAGGCATCTGCCACAACATTGGCCTTGCCAGGATGGTAATGCACTTCCAAATCATAGTCCTTGATTAACTCCAACCATCTCCTCTGCCTCATGTTCAGATCTGCCTGAGTGAAGATGTATTTGAGACTCTTGTGATCAGTGTAGATGTTACAGTGAGCTCCCATCAAGTAGTGTCTCCATATCTTAAGAGCATGAACCACAGCGGCCAATTCTAGATCATGTGTAGGGTAGTTCTGCTCATGGGGTCTGAGTGCTCGGGAAGCATAAGCGATGACTCTGTTATCTTGCATTAAGACACACCCCAATCCCGTACCAGAAGCATCACAATAAACCTCAAATGGCTTGGTGTTATCAGGTTGAGCCAGCACTGGGGCTGTTGTCAAATGCTGCCTCAAAGTATGAAAGGCATCTGCGCACTTTTGGCTCCAATCATACTTGACTCCCTTTTTCAACAGTTCAGTCATTGGTTTGGCAATCCTGGAGAAATCCGAAATAAATCGTCGATAATACCCTGCCAATCCCAGAAAACTCCGAATCTGCCTCACTGTAGTCAGGGGTTTCCAATCCATCACCTCTTGTACCTTCTCAGGATCAACGGATATCCCATCCTGAGAAATTGTGTGACCCAAGAATTTTATCTCCTTCAGCCAGAATTCACATTTAGACAACTTAGCATAAAGACGATGATCGCGCAGTCGCTGAAGCACGATGTGAAGATGCTCAGCATGTTCATCTTCATTCTTTGAATAGACCAGAATATCATCAATGAAAACGACCACGAACTTGTCCAACTCTGGCATAAATACTGAGTTCATCAGATACATGAAATAAGCCGGGGCATTGGTCAGCCCAAAAGACATCACCAAAAACTCATAAAGCCCATATCTGGTCGAGAAGGCCGTCTTGGGAGTATCACTGGTTCGGATCTTGATCTGGTGGTAACCTGAGCGAAGATCTATCTTGGAGAACACTTTGGCTCCCACTAACTGATCAAACAGAACATCAATACGGGGCAGTGGGTATTTGTTCTTGATGGTCACCGCATTGAGAGGGCGGTAGTCAACACACATTCTCAAACTCTCATCCTTTTTCTTCACGAACAAGGCAGGACATCCCCATGGTGAAGTACTTGGGCGAATAAACCCCTTATCCAACAACTCTTGCAATTGCTTTTTCAGTTCTACCAATTCCGCGGGAGGCATCCTATAGGGTCTCTTGGAGATAGGAGCAGTCCCGGGTTGCAATTCGATTGCGAACTCGATGTCTCGGTCAGGTGGCATCCCTGGCAATTCATCTGGGAAAACATCTGGGTAGTCACAGACCACTGGGATCTTTTCCACTGGGGATTCTATCATAACGAAGGCACAGGAACGGGTACAACCGTGGTCGGGTAGATATAAGGTGATCTCGCCATCCAAAGGGGAGTGGATTTCTATGGCTCTGGCTGCGACATCAATCACTGCGTGGTGTCGCGATAACCAATCAGTCCCTAGGATCATATCCACACTATCCAATCCCATTATCAAGAGAGTGGTTTTGAAAATGAAACTACCCAGCTTAATTGGTACGTGTCTATTGATCTGATAGGTGGCAACCCTGCCTCCTGGTGTTGAGATTGTAATACCCCCATTGGTGTGGTGAAAAGGCAATTGACACTTAGCACTAAATTTGGTACTGATAAAACTGTGTGATGCACCAGAATAAAAAAGAACAATAGCAGGATAATTCAAAACTGTAAAGATACCAGTCAAGACGGGTGCTCCCTCTGGAATATCAGCCATGGTGGTGAAGTTTAGCCTGCCCTGCCTCACTTGCACCTTCTGTCTCTTGCCTTGATTCTGATTAACATTTTGCCCCTGCCTCTGCTGGTTCCTGGGGCAATTCTTGGCATAATGTCCGGTGTTTCCGCATGTGAAACACCTGTTGTCATTTGCCTGGCGATACTGCTGCTGCTGCTGATTGTTCCTCTGAGCTGGAAACTGGGTGCAGTTGGGTGCCTGCTGCTACTGCTGCTGTGGTTGGATCACCCATCGCCCTTGCTGCTGCTGGGGTCCCCTATTCTGAGTGTCGGACACAATCCTGAAGCGCTGTGGCTGAGCTGAGGGTCCTGCCACAGGGGTCTTCCTCTTCTTTTCTGCCTGTCGAGCTGTAATGCAGTCCTCCTCAGAGATAGCCATGTTGACCAACTCATTGTAACTGTTGGCCCTGACGGTGTTGAGACGGTCACGGAGCTTAGTGTTGAGCCCCCTCCTGAACCTGTCTCTCTTCTTCTCGTCCGTATCTGCATGATACCCAGCATACTGGCACAGGTCATTAAAAGCCTGAGCATACTGCAACACTGTCCTGTTGCCCTGAGTGAGTGCCAGAAACTCGTTGAGCTTTCGGTCCATAATCCCGGCTGGTATGTGGTGTCCCCGGAAAGCTGCCTTGAACTCTCTCCATTCCACCTCTCGATCCTCTGGCTGCATGGCAAGAAAATGGTCCCACCAAGTCCTTGCGAGTCCGCGAAGCTGCTGGGTGGCGAACCTGACTTTAGTGACCTCTAAACAAGCTCCATGGAGTAGCGGGAATTTGGATTCCACTACTCTTAACCACACATCTGCATCAAGTGGGTCCTCTGCCCTTGTGAACAAGGGAGGCTGGGTACTGAGGAACTCCTGGTAGGTAGCTGCCGCGGGGTGACGCTGATGGTCTCCACCACCATAATGCTGAGGTGGTGGCTGACGCTGAGCTAGCTGCCTCAAGATCTCATTCTGCTGAGCCATTAGCTCCTGTAGAGTGGGAGGCGGTGGCGGTGGTGGAGGAACGCGCTCATTCTGGCCACGACGCTGTCTCCCGGCCATCTGAAAAATCACATATATACTTAACACCATATCTCCAAGTTCAAGGTTTAATCGCGGCGAAAGAGTCAAAAGCAAATTGATAGATCCCGACATACACCAAAAAGCATAAACTTTCCGTCCAAATTTAAAACTGACATCATCCATCAACCAAACTTCCAAAAGAGTTTATCACGGTTACATCAAGGGTCCCAAAAAGACTCAACTCTACCTAGCCTAGTACCCTATGGGTGCAAAAGCTAAGCTAGCGGCGAGGAGTCCTACCATCACCAACTTCTAACTCTATCCCTGATATCTAGTGAGCGAACGAGGCAACACTCGACTCGGGGGAAGGTGGTCTCCCAGAGCCAGCAGTGTCTATGCTGGAGGCAGGCTCCTCTCCTCCCTCGATGTCGACGTCCTCGTTGGCCTCCATATCCTGGATCTCCTAGTGATGCATATCCAGGTGCTCATTAGCCTCAGCAAGCTGCTGCTGAGTGTTAATAAGCTGATCCTCGAGGACCTCAATGGTGTTCTCCCTGGTCCCCACTAATTCCTCCAACTCTTGGATATCATTGGATAGCTGCTCCACCTGCAAGTCCTTTTCCACCATCTCAGTGGACAAATCAACCACGAGCTCCTCTCTGTTGTCCAAAGTGATCTTTGTCGCCTCCAACAATGCCATCAGGTGGGACATCGCCTCACCGCGCATCACTTGCAGACTGTACAGAGCATTCATGCACCGTATAGTCAAGTGCGCAGTCTGACCTGGGTAGATGGCCCAGATGTTCTTGGCATGCTCCACCCGATCCTTCCACATTGGGTCGTCCTCCCTTTCCGTGGGGAACAAGCCAATGGGGTGGGTAGACAACTCCAAGGGATGGAATCCGCAGAAAGTGGTCAACCCGTGTAGAGCAATCGCCTCGATCGTGTCCTTAGCTCGGTATCCAAAGGACTCAGAGTCCAGTGAACGCCAGCCTGGCTATAGGGGATGAGGCTCCAGGGTCATCCTCACCCTACAGCGGGGCACTCTGTGCTTCTCGAACTGCTGCACCGCGTACTGAGGGGGTGTCGTGTATCCGGCCCCATGAAGTACCTCCCACAAAATGCGGGGAAAGCCCTCTCGTGCAAGCCCGTCAGTGTGGGATAGTGCATTTCCGTCGTCTGAGGATCCGTGGGAAGCCATCTGTGTACGGTTAAGCGTAAGTAAAAGAAAATAATTATAAAAAGAACAAGAAAAATAAGACTCAGCTTTTCTCTAATTAAATAAAATGGTACTGGGGAACTTAGTTGGTCATAATTTAAGTCCTTACTAAATTTTCCATTTGTTTAATTAAAAATGCATGCATGCTCGTCCTGAACGACCTCACCAATGTAAAGGGGATAGGGAAGAACTTCCATCCTTTATGGTGGCCTGTAGGGCCTAATCACTTAGCCACCTAGCTACCCTTCTATCATCCTAAGGCTTCTCGTCCTAGGTCTATCCTGCTCGTCCTACTGTCTATCCAACATTGTTTCTATCAATTTTTACTTTGGAAAAGGATGGTATTTATATTTTATTGATTCCTCTGTGGTGGTACAAGCTCCGATACCAGCTGTGGCGGAACTGCCCGAATTATTCCAACTTAAGTGCCTAAGCCCTGCCTTAGAGGCTAGACCACACTTAAATGGGAATAACCCGTCAATCCCTCGGATCTAGTCCGACACGGCCACTGACAGGATCAAGTACCACAATCTCACTCGATGGTGAGTCACAGAGCAAATACAATAAAGCACAAAACCATGCATGTAAGAGTATTAAATTATTACATCACCATCGGAGTTTTGCAAAAGTAGTCATCATTGTTCGAAGTGCAGCGGAATAAAACTAACGGTAAATAAACAGAGAGATGGGGAAGCCTGTCCCATCACTCCTCATGCACCTCCTCAGCCGAGGTAGGGTCCCACTCGACAGTCCAACCCGGTGGCAGGATGGACGGCCAAGTCACTCCAGCAACCATGTCCTCCAGAGATCCTGAAAAATTATGCCACAAGTAAGGCTGAGTATACTAATACTCAGCTAGACTTACCCGGTGTGAGGAGTCTACTCCTCTACCTCTAGACATGCAGCTGTTTGGCTGTGGAGTTTGGTTGCCAAAAGCACTAGCTGAGTTTCTAAGTCAAGTTTTAACTTTGTCAAATTAAGTGTGACTCTCTTAAGGCTAAAGGTGTACTATCTACTCATACATAGTAGCAAACATTTTTAGCAATCAACATCTTGTATCATCTCATCGTAATTCCACTTGTTACTCAATGCAGTACAATGGATCAAGCAGTCTTATTAGCTGCGAGAAGCAGACGATTCGAATCGAGTTTTTATCCTTGCAAGGTAAACCTAAACACACGACATGCCAGGGCACTCCGTCCCCACGCACATCAACCGTCCCCATCGATTCCCCGTCAGCAGATCAGGGCTCACCGCCTTGGCGTACAATGCCTCACTGACCCCGACTGCCGTTGTGCAGTGACCGCACTTGTACCCACCATAACCGGAATGGGAGACCACGTCTCAGGTCGCGTGAGGGGCAAAGTCTACTGCCAGGTTCAATCAGGTACTAGGCTTACCAATTTACCATATTTCTCGGTATGTGTTTAGTACGTTCAAACGCTTGACACAGGTATCCGCACGTTAATCCTTATTCCAAATTTTCCATCTCGTAGACAACCAATCCCCATGGATTGTTGTCCACAGACTAGTATCATGATGATATGAAAGTGGGTACAACCAATTCCTGATCTCGCGCGAGTGCTAGAAAATCACTCGTCTTCTACCGAGATCCTAATTAAATAAAGCAACTAGGGTTTCAGTCAACTCCTACACTTAAGTGCACAATACAAGCCTACAAACATTAAGTGCAGTAAAATAGCATATATAACGGTTATGCATAAAACCGGGGCTTGCCTTCCAAGGCTGTGGCAGGCAGATCCTCTGGTGCAGGCTCGGGTGCTGGATCCGGGGCTACCTCCTGAGCAGCTCCTTGCTCCGGCACGAGGACGTACTCTCCGTCAGCAAGGTTACAGTCTATCGAAATGCAATGAACATGTATGTCATGATTATGCAGGATTTAATAACATTATGCTAAGAGAAGAAAAACTAAGTTAATGAGTAACTTAGGGTTTCTGGGTCATACGTGGCTTTTAGTGGTTTATGCTTATCACTCTAGGTTTAGGTTTTGTTAGGGATAGGCATAGTGAATTGGTATTGCCTTTATATATTTCAGTGGACAAGTTATAAAGGGTTTTAGGATGACACTAATTTCTCTTATTCATTTTTCCCCTTCTTTATTTTCTATTTATGGTTTCTAGTGTAGGTTTGAACTACAACAGTGGTTTAACTTTTTCCAAAAATTCTGTAAAAATTACAGTGGGTTGCCATTGGCCATTCTAGCTTGTTCTAGGAATTTGAGGTTTAAAATACAAAGGCTATGCTATAGACAAAAATAACAAGAGTTGTGTAAAATGGGCCACTTTGCACTACATCTCTTAATTAGGGGTGAGTTCTGCCCTAAGGGTTATTTTTGTTGGCATCTAACAGTAATAATAGGCTTCTGTGCCAAAAATCACAGAAAGCTAAGGGATGGTCATTTAGTTATGATTTTCTAAAGTTAAATGCCAAAAAGGCACTTTCTACTACATTGTTATTTGAAAAATGTCAAACAACAGATTTCATATTTTTCTTAAGTGCTTAATAACAAAACATTAATTATCCCAAGGGTTGGGGTGTTTTCACCTTGGGGTTATTTTTGTAGGGTTTTTCTAAGTTTTCCTTGTTTTCTTAAAATAAAAGAGATCCTACTTATTTCATACTAAACCAGGGTATAATAGATTTTTCTAGTAAACTACATTGGGTAAGTACTCTAACAAAAATAGGGGTGCCCTCTGGTTTATCATTTTAATCACCTTTTCCATTTTTCTTTATCTTAAGCATATTGTAAAATAAATGGCAAAAGCTACCTTAATGGGGTGACAGAGAGGTTTAGCATTTTTAAACAGGTCAGTAGTTGGATATAAACTTCTCCAAATTTTCCTAACCCTAGTCAAATAGTGCAACTATTTTTATTTGTATTATTTAGCTTTTGGCCAAAACAATAATTAAATCAGAACCCTAAAGTTTTCTGTAGTACATAAGGGTTTTATATTTTTCCTAAGTAGTTTACATTATTTAAGGTCTGACAAAATTGGTTTGACTAAATTTGGATGAATAAAACAGAAGTTATGAATTATTCAAGTTCTGTTCAAATTTAAAATCAGATTTAATAAAGGTTTCCTGGAAAAGCAATTTACACCGAGGACCCTGGGTTTAATCCAAATCAACCCACTCAAATCTACCCCTAAGCCACTATTCCCCTGAGTCGCTGACAGTTCAAAAAGCCCCCTGACCTTTCCTTCTTCTTCCTCGAGGTCCTTGCCTTAATGTAAGCAGTACCCGCGGGAAAGAAAAGGGCGGCGCGGCTTATCGGCGGCGAGAGGGGTCCGGCGAAGAGCGGGGTTGGCTTGGGGAGGCTCTGGCGGTCACAGCGATGTACGGCTCGACGGCGGGGATGGCCGGAATCACTCGGTCCACGTGCGCAGGCGGGTGTCCTCGTCGGCGGCGGGTGTGCCGGCCAAATCACGGCGATCTGGTTCAATCCAATGGCACGGTGAGCTTCACGGGGTGACGTAGAGACTGTGTGCACAAGGAATCAGAAAATGGCTCAGTGGATTACCCGGTCCACGCACTCCGGCGGGGTTGCGAACTCCGGCGACCGTGGACTGGCTTCTCCAGCGAAGCAGACTTCGATTCCTCGCTCGGGGAGCTTCTCCGAGGTGTGCTCACTCGTCTCCGAGGGTTGGACGGGGTCGAGAAAGGCTGGGCTGGCCGGTCTACGGCGGCAGGGGCTCGGGTGGCCGCGGACACGCCGCGCACGGGCAAGCGACGGTGAGTTGAGCTCCGGTGAGGTTTGAGCGTGCGCGGAAGAGTGTGGTCGACGCCTGAGTGGGCTTTATAGGCGTGGGCGCGGGCCATGGCATCGGCTGGCCGTTGGCGCGACGCGAGGCGCGCGCGGGCGTGCTCTGGCGCACACAGAGCGCGTCGAACACGTGGAGCTCTTCTTCTGCCCGTGTTCCACAGCTCACCCAAGTCGCAAACGTGCGAATCTTGGCAAAAATCCGGCGCGAGTCTTTTCCTGGCACCTAGGGCTGTCTCTCATCCGTGAGTTGCCATGGCAGATATGGCCTAGGTAGGGAGATCTTCGGTCGCCAAATCAGGTATGTCACTCTGCCCACCTCGCGACAAAAACCATGCCAAGGCATGTCAAACGTCAAGGTCTCGGGCTCAGCTTTTTCCAGTGGGTGCCCTAGGTGGTATGCCACATTTTTGGTATAGAACATAGGTGGATTTGGTGCCATCTTCAAGGTGAACACGGCTGATCTTTAGTGTAGGTGTAGTTTTTGACTTAGAGAGAAATAGAGAGCCCTAGCTCTCTCTCCACTTAGGGAATGGATTTGGGGTTTCTCCAGGGGTCTTTTTGCAATATTTCCTTCCCACAATTGCTGGTTATAAGGTTGCTTAAAGTTTGGTTAAAGATTAACTCATGGTTTGCACAATTGCTTATTCTCTCCCCCCCTCTTAACCATGGTTTTGGAAGATAGGGTTCAAGAGAGGTCTAGGGTTTTCCCTCCTCTTGCCCAAGGTAGTAAGTGCACAAAAGCTTGAGTGATGCTCTTAGGTCATTTGAAATCTTGGTTAACACATGGTCTCCAAGGTTCTTATGTTCACCTTAAGTTTTTACCACATGTGATCACAGTCCTTAGTACCAAGATGTGCTCTAGCCATGGTAACACCTGAGGTGTTACAGAAACATTGCTAAAAGACCCCTTAAGAAACCCCAAATCCATTCCCTAAGTAGAGAAAGAGCTAGAGCTCTCTAATTCTCTCTAAGTCAAAATCTACACCTAATCTAAAGATCCACCGTGTTCACCTTGAAGATGGCACCAAAACCACCTAAGTTCTATACCAAAAATGTGGCATACCACCTAGGGCACCCCCTGGAAAAAGTTGAGACCGAGACCTTGACATTTGACATGTCTTGGCATCACTTTTGTCGCGCAGCGGGCAGGGGGACAAGCCAGATTTGGCGTCCGCATATCTTCTGACCTAGGGCTTATCTTCCCTTGGAACTCACATATGAGAGATAGCCATAGGTGCCAGGAAGAGGTCTGCGCCGGATTTTTGCCAAGATTCGCACGTTTGCGATCTCAGCAAGCGTTTGAACACGGGCAGATGAACACCTCCACGTGTTCGACGCGTTCTGCGCGCGCCAGAGCACGCCCGCGCCCGACCTCGCGTGCCCCGCGTCGTGCCAAAGACCAGCTGACGCCATGGCCCGCGCCCGCGCCTATAAAACCCCCAGGGACTTCGGCCGTACCCCTCCGCGCACGCTCGACCTCACCGGAGCCCAAACTCACCGGCGTTTGCCCGTGCACGGCGTGTCCGCGGCTGCCCGACCTCCCTGCCACCGTAGACCGGCCAACCAAGCCCTTACCAACCCCGTCCGACCCTCGGAGAGGACTGAGCACACCTCGGTGAAGCTCCCCGAGCAAGGAATCGGAGTTTGCTTCGCCGGAGAGGCCAGTCCATGGTCGTCGGACTCCACCCGACCGCCGGCGAGCGTAGACCGGGTAATCCTCTGCACCATTCTTCGATTCCTTGTGCACATGGCCTCTACGTCACCTCGTGAAGCTCACCGCGCCATTGGATTGAACCAGGTCGCCGTGGTTTGGCCGGCACACCCGTCGCCGACGAGAGCACCCGCCTGCGCACGTGGATCGAGCGATTCCGGCCACCCCTGCCGTCAAGTCGTACACCGTTGTGACCGCCAGAGCCTCCCCGAGCCAACCCCGCCCCTCGCCGGACCTCTCTCGCCGCCGATAAGCCGCGCCACCCTTTCCTTTCGCACAGGTACTGTTTAAACCTAGGGAGGGACCGCGGGGGAGAAGAAAAGAAAGCTAGGGGGTTTTGCGCAATGTCAGTGACCCGGATGAATAGTAGCGCGGGGGTATAACTAAGGGAGTTAGTTTAGAAATAACCCAAGGACCTCGGTGCAAAGTAGTTTTCCAGGAAAACTTTTATTAAATCTGATTTAAAGTTTGAACAGAACTTGAATAATTCATAACTTTTGTTTTATTCATCCAAATTTAGTCAAACCAATTTTGTCAGATCTTGAATAATGTAAACTACTTAGGAAAAATATAAAACCCCTATGTACTACAGAAAACTTTAGAGTTCTGTTTTAATTATTGTTTTGGCCAAAAGCTAAATAATAGGAAGAAAAATAGTTGCACTATTTGACCAAGGTTAAGAAAATTTGGAGAAGTTTATGTCCACCTACTGACCTGTTTAAAAATGCTAAACCTCTCTGTCCACCCCATTAAGGTAGCTTTTGCCACTTACTTTACAATATGCTTAAAATTAAGAAAAATAGATAAGGTGATTTAAATAATGAACCAGGGGGTACTCTTATTTTTGTTAGAGTACTTATTCAGTGTAGTTCACTAGAAAAATCTATTATACTCTGGTTTAGTATAAAATAAATAGGATACCTTTTATTTTAAGAAAACAAGGAAAACTTAGAAAAACCCTACAAAAATAACCCCAAACTTAGAAAAACCCTACAAACTTAGAAAAATATGAAATATGCTGTTTGACATTTTTCAAATGGCAAAGCAGTAGAAAGTGCCTTTTTGGCACTAAACTTTGGAAAATCACAACTAAATAACCATCCCTTATATTTATGTGATTTTTGGCACAAAAGCTTATTATTATTGTTAGATGCCAACAAAAATAACCATTAGGACAGAAACCACACCTAGTTAAGAGTTGTAGTATAAAGTGACCCATTTACACAACTTTTGTTATTTTTGTCTAGAGCATAGCCTTTTTAATTTGAACCTCAAAGTCCTAGAACAGGCTATATTGACCAAAGGCAAGCCACTGTAATTTTTACAAGATTTTTGGAAAAAGTTAATTCACTGTTGTAGTTCAAACCTACACTAGATTTCATAAATAGAAAATAAAGAAAAGGGAAAATGAATAATGGAAATTATTGTCATCCTAAAACCCTTTGTAAATTGTCCACTGAAATATATAAAGGAAACACCAACCCACTATGCCTATCCCTAGCAAAACCTAAACCAAGAGTGATAAGCATAAACCACTAAAAGCCACGTATGACCAAGAAAACCCTAAGTTACTCATTAACTTAGTTTTTCTTCCTTTAGCATAATGTTATTAAATCCTGCATAATCATGACATACATATTCCTTGCATTTTGATAGACTGTAACCTCGCTGACGGAGAGTACGTCCTCGTGCCAGAGCAAGGAGCTGCTCAGGAGGTAGCCCCGGATCCAGCACCAGAGCCTGCACCAGAGGATCTGCCTGCCACAGCTTTGGAAGGCAAGCCCCGGTTTTATGCATAACCTGTTCTATATGATATTTTACTACACTTAATGTTTGTAGGCTTGTATTGTGCACTTAAGTGTAGGAGTTGATTTAAACCCTAGTTGCATGATCTTAGGAATCCTTTTGAGATGGATACTAGTATGCTAGGTCGAGTAGCTGCTTATCTAATTAGGATCTCGGTAGAAGACGAGTGATTTTCTAGCACTCGCGCGAGATCAGGAATTGGTTGTACCCACTTTTCATATCATCATGATACTAGTCTGTGGACAACAATCCATGGGGATTGGTTGTCCACGAGATGGAAAATTTGGAATAAGGATTAACGTGCGGATACCTGTGTCAAGCGTTTGAACGTACTAAACACATACCGAGAAATATGGTAAATCGGTAAGCCTAGTACCTGAGTGAACCTGCCCGCAGACTTTGCCCCTCACGCGACCTGAGACGTGGTCTCCCATTCCGGTTATGTTTGGTACAAGTGCGGTCACTGCACGATGGCAGTCGGGGTCAGTGAGGCATTGTACGCCAAGGCGGTGAGCCCTGATCTGTTGCCAGGGAATCGATGGGGACGGTTGATGTGTGTGGGGACGGAGTGGCGCCCCTGCATGTCGTGTGTTTAGGTTTACCTTGCAAGGATAAAAACTCGATTCGAATCGTCTGCTTCTCGCAGCTAATGAGACTGCTTGATCCATTGTACTGCATTGAGTAACAAGTGGAAATATGATGAGTTGATACAAGATGTTGATTGCTAAAAATGTTTGCTACTATGTATGAGTAGATAGTACACATTTAGCCTTAAGAGAGTCACACTAAATTGGCAAAGTTAAAACTTGACTTAGAAACTCAGCTAGTGCTTTTGGCAACCAAACCCCACAGCCAAACAGCTGCATGTCTAGAGGTAGAGGAGTAGACTCCTCACACCGGGTAAGACTAGCTGAGTATTATTATACTCAGCCTTGCTTGTGGCATAATTTTACAGGTTCTTTGGAGGACATGGTTGCTGGAGTGACTTGGCCGTCCATCTTGCCACCGGGTTGGACTGTCGAGTGGGACCCTGCCTCGGCTGAGGAGGAGCATGAGGAGTGATGGGACAGGCTTCCCCATCTCTCTGTTTATTTACCGTTAGTTTTATTCCGCTGCACTTCGAACACTGATGGTTACTTTTGCAAAAACTCCGATGATGATGTAATAACTTAATACTCCTTAATGTATGGTTTTACGTTTTATTGTATTTGCTCTGTGACTCACCATCGAGTGAGATTGTGGTACTTGATCCTGTGAGTGGCCTCGTCGGAATAGATCCGAGGGATTGACGGGTTATTCCCCTTTAAGTGTGGTCTAGCCTCTAAGGTGGGACTTAGCACTTAAGTCGGAATAATTCGGGCAGTTCCGCCACAAAGTAATAGTGAACTGACTGAGCCTATCTTCCTATAATCTTGCTGTCTTATCATCATTCAGTTCCGATGCCTGAGGATGTAGCGAGGGAAAGTCGGGTTACTGTGGATGTTGTTCGCATATGTTGGGCTGTCTAAACTCGAGTTGATCCGATCTTGTGTTGATCCACTTCACCGAACGTCCCTCCCCAGGCCCACGAAGGGATGGCCTTGCGAAATATTTGGGCCCAAAGCCTTTCGCGAGGCCTTTTAGCCTTCCAGTGGACCCGAGGGATATATGTCCCCCACAAGCCCCCAATCTTTGAGTTGATTTTGAAATAATCGGCCCAAAGATTCTAGGTCCAGCTTGCGATTCTTGATTTTGATAAGGAATGCCTTAGAGATAGACCTATCGAGTTGTTGCTCCTAAACTCCGAGTAACTTGGTAAAAACGATCTTCTGTTGTTCTCTTCTGCCATTGTTCATTCGTCTTTGCTTTATTCCTCAGAAATCGGTGCTCTGTCTCGGGCTTATGCTTTGGAGATCAGCATTCTGCTCTCTGGAGTTCAGGATTCATTGGGTGCACCGACGGTGCACCCAATGGGTGTAGCCCCCGAGCTTCGAGTGGATTACTGAAAATAATCCACTCGAAGGTCTTCATCTCAAGTCTTTTCATAAATCATTTTTATCTTCATCTTATGCTTTAGAATTATTTTATTTTCATCTTATGCTTTAGAAATCAGCATTTTGTCTTTTGGGGTTAACGATTCATTGGGTGCACCGGAGGTGCACCCAATGGGTGTAGCCCCCAAGCTTTGAGTGGATTACTGAAAATAATCCACTCAAAGGTCTTCATCTCATGCTATTTTAGAAATCATCCTTTCATCTTCGTCGAATGCCTTAGAAATCAGCATTGTATCATTAGCTTTATGCTTTAGAAGTCAGCATACAGTTTTGCCTTTAAGATCAAGCGTGCGATCTGCCCATGTCCTGTTAGGTTTGAAATTTATTTGATCTGCGACAGATTGGACATCCGGTAGATGGCCCTTGGCTGGTCTTCATATCACTTCGTGCTTCAATGCTTCTGTTGATTAGACTTGTACTTCACCAGCTATTTTTGGCTTTCCTCTGATCTCCATCGATATCTTCCTTCTGTCTTGATACATTCATTGCGTATAATGTATGGATGTGACTGCTTGGGAAAATCTATTGAAAATTCTTGAACGTCCCCCCCCCAATGGGTGTAGGCAAGGGACGGCTTGGTGCACTGAGCATTTAGCAAACTGCTCCTGAGTAGTAACTTGACGTGACCGCGGGTGTAATCATATCGTCCAAGCAGTTGACTTGAGTCCCAATGGGTGTCGTGTTACGTGAAACGGCGCCAGCCGCCTGACTTGTTTCCAGACGATTTGAATTGCTTGTTGAATATTTGCGACTGTTCAGTGACCGTGGTAGAAGATGAGCGGTTGCCTTCTTCTTCTATAAATAGAGCGCTTGCTTCACTAGAGTCTTCACACATCCGTCTGCCGCTTGTTGCTTACTCTCCTCTCTTCTACTCCACCGTGGGCAAGAGCAAGAAGGGCGGAAGTTCGTCACACCATTCCGGCGACAAGCGGAAGCGCGAGCCGACCCCTCCCTCGGAGGATTTCGGTGATTCCAAGTACTCGGAGGAGGAGTTCTCCTCCGAGTCCGAGGGGTCGCCGGTTTACACCTCTCCCCCAGCATCGTCTGACGACTCAGACGATTCTCGGGGGATCGCCGCTGAGGTGTGGACATACATCCGGGCCGTCGAGCGCGTCGGGCTCGAGGGCTCGGATGAGTCGGAGGTCTCCTCGGACAAGGAGGACTCCTCTGACTCATCCGAGGAGGGGAGTGGCGGTGATGGCAATGACGAGGGCGACGACGACGGCGGAGGCGACAGCGATGGTGACGGCGACGGCGACAAAGGCGACGGCAAGGGCGGCAGTGGCAGCAGCAAGGCCAATGGCTAGGTGCCACTGGCTTAGATGTTAGTATAGATAAATAGTAGTAGAAGTAGTATTAGTGGAATAATGTAGTAGTAGTTAGTAGTATAGCGTAGTGAAATGTAATGTAATAGTGTAATGTATCGAACACTGGGAAGAAGACCAACTCATAATGAGTTGGTTTTTAAGTTTGTGGAAAGACTTCACCTCCTTATATAATGAAGAAAACTTCAGCTCGTTCTGCGTGCATTTCTTGCTTTTCCACCATTCCTTTGTAGTCGGTCGATCAATTGTATTTATGCTTAATGTAGTCGTTGTTCTCAGAGATAATGCTCGAGTAACGACTTGCAATTGTTGTGTCGCATTTTAATTCCGCCTGCATGTTCGTAGAGAAAAAACGGCTGGTTTACTGTTGGTGTCTTCAGAGGTAACGGCTGAATGGTTTTTGGCGACGCCGGCGTTTTAGGGGTAACAGCCGAGTCCTTTCGAGCCACATCAGCATTTTAGAAATAACGGCCGAGTGATTACTGGTGATGTCAGTATTTTAGAAGTAACGGTCGAGTTATGTCGAGCCATGTCGGCGTTTTAGAAATAACGACCGAGTGAGGACTGGTGACGTCAGCATTTTAGAAATAACAACTGAGTTACATCGAGCCACGTCGGCGTTTTAGAAATAACAACCGAGTGATGACTGGGCACTTTTTAGAAATGTTGTCTGACCCGGGAAAACCCCATTTGTACAACGTCATCGCATGCCTCTGCATTCTGAGCCCTAGCCTTACTTTCTGCCTCCAGACCTCCTCTGTTTCCCTTTGATCTCGCTTCCGCTCAGTTCGCCGACGAGATTGAGATGGCGCCCAAGCGGAAGAGTCAGAATTCTGCCGCTGCGGTTATTCCTCCCATCGATTCCAACAGCCAATTGCCTTTCGCAGGTAATCATATGGTTGTTGTTTCCGAGTCGAACTTTCTCCATCTTGTCTCTGTCGGAGTTCTTCCTCCGAAGGAGCTTTGCTCTTGGTGGATCTATCGTGTGGTTACTGTCCCGACAGAGGATACCCACGAGTCCGTTGTTTACATCCCTTTTCTTATCCACGACCTTGTTCTTCCTATTTCTCCCTTCTTTCGCGGTCTTCTTGACTTTTACCATCTGAATCTGACTCATCTGAATCCCAACTCTGTTATGCAAATTTCTATTTTCATTCATTTGTGCGAAGCCTACCTTGGGATTCTTCCTCACTTTGGTTTGTGGAAGTACTTGTATCATTGTTGGCCTGGGATGGCTGGGGGGCAGCACCAGCTCGTGGGTGGTGCGAGTTTGGAGATGCGCCGTGGGAGGAAAACATAATACCTCAACATCCTACTCAAGGATAGCATTAAAGGATGGTGCTTGGAGTGGTTCATTATGGAAAATCATGGCAAGTCCCTCCCCCCTCGGTCAGGGAGACAACCGGATGTTCGTGCTCCAAGTTGGATTGAATCCCCCACAGACTTGGAGATAACAGAAGCCAGGGTTCTACTTGCTGAGATTTGTTTGTTGAAGGAGAGAGGTCTGACTGCTGAAGCTGTAGTTGCAGACTTTGTTTTTAAGAATATTCAGCCACTGAAGGATAGAGCGTACCCGGCTTATTTGTATAGTGGTGTCACTGACTCAACCCGGGTTACCAACAAGAGGGTTCCTGCTGTGGATTTGGTAAGCCGACTGGAAATAATTCTTAGAAGCAAAGTATCAAACATTGGTGCTCCTGTTGCATATTCTGTCTTGAATCTTCCACCTTCCAAGTCTTTTTTCGATTTTGTGTCCAATCCTCCTGCTGGTGACAGTGGTTTGGGTCTTAGAGTGCGACCCTCTCCCAAAGAAGTTGAGGCTTTGGTAGCTTCCCTTGGTGATCTTCCCAATGATGAGAGGCAAGTTCACTTTGAGATGCCTATAAACCCGAGCGATGCAGAGATAAGTGCTATGCTGGACATGTTGGCTGAAGATTCTTCTGACTCGGTCCCTACTGAAACAATAGCAATTGCAACTATCCCAGAGCCTGGAAAAACCTTGAATGCTCAGAAATCTAATGGTGCTCGCCCGAAACACCTTCGTCAGGCCAGTCATCCAACTGCTCCTGCCGAGGGGAAGAAGAAGAAAAAGAGACGGCTTCTGCGAGTGTCGTGCTTGGATCAGGATGCTGGCCCTTCTGCTCCTGCTGCTGAAGAAGTACCAATGGAACTTTTTACTAGAGCTGACCTCAATGGGTGTGACCTTGACGATGCTGAACCCAATGGGTGTGACCCTACCAGGGCTGAACCCAATGGGTGTGACCTTGACGATGCTGATCCCAATGGGTGTGACCCTGCCAGAGCTGATCCCAATGGGGGTATTGTTCGTATTGTTGACGAGGACGAAGAAGAAGAGGAGGAAGTCCCCTTAGTTCGGAAGAATAGTCGGCGTTACATAGTCAGTGGGGGGAGTAGCGATATTCCTTCTCCAGCTTTGTCTGCTCTCGTTGGTCTGCAAGAATTATCCATAGCGAATTTTGATCAGGCTCTCGAGGATGTGGTTCCTCAAGATCTGCTGTCCGAGCCAACAGATGGTGGTATGATGGACGTTTGCTCTGACATTCCAGATGTGGGATTAGAGCTATCCCGAGCAGCGTCTCGTGCCTCGTCGACCTTGGAGTGCAGTCTTCGGAGTCAAGAGGCTGGTCAAGGTTGTTCAATTCCCATGGAGTTCACTGAGAATCCTTCAGCCTTAGAGGTGGCTGCTGCAGAGAACCCGGTCCCTAAGGATGGTGCAAGCGGTTACCCAACCCCGAGGGTGTTGCTGGTAATGATCCAGCTCGGGTGGATAGCGCGAGCTGCAACCCATCCCCCGAGGGTGTTGCCGGTGGTGATCCGGCTCTGATGGACAGTGCGGGCTGCAACCCAGTCCCCGAGGGTGTCCGAGCGGGCTCCCCTTCTCACACCTCCATGGATGTCCACGTTGGGTCTTCTCCTCCACATTCTGATGGCATGGCAACAGCGCATGCTTTAAATGAGAAAGTCGCCTTCGAGACCGGCACACCTGACGCTAGAGTTCTGATTCCTGCTGGTGATGTTGAGTTGATCCCTAATGATGCTCTTCAGATTGCCCCGGTTGATATTCCTTCATCGAGCCACCACTTGGCTTCTCATGATTTGGGGTTTCCTTCATTCTTCTCCAATCTTCAAGTAATTTGGCTTTTCCCTATTCGGCTATACTCTAGGCAAAATACTGTCTTTGCACTCATTTGTTTTCAATATCAGGCTTTGGTCGACGAGATGGATGGTCAGCTGAGATCACAAGGTGCCTCTATCCCAGAAAGAGTTCTGTCTCTGACGCATTGGAATCCGATGCTACTTCAGAGGCAGATATCTGATTTGAAAATGACAAATGTTGGTTAGTGCCTTTGTTTCCTCCTTGGCTATTTGATTAATCTGCTTTTTAACTGAATATCCTTCTTCAACCGTTTTGCTAGATATGGCCCGGCGGTACTCTGAGCTCGAGGAGAAGTATTCTCAAGGTCAGATGGACCTGGCTCGGGTTTCTGCTTCTTTAGATGATGCCAACTCATTGAATTCCTCTCTCAGTGCTCAGCTTGACTCTGAAAGGGTGGCTAATGAAGTAAGCTTACTTGACTTTCTCTGCTATGTTTTTACTACTTACTGGGTGCTTGAGAGCTGATTCTTGTCTACAGGAAGAAAAACGTGTACTTGCAGCTTCTCGTGATAACCTTGATTTATTGTATCGCGACGCCAACAATTCTTTGACTATCTTGGAGAGGAGCCATCGTTTTACCATGGCAGATTTGGATAATCACCGTCACAAGCTGCAAGAGTCCCAGGATGAAATCCTTCATCTTAGGCAATTGGTGTCGAGCAAAGATTCTGTCATCAAGGATCTACGTGCCTCCAAAAGATTAGTCGTCTAGGAGCTATAAGCTGCTCGACTGGCTACCAAGGTTGCTGAAGATACTTCCACCACTCTGAAGGCTCAGCGCGACAGGGCTATGGATAAAGCCATTCGCGCGGGGCGGATCTTGATGAGAAGGACGAGAGTGATTGTTCCTAATGACATAGTTGCTGATGTCAACGCTGCTCCTGACTCCTCGAGTCGCCCTTCTTCATCAGTTGCTCCTGAGAAAAACATTACCAAGTAGAAACATCGAATACATTTATGAATTATATGTGTATGTGGTCAATGTGCTCGGATATTCTGTTAGAAAGTGTTCTCGGTACTGAATGCTGTTTTTATTTTTCTGTTGTTTGAATTCAACAGTTGTTACGATTGCAGAAGTAAGTGTAGTGTGATGGTTTTGAAACTTCTTTCTATTTCGCGAGGCATAGAGATCGCCCTAAGATGAGTAGTCGTAAGCATGCTTATGCTGGATCGAGTGATTGTGAGCATGTCGCACCACCTTAAGTCATTGTTGACTTAAGCCGATTGCTCCATTAGTAGGGTATAGTGGTCACCCTGAGTTAAGTAAGCGTGAGCATGTTGCACCATCTTAAGTCATCGCCGACTTAAGCCGATTGCTCTGTTAGTAGGGTATAGTGGTCACCCTAAGTTTAAGTAAGCGTGAGCATGTTGCACCATCTTAAGTCATCGTCGACTTAAGTTGATTGCTCCGTTAGTAGGGTATAGTGGTCACCCTGAGTTAAGTAAGCGTGAGCATGTTGCACCGCCTTAAGTCATTTGCCGACTTAAGTCGATTGCTCCGTTAGTAGGGTATAGTGGTCACCCTGAGTCGAGTAAGCATGCAGATTGATAATAAACAGTTCGAGTGCCTTTGGGAATGAAGTCTTTTTATTGATGATGTATTTTCCAATTACAGAATACAATGCTGCCCCGAGAGCTTTTGAAATCTAGCTAGGGGTAAAACTTCCTGAGATGCTCTATATTCCATGAATTCCCTATTTCTGTGCCATCCATTTGAGTAAGTCGATATGAACCGGGCCGAGTGACTTCTGCTACCATGAATGGTCCTTCCCATAGTGGCGACAATTTGTGTCGTCCTTCCCCCGTTAGAATTCGGCGAAGGACCAAGTCTCCCACTGTGAAAGATCGATGTCGTATGGCCTTATCGTGATAGCGCCTCAGAGTTTGCTGGTACCTAGCTGACTGAATTACTGCATTCAATCGTTCTTCTTCCAATATATCAATATCCTCCAGTCTAGTGGCTTCTGCTTCAGCTATGTTTTCAAAAGTCAGCCTCGACGCCCCAAACTTGAGATCGACTGGTAGCACTGCCTCCGAACCATAGACCATAAAGAAGGGAGTGTTTCCATGCAAAGCTCGGCTCGGTTGAGTTCTTAGGCTCCAAACTACATACGGCAACTCTCTGATCCACTTTCCTGCGAACTTTTCATTATTGTCGAAGACTTTCTTTCTGAGTGCTTCCAATATCATTCCATTAGCTCTTTCTACCTAACCGTTGGCTCTTGGGTGTGCTACTGATGCATATTTGATCTAGATGCTTTTTTGTTCGCAGAAATCAAAGAACTCTGAACTAATGAAATTGGATCCCAGGTCAGTTATGATGCTATTCGATATTCCGAACCTAAATATTATGTCTTGTATGAATTCCATTGCCTTAGCTGAAGTCAGAGAAGCAATGGGTTTGTACTCTATCCATTTAGTGAATTTGTCAATAGCCACCAGTACATGAGTGTATCTCCTTGAGCTTTCTTGAAGGGTCCAATCATGTCCAGTCCCCAGCACGCAAATGGCCATGTCTCGGGTATGGTTTGCAGTTGTTGTGCTGGTAAATGCTGTTGTTTTGATAAATATTGGCAAGCTTCACACCTCTGGACTAACTCGGCTGCGTCACTCTTTGCTGTTGGCCAGTAGAAACCACTCCTGAAGACCTTCTCAACCAGAGTCCTGGATGCTGCGTGTATCCCGCATTGCCCGGCGTGGATCTCATCTAGTAGTTGCTTCCCAGTAGCCGAAAGAATGCACTTCATGAGGACTCCTGTTGCGCCCCTTCTGTACAGTGCTTCCCCAATGAGAGTATAGTGAGCTGACTGCCTTGTGATGCGTTCTGCTGCATTTTTGTCATCCGGCTCATCTTCATTCTTTATATATCTGATGATTGGCTCCCTCCAGTCATCAGAATCTGACTCTGGTTGGCTCAGTATATTGCACTCTTCTGCCCGATCTAAGGAAATGCTCGGGCGTAGTACTTTTTGGACGAAAACTCTTTATTTATCTGACTTATGACCACCAGTGAATCTCCATATACCATCAATCTCTTGATGCCCAGTGATATGGCAATGTTTCGTCCATGAATCAAAGCTTCATATTCTGCTGCATTATTGGACGCTGAGAATAGCAATTGAAGAGCATATTTGAGTTGTTCACCTCCAGGTGCAATGAAGAGGATTCCTGCGCCTGCCCCTGTAGTTTCAACGAGCCATCGAAATACATCTGCCATACATCTGCAGTCTCCGGGTTATCTGGCACTTGTTTCTCGGTCCACTCTGATACGAAGTCAACCAGTGCTTGAGTCTTTATTGCAGTGCGAGGTCGAAACTCGATGTCGTGAGCTCCCAGCTCGCAGGCCCACTTGGCTATTCTCCCGATGGCTTCTTTGTTGTGGAGAATATCCCCTATTGGAAATCCAGTGACTACTATGACTTTGTGGTCGTCAAAGTAGTGACGGAGCTTGCATGCAGTTAGAAGTACTGCATACAATAGTTTTTGAACCAGAGGATACTTCTTCTTTGAGGGCCCCAGAACTTCACTGATGAAATAGACGGGATGTTGTACTGGATATGCATGTCCTACTTCTGCTCGCTCAACTACCAACACGATGCTCACCACGTGAGTCGTGCAAGAGATGTACAACAGTAGATCTTCGGCTGGCTGACTCGGCGTGGCTCGGCGCGGTGGCTTTAGCACTGGTGGTGTTGTCAGGAATTTCTTCAGTGCATCAAGAGCTTCCTGGGCTTCTGAAGTCCACTGGAACTTGTCTACCTTCTTGAGCAATTTGTAGAACGGTAGGCCTTTTTCTCCCAACTTTGATATGAACCTGCTTAGAGCTGTCATGCATCCAGTAAGTCTTTGTACTTTCTTCTGTGATCGCGGTGCCTCCATTCTCATGATAGCCTCGATTTTTTCTGGGTTAGCTTCAATTCCTCGGTGGCTGACAATGAATCCGAGTAATTTTCCTGTTGGTACTCCAAAGACACATTTCTCTGGATTAAGCTTCCATCGATATCGCCGTAGGCTGCTGAAGACCAGCTGCAAATCTTCAATGAAATTTTCTGAGTTTTCTGTCTTGATCACCACGTCATCCACATAAGCTTATACACGCTTGCCCCAGTGGTCGGCTAAGCATGTCTGAATGGCTCTCTGGTTAGTCGCTTTAGCGTTTTTGAGGCCAAACGCATGGAGGTATAGCAGAAAGCCCCAAACGGGGTGATGAATGCTGTTTTTTCCTCGTCTTCTTTTGCCAAGCTGATCTGATGATACCCGGAGTAGCAATCTAAGAAGGACAACACAAAACACCCGGCGGTCGAGTCTACCACCTGGTCTATTCTAGGAAGTCCAAAAGGATCCTTCGGATAATGTTTGTTGAGATCCGTATAGTCGACGCACATGCGCCAATCCACTTTATTCTTTTTTAGTACAAGAACAGGATTTGCTAACCACTCGGGATGTAGTACTTCTCTAATGAATCCTGCCGTGACCAAGCGAGCCAGCTCTGCATGGATGTCCTCTCTTTTGTCGGGCGTGAAACGACGTAATTTTTGTCGGATCGGCCTCGCCTGGGGATAGACCTTCAGTTTGTGCTCGACCAGTTTTCTCGGGACTCCCGGCATATCTGCAGGTTGCCATGCGAATACGTCTCGGTTATCTTGCAGAAACTGGACGAGCGTGCCTTCCTATTTGTCATCCAGGCTGGAGCTGATGATGGCAATCTTGCGTTCATCAGCGAACCCGAGGTTGATTCTCTTGGTTTCTTCAGTCGGACACATAGAGGTCACAGCTTGAGCTTCGTTCGCGGGTACTGCGAGGTCTTCCTCAGGCTTTGAGTTCGCCTGCGCAGAAGAAGTCATCGATGGTTTGGTGGTGAGGGCCACCTAAATGGCCACTCGAAAGCACTCTGTGGCGCCTTGGAAGTCAGCGCGCACAGTGATGATTCCTTGTGGTCCTAGCATCTTCAATATCATGTACGTATAATGTGGAATGGTCATGAACTTCGCCAATCCAGGCCTATCGATGATGGCGTTGTATCCGCAGTCGAAGTTCGCCACCTCGAACCTTAGGAACTCGGTTCTGTAGTTCTCCAGAGTTCTGAAGGTGACCGGCATGTAGATGTGTCCGAGTGGATATTCTCCTTCAGTCGGCACGATGCCGAAGAAAGGAGTGTCTGACTCGTGGAGCTCTTTGAGGGTGACTCCCAAGCCTTGAAGTGTCCGGGGGAAGGTGATGTTGATGCTGCTTCCCCCGTCCACTAACACCTTCTTTACCCTACTCTATCGGATCACCGGATCGACGAGGAGCGGGTACTTGCCTGGGTGATCGAAGTTCAGCCATTGATCCTCCCGAATGAAGGTGATCGGGTGTTCAGACCATCGATACGGGGTGGGGGGACCGGTGGTCGCCACCAGTATCTGACGGCCGTTGAGCTTCTGTTGCCTCTTGCTTTCTTGCGACCCATGTCCGCCGAAGATGGCGTTGACCTCTCCGTCGACGCGCGGGAATGCTCCGCCTCCTCCCCCTTCCTATTGTTGGGGGCTGTCGAGGTTCTCTGGGTCCTCCTCGAGGTGGTAGAGGTTGGAAGGGTCGGTCGTTCCCAACGGAGTGCTTGAAGTCCCTGCAATTCTGGAGGGTGTGGCGCATGTCCTTGTGGTACGGGCACTGGGTGTCGAGGATGTCGTCCAATGTACGTTCACCTCCGCGGGGGGCTCCTCGGGCGCGAGAGGCGGGTGGTCCGGTGGCGTGGACTTCTTCACGAGGCCTCTTCTCCCAACGTTTGTCGGGTTGTTGGTTCGTGTCGTGTCGTGGTGCCGCCGGCGCAGGCTTTGCTCCTCCGATGAGGTCCTGAGCTCGTTCATCGGTGGTGATGTAGAGGTCGGCTTCTCGGAACAACTGCTCAGAGGTAGTCGGCGCCTTTTGCAGTATGGCTCGGATGAAGGCCGAGTCATTAGATCCCCGATAGAAGTCCTCAATCACTGCTGCTTTCGCAACCTCGGGGATACGATTTCTCATGGTCTAAAATCTTTTGAGGTATGACCGGAGAGTCTCATCCCCTCGGCGCTTGATGGATTTGAGGTCCCATGGCTGCGCTGGTTTGTCGGAGAAAGATTGAAAGTTGGCGGTGAAACACCGACTGAAGTCGCTCCAGTCGTCGATGCAGTGTCGGGGTAGGTGTCGTAGCCATTGCAGTGCATCCTGCCCGAGGATGATGGGCAAGTATGCGGTCATCACATCTTCGGTCGCCCCAGCGGCTCGGGCGGTGGTGCTGCAGACAGCCAACCAGCCTCCTGGATCCTGCTTAGGCTCGTACTTGTCGACGTTGGAGACTTTGAAATTAGGGGGCCATTGAATGGCCCTGAGACGTGGAGTGAGCGCCGATACTCCACATGTGTCCTCCTGTCGGTGATGATGATGTCTGTCCCGGGGAGGGGAGTTGTTGTCGTGGTGCCTCGACCGTCCCCGGGTTGCGCCGCCGGTCGAAGCCGTTGCCGACTCAACTCTGGTGGCATGACTCCGCGCAGGGACTCCGTGGTCCCGATCATACTCTTCTCGGCGCCGAATCTCGTTCTCGTGTCGTCGTTCGCGTGAAGCGTTGATGGAGCTCCGTGCGTCCCGCCGACTGTTGATGGCGTGTCGTAGATCGCTTGGTGGATGGGCGAGAGGTAGGAGATGATTAGCTGCCCGAGTAAGCAGTCGTCGATAGCCCTCGGCGTCCGGAGTCCGGGGGAGGCCATCGGCTATCCGAGCCAACACTCCTCCGACCTCACTCAGCGTGTTCATGGCTCGGGCAAAGTCGGGGTTCAGGTTCCGTCCGAGAAGAGGGTTCTCTCGGCGTTGTCTTGCCTCCTGTTCGGCCTGCTCTTGAGCTTGCTGACGATCACGTCGTCGGGAATTCCTTCTTTCCCTGAAGACTCGTTCTTCTGGGGTTTCTCCCATCTCCGAGATCTCATCTCATGACATGGGCTACGCCGGGTCCCGTTCTCCGGCTTCATGATGTTGTCGAATATTTCGGCGTCAGTTCCTTCGTCGGCGAGATTCCCGCTGAAGAGGTTCTTCTCCCGGCGCGGTTGGTTCATCGTTAGAGATGGGGGTAGATTCCACTCTTCCCCTGATGAAGAGGACGTCGGGATAGAATGGAACCGTCGCAGTGACAAGCTTCTTCCTGTTCTCCTTTTGAGGGCGCAGATACCTGAAGAGCAGCTTGACATGCTTTTACCTCGTTTGCTTTTTTTCCTTGTGATCTGTGTCCATTTTTCTGTAGAAGAAGTGGACAGCGGAGTTCTCCGGGCAGTCGGATCTTCTACTCCTAGCTGGCGGGAGGTAGTCTTCGCGCGGAGCGCTGGAGGTTGCGCTTTTTCCTGCTTTGCTCCGACTTTCCTGGAGATTGTTGAGCAAGGCTTTCTCTCCGGTGGATCCGCGATGCGATGTAGAGTTCCTTCTTCATCTGCCACGGATGAAATGGTTCCGAAGCAGAATACAGATCCAGGGCGGAGGATGATCTTGTGCTGGAAGGTGATGGCCATTGAGCTAGCTTGGATCGGTGACACACCCCCTAGCTAGCGCGCCAGCTGTCGGTGTTTTGGGTCCGACCGTGCACCCGGGGTTGACCCTCGAGGTGCTTTTTTGGAGTAGGACGGTGTTACCGACTGTAGCTCGATGGTTCATGTCGGATGCACGAGAAACAGTAGACAATCTTGTACAGGTTCGGGCCGCTTCGAGGTGCGTAATACCCTACGTCCTGGTGTGGATCTTTTATGTGGTGGGTTACAAGAGAGTTCCCTAGTATGGGAGATACTAGAGAGTTGAGTAATGGCTAAGTAGTGAGATGATTTTGGAGGGGATGCCCCCTAGGCCTTATATACTCGACCGTGGGGCGTTACATGCGGATATGATAACAACGTGAGCCTAAGTAATAGTGAACTGACTGAGCCTATCTTCCTATAATCCTGCCGTCTTATCATCATTCAGTTCCGATGCCTGAGGATGTAGCGCGGGAAAGTCGGGTTACTGCTGTGGATGTTGTTCGCATCTGTTGGGCCGTCTGAGCTCGAGTTGATCCGATCTTGTGTTGATCCACATCGCCGAACGTCCCTCCCTAGGCCCACGAAGGGATGGCCTTGCGAAATATTTGGGCCCAAAGCCTTTCGCGAGGCCTTTTAGCCTTCCAGTGGACCCAGGGGATATCTGTCCCCCACAACTGCAGAGAAACGAAGACCGAGCTAAGCTCGACGCCTGACGAAGCACTGCGCAGTACCCGGCACGACGTTCAGCTGCGCATGCACAAGGGGCGCGGGGCGAGCTGCAGCAAGGAGGGCGCGGACTGGACAAGCCTTGGGCACAAGGAGAGAAGCAGAGAAACAGGCGCCGAGCGCCGGATCCGAGCCAGGGCGAGCTCGCGCGGCAACAGAGCTGGAGCAGAGAGATGGACGCACAGGGCGAGCTTGGCTGCGCGCGGCATGGGCGAGCGCGCCAAAGAGCTCCGGCCGGCGAGCATGCGCAGGAAGCAAGCGCGTGCCAGGGAACCGCTCGGCTGGAGGAGGGAGCTAGAAGGGAAGGGAGGCTACCATGGGAAAGGAAGCAGAGCTGGGCGCGACGCTAGGAGATCCGGCCGGGCGCCGGAGCTGGAAGAGGAAGGAGCGCGGGGGAGAGACCTCGGCTGCGCGCGGGGAGAAGAAGACCGCGCGACTGAAGAAGGAGACGCGTGCAGATAAAAAGGAGCAGGGGGCGGCGGCTTGTAGAAAAATATCAAGGGAGGGCGGCGTAGGGATAGGACTGTAGGATATTTTCTCTTTTTTAGATTTTTAGAAATTCATAGATATTTTGAATTGAGATTTTTAGTGATGTATAGTAAGTCGGCACGCTATACGGATACATATTTCCTTCTCCGAATTTAGCGAACCAAATTATTTACCAATTACTTATATCTGAAGATTTGGATCCGGGCGAGAAACGACAGACCGAATAAGACTGATTTCGTCTTCGATAATCTGCTCTGCGTGATTCAACTGAAATTAGCCGAAACCAGATCCGCTAATGTACACTCATTTTTGTCGCCAAAACAGCGTGCTGAAGGATAAATTGGATCATAACCTCGCGCACGATTTCTCTCAGACGTTGCGCGATTCGGATTATTTTGCCCCGAACATTTTAGTTGTCGAGTTCAAATTAATTTGCCCGGAATAAAAATCATCCGAGTGGGTCAGGCTTCTGAATTCGTATTCTCTAATTTATAACTTGTAAGCAGGCACGCGACTTGATATATCGCGAAATAAACGCGCGATATCGATGTGGCATCGAGAGTGCGATCCTTTCCGGAAACGACGACACGCATCGCACATGTGGGCGAGAGGTTGTACGCTGTTCAGATACGGATTTTGCACCTGCCACAGGGACCAGATTCAATTCCAAAGGTTAGAGTTCGGATAGGGTGTAAATTGACCGTATACATGGCATTGAGATTTTAGACCGTATTTAGTCCAGTCTAATTTTTATGAGTCTCACCAGTTGTCGATCATTTGATTTAATTCCAAAGATCACATGCTGAGAGAAACACTTCAATTAATGCGCTGGCATATTATCCTTTTCGGACAGCGCGGGGCTCCAAATTTTACATAAAATCAGAAGTTTTCTGATTTTCGTATTCACTTACGTGCGTGATTCGAACAGTTCAAAATTCGTCAGCGCCGAAGATTCGATAATCCAAAAGCTTCATGAACCCTTTTTAGCTGTTTAGATTACACAATTGATTCTAGTAGCAGCTAAATCACTGATAAATGTGTTTGAACTACCAGAGTCCAACAACTGCAGAATCACTTGATCCTTTATCATGGCTCTCAGCCTGACACATTTGTGGGTACATTTAGGGTTCTCAGCACCAGACAATGCATTAAGAGAAAGAACCATCCCATCCTCAAATCTGTCACTACTAGCATCAAGAAAACTCAACAACTCATCAGATAAGATGGGTCCCCCATCTCCTCCTTCCTCAACGGCAATATAGTTCAATTGTGGTTGGCCTTGAGTTTTACATTTGTGTCCAGGCACATACTTCTCCCCACATCGATAGCACAACCCATTAACTCTCTTGTACTCCTTTAATTGTCTTGCTTTCCACACATCACCTTGTGAATCATTGTTTTCCTTGTTAAAAATAGTAGCAATAGGTCTTGCCATACCACCTTTCTTTCCTACAGTAACATGTCTACCTCGCATACTTTCTATCTTCAAGGCCAATTGGGCAGCCATTACCACAATGTCACACAAGGTTTTGGAAGGCAACCGAATGCGAACCATGTACGTGCCAGGATCAAAAACTCACGTACACAGCGATTACATAATTGGACATCATCACACATTGCTCAAAGTAAATAGCGAAAAATTACTTTATTACAACAAGATGTCCAAGACATCCACTGAGTCTATAACATAGTCATTAACATTAAAGTGCGGAAATACGAAACGTAGAAGATAAGGCCTTCACAGGCAGCTGACTGGGGGTTTGCTACTAAGATAAACTAGAACTCATCATAGTCCTAAAACTTCTCAAAGTCCTCCATGTTGCCAGCATCTCCTCCTGAGCACTAAGGACAGTGGGGACAACCTGGGGTGGTGGTTTGTAAAGCAAGGATGAGTACACATCAACGTACTCAGCAAATGTCCCGTTTGGCTAAAGTGGACTAGTTGTATGTGGAGTTAAGGCTAAGCAGTTGCTTTTAGTTGGTCAAATATTTATTACTATCAGTAGATCCAAATTTTAGTAATAAAACCAATTATTACCCAAATGTACTTCCTCCAAGAGTGAAAGCATCTAGGCCCCTGGTTGGTTTTAGTGATTAATGACAACGTAATGTTATATGTGACTAACGTGTGTTTTGCAGAGACAAATGGTAAGTTAGGTCGCATGACAGGTAGAAGTACTACAACCGTGAAAACAATCCCGGAGATAAGAACTCGAAGCGATGGCTAAAACAACGAAACAAAAGGTGAAGGACTACGGAGTCCGAGTGTCAGGGACATGTGGACACTCGTGATTTAGTTAGGTCTTTTATTCTCTTTTAGCCGTACTATAAAGAGGGGTTGTCGATGAGTAGTTTGACCAAGAGAGTTCTAGTTTAGTGTTGGTGCACAATCACACTCACATTCAGTGCTAGATGTCACTCTAGAACTCACTCACAAGTTAGAACGAAAACCGATTTGAAAAACAGCTGAAAAACAAGAAGTAGGGTTTCTGGCCCTGGGGCACCGGACTGTCCGGTGTGCACCGGACTGTCCGGTGCACCCACTGCCAGGTGGGGCCAGGCTGGCCCTGGGAAGAGCCTTTCCCACGCAGAAACCCGAGAGCGCAGGTTTCAGAGTTGAATTATAGTGGCGCACCAGACAGTGCACCGGACTGTCCGGTGTGCACCGGACAGTGACTGTTCACTGTCCGGTGTGCCATCAGTCCAACGGCTAACTGTCAGAACTAGCCGTTGGAAACGACCGTTGGCGCACCGGTGGCGCACCGGACTGTCTGGTGCGCCCATGCGCAGTGAGATGCCTGTAACGGCTAGTTGGTGGGTGAGGGTTATTTATACCCCCTCCACCCACCATATTCAATGTCTTGCACCCCACATTTATTCCAGCACATTGCTAGAGCATTGCAAGCACCAAAAGCCTAGTGAGGAGATTAGAGAATCTTAATCCGCGTTTGTTCCTCATTAGCGCTAGCGAGAGCCACCTAGAGCACACACCACTTGCATTAGGCTTCTCTTGGTCAAGCGAAAGTCTACGGCTTGTTACTCTTGGTGATCGGCATCACCTAGACGGCTTGGTGGCGTTGGGAGCTCGGTGATCACCGTGAAGATCTTGTTGGTGACCCGACTCAAGTTTGTAAGCGGTCTCGAGGGATCCACCGCGCCGGAGTGGCAAAGGATCATCTCATAGTGAGCACTTGGTTCTTGCGAGGACCAAGGGGGAGCGATACCCTTGCGCGGGTGCTCCAACGAGGACTAGTGGAGAGTGCCGACTCTTTGATACCTCGGGAAAAATTGGAGGAGTCTTCTAAACCTTGCTTTACATTCTGCACTTAATTTAAGCACTTTACATTGTGTATCTGTTTAGCAAGTATTTGAAGTATTGTCTTAGCATTATTGTATTTCTAGTATTGATATCTTAGTGCTAGTTGTTGGGGTGAAGTTGGGCTCTTGCTTAGCTCTTGCTTAGCTTTTAATTAGTGTTGATTTTTAGAAAAGCCCAATTCACCCCCCTCTTGGGCATCATGATCCTTTCAATTGGTATCAGAACCTTGTTGCTCGTAGATTAGCTTAACCGCTAGAGTTACGATGTCCGGTGGGGATGGACCTCCTCCCATTTTTTATGGTGACGATTTTCCTTATTGGAAAATTCGTATGGAAGCATATTTAGAGGCTATAGACATTGGTGTCTATAAAGCCGCCACACAAGGATTCCCCGAACCTAGAGATCCCATAAATCTTGTAGGTGATGAGTTCAATTATGAGAAATGGAATGCTAAGGCCAAAAACACCCTTTTTAGAGGCCTTTGCAAAGATGTGTTCAATAGAGTAAGACATCATAAAAATGCTCATGATTTGTGGATGGATATTTGTGCTTTACATGAAGGAACTAGAAGTGAGCGTGAGGAGAGATATCTCATAGCCATGAGAAAGTTAAATTCTTTTCAAATGCTTGCTAATGAAAATGCCAATGCCATGTACTCACGTCTCAATATTCTTGTAGAGGAAGTTAATGGATTGGGGCTTACTCAAATCTCACAATCGGATGTTGTGAGGAAGATTCTCAGTGTCCTCCCAATAGACAAATATGGACACATTTGTAGGATTACGGGGAGGCTACGCTAGCGCAAAACAAAAATTTTCATCCCCATAATACCAAGAACTACTGCGGTTATAGGTCATGGAATTACCACTAGACGCGCAGAGCAGCGGAAGACGTCTCGATGTAGACAAACGCGTCGAGCAGTGCCGTGCAGTCGCCGGCGTCCTTCACGTCCTCGCACGGTTCGCCCAAGTGCTCCAGATGTAGCACCTCCGAGGTATCCACACGTACAGGGAGGAAGCGCCGCGTACCGAACTGCTAGGTTCGCGACGGCGGCTTGGCGAGGGCGAGAGGTGGGCGGCGGCTGTTAGTTCGCTGGTGGCGAATTAGGTTATCTCTCAACCGCGCCCCCGCCCCTCATTATATAGGCGTTATGGTGGGCTTCTGACGCCGAGGCCCATCATTAACCCTAAAGCCCAGTCTAATTTCGGATCTAATCCGAATTAGGCTTCCTTCCCCTTAAGTGTGTGACCCTATAGGTTCACGTACAAATAGACATAGCCCGAGTACTCTTACTTGGCCCAATAATTGACAGCGGCCTCTAGCAAGACATGTCAACTCCTATGTGTACGTAAAGATCATATCGGACGAACCATTGCGACATTACGTACATGCTGTTCCCTTTGTCTCACGATATTTGGTCTGGCTCTAAGCTGACCTCTCTTTCTCGATACTGTGAATTGGAATCCTTTCAATGGTTAACTCTTAACCCTAGCACGGCCATGCATTTCTTGATCCAATCACTCGAGGGGCCCAGAGATATCTCTCTCACAAAGAGAGGGACAAATTCCATCTTGACTGACCATGCCTCATAGCATGCTTCCTGACAAACCCAAAACTACCTTTATAACTACCCAGTTACGGGATAGCGTTTGATAGTCCCTAAGTAAGTCAATTCACATCTTGAGAACATGCGACAATCTCAGGTCTAAGGATACAGTATTCATGTTGCAAGAAGAGAACTATATTACAATATCTCACGTTGGGTCGGTCCAGCCTCATGTCATACATGCGCCCACATTATTAGTTTAACATCTCCATGTTCATGACTTGTGAAATGTAGTCATCAACTAATACATGTGCTAGTCATCGACTCTGACTAGGGACATCATTTAGAATAACCATATAAGTAAAGAATCTCACAAACAATTCACATAATTGCTAATCAATACAAGGTGCCTTCCATGGATATTCAATTAAGCAATATATATATCATGGATACAAAGAAATATGCTCATCTCTATGATTATCTCTAGGGCATATTTCTAACAACATTGTCACTGTGCTACATCAAATGGATCTTTCAGTTACCACACCTACACAAATTCTGGGAAAGATCAATGCTCGTGAGATGTACATGCACATCAACGACAAAGAAGAATCATCTTCCAAAAGAAAGGATTTGGCTCTCAAAGCAAATCATGAAAGAAAAGGAAAAGCAAAAATACAAGTTGAGGAAGAATCCTCAAGTGATGATGACCTTGATGCTAACATTGCCTTGATGGTAAGGAAGACCACCAAGATGTTGAAGAAGCTCAACAGAGAAGGCATCAAATTTGATTCAAGAAAGAAGAAATTCTTTTCCAACAAAAGAAAGCCCATTTCTGAGATGGATTGCTACAACTGTGGTGAGCTCGGTCATCTTGCTCATCAATGTAACAAGCCCAAGAAGAACAAGTTTAAGGGCAAGAAAGAAGATGACAGCGATGATGAAAAGAAGGAAAAGAAATTCTTCAAGAGGAAGGATGGGAAGCAAAAGAGGTTCCACAAGAAGAATGGAAAGGCATATATTGTTGGTGACTGGCTCACTGACATTGAGTCATCAAGTGGATCTTCTTCAAGTGAAGAAGAGAATGATGAAAAAGTTGCCGCCATCGCCGGGGACTTCTCTTCACCACCACCATCACCATCATCGACTCCTCACCTATGCCTTATGACTAGAGGTGAACGGAAGGTACAAAATGATATTGATATTACTGATGATAGTGATAGTGATGAGGAATTTGCTTCACCTTCTTATGATGACTAGCTGACTTGCTTAAAGAATATACTCAAATTATTAGAAAGTCAAAAGCTAAATGTGATAAGTTGAAAAATGAAAATGAATCTTTAAATGCCAAATATGATATAGTTATAAAAGCTAGTGATGAAATAAAAGAAGAAAATAAAACTATGTCATCAACTGTAAATGAGCTCACAATCTCCCTAAAAGATGCTAATGATAAATGTGACAAATTAAATGAAGCTAATAGGGAGTTGCAAAATAGACTAGTAAAAATCAAGGAAGACTATACTCAAATTAAATTTTATCATGACAATCTTCTTATTGAAAATGAACTTTTATCTTGCAAAACACATGAGGCTATTAACCCTGTTGTTAAGATTGATGTAGCAACCTCATGTGATGATTTGAGTCAAGAAGAGCAAACTAGTCTACATGCTGAATTGACTGAAAAAGTTGAAGCCCTGACTTTAGACAACCAAAAATTGAAGAAATACTTGACTGATGCAACTACTAGAGGAAAGGTTGCTATTGAGAACAATGATTTCAACAATGAGTTGGCAGTGGATAATCAAAGGCTTAAAAATGAGGTCAAGAAACTAAAAAGTGAAAATGAACATCTTGCAACAAGTGTGCAAAAGTTCAACAAGGGTCAATACCTCCAAAATGAGCTGCTTATGAACACTGTCATGAAAAACAACAAGAGTGGTATTGGATACAATGCTTTTGTGCAAAAGAAAGCTACCACTCAATACAAGCCAAAGCAGACTCACAAGCCCATCAAATGCTTTGAGTGTGGAAATGAAGGTCATTTTGCCCACAACTGCAAAGCCAAACCACCAATCCCTTGCCTAAGCACTCAAGACCATTTGCTTTCAATGCTCATTATGTTCTAAGAAAGGTTGCAAATGGAAAGGTCAAAGTTACATTCCTAGGTCTACCAAACAAGAGTAGACCTAGACAAATCTCGGTTGCAAAGTCCTTGATTGAGAGAGTCACTGGTCCTATGCAATATAGGGCCCTCAAAACTCAAGCTTGATTTGTCTCTGGATGTAGGTGAACTACAAGACCGGTGGGAGCCATTGGGTTATTGACAGTGGATGCACACAACATATGACAGGCAACCCACGGATGTTCACCTCACTTGATGAGAATGTTGATGGACATGATAAAATCACATTTGGAGACAATTCAAAAGGAAAAGTGCAAGGACTTGGCAAGGTGGCAATTTCAAATGATTTATCAATATCAAATGTTCTCTTAGTTGCACCTTTGAGCTTCAATTTATTATCAGTGGGTCAACTCTGTGATCTTGGACTTCAATGCTTATTCACTCCAACAGAGGTTATTGTAACAAAGATGGATGATGAATCAATGGTGTTCAAGGGATTTAGATACAACAACCTCTACTTAGTGGATTTCACTTCAGAAGATGCAGACTTAAGAACTTGCCTCTTCACCAAAGCTTCACTTGGATGGCTTTGGCATAGGAGGCTTGCACATGTTGGGATGAGCACACTCAAGAAGGTATTAAAGAAAGACATAGTTAGAGGATTAAAGGATGTGGTGTTTGAAAAAGACAAGCCATGTAGTGCATGTCAAGCTGGAAAGCAAGTTGCTAATACACATCCTACTAAAGCTTTCATGTCAACAACAAGGCCACTGGAACTACTTCATATGGATTTATTTGGACCTACAAATTATGTAAGTGCCGGTGGCAACCTCTACTGTCTAGTGATTGTTGATGACTGTTGGGGACTTGTTCTCAAATGCTAGGAATTAAGAACAAGGCAACACAAAATGTTAAATGTTAATATCCTTCGCCCCTCGAAGCATTATTCCCCTAAGGATATAATGACTTTGGACGAAGGTTATGAAGGACATACCTTCATCAGCATAAAATATAATAATGAAGAAGGAATCATATGAAACATATAAGTTAACATGAACGATTATATATTATTGATAACTCCTTTCTATTTTATTATGACGGAAGAATAGAGATGATATCAAATTACAAATGTACCTTCAGCTTGTGAGAAGGTAAAAGTACAAGTGTGACGCAAAAGCCAATGCCAAATCAGCGTGAACCGTACAGGAATACTGTTCACCTATTTATAGGCACGGGTCGCAGCCCATGCAAAATTACATTAATACCCATTACATTTAACAATAACCCTATAGTAATTCTTCGAGGTCTAATTTGGCTTTTCATCTTTAAGTCGGTTCCCCTTTTCTGCCGTTATGCCGAAGCTTTTCTGCACATAGCTTCGTGATCGTCTTATCCTTCGTCGTGATCGCCTTTCGTCCTAGTCAAGCTTCGTCTTTAACCGTGCTTTTGTATACCCGCAATCTAACTTCGAAGGTGCCTGTTTACATATTTCTCTTGGAAAACATTGTTAAATCATGTTTTTGAGGACCTTCGGAAGCCGAAGGCCCCCAATAGTAGCCCCTCGCAATATTAATTTGTTAGAATGATAAATTCAGATTGCGAAATGGACGAAGGCTATAAGCCGAAGGTCCAAAAAAACACCTTCCTTTTGCTAGAATAGCAGCAGTCATTGGCAAATGGGGCCCTCCAGTCTCCGACATAATAGGTTTATAAATACGGGCTCGCCACAATTTATTGGGCATGCTCTCTTGCCATCTGTTTTTCTGCTCAAATAGTTTTCTGCCTACAAAAATTTGGTTGCCTCCCTAGTTTTAAGCTTCGGAAGCGAGAGGCAAGAATTCCGAAGGAATGTCTGAGGAGAAGAAGGTTGCTGCCGAAGTGAAGCTGAGCCTTTCTGAAGAGATGCATCTGGGGTTTCTTGAGTCAATGGCGAAGACGAATACGGAGAAGATTACAAGGGAGATTTTAGAAGGTTTATCTGAAGATACTGGTGAGAGTGACAGTTACGATGCAGATAGCGGGGGTGAAGATTCCGAAGATCGGCCATGGCGACCAAGCCATTCAGTCTTCGGAAAATCAACTATTGGGCAAAGTCACCTTGAAAACATGAAGGGGAGATACTTTCGAGATATGTCCATTGTGAGAGCAGATGCCGTAGAAAGAACTGTGTCGAGCCCTGAAGATGATGAAGTCGTTATCTTCCGAAGCTTTTTAAAAGCTGGGCTACGATTTCCTTTAAGCAGATTCGTGGTAGAAGTTCTGAAAATATATCAGGTTTACCTTCATCAACTTATCCCTGAAGCAATAATAAGAATGGGAATCTTCGTCTGGGCTGTGAAGAGTCAGGGTCTAGAGCCAAGTGCGAAAAGCTTTTGCAATATATATGAATTGTTATATGAAACGAAACCCTGGGGTAAAGAGCAATATCATAACAACTTTGGTTGCTACAACTTCGGTGCTCGCTCTGGATCAAGCTGTCTCGTGCCCACCTTTCGGAAGAGATGGCCCGGAGAATGGATGAAAGAATGGTTCTATGTAAAAAATGATTTGAAAGTTCGAGAAGATATTAAGGATATCATCATGCGCCCCATCTGGCAGCGCTTCGGACTCCGGAAACCGAAGGTGGAAATGGACGAAGTAGCCAAAGAATGCCAACGGGCCTTCGGCGCAGTCTGCTCTTTTATCGGGACAAGGGATTTAATACAAGAGCACATTGCTTTCAGAGTGTGGCCTCTTGCAGATAACTGGGAAATGCCGAAAGAAACTGTTAAAGAAACTGACGAATGTGGGCTAATCAGGCTGAAATATACATTCAAGTATGGAGACAAATTCGTTGAACCCGATGATGATTGGTTAAAGAGCATTGAGACTTTAAGTGATGAATTGCTTGGGGTATATTCGAAGGCCGAAGATACTGCAATGTCAGCAGCCTTCGGAGGCCGAAGAAAGAAAAGACTGAACCGAGTTTTTGATGCAATTGGGTCCGTGTACCCCGACTACCATTATCCAGTGCGAGGGCAGAAAAGGAAAGGTACTGCTTCAGCTGCTCCTAGCGAGCCAGCGCCGAAGAGAAAAAGGGTGAAAGTTCTCACACACCGGCCACGTTACATTGAACTAGCCACAGTGCCTGAATTCGGCAGTGGAACATCTTCAGCCCCCGAAGCTAAGGAACCAACTCCGCTGCCCGGAGCCAAAGAGCTGGCCGAAGTGCCAACAACAAAAGAATTGGAAGAACCAAAGACCCTGTTACCAGAAACCGAAGAGCTGGCCGAAGCGCCATCGACAGAAAAGATGGAAGAAGCAAAAGCATCAACTGAGGGGGTGAAAATATCAGAAATTTTGAGTCCTTCAGAAAAAATTAAAGCAGCAGAAATTAAAAAGGGGCCAACAGCGACCCCAAAAAGAAAAAGAATGGTTAATGTGTTAGATGTTTTGGAAACAATTAAACTTCCAAGCACAACCCCAAAGAAGACTGCTGAAACTTCTGAGGCGCTTGCTGAAGTATCCGTTGCTGAGGCTCCGAAGCAACAGACCGAAGTTGGAACTGGACCTTCAGAACCAACCAAGGTAATACCTTTGGAAGCAGAAGAAGCAAAAATTGCAAGGGCAACTGAAGAAATGAAAATGTCAGAGCCTACTTTGGTCGAAGAAATTGATACTGCTGTCCCCGAAGCAACTTCCAAAATATACGATTATATTGTGTGTCATGCTTCGGGGAAAAAGTTATCGGAAGAAGAAGTTTTTGAAGCTAATCACTATGCCAAAGAATTGAAATATCCGAAGGGGGCACTAGTGTTCAATGGGACTGACGAAGAGGATTTCCTATACTGCCTCCCAGACAATAAAGAATTATCCGTCTGCCGGGAGATGTCTAGAAGTATGGGGTTTCCGAAGCTTGAGGCTGGATTATGTGCTATGACGAAGGAGGATCATGCGGATAGTCTTGCGTACAACAGCCTGAAGGTATGGGAATTGGATGTTTACAAATTTTATAATTCGTAACTCATTCTTTTATTCTTATACCAACCTTTTTTTTACATATAGGGTTTAATTTTAAGCAACGCATTGAGAGCACAAAAGAGTGCCGAAGATGAGAGTTATGAAATTGCGTTCAACAATCTACGATCAAAAGTTATTAAACTGAGAAATGAAGCTCTGGAAAAGGATAAAATTCTGCTTACATTGGTAGACAAGGTAAAAAAGGACGAAGCTACCTCAAAGGCCCAGGCCGAAGCCCAAAGACGCGAAATTAAAGATCTTCAGAAACAGCTAGCTAGAGCTAAAGAAGAGCGTATACTTGAAGAAACAAAACGCGAGCTTAGTGATCAACTAGCCAATCATTTAGAGATGAGTGTTAAAGAGCTTCGTGCGTCCCAGAGGAAATGTTATGTTAAATCCATAGAGTGCGTCAAAAAGATAAAATCTAGCTTCACCAGCGTTGGCGCATTCTCTAGTGAAGAGAATTTTTCAAGAGGCAATCCTGAAGGTCCAATGGAATAGATTAGTCACGAAGCAGAGGCCTTCGAGGAAATTCTGAATAGCCGTGGTGACATCTGCGCTTTTTCGGGTGCTAGGGGGATTGCTGCTGTTTTGGAGAGGAAAGGCTGCGAGCATGTAAAATCCTTAGCGCAGACCGAAGCTACCTTGTCCTCTGAAGACATTAAAGACCCCTCACCCGAAGCAAGCATGGTTGGTGGGAAATTCTTCACCGATATCTGGGATAACGGCGGCCGAGAATTGGCGCAAGAAATTATTCAGAGGAGTGAAAAAGGCATCCACGATGCTAGAAAAATAACAGAAGCTACAAAAAAAAGTAAAGAGCCCGAAGGGCAAATAGGTATTAATTAGTGGTTTTTATCATGCTGTAATTTTTAATTCCAGACTCTGCTCTCGGTTTGTAATAGTAATATAGTCGTATCTTTTCTTTCCTCAGAACCTGCTGAAGCATCTCCGGGCCCCCACCCGAAGGGGGACGATGAAATTAGAAAAATGGCCGAAGCCATTATGGACAAGGTTGTCAACCAACTATTGAACGAAGCTGCGGAGATAGTACTTAAAGAGGATTGAATACTATTGCAGAAACATGTGAAACGTAAAGATGTGTAATATATTGTAACTTTAAATGTAATATATAATCTATTTATAGTTTAATTCTTTACAATGCATGAAACTTTGCATACATACCGTTTTTTGAGCCTTCGGCGAAAAAAAACACCTTCCCTTCTTTTCATGCTTTGTGAAGAAAATCCTTTCTATATCACAAGAATTCGCTTACTTCTCCGATGAAAAATGTCCAAGCTTCGTGAAATATTTTCCGAAGCTATAAAAAAGTTTTGTGTTGCGTTTCCGATGTGGCTACACTTCATCTCGATTTGTCTTGTGCCTTAGCACAATTTTCTCTTTTCTAAAATATGTTCCGAAGGTCAACACTATATCCCCTTCTTGTTCCAGATGCATTATGTTGTATGATGCTTATGTTATGCAGAAATGATGTGATGATGTTATGCTATGCAAAATGATATTTGTGCCGCAGATATATATCCCTGTAATAAAGCACACACACTTTTTATATCAGCGCTGACTTTTCGCTGTAAGCCTCCCTTAGGAGCTTCTTCGCCTTTTACTTTCAGCGGAATCAGCGTTTATTTTTCGCTGTAAGCCTCCCTTAGGAGCTTCTTCGCCTTTTACTTTCAGCGGAATCAGCGTTTATTTTTCGCTGCAAGCCTCCCTTAGGAGCTTCTTCGCCTTTTACTTTCAGCGGAATCAGCGTTTATTTTTCGCTGTAGGTTTAGAAAACTTACACTGCGCTCCCTTAGGAACGACTTTTTACTGTTTCGAACAATTTGTACTGTGTCCGTTAGATCAAATTTTTGATAATTCAAAGGTCCTCCAAATCAGTATAAGTTCGTATGCTTCGGCAACTCAAGCCTATGGAAAAAACATATTTTCATTATGGTAAAAAACTAAAGTATTACAAGGAATTGAAATTCAATAAAAGACATTTAAGCTCTTCATAATTGTTTCTTATTGACAAAAGGGTAATAGTGAATGTAGAAAATGCAAAAGAACTGCTGTTGAGGTAGGATATTTGTCAATAAATGTGCTTCGACTCTGGCACAGTGCTGTTGACTGTGCGAGCTTCGGACTCCTCTCTGAAATCCCTTTGAAGATGATTGTGCTGACTCCCTTCTGGCTGTTGTCCTCGCTGGGTCGGCGGTGGCGGTGGAGGTTGCTGCCAAGATGCTTGGGGTTGGCTCGCCGAAGCAACAGAAGCTGCAGGGTGGTTGCCTACATATTCTGGAATATAAGGTGAGTGATACGAAGCAGTATGCATGACCTGCTTCGCCTGACTCTGTTGCGCTGCTGCTTCCGCTATTTCCTTCTGCTTCTGGATGGTCACATGGCACATCCTGGTAGTGTGGCCCTTGTCTTCACCACAGAATAGGCAATATATTTTTCTTGGCTGGTCTCCAAACCTTCCCCCAAAGCCCCTGGCGCCTCTACCCCTTTGCGCTGGCGGCCGAAAAGAACTCTGCTGTTGGGCCGAAGCTTGTGAAGAGTGTTGTGGCCTTTGCTGCTGGCTCCCTCGATCATCAGTTTGAGCAGAGTTATGGATTGACCTAACATGCCTCGGGTGAAATCTTCCTCCGAAGCCCCTGGTCATTTCAGAGAACCTGAATGCTTCCTCCCTTCTTTGGCGGAAGTCATTGTCAGCTCGAATGTATTCGTCCATCTTCTGGAGCAGCTTCTCCAACGTTTGTGGTGGCTTCCTGGCAAAGTACTGCGCTGATGGTCCCGGCCGAAGCCCCTTAATCATGGCCTCAATGACAATTTCATTGGGCACTGTTGGCGCTTGTGCCCTCAGGCGCAGAAGGTGCTCTTCATGGTCCTGGGTACACTGGAAGAGAGCCTGAGCGGTGACTGGCTTCGTCTGAAACCCTTGGAAGCTAGTTATCAGCATATCCTTCAACTTCTGCCAAGAAGTGATTGTCCCTGGCCGAAGGGAAGAGTACCAAGTCTGGGCAACGCTCCTGACGGCCATGACAAAAGATTTTGCCATGACTGTCGTATTGTCACCATACGAAGATATGGTTGCTTCATAGCTCATTAGAAATTGCTTCGGGTCTGTGTGACCGTCATACATGGGGAGCTGGGGTGGCTTGTAAGACTGTGGCCATGGTGTAGCCTGCAATTCTGTTGAGAGAGGAGAAGCATCATCAAAAGCAAAGTTTCCATGATGGAAATCTTCATACCAGTCATCCTCATTGTGGAAGCCTTCCTGATGAAGCTCTCTGCGTGGAGGCCTTCGGCTTTGATCATCTTGAACAAGATGACGAACCTCCTCAGAAGCTCCGTCTATCTGTCTCTGAAGATCAGCTAGACGAGCCATCTTCTCCTTCTTGCGTTGCACCTGTTGCTGAAGGATCTCCAGGTTTTGGATCTCCTGATCCAGGTCATCCTCCGGAGGTGTTGGACTAACAGCCTTCCTCTTCTGGCTTCGGGCCTCTCTGAGAGAAAGGACATCCTGATTGGGATCCAGCGGCTGTAAAGTACCAGCCCCTGTCGCTGAAGCTTTTTTCGGCGGCATGACGAAGGTAATGCTTGCCGAAGTTGTTCAAAACTCAAGAAATGGAAGTGAGTTCACCGGAGGTGGGCGCCAATGTTGGGGACTTGTTCTCAAATGCTAGGAATTAAGAACAAGGCAACACAAAATGTTAAATGTTAATATCCTTCGCCCCTCGAAGCATTATTCCCCTAAGGATATAATGACTTTGGATGAAGGTTATGAAGGACATACCTTCATCAGCATAAAATATAATAATGAAGAAGGAATCATATGAAACATATAAGTTAACATGAACGATTATATATTATTGATAACTCCTTTCTATTTTATTATGACGGAAGAATAGAGATTATATCAAATTACAAATGTACCTTCAGCTTGTGAGAAGGTAAAAGTACAAGTGTGACGCAAAAGTCAATGCCAAATCAGCGTGAACCGTACAGGAATACTGTTCACCTATTTATAGGCACGGGTCGCAGCCCATGCAAAATTACATTAATACCCATTACATTTAACAATAACCCTATAGTAATTCTTCGAGGTCTAATTTGGCTTTTCATCTTTAAGTCGGTTCCCCTTTTCTGCCGTTATGCCGAAGCTTTTCTGCACATAGCTTCGTGATCGTCTTATCCTTCGTCGTGATCGCCTTTCGTCCCAGTCAAGCTTCGTCTTTAACCGTGCTTTTGTATACCCGCAATCTAACTTCGAAGGTGCCTGTTTACATATTTCTCTTGGAAAACATTGTTAAATCATGTTTTTGAGGACCTTCGGAAGCCGAAGGCCCCCAACAATGACTTCTCAAGATACACTTGGGTGTTCTTTCTCCATGACAAATCTGAAGTTGCATCTATATTCAAGAAGTTTGCCAAGAAAGCACAAAATGAATTTGATTGCAAGATCAAGAAGATTAGAAGTGATAATGGCAAAGAATTTGACAACACCAACATTCATGAGTATTGTGATGAAATTGGGATCAAGCATGAAGTATCTGCAACATACACACCTCAACAAAATGGAGTTGTTGAAAGGAAAAACAGGACCTTGATCACGCTTGCAAGAACAATGATTGATGAGTATAACACACCGGAGAGGTTTTGGGCCGAAGCTGTCAACACTGCATGTTATGCATCAAACAGGCTATTTCCTCACCGGCTACTTGCGAAGACTCCCTATGAACTGCTAAATGGGAAAAAGCCAGACATCTCCTTCTTCCGGGTGTTTGGGTGCAAATGCTACATCTACAAGAAACGCCATCACCTAGGGAAGTTTCAAAGACGTTGTGATATTGGTTTTCTTTTGGGTTATTCATTAAAGTCCAAAGCATATCGAGTATTCAACCATGCCACTGGCATGGTAGAAGAAACATATGATGTGGAATTTGATGAGACTAATGGCTCCCAAGGAGCACTTGAAAATCTTGATGATGTAGGTGATGAGCCACTTAGGGAAGCAATGAAGAACATGCCTATTGGAGCTATCAAACCAAAAGAAGATGAAGAAGAGGTGCAAAACATTGACAGGTCTTCTTCATCAAATGTACCACAAGATGATGAAAAAGATGAGAGGCATGCAAATGAAGATACATTTGTCTCTCATGAACAAGCAAGGGTACAAGCCGAAGATGTTGATGCTCTAGGATCTTCTTCCCAAGTGGTTGACAGGAGAAACTCATCATTACTTCAAGCTCATCCTCCAAATCAAATCATCAGGAGTCCTTCACAAGGGGTTATTACTCGATCACATAGACATGCTTCTTTTATTGAACATCACTCCTTTGTTTCTTGTGTTGAGCCTACTTGTATAGATGAGGCGCTACAGGATCCGGACTGGGTGAATGCCATGCATGAATAACTTAACAACTTCACCCATAACGAAGTTTGGACCCTGGAGAAGCCCCCACAAGATGCAAGAATCATTGGAACAAAGTGGGTGTTCAAAAACAAACAAGATGATCAAGGTGTGATTGTAAGAAACAAGGCAAGACTTGTTGCAAAGGGATTCTCTCAAGTTGAAGGCTTAGATTTTGGAGAGACCTTTGCACCGGTTGCTCGACTGGAAGCCATCCGTATCCTACTTGCATATGCATCATGCTATGATATAAAACTTTATCAAATGGATGTAAAAAGTGCTTTTTAAATGGCTTCATAAATGAACTTGTATATGTTGAGCAACCGCCTGGATTTGAAGACCCTAGATATCCTAACCATGCTTACAGGTTGTCCAAGGCGCTATATGGGCTAAAGCAAGCTCCAAGGGCTTGGTATGAGCGCCTTCGCGACTTCCTCATCGAAAAGGGCTTCAAGATCGGGACCGTCGACACAACTCTATTCACAAAGAAACATAACGGTGATATTTTCATTTGTCAAGTATATGTTGATGATATAATCTTTGGCTCGACAAATGACTATCATTGCAAGGAATTTGGTGAGTTGATGTCGAAGGAGTTCGAGATGTCAATGATTGGTGAGCTAACGTACTTCCTCGGCTTTCAAGTTAAGCAAATGAAAGATGGTAACTTTCTCTCACAAGAGAAGTATACCAAAGACTTGTTGAAAAGGTTCAACATGGAGAAGTGCAAACCAATCAAGACCCCCATGCCAACAAATGGACATCTCGACTTAGATGAGGGAGGTAACCCGGTTAATAAAACTCTCTACTGTTCTATGATTGGTAGTTTATTGTACCTTACCGCATCTAGGCCCGATATTATGTTTAGTGTCTGCATGTGTGCTAGATTTCAATCTAATCCTAAGAAAGCTCATCTTCGTGCTATTAAGAGAATTCTTAGGTATCTCAGGCACACCACAAGCGTTGGTCTGTGGTATCCCAAAGGAGCTACTTTTGATTTAATTGGCTATTCCGATTCGGATTATGCCGGTTGCAAAATTGATAGGAAAAGTACTTCTGGGGGATGCCATCTGCTTGGTAGATCACTAATTTCATGGACATCCAAAAAGCAAAATAGTGTTGCCTTGTCAACTGCCGAAGCGGAATACATTGCCGCAGGTGCTTGTTGCACACAAATTTTGTATATAAAACAAACTCTTCTAGACTATGGTGTAGTTCTAGAAAAGGTACCTTTGTTGTGTGATAATGAGAGTGTTGTTAAAATTGCTAATAATCCTGTACAACACTCTCGCACCAAGCACATTGATATCTGTCATCACTTCCTTAGAGATCATGTTGCTAAAGGAGATATCATTTTAGAAGGAGTGAGGTCGGAAGATCAATTAGCGGATATTTTCACTAAGCCACTTGATAAGACCCGCTTTTGCATGTTGAGGAATGAACTAAATATTCTTGATCTCAGAAATTTTATGTAAGCTGTCAAATGGTGTTGTTAAGCTTGCATTGCATGTTTAAATTTCTTGTATTGCATCTAGGGCTTGTCTAACCTAGTTGAGATAACCGCCAACAAAGCGAGTAAAAAAGCTTAACTCGGATCAAACTTGACAAGTCTTAGTTTTAAGCTTTTAGCACTTAAATTCTTACTTTTTATGCAATTGTTGGTTCTTGAAATATGCATGAGGTACTGCACTTAGGGGGAGTATTCAAAACTCAAATCACTCATGAAAACCCCTAGTGCAAGGCCGAAATGCAAATTTCACTATTTGCCTATTTTCTCTAAAAATTATCTAGCCTATGGCAAAATATTTTGAAAAATATGAGAAAATATATGAGGGTGTCAATACCTGTCCCAACAAGTGTTATTTTGTGTGATTATAAGTTGGGATTTGGTTTGGTTGGAAATTAGATAGAAAAATTCAAAAAAATTTCAATCTTCCCTCTGTCTGGGCTCACCGGACACTGCACTATGCAATGTCCGGTGCACCGGCAGCCGCGCGCTAAATTCCCTTCTCCTGTGCGCTGTCCGGTGGTTCACCGGACAGCTACTGTGCGCTGTCCGGTGTGCACCGGACAGGCACTGTAGACTGTCCGGTGCGCCCATACTCGGTTTTTAAAAAATCCTTCTCTGCCCGAGCCCGAGGCCAGGCTCATTTTCTCCCCTCTGGCCAGCCACTGCTCTCGGTCTCTGGCGATCAGACCCCCTCTCCGGCGATCTCCTGCCGGCGGTGATCTCTCCGGCGACCACCAGCGCCAGTGCTTCTCCCCTTCCCTCCTCTGGTGAGCTGCCCTGCACCTCTTCCCTCTCTCTCCATTCCTTTGATCAGTGCCCCCCCTTTCTCTCCCCTTGTGAGTCAAATCCAATTTCTATCAAATCCTGTGAATTCCAGTGAAACCAAGTGGTCATATGTGTTCCTCTGTGTGCCCTGAACATTCCTGCAGGTTCCTAGCTCCTTCGGGAGGTTTTTCCCACCTCAAATAGCCATTTCCCCGAAACCCTAAAACTCCGCCCTCCACGTGTTCGGTGAAATGCTCAAACCAGCCAAAAATGCTCCAATTGAACCCAAATTTTTCAGGCACCTTCACAACATCTCCAGTAACATATTCGCCAAATTTCACGCCCATCCGATATTCCAGGCTTTAATTTCACCCAATTCCTCGTTTCGAGCGATCGTTTCCGAGCCGAGTGCCCAAATGTCCTTTTCTTCGCCTAAATTCAAACCAAGCACACACTTCACTCATATTCACCCATATAAACCTATTCGTGAAATATCGGCTCAATTCCACGTCATTTCGTGCCTCAATTCGAATTCCAAACCTCCTATGGCACTTTTTATCGTTCAAACGCCGTTTTCACGTCGTTTGACCTCTCGATCGTCTCATCTCTTGTTTTCTGTGCCATATTTCTCTGTGTATGTATTTATTCACATTTCATATACTTATGACTATGTGACTAATATGTGCTCACCTCTTCTGTCATTTCAGTAACCTTGATTGCCCGTGTGTCGTCTCCTGTCCTGCCTGGATTGTCACCTCTTGTGTGAGCTTTCCAGGTAGTCCTCTCATCCTTTGATATTCTATCGGATATTATCGATCTGTGCTTAGTCTCTCTCTCTCATTTGCAGTCATCAGGTCAGGATACCGCGCACGAAGAATGTGTCGGCGCCAGGGGGAGGCGATGATGAGGATCCTCGTCGCCCCTTCAGGCAGGTCAAGGGCAAGACAGTACACTTGGAGCAGCAGGAAGGCCGCAAGAAGCGGCGTATGGACAGAGCAGCCCGTGCAGCGGCAGCAACAGCAGCAGCCGCTGCGCAGGCCGAGCTTGGAGATCAGCCACAGACTCCGTCAGACCAGATTGCGTACCGTGTTCGTCGTCTCGCCTCCCGGCCTCGCTCCTCCACTCACACCACTGCTTCCACTCCACCACCCACTCTGCCTGCTCCCGTCACCCCTGTTGCGCCATCCACCACCACAGCCATACCCGCTACCTCCACTACACCAGCTTCCACTGCTCCTCCTCTCACTCCCGCTTCAGCTCCTCCTATCCCTCCACCTCGATTCCGGGAGCGCGATGAGACTGAGGTACGACCACTTGCTGCGGATCCCAGACTTTTTGACCTTCAGCGTGCTACAGCGGCACGGGTACGTAGGTTCAGATACGTACCCGTGGAATCTTGGTTACCGGCTCAGAGGGACCCTGCTGCAGTTGACCTTTTCAGCACCCGTATTCAGGAGTCCTTTTTCAGAGCTCAGATGTCTGCACAGATTGCTCTGCGAGTGCACCGGCTCTTGGACCTTCCAGCTTTTCTGCTCGCCGCCGGTGCTGACTCTGAGGTGCACCTCACATATCTGCCTGGCCTTCTGACTCTTTTGACTACCAGCGGTAGGTATGTTGAGGAGTGGGTCCGAGTTTTCTACGCGACTGTATGGATAGACCCAGATGATCACTGGATGAGGTTTCGTTTTGAGCGAGAGGATGTCACTATTACTGCCAGTCAGATTCGCCAGCTCTTTGGATTTCTCGAGTCGCCGACTCGACTTCACAGCTTATGCTACGGCACCTCTGACCCTCCTCGTCGCCCTCACGGCGGTGTGGCTCCGAGTACAGCTCACGTCGCGGCTCTGTTCCGCCCGCCCTTCTCAGATGGGTCGCGACGTTCATCGACAGATTTTACTACAGCAGCCAAGTACTTATTTGAGCTTATCAGACGGACTCTTCTGCCGAGGATGGGATACAGGGAGGCTACCACACATATCCAGCTCTGGCTCCTTGGTGCCCTGGTCTCTCACTCTGAGTTTGACGTCGTGGATTTCCTTATATGTGAGATCGAGGACACCGTTTTGGATGGCATACGTGCTCGTCGACAGTTGCCATATGCTCACTACCTGTGTCACATTTTTGCGCAGCTGATTCGGCCTCCACAGTTCCAGGGTACACTTGAGGCCTCACGCCTTGTCTTTGGGTCCTACCGTCCTGCGCCTGAGGCTCCTGTGCCAGCTTCTGCTTCAGTCTTTGACTCTCAGGCCGAGGATGCTGCTCTTCATCAGTTCGAAGCTCAGGATGCAGCAGTTGATGATGATGATGATTTTGGGATTCCTCCTCCGCCTCCGGCTCCTATGCCTCCACGCTCACATGATCACGAGGCTGGGAGTTCTAGTGCTACCCCTGCTGCCCCTCCGGCTATTGACCCTACTATTGCTTCGATTCTTCAGACTCTCACTCAGCAGCAGGCTCACTTGGCAGCCGAGCAGACCCGCCAGGCAGCAGCCCATCAGCAGTTATCCGAGAGGATGTTCTCGATGTTTCAGACCATACAGGACAGACAGGATTCCCTTCAGCAGCAGCTTCTCTAGGATCGGGCTGAGAGCAGGGCATTCATGGCTCTTATGCTACAGCATTCTGGTGTCTCAGTTCCCCCGGTTCAGTCTGCTCCACCTCCTCCGCTTCAGGCTCCTGTTGTGCCAGCGATTCAGCCAGGACCCCCTCTTCCTTCTGTTAGTCCTTCTTCCTCTCCGCTCCGGCCGGTCACTCTGGCATTCACGTCACCGGTTCTCAGTTCTGTCTGCCCTCAGCCGCCAGTGCCACCAGCTTCAGCTGTTACCACTACTGTTGTGGCAGTATCTGTGACCACTTCTGTTCCGGCAGCTTCTGCAGCGCGGCCTCAGTCCGAGTCAGTACCAGCTCTAGCTTCTACCGCAGATCCTGGATCCGAGACTGACTCTGACCCTCCGCCGGCGTTCGCTCTGCTGCCTCGACCGCGACCGGATGCGCCCCCGCCGCCTCCTCCCGCTTCAGATGTTTAGGTTCGGGTACCCTTTTGGTGTTTGACGCCAAAGGGGGAGAGATATGAGTTGTGAGAGCTAGGGGGAGTTAGAGAGTTAGTAGAGAGTCATTTTGATGTAATACATGTGCTTATTACTCTCTGTACTAGCTTGGTGCTTTTGGCTCACAAACTCTATATATACTCTCGATGCTTATGATTGACTGTGTGTATTATATTTTCACCTTATATTCTATCACCAGTCTTCTAGTTCTTGATTCATTGTTTTAATTTCACTTCTATATGAACAAGAATCTTACGATGTGTATGCGCTCATTCTTATTATTATAGTACACGTTCTTTCTGTCAAAGATTACTAAGTATAACTAACCATCCTTTCTATTGACAGAAACTTCAAAACAAACTACCCTCACAAATCTTGTAGGGTTGTCATCAATCACCAAAAAGGGGGAGATTGAAAGCATCTAGGCCCCTGGTTGGTTTTACTGATTAATGACAACGTAATGTTATATGTGACTAACGTGTGTTTTGCAGAGACAAATGGTAAGTTAGGTCGCATGACAGGTAGAAGTACTACAACCGTGAAAACAATCCCGGAGATAAGAACTCGAAGCGACGGCTAAAACAACGAAACAAAAGGTGAAGGACTACGGAGTCCGAGTGTCAGGGAGATGTGGACACTCGTGATTTAGTTAGGTCTTTTATTCTCTTTTAGTCGTACTATAAAGAGGGGTTGTCGATGAGTAGTTTGACCAAGAGAGTTCTAGTGTAGTGTTGGTGCACAATCACACTCACATTCAGTGCTAGATGTCACTCTAGAACTCACTCACAAGTTAGAACGAAAACCGATTTGAAAAACAGCTGAAAAACAAGAAGTAGGGTTTCTGGCCCTGGGGCACCGGACTGTCCGGTGTGCACCGGACTGTCAGTCTGGTGCACCCTCTGCCAGGTGGGGCCAGGCTGGCCCTGGGAAGAGCCTTTCCCACACAGAAACCCGAGAGCGCAGGTTTCAGAGTTGAATTATAGTGGTGCACCGGACAGTGCACCGGACTGTCTGGTGTGCACCGGACAGTGACTGTTCACTGTCCGGTGTGCCATCAGTCCAACGGCTAACTGTTAGAACTAGCCGTTGGAAACGACCGTTGGCGCACCGGACTGTCCGGTGCGCCCGTGCGCAGTGAGATGCCTGTAACGGCTAGTTGGTGGGTGAGGGCTATTTATACCCCCTCCACCCACCATATTCAATGTCTTGCACCCCACATTTATTCCAGCACATTGCTAGAGCATTGCAAGCACCAAAAGCCTAGTGAGGAGATTATAGAATCTTAATCCGCGTTTGTTCCTCATTAGCGCTAGCGAGAGCCACCTAGAGCACACACCACTTGCATTAGGCTTCTCTTGGTCAAGCGAAAGTCTACGGCTTGTTACTCTTGGTGATCGGCATCACCTAGACGGCTTGGTGGCGTTGGGAGCTCGGTGATCACCGTGAAGATCTTGTTGGTGACCTGACTCAAGTTTGTAAGCGGTCTCGAGGGATCCACCGCGCCGGAGTGGCAAAGGATCATCTCGTAGTGAGCACTTGGTTCTTGCGAGGACCAAGGGGGAGCGATACCCTTGCGCGGGTGCTCCAACGAGGACTAGTGGAGAGTGCCGACTCTTCGATACCTCGGGAAAAATTGGAGGAGTCTTCTAAACCTTGCTTTACATTCCGCACTTAATTTAAGCACTTTACATTGTGTATTTGTTTAGCAAGTATTTGAAGTATTGTCATAGCATTATTGTATTTCTAGTATTATTATCTTAGTGCTAGTTGTTGGGGTGAAGTTTGGCTCTTGCTTAGCTCTTGCTTAGCTTTTAATTAGTGTTTGTTGGGGACTTGTTCTCAAATGCTAAGAGTTAAGAACAAGGCAACATAAAAAGTGTTAAGTGTTAAAGTCCTTCGTCCTTCGAAGCATTATGTCCCTTCGGGAAATAATGAGTTTTGGACGAAGGTCATAAGAGACATACCTTCGTAAACATAACAAGTAATGACGAAGGACTCATATAAAGCATGAAATATAATATAAGCATCATCATAGAATCATTTCTATTTTATTAACATGGAAAAATAGAAATGATTTCAAATTACAAAGGTACCTTCGGTCCTGAGAGAAGGTAAAAAGTACAAGCGTGACGCAAAAGCAAATGCCAAGTCAGCGTGTCTACAGTACGGGGGTACTGTTCATCTATTTATAGACACAGGACGCAGCCTGTGACGAATTACAATTATGCCCTTTACAAAAGTTTACAACATTATCTTAGACCTCTATGGATAAAAAGGTCATTCTATCTTTATGTCGGTTTGCAACGCCGAAGCTCTATAAAAAGGAACCTTCGGCCATTTCCTGGGGACGATTTCAGCCGAAGCTGCTTCTTCACGCAAGACCTTCGGCGCAACGAAGCATGGACCCAACAGTAGCCCCTTTCGCGGCGCTAGATCGTTTTTCGTAACGAGCTTGAACCGTGAAAAAATCCTCTCAAGCTTCGGGAAGCCGAAGGTCCAAAAAACACCTTCCCTGAGCTCGTTGCCGAGAAACGATCCATTTCCCGAGATCGTGTCGGTCCCACCTTGCAGAGTCACTGTTTGGTCTTTGCGGTCCACTGCGCAGCGAGTACAAGTTACTGCCCGCCTGGTGTAAAAACCCTGCCGCTTCGCCTTCTTACCTGCAGCACTATATAAACAGACGAGTAGGTGTGAAGTTACCACAGCATTTACTGCTATTTGCACTGTTTTGCTGCCAAAATTTTTAACCATCACCGAAGCTTGTTTGTCAGATTTGAACGAAGCTCTATCTTGAAGCCTGCTTCGGAGAAAAAAGTATCAAAGTTTCACAAGTTCATAATTAAATGGCCAGAGTTCGCTCTACAGCTAGGGTTGAGCGTGAGGGGGACGAAACTGAAGCTTCGGAGACTGTGCCCATCTCCGAAGCGATGCAGCGCTCCGGACTGGTGACTGCGGAAGAAATGCCTGCTGCCGAAGCAAACCCGACAGCTGCCGAAGGAGAAGGGAACATTGAAGAAACCGACTCCGAAGATGACTACCGTATTGCCATGCCCAGCAAACCCAGCCACCTAGACTTCGGAAAATCGACTGTTTCAAAGGTTGATCTCGCCAAGATGGTGAAAGCAGGTTTTTTCAGTGAAGATCAGAAGAAGCTACTTCGCTTCGGGGGAGAAGAGACCACCCCGAAGCCAGAGAAGGACGAGGTTGTCATCTTCAAAAGCTTTTTAAAGGCTGGGCTAAGATTCCCTGTTCACGAGATTGTTGCGGAGATATTGAAGAGGTTTGGCATCTACCTTCACCAGTTAACTCCTAACGCTATCGTTAGGCTTAGCGTTTATATTTGGGCCCTCCGAAGCCAAGCAGTGGAGCCTTTTGCTGACAGTTTCTGTCGAGTTCATGAATTGCATTATCAAACAAAGGCCAGAAAAGATGGGCTTCATGAAAACTTCGGTTGCTACAATTTTGCCTACCGGAAAACCGCAAAGTTTCCTGTAATCAGCTACCGAAGCAAATGGCCGGCAGGCTGGAAATCAGAATGGTTCTATGTCAAGGTTGATGAGGACAAGGAGAAGCTTGTGCAAAGTCCACTCGAGCTAACTTTCGGAGAAACCCGACCCCACTGCAACATGACACCAGAGGGTCAAACTCAACGGGCAATGGATGAATTCAGAATCATTGCAGAGCATATTGGTACCAGGGATCTGGTTCAAGAATTCTTAGCATTCAAAGTCTTCCCTACTCTGAAAAAATGGGAAATGCCAAAGTTAAAGGGGGAGAAGAAGGAAGGGGATCTTGTCCGGCTTCCTTACCACTTCAAATTCAAGAAATATTTTAAGAAGCCCTGCCAAGAGTGGCTGGATACAGTTGAGGTGATGTGTAATGAAATTCTTGGAAATTATTCGAAAAAAGAAGATCAACTGATGACAGCAGCCTTCGGCACCCGTCCGAAGCGAAGGCTGAACCGAGTGCTTGATGCACTGGGTTTCGAATATCCTGATTATGCGCAGCTGAACAAGGGTGCTGAGGGCCAGAGAAGAAAAAGAGCGGCCGAAGCTTTAAACAAGGATGAAGAACAACCACCAAAAAAGAAGAAAATTGTCAAGAGAAAAATATCAACTCCAAAGCGAAAACTATCCGAAGAAGAGGGGACCCCCACACCACCTTCTACTAGCGACGTGGAGGAAATTCTAAAGGTAATGACTGAACCCATGCCCACGAAGCTAAGTCCATTAGGGCCTCGACTGACGAAGCTTTTTCAAAAGGTGGCGGAGCCGGAAAAAACGAAGATAGCCAAAGCGAAAAGGCAAAGAATTATTGCCGTAACAGAAGTTATTGACAAGACGCCACCGAGGGCGTCAATTCAGAAAACACCAGCTGTTGAGGGCACAGAAAATGTCGAAGTCGCACCTTCGGAGGTCGCGGCTACCGAAGCCGCTACAGCCGAAGATGTAAACTTAGAATCTACTATTGAAGACATCAACAAAATTTTAACAGACATGGCTGCAGAAGAAGCTGCCACCACTGCTGAAGAAACCATGGCCACAGTGCCTGGGAAAGGGAAAGAAATAGCCGAAGACACTTCGGACGACGAAGCCTACTCATTTCAAAATTTAGTCGGGCAAAAACTGTCGAAGGCCGAAAAAGAAGAGCTTAAGGAATACGCCAAATCTTGCGGATACAAGCCAGGAGCTCTTCTATTTGGAGGCATTGATGATGAAAAACTGGGCTGCATCCGGGACTCAGCTGGGGCTAAGGTCATCGGTACTCTATCAAAGAGTATCGGTTTTCCGAAACTAGAGACAGACATCAGCCGCTACCGACGACAACATATCGTCGGCAGCTTATTTTATTCAAATTTCAAGGTAAACATCCTTCTCTCTAACTTCTATTGTTTTTTAATAATGGCAATATTCTTTAACGAAGGTTGTTTATTTGCAGAGCATGCTTCTAAGCAAAGCTTTGAGGATGCAGCAAGATCTAGAAGATAAGAAGCACGAAGCTATAATTGAAAATTTAGAGAGCAAGATAAAAGAACAATCAGCTATTATTGAAAAGAAAGACTTCGAACTTCAATCAACCGAAGGCTTGCTGGCAGAGACTGAAGCCAAAGTAGCAGAATTGAATTCGAAGCTTCTCTGCCAATCAAAACAATTTGAACAAGAGAAGCTAAAACTTGATTCGAAACTTGAAGCCGAAGTCCAAGCCAACTCAAATTTGAAGAAATCATTAACAAGCCTTCAGGATAAATGTTTGAATTTTAGCAACAATTGTATCCAACAACTAAAGAAGATCTTTTACTCAGTTGGAGCCAGCAGCGGGAAATTTACCCCTTCGGATGAAGATTTACCAAAAGCCTTCGATCATATCGAAGCTGAAATTGAAGAACTTGACGAAGTTATAGCTGGGCACGGTGACTTCTGTGCCTGGGTAGCTTCTCGGGGTACTGCTGCAGCATTCCTGAAGGCTGGCTGCGAGCATGGAAAGATTGTCAACAGGCCCAACTTCGCCCTGTCTCCATCAATTCTCGACGACATTCCTGACCTCGCCCGGAGCATCTCAAATAGATTCATAAAAATGATATGGACAAAAGGCGGGCGAGAGAAGGCTGGGGACGAAGCTCGAAGTCATCTTGAACCAGTAAGAAATCATACTTTGTACTTACCTTCTCCTTCACACTTGATTTTTACTCGGGATACCTTGATTCATGTAGGATGACGAAGCTGAAGGTGATACTTAAAGGATATGCCGCCGAAGCAGAAACCTGACGAAGATTATTAGGAGTAGACTAGAAAAAACTCAGGAGAATTTGTAACAACTTTTTGTAAATACAATTAATCTATTCTCAAGGAACTTTGTTCATACCTTGTAATATATTCTTACCCTTTTATTGAGACGCTTTGATGTGGACGAAATCAGTATTTTGAGCCGAAGGCGAAAAAACACCTTCCCTTCTTTTCGGACACAACGAAGCATAAAAGACCATTTCTTCTTTTTGCCAAAGCTTTTCTTTTTTGTACATGACGAAACATAAAAGACCGCTTCTTCCTCTTGCCGAAGCTTTTTCTTTTTTGTACATGACGAAACATAAAAGACCGCTTCTTCCTCTTGCCGAAGCTTTTTCTTTTTTGTACATAACGGAACATAAAAGACCACTTCTTCCTTTTGCCGAAGCAACCACTTAGGAACACAAATGCTATGAATGAATGCTTATGAATGCAAATGCTATGATGTAATGTGCGAATGAATGTCCAAAGCATATAACCGAAGCCACACTCAACCATTATTTCCTTGGAATCAACCACACATCAGCTCTGCATTCCCTTAGGAACGACTTTGGAGCTTCCTCGTCTTTTACTTAGACGGTATAAACTCTGCATTCCCTTAGGAACGTCTTTGGAGTTTCTTCGCCTTTTACTTAGGCGGTATAAGCTCTGCATTCCCTTAGGAACGTCTTTGGAGCTTCTTCGTCTTTTACTTAGACGGTATAAACTCTGCATTCCCTTAGGAACGTCTTTGGAGTTTCTTCGCCTTTTACTTAGGCGGTATAAGCTCTGCATTCCCTTAGGAACGTCTTTGGAGCTTCTTCTCTTTTTTCTTTTTCAGTTTCTGCACTCGATGGTGCGTTCTCAGCTGTTACATTTACATTTTTTGGGGGATTTTGCTCTTATAAGACTAAAAAAGGAAATTACACATGATGGCCCCATTAAAAACCTTTCTCCCCCTTCGGAAAGGAAAAGGGTGCCATGAAAAAGAAAAGAAAAAACATAAAAAATTACATCATGTTATACATAGTATCGCCGAAGCTCATCCGCATTCCAAGACCTTGGAATTTCGTTGCCATCCATGTCCTTCAATCTGTACGATCCAGGCCTTGACGAAGATACTACTAAGAATGGTCCTTCCCATTTCAACTGTAGCTTACCCACTGTATCTGGATTAGCCACTCTCCGAACCACCAAGTGTCCCGGCTCAATATTTTTTAGCCGGACTTTTCTATCTCGCCATTTAACTGTTTCAGCCTGATATTTATTGATATTCTCCACGGCCTGAAGCCTGATCCCTTCTAAAGCATCCTTTTCCACAAGGCAAGCATCTTCGGGACCTGATTCTGCCGAAGCTACTACTCTTATTGATCCAGCTTTTGCTTCCTCCGGAGTTATTGCTTCGTCACCGAATAATAATTTGAATGGGGTAAAGCCTGTAGACCTTGATGTTGTTGTATTGTGGCTCCACACCACTTTGATTAACTGATCTGGCCACTTTCCCCTGGGTTGATTGAAGATTAACTTCATTATTCCTGTCATTATAATGCCGTTGGCCCTTTCAACGAGCCCATTTGACTCCGGATGCCTGACTGATGCGAAATGGATCTTCGTTCCAATTTGATCACAGAAATTTCTGAAAACTTCGGAGTCAAACTGCGTTCCATTATCTACAGTGATTGCCTTCGGTACCCCGAAGCGACAGACAATATTCTGCCAGAAAAACTTTTGGACAGTGGCCGAAGTTATTGTGGCCAATGGCTTCGCCTCAATCCACTTGGAAAAATACTCCACAGCCACTATAACATATTTTAGATTCCCTTGAGCCGGTGGTAATGGACCCAACAAGTCAAGGCCCCACCTTTGCAATGGCCAGATGGGTTGTATCAGCTGTGTCAAAGACGAAGGTTGTTTTTGATCTCTTGCACATTTCTGACAACCTTCGCACTTTTGCACTAACTCCGCCGCATCCGAAGCTGCCTTCGGCCAATAAAACCCTTGGCGGAAGACTTTCCCAAGTAATGGCCTGGATCCGATGTGGGATCCACACAGGCCTGCATGTATCTCTTTCATCAACTCTATACCTTCGGCTCTAGATAAGCACTTGAGCAGCGGAGCGCAAACTCCATGTTTGTATAATTCCCCTTCTATCATGACATACGGACGAGCTCTTGCCTCTATTCTTTTATTGTAAGCTTCGTCATCTGAAAGGAACTTACCCTGAAGGTAAGAGATTATTTCAGTTCTCCAATCTTCGCTGTAAACAGGAGATATGTTGAGGACTGCTCTTTCAAGGAGCTCCACTGAAGGTGCCTTTATTGTTTCGAAGAACACATCCGAAGGTAACGGCAGCCCCTGTGCCGCAGACTTAGCTAGCAAATCAGCATGCTCATTTTGTCCTCGAGGAATATTCTTGACAGAGAATCCTTCGAAGGATGCTTCGATCCTTCGGACCGTATCTAGATATTTTTCAAGCTTCGGATCTTTAGCCTTGCAACTTTTGTCAACATGACCCGAAACCACCTGGGAATCAGTTTTAAGAATTGCCCTTCTGATTCCCATTGCCTTTAATTTCCGAAGGCCCAGAAGCAGGGCTTCGTACTCAGCAATATTGTTCGTGCAGCTGAAATCAAGTCTTGCTGCATAACAAGTTTTGACCTTGGATGGTGAAACCAACACAGCAGCTGCACCTGCTCCGAAGATTCCCCAAGAGCCATCACAAAACACTGTCCACACTTCGGCATCTTTATTTGCTTCTTCATCCTGAGCCCCTGGCGTCCAGTCGGCAATGAAATCTGCCAATGCTTGAGACTGGATCGAAGATCTATGCACATAATCAATGTAAAATTCGTTGAGCTCTGCAGCCCATTTCCCAATCCGTCCAGTAGCTTCTCTATTTCTCATTATATCCTTCAACGGCTGCGAAGAAGGAACAATGATATTGTATGCCTGAAAATAATGCCGAAGCTTCCTGGATGCCATTAAAACGGCATATAATACCTTCTCCAGCTCTGTATAATTTTTCTTTGAGACACTAAGGACCTCAGATACAAAATACACTGGAACTTGCTTCTTGAGCTGGCCATAAAGCTTCTCCTGGACAAGCGCCGCACTTACTGCTGAGTGCGAAGCTGCCACATATAACAACAGAGGAGCCCCTGGCGTTGGCGGAGTTAATGTTGTGAGATCTATCAAGTATTGCTTCAACTCTTCGAAGGCTTTTTGTTGACTTGGGCCCCATTGAAAGACTTCGGCTGACTTCAGCACCTCGAAAAATGGTAAGTTTCTTTCTGCTGATCTGGATATAAATCTGTTGAGAGATGCCAGCCTTCCTGTCAATCTTTGGGCCCCTTTTCTTGTAGTTGGTGGCTCCATTCGAAGTATAGCTTCGATTTTATTTGGATTAGCTTCGATTCCCTTTGTTGAAACCAAGCATCCAAGAAATTTACCCTTCTTTACTCCGAAGACACATTTCTCTGGATTCAGCTTCAAACCAGCTTGTCTGAAGCTGGCGAAGGTCTCCTGCAGATCAACAATATGATTTTCCTGCTTCGTGCTTTTGACGATAATATCATCAACATAGGTCAACACATTTCTGCCTATTTGAGACTGAAGAACCTTCGCAGTCATTCTGCTGAAACTTCCTCCAGCGTTTTTGAAGCCCCTCAGGCATCCGAAGATAGCAATACGTGCCACTTGGAGTTATGAAGCTAGTTTTCGGCTCATCTTCCTTTTTCATCCAGATTTGATGATATCCTGAGTAACAGTCCAAGAGACTCATGAGCTCTGAAGAAGCTGCTGCATCGACTAGAGAGTCTATCCTTGGCAACGGGAATTCGTCCTTCGGACAAGCCTTGTTGAGATCTGTGAAATCGATACACATTCTCCACTTGCCATTGGCCTTCTTCACCATAACAGTGTTAGCTAGCCACTCTGGATACTTCACTTCTCTGATAACTCCTGCACTGAGGAGTCTTTTTACTTCATTGCGAGCCCCTTCGGCCTTGTCATCAGACATTTTCCGAAGCCTCTGCTTTCGGGGTCTGAAGGATGGGTCAACATTGAGCGAATGTTTAATAACATCCCGATTTACTCCACAGAGATCATTAGCCGACCATGCAAAAACATCTTTGTTGTTGAATAAAAACCTTATCAAGGTTTTCTCCTGGTCTTCAGATAATTGCGAGCCCAACAGCACCTTCTGCTCTGCTATGTCCTCACACAATAGCATGGGCTTCGGCTGATCTGCTAAAGCTGCCTTCTCCCTTCTGAATTTGTACTGTTCACAAGCTTCAGTTCCATCTATATTATGGATTGCCTTGGAGTCGGTCCAGCTTCCTTCGGCCCTTCTAGCAGCTTCCTGGCTTCCATGGATAGCAATAAGCCCTTGGTCCGAAGGTATCTTCATGCAAAGATAGGCAGGATGAAGGATTGCTTCGAAGGCATTAAGAGTACCACGACCAATAATTGCATTGTAAGGATATTCCATGTCAACAATGTCAAACACAACTTGCTCAGTTCTAGTGTTGTTGATGAATCCGAAGGTTACTGACATGGTGATCTTGCCCAGTGCTACAATCTGTCTTCCTCCGAAGCCACAAAGAGGATGTGTAGCATCATGAATCTTATCTTCTGGCTCTTGCATTTGTCTGAAGGCTTTAGCAAATATGATGTCAGCTGCACTGCCTGTATCGACCAAGACATTGTGAACCAGAAATCCTTTGATAACACAAGAGATAACCATGGCATCGTTGTGTGGGTAATCTTTGAGCTGAAGGTCCTCTTGAGAGAAGGTAATAGGAATGTGAGACCATCTTGATTTGATGAAGGGTCCTTGCACCCCAACATGCTGTACTCTTCTCTGCGCTTCCTTCTTCTGCTTCTTGTTAGCTGGCTCTGAGGACGAGCCACCTGTGATCGGGAGCACCAGCTTCGGGTCCGAAGCAACTCCAGCTTGATTGTTGAACGAAGCCATCAGCTCAGAAAAGTGGAAGTGAGTTCACCGGAGGTGGGCGCCAATGTTGGGGACTTGTTCTCAAATGCTAAGAGTTAAGAACAAGGCAACATAAAAAGTGTTAAGTGTTAAAGTCCTTCGTCCTTCGAAGCATTATGTCCCTTCGGGAAATAATGAGTTTCGGACGAAGGTCATAAGAGACATACCTTCGTAAACATAACAAGTAATGACGAAGGACTCATATAAAGCATGAAATATAATATAAGCATCATCATAGAATCATTTCTATTTTATTAACATGGAAAAATAGAAATGATTTCAAATTACAAAGGTACCTTCGGTCCTGAGAGAAGGTAAAAAGTACAAGCGTGACGCAAAAGCAAATGCCAAGTCAGCGTGTCTACAGTACGGGGGTACTGTTCATCTATTTATAGACACAGGACGCAGCCTGTGACGAATTACAATTATGCCCTTTACAAAAGTTTACAACATTATCTTAGACCTCTATGGATAAAAAGGTCATTCTATCTTTATGTCGGTTTGCAACGCCGAAGCTCTATAAAAAGGAACCTTCGGCCATTTCCTGGGGACGATTTCAGCCGAAGCTGCTTCTTCACGCAAGACCTTCGGCGCAACGAAGCATGGACCCAACAGTGTTGATTTTTAGAAAAGCCCAATTCACCCCCCCCCTCTTGGGCATCGTGATCCTTTCAAAGAGGAAATACCAGAGATCATAATTATACCATAATCATTAATCATCATCATAAAAGTAACTAAAATTCTTCTAATCAAATAGGATCCCAAGGTCGCTCATAACCGTGAGCACGGCTGATATATCAGTTTCTAACACTCTGCAGAGGTCGCACACTTTACCCACAAACTGTGATTCCCATTCTACCCGGAAAGAGCCAATCTCCATTGACCACTACCTAGGTGGTCTGGCACGGTATCACTACGTAGCCTTTACAAAGATTTCCCAGAGGTCATAGCCGCCTGTTAGGTTTCTCCAGTTTAATAAACATAGCACCTCTCCCCAAAGGAAGGGTGACTAACAAAACCAAATCAAGAACCTCTGCAACCAGCCTCGGCAGAGCAAGTACTGTGCCCGGGCCCAATTGACGGCCCTACGGCGAAGCCAACTACTCCTCTGGTTCCTCTAATTAATCAGCTAAGGGCATCCCATTCCACCATCATGGTTGCATTGTTATCCCGGGTGTCGCTCCCCAAACAGGTCCTTACGGAGAGGTACTCAGGAAAATGGCCTAAGTCCCCTAAAGTATCACAAGAATATAATCGGGATAACATCATCGTATCATAATATTCACATCATGTTCATTGATTAAAGTAAAGCAATAGCATAAAGCTAACCATGATAACCCAAAAGGTAAACAAGGATAAGGTAAATACATACTAGTCAATCCTTAGGTTTCAATAATGTAATACGGGACGGTAAATTATAAAGTATGTAGGACATAATAGGTCAGAGGACGCTTGCCTTCACCAGGTTGTTGCTCAGGAAGATCTTCAGCAACACACTCAGGAACCACGGGCTGCTCGTGTCTAAATAAAGTGATCATACATTCAATACATTTGGAAAAGTACAAATGAACAGCACACCAACCACGTACAATCAAGTGAACACAAGTTTGATAAAACACTAAGAACATATAGGGGTAGACTTAAATGCTAGGGTTTAATATAATTAGAGATCAGTGATTCCCTAGATATCATGGACTATATTGTTTAGTGTCGCTAATTTTAGTGAGACAAAATTATATCAGGGATCAATTCATGCATAACATTTTATTAATCTCACAAAATTAAACATCTAAGTACCATTAGCATTTTCATTTTTATTTATTCTCTTAAATAAATAAATCAACACATAAACTAGCCTATAGCTTAGACCAAAAACTAGAGTACTCAGTCTGTGGATGAACATAATTTATTTGGACAGAGAATATTTCTATGAACATTTTGTAATTTGAACCACTAAATTTGGAGTTCATATGAAAAAGATATGAAATAAACAAGTTTTGAAGTTTGAAATATGAAAAAGGTCAGGGGTCTGTTTAAAAGAAGTCAGGGGCCTACGCGCTAAATCGCGGGGCGGTGGGTTGATTCTCGGAAACCCGAGAGTCTCTTTAACAAAAATACACGTGAAGGGGTATCGGGCGATCTCAACTATTAGATCGCAGACGGCAGATCAACGGCCAACATCAGATCCCACGGACGTGCGCGCGAGCACGGGCGCGCAGCGAGCGCTGACAGGTGGGGGACGGGCGTCAGTGACCAGAGGGGAAGGCAGGCTGACCAGTCGGGCCCAGCGTCAGGGGGCGCAGGCGCTGACTGGCGGGCCCGGGGACGCAATGAAGCCTCGGGTCGACGGCGGCGGACTCTGGCTGCACGGGAAAACACTCCGGTGAGCACGGACCGGGCGAACCAGAGGGGCTAAGGGCGAACCGAGGGGTGTCCCGAGTTACTGACGGCGAGGTGGAACTCACCGAGGCAACGGACGCGACGGGGGCTCAACGGTGGCCGTAGAACGGCGACGGATTTTGGTGAGCGACGGCGGAGCTGCCTGGATACACGCGTAGGGAAAGAGTGCTCGACTGAGGGCGCAAATGAGCAGGGGGAAGTGGGCGAGCGGGGTGCGGGCTCTAAAGGGGGCGAGGGCGTGCGGAGGTGGTCGGAAAACGTGCGGACGTTGGCGCGTCCACGGCGGGAGTGTGTGGGCGGGAGGTTAGGGACGGGGCCTGACGGGTGGGGTCCGCGGGCCAGCGAGAGAGGACGTGCGCGTGCGCGAGGGGATCGGCGCCGACAGATCGGCCCCACTGGCAACGAGCGGGAGAGAGAGGGAGGGAGAAAAAGAACGTGGGCGCGGGCTGGCGCTGACAGGCGGGGTCCGCCTGTTAGGGGCTGAGGGTGCGCGGGGCTTGGCCTTCTGGGCTGACTTGGGCCGAAAGGGATTTTCCATTTTCCTGGAATTTCTAATACCTTTTCTATTTTATTTTCCTTAGGGTTTTCAATTCAAATTCAAATCAAGTTTCAAATTCAAACTAAATCAAACATGTGCAACAATTCAAAGAATATTTAAGCTCAGCATGATGCAATATTTTATGACTCATGTTGTTTTGACAAAATAAAATAATTAATCTCTCACTAATTAAGCTAAATCTACCCAAAAGAAAAAGAGAGAGAGAAACTAGAGAGAGAAGAGTAACACCTGAATTTGGTAGGTAATTAGAAAGAAAATTTATACCCTAAATTCAGGGTGTTACACACAGTTTGGGGAAACTGAAGTTCCACTCCATTTCTTATTTCTGGTTTGAGACCCAAAACAAACTGTGTAACCAAAAACATCTCGCTGATGGCCTTGTCAAAGAGCTTGATGTAATAAGCCAATTTCTCAAACTGAGCCTTGTATTCAACCACAGAGCTGGTTTGCTTCAGAGTCAGAAGTTCCAACATCTTATCAGCATGCGAAGTGCCATCAAATTCATTCAAAACAGCCGCTCTGAATTGACGCCAATCGAATACCCCAATAGTATCGCGACAAGCCTGAAACCAGTGGGCTGCCTTCCCTTTCAGATGCATTGAGGTTGCATTTATCTTGAGCCCTTCTAGAATCTGATACATGTCGAAGTAGGACTCACAATTGTCTAGCCATATTCTAACATCATCTCCATCAAAAAAAGGGAACTCCAACTTGGGTAACCATCCTTTTTTACCCGAGTGATCATTCTCCCCAACTCCCCTGGATAACTCCTCCTGTCCACCTGAGCTAGTAACAGTTCCTCCCTGATCAACCACAGGAATGTGAGTTTGAAATACCTGTTGTCGAACCGGAATGACAGGAGGACGCGCTCCCATCAACCCATCTCCCGAAGAAGTCCTCCCTGTCATACTCACCCCATTTGTAGCATTGGCCACAGTATTTGCCAACCTCGCTTGATCCTGGGAAACTTGTGCCAGCGACTTCATCGAGAGATCAATTTTGGTTTGCAGATATTACACTATCTTGTCCTGCTCCATCTGTCTCTTCTCCATCTCCTGCAATTTGTCAGACATCAATCCGATTCCATCCATCTTCTTCGAGAGCTCCATCAGCGTTGAAGTCGACGCATCCACTGCCTGCTGGAACTTCTCGGCCAGTCGCTTCTCAACCTCCTCCATGGTGGTGGCCAGAAGTCGCGCCTGCGCAGACTGTCGACTAGGAGCCGTGATGACAACTCACAAGGACTGCCAACTCCCTTCTGCGACAGGAAGCCGCGAGACGGTCTGGAACGACCAGCGGACAATGAAGGTGCGCCCGCTATGGCTCTAATGCCAATTTGTGATGTCCCAGCAAAGATACTCTCCGGTGATCACCGAAGAAGCAGAAAAGGGGAAGAGCAAGGAAAGAAGAACGAGAAGAGAAGAGAGGCGGTAAGTTTCTTCTGTATTCATCGTATCCAGTTCATTACAGCAATCGGCATTATATAGCAATCGGCATTATATAGCCAGACAGGAATTAGCCCACTATCACTTATTATAACGACCCATGGCCCATAAACCTGTACATGTTGTCTCCCGCCATCCGGCTTAACAAGGAGATCAATCCTCAGTTACCACCGTCGTGACAATCTCATCGCCACTAAGGTTCAGTTGTGTCGGGTAAACATATGTATGTTCAGAAGAGCTAGAGAGAGAGAGAGAAAAAAGAAACAGGCTACAATACATATGAACACCTATAATGCACAACATACAGGGGAGAGAAACAGAAAGATCAGGCCCGCATCAAGCAACCAGCACAGCGGCAGCAGGGCAGATGCACCTGCGGCCGGCACATACATTTACACAGGCCTACAGCTGGAGAGAGGCCAAGGGGCGAGCAAGAACAGCTTCGCATGGCTTACATATACATTGGTCTTGAGCTGCCTAGGCCCGGGGACGCTTGGGTACAGGGACGAACCGGCCTTGCACGGTGTCCTTCAACCACCGCGACGAGCGGGTCTGTTTGACTCGGTCCATGAAAAGGCGGTGCCTGCACAAAAATCAACAGAGAAGAGTGTTGATTGTAGAAAAAAATGAACTGAGAATGCATGTTTCAGTTGGTGGAACAGGCTTAGGTTCACTCACCTCTCGTACTCCAGTTTCTGGATGACTATGCCGTTCAGTAGAAGCTCCACGCTGAAAACACTAGCACCTGTTGGGTTGGGTGGGTACTTATGTGAATTAGCTGGCTGCCCAGATCCTGAGAAGGAAACAGTATGCAAAGCACGGTGCAGTATGCCCGACCTTTCTCGAGTAGTGGCGCACAAGCTTCGTAGTCTTCTTCGCACGAGATTACCAGCAGGTCAGGAGGCACTCCCTTTCCCTCCATTATGGATCGTCCTACCCTCTCTAGCGGCTACAAAACCGAGAAAACAAAGGTTAGGCTGAGACAAGATGGTGCTGCATGTTTGTGTACTAAAAGCATAAGCTGTGAACATCTTTTTTTTAAAAAAAGTGTGTTTTGACATTCCATAAATATTCAGTGGAAGTAAAAACTTTTAGAGCCGTTAGCTTGCTGATGCGTTACACAAACCAAAAAGTTCAGTTTCACTATTCAAGTATTCAGCAAGACACCACCGAATGCATCAGAATGCCTCCTACTAATACAGCGATGAATACGACTTCTATATTTTGATTAAAAGAGAAGAAAAAAATGGCTTTTCAAAGTACCGATGGAAACTGCATGCAGTATACAACTGACAGGTGTAGCAGCAATTGCCTGCTTGATACTAGTATATATTGGCAAGTGTCCTACTTAATTGGTTTATTCACATCTTTTGCAAAGGGATAATGAATATGGGGTACCAAAATTGTATCTTAAGCAGCAGGCTGGGCATTCATAAGGAAATAGTTTCATGAGCATGTTGAAAATGCTAAAGACCATGAGACAAGGATGCCTATTTAGAATATTTTCAACTTTAGAGCAGTAAGAACAAACATACAAATGTTATTACCATCTGCCAAAAAAAACTAATGTTTCCATGTATAAAAGATTCATCAACCATTTAACTTGATAACCAGTTTACTCGACTTATGGTGTACAGGTTGTCCTAGTTTATTTGTTTCAAAACGCTCTTGCTGATACAAAATGCAAAGATGGCAATAGAAAAAGATTCCAGAGCAAGTCTTGTTTTCCTAAAAGGGTACTTATATTTTGTGAATAACCTATATCATTGTCCTTGACATATTAACCAGTAGGGACCCCCTTACTGTTTCCTACGAAACAATTATCACATAACTAATCCAGTCACTGTTAACATGTAGTTCAAATTTCAAACACAAACAAAAGCTTAGAATATTTTGGAAAAATGGCTGACCTGCCCTGATGATGACTTAACCAAGCTAGTCATCACTACTTGACTTGGTTTAACATTTGATGTTACAAAGACTCTTTTTCCCTGTAAATGAATTTTCAGTAAAAAAAAACTGAATTGACGGCATGCATAGATGAAATAGGATTACAATCTTCACAGTACCAGAAGAAGAGGGTGTTTGCAAGCTGAGGCCAGTGATATAAGCATGCTGAAACCTATCTCCTTTTCCTTTTTTTCGTCCCTCATAATATATTTCCTTTCATCAATAAAACAGCCTGCTTGTGCACAATTTTCAAGCCACATTGATGTAACTACTGGCTTGCCCATAGTTATTGCTTGTAGCATATTCTTTGTGCGGCAAAATCTATCTGCAACAAAGTGTGTTGCATCGGCCATCGAAAATGCTTCACAAACTCCTAAGCGTGCCAAGATCTACATCATAGGTCATCATGAATATACCTCATTCAAAGTGATGATTACTAACAAGAATATACATAGAAATATAGTTTACCTTCTTCTGACGCTTGATAACATCGTCATCCAAATGCTGGCTGAATAAAATACTGGCATTGGCCTTATCCTTCCCTCTTCTGGAATCTTTTTTCTGCTGATTTGATAGTACATTTTCAGGATCTAGCTTCAGCAATTCTCTCGCAACAGAAGCTTTTAACAAGCTCCTACTTGAGCCTTTTGATGGATTCACAGGACTAAAAGTGGGTGACAATTCATTAACCACTTTTGACGGTGTTTTCATAGCACTGTCCAGAACCTGAGGATTCGTTTTTGGTGATTTGCTTGTATTCTCAATATGGGAGGATTCCTTCAGTCTCTGTGCAGAGCTAATGACATCAGAAGTTTTCCTGTCATCTCTTATAGAAGAATTAAGTACAGGATAAGCAGCTAATGACTTTTCTATGATGCTGGATAGCATAGAAGCTGATTTCCCATGGGAAGGTTCTCTCTTTGCATACTTTAGCAGGTCAGAAACACTTCTTATGAAAATCCGCCTTTTCTTGCATGGTCTTGCCAATTCTGATGGTATTTCATGACTTGCAGCAGCTGGAGCAGTTGACTGTATCATTTTTGTAGGTGTTCTTTGCCGTTTGGGATGTGATGGGGAATCTCTGCATGTAACAACAGTTGTTGATTCAACTCTGCGTGCTTCAAGGTTTCGAACATTATTTACACTTGTCCGTTGTGTGCTTCCATACCTAGGTTGCTGAAGATCTTGATCATTATTTGTACAAGTCTGCTCTGTGCTTTCTTTTTCAAAATAACTCAAACCAGATTCGGTTGCAATGTGGTTATTTTGCACTTGCCCAATAGTGGAGTTGTCACCTGTCATTTTCTTACCTCTCCTCAAGTGTTTATTAGATAACTCGATAAATGCAGAAGGATCATTCCTACCACAATGCCTAGTTCGGTGAGCAACAGGTGTCTCATGGTACTTATTTTCACTGATAAATTTCTTTGAAACTTTGCTCTTCTCTGGCACAGACTTTGTTTGCTTATGTTTCACTTTTACTATAGACTCAGAACTTTGTTGCATCTTAGATCCTCTTAGTCTTTCTTTCTGAGGTTTGGCACTGAAGTCAGTTACTTTTCCTTTTTTAGAACGTGTTGTGACACCTTCCTGTATGTTGCTAGCTCTCTGAGGAGAACCATTCTTCGAATGACTTTTAGCTATTCTAGACTTCTCAGCTATCATATCTCTATTGAGCACAGATTGATGTTCAGAAGATAAACTTTTAGCAGGTGAACATTGTACCAGGGCATCCATTGCTTCAACAGCCATTTGAGTATCTGGACCAACATCATTCAAAACTACATCAGCCTTTTCCTGTTCTTCCAATGATTTGTCATTTGATAGATCATCTAAGACCTTCAAAAGGTTTTTCTTAGTCCTGTTTTCAGAAGGCCGCTTACTCTCTACATCACTTTTGAATAGTCTTGAATATGTTAAAGGAATAGTTTCCAACCTCCCAGGTAGTTTGGAATTTCTTTTGTTCAACGCTTCCCCTGTTTTATTTTCTCCCCGTGAAAGTTTTGGGGAAGATTTCTTTGCTCCTGTAAAATGACTCCTTGGTTTTCCTCTACCAATTGGTTTCAGCAACAAGATGTCTTTGTTTTTACTGAAAAAGTCACCTCCTCCCTCATCCTCAAGGCTATCCACAAATTTAAATATTTCTGCTTTCCCATTGGAACTTCTACCAAGGTCGACCTTCTCAGCCAACATTAAAGTTCCCCTCTTACTTGAAACACATGGCTTTGCTATTTCCAATTTATTTGGGGTCGTTTCTTGAGATGATAATCCACCATTGATTGAAATCAATCTGTCCACAACATCAAAAGCATTTGCTTGTGACAGATCACCAGGCTCTTGTGATCCCACATAGCTTAATCCAGCAATACATCTGCTGTTGTTTTCACCATCCTCCACTGTTGTGTCGGCAAAAAGTTTTTTAGCTGTTGAGCACTTGTCTCTGCTTTTTGCTCCGTCTTGATCATGGTTCTGTACATAACCATGGGAGTCGTTATCAACCCAACCAACGGAGGTGCTACACGAAGTAGATTCATCTACAATTTTCGGCAGGGGATGTATTGTGTTGACCCAGGCCTTCTGTTTCCATTGCTTCATACAGTTCACAGACAGAGAGTTCCGAGGTTCAGAAATTCCACATGTCCTTACTGATGCAACATGAACAGAAGGTAATTTCATCTGAAGGTGACCTAGATGTTGCACATATGTTGGCATTCGAAAAAAAAAATTAAGCTTCACTAAAAAACTAGATTAAATTAAATCTAATGAACTAAGCAATTTTTAGAAATAAGGGTAGTCTATATAAAAGAAAAATCAAGTGCAATTCTTCATTATGTTCAAACCAGAGATACAGAACACTTTTACTATTTGACAATGTCATTCCCCTTTACTTGTCTTTGTCTTCGACTAAGAATCAAAGCATTGATAACTAAAATTTTCCCCAAGATGAATATGTTAAGCTAAATCACCTCTTTACCAGGGAAAACAAAAATGTAATAAATTCTCAGCAAAAGCACCGGTACCTTTAAAAAAAGAAAGAGACTACACATGGTGATTTTCTGAGAAAATGTATTTCTGTTATCGGACAAAACTATAAAAGACAAGTTCTGAATTTAAAATAAGAAACAGAACAAGTGGTGTATGACCTATTTGTTGCCTCTCTCGAGTGAAAACTGATAAAACTACAGGGAATTCTGAAAGCAATTTATATTGTAAATTTTATAGAACGGTCCTAATGAATTGCTACATGACAAAAAGATAGCAATAGTAGCAGATTAGTAGCTGGTAACTGACCTGAACTTGTGTCACCCTCCTCATCTGTTGATGCATCAGAATCTACCGAATTATTGTTATCATCATGCTTCTTAATCCCACCATTTAACCCCTCGATGCTTCCTTCCATTCCCAACTTTGCATCCCTTTTATCCGTTCCTGACTTTGTGCCCCTCTCATCTTCTGACAAGCTCTCATTGTCACTTAGGACAACAGTGCCATCACTCAACTCATCGTCACCTATGTCTTCATCAGAGTCTTCAACCAACTGGGTCTTCCCCCACTCACCAAGATCATGCTCACCATCATCAGTTAATCCATCCTTGTCATCATCCTCCTCCTCAGATTCCTCAACCAACTGGGCCTCAACCATGTCTCCAACAAAGTTGTTCGCTCCATACACCTCGCATACTTCATCCAACTGGGTCTTAGTCCAATTGCCAGCATTATCATCCCCACCACCACCATCATTGCCCCGTTCCCCATCTTCCACCTGTTGTTGTGTCTTCACTTGGTCACTGTCATCGCCGCCATCCTCATTGCCACTGCCACCATCCTCGTCGCCACTCTCCAACTGTGTCTCCGTCCAATCGCCAGCCACACCCTCCTCCTCCACCTGGTCTACAAACTGGGTCTCAGCACCATCCAGAGGCTGTGTTTCGTCGTACAGCGCCCAATCATACGCCTCACTCTGTGTTCCGTCGTCATCACTCGAAGGAGAACCTGATGACCGCAATACACATCCACAAAAAAATAACACATTTACACCAATCGCTCACAGAACCAGAGCCAATAAACAATGCGCACTCACCTAACCGAGGTGTGGCGCCGTCCAGGAGTTGGGTATCCCCGCCACCGCCGTCATTGCCAGCCTCGCCGCGCATCGCAACACAGGTAGGGCCGGGCTTAGTGTGGCGGATGGGGATTCAACTGAACCCCCAGAAATCCTCGGAGGAAGACGAAAATGACTCAATCGAACCACAGATGTCTTCGCCCAACTGGATTGGGCGCAGCGCACCAATCCAAACGAATTGAGCGGAGAGAGAAAAGGGAAATCTCGGAACGAAACCGACTCTCCCCCGAGACAGTAGAGGGCGGGGAGGTGGAGTAGGAGGAGGGAGACGCCTCTCACCGAGAGGGGCGCACGGCCGGGAAAATCTCTGATCCGTTGTGCGCGAGAACGGCGGCGGCGATGCTGCGCGCGCGGAAGTCGTGGCGGCGGAAAAGAGGAAGCCAGGGGAGCGGGGAGCGCGCGCGGGGACAGGAAATGGGGCAGGAAAGCGCGCCTCGTCCTGTTGGAATTGGAACGGCTCGATTCAGGTTTAAAATAAAAGTTTGATGGGTGGTTTTCAGTTTATTTAGGGTTCGTTTGGATTCCATGGGCTAAATTTTAATCTCGGATGTTTAAATAATAATTAGAAATGGTAAATATAGTATAATTATAAAACTAACTATATAAACAAGTGCTAAACTGTAAGATGAGTCGGTTAAACCTAATTAATATATGATTTACTCATGTGATGATATAGTAAACATTTGCTAATCGTGTATTAATTAGACTTAATAAAATTTTCTCGTTGATTAATCTTTATCTATATAATTAGTTTTGTAATTCGACTATATTTAATACTTACCATCAAATAGTCTGTGCTAACGTTACGATCCGAAGAGGTGAGGGTCGATGACGGCGACGACGCGAGGGAAGAGGTTAACGACGACGATGCGAGTGCTGGGGAGGGAGGACGTGGGGCAAGGTGGCAGGGGTGGCGCGGTCGCGAGGGAAGGGGAGGAAGATAGATAAGGGATGATCCAAATAATATTGTCCATTGGATTTGAGTAAGTGAGAGAGGTTATCTAACGCTTTAAACCATTGTTTTTATGGTATGTTAAGTATGAGTGCAATTTATTTGGTGGTTTTAGTGGAGGTTATAGGTGTGGGATGATTTTTGTTGGGGGCCTTCGTCCTCCGAAGGTCCTCAGAAACGTAATTTAACAATGTCTTCCAAGCATGGCTTATGGACAGGTACCTTCGGACTTAGGATAAAAGCATACACGATGGGAAGAGCATGATCGTGATGAAGATTGTCGTTGCTCCGAAGCTGCGTGCAAAGGTGCTTCGGCTCAATCGCAGAAAAAGGAACCGACTTAAAGGGGAAAAGGTTATCTAGTCCTCATAGATTTATCTATAAGTCAATAATAAATGTAAAGGGCATGAATATAATTTCTCATAGACTGCGTCTTGTGCTTATAAATAGATGAACAGTACCCCCGTACTGTTCACGCTGCCTTATACTTGCTTTTGTGTCACGCTTGTACTTTTTGCCTTTTATCAAGTTGAAGGTACTTTTGTAGTTCAATATTGTCCCTGTCTTTCCATGATTATATAATAAGAATGAATTAATGATGTTATATGATTGTTTATGTTGTCTCTTATATGTCATATGCTTCTTCTTTTATTTAACATATACTGTGATGATGAAGGTACGTCCTTCATGACCTTCGTTTGAAGATCATTATATCCTAAGAGAAATAATGCTTCGAAGGACGAAGGGCATTAACATTTAATATTTTTGTGTTGCCTTGTTCTCAAGTCGAAGCATTTGAGAGCAAGTCCCCAACATTGGCGCCCACCTCCGGTGAACCCTTTTTTCGACCACCTTCGGCAAGCACTGACCTTCGTCATGCCGCCGAAGAAAGCTTCAGCGCCAGGGACTGCTGCACTGCAGCCACTGGACCCGAACCAGGAGACCCTCTCTCTCCGAGAGGCCCGAAGCCAGAAAAGGAAGGCCACCAATCCAACACTTCAGGAGGAGGAGTTGGACCAAGAAATCAGGGACATAGAAATAATCCATCAGCAAGTACAAAGGAAGAAGGAGAAGATGGCGCGACTCGCTGATCTTCAAAGGCAGATCGACGAAGCCACTGAAGAAGTACGTCATCTTGCTCAGGACGAACAAGATCGGAGGCCCCAACACAGGGAGCTTCGTTAAGAAGGCTTATTCAACGAAGATGGATGGTATGATGATTTTAATCATGATACCTTTACCTTTGATGATGCTTCTCCCTTGGCAGCAGAACTGCAGGCTATTCCATGGCCCACATCATACAAGTCACCTCAGCTCCCCATGTATGACGGCCACTCAGATCCGAAGCAGTTTTTGATGAGCTATGAAGCAACTATATCTTCGTATGGAGGCAATGCAGCTGTCATGGTCAAGTCCTTCGTCATGACAATTCGGAATGTGGCCCAAACATGGTATTCTTCTCTTCGGCCAGGGACTAATACTTCGTGGCAGAAGCTCAAGGATATGCTGGTGACAAGTTTCCAAGGCTTTCAGACGAAGCCAGTCACAGCTCAGGCCCTGTTCCAATGCACGCAAGATCATGAGGAATACCTCCAAGCGTATGTCCGAAGGTTCTTGCGACTAAGGGCACAAGCGCCTATAGCGCCCAATGAGATTGTCATTGAGGCCATGATTAAGGGCCTCCGGCTAGGACCTACGGCTCAATACTTCGCAACGAAGCCCCCGCAAACCCTAGAGAAGCTGCTTCAGAAGATGGATGAGTACATCCAAGCTGACAACGACTTCCGCCAAAGAAGGGAGGAAGCTTACAGATTCTCCGAAATGACCAGGGGCTTCGGAGGAAGAGTCCATCTGAGGCACGTCAGGTCAATCCATAACTCCACTCAAGGTGATGATAAAGGAGGTCAGTCTCGGAGGTCACGGTATAACTCACAATCTTCGGGGCAACAGCAAAGCTCATTCAGGCCACCAGCTCCAAGGGCAGAGGCGCCAGGGGCTTCGGAGGAAGGTTTGGGGATCAGCCTAGAAAGATTTACTGCTTATTCTGTGGTGAGGACAAGGGTCATACTACAAGAATGTGCCATGTCACCATTCAGAAACAAAAGGAAATAGCAGAAGCCGAAGCTCGACAGAACCAGCCGAAGCAGGTCTTACACACTGCTTCGTGTCATTCTCCTTACATACCAGAGTATGTGAACAATCATCCTGCAGCTTCTGTCGCTTCTGCTAGCCATTCATAGGCTTCTTGGCCACAACTCCCGCCTCCGCCACCACTACAACCGACCTATTCCCGAAGCCAGCAGCCAGAAGGGCGCCAGCACTCTCAACAGCAACAGGAATTCAGGGAGGAATCCGAAGCTCGCACAGTCAACAGTACTGTGCCAGAATCAAAACACATCTATTGAGAGATACCCTACTTTTGAAACATTTTTACATTCATTGTCATTTTCTTTTTAATAAGGAGCAATCAATGTAAACCTAGTTTTAATTTTTTGTAATAGTTTCGCTTCTATCAGAATGAAATATATCTTCTTCACAGACTTACGAAGCTCAAAAATTGCTGAAGCTCAAAATACATTCCTAAGGGAATGCAGAGCTAAAAATCATTGTGCAAGTTTCACCGAAGCTACAAAAAGTCGTTCCTAAGGAGCGGAGCGTAAGTTTGCCGAAGCTACAAAAGTCGTTCCTAAGGGAGCGTACTGTAAGTTTTCTGCTCAAAAGTCGTTCCAAAGGGAATGCAGAGCCAAATACCGCCGAAATATAAGGCGAAGTGCAAAAAGTCAACGCAAAAAATTGAAAGGGAAATGTGCCCTTGGGCCATTTCTAGTATATTTCGGTGATTAAGTGTCCAACACATATTAAGTGGGTTATTATATGCCAAATGATGAATGAAGTGCAAATCAACAAGAAGGTATGTTTCTAGACTTAATTCATTTGTTTTGGGTACTAATGAAGTTACCTAAGTGCTAGAAACAGGAAAAGAAAAAGATTGGAAGATAGTGCCTGTGTGCAGCCAAAACTCAGCACAGTCTGGCACACCGGACTGTCCAGTGGTGCACCGGACAGTGTCCGGTGCGCCAGGCTGGTCTCCGGTGAACTGGCCACTCTCGGGAAAACTTCGGTGGTGTACGGCTATAATTCACCGGACTGTCCGATGGTGTACCAGACTGTCCGGTGAGCCAACGGCCGCCAGCGCAACGGTCGGCCGCCAAATCCACGGGCGACGCGTGGCTCGCTCCAACGGTCGGCAGGGGGCACCGGACTGTCCGGTGTGCACCGAACAGTGTCTGGTGCACCAACTGCCACCAATCTGCAACGGTCGGCTGCGCCCGATTTGGAAGGGAATCGGGCACCGGACATGAACAGTAGTTGTCCAGTGGCACACCGAACTGTCCAGTGCGCCACCCAACAGAAGGCAACTTTGGCCTTCCAAGATTGCCTCCAACGGCTCCTAGCTGCCTTGGGGCTATAAAAGGGACCCCTAGGCGCATGGAGGAGAAATCCAAGCATTCTTTGATCATTCTAAGACACCAAGACTCCATTCTCACGCATTTGATTCTTTGAGATAAAGCCTTGAGCTCCATTTGAGTAGAGAACTCCTCGCGTTGTGTTTTGAGCTCAAGTTGTGGCTTGTGTGCGTGATTGTGCTCGTTGTTTTGAGTCTTGTGTGTGTTGCTCTCCCCTCCCTTACTTCCGTGCTTCTTTGTGATCATCAATTGTAAGGGTGAGAGGCTCCAAGTTGTGGAGATTCCTCGCGAACGGGAGAAAGCATAAGAAAGGAAAACCCGTAGTATTCAAGTTGATCATTGGATCACTTGAAAGGGGTTGAGTGCAACCCTCGTCCATTGGGACACCACAATGTGGAGTAGGCAAGTGTTATACTTGGCCGAACCATGGGATAAAACCATCGTGTCTCTTGTGATTGCTTTTCTGTGATATCTTGTGTTAGCAAGAGCTCGCTTCTTAGCCATACTAACACTTAACCAAGTTTTGTGGCTATAAGTATTTGATTTTTACAGGATCACCTATTCACCCCCCTCTAGGTGCTCTCAATTGGTATCAAAGTCGTTCTTTTCACGTAAGGGACTAATCGCCCGATGAGATGGATCCTAAGGGAAAGGGGATGGTGGTCAATGATAAGGAGAAGGAGTCCATCTTCAATGAGCCAAGAGATGACAAGCCCACTGACTCTGGCTCGAGTCATAAGAAGAAGGACGGGAAGAAGAAGAGGTGCATCAAGAAGATCGTCTACTACGACAGCGACGAATCTTCTTCTTCACCAAGAGACGACGACGATGATTCTTCGTCAAAGATAAGAACGGTTAATCAAAACTATTCCTTTGATTACTCACGCATGCCTTTCAATACTAATGCTCATTTACTTTCAATTCCACTTGGGAAACCTCCACACTTTGATGGAGAAGACTACTCATTTTAGAGTCACAAAATGCGTAGTCACCTATTTTCTCTCCATCCAAGTATTTGGGAGGTAGTTGAAAACGGAATGCATTTTGATAGTACTGACAACCCCGTTTTCATTAATGAGCAAATCCATAAGAATGCACAAGCAACCACTGTTTTGCTAGCATCATTGTGCAGGGATGAGTACAACAAGGGGAGCGGCTTGGATAACACCAAGCAAATTTGGGATACCCTCAAGATCTCTCAAAAGGGTAATGATGCCACCATGATCACCAAGATGGAGTTGGTGGAAGGTGAACTGGAAAGGTTTGCAATGATCAGGGGAGAGGAGCCAACGCAGACATACAACAGGCTCAAGACCCTGGTCAACAAGAACAGGAGCTATGGAAGTACGAGATGGACGGACCATGACGTCGTCCGACTTATGCTCAGGTCCTTCACAGTTATTGATCCTCATCTTGTAAACCTCATCCGTGAAAATCTCAGGTACACAAAGATGACTCCCGAGGAGATCCTTGGGAAATTTGTGAGCGGGCAGATGATGGTGAAGGAAGCGCGATACGTTGATGATGCTCACAATGGCCCTCTACCCGCCTACGAGCCTCAACTGGTTGCTCTCAAAGCAACAAGCAGCAGGGAGGTGCTACCTAGCAAGGTGGCACAAGTTGAGGCGGCCGGGCTAAACGAGGATGAGATGGCCCTAATCATAAAGCGCTTCAAGACCGCATTGAAAGGACGCAAGGAGTACCCTAACAAGAACAAGGCAAAGGGAAAGCGCTCCTGCTTCAAGTGCGGTAAGACTGGTCATTTTATAGCAAATTGTCCCAATAACTCTAGTGACCAGGAACAAGGAAAGGGTGGGAAGAAAGAGAAGAAAAAGAGCTATAGGAAGGCAAAGGGCGAGGCACACATCGGAAAGGAATGGGACTCGGACTGCTCATCTTCCGATTCCAACGACGAAGGACTTGCTGCCTCAGCCTTCAACAAGTCCTCTCTCTTCCCCAACGAGCGCCACACCTGCCTAATGGCAAAGGAGAAAAAGGTAAGCGTTCGAGAAACTCCTAAGTATACTACTTCAAGTGATGATGACTCTAGCGATGATGAAGTAGATTATACCGATTTATTTAAAGGTTTAGATAGAGCAAAGGTAGATAAAATTAATGAATTAATTGATGCCTTAAATGAAAAGGATAGACTTTTAGAGAAGCAAGAAGACATTTTGTATGAAGTGCATGACAAATTTGTTAGTGTATAAAAATCTCTTGCTTTAGAAACTAGAAGAAATGAAATTCTATCTTCTGAAATATCTGCCTGCCATGAGTCTATTTCTAGCTTAAAGAGTGTTAATGATGGATTAAATGCTAAGCTAGAGGTAGCTAATAAATCTAGTTCATGTGTAGAACATGCTGTAATTTGCAATAGATGCAAGGATTTTAATGTTGATGCATGTGATGAACATTTAGTTTCCATTTCTAAATTAAATGATGAAGTAGCAAGTCTTAATGCTCAACTTAAGACTTGCAAAAGTGACTTTGATAAATTAAAATTTGCTAGGGATGCCTGCACGGTTGGTAGACACCCCTCAATTAAGGATGGGCTCGGCTTTCAAAAGGAAGCCAAGAACTTAACAAGCCAAAGGGATCCCATTCCCGTCAAGGAGAAAGGGAAGGCCCCTATGGCCAATAGTGCTCAAAGGAATCATGCTTTCATCTATAGTGATAGAAAATTTTCTAGAAATGCTCATAGGAGTTATGCTTATGATTCACATGCTATGATTGCTCCAAGTTCTTCTTTTGTGCATGGTAGAAATATGCCTAGGAAAAATGTTGTTCATCATATGCCTAGGAAAGTATGTAATGAACTCTCTACAATTTACCATGCTTGCAATACTTCTTTTGCAATTTGTTGTAAGAATAAGAAAGTGGTTGCTAGGAAGTTGGGGGCCAAGTTCAAGGGAGACAAGACTTGCATTTGGGTCCCAAAGACTATTGTGACTAACCTTGTAGGACCCAACAAGAGTTGGGTACCTAAAACCCAAGTGTAAATTGTCTTGCAGGTTTATGCATCCAGGGGCTCAAGCTGGATTATCGACAGCGGATGCACAAACCACATGACGGGGGAGAAGAAGATGTTCACCTCCTATGTCAAGAACAAGGATTCCCAGGATATGATTATCTTTGGAGATGGGAACCAAGGCAAGGTCAAAGGCTTGGGTAAGATAGCCATCACAAATGAGCACTCTATCTCTAATGTATTTTTAGTAGAGTCGCTAGGCTATAATCTCCTGTCTATTAGTAAATTGTGCCACATGGGCTACAATTGTTTGTTTACAAATGTTGATGTATCTGTCTTTAGAAGGAGTGATGGTTCATTAGCATTTAAGGGTGTACTAGATGGCAAACTCTACTTAGTTGATTTTTTGAAAGAGGAGGCCGATCTAGATGCATGCTTAATTGCTAAGACTAGTATGGGCTGGCTGTGGCATCGTCGTCTAGCACATGTTGGGATGAAGAACCTTCACAAACTTCTAAAGGGAGAGCATGTGTTAGGACTAACCAATGTATGCTTCGAAAAGGATAGACCTTGTGCAGCTTGTCAGGCAGGAAAACAGGTGGGAAGCACTCATCACAACAAGAATGTGATGACTACATCAAGACCACTAGAGTTACTACATATGGACCTCTTCAGACTCGTCGCCTACCTTAGCATCGGGGGAAGTAAGTATGGTCTTGTTATTGTTGATGATTTTTCCCGCTTCACTTGGGTATTCTTTTTGTAGGATAAATCAGAAACCCAAGGGACCCTCAAGCGCTTTCTAAGGCGAGCTCAAAACGAATTTGAGCTCAAGGTGAAAAAGATTAGAAGCGACAACGGGTCTGAGTTCAAGAATCTTCAAGTGGAGGAATACCTTGAGGAGGAAGGGATCAAGCACGAGTTCTTCGCTCCCTACACACTACAGCAAAAACGATGTGGTAGAGAGGAAGAACATGACGCTTATTGACATGGCGAGGACGATGCTTGGAGAGTTCAAGACGCCCGAGCGATTTTGGTCGGAAGCTGTGAACACAGCTTGCCATGCCATAAACCGGCTCTATCTCCATCGCCTCCTCAAGAAGACCTCGTATGAACTACTGACTGGTAACAAACCCAACGTTTCAAACTTTCGTGTATTTGGGAGTAAATGTTACATTCTAGTGAAGAAAGGTAGAAATTATAAATTTACTCCCAAAGCTGTAGAAGGGTTTTTACTAGGTTATGATTCAAATACAAAGGCATATAGAGTCTTCAACAAATCATCGGGTTTGGTTGAAGTCTCTAGCGACGTTGTATTTGATGAGACTAATGGCTCTCCACGAGAGCAAGTTGATCTTGATAATGTAGATGAAGATGATGTTCCAACGGCCGCAATATGCACCATGGCGATTGGAGATGTGCGACCACAGAAACAACAAGAACAAGATCAACCTTCTTCCTCAACCATGGTGCATCCCCCAACTCAAGATGATGAATAGGTTCCTCAAGAAGAGGCGTGTGATCAAGGGGGAGCACAAGAAGAACAAGTTATGGAGGAAGAAGCACCACTGGCCCCTCCAACTCAAGTCAGAGCGATGATTCAAAGGAATCATCTCGTCGACCAGATTTTGGGTGATATAAGCAAGGGAGTAACCACTCGCTCTAGGTTAGCTAATTTTTGTGAGCATTGCTCGTTTGTCTCTTCTATTGAGTCTTTCAGGGTAGAAGAGGCCCTGCTAGATCCGGACTAGGTGTTGGCCATGCAGGAAGAGCTCAACAATTTCAAGCGAAACAAAGTTTGGACCCTGGTGCCACGTCCAAAGCAAAACGTTGTGGGAACCAAGTGGGTGTTCCGCAACAAGCAAGACGAGCACGGGGTGGTGACAAGAAACAAGGCTCGACTTATGGCAAAAGGTTATGCCCAAGTCGCAGGTTTGGATTTTGAGGAAACTTTTGCTCCTATGGCTAGGCTAGAGTCCATTAGAATATTATTAGCCTATGCCGCTCACCACTCTTTCAGGTTGTTTCAAATGGATGTGAAGAGCGCTTTCCTCAATGGGCCAATCAAGGAGGAGGTGTATGTGGAATAACCCCCTGGCTTTGAGGATGACATGTACCTCGACCGTGTGTGTAAGCTCTCTAAGGCGCTCTATGGACTTAAGCAAGCCCCAAGAGCATGGTATGAATGCCTTAGAGATTTCTTAATTGCTAATTCTTTCAAGGTTGGGAAAGCCGATCCCACTCTTTTCACTAAGACTTGTAACGGTGATCTTTGTGTGTGCCAAATTTATGTCGATGACATAATATTTGGTTCTACTAATCAAAAGTCTTGTGAAGAGTTTAGCAGGGTAATGACACAGAAATTTGAGATGTCGATGATGGGCGAGTTGAACTACTTCCTTGGGTTCCAAGTGAAGCAACTCAAGGACGACACCTTCATCTCCCAAATGAAGTACACGCAAGACTTGCTCAAGCGGTTTGGGATGAAGGACTCCAAGCCCGCAAAGACACCAATGGGAACCGACGGACATGTCGACCTCAACAAAGGAGGTAAGTCCGTTGATCAAAAGACATACCTGTCTATGATATGATCCTTGCTTTATTTATGTGCTAGTAGACCGGATATTATGCTAAGCGTATGTATGTGTGCTAGATTTCAATCCGATCCAAGGGAGTGTCACCTTGTGGCCGTTAAGCGAATTCTTAGGTATTTAGTTGCTATGCCTTGCTTCGGGATCTGGTATCCAAAGGGGTCTACCTTTGACTTGATTGGATATTCATACTCCAATTATGCTGGATGCAAGGTTGATAGGAAGAGTACATCAGGGACGTGCCAATTCCTAGGAAGGTCCCTGGTGTCTTGGAGTTCTAAGAAACAAACTTCTGTTGCCCTATCCACCGCTGAGGTCGAGTATGTTGCCGCAGGACAGTGTTGCGTGCAACTACTTTGGATGAAGCAAACTCTCCGGGACTTTGGCTACAATCTGAGCAAAGTCCCACTCCTATGTGACAATGAGAGTGCAATCTGCATGGCAGACAATCCTGTTGAACACAGCCGCACTAAGCACATAGACATTCGGCATCACTTTTTGAGAGACCACCAGCAAAAGGGAGATATCGAAGTGTTTTATGTTAGCACCGAGAAACAACTAGCCGATATCTTTACCAAGCCTTTAGATGAGAAGACCTTTTGCAGGCTGCGTAGTGAGCTAAATGTCTTAGATTCGCGTAACTTGGATTGATCTATAGCATACATGTGTTTTATGCCTTTGATCATGTTACCTTATGCATTTATATGATTTATTGCTTATTTATGGTGCTCAAGTTGTGCAAGAAATCCCCGGACCTCACAAGTCCATGTGTGAGTGATGCACATATTTAGGGGGAGATGTGCTACAACTTGACCCCTTGAGACTAACCATGTGTTTGAGTTTACTTGATTTAGTCTCAAGAGTGAATTGAAAGGGAAAGGTGAACTTGGACCATGCAAGACTTCCACTGCACTCCGATATGAGGGTAATTAACTCCAAGTTCATATTTATGCTCTTATTGCCTTTTTGCTCTTAATTGATAATTTCGGTGAGGCAATGGGGTTAAAGGGCCAATAATGATCCCATTTTGGTGCTTCATGCCAAAGGGGGAGAAATTAAGGCCAAAGCAAATGGATCAGCTACCACTTGAGAATTTTGAAAATAGTAGAGTTAGAACTTTTGATTTGTCAAAATACTCTTATTGTCAAAATTTGGTCTCTTGTGGGGAGAATGTTTGATTATGGGAAAAAGGGGGACTTTTTGGCTCCTAATCATTTTTACTCTTGGATTATCTCTCTTTGTGCCCAAACAAGTGTGTTTGACTTAGAGATAGGAAAATGAATTTGATTTGCAAAAACAAACTAAGTGGTGGCAAAGAACGATCCAAATATGTCAAATCTTATCAAAGACTATTTTTGTTCTCAATTGCATTGATGTTGCACTTCTATTTGTTGCTTTTTGATGTGTTGGCATAAATCACCAAAAAGGGGGAGATTGAAAGGGAAATGTGCCCTTGGGCCATTTCTAGTATATTTTGGTGATTAAGTGTCCAACACATATTAAGTGGGTTATTATATGCCAAATGATGAATGAAGTACAAATCAACAAGAAGGTATGTTTCTAGACTTAGTTCATTTGTTTTGGGTACTAATGAAGTTACCTAAGTGCTAGAAACAGGAAAAGAAAAAGATTGGAAGAGAGTGCCTGTGTGCAGCCAAGACTCAGCACAGTCTGGCACACCGGACTGTCCGGTGGTGCTCCGGACAGTGTCCGGTGCGCCAGGCTGGTCTCCGGTGAACTGGCCACTCTTAGGAAAACTTCGGCGGTGTACGACTATAATTCACCGGACTGTCCGGTGGTGCACCGGACTGTCCGGTGAGCCAACGGCCGCCAGCGCAACGGTCGGCCACCAAATCCGTGGGCGACGCGTGGCTCGCTCCAACGGTCGGCAGGGGGCACCGGACTGTCCGGTGTGCACCGGACAGTGTCCGGTGCACCAACTGCCACCAATCTGCAATGGTCGGCTGCACCCGATTTGGAAGGGAATCGGGCACCGGACATGAACAGTAGCTGTCCGGTGCGCCACCCGACAGAAGGCAACTTTGGCCTTCCAAGATTTCCTCCAACGGCTCCTGTAACACCCCTGGTGTTACTGTAACTAAAACTTGAGCATGGCATCATAAGCATTGGCATTGCATATGTTTGATACACCTAGAGTGCATTCACTAGGCAAAAATTTCAAACAAGTTGTATTATTTAAGTGTTTTTGCAAATAGAACCCTGGATAGGAAACTTAACCCTAAATAGGGATTAAAGGGGTAAAACCTAACCCAAGTTGAGAAAACCTAAAGACTTTAGGGAAATAGTTATAAAATATCCCCAAAAATAAAGTTGAATCACATTTATACCCCTGGGATACCAGAAACCCTAATTGGAACCCTGGAAAACCCTAAAACCAAACCCTAGGGACCTATGTGCAAAATTAGTCCACTTTTGGACTAAAGTGCAAAAACCAAGTCAAATAAGTTTCTTAAGTCCTTTGGTTCACAAATGTGTGGACTTGAAAGCCAAATATTGAGTTTTGGACTTAAATGCAAAATGGACCTCAAGTAGGTTCTATTCTAAGTCTGAAATTCAGTGTTGAGGGCTCAACTTTGGAGCCTTGTAACTTTCAAACTATAGAGTTTTTGCCCTAGGTCACCACATCAAAATTATAGCCCAATCATAGGAGCACAACTTTGTTTAAGAGTGTGAGCAGAGTTGTTAAGAAAATATTGGAGATAGTTAAGCCTAAAGATTGGCAGTCAGGCTGATTCTGTCTGAAATTCAGATTAACAGTGGGATGACATGAACTTAGGGCTTGATTTTAAGCAAGATCCAGTGACTTTTTGTGGGAGCACATTGTAGCAAAGTTATAGATGGATTGTAGTTCTACAACTTTGCTGTAGATCATTGGGTATGTTGCCATGAGAATTTGTGAGAAAATGGGGCCCAAACTTTGTCTGTCAGACGGACTGAATACCAAGCGCCATGGTACAGTAACGTTTGGGGATCAGACCGCCAGCGCGGCTTGCTCACCGCCGGCGACCTACCTGCGCTAAGATTCGTGCCGCCGTCGTTAGAATTTGCGCTCGCTGGTAACCGGATAACGTCGCGGGGTAAGGAGAATCTTCACCGCCGATGAGCTGGGCTCCATTCCGGCGACCCCCGTACTTCCCCTCTGCCCTGCGGCTAAAACTGATAAGAACACCGGTGACCGCCGCCCTCCGGCCTTGTGCCGCGTGTTTACTCTTTCCACCGCATCGCCACGACTTACCCCTGCTCACCGTTGATCGCCGGAACAACCGCCACGCCTCTGGACACGTATTCACCGCACCCAGTGTTCTTCTCCACCTCCGGCCGCCGCGCGTCTTGCTCAAAATTCACGGCCGCCGCCTCTGGGATCTATAAATTGAGCCCCCCACCAGTTCCGCAAAGTCATCAGCTAGCCAGCCCCTGCTAATCGTTAGCAATCATCCACCAGTGAGCTCGAATTCGAGTTTTACTATGCTTAGTATTGCTTTTACAAAAAGGTTTTACTATGCTTAGTATTGCTTTAGAAAAACAAAATGATTTGTTTTACAAAAGATGTTTGGCAAAGTGGGAGGGTTGTTTTTGAAAATAAAACTTGATGGTGAACCCATCATGGCCATGATGGATTCAACATCGGAAAAGATGTACCTCTGCCAGGTACCAAGTTTTTGGGTTGAAATGATTAAGCTGAGACCGGGTGGGTGACTTGCACGAGAAGAGAGTCTCGGTGTAGTGTCTCCGTCTGAGTCGATTAAGGACCGTCTCGATGTAGGCTTGATGATCGAGGACCCTTTAACTGGTCACATGCCTCGTCATGGGTAAGCCTTGCCTCGGGCAGACTAAGGCCAGAATAAGATAACACGAAATGGGCGTGGATCGGTGGCGAGGGTAGCGTGTACCCTCCGTTGCAAGAGGCTGGACGGTGGTGTATCTGTGCTCTCGGTTTGCGTGAACCTGATCTGGTCTTAAGAACCCCGGTGGCGGGTTGACATATGCAAGGGTTAAGTGCTACATATGTCGTGTGATTGGAGATCCTCAACTGAGTATAATCGATTCGGATCGCCGTACCTTCGCGGTTATGAAGACTTGGTCACTGACCTACACGTAGCATTCCACTAAAGATGATGGGTTTTTGTTAAGAAATTGGCTAGAGCAGGACCAGTGATTGAACTAGGGTAGAAAGAACTCTAGTTGCAGGTAATTGTACCTAACTTGACAAATAAAATTGGATTTTAAGGATCCACTTTAGTAAGCATTTCTGCAAAACAGAGTCTTTGATTATTGAAAAGCCTTACCTTGACTCCCTTAAGCCAGCATACCCTTGAGAGTCTTTTCTTTAGTCGGGTAAGACTTGCTGAGTAATTCCATACTCAGGGTTTATCCCTTCGTTGTTTTTAGGTGAGGAAGTAGCAGATTTCTGTTGCTTCTGTGCCAAGGTGGTTCCTAAGGAGGAGAAACAAGAGTGAAGATGCGGGAGGACTGGGTCCTCCATATAGAAAACTTTTGTGAAAAACTTATCGGGAGGAGTTTTTGCCTCCCTTGGTATGTGTAATAATACTACTCGGCACTCGCTTATATTTCTGGTCTGTAATAAACAACTTAATCTTACTTTTTAAATAAATGTAAGTTTATGTAATCGCTTCCGCAATTCTTTATCTCCGATGTTCTGTAATGTCTGCTAGACGGGTGAGACGTTCCTGGAAAGGTAAGGAAAGATACCGAGCTTGTCAAGTAGTTCAGGGGCACCTACAGGGTTGTCTGAGGTCCGTTGGACAAGGACAACTGTAGGTGGGCCTAATTACTTGGGAGGTTCTGTCACAGCTGGTATCGGAGCGTAGCCCTTCTTTGCAGATATTATGAGGCATCTTCAAAAGGATTTTCTAAAAGTCTTACCTAGAAATTCTCTTCTCTTCTTACCTAAGTATTCTGAAGAGTCTATTTTAAAGACCAGATAGGAAGAGTGCAATGTATAGAAGGTTGAATCGACTAAGGTTGATTCTGTAATTACACATGCATCATGCTACAAATTATACTAATAAAAGGTTTTCCCCCTTAGAAAGATACCGCCACGCACAAGGCTAATGGCGCGCAAGTCAACTGGACCAATCGGTGTGCCCCGACATCAACTGGCCCCTCGACATGAGAACAGTAGCAGCGGGAGTAATGACCCAATAGGAGATCTTGAAGCCCGAGTAAGTCGACTTCAAGCGGAGTTGCAACACAGGACCAACGCTTGGGTTGCGGACGGAGATAGAATAAATGAACTAAGAAGAGACATCCGTCACTTGCGGGATCAGCTTGCTGATCGGGACTTAGCACTCGACTGGGCAGTACAGTCCCGTTTGCTGGCATGTGCTAAGGAAGCAAGGGCTCAAGCCCGAATTAAGGAACTTAGCTCAACTGTCGACGACTTGTAGGTCTATTGCAATATGTTACATGAGGAAGTCCATGTACTGTATTCGCAATTACACCCTAGTGCACCTGCGCACTCTGCTGAGGCGGAAGCCGGACCCTCCCACGTTGCGGGACACGCGCTGGGTGGGGAGTTAGACCTTTTTGAGCCCCCTCCTTCCATGAGGCTGGTTGACGTATGGACTCCCACACCTGACGATGAGGCCGCCAAGAGTAATGGAAAGCAGGACTAGTGGTATAATAGAAGTAGTGTAGTGTATTGTAGGTTGTACTGGTGTATAATAGGTAATGCTATTGTATACTAGGTATTGTACCCTGTTGTAAGAGTCTTGAGTCTGTAACATTACTTTTGGTAATGTAAAATGGAATGGCTTTTTCTTTGGCATATCATATTGTTTTCAAATGTTGTTGCCACAGATGCCTTCTAAGACTCGAGCTCAGGACGGAGCTGGTACCTCCCGAGGGGGGGAATCCACACCCAATCCACCTCCTGTTCCTCCCACATTGGCTGAGGCAATTGCTGCCTTAGTGAACGCAACTGCTGACAATACCCGCTTTCTGAGAGAAATGGCGGGCCAACAGTTCCAGCAGCCTAGTGGGCGGGGCTATCAACAAGGCCCCCGCGAAACTTCTTACCTGGACTTCTCGGAAACCCGTCCACCACTATTTGTGAAAGCGGAAGATCCACTGGAAGCCGATGAATGGATACGAGTTATTGAGCAGAAATTTGGTCTTCTGCGCTGTTCAGAGACACAGAAGCCATTATTCGCAGCGCAACAACTACGCGGCCCTGCCAGCACTTGGTGGGGTAATTTTGTGGCCGTTCAGCCGGCCAATCATCAAGTAACCTGGGAGGAATTCAAAGTGGCATTCCGTGAGCATTATATACCCGAAGGTGTTCTACATATGAAGCAAGAAGAGTTCATGAAGCTAAAACAAGGAGGAGATACTGTCAATCAGTATCTCAACAAGTTCAATCATCTATCACAATATGCAATCGATCAGGTAAACACTGATCTGAAAAAGAGAAATTGCTTTATGAGAGGATTAAACGATCGATTGCAGAGAAAAATGGCCGCTTGCATAGATCTCACGTATGGAAAGGCTGTCAGCATAGCCCTATCTGTTGAAGCAAAATATGCAGGTTCCGGAAAGAACAAGGGATTTGGTGGTGAGAAGACTAATCAGGGCTAGGCAAAAAGGCAACGGTTTATTCTCCGGCCTTCTAACCAGACTCCTCCACGTGCACCATCCTTCCCTTTCAAGCAGCCGATAATTATTCGTCCCAATAAAGCCCCCACTGCTCCAAGTCAGCCGGGTGCCCCAGGCACTCGATTCCCTGCTTTGCCCAGCTCTTCAACCGGATGTTTCAACTGTGGCAAGTCTGGACATTTCATCAAGGATTGCCCATATCCCAAGCAGAATCAAGCAAATAATCAGCAAGGATCGGGGAATTCCTCACAAAGCAAGGGAAATGTTAAGGGCAAAAATTTCAAGAAGACGGGACGCGTATACTATACTCAAGTGGCCACTACACCGGAAGGTGAACCAGTGATGATGGGTACGTTTCTCGTGGCCAGTCACCCTGCAATTATTCTTTTTGATTCTGGTGCTTCACATACGTTTATTAGCAAGAAATTTGTGGAGCAACATCACATTGCATGCCATGAATCAAAAGAGGGATTTAAAATACACTCACCTAGGGGACAAATCTTTACTAGAGAAGTGGCCTATCAAGTGCCCGTATCATTGGCCGAACGGGACTTTCCTACCAATATGATCGTCCTGAAAGGCCAAGACATAGATGTTATTCTGGGTATGAATTGGTTGGCCAAGCATAAAGCAACACTCAATACTGATCAAAGAACCATCAGGTTGAGTCACAATCAAGAAGAAATTCTTTTGTCCATCCCTATTCCAAATAAAATTACTGGCAGAGTTTATGAAGTCATGGTACCGGAAATCAAGGATATTCCGGTAGTATGCGAGTTTCCTGATGTCTTTCCCGAGGATTTGCTGGGATTGCCACCTGAGCGGGAGGTAGAGTTTGTAATAGAGTTGAAGCCCGGTACGGCTCCAATATCTAGAAGATCGTACCGTATGCCTCCTAATGAGTTGGCAGAGTTGAAGATTCAATTACAAGATCTCCTGGAGAAAGGATTTATCCGGTCAAGCTCATCGCTGTGGGGTTGTCCAGCCATATTCGTCAAAAAGAAGGATCAAACTTTACGAATGTGTGTGGATTATCGACCCTTGAATGAGGTCACCATTAAAAATAAGTACCCTCTTCCTAGGATTGACATTCTATTTGATCAATTGACTGGAGCTAGGGTATTTTCAAAGATTGATCTCCGATCGGGCTATCACCAGATCCGTATTCGGCCTGAAGATATACCAAAGACCACCTTCACTACGCGGTATGGATTGTTTGAATATCTGGTAATGTCTTTCGGGTTAACAAATGCTCCGACCCACTTCACATATTTGATGAACTCGGTGTTCATGCCCGAGCTAGACAAGTTTGTGGTGGTCTTCATTGATGACATTTTGATATACTCCAAGAATGAAGAGGAGCATGCCCAACATTTACGGATCGTGTTAACGCGCCTGAGGGAACATCAGTTATATGCCAAGTTCAGCAAGTGCACGTTTTGGCTGGAGGAAATTCAATTTCTGGGACATGTTCTATCTGCCAGAGGAATTGCGGTAGATCCCAGCAAAGTCAAGGACATTTTGGAGTGGAAACCCCCGACCACTGTTCATCAAGTCCGAAGTTTCCTTGGACTGGCTGGATATTACCGCAGATTTATACCAGATTTTTCTAAGCTTGTGAAGCCAATCACAAGTTTATTGAAGAATGATGTTAAATTCAATTGGTCTTCGAAGTGTGACGAAGCCTTTGAACAATTGAAGACATTGTTAACCACTGCTCCGGTATTGGCTCAACCGGACATCACCAAGCCTTTTGATGTATATTGTGATGCATCTGGCAGTGGACTCGGCTGCGTGCTAATGCAAGAGGGCCGAGTAATTGCGTATGCTTCACGGCAGTTGCGCCGACATGAGGAGCATTACCCAACTCATGATCTGGAGCTAGCTGCTGTTGTTCATGCCCTGAAAATTTGGCGTCACTATCTGCTGGGAAATATCTGTCATATCTATACAGATCATAAAAGCTTGAAGTACATCTTCACCCAGTCAGAATTGAATATGAGGCAGAGACGATGGCTTGAGCTTATTAAGGACTATGAACTGGAAATTCATTATCACCCAGGCAAAGCCAACGTTGTGGCAGATGCACTAAGCCGTAAGGTTTCCTGCCATTGTTTAACGATGAAGACCTCCGAGAACACTTTATGTCAAGAGATGGAGAAGCTAAACCTGGGAATGGTCCAACAAGGAGCTTTGAATCAGCTAAAGCTTGAGTCAGTCCTCTTGCAAAGGATAATTGATGCCCAAAAGGATAATGAGACACATTCGTGAGAAGTTAAGGGCCGGAAAAGTCAAATGTTTCAAAGAAGATAATCAAGGCATTGTATGGTTTAATAACCGCAAAGTGGTGCCAAAGAATGAAGAGCTCCGCCAGCAAATTCTTGATGAAGCACATCTTAGCAGCTACTCTATTCATCCTGGAAGCACTAAGATGTACCAAGACTTGAAGCAACATTACTGGTGGACAAAGATGAAGATCGAAATTGCACGCTATGTGGCTAGATGTGACACCTGCAGACGTGTCAAAGCCATACATTTGAAAGATGCCGGTCCATTACAGTCATTACCAATACCGACATGGAAATGGGAAGACATAAGTATGGACTTTATTGTGGGATTGCCCAGGACCGCAAAAGGGTATGACTCTATCTGGGTGATTGTTGATCGACTTACAAAGATTGCTCACTTTTTGCCGGTTAAGACATATTACCCGGTACTTACCTATGCCGAGTTGTACATTGCCCGCATTCTCAGTTTGCATGGTGTTCCAAAGACTATAGTGTCGGATCGTGGACCACAATTTGTATCCAAATTCTGGGAAGAACTCCATAAATCCCTGGGTACTAAACTGCTCCACAGTTCGGCCTATCATCCTCAAACCAGTGGACAGACTGAGAGAGTGAACCAAATACTTGAAGATATGCTGCGGGCATGTGTTCTGGACTTCTCACAGAAATGGGATGAATGTTTGCCCTTAGCGGAGTTTTCATAAAATAATAGCTATCAAGAAAGCATCAAGATGTCACCCTTTGAAGCTTTGTATGGACGACGATGTCGTACTCCGCTAAATTGGTCTGAACCAGGTGAAAGGTGCTTCTTTAGGCCTGATATGGTGAAGGAGGCCGAGGATAAGGTTCATAAAATTATTCATAATATGAAGAAAGCACAAGCTCGTCAGAAGAGTTATGCAGACAAACGGCGAATGCCCTTATATTTCCTGGAAGGAGACTATGTCTACCTGAAGGTCTCACCAATGAAGGGAGTATCACGTTTTGGGGTTAAAGGGAAGCTTGCACCACGATATATTGGTCCTTTTCTTATTCTGGAAAGATATGGGCCAATGGCATACCGACTCCAACTACCCAAAACATTGTCTGCTGTGCATAATGTGTTCCACGTGTCACAATTGAAGAAGTGTCTTCGGGTTCCTGATCGAACCGTTGAAGTGACAGATGTTGTCCTTGAACCGGACTTGACATACTCTGAGCACCCTATTCGAGTCTTGGATCAAAAGGACAGGGTTACCCGGAGAAAAACTCTCAAGTTTTATAACATACAGTGGAACCAGCATTCCAAAGATGAGGCTACATGGGAAACTCAAGACTTTTTAGATAAGAATTTCCCAGGCTTTCTAGCCTCATGTAAATTGTAAAGCATGTATAACTGTGTAATAAAAGAAGTGACCCCCACATCACCCCTGCCTTGTACCAGAAATAAGGAAACAAAAGTATGCCGCGTTTCTTTTTCCATTACTTACCCTAGGACTTTTAATCTCGGGACGAGATTCTTTTATGGGGGAAAGGATGTAACACCCCTGGTGTTACTGTAACTAAAACTTGAGCATGGCATCATAAGCATTGGCATTGCATATGTTTGATACACCTAGAGTGCATTCACTAGGCAAAAATTTCAAACAAGTTGTATTGTTTAAGTGTTTTTGCAAATAGAACCCTGGATAGGAAACTTAACCCTAAATAGGGATTAAAGGGGTAAAACCTAACCCAAGTTGAGAAAACCTAAAGACTTTAGGGAAATAGTTATAAAATATCCCCAAAAATAAAGTTGAATCACATTTATACCCCTGGGATACCAGAAACCCTAATTGGAACCCTGGAAAACCCTAAAACCAAACCCTAGGGACCTATGTGCAAAATTAGTCCACTTTTGGACTAAAGTGCAAAAACCAAGTCAAATAAGTTTCTTAAGTCCTTTGGTTCACAAATGTGTGGACTTGAAAGCCAAATATTGAGTTTTGGACTTAAATGCAAAATGGACCTCAAGTAGGTTCTATTCTAAGTCTGAAATTCAGTGTTGAGGGCTCAACTTTGGAGCCTTGTAACTTTCAAACTATAGAGTTTTTGCCCTAGGTCACCACATCAAAATTATAGCCCAATCATAGCAGCACAACTTTGCTTAAGAGTGTGAGCAGAGTTGTTAAGAAAATATTGGAGATAATTAAGCCTAAAGATTGGCTGTCAGGCTGATTCTGTCTGAAATTCAGATTAACAGTGGGATGACATGAACTTAGGGCTTGATTTTAAGCAAGATCCAGTGACTTTTTGTGGGAGCACATTGTAGCAAAGTTATAGATGGATTGTAGTTCTACAACTTTGCTGCAGATCATTGGGTATGTTACCATGAGAATTTGTGAGAAAATGGGGCCCAAACTTTGTATGTCAAACGGACTGAATACCAAGCGCCATGGTACAGTAACGTTTGGGGATCAGACCGCCAGCGCGGCTTGCTCACCGCCGGCGACCTACCTGCGCTAAGATTCGCGCCGCCACCATTAGGATTTGCGCTCGCTGGTAACCGGATAACGTCACGGGGTAAGGAGAATCTTCACCGCCGATGAGCTGGGCTCCATTCCGGCGACCCCCGTACTTCCCCTCTGCCCTGCGGCTAAAACCGATAAGAACGCCGGTGACCGCCGCCCTCCGGCCTTGTGCCGCGTGTTTACTCTTTCCACCGCATCGCCACGACTTACCCCTGCTCACCGTTGATCGCCGGAACAACCGCCACGCCTCTGGACACGTATTCACCGCGCCCAGTGTTCTTCTCCACCTTCGGCCGCCGCGCGTCTTGCTCAAAATTCACGGCCGCTGCCTCTGGGATCTATAAATTGAGCCCCCCACCAGTTCCGCAAAGTCATCAGCTAGCCAGCCCCCGCTAATCGTTAGCAATCATCCACCAGTGAGCTCGAATTCGAGTTTTTCCCCAAATCTCTTTCCGCCACCGTGAAACGAGCTTCACCATCGCCAGCCCTTTTCCGGTCAGTCCAACCCTCCCTCTCCCTCGTTTAAGCTCTCTCACATGTCTGCGATGCTTACTGACCCGTCCAATTGGACTAGGGGTCCTCTGATCGCCGGGAACACGGCAGTATAGCCGTGATACTCACGGCCACCGTGGCCAGAGCTCCGTAGTTGACCATAAGCGCAATTAAGTTAGGGGAAATGATCAAGGTAGTCCCGATTTCATGTCCGCTGCTCGGGAACCCTAGCCGTTGCCCCAATCGGCCGGTCTGCGAGCTCGTCGGAGCTCGGCCGCGCGTGAGCGCCGTCGTGGACCTGGCCATGTGAAGAAATAGAAACCAAAGGGGCTATTTGCAAACGGTCAGTGACTCTGTAAACAGTGACAAGACCTGTTTTCGGTTTGACAGAAACACGAGGGCCGTTCTGCAAAACCGCCAGGGCGCGGGCGCGCGCGCGCGTTCTCCCTCTGGACTGTGCCGCCTGGGCTGAATCCAGCCCATTAGTGTTGAAGCTTTTTCCTTTTTCTTTTTCAGCAGAGCTTTGGAAATATGTTAAAAATTGTAGAAAAATCTTAAAATTGTGAAACCAATTTTCCTAGGCTTGTTATTTTTCCTAGAATTTAATAAAAATAGTTTTGTGATTTTTAGTGGAAATAAGAAATTTTAGGGCATTTAAAGTAGTTAAAAGTATTAGTTATGGATTTTTAGAAAATAATTGGTAAGTCCAAAAATGCCCAAACTTTTTATGGGAACTTAAAACAATATTTAGAAGCCTTGGGTAGAGTTTGAATTGATTTGGACCATGTTTGATAACTAGAACCCAAAACCCCCTGCCCTTTGAACTCCTTTACAGACTCCGGAAACCCTAAGTTCTCGGAATTCCGTGAAGGAAAGTTATATTCAAGACTTAGATAATAAATCTTTATTATCTTCGCACTCTCATGAGCATTACATGGCATTCATTCTTATATATGTATATATATATGGTTATGTTAGAATGTGAAGAAGAAGTAGAAGTCACCGAAGAAAGGACACCACCACCCTCGGATTCTCAAGCAGGCAACTGCTTCTACTTTGATATTTGTGGATCCGAGCCAGACTCACATGTGAACGAAGGCAAGCCCCGGTGCATTTGCCACCTCCCTTGATGTTTTTAAAATGTTTCTCACTTGCTTGCTGCATTAGGTGATAGGAGTTGCTTGATAAAACAATTCCTGCATTACCTTCCTTGAACTTGATTACCTTCCTTGAAACCCTGTTTTTACAAAAAAGGTTTTACTATGCTTAGTATTGCTTTAGAAAAACAAAAGGATTTGTTTTACAAAAGATGTTTGGCAAAGTGGGAGGGTTGTTTTCGAAAATAAAACTTGATGGTGAACCCATCATGGCCATGATGGATTCAACATCGGAAAAGATGTACCTCTGCCAGGTACCAAGTTTTTGGGTTGAAATGATTAAGCTGAGACCGGGCGGGTGACTTGCACAAGAAGAGAGTCTCGGTGTAGTGTCTCCGTCTGAGTCGATTAAGGACCGTCTCGATGTAGGCTTGATGATCGAGGACCCTTTAACTGGTCACATGCCTCGTCATGGGTAAGCCTATCCTCGGGCAGACTAAGGCCAGAATAAGATAACACGAAATGGGCGTGGAGCGGTGGTGAAAGTAGCGTGTACCCTCCGTGGCAAGAGGCTGGACGGTGGTGTATCTGTGCTCTCGGTTTGCGTGAACCTGATCTGGTCTTAAGAACCCCGGTGGCGGGTTGACATATGCAAGGGTTAAGTGCTACATATGTCGTGTGATTGGAGATCCTCAGCTGAGTATAATCGATTCGGATCGCCATACCTTCGCGGTTATGAAGACTTGGTCACTGACCTACACGTAGCATTCCACTAAAGATGATGGGTTTTTGTTAAGAAATTGGCTAGTGCAGGACCAGTGATTGAACTAGGGTAGAAAGAACTCTAGTTGTAGGTAATTGTACCTAACTTGACAAATAAAATTGGATTTTAAGGATCCACTTTAGTAAGCATTTCTGCAAAACAGAGTCTTTGATTATTGAAAAGCCTTACCTTGACTCCCTTAAGCCAGCATACCCTTGAGAGTCTTTTCTTTAGTCGGGTAAGACTTGCTGAGTAATTCCATACTCAGGGTTTATCCCTTCGTTGTTTTTAGGTGAGGAAGTAGCAGATTTCTGTTGCTTCTGTGCCAAGGTGGTTCCTAAGGAGGAGAAACAAGAGTGAATATGCGGGAGGACTGGGTCCTCTATATAGAAAACTTTTGTGAGAAACTTACCGGGAGGAGTTTTTGCCTCCCTTGGTATGTGTAATAATACTACTCGACACTCGCTTATATTTCTGGTCTGTAATAAACAACTTAATCTTACTTTTTAAATAAATGTAAGTTTATGTAATCGCTTCCGCAATTCTTTATCTCCGATGTTCTGTAATGTCTGCAAGACGGGTGAGACGTTCCTGGAAAGGTAAGGAAAGATACCGAGCTTGTCAAGTAGTTCAGGGGCACCTACAGGGTTGTCTGAGGTCCGTTGGACAAGGACAACTGTAGGTGGGCCTAATTACTTGGGAGGTTCCGTCACAGTTCCTAGCTGCCTTGGGGCTATAAAAGGGACCCCTAGGCGCATGGAGGAGAAATCCAAGCATTCTTTGATCATTCTAAGACACCAAGACTCCATTCTCACGCATTCGATTCTTTGAGATAGTGACTTGAGCTCCATTTGAGTAGATAACTCCTCGCGTTGTGTTTTGAGCTCAAGTTGTGGCTTGTGTGCATGATTGTGCTCGTTGTTTTGAGTCTTGTGTGTGCTGCTCTCCCCTCCATTACTTCCGTGCTTCTTTGTGATCATCAATTGTAAGGGCGAGAGGCTCCAAGTTGTGGAGATTCCTCGCGAACGGGAGAAAGCATAAGAAAGGAAAACCCGTGGTATTCAAGTTGATCATTGGATCACTTGAAAGGGGTTCAGTGCAACCCTCGTCCATTGGGACGCCACAACGTAGAGTAGGCAAGTGTTATACTTGGCCGAACCATGGGATAAAACCACCATGTCTCTTGTGATTGCTTTTCTGTGATATCTTGTGTTAGCAAGAGCTCGCTTCTTAGCCATACTAACACTTAACCAAGTTTTGTGGCTATAAGTATTTGATTTTTACAGGATCACCTATTCACCCCCCTCTAGGTGCTCTCAAAAATACTGCCGAAATAGAAGGTGAAGAAGTTCAAAAGATGTTCCTAAGGGGATGCAGAACTTACACCGAAAAATAAGCGGTGAAGCCGCAAAATAAGCGGCAAAGAGATTTTGATTGTTCCTAAGGGGACACAGAGATTGTGTGTTTCAGCGTGGGTGGATGTCTTCGGCATTAGCATCATTCTTTGCATCATATCATCACATCATCTCGCATATCATTACATCATACATCATAACACACCAATGACACGATCTTTGGAGAATGCTTTACAAAAATGAAAAGGTGCCAAGACACAAAATAAGCTGAGAAGTACATCCTCATCAGCTCTGATATGGAAGAAGAGGTCTATTGTTTACGAAGCATTGATGTTTTTATGGAGCTTAGATGTTCTTTACGAAGTATGGATATTCTTACGAAGCATAAACACTCTTCTTTACGAAGCATGAAAAGAAGGGAAGGTGTTTTTTCGCCGAAGGCTCAAAAACGGTATGTACACAAAGTTTCATGCATCGCAAAGAACTGAATTACAAACAACTTACATATTAGATTCAAAATTATAAACATCAAATATTACAGACTTAGTTCAACAAATGTTACATTAATAGCCTAGAAATGTTTTTACAATAACTACCACTCTTCCTTTAGAACTTTCTCTGCAACTTCGTTAAGCAGTTTGGTAACAACTTCGTCGATAATAGCTTCGGCCATATTAATGATTTCTATTGCTTTCTTCGTTTCTGGGTCAGCCAGTGGGTCGAATGGCTCTGGTGGAGGAGGTAGTTCAGCTGCGGTAGAAAACATCAATTAGTTCAAAGTCACGAAAACAAATGACGAAGCTAGAAGCTATTAAACGATACCTATCTGTCTCTCGCGTTCGGTAGCTTCTTCAGCTTTTTTCGCCGCTTCTCGAGCCTCATGAATATCTTTTTCACTTTTCTTCATTATTTCGTGAGCCATTTCTCGTCCGTCATTTTCCCAGATGTCAGTGAAAAATTTTCCACCCATAAAACTTGCTTCGGCCAAGGGATCCTTCGTGTCATCCACGGAGAAAGCAGCTTCAGCTTGGGCCAAGGTTTTAACATGATTGCAACCCGCCTTCTCCAAGATAGCTGAAAGTCCTCTCGCACCAGAGAACGCACAAACATCCCCACGATCACTTAAAATTTCCTCAAAAGCTTCGGCTTCTCCGCTGATCCACTCGATAACACCCTCAGGGTCGCCTCGTATGAAGTTGTCTTCGTTTGAATAGGTGCCCACGTTGGCGAAGCTAGTCTTCATCTTTTTCATGCACCCCACAGATTTTTCAAAACATCTTTATTTGGATGCGCGAAGCTCTGCAACTGTCTTTTCTAAATAATTTTTCAAATAATCGCTGACATCTCGATTAGCTTCAGCAACAGCGCATTTTTCTTTGACCTAAGCTAATTGTCTCCGAAGGTCTTCAATTTCACTCTTTTGGGACTCAGCTTGAGCTTTGGAACTAGATTCGTCTTCTTTTATTTTGTTTACCAATGAAATTAATATCTTACCTTCTCAAGACCTTCGTTCCTTAGTTCAATCACCTCCGAACGAAGGTTGTTCAGAGCCATTGTATACCCTTCATCTTCAATGTTTTTCTGTGCTCTAAGGGCATTGCTAAGGGTTAAGCCTTGTAAGAGGAGGACGAGATTAAACACAAGCAAATAAAACAACTCATTTTCAAAATACAAAATCAACTTTTATACCTTTATGCTATTATATGCTAAACTGTCAGCCAATTCATCCTTTGATAATATTGAGAGCTCATCTTCTAGCTTCGGAAATCCGAAGCTTCTACCCATCTCCCGGCAGACGGATATCTCTTTATTATCCGAGAGACAGTACAAGAAATCTTAATCCCCACTGCCATTGAACACCAATGCCCCCTTCGGATATTTCAGTTTTTGGGCATAATGTTGAGCTTCTCGTTCTTCTTCCTTAGAAATTCCTTTTCCCGAAGCATGGCGGATGATGTAGTCAATGCTCTCTTTTAAAGCTTCGGGAGTAGGAGTTGTTATCTTTTCAGTCGAAATTTGCTCTGTGACCTTTTCTTCTGTTGCCACTTCTTCAATTTCGACAGACTCTTTCTCAGCATACTTTGAAGGCCCATTATCTATTCCAGCCTCAATCGTTGCAACTTCAACTTCTATCTGCTTAGTATCAGCTTCAGTTTGTGCTTTGACAGCTTCGACAACCTTCTTTATGGGAGCGGGGCATTTGGAATCCGTTGTTTCCAAAATATCTAATACATTTACCATCCTTTTTCTTCTAGGGGTTATGGCAGAACTTTTTTCTGCCTTTAGCACTGTTGCTTCTCTTGAAGGACTTAGAATCCCGGGCATCTTTGTTGCTTCTTCAATTTTTGACCTTTTAGCCTTATCTTCGTCAACCTTCGTTTCAATTAGCTCAGTCGAAGGTGCCTTCGGCATTACAGTCGGCTCTTCAATCTTCTGCGTGGGAGGAGTAGGTTCTTTCGGTTCAGCAGCTGAAGAAGCCTCCCCTCCAAACTCAGGTACCACGACCGGTTCAATATAACGTGGCCAGTGGGTAAGGACTTTCAACTTTTTGCTCTTCGGCGCAGGCTCATCTGGAGTGGCCGAAGCAGCAGTTTTGGCCGAAGCAGCAGTTTTCCTCTTTTTCCCTGTCCTCGCAGCGGGTAGCAGTAATCGGGGTAAACAAAACCAATGGCATCAAAAACTCTGTTCAATCTCTTTTTTCCCCGGCCCCCAAAGGATGTGGATAATGCATTATCTTCTGCTTTGGAATATGACCCAAGCAGTTCATCACTTGTAGCCTCGATACATTTAAGCCAATTTCATTTGGTTCATCAAATTTATCTCCATATCTGAATGTATATTTCAGTCGAACCAGGTCACCTTCGCTAGACTCGGTGACAGTCTCCTTCGGCATTTCCCAGTTCTCTACAAGCGGCCATACTTTGAATGCTATATGTTCTTGAATCAAGTCTCTTGTACCAATGAAGAAGCATACAGTACCAAAGGCCTTCTGGCATGCTTCGGTGGCTTCATCAATTTCAACCTTCGTCTTTCGAAGGCCGAAGCGGGACCATATGGGACGCATAATAACCTCCTTAACATCCTCCCTTGTTACCAAGTCATTCTTCACAAAAAACCATTCCTCCATCCAATTTCCCGGCCACCTCTTCTGAAATGTTGGCACTGGGTGACTTGCATTGGGACGGGCGATAAACCCGTAACAACCGAAGTTGTTGTGATACTGTTCCTTCCCCGTGGCCTTCGTCTCATACATAAGTTCGTGCATGCTGCAGAAGCATTTTGCGCTTGTTTCTACCCCTTGGCTCCTTGCTGCCCAGACGAAGACTCCCATCCTCAATATGGCTTCAGGGGTCAGTTGATGAAGGAAAATTTGGAAGGTTTTCAACACTTCAACTACAAACCTGCTCAGTGGGAACCGAAGCCCAGCTTTAAAGAAGCTTCGGAAAATCACAACTTCATTCTCCTCAGGCGCAGGAGTGTTATCGTCTTCGCCAGCCCTCACAATAGATATATCTCAAAAGTACCTCCCCATCATGCTCTCAAGGTGACTTTGCTTGATGGTTGACTTTCCGAAGATTGTATGGCTTGGCCTCCACGGTCGATCTTCGGAATCTTCACCCCAATTTCTGCATCATAGTTGTCACTATCACCAGTATCTTCAGACATGCCCTCCAATATCTCTTTAGTAATCTTCTCTATATTTGATTTTGCCATTGATTCTAAAAACCCAGCTATATAAGGGTTCACAGCCTTCTTCTGTTCAAAGAGCTTCTCCTCTTCGGTTAGCTTCGTCTCAGCAACAACCTTCTTGTCTTGAGACATTTTTCCTTCAGCAATGATGAAAACATGTCTTTTTAACCGAAGCTTAGGAAGCTTGAAAAACTAGCAAGCGTTAGTGAGCAAGAGCTATAAAATTGAGCAAATAAAGCAAGTGGCACAAACAGCGTACCAAATGTGGTCAGGGTGAGTTCTTATTTATACGCTTGGCGCGCTCCAAATTGGAGGGTCCCGTCTGTCATTGACTGTTGCTATTCTAGCAAAGGGAAGGTGTTTTTTCAGACCTTCGGCTTAAGGCCTTCGTCCATGTCGCAGTCTGAATTCATTATCCTAAACAAATTAATACTGCGAGGGGCTACTGTTGGGGGCCTTCGTCCTCCGAAGGTCCTCAAAAACGTAATTTAACAATGTCTTCCAAGCATGGCTTGTGGACAGGTACCTTCGAACTCAGGATAAAAGCATACACGATGAGAAGAGCATGATCGTGACGAAGGTTGCCGTTGCTCCGAAGCTGCGCGCAAGGGAGCTTCGGCTCAATCGCAGAAAAAGGAACCGACTTAAAGGGGAAAAGGCTATCTAGTCCTCATAGATTTATCTATAAGTCAATAATAAATGTAAAGGGCACGAATGTAATTTCTCATAGGCTGTGTCCTGTGCCTATAAATAGATGAACAGTACTCCCGTACTGTTCATGCTGCCTTATACTTGCTTTTGCGTCACGCTTGTACTTTTTGCCTTCTATCAAGTCAAAGGTACTTTTGTAATTCAATATTGTCCCTGTATTTCCATGATTATATAATAAGAATGAATTAATAATATTATATGATTGTTTATGTTGTCTATTATATGTCATATGCTTCTTATTTTATTTAACATATACTGTGATGATGAAGGTACGTCCTTCATGACCTTCGTCTGAAGATCTTTATATCCTAAGGGAAATAATGCTTCGAAGGACGAAGGGCATTAACATTTCATATTTTTGTGTTGCCTTGTTCTCAAGTCGAAGCATTTGAGAGCAAGTCCCCAACAATTTTGTTGTGTGGATTTTGCAAATTTTAAACTATTGGATTATATAGTGGTAGATATTAGTGTTGAACACTGTTGTGGTACCTGGGGACGACTGAACGGTCCAGCCATGTGGGCGGACGGTTCGTGACCCAGACCGACCACGGGTGTAGCCCGGACAGTACGTGATCAGATTGACTTAGGCAAGAGTTCTTATCACGTGCATGTTTATCTAACTAATCACACTGAAATATGTTGGGATATGTCTAGCAACATGTCCATACCTCCTATGAAGGGGTACGACCGATCGGCGAATAACACAATAAATCCAAATCAATCTATTATCATTGTCTTTACATTTGTTTCCCTAGGAGTAGAAGTAATTAGCCTTTCCCATCTGAAAGTGCATTCATCCCTTTTGTGAGTTTTGGTGATTTGGATGACAACACATTTAAAAGACTAACAAGTTTGCTAAGTGTTGAACAGGAAATTCAGTATGATGAACATACTTGAATAGTGTATAATGACAGTGAACAAAGGTTCAACACATGGTTAAAAAACCAGTGAGACAATGCAAATGGATATAATATGATCTCTATATTGGTTTGAATATATGGACAAGACCTGAGAAATCACTACATACATATGATCAGAATAGAGGATGAAGTGATTAAGAGGATAGGTCAAGCCAAAGTGAATAAGATATGAGGAATCGTGAATTGGCTTGACCATATTACTATCAGTCCATATATGCTTCTATGAGAATCAAACTAGAGCTTGATTGATCTTAACAGTTATATCTAGAAGACATTCAAGCAAGGTTCACAATATTGAAGAAATGATTCTCTCAATGGATGCTCAATATGATGTGACTCAAGAATGGCTTGATAGGGTGAAGATAGCAAGGAAAGGGCTTCGAGGAACTAAGCGAAGGTGAAGGCCAAGCGACGGCTTGTGGACCAAGGTACCATGGCTAAGGTGAAGAAGAGAGTACTTGCACTAAGTCGATGAACTAATCAGCTATGAAGAGTTATAACATGTTGATGCATCAGTACGGTGACTTGAAGCCATGATTTGAACTCACATATGGTGATATGGTACAAGTCACAGGGTTTGATTTATGTTTGCTTCAAAAGGTGAGACAAAGATGTTTGTGATCCTTATGAAGCAACGCCATAGAGAAATCACACATGAGACACCAATGACTCAAGGAGTTTACTTAATTATATTTTATTTAACTTGAGTATAGGAATCGTCGTACTATCAAGGGGGATCCAAAAAGAAGGTTAATGTTTGCCAAAGCTCAAGCCTCTATATTCAAAAGCTATTTTTTGAGAACTAAAAATCTCTTTAAAATTCTATGGTTGACCATGGTTAGGTTTGAGAAACCTAGAGTGTTCTTGCTGAAAAGCAGTTGAGCTTCTTTAGCTGCAGCTGAGCTGAACTTTAGCTGAGTTGAACTTTCTCAACTCCAGCTGAACTTCAACTTCAACTGGGGTCCAGGCAGGTTCAACCGGGGTCCAGGGCAAGTTCAACCGGGGTCCAGGGCAAGTTCAACCGGGGTCTAGGGAAAGTTCAGCTGGGTTTTTTTCCCGGACCTCATTGGTCAAAACTGGTTGAACCGGCCCTAGGGGAGGTTCAACCGGTGTCAGGGTCACCTGACCGGTCTGACCTCCTGACTGGCAGACTGACTGCCAGTATGACCCCCAGGCGGTTGAACCGGCCCTAGGGGCAGTTCAACCGGTGTCAGGACTTGTTTTTGCAGTCTGACCTGCAGTCCGCCAGTCTGACTGTTAGCCTGCCCTAGGCGGTTGAACCGGTCTTAGGGGCGGTTCAACCGGTCCTCCACAGCCAAAATCAGCCCAACGGCTAGTTTTGAAGCCCCACTTATATATACTCACTCCTACCTCTCTTCCCACACAAGAGCACGACCCAAACTCCATTTCTAACTTGAAGAACACTTCCCACTCTCTCTCACACATCTCTTGCCTCTCCCATTTCAAATCTTTGGAGAGAAATCTTTGAGAGAGTATAAGAGCTGCGGTTTTTGTGCTTCATCTCCAAATCTCTCTTGCTCTTCTTCATTCGAGCTTTGGTACTACATCGAGTTCTTTGTGGATTCATTACTCTTGGAGCTTTTAGCTCCTATACGACTAGGTGTCTCTCTTGAGTCTCCAAATCTTGTGGAAGACCACAAGAAAGTTTGTATTACCCGCTCGTTTGAGCAAAGATTAGTATGTGAGCTTGACCTTTGTGGTCGGCAAAGGGAGGATTAGGGTTGAAAGAGACCTGGCTCTTTGTGGGCGCCTCAACAAGGAAGTAGGGCACCTTGGTGGTGTGACCGAACCTCAGGATAAACACTACAGGAAAACACTTAATTCCCATCGGCCAGGAACCGACGGGAATAAGCATTAAACCGATGGGAATTACTAATTCCTAATTCCCATCGGTTTAATGCTTATTCCCGTCGGTTGTCAGCCGACAGGCGTCAGGTGTCAGGGATAAGGTTATTCCCGTCGGCCGCTGACGGGAATAATTAATCCCCATCGGCCACTAACTAGCCGACGGGAGTTATGGCTAATTCCCGTCGGCCAGGAGAACCAACGGGAGTTATTAATTAATCCCCGTTGGCCCTACCAGCCGACGAGAATTAACTATTAACTCCTGTCGGCCCTACTAGCCGATGGAGATTAACTAGGCCGATGGGAGTTAATAGTTAATTCCCATCGGCTATGGTCAAACCGACGGGGATTAACTGGGCCAACGGGAGTTAACCTATAATTCTGCAACAGCAATACCAAAATAGATATTTCTCCACAATTGCACACATAACATACACAGAACATACACATCACATACATATGACAAAAAATATATATCATCACATGAACATACACATCACAAACGCATTGATATGATTCACACATCACAAACGCATTGATATGATTCACATATCACAAACTTAAGATCTAGTGTTTATACAAACATTTCAGATACGAGTTAAGATCAAGTGTTTACACAAACATAACGTCCACAAGTTAAAAAACATAACGAGCACGAGTTCAAGTGTTTAGAGATAACCACCACTTGGGTGGTTAGAGCTTTGACCGCTGCCGCCACCAGAAGGAGGGAACGCGAAGAGGGAGTCAACAAATCCAGTCCCTGCTGCGGGATCAGACCCACTACCACCGGCTTCGGGCGTAACCTATGCAAGTTAGCAATATCAACATTTTTAATACAAATATCAAAAAATATACAAGTGTATAAATTAATCGAGAGTTATCAAACTGAAAGGGAAATGTGCCCTTAGGCCATTTCTAAGTATTTTGATGATCTAGTGTCCAACACAAGTGCTTAAGTGTTAAACTATACCAAATGGTGGGCAAAGTGCAAATCAAGTGTAAAGGTATGTTTCTAAGACTTAGTACATTGTTTTGGGACTAATGTATTGTGTCTAAGTGCTAGAAACAGGAAAAGACTTGGCTAGGCAGCCAAGACTGCGCAGTCTGGGTGCACCGGACTGTCCGGTGGTGCATCGGACAGTGTCCGGTGTGCCAGGCTGGCATCTGTCAACTGGCTGCTCTCAGGAAGCGATTAACGGCGTACGGCTATAAATCACCGGACTGTCCGGTGAGCCAACAGTCGACTGGGCCAACGTCGGCCGTGTAATCCGCGCGCGACGCGTGGCAGAGCCAACGGTCAGAAGGGGGCACCGGACTATCCGGTGTGCACCAGATAGTGTCCGGTGCGCCAACGGCTCTGAACCACCAACGGTCGGCTTCGCCAAAGAAGGAAAGAAATCCGCACCGGTCAGTGTCCGGTGGTGCACCGGACTATCCGGTGCGCCAGGCGACAGAAGGCAAGAATTGCCTTCCTGGAATGCTCTCAACGGCTCCTAGCTGCCTTGGGGCTATAAAAGGGACCCCTAGGCGCATGGAGGAAGACACCAAGCAACCTTTGAGCATTGTTGATCGTTAATACTTCATTCTTGCACACTTGTTCAACATTCTTAGTGATTTGAGCTCTGTTCTAGTGAGAACCTTGTGATACTCTTTTGAGCTCAAGTCTTGATCTTGTGTGTGTATTTGCTGTGGATTTGAGTGTGTTGCTTCTCTCCCTTACTCTAGTGCTTCATTGTGATTCTTATTGTAAGGGCGTGAGACTCCAAGCTGTGGAGATTCCTCGCAAACGGGAAAGAGTAAAGTAAAGAAGAACACCGTGGTATTCAAGTTGATCATTAGATCACTTGAGAGGAGTTGAGTGCAACTCTCGTCCGTTGGGACGCCACAACGTGGAGTAGGCAAGTTTTGTACTTGGCCGAACCACGAGATAAATCCTCGTGTCTCTTGTGCTTGTCCTTTTTGTGTCTATTGTGCTTCACAAGAGCTCTCCTCTCTACTCACTTGATTTCATTGTTCTAACTCTTAATCAAGTTTGTGGTGTTAAGTTTTGAGTTTTACAAGATCACCTATTCACCCCCTCTCTAGGTGCTCTCAATTGGTATCAGAGCCGTTCTCTTCAAGAAAGGGACTAATCGCCCGAAGAGATGGATCCTAAGGGCAAGGGGATGGTGGTCAATGATAAGGAGAAGGAGTCCTTCGTCAATGATCCAAAGGATGACAAGCCTACTGACTCAGGCTCGGACCACAAAAGAAAAGACGAGAGGAAGAAGAAAACAAGGCGCATCAAGGAGATAGTCTACTACGACAGCGACGAATCTTCTTCTTCCCAAAAGGACGACGACAACGACTACGCGAAAAAGAAGACGGTTAATTCAAACTTTTACTTTGATTATTCTTGCATTCCGCAAAGTTCCAATGCTCATTTGCTTTCCATTCCCCTCGGAAACCCCCCCCCCACTTTGATGGAGAGGACTACGGATTTTGGAGTCACAAAATGTGTAGCCACTTGTTCTCTCTCCATCCAAGTATATGGGAAATAGTAGAAAATGGAATGCACTTTGATAGTACGGATAGTCCCATGTTCATTAATGAGCAAATTCATAAAAATGCACAAGCTACTACTGTTCTTCTAGCTTCATTGTGCAGGGATGAATACCATAAGGTGAGCGGCTTGGATAACGCCAAGCAAATTTGGGACACCCTCAAAATCTCACATGAGGGGAATGACGTCACCATGCTCACCAAGATGGAGTTGGTGGAGGGTGAACTTGGGAGATTCGCAATGATCAGGGGCGAGGAGCCAACCCAAACGTACAACCGGTTCAAGACCCTCGTGAACAAAATAAGGAGCTATGGAAGCACGCGATGGACGGACCACGACGTCGTCCGCCTAATGCTAAGGTCTTTTACTGTCCTTGATCCACATCTTGTGAACAATATTCATGAGAATCCTAGGTACACCAAGATGACGCCCGAGGAGATACTTGGAAAGTTTGTAAGCGGGCGGATGATGATCAAGGAGGCAAGATACGTTGACGATGCGTTGAATGGCCCAATCCACGAGCCTCAAACCGTTGCTCTAAAAGCAACGAGGAGCAAGGAAGTGCTACCTAGCAAGGTGGCACAAGTTGAGGCGGCGGGACTCAATGAGGAAGAGATGGCCCTCATCATTAAGCGTTTCAAGACGACGCTAAGGGGTCGCAAGGAGCATCCAAACAAGACCAAGACGAAGGGGAAGCGCTCATGCTTCAAATGTGGTAAGATTGGTCATTTTATCGCTAATTGTCCCGATAATGATAGTGACCAGGAACAAGGGAACAAGAGGGAAAAGAAGAAGGCTTACAAGAAGGCTAAGGGCGAGGCACACCTTGGAAAGGAGTGGGACTCGGATTGTTCGTCATCCGACTCCGACAACGAAGGATTCGCCGCCATCGCCTTCAACAAGTCGGCCCTCTTCCCCAACGAGCATCACACCTGCCTCATGGCAAGGGAAAAGAATGTAAGCACTCATAATACTAGTACTTACGCTTCCTCAAGCGATGAAGAATCTAGTGATGATGAAATAGACTATTCATGTTTATTCAAGGGCCTAGATAGAACTAAGGTCGATAAGATTAATGAATTAATTGATGCATTGAATGATAATAATAGGTTATTAGAAAAGCAAGAGGATCTTTTGTATGAAGAACATGATAAGTTTGTAGAGGCACACAAATCCCTCGCTTTAGAAATTAAAAGGAATGAAATGCTTTCTTGTGAATTGTCTACATGCCATGACTCTATTTATAGCTTAAAGAGCATAAATGATGATTTGAATGCTAAGTTAGAAATAGCTAATAAATCAACATCTTGTGTAGAACATGTTGCAATTTGCAATAGGTGTAAAGATATTAATGTTGATGCTTGTAGTGAACACCTAGTTTCAATTTCTAAATTGAATGATGAAGTGGCTAGTCTTAATGCCCAACTTAAGACTAGCAAGAGTGAATTTGACAAACTAAAATTTGCAAGGGATGCCTACACGATTGGTAGACACCCCTCAATTAAGGATGGTCTTGGCTTCGAGAGGGAAGTCAAGAACTTAACAAGTCATAAGGCTTCCATCTCCACCAAGGAGAAAGGGAAAGCCCCTATGGCTAGTAGTGCTCAAAAGAACCATGCTTTCATATATCATGATAGGAGACACTCTAGGAATGTTTATAGAAGTTATGATGCTTTTGATTCTCATGCCATGATTGCTTCTAGTTCTTCTATTATGCATGATAGAAATTTAGCTAGGAAAAATGTTGTTCATCATATGCCTAGAAGAAATATTGTTCATGTTCCTAGGAAAGTAATGAATGAACCTTCTACAATCTATTATGCTTGCAATGCTTCCTTTGCTATTTATAGAAAGGATAAGAAGGTAATTGCTAGGAAATTAGGGGCCAAATGTAAGGGAGACAAGACTTGCATTTGGGTCCCTAAGACTATTGTAACTAACCTTGTAGGACCCAACATGAGTTGGGTACCTAAGACCCAAGCCTAAATTTGCCTTGCAGGTTTATGCATCCGGGGGCTCAAGCTGGATTATCGACAGCAGATGCACAAACCACATGACAGGGGAAAAGAGGATGTTCTCTTCCTACGTCAAGAACAAGGACCCCCAAGATTCAATCATATTCGGTGATGGGAACCAAGGCAAGGTGAAAGGGTTAGGAAAAATTGCTATTTCATCCGAGCACTCTATTTCTAATGTGTTCTTAGTTGAGTCGCTTAGATATAACCTATTGTCTGTGAGTCAACTTTGTAATATGGGATATAACTGTTTATTCACAAATGTAGATGTGTCTGTCTTTAGAAGAAGTGATGGTTCATTAGCTTTTAAGGGTGTACTAGATGACAAACTTTACTTAGTTGATTTTGCAAAAGAGGAGGCCGGTCTAGATGCATGCTTAATTGCTAAGACTAGCATGGGCTGGCTGTGGCATCGCCGTTTAGCACATGTGGGGATGAAGAACCTTCACAAGCTTCTAAAGGGAGAACACGTGATAGGTCTAACTAATATAACTTTCGAAAAAGATAGACCTTGTGCAGCTTGTCAAGCAGGTAAACAGGTGGGAAGCTCTCATCATGCCAAAAATGTGATGACAACATCAAGACCCTAGAGTTACTTCATATGGACCTCTTCGGACCCGTCGCCTATCTAAGTATACGAGGAAGTAAGTATGGTCTTGTTATAGTTGATGATTTTTCCTGCTTCACTTGGGTATTCTTTTTGCAGGATAAGTCTGAAACCCAAGGGACCCTCAAGCGCTTCCTAAGGAGAGCCCAAAACGAGTTTGAGCTCAAAGTGAAGAAGATAAGGAGCGACAATGGGTCCGAGTTCAAGAACCTTCAAGTGGAGGAGTATCTTGAGGAGGAAGGAATCAAGCATGAGTTCTCCGCTCCCTACACACCACAGCAAAATGGTGTGGTAGAGAGGAAGAACAAGACGCTACTAGACATGGCGAGGACGATGCTTGGTGAATTCAAGACGCCCGAACGGTTTTGGACGGAAGCCGTGAGCACGGCTTGCCATGCCACAAACCGGGTGTACCTTCATCGCCTCCTCAAGAAGACTTCGTATGAGCTTCTAACCGGTAACAAACCCAATGTATCTTACTTTCGTGTTTTTGGGAGTAAATGCTACATTCTAGTGAAGAGAGGTAGAAATTCTAAGTTTGCTCCCAAAGCTGTAGAAGGGTTTTTATTAGGTTATGATTCAAATACAAAGGCGTATAGGGTTCTTCAACAAATCATCGGGTTTGGTTGAAGTCTCTAGCGACGTTGTATTTGATGAGACTAATGGCTCTCCAAGAGAGCAAGTTGTTGATCTTGATGATGTAGATGAAGAAGATGTTCCAACGGCCGCAATACGTACCATGGCGATTGGTGATGTATGACCACAGGAACAAAAGGAGCAAGATCAACCTTCTTCCTCAACAACAGTGCATCCCCCAACTCAAGAAGATGAACAGGTTCATCAAGAGGAGGCGTATGATCAAGGGGGAGCACAAGATGATCATTTAATGGAGGAAGAAGCACAACCGACACCTCCAACCCAAGTTCGAGCGACGATTCAAAGGAATCATCCCGTCGACCAAATATTGGGTGATATTAGCAAGGGAGTAACTACTCGATCTAGATTAGTTAATTTTTGTGAGCATTACTCTTTTGTCTCTTCTATTGAGCCTTTCAGGGTAGAAGAGGCCTTACTAGATCCGGACTGGGTGTTGGCCATGCAGGAAGAGCTCAACAACTTTAAGAGAAATGAAGTTTGGACACTGGTGCCTCGTCCCAAGCAAAATGTTGTGGGAACCAAGTGGGTGTTCCGCAACAAACAAGACGAGCACAGGGTGGTGACAAGGAACAAGGCACAACTTGTGGCAAAAGGTTATGCCCAAGTCGTAGGTTTGGACTTTGAGGAGACTTTTGCTCTTGTGGCTAGGCTAGAGTCAATTCGCATATTGTTAGCCTATGCTACTCACCATTCTTTCAGGTTGTTCCAAATGGATGTGAAGAGCGCTTTCCTCAACGGGCCAATCAAGGAGGAGGTGTACGTGGAGAACCCCCTGGCTTCGAGGATGAACGGTACCCCGACCACGTGTGTAAGCTCTCTAAGGCGCTCTAAGGACTTAATCAAGCCCCAAGAGCATGGTTGTTGAGGACTTGTTCTCAAATGCTATGAATTAAGAACAAGGCAACATAAAATGTTAAATGTTAACGTCCTTCGCTCATGAAACATTATTCCCTTGGGGATAATGGACCTTGAACGAAGGTTGATGAGAGTAAAATTACGAAGCTTAAATCTTCGTAATAAAATGTCAAGAGACATAAAATAAAAGGTATAGAAAGGGGTAAATAAATCATAGATGAATTATATTATATTTACTTAATATGTTAAAACAATGAATACAATAATACCTCTGCCTTGACAAAGGTCGAATTCTAGGTTATGCGATTGCAGTTACTAGAATGCGTGAACAGCAACGGAATACTGTTCACTATTTATAGGCACAGGACGCAGCCTGTGAGGAATTACAAGTATGCCCCTTATAAAAGCTTACAACATTGACTCAGACCTTTATGGACTAAAAAGTCATTCTATCTTTAAGTCGGTTTATACTGTCGAAGCTTCATGGAGAGGAACCTTCGGCCATCTCATACAAACAGCTTCAGCCGAAAGCCGCTTCTCCCTTGAAGACCTTCGGCGACGAAGCATAGACCCAACAGTAGCCCCTTTCGCGGTGCTAGATCGTTTTTCGTAACGAGCTTGATCCGTGAAAAAAGTCTCTTAAGCTTCGGGGAGCCGAAGGTCCAAAAAACACCTTCCCTGAGCTCGTTGCCGAGAAACGATTTAATTTCCCAGCACGTAGCGGTCCCACGTTGCAGAGTTTACTGTTTGTCCCTGCGGTCCACCGCGCAGCGAGCGCAAGCGAGTGTCCGCCTGGTGTAAAAAAATTCTGGCGCTTCGCCTTCTTACCTGCAGCACTATATAAACAGACGAGTAGGTGTGAAGTTACCACAGCATTCATTGCTATTTGCACTGTTTTCCTGCCAAAATTTTTATCCATCGCCGAAGCTTGTCTGTCGGAATCGAACGAAGCTCCAGTTTGAAACCTGCTTCGGAGGAAGAAAATATTAAAGTTTCACAAGTTCATAATTAAATGGCCAGAGTCCGCTCTACCGCCAGGGTTGAGCGCGAGGGGGAGGAAACTAAAGCTTCAGAGACTCTCCCTATCTCCGAAGCCATGCAACGATCGGGGCTAGTGACTTCGGAAAAGATCCCTCATGATGATGCAGAACAAACAGAACAAGCAATCGCTGAAGCAGAGGAAGAAGATTTTGAGGAAACTGATTCCGAAGATGATTATCGCATTGCCATGCCAAGCAAGCCGAGCCACTTGGACTTCGGGAAATCTACTGTTTCGAAGGCTGATCTGTCCAAGATGGTAAAATCGGGCTTTTTCACTGAAAATCAGAAGAAGCTTTTGCGCTTCGGGGGAGAAGAGACTACCCCGAAACCGGAGAAAGATGAAATTGTTATTTTCAAGAGCTTTTTAAAGGCTGGATTAAGATTCCCCCTACATGGGATCATTGCAGAGGTGCTGAAGAGGTTCGGTATCTATTTTCATCAGCTGACCCCTAACGCTATCGTTAGGCTTATTGTTTATATCTGGGCACTCCGAAGCCAAGCAGTGGAACCATTTGCGGACAGCTTCTGCCGGGTTCACGAGTTGCATTATCAAACAAAGGCTAGAAAAGATGGATTGCACGATAATTTTGGTTGCTATAACTTCGCCTATCGGAAAACTACAAAGTTTCCTGTAATTAGCTACCGAAGCAAGTGGGCAGCAGGCTGGAAATCAGAGTGGTTCTATGTCAAGATTGATGACGACAAGGAAAAGCTTGTACAAAGCCCGCTGGAATTAATCTTCGGAGAAACCCGACCTCGCTGCAACATGACGCCCGAAGGTCCAACACAACGAGCAATGAGTGAATTCAGAATTATTGCAGAGCATATCAGCACAAGGGACCTGGTTCAAGAGTTTTTAGCATTCAAAGTTTTTCCCAGTTTAAAAGAATGGGAAATGCCGAAGCTACAGGGGGAAAAGAAAGAAGGTGAACTCGTACGTTTACCTTACTATTTCAAGTTTAAAAAGTACTTTAAAGCACCTTGCCAAGAGTGGCTAGATACGATTGAAGCAATGTGCAATGAAATTCTTGGCAATTATTCCAAAAAGGAAGATCAATTGATGACCGCAGCCTTCGGCACCCGACCGAAGCGAAGGCTAAATCGAGTGTTGGACGCCTTGGGCTTTGATTATCCTGATTATGAAAATCTGAACAAAGGTGCTGGGGGCCAAAAAAGAAAAAGGATAACTGAGGCCATGAATGAAGAAAAAGAACCATTAAAAAAGAAAATTCCGAAGAAGAGGAAAGCTTCTTCTCCGAAGCAACAAATATCCGAAGCAGAAGAAACCCCCGCATCACCTTCTGCTGCTGTCGTTGAGGAAATTCTGAAGGTAATGACCGAATCCTTACCTGCGAAGCTAAGTCCACTGGGCCCTCAACTGACAAAGTTTTTTCAGAAGGACAAGGAGCCCGAAAAATCAAAGAAAATAATCAAGGCGAAGAAACAAAGAATTATTACCGTGACAGAGGTGATCGACAAGACGCCGCCAAGAGCTTCAGCCCAGAAAATACCATCGGCTGCAGAGGGGACAAATATTGAAATTGCACCTTCGGAGGCCGCAGCTGCCGAAGCTGCCTCAGCTGAAGATCTGAACCTGGAGAGCACAATTGAACACATTGACCAAATACTGCTAGACATGGCTGCAGAAGAAGCTACTGCCGCCGCCGAAGAGGCCGTAACCGCAGCTTCGGGAAAAGGAAAAGAAATTGCTGACGAAGCTTTAGAAAACGAAGCCTTCATGTTCCAGAATTTAGTTGGGGAACAATTATCAAAAGCTGAAATAGAAGAGCTTAGAGAGTATGCCAAATCCTGTGGATACAAACCTGGGGCACTCCTCTTCGGAGGCGTTGACGACGAAAAATTAGATTGCATTCGAAATCAAACTGGGGCCAAAATTATCGGCACTCTGTCAAAGAGTATCGGCTTCCCGAAGCTGGAAACAGACATCAGCCGCTACCGACGACAACATGTCGTTGGTAGTTTATTTTATTCCAACTTCAAGGTGATACTTGTCCCTTAACTCTATTGTTTCTAAGAATAAAAACATGTCTGACGAAGGTTATTTTCGTGCAGAGTATGCTATTGAGCAAAGCCTTGCAAATACAGCAAGATCTTGAAGATAAGAAGCACGAAGTTATAATTGAAAATTTGGAAAGCAGAATAAAGGAGCAATCGGATGCTATTGAGAAAAAGAACTTTGAGCTCCAGGCAGCCGAAGGTTCATTGGCGGAAGCTGAAGCAAAAATAACAGAACTGAACACGAAGCTTCTCCGCCAGTCTGAACAGTTCGAACGAGAAAAGCTAGAGCTTAATGCAAAACTTGAAGCTGAAGCTCAAGAAAATTCAGATTTGAGAAAACTACTAACAAGCCTTCAAGAAAAATGTCTGGAATTTAGCAACAAATGCATTCAACGCTTAAGAAAGATTTTTTACTCAGTTGGAGCCAGCAGTGAAAAATTCATCCCCTCAGCTGAAGATCTACCGAAAACCTTCGAACATATTGAGGGGGAGATTGACGAGCTCGACGAAGTCATAGCTGGGCATGGTGACTTCTGTGCCTGGGTGGCTTCTCGAGGCACTGCTGCAGCTTTCCTGAAAGCTGGCTGCGACCATGCAAAGATTGTCAACAGGCCAAATTTCACCTTATCACCATCAATCCTGGATGATATTCCTGATCTCGCCCGGAGTATCTCGAATAGATTTGTAAAAATGATATGGACAAAAGGTGGGCGAGAAAAGGCTGGAGACGAAGCTCGTAGCCATCTTGAACCAGTAAGAAACCATACCTTGTGTTTACCTCTTCCTGTAAACTTGATTTTGACTTAGAACGACCTTAATTTTATAGGATGACGAAGCCGAAGCCGAAGCTCAAAAATGACGCCGAAGCCGAAGCTCCTTGGAGATTAGATAGTAGACTGTAGACAGTACTTGAGGAACTTTTTGAGATAACTTTTGTAACTAAAACTTTTGAGATAACTTCTGTTCATACCTTGTTATATATCCTTATCCTTCTATTGATGTATGAGAAATGCTTTGATGTGGACGAAAATTTCTTTTGAGCCGAAGGCGAAAAAACACCTTCCCTTCTTTTCGTACGCCGCAAAGCATAAAAAACAATATTTTTCCTTTTTTCCGAAGCTTTCCTTTTTGTACACGAAGCTCTTTCTTCCTCTTCCTTTTCTTCTTTTTGCCGAAACAACCGTTTATGCCATGAAGATGATTATCCTACAGATGCCTAGATGAATGTTTATGAATGCAAATGCTATGATGTAATGTGATGTGCAAATGAATGGCCAAACACATATCCGAAGCCATATTCATAGCCACTATTTTCTTAAAAACAATCACACCTCAGCTCTGCATTCCCTTAGGAACGACTTTGGAGCTTCTTCGCCTTTACTTTTGGCAGAATCAGCGTTGACTTTTCGCTGTAAGCTCTGCATTCCCTTAGGAACGACTTTGGAGCTTCTTCGCCTTTACTTTTGGCGGAATCAGCGTTGACTTTTCGCTGTAAGCTCTGCATTCCCTTAGGAACGACTTTGGAGCTTCTTCACCTTTACTTTTGGCGGAATCAGCGTTGACTTTTCGCTGTAAGCTCTGCATTCCCTTAGGAACGACTTTGGAGCTTCTTCACCTTTACTTTTTGGCACTCGATGGTGCGTTCTCAGCTTTTACATTTACATTCCTTGGGGGATTTTGCTCTTATAGAACTAAAAAAGGAAATTACATACGCTGGCCCCATTAAAAACCTTTCTCCCCCTTTGGAAAGGAAAAGGGTGCCATGAAAGAAAAAATAAAAAATATGAAAAATTACATCGAGTTATACATAATATCGCCGAAGCTCATCCGCATTCCAAGACCTAGGAATGTTATTTCCGTCCATATCCTTCAATCTGTATGAACCGGGTCTTGACGAAGATGCTACCAAGAAAGGTCCGTCCCATTTCAACTGCAATTTGCCCACTGTTTCTGGATTGGCCACTCTCCGAAGCACCAAGTGCCCTGGCTCAATATTTTTTAGCCGAACCTTTCTGTCCCGCCATTTGACTGTTTCGGCTTGATATTTATTGATATTCTCCACGGCTTGCAGTCTGATCCCTTCTAAAGCATCTTTTTCTATAGAATAAGTAGCTTCGGAATCTGATTCTGCCGAAGCTAATATCCTTATTGATCCGGCTTTAGCTTCCTCCGGAGTTATTGCTTCGTCACCGAATAACAACTTAAATGGAGTAAAACCTGTAGACCTTGATGTTGTTGTGTTGTGGCCCCACACCACTTTGGTTAACTGATCTGGCCATTTTCCCCTGGGTTGGTTGAAGATTAGCTTCATTATTCCTGTCATTATAATGCCGTTGGCTCTTTCAACGAGTCCATTTGACTCCGGGTGCCTAACTGATGCAAAATGGATCTTCGTACCAATTTGGTCACAGAAATCCCTAAAAGCTTCGGAGTCAAACTGTGTCCCATTATCCACAGTTATAGCCTTTGGCACCCCGAAACGACAAACAATATTCTGCCAGAAAAACTTTTGGACGGTGGCCGAAGTTACTGTGGCCAAAGGCTTCGCCTCAATCCATTTAGAAAAATATTCCACGGCTACTATAACATATCTCAGGTTCCCTTGGGCCGGTGGTAACGGACCTAACAAGTCAAGGCCCCACCTTTGCAATGGCCAAGTGGGTTGTATGAGCTGTGTTAAAGACGAAGGTTGTTTTTGATCTTTTGCACATTTCTGACAACCTTCGCACTTTTGAACCAATTCTGCTGCATCCGAAGCTGCCTTCGGCCAATAAAATCCTTGGCGGAAAATTTTTCCAAGTAACGGCCTAGATCCGATGTGAGATCCACACAGGCCTGCATGTATTTCTTTCATTAACTCTATACCTTCGGCTCTGGATAAACATTTGAGTAGCGGAGCACAAACTCCATGCTTGTACAACTCCCCTTCTATTATAACATATGGATGAGCTCTTGCCTCTATCCTCTTGTTATAAGCTTCGTCATCTGAAAGGAATTTACCCTGAAGGTAAGAGATGATCTCAGTTCTCCAATCTTCGCTAAAAACAGGAGATATATTAAGGACTGCTCTTTCAAGAAGTTCCACCGAGGGTGCTTTTATTGTTTCGAAGAACACATCCGAAGGTAAAGGCAACCCCTGTGCTGCTGACTTAGCTAGCAAATCAGCATGCTCATTTTGTCCTCGAGGGATATTTTTGACAGAAAACCCTTCGAAGGAGGCTTCAACTCTTCGAATCATATCCAGATATTTTCAAGCTTCGGATCCTTAGCCTTGCAACTCTTGTCAATATGACCCGAAACAACCTGGGAATCAGTTTTAAGTATGGCCCTTCTGATTCCCATTGCTTTTAACTTCCGAAGGCCTAGAATCAATGCTTCGTACTCAGCAATGTTATTTGTGCAACTAAAATCAAGCTTTGCCGCATAACAAGTTTTGACTTTGGAAGGTGAAATCAACACAGCAGCCGCTCCTGCTCCGAAGGTTCCCCAAGATCCATCACAAAACACTGTCCAGGCTTCGTTGTCTTTATTCGTTTCCTCCTCCTGAGCCCCTGGCGTCCAATCAGCAATGAAGTCTGCCAACGCCTGGGACTGAATCGAAGATCTATGAACATATTCAATACAAAATTCATTGAGTTCTGCAGCCCATTTTCCAATCCTTCCAGTAGCTTCTCGGTTCCTCATAATATCCTTCAGAGGTTGTGAAGAAGGAACAATTATGTTGTAAGCTTGGAAATAGTGCCGAAGCTTCCTGGAGGCCATCAAGACAGCATACAGTACCTTCTCCAACTCTGTATAATTTTTCTTTGATAAACTAAGAACCTCGGAAACAAAATATATTGGGGCCTGCCTCTTGACTTGACCATCAATCTTCTCCTGGACAAGCGCTGCACTTACCGCTGAGTGCGAAGCTGCCACATATAATAATAAAGGAGCCCCTGGCATTGGTGGAGTCAACGTTGTTAGATCTATCAAATACTGTTTCAGTTCTTCGAAAGCCTTCTGCTGGATTGGTCCCCATTGAAAGACTTCGGCTGACTTCAGCACTTCGAAGAATGGTAAGTTTCTCTCTGCTGATCTAGATATGAATCTATTGAGAGATGCCAATCTTCCTGTCAATCTTTGAGCCCCCTTCTTTGTAGTTGGTGGCTCCATCCGAAGTATAGCTTCAATTTTACTTGGATTAGCTTCAATTCCCTTTGTTGAAACCAAGCATCCAAGAAATTTTCCCTTCTTCACTCCGAAGACGCATTTTTCTGGATTTAACTTTAAGCCAGCTTGCCTGAAACTGGCGAAGGTCTCCTGCAGATCAGCAATATGATTCTCCTGCTTCGTGCTTTTTACAATGATGTCATCAACATAAGTTAGCACATTTCTGCCTATTTGAGATTGGAGAACCTTCGCAGTCATTCGGCTGAAACTTCCTCCAGCGTTTTTGAGCCCCTCAGGCATCCGAAGATAGCAATATGTACCACTTGGAGTTATGAAGCTAGTCTTCGGCTCATCTTCCTTCTTCATCCAAATTTGGTGATAGCCTGAATAACAGTCTAACAGACTCATGAGCTCTGAAGAAGCTGCTGCATCAACTAAAGAGTCTATCCTTGGTAGTGGGAATTCATCCTTCGGACAAGCCTTGTTAAGATCCGTAAAATCGATGCACATTCGCCACTTGCCATTGGCCTTTTTTACCATAACAGTGTTAGCTAGCCATTCTGGGTACTTCACTTCTCTGATAACTCCTGCACTGAGGAGTCTTTTGACTTCGTTGCGAGCACCTTCGGCCTTATCATCTGACATTTTCCGAAGCCTTTGCTTTCTGGGTCTAAAGGATGGATCAACATTGAGCGAGTGCTCAATAACATCTCTATTAACTCCACAGAGATCATTGGCTGACCATGCAAAAACATCTTTGTTATTGAACAAAAACCTTATCAAGGTTTTCTCCTGCTCTTCGGATAATTGAGAGCCTAACAGCACCTTCTGCTCTGCTATGTCCTCACATAAGAGCATAGGCTTCGGCTGATCTGCTGAAGCTGCTTTCTCCCTTCTGAATTTGTACTGTTCACAAGCTTCAGCTCCATCTATGTTGTGGATTGCTTTTGAGTCAGTCCAATTTCCTTCGGCCCTTCTTGCAGCTTCCTGACTTCCATGGATAGCAATGGGTCCCTGATCCGAAGGTATCTTCATGCAAAGATAGGCAGGATGAAGGATTGCTTCGAAAGCATTAAGGGTACCACGACCAATAATTGCATTGTAAGGGTATTCCATATCAACAATGTCAAACACAACTTGCTCAGTTCTAGTGTTGTTGATGAACCCGAAGGTTACTGACATGGTGATCTTGCCCAATGCTACAATCTGTCTTCCTCCGAAGCCACAGAGAGGATGTGTAGCATCATGAATCTTATCTTCTGGCTCTTGCATTTGTCTGAAGGCCTTAGCAAATATGATGTCAGCTGCACTGCCTGTGTCAACCAAGACATTGTGGACCAGAAATCCTTTGATAACACAAGAGATAACCATGGCATCGTTGTGTGGGTAATCTTTGAGCTGAAGGTCCTCTTGGGAGAAGGTAATAGGAATGTGAGACCATCTTGACTTGATGAAGGGTCCTTGCACCCCAACATGCTGTACCCTTCTTTGTGCTTCCTTCTTTTGTTTCTTGTTAGCTGGCTCTGAGGACGAGCCACCTGTGATCGGGAGCACCAGCTTCGGGTCCGAAGCAGCGCCAGCTTGGTCGTTGAACGAAGCCATTAGCTCAAAAAGTGGAAGTGAGTTCACCGGAGGTGGGCGCCAATGTTGAGGACTTGTTCTCAAATGCTATGAATTAAGAACAAGGCAACATAAAATGTTAAATGTTAACGTCCTTCGCTCATGAAACATTATTCCCTTGGGGATAATGGGCCTTGAACGAAGGTTGATGAGAGTAAAATTACGAAGCTTAAATCTTCGTAATAAAATGTCAAGAGACATAAAATAAAAGGTATAGAAAGGGGTAAATAAATCATAGATGAATTATATTATATTTACTTAATATGTTAAAACAATGAATACAATAATACCTCTGCCTTGACAAAGGTCGAATTCTAGGTTATGCGATTGCAGTTACTAGAATGCGTGAACAGCAACGGAATACTGTTCACTATTTATAGGCACAGGACGCAGCCTGTGAGGAATTACAAGTATGCCCCTTATAAAAGCTTACAACATTGACTCAGACCTTTATGGACTAAAAAGTCATTCTATCTTTAAGTCGGTTTATACTGTCGAAGCTTCATGGAGAGGAACCTTCGGCCATCTCATACAAACAGCTTCAGCCGAAAGCCGCTTCTCCCTTGAAGACCTTCGGCGACGAAGCATAGACCCAACAATGGTATGAATGCCTTAGAGACTTTTTAGTTGCTAATGCTTTTAAGGTTGGGAAAGCCGATCCAACTCTATTTACTAAGACTTGTGATGGTGATCTTTTTGTGTGCCAAATTTATGTCGATGTCATAGTATTTGGTTCTACTAACCAAAAGTCTTGTGAAGAGTTTAGCAGGGTGATGACTCAAAAGTTTGAGATGTCGATGATGGGTGAGTTAAGCTATTTCCTTGGGTTCCAAGTGAAGCAACTCAAGGATGGCACCTTCATCTCCCAAACGAAGTACACGCAAGACTTGATCAAGCGGTTTGGGATGAAGGACGCCAAGCCCGCAAAGACTCCAATGGGAACCGACGAACACACCGACCTCAACAAAGGAGGTAAGTCCGTTGATCAAAAGGCATACCGGTCTATGATAGGGTCCTTACTTTATTTATGTGCTAGTAGACCGGATATTATGCTTAGTGTATGCATGTGTGCTAGATTTCAATCCGATCCAAGGGAATGTCACTTAGTGGCAGTGAAGTGAATTCTTAGATATTTAGTCGCTACGCCTTGCTTCGGGATCTGGTATCCAAAGGGGTCTACCTTTGACTTAATTGGATATTCAGACTCCGATTATGCTGGATGTAAGGTCGATAGGAAGAGTACATCGGGGACGTGCCAATTCTTAGGAAGGTCCCTGGTGTCATGGAGTTCTAAGAAACAAACCTCCGTTGCCCTATCCACCGCTGAGGCCGAGTATGTTGCCGCAGGACAGTGTTGCGCGCAACTACTTTGGATGAGGCAAACCCTCAGGGACTTTGGCTACAATCTGAGCAAAGTCCCACTCCTATGTGATAATGAGAGTGCTATCCGCATGGCGGATAATCCTGTTGAACACAGCCGCACAAAGCACATAGACATCCAGCATCACTTTTTGAGAGACCACCAGCAAAAGGGAGATATCGAAGTGTTTTATGTTAGCACCGAGAACCAGCTAGCTGATATCTTTACCAAGCCTCTAGATGAGTCGACCTTTTGCAGGCTGCATAGTGAGCTAAATGTCTTAGACTCGCGGAACTTGGATTGATTTATAGCACACATGTGTTTTTATGCCTTGATCATGTTCCTTAATGCATTTTGTTGTTTAATTATGGTGCTCAAGTTTTACAAGCACTCCCCGGACCTCACAAGTCCACTTGCAAGTGATGCACATATTTAGGGGGAGATGTGCTACAACTTGACCCTTTGAGGCTAACTGTGTGCTTGAGTTTGCTTAATTTAGTCTCAAAGGAGGTTTGAAAGGGAAAAGGTGGACTTGGACCATGCAAGACTTCCATTGCACTCCGATGAAAGAGTAACTGATTCCAAGTTCATCTTTGTACTCTTATTGCCTTTTTACTCTTAGTTGAAGATTTTGGTGAGGCAATGGGGTTTAAGGGCCAAGATTTATCCCGTTTTGGTGTTTGATGCCAAAGGGGGAGAAAATAAGGCCAAAGCAACAAATGGATCAGCTACCACTTGAGAATTTTGAAAATAGTAGAATAGAGCTTTTGGGTTTGTCAAAAATCTCTTATTGTCTCTTTTGTCAAAAGTTGGCCTCTTGTGGGGAGAATGGTTGATTATGGGAAAAAGGGGGAGTTTTTGAAATCTTTGATCAATTTTTCTTGGAACAACTCTCTTTATGTCTCAACAAGTGTGTTTAACTTAGAGATAGGAAATTGAGGTTGATTTGCAAAAACAAACCAAGTGGTGGCAAAAAATGATCCAAATATGCCAAATTTGAATCAAAACAAATGTGAGTTTTCATTTGCATTGATGTTGCACTTCTTTTAGCTGCTTTTTATTGTGTTGGCATAAATCACCAAAAAGGGGGAGATTGAAAGGGAAATGTGCCCTTGGGCCATTTCTAAGTATTTTGGTGGTCTAGTGTCCAACACAAGTGCTTAAGTGTTAAACTATACCAAATGGTGGGCAAAGTGCAAATCAAGTGTAAAGGTATGTTTCTAAGACTTAGTACATTGTTTTGGGACTAATGTATTGTGTCTAAGTGCTAGAAACAGGAAAAGACTTGGCTAGGCAGCCAAGACTGCGCAGTCTGGGTGCACCAGACTGTCCGGTGGTGCACCGGACAGTGTCCGGTGTGCCAGGCTGGCATCTGTCAACTGGCTGCTCTCGGGAAGTGATTAACGGCGTACGACTATAAATCACCGGACTGTCCGGTGAGCTAACAGTCCACTGGGCCAACGGCCGGCCGCGTAATCCGCGCGCGACGCGTGTCAGAGCCAATGGTCAGAAGGGGGCACCGGACTGTCCGGTGTGCACCGGACAATGTCCGGTGCGCCAACGGCTCTGAACCGCCAACGGTCGGCTTCGCCAAAGAAGGAAAGAAATCCGCACAGGACAGTGTCCGGTGGTTCACCGGACTGTCCGGTGCGCCAGGCGACAGAAGGCAAGAATTGTCTTCCTGGAATGCTCTCAACGGCTCCTAGCTGCCTTGGGGCTATAAAAGGGACCCCTAGGCGCATGGAGGAAGACACCAAGCAACCTTTGAGCATTGTTGATCATTCACACTTCATTCTTGCACACTTGTTTGACATTCTTAGTGATTTGAGCTCTGTTCTAGTGAGAACCTTGTGATACTCTTTTGAGCTCAAGTCTTGATCTTGTGTGTGTGTATTTGCTGTGGATTTGAGTGTGTTGCTTCTCTCCCTTACTCTAGTGCTTCATTGTGATTCTTATTGTAAGGGCGAGAGACTCCAAGCTGTGGAGATTCCTCGCAAATGGGAAAGAGTAAAGTAAAGAAGAACACCGTGGTATTCAAGTTGATCATTGGATCACTTGAGAGGAGTTGAGTGCAACTCTCGTCCATTGGGACGCCACAACGTGGAGTAGGCAAGTTTTGTACTTGGCCGAACCACGGGATAAATCCTCGTGTCTCTTGTGCTTGTCCTTTTTGTGTCTATTGTGCTTCACAAGAGCTCTCCTCTCTACTCACTTGATTTCATTGTTCTAACTCTTAATCAAGTTTGTGGTGTTAAGTTTTGAGTTTTACAAGATCACCTATTCACCCCCCTCTAGGTGCTCTCACAAACGTACCCTATCTCTAGGTGCAGGTATATGTGTCGGAGGGGTGTTGAACTGTGGTGGCGGAGCTGGTGTGTTTGCAAACTGGCTCCATTATGGTGGCTGTGGAAAATTTGTTGCCATGCCATGTTGCTGCATTAACTGTTAAACATATGTGTTACTATTGAAGATGTTGTATTGAAATATAATAATTTAAAGTTCGGGTTATGTGTACTCACTTGATACATCGCTTGGTTATGTGCATTGCAAGCCTCCATAAATTCGCGTTGTTGTCTCATCTCTTCACGCATCCTCATAATCTCCAACTCCTGCTCGTTCGGTCGACGAGAGCATGAGCTACAGGAAGACGAACCCGTCCTCTAAGATCTCACCGACGACGAGTCAATGAATCCATCGAAGAGTGCGTATCTATAAGTGATTCAAAAAAGTGATTACTGCATAATCAATTTAGTGTCAACCATATAATTTCATAAGTTAGAGCTTACCGTCCATGCGCTTTGCCACCACCACTTGCGTACACAACCGAGGGATCCACCGGTTCATGGTGCCAGTCGAAGTCAGGGCCATGGTGAAGAACCATCTCCTCCCCATATGTCACCTATACATCATTCACAACCTTACAAATGTAGGAATTTCTATACTTTGAACGTTTGTACTTTTGGGCCAAAACTCACCAGCCGATCCATGGCTGTGTGGCTGTAGAGCTGGTCAGGGTTGTTAGGGTTTGGTCCTTTGTGGCCCTCCTGGTAGACCTCAATGTCACTAGGCTTTTGGCCACTCGTAGCTTCCTGTATAAACAAAAAACATTCATAAGCAATCGTACTATTTGCTGATCGACATAGTAAAATCAAACTTACCATTCTTTTAGCTTTTCGTATCATGTCGTCACCGCCAAACTTGTGGTTAGGATTGGTTCCTCGACATTGTCTGTGATGCGTTGACGCTTTCTGGAAGCCTTCGGAAGCCCAATATCGACACCAAGCATAGTACGCATCAGACACGGGCGCCATCCATGGAACCATCACCTGCACACACAATGTTACATATTATATCAATCACAACAATCAATAAAAAGGGTAAAACAAATTAAATACTAACCTCACGATATTGATCCTCAATCAAATATATCTTTGAGGACCCTTCCTTTTTATTCAAGGGGCTTGCTTCTTCCAGATGCTTTTGAAAATACAGGTTTGTAGCCTGAATTCTTGCATAGTATATGGCATCCTTCACCGGCTTCTTTGCATTGTTTTGGAAGACACGTTCAGCGTGCCCCATGTAATCCTCTCCATTAGGCAACCGATATAGAAGCTACAACATAAAGAATACAAATACAATGGTATAAGTCATAGAATTACAATATTAAGAAACATAAAAAAAACAATAAAGAATTCATACCCAAAAGTCATTACACACAAGTCCCTGTATGTCGGTGTGGTTTCGTTCCTTTTTAAACTTGTACTCGTCCCAGGTACACGGTCCCAAAAGCAAATTTTGTAATATTAGTTAACTAAAATTAGGTCTCGGAGCCACATAATTAAGACTTACACGGTCCCGAAGCCACATAATGAAATTAGGTCGCCCATGCATACCATCGCGTCGCAATTTGTCTATGTCTCTCATTGTTGGCCTACCGAGACACCTCATGTTTTGTTCATCAAACTCGATGTCAAATATTATTGTATGACATTAGATATTTGATAACATAAACTAATTCACATATGAACAGTTTAAGGAAATAAGTCTTACACAAAGTATTTCTCCACCTCAGACATATTCGTGAACATGTACAGTAAAAGCAAACTTCTGTTCTTCCATACTGAGGTGATATGCCTTGGGTGGACCAACGGCTTTGCTGTTTGTCTGAAAAATCGAAGATCACTACACGGAGGCATCTCTCGTTCATCATCATGGTACCTTTTCTTTCGAGCAAATACATTATGTTCTTCTGCAAAGTAACAACTTGTGAAGTGTGCTACCTCCTTCAGTTTAAATTGTTCCGCAATACATCCTTCAACTCTTGCCTTATTGCCCACCATTGCTCTAAGCTTTTTAATGCTCTTTCTATATGAAACATCCACCTGTACTGAATAGGACCACCGACCTTAGCCTCATATGGAAGATGTATAAAGAGATGCTGCATAGGATTGAAGAAACCCGGTGGATATATTTTTTCCAATTTGCACAAAAGCACCGGTGCCTCTTTCTCCAGCTGTTCCATCACATTTCTTCTGATTTCTTTAGCACACAACTGTCTATAGAAATAACTAACTTTAGCTAATGTTTTCCACATAGCTTCAGAAATGTACCCACGAAACATTACAGGCATGAGCCTCTCCATAATTATGTGGAAGTCATGGCTCTTCAGTCCATTCATCTTCATTGTCTTCAAGTTCACAGATCTTCTAAAACCAGCAGCATAACCATCGGGGAATTTAATATCCTTCATCCACTTCATCACTTCTTTCCGTTGCTTAGGTTTCAGACAATAGTCAGCTTTTGGTTTGCCTCCGTTTTCTCTAAGGACTTGGGTTGGACGATCACAAATCATGGCTAAGTCCATGCATGCCTTGTCATTGTCTTTCGTTTTATCAGAGAAATCCATGCATGTATTTATGAGGGCTTGGCAAAAGTTACTCTCTTGATGCATGACGTCGATGTTGTGCATCAAAATCAATGACTTAGCATAAGGAAGCTCCCACAAGCCACATATGTGAGTCCAATTATGCTCCTCACCAAAACCTTGATACTTTTTCCCACTCTCATCTAGGACAAGTTTCCTATGCTCTTCTGTAATTTCTATCCCACTACATCGCTTGGGCGGTCCCTTCGTGACGATGGTGCCCTTCCTAAACTCCTTTCTCTGCCTTTTGAAGGGGTGATTGAAGGGTAGAAAACATCTATGGCAATCAAAGTAACATATCTTGCCACCAGCACTAAGCGAAAACAATCTATATCTTTAGCACAATAAGGACACGTCAATCTACCATGCACGCTCCATCCAGAGAAAATACCATACGCCATAAAATCATGAACCGAGAACAGATATGCAACACGAAGATTGAATTTCTGATTCTTGAAGCAGTCATAGGCTTCCACACCTTGCCATAGCTTCTTTAACTCTTCAATCAGTGGTTGAAGCATCACATTGAGGCGTACGCCAGGATGCTCAGGCCCAGGTATAACAAGACATAGGAACATAAACTCATATTTCATGCAAAGAGCAGGTGGAAGGTTGTACGATATGGCAATGACAGGCCAACATGAATATGACGCAGCGGTCATATTGAACGGCGTGAAACCATCAGTTGCCAAGCCGATACGAACGTTTCTTGCATCGCTGGCAAAATATGGATCAAAGTTGTCAAGACCCTTCCATGCATCACCATCTGACGGGTGCACCATTAACCCATCTTGTCTGTCCGTACAATCTTTATGCCACCTCATGTGCATAGCGGTCTTCCTCGAGAGAAACAAACGCTTCACTCTAGGAGTGAGAGGCATGTACCGAAGCTGTTTATGTGCAACCTTTGTCACCACCTTCTCACCATCTTCATTTACAAGCTCCACGTACCTCGACTTCCCACATTTTAAGCATTTCTGCTCTCTGCCATGTTCCTTCCAAAAAAGCATACAGTTGTCCTGGCAAACATCAATCTTCTCATACTCCATACCAAGACCTTCAAGCAATTTCTTGGACTGGTACATGTCTTTGGGCATCTTGTGACCCATAGGAAGAACCTCGCTAATCAAATCCACAAGCTCCTTGTAACAATTAATTGAGAATGCAAACTTGGACTTGATTGACATCAGCCGGGTCACGAATTCGAGGACGGTCACGTCAGTGTGCAAGTGAAGAGGCTCTTCTGACGCTTTGAGGAGGTCGAAGAACTTCCGAACCTCCGGTGTAGGTGAATCATGATGATCTGGGGCCAGTTCAGGCTGTACATCCTCAAGCATCTGGTCCATCCTATCAACATCATCTTCACCGTCATCAACTTCTACTTCTGTTGCTCGTTCAACATCTTCACCATGGAGATACCAGACCTTATAGCCTAGCACGAAACCATGTGAGCACAGATGTAGTGTGACCTGCCTCTTGGTGTGTCTCGTCATATTTCTACATTTATTGCATGGACACCTAATATTATCTATTTATGACAAAGCAGCTGCATGGTCCAGAAACATTTGCTTCTTGGCAAACCATTCACTTGTGTGACATCCACCCTTCTTGAAACCTTCATACATCCAATCACGTCTATCACCCATTATTGCGGCTGTGTGTACGAGTAAAGAGTGTGTCTGAGACAATCATATTTCTACACGTCACACATACATCTATAGGTAAGTAGTAAAACTATATATACATAAATAACTATATATATATATATACATAAATAACATCAAATTAACATGATATTCATCAATTAACAATATTTGCAAACATCAAATCTATCAAATTGATTAATACTTGCATAACATCAATTTCATTAAATAATAACATCAAATACATCATATCATATTTACAAAATCAAGTTAGAAATAACAAATATCATACATCAAATAATATTAGGTCAAACCATACTAACAAATAACAATGTTAAACAAATTATAATCGCATTACAACTAACTCCCGTCGGCCATAAAAACCGACGAAAATTAAAACATAAACCATTTGTTAAATCAACTATAATAATAGAATTAATATTTACCTAACATCAAGCCACACATGATATTAAAACTAGCAAGTATAATGCATAAAGTCATATAAAAACTAAGAACACTATCAATTAACAATTTTAAACTAACTCTAATCATATGAAAGTTAACTCCCGTCGGCCACAAAAACCGACGAAAATAATCACATATTAATTCACATTTAGAAATAAGATTATACCTCGACGACTCGAACTCGAACGCGGACCGGATGCCGAGCCCTCGGTTGCGGTGGCTGACCGGCGTGTCGAGGCACTGGCGGACGACGGACGGCGGTGGGCTGAGGACGGTGGCGCTTGTGGACAACGGCGACTTGTTGGGGGCGGACGGCGGATGATGGGGGCTAGGGGCCGGGGGCGGCGGCGACGCCACTCGGGCGGGGGCGCGAGCGACATGGGGCGCTCGGTCGGGGGTGGCGGCGGCGCAGCTCGGGCGGGCTGGGGCGCAGGCGGTGGCGGCGGCGCAGCTTGGGCGGGCTGGGGCGCAGGCGGGGGCGGCGTGGGGCGCTCGGGGCGGGGGCACGGGTCGGGGCGGCGTGGCGCGCTCGGCCGGGGGCGGGGCCGCGTGGGGTGCTCGGCGGGGGGCGGCGGCGGCGCAGCTCGGGCAGGGGCGGGGCCGGCGGCGCGGCTAGGCGCACGGGCGGGGGCTCAGGCGGGCGCGGCTAGGGGCGGCGGCGGCGATGTAGAGGCCGGCGGCGGTTTGAAGCCAAGGTGAATGAGCCCGCGCGTGGTCTCGGCCGGTCTCATAATTGATTAATCCCCGTCGGCCTGTGACGTGGCCGATGGAAGTTAACATAATCCCCGTCGGCCTGGGACATGGCCGACGGTGTTAACGTAATCCCCGTCGGCCTGGGATGTGGCCGACGGGAATTACGCTATGCCTGTCGGCTTTTGCCCTGGCCGACGGGAGTTAGTTTGGCCGACGGAAATCTTTAGAGTTCCTGTAGTGAAATCTTGTGTCTCTTGTGTTCTTGTTCATTGTCCTTATTCGTGTTCTTCGTTCTCTCACCATTCCGTGAAAGATTTGTTTATATCTTTTTGGTGTGTGGATTTTGAGAAGTGCCCTTCTCAGATCTACTACTTTGAACCCTATGGATCATTTAGAACATCTCATTTTCAAAGTTAGCTGGGTGAATTTTGAGATCAATTCAGTTTTACCCAGTTTGCTTCTAGTTTTTGTTGAAAAAGTTTTAACTTGCCTATTCACCCTCCTCTAGGCAACTTTCAATTGGTATCAAAGCTTAATCCTCGTTCTAACGCTTAACTGCGTGAGGAAAAGATCATGTTGGGGGGACTAAGAAACGAAAGTGCTTCTAAGCTTGAAAAAGTTGAGGTTGCCTTGACTTTATCTTTTGGTGCAGATGTTGATCCTAGGGCAATAGATCTTGCCATGAGAATCGCTGAAAGGATGTTCCTCAAAATGAAGGAAGATGAGGCGAAGAACAAGATTGAAGAAGAAGAAAATGATTGATGGAGACCAAACGACGAATCCACCTCTTCACAAGGTTCGTCTTTCAAATCCACTTCTCATATGTGCTTTGTCGCTAATGGGAGTGACAGTGAAAGCAAAAGTGAGGATGAGGATGAACAAGAAAGTGATAGTGAAGATGAGGATGATCTTCAACAATTCTTCGCTCAGCTAAGCAAGAAAAAATGGATGAGCTTGCTCAAACTCATGAAAAGAGCGGAAGAACAAAAAGAAATGCTTCATAAGCAAGAAGACTTCCTCATCAGGAAAATTGAAGACTTAGATAAGTTGACCAAAGAGCATGAGAAGCTAAAGTGCTCTCATGATGATTTGGTCCAAAGGTATGAAGACATTTCAATTGAGCAAATTAAAGCTGTTAATCATTCATCATATATTGCTCAATTAGAAAATAAAAATGCTATGTTCAAGAACACGATAGAAAGGCTAAATATTGAAAATCTAGCTTTGCAAGAAAAACATGATATGCTTGTGTGCTCTCATAATAAATTTATGGATTCACATATTATGTTAGAAATGGATCATGAGGTTGTGTTAACTAATTTGAAATCATACCAACCTCACATATGCACATGTACTCAAGTAAAAACTATATTATCATGTGCTAACAAATGTTGCTCTCAAGAAAGTCAATCTTCCATTGAGCTAGAATTTTCAGGAACAAGTAATGTTTCCTATGCAAAAGAAAATAATGAGCTCAAGGAAGAAAATGTCATTCTCAACCTTCTCAAGATAATAGTGATAATATGGTGAAAAAGCTTGAGAAGGGGACCACAGTAGCATGCACAAAACCCATTCAAAAGAATACCAAGCTTTCCAAGAAGGACATGAGCAAGACTCAAGGTGAGAAAATTAATGCTCATATGATTTGCTCTAACAATGTACCTATGTGCTTCAACAAAGAAAGATCAAAGAGAAGCGATAGGAGGTGCTATGGATGCAAGGAGAAGGGCCATGAAATTGATTCATGCCCCCACATGAAGAACCAAAACCTTGCACGATCAAGAAAGATGACCATCAAAAATGATGAAATCAAAAGGCAAATGCATTGCAAGGACAAGCACCGCATTTGTTACAATTGCCGTGAAAAGGGTCATCTATTCAAGGTTTGTCCAAAGGGTAAAAATCCTAAGCCTACCATGTCAATTCATTCATATTCGCTTAGGAGACCCAAAAATGACACTTGTGCTAGAAAGGTAATTAGTTCACCTAAAACTAGCACAAAGGCCATTTGGGTGCCTAAGTACTTATTAGCTAACCTTGGTGGACCCATCCAAAAATGGGTACCAAAATGTACTTAATAAGTTTTGCAGGTACCCAGAGATGATATGAAGCTTTGGGGTGCTTGAGCAGTTTAACTCAATTCTTATCTCAAGCTATCAATCTTACATTGTCTATCCTTTAAGATTGACCCAAAGATGAATTGAGTTGTTATATCACTAACTTCATATTCATCTCTAGCAAGAACTTGTGTTATAGGGAATAATGATTAACCTTTGTGGGAATCAAGCAAAAGGCCTACAAGGGATATCCAAAGGATGGTAATAATTAATTCTTAAGTGCATATTGCTTTTAATTAGTATATTCCTTTGTGTCTTTTGTAGCCACATAGGAAAAATGAAGCACTTGAGAATGAACTTAAAATATTTTACCTTGCCTTGGAAAAGATCCAATTATATGGTAGATTGCAAGTTCATATTTTTATATTGTGACAATCTACATGCTTTAAATTGGTTGTATGTATCTTGTGGCATATTTCAAATTAATTATCGTATTATTGCCATGACCTAGACATAAAGAGGATTATCCCATGTTCTTAAATGAATAGAGTGCTAAGTAAGAAATTCAAATTCTTATAGCACTTACCAAAAGGGGAATTCTCTATATGACTAGAGTGGTGAGACTAATGTTTCTATCTAAGTGTTTATGTAGTCTCACAACATGAGAATGTGTTTCCCAAATGGAGTGTGCCATTCAACATTCAAAGAAGATCAATCAAATACAATGTGATGTATTCCTTCTTGTTTAAATTGGTTTTGAGTCTTCTACATTAATCACTCACCATGCTATGAATTTAACTTGCCCTGTAAACTTAATTAAATAATCATGCTAGTTTCATCTTATTTCAATTGATGTTATGCATGATGCTTGTAAGGGTAATTTAGTTCATATCATGAGGTTTTCTTATTTTAGTGACCTTCGTGTCATTCATATATAGAGGTTTCTAAATAGGAAACTATTGCTTGTGTTTCAAATGCAATCTCTATTAAGACATTTCATGGAAATTCATAAGTAGAGATTGTGCTCTTTCATTTGGTAAAATCACAAGCATTAAAGGTTAATCTTCACCTAAAAGAAAGATTAGGAATGCTCAAGGCAAAGGTATGGAACTAGTTGTTTCATTTGGTATGTGACCAATAATAGTTCCTTTCAAGTGGCGTTCTTTCAATTGATAATAATCTATTTTATGGAAAGAAATGTCAATATGAAGGTTAAATTTCTTTTGGCTTAAATTTGTAAATTGGTGCATATTATTAATTCACTCAGCCATGTGCATTAACTTAAAAGGAATTTAATTTATGCCTTTATGCCTCATAAATGATGATTTATTTGCCATTCATATATAGATATCATCATTTATTAAATACTTCCTTGTACTATAATACCTCTTTTCGAAGTGTTTTATCGACTAGTGTTAAAAGGAAAAGAGATAACAAAGAAGGAAGTCTCCACAAATGATGAAAAGAAGAATACTAAGGTGACACCACCACAGATAGTAAGATCTGTCAAATTGGTATAACAAATGGTACGTTCTATATGATGGTAAGTATTCTTAGGCATAAGTTGATTCATTGCAAATTTGTCATGCCTTGACCATGATATGTAATGTACTCCTCATACGACTCTTAACTGAATTGAAAGTGCATATGGCAAGTCATTCAAATACTTGATGCACATATCTAGTGGGAGAACATTATATATCTTGTGCTAAGACAATCCAAAATGGTAAATTTGTATCTCATTCATATGGATTGTAATCTTTGTTTTCTAAATAATTACTCTTGATGCAGTTTAAAATTCCCTTATCGTTAAATCTAAAAGTGCATAAGAATCTTTTTGTTGATATTCATCACATACATATGCACTAACATGGATATGACTTTTAAACTATAAAAGGTACAATTAGTGATCCATACTCTCTAAATTTTGGAAACTCATATTTTGATATATTAGAAATCTACTTCAATTGATATCCATATGCTTCACATTGAATTGGATCACTAAGTTGTAAATTCCATGCATAACTTGTCTTCATGATATGAATGCTTGTGTGACTAACCTTGATAAGCTAGGTGCACCCAAGGTCAAGCTAGGTTCATCATCAATAAGGCAACACAACGATGTATTAAGGAAAGGAGAAAAAGCTCCTATTCTTAACTCTAGTTTTTTATCTATATGATTAAATATTGACTTGAAACCATGTAAGATGGTTGTAAAGTATATGTGGGTGCCTACACAAATAGAAAGGCCACAATAAAGATTGTGTGGGTACTCAAGGCTCTTACTACTTATCTCAAAGGACCCAATTCAAATTGGGTACCAAGATATGAAGCTTAAACTTGTTTTGCAGGATCACTCCTTGAATGGATCAAGTTGGGTGCTCGATAATGAATGTATAAATCATCTTTGGAGATAGTAGCAAGGGTGGTAACAACTAAATCTCAAGTGCATATTATTTTCAAATCTTATCTTTTTTGTGACTTGTGTAGCCACTAAGGAAAAAGAAGCACTTGAGGATATACATCAGTTGTTGATTATGAAATAAAGGTCCAATTGGAAGATGAATGAATATTATCATATGGTCAACAATCCAAAATTATGTGACGTATTCTCTATCTAGTTAATTTGGATTTGATTCTTCTATATTAGACACTCACCATAATATGGATTAAGTCAGCCCTTTAGACTTCATTGAACAACCATGCATATTATCCATGTCATTCAAAATATATTGTGCATAAGGGCTCAAGAGAAATTTAGTCCATATTATGAGGTTTCTCTATTTTTAGCAACACGCTTGCCTTTCGCATATAAATGGTTGCTAAATAAGAAAATAGTGCTTGTGCTACTAATGCCATCTCTTGTGTTGAGTTTATCCATAGAAAATCTATGTTAAGAGATGGTGCTTGTTTTAAATTGGATAAATCACAAGCTTAAGGATACTAGTCAACTAAAGTAAGATGAAGTTGATAAGAGGCCAAGGTATGAAAACTTCCTATCCTTTAGTTGTTTTAGTATTCTATCCTTAGTGGGATGTACCATAGGATAGGTTAATTTCATTGCAATATAAAATGTTCAATAATGCATATAACTTTGACATCAACCATATGTGTGCACTAATTTAAAAGAATTTAATCTATCCTTTTGGGTTCTAAGAATGATGATTCATTTGCCATCCACATATAAGGATCATCATTTGTTAAACCCTCTCTTGTGTTTCTAATGCTCTCTTTTCTAAGTGTTTCAACAAGGTCCTCCCAAGTTCTTTGAAGATGAATTAAAAATCTACAAAATATAAGAGTCTTGGTTGTTTCAATAATTGAATTTCAATTGATCTCATATCAAGTATGATCGAATCAAGGAAAGATGAAAGAAGTTCATGATCACTTGGTTGGATGAAATTGTAAAGAGAAAAGAGATCACAGTGATTCAAGAATGGAGTTATATTTTTTTGTCAACCAAATAATGAAGATGTAGTGACATATTTATTTGATATCCTTCATTATGAGGTTTGAGGTTCATATTAGCATGCTTTACCCTTCAAGATTTCAATTGATATACTTTTAGTTCTTAAACTTTTAATTGGTATAATTTTTATCATCTATTTAAAGCATGTTATGTTAAATCAAGATATAGTGCAAACTTCTCCTTTAACCTCGTATTGTTGATGTGCATAAGTGTACTTTGTGTACTCTTACATGGACAAATTGAGGGAGAGTTTAGCCTATATCCTGTGAAACTAATGATTTCTTTCAAGTTCATGTTGTGTAGTCTCACACCTTGGAGAACATTAAATGAGGATGAATGGTTCCATAGAAATGAAAATGAGTTTCTCTTGAACCTATCAAGAAAATGAGTTTCTCCTTATCGTTTGAAGAGAATAAGTTTCTCTTTGAAATGTCATGCCTATCAAAAGCTAAGATGGAAATTCATGATTATAACGGAGACCATGTGGCGTAGAACAAAGGTGTGTCACTCCATGAATTATTGTATTACATTTGTGTATCTAGGCTCTTACATGCTAGTGTATGCATGTATATGCAATATCTTAAGTCACATCATAAGGTTGCACCTGTGGTGACGATTAAATAATATCTAGATATTTGATTAATACCTCTTGTGGTGATATCATAAGTTAGTCTTAAGTCATCTTAGTGAGGTATGAGTCAAACATGCTTACTTCTCAAGAATCTTGGCTTAAAATATTGCATATCATGTCTATTAGTATACCTTTTGATTATGAGTAATTCCTTTAATTGGTACAATTTCACATTTTCATACTTTATTTGTACCAAGGTTCAAATTGTAGAACTTAATCCCCTGGCCTCACAAGTCCAAGTGTATAAGCTAAACAAGTATTCATCACTTGGATGCACACATTTAGGGGGAGAATGGTCTATAATTTGAATCTTTGAGACTAACTTCATTTTCAAGTCTATTATGTGTGTAGTCTCAAATTAGAAAGGAACCTTCAGGAAAAGACAATCGCTTCCACTACAAATTTGATGGGTATCAAAGATTCTTTGCTCCAATAAATGTATATTTTATACATTTCATAAGAGAATGAGTTTCTCTTGTTTATGCTACTCCAACGTCATCCAAAATTGGTAAATATGTATCACATCCTTTTGGATTGCAAATATCTAAAGTAGCATAACTTATAAATTCTCCTGTCTAGAACTTAATTGATTAAATAGCGCACATGTTTCTTATGTTGCATGATTATGTTCAATTGATACTCATTTTATGCCAATGGTACTTTAAATTACAAATAAGTACTCTCAACAAGTATCAATTTAATTCATATATATGTGCACAGTGAAACTTGAGGAGAACTTAGTGTAATATGCAATTAGTGATTTGCTTATCTAACAAATTGTATCAATTGGTGTTTTTCAATTGATATTTTTAGTACATGATCACTAGTTGTAGAATCCATACTTGTGCAATTTTCATGTTGCCTCTTGTTGTGATAAGAAAATGCTAGGTGACATCTAGCCTCCAGGTATCAAGCTTCACCTTCAATTTAGTATGACAATCTTCATTTAATATCTTGGACCTATATCACAATTATGCCAACAAGAGCTTGCAAATGAATTCTAAATCCAACACAAGTCTGGAAACCCCTTGAAAAGGTAAAACATAAAGGTACATCACTTATGACACTTATCCATTACCTTTGTGCCATCTAAGCATCCTTTTCATGATAGTGTGTTCTACCCTTTATATTCTTTGTATCCTTTTTGGAGATTTATGACAAAGGGGGAGAAATTTTGCATTAAAGCTTACCTTTAGTCTTATGTAACTAAGTGTTAGAAGACTTTAAAAAAGGGGAGAAATAATTAACAAAAGGGGAAGTCATAAGAAAAACATAAGATGTAGAAAATTGATGAGTGCATACTATGTCATGAGCATCACATTTATTTTATGACTAACTGCACCCCATGAATAGTATGATATAAGTTGTCTCCATACTTTGACCCAAATATGTGCTTTTGGCATTTGAGTACAAAAGTGTTATTTCCTGAAATGCACATATTTAGGGGGAGGAAACTATATCATAGGATTCAAAATCTTATTTATCAAATCTTATGTAAGCTTTAAATGTGTTGTCATCAATCACCAAAAAGGGGGAGATTGAAAGTGCATTCATCCCTTTTGTGAGTTTTGGTGATTTGGATGACAACACATTTAAAAGACTAACAAGTTTGCTAAGTGTTGAACAGGAAATTCAGTATGATGAACATACTTGAATAGTGTATAATGACAGTGAACAAAGGTTCAACACAAGGTTAAAAAACAGTGAGATAATGCAAATGGATATAATATGATCTCTATATTGGTTTGAATATATGGACATGACCTTAGAAATCACTACATACATATGATCAGAATAGAGGATGAAGTGATTAAGAGGATAGGTCAAGCCAAAGTGAATAAGATATGAGGAATCGTGAATTGGCTTGACCATATTACTATCAGTCCATATATGCTTCTATGAGAATCAAACTAGAGCTTGATTGATATTAACGGTTATATCTAGAAGACATTCAAGCAAGGTTCACAATATTGAAGAAATGATTCTCTCAATGGATGCTCAATATGATGTGACTCGAGAATGGCTTGATAGGGTGAAGATAGCAAGGAAAGGGCTTCGAGGAACTAAGCGAAGGTGAAGGCCAAGCGACGGCTTGTGGACCGAGGTACCATGGCTAAGGTGAAGAAGAGAGTACTTGCACTAAGTCGATGAACTAATCAGCTATGAAGAATTATAACATGTTGATGCATCATTACGGTGACTTGAAGCCATGATTTGAACTCACATATGGTGATATGGTACAAGTCACAGGGTTTGATTTATGTTTGCTTCAAAAGGTGATACAAAGATGTTTGTGATCCTTATGAAGCAACGTCATGGAGAAATCACACATGAGACACCAATGACTCAAGGAGTTTACTTAATTATATTTTATTTAACTTGAGTATAGGAATCGTCGTACTATCAAGGGGGATCCAAAAAGAAGGTTGGTGTTTGCCAAAGCTCAAGCCTCTATATTCAAAAGCTATTTTTTGAAAACCAAAAATCTCTTTAAAATTCCATGGTTGACCGTGGTTAGGTTTGAGAAACCTAGAGTGTTCTTGCTGAAAAGCAGTTGAGCTTCTTCAGCTGCAGTTGAGCTGAACTTCAACTGTGTTGAGCTTTCTCAACTCTAGCTGAACTTCAACTGGGGTTCAGGCAGGTTCAACCAGGGTCCAGGGCAAGTTCAACAGGGGTCTAGGGAAAGTTCAGCCGGGGTTTTTTCCCAGACCTCACTGGTCAAAACCGGTTGAACCGGCCCTAGGGGAGCTTCAACCGGTGTCAGGGTCACCTGACCGGTCTAACCTCCTGGCTGGCAGACTGACTGCCAGTATGACCCCCAGGCGGTTGAACCGTCACTAGGGGCGGTTCAACCGGTGTCAGGACCTGTTTTTGCAGTCTGACCTGCAGTCTGCCAGTCTGACTGGTAGACTGACTGTCAGCCTGCCCTAGGCGGTTGAACCGGTCTTAGGGGGTGGTTCAACCGGTCCTCCACAGCCAAAATCAGCCCAACGGCTAGTTTTGAAGCCCCACCTATATATACTCACTCCTACCTCTCTCCCCACACAAGAGCACGACCCAAACTCCATTTCTAACTTGAAGAACACCTCCCACTCTCTCTCACACATATCTTGCCTCTCCCATTTCAAATCTTTGGAGAGAAATCTTTGAGAGAGTTTGAGAGCTGCGGTTTTTGTGCTTCATCTCCAAATCTCTCTTGCTCTTCTTCATTCGAGCTTTGGTACTACATCGAGTTCTTTGTGGATTCATTACCTTGGAGCTTCTAGCTTCTAGACGACTAGGTGTCTCTTGTGAGTCTCCAAATCTTGTGGAAGACCACAAGAAAGTTTGTATTACCCGCTCGTTTGAGCAAAGATTAGTGTGTGGGCTTGACCTTTGTGGTCGGCAAAGGGAGGATTAGGGTTGAAAGAGACTCGGCTCTTTGTGGGCGCCTCAACGAGGAAGTAGGGCACCTTGGTGGTGTGACCGAACCTCGGGATAAATCTTGTGTCTCTTGTGTTCTTGTTCATTGTGCTTATTCGTGTTCTTCGCTCTCTCACCATTCCGTGAAAGATTTGTTTATATCTTTTTGGTGTGTGGATTTTGAGAAGTGCCCTTCTCAAATCTACTACTTTGAACCATGTGGATCATTTAGAACATCTCATTTCCAAAGTTAACTGGGTGAATTTCGAGATCAATTCAGTTTTACCCAGTTTGCTTCTAGTTTTTGTTGAAAAAGTTTTAACTTGCCTATTCACCCCCCTCTAGGCAAGTTTCACCATCCCCAGTCTTCATCCCTCTTCAGCTCTACGTCGTCTAAGGACGTCCGTGGCCTGCTGACCCTAGATCACCCCTGGAACTCTCCTCCCCGACCGGGGGTCCCTTTTGGGAGGTGAAGTCTAGGGTTCTCCATGAAGAAGAAGACACTTTGCGCCAAGTGGACCGTCCGGCCCTTCGACACGGATCGTCCATTGTGACACAGAGAGGAGCCGCTCCTACAACGAGATCACGAACCGTCCGTGCTCCCGCAAAGAGCACCACCAGGAGGTTCACCCCTAGTGTTTGGCCCTAAACCGGAGCCAACACACTTTATGGCGACTCCATTGGAGACAAGGGCATTTAGATTTCCCAACCATAGGCCCTAATGACCGGTATTGGTTACTTGTTTTTTTATTCTTTCAGAGTATCAAAAACAAGGCAACACAATCAGATCAAGCTTCATCTTCATTCTTTAACTCTTCTTGTTCGGAGAGAAGGTTGATTAAAGGATGAAGATGTACAGAAATGAAAGGAAGAAATGTAAGGAGCATCTTTAGATAAAATTGTGCGTAATGCAAAGATAAAGATCACAATTTAACCTTGCAAGACATTACTTTACCCTCCTCCTTATTATTTAATAAAAATTACATGTATACTTCAGCTTCGTAATAGCATACGATGAAGGTAAAGAAAATACAACTTCGTAGGCAGAGCGATTTTTTCCTCTTCGACCAAAAAACGTAAACAATGCATGTTATTATTCCTCTATTTATAGTCGCAGGGTACAACTTCAGCAAAATTACAATTGTGCCCTTAAGCCTATACATTTGAACTAGTGAACAAACTAAGGGTAATGTTGTCTTTTCCCTATGTTGTCTTGTCGAACAAGCTGTGGGGACTTCTAATAGCTTTGCTTTGCTTCATCGATCGCGCATACACATTGTTGATCAGAAAATTTGTGCCTTCATATTCGCGTTCATGTCTATTCCATCCGAACATGATCTTCGATATTCTACCTGTAGCACTTGAAATAGTCTAGAAAATAATTGTTAAGTTAGTGTGTCATACCCAGATTTAAGGTTAAACACGTGCGCAAATCAAATGTGTGCTAAGATCAAGTCTCACACATATGATGACTCGTGGTATAGAAAGCAATGCCACATATTTATTATATAATATCTGTTCTGTACAAAATAGCTAAATAATTACAACATATGAAGACAACATCCTTCGCAACCATAGTTGTCTGGGAGACGACGACCTAGACCTCTCACGAACTAATCACATCATCCTTCACGCTCCTTATCTTGTGGTACCTGTCCTTGACCTGGGGTGAGTACAATAAGGGTGAGCTCACTACGTTCATCGCTCAACAAGTTGTGGGGAATACTTTGCATGAGGTCACTTACGATGGGGGCTCATGTGAAGTGTAAGGCTTACCAAAGAAGATGGTTAAAGCTGAGCATTGCTTTTAAAGTTGGTTAAAGTTTTATTAGCATTTACTAAGTATAAGTAGATACCAACACAATTAAATAAGAGATCACAATTAATAATAAATCCCACAGTGCAATCCAAATGACAAATTAAGTTTAATTTCATAAGTTACTCATGTGAGTGTCCGAGTTGCTCTTGACCATGAGCACGACTGATACCAGTTTTACACTCTGCAGAGGTTGAACCCTTTACCCACAAGTCGTGTATCCCGTCTAGGCAGGGTTTGCATGGCCCTTAGACACTACCGATGTGAATGACTAGGGATCCACTACGAGTCATTTACAAAGTTCCACTAGCTTTAGAAACCCCGCTATGATTTCGTGAGAAGAACGATATAAGAATACATCGTTCGAAAAGCCATCGCAGCATGATCGACCCGAGAACCTCCCTACACCGGCAACTCCTCTATGGCCCTTTTCCCTTTCGGGTAAGGCAGTCCTCCACTAGCTTTCCTAATTAGTTAGCCAAGGGCGTCTCATACCACTCTTGTGGTAGCACTGTTTTGCCGGGTGGTTCTCCATGTTCTAATTAACACAATAATCTTATCATGAACGTACAATAATTAAACCAACAATAATAATGGAACATGAACATAATTCAGTATAACATTAATATCAAAACCAGGTAGAGCAATAGCAAGTCTACCCAATAGTTCATTTGTTTGCAATATATGGGGTAAATAAAACTAGGGTAACCTATTAGGTCCCATCAAATTAACCTGAGCTTGTCACAGTGATTAACAGGAACATTATTAGGTAAAGAAGAGTGATCGAGGGCACAACTTGCCTTTTTGTGCAACTCCAAGTACTTCTCTGATTTAGTCTTCAGGTGACTCACAACCTCGCTTCATAACACTACTAGGTGAGTGCCCGTGCGTTGCAACGGAACCGTATAATAGCACGAAAACTTATGTACATATGTGTTATAGGTAAACGCCCGTGTGTTGCTACGGAGTGAACATATTATGATAATATATTAAAATTCAAAAATACTAATTACCATTTTGTGTTCTTGTTAGCATCTTTTAAAAGTTAAGAATTTTTATTAACTTTAAAAGCCTTACACATCGAACAAATCTATCATGTGGAGTAAAATGCAATGCACCTTGGTGAAGGATTATAAATTTCAAAGCCACTCATCTATCAGTTTCATAGTTAGACAGTGTAGATTGTTCAGGAAAGATTATGCTGCTAACTTGCCAAACTCAGGAATCTAAACAATTAAGGTGATGAGCACATGGGTGGGTGTCATTGCGGTGGAGACGAGCACAAGCCACATGCAAATCGTGGTCGGACGCCAATCGACCCTCGCCGTCACGCTCCTCCACAATCATGATTGTTTGTACATTTGCAGAGCACAAGCGACCCTTTACGTTCTTAGTAATGTCTATATAATATAAAATATTCGACAAAATATTAGTGAACAATGATTACATAAAAACGAAAGCCACATATATTATCAACCTCAATATTTCACAAATTCTTTGACAACAACCAATATAAAACTAAATCGATACAAATCAAATTATACTACAATGCAAATCATTTTGTTCAATTTGTCAAAACAGATCGAGTTTGACCCATTATTTCGTTAGTGGTCCTTCTCCAATAGCTTACTCAGCAGCAGACATATCCTTAGATGTTGCGCACAAAAGAACTCAGTTACTTAGCTTGCCATTTCAAAAACTTGCCAGGCTCGGGCAGACATTTCATCGAACACCTGATGCATGCCACGTAGAGAGAAACACAAGCACTTACAGCTTGGCATGGAAGAGAAACCCAATCAGCAACCATCATCACACATGTAGAGAGGACGCCTAGACTATCAACACATTTACCTGCTTGCTAGATGGAACAGTGGGCTCGCTGCACTCTAGAGCCTTCTTTTCTAGCATATCAAGTCTCCTTTTCGTAGCATGTTTAGAGCCATAGAGCAATGTTACAACCTACACAAATTCGAATTTAATTCTTCACGAAAAACAAACCAAACTCCACTTGAAAGTGACGTACCTCAATCAAGGCACCAATGTCACTACCAGACGCTTTGGTACCGCTTGCAGAAGATATCATCTAGGGAACTATTCCCAACATCACAGAACAACAGATACCCACCTACTACCACAGAATAACAGATACCCATCTAGGTGAGTGCCTATGTGTTGCAACAGAAACATATAATATCATAGTTAAGTGTTCGTGTGCTGCGACGGAAACATATAATATCATTATCCTAGGTTGTCATAAGAAAACAGATAATTAGGATTCAACAAATACAAATAAGTACTATCTTCAAACTGATGCATGCTAGCAGATAGGATTAAATCTTCTGGCTTATCATTACAGCTTAGTTCAGATATGAAGCAAAGACAAAGACGAATAAGACCAGAAGCAATACACACACGCGCATGCAAAGAAACTAAGGCGTCATCACAGAAGCAATTCTATTTTTAGTAGAAAAACATGAGGCTAAATACTATGAGGGACAGGAAAAACAGTGTTGCTGCAATACCTGCACTGTTGCTGCTGTCACAGTGTCAAGCATAGTATTTGAAGTATAACTGCTTGACTTCAGCCTAATTCTCTTTGGTTCAATATCCACTGATGTCTTCGTCCAGAATGCAAATATAGTTGCATCTAAAAACCTAAATAAGCAGCGGAAAGAAACATTAATCCTATCTTGTCAGTGAATCGAGTGGATAAATCCTCAGGGTCCTGCTTGTACTCGGATCAAGCATGCTAATGGAATTTTATATATCATACTCAGTGCTGACAAGATAGGATTACCTTTGCTTGAGAAAATCCTATCTTGTCAGAGAAATGGTTAATAAGTCCACACTTATTGTATTGATCATTCTGGAAGTGCATCAGAAATATGGTGTCCCTTTGTATTGATTCATGCATAATGAGGAAACTGTTTTTAATTCTTTTCTGATGCTCTATGTTCCTTTCAGATTTGGTCAGCTTGGAGTGCTTGAAGTTGGACTCATGTAAGATTGGTGATGAGGGTCTATTTCACCTAAAAGGTCAGGGTTCAGTGCATTGGTAAATTATATATTACAGTGGCAATTATCATTTCTCCTTGTTTGCCCGGTGTTTTGTTAAGAAAAAAATGTTAAGATAAAACCACTGAATAAACTGCTAACTTTTAGCTCTCGTTTGTACTTATTAACCACTTCTCTCTGCTGAAATCCTAAACATATTCTCTCTTTCGTAGACAAATAGATAAAGGAAAACAAACTGCACCTGGAATGAACAATACAGACAGACCAAAATCAATGGCCTCCTTGAACGGACGTGTTGGTGCACTCGTGCCCCTTGAACTGCCTCGCGAGCTGCTCGGCCAGGCACGCCGTGTTCTTGTTCTCGGACAGCGCCGGGACCTTGAGCGAGGACCTGTAGCTGTTGATGCCCTTGAGGAGCTGCGTCATTGCCTGAAAAGGGGAGGAGTTCGGTCAATTTTCTACCAGAACAGCGCTAGATTTCGTAGTCAGAAGGCATGAGAATTACGAGCGATAGAGCACTTAGAATGGAACATGTGCGAGAGATTTTAGGTTCAAGCGAAGCCTGTATAAAAATACATTGTGTTCCCATTCTCAACTACACCTGATGGATTTGTACTACAGATTGAAGCAATTTGAAATCCTTGTGCTATTCTTGAGAGTGCACTAACCTGATAGGACAAGTAAGGCTGCTGATTCAGACCACTCTTCAGAAAATACCAAAGTTTTTAGACATGTATCTAAGTGAGGACGAAGAATATTGCTATTTTCTGGTGCAAAGGTTAAATAAACTAATATAATTAGAATAATAAGCATCTGCAAGACTACAAAGGATAGAGGAATCTGGACTTTCTTACCTGACCATTCTTGTGATAAGTAGTCAGATCCAAAGTGGTATGAAGTGGCACTTATTTAGAAGACCAACACTAATGAAAGACATTTTTTCCAAGAAACACAACATAACGGTTGTCCCACTGAATTCAAGAGGAAAAAACCTCATCCATGGACACAACTACATGAGTGGACTGAAGAAGGAACAGTGATGTGCAGCGCCATACAAAACCAATTTGTTCTTATTGCTTCAAATGACTTATTTTCATTGCCCCACAACCCCTGCCATAATAATGCGACCAACCTATCAGCAAACAACATGAATTACTGTTCGTTTAAAAAACGAAAGGAATGGTTTAATAAAGGAATCAATAAACTTCTTGTTAGTGATTTACTCTCTTTTGGAATGACATTGACATTTCAACCAAGATCAGAGTTTCTCAAGCAAAATAGAAGGAGCTGGTAACTTACAATTGTTGGCCCAACCGAGTAGTCAAATTCTGCGGACAGAGATATGTGCATGGTTGAAGCTGAAGCCACGAGCTGGTAGCTTATAAATGCTTGTTTGAGAATATTGAGATCCTTCCTCCGGCCTATCAAGATGGTGAATATTTCATATCATGTTGAACTACCATTTTTTAAACAATATACATGAAGAAGCAAAGCTGAGGTTTACAAAGAGAAACTGCTTCCAATTTTTACATACTCAGTGCTGGTAAAAAACAAAGTGTGCAGAAACAATACCGCTATTTTTATAGTGTGAGTTGTGCAAGTATCAGTGGTCATGCCCAAGATTACCTTTGTCAAGTTCGTAGAAGTTGAGGTACATAATGTGGGTTGTCACAAATGCTAGAATAGGAGCGGCAACCATAACTCTAGATGCTTCATCTCTTAAACTTGAAGTCCGCAGTATCGTCAAAATGAGGGAATACCCTAGAAAGGCAGCATCTGATGAAAAATATAGCTTTTCTGTCCAAATTGTGTCACTGCAAAAGATACCAGATCTTGGTCAATGAGTTAGCAACAGGCAATTCATCAGAAAGGATGTATCCATTGTGATAGAGCCTACCAACTGTGATATATGGCACTCCAGAACCATGAATTCATGGCAAGGAGCCCATAGATGTGCCACAAGCCAGTGTATTCATAGTATGTCTTGTGAGTTTCTGGCCGCAGAGGAAGTTTATAATAAAGCAAGAGGAAAAATGATAGCCACCCATTAAATTGCACAACAAGAGTAAGCGCAGAGAGAGCTGCAGATAAAGGTTCCTGAGAATGAAAACAGAGGCATACAGTTTATACAAAGGAAGTGAAAGGGAAACACAAGAGGTGGGAACTCCAGTTCAAAGAGGCAATAGACTGACTACCTGAAACACAGAGGCACGCTTCAAAGGCCATTTTCCATGATAGTTAACAGGCTGGAGGCCAAGCTTTGCCCTTTCATTCTCCCTTTCCATCATTCAGAAGAAAGTACCATTTGAAATCATAAAGAATAACAACCTATAAAGAACCACATGAGTTAAAAAGACGTAAATGTCCTAATATATACAAGACAAAATTTATAAAATGAATGCTGATCACGTAGTTACCTCAAGATTGTTGCTAGACGGATCAGCTGTTGTGAATATTCTTACACGCTGCAAAAGTGTGGCTTCCATCTGAATCATCAATTGAAAACCAGATCCGCGGGAACCCAGCCAGCTGTCATCCTAGTGTGACGAGTTAGGAGGAGATGAAGAAGCTTACCGTCGGATCTGCCAGCCTAGTGTAACGCCTAGTTTATGTGTGCATTAGCAAAATAAACCATTCTTCCTACCAGAATTGTTCATAGCTGATCATCTCCTCGCCGTCGTCGAACGTGACGCCGCAGGAACAGTCCACCGTCCATGAGCCGCCCACCCAGACATCGGTGGGGTTAGGGGCGGGGATGGGAGGTGTCGCGGCCGCCGCCGCCATGGCCAAGCCAAAATAAAAGACAAAAATGGTTGTATGTATCCGGAGGCCGAGAGCATTGTTCATACAGGCCAAAAGGAAACCTTGAGAAGAAGAGGCTGCCACAACAGTTTTGACTGACTAACCTATGCTAGAATGATGAGCCCTCCTTGTGACACGAAAAGGTTGGCATCCTTGAGCCTTTTTATTATGATCATTACAAACGTCTCCATGTGCATCTATGCAAAAAACAAAACCATTAGGTCACAAAAGTGGAGGTTAAATCAAATCCAAAATTCCTTTACCAGCAAGGGCTGGAAATAAAATACTCTGGTTTAAATGACTGCATAGAAATGGTGCAAAGGGTACTAAATCTAGTGATTCAGTAAGGATGTGTATACATTATAGGAAGCAGCTCTTGTAAAATACTCTGATTTAAAGGGCTGGAAACAAAAGGCTTCCCCCCGCTGTTGGTGTATACATTATAGGAAGCAGCTCTTCGACATTGTCAATCAGGAGCTTGTAAAATAGCTTCTCATTTCTGTCCTGGGAAAAATGCAGCATTCAACAAAACAAAAACACTCTTGACTGAAATAACAATCTAGCTGCAACTGACTTTGTGATCACATAGTTTCGCTTGGATATGTCTGATGGGCTTACTTGAAGGTCCATTAGCGTAGTGTAGGGCTGCAACGGGGCCTGGAACTTCCATTGCCACAACTCAAGAGAGCAGCCAAGTCAGTTATTTTCCATCATTATTGGATTGCATAAGCATAAAGATAATGGACAAGTATTGAATGCCCAATTTAATGGTAGGAATAACAAAAAAATTAAAACAAGAAAACAACTCTTACAATCCAGTGGCGCACAGACGAAGGATCACAATCACGCATTGATTTGAGCAACTTCTCTTTAGCATAGAAATCATTATTGTGCACATTACATGTGCCTGCACTTTCCACCTTAACATTAACCTCAACCACCTGCACGAGAAATGATCAAACAATCAATCATAGTGGCTTTAATATAATGGATTTACAGAGATAGTCCACTGGATAAAGCATGTCACCCCTATGTTTGAATCAAAATAGATGATTGTGTAGTTGTTTGAATCCAAAGCAGACACAACATCATATCCATTGGTCCAAAAGCATGTCACCCCTCTGTTTTGAATCCATCTGAAATACCATGGAAAATGCTCCTCAGCATACTCCCACCAAACATCTTCATCATCCGTTTGGCTCTGGGCCGCAATATAATGAGGGGGTTTTGTGGACCACTCGAATCCATACAAAAAAATTGAGGATCACTCATGAGTAGAGAACTACATTCGAAGATTCTTTCAAGATTGCCCAGCTCTTCTTTGAAACTGTCATAATCCTAGTGAGTTATAATCATCAGGTAAATTATATTTTCTAAATGGAAGCAGTGAGAACATAATGAAACTATCCTAGCAAATTCACCTATTTTATTCTACTCAAATGATGGACACATAATATAAAAAAAACTTTCAAGAAGACAATCAAGTCACGACATGACCTCTAGCATCATGAGATACTCATTTACAACAAGAACACATATAAAAGAATCCAAATTATGTGCTCAGCATGTACCGAGTTTTCTATATACAACAAAAATATAATTCATGATTCAGACAGACGCAAAGAGGAGTTAGGGAACTAAATTAACTGCACATTTTTTATAAAATAATCTGTTGTCAAGTTATGTGAAGGTGCCAATTCTTCCTTACATTGATGAGAAAAAAAGTGTTTGAGGCCGATCTCTTTCAGGTATCTGGTCATGAATTCATGATTCATACAGACCCAAAGAGGAGTTAGGCAATTAGCTTCTTTCTGTTAAAACATCTAGCATTTGAGCCATAGAACCAGTAAAAATGGTTGGTCAAGGATGTCCTTGTCCACTCCTGCACTAAAAATATGCATCCTTGGTTAGATCTACAAATTGCATTTGGCCTGGTGACATATGTCTGTACTCTGTACTGATTGTACAACCAGTGTCACGTACTCACATGCTTAGTATTCAAGTGCTGATTTTAAACCCGTGAAGAGAGCACACAAGGAGATTTTCTTCTTTAGGTATATATATTGCTAACACAAATCAAAAGGTATATATGTGTATGTGTATGTAGTTCACCTACATGTTTGCTAGTGTATAGTTTCACATGGTTGCCACTATCAGACCATTGGTGCAAACAATACTCATACTAAAGCGTTTTTTCAATGGTTCCTATGGGAGCTTCCTTTGATACCTTAGCATCATTTGACAACAAATGCAGTTGCTCTAGTTCCACATAACATATTGCATCAGTATTGAAAAATACTAACCATGGTATAAACATAAAACAAAAATAATCTCCATTACAACCTGGATCTGCTTTATGAGATTTCCCCTTATGCTTTTCAGCAGGAGAAATTTCGTCTGCTTCATCCTTTGCATCAGAGTCCTTCACTTGCACTGCTCACAATCAAATAAAACACAAGACCATTGGATCCACAATCTACTGAGCTTCAGTGCAACAAACTGTTAGAAGAAGAGCCTTACTATTCCCCTTTTGCAAACGTTCCTAGTGGAGCACGATTCATTGCTAGCTTAACTCTGATTTTCCTACCAGAAACAGGAGATCCATTCTTTTGTTGAATAGCTCGATCAACATCTTGAACAGTTGCACTGGCATATACAGGAACGAATTACATTAACCAAATCATCGCCTAACAGTGTCAATGAAAACTCCATGCCCAGATTATTAGCAGCAGCACACTTATACATGAACAATCATAACAAACATTGGGACATGTAACAATATGATTAGTTTATATCATTTGATCATCCTGGTCAAGCCTCTACTCTCTAGTGAATATTAACTTATGGTCTACGGTCACCAAATTTGCTAACAATAGCACTAAGTTATGGTACACAGAGCGGTATAGTCTATGTGCAGTAACCACATGATGTGCCGGTTCCTGGGCCATTTGAGACTGACATACACGAATTTACGGTTAACATTAAAAAACAATCAGCTCGACGGATATTCACATCATTCGCTCAAAAAGGCTCCTCGATAACAGAATACAGTAATCCCATAATACCATCGACGATTCCTGAGAGAACTTACAATTGCACGAACCCGAAGCCTCGACTCTTCTCTGATCCTGCCGTAAAGAAACCACGAAGGTAGAATTAGCCAATGATACCACTCCCGACTAAACAGCAACCGGATTCGTACAGCTCACCTTTGTCTGCGACCATAAATATAAAACCAAGCAATAGCATTTTCCTATTTGTTATTTAATTTGACTATGAACCATATAAAATAATAAAAAATGAGCACAACAAACACAGAGCCAATATAGAACAAAAGATCAAAACACAACCCCAACGTATCACACCCTTTGTCAACGGCATAGTTGTCAAAAAGAAAGGAACAAAGACAGTTATAAACCAATAATATGTGGAGTAAACTATGACACATAAGGACAAAGTACACGAACATCCTACCAAGCCATTACTGCATGTCACATTTATACGGCCTTCAACAGCATCAGCTATGTTTGTGATCTTCAAATCAAAGTAAGTATCTTAAATATCTGAATTTAGCTCATGATTTGAAAAGAAACCATTTCTCAATTCATTAGGGAGAGTATATCTGCAGTGGCACTGCTTCCCAGACTGCATTTGACATTAAAATGAACCAGTGATTACTAATTTACATCTTGTAAAGAGAAAGACGAAAGGTGAACAGTACAACCAGAATTTGCTAGTGATGCCCTTTTTGGAGAAAATCTACATTGGAACTGTCAGAGAACTTTATAAAAAAGCAATCAAAATGCATACTATTCAATAATCAATAATCAAACAATAAGGCCTGAAGTAAGAATCTTTTTACAGTATTCAAAATGAAGTTTGTACAACTTTTTAATATGAATAGAGGCTCAAGGTAAGTTAGATGCCACTCAACTCAGTTGGACTTGATAAAGCCATAAGCCACGGAGGAGGCTCTGGTCACAGATCCCTTGCATAGGGAAACTTCAGGTATGTTTCTTGTTAAAAGAAAGCAATGTATTTACAACCTTCTATATAGGCTAGCCGTAACAATCTTTAATAATTAGCATAGAAGCTTATCATCATGCCCATGCTACCTGGGTAATTTGGGGCCATGGTTTCCTTCTACGTGAGAAGGTGCAACCCACAATGGTATTCCACATTTCCACAAGACTTGTAATGATTAAATCTTCAAAATTCACTTTAGACTGGGAGAGTAAGCTCCAAAAGAATTACAATATCTAAAGGTACTAATGTTTTAACTCTAAAAACTGTTTGAATTCATAATGCAATAGAAATTACTTATATCAATTTCTGGTCAAATAAAGGAATGCTTAATTGAGGCCTTTCATGTGATAAATAGTAGTGCTTGGTCGTCAAGGCCAAATAACGAAAAATAAAATTAAAATCTATACTTGATACTCTTAATAACACGTGTCACCATATCATTTGTTCTAGATTGCTTTTTATAACGTTCACCAGAACCATCCTCTTTGTTCTTGACAGGACTAATTGGAAGACGTTTTGTTGAATCTGGTTTGATATTGTTTCAGGTATGATGACATGCTCTGCAGCAGCACATTTATCACCTTTGTTGTCTATATTATTCGGTCGTGTTAATTTTAAATTAAATCGACAACATATGCTTCTTGCAAAATCACAAAAACAGATTAACAATATGGTCATGCATTTTTTATTCTTACTTTTCCAAAAACATTTCCAAAACTTAAATCTAATATGTATCAAGCTAACCCTAAATGCATAGAGGACTAATCGAGCCAACACAGTTAGGGTTGAAGGCTTTGATTCTAGTTGGATAACCATGCTGATTTCCAAATCGAGGATGAATGGAGCAAGATCCATACCTCAGGATAACTGAACTCTAGAAATCGTCTCGTATCTACCATGGGGAAGCCTTGCCGCTTGGACTGTGTCCTGCTGGTCGTCCCTCTCGCTATGATTGGGGATGTCGGTCTCCTGAGTCCACGATGAGGTCTACTGCCGAGCTCCGCCACAGCGCTTCCACCGAGCGATGAACCGAACGAACGGGAGTTCAGCACGCCGCCGCTCATGGCCAAGCACGAGGGGGTGCTCAGCGAGGGACGACGTCGAGACACCATGCGGGAGATGGCTGATATGGAGGCGGCGGTGCCAGGTTGAGCAGGTTGGCGGCGTTCTCATAGAAAGGCGAGGAGGTGGAAGGAGCAGGTCGTAGGTACATCGGCACCACCTCCTCGGGGAGCGGTGGTGGTCGCATCTCGGCAGTCGGGGAAGGAAGGGCGTCGTTGGAGGCCATGGGGCGAGATCCGGCGTTGAAGGCCGCGTGGCACCTCGGCAGCCGGGGGAAGGAAGGGCACCGTTGGTGGGGGAGCCACGCGGGATCTCGGCCGCGCGCAGCATGTGGGGGAGGAAGGGCGTCGTTGCCGTTGGTGGGGTAGTCGCTGTGGGGGATAGATATCCCCTGGGTCCACTAAAGAAGTAAAAGGCCTCACGAAAGGCCCAAGGGCCCAATAATTCGTAAGGTCATTCTTTCGTGGGCCTAGGGAAAGACAGCCGATAAAATAAAGAAGACGTGGGACTAATTAGTGCAAGCACAGGCGGCCCACAACGTCGAACGAATGAATCACAAACAGAGACCCGACTTTCCCGCGCTGGAGCCCCCACGCAACGGGGCCATGCGAGGATAAGTCGGCGGAGGTTACGTAAGGATAAACTCAAGAGGTTCACTATCTTTCAGCTACTTGTTGTTATCGTAACACATGTAATGCTCCACGGCCGAGTATATAAGGCCTAGGGGGCACCCCTTCAGATCGATCGACTCTGTTCTACTTAGCCACCCACAAAAACTCTCTGCGCCCTCTACCCAGAGAATCCTCTTGTAACCACGCTCATATACTCACCAGGACGTAGGGTATTACGCACTTCTAAGCGGCCTGAACCTGTAAATCTTGTCCATTGTCCCTCGTGCGATCGGCACGAACCATTTTGCTACAGTCGTCGACACCGTCCTACTCCTAAAAACACCTTGAGGGGCAACCCCGGGTGTGCGGTCGGACCCAAAACACCGACAGCTGGCGCGCCAGGTAGGGGGTGTGTCGACGATCCAAGCTAGCTCAATGGCCGTCACCTTCCACAGCAAGATCACCATGCGTCCCGGATCTATATTCTGCTTCGGGACAATCTCATCCGTGGCGGACGAAGAAGGAATCCTACACCGCCTCGCGGATCTGCCGGAACAGAAGTCTCCTCCAACAAACTCCGAAAATGCTGGAAAGACGCTACCTCCGGCTCTTTGGAACAAGATCGTCTCCGGGGAGGCTGGAGCTAGAAGCTCGCTGACCCGGAAGACTCCGCTGTCTACTTCCCCGACGAAAGAATGGACACAGATCATGAGAAGGAAGGAGATCAGGGAGAGGCCGGTCGTTCTTCCCGTTCCTCCGACCTCAAAGGAGAACGGAAAGAAAGTTGCCGCGACAGCAATACCGTTCTACCCCGACATCCTCTTCATCGGGAGGGCAGAGTCGCCCGCCGTTTCCGATGATGAACCGACCGCGCCCGGAGAAGAACCGCCTCAGCGAGAGTCCCGCCGACGAAGGAACCGGCGCAGAAACATTCGACGACATCATGCAGCCGGAGAACGGGATCCGGAGCAACCTGTCTCGCGAGACGAGGTCTCGGAGATAGGAGAAACTCCGGAAGAACGCGTCTTCAGGGAACGAAGGAACTCCCGACGACGAGATCGCCGTCGGACTCAGGAGCAAGCCGAGCAAGATGCGAGGCAACGACGCGAGAATCCGCTCTTCGGGCGCAACCTGAACCCCGACTTCGCCCGAGCTATGAATACGCCGAGCGAAGTCGGAGGCGTTCTGGCCCGGATAGCTGACGGACTTCCTCGGACCCCCGACGCCGAGGGATACCGGCGCCTGTTCACTCAGGCAGCCAACCATCTTCTACCGCTCGCTCACCCGCCGAACGATCTGCGACATGCCATCAACAGTCGCCGAGACGCGCGGAGCTCTATCAATGCTTCGCGCGAACGGCGGCACGAGAACGAAATTCGCCGTCGGGAGGAGTATGACCGAGATCATGGCTTCCCGACTCAAAGCCAGGCCACCCAAACTGAGTCGGCAACAGCTTCAACTGGTGGAACCACCCGGGGACGGTCGAAGAACCACCACCGCCACTCCCCTCCCCGGGACAGACGACATCCTCGACGACAGGAGGACACGTGCGGAGTATCTGCCCTCACTCCGCGCCTTAGGGCCATCCAATGGCCTCCCAACTTCAAGGTATCCAATGTCGATAAATATGAACCTAAGCAGGATCCAGGGGGCTGGCTAGCCGTCTACACCACCGCTGCTAGGGCTGCCGGGGCATCCGAGGACGTCATGACTGCGTATCTGCCCATCGTCCTCGGGCAAGACGCGCTGCAGTGGCTACGACATCTGCCCCGACACTGCATCGACGACTGGGGAGACTTCAGTCGACGTTTCACCGCCAACTTCCAGTCTCTCTCCGACAAGCCAGCGCAACCATGGGACCTCAAATCCATCAAGCGCCGGGGGGATGAGACTCTCCGGTCATACCTTAAAAGGTTCCAGACCATGAGAAACCGCATCCCCGAGGTCACGGAGGCGGCCGTGATCGAGGACTTCTACAGAGGATCTAATGACTCGGTTTTCGTCCGAGCCATACTGCAAAAGGCGCCAACTACCTCCGAGGAGCTGTTCCGGGAAGCCGACCTCTACATCACCGCTGACGAGCGGGCCCAGGACCTCATCGGAGGAGCAAAGCCCGCACCGGCGGTACCACGACGCGACGCGAACCAGCCGCCCGACAAGCGCTGGGAGAAGAGGCCTCGCGAAGAGGTACACGCCGCCGGACCACCCGCCTCTCGCGCCCGAGGAGGACCTCGTGGAGGCGAACGCACGCTGGACGACATCCTCGACGCCCAGTGCCCGTACCACAAGGATATGCGCCACACTCTCCGCAACTGCCGGGACTTCAAGCACTCCGTCGGGCATGGCCGACCCTTCCAACCTCTACCACCTCCTCCGCCGAGAGGAGGACCAGATGAACCACGACAGCCCCATCAGCCGGAGGAGGGGGGAGGAGGAGCTTTCCCGCGCGTTGACAGGGAGGTCAACGTCATCTTCGGCGGACATGGGTCGCAGGAGAACAAGAGACAACAAAAGCTCAACGACCGCCAGATACTGGTGGCGACCACCGGCCCTCCCGTCCCGTACCGGTGGTCGGAGCACCCAATCACGTTCACTCGGGAGGATCAATGGCGCAACTTCGACCACCCAGGCAAATACCCGCTCCTCGTCGATCCGGTGATCCGAGAGAGCCGGGTGAAGAAGGTGCTAGTGGACGGGGGGAGCAGCATCAACGTCACCTTCCCCCGTACGCTTCAAGGCTTGGGAGTTCACCTCAAAGAGCTCCACGAGTCAGACACTCCTTTCTTCGGCATCGTGCCGACGGAAGGGGAGTATCCGCTGGGCCACATCTACATGCCGGTCACCTTCGGGACTCCGGATAATTACAGAACCGAGTTCCTGAGGTTCGAGGTGGCGAACTTCGACTGCGGGTACAACGCCATCATCGGGAGGCCAGGGCTGGCCAAGTTCATGGCCATCCCACACTACACGTACATGATACTGAAGATGCCAGGACCACAAGGAGTCATAACTGTGCGCGCCGACTTCCAAGGCGCCGCAGAATGTTTCCGAGTGGCCATCCAAGCAGCCCTCACCACCAAGCCATCAGCGATTCCTTCTACACCGGCGAACTCTAAGCCTGATGAAGACCTCGCCGTGCCGACAAACGAAGCTCAGGCCGCGACCTCTATGCGGCCGACTGAAGACACCAAGCGGATCAACCTGGGGTTCGCTGATGAGCGCAAGACGGCCATCATCAGCTCCAGTTTGAGTGACAAATAGGAAAGCGCGCTCGTCCAGTTCCTGCAAGATAACCGAGACGTATTCGCATGGCAACCTGCGGATATGCCGGGAGTCCCAAGAGAACTGGCCGAGCACAAATTGAAGGTCTATCCCCAAGCGAGGCCGATCCGGCAAAAGCTGCGTCGTTTCACGCCCGACAAGAGAGAAGCCATTCGTGCCGAGTTAACCCGCTTGGTCGCGGCCGGATTTATTAGAGAAGTATTGCACCCCGAGTGGTTAGCCAACCCTGTTCTTGTACTCAAAAAGAATAAAGTGGATTGGCGCATGTGCGTCGACTATACTGATCTCAACAAACACTGTCCGAAGGATCCCTTCGGGCTCCCGAGGATAGATCAGGTGGTGGATTCCACCGCTGGATGTTCGATGCTGTCTTTCTTAGATTGCTATTCCGGGTATCATCAGATTAGTTTGGCAAAAGAAGACGAGGAAAAAAACGGCGTTCATCACACCGTTTGGTGCTTTCTGTTATACCTCCATGCCGTTCGGCCTCAAAAACGCTGGAGCAACTTATCAGAGAGCTATTCAAACATGCTTAGCCGATCACTGGGGCAAGCGTGTGGAGGCTTACGTAGACGATGTGGTGATTAAAACGGAGAATCCGGAAAATTTCATTGAAGATTTACAGCTGGTTTTCAATAGCCTGAGAAGATATAGATGGAAGCTCAATCCTGAGAAATGCGTCTTCGGGGTACCAGCAGGAAAGTTACTCGGATTTATTGTCAGCCACCGGGGAATTGAAGCTAATCCAGATAAGATTGAAGCTATCATGAAGATGGAAGCTCCTCGATCGCAAAAGAAGGTTCAGCGACTCACTGGATGTATGGCAGCCCTGAGCAGATTCATATCCAGGCTGGGAGAAAAAGGTCTGCCATTTTATAAACTGCTGAAGAAGGTGGATAAGTTTCAATGGACTTCAGAGGCATAGGAAGCTCTAGACGCACTGAAGAAATTCCTGACAACACCGCCAGTATTGAAACCGCCCCGGCGAGCTACGCCGACTCAGCCGGCTGAAGATCTGCTGTTATATATCTCTTGCACGACTCACGTGGTAAGCACTGCGTTGGTAGTCGAGCGAGTGGAAGAAGGGCATGCCTACCCGGTACAACATCCCGTCTATTTCATCAGTGAGGTTCTAGGCCCATCGAAGAAAAAGTATCCTCAAGTTCAGAAGCTATTATATGCAGTACTTCTAACTGCCCGCAAGCTGCGCCACTACTTTGACGACCACAAAGTCATAGTAGTTACTGGTTTTCCAATAGGGGACATTCTTCACAACAAGGAAGCCATTGGCCGAATAGCCAAGTGGGCTTGCGAGTTGGGGTCCCATGATATCGAGTTCCGACCTCGCACTGCCATCAAAACTCAAGCACTGGTCGACTTCGTATCAGAGTGGACAGAACAGCAAGTGCCGGATAATCCAGAAACCGCAGAAGTATGGCGAATGTATTTTGATGGCTCGCTGAAGCTGCAGGGAGCAGGAGCAGGAATTCTCTTCACTGCACCTGGAGGCGAACACCTTAAGTACGCTCTCCAATTGCTATTCCCGGCCTCTAACAACGCAGCCGAATATGAAGCTTTGATACACGGATTAAACATCGCCATATCGCTGGGTGTCAAGAGGCTGATGGTGTACGGGGATTCTCTGGTAGTCATCAGTCAGATAAACAAGGAATGGGATTGTTCAAGTGATTCAATGGGAAGATACTGCGCCACCGTCCGAAAGCTAGAAGATAAATTCGAAGGCCTGGAGTTCCATCATATAGAAAGAGATCGGAACACGGCGGCTGATGTATTGTCCAAGCTCGGATCCGGTCGGACTCAAGTCCCGCCCAGGGTCTTCGTGCAAGAAATCCTTCAGCCGAGCATCTCGACGGATCAAATAGAAGAGTGCAACATCATAGACCAACCCGAGTCAGACTCTGATGACTGGAGGCAACCGATTATTAAGTATATAAAGAATGAAGAAGAGCCAGATGACAAGAACTCAGCAGAGCGCATTGCCAGACAATCAGCTCACTATACACTCATTGGGGAGGTATTATACCGGAGGGGCGCGTCAGGCGTCCTCATGAAGTGCGTTCTCCCGTCCACCGGGAAGCAACTTCTGGAGGAAGTCCATGCAGGGCAGTGCGGAATACATGCAGCATCCAGAACATTAGTCGGGAAGGTTTTCAGGTCAGGATTCTATTGGCCGACAGCAAAGAATGATGCAGCCGAGCTAGTTCAGAGATGCGAAGCTTGCCAGTACCTGTCAAAACAACAGCACATGCCAGCACAGCAGCTACAAACCATACCAGTAACTTGACCTTTTGCATGCTGGGGATTGGATATGATTGGACCTTTCAAGAAAGCTCAAGGAGGATACACCCATGTATTGGTGGCAATTGACAAGTTCACTAAATGGATAGAGTTTCAGCCCATTGCCTCCTTAACTTCTGCTAAAGCCGTGGAATTCATACAAAGCATAATATTCAGATTTGGGATACCAAACAGTATCATCACTGACTTGGGATCCAACTTCACCAGTTCAGAATTCTTTGACTTCTGCGAGCAAAAAAGCATTCAGATCAAGTATGCATCTGTAGCCCATCCGAGAGCCAACGGGCAGGTTGAGCGAGCCAACGGAATGATATTGGAAGCACTTAGAAAAAGGGTCTTTGACAAAAATGAAAAATTCGCAGGAAAATGGATAAGAGAATTGCCTTATGTTGTTTGGAGCTTGAGAACCCAACCTAGCCGGGCCCTGCATGGAAACACTCCTTTCTTCATGGTCTATGGGTCGGAGGCAGTGCTACCTGCTGATCTCAAGTTTGGGGCGCCAAGATTGATTTTCGAAAGCATAACAGAAGCCGAAGCCACTAGGCTGGAGGATATTGACGTACTTGAGGAAGAACGACTGAATGCAGTGATTCCATCGGCACGATACCAGCAGACTCTAAGGCGCTACCACGACAAAGCTGTGCGGCAACGTTTCTTTTCGAAGGGAGACCTCGTCCTCCGCCGAATTCTAACGGGGGAGGGACGGCACAAGTTATCACCCTTATGGGAAGGACCTTTCATAGTAGCAGAAGTCACTCGTCCCGGATCATATCGCCTCACCCAAATGGATGGCACGGAAGTTGGGAACTCCTGGAACATAGAGCACCTCCGAAAGTTCTACCCCTGGCTGTATTTCAAAACAGCCGGAGCGACCATGTATTCTGTATAATGGAATTACGTCATCAATAAAGAGAGATTTCAGAGACACTTGGCTCATTTATGATTGACTTGCATTCTTACTTAACTCAGGGTGACCACTATGCCCTACAAACGGAGCAATCGACTTAAGTCGGCAACGACTTAAGGCGGTGCAACATGCTCACGCTTACTTAACTCGGGGTGACCACTATGCCCTACAAACGGAGCAATCGACTTAAGTCGGCAACGACTTAAGGCGGTGCAACATGCTCACGCTTACTTAACTCGGGGTGACCACTATGCCCTACAAACGGAGCAATCGACTTAAGTCGGCAACGACTTAAGGCAGTGCAACATGCTCACGCTTACTTAACTCGGGGTGACCACTATGCCCTACAAACGTAGCAATCGACTTAAGTCGGCAACGACTTAAGGCGGTGCAACATGCTCACGCTTACTTAACTCGGGGTGACCACTATGCCCTACAAACGGAGCAATCGACTTAAGTCGGCAACGACTTAAGGCGGTGCAACATGCTCACGCTTACTTAACTCGGGGTGACCACTATGCCCTACAAACGGAGCAATCGACTTAAGTCGGCAACGACTTAAGGCGATGCAGCATGCTCACGCCTACTTTACCTGGGGTGACCACTATACCCTACGAACGGAAGTTACCGACTAAAAGTCATTGACGGCTTAAACCAGTATAGCATACTCGCGCTTATGCAGTCCAAGGGATGATCTCCATATCCCACAAACAAACTTCATAATCATCATGCATCGTTACCACAAACTTGCAAACTAATAAATTCTGATACAATAAGGGAGTAATCACGTCATTCGAATGATAAGCCAATAAACCTCTAAACGAATACTTGATCATGCTAACTGCGCGCTCAGAGCACGCGAACTGTTTCTTTATTTTCTAATGTCTTTCTCAGGAACGACTGACGAAGAAGGGCGATTCGAGGAATCAGGGGCAGCATTCACGTCGGCTCTTATATCTTCAGGGACAACCACGCCGGGTCTTCTCATCAAGATTCGTCCCGCCCGAATGGCCTTGTCCAGGGCCTTATCGCGCTGAGCTTTGAAAGTGACAGCAGCTTCTTCAGCAACTTTAACAGCCTGTTGAGCAGTTTCCAACTCCTGAGCAATGGATTTCTTAGAAGCTCGGAGTCCTTTGATGGTGGCGTCCTTTGCCGATAGCGACTGTGTAAGGCGGGCCACTTCGTCCGAGGATTCTTGCAGTTGACGGCGCTGATTGTCAAGCTCCTCCATCGTAAAACGGTGGCTCCTCTCCAAGATGGTCAGCGAGTTGCTGGAATCTCGGTACAATCTGTCCAAGTTATCGCGAGAAGCAGCAAGGATGTGTTTTTCTTCCTACAAGCAAAAATCAACTCATTCGGAATCCAAGAGCATGACAAGGCGAAGCACAGGTTCGTAAGCTACCTTCTCAGAGTCAAGCTGAGCATGAAGAGAAGAACTCAGAGCGTTGGCATCATCCAAAGCCGCAGAGACCTGACTCAACTCGATCTGACTTTGAGAATACTTCTCCTCGAAGACAGCGCATCGTCGGGCCATTTCAGCTTGATCTTGGGAATGTTTTTCTTCAAGAACTGTGATCTGCCGAGTCATCTCTATCAAGAGGTATTCAAACAAAATGAGGTCAGAAGGTAAAACAACCCACGGGCAAGAACAAAGAAAAAGAAGAAAGAACTCTAACCAGCATTGGTGGCCTCCAACTCAGATACAAGCCCCCGAAGCAACACCGGATTCCAACGCTCGAGAGATGAAGCCACTTCTGGGGTGGAAGCGCCCTGTGTTTTCAGTTGACTGGCCAATCCATTCACCAAAGCCTGACGAGAAGAACAGATGAGCATAATGACAGCAATTCATGCAACATAAAGATCAAACTAAAGCACGGCACAGCACCTGGAGGTTGGAAAAGAACGAAGGGATCCCCAAGTCAGGAGAAATCAGCTGATAATCAGGTGTCAGACCACCGCCCGAAGCAGTTTGCGGTAGACCAGCAGGAACGAGCTCAGTACATTCAGCAGAGCCTAACGCCAGATCAGTGGGGATGCTGCCCTCTAAAGCGACCCCCTGATCTGGAGCTTGAGCCACCACCATGCCGCCAGAGTGTGGAGGTGAACCCACGTGAACATCCATGGAAGTGCAGGAGGGAGACCTCGCTCGGACACCCTCGGGGGCTGGGTCAAGGTTGGCACTGCCCACTTGAGCCGGGTCACCCCCGGCAACACCCTCGGGGGCTGGGTAGTGGCCTACGCTCCTCACCTGAGCTGAGTCCTCCCCGGCAACACCCTCGGGGGCTGGGCACATGTCAGCACTATTCAAAGGATCCAAGCTCTCTGCCGTGACCACCTCTAAGGTCGACGGGCCTTCAGCTACTTCCACAGGATCAGGACGATCCAAGTCATCATCCCGGCCCTCGAGATCGTGCTCTAAGGTCGACAAGGCACGGGACGACCTCAACCCAGCATCTGGCACGGCTGCACAAGTTTCCGTTGCATCAGCGTCTGCAGGTTCCAACAGCAAGTTCTCAGGGACCATATCCTCTAGAGCTTGATCAAAATTGGCCATGGACAGTTCTTGCAGACCAATAAGAGCAGACAAGGCAGGAGAAGGAACCCCACTACTACCACCGCTAGCAACGAACTGCCGACTGTTTTTCCGAGTTAATGGAGTTTCGTTCTCTTCCTCTTCATCTTCCACAGCAACAGCACAAACAGCATCCTCATTAGGGTCAGCAGCAGGCGGAGCACACCCATTGGGATCAATGTCAGCAAGGCCAGTTGCAGTCATTTCTTCAGCAGCAGGAGCTAAGGTGCTGGCATCCTCATCAAAGCTAGACACTCGCCGGAGGCGTCTTCTTTTCTTCTTCTGCTCATCAGCAGAAGGCTCGGGCTGACTGGTTCGGCTGGGACGCCTCGGGCGAGCATTGACAGGCTTCGAGACATCCAAGGTCACATCAACCTCTGGAAGCGGCACCACCACCAATGTACCATCAGGAACAGTATCAGATGAATCCTCAGCTAGCAGATCGAGCATGTCATTTATGTCTGCGTCACTAGGGTTCAGGGGCACTTCAAAATAAATCTGCCGTTCATCATCAGGTATCTCCCCGAGCGAAGCAACTAAGGAACGGACCTCCTCAGCAGAAGGTCGCACTCTAAGACCCAAGTTGCTATCTGTCACGGGCGGATTGGACACAAAAAGAGTGAAATCTTTGGGAGAAGGCAGGTTCCAAGCCGAGTATGCCACTGGAGCTCCAACGTTTGAAACTTTACCCCTGAGGATCATCTCGAGTCGGCTCACCAAATCAACAGAAGGAATTCTCCTATTGGTAACTCGGGTTGAGTCGGCCAGCCCTCGGTAAAGATATGCCGGATAGGCCCTGTCCTTCAGCGGCTGAATGTTCTTGAAAACAAAATCTGTGACCACGGCTTCGGCAGTCAGACCTCTCTCTTTCAGTAATCCAACTTCAGTAAGCAACACGCCCGCTTCGGCTACTTCTTGGTCCGTGGGAGATTCAGTCCAACTCGGAGTACGAACGTCTGCCTGTCTTCCCGAGCGGGAAGGGAGAGAATTTCCATAATTATCCATTATAAACCACTCCAGACGCCAACCTTTAATGCTGTCTTTAAGGGGTATCTCGAGATACTCAGTCTTCCGCCCCCGACGCATCTCTAAGCTGGCACCTCCGACCAATTGATGTTGCCCCCCGGCCATCCCAGGACGGCAGTGATACAGATACTTCCATAAGCCAAAATGCGGCAGCACGCCAAGATAAGCTTCGCAAAGGTGAACGAAAATAGAGATTTGGAGAATGGAGTTAGGGTTCAAGTGAGTCAGGTTGATATGATAAAAATCAAGGATGCCACGGAAAAAAGGAGATATGGGAAGGCCGAGGCCGCGAAGAAGGAAAGGAGTGTAAACCACTGATTCGTGGGTATCTTCGGTTGGGACAGTAGTCCCATGGCAAGAGCGCCAAGAACAGAGTTCCCGTGGAGGGAGAACCCCGATGGAAACAAGGCGGAGAAGCTCAACTTCAGAAATCACAGACATATGGTTACCTGCGAAGGGTAACTGACTGTTGGGATCGATGGCGGGGATCACTGCAGCAGACGAGTTCGCGGTCTTCCTCTTGGGCGCCATCTTGCTTCTCGCTGGCGAAACAGAGCAGGAGGCGAGTGGCAGAGAAGACTCAGATGCGGAAATGCAAGAACTAGGGCACGGAAAGCAAAGGCGGCTGAAAGCGCGACACTTAAGGGATATTCTTGAGCCAGATACCTTTTCAAAAGTGCCCAGTCATCACCCGGCGGTCATCTCCGAAATCCCAGCATGCCACGTGGATATCTAACAGTTATTTCCAAGAAAGCCGATGTGCCACCTCGTCACTCGGCCATTTTCCTCAAAGAAACTTGAAGAAGCTGGCTATCACTCGGCGCTGCCTCTAAAACGCCGACCACGTGTTCAATCGCTCGGCATTACTTCTAAAACGCCGAGTGACGAGGACAATGGTGTTTTATCCCCTTCCTGGTCCAAGGGAAATGCCGAGATGCCGCGTCTTCCTTCCTCGGCTACCGAGATGCCGCGCACGACCTCACTCAGGGGTCCTCGTCACTCGGCGTTTTAGAAGTAATGCCGAGCGATTGAACACGTGGTCGGCGTTTTAGAGGCAGCGCCGAGTGATAGCCAGCTTCTTCAAGTTTCTTTGAGGAAAATGGCCGAGTGATGAGGTGGCACATCGGCTTTCTTGGAAATAACTGTTAGATATCCACGTGGCATGCTGGGATTTCGGAGATGACCGCCGGGTGATGACTGGGCACTTTTGAAAAGGTATCTGGCTCAAGAATATCCCTTAAGTGTCGCGCTTTCAGCCGCCTTTGCTTTCCGTGCCCTAGTTCTTGCATTTCCGCATCTGAGTCTTCTCTGCCACTCGCCTCCTGCTCTGTTTCGCCAGCGAGAAGCAAGATGGCGCCCAAGAGGAAGACCGCGAACTCGTCTGCTGCAGTGATCCCCGCCATCGATCCCAACAGTCAGTTACCCTTCGCAGGTAACCATATGTCTGTGATTTCTGAAGTTGAGCTTCTCCGCCTTGTTTCCATCGGGGTTCTCCCTCCACGGGAACTCTGTTCTTGGCGCTCTTGCCATGGGACTACTGTCCCAACCGAAGATACCCACGAATCAGTGGTTTACACTCCTTTCCTTCTTCGCGGCCTCGGCCTTCCCATATCTCCTTTTTTCCGTGGCATCCTTGATTTTTATCATATCAACCTGACTCACTTGAACCCTAACTCCATTCTCCAAATCTCTATTTTCGTTCACCTTTGCGAAGCTTATCTTGGCGTGCTGCCGCATTTTGGCTTATGGAAGTATCTGTATCACTGCCGTCCTGGGATGGCCGGGGGGCAACATCAATTGGTCGGAGGTGCCAGCTTAGAGATGCGTCGGGGGCGGAAGACTGAGTATCTCGAGATACCCCTTAAAGACAGCATTAAAGGTTGGCGTCTGGAGTGGTTTATAATGGATAATTATGGAAATTCTCTCCCTTCCCGCTCGGGAAGACAGGCAGACGTTCGTACTCCGAGTTGGACTGAATCTCCCACGGACCAAGAAGTAGCCGAAGCGGGCGTGTTGCTTACTGAAGTTGGATTACTGAAAGAGAGAGGTCTGACTGCCGAAGCCGTGGTCACAGATTTTGTTTTCAAGAACATTCAGCCGCTGAAGGACAGGGCCTATCCGGCATATCTTTACCGAGGGCTGGCCGACTCAACCCGAGTTACCAATAGGAGAATTCCTTCTGTTGATTTGGTGAGCCGACTCGAGATGATCCTCAGGGGTAAAGTTTCAAACGTTGGAGCTCCAGTGGCATACTCGGCTTGGAACCTGCCTTCTCCCAAAGATTTCACTCTTTTTGTGTCCAATCCGCCCGTGACAGATAGCAACTTGGGTCTTAGAGTGCGACCTTCTGCTGAGGAGGTCCGTTCCTTAGTTGCTTCGCTCGGGGAGATACCTGATGATGAACGGCAGATTTATTTTGAAGTGCCCCTGAACCCTAGTGACGCAGACATAAATGACATGCTCGATCTGCTAGCTGAGGATTCATCTGATACTGTTCCTGATGGTACATTGGCGGTGGTGCCGCTTCCAGAGGTTGATGTGACCTTGGATGTCTCGAAGCCTGTCAATGCTCGCCCGAGGCGTCCCAGCCGAACCAGTCAGCCCGAGCCTTCTGCTGATGAGCAGAAGAAGAAAAGAAGACGCCTCCGGCGAGTGTCTAGCTTTGATGAGGATGCCAGCACCTTAGCTCCTGCTGCTGAAGAAATGACTGCAACTGGCCTTGCTGACATTGATCCCAATGGGTGTGCTCCGCCTGCTGCTGACCCTAATGAGGATGCTGTTTGTGCTGTTGCTGTGGAAGATGAAGAGGAAGAGAACGAAACTCCATTAACTCGGAAAAACAGTCGGCAGTTCGTTGCTAGCGGTGGTAGTAGTGGGGTTCCTTCTCCTGCCTTGTCTGCTCTTATTGGTCTGCAAGAACTGTCCATGGCCAATTTTGATCAAGCTCTAGAGGATATGGTCCCTGAGAACTTGCTGTTGGAACCTGCAGACGCTGATGCAACGGAAACTTGTGCAGCCGTGCCAGATGCTGGGTTGAGGTCGTCCCGTGCCTCGTCGACCTTAGAGCACGATCTCGAGGGCCGGGATGATGACTTGGATCGTCCTGATCCTGTGGAAGTAGCTGAAGGCCCGTCGACCTTAGAGGTGGTCACGGCAGAGAGCTTGGATCCTTTGAATAGTGCTGACATGTGCCCAGCCCCCGAGGGTGTTGCCGGGGAGGACTCAGCTCAGGTGAGGAGCGTAGGCCACTACCTAGCCCCCGAGGGTGTTGCCGGGGGTGACCCGGCTCAAGTGGGCAGTGCCAACCTTGACCCAGCCCCCGAGGGTGTCCGAGCGAGGTCTCCCTCCTGCACTTCCATGGATGTTCACGTGGGTTCACCTCCACACTCTGGCGGCATGGTGGTGGCTCAAGCTCCAGATCAGGGGGTCGCTTTAGAGGGCAGCATCCCCACTGATCTGGCGTTAGGCTCTGCTGAATGTACTGAGCTCGTTCCTGCTGGTCTACCGCAAACTGCTTCGGGCGGTGGTCTGACACCTGATTATCAGCTGATTTCTCCTGACTTGGGGATCCCTTCGTTCTTTTCCAACCTCCAGGTGCTGTGCCGTGCTTTAGTTTGATCTTTATGTTGCATGAATTGCTGTCATTATGCTCATCTGTTCTTCTCGTCAGGCTTTGGTGAATGGATTGGCCAGTCAACTGAAAACACAGGGCGCTTCCACCCCAGAAGTGGCTTCATCTCTCGAGCGTTGGAATCCGGTGTTGCTTCGGGGGCTTGTATCTGAGTTGGAGGCCACCAATGCTGGTTAGAGTTCTTTCTTCTTTTTCTTTGTTCTTGCCCGTGGGTTGTTTTACCTTCTGACCTCATTTTGTTTGAATACCTCTTGATAGAGATGACTCGGCAGATCACAGTTCTTGAAGAAAAACATTCCCAAGATCAAGCTGAAATGGCCCGACGATGCGCTGACTTCGAGGAGAAGTATTCTCAAAGTCAGATCGAGTTGAGTCAGGTCTCTGCGGCTTTGGATGATGCCAACGCTCTGAGTTCTTCTCTTCATGCTCAGCTTGACTCTGAGAAGGTAGCTTACGAACCTGTGCTTCGCCTTGTCATGCTCTTGGATTCCGAATGAGTTGATTTTTGCTTGTAGGAAGAAAAACGCATCCTTGCTGCTTCTCGCGATAACTTGGACAGATTGTACCGAGATTCCAGCAACTCGCTGACCATCTTGGAGAGGAGCCACCGTTTTATGATGGAGGAGCTTGACAATCAGCGCCGTCAACTGCAAGAATCCTCGGACGAAGTGGCCCGCCTTACACAGTCGCTATCGGCAAAGGACGCCACCATCAAAGGACTCCGAGCTTCTAAGAAATCCATTGCTCAGGAGTTGGAAACTGCTCAACAGGCTGTTAAAGTTGCTGAAGAAGCTGCTGTCACTTTCAAAGCTCAGCGTGATAAGGCCTTGGACAAGGCCATTCGGGCGGGACGAATCTTGATGAGAAGACCCGGCGTGGTTGTCCCTGAAGATATAAGAGCCGACGTGAATGCTGCCCCTGATTCCTCGAATCGCCCTTCTTCGTCAGTCGTTCCTGAGAAAGACATTAGAAAATAAAGAAACAGTTCGCGTGCTCTGAGCGCGCAGTTAGCATGATCAAGTATTCGTTTAGAGGTTTATTGGCTTATCATTCGAATGACGTGATTACTCCCTTATTGTATCAGAATTTATTAGTTTGCAAGTTTGTGGTAACGCTGCATGATGATTATGAAGTTTGTTTGTGGGATATGGAGATCATCCCTTGGACTGCATAAGCGCGAGTATGCTATACTGGTTTAAGCCGTCAATGACTTTTAGTCGGTAACTTCCGTTCGTAGGGTATAGTGGTCACCCCAGGTAAAGTAGGCGTGAGCATGCTGCATCGCCTTATGTCGTTGCCGACTTAAGTCGATTGCTCCGTTTGTAGGGCATAGTGGTCACCCCGAGTTAAGTAAGCGTGAGCATGTTGCACCGCCTTAAGTCGTTGCCGACTTAAGTCGATTGCTCCGTTTGTAGGGCATAGTGGTCACCCCGAGTTAAGTAAGCGTGAGCATGTTGCACCGCCTTAAGTCGTTGCCGACTTAAGTCGATTGCTCCGTTTGTAGGGCATAGTGGTCACCCCGAGTTAAGTAAGCGTGAGCATGTTGCACCGCCTTAAGTCGTTGCCGACTTAAGTCGATTGCTCCGTTTGTAGGGCATAGTGGTCACCCCGAGTTAAGTAAGCGTGAGCATGTTGCACCGCCTTAAGTCGTTGCCGACTTAAGTCGATTGCTCCGTTTGTAGGGCATAGTGGTCACCCCGAGTTAAGTAAGCGTGAGCATGTTGCACCGCCTTAAGTCGTTGCCGACTTAAGTCGATTGCTCCGTTTGTAGGGCATAGTGGTCACCCCGAGTTAAGTAAGCGTGAGCATGTTGCACCGCCTTAAGTCGTTGCCGACTTAAGTCGATTGCTCCGTTTGTAGGGCATAGTGGTCACCCTGAGTTAAGTAAGAATGCAAGTCAATCATAAATGAGCCAAGTGTCTCTGAAATCTCTCTTTATTGATGACGTAATTCCATTATACAGAATACATGGTCGCTCCGGCTGTTTTGAAATGCAGCTAGGGGTAGAACTTTCGGAGGTGCTCTATGTTCCAGGAGTTCCCAACTTCCGTGCCATCCATTTGGGTGAGGCGATATGATCCGGGACGAGTGACTTCTGCTACTATGAAAGGTCCTTCCCATAAGGGTGATAACTTGTGCCGTCCCTCCCCCGTTAGAATTCGGCGGAGGACGAGGTCTCCCTTCGAAAAGAAACGTTGCCGCACAGCTTTGTCGTGGTAGCGCCTTAGAGTCTGCTGGTATCGTGCCGATTGAATCACTGCATTCAGTCGTTCTTCCTCAAGTACGTCAATATCCTCCAGCCTAGTGGCTTCGGCTTCTGTTATGCTTTCGAAAATCAATCTTGGCGCCCCAAACTTGAGATCAGCAGGTAGCACTGCCTCCGACCCATAGACCATGAAGAAAGGAGTGTTTCCATGCAGGGCCCGGCTAGGTTGGGTTCTCAAGCTCCAAACAACATAAGGCAATTCTCTTATCCATTTTCCTGCGAATTTTTCATTTTTGTCAAAGACCCTTTTTCTAAGTGCTTCCAATATCATTCCGTTGGCTCGCTCAACCTGCCCGTTGGCTCTCGGATGGGCTACAGATGCATACTTGATCTGAATGCTTTTTTGCTCGCAGAAGTCAAAGAATTCTGAACTGGTGAAGTTGGATCCCAAGTCAGTGATGATACTGTTTGGTATCCCAAATCTGAATATTATGCTTTGTATGAATTCCACGGCTTTAGCAGAAGTTAAGGAGGCAATGGGCTGAAACTCTATCCATTTAGTGAACTTGTCAATTGCCACCAATACATGGGTGTATCCTCCTTGAGCTTTCTTGAAAGGTCCAATCATATCCAATCCCCAGCATGCAAAAGGCCAAGTTACTGGTATGGTTTGTAGCTGCTGTGCTGGCATGTGCTTGAGAGCACCTAGAGGGGGGGGGTGAATAGGTGATCCTGTAAAAACTTCAAACTTAAGCCACAAAAACTTGTTAAGTGTTAGCACGATTATTGCCAAGTGGCTAAGGTGAAGTCTCAACAATCTCAACAAAACACAGTACCACAAGAGAATCAAGCACAGAGTGACACAGTGGTTTTATCCCGTGGTTCGGCCAAGACCAACGCTTGCCTACTCCACGTTGTGGCGTCCCAACGGACGAGGGTTGCAATCAACCCCTCTCAAGCGGTCCAAAGACCCACTTGAATACCACGGTGTTTTGTTTTCCTTTCACTATCCCGTTTGCAAGGAATCTCCACAAATTGGAGTCTCTTGCCCTTACAAGTATATGATCACAAATGAAACACAGAGTAAGGGAGGGAAGCAACACACACAAATCCACAGCAAAAGCGCCCACACACGGCCAAGAATCGAGCTCACAAGACTATCTCAGAGTTCTCACTTAGAACAGAGCTCGAATCACTTAGAAACACAAACAAATGCGCAGAGACTTAGTGTGGATGATCAAGAATGCTCAAAGGTTGCTTGTGTATCTCCTCCATGCGCCTAGGGGCTCCTTTTATAGCCCCAAGGCAGCTAGGAGCCGTTGAGAGCAAATCCGGAAGGCCATCCTTGCCTTCTGTCGTCGGGGGCACCGGACAGTCCGGTGCACACCGGACACTGTCCGGTGCCCGATTTGTTTCCTTAAACGGCGAAGACGACCGTTGCAGACCGTTGGCAGATCTGGCGCTGTTGGCGCACCGGACATGTCCGGTGCACACCGGACAGTCCGGTGCCGTCTTCCGACCGTTGGCTCGGCCACGTGTCCCGCGCGGATTGCGCGGCCGACCGTTGGCCCTGGCCGACCGTTGGCTCACCGGACAGTCCGGTGCACACCGGACAGTCCGGTGAATTTTAGCCGTACGCCGCCGGCCAATTTCCCGAGAGCGGCCAGTTCGAGTTGCGCCAGCCTGGCGCACCGGACACTGTCCGGTGCACACCGGACAGTCCGGTGCTCCAGACCGAGCTGGGTCTTGGCAGCACACAGCCAAGTCCCTTCTCCTTTTCTCTATTCTTCTTCTTTCTGTTTCTAACACTTAGACAAATATATTAGTACTTAAAACCAATGTACTAAGGCTTAGAAACATACCTTTACTTCATGATTTTCACCTTGTTCATCCATGTACATAAATTCACATTTAGGCCCTTGTGTTTGCACTCAATCACCAAAATACTTAGAAATGGCCCAAGGGCACATTTCCCTTTCAATCTCCCCCTTTTTGGTGATTTATGCCAACACAACATAAAGCAAGTGGAACAAGTGCAAAATCACTTCAAATAAAAAACTCAAATTGGTTTTGATTCAATTTTGGCATATATGGATCATCCTTTGCCACCACTTGGTTTGTTTTTGCAAATCAAACTCAAATCTCTATCTCTAAGTCAAACACACATGTTGAAGTATAAAGAGAGTCATTCCAAAAGAGATTGATCAAAGATTTCAAAAACTCCCCCTTTTTCCCATAATCAACACTTCTCCCCACAAGAAGCCAACTTTTGAAAATAGAGACAATAAGAGACAATAAAAGCTTTTGACAAAACAAAAACTCTATTCTACTATTTTCAAAATCTCTCAAGTGGTAGCTGATCCATTTATCACTTTGGCCTTTATTTTCTCCCCCTTTGGCATCAAGCACCAAAACGGGATCAATCTTGGCCCGTTAACCCCATTGCCTCACCAAAGTCTTCAATTAAGAGCAAATGGCAATAAGATTTCATGAGATGAACTTGGAATTAGTTACCCTCTCATCGGAGTGCAGTGGAAGTCTTTCATGGTCCAAGTCCACCTTTTCCCTTTCAATCCTCCTTCGAGACTAAATTATCAAACTCAAGCACATGGTTAGTCTCAAAGGGTCAAGTTGTAACACATCTCCCCCTACACATGTGCATCACTTTGCAACGGACTTGTGAGGTCCAGGGAGTGTTTGTACAACTTGAGCACCATAATAAGCAACATAATGCAAAAAGGAACATGATCAAAAGCATAACTACATGTATGCTACAATTCAATCCAGGTTCCGCGAATCTAAGACATTTAGCTCACTACGCAGCCTGCAAAAGGTCTTCTCATCTAGAGGCTTGGTAAAGATATCGGCTAGCTGGTTCTCGGTGCTAACATGAAACACTTCGATATCTCCCTTTTGCTGGTGGTCTCTCAAAAAGTGATGCCGGATGTCTATGTGCTTTGTGCGGCTGTGTTCAACAGGATTCTCCGCCATGCGGATAGCACTCTCATTGTCACATAGGAGTGGGACTTTGCTCAGATTGTAGCCAAAGTCCCGGAGGGTTTGCCTCATCCAAAGTAGTTGTGCGCAACACTGACCTGCGGCAACGTACTCGGCCTCAGCGGTGGATAGGGCAACGGATGTTTGTTTCTTAGAATTCCATGACACCAGGGACCTTCCTAAGAATTGGCACGTCCCCGATGTACTCTTCCTATCGACCTTACATCCAGCATAGTCGGAGTCTGAGTATCCAACTAAGTCAAAGGTAGACCCCTTTGGATACCAGAGCCCGAAGCAAGGCGTAGCAACCAAATATCTAGGAATTCGCTTCACCGCCACTAAGTGACACTCCTTAGGATCGGATTGAAATCTAGCACACATGCATACGCTAAGCATAATATCCGGTCTACTAGCACATAAGTAAAGCAAAGAACCTATCATTGACCGGTATGCTTTTTGATCAACGGACTTACCTCCTTTGTTGAGGTCGGTGTGTCCGTCGGTCCCCATCGGAGTCTTTGCGAGCTTGGCGTCCTTCATCCCAAACCGCTTTAGCAGATCTTGCGTGTACTTCGTTTGGGAGATGAAGGTGCCGTCCTTGAGTTGCTTCACTTGGAACCCAAGGAAGTAGTTCAACTCGCCCATCATCGACATCTCGAATTTCTGCGTCATCACCCTGCTAAACTCTTCACAAGACTTTTGGTTAGTAGAACCAAATATTATGTCATCGACATAAATTTGGCACACAAACAAATCACCATTACAAGTCTTAGTAAAAAGAGTTGGATCGGCTTTCCCAACCTTGAAAGCATTAGCAATTAAGAAATCTCTAAGGCATTCATACCATGCTCTTGGGGCTTGCTTAAGTCCATAGAGCGCCTTAGAGAGCTTACACACATGGTCGGGGTACCGTTCATCCTCGAAGCCAGGGGGTTGCTCCACGTACACCTCCTCCTAGATTGGCCCGTTGAGGAAGGCGCTCTTCACATCCATTTGAAACAACCTGAAAGAATGGTGAGCGGCATATGCTAGCAAGATACGAATTGATTCTAGCCTAGCCACAGGAGCAAAAGTCTCCTCGAAATCCAAACCTGCGACTTGGGCATAACCTTTTGCCACAAGTCGAGCCTTGTTCCTCGTCACCACCCCGTGCTCGTCCTGTTTGTTGCGGAACACCCACTTGGTTCCCACAACATTTTGCTTCGGACGAGGCACCAGTGTCCAAACTTCATTGCGCTTGAAGTTGTTTAACTCCTCTTGCATGGCCAACACCCAGTCCGGATCTAGCAAGGCCTCTTCTACCCTGAAAGGCTCAATAGAAGAGACAAAGGAGTAATGCTCACAAAAATTAACTAATCGAGATCGAGTAGTTACTCCCTTGCTAATGTCACCCAGAATTTGGTCGACGGGATGATCCCTTTGAATCATCGCTCGAACTTGAGTTGGAGGTGCCGGTTGCGCTTCTTCCTCTATCACTTGATCATCTTGTGCTCCCCCTTGATCAAGCGCCTCCACTTGAGGTACCTGTTCGTCATCTTTGGTTGGGGGTTGCACCATAGTTGAGGAAGAAGGTTGATCTCGTTCATCTTGTTCCTGTGGCCGTACTTCTCCAATCGCCATGGTCCGTATAGCGGCCGTCGGAACATCTTCTTCATCTACATCATCACAATCAACAACTTGCTCTCTTGGAGAGCCATTAGTCTCATCAAATACAACGTCGCTAGAGACTTCAACAAAACCCGATGATTTGTTGAAGACTCTATACGCCTTTGTATTTGAGTCATAACCTAACAAAAACCCTTCTACAGCTTTGGGAGCAAACTTAGAATTTCTACCTTTCTTCACTAGAATGTAGCACTTGCTCCCAAATACACGAAAGTAAGATACATTGGGTTTGTTACTGGTTAGAAGCTCATACGACGTCTTCTTGAGGAGGCGATGAAGGTAGACCCTGTTGATGGCGTGGCAAGCAGTGTTCACGGCTTCCGTCCAAAAGCACTCGGGGGTCTTGAACTCTCCTAGCATCGTCCTCGCCATGTCAGTGAGCGTCCTGTTCTTCCTCTCTACCACACCATTTTGCTGTGGTGTGTAGGGAGCGGAGAACTCGTGCTTGATCCCTTCCTCTTCAAGGAACTCCTCCACTTGAGAGTTCTTGAACTCGGACCCGTTGTCGCTCCTTATCTTTTTCACTTTGAGCTCAAACTCATTTTGAGCTCTCCTGAGGAAGCGCTTGAGGGTCCCTTGGGTTTCAGACTTATCCTGCAAAAAGAACACCCAAGTGAAGCGGGAAAAATCATCAACAATAACTAAACCATACTTACTTCCCCCTATGCTTAGATAGGCGACGGGTCCGAAGAGGTCCATATGCAGCAGCTCCAGGGGTCTTGAAGTGGTCATCACATTCTTGCTGTGATGTGCTCCTCCCACCTGTTTCCCTGCTTGACAAGCTGCACAAGGTCTATCTTTTTCGAATTGAACGTTAGTCAAACCTATCACGTGTTCTCCCTTTAGAAGCTTGTGAAGGTTCTTCATCCCCACATGTGCTAAGCGGCGATGCCACAGCCAGCCCATGCTAGTCTTAGCCATTAAGCATGCATCTAGACCGGCCTCTTCTTTTGCAAAATCAACTAGATAAAGTTTGCCGTCTAATACACCCTTAAAAGCTAGTGAACCATCACTTCTTCTAAAGACAGACACATCTATATTTGTAAACAGACAGTTATATCCCATATTGCACAATTGACTAACAGATAGTAAATTATATCCTAGTGACTCTACTAAAAACACATTAGAGATAGAGTGCTCATTAGAAATTGCAATTTTACCTAACCCTTTTACCTTGCCTTGATTCCCATCACCGAATATGATTGAATCTTGGGAATCCTTATTCTTGACGTAGGAGGTGAACATCTTCTTCTTCCCCGTCATATGGTTTGTGCATCCGCTATCAATAATCCAGCTTGAACCCCCGGATGCATAAACCTGCAAGGCAAATTTAGGCTTGGGACTTAGGTACCCAACTCTTGTTGGGTCCTACAAGGTTAGCATAAATGTCCTTAGGGACCCAAATGCAAGTCCTGTCTCCCTTGCATTTTGCCCCTAACTTCCTAGCAACTATTTTCCTATCCTTTCTACAAATAGCAAAGGAAGTGTTTAAAGCACAATAAATTATAGAAGGTTCATTCACTACTTTCCTAGGAGCATGAATAACATCCTTTCTAGGCACATGAGCAATATTTCTCCTAGGCATATCCCTATCATGCTTATAAGAAGAACTAGAGGCAAACATGGCATGAGAATCATAAACATGTGAATCAAAATCATTATAAGCATTTCTAGCATTTCTCCTATCATAATACATAAAAGCATAGTTCTTTTTAGCATTACTAGCCATAGGGGCCTTCCCTTTCTCCTTGACGAAGATGGGAGCCTTATGGCTTGTTAAGTTCTTGGCCTCTCTCTTGAAGCCAAGACCATCCTTAATTGAGGGGTGTCTACCAACAGTATAGGCATCCCTTGCAAATTTTATTTTATCAACTTCATTCTTGCTAGTCTTAAGTTGGGCATTAAGACTAGCCACTTCCTTATTTAATTTGGAAATTAAAACTAGATGTTCACTACAGGCATCAACATCGAAATCCTTACACCTAGTGCAAATCTTAACATGTTCTACACAAGAATTAGATTTATTTGCTACTTCTAACTTAGCATTTAAATCATTATTAACACCTTGTAAAGTAGAAATGGTTTCATGACAAGTAGATAGTTCATAAGAAAGCATTTCATTTCTTTTTACTTCTAAAGCATATGATTTTTGTGCCTCTACAAATTTATCATGTTCATCATACAATAAATCCTCCTGCTTTTCTAAAAGCCTATCCTTTTCATTCAATGTATCAATCAATTCATTGATTTTATCTATCTTAGATCTATCTAAGCCCTTGAACAAGCATGAATAATCTATGTCATCATCACTAGACTCACTATCACTAGAAGAAGCATAAGTGGAGTCTTGAGTACTCACCTTCTTCTCCCTTGCCATAAGACATGTGAGACGCTCGTTGGGGAAGAGAGCCGATTTGTTGAAGGCAGTGGCGGCGAGTCCTTCGTTGTCGGAGTCGGAGGAGGAGCAATCCGAGTCCCACTCCTTTCCTAGATGCGCCTCGCCCTTTGCCTTCTTGTATTGCTTCTTCTTTTCTCTTTTGTTCCCCTTTTCCTGGTCACTTTCATTATCGGGACAGTTAGCGATAAAATGACCAAGCTTACCGCATTTGAAGCATGAGCGCTTCCCCTTGGTCTTGGTCTTGCTTGGCTGCCCCTTGCGACCATTTAGCGCCGTCTTGAATCTCTTGATGATGAGAGCCATCTCTTCATCGTTGAGTCCGGCCGCCTCAATTTGTGCCACCTTGCTAGGTAGCGCCTCCTTGCTTCGTGTTGCCTTGAGAGCGAGAGGTTGCGGCTCGTTGATCGGACCATTCAAGGCGTCGTCCACATATCTCGCCTCCTTGATCATCATTCGCCCGCTAACAAATTTCCCAAGAACTTCTTCGGGCGACATCTTGGTGTACCTGGGATTTTCACGTATATTGTTCACCAAGTGAGGATCAAGAACGGTAAATGACCTTAGCATTAGGCGGACGACGTCGTGGTCCGTCCATCGCGTGCTCCCGTAGCTTCTTATCTTGTTGATAAGGGTCTTGAGCCGATTGTATGTTTGCGTTGGCTCCTCGCCCCTTATCATTGCGAACCGTCCAAGCTCGCCTTCCACCAACTCCATCTTGGTGAGTAAGGTGACGTCGTTCCCCTCATGAGAAATCTTGAGGGTGTCCCAAATTTGCTTGGCGTTATCCAAGCCGCTCACCTTATGGTATTCATTCCTGCACAAGGAAGCTAGAAGAACAGTAGTAGCTTGTGCATTCTTATGAATTTGTTCATTAATGAACATGGGACTATCCGAACTATCAAAATGCATTCCACTCTCTACAATCTCCCATATACTAGGATGGAGAGAGAATAGGTGACTACGCATTTTGTGGCTCCAAAATCCGTAGTCCTCTCCATCAAAGTGTGGGGGCTTGCCGAGTGGAATGGAGAGCAAATGAGAATGTGAACTTTGCGGAATACGAGAGTAATCAAAAGAAAAGTTCGAATTAACCGGTTTTCTTCTCTCGTAGTCGTTGTGGTCCTCGTCCTTTTGGGAAGAAGTAGACTCGTCGCTGTCGTAGTAGACGATCTCCTTGATGCGCCTGGTCTTCTTCTTCTTCCCTTCCTTCCGTCTTTGGCCCGAGCCGGAGTCGGTAGGCTTATCGTCCTTCGGCTCGTTGACGAAGGATTCCTTCTCTTTGTCGTTGATCACTATACCCTTCCCCTTAGGATCCATCTCTTCGGGCGGTTAGTCCCTTTGTGAAGAGAACGGCTCTGATACCAATTGAGAGCACCTAGAGGGGGGGGTGAATAGGTGATCCTGTAAAAACTTCAAACTTAAGCCACAAAAACTTGTTAAGTGTTAGCACGATTATTGCCAAGTGGCTAAGGTGAAGTCTCAACAATCTCAACAAAACACAGTACCACAAGAGAATCAAGCACAGAGTGACACAGTGGTTTTATCCCGTGGTTCGGCCAAGACCAACGCTTGCCTACTCCACGTTGTGGCGTCCCAACGGACGAGGGTTGCAATCAACCCCTCTCAAGCGGTCCAAAGACCCACTTGAATACCATGGTGTTTTGTTTTCCTTTCACTATCCCGTTTGCAAGGAATCTCCACAAATTGGAGTCTCTTGCCCTTACAAGTATATGATCACAAATGAAACACAGAGTAAGGGAGGGAAGCAACACACACAAATCCACAGCAAAAGCGCCCACACACGGCCAAGAATCGAGCTCACAAGACTATCTCAGAGTTCTCACTTAGAACAGAGCTCGAATCACTTAGAAACACAAACAAATGCGCAGAGACTTAGTGTGGATGATCAAGAATGCTCAAAGGTTGCTTGTGTATCTCCTCCATGCGCCTAGGGGCTCCTTTTATAGCCCCAAGGCAGCTAGGAGCCGTTGAGAGCAAATCCGGAAGGCCATCCTTGCCTTCTGTCGTCGGGGGCACCGGACAGTCCGGTGCACACCGGACACTGTCCGGTGCCCGATTTGTTTCCTTAAACGGCGAAGACGACCGTTGCAGACCGTTGGCAGATCTGGCGCTGTTGGCGCACCGGACATGTCCGGTGCACACCGGACAGTCCGGTGCCGTCTTCCGACCGTTGGCTCGGCCACGTGTCCCGCGCGGATTGCGCGGCCGACCGTTTGGCCCTGGCCGACCGTTGGCTCACCGGACAGTCCGGTGCACACCGGACAGTCCGGTGAATTTTAGCCGTACGCCGCCGGCCAATTTCCCGAGAGCGGCCAGTTCGAGTCGCGCCAGCCTGGCGCACCGGACACTGTCCGGTGCACACCGGACAGTCCGGTGCTCCAGACCGAGCTGGGTCTTGGCAGCACACAGCCAAGTCCCTTCTCCTTTTCTCTATTCTTCTTCTTTCTGTTTCTAACACTTAGACAAATATATTAGTACTTAAAACCAATGTACTAAGGCTTAGAAACATACCTTTACTTCATGATTTTCACCTTGTTCATCCATGTACATAAATTCACATTTAGGCCCTTGTGTTTGCACTCAATCACCAAAATACTTAGAAATGGCCCAAGGGCACATTTCCCTTTCAAGTGCTGTTGTTTTGACAGGTACTGGCAAGCTTCGCATCTCTGAACTAGCTCGGCTGCATCATTCTTTGCTGTCGGCCAATAGAATCCTGACCTGAAAACCTTCCCGACTAATGTTCCGGATGCTGCATGTATTCCGCACTGCCCTGCATGGACTTCCTCCAGAAGTTGCTTCCCGGTGGACGGGAGAACGCACTTCATGAGGACGCCTGACGCGCCCCTCCGGTATAATACCTCCCCAATGAGTGTATAGTGAGCTGATTGTCTGGCAATGCGCTCTGCTGAGTTCTTGTCATCTGGCTCTTCTTCATTCTTTATATACTTAATAATCGGTTGCCTCCAGTCATCAGAGTCTGACTCGGGTTGGTCTATGATGTTGCACTCTTCTATTTGATCCGTCGAGATGCTCGGCTGAAGGATTTCTTGCACGAAGACCCCGGGCGGGACTTGAGTCCGACCGGATCCGAGCTTGGACAATACATCAGCCGCCGTGTTCCGATCTCTTTCTATATGATGGAACTCCAGGCCTTCGAATTTATCTTCTAGCTTTCGGACGGTGGCGCAGTATCTTCCCATTGAATCACTTGAACAATCCCATTCCTTGTTTATCTGACTGATGACTACCAGAGAATCCCCGTACACCATCAGCCTCTTGACACCCAGCGATATGGCGATGTTTAATCCGTGTATCAAAGCTTCATATTCGGCTGCGTTGTTAGAGGCCGGGAATAGCAATTGGAGAGCGTACTTAAGGTGTTCACCTCCAGGTGCAGTGAAGAGAATTCCTGCTCCTGCTCCCTGCAGCTTCAGCGAGCCATCAAAATACATTCGCCATACTTCTGCGGTTTCTGGATTATCCGGCACTTGCTGTTCTGTCCACTCTGATACGAAGTCGACCAGTGCTTGAGTTTTGATGGCAGTGCGAGGTCGGAACTCGATATCATGGGACCCCAACTCGCAAGCCCACTTGGCTATTCGGCCAATGGCTTCCTTGTTGTGAAGAATGTCCCCTATTGGAAAACCAGTAACTACTATGACTTTGTGGTCGTCAAAGTAGTGGCGCAGCTTGCGGGCAGTTAGAAGTACTGCATATAATAGCTTCTGAACTTGAGGATACTTTTTCTTCGATGGGCCTAGAACCTCACTGATGAAATAGACGGGATGTTGTACCGGGTAGGCATGCCCTTCTTCCACTCGCTCGACTACCAACGCAGTGCTTACCACGTGAGTCGTGCAAGAGATATATAACAGCAGATCTTCAGCCGGCTGAGTCGGCGTAGCTCGCCGGGGCGGTTTCAATACTGGCGGCGTTGTCAGGAATTTCTTCAGTGCGTCTAGAGCTTCCTGTGCCTCTGAAGTCCATTGAAACTTATCCACCTTCTTCAGCAGTTTATAAAATGGCAGACCTTTTTCTCCCAGCCTGGATATGAATCTGCTCAGGGCTGCCATACATCCAGTGAGTCGCTGAACCTTCTTTTGTGATCGAGGAGCTTCCATCTTCATGATAGCTTCAATCTTATCTGGATTAGCTTCAATTCCCCGGTGGCTGACAATAAATCCGAGTAACTTTCCTGCTGGTACCCCGAAGACGCATTTCTCAGGATTGAGCTTCCATCTATATCTTCTCAGGCTATTGAAAACCAGCTGTAAATCTTCAATGAAATTTTCCGGATTCTCCGTTTTAATCACCACATCGTCTACGTAAGCCTCCACACGCTTGCCCCAGTGATCGGCTAAGCATGTTTGAATAGCTCTCTGATAAGTTGCTCCAGCGTTTTTGAGGCCGAACGGCATGGAGGTATAACAGAAAGCACCAAACGGTGTGATGAACGCCGTTTTTTTCCTCGTCTTCTTTTGCCAAACTAATCTGATGATACCCGGAATAGCAATCTAAGAAAGACAGCATCGAACATCCAGCGGTGGAATCCACCACCTGATCTATCCTCGGGAGCCCGAAGGGATCCTTCGGACAGTGTTTGTTGAGATCAGTATAGTCGACGCACATGCGCCAATCCACTTTATTCTTTTTGAGTACAAGAACAGGGTTGGCTAACCACTCGGGGTGCAATACTTCTCTAATAAATCCGGCCGCGACCAAGCGGGCTAACTCGGCACGAATGGCTTCTCTCTTGTCGAGCGTGAAACGACGCAGCTTTTGCCGGATCGGCCTCGCTTGGGGATAGACCTTCAATTTGTGCTCGGCCAGTTCTCTTGGGACTCCCGGCATATCCGCAGGTTGCCATGCGAATACGTCTCGGTTATCTTGCAGGAACTGGACGAGCGCGCTTTCCTATTTGTCACTCAAACTGGAGCTGATGATGGCCGTCTTGCGCTCATCAGCGAACCCCAGGTTGATCCGCTTGGTGTCTTCAGTCGGCCGCATAGAGGTCACGGCCTGAGCTTCGTTTGTCGGCACGGCGAGGTCTTCATCAGGCTTAGAGTTCGCCGGTGTAGAAGGAATCGCTGATGGCTTGGTGGTGAGGGCTGCTTGGATGGCCACTCGGAAACATTCTGCGGCGCCTTGGAAGTCGGCGCGCACAGTTATGACTCCTTGTGGTCCTGGCATCTTCAGTATCATGTACGTGTAGTGTGGGATGGCCATGAACTTGGCCAGCCCTGGCCTCCCGATGATGGCGTTGTACCCGCAGTCGAAGTTCGCCACCTCGAACCTCAGGAACTCGGTTCTGTAATTATCCGGAGTCCCGAAGGTGACCGGCATGTAGATGTGGCCCAGCGGATACTCCCCTTCCGTCGGCACGATGCCGAAGAAAGGAGTGTCTGACTCGTGGAGCTCTTTGAGGTGAACTCCCAAGCCTTGAAGCGTACGGGGGAAGGTGACGTTGATGCTGCTCCCCCCGTCCACTAGCACCTTCTTCACCCGGCTCTCTCGGATCACCGGATCGACGAGGAGCGGGTATTTGCCTGGGTGGTCGAAGTTGAGCCATTGATCCTCCCGAGTGAACGTGATTGGGTGCTCCGACCACCGGTACGGGACGGGAGGGCCGGTGGTCGCCACCAGTATCTGGCGGTCGTTGAGCTTTTGTTGTCTCTTGTTCTCCTGCGACCCATGTCCGCCGAAGATGACGTTGACCTCCCTGTCAACGCGCGGGAAAGCTCCTCCTCCCCCTCCTCCGGCTGATGGGGCTGTCGTGGTTCATCTGGTCCTCCTCTCGGCGGAGGAGGTGGTAGAGGTTGGAAGGGTCGGCCATGCCCGACGGAGTGCTTGAAGTCCCGGCAGTTGCGGAGAGTGTGGCGCATATCCTTGTGGTACGGGCACTGGGCGTCGAGGATGTCGTCCAGCGTGCGTTCGCCTCCATGAGGTCCTCCTCGGGCGCGAGAGGCGGGTGGTCCGGCGGCGTGTACCTCTTCGCGAGACCTCTTCTCCCAGCGCTTGTCGGGCGGCTGGTTCGCGTCGCGTCGTGGTACCGCCGGTGCGGGCTTTGCTCCTCCGATGAGGTCCTGGGCCCGCTCGTCAGCGGTGATGTAGAGGTCGGCTTCCCGGAACAGCTCCTCGGAGGTAGTTGGCGCCTTTTGCAGTATGGCTCGGACGAAAACCGAGTCATTAGATCCTCTGTAGAAGTCCTCGATCACGGCCGCCTCCGTGACCTCGGGGATGCGGTTTCTCATGGTCTGGAACCTTTTAAGGTATGACCGGAGAGTCTCATCCCCCCGGCGCTTGATGGATTTGAGGTCCCATGGTTGCGCTGGCTTGTCGGAGAGAGACTGGAAGTCGGCGGTGAAACATCGACTGAAGTCTCCCCAGTCGTCGATGCAGTGTCGGGGCAGATGTCGTAGCCACTGCAGCGCGTCTTGCCCGAGGACGATGGGCAGATACGCAGTCATGACGTCCTCGGATGCCCCGGCAGCCCTAGCAGCGGTGGTGTAGACGGCTAGCCAGCCCCCTGGATCCTGCTTAGGTTCATATTTATCGACATTGGATACCTTGAAGTTGGGAGGCCATTGGATGGCCCTAAGGCGCGGAGTGAGGGCAGATACTCCACACGTGTCCTCCTGTCGTCGAGGATGTCGTCTGTCCCGGGGAGGGGAGTGGCGGTGGTGGTTCTTCGACCGTCCCCGGGTGGTTCCACCAGTTGAAGCTGTTGCCGACTCAGTTTGGGTGGCCTGGCTTTGAGTCGGGAAGCCATGATCTCGGTCATACTCCTCCCGACGGCGAATTTCGTTCTCGTGCCGCCGTTCGCGCGAAGCATTGATAGAGCTCCGCGCGTCTCGGCGACTGTTGATGGCATGTCGCAGATCGTTCGGCGGGTGAGCGAGCGGTAGAAGATGGTTGGCTGCCTGAGTGAACAGGCGCCGGTATCCCTCGGCGTCGGGGGTCCGAGGAAGTCCGTCAGCTATCCGGGCCAGAACGCCTCCGACTTCGCTCGGCGTATTCATAGCTCGGGCGAAGTCGGGGTTCAGGTTGCGCCCGAAGAGCGGATTCTCGCGTCGTTGCCTCGCATCTTGCTCGGCTTGCTCCTGAGTCCGACGGCGATCTCGTCGTCGGGAGTTCCTTCGTTCCCTGAAGACGCGTTCTTCCGGAGTTTCTCCTATCTCCGAGACCTCGTCTCGCGAGACAGGTTGCTCCGGATCCCGTTCTCCGGCTGCATGATGTCGTCGAATGTTTCTGCGCCGGTTCCTTCGTCGGCGGGACTCTCGCTGAGGCGGTTCTTCTCCGGGCGCGGTCGGTTCATCATCGGAAACGGCGGGCGACTCTGCCCTCCCGATGAAGAGGATGTCGGGGTAGAACGGTATTGCTGTCGCGGCAACTTTCTTTCCGTTCTCCTTTGAGGTCGGAGGAACGGGAAGAACGACCGGCCTCTCCCTGATCTCCTTCCTTCTCATGATCTGTGTCCATTCTTTCGTCGGGGAAGTAGACAGCGGAGTCTTCCGGGTCAGCGAGCTTCTAGCTCCAGCCTCCCCGGAGACGATCTTGTTCCAAAGAGCCGGAGGTAGCGTCTTTCCAGCATTTTCGGAGTTTGTTGGAGGAGACTTCTGTTCCGGCAGATCCGCGAGGCGGTGTAGGATTCCTTCTTCGTCCGCCACGGATGAGATTGTCCCGAAGCAGAATATAGATCCGGGACGCATGGTGATCTTGCTGTGGAAGGTGACGGCCATTGAGCTAGCTTGGATCGTCGACACACCCCCTACCTGGCGCGCCAGCTGTCGGTGTTTTGGGTCCGACCGCACACCCAGGGTTGCCCCTCAAGGTGTTTTTAGGAGTAGGACGGTGTCGACGACTGTAGCAAAATGGTTCGTGCCGATCGCACGAGGGACAATGGACAAGATTTATAGGTTCAGGCCGCTTAGAAGTGCGTAATACCCTACGTCCTGGTGAGTATATGAGCGTGGTTACAAGAGGATTCTCTGGGTAGAGGGCGCAGAGAGTTTTTGTGGGTGGCTAAGTAGAACAGAGTCGATCGATCTGAAGGGGTGCCCCCTAGGCCTTATATACTCGGCCGTGGAGCATTACATGTGTTACGATAACAACAAGTAGCTGAAAGATAGTGAACCTCTTGAGTTTATCCTTACGTAACCTCCGCCGACTTATCCTCGCATGGCCCCGTTGCGTGGGGGCTCCAGCGCGGGAAAGTCGGGTCTCTGTTTGTGATTCATTCGTTCGACGTTGTGGGCCGCCTGTGCTTGCACTAATTAGTCCCACGTCTTCTTTATTTTATCGGCTGTCTTTCCCTAGGCCCACGAAAGAATGACCTTACGAATTATTGGGCCCTTGGGCCTTTCGTGAGGCCTTTTACTTCTTTAGTGGACCCAGGGGATATCTATCCCCCACAATAGCCCTACTGCTATTAGAGTAACTGATACATTTCTGTAAGGCCTTGTTCGGTTATTCCTATTACATATGGATTGGATGAGATTAGAAAAAAATAAGAAAAAGTTTGATTTGGTTGGGAGTTAAACCCACCAAATCCCACTCAATCAATCTCATTGAGTTATTTTGCATGTTCTCAGAAAACGACATTACTCTACTTCTTTTATTCATATTTCCTTTGAAGGTAGAGGATGCAATCATTCATACTTTGGCTGAAAATCGACATATAAACCCTCTCTCGGGTGTCTTTTCCAAAGTGTACTCATTTCTTATACTTCCATCTTACTGATATTTTATGTACAACATTTCCCTAGACCACCAATAAATATCCATATATAACGGATTCTTTTCATCAACGAAGATAAACCTAAAAAATTAATGATCTTGATTTCTCCTATTCACTATATATAACGAGAACATAGTAGGGAATACTCAATGAGATGATGATAATATTTGCATGTGTGGCATGTGGCTTTACTTGCACAACGCTGAGCCACTTCCAAGAAAAATTATCTATAACCTCCTTGTAACAGACTATGTTATTGTATGGAATATTGTCATTTAATGAATATTTTTTACCTTTTGACAACAGTTGAGCTTCCATTAGAGGCCAAGCTTGTGAGCAGTAGCGGAGGACAAAAAAAATATGGTATGGCTGAGAAAAAAATACAAGCCAATGTGAATCAAACTCACAAGTCACAACCTAACCTACAGCTTAAAACACGGCAGCCTATATCCAACACACCACATATTCTTATATGATTATAATGTAAGATATAAACACTTTAAAATTTATGGTACGACTGAGCCTACACTTAGCCACAATGGCTCCTCCGTCACTGCTTGTGAGGGCTGGAGCCCTTCTAAGTCACTAGGTTGGTTACTCTGCCAGTACTTTTGTATCCATGACCTTTGAAGAACACCATATTAATTCACTTTCCTAATCGTGTGTCTCACATGTTTCCTTGTCCTAGAGTTAAGTGTTGAAGAGCCAGAAGATGTACACTTCAAGCACGTAACATACAATCTTATGTTACTCAAAATTTACTTTGTGCGGGCTAGCATTAATATTTCTTTTTGTTACATTATTAAATAATATAGAACGAAATGCACTAACAAACCATAAACTTGTTCTATGTTGTCATCCAAATCACTGAACTCTTAAATACATTGTCACTCCAGGTCCAAATCAGCATGTGTTTGTTTATGTGCGAAAAGGCTTCTAGCTCGGTTAGATGGTCTAAGTAGCACTCCTTAGGTCCCGAGTTTGACTCCCCATGAAAGCGAATTTTAGGTTGTTAAAAAAAATCCCTAGTCTGTCCCACGCTAAAGCACAAGTCCGGTCTTAGTCGTTTTCACATAAGCTAGGTGTCGATATGTATGGGTGGAGCAGAGATTCAAGGGTTTTCTTTACCTGCGTGAGAATGTCTTTTTCTTAATATAATACCCGGGGACTGTATTACCCAGTAGGTCGAGTTTTTTTGTTTATGTGGTACTCATGGCTAAAAGAGATGTCTCTCTAATCACATGCTGACAGAGGGGTTTGGACCTTGAGTGGCATAGACTGATCTGAAATATTAAGAGTTTAGGGTTATGAATGACACCGTGGTACAAGTTTAAAGATTGCTAGTGCATTTTACTAAATGATAAAATCACAGTATCATTGGAAATTAATATATAATCATGAACCTTATCTTTTAATTTCATATTAGTGTCCACCATTATGTGCTTAAAGAACTTGACTAAGTGAGAAAAGAGGAATGTAGTAAATATTGCGTGAAAACACTTCTATGGTATTTGGTTTGAGGAATGAGCTAGTCCATTATCTTCTCTCTCCTCACTTTTTTATTTGGTTTGTGAAATAAAATGAGTTGATCCATCATCACCTTGTTCCTTATAGTTAGTTAGTACTAATATGATGAATGAAGTTATCCCACTAAATTTGAGGAATAGACTCACGATACGCATCTCATTTTGGATAAAATGATTCATCAAACTAAACATCCCCTCATATTTAGTGTTCTCTTATTTTGAATTTCAAGATACACTACAGGCATGGTTGACCTATTTTCTAGAGACGGGCCAAAAATCACAACATAGAAGAAGATATAGTTGATGAGCGGCTATAGTTTTGGATAGAACAAATCAACCACCCAGTTACTAAGAGTGACGTAATAGAAGGTACATTATCTTCATCCATTTCGATAGTGAAACCTGAACTAATAATGGTCTAATACCTTGATCCTTCTATTTTTTTAGTGCTAAGTTGGATCAAGTTTAATGCATGTTCTCTTCACCGGATGCCTTGCTAAATTTAAATTAAGTCACAATGATTTCATTATGAGTGGTTTTCCCCCCACATTCACGCATAAAACCATAGAGGACTCGGCGAGCTGAATTTCAAATTTGAGGTCAATGAGACCATTATTGATTTTTTTTTCCAACCTGCGAACATGTAAAAAAAAGTTGAGAGAGGACTCCACGAGTGAAGAAGCTGGGAATCGAGTCTCAGCTGTGGGATGCGACGATGATTTTTAAGCAACCACGGCAGTCCAACTGGATCTGAAGCTTAGCACATGCATGATATGTATGGAGCGCGGCTCTATCGCCGATTTTGTGCCGTCAGAGGCCCTAGAGCCCTCCTAATGACGCTTTGCTCATGCAAAAATACATTATGCATTGTTAAATATCCAGTAATCCTTTCTTTTGAGTCATCTATTCTCTTTTAAATGCTAGTTATCCGTGAAAGCAAAAGGGGTTTTAAATCATGGAGTCATCGTGCTGCAACAAAATATTATGCATTGCTTGATTTCCTTTTCTCCTTTTGCAATGGTGGTGGTGGTCAATTCTTTTTAGGAGCAAAAAAAGCGTACCAAAGCAGCTCCTGTTGGATCTTTTATGGGCTTGGCACATTTATTCAATAAACTCTATGGTGTGTAATGGTAGAGAATACCAATAGTACCATATTGGAAGTCCAAGGGTCTTTGGGTTGACTTATATGGTGACAATTATTCCACTTAATTTGATAAGTTAAGAAACAGACAAGGGCGTGCCACGCGCGCGCGCCGCCGCCGGCCGATCGCGAGCTCGGGTCGGGCGTGGCGTGGCGTGGCGAGGCAGCAGGCAGGCGAGCGGGCGTGATGTGACCCTACACGAGAGGTTAAGTAGGGGAGAACCCCTGTCACTTGGTACACGAGAGCAGAACCATTTCAGAGTCACAGCCCAGCAGCAAGTGAGGGTATTTTCATCTCGTGACTCTGCGCGCACAGAGAAGCGAGAGGGCAGGTGCCTCCGAAGCACTTGCCGTTCGAGACCTTGCACGGGGGATCGGCAATTAGGTTTTTGGGGAGCGTCTACGCGACTGCCCAACGTCCATCTTTGTCTTCATCACTGGTTCCAGATTATATATGTTTCATATATTCATCTCTATTGTTTCGTATGTAGCCATAGAATTATCCAAACTGTCCTGTTATATTATATCATGACATGTCTGATGTCTGTTTATGCTAGTAATATGTTATATCTGTTTGTTTTAATTTTACAGTCATGTTGTTTATGTTGCTATCTGTTTGTTTTCAATTGTTTCGTCAGTTTACATGCTTATTATATTTATATGATTTATATGTTTCATAAGATTTATGTTCTCATGATCCATATTGTTATGGATATATTTGAGATCATGATTTCTATGGTTAATTATCTTTTATATGTTATCTTCATAACGTTAATTTATGGAATTAAAATGATATGGAAAATGCCTATATTTCTAACAATCTAAAAACCTAATGTTAGGCATTTTTCTGTCAGAGGTTTTGCTGCTGTGCTAAAGCCTGATCCTTTTGATGGTAAAAACTTCTTGATTGGAAAGCTAAAATGGAATTGTGGTTTACTGCAATGTCTTGTTTTCATGTCGCTGAGGGCAAGCCTGTCGACTTACCTCCTGAGGATGAGGCTAAGTTTAAGGCTGAAGACAACCTCTTTCGAGGAGCAGTAATTAGCGCACTTGATACAAAATTCCAGAAAAGCTATATCATCCTTCATACAGGGAAAGAGCTATGGGATGCACTTGTTGGAAAGTTTGGAGTAACTGACGCTGGTAGCGAGCTGTATCTCATGGAGCAGCTATATGACTACAAGATGGTTGAGAACCGATCTGTAGTGGAACAGGCTCATGAGTTTCAGGCACTAGCTAAGGAACTCGAACTTTTTCCTTGTCCTTTGCCTGACAAGTTTGTGGCTGGCGGTATAATCGCCAAGTTGCCACCTTCTTGGAAGGACTTTGCTACCTCTCTCAAACATAAGAGACAAGAGTTCAATGTGGAAGAGCTCATTGGTACTCTTGATGTTGAGGAAAGGGCTAGAACAAAGGACAATGGAAAAGGTGTGGAGACCTCTACTGCTAATGTGGTGCAGAAGAGAAACTTCTGCAAGTTCAACAAGAAGAAAAACCAGAACAAACAAGAGAATACAAATAAACCTGTTCAAACAGTACAGTTTAAAAAGAAGAAGAACAACAACAAGGGAAAGGGAGGATACTTTATCTGTGGCAGTGATCAACATTGGGCTAGAGAGTGCCCTGATCGCAAGTTCACACAGGACAAGAAATCAGCTAATGTTGTAACCACTGAAACTGGAGATGGAACATCTGGGTATGGTAATTCTTTACCATTTGTTCTTTCAGTTTGTAATTCACCTAAGTGGTGGATGGACAGTGGTGCAAATATTCATGTGTGTGTTGATGCCTCTATGTTCTCATCCTACCAGGTCGGGAGGTCTGGCGCCTTGTTAATGGGAAATGGGTCGCGTGCTCATGTTCTTGGTGTTGGTACATTCATTCTGAAGTTTACTTCAGGAAAGACGGTGTCATTGAAGAGCGTGCAACATGTGCCCTCTATCAAGAAAAATCTCGTTAGTTCTTCTATGCTATGTCGAGATGGATACAAAGTTGTTCTTGAGTCAAATAAATGTGTTGTGTCGAAACATGGTACTTTTGTTGGTAAAGGATATGACTGCGGAGGCTTGTTCCGCTTATCACTGCATGATGTGTGTAATAAAATGGTGAATTCTGTTAATTTTTCTGATGAGTCAGATTTATGGCATTCACGTTTTTGTCATGCAAGCTTTGGCTGTCTTATGCGGTTAGCAAATCTAAATCTAATTCCTAAATTTAACTTGGTCAAAAAGTCTAAGTGCCATGTGTGTGTTGAATCAAAACAACCCCGCAAGCCTCACAAGGCTGCTGAGGCGAGGAATCTGGCACCTCTAGAACTTGTTCATTCTGATCTGTGCGAGATGAATGGAATTTTGACAAAAGGTGGTAAAAGATACTTTCTCACTTTTATAGATGACTCCACCAGATTTTGTTATGTGTATCTCTTAAAAACAAAAGATGAAGCGTTCAATTATTTTAAGACCTATAAAGCTGAAGTTGAGAACTAACTTGAGAGGAAAATAAAACGGTTAAGGTCCGATCGAGGTGGAGAATATTTCTCTGATGTGTTCGATGAGTTCTGCGTGGAACATGGTATTATTCATGAGAGGACACCGCCATTCTCACCACAATCTAATGGGATTGCTGAAAGGAAAACCCGCACTCTAACAGATTTGGTGAATGCCATGTTGAGTACAGCGGGATTATCCAAGGCATGGTGGGGTGAGGCGATTTTGACAGTGTGTCATGTCCTGAACAGAGTTCCAACAAAGAAAAAAGAGATCACACCATTTGAGGAATGGGAAAAGAAAAGATTAAATCTCTCATATTTGCGCACTTGGGGTTGCTTGACTAAAGTGAATGTGCCAATCAACAAAAAGCGTAAACTTGAGCCTAAAATTGTTGATAGTATATTCCTCGGGTACTCTTTTCACAGCACTGGGTATAGGTTCTTAATTATAAAATCTGATGTGCCTGATATGTACGTTGATACTATCATGGAATCAAGAGACGCAACATTTTTTGAGAATGAGTTTCCCATGAAGAATACACCTAGTGATATAAGTCATGAGACTATAATTCCCCATGAGCACGAACTGTCTATTCCTATAGATCATGCTGAGGATCTGAGAGCACCTAGAGGGGGGGTGAATAGGTGATCCTGTAAAACTTAAGCTTATAGCCACAAAAACTTGTTAAGTGTTAGCACAATAGATGCCAAGTGGCTAGAAAGGAGTCTCAACAAAACACAATACCACAAGAGATCAAACACAGAGATGACACAGTGGTTTATCCCGTGGTTCGGCCAAGACCAACGCTTGCCTACTCCACGTTGTGGCGTCCCAACGGACGAGGGTTGCAATCAACCCCTCTCAAGCGGTCCAAAGACCAACTTGAATACCACGGTGTTTTGCTTGCTTTTTCTCAATCCCGTTTGCGAGGAATCTCCACAACTTGGAGCCTCTCGCCCTTACAATTGAAGTTCACAAAGAACACAGAGCAAAGGGGGAAATGAGCAACGCACACAAGACTTCAAAAGATCAGAGCAACAACACGCACACAAGTCGCAACAAGAGCTCGCAACACAACTCAAAGAGTTCGCAACTCAATAAGAGCTCTAGATGCTATCACAATGAAACGAATGCGTGAGATCGATGTCTTGGTGCTTAGGAATGTTGTAGGAATGCTTGGTGTTCTCCTCCATGCGCCTAGGGGTCCCTTTTATAGCCCCAAGGCAGCTAGGAGCCGTTGAGAACAAATCCAGAAGGCCATCCTTGCCTTCTGTCGTCGGGCGCACCGGACAGTCCGGTGCACACCGGACACTGTCCGGTGCCCGATTTCCTTCCTTAAACAGCGCAATCGACCATTGGAGATCTGGGAGCCGTTGGCGCACCGGACATGTCCGGTGCACACCGGACAGTCCGGTGCCCCCTTCCGACCGTTGGCTTGGCCACGTGTCCCGCGCAGATCGCGCGGCCGACCGTTGGCCCGGCCGACCGTTGGCTCACCGGACAGTCCGGTGCACACCGGACAGTCCGGTGAATTTTAGCCGTACGCCGTCAGCAAATTCCCGAGAGCGGCCTCTTCGGCCGAGGCAGCCTGGCGCACCGGACACTGTCCGGTGCACCACCGGACAGTCCGGTGCCCCAGACCGAAACAGCCTCTTGGCTGTACACAGCCAACTCTCTTCTTTTCTTCTTCTTCCTGTTTCTAATACTTAGACAAGTATATTAGTACACAAAACCAATGTACTAAGACTTAGAAACATACCTTTGCTCTAGATTTGCACTTTGTTCATCCATGGGCATTGATTCACATTTAAGCACTTGTGTTGACACTCAATCACCAAAATACTTAGAAATGGCCCAAGGGCACATTTCCCTTTCAATCTCCCCCTTTTTGGTGATTTATGCCAACACAACATAAAGCAACTAGAACAAGTGCAAAATCACTTCAAATAAAACTCAAATTGATTTTGATTCAATTTTGGCATATATGGATCATCCTTTGCCACCACTTGGTTTGTTTTTGCAAATCAAACTCAAATCTCTATCTCTAAGTCAAACGCACATGTTGAAGCATAAAGAGAGTCATTCCAAAAGAGATTGATCAAAGATTTCAAAAACTTCCCCTTTTTCCCATAATCAACACTTCTCCCCACAAGAGGCCAACTTTTGACAAGAGAAATAATAAAAGAGTTTTGTCAACACAAAACGCTCTATTCTACTATTTTCAAAATCTCTCAAGTGGTAGCTGATCCATTTTTCACTTTGGCCTTTATTTTCTCCCCCTTTGGCATCAAGCACCAAAACGGGATCAATCTTGGCCCTTTTAACCCCATTGCCTCACCAAAATCTTCAATTAAGAACAAATAGGCAATGAGAATTTAAAGATGAACTTGGAATAAGTTACCCTCTCATCGGAGTGCAGTGGAAGTCTTTCATGGTCCAAGTCCACCTTTTCCCTTTCAATCCTCCTTTGAGACTAAATCATCAACTCAAGCACATGGTTAGTCTCAAAGGGTCAAGTTGTAACACATCTCCCCCTAAACATGTGCATCACTTTGCAACGGACTTGTGAGGTCCAGGGAGTGTTTGTACAACTTGAGCACCACAATAAGCAACAAAATGCAGAAAGGAACATGATTCAAAAGCATAAATACAAGTATGCTACAATTCAATCCAAGTTCCGCGAATCTAAGACATTTAGCTCACTACGGAACCTGCAAAAGGTCTTCTCATCTAGAGGCTTGGTAAAGATATCGGCTAGCTGGTTCTCGGTGCTAACATGAAATACTTTGATATCTCCCTTTTGCTGGTGGTCTCTCAAGAAGTGATGCCGGATGTCTATGTGCTTTGTGCGGCTGTGCTCAACAGGATTCTCCGCCATGCGGATAGCACTCTCATTATCACATAGGAGTGGGACTTTGCTCAGATTGTAGCCAAAGTCCCGGAGGGTTTGCCTCATCCAAAGCAGTTGCGCGCAACACTATCCTGCGGCAACGTACTCGGCCTCAGCGGTGGATAGGGCAACGGAGGTTTGTTTCTTAGAGTTCCACGACACCAGGACCCCTTTGGATACCAGAGCCCGAAGCAAGGCGTAGCAACTAAATATCTCAGAATTCGCTTCACCGCCACTAAGTGACACTCCTTAGGATCGGATTGAAATCTAGCACACATGCATACACTAAGCATAATATCCGGTCTACTAGCACATAAGTAAAGCAAGGAACCTATCATGGACCGGTATGCTTTTTGATCAACGGACTTACCTCCTTTGTTGAGGTCGGTGTGTCCGTCAGTCCCCATAGGAGTCTTTGCGGGCTTGGCGTCCTTCATCCCAAACCGCTTCAGCAAGTCTTGCGTGTACTTCGTTTGGGAGATGAAGGTGCCGTCCTTGAGTTGCTTCACTTGGAACCCAAGGAAATAGTTCAACTCGCCCATCATCGACATTTCGAATTTCTGCGTCATCACCCTGCTAAACTCTTCACAAGACTTTTGGTTAGTAGAACCAAATATTATGTCATCGACATAAATTTGGCACACAAACAAATCACCATCACATGTCTTAGTAAAAAGAGTTGGATCGGCTTTCCCAACCTTGAAAGCATTAGCAAGTAAAAAGTCTCTAAGGCATTCATACCATGCTCTTGGGGCTTGCTTAAGTCCATAGAGCGCCTTAGAGAGCTTACACACGTGGTCGGGGTACCGTTCATCCTCGAAGCCAGGGGGTTGCTCCACGTACACCTCCTCCTTGATTGGCCCGTTGAGGAAAGCGCTCTTCACATCCATTTGGAACAACCTGAAAGAATGGTGAGCGGCATATGCTAGCAAGATACGAATTGATTCTAGCCTAGCCACAGGAGCAAATGTCTCCTCAAAGTCCAAACCTGCGACTTGGGCATAACCTTTTGCCACAAGTCGAGCCTTGTTCCTCGTCACCACCCCGTGCTCGTCCTGTTTGTTGCGAAACACCCACTTGGTTCCCACGACATTTAGCTTGGGACGAGGCACCAGTGTCCAAACTTCATTGCGCTTGAAGTTGTTGAGTTCTTCCTGCATGGCCAATACCCAATCCGGATCTAGCAAGGCCTCCTCTACCCTGAAAGGCTCAATAGAAGAGACAAAGGAGTAATGCTCACAAAAATTAACTAATCGAGATCGAGTAGTTACTCCCTTGCTAATGTCACCCAAAATTTGGTCGACGGGATGATTCCTTTGAATCATCGCTCGAACTTGGGTTGGAGGTGCCGGTTGTGCTTCTTCCTCCATTACTTGATCATCTTGTGCTCCCCCTTGATCACACGCCTCCTTTTGATGAACCTGTTCATCGTATTGAGTTGGGGGATGCACTGTTGTTGAGGAAGAAGGTTGATCACGTTCATCTTGTTCCTGTGGCCGCACTTCTCCAATCGCCATGGTTCGTATAGCGGCCGTCGGAACATCTTCTTCATCTACATCATCACAATCAACAACTTGCTCTCTTGGAGAGCCATTAGTCTCATCAAATACAACGTCGCTAGAGACTTCAACCAAACCCGATGATTTGTTGAAGACTCTATACGCCTTTGTATTTGAGTCATAACCTAACAAAAACCCTTCTACAGCTTTGGGAGCAAACTTAGAAGTTCTACCCTTCTTTACTAGAATGTAGCACTTGCTCCCAAATACACGAAAGTAAGATACATTGGGTTTGTTACCGGTTAGCAGCTCATATGAAGTCTTCTTGAGGAGGCGATGAAGGTAGACCCTGTTGATGGCGTGGCAAGCCGTGTTCACTGCTTCCGACCAGAAACACTCGGGGGTCTTGAATTCTCCAAGCATCGTCCTCGCCATATCGATTAGCGTCCTGTTCTTCCTCTCTACTACACCATTTTGCTGTGGTGTGTAGGGAGCGGAGAACTCGTGCTTGATCCCTTCCTCCTCAAGAAACTCCTCCACTTGAAGGTTCTTGAACTCGGACCCGTTGTCGCTCCTTATCTTCTTCACCTTGAGCTCAAACTCATTTTGAGCTCTCCTGAGGAAGCGCTTGAGAGTCCCTTGGGTTTCAGACTTATCCTGCAAAAAGAACACCCAAGTGAAGCGGGAAAAGTCATCAACAATAACTAAACCATACTTACTTCCTCCTATGCTCAGATAGGCGACGGGTCCGAAGAGGTCCATATGAAGCAGCTCCAGGGGTCTTGAAGTGGTCATCACATTCTTGCTGTGATGCGCTCCTCCCACCTGTTTCCCTGCTTGACAAGCTGCACAAGGTCTATCTTTTTCGAAATGAACATTGGTTAGACCTATCACATGTTCTCCCTTTAGAAGCTTGTGGAGGTTCTTCATCCCCACATGTGCTAAGCGGCGATGCCACAGCCAGCCCATGCAAGTCTTAGCTATTAAGCATGCATCTAGACCGGCCTCTTCTTTTGCAAAATCAACTAGGTAAAGCTTGCCGTCTAATACACCCTTAAAAGCTAGTGAACCATCACATCTTCTAAAGACAGACACATCTATATTTGTAAATAGACAGTTATATCCCATATGACATAATTGACTAACGGATAGCAAGTTATATCCAAGACTCTCCACTAGAAACACATTAGAGATAGAATGCTCATTGGAGATTGCAATTTTACCTAGCCCTTTTACCTTGCCTTGATTCCCGTCACCGAATATAATTGAATCTTGGGAATCCTTATTCTTGACGTAGGAGGTGAACATCTTCTTCTCCCCCGTCATATGGTTTGTGCATCCGCTGTCGATAATCCAGCTTGAACCCCCGGATGCATAAACCTGCAAGGCAAATTTAGGCTTGGGACTTAGGTACCCAACTCTTGTTGGGTCCTACAAGGTTAGTGCAAATATCCTTAGGGACCCAAATGCAAGTTTTGTCTCCCTTGCATTTTGCCCCTAACTTCCTAGCAACTATCTTCCTATCCTTTCTACAAATAGCAAAGGAAGCATTTAGGGCATGATAAATTGTAGAAGGTCCATGAACTTTCCTATGAGCATTAACAACATTTCTCCTAGGCATATTGTGAATAACATTACTTCTACCTACCTTTCTATCATGCACAACATGAGAACTGGAAGCAGTCATAGCATAAGAATCATAAGCATGTGAATCAAAAGCATCATAACTTCTAAAAGCATTTCTAGAATTTTTTCTATCATGATACAAAAAGGCATGGTTCTTTTTAGCACTAGTAGCCATAGGGGCCTTCCCTTTTTCCTTAGCGGGAATGGGAGCCTTATGGCTTGTTAAGTTCTTGGCTTCCCTTTTGAAGCCAAGTCCATCCTTAATTGAGGGGTGTCTACCAATCGTGTAGGCATCCCTTGCAAATTTTAGCTTATCAAATTCGCTTTTGCTAGCCTTAAGTTGAGCATTAAGACTAGCCACTTCATCATTCAATTTAGAAATTGAAACTAGATGTTTACTACAAGCATCAACATCAAGATCTTTACACCTAGTGCACGTTTCAACAATTTCTACACAAGATGTTGATTTACTGGCTACTTCTAGTTTAGCATTTAAGTCATCATTAACACTCTTTAAAGTAGCAATGTTTTCATGACAAGAAGATAATTCACTAGAAAGCACTTCATTTCTTTTAACTTCTAAAGCATAGGATTTTTGTGCCTCTACAAACTTATCATGTTCATCATACAACAAATCCTCTTGCTTTTCTAAAAGCCTATCCTTTTCATTCAAGGCATCAATCAATTCATTGATTTTATCAATTTTATTTCTGTCCAATCCCTTGAATAAACTAGAGTAATCTATTTCATCATCACTAGACTCATCGTCACTAGAAGAATCATAAGTGACATCATTACGAGTGATTACCTTCTTCTCTCTTGCCATGAGGCAAGTGTGACGCTCGTTGGGGAAGAGGGATGACTTGTTGAATGCAGTGGCGGCGAGTCCCTCATTGTCGGAGTCAGACGAGGAGCAGTCCGAGTCCCACTCCTTGCCAAGATGAGCCTCGCCCTTTGCCTTCTTATAATTCTTCTTCTTCTCCCTCTAATTCCCTTGGTCCTGATCACTATCATTGTCGGGACAGTTAGCAATAAAATGACCAAGCTTACCGCATTTGAAGCACGAACGCTTCCCCTTGGCTTTGGTCTTGCTTGGCTGTCCCTTGCGACCTTTAAGCGCCGTCTTGAATCTTTTGATGATGAGGGCCATCTCTTCATCATTAAGTCCGGCCGCCTCAATTTGTGCCACCCTGCTAGGTAGCGCCTCCTTGCTTCTTGTTGCCTTGAGAGCAAGGGGTTGAGGCTCGTTGATCGGTCCATTCAAGGCGTCGTCCACGTATCTTGCCTCCTTGATCATCATCTGCCCGCTTACGAATTTTCCGAGTACCTCCTCGGGCGTCATCTTCGTGTACCTAGGATTCTCACGAATATTGTTCACGAGATGAGGATCAAGAACGGTAAATGACCTTAGCATTAGGTGGACGACGTCGTGATCCGTCCATCGCGTGCTTCCGTAGCTCCTTATTTTGTTGATAAGGATCTTGAGCCGGTTGTATGTTTGCGTCGGCTCCTCTCCCCTTATCATCGCGAATCGTCCGAGCTCGCCCTCCACCAACTCCATCTTGGTGAGTAAGGTGACATCATTCCCCTCATGAGAGATCTTGAGGGTGTCCCAAATCTGCTTGGCATTGTCCAAGCCGCTCACCTTGTGATACTCGTCCCTGCACAAAGAGGCTAGCAACACAGTAGTAGCTTGTGCATTTTTATGGATCTGTTCATTAATAAATGAAGGACTATCCGAGCTATCAAATTTCATTCCACTTTCCACAATCTCCCAAATGCTTGGATGGAGAGAAAATAGGTGTGTACGCATTTTGTGACTCCAAAATCCGTAGTCCTCTCCATCAAAGTGAGGAGGCTTGCCAAGTGGAATGGGGAGCAAATGAGCATTTGAGCTGTGCGGAATGCGCGAATAATCAAAAGAGAAGTTTGAGTTAACCGTCTTTTGTTTGTCGTAGTCGTCGTCCTTGTGGGAAGAAGTAGACTCGTCGCTGTCGTAGTAGACGATCTCCTTGATACGTCTTGTCTTCTTCTTCTTCCCATCTTTACGTCTGTGGCCCGAGCCAGAGTCGTTGGATTTGTCATCTTTTGGCTCGTTGACGAAGGACTCCTTTTCCTTGTCGTTGATCACGATTCCCTTCCCCTTAGGATCCATCTCTTCGGGCGGTTAGTCCCTTTCTTGAAGATAACGGCTTTGATACCAATTGAGAGCACCTAGAGGGGGGGTGAATAGGTGATCCTGTAAAACTTAAGCTTATAGCCACAAAAACTTGTTAAGTGTTAGCACAATAAATGCCAAGTGGCTAGAAAGGAGTCTCAACAAAACACAATACCACAAGAGATCAAACACAGAGATGACACAGTGGTTTATCCCGTGGTTCGGCCAAGACCAACGCTTGCCTACTCCACGTTGTGGCGTCCCAACGGACGAGGGTTGCAATCAACCCCTCTCAAGCGGTCCAAAGACCAACTTGAATACCACGGTGTTTTGCTTGCTTTTTCTCAATCCCGTTTGCAAGGAATCTCCACAACTTGGAGCCTCTCGCCCTTACAATTGAAGTTCACAAAGAACACAGAGCAAAGGGGGAAATGAGAAACGCACACAAGACTTCAAAAGATCAGAGCAACAACACGCACACAAGTCGCAACAAGAGCTCGCAACACAACTCAAAGAGTTCGCAACTCAATAAGAGCTCTAGATGCTATCACAATGAAACGAATGCGTGAGATCGATGTCTTGGTGCTTAGGAATGTTGTAGGAATGCTTGGTGTTCTCCTCCATGCGCCTAGGGGTCCCTTTTATAGCCCCAAGGCAGCTAGGAGCCGTTGAGAACAAATCCAGAAGGCCATCCTTGCCTTCTGTCGTCGGGCGCACCGGACAGTCCGGTGCACACCGGACACTGTCCGGTGCCCGATTTCCTTCCTTAAACAGCGCAGTCGACCATTGGAGATCTGGGAGCCGTTGGCGCACCGGACATGTCCGGTGCACACCGGACAGTCCGGTGCCCCCTTCCGACCGTTGGCTTGGCCACGTGTCCCGCGCAGATCGCGCGGCCGACCGTTGGCCCGGCCGACCGTTGGCTCACCGGACAGTCCGGTGCACACCGGACAGTCCGGTGAATTTTAGCCGTACGCCGTCAGCAAATTCCCGAGAGCGGCCTCTTCGGCCGAGGCAGCCTGGCGCACCGGACACTGTCCGGTGCACCACCGGACAGTCCGGTGCCCCAGACCGAAACAGCCTCTTGGCTGTACACAGCCAACTCTCTTCTTTTCTTCTTCTTCCTGTTTCTAATACTTAGACAAGTATATTAGTACACAAAACCAATGTACTAAGACTTAGAAACATACCTTTGCTCTAGATTTGCACTTTGTTCATCCATGGGCATTGATTCACATTTAAGCACTTGTGTTGACACTCAATCACCAAAATACTTAGAAATGGCCCAAGGGCACATTTCCCTTTCAGGATCTTCATGTGCACATCCCTGAGGAGGATGACACTATAGTCACTCGAAAGAGCAAGAGACAGAGGGTTGCAAAATCCTTTGGTAATGACTTTATAGTGTACCTTGTGGAAGACACACCAACTACCATTAGTGAGGCATATTCCTCTCCTGATGCTGACTTATGGAAGGAAGCAGTAAGGAGTGAGATGGAATCTATTATGTCTAATGGAACTTGGGAGGTCGTTGACCGTCCTTATGGTTGTCAACCTATAGGCTGCAAATGGATCTTCAAGAAAAAGCTTAGGCCTGATGGTACAATTGAAAGGTACAAGGCAAGGTGAAAGTCGCCTAGAGGGGGGGTGAATAGGGCGAAATTGAAATTCTCAATAATAATCACAACTACAAGTCGGGTTAGCGTTAGAAATATAATCGAGTCCGCGAGAGAGGGTGCAAAACAAATCGCAAGCAAATAAAGAGTGTGACACGCGAATTTGTTTTACCGAGGTTCGGTTCTTGCAAACCTACTCCCCGTTGAGGTGGTCACAAAGACCGGGTCTCTTTCAACCCTTTCCCTCTCTCAAACGGTCCCTCGGACCGAGTGAGCTTTCTCTTCTCAATCACTTGGAACACAAAGTTCCTACAAGGACCACCACAAGATTGGTGTCTCTTGCCTCAATTATAAGTGAGTTTGATCGCAATAAAGAATCAAGAAAGAAGAAAGCAATCCAAGCGCAAGAGCTCGAAAGAACACAAGCAAATCTCTCTCACTATTCACTAAAGCTTTGTGTGGAATTTGGGAGAGGATTTGATCTCTTGAGTGTGTCTAGAATTGAATGCCTAGCTCTTGTAAGTGGTTGGAAGTGTGAAAACTTGGATACAATGAATGATGGGTGGTTGGGGTTATTTATAGCCCCAACCACCAAACTAGCCGTTTGGTGAGGCTGACTGTCGTATGGTGCACCGGACAGTCCGGTGCACACCGGACATGTCCGGTGCGCCAGCCACGTCACCAAAGCTGTTGGGTTCTGACCGTTGGAGCTCTGTCTTCTGGGCCCGCCTGGATGTCCGGTGGCGCACCGGACATGTACTGTAGAGTGTTCGGTGCGCCAGCATGGGCGTGCCTGACTTCTGCGCGCGCTGGCGCGCATTCAATGCGCTGCAGGTAGCCGTTGGCGCCGAAGTATCCGTTGCTTCGATGGCACACCGGACAGTCCGGTGTACACCGGACATGTCCGGTGAATTATAGCGGACTGGCCGTTGTGAATTCCCGAAGCTGGCGAGTTCCTGAGGCGCCGTTCCTTGGAGCACCGGACACTGTCCGGTGTACACCGGACAGTCCGGTGAATTATAGCGGAGCGCCTCTGGATTTTCCCGAAGGTGACGAGTTTGACTGGGAGTCCTCTGGTGCACCGGACACTTTCCGGTGGTGCACCGGGCACTGTCCGGTGGCACACCGGACAGTCCGGTGCGCCAGACCAGAGGTGCCTTTGGTTGTCCCTTTGCTCTTTTGTTGAACCCAATATCTTGTCTTTTTATTGGCTAAGTGTGAACCTTTGGCACCTGTATGACTTATACACTAGAGCAAACTAGTTAGTCCAATTATTTGTGTTGGGCAATTCAACCACCAAAATCAATTAGGGACTAGGTGTAAGCCTAATTCCCTTTCACAAGGCTTGTGGCCATAGGACATACCCAAAAAGAGGGTGAAGATTTCTTTGGTACTTACTCACCAGTGGCTCGATTAACTACAATTCGCATATTAATAGTCGTGCCAGCCTCCTATGGTCTTATCATTCATCAGATGGATGTTAAGACAACTTTCCTAAATGGAGAGTTAGATGAGGAGATCTACATGGATCAGCTAGAAGGGTTCATTGCGGATGGTCAAAAGAACAAGGTGTGCAGGTTGATAAAATCATTGTATGACCTAAAACATGCACCTAAGCAATGGCATGAAAAGTTTGATAATACACTTACAGCTGCTGGTTTTGCTGTGAATGAATCTGACACGTGTGTGTATTATCGGTATGGTGGGGGTGAGTCTGTTATGCAGTGCCTTTATGTTGATGACATCTTGATCTTTGGATCAAATCTCAATGTGATTGAGGAAGTTAAAAATCTTCTATCGAGCAATTTTGAAATGAAAGATTTGGGAGAAGCTGATGTCATTCTAAACATCAAGCTTGTTAGAGAAGTTGATGGTGGGGTAACTTTGTTACAATCTCATTACGTGGAAAAGGTATTGAGTCGCTTTGGTTTTAGTGACTGTGATCCTGCTCCAACACCTTATGACCCTAGCATGCTATTGAGAAAGAATCTAAGAATAGCAAGGGATCAATTGACATACTCCCAGATCATTGGCTCGCTCATGTACCTTGCAAGTGCAACAAGGTCAGACATCTCTTATGTTGTGAGTAAGCTGAGTCGGTTTGTGTCGAAACCAGGAGATGATCACTCGCGTGCTCTTGAGAGAGTGTTGCGGTATTTGAAAGGTACTATGACATACGATATTCATTATACTGGAAACCCAAAAGTGCTGGAAGGCTATTGTGATGCCAATTGGATTTCTGATGCTGATGAGCTTTATGCCACAAGCGGATATGTGTTTCTGTTTGGAGGTGGCGCTGTTTCTTGAAAGTCTTGCAAGCAGACTATCTTAACGAAGCCTACAATGGAAGAAGAACTCGTAGCATTAGACACTGTTGGGGCTGAGGCCGAGTGGCTACGTGATTTCCTATTGGATTTACCGGTAGTTAAAAAACCGATACCGGCCATCTCCATGAACTGTGACAACCAAACTATGATTACAAAGGTTAACAGTTCTAGGAATAACATGAAGTCTACAAGGCATGTTAAGAGGAGATTGAAATATGTCAGAAAGCTGAAAAACTCCGGAGTTATAACGGTGGATTATGTCCACACATTGAATAATCTGGCAGATCAATTCACTAAGGGTCTGTCACGCAATGTGATAGAAAGTGCATCGAGAGAAATGGGTATGAGACCCATGTGAAATCTACTCTAGTGGTAACCTGCTCTATGTGATCGGAGATCCCGTGAAGTAGAGTGGAGAAACAAGCTAGGAGTAGATTGTGAGAAAAGATCCCTTTCTTAACTCATTTCTGATGCACATCTTTCCTATCTGTAAGGCAGGATGGTTTTTACCTTAATGTATTCCAAGAGTCTTATAAAGGTGAGATGTTGTCCTACAGAACATCTTCTGAGGAATACACCTATATGAGTCAGACTGCTGGTCACAGTCTATGGGACTTGGGTAATCCCTAAATACTCATGAAAGGCACTGAAGTGTGACTTATATGCTTCTAATTAGCGGGAATGCCCTTTTGCAGCCTAGTATCAGCAAAGGATTTGAGCGAATTTTATTTCGCACAAAACTGTCAATTCAAGACTTAGTCCATTGTTTAGTTGTAAATGAGTGAAACTCTTATTCTAGATGGATGTTCAACTTAACAGTATCAGTCGAAACACTGGTATATCAAAGGATTGTGATTCTGATACTTCATCATTACAAACCCTAGAGTTTGGTGGGGATTGTTGGATCTTTTATGGGCTTGGCCCATTTATTCAATAAACTCTATGGTGTGTAATGGTGGAGAATACCAATAGTACCATACTGGAAGTCCAAGGGTATTTGGCTTGACTTATATGGTGGGAATTATTCCACTTAATTTGAGAAGTTAACAAACGGACAAGGGCGTGCCACACGCGCGCGCGCGTCGCCGCCGCCGGCCGGGCCGGGCTCGGGCCGGGCGTGGCGAGGCAGGCACGCACGCAGGCGGCGAGCGGGCGTGGTGTGGTTGTGTTAATTTTTAGCACTCATTAACCGCGAGATTTTCAACTCTGGGTTAAACCTTTCAGTTGTCCGTCTCTTCGTCAGCCGCATGCGACCCTTCTCCTTCAGCTTCCCTACACGAGAGGTTAAGTAGGGGAGAACCCCTGTCACTTGATACACGAGAGCAGAACCATTTCAGAGTCACAGCCCAGCAGCAAGTGAGGGTATTTCCATCTCGTGACTCTGCGCGCACAAAGAAGCGAGAGGGCAGGTGCCTCCGAAGCCCTTGCCGTTCGAGACCTTGCACAGGGATCGACAATTAGGTTTTTGGGGAGCGTCTACGCGACTGCCCAACGTCCGTGTTTGCCTTCATCACTGGTTCCTGGCGTCTTCATCACGTACGGATGACAAGAGAAGCTGGACAAGGATCAGGATCCTCGGAGCGCATGGAAGGTATGATCAATTCAGTTCCTTACTGTTTTACGTTCTGCAGATTATATATGTTTTATATATTCATCTTTGTTGTTTCATATGTAGCCATAGAATTTATCTAAACTGTCCTGTTATATTATATCATGACATGTCTGATGTCTGTTCATGCTAGTAATATATTATATCTGTTTGTTTTAATTTTACAGTCATGCTATTTATGTTGCTATCTGTTTATTTTCAATTGTTGCGTCAGTTTACATGCTTATTATAAGTATATGATTTATATGTTTCATAAGATTTATGTTCTCATGATCCATATTGTTATGGATACATTTGAGATCACGATTTTTATGGTTAATTATTATTTATATGTCATCTTCATGACGTTAATTTATGGAATTAAAATGATATGAAAAATACATATATTTCTAACAGCTCCCTGGGTCATTAATCGTCCCAATGATCGGAGCCTTGTATCACACACACACACGCTGACGATCCAGCAGGCACGCCCGGCATCCTGCGAGCCATGTCCACGGAGACGCCGTCGCCGGCGAGTCGGCGGCGGCGGCAGTGCGTGGCAGTAGTGGCAGCCACGGCTGCGGCTTGCCTCGCGCCCCTGGTCGTGTTCCTGGCCGTGCTCGTCCTTGCGCCGTCCCTCATCCCGCGGCTGCTCCTCCGGCCGCACCACGTCGTCCCGTACATCGCGTCGGGCGAGCTCCGCGCCCTGGCATTCGACGCCGCGGCCTCGGCCATCACGTACAACCTCTCCGCCGTGCTGCGGTTCGACGGCGCGCCGAGCCTGCACGCGAGCCGGTACACGGGGATCAGGGCCGCACCGTTCTGCGCCGGGCAGGAGCTAGGCGCCGCCGTGGCGCTGCCGGGGTTCACACAGCGCATCGGCGGGGGCGCCGCACTGCCCGTGCCGTGGGCCGGCGTGCAACGCGTGCCGCCCGGCCGGCGCGCGCGCCGTGGCCGCGGCGCTCGCTCGGGACGGCGCGGCGAGCGTCTTCGCGTGCGTGATGAGCCTCCCGGTGCCTCGCAGGCGCGACGGGGGCGGCCGTGGCGCCGCACCAGGCGCGTTCCATGGCGGCAGTTGCATCGACGCCGTACGCGGCGAGTTCTAGACGCCGCATCACACCACGATAATGCATGCTCCGACGATGTTTGACCTCGGTTGATTCATTCGTGCCACGCCATACATGTCGTACAATTGAGAATGATTAATTCAGATCCCGAATTTATTTCATCCTAATCTTGACGGACCGAAAGGCACCTGGTCCATCCTGGAAATTATCACCGAAACACTGTAGCCGGTACTTAATTAGGTGTCAGCATCATGAACTCTACTGTAAGCACATCAGCCATCCAACATAGAAGGCGGTTTCATTGCAATTTGATGAAAAAAAAAACATCTGTAAGCTAAACTTGATAGAAAAGGTGGGTTTTTTTTTGCATCTGTCGTCGCCCACTCACCCGACAAATCACTGGTAGTACGTTACAGCAATGTAAGAACAAGGCAAGCTCCAGAAACAGAGATGAGCATTGATAGGGTAGCACAGCTCGACTACTTGCTCCTCTTGACGGCACGCCTTCCCTGACCCTTCTTCGGCGGGCCCTTGCCACGACGCTTCAGCATTTCCAGTTTAGCCAGACGCCTGCGGAAAATAGATATCTCCCAGTGAGACAAACGCTCGTAGCAATCAGAAAGTGTTCAACTTAAAGAGTGCTATTTAACTCGTTGCCTCCTTTATAATCGTGTGCTAATGTGAGCAGAAAGAACAGAAAACAGCATGCCATGCTGCAAGTTCCGAATGGGAAAACACTAAGGCCATGCTGCAAGTTCCGAATGGGAAAACACTAGGGACCTATTTGGTAGCTCAGTATTTTTGGAGTTTCAAGATAAAACTATGATATCTGTGAATACCGTAGTATTTATGTTTTAAAGGTGTTTCGTTGGTTCTGGCAAAACTTTGTTTTAAATACTGTAGTATGACCAAAACCGTAATATTTTTGGAATTTTAGATACTGAAATTCGGCCTCAAGTTTTCCTTTGTCATGTGCGCATGCGTCCAGTGAAGTTTTGGATGTTGTGTCCTGAGCAGCCTTTTGCTACTGGTGACCAACAGCCCACGTACACGTGGTATGACAAGTGCTAATATTACTTAGTTTATATATGAAAAACTATATAACTAAACATGCACCGGTAATAAAAAATACCATAGTTATATCATTCTATTTAAAAATCATAGTATTTATGCTACAACAGTTCTAAAACCGTAGTATTTCAATACTATGATATCTGAAAAAGTGAAAATTGTGATGCCACCCTGTTTGGCATCACAGGTTTTAAATACCATAGTATTGAAATACTACAGTTTTCAAACTGTTGTAGCATAAATACTATGGTTTTCAAATAGTGTGATATAACCATGATATTTCTAACTACATGTGCATGTTTGGTTACCTAGTTTTTATACATAAAACAAATCAGCAATAACACGTGTACGTGGGCTGCTGGTCACGGCAGCAAAAGGCTGCTAAGTAATCACAGTATCCAAAACTTCACTCGGCGCAAGAGGGCATGGCTGAGAAAAACTTCAGTCCCAAACCTCAGTATTCAAAACTCAAAAAAAACTTTGGTTTTGATCATACCATAGTATTTAAAATAGAGTTTTATTACAAGCATCAACCAAACACTTTTGAACCACAAATACTATGGTATTTACAAATACCATGGTTTTTTCTTGAAACTCCAAAAATACTGAGCTACCAAACAGCCCCTGATTATCTATCATGCTTGATCCACACTTGCGCTACGCTTTTCTTAGCATGTTTCAGCTAGCATTTTTTTTTTGCATATCGTTGTAGAATCTTTCATTACTTTTTACTGTCTTACAAGTGCGACTACTAACACCAAGAGTGTCTTTGGTTTGAGGAATGAGGTGGTCTATCTTTTTATCACTCTTCACTTTTTCATATGGTTTGAGGAACGAGGTGGTCTATCTCCTTCTCACTTCTCACTTTTTTCATTTGGTTTGTGGAATAGAATAAGTTGATCTATCACCACCCATTTCTCATAAGTAATAATTAGTATATACATGAGGAATGAGTTGATTCCACCAAAATTTATGAGATGATGCATCACCTTACAAAGTATAGGTTGACTCCACAGACCAAACACACCACGAATACTTGTGACTACTCATAAACAACGTCGCAAACATCATTTTGCACCCAGAAATAGAATTGCAAGATGCAGAGTAAAACAACAGCTTCTGGCCTTTCTAAAGACGCAAGTCAATCCACCACCAAAGATGGATGAAAATGAATTAGAAAGCCACCAGAGGTGCTACCGTGCTAGAAATACTGATTGCTCTAGACCTCCAGCGGTACCCATCGAGGCTGAAAGCACGGTGTGGGAACCTAGATACACCATGCTGCAACGGCACTACGCCATCCTGGTTGCAGTAACCAACAACGAGACTGGTACATCAAATTTGTGAGCCCGTCCATTTGCGCCGGTAACTGAAGCCAGCAAACGCATCCCCGGGCGTCAGCGAGATGGCGCGCTGGTTCGGAGGCATATCAACGAACACGCACCGAGCACGAGTAACCCACGGCACAGGGATCAAGCGAGACAAGCGAACCACTACAAGGCCCCAAACGGGCGGGCGGACGAGCAGGGCGTGAGTACTTACTCCTTCTCCTCGCGCGCCATGACGAGCGGGTCGTCGCGCTTGATGTCGTAGGGGTACCACTGCGCCACCTGGTCGCCCACCATCTTCTTCCGCAGGAGCTTCGTCGCCGCGCGCCTCCCCGTAGGGTTCAGCGCGTGGCCGAAGATGGACGCCCGCACCTCCGCGGCTCCCGCCGTCGCCGCCGCCGCCAGCAGCCGCCGCAGTCCGCCCGCCGCCGCGCTCATTTCTCCCCCGGGCTCTTGCTACTCCTCTGCGGTCGTGTGGTATGGCTGGTGATCTGACGGGCCCACGGTCCAGATCGCCCTGTATTTGTCGTGGTTCGGTGGGCTTGTATTGGGCCGGACCGGATGTGGTTAGTGTTTAATTGGCTCGGCCGCAACGGTATTGTCTGACGGACTTCGGACAATGAGTGAATAAATTTACAGTTTCCGTCTGTTAAGACGAATACATGTTGTTTCTCTACTCTACTCCTACAAAAGCACTCATTTTACTAGTTTTACCGTGTTCCTTTTATAAAAGAGTTTTTATACTTCTTTTTAATCTAACCAATGGTCCAACTTATTCCGTATTGAACCTACATCTATGAAGATTCCCCTCCTCTCTCTCGCGCCCGACTCAATCGCGTGTGGATAGTGTTCCTCGATGTCAGGCGAGGCGACAGTGGTTGTGCACCGGTTGGTTCACCCCTGGTACGCATATTGTTTCTAATTGCAGGGTTGTTTGCAAGAAACACATTTAATATCATCTCATCCAATGTCGGTGTGATGTAGTGGCGAGAAGGGAATGTACATCAACTATTACATAGTAGACTTTGATGGTGTCCAGTAGCATATCAGAGTTTTATAGCATAGATTTGCTTCCAAAAGTAGTGACCGGCGTGCCAAGTCTTGGCAACAAATAGTTGATATACGTATACCATTATGGTAGCAATGGCTGGATAGATTTTGGCACCAATCATAATCTCTATCGTTTTTAGGGTAGCTAACTTTTGGTGAGGTTGGTTTTGGTACAAATTAAATAGTTAATCCTAAGGTGGCTATCTACTCAATGTTTGAGCAAAAAAAGTATATACAACTGAAAGTGAAATGTGTCCTTAGACCATTTCTATTTGTTTTAGTGATTAAATGCCCAACAAACCACTTTGAACTAACTCTCTTAATATGATCATGAGCACAGGTGTAGCAAAGGCAAGTTGAAGGTAGCAAGTTCATATGAGCTGGATTGGAGGGCTAAAAGTGCAACTTTGAGCAAACCATCAAAACACACAAGGTTTAAGTGTTTGGATAAGTTGCATACACCTTACACTATGTTTCTAGTACTTTGTTTTAGCTATTAACTCAGTTCTGCAAAGAAAGTGCTTCTTGGACTTAGTTACATGCATATTGCAAATCCTTGTAAAAAGAAGTGAAAAAAGTACAGTTCTACCACTTAGTCAATTGTTTAAGTTGCTAACTATGTTTGTCTAAGTGCTAGGGAACTTCTCAAGAAGCGCCAAAACAAATCGGAAGAGTTTAGCTTTGGTCTGGGCACATCAGATCGTCCAGTGCCACCCACCGGACAACCAGTTGCACATTGGACACTCGGTCTCGGCCTCCTCGGATAAAAATCATCGGATCGTCTGGGCCTGATCACGGGACAGTCCGGTGCCACCTGTCCCATGGCTAATTGGGCCACGTCAGCCGCCGCCAACGGTCATATGGGTCACCGGATAGTCCGATGCCCCCACCGGACATTCAGGTGCTATAACACCCTGAATTTGGGGGTATAAATTTTTTTCTCTAATATCTACCAAATTCAGGTGTTACCTTTTTTTCTCCTCTATATAGATTTCTTTTCTCTTCCTTTTAATAGAGTTTTATCTATTTATTTGAAAATGTATTATTACTTTAGTAGATTAAACCCTAGGGGACATGAAGTGTTGCATCATGCTCAGCCTAGAATTTGGTCTTTCTTTGATGCATATGTTTGAATTATTCAAATTTAAATTTGTAGTTTGGTTGGATTTGAATTCAAAAGGAGAAAACAAAAAGAAAAGGAATTAGAAATTCGGAATAAAAAAGAAAACCTAAAGAAGTCCAAACCCCCTCCCCTCCCCGCTTTTTGGCCCATTCAGCCCAGCCAGCCCGCGCTCACGCGCCCGCCCCCTCTCTCCCACTGTTGGTGGGGTCGGTCTGTCGGCGTCGCTCCCTTCCCGTGCGTGCCCCTGCCCTCTCTCTGCACTGCGGGCCCGCCCCGTCAGCGCCATTACCCGTTCGCCCCGCGCGCTGAGTCGCTGCCCCGCGGGCCCCGCTTATCAGCTCCCCCTTTCCTCTAACCTCCCGCCTGCACGCCCCGCTGTGGACGCGCCCACGTCGCACGTCGCTCGGCCACCTCCCCACGCGCCCGACCCCTTTTGAAGCCACGCCCCCACTCACTCCCCTCCCCTCCCTCACTCGCGCACCCGCAGAGCTCCCACCCTCGCCTCGCGCCGTGCACACGCCATTGGAGACACCGCAGGACGCAGCCGTCCATCGTGGTTTCACGTCCGTTCCGTCGTCACCGTTGAGCCCTCGCCGTGTTAGTGGCCTCAGTGAGTTTCGTCTCAACGTTCACGACCTGAGACACCCTCCAATTCGCCCTCCCCCTCTGTTTCTCTCTGTCCGTGATCACCGGACCTCCCTCCGCGCAACCGCAACGCCACTGTCGTCAACCCGAGCCCCTGTCATGCCCTTATCGCCGTTCAAGGGTCCTGGAGTCTTCCCTCGAGGTAACCAACCTCCCCGCCCTTCTATTTCTCCTTCCCTGCCCTTTGTTGTGTGCAATTCCTCATTGGAGTGAGGTAGCACCGCCACCGAGCCATCTCGTCCACCCTCTAGTGCCTCTGTGTCGGTGTCATGCCCACCTCCGTGTTTGCAACATCCCATCTGACCTCCCTGAGCCCATCCCGTCACCTTAGAACCCCCAACGCGCACGTGCCCTCGTCTCCGGCGAGCTCCCACCGCGGACATGGGCGGCGCCACCGCTAGCGGTCGGGGAAAGTTGGCCGGGATGAGCTATCCAATCTCAGGCGCCCATCTTGGATCGAATGGTCCTGTTTTAATTAAACCACGCCTGATCTCGATTGTTCGCCCAGGATCTGACGGCCTCGGACCGCCCCGTGCCCCGCGCCCCTGCCTGTGGGCCCGGCCAGTCAGCCCCGCCTATTGGCCATAGGCCGCTGACCGCCTTGGCCCGCCTGTCAGTGCCCGCTCACGCCCGCGTGCGCTCGCCCGCAGATCTGATCTTGGTCGTTGATCTGTGACCGGATGGCCGAGAATGCCTAGTACCCCTTCTCTTGGTCTTTTTGTTAAAGAGCCCCTCAATTTCCAAGAATCAACCCGTTGTCCAGATTTCTTGCGCCTGGGTGAAAGGGAAATGAGCCCTTGGGCAATTTCTATAAGTATTTTGGTGATTAGATGCCCAACACATATTAATTGAGTCCTTATGTGCTAAATGTGTGAAAAATGCAAATCAAAGTACAAGGTATATTTCTAGACTTAGTATATTATTTTGTACACTAATGTGTTTGTCTAAGTGCTAGAAACAGGGCCAAGAGAAGAAGAAATGCAATGGACAAGTCTTGGCTGTGTGCAGCCAAACTCCAGCTCGGCCTGGCACACCGGACTGTCCGGTGGTGCACCGGACATTGTCCGGTGCCCCAGGATGGCCGACGGTGAACCAGATGCTCTCGGGAATCAACAGAGTTGTACGGCTATAATTCACCGGACTGTCCGGTGAGTCATCCGCGACGAACTAGTCGCTCTCGAGAAACGGAAAAGACGATGTGGCTATAATTCATCGGACTGTCCGGTGGTGCACCGGACTGTCCGGTGAGTCAACGGCGCCAGCGGCCAACGGTCGTCCACGCGATCAACGCGTGACACGTAGCCTACTCCAATGGTTGGCTAGGTGCACCAGACTGTCCGGTGCGCCAACCGGCCCCAGGGAGCAACGGTCGGCTGCGCCCAATAAGGAAGGAGATCGTGCACCGGACATAAACAGTGGTTGTTTGGTGGTGCACCGGACTGTCCGGTGCACCACTCGACAGAAGGCAAGAATGGCCTTCCAAATTGATCTCTAACGGCTCCTAGCTGCCTTGGGGCTATAAAAAGGACCCCTAGGCGTATGGAGCACCACACCAAGCTTACAAGAAACATCCTAAGGCACCTAGACTCTGCATTCACGCAATCGGATCATAGTTCTTGAGATTTGAGCACTTTTGAGTTGTAAACTCCTCACGCTGTGTTTGTGTGCTCACTTCTTCACTTGTGTGCGTGGTGTTACTGCGGATTTGAGTCTTGTGTGTTGCTTTCCTTCCTTTACTCTTGCGCTTCTTTGTGATCTCTATTGTAAGGGCGAGAGAGTCCAAATTGTAGAGATTCCTCGCAACCGGGAAAAATACTCTAAAGGAAAAGACCGTGGTATTCAAGTCGATCATTGGATCACTTGAAAGGGGTTGAGTGCAACCCTTGTCCATTGGGACGCCACAACGTGGAAGTAGGCAAGTGTTACTTGGCCGAACCACGGGATAAAAATCGCGTGTCTCGTGTGTTGCTTCTTGTGATTGTTTTGACCGCACGAGCGTGTTCCATAGCCACTTGATTTCACTAACACCTTGATAATCAAGTTTGTGGCTATTTAGTGTTTAAATTTATAGGATCACCTATTCACCCCCCCCCCCTCTAGGTGCTCTCAATTGGTATCGGAGCCATACTCTTCATTTAAGGGACTAACCGCCCGAAGAGATGGATCCTTAGGGAAAGAGGATGGTGGTCAACGACAAGGAAAAGGAGTCCATATTCAACGAGCCAAGAGACTTGCCCACTAACTCAGGCTCGAGTCACAAGAAGAGGGACGGGAAGAAGAAGAGGCGCATCAAGAAGATCATCTACTACGATAGCGATGCGTCTTCCTCTTCACCAAGGGATGACGACGACAACTCCTCATCCAAGAAAAAGACAGTCAATCAAAATTATTCTTTTGATTACTCTCGCATGCCCTATAATTCAAATGCGCATTTACTATCAATTCCCCTCGGAAAACCTCCACACTTTGATGGAGAGGACTATTCGTTTTGGAGTCATAAAATGCGTAGTCATTTATTTTCTCTCCATCCTAGCATATGGGAAATTGTAGAAAATGGGATGCATTTCGATAGCACAGATAATCCTATTGTTATAAATGAACAAATTCATAAAAATGCTCAAGCTACTACTGTTTTGCTAGCATCTCTCTGCAGGGATGAGTACAATAAGGTGAGTGGCTTCGACAATGCCAAACAGATCTGGGATACCCTCAAAATATCACATGAGGGAATTGATGCCACCATGATCACCAATATGGAACTGGTGGAGGGCGAGCTGGGAAGGTTCGTGATGATCAGGGGAGAGTAGCCAACTCAGACCTACAACAGGCTCAAGACCCTGGTCAACAAGATCCAAAGCTACGGAAGCACAAGATGGACGGATCATGATGTCGTCCGACTCATTCTAAGGTCATTTACTGTAATTGACCCCCCATCTTGTCAACCTTATTCGTGAAAACCCTAGGTACACCAAGATGACGCCCGAAGAGATCCTTGGAAAATTCGTGAGCGGGTGCATGATGGTGAAGGAGGCACGATATGTGGACGATGCGCTTAATGGTCCATTGCCCATCTACGAGCCGCAGCCCGTTACTCTCAATAAAACAAGCAGCAAGGAGGCGCTACCAAGCAAGGTAGCACAAGTGGAGGCTACCGGGCTCAATGAGGGAGAAATGGCACTTATCATCAAGCGTTTCAAGACCGCACTCAAAGGACGCAAAGAGTACCCCAACAAGCATAAAACAAGGGGAAAGCGCTCCTGCTTCAAATGCGGTAAGACTGGTCACTTTATTGCTCAATGTCCCGATAAAGAAAATGACCACGCACAAGATAGACATGGGAAGGAGAAGAAGAAGAACTACAGGAAGGCAAAGGGCGAGGCGCATCTTGGAAAGGAATGGGAGTCTGATTGCTCCTCATCCGACTCCGACGATGAGGGACTGGCTGCCTCGGCCTTCAACAAGTCTTCGCTCTTCCCCAACAAACGCCATGCATGTCTTATGGCTATGGAGAAGAAGGTACGCATTCGTGATACCCCCAAGTACTCTTCTTCAAGCGATGAGGAATCTTCCGATGATGAAGTAGATTACACTGGTTTATTTAAGGGTTTAGATAGAGCTAAAGTAGATAAGATAAATGAGTTAATTGACGCCCTTAATGAAAAGGATAGATTGCTAGAAAATCAAGAGGACATTTTGTATGAGGAACATGACAAGTCTGTTAATGTTCAAAAATCTCTTGCTTTAGAAATGAAAAAGAATGAAATGCTATCCTCTGAGTTGTCTGCTTGCCATGAATCTGTCTCTAGTTTAAAGAATTTAAATGAGGAACTAAATGCTAAGCTAGAGGAAGTTAACAAAACTAGTTCATGTGTAGAGCATGTTATTATCTGTAATAGATGTAAGGATTTTGATGTTGATGCCTGTGATGAACATCTTACTTCTATTACTAAATTAAACAATGATGTGGCAAGTCTTAATGCTCAACTTAAGACTTGCAAAGTTGAATTTGATAAATTAAAATTTGCTAGGGATGCCTACACTGTTGGTAGACACCCCTCAATTAAGGATGGACTTGGTTTTTGAAAGGAAACCAAGAACTTAACAAGCCAAAGGACTCCCATTCTCAACAAGGAGAAAGGGAAGGCCCCTATGGTAAGTAGTCCTCAAAGGAACCATGCCTTTATTTATGATAGGAAAATTGCTAGTCGTGCTCATTATAATAGGAGTTATGATAATGCTACTTATAATTCACACGCTATGTTTGCCTCTAGTTCTACTTTTGTTCATGATAGAAGTAGGCCTAGGAGAAATCATGTTGTGCCCCATGTGCCTAGGAAAATGTGCAATGAACCTTCTACTATTTATCATGCTTGCAATACTTCTTTTGTACTTTCATGTAAGAATACAAAAGTAGTTGCTAGGAAGTTGGGATCCAAATGCAAGGGATACAAGACTTGTATTTGGGTTCCAAAAGTTATTGTGACTAACCTTGCAGGACCCAACAAGAGTTGGGTACCTAAAACCCAAGCTTAAATTACCTTGCAGGTTTATGCATCCGGGGGCTCTAGCTGGATTATCGACAGCGAATGCACAAACCACATGACGGGGGAGAATAAGATGTTCACCTCCTACGTCAAGAACAAGGATTCCCAAGATATGATCATCTTTGGAGATGGGAACCAAGGCAAGGTCAAAGGCTTGGGCAAGATAGCCATCACTAACGAGCACTCAATATCGAATGTATTTCTAGTAGAGTCGCTTGGGTACAACCTTATGTCTGTAAGTCAATTGTGTCACATGGGTTACAATTGTCTGTTTACAAATGTTGATGTATCTGTCTTTAGAAGGAGTGATGGTTCATTAGCTTTTAAGGGTGTATTAGACGTCAAACTCTACTTAGTTGATTTTTCGAAAGAGAATGTCGATCTAGATGCATGCTTAATAGCTAAGACTAATATGGGTTGGCTTTGGCATCACCGTCTAGCACATGTTGGGATGAAGAACCTTCATAAACTTCTAAAGGGAGATCATGTGTTAGAACTAACCGATGTCTGTTTTGAGAAAGACAGACCTTGTGCAGCATGTCAGGCAGGGAAACAGGTGGGAAGCACTCATCATAGCAAGAATGTGATGACGACATCAAGACCACTAGCGCTTCTTCATATGGACCTCTTCGAACCCATTGCCTACCTCAGCATCGGGGGAAGTAAGTATGGTCTTGTAATTGTTGATGATTTTTCTCGCTTCACTTGGGTGTTCTTTTTGCAGGACAAATCAGAAACCCAAGGGACCCTAAAGCACTTTCTAAGGAGGGCTCAAAATGAATTTGAGCTAAAGGTGAAAAAGATAAGAAGCGACAACTGATCGGAGTTCAAAAATCTACAAGTTGAAGAGTATCTTGAGGAGGAAGGCATCAAGCACGAGTTCTCCGCTCCCTATACACCACAACAAAATGGTGTGGTAGAGAGGAAGAACAAGACACTAATCGACGTGGCGAGAATGATGCTTGGAGAGTTCAAGACGCCCGAGCGGTTTTGGTCGGAAGCTGTGAACACAGCCTGCCATGCCATAAACTGGCTCTATCTGCATCGCCTCCTCAAGAAGACCTCCTACGAACTCCTTACCGGTAACAAACCCAATGTCTCTTACTTTCGTGTTTTTGGGAGCAAATGCTACATTCTGGTGAAGAAAGGTAGACATTCTAAATTTGCTCCCAAGGCAGTAGAAGGGTTTTTACTAGGATATGACTCAACTACAAAGGCGTATAGGGTCTTCAACAAATCATCAGGATTAGTTGAAGTCTCTAGCGACGTTGTATTTGATTAGACTAATGGCTCTCCAAGAGAGCAAGTTGATCTTGATGACATATATGAAGATGAAGTTTCGACGACCGCAATACGCACGATGGCGATAGGTGATGTGCGACCATAGGAACAACAGGAGCAAGATCAACCATCTTCCTCTACAATGGTGCATCCCCCAAATCATGACGATGACCAGGTACTTCAAGAAGAAGGGAAGGATCAAGGGGGAGCACAGAAAGATCAAGTGATGGAGGAAGAAGCACCACGGGCACCTCCAACCCAAGTCCGAGCAACGATCCAAAGAAATCACCCCGTCGATCAGATTCTGGGTGACATCAGTAAGGGAGTAACTACTCGCTCACGCTTAGCTAATTTTTGTGAGCATTACTCGTTTGTATCTTCTATTGAGCCTTTCAGGGTAGAAGAGGCCTTGCAGGATTGAAAGGGAAATGTGCCCTTGGGCCATTTCTAAGTATTTTGGTGACTAAGTGCCAACACAAAAGGTTTAAGTGTTAAAGTGTGCCAAAGGCTCAAGAAGTGCAAATCAAGGTGCAAGGTATGTTTCTAGACTTAGTACATTGTTTTGAAGACTAATGTATTGTGTCTAAGTGCTAGAAACAGGAGAAAATGATTTGGAAAAGAGTTGGCTGTGTTCAGCCAAAGACAGCTTCGGTCTGGGTGCACCGGACTGTCAGTGGTGCACCGGACAGTGTCCAGTGCACCAGGAACAGTCTCGGTGAACAGTCCGCTCTCGGGACTCGACGGCGGTGTACGGCTATAAATCACCGGACTGTCCGGTGAGCCATCCACGGCGAAGTCGTCGCTCTCGGGAAGTGATCAACGACGTACGGCTAAAATTCACCGGACTGTCCGGTGGTGCACCAGACTGTCCGGTGAGCCAACGGTCGACTGCGCCAACGGTCGGCCGCGCAATCCGCGCGTGACGCATGGTCGAGCCAATGATCTGATAGGGGCACCGGACTGTCCGGTGTGCACCGGACAGTGTCCGGTGCGCCAACGGCTCTAAATCTTCAACGGTCGGCTGCGCCAGAATAGGAAAGCAATCAGCACCGGACAGTGTCCGGTGGTGCACCGGACTGTCCGGTGCACCACCCGACAAAAGGCAAGGATAGCCTTTCTGGATTGCTCTCAACGGCTCCTAGCTGCCTTGGGGCTATAAAAGGGACCCCTAGGCGCATGGAGGAGAACACCAAGCATTCTTTGATCATCTCTAAGCACCAAGTCTTCATTCTAGCGCATTTGATTTCCTCTTATGTTGAGAACTCCGTGTGTGCACTTAGAGCTCAAAGTGTGACTAGTGTGCATGGTTGAGCTGTTGCTTTTGAGACTTGTGTGTGTTGCTTTTCCCTCCCTTACATCCGTGCTTCTTTGTGATCATCATTTGTAAGGGCGAGAGGCTCCAAGTTGTGGATATTCCTCGCGAACGGGATATAGTGAAAGAAAGAAACACCGTGGTATTCAAGTGGATCCTTGGATCACTTGAAAGGGGTTGAGTGCAACCCTCGTCCATTGGGACGCCACAACGTGGAGTAGGCAAGTGTTGTACTTGGCCGAACCACGGGATAACTCGCGTGTCTTTTGTGATTGCCTTTTTGTGATACTTGTGTTCACAAGAGCTCGCTATTGAGCCTACTAACACTTAACCAAGTTTTGTGGCTATAAGTTTCAAGTTTTTACAGGATCACCTATTCACCCCCCCTCTAGGTGCTCTCAATTGGTATCAGAGTCGTTCTCTTCAAGAAAGGGACTAATTGCCCGAAGGGATGGATCCTAAGGGAAAGGGGATGGTGGTCAACGACAATGAAAAGGAGTCCATCTTCAACGAGCCGAGGGACGACAAAGTCAATGACTCCGGCTCAAGTCAAAAGAAGAAGGAAAAAGCGGAAAGTGGGAAAAGAAGAAGACCTACAAAAAGGCGAAGGGCGAGGCACACCTTGGAAAGGAGTGGGATTCGGATTGCTCCTCGTCCGACTCCGACAATGAAGGACTCGTCGCCTCGGCTTTCAACAAGTCGGCTCTTTTCCCCAACGAGCATCACACCTGCCTCATGACAAAGGAAAAAAAAGTAAGTACTATTAGTACTATTACATATGCTTCTTCAAGTGATGATGAGTCTAGTGATGATGAAGTAAACTACGCTAGCTTATTCAAAGGCTTAGATAGAACTAAAATTGATAAGATCAATGAATTAATTGATGTCTTGAATGAGAAAAATAGATTGTTAGAGAAGCAAGAGGATCTTTTATATGAAGAACATGATAAATTTGTTAGTGCACAAAATTCTCTTGATTTAGAAGTTAAAAGAAATGAAATGCTTTCATGTGAATTATCTACATGCCATGAATCTCTTTCGAGCTTAAAGAGTATTAATAATGATTTAAATACTAAGTTAGAAATAGCGAATAAATCAAGCTCTTGTGTAGAACATGTTGTGATTTGCAATAGGTGTAAGGATTTTAATGTTGATGCGTGTAGTGAACACTTAATTTCCATTTCCAAATTAAATGATGAAGTTGCTAGTCTTAATGCCCAACTTAAGACTAGCAAGAATGAATTTGACAAACTAAAATTTGCAAGGGATGCCTACACTATTGGTAGACACCCCTCTATTAAGGATGAGCTTGGCTTTCGAAGGGAAGCTAAGAACTTAACAAGTCATAAGGCTCCCATTTTCAACAAGGAAAACGGGAAGGCTCCTATGACTAGTAATAGTCAAAAGAACCATGCTTTCATGTACCATGATAGGAAATATTATAGAAATGTTCATCATGATAGGAGTTTTAATGTGTAAGACTCAAATGCCATGATTGCTTCAAGTTCTTCATTTGTGCATGGTAGAGATATGCCTAGAAAGAATGTTACTCATCATATGTGTTGGGGACTTGTTCTCAAATACTATGAATTAAGAACAAGGCAACACAGAAGAATGTTAAACGTTAGAGTCCTTCGTCCTCCGAAACATTATTTCCCTCGGGAATATAATAGTTTAACGGACGAAGGTTATGAAAGACATACCTTCATAAACACAACACATATAAAACTAAAGAAAGAGACACATGACATGTAAGGGAAAACATGAATAATTATATATTATAACTAAATCATTTCTATACCATTATTATGGAAAAATTGAAATGATATTAAGTTACAAATGTACCTTCGGCTTGAAGGAAAAGTAAAAGTACAAGCGTGACGCAAAAGCGAATGCCAAGTCAGCGTGAACAGTACGGGGGTACTGTTCACCTATTTATAGGCACGGGACACAGCCCATACAAAATTACATTCATGCCCTTTACATTTGATAATAATTCTATAGTAATCCACCGAGGTCTAAATAGCCTTTTCATCTTTAAGTCGGTTTCATTTTCTGCTACCACGCCGAAGCTTTCCCGCTCACATCTTCGGCGCTGTATCAACCTTCGTATTGTTTTGGGCTTCTCCTACTGTGATACCGACTTGAGTCCGAAGATACCTGTTCACACATTATACTCCAGAAATACTGTTAAATCCTGTTTTTGAGGACCTTCGTAAGCCGAAGGTCCCCAACAGTAGCCCCTCGCAATATAAATTTGTTTAAAATAAAATAATAAATTTGGATTGCGACATGGACGAAGGCTTTAAGCCGAAGGTCCGAAAAAACACCTTCCCTTTGCTAGAATAGCAACATTCACTGACGGGCGGGGTCTTTCAATTTTCAACGCACTAGGCGTATAAATAAGATCATACTGCAAGCTCATTTGGCACGCTCTCTTGCCATCTGCTCCCGCTCACTCGATTTTTAGCTCTTGCACACAAAGATTTGCTTAGCTTTAAGTTTTGAAGCTTCGGCTTTGAAAACAGTTTCTTAGTGTTTCCGAAGATGTCTGAAGATAAGAAGGCTGCTGCTGAGATGAAGCTGAGTCTCGACGAAGAGAAGAACTTGGGGTTTCTTATAGCAATGTCGAAGACCAATACAGAAAAAATCACCAAGGAGATTCTAGAAGGTTTGTCTGAAGATACTGGTGACAGCGACAGTTATGATGTGGACAGTGATGGTGAAGACTCCGAAGATCGCCCTTGGCGACCAAGCCATGCGGTTTTCGGCAAATCAGCTATCAAAGAAAATCATCTTGTCAACATGAGAGGAAGGTATTTCCGGGATTTGTCCGTGGTGAGGGCCGACGAAGGAGAAAAGACTTGTCCAAACCCTGAAGAGAATGAAGTCGTAGTGTACCGAAGCTTTTTGAAAGCCGGACTATGATTTCCCCTGAGCAACTTTGTCGTAGAGGTGCTGAAAATATTCGAAGTCTATCTTCACCAACTTACCCCCGAGGCAATCATAAGGCTGAATATCTTCGTGTGGGCCGTGAGAAGCCAAGGTCTGGAGCCTGATGCGAAAAGTTTCTGCAATATACACGAATTATCATACGAAACAAAACCTTGGGGTAAGGAACAGTATCACAATAATTTTGGCTGCTATAGTTTCGTTTCTCGGTCCGGGTCAAGCTGTCCCGTGCCAACCTTTCGGAAGAGATGGCCCGGCGACTGGATGACAGAATGGTTTTATGTGAAGAATGACCTGACAGTACGAGAAGATATCAAAGGTATAATTATGCGCCCTATTTGGCAAAGCTTCGGCCTTCGGAGGCCGAAGGTTGAAATGAATGAAGCTGCCGAAGAATGCCAGAGAGCCTTCGGCGTTATCTGTTCTTTTATTGGAACGAGAGATTTGGTACAAGAGCATATTGCCTTCAGGGTATGGCCGCTCGCGGAGAAATGGGAAATGCCGCAAGAAACCATAAAGGAGGCCGACGAAGGTGGACTTATCAGGCTGAAGTATACTTTTAAGTTCGGAGATAAATTCGTTGAGCCAGATGATTACTGGTTAAAAAGCATTGAAAATTTAAGTGATGAACTGCTTGGGGCTTATTCGAAGGCCGAAGATACTGCACTGTCAGCAGCCTTCGGAGGCCGAAAAAAGAAGAGGCTGAATCGGGTGTTTGATGCAATCGGGTTTGTCTACCCTGATTATCGTTATCCCACTCGAGGGCAGAAAAGAAAAAATACAACCTCTGCGAAAGAAGAAGCTACTACTGCTTTTAGTGAGCCAGAACCGAAAAGGAAAAGGATAAAGGTCCTTACACATCGGCCACGCTATATTGAACCAGCCTCGGTGCCTGAGTTCGCCGGAGAGACCTCTTCGGCCACCGAAGCTGAAAAACCAATCAAGCCAACCTTGCTGCCAGAGGTCGCAGAAACGGTCAAAGCGCCAACAAAAACAGAATTGGAAAAACCAAAGAATTTGTCAACAGAAACCAAAGAGATGACCGAAGCGCCATCGTCAGAAAAAATGGAAGAAGCAAAAAGGTCAGTTGAAGGATCAAAAACATCAGAAGTTTTAAGTCCTGCAGCGAATGTTGAGACAGTAAAAAATCAAAAGGTGCCAGCAGTGACTCCGAAAAGAAAGAGAATGGTCAATGTGCTAGATGTTCTAGAAACAATTAAATCCTCAAGCACACCTCCGAAGAAAACTGTTGCCATTCCCGAAGCAAAAATTGAAATTTCTGATACTAAGGCTCCAGAGGAAGAAACTGAAGCTGAAGCTGGGCCTTCAGAGCCCACGAAGGTAAAATTCTTGGAAACCGAGGAGGAAAAAATAACAGAGCCAACTGAAGAAATCAGTGCTATTGCCCCCGAAGCATCCCCCAAAGTCCTTGATTATATTGTTCGTCATGCTTCGGGGAAAAAATTATCAGAAAAAGAAAAGCAAGAGGCCCAGCGTTACGCCCAAAAACTGAAGTATCCAAAGGGGGCGTTAATATTCAATGGCAGTGGAGAAGAAGACTTTTTGTATTGTCTCCCTGACAGCAAGGAGATTTCTGTCTGTCGGGAGATGAGCAAGAGCTTCGGATTCCCAACACTAGAAGACGGGCTCTCGGTGCTGTCGAAGAACGATCTGGCCGACAGCCTGGCATATAATAGCTTAAAGGTGCAACAAATGGGATCTTTGTATTTTTTGTTGAGACCAAAAATTTTTCGTTTACTTAAATGACGTACACATATTTTTCTTTGCAGGGCCTGATACTTAGCAATGCCCTCAGGGCCCAAAAAGATACTGAAGAGGAAGGGTGTGCTATAGCCCTGAGCAACCTTCGTTCCGAAGTAATTGAACTGAGGAACGAAGGTCTCGAAAAAGATAAAATATTACATTCATTAATAAATAGAATAAAGGAAGACGAAGCTACTTTTAAAGGTCAAGCTGAAGCTCAGAAGCGCGAAATTGAAGATCTTCGAAAACAACTGGCCAGAGCCAAAGAGGAACGCATACTTGAAGAAACGAAGCGAGAACTCAGCGACCAATGGGCAAATCATTTAGAGGGAACTGTTGAAGAGCTTCGTTCATCCAAGAAAAGATGTTATAACAAATCTATAGAGTGTGTCAAGAAGTTGAAAGCTAGCTTCGCCAGTGTCGGCGCATTCTCGAGCGAAGAAAACTTTACAAGAGGCAACCCCGAAGGCCCTATCGAATGGATCGATCACGAAGCTGAGGCTTTCGAGGAAATTTTAAACAGCCACGGAGACATATGTGCTTTCTCGGGTGCCAGGGGAATTGCCACCATTTTAGAGAAAAAGGGCTGCGAGCATGTAAAGATTTTAGCGCAATCCGAAGCTGGCTTGTCCTCCAAAGATGCAAAGGATCCTTCGGCCGAAGCTAGCATGGTAGGAGGAAAATTTTTCACCGACGTCTGGGATAATGGTGGCCGAGAAATGGCCCGAGAAATCATTCGAAAAAGCGAAAAGGGCATTCACAATGCTAGAGAAGTGGCTGAGGCTGCTGAAAAAAGCGCAGAGCCCGAAGGGCAAATAGGTATCAACTAATGGTTTTTATTGTGTTGTAATTTTCGATTTTAAACTTAGTTCGCAATTTGTAATAGCAATATAGCCGTATCCTGTCCTCCCTCAGATCCTACTAAGGCGTCTCCGGGTCCTTCCCCGAAAGATGATGATGAAATTAAAAAGATGGCTGAAGCTATCATGGATCAAGTTGTCGATCGACTCCTGAACGAAGCTGCAGGTAGTACTTAGAGAAGACTAAGTGCTACTGTAAAAACTTCTGAAATGTAGTATATGTAATATCTTGTAACCCTGAATGTAATAAACTTTACGATGCATGAAATTTTACATACGTACCGTTTTTGAGTCTTTGACGAAAAAAACACCTTCCCTTCTTTTCATGCTTCGTGAAGAAGAATTTTCATTTATCGCAACAATGCCCAGTGTTCTGATGAAGAACATTCAAACTTCGTGAAAATATCTTCCGAAGCTACATTCCGAAAATCAATATTGTATCCCTTTCTTGTGCCATATGCAGAATGATGTATGATGCTTATGCTATGCAAAATGATGTGATGATGTTATGCTATGAGAAAAGGTATTCGTTCCGAAGCTTCACACACATCTCTGCAATAAAATACATAATCTTTTTTGAATCAGCGTTGACTTTTTGCTGTAAGCCTCCCTTAGGAGCTTCTTCGCCTTTTACTTCAGCGGAATCAGCGTTGACTTTTCGCTGTAAGCTCTGCATTCCCTTAGGAACGTCTTTGGAGCTTCTTCGCCTTTTACTTTCGGCGGAATCAGCGTTGACTTTTCGCTGTAAGCTCTGCATTCCCTTAGGAACGACTTTGGAGCAGAAAACTTACACTGCACTCCCTCTGGAGCGGCTTTTTGTGACTTCGGCAAACTTACTCTGCGTTCCTTAGAACGACTTTGTGTTGCTTCGAAGAATTTTTGATAATTCGAAGGTCCTCTTTGTTATCTCGAATCTTTAAGCTTTAACAACTTAAGCCTGTGGAGAAAATATATTTTCCTTGTGGCAAACAACGAAACTATTACATGAAATCTAAACAATGTCCTTTATTACGCAGAAAATAAAACTGAATGAAAAAGACCTCTATCAAGGTAGGATATTTGTCAATAGATGTGCTTTGACTCTGGCAGAGTGCTGTTGACTGTGCGAGCTTCGGACTGTTCTCTGAAGTCCCTTTGGTGTGGAGCATATTGGCTCCCTTCTGGCTGCTGGCCTTGTTGCATCGGTGGTGGAGGCGGAGGCTGTTACCAGGAAGCTTGAGGTTGGCTCGCCGAAGCAACAGAAACTGCAGGGTGGTTGCCTACATATTCTGGGATGTAAGGCGAATGATACGAAGCAGTGTGCATGACCTGCTTCGGCTGAGTCTGTTGTGCTGCCGCTTCGGCTATTTCCTTTTGCTTCTGGATGGTAACATGGCACATCCTGGTGGTATGACCTTTGTTCTCACCACAGAATAAGCAAAAGATTCTTCTCGGTTGATCGCCAAATCTTCCGCCGAAGCCCCTGGCGCCTCTGCCTCTCGGAGCTGGTGGTCGGAAGGAGCCTTGCTGTTGCCCCGAAGTCTGTGAGGAGCACTGTGGCCTCTGCTGTTGGCTCCCCCTATCATCATTTTGGGTAGAGTTATGAATTGATCTAACGTGCCTCGGATAGAACCTCCCTCCGAAGCCCTTGGTCATTTCAGAAAACCTGAAAGCCTCCTCCCTTCTTTGGCGAAAATCATTATCGGCCCGAATGTACTCGTCCATCTTCTGGAGCAGCTTCTCCAAAGTTTGAGGAGGCTTCCTAGCGAAGTATTGAGCTGAAGGTCCTGGCCGAAGCCCCTTGATCATGGCCTCAATGACAATTTCATTGGGCACTGTTGGTGCCTGTGCCCTCAAACGCAAGAACCTCCGGACGTACGCCTAAAGGTACTCTTCGTGATCTTGGGTGCACTGGAATAGAGCTTGAGCAGTGACCGGCTTCGTCTGAAACCCTTGGAAGCTGGTTAACAGCAAGTCCTTCAGCTTTTGCCACGAAATGATCGTTCCTGGTCGAAGGGAGGAGTACCAGGTTTGAGCAACACTCCTGACAGCCATAACAAAAGATTTGGCCATGACTGCAGCATTGCCACCATACGAAGATACTGTTGCTTCGTAGCTCATCAAAAACTGCTTCGGGTCTGAGTGGCCATCAAATATGGGAAGTTGAGGCGGCTTGTAGGACGGAGGCCAAGGTGTAGCCTGCAGCTCAGTGGACAGAGGAGAAGCATCATCAAAAACAAAATTCTCATGATGGAAATTGTCATACCAGTCATCTTCATTGAGGAAACCCTCCTGATGAAGGTCTTGGTGCTGAGGCCTTCAGTGTTGCTCATCCTGAGTAAGATGACGAACTTCCTCAGAGGCTTCGTCTATCTGCCTTTGTAGTTCAGCTAGCCTGACCATCTTTTCCTTCTTCCTTTGCACCTGTTGGTGAAGCATCTCCATGTCTCTGATTTCTTGGTCTATCTCATCCTCTGGTGGTGTCGGGCTAACAACCTTCCTTTTCTGGCTTTGGGCCTCCCGAAGAGAGACAGTCTCCTGATTGTGGTCCAACGGTTGAAGAGCTGCAGTGCCAGTTGCTGAAGCTTTCTTCGGCGCCATAGCGAAGGTTTATGATCGCCGAAGGTGTTCAGAAAACTCAAAGAGTGGAAGTGAGTTCACCGGAGGTGGGCGCCAATGTTGGGGACTTGTTCTCAAATACTATGAATTAAGAACAAGGCAACACAGAAGAATGTTAAACGTTAGAGTCCTTCGTCCTCCGAAACATTATTTCCCTCGGGAATATAATAGTTTAACGGACGAAGGTTATGAAAGACATACCTTCATAAACACAACACATATAAAACTAAAGAAAGAGACACATGACATGTAAGGGAAAACATGAATAATTATATATTATAACTAAATCATTTCTATACCATTATTATGGAAAAATTGAAATGATATTAAGTTACAAATGTACCTTCGGCTTGAAGGAAAAGTAAAAGTACAAGCGTGACGCAAAAGCGAATGCCAAGTCAGCGTGAACAGTACGGGGGTACTGTTCACCTATTTATAGGCACGGGACACAGCCCATACAAAATTACATTCATGCCCTTTACATTTGATAATAATTCTATAGTAATCCACCGAGGTCTAAATAGCCTTTTCATCTTTAAGTCGGTTTCATTTTCTGCTACCACGCCGAAGCTTTCCCGCTCACATCTTCGGCGCTGTATCAACCTTCGTATTGTTTTGGGCTTCTCCTACTGTGATACCGACTTGAGTCCGAAGATACCTGTTCACACATTATACTCCAGAAATACTGTTAAATCCTGTTTTTGAGGACCTTCGTAAGCCGAAGGTCCCCAACAATATGCCTAGGAGAAATGTTGTTAATCATATGCCTAGGAAAGTGTCTAATGAATCTACCACTATGTTTCATGCTTGCAATACTAAGTTTGTTCTTTCATGTAGAAATGAAAAAGTAATTGCTAAAAAGATGGGGGCCAAATGCAAAGGAGACAAGACATGCATTTGGGTCCCTAAGACTATTGTAACTAACCTTGTAGGACCCAACAAGAGTTGGGTACCTAAAACCCAAGCCTAATTTGCCTTGCAGGTTTATGCATCCGGGGGATCAAGCTAGATTATCGACAGCGGATGCACAAACCACATGACAGGGGAGAAGAAGATGTTCACCTCCTACGTCAAGAACAAAGATTCCCAAGATTCAATCATATTCGGTGATGGGAATCAAGGCAAGGTTAAAGGCTTAGGCACGATAGCCATCTCAAATGAGCACTCTATCTCCAATGTATTTTAGTAGAGTCGCTAGGTTATAATCTTCTATCGGTTAGTCAATTATGTAATATGGGATACAATTGCTTATTCACAAATGTAGATGTGTCTGTCTTTAGAAGGAGTGATGGTTCATTAGCTTTTAAGGGTGTACTAGACGACAAACTCTATTTAATTGATTTTGCAAAGGAGGAGGCCGGTCTAGATGCATGTTTAATTGCTAAGACTAGCATGGGCTGGCTGTGGCATCGCCGTCTAGCACATGTGGGGATGAAGAACCTTCACAAACTTCTAAAGGGAGAACATGTGTTAGGTCTAACAAATGTAACTTTCGAAAAAGATAGACCTTGTGCAGCTTGTCAAGCAGGTAAACAAGTGGGAAGTGCTCATCACAACAAGAATGTAATGACCACATCAAGACCCCTGGAGCTGCTGCATATGGACCTCTTCGGACCCGTCGCCTACCTCAGCATCGGGGGAAGTAAGTATGGTCTTGTTATAGTTGATGATTTTTCCCGCTTCACTTGGGTATTCTTTTTGCAGGATAAATCTGAAACCCAAGGGACCCTCAAGCGCTTCCTAAGGAGAGCTCAAAATGAATTTGAGCTCAAGGTGAAGAAGATAAGGAGCGACAACGAGTCCGAGTTCAAGAACCTTCAAGTGGAAGAGTACCTTGAGGAGGAAGGGATCAAGCACGAGTTCTCCGCTCCCTACACACCACAGCAAAACAGTATGGTAGAGAGGAAGAACAGGACACTCATAGAAATGGCGAGGACGATGCTTGGAGAGTTCAAGACGTCCGAGCGGTTTTGGTCGGAAGTCGTGAACACGGCTTGCTAACGCCATAAACTGGGTCTACCTTCATCGCCTCCTCAAGAAGACTTCGTATGAGCTTCTAACCGGTAACAAACCCAACGTTTCATACTTTCGTGTATTTGGGTGTAAATGTTATATTCTAGTGAAAAAAGGTAGGAATTCCAAATTTGCTCCCAAAGCTGTAGAAGGGTTTTTGTTTGGTTATGACTCAAATACAAAGGCATATAGAGTCTTCAACAAATCATCGGGTTTGGTTGAAGTCTCTAGCGACATTGTATTTGATGAGACTAATGGCTCTCCAAGAGAGCAAGTTGATCTTGATGATGTAGATGAAGAAGATGTTCCAACGGCCGCAATACGCACCATGGCGATTGGAGATGTGCGACCACATGAACAAAAGGAGCAAGATCAACCTTCTTCCTCAACAATGGTGCTTCCCCCAACTCAAACTGATGAACAGGTTCATCAAGAGGAGGCGTGTGATCAAGGGGGAGCACAAGATAATGATGTTATGGAGGAAGAAGCACCACAGGCCCCTCCAACTCAAGTCCGAGTGACGATTCAAAGGAATCATCTCGTCGACCAAATATTGGGTGATATAAGCAAGGGAGTAACTACTCGCTCTAGATTAGTTAATTTTTGTGAGCATTACTCTTTTGTCTCTTCTATTGAGCCTTTCAGGGTAGAAGAGGCCTTGCTAGATCCGGACTGGGTGTTGGCCATGCAGGAAGAACTTAACAACTTCAAGCGAAATGAAGTTTGGACACTGGTGCCTCGTCCCAAGCAAAATGTTGTGGGAACCAAGTGGGTGTTCCGCAACAAACAAGACGAGCACGGGGTGGTGACAAGGAACAAGGCACGACTTGTGGCAAAAGGTTATGCCCAAGTCGCAGGTTTGGACTTTGAGGAGACATTTGCTCCTATGGCTAGGCTAGAGTCCATTCGCATTTTGTTAGCCTATGCCACTCACCATTCTTTCAGGTTGTTCCAAATGGATGTGAAGAGCGCTTTCCTCAACGGGCCGATCAAGGAGGAGGTGTACGTTGAGCAACCTCTGGCTTTGAGGATGAACGGTACCCCGACCACGTGTGTAAGCTCTCTAAGGCGCTCTATGGACTTAAGCAAGCCCGAAGAGCATGGTATGAATGCCTTAGAGACTTTCTAATTGCTAATGCTTTCAAGGTTGGGAAAGCCGATCCAACACTTTTCACTAAGACATGTGATGGTGACTTATTTGTATGCCAAATTTATGTCGATGACATAATATTTGGTTCTACTAACCAAAAGTCTTGTGAAGAGTTTAGCAGGGTGATGACTCAAAAATTTGACATGTCGATGATGGGCGAGTTGAACTACTTCCTTGGGTTCCAAGTGAAGCAACTCAAGGACGGCACTTTCATCTCTCAAACGAAGTACACGCAAGATTTGATCAAGCGGTTTGGGATGAAGGACGCCAAGCCCGCAAAGACTCCGATGGGAACCGACGGACACATCGACCTCAACAAAGGAGGTAAGTCCGTTGATCAAAAGGCATACCGGTCTATGATAGGTTCCTTGCTTTACTTATGTGCTAGTAGACCAGATATTATGCTAAGCGTATGCATGTGTGCTAGATTTCAATCCGACCCAAGGGAGTGCCACCTTGTGGCAGTTAAGCGAATTCTTAGATATTTAGTTGCTATGCCTTGCTTCGGGATCTGGTATCCAAAGGGCTCAACCTTTGACTTAATTGGATACTCAGACTCCAATTATGCTGGATGTAAGGTTGATAGGAAGAGTACATCAGGGACGTGCCAATTCTTAGGAAGGTCCCTGGTGTCTTGGAGTTCTAAGAAACAAACTTCCGTTGCCCTATCCACCGCTGAGGCCGAGTATGTTGCCGCAGGACAGTGTTGCGCGCAACTACTTTGGATGAGGCAAACCCTCGGGGACTTTGGCTACAATCTGAGCAAAGTCCCACTCCTATGTGATAATGAGAGTGCAATCCGCATGGCGGATAATCCTGTTGAACACAGCCGCACTAAGCACATAGACATCCGACATCACTTTTTGAGAGACCACCAGCAAAAGGGAGATATCGAAGTGTTTTATGTTAGCACCGAGAACCAGCTAGCCGATATCTTTACCAAGCCTCTAGATGAGTCAACCTTTTGCAGGCTGCGTAGTGAGCTAAATATCTTAGATTCGCGTAACTTGGATTGATCTATAGCATACATGTGTCTATGCCTTTGATCATGTTCTTTTATGCATATTGTTGCTTATTTATGGTGCTCAAGTTGTACACATGATCCCCAGACCTCAAAAGTCCATGTGTGAGTAATGCACATATTTAGGGGGAGATGTGCTACAACTTGATCCTTTGAGACTAACCATATGCTTGAGTTTTCTTAAATTAGTCTCAAGGGTGTATTGAAAGGGAAAGGTGGACTTGGACCATGAAAGACTTCCACTACACTCCGATGAGAGGGTAACTTACTCCAAGTTCATCTCCATGCTCTTTTTGCCTTTTTACTCTTAATTGAAGATTTTGGTGAGGCAATGGGGTTAAAGGGCCAAAAATGATCCTGTTTTGGTGTTTGATGCCAAAGGGGGAGAAAATAGGGCTAAAGCAAATGGATCAGCTACCACTTTAGAATTTTGAAAATAATAGAGTTAGAGCTTTTGTTTTGTCAAAATACTCTTGTTGTCTCTTATTGTCAAAAATTGGTCTCTTGTGGGGAGAATGTTTGATTATGGGAAAAAGGGGGAGTTTTTGAATCTTTGATCAATTTCTCTTGGAATGTCTCTCTTTATGCCTCAACAAGTATGTTTGACTTAGAGATAGGAAATTGAAGTTGATTTGCAAAAACAAACCAAGTGGTGGGAAAGGATGATCCAAATATGCCAAATTTGAATAAAAACAATTATTGTTCTCATTTGCACTTCTATGTGTTGCTTTTTGTTGTGTTGGCATAAATCACCAAAAAGGGGGAGATTGAAAGGGAAATGTGCCCTTGGGCCATTTCTAAGTATTTTGGTGATTAAGTGCCAACACAAATGGTTTAAGTGTTAAAGTGTGCCAAAGGCTCAAGAAGTGCAAATCAAGGTGCAAGGTATGTTTCTAGACTTAGTACATTGTTTTGAAGACTAATGTATTGTGTCTAAGTGCTAGAAACATGAGAAAATGATTTGGAAAAGAGTTGGCTGTGTTCAGCCAAAGACAGCTTCGGTCTGGGTGCACCGGACTGTCCGGTGGTGCACCGGACAGTGTTCGGTGCACCAGGACCAGTCTTGGTGAACAGTCCGCTCTCGGGACTCGACGGCGGTGTACGGCTATAAATCACCGGACTGTCCAGTGGTGCACAGGACTGTCTAGTGAGCCATCCACGGCGAAGTCGTCGCTCTCGGGAAGTGATCAACGGCGTATGGCTAAAATTCACCAGACTGTCCGGTGGTGCACCGGACTGTCCGATGAGCCAACAGTCGACTGCGCCAACGGTTGGCCGCGCAATCCGCGTGTGACGCGTGGTCGAGCCAACGGTCTGATGGGGCACCAGACTGTCCGGTGTGCACCGGACAGTGTCCGGTGCGCCAACGGCTCCAAATCTTCAACGGTCGGCTGCGCCAGAATAGGAAAGCAATCAGCACTGGACAGTGTCCGGTGGTGCACCGGACTGTCCGGTGCACCACCCGATAGAAGACAAGGATAGCCTTCCTGGATTGCTCTCAACGGCTCCTAGCTGCCTTGGGGCTATAAAAGGGACCCCTAGGCGCATGGAGGAGAACACCAAGCATTCTTTGATCATCTCTAAGCACCAAGTCTTCATTCTAGCGCATTTGATTCCTTGTGATAGCAATTTGAGCTCCTCTTGCGTTGAGAGCTCCGTGTGTGAACTTAGAGCTCAAAGTGTGACTAGTGTGCGTGGTTGAGCTGTTGCTTTTGAGACTTGTGTGTGTTGCTTTTCCCTCCCTTACATCCGTGCTTCTTTGTGATCATCATTTGTAAGGGCGAGAGGCTCCAAGTTGTGGAGATTCCTCGCGAACGGGATATAGTGAAAGAAAGAAACACCGTGGTATTCAAGTGGATCCTTGGATCACTTGAAAGGGGTTGAGTGCAACCCTCGTCCATTGGGACGCCACAACATGGAGTAGGCAAGTGTTGTACTTGGCCGAACCACGGGATAACTCGCGTGTCTTTTGTGATTGCCTTTCTGTGATACTTGTGTTCACAAGAGCTTGCTATTGAGCCTACTAACACTTAACCAAGTTTTGTGGCTATAAGTTTCAAGTTTTTACAGGATCATCTATTCACCCCCCCTCTAGGTGCTCTCAAGGATCCGGACTGGGTGTTGGCCATGCAGGAAGAGCTCAACAACTTCAAAAGAAATGAAGTTTGGAGCCTGGTGCCATGTCCAAAGCAAAACGTTATGGGAACCAAGTGGGTGTTCCACAACAAGCAAGACGAGCACGGGGTGGTAACAAGAAACAAGGCTCGACTTGTGGCAAAAGGTTATGCCCAAGTCGCAGGTTTGGATTTCGAGGAGACTTTTGCTCCTGTGGCTAGGTTAGAGTCTATTAGAATATTATTAGCCTATGCCGCTCACCACTCTTTTAGGCTGTTTCAAATGGACGTAAAGAGCGCTTTCCTCAACGGGCCAATTAAGGAGGAGGTATACGTGGAACAACCCCCTGGCTTTGAGGATGACAGGTATCCCGACCATGTGTATAAGCTCTCTAAGGCGCTCTATGGACTTAAGCAAGCCCCAAGAGCATGGTATGAATGCCTTAGAGATTTCCTTATTTCTAATGCTTTCAAGGTTAGGAAAGCCGATCCCACTCTTTTTACAAAGACTTGCAACAGTGATCTTTTTGTTTGCCAAATTTATGTTGATGACATAATATTTGGTTCTACTAATCAAAAGTCTTGTAAGGAGTTTAGAGGGTGATGACGCAAAAGTTCGAGATGTCGATGATGGGCGAGTTGACCTACTTCCTTGGATTCCATGTGAAGCAACTCAAGGACGACACCTTCATCTCCCAAACGAAGTACACACAAGATCTTCTCAAGAGGTTTGGAATGAAGGACGCCAAACCCGCGAAGACACCGATGGGAACTGACGGGCATGTTGACCTCAACAAAGGAGGTAAGTCTGTTGATCAAAAGTCATACCGGTCAATGATAGGTTCATTACTTTATCTTTGCGCTAGTAGACCGGACATTATGCTTAGTGTATGCATGTGTGCTAGATATCAATCCGACCCCAAGGAGTGTCACTGAAAGTCGCCTAGAGGGGGGGTGAATAGGCAAATCTGAAATTTATAAAGTTTAAGCACAACTACAAGCCGGGGTTAGCGTTAGAAATGTAATCGAGTAAAAAAGAGAGGGTGAAAACAAATCATAAGCGAATAAGAGCGGATGACACGGTGATTTGTTTTACCGAGGTTCGGTTCTTGCAAACCTACTCCCCGTTGAGGTGGTCACAAAGACTGGGTCTCTTTCAACCCTTTCCCTCTCTCAAACGATCACTTAGACCGAGTGAGCTTTCTTCTTAATCAAACGGGTCACTTAGACCCCACAAGGACCACTACAAACTTAGTGTCTCTTGCTTTGATTACAAGTGTCTTGAGAATAAGAATGGGAAGAGAAGAAAGCACGATTGCAAAATCCAAGCGACAAGAGCAACAAATAACACACGGATCACTCTCTCTCTCTCAAGTCACTAATCACTAATGATCACTTGACTCAGTTGTGGAACTTGGAGAGATTGGAAGCTTTGATTGTGTCTTGGAATGGATTGCTAGCTCTTGTATTGAATGATGAAGGTTGGAATGCTTGGATGAAGTGAATGGAGGTGGTTGGGGTTGTATTTATAGCCACCAACCACTTCCTAGCCATTGCTCCAATTCTGCTGACCGCGGACGGTCCACACCCCTGGTCCGGACGGTCCGCCCCTGTACATCAACGGCTGAAATCGCAACGGTCAGCAGTAATGGCTATATCAATGGCTATAATGCATTAAATGTGTCGTCAGATGTCAGATAAAGGCAATCGCGGACGGTCCGGTTGTGCACCTCGGACGGTCCGCGAGGACGCTATAATTCATTTTACCGAACCCATCACCTTCGGGTTTTTTGGTTCCTCACCTACCGGACGGTCCGCGCCTGAGGCCGGACGGTCCGCGCGTGGTCTCGGACGGTGCTTGCTTTCCCTCCGGACGGTCCGTAGTGTTGAGTTGAGTTTTTGCAGTGGTTCTGTCTGAGGGTCATCCTTGTGTTGCGGACGGTCCGCCGCAAGGGCCCGGACGGTCCGCGCTTAGTCTGTTTTTCCAAAAAGCTTCTCTTGTCTAGAATAATCTATGGTATTCCGGACAATCGATTTAGAATAGTTGTAGATGAACCTTTGGCACCTGTAGAACATATAATCTAGAGCAAACTAGTTAGTCCAATTATTTGTGTTGGGCAATTCAACCACCAAAATCATTTAGGAAAAGGTGTAAGCCTATTTCCCTTTCAATCTCCCCCTTTTTGGTGATTGATGCCAACACAAACCAAAGCAAATATATAAGTGCAGAATTAAACTAGTTTGCATAATGTAAGCGCAAAGGTTGCTTGGAATGAAACCAATAACTATTTCTACTAGATATGCATGGATGGCTTTCTTCTTATTAAACATTTTGGACCACACTTGCACCACTTGTTTTGTTTTTGCAAATGTTTTGGAAATTCTTTTTCAAAGTCTTTTACAAATAGTCAAAGGTAAATGAATAAGATTTTTGAGAAGCATTTTCAAGATTTGAAATTTTCTCCCCCTGTTTCAAATGCTTTTCCTTTGACTAAACAAAACTCCCCCTTAATGAAATCCTCCTCTTAGTGTCCAAGAGGGTTTTAGATATTTATTTTGAAGAGGGTGTACCAATTTGAAATTATATCAACAATAAAATACCAATTTTGAAAACACTACTTTAAATACAAATTGAAAGACTAAATTTTTGAAATTGGTGGTGGTGCGGTCCTTTTGCTTTGGGCTAATACTTTCTTCCCCTTTGGCATGAATCGCCAAAAACGGATACTTGTGAGTGAAATATAAGCTCTTTGTTCAAACTTTCTCCCCTTTGGTAAATAATATAGGGGTGAAGATTATACCAAATTGGAGAGCATTGTGGAGCGACGGCGAAGGATGAATAATTCGATGGAGTGGAGTGGAAGCCTTGTGTCTTCGCCGAGGACTCCATTTCCCTTTCAACCTATGACTTAGCATAATATTCACTTGAAAACATATTAGTCATAGCAAATGAAAGAGATATGATCAAAGGTATATAAATGAGCTATGTGTGCAAAATCAAAATTTCTAGAATCAAGAATATTTAGCTCATGCCTAAGTTTGGTAAAAGATTTCTCATCTAGTGGTTTGGTAAAGATATCGGCTAATTGTTCTTTAGTGTTAATATAAGCAATCTCGATATCCCCCGTTGTTGGTGATCCCTCAAAAAGTGATACCGAATGGCTATGTGTTTAGTGCGGCTATGCTCAACGGGATTATCCGCCATGCAGATTGCACTCTCATTATCACATAGAAGAGGAACTTTGGTCAATTTGTAACCATAGTCCCTAAGGGTTTGCCTCATCCAAAGCAATTGCGCGCAACAATGGCCTGCGGCAATATACTCGGCTTCGGCGGTAGAAAGAGCTACAGAATTTTGTTTCTTAGAAGCCCAAGACACCAGAGATCTTCCCAAGAACTGGCAAGTCCCTGATGTGCTCTTTCTATCAATTTTACACCCTGCCCAATCAGCATCGGAATATCCAATTAAGTCAAAAATGGATCCCCTGGGGTACCAAAGGCCAAACTTAGGAGTATAAACTAAATATCTCAAGATTCGTTTTATGGCCCTAAGGTGAACTTCCTTAGGATCGGCTTGGAATCTTGCACACATGCATACGGAAAGCATAATATCCAGTCGAGATGCACATAAATAGAGTAAACAACCTATCATCGACCGGTATACCTTTTGATCTACGGATTTACCTCCCGTGTCGAGGTCGAGATGCCCATTGGTTCCCATGGGTGTCTTGATGGGCTTGGCATCCTTCATCCCAAACTTTGTGAGTATGTCTTGAATGTACTTCGTTTGGCTAATGAAGGTGCCCTCTTGGAGTTGCTTGACTTGAAATCCTAGAAAATACTTCAACTCCCCCATCATAGACATCTCGAATTTTTGAATCATAATCCTACTAAACTCTTCACAAGTAGATTTGTTAGTAGACCCAAATATGATATCATCAACATAAATTTGGCATACAAACAAATCATTTGCAATTGTTTTAGTAAGGAGAGTAGGATCGGCTTTGCCGACTTTGAAGTCATTAGAAATAAGAAAATCTCTTAGGCATTCATACCATGCTCTTGGGGCTTGCTTGAGCCCATAAAGCGCCTTAGAGAGTTTATAAACATGGTTAGGGTACTTACTATCTTCAAAGCTGGGAGGTTGCTCAACATAGACCTCCTCCTTGATTGGTCCATTGAGGAAGGCACTTTTCACGTCCATTTGATAAAGCTTAAAGCCATGGTAAGTAGCATAGGTAAGTAATATGCGAATTGACTCAAGCCTAGCTACGGGTGCATAGGTTTCACCGAAATCCAAACCTTCGACTTGTGAATATCCCTTGGCCACAAGTCGGGCTTTGTTCCTACCACACCATGCTCATCTTGCTTGTTGCGGAAGACCCACTTGGTTCCTACAACATTTTGATTAGGACGTGGAACTAAATGCCATACCTCATTCCTCGTGAAGTTGTTGAGTTCCTCTTGCATTGCCAACACCCAATCCGAATCCTTTAATGCGTCTTCTATCCTATATGGCTCAATAGAAGACACAAAAGAGTAATGTTCACAAAAATGTGCAACACGAGATCGAGTGGTTACCCCCTTATGAATATCGCCGAGGATGGAGTTCACGGGGTGATCTTGTTGTATTGCTTGGTGGACTCTTGGGTGTGGTGGTCTTGGACCGTCATCATCTTCCTTGTCTTGATCATTAGCATCTCCCTCTTGATCATTGTCCTCCTCTTGAGGTAGCCCATCTTCTTGATCTTCTTTTTCATCCTCTTGAGCTTGATCCTCATCTTGAGTTGGTGGAGATGCTTGCATGGAGGAAGATGGTTGATCTTGTGCTTGTGGAGGCTCTTCGGATTCCTTAGGACACACATCCCTAATGGACATGTTCCTTAGGGCGATGCACGGAGCCTCTTCATCATCTAGCTCATCAAGATCAACTTGCTCTACTTGAGAGCCGTTAGTCTCATCAAACACAATGTCACAAGAAACTTCAACTAGTCCAGTGGACTTGTTAAAGACTCTATATGCCCTTGTGTTTGAATCATATCCTAGTAAAAAGCCTTCTACAGCCTTAGGAGCAAATTTAGATTTTCTACCTCTTTTAACAAGAATAAAGCATTTGCTACCAAAGACTCTAAAATATGAAACAGTGGGCTTTAACCGGTTAGGAGTTCATATGATGTCTTCTTGAGGATTCGGTGAAGGTATAGACAGTTGATGGCGTAGCAACCAGTGTTGATTGCTTCCGCCCAAAACCGGTCCGAAGTCTTGTACTCATCAAGCATGGTCCTCGCCATGTCAAGTAGAGTTCTATTCTTCATCTCCACTACACCATTTTATTGTGGCGTGTAGGGAGAAGAGAACTCATGCTTGATGCCCTCCTCCTCAAGAAAGCCTTCGATTTGTGAGTTCTTGAACTCCGTCCCGTTGTCACTTCTTATTTTCTTGATCCTTAAACCGAACTCATTTTGAGCCCGTCTCAGGAATCCCTTTAAAGTCTCTTGGGTTTGAGATTTTTCCTGTAAAAAGAATACCCAAGTGAAGCGAGAATAATCATCCACAATTACAAGACAATACTTACTCCTGCCGATGCTTATGTAAGCTATCGGGCCGAATAGGTCCATGTGGAGTAGTTCAAGCGGCCTATCGGTCGTCATGATGTTCTTGTGTGGATGATGGGCTCCAATTTGCTTCCCTGCTTGACATGAGCTACAAACCCTGTCTTTCTCAAAATGAACATTGTTTAGTCCCAAAATATGCTCTCCCTTTAGAAGCTTATGAAGATTCTTCATCCCAACATGGGCTAGTCGGCGGTGCCAGAGCCATCCCATGTTAGTCTTAGCAATTAAGCAAGTATCGAGTTCAGCTCTATCAAAATCAACTAAGTATAGCTGACCCTCTAACACTCCCTTAAATGCTATTGAATCATCACTTCTTCTAAAGACAGTAACACCTATATCCGTAAAAAGACAGTTGTAGCCCATTTTACATAATTGAGAAACGAAAAGCAAATTGTAATCTAAAGAGTCTACAAGAAAAACATTGGAAATAGAATGGTCAGGTGATATAGCAATTTTACCAAGTCCTTTGACCAAACCTTGATTTCCATCCCTGAATGTGATAGCTCTTTGGGGATCATAGTTTTTCTCGTAGGAGGAGAACATCCTTTTCTCCCCTGTCATGTGGTTTGTGCACCCGCTATCAATGATCCAACTTGAGCCCCCAGATGCATAAACCTACAAAACAATTTTAGGCCTTGTTCTTAGGTACCCCAATGGTCTTGGGTCCTTTCACATTAGAAACAAGTACCTTGGGTACCCAAACACAAGTCTTTGACCCCTTGTGTTTGCCCCCAACATATTTGACAATTACTTTGCCTGATTTGTTAGTTAAAACATAAGATGCATTAAAAGTCTTAAATGAAATATTAGGTTCATTTGATGCAATAGGAGTTTTCTTCTTAGGCAATTTAGCATGAGTGGATTGCCTAGAACTAGATGCCTCATCTTATACATAAAAGCATGATGAGAGCCAGAGTGAGACTTCCTAGAGTGAATTCTCCTAATTTTGCGCTCGGGATAACCGGCAGGGTATAAAATGTAACCCTCGTTATCCTGAGGCATGGGAGCTTTGCCCTTAACAAAGTTAGACAATCTTTTAGGAGGGGCATTAAGCTTGACATTGTCTCCTTGTTGGAAGCCAATGCCATCCTTAATGTCAGGGCGTCTCCCATTATAGAGCATGCTTCTAGAAAATTTAAAATTTTCATTTTCTAAGTCATGCTCATTAATTTTGGCACTAAGTTGAGCTATGTGATCATTTTGTTTCTTAATTAAAGCTAGGTGATCATGAATAGCATCAACATTTATGTCTCTACATCTAGTGCAAATAGTGACATGCTCAATGGTAGATGTAGATGGTTTGCAAGTATTTAATTCAACAATCTTTGCATGTAAAATATCATTCTCATCTCTAAGATTGGAAATAGAAGCATTGCAAACATTTAATTCCTTAGCCTTAGCAATTAATTTATCATTCTCAAACTTAAGGCTAGCAATGATTCATTCAACTTGTTAATCTTGGCAATTAAACTAGCATTATCATTTCTAAGATTAGCAATTGAATCATCACAAACATTTGATTCCTCAACCTTAGCAATTAATTTGGCATTTTCATTTCTAAAGCTAGAAATAGTGTCATGGCAAGTGCTTAGCTCACTAGTTAATTTTTCACATTTTCCTACCTCTAGAGCATAAGCATTTTTAACCTTAACATGCTTTTTGTTTTCCTTAATAAGGAAGTCCTCTTGGGTATCCAAGAGTTCATCCTTGTCATGAATAGCACTAATTAATTCATTCAATTTCTCTTTTTGTTGCATGTTTAAGTTAGCAAAAAGGGTGAGCAAATCATCCTCATTATCACTAGAGCTAGCCTCATCACTAGAAGTTGCATACTTAGTGGAAACTCTAGATTTTACCTTCTTCTTCTTGCCGTCCTTTGCCATGAGGCACTTGTGGCCGACGTTGGGGAAGAGAAGGCCTTTGGTGACGGCGATGTTTGCGGCGTCCTCGTCGTTGGAGGAGTCGGTGGAGCTCTCGTCCGAGTCCCACTCCCGGCAAACATGGGCATCGCCGCCCTTCTTCTTGTAGTACCTCTTCTTTTCTCTTCTCTTTCCCTTCTTGTCGTCGCCCCTGTCACTATCACTTGATAATGGACATTTTGCAATAAAATGACCGGGCTTACCACATTTGTAGCAAACTTTCTTGGAGCGGGGCTTGTAGTCTTTCCCCCTCCTTTGTTTGAGGATTTGGCAAAAACTCTTGATGATGAGCGCCATTTCCTCGTTGTCGAGCTTGGAGGCGTCGATGGGGAGCCTACTTGATGTAGACTCTTCCTTCTTCTCCTTCGTCGCTTTGAAGGCGACTGGTTGCACCTCGGGTGTGGTGGCGCCTCGCTCGATGATTTGTTTGGAGCCTTTGATCATTAGTTCAAAGCTCACAAACTTTCCTATTACTTCTTCGGGAGACATTAGTTTATATCATGGATCACCATGAATTAACTGAACTTGAGTAGGGTTAAGAAAAACAAGTGATCTAAGAATAACCTTGACCATTTCACGGTCATCCCATTTGGTGCTCCCGAGGTTGCGCACTTGGTTCACCAAGGCCTTGAGCCGGTTGTACATGGCTTGTGGTTCCTCCCCTTAGTGAAGCATGAATCGACCGAGCTCCCCGTCGATCGTCTCCCGCTTGGTGATCTTGGTCACCTCATCTCCTTCGTGCGCGGTCTTGAGCATGTTCCAAATCTCCTTTGCACTCTTCAACCCTTGCACCTTATTATACTCCTCTCGACTTAGAGAGGCGAGGAGTATAGTTGTGGCTTGAGAGTTAAAGTGTTGGATTTGTTCGACCTCCTCCGAATCATAATTCTTATCCCCCTTCTTCGGTACCTGCGCTCCATACTCAACAATATCCCATATGCTTTTGTGGAGTGAGGTTAGGTGATGCCTCATTTTATCACTCCACATTGAATAATCTTCACCTTCAAACATAGGTGGTTTGCCTAATGGGACAGAAAGTAATGAAGTGCGTTTTGAAATACGAGGGTAGCGAAGGGGCATCTTACTATACTTCTTGCGCTCATGGCGCTTAGAAGTGGCAGATGTCGATTCCGAGCCGGAGGTGGAGGGTGACGAAGAGTCGGTCTCGTAGTAGACCACCTTCTTCATCTTCTTCTTCTTGTCACCCTTCCATTGGGACTTGATGGAGGAAGAGGATTCCTCCTTGTGCTTGTGGGCAGACTCCCTTGAGTGTGTTCTCCCCGAGCTTGCAGACTTGTCGCCGGTCCCGATCTCCCTCATGGTGGATGCTCCCGACATCACTTCGAGCGGTTATGCTCTAATGAAGTACTAGCTCTGATACCAATTGAAAGTCGCCTAGAGGGGGGGTGAATAGGCAAATCTGAAATTTATAAAGTTTAAGCACAACTACAAGCCGGGGTTAGCGTTAGAAATGTAATCGAGTCAAAAAGAGAGGGTGAAAACAAATCACAAGCGAATAAGAGCGGATGACACGGTGATTTGTTTTACCGAGGTTCGGTTCTTGCAAACCTACTCCCCGTTGAGGTGGTCACAAAGACCGAGTCTCTTTCAACCCTTTCCCTCTCTCAAACGGTCACTTAGACCGAGTGAGCTTTTTCCTTAATCAAACGGGTCACTTAGACCCCACAAGGACCACTACAAACTTAGTGTCTCTTGCTTTGATTACAAGTGTCTTGAGAATAAGAATGGGAAGAGAAGAAAAAACGATTGCAAAATCCAAGCGACAAGAACAACAAATAACACACGGATCACTCTCTCTCTCAAGTCACTAATCATTAATGATCACTTGACTCAATTGTGGAACTTGGAGAGATTGGAAGCTTTGATTGTGTCTTGGAATGGATTGCTAGCTCTTGTATTGAATGTTGAAGGTTGGAATGCTTGGATGAAGTGAATGGAGGTGGTTGGGGTTGTATTTATAGCCACCAACCACTTCCTAGCCGTTGCTCCAATTCTGCTGACCGCGGACGGTCCGCGCCCCTGGTCCGGACGGTCCGCCCCTGTACATCAACGGCTGAAATCGCAACGGTCAGCAGTAACGGCTATAATGCATTAAATGCATCGTCAGATGTCAGATAAAGGCAATCGCGGACGATCCGGTCGTGCACCCCGGACGGTCCGCGAGGATGCTATAAATCATTTTACCGAACCCGTCACCTTCGGGTTTTTGGTTCCTCACCTACCGAATGGTCCGCGCTTGAGGCCGAACGGTCCGCGCGTGGTCTCGGACGGTGCTTGCTTTCCCTCCGGACGGTCCGTAGTTGAGTAGAGTTTTTGCAGTGGTTCTGTCCGAGGGTCATCCTTGTGTCGCGGACGGTCCGCCGCAAGGGCCCGGACGGTCCGCGCTTAGTCTGTTTTTCCAAAAAGCTTCTCCTGTCCGAAATAATCTATGGTATTCCGGACAATCGATTTAGAATAGTTGTAGATGAACCTTTGGCACCTGTAGAACATATAATCTAGAGCAAACTAGTTAGTCCAATTATTTGTGTTGGGCAATTCAACCACCAAAATCATTTAGGAAAAGGTGTAAGCCTATTTCCCTTTCAGTCACCTTGTGGCCGTTAAGCGAATTCTTAGGTATTTAGTTTCTACGCCTTACTTCGGGGCCTGGTATCCAAAGGGGTCTATCTTTGACTTGATTGGATACTCAGACTTCGACTATGCCAGGTGCAAGGTTGATAGGAAGAGTACATCAGAGACGTGCCAATTTATAGGAAGGTCCCTGGTGTCTTGGAGTTCCAAGAAACAAACCTCTGTTGCCCTATCCACCGCTGAGGCTAAGTATGTTGTCGCAGGACAGTGTTGCGCGCAACTACTTTGGATGAGGCAAACCCTCCGGGACTTTGGCTACAATCTGAGCAAAGTCCCACTCCTATGTGACAATGAGAGTGTGATCCGCTTAGCGGATAATCCTGTTGAACACAGCCGCACTAAACACATAGACATCTGCCATCACTTCCTGAGAGACCACCAGCAAAAGGGAGATATCGATGTGTACCACATTAGCATCGAGAACCAGCTAGTCGATATCTTCACTAAGCCTTTATATGAGAAAAGGTTTTGCAGGTTGCGTAGTGAGCTAAATGTCCTAGATTCGTGTAACTTGGATTGATCTATAGCATACATGTGTTCTATGCCTTTGATCATGTTATTTTAAGCATTTAAATCCATTATTGTTTATTTATGGTGATCAAGTTGTACAAGTCATCCCCGGACCTCACAAGTCCGAATGCAGATGTGCACATGTTTAGGGAGAGATGTGCTACAACTTGATCCCTTTGAGACTAATTTGTTTGTTTGAGTATACTTGATGTAGTCTCAAAGGTACATTGAAAGGGAAAATGAACTTGGACGCCGCAAAGACTTCCACTGCACTCCGGTATTAGTGTATTTAATTCCAAGTTCATACTTATGCTCTCATTGCCTTTCTGCTCGTAATCGACATTTTTGGTGAGGCAATGGGGTTAAAGGGCCAAAAATGATCCCGTTTTGGGGCTTAATGCCAAAGGGGGAGAAATTAAGGCCAAAGCAAATGGATCAACCAACCACTTCAGAATTTTGAAAATAGTAGAGTTAGAACCTGTGATTTGTCCAAAATACTCTCATTGCAAAATTTGGTCTCTTATTGGGAGAATTTTAATTTTGGGAAAAGGGGGAGTTTTTGGCACTTGATCAATTTCACTCTTGGGATATCTATCTATTTGCCCAAACAAGTGTATTTGACTTAGAGATAGGAAAAAGAATTTTATTTGCAAAAACAAACCAAGTGGTGGCAAAGAGTGATCCAAATATGCCAAATCATAAGCAAAAACAATTTGGTCTTCAATTGCATTGATGTTGCACTTCTTTTGTTGCTTTTTTATGTGTTGGCATAAATCACCAAAAAGGGGGAGATTGAAAGGGAAATATGCCCTTGGGCAATTTCTTTAAGTATTTTGGTGATTAGATGCCCAACACATATTAACTGAGTCCTTATGTGCTAAATGTGTGAAAAGTGCAAATCAAAGTACATGGTATATTTCTAGACTTAGTATATTATTTTGTACACTAATGTGTTTGTATAAGTGCTAGAAACAGGGCCAAGAGAAGAAGAAATGCAATGGACAAGTCTTGGTTGTGTGCAGCCAAACTCCAGCTCGGCCTGGCACACCGGACTGTCCGGTGGTGCACCGGACAGTGTCTGGTGCCCCAGGATGGCCGACGGTGAACCAGCTGCTCTCGGGAATCGACGGAGTTGTACGGCTATAATTCATCGGACTGTTCGGTGGTGCACCGGACTGTCCGGTGAGTCATCCACGACGAACTAGTCGCTCTCGGGAAACGGAAAAGGCGACGTGGCTATAATTCACCAGACTGTCCGGTGAGTCAACAGTGCCAGCGGCCAACGGTCGTCCGCGCGATCAACACGCGACACGTAGCCTGCTCCAATGGTCGGCTGGGTGCACCGGACTGTCCGGTGCGCCAACCGGCCCCAGGGAGCAACGGTCGGCTGCGCCCAATAAGGAAGGAGATCGTGCATAAAACATGAACAGTGGCTGTTCGGTGGTGCACCGGACTGTCCGGTGCACCACTCGACAGAAGGCAAGAATGACCTTCCAAATTGATCTCTAACGGCTCCTAGCTGCCTTGGGGCTATAAAAGGGACCCCTAGGCGCATGGAGCACCACACCAAGCTTACAAGAAACATCCTAAGGCACCTAGACTCTGCATTCACGCAATCGGATCATAGTTCTTGAGATTTGAGCACTTTTGAGTTGTAAACTCCTCGCGCTGTTTGTGTGCTCACTTCTTCACTTGTGTGCGTGGTGTTGCTGCGGATTTGAGTCTTGTGTGCGTTGCTTTCCTTCCTTTACTCTTGCGCTTTGTTGTGATCTCTATTGTAAGGGCGAGAGACTCCAAATTGTGGAGATTCCTCGCAACCGGGAAAAATACTCTAAAGGAAAAGACCGTGGTATTCAAGTCGATCATTGGATCACTTGAAAGGGGTTGAGTGCAACCCTCGTCCATTGGGACGCCACAACGTGGAAGTAGGCAAGTGTTACTTGGCCGAACCATGGGATAAAAACCGCGTGTCTCGTGTGTTGCTTCTTGTGATTGTTTTGACCACACGAGCGTGTTCCATAGCCACTTGATTTCACTAACACCTTGATAATCAAGTTTGTGGCTATTTAGTGTTTAAATTTACAGGATCACCTATTCACCCCCTCTAGGTGCTCTCACTGGGTCCTTGGTTTCTTGTAGAGAGACCCCTGGACCTTATTTTAATCACAGAAATAGGTCTAATTTAGGGTTTTGAATCCCAAAACTTGTAAGATTCATAACTTTGTCATATGAACTCCAAATGGGATGGTTCAAATTACAAAATGTATATTATAATATTTTCTATCTATTTAAATTATGTTCATTCATTGTTTCCATTTTATGGTTGGTCTCTATGTTAGGGTAAGACTATGAAAACCTTATTGGAAATAAAATAAAGATGAAAGCCCTAACAAATATTCAAGTGCCTAACTTTGAAGACCTAACCTCATTTAATGTATGACCCATCCCTGAAATAAGTTTATTTAAGTAATTAATTTACTAAGATAGACCTAGTAAGAGAACAATAGACCACTAGGCATAGTGATCTACCCCAAAACCTAGATCTGCCATGTGTGTCTTTACCTTTTTTTTGTTGAAACTGTGTTCACTCTGTTGCATATTTTTGGTGTATTGTTCTTTTGTTATTCCCCAAGTGTATTGAATGAATGGTTGCCTTGCATAGACAACGAGCAGTCCAAGGTTCCCGAGTGTGTTGCAGGAGATTTCCCTAAGCAACAACCTGGTGAAGGCAAGTGTCCTCTAACCCATTATGTCCTACTTACTTTATAATTCATTGTCCCACATACCATTATCAACCTAAGGATTGACTAGTATTTTATTTTTCCTATCCTTGGTTACCCTTTGGGAATTGGTTACTATGATTAGTATCATGCTATTGCTTTACTTTAATCAATGATCATGATGAGAACATTTATGATACGTTGATGATATCTTGATTATGATGATGAACATGTGATACTATAGGGGACACAGGTTGTTTCCCAAGCACCTCTCCGTAAGGACCTGTTCGCTGGATGACCACCCAAGAAAACAATACAACCATGAGGGTGGAATGTGACACCTTAGCTGGTTAATTGGAAGAACTTGGGGTGTAGTTTGCTTCACCGTTATGCCATCAATGGGGACTGGGGCATAATGTTTGCTCTGCTAAGGGTGGGAGTCGAGGTTCATTCGATTTGGTTTTGTTAGTAACCCACCTTAGGGAGGAGTATTGTGTTTGTATGACTGACAAAACCTAACGAGCAACTACACACCAGGAGAATCTTTGTAAAGGCTACGTAGTGATACACTGCCAGATCACCTAGGTAGTGATCAATGGGTTGTAGCGCTACTCGGGGAGAAAGGGAATCACAGCTCGTAGGTAAAGTGTGCAACCTCTGCAGAGTGTTAGAAACTGGTATATCAGCCATGCTCACGGTTATGAGCAGCCTTGGGAGCTCCTTTGATTAGATACTCTGGATACTTTTATGATGATGCTTAATGTTGATGGTTATAATTATGGTTTCTGGTATTTCCTCTTGGAGGGAGTGCCATTCGGGTAATAACTTGGGGTTATTGCTAAAACTTGGCTTTCTACTAGTAATAAATACATGACCAACTAAAAGCAACTGCTTTGAGCTTAACCCCACATACAACTAGTCCACTTTAGCCAAACGGGACATTTGCTGAGTACATTGATGTGTATTCACCCTTGCTTAAAACACCAACCCAGGTTGTTCCCATTGCAACCAGTGCTCAGGAGGATATGAAGGCAACTTGGAGGACTTCTAGGAGTTTCAAGACTATGATGAGTTCTAGATTAGATTAGTGGAAAACCCCTAGTCAACTACCTATGAAGGCCTTATCGTACTGTGTTTCGTTCAACACTTTGATTATGACTCAAATTAATGACTTTGTGGATGTTTCGAACATCGAGATGTAATAAAGTACTTGTTTCCGCTATTATTTTGAGCAATGTGTGATGATGTCCAACTATGTAATCGTTGTGTACATGAATTTATGATCATGGCACATACATGGTTCGCATTCGGGTTGCCTTCTAAAACTAGGTGTGACAGGTGCCCCCAAGTGGAAATAAGCCAATCAATGCTTCTATGACCATTGCACAGGCGCTGTCTGGTGCACACTGAAAAGTCTGGTGTACCTGTGGACAGAGGAAGTTTTGGAGCTTCCAAATGAAGCTTGAACGGCTCCTAAGCCCCTTGGGGCTATAAAAGGGACTCCCAAGCGCCTTGGAGTAATACCCCGAGCATCCCAAGTGCACACTACAACTCCGAGACTCCGCAACCATGTCCTCTAGTGATTTAAGAGAGATTTGAATGATGTTTCTGAGTTTAACTCTGTCGCTTTGTTCTTGCACTCGTCTTTGCTTTTTGTGTGTGTGTTGTTGTGTTGTGCTCTTGTGTGCGTGTTCTTACTCCCTCCCTTACGCTGAGTTCGATTGTAATCTTTGTGTAAGGCGTGAGAGACTCCAAACTTGTGGAGATTCCACACAAATGGGATCAAAGATACAAGGAAGATAATTGTAGCACTCAAGTTTGATCTTTGGATCACTTGAGAGGGGGTTGAGTGCAACCCTTGACCAAACGATGTCACCACAACATGGAGGTAGGCTTTGGCCGAACCATGGGAAAGAACCATTGTGGCTCTTGTCTACTTTCTTTATTGTAATTGTTGTTTTCCTTAGTGCTCATATTCACTTGCAATATTGCTCCTAGTTTAATACTCATCTTAAGAGAGCAATCAAGTGAAGAGTTTATCTTTCTCTCCTCTTCTCATCAAAACTTGGTTTTAGTTCTAACTAACACTTTTATTAGACCAAGTTTATGTTGTTTGAAGTATTTTTTGCTATTCACCCCCTAGGTGCTCTCAATTGGTATCATAGTCATTCTCTTCAACAATGGACTATTCGCCCGAAGAGATGGATCCTAAAGGTAAGGCGAAGATGGCCAAAGAGAAGGAGAAGGAGGTCCTCTCCGGTGACACACCCAAGGGAGGAGAGACCATCGACTCTGGGTCAAGCAAGAAAAAGAAGGATGAGAAGAAGAAGAAGTGCAACACGAAGATAGTCTACTACGACAGCGAAGCTTCTTCGTCTTCACCAATGGAGGAGGACGACTCATCCTCTTCAAAGAAAAAGACGGTCAAACAAAACTACTCTAAGATGTCTTTTAATTATTCTCACATACCTTACAATTCAAATGCGCATTTGCTCTCTATCCCTCTCAGCAAGCCTCCTCACTTTGATAGGGAGGACTATTCTTGGTGCACAATCATTTATTTTCTCTTCATCCTAGCATTTGTAATGTTGTATAAAAATGGTAGCAATCGCTAGATAGTGATGATGAAAATTACAATGCCATGGATGTTCAAGAACAAATTCATAAAAATGCTCAAGCTACTATTGTGCTTCTAGCTTCTCTATGCAGGGATGAATATAATAAAGTTAGTGGATTGGACAATGCCAAGGAGATTTGGGACACCCTCAAGATTGCTCATGAGGGGAACGACATCACCGTGATCACCAAGATGGAGCTAGTGGAGGGCGAGCTGGAGAGGTTCGCCATGAGGAGGGGTGAAGAGCCAACTGAAACATACAATAGGCTCAAGATCCTGGTGAACAAGATATGAAGCTATAAGAGCACAAGATGGACGGACCACGACGTCATGCGACTAATGTTAAGGTCATTTACTATCATTGATCCTAATCTTGTGAACCTTATTCATGAGAACCCAGGTACACCAAGATGTAACTCGAGGAAATTCTTGGCAAAATTGTGAGCGGACTCATGATGGCAAAGGAGGCTAGGTACATCGACGACATCGCTAACGGACCTCTTTCTCAACACTATGAGCCTTAAACCGTTGCTCTAAAAGGGTTGGGGGGGAGGGGTAGAACGACCAGTGGCAGAATGTAACACCCTGAATTTGGGGGTATAAAATTTCTTCTCTAATATCTACCAAATTCAGGTGTTACTCCTTTTCTCATCCCTGTAAATTTGCTTTCTCTTCCTTTTAATAGATTCTAAGTTTTTATGAGAGAGATGTACTATTTATTCAAGAGTATTAAAACATATGGGAGACATGAAATGTTGCATCATGTTGAGCCTAGATTGTTCTTTTGTCTGATGCACATGTTTGGAATATTTAAATTTGAATTTGTGGCATGTTTGAATATAAATCCAAATGAGAAAATAAAAGAAAAAGGGATTAGAAAATTCAGAATAAAAGAAAACTCAAAGAAGCCCAGCCGCCCCCTTCCCAGCCTTTCGGCCCAGCCAGCCCGCACGCGCCCACTCTACCAGGTGGGTCCCGCCTGTTGGCGTCGAACCCGCTCGCCCGCGCGCGCACTCGCTCCCTCCCTTTGTCTCTGTCCGATGGGGCCATCTCATCCGCACCGACTCACCCACTCCCTCGCGCGCCCCCTCGTTGACTCGTAGGCCCCACCCGTCATCCCCGTCTCCCACCCCACAACCGTCGTGCCTACGCCCACGGCATGCGCTCCATGCGGACAAACCGCGCCCACGCCCCCACGACTTGCCCCACGCACGTCGTCCGAGCGCCTAGGTGAAGACCCTGGACCCCCCTCAGCACGCCCCTACCCCTCATTCACCCTCTCCTTGCCCCTTGCCCTCACCCAGGTCACAGCGCCGCCACCGTCGTTGCCCAGCCGTTCTGCCGTCCTCGCCGGGCCTTTGCCATCGCCTCGGCCACGGTGAGCTTTGTCTGAGCATAGTGCACTGGGAACACGCTTCGGTTTCCCCTTTCACCGTCCCCTCTGCCATGTCCACGCCTAACTCCTCCTCTGCGCAGGCTGGAGGTCGACGCCGCGCGTTCCCTCATTGTCCGGCCAATCGAAGCCTCCCAGCGTCGTGCCAAGCTTCCTCGAGCACCGCCTCTAGGTAAGGAACCTCACCGCCCTTCATTTGCACTAATTTTGTCTCATCGCGATGGATTTAGGCTCGTCGGAGCCGCTCCTCGTCGGGCCACCGCGTCTTCACGACGCCCGTCTAGTACAACCTTCCCCCATGCCCAAACCCAAACATAGAATACCCATACCCCCTCATCGAAGCTCATGCCGGTCTCGGTGCACCGGAGTATACCCCATTGCAGCGGGTATTGCTCACTATAGCACTCTCCGGTTCGCTCGAGACCCTCCTCCGTCGTCTGCCCGCCCTCGGTCTCGTTCTTGCGACCCAAGCTCCGCCATAGTGCTCATTAGGTTCTCCCCAATAGTCCTGGCCTGCCCAGACCGCTCCAGAAGCCCTAGATCCCCGGCACGCCTCGCCCCATGCGGCTACGCCACTACGGGCGCGAGCGGCGCCGCCCCTGGCCGGCTAGAGACTGTTAAGTCCCTGGACGCCCGATCTTGGCCACCCACCCCTGATCTGATGACCCAGATCTTTGAATAACGGTTCATGTGGTTCATTGAACTAGGGTCCTTGATCCGAGATCCAACTGCTAGAGTCTCGCACCCTCAACGCGCCACTAGCCCATGGGCCTCACGCGTCAGCGTCGTGCCCCACCCTAGGTCCACCTGTCAGGCGCCTCCATCTCGTGCACCCTCACTCTCGCCCAACACTTCTGATCTCGGCTATTGATCCAAGGTCCAACGGCCGAGGAGACCCGATACCCCTTCGATTTTGCCTTTTTGTAAAAAGAACCCTTGGTTCCCTAGTAATAGAACCTGCCGTCCCTGGTTATTGCAGTCGTACCCCCTGATTTCTTGCAGAGGGAACCCCGAGTTTGTTTCTAATTAAAATGGGTTCAAATTTAGGGTTTTGAATTCCAAAAATTGTGAATTTCATATTTGGCATATGAACTCCAAATTGGATGGTTCAAATTGCAAAATGTTCATAATTTTATTCTCTATCTATTTAAATTATTTCATCCACTATTTGCATGTCTTAATGTTGTGGCTATACTCCAGGTTAATTTAAAGTGATAGAATGTTTATTAAAGGGAGAATAAAAGTGAAACCCTAAAGAATAGTCAAGTGATTAACTTTGTGGAATTGATCCCATTTAATATATGATCCCATCTCTGGAGTAACTTTAGTTAAGTAAGTTATTTATTAAGATGGACATAGTTAGGGAAGTAATTTAATGAGATAAACTTAGTTAGAGAACAGTAGACCCTTAAACATAGTGATCTACCCTAGAACCTAGAGTTCACTTGTGTATCTGTACTTTTCTAATGAACTTGTGTTTGATCTGTTGCATATGTTTGGTGTAATGTTCTTTGTTATTTTTCAAATGTGTTGAATGAATGATTGCTTTGCGTATACAACGAGCAGTCCGTGGTTCTCGAGTGTGTTGCAGGAGACTTCCCTGAGCAACAACCTGGTGAAGGCAAGTGTCCTCTGACCCATTATGTCCTATTTACTTTATAATTCATTGTCCTGCTTACCATGATCAACCTAAGGATTGACTAGTATTTTGTTTTTCTGTCCTTGTTTACCCTTTGGGAATTGGTTTCCATGATTAGTATTATGCTACTGCTTTACTTAAATCAATGAACATGATGAGAATATTTATGATACGATGATGTTATTCTGGTATTGATGATGAACTTGTGATACTTTAAGAGGCTCGGGCTATTTCCCGGGTACTTCTCTGTAAGGACCTGTTCGTTGGATGTCCACCTGGGAAAACAGTATAACCATGAGGGTGGAATGGGACGCACTTAGCTGATTATTTTGAGGAACTTGTGGTGTACAATACTTTCTATGCCAAGGCTCGGTGCCGAGGTTCTTACATGTTGCTTTTGTTAGTCACCCTTTCTGTGGGGAGAGGTATTGTGTTTATCAAATTGGAGAGACCTAACGGACGACTATGACCTCTCGGGAATCTTTGTAAAGGCTACATAGTGAATCCCTAACCATTCACCTCTGTATGAAGATTGGGTTTGTACAACCCAGGCTAGGAAGGGATCACGACTCGTGGGTAAAGTGTGCAACCTCTATAAAATGTTAGAAACTGGTATACCAGTCGTGCTCACGGTTATGAGCAGCCTTGGGAGCTCCTTTGATTAGAGTAACTCTGGATACTTTTCATGATGATGCTTAATGATGATGATTGTCTTTATGGTATTTGGTATTTTCTCTTGGAGGGAGTGCCACTTGGGTAACAACTTGGTTTTATTACTAAAACTTGTCTTTCTACTAGTAATAAATATCTGACCAACTAAAAGCAATTGCTTTAAGCTTAACCCCATATACAGCTAGTCCACTTTAGCCAAACGAGACATTTGCCGAGTACGTTGATGTGTACTCACCCTTGCTTTAAAACACCCAAACCCTAGGTTGTCCCCATTGCAACCAATGCTCAGGAGAAGATGAAGGCAACATGGAGGATTTACAGGAGTTTCAGGACTTTGATGAGTTCTAGATTAGATTAGTGGCAAACCTCTAGTCAGTTGCATGTGAAGACCTTATCGTACTGTGTTTCGTAACTTTGATTATGACTTAAGTTAATGACTTTGTGGATGTATTGGACATCGTGATGTAATAATGTACTTATTTTCGCTATTATTTTGAGCAATATGTGATGATGTCTAATTATGTAATCGTTGTGTACGTGAATTTCTGATCCTGCCACGCACATGGTTCGTATTCGGTTTACCTTCCAAAACTAGGTGTGGCATAGAACAAGTTAGAGGCAGGCTACTCTTGCAGCCTTAATAAGTAGTAGAGATATTGAATAAATAGGGGATTTTAGCCCCTCCAATCCTCTATGGTTCTCAGGCTCCCAAACTAGTCCTAAGCTTATCGTGGGCTTCAATTAGGGCTGGAAAAAAGTTCCAGGCTCGCGAGCCGGCTTGGGCTCGCTTAGGCTCAGCTTAGAGCCTACTTTTATGGCTCGCTCAAACAGCGAGCTGAGCCGAGCCAATGTGAGCCCGAGCCAGCTCGCGATGTTGTGACATTACTGTGTTATTGATTTATTTTCTTAAATGTTTATGGATCTAATGCTAGATATAGTTTAAAATACATTCCTGAATTTTTTGTATATATTTTTTATTTTTTATATAATAAAAATATACAATTTATGCTTTAAATTGGATTTAGTGTGGTGGCTCACGAGCCTGAATAAACCCGAGTCGAGTCTGATCTTCGAGCTCACAATACGACTGAGCCAAGCCGAGCTTGGCTCACTAGGTGACTAAGCCGAGCTCGGCTTGTTTCCAGCCCTAGCTTCAATAGACCCGAGTCTGGGTTGAACATAACATTAGAGCAGGAACCAATTGGCGCTAGGCAGGGCCCAATTTGATGATGTGTTACTGGCGGCGTAGGTCTACACTAATGATCCCAAAAGATGAGCAAAAAACAAGATCTACGCCATCAGAAAAGATGAAAGATCTAGCGACATAAGGTTGTGTATCGTATATATAGCCATGCAAACGATAGACAACATTGTTTATAAAACGAAGTTTGAAATAGAAAATGGGATATGAGATGAGATAAAAGAACCGCTAGAGATAGCCTAACAAGTTTTTAAATATACAGTATCAAGAGGCGTTTGACATCACTTGAGAGCAAAAATTCAAGTAGAAGCTGGTCAAAGCTACGTAAACATCATAACTCCATAGATGCAAACTTTATAGAGTTTTGGGAGCTACAGTGTAAACATCTTGAGCACCTCTTTTACATCTTGGAGTGTTGAAACATGGCTGATATGAGGTAGAGTGGAGCCATGTCAAATACTAATTTAGATAGTCCATTGAAGTAGTCTAGTTCTTTTTTAACTAAGATTTATTTTATAGAATAGATAAATTATTAAATTTAGGTACTCACTTTGGCTAGATTTTTTTTCTAGGTGAAGTCAATATTTGGTGGGACCCACCTGAGAGGACGAAGGCGATGCTTGTGCACGCCACAAGTTTATAAAGACAGAAGAAAAGAACAGGACCTTTGTTGGCTTGGTGTATGTTGCTTCTTTTTAAAAGCTTTGGTGCTCTTTGCTACGTGGAGTGTGCACCGTGGGATGATGACAATGTTTTTTTTTCAAGTTTGGAATATGCCTCTGGAACAACTTATTTTCGTGAATCTGAGGCCAAGCTTCAGTACGCGTGTATGACGAAGGTTTTTGCATGGTACGTACTATGGAAATTCACAAAAAAAAAAGATTTTGGGGGACTATCACTGCGGGCTGCACCCGCGCCCTTCTAGCTGCGCCTACAAGTTGTTATTAGCTGTTCTTGGATGAATGATGAAATCGTATACGCACAGTACGAATGTATGATCGAGGATGTAAAGAGTATGGGTGGTAATAGATCGCGATCCAAATGGTTCTTCATAAAATGGTAAGATACTAAATATATTTTAGTTCAAAAATAAATAGAAATAGGACCGATCCTAATTCGATCCGATTTTTAAATCTTATAGTATAAAATTTAAAGTTTATTGTGACTCCTATTAGAAAGGGGGTGGGATAGCTTGAGCTTACATTAAAATGCTCAACTAGATGTTAATTGAGGAGCTCATTGCATGAGACATGGTATGGTGCCATATGACTATAAGTGAAGAAGATCAACAAACATATATAGTTGATCAACTCGTGTCCCTTATCATGATGGTATGTGTATCAATATATGCTTGAAGCTCCCAAGAGCCAACAGTTGGCGACTAAAATTTTAATCAAAGTATGAAAAAGACTTTAAAACAATATTTTAGATAATAAAATAATAAACAAATATTTTAGAGTAATGCATTCGAAGTATAGAGACAAAAGAAAGGAAAGGGCGACATCAACCTAGCAAAACCAGCCTAGTCGACTCTTCATGTGGCTAGGCCAGTTCTTGTGCATGCCACGGAGTCTGTCCTAGCCAATCCTAGCAAAATTGGCATATCCGATTAGCTGGCCAGTTTCGGACGACCAGGCTAAGCCGGTTCCCATACGCTAAGCCACAAGTGGCTTCCTTGGTCTCGACAAAACTGGTCTAGTCGGTTTGGCTTATTTTCATGTTGAGTTCAAACCGAATACTTTTTAAATTTTATTCTAGATATATTTTTATGAAGATCACGATGATTTATTGCATAACGATGAATTGTATGAAAGAATTGTCAAAGATTTGTTGCTAAAATGCTTGGATGACGATCAAGCTAGGATGGTTGTGTAGAAGAAGTTCAAGAAGTCATTTATACGCATCAATTGATTCCAAGGATGATTTGGCTTTTGAGACAGGCTCATTTTTACTCGTTTTTATTGTATGAATATGATTGTTGAATGCTTTTGTTACCGTAAAGGGTGCGAAGCGTGCCAACAGTTTGGTAATGTGCAATTGGTAACTATTGCATTGATGCATCCAATTATCAAACCAAAGCTAGATTTAAATGGCCAAATTCATCCCCCGTTATCAAAGGGCATTTTTTTGTCTTTGTTGCTACAAATTATTTCACTAAGTGGGCTGAAGTTGTTCTTTTGAAGAATATGACTCATAAGGATGTGATTGGATTTATTACTGAGCAATAATGGATAGATTCAACATTCCCCAAACATTAGCTTCGAACCAAAGGACATCTTTTGTATTGAAGGAGGTATGAGATTTTACCAAGTTATATAAGATCAAGCTACATCAATTCATCTCCATATTAAGCTCAAGTTAATGGCCAAGCTGAATCCAGCAACAAGAAGATCGAGAATGATCCTAGAAGGTGGCATGAGGTTTTGTCCGAGGCTTTATGGACTCACTGTGTCTCTAGGCACGCACGAAATTACTTCTTTTGAGTTGATGTATGGTCAAGAGATCGTATTACTCATTGAAGTAACTAAAATTTAGATGCATATATGTTTGCAAGATAAAATGGTTTGTCTAATGTTAAGTAGCATGACTTGTTGATGATAATATCAATGAAGTGACTGATAAGAGAAAACAAGCTTTGAAGGAGATTGAAAAGGATAAAAAAAGCATAGTTGTCCAGACCTATAACAAGCTAAAAGGTAAATCTTTTGAAGTTGGAGATTTTGTGTTAAGGGGGTGTTTGGTTTCTAGAGACTAATTTGTTAGTCCCTCCGTTGTATTCAATTTTAGTCCCTAAATTGCTAAATACGAAAACTAAAATAGAGTTTTTGTTTTTTATTTAGGAACTAAAATAGAATAAAATGGAGGGACTAAAAATTAGTCTCTAGAAACCAAACACTCTGTAAATACTATTCTACCTTTTGGGATGAAGAGCAACAAGTTTGAAAAAATGGCCACTAAACTGAGGGTCCATTGAGAGTTGCTAGGTCGTCGTCGTCTCCATAGAGTAATTAATAAAAGGTATTTTTTTTAAGAAAATCTTTTTAAGTGTTTTGCAAGAAGCCTTAAGTGCTATCTAAATAATGATCGATACATGCAACACCCTTAGATGCTAGATAGCTTATGGGTTAAACATCGTTGCTATTTGGTGCTTTCGTGTTTTTTTTGGGTTCATCTAAAGCTTCACCTAAAAATAGGAGGATGTATGTTGGTGACTAAAGTTGTCCAGAATATGAAAAGGATTTTGAAACAATATTCTGAATAATAAAATGATCACAAATAATATTTTTAGTATCCCATTCAAAGTCCAAGGCTGGCTGGCTAGTCTGGTTCTTCTGCACCTGCACTGCACGCAACCGAGGCTGGCTCGACCGGCCTCAACAAAATCGGATAGGCCGATTTGGGATCCGATCAAGCTGGTTTCCCTATGCATCGTTTGACCTGACACTGGCCTGGCCGGTTTGGGATCCGGCCTGACCGCTTTCCTGCGCGGCCTCCTTGGCCCTAACAAAACTAGCTTCCATTATTAGAAGCTGACATCATCGCGCGTGACAGAGCAACAACGTATCGATAATCAGACGCACGCACACAAACTTTTCTCCATGCATGGGGGAAAACCAAATGCTCTGAGCTCTGAAGCAAGTCATCAATTTACAACGAGCGAGCTAGCTAGCACTCCACCATATGAATGATTAACATCACGTACGCGCATGCATGTTGATGAGTAATAAATCGTAAGCGCTATTTCACTAGCTAGATTCACTTTTTTTTTCTACGTGGATAGAAAATGTAGTAAAAACGAGAATAGCTAGCGACTAGCAAATAGATAGAAGATTCCGCGTATTCCAAGAAAGAAACTGGACGTGTGAGATCAAATACTAGTGATGAGATAAATTACTATTTGTATTCTTCTCTCAGCTCCACATCAGCTAGCTATTTGAGATAGCAATTGCGGACGGCCTAAGCAGAAGAACTAGAATAGCTTGTTTTCTGCATGCATGTTGCCGGTCCCACAAATGCGCGGCCGGGGCGCATTCATTCGCAGTCTTCACTAGCTAGTTCATCGATCATCCATTCATCCTTGCTTGCACTGCACGTCGATCTTGCTATTCCTTTGTCAGCCTGACTTCTTGTTGGCTATCTCGATGGCTTCCGCTAGCTCGTCGATCTTGGCGCCGGTGACCTCCTTCACGACCTTCCCGCCCTTGAGGATCTTGAACGTCGGCACAACCTTTATGCCCAGCTCCTTCGCGAGAGGCTGCAAGAACAACAAGCAAAAGCGCCATGCATGCACACAGAAGAGATCAAGGGAAGATCGAGCTAGGTCGTAGATCATATATGTCAATCACAGCTAAGTAATCCTAGCTAGCTAGGAGGTACGTACGTGCGTACGTACTATCTAGTTTGCTGACCTTGTTGTCCTGGTTGCAGTCCAGCTTGAGGAACACGACGTCCAGGTTCTTCTCGGACATCTCCTGGAACTTGGGAGCCATCACTTTGCAAGGCCCGCACCTGCATGATGCAAACACACCACAACGCGCGCAGTATATCAGTATGTACTGCAATGCAACACGTACTGTCGTCGTCGTCTCAGGATATATGGTTCTACAATCTCCTGGAACGACTTGAGCTAGATCGAGGCATCACTTTGCACGCGTACGTACGTACCATTCGGTGTACATGTCGAGGACGACGACCTTGTCGCCGGCGGCCTCGACGATGGGCCAGAAGGTGTCCTTGTTGACCTCCGTGACCTGCCCGGTGACGGCCTCAGCTCCCACCGAGGTCGTCGTCGTCTCGATCCCGCTCGACCTCACCGGCGCGAGGACTCCGCCGCCCCTCGCCGTCGTCAGCAGCAGGCCCCTCTTTTGGGACGCCGACGCCGACGCCCAGCGGATGGCAACTGCGACCAGGGCAGCTGGCGGGATCAAGCTCCCACTGGCGGCGGCCGGCCGGCACGTCGTCGTGGAGGAGATGGGCGCTGGCGAGGAGGCCAGCCCGTGGGTCGAGGAGATGGGTAGCCGCAGTGCCATTGGTCTGGTCGGCCGTACTCGCTGGTTTACGGAGCTAGCTGAGGGTAGCGCCGCCCGGGGGGACTGGCGGCTGGCGTTGATGGAGTGGAGGGGCACCGCAAAGCAAGGGCCAGCCACCGAGCGCTGTGATTGGCCGCCGGGATTTCCCAGGATAAGCCGCGTGGCGCCAATCACACAGTCACACACGCCACGCACCTCGTTCTCGTTCGTTCGCCTGGTAATTTTCGCCTGGGCCGCGAAACAAAACGAACGGCAGGCCCAGGTCAGCACAAAACCAGCCCAGCCCCACCATCCTGGCCGAACACTTTCCAGCCCAGACGAGGACGACGGCGGTGCTTTGGGAATAAATCAATATGGGAATAAATCAAGTATGGTACATATTTTGTGTAGTGTGTACGTATTAAAATTATGATCATCAATTTCTCTACTCTCTACTATACTTAAAACACCAGTTTTAACGGTCGTCCCACATCATCTTTTTACAAATAACTTCTCACAACTATTTCAAATTAACCCGCTGCACGTCTATAGATGGTCAAACGGCGGCCCGACACAGGACATACGCTCGTGGGCCACAGCTCTAGTCCAGGCACGTCATGCCGACCTGCTGACTGTGCCGGGACGACCTGTTAGTCTGTCGGCCCATTTGATTAAATAAGCGTGAAATGTTAAAAAATGGTGCAGAAGGTGGGGTTCGAACCTATGTCCTGATGGAAGAGGGCGGGAGACACTAGGTGAGGATGTCTAACAAATAGAACATCATACTCAGATGTTTTTGATATTGAATATAATTTGTATATATGTATATACATTTTTTGTAAAATAAAAATATATAATCGTGTCGGGCCAGCACTATGGGTCGAGGCTATAGCCTAAGCACGACACGGTGTTCTTGGCTCTTGCAAGCATTATGTCGTTTCTGAGACCATACAATGGACTCCATGTTGTTTGAGGCTGCTGAATTGGATGGAGCAACGATGATTTGTCACACTAATAGTAAAATGAAAGGTTATTTGTTGGTTTTGAACGTTAGTAATTGCTACGAAGTTGCATATTTATATAGAGCGCATCCAGTTTTTATTGATGCCTGACTTTAGCAACCACTCCATATTTTGATCTATCTTTTTTATAAGTTTGAGTTCATGTGACTTATTTTAGAAACTTGAGCTCACAAACTCTCTTATTTGGTCTCTGTATGGTGAAATTATGTTATTCTATAATCTCTTTTCGTTCAGTCAGTCGTTGTGAACTCTCTTCTAATCGCTCACTTCATTAGGTGTGTTGTACCAAACATATTGGATGGAGTAAATAATAACATCAGTTAGTCAAATCAAAAATATAATACGGAGAGCGGAGACAATCAATAAAAAATATTGAGATTTTTTTGGTGGATAGTCTACGTGGATATTGTTGTAAGTCGTCGCAACGTACGGGCAACCGACTAGTTAGATTTAATGTTCTTCCACCCCTTCGTACATAGAGGACGGTAAAAATAATGGAGGATGTTCTTCGTATAAATATACAGAGTAGTCAAGGACGTTCCATCCAAGAATGGATGGTCATAATTTAATATATGCACTAAATACCTATGTACATACGATATATTCGCTTTCAATTTATAATTAAGAGGTTTATCCTAAATTCCAAAGCCAAACCTTTCAACTTTAACTAGTCAATTGTTAGTGTGCTCCCCACGGTCTTCCTTCCCCAGGCCGACAGAGGATTAGTGCGCTCCCCACCGTCGAGTCGACGACCAGGATAACACCCATCTTCTACAATAACCCGATAGAAAATACTTAATTCCCATTGGTAGTTGACGGAAATTAAGTAATCCTCAAACAAAGTTCCTGTCCGCCGAGTCTCGACGGGAATTAGTCCAAAACCAACGGGAATAACTAATCCCCGTCGGTTTTGAGCTAATTCCCGTCAGGATCCAGCCGATGGGAGTTCGCTGGATTCCTATTGTGAACATGATTTTTATCTAAAATGTTGTTGGATGGAGAGCATAGTGGTCGCATGCATAGTGCTTAATTGGTGGTCATCCCACTCGGTGCAGTGTAGAAATGTAGCTATGTCAATCAACACTGATCCATCGTGTCAGGAAGGAGAGTGATATAGGGCAAGGCTTGATCTTCCGTGAGGTACGATAACTTGATTGCTTGGAGATCTCGACGTTGATGGTCCAAGGCTCCGAGCGAACGGATCCACACAATTACTACATCCTTGGCTCCGTTGGTTATCACCTATTACACACGAGTGACCTCGTCACGAAGGCTTATCCCTGCAAGCGCAATCAAGAACACAAGGAAGATCAAGAAGAACGCAATCAAAACTGCATTGATCACGAGGTGGGATCTCACAAACCAATAAACGACGACATTGTTCGATGATAGATATGATCTAAGCAAAACCCAAAACCTAATGTGGTGGCGGCTGCTGATAAAATAGAGGTTACAGGCGTGCGTGACCCCTGGTCGCACCCCTAATGGGCTCTGAAAGGGAAAATTAGGATAACCATTTCCTACAATTAATTTTGGTGGTTGACGACCAATGCAAACATGTGGACTAACTAGTTTGTATAGAATTCATGTATTATAGGTGCATAAGGTTCAACACCAACCAAGAAAGAAAACAGTTAGGGACACAATTTTATTGGAGCAAAAAGGACTTGAGTGTGCTGAAAATGGCGCACCAGACTGTCCGGTGCACCAGGCCGTACAACTCCAAACCAGTCACTCTCGGGAATTCCAGGGCGCGCTCCGCTATAATTCACCGGACTGTCCGGTGAGCCAGCGGAGCAACGACTCTCACGCGCCAACAGTCGACTGCAAAAGCACCTGCCACGATGAACAATGCAAGCCAGAAGTTAGAACGTAGAAGTCAGAGGGCACCGGACTGTCCGATGTGGCACTGCACTGTCCGGTTCCGCAAGAATACAAAGGTTCCAACGGTCGACCAGCTCCAAACCCTAACAGTTAGCTAACGTGGTGGAGCACCAGACAATAAACAGTGTGTGTCCGGTGGCGCACTGGACTGTCTGGTGCGCCCATCCATAGTAGCCTTCACCAACGGCTATGGAAGTGGTTGGGGGCTATAAATACCCCCAACCACCTCATTCATATCCATCCTAGCATTCCAAACATCTCATTCAATACAAGAGCAAGAGACTCCACTTGAAGACACATCCAATACATTGAATCCTCTCTAAGCCTGCAAAACAACTCAATTCCATTAGGGACTTAAGAGAGGGTGTTTTGTGTTCTTTTGTTGCTCTTGTCGCTTGGATTGGCCTTTTTCTTTCCCCATTCTTATTCTCAAGAGCTTTGTAAGCGAAGCAAGAGACACCAAGTGTGTGGCGGTCCTTGCGGGGTCTTAGTGACCCGTGAGATTAAGGAAGAAGGCTCACTCGGTTTAAGTGACCGTTTGAAAGAGGGAAAGGGTTGAAATGGACCCGGTCTTTGTGACCTCCTCAACGGGGACTAGGTTCTTTGGAACCGAACCTCAGTAAAACAAATCATCATGTTCACTCGCCTTGATTCTTGTTTGATTTGTTTTTCCCTCTCTTTGGACTTGAATTTAATTCTAACGCTAATCCGGCTTGTAGTGTGTGTTTAAAGTTATAAATTTCAGGTTTCTCCTATTCACCCCCCTCTAGGGACTTTCAGGCTCCAACACAATACACGACCCAACTACCCAACATACGTTATCGTAGCACTAAAACAGAATATGAACGCCGACTTATTTCGACGATTCCTGTTGACTCCAGATGAATTTTAATGTGGTCCCAGTTAGGTTAGAAAGCTTATCTCCTTAGCTTTCCATCCATATAAAGCCAACCTAATCGGAGTTCGGGTGCATCCTGATGTTCGTTTTAGTGCAGGCTAGTCCTGGACTCCGAGGTGGAGACAAAGTTGATTCAGAATTGGCTTTCTCTTGTTGTGAACGTCCTACCTTCTCCTCCTTGACATATTGGCCTTTCCCAAGTCCTTGTTGGTCCTCTCCAAAGTTTCTAATCATCAAAACATCCATGGCACCAAGTGTAAGTTCTAAAATACAATTGACTAGGTTAGAACGAACCTAGAGATTTAGCTGTTATGCACATGCTCGTGTTGTCGGTACATGCATTGTTTGTATGGGAGTGATGTCCTCACTAGAGAGGACAGAGAGTCGATAAACACCAGAAAGGAGAGAATAAAGCGAGCAGTCGTGTCGCTTGCAAACACACCCCAAAAACGTGATTGTCGTCCTACATCCGAGCCGATAAACTCCTGGACAACACTCGTGTTGGAGGCATTATCTCACCATAATCACGCGCGCAAGAATTAGAACATGGGCATTTGTCTAACAGTTGAAGGATATGCAAGCAGTGGGGAAACAATAAAGTATAATAGGATAAAATTTATATAGGTGAGTCAGGATAACTGAGTGAGCACAAGAAGCCGAGCAGACACGAGAGATGAAGAGACGGGAAAATCCCGTAACTCTAGGAGTTATGATGGGAGATCAACTCCAGAACCCCAAGAGACAGAAAACTCTTGTAACTCTAGAATCCCTTAAGAAATGGAAAACTCAAAACATCGTCGCACTGCGATTGCAATCGTGCTTGTGATCGTGCCTACGAACACGCACACGTGGCAGGCCTTCGTCATTTTTTCCAACAACTCCATGTAGATAGACGAAGCAACCATATAAGTTGTGTTAACAACTTAACATCTATCAATATTGACCATAATGCATGTATTATTTAATACAACCATTTAGTATTTATTCAATTATAGGTCTGTGCCCGTGTGTTACCACAGGAGTAAAAATTAGTATGAAATATAGATACGAAACGATAAATATTACTATGATCTACAAAATCCATGTGGCAAGATATCAATGTAACACTAATATTATATTGATCATGCAATTTTGTTGTGTAAAACCCCTGAAAGAAGATATAATGTCAAGTACATAAATTAAATTTTCAAACTAAATGTGTTTCTCATCGATAGTTGATCAAACATTTTGTAAAAAAAGATGATAAAAACCATTACAAAAGTATTGATTATCTCAGGTTGATAAGAGCACAATTTTTGTTTCCTTGTCTCCTCAATATGAAAATTGGACAAGGAAGACTCTTTATTTTGTCTTGTCACATACTTTGCTAGTATTTTATTTTGTTTGAGTAATCACACCCACAACTGTATACTTGTCGATTTCTCCTAGCTAAGCAAATAAGCAACAACAAATATATTCACTGGTGACAAGCCAAGAGGATGCCAAAATAAACATAAGCCATAATTGGTAACAAAAATTAGAAACTTCAACTAGTGCCCAAAACGATTAGAATGGCCAATGTGATGGATGTAAAGCTCACAATTATTTGGGACATCATAATTTATAACAAGTGGAACATGAAAATGAAATAAATTCAGTCAGTACACTAGCTATTCTTTTGGGCCAATGACTTGAATTAATTGGTTGTATCATCTGAAGGCTAGCAGTTGTTTGTCTATTGCTGAACTTTATCTCTGAGGCCTAAGTCCTTTGCCTTTTAGCTTCTTTGTTGGGATGATTTTCGATATTTTATCTAATAACACATGAGCACTATAATTTAAAAGTGAGAGTTTAGCTTCCATCTTTTAGCTAAGATGCTAATAATGTTTTCCATTGATATGCATTGCTTGTTTTTGCATAATACTATTTGACGGTATACCCACAGACCTTGCTAGCTCTGATCAATTAATCTATGGTTAAGGAGGGTACATGTTTGATTATACGTATGTAGTGTTCAAGAAGATGTTAAGTACATATAAGATGCAGTGTCAGTGGCTGGGAAAACGTGTCCTACATAAATCGATCATTTGAGACTCACAAGGATGAAGGTATGTGGTACCACATAACTTTTATGCTTTTGTGTGGTTGTATGAGCTAGTTGTTTCCCTCAGCGTGTAGTTCACTCTACGGCGCAGGTAGAAGATACATCACCCTAGAACATGTAGTGCAAATATTGCTTCCAGAGTTCTTCAGCTCAAAGCCCACAGGCAACGACGATGACTCCCATCGTGCAGGCACAATAGACGCAACTGCAGACAGTTCAGGTGCCACCAACTCTTCAAGTTTTTCTCAGGAGACAGAGCAAGCTCTGGCAAGTCCACTAGAGGCGCTTTCTGCCAAGAAAGCGAAAGTGAACCTGGTGAGGGTGCAGGGCATTCAACTCGACATGGACATCCTGTTGGGGCGAAGGCGAACACGCTACCCTTCGCTCGATGTCTTTGTCGCCTCGCTACACCGACGAAGACCACAACCATAGAGCACGCCCGAGCAAGCCGGAGGCGTCGACTGGATGAAGACTGGTGTGGTCCCCCTTCGTACTCTCCGTTGGCAGGCGAAGGCTCTGTCGAAATCTACTAGTCCCACGTCCTCACCGCGTCGGGAGGCCCAGGTGGGATTCGGCCCACTATAACGGGCCCCGCACGGATAGACATATTACGGGTCGCATCTGTAATAGCCTTTTCTGTAATGACAGTCTGTAACCTCCTCTCATGAGAATATTCTGGGGATAGACCGGGTACTCGAGGGCATAAACGTCTTTGACAAGGGACAGATGGTCACTCGAGTGCCTATAAATACCCCCGTACTGTGCCCCTGAGAGGCCAGATTAACAGAACTATTGTCATCCCACATCAAACTTTGCATACACCCTCTCCACTTTCCCGTTGGATCCACTTGCCCAGGAGAGCAAGTACCAACATTTGGCGCCCACCGTTCGTGCTACGAAAAACAACCCATGATGGCGCCCAAGCGAGCTAGCTCGAAGGCAACTCCATCCGTCGATGAAGCAGTGAAGGCAGCGCTGCTGGCTGAGAAAAAAAGGCAAGGCCCTCGCGGACAACACCCCCCAAGAGGCCTTCGAAGATGAAGCTGTCAGCAAAAGACAGTGCCAAGAGCACCCCACCCTCGAAGGCACCCTACGCACCTGCAGCTCCGGAGGCCTACCACAAGCACCACCTCCAGGCTTCGCTGCACCAGAGGGCGAAGACGCAAAGATGACGGCGAAGTCATCGACATCTCAGCCGAAGACCAGCTACAACTGCGGGCCCTGCGCATCAAGAACCACAACCTCCAAAAGCAGAAAGACAACCTCGAGGCCAAGCGCCAATGTGTCACCGCCCAGGACAAGGTGCGCCAGGTGATACGAGACGAGGAGCAGAGAGCTCGGGAGCTCGAGCAAGAAATCACGCTCATGCAGAGCGAAGGCCAGCATAGTCTGCAGCAGGGACCGCCCCTACAGCAGCGCGTCCCAGCTGGAGATCTATTCATACCACAGCGTGGACCCTTCATTTCACATGACACAGCTTTCCAAGGGATCAACTACCTCGATGAGCGAAGCCCCTGGCTCCGCAACTCCAAGCATCACCCTGGCCCGCCAACTTTAGGGCAGGCACCTATCCCAAGTACAACGGTAGCACTGACCCAGCACAATACATCGTGAGCTACCAAGTATCTATCGCATCGTCCGGAGGGGACGACGCCACAACGGCCAAATCTTTCGTCATCGCGCTCGAAGGTCCGGCCTGGACCTGGTACACCAGGTTACCGCCACTGTCCATCGACTCCTGGAAAGGACTCCGGGACAAGTTCCTGCTCAACTTCCAAGGGTAGCGACCCGACACCGACGTCTTGCTCAACTTCCAAGGGTATCACTTTGCAAGCAACAAGAGAAGGAAACCCTTCGGGAGTACTACAGAAAGTTCTTGACACTCAAGTCACAACTACCATCGGTCGACAACCACATCACAATCCATTACGCCATCAGTGGACTTCGGGTTGGCGTCCTGTACAGTCACTGCATCAGGGACCCACCCAAAAATCTCCAAGAGCTATATCAGCTATTCGAGAAGTATGCCAGGTCCGAAGAGCTACATCAACGAAAGCTCGAATCTCAAAGGAAGTCTAAGGACCATCCGCATTCCAGCAGAACCTAGACCAGGCCTTCACAGCCAGACTCCGGACGGGACAGTCGAAGCCAACAATAGGTGCACAACATAGCCAATCAGCACCCAGTCGGAGAAACCACTCGCCCTCAGGAATATCCCGCCCAAGGCCGCAGTAATGGCACTAGAGGGAGAGGCCAGGGACGGACGCATCAGCCACGCAGATTTTACTGCCTGTTTCATGGCGAGGACTGCGCTCACCCAACAATAGACTGTCCAGAAACGAAGGCTACTAGGGACAGGATGTCCAGAGCACAACTAGCCGAGAACCAGAGAGTCTGTAGGAAACGGGTGACGCCTAAGAGGGGGGGGGGGTGAATTAGGACTTCTAAAACTTTTACTAAACTAGGCCACAATTAAATCCCTAGAGCAAAACCTATGCAAATAATCAAAACTAGAATGTGCAAACTCGGTTTTGTCTAAGTGTTGCTATCTCTACCGCAAAGGCTAAGTTTCAATCTACACTAAATAAGTATGACAATAAGATTGAAACTTAAATGCTTAATATAAATGCGGAATGTAAAGAGCTAAGTAGAGAAGCAAACTCTCGTGGAAGACGCCGGTATTTTTACCGAGGTATCCGGAACCACGCAAGGTCCCGACTAATCCTCGTTGGTGCCCCTACGCTAAGGGAAGCCCACGCGAGGGCCAAGCACCACGGTCGAGTAACTCCGTAGAGAGCCGCGGGCCTTCTCCACGCGCTAGTGGTGCTCCGCTTCCGGCTCCTCTCGGACGCTCCCCGCCGTCTCCACTATCGAGCTTCCGGCCGAAACGCCGCGGGCCTCGTTCCCTCCGGTACACGGTGGCGGCCGTGACACAAACGCGGTTGTCACGGTCTCGCAAGACTCTCGCCCCACTCGGTACAATTACAACGACTCACGCAAGAGCCGAGGGGTTGTGTGGTTTTACAAAACTCACTCAACTAACTAGGATTCACCTAGAGCAAGCGCTAAAGCGGTCTAACTAACCTAAGCACTTCGCAAAGCACCTACGCTAATCACCGAGTGATTCTATTAAGCACTTGGGTGTTTGAGCTCTTGGAAATATGCACTATGTGTCTTGGTATGTTGCTTGGGCTCCCACACCTAAGAATGGCCGGTTGGGGTGGTATTTATAGCCTCCACACCCCCAACTAGCCGTTGGACAGAAAGCAGCAGCTTTCTGTCGTCGGGTGCACCGGACAGTCCGGTGCACCACCGGACACTGCACAGTAGATGTCCGGTGCACGCCACGTCAGCCGACCGTTGGCGCCTGTAGCAGTCGACCGTTGGATCCGACCGTTGCCTTCTGCCCGTTGGCACACCGGACAGTCCGGTGCACACCGGACAGTCCGGTGCTACAGCCAGAGAGCGCCTTTCTGCGGCCTCTCTGCGCAGACTGTCCGGTGCACACCGGACACCAATGTCCGGTGCGCCACCAGGCGCTGGCTGACAGCCCTTATCTTGGATTTCTTCGCTGATTTCTTCGGGCTTCTTTGTTCTTGAGTATTGGACTCCTATGCATCTTTTTATGTCTTCTTTTGAGGTGTTGCATCCTCATTGCCTTGGTCCAATTCTCTTCGCATCCTGTGAACTACAAAACACAAACACTAGAAAACTTATTAGTTCACGGATTGTGTTGTTCATCAAACACCAAAACTCAATTAGCCAAAAGGCCCGGGGTCCATTTTCCTTACAATCTCCCCCTTTTTGGTGATTGATGACAAGACAACCAAAGCAAGCAAATAATACAAGTATTTGAATGAAAATATGCATTTTACTTGCTAAGATGCATGATTGTCCCCACAATGTGATATTATGGACTTAAGCCTCCCCCTAACTCCATAATTCACTTACTTCCTATTTTTGGACCAAATAACCAAAACCACTTGAAGAGCCATTTGTAGATATAAAATTTTAAATTGGTGGTGTTTGGTGTTTGATATAGTTTTCATTGCTTTGGTCCCTAAACTTCTCCCCCTTTGGCATCAACCACTGAAAAGGAAGACATTAAAAGCATGTAGGAAGTAAATAAAAGCTTGCCCTCATCAAGAATTGTATCAAATGATATCACTAGAAGGATATTAAATTAAACTATGTGAATGATACCACTTGAAAGAGTTCCTCAAAAGATTACTCCCCCTAAATGAGTATTCTCCTTTAGAAAGAGTTTTTCTCCCCCTTTAGAGACGAAGAAACACTCCCCCTGACAGAGATCCTCTACTTAGGAAAAACATGTGAAAATTAGAGGTGCAAGACATGATTTGAAAAGACTAACTTCCCTTATGCATAGGTAACAAAATATGAGTTAACTACTTATGCATTTTTAGCAACATGGAAGCATATGATATGAAATATAGTCTAATCAAATATTGGAGAAGACATGTAAATGATACTAAATGTAGTCTCAAAAGATACCAATTGAAAGTCAATGGTGAGCTTGAGAGACATGAGAGTTCTTGGAGATTTTGCAGTGGAAGATTGTTGTCTTTCTCCGGGGACTTCATTTTCCTTACAATGAGACTATCACATGAAATAGACTTGAGAAGGTGTTAGTCTCAAAGTGTTAGATTATAGAGTAACCTCCCCCTAAAGGTGTGCATACAAGTTTTGAATACCTGTAGGAGACATGCACTTTGATTTGATATCAAGAGGGGCAAATTATCCATAATCCCAACTTTGGCACATATAAGTTAAATGATACAACTTGTAGAACTCAAAATTTTCAATTTATGCATCATTTACTATGGAGTGATATAGAAGTTATGTGCCTTGCTTAAATAAACATTTTAAGCCATGTAGGTTTGCTTAAGTATATGAATTAAAAACAAGCAATCCTACCATATGATTTTCCTAGTATGCATGTTTTTGAACAAAAGTACATAACAAATGTAATACTAGGCAAGAAAGGTAAACTAGATAAAAGATAAATAGATACGCATATCTAAAAACGAAGAATACAATAAAGCTAGTTACCTCAGTCATGGGTGGGAAATTTGGGTCCAAAGTTTTCACTAACCCACTTGGCAATAAACTTGATCCAACATGATGTACCCCATGATATACATCCCAATTTTGCCAAGTCTCCAAATTTCCCGAGGACCTTCGGTCCACTCACTTCCCTTTCGGGATCCAAACCTTCTTGATGCTTTTCATGGTTGAAATTATCTCCTTTGGCACCCAGATGCGTTTGGCCCTCTTTCCTTTGTTGGCTTGCTTGTTGGCCTTGATTGCTATCACCTTTCCGTTATTTTTCTTCTTGATCAAATATGGTGTAGCATCCTTTTTGTTCACCTTTTTTATGTAGGTGTTTGAGATTTTGCTTGATGGCTTTTGCTTGAGCTTTTGTCTTTGTTTATCCCCGGTCATCGCCTTGCATTGGAAAGACTTGTGGCCTTCCTTGTGGCATAGCCTACAAATCATAGTTTCTCCCTCCATAGGCTTGTTCACTCCCGCAGTGGTGTTATCCTGTGGAGGTTGGATTTGTTTGACTTTGCCTTTCTTGTCATACAAAGCCTTGCCAAGGCGAGCCACTTCTTGCTTTAATTGTTCATTTTCCTTTGCAACCTCATCCGTACATGTCTCTACAACAATATTCTCAACAACGACTTGGTTGCAGGGGTTAGAATCATCAATTAAATCAAAGCAGAAAGTAGAAACATCTTTCTTAATTATTTCAGGTATTTCAACTAAAGATGCTGCTGGGGTGCTACCAATGTTTTCTAGCTTAGTAGTTAGCTCATTGTTGTGTATGCTAAGAATTTCCATTTTCTCTAGCAAATTTTCAATAGCTTCTTGGGAGCTAGCTAACTTAGCCTTAAGTTTTTCATTCTTTTTAATAAGGCTATCATCGGTAGCAGTGGATGGAGCACTAGATTCTAATAGCTCAATTTTAGTTGATAGCTCACTATTTAAGTTTGCAAAAGTTTCAAATTTTTCTAGCAAACCTTTGTAATCATTTTGAGAGCTAACCAACTTATTTTTCAAAGTTTTAAGTTGAGCTTTTTGCTTAGTGCAAACATCCTGGAAAAATTCTACGGCTTCCGCAAGCTCATCTAGAGAGGGCTTTCCCTCACCTTCATCATCACTACTACTTTCATCACTAGAGGATGGAATGCTTTTGTTACCTCTTGCCATAAGGCATTTGTGTGATGACCGTGATGATCGTGACGAGGACCGGTGGCTGCGCGTCCTTGGAGGTTCATCTTCACTTGAAGAATCATCCCAAGTTCTAACACTTGTTAGCGCCTTGCCTTTGCTCCTCTCCTTTTTGGGCTTGGCCATATTTGGACAGTTGTCCCTGAAGTGGCCCTTCTCCCCACATGCGAAGCATCCTCTCTTCCTTTGCTTTTTCCTGTCAATGTTAAAGAGAAGATCCTCGACCTGCAGGGGCACACCCATTAGATTAATCTTGCGGATCATCCTCATTACCTTTCCGACGCGTCGGATTGTTTCTTCGTCCTCGGAGGATGATGTGCATGGTTGATTATCTTCATCATCATCACTTTCTTCTTCTTCCTCTTCTTCACTTGAGGAACTTGGAGTGGGAGCCTTCTTTTTGCCCTTCCTTTCATCACATGCAAAAGCATATGGCCTTGAGGAAGTTGGCTCCTCTCCCCGACTCATTTTTCGCGACATCTCAAAGGCTGCAATTTTCCCAATCACAATGGTCGGGGTCATGTTGCTCAAATCCTCCATGTTGTGAAGGATGGTGATGATGCTCCCATATCTTTGTTGTGGTAGCAGGGAGATAATCTTCCTCACAATGTCCGCATCACCTAGCTTATTAATGCCAATAGAATTGAGCTCATTGATAATTAGATTCAAACGAGAATACATGTCTCTAACAAGCTCATCATCTTTCATAACAAAAGAATTATACTCATTCAAGACTAGGCAATGTTTTTGCTCACGGACATTGGATGTGCCATCATGGAGCTCATGCAATTTTAGCCAAATCTCATTAGCAGTTCTCAAGGTAAATACTTGATTAAAAATATCCATGCTAAGAGATTCATACAAGCAATTTTTGGCTCTAGCATTTAAATGAATTTCTTTTTCCTCACTTGTGGTGGGTTTCTCGGGATTCTTGAGAGGTTTCATCCTGTCACGAGTGACTCTCCAAACACCTAGATCAACGGCCTCTAGGTAACAAGCCATTCTAGCACTATAATATGGGAAGTTAGTGCCGTCGAAGTGTGGTGGCCTATGGGTATCCATCCCTTCCTCTAAAAAGCGTTGGCTCTTTTTAGCGGTGAAGCTAAAGCGTTTCAAATGAGCCAAACCGGCTCTGATACCACTTGTAGGAAACGGGTGACGCCTAAGAGGGGGGGGGGTGAATTAGGACTTCTAAAACTTTTACTAAACTAGGCCACAATTAAATCCCTAGAGCAAAACCTATGCAAATAATCAAAACTAGAATGTGCAAACTCGGTTTTGTCTAAGTGTTGCTATCTCTACCGCAAAGGCTAAGTTTCAATCTACACTAAATAAGTATGACAATAAGATTGAAACTTAAATGCTTAATATAAATGCGGAATGTAAAGAGCTAAGTAGAGAAGCAAACTCTCATGGAAGACGCCGGTATTTTTACCGAGGTATCTGGAACCACGCAAGGTCCCGACTAATCCTCGTTGGTGCCCCTACGCTAAGGGAAGCCCACGCGAGGGCCAAGCACCACGGTCGAGTAACTCCGTAGAGAGCCGCGGGCCTTCTCCACGCGCCAGTGGTGCTCCGCTTCCGGCTCCTCTCGGACGCTCCCCGCCGTCTCCACTATCGAGCTTCCGGCCGAAACGCCGCGGGCCTCGTTCCCTCCGGTACACGGTGGCGGCCGTGACACAAACGCGGTTGTCACGGTCTCGCAAGACTCTCGCCCCACTCGGTACAATTACAACGACTCACGCAAGAGCCGAGGGGTTGTGTGGTTTTACAAAACTCACTCAACTAACTAGGATTCACCTAGAGCAAGCGCTAAAGCGGTCTAACTAACCTAAGCACTTTGCAAAGCACCTACGCTAATCACCGAGTGATTCTATTAAGCACTTGGGTGTTTGAGCTCTTGGAAATATGCACTATGTGTCTTGGTATGTTGCTTGGGCTCCCACACCTGAGAATGGCCGGTTGGGGTGGTATTTATAGCCTCCACACCCCAACTAGCCGTTGGACAGAAAGCAGCAGCTTTCTGTCGTCGGGTGCACCGGACAGTCCGGTGCACCACCGGACACTGCACAGTAGATGTCCGATGCACGCCACGTCAGCCGACCGTTGGCGCCTGTAGCAGTCGACCGTTGGATCCGACCGTTGCCTTCTGCCCGTTGGCACACCGGACAGTCCGGTGCACACCGGACAGTCCGGTGCTACAGCCAGAGAGCGCCTTTCTGCGGCCTCTCTGCGCAGACTGTCTGGTGCCTCACCGGACAGTCCGGTGCACACCGGACATCAATGTCCAGTGCGCCACCAGGCGCTGGCTGACAGCCCTTATCTTGGATTTCTTCGCTGATTTCTTCGGGCTTCTTTGTTCTTGAGTATTGGACTCCTATGCATCTTTTTATGTCTTCTTTTGAGGTGTTGCATCCTCATTGCCTTGGTCCAATTCTCTTCGCATCCTGTGAACTACAAAACACAAACACTAGAAAACTTATTAGTTCACGGATTGTGTTGTTCATCAAACACCAAAACTCAATTAGCCAAAAGGCCCGGGGTCCATTTTCCTTACAGAGTCGTCGCACACACATACCACCACCATCAACAACAACCTTACAACAACGAGCCCGTCCAGCACCCACCCAACCACGCGTACCAGCACCGTCAGGAAGTGCAAGTTCTTCCACCTCCGCCTCCACCTCCGCATCACCCAAATCCACACCACCATAATCATCCCCAAGCACCAAAGCAGGAAGAATTCGTCGAACAACCATATCGCGGAGTCATCTACATGATCACCGGAGGGTCCAGCATGGACTTCGAAACGAAGCGGCAGAAAAGGGACCACTACCGAAGTGTGAATCACGTCACCCTCACCGGCCCAGTGGTACAAACAAGGTGGTCACATGTACCACTGACCTTTGACGCCAGGGATGTTGATCTGCGCAGCGCCCCTCACGTCGACGCTATGGTGATCAACTGCAGTGTAGCAGGCTGGGACCTACATAAAGTCCTGGTCGACAATGGCAGTCAAGCTAACATCATCTTCCTGCACGCCTTCGATCGCATGGGCATAAGCCACAGCCTACTCAAGCCCTCAGACAACCCCCTATACGGTTTCGGCGGCAAAGGCATCTTCCCCGTCGGCAAGATAGAGCTACCCCTGTCATTTGGTGTTGCACCCAATGCACGAAGCGAGCAGGTTACCTTCAACATCGTCGACATGGTATACCCATACAACGCCATAATGGGCCGGGGTTCCATGAACAAGTTTGAAGCGGCCATTCACGACCTTTACCTCTGCATGAAAATCCTGGGTCCGCAAGGCATGATCACAGTTTATGGCAACCAACAGACTGCGCGCAATATTGAAAGGGATTTCGTTCCAAGGCAACCTAATGTACACTTCCTCACAGCACAGTGCGAAGGTTTTGAAGGAACCCGCCTAGTCGCAGATGAAAAAATAAAGGCACAGCTACAAAGCAATGATGGAACAAAGGCGGTCCGCCTCGACCCGGCTACACCTAAGCAAACAGTCGTAATAAGCGAAGACCTGACCTCGCGAGACGAAGAAAAACTCATCTCTTGTCTCTCCCGAAACAAGGACGTCTTCGCTTGGTCCGCCCTCAATCTAGTTGGGGTCAGCCGCACCATCATAGAGCACGACCTGGGCATCGACCCTTCGGTGCGCCCAAAAAAGCAACGACTGCGCAAAATGTCCGACGAGAAGACCGAAGCCACCAAAGCCGAGGTGCACCGCCTGTTGGAAGCCAACTTCATCGAGCCAATTGCTTACCATACATGGCTTGCCAACGTGGTCATGGTGCAAAAGAAAAGTGGTAAGTGACGCATGTGTATCGACTTCACCAGTTTCAATAAGGCCTGTCCCAAGGACAATTTCCCTCTGCCACGGATCGACAAAATAGTCGATAGCGCAACAGGATGCAAAGTCATGTCCCTCCTTGATTGCTTCTCCGGTTACCACCAGATCTACATGAAAGAGGAAGACAAGGCCAGCACAAGCTTTATCACAGCCTTCGGCACATACTGCTTCATCAGGATGCTAGAAGGACTCAAAAATGCTGGGTCATCCTTCTCCCGCCTCACAAAGAGGGTCCGCGAAAGTCAAGTAGGCCGCAATATTTTCACCTACGTGGACGACATTGTCGTCGCAAGCAAAAACAAAGAGGATCACCTGGCCGACCTCGCCGAAACATTCGCTAATATGCGGGACGCATGACTTCGGCTCAACCCCGAAAAGTGTGTCTTCGGAGTCCGCTAGGGGAAGATACTTGGCTACCTGGTGTCGCACCGAGGGATCGAGGCCAATTCGACAAAAATCCAAGCGATCATCAACATGACAACCCCACAGTCAACCAGGGATGTCCAGCGACTGACAGGCAGATGGCCGCCTTGAACAGGTTCATTTCCAAATCTGCAGAGCGCAGTCTACCCTTCCTCAAGACATTGCGTGGCGCAAAAGACTTCGCTTGGGGACTAGAGCAGGCAGCGGCCTTCGAGTCACTCAAGTAACACCTGTCTGACTTGGCAACTGAGAGAACCTAGAGGGGGGGTGAATAGGTGATCCTATAAAAATCAAATACTTGTAGCCACAAAAACTTGGTTAAGTGTTAGTGCAATATGACCAAGTGGCTAAGGACCGTGCTTTTGTAAAACACAATGGTCACAAAGAAAGGCAACACAAAAGACACGGTGACACTTGAATACTCCACGTTGTTCGGCCAAGTAACACTTGCCTACTCCACGTTGTGGCGTCCCAGTGGACGAGGGTTGCACTCAACCCTTTTCAAGTGATCCAATGATCAACTTGAATACCACAGTGTTTTCCTTTCTTATACTTTCTCTCGTTCGCGAGGAATCTCCACAACTTGGAGCCTCTCGCCCTTACAATTGATGATCACGAAGAAGCACGGAAGTAAGGGAGGGAAGATCAACACACACAAGACTCAAAACAAGAGCGTAATCACGCACACAAGTCACAACTTGAGCTCACAACACAACTCGAGGAGTTCTCTACTCAAATGGAGCTCAAGTCACTATCTCAAAAAATTGAATGCGCGAGAATGGAGTCTTGGTGCTTAGGAATGATCAAGGAATGCTTGGATTCCTCCTCCATGCGCCTAGGGGTCCCTTTTATAGCCCCAAGGCAGCTAGGAGCCGTTGGAGGCATTCTTGGAAGGCAATTCTTGCCTTCTGTCAGGTGGCACACCGGACAGTCCGGTGCACCACCGGACATCCACTGTTCATGTCCAGTGCGCGATTTCCTTCCATTCCTGGCGCAACCGACCGTTGCAGTCTTCTGGCAGTTGGCGCACCGAACACTGTCCGGTGCACACCAGACAGTCCGATGCCCCCTGCCGACCGTTGGAGCGGGCCACGCGTCGCCCGCGGATTTGGCGGCCGACCGTTGCACTGGCGGCCATTGGCTCACCGGACAGTCCGGTGCACCACCGGACAGTCCGGTGAATTATAGTCGTACGCCGCCAAGTTTTCCCGAGAGCGGCCAGTTCGACAGAAGTCAGTCTAGCGCACCGGACACTGTCCGGTGTGCCAGACCGAGCTGAGTCTTGGCTGCTCCAGCCAAGTCCTTTTCTTCTTCTCTTTTCTTTTCCTGTTTCTAGCACTTAGATAGCTTCATTAGTACCCAAAACAAATGTACTAAGTCTAGAAACATACCTTCTTGTTGATTTGCACTTCATTCATCATTTGGCATATAATAACCCACTTAATATGTGTTGGACACTTAATCACCAGAATATACTAGAAATGGCCCAAGGGCACATTTCCCTTTCAATCTCCCCCTTTTTGGTGATTTATGCCAACACATCAAAAAGCAACAATATAGAAGTGCAACATCAATGCAATTGAGAACAAAAATAGTCTTTGACAAGATTTGACATATTTGAATCGTTCTTTGCCACCACTTTGTTTGTTTTTGCAAATCAAATTCATTTTCCTATCTCTAAGTCAAACACACATGTTTAGGCACAAAGAGATAATCCAAGAGTAAAAATGATTAAGAGCCAAAAACTCCCCCTTTTTTCCCGTAATCAAACATTCTCCCCACAAGAGACCAAATTTTGATAGTAAGAGTATTTTGACAAATCAAAAGTTCTACTCTACTCTTTTTAAAAATTTCACAAGTGGTAGTTGATCCATTTGCTTTGGCCTTATTTTCTCCCCCTTTGGCATTAAGCACCAAAACAGGATCAATCTTGGCCCTTTAACCCCATTGCCTCACCAAAAAGTCAATTAAGAGCAAAAAGGCAATAGGAGCTTTAAGAATGAACTTGGAGTGTAGTACACTAATACCGGAGTGCAGTGGAAGTCTTTGCATGGTCCAAGTTCACTTTTCCCTTTCAATTCCCTTTGAGACTACATCAGGAAACTCAAGCAAAAATGTTAGTCTCAACGGGTCTAGTTGTAGCACTTCTCCCTCTAGATATGTGCATCATTCACACATGGACTTGTGAGGTCCGGGGATCTCTTGCACAACTTGAGCACCATAAATGAACAACAAATCTCATAAATGCTTAAAGTAACATGATCAAAGGCATAAAACACATGTATGCTATAGATCAATCCAAGTTACGCGAATCTAAGACATTTAGCTCACTACGCAACTTACAAAAGGTTTTCTCATCTAAAGGCTTGGTAAAGATATCGGCTAGTTGGTTCTCAGTGCTAACATAGAACACTTCGATATCTCCCTTTTGCTGGTGGTCTCTCAAAAAGTGATGTCGGATGTCTATGTGCTTAGTGCGGCTGTGTTCAACAGGATTATCCGCCATGCGGATTGCACTCTCATTGTCACATAGGAGTGGGACTTTGCTTAGATTGTAGCCAAAGTCCCAGAGGGTTTGCCTCATCCAAAGTAGTTGCGTGCAACACTGTCCTGCGACAACATACTCGGCCTCAGCGGTGGATAGGGCAACAGAGGTTTGTTTCTTAGAACTCCAAGACACTAGGGACCTTCCTAGGAATTGACACGTCCCTGATGTACTCTTCCTATCAACCTTGCATCCAGCATAATCGGAGTCTGAGTATCCAATCAAGTCAAAGGTAGACCCCTTTGGATACCAGATCCCGAAGCAAGGCGTAGCAACTAAATATCTAAGAATCCGCTTAACGGCCACAAGGTGACATTCCCTTGGATCGGATTGAAATCTAGCACACATGCATACGCTAAGCATAATATCCGGTCTACTAGCACATAAATAAAGCAATGAACCTATCATGGACCGATATGCCTTTTGATCAACGGACTTACCTCCTTTGTCGAGGTCAATGTGTCCGTCGGTTCCCATCGGCGTCTTTGCGGGCTTGGCGTCCTTCATCCCAAACCGCTTGAGAAGGTCTTGCATGTACTTCATTTGTGAGATGAAGGTGCCATCCTTGAGTTGCTTCACTTGGAACCCAAGGAAGTAGTTTAACTCGCCCATCATCGACATCTCAAATTTCTATGTCATCACCCTGCTAAACTCCTCACAAGACTTTTGGTTAGTAGAACCAAATATTATGTCACCGACATAAATTTGGCACACAAATAGGTCACCATCACAAGTCTTAATGAAAAGAGTTGGATCGGCTTTCCCAACCTTGAAAGCATTAGCAATTAGAAAATCTCTAAGGCATTCATACCATGCTCTTGGGGCTTGCTTAAGTCTGTAGAGCGCCTTAGAGAGCTTACACACATGGTCGGGGTACCGTTCATCCTCAAAGCCAGGGGGTTGCTCCACATACACCTCCTCCTTGATTGGCCCGTTGAGGAAAGCGCTCTTCACATCCATTTGGAACAACCTAAAAGAGTGGTGAGCGGCATAGGCTAACAAAATGCGAATAGACTCTAGCCTAGCCACACGAGCAAAAGTCTCCTCAAAATCCAAACCTGCGACTTGGGCATAACCTTTTGTTCCTTGTCACCACCCCGTGCTCGTTTTGCTTGTTGCGGAACACCCACTTGGTTCCCACAACGTTTTGCTTGGGACGTGGCACCAGGCTACAAACTTCATTCCTCTTGAAGTTGTTGAGCTCTTCCTGCATGGCCAACACCCAGTCCGGATCTAGAGCGAGTGGTTACTCCCTTGCTTATATCACCCAAAATTTGGTCGACGGGATGATTCCTTTGAATCATCGCTCGGACTTGAGTTGGAGGAGCCAGTGATGCTTCTTCCTCCACAACTTGTTCTTCTCGTGCTCCCCCTTGATCACACGCCTCTTCTTGACGAACCTGTTCATCATCTTGAGTCGGGGGATGCACCATGGTTGAGGAAGAAGATTGATCTTGTTCTTGTTGTTCCTGTGGTCGCACATCTCCAATTGCCATGGTGCGTATTGCGGCCGTTGGAACATCTCTTCATCTACATCATCAAGATTAACTTGCTCTCTTGGAGAGCCATTTGTCTCATCAAATACAACGTCGCTAGAGACTTCAACCAAACCCGATGATTTGTTGAAGACTCTATACGCCTTTGTATTTGAGTCATAACCTAGTAAAAACCCTTCTACAGCTTTGGGAGCAAATTTAGAATTTCTTCCTTTCTTCACTAGAATGTAACATTTGCTCCCAAATACATGAAAGTATGAGAAGTTGGGTTTGTTACTAGTCAGAAGTTCATACGAGGTCTTCTTGAGGAGGCGATGGAGATAGAACCGGTTTATGGCGTGGCAAGCTGTGTTCACATCTTCCGACCAAAACCGCTCGGGTGTCTTTAACTCTCCAAGCATCGTCCTTGCCATGTCAATAAGCGTCCTATTATTCCTCTCTACCACACCGTTTTGCTGTGATGTGTAGGGAGTGGAGAACTCGTGCTTGATCCCTTCCTCCTCAAGGTACTCTTCCACTTGAAGATTCTTGAACTCGGACCCGTTGTCGCTTCTAATCTTTTTCACCTTGAGCTCAAATTCATTTTGAGCTCGCCTTAGAAAGTGCTTGAGGGTCCCTTGGGTTTTTGATTTATCCTGTAAAAAGAATACCCAAGTGAAGCGGGAAAAATCATCAACAATAACAAGACCATACTTACTTCCCCCGATGCTAAGGTAGGCGACGGGTCCGAAGAGGTCCATATGTAGTAGCTTCAGTGGTCTTGATGTTGTCATCACATTTTTGTTGTGATGAGTGCTTCCCACTTGTTTTCCTGCCTGAAACGCTGCACAAGGTCTATCTTTTTTGAAATACACATTTGTCAGTCCTAACACATGTTCTCCCTTTAGAAGTTTATGGAGGTTCTTCATCCCAACATGTGCTAGACGGTGATGCCACAACCAGCTCATGCTAGTCTTCGCTATTAAGCATGCATCTAGGTCGGCCTCCTCTTTCGAAAAATCAACTAAATAGAGTTTGCCGTCTAGTACACCCTTAAAAGCTAATGAACCATCACTCCTTCTAAAGACAGATACATCAATATTTGTAAACAAACAATTGTAGCCCATGTGGCACAATTGACTAACCGACAGGAGATAATAGCCTAGCGACTCTACTAAAAATACATTAGAAATAGAGTGCTCATTTGAGATAGCTATCTTGCCCAAGCCTTTGACCTTGCCTTGGTTCCCATCTCCAAAGATGATCGAATCTTGGGAATCTTTGCTCTTGACGTAGGAGGTGAACATCTTCTTCTCCCCCGTCATGTGGTTTGTGCATCCGCTGTCGATAATCCAACTCGAGCCCCCGGATGCATAAACCTGCAAGGCAATTTAGGCTTGGGTCTTAGGTACCCAACTCTTGTTGGGTCCTACAAGGTTAGTTACAACATCCTTTGGGACCCAAATGCAAGTCTTGTCTCCCTTGCATTTGGCCCCCAATTTCCTAGCAACCACTTTCTTATTTTTACATGAAAGTACAAAAGCAGTATTGCAAGCATGGAAAACAGTAGCAGATTCATTATGCATTTTCCTAGGCACATGATGAATAACATTTCCCTTCCTAGGCCTACTTCCACCATGCCCAAAAGTAGAACATGAAGCAATCATAGCATGTGAATCATAAGCATCATAACTCCTATTATAATGAGCATTCCTAGAAATTTTTCTATCATAAATGAACGCATGATTCCTTTGAGTGCTACTAGCCATATGGGCCTTCCCTTTCTCCTTGTTGGGAATGGGAGCCCTTTGGCTTGTTAAGTTCTTGGCTTCCTTGCGAAAGCCAAGCCCATCCTTAATTGAGGGGTGTCTACCAACAGTGTAGGCATCCCTAGCAAAATTTAATTTATCAAAGTCACTTTTGCAAGTCTTAAGTTGAGCATTAAGACTTGCTACTTCATCATTTAATTTAGAAATGGAAACTTAATGTTCATCACAAGCATCAACATTAAAATCCTTGCATCTATTGCAAATTACAACATGTTCTACACATGAACTTGATTTATTAGCTACTTCTAGCTTAGCATTTAATTCATCATTAACACTCTTTAAGCTAGAAATAGACTCATGGCAGGCAGATATTTCAGAAGATAGAATTTCGTTTCTTTTAGTTTCTAAAGCAAGAGATTTTTGTACACTAACAAATTTGTCATGCTCTTCATACAAAATGTCTTCTTGCTTCTCTAAAAGTCTATCCTTTTCATTTAAGGCATCAATTAATTCATTAATTTTATCTACCTTTGCTCTATTTAAACCTTTAAATAAATCGGTATAATCTACTTCATCATCGCTAGAGTCATCATCACTTGAAGTAGTATACTTAGGAGTTTCTCGAACGCTTACCTTTTTCTCCTTTGCCATTAGGCAGATGTGGCGTTCGTTGGGGAAGAGAGAGGACTTGTTGAAGGCTGAGGCAGCGAGTCCTTCATCGTCGGAATCGGAAGACGAGCAGTCCGAGTCCCATTCCTTTCCGATGTGTGCCTCGCCCTTTGCCTTCCTATAGCTCTTTTTCTTCTCTTTCTTCCCGCCCTTTCCTTGTTCCTGGTCACTAGAGTTATCGGGACAATTTGCTATAAAATGACCAGTCTTACCGCACTTGAAGCAAGAGCACTTTCCCTTTGCCTTGTTCTTGTTAGGGTACTCCTTGCGTCCTTTCAATGCGGTCTTGAAGCGCTTTATGATTAGGGCCATCTCATCCTCGTTTAGCCCGGCCGCCTCAACTTGTGCCACCTTGCTAGGTAGCGCCTCCCTGCTGCTTGTTGCTTTGAGAGCAACCGGTTGAGGTTCGTAGACGGGTAGAGGGCCATTGAGAGCATCATCAACGTATCGCGCTTCCTTCACCATCATCCGCCCGCTCACAAATTTCCCAAGAATCTCCTCGGGAGTCATCTTTGTGTACCTAGGATTTTCACGGATGAGGTTCACAAGATGAGGATCAATAACAGTGAAGGATCTGAGCATAAGTCGGACGACGTTGTGGTTCGTCCATCTCGTGCTTCCATAGCTCCTGATCTTTTTGACCAGGGTCTTGAGCTTGTTGTACGTTTTTGTTGGCTCTTCTCCCCTGATCATTGCGAACCTTCCCATCTCGCCTTCCACCAACTCCATCTTGGTGATCATGGTGGCGTCGTTCCCCTCATGAGAAATCTTGAGGGTGTCCCAGATTTGCTTGGCGTTGTCCAAGCCGCTCACCTTATTGTACTCGTCCCTGTATAAGGATGCTAGCAAAACAGTGGTAGTTTGTGCATTTTTATGGATTTGCTCATTAATGAAAATGGGGTTGTCAGTACTATCAAAATGCATTCCGTTCTCAACTACCTCCCAAATACTAGGATAAAGAGAGAAAAGGTGACTACACATTTTGTGACTCCAAAAAGCGTAGTCCTCTCCATCAAAGTGTGGAGGTTTACCAAGAGAAATAGAAAGCAAATGGGCATTGGAATTATACGGAATACGAGAATAATCAAATGAAAAGTTTGAGTTAACTGGTTTCTTATTCTCGTCGTAGTCATCATCTCTTGGGAAGAAGAGGATTTGTCGCTGTCGTAGTAGACTATCTTCTTGATGTGCCTCTTCTTCTTCCCGTCCTTCTTCTTATGACTTGAGCCAGAGTCAGTGGGCTTGTCGTCCTTTGGCTCATTGAGGAAGGACTCCTTCTCCTTGTCGTTGACCACCATCCCCTTTCCCTTAGGATCCATCCCTTCGGGCGATTAGTCCCTTTCGTGAAGAGAACGGCTCCGATACCAATTGAGAGAACCTAGAGGGGGGGTGAATAGGCGTTCCTGTAAAAATCAAATACTTGTAGCCACAAAAACTTGGTTAAGTGTTAGTTCAATATTGAGAGCACCTAGAGGGGGGGTGAATAGGTGGTCCTGTAAAAACTTAAAACTTAAAGCCACAAAACTTGATTAAGAGTTAGCACAATGAAATCAAGTGGCTAAAGGAGATCTCTTGTGAAACACAATAGACACAGTGAGAACAAGCACAAGAGACATGAGGATTTATCCCGTGGTTCAGCCAAGTATAACACTTGCCTATTCCACGTTGTGGCGTCCCAATGGATGAGAGTTGCACTCAACTCCTCTCAAGTGATCCAATGATCAACTTGAATACCACGGTGTTCTTCTTTCTTTACTCTTTCCCGTTTGCAAGGAATCTCCACAACTTGGAGTCTCTCGCCCTTACAATAAGGATCAAAGTGAAAGCACTAGAGTAAGGGAGGGAAGCAACACACACAAATCCATAACAATACGCACACACACAGCCAAGACTTGAGCTCAAATGAATAACACAAGGTTCACCACTAGAACAGAGCTCAAATCACTAAGAATGCCAATCGAGTGCGCAAAGACGGAGTGTGAATGATCAAGAATGCTTAGAGTATGCTTGGTGTACTCCTCCATGCGCCTAGGGGTCCCTTTTATAGCCCCAAAGCAGCTAGGAGCCGTTGAGAGAAATCCAGGAAGGCTATCCTTGCCTTCTGTCGGGTGGTGCACCGGACAGTCCGGTGCACCACCGGACACTGTCCGGTGCTGATTGCTTTCCTATTCTGGCACAGCCGACCATTGAAGATTTGGAGCCGTTGGCGCACCGGACACTGTCCGGTGCACACCGGACAGTCCGGTGCCCCCATCAGACCGTTGGCCCGGCCACGCGCGCGCGGATTACGCGGCCGACCGTTGGCTCAGCCGACCGTTGGCTCACCGGACATTCCGGTGCACCACCGGACAGTCCGGTGAATTATAGTCGTACGCTGCCGATGAATTCCCGAGAGCAGCCTTTTCACCAGAGCCAGCTTGGCGCACCGGACACTGTCCGGTGCACCCAGACTGAACAGCAGTTGGCTATACACAGCCAACTCTTTTTCCTTTTGTCTTTTCTCTGATTCTTGCACTTAGACAAATATGTTAGTACACAAAACCAATGTACTAAGTCTAGAATCGTACCTTTGTGTTGATTTGCACTTCTTCCACCATTTGGCATAGTTTCATACTTAAACCATTTGTGTTGGCACTTGATCACCAAAATACTTAGAAATTGCCCAAGGGCACATTTCCCTTTCAATCTCCCCCTTTTTGGTGATTTATGCCAACACAACAAAAAGCAACTAAAAGAAGTGCAACCTTAATGTGAATGAGTACACAAATTTGTTTTGATTCAAATTTGGCATATTTGGATCATTCTTTGCCACCACTTGGTTTGTTTTTGCAAATCAAACTCAATTTCCTATCTCTAAGTCAAATTCACTTGTTAAGGCATAGAGAGAGGTATTCCAAGAGAAATTGATCAAAGATTCAAAAACTCCCCCTTTTTCCCATAATCAAACATTCTCCTCCCCCTTTTTCCCATAATCAAACATTCTCCCCACAATAGAACAATTTTTGACAATAAGAGACCATAAGAGTATTTTGACAAAACAAAAGCTCTAACTCTACTATTTTCAAAACTCTCAAGTGGTAGCTGATCCATTTCTTGCTTTGGCCTTAATTTCTCCCCCTTTGGCATCAAGCACCAAAACAGGATCATTTTTGGCCCTTAAACCCCATTGCCTCACCAAAATCTTCAAATAAGAATAAAAGGCAATAAGAGTATGGAGATGAACTTGGAGTAAGTTACCCTCTCATCGGAGTGCAGTGGAAGTCTTTCATGGTCCAAGTCCACCTTTCCCTTTTAATCTGCTTTTGAGACTAAACAAGTAAACTCAAACACAAGGTTAGTCTCAAAGTGTCAAGTTTTAGCATGCCTCCCCCTAAATAAATGCATCACTTGCAAATGGACTTGTGAGGTCCGGGGATCATGTGTACAACTTGAGCACCATAATTAGGCAGCAATATGCATAAAAGAACATGATCAAAGGCATAAGACACATGTATGCTATAGATGAATCCAAGTTACACGAATCTAAGACATTTAGCTCACTACGCAGCCTGCAAAAGGTTTTCTCATCTAAAGGCTTGGTAAAGATATCGGCTAGCTGGTTCTCGGTGCTAACATAAAACACTTCGATATCTCCCTTTTGCTGGTGATCTCTCAAAAAGTGATGCCGGATGTCTATGTGCTTAGTGCGGCTGTGTTCAACAGGATTATTCGCCATGCGGATTGCACTCTCATTATCACATAGGAGTGGGACTTTGCTTAGATTGTAGCCAAAGTCCCTGAGGGTTTGCCTCATCCAAAGTAGTTGCGCGTAACACTGTCCTGTGGCAACGTACTCGGCCTCAGCGGTGGATAGGGCAACAGAAGTTTGTTTCTTAGAACTCCAAGACACCAAGGACCTTCCTAAGAATTGGCACGTCCCTGATGTACTCTTCCTATCAACCTTGCATCCAGCATAATCGGAGTCTGAGTATCCAATCAAGTCAAAGGTAGACCCCTTTGGATACCAGATCCCGAAGCAAGGCGTAGCAACTAAATATCTAAGTATTCGCTTAACAGCCACAAGGTGACACTCCCTTGGATCGGATTGAAATCTAGCACACATGCATACGCTTAGCATAATATCCGGTCTACTAGCACATAAATAAAGTAAAGACCCTATCATAGACCGGTATGCCTTTTGATCAACGGACTTACCTCCTTTGTTGAGGTCAACATGTCCATCGGTTCCCATTGGAGTCTTTGCGGGCTTGGCGTCCTTCATCCCAAACCGCTTGATCAAATCTTGCGTGTACTTTGTTTGGGAAATGAAAGTGTCATCCTTGAGTTGCTTCACTTGGAACCCAAGGAAGTAGTTCAACTCGCCCATCATTGACATCTCAAACTTTTGAGTCATCACCCTGCTAAACTCTTCACAAGACTTTTGGTTAGTAGAACCAAATATTATGTCATCGACATAAATTTGGCACACGAATAAGTCACCATCACAAGTCTTAGTGAATAAAGTTGGATCGACTTTCCCAACCTTGAAAGCATTAGCAATTAAAAAGTCTCTAAGGCATTCATACCATGCTCTTGGGGCTTGCTTAAGTCCATAGAGCGCCTTAGAGAGCTTACATACGTGGTCGGGGTACCGTTCATCCTCAAAGCCAAGGGGTTGCTCTACGTACACCTCCTCCTTGATTGGCCCGTTGAGGAAAGCGCTCTTCACATCCATTTGGAACAACCTGAAAGAATGGTGAGCGGCATAGGCTAACAAAATACGAATAGACTCTAGCCTAGCCACAGGAGCAAAGGTCTCCTCAAAGTCCAAACCTGCAACTTGGGCATAACCTTTTGCCACAAGTCGTGCCTTGTTCCTTGTCACCACCCCGTGCTCGTTTTGTTTGTTGCGGAACACCCACTTGGTTCCCACAACGTTTTTTTGGGACGAGGCACCAGTGTCCAAACTTCATTTTGCTTGAAGTTGTTAAGCTCTTCCTGCATGGCCAACACCCAGTCTGGATCTAGCAAGGCCACTTCTACCCTGAAAGGCTCAATAGAAGAGACAAAAGAGTAGTGCTCACAAAAATTAACTAATCTAGAGCGAGTAGTTACTCCCTTGCTTATATCACCCAATATTTGGTCGACGGGATGATTCCTTTGGATCATCGCTCGGACTTGAGTTGGAGGGGCATGTGGTGCTTCTTCCTCCATATCATGATCATCTTGTGCTCCCCCTTGATCGCACGCCTCCTCTTGATGAACCTGTTCATCAGTTTGAGTTGGGGGATGCACCATTGTTGAGGAAGAAGGTTGATCTTGCTCCTTTTGTTCCTGTGGTCGCACATCTCCAATCGCCATGGTGCGTATTGCGGCCGTTGGAACATCTTCTTCATCTACATCATCAAGATCAACTTGCTCTCTTGGAGAGCCATTAGTCTCATCAAATACAACGTCGCTAGAGACTTCAACCAAACCCGATGATTTGTTGAAGACTCTATACGCCTTTGTATTTGAGTCATAACGTAACAAAAAGCCTTCTACAGCTTTGGGAGCAAATTTGGAATTCCTACCTTTCTTCACTAGAATATAACATTTACTCCCAAATACACGAAAGTATGAAACGTTGGGTTTGTTACCGGTTAGAAGCTCATACGAAGTCTTCTTGAGGAGGCGATGAAGGTAGACCCGATTTATGGCGTGGCAAGCCGTGTTTACGGCTTTCAACCAAAAACGCTCGGGCGTCTTGAACTCTCCAAGCATCATCCTCGCCATGTCTATGAGCGTCCTGTTCTTACCACACCATTTTGCTGAGGTGTGTAGGATGCGGAGAACTCGTGCTTGATTCCTTCCTCCTCAAGGTACTCCTCCACTTGAAGGTTCTTGAACTCGGACCTGTTGTCGCTCCTTATCTTCTTCACCTTGAGCTCAAATTCATTTTGAGCTCTCCTTAGAAAGCGTTTAAGGGTCCCTTGGGTTTTTGTTTTATCCTGCAAGAAGAATACCCAAGTGAAGCGGGAAAAATCATCGACTATAACAAGACCATACTTACTTCCTCCAATGCTGAGGTAGGCGACGGGTCCGAAGAGATCCATATGAAGTAGCTCCAGGGGTCTTGATGTGGTCATCACGTTCTTGCTGTGATGAGCATTTCCCACTTGTTTACCTGCTTGACAAGCTGCACAAGGTCTATCTTTTTCGAAGGTTACATTTGTTAGACCTAACACATGTTCTTCCTTTAGAAGTTTGTGAAGGTTCTTCATCCCCACATGTGCTAGACGGCGATGCCACAGCCAGCCCATGCTAGTCTTAGCAATTAAGCATGCATCTAGACCGGCCTCTTCCTTTGCAAAATCAACTAAATAGAGTTTGCCGTCTAGTACACCCTTAAAAGCTAATGAACCATCACTCCTTCTAAAGACAGACACGTCTACATTTGTGAATAAGCAATTATACCCCATATTACATAATTGACTAACAGACAATAAGTTATACCCGAGCGACTCAACTAAAAACACATTAGATATGGAGTGCTCGGATGAAATAGCAATCTTTCCTAGTCCTTTAACCTTGCCTTGATTCCCGTCACCGAATATGATTGAATCTTGGGAATCTTTGTTCTTGACGTAGGAGGTGAACATCTTCTTCTCCCCTGTCATGTGGTTTGTGCATCCGCTGTCGATAATCCAGCTTGAGCCCCCGGATGCATAAACCTGCAAGGCAAATTAGGCTTGGGTTTTAGGTACCCAACTCTTGTTGGGTCCTACAAGGTTAGTAACAATAGCCTTAGGGACCCAAATGCAAGTTTTATCTCCTTTGCATTTTGCCCCTAATTTCTTAGCAATTACTTTCTTATTCTTCCTATAAATTGTAAAAGAAGCATTGCAAGCATGATAATTTGTAGAAGGTTCATTACTTGGTTTTCTAGGTACATGAACAACCTTTCTCCTAGGCATATCTCTACCATGCACAAAGGAAGAACTTGAAGCAAACATGGCATTTGAATCATAAGCATTACAACTCCTATCATGATGAACATTTCTAGAAAATTTTCTATCATAAATAAATGCATGAATCTTTTGACTACTATTAGCCATAGGAGCCTTCCTTTTCTCCTTGGTGGAGATGGAAGCCTTATGACTTGTTAAGTTCTTGGCTTCCCTTCGAAAACCAAGCCCATCCTTAATAGAGGGGTGTCTACCAATAGTATAGGCATCCCTTGCAAATTTTAGTTTATCAAAATCATTTTTGCTAGTCTTAAGTTGGGTATTAAGACTAGCCACTTCACCATTTAATTTTGCAATAGAAGTAAGGTGCTCAACACATGCTTCAATATTAAAATCCTTACACTTGTTACAAATTACTACATGATCAATGCATGAGCTAGATTTATTAGCTACTTATAACTTAGCATTCAAGTCATCATTAATATTTTTTAAGCTAGAAATAGATCCATGGCATGTAGATAATTCACATGAAAGCATTTTATTTCTTTTAACTTCTAGAGCAAGAGAATTTTGCGCACTAATAAATTTGTCATGCTCTTCATATAAAAGATCCTCTTGCTTCTCTAATAATCTATTCTTCTCATTTAAAGCATCAATTAATTCATTGATCTTATCAATTTTAGTTCTATCTAAACCTTTGAATAAACTAGCGTAGTCTACTTCATCATCACTAGACTCATCATCACATGAAAAAGCATACGTAATGGTACTTCGAATACTTACTTTCTTCTCCTTTGCCATGAGGCAGGTGTGATGCTCATTGGGGAAGAGAGCTAATTTGTTGAAGGCTGAGGCGGCGAGTCCTTGAAAGGGAAATGTGCCCTTGGGCCATTTCTAAGTATTTTGGTGATTGAGTGTCAACACAAGTGCTTAAATGTGAATCAATACCCATGGATGAACAAAGTGCAAATCTAGAGCAAAGGTATGTTTCTAAGTCTTAGTACATTGGTTTTGTGTACTAATATTCTTGTCTAAGTGTTAGAAACAGAAAGAAGAAGAGAAGAGAAGACTTGGCTGTGTACAGCCAAGAGGCTGTTTCGGTCTGGGGCACCGGACTGTCCGGTGGTGCACCGGACAGTGTCCGGTGGTGCACCGGACAGTGTCCGGTGCGCCAGGTTGCCCCAGCCGAAGAGGCCGCTCTCGGGTTTTTCTCCGGCGACTTCGGCTAAAATTCACCGGACTGTCCGGTGTGCACCGGACTGTCCGGTGAGCCAACGGTCAGCCGGGCCAACGGTCGGCCGCGCGATCGGCGCGCGACACGTGGCCGAGCCAACGGTCGGAAGGAAGCACCGGACTGTCCGGTGTGCACCGGACTGTCCGGTGCGCCAGATCTGCAACGGTCGGCAACGGTCGGCTTCGCCATTTAAGGAAAGGAATCGGGCACCGGACACTGTCCGGTGTGCACCGGACTGTCCGGTGCGCCCGACGACAGAAGGCAAGGATAGCCTTCCAGATGTGCTCTCAACGGCTCCTAGCTGCCTTGGGGCTATAAAAGGGACCCCTAGGCGCATGGAGGAAGACACCAAGCATTCCTTGAGCACTCTTGATCACTCACACATCAATCTCGCACACTTGTTCGACATTCTAGTGATTTGAGCTCCGTTCTAGTGTGCTAGTCTTTTGAGCTCAAGTCTGGGTCTTGTGTGTGCGTATTCGCTGTGATCTTTGTGTCGTGTGTGAGTTGCTAATCCCTCCCTTGCTCTGTGATTCTCTGTGAACATCTTTTGTAAGGGCGAGAGGCTCCAAGTTGTGGAGATTCCTCGCAAACGGGATTGAGAAAAGAAAAGCAAGAACACCGTGGTATTCAAGTTGATCATTGGATCACTTGAGAGGAGTTGAGTGCAACTCTCGTCCGTTGGGACGCCACAACGTGGAGTAGGCAAGTTTTGTACTTGGCCGAACCACGGGATAACCACTGTGTCATCTCTGTGATTGGATTCTTGTGGTTATTGTGTTTTGACTCCTCTCTAGCCACTTGGCATAAACTGTGCTAACGCCTAATCAAGTTTTGTGGCTATAAGTTCTGAAGTTTTTACAGGATCACCTATTCACCCCCCCTCTAGGTGCTCTCAATTGGTATCAGAGCCGTTCTCTTCAAGAAAGGGACTAACCGCCCGAAGAGATGGATCCTAAGGGGAAGGGAATTGTGATCAACGACAAGGAGAAGGAGTCCTTCGTCAACGAGCCAAGGGATGACAAGTCAAATGACTCGGGCTCGGGCCACAAGCGAAGAGATGGGAAGAAGAAGAAGACAAGACGCATCAAGGAGATCGTCTACTACGACAGCGATGAGTCCTCTTCTTCCCAAAAGGACGACGACCACGACAAACAAAGGAAACCGGTTAATTCTAACTTTTCTTTTGACTACTCTCGTATTCCGCAAAGTTCAAATTCACATTTGCTTTCCATTCCACTCGGCAAGCCCCCACACTTTGATGGGGAGGACTACGGATTTTGGAGCCACAAAATGCGTAGTCACCTATTCTCTCTCCATCCTAGCATATGGGAGATTGTAGATAGTGGAATGCACTTTAATAGTTCGGATAGTCCTATATTCATTAATGAGCAAATCCATAAGAATGCACAAGCTACTACTGTTCTTCTAGCCTCATTGTGCAGGGATGAATATAATAAAGTGAGTGGCTTGGATAACGCCAAGCAAATCTGGGATACCCTCAAGATCTCTCATGAGGGAAATGACGCTACCTTGCTCACCAAAATGGAGTTGGTGGAGGGCGAGCTTGGACGGTTCGCGATGATAAGGGGCGAGGAGCCAACTCAGACATACAACCGGCTCAAGACCCTTATCAACAAAATAAGGAGCTACGGAAGCACGCGATGGACGGACCACGACGTCGTCCGACTAATGCTCAGGTCCTTTACCGTTCTTGATCCTCATTTGGTGAATAATATTCGTGAGAATCCCAGGTACACCAAAATGTCGCCCGAAGAAGTCCTAGGAAAATTCGTCAGCGGGCGAATGATGATCAAGGAGGCAAGGTATGTGGACGACGCCTTGAATGGACCGATCAACGAGCCGCAACCTTTTGCTCTCAAAGCCACAGGGAACAAGGAGGCGCTACCCAGCAAGGTGGCGCAAATTGAGGCGGCCGGTCTTAATGAAGAAGAAATGGCCCTCATTATCAAGAGATTCAAGACGGTGCTAAAGGGTCGCAATGGACAGCCGAGCAAGACTAAGACCAAGGGGAAGCGATCATGCTTCAAATGCGGTAAGCTTGGTCATTTTATTGCTAACTGTCCCGATAATGATAGTGACCAGGAAAAGGGAAACAAGAGGGAAAAGAAGAAGCATTACAAGAAGGCAAAGGGCGAGGCGCATCTAGGCAAGGAGTGGGACTCGGATTGCTCCTCGTCCGACTCCGACAATGAAGGACTCGCCGCCACCGCCTTCAACAAATCAACCCTCTTCCCCAACGAGCGTCACACATGCCTTATGGCAAGGGAGAAGAAGGTATGTACTCGCAACTCTACCTATGCTTCTTCAAGTGAGGACGAATCTAGTGATGAGGATGAAGTAGATTATTCATGTTTGTTCAAGGGCTTAGATAGATCTAAGATAGACAAAATTAATGAATTAATTGATGCCTTGAATGAAAAGAATATACTTTTAGAAAAGCAAGAGGATTTGTTGTATGAAGAGCATGATAAATTTGTTGAGGCACAAAAGTCCTATGCTTTAGAAGTTAAGAGAAATGAAATGCTTTCTTTTGAACTATCTACTTGTCATGAAACCATTTCTACTTTGAAAGGTGTCAACAATGATTTAAATGCTAAATTAGAAGTAGCAAATAAATCCAATTCTTGTGTAGAACATGTTGAAATTTGTACTAGGTGTAAAGATTTTGACATTAATGCTTGTAGTGAACACCTAGTTTCAATTTCCAAGCTTAATGATGAACTGGCTAGTCTTAATGCTCAACTTAAGACTAGCAAGAATGATTTCGATAAGCTAAAATTTGCAAGGGATGCCTACACAATTGGTAGACACCCCTCAATTAAGGATGGACTTGGCTTCAAGAGAGAAGCTAAGAACTTAACAAGCCATAAGGCTCCCAAGGAGAAAGGGAAGGCCCCTATGGCTAGTAATGTGCAAAAGAACCATGCTTTTATGTATTATGATAGGCGACAAACTAGAAATGCTTATAGGAGTTATAATGCTTTCGATGATTTTGACTCTCATGCCATGTTTGCTTCTAGTTCTTCCTATATGCATGGTAGAAATATGTCTAGAAAGAATGCTATTCATGCTCCTAGGAAAGTAGTGAATGAACCTTCCACAATTTATTATGCTTTAAATGCTTCCTTTGCTATTTGTAGAAAGGATAAGAAAATTGTTGCTAGGAAGTTAGGGGCAAAATGCAAGGGAGACAAAACTTGCATCTGGGTCCCTAAGGATATTTGCACTAACCTTGTAGGACCCAACATGAGTTGGGTACCTAAGACCCAAGCCTAAATTTGCCTTGCAGGTTTATGCATCCGGGGGTTCAAGCTGGATTATTGACAGCGGATGCACAAACCATATGACGGGGGAGAAGAAGATGTTCACCTCCTACGTCAAGAATAAAGATTCCCAAGATTCAATTGTATTCGGTGATGGGAATCAAGGCAAGGTAAAAGGTTTAGGTAAAATTGCAATTTCTAATGAGCACTCCATATCTAATGTGTTTTTAGTTGAGTCTCTTGGATATAATCTGCTATCTGTTAGTCAATTATGTAATATGGGATATAACTGTCTATTTACAAATGTAGATGTGTCTGTCTTTAGAAGAAGTGATGGTTCACTAGCTTTTAAGGGTGTATTAGACGACAAACTTTATTTAGTAGATTTTGCAAAAGAAGAGGCCGGTCTAGATGCATGCTTAATAGCTAAGACTAGCATGGGCTGGCTGTGGCATCGCCGCTTAGCACATGTGGGGATGAAGAACCTTCACAAGCTTCTAAAGGGAGAACACGTGATAGGCCTAACTAATGTTCAATTCGAAAAAGATAGACCTTGTGCAGCTTGTCAAGCAGGGAAACAGGTGGGAGGCTCTCATCACACCAAAAATGTGATGACAACATCAAGACCCTTGGAGATGCTGCATATGGACCTTTTTGGACCCGTCGCCTATCTGAGCATAGGAGGAAGTAAGTATGGTTTAGTTATTGTTGATGACTTTTCCCGCTTCACTTGGGTGTTCTTTTTGCAGGAAAAGTCCGAAACCCAAGGGACCCTCAAACGCTTCCTCAGGAGAGCTCAAAATGAGTTTGAGCTCAAAGTGAAGAAGATAAGGAGCGACAACGGGTCCGAGTTCAAGAACCTTCAAGTGGAGGAGTTCCTTGAAGAGGAAGGGATCAAGCACGAGTTCTCCGCTCCCTACACACCACAGCAAAATGGTGTGGTAGAGAGGAAGAACAGGACGCTCATCGATATGGCGAGGACGATGCTAGGAGAGTTCAAGACCCCCGAGTGCTTTTGGACGGAAGCCGTTAACACTGCTTGCCACGCCATCAACAGGGTATACCTTCATCGCCTCCTCAAGAAGACGTCGTATGAGATACTAACCGGTAACAAACCCAATGTATCGTACTTTCGTGTATTTGGGAGTAAATGCTACATTCTAGTGAAGAAGGGTAGAAATTCTAAGTTTGCTCCCAAAGCTGTAGAAGGGTTTTTGTTAGGTTATGACTCAAATACAAAGGCGTATAGAGTCTTCAACAAATCATCGGGTTTGGTTGAAGTCTCTAGCGACGTTGTATTTGATGAGACTAATGGCTCTCCAAGAGAGCAAGTTGTTGATCTTGATGATGTAGATGAAGAAGATATTCCGACGGCCGCTATACGAACCATGGCGATTGGTGATGTGCGACCACAGGAACAAGAAGAGCAAGATCAACCCTCTTCCTCAACTATGGTGTATCCCCCAACCAAAGATGACGAACAGGTACCTCAAGTGGAGGCGTGTGATCAAGGGGGAGCACAAGATGATCTTGTGGTGGAGGAAAAAGCGCAACCGGCACCTCCAACCCAAGTTCGAGCGATGATTCAAAGGGATCATCCCGTCGACCAAATTCTGGGTGACATTAGCAAGGGAGTAACTACTCGATCTCGATTAGTAAATTTTTGTGAGCACTACTCCTTTGTCTCTTCTATTGAGCCTTTCAGGGTAGAAGAGGCCTTGCTAGATCCGGACTGGGTGTTGGCCATGCAAGAGGAGTTAAACAACTTCAAGCGCAATGAAGTTTGGACACTGGTGCCTCGTCCCAAGCAAAATGTTGTAGGAACCAAGTGGGTGTTCCGCAACAAACAGGACGAGCACGGGGTGGTGACGAGGAACAAGGCTCGACTTGTGGCAAAAGGTTATGCCCAAGTCGCAGGTTTGGACTTTGAGGAGACATTTGCTCCTGTGGCTAGGCTAGAATCAATTCGTATCTTGCTAGCATATGCCGCTCACCATTCTTTCAGGTTGTACCAAATGGATGTGAAGAGCGCTTTCCTCAATGGGCCAATCAAGGAGGAGGTGTACGTGGAGCAACCCCCTGGCTTCGAGGATGAACGGTACCCCGACCATGTGTGTAAGCTCTCTAAGGCGCTCTATGGACTTAAGCAAGCCCCAAGAGCATGGTATGAATGCCTTAGAGATTTCTTAATTGCTAATGCTTTCAAGGTTGGGAAAGCCGATCCAACTCTTTTTACTAAGACTTGTGATGGTGATTTGTTTGTGTGCCAAATTTATGTCGATGACATAATATTTGGTTCTACTAACCAAAAGTCTTGTGAAGAGTTTAGCAGGGTGATGACGCAGAAATTCGAGATGTCGATGATGGGCGAGTTGAACTACTTCCTTGGGTTCCAAGTGAAGCAACTCAAGGACGGCACCTTCATCTCCCAAACGAAGTACACGCAAGATCTGCTAAAGCGGTTTGGGATGAAGGACGCCAAGCCCGCAAAGACTCCGATGGGAACCGACGGACACACCGACCTCAACAAAGGTGGTAAGTCTGTCGATCAAAAAGCATACCGGTCAATGATAGGGTCTTTGCTTTACTTATGTGCTAGTAGACCGGATATTATGCTTAGCGTATGCATGTGTGCTAGATTTCAATCCGATCCTAAGGAGTGTCACTTAGTGGCGGTGAAGCGAATCCTTAGATATTTAGTTGCTACGCCTTGCTTCGGGCTCTGGTATCCAAAGGGGTCTACCTTTGACTTGGTTGGATACTCAGACTCCGACTATGCTGGATGTAAGGTCGATAGGAAGAGCACATCGGGGACGTGCCAATTCTTAGGAAGGTCCCTGGTGTCATGGAACTCTAAGAAACAAACATCCGTTGCCCTATCCACCGCTGAGGCCGAGTATGTTGCCGCAGGACAGTGTTGCGCGCAACTACTTTGGATGAGGCAAACTCTCCGGGACTTTGGCTACAATCTGAGCAAAGTCCCACTCCTATGTGATAATGAGAGTGCTATCCGCATGGCGGAAAATCCTGTTGAACACAGCCGCACAAAGCACATAGACATCCGGCATCACTTTTTGAGAGACCACCAGCAAAAGGGGGATATCGAAGTGTTTCATGTTAGCACCGAGAACCAGCTAGCCGATATCTTCACTAAGCCTCTAGATGAGACGACCTTTTGCAGGTTGCGTAGTGAGCTAAATGTCTTAGATTCGCGGAACTTGGATTGAATTGTAGCATACATGTGTTTATGCATTTGATCAGGTTCATTCTGCATATTGTTGCTTATTGTGGTGTTCAAGTTGTACAAACACTCCCTGGACCTCACAAGTCCGTTGCAAAGTGATGCACATGTTTAGGGGGAGATGTGTTACAACTTGACTCTTTGAGACTAACCCTGTACTTGAGTTTGATAATTTAGTCTCGAAGGAGGATTGAAAGGGAAAAGGTGGACTTGGACCATGAAAGACTTCCACTGCACTCCGATGAGAGGGTAACTAATTCCAAGTTCATCTCATGAAATCTTATTGCCATTTGCTCTTAATTGAAGACTTTGGTGAGGCAATGGGGTTAAAAGGGCCAAGATTGATCCCGTTTTGGTGCTTGATGCCAAAGGGGGAGAAAATAAAGGCCAAAGCGATAAATGGATCAGCTACCACTTGAGAGATTTTGAAAATAGTAGAATAGAGTTTTTGTTTTGTCAAAAGCTTTTATTGTCTCTTATTGTCTCTATTGTCAAAAGTTGGCTTCTTGTGGGGAGAAGTGCTGATTATGGGAAATAGGGGGAGTTTTTGAAATCCTTGATCAATCTCTTTTGGAATGACTCTCTTTATGCCTCAACATGTGTGTTTGACATAGAAATAGAGATTTGAGTTTGATTTGCAAAAACAAACCAAGTGGTGGCAAAGGATGATCCATATATGCCAAAATTGAATCAAAACCAATTTAAGTTTTTATTTGAAGTGATTTTGCACTTGTTCTATCTACTTTATGTTGTGTTGGCATAAATCACCAAAAAGGGGGAGATTGAAAGGGAAATGTGCCCTTGGGCCATTTCTAAGTATTTTGGTGATTGAGTGTCAACACAAGTGCTTAAATGTGAATCAATACCCATGGATGAACAAAGTGCAAATCTAGAGCAAAGGTATGTTTCTAAGTCTTAGTACATTGGTTTTGTGTACTAATATTCTTGTCTAAGTGTTAGAAACAGAAAGAAGAAGAGAAGAGAAGACTTGGCTGTGTACAGCCAAGAGGCTGTTTCGGTCTGGGGCACCGGACTGTCCGGTGGTGCACCGGACAGTGTCCGGTGCGCCAGGTTGCCCCAGCCGAAGAGGCCGCTCTCGGGTTTTTCTCCGGCGACTTCGGCTAAAATTCACCGGACTGTCCGGTGTGCACCGGACTGTCCGGTGAGCCAACGGTCGGCCGGGCCAACGGTCGGCCGCGCGATCGGCGCGCGACACGTGGCCGAGCCAACGGTCGGAAGGAAGCACCGGACTGTCCGGTGTGCACCGGACTGTCCGGTGCGCCAGATCTGCAACGGTCGGCAACGGTCGGCTTCGCCATTTAAGGAAAGGAATCGGGCACCGGACACTGTCCGGTGTGCACCGGACTGTCCGGTGCGCCCGACGACAGAAGGCAAGGATAGCCTTCCAGATGTGCTCTCAACGGCTCCTAGCTGCCTTGGGGCTATAAAAGGGACCCCTAGGCGCATGGAGGAAGACACCAAGCATTCCTTGAGCACTCTTGATCACTCACACATCAATCTCGCACACTTGTTCGACATTCTAGTGATTTGAGCTCCGTTCTAGTGTGCTAGTCTTTTGAGCTCAAGTTTGGGTCTTGTGTGTGCGTATTCGCTGTGATCTTTGTGTCGTGTGTGAGTTGCTAATCCCTCCCTTGCTCTGTGATTCTCTGTGAACATCTTTTGTAAGGGCGAGAGGCTCCAAGTTGTGGAGATTCCTCGCAAACGGGATTGAGAAAAGAAAAGCAAGAACACCGTGGTATTCAAGTTGATCATTGGATCACTTGAGAGGAGTTGAGTGCAACTCTCGTCCGTTGGGACGCCACAACGTGGAGTAGGCAAGTTTTGTACTTGGCCGAACCACGGGATAACCACTGTGTCATCTCTGTGATTGGATTCTTGTGGTTATTGTGTTTTGACTCCTCTCTAGCCACTTGGCATAAACTGTGCTAACGCCTAATCAAGTTTTGTGGCTATAAGTTCTGAAGTTTTTACAGGATCACCTATTCACCCCCCCCTCTAGGTGCTCTCAGTCCTTCGTTGTCGGAGTCGGACGAGGAGCAATCCGAATCCCACTCCTTTCCAAGGTGTGCCTCGCCTTTCGCCTTTTTGTAGGTCTTCTTCTTTTCCCTCTTTCTGCTCTTTCCTTGTTCCTGGTCACTATCATTTTTGGGACAGTTAGCAATAAAGTGACCAATCTTACCACACTTGAAGCAGGAGCGCTTTCCCTTCGTCTTGCTCTTATTGGGATGCTCCTTGCGACATTTGAGCGCCGTCTTGAAGCGCTTGATGATGAGGGCCATTTCGTCCTCATTTAGCCTGGCCGCCTCAACTTGCGCCACCTTGCTAGGTAGCGCTTCCCTGCTACTTGTTGCTTTGAGAGCAACAGTTTGAGGCTCGTGGATTGGGCCATTCAACGCCTCATCAACATATCTTGCCTCCTTGATCATCATTCGCCCGCTTACAAACTTTTCGAGTATTTCCTTGGGCGTCATCTTGATGTACCTAGGATTCTCACGAATAGAGTTTACAAGATGAGGATCAAGGACAGTGAAAGACCTTAGCATAAGTCGGACGACGTCGTGGTCCGTCCATCTCGTGCTCCCATAGCTCCTTATCTTATTGACCAGGGTCTTGAGCCTATTGTACGTTTGAGTTGGTTCCTCTCCCCTGATCATCACGAACCTTCCTAGTTCGCCTTCCACCAACTCCATCTTGGTGAGCATGGTGACGTCGTTCCCCTCATGCGAGATCTTGAGGGTGTCCCAAATCTACTTGGCGTTGTCCAAGCCACTCACCTTATTGTACTCTTCCCTACACAAGGATGCTAAAAGAACAGTAGTAGCTTGTGCATTTTTATGGATTTGTTCATTAATAAACATGGAGTTATCCGAACTATCAAATCACATTCCATTTTCTACTATCTCCCATATACTTGGATGAAGAGAGAACAAGTGGCTACGCATTTTGTGACTCCAAAATCCGTAGTCCCCTCCATCAAAGTGTGGAGGTTTACCAAGTGGAATGGAGAGCAAATGCGCATTGGAATTATGCGGAATACGAGAATAATCGAAAGAAAAGTTCGAGTTAACCGTTTTCTTTTTCTCCTCGTATTCGTCGTCCTTTTGAGAAGAGGAAGATTCGTCGTTGTCGTAGTAGACAATCTTCTTGATGCGTCTCTTCTTTCCATCCTTCTTCTTTTGACTCGAGCCGGAGTCATTTGCTTTGTCGTCCCTTGGCTCGTTGAAGATGGACTCCTTCTCATTGTCGTTGACCACCATCCCCTTTCCCTTAGGATCCATCTCTTCGGGCGATTAGTCCCTCTCGTGAAGAGAACAACTTTGATACCAATTGAGAGCACCTAGAGGGGGGTGAATAGGTGATCCTGTAAAAACTTAAAACTTAAAGCCACAAAACTTGATTAAGAGTTAGCACAATGAAATCAAGTGGCTAAAGGAGAGCTCTTGTGAAACACAATAGACACAGTGAGAACAAGCACTAGAGACACGAGGATTTATCCCGTGGTTCGGCCAAGTATAACACTTGCCTATTCCACGTTGTGGCGTCCCAATGGACGAGAGTTGCACTCAACTCCTCTCAAGTGATCCAATGATCAACTTGAATACCACAGTGTTCTTCTTTCTTTACTCTTTCCCGTTTGCGAGGAATCTCCACAACTTGGAGTCTCTCGCCCTTACAATAAGGATCAAAGTGAAAGCACTAGAGTAAGGGAGGGAAGCAACACACACAAATCCACAGCAATACGCACACACACAGCCAAGACTTGAGCTCAAATGAATAACACAAGGTTCACCACTAGAACGGAGCTCAAATCACTAAGAATGCCAATCGAGTGCGCAAAGACGGAGTGTGAATGATCAAGAATGCTTAGAGTATGCTTGGTGTAGTCCTCCATGCACCTAGGGGTCCCTTTTATAGCCCCCAAGGCAGCTAGGAGCCATTGAGAGCAATCCAGGAAGGCTATCCTTGCCTTCTGTCGGGTGGTGCACCGGACAGTCCGGTGCTGATTGCTTTCCTATTCTAGCGCAGCCGACCGTTGAAGATTTGGAGCCGTTGGCGCACCAGACACTATCCGGTGCACACCGGACAGTCCGGTGCCACAATCAGACCGTTGGCCCGGCCACGCGTCACGCGTGGATTGCACGGCCGACCGTTGGCTCGGGCGATCATTGGCTCACCGGACAGTCCGGTGCACCACCGGACAGTCCGGTGAATTATAGTCGTACGCCGCCGACGAATTCCCGAGAGCAGCCTTTTCACCAGAGCCAGCCTTGCGCACCGGACACTGTCCGGTGCACCCAGACTGAACAGCAGTTGGTTGTACACAGCCAACTCTTTTTCCTTTTGTCTTATCTCTGATTCTAGCACTTAGACAAATATGTTAGTACACAAAAACCAATGTACTAAGTCTAGAATCATACCTTTGTGTTGATTTGCACTTCTTCCACCATTTGGCATAGTTTCATACTTAAACCATTTGTGTTGGCACTTGATCACCAAAATACTTAGAAATGGCCCAAGGGCACATTTCCCTTTCAAATATGACCAAGTGGCTAAGGACTGAGCTTTTGTAAAATACAATGGTCACAAAGAAAGGCAACACAAAAGACACGGTGATTTATCCCATGGTTCGACCAAGTAACACTTGCCTACTCCACGTTGTGGCGTCCCAGTGGACGAGGGTTGCACTCAACCCTTTTCAAGTGATCCAATGATCAACTTGAATACCACGGTGTTTTCCTTTCTTATACTTTCTCCCGTTCGCGAGGAATCTCCACAACTTGGAGCCTCTCGCCCTTACAATTGATGATCACGAAGAAGCACGGAAGTAAGGGAGGGAAGACCAACACACACAAGACTCAAAACAAGAGCGTAATCACGCACACAAGTCACAACTTGAGCTAACAACACAACTCGAGGAGTTCTCTACTCAAATGGAGCTCAAGTCACTATCTCAAAGAATCGAATGCGCGAGAATGGAGTCTTGGTGCTTAGGAATGATCAAGGAATGCTTGGATTCCTCCTCCATGCGCCTAGGGGTCCCTTTTATAGCCCCAAGGCAGCTAGGAGCCGTTGGAGGCATTCTTGGAAGGCAATTCTTGCCTTCTGTTGGGTGGCGCACCGGACAGTCCGGTGCACCACCGGACAACCACTGTTCATGTCCGGTGCGCGATTTCCTTCCATTGCTGGCGCAGCCGACTATTGCAGTCTTCTAGCAGTTGGCACACCGGATAGTCCGGTGCACACCGGACAGTCCGGTGCCCCCTGCCGACCGTTGGAGTGGGCCATGCGTCGCCCGCGGATTTGGCGGCCGACCGTTGCAGTGGCGGCCATTGGCTCACCGGACAGTCCGGTGAATTATAGTCGTACGCTGCCAAGTTTTCCTGAGAGCGGCCAGTTCGACGGAAGTCAGTCTGGCGCACCGGACACTGTCCAGTGTGCCAAACCGAGCTGAGTCTTGGCTGCTTTAGCCAAGTCGTTTTCTTCTTCTCTTTTCTTTTCCTGTTTCTAGTACTTAGATAGCTTCATTAGTACCCAAAACAAATGTACTAAGTCTAGAAACATACCTTCTTGTTGATTTGCACTTCATTCATCATTTGGCATATAATAACCCACCTAATATGTGTTGGACACTTAATCACCAAAATATACTAGAAATGGCCCAAGGGCACATTTCCCTTTCAGCAACCCTCGCTAGCCCTGACCCTTCACTGCCCTTACTGTTATACATAGCGGCCTCACAATGTGCAGTCAGAGCAGCATTGATCCAAGAGCTGGACAGAGAGGGCACGGCCCGACAGTGTCTAGTGTACTATGTCTCCGAAATCCTCACGGCTTCTAAGTGTAACATGAACGAGCTGGAAAAAATTACATACGCAGTTGTCATGGCATCGCGCAAGCTGCGCCACTACTTCGAAGCATTTCAAGTACGGGTCACTTCGGATCGGGGTCTGGGAGAACTATTTAGGAACCCGGAGGCATCCGTCCGAATCGCCAAATGGGCAGCTGAACTTTCTGGATACCACATCACCTTCGAACCCAGAACAACGATTAAATCACAAGTCCTGGCATACTTCATCGTCGATTGGATGGGACCAACATGACAACAAGAAGAGTCCTCAGAGAAAGTATGGACCATTGACTGCGACGGCGCGTGGTCCATGCGGGGGCAGGCGCCGTGGCAATTATCACTTCACCCACCAGCGTCAAATACAAATACGCAACCCGCCTATGCTTCGCCTTGGAGTTCGACAGATGCACCAACAACATAGCAGAGCATGAAGCCGTCATCTTGGGACTCCACAAATTACGAGCACTCGATGTCACCACTTGCATAATCAGAACAGACTCCAAGGTAGTCACCGGCCAGGTCGAGAAGGAATATTAAGCCAAAGACCCTGCGCTCATGCAATATCTCGCAACCGTCCGCAGTCTCGAGAAACAATTCAAGGGTTTCACCCTGCAGCATGTCGACCGCGCCAATAATGAAGAGGCCGACGTGTTGACTAAAGCAGCGGCCAAGGGCGAGGCCTTGCCCTCCGACGTGTTCTACCACGTCATCGGCACACTAGCTGTCCGTAACCCCGAAGGCCTGCAAATAACTCAAGACACAGAAGGCCACCGCATTGTCAACCTCATCATGGCCGAAGACTAGCGGGCCCCAATAACCCTATACCTGCAAGGTCACTACCATCCCAACAATCGCAACGAAGCCAAATGACTGAAGCACAGAAGCCAGGACTTTGCATTGGTCGAGGGTCAGCTATACAAGAAGGGGATCAGCCAGCCCATGCTGAAGTGCATAACTGAAACCGAAGGCATAAAAATCCTCCGCGAAGTCCACAGCGGAACTTGCGGCTCCCACTTAGGACCCAGGGCCCTCATTGCCAAGGTGATTCGACAGGGATTTTACTGACCCACAATAATTTGTACTGCCAATCGAGTCACACGGTCATGCGAAGCATGTCAAAAATTCTCCCCTCGCTCAGGCAGTCCCTCGCAATTCACCAAGCTCATCGCCCACACATGGCCACTTCAGCGCTGGGGGCTGGACATCGTCGAACTACTGCCTACAGCTCAAGGGAACCTCAAGTTCGCATTCATCGCCATTGAATATTTCACAAAATGGATTGAGGCCAGAGCAGTATCCACCATAACATCGAAGACCGCACAAAAATTCTTCTGGCAAAACATTGTTGGCCGCTTCGTAGTCCCGTCCGAAGTCGACAACGGCAAACAGTTCGACAGCCAAGACTTCAGGGATTTCTGCTTTTCCATCGGCACCAAGCCTGTCTTCGCCTCGGTGTACCACCCATAGTCCAACGGTGTTGTCGAGCGTGCCAATGGAAAAATTTTTTACTGCCATCAAGAAAAGACTTCTTGACGACAAAAGGGCAAATGGGCTAACCAATTGCCTAAAGTGGTTTGGGCCCTAAACACGACAGAGTGCCGAGCAACCGGATTCACACCTTTTCGCCTTTTGTATGGATCTGAGGCTATGACACCACAAGAATTAAAACACGGAGCCCCCAGAACAAACAAATCAGCCGTCCCCGATGTCGACGAACCAACTTCCAAGGACCTCATCGACGGAGACCGCGTCTCCGCCCTGCAGGCCCTCGACAAATATCAGGTTCAAACCAAGGCCTGGCGCGACAACGCAGTTATCCCAAGGGAATTCAACGAATGGGACCTCATCCTCGCAAGAACCACCCGGACAGAGTCACGGGGCAAGCTAGAACCGAAGTGGGACGGTCCATTCATAGTCAAGATGAAGACATCCCCTAGTGCTTATAGGTTGGTCACACCTTTCGGCGAAGACTTAGAGCACTCCTGGAACATCGATAATCTCCGGAGATTTTTTGTTTAACTCTCAGGGCCCGCGTGCCCTTGTAATTCAGCAAACAATGTTGTTCCGGCCTGCACTCTTTTCCTCCCGGGGGTGAGGTTTTTAATGAGGCGGAGCCATGTAATATACCAGCAAAAAGCCCCCGCAAAAACAAAAATTCAAGTGTCACCATGTCGAAAAAGACCGCTTCGATGGCCTTTAGCATTCGACCGATACGAAGTCACCGCGACAGGTAGCATAGACTACCCTCTCATGCGATATCTCCATGCAAAAGTCGCCCAAGGGTGCAGCCGGATAAGCACAACAAGTGCACGATACGAAGTCTTATACTAAAAGACATCTCCGTGCAAAAGTCGCCCAAGGGTACAGCCGGACAAGCACAACAAGTGCGCGATACGACGTCTTATACTAAAAGACATCTCCATGCAAAAGTTGCCCAAGGGTGCAGCCGGACAAGCACAACAAGTGCGCGATACGAAGTCTTATACTAAAAGACATCTCCGTGCAAAGGTCGCCCAAGGGTGCAGCTGGACAAGCACAATAAGTGCGCGATACAAAGTCTTATACTAAAAGACATCTCCATGCAAAAGTCGCCCAAAGGTGCAGCCGGATAAGCACAACAAGCGCGTTACGAAGTCTTTTACTATAGACAACTCCGCGTGTTACGAAGCCTTTTACTATAAACAACTTTGCGCGTTACGTAGTCTTTCACACAAGACAACTCCGCACAAAAAGTCGCCCAAGGGTGCCACCACACAGTTACAACATCACACCGGCAAGCGAAGGGCAACAAGGCTCATTTCAATACAAGCCGCAAATTACATACTCACAGCGAAGGATCTCCAGACCCACCGCACATAAATACAATTGTGTTCTCCCTTTACTACCGCACGACAAGCGAGGGCATCACACACTTTACATCGGCTCCACCTTCGGAATAATGCCCGCCTCCCGTTAATTAAACAACATCATTTTCAATTCCTCACCCTCAAACAGATTCCACAGGTCCCCCTCACCAATACTCATCCCAAACGATGACGACAGCAAGTCGCGTTGACTACCTCGATCTACACGAAGATGAGTTTGTTTCAACCCCATCCAACGGCGCCTACCACTTCGCGAACTCTCGCCAACACTATGCTTCGACACCACTTTTCGTCGATGGCGTTCGATCCTCGCCCCAGCCGGGGGATCCAACGCTTCGCCCATCTCCAGTCGCGGCGAAGACTCCACCGCGGCCACATCGAACGTAGCAAAATAATCCAAATATTCATTCGAAGACTCTTCGGTCCAGGAAAACGGGCTCTCAAACTCGCCACCATCAAACGAAAAAGACCCAGATTCAGAACCAGAAAAAAATATCATTAGCAGACACTATGTCCGCGGTCGCCACAAAATTAACACCATCAGTAGGGGTTGCTTGCGCAGGCCCAGACGTCGGAACCTGCGCAGCAACCGAGTTTCAGTATCACAAAAACAAACCCTGCACCCAACGCCCCTAAGTCTATCCCGCCACTTGCGCAGGGTCGGACGTCACTGCAGGGTCTTCGGCAGCCGGCGCGACCGCCACCGAAGTGTCTTCAGGCAGCGCGACAGTGGCCACAGGGTCGCCTTCGCCAACACCAGTTAGCGGCACCGGCTGGTCCTCAGTCCCTGCCCCCGCACCCTCTGCCAAAGGCTTCATGCTCTCCAATCTCCAAGCCCCAAAGTCTTCGACCTCCTCATCATTCGCCATCTACAGAAGTAGCATCAAACCCAAGTACATTTTCTTAAAACCAAACAAAATAATGACAATCCGTACCTGCTCCATCGCCCGGTTAGACCTTTCCCGGACGGTGTCGCGGTCGTGCGGGCCCCACATCCTATAATAAAGCGCGCCAGCAGTCCGCTTTAGCACGGCATCTTCAACCTAGAAGATCTCACAGTCGAAGTCTTCATCAGATCGATCAAAGACTTCGAAGTGCCTGCATCCCTCATGGGACAAGGCATTCGCGGCCCCCTCACAGGTGATGAGCAAAGCAAAGGACGTGAGACCCATCACGATCGATGGAAGCACCTCCAGCTCCTCCTGCAACCACCCGAGAAAGCGGAGGCCCACCTCCTTGCCAGTTGCATCAAAGGGGGCCATACGCGCACCAAGTTGCCGGTACGCGTCCACGAGCAATGCACGCGTTCGGTCCACCCCTGTGCGGGTAGAGGCCTCGGCCTCGTCCAGATGGCCGCGAAGGCTCCTGTAGTTCGCCTCTGCCTTCGTAGCACATTGGACGACAAGGCTAGCCTCGACATGCGCAATCTTAGCTTCGGCACGCGCAGGCTTTGTTAGCATCCTCCCTCTCCGTGGCCAACCGGCGGCCAAGTTCCTCCTTTTCAGCCTCCGCCGCCGACAGCTTGTCCGTCAGATTGCGGTTCTTGTTTTCCGCGGCTGACTTGTCCCGCATAGCCTCAGTGAGCTGCGATCGGAGGCATTCATTCCTCCCTTCGAGTCGCCGTCGTTCGGCAGCAAACTCCGAGGTCAGGGCCCCGGACGCAATCCTCTCGGCGAAGGCGGCCGCCTGGCATCAACCATCGTTAGATTCGACGCCAAAAGAGAGAGAGAGAGAGAGCACAATGCCGAAGACAACTCACATGCTTCAGCAGTTGCGCAACCGAGCCCACCACGTCCTTGGCAGCGGCGGCCGAAGCGATCTCGCCGCTGGCACAAAATTTAGCCCAAGGGTCCTAAGCAGACCCCTTCGCCATGGCGACCGGCCCAGCCACCACCGACGCCGGGACAACAGCCAGTTGCCTAGCCCCCGATCCTACACCATAGTGAAAGGGAAATGTGCCCTTGGGCCATTTCTAAGTATTTTGGTGATTGGGTGCAAACACAAGTGCTTAAATGTGAAAATATGCTCATGGGTGAACAAGGTGCAAATCACAAGTAAAGGTATGTTTCTAAGCCTTAGTACATTAGTTTTGGATACTAATATATGTGTCTAAGTGTTAGAAACAGAAAGAAGAAGGGAAGTGAAGACTTGGCTGTGTACAGCCAAGAGGCTGTTTCGGTCTGGGGCACCGGACTGTCCGGTGGTGCACCGGACAGTGTCCGGTGCACCAGGTTGCCTCGGCCGAACAGGCCGCTCTCGGGTTTTCTCCGGCGACTTCGGCTAAAATTCACCGGACTGTCCGGTGTGCACCGGACTGTCCGGTGAGCCAACGGTCGGCCGGGCCAACGGTCGGCCGCGCGATCGGCGCGCGACACGTGGCCGAGCCAACGGTCGGAAGGAAGCACCGGACTGTCCGGTGTGCACCGGACTGTCCGGTGCGCCAGATCTGCAACGGTCGGCAACGGTCGACTTCGCCAATTAAGGAAAGGAATCGGGCACCGGACACTGTCCGGTGTGCACCGGACTGTCCGGTGCGCCCGACGACAGAAGGCAAGGATAACCTTCCAGATGTGCTCTCAACGGCTCCTAGCTGCCTTGGGGCTATAAAAGGGACCCCTAGGCGCATGGAGGAGTACAGCAAGCATTCCTTGAGCATTCTTGATCACTCACACATCAATCTCGCGCACTTGTTCGACATTCTAGTGATTTGAGCTCCGTTCTAGTGTGCTAGTCTTTTGAGCTAAAGTCTGGGTCTTGTGTGTGCGTATTCGCTGTGATCTTTGTGTTGTGTGTGAGTTGCTAATCCCTCCCTTGCTCTGTGATTCTCTGTGAACATCTTTTGTAAGGGCGAGAGGCTCCAAGTTGTGGAGATTCCTCGCAAACGGGATTGAGAAAAGAAAAGCAAGAACACCGTGGTATTCAAGTTGATCATTGGATCACTTGAGAGGAGTTGAGTGCAACTCTCGTCCGTTGGGACGCCACAACGTGGAGTAGGCAAGTTTTGTACTTGGCCGAACCACGGGATAACCACTGTGTCATCTCTGTGATTGGATTCTTGTGGTTATTGTGTTTTGACTCCTCTCTAGCCACTTGGCCATACTTGTGCTAACCATTAACAAGTTTTTGTGGCTTAAGTTTTGAAGTTTTACAGGATCACCTATTCACCCCCCCCCCCTCTAGGTGCTCTCAATTGGTATCAGAACCGTTCTCTTCAAGAAAGGGACTAACCGCCCGAAGAGATGGATCCTAAGGGGAAGGGAATTGTGATCAACGACAAGGAGAAGGAGTCCTTCGTCAACGAGCCAAGGGATGACAAGACCAATGACTCGGGCTCGGGCCACAAGCGAAAATATGGGAAGAAGAAGAAGACAAGACGCATCAAGGAGATCGTCTACTACGACAGCGATGAGTCCTCTTCTTCCCAAAAGGATGACGACCACGACTACAAAAAAACGGTCAATTCGAACTTTTCATTTGATTATTCTCGTATTCAACATAGTTCGAATTCGCATTTGCTTTCCATTCCTCTTGGCAAACCCCCACACTTTGATGGGGAGGACTACGGATTTTGGAGTCACAAAATGCGTAGTCACTTATTCTCTCTCCATCCAAGCATATGGGAGATTGTGGAGAATGGAATGAAATTTGATAGCTCGGAAAGCCCTATGCTTATAAATGAACAAATTCATAGAAATGCACAAGCTACTACTGTTCTCTTAGCATCTTTGTGCAGGGAAGAATACAATAAGGTGAGTGGCTTGGACAATGCCAAGCAGATATGGGACACCCTCAAGATATCTCACGAGGGGAACGACATCACCATGCTCACCAAGATGGAGTTGGTGGAGGGCGAGCTTGGACGATTCGCCATGATAAGGGGAGAGGAGCCAACTCAAACCTACAACCGGCTCAAAACCCTTATCAACAAAATAAGGAGCTACGGAAGCACGCGTTGGACGGATCACGACGTCGTCCGCCTAATGCTCAGGTCCTTTACCGTTCTTGATCCTCATCTCGTGAACAATATTCGTGAGAATCCCAGGTACACGATGATGACGCCCGAGGAAGTGCTTGGAAAATTCGTGAGCGGGCGGATGATGATCAAGGAGGCAAGATACGTTGACGACGCATTGAACGGTCCACTCCACGAGCCTCAAACCATTGCTCTAAAGGCAACGAGGAGCAAGGAGTCGCTTCCTAGCAAGGTGGCGCAAATTGAGGCGGCCGGTCTTAATGAAGAAGAAATGGCCCTCATTATCAAGAGATTCAAGACGGTGCTAAAGGGTCGCAATGGACAGCCGAGCAAGACTAAGACCAAGGGGAAGCGATCATGCTTCAAATGCGGTAAGCTTGGTCATTTTATTGCTAACTGTCCCGATAATGATAGTGACCAGGAAAAGGGAAACAAGAGGGAAAAGAAGAAGCATTACAAGAAGGCAAAGGGCGAGGCGCATCTAGGCAAGGAGTGGGACTCGGATTGCTCCTCGTCCGACTCCGACAATGAAGGACTCGCCGCCACCGCCTTCAACAAGTCGGCTCTCTTCCCCAACGAGCATCACACTTGCCTCATGGCAAGGGAAAAGAAGGTAATCACTTGTAATGCTAATACTTATGATTCTTCTAGTGATGATGAATCTAGTGAGGATGAAATAGATTACTCTAGTTTATTCAAGGGATTGGATAGAACTAAGATAGCTAAGATTAATGAGTTGATTGATGCCTTAAATGAAAAGGATAGAACCCTAGAGAAACAAGAAGACCTCTTATATGAAGAACATGATAAATTTGTTAGTGCTCAAAATTCACTTGCTCTAGAAGTTAAAAGAAATGGAATACTTTCTTGTGAACTTTCTACTTGTAATGAAACCATTTCTTCTTTAAAAGGTGAAATTAAAGATTTAACTACTAAACTAGAAGTAGCAAGTAACTCGTATGTTGAAAATATTACAATTTGCACTAGGTGTAAGGATTTTGATGTTAATGCTTGTAGTGAACACTTAGTTTCCATTTCAAAATTAAGTGATGAAGTGGCTAGTCTTAATGCTCAACTTAAGACTAGCAAAAGTGATTTTGAAAAACTAAAATTTGCTAGGGATGCCTACACGGTTGGTAGACACCCCTCAATTAAGGATGGACTTGGCTTCAAGAGGGAAGCCAAGAACTTAACAAGCCATAAGGCTCCCATTCCCGCCAAGGAGAAAGGGAAGGCCCCTATGGCTACTAGTGCTAAGAGGAACCATGCCTTTTTGTATCATGAAAGAAGACATACTAGAAATGATGTTTTTGATTCACATGCTTATGACTCTTATGCTATGACTGCTTCTAGTTCTCATGTTATGCATGATAGAAGAAATGTTGTTCACCAAATGCCTAGGAAAAATGTAGTTCATAATGCTCCTAGGAAAGTAGTAAATGAATTTTCTACAATATATCATGCTTTGAATGCTTCCTTTGAAATTTGTAGAAAGAATAGAAAGATAATTGCTAGGAAGTTAGGGGCTAAATGCAAAGGTGATAAAACTTGCATTTGGGTCCCTAAGAAGATTTGTGCTAACCTTGTAGGACCCAACATGAGTTGGGTACCTAAGACCCAAGCCTAAATTTGCCTTGCAGGTTTATGCATCCGGGGGTTCAAGCTGGATTATCGACAGCGGATGCACAAACCATATGACGGGGGAGAAGAAAATGTTCACCTCCTACGTCAAGAATAAAGATTCCCAAGATTCAATCATATTCGGTGATGGGAATCAAGGCAAGGTAAAAGGGTTAGGTAAAATTGCAATTTCCAATGAGCATTCTATTTCCAATGTGTTTTTAGTAGAGTCTCTTGGTTACAATTTACTATCTGTTAGTCAATTGTGCAGCATGGGGTATAACTGTCTATTCACTAATGTAGATGTATCTGTCTTTAGAAGAAGTGATGGTTCACTAGCTTTTAAGGGTGTATTAGACGGCAAACTTTATTTAGTAGATTTTGCAAAAGAAGAGGCCGGTCTAGATGCATGCTTAATAGCTAAGACTAGCATGGGCTGGCTGTGGCATCGCCGCTTAGCACATGTAGGGATGAAGAACCTTCACAAACTTCTAAAGGGAGAACACGTGATAGGATTGACTAATGTAAAATTCGAAAAAGATAGATCTTGTGCAGCTTGTCAGGCAGGTAAACAAGTGGGAGGAGCACATCACAGCAAGAATGTGATGACCACTTCAAGACCCCTGGAGCTGCTGCATATGGACCTCTTCGGACCCGTCGCCTATCTGAGTATAGGAGGAAGTAAGTATGGTCTAGTAATTGTTGATGACTTTTCCCGCTTCACTTGGGTGTTCTTTTTGCAGGATAAGTCTGAAACCCAAGGGACCCTCAAGCGCTTCCTCAGGAGAGCTCAAAATGAGTTTGAGCTCAAAGTGAAGAAGATAAGGAGTGACAACGGGTCCGAGTTCAAGAACCTTCAAGTGGAAGAGTTTCTTGAGGAGGAAGGGATCAAGCACGAGTTCTCCGCTCCCTACACACCACAGCAAAATGGTGTGGTAGAGAGGAAGAACAGGACGCTAATCGACATGGCGAGGACGATGCTTGGAGAATTTAAGACCCCCGAGCGGTTTCGGTCGGAAGCCGTGAACACGGCTTGCCACGCCATCAACAGGGTCTACCTTCACCGACTCCTCAAGAAGACGTCGTATGAACTACTAACCGGTAACAAACCCAATGTATCTTACTTTCGTGTATTTGGGAGCAAGTGCTACATTCTAGTGAAGAAGGGTAGAAATTCTAAATTTGCTCCCAAAGCTGTAGAAGGGTTTTTGTTAGGTTATGACTCAAATACAAAGGCGTATAGAGTCTTCAACAAATCATCGGGTTTGGTTGAAGTCTCTAGCGACGTTGTATTTGATGAGACTAATGGCTCTCCAAGAGAGCAAGTTGTTGATCTTGATGATGTAGAAGAAGATGTTCCGACGGCCGCTATACGAACCATGGCGATTGGTGATGTGCGACCACAGGAACAAGAAGAGCAAGATCAACCTTCTTCCTCAACTATGGTGAATCCCCCAACTCAAGACGATGAACAGGTTCATCAACAGGAGGCGTGTGATCAAGGGGGAGCACAAGATGATCTTGTGGTGGAGGAAGAAGCGCAACCGGCACCTCTAACCCAAGTTCGAGCGATGATTCAAAGGGATCATCCCGTTGATCAAATTCTGGGTGACATTAGCAAGGGAGTAACTACTCGATCTCGATTAGTTAATTTTTGTGAGCATTACTCCTTTGTCTCTTCTATTGAGCCTTTCAGGGTAGAAGAGGCCTTGCTAGATCCGGACTGGGTGTTGGCCATGCAAGAGGAGTTAAACAACTTCAAGCGCAATGAAGTTTGGACGTTGGTGCCTCGTCCGAAGCAAAATGTTGTGGGAACCAAGTGGGTGTTCCGCAACAAACAAGACGAGCACGGAGTGGTGACGAGAAACAAGGCTCGACTTGTGGCAAAAGGTTATGCCCAAGTCGCAGGTTTGGATTTCGAGGAGACTTTTGCTCCTGTGGCTAGGCTAGAGTCAATTCGAATATTGCTAGCATATGCCGCTCACCATTCTTTCAGGTTGTACCAAATGGATGTGAAGAGCGCTTTCCTCAACGGGCCAATCAAGGAGGAGGTGTACGTGGAGCAACCCCCTGGCTTCGAGGATGAACGGTACCCCGACCATGTGTGTAAGCTCTCTAAGGCGCTCTATGGACTTAAGCAAGCCCCAAGAGCATGGTATGAATGCCTTAGAGATTTCTTAATTGCTAATGCTTTCAAGGTTGGGAAGGCCGATCCAACTCTTTTTACCAAGACTTGTGATGGTGATTTGTTTGTGTGCCAAATTTATGTCGATGACATAATATTTGGTTCTACTAATCAAAAGTCTTGTGAAGAGTTTAGCAGGGTGATGACGCAGAAATTCGAGATGTCGATGATGGGCGAGTTGAACTACTTCCTTGGGTTCCAAGTGAAGCAACTCAAGGACGGCACCTTCATCTCCCAAACGAAGTACACGCAAGATCTGCTAAAGCGGTTTGGGATGAAGGACGCCAAGCCCGCAAAGACTCCGATGGGGACCGACGGACACACCGACCTCAACAAAGGAGGTAAGTCTGTTGATCAAAAAGCATACCGGTCAATGATAGGTTCTTTGCTTTACTTATGTGCAAGTAGACCGGATATTATGCTTAGCGTATGCATGTGTGCCAGATTTCAATCTGATCCTAAGGAGTGTCACTTAGTGGCGGTGAAGCGAATTCTTAGATATTTGGTTGCTACGCCTTGCTTCGGGCTCTGGTATCCAAAGGGGTCTACCTTTGACTTAGTTGGATACTCAGACTCCGACTATGCTGGATGTAAGGTCGATAGGAAGAGTACATCGGGGACGTGCCAATTCTTAGGAAGGTCCCTGGTGTCATGGAACTCTAAGAAACAAACATCCGTTGCCCTATCCACCGCTGAGGCCGAGTATGTTGCCGCAGGACAGTGTTGCGCGCAACTACTTTGGATGAGGCAAACCCTCCGGGACTTTGGCTACAATCTGAGCAAAGTCCCACTCCTATGTGACAATGAGAGTGCTATCCGCATGGCGGAGAATCCTGTTGAGCACAGCCGCACAAAGCACATAGACATCCGGCATCACTTTTTGAGAGACCACCAGCAAAAGGGAGATATCGAAGTGTTTCATGTTAGCACCGAGAACCAGCTAGCCGATATCTTTACCAAGCCTCTAGATGAGAAGACCTTTTGCAGGCTGCGTAGTGAGCTAAATGTCTTAGATTCGCGGAACTTGGATTGAATTGTAGCATACATGTGTTTATGCCTTTGATCATGTTCATTCTGCATTTTGTTGTTTATTGTGGTGCTCAAGTTGTACAAACACTCCCTGGACCTCACAAGTCCGTTGCAAAGTGATGCACAGTTTTAGGGGGAGATGTGTTACAACTTGACCCTTTGAGACTAACCATATGCTTGAGTTTGTTTGACTTAGTCTCGAAGGAGAATTGAAAGGGAAAAGGTGGATTTGGACCATGAAAGACTTCCACTGCACTCCGATGAGAGGGTAACTAATTCCAAGTTCATCTCATGAACTCTTATTGCCATTTGATCTTAATTGAAGATTTTTGTGAGGCAATGGGGTTAAAGGGCCAAGATTGATCCCGTTTTGGTGCTTGATGCCAAAGGGGGAGAAAATAAAGGCCAAAGTGATAAATGGATCAGCTACCACTTGAGAAATTATTGAAAATAGTAGAATAAAGTTTTTGTTTTGTCAAAAGCTTTTATTGTCTCTTATTGTCTCTATGTTCAAAAGTTGGCTTCTTGTGGGGAGAAGTGGTGATTATGGGAAATAGGGGGAGTTTTTGAAATCTTGGATCAATCTCTTTTGGAATAACTCTCTTTATACTTCAACATGTGTGTTTGACTTAGAGATAGAGATTTGAATTTGATTTGCAAAAACAAACCAAGTGGTGGCAAAGGATGATCCATATATGTCAAAATTGAATAAAACTCAAAGTCAGTTTTTTGAAGTGATTTTGCACTTGTTCTAGTTGCTTTATGTTGTGTTGGCATGAATCACCAAAAAGGGGGAGATTGAAAGGGAAATGTGCCCTTGGGCCATTTCTAAGTATTTTGGTGATTGGGTGCAAACACAAGTGCTTAAATGTGAAAATATGCTCATGGGTGAACAAGGTGCAAATCACAAGTAAAGGTATGTTTCTAAGCCTTAGTACATTAGTTTTGGATACTAATATATGTGTCTAAGTGTTAGAAACAGAAAGAAGAAGGGAAGTGAAGACTTGGCTGTGTACAGCCAAGAGGCTGTTTCGGTCTGGGGCACCGGACTGTCCGGTGGTGCACCGGACAGTGTCCGGTGGTGCACCGGACAGTGTCCGGTGCACCAGGCTGCCTCGGCCGAACAGGCCGCTCTCGGGTTTTCTCCGGCGACTTCGGCTAAAATTCACCGGACTGTCCGGTGTGCACCGGACTGTCCGGTGAGCCAACGGTCGGCCGGGCCAACGGTCGGCCGCGCGATCGGCGCGCGACACGTGGCCGAGCCAACGGTCGGAAGGAAGCACCGGACTGTCCGGTGTGCACCGGACTGTCCGGTGCGCCAGATCTTCAACGGTCGGCAACGGTCGACTTCGCCAATTAAGGAAAGGAATCGGGCACCGGACACTGTCCGGTGTGCACCGGACTGTCCGGTGCGCCCGACGACAGAAGGCAAGGATAGCCTTCCAGATGTGCTCTCAACGGCTCCTAGCTGCCTTGGGGCTATAAAAGGGACCCCTAGGCGCATGGAGGAGTACAGCAAGCATTCCTTGAGCATTCTTGATCACTCACACATCAATCTCGCGCACTTGTTCGACATTCTAGTGATTTGAGCTCCGTTCTAGTGTGCTAGTCTTTTGAGCTAAAGTCTGGGTCTTGTGTGTGCGTATTCGCTGTGATCTTTGTGTTGTGTGTGAGTTGCTAATCCCTCCCTTGCTCTGTGATTCTCTGTGAACATCTTTTGTAAGGGCGAGAGGCTCCAAGTTGTGGAGATTCCTCGCAAACGGGATTGAGAAAAGAAAAGCAAGAACACCGTGGTATTCAAGTTGATCATTGGATCACTTGAGAGGAGTTGAGTGCAACTCTCGTCCGTTGGGACGCCACAACGTGGAGTAGGCAAGTTTTGTACTTGGCCGAACCACGGGATAACCACTGTGTCATCTCTGTGATTGGATTCTTGTGGTTATTGTGTTTTGACTCCTCTCTAGCCACTTGGCCATACTTGTGCTAACCATTAACAAGTTTTTGTGGCTTAAGTTTTGAAGTTTTACAGGATCACCTATTCACCCCCCCCTCTAGGTGCTCTCACATAGTCTCGTTAAAAAAAAACTCACCAACAAGCCCACGCCCTGTATGGGCATCGAACATCGGGACGCCGCCCACCAGACAGTCGTCCACGGAAATATCCATGGAGACTTCGGCCCCGCCCACCTCCGTCTCAGCGGTACGCGGAGGTGATGGAGGTCGTCGCTCCGGCACAGGCTCGGCAGGGAGCGGCTTGCTGGGGCCGGGGGCGGCGGACTTTGCGCCTAACGGAGGCTTGCTGGTGCCAGGGGCGGCAGACTTCGCGGTCCCCCACACCATCTTGACCTTGCGGTGAGGGTCCCTGACCCTCGTGAATGCTCGGCGCTTCCGCGACGCGTCTTGGCGATCCTTTTCCATCACTGCCGATACAACAACAACAACATTCCGCCCGTAAGGAAAAATCTTCATATCACGAGCTAATCGAGACGTACGAACATCCTCGCCGACCACACGGGGCATCGGAACATTCCTAGGCCACCGACCTCTGGTAACCTTCATCATCCGCGCGGAAGATTCCCGGAGCTCGGGCGAAGACATCCTCTCCCCGGGGGCCGTGCAAGTTCCCAATAAATCCATAACAAAACGATTGGAGGCCCCCCAACCCCTCAGCTGCAGTACATAGTTTCCTCTTTTTACTGGCCGCAGTCGGCACGTTTCCCCATGAAGAGCCTCCGTCGGCCGCAGCCGCCCTTTTTCCCCGGTGGTCGCCAACAACAGCATCGTCGTCTCCGGGGTAACCGCCATATGGCAGACGGTTCAGCTCAAAAACGCGATTCAAACGAACATTAGAACCGCGAATATCCCAACTACGCAAGGTCTCCGTCCTCGACACGTATCGCCCTACAATCCTCACGACCTCGGCCTCCACCTCACGCACAAACGCAGCCGAGTTCCGGCCCCGCAAATATAAGGCGAAGGCAGGACTTCGCACGAAATGATCGCCCAAGGACGACATCTGGCGGGGGCACACTTCGCCAAGCACCCAGCCATGCGCCAAGGGCTATACTCCATATCCAATGAATTCCTCAACCAGATCGCGCCCGCTAATCTTGCGGGCAGCATACCAAAGGGCCCCTTCATCCTCATCGTCCTCCGCCACCTCGAACGGTAGAAATGCCACGTAGCAATGAGAGCACATAATGGCTGCAGGGAGCCTAGGTAGATCTTCGATTTCCCCACCAGAGACATAAAACCAAAAGTCCCACCAGATGCCCCACTTGTTGCGACCACAAGGGACTATCTCCACAACTTCCGCCGAAGTCTTTCTAGTCCTCGGTGTGAAGGTGCACGATCCAAATTGTGCAATCTTATTTCCTATTTTCTTCTTTTGCCAGTGCAGACAATTATTCTTGGCGAAGACTTCCACAGACGGCTGACCGTCATACGAAGAAACTGCCCAAACATACTTCGCCAGGGCAACCACGGCGTTAGGCGTCAACTGGTGGACCTGCACGCCGAACCTCCATAAAACCTCCGCCACAAAATGATGCGCCGGGAGACGAAGGCCGGCAATGAAAAATGCCTCGAACACAACCAACTCGCCCTCAGGCTCAGGAATCTCTTCGGCGCCCGGAACCCGCCCAACACCGTCTCAAGTATCCAAGCTGCTGCATTTCTTGCACGTGAACCGAGGAGATCCTCGAAGTGCCAAACTCCACGATGTGGCCCGGCTGCAACTTCGTCGCCACCAAATCACTCAAGGTATCATCGGACGACGGATCGGTCGACGACGCACTCGCAGCAGATGAGGAAGAAGACATTGCTACGTACCGTCGGTGGCGGCGTGCAGTCTGCTTGACGCGGGCCAGATTTCCGAAGTAGGAGAGCAAGGAGGGTAGGTGAGCGGTTCAAAAAAATTAGGGATTTCACGGCGCACGCAAAGGGTAAGAAACCATCCCGGCTGTGCCGCCTTTTTATAGACAGGACACGACGCCTCGGGAAACACACAATCCAACAGTAACACGTCCATCGACGGTCACATTTCAAAAACCTCTGTGGGACCACTTCGAGCGAGGGCAGCGTCTCCACCATCTAGCGACGTCTTCGGCTCCAGATGACTTAGTCGAACTGGTCCCTCGGAGGGCAAATGTTGGGGCGAAGGCGAACACGCTACCCTTCGCTCGATGTCTTCATCGCCTCGCTACACCAACGAAGACCACAACCACAGAGCACGCCCGAGCAAGCCAGAGGCGTCGACTGGATGAAGACCGGCGCGGTCCCCCTTCGTACTCTCTGTTGGCAGGCGAAGGCTCTATCGAAGTCTACTAGTCCCACGTCCTCACCGCGTCGGGAGGCCCAGGTGGGATTCGGCCCACTATAATGGGCCCCATGCGGATAGACATATTACGGGTCACGTCTGTAATAGCTTTTTCTGTAATGACATTTTGTAACCTCCTCTCGTGAGAATATTCTGGGGATAGACCGAGTACTCGAGGGCATAAACGTCTTTGACAAGGGACGGATGGTCACTCGAGTGCCTATAAATACCCCCGTACTGTGCCCCTGAGAGGCAAGATTAACAGAACTATTGCCATCCCACGTCAAACTTTGCATACACCCTCTCCACTTTCTCGTTGGATCCACTTGCCCAGGAGAGCAAGTACCAACATATCCCATTCTTGTGGTCGCCAACCACCTCAAGAACCCTAGGACGCAAAGCTTGCAAATACAATAAATTAACAGAGTTTAGTAGACATATTAATTAACACAAAGTGATCATGACCATGTATCTAGACATCTTTGATGCAGTATTCCTACTTAATTATTCTATACACAAACTTGATGCATATTAGATATCGTAACAAGAATATAGTATTACAGATATGAGTTGAGTTCGGTTTTGGATAACATTAACATAAGCAAATGAAAAAGGCATCAAAGCATTTCTTCTATTAGAAAATTTGTTCCCATTGTAACTTCTTTCCTCGGATGACCACTCCTGGTTCACCTTGGATCACCATTTATTTAGTACCTCCAACAAAAAGGCTAGTTGGTGCAAGAGTTCTAGATTCATCAAAGTCCAGCAACCTCCTCATCATTTAACAGCAACAAGCAGGGAACATGAACATGAGAACTCAGCCAGTCAGTCTAAGAGTGCTTCATATTATACAAATCACAGAAACTTTTAGCAGAAGTTCCTAAAACAAAAAATGGAGTCTAAATAGACAACTAGAACTGAAATTTTCAACAAAGCGCATCCTTTTTTGTTCAAGGAAGAAACATCGCGTTCGAGATAAACGTGCGGTAGGTCTTAGTGCATAATCAAAACTGCAAGTGCTCGCAAAAATTGAAGAGAGTGCAATCCCTTAGCTATGGAGGGTCAAAGTTTCCACAAAGACATTTAAAATTAGTACTTCAGGAAAGCATTGTGATTGCAAAGAGAATAATGAGAATAACCTGGTTACCATGGTTGAGAATAACATCACAATTGCAGCACACTTGAAGTGCCAACACAAATTGGGCAGTAGGTAGCTTAATTGGAGAATCTAGAATCTTGTAAAATGAACTAAAAATTTATTTTAAAAATGCTGGCACGATACTGAAAAGGCATAAAAGATATGCAACGGTCATGGATATCACTTGGTATTTTAGCACATATGTCAAGTCAGATCTTCTTGGTTTCAAGCATTCTAGAAACCTTATTCACTGCTTCAACTGCACACATAAACCGGGTTTCGATGTCCTTCATGCTTGACACAAAATCTTTGGCTCAATGAGTGATGAACCCTGAAGGATCCTCTGCCTCTACACATCATCACAATATACACATCATCATAGTCTGCTATATATAAAAAGCTTCCACCAATTAGAAATCTTGTTTATGATAAGTAATAGTACTTGCTCCACAGATCCTATCAACTCCAAAAAACATACTTGTGAGAGTACAAAACATATAAAATGTAGAAATTAATCTTAACATAATCGACTAAAACCAAAGCTATAGACATCAAACTTCAAGGTGAAGACGCCCGCCATTGCATCCTCAGGAGCCATATATCCACTATTAAGACCATTTCAGTTGTGAAAGTTATGAGGATGAATTGGTACCAACAATAGGTTAGTTTAAGTATTGTGATTCAAGTACCACTCACTATGTCCCAAAAACTCGCTTTTTATTAGCATTTTCTTGATTATCACCAAACATACTTGCCATACCAAAGTTAGCTAGTCCATTCCTTCGTCACCTATTGCAGCTCCAACACCTCTCGCTAGTCAGCAAGCAACAGTAGAATCTTTGTATCCTAAACAATTCATTATTCACAACAAATGAGCAGCAGGAACACAAGACGAAATAGTATCACTCAGTGGATGGAGTGTACCAATAGTATTTATTACTTAAAATCTGAGTACATATATTGTGTGTTCAATGAACATTTGTCATTATTCTCCTAACAAAAATTGTTAATCCCCAGCTCACAAATACTAAAAATCACATGTTGCATATATTCCCAAGCGCCAAAGAATCGCATAAAGCCAACGTAATACTCCCTCTGTTTCTTTTTAGTTGTCGCTGGATAGTGCAATTTACTATCCAGCGACAACTAAAAAGAAACAGAGGGAGTAATGGAGAACGACTTCTGGTATATGGCTGGGGCTTTTACATACAGGAGAGCCACTGCTGATACTAAAGAATGGAGTAAAAATAATGCATTCTGATATGACACTACAAACTAGAAATATATATAGTATATTCTAACCCCACTCCCACTCGGTGTACCTATTTCTGATTAAAAGAATCCAAGGTTAGCCACTACTAAAAGCTGGAAAAATATTAATTATCGTGCTTGCTTTTTCACTTGTTGACAATTCAATCCGAACAAGAGGTGGATTGACATAGCATGCCCGAAAGCTCTTTAACCTGGAACATATTCAGACAAACAGAGAAGTGACTAAGGGTTTGTACATGGTGAGATGATTCAGTGGCGCCACATCAATACTTTGTAGGAGCAGCTAAACGAACAACGATGTGGTGTCAAGCCCGTCCTGTCCTTCTCAGCGAATAAACTGGAGTGTATGCGTTTGTAGTAAAAAATCTTTGGGCGAAGATTAGTGCTAATTGAACATGGTATATGAACAATTTGAAAATAGAAATATGCAGCAAAATGTGTGTACACTAAAATCAGATTTTCCTGTATATAGCCAGTTTTAATTTAACACATGTGTTGCATATCCTCATGTAATTTCATTCATAAAATTCAAACACTGCTACGCCTAGGTTTGTAGTGAAATTCTTAGGGACAACATTACTAATAGACGAAATCAGAGAAAATAAGAGAAATGAGAGAACGATGGGGACCAAACACTAACCCAATAGATGGCAGATGAAGCGACCAATCCTCGTGTGCAATTTGACGTTCTTCAAGATCAGGACCATCCTCGCTGTCGCCTAACCTGAGCTCCGACCAGCTTCTCCCGCACCCCGCCCGCGTGCACCCGCCTAGCCACAGCACTCACACCCGCCACGTTGCCGCTTGTGTCCGCGCCATCAACGAAAGTCTGGCCATCGTCCTCTCGCCGTGTAGCCCAGGCAGTCGTCTACTGTGATACCCCAATTTTCTAAAAAGAAGTTAAACTTCTTTTTCTCTTTTTTTTTGTTCTGTGGCATTGGGGTTTGGAGTTTCAGGAGGCATTCCTTAGGAAACAGTAGATCTTTTGGCATTGTTTCCGCTGGTGTTGGGAGCTCAAATGGGAGAGCAAGTTTGGGCCATTGATTTTGATCCGGTGGATGGGAGCCCCCCCTCTCCTCCCCAACCCTAGCCGACCCCCTCTCCCTCTCCCCAATTTGTTGCAGCCGCCCCCTCCCTCTTCCTCTCCTCCCATTGGGCAGCAGCCCTCTACCCTCTCCATGGCTTCCTCCTCCCTCTAGATCTCCCCCCACGCAGCAAGGATCGAGAAGATGAGGAGCACGTTGAATTGAAGAGGGAGAGAGGATCAAGGAGATGTTCTTCCCCATCTCTTCTTGAAGATTTTCTTAGGGAAAACCCTAGGTATGGATGAAATCCTTGTTCCTCCCTGTAATTATGTGCTTTTGGAGGTTGTGGATCATGGGGATTACAGGATTAGAGGTTGGATTAGATGTGGGGTTAGGTTTTGATCTTGAATTTAGTTTTCTGCAGAATGGCAGATTCGACAATTTCTGTTCATGCTAGTTTTCCGTGGTCTTAGTGGCCTCAAAAAAATAAGAAAGTCTATATATGAGTCGTAGATAATTTGCAGATCTTTCCGTGGCCATGAAGAACACCTCAATCGGACATCAGATCAGAAAGTTATTGCAGTTTGATTATAGCAGTTTTTCAGTTTCACAATTCTGTGCAGAATCTGTTCTCTTAAGATTTAGGCAATTTTATCAACAGAACTTAACTTTAGGTTGGTAAAAGAAGTTGTAGATAATTTCATAAGCTTTCCAGATTGTTAAAGAGTGCATTCCTATGAATTTTGAAACTCCAGTTATGTTTGTTTTACTGTGGTTGTTCCTGTTTGCCTGACAAAAATGAGCGGGTCTGTTCACTGGTAGGTTTCATCTAGTAAATGGCCGAATTGGCTCTTCCAACTATGGAGACTTTTGTAGAGGGATAAAAGTTCTTACTGCCAGCAGAATATCATAATTTGTGGTTTAGTAGTTCGGGAGATATCAAATTTTGAAGTTAATTATGCTGCTGTCTGAAACAGATTCAGTCAGTTATCTTGTGAGATGTTTTAGAACTTATAGATGGCAAAATTTAATTATCCATTGAATACCGAAGTTGTAGAGTATTTTGTGTAGAAACTTCTAGAGTATTTGTTTGATATCACCATTGTTATAATTTTAAAGATACAAAATTAACAAACAGCGCTGTTGCTGTTTGACATGTGGTTCAGGGTGGGAGTCATTCCACCGGGTCTTGGTTTCAAGAGTAGGAGCGATTTGTTGATTGTTGGCAAATGTTTGTGAAATATTTGTACTAAGTTTTATGCCCCGCAGCGGGTGTCTACACTCCGAATCATGCCTAGTACATTTTTTCTTTGATGAAGGCAAGTGAATGTAGCGGTGGTTGCTACCGTTTTGACTTGTTGTTTCATCGCCTACACTCTAATATTCAGAATCATCGAATTCTTTCAGAATTGAACTCTATGGTGATGCTTTACTTGATTGTATTATATTGATGCTTAATCAAATATTGATGATGATGATGATGATTCGAGTATGACCCACGAGATTAATTCACACCCCTGAAGGTGAATGAAGTATTATTTAAGGTTTGTATTGTATCTAAAGGTAAACGAAGTATTGTTTGAGGTTTGTATTGTATGTGAAGGAAGTGAAGTATATTGATAAATGCAGCATGTCATATACATTGCATGATTCACTTGCATCTGAAGTTTTGTCGTGACCTATGGTCCGACCGTACTGGTACAACTTAGCATCGTACGTTGCCCGAGGAGGGGTACGATGCGGCTTCATACCCTTAGAGGTATGAAGGTAGAGGACATATGTATTGCATTCATATGCATTCATTGAAGTGATATTTGCAGATGGTGTGGTTTTATACTCTAAGAGGTATGAAGACAGAGGACTTACACATAGCATTCCTATGCATACATTGAAGTGATATTTGCAGGTATTGTTGACGTAGGGAAGTGTTATACAACCTATTGTGGTTGTTCGAGGAAATGAGATGGCATTGGTTATTCTGGGACTATTGAGTTCTATATCTACAAGTATTTCTGATCTCAATTGTGATCCCTTTAAAATGTTGATTAATTCAATTTTTGTTGGTTTAAATATCTCGTCAAAACAATTTACTTGCTGAGATGTTTCATGTCACTCTTGCATTACTCAATGCAGGTACTTGATTCATGTTGGGAATGAGGGAAGTAGCAGCACGTCCACCTTCACTCTCATAATAACGTTGTCCAGGCACAACCATGATTTAATTAGAAACTTCTTGTCAAGGATGTTTGTTTTTAACTAGTCGTGCACACTAGTTAATTCAGTTTATGTCGTTATGGTTATCTTCCTATTGCTAGCAGATTATTAATGTCTAGTATGTTTTCTTATCATGATATCTGTTTATACTCTGTTGCTTCCACGTTTATGCAAATTTTCAAAGGAAATGCTGTCGAAATTTTATATATGAATGTTAGTTGTGTAGTTTAGTAGCATTTCGGGGTGTTTGTGGATCCCGGGATGTTACATCTACACAGCCCACACATCCAGATGGGCTCGCCCAGCAGCTGGTTCGTCGAGGTAGGACAGCAGGGAGGCGTGGGGCCTCCGATTCAGGCGAGATCTGGGGTCGCCGACGTCGCCCGCTGCTTCCGCATGTGAACACACTTGGGGAGGGCAACACACGCGCACGCGGGCTTGAGGAGGCGAGGGGCGAAGCGGGAGTGGTTGCGGGCTTGCGGCGGTTGCGAGGCAAAGAGCGAGCACACGAGCGTGGGCAGCATCCGACGCACGATGCGATGTGGACGGTTGAGATTGGTGAAAGGCAGAACGGTAGAACCAGAGAGACAGACTACACTTACTATCTTAATAATTAGTAGAGATTTGTATAGACTAGTCGCATAAAATAGTTAACAATACATCCAAACTCTTCTGAAATTTTGACTTTTTTAATTTTGGAGTTCTGATTTGGATTTAGGAAGCCCTTATAGTGCAGACGAGCAGCAGATGATCATTTTTTCCTACTTCTTAACTTAGTAATTTAATAGCCCTCGTTTTTATTATAGTATTGAACTGAATATAATCTTCGTATATTACTAGTGTGACTGTGGCCTCAGCGAAAGGAACATTTTCAAAGCTAAAAATATCCAAGAATTATTATGTCAACAAATGGTCCTATAAACTGACTTCTTTTCGGCTGCGCAAATGATGTCACTAGGCTAAGATGGTCCTGGAAAACGATCCGGTTTTCCGATGTTACTGATTGTTGCGGTTCATATATAAGACCATATTTGTTTAGGCTTTTCTTAGCTTCTAGTCATCAAAAGCTGTTGTAAACGGTCAAATGCTCCAGCTTTTTAGTCCGCTTGTATAATAATCACTTTGATAATAATTTCTACTACTTATTAAGGCTGCAAGAGTAGCATGTCATTCCGTGTTCTGTCATTCACATTCCTTGTTCTGCCTTTCTCATTCCCTCCTCCCCACACAACTCATTCCAATGTTCTGTCATTCTCATTCTCATTCCCACGTACAGTCCACGTCTAAGCTCATTCCAATGTTCTGTCATTCTCATTCCCACGTACAGTCCACGTCTAGCTAAAACCTCACAAAGCTCATTCCTATGTTCTACTATTTTCATTCTCATTTCCACGTACAGTCCACGTCTAGCTAAAATTAAAAAACACAAATGCTAGTGTGACTATGGCCTCAGCGTAAGGAACCTTTTCAAAGCTAAAACTATCCAAGAATTATTATGTCAACAAATGGTCCTATAAACTGACTTCTTTTCGGCTGCGCAAATGATGTCACTGGGCTAAGATGGTCCTGGAAAACGATTCGGTTTTCCGATGTTACTGATTGTTAGTCCGCTTGTATAATAATCACTTTGATAATAATCTCTACTACTTATTAAGCCTGCAAGAGTAGCATGCTGCCATTCTCATTCTCATTCCCATGTACAGTCCACGTCTAGCTAAAATTAAAAAACACAAATAACCCCAAAGGGATTTGAACCCACGACCTCTTAGGCAAATGCATACAATAGCCACCACTACACCACATCTGTGTTTATGTCTACATCTATGACAGCAAAAACATCTACTACATCTCTACGCAAGCCCACCTGCTACCCTTGCACAATGCGCAGTAGTAGATAAGTATCACCGAGATTCTTGAATTATATTTTTGGATGGAGGGAGTAATATTTAAAGAAGAGCCTTGCAAGCAATATCTTTTGTTTGAATAATGTTTTCAACTTAATTTTTTTTTGCATGTGTGGTATTTTTTCTCCGTAATATTTTTTCCATGGATCTAACTTATGAGTCATTTTCATAAATCAACGCCAAGGATGAATCCATGTTTCTTGCCTGAAAACCCCAAACAAACAACACTAGCAGGAGGCGCTCGCGTTGGCGTCGCTCATCGACGACAAGAAAAAGCTTGACGACTGCTAGTTCGACCTCTCGAAGCAGTCCTACATGGCCGCATGAGCCGCTGTGTATGACAAGCTCCGACGCAGTCGCCGCTTGGACGCGGTCTAGAGCGGCTGCATCGCGTTGTCCATCGTCAAACAGGGGGACCTCATGGACGTTGTCATTGTCGGCGACTCTCGGATTGTTCTGGGCACCTCATCCAATGACGGTGTCATCACATCGTCCAACTCATCGTACATCTGAAGCCCAACTTGCCATGTAAGTCGCTACTGTCCGACCATGAATTCGTGCGCTGGGACGACAGTCGTTGCTGACGTTGTGTGAGTGTCCTCGAACATGATGTATGTAGAGGAGTAGCGCATCCAGTGGTGCAACGGCCAGGTGTACTACACTGCTGATGAGCCCGAGGTGCACTTCGTCTGGCAGCACAGCCAAGAGTCATCGGTACTCGCCATGTCGCGCGCGTTCGACATCTACTATATCATGGACTGTGGCGTCATCTCGGTGCCAGAGGTGACGTAGAGGAGGACCGACAGCAATGATCAGTTTGTAATCTTCGTCACCGTCGGGGTAGCTTTTATGCTGTGCCTTTAATTCTCTTCGCAAACACACACTTATTTTTTTGGTTTGAGCAAGCGCGTATGGTGGTGTGTGTGCCTGATGACTGACGATGTACGAGGGAATTTCTTCCGACAGGCGCGGGACGTGCTCTCCAATCATGAGACTATAGAAATTGTGTCATATATCGAAGTCTGCATAAAAGCTGATGGTTGCAATGTAGTGGTGAAACAACTAAATTAAAATAACAAAATTTATGTATGGGCAAGATCATAAATGGATTATGAAACATTTTCTAATAACAGAATAACACATTTTATATATAAGTTACTGTAGTATTATATGTCTTCTTGTAATGCACGAGCACTCATCTAGTAATTTAAAATCAACATAAATCGATCGAGTTGCCACGAGAGTAGAAAACCGTCACTTTTTAGACTCTAAACCTTTTGACCACTTCACGATACTAATATTCTTTTGACAACCAGATTTTCTCCAAACATAGGCATAATATGGTATGATATCGCTTAGGAGCTTCCTGACTGCTTCTCTTGCATGCCTGACACCGGCAGCGACGGGCTCTCACCCAACTAGTCTGCGTAGCGTAGGTAAGCGACGGCGACACGCCGTTCTTCCCCTGCCGTTGACCAAATACATTTCGTCTTCTAGCACCTTCTCGTTTCTCTCCTCCTCGACCGCCCCCGAGCCAAGCAGCAGCACCCAGCGCCAGCGCAAACGTCATGTCGCCTCTCCTCTGTCTCTCTCGCAGCTGAAGTAGGCAGAAGCTGCACACATCTATATCCATTCCTAGCTGCTAGTCGTCGGATACTTGGAAACCTTGGATCTCGCGCGCGCACGTAGGGGAGCGCAGCGGAGCAAGAGGAAAGCCATGGCTACGCCGGCGGCGGTGATGAAGTTGTACGGGTGGGCTATCTCGCCGTTCGTGTCGCGGGCTCTGCTGGCCCTGGAGGAGGCCGGCGTCGACTACGAGCTCGTCCCCATGAGCCCCCAGGCCGGCGACCACCGGCGCCCGGAGCACCTCGCCAGGAACGTACGTACATACCTCGCTCCCTGCCTCCCTCACTCGATCCTCCTTGATCAATCTGTTGTCGGTTTTCATGCATCGAGTCCATCTCTCCCTTCGCCCCGGCTGATTTGCACTCCCCTGCCATATATTGCTTCAGCCTTTCGCCATGGTGCCGGTGCTCGAGGACGGCGACCTCACGCTCTTTGGTAAGTGCATCATCCATATTTGCCCCTAATAATTCCTTTTAAGTTATAATCGAGAGTTTTATCCTAAATTCTCCAATTTTAATTAAGGGTCTATTTATTTTGGGATTATAATATATCTAGATTATTTAATCCAACTTATTTTAACAAATTATTTAGTTTAAAATAAGTTAAATTATATAATCTAAATATATTATAATCTCAAACAGATGAACATATTATAATCTCAAACAGACGAGTCCTAAAACTACCATGAATGTTTATTGCATTATTTTTAATATTGTCATGTTATCAAGAGTGAAATGAAATAAATAATGAAACATACACCTTCACAATAGAAAATTTCACTTCACGATTTCAAAGGCTATTATATCAATTAAATTCATATAAACAACCAATAGAAATATATGAAATGAATGAAGATAAAATAAACCGTCTTTAATGTGTTTCCAACGCCTTAGAAACTAGTTGGCGTGGTTTTATGGCGATGAAAATGTTTCCATCTATTTAGTCAAAAGCGAATTTATTCAAAAGTGAAAATAAATATAAGACAAGATGTTAGTTTAGTCAAAAATGAACCTATTGTAATTTAGAACCGGGGGTAGTGGCGTTTTGCATTTTGCTTCTTCGGTTCCATGAGTCCTAAGCGTGTGCGCACGGTACATTCATTTGACATTTCCAAAGAATCCCGGGCGATCGCGAGGCACGTTCTCCGCAAGCACAGGCCGGAGCTCCTGGGCGCCGGCGCCGGCGGCAGCCTCGAGCGGGCGGCGATGGTGGACGTGTGGCTCGAGGTGGAGGCGCACCAGCTGAGCCCGCCAGCGGTCGCCATCGTGGTGGAGTGCTTCGCTGCGCCGCTGCTCGGCCGCGAGCGCGACCAGACGGTCGTCGACGAGAACGTGGAGAAGCTCAGGAAGGTGCTCGAGGTGTACGAGGCGCGGCTTGGCGAGTGCAGGTAGGGATGAAAGTGGTAATCCGAACTGTTAGGACAAATTTAATATTTTAAAATAGATATGTATAAAATTTGATATTAATCTTTTCTTATGTTATCAAGCACATTAGTACAAATATGAATAAAATATTACATATATTGTTTTATGTATTATTTGCTCTCTACAACACAAAAAGTTGAAAAAATTACCGAATTTATTTCCGAATCCATACCGAAGTTTATATCTATTATTTGAGAAAATATAGGATGAATTTGAGGTTTACCTTTTATGAATCTTAACAAGATGAATGTTAAAAACAAGAATACAAATTTGTATTGTATATTCTATATCCTATTTATTCAAAAAACGACTAAAAACTGATTACCGGAAAAATATCGTTTCCGACCGTTTTCATCCCTAAGTGCAGGTACCTCGCCGGCGACTTCCTCAGCCTCGCCGACCTCAGCCCCTTCACCATCATGCACTGCATCATGGCCACCGAGTACGCCGCCGCCCTGGTCGAGGCGCTCCCGCGCGTCAGCGCCTGGTGGGAGGGCCTCGCCGCGCGCCCCGCGGCCAAGAAGGTGGCGGAGTTCATACCGGTCGGCGCGGCCGGACTGCTGGAGCACCCTCCCAAACAACAGGATTGATGCATGATGAAGCAAGCCTGCCTAATGTGCCTGTTGCGCTTAATACTTTCCCACGTGTACTTTCCCACAACGTTGACAGAAGTTATTCAATAACTAGTCTCTATGTAACGTAATGGTGTGGTGTGCACTTCAATGAATACCATGAGGTGGCTGGTTCAACTCCCTCCTGTCAACGTTGTGGGGCCGTTCCCTTTTGTAATTCTTTTTTTTCCAAAAAGGGACATCTTTAGAGCAACTCCAAGAGAATGTTAAAAATTTTACTCAAAAATTGATTATTAAGAGCAGGCTAAAATTTTTTAAGAGTGAATTATGATGGGTAATCCAACCGTTCCTTTAAATGTGACATGTGGCGTAATCTGTACAGTCGTCGGAAGGTCGTGGATGATCTGATACGTTGAGGAATGGATTGTGGAGGGATGGAACACACCAAAATATGAGGGAGATGAGGCTGTGGATGCGGGACGCTAATTTTTTGGAGGAAGAATAAGGGAGCTGTTGGAGTAAGAAAACCCACTATTCTTGACTAATATCTGTTTTAGGTAGTTTTACACGTTCTTTTGGAGTTGCTCTTACAAGAAGTAATTTTGTAAAAGTTAGATGTATACTTGTTCACATTGGAAGCAAAAAATAGATAAAAGCTAGAAATATAGTTCAAACTGTGAAGTTGCAGTTGAATGTTACGAAACATAGTGAGAGATGTGTCCATGTGTAAAGTATCTATATTCATAATTTTGTATAATAGTCTAATTTTTTTATCTCAAGTAACTAGGACCAAGTTATGACCACATGCCAAGTTTCACTATTTTTTTACCACATTTACTATTTATTTATTTATGTTGGCTTGTAAAGACATTTGAACCATAGAAATTAGTAAATGGTCCAAAAAAGGGACATTTTTACGTGAATTAAGTTTGTAACAGTTAGATGTATGCTCGGTTCACTTTGCAAGCAAAAAAATAGATAAAAGCTAGAAATATAGCTCAAACTGTAAAGTTGGAGTTAAATGTTACGATACGTAGTGAGAGATGTGTCCATTTGTGAAGCACCTATATTTATACTTTTGTATAATAGTCTAATTTTTTTATCTCAAGCAACTAGGACCAAGTTATAACTCCATGCCAAGTTTCACTATTTTTTACCACATTTATTATTTTTTATTTTGGCTTGTAAAAGCATTTGAATCATAGAAAATAGTAAATGGTCCAAAAAGAGACATCTTTACATGAAGTAAGTTTGTAACAGTTAGATGTATGCTTGGTTCACTTTGGAAGCAAAAAAATAGATAAAAGCTAGAAATGTAGCTTAAACTGTGAAGTTGCAGTTAAATGTTACGAAATGTAGTGAAAGATGTGTTTATTTGTGAAGCACCTATATTCATACTTTTGTATAATAGTCTAATTCTTTTTATCTCCGGCAACTAAGACCAAGTTATGGGTTCATACCAAGTTTCACTAATTTTTTACCATATTTATTATTTATTTATTTATTTTGGCTTGTAAAGGCATTTGAACCATAGAAATTAGTAAATGGTCAAAAAATGGACATTTTAACATGAAGTAAGTTTGTAGCAGTTAGATGAAGCTTGATGTGCTTTTGAAGCAAAATAATAGACAAAATGTAGAAATATAGACCATTGAAATGAGTAAATAATCCCAAAAAAGGACATATATACATGAAGTAACTTTATAACATTCACATAAACGAAATAGTACACATTGAATAGTACACAAGTTCTTAAATATATTTTAGGCCATATTTTAGATACCTGTTGTTGAAATTATAATTGCTACCAATATGTGCGCAATAATTCATTTGTATTATAGCAAATAGTAGATATATATGTTATATAATTCAGCTCTTCAGAACACACGTTTCAAAGTGTGGTGGTGTATCTTCTCTGTTTGTTATGTGTCGTCTAGCTATTTTTTGCCTTTCTTTTTTATTTGCAACGGCGGCGCGTTGTCCAAGTAGACGTTGGACGTAAGTTTGACGGAAACGACGTGGAAGGAGATCACTGATGGCAGTTCGGGAATGGAGGGGGAAAACTAGCACAAAGTAAAACTAAGGATAGCAACGAGGAGAGAGTCCAAAGTAAGAGGAATAATATAAAAAACCCTTTTTTAAGAATAATTTTTTGACAGGCTCCGATTTCGTCATTCTGTGAGACTAAATAACTCCAAATTTGATGAATTTTTCACGAACAGTTTAGATAATCAGTGTCACACTCAGATTTAAGTGACAAAGTCAGGTGTATCTCATATATGCGTCAAAGAAGACAACATATATAATAACAGAGTGTATAGAGATAAATGTCACAATAACATCAGAGTACTTATTACATAGCGAAAGTCTTACAAAATAAAAGATAAATATAAATCAAACTAAGGTTCATTCTTGGTGCCATAAGTCAATGGGAGATGTCACCTAGATCAAATCAAACTCCTCATTATGCGGCTTCTCTTGAACCACCTGTTCTTCTCCTGTGGGGGTGTGAGACAGCAAGGGTGAGCTCACACATGTTCATCACTCAACAAGTTGTGGGGAATAATGTGGCACGAACTCACCAAAGGTGGGAGTTCATGTGATGTGTAAAGCTGATCAACAATAGGGGTTAAAGCCGAGCATTGCTTTTAATAAGTTGGTCAAATTTTATTAGCAGTTACTAAGTGTAATTAAATACCAAACCATAGTAAATAATAGAACAAAATTAATAAATAATCCCATGCAATGCATATGACAAATTGAATTTAGTTTCATAGTTTAATCATGCGAGAGTATTGAGCTGCTCTTGACCGTGAGCTCGGCTAGTATACAGTTTTACACTCTGCAAAGGTTGTACCTTGTACCCACAAGTCGTGTATCTCATGTCGCCAGTGTTAGCTAGACCCTTAGACACTACCGAGGTGAATGGCTAGGGATACATTACGAGGCCTTTACAAAGTTTCACTAGCTTCCGAAAAACCCGCTATAGTTTATGGCAAGAGAACTTGCAAAAATCCCTCGTCTGATCGCTATCGCAGCAAAATCAACCTGAGAACCTCCCTGTATGCAACTCCCCTACTGCCCTTGCCCTTTCGGGTAAGGTAATCTTCCACTAGCTTTCCTAATTAGTCAGCTAAGGGCGTCCAATTCCACCCTTGTGGTGGCACGTGTTTCTCAAGTTAAGCTCCATGTTCCAATTAAAATAATATAATGATCTTGACATAAACATAAATAACATAACAGAATAACTCAAACATGGATATAATAAAATATTAACCCAAACCCATATAAAGCAATAGCAAAACTACCCAAGTGATTCAGGGGTAAACAAGGTAAAAGATAATCAGACTAGGGTGACCTATTGGGTCCCATCAAAATTAAACATATGCATTGAATAGTGATAATAAAGAACATTATTAGGTAATAAATGTGGTCAAGGGCACAACTTGCTTGGGACTTGAGATTCCAGGTACCGAGATGATCCTCAGGTGACTCGTGACCTCATGCTAGTCGTAGCAATACAAATAAACATGATATAGACAAAATTAACATCACACCAAACAAAAGAACAAACTGCGTAATAATAATCTATGTGTCGCTACGAGACCGTGAGTTCAAGAATCACTAAAATTGGAGCTACAGTTGAAAGGATATAGTTTTCTGAAATTTAAGGTGATTAACTATGAAAACCATGCTTCTATGTTGCTTAATATAAATCATGTGATAAAATATAACTAATTTTATTTTACTTTTAATCTATACCAAATCATGTTTTAGCCCAATTATAGATTGTTGGGGACTTGTTCTCAAATACTATGAATTAAGAACAAGGCAACACAAAAGAAAGTTAAATGATTAGTGCCCTTCGTCCTTCGAAACATTATTTCCCTTGGGATATAACGATCTTCGGACGAAGGCCATGAAGGACATACCTTCATCATTATGATATATGATAGTGTTAATGGAAAACATATGAAATACAAAAGATAGCACAAACATTTATATATCATTATTAAATCATTTCTATTTTATTAACACGGAAAAATAGAAATGACATTAAATTACAAGTGTACCTTCGGCTTGAATGAAAGCAAAAGTACAAACGTGATGTATCCGTGATTACCGGATCGCGTGAACAGTACCGGGATACTGTTCACCTATTTATAGGCACAAGATGCAACCTGCGCAAAATTACATTTATGTCCTTTACAATCAACTACAATAATGACACAAAACATCATGGGTCTTTAAGTCAATTCATCTTTAAGTCGGTTCGACCCTTCATCTTGAGATTTGTCTTTGTGTCGAAGCTTTACAGATAATAGCTTCGGCGCTTGCTTCTGAGAAGACCTTTCGAAGGTGTTCTTTTTGGGATCTTCGGCTACGAAGCATACCCCCAACAGTAGCCCCTTCGCGGTGCTAGATCGTTTTTCGTAACGAGCTTGATCCGTGAAAAAGTCTTTTAAGCTTCGGGACGCCGAAGATCCAAAAAACACCTTCACTGAGCTCGTTGGCGAGAAACGATTAAAATAATCGTCGCGCGCGCCCCCCATCTTGTACCAATTACGCGCGCACCAGCGATTCACCTTCTCGGACTCTGTGGCCCACCGCTCAGTGAGTGCGGGTGACTGCTTGTTCGGTGCTGGGGATCTTGCCGATTCACCTTCCCACCTGCGGCACTATATAAACAGACGGGTAGGTGTGAAGTTACCACGACATTCATTGCTATCGCACTGTTTCGCTGCCAAATTTTTAGTCATAGCCGAAGCTTAATCATCGTGCTCAAACGAAACTTCGCTTGTGTTTCTGCTTCGGGACAAGAGTAAGAGCTTCAGAGAAAACAAAAAAGTCAACACCAAAAACTTCAAGTAAGTCATAATTAAAATGGCCAGAGTTCGCTCTACTGCTCGGGTCGATCGTGAGGGAGACGAGACCGAAGCTGCTGACATTGTTCCTATTTCGGAAGCAATGAAGCGCTCTGGGTTGGTAACACCGGAGGACGTGCCTGCTGCCGAAGACATCCCTGCTGCCGAAACAGAACGGACTGCTGTTGAAGAAACTGATTCCGAAGATGACTACAGTAGCGCAGTGCCGAGCAAGCATAGCCACCTGGACTTCGGAAAGTCCACCATATCCGAAGCTGATTTTCCTAAGATGGTGAAGTTGGGCTATCTTAGTGAAGCAAAGAAGGAATTGATTCGTTTCGGTGGAGAGGAAACTATCCCGAAGCCGGGAAAAATGAAGTGGTGGTTTTCAAAAGTCTTTTTAAAGCTGGTTTAAGATTTCCTCTAAACAAAATGATTGCTGGTGTATTGAAGAAATATGGGATCTACCTTCATCAGCTGACGCCTAACGCTATCGTTAATGAAAGCGTAACAGCCACCGAAGCTGCACCTTCGGAGGCCGCAGAAGAAACTGCTGGAGCCACCGAAGATATCAATTTGGAAAGTGTGGCTCTTGATATAGATAAAATTCTGCTAGACATGGCCGCAGAAGAAGCTGCTGGAGCCACCGAAGAGGCTTCGGTCCCAGAGGCCGAGAAAAAGAAGGAAATTGCCGAAGAAACACTAGAGGATGAAATTTTCAATTTTCAAAACTTGGTTGGTCAAGAGTTAACAAAAGCCGAAAAAGAAGAATTGAAAGAATATGCCATTTCTTGCGGCTATCGACCAGGGGCACTTCTCTTCGGAGGTGTTGATGATGAGAAGCTAGGCTGCATCCGAGATCAGACCGAAGCAAAAGTTATCGGTACTCTATCAAAGAGTATCGGTTTCCCGAAGCTCGAAGCCGATATTAGCCACTACCGGCGACAACACATCGTCGGTAGTCTGTTTTATTCCAATTTCAAGGTAAACAATCTCCCTCTAACTTTTTATTTTCATAACAAATGCTTTGTAACGAAGGTTATTCGTGTATAGAGCATGCTATTGAGCAAAGCTTTGAGGATGCAACAAGATTTAGAAGACAAAAAGCACGAGGTTATAATTGAAAACTTGGAAAACAAAATAAAAGATCAAATAGCTGCTTTTGAGAAAAAAGAGTTCGAACTCCAAACAACTGAAGGTTTACTATCGGAAGCCGAAGCTAAAATAATAGAACTGAATATGAAGCTTCTCGGTTCCGAACAAGAAAAGCTGAAGCTTACTTAAAAAGTTGAGGCTGAAATCCAGAATGGTTTAACTTTGAAAAAATCATTGATAGACCTTCAAAACAAATGCTTGAAATTCAGCAATCAATGTGTTCAACGACTGAAGAAAGTGTTTTATTCAGTCGGGGCCAGTAGTGAAGAATTTATTCCTTCGGTTGAAGATCTGCCAGGAGCCTTTGAACACATCGAAGGTGAGATTGATGACCTTGATGATGTTATTGCTGACATAGCGACTTTTGTGCCCTGGTAGCTTCTCGGGGCACCGCTGCTGCATTCCTAAAATCTGGCTATGAGCATGGAAAAATTATCAACAGACCCAATTTCAGCCTATTATCAGCAATTTTAGATGATATTCCTAACCTCGCCTGAAGCATTGCGAATAAATTTATAAAGGTGATACGGACGAAGGGTGGGCGAGAGAAAGCTGGTGACGAAGCCCGAGATCACCTTAGGCTGGTAACAATACTATACCTTATGATTACCTTTTCCTTTGAATTTTGAATTCAGCTAATAATACTTACATACAGGTTGACCAAGTCGAAGCTGAAGCTGCAAAATAGAAGGAAGAAGCTCCAGAGATGTTGTCGAAGCTCGAGTAGTCTGTAGAAATAGCTCAAAAAACTCCTATGATAACTTGTATAAAGTATGATGTAATTGAATTTCACTTTGTAATATAATCTTCATTTTCCGTCCATGTATGAAATGCTTTGGTGTGGACGAAATTAATACTTTTGAGCCATAGGCGAAAAACACCTTCCCTTCTTTACGTACACAGCGAAGCATAAAATTGCCTCTTTTTCTCTTTTTCCGAAGCCTTCTCTTTTGAAGCCGAAGCAAGTTTGTATGTTATGCTGATGATGATCCTATGTATGTCTAAGTGAATGTTTATGAATGCAAATGTATGATGTAATGTATCATGCAAATGAATGTTCGAAGACACTTATGAATCCATAATAACAAATCTTTGTCGTTTATTTTTCGGCTTCACCGCTTATTTTTCGGTGTATCAGCGCTGACTTTTCACTGTAAGCCTCCCTTAGGAGCTTCTTCGCCTTTTATTTCGGCGGAATCAGCGTTGACTTTTCGTTGTAAGCCTCCCTTAGGAGCTTCTTCGCCTTTTATTTCGGCGGAATCAGCGTTGACTTTTCGCTGTAAACTCTGCATTCCCTTAGGAACGACTTTTGAGCAAAAAACTTACGCTGCGCTCCCTTAGGAACGACTTTTTTGTGGCTTCGTCGTGCTCTACATCCCCTTAGGGACGTCTTTCGAGCTTCTCCGTGTTTTTTTTCTTTTTCTCATTGCACTCGATGGTGCATACCCAGCTTTTACATTTACATCTTTGGGGGATACTGCTCTTGTAGAGCTGATATAAGAAAAAAGAGAAATGACATGCTATGGCCCCATTAAAAACCTTTCTCCCCCATTGGAAAGGAAAAGGGTGCCATAGGAAAGAATAAAGATTACATCAGGTTACACATAATACCGCTGAAGCTCATCCGCGTTCCAAGACCTAGGGATGTCGCTGCCATCCATATCCTTCAGCCTGTAAGAGCCGGGTCTTGACGAAAATACTACCAGGAAAGGCCCTTCCCATTTCAACTGTAGCTTGCTGAGAGCACCTAGAGGGGGGTGAATAGGTGATCCTGTAAAAACTTGAAACTTAATCCACAAAACTTGATTAGGAGTTAGCACAATTAAGCCAAGTGGCTAGAGAAGAGTCTTTGCAAGACACGATAACCACAAGAAGATCAATCACAGATAGACACAGTGGTTTATCCCGTGGTTCGGCCAAGTTCAACACTTGCCTACTCCACGTTGTGGCGTCCCAACGGACGAGGGTTGCAATCAACCCCTTTCAAGCGGTCCAAAGACCTACTTGAATACCACTGTGTTTTGCTTTCACTTTACTATATCCCGCTTGCGAGGAATCTCCACAACTTGGAGCCTCTCGCCCTTACACTTTGATGTTCACAAAGAAGCACGGAGTAAGGAAGGGATGAGCAACGCACACAAGACACGAAATTAGAGCGACAACACACACACAAGTCGCAACAAGAGCTCACAACACAACTTGACGAGTTCACAACTCAAATGGAGCTCTAATTGCTATCACAAAGAATCAAATGCGCGGAGTCGAAGTCTTGGTGCTTAGGAATGCTTAGAGAATGCTTGGTGTACTCCTCCATGCGCCTAGGGGTCCCTTTTATAGCCCCAAGGCAGCTAGGAGTCGTTGAGAGCATTCCAGGAAGGCAATTCTTGCCTTCTGTCGCCTGGCGCACCGGACATTCCGGTGCACCACCGGACACTGTCCGGTGCGGATCTCTTTCCTTATTTGGCGAAGCCGACCGTTGTAGTCTTGGAGCCGTTGGCGCACCAGACACTGTCCGGTGCACACCGGACAGTCCGGTGCCCCCTTCCGTCCGTTGGCTCGGGCACGTGTCTCGCGCGGATCGCGCGGCCGACCGTTGGCCCAGCCAACCGTTGCCTCACCGGACAGTCCGGTGCACACCAGACAGTCCGGTGAATTATAGTCGTACGCCGTTAATCACTTCCCGAGAGTAGCAAGTTCGCCTGAGCCAGCCTAGCGCACCGGACAGTCCGGTGCACCCAGACAGAGCTGACTTTGGCTGAACAAAGACATCTTTAATTTCAACTTGATTTTTCCTGTTTCCAGCACTTAGACACAATACATTAGTCTCTAAAACAATGTACTAAGTCTGAGAAACATACCTTTATACTTGATTTGTACTTTGTCCATCATTTAACACTTAGGCCCTTGTGTTGGACACTAAATCACCAAAATACTTAGAAATGCCCCCAAGGGCACATTTCCCTTTCAAACTCCCCCTTTTTGGTGATTTATGCCAACACAACATACAACAAGTAGAACAAGTGCAAAATCAATCCAAATACGAACTCAAAATTGTTTTGATTCAAATTTGGCATATATGGATCATTCTTTTGCCACCACTTGGTTTGTTTTTGCAAATCAAACTCAATTTCCTATCTCTAAGTTAAACACACTTGTTGAAACATAAAGAGAGATATTTCAAGAGAAATTGATCAAAGATTCAAAAACTCCCCCTTTTTCCCATAATTAAGCCTTCTCCCCACAAGAGACAAATAGAAGTATTTTGACAAACAAAAACTCTAACTCTACTATTTTCAAAATTCACAAGTGGTAGCTGATCCATTTCTTGCTTTGGCCTTATTTTCTCCCCCTTTGGCATCAAGCACCAAAACGGGATCAATTTTGGCCCTTTAACCCCATTGCCTCACCAAAATCTTCAACTAAGAGTAAAAAGGCAATAAGAGCATAGAGATGAACTTGGAAGAAGTTACTCTTTCATCGGAGTGCAGTGGAAGTCTTGCATGGTCCAAGTCCACCTTTTCCCTTTCAATTCACCTTTGAGACTAAATCAAGCAATTTCAAGCACATGGTTAGTCCCAAAGAGTCAAGTTGTAACACATCTCCCCCTAAATATGTGCATCACTTGCAAATGGACTTGTAAGGTCCGGGGAGTGCTTGTACAACTTGAGCACCATAAATAAACAACAAAATGCTTAAGGAACATGATCAAGGCATAAAACGCATGTACGCTATAAATCAATCCAAGTTCCGCGAATCTAAGACATTTAGCTCACTACGCAACTTGCAAAAGGTCTGCTCATCTAAAGGCTTGGTAAAGATATCGGCTAGCTGGTTCTCGGAGCTAACATGAAACACTTCGATATCTCCCTTTTGCTGGTGGTCTCTCAAAAAGTGATGCCGGATGTCTATGTGCTTTGTGCGGCTGTGTTCAACAGGATTATCCGCCATACGGATAGCACTCTCATTATCACATAGGAGTGAGACTTTGCTCAGATTGTAGCCAAAGTCCCGGAGGGTTTGCCTCATCCAAAGTAGTTGCGCGCAACACTGTCCTACGGCAACGTACTCGGCCTCAGCGGTGGATAGGGCAACGGAAGTTTGTTTCTTAGAACTCCATGACACCAGGGACCTTCCTAAGAATTGGCACGTCCCTGATGTACTCTTCCTATCGACCTTACATCCAGCATAATCGGAGTCTGAGTATCCAATCAAGTCAAAGGTAGACCCCTTTGGATACCAGATCCCGAAGCAAGGTGTAGCGACTAAATATCTAAGAATTCGCTTCACAGCCACTAAGTGACAATCCCTTGGATCGGATTGAAATCTAGCACACATGCATACGCTAAGCATAATATCCGGTCTACTAGCACATAAATAAAGTAAAGACCCTACCATAGACCGGTATGCCTTTTGATCAACGGACTTACCTCCTTTGTTGAGGTCGGTGTGTCCGTCGGTTCCCATTGGAGTCTTTGCGGGCTTGGCGTCCTTCATCCCAAACCGCTTGATCAAGTCTTGCGTGTACTTCGTTTGGGAGATGAAGGTCCCATCCTTGAGTTGCCTCACTTGGAACCCAAGGAAATAGCTTAACTCACCCATCATCGACATCTCAAACTTTTGAGTCATAACCCTGCTAAACTCTTCACAAGACTTTTGGTTAGTAGAACCAAATATTATGTCATCGACATAAATTTGGCACACAAAAAGATCACCATCACATGTCTTAGTAAAAAGAGTTGGATCGACTTTCCCAACCTTGAAAGCATTAGCAATTAAAAAGTCTCTAAGGCATTCATACCATGCTATTGGGGCTTGCTTAAGTCCATAGAGCGCCTTAGAGAGCTTACAGACGTGGTCGGGGTACCGTTCATCCTCGAAGCCAGGGGGTTGCTCCACGTACACCTCCTCCTTGATTGGCCCGTTGAGGAAGGCGCTCTTCACATCCATTTGGAACAACCTGAAAGAATGGTGAGCGGCATATGCTAGCAAAATACGAATGGACTCTAGCCTAGCCACAGGAGCAAAAGTCTCCTCAAAGTCCAAACCTGCGACTTGGGCATAACCTTTTGCCACAAGTCGTGCCTTGTTCCTTGTCACCACTCCGTGCTCGTCTTGTTTGTTGCGGAACACCCACTTGGTTCCCACAACATTTTGCTTAGGACGAGGCACCAGTGTCCAAACTTCATTTCTCTTGAAGTTGTTGAGCTCCTCCTGCATGGCCAACACCCAGTCCGGATCTAGCAAGGCCTCTTCTACCCTGAAAGGCTCAATAGAAGAGACAAAGGAGTAATGCTCACAAAAATTAACTAATCGAGACCGAGTAGTTACTCCCTTGCTAATGTCACCCAAAATCTGGTCGACGGGATGATCCCTTTGAATCATCGCTCGGACTTGGGTTGGAGGTGCCGGTTGTGCTTCTTCCTCCGTTAAATGATCATCTTGTGCTCCCCCTTGATCACACGCCTCTTCTTGATGAACTTGTTCATCTTTTTGAGTTGGGGGATGCACCATTGTTGAGGAAGAGGGTTGATCTTGCTCATTTTGTTCCTGTGGCCGCACATCTCCAATCGCCATGGTGCGTATTGCGGCCGTTGGAATGTCTTCTTCATCTACATCATCAAGATCAACAACTTGCTCTCTTGGAGAGCCATTAGTCTCATCAAATACAACGTCGCTAGAGACTTCAACCAAACCCGATGATTTGTTGAAGACCCTATACGCCTTTGTATTTGAGTCATAACCTAACAAAAACCCTTCTACAACTTTGGGAGCAAATTTGGAATTCCTACCCTTCTTCACTAGAATGTAGCATTTACTCCCAAAAACTCGGAAATACGAATCATTGGGTTTGTTACCGGTTAGAAGCTCATATGACGTCTTCTTGAGGAGGCGATGAAGGTAGACCCGGTTGATGGCGTGGCAAGCCGTGTTCACGTCTTCCGACCAAAAGCGCTCGGGGGTCTTGAACTCTCCAAGCATCATCCTCGCCATGTCTATAAGCGTCCTGTTCTTCCTCTCTACCATACAATTTTGCTGTGGTGTGTAGGGAGCGGAGAACTCGTGCTTGATTCCTTCCTCCTCAAGATACTCCTCCACTTGAAGGTTCTTGAATTCGGACCCATTGTCGCTCCTTATCTTCTTCACCTTGAGCTCAAACTCGTTTTGAGCTCTCCTTAGGAAGCGCTTGAGGGTCCCTTGGGTTTCAGATTTATCCTGCAAAAAGAATACCCAAGTGAAGCGAGAAAAATCATCAACTATAACAAGACCATACTTACTTCCTCCTATGCTTAGATAGGCGACGGGTCCGAAGAGATCCATATGAAGTAACTCCAGGGGTCTTGATGTAGTCATCACATTTTTGGCATGATGAGAGCTTCCCACCTGTTTCCCTACTTGACAAGCTGCACACGGTCTATCTTTTTCGAAAGTAACATTTGTTAGACCTATCACGTGTTCTCCCTTTAGAAGCTTGTGAAGGTTCTTCATCCCCACATGTGCTAAGCGGCGATGCCACAGCCAGCCCATGCTAGTCTTAGCAATTAAGCATGCATCTAGACCGGCCTCCTCTTTTGCAAAATCAACTAAATAGAGTTTGTCGTCTAATACACCCTTAAAAGCTAATGAACCATCACTTCTTCTAAAGACAGACACATCTACATTAGTGAATAGACAATTATATCCCATATTACATAATCGACTTACAGATAACAAATTATATCCAAGTGACTCAACTAAGAATACATTAGAAATAGAGTGCTCATTTGAGATTGCAATCTTGCCTAAGCCTTTAACCTTGCCTTGATTCCCGTCACCGAATATGATTGAATCTTGGGGATCCTTGTTCTTGACGTAGGAAGATAACATCCTCTTTTCCCCCGTCATGTGGTTTGTGCATCCGTTGTCAATAATCCAGCTAGAGCCCCCGGATGCATAAACCTGCAAGGCAATTTAGTCTTGGGTCTTAGGTACCCAACTCTTGTTGGGTCCTACAAGGTTAGTACAAATAGCCTTAGGGACCCAAATGCAAGTTTTATCTCCCTTGCATTTTGCCCCTAATTTTCTAGCAACCACCTTCTTATCCTTTCTACAAATAGCAAAGGAAGCATTTAAAGCATGATAAATTGTAGAAGGTTCACTATTTGTTTTCCTAGGCACATGAACAACATTTCTTCTAGGCATGTGATTAATAGCATTTCTCCTAGCTAAATTTCTATCATGCATAATAGAAGAACTAGAAGCAACCATAGCATGAAAATCAAAAGCATCATAACTATTGGGGCGAAGGCGAAGACGCCAACCTTCGCTCGATGCCTTCGCCGCAATCGTAGGACCAACGGAGACAAGACAACGGACAGGCTCACCCTTCGTCCCATACGTGATCGGATGAAGACCTGTGACGAGGTCGTCCCATCTTGCGACCTCGTCCAGCATGGAGGCCCACGTGTGATCCGGCCCATTGTAACAGGTCCTGCGTGGCCGTTGCGCGTTACGGGCCTAATTTGTAAAGGCATCCCTGTAATTACGGTATGTAACCCCGCTTTATGGGAATATTCTGGGGATAACCTAGGCGCCTGAGGGCACATGCGTCCTTAACACAGGACGCTGGGCACTCAGATACCTATAAATACCCCCGCACAGTGCCCTTGAGAGGCTAGATTAACAGAGCTATTGCCATCTCGTGCGAGAACCATGTTTACATCACTACACACCCCCGTTGGATCCCCTTGCACCAGAGAGCAAGTTCCAACATTTGGCGCCCACCGTTCGTGCTACGAAAAAACCACCTGCGATGGCACCCAAGAAAGCTAACTCGAAGGCTGACGAGGCTGCGAAGGCAGCACTGCTTGCCGCAAAAAAGGGCAAGGCCCTCGCCCTCACCCACTCCACCCACCAAGAGGCTACTGAAGACGACGCTCTCCGCACCTGCGGCCCCGAAGGACAACCGCAACCTCCCCCAGGCTTCGCCCCACCGGAGGGCGCGGACCTCACCGAGGACGGCGAGGTCCTCGGCGTCTCAGCGGAAGAACAGTTACAGCTGCGTGCTTTGCGCATCAAGAACCGCAATCTCCAGAGGCAAAAGGAGATACTGGAGGCCAAGCGCCAGCGCGTGTCCGCACTAGCCAAGGTGCGGCAAAAGATACGCGACGAAGAGCAGAAGGCCCAGGACCTTGAGCGGGAGATCACGCTGATGCAGCGCGAAGGCCACCTCGGCCTGCAGCACGGGCCACCCCTGCAACAGCGTGCACAACTGGAAGACATACGCGAAGGCCACCTCGGCCTCCAGCACGGGCCACCCCTGCAACAGCGCGCGCAAATGGAAGACCTGCACTTCCCCCAGCGCGACCACGCCTTCCCACACGCCGCGCCTTTCCAAGGGGTCAACTACCTCGACGAGCGAAGTCCCCTGGCGCCACACCTGCAAGTGACACCCTGGCCTGCCAACTTCCGGGCAGGGACCTATCCCAAGTACAATGCCAGCACGGACCCAGCACAGTACATCATGAGTTACCAGGTCGCCGTTGCATCTGCCGGAGGGGACGACGCCACGATGGCCAAGTCTTTCATCATCGCCCTCGAAGGCCTAGCTCTCACCTGGTTCACCAGGTTGCAACCGCTGTCCATTGACTCCTGGAGAAGCCTCCGGGACAAATTCCTGCTCAACTTCCAAGGGTACCGCCCAGACACCGACGCCTTGGCCGAACTCTCACTCTGCAAGCAGCTGGAAAAAGAGACTCTGCGGGAGTATTACCGCAAGTTTCTAACACTCAAGTCACAGCTGCCCTCAGTTGATGACCAGATCGCCATCCACTACGCCATCAGTGGCCTTCGCGCCGGCGTCCTTTACAGCCACTGCATCAGGGACCCGCCCAAGAACCTCCAGGAATTATATCATCTCTTTGAAAAATATGCCAAATCCGAAGAGCTCCACCAGCGCAAGATTGAGTCTCAACGGAAACCCAAAGATGCTCCACAATCCAGCCGCACGTGGACGAGGACTCCGCAGCCAGACTCCGGTCGAGACGGCCGCAATCAGCAGCAAGTGCACAACATCGCCAACCAGCACCCCGCTGCTGACGCCCCTCGCCACCAGGAGTATCCCCCCCAGGGCCGCGAAAACGGAACTCGCGGTAGGGGTCGGGGACGTGCGCAGCCGCCACGCCGATTCTATTGTCTTTTTCATGGCGAAGACTGCGCCCATCAAATCAGAGACTGCCCAGAAACGAAGGCCACCAAAGATAGGATGGCACGGGCACAGCCAGCCGACAACCCCAGAGTTGTCGCGCACACTTATCAGCAACCCCCTCCACCATACATCCACGCCCCCGCCCCGCATCCACCGCACCACGCATACCAACACCACCAGGAAGTACAAATCGTACCTCCCCCACCCCCACCTCCACACCAGCAACATCAGAATATCCCCCACCCCCACGCCCCGAAACAAGAAGACTTCGCCGATCAACCGTATCGCGGAGTCATTCATATGATCACTGGGGGGTCCAGCACTGACTTCGACACAAAGCGGCAGAAGCGGGACCACTACCGCAGCATCAACCACGTCGCCATCACCAGCCCAGTCGTGCAGACGAAGTGGTCCCACGTACCGCTAACCTTCGACGCACGAGACGTCGACCTGCGCAGCGCCCCCACATCGACGCCTTGGTTATCAACTGCAGCGTGGCAGGCTGGGACCTGCACAAAGTCCTAGTCGACAATGGCAGTCAAGCAGACATCATTTTCCTCCATGCCTTCGACCGCATGGGCATAAGCCATAGCCTGCTCAAGCCTTCGGACAACCCATTGTATGGTTTCGGCGGCAAGGGCACTTTTACTGTCGGTAAAATAGAGCTGCCTCTCTCCTTCGGTGTAGCACCCAATGCCCGAAGTGAGCAAATAACCTTTGATATCGTCGATATGGTGTATCCGTACAACGCCATCATGGGCCGGGGCTCTATCAACAAGTTTAAGGCAGCCATTCACGGACTCTACCTGTGCATGAAGATACCAGGTCCGTTAGGCGCCATTGCGGTCTACGGCAATCAACAGACTGCACGCAACATAGAGCGGGACTTCGTCCCCGGACAAAGAAATGTGCACTGCCTCACAGCCCAGCGCGAAGTCCCTGCGTCCGTCAGCCCAACCGACAAAGAGCACGACAAGGCACAGCTGCAGAGCAACGACGGGACCAAGACTGTTCCCCTCGACCAGGCCACGCCCAAGCAGACAGTCACTATCAACGAAGACCTCACTTCGCATGAAGAGGAGAAACTCCTCTGCTGCTTGTCCAAGAACAAAGACGTCTTCGCCTGGTCAGCCCTCGACCTGGTCGGGGTCAGCCGATCCATAATTGAGCACAGCTTGGGAATCGACCCTTCGGTGAGACCAAGAAAACAGCGGCTTCGCAAAATGTCCGACGAGAAGACAGAGGCCGCCAAGGCAGAGGTACACCGCCTCCTGGAAGCCAAATTTATCGAGCCAGTGACTTACCCCACGTGGCTCTCCAACGTTGTGATGGTGCAGAAAAAGAGCGGCAAGTGGCGAATGTGCATCGACTTCACCAGTCTCAACAAGGCCTGCCCAAAGGACAACTTCCCCTTGCCGCGGATCGACAAAATAGTCGATAGCGTGGCCGGATGCGAAGTCATGTCACTCCTCGACTGCTTCTCCGGATACCACCAAATATACATGAAGGAGGAAGACAAGGCTAGCACCAGCTTTATAACACCCTTCGGCACATATTGCTTCATCAGAATGCCGGAGAGACTCAAGAACGCCGGATCCACTTTCTCCCGGCTTACCAAAACAGTGCTCGAGGGGCAAGTTGGCAAAAATATATTCACATATGTGGACGACATCGTCGTCGCCAGCAGGAGCAAGGAGGACCATCTCTCTGACCTCGCCGAGACATTCGCGAACATGCGAGACGCACGACTTCGCCTAAACCCGGAAAAGTGCGTCTTCGGCGTTCACCAAGGGAAAATACTGGGCTACCTGGTATCACACCGCGGCATCGAGGCCAACCCAACCAAAATTCAGGCCATCATCAACATGACGCCTCCGCAGTCCGCCAGAGACGTCCAGCGCCTGACAGGCAGGTTGGCCGCCCTCAACAGATTCATCTCAAAATCTGCCGAGCGAAGTCTCCCTTTCCTCAAAACTCTCCGTGGCGCAAAAGACTTCGCTTGGGGACCAGAGCAGGCAGCGGCCTTCGCCTCATTAAAAGAGTACCTGTCGGAGTTGGCAGTCCTTACAAGCCCTGACTCTTCGCTACCCCTGTTGCTCTATGTTGCGGCTTCGCCACATGCGGTCAGCGCGGCACTGGTGCAGGAGCAGACAGTTGACGGCGTGATCAGGCAGTGCCCAGTCTATTACGTCTCCGAAGTGCTAACACCATCCAAATGTAACATGACAGAACTGGAGAAGATTGCCTATGCAGTTGTTATGTCTTCGCGCAAATTGCGCCATTATTTTGAAGCATTCAAGGTCCGAGTCACCTCAGACTGGGGACTAGGTGAATTATTCCGAAACCCGGAGGCATCGGTCAGGATTGCCAAGTGGGCGGCCGAGCTATCCGGCTACCACATCAATTTCGAGCCCAGGACAGCCATCAAGTCACAAGTCCTGGCAGACTTCGTCGTCGACTGGACTGGGCCAATAACACAGCCTGACCCGTCCGCAGAGAAAGTTTGGACGATTCACTGCGACGGCGCATGGTGCCACGCGGGGGCAGGCGCCACTGCAGTCATCACCTCACCCGCCGGGGTCAAGCACAAATACGCGGCACGCCTCAGCTTCGCTCTGGAGTCTGACAGATGCACAAACAACATAGCAGAATACTAAGCAGTCATCCTCGGCCTCCGCAAGCTGCGGGCCCTTGGTGTCACCACCTGCATTATCAGAACAGACTCCAAGGTAGTTGCCGGCCAAGTCGAAAAAGACTATGCAGCAAAGGACCCCGCACTTATGCAATACCTCGCGGCCATCCGAAGCCTCGAGAGACAATTCAAGGGATTCACCTTGCAGCATGTGGACCGGGCCAAGAATGAAGAGGCCGATGCATTGGCCAAGGCTGCCGCCAGAGGCGAGTCCCTGCCCTCCGACGTGTTCTACCATGTCATCGGCACGCCAGCCGTCCGGAGCCCCGAAGGGCTCCAAATAACCAATGACAGTGAGGGCCACCGCATAGTCAACCTTATTATGACCGAAGACTGGTGGGCACCAATAACCCTGTTCCTACAGGGGTACTACCACCCAACCGACATCAACGAGGCCAAGCGCCTCAAACATCGAAGCCGGGACTTCGCACTGATTGAGGGACAACTCTACAAGAAAGGGGTCAGTCAGCCAATGCTTAAATGTGTCACCGAGACCGAAGGCGTCCAAATCCTGCGCGAAGTCCACAGTGGTACTTGCGGCTCTCACGCAGGGCCAAGGGCCCTAGCCACAAAGGTGATCCGCCAAGGTTTCTACTGGCCCACAATGATCTGCGCCGCAAATCGGGTTGCAAGGTCCTGCGAAGCCTGCCAGAAGTTTTCTCCTCGATCAGGCAGCCCCTCGCAATTCACAAAACTGATCGCCCACACATGGCCTCTCCAGCGCTGGGGCCTGGACATCGTCGGGCCCCTGCCCACAGCTCAGGGGAACCTTAAGTTCGCCTTTGTCGCTGTCAAATACTTTACCAAATGGATCAAGGCGAGGGCTGTTTCCACAATAACATCAAAGACTGTACAGAAATTCTTTTGGCAAAACATTGTTTGCCGCTTCAGAGTACCGTCCGAACTAACAGTTGACAACGGCAAGCAGTTCGACAGCCAAGACTTCAAGGATTTTTGCTTCTCCATTGGCACCAAGCTTGCCTTCGCCTCAGTATATCACCCGCAGTCCAACGGGGTTGTGGAACGCGCCAATGGAAAAATTTTCACAGCTGTCAAAAAGATGCTCCTCGGCGAAAAAAGGGCAGGTGGGCCGATTTGTTACCCGAGGCGGTCTGGGCGCTAAACATGACTGAGTGCAGGGCGACCGGGTTCACCCCTTTCCGCCTTCTATATGGATCGGAGGCCATGACCCCGCAAGAAATAAAACATGGGTCCCCGCGAACAATTTTATTCTGGCCCGCACTCTTTTCCTCCCGAGGGGTGAGGTTTTTAATGAGGCGGAGTCATGTAATATACAAGTGAAAAATCCCCCGCAAAAACCTGCATCAAAAAAAGACCGCGCCGACGGTCTTCGACATTCGACCAATACAAAGTCACCGCGAGGCTCAGTGCTAGCCACCCTCACGTGTGACAACTCCGCGCAAAAGTTGCCTAAGGGTGCAGCCGGACTAGCACAACAAGTGCGGAAAATCGAAGTCTTCCGTGAAGACTATCTGTGCAGAAGTCGCCTAAGGGTGCAGCCGGACTAGCACAACAAGTGCAAAAAAATCAAAGTCTACCGCGAAGACTATCCGTGCAGAAGTCTCCTAAGGGTGCAGCCGGACTAGCACAACAAGTGCGAAAAATCGAAGTCTTCCGTGAAGACTATCCGTGCAGAAGTCGCCTAAGGGTGCAGCCGGACTAGCACAACAAGTGCAAAAATCGAAGTCTACCGCGAAGACTATCCGTGCAGAAGTCGCCTAAGGGTGCAGCCGGACTAGCACAACAAGTGCGAAAAATTGAAGTCTACCGCGAAGACTATCCGTGCAGAAGTCGCCTAAGGGTGCAGCCGGACTAGCACAACAAGTGCGAAAAATCGCAGTCTTCCGCGAAGACTATCCGTGCAACAGTTGCCTAAGGGCGCAGCCGGACGAAGCTTAACAAATGCGAAAACGACTATACCAAACTGTCCGCGCAAGGACCGACTACATGCGCACCAGACCAACATAACAAATACACCAGACCAAGTATGTAACGCCTTCGCGAGCATAGCCGAATGTGCGAAGGCACACAACCTCATCTTACAAGCCATTACACATGTACAAGCGAGGGCATCACACTCTACATCGGCTCAACCTTCGGAATAATTCCCATCTCCCTATAGTTAAATAACATTATCCTAAGCTCCTCACCCGCAAAAAGACTTCGCAACTCCCCCTCACCCGCACTCACAGCGGCCGGCAAGGACAACAGTTCCTGCCTACCAGCCCTACTCACACGAAGCCGACCGCCGTCCGCCCCACTCACTCTACGCTTCGCAACCGCCCTTCGCCGCCTACGCCCAGTACTCGGACCAGGCACAACTTCAGCATCCGCAGCATGCGGCGAAGCCTCCGCCGCTGCCACATCCAAGGCCGCAAAGTAGTCCAAGTCCTCATCCGACAACTCCTCAGTCCACTCAACCGAGCTCCCAGAGTCACCAAAATCAGAAAACTTAGATGCAGACCCATCCGATTTATTACCATCATCCACGGTCGAAGCCGCCAAAAAATTAGTAGTAGCGGTTACGTGCGCAGGCCCAAAATCTTGAACCTACGCAGCAACCAAGATTCAGCAACATATCCAAAATTCCCTAACTACCCACACCCACTAAGCCACCTGCGAAGACCCAGCCGTCGCGGGATCCTCCGCTGCCGGCTCCGCCGCCGCCTTCACAGGATCCTCAGCCCTCGGCGCGGCAGTTGGCGACGGGCCTCCACCGACCGCGATGGCTGCGGGGGCATCAGGAACGCCTTCGGCGGTTTCCGGGGGCGGCTCCAGGGCGGCCTCGGACACAGCCACCGCCGGGTTCAGCTCCGGGTCAGGCAGCACGCTGTTCAAAGCCCCGAAGTCATCCACCCTCTCGCCACGCGCCGCCTGAGACACAGCACACAGATTCAGCAAACCCATATATAGCCCACATTCAACTAACACCAAACAAAAGCCAAACATTACCTGACCCCTCGCCATCTCGGCCCACTCCCTGACCACCTCCCGACCGTGGGGGCCCCACATCCGGTCGTAGAGGGCCCCCGCGGATTCCTTCACCACAGGGTCTTCAACCTTGTAGATATCGCGCTCGAAATCCTCATCAGCTTGGTCGAAGACCTCATAGTGCCGGCACCCTTCGCGAGAGAGCGCGTTCATCGCCCCCTCGCAGGTGACCAGGGAGGCATATGACATAAACCCCTCCACGATGGTGGGAAGCGCCACCAACTCCTCCTGTATCCACTCGAGGCAGCGAAGTCCGGGCTCTCGGTCCGGCACTTCGAAGTCAGCGGTCCGCGCGCCCAGCTCATGGTATGAATCCATAAGCTGTTTGCGTGTCCGCTCAGCCTCCGAGCGCGTCGAGGCCTCGGCCCTCTCCACACGGGCCTGCAGAGCGCTGAGCCGCTCCTCCAACTGCTCGGCGCGCTGCTTGGCAAGACTGCCCTCCGCCCGCGCCAAATTGGCCTCCGCCTGCGCAGACTGCGCCTTGGCGAGGGCCTCATTAGCCTCCTTCCTCTCCTCCGCCAGTTGGCGCCGGAGGTCAGTCTTCTCACCCTCCAGCGCGGCCACCTTATCCGCCAGCTTGCGGCATTTACTGTCGGCGGCCGACTTTTCCCGGACGGCGTCAGCATGTTGCGTCCGAAGTCTCTCGACTTCGGCAGACACAACTGCCGTGAGGGCACCCGACGCCGCGCGGTCTGCGAAGTCAGCCGCCTACAAGACACACATAAGGCCGCAGCCCCAACGAAGCCGGTAAAACACCGAAGTCTAGCTCAACGTACCTGACTTAGTGCCTGCTTCATCTCCTTCAGCCGGCGGGACACAGCACCCGCCTCGTCCCTGACGGCAGTGAGTGCCGGTATCTCGCCGCCGGCACTAAGGGCACCGCCCTTCGCCCTGGGCACCACGGCAGCCGCCGCGGTCGCCACGGCAGGCGGAACAACAACAAGTTGGCCTTCATCCGACCCTGCAACGTATCAACAGATTAAAAAAAAGTAGAGCCAACGACTTACCAACAAGATAATCGTCCACACTAATGTCGGTGGCGAAGTCGGTGACGCGCTTGCCCGACGGCGGCAACTCTCAGGCCGCCTTCGCAGCCTCCGGCACCCTGCTGGACACAGGGGCAGCCTTCGCAGACTTGGAACCACCGGCGGCAGCAGCCTTCGCAACCTCCGGCGCCCTGCTGGATGCAGGGGCGGCCGACTTCGCCGCCAGCGGTGGCTGGCTTCCGCCAGGGGCAGCAGCCTTCGCAGCCCCACGCGGCCTTTTCGGCCTGGCCTCATGAAGCCTGACGACCGCCTGACGCTTCTGCGCAGCTCCCTGACGATCCTTGTCCATCACTGCTGACACAACAGCAGCAATATTCCGCCCGTAAGGAAACACTTTCCAATCACGAACCATGCGAGATGTAAAAAAGTCTTCGCCGGCCGCGCGGGGGATAGGAACATTCTTAGGCCACCAACCCCCGGTAACCCTCAGCATCCGCGCCGAAGACTCCCGGAGCTCGGGCGAAGACATCCTTCCCCCCGGGGCCGCGCATGTCCTCATCAATTCCCTAGCAAAACCATCAGAAAACCCCAGTCCTCCAATAGCAATACCTAGTTTCCTATTCTTAGAGGACGAGGCGGCCGCTGGCGCGGGGTTGTCTCCTATCTCTACCACCGGTTTCTTCCCGCGACGATCCACATCGTCTTGGCCGGGATAACCGCCATACAGCAGACAGTTCAACTCGAAAACCCTGTTCAAGCGGTCATTAGACCCGCGAATGTCCCAGCTGCGCTGGCCCTCTGTCTTCGGCACGTACCGACCGACGATCCGCACCGCCCCATCCTTCGCCTCACGCACAAAGGCGGCCGGATCGCGGCTATGCAGATCCAACACGAAGGCAGGACTTCGCACCAGCTTCCCACCATGGGAAGGCATCTGGCGAGGGCATACTTCGCCCAACGCCCAGCCATGCGCCAAAGGTCATACCCTGTACGCCACAAACTCCTCGACCAAATCGCGCCCGCTGCTCAGGCCGGCGGCGCACCGAAGGACCCCTTCGTCCGCATCCTCCTCCGCCACTTCAAACGGCGGGTATGCTGAGTAATAATGTGAGCACATCTCGGACACGGGGAGCCCCGTATGGTCTTCGACTGTGCCCTCCGCGACGTAGAACCAAAACTCATGCCAGTTGCCCCACTTGTTGCGGACGTAAGGAACCAACTCAACTACCTCCATCGAGGTCTTGCCGGTCTTCGGCGTAAATGTACAGGACCCAAACTGGGCAACTTCATTTCCGATCATCCTCTTCTGCCAAAGTAACCAAGCTGCTGCATATCTTGCACGCGGACCGAGGACATCCGCGACACACCGAAATCCACTGTATCGCCGGCGCGCAACTCCTCTGCCGCCACAGTGCTCAGCGTCTCCTCAGACGACGCGTCGGCCGGCGGCGTAGCGGCAGCAGAAGAAGAAGAGGTCGGCATCGCTACGTACCATCGGCGGCGGCGGGCGGTCTGCTTCACTCGGGCCAGATCTCCGGCGAACAGGAGCAAGGAGGGCAGACGAGCAGCAAGAAGGTGGAAAAGGCGGCTAGGGTTTTCACGGAGCGCGGAAAGATAAAGTTCAAAACGCGCCGCCCCCTGCCCCCTTTTATACACAGGGCGCGGCGCTTCGGGAAACCCGCAGTCCAACAGTACGGTGTCAATCAACGGTCATGTCAAAAACCACCGCGGAACCACTTCGAGCGAGGGCAACGTCTCCGCCATCTAGCGACGTCTTCGGCACCAGATGACTTAGTCGAACTAGTCCCTTAGAGGGCAAATGTTGGGGCGAAGGCGAAGACGCCACCCTTCGCTCGATGCTTTCGCCGCAATCGTTGGACCAACGGAGACAAGACAACGGACAGGCTCACCCTTCGTCCCATACATCATCGGACGAAGACCTGTGACGAGGTCGTCCCATCTTGCGACCTCGTCCAGCATGGAGGCCCACGTCTGATCCGGCCCATTGTAACAGGCCCTGCGTGGCCGCTGCGCGTTACGGGCCTAATTTGTAAAGGCATCCCTGTAATTACGGTCTGTAACCCCGCTTTATGGGAATATTCCGGTGATAACCTAGGCGTCTGAGGGCACATGCGTCCTTAACACAGGACGCTGGGCACTCAGATACCTATAAATACCCCGCACAGTGCCCTTGAGAGGCTAGATTAACAGAGCTATTGCCATCTCGTGCGAGAACCCTGTTTACATCACTACACACCCCCGTTGGATCCCCTTGCACCAGAGAGCAAGTTCCAACAATAACTTCTATAAACATTTCTCGAATGTCTCCTATCATGATACATGAAAGCATGGTTCTTTTGAGCACTACTAGCCATAGGGGCCTTCCCTTTGTCCTTGGTGGAGATGGGAGCCTTATGGCTTGTTAAGTTCTTGACTTCCCTCTTGAAGCCAAGACCATCCTTAATTGAGGGGTGTCTACCAATCGTATAGGCATCCCTTGCAAATTTTAGCTTGTCAAATTCACTCTTGCTAGTCTTAAGTTGGGCATTAAGACTAGCCACTTCATCATTTAATTTAGAAATGCAAGCTAGGTGTTCACTACACGTATCAACATTAAAATCTTTGCACCTATTGCAAATTATAACATGTTCTACACAAGAGTTAGATTTATTTGCTACTTCTAGTTTAGCATTCAAATCATCATTAACACCTTTTAAAGTAGAAAAGGTTTCATGACAAGTAGATAGTTCACAAGAAAGCATTTCATTCCTTTTAACTTCTAGAGCAAGAGAATTTTGTGCACTAACAAATTTATCATGCTCTTCATACAAAAGATCCTCTTGTTTTTCTAATAACCTATTCTTATCATTCAAGGCATCAATTAATTCATTAATTTTATCAACCTTGGTTCTATCTAGGCCCTTGAATAAACATGAATAATCTATTTCATCATCGTCACTAGACTCATCCTCACTTGAAGAAGCATAAGTACTAGTATTACGAGTGCTTACCTTCTTTTCCCTTGCCATGAGGCAAGTGTGATGCTCGTTGGGGAAGAGGGACGACTTGTTGAAGGCGGTGGCGGCGAGTCCTTCGTTGTCGGAGTCTGACGAGGAGCAATCCGAATCCCACTCCTTTCCAAGATGTGCCTCGCCCTTCGCCTTCTTGTAGTTCTTCTTCTTTTCCCACTTTCCACTCTTCTTTTCCTGGTCACTATCATTATCAGGACAGTTAGCGATAAAATGACCAATCTTACCACATTTGAAGCAGGAGCGCTTCCCCTTCGTCTTGTTCTTGTTGGGGTGCTCCTTGCGACCCTTTAGCGCCGTCTTGAATCGCTTGATGATGAGGGCCATTTCTTCATCATTAAGCCTGGCCGCCTCAACTTGCGCCACCTTGCTAGGTAGCGCCTCCTTGCTCCTTGTTGCCTTGAGAGCAATAGTTTGAGGCTCTTGGATTGGGCCATTTAATGCATCATCGACGTATCTAGCCTCCTTGATCATCATCCGCCCGCTTACGAACTTTCCAAGGATCTCCTCGGGTGTCATCTTCATGTACCTAGGATTCTCACGAATGTTGTTCACAAGATGTGGATCAAGGACGGTAAAGGACCTTAGCATTAGGCGGACAACGTCGTGGTCCGTCCATCGCGTGCTTCCGTAGCTCCTTATCTTGTTGACGAGGGTCTTGAGTCTGTTGTACGTCTATGTTGGCTCCTCCCCTCTAATCATCGCGAATCTCCCGAGTTCGCCTTCCACCAACTCCATTTTGGTGAGCATGGTGACGTCGTTCCCCTCATGTGAGATCTTGAGGGTGTCCCAGATCTGCTTGGCATTGTCCAAGCCGCTCACCTTATGGTACTCGTCCCTGCACAATGAGGCTAACAACACAGTAGTAGCTTGTGCATTTTTATGAATCTGTTCATTTATAAATAAAGGACTATCCGAGCTATCAAATTTCATTCCACTCTCCACTATCTCCCATATACTAGGATGGAGAGAGAACAGGTGACTACGCATTTTGTGACTCCAAAATTCGTAGTCCTCTCCATCAAAATGAGGAGGTTTACCAAGTGGAATGGAAAGCAAATGTGCATTTGAACTATGCGGAATACGAGAATAATCGAAAGAGAAGTTTGAGTTAACCGTCTTCTTTTTCTCGTAGTTGTTGTCGTCATCCTTTTGGGAAGAAGAGGACTCGTCGCTGTCGTCGTAGTAGACGATCTCCTTGATGTGCCTTGTCTTCTTCTTCTTCCCATCTTTTCGTTTGTTGCCCGAGCCCGAGTCGGTAGGCTTGTTATCTTTCGGCTCGTTGACGAAGGACTCCTTCTCCTTATCATTGATCACAATCCCCTTGCCCTTAGGATCCATCTCTTCGGGCGATTAGTCCCTTTCTTGACGAGATTGGCTCTGATACCAATTGAGAGCACCTAGAGGGGGGGGGTGAATAGGTGATCCTGTAAAAACTTGAAACTTAATCCACAAAACTTGATTAGGAGTTAGCACAATTAAGCCAAGTGGCTAGAGAAGAGTCTTTGCAAGACACGATAACCACAAGAAGATCAATCACAGATAGACACAGTGGTTTATCCCGTGGTTCGGCCAAGTTTAACACTTGCCTACTCCACGTTGTGGCGTCCCAACGGACGAGGGTTGCAATCAACCCCTTTCAAGCGGTCTGAAGACCTACTTGAATACCACGATGTTTTGCTTTCACTTTACTATATCCCGCTTGCGAGGAATCTCCACAACTTGGAGCCTCTCGCCCTTACACTTTGATGTTCACAAAGAAGCACAGAGTAAGGAAGGGATGAGCAACGCACACAAGACACGAAATCAGAGCGACAACACGCACACAAGTCGCAACAAGAGCTCACAACACAACTTGACGAGTTCATAACTCAAATGGAGCTCTAATTGCTATCACAAAGAATCAAATGCGCGGAGTCGAAGTCTTGGTGCTTAGGAATGCTTAGAGAATGCTTGGTGTACCCCTCCATGCGCCTAGGGGTCCCTTTTATAGCCCCAAGGCAGCTAGGAGTCGTTGAGAGCATTCCAGGAAGGCAATTCTTGCCTTCTGTCGCCTGGCGCACCGGACAGTCCGGTGCACCACCGGACACTGTCCGGTGCGGATCTCTTTCCTTATTTGGCGAAGCCGACCGTTGCAGTCTTGGAGCCGTTGGCGCACCGGACACTGTCCGGTGCACACCGGACAGTCCGGTGCACACCGGACAGTCCGGTGCCCCCTTCCGACCATTGGCTCGGCCACGTGTCTCGCGCGGATCGTGCGGCCGACCGTTGGCCCGGTCGACCGTTGGCTCACCGGACAGTCCGGTGCACACCAGACAGCCCGGTGAATTATAGTTGTACGTCGTTAATCTCTTCCCGAGAGCAGCAAGTTCGCCTGAGCCATCCTGGCGCACCGGACAGTCCGGTGCACCTAGACAGAGCTGACTTTGGCTGAACAAAGACATCTTTAATTTCAACTTGATTTTTCCTGTTTCCAGCACTTAGACACAATACATTAGTCTCTAAAACAATGTACTAAGTCTGAGAAACATACCTTTATACTTGATTTGTACTTTGTCCATCATTTAACACTTAGGCCCTTGTGTTGGACACTAAATCACCAAAATACTTAGAAATGGCCCCAAGGGCACATTTCCCTTTCACTTGCCCATTGTGTCTGGGTTGGCGACTCTCCGAAGTACCAAGTGTCCTGGCTTAATATTTTTTAGCCGAACCTTTCTGTCACGCCATTTTATTGTCTCGGCTTGATATTTATTGATATTCTCTACAGCCTAAAGCCTGATCCCTTCTATAGCATCTTTTGCCACAGAATAGTCATCTTCATCTTCTGTCGAAGCCATTGTTCTTATTGATCCCGCTTTAGCTTCTTCTGGAGTTATTGCTTCGTCACCAAACAGCAATTTGAATGGTGTAAAACCTGTTGACCTTGATATTGTTGTATTGTGGCTCCACACCACTTTAATTAATTCGTCCGGCCACTTCCCCCTTGGCTGTTGAAGATTAACTTCATTATTCTTGTCATTATAATGCCATTAGCTCTTTTTACAAGTCCATTTGACTCCGGATGCCGAACTGATGCAAAATGGATCTTCGTGCCAATTTGTTCACAAAATTCTCTGAAAGCTTCGACATCAAACTGTGTTCCGTTGTCCACGGTAATGGCCTTCGGGACTCCGAAGCGACAAACAATATTTTGCCAGAAAAACTTTTGAACAGTAACCGAAGTTATTGTGGCTAAAGGCTTTGCCTCAATCCATTTAGAAAAATATTCCACTGCCACTACAACATATTTCAAATTCCCTTGAGCTGGTGGGAGTGGGCCTAGCAAATCAAGGCTCCATCTTTGCAATGGCCAAGTGGGCTATATTAATTGAGTTAGAGACGAAGGTTGTTTTTTATCTCTTGCACATTTTTGACAACCTTCGCATTTTTGGACTAATTCTGCTGCATCTGAAGCTGCCTTCGGCCAATAGAATCCTTGACGAGAAACTTTACCCAACAGAGGCCTGGATCCGATGTGAGATCCACATAGGCCTGCATGTATTTCTTTCATCAGCTCTATACCTTCAGTTCTGGATAAACATTTGAGTAATGGAGAGCAGACTCCATGCTTGTATAACTCCCCTTCTATTATTACATATGGACGTGCTCTCGCCGCTATTCTCTTTTGATAAGCTTCGTCATCTGAAAGAAAATTTCCCTGGAGAAAAGAAATGATCTCGGTTCTCCAATCTTCGCTATAAACAGGAGATATATTGAGCACTGCTCTTTCAAGAAGGTCAACCGAAGGTGCTTTTATTGTTTCAAAGAAAACTTCCGAAGGTAATGGCAGCCCCTGTGCTGCTGACTTGGCTAGTAGATCAGCGTGTTCATTTTCTCCTCGTGGAATATTCTTAACAGAAAACCCTTCGAAGGAGGCTTCAAGTCTTCGAACTGTATCCAAATATTTTTCAAGCTTCGGATCTCTTGCTTTGCAGCTTTTGTCAACATGGCCAGAAATAACTTGAGAATCAGTTTTGAGGACCGCCCTTCTTATCCCCATTGCTTTCAACTTTCGAAGACCCAAAAGTAAAGCTTCGTATTCAACAATATTATTTGTACAACTAAAATCAAGTTTCACTGCGTAGCATGTTCTGACTTTGGAAGGTGCAGTTAAAACGGCAACTGCACCTGCCCCGAAGGTTCCCCAAGAACCATCGCAGAATACTGTCCAAGCTTCGGCATCTTTACTTGCTTCTTCTTCCTGAGCCCCTGGCGTCCAGTCAGCAATGAAGTCTGCTAACGCCTGGGACTGAATCGAAGATCTATGCACATAATCAATGCAGAACTCATTAAGTTTTGTAGCCCACTTCCCAATCCTTCCAGTAGCTTCTCTATTTCTCATAATATCCTTCAAAGGCTGTGAAGAAGGAACAATTATATGGTATGCTTGAAAATAATGTCGAAGTTTCCTGGAGCCATCAAAACAGCATACAACACCTTCTCCAATCTTGTATAGTTCTTCTTTGATAAACTAAGGACTTCAGAGACAAAGTATATTGGGGCTTGCTTTTTGGTTTGCCCTTCAAGCTTCTCTTGGACAAGTGCCGCACTTACCGCTGAGTGCGAAGCTGCCACATATAACAACAGAGGAGCCCCTAGCGTTGGTGGAGTTAATGTCGTTAGATCTATCAAATACTGTTTCAGCTCGTCGAAGGCTTTCTGCTGGACTGACCCCCATTGAAAAACTTCGGCTGACTTCAGCACTTCAAAAAATGGTAAATTTCTCTCTGCTGATCTAGATATGAATCGATTCAGAGATGCAAGCCTTCCCGTCAGTCGTTGAGCCCCCTTCTTTGTGCTTGGTGGTTCCATCCGAAGAATAGCTTCGATTTTATTTGGATTAGCCTCAATCCCTTTTGTTGAAACTAGACAACCAAGGAATTTCCCCTTCTTCACTCCGAAGACACACTTTTCTGGATTTAGCTTCAGACCAGCTTGTCTAAAATTAGCGAAGGTCTCCTGCAGGTCAGCAACGTGATTTTCTTGCTTCGTGCTCTTTACTATGATATCATCAACATAAGTTAGCACATTTCTGCCTATCTGAGTATGGAGAACCTTCGCTGTCATCCTGCTGAAGCTTCCTCCAGCATTCTTGAGCCCCTCAGGCATCCGAAGATAACAATATGTTCCACTAGGGGTTATGAAGCTGGTTTTTGGCTCATCCTCTTTCTTCATCCAAATTTGATGATAGCCTGAATAACAATCTAGCAGACTCATAAGCTCTGACAAAGCTGTTGCGTCAACTAAGGAATCTATCCTTGGTAATGGAAACTCATCCTTCGGACAAGCCTTGTTGAGATCGGTAAAATCAATACACATCCTCCATTTTCCATTGGCCTTTTTAACCATAACAGTGTTGGCTAGCCATTCTGGGTACTTCACTTCTCTGATGACTCCGGCGCTAAGGAGTCTTTTTACTTCATTCCGAGCACCTTCGGCCTTGTCATCAGACATTTTCCGAAGCCTCTGCTTTCTGGGTCTAAAGGATGGATCAACATTGAGCGAGTGTTCAATAACATCCCTGTTGACTCCGCAGAGATCATTAGCTGACCATGCAAAGACATCTTTGTTGTTGAACAGGAACCTTATCAGAGTTTTCTCCTGTTCCTCAGACAATTGAGATCCCAATAGCACCTTCTGCTCTGCTATATCGTCACATAAGAGCATGGGCTTCGGCTGATCGGTCGAAGCAGCTTTCTCCCTTCTATACTTGTATTGCTCACAAGCTTCAGCTCCATCTATGTTATGGATTGCTTTCGAATCTGTCCAATTTCCTTCGGCCTTTCTGGCAGCTTCCTGACTTCCATGAATGGCAATAGGCCCTTGATCCGAAGGTATCTTCATGCAAAGATATGCTGGATGGAGAATTGCTTCAAAAGCATTGAGAGTACCACGACCAATGATTACATTGTAAGGGTACTCCATGTCAACAATATCAAACACAACTTGTTCAGTCCTTGTGTTGTTGATAAATCCGAAGGTTACCGGCATTGTGATCTTGCCAAGTGCTACAATCTGCCTTCCTCCGAAGCCACAAAGGGGATGTGTGGCGTCATGGATCTTATCTTCGGGCTCTTGCATCTGTCTGAAGGCCTTAGCAAATATAATATCCGCTGCACTGCCTATGTCAACCAAAACATTGTGGACCAGAAATCCTTTGATAACACAAGAGATAACCATAGCATCATTGTGAGGGTAATCCTTGAGCTGAAGATCCTCTTGGGAGAAAGTAATCGGGATATGAGACCATCTTGACTTGATGAAGGGTCCTTGCACCCCTACATGTTGTACCCTTCTCTGTGCCTCCTTCTTCTGCTTCTTGTTAGCCGGCTCTGAGCATGAACCGCCTGTTATCGGAAGTACAAGCTTCGGAGCCGAAGCAACTCCAGCTTTGATCGAAGCCATCAGCTCAGAAAGTGGAAGTGAGTTCACCGGAGGTGGGCGCTAATGTTGGGGACTTGTTCTCAAATACTATGAATTAAGAACAAGGCAACACAAAAGAAAGTTAAATGATTAATGTCCTTCGTCCTTCGAAACATTATTGGGATATAACGATCTTCGGACGAAGGCCATGAAGGACATACCTTCATCATTATGATATATGATAGTGTTCATGGAAAACGTATGAAATACAAAAGATAGCACAAACATTTATATATCATTATTAAATCATTTCTATTTTATTAACACGGAAAAATAGAAATGACATTAAATTACAAGTGTACCTTCGGCTTGAATGAAAGCAAAAGTACAAGCGTGATGTATCCGTGATTACCGGATCGCGTGAACAGTACCGGGATACTGTTCACCTATTTATAGGCACATGATGCAACCTGTGCAAAATTACATTTATGTCCTTTACAATCAACTACAATAATGACACAAAACATTATGGGTCTTTAAGTCAATTCATCTTTAAGTCGGTTCGACCCTTCATCTTGAGATTTGTCTTTGTGCCAAAGCTTTACAGATAATAGCTTCGGCGCTTGCTTCTGAGAAGACCTTTCGAAGGTGTTCTTTTTGGGATCTTCGGCTACGAAGCATACCCCCAACATAGATGATCCAAATTAAAAAGCTATACCTAATTAGATTAAAGAAGTTAATCCAATAAGCATAGGTTAAATAAATTGGTTATTTATTTTTCAGCATATGTTGCATGATAAAATAATGTTACAAAGGTGTAGGTGATAACATTACAAAGCTAATGCAATTGGAATGGATTAAATTGGAGTTAAAATGATTAAAATATGAATTTTCTAAGATTCTTTGATTTGTTTATATACTGAAAACCAATTTCGAGATTTGTTTTATAATTTTCTGGGATCTTTTGGCCGGTGGGTAAAATTTAGAGAAGCTTAGGGTCTCTTCTATAAGATTTTGGACAGAACCATAATTATTCTATAACAGGCAAGGGATGGCGGGTTGGTTTCAAAGGAACTGAGGGTCTTTTTAAAAAAACAACCATAGCGAAGGAATATGGTTATATTTTGGCTGTTGGATCTCTAATCTACGGATCAGATTAGATCCAAACCCTTCAGAACGCCTAAACCGTGAGATTCACGACGAATGGACGAGATACTCATGATATCCCAAGTCGTAGGATGGACGATCAACGTCCAGTTTTTAATGCTATGAAGGGGTGTCGCTATCATCTGATCCGAGCCGTCTACGCAGAGATCAACGGCGGATAGCGGATCTAGCCGAACCATTATCCCGACCTAATCTCAGCCACAAGTCCTACATCCGATGGCTGGAGTAGTTTCTCCTATCTCGATCCACGGTACGGTGGCGCCGGTACCACCCCCACGGCGGAGCCGTGCTGACGAACAGCGGCCGAAACATCCACCGCCCCAAGCCCAGCATGCGACCAAGAAAATTCTATAGGGGTGAAAACAAACCTACGGGAGTAATCCCCTTTCCAGAGATGATGCTATGACACTGCTGGTCCTCGGTGCGAGGTAAGTCAGCGGCGAAGCGCCGACGTTGGTGAAGAACGACACAGGGCAGGCCCTCGGCCATTCTAGGGACGACCCGGGCATCAACTCCCCTCCCTCTCCCGATGCTGAACCTCTCCGTGATGCAGCTCGATGTTGGCGCTCGATGGACATCAAGGCGGTCGGGCGCGACTTATATGGTTGCGAGTAGAGCGGCCCAGGGTGTATTCGGTGAGGCAAGATCCAAGAGAATTCTGGCCGAGCTGTTACGATGGGCGCCAAGAAATCCACCATCAGTTAGCGCCTGAAGCGGAGAAGAGATAGGGAGGGGGAGCAGATAGATCCGACTGGTGGAGCCCAGACGTCGGTCACTGCACCAGGCGCTCACGCGCTAGAGGAACATCATGGCAGCCCACTGGTCATTGATGTGGTGTCCGGCTGACAACCGAGGCCCACGTGTAAGTGACTCCAAGGAAAAGAAAAGGACGAGGAGAGTGGGCAGGCATGAAAGGGAATTGGGCTGGTAGCAGCGGTTTCGGCCCAAATTCCAGCAGGGACTCCTTTTCTCTTTCTTTTTTTCCTTTTCTATTTTCTTTCCTTGTTTCCCATTTTTAATTTAGAAATACCAAATCAAATTCAAATTTTCTATTTCAAGTATAAATACATCAATCAAAAATCCTAGCATGATGTGCAACAAATTTATCTATATTAATATTTATCTATATATTTATTAATTTATCCATTCAAGAAAATGCTTCAAACGTATAATTTAGTAAAGAATAAATTCATAGCATTAAATAATTGGATATCTTTCTTCATTTGATTTTCTATGTCATTTATGTAGGAAATCCATTTTATTTTAAACCTTTCTTATAAATTAATATCAATCATATACTTTAGGATAATATTCCTTTTATGTTTACCTCCAATCCCATGTTTCTCATTTATTTATTTTAGCACAAAGTAAATATTTTCAAATGTGAAATTTTAATTAGAAAATATAATTTAAATATTTAGAGGACTTATCCTACTGTATAATCTTACAACATATCAATCTAATTCATGTGATGATGATCTTTTTAGTCAATCCCATATTAGGAAACCCATTCTTTTAAATTCTACAGTAGTTTCCCCCAGAAGAACTTTTGGGGCTCTACAATCAGTTACAGACACGATCGAGAGATAAATTTGTTTTCACTCAGCATCCAAACTTAGGAGAAAACTCACGTCATAACACGAAATAGACACCCGGGGTGTCACATCCAAGTTCTCCACAATTGTAGCGATCCATTTCCGAGATTGGATTTCTCTTGCTACCAGAGAAAAACTTCTTCTTTCTTGAATAAAATTTGATGCCTTCTCGATTTAGCCTCTTCAATATTTTTGTTGTTTTCTTCACCATCAAAGCATTATTGACAACATCAAGATCATCATCACTTGAAGTCTCTTCTTCTACTAGAATTTTGGTTTTTTCCTTCTTCTCTTGATTTGCCTTGAGCACCAAATGTTTCTTCTTGGAAGAAGGGCCATCTTTGTTATTGATGTACATATATATTTCATGATCATTGATCTTTCCCAATATTTGAGTCGACGTGGTGGTGGAAAGATCCATTTGATGAAGCACAGTGACGATGCGGCCGTACTTCTCGATGGGTAACACACTAATAATTTTCCTCACAACATCTAGTTGTATGAGTTGTGTGAGCCCCAAGCCATTCACTTCTTCTACAAGAATATTAAAGCGTGAGTACATGTCATCTGAATTTTCATTGTGAAGCATTTCAAAGGAATTTAATTTTCTCATCACAATGTGGTAGCGTTCCTCATGCTCACTTTTAATTCATTCATGTAATGCACAAATATCTGATCATAAATCATGAGCATTTTTATGATTTCTCACTCTATTGAAAACATCCTTGCAAAGGCCTCTAAATAGAGTGTTCTTTGCCTTTACATTCCATTTCTCATAGTTGATTTCATCATCCAAGAGATTTACGGGATCTCTAGGTTGGGAGAACCCTCGCGTAGCGGCCCAATAGACTCCAATACCTATGGCCTCTAAATAAGCTTTCATACAAATTTACCAAAATAAAAATTGTCACCATCAAACACGGTAGGTGGTTCATCCCCACCAGACATTGTTACTCTGGCGGTTAAGCTAATCTAAGAGCAACATGCTCGGATACCAATCGAAAGAATTACTGTTGGGGCAAAGGCGGATTTCCCCCCTTGCTCAGTTCATTTATAACAAGAGGGATAAATTAGGATGAAGCAGAAGCGAAGGCCCTAAGACGGAGGGAGCGAAGGCCTTAAGACAGAGGGAGCGTTCAAGGCCGGCGAAGGATCTGTCGGTTCCCGACGCGGCCAGGAATGGCGAAGGCTTCACCGATTTCCGAAGACCCAGCACACAGAACACGGGAGCCACTGAAGGCCTCGTCGACTTCTGAAGACCTGGTGCACGGAACACGGGAGCCACTTTTACTACCCCGCGTTATTGTCAGAGCGGGCCCATGTAAAACTGCTCTGGGCTGCCTGGTCCCACTTGTAAGTCAAAGTGAAGGTAGGGTAAATGGTGTATCCATTCGTGTTGTACATAATCACACTGTAATGACCTATAATAACCCTTGGGAGGGGAATACTTTAGTCACTTATTTTCTCTCCATCCTAGTATATGGGAAATTGTTGAAAATGGAATGCATTTCGATAGTACTGATAATCATGTATTGATTAATGAGTAAATACATAAAAACGCCCAAACTACTACTGTTTTGTTAGCATCTCTATGGAGGGATGAATACAACAAAGTCAGCGGCTTGGACAATGCCAAGCAAATATGGGATACCCTCGAGATCTCTTACGAGGGTAATGACGCCACCATGATTACCAAGATGGAACTGGTGGATGGCGAGCTGGGGAGATTCGCCATGATAAGGGGAGAGGAGCCAACCCAAACTTACAATAGGCTCAAGACTCTGGTGAACAAGATTCAAAGCTATGGAAGTACAAGATGGACGGATCATGACGTCGTCCGACTAATGCTAAGGTCATTTACCACTATTACTGCTCATCTTGTAAATCTAATCCGTGAGAATCCAAAGTATACAAAGATGACGCCCGAGGAAATTCTCGGAAAATTCATGAGCGGGCGCATGATGGTGAAGGAAGCGAGGTACGTGGACGATGCCGCAAACGGACCGCTTCCTCTCTACGAGTCGCCGCCTGTTGCCCTCAAAGCAACAAGTAGTAAGGATGCACTACCTAGTGCTAATAAGTAGCAAGGATAAATTCTCTAGGAGAGGGTGTTTTGTGTTTCTCTTGTCGCTCTTGTTGCTTGGTTGCTTTCTTCTTCTCACTCTAATCTTTCCAAGTGCTTTGTAAAGCTAGCAAGAGACACCTAATTGTGTGGTGATCCTTGCGGGGTCTTAGTGACCCATGTGATTAAAAAGAAGCACTCAACCGGTCTAAGTGACCGATTGAGAGAGGGAAAGGGTTGGAATAGACCCGGCCTTTGTGGCCTCCTCAACGGGGAGTAGGTTCTGTTAGAAATATGCCCTAGAGATAATCATAGAGATGAGCATATTTCTTTGTATCCATGATATATATATTGCTTAATTGAATATCCATGGAAGGCACCTTGTATTGATTTGCAATTATGTGAATTGTTTGTGAGATTCTTTACTTATATGGTTATTCTAAATGATGTCCCTAGTCAGAGTCAATGACTAGCACATGTATTAGTTGATGACTACATTTCACAAGTCATGAACATGGAGATGTTAAACTAATAATGTGGGCGCATGTATGACATGAGGCTGGAACGACCCAACGTGAGATATTGTAATATAGTTCTCTTTTTGCAACATGAATACTGTATCCTTAGACCTGAGATTGTCGCATGTTCTCAAGATGTGAATTGACTTACTTAGGGACTATCAAACGCTATTCCGTAACTGGGTAGTTATAAAGGTAGTTTTGGGTTTGTCAGGAAGCATGTCGTGAGGCATGGTCAGTCAAGATGGAATTTGTCCCTCTCTTTGTGAGAGAGATATCTCTGGGCCCCTCGAGTGATTGGATCGAGAAATGCATGGCCGTGCTAGGGTTAAGAGTTAACCATTGAAAGGATTCCAATTCACAGTATCGAGAAAGAGAGGTCAGCTTAGAGCCAGACCAAATATCGTGAGACAAAGGGAACAACATGTACGTAATGTTGCAATGGTTCGTCTGATATGATCTTTACGTGCGCATAGGAGTTGACATGTCTTGCTAGAGGCCGCTATCAATTATTGGGCCAAGTAAGAGTACTCGGGCTATGTCTATTTGTACGTGAACCTATAGGGTCACACACTTAAGGGGAAGGAAGCCTAACTCGGATTAGATCCGAAATTAGACTGGGTTTTAGGGTTACTGATGGGCCTCGGTGTCAGAAGCCACCATAACGCCTATATAATGAGGGGCAGGGGCGCGGTTAGGCTAACCCTAATTCTCGACCAGCAAACGAGTAACCGCTCGCCTCTCGCCCTCGCCAAGCCGCCGTCGCGAACCTAGCAGTTCGGTACGCGGCGCTTCATCCCTGTACGTGTGGATACCTCGGAGGTGCTGCATCTGGAGCACTAGGACGAACCGTGCGAGGACGTGAAGGACGCCGACGACTGCACGGCACTGCTCGACGCGTTCGTCTACATCAAGACGTCTTCCGCTGCTCTGCGCGTCTAGTGGTAATTCCATGACCTATAACCGCAGTAGTTCTTGGTTTTATGGGGTTGAAAATTTTGTTTTGCGCTAGCGTAGCCTCCCCGTAATCCTTCAGTGGTATCAAAGCCAGGTTGCGATCCTGGGACCTGTGGGTTATGGGCCCACCACGCTTCCACAGGTCTGGATCTAGGTTCATGAGATGGATCTACTTGATGCACGGTTTGATTAGATCAATTGGTTATAAAGGGTTGAAGTAGATTACATCGGATATGACTGAAGAGATTAGTTCGTCCTTCTCTGCTATGTGCGCGACTTGCCCCTACCGGCTGGAAGCACCATCGGGGCTAACTGCGTACACAACTAGCAGATTGACGTAACAGATCGACGTCATGAGTGTAATCTTCTTCGGGTCGAAAGTCTCGGATTTGGGTTGATTTGATCAACCGCATGAGATTTTCAGTGGAATTTCCATACATACGATGCATGGACCGCCGTGGCTATCTGCTGTAGTGGCGAACATATAGAAACGTGTTTGTCTAACCTGTTTTTGTAGGACATCTTGTGATCGGTATGGCTATTGTGTGTATATGGTGCATATTAATGAATTATTCATGACCTGCGTGTCGTGACCAGGGCAATACGGCTGGAGCCACATGTATTGTCCAAATTTAATGTAATGACCTGCGTGTCAACATGTGATGATCCAAAGCGTATATGCAATTTGTTTACCAGCATACGTTAGATAGGTCTTGAAGGACTCATCACCTGAAGGATGGCATACCTATATCATGGAGATGGAGATCATCGTGATGGACAGATTATTGGAGATGGGGATCACCATGTGACAGCAAGCCATACCGAATCACAATTGTTGCGTGAATGCCATTCTTAATGTTCTACTTGTTCATATTGCATATATGTCCTTGCGTGCGATGATATAAGTAGGACGATCCCTCATAAATGTTTAAGCTTAAATGCCTCTCCAAACCTTGCACTATCATAAGTCTTGTACAATTGGTGGTGGGTCTATGAAATTAGGGTGCCACCAGTTTTCCTTGACTAGATAGGTTTGTATCGGATACGAACTGCAGAAAGGGTTGGTTAACTTAAATAAAGTCAGCTTAATGGTTAAGGACTTTGGGGCATAAGGTTGGGAGTCGAGACATAGAGATGTCACCCAACAACAGGAGTCATATATATGATATGATTAGCAAGGAGTTGCTTACCGATCTACCTTGTCTTCTAGCGGTGATGCTAAAGTTCACTAGTAGATTTGTTAGTTGTGGGTTCTGAATCACTAAGTATCAATCGAGGGATATTGATTTTAGTGGGAGTAGACTATTAAATGTTTAATATGATTTACTCTGTCATGGATATTTTTTGTCTTAGTATTTTGCATTATTTTGTTGTAGATAAATGGCACCTAGCACACCAACATTTACTTTGCGATCAATTCTTGAAAAGGATAAGTTAAATGGAACAAACTATACGGATTGGATCCGTAACCTGAGAATTGTTCTCAGGGCTGAAAAAAAGGAAGACGTTCTAGACACCCCACTGCCAGAGGATCCTGGTGAAAATGCAACTGCTGCAGCTAAAACCGCTTACAAGAAAGCAATGGATGCTAATCTTGAAGTAAGTTGCCTAATGCTTGCTTGCATGGAGCCTGAGCTACAGATGCAGTTTGAGACAAACCATGAGGCGCACGATATGATCGTGGCGCTCAAGGATATGTTCCAGACTCAGGCTAGGACTGAAAGGTTCAATGTGTCCAAAGCCTTTCTGGAATGCAAGCTAGCAGAAGGCGCAGCAGTTGGGCCACACGTAATCAAAATGGTTGGTTACAATCAGAGGTTGGAGAAGCTAGGCTTCCCAATAAGCCAAGAGTTGGCCACTGACTTCATTTTGACATCTCTTCCGCCGAGCTATGGAAACTTCATTACGAACTACCATATGCATGGGGCGGAGAGGGGCCTCAATGAACTATGTGGCATGCTGAAAACAGCAGAGGGGGACATAAAGAAAAGCGCTGGCAGCAGCGGCCATGTGATGGCGGTCCAAAACAAACCCAACTTTAAGAAGAAGGGTAAATCTCAAAAGAAGAAGGGCAAGGCAAAGGATACAGTATCCAAGCCAAATCAAAAGCCCAAGGCTGGACCAGCTGCAGATGCAGAGTGCTTTTATTGCAAAGAACTTGGTCACTGGAAAAGGAATTGCAAGCAGTACTTGGCCTCTATTAAGGATCGCGGCAGTAAGGGTACAACCGCAGCAGGTACAGTTGCTATTCACATTACAGAAATTTTTCTTGCTGATTCTTATATTAATTCTTGGGTATTTGATACCGGATCGGTTGCCCATATTTGCAATTCGATGCAGGGAATGATAAGAAGTAGAAGCGTGAAAAGAGGAGAAGTTGATTTCCGGGTAGGCAATAATGCAAGAGTTGCTGCGTTGACTGTCGGGACGATGCAACTCCACCTCCCATCAGGATTTATTTTGGAGTTAAATAATTGTTATCTAGTTCCTAGTATGAGTTGAAACATTATGTCTCCTTCATGTTTGATGAAGGATGGTTATTCATTTGCGAGTGAAAACAATGGTTGTGTGATCTCTAAGAATGGCATGTTTGTGGCTTTTGCATCCATTATGAATGGGTTATTCATTTTAAATCTTGATGATGCACCTATCTGTAATATTAGTGCTAAAAGGCCTCGGCCTAATGATTTAAGTCCTACCTACATATGGCACTATCGTTTGGGTCATATAAGTGAGAATCGCATGAAGAAGCTTCATTCTGATGGGCTTTTAACTTCGTTTGATTTTGAATCATACGAGACATGTGAAGCTTGCTTACTTGGTAAGATGACCAAGACGCCCTTCACGGGTTTACCGGAGAGGACATTAGATTTATTGGAACTCATACATACTGATGTGTGCGGACCAATGAGTACGACAGCTAGGGGAAGATTCCAATACTTCATAACCTTCACTAATGATTTTAGTAGATATGGGTATGTCTACTTAATGAAACACAAGTCTGAATCCTTAGAAAAGTTCAAAGAGTTTCAGAATGAAGTAGAAAATCAGCGTGGCAAGAAATTTAAAGCACTGCGATCGGATCGTGGAGGTGAATATTTGAGTCATGAGTTTAGCAATCATCTAAGGAGTTGTGGAATTGTTCCACAGCTTACGCCGCCTGGAACGCCTCAGAGGAATGGCGTGTCTGAGCGACGTAATCGGACTTTATTGGATATGGTTCGATCAATGATGAGCCAGTCGGACCTACCTTTGTCGTTTTGGGGATACGCTCTAGAAACAACAGCTTTCACACTAAATAGAGTACCGTCTAAGTCCGTAGTTAAGACACCATATGAGATGTGGACTGGGAAGACTCCCAGTTTGTCTTTTCTGAAGATTTGGGGTTGTGAGGTTTACGTCAAGCGACTTCAGTCGGATAAACTCACTCCAAAATCGGACAAGTGCATGTTCGTGGGATATCCAAAGGAAACTTTAGGATATTACTTTTACCACCGGTCAGAGGGCAAAGTGTTTGTCGCCCGGAACGGTGTGTTCTTAGAGAAAGAGTTTCTCAAAAGAGAGAAAAGTAAACAAAAGGTGTATCTTGAAGAAGTTCAGGATGAGCCAGTGGGACAAGATTCAACAAGTGATGCTAATGTAGCAGAACAAGTTGAGACGTCTATGGCAAGAGAATCACCACCACAACCACGAAGGTCAGCAAGGCTTCGCGAGGCACGAGGAGAAGTGCTATTGTTGGGCAATGGGGAAGTGTTGTTGTTAGACAACGATGAACCTGCAACATATGTAGAAGCGATGATGGACCCAGATTCCGAAAAATGGCAAGTCGCCATGAGATCCGAGATAGGTTCCATGGGAGAAAATCAAGTTTGGAACTTGGTTGACCCACCTGATGGTTTTAGACCCATAGAATGCAAATGGATCTATAAGAAGAAGAAAGACATGGATGGAAATGTTCACATCTATAAGGCTCGACTTGTTGCAAAGGGTTTTCGACAAGTTCAAGGAGTTGACTATGATGAGACATTCTCGCCAGTAGCGATGCTTAAATCTATTCGGATCATTCTAGCTATTGCCGCATATTTCGATTATGAGATTTGGCAGATGGATGTCAAAACAGCTTTCCTTAATGGAAACCTAGATGTGGACGTGTATATGATACAACCCGAGGGTTTTGTCGATCCGATCAATGCTAGAAAGATATGCAAACTTCAGAAATCCATTTATGGGTTGAAGCAAGCATCTCGGAGTTGGAACATTCGTTTTGATGAAGTGGTCAAAGGGCTTGGTTTTCATCAGAATGAAGAAGAAGCTTGTGTTTACAAGAAGGAAAGTGGGAGCGCTGTTGTATTTCTGATCTTGTATGTGGATGACATATTATTGATTGGGAATGACATTCCTATGCTGGAGTCCGTCAAGGCTTCACTGAAAAAGAGTTTTTCTATGAAGGACTTAGGGGAAGCAGCATATATTTTGGGCATAAGGATCTATAGAGATAGGTCGAAGAGGCTTATAGGATTAAGTCAAGATACGTACATTGACAAGGTTTTGAAACGGTTCAACATGGGACAGTCAAAGAAAGGGTTCTTACCTATGTCACATGGTATACACCTTAGCCAGATGCAATGTCCTGCGACGGCTAATGAGCGGGAGCGCATGAGTAAGGTACCATACGCCTCAGCAATTGGATCAATCATGTATGCCATGATAAGTACACGCACAGATGTTTCATACGCTATAAGTGCTACGAGTAGGTACCAGGCTGATCCAGGTGAGGGTCACTGGACAGCGGTAAAAGGCATTCTTAAGTACTTAAGAAGGACTAAAGATATGTTCCTGGTATATGGGGGTAAGGAGGAGCTCGTTGTAACTGGTTACACCGATGCTAGCTTCCAAACTGACCCAAACGAGTTAAAATCGCAATCAGGTTTTGTGTTCACAATAAATGGTGGTGCTGTTAGTTGGAAGAGTTCCAAACAGGAGACTGTGACTGATTCTACAACAGAAGCCGAGTACATTGCAGCTTCTGAATCTGCGAAGGAAGGTGTTTGGATAAGAAAGTTCCTCATCGAGCTTGGTGTGTTTCCTAATGCATCTAGTCCATTGAACCTCTACTGTTACAAAAATGGGGCTATTGCGTAAGCTAAGGAGCCAAGGAACCACCAGAAAAGCGAACACGTACTGCGGAAGTTTCACCTCATACGGGAATTCGTTAGGCGGGGTGAGATAAAGATATGCAAAATACATATGGATTTGAATGTTGCTGATCCTTTGACAAAACCTCTTCCACAATCTAAGCATGAGGCACACATGAGATCTATGGGTATTAGATATCTTCTAGATTAACTCTAGTGCAAGTGGGAGACTGTTAGAAATATGCCCTAGAGATAATCATAGAGATGAGCATATTTCTTTGTATCCATGATATATATATTGCTTAATTGAATATCCATGGAAGGAACCTTGTATTGATTTGCAATTATGTGAATTGTTTGTGAGATTCTTTACTTATATGGTTATTCTAAATGATGTCCCTAGTCAGAGTCGATGACTAGCACATGTATTAGTTGATGACTACATTTCACAAGTCATGAACATGGAGATGTTAAACTAATAATGTGTGCGCATGTATGACATGAGGCTAGAACGACCCAACGTGAGATATTGTAATATAGTTCTCTTTTTGCAACATGAATAATGTATCCTTAGACCTGAGATTGCCGCATGTTCTCAAGATGTGAATTGACTTACTTAGGGACTATCAAACGCTATTCCGTAACTGGGTAGTTATAAAGGTAGTTTTGGGTTTGTCAGGAAGCATGTCGTGAGGCATGGTCAGTCAAGATGGAATTTGCCCCTCTCTTTGTGAGAGAGATATCTCTGGGCCCCTCGAGTGATTGGATCAAGAAATGCATGGCCGTGCTAGGGTTAAGAGTTAACCATTGAAAGGATTCCAATTCACAGTATCGAGAAAGAGAGGTCAGCTTAGAGCCAGACCAAATATCGTGAGACAAAGGGAACAACATGTACGTAATGTTGCAATGGTTCGTCTAATATGATCTTTACGTGCGCATAGGAGTTGACATGTCTTGCTAGAGGCCGCTGTCAATTATTGGGCCAAGTAAGAGTACTCGGGCTATGTCTATTTGTACATGAACCTATAGGGTCACACACTTAAGGGGAAGGAAGCCTAATTCGGATTAGATCCGAAATTAGACTGGGTTTTAGGGTTATTGATGGGCCTTGGTGTCAGAAGCCCACCATAACGCCTATATAATGAGGGGCAGGGGCACGGTTAGGCTAACCCTAATTCGCGACCAGCAAACGAGTAACCGCTCGCCTCTCGCCCTCGCCAAGCCGTCGTCGCGAACCTAGCAGTTCGGTACGTGGTGCTTCCTCCCTGTACGTGTGGATACCTCGGAGGTGCTGCATCTGGAGCACTATGACAAACCGTGTGAGGACGTGAAGGACGCCGACGACTGCACGGCACTGCTCGACGCGTTCGTCTACATCGAGACGTCTTCCGCTGCTCTGCGCGTCTAGTGGTAATTCCATGACCTATAACCGCAGTAGTTCTTGGTTTTATGGGGTTGAAAATTTTGTTTTGCGCTAGCGTAGCCTCCCCGTAATCCTTTAGGTTCTTTGGAACCAAACCTCGGGAAACAAATTATCGTGTTCATTTGTGTTGATCTTCATCACTTGATTTGTTTATTCCCTCTCCTCTCTCTAAAGTTCCCTTGCTCATATTGTTTTGTGTTTGCTCCCAAAGTTATCCGCATTGATTGAGCAACTCATAGCAAGAGAAACTATCTTCCGCACTCCGAACTCAAGATTATTTATTTCTAACCCTAACCCCGGGTGAAGTGCATGTTCAAAGTTTTAAATTTTTAGGTTTTGCCTATTCACCCCACTCTAGGCGACTTTCAATTGGTATCAAAGCCCGGTGCTTCATTAGAGTTTAACAACTCGATGTGATGTCGGGAGAACACGCCGAGAGAGAGAAGGTCACCGACGAAAAGCCTGAAGCCTCGGGAAATAAGAATGATGAAAGGACTCCATCGAAGGAGACCAGCGATAAGCACAAGGAGGAATCCACCGGCTCCATCAAGTCACATAGGAAGAGTGACAAGAAGAAAAAGAAAACGAAGAAGGTGGTCTACTACGAGACCGACTCTTCATCACCTTCCACCTCCGGCGCTGAGTCTACATCTTTGAAGCGCCAAGAGCGTAAGAAGTATAGTAAGATGCCTCTTTGCTACCCTCGCATTCCTAAATGTGCTCCTCTACTTTTCGTACCCCTAGGCAAACCACCATATTTTGATGGTGAGGATTATTGTATGTGGAGTGATAAAATGAGGCACCATCTAACCTCACTCCACGAAAGCATATGGGATATTGTTGAGTTTGGAGTGCAGGCACCACAGGTGGGCGACGAGGACTACGACTCTTATGAGGCCGCCCAAATAAGGCACTTCAATTCCCAAGCCACCTCTATACTCCTTGCTTCCTTGTGTCGAGAGGAGTATAACAAGGTGCAAGGATTGAAGAGTGCCAAAGAAATTTGGGACGTCCTCAAAACAGCGCATAAAAGGGACGAGGTGGCCAAAATCACCAAGCGTGAAACGATTGAGGGAGAGCTCGGTCGATTCGTCCTCAACAAAGGAGAGGAGGCACACGCAATGTACAACCGGCTCAAGGCGATGGTCAACCAAGTGCGCAACCTCGGGAGCACCAACTTGGATGACCATGAAATGTTCATGGTTATTCTAAGATCTCTTGTTTTTCATAATCCCACTCAAGTTCAATTAATTCATGGAGATCCTAGATATAAAGTTATAAACAGATGTCTCCTGAGGAGGTCATTGTCAAGTTTGTGAGCTTTGAACTTATGATCAAAGACTTCAAACACATTGTAAACTTGGAGCAAGGCGCCACCTCCACATCCGAGGTGCAACCCGTTGCATTCAAAGCATTAGAAGAAAAGAAGGAAGAATCTACACCAAGTAGACTCCCAATCGACGCCTCCAAGCTCGACAACGAGGAGACGGCTCTTATCATTAAGAGCTTTCGACAAATCCTCAAGCAAAGGAAGGGGAAGGACTACAAACCCCGTTCCAAGAGGGTGTGCTACAGGTGTGGTAAGTCCGGTCACTTTATTGCTAAATGTCCATATACAAGTGACAGTGACAGGGACGACGACAAGAAAGGGAAGAAGAGGATGGAAAAGAAAAGATATTACAAGAAGAAGAAGGGTGGCGAAGCGCACATGGGACGAGAATGGGACTCCGATGATAGCTCCACCGACTCCTCCTCCGACGAGGACGCCGCTAACATCGTCATCAACAAAGGCCTTCTCTTCCCCAACGTCGGCCACAAATGCCTCATGGCTAAGGATGGCAAAAAGAACAAGGTACATTCTAGAGATATCCCTAAATACACTACTTCCGATGATGAGGGTAGCTCTAGTGATGATAATGATGATTTAACTACTCTTTTGCAAACCTTACCGAAGATCAAAAGAAGAAGATTAATGAATTGATAGAAACCATTAACGAGAAGGATGATATCTTGGAAAGCCAAGAAGACTTGCTCGTTAAGGAAAATAAAAAAATTTGTTAAGCTCAAAGATGCCTATGCTCTTGCAGTAGAAAAATATGAAAACTTGTCTAAAGAGCTTGATATTTGCAATGATTCAATTTCTAGAAATGAATGCTAGTTTAATTGCTAGGATTGAAGAATTGAATGCTTGCAATGTTTCTACATCTATTGTTGAGCATATCACTATTTGTACTAGATGTAGAGATGTTAATATTGATGCTATGAATGATCACATAGCTAAATTGGATGCTAAAATTGTCGAGCATGAGTTAGAAAATAAAAAATTTAAATTTGCTTGTAGTATGCTTTATAATGGGAGACATCCTAGCATTAAGGATGGCATTGGTTTCCAACAAGGAATCCAAAGCAACACCAAACTTAATGCTCCTAAGAACATGCTTTATAACTTTATTAAGGGCAAAGCTCCCATGGTCCAGGATAGGGAAGGTTACATTTTATACCCTGAGAATTATCCTGAGCACAAAAATAGAAGAATTCATGCTAGAAAATCTCATTCTGTTTCTCATCATGCTTTTATGTATGGTAATGAGGCTTCTATCTCTAGGCATTCAACTCATATCAAAATGCCTAAAAAGAAGTTTGTTGATGCATCCAATAAATATATAATTTCATTTAAAACTTTTGATGTATCATTTGTGCTCACTAACAAATCAGGCAATATAGTTGCCAAATATGTTGGGGGCAAACACAAGAGTCCCAAGACTTGTGTTTGGGTACCCAAGGTGCTTGTTTCTAATGTGAAAGGACCCAAGACAGTTTGGATCCCTAAGAACAAGGCCTAAATTTGTTTTGTAGGTTTATGCATCCGACGGGACAAGTTGGATAATCGATAGCGGGTGTACAAACCACATGACAGGGGAGAAAAGGATGTTCTCCTCATATGAGAAAAATGATTATCCCCAAAGAGCAATCACTTTCTAGGATGGAAATCAAGGATTGGTCAAGGGGTTAGGTAAAATTGCTATATCTCCTGATCATTCTATTTCTAATTGTTGGCGTTTCGACCCCGGGGGGTCCCTGGACCGACGAGTAAATTGTCGCTGCGTGTCCCAGCCCAGATGGGTCGGCGCGAGACGGAACACAAGGGGGAAAACAGTAAAGGGGGAACCACGGCCTCGTGTTGTCCTGTGCCCAGGGCGGATGCGCTTGCAGTAGGGGGTTACAAGCGTTCGCGTGGGAGAGAGAGAGAGAGAGCGAGGGCCTTGTGCGTCGGCCTGTTCTCCCGCGCGACCACCTTCTCGTACGAGAGCCCTGGACCTTCCTTTTATAGATGTAAGGAGAGGGCCCAGGTGTACAATGGGGGGTGCAGCAATGTGCTAACGTGTCTAGCAGAGGGAAGCCAGAGTCCTATGTACATGCCGTCGTGGCTGTCGGAGAGGTTTTGGCGCCCTGTTCATGTGATGTCGTGGCCGTCGGAGGAGCGCTTGAGCCCCGTGGAAGTACAGCTGTCGGGGTTGTTGGATCCTTGCTGACGTCTCCTTGCTTCCGTAAGGGGCTGAGAGCCGCCGTCGTCATGGAGCACGTGGGGTGCCATCATTACTTGTTTACCGGGGCGAACCAGATGGGACGCCGGTCTTGTTCCCCGTAGCCTGAGCTAGCTAGGAGTAGGGTAATGATGCCCCCCTGCGACGTGGTCGGTCCGAGCCCGAGGTCGGGCGAGGCGGAGGCTCCTCCGAGGTCGAAGCTGAGTCCGGGCCCGGGGGTCGGGCGAGGCGGAGATCGTCGTCCGAGGTCGAGGTTGAGTCCGAGCCCCGAGGGTCGGGCGAGGCGGAGATCGTCGTCCGAGGTCGAGGTTGAGTCCGAGCCCTGGGGTCGGGCGAGGCGGAGACCGCCTTCCGGAGTCGAGGCTGAGTCCGAGCTCTAGGGTCGGGTGAGGCGGAGTCCATCGTCCGAGGTCGAGGTTGAGTCCGAGCCCTGGGGTCGGGCGAGGCGGAGACCGCCTTCCGGAGTCGAGGCTGAGTCCGAGCTCTGGGGTCGGGCGAGGCGGAGTCCGTCGTCCAGCATCGAGGTTGAGTCCGAGCCCTGGGGTCGGGCGAGGCGGAGCTTCCTATGGCGCCCGAGGCTGGACTTAGCTGCTATCAGCCTCACTCTGGCGAGTGGCACAGCAGTCGGAGCAGCGCAGGCGGCGCTGTTTTCCTGTCAGGTCAACCAGTGGAGGGGCGAAGTGACTGCGGTCACTTCGGCTCTGTCGATTGGAGAGCGCGCGTCAGGATAAGGTGTCAGGCGATCCTTGCATTGAATGCTCCCGCGATACGGTCGGTTGGCGTAGCGATCCGGCCAAGGTTGCTTCTCCGCGAAGCCTGCCCGAGCTGGGCCTCGGGCGAGTCGAAGGTGCGTCCGTTGCTTGAGGAGACCCTCGGGCGAGGCGTGAATCTGCCTTGGTCTACTGTTCCTGCCCGAGGCTGGGCTCGGGCGAGGCGAGATCGTGTCCCTTGGGTGGACGGAGCCTTGACCGGAATCGCGCCCATCAGGCCTTTGCAGCTTTGTGCTGATGGGGCTTTACCAGCTGAGATTAGGAGTCTTGGGGGTACCCCTAATTATGGTCCCCGACAGTAGCCCTCGAGCCTCGAAGGGAGTGTTAGTACTCGCTTGGAGGCTTTTGTCGCACTTTTTTGCAAGGGGGTCGGCCTTTCTCGGTTGCATTTCGTTCCGATGGGTGCGCGCGAGCGCACCCACCGGGTGTAGCCCCTGAGGCCTCGGAGGAGTGGTTTGACTCCTTCGAGGTCTTAATGCCTTTCGTGATGCCTCGGCCAGTCTGGTTGTTCCCTCATGCGAGCTGGTCGTAGCCCGGGTGCATAGTCAGGTTCCGAGTTCTCGGGCTAATATGTTGACGCTGTCAACGGTTTGGCCGGAGCCGGGTTTGCGAGAGCAGCCCCCGAGCCTCCGCACAGAGCGAGAGGACGGTCAAGGACTGACTCGGCTTTTTTCATATGCCCCTGCGTCGCCTTTCCGCAAGGAGGAGGGGGGAAAGCGCCATGTTTCCCTCGGAGGGCGCCGAACATGGTGTCTCCAGTGAGTTGCTAACGGGTGATCCGAGTGGACGCCCGTGCCCCGTTCGATAAGGGTCGGCTAGTGGCCCAGAGGTGCGCTCCAAAAGTACCTGCAGGTGATTTGCCGGACCCGGACCCGTTTGATAGGGTCCGAGGGCTCGATGCCTCCCTCTGGTGGGATTCCGTTACAGAATCGCTCCTGCTGGTCTCGGAAATGTCCTAGGGTACCTCGGGAGCGTAGCCCGAGCCTCGGCCATGTATCGGACGTACCCAGAGTCATCCCTCGCTCTGCGTGCTCTGAGGCGACTGTCGAACCCTTCGGGGGCCAGCCTACGAACCCCTGATCAATAGTGGGCGCGGAGCCCGAGTGGCCTGAGGCGGCTGTCGAACCCTTCCGAGGGGCATGTAGCAAGAGAGAGAAAGGGGAAGAGAAAAAGGGATATGAAATCGAACGACGTGGCGTACCTTTTTTGACGCGGTCATCATGGCGGAGGTGAAGCGTCGCCTGCTTTGCCTGCCAAAGGTGCCGCCTGTCCTGCCGCAGAGTTAATGCGACGGGACGAGTGGTTCGCGGGGCAGCCATTGTGCGTGCGCGAGCCGTTCGAGGAACGGAATACGGGCGCGTCGTCTTCACGCCGTGGGAGAGGGCTCTCCTGCTGCTCCAGGAGGGGACGTGAGCCTGCAGTCGATTTGATCGCTGGTTCCGCTCGCCTGCTGCCGCCATTACTGTCGGCCCACTTCTGGTCGTATCGACCGTCACGCCTTCTCCCGCGGCTGACTGACCCGTGACCGATGTGCTCGGTTTGCACTGTTGGGCCATGCGCAGGGTCGTCTCGAGTCGCGACTCCGGTTCCGCAATCGAGAAGGCGCGGTACTGGCGCAAGTGGCGGTGCAGTTTCTCGCACGTAGTAACTGGCGCGTCGGTTACATGACGTGTGGGCCTGCGCCTCCATGCTGGACGCGTCGAAGTCGAAAGGGTGCACCCCCTTGGTGTGGTTGCATGCCGTCTGCATGGTGGTCCGCCCTTTCACCCGCTGGTCTGGGCGAAAGTGGAGGAGTGCTTGTAACCACTGGGCAGTTACGCGCTCTGCGCGCGGTGGTTTGGCTTCTTTTGCCCTGGGCCAGCTTGCATGACGCGCGGGACCCAGCCCCCGTGTCGTAGGGGGGAAGACCTTGGAGCGTGTTGGTGAAGACTCAGTCCGTGACGCCTGAGGACGCTAGTGGGGAGAGTCGCCTTTAAAAAGAGGGCGACCCCCTTGGATGGCAGCCATGCCTTCGCACTTCCCTCATGCGTCGTGTCCTTCCACCTTCCGAGCCCCCGGGTGGGGAGCGCCCGCGTCGCTTTCGTCTTGCCGTCATTGGAGGAATGCAACTTCACGGAAGTTGGTACCTTTCAGCCATCGCTCGGCTTCAAGGATTTTCATCAGGCAGCCCGGCTGCATCCCCTTGCCGATGGTCACCCAAGACGGTGACCACCAGTTTGATGGTGGGGAGGAGCAAGCCGGGCTGCGGCCTCTGCCCCGCCCTCAGCTTCAAGGATGTTCATCATCCGTGCTGGGGAGGGGAGTGCGCCGAGTTGGGGCCTGTCCCCGCGCGGGCAGCGGCCCGCTCCTTCCCTTAGTGATCGGGGGGGAAGGGGGTTCGCCGTTCATGGCGCTGGCAGCTGCCGCGTGTCTGGCTCTCCGGCCTGAGCGGCTCCGGCGCTGCTTCCGGTGTCACCTCCCACCGAGGCAGCCGGAAGAGGTTTCTCTGCCGACAAGATAGTCGGTGCCACCTGCGGACTGACCTCCGGCTCTACGGCCTTGGTAGCTTGTCCTCGCCCCTCGAGTGGAGGAGTGGGCAAGGGCCTTATCACAGTAGCGTCTGCCCTGAGGTCATCGCTGCTGCTGTTTGGCCGCCCGGAGCGGAGGTCGTTGTCGCTGCTGCCAGAGCGGGCGTCGGTGAGCCACCCGAAAGTTGTCGTCCCGCAGGCCCTCCGATGTGGGGGGTTGTTCGTACCTGCGGGGGCGGAACCGGAGTCCCGTTTGTAATGGCACCTTGAGTGCTGGTGTCTGTTCATTGTGGCTGTCGGGGCCTGAACATCTATGTATTTTGGCGTGAAGCCAAGTTTCTTTCTCATTTCGAGCACTAGGACTCGCCTGTCGGCTAGCCGAACCGCTTAACCAAGTGTGAGTTGCCTCTTGCGGAAGGTGATGAGTGAGGTATCCGTATCCCGGAGGCGTAGGAGTCCCTCGGCTCGGTCGGCCTTGCCGCTTACGTGTACTCTTACTCGTCCATTGGATTCTGTTATCGATATAGTCGAGAAGGCACGAAAAATCGTTTCGGCAGAAAAGCTTTCGAACGTTAAGACTTGTTCGGCCAGCGGAATCGCTTATCCGAGCGTGAGTTACTTATCGCAGAAGGTGATGAGTGAGGTATCCGTATCCCGGAGGCGTAGGAGTCCCTCGGCTCGGTCAGCCTTGCCTGCTTACGTGTACTCCATCGTTTTCAGGATCCCACTATCGAAGTAGTCGAAAAGCACGAAAGATGTTCTGGCAGAAAGATTTTTTCCGAGGAAAATTTTGACGTAGAGGGGGTTCCCCCCTTCTAGCCCCCGAGGGAGGGTCGGGCTTTGCCGAGGCAAGGCTGACCCTTCCTTGATGGTTAGACTTTATTTGTGTATGTAAACGAGGTGTATGAATGACTTGAAAACATCTTAAGGGTAGAAGCGACGTAGCTGTCGGATGTTCCAAGCGTTGCTGTAGACCTCACCTTGACTGTTGGCCAGCTTGTACGTTCCGGGCTTCAAAATCTCGGCGATGATGAACGGCCCTTCCCAGGGAGGCGTGAGCTTGTGGCGCCCTCGGGCGTCTTGTCGTAGCCGAAGCACCAAGTCGCCCATCTAGAGGTCTCGAGACCAAACCCCTCGGGCGTGGTAGCGTCGCAGGGACTGCTGATACCGCGCCGAGTGTAGTAAGGCCATGTCCCGAGCCTCTTCTAGCTGGTCCAGTGAGTCTTCTCGGTTGGTCCGATTGCTTCGGTCGTCGTATGCCCTCGTCCTCGGGGATCCGTATTCTAAGTCTGTGGGCAAGATAGCCTCGGCCCCATAGACTAGAAAGAACGGCGTGAAGCCCATGGCTCGGCTTGGCGTCGTTCTCAGACTCCAGACCACCGAGGGGAGTTCTTTCATCCATCGCCTACCGAATTTGTTGAGGTTGTTGTAGATCCATGGCTTGAGTCCTTGCAGAATCATGCCGTTGGCATGCTCTACCTGCCCATTCATCGTGGGGTGAGCTACGACGGCCCAGTCCACTCGGATGTGGTGGTCCTCGCAGAAGTCCAGGAACTTTCTGCCAGTGAACTGGGTGCCGTTGTCGGTGATGATGGAGTTCGGGACCCCGAAGCGATGGATGATGTTGGTGAAGAATGCCACCGCATGTTCGGACCTGATGCTGTTTAGGGGTCTGACCTCGATCCACTTGGAGAATTTGTCAATGGCGACCAGCAGGTGCGTGTAGCCCCCGGGTGCCTTCTGCAAGGGACCGACGAGGTCCAGACCCCACACAGCAAACGGCCAGGTGATGGGTATCGTTTGCAGAGCCTGAGCGGGCAGGTGGGTCTGCTTTGCGTAGAATTGACACCCTTGGCAGGTGCGTACAATCCTAGTGGTGTCGGCCACCGCAGTTGGCCAGTAGAAACCCTGTCGGAAGGCATTTCCAACAAGGGCTCGAGGCGCTGCGTGATGACCGCAAGCCCCCGAGTGTATTTCTTGCAATAGTTCCTGACCTTCGGCGATGGATATGCATCGCTGGAGGATGCCTGAGGGGCTGCGGTGGTAGAGCTCCTTTCCATCACCCAGCAAGACGAACGACTTGGCACGCCGTGCCAGTCGCCGAGCTTCGGCCCTGTCGAGGGGTAGTTCTCCCTGGTGGAGATATTGCAGGTACGGGGTCTGCCAGTTTCGATCAGGCGTGACCCCATTCCGCTCTTCCTCGACGCGCAGTGCCTCACCCTCGGGGGCCGAGGGTGCCTCGGGCTGAGTCGAGGGCGCCTCGGGCTGAGCTGAGGCCTTCTCGGGCTCGGGCGTGTCGTCGGTCTTGACTGAGGGTTGATGTAGGTCTCGGGAGAAGACGTCTGGAGGAACCATTGTCCGCCCCGAGGCTATCTTAGCCAGCTCGTCCGCAGTCTCGTTGTATCGTCGGGCGATGTGGTTAAGCTCGAGCTCGTAGAACTTGTCCTCCAGGCGCCGAACCTCATCGCAGTAGGCTTCCATCTTCGGGTCGCGGTAGTGGGAGTTCTTCATGACTTGGTCAATGACAAGCTGCGAGTCACCACGAGCGTCGAGGCGCCGGACCCCTAGCTCGATGGTGATGCGCAACCCGTTAACCAGAGCCTCGTACTCGGCCACGTTGTTGGACGCCGGGAAATGGAGGCGCAACACGTAGCGGAGGTGCTTCCCGAGGGGTGAGATGAAGAGCAGGCCCGCGCCCGCTCCTGTTTTCATCAACGACCCGTCGAAAAACATGGTCCAGAGTTCCGGTTGGATTGGAGCCGCTGGAAGCTGGGTATCGACCCATTCAGCCACAAAGTCTGCCAGGACTTGGGACTTGATGGCCTTCCGACGGGCAAACGAGATCGTCTCGCCCATGATCTCCACCGCCCACTTTGCAATCCTACCTGAGGCCTCTCGGCACTGGATGATCTCCCCCAAGGGGAAGGATGACACCACAGTCACCGGATGAGACTCGAAGTAGTGTCGCAACTTTCGCCGCGTCAGAATTACCGTGTACAGTAGCTTCTAGATTTGCGGGTAGCGGATTTTGGTCTCGGACAGTACTTCACTGATGAAGTAGACCGGCCTCTGGACGGGCAATGCGTGCCCCTCTTCTCGTCTCTCGACCACGATCGCAGCACTGACCATCTGAGTGGTAGCGGCGACGTAGATCAAGAGGGCTTCTCTGGCAGCGGGGGGCACCAGGATGGGCGCGCTTATAAGGAGCGCCTTTAGGTTCCCGAGGGCTTCCTCGGCCTCGGGGGTCCAAGTGAAGCGCTCGGTCTTCCTTAAGAGGCGGTACAGAGGTAGGCCTCTTTCGCCGAGGCGCGAGATGAAGAGGCTCAAAGCCGCAAGGCATCCCATGACCCTCTGTACTCCTTTCAAGTCCTTGATGGGGCCCATGTTGGTGATGGCCGTGATTTTCTCCAGGTTTCACACCCAGCAGTGGAATCCACGATTTGATCGATGCGAGGCAGAGGATAGGGCACTTTCGGACATGCTTTGTTTAGACCAGTATAGTCTACACACATCCGCCATTTCCCGCCTTTCTTTCTCACAAGCACAGGGTTGGCTAGCCATTCGGGATGGAATACCTCTTTGATGAACCCTGCAGCCATCAGCTTGTGGATCTCCTCGCCTATGGCTCTGCGCTTTTCTTCGTCGAATCGGCACAGAGGCTGCTTCACGGGTCGGGCTCCAGCTCGGATATCCAGCGAGTGCTCGGCGACATCCCTCGGTATGCCAGGCATGTCCGAGGGACTCCACGCAAAAACTTCGGCGTTCGCGTGGAGAAAGTCGACGAGCACTGCTTCCTATTTGGGGTCGAGCTCGGAGCCAATCCGGACTTGCTTGGAGGCGTCGTTGCTGGGGTCGAGAGGGATGGACTTAACCGTCTCAGCTGGCTCAAAGTTGCCGGCGTGGTGCTTCGCATCTGGCGCCTCCTTGGAGAGGCTCTCCAGGTCAGCGATGAGGGCCTTGGATTCGGCGAGAGCCTCGGCGTACTCCACGCACTCCACGTCGCATTCGTACGCGTGTCGGTACGTGGAGCCGACGGTGATGACCCTGTTGGGGACCGACATCTTGAGCTTGAGGTAGGTGTAGTTGGGGACGGCCATGAACTTGGCGTAGCATGGTCTCCCCAGCACTGCGTGGTAAGTTCCTCGGAACCCGACCACCTCGAATGTGAGGGTTTCCTTTCGGAAGTTGGAGGGAGTCCCGAAGCAGATGGGCAGATCGAGTTGCCCAAGGGGTTGGACGCGTTTCCCGGGGATGATCTCGTGAAAGGGTGTCGCCCCGGCCCGGATCGAGGACAGATCGATCTGCAGGAGCCCGAGGGTCTCGGCGTAGATGATGTTGAGGCTGCTGCCTCCATCCATGAGGACCTTGGTAAGCCTGACATTGCTGATGATGGGATCGACAACGAGCGGGTACTTCCCCGGGCTCGGCACATGGTCGGGGTGGTCGCCCTGGTCGAAGGTGATGGACTTGTCGGACCAGTCTATGTAGACTGGCGCCGCCACCTTCACCGAGCAGACCTCCCGGCACTCTTGCTTGCGGTGCCGAGCCGAGGCGTTCGCCACTTGCCCACCGTAGATCATGAAGCAATCGTGGACCTCGGGGAACTCCTCTGCCTTGTGGCCCTCCTTCTTGTCGTTGTCAGGGGCTCTGCCTCCTTCTGTCGGTGGCCCGGCCTTGTGGAAGTAGCGCCGAAGCATGACGCACTCCTCAAGGGTGTGCTTGACGGGACCCTGATGGTAGGGGCACGACTCCTTGAGCATCTTGTTGAACAGATTGGCGCCTCCAGGAGGCTTCCGAGGGTTCATGTGCTCGGTGGCGGCGACAAGGTCTGCGTCGGCGGCGTCACGTTTTGCTTGCGACTTCTTCTTGCCCTTCTTCTTGGTGCCACGCTGAGCGGACGCCTCGGGGACATCTTTTGGCTGGCGCCCCTGAGGCTGCTTGTCCTTCCGGAAGATGGCCTCGACCGCCTCCTGACAAGAGGCGAACTTGGTGGCGATGTCCATCAGCTCGCTCGCCCTGGTGGGGGTCTTGCGACCCAGCTTGCTCACCAGGTTGTGGCAAGTGGTACCGGCGAGGAACGCGTCAATAACATCTGAGTTGGTGACGTTGGGCAGCTCGGTGCGCTGCTTCGAAAATCGTCGGATGTAGTCCCGGAGGGATTCTCCCGGCTGCTGGCGGCAGCTTCGGAGATCCCAGGAGTTCCCAGGGCGCACGTATGTGCCCTGGAAGTTGCCGGCGAAAGCTTTGACCAGGTCGTCCCAGTTGGAGATCTGCGCAGGAGGCAGATGCTCCAGCCAGGCTCGGGCGGCGTCGGAGAGGAACAGGGGGAGGTTGCGGATGATGAGGTTGTCATCATCCATTCCACCCAGCTGGCAGGCCAGCCGGTAGTCCGCGAGCCACAGTTCCGGCCTTGTCTCCCCCAAATACTTGGTGATGGTAGTCGGGGTTCGGAACCGGGTCGGGAACGGCACCCGTCGTATGGCCCGGCTGAAAGCTTGCAGACCGGGTGGTTCGGGCGAGGGGCTCCGATCCTCCCCGCTGTCGTAGCGTCCCCCACGCCTGGGGTGGTAGCCTCGGCGCACCTTCTCGTCGAGGTGGGCTCGACGGTCACGGCAGTGGTGCTCGTTGCCGAGGCGGCCCGGGGCCGCAGGCGCTGTGTCCCGCGTGCGCCTGGTGTGGACCGAGGCTTCCCGCATGAATCGGGAAGTCGCGGCGCGATGCTCCGGGGGGTACCCCTGCCTTCGGGAGGCAGAGCTTTTGGCCCGTCGGACCGCGGCATCCTCCAGGAGATTCTTGAGCTCTCCCTGGATTCGCCGCCCCTTGGTGGTGGATGGTTCCGGCATCGCTCGGAGTAGTATTGCTGTTGTAGCCAGGTTCTGGCCGACCCCACTGGAAGCCGGGGGCAGCCTTGCCCTGACATCATCGGCGATGTGGTGCCTGACGTCCTGGGCCAGATGACGCGCTTCTCCGGCCGGTGCTCGGCCTGCCCACTCCTGCCCGATATTTTGCTGAAGCTGCACAAGTTGTCCTGCTTCCTCATCGAGCCTGGCCTGTACCTCGCGGATTTGCTCGAGCTGTGCGTCCTGACCCCCCGCAGGGACTGGGACCACAGCTAGCTCCCGAAGGATGTCAACGTGAGGCGCAGGCCTAGGGGGATCACCGTCCTCTGGCATACCAAGATGGTTGCCTTCGTCGAGACCCCCTAGATCGATGTGGAAACATTCGCGACTTGGGCCACAGTCCTCGTCGCCGAGGCTGTGGCTACTATCGGAGCAATCGGAGAGGCAGTAGTCACATGCGGTCATGAAGTCCCGCATGGCACTGGGGTTATCGAGCCCGGAGAAATCCCAACCAGAGTTGGGCTCGTCATCTTCCTCGGAACCCGGGGGCCCGTAGGTCGAGACGGCCGTCAGTCGGTCCCAGGTTGACCGCATATGATACCCCGGAAGGTTTGGATATGCCTTTATGAAAGCGTCCACCGAAGCGGGGTCGCTTGGTGAGTCGCAGCTGAATCTAAAAGGCATAGGATGGGAAACGGACGGTACCTCTTGATCGACGGATGGTGACGAAGTCGTGTCAGGGACGGACTGCACCGTTATCTCAGGTATGAGGCTAACGCTCAGCAAGTCCTTCGCGAGTGTGCTGACGTCATCCGTCTGCTTGGGGTTGGCGTGTTGCGGGGAAACGACGCTCGTCTTCGTATCAGACGCGAGGTCAACGCCCGACGTGTCCCCCGCTGGGGCGCCGGCGCCGTCGACTCGCTCGACAACCGACGAGGTGCCGCCTCCTGCTTGGCCATGCCTGCCCCGCCTCCTCCTCCGTCGGTGGGGAAGGTGACGGGACAGACCCGGATGTTGCTCTTCCGCCACGTGGGGAAGACATCGTCGATTCCGCCACCGGCGGGCGGGCTGACAGCCGCCATTGTTGTTGTCACGCGGCGGAGGAAGGAGTATCATGTCGTAGCTGCCGTCGGGGGACATGAACTCAAGGCTCCCAAAACGGAGCACCGGCCCGGGTTGGAGAGGTTGCTGGAGACTACCCATCTGGAGCTTGATGGGAAGCTGTTTGTCAACACGCAGCAGGCCCCTATCTGGCGCGCCAACTGTCGGCGTTTCGACCCCGGGGGGTCCCTGGACCGACGAGTAAATTGTCGCTGCATGTCCCAGCCCAGATGGGTCAGCGCGAGATGGAACACAAGGGGGAAAACAGTAAAGGGGGAACCACGGCCTCGTGTTGTCCCGCGCCCAGGGCGGATGCGCTTGCAGTAGGGGGTTACAAGCGTTCGCGTGGGAGAGAGAGAGCGAAGGCCTTGTGCGTCGGCTTGTTCTCCCGCGCGGCCACCTTCTCGTACGAGAGCCCTGAACCTTCCTTTTATAGATGTAAGGAGAGGGCCCAGGTGTACAATGTGGGGTGTAGCAATGTGCTAACATGTCTAGCAGAGGGAAGCCAGAGTCCTATGTACATGCCATCGTGGCTGTCGGAGAGGTTTTGGTGCCCTGTTCATGTGATGTCGTGGCCGTCGGAGGAGCGCTTGAGCCCCGTGGAAGTACAGTTGTCGGGGCTGTCGGATCCTTGCTGACGTCTCCTTGCTTTCGTAAGGGGCTGAGAGCCGCCGTCGTCATGGAGCACGTGGGGTGCCATCATTACTTGTTTACCGGGGCGAACCAGATGGGACGCCGGTCTTGTTCCCCGTAGCCTGAGCTAGCTAGGAGTAGGGTAATGATGCCCCCCCTGTGACGTGGTCGGTCCTAGCCCAAGGTCGGGCGAGGCGGAGGCTCCTCCGAGGTCGAAGCTGAGTCCAGGCCCGGGGGTCGGGCGAGGCGGAGATCGTCGTCCGAGGTCGAGGTTGAGTCCGAGCCCCGGGGGTCGGGCGAGGCAGAGATCGTCATACGAGGTCGAGGTTGAGTCCGGGCCCTGGGGTCGGGCGAGGCGGAGACCGCCTTCCGGAGTCGAGGCTGAGTCCGAGCTCTGGGGTCGAGCGAGGCGGAGTCCGTGGTCCGAGGTCGAGGTTGAGTCCGAGCCCTGGGGTCGGGCGAGGCGGAGACCGCCTTCCGGAGTCGAGGCTGAGTCCGAGCTCTAGAGTCGGGTGAGGCGGAGTCCGTCATCCAGCATCGAGGTTGAGTCTGAGCCCTGGGGTCGGGCGAGGCGGAGCTTCCTATGGCGCTCGAGGCTGGACTTAGCTGCTGTCAGCCTCACTCTGGCGAGTGGCACAGCAGTCGGAGCAGCGCAGGCGGCGCTGTTTTCCTGTCAGGTCAGCCAGTGGAGGGGCGAAGTGACTGCGGTCACTTCGGCTCTGTCGACTGGAGAGCGCGCGTCAGGATAAGGTGTCAGGCGATCCTTGCATTGAATGCTCCCGCGATACGGTCGGTTGGTGTAGCGATCCGGCCAAGGTTGCTTCTCCACGAAGCCTGCCCGAGCTGGGCCTCGGGCGAGTCGAAGGTGCTTCCGTTGCTTGAGGAGACCCTCGGGCGAGGCGTGAATCTGCCTTGGTCTACTGTTCCTGCCCGAGGCTGGGCTCGGGCGAGGCGAGATCTTGTCCCTTGGGTGGACGGAGCCTTGACCGGAATCGCGCCCATCAGGCCTTTGCAGCTTTGTGTTGATGGGGGTTTACCAGCTGAGATTAGGAGTCTTGGGGGTACCCCTAATTATGGTCCCCGACACTAATGTTTTTCTTGTAGATTCTTTAGATTACAACTTGCTTTCTATTTCTCAATTATGCAAAATGGGTTACAACTGTCTTTTTACTGATGTTGGTGTTACTGATTTTAGAAGAAGTGATGATTCAATAGCTTTTAAGGGAGTGTTGGATGGTCAGCTATATTTAGTCTATTTCAATGATAACAATGTTGAACTAGACACTTGCTTAATTGCTAAGACTAACATGGACTGGCTCTGGCACCGCTGACTTGCTCATGTTGGTATGAAGAATCTTCACAAGCTTCTAAAAGGGGAGCACATTTTAGGACTAACAAATGTTCATTTTGAGAAAGACAGAATTTGTAGCGCATGTCAAACAGGGAAGCAGGTTGGAGTTCACCATCCACACAAGAACATCAAGACGACCGAAAGGCCGCTTGAGCTACTCCACATGGATCTATTCGACTCGATTGCTTACATAAGCATCGGTGGGAGTAAGTCTTGTCTTGTTATTGTGGATGATTATTCTCGCTTCACTTGGGTGTTATTTTTGCAAGAAAAATCTCAAACCCAAGAGACCTTAAAAAGATTCTTAAGACGGGCTCAAAATGAGTTTGGATTAAGAATCAAGAAGATTAGAAGCGGCAATGGAACGGAGTTCAAGAACTCTCAAATTGAAGGATTTCTTGAGGAGGAGGGCATCAAGCATGAGTTCTCTTCTCCCTACACACCTCAACAAAACGGTGTTGTGGAGAGAAAGAATATAACTCTCTTGGATACGACGAGGACCATGCTTGATGAATACAAGATCCCAGTTTGGTTTTGTGCGGAGGCGATTAACACCGCTTGATACTCCATCAACTGACTCTACCTCCAACGAATCCTCAAGAAAGCATCATATGAACTCCTCGCCCGTAAAAAGCCCAATGTTTCTTATTTTAGAGTTTTTGGAAGCAAATGCTTTATTCTTATCAAAAGAGGTAGAAATTCTAAATTTGCTCCTAAAGAAGTAGAAGGCTTTTTACTTGGTTATGACTCAAACACGAGGGCATATAGAGTCTTCAACAAGTCCACTGGATTAGTTGAAGTTTCTTGTGACATTGTGTTTGATGAGACTAATGGCACCTAAGTGGAGAAAGTTGATCTTGATGAAATAGATAATGAAGAGACTCCATGCGTCGCACTAAGGAACATGTCCATTGAGAATGTGTGTCCAAAAGAATTCGAAGAGCCTTCACAAGCACAAGATCAACCATCATCTTCCATACAAGCATCTCCACCAACTCAAGATGAGCAAATGGCTCAAGAAGAGAATGATGACCAAGACGATGAGCCACCTCAAGAGGAAGACATTGATCAAGGGGAAGATGAAGATGATCAAGACAAGGAAGATGATCAAGAAATTCAGGATCAAAGACCATCGCACCTAAGAGTCCACCAAGCAATTCAAAGAGATCACCCCGTCAACTCTATTCTTGGTAACATCCACAAGGGGGTAACCACTCGATCTCGAGTTGCTCATTTTTGTGAACATTACTCTTTTGTGTCTTCTATTCAGCCATACATAATAGAGGGTGCACTAAGAGATCCAGACTGGGTGGTGGCAATGCAAGAGGAGCTCAACAACTTCACAAGGAATGTGGTATGACATTTAGTTCCATGTCCTAACCAAAATGTTGTAGGTACCAAGTGGGTATTCCGCAACAAACAAGATGAGCATGGTATGGTGACTGGGAACAAAGCCTGACTTGTTGCATAAGGATATTCACAAGTCGAAGGTTTGGATTTCGATGAAACCTATGCACCTGTAGCTAGGCTTGAGTTAATTCGTATATTACTTGCCTATGCTACTTACCATGGCTTTGAGTTATATCAAATGGACGTGAAGAGTGCCTTCCTCAATGGCCCCATCAAGGAAGAGGTATAAGTTGAGCAACCTCCCGGCTTTGAAGATAGTGAGTATCCTACACATGTTTATAAGCTCTCAAAGGCACTTTATGGGCTCAATCAAGCCCCAAGAGCATGGTATGAATGCCTAAGAGACTTTCTTATCACTAATGGCTTCAAAGTTGGAAAAGCTGGCCCTACTCTCTTCACTAAAACAATTGTTAAAGACTTGTTTATATGCCAAATTTATGTTGATGATATTATCTTTGGGTCTACTAACAAGTCATCTTGTGAAGAGTTTAGTAGGATTATGATATAGAAATTCGAGATGTCTATGATGGGGGAGTTGAAGTATTTTCTTGGATTCCAAATCAAGCAACTCCAAGAGGGCAGCTTCATCTGCCAAACTAAGTACATTTAAGACATACTCAAGAAGTTTGGAATGAATAATGCCAAACCCATCAAGACTCCCATGGGAACAAATGGGCATCTCGACCTCGACACGGGAGGTAAATCCGTAGATGAAAAGGTATACCGGTCGATAATAGGATCTTTACTCTATTTATGTGCTTCACGGCCGTATATTATGCTTTCTGTATGCATGTGTGTAAGGTTCCAGGCAAATTCTAAGGAAATTCACCTTAGGGCCATGAAAAGAATCATGAGATATTTAGTTTGCACTCCTAAGTTTGGGCTATGGTACCCCAGGGATCTACCTTCGATTTAGTTGGGTACTCTGATACTGATTATGCCGGATGTAAAATTGATAGAAAGAGCACATCAGAGACTTGTCAGTTTCTGGGGAGATCCCTGGTGTCTTAGGCTTTAAAGAAACAAAACTCAGTAGCTCTATCCACCGTCGAGGCCGAGTATATTGTTGCAGGACATTGTTGTGCACAATTACTCTTGATGAGGCAAACCCTTAGGGACTATGGCTACAAGTTGAGCAAAGTCCCTCTCCTATGGGATAATGAGAGTGCAATCCACATGGCGGATAATCCCGTTGAATACAGCCGCACTAAGCACATAGACATCTGGTATCACTTTTTGACAGATCACCAACAAAAGGGTTATATCGAAATTGCTTATGTTAGCACCCACAACCAATTAGCCGATGTATTCACCAAGCCCCTAGATGAAAAGACTTTTAGCAAGCTTAGGAATGAACTCAATATCCTCGATTCTCGGAACTTTGATTGAAATCTTGTACACATTGCTCATGTATATACCTTTGATGATGTCTCTTTCACTTGGTACAAATGCATATTTCTTATTCTTCTTGTGCCAAAGCTAAGACTAATGTGCTTCCAAGTGTATTTCTATCCTTAGTCTTGGATTGAAAGGGAAATGGAGAATTCGGCAATGGCAAGGCTTCCACTATGACTCTGTCGGTATCATTTATCCTTTGCCCTACTTATTAACTTTCATTCATATCCTATTTCAAAAGGTAGAGAGAGTAATAGGCCTCTGATTCTCTTTGTTTTTGGCGCTTAATGCCAAAGGGGGAGAGGGTAATAGGCCCAAAGCAAAAGGACTGCACCACCACCTCACCACCACTCTATTTCAAAAAAAAATCAAAAGGGGGTGAGATTATTCAAATTGCAAAGCCCCTCTTGACAGCTAAGGGGAGAACTGCTTCATGGGGAGCTTTTATGTAGCCAAAGGAAAAGCATTTGAAAAAGGGGGAGAATTTTCAAAAACTTGAAAATGCTTTTTGAAATCATATTTTTTACCATTGGATATTTGCAAAAGAATTTGAAAAGGCTCTTCCAAAAGATTTGCAAAAACAACCTAAGTGGTGCAAACGTGGTCCAAAATGTAAAAATAGATCAAAGCAACCATATATGTCTAAAAACTGCATTCAAAATAACTTATGCACATCTGTCAAATTACAAACTAGTTACATTTTTACACTTTACATTTGCTTTGGTTTGTGTTGGCATCAATCACCAAAAAGGGGGAGATTCAAAGGGAAATGGCCTCAACATTTCTTATAATGGATTTTGGTGTTTGACATCCATCACAAACCATATGGACTAACTAGTTTGCCTAGTGAATGTTTTTCTCAGGTGCATAAAGTTCAGATAACAAATAAAGGAAGTGATTTGGATAAAGAAAGTGATTTGGGGAATTATACAAAGTTTGGAGCAAAAACAGAAATTGGTGCAGCCTGAGGCACACCAGACACTGTCCGGTGCCAGGCTAGAGCACCTCGCGAACTTGCCGCTCTCGGATTTTCTTAGCGCGCGTCCGCTATAATTCATCGGACTGTCCGATGCACCACCGGACTGTCTGGTGAGCCAACGAAGCAATAATCAACTTCTCCCAACGATCGATTGTGCTGACTGCAGCGCAGTCAGCACAGCAAAAGTCAGAAGTCAGAACGCACCGGTCTGTCCGGTGTGCCACCAGACTGTCTGGTGCCGCAAGAGGACAAAAGGCTTCAATGGTCAACAGGTCCAAACCCCAACGGTCGGCTGACGTGGCACGCACCGGACAGTGAACAGTGCAGTGTCCGGTGCACCACCGGACTGTCCAGTGTGCCCATCGACAACAACGACTGGAATAGTGGTTGGGGCTATAAATACCCCCCAACCACCACCATTCAAGCCATCCAAGCATTGCAACCTCTCCATTCAATACTAGAGCAAAAGCATACACTCCAAGACACAATCAAAGCATCAAATCCTCTCCAAGTTCCAAAAATCATGTCAAGTGCTCAAAAGTGTTTATTGACTTGGGAGAGGGTGTTTTGTGTTTCTTTTGTTGCTTGATTGCTTTCTTCTTCTCACTCTAATCTTTCCAAGTGCTTTGTAAATCTAGCAAGATACACCTAATTGTGTGGTGATCCTTGTGGGGTCTTAGTGACCCGTGTGATTAAGAAGAAGCACTCGACTGGTCTAAGTGACCGATTGAGAGAGGGAAAGGGTTGGATTAGACCTGGCCTTTGTAGTCTCCTCAACGGGGAGTAGGTTCTTTGGAACCGAACCTCGGAAAACAAATCACCATGTTCATTTGTTTTTATCTTCATCACTCGATTTGTTTCTTCCCTCTTCTCTCTCTAAATTTCCCTTGCTCATATTGTTTTGTGTTTGCTCCCAAAGTTATCCGTATTGATTGAGCAACTCATAGCAAGAGGAACTATCTTCCGCACTCCGAATTCAAGATTATTTATTTCTAACCCTAACCCCGGGTGAAGTGTGTGTTCAAAGTTTTTAATTTTCAGGTTTCTCCTATTCACCCCCCTCTAGGCGACTTTCAAATGGCGATAGGTGTTGTGCGACCGCGGGAACAACAAGAGCAAGATCAATCTTCTTCCTCTACATTGGTGCATCAACTCAAGATGAGGAACATGTACCTCAAGATGAAGGCTTGGATCAAGGGGGAGCACATGGAGAACATGATAAGGAGGAAGAAGCACCACAAGCTCCTCCAACTCAAGTCCGGGCAACTATTCAAAGGAATCATCCAATGGATCAGATTCTGGGTGATATCAGCAAGGGAGTAACTACTCGCTCATGCTTAGCTAATTTTTGTGAGCATTACTCGTTTGTTTCTTCTATTTAGCCTTTCAGGGTAGAAGAAGCCTTGCAGGATGCAGACTGGGTATTGGCCATGCAGGAAGAGCTCAACAACTTCAAGAGAAATAAAGTGTGGAACCTGGTGCTACGTCCGAAACAAAACATTGTGGGAACCAAGTGGGTGTTCCGTAACAAGCAAGATGAGCACAGGGTGCTGATAAGAAACAAGGCTCGACTTGTGGCAAAAGGTTATGCCCAAGTCACAGATTTGGATTTTGAGGAGACTTTTGCTCCTGTAGCTAGGCTTGAATCGATTCACATATTATTGGCTTATGTTGATCACCATTCTTTTAAGTTGTTTCAAATGGAAGCAAAGAGCTCCTTCCTCAATGGACCAATCAAGGAGGAAGTTTATGTGGAACAACCCCCTGGCTTTGAGGATGACAGGTATCCCGACCACGTCTACAGGCTCACTAAGGCACACTATGGACTTAAGCAAGCCCCAAGAGCATGGTATGAATTCCTTAGAGATTTCCTTATTTCCAATGCTTTCAAGGTTGGGAAAGTTGTTCCTGCTCTCTTTACTAAGACTTGTAATGGTGATCTTTTTGTATGCCAAATATATGTCGATGGCATAATATTTGGTTCTACTAATCAAAAGTCTTGTGAGGAGTTTAGCAGGGTGATGATGCAAAAATTTGAGATGTCTATGATGGGCGAGTTGAACTACTTCCTTAGATTCCAAGTGAAGCAACTCAAGGAAGGGACCTTCATCTCCCAAATGAAGTACACTCAAGGCCTACTAAAGAGGTTTGGGATGAAGGATGCAAAGCTCGCAAAGACACCGATGGGAACAGACAGGTACTTGGACCTCAACAAAGGAGATAAGCCCGTTGACCAGAAGGCATACCGGTTTATGATTGATTCTTTGCTTTATCTTTGTGCTATTAGACCAGATATTATGCTAAGTGTATGCATGTGTGCTAGATTTCAATCCGACCCCAAGTAGGGATGGCAATGGGTTGGGTTCGGATCGGGTAGAGTAAATACCCGCACGTGACCATACTGATAGTCGCCTAGAGGGGGGTGAATAGGGCGAAACTGAAATTTACAAATATAAACAAAACTACAAGTCGGGTTAGCGTTAGTAATAAAGAAATGAGTCCGCGAGAGAGGGCGCAAAACAAATCGCAAGCAAATGAAGAGTGTGACACGCGGATTTGTTTTACCGAGGTTCGGTTCTCGCAAACCTACTCCCCATTGAGGAGGCCACAAAGGCCGGGTCTCTTTCAACCCTTCCCTCTCTCAAACGGTCCCTCGGACCGAGTGAGCTTCTCTTCTCAAATCAAAGCCGGGAACAAAACTTCCCCGCAAGGGCCACCACACACTTGGTGCCTCTTGCCTTGATTACATGGAGTTTTGATCACAAGAACAAGTGAGAAAGAAAAGAAGCAATCCAAGCGCAAGAGCTCAAAAGAACACGGTAAATCTCTCTCGCTAATCACTAAAGCCTTTTGTGGAATTGGAGAGGATTTGATCTCTTTGGTGTGTCTAGAATTGAATGCCTAGCTCTTGTAAGTGGTTGAGAAGTGGAAAACTTGGATACAATGAATGGTGGGGTGGTTGGGGTATTTATAGCCCCAACCACCAAACTTGACCGTTGGTGGAGCTGTCTGTTCGATGGCGCACCGGACAGTCCGGTGCACACCGGACATGTCCGGTGCCCCAGCCACGTCACCAGTTCCGTTGGATTCCGACCGTTGAAGCTTCTGACTTGTGGGCCCGCCTGGATGTCCGGTGCACACCGGACATGTACTGTTTACTGTCCGGTGTGCCAGTATGGGCACGCCTGACTTCTGCGCGCGCTGCGCGCGCATTTAATGCGCCGCAGGTAGCCGTTGGCGCGGAGATAGCCGTTGCACCGGAGTTGCACCGGACAGTCCGGTGCACACCGGACATGTCCGGTGAATTATAGCGGACGAGCCGTTGGAGATTCCCGAAGCTGGCGAGTTCCTGAGGCCGCTCCTTTTTGGCGCACCGGACACTGTCCGGTGTACACCGGACAGTCCGGTGAATTATAGCGCGAGTGCCTCTGGAAATTCCCGAAGGTGGCGAGTTCGAGTTGGAGTCCTCTGGTGCACCGGACATGTCCGGTGGAGCACCGGACACTGTCCGGTGGCACACCGGACAGTCCGGTGTGCCAGACCAGAGGTGCCTTCGGATGGCCCTTTGCTCTTTTGTTGAACCCAACTCTTGGTCTTTTTATTGGCTAAGCGTGAACCTTTAGCACCTGTATAACTTATATACTAGAGCAAACTAGTTAGTCCAATTATTTGTGTTGGGCAATTCAACCACCAAAATTATTTAGGAACTAGGTGTAAGCCTAATTCCCTTTCAATCTCCCCCTTTTTGGTGATTGATGCCAACACAAACCAAAGCAAATATAGAAGTGCATAATTGAACTAGTTTGCATAATGTAAGTGCAAAGGTTGCTTGGAATTGAGCCAATATAAATACTTACAAGATATGCATGGAATGTTTCTTTCTTAAATAACATTTTGGACCACGCTTGCACCACATGTTTTGTTTTTGCAAACTCTTTTGTAAATCCTTTTCAAAGTTCTTTTGCAAATAGTCAAAGGTAAATGAATAAGATTTTGCAAAGCACTTTCAAGATTTGAAATTTTCTCCCCCTGTTTCAAATGCTTCTTCTTTGACTAAACAAAACTCCCCCTAAATGAGATCCTCCTCTTAGTGTTCAAGAGGGTTTTGATATATCATTTTTGAAATACTACTTTCTCCCCCTTTAGAACACAATAGGATTCCAATTGATAAAATTCTTTGAAAACACGAAGGTTTGGAAAATTGGTGGTGGTGCGGTCCTTTGCTTTGGGCTCTTACTTTCTCCCCCTTTGGCATGAATCGCCAAAAACGGAATCATTAGAGCCCTCGAAGTAATTTCTTCCCCTTTGGTCATAAACAAATGAGTTAAGATTATACCAAGTACGAAGTCCTTTTGCTCTCTCCCCCAAAGATGGAGAGTGGCTTGGAGCGACGGCGAAGCATGAGTTACGGAGTGGAAGCCTTTGTCTTCGCCGAAGACTCCAATTCCCTTTCAATACTCCTATGACTTGGTTTGAAATAGACTTGAAAAAAACACATTAGTCATAGCATATGAAAGAGATATGATCAAAGGTATACAAATGAGCTATGTGTGCAATCTAGCAAAAGAAATTGCGAGAATCAAGAATATTGAGCTCATGCCTAAGTTTGGTAAAAGTTTGTTCATCAAGAGGCTTGGTAAAGATATCGGCTAATTGATCTTTAGTGTTAATGTAAGAAATCTCGATATCCCCCTTTTGTTGGTGATCCCTAAGAAAATGATACCGGATGGCTATGTGTTTAGTGCGGCTATGCTCGACGGGATTGTCGGCCATTTTGATTGCACTCTCATTATCACATAGCAAAGGGACTTTGGTTAATTTGTAACCGTAGTCCCGCAGGGTTTGCCTCATCCAAAGTAGTTGCGCGCAACAATGACCTGCGGCAATGTACTCGGCTTCGGCGGTGGAAAGAGCGACTGAATTTTTCTTCTTTGAAGCCCAAGACACCAAGGATCTTCCCAAGAACTGGCAAGTCCCCGATGTGCTCTTCCTATTGATTTTGCACCCCGCCCAATCGGCATCTGAATAACCAATCAAATCAAATGTGGATCCCCGAGGGTACCAAAGCCCAAACTTAGGAGTATAAGCCAAATATCTCAAGATTCGTTTTACGGCCGTAAGGTGGGATTCCTTAGGGTCGGATTGGAATCTTGCACACATGCAAACGGAAAGCATAATGTCCGGTCGAGATGCACATAAATAGAGTAATGAACCTATCATTGACCGGTATACCTTTTGATCCACGGACTTACCTCCCGTGTCAAGGTCGAGATGCCCATTAGTTCCCATGGGTGTCTTGATGGGCTTGGCATCCTTCATCCCAAACTTGTTTAGAATATCTTGAGTATACTTCGTTTGGCTAATGAAGGTGCCCTCTTGGAGTTGCTTAACTTGAAATCCTAAGAAATACTTCAACTCCCCCATCATTGACATCTTGAACTTTTGTGTCATGATCCTACTAAACTCTTCACATGTAGATTCGTTAGTAGACCCAAAAATAATATCATCAACATAAATTTGGCATACAAACAAATCATTTTCAAGTGTTTTGGTAAAGAGTGTAGGATCGGCCTTTCCGACTTTGAAGCCATTAGCAATAAGGAAATCCCTAAGGCATTCATACCATGCTCTTGGGGCTTGCTTGAGCCCATAAAGCGCCTTAGAGAGCTTATAGACATGGTTGGGATACTCACTGTCTTCAAAGCCGGGAGGTTGCTCAACATAGACCTCTTCCTTGATTGGTCCATTGAGGAAGGCACTTTTCACGTCCATTTGGTAAAGCTTGAAGCCATGGTAAGTAGCATAGGCTAATAATATACGAATTGACTCAAGCCTAGCTACGGGTGCATAGGTTTCACCGAAATCCAAACCTTCGACTTGGGAGTATCCCTTGGCCACAAGTCGAGCTTTGTTCCTTGTCACCACACCATGCTCATCTTGCTTGTTGCGGAAGACCCATTTGGTTCCTATAACATTTTGATTAGGACATGGAACTAAATGCCATACCTCATTCCTAGTGAAGTTGTTGAGCTCCTCTTGCATCGCCACCACCCAATCCGAATCTTGAAGTGCTTCCTCTACCTTGTGTGGCTCAATAGAGGAAACAAACGAGTAATGCTCACAAAAATGTGCAACACGAGATCTAGTTGTTACCCCCTTATGAATGTCGCCGAGGATGGTGTCGACGGGGTGATCTCGTTGGATTGCTTGGTGGACTCTTGGGTGTGGCGGTCTTTGCTCTTCATCCTCCTTGTCTTGATTATTTGCATCTCCCCCTTGATCTATGTCGTCATCTTGAGGTGGCTCATTTGATTGATCTTCTTCTTCATCAACTTGAGCCTCTTCCTCATTTTGAGTTGGTGGAGATACTTGCATGGAGGAGGACGGTTGATCTTGTGTTCTTGGAGGCTCTTCGGATTCCTTAGGACATACATCCCCAATGGACATGTTCCTTAGCGCTATGCACGGAGCCTCTTCATCACCTATCTCATCAAGATCAACTTGCTCTACTTGAGAGCCGTTAGTTTCATCAAACACAACGTCACATGAGACTTCAACTAGTCCAGTGGACTTGTTAAAGACCCTATATGCCCTTGTGTTTGAGTCATAACCAAGTAAAAAGCCTTCTACAGTTTTAGGAGCAAATTTAGATTTTCTACCTCTTTTAACAAGAATAAAGCATTTGCTACCAAAAACTCTAAAATATGAAATGTTGGGCTTTTTACCGGTTAGGAGTTCATAGGATGTCTTCTTGAGGATTCGGTGTAGATATAACCGGTTGATGGCGTAGCAAGCAGTGTTGACCGCCTCGGCCCAAAACCGATCCGAAGTCTTGTACTCATCAAGCATGGTTCTTGCCATGTCCAGTAGAGTTCGATTCTTCCTCTCCACTACACCATTTTGTTGTGGCGTGTAAGGAGAAGAGAACTCATGCTTGATGCCCTCCTCCTCAAAGAAGCCTTCAATTTGAGAGTTCTTGAACTCCGTCCCGTTGTCGCTTCTAATTTTCTTGATCCTTAAGCCGAACTCATTTTGAGCCCGTCTCAAGAATCCCTTTAAGGTCTCTTGGGTTTGAGATTTTTCCTATAAAAAGAATACCCAAGTGAAGCGAGAATAATCATCCACTATTACAAGACAATACTTACTCCCGCCGATGCTTATGTAAGCAATCGGGCCGAATAGATCCATGTGGAGCAGCTCAAGCGGCCTATCGGTCGTCATGATGTTCTTGTGTGGATGATGGGCTCCAACTTGCTTTCCTGCCTGGCATGCGCTACAAATCCTGTCTTTCTCAAAATGAACATTTGTTAGTCCTAAAATGTGTTCTCCCTTTAGAAGCTTATGAAGATTCTTCATCCCAACATGGGCTAGTCGGCGGTGCCAGAGCCAACCCATGTTAGTCTTAGCAATTAAGCATGTGTCGAGTTCAGCTCTATCAAAATCTACTAAGTATAGCTGACCCTCTAACACACCCTTAAATGCTATTGAATCATCACTTCTTCTAAAGACAGTGACACCTATATCAGTGAATAGACAGTTGTAGCCCATTTTGCATAATTGAGATACAGAAAGCAAATTGTAATCTAATGAATCTACAAGAAAAACATTGGAAATAGAATGGTCAGGAGATATAGCTATTTTACCAAGACCTTTGACCAAACCTTGATTTCCATCCCCGAATGTGATAGCTCGTTGGGGATCTTGGTTTTTCTCATATGAGGAGAACATCTTCTTCTCCCCTGTCATGTGGTTTGTGCACCCGCTGTCGAGTATCCAACTTGAGCCCCCGGATGCATAAACCTACAAAACAATTTTAGTTCTTGACTTTAGGTACCCAAATGGTTTTGGGTCCTTTGGCATTAGACACAAGAACTTTGGGTACCCAAACACAAGTCTTGGAGCCCTTGTGCTTGCCCCCAACATATTTGGCAACTATCTTGCCGGATTTGTTAGTCAACACATAAGATGCATCAAAAGTCTTAAATGAAATGCTATGCTCATTTGATGCATTAGGAGTTTTCTTCTTAGGCAACTTAGCACGGGTTGGTTGCCTAGAGCTAGATGTCTCACCCTTATACATAAAAGCATGATTAGGGCCAGAGTGAGACTTCCTAGAATGAATTCTTCTAATTTTGCTCTCGGGATAACCAGCAGGGTATAAAATGTAACCCTCGTTATCCTGAGGCATGGGAGCCTTGCCCTTAACAAAATTAGACAATCTTTTAGGAGGGGCATTAAGTTTGACATTGTCTCCCCTTTGGAAGCCAATGCCATCCCTGATGCCAGGGCGTCTCCCATTATAGAGCATACTTCTAGCAAATTTAAATTTTTCATTTTCTAAGTTATGCTCGGCAATTTTAGCATCTAGTTTTGCTATATGATCATTTTGTTGTTTAATTAAAGTCATGTGATCATGAATAGCATTAATATCAACATCTCTACATCTAGTACAAATAGATACATGCTCAACAATAGATGTAGAGGGTTTGCAAGATTTTAATTCTACAACCTTAGCTTGTAACATGTCATTCTTAGTTCTAAGGTCGGAAATAGTATTATTGCAAACATCAAAAATTTTAGCCTTAGCAAGCAATTTTTCATTTTCAATTCTAAGGCTAGCAAGGGAAGCATTCAACTCATCAATCCTAGCAAGTAAATCAACGTTATCATCTCTAGGATTGGAAGTTGAAACATTACAAACATGAGAATCAACCTTAGCAATTAATTTAGCATTTTCATTTCTAAGGTTGTTAATGGTCTCATGGCAAGTGCTTAGCTCACTAGACAATTTTTCACATTTTTCTACTTCTAGAGCATAAGCATTCTTAACCTTAACATGTTTCTTGTTTTCTTAAATTAGAAAGTCCTCTTGGGAATCCAAAAGGTCATCCTTTTCATGAATAGCACTAATCAATTCATTTAATTTTTCCTTTTGTTCCATGTTAAGATTGGCAAAAAGAGTACGCAAGTTATCCTCCTCATCACTAGCATTATCATCACTAGAAGACTCATATTTAGTGGAGGATTTGGATTTAACCTTCTTTTTGCCGTCCTTGGCCATGAGGCACTTGTGGCCGACGTTGGGGAAGAGGAGTCCCTTGGTGACGGCGATGTTGGCGGCGTCCTCGTCGCCGGAGGAGTCGCTAGAGCTTTCGTCGGAGTCCCACTCGCGACAAACATGGGCATCGCCGCTCTTCTTCTTGTAGTACCTCTTCTTCTCCTTTCTTCTCCCCTTCTTGTCGTCGCCTCGGTCACTGTCACTAGATATAGGACATTTAGCAATAAAATGATCGGGCTTACCACATTTGCAGCAAACCTTCTTGGAACGGGACTTGTAATCCTTCCCCTTCCGTTGCTTGAGGATTTGACGGAAACTCTTGATGACGAGCGCCATTTCCTCATTGTCGAGCTTGGAGGCGTCGATAGGTGTTCTACTTGGTGTAGACTCCTCCTTCTTTTTCTCCGTCGCCTTGAATGCGACGGGTTGAGCTTCGGATGTGGTGGGTTCGTCAAGCTCGTTGATCTTCCTCGAGCCTTCGATCATGCACTCAAAACTTACAAAATTCCCGATTACTTCCTCGGGGGTCATTAGTGTATATCTTGGGTTGCCACGAATTAATTGTACTTGAGTAGGGTTAAGGAAAATAAGAGATCTTAGAATAACCTTAACCACTTCGTGGTCATCCCACTTTTTACTCCCGAGGTTGCGCACTTGGTTCACCAAGGTCTTGAGCCGGTTGTACATGTGTTGTGGCTCCTCCCCTTGCGAAGCCGGAACCGACCGAGCTCCCCCTCGATCGTTTCCCGCTTGGTGATCTTTGTGAGCTCATCTCCCTCGTGTGCGGTTTTGAGCACATCCCAAACCTCCTTGGCGCTCTTCAACCCTTGAACTTTGTTATACTCCTCTCTACTTAAAGAGGCGAGGAGTATTGTTGTTGCTTGAGAGTTGAAGTGCTCGATTTGGGCCACCTCATCCTCATCATAGTCTTTATCCCCTACGGATGGTACCTGTGCACCAAACTCAACAACACCCCATATACTTTTGTGGAGTGAGGTTAGATGAAATCGCATTAAATCACTCCACCTAGCATAATCTTCACCATCAAAAGTTGGTGGTTTGCCTAATGGGACGGAAAGTAGAGGTGCATGTTTAGAAATGCGAGGATAGTGTAGGGGGATCTTACTAAACTTCTTACGCTCTTGGCGTTTAGAAGTTACGGAGGGCGCATCGGAGCCGGAGGTCGATGTTGATGAAGTGTCGGTCTCGTAGTAGACCACTTTCCTCATCCTCTTTGGCTTGTCCTCACTCCGATGCGGCTTGTGGGAAGAAGATTTTTCCTTCTTCTCTTTGTGGTGAGAAGAAGATTTCTTCTCCTTCCCTTTGTTGGAGGAGCTCTTCTTCTTCTCCCTCCTCTTGGTGCGGGACTCTTCCGATGAAGTGCTCCCGTGGCTTGTAGTGGGCTTTTCGTCGGTCTCCATCTCCTTCTTGGCGTGATCTCCCGACATCACTTCGAGCGGTTAGGCTCTAATGAAGCACCGGGTTCTGATACCAATTGATAGTTGCCTAGAGGGGGGGTGAATAGGGCGAAACTGAAATTTACAAATATAAACACAACTACAAGTCGGGTTAGCGTTAGTAATAAAGAAATGAGTCCGCGAGAGAGGTCGCAAAACAAATCGCAAGTAAATGAAGAGTGTGACACGCGGATTTGTTTTACCGAGGTTCGGTTCTCGCAAACCTACTCCCCGTTGAGGAGGCCACAAAGGCCGGGTCTCTTTCAACCCTTCCCTCTCTCAAACGGTCCCTCGGACCGAGTGAGCTTCTCTTCTCAAATCAAAGCCGGGAACAAAACTTCCCCGCAAGGGCCACCACACACTTGGTGCCTCTTGCCTTGATTACATGGAGTTTTGATCACAAGAACAAGTGAGAAAGAAAAGAAGCAATCCAAGCGCAAGAGCTCAAAAGAACACGGTAAATCTCTCTCGCTAATCACTAAAGCCTTTTGTGGAATTGGAGAGGATTTGATCTCTTTGGTGTGTCTAGAATTGAATGCCTAGCTCTTGTAAGTGGTTGAGAAGTGGAAAACTTGGATACAATGAATGGTGGGGTGGTTGGGGTATTTATAGCCCCAACCACCAAACTTGACCGTTGGTGGAGCTGTCTGTTCGATGGCGCACCGGACAGTCCGGTGCACACCGGACATGTCCGGTGCCCCAGCCACGTCACCAGTTCCGTTGGATTCCGACCGTTGAAGCTTCTGACTTGTGGGCCCGCCTGGATGTCCGGTGCACACCGGACATGTACTGTTTACTGTCCGGTGTGCCAGTATGGGCACGCCTGACTTCTGCGCGCGTTGCGCGCGCATTTAATGCGCCGCAGGTAGCCGTTGGCGCGGAGATAGCCGTTGCACCGGAGTTGCACCGGACAGTCCGGTGCACACCGGACATGTCCGGTGAATTATAGCGGACGAGCCGTTGGAGATTCCCGAAGCTGGCGAGTTCCTGAGGCCGCTCCTTTTTGGCGCACCGGACACTGTCCGGTGTACACCGGACAGTCCGGTGAATTATAGCGCGAGTGCCTCTGGAAATTTCCGAAGGTGGCGAGTTCGAGTTGGAGTCCTCTGGTGCACCGGACATGTCCGGTGGAGCACCGGACACTGTCCGGTGGCACACCGGACAGTCCGGTGTGCCAGACCAGAGGTGCCTTCGGATGGCCCTTTGCTCTTTTGTTGAACCCAACTCTTGGTCTTTTTATTGGCTAAGTGTGAACCTTTAGCACCTGTATAACTTATATACTAGAGCAAACTAGTTAGTCCAATTATTTGTGTTGGGCAATTCAACCACCAAAATTATTTAGGAACTAGGTGTAAGCCTAATTCCCTTTCACATACCCGCGAAGATTATCCATATCCGCCCATGACTATACCCGCGGGTAAAATTTTGTACCCGTGCCCGTACCCATCGGGTATCGGGCAGGATATCGGGTATCCGTCGGGTATAGCAGCTTGGTGCATTCTCCCTAAATGAAGTCTAGTGCAGTTCTGAGCGTCGCACATCGCCATGATCACCGGAGGCACGTAATGTTGTTGCACAGTGCAGTCGTGTAGATGTAGCCCTGGACATGTGTTGCTAATGTTTTTTTGTTAATAAACTTCCAACTCGTCAAAATTGGAGAGTAGCTAGCATAGTCGTCTAGTGTATTAACACTCTCTTAGCTCAAGTACTTGTACTAGATAGCACTGGTACTACGTACTGGCACTTTATCAAACATACTGGCACTAGTACTAGAACCAGATCAGAAGCATCAGCAGACAGGGAGGAATGACAGTAGGATGAGCTGTCGAGGGTGGACGGCTAGCTAGCGTACTGGTAGGTTGAAAATCTAAAATCACTATTTTCGGATATCCGTCGAGTACCCACGGGTAAGAAATCAAATCCGTACCTGACCCGTAATAAAATCGGGTCGGGTACGGGTAAGACCCACGGGTCAAATTTCATGCCTGAACCCGTACCCGACGGGTCGGATATCCGACGGATATCCGAACCCGCGGGTAAAATTGCCATACCTAACCCCAAGGAATGTCACCTTGTGACCGTCAAGCGAATTCTTAGATATTTGGTTTATACACATTGCTTCGGGATTTGGTATCCAAAGGGGTCTACCTTTGACTTAATTGGATACTAAGATTACGACTATGTCGGGTGCAAGGTTGATAGGAAGAGCACATCAGGGACTTGTCAGTTTCTAGGAAGGTCCCTGGTGTCCTGGAGCTCTAGGAAACAAACTTCTGTTGCCCTATCCACCGCTGAGGCCGAGTATGTTGCCATAAGACAGTGTTGCACGCAACTGCTTTGGATGAGGCAAACCCTCCAGGACTTTAGCTACAATCAGCAAAGTCCCACTCCTATGTGATAATGAGAGTGCAATCTGCTTGGTGGATAATCCTGTTGAACACAGTCGCACTAAGCACATAGACATCCGGTATCACTTTTTGAGAGACCACCAGCAAAGGGGAGATATCGATATTTACCATATTAGCATCAAGAATCAACTAGCCGATATCTTAACCAGACCTTTATATGAGAAAAGGTTTTGCAGGTTGCGTAGTGAGCTAAGTGTCTTAGATTCGCGTAACTTGGATTGATCTCTAACATACATGTGTTTTATGCCTTTGATCATGTTACTTTAAGCATTAATGTCTTTACATGCTTATTTTTTGTGCTCAAGTTATACAAGTCATCCCCGGACCTCACAAGTCCTTATGCAAATGATGCACATGTTTAGGGGGAGGATGTGCTATAACTTGACCCCTTGATACTAATATGTTTGCTTAAGTGATTTTGACACAGTCTCAAAGTTGAATTGAAAGGAAAAAGATGAACTTGGCCAAAGAAAGGGTTTCCATTGCATTCCGGTATCAATGTATCTTGTCCCAAGTTCTTCTCTATGTTCTCATCGTCTTTTGATCTTATTTGACATTTTGGTGAGGCAATGGGATTTTTGGGGGCCTTCGGCTTCCGAAGGTCCTCAAAAACATAATTTGACAATGTTTTCCAAGTGAAATATGTGAACATGTATCTTCGGATTCGGATCATGAACGTACAGAGCATGGTCAGGATGAAGCCTGAGCAAGACGAAAGGTGATTATGACGAAGGACAAGGTAATCACGAAGCTGTGCGCAGGAAAGCTTCGGCATGGCAGCAGAAAAGGGGAACCGACTTAAAGATGAAAAGGCAAATTAGACCTCAAAGAATTACTATAGAGTTATTAGCAAATGTAAAGGGCATGAATGTAATTTTACATGGGTTGCGTCCCTTGCCTATAAATAGATGAACAATACTCTCGTACTGTTCACGCTGACTTGGCATTCACTTTTTGCATCACGCTTGTACCCTTGCTTTCCTTCAAACCGAAGGTACATTTATAATTTGTTATTGTTGATATGGTAATGTAAATAAAAATAAGTTGATAATAATGTTTAAGTGTTTATGTTATTTTTCGTATCTTGCATATGAATTCTTCTTCATCATTTATTGTGCTTACGAAGGTTTTTCCTTCACAACCTTCGTCCGGAATTCATTATATCCGAAGGGAAATAAAGTCTCAAAGGACGAAGGACTTTAAAATTTAACACTTTTTATGTTGCCTTGTTCTTAACTCTTAGCATTTGAGAACAAGTCCCCAACATTGGCGCCCACCTCCGGTGAACTCACTTCCACTTTTTGAGTTTCGAACACCTTCGGCAAGCATAGACCTTCGTCATGCCGCCAAAGAAAGCTTCAGCAACAGGGGCTGCCGCTCTGCAGCCGCTGGACCCCAACCAGGAGACCCTCTCTCTTCGGGAGGCCTAAAGCCAGAAGAGGAAGGCCACCAGTCCAACGCCTCAGGAGGATGACTTGGATCAAGAGATTAGAAATATGGAGATGCTCCACCAGCAGGTCCAAAGGAAGAAGGAAAAGATGGCTAGGCTAGCCGACTTGCAGAGGCAGATAGACGAAGCCTCCGAAGAAGTTCGCCATCTTACTCAGGATGAGCAGAACCGAAGGCCTCAGCACAGAGAGCTTCATCAGGAGGGCTTCTTCAACGAGGAGGATTGGTATGAGAATTTTCATCATGGAAATTTTGCTTTTGATGATGTTTCTCCTCTGTCAGCAGAACTGCAGGCTACACCTTGGCCTCCGTCTTACAAGCCACCTCAACTCCCCATGTACGACGGACATTCAGATCCGAAGCAGTTCCTGATGAGCTACGAAGCAACAATATCTTCCTATGGTGGCAATACTGCAGTCATGGCGAAGTCTTTCGTTATGGCTGTCAAGAACGTTGCACAAACCTGGTACTCCTCCCTTCGGCCAGGAACAATCACATCATGGCAGAAGCTGAAGGATATGCTGATCACCAGTTTCCAAGGGTTTCAAACGAAGCCGGTCACCACTCAAGCCTTATTCCAGTGCACCTAAGATCACGAAGAATATCTTCAGGCGTATGTCCGAAGGTTCTTACGCCTGAGGGCACAAGCGCCAACAGTGCCCAATGAGATTGTCATTGAGGCCATGATTAAAGGGCTTCGGCCGGGACCTTCAGCCCAATACTTTGCCAGGAAACCCCCTAAGACTCTGGAGAAATTGCTTCAGAAGATGGATGAATACATCTGCGCTGACAATGACTTTCGACAGAGAAGGGAGGAAGCTTACAGATTCTCCGAAATAGCCAGGGGCTTCGGAGGGAGGTTTCATCCCAGACATGTTAGATCGATTCATTCCACTCAAACTGATGACAGGGGAAGCCAGCAGCAGAGGCCGCAATATTCCTCCCAGGCTTCGGGGCAGCAGCAGAGCTATCCTCGGCCTTCAGCTCCAAGGGGCAGAGGTGCCAGGGGCTTTAGAGGAAGATTTGGTGATCAGTCCAGGAAAATTTATTGCTTATTCTGTGGTGAGGACAAGGGTCACACCACCAGGATGTGCCATGTTACCATCCAGAAACAAAAGGAGATAGCAGAAGCTGCAGCCCAACAGAGCCAGCCGAAGCAAGTCATGCATACTGCTTCGTACCATTCGCCTTACATTCCAAAGTATGTAGTCAACCACCCTGCAGCTTCTGTTGCTTCGGCAAGCCAACCTCAGGCATCTTGGCAACAGCCTCCACCGCCACCACCAATGCAACGAGGCCATCAGCTAGAAGGGAGTCAGCATACCCATCTCCAACGGGACTTCAGAGAAGAGTCCGAAGCTCGCACAGTCAATAGTACTGTGTCAGAATCGAAGCATATTTACTAACAAATATCCTACCTTGGCAGCAGTTTTTGCATTCAGTATCATTTTCTTTTTAATAAGGAACAATTATTGAAAGCCTAAGTGCTTCTTGTCGTTTTCAATTTCTTGTAATAGCTTCGTTTTTGCCACAGTAAAAATATACCTTCTCCGCAGAATGGCGAAGTTACCGAAGCATAAGAATTTATGGTTACAGGAAGAACCTTCGAAGTAACAAAAAGTCGTTCTTAAGGGAGCGCAGCGTAAGTTCTCTGCTCAAAAGTCGTTCCGAAGGGAATGCAGAGCTTACAGCGAAAAATAAACGCTGATTCCGCTGAAAGTAAAAGGCGAAGAAGCTCCTAAGGGAGGCTTACAGCAAAAAATAAACGCTGATTCCGCTGAAAGTAAAAGGCGAAGAAGCTCCTAAGGGAGGCTTACAACGAAAAATAAACGTTGATTCCGCTGAAGTAAAAGGCGAAGAAGCTCCTAAGGGAGGCTTACAGTGAAAAATAAACGTCGATCTTCGGCAAATATCATTTTGCATAACATCACATCATCACATCATTTGCATAGCATAACATCATACATCATATTGCACCAATGATGCAAGAAGGGGGTTCAATGTTGATATTCGAAGATTGTTTCGAAGAAACAGTGCCAAGGCACAAGAATAATTATCTAAGAAGCATACCTTCGTCAAACTCTGAAATGAAAAGATCTATTGGTTACTGATTTTACGACGATTGGATGTTTTTATGCAAATACGGATATTATTTACGAAGCATGAAAAGAAGGGAAGGTGTTTTTTCGCCGAAGGCTCAAAAAGCGGTATATATGTAAAGTTTCATGCATCGTAAAGAATTGAACCATAAATAGCTTATATTTTACATTCAAAGTTACAAGATATTACACATCTTGTTCAACAAATATTACATTCCAAATATTTTTACAATAACATCTAATCTTCCCTTAGAACTACTTCTGCAGCTTCGTTTAGTAGTTGATCAACAACTTTATCCATGATAGCTTCAGCCATTTTTCTAATTTCGTCGTCCCCCTTCGCGTGGGGGACCGCCGATGGCTCGGCTGGCTCTGAGGGAGGAGGAAGTGCGGCTATGTTACAAAGTGTAAACAAGTTCGAAATCAAAAAATTACAACAAAGAGCCAAAACTACTAGTCAATACCTATTTGCCCTTCGAGATCCGCACTTTTCTCAGCGGCCTCTGCTACTTTTCTAGCGTCATGAATACCTTTCTCGCTTTTTCGTATAATTTCTTGGGCCATCTCCCGGCCACCATTGTCCCAGATGTCGGTGAAAAATTTTCCACCGACCAGGCTTGCTTCGGCCGAGGGGTCTTTTATATCTTCAGAAGATAAGGCGGCTTCGGATTGTGTCAAGGATTTCACATGGTCACAGCCTTTCCTCTCCAAAATAGTGGCAATCCCCCTGGCACCCGAAAAGGCACATATGTCTCCGCGGCTATTCAAAACTTCTTCAAAAGCTTCAGCTTCGTGGCTGATCCATCCAATTGGGCCTTCGGGGTCACCCCTCATGAAGTTTTCCTCACTTGAGAATGCGCCAACGCTGGCGAAGCTAGTTCTTATTTTCTTAACACATTCTATAGATTTTTCATAACACCTTTTCTTGGATGCACGAAGCTCTTCAACGTTTTTTTCTAAATGATTGGCCCATTGTTCACTAATTTCTCGTTTTGTTTCCTCAAGTGTGCACTCTTCTTTAGCACTAACTAGCTGTTTTCGAAGATCTTCAATTTCGCGCTTCTGAGCCTCAGCTTGAGCTTTGAAAGCAGCTTCGTCTTCTTTTATTTTATTCACTAACGAGTGTAATATTTTATCTTTTTCGAGACCTTCGTTCCTTAGTTCAATTACTTCGGAACGAAGGTTGCTCAAGGCTATGGTACATCCTTCGTCTTCGGCATCTTTTTGTGCCCCGAGGGCATTGCTAAGTATAAGGCCCTATAAAAAATGCGTTAATAAGTTCAGGCAAACGAAAAATTTTGGTTTCAAGAAATAATACAAAGATCTCATTTTTTCACCTTTAAGCTATTGTACACCAAGCTGTCGGCCAGCTAGTTTTTTGACAACACCGAGAGCCCGTCTTCTAATGTTGGGAATCTGAAGCTCTTGCTCATCTCCCGACAGACAGAAATCTCCTTGCTGTCAGGGAGACAATACAAGAAGTCTTCTTCTCCGCTGCCGTTGAATATCAACGCCCCCTTTGGATATTTTAGTTTTTGGGCATAGAACTGAGCCTCTTGCTTTTCTTTTTCAGTCAACTCTTTCCTCGAAGCATGTCGTAAAATATAATTGAAACCTTGGAAAAATGCTTCGGGGGCGGCAGTGCCAGTTTCTTCAGCCAAAATTTGTTCTGCTGCTTCTGTTTCTTTGGTTTCCAAGGATTTCACATTGGCGGGATCTGAAGGCCCAGCTTCAGTCTCAGCTTGGTGCTTTGAAGTTTCGGCACCAAAGGCTTCGATTTGCACTTCGGGAGTTTCGGCAATTTTCTTCGGAGTAGTGCTCGAAGACTTTATTGTCTCCAATACATCCAGTACATTAACCATCCTTTTTCTTTTGGGGGTCATTGCTGGACCCTTTTGGCTTTTTGGTACTTCAACTTTTGCTGAAGGACTTAAAATTTCAGATGTCCTTGTTTCTTTACCCTTCAGTTCTTCTATTTTCTCTATCTCCAGCTATGACCGGCTCTTCGATATTCGGCAGGGGAGTCGGCTCCTTGGCTTCGGGGGCCGAAGAGGTTTCACCGACAAATTCAGGCACTGTGGCCGGTTCAATATAGCGTGGCCGGTGCGTAAGAACCTTCAACTTTTTCCTCTTCGGCGCTGGCTCACTAGGAGCGGCTGAAGCAACTTCCTTCCCAGAAGCCGTATCTTTCCTTTTTTGACCCCGTGTTGGGTAACGGTAGTCAGGATAAACGAACCCAATGGCATCAAATACTCGATTGAGTCTTTTCTTCTTTTGGCCTCCGAAGGTTGCAGATAGTGCAGTATCTTCTGCCTTCGAGTATGGTCCAAGCAGTTCATTGCTTGTGGCCTCAATACACTTCAGCCAGTCATCATCTGGCTCGACAAACTGATCTCCATATCTGAAGGTATATTTTAGCCTAACTAGTCCACCTTCGTCAGGTTTGCTGATGGTTTCTTTTGGCATTTCCCACTTTTCCACAAGTGGCCATACTCTGAAGGCAATATGCTCCTGGATCAAATCCCTCGTCCCGATGAAAGAACAAACTACACCGAAGGCTCTCCGGCATTCTTCGGCTGTTTCGTCAATGTCCACCTTCGGTTTCCGAAGGTCGAAGCGCTGTCAGATGGGGCGCATGATGATATCTTTAATATCTTCTCGCGTCTTCAAGTCGTTCTTCACATAGAACCATTCCTTCATCCAGTCCCCGGGCCATCTCTTCCGAAAATTTGGCACGGGACAGCTTGACCCAGAGCGCGCACCGAAGCCATAACAGCCAAAATTGTTGTGATATTGATCCTTACCCCATGGTTTCGTCTCATACAATAACTCATGCATACTGTAGAAACTTTTTGCATTTGGCTCCAAACCTTGGCTCTTCACGGCCCATACGAAGATTCCCATCCTTATGATTGCTTCGGGAGATATTTGATGGAGGCAAATTTCAAATATCTTCAAAACTTCTACCACGAAACTGCTCAAAGGAAACCGAAGTCCAGCCTTAAAGAAGCTTCGGAATATCATGACTTCATTCTCCTCGGGAGTCGGACAAGTTTTCTCTCCTTCGTCAGCCCTCACAATAGATAAATCCCGAAAATATCTACCCCTCATATTGACAAGATGGCTCTGTTTAATGCTTGATTTTCCAAAAACTACATGGCTTGGTCGCCAAGGTCGATCTTCGGAATCTTCACCACCACTTTCCACATCATAGCTGTCACTGTCACCAGTGTCTTCAGACAAACCCTCTAAAATCTCCCTAGTAATCTTCTCTGTATTTGTCTTTGCTATTGATTCAAGAAATTCGAGATTCATCTCCTCAGAAAGGCTCAGCTTCGTTTCAGCGGCAGCTTTCTTATCTTCAGACATCTTCGAAAATGCCGAGAAAGTGCTCTTGAAACCGAAGCTTAAAAAATTTAAAGCCAAGCAAGTGTTGGTGCGCAAGAGCTAAAAGTTGGGTGAGAAATAGCAGATGGTAAGAAAGTGTGCCAAATGAACCCGTGGTGAGCTCTTATTTATACGCCTAGTGCGTTGAAAACTGGAGGGTCCCGCTTGTCAATGACTGTTGCTATTCTAGCAAAGGGAAGGTGTTTTTTCGGACCTTCGGCTTAAGGCCTTCGTCCATGTTGCAATTTGAATTTATCACTCTAACAAATTAATATTGCGAGGGGCTACTGTTGGGGGCCTTCGGCTTCCGAAGGTCCTCAAAAACATAATTTGACAATCTTTTCCAAGTGAAATATGTGAACAGGTATCTTCGGATTCGGATCATGAACGTACAGAGCATGGTCAGGACGAAGCCTGAGCAAGACGAAAGGTGATTATGACGAAGGACAAGGTAATCACGAAGCTGTGCGCAGGAAAGCTTCGTCATGGCAGCAGAAAAGGGGAACCGACTTAAAGATGAAAAGGCAAATTAGACCTCGAAGAATTACTATAGAGTTATTAGCAAATGTAAAGGGCATGAATGTAATTTTACATGGGCTACGTCCCTTGCCTATAAATAGATGAACAGTACTCTCGTACTGTTCACGCAAACTTGGCATTCGCTTTTTGCATCACACTTGTACCCTTGCTTTCCTTCAAACCGAAGGTACATTTATAATTTGTTATTGTTGATATGGTAATGTAAATAAAAATAAGTTGATAATAATGTTTAAGTGTTTATGTTATTTTTCGTATCTTGCATATGAATTCTTCTTCATCATTTATTGTGCTTACGAAGGTTTTTCCTTCACAACCTTCGTCCGGAATTCATTATATCCGAAGGGAAATAAAGTCTCGAAGGACGAAGGACTTTAAAATTTAACACTTTTTATGTTGCCTTGTTCTTAACTCTTAGCATTTGAGAACAAGTCCCCAACAGGGATTAAAGGGCCAACAAGTTCTCCTGTTTTGGTGCTTAATGCTAAAGGGGGAGAAATTAAGGCTAAAGCAACTGGATCAGCCAACCACTTGTGAATTTTAAAAATTGTAGAGTTAGATTCTTGGTGTTTGATCAAAACTCTATTACTGCAAAAATTGTTCTGTTATGGGGGAGAGGTTTGATTATGGGAAAAGGGGGAGTTTTTGACATTTGATCAAATTTACTCTTAAAAATCTTTTGATTTGCCAAAACAAGTGTTTTTGACATCGAGATAGGAAAAAGAATTTGTTTTGTGAAAATAAACCAAGTGGTGGCAAAAGTGATCAAAATATGCCAAATCCTATGATAAATTTGTCTTGAAATTTGCACTCTTTAGCTTCTCTTTGAAAATGTTGTTGCATTTTTAGTTGCTTTTAATGTGTTGGCATAAATCACCAAAAAGGGGGAGATTGAAAGGGAAATGTGCCCTTGGGCCATTTCTATAAATGTTTTGGTGATTAGATGCCCAACATATATTGTTTTAGTGTATATGTGCTAAAGTGATAAAGAGATGCAAATCAAGAATTAAGGTATGTCTCTAGCCTTAGTGAATTGTTTTTGGTACTAACACATTCCTCTAAGTACTTGGAACCTTGTCAAACAAAATGAGATTGGATTAGAGAAGGATGGCAGTGCCCACCCAGACTTGCACCAGCCTGCAGGTTCACCGGACTGTCCGGTATGCACCGGACAGTGTCCATTGCCCAGGCTAGCGCATTGACGAACTCGCTGCTCTCAGGAATTGTTGGGGACACTGCGGCTAAAATTCACTGGACTGTCCGGTGTGCCAGCAACGCCCGCGCCAACGGTCGGCAACGAAATCAGCGTGCAATCAACGGGTGACGCGTGGCCAGCGCCAACGGTCACCAGGCCACACCAGACTGTCCGGTGTGCCACTGGACTGTCCTATGTGCCAAGGGGACTCTGGCTACAACGATCGGCTTCACCAAATAAGGAAGGAGATCGCACACTGTTCATGTCCGGTGGTTCACCAGACTGTCCGGTGCGCCCACGGACAGAAGACAATTACTGCCTACCAAATGGAGCTCCAATGGCTCCTAGCTGCCTTGGGGCTATAAAAGAGACCCCTAGGCGCATGGAGCAGAACACCAAGCCTCCATTGAACATCCTAAGACGCCTAGACTCCGCAAACACGCATCTGATTCATTGTCTTTGAGACTTGAGCACTTGTTTGAGTTGTGAACTCGTTGTGCCGTGTTTTGTGCTCGTTTCTTGACTTGTGTGCGTGTCATTGTTGTGCCTCTTGCTCTTGCGTGTGTTTCTATTCCCACCTTACTCTTGTGGTTTCATTGTGATCAATCTTGTAAGGGTGAGAGGCTCCAACTTGTGGAGATTCCTCACAAAGGGGATAAACTTGAGATAAAGAGAACTGTGGTATTCAAGTGAATCATTGGATCACCTGGAAGGGGTTGAGTGCAACCCTCGTCCGTTGGGACGCCACAACGTGGACTAGGCAAGTGTTCCACTTGGCCAAACCATGGGATAAAAATCACTGTGTCAGTTGTCTTTATTCTTGTGTGATTGTCTTTACTTCTACTCACTTTATAATTGCTCTAAGTTTAATACTCATCTTGTAAAGAGCAGTTAAGTGAAGAAGTTGTCTCCCTCTCTAGTCTTAGCATCGTGGTTTTGACTTCACTAACATTTCATAAACCAAGTTTGTGTTGTTTAGTATTGATTTTTACAGGATCACCTATTCACCCCCCTCTAGGTGCTCTCAATGATACTGGATGAGGAATAGAAGGCCAAAGAGATGGAACAACAAATCATGGACATGCAAGGCGAAGGCCACCACCAGTCGCAACAAAACCCTCTCCACATACCAGTCATGACCCCAACTACTTTTCAAGGAATAAATTACCTTGACGAGCGAAGCCCTCTCGCCGCATAGCTCCAAGCATCACCTTGGCCTAACAATTTCAAGGCAGGTACCTATCCCAAGTACAATGGCAACACCGACCCAGCACAGTAGATCATGAGATATCAAGTTGCAGTCACTTCATCCAGAGGAGACGATGCCGCCATGGCCAAATCCTTCATTATAGCCCTTGAAGGCCCAACCCTGACTTGGTATACAAGATTGCCACCATTATCAATCGACTCATAGAAAACACTCCACGACAAATTCTTGTTAAATTTTCAAGGGTACAAGCCAGATATAGATGCCTTAGCAGAATTATCACTCTGCAGGCAGCAGGAGAAAGAGACCCTTGAACTGGCCCCTCGGGGGGCAAGTGTTGGGGCGAAGGCGGATTGCCCCATCGCTCGGTACATTTATAACAAGAGGGATAAGTCAGGACGGAGCGGAAGTGAAGGCCCTAAGACGGAGGGAGCAAAGGCCTTAAGGCGGAGGGAGCGTTCAAGGCAGGCGAAGGCTCTGCCGGTTCCTTGCGCGGTCAGGAATGGTGAAGGCCTCACTAACTTCCGAATACCAAGCGCACGGAACTCAGGAGCCACTGTTACTACCAGCGCGTTGTTGTCAGAGTAGGCCCGTGTAAAACCGCTCTAGGCCACCTGGTCCCACTTGTAAGTCACAATGAAGGTAGGCTAAATGGTGTATCCATCTGTGTTGTACCTAATCACACTATGATGACCTGTAATAACCCTTGGGAGAGGAATATTCTAGGGATAACGTAGGTAACCAGGGGCATAAATTAATGTATTTGCCAAGGTGAGACCGCCCCATGGTTACCTATAAATACCCCGCATAGTACCCTAACGCGAGAGGCTGAAAAACAATGTTGCTCTAATCCACCGTGTTGACAAGCATCAAACCATTCCCGTCTCCCACTGTTTGGATTAGTTTGACCACGTGTCAGCAAGTTCCAACATTTGGCGCTCACCGTTCATGCTTCGAAAAACCATTCCCGCGATGGCTCCCAAGAAAGCGACTTCGAAGGCCACCACTTCCGTCGACGACGCAGCGAAGGTGGCCCTTCTCGCTGAGAAGAAGGGCAAGACAGCCCTCGTTGACGACATCCCTCATAAGGTCCTCGAGGATGAGGCAATCATCAGCAGGAGACATCACCAAGAGAATCCACCCACCTAGAGGGCACTGTTCGCACATGCAGCTCTGAGGGATTACCTCGGACGCCACCGTCAGTTTTCACCCTGAGAGGCTGATGACATCATTGAAGACGACGAAGTCCTAGGCATCTCAGCTGAGGACCAACTCAAGTTGCGAGCTCTTCGCATCAAGAACAATTACTTACGGAATCAGAAAGAAATACTTGCAGCCAAGCGTCAGCGCATCACCATGCAGGCCAAGGTCAGCAGATGATACTGGATGAGGAATAGAAGGCCAAAGAGCTGGAACGACAAATCACAGACATGCAAGGCGAAGGCCACCACCAGTCGCAACAAAACCCTCTCCACATACCAGCCTTGACCCCAGCTACTTTCCAAGGACTAAATTACCTTGACGAGTGAAGCCATCTTGCTTCACAGCTCCAAGCATCACCTTGGCCTAACAATTTCAGTGCGGGTACCTATCCCAAGTACAACAGCAGCACCGACCCAGCATAATACATCGTGAGCTATCAAGTTGTGGTCGCTTCATCCGGAGGAGATGACGCCACCATGGCCAAACCCTTCATTATAGTCCTCGAAGGCCCAGCCCTCACTTGGTATACAAGAATGCCACCATTATCAATTGACTCATGGAAAACACTTCGCGAAAAATTCTTGATAAAATTTCAAGGGTACAGGCCAGACATTGATGCCCTTGCAGAATTATCACTCTGCAGTCAGCAGGAGAAAGAGACCCTTGAACTGGCCCCTCGGGGGGGGCAAGTGTTGGGCGAAGGCGGATTGCCCCCTCGCTCGGTTCATTTATAAGAAGAGGGATAAATTAGGACGGAGCGGAAGCGAAGGCCCTAAGACGGAGGGGGCGAAGGTCTTAAGATGGATGGAGCGTTCAAGGCAGGTGAAGGCTCTCCGGTTCCTAGCATGGCCAGGAATGGCGAAGGCCTCCCCGACTTCCAAAGACCCGGCACACGGAACACGGGAGCCACTGTTACTACCAGCGTGTTGCTGTTAGAGCGGGCCCATGTAAAACCGCTCTAGGCTGCCTGGTCCCACTTGTAAGTCATAGTGAAGGTAGGGTAAATGGTGTATCCATCTGTGTTGTACCTAATCACACTGTAATTGAAAGGGAAATAGGGTTTAACCTTTTCCTATAAATGATTTTGGTGGTTGAATGCCCAACACAAATAATTGGACTAACTAGTTTGCTCTAGATTATATATTCTAATGGTGCTAAAGGTTCAACACAAACCAATAAAAAGATCAAGTTAGGGTTCAAAAAGAAAGGAGCAAAGAAACCCAAGTGTGCCCTAGCCTAGCGCACCGGACTGTCCGGTGTGCCACCAGACAGTGTCTGGTGCACCAGGACTGTACGACTCTGAACTCTTCACCTTCGGGTTTCTCAGGCGTCGCTCCGCTATAATTCACCGAACTGTCCGGTGTGACAGCGGAGCAACGGCTCTTCGGCGCAACGCTCGACTACACAGTGCCTCTGACAACGTTACAGTTTGCGACAGAAGTCAGAACAGAGGTCAGAGGCGCATCGGACAGTGAACAGTGTTGTCCGGTGCCACCAGAAGTCAGCGCTCCAACGATCGACTGTGTCAGAACCCTAACGGTTGGGTGACGTGGCTGGCACACCGGACAGTGTCTGGTGGCGCACCAGACTGTCCAGTGCGCCCATCGACAACAGCCACCCCAACGGTTGTTTTGGTGGTTGAGGGCTATAAATACCCACCAACCACCTCCACTCCAACCATCCCAGCATTCACAACAGTGCATTCAATACAAGAGCAATACACTTCACTCCAAAGACACAATTCAAGTGACCGATCCGCTCAAAGTCACAAATTCAACTCTAGCGCATTTAGGACTTGTGAGATGATTCCTTGTGTTCATTGTTGCTCTTGTTTGCTTGGCTTGGCTTTCTTTTCTTTCTCACGTCTTACTCTCAAGCTTTGTAAACATGGCAAGAGACACCAATTGTGTCGTGGTCCTTGCGGGGTCTAAGTAACCCGTGAGATTAAGGAAGAAGCCTCACTTGGTCTAAGTGACCGTTTGAGAGAGGGAAAGGGTTGAAAGAGACCCGGTCTTTGTGACCACCTCAACGGGGACTAGGTTCTTTAGAACCGAACCTCGGTAAAACAAATCACCGTGTCATCCGCTTTATTTTCTTGGTTGATTTGTTTTCCCCTCTCTCCTGGACTTGATATTCGCTCTAACACTAACCCTGACTTGTAGTGTGTGTTTAAAGTTGTAAATTTCAGTTTCTGCCTATCCACCCCCCTCTAGGCGACTTTCAATTGGTATCAGAGCCGGTACTTCATTAGAGTCTAACCACTCGAAGTGATGTCAGAAGGATCCGCCAAGAGGGAGATAGAAACGGCCACAAGCCACGGGAAGGCTCCATCAAGAGAGTCTGGCACCAAAGGAAGGGAGGAATCACCTCCCCGCGTCAGGTCGCATCGGAGTGGCGAAAAGAAGAAAAAGATGAAGAAACTAGTCTACTACGAGATCGACTCTTCGTCGTCCTCCACCTCCAGCTCTGACGCCGCATCCGTCACTTCTAAGCGCCATGAGCGCAAGAAGTTTAATAAGATCCTCCTATGCTATCCTCGCATTTCTAAACGCACTCCTTTACTTTCCGTTCCATTAGGCAAACCACCGGTTTTTATGGTGAAGATTATTGTATGTGGAGTGATAAAATAAGGAATCACCTAACCTCACTCCACGCAAGCATATGGGATATTGTTGAGTTTGAGTGCAGGTTCCATCCGTGGGGGATGAAGGATATGACTCGGACGAAGTCGCCCAAATCCGGCACTTCAACTCCCAAGCCACTACTATACTTCTCGCCTCTCTATGTCGACAGGAGTATAATAAAGTGCAAGGGTTGAAGAGCACCAAGGAGATTTGGGACATGCTCAAGACCGCGCACGAGGGAGATGAGGTGACCAAGATCACCAAACGGGAGACGATCGAGGGAGAGCTTGGTCGTTTCGTCCTCAACCAAGGAGAGGAGCCACAAGCCATGTACAACCGGCTCAAGACCTTGGTGAATCAAGTGCGCAACCTCGGGAGCACAAAATGAGATGACCATGAAATGGTCAAGGTTATTCTTAGATCACTCGTATTTCAAAATTCTACTCAAGTTCAATTAATACATGGTGATCCTAGATATAAGCTAATGTCTCCCGAGGAAGTTATAGGAAAGTTTGTGAGCTTTGAATTGATGATCAAAGGCTCCAAACAAATTGTCAACTTGGAGCAAGGCGGCACCTCTACACCCGAGGTGCAACCCGTCGCATTCAAAGCGACGGAGGAGAAGAAAGAAGACTCTACATCAAGTAGGCTCCCCATCGACGCCTCCAAGCTCGACAATGAGGAGATGACGCTTATCATCAAGAGCTTCCGTCAAATCCTCAAGCAAAGGAGGGGGAAAGACTACAAACCCCGCTACAGGAGGGTGTGCTACAAATGTGGTGAGCCCGATCATTTTATCGCTAAATGCCCTATGTCTAGTAACAGGGACAACGACAAGAAGGGGAGGAAGAAGGAAAAGAAGAAGTACTACAAGAAGAAGGGCGGCGATGCCCACACGTGTCGGGAATGGGACTCCGACATGAGCTCCACCGACTCCTCCTCCGATGAGGATGCCGCCAACATCGCCGTCAACAAAGGACTTCTCTTCCCCAATATCGGCCACAAGTGCCTCATGGCAAAGGACGGCAAAAGGAAGAAGGTAAAATCTAGAGCCTTCACTAAATATACAACATCTAGTGATGAGGGTAGCTCTAGTGAAGATGAGAATAATTTGCTTACTCTTTTTTCCAACCTTAACATGCAACAAAAGGAAAAATTAAATGAATTGATAGGAGTTATTCATGAGAAGGATGAACTCTTTGATAGCCAAGAGGAATTCCTGATTAAGGAAAACAAAACGCATGTTAAAGTTAAAAATGCTTATGCTCAGGAAATAGAAAAATGTAAAAACTTGACTAAGGAGCTTAGCACTTGCCATGACACTATTTCCAACCTTAGAACTGAGAATGCTAGTTTAATTACTAAGGTTGAAAAGTTAAATGTTTGTGATGATTCAATTGTCAATCTTAGAAATGAAAATGCTAGTTTTGTCGGTGTTTCGACCCCGGGGGGTCCCTGGACCGACGAGTAAATTGTCGCTGCGTGTCCCAGCCCAGATGGGTCGGCGCGAGAAGGAACACAAGGGGGGAAAACAGTAAGGGGAAACCGCGGCCTTCGTGTTGTCCTGCGCCTAGGGCGGATGCGCTTGCAGTAGGGGGTTACAAGCGTTCGCGAGGGAGAGAGAGAGAGGGTGCGAGCCTCGTGCGTCGGCCTGTTCTCCAGCGCGGCCACCTTCTCGTGCGAGAGCCCTGGACCTTCCTTTTATAGATGTAAGGAGAGGGCCCAGGTGTACAATGGGGGGTGTAGCAATGTGCTAACGTGTCTAGCAAAGGGGAGCCAGAGCCCTATGTACATGCCGTCGTGGCTGTCGGAGAGGTTTTGGCGCCCTGTTCATGTGATGTCGTGGCCGTCGGAGGAGCGCTTGAGCCCCGTGGAAGTACAGCTGTCGGGGCTGTCGGATCCTTGTTGACGTCTCCTTGCTTCCGTAAGGGGCTGAGAGCCGCCGTCATCATGGAGCACGCGGGGTGCCATCATTACTTGTTTACCGGGGCAAACCAGATGGGACGCCGGTCTTGTTCCCCGTAGCCTGAGCTAGCTAGGAGTAGGGTAATGATGCCCCCCCATCGTCGTGGTCGGTCCGAGCCCGAGGTCGGGCGAGGCGGAGGCTCCTCCGAGGTCGAAGCTGAGTCCGGGCCCGGGGGTCAGGCGAGGCGGAGACCGTCGTCCGAGATCGAGGTTGAGTCCGAGCCCCGGGGGTCGGGCGAGGCGGAGATCGTCGTCCGAGGTCGAGGTTGAGTTCGAGCCCCGGGGGTCGGGCGAGGCGGAGATCGTCGTCCGAGGTCGAGGTTGAGTCTGAGCCCTAGGGTCGGGCGAGGCGGAGACCGCCTTTCGGAGTCGAGGCTGAGTCCAAGCTCTGGGGTCGGGCGAGGCGGAGTCCGTCGTCCGAGGTCGAGGTTGAGTCCGAGCCCTGGGGTCGGGCGAGGCGGAGACCGCCTTCCGGAGTCGAGGCTGAGTCCGAGCTCTAGGGTCGGGCGAGGCGGAGTCCGTCGTCCAGCATCGAGGTTGAGTCCGAGCCCTAGGGTCGGGCGAGGAGGAGCTTCCTATGGCACCCGAGGCTGGACTTAGCTGCTGTCAGCCTCACTATGGCGAGTGGCACAGCAGTCGGAGCACCACAGGCGGTGCTGTTTTCCTGTCAGGTCAGCCAGTGGAGGGGCGAAGTGACTGCGGTCACTTCGGCCTTGTCGACTGAGGAGCGTGCGTTAGGATAAGGTGTCAGACGATCCTTGCATTGAATGCTCCTACGATACGGTCGGTTGGCACAGCGATCCGGCCAAGGTTGCTTCTCCGCGAAGCCTGCCCGAACTGGGCCTCGGGCGAGTCGGAGGTGCGTCCGTTGCTTGAGGAGACCCTCGGGCGAGGCGTGAATCTGCCTTGGTCTACTGTTCCTGCCCGAGGCTGGGCTCGGGCGAGGTGAGATCGTGTCCCTTGGGTGGATGGAGCCTTGACCGGAATCACGCCCATCAGGCCTTTGCAGCTTTGTGCTGATGGGGGTTTACCAGCTGAGATTAGGAGTCTTGGGGGTACCCCTAATTATGTTCCCCGACAAGTTTAATTGCTAAGATTGATAAATTGAATGAATCAATTTCTAGCCTTAAAACTGAGAATGATAAGTTAATTTCTAAGGCTAAAGATTTGAGTGTTTGCAATATTTCTATTTCTAATCTTAGAAATGAGAATGCTATTTTACATGCTAAGATTGATGAATTAAATACTCGCAAACCCTCTACATCTACTGTTGATCATATCTCTTTTATGTCTATGACTAATGTGTTTTCAAGTGTATTTCTATGCTAAGTCGTAGATTGAAAGGGAAATAGGAGTCTTCGGCGAAGACAAGGCTTTCACTCCACTCTATCAGTATCATTTATCCTTCGCCATCACTCCACATCACTCTCACAATTGGTATAATCTTTCGCTCATATTTACTTGTACCAATGGGGGGAGAAAGTAAAGAGGGCTCTCAAAATCTTCGTTTTTGGCGATTAATGCCAAAGGGGGAGAAATATTAAGCCCAAAGCAAAAGGACCACACCACCAAACTTCAAAAAATTTCGAAATGATAATGCTTGTCTTTTCAATTGGTGTCTTATGATGAAAAATTTTAGTTGATATATTTCAAATTGGTATGTTGATTTTCAATTAATACATTTTCAAAAGCATCCCAAGTATAAATTTCAATTGGTATCTATTAAAACCCTCTTGAAAACTAAGAGGAGAATTTCATTCAGGGGAAGTTTTGTTTAAGTCAAAGGAAAAGCATTTGAAACAGGGGGAGAAAATTTCAAATTTTGAAAATGCTTCTCGAAATCTTATTCATATACCTTTGACCATATGCAAAAAGTTTTTGAAAAGATTTTCCAAAAGAATTTGCAAAAACAAAACAAGTGGTGCAAATGTGGTCCAAAATGTTAAATAAAAGAAAGCAAACCATGCATATCTAGTAAAAGTATAAATTGGTTTAAGTCCAAGTAACCTATGCACTTAACTTATGCAAACTAGTTCAATTCTGCACTTATATATTTGCTTTGGTTTGTGTTGGCATCAATCACCAAAAAGGGGGAGATTGAAAGGGAAATAGGGTTTAACCTTTTCCTATAAATGATTTTGGTGGTTGAATGCCCAACACAAATAATTGGACTAACTAGTTTGATCTAGATTATATATTCTACAGGTGCTAAAGGTTCAACACAAACCAATAAAAAGATCAAGTTAGGGTTCAAAATAAAGGAGCAAAGAAACCCAAGTGTGCCCTGGCCTGGCGCACCGGACTGTCCGGTGTGCCACCGGACAGTGTCCGGTGCACCAAGACCGTACGACTCTGAATTCTTCACCTTCAGGTTTCTCAGGCGTCGCTCCGCTATAATTCACCGTACTGTCTGGTGTGACAGCGGAGCAACGGCTCTTCGGCGCAACGGTTGACTACACAGTGCCCCTGACAACGCTATAGTTCGCGGCAGAAGTCAGAACAGAGGTCAGAGGCGCACCGGACACTAAACAGTGGATGTCCGGTGCGGCACCGGACTGTCTGGTGCCACCAGAAGTCAGCGCTCCAACGATCGACTGCTTTAGAACCCTAACGGTTGGGTCACATGGCTGGCACACCGGACAATGTCCGGTGGCGCACCGGACTGTCCGGTGCGCCCATCGACAGCAGCCACCCCCAACGATTGTTTTGGTGGTTGAGGGCTATAAATACCCCCAACCACCCCCACTCCAACCATCCAAGCATTCACAACAGTGCATTCAATACAAGAGCAATACACTTCACTCCAAAGACACAATTCAAGTGATTGATCCGCTCAAAGTCACAAATTCAACTCTAGCGCATTAGGACTTGTGAGAGGATTCCTTGTGTTCATTGTTGCTCTTGTTTGCTTGGCTTGGCTTTCTTTTCTTTCTCACTTCTTACTCTCAAGCTTTGTAAGCGGGGCAAGAGACACAAATTGTGTGGTGGTCCTTGTGGGGTCTAAGTGACCCGTGAGATTAAGGAAGAAGCCTCACTCGATCTAAGTGACCGTTTGAGAGAGGGAAAGGGTTGAAAGAGACCCGGTCTTTGTGACCATCTCAATGGAGACTAGGTTCTTTAGAACCGAACCTCGGTAAAACAAATCACCGTGTCATCCACTTTATTTTCTTGGTTGATTTGTTTTCCTCTCTCTCCCGGACTTGATATTCGCTCTAACGCTAACCCCGGTTTGTATTGTGTGTTTAAAGTTGTAAATTTTAGTTTTCGCCTATCCACCCCCTCTAGGCGACTTTCAGTAATGACATGTAATAACCCTTGGATGGGGAATATTCCAGTGATAACGTAGGTAACTAGGGGCATAATTGTATTTGCCAACGTGAGACCGCCCCCTGGTTATCTATAAATACCCCCGCACAGTACCCTAATGTGAGTGGCGGAAAAACATTGTTGCTCTAATCCACCATGTTGACAAGCATGAAATCATTCCTGTTCTCCCACTGTTTGGATTAGTTTGACCACATGTCAGCAAGTTCCAACAATCACGATGCCCAAGAGGGGGGTGAATTGGGCTTTTTGAAATTTCTTGCAAAAGATTAAACCCTAATCTTAAGCTCAACTTCATCCAACTACTTAGCTAGACCACGAAAGCTAGGGAAATCTAAACAAAACCTAAGTCATCATGGCAACTACTAGCAATGTAAATACTCAAAGTAAATTGCTCAAAATAATTACGGAATGTAAAGCAAGGGCAAGAAAACTCCTCCAAATTTTTCCCGAGGTATTAGAGAGTTAACACTCTCCACTAGTCCTTGTTAGAGCACCCGCACAAGGGTGTAGCTCCACCTTAGTCCTCGTAAGGACCAAGTGCTCACTATAAGATGATTCCTCATGACCGCATACAATCTTTGAGCCGGGTCACCAACAAAGCCTCTTGGGTGATCATCGAGCTCCAATCACCACCAAACCATCTAGGTGATGTCGATCACCAAGAGTAACAAGCTCTAGGCTTTCAGTTGACCATGACAAGCCTAATGTGAGTGGTGGGTGGTCTAGGTGGCTCTCTCTTGCACTAATGAGACACTAATCATGGGATTATGATTTTCTAATGACCTCACTATGCCATGGAACTTTCAAACTCAAAGCAATGAATGTTATATGGTTGGGGCACCAAGACAATGATTGATGCTGGTGGAGGGGGTATAAATACCCCAACAACTCGAAACTAGCCGTTACTGTACATGTTCTCGGAAAATTTCAAAGGCCCATTCATGAAGAGGTGCTTGGCAACATTTACTCTCACCTTGCTAATTGAGGTGGAGGGAACATAACTCAAATAGTTGAGTGCTCTTCATGGTCTTACACTTGTTAAGTGAGAGGTAGAAAGAAGAGCACACATGTGTTCGCTAGCCAAACCGGGAGAAGGGCATATGGCATACGCTGAAATTGGGGTCCATCCTGCAGTAGTGGCAACTGTTCTAACTAGACTTGATCTGCTCAACATTATTGTTACCCAAATAAAATATTTGTAAGGTATAATTGATGTTAGACCAATTACCTTCAATTTTATATTTGAGCTAGAGTGAGATCACTTACATGAAGCTAGACTTATTAGTTCAATTTCATATTTATTTTAGTCAATCAGTACAATTGATTTTTGGAACAACTATTTATGCCTTCTTGCTGATCTTTACAAAAAAATTGTATATATGAAATGATGCTTATAAAAATGGGAGAAATATTGCACCTTCACTCAACCCCTCTGTCTAAATTTCTCAAATATCAACCTTATTATAATGAAAGCATCCTTTTCTTTATTAACACCCTTCTCCAAATCCTAAACCTAAACCAAGCCTAGATCTACCCACCTTGCATCTAGATTAGATTTTTTGTTTTTGTTTTGATTAGTTCAATTTTATATTTTGTTTCAATTAGCCGATATAATTAGTTTTTTATTAAAAAACTATTCATCCTTGCTCCAATCGTCATATCAATCCTAACAAAAGTTTTTACACATGGTTCTTATGGAAATAGGAGGAAGGCCGTACCTTCGCTTAAACTCTAATTTTTTTTTTCAGATTTCAACCTTGTTATAATGGAAAACCCTATTCCTCTGATAATAATAAAAATTACCAGGAATGCCCTCCTTCCTCCGATCCCGGGGTCACACCGTCCGAAGCCCAAACCAAGCCCAGACCGATCGACCCTGTCCAAAGCTTATCTAGGTTTTCGGTTCCTCCACAGGATGGCCGATCCCGCCGCCGGAGGCGCCATGGTCCCCGCTGCCGGAGGCGGCAGCGTGTGGGCGAACGGCGCCCCCCGCTTCGGCGACATGGTCTGGGCCAAGGTGAAGTCGCACCCGTGGTGGCCGGGCCACATCTACAGCGTCAGCCTCACCGACGACGAGGAGGTGCACCGCGGCTACCGCTACGGGCTGGTCCTGGTCGCCTTCTTCGGCGACAAAAGCTACGGGTGGTTCGAGCCCAGCGAGCTCGTCCCCTTCGAGGAGCACTTCACCGAGAAGGCGGCCCAGGGCGGCAGCACCCGCAGTAGTTTCGCCGGCGCCGTGGCGGAGGCCGTCGACGAGGTAGCCCGTCGCAGCGCGCTAGCGCTGCTCTGCCCGTGCAAGAGCCCCGACGCCTTCCGCCCCCACCCCAGCGACGGCAACTTCCTCCTGGTCGATGTCCCGGCATTCGACACTGACGCTGACTACCACCCCGACCAGATCCAGGCCGCACGGCAGCGGTTCGTGCCGCGGAAGGCGCTCGACTACCTGCTGGACGCCGCCGTGACTCAGCGGGACGCGGCGGAAAAAGCGGCGCGCACCGTGCCTGGGATGGAGATGGCCGCGCTGTTCTCGGCGTACCGTCGCGCAGTGTTCTCGCCGATAGACAACACCTACGCCCAAGCGTTCGGGGTGGATCCCGAGCTGGCGCTTGCTGCCGAGCAGAAAGCCGCGGCAGAGCGAGCTCAACGAGGTATCAACACTCACACGCCCAATCCTAGCTGTATTATTGACTGCGCCGTTGTTCTTGTTGCTCTGTACTTGAAATTGATGGCTAAACAACGTTATTACTGCACTGCTTCTATAGATCAAGCAACGAATTATTTTGATGTGAATAGCGGAGTGGATCTGATTCAAATAGTTTCTATTCTGCTTTTTCTGTTGAACTGCTGGTTGCATCTTTTTCATCAGGGAGAGCGATTATTGAATTTGGGATGGTAGTCATGCAGAAAGCTGTTGAATAAATGATAACTTGTGTTGTTTCACGGGATTGAACCCAACTTAGTAAGATGAGATATGCTTATCCACAGATCGATCTGCATTTGTTCTAGAAATTGAACATCTGTCTGATAGTATCATATATGTGTGTATACGATACTATCCTAGTATGCATGCGAGTTAGGTCTTTTCTTGTTATAGCTTTGTCCTCGGATAAAAAAAAACCCATCCACGATCTTGCGGGCATGAAGCGTCTGAAGCTGTGACTTGTTTGCATCATGAAGTTTTAAAGCTATGACTAGTTAGCATCATGGTGTTATTAGAGTCTTGAGGTGTTTTACAAACATGCATAGGAAGCTTTTCCTGTAGTATATTTAGTTCTTTTGCACTACGACCACAATTATCAGTTTTCTGTTCATTCCATCCATATAAAAGCTGCATGTTCCTATTAAATTACGGGTTCACATATAAAAGCTGCATGTTTTATCGAACTTTTCATTCTGCTTTGTCAAGGAGGATGCACCTAATTAGTCCTTATGCATATAGTCAGTACAGAGCAACAAAATTCATGTTTATAGACGAACCACTATAACCTGTGTCTGTGCGAAATTGATTCTGAGTGAACATCCATGCGACTGATTAAATATGTTGGTCCCTCGTTGAGATGTGAGGACTGATAGCTTTGGGGGTATTCCTTGACATAATAATAATAATAAACTTTTGTTCTGGATGCATTGTTTGCCTGTTCATTATGGGCAGGAGGCACTGCGATAAGCTGGTTGGGTCCGCATGTACACGGTGAAGGGGAAGGCACTGCGCTCCACATTGATCCATTGTGGTGCTCCTTAGCTATTGGTATTTATATAAGCATGTATACGATATGTCAGAATAGATATGTTAATCAGAGCATTCAGAGTAACTGGTTTGGTTAGACTGTGCTCCTTGAGGGCTTGTTCGTTTATATATTAATCCATGTTGGTTGGGTGGGATTGAGTTGGTTTAAAACCATAGCAAGTCAAAATACATCTCAATCCCACCCAATCCACTCCAATCCACATGAAATATTAATAACCGAACAAGCCCTAAATAAGATCCTAACATCTGTAAACGAGGTATCACTTCACAGCCTTACAGGCATTAGGTGAAAGTTCCCGGGGAGAGTGTTTTTGCCCAAGTTGCATCCTACATTCCTACGTTGAGACTGAACCCATTACAACTGTGAAAAATCCACCCTCACCAAACATATTGCGGACTGCTATATATGCAATGAGTAGCTTGGTGTGCCCAGTCCCACATGTCATGTTGGCATCATCTTCCTTTTGCCTCTCCTTGATCTTCCATTATGTTCACAAAATGTGTTGTTTGTGCCTTCCAGGGATCTAACATGAAAGATTCCGATGGTACATCACTGACCATTGAGCCTGTTGGACTAGCGATTGGCGTGCGTGCGTGCCCCATTGCTGCGATTGGAGGCTTTCTGAGCTTCCTCTTGAGGACGAAGCTCTATGGGGAAAGAGTGGTGGCAATGTAGATTATACGCTGGGGAAAGAGTGTAGATTCAGCCTAACTTGATAGCTCTTGGCAATGTTTTGCACAGGGCTTGGAGCATATAGCAGGCTCCTTTTTGCAAGCCTATTTAGATTAAGCACAGGCAAGCACTAGATCAAAATGAAACACTAATCCTGGTCTCCTGGAGGTGGCATCGGAAACAGGAAGCAGTGCAGAATATGACGTAGGAGTATTCTCCTTGGTGGTGGTGGTCGTCAGCGTACTTTTGTGTTCTTTTCCTTGCCTCCTAGGTCTTGGCTTCCTGCTAGCCCGGACCAGTCACCCTGCAGCTGGTCGCTTGGCCCAGCAGAGCAGTGTGGTTCAGACTCTCCCCAACAAGGTTTTGTTTAGTTACTCTAGTATTGACCCTAATCCATATAGTTTAAGTTACACCCCAATTTATCTCAATACATGAGTATTGAGGTCAATACTAGAGTATCTAAACTAGGCCCAAAGCGTTTAGAAAGATTTCCTCCTATATTATCCTCTAACAATGTTCTCTAAAGTGTTTAGAGGATGTTATTCTGTCCTCTGTCTATATATTTTCTCTCCTTTCTTCTATCCATTTTAATACTTTAAGCAACAGATTAAGTAAAACTAAAATACGTATAAAACATACATTTTAGGATATGACAAATACATATATACAAAAATCTAGAGTAAAATAAGTCTCTAATATAGATATTTTTGTATGCAAGACGGGATATAGAGGTCACTTTTGGAGAGGAATAAGAGGGATATATTTGATCGTAAAAGAGGGATATAAGAATTAGATAGAGGATAAAATCTTTTTAGAGGAAACCGTGAAAGAAATGGTATAGATGACGCTGCCGGAGAAGAATAAGATATGGAAGATTGAATCTTTTAGAGGAGACTTAAAAAGATAGAGGTATATGAGGAATATATATGGCACTGCTGGAGGAGAATAAAATATAGAGCACGAAATCTTTTAGCGAGACTATACAAAAAAAAATGGATCTAGGTGACGCTGCTCGATACAGTCTGAGCCCGTTCTGCCCTATTAGGACCATCCAACCAACCCAAATATTAGGAGTTGTTTTGCCAAAAGAAAAGAATATTAGGAGTTGCTGCAGTTTCAATTCTATTTTTATATAAAAAATGTTATATATGAATAGACAAAGAAGCAGAAGAAGTTGTCATGGCATCCGATTCATGGATAGAAGAGACGTGTTTCGTGCTGGTAGAGAGGTGAAAGCAACGGCGCAGGCAGCGAGCCATCCGCATCCAACACCAGCAGCACGCATCTCTGCTGCCACGTCTACAGAGATTAGCGTCGCCAAGCGCATCTGCTAAGCTTCCTCCTTCACACAAGAAGTAAATTAACATTTCCCAGGCAATTACGGCTAAATTAAAGTTGGCCTTTGATGCATGTCCTCGCCGCCATCACTACGACACACCGGTCGATTCGGTCCTTCTGCATGTTGCCGTCCAGTACAGTACGACTTCATCACTTGAACAGCACGATCTAGCCATGTTGCCACTCCCACATGTCTCAAGTGTGAGCCACCACACTTGACACTAGTCATTGTGTTTAAAAGATATAACTACTTTTTGCATAATTAGCTTCTTTATACCACGGCCGTGGCATTATTTTGTTTGATTATTGTTAGGTAGAAATCATTTGTGAAGCATTCACGTTTGTACTGGCAGTAGATAGCACTTGCCGCCTTGCGTTGACTGCGATGTTCTTGTGTGCCTGCTCTGCTTCGCTGCTGCTGACGGAGACAGTGGGACTGACTGACTGACATGGCCCACTCGGATGGTGATGCCTTGCAGCGCGGCCGCTCAAAGGGGGCCCCAGGAAGACGGCGGACCAGGCCACACCGGCGGCCGGCCGCCGGAGGGGAGGCGCCGGCGGCGCCGCCGCCAGGCTCATGGAGAAGATCGTGCCCGGAGCGCCCGCCATGAAGACCAAGTCCAGCAAGAAGGACCAGTACCTGCTCAAGCGCCGGGACGCGCCCGAGGCCTCCGCACACAGCCAGCCGCAGCTCCCAGACGCGCCGCCGCCGGCACCCACGCTCGCGGCGGAGGACGGACCACCTGGCTTCCCGGCCAGCGGCGACCCGCCCACACCGCCGCTGCCCGGGAGCTCCGTCGCTGACGAGGACTTCATGCTGCAGAGGCGCGTCCCGCTCGTCGATGTCCCTCCCGCCGTCCAGGCCCAGCCGAGCGAGGGCCCCGCCGCGCCCAAGAACGCGACCAAGCTCAAGAAGCCCCGCAAGCGCGAGCGGGAGGAAGGCCCCGATGCAACCCCCGACTCCGCGGACGCCGCCGGCGACCCCAAGAAGAAGAAGAAAAAGAAGAAGCTTTCCGACGTGGACGGCGCTGGCGGCAAGGTCGCCTTCGTGGTTGAGGGCCGCGACGTGCTTGATCTGACGCAGGTACTATCGGACATCCGGAACCTCCCGCTGGCTCCCTTCCATGGCGCCGAACGTCTCATCTCTGACGCCGCTCGCTCCTTCGTCCTCGCGTTCCGCTCAAAATACTACAAGAAGAGCTACGAGAACGACCCACCCGAGGAGTTGAAGAGCCTGGACAAGCCCAGTGCCGCCGCCACTGACGGCCAGTCGCCCAAGAAGAAGAAGCCTGCCCCGAGGCCTGGCGCAGGGAACGACCCCACCAAAGCCGGCGTCAAGCGCGGGCCATCGGACCGCCAGGGGGAGCTGGCCATCAAGAAGAAAGCCAAGCTCGATAAGATCAAGGTACTGTCCAGTGAGAAGAAGGCCGCCGGTCTGGAGCAGAAAGACACGGCGGCGGCGGCGGCGCAGCAGCAGGCACGGGCTGCAGGCGCCAAGGACAAGGCCGAGATGGGCGCAGCCAAGAAGAAGGAGCCGGCGTCGGCTCGCACAGTCAGGACCCCGTCGCCGACAGCGCTGATGATGAAGTTCCCGCTGAACAGCACGCTGCCGTCGGTGGCGTCGCTCAAGGCGCGGTTCGCGCGCTTCGGCCCGCTGGACGTGGACGGCATCCGCGTGTACTGGAAGTCCCACATGTGCCGGGTCGTGTACAGGTTCAAGTTCGACGCGGAGGCCGCGCTCAGGTACGCCAAGGCCAACGCCATGTTCGGGCAGGTGGACACGCAGTACCACCTCCGCGAGGTCGAGGCGGGGGCGGGCCGCGAGCCGCTGGCGGCGCCGGAAGCAGCCCCGCAGCAGCGCTCCGAGCTGCGGCTCATGGAGACCGCTGCGTTCAGGCCCGGCACCTCCGGCAACGGAGCTCCGCTGCCCATGTCCAGGGCCGGGGCCGCGCCGGCGCGTCCGGCCGTGGGGGTGGGGCAGCCGCCCAAGTCGATCTTGAAGAAGAGCACCGACGAGGGAAGCTCTGGGACCACCAGGGAGGTCTCCCGTGTGAAGTTCGTGCTGGACGGCGCGGACGGTGGCACGCTCGCGCCGCCGCCGAGCGTCGGCGGCAATGGCAATGGCGCAGACGGGGGCTCATCAATGGTGGCCAAGGCCGCTAAATCCGTCGGGTTCGCTCCTTCCCAGGCTCTGCAGCCACCACCGCGCACGCTGCAGCCGCCCATGCGCCCGGCGCACCAGCAGCCTCCGCGCGCCGCCGTCACGCAGCAGCTCCCGCCGCCGCCGCTGCCTCAGCATCTCCCGTACCACCAGCACCCCCGCGGCGCCGACGGGACTCCGCTGGCCCCTCCCCCAGGTCAGCTGCTGGCATACCCGCCTCGTGGCCACGGCGAGGGCCCCTCCGCGCTTCCTGGGCTACCGCCGCCGCTGCCGTACCAGCCTCGCCCCACCGGCTTCCCCGGTGGACAGCAGCTGGGGTACCCGCCTCGCTCCGGTGACAACCTGCCACTCCTCGCTGGACAGCCGCAGTTCCCGCCTCGTCCCAGCAACGCCAAGGCTGGCAGTGAGGGTCCAGCGTGGAGGAGGGGGGAGAAGGAGTTCAAGGAGGAGGTGTGGAGGCTGATGACGGGGATCGCCAAGATGGTGGAGCCTCTCACGGACAAGAACGGCTTCTTCCCCTACCACCTGTTCCGAGCGCAGTGAGCCTGCTCCCAGTTCCCCACGGGCTCGCATGCACGAGCGCAGCAGAGGTGGGGTCGCCGCAGCTGAGCTGCATGGAGCTGCCGCGTTGTATCCGTCGGGTCGGGCCCCAGGGCCAGTGGTAGCAAAATAGCCGTAATAGCAACCGGGCCGGAGAGAGTGAAGGCTGGCCGGTGCCTTTGTTCCTTTGGTAACGTATGTGTGGTTTCGTAGTACTCTGGTTTATGCTCCGTCGTGTAGACTCTGGGCTGACTGGGAAGTAGACTTGTACAATAGGATGTTGTAGTGCTTGTTTTGTTTTGTTTTTGAAATCATCTTCATTTTCTATTTAATAATAACTGCAGTATTATCGATCGAAAAACTCGGGCTAGTTTAGAAGCCACAAAACTGGAGAGGATTAAAGATTGAAAAACTCTAAGGGCTAGTTTAGGAGCCACAAAACCGGAGAGAATTAAAGAGACTAAAATTCACTACTTATTCCATTTTGAATAAGAAAGGGATTTTAACCCCTCTAATCCTCTCTGACTTTTAGACTTCTAAACTAGCCTTAAGGTCAAACCACCCTGCAACGTAGGAGTTAGTAAATAATGAGCCACTAGGCAGGTTTCTTTGATGCACGATGCACATAATTGAAGTTTCGCATTATGTGGAGCTTGGACGATAACAGGAGTGCAAAGACCTTCGTCTAAGAGTGACGTTTAGGTTTAGTTTGAAAACTCAAAATCTCCTCCGGGTTGAGGGAGATTGAAGAAATAATGAACTAATTTCCATCTAACCACCTTCAACTCTAAAGGAGATTTGAGTTTCTAAACTAACACTTTGAAGTAACTTCAACCAAGAAAAATGTGCATGTCACATATAGCGCTCGTAATATGGGTCGGACTTTTTGGGTAAGCATGGATACATCCCAAAAATATGAGTCCTAAGCATGAGTCAACATGAAATAATATGAGCCGTGCTAGTACTGCTCGAAGGCGGGCCTAGACCGAGCCTCAAATTCAGTGTTATTAAAACTACGTTTAAACGTCAAAACTCTAATTAGAGGTTGAAATCACGTTTTAGCGTTTTGGCGTTCTAAACTGTAAAACGCAGTGTTTTATGCATTTTAGACCATTAGCTATTTTTGGGCCCGGTCTATTAGTTACTTTAGGGGTTCAATCCAGCTCATGGGTGAAGTTTTGGTAAGCCACTAACCTCTCTGTTTTGGTATTTAACTTCATATTATTGTCTGAAATTATGATATATTGGTATTTTTCTATATTGTTTAAAACTACGTTTACACAAAGTTTAAACGTTTAAAAGTCAAAATTTCACCCATGAGCGTTCCAACGTTTTATCGTTTTAATAAGCTTGCTCAAATTCTGGTCTGTTGGGCTCCGGCATGGCCCAATGAAGCCCATATTGTTTAATTTCTTTAATTTAGTAAGCTTTGGATTTTAGGTAGTTGTAATATTTAGACTGTGGTCAAATGATGCTCGCATTGTTTAATATCTTTAATTTAGTAAGCTATGTCCTTTATGTGGTTGTAATATTTAGACTTTATGTGGTTCAAATATATGGGTCGGGCTTGGGCCGACACGACCCATCGAAGGCACAACGTGCTTTAGGGTCGGGCTATGCCACTTTTTCTACTATTTGGGCTGGCAACACACGATCAAAAAGTTTTTTTGGGCCTTCTTGGCCCGAGCCTGTTTGGCCCAAAGCATGATGGGCCCAGACCGATCCGGTCCAATTTCCGGCACTAGTCACACATGTATAGTGAAAAATCAATGTAAACCCTTCAATGTGAAGTGTTTCTATATACACATGTATAGTGAAAATCTGTGTAAACCCTTCAATATGAAGTGTTTCTATATAAGAGAGGGGTAAAAATATAACTGCACATAGGATGGTATAAGAACTCAATGCATATAAATAGATGAACGGTGCGTCCGACCGGCCATCGTAGAGTTTATAATCAACATTATCTTGAGTTAGCAAAGAGCTTCCAAAGGTATAATGCTATTGTTAAAGCTCTTGTCTTTATTCATGTAGACACTTTGTTATTCATTGATTTGTGTCCAAATTATATATTGTCTATGCCAAAAGTTTGTTTCAAAAGCTATTGTGGCACACAAGAATGACCAGGGGGAAAAGAATTGAAAGCCAATTACCTTATCTTATCCATTTACTGGTAGCAGTGGTTTAAAACCCCTTTCACCACCTTTTCTCCCCTTGAAATAGGGGAAACTAATGCCTTAACCATGTTGCCCTCTTGTTGTTAGGTCCCTAATAAATTGTCGTTAGGTGTTACGAAGCTTGTCTTCGGCTCGTCGTCCTATTATGTAAATTTGATGGTACTCTGAATAGCAATCAAGTAGAATCATCATTTCAAACCAAGTTTAGTTTCGTTGTTGAGGTTTGTGAAAGCTATACATATGTCTATTTCTGTTGGGGGTCTGCTTCGTCACCGAATGTCCTTTAAGAAGAAACACCTTCGGAAGATTAGCACATAAGCAAATACAGCGCGAAGGGACATGCCGAAGCTACCATCTAGGGAGCTTCGGCATAGCGACATGCCTTGAGACGAAGGGCTGCACCGACTTAAAGAGGAAAAGACCAATCGGTCCATGGTAATTTGTGTCATGATTGTAACTAGTTGTCAAGGACATAAATGTAATTTTGACCGGGCTGCGTCCCGTGCCTATAAATAGGTGAACAATACCCCTGTACTGTTCACGCTGACTTGTACTCGCTCGTGTGTCACACTTGGACTTTTTGCCTTCTGTCAAGCCGAAGGTACAAATGTAATTCAATATTGTTCTTATTCATCCATGATGATTTAGTAATGATATATTAATAATTTCATATGATTATTCATGTTATTTCTTATGTTTCATATGTTTCGTTTTTCATTAACATGTACTGCGATGATGAAGGTACATCATTCATGACCTTCGTCCGAAGATCGTTATATCCTAAGGCAATAATGCTTCGAAGGACGAAGAGCATTAACCATTAACCTCTTTTTGTGTTGCCTTGTTCTTAATTCATAGCATTTGAGAACAAGTCCCCAACAATTTCTCACTTAGTTTCATTATCATCGAGAAATTTGTCAAAATAGGTCATCCTTCATTGTCGCTCTATAAAATATGTCGTAACTTGTGGTTCTTGTAAAAATGGACCGCTCAAGTTTGTAGTCTTTGTCAAAAAAGGGTCACCTAATTTTTTCAGAACTAACGAGTGGGCCCCATCTACAGATATTTTATTTATTTTGGCTTAACCAATCCTCTTAATCACTTCAATCCCTATTCTGATCATATTTATGTATAGTGATTTCTCAGATCTTGTCCATATATTCAAACCAATATATAGACCATATTATATCCATTTGCATTGTCTCATTGATTATTTAACGTTGTATTGAACTTTTGTTCACTGATCATTATGCACTGTTCAAGTATGTTCATCATACTGAATTTCTTGTTCAACACTTAGCAAATTTGTTAGACAATTAAATGTGTTGTGATCCAAATCACCAAAACCCACAAAAGGGATGAATGCACTTTCACATGTATATGCAACAAGCTTGTGGAGGATCAGATCATCCGAGCATATAAGTTTCTGAATGAGAAGTGGTCACCCAAGTTTTATTAATGAAGCAATAGAAGACCAATCAAGGAAGAAATACATGGGTTTGTATTTAAAAAGGTTTGTGTGTTGGCATTGACGCTTCTTCAATAAGCTAGCTGCCACGCGAAAACTAGAAGCCAAGGGATGATCCTTGAGTAGCCAGAAATTGCGTTTGCAATCGACAACAAGATGCTCCTCAAAGAAGAGTCTACACAACAAAGATTTGTAGCTAAAGTAAAGTTATACCCATAACCCTTATAAGTCGAATCTTGAGGACGAGATTCATTTTAAGTGGGGTTAAACGTCGGCATCCGCCCATCGTCATTGCGGAGGTAGAACCATCGGCTCTGCCACCCCTTGCTCGAAGAGGTGAGGGTGGCGGGGATGTACAATGCCGTCCGGTCCGAGTGTAGCTGGAGCGTGCAGCCGCCGGCGCAGATGGCGTGGTGCACCTTCCTCACCTCACTGGGGAGAGATAAGGGTTCTGCGTAGAAGAGGTAGAGCCACAGGTCCCAGTGGGGCTCAATCCCTAGGAAACCCTCGCAGACGGCGGAGAAGATGGCCGCCTGCGCGATGGAGTTGGGGTTGAAGTTGTGCAGCTCCACCCCGTAGTAGTACGACAAGGCCCGCATAAAGTGGCTCACCGGAACTCCAAAGCCCCGTTCATGGAATGAGGTGAAGCTAACGATGTAGCCCGTGAGCGGATTCGGCACCTGCTCATCATGCGACGTGATCCACTCCAGGTGCGGGCCGGTGGTTCGAGGCCAGAGCAGGCCGACGTCAACCAGCGCCTCTAGATCCCCATCGGTGACAGAGGACATGGGCCACGGGTCGCGGGGAGGAAGGACAATGATCTTTTCCGCCATCGAAACGAACGAAAGGGCGATAGGAAGATGAAGAGCTCTTTGAGAAGAAGGTGGAAACGGCGTTGGGAGGCAAAAGGCTAAAACTGCAAAGGTAACAGCCCAAAGCCCTCTTCTCGGTCAGCTTTATAGGGACAGACGGAGCCACCAAGGTGTGATTTAAAAACGACTGGGCGACGACCGTTTCGAATCCCGCGTGCACGCGTGCCGCGAACGGTCGGCTGACAGGCAAGATGTCCTGTCACATTAAATGATCGTGTCCCCTCCAAGGAAAAATGCATCGAGCGCCGCTCCGCATCCCGTCTCAAATGGTACGCCCTCTCCCCTCGACTTCACTGCCCTTTATCCTCCCGGCAATCAGACTGGAAAGAAGCGTCTTCTGTCAACCCCCCTCGGAAAAGGAACAACGAATCAGAAAAAGTCGTCTTCTACCTCGGCCTGCCGCTTCGGGAGGAAAAAAGGCATGGAAAGATACTGTTCAGAGGTTCAAAGGCTCGGCCCTCAGCAGGGTTCGGACAAACCGCCTTAGGACTTCAGGGCTCCGAGCCCAATACTGATCAGGGGTTCTGAAAGTCGCCTAGAGGGGGGGTGAATAGGCAAATCTGAATTTTACAAACTTAAACACAACTACAAGCTGAGGTTAGCGTTAGAAATATAAACGAGTCCGAAAGAGAGGGCGAAAACAAATCACAAGCGAATAAGAGCGGATGACACGGTGATTTGTTTTACCGAGGTTCAGTTCTTGCAAACCTACTCCCCGTTGAGGTGGTCACGAAGACCGGGTCTCTTTCAACCCTTTCCCTCTCTCAAACATTCACTTAGACTGAGTGAGCCTTTCTGATAGTCGCCTAGAGGGGGGGTGAATAGGGCGAAACTGAAATTTACAAATATAAACACAACTACAAGCCGGGTTAGCGTTAGAAATATAATCGAGTCCGAGAGAGGGCGTGAAAACAAATCGCAAGCAAATAATGAAGTGAGACACGCGGATTTGTTTTACCGAGGTTCGGTTCTCTCAAACCTACTCCCCGTTGAGGAGGCCACAAAGGCCGGGTCTCTTTCAACCCTTCCCTCTCTCAAACGGTCCCTCGGACCGAGTGAGCTTCTCTTCTCAAATCAAAGCCGGGAACAAAACTTCCCCGCAAGGGCCACCACACAATTGGTGCCTCTTGCCTTGATTACAATGGAGTTGTGATCTCAAGAACAAGTGAGAAAGAAAAGAAGCAATCCAAGCGCAAGAGCTCAAATGAACACGGCAAATCACTCTCACTAGTCACTAGGGCTTTGTGTGGAATTGGAGAGGATTTGATCTCTTTAGTGTGTCTAGAATTGAATGCTAGAGCTCTTGTAGTAGTTGAGAAGTGGAAAACTTGGATGCAATGAATGGTGGGGTGGTTGGGGTATTTATAGCCCCAACCACCAAAAGTGGCCGTTGGAAGGCTGCCTGTTCGATGTCGCACCGGACAGTCCGGTGCACACCGGACAGTCCGGTGCCCCCTGCCACGTCATCACTGCCGTTGGATTCTGACCGTTGGAGCTTCTGACTTGTGGGCCCGCCTGGGTGTCCGGTGCACACCGGACAGGTACTGTTTGCTGTCCGGTGTGCCAGCATGGGCGAGCCTGCCATCTGCGCGCGCGGAGCGCGCATTAAATGCGCGGCAGAGAGCCGTTGGCGCGGAGAAGACCGTTGCTCCGGAGGCGCACCGGACAGTCCGGTGCACACCGGACAGTCCGGTGATTTTTAGCGGACTAGCCGTTGGCGATTCCCGAAGCTGGCGAGTTCCTGAGGCCGACCTCACTTGGCGCACCGGACACTGTCCGGTGTACACCGGACAGTCCGGTGAATTATAGCCGAGTCGCCCCGGAAATTCCCGAAGGTGGCGAGTTTGAGTCTGAGTCCCCCTGGTGCACCGGACATGTCTGGTGGCGCACCGGACAGTCCGGTGCGCCAGACCAGGGGTGCCTTCGGTTGCCCCTTTGCTCCTTTGTTGAATCCAAAACTTGGTCTTTTTATTGGCTGAGTGTGAACCTTTTACACCTGTATAATCTACACACTTGGGCAAACTAGTTAGTCCAAAGATTTTGTGTTGGGCAATTCAACCACCAAAATTATTTAGGAACTAGGTGTAAGCCTAATTCCCTTTCAATCTCCCCCTTTTTGGTGATTGATGCCAACACAAACCAAAGCAAATATAGAAGTGCATAATCGAACTAGTTTGCATAATGTAAGTGTAAAGGTTGCTTGGAATTGAGCCAATATAACTACTTACAAGATATGCATGGAATGTTTCTTTCTTATATAACATTTTGGACCACGTTTGTACCACATGTTTTGTTTTGCAAATTCCTTTTGTAAATCCATTTCAAAGATCTTTTGCAAATAGTCAAAGGTAAATGAATAAGAGTTTGCAGAGCATTTTTAAGATTTGAAATTTTCTCCCCCTGTTTCAAATGCTCTTCCTTTGACTTAACAAAACTCCCCCTAAAGGAGATCCTCCTCTTAGTGTTCAAGAGGGTTTTGATATTTATTTTTGAAAAACTAACTTTCTCCTCCTTTTGAACACAATAGTATACTAATTGAAAAATACTCTTGGAAAGCACTAAATTTTTGAAATTTGTGGTGGTGCGGTCCTTTTGCTTTGGGCTCATACTTTCTCCCCCTTTGGCATGAATCGCCAAAAACGGAATTATTAGAGCCCTAGAAGTACAATCTTCCCCTTTGGTCATAAGTAAAGGAGTTAAGATTATACCAAAGACGAAGTTCGGTCCTTTTGCTTTGGGCTTTTAATCTCTCCCCCAAAGACAAGGTCCGTTTATTGGAGCGAGGGCGAAGGATGAGTTACGGAGTGGAAGCCTTTGTCTTTCGCCGAAGACTCCAATTCCCTTTCAATATACCTATGACTTGGTTTGAAATAGACTTGAAAACACATTAGTCATAGCATATATGATCAAAAGTGTAAATGAGCTATGTGTGCAATCTAGCAAAAGAAGTTGCGAGAATCAAGAATATTGAGCTCATGCCTAAGTTTGGTAAAGGTCTGTTCATCAAGAGGCTTGGTAAAGATATCGGCTAACTGATCTTTAGTGTTAATGTAAGAAATCTCGATATCCCCCTTTTGTTGGTGATCCCTAAGAAAATGATACCGAATGGCTATGTGCTTAGTGCGGCTATGCTCGACGGGATTGTCGGCCATTTTGATTGCACTCTCATTATCACATAGCAAAGGGACTTTGGTTAATTTGTAACCGTAGTCCCGCAGGGTTTGCCTCATCCAAAGCAATTGTGCGCGACAATGACCTGCGGCAATGTACTCGGCTTCGGCGGTGGAAAGAGCGACCGAATTTTGCTTCTTTGAAGCCCAAGACACCAAGGATCTTCCCAAGAACTGGCAAGTCCCCGATGTGCTCTTCCTATTAATTTTGCACCCCGCCCAATCGGCATCCGAATAACCAATCAAATCAAACGTGGATCCCCGAGGGTACCAAAGCCCAAACTTAGGTGTATAAGCCAAATATCTCAAGATTCGTTTTACGGCCGTAAGGTGGGATTCCTTAGGGTCGGATTGGAATCTTGCACACATGCAAACGGAAAGCATAATGTCCGGTCGAGATGCACATAAATAAAGCAATGAACCAATCATTGACCGGTATACCTTTTGATCCACGGACTTACCTCCCGTGTCGAGGTCGAGATGCCCATTGGTTCCCATGGGAGTCTTGATGGGCTTGGCATCCTTCATTCCAAACTTGGTTAGAATGTCTTGAGTGTACTTCGTTTGGCTAATGAAGGTGCCCTCTTGGAGTTGCTTGACTTGGAATCCTAGAAAATACTTCAACTCCCCCATCATCGACATCTCGAATTTCTGTGTCATGATCCTACTAAACTCTTCACATGTAGACTCGTTAGTAGACCCAAATATAATATCATCAACATAAATTTGGCATACAAACAAGTCATTTTCAAGAGTTTTAGTAAAGAGTGTAGGATCGGCCTTGCCGACTTTGAAGCCATTAGCAATAAGGAAATCTCTTAGGCATTCATACCATGCTCTTGGGGCTTGCTTGAGCCCATAAAGCGCCTTAGAGAGCCTATAAACATGGTTAGGATACTCACTGTCTTCAAAGCCGGGAGGTTGCTCAACATAGACCTCTTCCTTGATTGGTCCATTGAGGAAGGCACTTTTCACGTCCATTTGATAAAGCTTAAAGCCATGGTAAGTAGCATAGGCTAATAATATGCGAATTGACTCAAGCCTAGCTACGGGTGCATAGGTTTCACCGAAATCCAAGCCTTCAACTTGGGAGTATCCTTTGGCCACAAGTCGAGCTTTGTTCCTTGTCACCACACCATGCTCATCTTGCTTGTTGCGGAAGACCCATTTGGTTCCTACAACATTTTGGTTAGGACGTGGAACTAAATGCCATACCTCATTTCTAGTGAAGTTGTTGAGCTCCTCTTGCATCGCCACCACCCAATCCGAATCTTGAAGTGCTTCCTCTACCCTGTGTGGCTCAATAGAGGAAACAAAAGAGTAATGTTCACAAAAATGAGCAACACGAGATCTAGTGGTTACCCCCTTATGAATATCGCCGAGGATGGTGTCGACGGGGTGATCTCGTTGGATTGCTTGGTGGACTCTTGGGTGTGGCGGCCTTGGTTCTTCCTCATCCTCCTTTTCTTGATCAATTGCATCTCCCCCTTGATCATTGCCATCATCTTGAGGTGGCTCATCTTCTTGATTTTGCCCTTCATCAACTTGAGCTTCATCCTCATTTTGAGTTGGTGGAGATGCTTGCATGGAGGAGGACGGTTGATCTTGTGCACTTGGAGGCTTTTCGGATTTCCTAGGACACACATCCCCAATGGACATGTTCCTTAGCGCGATGCACGGAGCCTCTTCATTACCTATTTCATCAAGATCAACTTGCTCTACTTGAGAGCCGTTAGTTTCATCAAACACAACGTCACATGAGACTTCAACTAGTCCAGTGGACTTGTTAAAGACCCTATATGCCCTTGTGTTTGAGTCATAACCAAGTAAAAAGCCTTCTACAGTTTTAGGAGCAAATTTGGATTTTCTACCTCTTTTAACAAGAATAAAGCATTTGCTACCAAAAACTCTAAAGTATGAAATGTTGGGCTTTTTACCGGTTAGGAGTTCATAGGATGTCTTCTTGAGGATTCGGTGAAGATATAACCGATTGATGGCGTAGCAGGCGGTGTTGACCGCTTCGGCCCAAAACCGGTCCGGTGTCTTGTACTCATCAAGCATGGTTCTTGCCATGTCCAAAAGAGTTCGATTCTTCCTCTCCACTACACCATTTTGTTGAGGTGTGTAGGGAGAAGAGAACTCATGCTTGATGCCCTCCTCCTCAAGGAAGCCTTCAATTTGAGAGTTCTTGAACTCCGTCCCATTGTCGCTTCTTATTTTCTTGATCCTTAAGCCGAACTCATTTTGAGCCCGTCTCAAGAATCCCTTTAAAGTCTCTTGGGTTTGAGATTTTTCCTGTAAAAAGAATACCCAAGTGAAGCGAGAATAATCATCCACTATTACAAGACAATACTTACTCCCGCCGATGCTTATGTAAGCAATCGGGCCGAATAGATCCATGTGGAGTAGCTCAAGTGGCCTGTCGGTCGTCATGATGTTCTTGTGTGGATGATGGACTCCAACTTGCTTCCTCGCCTGGCATGCGCTACAAATCCTGTCTTTCTCAAAATGAACATTTGTTAATCCTAAAATGTGCTCTCCCTTTAGAAGCTTATGAAGATTCTTCATCCCAACATGGGCTAGTCGACGGTGCCAGAGCCAACCCATGTTAGTCTTAGCAATCAAGCATGTGTCGAGCTCAGCTCTATCAAAATCTACTAAGTATAGCTGACCCTCTAACACACCTTTAAATGCTATTGAATCATCACTTCTTCTAAAGACAGTGACACCAATATCAGTAAAAAGACAGTTGTAGCCCATTTGACATAATTGAGAAACAGAAAGCAAGTTGTAATCTAAAGAATCAACAAGAAAAACATTGGAAATAGTATGGTCAGGTGATATAGCAATTTTACCCAAACCTTTGACCAAACCTTGATTTCCATCCCCGAATTTGATAGCTCGTTGGGAATCTTGGTTTTTCTCATATGAGGAGAACATCCTTTTCTCCCCGGTCATGTGGTTTGTGCACCCGCTGTCGAGTATCCAACTTGAGCCCCCGGATGCATAAACCTACAAAACAAATTTAGTTCTTGACTTTAGGTACCCAAACTGTTTTGGGTCCTTTGGCATTAGAAACAAGAACTTTGGGTACCCAAACACAAGTCTTGGAGCCCTTGTGTTTGCCCCCAACAAATTTGGCAACTACCTTGCCGGATTTGCTTGTAAGCACATAAGAAGCATCAAAAGTTTTAAATGAAATAACATGATCATTTGATGCAATAGGAGTTTTCTTTCTAGGCAACTTGGCACGGGTTGGTTGCCTAGAGCTAGATGTCTCACCCTTATACATAAAAGCATGATTAGGGCCAGAGTGAGACTTCCTAGAATGAATTTTCCTAATTTTGCTCTCGGGATAACCGGCAGGGTACAAAATGTAGCCCTCGTTATCCTGAGGCATGGGAGCCTTGCCCTTAACAAAGTTAGACAAGTTCTTAGGAGGGGCATTAAGTTTGACATTGTCTCCCCTTTGGAAGCCAATGCCATCCTTGATGCCAGGGCGTCTCCCATTATAGAGCATACTTCTAGCAAATTTAAATTTTTCATTTTCTAAGTTATGCTCGGCAATTTTAGCATCTAATTTTGCTATGTGATCTTGAATAGCATTAACATCAATATCTCTACATCTAGTGCAAATAGAAACATGCTCAATATTAGATGTAGAGGGTTTGCAAGATTTAAGTTCTACAACCTTAGCATGCAACATTTCATTCTTAGTTCTAAGGTCGGAAATGGTAGCATTGCAAACATCAAAATCTTTAGCCTTAGCAATCAAATTTTCATTCTCTAATCTAAGGCTAGCAAGAGAAATGTTTAATTCTTCAATCCTAGCAAGCAAATTATCATTATTATCTCTAGGATTGGGAATTGAAACATTACAAACATGAGAATCAACCTTAGCATTTAAACTAGCATTTTCATTTCTAAGGTTGTCAATTATCTCACGGCAAGTGCTTAGCTCACTAGATAATTTTTCATATTTTTCAACTTGTAAAGCGTAAGCATTTTTAACCTTAACATGTTTTTTATTTTCCTTGATTAGGAAGTCCTCTTGGGAGTCCAAGAGATCATCCTTCTCATGGATGGCACTAATTAGTTCATTTAATTTCTCCTTTTGTTCCATGCTAAGGTTGGCAAAAAGAGTTCGCAAATTATCTTCCTCACCACTAGCATTATCATCACTAGAAGACTCATATTTAGTGGAGGAGTTAGATTTAACCTTCTTCTTTTTGCCGTCCTTTGCCATGAGGCACTTGTGGCCGACGTTTGGGAAGAGGAGTCCCTTGGTGACGGCGATGTTGGCGGCGTCCTCGTCGTCAGAGGAATCGCTTGAGCTTTCGTCGGAGTCCCACTCCCGACAAACATGAGCATCACCGCCCTTCTTCTTGTAGTACCTTTTCTTTTCTCTCCTCTTGCCCTTCTTGTCGTTATCCCTGTCACTGTCACTTGATAATGGACATTTAGCGATAAAGTGACCGGGCTTACCACACTTGTAGCAAACCTTCTTGGAACGGGATTTGTAATCCTTCCCCTTCCGTTGCTTGAGGATTTGGCGAAAGCTTTTGATGATTAAAGCCATCTCCTCATTGTCGAGCTTGGAGGCGTCAATTGGTTGTCTACTTGGTGTAGACTCTTCCTTCTTGTCCTCCGTTGCCTTGAAGGCTACCGGTTGCGCCTCGGATGTGGATGGTTCGTCAAGCTCGTTGATCTTCCTCGAGCCTTCGATCATGCACTCAAAACTTACAAAATTCCCGATAACTTCCTCGGGGGTCATTTTAGTATATCTAGGATTACCACGAATTAATTGAACTTGAGTAGGGTTAAGGAAAATGAGTGATCTTAGAATAACCTTAACCACCTCGTGGTCATCCCACTTTACGCTCCCGAGGTTGCGCGCTTGGTTCACCAAGGTCTTGAGCCGATTGTACATGTGTTGTGGCTCCTCCCCTTTGCGAAGCCGGAACCGACCGAGCTCCCCCTCAATCGTTTCCCGCTTGGTGATCTTGGTGAGCTCATCACCTTCATGCGCGGTTTTGAGTAAATCCCAAATCTCCTTTGCGTTCTTCAACCCTTGAACTTTGTTATACTCCTCTCTACTCAAAGAGGCTAGGAGTATTGTTGTTGCTTGAGAGTTGAAGTGCTCGATTTGGGCCACCTCATCCTCATCATAGTTCTCATCCCCTACGGATGGTACCTGCGCACCAAACTCAACAACATCCCATATGCTTTTGTGGAGCGAGGTTAGATGAAATCGCATTAAATCGCTCCACCTAGCGTAATCTTCACCATCAAAAGTTGGTGGTTTGCCTAATGGGACAGAAAGTAAAGGTGTATGTTTGGAAATGCGAGGGTAGCGTAGGGGGATCTTACTATACTTCTTGCGCTCTTGGCGCTTAGAAGTGACGGAGGGCGCATCGGAGTCGGAGGTAGAAGTTGATGAAGTGTCGGTCTCGTAGTAGACCACCTTCCTCATCCTCTTATGCTTGTCGCCTTTCCGATGCGGCTTGTGGGAAGAAGATTTTTCCTTCTTCTCTTGGTGGTGAGAAGAGGAAGCCTTTTTCTCCTTCCGTTTGGAGGAGTCCTTCTTCTTCTCCTTCCTCTTGGTGCGGGACTCTTCCGATGAAGTGCTCCCATGGCTTGTAGTGGGCTTTTCGCCGGTCTCCATCTCCTTCTTGGCGTGATCTCCCGACATCACTTCGAGCGGTTAGGCTCTAATGAAGCACCGGGCTCTGATACCAATTGATAGTCGCCTAGAGGGGGGTGAATAGGGCGAAACTGAAATTTACAAATATAAACACAACTACAAGCCGGGTTAGCGTTAGAAATATAATCGAGTCCGAGAGAGGGCGTGAAAACAAATCGCAAGCAAATAATGAAGTGAGACACGCGGATTTGTTTTACCGAGGTTCGGTTCTCTCAAACCTACTCCCCGTTGAGGAGGCCACAAAGGCCGGGTCTCTTTCAACCCTTCCCTCTCTCAAACGGTCCCTCGGACCGAGTGAGCTTCTCTTCTCAAATCAAAGCCGGGAACAAAACTTCCCCGCAAGGGCCACCACACAATTGGTGCCTCTTGCCTTGATTACAATGGAGTTGTGATCTCAAGAACAAGTGAGAAAGAAAAGAAGCAATCCAAGCGCAAGAGCTCAAATGAACACGACAAATCACTCTCACTAGTCACTAGGGCTTTGTGTGGAATTGGAGAGGATTTGATCTCTTTAGTGTGTCTAGAATTGAATGCTAGAGCTCTTGTAGTAGTTGAGAAGTGGAAAACTTGGATGCAATGAATGGTGGGGTGGTTGGGGTATTTATAGCCCCAACCACCAAAAGTGGCCGTTGGAAGGCTGCCTGTTCGATGTCGCACCGGACAGTCCGGTGCACACCGGACAGTCCGGTGCCCCCTGCCACGTCATCACTGCCGTTGGATTCTGACCGTTGGAGCTTCTGACTTGTGGGCCCGCCTGGGTGTCCGGTGCACACCGGACAGGTACTGTTTGCTGTCCGGTGTGCCAGCATGGGCGAGCCTGCCATCTGCGCGCGCAGAGCGCGCATTAAATGCGCGGCAGAGAGCCGTTGGCGCGGAGAAGACCGTTGCTCCGGAGGCGCACCGGACAGTCCGGTGCACACCGGACAGTCCGGTGATTTTTAGCGGACTAGCCGTTGGCGATTCCCGAAGCTGGCGAGTTCCTGAGGCCGACCTCACTTGGCGCACCGGACACTGTCCGGTGTACACCGGACAGTCCGGTGAATTATAGCCGAGTCGCCCCGGAAATTCCCGAAGGTGGCGAGTTTGAGTCTGAGTCCCCCTGGTGCACCGGACATGTCCGGTGGCGCACCGGACAGTCCGGTGCGCCAGACCAGGGGTGCCTTCGGTTGCCCCTTTGCTCCTTTGTTGAATCCAAAACTTGGTCTTTTTATTGGCTGAGTGTGAACCTTTTACACCTGTATAATCTACACACTTGGGCAAACTAGTTAGTCCAAAGATTTTGTGTTGGGCAATTCAACCACCAAAATTATTTAGGAACTAGGTGTAAGCCTAATTCCCTTTCACTTTCTCTTCAATCAAATGGGACACTAAGTCCACTACAAGGACCACCACAACTTGGTGTCTCTTGTTTTGATTACAAGTGAGTTGATCACAAGAAAGAAGGAAGAAGAAAACCAATCCAAGCGCAAGATCTCAAATGAACACAAATGTCTCTCTCTCTAGTCACTAATTTGTTTGGAGTGATTCCGGACTTGGGAGAGGATTTGATCTCTTTGATTGTGTCTTTGAATGAAGTCTAGAGCTCTTGTATATGGTTTGATGGCTGAAAACTTGGATGCAATGAATGGTGGTTGGTTGGGGGTATTTATAGCCCCAACCACCAAAGTGACCGTTGGTGAGGGCTTCTGTCGCATGGTGCACCGGACACTGTCCGGTGCGCCAGCCACATCACCCGGTCGTTGGGTTCTGACAGTTGGAGCTTCTGACAGGTGGGCCACCGGACAGTCCGGTGGTGCACCGGACAGTCACTACTCACTGTCCGGTGCGCCTTCTGGCGCTGCTCTGACTTCTGCGCGTGCATGCACGCACTGTTCACTTTTACTGTATCGTTGCAGACGACCGTTGGTGATGTGTAGCCGTTACTCCGCTGGCACACCGGACAGTCCGATGCTACACCGGACAGTCCGGTGAATTATAGCAGAGCGACTCCCAGAATTCCCGAAGCTGGCAAGTTCGGAGTTGGGTTCCCTGGTGCACCGGACACTGTCCGGTGGCACACCGGACAGTCCGGTGCGCCAGACCAAGATAGCCTTCAGGTTGTCTTTTGCTCTCTTTATTTGAACCCTTTCTTGGTCTTTTTATTGGTTTGTTGTGAACCTTTGGCACCTGTAAAGCTTATAATCTAGAGCAAACTAGTTAGTCCAATTATTTGTGTTGGGCAATTCAACCACCAAAATCAATTAGGAAAAGGTGTAAGCCTATTTCCCTTTCAGGTTCGAAGGTTGGACTCTTGAAAGGGCTCCAAAACCGCCCCAGAGCATAGAGTCAGGGATGACTATAGGTATGCCCGTACATGACCTTAGCTCGAGTTGCGACCCGAGGTATTTTAAGACATATCCGAGAACCCCTGGGAGCGATTCATGACGGTATCCCATCGTAGGGCGGCATCGAGCCCTTGGACGCCATCGAACGGGTCTGGGACCAGGCGAATCACCCGTAGGTACCTTTGGGCGTGTGTCTGGACCTCAAGCTGACTCCAATCGAAAGGAGCTCGGACCGCCGCTCGGATCACCCGTTAACAACTCAATGGAAACTTCATGCTCGTTGCCCATCGAGGGTAGCATGACACATTCCCCCTCTTCCTCCTCCTAGAGAGATGACGAAGGGGCGTACGAACCAAAAGTCGAGACATCCCTCGATCGACCTGTTGCTCCGTGCAAGGGCTCGGGGGCTACCCTCACAAATTATGCTAAAAGGCTCCCACGGTCTGACCAATGATCAAACGAGACATATCAAAGAACAAAAGCCCCCAAAGCAGTCAACCACTCTTTCGGGGCCTCGGGGGCTACACCCGACGGGTGCGCTCGCGCGCACCCATCGGAGAACAAGCATACCCTGTATCTCAAAAACCAGCATGCTCGTGGGCAAGCAGCAAAGCCTCCAAACAAGTACCAAAAGTACTTACTTGGAAGGCTCAGGGCTACTGTTGGGGGAAATAATTTAGAGACACCCGAATTACCCCCCTAACAAATGCACTCAGAGAAATAAGGACTAAACTCCTGAGGGGCGACAGCCGAGCCACCTATAAAAAATCCGAGACGTCCCCTGAGGGTCTCCCACCTCGAGTAGGCTCTGCCTCACCCGAAGTCGACACCACTCACTCCGCCCCGCCCGAGGTTGCTTCAGCTCAGTCCGTCTCGCCCGAGCCAATCTCAAGCACATAAGACAAAGGAACCCAAAAACAGGCAGGGGACATGCACATTTAATGCGTGTACTGGCCCACGCTATGGCAATAGAGCACAGTGGTGGACAAGACAGCGATCACGTCCAGTGCATCAGCATGATTATGCCTACACAAACAGTGCGCGCACGCCGCCTGACGCCCTCCGATGGGACGCCTAATACGACAAGTCGAGCGGACGAGCCTTCGGGCAATTTATCCGCCTCGCCCGACATCAAGCTCAGCCTTCGAGCGAGTTCTCCGCCTTGCCCGAGCTCGGCCTCGGCCACTGACTATGCCGCGAATCCCGCAGACAACTACTCCGCCCGACTGTAGCGCATGTCAAGGGACGGCTCGGCTAGCGCCTCGGGAAGACTTCTGCATCAACTAAGCAGGGGCTCTAATCTCGATGAGTGCTGCAAGGAATCTCGACGTCATCACACGCCAGGATGATGGCGCACCCCGTAAGCAGCCTTTGACCTATACCTCGGCGCTGTTACAACCAATACGGCATGGGTGGCCTCTCCCTCGGGGGCTCGGGCGTACGGACAACCCCTCGGTCTCGGCCTCAGCTCTCTACGGGAAGTTAACATGCACGAATCTGGTGCGTAGTACGCCGTCACGACAGACGCCAGGCATCTCTTGTTCGAATACAAGACCCGACTTCACTAAGGACGCTCCCCTTGGCATATATATAGGGCAGGGGTCCCTCCACGGACGGGGGATCGACATCGACGACATCAACATGCACACAACACACGTCGACGAACACTCACCCTCTCACTCTGTCTTAGATATTGGCACTTGCCTCAATCATCTCTAGGGACCTGGGGACTTCCCTTCTCTCGCTGTGCTTGTAAACCCCTACTACAGGCACCACAGTGCGAGTAATATAAGCATCATCCTCTCTGCTGGAAGTAGGGCCTTGAGTAGCCTAAACCAGGATAATCGCTCGTGTCTCCTCGCACACCATCTAAAGTCAGCCACGCGACACATGTACTGGTTGGTTAAGGACCCGCGATCCAAACACCGACAAAAGGATTAGCCTTAATCCTGAAATCAGCTTTAGTCTTGTTTATATACACTATGTGTCGAGGACCATAATTAGGGGTACCCCCAAGACTCCTAATCTCAGCTGGTAACCCCCATCAGCACAAAGCTGCAAAGGCCTGATGGGCGCGATTAAGGTCAAGGCTCAGTCCACTCAAGGGACACGATCTCGCATCGCCCGAGCCCAGCCTCGGGCAAAGGCAGCCGACCCCGGAGGATTCACGTCTCGCCCGAGGGCCCCCTCAAGCGACGGACACACCTTCGGCTCACCCGAGGCCCAGTCTTCGCGGAGAAGCAACCTTGGCCAGATCGCCACGCCAACCGACCGTATCGCAGGAGCATTTAATGCAAGGATCGACTAACACCTTATCCTGACGCGCGCTCCTCAGTCGACAGAGCCGAAGTGACCGCAGTCACTTCGCCGCTCCACTGACCGACCTGATAGGAAAACAGCGTCGCCTGCCCCGCTCCGACTGTTGTGCCACTCGACAGAGTGAGGCTGACAGCAGCTAAGTCCAGCCTCGGGCGCCATGGCAAGCTCCGCCTCGCCCGACTTAGGGCTCGGACTCAGCCTCGACCCCGGAAGACGGACTCCGCCTCGCCCGACCCCAGGGCTCGGACTCAGCCTCGGCTTGGAAGACGGTCTCCACCTCGCCCGACCCAGGGCTCGGACTCAGCCTCGACCCCGGAAGACGGACTCCGCCTCGCCCGACCCCAGGGCTCGGACTCAGCCTCGGCCTCGGAAGACGGTCTCCGCCTCGCCCGACCTAGGGCTCGGACTCAGCCTCGACCCCGGAAGACGAACTCCGCCTCGCCCGACCCAGGGCCCAGACTCGACCTCGACCTCGGAGGAGCCTCCGCCTCACCCGACCTCGGGCTCAGACCCGCCACGTCACAGGGAAGGCCATCATTACCCTACCCCTAGCTAGCTCAGGCTACGGGGAACAAGACCAGCGTCCCATCCGGCTCGCTCCGGTAAACAAGTAATGATGGCACCCTGCGTGCTCCATGACGACGGCGGCTCTCAGCACCTTACGGAAGCAAGGAGACGTCAGCAAGGATCCGACAGCCCCGACAGCTGTACTTCCACAAGGCTCAAGCACTCCTCCGACGGCCACGACATCACATGAACAGGGCGCCAAAACCTCTCCGGCTGCCACGACGGCATGTACTTAGGGCTCTAGCTCCTCTCTGCTAGACACGTTAGCACACTGCTACACCCCCCATTGTACACCTGGGCCCTCTCCTTACGCCTATAAAAGGAAGGTCCAGGGCTCTCGTATGAGGAGGTTGGTCGCGCGGGAGAACGGGCCGACGCGCAGGGCTCCCTCCCTCTCTCTCTCCCACGCGGACGCTTGTAACCCCCCTACTGCAAGCGCACCCGACCTGGGCGCAGGACAACACGAAGGCCGCGAGTTTCTCCTTTGCCGTTTCTCCCCCCCTTTTGTGCTCCGTCTCGCGCCGACCCATCTGGGCTGGGACACGCGGCGACAATTTACTCGTCGGTCCAGGGACCCCCCGAGGTCGAAACGCCGACAGTTGGCGCGCCAGGTAGGGGCCTGCTGCGTGTTGACGAACAGCTTCCCGTCAAGCTCTAGATGGGTAGTCTCCAGCAACCTCTTCAACCCGGGACAATGCTCCGTTTCGGGAGTCAGGAGTTCATGTCCCTCGATGGCAGCTATGACATGATACTCCTTCCTCCGCCGCGCGACAACGACAATGGCGACCGTCAGCCCGCCCGCCGGCGGCGGAATCGACGACGTCTTCCTCTCGTGGCGGAAGAGCAACATCCGGGTCTGTCCCATCACCTTCCCTGCCGACGGAGGAGGAGGCGGGGCAGGCATGGCCAAGTAGGGGGTGGCACCTCGTCGGCTGTCGAGCGAGTCGACGGCGCCGGCGCCCCAGCGGGGGACACGTCGGGCGTCGACCTCGCGTCTGAGATGAAGACGAGCGCCGTTTCCCCGCAACACGCCAACTCCAAGCAGACGAACAATGCCAGCACGCTCGCGAAGGACATGCTGGGCGTTAGCCTCGTACCTGAGACAACGGTGCAGTCCGCCCCTGACGCGACTTCGTCACCACCCGTCGATCAAGAGGTACCGTCCGTTTCCCGTTCCATACCTTTTAGATCCAGCTGCGACCCACCAAGCGACCCCGCTTCGGTGGACGCTTTTGTAAAGGCGTGCCCAAACCCTCCGAGGTATCATATGCGGTCACCCTGGGACCGGCTGACGGCCGTCTCGACCTACGGGCCTCTGGGTTCCGAGGAAGATGACGAGCCCGACTCTGGTTGGGATTTCTCCGGGCTCGATAACCCCAGTGCCATGCGGGACTTCATGACCGCATGTGACTACTGCCTCTCTGATTGCTCCGATAGCAGCCACAGCCTCGGCGACGAGGACTGTGGCCCAAGTCGCGAATGCTTCCACGTCGATCTAGCGGGTCTCGACGAAGGCAACCATCTTGGTATGCCGGAGGACGGTGATCCCCCTAGGCCTACGCCTCGCGTTGACATCCTTCGGGAGCTAGCTGTGGTCCCAGTCCCTGCGGGGGGTCAGGATGCACAGCTCGAGCAAATCCGCGAGGTACAGGCCAGGCTCAACGAGGAAGCAGGACAACTTGTGCAGCTTCGGCAAAATATCGGGCAGGAGTGGGCAGGCCGAGCACCGGCCGGAGAAGCGCGTCACCTGGCCCAGGACGTCCAGCACCGCATCACCGACGATGCCAGGGCAAGGCTGCCTCTGGCTTCCAGTGGGGTCGGCCAGAACCTGGCTGCAGCAGCGATACTACTCCGAGCGATGCCAGAACCATCCACCACCGAGGGGCGGCGTATCCAGGGAGAGCTCAAGAATCTCCTAGAAGATACCGCGGTCCGACGGGCCGAAAGCTCTGCCTCCCGAAGGCAGGGGTACCCCCCAGAGCATCGCGCCGTGACTTCCCGATTCATGCGGGAAGCCTCGGTCCACACCGGGCCAACGCGGAACTCAGCGCCTGCGGCCCCGGGTCGCCTCGACAACGAGCACCACCGCCGCAACCGTCGAGCCCACCTCGACGAGAGGGTGCGCCGAGGCTACCACCCCAGGCGTGGGGGATGCTACGACAGCGGGGAGGATCGGAGCCCCTCGCCCGAACCACCCGGTCCGCGGGCTTTCAGTCGGGCCATACGACGAGCGCCATTCCCGACCCGGTTCCGAACCCCGACTACCATCACCAAGTACTCGGGGGAGTCAAAGCCGGAGTTGTGGCTCGCGGACTACCGGCTGGCCTGCCAGCTGGGTGGCACGGACGATGACAACCTCATCATCCGCAACCTTCCCCTATTCCTCTCTGACGTTGCCCGAGCCTGGCTGGAGCATCTGCCTCCTGCGCAGATCTCCAACTGGGACGACCTGGTCAAAGCCTTCGCCGGCAACTTCCAGGGCACATACGTGCGCCCTGGGAACTCCTGGGATCTCCGAAGCTGCGCCAGCAGCCGGGAGAATCCCTCCGGGACTACATCCGGCGATTTTCGAAGCAGCGCACCGAGCTGCCCAACATCACCGACTCGGATGTCATCAGCGCGTTCCTCGCCGGCACCACTTGCCGTGACCTGGTGAGCAAGCTGGGTCGCAAGACTCCCACCAGGGCGAGCGAGCTGATGGACATCGCCACCAAGTTCGCCTCTGGTCAGGAGGCGGTCGAGGCCATCTTCCGGAAGGACAAGCAGCCTCAGGGGCGCCAGCCGGAAGATGTCCCCGAGGCGTCCGCTCAGCGCGACATGAGGAAGAAGGGAAAGAAGAAGTCGCAAGCGAAACGCGACGCCGCCGACGCGGACCTTGTCGCCGCCGCCGAGCATAGGAACCCTCGGAAGCCTCCCGGAGGCGCCAACATGTTCGACAAAATGCTCAAGGAGTCGTGCCCCTATCATCAGGGTCCCGTTAAGCACACCCTTGAGGAATGCGTCATGCTTCGGCGCTACTTCCACAAGGTCGGGCCACCGGCGGAAGGTGGTCAGCCCACAACGACGACAAGAAGGAGGATCACAAGGCAGAGGAGTTCCCCGAGGTCCACGACTGCTTCATGATCTACGGTGGGCATGTGGCGAATGCCTCGGCTCGGCACCGCAAGCAAGAGCGTCGGGAGGTCTGCTCGGTAAAGGTGGCGGCGCCAGTCTACCTAGACTGGTCCGACAAGTACATCACCTTCGACCAGGGCGACCACCCCGACCGCGTGCCGAGCCCAGGGAAGTACCCGCTCGTTGTCGATCCCGTCATCGGCAACATCAGGCTTACCAAGGTCCTCATGGACGGAGGCAGCAGCCTCAACATCATCTACGCCGAAACCCTCGGGCTCCTGCAGATCGATCTGTCCTCGATCCGGGCCGGCGCGACGCCTTTTCACGGGATCATCCCCGGAAACGCGTCCAACCCCTTGGGCAACTCGATCTGCCCGTCTGCTTCGGGACTCCCTCCAACTTCCGAAAGGAAACCCTCACGTTCGAGGTGGTCGGGTTCCGAGGAACCTACCACGCAGTGCTGGGGAGGCCATGCTACGCCAAGTTCATGGCCGTCCCCAACTACATCTACCTCAAGCTCGAGATGCCGGGCCCCAACGGGGTCATCACCGTCGGCTCCACGTACCGACACGCATACGAATGCGACGTGGAGTGCGTGGAGTACGCCGAGGCCCTCGCCGAATCCGAGGCCCTCATCGCCGACCTGGAGAGCCTCTCCAAGGAGGCGCCAGATGCGAAGCGCCACGCCAGCAACTTCGAGCCAGCTGAGACGGTCAAATCCGTCCCTCTCGACCCCAGCAACGATGCCTCCAAGCAGATACGGATCGGCTCCGAGCTCGACCCCAAATAGGAAGCAGTGCTCGTCGACTTTCTCCGCGCGAACACCGAAGTTTTTGCGTGGAGTCCCTCGGACATGCCTGGCATATCGAGGGATGTCGCCGAGCACTCACTGGATATCCGAGCTGGAGCCCAACCCGTGAAGCAGCCTCTGCGCCGATTCGACGAAGAAAAGTGCAGAGCCATAGGCGAGGAGATCCACAAGCTGATGGCCGCAGGGTTCATCAAAGAGGTATTCCATCCCGAGTGGCTTGCCAACCCTGTGCTTGTGAGAAAGAAAGGAGGGAAATGGCGGATGTGTGTAGACTACACTGGTCTAAACAAAGCATGTCCGAAGGTTCCCTACCCTCTGCCTCGCATCGATCAAATCGTGGATTCCACTGCTGGGTGCGAAACCCTGTCTTTCCTCGATGCCTACTCAGGGTATCACCAAATTAGGATGAAAGAGTCCGACCAGCTCGCGACTTCTTTCATCACGCCCTTTGGCATGTACTACTACGTTACTATGCCATTCGATTTGAGGAATGCGGGTGCGACATACCAAAGGTGCATGAACCACGTGTTCGGAGAGCACATTGGTCGAACGGTCGAGGCTTACGTCGATGACATCGTAGTCAAGACGAGGAAAGCCTCCGACCTCCTCTCCGACCTTGAAACGACATTCCGGTGTCTCAAGGCGAAAAGTGTAAAACTCAACCCCAAGAAGTGTGTCTTCGGAGTCCCCCGAGGCATGCTCCTGGGGTTGATCGTCTCCGAGCAGGGCATCGAGGCCAACCCGGAGAAAATCACGGCCATCACCAACATGGGCCCCATCAAGGACTTGAAAGGAGTACAGAGGGTCATGGGATGTCTTGCGGCCCTGAGCCGTTTCATCTCGCGCCTCAACGAAAGAGGCCTACCTCTGTACCGCCTCTTGAGGAAGACCGAGCGCTTCACTTGGACCCCCGAGGCCGAGGAAGCCCTCGGGAACCTAAAAGCGCTCCTTACCAGCGCGCCCATCTTGGTGCCCCCCGCTGCCGGAGAAGCCCTCTTGATCTACGTCGCCGCTACCACTCAGGTGGTCAGCGCCACGATCGTGGTTGAGAGACGAGAAGAGGGGCATGCATTGCCCGTCCAGAGGTCGGTCTACTTCATCAGTGAAGTACTGTCCGAGACCAAAATCCGCTACCCACAAATCCAGAAGCTACTGTACGCGGTAATTCTGACGCGACGAAAGTTGCGACACTACTTCGAGTCTCATCCGGTGACTGTGGTGTCATCCTTCCCCCTGGGGGAGATCATCCAGTACCGAGAGGCCTCGGGTAGGATTGCAAAGTGGGTGGTGGAGATCATGGGCGAGACAATCTCGTTCGCCCCTCGGAAGGCCATCAAGTCCCAAGTCTTGGCGGACTTTGTGGCTGAATGGGTGGACACCCAGCTTCCAGCGGCTCCGATCCAGCCGGAACTCTGGACCATGTTTTTCGACGGGTCGCTGATGAAAACAGGAGCGGGCGCGGGCCTGCTCTTCATCTCACCCCTCGGGAAGCACCTCCGCTACGTGCTGCGCCTCCATTTCCCGGCGTCCAACAATGTGGCCGAGTACGAAGCTCTGGTTAACGGGTTGCGCGTCGCCATCGAGCTAGGGGTCCGACGCCTTGACGCTCGTGGCGACTCACAGCTTGTCATCGACCAAGTCATGAAGAACTCCCATTGCCGCGACCCGAAGATGGAAGACTACTGCGATGAGGTTCGGCGCCTAGAGGACAAGTTCTACGGGCTCGAGCTCAACCACATCGCCCGACGATACAACGAGACTGCGGACAAGCTGGCTAAGATAGCCTCGGGGCGGACAACGGTTCCCCCGGACGTCTTCTCCCGAGACCTACATCAACCCTCAGTCAAGACCGACGACACGCCCGAGCCCGAGAAGGTCTCGGCCCTGCCCGAGGCGCCCTCGGCTCAGCCCGAGGCACCCTCGGCCCCCGAGGGTGAGGCACTGCGCGTCGAGGAAGAGCGGAGTGGGGTCCCGCCTAATCGAGACTGGCAGACCCCGTACCTGCAATATCTCCACCGAGGAGAGCTGCCCCTAGACCGAGCCGAAGCTCGGCGACTGGCGCGGCGCACCAAGTCGTTTGTCTTGCTGGGGGACGGGAAGGAGCTCTACCACCGCAGCCCCTCAGGCATCCTCCAGCGATGCATATCCATCACCGAAGGTCAGGAGTTATTACAAGAAATACACTCGTTGGCTTGCGGTCACCACGCAGCACCTCGAGCTCTCGTTGGGAATGCCTTCCGACAGGGTTTTTACTGGCCAACCGCGGTGGCCGATGCCACTAGGATTGTACGCACCTGCCAAGGGTGTCAATTCTACGCGAAGCAGACCCACCTGCCCGCTCAGGCTCTGCAGACAATACCCATCACCTGGTCGTTTGTTGTGTGGGGTCTGGACCTCGTCGGTCCCTTGCAGAAGGCACCCGGGGGCTACACGCACCTGCTGGTCACCATCGACAAATTCTCCAAGTGGATCGAGGTCCGACCCCTAAACAGCATCAGGTCCGAACAGGCGGTGGCGTTCTTCACCAACATCATCCATCGCTTTGGGGTCCCGAACTCCATCATCACCGACAACGGCACCCAGTTCACCGGCAGAAAGTTCCTGGACTTCTGCGAGGATCACCACATTCGGGTGGACTGGGCCGCCGTAGCTCACCCCATGACGAATGGGCAAGTAGAGCGTGCCAACGGCATGATTCTGCAAGGACTCAAGCTACGGATCTACAATGACCTCAACAAGTTCGGCAGGCGATGGATGAAGGAACTCCCCTCGGTGGTCTGGAGTCTGAGGACAACGCCGAGCCGAACCACGGGCTTCACGCCGTTCTTTCTAGTCTATGGGGCCGAGGCCATCTTGCCCATAGACTTAGAATACGGTTCCCCGAGGACAAGGGCGTACGACGACCAAAGCAATCGAACCAACCAAGAAGACTCACTGGACCAGTTGGAAGAGGCTCGGGACATGGCCTTACTACACTTGGCGCGGTATCAGCAGTCCCTGCGACGCTACCACGCCCGAGGGGTTCGGTCCCGAGACCTCTAGGTGGGCGACTTGGTGCTTCGGCTGCGACAAGACGCCCGAGGGCGCCACAAGCTCACGCCTCCCTGGGAAGGGCCATTCATCATCGCCAAGATTTTGAAGCCTGGAACATACAAGCTGGCTAACAGTCAAGGCGAGATCTACAGCAACGCTTGGAACATCCGACAGCTACGTCGCTTCTACCCTTAAGATGTTTTCAAGTCATTCATACACTTCGTTTACATACGCCAATAAAGTCTAACCATCAAGAAAGGGTCAGCCTTGCCTCGGCAAAGCCCGACCCTCCCTCGGGGGCTAGAAGGGGCGAACCCCCTCTGCGTCAAAATTTTCCTCGTAAAAAGTCTTTCTGCCAGAACATCTTTCGTGCTTTTCGACTACTTCGAAAGTGGGATCCTGAAAACGACGGAGTACACGTAAGCAGGCAAGGCCGACCGAGCCGAGGGACTCCTACGCCTCCGGGATACGGATACCTCACTCATCACCTTCTGCGATAAGTAACTCACGCTCGGATAAGCGATTCCGCTGACCGAACAAGTCTTAACGCTCGAAAACTTTTCTGCCGAAACGATTTTTCGTGCCTTCTCGACTATATCGATAACAGAATCCTACGGACGAGTAAGAGCACACGTAAGCGGCAAGGCCGACCGAGCCGAGGGACTCCTACGCCTCCGGGATACGGATACCTCACTCATCACCTTCCGTGAAAAGTAACTCTCGCTCGGACAAACAATTCTGTTACCGACAAATAAGTCCAGATACTCGAAACAAGGGGAAAAGAAACGCAGCTTTACTACACGACGGCGATGTGTTTGGGCCTCGGCGGCCGCAAAAAACATACGCATACTACAAGATAAACTGTTCCTGCAGGATCAGACATCAGTGAGGGAGCAGCAGCACCCTCGGCGTCGACTCCACCTTCGGCGGAATCCGACCCGGCCTCGGACGGCAACACGGTCGGAGGATCTCCACCTTGAAGGAACCTGTTGGCACCACGCTTGGGCCATCGTCGCCGGGGTCTCCTCCAGGAACCCGGCCCGAGCAGACGGCTTGACTGGCCGCTCCGTAGCCTCAGCCAGCTGTCCCCCGAGGACATCAGCCCGGCTCGTGGCCTCGGCAACCCGACTCCGGCGTCGGTCCCGCCAGTGGACGGCCCGGCCAGGCTCCGGCCGACGAAGCTTCTTTTCGAGCCATCTCTGCCTCTGTCCGTGCTGGCACCGCTGCCTCCAGCTCGAGCTCATCGCAGAGCGGCCGAAGGTTCCTTTAACTAAGCAAGAGCAGCCTCGGGCGGCAAGGCCGACCGAGCCGAGGGACTCCTACGCCTCCGGGATACGGATACCTCACTCGTCACCTTCGCACGAGGCAACTCACACTTGGTTAAGCGGTTCAGCTAGCCGACAGGCGAGTCCTAGTGCTCGAAATGAGGACAAAACACGGCTTCACGCCAAAAAGACATACATGTTCAGGCCCTGACAGCCACAATGAACAGACACCGGCACTCAAGGTGCCATTACAAACGGAACTCCGGTTCCACTCCCGCGGGTATGAACAACCTCCACATCGGAGAGCCTGCGGGACGACAAACTCCTGGTGACTCGCCGACGGCCTCTGCAGCTGCAGCGATGGTCCCAGGACGGACGCTACCGCCGGAAGGCTCTCGTTCGCGTCCCCACTCAAGGGACGAGAACCAGATATTAAAGACAAAGAGCCAGAGGTCGGTCCGCAGGTGGCGCTGACGGTCTAGACAGTGGGGAAGCTTTCTCCAGCTGCCACCACCTCAGCACCGCAGGCGGCGACCACCTATCCACCAACACCGCACCAGCGAGCGTCGGCCACCCCAAAGCGCACCGGCAGGTCCTCACTCCTGTCCTCGCCACGAGAGCGAGGATAGAGGACGAAATGTTGCACCCTGGCTGGGCAGCAACAGTTCGCCTTCCCCGGCATGGCTGGAGGGCGCCTCCTCCGCAGAGCTGGAGGATGGTTTCCACCCCCAGGAGCTGGAAGAAGAGGTGGCCAGCCGACCCGTGCAGGAGGTAGAGCTCTGGCTCGCCTCGCTCCCCGCCCCAGCAAGGATGATGAAGATCCTTGAAGCTGAGGGCGGGGTAGAGGTCGCAGCCCGGTTTGCTTCTCCCCACCATCAAACTGGTGGTCACCGTCTTAGGTGACCACCGGCGAGGGATGCAGCCGGGCTGCCTGATGAAAATCCTTGAAGCCGAGCAATGGCTGAAAGGTACCAACTTCCGCGAAGTTGCGTTCCTCCAACGATGACAAGACAGAAGAACCGCGGGTGCTCCCCATCCGGGGGCTCGGAAGGTGGAAGGACGCGATGCACGAAGGGAGTGCGAAGACATGGTTGCCATTCAAGGGAGTCACCCTCCTTTTAAAGGCGACTCTCCCCACTTGCGTCCTCAGCCGTCGCGGGCTGAGTCTTCACCAACACGCTCCAAGGTCCTCCCCCTATGACACGGGGGCTGGGTCCCACGCATCATGCAAGCTGGCCCAGTACAGAAGGAGCCAAATTGCCACGCGCGGAGCGTACAACCGCCCAGCGGTTACAAGCACTCCTCCACTTTCGCCCAGACCAGTGAGTGAAAAGGCGGACCGCCATGCAGGCGACATGCAACCACACCAAGGGGGCGCACCCTTTCGACTCTGACGCATCCAGCATGGAGGCCCAGGCCCACGCGTCATGTAACCGGCGCGCCGGTTACTACGTGCGAGAAGCTGCACCGCCACTTGCGCCAGTACCGCGCCTTCTCGACTGCGGAACCAGTGCCGCGACTCGAGGCGACCCTATGCATGACCCAATAGTGCCAACCGAGCACATCGATCACGGGTCAGTCAGCCGCGGGAGAAGGCGCGACGGTCAATATGGCCAAAAGTGGGCCGGCAGTAATGGCGGCGGCAGGCGGGCAGAAGCAGCGGTCAAGTCGTCTGCAGGCTCACGTCCCCTCCTGGGACAGCAAGAGAGCCCTCTCCCACGGCGTGAAGACGACGCGCCCGTGTTCCGTTCCTCGAACGGCTCGCGCACGCACAACGACAGCCCCGTGAACCACTCATCCCGTCGCATTAACTCTGCGGCAGGACAGATGGCACCTTTGGCAGGCGAAGCAGGCGACGCTTCACCTCCGCCATAATGACCGCGTCAAAAAAGGTGCGCCACGTCGTTCGATTTCGTATCCTTTTCCTCCTCCTCTTTCTCTCTCTTGCTACAGGGACCGAGAAAGGGGATACTCCAAAAGGGATCCTTCTCCGCGAAGGAAGCGGGCCCCGAGACCCCCTACTGATCAGAGGTTCGAAGGCTGGCCCCTCGGAAGGGTTCGACAGCCGCCTCAGAGCACTCGGGCTCCGAGCCCCTCCTACTGATCAGAGGTTCGAAGGCTGGCCCCTCGGAAGGGTTCGACAGCCGCCTCAGAACACTCGGGCTCCGCGCCCACCGTACCACTGGTCAGAGGTTCGAAGGCTGGCCCCTCGCATGGGTTCGACAGCTGCCTCAGGCCACTCGGGCTCCGCGCCCACTACTGATCAGGGGTTCGTAGGCTGGCCCCCAAAGGGTTCGACAGCCGCCTCAGAGAACGCAGAGCGAGGGATGACTCTGGGTACGTCCGATACATGGCCGAGGCTCGGGCTACGCTCCCGAGGTACCCTAGTACATTTCTGAGACCAGCAGGAGCGATTCTGTAACGGAATCCCATCAGAGGGAGGCATCGAGCCCTCGGACCCTATCAAACGGGACTGGGTCCGGCAAATCACCTGCAGGTACTTTTGGAGCGCGCCTCTGGGCCACTAGCCGACCCTTATCGAACGGGGCACGGACGTCCACTCGGATCACCCGCTAGCAACTCACTGGAGACACCATGTTCGGCGCCCTCCGAGGGCAACATGGCGCTTTCCCCCCCTCCTCCTTGCGGAAAGGCGACACAGGGGCGTATGAAAAAAGCCGAGTCTGTCCTTGACCGTCCTCTCGCTCTGTGCGGAGGCTCGGGGGCTGCTCTCACAAACCCGGCTCCGACCAAACCGTTGACAGCGTCAACATACCAGCCCGAGAACTTGGAACCTGACTATGCACCCGGGCTACGGCCAGTTCGCATGAGGGAACAACCAGACGGCCGAAGCATCACGAAACGCGCTAAGACTTCGAAGGAGTCAAACCACTCCTCCGAGGCCTCGGGGGCTACACCCGGCGGGTGTGCTCGCGCGCACCCACCGGAACGAAACGCAACCGAGAAAGGCCGGTCCCCTTGCAAAAAAGTGCGACAAAAGCCTCCAAGCGAGTATCAACACTCCCTTCGAGGCTCGGGGGCTACTGTCGGGGACCATAATTAGGGGTACCCCCAAGACTCCTAATCTCAGCTGGTAACCCCCATCAGCACAAAGCTGCAAAGGCCTGATGAGCGCGATTAAGGTCAAGGCTCAGTCCACTCAAGGGACATGATCTCGCCTCGCCCGAGCCCAGCCTCGGGCAAAGGCAGCCGACCCCAGAGGATTCACGTCTCGCCCGAGGGCCCCCTCAAGCGACGGACACACCTTCGGCTCACCCGAGGCCCAGTCTTCGCGGAGAAGCAACCTTGGCCAGATCACCACGCCAACCGACCGTATCACAGGAGCATTTAATGCAATGATCGACTGACACCTTATCCTGACGCGCGCTCCTCAGTCGACAGAGCCGAAGTGACCGCAGTCACTTCGCCGCTCCACTAACCGACCTGACAGGAAACAGCGCCGCCTGCCCCGCTCCAACTGTTGTGCCACTCGACAGAGTGAGGCTGACAGCAGCTAAGTCCAGCCTCGGGCGCCATGGGAAGCTCCACCTCGCTCGACCCAGGGCTCGGACTCAGCCTCGACCCCGGAAGACGGACTCCGCCTCGCCCGACCCCAGGGCTCGGACTCAGCCTCGACCTCGGAAGACGGTCTCCGCCTCGCCCGACCCAGGGCTCGGACTCAGCCTCGACCCCGGAAGACGGACTCCGCCTCGCCCGACCCCAGGGCTCGGACTCAGCCTCGGCCTCGGAAGACGGTCTCCGCCTCGCCCGACTCAGGGCTCGGACTCAGCCTCGACCCCGGAAGACGAACTCTGCCTCGCCCGACCCAGGGCCCAGACTCGACCTCGACCTCGGAGGAGCCTCCGCCTCGCCCGACCTCGGGCTCGGACCCGCCACGTCACAGGGAAGGCCATCATTACCCTACCCCTAGCTAGTTCAGGCTACGGGGAACAAGACCGGCGTCCCATCCGGCTCGCCCCGGTAAACAAGTAATGATGGCACCCCGCGTGCTCAATGACGACGGCGGCTCTCAGCCCCTAACGGAAGCAAGGAGACGTCAGCAAGGATCCGACAGCCCTGACAGCTGTACTTCCACAAGGCTCAAGCACTCCTCCGACGACCACGACATCACATGAACAGGGCGCCAAAACCTCTCCGGCTGCCACGACGACATGTACTTAGGGCTCTAGCTCCTCTCTGCTAGACACGTTAGCACACTGCTACACCCCCCATTGTACACCTGGCCCCTCTCCTTACGCCTATAAAAGGAAGGTCCAGGGCTCTCGTACGAGGAGGTTGGCCGCGCGGGAGAACAGGCCGACGCGCAGGGCTCCCTCCCCCTCTCTCTCCCACGCGGACGCTTGTAACCCCTCTACTGCAAGCGCACCTGACCTGGGCGCAGGACAACACGAAGGCCGCGGGTTTCCCCTTTGCTGTTTCTCCCCCCCTTTTGTGCTCCGTCTCGCGCCGACCTATCTGGGCTGGGACACGCGGCGACAATTTACTCGTCGGTCCAGAGACCCCCCGGGGTCGAAACGCCGACACTATGTGGGGCTGGGTCAGACTCTAAATAACCCTTAAACTTCTTTTGGACGTAGATATTGAAGTCTGGAATTAGGAATTGGAACCAGGATTCTTGAATTCTATTGTTTGGTTGTCTATTTAAAATTAAAGCACAATTTCTCAGTAATAGACTATAACTAGAAGTTTCCTCTCATAATTCAGAGCGTAGACCCTCTGTATTAGCTAGAGTGTCAATTTCTGTTCCATCAACACAATAGATTTACCGCAACTCATTTCTAATACCAGGCAGATTTATTATTGGATCTAATTTAATTCTATCATCTCTAATATCTACATCCAAACAGACCCTTAGAATTATCATGGATCGTGGTGAAAAACATAATAGATTGACACTCGCAGGGGACCTTAACTTAGATGTCAAGTTGGGTTTGGTTAGCCGAGATCATATCAACAATATGATCACTTATGTGTATTTTTTAATATATCTCTCTATTTCTCGGTTCGCTCCAATTATGGACGTTGAGTAGTAGTCCATCACTTGCGGCTGCTTTGTGTGTTGAGCGAGGATAGGATATTTCGTTTCTTACCATGATGGTGTTCCCGTTCTGAATTTGCACTGACCACTGAAGTGTGCTTTAGTTTCTTGAATGATGTCATCCACATGGCACTTTTAGCCTATTTCGACCAACGCTTGGAATCGAATGAATTAAGGCTTTTAGGCTTTAGATCACCACTCATATCTTGATCGAGACTTAGACACGGGTCCACCGCCATAAGCGAGCACAACCTCGACCAAGGGTTCATCCGAAGGAAGATAGGGCTGATACATATGGTCCATTTGTCACTGCGAGAAGTTAACAACAAACCAAACAACTTTTACATTTCACACAACTCATAATATATACCTATTTTTTCACAACATATCGCTCACAACAACTTTTCTCAAAAACCACGATCAACCATTTCTCTGTCCCGCGCAACACCGATGTGGCCACACCATATTGACTTGACAATTGCTGCACTTAGGGCTTGGGCCCTGTTTGGTCCATAACTCATTCTAGAATTTCATTATCAGCTAAATAGCTCCTAGATTTTGTATTGGTTTTTGCCAGAATTTCACAATCTCAAAATAGGTTGATAATAGAATTCGTTTGAATTTTGCGTAGTATCCAACTCCTCAAAATATATGGGAACCAAACACCAGATTATTTGTCATTTGCGACAGGTAGCTTGGATCCATACCGTCAATCGCATCAGATCGTGAATCCCTTTCCTCCTACCGCGCTAGGGTTTTGCAACGGCCTCAATGGCGTCCACCGCCGCCACTGTCACGTTTGGCGGCAAGGGCGCCGCCCTATCGCCGGCCGCCGTCTACGCGCTCTCCATCGGCCTCGCCGCCCCGGGCATCGACCCTTCGGCGCACAAGGCGCTCTCCACCCGCGCGCCCTCGCCACAGGAGACCCCCGCGCCCCTTGCCGCCGCGCTCCCGGCGCTGGCGCCCGCCGAGTCCCGCGCCGCCGCGGCCGTGTTGCTGAACAAGCTGGTCCTCACTGCGTCCGACTCTGCCTCCGCGCTCGTCACCGCCGCCACGGCCGTCGGCCTCGCAGGCTCGCTCGACCTCGCCGCCGCGCTGCCGCTCGGCTCCCGGGACGAGGTCGCGGTGGCAGCGGCTTCCGCGCCTGTCGCGGTCGGGCTCGCAGCGCTGGTCGACTGCTGCGCCGCGCCGCTCGCCCGCGTTGCCGACGCCGTCGCCGCGCTGTCGTGCGAAGCCGTGCGCGGGGACGCCGCGGCCTTCGACGTGCAGGCCTCCGGCGACGGGCTCTCCTCCAAGGACGAGGCCGACGTCGCTGCCGACATCAAGGTGCTCGTCTTCGGGTCCAAGCTTGTCGGCGCTGCCGGGGGCGCCCCCGCCGCCGCCACGTTCGCCAAGGTGCCCGCGCTGAACGGGATCTTCCGCCAGGCGGTTCGGGCGCTGCACGCCCAAGTGCGCATCGAGCTCAACGCGCCTGTGAAATTGGGGAAGAAGGATGCCGGTCAAACCGGTGAGGGAAAGGAGGAGGCATTGGTGGTGCTGGCCACACAGCTCGCTAGAGCAGTGCAGGCACTGTGCAGGTTGAGTGTCGCCCGGGCAAGGCTCTGTGCCGAGAGATTTGCTGATGCTGAGCTTCGGGATAAGCTTACTGCTGGCATTAGCGTCGATGATTTGAGGGGGATGCTTGACAAGGTTTTGATTGATTCAGATGCTGTGTCAGTCTTGAAGGGGGTGTACAACCACTTGCTCAAGTTCAGGGACTTTCTCTCCTGGGAAGCAGCTATGGCCATGGCAGTAATTGAAACAGACAGTTCAATTGAGAAGCCGCAATCTGCTGTTGACAACGAAGCAGCTGGTTCAAGTGAAAAGGCACAGGCTGGTGGGGACAAAGCAAAGGGTGACAAGAAGAGCAAGAAGAAGAAAACTTTGGGGAAGGGTACATCTGCTGTGCTGATGCTGCTTAGGGACCATGTGACAAATGGAAGTACTGTTGCTTCCGTGAATTCTGTGCTTGTTGCAGAGTGGGCAGCCTCTCTCTCATTGCTCTTTGATCCTAAATGTCCCGGATTGGTGTCCCTTGTGGAGAAAGTGAAGGAGATTGTTGAGAGCAATGAAGTCAGGAGATTGCCTAAAATTCCTAAGGTGATAATCATATTGTTCGCAGACGGCGCTGTTTTATTTATATGGTCTAATTAGTGGTACCCATATTGTAATGCTGTTCCCTTTCCTCACTTTTCTAAATGTTTGTGCTTACTCCTGTTAGGGTACACGTGACTTTGGGAAAGAGCAAATGGCGATAAGAGAGCGAGCATTTTCAATTATAACTAGTGTATTCAAGATGCACGGTGCTACTGCACTTGATACCCCTGTATTTGAGCTGAGAGAAACCCTTATGGGAAAATATGGTGAAGACTCAAAATTGATATATGACCTGGCTGATCAGGTATTGTTTCAGTGCTCTCATGTTTCGGCTTGGTGAACAGGTGTTACTTAGCAGAAATTTCCTGTTCATGTTTGAATTTGTCTATACTTGTTTTTTTTCTATAGATTGTGCAGAAGGCTAATGATATTGGCACTTTGGCAGTATCTGAGGCACTCAGCCTATTCATTTGTTGCAGTGTTTTCCTTATTTAGTGTTCTCATAATTATGTTTTGATGTCGTACCATTAAATAACATGCAGGGTGGTGAGCTTTGCTCTTTGCGTTATGATCTGACTGTTCCATTTGCCCGGTACGTTGCCATGAATAGCATAAGCGCACTGAAGAGATACCAGATTGCAAAAGTATATAGGAGAGATAATCCATCAAAGGGAAGGTACCGAGAATTCTACCAATGTGATTTCGACATTGCTGGTGTATATGAACCTATGGAACCGGATTTTGAGGTCATCAAAGTTTTGACTGAGTTGCTGAATCAACTGGATATAGGCACGTATGAGATAAAATTAAATCACAGAAAGTTGCTGGATGGAATGTTGGAGATTTGTGGTGTGCCTCCTCAAAAGTTCAGAACCGTTTGCTCGAGTATTGACAAGCTGGACAAGCAAACATTCGAACAGGTGAAGAAAGAACTGGTAAGTATATGAATTAATTTGTTTCAGTTGAGGGTTCATTCTTTTATATAATGAATTTAATGAGTTGTAGATATGTTGAACATAGTCCTAAGTATTTTTCGTGTTCGATTAGGTGGATGAGAAAGGTATATCAAATGAAACTGCAGATGAAATTGGCAATTTAGTGAAGACTAGAGGAGCCCCCTTGGAAGTTTTGATGGAGTTGAGAAAGGATAGCAGCAAGTTTATGAATAATGAAGGGTCTGTTGCTGCACTGAATGAGCTGGAGATATTATTCAAGGCTCTGGATAAAGCAAATGCAATAGACAAGATAGTTTTTGATTTAAGTTTGGCCAGGGGGCTTGATTACTACACTGGTGTTATATATGAAGCCGTTTTTAAGGGTTCAGCTCAGGTTAGAAATGATTACTTATCACTGCACAGTGATGTTCAACTTAATTAATCAGTACTCTGGATCTTCTTAATGCATAGGTTATTATTCATCACCTCAATACATAGCTTTTTTTAAAAAATAAATCTATTCATTGACAATTGATGTATTCAACATTTGATGTATTTTTACTATTTCTCATCGCATATTCAGTTACACACCCTTTTCTAATTTTCACAGAGCTAAAGATCATTTTAGTTGATTCCTGTACAGCTGTACTAACCATATTTGGTGACAGGTTGGCTCCATTGCAGCTGGTGGTCGGTACGACAACCTTGTGGGTATGTTCAGCGGGAAGCAAATCCCCGCTGTTGGTGTGAGCCTTGGAATTGAGAGAGTCTTTGCAATCATGGAGCAACAGGAGAAAGAAAGAAATGAGGTATTTGAGCCCTCTATCATTTTATCCTCCTTTCAATATGACTTCTATCAACTTAATAAATTTGTCTTGAACTGTAGAAGATCCGGCCTACAGAGACACAGGTGCTGGTGTCAATCCTGGGAAAGGACCTTACACTAGCTGCAGAGCTCGCGAGCGAGCTGTGGAATGCTGGGTTAAAGGCAGAATTCAAGCTCACTACTAGGGTGGCGAACCACATCAAGTATGCCTTGCAATCAGGCATTCCGTGGATGGTGCTAGTCGGTGAGTCTGAGTTGCAGAAGGGAAGTGTTAAATTGAAGGATGTTGAAGCCAACCAGGAAGAAGAGGTTGATAGGAAGGATTTTGTTCAAGAGCTGAAGAAGAGATTGAGTAAACCCAACATTCATTTGAGGCAAAATCAATTACGGCAGAGGCGGAGAATGATACTGCAGCATTGTAGTTTAAAGTGCTGGGGATGTTTTTGTTAGATTACCCGTCTAGGGTTTGGTGTCTTCCCCATGTAATTACCTTCTCACCCCTTTGTAATGGACCAGCCCCAATTACCTAAGTCTATTAATACCACACCCAACCCTGATTAGGGTTAGGGTTTTTATTCCAACTTGGTACCAAAGCCATTTTTTTTCTCTCTTCCCTCCCACCCACAGCCGCCGGGCTGCTCCCCTTCCCCCGCCGGGCGTCCATCTCTGGCCGTCAACCTCCCTGCAGCCGCCTTCGCCTGGCCCTTCCACCGGCGGCGCGCGGCTCCTCCCTCCCTGGCTCCTCCCTCCGTCGGCCTCCCAGCAGTAGCCCCGACGCGCGAGCTCCGCTCCCGCTGAGCGCGCCCCTTCCCCGCCGCGACCCCGGCGCCCTGCGGCCAGCCGGTCGCGCAAGAGCTGACCGCTGCCGGCGCCGGCCAGCGGCAGCAGCCCCATCACCATCACCCGCTCCTCGCGGCGGCCGCTGCGGCGTCGCTCCTCGCCGCACTCTACCTGCCTCGGCCGGTGCTGCTGCTCGTGCTCTCTCCGGCCTCGCTTTCCTCCCTGCTCCTACTCCTCTCCTTCTTCCACCTTGGCTCTTGCTGCCGCCTCCGGCCCTCGCCGTGCCGTCAACCGAGTCCCGTGTCGCGCCCAGGCGCCCTGCCGCCGCGCGTCCTCTCTGCCGGTCTCGCCCCCTAGACCGCAGCCGCCCTGTGCCAGATCCCGCTGCGCCCGGCCTCTCCTCGCCGGGATCCCGCCGCGTCCGGCTCCGCATCTCTGCCCTGTCGCCGACTTTCGCGACCTCCTCCTCTAGCTCTCCTCCGTCAACCGCTGGTCCCCAGCCGCCCTTCTCCCTGCCGCGAGCGCTCCCTGCCGCGGCATCCTCTTCCCCTGCCGTCGGGCACTGTCGGCCTCTGCTCCCAGCCTCACCGCCCGACCCAATCCTAGCGGCTGCGCGCGCCCTACCAGCGTTGTCTCCTCCCACACCGGTTCCATGGCATCACCCCCGCCATACATGAGCTTTACTTCGCCCGCCGCTCTCGTGACTGTGCGTGTCCTCCTCCACGACGGCCAGCTCATCCGGGGCATGTTCGTGTCCTTCGATCCAGTCTGGAACCCTATTCTTCGGGACTGCGTCGAGGTCCACCCTCAGGCGGGCCGTCACGTGCCTGGACCGCTTGTCTTCCCACGTACTGCGATCGCCTCCCTAGCGGTTGAGCCCGTGCCATCTCCCTCCCTTCCTAGTGCCTCTGTCGGGGCACCTTCTTTGGCCCTCTCCGCTCACACCGTTCCTTCGCCACTACCACCTCCTCGAACCACCACCGATTGGGTGGTTGACTCTGGGGCCTCCTTCCACACTACCCCCACCACTAGTTCGTTACTCCACTCCCATCCACCCCACCCCTCACATCCTTCCTCCGTCGTCGGCAACGGTTCCACCCTCCCGGTCACCTCAGTAGGTACATCGGTTCTTCCAGGACCATTCTGCCTTAACGACGTCCTTGTTGCTGCCGGACTGACTCATCCCCTCCTTTCGGTTCGTCGCTTCACTAGTGACAACCAGTGCTCTATGGAGTTCGACCCCTGGGGTCTCACCATACGCCACCTTCCCACACATGCTGTGCTCGCTCGCTGTGACAGCTCCGGCCCCCTCTATTCTCTTCACTTGCCCTCCACTCCCCACACCAGAGTAGCCTCATCTCCTGCACTTACTACTACCACCACATCACATGCTCTTTCTACTACCACCACCTCCTCCGCCATTTGGCACCGTCGCCTCGGGCACCCTAGACCTGACGTCATGTCCCAGCTTTCCGGCCACTCAGACATATCATATACTCGGGGCTCTTCTGAGCGCCTCTGTCATGCTTGTCAGCTCGGCCGTCACTCCTGTCTTCCTTTTTCCACTTCCACGTCCAGGGCTGTTCAGGCCTTTGATCTTGTCCACTGTGATCTCTGGACGTCTCCTGTCCTTAGCCTCTCCGGCTACAAATACTACCTGGTCATTCTGGATGACTACTCCCATTTCCTTTGGACTTCCCCCCTTCGGCTGAAGTCCGACACGTTTACCACCCTCACTTCTTCGCCTGGGTATCCACCCAGTTCCGACGCCCGATCCGTGCCCTGCAGTGCGACAATGGCCGCGAGTTCGACAACAACGCCTCCTGTTCTTTCTTCCTCACTCATGGCGTCCAGTTGCGTCTCTTGTGTCCCTACACCTCTGCTCAGAACGGCTGGGCCGAGCGCATGATTCGCACCACCACCAACATGATCCGCTGTCTTCTCTTTCAGGCGTCTCTCCCTGCCACCTACTGGGCAGAGGCCCTTCATACCGCCACGCATCTCCTCAACCGTCTTCCCTCGAAGGCGGTGAGCCACCCTACACCTCACTTCGCCCTGTACGACACATCCCCTTCCTACGACCACCTACGCGTGTTCGGCTGTGCGTGCTACCCTAACATTTCCGCTACCGCCCCTAACAAGCTTTCTCCTCGCTCCACTCGCTGCCTCTTCCTCGGCTACTCCCCTGACCACAAGGGGTATTGGTGCCTGGACCTCACCTCCCACCGCATCATCATCTCTCGTCACGTCGTCTTCGACGAAGATATGTTTCCCCTTGCAGGCTCCACCCCACCCACCGATCTTGACTCCCTCCTCGAGTCCGATCCGATTCCCCCCACCCCCGGCGCTCCGTCTTGCACCGTTACCTGCTCCTCGTGCGGCCACGACGCAACAGCTCATGCCCATTTCCGCGCCACGCGCGGCCCCATCGACCCCGCCTGCGCCACGCGTGGCCACGTCGATCATGCCTGCGCCATGCGCGGCCCCATCGATCCTGCCTGCGCCACGCGCGGCCCCGTCGACCACGCCTGCGCCACGCGCGGCCCCGTCAATCCTACCTGCGCCACGCGCGGCCCCATCGACCCCGCCTGCGCCACGTGCGGCCCCGTCGACCTCGGCTCGCTTCACCAACCCCGCGCTCGTCTACCACCGCCGCGGCCACGCCACTACCTCGGCGCCCCCAACTCGGGCCCGTCGATGAGCGCGACCCGCTTCGCCGACCCCGCCGTCGTATATCACCGCCGCGAGCCGGCCACACCCGCCGCTCTCGACGTTCCGGCGGTCCGCTCTGAGCTGTCCGTATACCACCCGGTCGCCATCCACCGCGACCCCGGACACGTCCACCCGATGGTGACTCGGCGCGCCGCTGGCATTCTTCGCCCCGTCGACCGGCTGATCCTGACAGCTGATACGTCCAGCACTCCACCCGACGCTTCCCCGGTGCCCTCCTCCATTCACACTGCCCTCGCCGACCCACATTGGCGTCGTGCTATGGAGGAGGAGTACGCGGCCCTCTTGGCCAACCACACCTGGGACCTTGTGCCGTGTCCACCAGGCACCAACGTGGTCACCGGCAAGTGGCTATTTCGCCACAAGCTGACCTCGGACGGCTCCCTCGACCGCTACAAGGCCCGTTGGGTCCTTCGGGGCTTCACACAGCGTCCCGGAGTGGACTATGATGAGACCTTCAGCCCCATCGTCAAGTTCGCCACTCTTCGCGCCGTCCTCTCCCTCGCCCTCTTCCGCGACTGGGCGATCCATCAGCTCGATGTCAAGAATGCCTTCCTCCATGGCACTCTGACGGAGACTGTCTACTGCAGCCAGCCCACCGGCTTCGTCGACGCTGACCGTCCGGATCTGGTCTGCCGGCTGAACCGGTCCCTGTACGGCCTCAAGCAGGCGCCACGGGCATGGTACAGTCGCTTCGCCTCCTACCTGGCCTCCATCGGCTTCGTCGAGGCCAAGTCAGACACGTCCCTGTTCATCTACCGGCGCGGCAACGACACCGTCTACCTCCTGCTCTACGTCGACGACATTGTGCTCACGACATCCACCGCCGACCTTCTACACCGCACGATCATCGCCCTTCAGCGGGAGTTTGCGATGAAGGACCTGGGGCCCCTGCACCACTTCCTCGGCATCACCGCCGAGCGCCGGCCTCAGGGTCTGTTCCTCCACCAGCGCTAGTACGCCATCGACATCCTGGAGTGGGCTGGCATGTCTGATTGCAAGCCTTGCTCCACGCCTGTCGACACTGAGGCGAAGCTCTCTGAGGACGCCGGGCCTCTGGTCACCGACGCGATGTCCTACCGGAGCCTGACCGGCGCTCTAGTACCTCACCTTCTCCAGGCCCGACATCGCATACGCCGTCCAGCAGGTGTGCCTGCATATGCACACTCCGCGGGAGCCCCATCTCACTGCGCTCAAGCGGATTCTACGCTACCTCCGCGGCTCCCTCGACTACGGCCTCCTTCTCCGACCATCCCCGACATCGGAGCTCGTGGTCTACACTGACGCTGACTGGGCTGGCTGTCCCGACTAGGGATGGCAACGGATAAACTATCCGCGGATAGTATCTCTGGACATCCATATCCGCGACTTATATCCGATATCCGAACCCATACCCGTTATCCGTTATGGATAAAAAACAGTATCCACATCCGTTACCCGCGGGTAATGGATATCCGCGGATATATCCATTTGCCCACTACACATACAACATATTTAAATCCAGCAAATTCTAGGCGACAGTCGCGGATATATTTGTTTGCCCACTAAACATACAACATATTTAAATCCTAACAACAATTATATGTACGTATTGTACCTGTACTCTAGGCGACAGTCACGGTAGGAGTGGGAGAGGAGAGATGGAGAGGGTCTCGAGCGAGAGCGACCGAGCGAGGGCTTCGCTGGAAGCCTGGAACCTAGGCATGTGGCCTTGTGGGCTGTGGCCCGCGGGTCTGTGGGACGGGATTACGATATATTTTAATGGATCTTCGGGTATTTGGGTATGGATACTGATTTTTCGTACCCGTTTTAAAAATATCCACGGATATCAAGTGCTACCCGTATCCGTATCCATGGATATAGACTCGTACCCAAAACCGTGCCCAACGGGTTTTTTATCCGCGGGTACACGGATAAATCACATCCATTGCCATCCCTAGTCCCGACACGCGCCGATCCACCTCCGGTTACGCCGTGTTCCTGGGCGGCAACCTCGTCTCTTGGGCCGCCAAGCGACAGCCCGTCGTCTCTCACTCCAGCGCTGAGGCCGAGTACCGTGCCGTGGCCAACGGCGTGGCAGAGGCCTCCTGGCTGCGCCAGCTCCTCCACGAGCTCCACAGTCCCCTCCAGCGCGCCACCCTCGTCTACTGCGACAACGTCAGCACGGTCTACCTCTCCACCAACCCCGTGCAACATCAGCGCACGAAGCATGTAGAGATCGACCTGCACTTCGTCCGCGAGCGAGTCGCTGCCGGTGACGTTCGGGTTCTCAGCGTCCCCACCACGCTGCAGTTCGCCGACATCTCAACAAGGGGTTACCGTCGAGTGTATTTTTAGACTTTCGATCCAGTCTCAACATCTGTACAGGATAGAGTTGTGACTGCGGGGGGGGGGGGGGGGGGGGGGTGTTGGATTACCCGTCTAGGGTTTGGGGTCTTCCCCATGTAATTACCTTCTCACCCCTTTGTAATGGGCCAGGCCCAATTACCTAAGTCTATTAATACCACACCCAGCCCTGATTAGGGTTAGGGTTTCCATTCCAACTGTTTTCAGTCGCCTTGGCAGAGAGCCGCTTGTTATGGTCCCCTGAATCACAATGCATTATGGTGATGAATCAGGCCGTGACATATTGTAAATTGTTATTCTTTTTGTACTTGAGAAATCAAAAGTTTTTTCTCACATGTAGTTTGGAACAGCAACAACAAAGCCAGTAACCTTATTTTTTTCATTGCATTTATTGACCACGACTCCAAAACATCTGTATGGCTACTGCTGTTATTCTTGGCCAAGTTGAAACAACCAAAACGGGGAACAATAAGAGAACATTACACCAGTGCATAGAGCTTGTGAGTCGACTGCATATACCCCGTCCATGCTTTGTGGCATCCACGGTCTTCTTGAGCAGCATTGCCATCATCAGGGGGAGTAGCATTGCCATAGATCCTATTTGTTTCAGTTTTTTTCCTGATTCTGGCCATAAGAAGCTACTACGGATAATCAAACACCCAGCTTTTTATCCCGTTTATATGAGAATCACTTTAGTGAAATCTGTCCAAAATCGATATCAACACACAATCCCTTTATTTGTTCTTTTCTTTCAATTATAAATTGGATGTTATTAACTTAGATGAACAACATTGCCACCATCACGGGGGAATAGCATAGCCATAGTCACGACCTCATCGGGGTGGGCCTGTTTTGCGACATCCACGATATTCTTGAGCACCATTTTGCGACATCCATGATGTTCTTAAGCAGCATTGTGGCATGTTTGTAACATCCCTTCTTTATTTGTTCTTTTCTTTCAATTATAAATTGGATGCTACCAACTTAGATGAAAACAATCATAAGATTCATCTTCATCATCTTTCTGATTCTTTTGATTATTTCTTCACCAACATGGAGGATGTGTGGAGGATTGCTCGTCATCATTATCTTCTTAACTTACGGAGCTTTAGCTTGATTTCTCCATTTGCTTCTTGTCCTTCATGTTCTTATGCTTTTCACATGAGATCTATGCCCCTGCTTGATGAAGTGTCTTCTTCTTGACTTGTCTTTAATAACATCTCAAATGTCACTAATCTTGCTAACGACAAACAACATGATTATTGTGCTCAAGCAAGTCCTCCATATGACCATGTTTTATATTGCTTCAGCTTCACAAAGTTTGGTGAAGTTTTTTCTCGAACATGCAGGAGAGTTACATATCATTATATTAAGAAGATGAAAAACAAGGGCGAGAGCCCAGCACAAAACAAAACATTAACCATACACACGCTCATGCACAAAACACACACACACACACTAGACTAAAGCAATGTTGAACGACTAAAAAGCCAATAAATTGCTCGGGGAGAAGAGGTAGCCAAGAAGGTAAGACTTCTCGAACCAGCCAAGACCCACATCTCCTTTTCCTTCTTGGCTCTAAATAAAGTAGCACGTATATTAGCACAATGTCCCTCAAAGACACATTCATTCCTGATTTTCCAAAGCGTCCAAGCTCCCAGAATGGTAAGGGTATTGACACCCATTCAGGCAAATCCTTCAACATTCTCGGAGACCCGTTTCCATCATAAGAAAAAATTGTAGTTGTCAGCTTGCAGCGCCAACCCTTGGAGACCAACTTGATTGAACAATCTAAACCAGAATTCCTTAGAGAAAACACAAGACAAAAGAAGATGGTTCACTGTTTCTTCCTCTTGACCACATAGAATACATTTCTCATTGTGAGACAGTCCTCGTCTAGACAACCGATCCACAGTCCAGCATTGGTTGCTGCTAGCCACATGAAAAATCTGCACTTCGAAGGCGCCCAAGATTTCCAAATACGTTCAAAAGGTCCAAACTGTGTTGAGCCAAAAAAACAAGCACTCATACGCTATTTTGGCTGAATATTTTCCATTGCTATCTAATCTAAAAAATGGTTATCCTCCACATCCGGCTGCAACTCCACACCTCGCCACATACTGTCTCAGTCGAACCACCACCGATGGATAGGATCAGTCAATCCTAGTTGAAGGGATGATAGAGCTGGAGTGCTCGATCTTTCGATGAGGTAGATAATTTCGATTTGGTGGAGGCGAAGACTATCGCGATCCAACTACGAACAAACAGGTCGTGGCGCCTTAGCAATCGCAAAACCAACTCCAATTGGTTATAGACCTTGCTGGTGACAAGATCAACCTGAACACGAAGTTCTACTCCTGCGAGCAATCGAAGAAACAAGCAAGAATAAGATGTAGGCAAAACTGAATATCAATCACTCACGAATTGGGGTTCACGATGTCTGTCCACAGGTGGACGTTGAGCACAACTGTAGTACAAATGTTTGCATGATGGCTAAACTTATCAAAGAAAACCCAACTCTATGAGGGGGCACAACCCCTAGTTAAATAGGGAGGAGGAGGTGGCGTCCAGCGTTCCCACAAGGCAGGGAATAGGCGCCCAATCAGCCACATAATCTCCTGCCCACAAGGCAGGGAATAGGCACCCAATCAGTCACACAATCTCCTGTCCACAAGGCATGGTGAAAGTCGCCTAAAGGGAGGGTGAATAGGCAAAACCTGAAAATTATAAACTTTGAACACACACTTCACCGGGGTTAGGGTTAGAAATAAATAATAGTAAATTCGGAGTGCGGAAGATAGTTCTTGCTATGAGTTGCTCAATCAATGCGAATAACTTTGGGAGCTAACTCAAAACAATGTGAGCAAGAGAACTTTTAGAGAGAGAGAGAGAGGAGAGGAAAGAAACAAATCGAATTGTGAAGATCAACACAAATGGACACGGTGATTTGTTTCCCGAGGTTCGGTTCCAAAGAACCTACTCCCCATTGAGGAGGTCACAAAGGCCGGGTCTATTTTGACCCTTTCCCTCTCTCAATCGGTCACTTAGACGGTTGAGTGCTTCTTCTTAATCTCACGGGTCACAAAGACCCCGTAAGGATCACCACACACTTAGATGTCTCATGCTAGCTTTACAAACTACTTAGAAGGTTTAGAGAGAGATGAAGAAAGCAACCAAACAACAAGAGCAACAAATGAAACACAAATCACCCTCTCTCAAGTGACATAAACACTTTTGATCACCTGACTTGATTATGGCACTTGGAGAGGATTGGAGGCTTTGAATGTGTCTTTGGAGTGTAATCTTTGCTTTTGTATTGAATGTTGAGAGTGGAAAACTTGGGTGACTTGAATGGTGATGGTTGGAAGTATTTATAGCTCCAACCACTATTCTAGCTATTGGATGAGTTCTCCGTCGACAGGCACACCGGACAGTCCGGTGGCGCACCGGACACTACACTGTTCATTGTTCGGTGCACGCCACATCATCCGACCGTTGGGGTTTGGAGTAGTTGGTCATTGAATTCATCTGTCCTTTTGGGGCACTGGACAGTCGGGTGCGACCTGACATCGCAGACTGTCTCTGAACTTCTGGCGCTTCAGGCTGCGCGACAGTCGCGTGGCAGTCGACAGTTGGCGAAGATGACCGTTGCTCGTGGCTCACCGGATAGTCTGGTGACACACCAGATAGTCTGGTGATTTTTAGTCGAGAAGCATTGCGTTTTCGCGAGAGCGGCCACTTCGCTGGGCGCGCCAGCCTCGACACCAGATAGTCCGGTGTGTCGCAGGCTGGTGCAAATCTGTTTTGCCCCATACTTCTAGGATTTCCCCAAGGGTCATTTTCCTTATATGTGTATGTGAACTTTATGTACCTGAGAAAAGATCAACTAGACAAACTAGTTAGTCCATACGGTTTGTGATGGTCGTCAAACACCAAAATCGATTATAGGAAATGGTTAAGGCCATTTCCCTTTTAATCTCCCCCTTTTTGTGATTGATGCCAACACAAACCAAAGCAAATACAAAGTGTAGAAATGTAGCTAGTTTACATTTGATAGATGTGCATAAGTTACTTTGAAGTGAAAGTAGTTTTAAGCAGATATGATTGTTTTGATATAGTTAACATTTTGGACCACATTTGCACCACTTAGCTTATTTTTGCAAATCTTTTGGAAAAGTTTTTTCAAATTCTTTTGCAATTAGCCAATGGTATAAGAATATGATTTCGAAAGCATTTTTAAGTTTTGAAAGATTCTCCCGCTTTTTCAAATGCTTTTCCTTTGGCTAAATAAAAGCTTCCCCTGAAAAAGTTCTCCCCTTAGCTGTCAAGAGGGTTTTTGCAAATGCATTTTTTGTAAAAAAGTTTTCAGAAAATAGGGTGGTGGTGCGGTCCTTTTGCTTTGGCCTATTAATTTCTCCCCCTTTGGCATTAAGCGCCAAAAACAAAGAAAACTAGAGGCCTTATACAAGAAAGATATGAATGTAAATATATGAGTAGGGCAAAGGATACTGACGAGTGCGTAGTGGAAGCCTTGTCTTTGCCTGTTACTCCATTTCCATTTCAATCTAAGACTAAGTATAGAAACATTCTTGGAAACACATTAGTCTTAGTTTTGGCACAAGAAGAATAAGAAATATGCATTTGTACCAAATGAAAGAGATATGACATTATCAAAGATATACAAAAGAGCAATATGTGCAAGATTTCAATCAAAGTTCCGAGAATCTAAGATATTTAGTTCATTCCTAAGCTTGCTAAAAGTTTTTTCATCCAGGGGCTTAGTGAAGATATCAGCTAATTGGTTGTGAGTGTTAACATAGGCAATTTCGATATCCCCCTTTTGTTGGTGATCTCTCAGAAAGTGATACCAGATGTCTATGTGCTTAGTGCGGTTGTGTTTAACGGGATTATCCGCCATGCGGATTGCACTCTCATTGTCACATAGGAGAGGGACTTTGCTCAACTTGTAGCCATAGTCCCTAAGGGTTTGCCTCATCCAGAGTAATTGTGCACAACAATGTCCCGCAATAATATACGCGACTTCAGCGGTGGATAGAGCTACTGAATTTTGTTTCTTTGAAGCCTAAGACACCAGGGATCTCGCCAGAAACTGACAAGTCCTAGATGTACTCTTTCTATCAATTTTACATCCCGCATAATCGGCATTAGAATACACGATTAGATCAAAGGTAGATCTCTTGGGGTACCATAGCCCAAACTTAGGAGTGTAAACTAAATATCTCATGATTCTTTTCACGACCCTAAGGTGGATTTCCTTAGGATTGGCCTGGAACCTTGCACACATGCATACTGAAAGCATAATATCCGGTCGTGAAGCACATAAATATAGAAGAGATCCTATCATCGATCGATATACCTTTTGATCTACAGATTTACCTCCTGTGTCGAGGTCAAGATGCCCATTTGTTCCCATGGGAGTCTTGATGGGTTTGGCATTCTTCATTCCAAACTTCTTGAGTATCATGAATGTACTTAGATTGGCAGATGAAGGTGCCATCTTGGAGTTGCTTGATTTGAAATCCGAGGAAATACTTCAACTCCCCATCATAGACATCTCGAATTTTTGTATCATAATTCTACTAAACTCTTCACAAAGATGACTTGATAATAGACCCAAAGATAATATCATCAACATAAATTTGACATATAAATAAGTCTTTATCAATTGTTTTAGCGAAGAGAGTAGGGTCAACTTTTCTGACTTTAAAGCCATTAGTGATAAGAAAGTCTCTTAGGCATTCATACCATGCTCTTGGGACTTGTTTGAGCCCATAAAGCGCCTTTGAGAGCTTATACAAATGTGAAGGATACTCACTATCTTCAAAGCCGGAAGGTTGCTCAACATATACCTCTTCCTTGAGAAGGGCCATTGAGGAAGGCACTTTTCACGTCCATTTGATATAACTTAAAGCCATGGTAAGTAGTATAGGCAAGTAATATCCGAATTGACTCAAGCCTAGCTACGGGTGCATAGGTTTCATCAAAATCTAAACCTTCGACTTGTGAATAGCCTTCGACAACAAGTCGGGCTTTGTTCCTAGTCACCACTCCATGCTCATCTTGTTTGTTGCGGAATACCTACTTGGTACCTACAACATTTTGGTTAGGACGTGGAACTAAATGCCATACCTCATTCCTCGTGAAGTTGTTGAGCTCCTCTTGCATTGCCACCACCTAGTCTAGATCTCTTAGTGCATCCTCTATCTTGTATGGCTCAATAGAAGACACAAAAGTGTAATGTTCACAAAAATGAGCAACTCGAGATCGAGTGGTTACCCCCTTGTGGATGTCACCAAGTATGGAGTTGATGGGGTGATCTCTTTGAATTGCTTGGTGGACTCTTGGGTGTGGTGGTCTTTCATCTTGAATCTCTTGTTCATCCTCCTTTTCTTGATCAACTTCATCTCCCCCTTGATTAATGTCTTCTTCTTGAGGTGGCTCATTGTCTTGATCTTGATCTTCTTCCTCTTCTTCTTGAGCCAGTTCCTCATCTTAAGTTGGTGGAGATGCTTGTATGGAGGATGATGGTTGATCTTATGCTTGTGAAGGCTCTTTGGGTTCTTTTGGAAACACATCACTAATGGACATGTTCCTTAGCGCGACGCATGGAGCCTCTTCATCATCTAATTCATCAAGATCAACTTGCTCTACTTGAGAGCCGTTAGTATCATCAAACAAAATGTCATAAGAAACTTCAACTAATCCAGTGGACTTTTTGAAGACTCTATATGCCCTTGTGTTTGATTCATAACCAAGTAAAAAGCCTTCTACTGCTTTAGGAGGAAATTTTGAATTTCTACCTCTTTTAATAAGAATAAATCACTTGCTCCTAAAAGTCTAAAATGAGAAACATTGGGCTTTTTACCGATGAGGAGTTCATATGATGTTTTCTTAAGGATTCAGTGAAGGTAGAGTCGGTTGATGGAGTAGCAGGCGGTGTTAATCGCCTCCACCCAAAACCGATCTGATGTCTTGTATTCATCAAGCATGGTCCTTGCCATATCCAAAAGAGTTCTATTCTTTCTCTCCACAACACCATTTTGTTGAGGTGTGTAGGGAGAAGAGAACTCATGCTTGATGCCCTCCTCCTCAAGAAATCCTTCAATTTGAGAGTTCTTGAACTCCGTTCCATTGTCGCTTCTAATCTTCTTGATTCTCAATCCAAACTCATTTTGAGACCATCACAATAATTTCTTTAATGTTTCTTGGGTTTGTGATTTTTCCTGCAAAAAGAACACCCAAGTGAAGCGAGAACAGTCATCCACAATAACATAATACTTACTCTCGCCGATGCTTATGTAAGCAATCGGGCCAAATAGATCCATGTGGAGTAACTCAAGCGACCTCTCGGTCGTCATGATGTTCTTGTGTGGATGATGAACTCCAACCTGCTTCCCTGCTTGACATGCACTACAAATCCTGTCTTTCTCAAAATGAACATTGGTTAGTCCTAAAATATGTTCCCCTTTAGAAGCTTGTGAAGATTCTTCATTCCAACATGAGCAAGTCGGCGATGCCAGAGCCAGCCCATGTTAGTCTTAGCAATTAAGCAAGTGTCTAGTTCAGCATTGTTATCATTGAAATCAACTAAGTATAGCTAACCATCTAACACTCCCTTAAAAGCTATTGAATCATCACTTCTTCTAAAGACAGTAACACCTACATCAGTAAATAGACAGTTGTAGCCCATTTTGCATAATTTGAGAGATAGAAAGCAAGTTGTAATCTAGAGAATCTACAAAAAAACATTAGAAATGGAATGGTCAAGAGATATATCAATTTTACCCAATCCTTTTGGCCAAACCTTGATTTTCATCCCCGAATGTGATTGCTCTTTGGTGGTCATCATTTTTCTCATATGAGGAGAACATCCTTTTCTCCACTGTCATATGGTTTGTGCACCCGCTATCGATTATCCAGCTTATTCCACCGGATGCATAAACCTACAACACATATTTAAGCCTTGTTTTTAGGTACCCAAATGGTCTTGGGTCCTTTCACATTAGAAACAAGCACCTTGGGTACCCAAACACAAGTCTTAGGACTCTTGTGTTTGCCCCCAACATATTTGGCAACTACTTTGCCTGATTTGTTAGTAAGCACAAATGATGCATCAAAAGTCTTAAATGAAATGCTACGTTCATTTGATGCATTAACAATCTTTTTCTTAGACATTTTGATATGAGTTGGATGCCTAGAGCTAGAAGCCTCATTACTGTACATATAAGAATGATGAGAAATAGAATGAGATTTCTTAGCATGAATTTTTTTTTAAACTTATGCTCAGGATAGTTTTTAGGATATAGAATGTAACCTTCCCTATCATGAACCATAGAAGCCTTGCCCTTAACAAAGTTTGGAATTTTGTTCCTAGGGGCATTAAGTTTGATGTGGCTTTGGCTCCCAAATTGGAAGCCAATGCCATCCTTAATGCCAGGGCGTCTCCCATTATAGAGCATATTACGAGCAAATTTAATTTTTTCATTCTCAAGCTCATGCTCGATAATTTTAACATTTAATTTAGCTATGTGATCATTTTGTTCTTTAATCATAGCAAGGTGATCATTCATAGCATCAACATTAACATCTCTACATCTAGTGCAAATAGCAACATGCTCAATGGTAGATGTAGAAACTTTGCAAACATTCAATTCTTCAATCTTAGCAATTAAATTAACATTTTTAGTTCTAAGACAAGAAATTGAATTATTGCATATATCTAGCTCTTTAGTCAAGTTTTGGCATTTTTCAACTTTAAGAGCATAAGCATCTTTTAGCTTAACAAATTTTTTATTTTCCTTAACGAGCAAGTCCTCTTGGTATTCCAAGATCTCATCCTTCTCGTTAATGGTTTTTATCAATTCATTAATTTTCTTCTTTTGTTCCATGGTAAGGTTTGCAAAAATAGAAGTCAAATCATCATCATTTTCACTAGAGCTACCCTCATCATCGGAAGTAGTGTATTTGGGGGTATCTCTAGAATGTACCTTCTTCGTTTTGCCTTCCTTGGCCATGAGACATTTGTGGCCGATGTTGGGGAAGAGAAGACCTTTGTTGATAGCGATGTTGGCGGCGTCCTCGTCGGAGGAGTCGGTGGAGCTTTCATCGGAGTCACATTCCTGTCCAATGTCCGCCTCACCACCCTTCTTGTTGTAATACTTCTTCTTTTCCATCTTCTTCTTCCCTTTCTTATCGTCGTCCCTGTCACTATCACTTGTATATGGACATGTAGCAAAAAAATGACCAGACTTACCACACCGGTAGAAAACCCTCTTGGAGCGGGGTTTGTAGTCCTTCCCCTTCCTTTGCTTGAGGATTTACCGGAAGCTCTTGATGATAAGAGTCATCTCCTTGTTGTCAAGCTTGGAGGCGTCAATTGGGAGCCTATTTGGTGTAGATTCTTCCTTCTTTTCTTCCGTTGCCTTGAATGCAACGAGTTGCACCTCGGGTGTGGAGGTGGCACCTTGCTCCAAGTTGACAATGTGTTTGGAGTATTTGATCATAAGTTCAAAGCTCACAAACTTGTCAATCACCTCCTCAGGAGACATCGGTTTATATCTAGGATCTTCACAAATTAATTGCACTTGGTTGGAGTTACGAAAGACAAGAGATCTTAGAATAACCTTGAGCATTTTATGGTCATCCCACTTGGTACTCCCGAGGTTGCGGACTTGGTTCACCATCATTTTGAGCCAGTTGTACATTGCTCGTGGCTCTTCTCCCTTGTTGAGGACGAACCGACCGAGTTCTCCCTCGATCGTTTCCCGCTTGGTGATCTTTGTCACTTCATCTTCTTCGTGCGCCGTCTTGAGGACGTCCCAAATTTCTTTGGCACTCTTCAACCCTTGCACCTTGTTATGCTCCTCTCTACATAATGAAGCAAGGAGTATAGATGTGGCTTGGGAGTTGAAGTGCCTTATTTGGGTGGCCTCATCAGAGTCGTAGTCCTCGTCGCCCACCTGTGGTGCCTGCGCTCCAAACTCAACAATATCCCAAATACTTTCTTGGAGTGAGGTTAGATGGTGCCTCATTTTATCACTCCACATACAATAATCTTCACCATCAAAATATGGTGGTTTGCCTAAAGGAACGAAAAGTAAGGGAGCACACTTAGAAATACGAAGATAGCGTAGGGGGGGTCTTACTATACTTCTTACCCTATTGGCGCTTTGAGGATGTAGACTCGACGCCAAAGGTTGAGGGTGAGAAAGAATCGGTCTCGTAGTAGACCACCTTTTTCATCTTCTTTTTCTTCTTGTCACCCTTCTTATGTGACTTGATGGAGCCAGCGGATTCCTCCTTGTGCTTGTCGCCGGTCTCCTTCGACGAAGTTCTTTCCTCATTCTTCTTTTCCGATGCGGCCTTTCCCCCGGTGACCATCTCCCTTTTGGCGTGTTCTCCTGACATCATTCGAGTTGTTAGACTCTAATGAAGTACCAGGCTCTGATACCAATTGAAAGTCGCCTAGAGGGTGGTGAATACGCAAAACCTAAAAATTATAAACTTTGAACACACACTTCGCCCGAGGTTAGGGTTAGAAATAAATAATAGTGAATTCAAAGTGCGGAAGATAGTTCTTCTTGCTATGAGTTGCTCAATCAATGCGGATAACTTCGGGAGCTAACTCAAAACAATGTGAGCAAGAGAACTTTTAGAGAGAGATGAGAGGGAAGAAACAAATCGAATTGTGAAGATAAACACAAATGGACACGGTGATTTGTTTCTCGAGGATCGGTTCCAAAGAACATACTACCTATTGAGGAGGCCACAAAGGCCAGGTCTATTTCAACCCTTTCCCTCTCTCAATCGGTCACTTAGACCGGTTGAGTGCTTCTTCTTAATCTCACGGGTCACAAAGACCCTACAAGAATCACCACACACTTAGGTGTCTCTTGCTAGCTTTACAAACCACTTAGAAGGTTTAGAGAGAGATGAATAAAGTAACCAAGCAACAAGAGCAACAAATGAAACACAAATCACCCTCTCTCAAGTCACTTAAACACTTTTGATCACTTGACTTGATTATGGCACTTGGAGAGGATTGGAGGCTTTGAATGTGTCTTTGGAGTGTATTCTTTGCTTTTGTATTGAATGTTGAGAGTGGAAAGCTTGGGTGACTTGAATAGTGATGGTTGTGGGGTATTTATAGCCACAACCACTATTCTAGTCATTAGCTGAGTTCTCTGTCGATGGGCACACCGGACAGTCCGATGGCGCACCGAACACTGCATTGTTCATTGTCTGGTGCACGCCACGTCAGCCGACCGTTGGGGTTTGGAGCAGTTGGCCGTTGAATTCGTCTATCCTTTTGGTGCACTGCACAGTCCGGTGGCACACCGGATAGTCTGGTGCGACCTGACTTCACAGACTGTCTCTGAACTTCTGGTGCTCCAGACTGCGCGTCAGTCGCGTGGCAGTCGACCGTTGGCGAAGATTACCATTGCTCATGGCTCTATAATTTTAGTCGAGAAGCGCTGTGTTTTCCCAAGTGCGGCCAGTTCGCTGGGCGCGCCAGCCTGGGCACCGGACACTGTCCGATGCACACCAGACAGTCCGGTGTGTCGCAAGCTGGTGCAAATATGTTTTGCTCCATACTTCTAGAATTGCCCCAAGGGTCATTTTCCTTATATGTGTATGTGAACTTTATGCACCTGAGAAAAGATCAACTAGGCAAACTAGTTAGTCCATAAGGTTTGTGATGGTCGTCAAACACCAAAATCGATTATAGGAAATGGTTAAGGCAATTTCCCTTTCATGGGGAATAGACGCCCAATCAGCCACCTCCTTGATCCCCATTCCTTATTTAGGTGGCGCAGTACCTTATTGATTATTTCTTTCCAAAACTAAAAGATAGATAGGTGGCTCAGCACCTAGACTTTATTCTTGGTAGATTCATCATGAGCATAGATGGCACATGCACTTTAGGAAATGTCTGGTCCTTCATTCTTCAGAACCATCACGAAGTTTAATTCACATGCACGAGCTCGACTGAGTGGTTCTGGTGGTGCATGTGCTAGTCTAGTTGGAGTAGCCATTCCTTTGTAGGGGTTGATGTTCTCATCAAGGGACCTCAGCATCAAAATGTCTACAGTGACCAGGATACATAGAAACATGTAACAGATAACCATACCGCGTGTATGCCTACACATGATGACAGGTGACCCAGGCCCGTGACTACAGGTGAAGCTATGCTACGCGCTACCTGTCGGCGTTTCGAGACGGGGGGGGGGTCCCTAAGCCGACGAGTGAATGTCGCCGCGTGCCCCAGCCCAGATGGGTCGAGCGCGAGGCCGAGCGCGAAGGGGGGAAGTGAGGTGGCCGGAGATGGGCGTGAGAGAGGTGGAAATCCCGCGGCCTTCGTGTTCGTCCCGCGCCCAGGTCGGGTGCGCTTGCAGTAGGGGGTTACAAGCGTCCACGCGGGAGAGGGAGCGAGCAGCCTTACGCGAGCGCCTGTCTCGTCCTCGTCCCCGCGCGGCCAACCCTCTCTAATAGGGCCCTGGTCCTTCCTTTTATAGGCGTAAGGAGAGGATCCAGGTGTACAATGGGGGGTATAGCAGAGTGCTACGTGTCTAGCGGAGGAGAGCTAGCGCCCTAAGTACATGTCGTCGTGGCAGCCGGAGAGATTTTGGCACCCAGTTGGTGTGATGTCGTGGCCGTCGGAGGAGTGCTGGAGCCTGGCGGAGGGACAGCTGTCGGAGCTATTGAGTCCTTGTTGACGTCCTCTTGCTTCCGTAAGGGGGCTGAGAGCCGTTGTTGTCACAGAGTATGCGGGGCGCCATCATTGCCTATCTGGCGGAGCGAGCCAGATGGGACGCCGGTCTTGTTCCCCGTGGCCCGAGTCAGCTCGGAGTAGGGTGATGATGGCGTCTCCTGTTGACGTGGCTGGTCTGCGCCCTAGGTTGGGCGATGTGGAAGCTCCTCCGAAGCCGAGGTCGAGTCTGTCTTCCGTGGCCGAGGTCGAGTCCGAGCCCCTGGTTCGGGCGAGGCAGAGACCGTCGGCTGAGGCCAGGGCAGAGTCCAAGCCCTGGGGTCGGGCGGAGCGGAGTTCGTCGTCTTCTGGGGCTTAGCCCGAGTCCGAGCCCTGGGTCGGGCGGAGCGGAGTTCGCCGTCTTCCGAGGCTTAGCCCGAGTCCGAGCCCTGGGTCGGGCGGAGCGGAGTTCGCCGTCTTCCGGGGCTTAGCCCGAGTCCGAGCCCTGGGTCGGACGGAGCGGAGTTCGCCGTCTTCCGGGGCTTAGCCCGAGTCCGAGCCCTGGGTCGGGCGAAGCGGAGCTTCCTATGGTGCCTGCGGCCGGGCCTGGCTGCCTGTCAGCCTCACTCTGTCAAGTGGCACCACAGTCGGAGCGGCGCAGGCGACACTGTCTTTCTGTCAGGCCGGTCAGTGGAGCGACGAAGTGACGGCGGTCACTTCGGCTCTGTCGGCTGGGGGGCGCGCGTCAGGATAAAGGTGTCAGGCCACCTTTGCATTAAATGCTCCTGCGATTTGGTCGGTCGGTGCGGCGATTTGGTCAGGGTTGCTTCTTGGCGAAGATAGGGCCTCGGGCGAGCCGAAAATATGTTCGCCGCTGGAGGGGGGCCTCGGGTGAGACGGAAATCCTCCGGGGTCGGCTGCCCTTGTCCAAGGCTAGGCTCGGGCGAGGCGTGATCGCGTCCTTCGAATGGACCGATCCCTGACTTAATCGCACCCATCAGGCCTTTGCTGCTTTATGCTGATGGGGGTTACCAGCTGAGAATTAGGAGCCTTGAGGGTACCCCTAATTATGGTCCCCGACAGTAGCCCCCGAGCCTCGAAGGGAGTGTTAGCACTCGCTTGGAGGCTTTCGTCGCACTTTTTTGCAAGGGGACCAGCCTTTCTCGGTTGCGTTTTGTTCTGGTGGGTGCGCGCGAGCGCACCCGCCGGGTGTAGCCCCCGAGGCCTCGGAGGAGTGGTTTCACTCCTCCGAGGTCTTAATGCCTCGCGTAATGCTTCGGCTGGTCTGGTCGTCCCTCATGCGAGCTGGCCGTAGCCCGGGTGTACGGTCGGGCCCAAGTTCTCGGGCTGGTATGTTGACGCTGTCAACGGTTCGGCCGGAGCCGGGTTTGCGAGAGCAGCCCCCGAGCCTCTACACAGGGCGAGAGGGCGATCAGGGACAGACTCGACTTTTTTACATACGCCCCTGCATCGCCTTTCCGCAAGGAGGAGGGGGGGGGGGGGGAAAGCGCCATGTTGCCCTCGATGGGCGCCGAACATGGTGTCTCCGGTGAGCTGCAAGCGGGTAATCCGAGTGGACGTCCGTGCCCCGTTCGTTAGGGGTCAGCTAGGGGCCCAGAGGCACGCCCAAAAGTACCTGCGGGTGATCTGCCGGACCCGGTCCCCTGGCGACGGGGTCCGAGGGCTCGATGCCTCCCTCCGGTGGGATTCCGTTACAAGATCGTTCCCGCTGGTCTCGGAAATGTCCTAGGGTACCTCGGGAGCGCAGCCCGAGCCTTGGTTATGTATCGAACGTACCCATGGTCATCCCTCGCTCTGCGTCTGAGGTGGCTGTGAACCCTTCGGGGGCCAGCCTTCGAACCCCTGATCAGTAGTGGGCGCGGAGCCCGAGTAGCCTGAGGCGGCTGTTGAACCCTTTCGAGGGGCCGACCTTCGAACCTCTGACCAGTAGTGGGTGTGGAGCCCACGCGCTCTGAGGCGGCTGTTGAACCCTTTCGAGGGGCCAGCCTTCGAACCTCTGATCAGTAGGGAGGCTCGGAGCCTGGTTCCTTCACGGGGAAGGACCCTTTTCGGGGTATCCCCCTTTCCCGGTCCCTGTTGTAAGAGAGAGAAAGAGGAAAAAAAGGAAAAGGATACGAAATCGAACGACGCGGCATACCTTTTTTGACGCGGTCATTATGGCGAAGGCGAAGCGTCGCCCGCTTCTCCTGCTAGAGGCGCTGCGCGTCCCGCCGCGGAGTTAATGTGACAGGGCGCACGTTTCGCGGGGCGGCTGTTGTGCGTGCGCGAGCCGTTCGAGGGACGGCTGTTTTGCTTCGTGTTTTTGAATCCCGCGACCGGTCCGGGCGGAACGTTGAACGGGTCTCGCTTTGGCCTTTATATACTCGAGGGAGGGCCTGGCGATGGTTCTTTGCTCCGCTTCCTGCCTCCCTCTTAGGTTTTCGTAACCTGAGAGATTTAGCCAGAAAAAGAAACCGCCCACCCTGTCCTTCGCGCCGCCACCCCTTCTGCTAGGTGATGGCCGACTGGGTGACCATCATCCCGCCGCGCGACCCATGGCCTTTCTCCACAGTGATGGCGGGCGATCTGGAGGATCTTGTTGCTGAGGGTTTACTTCGCCCTCTCTCCGATGAGAGGTGGCCGGAATGGATTCCTCCCGTGAGCGGAGCCGCCCCGTCCCCACCGCCGGGGTACGTCGTGAGCTTCGTCTCCTTCCACGAGCGGGGATTTGGCGTGCCGGCGAGCCGCTTTATGCGGGCAATCCTACACCATTACGGGGTGGAGTTGCACAACCTCAGCCCCAACTCCATCTCGCAGGCCGCCATCTTCGTAGCGGTGTGCGAGGGGTACTTGGGGATCGCCCCCCATTGGGATTTGTGGACCCATCTCTTTTTCGCGGAGCTTTTCGCTTCACCGACGGGGGAGAGAAAGGTCCACGCGGCAGTGCGGGCCGGCGGCTGAACCCTCCTGCTAAGGCAGTCGCGGGCGTCGCTGTACATCCCTGCCATCCTTGCGTCTTCGAACAAAGGGTGGCAGCGCCGGTGGTTCTACCTCCGGAATGACGGCGAGTTGCTCCCGCCGTTTTCCCAGCGAGTAGTCACCGTCGCCGCCGATGCTTGGCGCCACGTGACCCCGCACGAGAGACAGAAAAACCTCAAACCCCTTCTCAAGGCCTTGGAGGTGTTGCGGAAAGGGGGACTCACCGCCGCGGGAGTGATTGCCGCCATCCACCGCCGGAGGGTGCTTCCCTTGGCGGAGCGTCGGTTGCCGCTTTGGGAGATGACACCGGAGGCTGACTTGGAGGGCTCGCGGATGTTCTCGGACCCTCTTCCCTTCGACGTCCTCCATGGGCGGGTGGCCGTCGCGTTGGGGAAACCGGACCCCAGCGCCTTCTCCCAGCCTTTGATGCGCCCAGACCAAGGGTGCGTGACTCTGGTGAGTGTCCGCTCCTTCCTTCCTCTTGCATCGGGTTGCTCCTGGTTCTTACGGTTGGGATTTTCCTCCTTCTTCAAGAGGTGGGGTGGCACAAGCCTTCCCTGCCACGGGTCCCGCAGGATGCGGTGGACCGAGCAGCGCGGCGGGTTGCCGCGGAGGAGAAGAAGAAAAAGAAGGACGCGGAGAAGGCCCGGGCCCGCGAGCGGATGCGGGCTCGAGACGCCTTGGAAAAGCTTCATCGTCGGCAGGAGAGGGAGGGGCTCCCGAGGGAGCCGTCGCCGGAAACGCCTGACGACGATGACGATGATGAAGATGATGACGAGGAAGACGACATGGCTGCCCGCCTTGGCCTCAGCCCTGGCTTGGGGTTAGGCCAGGAGCCGTCAAGCCAGCCCCCGAGCGGGCTGATGCCGTCAGTCCCCGGAGTCGGGATGCCGGGGTCCCGGCCCGAGGAGCGGGGGCAATCCGAGAGGGTACTTGACCCCTCGGCTGGAGGAGTTGAGGCGACCCCGGGGAGCCAGGCCGAGGCGTCTGCTCCTCGAGAGCCGCCGCCCACGCCGGCAGCGCAGGGGAGCGACCCTCAGGTCACCGTGGCAGTGCCTGGGCAGTCTGCCCCCCGGGCGTTCAGGGCGCCCAAAGCAAGGGCGGTGCCGAAGCTGCCGGCGAAGCGGACCTCGGCGGCGGCTCCGGGGGTCGAGATTCGAGAGACCTCCCCCAGGCACGGTTGATCATGGCCCGGAGCGGGTAAGTATCTTGGAATGTCTTCGTCCTGGCTTTTCATTCGTATGTCCCGGCCGTGATTTTTCTTTTTCCCTCAGCAAGCGAAGCCATGGCCTGACCGACCTGGCACCCCGAAAGGCCCTTAAGACGGCGCCGGCTTGCGCGGCCGGCGCCGCTCTGGGCCTTGCCGTTCAGCTGACCTTCTCGCAAGGTGCTCCACAGCAGGGGGCTCAGGCGGCACCAGTCGCCGTGGAGCGAGTTCCCGAGGCCGGCTCTTCTGCTGAGGCGGCCATTGTGATAGGGGAGGCGGCTGACGCGGACGTGGCCCCGGGCCCACCGGACGTGCCGGCGGTGCCGGCACCTGTCGCTACTAAAGTCGCCGTCGTCCCAGTCGGGGAGCGATCGGTCGCTGCCGACGCTGAGACGGCCGAGGCGTCGGCGCTTGGTGCCTCGGAGGAGGGGGGCGTGGAGACACGATCCGTCCCGCCGGGCGACAGCCTTGTCGCTGTGCGGCGGAGCTCCGAGGGTCGGCGCCAGTTGCTCCGGTTTCGGACCCGTGAGGCCTCAGATCCCATCTTCGTTCTCGATGATGAACGTTAGGACCAGTCCTGGGACGAGCTCCGCTTGTGTGCCGAAGCAACGGTGGGGTCGCTCCGGTCGTCGCTGGAGGTTTTCTGCAGGGACGTCCCCAAAATCCTCCAGGTAACGGTTTCAGGCATACCTTTTCTCTTTTGTGACCAAGGCGTCTTTCGTGACGCCCCGCTTCCTTCCCTCAGGATCTGACGGATCTGAGCGCCGCCAAGTCGTCGTTCATCCGCCGCGAGGTCGACGTCTGGGGCTCGCTGCGATCCCTGAGGACCTCGCTCGCCGGGGCTACTGCGCGCCTCTCTCAGCAGGGTGCCGAGGCGGCGGACCTTCGGTTGCTCTGCACCAATCTGAGAGCCGAGGCGGCAGCGGCGCGCGCGGAGGCGGCCTCGGCGCGCGCAGAAGCGCAACGACAGCAGTCGGAGTTTGACCGGGTCATCAATGAGCGGGACCAATCTCGGGGCCGGGCTGCCGAGGCCGAACGCCGGGCTGAAACCCTTGCAGCCGACCTAGCCGTAGCCCAGGCCGCAGTCTCGGAGCAGCGTGCCCGAGCCGGAGGTATGCCTTGGCCATCTTCGGTTTTCGTTCCTGCTTGTTTCCTCTGCTTGTGTTTGAGATCTTTCTTTTGGCTGTTCGCAGAGCTCGAGTCCGCCCTTGATGAGTCTGCCAAGGCGCTTGCCGAGGCGCTTGCCGGGGTGGCCGAGCAGAGGAAGGCCGACCACGCGGCCATGTCCGAGGCCGTCTCGGACTTTTGCCGGGTCCTTGGCTCCGGCGACGTCCCCTCAGGAAGCTCCCCTCAAAGTCGCCTGCAGGTCTTGGGCGATCATGTGCGTGGCAGACTCCGCGAGGCGCTACACCACGGCGTCAGGCGGGCCTTCGCTGTGCTCGCTTCCCACTACGTTGTGGACCTGGAGCGGGTCAGCGAGGGGTATTGCCTTCCCGACGAAGATGAAGCCGCCCTGGCAGAAGTCCAGAGGCTCGATGTGGCCGCCGCGGGTCCGAGCGCAGTGCTGGCGACCACCTTTGAGGCAGAGATCCTCCCGCCTGCGCCGTCGTCCGAAGCCGGGATGGACTTTGCCGAGGGTGGGGACGAAGCCGAAGGCGCGGCTCCTTCCCGGGGCGACGCCTAACTTTGTTGGAGCAGTTTCTGTTGGATGCACGTGTGTCTTTCTGCGGCCGCTGAGGCCTGAACACTTTGTTACCGTTGCATGAGGTCGTACTCCTTTCCCTTTCATTTTGCGTGTCCGGCTTCGCCTGTCAGTAACAGGGTGGCTTCCCCAAGTAAGGGTCACTTTTCGTGGCGGGTGACGAGTGAGGTGTCCGTAACCCGGAGGCATAGGAGTCCCTCGGCTCAGTCGGCCTTGCCACTTACATGCACCCGCGTTCGCTCCTTGGGGTCCTACTTCCGACATAGCCGGGGGAACGCAAAAGCCTTTTCGATTGAAAATTTTGGACGCAGAGGGGTTCCCCAATCTTGACACAGAGGGGTTCCCCCCTTTTTAGCCCCTGAGGGAGGGTCGGGCTCTGCCGAGGCAAGGCTGACCCTTCCTTGACGACTAAAACTTGCGTGGGAGCGAGGTATATGAACAACTTGAAAACATCTTAAGGGTAGAAGCGACGTAGCTGTTGGATGTTCCAAGCGTTGCTGTAGACCTCGCCTTGACTGTTGGCCAGCTTGTACGTTCCGGGCTTCAGAACTTTGGCGATGACAAGCGGCCCTTCCCAGGGGTGCGTGTAGCCCCCGGGTGTCTCCAACAAGGGCTCGGGGTGCGGCGTGATGGCTGCGATCTTCTCCAGGTTGGCTTCGATGTCCCGCCTGGAGACAATGAACCCCAAGAGCATGCCTCGGGGCACCCCGAAGACACACTTATCGAGATTGAGCTTGACGCCTTTCGCCTTGAGACATCGGAATGTCACTTCAAGGTCGGAAAGGATGTCGGAGGCTTTCCTCGTCTTGACTACGATGTCATCGACGTAGGCCTCGACCGTGCGGCCAATGTGTTCGCCGAACACATGGTTCATGCACCGCTGGTACGTCGCGCCCGCATTCCTCAAGCCGAATGGCATGGTGACATAGCAGTACATGCCGAAGGGTGTGATGAAAGAAGTCGCGAGCTGGTCGGACTCCTTCATCCTGATTTGGTGATACCCTGAGTAGGCATCGAGGAAAGACAGGGTTTCGCACCCAGCAGTGGAATCCACGATTTGGTCGATGCGAGGCAGAGGGTAGGGAACCTTCGGACATGCTTTGTTCAGACCAGTGTAGTCTACACACATCCGCCATTTCCCCCCTTTCTTTCTCACAAGCACAGGGTTGGCAAGCCATTCGGGATGGAATACCTCTTTGATGAACCCTGCCGCCATTAGCTTGTGGATCTCCTCGCCTATGGCTCTGCGCTTCTCCTCGTCGAATCAACGCAGAGGCTGCTTGACGGGTCGGGCTCCGGCTCGGATGTCCAGCGAGTGCTCGGCAACATCCCTCGGTATGCCAGGCATGTCCGAGGGACTCCACGCGAAGACGTCGGCGTTCGCGCGGAGAAAGTCGACGAGCACTGCTTCCTATTTGGGATCGAGTGTCACACCCGGTTTTGGAAGGTAAACCGAATGCGAACCATGTACGTGCCAGGATCAGAAATTCACGTACACAGCGATTACATAAATGACTCATCATAGCACAATGCTTCGAATAACAATAAAGAGTAATTAATAATATTAAAGACCAGAGTCATTTACATAATATAAATCAAAGTACACAGAATCGAAACGTAGCCAACGTAAACAACCCACCACAGGCAGCTGACTGGGGGAGGTCGCTAGCCTAATCCTCGAACTCATCGAAGTCCTAGAACTCCTGGAGATCCGCCTCGACGACTTCTTCTTTACCTGAGCATAGATTACACCAAAGGCAACCTGGTGTTTTGTGAAAGCAAGGGTGAGTACACATCAACGTACTCAGCAAATGTCCCGTTTGGCTGTAGTGGACTAGCTTTATGTGGGGTTAAGCTCAAGCAGTTGCTTTTAGTTGGTCAGATATTTATTATTAGTGGAAGCCAAGTTTTAGTAATAGCCAACCCGTGAACCATTTCCTCCTCGAGGAACATCATTATCATCATCGAGCCAAAACCATAAATAGAACCATTGTATATTGAACCATCTGTATCTCTAATCAAAGAGGATCCCAAGGCCGCTCTTAACCGTGAGCACGGCTGATATATCAGTTTCTAATCCTCTGCAGAGGTCGCACACTTTACCCATGAGTCGTGATTCCCGTTTTGCCTGGGGATCATGACTCCCCATTGATCACTTCCTAGGTGGTCCGGCAGGGTATCACTACGTAGCTTTTACAAAGATTCCCTAGAGGTCATAGTCGCCTGTTAGGTTTCTCCAGTTTGATAAACACAGTACTCCTCCCCGCAAGAGGGTGACTAACAAAAGCAAAACGAAAGGACCTCGGCACCCCGCCTCGGCAGAGCAAGCACTGTGCCTGGACCCCATTAACGGCACGACGGCGAAGCAACTACACCTCTAGTTCCTCTAATTAATTAGCTAAGGGCATCCCATTTCACCCTCATGGTTGCACTGTTATCCCGGGTGGTCTCTCAACGAACAGGTCCTTACGGAGAGGTACTCGGGAAACAGCCCGAGCCCCCTAAATGCCACAAGTATATCATCATATCCAGAATAAAATCATAGTATCATCATTGTATCTCATCATGTTCATTGATTAAAGTAAAGCGCTAGCATGTAACTAACCATAGTAACCCAAAAGGTAAATCAAGGACAAGGTAAATAGAAAGCTAGTAAATCCTTAGGTTGTTCATAGTATGCGGGACAGTGTATTATAAAGTAAATGGGACATAATGGGTCAGAGGACACTTGCCTTCACCAAACAGATGCTCAGGGTCTTCAATCTCGTAGAACTCGAAGAGCTAGGTCATTTGGTCGCCGAAGCTTGTCCGTCGATTCCTCGAAGTTCGGAAACGAATCGCGATCCAATCGCAACGCGAAGCGAAGACAAACAGACACAAGCAAACAAACATATATATGCATAAGAACATTACACCATACAAGATAAAATGTTATAAAAGCGAGCAATATAAAATAGAGAGCGCTTCTACGGTTACGCGAGAAAAAGAACCATGATAGACGAAGCTATGGTCGAGGGGTTAGTACGTTTACGTTAAACAAGTACTAATTAGAACATCTAATTCAACATAATTATATTAATTGATATTAATCAAATATAAATTAATACTACTACTTAGTTTTGACTAACTTACTATTTTAATAGTTGACAGTTAAGCAAGTAACTTAATGAATATGAGCGATTCTAAGCGAGACGAATTAAGGACGCACGACGTGCAAACACGATGTGCGCAACGCGTGGACACAAACGACTTAGCGCGCGGACAACGCGCGATACGCGTGAACGGCACGCGGCAAGGCGCGCGACACACGCGAACGGCACACGACAACGCGTGCGAACAACACGTGCGACACTCGCGAACGACACGCGACGACGTGCGCGAAACAGCACCGCGGCACGCGCGGACCGACATGCGAAACTTAATAAATAAACAATGTGATTAACCTAAATAATTATTAATAAATAACATTTCAGTTAAGGTTAATCATATTGGTAACTACTTATAAATGCGCAAATCGAATTCCTAAATTAGGTTTTTAAATTGAAACGTCGTTCTAGTAGCCACTGGTTAAACAAACGTTTAACTAAATTAAATAAAATATGCAAAAATTAGGATAAATATATCTAAATTAAGATAATTTTAATACGAATCTAACGCAACTTGAATGGATCGAATCGGGTTTAAAACGCAAAAGTTATGAATGTTTTAAACCATACTGTAATTCGCGCGGACTAAATTTACAGAATTGTCATCTTCTTCCTCTCTTCATCTTCTTCCTCCCATCCATGGAAGAGAGAGGAGAGGAAGGGGAGGGGGCTGCGCAGGGGAGGTCGGGGCTGGGCCGGCCGGGGTGGGCGCGGCCGCACGGGGCGCGAGGGGCGCGGCCATCGCTGCCGGGGAGGGGTGCGCGCGGGCGCGGGAGCACGGGACGCGGGCGCCACCGCCGGCCACCGCCGCCGCCGCCGGGGAGGGAGAAAGGGGCGCCGTCGAGGAGGGGAAACGGAGGGGGGAGGGGCGCCGCCACCGGGGAAGGTGAGGGGAGAGTGGGAGAGGCTCTGCACGGACGGGAAAACGAAGAAACGAAGAAACCCTAGGTGCAACAATGGAGGTTTCTCACCGGGGAAGAAGACTCTCGCCGGAGCCGAGGAAAAATCCGTCGATTGCCGGAGATTCGGGGATCCAATCGACGAACCGAACGCGCTGCGACGAAGCCCTCGACGAGACGAACGCAGCGGTACCCTCGGATTCGGCAGACGATGCACGGATTGGGAGTAATTGCTCGCCGGAGTTGTCGCCGGAGTTGGAACCGCCCCGAACTTCGGCGAGCAATACCGGGAGCTAGGTATTGGATTTGGGGGAAACGTTTGGTGTTCTGGAACGGGCTCGACGAGATGAAGCCGGACATGTATATATACCTAGGGTTTGGACGAGATAAAAATTCAGTTAAAATTCGGATTTTACTATTTTTAAAATTCGAAAAAGCCTAGAAATCCATATTTTGTGCTCAAAATATTATAGATACTTTCAAAAATTGCAGAAAAATTCCTATAAATGTTTTGGTACCTAATGAACTCAAAAAACATAATTAGAGTTTCTAAAAACATTTTTAGGTTCCACAAATAAATGAATTTTGGTTTCCGGAAAATAGAAAAATATTTCGAAAAATATGAAAATTTACCGAGCACCTCTATAAGATATGTTAACATGTTTCAAACACATTTTGCACTTAGAAACACCATGCAACGACATGAATGCAACAACCAAAGTGCCTCTAGGGCTCATTCCACTAGGTTTACGCTATTATAAAACAAAATAATTCTCCATTTTTAGGAAAAAGAGAAAGGAAAGCGAAGAACTGAGAGTGTAACACCTGAATTTGGTGGATATTAGAAAAGAAATTTTATACCCCCAAATTCAGGGTGTTACAAATCTAACCCCCTTAACAGAATCTCGTCCTCGAGATTCAAGAAGAGGCTAGCAGGAAAATGAGATTGGCTCATTAGTCTTTCATAGCTTTTTCTAACTCAACTTTGACTCCGCCGGCTTGACTTGTGGATTGGTTGCTTTGACCATCAGATGCTTGAGACCGATTGATGCAATTCTTGAGGATCTCCTGGACCTGTGGGTTAGGACCCACACACGCTTTCGCTGCGCCAATCTGATCTTGTTGGTTGATGTTGATTGCATTGTCTTCATTGGGGTTAGCGGCTAACCCCCTTAACAAGAGCATTGATACACACTTGATGAAGATGTTGCCGACTCTGATCTTGACTGATTTGGAGGAGTTGAGGTTGCCAAAAGGACAGGTGCAAGAGGAAAGAATAGCGAGAAAAGGTAAGTATAGACAGATTAGAGAGAGCAGGGGGAGAACCCAACTACTTAACTCTATGGCACTCACCTAGTAAACAGATTCCATTACGGACCAAGGGCCACAACACATCAACACTCATTCCAAAGAAGCAAATCAGTCATAGCAGAAGGACAAACATCATGAGCACACATCAACAAACATCTCGTTGCTATACGTTCCTTTTAATTAAATGGTGGTCTTTCCTTGAAAAGGGAAACTACTCTAAGGCCAACAAAAGGCAAGGGGAATAATAAGACATGGAGGGTAGGGGCATGAGCATAATAAAGGATGGAGCTAAAGCAATGATTGTAACCGACAAGGGAGAGAATGCAACCAAGGTCAGGATAGGTAAAACACCATTCTCAAATCGAGATGGAAAAGATGATATTTCAAAAGGTAGGCATAAGATAACATCATGGAAAGATCTAGAGATTACAAAGGTAAGGGAGGTGAAAGGCAAAAACACACCAAAAGATAGAGTTAGGACAAGACTTGCAACGCGACAGAGGAAAAAGGGAATGAACAAGAGCGGGATAGGCAAGACGTCACTCTTGAAATGAAATGGGAGAGGAGGCTTTAAAATGCAGGTGCAAGATAAGCATCAAGGTAAAAATCGAGGGATGACACGTGTTAAGGTGATAATGGACAAACACACAATAAAGGATGTATTTTAGACAAGACTTGCAATGCGTCAAAGAAGGGGGAGCAGTCAATGGCGAAATAGGTAAGACATTATCCTCGAACAAGGATGGAAAAGAGAAGGCTTTTAAAGGGAGGTTCAAAGTAAGCATGAAGGTAAGGGTATGAATATTACAAGGGCTAAAGGTGATACCGAACAAGAATGTAAGAGAGGAAGTAAATGTGCATAAGAACCAAGGATATAAATACCACAAAGGATGAAGTTCAGACAAGATCTGCAAGTGGAAAAGAAGAGGATACGTCCAAGGGCCCGATAGGTAAACTATCACTCTGAAATTGAGGTGGAAGAGAGGGGGTTTTTAAGAAGTAGGAATAAAGATGAGTATCCAGGCAAGATCGATGGACGACAAGGTGAGGGTGATAGCAAATAAAAACATAGCAAGAGATGGAATTAACACAAAACTTGTAAGGCGACAAGAAGTGAAAAGAAATCAAGGGAGAGATAGGTAACTCACAGCTCCCAAACTGGGTTAGGAGATTGAAGATCTTAGAGAACGGACATAGTTTGATCTCCAAGGTAAGATTAAAAGATGAGAAAGGTAAAGGTAATACTCAACTGGAGCACGACCAAGGATGGAGTTAAAACTTGCAAGCGACAAGGAATAGCATACGACCAAGGGAAAATAGGTAAAATACAACTATAAAATTGAGATGGAAGAGAGAAGGTTTTAAAGGCCGGGTATAATATAAACATCAAGGTAAGATGTAGAGGCGATAAGGGTAAATGTGATAATGATGAAAAGCATAATCCATGGACAGAGTCAAGGCAAGACTCACCAAATGGCAAGGTGGAGAAAACAATCAAGGATAAGATAAGTGAGGTTCCGACAGAAGAGTTGAAGTAAAAATTCATTACCGAAGGAAGTTACAAGGAAACAACGAGCTTACCACAGGTGCGCAAAATAAAATGATCACTCATGGATCATTAGGAAACAAGGGTGGTCAAGGGCATGTTAACCGAAATATTTCAAACAGATATTGGGATATAAAGGTAAGCATATATAAAAATAGGAGTATGCAAGATTCCAATGGTACGAGCATATCAAGACCAAGAAAGTACAATTTGCCAAAAAGATAGAGACTTAACAAGAGAATAGGAAAGGGTCTCAAAAGACAGTAAGATCATGGACATATAACTGAAATGTTTAAATAGGCAGTAGAGATACAAGGGTAAGTGCTTTAGATTAAGGGATAAGGGTATTAAAAATGCAAGGATACGAGCATGTCAATAACAAAATGGAATAGAGATGGTCAAATTGTAGCAATTTAATAATGGATGAGGAAAGAGTCCCAAAAGACTAAAGGCTATGATCAGGGGGCATCTACAAAGATGTCGCAAGCACAAGAGTGAGATAAGTTCTAATAGACTGAGAGAAGTATAGACCATACTAGAATAAAATAATTTTTGTCAAGGGGGCATATAGGAGCACAACATAGAATTAGTCAAGGTGACTAATATTTTGAAGCAGAATCAAGGATGAGATGAAGTAATAATCAATAAGTCCTTAAAACGGCCAATGCTACTCTAGGTCAGCGGTCCTACAGTCAGCACGGCTTTGATACCACTTATGTCACACCCGGTTTTGGAAGGTAAACCGAATGCGAACCATGTACGTGCCAGGATCAGAAATTCACGTACACAGCGATTACATAAATGACTCATCATAGCACAATGCTTCGAATAACAATAAAGAGTAATTAATAATATTAAAGACCAGAGTCATTTACATAATATAAATCAAAGTACACAGAATCGAAACGTAGCCAACGTAAACAGCCCACCACAGGCAGCTGACTGGGGGAGGTCGCTAGCCTAATCCTCAAACTCATCGAAGTCCTAGAACTCCTGGAGATCCGCCTCGACGACTTCTTCTTTACCTGAGCATAGATTACACCAAAGGCAACCTGGTGTTTTGTGAAAGCAAGGGTGAGTACACATCAACGTACTCAGCAAATGTCCCGTTTGGCTGTAGTGGACTAGCTTTATGTGGGGTTAAGCTCAAGCAGTTGCTTTTAGTTGGTCAGATATTTATTATTAGTGGAAGCCAAGTTTTAGTAATAGCCAACCCGTGAACCATTTCCTCCTCGAGGAACATCATTATCATCATCGAGCCAAAACCATAAATAGAACCATTGTATATTGAACCATCTGTATCTCTAATCAAAGAGGATCCCAAGGCCGCTCTTAACCGTGAGCACGGCTGATATATCAGTTTCTAATCCTCTGCAGAGGTCGCACACTTTACCCATGAGTCGTGATTCCCGTTTTGCCTGGGGATCATGACTCCCCATTGATCACTTCCTAGGTGGTCCGGCAGGGTATCACTACGTAGCTTTTACAAAGATTCCCTAGAGGTCATAGTCGCCCGTTAGGTTTCTCCAGTTTGATAAACACAGTACTCCTCCCCGCAAGAGGGTGACTAACAAAAGCAAAACGAAAGGACCTCGGCACCCCGCCTCGGCAGAGCAAGCACTGTGCCTGGACCCCATTAACGGCACGACGGCGAAGCAACTACACCTCTAGTTCCTCTAATTAATTAGCTAAGGGCATCCCATTTCACCCTCATGGTTGCACTGTTATCCCGGGTGGTCTCTCAACGAACAGGTCCTTACGGAGAGGTACTCGGGAAACAGCCCGAGCCCCCTAAATGCCACAAGTATATCATCATATCCAGAATAAAATCATAGTATCATCATTGTATCTCATCATGTTCATTGATTAAAGTAAAGCGCTAGCATGTAACTAACCATAGTAACCCAAAAGGTAAATCAAGGACAAGGTAAATAGAAAGCTAGTAAATCCTTAGGTTGTTCATAGTATGCGGGACAGTGTATTATAAAGTAAATGGGACATAATGGGTCAGAGGACACTTGCCTTCACCAAACAGATGCTCAGGGTCTTCAATCTCGTAGAACTCGAAGAGCTAGGTCATTTGGTCGCCGAAGCTTGTCCGTCGATTCCTCGAAGTCGGAAACGAATCGCGATCCAATCGCAACGCGAAGCGAAGACAAACAGACACAAGCAAACAAACATATATATGCATAAGAACATTACACCATACAAGATAAAATGTTATAAAAGCGAGCAATATAAAATAGAGAGCGCTTCTACGGTTACGCGAGAAAAAGAACCATGATAGACGAAGCTATGGTCGAGGGGTTAGTACGTTTACGTTAAACAAGTACTAATTAGAACATCTAATTCAACATAATTATATTAATTGATATTAATCAAATATAAATTAATACTACTACTTAGTTTTGACTAACTTACTATTTTAATAGTTGACAGTTAAGCAAGTAACTTAATGAATATGAGCGATTCTAAGCGAGACGAATTAAGGACGCACGACGTGCAAACACGATGTGCGCAACGCGTGGACACAAACGACTTAGCGCGCGGACAACGCGCGATACGCGTGAACGGCACGCGGCAAGGCGCGCGACACACGCGAACGGCACACGACAACGCGTGCGAACAACACGTGCGACACTCGCGAACGACACGCGACGACGTGCGCGAAACAGCACCGCGGCACGCGCGGACCGACATGCGAAACTTAATAAATAAACAATGTGATTAACCTAAATAATTATTAATAAATAACATTTCAGTTAAGGTTAATCATATTGGTAACTACTTATAAATGCGCAAATCGAATTCCTAAATTAGGTTTTTAAATTGAAACGTCGTTCTAGTAGCCACTGGTTAAACAAACGTTTAACTAAATTAAATAAAATATGCAAAAATTAGGATAAATATATCTAAATTAAGATAATTTTAATACGAATCTAACGCAACTTGAATGGATCGAATCGGGTTTAAAACGCAAAAGTTATGAATGTTTTAAACCATACTGTAATTCGCGCGGACTAAATTTACAGAATTGTCATCTTCTTCCTCTCTTCATCTTCTTCCTCCCATCCATGGAAGAGAGAGGAGAGGAAGGGGAGGGGGCTGCGCAGGGGAGGTCGGGGCTGGGCCGGCCGGGGTGGGCGCGGCCGCACGGGGCGCGAGGGGCGCGGCCATCGCTGCCGGGGAGGGGTGCGCGCGGGCGCGGGAGCACGGGACGCGGGCGCCACCGCCGGCCACCGCCGCCGCCGCCGGGGAGGGAGAAAGGGGCGCCGTCGAGGAGGGGAAACGGAGGGGGGAGGGGCGCCGCCACCGGGGAAGGTGAGGGGAGAGTGGGAGAGGCTCTGCACGGACGGGAAAACGAAGAAACGAAAAAACCCTAGGTGGAACAATTGAGGTTTCTCACCGGGGAAGAAGACTCTCGCCGGAGCCGAGGAAAAATCCGTCGATTGCCGGAGATTCGGGGATCCAATCGACGAACCGAACGCGCTGCGACGAAGCCCTCGACGAGACGAACGCAGCGGTACCCTCGGATTCGGCAGACGATGCACGGATTGGGAGTAATTGCTCGCCGGAGTTGTCGCCGGAGTTGGAACCGCCCCGAACTTCGGCGAGCAATACCGGGAGCTAGGTATTGGATTTGGGGGAAACGTTTGGTGTTCTGGAACGGGCTCGACGAGATGAAGCCGGACATGTATATATACCTAGGGTTTGGACGAGATAAAAATTCAGTTAAAATTCGGATTTTACTATTTTTAAAATTCGAAAAAGCCTAGAAATCCATATTTTGTGCTCAAAATATTATAGATACTTTCAAAAATTGCAGAAAAATTCCTATAAATGTTTTGGTACCTAATGAACTCAAAAAACATAATTAGAGTTTCTAAAAACATTTTTAGGTTCCACAAATAAATGAATTTTGGTTTCCGGAAAATAGAAAAATATTTCGAAAAATATGAAAATTTACCGAGCACCTCTATAAGATATGTTAACATGTTTCAAACACATTTTGCACTTAGAAACACCATGCAACGACATGAATGCAACAACCAAAGTGCCTCTAGGGCTCATTCCACTAGGTTTACGCTATTATAAAACAAAATAATTCTCCATTTTTAGGAAAAAGAGAAAGGAAAGCGAAGAACTGAGAGTGTAACACCTGAATTTGGTGGATATTAGAAAAGAAATTTTATACCCCCAAATTCAGGGTGTTACATCGAGCCCGGAGCCGATCCGGATCCGCTTGGAGGCGTCGACGCTGAGGTCGAGGGGGACGGACTTAACCGTCTCCGCTGGCTCAAAGTTGCCGGCATGTCGCTTCACGTCTGGCACCTCCTTAGAGAGGCTCTCTAGGTCGGCGATGAGGGCCTCGGACTCGGCGAGGGCCTCGGCGTACTCCACGCACTCCACGTCGCATTCGAACGCGTGTTTGTACGTGGGGCCGACGGTGATGACCCCGTTGGGGCCCGGCATCTTGAGCTTCAGGTAGGTGTAGTTGGGGACGGCCATGAACTTCGCGTAGCATGGTCTTCCCAGTACCGCGTGGTAGGTTCCTCGGAACCCGACCACCTCGAACGTCAAGGTCTCCCTTCGGAAGTTGGAGGGTGTTCCGAAGCAGACGGGAAGGTCGAGTTGTCCGAGGGGCTGGACGCGCTTCCCGGGAATAATCCCATGGAAGGGCGCAGCGCCTGCCCGGACGGAGGACAGATCGACACGCAGGAGCCCGAGGGCCTCGGCGTAGATGATGTTGAGGCTGCTGCCTCTGTCCATGAGGACCTTGGTGAGCCTGACGTCGCCGATGATGGGGTCGACGACGAGCGGGTATTTCCCCGGGCTCGGCACATGGTCGGGGTGGTCAGCTCGGTCGAAGGTGATGGGCTTGTCGGACTAGTCTAGGTAGACTGGCGTCACCACCTTCACCGAACAGACCTCCCGGCGCTCTTGCTTGCGGTGCCGAGCCGAGGCATTCGCCGCTTGCCCACCGTAGATCATAAAGCAGTCGCGGACCTCGGGGAACTCTCCTGCCTGGTGATCTTCCTTCTTGTCGTCGTCGTGGGACTTGCCACCCTCCGCGGGTGGCCCGACCCTGTGGAAGTGGCGCCGAAGCATGACGCACTCCTCAAGGGTGTGCTTGACGGACCCCTAGTGATAGGGGCACGGCTCCTTGAGCATCTTGTCGAAGAGGTTGGCACCTCCAGGGGGTTTCCGAGGGTTCTTGTACTCGGCGGCGGCGACAAGGTCCGCGTCGGCGGCATCGCGTTTCGCTTGCGACTTCTTCTTGCTCTTCTTCTTGGCATCACGCTGAGTTGACGCCTCGGGGGCATCTTCCGATGGGCGGCCCTGGGGCTGCTTGTCCTTTCGGAAGGTAGCCTCGACCGCCTCCTGGCCGGAGGCGAACTTGGTGGCGATGTCCATCAGCTCGCTCGCCCTGGTGGGGGTCTTGCGACCGAGCTTGCTCACCAGGTCGCGGCAGGTGGTGCCAGCGAGGAACGCGCCGATGACATCCGAGTCGGTAATGTTGGGCAGCTCGGTGCGCTGCTTCGAGAATCGCCGGATGTAGTCCCGGAGAGACTCTCCCGGCTGCTGTCGGCAGCTTCGGAGGTCCCAGGAATTCCCGGGGCACACGTACGTGCCCTGGAAATTGCCGGCGAAAGCTTGGACTAGGTCGTCCCAGTTGGAGATCTGCCCCGGAGGCAGGTGCTCCAACCAGGCGCGAGCGGTGTCGGAGAGGAACAGGGGGAGGTTGCGGATGATGAGGTTGTCATTGTCCGTTCCACCCAGTTGGCAGGCCAGACGGTAGTCCGCGAGCCACAGTTCTGGTCTCGTCTCCCCCGAGTACTTTGTGATAGTAGTCGGGGGTCGGAACCGGGTCGGGAACGCCGCCCGTCGTATGGCCCGGCTGAAGGCTTGCGGACCGGGTGGTTCGGGCGAGGGACTCCGATCCTCCCCGCTGTCGTAGCGTCCCCCACGCCTGGGGTGGTAGCCTCGGCGCACCCTCTCGTCGAGGTGGGCCCGACGGTCGCGGTGATGGTGCTCGTTGCCGAGGCGACCCGGGGCCGCAGGCGCGGTGTTGCGCGTGCGCCCGGTGTAGACCGAGGCTTCCCACATAAATCGGGAAGTCGCGTCATGAGGTTCCGAGGGGTACCCCTGCCTTTAGGAGGCGGAGCTCTCGGCCCGTCGGACCGCGGCGCCTTCCAGGAGATTCTTGAGCTCTCCTTGGATTCGCCGCCCCTCGGTGGTTGATGGCTCCGGCATCGCGCGGAGGAGCATTGCTGCTGCAGCCAGGTTCTGGCCGACCCCACTGGATGCGGGTGGCGGCCTGACCCTGACGTCATCGGCGATGCGGTGCTGGAAGCCCTGGGGTAGATGGCGTATTTCTCCGGCCGGAGGTTGGCCCGCCCATGCCTGCCCGACGTCCCGGCGGACCGGCTCAAGCGCTCCTGCTCCCTCGTCGAGCCTGGCCTGCACCCCGCGGATTTGCTCGAGCTGTGGGTCATGGCCCCCCGCCTGAACGGGGACCACAGCTAGCTCCCGTGGGATGTCAACGCGAGGCACCGGCCTAGGGAGATCACCATCCTCCGGCATGCCGAGATGGTTGCCTTCGGAGGGACCCCCTAGATCGACGTGGAAACATTCGCGGCTTGGGCCGCAGTCCTCGTCGCCGAGGCTACGGCTATCGTCGGAACTGTCGGAAAGGCAGTAGTCGCATGCGGTCATGAAGTCCCGCACGACACTGGGGTTGCCAAGTCCAGAGAAATCCCAACAGAAGCTGGGCTCGTCGTCTTACTCGGACCCAGAGGGCCCGTAGGTCGAGACGTCCGTCAGCCGGTCCCAAGGTGACCGCATATGAAACCCCAGAGGGTTTGGGCTCGCCTCTACGAGAGCGCCCGCCAAAGCGAAGCCGCTAGGCGGGTTGAGGCTGAATCCAAATGACGTGGGATGGGAATCGGTCGGTACCTCTTGGTCGACGGGCGGTGATGAAGTCACGTCGGGGACTGACTGCACCGTCGTCTCAGGTACGAGGGTGACGTCCAGCAAGCCTTTCGCGAGCGTGCTGGCGTCGTCCGCTTGCTCGAGATTGGCGTGTCGCGGGGAGACGGCGCTCGTCTTCGTCTCAAGCGCGAGGTCGATGCCCGATGCGCCCCCCGTTGGCCTCCTGCTTGGCCTTGGTTGCCCCGCCTTCCCCTCCGTCGGCGGGGAAGAGGGCGGGATGAGCTCGAAGGTTGTTCTACCACCACGCGGGGAAGACGCCGTCGATTCCGCCGCCGGTGGACGGACTGTCGGTCGCCATTGCCGCTGTCGCCCGGCGGTGGAATGAGTATCATGTCGTAGCTGCCGTCGAGGGACACAAACTCAAGACTCCCGAAACGGAGCACCGTCCCGGGTTGGAGAGGTTGCTGGAGACTGCCCATCTGGAGCTTGACGGGAAGCTGTTCGTCAACACGCAGCAGGCCCCTACCTGGCGCACCAACTGTCGGCGATTCGAGACGGGGGGGTCCCTAAGCCGACGAGTGAATGTCGCCGCGTGCCCCAGCCCAGATGGGTCGAGCGCGAGGCCGAGCGCGAAGGGGGGAAGTGAGGTGGACGGAGCTGGGCGTGAGAGAGGTGGAAATCCCGCGGCCTTCGTGTTCGTCCCGCGCCTAGGTCGGGTGCGCTTGCAGTAGGGGGTTACAAGCGTCCACGCGGGAGAGGGAGCGAGAGGCCTTACGCGAGCGCCTGTCTCGTCCTCGTCCCTGCGCGGCCAACCCTCTCTAAGAGGGCCCTGGTCCTTCCTTTTATAGGCATAAGGAGAGGATACAGGTGTACAATGGGGGGTATAGCAGAGTGCTACGTGCCTAGCAGAGGAGAGCTAGCGCCCTAAGTACATGCCGTCGTGGCAGCCGGAGAGATTTTGGCACCCAGCTGGTGTGATGTCGTGGCCGTCGGAGGAGTGCTGGAGCCTGGCGGAGGGACAACTGTCGGAGCTATTGAGTCCTTGCTGACGTCCTCTTGCTTCCGTAAGGGGGCTGAGAGCCACCGTCGTCACAGAGTATGCGGGGCGCCATCATTGCCTATCTGGCGGAGCGAGCCAGATGGGACGCTGGTCTTGTTCCCCGTGGCCCGAGTCAGCTCGGAGTAGGGTGATGATGGCGTCCCCTGTTGACGTGGCTGGTCTGCGCCCTAGGTTGGGCGATGTGGAAGCTCCTCCGAAGCCGAGGTCGAGTCTGTCTTCCGTGGCCGAGGTCGAGTCCGAGCCCCTGGTTTGGGCGAGGCGGAGACCGTCGGCTGAGGCCAGGGCGGAGTCCGAGCCCTGGGGTCGGGCGGAGCGGAGTTCGTCGTCTTCTGGGGCTTAGCCCGAGTCCGAGCCCTGGGTCGGGCGGAGCGGAGTTCGCCGTCTTCCGGGGCTTAGCCCGAGTCCGAGCCCTGGGTCGGGCGGAGCGGAGTTCGCCGTCTTCCGGGGCTTAGCCCGAGTCCGAGCCCTGGGTCGGGCGGAGCGGAGTTCGCCGTCTTCCGGGGCTTAGCCCGAGTCCGAGCCCTGGGTCTGAAAGGGAAATGTGCCCTTGGGCCATTTCTAAGTATTTTGGTGATTGGGTGCAAACACAAGTGCTTAAATGTGAAAATATGCTCATGGGTGAACAAGGTGCAAATCACAAGTAAAGGTATGTTTCTAAGCCTTAGTACATTAGTTTTGGATACTAATATATGTGTCTAAGTGTTAGAAACAGAAAGAAGAAGGGAAGTGAAGACTTGGCTGTGTACAGCCAAGAGGCTGTTTCGGTCTGGGGCACCGGACTGTCCGGTGGTGCACCGGACAGTGTCCGGTGGTGCACCGGACAGTGTCCGGTGCACCAGGCTGCCTCGGCCGAACAGGCCGCTCTCGGGTTTTCTCCGGCGACTTCGGCTAAAATTCACCGGACTGTCCGGTGTGCACCGGACTGTCCGGTGAGCCAACGGTCGGCCGGGCCAACGGTCGGCCGCGCGATCGGCGCGCGACACGTGGCCGAGCCAACGGTCGGAAGGAAGCACCGGACTGTCCGGTGTGCACCGGACTGTCCGGTGCGCCAGATCTGCAACGGTCGGCAACGGTCGACTTCGCCAATTAAGGAAAGGAATCGGGCACCGGACACTGTCCGGTGTGCACCGGACTGTCCGGTGCGCCCGACGACAGAAGGCAAGGATAGCCTTCCAGATGTGCTCTCAACGGCTCCTAGCTGCCTTGGGGCTATAAAAGGGACCCCTAGGCGCATGGAGGAGTACAGCAAGCATTCCTTGAGCATTCTTGATCACTCACACATCAATCTCGCGCACTTGTTCGACATTCTAGTGATTTGAGCTCCGTTCTAGTGTGCTAGTCTTTTGAGCTAAAGTCTGGGTCTTGTGTGTGCGTATTCGCTGTGATCTTTGTGTTGTGTGTGAGTTGCTAATCCCTCCCTTGCTCTGTGATTCTCTGTGAACATCTTTTGTAAGGGCGAGAGGCTCCAAGTTGTGGAGATTCCTCGCAAACGGGATTGAGAAAAGAAAAGCAAGAACACCGTGGTATTCAAGTTGATCATTGGATCACTTGAGAGGAGTTGAGTGCAACTCTCGTCCGTTGGGACGCCACAACGTGGAGTAGGCAAGTTTTGTACTTGGCCGAACCACGGGATAACCACTGTGTCATCTCTGTGATTGGATTCTTGTGGTTATTGTGTTTTGACTCCTCTCTAGCCACTTGGCCATACTTGTGCTAACCATTAACAAGTTTTTGTGGCTTAAGTTTTGAAGTTTTACAGGATCACCTATTCACCCCCCCCCTTCTAGGTGCTCTCAATTGGTATCGGAGCCGTTCTCTTCAAGAAAGGGACTAACCGCCCGAAGAGATGGATCCTAAGGGGAAGGGAATTGTGATCAACGACAAGGAGAAGGAGTCCTTCGTCAACGAGCCAAGGGATGACAAGACCAATGACTCGGGCTCGGGCCACAAGCGAAAAGATGGGAAGAAGAAGAAGACAAGACGCATCAAGGAGATCGTCTACTACGACAGCGATGAGTCCTCTTCTTCCCAAAAGGACGACGACCACGACTACAAAAAAACGGTCAATTCGAACTTTTCATTTGATTATTCTCGTATTCAACATAGTTCGAATTCGCATTTGCTTTCCATTCCTCTTGGCAAACCCCCACACTTTGATGGGGAGGACTACGGATTTTGGAGTCACAAAATGCGTAGTCACTTATTCTCTCTCCATCCAAGCATATGGGAGATTGTGGAGAATGGAATGAAATTTGATAGCTCGGAAAGCCCTATGCTTATAAATGAACAAATTCATAGAAATGCACAAGCTACTACTATTCTCTTAGCATCTTTGTGCAGGGAAGAATACAATAAGGTGAGTGGCTTGGACAATGCCAAGCAGATATGGGACACCCTCAAGATATCTCACGAGGGGAACGACATCACCATGCTCACCAAGATGGAGTTGGTGGAGGGCGAGCTTGGACGATTCGCCATGATAAGGGGAGAGGAGCCAACTCAAACCTACAACCGGCTCAAAACCCTTATCAACAAAATAAGGAGCTACGGAAGCACGCGTTGGACGGATCACGACGTCGTCCGCCTAATGCTCAGGTCCTTTACCGTTCTTGATCCTCATCTCGTGAACAATATTCGTGAGAATCCCAGGTACACGATGATGACGCCCGAGGAAGTGCTTGGAAAATTCGTGAGCGGGCGGATGATGATCAAGGAGGCAAGATACGTTGACGACGCATTGAACGGTCCACTCCACGAGCCTCAAACCATTGCTCTAAAGGCAACGAGGAGCAAGGAGTCGCTTCCTAGCAAGGTGGCGCAAATTGAGGCGGCCGGTCTTAATGAAGAAGAAATGGCCCTCATTATCAAGAGATTCAAGACGGTGCTAAAGGGTCGCAATGGACAGCCGAGCAAGACTAAGACCAAGGGGAAGCGATCATGCTTCAAATGCGGTAAGCTTGGTCATTTTATTGCTAACTGTCCCGATAATGATAGTGACCAGGAAAAGGGAAACAAGAGGGAAAAGAAGAAGCATTACAAGAAGGCAAAGGGCGAGGCGCATCTAGGCAAGGAGTCGGACTCGGATTGCTCCTCGTCCGACTCCGACAATGAAGGACTCGCCGCCACCGCCTTCAACAAGTCGGCTCTCTTCCCCAACGAGCATCACACTTGCCTCATGGCAAGGGAAAAGAAGGTAATCACTCGTAATGCTAATACTTATGATTCTTCTAGTGATGATGAATCTAGTGAGGATGAAATAGATTACTCTAGTTTATTCAAGGGATTGGATAGAACTAAGATAGCTAAGATTAATGAGTTGATTGATGCCTTAAATGAAAAGGATAGAACCCTAGAGAAACAAGAAGACCTCTTATATGAAGAACATGATAAATTTGTTAGTGCTCAAAATTCACTTGCTCTAGAAGTTAAAAGAAATGGAATACTTTCTTGTGAACTTTCTACTTGTAATGAAACCATTTCTTCTTTAAAAGGTGAAATTAAAGATTTAACTACTAAACTAGAAGTAGCAAGTAACTCGTATGTTGAAAATATTACAATTTGCACTAGGTGTAAGGATTTTGATGTTAATGCTTGTAGTGAACACTTAGTTTCCATTTCAAAATTAAGTGATGAAGTGGCTAGTCTTAATGCTCAACTTAAGACTAGCAAAAGTGATTTTGAAAAACTAAAATTTGCTAGGGATGCCTACACGGTTGGTAGACACCCCTCAATTAAGGATGGACTTGGCTTCAAGAGGGAAGCCAAGAACTTAACAAGCCATAAGGCTCCCATTCCCGCCAAGGAGAAAGGGAAGGCCCCTATGGCTACTAGTGCTAAGAGGAACCATGCCTTTTTGTATCATGAAAGAAGACATACTAGAAATGATGTTTTTGATTCACATGCTTATGACTCTTATGCTATGACTGCTTCTAGTTCTCATGTTATGCATGATAGAAGAAATGTTGTTCACCAAATGCCTAGGAAAAATGTAGTTCATAATGCTCCTAGGAAAGTAGTAAATGAATTTTCTACAATATATCATGCTTTGAATGCTTCCTTTGAAATTTGTAGAAAGAATAGAAAGATAATTGCTAGGAAGTTAGGGGCTAAATGCAAAGGTGATAAAACTTGCATTTGGGTCCCTAAGAAGATTTGTGCTAACCTTGTAGGACCCAACATGAGTTGGGTACCTAAGACCCAAGCCTAAATTTGCCTTGCAGGTTTATGCATCCGGGGGTTCAAGCTGGATTATCGACAGCGGATGCACAAACCATATGACGGGGGAGAAGAAAATGTTCACCTCCTACGTCAAGAATAAAGATTCCCAAGATTCAATCATATTCGGTGATGGGAATCAAGGCAAGGTAAAAGGGTTAGGTAAAATTGCAATTTCCAATGTGTTTTTAGTAGAGTCTCTTGGTTACAATTTACTATCTGTTAGTCAATTGTGCAGCATGGGGTATAACTGTCTATTCACTAATGTAGATGTATCTGTCTTTAGAAGAAGTGATGGTTCACTAGCTTTTAAGGGTGTATTAGACGGCAAACTTTATTTAGTAGATTTTGCAAAAGAAGAGGCCGGTCTAGATGCATGCTTAATAGCTAAGACTAGCATGGGCTGGCTGTGGCATCGCCGCTTAGCACATGTAGGGATGAAGAACCTTCACAAACTTCTAAAGGGAGAACACGTGATAGGATTGACTAATGTAAAATTCGAAAACGATAGATCTTGTGCAGCTTGTCAGGCAGGTAAACAAGTGGGAGGAGCACATCACAGCAAGAATGTGATGACCACTTCAAGACCCCTGGAGCTGCTGCATATGGACCTCTTCGGACCCGTCGCCTATCTGAGTATAGGAGGAAGTAAGTATGGTCTAGTAATTGTTGATGACTTTTCCCGCTTCACTTGGGTGTTCTTTTTGCAGGATAAGTCTGAAACCCAAGGGACCCTCAAGCGCTTCCTCAGGAGAGCTCAAAATGAGTTTGAGCTCAAAGTGAAGAAGATAAGGAGTGACAACGGGTCCGAGTTCAAGAACCTTCAAGTGGAAGAGTTTCTTGAGGAGGAAGGGATCAAGCACGAGTTCTCCGCTCCCTACACACCACAGCAAAATGGTGTGGTAGAGAGGAAGAACAGGACGCTAATCGACATGGCGAGGACGATGCTTGGAGAATTTAAGACCCCCGAGCGGTTTCGGTCGGAAGCCGTGAACACGGCTTGCCACGCCATCAACAGGGTCTACCTTCACCGACTCCTCAAGAAGACGTCGTATGAACTACTAACCGGTAACAAACCCAATGTATCTTACTTTCGTGTATTTGGGAGCAAGTGCTACATTCTAGTGAAGAAGGGTAGAAATTCTAAATTTGCTCCCAAAGCTGTAGAAGGGTTTTTGTTAGGTTATGACTCAAATACAAAGGCGTATAGAGTCTTCAACAAATCATCGGGTTTGGTTGAAGTCTCTAGCGACGTTGTATTTGATGAGACTAATGGCTCTCCAAGAGAGCAAGTTGTTGATCTTGATGATGTAGAAGAAGATGTTCCGACGGCCGCTATACGAACCATGGCGATTGGTGATGTGCGACCACAGGAACAAGAAGAGCAAGATCAACCTTCTTCCTCAACTATGGTGAATCCCCCAACTCAAGACGATGAACAGGTTCATCAACAGGAGGCGTGTGATCAAGGGGGAGCACAAGATGATCTTGTGGTGGAGGAAGAAGCGCAACCGGCACCTCCAACCCAAGTTCGAGCGATGATTCAAAGGGATCATCCCGTTGATCAAATTCTGGGTGACATTAGCAAGGGAGTAACTACTCGATCTCGATTAGTTAATTTTTGTGAGCATTACTCCTTTGTCTCTTCTATTGAGCCTTTCAGGGTAGAAGAGGCCTTGCTAGATCCGGACTGGGTGTTGGCCATGCAAGAGGAGTTAAACAACTTCAAGCGCAATGAAGTTTGGACGCTGGTGCCTCGTCCGAAGCAAAATGTTGTGGGAACCAAGTGGGTGTTCCGCAACAAACAAGACGAGCACGGAGTGGTGACGAGAAACAAGGCTCGACTTGTGGCAAAAGGTTATGCCCAAGTCGCAGGTTTGGATTTCGAGGAGACTTTTGCTCCTGTGGCTAGGCTAGAGTCAATTCGAATATTGCTAGCATATGCCGCTCACCATTCTTTCAGGTTGTACCAAATGGATGTGAAGAGCGCTTTCCTCAACGGGCCAATCAAGGAGGAGGTGTACGTGGAGCAACCCCCTGGCTTCGAGGATGAACGGTACCCCGACCATGTGTGTAAGCTCTCTAAGGCGCTCTATGGACTTAAGCAAGCCCCAAGAGCATGGTATGAATGCCTTAGAGATTTCTTAATTGCTAATGCTTTCAAGGTTGGGAAGGCCGATCCAACTCTTTTTACCAAGACTTGTGATGGTGATTTGTTTGTGTGCCAAATTTATGTCGATGACATAATATTTGGTTCTACTAATCAAAAGTCTTGTGAAGAGTTTAGCAGGGTGATGACGCAGAAATTCGAGATGTCGATGATGGGCGAGTTGAACTACTTCCTTGGGTTCCAAGTGAAGCAACTCAAGGACGGCACCTTCATCTCCCAAACGAAGTACACGCAAGATCTGCTAAAGCGGTTTGGGATGAAGGACGCCAAGCCCGCAAAGACTCCGATGGGGACCGACGGACACACCGACCTCAACAAAGGAGGTAAGTCTGTTGATCAAAAAGCATACCGGTCAATGATAGGTTCTTTGCTTTACTTATGTGCAAGTAGACCGGATATTATGCTTAGCGTATGCATGTGTGCCAGATTTCAATCCGATCCTAAGGAGTGTCACTTAGTGGCGGTGAAGCGAATTCTTAGATATTTGGTTGCTACGCCTTGCTTCGGGCTCTGGTATCCAAAGGGGTCTACCTTTGACTTAGTTGGATACTCAGACTCCGACTATGCTGGATGTAAGGTCGATAGGAAGAGTACATCGGGGACGTGCCAATTCTTAGGAAGGTCCCTGGTGTCATGGAACTCTAAGAAACAAACATCCGTTGCCCTATCCACCGCTGAGGCCGAGTATGTTGCCGCAGGACAGTGTTGCGCGCAACTACTTTGGATGAGGCAAACCCTCCGGGACTTTGGCTACAATCTGAGCAAAGTCCCACTCCTATGTGACAATGAGAGTGCTATCCGCATGGCGGAGAATCCTGTTGAGCACAGCCGCACAAAGCACATAGACATCCGGCATCACTTTTTGAGAGACCACCAGCAAAAGGGAGATATCGAAGTGTTTCATGTTAGCACCGAGAACCAGCTAGCCGATATCTTTACCAAGCCTCTAGATGAGAAGACCTTTTGCAGGCTGCGTAGTGAGCTAAATGTCTTAGATTCGCGGAACTTGGATTGAATTGTAGCATACATGTGTTTATGCCTTTGATCATGTTCATTCTGCATTTTGTTGTTTATTGTGGTGCTCAAGTTGTACAAACACTCCCTGGACCTCACAAGTCCGTTGCAAAGTGATGCACAGTTTTAGGGGGAGATGTGTTACAACTTGACCCTTTGAGACTAACCATATGCTTGAGTTTGTTTGACTTAGTCTCGAAGGAGAATTGAAAGGGAAAAGGTGGATTTGGACCATGAAAGACTTCCACTGCACTCCGATGAGAGGGTAACTAATTCCAAGTTCATCTCATGAACTCTTATTGCCATTTGATCTTAATTGAAGATTTTTGTGAGGCAATGGGGTTAAAGGGCCAAGATTGATCCCGTTTTGGTGCTTGATGCCAAAGGGGGAGAAAATAAAGGCCAAAGTGATAAATGGATCAGCTACCACTTGAGAAATTATTGAAAATAGTAGAATAAAGTTTTTGTTTTGTCAAAAGCTTTTATTGTCTCTTATTGTCTCTATGTTCAAAAGTTGGCTTCTTGTGGGGAGAAGTGGTGATTATGGGAAATAGGGGGAGTTTTTGAAATCTTGGATCAATCTCTTTTGGAATAACTCTCTTTATACTTCAACATGTGTGTTTGACTTAGAGATAGAGATTTGAATTTGATTTGCAAAAACAAACCAAGTGGTGGCAAAGGATGATCCATATATGTCAAAATTGAATAAAACTCAAAGTCAGTTTTTTGAAGTGATTTTGCACTTGTTCTAGTTGCTTTATGTTGTGTTGGCATGAATCACCAAAAAGGGGGAGATTGAAAGGGAAATGTGCCCTTGGGCCATTTCTAAGTATTTTGGTGATTGGGTGCAAACACAAGTGCTTAAATGTGAAAATATGCTCATGGGTGAACAAGGTGCAAATCACAAGTAAAGGTATGTTTCTAAGCCTTAGTACATTAGTTTTGGATACTAATATATGTGTCTAAGTGTTAGAAACAGAAAGAAGAAGGGAAGTGAAGACTTGGCTGTGTACAGCCAAGAGGCTGTTTCGGTCTGGGGCACCGGACTGTCCGGTGGTGCACCGGACAGTGTCCGGTGGTGCACCGGACAGTGTCCGGTGCACCAGGCTGCCTCGGCCGAACAGGCCGCTCTCGGGTTTTCTCCGGCGACTTCGGCTAAAATTCACCGGACTGTCCGGTGTGCACCGGACTGTCCGGTGAGCCAACGGTCGGCCGGGCCAACGGTCGGCCGCGCGATCGGCGCGCGACACGTGGCCGAGCCAACGGTCGGAAGGAAGCACCGGACTGTCCGGTGTGCACCGGACTGTCCGGTGCGCCAGATCTGCAACGGTCGGCAACGGTCGACTTCGCCAATTAAGGAAAGGAATCGGGCACCGGACACTGTCCGGTGTGCACCGGACTGTCCGGTGCGCCCGACGACAGAAGGCAAGGATAGCCTTCCAGATGTGCTCTCAACGGCTCCTAGCTGCCTTGGGGCTATAAAAGGGACCCCTAGGCGCATGGAGGAGTACAGCAAGCATTCCTTGAGCATTCTTGATCACTCACACATCAATCTCGCGCACTTGTTCGACATTCTAGTGATTTGAGCTCCGTTCTAGTGTGCTAGTCTTTTGAGCTAAAGTCTGGGTCTTGTGTGTGCGTATTCGCTGTGATCTTTGTGTTGTGTGTGAGTTGCTAATCCCTCCCTTGCTCTGTGATTCTCTGTGAACATCTTTTGTAAGGGCGAGAGGCTCCAAGTTGTGGAGATTCCTCGCAAACGGGATTGAGAAAAGAAAAGCAAGAACACCGTGGTATTCAAGTTGATCATTGGATCACTTGAGAGGAGTTGAGTGCAACTCTCGTCCGTTGGGACGCCACAACGTGGAGTAGGCAAGTTTTGTACTTGGCCGAACCACGGGATAACCACTGTGTCATCTCTGTGATTGGATTCTTGTGGTTATTGTGTTTTGACTCCTCTCTAGCCACTTGGCCATACTTGTGCTAACCATTAACAAGTTTTTGTGGCTTAAGTTTTGAAGTTTTACAGGATCACCTATTCACCCCCCCCCTCTAGGTGCTCTCAGGGTCGGGCAGAGCGGAGTTCGCCGTCTTCCGGGACTTAGCCCGAGTCCGAGCCCTGGGTCGGGCGGAGCGGAGTTCGCCGTCTTCCGGGGCTTAGCCCGAGTCCGAGCCCTGGGTCGGGCGGAGCGGAGTTCGCCGTCTTCCGGGGCTTAGCCCGAGTCCGAGCCCTGGGTCGGGCGAAGCGGAGCTTCCTATGGTGCCTGCGGCCGGGCCTGGCTGCCTGTCAGCCTCACTCTGTCAAGTGGCACCGCAGTCAGAGCGGCGTAGGCGGCGCTGTCTTTCTGTCAGGCCGGTAAGTTGAGCGGCGAAGTGACGGTGGTCACTTCGGCTCTATCGGCTGGGGGGCACGCGTCAGGATAAAGGTGTTAGGCCACCTTTGCATTAAATGCTCCTGCGATTTGGTCGGTCGGTGCGGCGATTTGGTCAGGGTTGCTTCTTGGTGAAGACAGAGCCTCGGGCGAGCCAGAAATATGTTCGCCGCTGGAGGGGGGCCTCGGGCGAGACGGAAATCCTCCGGGGTCGGCTGCCCTTGTCCGAGGCTAGGCTCGGGCGAGGCGTGATCGCGTCCTTCGAATGGATCGATCCCTGACTTAATCGCACCCATCAGGCCTTTGCAGCTTTATGCTGATGGGGGTTACCAGCTGAGAATTAGGAGCCTTGAGGGTACCCCTAATTATGGTCCCCAACACTACCGTGTCGTGGGGCTTACCCACGGGACCCACCGCACACCACTATGAAGATATCAGCAGCAGACTCGCTACAAGGGGCTCGTATGACGAATGAGCAAGATGGTGCACCGTACCAGGGGTACGGCTACGCATGGCCCTACAAACAATGTGACACCAGGTGCACGACGACAAGCAGGGGAGCGGACCAACCTCAAACCAAGTAGATAGCAAGTCACCCTTGTAAAGTCCTACCCTTGAACTATAAAAGGGCAGACCTTCTTTCCTCTAGAGACACACAAGCACACTTGTTGGAACATGCTCAAAGCAATACTACGATCAACACTACGCTAGAGTTGGGTGTGAACCCAAACCAGTATAAACTCTATGTCCCGAGTTCTTCGTTCGAATCCCAGTGATTCATCATTTAGAGTGAGTCCACGCTAGCCCCCAGCCAAAAACAAATCTTACTGCCCCTGGTTTCCAAAACCACAACAGTTGGCACGCCAGGTAGGGGTAACGCTATTGTACTAAGAGACGCTCTCCACTCGGATGGCCTAGTCGTCAGCATTCGCCGCAGGTGAGACCTTCGCTCTAGGTAGCTACACCACCTTCGGCACGCTCTACTTCTTTGTCACCACCGTCAACGAGCTCAGCCTCGTCGCCCCCAGCATGCCTAGCACCAAGGGCACACAATCGACACGCTCAATCAGGAGAAAGGTGGAGAAGCGACGCGTAAAAAGGCATGTCGCTACCCTAAAGCGACGCCTTAATAGGCATACCTAGGCAAAGGTGGTGGAACCCCCGACCTCCACTCTAGTGGCGATCGTCGACCACCAACCGACATCTGTTTTTGATCTGCTCGAGGACGACTTGAGCCATGGTTCAACCGGGGGCAACTCCGACGCCGAGGAGGTGCTAGAAAGGGTCTGCTTCGTGGCAATGTCCCCGCTAAACAAAAACGGCAGGGGAGGCAAGGAGGCCCGCAATCAAGAGGAGGTGTACCAATGACAGCGCCAGGCACGCATCCTGGCGCTAGAGGCCTCGCTCCGTTAGTAGGAGGAGCTCGACGCCCTCGTGTAAAAGCTCGACTGTGTATACGACGATGTCGAGCGAAGGCGCGTCGAAGCAGAAAGGCCTCGACCGAAGGTGTGTGACCAACTCGCTGAAATCAACCACGACACATAGTATTTCCTCAACCCCACATAAAACATAGCTGCAGCGGCCATGATGCTCCGCTCCATCCTAGAGCCAGGCGAGCCGGATCAGAACCTCCGCAACCTCGTGGAGAGGGTCCCGGTACAACAGGCTGAGATCAATCGACAGTTCTCCCTCGGCACCAGAGCCATGTCCCGCAAACGACCTCATCTTGGAACATGGGGCACAACCCACCTGGTCCACAAGGACACATGTCCTCATGAGGGATTGCCTAGGGAACATCCGCGACGCTCAGGGCATCCTCGACAACAGGCGTCAAGAGTAGGAGGAAGTTGAGTAACTACGTGAAAGGAGGCGTGAGCACAGTCCCAGCCCACCGGGACGGAGACCACGCGCTTTCGGGCGAGAAATAAAAAAAGCATAGTTCCCCCTAAGGTGCGTGCGCCGGACAACTTTTCCATGTACCCTGGGTCCACTAACACTAGTGTGTGGCTGGAAGACTACCGCCTCACATGTCGGATGGCAGGGATCAAGGATGATTACCTCATCATCCAGTTCCTACCCATACACCTTGTGGTGGCAACAGAGGACTGGCTCAAACACTTGCCGACCGAAACCGTCCGCGACTAGGCTAACCTCCGAAAGGCTATCGTGGGTAAAGGAAACGGTGACGCCTAAGAGGGGGTGAATTAGGACTTCTTAAAATTCTCTCTAAATTAGGCCACAAATAAATCCCTAGAGCAGAACCTATGCAAATAAATAATCTAGAATGTGCAAACTAGGTTTTGTCTGAGTGTTGCTATCTCTACCGCAAAGGCTAAGTTTCAATCTAAATAATCTAACCAAAAATGTAAGATTGAAACTTAAATACTTAATGTAAATGCAGAAGGTAAAGAGGAAGGTAGAGATGCAAACTCTCGTTGATGACACCGGTATTTTTAGCGTGGTATCCGGAACCACGCAAGGTCCCGACTAATCCTTGTTGGTGCCCCTACGCAAAGGGAAGCCCATGCGAGGGCCAAGCACCTCGGTCGAGTAACTCCGTAGGGAGCCGCGAGCCTTCTCCATGCGCAAGTGGTGCTCCGCTTCTGGCTTCTCTCAAACGCTCCTCGCCGTCTCCACTATTGAGATTCCGGCTGAAACGCTGTGGGCCTCGTTCCCTCCGGTACACGGTGGCGGACATGACACAAATGCGGTTGTCACGGTCTCGCAAGACTCTCGCCCCACTCGGTACAATTACAACGGCTCGCACAAGAGTCGAGAGGTAGTGTGGTTTTTCTAAACTCACTCAACTAACTAGGATTCGCCTAGAGCAAGCGCTAACACGGTCTAACTAACATAAGCACTTCACAAAGTACCCACGCTAATCACCAAGTGATTCTATTAAGCACTTGGGTGTTTGAGCACTTAGAAATGTCTATAATATGCCTTGGTATGTTGATTGGACTCCCACACCTTCAAATGGCTGGTTGGCTGAAGTATATATAGGCCCTAACTCAATTATAGCCGTTGGAGAAAAGTTGTGACTCTCTGCGACACACAGGACAATCCGGTACTATATCTGGTGCGCCACTAGCTTTTGGATCTGGCAGGTGACCGTTGGCGCTATTAGCCTTGTATCGGACAGTCTGGTGTCACACCAGACAGTCCGGGCTCTCCTCCATAGTGCCACCAGGAACTAGCCGTTGGGCTACTGTTCCCTAGTGCACCTAACAGTCCTGTGGTGTGGCACCGGACAGTCCGGTGCTCTCAACCGGACGGTCCACCAGTGGCAACACTTTTCTTCATGTCTTGGACTTTGCTTGATACTTGTTGATCTTCACTTATGGTCTTCGTAATGTCTTCTTTTGAGGTGTTTCCTCAATGCCTTTGTCCAAGTCTCTTTAGCATCCTGTGAACTACACACATAAACACTAGCAAACTGAAAGGGAATTAGGCTTACACCTTTTTCCTAATTGATTTTGGTGGTTGAATTGCCTAACACAAATAATTGGACTAACTAGTTTGCTCTAGTCTATAAGTTTTATAGGTGCCAAAGGTTCACAATAAGCCAATAAAAAGACCAACAAAGGGTTCAAACGAAGAGAGCAAAAGACAACCCAAAGGCACCCTAGTCTGGCGCACCGGACAGTGTCCGGTGCACCAGGGCACTCAACGCTGAACTCGCTACCTTCGGGAAAATCAGAGGGCGCTCCGCTATAATTCATCGGACTGTCCGGTGAAGCACCGGACAGTGTCCGGTGTCACACCGGACTGTCCGGTGTGCCAGCGGAGCAACGACTACATCGCGCGCAACAGTCGACTGCAACCGCATTCAATGCGCTACAGTGCGTGCCAGAGTCAGAGCACGCGCAGTTGGCGCACCGGACAGTCTACATGACCTGTCTGGTGCACCACCGGACAGCCCAGAGGCCCCACCTGTCAGAGCTCCAACGGTCGAACCCCAACGGCCTGCTGACGTGGCTGGCGCACCGGACTGTCCGGTGCGCCATGCGACAACAGCCTTCCAACGACCATATTTTGGTGGTTGGGGCTATAAATACCCCAACCACCCCACATTCAATGGCATCCAAGTTTTCCACCTTCAACACATTACAAGAGCTATAGCATTCAATTCTAGACACATCCAAAGAGATCAAATCCTCTCCCAAGTCTGGAATCACTCCAAATCAAATAATGACTAGAGAGAGCGACATTTGTGTTCATTTGAGCTCTTGCGCTTGGATTGCTTCTTTTCTTTCTCATTCTTCTTGTGATCAAACTCAATTGTAACCAAGGCAAGTGTTGGGGACTTGTTCTCAAATGCTTCAAGAACAAGGCAACATAGAAAATGTTAATCGGTTAAGTCCTTCGTCCTACGAAGCATTATTTCCCTTGGGATATAATGATTTTCGGACGAAGGTCACAAAGGGCGAACCTTTATAAATGCATTACATATTGACGAAGAATGAATTACAAGAAACATAAAGAATTACGTAGATCATCATATATCATTATTATATAAAAATAACATTGAATTACAGATGTACCTCCAATTTGAAGGAAATGAAAGTACAAGCGTGACGCAAAAGTGAACACCAAATCAGCGTGAACAGTACGAGGGTACTGTTCACCTATTTATAGGCACGGGGTACAACCTATACAAAATTACATACATGCCCTTTACATTTGGTGGTAATTCTATAGTAATCTATCGAGGTCTAAATGGCCTTTTCATCTTCAAGTCGGTTCCCTTTTCTGCGAACATGCCGAAGCTTTCCTGCTTCACAGCTTCGGCGCTGTGTCAACCTTCGTATCTTTTGAGCTTCTCCCTCTCTGATACGAGTCCGAAGATACCTGTTCACACATTATACTCTAGAAACACTGTTAAATCATGTTTTTGAGGACCTTCGGAAGCCGAAGGCCCCCAACAGTAGCCCCTCGCAATATTAATTTGTTAAAATAATAAATTTAGATTGCGACATGGACGAAGGCTTTAAGCCGAAGGTCCGAAAAAACACCTTCCCTTTGCTAGAATAGCAACATTCACTGACAGGCGGGGTCTTTCCATTTTTACCGCACCGAGCGTATAAATAAGAGCATACCGCGAGCTCATTTGGTACGCTCTCTTGTCACTTGCTCTCGCTCGCTCGATTTTTAGCTTTTGCGCGCTAAGATTCCCTGAGTCTTTAATTTTAAAGCTTCGGCTTTGAAAACAGTTTTTTAGTATTTCCGAAGATGTCTGGAGACAAGAAAGCTGTTGCTGAGACGAAGCTGTCTCTTGATGAAGAGAAAAAGAAAACTGCTGGTGAGACGAAGCTGACTCTTGATGAGGAGAAAAACTTGGGGTTTCTTATAGCGATGTCGAAGACAAACACGGAAAAAATTACCAAGGAAATTCTGGAAGGCTTGTCTGAGGATACTGGTGACAGTGACAGTTATGATGTGGACAGCGGTAGCGAAGACTCCGAAGATCGTCCCTGGCGACCAAGCCATTCAGTTTATGGTAAATCAACTATCAAAGAGAATCATCTTGTCAACATGAGAGGAAGGTATTTTCGGGATTTGTCCATTGTGAGGGCCGATGAAGGAGAGAAGACTTGTCCACACCCTGAAGAAAATGAAGTCGTAGTATACCGAAGCTTTCTGAAAGCTGGGCTACGATTTCCCTTGAGTAGCTTCGTCGTGGAGGTGTTGAAAATCTTTGAAGTCTATCTTCATCAACTTACTCCCGAGGCAATTATAAGGCTAAATATCTTCGTGTGGGCCGCGAGAAGCCAAGGTCTGAAGCCTGATGCAAGAAGCTTCTGTAATATACACGAATTACTATATGAAACAAAGCCTTGGGGCAAAGAACAGTACCATAATAACTTTGGCTGCTACAGTTTCGTCTCTCGGTCCGGGGCAAGCTGTCCCGTACCAACCTTTCGGAAGAGATGGCCCGGGGATTGGATGACAGAATGGTTTTATGTGAAGAATGACCTATCAGCACGAGAAGATATCAAAGGTATAATTATGCGTCCTATTTGGCAAAGCTTCGGCCTTCGGAGGCCGAAGGTGGAAATGAATGAAGCTGCCGAAGAATGCCAGAGGGCCTTCGGCGTCACCTGCTCTTTTATTGGAACAAGAGATTTAGTACAAGAGCATATTGCCTTCCGGGTTTGGCCTCTTGCGGAGAAATGGGAAATGCCTCAAGAAACCATAAAAGAGGCCGACGAAGGTGGGCTTGTGAGACTGAAGTACACCTTCAAGTTTGGAGATAAATTTACTGAGCCAGATGATGACTGGCTAAAGAGTATTGAAAATTTAAGTGACGAATTGCTTGGTGCTTATTCAAAGGCCGAAGATACTGCGATGTCAGCAGCCTTCGGAGGCCGAAAAAAGAAAAGGCTGAATCGGGTATTTGATGCAATTGGGTTTGTTTACCCTGACTATTGCTACCCCGTCCGAAGGCAGAAAAGAAAGAACACAACCTCTGCAAAAGAAGAAGCTGCAACTGCTCCTAGCGAGCCAGAGCCTGAAAGAAAGAAAATAAAAGTCCTCACTCACCGGCCGCGGTATATCGAACCAGCTTCGGTGCCGGAGTTTACCGAAAAATCTTCTTCGGCTACCGAGGCTAAAAAGCCAACCAGACCAGTCACGCCACCTGCAGCTGCAGGGATGACCGAAACGGCGAAAAAGATAGAACTAGAAGAACCGAAGGTTTCGCTGCCAGAAACAAAAGAAATGGCCGAAGCGCCATCCACAGAAAAAATTGGAGAAGTGAAAAAACCAACTGAAGAAAAAGTACCAGAAATTGTGAGTCCTGCAGCAAATGTTGAGACAATAAAAAATCAAAAAGTGCCAGCAGTGACTCCAAAAAGAAGAAGAATGGCCAATGTGCTAGATGTACTAGAAACAATTAAAACTTCAAGCACACCTCCGAAGAAGGCTGCTGCCATTCCTGAAACGACAACTGAAATTTCTGATAACAAAACTCCAGTGCAAGGGACTGAAGCCGAAGCTGGGTCCTCAGAGCCCGTGAAGATAGAATCCTTGGAAACTGAGGAAAAAATAACAAAGCCAACTTTTGTTGAAGAGATCGGAGTCATTGCCCCCGAAGCATCCATCAGAGCTCGTGATTATATTGTTCGTCATGCTTCGGGGAAAAAACTTTCAGAAAAAGAGGAGCAAGAGGCCCAGCATTACGCCCAAAAGCTGAAGTATCCAAAGGGGGCGTTAATATTCAATGGTAGTGGAGAAGAAGACTTTTTGTATTGTCTCCCTGACAACAAGGAAATTTCTGTTTGCCGGGAGATGAGCAAGAGCTTCGGATTCCCAACCTTAGAAGACGGGCTCTCGGTGCTGTCGAAGAACGATTTGGCCGACAGCCTGGCCTACAATAGCTTAAAGGTGCGACAAATGGGATCCTTGTATTCTTTGTTGATACCAAAAAAAACTTTTTGCTTGTTTTATTGAAACACACATACTTTTCTTTGCAGGGCCTGATACTTAGTAATGCCCTCAGGGCACAAAAAGATGCTGAAGACGAAGGGTGTACTATAGCCCTGAGCAACCTTCGTTCCGAAGTAATTGAACTGAGGAACGAAGGCCTCGAAAAAGATAAAATATTACACTCATTGGTAAATAAAATAAAGGAAGACGAAGCTGCGTTCAAGAGTCAGGCTGAAGCTCAGAGACGCGAAATAGAAGATCTTCGGAAACAACTGGCCAGAGCCAGGGAAGAACGTATACTTGAAGAAACAAGGCGAGAGCTCAGCGACCAATGGGTGGATCACTTGGAAGCAACTGTTGAAGAGCTTCGTTCATCCAAAAAGAGGTGCTATAACAAATCTATAGAATGTGTTAAGAAGTTGAAGGCTAGCTTCGCCAGGGTCGGCGCCTTCTCTAGTGAAGAAAACTTTATAAGAGGCAATCCCGAAGGTCCTATTGAATGGATCGACCACGAAGCTGAAGCCTTCGAAGAAATTTTAAATAGCCGTGGGGATATATGTGCTTTCTCTGGGGCCAGAGGAATTGCCACCATTCTAGAGAAGAAGGGCTGTGAACACGTAAAAATCTTAGCACAATCCGAAACTGCTTTGTCCTTTGAAGACGCAAAAGACCCTTCGGCCGAAGCAAGCATAATTGGTGGAAAGTTTTTTACTGATATCTGGGATAACGGTGGCCGAGAAATGGCAGGAGATATTATTCAAAGAAGTGAAAAGGGCATTCACGATGCTAGAGAAGTGGCTAAGGCTGCTGAAAAGAGCACAGAGCCCGAAGGTCAATTAGGTATTAACTAATAGTTTGTATTGTGTTGTAATTTTTGGTTTTAAGCTTCGTTTTCCGTTTGTAATAGCAGCATAGCCGTGTCCTGTCCTTCAGGTCCTGCTGAAGCGTCTCCAGGCCCTCAGCCGAAAGGAGACGATGAAATTAAAAAGATGGCCGAAGCAATCATGGACGAAGTCGTCAATCGACTCCTGAATGAGGCTGCAGAAGTTGTTCTAAAAGAAAATTGAACACTATTGTAAAGTAAACTTCTGAATTGTAACATTTTGTAATCCTGAATGTAATATACCCTTTTTATTGCTTAATTCTTTACGATGCATGAAACTTTACACGTACCGCTTTTTGAGTCTTTGACGAAAAAACACCTTTCCTTCTTTTCATGCTTCGTGAAGAAGGATTTTTGTTTGTCACAACAATATCCAGTGTTCTGATGAATAATATCCAGGCTTCTTGACAATGTGAAGCTACTTAGCATGGTTTGCCCTTTTCAAAACATTCTTCCGAAGATCGATGTCACATCCCCTTCTTGTGCTTTATGCAATATGATGTATGATGCTTATGTTATGCGAAATGATGCAATGATGTTATGCTGAGTAAAATGTTGTTTATTCCGAAGATACACGCGTTCCTGTGACAAAACATACAAAATTTTTCATTATAAGCCTCCCTTAGGAGCTTCTTCGCCTTTTACTTCAGCGGAATCAGCGTTGACTTTTCGCTGTAAGCTCTGCATTCCCTTAGGAACGTCTTTGGAGCTTCTTCGTCTTTACTTTTGGCGGAATCAGCGTTGACTTTTCGCTGTAAGCTCTGCATTCCCTTAGGAACGACTTTGGAGCAAAAAACTTACACTGCGTTCCCTTTGGAACGACTTTTTTGTGACTTCGGCAACTTACTCTGCGTTCCTTAGAACGACTTTTTGCTGTTTCGAATAATTTTCGGTAGTCCGAAGGTCCTCTTGATTATCACAAGTCTTTAAACTTTAACAATTTAAGCCTGAGAAAAATATATTTTCCTTGTGGGAATCAACGAAAGTATTTATATGAAACCTAAACAATATCCTTTATTACAGAAAACAAAACTGGATAGAAAAGATTGCTATTAGGGTAGGATATTTGTCAATAGATGTGCTTTGACTCTGGCACGGTGCTGTTGACTGTACGAGCTTCGGACTGCTCTCGGAAGTCCCTTTGGTGTGGAGCATACTGGCTCCCTTCTGGCTGCTGTCCTTGCTGTAACGGAGGTGGAGGTGGAGGTTGTTGCCAAGAAGCTTGAGATTGACTCGCCGAAGCAACAGAAACTGCAGGGTGGTTGCCTACATACTCTGGGATGTAGGGCGAGTGATACGAAGCTGTATGCATGACCTGCTTCGGCTGAGCTTGTTGTGCTGCGGCTTCGGCTATTTCCTTTTGCTTCTGGATGGTAACATGACACATCCTGGTAGTATGGCCCTTGTTTTCACCACAGAATAAGCAAAAGATTCTTCTCTGTTGATCGCCAAATCTTCCTCTGAAGCCCCTAGCACCTCTGCCTCTTGGAGCTGGTGGTCGGAAGGGAGCTTGCTGTTGCCCCGAAGCCTGTGAGGAATATTGTGGTCTTTGCTGTTGGCTCCCCTTATCATCACTTTGTGTAGAGTTATGAATTGATCTAACATGCCTCGGGTAAAACCTCCCACCGAAACCCCTGGTCATTTCAGAAAACCTGAAGGCCTCCTCCCTTCTTTGGCGAAAATCGTTATCGGCCCGAATGTACTCATCCATCTTCTAGAGAAGCTTCTCCAAAGTTTGAGGGGGCTTCCTGGCGAAGTACTGAGCTGACGGTCCTGGCCGAAGCCCCTTGATCATGGCCTCAATGACAATTTCATTGGGCACCGTTGGTGCCTGTGCTCTCAAACGCAAGAACCTTCGGACATACGCCTGAAGGTATTCTTCGTGATCCTGGGTGCACTGGAACAGAGCCTGAGCAGTAACCGGCTTCGTCTGAAACCCTTGGAAGCTAGTTAACAAGAGGTCCTTCAGCTTCTGCCATGAAGTGATCGTTCCTGGTCGAAGGGAGGAATACCAGGTTTGAGCAACACTTCTGACAGCCATAACAAAAGATTTGGCCATGACCGCAGCATTGCCACCATAGGAAGATACTGTTGCCTCGTAGCTCATCAAAAACTGCTTCGGGTCTGAGTGGCCATCGAATACGGGAAGCTGAGGAGGCTTGTAGGACGGAGGCCAAGGTGTAGCCTGCAGCTCAGCGGACAGAGGAGAAGCATCGTCAAAAACAAAATTCCCATGATGGAAATTGTCATACCAGTCATCTCCGTTGGGAAAACCCTCCTGATGAAGGTCTTGGTGCTGAGGCCTTCGGTGTTGCTCATCCTGAGCAAGGTGACGAACTTCTTCAGAGGCTTCGTCTATCTGCCTCTGTAGTTCAGCTAGCCTGGCCATCTTTTCTTTCTTCCTCTGCACTTGTTGATGAAGCATCTCCATATCTCTGATTTCTTGATCTAACTCGTCCTCTGGTGGTGACGGGCTAACAGCCTTCCTTTTCTGGCTTCGGGCCTCCCGAAGAGAGACTGTCTCCTGATTGTGGTCCAGCGGTTGTAGAGCTGCAGTCCCAGGTGCTGAAGCTTTCTTCGGCGCCATAACGAAGGTTTATGATCTCCGAAGATAAAAAACTTCAAAGAGTGGAAGTGAGTTCACCGGAGGTGGGCGCCAATGTTGGGGACTTGTTCTCAAATGCTTCAAGAACAAGGCAACATAGAAAATGTTAATCGGTTAAGTCCTTCGTCCTACGAAGCATTATTTCCCTTGGGATATAATGATTTTCGGACGAAGGTCACAAAGGGCGAACCTTTATAAATGCATTACATATTGACGAAGAATGAATTACAAGAAACATAAAGAATTACGTAGATCATCATATATCATTATTATATAAAAATAACATTGAATTACAGATGTACCTCCAATTTGAAGGAAATGAAAGTACAAGCGTGACGCAAAAGTGAACACCAAATCAGCGTGAACAGTACGGGGGTACTGTTCACCTATTTATAGGCACGGGGTACAACCCATACAAAATTACATACATGCCCTTTACATTTGGTGGTAATTCTATAGTAATCTATCGAGGTCTAAATGGCCTTTTCATCTTCAAGTCGGTTCCCTTTTCTGCGAACATGCCGAAGCTTTCCTGCTTCACAGCTTCGGCGCTGTGTCAACCTTCGTATCTTTTGAGCTTCTCCCTCTCTGATACGAGTCCGAAGATACCTGTTCACACATTATACTCTAGAAACACTGTTAAATCATGTTTTTGAGGACCTTCGGAAGCCGAAGGCCCCCAACAGCAAGAGACACCAATTGTGTGGTGGTCCTTGCGGGAACTTTGTGTTCCGTTTGATTGAGAAGAGAAGCTCACTCAGTCTAAGTGACCGTTTGAGAGAGGGAAAGGGTTGAAAGAGACTCGGTCTTTGTGACCACCTCAACGGGGAGTAGGTTTGCAAGAACCGAACCTCGGTAAAACAAATCATCGTGTCTCGCTCTTTATTTGCTCACGATTTGTTTTTCGCCCTCTCTCTCGGACTTGTTTATATTCCTAACGCTAACCCGGCTTGTAGTTGTGCTTAAGTTTATAAATTTCAGATTCGCCCTATTCATCCCCCTCTAGGCGACTTTCAATTGGTATCAGAACCCGGTGCTTCATTAGAGCCTAACCGCTCGAAGTGATGTCGGGAGCATCCGCCAAGAGGGAGACCGGGACTGGCGAGAAGCCCGCCACAAGCCATGGGAAGGCTCCATCCGGGGAGTCCGCCAACAAGGTGAAGGGATCCCCTTCACACAACAAGTCGGGTCGGAGCGGTGACAAGAAGAAGAAGATGAGGAAGGTGGTCTACTACGAGACCGACTCTTCGTCGCCATCCACCTCCGGCTCCGACACACTGTCCGTAACTTCTAAGCGCCATGAGCATAAGAAGTTTAGTAAGATTCTCGTATGCTACCCTCGCATTTCCAAACGTACTCCTTTACTTTCCGTCCCATTAGGCAAACCACCTATGTTTGATGGTGAAGATTATAATATGTGGAGTGATAAAATGAGGCATCATCTAACCTCACTCCACACTAGCATTTGGGATGTTGTTGAAATTGGAGTACAGGTACCATCACCGGGGGATGAAGACTATGATTCGGACGAGGTCGCCCAAATCCGACACTTCAACTCTCAAGCCACCACTATACTCCTCGCCTCTCTAAGGCGAGAGGAGTATAACAAGGTGCAAGGATTAAAGAGCGTCAAGGAGATTTGGGACGTACTCAAGACCGTGCACGAAGGAGACGAGGTGACCAAAATCACCAAGCGGGAGATGATCGAGGGAGAGCTCGGTCGGTTCTGACTCAACCAAGGCGAGGACCCTCAATCCATGTACAACCGCTTGAAGACCTTGGTGAACCAAGTGCGCAACCTCGGGAGCACCAAATGGGATGACCATGAGATGGACAAGGTTATTCTAAGATCCCTCGTTTTCCTTAACCCTACGCAAGTTCAATTAATTCGAGGTAATCCTAGATATACACTAATGTCTCCCGAGGAAGTAATAGGAAATTTTGTGAGCTTTGAGTTGATGATCAAAGGCTCAAAGAAAATCGTCGAGCTAGATGGCCCCTCCACGCCCGAAGCACAACTGGTTGCATTCAAGGCAACGGAGGAGAAAAAGGAGGAGCCTACATCAAGTAGACAACCCATCGACACCTCTAAGCTCGACAATGAGGAAATGACGCTCATCATCAAGAGCTTCCGCCAAATCCTCAAACAAAGGAAGGGGAAAGATTACAAGCCCCGTTCCAAGAAGGTGTGCTACAAGTGTGGGAAGCCCGGTCACTTCATTGCAAAATGTCCACTATCTAGTGACAGTGACAGGGATAACGACAAGAAGGGAAAGAGGAGAGAAAAGAAGAGGTACCACAAGAAGAAGGGCGGCGATGCCCATGTGTGTCGCGAATGGGACTCCGACGAGAGCTCCTCCAACGAGGACGCCGCCAACATCGCCGTCACCAAGGGACTCCTCTTCCCAAACGTCGGCCACAAGTGCCTCATGGCAAAGGATGGCAAAAAGAAAAAGGTAAAATCAAAATCCTCCACTAAATATGCATCCTCTAGTGATGAAGATAATGCTAGTGATGAGGAGGATAATTTGTGCACCCTTTTTGCCAACCTTAACATGCAACAAAAGGAAAAATTAAATAAATTAATTAGTGCTATTCATGAGAAGGATGATCTCTTGGACTCTCAAGAGGACTTCCTAATTAAAGAAAACAAGAAGCATGTTAAGGTTAAGAATGCTTATGCTCTAGAAGTAGAAAAATGTGAAAAATTATCTAGTGAGCTAAGCACTTGTCATGATACTATTCCCAACCTTAGAAATGAAAATGCTAAATTAATTGCTAAGGTTGATTCTAATGTTAGTGATATTCCAATTCCCAATCTTAGAGATGATAATGTTAGTTTAATTGCTAAGATTGAAGAATTGAATATCTCTCTTGCTAGCCTTAAGATTGAAAATGAAAAATTAATTGCTAAGGCTAAAGAATTAGAAGTTTGCAATGCTTCCATTTCCGATCTTAGAGATAACAATGATATTTTACGTGCTAAGATTGTTGAACTTAACTCTTGCAAACCCTCTACATTACCATTGAGCATGTTACTATTTGCACTAGATGTAGAGATGTTAACGTTGATGCTATTCATGATCACATAGCTTTAATTAAACAACAAAATGATCATATAGCAAAATTAGATGCTAAAATTGCCGAGCATGACTTAGAAAATGAAAAATTTAAATTTGCTAGAAGCATGCTCTATAGTGGGAGACGCCCTGGGATCAAGGATGGCATTGGCTTCCAAAAGGGGGACAATGTCAAACTTAATGCCCCTCCTAAAAGATTGTCTAACTTTGTTAAGGGCAAGGCTCCCATGCCTCAGGATAACGAGGGTTACATTTTGTACCCTGCCGGTTATCCCGAGAGCAAAATTAGGAGAATTCATTTTAGGAAGTCTCACTCTGGCCCTAATCATGCCTTTATGTATAAGGGTGAGACATCTAGTTCCAGGCAATCAACCCGTGCTAAATTGCCTAAGAAGAAAACTCCAATTGCATCAAATGATTCTAAAATTTCATTTAAAACTTTTGATGCATCTTATGTTTTAACTAACAAATCCAGCAAGGTAGTTGCCAAGTATGTTGGGGGCAAGCACAAGGGGTCAAAGACTTGTGTTTGGGTACCCAAAGTTCTTGTATCTAATGTCAAAGGACCCAAAACCATTTGGGTACCTAAAATCAAGAACTAAAATTGTTTTGTAGGTTTATGCATCCGGGGGCTCAAGTTGGATCATCGATAGCGGGTGCACAAACCATATGACAAGGGAGAAGAAGATGTTCTCCTCCTATGAGAAAAACCAAGATCCCCAAAGAGCGATCACATTCGGGGATGGAAATCAAGGGTTGGTCAAAGGATTGGGTAAAATTGCTATATCACCTGACCATTCCATTTCCAATGTTTTTCTTGTAGATTCTTTAGACTACAACTTGCTTTCAGTTTCGCAATTATGTAAAATGGGTTACAACTGTCTTTTTACGGATACATGTGTTACTGTCTTTAGAAGAAGTGATGATTCAATAGCATTTAAGGGAGTGTTAGAGGGTTAGCTATACTTAGTAGATTTTGATAGAGCTGAACTCGACACTTGCTTAATTGCTAAGACTAACATGGGCTGGCTCTGGCATCGCCGACTAGCACATGTTGGAATGAAGAATCTTCACAAGCTTCTAAAGGGAGAACACATTTTGGGACTAACAAATGTTCATTTTGAGAAATACAGGATTTGTAGCGCATGTCAGGCAGGGAAGCAAGTTGGTGTTCATCATCCACACAAGAACATCATGACGACTGACAGGCCACTCGAGCTCCTACACATGGACCTATTCGGCCCGATAGCTTACATAAGCATCGGCGGGAGTAAGTACTGTCTAGTTATTGTGGATGATTATTCTCGCTTCACTTGGGTGTTCTTTTTGCAGGAAAAATCTCATACCCAAGAGACCTTAAAGGGATTCTTGAGACGGGCTCAAAATGAGTTCGGCTTAAGGATCAAAAAGATTAGAAGCGACAACGAGACGGAGTTCAAGAACTCACAAATCGAAGGCTTCCTTGAGGAGGAGGGCATCAAGCATGAGTTCTCTTCTCCCTACACTCCACAACAAAATGGTGTAGTGGAGAGGAAGAATCGAACTCTATTGGACATGGAAAGGACCATGCTTGATGAATACAAAACTTCAAATCGGTTTTGGGCCGAGGCGGTCAACACCGCGTGCTACGCCATCAACCGATTGTATCTACACCGAATCCTCAAGAAGACATCGTATGAACTCCTAACCGGTAAAAAGCCCAATGTTTCATATTTTAGAGTCTTTGGTAGCAAATGCTTTATTCTTGTTAAAAGAGGTAGAAAATCCAAATTTGCTCCTAAGGCTGTAGAAGGCTTTTTACTATGATATGATTCAAACACAAGGGCATATAGAGTCTTTAACTAGTTGAAGTTTCTTGTGACATTGTGTTTGATGAAACTAACGGCTCTCAAGTAGAGCAAGTTGATCTTGATGAGCTAGGTGATGAAGAGGCTCCGTGCGTCGAGCTAAGGAACATGTCCATTGGGGATGTGTGTCCTAAGGAATCCGAAGAGCCACCACAAGCACAAGATCAACCATCTTCCTCCATGCAAGTATCTCCACCAACTCAAGATGAGGATAAGGCTCAAAATGATGAAGAAGAAGATCAAGAAGTCGAGCCACCTCAAGAGGAGAGTAGTGATCAAGGGGGAGATGCCCATGATCAAGATGAGGAAGATGAACAAGTTCCAAGGCCGCCACACCCAAGAGTCCACCAAGCAATCCAACGAGATCACCCCGTCGACACCATCCTCGGCGACATTCATAAGGGGGTAACCACTAGATCTCGTGTTGCACATTTTTGTGAGCATTACTCTTTTGTTTCCTCTATTGAGCCACACAGGGTAGAGGAAGCACTACAAGATTTGGATTGGGTGGTGGCGATGCAAGAGGAGCTCAATAATTTCACTAGGAACGAGGTATGCCATTTAGTTCCACGTCCTAATCAAAATGTTGTAGGAACCAAGTGGGTCTTCCGCAACAAGCAAGATGAGCATGGTGTGGTGACAAGGAATAAAGCCCGACTTGTGGCCAAAGGATGTTCACAAGTCGAAGGTTTGGATTTCAGTGAAACCTATGCACCCGTACCTAGGCTTGAGTCAATTTGCATTTTACTTGCCTATGCTACTTACCATGGCTTTAAGCTTTACCAAATGGACGTGAAAAGTGCCTTCCTCAATGGACCAATCAAGGAAGAGGTCTATGTTGAGAAACCTCCCGGCTTTGAAGATAGTGAGTATCCTAACCATGTTTACAAACTCTCTAAGGCGCTTTATGGGCTCAAGCAAGCCCCAAGAGCATGGTATGAATGCATAAGAGATTTTCTTATCACTAATGGCTTCAAAGTCAGAAAGGCGGATCCTACTTTATTTACTAAAACTCTTGACAATGATTTGTTTGTATGCCAAATTTATGTTAATGATATTATATTTGGGTCTACTAACGAATCTACATGTGAGGAATTTAGTAGGATCATGACACAGAAATTCGAGATGTCTATGATGGGGGAGTTGAAGTACTTTTTGGGATTTCAAGTGAAGCAACTCCAAGAGGGCACCTTCATTAGCCAAACGAAGTATACTTAAGACATTCTAACCAAGTTTGGGATGAAGGATGCCAAGCCCATCAAGACACCCATGGGAACCAATGGGCATCTCGACCTCGACATGGGAGGTAAATCCATCGATCAAAAGGTATATCGGTCGATGATAGGCTCTTTACTCTATTTATGTGCATCTCGACCGGACATTATGCTTTCCATATGCATGTGTGCAAGATTCCAAGCCGACCCTAAGGAAGCTCACCTTACGGCCATAAAACGAATCTTGAGATATTTGGTTCATACTCCTAAGTTTGGGCTTTGGTATCCTAGGGGATCCACATTTGATTTAATTGGTTATTCGGATGCCGATTGGGCAGGGTGTAAAATTAATAGAAAGAGCACATCGGGGACTTGCCAGTTCTTGGGAAGGTCTCTGGTGTCTTGGGCTTCAAAGAAGCAAAATTACGTAGCTCTTTCTACCGCTGAAGCCGAGTATATTGCCGCAGGTCATTATTGCGCGCAATTGCTTTGGATGAGGCAAACCCTTAGGGACTATGGTTACAAATTAACCAAAGTTCCTCTTCTATGTGATAATGAGAGTGCAATCCGCATGGCGAATAATCCCGTTGAACATAGCCGCACTAAACACATAGCCATTCGGTATCATTTCTTAAGGGATCACCAACAAAAGGGGGATATCGAAATTGCATATATTAACACTAAGGAACAATTAGCCGATATCTTTACCAAGCCACTAGATGAACAAACCTTTAACAAACTTAGGCATGAGCTCAATATTCTTGATTCTCGGAATTTCTTTTGATGTTTTGCTCACATAGCTCATAAATATACCTTTGATCATGTCTCTTTTATACGCTATGACTAATGTGTTTTCAAGTATATTTCAAACCAAGTCATAGATTGAAAGGGAATTCGAGTCTTCGGCGAAGACAAAGGCTTCCACTCCACTCCATCAAATTACTCATCCTTCGCCGTCGCTCCGAGCAACTCTTCGTCTTTGGTATAATCTTCACTCATATTTTGTTTGCCAAAGGGGAGAAAGTAGTTAAAGGGCTTATATTTCACTCAAAGTATCCGTTTTTGGCGGTTCATGCCAAAGGGGGAGAAAGTATTAGCCCAAAGCAAAAGGACCGCACCACCACCAATTTTTAAAATTTAAAGGGTCTTGAAATGATGAATTTTTCAATTGATATCTTATTTTTGATAGAATTTCAAATTGGATCACCCTCTTCAAAAACTAATATCTAAAACCCTCTTGAACACTAAGAGGAGGATTTTATTGAGGGGGAGTTTTGTTTAGTCAAAAGAAAAGCATTTGAAACAGGGGGAGAAAATTTCAAATCTTGAAAATGCTTCTCAAAATCGTATTTATTTACCTTTGACTATTTGCAAAAGGACTTTGAAAACAATTTACAAAAGAATTTGCAAAAACAAAACATGTGAAAGGGAAATGTGCCCTTGGGCCATTTCTAAGTATTTTGGTGATTAAGTGTCCAACACAAGTGCTTAAGTGATAATCTATGCAAAGTGATGGATAAAGTGCAAATCAAGTAAAAAGGTATGTTTCTAAGACTTAGTACATTGTTTTGGAGACTAATGTATTGTGTCTAAGTGCTGGAAACAGGAGAAATCAAGTTGGAAAAGAGATGGCTTTGTTCAGCCAAAGACAGCTCGGTCTGGGTGCACCGGACTGTCCAGTGGTGCACCGGACAGTGTCCGGTGCGCCAGGCCGGCGTCTGTCAACTGGCTGCTCTCGGGAAGCAATTAACGGCGTACGTCTATAAATCACCGGACTGTCCGGTGGTGCACCGGACTGTCCGGTGAGCCAACAGTCGGCTGGGCCAACGGTCGGCCGCATAATCCGCGCGCGACGCGTCGCAAGAGCCAACGGTCAGAAGGGGCACCGGACTGTCCGGTGTGCATCGGACAGTGTCTGGTGCGCCAACGGCTCTGAACCGCCAACGGTCGGCTTCGCTAAAGAAGGAAAGAAATCCGCATCGGACAGTGTCCGGTGGTGCACCGGACTGTCCGATGCGCCAGGCGACAGAAGGCAAGAATTGCCTTCCTGGAATGCTCTCAACGGCTACTAGCTACCTTGGGGCTATAAAATGGACCCCTAGGCGCATGGAGGAGTACACCAAGCATTCTCTAAGCATTCCTAAGCACCAAGACTTCAATTCCGCGCATTCGATTCTTTGTGATAGCAACTAGAGCTCCATTTGAGTAGATAACTCTTTGAGTTGTGTTGAGAGCTCGTGTTGTGACTTGTGTGCGTATTGTCGCTCTGATTTTGTGTCTTGTGTGTGTTGCTCATCCCTTCCTTACTCCGTGCTTCTTTGTGAAAATCAAAGTGTAAGGGCGAGAGGCTCCAAGTTGTGGAGATTCCTCGCGAGCGGGATAAAGTAAACAAAGCAAAACACCGTGGTATTCAAGTGGGTCTTTGGACCGCTTGAAAGGGGTTGATTGCAACCCTCGTCCATTGGGATGCCACAACGTGGAGTAGGCAAGTGTTGAACTTGGCCGAACCACGGGATAAACCACTGTGTCTATCTGTGTTGATCTTCTTGTGGTTATCGTGTCTTGCAAGAACTCTTCTCTAGCCACTTGGCTTTATTGTGCTAACTCCTAATCAAGTTTTGTGGCATTAAAATTTCAAATTTTACAGGATCACCTATTCACCCCCCCCCTCTAGGTGCTCTCAATTGGTATCAGAGCTATTCTCTTCAAGAAAGGGACTAATCGCCCAAAGAGATGGATCCTAAGGGCAAGGGGATGGTGGTCAATGATAAGGAGAAGGAGTCCTTCGTCAATGATCCAAAGGATGACAAGCCTACTGACTCAGGCTCGGGCTACAAAAGAAAAGACGGGAGGAAGAAGAAAACAAGGCGCATCAAGGAGATAGTCTACTACGACAGTGACGAATCTTCCTCTTCCCAAAAGGACGACGACAACGACTACGAGAAAAAGAAGACGGTTAATTCAAACTTTTCCTTTGATTATGCTCGTATTCCGCAAAGTACCAATGCTCATTTGCTTTCCATTCCCCTTGGTAACCCCCCCCCCCCACTTTGATGGAGAGGACTACAGATTTTGGAGTCACAAAATGCGTAGCCACTTGTTCTCTCTCCATCCAAGTATATGGGAGATAGTAGAAAATGGAATGCACTTTGATAGTACGGATAGTCCCATGTTCATTAATGAGCAAATTCACAAAAATGCACAAGCTACTACTGTTCTTCTAGCTTCATTGTGCAGGGATGAATACCATAAGGTGAGCGGCTTGGATAACGCCAAGCAGATTTGGGACACCCTCAAAATCTCACATGAGGGGAACGACGTCACCATGCTCACCAAGATGGAATTGGTGGAGGGCGAACTTGGGAGATTCGCAATGATCAGGGGCGAAGAGCCAACCCAAACGTACAACCGGCTCAAGACCCTCGTCAACAAAGTAAGGAGCTATGGAAGCACGCGATGGACGGATCACGACGTCGCCCGCCTAATGCTAAGGTCTTTTACTGTCCTTGATCCACATCTTGTGAACAATATTCGTGAGAATCCTAGGTACACCAAGATGACGTCCGAGGAGATACTTGGAAAGTTCGTAAGCGGGCGGATGATGATAAAGGAGGCTAGATACGTTGATGATGCGTTGAATGGCCCAATCCACGAGCCTCAAACCGTTGCTCTCAATGCAACGAGGAGCAAGGAAGTGCTACCTAGCAAGGTGGCACAAGTTGAGGCGGCGGGACTCAATGAGGAAGAGATGGCCCTCATCATTAAGCGTTTCAAGACGGCGCTAAGGGGTCGCAAGGAGCATCCCAACAAGACCAAGACGAAGGGGAAGCGCTCATGCTTCAAATGTGGTAAGATTGGTCATTTTATCGCTAATTCTCCCGATAATGATAGTGACCAGGAACAAGTGAACAAGAGGGAAAAGAAGAAGGCTTACAAGAAGGCTAAGGGCGAGGCACACCTTGGAAAGGAGTGGGACTCAGATTGTTCGTCGTCCGACTCCGACAACGAAGGACTCGCCGCCACCGCCTTCAACAAGTCGGCCCTCTTCCCAAACGAGCATCACACCTGCCTCATGGCAAGGGAAAAGAAGGTAAGCACTCATAATACTAGTACTTACGCTTCCTCAAGTGATGAAGAATCTAGCGATGATGAAATAGACTATTCATGTTTATTCAAGGGCCTAGATAGAACTAAGGTTGATAAGATTAATAAATTAATTGATGCCTTGAATGATAAAAATAGATTATTAGAAAAGCAAGAGGATCTTTTGTATGAAGAACATGATAAGTTTGTAGAGGCACAAAAATCCCTTGCTTTAGAAATTAAAAGGAATGAAATGCTTTCTTGTGAATTGTCTACATGTCATGACTCTATTTCTAGCTTAAAGAGCATAATGATGATTTAAGTGCTAAGTTAGAAATAACTAATAAATCAACATCTTGTGTAGAACATGTTGTAGTTTGCAATAGGTGTAAAGATTTTAATGTTGATGCTTGTAGTGAACACCTAGTTTCAATTTCTAAATTGAATGATGAAGTCGCTAGTCTTAATGCCCAACTTAAGACTAGCAAGAGTGAATTTGACAAACTAAAATTTGCAAGGGATGCCTATACGATTGGTAGACACCCCTCAATTAAGGATGGTCTTGGCTTCAAGAGGGAAGTCGAGAACTTAACAAGTCATAAGGCTTCCATCTCCGCCAAGGAGAAAGGGAAGGCCCCTATGGCTAGTAGTACTCAAAAGAACCATGTTTTCATGTATCATGATAGGAGACATTCTAGGAATGCTTATAGAAGTTATGATGCTCATGCCATGATTGCTTCTAGTTCTTCTATTATGTATGATAGAAATTTGGCTAGGAAAAATGTTGTTCCTCATATGCCTAGAAGAAATATTGTTCATGTTCCTAGGAAAGTAATGAATGAACCTTCTACAATTTATTATGCTTGCAATGCTTCCTTTGCTATTTGTAGAAAGGATAAGAAGGTGATTGCTAGGAAGTTAGGGGCAAGATGCAAGGGGGATAAAACTTGCATTTGGGTCCCTAAGACAATTGTCACTAACCTTGTAGGACCCAACAAGAGTTGGGTACCTAAGACCCAAGCCTAAATTTGCCTTGCAGGTTTATGCATTCGGGGGATCAAGCTGGATTAGCGACAGCGGATGCGCAAACCACATGACGGGGGAGAAGAAGATGTTCTCTTCCTACGTCAAGAACAAAGACTCCCAAGACTCAATCATATTCTGTGACGGGAATCAAGGCAAGGTGAAAGGGTTAGGAAAAATTGCTATTTCATCCGAGCACTCTATTTCTAATGTGTTCTTAGTTGAGTCGCTTGGATATAACTTGTTGTCTATGAGTCAACTTTGTAATATGGGATATAACTGTTTATTCTCAAATGTAGATGTGTCTGTCTTTAGAAGAAGTGATGGTTCATTAGCTTTTAAGGGTGTACTAGCCGGCAAACTTTATTTAGTTGATTTTGCAAAAGAGGAGGCCGGTCTAGATGCATGCTTAATTGCTAAGACTAGCATGGGCTGGCTGTGGCATCGCCGTTTAGCACATGTGGGGATGAAGAACCTTCACAAGCTTCTAAAGGGAGAACACGTGATAGGTCTAACTAATGTAACTTTCGAAAAAGATAGACCTTGTGCAGCTTGTCAAGCAGGTAAACAGGTGGGAAGCTCTCATCATGCTAAAAATGTGATGACAACATCAAGACCCCTGGAGTTACTTCATATGGACCTCTTCGGACCCGTCGCCTATCTAAGCATAGGAGGAAGTAAGTATGGTCTTGTTATAGTTGATGATTTTTCCCGCTTCACTTGGGTATTCTTTTTGCAGGATAAATCTGAAACCCAAGGGACCCTCAAGCGCTTCCTAAGGAGAGCCCAAAACGAGTTTGAGCTCAAAGTGAAGAAGATAAGGAGCGACAATGGGTCCGAGTTCAAGAACCTTCAAGTGGAGGAGTATCTTGAGGAGGAAGGAATTAAGCACGAGTTCTCCGCTCCCTACACACCACAGCAAAATGGTGTGGTAGAGAGGAAGAACAGGACGCTACTAGACATGGCGAGGATGATGCTTGGTGAATTCAAGACGCCGAAACGGTTTTGGACGGAAGCCGTGAGCACGACTTGCCACGCCATAAACCGGGTCTACCTTCATCGCCTCCTCAAGAAGACTTCATATGAGCTTCTAACCGGTAACAAACCCAATGTGTCTTACTTTCGTGTATTTGGGAGCAAATGTTACACTCTAGTGAAGAAAGGTAGGAATTCTAAGTTTGCTCCCAAAGCTGTAGAAGGGTTCTTGTTAGGTTATGACTCAAATACAAAGGCGTATAGGGTCTTCAACAAATCATCGGGTTTGGTTGAAGTCTCTAGCGACGTTGTATTTGATGAGACTAATGGCTCTCCAAGAGAGCAAGTTGTTGATCTTGATGATGTAGATGAAGAAGACGTTCCAACGGCCGCATTACGTACCATGGCGATTGGAGATGTGCGGCCACAGGAACAAAAGGAGCAAGATCAACCTTCTTCCTCAACAATGGTGCATCCCCCAACTCAAGAAGATGAACAGGTTCATCAAGAGGAGGCGTGTGATCAAGGGGGAGCACAAGATAATCATTTAGTGGTGGAAGAAGCACAACCGGCACCTCCAACCCAAGTTCGAGCGACGATTCAATGGAATCATCCCGTCGACCAAATATTGGGTGACATAAGCAAGGGAGTAACTACTCGTTCTAGATTAGTTAATTTTTGTGAGCATTACTCCTTTGTCTCTTCTATTGAGCCTTTCAGGGTAGAAGAGGCCTTGCTAGATCCGGACTGGGTGTTGGCCATGCAAGAGGAGCTCAACAACTTCAAGAGAAATGAAGTTTGGACACTGGTGCCTCGTCCCAAGCAAAACGTTGTGGGAACCAAGTGGGTGTTCTGAAATAAACAAGACAAGCACGGGGTGGTGACAAGGAACAAGGCACGACTTGTGGCAAAAGGTTATGCCCAAGTCGCAGGTTTGGACTTTGAGGAGACTTTTGCTCCTGTGGCTAGGCTAGAATCAATTCGCATATTGTTAGCCTATGCTACTCACCATTCTTTCAGGTTGTTCCAAATGGATGTGAAGAGCGCTTTCCTCAACGGGCCAATCAAGGAGGAGGTGTACGTGGAGCAACCCCCTGGCTTTGAGGATGAACGGTACCCTCGACCACGTGTGTAAGCTCTTTAAGGCGCTCTATGGACTTAAGCAAGCCCCAAGAGCATGGTATGAATGCCTTAGAGACTTTTTAATTGCTAATGCTTTCAAGGTTGGGAAAGCCGATCCAACTCTTTTTACTAAGACTTGTGATGGTGATCTTTTTGTGTGCCAAATTTATGTCGTTGTCATAATATTTGGTTCTACTAACCAAAAGTCTTGTGAAGAGTTTAGCAGGGTGATGACTCAAAAGTTTGAGATGTCGATGATGGGCGAGTTAAGCTATTTCCTTGGGTTCCAAGTGAAGCAACTCAAGGATGGAACCTTCATCTCCCAAATGAAGTACACACAAGACTTGATCAAGCGGTTTGGGATGAAGGATGCCAAGCCCGCAAAGACTCCAATGGGAACCGACGGACACACCGACCTCAACAAAGGAGGTAAGTCCGTTGATCAAAAGGCATACCGGTCTATGATAGGGTCCTTACTTTATTTATGTGCTAGTAGACCGGATATTATGCTTAGTGTATGCATGTGTGCTAGATTTCAATCCGATCCAAGGGAGTGTCACTTAGTGGATGTGAAGCGAATTCTTAGATATTTAGTCGCTACGCCTTGCTTCGGGATCTGGTATCCAAAGGGGTCTACCTTTGACTTGATTGGATATTCAGACTCCGACTATGCTGGATGTAAGGTCGATAAAAAGAGTACATCAGGGACATGCCAATTCTTAGGAAGGTCCCTGGTGTCATGGAGTTCTAAGAAACAAACTTCCGTTGCCCTATCCACCGCTGAGGCCGAGTATGTTGCCGCAGGACAGTGTTGCGCGCAACTACTTTGGATGAGGCAAACCCTCAGGGACTTTGGCTACAATCTGAGCAAAGTCCCACTCCTATGTGATAATGAGAGTGCTATCCGCATGGCGGATAATCCTGTTGAACACAGCCGCACAAAGCACATTGACATCCGGCATCACTTTTTGAGAGACCACCAGCAAAAGGGAGATATTGAAGTGTTCTATGTTAGCACCGAGAACCAGCTAGCCGATATCTTTACCAAGCCTCTAGATGAGTCGACCTTTTGCAAGCTGCGTAGTGAGCTAAATGTCATAGATTCGCGGAACCTGGATTGATTTGTAGCATACATGTGTTTTATGCCTTGATCATGTTCCTTAATGCATTTTGTTGTTTATTTATGGTGCTCAAGTTGTACAAGCACTCTCCGGACCTCACAAGTCCATTTGCAAGTGATGCACATATTTAGGGGGAGATGTGCTACAACTTGACCCTTTGAGACTAACTGTGTGCTTGAGTTTGCTTAATTTAGTCTCAAAAGGAGGTTTGAAAGGGAAAAGGTGGACTTGGACCATGCAAGACTTCCACTGCACTTCGATGAAAGGGTAACTAATTCCAAGTTCATCTTTGTACTCTTATTGCCTATTTACTCTTAGTTGAAGATTTTGGTGAGGTAATGGGGTTAAAGGGCCAAGATTGATCCCGTTTTGGTGCTTGATGCCAAAGGGGGAGAAAATAAGGCCAAAGCAACAAATGGATCAGCTACCACTTGAGAATTTTGAAAATAGTAGAATAGAACTTTTGGTTTGTCAAAAATCTCTTATTGTCTCTTTTGTCAAAAGTTGGCCTCTTATGGGGAGAATGGTTGATTATGGGAAAAAGGGGGAGTTTTTGAAATCCTTGATCAATTTGTCTTTGAACAACTCTCTTTATGTCTCAACAAGTGTGTTTGACTTAGAGATAGGGAATTGAGTTTGATTTGAAAAAACAAAACCAAGTGGTGGCAAAGAATGATCCAAATATGCCAAATTTGAATCAAAACAAATTTGAGTTTTCATTTGCATTGATGTTGCACTTCTTTTAGTTGCTTTTTATTGTTGGCATAAATCACCAAAAAGGGGGAGATTGAAAGGAAAATGTGCCCTTGGGCCATTTCTAAGTATTTTGGTGATTAAGTGTCCAACACAAGTGCTTAAGTGATAATCTATGCAAAGTGATGGATAATGTGCAAATCAAGTAAAAAGGTATGTTTCTAAGACTTAGTACATTGTTTTGGAGACTAATGTATTGTGTCTAAGTGCTGGAAACAGGAGAAATCAAGTTGGAAAAGAGATGATTTTGTTTAGCCAAAGACAGCTCGGTCTGGGTGCACCGGACTGTCCGGTGGTGCACCGGACAGTGTCCGGTGCGCCAGGCCGGCGTCTGTCAACTGGCTGCTCTCGGGAAGCAATTAACGGCGTACGACTATAAATCACCGGACTGACCGGTGGTGCACCGGACTGTCCGGTGAGCCAACAGTCGGCCGGGCCAACGGTCGGCCGCATAATCCACGCGCGACGCGTGGCAAGAGCCAACGGTCAGAAGGGGCACCGGACTGTCTGGTGCGCCAACGGCTCTGAACCGCCAACGGTCGGCTTCGCCAAAGAAGGAAAGAAATCTGCACCGGACAGTGTCCGGTGGTGCTGAGAGCACCTAGAGGGGGGGTGAATAGGTGATCCTGTTAATTTCAAAACTTAAGCCACAAAAACTTGTTAAGTGTTAGCACAAGTATGGCCAAGTGGCTAGAGAGGAGTCAAAACACAATAACCACAAGAGATCGATCACAGAGATGACACGGTGGTTATCCCGTGGTTCGGCCAAGTACAAAAACTTGCCTACTCCACGTTGTGGCGTCCCAATGGACGAGAGTTGCACTCAACTCCTCTCAAGTGATCCAATGATCAACTTGAATACCACGGTGTTCTTGCTTTTCTTTTCTCAATCCCGATTGCGAGGAATCTCCACAACTTGGAGTCTCTCGCCTTTACAATTGAATTTCACAAAGAAGCACGGAGTAAAGGGGGGAAGCAACACACACAAATCCACAGCGAAATGCGCACACACACGGCCAAGAATCGAGCTCAAAGACTATCTCACAGTTTCTCACAAGAACAGAGCTCGAATCACTTAGAATCACAAACGGATGCGCAAAGACTGAGTGTGGATGATCAAGTATGCTCAAAGGTTGCTTCGTGTCCTCCTCCATGCGCCTAGGGGTCCCTTTTATAGCCCCAAGGCAGCTGGGAGCCGTTAAGAGCAAATCTGGAAGGCTGATCTTGCCTTCTGTCGTCGGGCGCACCGGACAGTCCGGTGCACACCGGACAGTGTCCGGTGCCCGATTCCTTTCCTTAAATGGCGAAGCCGACCGTTGCAGATGCGGGAGCCGTTGGCGCACCGGACATGTCCGGTGCACACCGGACAGTCCGGTGCCCCCTTCCGACCGTTGGCTTGGCCACGTGTCCCGCGCAGATCGCGCGGCCGACCGTTGGCCCTGCCGACCGTTGGCTCACCGGACAGTCCGGTGCACACCGGACAGTCCGGTGAATTTTAGCCGTACGCCGTCGGCGAATTCCCGAGAGTGGCCACTTCGGCCGAGGCAGCCTGGCGCACCGGACACTGTCCGGTGCACCACCGGACACTGTCCGGTGCACCACCGGACAGTCCGGTGCCCCAGACCGAAACAGCCTCTTGGCTGTACACAGCCAAGTCTTCTCTTCTCTTCTTCTTTCTGTTTCTACCACTTAGACAAATATATTAGTACACAAAACCAATGTACTAAGACTTAGAAACATACCTTTGCTCTTGATTTGCACTTTGTTCATCCATTGCATAAATTCACATTTTAAGCACTTGAGTTGGCACTCAATCACCAAAATACTTAGAAATGGCCCAAGGGCACATTTCCCTTTCAATCTCCCCCTTTTTGGTGATTTATGCCAACACAACATAAAGCAACTAGAACAAGTGCAAAAACCCTTCAAATAAAACTCAAATTGGTTTTGATTCAATTTTGGCATATATGGATCATCCTTTGCCACCACTTGGTTTGTTTTTGCAAATCAAACTCAAATCTCCATTTCTATGTCAAACACACATGTTGAGGCATAAAGAGAGTCATTCCAAAAGAGATCGATCAAAGATTTCAAAAGCTCCCCCTATTTCCTATAATCAACACTTCTCCCCACAAGAAGCCAACTTTTGACAATAGAGACAATAAAAGCTTTTGACAAAACAAAAACTCTATTCTACTATTTTCAAAAACTCTCAAGTGGTAGCTGATCCATTTATCACTTTGGCCTTTATTTTCTCCCCCTTTGGCATTAAGCACCAAAACGGGATCAATCTTGGCCTTTTTAACCCCATTGCCTCACCAAAGTCTTCAATTAAGAGCAAATGGCAATAAGATTTCATGAGATGAACTTGGAATTAGTTACCCTCTCATCAGAGTGCAGTGGAAGTCTTTCATGGTCCAAGTCCACCTTTTCCCTTTCAATCCTCCTTCGAGACTAAATCATCAAACTCAAGCATATGGTTAGTCTCAAAGGGTCAAGTTGTAACACATCTCCCCCTAAACATGTGCATCACTTTGCAACGGACTTGTGAGGTCCAGGGAATGTTTTTACAACTTGAGCACCATAATAAGCAACAAAATGCAAAAAGGAACATGATCAAAAGCATAAATACATGTATGCTACAATTCAATCCAAGTTCCGCGAATCTAAGACATTTAGCTCACTACGCAGCCTGCAAAAGGTCTTCTCATCTAGAGGCTTGGTAAAGATATCGGCTAGCTGGTTCTCGGTGCTAACATGAAACACTTCGATATCTCCCTTTTGCTGGTGGTCTCTCAAAAAGTGATGCCGGATGTCTATGTGCTTTGTGCGGCTGTGTTCAACAGGATTCTCCGCCATGCGGATAGCACTCTCATTATCACATAGGAGTGGGACTTTGCTCAGACTGTAGCCAAAGTCCCGGAGGGTTTGCCTCATCCAAAGTAGTTGCGCGCAACACTGTCCTGCGGCAACATACTCGGCCTCAGCGGTGGACAGGGCAACGGAAGTTTGTTTCTTAGAGTTCCACGACACCAGGGACCTTCCTAAGAATTGGCACGTCCCTGATGTACTCTTCCTATCGACCTTACATCCAGCATAGTCGGAGTCTGAGTATCCAACCAAGTCAAAGGTAGACCCCTTTGGATACCAGAGCCCGAAGCAAGGCGTAGCAACTAAATATCTAAGAATTCGCTTCACCGCCACTAAGTGACATTCCTTAGGATCGGATTGAAATCTAGCACACATGCATACGCTAAGCATAATATCCGGTCTACTAGCACATAAATAAAGCAAAGAACCTATCATTGACCGGTATGCTTTTTGATCAACGGACTTACCTCCTTTGTTGAGGTCTGTGTGTCCGTCGGTTCCCATCGGCGTCTTTGCGGGCTTGGCGTCCTTCATCCCAAACCTCTTTAGCAAGTCTTGCGTGTACTTCGTTTGGGAGATGAAAGTGCCGTCCTTGAGTTGCTTCACTTGGAACCCAAGGAAGTAGTTCAACTCGCCCATCATCGACATCTCGAATTTCTGCGTCATCACCCTGCTAAACTCTTCACAAGACTTTTGGTTAGTCGAACCAAATATTATGTCATCGACATATATTTGGCACACAAACAAATCACCATTACAAGTCTTAGTAAAAAGAGTTGGATCGGCTTTCCCAACCTTGAAAGCATTAGCAATTAAGAAATCTCTAAGGCATTCATACCATGCTCTTGGGGCTTGCTTAAGTCCATAGAGCGCCTTAGAGAGCTTACATACGTGGTCGGGGTACCGTTCATCCTCGAAGCCAGGGGGTTGCTCCACGTACACCTCCTCCTTGATCGGCCCGTTGAGGAAAGCGCTCTTCACATCCATTTGGAACAACCTGAAAGAATGGTGAGCGGCATATGCTAGCAAGATTCGAATTGACTCTAGCCTAGCCACTGGAGCAAAAGTCTCCTCGAAATCCAAACCTGCGACTTGGGCATAACCTTTTGCCACAAGTCGAGCCTTGTTTCTCGTCACCACCCCGTGCTCGTCCTGTTTGTTGCGGAACACCCACTTGGTTCCCACAACATTTTGCTTTGGACGAGGCACCAGCGTCCAAACTTCATTTCTCTTGAAGTTGTTGAGCTCCTCCTGCATGGCCAGCACCCAGTCCGGATCTAGCAAGGCCTCCTCTACCCTGAAAGGCTCAATATAAGAGACAAAGGAGTAATGCTCACAAAAATTAGCTAATCGAGAACGAGTAGTTACTCCCTTGCTAATGTCACCCAGAATTTGGTCGACGGGATGATCCCTTTGAATCATCGCTCGAACTTGGGTTGGAGGTGCCGGTTGCGCATCTTCCTCCATCACATGATCATCTTGTGCTCCCCCTTGATCACACGCCTCCTGTTGATGAACTTGTTCATCGTCTTGAGTTGGGGGTAGCACCATAGTTGAGGAAGATGGTTGATCTTGTTCATCTTGTTCCTGTGGCCGTACTTCTCCAATCGCCATGGTTCGTATAGCGGCCGTCGGAACATCTTCTTCATCTACATCATCACAATCAACAACTTGCTCTCTTGGAGAGCCATTAGTCTCATCAAATACAACGTCGCTAGAAACTTCAACCAAACCCGATGATTTGTTGAAGACTCTATACGCCTTTGTATTTGAGTCATAACCTAACAAAAACCCTTCTACAGCTTTGGGAGCAAATTTTGAATTTCTACCCTTCTTCACTAGAATGTAGCACTTACTCCCAAATACACGAAAGTAAGATACATTGGGTTTGTTACCGGTTAGTAGCTCATATGAAGTCTTCTTGAGGAGGCGATGAATGTAGACCCTGTTGATGGCGTGGCAAGCCGTGTTCACGGCTTCCGACCAAAAACGCTCAGGGGTCTTGAATTCTCCAAGCATTGTCCTCGCCATATCGATTAGCGTCCTGTTCTTCCTCTCTACCACACCATTTTGCTGTGGTGTGTAGGGAGCGGAGAACTCGTGCTTGATCCCTTCCTCCTCAAGAAATTCCTCCACTTGAAGGTTCTTGAATTCGGACCCGTTGTCGCTCCTTATCTTCTTCACCTTGAGCTCAAACTCATTTTGAGCTCTCCTGAGGAAGCGCTTGAGGGTCCCTTGGGTTTCGGACTTATCCTGCAAAAAGAACACCCAAGTGAAGCGGGAAAAGTCATCAACAATAACTAAACCATACTTACTCCCTCCTATACTCAGATAGGTGACAGGTCCGAAGAGGTCCATATGCAGCAGCTCCAGGGGTCTTGAAGTGGTCATCACATTCTTGTTGTGATGCGCTCCTCCCACTTGTTTACCTGCTTGACAAGCTGCACAAGGTCTATCTTTTTCGAAATGCACGTTAGTCAAACCTATCACGTGTTCTCCCTTTAGAAGCTTGTGAAGGTTCTTCATCCCCACATGTGCTAAGCGGCGATGCCACAGCCAGCCCATGCTAGTCTTAGCTATTAAGCATGCATCTAGACCGGCCTCTTCTTTTGCAAAATCAACTAAATAAAGTTTGTCGTCTAATACACCCTTAAAAGCTAGTGAACCATCACTTCTTCTAAAGACAGACACATCTACATTTGTAAATAGACAGTTATACCCCATATGACATAATTGACTAACAGATAGCAAATTATATCCAAGACTCTCTACTAAAAATACATTAGAGATAGAATGCTCATTAGAAATTGCAATTTTACCTAACCCTTTTACCTTGCCTTGATTCCCATCACCGAATATAATTGAATCTTGGGAATCCTTATTCTTGACGTAGGAAGTGAACATCTTCTTCTCCCCCGTCATATGGTTTGTGCATCCGCTGTCGATAATCCAGCTTGAACCCCCGGATGCATAAACCTGCAAGGCAAATTTAGGCTTGGGACTTAGGTACCCAACTCATGTTGGGTCCTACAAGGTTAGTGCAAATTTCCTTAGGGACCCAAATGCAAGTTTTGTCTCCCTTGCATTTTGCCCCTAACTTCCTAGCAATTACCTTCTTACCCTTTCTACAAATAGCAAAGGGATCATTGCAAGCATAATAAATGGTGGAAGGTTTGTTCACAACTTTTCTAGGAACATGAGCAAAATTTCTCCTAGGCATATGCACAACATTTCTCTTACACATATCTCTATCATGCTTATAGGAAGAACTAGAAGCAAACATGGCATGAGAATCATAAACATGTGAATCAAAATCATTATAAGCATTTCTAGCATGTCTCCTATCATGGTACAAGAAAGCATGGTTCCTTTTAGCACTACTAGCCATAGGGGCCTTCCCTTTCCCCTTGACGAAGATGGGAGCCTTATGGCTTGTTAAGTTCTTGGCCTCTCTCTTGAAGCCAAGACCATCCTTAATTGAGGGGTGTCTACCAATCGTGTAGGCATCCCTTGCAAATTTTATTTTATCAACTTCACTCTTGCTAGTCTTAAGTTGAGCATTAAGACTAGCCACCTCATCATTTAGTTTTGAAATTGAAACTAAGTGTTCACTACAAGCATTAACATCAAAATCCTTACACCTAGTGCAAATTGTAATATTTTCAACGCACGAGTTACTTGCTACTTCTAGTTTAGCAGTTAAAACATTAATTTCACCTTTTAAAGAAGAAATGGTTTCATTACAAGTAGAAAGTTCACAAGAAAGTATTCCATTTCTTTTAACTTCTAGAGCAAGTGAATTTTGTGCACTAACAAATTTATCATGTTCTTCATATAAAAGGTCTTCTTGTTTCTCTAAGATTCTATCCTTTTCATTTAAGGCATCAATCAATTCATTAATCTTAGCTATCTTAGTTCTATCCAATCCCTTGAATAGACTAGAGTAATCAATTTCATCCTCACTAGATTCATCATTACTAGAAGAATCATAAGTATTAGCATTATGAGTGATTACCTTCTTTTCCCTTGCCATGAGGCAAGTGTGATGCTCGTTGGGGAAGAGGGTCGATTTGTTGAAGGCGGTGGCGGCGAGTCCCTCATTGTCGGAGTCGGAAGAGGAGCAATCCGAATCCCACTCCTTTCCGATATGTGCCTCGCCCTTGGCCTTCTTGTAATGCTTCTTCTTTTCCCTCTTGTCCTCCTTTTCCTGGTCACTTTCATTATCGGGACAGTTAGCAATGAAATGACCAAGCTTACCGCATTTGAAGCATGATCGCTTTCCCTTGGTCTTGGCCTTGCTTGGCTGTCCCTTTCGACCTTTTAGCGCCGTCTTGAATCTCTTGATGATGAGAGCCATCTCTTCATCATTGAGCCCGGCCGCCTCAACTTGCGCCACCTTGCTAGGTAGCGACTCCTTGCTCCTTGTTGCCTTTAGAGCAATGGGTTGAGGCTCTTGGAGTGGACCGTTCAACGCGTCGTCGACGTACCTTGCCTCCTTGATCATCATCCGCCCGCTCACGAATTTTCCAAGTACTTCCTCGGGCGTCATCATCGTGTACCTGGGATTCTCACGAATATTGTTCACGAGATGAGGATCAAGAACGGTAAAGGACCTGAGCATTAGGCGGACGACGTCGTGGTCCGTCCAACGCGTGCTTCCGTAGCTCCTTATTTTGTTGATAAGGGTCTTGAGCCGGTTGTAAGTTTGAGTTGGCTCCTCTCCCCTTATCATGGCGAATCGTCCAAGCTCGCCCTCCACCAACTCCATCTTGGTGAGCATGGTGATGTCGTTCCCCTCGTGAGAGATCTTGAGGGTGTCCCATATCTGCTTGGCATTGTCCAAGCCGCTCACCTTATTGTACTCTTCCCTGCACAAAGATGCTAAGAGAACAGTAGTAGCTTGTGCATTTCTATGAATTTGTTCATTTATAAGCATAGAACTATCCGAGCTATCAAATTTCATTCCATTCTCCACAATCTCCCATATGCTTGGATGGAGAGAGAATAAGTGACTACGCATTTTGTGACTCCAAAATCCGTAGTCCTCCCCATCGAAGTGTGGAGGTTTGCCAAGAGGAATGGAAAGCAAATGCGAATTCGAACTATGTTGAATACGAGAATAATCAAATGAAAAGTTCGAATTGACCGTCTTTTTGTAGTCGTTGTCATCATCCTTTTGGGAAGAAGTAGACTCATCACTATCGTCGTAGTAGATGATCTCCTTGATGCGCCTTGTCTTCTTCTTCTTCCCTTCCTTCCGTCTATGCCCCGAGCCGGAGTCGGTAGGCTTGTCATCCTTCGGCTCGTTGACGAAGGATTCCTTCTCTTTGTCGTTGATCACGATTCCCTTCCCCTTAGGATCCATCTCTTCGGGCGGTAAGTCCCTTTGTGAAGAGAACGGCTCCGATACCAATTGAGAGCACCTAGAGGGGGGGTGAATAGGTGATCCTGTTAATTTCAAAACTTAAGCCACAAAAACTTGTTAAGTGTTAGCACAAGTATGGCCAAGTGGCTAGAGAGGAGTCAAAACACAATAACCACAAGAGATCGATCACAGAGATGACACGGTGGTTATCCCGTGGTTCGGCCAAGTACAAAAACTTGCCTACTCCACGTTGTGGCGTCCCAATGGACGAGAGTTGCACTCAACTCCTCTCAAGTGATCCAATGATCAACTTGAATACCACGGTGTTCTTGCTTTTCTTTTCTCAATCCCGATTGCGAGGAATCTCCACAACTTGGAGTCTCTCGCCTTTACAATTGAATTTCACAAAGAAGCACGGAGTAAAGGGGGGAAGCAACACACACAAATCCACAGCGAAATGCGCACACACACGGCCAAGAATCGAGCTCAAAGACTATCTCACAGTTTCTCACAAGAACAGAGCTCGAATCACTTAGAATCACAAACGGATGCGCAAAGACTGAGTGTGGATGATCAAGTATGCTCAAAGGTTGCTTCGTGTCCTCCTCCATGCGCCTAGGGGTCCCTTTTATAGCCCCAAGGCAGCTGGGAGCCGTTAAGAGCAAATCTGGAAGGCTGATCTTGCCTTCTGTCGTCGGGCGCACCAGACAGTCCGGTGCACACCGGACAGTGTCCGGTGCCCGATTCCTTTCCTTAAATGGCGAAGCCGACCGTTGCAGATGCGGGAGCCGTTGGCGCACCGGACATGTCCGGTGCACACCGGACAGTCCGGTGCCCCCTTCCGACCGTTGGCTTGGCCACGTGTCCCGCGCAGATCGCGCGGCCGACCGTTGGCCCTGCCGACCGTTGGCTCACCGGACAGTCCGGTGCACACCGGACAGTCCGGTGAATTTTAGCCGTACGCCGTCGGCGAATTCCCGAGAGTGGCCACTTCGGCCGAGGCAGCCTGGCGCACCGGACACTGTCCGGTGCACCACCGGACACTGTCCGGTGCACCACCGGACAGTCCGGTGCCCCAGACCGAAACAGCCTCTTGGCTGTACACAGCCAAGTCTTCTCTTCTCTTCTTCTTTCTGTTTCTACCACTTAGACAAATATATTAGTACACAAAACCAATGTACTAAGACTTAGAAACATACCTTTGCTCTTGATTTGCACTTTGTTCATCCATTGCATAAATTCACATTTTAAGCACTTGAGTTGGCACTCAATCACCAAAATACTTAGAAATGGCCCAAGGGCACATTTCCCTTTCAGGTGCACCGGACTGTCCGGTGCGCCAGGCGACAGAAGGCAAGAATTGCCTTCCTGGAATGCTCTCAACGGCTACTAGCTACCTTGGGGCTATAAAAGGGACCCCTAGGCGCATGGAGGAGTACACCAAGCATTCTCTAAGCATTCCTAAGCACCAAGACTTCAATTCCGCGCATTCGATTCTTTGTGATAGCAACTAGAGCTCCATTTGAGTAGATAACTCTTTGAGTTGTGTTGAGAGCTCGTGTTGTGACTTGTGTGTGTATTGTCGCTCTGATTTTGTGTCTTGTGTGCGTTGCTCATCCCTTCCTTACTCCGTGCTTCTTTGTGAAAATCAAAGTGTAAGGGCGAGAGGCTCCAAGTTGTGGAGATTCCTCGCGAGCGGGATAAAGTAAACAAAGCAAAACACCGTGGTATTCAAGTGGGTCTTTGGACCGCTTGAAAGGGGTTGATTGCAACCCTCGTCCGTTGGGACGCCACAACGTGGAGTAGGCAAGTGTTGAACTTGGCCGAACCACGGGATAAACCACTGTGTCTATCTGTGTTGATCTTCTTGTGGTTATCGTGTCTTGCAAGAACTCTTCTCTAGCCACTTGGCTTTATTGTGCTAACTCCTAATCAAGTTTTGTGGCATTAAAAGTTCAAATTTTACAGGATCACCTATTCACCCCCTTCTAGGTGCTCTCAACATGTGGTGCAAGCGTGGTCCAAAATGTTAAAAATAAAGAAACAATCCATGCATATCTTATGAAAATAGCTTTTGGTTCAATTCTAAGTAACATTTGCACTTACATTATACAAACTAGTTCAATTATGCACTTCTATACTTGCTTTGGTTTGTGTTGGCATCAATCACCAAAAAGGGGGAGGTTGAAAGGGAATTAGGCTTACACTTTTTTCCTAATTGATTTTGGTGGTTGAATTGCCCAACACAAATAATTGGACTAACTAGTTTGCTCTAGTCTATAAGTTTTACAGGTGCCAAAGGTTCACAATAAGCCAATAAAAAGACCAACAAAGGGTTCAAACGATGAGAGCAAAAGACAACCCAAAGGCACCCTGGTCTAGCGCACCGGACTGTCCGGTGCACCAGGGCACTCGACGCTGAACTCGCTACCTTCGGGAAAATCAGAGGGCGCTTCGCTATAATTCACCGGACTGTCCGGTGAAGCACCGGACAGTGTCCGGTGTCACACCGGACTGTCCGGTGTGCCAGCGGAGCAACGGCTACTTCACGCGCAACGGTCGACTGCAACCGCATTCAATGCGCTACAGTGCGCGCCAGAGTCAGAGCACACACAGTTGGCGCACCAGACAGTCTACAGGACTTGTCCGATGCACCACGGGACAGCCCAGAGGCCCCACCTGTCAGAGCTCCAACGGTCGAACCCCAACGACCTGCTGACGTGGCTGGCGCACCGGACAGTGTCCGGTGGCGCACCGGACTGTCCGGTGCGCCATGCGACAGCAGCCTTCCAACGGCCATATTTTGGTGGTTGGGGCTATAAATACCCCAACCACCCCACATTCAATGGCATCCAAGTTTTCCACCTTCAACATATTACAAGAGCTATAGCATTCAATTCTAGACACATCCAAAGAGATCAAATCCTCTCCCAAGTCCGGAATCACTCCAAATCAAATAGTGACTAGAGAGAGCGACATTTGTGTTTGTTGGGACTATGCTTCGTCGCCGAAGGTCTTGTAGGAAGAAGCAGCTTCGGCTGAAGCTGTCCGCATGAGATGACCGAAGGTTCCTCTTCATGAAGCTTCGGAATTGCAAACCGACTTAAAAGCAGAATGACCTTTTAGTCCATAAATGTTTGGATCGCTGTTGTAATCCCTTATGAGGGACATAATAGTAATTCCTCACAGGTTGTGTCCCGTGCCTATAAATAGTGAACAGTACTCCTTTACTGTTCACGCATTCCGGTATTTGCAATCGCATTTTTTCGGGATCCAATCTTTGCCAAGGCAGAGGTATAACTGTATTCAATGCTTAAATATATTGAATGGATATGATATGGTTCATTTATAATTCATTTATCCTTGATATTCTATATTTTATACTGTCATATACAATCTATTAGAATTTGATTACGAAGATTGAACCTTCGTAATCGTATTGTCATCAACCGTCGTCCAAGGTTCATTAATCTCCAAGGGAATAATGCTTCGTTGGACGAAGGACATTAAAATTTAACATTTTATGTTGCCTTGTTCTTAATTCATAGCATTTGAGAACAAGTCCCCAACATTGGCGCCCACCTCCGGTGAACTCACTTCCACTTTTTTGAGCTGATGGCAGTGTTCATTTGAGCTCTTGCGCTTGGATTGCTTTTTTTCTTTCTCATTCTTCTTGTGATCAAACTTAATTGTAACCAAGGCAAGAGACACCAATTGTATGGTGGTGCTTGCGGGAACTTTGTGTTCCGTTTGATTGAGAAGAGAAGCTCACTTGGTCTAAGTGACCGTTTGAGAGAGGGAAAGGGTTGAAAAAGACCCGGTCTTTGTGACCACCTCAACGGGGAGTAAGTTTGCAAGAACCGAACCTCGGTAAAACAAATCATCATGTCTCGCTCTTTATTTGCTCACGATTTGTTTTCCGCCCTTTCTCTCGGACTCGTTTATATTTCTAACGCTAACCCGGCTTGTAGTTGTCTTAAGTTTATAAATTTCAGATTCGTCATATTCACCCCACTCTAGGCGACTTTCACAAACATATTAATCCAAAATCAGATGTATTGGATTGTTGCCAGGTCTCTCAGTCTCCAAACCAAACAAGCACTTAATCCCTTGATTGTCCTTGTTCCGGATATTCCCATGAGGCACGAGTACATTCTTTTCTCCTGTGATTTTCCCTACGGAATCAAAGGGAAAGGGTTTTTTACTTTAATTTCCTTGTGTCTATTCCTAGTTGCGTACGAACCAAAGGCTAATACAGGAACTAAAAATCCTTAGAAATTGGAATCCTACATTTTTCATGCGCCGCCCTCTTGGCCATTCCTCCCATCAACTTAAAACCATAAGCTTTGTTTCAACTGTAATTGCAGCAGCAAAGCCAAAATTCTTTCTTCACTGCATTTATTAAACAGGAAAGCAGCTGTGACTATCATTCTTATTCTTGGGAAACAGATTGTTACACCAACCAACACACGCTTTTCGAGTCAGCTCACATCCTTGCAACACAGTCGTACAGCAACGAGAAGTGAGATGAACGTAGCTACTCGACTATCCCCCGCTTTGCCCCATCCACCGTGTTCTTCAGCAGCATTGCCACCGTCATTGGGCCAACGCCTCCGGGAACCGGAGTCAGGTACCCAGCAACCTTGCTCGCCGCTGCGAAATCCACATCGCCGACGAGCCGGTACCCGGACTTCCGGGTAGGGTCGTCGACGGAGTTCGTCCCGACATCGATGACCGCAGCACCTGGCTTGATCCAGTCACCTTTGATCTGACGAGCAAGAAAAGAGCACATCGACGGACTCAGTGAGCAGCGTTGAACGGGTTGCAGGATGCTGCACCTTACTGTGAGGATCTGTCGGCATAGCTGCATACATACCATCATAGCCTGCCCAGCTGCCGCGATGACTATGTCGGCTTCGCGTACAATGCTTTCAGGATCAGGGGTCCGCGAGTGCACAACAGATACGGTCGCATCTGCCTTCAGAAGGAGCAGGGATACAGGTAGCCCGACGATGTTGCTGCGACCAACCACAACTGCCCGCTTACCTTTAACAGTGACTCCGCTCCTTGACAAGAGCTCCATGCACCCCTTCAAAGGAAAACCCCAATACCAAGATTAGGAATCACATGTGAAAACAGCAACACGAGTGTGAAGTGTTCTATTGTAGAGACGCTGCGCTGGTTGTTCCGATACCTTTGGCGTACATGGTACGAACAGTGGCTCTCTGCCTTTCATTGCAAGCTTGCCAATGTTGAGAGGATGGAAGCCATCCACATCTTTCTCGATGGAAATCTCGCTCAGTATCTTCTCTTCGTTGATATGCTTAGGAAGTGGAAGCTGGACAAGGATCCCTGAAAGCAAACTTAGCTTCTCTTCATAATTTGGAACAAGGATTTTTGGGCTCTATGAAACCAGTATGATCAAATAGTCAGTATTTCAAGAAGCTAGAACAGGGCATGAATCAAATGAAACCGAACTGTCTCACACAAGCGTCAGAAAACTGAACTTGCTGCCTTTCTATGAATCCAGTGGGGAGGTAGACAAGTCCATTTTAGAACCCCTCCATATGGCATGGCACTCGTCTACATAGTTATGTAAAGACAAACAGAGCTAAAAAGTTCAAATTTTGTGGAGGACATTGAGCTTAGATTGATCGTGCCCAGATTTTTTAGCTATGGATTCTTATTTACGATCAAAACAATGCTATGTTTGAGCTCCATTTACTTATCTGTGCGAATTTGCTACTGGGGGGAGTTCATAGTATGCAACAGCTCCGAAAGCACTATTAGCGCAGCCAAACCAGAAGCGACATTGGGATATGACATGAAATCCCCTTGGTTAACAGATAAGACATACTGTACAGAGCGGATGCCAATTTTATTGACTAGTTGCATTTTCAGATCCTGCTATGAGAAAGCGCTCAAGGATTCAAATCCCAAACATCAAACAGAAATGTACGCTTGATGGAGACAGGATCAGACCAAATCCACTGGACCGCAAGCCTGGAGGCCTGCAGATACTGGTATGCAAAGGAATGGTATCGTCAGGCAAGCAGAGAGATTGCTACAATTGCAACATAACAAGAGTACCATGCTGGATTGCTGGACGCCTGGCAGCCAGAGGCACACGAGCAAGCAAGGCGAAGGAAAATAAAAGAAAAAGAAACGGAGGCGGTACCGTGCACGGCGGGGTCAGCGTTGAGGCGATGAACCTCGGCGACGAGCGCGGTCTCGGAGATGTCCTCCGGGAGGTCGACGTCGATGGAGCAGATGCCGACCTCGGCGCACGCCTTGCGCTTCATGTTCACGTACGTCTGCGAGTCCTTCCTGCTCCCCACGATGACCACGGCCAGCCCCGGCACCTGCGAGCGAGCGAGAGAGGATTGCGTCAGCACACAGTCCCGAGCCTGGCGCCCCGATCCAAGAACTCCCTCCCAGGCAGAGAATAGAGGGAAGCTGATGCTTACGAGTCCGTGGGCCGACGAGAGCGCGGCCACATCGGCGGCGACCTCGCGGCGGACGTCGGCGGCGATGGCCTTGCCATCGATGATCTGCGCCATCGCGGTGGCTGTGGTTCTTGGCGACGACTCCGGATGAGACCTGACACCTGTGGGGATCTTAGGCTGAGTGGGTTAGGTGAGCCTGGCCCATTGGGCCTACGGCTTTCTTGGGTTGGGCCTGAACAAGGAATCTGGGCCAGTCTTGGCTCGGACGTGGTGCAATTCCTTCTTATTTTGTGTTTTTGTATACATTCGTGCTCGTGCAACTATTTTATGTTTGGTTGTCCATTTATAGATGACTATGCAAAGCTTGTGCAATGTTCTAAACAGAACACCCTTTAGGACCCGTTCGTTTGTCCAGGATTAGACCAGAATTCATTTCAACTTATCAAAACTTACATAAATTAGAGAAACAATTCGGTCAGGAACCGTTCTAGGCCTTCAATCCGTGAAAAACGAACAGGCCCTTAGGGCTTGTTCGATTCTACCTTAATCCATATGGATTGAGGGGGATTGAGAGGATTTCAATCCCTAGTAAGTCAAAATCTCTCCTAATCCATATCAATCTCCTACAATCCATATGGATTGAAAATAACCGAACAAGACCTTATCGGTCTGCATGTGTCATACGCGGTCATATTAAACCATGCATATTTGCATATCGACGGCCATATAAAAACAAAAGATTCTTAGGCCGACTCTAGCAGTTCACTCAAAGTGTATTCATAAACACTGTTTTTACAATGTTCTGTATTGCACAGTCCACTCAAAGTTTACCCATAAACATTGTTTTACATTGTTCTTCACTGTAGACTACAATGTTCGCAGAGTAGAGTTTATGTTATGATTATGTGTACATATTTGGGTTATAAATGTAATTTTACTCGGACTGTGTCCCGTGCCTATAAATAGATGAACAGTACCCCTGTACTGTTCACGCGAAATTGTAATCGCTCTCACGTCAACGCCTTCGAACAAGCTGAAGGTATCGATGTAATTTAAATTCCATTAATACTTATATGTTATCACGAAATAAATATATGAATCGATATATGAATGGACAATACTTATCATTTCTATGAATTATTATTCTTGCGGATGATGAAGATGCGTCCTTCGTGACCTTCGTTTGAAGATCATTATATCCGAAAGGAGATAATACCTCTAAGGACGAAGGTCCTTAATCTTTAACGATTGTGTTGCCTTGTTCTTGATTCACAGCACTTGATAACAAGTAACCAACATTGGCGCCCACCTCCAGTGAACTCACTTCCACAACAATGGCTTCACAAGGTGACCAAGTTGTAACACCTTCGGCTACGAAGCTGGTGCTCCCAATCACAGGCGGCTCAAGTTATGAACCAGCCAATAAGAAGCAGAAGAATGAAGCACAGAGAAAGGTACATCATGTTGGAGTGCAAGGACCCATCATCAAATCCAAATGGTCTCATGTACCAATCACATTCTCTCAGGAAGACCTTCAGCTCAAGGATTACCCCCATAATGATGCAATGGTCATATCATATGTTATCAAAGGATTTTTGGTTCAAAATATCCTTGTAGACACAGGCAGTGCAGCAGATATCATCTTCGCAAAAGCCTTCAGGCAGATGCAATAGCAGGATGACAAAATACATGATGCAACACACCCCTTGTGTGGCTTCGGAGGAAGGCAGATAGTGGCACTTGGGAAGATAACAATGCCAATTACCTTTGGTTATGTTCACAACACAAGAACAGAACAAGTTTTATTTGACATTGTCGACATGGACTATCCTTACAACGCAATCATTGGTCGAGGAACATTGATGCCTTTGAAGCAGTACTCCATCTAGCATATTTGTAAATGAAGATACCATCTGACCAAGGTTCTATTACTGTGCATGGAAGTCAAGAGGCCGCTAGAAGGGCAGAAGGGAGCTGGACAGATTCAAAGGCCATCCACAATATAGATGAAGCCGAAGCACATCAACAGCATAAGCATATAAGAGACAAAGCTGCTTCAGTGGACCAACCAAAGTCTATGCTTTTGTGCGAAGACATAGCTGAGCAGAAGGTGTTGTTTAGATCTCAGTTGTCTGATGAACAAGAGAAAACTCTGCTAAAATTTCTGTTCAACAACAAGGATGTCTTTGCTTGGTCAGCTAATGATCTTTATGGTGTCAACAGAGATGTTATTGAACATTCACTCAATGTAGACCCAGCCATCAGACCAAGGAAGCAGAAGCTTCGGAAAATGTCTGATGATAAAGCCAAAGGGGTAAGAAACAAAGTTAAAAGGCTTCTCAGTGCTGGAGTAATCAGAGAAGTAACATACCCAGAATGGCTAGCCAACACTGTTATGGTAAAGAAGGCCAACAGAAAGTGGAGAATGTGTATTAAATTTACAGACCTCAACAAGGCATGCCCGAAGGATGAGTTCCCCTTACCAAGAATAGACTCCCTCATAGATGCAGCAGCTACTTCAGAGCTCATGAGTCTACTGGACTGCTACTCAGGGTATCATCAAATCTATATGAAGAAGGAGGACGAGCCTAAAACAAGCTTCATAACCCCTAGTGGGACTTACTGCTACCTTCGGATGCCCGAGGGGCTCAAGAATGTTGGAGGAAACTTCAACAAAATGACTTCCAAAGTCCTCAGCTCTCAAATTGGAATGAATGTTCTCACATATGTCGATGATATCATAGTAAAAAGCACGAAGCAAGAAAATCACATTACCGACTTGCAAGAAACATTTGCCAACTTCAGGAAGGCTGGCCTCAAGCTAAATCCAGAAAAAATGTGTTTTCGGAGTGAAGAAGGGAAAATTTCTTGGATGCCTAGTATTCACAAAAGGGATTGAAGCAAACCCACACAAAATAGAAGCTATACTTCGGATGGAGCCACCAAGGACAAGAAAAGGTGCCTAGAGGTTAACAAGAAGGCTGGCATCTCTGAATAGATTCATCTCGAGATTAGCAGAAAGGAATTTGCCGATTTTCGAGGTGCTAAAATCGGCCGAAGTCTTCCAATGGGGACCAGTTTAGCAAAAGGCCTTGGAAGATCTGAAGCAATATCTAATACAGCTAACAACATTGACTCCACCTTAGTCAGGAGCCCCGTTGCTACTGTATGTGGCTGCTTCCCACGTTGCAGTTAGTGCAGTGCTGGTGCAGGAAACACAAGATGATCAAGTAAAGAAGCAAGTCCCAGTATACTTCATTTCTGAAGTATTAAGCCCATAAAAAAGGAATTACACAGACCTGGAGAAGGTATTATATGTCGTGTTGATGGCCTCCAGAAAGCTTTGGCATTATTTCCAGTCATATCATATTATAGTACCTTCATCTCAGCCTCTCAAGGACATTATAAGAAACAGAGAAGCTACAGGAAGAGTTGGAAAATCGGCTGTAGAATAGAATAAATTCACTATTGATTTTGTCCATAGATCCTCCATTCAATCCCAAGCGTTAGCAGACTTCATTGTTGATTGGACGCCAGGGGCTCACGAAGAAGGAAACATAACAGACATCGAAGCTTGGATAGTGTTCTGTGATGGGTCATGGGGAACCTTTGGTGCAGGTGCAACTGCTATTCTGATCTCACCATCTGAAAGGGAAATGTGCCCTTGGGCCATTTCTATAATTGTTTTGGTGATTAGTGCCCAACACAAATGTTCTAAACTTGTATGTGCTAAGTGAGCAAGAAGTGCAAATCAAAGACAAGGTACGTTTCTAGACTGAGTGAATTGTTTTTTAAGTACTAACATGTTTGTCCAAGTGCTAGAAACAGTGAAGAGAAAAGAGAAACGAATTTGGAAAAGGATTGGCTGTGAGCCGCCAACATCAGCTCGGGCCTGGTGCACTGGACTGTCCGGTGCGCCAGGATGGCCGACGGTGAACCGACTGCTCTCGGGAAAACGACAGAGGCGTACGACTAAAATTCACTGGACCGTCCGGTGAGTCAAATGCGCTAGCGGCCAACGGCCGTCCGCGCGATCAACGTGACACATGGACAGCTCCAACGGTCGGCTAGATGCACCGGATTGTCCGGTGTGCACCGGATAGTGTCTAGTGTGCCAACCAGTCCCGAGGAGTAACGGTCGGCTGCGCCCGATATGGAAGGAGATCGTGCACCGGACATGAACAGTGGTTGTTCGGTGGTGCACCGGACTGTCCAGTGCACCACTCGACAGAAGGCAAGAATGACTTTCCAAATTGATCTCCAACGGCTCCTAGCTGCCTTGGGGCTATAAAAGGGACCCCTAGGCGCATGGAGCAGAATCACAAGCATTCTCTAAGCATACTAAGACATCCAGACTCCGCTCCCACGCATTTGATTCATTGTGTTAGTGATTTGAGCTCCATTCGAGTTGTGAACTCCCTGTGTTGTCGTTTGAGCTCAAGTCTTCACTTGTGTGCGTGGTTGTGCTGCGTATTTGAGTCTTGTGTGTGTTGCTCTTCCAACCTTACTCTTGTGCTCTCTTTGTGATCTATATTGTAAGGGCGAGAGGCTCCAACTTGTGGAGATTCCTCACAAACAGGAAGAAAACTCTGAAAGGAAAACACCGTGGTATTCAAGTTGATCATTGGATCACTTGAAAGGGGTTGAGTGCAACCCTCGTCCATTGGGACGCCACAACGTGGAAGTAGGCAAGTGTTACTTGGCCGAACCACGGGATAAAAATCGCGTGTCTCTTGTGTTGCTTTTCTGTGATTGTTCTGCTTACAAGAACTCGCTTCAAAGCTACTTAATCACACTAACACTTTAATAATCAAGCTTGTGGCTATTTAGTGTTTGATTTTACAGGATCACCTATTCACCCCCCTCTAGGTGCTCTCAATTGGTATCAGAGTCATACTCTTCATCTAAGGGACTAACCGCCTGAAGAGATGGATCCTAAGGGAAAGGGGATGGTGGTCAATGACAAGGAGAAGGAGTCCCTCTTCAACGAGCCAAGGGGCGATAAGCCCACTGACTCAGGTTCGAGTCACAAAAAGAGGGACGGGAAGAAGAAGAGGCGCATCAAGAAGATCATTTACTACGACAGTGATGCCTTCTCTTCTTCACCAAGAGACGACAACGACTCCTCGTCAAAAAAGAAGACGGTTAATCAAAACTATTCTTTTGATTACTCTCGCATGCCCTATAATTCAAATGCGCATTTACTATCAATTCCCCTCGGAAAACCTCCACACTTTGATAGGAGAGGACTATTCGTTTTGGAGTCATAAAATGCGTAGTCATTTATTTTCTCTCCATCCTAGCATATGGGAAATTGTAGAAAATGGGACGCGTTTCAATAGCGCTGATAATCCTATTGTTATAAATGAACAAATTCACAAAAATGCCCAAGCTACTACTGTTTTGCTAGCATCTCTTTGCATGGATGAGTACAATAAAGTGAGTGGCTTAGACAACGCCAAACAGATCTGGGACACCCTCAAAATATCACATGAGGGAAATGATGCCACCATGATCACCAAGATGGAACTGGTGGAGGGTGAGCTGGGAAGGTTCGCGATGATCAGGGGAGAGGAGCCAACTCAGACCTACAACAGGCTCAAGACCCTGGTCAACAAGATCTGAAGCTACGAAATCACAAGATGGACGGATCATGATGTCGTTCGACTCATGCTAAGGTCATTTACTGTAATTGACCCTCATCTTGTCAACCTTATTTTTGAAAATCCCAGGTACACCAAGATGACACCCGAGGAGATCCTCGGAAAATTCGTGAGCGGGCGCATGATGGTGAAGGAGGCGCGATACATGGACGATGCGCTAAATGGTCCACTACCCGTCTATGAGCCACAACCCATTGCTCTCAAAGCAACAAACAGCAGGGAGGCGCTACCAAGTAAGGTGGCACAAGTGGAGGCTGCCGGGCTAAATAAAGATGAGATGGCACTCATCATCAAACGTTTCAAGACCACGCTCAAAGGACGCAAAGAGTACCCCAACAAGAATAAAACAAGGGGAAAGCGCTCATGCTTCAAATGCGGTAAGACTGGTCACTTTATTGCTCAATGTCTTGATAATGACAATGACCAGGCACAAGAAAGACATGGGAAGAAGGAGAAGAAGAAGAATTACAGGAAGGCGAAGGGCGAGGCGCATCTTGGAAAAGAATGTGACTCTGACTGCTCTTCATCCGACTCCGACGATGAAGGACTAGCTGCCTCGACCTTCGACAAGTCTTCACTCTTCCCCAACGAATGTCATACATGTCTTATGGCTAAGGAGAAGAAGGTATGTATTCAAGATACTCCTAAGTACTCTTCTTCTAGTGATGAGGAATCTTTTGATGATGAATTAGATTACTCTGAATTGTTTAAGGGTTTAGATAGAGCTAAGGTAGAGAAAATTAATGAATTAATCGATGCTCTCAATGAAAAGGATAGACTGCTAGAAAAGCAAGAGGACATTTTATATGAGGAACATGACAAGTTTGTTAGTGTTCAAAAATCCCTTGCTTTAGAAATTAAAAGAAATGAAATGCTCTCCTCTGAGTTGTTTGCTTGCCATGAATCTTTCTCTAGTTTAAAGAATTTAAATGATGAATTAAATGCTAAGCTAGAGGAAGTTAATAAAACTAGTTCATGTGTAGAGCATGTTATTATTTGTAATAGATGTAAGGATTTTGATGTTGATGCCTGTGATGAACATCTTATTTCTATTGCTAAATTAAACAATGAGGTGGCAAGTCTTAATGCTCAACTTAAGACTTGCAAAGTTGATTTTGATAAACTAAAATTTGCTAGGGATGTCTACACTATTGGTAGACACCCCTTAATTAAGGATGGACTTGGTTTTCGAAAGGAAACCAAGAACTTAACAAGTCAAAAGATTCCCATTCTCAACAAAGAGAAAGGGAAGGCCCCTATGACTAGTGGTCCTCAAAGGAACCATGCCTATATTTATAACTGGAAATTTACTAGTCATACTCGTAATAATGGATGTTATGATCATGCTGCTTATAATGACTCACATGTTATGTTTGCATCTAGTTCTACTTTTGTTCATGGTAGAAGTAGGCCTAGGAGAAATCATGTTGTGTCTCATGCTCCTAGGAGAATGTGCAATGGACCATCTACTATTTATCATGCTTGCAATACTTCTTTTGTACTTTCATGTAAGAACACAAAAGTAGTTGCTAGGAAGTTGGGATCCAAATGCAAGGGAGACAAGACTTGTATTTGGGTTCCAAAAGTTATTGTGACTAACCTTGTAGGACCCAACAAGAGTTGGGTACCTAAAACCCAAGCTTAAATTCCTTGCAGGTTTATGCATCCAGGGGCTCAAGCTGGATTATCGACAGCGAATGCACGAACCACATGACGGGGGAGAAGAAGATGTTCACCTCCAACGTCAAGAACAAGGATTCCTAGGATACGATCATCTTTGGAGATGGGAACCAAGGCAAGGTGAAAGGCTTGGGCAAGATAGCCATCACTAACGAGCACTTAATATCAAATGTATTTTTAGTAGAGTCGCTCGGGTACAATCTTCTGTCTGTAAGTCAATTGTGTCACATGGGTTACAATTGCTTGTTTACAAATGTTGATGTATCTGTCTTTAGAAGAAGTGATGGTTCATTAGCTTTTAAGGGTGTATTAGACGGCAAGCTCTACTTAGTTGATTTTTCGAAAGAGAATGCCGATCTAGATGCATGCTTAATAGCTAAGACAAATATGGGTTGGCTTTGGCATCGCCGTCTAGCACATGTTGGAATGAAGAACCTTCATAAGCTTCTAAAGGGAGATCATGTGTTAGGACTAACCGATGTCTGTTTTGAGAAAGACAGACCTTGTGCAGCATGTCAGGCAGGGAAACAGGTGGGAAGCACTCATCACGGCAAGAATGTGATGACAACATCAAGACCACTGCAGCTTCTTCACATGGACCTCTTTGGACCCGTTGCCTACCTCAGCATTGGAGGAAGTAAGTATGGTCTTGTAATTGTTGATGATTTTTCCCGCTTCACTTGGGTATTCTTTTTACAGGAAAAGTCAGAAACCCAAGGGACCCTATAGCGCTTCTTGAAGAGAGCTCAAAATGAGTTTGAGCTTAAGGTGAAGAAGATAAGGAGCGACAATGGGTCCGAGTTCAAGAATCTACAAGTTGAAGAATTTCTTGAGGAGGAAGGCATCAAGCACGAGTTCTCCGCTCCCTACACACCACAGCAAAACGGTGTGGTAGAGAGGAAGAACAGGACGCTTATCGACATGGAGAGAATGATGCTTGGAGAGGTCAAGACGCCCGAGCGGTTTTGGTCGGAAGCTGTGAACACAACCTGCCACGCCATAAACCGGCTCTATCTGCATCGCCTCCTCAAGAAGACCTCCTACGAACTTCTTACTGGTAACAAACCCAATGTTTCTTACTTTCGTGTATTTGGGAGCAAATGCTACATTTTGGTGAAGAAAGGTAGACATTCTAAATTTGCTCCCAAGGCTATAGAAGGGTTTTTACTAGGATATGACTCAAATACAAAGGTGTATAGGGTCTTCAACAAATCATCAGGATTAGTTGAAGTCCCTAGCGATGTTGTATTTGATGAGACTAATGGCTCTCCAAGAGAGCAAGTTGATCTTGATGACATAGATGAAGATGAAGTTCCGACGGCCGCAATGCACATGATGGCGATAGGTGATGTGCGACCACAGGAACTACAGGAACAAGATCATCCCTCTTCCTCGACACTGGTGCATCCCCCAACTCAAGATGATGGACAGGTACCTCAAGAAGAGGAGCGTGATCAAGGGGGAGCACATGAAAAATAGACTATGGAGGAAGAAGCACCACTGGTCCCTCCAACTCAAGTCCGAGCGACTATCCAAAGACATCACCCTGTTGATCAGATTTTGGGTGACATCAGCAAGGGAGTAACCACTTGCTCACGATTAGCTACTTTTTGTGAGCATTACTTGTTTGTCTCTTCTATTGAGCCTTTCAGGGTAGAAGAAGCCTTACAGGATTCGGACTGGGTGTTGGCCATGCAGGAAGAGCTCAACAGCTTCAAAAGGAATGAAGTTTGGAGCCTGGTGCCACGTTCAAAGCAAAACGTTGTGGGAACCAAGTGGGTGTTCCGCAACAAGCAAGACGAGCACGGGGTGGTGATAAGAAACAAAGCTCGACTTGTGGCAAAAGGTTATGCCCAAGTCGCAGGTTTGGATTTTGAGGAGACTTTTGCTCCTGTGGCTAGGCTAGAGTCAATTCGAATTTTATTAGCCTATGCCGCTCACCACTCTTTTAGGCTGTTTCAAATGGACGTGAAGAGCGCTTTCCTTAATGGGCCAATCAAGGAGGAGGTATATGTGGAAGAACCCCCTGGCTTTGAGGATGACAGGTATCCCGACCATGTATATAAGCTCTCTAAGGTGCTCTATGGACTTAAGCAAGCCCCAAGAGCATGGTATGAATGCCTTAGAGATTTCTTAATTGCTAATGCTTTCAAAGTTGGGAAAGCTGATCCCACTCTCTTTACAAAGACTTGTGATGGTGACCTTTTTGTTTGTCAAATTTATGTCGATGACATAATATTTGGTTCTACTAACCAAAAGTCTTGTGAGGAGTTTAGCAGGGTAATGATGCAAAAGTTCGAGATGTCGATGATGGGCGAGTTGACCTACTTCCTTGGATTCCAAGTGAAGCAACTCAAGGACAGCACTTTCATCTCTCAAACGAAGTACACTCAAGATCTTCTCAAGAGGTTTTGGATGAAGGACACCAAGCCCGCAAAGACACCAATGGGAACTGACGGGCATATTGACCTCAACAAAGGAGGTAAGTCCATTGATCAAAAGGCATACCGGTCCATGATAGGTTCATTACTTTACCTTTGTGCTAGTAGACCGGACATTATGCTTAGTGTATGCATGTGTGCTAGATATCAATCTGACCCCAAGGAATATCACCTTGTGGTCGTTAAGCGAATTCTTAGGTATTTAGTTGCTACGCCTTGCTTCGGGATCTGGTATCCAAAGGGGTCTACCTTTGACTTAATTGGATACGCAGACTCCGACTATGCCAGGTGCAAGGTTGATAGGAAGAGTACATCAGGGACGTGTCAATTTCTAGGAAGGTCCCTGGTGTCCTGGAGTTCCAAGAAACAAACATCCATTGCCCTATCCACCGCTAAGGCTGAGTACATTGCCGTCGGACAATGTTGCGCGCAACTACTTTGGATGAGACAAACCCTCCGGGACTTTGGCTACAATCTGAGCAAAGTCCCACTCCTATGTGACAATGAGAGTTCAATCCGCTTGGTGGATAATCCTGTTGGACACATGTGGCAGAACCGACCGAATTATTCCAACTTAAGTGCTTAAGCCCCACCTTAGAGGCTAGACCACACTTAAATGGGAATAAAACGTCAGTCCCTTGGATCTAGTCCGACAAGGCCACTAACAGGATCAAGTACCACGTACTCACTCGAAGGTGAGGCATAGAGCAAATACAATAAAGCATAAAACCACAATTGAAAGGAATTCTTAAAGTTATTACAACATCATCGGAGTTTATCAAAAGTAGTGATCATTGTTCGGAATCCAGCGGAATATAACTAACGGTAAATAAACGGAGGGATGGGGAAGCCTGGCCCATCACTCCTCATGCTCCTCCTCTACTGAGGTAGGGTCCCACTCGACTGTCCAACCCGGTGGCAAGATGGACGGCCAAGTCACTCCAGCAACCATATCCTCCAGAGAACCTGTAAAAATTATGCCACAAGCAAAGCTGAGTATGCTAATACTCAGCTAGACTTACCCGGTGTGAGGAGTCTACTCCTCTACCTCTAGACATGCAGTTGTTTGGCTGAGGGGCTTGGTTTGCCAAAAGCACTAGCTGAGTCTAAAATAATGTTTTAGCTTTTCAAGTTTTAGTGTGACTCTCTTAAGACTAAATGTGTACCTAGCTAATCATACATGGTATCAAACATTTAGCAATCAACATATTTTGCCAAATCAACACATTTCCACTTGTTACTCAATGTAGCAGCATGGATCAAGCAGTCTCATTAGCTGCGAGAAGCAGACGATTCGAATCGAGTTTTTATCCTTGCAAGGTAAACCTAAACACACGACGTGGTGAGGCACTCCGTCCCCATCGATTCCCCATCAACAGATCAGGGCCCACCGCCTTGGTGTACAATGCCTCACTGACCCCGACTGCCGTCGTGCAGTGACCGCACTTGTACCCACCATAACCGGAATGGGAGACCACGTCTCAGGTCGCGTGAGGAGTAAAGTCTGCTGTTAGGTTCACTCAGGTACTAGGCTTACCGATTTACCATATTTCTCGGTATATGTGTAACACCCCTGGTGTTACTATAACTAAAACTTGAGCATGGCATCATAAGCATTGGCATTGCATATGTTTGACACACCTAGAGGGCATTCACTAGGTAAAAATTTCAAACAAGTTGTATTGTTTTGGTATTTTGCAAATAGAACCCTGGATAGGGAACTTAACCCTAAATAGAGATTAAAGGGGTAAGACCTAACCCAAATTGAGAAAACCTAAAGGCTTTAGGGAAATAGTCATAAAATGTCCCCAAAAATAAAGTTGAATCACATTTATACCCCTAAGGTACTAAAAACCCTAATTGGAAAACCCTAAAACCAAACCCTAGGGACTTATGTGCAAAATTGATGCACATTTAGACCAAAGTGTAAAAACTACTATGTTTAAACATATAAAGTCATTTGGTTCACAAATATGTGAATTTGCAAGTTAAACCCTAAGTTTTGGGCTTATTTGCAAAAATCACCTCTTAAGTCTTAAAATAACCTAAGTCTGAATTTCAGAATTTTTGCTCAACTTTTGAGCTTTATATCTTTCAAAATCTAGGGATTTTGGCCTAGGTCACCACATCAAAGTTATAGAGCAAACAAAGGAGAACAACTTTGCTTAAGAGTGTAAGCACAGTTGTTATGAAGATTTTGGAGATAATCACACCCAAAGTCAGACTGTCAGGCTATTGGATTCTGAAGTTCAGATTAACAGTGGTACTGAGACATCTTTGGAGCTCTACAGATCAGGAACTTCAAGGAATTTGCCCCAAGTTAATATAACAAAGTTGTAGATCCTTTTATAATAGAACAACTTTGCTATAGATGTTTGGGCTTGGTACAATAGGAAATCTGGAGAAAATAGGACCTAAAGTTGCACTGTCAGGTTCATCTGAATGAAACTAGCCATGGTACAGTGACCTGATAAGGATCAGGCCGCCAGTGCGGCAAACTCGCCGACGGTGACCTCTCTGCACCAAAACTCGTGCCGCCGCCGTCCGGGTTCGTGGGCGGTAGGGAGTGGATAACGCCGGGGAGAGGGTGATTCATACGTGGCGCCATCTCCTGAGCTCGGCCGGAGTGATTCACCGGCGGCCACCGCACCAGTCATTTCCGCCGCCGTGTCACTCGCGCCTCAATTCTACCTCACTGTACTTCTCCTCTACGTGGTATACATGCGCTAGCAAGGTTATCTGCGGCCGCTGATCGCTTGTCGGTCCGCCGTGGCTTTATATAGCGGCATGAACCACGGCGAGGCACTCACTGCCTCAACCGCAAGCGCGAGAAGAACCCAAAATTCGCACTGCCTTCTCCATCTCCTCCCAAATCGATTGTGCACGGTGAAAGCACAACCTCTTATGGCCCTATAGCCCCGATCTCATCTCCCAATTTCGCCCAGAGCCACCGCGACCCCATTTCCCCCTTTTCTGTCTCCGGCAAGCACGAAACACCGCGCTCCGTGGCCGGACCACCCTGGTAAGCCTCTGCCTATATTGAATGTTGTTTCGGCCGCTCTGTGCACTTGTGAAACTCACAGTGGCGTCCGATTACTCAATCTGGCCCTGGTTATGCGGGAACGTGTGCCCATGGTCGCGGTTTCCGCCGTGCTCATGGACAGACCATTCTCATGGCGTTCCTGTCAAATTAATGCGTGTTCCGAGGCCATCTTAGATCGGTGAAGCCTCCCCGTTAGTTATTCCGAGCGGTCATCGCCGGCCATGGCCGGTACGAACCACGTCTGGGATGCTCTGCGAGCGCGCCGCGGTCAGGGAGCGGGTTGGGGAAGAAAAGAAAGTCTAGGGACCTTTATGTAAGCTGTCAGCGAGACATTGAATAGTAGCCGAGGATTCTTAGCACATTCTTTAGATCGTCGGGGCCTTTCTGCAAAGTCACCTGAGAGCGCGGGCGCGCGTGGGCGCGCAACCCGGATTCCTGTTGTGTTGGGCTGTCCCGGGCCAAAAACGGCCCATCACTGTTTCAACCTTTTCTTTTTCTTTTTCAATGAAGCTTTAGAAATATGTAGAAAATTACAGAAAAATCCTAAAAATATGAAACCAATTTTCCTAGGCTTCTTATTTTCCATAGTATTTAATAAAAATAGTTTCATGAATTTTAGTTTAAATAGGGAATTTTAGGGCATTTAAAATAGCTTAAAGAAATAGTTCTGGATTTTTAAAAGATAAATGGTAACCCCAAAAATGTTCAAAATTTTTATATGAACTCCCCACATTATTTAGAAGCCTGGGGTAGGGTTTGAATTGATTTGGACCATGTTTGATAACTAGAACCCAAAACCCCCACCCCTGCCCTTTGAACTCCTTTAGTGACTCCGGAAACCCTAAGTTCTCGGAGTTTCGTGAAGGAAAGTTGTATTCAAGACTTAGTTAATAAACCTTTATTATCTACACACTCTCATGAGCATTACATGGCATTCATTCTTATATATATACCTATATGGTTATATTTAGAAAACGAAGAAGAGAGTGAAGTGATTGAAGAGAAGACACCACCACCTTTGGAATCTCAGGCAGAGACTTGGCTCTACTTCGACATCTGCGAGTCCAAGCCTGACTCACCTACTAACAAAGGCAAGCCCCGGTGCATGCAACCCCTTCCTTGTGTTTTTAAATAATTTTCGCACACTTTAAATCTAGTGAAATGTGCATTAGGTTTATAGGAGTTGCTTGAAACCCTTTGATGCATTGCTTTCCTTGATATCCATACCTTTATAGATACTTCTGGTGAAGTATCAAAATTATGATTTACAAAAATGCTTAGCCCTGCTTAGATCTTGTGGATAGAGGTTGTCCTTAGCTTAGCTCGAGAAAGGATGGCTTCTACCTGCGAGAATATTTTCCTTTAGAGCAATGATGGGATCTTACTGCAAAGTTCCCTGTGATGCTCTTTTCATCCTAAGGAACAAAAACAATCCTAAGGATGGGAATACGTAAATTGAAACTTGGGTTAGGAACAGGTGATGTTCTACCCAGGTTGATTAAGGATTGATGCGTATGTAGGCTTGATGATCGAGGACCCTTTAACTGGTCACATGCCTCGTCATGGGTAAGCCTTGCCTCGGGCAGACTAAGGCCAGAATAAGATAACACGAAATGGGCGTGGAGCGGTGGCGAGAGTAGCGTGTACCCTCCGTGGCAAGAGGCTGGACGGTGGTGTATCTGTGCTCTCGGTTTGCGTGAACCTGATCTGGTCTTAAGAACCCCGGTGGCGGGTTGACATATGCAAGGGTTAAGTGCTACATATGTCGTGTGATTGGAGATCCTCAGCTGAGTATAATCGATTCGGATCGCCGTACCTTCGCGGTTATGAAGACTTGGTCACTGCCCTGCAACCTAAGTCAGGATGTGAACATTATGAATAAAAAGGATGTTGCATTGATGAGATGATGAAATTAGACTAGATGCAAACAGAGTCTATTGATATATAATCTGGCGTTTAAATATTGAAAGTAAGGACTCACTTTAGTAAGCTATTTCTGCAAAAGTATAATTTGATTTTTGCTAAAGCCTCTCCTTGACTCCTATTTATCCAGCATACCCTTGAGAGTCTTTTCCTTAGTCGGGTAAGACTTGCTGAGTAATTCCATACTCAGGGTTTATCCCTTCGTTGTTTTTAGGTGAGGAAGCGACAAAGTTTTGTTGCTTTTGCTCCAAGGTGGTATCAAATGAAGAAGTAGAAGAATGAAGATGCGGGAGGACGTGGTCCTCCATATAGGACTTTTTGTTTGATAGTTATCGGGAGGAGTTTTTGCCTCCCTTGATATGTGTAATAATACTACTCAGCACTCGTTTATAGCTCTGGTCTGTAATAAGTAACTTGATCTTACTTTTTAAATAAATGTAAGTTTATGTAAAAGATTCCGCATTTCTATATCTCCGATGTTCTGTAATGTCTGCAAGACGGGTGAGACGTTCCTGGAAAGGTAAGGAAAGATACCGAACTTGTCAAGTAGTTCAGGGGCACCTACAGGGTTGTCTGAGGTCCGTTGGACAAGGACAACTGTAGGTGGGCCTAATTACTTGGGAGGTTCCGTCACAGCTGGTATCGGAGCGTAGCCCTTCTTTGCAGATATTATGAGGCATCTTCAAAAGGATTTTCTAAAAGTCTTACCTAGAAACTCTCTTCCTTTCTTACCTAAGTATTCTGAAGAGTCTATCTTAAAGACCAGATAGGAAGAGTGCAATGTATAGAAGGTTGAATCAACTAAGGTTGATTCTGTAATTATACATGCATCATGCTAAGAACTATATTAATAAAATTTCCCCCTTAGAGAAATGCTGTCGCACACCAGAAAGACCGCGCGCAAATCTATTAGACCCATTGGCATACCCCGCCATTAACTTTCCCCAAGACATGAAGAAAGTAGCAGTGGTAGTAACGATCCTATCGGGATCTGGAAGCACAAGTCGAACTATTTCCATCAGAACTCCGTCACAGGAATGATCTATGGGTCGCGGATGCAGCCATCCACTACTTGCAAGACCAACTCGCGAAACGAGATCTAGCGCTCGATTGGGCGGTTAACTCTCGTCCACTTGCCTGGGCTAAGGGAGCCAAAGCTCGAGCCCGTGTGGAGGAGCTTAGCGTAGCCATGAATAACTTGCAGGTCTGTTATAATACACTACATGAAGAAGTTTGTGTGTTGTATTCACAACTGCACCCGAACGTCCCTGTGAATCCTGTCGGGATGGAAGCCGAACCTTGTCATGTAACGGGAGAAGCACTTGATGGTGCACTGGACCTTTCGGGATCCCCTCCCTCTATAAAGTTGGTTGATGAATGGTCTTCGACAGTAAAGCTACCAAAAGAGAAAGGAAGTGGCTTACCAAGTGCCTGTAACATTGGCCGGACGGGACTTTCCTACTAATAAGATTGTTCTGAAAGGCCAAGACATAGATGTCATCTTGGGCATGAACTGGTTAGCCTAGCATAAAGCAATTCTCAACCCTGATCTGAGAACCATCAGGTTGAGTTATGACCAATAGAGAGTTGGTGACTTGATTGCCTAAACCCAAGAATTAGGCTATATTAGTATTTAGTGAACCATGACCCGACCCAAAGTTGAACTTTTCGTTATCATTCCATGACCACACCCATACAAGTAAATGTCTAGATAATTTCCTTGTCGAACCTAAAGTGTACCTGGACTTCAAACAAGGAACTCAAGTCATGTCTCCTCCTAGAGCCATTCTGTTGTTCAGTTGATACAGGTTATGGTCTCTAGTATAGTTGGCCTCTCCTTGCGGATCGCCATGTTGCTTTATTAACCCAACCTAGGAAAGACATGTCCGACCATTTTCTTGAATTTGATGCCTTTACCTATCGAAGGCATACCAACTTAATCCTTGACCTTGTGATCTCTATGATGGGCATAGAAATATACTTAGGGCTGAATTAACAATCTCCCATCATACTTCTTTCATCAAGTTTAGGTTATGGCCATGCCTTGTTCACTTCCTCGAGCCATGATCTATTTGGCGCTCTACTTGTAACCATCTTTACTGATAGAGTATCTCTTTGTATATTGTCACCCTTACCCAATCCATTAGTGTTACACGAGATTTCTTATTGGTTATGTCTGGTAATGGTGTTATGACTTTAATTGATGATACTGCGATAAAACCGAGGGCCTCCTGTGGATGCATACACATGGTTGTGCTGCTCGATACACGCTAGTATCACAGTTAGCAGTCATAATCCATTATGAGAATATATCAATATGTTATCCCTACACAAATTGTTCTTACCACGTGAGATCCATTATTGGTGCTAGTCTTGTAATGGTGTCATGGTTAAGGACTTATGGTACCGCGGCGGAACTGAGAGCCTCCTGTGAATGCGCACACATGATTTTGCTGCTTGGCGCATGCCGGTACCAAGGTCTCTGGTCATGATCCATTGTGAAACTACACTGATGTGTGATCTTCTGTGGACTCCTCCCTTGAAACAATTTCTATGTTGTTTGTCAAGTTATCAAGAAACATCTATCATCTTTGCCGAATCAAAAGGACATACCACTTACATGTGTGGTCTTATTTCTTTTGATCTTGGTAGTGACTACTCATATAAGTTCCCTTTACATCCTTTGTGTAAAGGTGAAGCCTTGGAGTTTTTTTTAGTGTAAGAAAACAACTGATTAGCTCTCAAAATAGAGATCTGCTTTCTCCTACTGCTGAAACGCAGGAGTTTGTTCATTCGCTTTCCTATTTAATCTGTGTATTTCCTAACCAAGTCGGTTCATCTTGCATGAAGAAACAGATGAACAACATGACCAAATGGATTTCTAACCAAGTGCAGGATTTCCAGTTAGCAAATGTGAACTCTCAACCCTTGGCTTACCAATGGTACTGAGAGGGTTTGCTTAATGTCAAAAGTAGTTCAACAAGTTGGTTTTGACTAACTTGTAACTGCCCAATGAACGAAGGCTGAATTTAGAGATTGTTTTATCGAACTATCTAAACTCACTTTGGTTCAACTCATTCGAAGAAAGTACTTTTAAGACTCAAGATTAAGTCAGCCAGAAACCACCTAGTCATCACTCTAGTCGTGCCTCGACCGCCTCACGCGTGCTTTTCCTGCATGGGTGATCATGCCGATTCACGACTAGTGCTGGATAAAATGGACTGGTTGCAAAGTCCGTATCTACAGATCCCTCCGCTGGTGATTTTTCCTGAATCTATACCACCTTCCGTGGACTTGGATTCCTTGGCTAACACGAGTTGACCGTGATGTTATTCGACAATCACACCCGTCTCGTGTGCTATGAACTTACCGTGACCACTTGTTGGTAAATCTCTTTCTGTGTGTTTACCCAAGATGGTGTATCTGATTCTATTTGGGTAAAGTTGCATAATTGCCACTTGCCCAACAGACTCAGATAATACAGTGTCATCAGAAGCAGCAAATTGCACACATGTAACCTTATGTGTTCTTCTGGTGGACAAAAATGAAGATTGAAATTGCACGTTATGTGGCTAGATGTGACACTTGTAAACGTTGTCGGCGTTTCGAGACCGAGGGGTCCCCGAGCCGACGAGTGAGTGTGCCGCGTGCCCCAGCCCAGATGGGTCGAGCGCGTGGGCGAGCGCGAAGGGGGGAGAGGCGAGGTGTCCGGAGACGGGCGTGAGAGAGGTGGAGATCCCGCGGCCTTCGTGTTCGTCCCGCGCCCAGGTCGGGTGCGCTTGCAGTAGGGGGGTTACAAGCGTCCACACGGGTGAGGGAAGCGAGCGGCCCCAAGAGAGCGCCTGTCCCGTCCTCGTCCCCGCGTGGCCAACCTTCTCTAAGAAGGCCCTGGTCCTTCCTTTTATAGGCGTAAGGAGAGGATCCAGGTGTACAATGGGGGTGTAGCAGAGTGCTACGTGTCTAGCGGAGGGAGAGCTAGCGCCCTAAGTACATGCCAATGTGGCAGCCGGAGAGATCTTGGCACCCTGCTGGCGTGATGTCGTGGCTGTCGGAGGAGCAACGGAGCCTGGCGGAGGGACAGCTGTCGGAGCGGTCGAGTCCTTGCTGACGTCCCCCTGCTTCCGTAAGATAGCTGAGAGCCGCCGTCGTCACAGAGCTTGTGGGGCGCCATCATTGCCCATCTGGCGGAGCTAGCCAGAGGGGACACCGGTCTTGTTCTCCATGACCCGAGTCGGCTCGGGGTAGGATGATGATGGCGCTTCCCGTTGACGTGGCGGGCCCGTGCCCTAGGTCGGGCGACGTGGGGGCTCCTCCGAAGCCGAGGTCGAGTCTGTCTTCCGTGGCCGAGGCTGAGCCCGAGCCCCTGGGTCGGGCGAGGCGGAGGTCGTTCGGCAGAGGCCAGGGCGGAGTCCGAGCCCTGGGGTCGGGCGAAGCGGAGTTCGTCGTCTTCCGGTCCTCAGCCCGAGTCCGAGCTCTAGGGTCGGGCGGAGCGGAGTTCGTCGTCTTCCGGGTCTTAGCCCGAGTCCGAGCCCTGGGGTCGGGCGGAGCGGAGTTCGCCGTCTTCCGGGTCTTAGCCCGAGTCCGAGCCCTGGGGTCGGGCGGAGCGGAGTTCGCCGTCTTCCGGGTCTTAGCCCGAGTCCGAGCCCTGGGGTCGGGCGGAGCGGAGTTCGCCGTCTTCCGGGTCTTAGCCCGAGTCCGAGCCCTGGGGTCGGGCGGAGCGAAGTTTGCCGTCTTCCGGGTCTTAGCCCGAGTCCGAGCCCTGGGGTCGGGCGGAGCGGAGTTCGCCGTCTTCCGGGGCTGAGCCCGAGTCCGAGCCCTGGGTCGGGCGGAGCGGAGCTTCCTATGGCGCCTTTGGCAAGGCCTGACTTCCTGTCAGACTCACTCTGTCGAGTGGCACTGCAGTCGGAGTGGCGCAGGCGGCGCTGTCCTTCTGTCAGACCGGTCAGTGGTGCGGCGGAGTGACGACGGTCACTTCGGCTCTGCCGGGGGGCGCGCGTCAGGATAAAGGTGTCAGGCCACCTTTGCGTTAAATGCTCCTGCAACTCGGTCAGTTGGTGCGGCGATTTAGTCAGGGTTGCTTCTTAGCGAAGCCAAGGCCTCGGGCGAGCCGGAGATGCGTCCGCCGTTAAAAAGGGGGGCCTCGGGCGAGACGGAAGTCCCTCGAGGTCGGCTGCCCTTGGCCGAGGCTAGGCTCGGGCGAAGCGTGATCGAGTCACTCATATGGACTGATCCCTGACTTAATCGCACCCATCAGGCCTCTGCAGCTTTATGCTGATGGGGGTTACCAGCTGAGAATTAGGCGTCTTGAGGGTACCCCTAATTATGGTCCCCGACAGTAGCCCCCGAGCCTCGAAGGGAGTGTTAGCACTCGCTTGGAGGCTTTCGTCGCACTTTTTTGCAAGGGGACCAGCCTTTCTCGGTTGCATTTTGTTCCGGTGGGTGCGCGCGAGCGCACCCGCCGGGTGTAGCCCCCGAGGCCTCGGAGGAGTGGTTTCACTCCTTCGAGGTCTTAATGCCTTGCGTAATGCTTCGGCTGGTCTGGTTGTTCCCTCATGCGAACTGGCCGTAGCCCGGGTGCACGGTCGGGGCCCAAGCTCTCGGGCTGGTATGTTGACGCTGTCAACGGTCTGGCCGGAGCCGGGTTTGCGAGAGCAGCCCTCGAGCCTCCGCACAGGGCGAGAGGACGATCAGGGACAGACTCGGCTTTTTTACATACGCCCCTGCGTCGCCTTTCCGCAAGGAGGAGGGGGGAGAGCGCCATGTTACCCTCGATGGGCACCGAACATGGTGTCTCCGGTGAGCTGCAAGCGGGTGATCCGAGTGGACGTCCGTGCCCCGTTCGTTGGGGGTCGGCTAGGGGCCCAGAGGCACGCCCAAAAGTACCTGCGGGTGATCTGCCGGACCCGGTCCCCTGGCGACGGGGTCCGAGGGCTCGATGCCTCCCTCCGATGGGATTCCGTTACAAGATCGTTCCCGCTGGTCTCGGAAATGTCCTAGGGTACCTCGGGAGCGCAGCCCGAGCCTCGGTTATGTATCGAACGTACCCCTGGTCATCCCTCGCTCGGCGTCTGAGGCGACTGTGAACCCTTCGGGGGCCAGCCTTCGAACCCCTGATCAGTAATGGGCGCGGAGCTCGAGTAGCCTGAGGCGGCCATGGAGCCCTTCGGGGGGCTGGCCTTCGAACCCCTGACCAGTAGTGGGTGTCGGGCCCACGCGATCTGAGGCGACTGTTGAACCCTTCGGAGGGCCAGCCTTCGAACCTCTGATCAGTAGGGGGGCTCGGAGCCCGGTTCCTTCGCTGAGAAGGATCCTTTTCGGGGTATCCCCCTTTCCCGGTCCCTGTTGCAAGAGATAGAGAAAGAGGAAAAAGGAAAAGGATACGAAATCGAACGATGTGGCGTACCTTTTTTGGCGTGGTTGTTACGGTGAAGGCGAAGCGTCGTCCGCTTCTCCTGCCAGAGGCGCCGCCTGTCCCGCCGCGGAGTTAATGCGACAGGGCGAGTGGTTGGCGGGGCGGCCGTTGCGCGTGCGCGAGCCGTTCGAGGAACGGGTCACGGGCGCACCGTCTTCACGCCGTGGGAGGAGGCTCTCTTGCTGTCCCTGGATGGGACGTGAGCCTGGCTGACGACGTGACCGCTGCTCCCGCCCGCCTGCCACCGTCATTACTGCCGGCCCACTTTCGGCCGCATTGACCGTTGCGCCAGGCTGGCGCTGCTGGGTCGTGCGCTGGGTCGCCTCGAGTCGCGGCATAGGCTCCGCAACCGAAGAGGTGCGACGGTGGTACAAGTGGCGGTGCGGTTGCTTGCATGCAGCAACTGGCGCGCTGGTTGCGTGACGCGTGGGCCTGGGCCTCCAAGCTGGCGTGTCAGAAGTCGGAGAAGCGCGTCCACCTGGTGCGGTTGCACGCCGCCTGCATGGCTGCCCGCCCCTTCCGCCCGTTGGTCTGGGCAAAAGTGGGGGGTCGCTTGTAACCGCTGGGCGGTTGCGTGCACCACGCGCGGCGGTTTGGCTTCTTCTGCTCTGAGCCGGTTTGCATGACATGCGGGACCCAGCCCCCGCGCCGCAGGGGAGGGCCTTGGAGCGTGTTGGAGAAGACTCGGCCCGTGGCGTTTGGGGGCGCACGTAGGGAGAGTCGCCTTTAAAAAGGAGGGCGACCCCTTTCGGAAGGCAACCATGTCTTCTTCCTCCCTTATGCGTCGTGTCTTTCCATCTTCCAAGCCCCCGGATGGGGGGTATCCGCCGTCTTTCCGCCTCCTCGTTGGAGGAACGCAACTCCGTGGGAGTTGGTACCTTTCAGCCATCGTTCGGCTTCAAGGATTTTCATCATGCAGCCCGGCCGCACCCCTCCACCGGCGGTCACCTCGGATGGTGACCTCCGGCTTGATGGTGGGGGAAAGCGAGCCGGGCTGCGGCCTCTGCCCCTCCCTCAGCCTCAAGGATTTTCATCACCAAGGCTGGGGAGGGGAGTGCGCCGAGTTGAGGTCGGCCCCCGCGTGGGCGGCGGCCCGCTCCTTCACTCAGTGATCAGAGGGAAGGGCGGTCGTCGTCCGCGGCGCTGGCAGCTGCACCGTGCCTGGCTCTCGGACGCGAGTGGCTTCGGAGCCGCTCGCGGCGCCGGCGTCCGCCACGGCAGCTTGAAGAGGTTCTTCTGCCGGTGAGATAGCCAAGGCTGGCCACGGACCGACCTTCAACTCTGCGGACTTCTGCCCGCCCTTGCCTCACAAGTTTTGGCGTGGGCGGGGGCCTTCTGGCAGCAGCACCCGCCCTGAGGTCGGTGCTGCCGCTGTTCGACCCCCCGGAGCAGAAGTCGTCGTCGTCGCCACTGCTGGAGCAGGTGACGGCGCGCCGTTCGTCGGCCTTCCGTTGCTCCGCAGGCCTTCCCCCTCGGAGTGGGGTTGTTCGTACCTGCGGAGGGGGAACCGGAGTTCCGTTTGTAATGGCAGTTCGAATGCCAGTGTTTTTGTTCATTGTGGCTGTCGAGGCCTGAACATGTATGTAATTTCGGCACGGATCCGTGTTTTTTCTTCATTTTCGAGCACTAAGTCTCGCCTGTTGATTATCTGAACCGCTTCACCAAGCATGAGTCGCCCCGTGTCAAGGTGATGAGTGAGGTATCCGTATCCCGGAGGCGTAGGAGTCCCTCGGCTCGATCGGCCTTGTTGTCTGAGGCTCCTCTAGCTTAGTTAAAGGGACCCCTTGGCCGCTCTTCGATGAGCCGAGGCCAGGGGTAGCGATATCAGTACGAACAGAGGCGGAGTTGGCTCGAAAATGGGAACCTGGTTGGCCGGAGCCTAGCCGGGTTGCCCGTCAGCGGGGCCGGCGCCGGAGTCGATCAGCCGAGGCCTCGGGTCGGGCTGGCGCCCTTGGAAGATGGTTGGTCGAGGCCCCAGGGGTAACCGGCCGAGCCGCCTGCTCAGGCCGGATTCCCGGAGAAGTCCCTGGACCGCGTCGCCGTCCGAGGCTGGGTCGGACCTCGCTGAAGGCGTCGTCGATGCCGAGGGTGCTGCAGCCCCCTTCAACGTGAAGACCCGAGCCTGCAGGATCAGATTGTCTTGTAGCGTGTGCCTTCTGCGGCCGCTGAGGCCAGAAAACACACCCTCGCTGCGCTTGTAAAGCTACGTCTCTTTTCCTCTTGTTCCGAGCATCTGGACTTTACGTCGGTAACAGGGATGTTTGTGTGGGCGAGAGTTGCTTCTCGCGGAAGGTGATGAGTGAGGTATCCGTATCCCAGAGGCGTGGGAGTCCCTCGGCTCGGTCGGCCTTGCCGCTTACGCGTACTTTCGCCCGTCCATGAGGCCCTGTCTCCGACTTAGTCGAGAAAGCTTGAAGGACCGCTTTGGCAGAAGAGCTTCCGAACGTGAAGACTTGTTCGGTCCACGGAGTCGCTTTATCCGAACGTGAGTTACTTATCCGCCTTGGCTGCTTACGTGTACTCCGTCGTTTCCAGGATCCGCTTTTCGAAGTAGTCAAAAAGCACGAAAGAAGTTCTGTTAAAAAGAGATCCTTTTTCGAGGAAAATTTCGACGCAGAGGGGGTCTCCCCCCTTTTAGCCCCCGAGGGAGGGTCGGGCTTTGCCGAGGCGAAGCCGACCCTTCCTTGATGACTAAACTTTGCGTGGGTGCGAGGTATATGAACAATTTGAAAACATCTTAAGGGTAGAAGCGACGTAGCTGTTTGATGTTCCAAGCGTTGCTGTAGATCTCGCCTTGATTGTTGGCCAGCTTGTATGTTCCGGGCTTCAGAACTTTGGCGATGACGAAGGCGCAAGGGACCGACGAGGTCCAGACCCCATACAGCAAAGGGCCAGGTGATGGGTATCGTCTGCAGAGCCTGAGCGGGCAGGTGGGTCTGCTTCGCATAGAATTGGCACCCTTCGCAGGTGCGGACAATTCTAGTGGCGTCAGCCACCGCCGTTGGCCAGTAGAAGCCTTGCCGGAAAGCATTCCCGACAAGGGCTCGAGGCGCTGCATGATGGCCGCAAGCCCCCGAGTGTATTTCTTGCAGGAGTTCCTGACCTTCGGCGATGGAGATGCATCGCTGGAGGACGCCCGAGGGGCTCCGGTGGTAGAGCTCCTCCTCATCGCCCAGCAAGACGAACGACTTGGCGCGTCGAGCTACCCGCCGAGCCTCGGCTTGGTCGAGGGGTAGCTCTCCCTGGCGGAGATATCGCAGGTACGGGGCCTGCCAATCTCGATCAGGCGTGGCCCCGCTCTGCCCCTCCTCGATGTCCAGTGCCTCACCCTCGGGGGCCGAGGGTACCTCGGGCTCTGGAGCGTCGTCGATCTTGACGGAGGGTCGATGCAAATCCCGGGAGAAGACGTTCGGGGGAACCGTTGTTCGCCCCGAGGCTATTTTAGCCAGCTCGTCCACAGTCTCGTTGTAGCGCCGAGCGATGTGGTTGAGCTCGAGCCCGTAGAACTTGTCTTCCAGGCGCCGAACCTCATCGCAGTAGGCCTCCATCTTCGGGTCGCGGCAGTGGGAGTTCTTCATGACTTGGTCGATGACGAGCTGCGAGTCACCGCGGGCGTCGAGGCGTCTGACCCCTAGCTCGATGGCGATCCGCAACCCGTTGACCAGAGCCTCGTACTCAGCCACATTGTTGGACACCGGGAAATGGAGGCGTAGCACGTAGCGCAGGTGCTTCCCGAGGGGCGAGATGAAGAGCAGGCCCGCGCCGGCTCCCGTCTTCATCAGCGACCCATCGAAAAACATGGTCCAGAGCTCCGGTTGGATCAGAGCCGTCGGTAGCTGGGTGTCGACCCATTCGGCTACGAAGTCCGCCAACACCTGGGACTTGATGGCCTTCCGAGGGGCGAACGAGATTGTTTCGCCCATGATTTCCACCGCCCACTTTGCGATCCTGCCCGAGGCCTCTCGGCACTGGATGATCTCCCCCAGGAGGAAGGATGACACCACAGTTACCGGATGAGACTCGAAGTAGTGTCGTAACTTCCGCCTCGTCAGGATCACATCATACAGCAGCTTCTGAACTTGTGGGTAGCGGATCTTGGTCTCGGACAGTACCTCGCTGACGAAGTAGACTGGCCTCTGAACGGGCAACGCATGCCCTTCCTCTTGCCTCTCGACCACAATCGCGGCGCTAACCACCTGAGTGGTAGCGGCGACGTAGACCAAGAGGGCTTCTCCATCAGCGGGGGGCACCAAGACAGGCGCCTTTGTAAGGAGCGCCTTCAGGTTCCCGAGGGCTTCCTCGGCCTCAGGGGTCCAAGCGAAACACTCGGTCTTCCTTAAGAGGCGGTACAGAGGCAGACCTCTTTCGCCGAGGCGTGAGATGAAGCGGCTCAGGGCCGCGAGGCATCCCATGACCCTCTGTACGCCTTTTAAGTCCTTGATGGGTCCCATGCTGGTGATAGCTGCGATCTTCTCCGGGTTGGCTTCGATGCCTCGCTCGGAGACGATGAACCCCAGGAGCATGCCCCGGGGCACCCCGAAGACACACTTCTTAGGATTGAGCTTGACTCCTTTCGCCTTGAGACATCGGAATGTCACTTCAAGGTCGGAGAGGAGGTCAGAAGCCTTTCTTGTCTTGACTATGATGTCATCGACGTAGGCCTCGACTGTGCGACCGATGTGTTCGCCGAACACATGGTTCATGCACCGCTGGTACGTCGCGCCCGCATTCCTCAAACCGAACGGCATGGTGACATAGCAGTACATGCCGAACGGCGTGATGAAAGAAGTCGCGAGCAGGTCGGACTCTTTCATCCGGATTTGGTGATACCCTGAGTAGGCATCGAGGAAGGACAGGGTTTCACACCCAGCAGTGGAATCCACGATTTGATCGATGCGAGGCAGAGGGTAGGGAACCTTCGGACATGCTTTGTTGAGACCAGTGTAGTCTACACACATCCGCCATTTCCCCCCTTTCTTCCTCACAAGCACAGGGTTGGCAAGCCATTCGGGATGGAATACCTCTTTGATGAACCCTGCTGCCATTAGCTTGTGGATCTCCTCGCCTATCACTCTGCGCTTCTCCTCGTCGAATCGGCGCAGAGGCTGCCTGACGGGTCGGGCTCCGGCCCGAATATCCAGCGAGTGCTCGGCGACCTCCCTCGGTATGCCGGGCATGTCCGAGGGACTCCACGCAAAGACGTCGGTGTCTGCGCGGAGAAAGTCGACGAGCACTGCTTCCTATTTGGGGTCGAGCCCGGAACCGATCCGGATCTGCTTGGAGGTGTCGCCACTTGGGTCGAGAGGGACGGCCTTAACCGTCTCCGCTGGCTCGAAGTTGCCGGCATGACGCTTCACGTCTGACACCTCTTTGGAGAGGCTCTCCAGGTCGGCGATGAGGGCCTCGGACTCGGCGAGGGCCTCGGCGTACTCCACGCACTCCACGTCGCATTCGAACGCGTGTTTGTACGTGGGGCCGACGGTGATGACCCCGTTGGGGCCCGGCATCTTGAGCTTCAGGTAGGTGTAGTTGGGGACGGCCATGAACTTCGCGTAGCATGGCCTTCCCAGTACCGCGTGGTAGGTTCCTCGGAACCCGACCACTTCGAACGTCAAGGTCTCCCTTCGGAAGTTGGAGGGCGTTCCGAAGCAGACGGGGAGGTCGAGTCGTCCGAGGGGCTGGACGCGCTTCCCAGGGATGATCCCGTGGAAGGGCGCAGCGCCTGCCCGGACGGAGGACAGATCGACGCGCAGGAGCTTGAGGGTCTCGGCGTAGATGATGTTGAGGCAGCTGCCCCCATCCATCAGGACCTTGGTGAGCCTGACGTCGCCGACGATGGGGTCGACGACGAGCGGGTATTTCCCCGGGCTCGGCACATGGTTGGGGTGGTCGGCCTGGTCGAAGGTGATGGGCTTGTCGGACCAGTCTAGGTAGACTGGCGCCGCCACCTTCATCAAGCAGACCTCCCGGCGCTCTTGCTTGCGATGCCGAGCCGAGGCATTCGCCGCATGCCCACCGTAGATCATGAAGCAGTCGCGGACCTCGGGGTATTCTCCTGCTTGGTGATCTTCTTTCTTGTCGTTGTCGTGGGCCCTGCCACCCTCCGCGGGTGGCCCGGCCCTGTGGAAGTGGTGCCGAAGCATGACGCACTCCTCGAGGGTGTGCTTGACGGGCCCCTGATGGTAGGGGCACGGCTCCTTGAGCATCTTGTCGAAGAGGTTAGCACCTCCGGGGGGCTTCCGAGGGTTCTTGTACTCGGCGGCGGCGACAAGGTCCGCGTCAGCGGCGTCGCGTTTCGATTGCGACTTCTTCTTGCCCTTCTTCTTGGCGCCGCCGCGGAGTAGACACCTCGGGAGCCTCTTCCGATGGGCGGCCCTGGGGCTGCTTGTCCTTTCGGAAGATGGCCTCAACCGCCTCCTGACCAGAGGCGAACTTGGTGGCGATGTCCATCAGCTCGCTCGCCCTGGTGGGGGTCTTGCGACCCAACTTACTCACCAGGTCGCGACAGGTGGTGCCGGCAAGGAACGCGCCGATGACATCCGAGTCGGTGATGTTGGGCAGCTCGGTGCGCTGCTTCGAGAATCGCCGGATGTAGTCCCGGAGCGGCTCTCCTGGCTGTTGCCGGCAGCTCCGAAGGTCCCAAGAATTTCCGAGGCGCACGTACGTGCCCTGGAAATTGCCGGCGAAGGCTTGGACTAAGTCGTCCCAGTTGGAGATCTGCCCCGGAGGCAGGTGCTCCAACCAGGCGCGAGCAGTGTCAGAGAGGAACAGGGGGAGGTTACGGATGATGAGGTTGTCGTCGTCCGTTCCACCCAGTTGGCAGGCCAGGCGGTAGTCCGCGAGCCACAGTTCCGGTCTCGTTTCCCCCGAGTACTTCGTGATAGTAGTCCGGGGTCGGAACCGGGTCGGGAACGGCGCCCGTCGGATGGCCCGACTGAAGGCTTGCGGACCGGGTGGTTCGGGCGAGGGACTCCGATCCTCCCCGCTGTCGTAGCGCCCCCCACGCCTGGGGTGGTAACCTCGGCGCACCCTTTCGTCGAGGTGGGCCCGACGGTCACGTCGATGGTGCTCGTTGCCGAGGTGGCCCGGGGCCGCAGGCGCGGTGTTGCGCGTGCGTCCGGTGTAGACCGAGGCTTCCCGCATAAATCGGGAAGTCGCGGCGTGAGGTTCCGAGGGGTATCCCTGCCTCCAGGAGGCAGTGCTCTCGGCCCGTCGGGCCGCAGTGCCTTCCAGGAGATTCTTGAGCTCTCCCTGGATTCACCGACCCTCGGTGGTTGATGGCTCCGGCATCGTGCGGAGGAGCATCGCTGCGGCTGCCAGGTTCTGACCAACCCCGCTGGATGCGGGCGGCGGCCTGAGCCTGACATCGTTGGCGACGCGGCGCTGGAGACCTTGGGGCAGGTGACGTATTTCTCCGGCCGGGGGTTGGCCCGCCCATACCTGCCCGACGTCCCGGCGGATCGTCTCAAGCGCCCCTGTTCCCTCGTCGAGCCTGGCCTGCGCCCCGCGGACTTGCTCGAGCTGTGGGTCGTGACCCCCCGCCGGAACGGGGACCACAGCTAGCTCCCGTGGGATGTCGGCGCGAGGCACCGGCCTAGGAAAATCACCGTCCTCCGGCATGCCAAGATGGTTGCCTTCGGAGGGATCCCCTAGCTCGACGTGGAAACATTCGCGGCTTGGGCCGCAGTCCTCGTCGTCAAGGCTGCGGCTTCCGTCGGAACAGTCGGAGAGGCAGTAGTCACATGCGGTCATGAAGTCCCGCATGGCACTGGGGTTGCCAAGTCCAGAGAAACCCCAACAGATGCTGGGATCGTCATCTTCCTCGGACCCAGAGGGCCATTAGGTCGAGACGTCCGTCAATCGGTCCCAAGGCGACCGCATACGAAACCCCAGTGGGGTTGCACTCGCCTCAATGAGAGCGCCCGCCAAAGCGAGGTCGCTTGGCGGGTCGAGGCCGAGTCGAAATGACGTAAGATGGGAGTTAGTTAGTACCTTTTGGTCGACGCGGAGCGACGTAGTCACATCGGGGACTGGTTGCACCGTCATCTCAGGTACGAGGGCGACGTCCTGCAGGCTTTCCGCGAGCGTGCTGGCGTCGTCTTCTTGCTCGGGATCAGCGTGTCGCGGGGGGGCGGCGCTTGCCTTCGTCTCGAACGCGAGGTCGACGCCCGGCATGCCCTCCGTCGGGGCGCTGGGGACGTCGATTCGCTCGACAGCCGACGAAGCGCGGCCTCCCGCTTGGCCTTGGTTGCCCCGCCTCCTCCTCCGTTGGCGGGGGAGAGGACGGGGCGAGCTCGAATGTTGTTCTTCCACCGCGCGGGGAAGATGTCGTCGGTTCCGCCGTCGGCGGGCGGGATGTCGGCCGCCATTGTCGTTGTCACGCGGCGGTGGAAGGAGTATCATGTCGTAGCTGCCGTCGAAGGACATGAACTCAAGACTCCCGAAACGGAGCGCCGTCCCGGGCCAGAGAGGTTGCTGGAGACTGCCCATCTGGAGCTTGACGGGAAGCTGTTCGTCAGCACGCAGCAGGCCCCTACCTGGCGCGCCAACTGTCGGCGTTTCGAGACCGGGGGGTCCCCGAGCCGACGAGTGAGTGTGCCGCGTGCCCCAGCCCAGATGGGTCGAGCGCGTGGGCGAGCGCGAAGGGGGGAGAGGCGAGGTGTCCGGAGACGGGCGTGAGAGAGGTGGAGATCCCGCGGCCTTCGTGTTCGTCCCGCGCCCAGGTCGGGTGCGCTTGCAGTAGGGGGGTTACAAGCGTCCACGCGGGTGAGGGAAGCGAGCGGCCCCAAGAGAGCGCCTGTCCCGTCCTCGTCCCCGCGCGGCCAACCTTCTCTAAGAAGGCCCCGGTATATGTGTAACACCCCTGGTGTTACTATAACTAAAACTTGAGCATGGCATCATAAGCATTGGCATTGCATATGTTTGACACACCTAGAGGGCATTCACTAGGTAAAAATTTCAAACAAGTTGTATTGTTTTGGTATTTTGCAAATAGAACCCTGGATAGGGAACTTAACCCTAAATAGAGATTAAAGGGCTAAGACCTAACCCAAATTGAGAAAACCTAAAGGCTTTAGGGAAATAGTCATAAAATGTCCCCAAAAATAAAGTTGAATCACATTTATACCCCTAAGGTACTAAAAACCCTAATTGGAAAACCCTAAAACCAAACCCTAGGGACTTGTGTGCAAAATTGATGCACATTTAGACCAAAGTGTAAAAACTACTATGTTTAAACATATAAAGTCATTTGGTTCACAAATATGTGAATGTGCAAGTTAAACCCTAAGTTTTGGGCTTATTTGCAAAAATCACCTCTTAAGTCTTAAAATAACCTAAGTCTGAATTTCAGAATTTTTGCTCAACTTTTGAGCTTTATATCTTTCAAAATCTAGGGATTTTGGCCTAGGTCACCACATCAAAGTTATAGAGCAAACAAAGGAGAACAACTTTGCTTAAGAGTGTAAGCACAGTTGTTATGAAGATTTTGGAGATAATCACACCCAAAGTCAGATTGTCAGGCTATTGGATTCTGAAGTTCAGATTAACAGTGGTACTGAGACATCTTTGGAGCTCTACAGATCAGGAACTTCAAGGAATTTGCCCCAAGTTAATATAACAAAGTTGTAGATCCTTTTATAATAGAACAACTTTGCTATAGATGTTTGGGCTTGGTACAATAGGAAATCTGGAGAAAATAGGACCTAAAGTTGCACTGTCAGGTTCATCTGAATGAAACTGGCCATGGTACAGTGACCTGATAAGGATCAGGCCGCCAGTGCGGCAAACTCGCCGACGGCGACCTCTCTGCGCCAAAACTCGTGCCGCCGCCGTCCGGGTTCGTGGGCGGTAGGGAGTGGATAATGCCGCGGAGAGGGTGATTCATACGTGGTGTCATCTCCTGAGCTCGGCCGGAGTGATTCACCGGCGGCCACCGCACCAGTCATTTCCGCCGCCGTGTCACTCGCGCCTCAATTCTACCTCACTGTACTTCTCCTCTACGTGGTATACATGCGCTAGCAAGGTTATCTGCGGCCGCTGATCGCTTGTCGGTCCGCCGTGGCTTTATATAGTGGCATGAACCACGGCGAGGCACTCACTGCCTCAACCGCAAGCGCGAGAAGAACCCAAAATTCGCACTGCCTTCTCCATCTCCTCCCAAATCGATTGCGCACGGTGAAAGCACAACCTCTTATGGCCCTATAGCCCCGATCTCATCTCCCAATTTCGCCCAGAGCCACCGCGACCCCATTTCTCCGGCAAGCACGAAACACCGCGCTCCGTGGCCGGACCACCCTGGTAAGCCTCTGCCTATATTGAATGTTGTTTCGGCCGCTCTGTGCACTTGTGAAACTCACAGTGGCGTCCGATTACTCAATCTGGCCCTGGTTATGCGGGAACGTGTGCCCATGGTCGCGGTTTCCGCCGTGCTCATGGACAGACCATTCTCATGGCGTTCCTGTCAAATTGATGCGTGTTCCGAGGCCATCTTAGATCGGTGAAGCCTCCTCGTTAGTTATTCCGAGCGATCATCGCCGGCCATGGCCGGTACGGACCACGTCTGGGATGCTCTGCGAGCGCGCCGCGGTCAGGGAGCGGGTTGGGGAAGAAAAGAAAGTCCAGGGACCTTTATGTAAGCTGTCAGCGAGACGTTGAATAGTAGCCGAGGATTCTTAGCACATTCTTTAGATCGTCGGGGGCCTTTCTGCAAAGTCACCTGAGAGCGCGGGCGCGCGTGGGCGCGCGACCCGGATTCCTGTTGCGTTGGGCTGTCCCAGGCCAAAAACGGCCCATCACTGTTTCAACCTTTTCTTTTTCTTTTTCAGTGAAGCTTTAGAAATATGTAGAAAATTACAGAAAAATCCTAAAAATATGAAACCAATTTTCCTAGGCTTCTTATTTTCCATAGTATTTAATAAAAATAGTTTCATGAATTTTAGTTTAAATAGGGAATTTTAGGGCATTTAAAATAGCTTAAAGAAATAGTTCTGGATTTTTAAAAGATAAATGGTAACCCCAAAAATGTTCAAAATTTTTATATGAACTCCCCACATTATTTAGAAGCCTGGGGTAGGGTTTGAATTGATTTGGACCATGTTTGATAACTAGAACCCAAAACCCCCACCCCTGCCCTTTGAACTCCTTTAGTGACTCCGGAAACCCTAAGTTCTCGGAGTTTCGTGAAGGAAAGTTGTATTCAAGACTTAGTTAATAAACCTTTATTATCTACACACTCTCATGAGCATTACATGGCATTCATTCTTATATATATACCTATATGGTTATATTTAGAAAACGAAGAAGAGAGTGAAGTGATTGAAGAGAAGACACCACCACCTTTGGAATCTCAGGCAGAGACTTGGCTCTACTTCGACATCTGCGAGTCCAAGCCTGACTCACCTACTAACAAAGGCAAGCCCCGGTGCATGCAACCCCTTCCTTGTGTTTTTAAATAATTTTCGCACACTTTAAGTCTAGTGAAATGTGCATTAGGTTTATAGGAGTTGCTTGAAACCCTTTGATGCATTGCTTTCCTTGATATCCATACCTTTATAGATACTTCTGGTGAAGTATCAAAATTATGATTTACAAAAATGCTTAGCCCTGCTTAGATCTTGTGGATAGAGGTTGTCCTTAGCTTAGCTCGAGAAAGGATGGCTTCTACCTGCGAGAATATTTTCCTTTGGAGCAATGATGGGATCTTACTGCAAAGTTCCCTGTGATGCTCTTTTCATCCTAAGGAACAAAAACAATCCTAAGGATGGGAATACGTAAATTGAAACTTGGGTTAGGAATAGGTGATGTTCTACCCAGGTTGATTAAGGATTGATGCGTATGTAGGCTTGATGATCGAGGACCCTTTAACTGGTCACATGCCTCGTCATGGGTAAGCCTTGCCTCGGGCAGACTAAGGCCAGAATAAGATAACACGAAATGGGCGTGGAGCGGTGGCGAGAGTAGCGTGTACCCTCCGTGGCAAGAGGCTGGACGGTGGTGTATCTGTGCTCTCGGTTTGCGTGAAACTGATCTGGTCTTAAGAACCCCGGTGGCGGGTTGACATATGCAAGGGTTAAGTGCTACATATGTCGTGTGATTGGAGATCCTCAGCTGAGTATAATCGATTCGGATCGCCGTACCTTCGCGGTTATGAAGACTTGGTCACTGCCCTGCAACCTAAGTCAGGATGTGAACATTATGAATAAAAAGGATGTTGCATTGATGAGATGATGAAATTAGACTAGATGCAAACAGAGTCTATTGATATATAATCTGGCGTTTAAATATTGAAAGTAAGGACTCACTTTAGTAAGCTATTTCTGCAAAAGTATAATTTGATTTTTGCTAAAGCCTCTCCTTGACTCCTATTTATCCAGCATACCCTTGAGAGTCTTTTCCTTAGTCGGGTAAGACTTGCTGAGTAATTCCATACTCAGGGTTTATCCCTTCGTTGTTTTTAGGTGAGGAAGCGACAAAGTTTTGTTGCTTTTGCTCCAAGGTGGTATCAAATGAAGAAGTAGAAGAATGAAGATGCGGGAGGACATGGTCCTCCATATAGGACTTTTTGTTTGATAGTTATCGGGAGGAGTTTTTGCCTCCCTTGATATGTGTAATAATACTACTCAGCACTCGTTTATAGCTCTGGTCTGTAATAAGTAACTTGATCTTACTTTCTAAATAAATGTAAGTTTATGTAAAAGCTTCCGCATTTCTATATCTCCGATGTTCTGTAATGTCTGCAAGACGGGTGAGACGTTCCTGGAAAGGTAAGGAAAGATATCGAACTTGTCAAGTAGTTCAGGGGCACCTACAGGGTTGTCTGAGGTCCGTTGGACAAGGACAACTGTAGGAGGGCCTAATTACTTGGGAGGTTCCGTCACAATATGCTTAGTACGTTCAAACGCTTGACACAAAGTACCACACCTTAATCCTTATTCCAATTTCCATCTCGTAGACAACGCATCCCCATGGACCGTTGTCCACAGACCATCATCATTATGATATACAAATGGATACAACCAATTCCTGACCTTGCGCGAGTGCTAGAAAAACCACTCAACTTCTACCGAGGTCCCTAATTAGTAAAGCAGCTACTCGACCTAGCATACTAGTATCCATCACAAAAGGAATCCTGAGTTCATGCAACTAGGGTTTCATTCAACTCCTACACTTAAGTGCACAATACAAGCCTACAATCATTAAGTACAGTAAAATAGCATATAGAATTGGTTATGCATAAAACTGGGGCTTGTCTTCTAAGGCTAGGGCAGGTAGATCCTCGATGGCAGGCTCTGGTGCTGGCTCCTGGGCTACCTCCTGAGCAACTCCTTGCTCTGGAACGAGGATGTACTCCCCGTCAGCGAGATTACAGTCTATCGAATGTAATGAATAAGATATATGCACATTAATGATATGGTAATTTGTAAATGCTATGTAAGGTGACAATATTAAAATAGTGAGTACACTAGGGGTTTCCTTTGTCGGCCTTAAGGGTTTCATACACTTATTTTATGGTCTTGAATGAACTTAACATTTTAGTTATCCTTTGGATGTTTGCTTTGGGCCCTTGGAGGATTTAATTTGCACACCACTAATTTCCCCCATAATTCTCATTTTACTTTCTATTATGTTTCTTATTGAGTTCCTTTGAACTATCATGGCAAGTTAACATTTTCCAAAAATGTTACAAAAATTACAGTGGGTAGACATTGACCACTATGGTTTATTCTAAAAATGTGAGGTTGAAAATAATTCAGATACTCCTTGTGCAAAAATAACAAAAGTAAGGGTAAAAGGACACTTTGCACTATAGCTCTGATTTGGGTGAGGTTTCTGGACTAAATTTTATTTTTGCTAAGATTCATGGGTGATAATAGGTCTCTTTCCCAAAAATCACAAACAAAGACCCACTGGGTATTTAGTTGTGATTTTCTAAAGTTTAATGTCAAAAATGTACTTATAACTAACTTGTTATTTGAAAATGTCAAACAACAAAACTTATATTTTTCATAGATTCGTATCAGCATATTATTAGGTATCCCAAGGATTGGGGTGGGTTCTTCTTGGGGTTAATTTTCTAGGGTTTTTCTAAGTTTTCATGGATTTCATAAAATAAAATATGGTGCATTTCTTTTGTAGTAACAGAGGGCTTAACAAAATTTTCTAGTAAACTATGTTACTAAAGTAAGCTAGCAAAAATATGGTTGGCTTATGGTTCTTATTTTAAACTCCCTTTTCTATTTTCTTTAAGTTTGAATCAAAGCAAGTTTTAATGGTAAACCTCTCCCTAGTTTGGTGTACTGAGGGGTTTATTATTTTTAAACAAGATAGTTAGTGGTTAAGTATCTCTCTAATTTTTCTTGACCTTAGTCTAACAGTGTAGCTATTTTTCCTTTCTTTATTTAGCTTTTGGTAAGTTTACTATTTAAATCAAAACTTTAAAAGGTTTTGCAGTACCATAGGTGTTTGGTATTTTTCCTAAATAGTTCATATTGTTTAGAACCTAGCAAAATTTGTTTGACCAAATTTGGTTGGATAAAACTGGAGTTATGAATTTTGTAAGCTCTATCTATATTTAAATGAATAATGTTTAAAAGGTTTAAAGAAAAACTAGTTTACACCGAGGCCCCTAGGTTATCCCTTAACTAAGTCTTTAAACTATACCCTTGCGGAACTATTCATCTGAGCTACTGACTATTCAAAAATCCCCCCGGCTTCTTCTTCTTTTCCGCTAAGCTCCCTCCCCCTTGAAATAGTAACCGCGGGGAATAAACAGGGTGGCGTGGCTTACCGGCGGTGAGGAAGGTCCAGTGAAGGACAGGGTTAGATCCGAGAGGTCCTGGCGGTCACGTCGAGGTGCGACTCATCGGCGGTGATGGCCGGAATCGGTTGGGCCACGTGCGTAGGCGGTCGGGCTCGTCGGCGGCGTACGCTCCGGCCTGCTCACGGCGGTATTGTTCAATCCAGGGCACAGAAAGCTTCATGGGGTGCTAAGGACGCTACCAGTGCAAGGAATCGACGGAAGGCTTACCGTGGAGCACGGTCTATGTGCGCCGGTGGTCGGGTGAAGTCTGGCAACGTCGATCAAGTGCCTCCGGTGAGGTAGAGTTCAATCCCCAGCTCTGGGAGTTTTACCGAGGTCCGTAGAGGCTATCCCGAGGGTCAGACGGGGCAAGGAGTGGCTAGTTTGGCTGGTTTACGGTGGTTGTGGCTTGCGCGGCCGCTGGCACCTCGCTCATGGGGCAAACTCCGGTGAACTTGAGCTCGGGTTGGGTCAGCGATGCGCGGGGGTGTACGGTCGAGGCCGGGATGTCTTTTATAGGCGCGGGCGTGGGCGTGGACGCGGGGTTGGCGCGGCGCGGGGCTGCGCGTAGGCGGAGCGCCGAGGGCGTGCTCTGACGCGCCAGAACGCGTCGAACACGTGGGCGTTTGTTTCTGCCTTTGTTCAAGCGCCTACAGGGATCACAAACATGCGAATCTCGCCAAGGGTCTTATGCAAATCTCTTCCTGGCACCTAGGGCTAGCTAGTTTGTGTAAGTTCCAATGGGAGATATGCCCTAGCTTGTGAGATATGCGGGTGCCAAGTCAAGTCTGTCGGCACTGTTCACCAATGACAAAACTGATGTCAAACCATGTCAAACGACCTCGGTTTGAATTCAAATTTTTCAGGGAGATGCCTTGGATGATTTGGGTACTTTTTGCTATTTGGTCCAAGTGGTTTTGGCGCCAGCACAAAGGTGAACACCTTTGATCATTGGGCTAGGGTGGTTTTGGGACTTAGAAATTTTTTTAAAGGCTCAAGTGTGTTCCCCTCTTGGAGAATTGTTTTGCGATTTTTGGCTTTTTTGCAATATTTATCTTACTAAATTTTGTAGCTTTACTAATACACTTCATCTTTAGTAAAGATTCCTTTTTATGTTTTGATCATTTGCCCACTCTTTCCTCTTTAATCCCATGGTTAGGGTTTAAGAGCTTAAGAAGGATTTAGGGTTTTAGAATCTTGTTTGTGGGTGAACATTGTATGAAGGTTAGGGTTTTCTCTCTTGTTATGGTTAATGTTTATCTTAACCATGCCTCTAAACTCTGGGTCCCATCACTTTCCTTTTTAGAATAAAGTTTGAGTAGGACACAATGTGCTTCTTTGGCCAGGGCTTTGGGTAACACCAGGGGTGTTACAGCCCTCCCCTTAAAGGAATCTCGTCCCGAGATTGGGTAGGGATCCTTTAGTGGGGTACCAAGAAGGTGTGTTATTATGTTGGAGTTTCCCTTAATCTAAGTTCTCTAGTTAACTGTTCTTCAAATGTCATTCTCTTTGCAACTTCAGAAGGAAGTCCTTCTAGATTTATTTTCATAACTTACTCCACTCTTACTAACTAGGTTTCTCTTATATTTAGATTAAAAGGGCAGGTGGGTGTTTTGGGGTTACGTACCGATTCTTTTAGGTAGAAAGTCAGGGAAGCGAGAACGTAGAAAATCCTCAGTTTCCCACGTAGCCTCTTCTTCTGAATGGTTGCTCCACTGAACCTTATACATTCAGATTGACCTTGCTCGAGTTGATCTTTCCTTTTGGTCCAATACCTTGACGGGGTGCTCTTGGTAAGACAAGTCTGGTTCTATCTCCAATTCTGGTTCAGGTAGCACTTCCGTGGGTAAGCAGACACACTTCTGTAGCTACGATACGTGGAATACATCATGAATTGCTGACATATGAGGTGGCAATTTCAACTGGTATGCTACAGGTCCACAAGTCTCTTTGATCCCATAGGGCCCAATATAGCGAGGAGCTAACTTGCCCTTGATTCCAAACCTCTGAACACCTTTAGTGGGTGACACCTTAAGATATACATGATCCCCCACTTTGAATTGTAGAGGCTTCCTTCTCTTATCATGATAGCTCTTTTGTTTGGCCTGAGCAGCTTCCAAGTTCTTCTTAATGACTCTGACTTTCTCCTCGGCTTCAAGTACTAAGTCAGGTCCAAATATTTCCCTCTCTTCGGCTTGTGACCAATTTAGCGGTGTTCTACACCTTCTCCCATACAAGGCCTCGAAAGGTGCCATCTTTAGGCTGGACTGGTAGCTGTTGTTATAAGAGAATTCAGCCAACGAAAGGCACTTATCCCAATTCTTACCATAGTGTAACACACAGGCTCGCAACATGTCCTCAAGAATCTGATTTACTCTTTCTGTCTGGCCATCAGTTTGAGGATGGTATGCAGAGCTTCTGATCACATGGGTTCCAAGTGACTCTTGCAGCTGCTCCCAAAAACGTGCTACGAACGGTGCTCCTCTGTCGGACACGATAGTCCTTGGTATTCCATGCAAATGCACTATTTGGTCAATATAGATTTCTGCATACTTTTCTGCCCTGTGGGTGGTATGTACTAGCAAGAAATGAGCTGTTTTGGTTAGCCTATCCACAATGACCCAAATAGAATCGTGGTGCCGGGATGTGTTGGGTAAACCCACAATAAAATCCATGCTGAGGTCCTCCCATTTCCAAGATGGTATGGGAAGAGGCTGTAAGGTACCCGCTACCTTCAAATGACTAGCATTGATTCTTTGGCAAGTGTCGCATTCAGATACATACTTAGCAATTTCTCTCTTCATTCTGGTCCACCAATACAAAGATCTGAGATCATGATACATCTTATTACTGCTGGGGTGCATGGAAAATTTGGAAAGATGAGCTTCATCCAATATTTTCTGTCTGAGTTCTGGATTCTTAGGAACAACCAATCTGTCCTCAAACCATAGAACTCCCTTGTTGTCCTGACGAAAGCATTTGTACTTATCCACCTTTTGTTTGAGCATCTCTCTAATGACTTGAACACCCTTGTCACCAATCTGTGCCAGGACTATCTGCTCATGTAGAGTGGGCTCTACTGAGATGTAATTCAAGGTACCTGGGGAAATAACTTCTAGGTTCATCTTGCACAACTCGTCACACAGAGTGGCGATCTTAGAGTCCATAGTTACACCGTTACACTGGGCCTTTCGACTTAAAGCATCTGCCACAACATTCGCCTTGCCCGGATGGTAATGCACTTCCAAATCATAGTCCTTGATTAATTCCAACCATCTTCTCTGCCTCATATTAAGATCAACCTGAGTGAAAATTTACTTGAGACTCTTGTGATCAGTATAAATATTACAATGAGCTCCCATTAAATAATGTCTCCATATCTTCAGAGCATGAACTACGGCTGCTAACTCCAGATCATGTGTGGGGTAGTTCTGCTCATGAGGCCTAAGTGCTCGGGATGCATAGGCAATAACTCTGTTATCTTGCATCAAGACACATCCCAATTCAATGCCTGAAGCATCGCAATAAACATCAAAAGATTTGGTGTTGTCAGGCTGTGCTAGCACGGGTGCTGTTGTCAGATGCTGCCTCAATGTATGAAAGGCATCCTCACATTTCTGGCCCCATTCATACTTTATTCCTTTCTTCAACAATTCAGTCATTGGCTTTGCAATCCTGGAGAAATCCGGAATGAATCGCCGATAATATCCTGCCAATCCTAGAAAATTCCGAATCTGTCGTACGGTGGTAGGAGGCTTCCAATTCATCACTTCTTGCACTTTCTCAGGATCAATTGATATCCCATCCTGAGAAATGGTGTGACCCAAAAATGTAATTTCCCTCATCCAAAAATCACATTTGGACAACTTAGCATATAAGCGATGATCGCGCAGTCGCTGAAGTACGATGTGTAAATGCTCAGTATGCTCGTCTTCATTCTTTGAATAGACCAAGATATCATCAATGAAGACCACCACAAACTTGTCCAGCTCTGGCATAAACACTAAGTTCATCAAATGCATAAATATGCTGGGGCATTAGTCAGTCCGAAAGACATCACCAAGTACTCATAAAGTCCATATCTGGTAGAGAAAGCCGTCTTCAGAATATTGCTGGCCCTGATCTTGATCAGATGATAGCCAGAGCGAAGGTCTATCTTGGAAAACACCTTGGCTCCCACCAACTGATCAAACAATACATCAATGCGGGGCAACGGATACTTATTTTTTATTGTTACCGCATTGAGAGGGTGGTAATCCACACACATTCTCAGACTCTCATCTTTCTTCTTCACGAACAAGGTTGGACATCCCCAGGGTGAAGTACTGGGGCGAATGAATCCCTTGTCCAACAATTCTTGTAACTGCTTCTTCAGTTCTGCCAACTCTGCTGGAGGCATCCTATAGGATCTCTTGGATATAGGGGCAGTTCCGGGTTGCAGCTCAATTGCAAACTCTATGTCTTTGTCGAGTGGCATCCCTGGCAATTCATATGGAAAAACATCGGGGTACTCACAGACCACTGGAATCCTCTCGACGGGCGACTCTACCAGGGCGAAGGCACATGAATGGGTACAACCCTGGTTAGGAAAATATAACGTGATTTCACCACTAGTAGGTGAGTGTATCTCAATGGCCCTTGTTGCGATATCAATCACTGCCTGATGTCTTGATAACCAGTCAGTTACTAAGATGATATCCACACTATCCAACCCCAAGATAAGGAGGGTGGTTTTAATTATAAGACTACCAAATTTTATAGGCACCTGCCTGTTGATTTGATAGGTGGCAACCCTGCCTCCTGGTGTTGAAATGGTAATGCCCCCATTTGTGTGATGAAAAGGTAACTGGCATTTGGCACTAAATTTTGCACTGATAAAACTGTGTGATGTACTTGAATCAAAAAGAATGACTGTAGGATAATTCGAAACAGAAAAGATACCAGTCATGATGGGTGCTCCATCTAGAATGTCAGCCAACATGGTGAAGTTTAGCCTGCCTTGCCTCACTTGCACCCTCTGCCTCTTGCCTTGGTTCTGATTTGAATTATGCCCCTGCCTCTGCTGGTTCTTGGGGCATATTCTTGGCGTAGTGTCCAGTGCTGCCACAGGTGAAACATCTGTTGTCATTGGCCCGACGGTACTGCTGTTGTGGCTGGTTGTTGTTCCTCTGAAATGGGGGTTGAGAGCGGTTGGGTGCCTGCTGCTGCTGTTCTGGTCGGATCACCCATCGTCCTTGCTGATGAGGTCCCCTACTCTGAGCGTCGGATACAATCCTGAAGCGCTGAGGCTGAGCTGAAGGTCCTGCCATAGGGGTCTTCCACTTCTTTTCTGCCTGGCGGGCTGTGATGCAGTCTTCCTGAGAAATGGCCATGTTGACTAACTCATTGTAGTTGTTGGCCCTGACTGTGTTGAGACGGTCACAGAGCTTAGTACGGAGGCCCCTCTTGAACCTGTCCCTCTTCTTCTCATCCGTGTCAGCATGATAGCCTACGTACTGACACAGATCATTGAAGGCTTGGGCGTACTGCAACACTGTACGACTCCCCTGAGTGAGTGCCAGAAACTCATTGAGCTTGCAGTCCATAATGCCTGCTGGTATGTGATGTCCTCTAAAGGTTGCCTTGAACTCTTCCCACTCAACCACGTGGTCAACCGGCTGCATAGCGAGAAAGTGATCCCACCATGTTCGCGTGGGTCCACGAAACTGCTGGGTGACGAAACGGACCTTGGCCACATCTGAACAAACTCCATTAAGTAGTGGGAATTGAGAGCACCTAGAGGGGGGTGAATAGGTGATCCTGTAAAATTCAACACTAAATGCCAACAACCTTGATTAAAAATATTAGTGTGGGTTAATCAAGTTAATGAGACGAGCTCTTGTGAACACAAATAATTAAAGGGAGAACAATCACAAGAGACACACGATTTTATCCCGTGGTTCGGCCAAGTAACACTTGCCTACTTCCACGTTGTGGCCTCCCAATGGACGAGGGTTGCACTCAACCCCTTTCAAGTGATCCAAAGATCAACTTGAATACCACGGCTTTTCTTGCTTATATCTTTTCCCGTTCGCGAGAAATCTCCACAAGTTGGAGCCTCTCGCCCTTACAACAAAGATCACAATGAAAACACAAGAGTAAGGTTGGGAGCAACACACACAAATCCGCAGCACACACACGCACACAAGCCAAGACTTGAGCTCAAATGAAGCACAGAGAGTTCACAACTAGAACGGAGCTCAAATCACTAACACGATCGATCAAGTGCGTGGAGATGGAGTGTGGAGACTTAGAATTGCTTAGTGAATGCTTGGGTTACTCCTCCATGCACCTAGGGGTCCCTTTTATAGCCCCAAGGCAGCTAGGAGCCGTTGGAGGCCAACAAGGAAGGCAATTATTGCCTTCTGTCGGGTGGTGCACCGGATAGTCCGGTGCACCACCGGACAATCACTAGCATGTCCGGTGTGGATCTCCTTCCTAATTTGGCGCAGCCGACCGTTGCCACTCCGGGCTGGTTGGCGCACCGGACAGTCCGGTGCCTCCTGCTGACCGTTGGTGCGGGCCACGCGTCGCCCGCGGATTGCACGACCGACCGTTGCGCTGGCGGCCGTTGGCTCACCGGACACTCCGGTGCACCACCGGACAGTCCGGTGAATTATAACCGTACGCCGCCAAGTTCTCCCGAGAGCGGCCAGTTCGCCGGAAGCCAACCTGGCGCACCGTACACTGTCCAGTGCACCACCGGACAGTCCGGTGTGCCAGACCAAGCTGAGTCTTGGCTGCCCCGAGCCAAGTCATTTTCTTCTTCTCTTTTCTCTAATTCTAGCACTTAGACAAATATATTAGTACACAAAAACTAATGTACTAAGTCTAGAACCATACCTTTGCTTTGATTATCACTTCTCTCTTTATTTAGCACATGAGAGCTTATTTAATTGTGTTGGGCACTTAATCACCAAAACATAATAGAAATTGCCCAAAGGCACATTTCCCTTTCAGGAATTTGGATTCCACTACCCTGAGCCACACATCAGCATCAAGTGGATCCTCTACCCGAGTGAACAATGGCGGCTGAGTGCTGAGGAACTCGTGATAGGTGGCCGCTGCTGGGAGACGCTGATGGTGATCACCACCACCATAGTGCTGGGGTGGTGGCTGACGCTGAGCTAACTATCGCAGAATCTCATTTTGCTGAGCCATCAGCTCTTGCATGGTAGGAGGCAGCGGCGGTGGTGGAGGACTGCGCTCATTCTGTCCATGGCGCGCGCTTCCTGCCATCTGAAATTTAGGATGCTCTTAATATCATACTTTGGAAATCAGGGATTGCACATGGTAAAAGATTTTTTAAACGACAAGGCTTGTAAAATTTCAAATATTTCTTTGCAATTTCACAAGAGGTACCACATGACATAAATTTTCTTCATAGCTTAAAATAGACATCATCCATCATTCACCAATCCAAAAGAGTTTTCTAACAGTTACAGCAGTGTTCAAAATACTCGACTCTCTAATGGTGCAAAAGCTAAGCAAGTTTCAAGGAGTTCTACTGCCGCACACTTGTATTTCTTAAACCTAATGGGCAAACGGGGCAACGCTAGACTCTAGGGAAGGTGGTCTTCCTGAGCCAGCAGTGTCCAAGCTAGATGCAGGCTTCGGCTCCTCTCCTCCCTCGATGTCGACATCCTCATCGACCCCTTCTGCCTCCATGTCTTGAATTTCCTGGTGGTGCATATCCAAGTGCTGGTTGGCTTCCTCAAGTTGTTGCTGCGTAGTTAGGAGCTGATCCTCGAGAACCTCAATGGTGTTCTCCCTGGCCCCTATCTGATCCTCAAGCTCTTGAATTTGAGTGGCCATCTGCTCCACCTGGAGGTCCTTCTCCACCAGCTCAGTGGACAAGTCTACCACAAGGTCCTCCCTGTTATCCAGGGTGATCTTGGTAGACTCCACCAATCCCATCAGCTGGGACATTGCCTCACCTCGCACTGCGTGTAGACGATACAGGGCATTCATGCACCGCACCGTCAGGTGAGCAGTCTGCCCCGGGTAAAGAGCCCACACATCCTTGGCATGCTCCACTCGATCCTTCCACATTGGGTCGTCCTCCTTCTCAGCGGGGAACAAGCCAATAGGATGAGTTGATAGCTCCAAGGGGTGAAAGCCACAGAAGGTCGTCAGCCCGTGGAGAGTAGTGGACTCGATAGTATCCTCAGCCCTAAAACCGAAAGACTCGGAGTCCAACGAACGCCAACCTGGCTGCAAGGGATGAGACTCCAAGGTCATCCTCACCCTACAGCGGGGTACTCGGTGCTCCTCGAACAACTGCACCGCATACTAGGGAGGCGTCGTATAACCGGCTCCCTACAGCACTTCCCACAAAATGCGGGGAAAACCCTCTCGTGCAAGTCCGTCCGTGTGGGAATGTGTGTTCCCTCCTTCCGAGGATTCGTGAGAAGTCATCTGTGTAAGGGTAAGCATAAGCGAAAAAGAAAAAGAATTACAAAAATAAAAGGGAAATTAGTGTTTGGCTTTCCTAGGGTTACGTTGAGATCTTGGAGGTATACTTAATCTTTATTACGGTGCCTCTTGGATTACATAGCTTTTAAAATTCTTGACCACTTACTAAGTAGTTAGAATAAAATGATGCATGCATGCTCGTCCTAAGCGACCTCACATCAAACATATAGGGATAGAGAAACCTCCATCCATTATTTAGTAGCCTGTAGGGCATATTCAAATAGCCACCTAGCTACCCATATAGTATCTTAAGGCTTCACGTTCTATGTCCATCCTTATCGTCTTGCCGATCTATCCAACACTTGTTTCTAACAAGTTTTACTCTTTGAAAAGGTTGGTAGTTACGATTTATTGATTCCTCTGTGGTGGTACAAGCTCCGATACCAGCTGTGGCAGAACCGTCAGAATTATTCCAACTTAAGTGCTTAAGCCCCACCTTAGAGGCTAGACCACACTTAAATGGGAATAAAACGTCAGTCCCTCGGATCTAGTCCGACAAGGCCACTAACAGGATCAAGTACCACGTACTCACTCGAAGGTGAGGCACAGAGCAAATACAATAAAGCATAAAACCATAATTTAAAGGAATTCTTAAAGTTATTACAACATCATCGGAGTTTATCAAAAGTAGTGATCATTGTTCGGAATGCAGTGGAATATAACTAACGGTAAATAAACGGAGGGATGAGGAAGCCTGGCCCATCACTCCTCATGCTCCTCCTCTGCTGAGGTAGGGTCCCACTCGACTGTCCAACCCGGTGGCAAGATGGACGGCCAAGTCACTCCAGCAACCATATCCTCTAGAGAACCTGTAAAAATTATGCCACAAGCAAGGCTGAGTATGCTAATACTCAGCTAGACTTACCTGGTGTGAGGAGTCTACTCCTCTACCTCTAGACATGCAGCAGTTTGGATGAGGGGTTTGGTTTGCCAAATGCACTAGCTGAGTCTAAAATCATGTTTTAGCTTTTCAAGTTTTAATGTGACTCTCTTAAGACTAAATGTGTACCTAGCTAATCATACATGGTATCAAACATTTAGCAATCAACATATTTTGCCAAATCAACACATTTCCACTTGTTACTCAATGTAGCAGCATGGATCAAGCAGTCTCATTAGTTGCGAGAAGCAGACAATTCGAATCAAGTTTTTATCCTTGCAAGGTAAACCTAAACACACGACATGGTGAGGCACTCCGTCCCCACACATATCAATCGTCCCCATCGATTCCCCGTCAACAGATCAGGGCCCACCGCCTTGGCGTACAATGCCTCACAGACCCCGACTGCCGTCGTGCAGTGACCGCACTTGTACCCACCATAACCGGAATGGGAGACCACGTCTCAGGTCGCGTGAGGAGTAAAGTCTGTTGTTAGGTTCACTCATGTACTAGGCTTACCGATTTACCATATTTCTCGGTATGTGCTTAGTACGTTCAAACGCTTGACACACGGTACCACACCTTAATCTTTATTCCAATTTCCATCTCGTAGACAATGCATCCCCATGGACCGTTGTCCACAGACCATCATCATTATGATATACAAATAGATACAACCAATTCCTGACCTCGCGCGAGTGCTAGAAAAATCACTCGACTTTCTACTGAGGTCCCTAATTAGTAAAGCAGCTACTCGACCTAGCATACTAGTATTCATCTCAAAAGGAATCCTGAGTTCATGCAACTAGGGTTTTAATCAACTCCTACACTTAAGTGCACAATACAAGCCTACAATCATTAAGTGCAGTAAAATAGCATATAGAATTGGTTATGCATAAAACCGGGGCTTACCTTCTAAGGCTGGGGCAGGCAGATCCTCGATGGCAGGCTCTGGTGCTGGCTCCTGGGCTACCTCCTGAGCAACTCCTTGCTCTGGAACGAGGATGTACTCTCGTCAGCGAGATTACAATCTATCGAATGCAATGAATAAGATATATGCATATTAATGATATGGTAATTTGTAAATGCTATGTAAGGTGACAATATTAAAATAGTGAGTACATTAGGGGTTTCCTTTGTCGGCCTTAAGGGTTTCATACACTTATTTTATGGTCTTGAATGAACTTAACATTTTAGTTATCCTTTGGATGTTTGCTTTGGGCCCTTGGAGGATTTAATTTGCACACCACTAATTTCCCTCGTAATTCTCATTTTACTTTCTATTATGTTTCTTATTGAGTTCCTTTGAACTATCATGGTAAGTTAACATTTTCCAAATGTTACAAAAATTACAGTGGGTAGACATTGACCTCTATGTTTTATTCTAAAAATGTGAGGTTGAAAATAATTAAGATACTCCTTGTACAAAAATAATAAAAGTAAGGGTAAAAGGCACTTTGCACTATAACTCTAATTTGGATGAGGTTTCTGGACTAAATTTTATTTTTGCTAAGATTCATGGGTGATAATAGGTTTCTGTGCCAAAAATCACAGAAAAAGACCCAATGGATATTTAGTTGTGATTTTCTAAAGTTTAATGTCAAAATGTACTTATAACTAACTTGTTATTTGAAAAATGTCAAACAACAGAACTTATAATTTTTCTAGATTCTTATTAGCATATTAATAGCTATCCCAAGGATTGGGGTGGGTTCTCCTTGGGGTTGATTTTCTAGGTTTTTTCTAAGTTTTCATGGATTTCATAAAATAAAATGTGGTGCATTTCTTTTGTACTAAAAGAGGGCTCAACAAACTTTTCTAGTGAACTATGTTAGTAAAGTAAGCTAGCAAAAATATGGTTGGCTTCTGGTCCTTATTTTAAACTCCCTTTTCTATTTTCTTTAAGTTTGAATCAAAGCAAGTTTTAATGGTAAACCTCTCCCTAGTTTGGTGTACTGAGGGGTTTATTATTTTTAAATAAGATAGTTAGTGGTTAAGTATATCTCTAATTTTTCTTGACCTCTATCTAACAGTATAGTTATTTTTCCCTTCTTTATTTAGCTTTTGGTCAGTTTACTATTTAAATCAAAAACTTTAAAAAGTTATGTAGTACCATGGGTGTTTGGTATTTTTCCTAAATAGTTCATATTATTTAGAACCTAGCAAAATTTGTTTGACTAAATTTGGTTGGATAAAACTGGAGTTATGAATTTTGTAAGCTATGCTTGTATTTAAATGAATAATGTTTAAAAGGTTTAAAGAAAAACCAGTTTACACTGAGGCCCCTGGTTATCCCTTAACTAAGTCTTTAAACTATACCCCTGCGGAACTATTCATCTGAGCCACTGACTATTCAAAAATCCTTCCGGCTTCTTCTTCTTTTCCGCTAAGCTCCCTCCCCCTTGAAACAGTAACCGCGGGGAATAAATAGGGTGGTGCGGCTTACCGGCGGCGAGGAAGGTCCAGCGAATGGTGGGGTTAGCTCCGGGAGGTCCTGGCGGTCACGTCGAGGTGCGACTCGTCGACGGTGATGGCCGGAATCGGTCGGGCCACGTGCGCAGGCGGTCGGGCTCATCGGTGGCGTACGCTCCGGCCTGCTCACGGCGGTATTGTTCAATCCAGAGGCACAGGAAGCTTCACGGGGTGCTAAGGACGCTACCAGTGCAAGGAATCGGCAGAAGGCTTACCGTGGAGCTCGGTCTACGTGCGCCGGCGGTCGGGTGAAGTCCGACGACGTCGATCCGGTGCCTCCAGTGAGGTAGAGTTCAATCCTCGGCTCTGTGAGTTTCACGAGGTCCATAGATGCTATCCCGAGGGTCGGACGGGGCGGGGAGTGGCTGGTTTGGCCGGTCTACGGTGGTCGTGGCTTGCGCGGCCGCTAGCACCTCGCTCACGGGGCAAACTCCAGCGAACTTGAGCTTGGGTTGGGTCAGCGACACGCGAGGGTGTACGGTCGAGGCCGGGATGGCTTTTATAGGCGCGGGCGTGGACGCGGGGTTGGCGTGCTCCGAGGGCGTGCTCTGGCGCACCAGAACGCGTCGAACACGTGGGCATTTGTTTCTGCCTTTGTTCAAGCACCTGCAGGGATCACAAACGTGCGAATCTCGCCAAGGGTCGTGTGCAAATCTCTTCCTGGCACCTAGGGCTAGCTAGTTTGTGTAAGTTCCAATGGGATATATGCCCTAGCTTGTGAGATATGCGGGCGCAAAGTCAAGTCTGTCGGCACTGTTCACCCGTGACAAAACCGATGTAAAACCATGTCAAACAACCTCGGTTTGAATTCAAATTTTTCAGCGAGGTGCCTTGGATGATTTGGGTACTTTTTGTTATTTGGTCCAAGTGGTTTTGGCGCCAGCACAAAGGTGAACACCTTTGATCTTTGGGCTAGGGTGGTTTTGGGACTTAGAAATTTTTTTGAAAGGCTCAAGTGTGTTCCCCTCTTGGAGAATTGTATTGGGGTTTTTGTTGGGCCTTTTTGCAATATTTCTCTTACTAAATTTTGTAGCTTTACTAATACACTTCATCTTTAGTAAAGGTTCCTTTTTATGTTTTGATCATTTGCCCACTCTTTCCCCTTTAATCCCATGGTTAGGGTTTAAGAGCTTAAGAAGGATTTAGGGTTTTAGAATCTTGTTTGTGGGTGAACATTGTATGAAGGTTAGGGTTTTCTCTCTTGTTATGGTTAATGCTTATCTTAACCATGCCTCTAAACTCTGGGTCCCATCACTTTCCTTTTTAGCAAAAGTTTGAGTAGGACACAATGTGCTTCTTTGGCCAGGGCTTTGGGTAACACCAGGGGTGTTACAACACAGCCGCACTAAGCACATAGACATCCGACATCACTTCCTGAGGGACCACCAGCAAAAGGGAGATATCGATATTTATCATATTAGCACCGGGAACCAGCTAGCCGATATCTTCACCAAGCCGTTGGATGAGAAAACATTTTGTAGGTTGCGTAGTGAGCTAAATGTCTTAGATTCGCGTAACATGGATTGATCTATAGCATACATGTATTCTATGCCTTTGATCATGTTACTTTGAGCATTTATATTATTCGTTGTATATTTATGGTGCTCAAATTGTACAAGTCCTCCCCAAGTCCATATGCAAATGATGCACATATTTAGGGGGAGATACGCTACAACTTGACCCTTTTGAGACTAACTTGTTTGGTTGAGTACACCTGATGTAGTCTCAAAGGTACATTGAAAGGGAAAGTGAACTTGGATGGCTAAAAGATTTCCACTGCACTCCGGTATTAGTGTATTCAATTCCAAGTTCATACTTGTGTTCTCATTGCCTTTTTTGCTCGTCATTGACATTTTGGTGAGGCAATGGGGTTAAAGGGGGCCAAGGATTATCCCGTTTTGGTGCTTAATGCCAAAGGGGGAGAAATTAAGGCCAAAAGCAAAATGGATCAGCCAACCACTTGTGAATTTTGAAAATAGAGGAGTTAGAATTTGTTTTTGTCAAAATACTCTTATTGCAAAATTTGGTCTCTTATGGGGGAGAATTTTGGTTATGGGAAAAAGGGGGAGTTTTTAGGCTCTTGATCAATTTTACTCTTGGAATATCTCTCTATGTGCCCAAACAAGCGTGTTTGACTTAGAGATAGGAAAATGAATTTGATTTGTAAAAACAAACCAAGTGGTGGCAAAGAGTGATCTGAATATGCCAAATCCTAAGTAAAAAGTAGTTGGTCTTAATTTTGAAATGATATTGCACTCCTCTTGTTGCTTTTTAATGAGTTGGCATAAATCACCAAAAAGGGGGAGATTGAAAGGGAAATGTGCCCTTGGGCCATTTCTATAATTGTTTTGGTGATTAGATGCCCAACACAAATGTTCTGAACTTGTATGTGCTAAGTGAGCAAGAAGTGCAAATCAAAGACAAGGTACGTTTCTAGACTGAGTGAATTGTTTTTTAAGTACTAACATGTTTGTCCAAGTGCTAGAAACAGTGTAGAGAAAAGAGAAACAAATTTGGAAAAGGATTGGCTGTGAGCAGCCAACATCAGCTCGGGCCTGGTGCACCGGACAGTCCGGTGGTGCACCAGACAGTGTCCGGTGCGCCAGGATGGTCGATGATGAATCGGCTGCTCTCGGGAAAACGACAGAGGCGTACGACTAAAATTCACCGGACCGTCCGGTGGTGCATCGGACTGTCCGGTGAGCCAACTGCGCCAGCTGCCAACGGTCATCCACGCGATCAACGCGCGACACGTGGACAGCTCCAACGGTCGGATGGATGCACCGGACAGTGTCCAGTGTGCCAACCAGTCCCGAGGAGTAACGGTCGGCTGCGCCCGATATGGAAGGAGATCGCGCACCGGACATAAACAGTGGTTGTCCGGTGCACCACTCGACAGAAGGCAAGAATGGCTTTCCAAATTGATCTCCAACGGCTCCTAGCTGCCTTGGAGCTATAAAAGGGACCCCTAGGCGCATGGAGCAGAATCACAAGCATTCTCTAAGCATACTAAGACATCCAGACTCCGCTCCCACGCATTTGATTCATTGTGTTAGTGATTTGAGCTCCATTCGAGTTGTGAACTCCCTGTGTTGTCGTTTGAGCTCAAGTCTTCACTTGTGTGCGTGGTTGTGCTGCGTATTTGAGTCTTGTGTGTGTTGCTCTTCCAACCTTACTCTCGTGCTCTCTTTGTGATCTATATTGTAAGGGCGAGGAGCTCCAACTTGTGGAGATTCCTCGCAAACAGGAAGAAAACTCTGAAAGGAAAACACTGTGGTATTCAAGTTGATCATTGGATCACTTGAGTGCAACCCTCGTCCATGGAGACCACAACGTGGAAGTAGGCAAGTGTTACTTGGCCGAACCACGGGATAAAAATCGTGTGTCTCTTGTGTTGCTTTGCTGTGATTGTTCTGCTTACAAGAACTCGCTTCAAAGCTACTTAATCACACTAACACTTTAATAATCAAGCTTGTGGCTATTTAGTGTTTGATTTTACAGGATCACCTATTCACCCCCCCTCTAGGTGCTCTCACCATCTAAAATCAAAACTTGTTATGCAGCCAAATTCGAGTTCAACTGCATGAATAACATTGCAGAGTACGAAGCTCTTCTCTTGGGGCTTCGGAAGCTTAAAGCAATGGGAATAAGAAGGGCAGTTCTCAAATATGACTCACAAGTTATTACATGGAATGTTGATAAAAGTAGCAGAGCAAGAGATCCAAAGCTTGAAAAGTATCCTGATACAGTCCGAAGAATGGAAGCCTCCTTTGAAGGTTTCTTAGTAAAGAACAATCCAAGGCGACAAAATGAGCAGACAGATTTAGTAGCTAAATCAGCGGTACATGGGCTCCCACTCCCCTCAGAAGTGTTCTTCGAAACTCTCAAAGCACCTTTCATATGAGCTCATGGAACAAGCAATGCTTACAATTTCACCTGTGCACAGCGAGGACTGGAGAACTGAGATTGTATCTTTCATCCAAGGCAATTATCCTTCGGGCGATGAAACTTACATCAAAAGGATTCAAGCTAGGACAAGACCATATATGATCATAGAAGGGGAATTGTTCAAACAAGGAGTTTGTTCTCCACTCTTAAAATGTATGTCTAGAGCCGAAGGTCAGGAACTAATGAAAGAGATACACGCAGTGATATGCGGAGCTCATATCGGATTCAGGCCTCTTCTTGGAAAAGTCTTCATACAAGTATTTTATTGGCCAAAGGCAGCTTCAGACGCAGCGGATCTAGTTCAAAAATGTGAAAACTGCCATAGGTGCGCTAGAGATCAAAAGCAACCTTCGTCTCTAACCCAACTAATTCAGCCCACCTGGCCACTGCAAAGGTGGGGCCTAGACTTACTAGGCCCACTTCCAATAGCGCAGGGGAACTTGAAGTATGTTGTGGTAGCAGTGGAGTATTTTTCAAAGTGGATCAAAGTTAAACCCCTAGCTTTCGATTACTTCGGCCACAGTCTAGAAGTTCTTCTAGCAAAACATCGTTTGCCGATTTGGTGTACCGAAGGCTATCACGGTTGATAATGGAACTCAATATGATGTCGAAACATTTAAAACTTTTTGTGACCAAATTGGTACAAAGATACATTTTGCATTTGTGAGGCATCCAGAATCTAATGGATTGGTAGAGCGAGCTAACAGAATCATCATCACAGGAATAATGAAGTCAATCTTCAATCTACCAAAAGGACAATGGCTAGATGAATTGGTAAAAGTGGTATGGAATCATAACAGTGTTGTATCAAGATCAACAGGGTTTACTCCATTCAAGCTTTTATTTGGGGATGAAGTAATAACACCGGAAGAAGCAAGAACAGGATCAATAAGGACTCTAGCTTCGGCAGAGGACGAAGATGCTTGTAAAATAACAAAAGACACTATAGTGGGAGTCAGACTTCAGGATATAGACCACATCAATAAATATCAAGCTGAAACAATCAAGTGGCGAGACAGAAAAGTGAGATTTAAAAATATCAAGGCAGGACATTTGGTGCTTCGAAGAATAGTCAACCCAGACACAGTGGGGAAGCTACAACTTAAGTGGGAAGGTCCCTTCTTGGTAGTGTCCTTGTCAAGACCCGGTTCATACAGGTTGAAGGACATGGATGGGAATGACGTTCAAAGATCTTGGAATGCAGATGAGCTTCGGAGATATTATGTATAAACTATGTAATCTTCTTTCTTTCCCCTATGGCACCCTTTTCCTTTCAAGATGGGAGAAAAGTTTTTAATGCGGCCATAGGTTGTAATTTTTCATTTTTTCTTGCGCACCCTTGTGCTATAAAAGGGAAAGCTTCCCCCACATGTAAAATGTAAAGATTTGAGATTACACCATCGAGTGTAGAAAAATATGAAGAAGCTCTAAAGTCGTCCCTAAGGGGATGCAGAGCTAAAATATCACCTAAGTCAAAGGTGAAGAAGCTCCAAAGTTGTTCCTAAGGGGATGCGGAGCTAAAATACCACCTAAATCAAAGGTGAAGAAGCTCCAAAGTCATTCCTAAGGGGATGCAGAGCTGAAATACCACCTAAGTAAAAGGTTAAGAGACTCCAAAGTCGTTCCTAAGGGGATGCAGAGTCTGGGTGTGTATTTGTGTGCATTTTTTATCTTCGGCATACATTTGCATACTTCGTCACATCATCTTTTGCATTCATACAAACATAAATTAGACATTTGTAGCTTTATCGCATCATGACATATCACATGAAGCATTATTGGAAAAGGAAAAGAAGGTTTCTGTTTTCAACGTGAGAATATTTTGTTGTGAACAAAGATGCTTCGTTGTGAACGAAGATGCTTCGCTATAAATGAAGAAGGTTACCAGGAAAACAAGGGATAATGTTTCGTTATGTACAAAGGGGTCATATTTTGATTTTGGTCCAGAGGTGCTTCGATGTGAACAAAAAGAAGGGAAGGTGTTTTTCGCCTTTGGCTCAAAAAAAGCTGAGAGCATCAGTTTCATCCATAGCAAAGCAAACAATAGTGGGATCAAAGGTAAATCAGCATTACGAGGTATTCACAAATATTTACAAAAAACTTTTACATTCAATCACAATTCCTTGCTGAATAGTACATTTTCTTGTACAAATAAACTTCGAAAGAGTTTTTACAGACATTAACAAAAGAAATAAAAGCTTCTGAAGCTTCCTTCGGAACTTCAGAGACGACTTCAATTCATCAACCTCTACCAACATCACCCTGAAAAACAACAAAGGCAAAAGTATTGAGAAATGTAACAAGGAAAAATCTGAAATAAAAACATGAAAGTAAAGAAAACTATCGTACCTCGCCAAGCAGAGCTCGAGCTTCGTCTCTAGCAGCTTCTCGGTCGCCCTCAGCCCAGATTTGAGTAATAAACCTATTGCCTATACTTCTGGCTTCAGTTGGTATATTAGTTAAGTTGGTCGAAGAAATAGCAAACATAGGTTTGTTGACATCTCTCAAGTGTTTGCATCCAGCTTTTGAGAAGATGTTGACTGTTTCCTGGGCGGCCACCAGCGCGCAGAAGTCCTCATGCCCCTTCCATTACTTAGTCAAATTCATTAATTTCCTTCTCCACGAAATTGAGGCCTTTGGAATGTCTTCGATAGAATAATTCTTTTTCTCTGATACTGCCCCAACTGAGTTGAAAATTTTGTGCAGGCGTGTGGAGCTTCGTGCCATGAAGCTTGAGCATGTCTCCCGAAGCGACATTAAAGCTTTAGATAATTTGGAACTCTTTTCTGCTTCGGATTCGATCTTATTCTTCAAGCTTCTGACCTCGTGCTCGTAATGATTTTCAGCTTCCTTTAATTTTGAATGTGCTATTTCAAGCTCTTTATCCTGACCACAAATGCGAGTAGCTTGATCCGTGATCCGAAGTTGAGCTTCGGTCGGATTTGTTTCTGCATTTTTAATCTTCGAATCCTTCACTGCCAGAGAATTTCAAGTCCTTTCACCCTTTTCTCTAGGTTATTGACAACGAGTTAATTCTTCTTATCTTCGTCTTCTTGCTGAAGCTTCAAAGCCTAACTCGGCAATAAACTCTGCCAAAAAACAAAAGTTAGCCGCAAAATTTGAAAGTTTAAAAATTTAAAAAGTCAAAGGGGCGGACATAAGAGTTTATACCTTAAAATTTGAGTAGAATAAGCTCCCAGTAATGTGTTGTCTTCTATAGTTACTGAGGTCCCGCTCAAGCTTCAGAAATCCAATAGTCTTTGATAAAGTATTAACAATCTTTGCTCCGGCCCAGTCAGGAATACACCCCAAAATCTCCTCGTCCACACCGCCAAATAGCACGGATCTGGGCTTGTATCTGCCAGCAAGGGCAAATTCTTTCAATTCAGAAATATCTTCATCAGACAGTTCTTGGTCGCCTAGGTGCCGTAGGTCCAACTCTGTGTCCTCCGAAGCCTTATCAGTGGATACTTCGGCTATTTCTTTCTCGGGAGCCACATTAGATATAAGTCTATCAATCTCTGACATTGTGGTCTCGAGGTTCTCAGCTTCAAGTGTGGCTTCATTAGCTTCAGCATCGGTAGTATCTTCGACATTAGCAGTCACAACATTTTTTCCGCCGAAGCCGAGGGCGGGGTCTTTTGGATGGCTTGCATTACGTCCATCATTCGTTGTTTCTTCTGACCCCCCGACATTTCCCCCGGTAGCCGAAGCAGTCTCCCTTCCTCCCGAGCTTTGTTCAAACCCCTCCTCCTTTGACTGCAATTGGCTAGTCAGATCTGACCCCAGGGAACTTATCATTGCAAACGGGAAGGGTTCAGTCGTTACCTTTAGTATTTCTGAAACATCGATAGAGGAAAACGGAGAAGGGCCCGCAGTCTTTTCTGGTACATCTTGTACCTTCATCTCTGCAGCAGCCATCCTAACAGACTTTCATTTTTTGGGAGTCATATCCTTCGACTCTACTAGAACTTTCTGCTTCTTAACAACCCTCTGATCTTCTTTGATGGACAGGATGGCCTGCCTTTTCAGAATACTCATAACCCTCTTTCTCTTTGCTCCCCCGGCCCCTTCATCAAGCCTGTCGTAATCTAGATATTCAAAGTTAAGAGCATCCATCATCTGATTCAACCTTCGTTTTTCACGGGTGCTGAAGGTAGCTGTCATCAACTGATCTTCTTTTTCGTGTAGTTCCCAAGAATTCCATTGCACATTGTTTCTATTAGCTCCAACCATTATGTGTAGGGTTTGCTGAATCTTTTTTGGAATTTAAACCGATAAGGAAGTCGTACAAGTTCATACTTTTCCCTTCTTCCCTTTTCTTCGGCATCCCCCACCCACCAGAAGTTGGAAACGTTCTGTTTGCCAGATATTCTTGCACCAAGTCCCTAGTGCTAACATGTTCTACCACGACTCTAAATTCCACTTCGGCCAATTGGCAGGGGGACCCGAGCTGCATGTTATACAAGGGTCGAGTCATGCCGAAGCTCAATTTTAAGGGACTCGTCACCATACTCATAAGCTTTTTCCTCTTCTTCTCGTCGACCTTCATGTAAAACCATCCATTTGTCCACATGGTCGGCCACTTAGTGCGGTAACCAATCATAGGAGCTTTGGTTTCTTTTCGGTATGTAAAGTTGTAGCACCCAAAGTTCTTTTGTGCAGACCAACGGACCTAGCCTTCGTCTGATAATGGAGTTCATGCACCCGACAAAACCATTCAGCATCGGCACTCTTTCCTTGGCTTCGAAGGGCCCAAATGTACACACTAAGTCTAACTATGGCATTGGGGGTCAGCTGATGTAAGTAAATTTCGAACTTCTTTAGAACCTCATCGACCATCTCGTAAAGGGGGAATCGAAGTCTTGCCCTAAAGAAGCTTTTAAAGACTATGACTTCATAATCTTTTGGCTCTGGAATCACCTCTTCCCTAGCAAAACGAACCAGTCTGTCATCATTCTCTCCAAATTATCCTAGTTTTTTCATTAAAATTAGATCCTCTGCCTTAACTGTGGATTTCTCGAATTTGATATGGTTGGGTTTGCTCGGGCTTAAGATGTTGTCATCATCCTCATCCTCATTTTCACTATCATCTTCGGCGATGGTCGGTTCAGCTTCGGCATCAACGACATCTTCTATTGGAATTAGTTCTGACTCTTCTTGCACAACCAACCCAGAATGCTTCATCATCTCTGAAATGGGAGTTGTCCCAGAAGTTCCAGCCTCTTCTCCTTCACGCGCCACCCTAGTAGTAGATCTCACTCTAGCCATTTCAGTTTTCAGTCTTTGATAGACAAAGTTACACTTAAGCGATGGAACGTTTGTCCGAAGCGTAAAGCAGCAAGCTTCAGCTTCAATAAAAATATCAATGAATGTTGTCGTAACTTCTCACCAACTCGTCTGTTTATATAGCTCCGCAGGAGAAGAAGGCGAACCACCGAGACACGTGTACTGGCTGATCGGTGGACCGGTAAGCGCTGTGAAATTTATATTCGTTTTTTAATAACAAGCTCAGGGAAGGTGTTTTTTTGGACCTTCGGCATCCTGAAGCCTTCGTACTTTTTGCGGATCGAGCTCGTTATGAAAAACGATCTAGCACCGCCAAGGGGCTATTGTTGGGGGTCTTCTTCTCTGCCGAAGGTCCTCAAGACAAAGGTATCACTGGGAAAGTGATGTTGATGATCCTCTCTACTGAAGGTCCTCGAGATGAAGATATTATCTTAGAGCTATAACGACGAATACCGAAGCTACCACCGAAGGGCGATAGCTTCGGCTTAAGTTGGTGATGAAGGTCAAAGCATGATGCCGAGCCAAAGAGGAAAAGACTAGTTAATCCCTGATGGTTTATGTTATGATTATGTTATGAAGATATTATGTCATCGACGTAAGCCTCGATCATTCTGCCGATGTGTTCTCCGAACACATGGTTCATGCACCTTTGGTAGGTTGCACCTGCATTCCTCAAGCCAAATGGCATAGTAGTATAACAGTACATGCCAAAAGGTGTGATAAAAGAAGTCGCGAGCTGGTCGGACTCTTTCATCTTGATTTGATGATAATCTGAATAGGCGTCGAGGAATGACAGGGTTTCGCACCCAGCAGTGGAGTCCACAATTTGGTCGATGCGAGGCAGAGGGTAGGGAACCTTTGGACATGATTTGTTTAAACCAGTGTAGTCTACGCACATCCTCCATTTCCCACCTTTTTTCTTTACAAGCACAGGGTTAGCTAGCCATTCGGGATGGAATACCTCTTTGATGAACCCTGCAGCCATCAGCTTGTGGATCTCCTCGCCTATGGCCCTGCGCTTTTCTTCATCAAAATGGCGCAGGTGTTGCTTCACGGGTCGGGCACCGGCTCGGATGTCCAACGAGTGCTCGGCGACATCCCTCGGTATGTCTGGCATGTCCGAGGGACTCCACGCAAAGATTTCGGCGTTTGCGTGGAGAAAGTCGATGAGCACTGCTTCCTATTTGGGGTCGAGCTCGGAGCCGATCCTGACCTTCTTGCCGGCGTCGTTGCTGGGGTCGAGGGCGACGGACTTGACCGCCTCGGCCGGTTCGAAGTTGCTGGTGCGGCGCTTCGCATTAGGCGCCTTCTTGAGGAGGCAATCCAGGTCGGCGATGAGGGCCTCGGACTCGGTGATGGCCTCAGCGTACTCCACGCATTCCACGTCGCACTCGTAAGCGTGGCGGTACGTGGATCCGACGGTGATGGTCCCGTTGGGGCCTGGCATCTTGAGCTTGAGGTACGTGTAGCTGGGGACAGCCATGAACTTGGCGTAGCACGGTCTTCCCAGCACCGCATGGTAGGTCCCTCAGAACCCGACCACCTCGAAAGTGAGGGTTTCCTTTCGGAAGTTGGAGGGAGTTCCGAAGCAGACGGGCAAGTCAAGTTGCCCAAGGGGTAGGATGCGCTTACCAGGGACGATCCCGTGAAAAGGCGCTGCACCGGCCTGGATCATGGACAGATCAATCCCCAAGAGCCCTAGGGTCTCGGCGTAGATAATGTTGAGGATGCTGCCTCCGTCCATGAGGAGCCTAGCGTTGCCGATGACGGGGTCGACGATGAGCGGGTACCTTCCTGGGCTCGGTACGCAGTTGGGGTGGTCGCCTTGGTCGAAGGTGATGGGCTTGTCAGACCAGTCTAGGTAGACCGGCGCCGCTACCTTCACCGAGCAGACCTCCCGGCGCTCCTGCTTGCAGTACCGAGCCGAGGCGTTCGCCACTTGTCCGCTGTAGATCATGAAGCAGTTGTGGACCTCCGGGAACTCCTCATCCTTGTCGCTCCCCTTCTTGTTGTTGCCTTGGTCCTTGCCACCTTCTGGCGAGGGTCCAGCCTTGATGAAGTAACGGCGGAGCATGTCGCACTCCTCAAGGGTGTGCTTGACGGGACCCCTGTGATAGGGGCACGACTCCTTGAGCATCTTGTCAAATGTGTTGACTCCTCCAGGAGGCTTCCGGGGGTTCCTGTGCTCGGCGACAGCGACGAGATCCGTGTCAACGGCATCGTGTTTCGCTTGCGTCTTCTTCTTGGCCTTCTTCTTTGAGCCACGCTGGACGGACGCCTTGGGGGCGTCTTCCTTCTGTCTTCCCTGGGGCTGTCTATCCTTCCGGAAGATGGCTTCGATCGCCTCCTGACCAGAGGCGAACTTGGTGGCGATGTCCATCAATTCGCTCGCCTTGGTGGGAGTCTTGCGCCCCAGTTTGCTCACCAGGTCCCGGCACGTGGTGCCGGCGAGGAATGCCCCGATGACGTCCGAGTCGGTGATGTTGGGCAGCTCGGTGCACTGCTTCGAAAACCGCCGGATGTACTCTCGCGGGGATTCCCCTGGCTGCTAGCGACAGCTTCGAAGATCCCATGAGTTCCCAGGGCGCACTTACGTACCTTGGAAGTTTCCCGGGAAGGCCTTGACCAGGTCGTCCCAGTCGGAGATCTGCGTAGGAGGCAGATGCTCCAGCCATGCCCGGGCAGCATCGGAGAGGAAGAGGGGGAGGTTGTGAATGATGAGGTTGTCGTCATCCATCCCTCCCAACTGGCATGTCAGCCGGTAATCCGCAAGCCACAACTCCGGCCTTGTCTCCCCTGAGTACTTGGTGATGGTAGTAGGGGGTCGGAACCAGGCCGGGAACGGCGCCCGTCGTATGGCCCGGCTGAAGACTCGCGGACCTGGTGGTTCGGGCGAGGGGCTTCGATCCTCCTCACTGTCGTAGCGTCCCCCGCACCTAGGGTGGTAGCCTCGGCGCACCCTTTCCTCGAGGCGGACTCGACGGTCGTGGTGTTGTTGTTCGTCGCCGAGGCGATCCGGGGCCACGGGCGTCTCGTCCCGTGTGCGCTCGGTGCAGACCGAGGCCTCCCGTATGCGTCGAGAGGGCGTTGTGCGATGCTCCGAGGGGCACCCTTGCCTTCGGGAGGCAGAGCTCTCGGCTCGTCGGACTGCGGCATCTTCCAGGAGATCCTTGAGTTCGCCCTGGATACGCTGCCCCTCGGTGGTGGATGGCTCCGGCATCGTTCGAAGCAGCATCGCTGCTGCTGCTAGATTATGGCCGACCCCGCTGAAGGCCGGGGGCAGCCCTGCCCTGGCACTGTCAACGATACGGCGCTGGACGTCCCAGGCCCGATGACGCGCTCCTCCGGCGAGTGCTCGGCCTGCCCATTCCTGCTCGATGTTTTGTCGGAGCTGCACAAGCCGCCCCGCTTCTTAGTCGAGCCTGGCCTGCATCTCGCGGAATTGCTCGAGCTATGTGTCCTGACCCCCCGCAGGGACTAGGACCACAGCTAGCTCCCGCGAGATGTCAACGCGAGACGCAGGCACAGGGGCGTTGTTATCTTTCGGCATGTCGAGGTGGTTGTCTTCACCGTGATCCCCCTGATCGATGTGGAAACACTCGTGACTTGGGTCACAACCCTCGTCGCCGAGGCTGTGGTCATCGTCAGAGCAGCCGGAGAGGCAGTAGTCACATGTGGACATGAAGTCTCGCATGGCACTGGGATCACAGAGCCCAGAGAAATCCCAACCAAAGTCGGAGTCGTCCTCTTCCTCGGAACCCGCGGGTCCGTAGGTTGAGACGGTCGTCAGTCGGTCCCAGGTTGACCACATATGGTACCCTAGAAGGTTAGGGTATGCCATTGCGAAAGCGCTTACCGAAGCGGGATCGCTTGGTGGATCGAAGCTGAATCTAAAAGGGACAGGGTGGAAAACAGACGGTACCTTTTGGTCAATGGACGGTGGTGAAGACACGTCAGGGACGGAATGCACTGTCATCTCAGGTACGAGGCTAACGCCCAACAAGTCCTTCGCGAGGGTGCTGGCGTCATCAGTTCGCTTGGGGTTGGTGCGTTGTGGGGAAGCGACACCCATCGTTGTCTCAGGTGCGAGGACAACACCCGACATGGCCCCCGCAGGGGTGCCGGCGTCGTCGACTCGCTCTGGCCCAACAGCCGATAAGGTGCCACCTCCTGCATGGCCACGGTTGCCCCGTCTCCTCCTCCTCCGGCGAGGAGGGTGGCGAGGCAAACCCGGGTGTTCCTCTTCTGCCATGGTGGGAAGTCGTCATCGAGTTCGCCGCCGCGGGGCGAGCCAACGACCATCGTTGCTGTCGTGCTGCGTGGGGAGGAGTACCATGTCGTAGCCGCCGTCGCGGGACATGAACTCGAGGCTCCCGAAGCAGAGCATCGTCCCCGGCTGAAGAGGCTGTTGAAGGCTACCCATCTGGAACTCAACGGGAAAGTATTCGTAAACACGCAGCAAGCCCCTACCTGGCGCGCCAACTGTCGGCGTTTCGTGAAAGGGAATTAGGCTTACACCTATTTCCTAATTAATTTTGGTGGTTGAATTGCCCAACACAAATAATTGGACTAACTAGTTCGCTCTAGTCTATAAGTTATACAGGTGCCAAAGGTTCACAAAAAGCCAATAAAAAGACCAAGAAAAGGGTTCAACAAAAAGAGCAAGGGATAACCGAAGTGTGCCCTGGTCTGGCGCACCGGACTGTCCGGTGTGCCACCAGACATTGTCCGGTGCACCAGGGAACTCGACGCCCAACTCTTCACCTTCGAGAATTTCTCAGAGGCGCTCCGCTATAATTCACCGGACTGTCCGGTGTACCACCGGACAGTGTCCGGTGCCCCAAGGGAGAGCGACTCTGAACTCGCCAGCTTCGGAAATTCGCTCCGCTATAATTCACCGGACTATCCGGTGAGTCACCGGACAGTGTCTGGTGCACACCAGACTGTCCGGTGTGACAGCGGAGCAACGGCTACTTCACGCGCAACGGTCGACTGCAACGCATTAAATGCGCGCCTGCGCGCGCAGAGGAGCAGTGCACGCGCGGGTGGCACACCGGACAGCCTACAGGGCCTGTCCGGTGCGCCATGCGACTGCAGCCTTCCAACGGCCACTTTCTGGTGGTTGGGGCTATAAATACCCCAACCACCCCACATTCATTGGCATCCAAGTTTTCCACCTTCCAACTACTTACAAGAGCTCTAGCATTCAATTCTAGACACAACCAAATAGATCAAATCCTCTCCCAACTCCACACAAAGCTTTAGTGATTAGAGAGAGTGATTTGTTGTGTTCATTTGAGCTCTTGCGCTTGGATCGCTTCTTTTCTCTCTCTCATTCTTTCTTGCGATCAACTCAACTGTAACCGAGGCAATAGACACCAATTGTGTGGTGGTCCTTGCGGGGAAGTTTGGTTCCCGGTTGATTGAGAAGAGAAGCTCACTCGGTCCGAGAGACCGTTTGAGAGAGGGAAAGGGTTGAAAGAGACCCGGTCTTTATGACCACCTCAACGGGGAGTAGGTTTGCGAGAACCGAACCTCGGTAAAACAAATCCTTGTGTCATACTCTTTATTCGCTCACGATTTGTTTTACACCCTCTCTCGGACTCGTTCTTATTTCTAACGCTAACCCGGCTTGTAGTTGTGATTAAGTTTGTAAATTTCAGATTCGCCCTATTGACCCCCCTCTAGGCGACTTTCAATTGGTATCAGAGCCCGGTGCTTCATTAGAGCCTAACTGCTCGAAGTGATGTCGGGAGATCACGCCAAGAAGGAAATGGTGACCGGCGAGAAGCCCGCTACAAGCCACGGGAAGGCTCCATCGGGAGAGTCCTACAACAAAGGGAAAGGGAAGGAAAAGGAATCCCCTTCACACAAGTTGCGTCGGAGCGGTGATAAGAAGAAGAAGATGAGGAAGGTGGTCTACTACGAGACCGACTCCTCATCGCCATCCACCTCCGGCTCCGACACGCCGTCCATAACTTCTAAGCGCCATGAGCGCAAGAAGTTTAGTAAGATCCCCCTATGCTATCCTCGCATTCCTAAGCATACGCCTTTACTTTCTGTCCCATTAGGCAAACCACCAACGTTTGATGGTGAAGATTATGCTAGGTGGAGTGATTTGATGCGATATCACCTAACCTCACTCTACAAAAGTATATGGGATGTTATTGAGTTTGGTGTACAGGTACCATCCATAGGGGATGAAGATTATGATGAGGACGAAGTGGCCCAAATCCAACACTTCAACACCCAAGCCACAACTATACTCCTCGCCTCTCTAAGTCAAGAGGAGTATAACAAGGTGCAAGGGTTGAAAAGTGCTAAGGAGATTTGGGACACGCTAAAGACCGCGCACGAAGGAGACGAGGTGACCAAAATCACCAAGCGGGAGACAATCGAGGGGGAGCTCGGTCTCTTCCGACTTCGCCAAGGGGAGGAGCCACAAGACATGTACAATCGGCTCAAAACCTTGGTGAACCAAGTGCGCAACCTCGGGAGCAAAAAATGGGATGACCACGAAATGGTTAAGGTTATTCTTAGATCACTTGTTTTCCTTAACCCTACTCAAGTTCAATTAATTCGTGGTAATCCTAGATATACACTAATGACTCCCGAGGAAGTGATAGGAAATTTTGTGAGCTTTGAATTGATGATCAAAGGCTCAAAGAAAATCAACGAGCTAGATGGCCCCTCCACATCCAAAGCACAACCGGTTGCATTCAAGGCAACAGAGGAGAAAAAGGAGGAGTCTACACCAAGTAGACAACCCATCGACGCCTCTAAGCTCGACAATGAGGAGATGGCGCTCATCATCAAGAGCTTCCGCCAAATCCTCAAGCAAAGGAGGGGGAAGGACTACAAATCCCGCTCCAAGAAAGTTTGCTACAAGTGTGGTAAGCCCGGTCACTTTATTGCAAAATGTCCACTATCTAGTGACAGTGATAGGGATAACGACAAGAAGGACAAGAAGGGATAACTACAAGAAGAAGGGCGGCGATGCCCATGTGTGCCGCGAGTGGGACTCTGACGAGAGCTCCTCCGACTCCTCCTCCGATGAGGAAGCCGCCAATATCGCCGTCACCAAGGGACTTCTCTTCCCCAACGTCGGCCACAAATGCCTCATGGCAAAGGACGGCAAAAAGAAGAAGGTTAAATCCAAATCCTCCACTAAATATGAGTCCTCAAGTGATGATAATGCTAGTGATGAGGAGGATAATTTGCGTACCCTTTTTGCCAACCTAAACATGCAACAAAAAGAAAAATTAAATGAATTGATTAGTGTTATTCATGAAAAGGATGATCTTTTGGACTCCCAAGAGGACTTCCTTATTAAAGAAAACAAGAAGCATGTTAAGGTTAAAAATGCTTACGCTCTAGAAGTAGAAAAATGTGAAAAACTATCTAGTGAGCTAAGCACTTGCCATGAGACCATTAACAACCTTAGGAATGAGAATGCAAATTTAATTGCTAAGGTTGATTCAAATGCTTGTGATGTTTCAATTCCCAATCTTAGAAATGATAATGTTGATTTGCTTGCTAAGATTGAAGAATTGAACATTTCTCTTGCTAGCCTTAGGATTGAAAATGAAAAATTGCTTGCTAAGGCTAAAGAATTAGATGTTTGCAATGCTTCCATTTCCGACCTTAGAAGTAAAAATGATATATTACATGCTAAGGTTGTAGAATTAAAATCTTGCAAACCCTCTACATCTACCATTGAACATACTTCCATTTGTACTAGATGTAGAGACATTAATATTGATGCTATCCATGATCACCTAGCTTTAATTAAGAAACAAAATGATCACATAGCTCAACTTAATGCTAAAATTAATGAGCATGACTTAGAAAATGAAAAATTTAAATTTGCTAGAAGCATGCTCTATAGTGGGAGACGCCCTGGCATTAAGGATGGCATTGGCTTCCAAAAGGGAGACAATGTCAAACTTAATGCCCCTCCTAAAAGATTGTCAAACTTTGTTAAGGGCAAGGCTCTCATGCCTCAGGATAACGAGGGTTACATTTTGTACCCTGCCGGTTATCCCGAGAGCAAAATTAGGAGAATTCACTCTAGGAAGTCTCACTCTGGCCCTAATCATGCTTTTATGTATAAGGGTGAGACATCTAGTTCTAGGCAATCAACCCATGCAAAATTGCCTAAGAAGAAAACTCCTAAGGCATCAAATGATTCTAACATTTCATTTAAGATCTTTGATGCTTCTTATGTTTTAACTAACAAATCCGGCAAGGTAGTTGCCAAATATGTTGGGGGCAAGCACAAGGGGTCAAAGCCTTGTGTTTGGGTACCCAAAGTTCTTGTGTCTAATGTCAAAGGACCCAAAACCATTTGGGTACCTAAAATCAAGAACTAAACTTGTTTTGTAGGTTTATGCATCCGGGGGCTCAAGTTGGATCATCGATAGAGGGTGCACAAACCACATGACAGGGGAGAAGAAAATGTTCTCCTCCTATGAGAAAAACCAAGATCCCCAACGAGCTATCACATTCGGGGATGGAAATCAAGGTTTGGTCAAAGGATTGGGTAAAATTGCTATATCTTCTGACCATTCAATTTCCAATGTTTTTCTTGTAGATTCTTTAGATTACAATTTGCTTTCCGTATCTCAATTATGCAAAATGGGCTACAACTGTCGTTTCACAGATGTAGGTGTTACTGTCTTTAGAAGGAGTGATGATTCAATAGCATTTAAGGGAGTGTTAGAGGGTCAGCTATACTTAGTAGATTTTGATAGAGCTGAACTCGACACTTGCTTAATTGCTAAGACTAACATGGGCTGGCTCTGGCACCGCCAACTAGCACATGTTGGAATGAAGAATCTTCATAAGCTTCTAAAGGGAGAGCACATTTTAGGATTAACAAATGTTCATTTTGAGAAAGACAGGATTTGTAGCACATGCCAAGCAGGGAAGCAAGTTGGTGTTCATCATCCGCATAAGAACATCATGACGACTGACAGGCCACTGGAGCTCATACACATGGACCTATTCGGCCCGATAGCTTACATAAGCATCGGCAGGAGTAAGTACTGTCTAGTTATTGTGGATGATTATTCTCGCTTCACTTGGGTATTCTTTTTGCAGGAAAAATCTCATACCCAAGAGACCTTAAAGGGATTCTTGAGATGGGCTCAAAATGAGTTCGACTTAAGGATCAAAAAGATTAGAAGCGACAACGGGACGGAGTTCAAGAACTCTCAAATTGAAGGCTTCCTTGAGGAGGAGGGCATCAAGCATGAGTTCTCTTCTCCCTACACGCCACAACAAAATGGTGTAGTGGAGAGAAGAATCGAACTCTATTGGACATGGCAAGAACCATGCTTGATGAGTACAAGACGTCGGATCAGTTTTGGGCCGAGGCGGTCAACACCGCCTGCTACGCCATCAACCGGTTGTATCTACACCGAATCCTCAAGAAGACATCATATGAACTCATTACCGGTAAAAAGCCCAATATTTCATATTTTAGAGTCTTTGGTAGCAAATGGTTTATTCTTGTTAAAAGAGGTAGAAAATCTAAATTTGCTCCTAAGACTGTAGAAGGCTTTTTACTAGAATATGATTCAAACACAAGGGCATATAGAGTCTTTAACAAGTCCTCAGGACTAGTCGAAGTTTCTTGTGACGTTGTGTTTTATGAGACTAACGGCTCTCAAGTAGAGCAAGTTGATCTTGATGAGATAGGTGATGAAGAGGCTCCGTGCATCGCTCTAAGGAACATGTCCATTGGGGATGTGTGTCCTAAGGAATCCGAAGAGTCTCCAAATGCACAAGATCAACCATCCTCATCCACGCAAGCATCTCCACCAACTCAAAATAAGGATGAGGCTCAAGTTGATGAAGTAGAAGATCAAAGAGATGAGCCACCTCAAGATGACGGCAATGATCAAGGGGGAGATGCAAATGATCAAGACAAGGAGGATGAAGAACCAAGGCCGCCACACCCAAGAGTCCACCAAGCAATCCAACGAGATCACCCCGTCGACATCATCCTCGGCGACATTCATAAGGGGGTAACCACTAGATCTCGTGTTGCACATTTCTGTGAGCATTACTCTTTTGTTTCCTCTATTGAGCCACACAGGGTAGAGGAAGCACTACAAGATTCGGATTGGGTGGTGGCGATGCCAAAGGAGCTCAACAACTTCACTAGGAACGAGGTATGGCATTTAGTTCCACGTCCTAAACAAAATGTTGTAGGAACCAAATGGGTTTTCCGCAACAAGCAAGATGAGCATGGTGTGGTGACAAGGAACAAAGCCCGACTTGTGGCCAAGGGGTATTCACAAGTCGAAGGTTTGGATTTCGGTGAAACCTATGCACCCATAGCTACGCTTGAGACAATTCGTATATTACTTGCCTATGCTACTTACCATGGCTTTAAGCTTTACCAAATGGACGTGAAAAGTGCCTTCCTCAATGGACCGATCAAGGAAGAGGTCTATGTTGAGCAACCTCCCGGCTTTGAAGATAGTGAGTACCCTAACCATGTATACAAACTATCTAAGGCGCTTTATGGGCTCAAGCAAGCCCCAAGAGCATGGTATGAATGCCTAAGAGATTTCCTTATCACTAATGGCTTCAAAGTCGGAAAGGCCGATCCTACTTTATTTACTAAAACTCTTGACAATGATTTGTTTGTATGCCAAATTTATGTTGATGATATTATATTTGGGTCTACTAACGAATCTACATGTGAGGAATTTAGTAGGATCATGACACAAAAATTCGAGATGTCGATGATGAGGGAGTTGAAGTACTTCTTGGGATTTCAAGTGAAGCAACTCCAAGAGGGCACCTTCATTAGCCAAACAAAGTATATTCAAGATATTCTAAACAAGTTTGGGATGAAGGATGCCAAGCCCATCAAGACACTCATGGGATCCAATGGGCATCTCGACCTCGACACGGGAGGTAAATTTGTCGATCAAAAGGTATACCGGTCGATGATAGGCTCTTTACTCTACTTATGTGCATCTCGACCGGATATTATGCTTTCCGTATGCATGTGTGCAAGATTCCAAGCCGACCCTAAGGAAGCTCACCTTACGGCCATAAAACGAATCTTGAGATATTTAGTTTATACTCCTAAGTTTGGGCTTTGGTATCCTAGGGGGTCCACATTTGATTTAATTGGTTATTCGGATGTCGATTGGGCGGGGTGTAAGATTAATAGAAAGAGCACACCGGGGACTTGCCAGTTCTCGGGAAGATCCTTGGTGTCTTGGGCTTCAAAGAAGCAAAATTCCGTCGCTCTTTCTACCGCCGAAGCCGAGTATATTGCCACAGGTCATTGTTGCGCGCAATTACTTTGGATGAGGCAAACCCTTAGGGACTATGGTTACAAATTAACCAAAGTTCCCCTTCTATGTGATAATGAGAGTGCAATCCGCATGGCGGATAATCCCGTTGAGCATAGCCGCACTAAACACATAACCATTCGGTATCATTTCTTAAGGGATCACCAACAAAAGGGAGATATCGAGATTGCATATATTAACACTATGGAACAATTAGCCGATATCTTTACCAAGCCACTTGATGAACAAACTTAGGCATGAGCTAAATATTCTTGATTCTAGGAATTTCTTTTGATGTCTTGCATACATAGCTCATTAATATACCTTTGATCATATCTCTTTTATATAATATGACTAATGTGTTTTCAAGTACATTTCAAACCAAGTCATAGGTGTATTGAAAGGGAATTGGAGTCTTCGGCGAAGACAAAGGCTTCCACTCCACTCCATGACTCATCCTTCGTCGTCGCTCCGAGCAACTCTCCAACTTTGGTATAATCTTCACTCACATTTTGTTTGCCAAAGGGGGAGAAAGTAGTTAAAAGGGCTCTAATGATTCTGTTTTTGGCGATTTATGCCAAAGGGGGAGAGAGCATGAGCCCAAAGCAAAAGGACCGCACCACCACCAATTTCAAAAATTTTAGTCTCTCAATTTGGTTTTAAAGAAGTATTTTCAAATTGGTATCTTATTTGTGATATAATTTCAAATTGGTATACCCTCTTCAAAATTAACATCAAAACCCTCTTGAACACTAAGAGGAGGATTTTATCAAGGGGGAGTTTTGTTTAAGTCAAAGGAAAAGCATTTGAAACAGGGGAAGAAAATTTAAAATATTGAAAATGCTTCTCAAAATCTTATTCATTTACCTTTGACTCTTTGCAAAAGACTTTGAAAAGAATTTACAAAAGAATTTGCAAAAACAAAACAAGTGGTGCAAGCGTGGTCCAAAATGATGAAAATATAAAGAAACAATCCATGCATATCTTATGAATTTATATTGGCTCAATTCTAAGTAACCTTTGCCCTTACAATTATGCAAACTAGTTCAATTATGCACTTCTATATTTGCTTTGGTTTGTGTTGGCATCAATCACCAAAAAGGGGGAGATTGAAAGGGAATTAGGCTTGCACCTATTTCCTAATTAATTTTGGTGGTTGAATTGCCCAACACAAATAATTGGACTAACTAGTTCGCTCTAGTCTATAAGTTATACAGGTGCCAAAGGTTCACAAAAAGCCAATAAAAAGACCAAGAAAAGGGTTCAACAAAAAGAGCAAGGGATAACCGAAGTGTGCCCTGGTCTGGCGCACCGGACTGTCCGGTGTGCCATCAGACAGTGTCCGATGCACCAGGGAACTCGACGCCCAACTCTTCACCTTCGGGAATTTCTCAGAGGCGCTCCGCTATAATTCACCGGACTGTCCGGTGTACCACCGGACAGTGTCCGGTGCCCCAAGGGAGAGCGACTCTGAACTCGCCAGCTTCGGAAATCCGCTCCGCTATAATTCACCGGACTGTCCGGTGCACACCGGACTGTCCGGTGCACACCGGACTGTCCGGTGTGACAGCGGAGCAACGGCTACTTCGCGCGCAACGGTCGACTGCAACGCATTAAATGCGTGCCTACGCGCGCAGAGGAGCAGTGCACGCGGGGGTGGCACACCGGACAGCCTACAGGGCCTGTCCGGTGCACCACCGGACAGCCAGGCGGGCCCACAAGACAGAGCTCCAACGGTCGAACCCCAACGGTCTGCTGACGTGGCTGGTGCACCGGACAGTGTCCGATGGCGCACCGGAGTGTCCGGTGCGCCATGCGACTGTAGCCTTCCAACGGCCACTTTGTGGTGGTTGGGGCTATAAATACCCCAACCACCCCACATTCATTGACATCCAAGTTTTCCACCTTCCAACTACTTACAAGAGCTCTAGCATTCAATTCTAGACACAACCAAATAGATCAAATCCTCTCCCAACTCCACACAAAGCTTTAGTGATTAGAGAGAGTGATTTGTCGTGTTCATTTGAGCTCTTGCGCTTGGATCGCTTCTTTTCTCTCTCTCATTCTTTCTTGCGATGAACTCAATTGTAACCGAGGCAAGAGACACCAATTGTGTGGTGGTCCTTGCGGGGAAGTTTGGTTCCCGGTTGATTGAGAAGAGAAGCTCACTCGGTCCGAGGGACCGTTTGAGAGAGGGAAAGGGTTGAAAGAGACCCAGTCTTTGTGACCACCTCAACGGGGAGTAGGTTTGCGAGAACCGAACCTCGGTAAAACAAATCCTTGTGTCATACTCTTTATTCGCTCACGATTTGTTTTACACCCTCTCTCAGACTCGTTCTTATTTCTAACGCTAACCCGGCTTGTAGTTGTGATTAAGTTTGTAAATTTCAGATTCGCCCTATTCACCCCCCCCCTCTAGGCGACTTTCATTTCGGACCTGCGAGGTCCGTCAACCAACCAGTGAATTTGTTGTTGCGTGCCCCTGCCCAGATGGGTTGATGCAAGATGGAACATAAGAGGGAAATGAGGCTTATGTTATCCTGCACCGGGGTGCTCGTAGTAGGGGTTACAAGCGTCGCGAGAGAGCGAGGGCGAGAGCGAGAGGGAGAGGCCCCGTTGTCAACGTGAACCTGTGCCTCTCTGTGTGTCAACCTGCCCCCCTGTCCCCACCTGAACGTCTCTGTCCCCCTCCCAGGGAGGCCCTGGACATCCCCTTTTATAGATATAAGGAGATGCCCAGCTGTACAATGGAGGTGTAGCTATGTGCTAACGTGGTTGGCGGAGGAGCGCCTTGAGCCCTGTACACGAGCTAACGTGGCCGTCGGAGAAGTGCCTTGAGCCCTGTAGAAGCATAGCTAGCGGTGCGGCATGGATCATGCTGACGTTTGCTTGCTTCCATAGGGGGTTTGAGGGCAACCGACGTCATGGGCGCACGCGAGGAACCATCATTACCTGTTACCGGAGTAACCTTAGATGGGACACCGGTCTTGTTCCTTCATAGCCTGAGGCAGCTAGCCAGGAGTAGGGTAATGATGTATCCCCTGTAGCGTAGTCGGTCCGAGGCTGAGGTCGGGCGAGGCAGAGACTTCTCCTGAGGCCGAGGCTGAGGTTGGGCGAGGTTGTGACTCCTATCGAGGCCGAGGCTGAGGTCGAGGCCTGGGGTCGGGCGAGGCGGAGACCTTCTCCCGAGGCCGAGGCTGAGGCCGAGGCCTGGGGTCAAGCGAGGCGGAGACCTTCTCCCGAGGCTGAGGCTGAGGCTGAGGCCTAAGGTCGGGCGAGGCGGAGCTCCTTGTTGCGCCCGAGGTCGAACTCGTCGGAGATCGTGACTTAGCTTTACCCTGGTGGTTGGCACAGTAGCCGGAGCAGGGCGTACAGTGCTGTTTTCCTGTCAGAACGGTCAGTAAAGGGGCGAAGTGACTGCGGTCACTTCTACCTTGCCGACTGAGGCACGCGTGTCAGGATAAGGTGTCAGGCGATCCCCGCATTAAATGCGCATGCGGTACGGTCGGTTGGGTCGCTGCACGACAAAGTCTGCCCAAGTTGGGCTTCAGGCGAGCCGAGGGTGCGCTCACTGCCTGAGGAGGCCCTCGGGCGAGGCGTGGATCCGCCCCAGACTACTGTTCCCGCCCGAGGCCGAGGCTGGGCTCGGATGAGGTCGCGTCCCTTGGTAGTCGTGGCCTTGACTTGAACCGCGCTTTATCAGCTCTTTATGGTTTGTTCCGAAGATGTTTTCCGGCCGTGTTTAGGAGTATTGGGGGTACCCCTAATTACGGTACTCGACAAGATTGCAGTGGACCAGCAGTCTTCATATGTATGGCTTTGACACGTCTACAGGTGTCACATCTCGCCACATAGCGTGCAATTTCAATCTTCATTTTTGTTCACCAATAATGTTGCTTTAAATCTTGATACATCTTAGTGCTTCCGGGATGAATGGAATATCGACTAAGATGAGCTTCGTCCAATATTTGCTGGCGGATTTCATCATCCTTAGGCACAACTATGCGGTTATTAAACCATACAATGCCTTGATTATCCCTTCTGAAACAATTTGCTTTGTTGGCTTCTATTTTCTCATGAATATGTCTCATACCCTTATCACTTTTTTGTGCATCAATAATCTTTTGCAGAAGAAGCGACTCAAGCTTCAATTGGTTCAAGGTTCCATGTTGAATCATTCCCAGGTTTAATTTCTCCATTTCTTGACACAATGTGGTGTCAGAGGTCTTTACTGTAAGACAATAGCAGGAAGCCTTACGACTTAGTGCATATGCCACCATGTTGGCCTTGCCTGGGTGATAGTGAATTTCTAATTCATAATCCTTAATCAGCTCAAGCCATCTTCTCTGCCTCATGTTTAGTTCTGACTGGGTAAAAACATACTTCAAACTTTTATGATCTGTATTTATATGGCAAATATTCCCCAGCAGATAATGACGCCATATTTTAAGGGCATGAACCACAACAGCTAATTCCAAGTCATGAGTTGGATAATGTTCCTCATGCTGGCGCAACTGTCTTGAAGCATATGCTATAACTCGGCCCTCTTGCATTAAGACACATTCGAGGCCACTGCCCGATGCATCACAGTATACATCAAAAGGCTTTTCAATGTCCGGTTGAGCCAGTACCGGAGCAGTGGTCAACAATACCTTCAACTGCTCGAAGGCTTCATTGCATCTTGAGGTCCAGTTAAATTTTGTATTATTCTTCAATAGACTTGTGATCGGCTTCACAATCTTGGAGAAATCCGGGATAAATCTGCGGTAATAGCCAGCCAGCCCAAGGAAACTTCAAACTTGATGTACAGTGGTTGGCGGTTTCCACTCTAAAATATCCTTGACCTTGTTGGGATCAACCGCAATCCCATTTGCAAACAATACATGTCCCAAAAATTGGATTTCTTCCAACCAAAACGCGCATTTGCTGAATTTAGCATATAATTGATGTTCCCTTAAGCGCATTAATACGATCCGTAAATGTTTAGCATGCTCCTCTTCATTCTTGGAATAAATCAAAATATCATCAATGAAGACCACCACAAATTTTTCCAACTCGGGCATAAATACCGAGTTCATTAGATATGTGAAGTGGGCAGGAGCATTCGGCAATCCGAAGGACATAACCAAATATTCGAATAATCCGTACCGCGTAGTGAATGCGGTCTTGGGTGTATCTTCGGGTCGAATACGGATATGATGATAGCCCGACCTAAGGTCAAATTTGGAGAATACCTGTGCTCCAGTAAGTTGATCAAACAAGATATTGATCCGGGGAAGAGGGTACTTGTTCTTGATTGTGACCTCATTAAGGGGTATGTAGTCTATGCACATTCGAAGTGTTTGATCCTTCTTCTTGACAAAGATTGCGGGACATCCCCAAGGTGATGAACTGGGCCGAATGAATCCCTTCTCAAGCAAGTCTTGTAATTGTGTCTTGAGCTTCGCCAATTAATTTGGTGGCATCTGGTACGATCTTCTAGAAATAGGAGCTGTACCGGGCTTCAGTTCGATCACAAACTCTACATCCCTTTCTGGAGGTAATCCAGGTAGATCTTCAGGAAAGACATCTGGAAATTCACATACTACCGGAATATCCTGAATTTCAGGTATGATAGCTTCATAGACCCTTCCAAATGGTTTGGTTGCTATAGGGATGGACAAGAGAACCTCTTCACGGTTGTGGCTCAACTTGATAGTCCTAAGGTCAGTGTTGAGGATAGCTTTATGTTGGGCTAACCAATTCATGCCCAGAATTACATCTATATCTTGCCCTTTTAAGACAATCATGTTGGTGGGAAAGTCCCGTTCAGCCAATGTTACTGGCATATGGAAGGCTATTTCCTTAGTAAATATTTGTCCCCGAGCGAATGGATGATAAACCCTTCCCTTGATTCAGTGCAATGAATGCAATATTTTTCCACAAATTTCTTGCTTATGAATGTATGTGAAGCACCAGAATCAAAGAGAATGACTGCTGGGTGATTGGCCACAAGTAATGTACCCATCATTACCGGCTCTCCTTCTGGTGTCGGGGCCACTTGAGTGTAATAAATTCGCCTAGTCTTCTTGACATTTTTGCCCGCTGAATTATTAGCCATGTTTCCTTTGCCTTGATTTGAGCTCCTAGAGTTCTGCTAATTGTTGGACTTATTCTGCCTCAGATATGGACAGTCTTTGATAAAATGACTAGAATTTCCACAGTTGAAGCAGCCAGTTGAGGAACTAGGGAGGGAAGGGAAACGAGCACCAGGGGCACTCGGCTGATTTGTAGAAGTGGGGGCAGTGGTAGGACGAATGAAAACAGGCTTGTTGGGGACTTGTTCTCAAATGCTATGAATTAAAAACAAGGCAACATAAAATGTTAAATGTTGAAGCCCTTCGTCCTTCGAAGCATTATTTCTCTTAGGATATAATGATCTTCAGACGAAGGTCATGAAGGACAAACCTTCATCATCGCAATATATGATAAATAAGAGAAGAAGCATATGACAAATAAGAGACAACATAAACAGTCATATAACATTATTAACTTATCCTTATTATATAATCATGGAAAGGAAGGTACGATATTGAATTACAAAGGTACCTTCGGCTTAATAGAAGGTATTAAAGTACAAGCGTGACGTAAAAGCAAGTACCAGTCAGCGTGAACAGTACAGGTGCACTGTTCATCTATTTATAGGCGCGGGACGCAGCCCGTGTAGAATTACATTAATACCCTTCACATTTATCAATAATTCTATAATAATTCTTCGAGGTCTAATTTGGCTTTTCATCTCTAAGTCGGTTCCTCGTTTCTGCCGTCGTGCCGAAGCTTTCCTGCGCATAGCTTCGTGATCATTTTAACCTTCGTCATGATCGCCTTCCGTCCCACTCAAGCTTCGTCTTAACCAGACATCTGTATACCCGTAACCTGATTCCGAAGATACCTGTTCACATATTTTACTTGGAAAACATTGTCAAATCATGTTTTTGAGGACCTTCGGAAGCCGAAGGCCCCCAACAGTAGCCCCTCGCAATATTAATTTGCTGGAATGATAAATTCATATTGCGACATGGACGAAGGCTTCAAGCCGAAGGTCCGAAAAAACACCTTCACTTTGTCGGTGAGACCTCTTCGGCCACCGAAGGTAAAAGGCCAACTCTGCTGCCGAATGTCGAAGGGCTGGCCGAAGCGCCAGCGGCGGAAAAGATAGAAGAACCGAGGGCTGAAGAAATAAAGACATCAGAAATTTTAAGTCCTTCAGCAACAATTGAGTCAACAAAAAGCCAAAAGGGTCCAACAGCGACCCCTAAAAGAAAAAGGATGGTTAATGTGCTAGATGTTTTGGAGATAATTAAATCTTCAAGCACAACTCCAAAGAAAATTGTTGAAACTTCCGAAGTGCACACTGAAGCCTTTGTTGCCGAAGCTTCAAAGCAACAATCTGAAACTGAAGCTAGGCCTTCAGAGCCCTCCAAGGTGAAATCCTTGGAAGCCGAAGAAACAAAAATAGCAGAACAAATTTTGGCTGAAGAAACTGGCACTGCTGCCCCCGAAGCATCCTCCGAAGCACTTGATTATATTGTACGACATGCTTCGGGGAAGAGATTATCTGAAGAAGAGATTTTTGAAGCTAATCACTATGCCCGAGAACTGAAGTATCCGAAGGGGGCCTTAGTATTCAATGGCACAGACGAAGATGACTTCTTATACTGCCTCCCAGACAACAAAGAATTATCTGTCTGCCGGGAGATGGCTAGAAGTATGGGGTTTCCGAAGCTTGAAGCTGGCCTCTGCGCTATGACGAAGGACGATCTTGCGGATAGCCTTGCATATAATAGTCTGAAGGTATGAAAATTGCATATTTGGAAATTTATAAATTTTGGATTATTATTTTATTCTTATACTAATTCTTTTCATATAGGGTTTAATACTTAGCAATGTTTGAGAGCGCAAAAGAATGCCGAAGACGAGAGCTATAATATTGCTTTCAACAACCTACGAACAGAGGTTATTAAGCTGAGGAACGAAGCTTTGGAAAAAGATAAAATTCTTCTTACATTGGTGAATAAAATAAAAGAAGACGAAGCTACCTCTAAAGCTCAAGCTGAGGGTCAAAAGCGCGAAATTGAGGATCTTCGGAAACAGCTAGCCAGAGCTAAAGAAGAACGCATACTTGAGGAGACGAAACGAGAACTTAGTGATCAGTGGGCAAATCATTTAGAAAGAAGCGTTGAAGAGCTTCGTGCATCCAAGAAAAGGTGCTATGACAAATCTATAGAATGTGCTAAGAAAATAAAATCCAGCTTCGCCAGCGTTGGCGCATTCTCAAGCAAAGAAAATTTCACAAGGGATAATCCCGAAGGCCCGATTGAATGGATCAGTCATGAAGCCGAGGCTTTTGAGGAAATCTTGAATAGCCACGGAGACATATGTGCCTTTTCAGGTGCCAGGGGGATTGCTACTATTTTAGAGAGGAAAGGCTGTGAGCATGTGAAATCTTTGGCACAATCTGAAACTACCTTATCCTCCGAAGATATAAAAGACCCCTCGGCCGAAGCAAGCCTGGTTGGTGGCAAATTTTTCACCGACATCTGGGACAATGGTGGCCGAGAAATGGCCCAAGAAATTATTCAAAAAAGCGAAAAAGGCATTCATGATGCTAGAAAAGTAGCAGAGGCTGCTGAGAAAAGGGCGGAGCCCGAAGGGCACATAGGTATTAATTAGTAGTTTTTGACTCTCCGTTGTAATCTTTTGATCTCGAACTTGTTTACGGTTTGTAATAGTTATACATCTGTATCTTCTCTTCCCTCAGAACCTGCTAAGCTATCTCCGGGCCCCCACACGAAGGGGGATGACGAAATTAGACAAATGGCTGAAGCCATCATGGATAAAGTTGTTGATCAGCTACTAAACGAAGCTGCAGAAGTAGTCCTAAGGGAAGATTAGTTGCTGATGTAAAAACATTTAGAATGTAATGTTTGTTGAGAATCATGTATAATATCGTGCAACTTTGGATGTAATATATTAGCTATTTATAGTACTATTCTTTACGATGCATGAAACATCATATACATACCATTTTTGAGCCTTCGGCGAAAAAACACCTTCCCTTCTTTTCATGCTTCGTAAATAATATCCGTGTTCTCATAAAATCAGTAACCAATCCTTGTAAAATCAATAATCAGTAGATCTTTCTATTTCAGAGTTTGTTGAAGGTATAACTCTTCAATGGCTATTTTTTGTGCCGTGTCACCATTTCTTCAAAACAATCTTCGAATATCAATATGGAGACCCCTTTTTGCGTTGTTGATGCACTATGATGTATGATGTTATGCTATGCAAATGATGTAATGATGTGATGTTATGCCGAAGGTTGACATTTATTTGCCGAAGGTTGACATTTATTTTTCACTGTAAGCCTCCCTTAGGAGCTTCTTCGCCTTTTACTTCAGCGGAATCAGCGTTTATTTTTCGCTGTAAGCCTCCCTTAGGAGCTTCTTCGCCTTTTACTTTCAGCGGAATCAGCGTTTATTTTTCGCTGTAAGCCTCCCTTAGGAGCTTCTTCACCTTTTACTTTCAGCGGAATCAGCGTTTATTTTTCGCTGTAAGCCTCCCTTAAGAGCTTCTTCGCCTTTTACTTTCAGTGGAATCAGCGCTTATTTTTCGCTGTAAGCTCTGCATTCCCTTTGGAACGACTTTTGAGCAGAAAACTTACACTGCGCTCCCTTAGGAACGACTTTTTGCTGGTTCAAAGAAATTGCACTGCGTTCCTTAGAACAAATTTTTGATAATTCGAAGGTCCTCCGTGCCATCATAAATTCTCATGCTTCGGCAATTCAAGCCTATGGAGAAGATATATTTTCATTATGGTAAGAAGAAACTATTACAAGAGATTGAAAAATGATAAAAAGCACTTAAACTTCCCATAATTGTTCCTTATTAAAAAGAAAGTAATACTAAATGTGAAAATGCGAAAAGCTGCTGTCGAGGTAGGATATTTGTCAGTAAATGTGCTTCGACTCTGGCATAGTGCTATTGACTGTGCGAGCTTTGGACTCCTCTCTGAAGTCCTGCTGAAGGTGAGTGTGCTGACTCCCTTCTGGCTGCTGACCTCGTTGTGTTGGTGGTGGCGGTGGGGGCTGTTGCCAAGATGCTTGGGGTTGACTTGCCGAAGCAACAGAAGCTGCAGGGTGATTGCCTACATATTCTGGAATGTAAGGCGAATGGTACGAAGCAGTATGCATGACTTGCTTCGGCTGACTCTGTTGTGCTGCAGCTTCTGCTATCTCCTTTTGCTTCTGGATGGTAACATGGCACATCCTGGTGGTGTGGCCCTTGTCTTCACCACAGAATAGGCAGTAAATTTTTTTTGGCTGATCCCCAAATCTTCCCCCGAAGCCCCTAGCTCCTCTGCCCCTTGGCGTTGGCAGCCGGAAAGAGCTTTGTGGTTGCCCCGAAGCTTGCGAGGAGTATTGTGGCCTTTGCTGTTGACTCCCTCTATCATCATTTTGAGTAGAGTTGTGAATTGACCTGACGTGCCTCGGATGGAACCTTCCTCCGAAGCCCCTGGTCATTTCAGAGAACCTGAATGCTTCCTCCCTTCTTTGGCGAAAGTCATTGTCAGCTCGAATATACTCGTCCATCTTTTGGAGCAGCTTCTCCAAAGTTTGAGGAGGCTTCCTGGCAAAGTATTGTGCTGAAGGTCCTGGCCGAAGTCCCTTAATCATGGCCTCAATGACAATTTCATTGGGCACTGTTGGTGCATGTGCCCTCAGACGCAGAAACCTTCGGACATACGCCTGAAGGTATTCTTTGTGGTCCTGGGTGCACTGGAATAAAGCTTGAGCAGTGACCGGCTTCGTCTGAAATCCTTGGAAGCTGGTTATCAACATGTCCTTCAGCTTTTGCCATGAGGTGATTGTTCCTGGCCGAAGAGAGGAGTACTAGGTTTGTGCAACACTCTTGACGGCCATGACGAAAGACTTTGCCATGACCGCAGTATTGCCACCATACGAAGATATGGTTGCTTCATAGCTCATCAAGAACTGCTTTGGGTCTGAATGACCGTCGTACATGGGGAGCTGGGGTGGCTTGTAAGACTGGGGCCATGGTGTAGCCTGCAGTTTTGTTGACAGAGGAGAAGCATCATCAAAAGCAAAATTTCCATGATGGAAATCTTCATACCAGTCGTCCTCATTGTAGAAACCCTCCTGATGAAGCTCTCTGCGCGGAGGCCTTCGGTTCTGGTCATCTTGAGCAAGATGACGAACTTATTCTGAAGCTTCATCTATCTGCCTCTGTAGGTCAGCTAGACGAGCCATCTTTTCCTTCTTTCGTTGAACCTGTTGATGGAGCATCTCCAAGTTTTGGATTTCTTGATCCAAATCGTCCTCCGGAGGCGTTGGACTGGTGGCCTTCCTCTTCTGGCTTCGGGCCTCCCTAAGAGAAACGACATCCTGATTGGGGTCCAGCGGCTGCAGAGTGGCAGCCCCTGTTGCTGAAGCTTTTTTCGGCGGCATGACGAAGGTGATGCTTGTCGAAGGTGTTCAAAACTTGAAAAGTGGAAGTGAGTTCACCGGAGGTGGGCACCAATGTTGGGGACTTGTTCTCAAATGCTATGAATTAAGAACAAGGCAACATAAAATGTTAAATGTTGAAGCCCTTCGTCCTTCGAAGCATTATTTCTTTTAGGATATAATGATCTTCAGACGAAGGTCATGAAGGACAAACCTTCATCATCGCAATATATGATAAATAAGAGAAGAAGCATATGACAAATAAGAGACAACATAAACAATCATATAACATTATTAACTTATCCTTATTATATAATCATGGAAATGAAGGTACAATATTGAATTACAAAGGTACCTTCGGCTTAATAGAAGGTATTAAAGTACAAGCGTGACGTAAAAGCAAGTACCAGTCAGTGTGAACAGTACGGGTGCACTGTTCATCTATTTATAGGCGCGGGACGCAGCCCGTGTAGAATTACATTAATACCCTTCACATTTATCAATAATTCTATAATAATTCTTCGAGGTCTAATTTTGCTTTTCATCTCTAAGTCGGTTCCTCTTTTCTGCCGATGTGCCGAAGCTTTCCTGCGCATAGCTTCGTGATCATTTTAACCTTCGTCATGATCGCCTTCCGTCCCACTCAAGCTTCGTCTTGACCAGACATCTGTATACCCGTAACCTGATTCCGAAGATACCTGTTCACATATTTTACTTGGAAAACATTGTCAAATCATGTTTTTGAGGACCTTCGGAAGCCGAAGGCCCCCAACAAGGTTGTTTGAATGGATAGGAGGGTGGACGAGGCGAAGAATGATTCTGATTGAAAGGTCGGATTACCAACCTTGTTCGCTTCTCAGGTCCCTGATTGGACCTGTCTCCTCCAAATCCCTTGGATTTTCCTTGGCCTGTAGTCTTGGCTTCTACTGCCAGCGTTGTGCTGACAGCTCTCCTTTGGAGCCGGTCGTTGAGCCCTCTCATGAAGCAGTTCTTCTTTTTCAAGTTAGTGTTTACTTGTCCAATTGCATATTGAGATAAATGATTAAACTTGTTGAGATACTGCATCACAGTATCCCCTCCTTGTTTTAGTCGAATAAATTCCTCTTGTTTCATGTGAAGCACTCCTTTTGGAATATAGTGTTCACGAAATGCTAGCTTAAATTCATCCCAAGTGACCTGATGTCTGGCTGGTTGAACTGCCACGAAATTTCCCCACCAGGTTGAAAGTCGCCTAGAGGGGGGTGAATAGGGCGAATCTGAAATTTATAAACTTAAGCACAACTACAAGCCGGGTTAGCGTTAGAAATATGAACGAGTCCCAGAGAGAGGGTGAAAAACAAATCGCAAGCAAATAAAGAGTGAGACACAAGGATTTGTTTTACCGAGGTTCGGTTCTTGCAAACCTACTCCCCGTTGAGGTGGTCACAAAGACCGGGTCTCTTTCAACCCTTTCCCTCTCTCAAACGGTCACTTAGACCGAGTGAGCTTCTCTTCTCAATCAAACGGGACACAAAGTCCCCGCAAGGACCACCACACAATTGATGTCTCTTGCCTCGGTTACAATTGAGTTGATCACAAGAAAGAATGAGAAAAAGAAGCAATCCAAGCGCAAGAGCTCAAATGAACACAAGTCACTCTCTCACAAGTCACTATTTGATTTGGAATGAACTAAGGACTTGGGAGAGGATTTGATCTCTTTGGTGTGTCTTCTATTGAATTCTATAGCTCTTGTAAGGTGTGGGAAGTCAGAAAACTTGGATGCAATGAATGGTGGGTGGTTGAGGGTATTTATAGCCCCAACCACCAAACTAGCCGTTTGGTGAAGGCTGCTGTCGCATGGCGCACCGGACTGTCCGGTGCGCCTGCCACGTCACCTGGCCGTTGGATTCCGACCGTTGGAGCTTCTGTCTTCTGTGCCACCGGACAGTCCGGTGGTGCACCGGACAGGCACTGTTTAGTGTCCGGTGCGCCATCAGGCTCTGCTCTGACTCTGGCGCGCATTGTAGCGCATTTAATGCCTTCTGCAGACGACCGTTGGCGCGAAGTAACCGTTGCTCCGCTAGCACACCGGACAGTCCGGTGAATTATAGCGGAGCGGCCTCCAAAATTCCCGAAGGTGAGCAGTTCAGAGTTAGAGTCCCTGGTGCACCGGACACTGTCCGGTGGCACACCGGACAGTCCGGTGCGCCAGACCAGGGCACACTTCAGCTGACTTTTGCTCTCTATATTTGAATCCTTTTTCGGTCTTTTTATTGGTTTGTTGTGAACCTTTGGCACCTGTAGAACTCATAATCTAGAGCAAACTAGTTAGTCCAATTATTTGTGTTGGGCAATTCAACCACCAAAATCAATTAGGAAAAGGTGTAAGCCTATTTCCCTTTCAATCTCCTCCTTTTTGGTGATTGATGCCAACACAAACCAAAGCAAAGGTTACTTAGAATTGAACCAATATAAATTCTCATAAGATATGCATGGATTGTTTCTTTATTTTTAACATTTTGGACCACGCTTGCACCACATGTTTTATTTTTGCAAATTCTTTTGTAAATTCTTTTCAAAGTCCTTTTGCAAATAGTCAAAGGTAAATGAATAAGATTTTTAGGAGCATTTTCAAGATTTGAAATTTTCTCCCCCTGTTTCAAATGCTTTTCCTTTGACTAAACAAAACTCCCCCTCAATCAAATCCTCCTCTTAGTGTTCAAGAGGTTTTTAGATATTAGTTTTGAAAGGGTTGTACCAATTTGAAATTCTAATAAGATACCGATTGAAAAATCTTTTCTTAACTCAAATTTTTGAAAATTGGTGGTGGTGCGGTCCTTTTGCTTTGGGCTAATACTTTCTCTCCCTTTGGCATGAATCGCCAAAAACGAATACTTGAGTGAAATATAAGCCCTTTGAACTCTCCCTATGGTAAATAACATATGAGTGAAGATTATACCAAAGTTGGAGAGCGGTGTGGAGCGACGGCGAAGGATGAGTAATTTGATGGAGTGGAGTGGAAGCCTTTGTCTTCGCCGAAGATTCCAATTCCCTTTCAATCTATGACTTGGTTTGAAATACACTTGAAAACACATTAGTCATAGCATATAAAAGAGACATGATCAAAGGTATATTAATGAGCTATGTGTGCAAAACATCAAAAGAAATTCCGAGAATCAAGAATATTTAGCTTATGCCTAAGTTTGTTAAATGTGTGTTCATCTAGTGGCTTGGTAAAGATATCGGCTAATTGTTCTTTGGTGTTAATATATGCAATCTCGATATCCCCCTTTTATTGGTGATCCCTTAGAAAATGATACCGAATGGCTATGTGCTTATTGTGGCTATGCTCAACGGGATTATCCGCCATGCGGATTGCACTCTCATTATCACATAGAAGAAGAACTTTGGTTAATTTGTAACCATAGTCCCTAAGGGTTTGCCTCATCCAAAGCAATTGCGCACAACAATGGCCTACGACAATATACTCGGCTTCGGCGGTAGAAAGAGCTACAAAATTTTGCTTCTTTGAAGCCCAAGACACCAGAGATCTTCCCAAGAACTAGCAAGTCCCCGACGTGCTCTTTCTATTAATTTTACACCCCGCCCAATCGGCATCCGAATAACCAATTAAATCAAATGTGGATCCCCTAGGGTACCAGAGGCCAAACTTAGGAGTATAAACTAAATATCTCAAGATCTGTTTTACGGCCCTAAGGTGAGCTTCCTTAGGATCGGCTTGGAATCTTGCACACATGCATACGGAAGGCATTATATCCAGTTGTGAAGCACATAAATAGAGTAAAGAACCTATCATCGACCGGTATACCTTTTGATCTACGGATTTACCTCCTGTGTCGAGGTCGAGATGCCCATTGGTTCCCATGGGTGTTTTGATGGGCTTGTCATCCTTCATCCCAAACTTGTTTAAAATGTCTTGAATATACTTTGTTTGGCTAATGAAGGTGCCCTCTTGGAGTTGCTTCACTTGAAATCCCAAGAAGTACTTCAACTCCCCCATCATAGACATCTCGAATTTTTGTGTCATGATCCTACTAAATTCCTCACATGTAGATTTGTTAGTAGACCCAAATATAATATCATCAACATAAATTTGGCATACAAACAAATCATTTGCAAGTGTTTTAGTAAATAAAGTAGGATTGGCCTTTCCGACTTTGAAACCATTAGTGATAATAAAATCTCTTAGGCATTCATACCATGCTCTTGGGGCTTGCTTGAGCCCATAAAGCGCCTTAGAGAGTTTATATACATAGTTAGGGTACTCACTATTGATAGTCGCCTAGAGGGGGGGTGAATAGGGCGGAACTGAAATTTACAAATATAAACACAACTACAAGCCGGGTTAGCGTTAGAAATATAAACGAGTCCGCGAGAGAGGGCGCAAAACAAATCGCAAGCGAATAATGAAGTGTGTGACACGCGGATTTGTTTTACCGAGGTTCGGTTCTTTCAAACCTACTCCCCGTTGAGGAGGCCACAAAGGTCGGGTCTCTTTCAACCCTTCCCTCTCTCAAACGATCCCTCGGACCGAGTGAGCTTCTCTTCTCAAATCAAAGCCGGGAACAAAACTTCCCCGCAAGGGCCACCACACAATTGGTGCCTCTTGCCTTGATTACAATGGAGTTGTGATCTCAAGAACAAGTGAGAAAGAAAAGAAGCAATCCAAGCGCAAGAGCTCAAATGAACACGGCAAATCACTCTCACTAGTCACTAGGGCTTTGTGTGGAATTGGAGAGGATTTGATCTCTTTAGTGTGTCTAGAATTGAATGCTAGAGCTCTTGTAGTAGTTGTGAAGTGGAAAACTTGGATGCAATGAATGGTGGGGTGGTTGGGGTATTTATAGCCCCAACCACCAAATGTGGCCGTTGGTGGAGCTGTCTGTTCGATGGCGCACCGGACAGTCCGGTGCACACCGGACAGTCCGGTGCCCCCTGCCACGTCATCACTGCCGTTGGATTCTGACCGTTGGAGCTTCTGACTTGTGGGCCCGCCTGGGTGTCCGGTGCACACCGGACAGGTACTGTTTGATGTCCGGTGTGCCAGCATGGGCGATTCTGACTTCTGCGCGCGCAGAGCGCGCATTTAATGCGCGGCAGAGAGCCGTTGGCGCGGAGATGACCGTTGCCCTGGAGTCGCACCGGACAGTCCGGTGCACACCGGACAGTCCGGTGAATTATAGTGGACGAGCCGTTGGCTTTTCCCGAAGCTGGCGAGTTCCTGAGGCCGACCACCTATGGCGCACCGGACACTGTCCGGTGTACACCGGACAGTCCGGTGAATTATAGCCGAGTCGCCCTGGAAATTCCCGAAGGTGGCGAGTTTGAGTCTGAGTCCCCTGGTGCACCGGACAGGAACTGTTCACTGTCCGGTGGCACACCGGACAGTCCGGTGCGCCAGACCAGGGGTGCCTTCGGTTGCCCCTTTGCTCCTTTATTGAATCCAAAACTTGGTCTTTTTATTGGCTGAGGGTGAACCTTTTACACCTGTATAATCTACACACTTGGGCAAACTAGTTAGTCCAATTATTTGTGTTGGACAATTCAACCACCAAAATTATATAGGAACTAGGTGTAAGCCTAATTCCCTTTCAATCTCCCCCTTTTTGGTGATTGATGCCAACACAAACCAAAGCAAATATAGAAGTGCATAATTGAACTAGTTTGCATAATGTAAGTGTAAAGGTTGCTTAGAATTGAGCCAATATAACTACTTACAAGATATGCATGGAATGTTTCCTTTTTGTATAACATTTTGGACCACGTTTGCACCACATGTTTTGTTTTTGCAAATTCTTTTGTAAGTCCTTTTCAAAGATCTTTTGCAAATAGTCAAAGGTAAATGAATAAGAGTTTGTAAAGCATTTTCAAGATTTGAAATTTTCTCCCCCTGTTTCAAATGCTTTTCTTTTGACTTAACAAAACTCCCCCTAAAAGAGATCCACCTCTTAGTGTTCAAGAGGGTTTTGATATACCATTTTTGAAATACTACTTTCTCCCTCTTTTGAACACAATAGGATACCAAATGATAAATACTTTTGGAAAGCACTAAGTTTTTGAATTTGGTGGTGGTGGTGCGGTCCTTTTGCTTTGGGCTCATTTCTCCCCCTTTTTGGCATGAATCGCCAAAAACGGAATCATTAGAGCCCTTAAGTACTATCTTCCCCTTTGGTCATAAGTAAATGAGTTAAGATTATACCAAAGACGAAGTCCTTTTGCTTTGAATTCTCAATTCTCCCCAAAGAATGGAGAGATGCTTGGAGTGATGGCGAAGTATGAGTTACGGAGTGGAAGCCTTTGTCTTCGCCGAAGACTCCAATTACCTTTCAATACACCTATGACTTGGTTTGAAATAATCTTGAAAACACATTAGTCATAGCATATGAAAGAGACCAAAACATGATCAAAGGTATATTTATGAGCTATGTGTGCAATCTAGCAAAAGAAGTTGCGAGAATCAAGAATATTGAGCTCATGCCTAAGTTTGGTAAAGGTTTGTTCATCAAGAGGCTTGGTAAAGATATCGGCTAATTGATCTTTAGTATTAATGTAAGAAATCTCGATATCCCCCTTTTGTTGGTGATCCCTAAGAAAATGATACCGAATAGCTATGTGCTTAGTGCGGCTATGCTCGACGGGATTGTCGGCCATTTTGATTGCACTCTCATTATCACATAGCAAAGGGACTTTGGTTAATTTGTAACCATAGTCCCGCAGGGTTTGCCTCATCCAAAGCAATTGCGCGCAACAATGGCCTGCGGCAATGTACTCGGCTTCGGCGGTGGAAAGAGTGACCGAATTTTGCTTCTTTGAAGCCCAAGACACCAAGGATCTTCCCAAGAACTGGCAAGTCCCCGATGTGCTCTTCCTATTAATTTTACACCCCGCCCAATCGGCATCCGAATAACCAATTAAATCAAATGTGGATCCCCGAGGGTACCAAAGCCCAAACTTAGGTGTGTAAGCCAAATATCTCAAGATTCGTTTTACGGCCGTAAGGTGGGATTCCTTAGGGTCGGATTGGAATCTTGCACACATGCATACGGAAAGCATAATGTCCGGTCGAGATGCACATAAATAAAGCAATGAACCAATCATCGACCGGTATACCTTTTGATCCACGGACTTACCTCCCGTGTCGAGGTCGAGATGCCCATTAGTTCCCATGGGTGTCTTGATGGGTTTGGCATCCTTCATCCCAAACTTAGCAAGAATGTCTTGAGTGTACTTCGTTTGGCTAATGAAGGTGCCCTCTTGGAGTTGCTTGACTTGGAATCCTAGAAAATACTTCAACTCCCCCATCATTGACATCTCGAATTTCTGTGTCATGATCCTACTAAACTCTTCACATGTAGACTCGTTAGTAGATCCAAATATAATATCATCAACATAAATTTGGCATACAAACAAGTCATTTTCAAGAGTTTTAGTAAAGAGTGTAGGATCGGCCTTGCCGACTTTGAAGCCATTAGCAATAAGGAAATCTCTTAGGCATTCATACCATGCTCTTGGGGCTTGCTTGAGCCCATAAAGCGCCTTAGAGAGCCTATAAACATGGTTAGGATACTCACTGTCTTCAAAGCCGGGAGGTTGCTCAACATAGACCTCTTCCTTGATTGGTCCGTTGAGGAAGGCACTTTTCACGTCCATTTGATAAAGCTTAAAGCCATGGTAAGTAGCATAGGCTAACAATATTCGAATTGACTCAAGCCTAGCTACGGGTGCATAGGTTTCACCGAAATCCAAACCTTCGACTTGTGAATACCCTTTGGCCACGAGTCGAGCTTTGTTCCTTGTCACCACACCATGCTCATCTTGCTTGTTGCGGAAGACCCATTTGGTTCCTACAACATTTTGGTTAGGACGTGGAACTAAATGCCATACCTCATTCCTGGTGAAATTGTTGAGCTCCTCTTGCATTGCCATCACTCAATCCGAATCTTGAAGTGCTTCCTCTACCCTGTGTGGCTCAATAGAGGAAACAAAAGAGTAATGTTCACAAAAATGTGCAACACGAGATCGAGTGGTTACCCCCTTATGAATGTCGCCGAGGATGGTGTCGACGGGGTGATCTCGTTGTATTGCTTGGTGGACTCTTGGGTGTGGCGGTCTTGGTTCTTCCTCATCCTCCTTTTCTTGATCAATTGCATCTCCCCCTTGATCATTGCCATCATCTTGAGGTGGCTCATCTTCTTGATTTTGCCCTTCATCAACTTGAGCTTCATCCTCATTTTGAGTTGGTGGAGATGCTTGCATGGAGGAGGATGGTTGATCTTGTGCATTTGGAGACTCTTCGGATTCCTTAGGACACACATCCCCAATGGACATGTTCCTTAGCGCGATGCATGGAGCCTCTTCATTACCTATCTCATCAAGATCAACTTGCTCTACTTGAGAGCCGTTAGTTTCATCAAACACAACGTCACATGAGACTTCAACTAGTCCAGTGGACTTGTTAAAGACCCTATATGCCCTTGTGTTTGAGTCATAACCAAGTAAAAAGCCTTCTACAGTTTTAGGAGCAAATTTAGATTTTCTACCTCTTTTAACAAGAATAAAGCATTTGCTACCAAAAACTCTAAAGTATGAAATGTTGGGCTTTTTACCGGTTAGGAGTTCATAGGATGTCTTCTTGAGGATTCGGTGAAGATATAACCGATTGATGGCGTAGCAGGCGGTGTTGACCGCTTCGGCCCAAAACCGGTCCGGTGTCTTGTACTCATCAAGCATGGTTCTTGCCATGTCCAAAAGAGTTCGATTCTTCCTCTCCACTACACCATTTTGTTGAGGTGTGTAGGGAGAAGAGAACTCATGCTTGATGCCCTCCTCCTCAAGGAAGCCTTCAATTTGAGAGTTCTTGAACTCCGTCCCGTTGTCGCTTCTTATTTTCTTGATCCTTAAGCCGAACTCATTTTGAGCCCGTCTCAAGAATCCCTTTAAAGTCTCTTGGGTTTGAGATTTTTCCTGTAAAAAGAATACCCAAGTGAAGCGAGAATAATCATCCACTATTACAAGACAATACTTACTCCCGCCGATGCTTATGTAAGCAATCGGGCCGAATAGATCCATGTGGAGTAGCTCAAGCGGCCTGTCGGTCGTCATGATGTTCTTGTGTGGATGATGGACTCCAACTTGCTTCCCCGCCTGGCATGCGCTACAAATCCTGTCTTTCTCAAAATGAACATTTGTTAATCCTAAAATGTGCTCTCCCTTTAGAAGCTTATGAAGATTCTTCATCCCAACATGGGCTAGTCGGCGGTGCCAGAGCCAACCCATGTTAGTCTTAGCAATTAAGCATGTGTCGAGCTCAGCTCTATCAAAATCTACTAAGTATAGCTGACCCTCTAACACACCTTTAAATGCTATTGAATCATCACTTCTTCTAAAGACAGTGACACCTACATCAGTAAAAAGACAGTTGTAGCCCATTTGACATAATTGGGAAACAGAAAGCAAGTTGTAATCTAAAGAATCAACAAGAAAAACATTGGAAATAGAATGGTCAGGAGATATAGCAATTTTACCAAGTCCTTTGACCAAACCTTGATTTCCATCCCCGAATGTGATAGCTCGTTGGGGATCTTTGTTTTTCTCATATGAGGAGAACATCCTTTTCTCCCCGGTCATGTGGTTTGTGCACCCGCTGTCGAGTATCCAACTTGAGCCCCCGGATGCATAAACCTACAAAACAAATTTAGTTCTTGATTTTAGGTACCCAAACTGTTTTGGGTCCTTTGGCATTAGAAACAAGAACTTTGGGTACCCAAACACAAGTCTTGGAGCCCTTGTGTTTGCCCCCAACAAACTTGGCAACGACCTTGCCGGATTTGTTAGTAAGCACATAAGAAGCATCAAAAGTTTTAAAAGAAATGGCATGATCATTTGATGCATTAGGAATTTTCTTCTTAGGCAACTTGGCACGGGTTGGTTGCCTAGAACTAGATGTCTCACTCTTATACATAAAAGCATGGTTAGAACTAGAGTGAGATTTCCTAGAATGAATTTTCCTAATTTTATCCTCGGGATAACCGGCAGGATATAAAATGTAACCCTCGTTATCCTGAGGCATGGGAGCCTTGCCCTTAACAAAATTTGACAATCTTTTAGGAGGGGCACTAATTTTGACATTGTCTCCCCTTTGGAAGCCAATGCCATCCTTAATGCCCGGGCGTCTCCCATTATAAAGCATGCTACGAGCAAATTTAAATTTCTCATTTTCTAAGTTGTGCTCGGCAATTTTAGCATCTAATTTTGCTATATGATCATTTTGTTGTTTAATTAAAGCCATGTGATCATGAATAGCATTAACATCAATATCTCTACATCTATCACAAATAGACACATGCTCAATAGTAGATGTAGACGGTTTGCAAGAATTTAATTCTACAACCTTAGCTTGTAATATGTCATTTTTAGTTCTAAGGTCGGAAATAGTAGCATTGCAAACATCAAAATCTTTAGCCTTAGCAATTAAATTTTCATTCTCTAATCTAAGGCTAGCAAGAGATACATTCAATTCATCAATCTTAGCAAGCAAGTCAACATTATCATCTCTAAGATTGGGAATTGAAACATTACAAACATGTGAATCAACCTTAGCATTTAAGATAGCATTTTCATTTCTAAGGTTGTCAATCATCTCACGACAAGTGCTTAGCTCACTAGATAATTTTTCACATTTCTCAATTTCAAGAGCATAAGCCTTTTTAACCTTAACATGTTTTTTGTTTTCTTTAATTAGACAATCCTCTTGGGAATCCAAAAGGTCATCCTTTTCATGAATAGCACTAACCAATTCATTCAATTTTTCCTTTTGAGCTATGTTAAGGTTGGCAAAAAGGGAACGCAAATTATCTTCCTCATCACTAGCATTGTCATCACTAGAGGATTCATATTTAGTGGAGGATTTAGATTTAACCTTCTTTTTGCCGTCCTTTGCCATGAGGCACTTGTGGCCGACGTTGGGGAAGAGGAGTCCCTTGGTGACGGCGATGTTGGCGGCGTCCTCGTCGGAGGAGGAGTCGCTTGAGCTCTCGTCGGAATCTCATTCCCGACAAACATGGGCATCGCCGCCCTTCTTCTTGTAGTACCTCTTCTTCTCCTTTCTTCTCCCCTTCTTGTCGTCGCCTCGGTCGCTGTCACTAGATATAGGACATTTAGCAATAAAATGACCGGGCTTACCACATTTGTAGCAAACCTTCTTGGAGCGAGACTTGTAGTCTTTCCCCCTCCTTTGTTTGAGGATTTGGCGGAAGCTCTTGATGACGAGCGCCATCTCCTCATTGTCAAGCTTGGAGGCGTCGATTGGTTGTCGACTTGGTGTAGCCTCCTCCTTCTTCTCCTCCGTTGCCTTGAATGCAACGGGTTGAGCTTCGGATGTGGTGGCATCATCAAGCTCGTTGATCTTCCTCGAGCCTTCGATCATGCACTCAAAACTCACAAAATTCCCGATAACTTCCTCGGGGGTCATTTTAGTATATCTAGGATTACCACGGATTAATTGAACTTGAGTAGGGTTAAGGAAAATAAGAGATCTTAGAATAACCTTAACCATCTCGTGGTCATCCCATTTTACGCTCCCGAGGTTGCGCACTTGATTCACCAAGGTCTTGAGCCGGTTGTACATGTGTTGTGGCTCCTCCCCTTTGCGAAGCCGGAACCGACCGAGCTCCCCCTCGATCGTTTCCCGCTTGGTGATCTTGGTGAGCTCGTCTCCTTCGTGCGCGGTTTTGAGCACATCCCAAATCTCCTTGGCGCTCTTCAACCCTTGTACTTTGTTATACTCCTCTCTACTTAGAGAGGCGAGGAGTATTGTTGTTGCTTGGGAGTTGAAGTGCTCGATTTGGGCCACCTCATCTTCATCATAGTTCTCATCCCCTACGGATGGTACCTGCGCACCAAACTCAACAACATCCCATATGCTTTTGTGGAGCGAGGTTAGATGAAATCGCATTAAATCGCTCCACCTAGCGTAATCTTCACCATCAAAAGTTGGTGGTTTGCCTAATGGGACGGAAAGTAAAGGTGTATGTTTGGAAATGCGAGGGTAGCGTAGGGGAATCTTACTATACTTCTTGCGCTCTTGGCGCTTAGAAGTGACGGAGGGCGCATCGGAGTCGGAGGTCGATGTTGATGAAGTGTCGGTCTCGTAGTAGACCACCTTCCTCATCCTCTTGTGCTTGTCGCCTTTTCGATGCGGCTTGTGGGAAGAAGATTTTTCCTTCTTCTCTTTGTGGTGAGAAGAAGATTTCTTCTCCTTCCCTTTGTTGGAGGAGCTCTTCTTCTTCTCCCTCCTTTTGGTGCGGGACTCTTCCGATGAAGTGCTCCCGTGGCTTGTAGTGGGCTTTTCGCCGGTCTCCATCTCCTTCTTGGCGTGATCTCCCGACATCACTTCGAGCGGTTAGGCTCTAATGAAGCACCGGGCTTTGATACCAATTGATAGTCGCCTAGAGGGGGGTGAATAGGGCGAAACTGAAATTTACAAATATAAACACAACTACAAGCCGGGTTAGCGTTAGAAATATAAACGAGTCCGCGAGAGAGGGCGCAAAACAAATCGCAAGCGAATAATGAAGTGTGTGACACGCGGATTTGTTTTACCGAGGTTCGGTTCTTTCAAACCTACTCCCCGTTGAGGAGGCCACAAAGGCCGGGTCTCTTTCAACCCTTCCCTCTCTCAAACGATCCCTCGGACCGAGTGAGCTTCTCTTCTCAAATCAAAGCCGGGAACAAAACTTCCCCGCAAGGGCCACCACACAATTGGTGCCTCTTGCCTTGATTACAATGGAGTTGTGATCTCAAGAACAAGTGAGAAAGAAAAGAAGCAATCCAAGCGCAAGAGCTCAAATGAACACGGCAAATCACTCTCACTAGTCACTAGGGCTTTGTGTGGAATTGGAGAGGATTTGATCTCTTTAGTGTGTCTAGAATTGAATGCTAGAGCTCTTGTAGTAGTTGTGAAGTGGAAAACTTGGATGCAATGAATGGTGGGGTGGTTGGGGTATTTATAGCCCCAACCACCAAATGTGGCCGTTGGTGGAGCTGTCTGTTCGATGGCGCACCGGACAGTCCGGTGCACACCGGACAGTCCGGTGCCCCCTGCCACGTCATCACTGCCGTTGGATTCTGACCGTTGGAGCTTCTGACTTGTGGGCCCGCCTGGGTGTCCGGTGCACACCGGACAGGTACTGTTTGATGTCCGGTGTGCCAGCATGGGCGATTCTGACTTCTGCGCGCGCAGAGCGCGCATTTAATGCGCGGCAGAGAGCCGTTGGCGCGGAGATGACCGTTGCCCTGGAGTCGCACCGGACAGTCCGGTGCACACCGGACAGTCCGGTGAATTATAGTGGACGAGCCGTTGGCTTTTCCCGAAGCTGGCGAGTTCCTGAGGCCGACCACCTATGGCGCACCGGACACTGTCCGGTGTACACCGGACAGTCCGGTGAATTATAGCCGAGTCGCCCTGGAAATTCCCGAAGGTGGCGAGTTTGAGTCTGAGTCCCCTGGTGCACCGGACAGGAACTGTTCACTGTCCGGTGGCACACCGGACAGTCCGGTGCGCCAGACCAGGGGTGCCTTCGGTTGCCCCTTTGCTCCTTTATTGAATCCAAAACTTGGTCTTTTTATTGGCTGAGGGTGAACCTTTTACACCTGTATAATCTACACACTTGGGCAAACTAGTTAGTCCAATTATTTGTGTTGGACAATTCAACCACCAAAATTATATAGGAACTAGGTGTAAGCCTAATTCCCTTTCAACTATCTTCAAAGCCGGGGGGAGGTTGCTCAACATAGACCTCTTCCTTGATTGGTCCGTTGAGGAAGGCACTTTTCACGTCCATTTGATAAAGCTTGAAGCCATGGTAAGTAGCATAGGCAAGTAAAATGCGAATTGATTCTAGCCTAGCTACGGGTGCATAGGTTTCACCGAAATCCAAACCTTCGACTTGTGAATATCCCTTGGCTACAAGTCGGGCTTTGTTCCTTGTCACCACACCATGCTCATCTTGCTTGTTGCGGAAGACCCACTTGGTTCCTACAACATTTTGGTTAGGACGTGGATAAATGCCATACCTCATTCCTAGTGAAGTTGTTGAGCTCCTCTTGCATCGCCACCACCCAATCCGAATCTTGAAGTGCTTCCTCTACCTTGTGTGGCTCAATAGAGGAAACAAAAGAGTAATGTTGGTGGAGATGCTTGCATGGAGGAAGATGGTTGATCTTGTGCTTGTGGAGGCTCTTCGGATTCCTTAGGACACATGCCCCCAATGGACATGTTCCTTAGCGCGACGCACGGAGCCTCTTCATCATCTAGCTCATCAAGATCAACTTGCTCTACTTGAGAGCCGTTAGTCTCATCAAACACAATGTCACAAGAAACTTCAACTAGTCCAGAGGACTTGTTAAAGACTCTATATGCCCTTGTGTTTGAATCATATCCTAGTAAAAAGCCTTCTACAGCCTTAGGAGCAAATTTAGATTTTCTACCTCTTTTAACAAGAATAAAGCATTTGCTACCAAAGACTCTAAAATATGACACATTGGGCTTTTTACCGGTTAGGAGTTCGTATGATGTCTTCTTGAGGATTCGGTGTAGATATAGCCGGTTGATGGTGTAGCAAGCGGTGTTGACCGCTTCCGCCCAAAACCGATCTGAAGTCTTGTACTCATCAAGCATGGTCCTTGCCATGTCCAATAGAGTTCGATTCTTCCTCTCCACTACACCATTTTGTTGTGGCGTGTAGGGAGAAGAGAACTCATGCTTGATGCCCTCCTCCTCAAGGAAGCCTTCAATTTGAGAGTTCTTGAACTTCATCCCGTTGTCGCTTCTTATCTTCTTGATCCTCAAGCCGAACTCATTTTGAGCCCGTCTCAAGAATCCTTTCATAGTTTCTTGGGTGTGAGATTTTTCCTGCAAAAAGAATACCCAAGTGAAGCGAGAATAATCATCCACAATAACTAGACAGTACTTACTTCCGTCGATGCTTATGTAAGCTATCGGGTCGAATAGGTCCATGTGTAGGAGCTCGAGTGGCCTGTCGGTCGTCATGATGTTCTTGTGTGGATGATGAACACCAACTTGCTTCCCTGCCTGACATGCGCTACAAATCATGTCTTTCTCAAAATGAACATTGGTTAGTCCCAAAATGTGCTCTCCCTTTAGAAGCTTGTGAAGATTCTTCATTCCAACATGTGCTAGACGGCGATGCCAGAGCCAGCCCATGTTAGTCTTAGCGATTAAGCAAGTGTCGAGTTCAGCTCTATCAAAATCTACTAAGTATAGCTGACCCTCTTACACTCCCTTAAATGCTACTGAATCATCACTTCTTCTAAAGACAGTAACACCTATATCCGTGAAAAGACAGTTGTAACCCATTTTACATAATTGCGAAACTGAAAGCAAGTTGTAATCTAAAGAATCTACAAGAAAAACATTGGAAATGGAATGGTCAGGAGATATAGCAATTTTACCCAATCCTTTGACCAAACCTTGATTTCCATCCCCGAATGTGATAGCTCGTTGGGGATCTTGTTTTTTCTCGTAGGAGGACAACATCTTTTTCTCCCCTGTCACGTGGTTTGTGCACCCGCTATCGATGATCCAACTTGAGCCCCTAGATGCATAAACCTACAAAACAAATTTAGTTCTTTATTTTAGGTACCCAAACGGTTTTGGGTCCTTTGACATTAGATACAAGAACTTTGGGTACCCAAACACAAGTCTTTGACCCCTTGTGCTTGCCCCAACATACTTGGCAACAACCTTGCCGGATTTGTTAGTCAAAACATAAGATGCATCAAAAGTTTGAAATGAAATGTTAGAATCATTCGATGCAATAGGAGTTTTCTTCTTAGGCAATTTAGCACGGGTTGATTGCCTAGAGCTAGCTGTCTCACCCTTATACATAAAAGCATGATTAGGGCCAGAGTGAGACTTCCTAGAGTGAATTCTCCTAATCTTGTGCTCGAGATAACCGACAGGGTACAAAATGTAACCCTCGTTATCCTGAGGCATGGGAGCCTTGCCCTTAACAAAGTTTGACAATCTTTTAGGAGGGGCATTAAGTTTGACATTGTCTCCCTTTTGGAAGCCAATGCCATCCTTGATGCCAGGGCGTCTCCCACTATAAAGCATGCTTCTAGCAAATTTAAATTTTTCATTTTCTAAGTCATGCTCATTAATTTAGGCATTGAGTTGAGCTATGTGATCATTTTGTTTCTTAATTAAAGCTAGGTGATCATGAATAGCATCAACATTAATGTCTCTACATCTAGTGCAAATGGAAACATGCTCAACGGTAGATGTAGAGGGTTTGCAAGATTTTAGTTCAACAATCTTAGCATGTAAAATGTCATTTTCACTTCTAATATTGGAAATGGTAACATTGCAAATATCTAAGTCTTTAGCCTTAGCAATTAATTTTTCATTCTCATTTCTAAGGCTAGCAAGAGAGACATTCAATTCTTCAATCTTAGCAAGTAAAATAACATTATCATCTCTAAGATTGGAAATTGAATCATCACATATATTTGAATCAACCTTAGCAATTAATCTAGCATTCTCATTTTTAAGGTTGGCAATAATATCATGGCACGTGCTTATCTCACTAGAAAAAATTTCACATTTTTCTACCTCTAGAGCATAAGCATTCTTAACCTTAACATGCTTCTTATTTTCCTTAATTAGGAAGTCCTCTTGGGAGTCCAAGAGTTCATCCTTCTCATGAATAGCACTAATTAATTCATTTAATTTTTCTTTTTGTTGCATGTTTAGGTTGGCAAAAAGGGTGCGCAAGTTATCCTCCTCATCACTAGAATTATCCTCATCACTAGAGGTTGCATATTTAGTGGAGGATTTTGATTTTACCTTCTTCCTTTTGTCGTCCTTGGCCATGAGGCACTTGTGGCCGACGTTGGGGAAGAGGAGTCCCTTGGTGATGGCGATGTTGGCGGCGTCCTCGTCGGAGGAGTCGGAGGAGCTCTCGTCGGAGTTCCACTCACGGCACACATGGGCATCGTCGCCCTTCTTCTTGTAGTACCTCTTCTTTTCTCTCATCTTGCCCTTCTTGTCGTTATCCATGTCACTATCACTTGATAAAGGACATTTTGCAATAAAGTGATCGGGTTTACCACACTTGTAGCACACTTTCTTGGAGCGGGATTTGTAGTCCTTCCCCCTCCGTTGCTTGAGGATTTGGCGGAAGCTCTTGATGATGAGCGCCATCTCCTCGTTGTCGAGCTTGGATGCATCAATGGGGAGTCTACTTGATGTAGACTCTTCCTTCTTCTCCTCCGTTGCCTTGAATGCGACCGGTTGTGCTTCGGGCGCGGAGGAGGCATCTTGCTCGATGATTTTCTTTGAGCCTATGATCATCAATTCAAAGCTCACAAATTTTCCTATTACTTCCTCGGGAGACATTAGTGTGTATCTAGGATCACCACGTATTAATTGAACTTGCGTAGGGTTAAGAAAAACGAGTGATCTAAGAATAACCTTGACCATTTCATGGTCATCCCATTTGGTGCTCCCGAGGTTGCGCACTTGGTTCACCAAGGTCTTGAGCCAGTTGTACATCTCTTGTGGCTCCTCCCCTTGGCGAAGCCGGAAGCGACTGAGCTCCCCCTCGATCGTCTCCCACTTGGTGATTTTTGTCACCTCGTCTCCTTCGTGCGCGGTCTTGAGTACGTCCCAAATCTCCTTGGCGCTCTTCAATCCTTGCACCTTGTTATACTCCTCTCGACTTAGAGAGGTGAGGAGTATAGTGGTGGCTTGGGAGTTGAAGTGCACGATTTGGGCCACCTCGTCCTCATCATAATCTTCATCCCCTATGGATGGTACCTATACACCAAACTCAACAACATCCCATATGCTTTTGTGGAGTGAGGTTAGGTGATATCTCATCATATCACTCCACCTAGAATAATCTTCACTGTCAAACGTCGGTGGTTTGCCTAATGGGACGGAAAGTAATGGAGTATGCTTAGGAATGCGAGGATAGCGTAGGGGGATCTTACTATACTTCTTGCGCTCTTGGCGCTTAGAAGTGACAAACGCGGCGTCGGATCTGGATGTGGAGGGCGAGGAAGATTCGGTCTCGTAGTAGACCACTTTCTTCATTTTCTTCTTCTTCTCGCCACTCTTGTGTGATCGAATGCGTGAAGGGGATCCATCCTTCTTGTTGTTGGCGGACTCCCTTGATGGAGCCTTCCCGTGGCTTGTAGCGGACTTCTCACCGCCGATCATCATCTTCTTGGTGTGATCTCCCGACATCACTTCGAGCGGTTAAGCTCTAATGAAGCACCGGGTTCTGATACCAATTGAAAGTCGACTAGAGGGGGGTGAATAGGGCGAATCTGAAATTTATAAACTTAAGCACAACTACAAGTCGGGTTAGCGTTAGAAATATGAACGAGTCCCAGAGAGAGGGTGAAAAATAAATCGCAAGCCTTTCCCTCTCTCAAACGGTCACTTAGACCGAGTGAGCTTCTCTTCTCAATCAAACGGGACACAAAGTCCCCGCAAGGACCACCACACAATTGATGTCTCTTGCCTCGGTTACAATTGAGTTGATAACAAGAAAGAATGAGAAAACGAAGCAATCCAAGCGCAAGAGCTCAAATGAACACAAGTCACTCTCTCACAAGTCACTATTTGATTTGGAATGAACTAAGGACTTGGGAGAGGATTTGATCTCTTTGGTGTGTCTTCTATTGAATGTTATAGCTCTTGTAATGTGTGTGAAGTCAGAAAACTTGGATGCAATGAATGCTGGGTGGTTGGGGGTATTTATAGCCCCAACCACCAAACTAGTCGTTTGGTGAAGGCTGCTGTCGCATGGCGCACCGGACAGTCTGGTGCGCCACCGGTCACTGTCCGGTGCGCCTGCCATGTCACCTGGCCGTTGGATTCCGACCGTTGGAGCTTCTGTCTTCTGGGCCACCGGACAGTCCGGTGGTGCACCGGACAGGCACTGTTTAGTGTCCGGTGCGCCATCAGGCTCTGCTCTGACTCTGGCGCGCACTGTAGCGCATTTAATGCCTTCTGCAGACGACCGTTGGCGCGAAGTAGTCGTTGCTCCGCTGGCACACCGGACAGTCTGGTGGGCCACCGGACACTGTCCGGTGCTACACCAGATAGTCCGGTGAATTATAGCGGAGCGGCCTCCAGAATTCCCAAAGGTGAGCAGTTCGGAGTTGGAGTCCCTGGTGCACCAGACAGTCCGGTGCGCCAGACCAGGGCACACTTCGGCTGACTTTTGCTCTCTATATTTGAATCCTTTTTTTGGTCTTTTTATTGGTTTGTTGTGAACCTTTGGCACCTGTAGAACTCATAATCTAGAGCAAACTAGTTAGTCCAATTATTTGTGTTGGGCAATTCAACCACCAAAATCAATTAGGAAAAGGTGTAAGCCTATTTCCCTTTCACAGGTACTAGCAGGGCCTCTCAGTTGTTGGGCAGCGAACAACGACTTCTATGTTTCCGTGCAACGGATTAATCCGAACTTTAGCTCCATTACCCTTATCCACTCATCAGCTTCAAGAGGGTCTTCAGCTTTAACGAAGAGTGGGGGACGTGTTTCAGAGAAATCCAGATATGAGGTTTCACGCGGTCCCTGTGGAGGAGCCCTTCCACCATGCTGCTGGAATTGATTACCCGCCATCTCGCGTAAAAAGCAGGTATTATCGGCAGTCGCGTTGACCAAGGCAGCAATAGCCTCGGCCAACGTCGGTGGTACAGGTGGTGGATTAGGAGTATCTTCCCGACCACGGGAAGTACCCGCACCGTCCTGCGCACGAGTCCTTGATGGCATTTGAGGCAAAGAAACATTTAGAAAAAATATAACATGCCGATACACACCATCATTTTACATTACCAAGATGTAATGATACAGACTCAAGTGTACATTTAGAAAAAATATAACATGCCGATACTTATTTTACATAGGTATAGTTCCTACATTATACTAGTCTAGTCTTCGTCGTCCTTGGTTTCTTCATTTCCTACCGTGGGAGACCGATCGTCAGCCAGGTTCATGGAAGGAGGAGGCCTAAAAAGGTCTAGCTCCTCATCAGTTCCTTCACCTGCTGTCCTTGATGGACCGACTCCCATTGCAACAGGGTCGACAGGCATGTCCAGGTGTAGTCGCGAATACAGTACATGCACTTTCTCTTGTAAGGTATTGTAGTACACCTGCAAGTTGTCAAGGGCCGCACTAAGCTCGGTCACACGAGCACGAGCTTTGGCTTCCCGATCCCAAGCAACCGAACATGAGTTGACGGCCCAATCGACCGTCAGATCCCGTTCAGCAAGCTAGTCTTGCACGCGTCTGACGTCAGCTGCCAACTCATTTATACGCTGACCATCTTCTGCCCACACCCTGTTTCGGTGACGTAACTCCGTCCGAAGTTGTTCCACTTGAGCTTCCAAGTCTCCGATTGGATCGTTGCTGCCGCCGCTGCTCCCTTCATGTCTTAGAGCCAACTGATGATGAGGCACGCCAATAGGTCCAGTGGACTTACGCGCGGTTTTCCTCGTATGTGGCATATCTCCATAAGGGGGGAAATTTATTAGTGTAGTTTTTAAACATGATGCATGCATAATTATAGAATCAACCTTCGTTGATCCTACTTCCTCTATTTTGCACTCTATTACCTAGTCTTATAGGATGAGAACTTCCAGAAAATGATAAAGTAAGAAAGAAATTTTCTTGGATAAGTATTTGAAAATTCTTTTTGAAATGTTTCATAATATCTGAAGAGATGGGCTTTGCTCCGATACCAGCTGTGATAGAACCTCCCAAGTCATTAGGCTCACCTACAGTTGTCCTTGTCCAACGGACCTTGGACAACCCTGGAGGTGCACATAATCACTTGACAAGTTCGGTATCTATATCTTTTTCCTTGCCCAAGAGTGTTTTCACCCGTCATGCAGATATTACAACACATCGGAGGAACGAATAAGCAGAAGCGAATTACAATAACTTAACTTACATTCATTAAAATATAGAAAGAGTGTTATAATTACATCACCAGGATATAAGAGTGCATAAGCATTATTATTATTACAAACCTGGGAGGCAAAAAACCCCTCCTGTATAAAAGTATATTGTTTTTCAAAAGGAAGGACCACGTCCTTCCGCAACCACGTTACTGTCATTACCTGTCACTAATAGTGGATCCTTAAAAATCCAGTTTTATTAGCAAGTTAAGTCATTACCTGTCACTAGAGTTCTTTCTACCCTAGTTCAAGCACTTGGCCTATACTAGCCATCCTTTTATTAACCCTTCTCGTTCACTGGAATGCTACGTGTAGGGAAGTGACCAAGTCTTCATGTCCGAGAAGTAACGGCGATCCGAATCGATTAATACCCAGCTGGGGATCTCCAATCACACGACATATGTAGCACTTAACCCTTGCATATGTCAACTCGCCACCGGTGTTCTTAAGACCAGACTGGGTTCACGCCAACCGAGAGCACAGATACACCACTGTCCAGCCTCTTGCCACGGAGGGTACACGCTACTCTCGCCATCTCTCCACTCCCATTACGTGTTAGCCTTTCTAGTATTAGTCTGCCCGAAGCAAAGCTTACAAATGATGAGGCATGTGACCAGTTAAAAGGTCCTCAATCATCAAGCCTACATCAACACGGTCCTTAATCGACTCAGACGGAGACACTACACCGAGACTCTCTCTTCTCGTGCAAGTCACTCGTCCAGTCTCAGCTTTATCATTTAAAACCCCAAAGTTTGGTACCTGGCAGAGGTACATCTTTTCCGATGTTGAACCCATCACGGCCATGATGGATCTACCATCAAGTTTTATTTTTGAAAATATATCATCCATTGTGAAGCATCATCTTTTGTTTAAAAACAAAACATTTGTTTTTCTAAAGCAGGACTAAGCATCAGAAAACCTTTTAATAAAACAGGTAATCAAGGAATGGTAAATAGCTCCAAGGAAGGAAATGCAGCAATTGGTTTAACACTCAACTCCTATCACCTAATGCATCATTCAAGTGATAAAGAGTTTAAAACAGCAAGGAGGTGGCAAATGCACCGGGGCTTGCCTTGTGTCGTAGGTGAGTCGGACTCTGTTCCACATATGTCAAAGTGAAAACAGTTTCCAACAGGTGGATTTTCTGTTGACGGAGTAGGCTCTTCCTCTTCAACAGTCACTTCTTCTTCGTTCTCTATATATAACCATATATAATCATGAATGCTCATGTAATGCTTATGAAAATGCAATAGTAGAAAAGTTGTATCAAGTTGTATCTTGAATACAACTTTCCTTCACGGTACTCCAGGGGAACTAGGGTTTTCTGGGTCAACACCCTAGTAGGGTTAGGCAGTTTTACCCTAAGGGGCTAGGGTTTTGGGTTTGAGAACTAAACAATGTCCAAAGCATATCAAACTTTACCCAATGAATGGTGAAGACTCGTTTTTCATAACCTTCGTCCAAGATTCATTATACCCGAGAGGGAATAATGCTTCGAAGGACGAAGATCTTTTAACGATTAATAATTGTGTTGCCTTGTTTTATGGTTCACAGCAATAAAAAACAAGTGAACAACAGTTGCCTCCTATCTGCCGACCACGGACGGTCCGCGCCCTTGGTCCGGACAGTCCGCCCCTGCACATCAACAGCTGAAATCGCAACGGTCAGCAGCAATGGCTATATCAACGGCTACAACTGCATTAAATGTGTCGTTAGATGTCAGATAAATCAGTCGCAGACGATCCGGCCGTGTACCCCGGACAGTCCGTGAGGACGCTAAAAATGCATTTTACTGAACCCGTCAAATTCGGGTTTTCTGGTTTTTCAACGAGCGGACGGTCCGCGCCTGAGGCCGGACGATGCTCTCTTCTGCTTTGGATAGTCCGCAGTATAAATGCGAGTTTTGCATAGTTCATGTCCGAGGCACACCTTGGTGTCGCGGACGGTCCGCTGTAAGGGCCCAGACGGTCCGCGCATAGGTGAATTTTCCAAAAAGCTTCTCATGTCCGGAATAATCTACGATATTTTGGACAGTCGACTTAGAATTGATATAGATGGACTTATGCACCTGAGAAATAATCAACTAGGCAAACTAGTTAGTCCATAAGATTTGTCATGGATGTCAAGCACCAAAATTGATTTATTAGAAAATGGTTGAGGCCATTTCCCTTTCAGTAATTAATGACAACGATATGTGGTCTAACACATTCCCTTTCAAATTTAATGACATAGGAGTCAAAAGAGAGTAATAATAATAATAATAATAATAATAATAATAATAATAATAATAATAATAATAATAATAATAATAATAATAATAATAATAATAATAATAATAATAATAAATATTATCGCAAGCAGTAGAAGTATTAATTATGTTAGAATTTTGTGTGACATTTTAAATCTGGAGTGCAAAACAAGAATTCAAATTTTGTTTGAATCTTTGAATTTGGGGGAAAAGAAAGGAAAATGGAAAATAAATGAAGAAAAAAACAAAAGAAAACACTGTTGGGCCTCAAGTCAACTTTTTAGCCCACCGGGGAATTACGCCCGCGCAGCCCACCAGCCCACCTCTGCCCTCATTCACTGACGGTGTGGGCCACGCAGTCAGCCACACACCCGTGCGCCAGCCCAAGATCCGTTCGCGCGTGCGTTAGTGGGACCCATGTATCAGCTGGCCCCTTTCCTCTTTCCCCGTTCCTGTGTCACTGTGTGGATGTCGCATGGGTCCCGCGGGTGGATGCCTCGTCCTGCACCGTGCGCGGTGCGGCTCCATGCGGGGTTGGGAGATCTCCCCAAATCCTCGCCGTGGTAATCGCAGGTGGGTTGCAACAGAACGCCTGATCCTGCTCGGCATGACTGTATAAATTGTGTGCCGCCCGAGCTCCTTGAATCTCATCGGAAGGGCTCGGTCCGCGCGCATTAACTGGTGCTGTGATACTCGTCGGAGTGAGAACGCCGCCATCGCGCCTGGCCATCTCCCACACCGTGTTGTGCCCTCTATTGGTGGCCTGGGTGATTCTCGGGGTCGCATGAAGGGAGTTTGTGGCTCTAGTGCGGGAGCAGGGCATCGGGGTGGGGGAAGGGCTCGGGATTTCTCGCCTGCGCTATGGAACACCACCATTTCTGCCCCCCACCGCGGGCAAGCACCCTCATCGCCTTATCGCCGGTAATTGACCCTCGCCCACGTTCGATGTAGTCGGCTCTTCGTGTATCACCAGTCAAATCAGATTTTAGGGCTTGGAATCAAAGGATGGTGTGGTCTGGCCATGGCGCCGCCGTGGAGGGATCGTCGGCGCCGCCGCGTCTGGTTTGTGGCAATTATGGACCGTTGGTCTTTGGATGGACGCTTGTGATTGGATCATAAAATACCCCAGCGCCTCAAAGCTTCGTGACCGTTCGATCGGGATGGATGGGTGAGATTAGATCCTAAGAATACCGATTCAGCCAGTTAGATCTAGGCCTTCGGATCTTGATCTTGCGTCTCAGATCGGGGGCGCGTTATAACGGTCGTGCCAGTTTTACAAAAGATTCTCGGGTTTTTTGAAACTAACCCGTCGTCCACATGTGTGAAAGTAACCTTACATCCAAGTCCTAGGTTTTACGCTTTAGACCCTATCCTCTCTGGAATTTGTGCCCGAAGTCCAAATAGAACTCAGGTTTAATAAATAAACCAGAAAATGATTTTTTAATGTAGAAATTAAATCCAAAACATACGCATAACTTCTTTGTTTTAAACCCAAATTGATTCATTCGAGTTGCATTAAATTTATATTAATATTTTTTATCATCTAGTAACCTTATTTTGTTATGAAACATATGGTTAAAATTATGCTCTTAATTTGTTTTAGATCTAACACTTAAATATTCGGAAAATCATAACTCTTTAACCGTAACTCCGATTTTAGTGATTCTCAAACCTAAGATCTCGTTACGATGCGTAAATCATTATTATGTAGCTTGTTCTTATGTTTGGTGTGATGTTATTTTTCCTATACCATATTTGTTTGTATTGCTACGAATAGCAGCGAGGTTACGAGTCACTTGAAGACCAAATTGGTACCTGGGGATCTCAAGTCTAAGGCAAGTTGTACCCTTGATCACTCTTCTTTACCTAATAATGTTCCTATTAATCACTGTGACATGCTCAGGTTAATTTGATGGGACCTAATAGGTTTCCCTAGCATTGTTTATCGCCCACCTTGCAAACAAATGAGCTATTAGGTAGATTGGCTATTGCTCTCCCTGGTTTTGGGAAATTAATATTTTATTATAATCATGTTACAATTATGTTGTTGTTTTAATTATTGTTCATGATAAGATCATCATGTTAATTGGAACATGGAGAACCACTCGGGAAAACAGTGCTACCACAAGGGTGGAACGGGACGCCCTTGGCCAAGTAATTAGGAAAGCTAGGGAGAGATTACCTTACCTGGAAGGGGCAAGCGGGGAGGCGTTGCTGCTACAGTATAGGGAGGTCCTCGGGTCGAACTATTTGTAAAGCTTTTCGGACGAGGGATTCCTATGCTTCCTTTGTCCTGAATCTGTAGCGTGTTTTCTCGAACTAGCTGAACTTTAGAAAGGCCTCGTAGTGCTACCCTGCCTTGCTTCCTCGGTAGAGGTGTATAGGGTCCGATCAACCTCATGACAAATGGGTAACACGACTTGTGGGTAAAGATGTGCAACCTCTGTAGAGTGTAAAACTGGTATATCAGCCGTGCTCACGGTCATGAGCGGCTCGGGCACTCACATGATTAATTTATGGAATTAAACTTAATTTGTCATTTGCATTGCATTATGGGTGTTGTTATTAATTTGGATCTCTTATTTAATTGGGCTGGTATCTACTTATACTTAGTAACTTCTAATAAAATTTTAACCAACTCTAAAAGCAATGCTCAGTTTCAACCATCTCCTTTGGTAAGCCTTACACTTCACATGAATTCCCACCTTTGGTGAGTTCATGAACAATTTCCCCACAACTTATTGAGCGGTGAACGTATGTGAGCCACCCTTGTTGTACTCACATCCCCTAGGTCAAGAATAGGTACCGCAGGATGAGGTGCATGAAGGATGTCGCGATGAGTTCGTGAGTGGTCTAGGTCGTCGTCTCCCAATCAACTTTTGGTTGTTGGATCGTTGTATTTGTATGATGTAATTATTTAATTATTTTGTACACAACTCCATTATATATTAATGATGTGACATTCGTTTATGTACCATAAGTCATCATATGTGTGAGACTTGATCCTAGCACACTTGGTGATTATTTCGCGCCCGGGTTTTGGATCCCTAAAATCCGGGTGTGACAATAGATACACGCCCACCTCATCACCTCTAAACACCTCTATTCCCTCAAACCTATCCTCTTGTGCCAACTCATTTCGCTGCACCAACTTGTTTACACCCACCGCCTTCATCTCGTCCCTGCCGCTTGTCACACCCGGTTTTGAAGGTAAACCGAATGCGAACCATGTACGTGCCAGGATCAGTAATTCACGTACACGGCGATTACATAAATGACTCATCATAGCACAATGCTTCGAATTACAATAAAGAGTAAGTAATAATATTACAGACTAGAGCCATTTACATAATATAAATCAAAGTACACAGAATCGAAACGTAGCCAACGTAAACAACCCACCACAGGCAGCTGACTGGGGGAGGTCGCTAGCCTAATCCTCGAACTCGTCGAAGTCCTAGAACTCCTGGAGATCCGCCTCGACGACTTCTTCTTTACCTGAGCAGAGATTGCACCAAAGGCAACCTGGTGTTTTGTGAAAGCAAGGGTGAGTACACATCAACGTACTCAGCAAATGTCCCGTTTGGCTGTAGTGGACTAGCTTTATGTGGGGTTAAGGTCAAAGCAGATTGCTTTTAGTTGGTCAGATATTTATTATTAATGGAAGCCAAGTTTTATCATATAACCAACCCGTGAACCATTTCCTCATCGAGGAAACCTCATTATCATCATCGAACCGAAATAATAAAAAGAACCATTGTATCTCGAACCATCTGTATCTCTAATCAAAGAGGATCCCAAGGCCGCTCATAACCGTGAGCACGGCTGATATATCAGTTTCATTACCCTCTGCAGAGGTCGCACACTTTACCCATGAGTCGTGATTCCCGTTTTGCCCGGGGATCATGACTCCCCATTGATCACTTCCTAGGTGGTCCGGCAGGGTATCACTACGTAGCTTTTACAAAGATTCCCTAGAGGTCATAGCCGCCCGTTAGGTTTCTCCAGTTTGATAAACACAGTACTCCTCCCCGCAGGAGGGTGACTAACAAAAGCAAAACGAAAGGACCTCGGCACCCCGCCTCGGCAGAGCAAGCACTGTGCCTGGACCCCATTAACGGCACGACGGCGAAGCGACTACACCTCTAGTTCCTCTAATTAATTAGCTAAGGGCATCCCATTTCACCCTCATGGTTGCACTGTTATCCCGGGTGGTCTCTCAACGAACAGGTCCTTACGGAGAGGTACTTGGGAAACAGCCCGAGTCCCCTAAATGCCACAAGTATATCATCATATCCAGAATAAAACCATAGTATCATCATTGTATCTCATCATGTTCATTGATTAAAGTAAAGCACTAGCATAGAGCTAACCATGATAACCCAAAAGATAAACAAGGTTAAGGTAAATAGAAAGCTAGTCAATCCTTAGGTTTCAATTAAGTAGTGCGGGACAGTGAATTATAAATAGATAGGACATAATGGGTCAGAGGACACTTGCCTTCGCCAAACAGATGCTCAGGGTCTTCGATCTCGTAGAACTCGAAGAATTCGATCACTTGGTCGCCGAAGCTTGACTATCGATTCCTCGAAGCTCGAAAATGGTTCGCAGTCTATTCGCGACACACAGCGAATACAAACAGGCACAAACAAACAAACATATATATATGCATAAGAACATTACACAATTCAAATAAAAACATAATAAAATATGAAAAACGAAATAGAGCACATTACTACGGTCACGTAAGAAAAAAAGAAACGCGACAGGCGGAGCTACGGTCGAGAGGTTATTGCGTTTACACTAAACGAATATAAACCAGGACATTTAATTCGGTGTTATGAAATATAAATTATAACTACTATTTAATTAAAGTAAGGGATTCTAAGCGAGGCAAATTTACGACGAGCGAAGCAACACGACGGCGTGCGGAACGACGAGCGGACATAGCATGCTGATGACACATGAAATAGTGCGCGCGACCAGCGCGAACGACGCACGAATCAGCACGCCACCACGTGCGGAACAGCACGCGCGACTAGCGAGAAAAACTAAATAGATGACATGTTTTATACTAAACAACTGTTAAATAAATAAAAAGCAGTTAAGTTAATATTTGCCAGGTCAATATTTATTATAAAAGCTCAAGTGGAACACTACACATTTAATCTACTTGGAATATTAATCTAATAAATATTAGTCAAGCAAACCTTAAGTTAATTATCTAAAATTTGTACCCTGACAAATTAACGTTATAAACATGAGTGTTTATAAGTGAAAACACGCGAACCAGACGAGCAGCACGAACGCGCGATACGCGCGAACGGCGCGCGGCAAGACGCGCGACACACGCGAACGGCGCGCGACAACGAGAACAGCACGTGCGACACACGCGAACGACGCACGAACAACGCGACGATACGCGAGAATTGGTAACAGATATCGTGTTTACGCTAAATAGGTATTAATTATAATATTTAGTTTCGACATAAACATATTAGCAGGCATTTATGAAATATAAATTAAAACAACTGCTTAGTTTCGCTTAACTTGATATTTTAATAGTTAACGGCTACACAAGTATAATTAATTAATTATCATGAGTGATTATAAGTGAAAACAATTTATTATCACGCACAGATGTCGTGCGACACGTGAAATAACGCGCGCGACGCCACACGAACAGCGCGCGAACGACACGACGTGAGACGACGCGGACGACACCCACAAAAACGAGCGCGCGCGACACACGTAAACGACACGACGACGCGTGTGAACAGCACACTTGACACGCGAAAATCGCTAACAAATATCGCGTTTATACTAAACAAGTCATGGTTAAAAGACATTTGAGTTGGCGTTATCACATTAACATGAATTTATAAATACGCAAATTAAAACTATAACTTAGTTTTAATTAGAAAGATATTTTAATAACTAATTGATACACAAATAATTCATTAATTAAATAAAACATATGTCATGATAAAATAATATTGTTAACATGTAGGCAACATTATTACGAAGTTAACGCAATTAGAACGATTCAGAATTAAATGAACCAACGCGTTCTGATTGGCCGGGGGAGACCACTAGAAAAACAGCCACATACAATTCCGCACAACCAATGGCCAAAAAGAAATTGCCACCTAGCCACGTATGGGAGAGGACGGTTCCATTCTTTCTACCGCACGTTCGCACGACGGGAGCACACTGCTCGTGGCACAGGCAACAGATCGACGCTCGCTAGCCAGAGGAAAAAAGGACAGTGACGACAACGGCTCGCAGATAGTTCACCGAAGCATGTCCGGCAGCGTGGCGGCAAGGGCAGGGCGACAGCACTAGAGCGGCGTGCATGGCTGGGGTGGCTGCAGCAACGCAGCAGCCATGGCATGGTGGGGCCGCGGGGGCTGCGAGCGGGGCTCGCTGGCGGCTCGACAGAGATGGAACGAGCGGGCAGCGCAGATGCTTTTCAACGGCAGCAGCACGGCGGAGCATGAGTGTGCAGGGAGGGGAGGACGCGACACAGGGCCGATGGGGTCTACTTTGGTCTGGGCACTGGGGATGGGAGAGCTCGCCGCGCCGAGGGGCTAGGAGCGCGAGCAGGGGTCTCGCCGGTGCAGGGGTAGATGGCGTATGTCGAGAGGGAGAGTAGACAAGGGGAGAAACTTACCTCGAATAGCGAGGGCGGAACACGGACGCGGCGAGGCTTCAGGGACCGCTCCGGTGAGGCGAGGGCGCGACTTTGCGAGCAGCAAACACGCGACAGTTGCGTGGGGAGGTGAACACGACGAGGGCGCTTGGTGGCTGTCCAAGAATGAGAGAGGGTAGCGAGGCGAGGGGATTCAAATGGCACTCCGTCGTGGGGGCAGTTGCCAAACGAGTCAGGGAATGGGGAGTGGGTCCGTTTTCTTCTTTTCCTTTTCTATTTACTTCTTTTATTTAAATATAGATATATATTTATATACATATGAATGTATTTGTTTATTTTAGATCGTGACCAACTAGCATAAATGGGGTAGCAAACAAAAATTGTGCTTCAGCATGAAATGCAACAACTAAAGTTTTTTTCTAGTGTTTTATTTTACTACAATTAACATCTATATATATATATGTATATATATATACACACAAAATAATTCTCCATTATTTAGGGAAAAAAGAGGAAAGAGGAGAATAAAGAAAGGATAACACCTAAATTTTATGTATAGAGGAAATAAATTTTTATACCCCAAATTCAGGGTGTTACAAATCTAACCCCCTTAACAGGAATCTCGCCCTCGAGATTCAAGAAGATGCTAGCAAGAAAATGAGATTGGTTCATCGATTTTTCATAGCTTCTTTTGACTCAACTTTGACTCTAGAAACTTTAACTTGCAGATTGTTGCTTTGACCTTCAGATACTCGAGACCAATTGATGCAATTCTTGAGGATCTCTTGGACCTGTGGGTTAGGACCCACACACACTTCCGCTGCGCCACTTTGATCTTGTTGGTTGATATTGATCACATTGTCTTCATTGGGGTTAACGACTAACCCCCTTAACAGGAGCATTGATATGCACTTGATGAAGATGTTGTCAATTCTGATCTTGGTTGATTGAGAGAAGTTGGAGAATGCCAACCGGACAGGTGCAAGAGGGAAGGGTAAAGATAGAAAAGGCAAGTATAGTTGGATTAAAGAGAGAAAAGGGAGAGCACCTAGCTCCCTAACTCTATGGCACTCAGCTAGTGAACTGATGTCATTGTGGACCAAGGGCCACAACACACCAACACTCATCACAAAGAAGCAAATCAGTCATCACACAAAGACAAACAGCACAAGCACCCAACAACAGGCATCTCGTTGCTACACGTTAATGTTAACTAGATGGTGGTCTTTCCTTACCAAGGGAAAACTACTCTAAGGCCATCGAAAGGAAAGGGGAATGATATGACATGCAGGATAGGGGCATGAGCATAATAAAGGATGAAGCTGAAGGAAGAATTGTAACCAGGAAGGGAGAGAATGCAACCAAGGTCAAGATAGGTAAAACACCATTCTCAAATCGAGATGGGAAAGATGATATTTCAAAAGGTAGGCATACGATAAGCATCATGAAAAGATCTAGAGATTACAAATATAAGGGAGGTAACAGGCAAAAGCCCACCAAAAGATCAAGTTAAGGCAAGACTTGCAACGCGACAAAGGAAATGGGAACGAACAAGAGCGGGATGGGTAAGGCAACACTCTTGAACTGAAAAGCAATAGACATCTTTAAAATGCAGGTACATGATAAGCATCAAGGTAAAGATCGAGGTACGACAAGGGTTAAGACGATAACGGACAAACACGCAACAAAGGATGTATTTTAGACAAAACTTGCAAAGCGTCAAAGAAGGGGGAGCGATCAATGGTGAAGTGGGTGAGGCATTACCCTCGAACAGGGACGGAAAAGAGGAGGCTTTAAAAGGTAGGTTCAAAGTAAGCGTGTAAGGGTATGAATATTAAGGTGATAACGGACAAGAATGTAAGAGAGAAGGTAAATGGGCATAAGAACAAAGGATATAAGTACCACAAAGGATGGAGTTAAGATAGGACCTGCAAACGGAAAAGAAGAGGGTACGTCCAAGGGCCAGATAGGTAAACTGCCACTCTCAAACTGAGGTGGAAGAGAGATTTTTTTAAAGAGCCGGAATAAAGATGGGTGTCAACGCAAGGTCGACAGATGACAAGGTGATGGTGATAGCAAATAAAAACACATAAAAAGATTGAATTAAGACAAAACTTGTAAGGTGACAAGGAGTAAAAAGAAATCAAGGGAGAGGTAGGTAACTCACAGCTCTCAAATCGGGTCGAAAGACATGGGAGGCTTTTAAAGGATAAGTTCAAGGTAAGAATTTAGGTAGAAGACATAAATATCGCAAGGGTCAAAGGCAATAATAGACAAGGGCATAAGGGAAAAGATGAAGGCACAGAAGAGCCAGTGGTATAAATACAATAAAGAATGGAGTTACATCAAGGCTTACACGCGGTAAAGAAGAGGATATCCAAGAGTAAGATAAGTAAAACACCGCTCTCAATATGGGGATAGGAGATTGTAGATTTTAAATAATAGACATAATGTCATCACCAAGGTAAGGTCGAGAAAAGAGAGAGGTAAAGGCAATGAAGAGCAAAAGCACAACAAAGGATAGAGTTAAAAAAAACTCGCAAGCGACACCGAAGAGGATACGACCAAGGGAAAGTAGGTAAGTTACAACTCTCAGATTGAGATGGAGAGGAGATTTTAAAGGGTAGGTATAAGATAAACATCAAGTAAGATATAGAGGTGTCTAAGGTGAAGGTGATAAGAACAAAAGACATGACAAAGGATAGAGTTAAGGCAAGACTCGCGAAGTGGCGAAGTGGAGAAAACAATCAAGGGTAAGATAGGTGAGGGTGCAATAGAATGGTTGAAGTAATAATTCATTATCGAGAGAAGTTATAAAGGAACAATGAGATCACTAAGGATGGGCAACATAAAATGATCGCTCATGGACCATTAAGAAACAGGGGTGGTCAAGGACATGTTAACTGAAATGTCTTGAACAGTTATTGGGGTATGAAAATAAACATACATAAGAATATAAGAGTATGCAAGATTCCATGAATACGAGCATACTAAGACCAAGGGCATAGAAATTGTCGAAAGATAGCGACTTAACAACAGAACAAGAAAGGATCTCAGAAGACAAGAAGATCATGGACACATAAACTGAACTGTTTAAATAGGCAACAGAGGTACAAGGGTAAGTACTTTAGATTAAGGGATAAGGGTATTAAAAATGCAAGGATACGAGCATGTCAATAACAAAATGGAAAAGAGATGGTCAAATGGTAGCAATTTAATAATGGACGAGGAAAGAGTCGTAAAAGACTAAAGGCTATGGTCAGGGGGCATCTACAAAGATGTCGCAAGCACAAGAGTGAGATCTAATCTAATAAATTAAGAGAAGTATAGACCATACTAGAATAAAATACTTTTGGCAAGGGGGCATATTAGAGCACAAAATAGAATTAGTCGATATGACTAATATTTTGAGGCAACATCAAGGATGAGGTGAAGTAATAGTCAATAAATCCTTAAACGGCCAATGCTACTCTAGGTTAGCGGTCCTACAGTTAGCACGGCTTTGATACCACTTATGTCACACCCGGTTTTGAAGGTAAACCGAATGCGAACCATGTACGTGCCAGGATCAGTAATTCACGTACACGGCGATTACATAAATGACTCATCATAGCACAATGCTTCGAATTACAATAAAGAGTAAGTAATAATATTACAGACTAGAGCCATTTACATAATATAAATCAAAGTACACAGAATCGAAACGTAGCCAACGTAAACAACCCACCACAGGCAGCTGACTGGGGGAGGTCGCTAGCCTAATCCTCGAACTCGTCGAAGTCCTAGAACTCCTGGAGATCCGCCTCGACGACTTCTTCTTTACCTGAGCAGAGATTGCACCAAAGGCAACCTGGTGTTTTGTGAAAGCAAGGGTGAGTACACATCAACGTACTCAGCAAATGTCCCGTTTGGCTGTAGTGGACTAGCTTTATGTGGGGTTAAGGTCAAAGCAGATTGCTTTTAGTTGGTCAGATATTTATTATTAATGGAAGCCAAGTTTTATCATATAACCAACCCGTGAACCATTTCCTCATCGAGGAAACCTCATTATCATCATCGAACCGAAATAATAAAAAGAACCATTGTATCTCGAACCATCTGTATCTCTAATCAAAGAGGATCCCAAGGCCGCTCATAACCGTGAGCACGGCTGATATATCAGTTTCATTACCCTCTGCAGAGGTCGCACACTTTACCCATGAGTCGTGATTCCCGTTTTGCCCGGGGATCATGACTCCCCATTGATCACTTCCTAGGTGGTCCGGCAGGGTATCACTACGTAGCTTTTACAAAGATTCCCTAGAGGTCATAGCCGCCCGTTAGGTTTCTCCAGTTTGATAAACACAGTACTCCTCCCCGCAGGAGGGTGACTAACAAAAGCAAAACGAAAGGACCTCGGCACCCCGCCTCGGCAGAGCAAGCACTGTGCCTGGACCCCATTAACGGCACGACGGCGAAGCGACTACACCTCTAGTTCCTCTAATTAATTAGCTAAGGGCATCCCATTTCACCCTCATGGTTGCACTGTTATCCCGGGTGGTCTCTCAACGAACAGGTCCTTACGGAGAGGTACTTGGGAAACAGCCCGAGTCCCCTAAATGCCACAAGTATATCATCATATCCAGAATAAAACCATAGTATCATCATTGTATCTCATCATGTTCATTGATTAAAGTAAAGCACTAGCATAGAGCTAACCATGATAACCCAAAAGATAAACAAGGTTAAGGTAAATAGAAAGCTAGTCAATCCTTAGGTTTCAATTAAGTAGTGCGGGACAGTGAATTATAAATAGATAGGACATAATGGGTCAGAGGACACTTGCCTTCGCCAAACAGATGCTCAGGGTCTTCGATCTCGTAGAACTCGAAGAATTCGATCACTTGGTCGCCGAAGCTTGACTATCGATTCCTCGAAGCTCGAAAATGGTTCGCAGTCTATTCGCGACACACAGCGAATACAAACAGGCACAAACAAACAAACATATATATATGCATAAGAACATTACACAATTCAAATAAAAACATAATAAAATATGAAAAACGAAATAGAGCACATTACTACGGTCACGTAAGAAAAAAAGAAACGCGACAGGCGGAGCTACGGTCGAGAGGTTATTGCGTTTACACTAAACGAATATAAACTAGGACATTTAATTCGGTGTTATGAAATATAAATTATAACTACTATTTAATTAAAGTAAGGGATTCTAAGCGAGGCAAATTTACGACGAGCGAAGCAACACGACGGCGTGCGGAACGACGAGCGGACACACGCGACATAGCATGCTGATGACACATGAAATAGTGCGCGCGACCAGCGCGAACGACGCACGAATCAGCACGCCACCACGTGCGGAACAGCACGCGCGACTAGCGAGAAAAACTAAATAGATGACATGTTTTATACTAAACAACTGTTAAATAAATAAAAAGCAGTTAAGTTAATATTTGCCAGGTCAATATTTATTATAAAAGCTCAAGTGGAACACTACACATTTAATCTACTTGGAATATTAATCTAATAAATATTAGTCAAGCAAACCTTAAGTTAATTATCTAAAATTTGTACCCTGACAAATTAACGTTATAAACATGAGTGTTTATAAGTGAAAACACGCGAACCAGACGAGCAGCACGAACGCGCGATACGCGCGAACGGCGCGCGGCAAGACGCGCGACACACGCGAACGGCGCGCGACAACGAGAACAGCACGTGCGACACACGCGAACGACGCACGAACAACGCGACGATACGCGAGAATTGGTAACAGATATCGTGTTTACGCTAAATAGGTATTAATTATAATATTTAGTTTCGACATAAACATATTAGCAGGCATTTATGAAATATAAATTAAAACAACTGCTTAGTTTCGCTTAACTTGATATTTTAATAGTTAACGGCTACACAAGTATAATTAATTAATTATCATGAGTGATTATAAGCGAAAACAATTTATTATCACGCACAGATGTCGTGCGACACGTGAAATAACGCGCGCGACGCCACACGAACAGCGCGCGAACGACACGACGTGAGACGACGCGGACGACACCCACAAAAACGAGCGCGCGCGACACACGTAAACGACACGACGACGCGTGTGAACAGCACACTTGACACGCGAAAATCGCTAACAAATATCGCGTTTATACTAAACAAGTCATGGTTAAAAGACATTTGAGTTGGCGTTATCACATTAACATGAATTTATAAATACGCAAATTAAAACTATAACTTAGTTTTAATTAGAAAAATATTTTAATAACTAATTGATACACAAATAATTCATTAATTAAATAAAACATATGTCATGATAAAATAATATTGTTAACATGTAGGCAACATTATTACGAAGTTAACGCAATTAGAACGATTGAGAATTAAATGAACCAACGCGTTCTGATTGGCCGGGGGAGACCACTAGAAAAACAGCCACATACAATTCCGCACAACCAATGGCCAAAAAGAAATTGCCACCTAGCCACGTATGGGAGAGGACGGTTCCATTCTTTCTACCGCACGTTCGCACGACGGGAGCACACTGCTCGTGGCACAGGCAACAGATCGACGCTCGCTAGCCAGAGGAAAAAAGGACAGTGACGACAACGGCTCGCAGATAGTTCACCGAAGCATGTCCGGCAGCGTGGCGGCAAGGGCAGGGCGACAGCACTAGAGCGGCGTGCATGGCTGGGGTGGCTGCAGCAACGCAGCAGCCATGGCATGGTGGGGCCGCGGGGGCTGCGAGCGGGGCTCGCTGGCGGCTCGACAGAGATGGAACGAGCGGGCAGCGCAGATGCTTTTCAACGGCAGCAGCACGGCGGAGCATGAGTGTGCAGGGAGGGGAGGACGCGACACAGGGCCGATGGGGTCTACTTTGGTCTGGGCACTGGGGATGGGAGAGCTCGCCGCGCCGAGGGGCTAGGAGCGCGAGCAGGGGTCTCGCCGGTGCAGGGGTAGATGGCGTATGTCGAGAGGGAGAGTAGACAAGGGGAGAAACTTACCTCGAATAGCGAGGGCGGAACACGGACGCGGCGAGGCTTCAGGGACCGCTCCGGTGAGGCGAGGGCGCGACTTTGCGAGCAGCAAACACGCGGCAGTTGCGTGGGGAGGTGAACACGACGAGGGCGCTTGGTGGCTGTCCAAGAATGAGAGAGGGTAGCGAGGCGAGGGGATTCAAATGGCACTCCGTCGTGGGGGCAGTTGCCAAACGAGTCAGGGAATGGGGAGCGGGTCCGTTTTCTTCTTTTCCTTTTCTATTTACTTCTTTTATTTAAATATAGATATATATTTATATACATATGAATGTATTTGTTTATTTTAGATCGTGACCAACTAGCATAAATGGGGTAGCAAACAAAAATTGTGCTTCAGCATGAAATGCAACAACTAAAGTTTTTTTCTAGTGTTTTATTTTACTACAATTAACATCTATATATATATGTATATATATATACACACAAAATAATTCTCCATTATTTAGGGAAAAAAGAGGAAAGAGGAGAATAAAGAAAGGATAACACCTAAATTTTATGTATAGAGGAAATAAATTTTTATACCCCAAATTCAGGGTGTTACACCGCTCGACCTCTTCAACCTCATACTGCTGTCACTCGCCTCCTTGCTTAATCCCTTAGTCGTGACCAGACTCCGCGTCCACCTTTGCTCGGATGCCCACATGCTCTCGCACGTCCTCAAGGCGCTCGCACGCCTCACTCTGGGCTGCCTCTCGCTCATCATCTGCACCAACGCGGATGCCGTCAAAAAACGGCCTTGCACGCACCGTGTTGTACGTGTCAAACGCCTGCATGGAAACGTATTCTGCATGCGTCCACCTCGGGCGCGCATGCAGGTGTTTGATAAAAAAATCTAAACCCTAAACATCACGGTCATCGCCTATGTAGACAATGGTTGCAACGACAGGTGTGCCGAGATGTTCGCGGACATGGTAGAGGTTGGGTCTATGCTTGATCAGACGATGTTCATGGCCATGCTCACCACTGTGGCTCAGTTGGGGAACTTAGCGCTGGTCAAGTGGGTTCATGGGCAGGTGCTTGCCCGATGTATTCACATGACATTTGCGGCATGATCACCGTTGTTGTCAACCCTTGCTCTCGCGTCGCTGCCGCCATCGTTGACCCTTCCCCTCTCCGGGATTGTTATGTTAGCATAGGATTTATGCTAGTTAGGACCAAAATGGGCCTACAAGACCAAATACTGCTGATTAAAGTTTTCTTCCCACTTCCTGTCCGGCTAACTATACCGATCTTGTCTCCGCCTTCGAAAGTGCATGTGATTCCATGCAGTACAAGAGGAGCATCTTCCCTGTACCAGATCTATTGAACAAAAACCAATCGAGTTAATTCTCTAGAACCTAGAATATCAAAAGGTTCCATTGTAAGACATACATTCAAATATTTGTATATATATATGATTACCTTCAGATCTCTAAGCTCCACCCTACCAACTTGGGGCCAGTTTGGTGTGGTCGATTTTCTTCAATGGTCTCTGCTGCTTCACTTGGTATGTCCATGTACTGGTTCACCCTTTCCACAGAGATTATCTGATTTGATAGCTGGCGTTGGTTTTGGATAGAGAAAACAAAGGAATTGTTCAGGGATAGACCATAAGACAACACCATTCCTACAAAGCCTACACATGCACAAAATGGAGTGGTTAGTGTTTATGATGATGATTATGAAATATTCATTACATGGACAATATCGAACACACATAGTTTTGATTTTTAAGTAGTCATGGATTAATCTTGGTGTTTCCATTATGCACTCCTTGGGCTCAAAGTTTAGCGGTTCTTATACAATATCATAAGTGGTTAAGAAATATTCTGCATTATTCACCAAATATCCTATCCAACATTCATGCAACAAATATAATTTTACTTATCATTCAACATTATCAGAAGATACATACAAATTGCAATTTCTATAAATGCTCACCAGAATTGAAAGTTCATGCAGGGAGGAGAGCCATGATGAAGGCAGAAAAAGAAAGAACTGCAACACTCATTGTCTCCAGGCGTTGATCAGCCATTCAGTCGCTGCAAAATTATAGAAATACAACATTCTTGTCATGAATAAAATGAATCTTCTTTCTCAAAAGCCCTTATCATTATAGTTCATACAAATAGAAAATGAATAAAGACGACAAAGATGCGTCTAAATAAAGAACTTCTGAGAAACGAAAGGGGTCATATTTGTTTCTTCAATCTCATTTTTGTTCTCTCACTTTGAAGGAAAGCAAAAGAAAAGGCATGTACACAAGAAACTACAATGGATGACCAAAACATAAGAATTATTAGACTCTGAGTCTGTAGAAATTTTGTGAGAGGTTGGTTAGTGTCGGAGGCGCGAGAGGTGGCGGAGGCGAGGAGCACCTAGAGGTCCCCTACGAAGGCAACGCTGTCCTCTCAAGCGGTGAGGACGAGCACCAAGGTGTCGTCGACCATGTGCATAGAGCGGTTGCGAGATGCGAGGAGGGACACACGGTCGTAGCGGTGACAGAAGGGGCACACCGGGAACGGGGAGGCCATGGAAGCGACGCTGGTGTGGGAGGAGAAGGCAGACTCAGGCGAGGCTGGTGGTTGGAGGGAGAGGACAAGGAGAAGGCGACTGCAGCAATGACAGAGTCGCCCGCGAGGTCGGTGCTGAGGGGCTGTGAAAGGGAAATGTGCCCCTGGGCCATTTCTAAGTATTTTGGTGATTAAGTGCCCAACACAAATGGTTTAAGTATAAATTATGCAAAATGGTGGATGAAGTGCAAATCATCAATAAGGTATGATTCTAGACTTGGTACATTGGTTTTTGTGTACTAACATATTTGTCTAAGTGCTAGAATCAGAGAAAATACAAAAGGAAAAAAGACTTGGCTGGAGCAGCCAAGACTCAGCGCAGTCTGGGTGCACCGGACAGTGTCCGGTGCGCCAGGCTGGCGTCTGGTCAACTGGCCACTCTCGAGAATTCATCGGCGGCGTACGGCTAAAATTCACCGGACTGTCCGGTGGTGCACCAGACTGTCCGGTGAGCCAACGGTCGGCCGCACAATCCGCGCGTGACGCGTGGCCGAGCCAACGGTCTGATGGGGGCACCGGACTGTCCGGTGTGCACCGGACTGTGTCCGGTGCACCAACGGCTCCAAATCTTCAACGGTCGGCTGCGCCAAATTAGGAAGGCTATCTGCACCGGACAGTGAACAGGGGATGTCCGGTGGTGCACCGGACTGTCCGGTGCGCCACCCGACAGAAGGCAAGAATTGCCTTCCCTGATTGCCTCCAACGGCTCCTAGTTGCCTTAGGGCTATAAAAGGGACTCCTAGGCGCATGGAGGATATACATAAGCATTCTTTGATCATCTCTAAGCACCAAGACTTCATTCTAGCGCATTTGATTCTTTGTGATAGCAATTTGAGCTCCTCTTGAGTTGAGAACTCCGTGTGTGAACTTAGAGCTCAAGTTGTGACTAGTGTGCGTGTTTGTGTTGTTGCTTTTGAGACTTGTGTGTGTTGCTTTTCCCTCCCTTACATCTGTGCTTCTTTGTGATCATCATTTGTAAGGGCGAGAGGCTACAAGTTGTGGAGATTCCTCGCAAACGGGATATAGTGAAAGAAAGGAAAACATCATGGTATTCAAGTGGATCTTTGGATCACTTGAAAGGGGTTGAGTGCAACCCTCGTCCATTGGGACGCCACAACGTGGAGTAGGCAAGTGTTGTACTTGGCCGAACCACGGGATAAACTATCGTGTCTCTTGTGCTTGTTCTCACTGTGACTATTGTGTTTCACAAGAGCTCGATCCTTAGCCACTTGATTTCATTATGCTAACACTTAATCAAGTTTTGTGGCTTTAAGTTTTAAGTTTTTACAGGATCACCTATTCACCCCCCCTCTAGGTGCTCTCAATTGGTATCAGAGCCGTTCTCTTCACGAAAGGGACTAATCGCCCGAAGGGATGGATCCTAAGGGAAAGGGGATGGTGATCAACGACAAGAAAAAGGAGTCCTTCATCAATGAGCCAAAAGACGACAAGCCCACTGACTCGGGCTCAAGTCACAAGAAGAAGGATGGGAAGAAGAAGAGGCGTATCAAGAAGATAGTCTACTACGACAGCGACGAGTCCTCTTCTTCCTAAAGAGACGACGACGACGAAAAAAAATAAAACAGTCAACTCAAACTTTTCTTTTGATTATTCTCGTATTTCGCAAAATTCCAATGCTCAATTGTTTTCCATTCCTCTTGGTAAACCTCCTCACTTTGATGGAGAGGACTACGGATTTTGGAGTCACAAAATGCGTAGCCACTTGTTTTCTCTTCATCCAAGTATATGGGAGATAGTAGAAAATGGAATGCAATTTGATAGTACGGATAATTCCATGTTTATCAATGAACAAATTCACAAAAATGCACAAGCTACCACTGTTCTATTAGCATCCTTGTGCAGGGAAGAGTACAATAAGGTGAGCGGCTTGGATAACACCAAGCAGATTTGGGACACCCTCAAGATCTCGCATGAGGGGAATGATGCCACCATGATCACCAAGATGGAATTGGTGGAAGGCGAACTAGGAAGGTTCGCAATGATCACGGGGGAGGAGCCAACCCAAACGTACAACAGGCTCAAGACCCTGGTGAAAGGGAATTAGGCTTACACCTATTTCCTAATTGATTTTGGTGGTTGAATTGCCCAACACAAATATTTGGACTAACTAGTTTACTCTAGTCTATAAGTTATACTGGTGCCAAAGGTTCACACTAAGCCAATAAAAAGACCAAGAAAAGGGTTCAACAAAGAGAGCAAGGGATAACCGAAGTGTGCCCCGGTCTGGCGCACCGGACTGTCCGGTGCACCACCGGACAGTGTCCGGTGCACCAGGGAACTCGACGCCCAACTCTTCACCTTCGGGAATTTTTAGAGGGCTCCGCTATAATTCACCGGACTGTCCGGTGCACCACCGGACAATGTCCGGTGCTCCAGGGGAGAACGACTCTGAACTCGCCAGCTTCGGGAATCCGCTTCGCTATAATTCACCGGACTGTCCGGTGAGCCAGCGGAGCAACGGCTACCTCGCGCCAACGGTCGACTGCAGGCGCATTGAATGCACGTCAGCGCGCGCAGAAGTCAGAGCACGCGTGGGTGGCACACCGGACATCCTACAGGGCTTGTCCGGTGCACCACCGGACAGCCAGGTGGGCCCACAAGTCAGAGCTCCAACGGTCGGAACCCAACGGCCTGGTGACGTGGCTGGCGCACCGGACAGTGTCCGGTGGCGCACCGGACTGTCCGGTGCGCCATGCAACAGCAGCCTCCACCAAACGGCTGGTTTGGTGGTTGGGGTTATAAATATCCCCAGCCACCCCACATTCAAGTCATCCAAGTTTTCCACCTTCCAACTACTTACAAGAGCTAAGCATTCAATACAAGACACACCAAAGTGATCAAATCCTCTCCCAATTCCACACAAGGCTTTAGTGATTAGTGAGAGAGATTTGTTGTGTTCTTTTGAGCTCTTGCGCTTGGATTGCTTTCTTTCTCATTCTTTCTTGAGATCAAAAACTCACTTGTAATTGAGGCAAGAGACACCAATCGTGTGGTGGTCCTTGTGGGAACTTTGTGTTCCAATTGATTGAGAAGAAAAGCTCACTCGATCCGAGGGACCGTTTGAGAGAGGGAAAGGGTTGAAAGAGACCCAGTCTTTGTGACCACCTCAACAGGGAGTAGGTTTGCGAAAACCGAACCTCGGTAAAACAAATCCGCGTGTCTCACTTTTTATTAGCTTGCGATTTGTTTTGCACCCTCTCTCTCAGACTCGATTATATTTCTAACGCTAACCCGACTTGTAGTTGTGTTTTAGTTTGTAAATTTCAGATTCGCCCTATTCACCCCCCTCTCTAGGCGACTTTCAATTGGTATCAGAGCCCGATGCTTCATTAGAGCCTAACCGCTCGAAGTGATGTCGGGAGATCACGCCAAGAAGGAGATGGAGACCGGCGACAAGCCCACTACAAGCCACGGGAAAGCTTCATCGGAAGAGTCCCGCAACAAAGGGAAGGGGAAGGTGAAGAAAGCCTCTTCCCACAAATCGCATCGGAGTGGCGACAAGAAAAAGAAGATGAGGAAGGTGGTCTACTACGAGACCTATACTTCATCACCTTCCACCTCCGGCTCCGATGCGCCATCCATTACTTCTAAGCGCCATGAGCACAAGAAGTTTAGTAAGATCCCCTTACGCTATCCTCGCATTCCTAAACATACGCCTTTACTTTCCGTCCCATTAGGCAAACCACCAACGTTTGATGGTGAAGATTATGCTAGGTGGAATGATTTAATGCGATTTCATCTAACCTCACTCCACAAAAGTATATGGGATGTTGTTGAGTTTGGTGTACAGGTACCATCCGTAGGGGATGAGGATTATGATGAGGACGAAGTGGCCCAAATCCAACAATTCAACTCCCAAGCCTCAACTATACTCCTCGCCTCTCTAAGTCGAGAGGAGTATAATAAGGTGCGAGGGTTGAAAAATGCTAAGGAGATTTGGGACACACTAAAGACCACGCACGAAGGAGACGGGTGACCAAAATCACCAAGCGGGAAACGATCGAGGGGGAGCTCGGTCGCTTCCGACTTTGCCAAGGGGAGGAGCCACAAGACATGTACAACCGGCTCAAAACCTTGGTGAACCAAGTGCGCAACCTCGGGAGCAAAAAATGGGATGACCACGAAATGGTTAAGGTTATTCTAAGATCACTTGTTTTCCTTAACCCTACTCAAGTTCAATTAATTTGTGGCAATCTTAGATATACACTAATGACTCCCGAGGAAGTAATCGGGAATTTTGTGAGCTTTGAATTGATGATCAAAGGCTCAAAGAAGATCAACGAGCTTGACGGCCCCTCCACGTCCGACGCACAACCGGTTGCATTCAAAGCAACGAAGGAGAAGAAAGAGGAGTCTACATCAAGTAGACAACCAATCGACGCCTCAAAGCTCGACAATGAGGAAATGGCGCTCGTCATCAAGAGCTTCCGCCAAATCCTCAAGCAAAGGAGGGGGAAAGACTACAAGCCTCGCTCCAAGAAAGTTTGCTACAAATGTGGTAAGCCCGGTCACTTTATAGCAAAATGTCCTATTTCTAGTGACAGTGACAGGGGCGACGACAAGAAGGGGAGAAGAATAAATACTACAAGAAGAAGGGTGGCGACGCCCATGTATGCCGCGAGTGGGACTCGGACGAGAGCTCCTCCGACTCCTCCTCCGACGAGGACGCCACCAAAATCGCCATCAACAAGGGCCTACTCTTCCCCAACGTCAGCCACAAGTGCCTCATGGCAAAGGACGGCAAAAGGAAGAAGGTAAAATCAAGATCCTCCACTAAATATGAAACCTCTAGTGATGAGGATGATGCTAGCAATGAGGAGGATAACTTGCGAGTTCTTTTTGCCAACTTAAACATGCAACAAAAAGAGAAATTAAATGAATTGATTAGTGCTATCCATGAGAAGGATGATCTCTTGGACACCCAAGAGGACTTCCTTATTAAAGAAAACAAGAAACATGTTAAAGTTAAAAATGCTTACGCTCTAGAAGTAGAAAAATGTGAAAAACTATCTAGTGAGCTAAGCACTTGCCATGAGACTATAGACAACCTTAGAAATGAGAATGCTAATTTGTTAGCTAAGGTTGATTCAAATGTTTGTGATGTTTCAATTCCCAATCTTAGGAATGATAATGATGATTTGCTTGCTAAGATTGAAGAATTAAACATTACTCTTGCTAGCCTTAGAAATGAAAATGAAAAATTGCTTGCTAAGGCTAAAGAACTTGATGTTTGCAATATTACAATTTCCGATCTTAGGGATAAAAATGATATATTGCGTGCTAAGATTGTTGAACTTAATTCTTGCAAACCCTCTACATCTACCACTGAGCATGTCACTATTTGTACTTGATGTAGAGATGTTGATATTGATGTTATTCATGATCATATGGTATTAATTAAGCAACAAAATGATCATATAGCAAAATTAGATGCTAAAATTGCCGAGCATGAACTTGAAAATGAAAATTTTAAATTTGCTCGTAGTATGCTTTATAGTGGGAGACGCCCTGGCATTAAGGATGGCATTGGCTTCCAAAAGGGGGACAATGTCAAACTTAATGCCCCTCCTAAGAAATTGTCCAACTTTGTTAAGGGCAAGGCTCCCATGCCTCAGGATAACGAGGGTTACATTTTATACCCTGCCGGTTATCCGGAGAGCAAAATTAGGAGAATTCACTCTAGGAAGTCTCACTCTGGCCCTAACCATGCTTTTATGTATAAGGGTGAGACATCTAGTTCTAGGCAACCAACCCGTGCTAAGTTGCCTAAGAAGAAAACTCCTAGTGCATCAAATGACCATAGCATTTCATTTAAAACTTTTGATGCATCTTATGTGTTAACTAACAAATCTGGCAAGGTAGTTGCCAAATATGTTGGGGGCAAGCATAAGGGGTCAAAAACTTGTGTTTGGGTACCCAAAGTTCTTGTGTCTAATGCTAAAGGACCCAAAACCATTTGGGTACCTAAAGTCAAGAACTAAACTTGTTTTGTAGGTTTATGCATCTGGGGGCTCAAGTTGGATCATCGACAGCGGGTGCACAAACCACATGACAGGGGAGAAGAAGATGTTCTCCTCCTATGAGAAAAAACCAAGATCCCCAACGAGCTATCACATTCGGGGATGGAAACCAAGGTTTGGTCAAAGGATTGGGTAAAATTGCTATATCTCCTGACCATTCAATTTCCAATGTTTTTCTTGTAGATTCTTTAGATTACAATTTGCTTTCCGTTTTGCAATTATGTCAAATGGGCTACAACTGTCTATTTACTAATGTAGGTGTCACTGTCTTTAGAAGAAGTGATGATTCAGTAGCATTTAAGGGAGTGTTAGAGGGTCAGCTATACTTGGTAGATTTTGATAGAGCTGAACTCGACACTTGCTTAATTGCTAAGACTAACATGGGTTGGCTTTGGCACCGCCGACTAGCCCATGTTGGGATGAAGAATCTTCATAAGCTTCTAAAGGGAGAGCACATTTTAGGATTAACAAATGTTCATTTTGATAAAGACAGGATTTGCAGCGCATGCCAAGCAGGGAAGCAAGTTGGTGCTCATCATCCACACAAGAACATCATGACAACTGACAGGTCACTGGAACTCCTACACATGGACCTATTCGGCCCGATAGCTTACATAAGCATCGGCAGGAGTAAGGGCCCCTTTGGTAGGGCTTATTTTTCAGCTTCGGCTCTGGCTCATGCAAAAGTTGTGCCAAACACCTCTTTTTCAAATGGCTTCACCAGTGAAGTGCTTTTCCAAAATGAACTAGAGGGTATGAGCCAAAAAAAGTGGCTCACCCGGCTTCAGCTCACGTCATTTTTGCACAATAACCCTCCCACCAGTCCAAATTATTTTTTTTGGTCCTGCCCTCAATCCCTAGCCACGCACAATAGCCCTCCCACCAGTCCAAACTATACAAGGGTCTTTCTGAAAAACAACCTATAAGTCGTTTTGCCAAATGATTTTTCAGAATGACTTTGGCTCATCTAAAGAAGTGGCTTCACCTCGTGAGCCAGAGCCAAAGCCGTTTTTGGAGAAGCTAGAGCCCTGCCAAAGGGGCCCTAAGTACTGTCTAGTTATTGTGGATGACTATTCTCGCTTCACTTGGGTATTCTTTTTGCAGGAAAAATCTCATACCCAAGAAACCTTAAAGGGATTCTTGAGACGGGCTCAAAATGAGTTCGGCTTAAGGATCAAGAAAATTAGAAGCGACAACGGGACGGAGTTCAAGAACTCACAAATCGAAGGCTTCCTTGAGGAGGAGGGCATCAAGCATGAGTTCTCTTCTCCCTACACGCCACAACAAAATGGTGTAGTGGAGAGGAAGAATAGAACTCTATTGGACATGGCAAGAACCATGCTTGATGAGTACAAGACTTCGGATCGGTTTTGGGCCGAGGCGGTCAACACCGCCTGCTACGCCATCAACCGGTTGTATCTACACCGAATCCTCAAGAAGACATCATATGAACTCCTAACCGGTAAAACGCCCAATATTTCATATTTTAGAGTCTTTGGTAGCAAATGCTTTATTCTTGTTAAAAGAGGAAGAAAATCTAAATTTGCTCCTAAGACTGTCGAAGGCTTTTTACTAGGATATGATTCAAACACAAGGGCATATAGAGTCTTTAACAAGTCCTCTGGACAAGTTGAAGTTTCTTGTGACGTTGTGTTTGATGAGACTAATGGCTCTCAAGTAGAGCAAGCTGATCTTGATGAGATAGGTGATGAAGAGGCTCCGTGCATCGCGCTAAGGAACATGTCAATTGGGAATGTGTGTCCTAAGGAATCCAAAGAGCCTCCAAATGCACAAGATCAACCATCCTCCTCCACGCAAGCATCTCCACCAACTCAAAATAAGGATGAGGCTCAAGTTGATGAAGGAGAAGATCAAAGAGATGAGCCACCTCAAGATGACGGCAATGATCAAGGGGGAGATGCAAATGATCAAGACAAGGAGGATGAAGAACAAAGACCGCCACACCCAAGAGTCCACCAAGCAATCCAACGAGATCACCCCGTCGACACCATCCTCGGCGACATCCATAAGGGGGTAACCACTAGATCTCGTGTTGCACATTTTTGTGAGCATTACTCTTTTGTTTCCTCTATTGAGCCACACAGGGTAGAGGAAGCACTTCAAGATTCGGATTGGGTGGTGGCGATGCAAGAGGAGCTCAACAACTTCACTAGGAATGAGGTATGGCATTTAGTTCCATGTCCTAATCAAAATGTTGTAGGAACCAAGTGGGTGTTCCGCAACAAGCAAGATGAACATGGTGTGGTGACAAGGAACAAAGCTCGACTTGTGGCCAAAGGATACTCCCAAGTCGAAGGTTTGGATTTCGGTGAAACCTATGCACCCGTAGCTAGGCTTGAGTCAATTCGTATATTATTGGCCTATGCTACTTACCATGGCTTCAAGCTTTATCAAATGGACGTGAAGAGTGCCTTCCTCAATGGACCAATCAAGGAAGAGGTCTATGTTGAGCAACCTCCCGGCTTTGAAGATAGTGAGTACCCTAACCATGTCTATAAACTCTCTAAGGCACTTTATGGGCTCAAGCAAGCCCCAAGAGCATGGTATGAATGCCTTAGAGATTTCCTTATCACTAATGGATTCAAAGTCGGAAAAGCCTATCCAACACTCTTTACCAAAACACTTGAAAATGATTTGTTTGTATGCCAAATTTATGTTGATGATATTATATTTGGGTCTACTAACGAATCTACATGTGAAGAGTTTAGTAGGATCATGACACAGAAATTCGAGATGTCTATGATGGGGGAGTTGAAGTACTTCTTGGGATTTCAAGTGAAGCAACTCCAAGAGGGCACCTTCCTAAGCCAAACGAAGTATACTCAAGATATTCTAAGCAAGTTTGGGATGAAGGATGCCAAACCCATCAAGACACCCATGGGAACCAATGGGCATCTCGACCTCGACACGGAAGGTAAATCCGTCGATCAAAAGGCATACCGGTCGATGATAGGCTCTCTACTCTATTTATGTGCATCTCGACCGGATATTATGCTTTCCGTATGCATGTGTGCAAGATTCCAAGCCGACCCTAAGGAAGCTCACCTTACGACCGTAAAACAAATCTTGAGATATTTAGTTTATACTCCTAAGTTTGGGCTTTGGTATCCTAGGGGATCCACATTTCATTTAATTAGTTATTCGGATGCCGATTGGGCGGGGTGTAAAATTAATAGAAAGAGTACATCGGGGACTTGCCAGTTCTTGGGAAGATCCTTGGTGTCTTGGGCTTCAAAGAAGCAAAATTCCATAGCTCTTTCTACCGCCGAAGCCGAGTATATTGCCGCAGGTCATTGTTGCGCGCAACTACTTTGGATGAGGCAAACCCTTAGGGACTACGGTTACAAATTAACCAAAGTTCCTCTTCTATGTGATAATGAGAGTGCAATCCGCATGGCAGATAATCCCGTTGAGCATAGTCGCACTAAACACATAGCCATTCGGTATCATTTTCTAAGGGATCACCAACAAAAGGGAGATATCGAGATTGCATATATTAACACTAAGGATCAATTAGCCGATATCTTTACCAAGCCACTTGATGAACAAACTTTTAACAAACTTAGGCATGAGCTAAATATTCTTGATTCTAGGAACTTCTTTTGATGATATGCACACATAGCTCATTCATATACCTTTGATCATGTCTCTTTCATGTGCTATGACTAATGTGTCTTCAAGTAAATTTCAAACCAAGTCATAGGTATATTGAAAGGGAATTGGAGTCTTCGGCGAAGACAAAGGCTTCCACTACGTCACTCATCCTTCGCCGTCGCTCCGAGCAACTCTCCGTCTTTGGTATAATCTTCACTCATATGTCTTTTACCAAAGGGGGAGAAAGTAATCTCAAGGGCTTATATTTCATTCTAAGTATCTGTTTTTGGCGATTCATGCCAAAGGGGGAGAAAGTATTAGCCCAAAGCAAAAGGACCGCACCACCACCTAGTTTTAAAAACTAATGATTTTCAATTGGTAAATTTCAAATTGGTATCTTATTGTGTTCAAAAGGGGGAGAAAGTAGTATTTTCAAAATTGATATCTTAAAACCCTCTTGAACACTAAGAGGAGGATTTCATTGAGAGAGTGTTTTGTTTAGTCAAAGGAAAAGCATTTGAAACAGGGGGAGAAAATTTCAAATCTTGAAAATGCTTCTCAAAATCTTATTCATTTACCTTTGACTATTTGCAAAAGGACTTTGAAAAGGATTTACAAAAGAATTTGCAAAAACAAAACAAGTGGTGCAAGCGTGGTCCAAAATGTTAAAAATAAAAGAAACAATCCATGCGTATCTTATAAGTATTTATATTGGCTCAATTCTAAGTAACCTTTGCACTTACATTATGCAAACTAGTTCAATTATACACTTCTATACTTGCTTTGGTTTGTGTTGGCATCAATCACCAAAAAGGGGGAGGTTGAAAGGGAATTAGGCTTACACCTATTTCCTAATTGATTTTGGTGGTTGAATTGCCCAACACAAATAATTGGACTAACTAGTTTACTCTAGTCTATAAGTTATACAGGTGCCAAAGGTTCACACTAAGCCAATAAAAAGACCAAGAAAAGGGTTCAACAAAGAGAGCAAGGGATAACCGAAGTGTGCCCCGGTCTGGCGCACCGGACTGTCCGGTGCACCACCGGACAGTGTCCGGTGCACCAGGGAACTCGACGCCCAACTCTTCACCATCGGGAATTTTCAGAGGGCTCCGCTATAATTCACCGGACTGTCCGGTGCTCTAGGGGAGAACGACTCTGAACTCGCCAGCTTCGGGAATCCGCTTCGCTATAATTCACCGGACATGTCCGGTGCACACCGGACTGTCCGGTGAGCCAGTGGAGCAACGACTACCTCGCGCCAACGGTCGACTGCAGGCGCATTGAATGCGCGCCAGCGCGCGCAGAAGTCAGAGCACGCGCGGGTGGCACACCGGACATCCTACAGGGCTTGTCCGGTGCACCACCGGACAGCCAGGCGGGCCCACAAGTCAGAGTTCCAACGGTCGGAACCCAACGGCCTGGTGACGTGGCTGGCGCACCGGACAGTGTCCGGTGGCGCACCAGACTGTCTGGTGCGCCATGCGACAGCAGCCTCCACCAAACGGCTAGTTTGGTGGTTGGGGACTTGGGGTTATAAATATCCCCAACCACCCCACATTCAAGTCATCCAAGTTTTCCACCTTCCAACTACTTACAAGAGCTAAGCATTCAATACAAGACACACCAAAGTGATCAAATCCTCTCCCAATTCCACACAAGGCTTTAGTGATTAGTGAGAGAGATTTGTTGTGTTCTTTTGAGCTCTTGCGCTTGGATTGCTTTCTTTCTCATTCTTTCTTGAGATAAAAAACTCACTTGTAATTGAGGCAAGAGACACCAATCGTGTGGTGGTCCTTGTGGGAACTTTGTGTTCCAATTGATTGAGAAGAAAAGCTCACTCGGTCCGAGGGACCGTTTAAGAGAGGGAAAGGGTTGAAAGAGACCCGGTCTTTGTGACCACCTCAACGGGGAGTAGGTTTGCGAAAACCGAACCTCGGTAAAACAAATCCGCGTGTCTCACTCTTTATTCGCTTGCGATTTGTTTTGCACCCTCTCTCTCGGACTCGATTATATTTCTAACGCTAACCCGGCTTGTAGTTGTGTTTAAGTTTGTAAATTTCAGATTTGCCCTATTCACCCCCCTCTAGGCGACTTTCACCTGGTCAACAAAATCAGGAGCTATGGAAGCACGAGAGGGACGGACCACGACATCGTCCGACTTATGCTAAGGTCCTTCACTGTCCTTGATCCTCATCTTGTAAACTCTATTTGTGAAAATCCTAGGTACACCAAGATGACGCCCGAGGAAATACTCGGAAAGTTTGTAAGCGGGCGAATGATGATCAAGGAGGCAAGATATGTTGATGAGGCGTTGAATGGCCCAATGCCCATCTACGAGCCTCAAAAGGTTGCTCTCAAAGCAACAAGTAGCAGGGAAACGCTACCTAGCAAGGTGGCGCAAGTTGAGGCGACCGGGCTGAATGAGGATGAAATGACCCTCATCATCAAACGCTTCAAGACAGCGCTCAAAGGTCGCAAGGAGCATCCCAACAAGAGCAAGACAAAGGGAAAGTGCTCCTGCTTCAAGTGTGGTAAGATTGGTCACTTTATTGCTAATTGTCCCTATAATGATAGTGACCAGGAACAAGGAAAGAATGGGAAGAGAGAGAACAAGAAGGTTTACAAGAAGGCTAAGGGCGAGGCACACCTTGGAAAAGAACGGGACTCGGATTGTTCCTCGTCCGACTCCGACGACGAAGGACTCACCGCCACGGCCTTCAACAAATCGTCTCTCTTCCCCAACGAGCATCACACCTGCCTCATGGCAAAGGAGAAGAAGGTAAGCACTCGAAATACTAGTTCATATGCTTCTTCAAGTGATGATGAATCTAGTGATGATGAAGTAGACTACGCAAGTTTATTCAAAGGCTTAGATAGAACTAAAATTGATAAAATCAATGAATTAATTGATGCGTTGAATGAGAAGAATAGATTGCTAGAAAAGCAAGAGGATCTTTTATATGAAGAGCATGATAAATTTGTAAGTGTGCAAAAGTCTCTTGCTTTAGAAGTTAAAAGAAATGAAATGCTTTCATGTGAATTATCTACTTGTCATGAATCTATTTCTAGTCTAAAGAGTATCAATGATGACTTAAATACTAAGTTAGAAATAGCTAATAAATCAATCTCTTGTGTAGAACATGTTGCGATTTGCAATAGGTGTAAGGATTTTAATGTTGATGCCTGTAGTGAACACTTAATTTCCATTTCTAAATTAAATGATGAAGTGGCTAGTCTTAATGCTCAACTTAAGACTAGCAAGAGTAATTTTGATAAACTAAAATTTGCAAGGGATGCCTACACCATTGGTAGACACCCCTCAATTAAGGATGGGCTTGGCTTCAAGAGGGAAGCCAAGAACTTAACAAGCCAAAGAGCTCCCATTTTCAACAAGGAAAAGGGGAAGGCTCCTATGGCTAATAGTAGTCAAAAGAATCATGCATTTATTTATGTAGAAAATTTTCTAGAAATGCTTATCATAATAGGAGTTGTGATGCTTATGATTCACATGCCATGATTGCTTCAAGTTCTTCCTTTGTGCATGGTAGAGATTTACCAAGGAAAAATATTATTCATCATATGCCTAGGAGAAATGTTGTTCATGTGCCTAGGAAAATGCATAATGAAAATGCTACTGTTATACATGCATGCAACACTGATTTTGTACTCACATGTAAAAATAAGAAAGTGGTTGCTAGGAAATTAGGGGCAAAATGCAAGGAAGACAAAACTTGCATTTGGGTCCCTAAGGCTATTGTTACTAACCTTGTAGGACCCAACAAGAGTTGGGTACCTAAAACCCAAGCCTAATTTACCTTGCAGGTTTATGCATCCGGGGGCTCAAGCTGGATTATCGACAGCGGATGCACAAACCACATGACGGGGGAGAAGAAGATGTTCACCTCCTACGTCAAGAACAAAGATTCCCAAGATTCAATCATATTCGGTGACGGGAATCAAGGCAAGGTTAAAGGACTAGGAAAAATAGCTATTTCATCCGAGCATTCCATCTCTAATGTGTTTTTAGTTGAATCGCTCGGGTATAACTTGTTGTCCGTTAGTCAACTTTGTAATATGGGTTACAATTGTTTATTTACCAATGTAGATGTGTCCGTCTTTAGAAGGTGTGATGGTTCATTAGCTTTTAAGGGTGTACTAGACGACAAACTTTATTTAGTTGATTTTTCGAAGGAAGAGGCCGGTCTAGATGCATGCTTAATTGCTAAGACTAGCATGGGCTGGCTGTGGCATCGCCGTCTAGCACATGTTGGGATGAAGAACCTTCATAAGCTTTTAAAGGGGGAACATGTGTTAGGTCTAACAAATGTATCTTTCGAAAAAGATAGACCTTGTGCAGCTTGTCAAGCAGGTAAACAGGTGGGAAGTACTCATCATAGCAAAAATGCATGTGATGACCACATCAAGACCTTAGGAGCTACTTCATATGGACCTCTTCGGACCCGTCGCCTATCTCAGCATAGGGGGAAGTAAGTATGGTCTTGTTATTGTTGATGATTTTTCCCGCTTCGATTGGGTATTCTTTTTGCAGGATAAATCTGAGACCCAAGGGACCCTCAAGCACTTCCTAAGGAGAGCTCAAAATGAATTTGAGCTCAAGGTAAAGAAGATAAGGAGCGACAACGGGTCCGAGTTCAAGAACCTTCAAGTAGAGTAGTACCTTGAGGAGGAAGGAATCAAGCACGAGTTCTCCGCTCCCTACACACCACAGCAAAACGGTGTGGTAGAGAGGAAGAACAGGACGGTCATAGACATGGCGAAGACGATGCTTGGAGAGTTCAAGACGTCCGAGCGGTTTTGGTCAGAAGCCGTGAACACGGCTTGCCACGCCATAAACCGGGTCTACCTTCATCGCCTCCTCAAGAAGACGTCGTACGAACTTCTAGCCGGTAACAAACCCAACGTTTCATATTTTCGTGTATTTGGGAGTAAATGCTACATTCAAGTGAAGAAAGGTAGGAATTCCAAATTTGCTCCCAAAGCTGTAGAAGGGTTTTTGTTAGGTTATGACTCAAATACAAAGGCGTATAGAGTCTTCAACAAATCATCGGGTTTGGTTGAAGTCTCTAGCGACGTTGTATTTGATGAGACTAATGGCTCTCCAAGAGAGCAAGTTCATATTGATGATGTAGATGAAGAAGATGTTCCAACAGCCGCAATACGCACCATGGCGATTGGAGATGTGCGACCACAGGAACAAAAGGAGCAAGATCAACCTTCTTCCTCAACAATGGTGCATCCCCCAACTCAAACTGATGAACAGGTTCATCAAGAGGAGGTGTGTGATCAAGGGGGAGCACAAGATAATGATGTTATGGAGGAAGAAGCACCTCAAGCTCCTCCAACTCAAGTCCGAGCGACGATTCAAAGGAATCATCCCGTCGACCAGATATTGGGTGATATAAGCAAGGGAGTAACTACTCGCTCTAGATTAGCTAATTTTTGTGAGCATTACTCTTTTGTCTCTTCTATTGAGCCTTTCAGGGTAGAAGAGGCCTTGCTAGATTCGGACTGGGTGTTGGCCATGCAGGAAGAGCTTAATAACTTCAAGCGAAATGAAGTTTGGACACTGGTGCCACGTCCCAAGCAAAATGTTGTGGGAACCAAGTGGGTGTTCCGCAACAAACAAGACGAGCACGGAGTGGTGACAAGGAACAAGGCTAGACTTGTGGCAAAAGGTTATGCCCAAGTCGCAGGTTTGGACTTTGAGGAGACTTTTGCTCCTGTGGCTAGGCTAGAGTCTATTCGCATTTTGTTAGCCTATGTCACTCACCATTCTTTCAGGTTGTTCCAAATGGATGTGAAGAGCGCTTTCCTCAACGGGCCAATCAAGGAGGAGGGGTACGTAGAGCAACCCCCTGGCTTTGAGGATGAACGGTACCCCGACCACGTGTGTAAGCTCTCTAAGGCGCTCTATGGACTTAAGCAAGCCCCAAGAGCATGGTATGAATGCCTTAGAGATTTTCTAATTGCTAATGCTTTAATGGTTGGGAAAGCCGATCCAACTTTATTCACTAAGACTTGTGATGGTGACTTATTTGTATGCCAAATTTATGTCGATGACATAATATTTGGTTTTACTAACCAAAAGTCTTGTGAAGAGTTTAGCAGGGTGATGACTCAAAAATTTGAGATGTCGATGATGGGCGAGTTGAACTACTTCCTTGGGTTCCAAGTGAAGCAACTCAAGGATGACACCTTCATTTCCCAAACGAAGTACACGCAAGACTTGATCAAGCGGTTTGGGATGAAGGACGCCAAGCCCGCAAAGACTCCAATGGGAACCGACGGACATGTCGACCTCAACAAAGGAGGTAAGTCCATTGATCAAAAGGCATACCGGTCTATGATAGGTTCTCTGCTTTATTTATGTGCGAGTAGACCGGATATTATGCTAAGCGTATGCATGTGTGTTAGATTTCAATCCGACCCAAGGGAGTGTCACCTTGTGGCCGTTGAGCGAATACTTAGATATTTAGTTGCTACGCCTTGCTTCGGGATCTGGTATCCAAAGGGGTCTACCTTTGACTTGATTGGATATTCAGACTCCGATTATGCTGGATGCAAGGTTGATAGGAAGAGTACATCATGGACGTGCCAATTCTTAGGAAGGTCCCTGGTGTCTTGGAGTTCTAAGAAACAAACTTCCGTTGCCCTATCCACTGCTGAGGCCGAGTATGTTGCCACAGGACAGTGTTGCGCGCAACTACTTTGGATGAGGCAAACCCTTAGGGACTTTGGCTACAATCTGAGCAAAGTCCCACTCCTATGTGACAATGAGAGTGCAATCCGCATGGCGGATAATCCTATTGAACACAGCCACACAAAGCACATAGACATTCGGCATCACTTTTTGAGAGATCACCAGCAAAAGGGAGATATCGAAGTGTTTTATGTTAGCACCGAGAACCAGCTAGCCGATATATTTACCAAGCCTTTAGATGAGAAGACCTTTTGCGGGTTGCGTAGTGAGCTAAATGTCTTAGATTCGCGTAACTTGGATTGATCTATAGCATACATGTGTTTTATGCCTTTGATCATATTCCTTTATGGATTTTGTTGCTTATTTATGGTGTTCAAGTTGTACCCATGATCCCCGGACCTCACAAGTCCATTTGCAAGTGATGCACTTATTGAGGGGGAGGCATGCTACAACTTGACACTTTGAGACTAACCTTGTGTTTAAGTTGACTTGTTTTAGTCTCAAAAGTGGATTGAAAGGGAAAGGTGGACTTGGACCGTGAAAGACTTCCACTGCACTCCGATGAGAGGGTAACTAATTCCAATTTCATCTCCATGATCTTATTGCCTTTTTACTCTTACTTATAGGTGTACATTTGGGCCGGGCCTGATGGGCCGGCCCGAAGCACGGAAAAAAAGCACGGCCCAGGCACGGCACGGCCCGAAATAATTTAGTGCCGGGCCGGCACGACCCGTTATATCGGGCCGGGTTTGGGCCGAGGTCACGGCCCATGGGCGAGCACGAGCACGGCCCGTTTAAGGCAGGCACGAAAAGGCCCATATAGAGGCACGAAAAGGCCCATATATTTATCAAAACACACTTCATTCCACACTTTCATATACTTGATAAAAAACACAAAGCTAGAGATAATGCTAGTTAGATGTTTTTTTGTATCTTTGAATTAGAGTGTGTGATGTAATTTTACTTTTGTTATGAACATTAGACAATAAACTAAACTTACGAACTTTGTATAGAGCTGATTATACTCTTTTTTCTTCTAACAAAATGATTTATAAACGAGGTAGTCATTGCATAGCTGTGGTAACTTTAATACAAATATTAACTTTAATTTTGTTCAAATTTATTTGTCTTATCTTTTATTTGTTTTATTATTTTTTTGAATTTAGGGCTCTAATGTGAATTTCGGGCCAAAAACTGAATTTTGGGCCAAAAACTGAATTTCGGGCCCTAATGTGAATTTCGGGCCAAAAATTGAATTTCGGGCTTTTATAATTTCGGGCCGCCCGAAATAAGCTCGGCACGTTTAAGCAATTACGGGCCGGGCCGTGGGCCGAGGGCGAGGCCCATGGGCCGGCCCGGCACGGCCCGAAATTCAAATGGGCCGGGCCGGCCCGAAATTCAAACAATACGGGCCTTTTCGGGCTTGGGCCGGGCCGGGCCGGGCGGCCCGAATGTACACCTATACTCTTACTTGAAGATTTTGGTGAGGCAATGGGGTTTTTAAGGCAAAAAATGATCCGTTTTGGTGCTTGATGCCAAAGGGGGAGAAATTAAGGCCTAAAGCAAATGGATCAACTACCACTTGAGAATTTTGAAAATAGTAGAGTTAGAGCTTTTGTTTTGTCAAAATACTCTTATTGTCTCTTTTTGTCAAAAGTTGGTCTCTTGTGGGGAGAATGTTTGATTATGGGAAAAGGGGGAGTTTTTGAATCCTTGATCAATTTCTCTTGGAATACCTCTCTTTATGCCTCAACAAGTGTGTTTGACTTAGAGATAGGAAATTGAAGTTTATTTGCAAAAACAAACCAAGTGGTGGCAAAGGATGATCCAAATATGCCAAATTTGAATCAAAAACAAATCTTGATCTCATTTGCATTGATGTTGCACTTCTTTTAGTTGCTTTTTGTTGTGTTGGCATAAATCACCAAAAAGGGGGAGATTGAAAGGGAAATGTGCCCCTGGGCCATTTCTAAGTATTTTGGTGATTAAGTGCCCAACACAAATGGTTTAAGTATAAATTATGCAAAATGGTGGATGAAGTGCAAATCATCAATAAGGTATGAAGACTTGGTACATTGTTTTTTGTGTACTAACATATTTGTGTAAGTGCTAGAATCAGAGAAAATACAAAAGGAAAAAGACTTGGCTGGAGCAGCCAAGACTCAGCGCAGTCTGGGTGCACCGGACTGTCTGGTGGTGCACCGGACAGTGTCCGGTGCGCCAGGCTGGCGTCTGGTCAACTGGTCACTCTCGGGAATTCGTCGGCGGCGTACGGCTAAAATTCACCGGACTATTCGGTGGTGCACCGGACTGTCCGCTGAGCCAACAGTCAGCCGCGCAATCCGCACGTGATGCGTGGCCGAGCCAACGGTCTGATGGGGGCACCGGACAGTGTCTGGTGCGCCAATAGCTCCAAATCTTCAACGGTCGGCTGCGCCAAATTAGGAAGGCTATCTGCACCGAACAGTGAACAGGGGATGTCCGGTGGTGCACCGGACTGTCCGGTGCGCCACCCGACAGAAGGCAAGAATTGCCTTCCCTAATTGCCTCCAACGGCTCCTAGCTGTCTTGGGGCTATAAAAGGGACCCCTAGGCGCATGGAGGATATACACAAGCATTCTTTGATCATCTCTAAGCACCAAGACTTCATTCTAGCGCATTTGATTCTTTGTGATAGCAATTTGAGCTCCTCTTGAGTTGAGAACTCCGTGTGTGAACTTAGAGCTCAAGTTGTGACTAGTGTGTGTGTTTGTGCTGTTGCTTTTGAGACTTGTGTGTGTTGCTTTTCCCTCCCTTACATCCGTGCTTCTTTGTGATCATCATTTGTAAGGGCGAGAGGCTCCAAGTTGTGGAGATTCCTCGCAAACGGGATATAGTGAAAGAAAGGAAAACATCATGGTATTCAAGTGGATCTTTGGATCACTTGAAAGGGGTTGAGTGCAACCCTCGTCCATTGGGACGCCACAACGTGGAGTAGGCAATTGTTGTACTTGGCCGAACCACGGGATAAACCATCGTGTCTCTTGTGCTTGTTCTCACTGTGACTATTGTGTTTCACAAGAGCTCGGTCCTTAGCCACTTGATTTCATTGTGCTAATACTTAATCAAGTTTTGTGGCTTTAAGTTTTAAGTTTTTACAGGATCACCTATTCACCCCCCCCTCTAGGTGCTCTCAGGCTGATATCCAGCGGCAAGCCACAACACTCAGGGAGGCTGTCCACGACACCGTGACCGAGGGAAGGTTGTCCTCGTCGGTGAAGGAGTTAGGGTTGATGTCGTGGGATTGGAGGCGGCGAGGTCGGAGATCGACGTGAGCTCCTCCTGGACCTTGCGCTCCCTATCTTCACGACCCTCGGCGTAGCGCTTGAACTGGCGGGCCTTCGTTTGCTCGACTGCCTTTTCCAGCTACAGGCGCTCAATCATGAGCATGGCCTCGCTGGACGACATCTCCATGGAGGCCCACTCGGTGTCGATCTCCTGCCGCAACCCCCGCGCGACGTCCTTTGTGGCCTCCTCCCCGCGTCGCCTCGAGCTGGAGAGAGCAATCTCTGACCGGCGCGGGCCCGAGGGGTGCGGGGGGCGGCGATGTCGGCTTGATGGATGCGGTGGGGCCGGGGGTCGATCCTCGCGCGAGGCGCGTGGGGGAGGGGGCGCCGGGGCAGAGGCATGGAGCACTGTGGACGCCCTCCTTAGCTTAGTATAGATAAAAAACCGTAGCAATACATGAGTATACGACTAATATAAAAAAAGTTTGTGTTTCTTGTCCAAACGCTGTCAAAGAAGTTATTCGGACCGGGCCAAGCTTGACGTTCTTGGGCCAGGCCAAAAGTGCCCAGGACCAATAAGATGCACATGGGTATTTGAAAATAAAATTAATTATATAAACTGCACACACATGTGTTTGAGACTACGTGGACATCCGTACCACTAAATGATAGTACTGTCTGTATTTGTCACTAGACAGTTCAATTTTGAACTAAACAACGTCAAACAAATAAAAAAATCGGAGGGAGTACATTTTTTGCATGTAATTCCACAACCTGCTATTGTTAGATTTTTAAGTGCCTCTTTATCCGAATTGGAGAGATGGCTGGGAGCAAAGGGAGAAACAAGCCCACAATTTTGAGTACTTGAAGAACATTGTTTTGAGTGATTCTCTGCTGGGGCCTTGCATCGAAAATATTACCTATAGCAACTCTCTCGTGCATTGCAAATTCCTCTTTATTAGGGGTTTATTCAGTGACGGATCCAGAATTTAGAAACAACATTTACATGATTACACTATGATCTTCCATATCTGTGTCTTCGTCTTTTACATGCTACACTACTTGCTTGTTTTTATGTATTATGCTTGTTTCTGTGTATTATGCCTGAGGTGATGGGTTTGCCGCTGGGTTCGTTATTTGCCTTCGCCAATTCCTTCAAACATATTTTGCTCTTGAGTTCAGTCTGGAGATGCTGGTCAGTACTAGGGATGGCAATATTACCCGTGGGTTCGGATATCTGTGGATGTCCGACCCGTCGGGTTCGATTTCGGGTACAATATTTTACCCGCGGGTCTTACCCATACCCGACCCGAGGTACACATCGAATCAGGTTTGGATACTGTACTTTACCCGCGGGTACCCGCGGATATTCGAAAATATTTAAACAGGAGCCACCGAGCCAAGTAGCCAATTGTGGCCCAATTGCAGGCCCAACTTGTGACCGGTTGGGCTAACCTAGGCTCTCCAAGTCCCACCTAGCGTCTCGCCCGCCAGCAGTACTGCAGTAGGCATCAAGGCATCGAGCCGAGCGAGTGAGCGATTGGCGCGCCAACCCAGCCGTCCTGCGCCCGGTGTACCTGTCCCGGCCACCCGGTCGCCACCCGCTAGCAGTAGGCATCAAGCCGAGGCGCCGAGCGACCCTAGGACCCTGCGTCCCTGGCACCTGGCTCCCTGCCCCTGCGTGGCTACATCACTCCACTTCGAGGTAGGAGCCGGCCACCGAGGCCCAAGCAGATCCTAGGCTGCTACTGCCATCCGCCCAGCCACCGGCGTCCAGTTCCAGCACTCTGGCGTCTAGGTCTAGATCCCAGGAAGATTGCTTGCTTCTGTAACAGTAATCAAATTTATTATGTCTTGTTTTTTTGTTATACCTTGTCATTGTCAACCATGTGTTTTATTTGTGTGAAGTGTAATTATACACGCGGGTATCCGATACCCGCCTGATACCCGATGGGTACGGGCACGAGTACAAAATCCTACCCGCGGGTATAATGGCGGGCCGATATGAGTAATGCCCGCGAGTATTGTCGCGGGCGGATATTTACCATACCCGATCCAAACCCGACCCATTGCCATCCCTAGTCAGTACCTTTCAAAAGGGAAAGAAAAGGAGAGTTTGAGACAATGTTGTCTGCTTTAGGGCTACTTTGGCAACCCCAAATCCCCTTCGGGATTGAAGAGGATTGAGGTGGAAATGAACTAATTTCCTCTCCAATTCCTTTCAATCCCGAAGAGGAATTGAGTTCCCAAACTAGCCTAAGTACGAAAAAATCGCCTCTTGTACCGGGTAAAAAAACTCCTCTTGCTGCTCAGAAGAAGGTGGAGTTTGGGGGCAACTCTGTCAAAAGATGGAAAACAATTGCGCTGGGCCAGGCCCGCGATGCTATCTCCTGGCGCCCACATGTTAGTAGCCTGGCTCCATCCCCTCCGACGCGGCGCTTCCTCCCCGTCTTTTTTGTATTTTAGTCCTTTGGGATTTTATTTTAACAAATACACCCTTTTCAGTTTTATTTCAAAAATGGACCCTCACCTCGGCGCCATCACTATTGGCGGCGAGCTACATGTTGGCACCAATTAGTTTGACGTGTATATTTAAGAGCTGACGCCTATGTGGATCTGATGTGGCAGCACCTCGACGCCGTGGATCTCGGCGTCGACCTCCATGTATATAAATATACCACTCCGGCCATCGGTTTTTGATTTTTGGATGATAGCAGTCATTTTATCAATGATTCTTCTTCATACTTAGTTTATTTGGTCAGCCACGTAGACATCTCCTACAAAGTGGTTGAAGGGGGTGTTTGGTTTGCCCCTGCTAAAATTTAGCCCCTATCACATCGAATGTTTGAACCTCCGTTCGGAGTATTAAATGTAGTCGGATTATAAAACTAATTTCTCAGCCGAAGATTAAAAAGTGAGACGAATCTAGTACAGTTGGTTGGGTCTATATTTCATACTCCTATTTGAAAGTCAAACGCTTGATGTGACCCAGGCTAAACTTTAGTCCACAGAACCAAACACCCCCGAAGTGTTTTTGTGAGCACCAAACGTCTTGTCGCGTGGGATGCACGTCATATTTCTCAGGTGTCATATTATGCTATGATCAGCAGTTAATGTCAGGCACCAAACCACTATCCCATCTTCAGTCATATCAAGCTACAGTATGCATCTTGGTGTTCTTGCAACAGCATGACATGCAAGGAATTATGAGCTTGGTTAAACTATTTCTGTTTCTGTATTCACTTTTAGTTGCAGGGCTATTGCAATCCGTTATTTAATTGGTGCATGATTCCCTTGTTTATTATAAAAGGATGTTTTTGGATTATGGATAACGAATTGCACGTTTGAGCCGAGTTATTTACACTCATCCTTGCAGGACTAGTCCAGCTGAATTTGTGGTCTCGCGAGTAGGTACTATGAATTTATGGTCGACGCCGAGATCCATGGCGTCTAGGTCGGCGCCGATATCCACGGCACCGAGGTGCTGCCACATCAGATCCACATAGGCGTGAGCTCTTAAATGTACACGCCAAATTAATTGGCGTCGACACGTTGTAGTTCGACGCCAATAGTGATGACGTCGAGATAAGGGTCCAATTTTTTGAAATGGAACTGAAAAATGCGTATTTGTAAAAATAAAACCTAAAAAGGGTAAAATGTAAAAAAGACGGGCTTCCTCCCGCGATTCGAATCGGAAGCCCTCGCATTCCGAAACCCACCCTCCGCCTCAAGAAGCCACCGCTCCGACGAGCCGTGGGTGGCAGAGGACGCGCAGAGCAAGGTCGGGGCGGGGGTCTCTGCACCGGCAATTTCTCGCGCTGCCGCCGCTGAATGCTATCGGAGTTTCGGGGGATATTTAATGCGGTCTCGTTGATTTTCTCGTAGCCTCACCGCTGCAGGCGGGCGCGCGGACAGCGTCCCGCCCTCCCCATGGAGCCCGACGCCGCCGGGTGCGACGTGTCCGCGGACGGCCTCATCGCCGAGCTGCTTGACATGGGCTTCGAGTTCGACGCCATCAGCGCGGCGGTCGGCGCGGTCGGCCCGCGCCGCGCAGAGGTGCTTGAGGTCCTGCTGGGCGGGTCGGACGCCCGAGCGGGGCAGGCGAGGCGGGGAGGGGGAGTGCCAGGCCGTCCCGCCTTGTCTACGGCGCAGCCACGGCCGGCTGGCAGGGGCATGAAATTGAGTAACCCTAGGGGGAGGCTTAGGCAGTCCAGCATCACGGACCACGTTGCCTCAGCTACTGGTGGCGGAAAGGAATCTGGTCGGGAAGCGAACATTTCGTTTCCTTGTTCATCGGCTCCTGGTGGTCCCAGGGTAATGCCAGTGGCTGTTGATTTTTGTTCCGAACCGGGTCCCCAATCTCAGTCTTTGGTTGAGAACTCGACAGTGGAGTCCGACCAAATGGACAGAATTAGTGCTGTTCTGCAAAAGCATTTTGGGTTTTCCTGCCTCAAAGCATTCCAAAAGGAAGTCTTGGATGCTTGGTCTGCTCACAGGGATTGTATTGTCCTAGCAGCCACAGGATCAGGTGTGTTTTCTGTAATGCTCTTCTCTATCTTCTCTAATTTATTGTTTTCCCCCACATGGATGGTAGTTTCGTCCTCCTTTTCTTACATGGATAACTCTGCTGGCAGGAAAGTCCCTCTGTTTTCAGATCCCAGCTCTATTAACAACAAAGGTTGTGGTGGTCATATCACCCTTGATAAGTCTAATGCATGATCAGTGCCTGAAGCTTGCAAATCACGGGGTATCCGCATGCTTCCTTGGGTCAGGGCAACCTGATAGCCGTGTTGAAGGTAAAGCGATGGCTGGCATGTATAAGATTGTTTATGTTTGCCCTGAGACAATATTAAGGTAATCATTCTCGCCTGTGGTATTCTAAAGTTTATTAACGTGTTGCTGGGCCTATCTTGGTGGTGATGTCTCTTCTTGCAGATTAATGGAACCGTTGAAGAAACTTGCAGAAAAGCCAGGGATTGCACTTTTTGCCATTGATGAGGTCCATTGTGTTTCTAAATGGGGCCACGATTTTCGACCTGACTATAGGTCTGCTCTTGTGTTTGATATCCTCTGTTAAAGGTGCAAGTTATTATTTACCATTGTTTTTTTGTCAACACCATTTTAATTTTCACATATAATGAAGTGAGATTTATTTAATTTGCACTCAAGAACCAACATTTGCTTGCTATTTTGTCACATCATCTTCCAACTCTTTAGTATCTATTAACGATTATATTCTATGCTTTATATTCTTACAACAGGAGATTATCTGCGTTGAGAGAAAATTTCAGTTCCAGCAAATTGAAGTTCTTGAAGCATGACATTCCGTTGATGGCATTGACAGCTACTGCAACTATTCCCGTACGAGAAGACATTACTAAGTCCTTGAAAATGTCAAAAGATACAGCGATTGTGCTAACCTCTTTTTTTCGGCCAAATCTCCGGTTCAGCGTGAGTTACTGCAATACTCCTGTACAAGTGTTCTGCTTGTTTTCCTTTCCTAGGTGATATTAATGCAGTGTGTAGAACACTGTACTGTGATATGCTGTGAAACTACATGCTTGATATACAATATGCATTGCCTAACTGAAGACTTGACTTCAACTTCAGACTCCTTAACCTTTATAAGGTCCATGCAAGAAAGTAAGATCGCTGTGATTATATATATATATATATATAATTTATGGTATGATTGTGATTAGACCTGTTATGTTGTATGCTGTAGAATATTGGCTTAAAAAGACGATATGTTCAGTAGATAAGTGTTGTGAAAATGCGTATATTGCATTGGATTTGTGTGGTCAAAGAAGGATCGAGTCCAAACCGATGATATACATGATAGGCTAGGAGTAGCACCAATTGAAGAAAAACTTATCCAACATTGGTTGAGATGGTTTGGACATGTCTAATGGAGATCTCTAGAGGTAGTGGGCTAAAGCGCGACAGTAAATGGGAAGAGATGCAATGAAGAACTACGTTGACATGGGAAGAGACAATAAAAAAAGACTTGAAATGATGAAATAACCCAAATATTTAGCCTTGAATAGGAGTGAATGGAAAACAACTATCCATGTGTCTGGACCTTGACTTCTGTCTTCTATTGGGATTCAACTCTCGCATATGGTTGTGATTGTTGAGCTATACGACCTTTTGTTTCATAACTTAAGCATTTATTTGAAGTTGTGGGTGCATCATTTTCTATGTATTATTAGAGACAAGAGGTCCATGATCCTCTCACAAAATGTGATACCTGCTTATTGTTTGTGCATCGCCTTGTTCTTAGTTCATATGCAGTTGAAGCTTGAGAGGTTTTTTAGAACTGCCTACTGATAAACAGTTATCTTATGCCACTATATGCTAATCTGTGCTGGTTACATGCTTGTCTCCCCTCCCAATTTGTCAGGTAAAGCACAGCAAAACTTCTGCCTCATCATATGGAAAGGACTTCCAAGAACTGATAGGGGCATATAAGGCTTCAAGGGAAGGACAGCAAATTCTTCATGGAATTGACACTGACTCCGAAAGCAGTTCATATGAATCTCTGAATGATAGTGCATCAGACGATGAAGATGCAAATGTTATTTCTGCAAACCACGGGGATAAGAATGTTGGAAAAACAAAAACTAGCATGACTTTGGTAGAAGAAAACATTGAAAATGAGTTGGATTTGTATCAAGGAGTTGATAATTTTGATGGTAATGGACTAACTGATTAACTGTGTATGGTGATTTGATTTTTAGTGTACAGTTTCAGTGATTTAAGAAAAAAGTACTTTGAATCTTATTTTTGAGATTGTTGTTCGTTTGAGTATGTTAGATCCTTGGATTGAAACTGAACTTTCTTTTGTAGTTTCATGTGGAGAGTTCCTTGAATGTTCACAGCCTGAGAGCTCCAAGTCTCCTGCTCAATCCAATCAAACTAGCTCCTCAGATTGTGGTGTTCAAGGTTCTACAATTGTTTATGTACCCACAAGGAAACAAACCGTTGAACTAGCTAACTTCCTTTGCAAATCTGGTCTCAGAGCTGCAGCATATAATGCAAAGGTAATCATCATTGTTTTTCTATATGCGTAATGAGCTCAGTCTTTTCGCTAATTCTCTTATGCCCCGTTTGAATCCTTGGAATTGAATTCCATTCTAATAATAATAATTTAGTCACATATCAATTAAACTAATTTAGTTTTATATAAAATATATTTGTATACTATTATTAGCAAGATGCCGGAGATATTTATGTCCCTGTTCTTAAGGCGTCGCCTAGGCGTCTAGGCGGAGCTCCAACGCCTAGGCGTCTTGCCCGCCTATCTCGCCTAGGCGCCGCCTAGGCGTCTAGGCGGTGGTCCAACGCCTTGGCTCGCCTTACCGCTTTAAAAACCATGATTTATGTGCTATATTTTTACTATAGAGGAGTGAGCCGAAGAGCGCTCTATAATTTGTAGAGTAGAAATAAATTCTACTGATACATAAAATCATTTTTCATCTTCCACCCCATGAATTTTAGATAGGCTTATATCTGAATTTTGGAAAGTGGTGGAATGTTAAATTCCAAGCTAAATAGGTTACATTATTAAGTAAATTTCAATTCCTCTAAAATGAATGGATCCAAACGCCCCGTTAGAGAAAAGTGAATCAATAAGTGTGATTTGTAAACAATTTGTACATTCATTCTAATATTCTAGAAGTTGGCTGCAAATTGTAGTTTTCCTGATGAGATTATCTATTGATTCTATTCTCTTAATATTAACGTCCTGTAATTAGTTTGGAGCTATCTGACACTTTTTTCAGATGCCTAAATCCCATTTGAGGCAAGTTCATCAGCAGTTTCACTGCAACGACTTAGAGGTAGTAAGTGCTGCCTTAGTTTATTTCTGTTTTATCGCAGATATGACTGGAAATGTTATATGCTATGATGGTTGCACCTCTTCATTACTAGATCAAATTTCCGTGTACTCATTTTATGCTTGTCTGAAAAATTAGTGTGCATGGAAGAGAGATTTGTATTTTCAATTAGAGATCCTGGAGTAATAGATGTTCGATGTGTATATTTCTTATTTACCCTTCAGAGATTGGTAACTTTTTATTTGTACTGTGCGACTCTTTTAGTACTTAACGTATAAGGGGTACTTGTTGTGGGATGCAGTTGGCATGCATATGTCTAAGTGGATTTGTGTGATTAAACCCACATCCATATCATCCTATATGTTTCAAATGGGAAGGCCCTTTTTTATATTTCTGTTAGAATGGACGCACTAACCAGTTTAACCCGAAAGCTTAAGCTGATGGGAGAAGGTAGCCAATCCACTTATACACTTCAACACCCCCACTCACGTGCAACCAGAGAGAAAGGCGCAGACGTGGAAATAAATGGGTGGAGGCACAAATAAAACCCCTACCAGGATTCGAACTCGAGACCTTTGACTCTGATACCATGTTAGAATGGACGGACTAACCAGTTCAACCCCAAAGCTTAAGCTGATGGGAGAAGGTAGCCAATCCACTTATACACTTCAACAATTTCAATAATACTATCTCTTAGTGCCTATTCCTCATTCACACCTTTATTTACTAGGCTTTTCCAATCCATGAGAAAATGGCTTGAATTAAAATGTGAAATGAACTGTAATTCTGGTATGATGCGGTCCATGCTTCAGTCTCTAAACCTTTAAAGTGGGAGTTTCGTCATGTGTTGCCCTCCCACCTCGCGCCCAGCGTCATCCACACCACACGCCCAACAAATATAAATTGCCAAAAAATAGAGCTCTGGGCCGGATTCGAACCGTTGCTGTTCAGCAAGGACCTAAACACTCGTCTTCTACCACTGCAACCCTAGTTATTTGTGTTTTACAAAGGATAGATATTGTAATAATAATTTGAAAATAAAAAATATAATCGTGTTTGAATCAATATCTCATTTAAGCAAGGTCTACCTATATAATACATAGAAACCGTAGCAATATACGGGCAACTGACTAGTACTCCCTCCGTCCACAAATGTTTGTCGCTATGGTATTCGTGTCAGTCAAACTTTCTTAAGTTTGACTAGATTTATATAATATATTATAAACATTTGTATCTTCGAATAATTTTACTACAAAAGTAGATTCAAAGATTTATCTAATGATACTAATTATGTACTATAAATATTAAAATTTTCTTATATAAATGTGGTCAAAGTTAAAAATGTTTGATTCCTCGAAAAGTGAGAACAACCAACATTTGTGGACAGAGGGAGTATTTACTAAATCTTCATTATATGTAGTCAGTACTTGTCACTTCTTGTTTTATGGCTCTTATACTATGTCTGGCGGCCTATTTACCAATTTGCGAATCTGATAAACTTGGTAATACATAATGCTATTGAAATGTTGGTACATAAGTTATTTCACCTGTATTCAGTATTCCAGTGCCGAAATGATTGTTTAGTAATATACTGTTGTAGCTAGTAGAGATCTTTGGAATCTTATGGTCCTATGTAGTTCCTTTAGTTACATAAGTTCAGAGCCATGAGCAAAATCACTTTTCACATCTCTATTTGTTAAGATGATACAAAGTTATTTTTCTCGTAAGTCATAACTGTTACACCATCTTATTTTTATATGAGTAAACATTATATTCCATTTGAAGTCATGCCTGTAGAAGTTTTCCGTGTTTTCTGTACATCTACCACACTACTCTAGTAACCTTTTTCTCTCTGTAGGTTGTGGTGGCTACCATAGCATTTGGCATGGGAATTGACAAATCAAATGTCAGGCGAATTATTCACTATGGTTTACCGCAGGTTAATCTGGCCTTTTAGTACTTCCTAATTAATTTGCAGACATGATTTTCCTGTTCATGTCATTTCACACTCCTGTTTGCTGAAAATGGATGACAGATTGTTCTGTTCATAAGCCATAGAAGCAGATACGGTACAAACTTGTTTGCAAACATATATATTATGTTTATCCAATGGTGTACACCTGAACATGTAAATGTGTGCCACCAACCTAGGAGTTTACAGAGGTGTTAGTTAAGGGAATCAGGGAGTTGTCATAGCGCAGTATGAAAATTTTGGGTGTTGACTGTTTATTACTTCTCTAGTTCTCCTTTTGCCTTTCTTTTTTGTTTTTTATTAAGTGATCAAATGGCTGCTTGTGCTAAATATGTTTAGGCCAGCCTGCCAAGCATCATGGCAGAAACAATATGATTTGATTAGTAGAATACAGTCTCTCTCTTAGAATTCAGGTTTTCAGATACATCACCTATTGGCTTAGCCTTTCTTTTGTTTCACTTTTTTTTTATCTGAGTTCTAACCAGTGCCTAATTGATTTGTGCAGAGTTTAGAAGCATATTATCAAGAAGCTGGCCGTGCTGGTAGAGATGGAAAGCTGTCAGATTGCAGTGAGTTGTGATGCTTCAGATTTGATTTAATTTTGGTAGACAGTTAGTACACTCTGAAGAATATGACGATTGATGAATTATACTCTAGTTTGAGAGCTGTATATGTATTATTTGTGTTTACCTGCAAGGCTGCAAACATAGTCACAAAGTTCCTGGGTCAAGTAACATGGTAGGTGCTACTTGCTAGAGGTTTTTACACTGCATGGCCGAAAATGACCTGTGTACCCGGTTCGGGGTCAACGTCTGAGTCCCTTGGACTGTGGGGTCAAGGTTTAGGCGCCAGTGATGGCGCAGACACGAGGAGAATAGCAGGAAGTCAATGATCCAAATGTCCCTTCACAATTTATTTGAGCCCTTAACTAATTTTAGTTCAAAAATGATTAGAAATAAAGCCCGATCCTAATCTCATCTGATTCTTAAATTTTATAGTGTAAAATTTAGAGCCTATTATCATCCCTAGCTGCACCTTTCTGTCCTTATTGAGAGTACACTGTACAACTTCGCCATGCACTACTTTTATCAATTATTATCAAGCCTTTCTTTATTTCCTCCTGCACTGGGTCACTTTTCCCTCTGATATTGTCTGCAGCTCTATATTATAATTTTTTGAGAACACCGACACTCCTTCCTAATAAAAGAAGTGAGGAGCAGGCAAAGGCTGCATATAGAATGCTACGTGATTGTTTTCAGTATGTCTCTAGCCATCAAACTGTGGTGATTGAATCACATGTATATTTGCTAAATGTCAAGGATTAAAACTGGTTGCAAAATTTTGTCGCAGCTATTCTCTGAATACTTCAACATGTAGAGCCAAAATATTAGTGAAGTACTTTGGCGAAGACTTTGGTCCTGATGGATGTCGCATGTACTTTTCTACTTCCTCCACGTCTCTTCTTATACAAATCAAGGATGCGCTTCATGCAATCTCATTTGAAAGTCTGTTCTTAATTGCAGACATTTTTTACAGTTATATCTGATTTTCGCTTTTGACCTCAGGTGTGACATCTGTACTAATGGCCCTCCTCAAATGCATGATTTCAAGGAAGAAGCGATTGTGTTCATGAATGTGCTCCAGGGTCGAAGTGTGAGTATCGAGTATAAATATGGTTGGCCATATTTTATTCTGCTTCGTAACTCTAACAATGTAATGCCAATTTGAAATTGCAATGACATGACAAATTCTCAACTGGCTCGTTGAGGAAGCCAATACGTTTCCTTTAGTCATACCATCTTGAGCTTTGTTGTTTCATCTCTGCCTCAAGTTGGAAATGACAACATGGATGCACTTCTGTTAATTCCATTCATCTTTGCAGTGTTTTTTTCTTTGTAACATTAGTTGCAGGTGCCTTTTTTTTATAAAAAAAACCTTAGGCTTTAGGTAGCAAAAGGGCCCTTTTACCTATATATAAAGTCAAAATTTGCCATAGAGAAGTCCTCTTTGTTAGACAAAGGTATATGTTGTAGGAAAATCTGATGTCTTCCATTGAGCCCTTAGACGGTTTATATACAGTACATTATGTAGGAGATAACACAATCTACGGATACATATGATAGTCTATGAGACAATATCTAGACTACCAAATATACTCTAACACATATGGTAGACTACCATATATGTCAGTCTGACAACCAAAAATATTAACCCCTACATTCGAAACTCTAGCCATAACAAATATTGTGCGGCCTATTGGTCACTTGTTCTCAATTGCTATACACAGTCGAAAACAAGGCAACACGATATTAAAAAGATAATCAACCTTCGTCCTCAAGCAGTTATCTTTTTGAGATAACTCCTTCGAAGACGAAGGTTAGGACTTAACGAGTAAACCATAACTTAATTGCGTAGATAAGTATGTAAAGAATGTGAAGAAGTTAAACATGATAACTCATTTCAGATATTTCAATATCACATTTCTCCCCTTTCGTATAATGAATTTACAATCGTACCTTCGGTTCTACAGAATGAGTTAGAACGAAGGTGTCCTAGGGAAAAGATTACACACGACAATTACCTAGACCACCAAAAGGTACTTTATGCAGGGCACTGTTCATCTATTTATAGAGAGTCGTACAACTTCGTATGAAATTACATTTATACCCACAAGGACTACACACAGGATTTACAAATAATACAAGGGAAACATTGTCTTTTGCTTTTATCGTTCTGGGCGACACCTTCTCCTTACATCGTCTCCTTGTGTTATTATGACGAAGCTAGCTTCTTCGCTCCTTTCTTGTTCTGCATTGAAGGTGTTCTGGTGCCGAAGCTCCTGCAATACTTGGCAACATGTTGATAACCAATAGCTAAATGTGTTTTTGAGGACCTTCAACAGACGAAGACCCCCAACATGGCCATGTTCCCGAACGACCTTTTGAAGATTAGAGATCGTGTTGGTGAGCCAACAGAGGACAATGATGTCCATGTGGTTCTAGCCGGGTTGTTGGAGAAGGCATTGTCGGACTCAACATGGTCGGTGAGGTACCACGTCAAGGCCAGCAACATGAGATCAAGACAACGACATAGTTGGACGACGAGGCGTCCAAATCGATATTCACTAGTTGGCGAATGTTTGGGACAACTGAAGCCTGGGTGTGGAGGCCAACGATGACGGTCGCCTTGTAGGAGGCGTCTAGGGTCGAGGGAGGTCAGCCTCTGCACACGTTTTTGTGCGATGGCAGCCTTGGCACCGTCGGTGGTAGCGAGTAGGTCGTCGAGCCATTGCTTGAGGATAGCGAGGTCTAGGTCTTGCGACATGGTGAGGAAGGTGGTGGCGTAGTGGCGGTGGCCCTGAGGGGATACAACAAGAGAGGCGGCGGCCTGGGTAGGGCGGCAACCAGGCTGCGAAAGCGAGAGAAAAAAAATAAATTTAGGCTCTGATTACCATGTTAGACAAAGGTATATGCTGTAGGAAAATCTTATGTCTTCCATTGAGGTTTTAGGCGGTTTATATAAAGTACATGACATAGGAGATAAGGCAATCTACAAATATATATGGTAGTTTATGAGACACAATATCTAGACTAACAAATATACTCTAACACATATGGCAGGCTACTAGACATAATATCACTACCTGTGGGAAACCCTAACCCTAGTATAGGGTGGGGTTGTATATTAATAGACTTGGTGTTGGGCTTGGCCCATTACAGAGGGGCGAGAGTGTAAATGCACAGGGAAGACCCCCAAACCCTAATACAAGTCTAACACCCCCGCAGTCGCAACTCTAGCCTGTACAGATATTGAGACTGGACCGAAAGTCTAGGAATACACTCGTCGGTAACCCCTTGGTGAATATGTCGGCGAACTGCAGCGTGGTGGGGGCGCTGAGAATCCGAACGTCACCTGCAGCGACACGCTCGCAGACGAAGTGCAAGTCGATTTCCACATGCTTCGTGCGCTGATGCTACACAGGATTGGTGGAGAGGTAGACGGTGCTGACGTTGTCGCAGTAGATGAGGGTGACACACTGGAGGGGGCTGTAGAGCTCATGGAGGAGTTGGCGCATTAAGGAGGCCTCCGCCACGCCGTTGGCCACAACACGGTACTCAGCCTCTGCGCTGGAGCGGGAGACGACGACCCGCCGCTTGCCAGCCTAGGAGACAAGGTTGGCGCCCAGGAATACGACATAGCCGGAGGTGGATCGACGTGTGTCGAGGCAGCCGACCCAGTCTGCGTCGGTGTAGACCACGAGCTCTGACGTCCGGGAGGGTCGGAGGAGCAGACCGTAGTTGAGGGAGTCGCGAAGGTAGCGCAGGATTCGCTTGACAGCAGTGAGATGGGGCTCTCGTGGCGTGTGCATATGGAGGCACACCTGCTGGACGATGTAGGTGATGACGGGCCGAGAGAAGGCGAGGTACTGGAGCGCGCCTGTCAAGCTCCGGTAAGACGTCGCGTCGGCGACCGGGGGCCCATCGTCCTCAGAGAGCTTCGCCTGAGTGTTTACAAGCGTGGAGCAGGACTTCCAGTCGGACATGCCAGCCTGCTCCAGGATGTCGATGGCGTACTGGCGCTGGTGCAGGAAGATACCCTGGGGCCGGCGTTCGGCAGTGATGCCGAGGAAGTGGAGAGGCCCCAGGTCCTTCATCGCAAACTCCTGCTGGAGGGTGATGATGGTGCGCTGTAGAAGACCGGCGGTGAATGCTGTGAGCACAATATCGTCGACGTAGAGGAGGTAGACGGTGTCCTCGCCCTGCCGGTAGATGAAGAGTGATGTGTCCGACTTGGCCTCGACGAAGCCGATGGAGGCCAAGTAGGTGGCAAAGCTGCTGTACCAGGCCCGCGGCGCCTGCTTGAGGCCGTAGAGGGAGCGGTTCAGCCGGCAGACCAGGTCCGGGTGAGCGGCGTTGACGAAGTCGGTGGGCTAGCTGCAGTAGACAGTCTCCATCAGAGTGCCATGGAGGAAGGTGTTCTTGACGTCGAGCTGGTGGATCGCCCAGTTCCGAGAGAGGGCGAGGGAGAGGACGACACGGACGGTGGCGAACTTGACGACGGGGTTGAAGGTCTCATCATAGTCCACTTCGGGGCGCTGGGTGAAGCCCCGAAGGACTTAGCGGGCCTTGTAGCGGTCGAGGGAGCCATTCGAAGTCAGCTTGTGGCGAAAGAGCCACTTGTCGGTGACCACATTGGTGCCGGGTGGACGCGGCACCATGTCCCAGATGTGGTTGGCCAGCAGGGCTGCGTACTCCTCCATGGCCCGACGCTAGTGTTGGTCGACGAGGGCGGTGCGAACGGAGGAGGGGACCGAGGAGGTGTCCGGTGGAGTAGTGGTCGTATCAGCGGCCAGGATCAGCCTGTCGACAGGCCGAAGGACACCGGCGGCGCGGCGAGTCACCATCGGGTGAATGTGCCCGGGGTCGCGGTGAATGGCGACCGGGTGGTACACCGACGTCTTAGGCGTCGCAGGTGTGGCCGGCCTGTGGCAATGATAAACGATGGCGGGGTCGGCGAATCGGGCCGCGCTCGTAGAGGGGCCCGGGTTCGTGGGCGCCGAGGGAGGAGCGCTCCCCGGCGGTGGTAGACGAGGGCGGGGTCGGCGAAGCGGGTCCCGCTTGTCGACGGGGCCGAAGTCGCCGGGGCCGCACAAGGCTGAATTCCTGGAACTTTGTGAAGTGCTTGAGGCAGTTGTTCTTCAGCCTGGATCGACATATCACATATATGGAAATTCAGTGCTTCAGGGGATTATACAGCTAGTTCTGCTTATAAAGCTCTCTTCCATGTTCAGTTCAGTTCGAACCAGCAGAACGAGTGTGGAGATCTTGGGCTCCTGGGAAGTGCAAGTTCTTTATTTGGCTTGTGGAGCAAATAGGTGCTGGACAGCTGACAAGCTCAGAAAAAAGAGGGCTAGAGCGGCCAGAGCACTGCCCCTTGTGCGACCAAGAGGCTGAAACTATAAATCACTTGTTGGTCAATGTGTTTTTGCCAAGCAGTTCTGGTATGATTTCCCTAGTTCAGTGGGCTGCAAGAGCTCTGTCCAGCTCACAAGGATTCTTTCGAGTCGTAGTGGAAGACTAGCAGCTCTCGGACATCTGATCTTCTGAGGAAGGGTTTCAATTCTCTAGTAATCCTAGGTGCTTGGACCATATGGAAGCATAGGAATAGATGTGTCTTTGATGGGTGTAATCCTAGCTTGGTCACAGCCCTTAGGGTGGCAAGGGAATAGGCGGTGCTCTGGTCCTTGAATGGAGCCAAGGCCCTGTCTTTCCTCCAGGTCGAAGAGCTGCTGGCTTAAAACAGCGCTGTGGGTCGTGTTTTCTCCGTGTTAGTCAGGGATCATTAGTCAGTTTCTAGTGTTGGGGTGTAATGAGGTTCTCTCCCCCTTTCTTCTTTTAATGCAAATATGCGCAGCTCTTCTGCTTATTCCAGGGAAAAAATTATGCAAAAATTTACATTGCTGATTTCTAAAAATGCCTGCTATCCAGGGCGGTGAAACTGATGAGATGATTTACAGCAGAGTACCCCATTACAGCTCTGGCAGGAGAGGGTTTGGCGAGGCACCTAATTTTAGAATGGTTGTCAGTCATATAAGGGAAAAGGTTTGGATCTGGTAGCAGTAAACAGAGAATTCTTTCTGTTTAAACAATGCCATAAATTCTTAGTAGGAATTATCAAAACTGTTGTTGTGATTAAAGGTTATTTGTAGCTTCCTAGGTTTGCTGCGACTGACAAGATATGGTGGCAAGGTCTTTCCCGTATATTAGAGGGCCTGAGATACGTAGAGGAAGCAGCTGAAACTGTAAGCACTTTACTTTATAGCGTGTTTTTTTACAATGTGTGATTCAATATTGTTTTGATACTAGTTATGAAAAATTATGTTATTATCCGCTACACGGTATGTGGACATAAGAATATGAACTAATAATTGTATTCCTCTTGTTTTCATTTTTTAAGTCCTCATTCAATATTCTGAAGTCAAAAGTTTTCCCATTTTTCACGTTCAGCCGTCAGATCTAAAGCCTCTAGGTGCTAATAATTTTGACACAGTTTTGCTGGCTCCATGCCAGTTCTGCTCAGAACAAGTTAACAATGGAAAACATTAGTTGACAGTTGTGCATTGCCTCCCAGTCATGCAGAATAAGGAAACATTTGAGTGACATACAACACCCCTGACTGTTACTAAAACTTCCACTGATGACTGGTTCATAACTCATAATGTCATATCATTATAGTACATACTACTACACTAGTAATTGCTTACGTGGACTATGGATTAGTAATATTCCTCCTGGCGCTCATTGCATAAACTCTTGAGGACAGTTTGTTCAAAAACTTTTCGTTGCACGGATGCTATTTATGAGGATACCAAAGACCTGTATGCAGGCACAAACACAATTGTTTATTTAGGCATTGCTATGCTTTGTTTGAACCACATGAGGAACCATAAGAATTTCTTGAAAAAAAAACTGACTGTTGCTCACATTATTCGCGAGCTGACAACGGATGTGCTTGCAGCCTCGTGTCTCCATGCAGTACCCTGAACTGACGGAGGACGGATTAAAGTTTCTTAGTAGCTCACAGTCGGAGGCACCTCTGTATGCATACCCGGACGCGGCAATGCTCTTGGCAATGAAGGAGCCAAGGCCCTTCTCTGGTTTCTCCGATTGGGGCAGGGGCTGGGCCGATCCCGAGACTCGCCGGCAGCGTCTGGCGGGCAAGAAGGCCGGGAGAAGAAAGCGGAAGTGGCGCTCCCGGGGGCGGCAGCAGCAGCCGGGCGGCTTCACCACGGCGAGGGAGAGACTGACTGCGATACTGGCAAAGAAGAAAAAAAGGTGATGCTGTGCAAGGTTGGTGGTAGTAGGATTATATTACATGTATCGTTTGCTGTTATCGTCGAACTTTATATGAGAATCTGATAGAAGCAAAGATTTTTTTTTGGGCCATTGTGCTTCTATCGTATGGTATGATGATGGGTTGGGAAAGAAAACAGAAGCCCATGATTGATGAGGATAACGAGCGAGCACTGTGTCGGCTATTACTTGCCGAGACGACTCGAGCGGTCCGTCTAACGTGAACCTGCCTGCTGCTGCTACTACTACTCTATACATGCATGCTACAGGCTCCGGGTGATCCGTGGCAATGAAGTCTCGTCGGCCCTCAGATCAGATCGCTAGCTTAGATCTGTTGCCATCCGATTCATTTATGCTTGCCAGTTGCCACCTGCTGCTCCTGTGGCTCCAAGAAGCCCTGATGATTGCTGGCCAAACCAAGCGGATGGCGCCTGTGGCTGCAAGTGTGCGCGTTCGATGTGTCACGCCCCGGCACCGCTCGGTCGGCTGAATCTGCAACTGCAAGCGCGGTGGATTGGGTCGGTGGATGGGTGGGTGCGTGCTGAGTGAGGAAGCCTACGCTGCTGCAGCGGCAGCGACAGTGTCGCTGGTTCAATCAAGCCACGGTGGCGCCGGCGAGAGGATGGGGTGGGGACGGGGACGGGGACAGGAAGGCCGCGGCAGCGGAAGAAAGAAGGCCTGATGGGCCTGTGCTGTGCGTGTGGGGACGCGGGCCTAGACCTGTCTAATCGAGACGCTGTAGCGTAGTATGGGCCGGCACGGTAGATGCGGCGGTGCGCGCTGCTACAGTTGTGTGTGGCGACTGGCGAGGCACCGGGACCCAACCAAAAACATTTGCAGTTCCAAGGTCTAGATTAGATGATAGAACTAGTAGTATCCTGCTGCTTTCACCTTCGTCATCGCGACAGAATCTGATGGTTTGGGTTTTTGCGCACGTTCTTTGAGTTGCATGAAACGCAGAGATCTCATGGAATATGCCGTAGAGTTGTATAATCATAGTGTAGACATACACATTCTTGTGTTGTGTTTCGTGCTCAAATAAAATGGTGGTAAGCATCAGATAGCTTACATCTAAGGAGTCATTTATATGTTTCTCATAAATACTTCGGTCAGCATCACGTGCATTCTTTGCTGATTCATTAGGATAGGCAGTCTCAAAAATATACTTTTTATTCTATTGCTTAAGAATAATTCTCAAGTTATGGTACTAATTAATAAAACTTGTTTAAGTAACTTTTTCTTTTTGTCAAGAATCGGGCGCAAATTAAAATCGGTAGGACCATTAGGTGTCAGCACTATAATAATATGCATGACCTTTATTCTTCTTGAATGCCATCTTCCTGTCTTCCTTATCCTCCTTGTTTTGACACTCAACAATAAGATGTTCTTGGTGTCGGGGACCATAATTAGGGGTACCCTCAAGGCTCCTAATTCTCAGCTGGTAACCCCCATCAGCACAAAGCTGCAAAGGCCTGATGGGTGCGACTAAGTCAGGGATCGGTCCATTCGAGGGACTCGATCACGCCTCGTCCGAGCCCAGCCTCGGGCAAGGGCAGCCGACTCCGGAGGATCTCCGTCTCGCCCGAGGCCCCCCTCCAGCGACGAACATACTTCTGGCTCGCCCGAGGCCCAGTCTTCGCCAAGAAGCAACCCTGGCCAAGTCGCCACGCCAACCGACCAAATCGCAGGGGCATTTAATGCAAAGGTGGCCTGACACCTTTATCCTGACGCACGTCCTCCAGTCGACAGAGCCGAAGTGACCGCAGTCACTTCGCCGCTCCACTGACCGGCCTGACAGAAGGACAGCGCCGCCTGCGCCGCTCCGACTGCTGCGCCACTCGACAGAGTGAGGCTGATAGGCAGTCAGGCCCGGCCTCAGGCACCATAGGAAACTCCGCTCCGCCCGACCCAGGGCTCGGACTCGGGCTCAGTCCCGGAAGACGGCGAACTTCGCTCCGTCCGACCCAGGGCTCGGACTCGAACTCGGGCTCAGTCCCGGAAGACGGCGAACTCCGCTCCGCCCGACCCAGGGCTCGGACTCGGGCTCAGTCCCGGAAGACGGCGAACTCTGCTCCGCCCGACCTAGGGCTCGGACTCGGGCTCAGCCCCGGAAGACGGCGAACTCCGCTCCGCTCGACCCTGGGCTCGGACTCGGGCTCAGCCCCGGAAGACGGCGAACTCCGCTCCGCCCGACCCAGGGCTCGGACTCGGGCTCAGCCCCTGAAGACGACGAACCCCGATCCGCCCGACCCCAGGGCTCGGACTCGGGCACAGCCCCGGAAGACGACGAACTCCGATCCGCCCGACCCCAGGGCTCGGACTCGGACTCAGCCCTGGCCTCAGCCGACGGTCTTCGCCTCGCCCGACCCAGGGGCGTGGACTCAGCCTCGGCCACGGAAGACAGACTCGACCTCGACCTCGGAGGAGCCTCCACATCGCCCAACCTAGGGCGCGGACCGACCACGTCAACAGGAGGCGCCATCATTACCCTACCCCAAGCTGACGCAGGCTACGGGGAACAAGACCGGCGTCCCATCTGGCTCGCTCCGCCAGACAAGTAATGATGGCGCCCCGCACGCTCTATGACGACGACGGCTCTCAACCCCCTTACGGAAGCAAGAGGACGTCAGCAAGGACTCGACAGCTCCGACAGCTGTCCTTCCGCCAGGCTCTAGCGCTCCTCCGACGACCATGACACCACACGAACCGGGTGCCAAAACCTCTCCGACCGCCACGATGGCATGTACTTAGGGCGCTAGCTCTCCTCCGCTAGACACGTAGCACTCTGCTACACCCCCCATTGTACACCTGGATCCTCTCCTTACGCCTATAAAAGGAAGGACCAGGGCCCTCTTACAGAGGGTTGGCCGCGCGGGAGGACGGGACGGCGCGTAGAGTCCCTCGCTCTCTCCTCCGCGGACGCTTGTAACCCCCTACTGCAAGCGCACCCGACCTGGGCACAGGACAACACGAAGGCCGCGGGTTTCCCCTTTTGCCTGTCTCCCTCCTTGGTTCCCCCCTTCGTGCTCCGTCTCGCGCCGACCCATCTGGGCTGGGGCACGCGACGACATTTCACTCGTCGGCCCAGGGACCCCCGGTCTCGAAACGCCGACAGTTGGCGCGCCAGGTAGGGGCCTGCTGCGTGTTGACGAACAGCTTCCCGTCAAGCTCCAGATGGGCAGTCTCCAGCAACCTTTCCAGCCCGGGACGGTGCTCCGTTTCGGGAGTCTTGAGTTCATGTCCCTCGACGGCAGCTACGACATGATACTCCTCCCCCCGCCGTGCGACAGCGACAATGGCGGCCGACAGCCCGCCCGCCGGCGGCGGAATCGACGACGTCTTCCCCGCGTGGTGGAAGAACAACATTCGAGCTCACCCCACCCTCTCCCCCGCCGACGGAGGAGGAGGCGGGGCAACCAAGGCCAAGCAGGAGGCGGCACCTCGTCGGCTGTCGAGCAAGTCGACGGCGCCGGCGCCCCAACGGGGGGCACGCCGGGCATCGACCTCGCGTTTGAGACGAAGACGAGCGCCGTCTCCCCGCAACACGCCAATTCCGAGCAAACGGACGACGCCAGCACGCTCGCGAAAGGCTTGTTGGGCGTCACCCTCGTACCTGAGACGACGGTGCAGTCAGTCCCTGACGTGACTTCATCACCGCCCGTCGACCAAGAGGTACCGACCGATTCCCATCTCACGCCCCTTGGATTCAGCCTCGACCCGCCAAGCGGCTTCGCTTTGGCGGACGCTCTCGTAGGGGCGAGTCCAAACCCTCTGGGGTATCGTATGCGGTCACCCTGGGACCGGCTGACGGACGTCTCGACCTACGGGCCCTCGGGGTCTGAGGAAGATGATGAGCCCGACTTCTATTAGGATTTCTCCGGACTTGGTAACCCCAGTGCCATGCGGGACTTCATGACCGCATGCGACTACTGCCTTTCCGACTGTTCCGACGGTAGCCGCAGCCTCGGCGACGAGGACTGTGGCCCAAGTCGTGAATGTTTCCACGTCGATCTAGAGGGTCCCTCCGAAGGCAATCATCTTGGTATGCCGGAGAACGGTGATCTCCCTAGGCCTGTGCCTCGCGTTAAAATCCTACGGGAGCTAGCAGTGGTCCCCGTTTAGGCGGGGGGTCATGACCCACAGCTCGAGCAAATCCGCGGGGTGCCGGCCAGGCTCGACGAGGGAGCAGGAGCACTTGAGCCGATCCGTCGGGACGTAGGGCAGGAATGGGCGGGCCAACCTTCGGCCGGAGAAATGCGTCATCTACCCCAGGGCTTCCAGCACCGCATCACCGACGATGTCAGGATGAGGCCGCCACCCGCTTCCAGTGGAGTCGACCAGAACCTGGCTGCAGCGGCAATGCTCCTCCGCGCGATGCCGGAGCCATCAACCACCGAGGGGCGGCGAATCCAGGGAGAGCTCAAGAATCTCCTGGAGGGCGCCGCGGTCCGATGGGCCGAAAGCTCCGCCTCCCGAAGGCAGGGGTACCCCTCGAAACATCGTGCCGCGACTTCCCGATTCATGCGGGAAGCCTCGGTCCACACCGGGCGCACGCGCAACACAGCGCCTGCGGCCCCGGGTCGCCTCAGCAACGAGCACCATCACCGCGACCGTCGGGCCCACCTCGACGAGAGGGTGCGCCGAGGCTACCACCCTAGGCGTGGGGGACGCTACGACAGCGGGGAGGATCGGAGTCCCTCGCCCGAACCACCCGGTCCACAGGCTTTCAGCCGCGCCATACGACAGGCGCCGTTCCCGACCCGGTTTCGAACCCCGACTACTATCACAAAGTACTCGGGGGAGACAAGGCCGGAACTGTGGCTCGCGGACTACCGGCTGGCCTGCCAACTGGGTGGAACGAACGACGACAACCTCATCATCAGCAACCTCCCCCTGTTCCTCTCCGACACCGCTCGCGCCTGGTTGGAGCACCTGCCTCCGGGGCAGATCTCCAACTGGGACGACCTGGTCCAGGCCTTCGCCGGCAATTTCCAGGGCACGTACGTGCGCCCTGGGAACTCCTGGGACCTCTGAAGCTGCCGACAGCAGCCAGGAGAGTCTCTCCGGGACTACATCCGGCGATTCTCGAAGCAGCGCACCGAGCTGCCCAACATCACCGACTCGGATGTCATCGGCGCATTCCTCGCCGGCACCACCTGCCGCGACCTGGTGAGCAAGCTGGGTCGCAAGACCCCCACCAGGGCGAGCGAGCTGATGGACATCGCCACCAAGTTCGCCTCTGGCCTGAAGGCGGTTGAGGCTATCTTCCGGAAGGACAAGCAGCCCCAGGGCCGCCCACCGGAAGATGCTCCCGAGGTGTCAACTCAGCGCGGCGCCAAGAAGAAGGGCAAGAAGAAGTCGCAAGCGAAACGCGACGCCGCCGACGCGGACCTTGTCGCCGCCGCCGAGTACAAGAACCCTCGGAAACCCCCCGGAGGTGCCAACCTCTTCGACAAGATGCTCAAGGATCCGTGCCCCTATCATCAGGGGCCCGTCAAGCACACCCTTGAGGAGTGCGCCATGCTTCGGCGCCACTTCCACAGGGCCGGGCCACCCGCGGAGGGTGGCAGGGCTCGCGACGACGACAAGAAGGAAGATCACCAGGCAGGAGAGTTCCCCGAGGTCCGCGATTGCTTCATGATCTACGGTGGGCAAGCGACGAACGCCTCGGCTCGGCACCGCAAGCAAGAGCGTCGGGAGGTCTGTTCGGTGAAGGTGGCGGCGCCAGTCTACCTAGACTGGTCCGACAAGCCCATCACCTTTGACCAAGCCGACCACCCCGACCACGTGCCGAGCCCGGGGAAATACCCGCTCGTTGTCGACCCCATCATCGGCGACGTCAGACTCACCAAGGTCCTCATGGACGGAGGCAGCAGCCTCAACATCATCTACGCCGAGACACTCGGGCTCCTGCGTGTTGATCTGTCCTCGGTCCGGGCAGGCGCTGCTCCTTTCCACGGGATCATCCCCGGGAAGCGCGTCCAGCCCCTCGGACAACTCGACCTTCCCGTCTGCTTCGGAGCACCCTCCAACTTCCGAAGGGAGACCCTCACGTTCGAGGTGGTCGGGTTTCGAGGAACCTACCACGCAGTATTGGGGAGGCCATGCTACGCGAAGTTCATGGCCATCCCCAACTACACCTACCTCAAGCTCAAGATGTCGGGCCCCAACGGGGTCATCACCGTCGGCCCCACGTACCGACACGCGTTCGAATGCGACGTCGAGTGCGTGGAGTACGCCGAGGCCCTCGCCGAATCCGAGGCCCTCATCGCCGACCTGGAGAGCCTCTCTAAGGAGGTGCCGACGTGAAGCGTCACGCCGGCAACTTCGAGCCAGCGGAGACGGTTAAGTCCGTCCCCCTCGACCCCAGCAGCGACGCCTCCAAGCAGATCCGGATCGGCTCCGAGCTCGATCCCAAATAGGAAGCAGTGCTCGTCGACTTTCTCCGCGCGAACGCCGACGTCTTCGCGTGGAGTCCCTCGGACATGCCCGGCATACCGAGGAATGTCGCCGAGCACTCGCTGGATATCCGAGCCAGAGCCCGACCCGTCAAGCAGCCTCTGCGTCGATTCGACGAAGAAAAGCGCAGAGCCATAGGCGAGGAGATCCACAAGCTAATGGCGGCAGGGTTCATCAAAGAGGTATTCCATCCCGAATGGCTTGCCAACCCTGTGCTTGTGAGAAAGAAAGGAGGGAAATGGCGGATGTGTGTAGACTACACTGGTCTAAACAAAGCATGTCCGAAGGTTCCCTACCCTATGCCTCACATCGATCAAATCGTGGATTCCACTGCTGGGTGCGAAACCCTGTCTTTCCTCGATGCCTACTCAGGGTATCACCAAATCAGGATGAAAGAGTCCGACCAGCTCACGACTTCTTTCATCACACCCTTCGGCATGTACTGCAATGTCACCATGCCGTTCGGCTTGAGGAATGCGGGTGCGACGTACCAGCGGTGCATGAACCATGTGTTCAGCGAACACATTGGCCAGACGGTCGAGGCCTACGTTGATGACATCGTAGTCAAGACGAGGAAAGCCTCCGACCTCCTTTCCGACCTTGAAGTGACATTCCGATGTCTCAAGGCGAAAGGCGTGAAGCTCAATCCCGAAAAGTGTGTCTTCGGGGTACCCCGAGGCATGCTCTTGGGGTTCATTGTCTCCGAACGGGGCATCGAAGCCAACCCAGAGAAGATCGCAGCCGTCACCAGCATGGGGCCCATCAAGGACTTGAAGGGCGTACAAAGAGTCATGGGATGTCTTGCGGCTCTGAGCCGCTTCATCTCACGCCTCGGCGAAAGAGGCCTGCCTCTGTATCGCCTCTTAAGGAAGGCCGAGTGCTTTACTTGGACCCCTAAGGCCGAGGAAGCCCTCGGGAACCTGAAGGCGCTCCTCACGAATGCGCCCATCTTGGTGCCCCCGTTGCCGGAGAAGCCCTCTTGATCTACGTCGCCGCGACCACCCAGGTGGTTAGCGCCGCGATTGTGGTTGAGAGACGAGAAGAGGGGCATGCATTGCCCGTCCAGAGGCCAGTCTACTTCATCAACGAGGTACTGTCCGAGACCAAAACCCGCTACCCACAAGTTCAGAAGCTGCTCTTCGCGGTGATCCTGACGCGGCGGAAGTTGCGACACTACTTCGAGTCTCATCCGGTAACTGTGGTGTCATCCTTCCCCCTGGGGGAGATCATCCAGTGTCGAGAGGCCTTGGGTAGAATCGCGAAGTGGGCGATGGAAATCATGGGCGAAACGGTCTCGTTGGCCCCTCGGAAGGCCATCAAGTCCCAGGTCTTGGCGGACTTCGTGGCTGAATGGGTCGACACCCAGCTCCCAACAGCTCCGATCCAACCGGAACTCTGGAACATGTTCTTCGATGAGTCGCTGATGAAGACAGGAGCGCGTGCGGGCCTGCTCTTCATCTCGCCCCTCGGAAAGCACCTACGCTACGGTCTACGCCTCCATTTCCCGGCGTCCAACAATGTGGCTGAGTACGAGGCTCTGGTCAACGGGTTGCGGATCGCCATCGAGTTAGGAGTCCGACGCCTCGACGCTCGCGGTGACTCGCAGCTCGTCATCGACCAAGTCATGAAGAACTCCCACTACCGCGACCCGAACATGGAGGCCTACTGCGATGAGGTTCGGCGCCTGGAAGACAAGTTCTACGGGCTCGAGCTCAACCACATCACCCGGCGCTACAACGAGACTGCGGACGAGCTGGCTAAAATAGCCTCGGGGCGAACAACGGTTCCCCCGGACGTCTTCTCCCGAGACCTGCATCAACCCTCCGTCAAGATCAACGACACGCCCGAGCCCGAGGCACCCCGGCCCTGCCCGAGGTACCCTCGGCTCAGTCCGAGGCACCCTCGGCTCAGCCCGAGGCACCCTCAGCTCGGCCCGAGGTACCCTCGGCCCCTGAGGGTGAGGCACTACGCGTCGAGGAGGAGCGAAGCTGGGTCACGCCTAATCGAAACTGGCAGACCCCGTACCTGCAATATCTCCACCGAGGGGAGCTACCCCTCGACCGAGCCGAAGCTCGGCAGTTGGCGCGACGCGCCAAGTCGTTCGTCTTGCTGGGAGATGGGAAGGAGCTCTACCACCGCAGCCCCTCAGGCATCCTCCAGCGATGCATCCCCATCGCCGAAGGTCAGAAGCTCCTACGAGAGATACACTCGGGGGCTTGCGGCCATCACGCAGCACCTCGAGCCCTTGTTGGAAACGCCTTCCAACAAGGTTTCTACTGGCCGACGGCGGTGGCCGATGCCACTAGAATTGTCCGCACCTGCGAAGGGTGTCAGTTCTACGCAAGGCAGACCCACCTGCCTGCTCAGGCTCTGCAGACGATACCCATCACCTGGCCTTTTGCCGTGTGGGGTCTGGACCTCGTCGGCCCCTTGCAGAAGGCACCCGGGGGCTACACGCACCTGTTGGTCGCCATCGACAAATTCTCCAAGTGGATCGAGGTCCGACCCCTACACAGCATCAGGTCCGAACAGGCGGTGGCGTTCTTCACCAACATCATCCACCGTTTTGGGGTCTCGAACTCCATCATCACCGACAACGGCACCCAGTTCACCGGCAGAAAGTTCCTGGACTTCTGCGAGGATCACCACATCCGGGTGGACTGCGCCGCCGTGGCTCACCCCATGACGAATGGGCAAGTAGAGCGTGCCAACGGCATGATTCTACAAGGACTCAAGCCTCGGATCTACAACGACCTCAACAAATTCGGCAAGCGATGGATGAAGGAACTCCTCTCGGTGGTCTGGAGCCTGAGGACAACGCCGAGCCGAGCCACGGGCTTCACGCCGTTCTTTCTAGTCTATGGGGCCGAGGCCATCTTGCCCACAGACTTAGAATACGGTTCCCCGAGGACGAGGGCCTATGCCGACCAAAGCAACCAAGCTAGTCGAGAAGACTCGCTGGACCAGCTGGAAGAGGCTCGGGACAAGGCCTTACTACACTCGGCGCGGTACCAGCAGTCCCTGCGACGCTACCACGCCCGAGGGGTCCGGTCCCGAGACCTCCAGGTGGGCGACCTGGTGCTTCGACTGCGACAGGACGCCCGAGGGCGGCACAAGCTCACGCCTCCCTGGGAAGGGCCGTTCGTCATCGCCAAAGTTCTGAAGCCCGGAACGTACAAGCTGGCCAACAGTCAAGGCGAGGTCTACAGCAACGCTTGGGACATCCAACAACTACGTCGCTTCTACCCTTAAGATGCTTTCAAGTTGTTCATATACCTCGCTCCCACTCCAAGTTTAGTCATCAAGGAAGGGTCAGCCTTGCCTCAGCAAAGCCCGACCCTCCCTCGGGGGCTAAAAGGGGGGGAACCCCCTCTGCGTCGAAATTTTCCTCAAAAAAAGATCCTTTCTGCCAGAATGTCTTTCGTGCTTTTCGACTACTTCGAAAGTGGATCCTGAAAACGACGGAGTACACGTAAGCAGCCAAGGCTGACCGAGCCGAGGGACTCCTACGCCTCCGGGATACGGATACCTCACTCATCACCTTCTGCGATAAGTAACTCGCGTTCGGATAAGCGATTCCGCGGACCGAACGAGTCTTCACGCTCGAAAGCTCCTCTGCCGAAGCGATTCTTCGGGCCTTCTCGACTGCGTCGGTGGCAGAATCCTATGGACGGGCAAGAGTGCGCGTAAGCGGCAAGGCCGACCGAGCCGAGGGATTCCTACGCCTCCGGGATACGGATACCTCACTCATCACCTTCCGTGAAAAGCAACTCTCGCTCGCACAGACAACTCTGTTACCGACGAAAAAGTCCAGATACTCGAAACAAGAGGAAAAGAAGCGCAACTTTACAACACGGCGAGGGTGTGTTTGGGCCTCGACGGCCGCAGAAAACACACACTACAAGATAATCCGATCCTGAAGGCTCGGATCTCGACAGTTGAAGGGAGCAGCAGCACCCTCGGCGTCGACTACACCTTCGGCGAGGTCCGACCTAGCCTCGGACGGCGACGCGGTCCGAGGATCTCCACTCTGAAGGACGACGTCATCATCACGCCCGGGCCATCGCCGCCAGGGTCTTCTCCGAGAATCCGGCCCGAGCAGGCGGCTCGGCTGGTCACCCCGAGGCCTCGGCCAGCTGTCCCCCGAAGACATCAGCCCGGCCCGAGGCCTCGACAGATCAACTCCGGCGTCGGTCCCGCTAACGGACGACCTGGCCAGGCTCTGGCCGACCAAGTCTTCTTTTCGAGCCAACTCTGCCTCTGTCCGTGCTGACACCGCTACCCCTGGCCTCGGCTCATCGAAGAGCGGCCGAGGGGTTCCTTTAACTAAGCAAGAGAAGCCTCGGACAGCAAGGCCAACCGAGCCGAGGGACTCCTACGCCTCCGGGATATGGATACCTCACTCGTCACCTTTGCACGGGGCGACTCACGCTCGGTGAAGCGGTTCAGACTACCAACAGGCGAGTCTTAGTGCTCGAAAATGAGGAAAAAACACGGCTCCGCGCCAAAAATACATACATGTTCAGGCCCCGACAACCACAATGAACAAAAAGATTGACATTCAAGGTGCCATTACAAAAGGAACTCCGGTTCCACCTCCGCAGGTACGAACAACCCCACTCGATCGGGGGGCCTGCGAGCAACAGAAGACCGACGAACGGCTCGCCATCGCCCGCTCCAGCAGCGGCGACGACGACGACTTCTGCTCCGGGGGGCTGAACAACAGCAGCGATGACCTCAGGGCGGATGCTGCTGCCATGAGGCCCTCGCCCGTGCCCAAACTCGTGAGGCAAGGACGGGCAGAAGGCCGTAGAGTTGGAGGTCGGTCTGTGGGCGGCCCCGGCTATCTCGTCGGTGGGAGAACCTCTTCCAGCTGCCGTGGCGGAAGGCGGCGCCGGGAGCGGCTCCGAAACCACTCGGGTCCGAGAGCCAGGCACGCAGCAGCTGCCAGCGCCACGAACGGCGAACGCCCTTCCCCCCGATCACTGAGGGAAGGAGCGGGCCACCACCCACGCAGGGGCCGACCCCAACTCGGCACACTCCCCTCCCCAGCACCGATGATGAAAATCCTTGAGGCTGAGGGAGGGGCAGAGGCCGCAGCCCGGCTTGCTTTCCCCCCGCCATCGAACTGGAGGTCACCGTCTTGGGTGACCGTCGACGGAGGGGTGCAACCGGGCTGCGTGATGAAAATCCTTGAAGCCGAACGATGGTCGAAAGTTACCAACTCCCGCAGAGTTGCGTTCCTCCAACAACAAGGCGGGAGGATTGCGGGTGTCCCCCATCCGGGGGCTCGGAAGGTGGAAAGACACGATGCATAAGGGAGCGCGAAGACATGGTCGCCTTTCAAGGGGGTCACCATCCTTTTAAAGACGACACTCCCTACTTGCGTCCCCAGCCGTTGTGGGCTGAGTCTTCTCCAACACGCTCCAAGGTCCTCCCCCTACGGCGCGGGGGCTGGGTCCCACGCGTCATGCAAGCTGGCCCAGGGCAGAAGAAGTCAAACCGCCGCGCGCGGTGCATGCAACCGTCCAGCGGTTACAAGCGTCCCTCCACTTTCGCCCAGACCAGCGGGTGAAAGGGCGGGCAGCCATGCAGGCGGCATGCAACCGCGCTAAGTGGGCGCACTTCTCCGACTTCCAACACGCCCAGAATGGAGGCCCAGGCCCACGCGTCATGCAACCGGCGCACCGGATGCTACGTGCGAGCAACTGCACCGCCACTCGCACCGCTGCCGCGCCTCCTCGACTGCGGAACCATTACCGTGACTCGAGGCGACCTAGCGCACGACCCAGCAGCGCCAGCCTGGCGCGACGGTCAATACGGCCAAAAATGGGCCGGCAGTAATGGCGGTGGCAGGCGGGCAGGAGCAGCGGTCACGTCGTCAGCCAAGCTTACGTCCCATCCGGGGGCAGCGAGAGAACCCTCTCTCACGGCGTGAAGACGGCGCGCCCGTGTTCCGTTCCTCGAACGGCTCGCGCACGCGCAACGGCCGCCCCGCGAACCACTCGCCCCCGCATTAACTCCGCGGCGCGACAGGCGGCGCCTCTGGCAGGAGAAGCAAGCGACGCTTCGCCTTCGCCATAATGACCGCGTCAAAAAAGGTACGCCACGTCATTCGATTTCGTATCCTTTTCCTTTTCCTCTTTCTCTCTCTTACAACAGGGACCGGGAAAGGGGGATACCCTGAAAAGGATCCTTCTCCGTGAAGGAACCAGGCTCCGAGCCTCCCTACTGATCAGAGGTTCGAAGGCTGGCCCCTCGGAGGGGTTCAACAGCCGCCTCAGAGCGCGTGGGCTCCACACCCACTACTGGTCAGAGGTTCGAAGGCCGGCCCCTCGGAAGGGTTCAACGGCCGCCTCAGGCCACTCGGGCTCCGCGCCCACTACTGATCAGGGGTTCGTAGGATGGCCCTCGAAGGGTTCACAGCCGCCTCAGACATAGAGCGAGGGATGACCCTGGGTACGTTCGATACATAACCAAGGCTCGGGCTACGCTCTCGAGGTACCCTAGGACATTTCCGAGACCAGCGGGAACGATCTTGTAACGGAATCCCATCAGAGGGAGGCATCGAGCCCTCGGACCCCGTCGACAGGGGACCGGGTCCGGCAGATCACCCGCAGGTACTTTTGGGCGCGCCTCTGGGCCTCTAGCCGAACCCTAGCAAATGGGGCACGAACGTCCGCTCGGATTACCCGCCAGCAGCTCACCGGAGACACCATGTTCGACGCCCTCTGAGGGCAACATGGCGCTTTCGCCCCCTCCTCCTTGCGGAAAGGCGACACAGGGGCGTATGTAAAAAAGTCGAGTCTGTCCCTGACCGTCCTCTCGCTCTGTGCGGAGGCTCGGGGGCTGCTCTCGCAAACCCGGCTCCGGCCAAACCGTTGACAGCGTCAACATACCAGCCCGAGAACTTGGGACCCGACCGTGCACCCGGGCTACGGCCAACTCGCATGAGGGAACGACCAGACCAGCCGAAGCATTGCGCGAGGCATTAAGACCTCGGAGGAGTCAAACCACTCCTCCGAGGCCTCGGGGGCTACACCCGGCGGGTGCGCTCGCGCACACCCACCGGAACGTAGTGCAACCGAGAAAGGCTGGTCCCCTTGCAAAAAAGTGCGACAAAAGCCTCCAAGCGAGTATTTGAAAGGGAAATGTGCCCTTGGGCCATTTCTAAGTATTTTGGTGATTGAGTGCCAATGCAAAGTGAGCTAAATGTCTTAGATTCGCGGAACTTGGATTGATTTATAGCATACATGTGTTTATGCCTTTGATCATGTTCCTTATGCATTTTGTTGCTTATTTATGGTGCTCAAGTTGTACAAGCACTCCCCGGACCTCACAAGTCCGTTGCAAAGTGATGCACATATTTAGGGGGAGATGTGCTACAACTTGACCCTTTGAGACTAACCGTGTGCTTGAGTTTATTTGTTTTAGTCTCAAAGGAGGGTTGAAAGGGAAAAGGTGGACTAGGACCATGAAAGACTTCCACTGCACTCCGATGAGAGGGTAACTTATTCCAAGTTCATCTCATGTACTCTTATTGCCTTTAAATTCTTATTGAAGATTTTGGTGAGGCAATGGGGTTCTGGGGCCAAGATTAATCCCGTTTTGGTGCTTGATGCCAAAGGGGGAGAAAATAAAGGCCAAAGCAATAAATGGATCAGCTACCACTTAAGAATTTTGAAAATAATAGAATAGAGCTTTTGTTTTGTCAAAATACTCTTGTTTACCTCTTATTATCAAGTTAGTCTCTTGTGGGGAGAAGTGATTGATTATGGGAAAAAGGGGGAGTTTTTGAAATCTTGGATCAATTTCTCTTAGAATGACTCTCTTCATGTCTTAACAAGTGTGTTTGACTTAGAGATAGAAGTTTGAGTTTGATTTGCAAAAACAAACCAAGTGGTGGCAAAGAGTGATCCATATATGCCAAATATGAGTCAAAACAAATTTGAGTTTTCATTTGCATTGATATTGCACTTGTTCTAGTTGCTTTATGTTGTGTTGGCATAAATCACCAAAAAGGGGGAGATTGAAAGGGAAATGTGCCCTTGGGCCATTTCTAAGTATTTTGGTGATTGAGTGCCAACGCAAAGTGCTTTTGTGTTAATCTATGCAAAGTGGTGGACAAAGTGCAAATCATGTCAAAAGGTATGTTTCTAGACTTAGTACTTTGTTTTATGGACTAATGGATTGTGTCCAAGTGCTGGAAATAGGAGAAAACAAAATGGAGAGAGATTGCCTTGTTTCAGCCAAAGCCAACGCTGTCTGGGTGCACCGGATAGTGTCCGGTGCGCCAGTCTGGCTCAGGCGAACTGACCGCTCTCGGGAAGAATTTAACGGCGTACGACTGTAATTCACCGGACTGTCCGGTGTGCACCGGACTGTCCGGTGAGCCAACAGTTGGCCGGGCCAACGGTCGGCTGCGCGATCTGCGCAAGACACGTGGCCGAGCCAACGGTCGGGAGGGGGCACCGGACTGTCCGGTGTGCACCGGACAGTGTCCGGTGCGCCAACGGCTCCCAGACGCCAACGGTCGACTGCGCCTCAGAAGGAAATAAATCCGCACCGGACTGTCCGGTGCGCCAGGTGACAGAAGGCAAGATTTGCCTTCCTGGAATGCTCTCAACGGCTCCTAGCTGCCTTGGGGCTATAAAATGGAACCCCTAGGCGCATGAAGGAGTACACCAAGCATCCTCTAAGCATTCCTAAGCACTAAGACATCGATTCCGCGCCTTTGATTCTTTGCGATAGCAATTAGAGCTCTAGTTGAGTTGTGAACTCATTGAGTTGTGTTGTGAGCTCTTGTTGCGACTTGTGTGCGTGGTGTTGCTGTGATTTCTCGTCTTGAGTGTGTTGCTTATCCCTCCTTTACTCCGTGCTTCTTTGTGATCATCTAAGTGTAAGGGCGAGAGACTCCAAGTTGTGGAGATTCCTCGCGAACGGGATTAAGAAAAGCAAAGCAAAACACCGTGGTATTCAAGTGGGTCTTTGGACCGCTTGAGAGGGGTTGATTGCAACCCTCGTCCGTTGGGACGCCACAACGTGGAGTAGGCAAGCGTTGGTCTTGGCCGAACCACGGGATAAACCACTGTGCCATCTCTGTGATTGATCTCTTGTGGTTATTGTGTTTTGTTGAGACTCCTCTCTAGCCACTTGGCATTATTTGTGCTAACACTTAACCAAGTTTTTGTGGCATTAAGTTCAAGTTTTACAGGATCACCTATTCACCCCCCTCTAGGTGCTCTCAATTGGTATCAGAGCCGTTCTCTTCAAGAAGGGACTAATCGCCCGAAGAGATGGATCCTAAGGGAAAGGGGATGGTGGTCAACAACGAGAAGGAGTCTATCTTTAATGAGTCGAAAGATGACAAGCCTACAGACTCGGGCTCAAGCCACAAAAGAAGAGACGGGAAGAAGAAGAAGACAAGGCGCATCAAGGAGATAGTCTACTTGAAAGTCGCCTAGAGGGGGGGTGAATAGGGCGAAACTGAAATTTACAAATATAAACACAACTACAAGCCGGGTTAGCGTTAGAAATATAAACGAGTCCGCGAGAGAGGGCGCAAAACAAATCGCAAGCAAAAAGAGTGTGACACGCGGATTTGTTTTACCGAGGTTCGGTTCTCGCAAACCTACTCCCCGTTGAGGAGGCCACAAAGGCCGGGTCTCTTTCAACCCTTCCCTCTCTCAAACGATCCCACGGATCGAGTGAGCTTTCTCTTCTCAATCACTTGGAACACAAAGTTCCCACAAGGACCACCACAAGATTGGTGTCTCTTGCCTCAATTACAAGTGAGTTTGATTGCAAAGAAAGGATCAAGAAAGAAGAAAGCAATCCAAGCGCAAGAGCTCGAAAGAACACAAGCAAATCACTCTCTCTAGTCACTATGGCGTTGTGTGGAATTTGGAGAGGATTTGATCTCTATGGTGTGTCTAGAATTGAATGCTAGAGCTCTTGTAGTAGTTGGGAAGTGGAAAACTTGGATGCAATGAATGGTGGGGTGGTTGGGGTATTTATAGCCCCAACCACCAAAAGTGGCCGTTGGGAGGCTGTCTGCTCGATGGCGCACCGGACAGTCCGGTGCGCACCGGACATGTCCGGTGCCCCCGCCACGTCATCACTGCCGTTGGATTCTGACCGTTGAAGCTTCTGACTTGTGGGCCTGCCTGGGTGTCCGGTGCACACCGGACACGTACTGTTTACTGTCCGGTGTGCCAGTATGGGCACGCCTGACTTCTGCGCGCGCTGCGCGCGCATTAAATGCTCTGCAGGTAGTCGTTGGCGCGAGTTAGCCGTTGCTCCGGAGTTGCACCGGACAGTCCGGTGCACACCGGACATGTCCGGTGAATTATAGCGGACTAGTCGTTGGAGTTTCCCGAAGCTGGCGAGTTCCTGAGGCAGCTCCTCCTTGGCGCACCGGACACTGTCCGGTGTACACCGGACAGTCCGGTGAATTATAGCGCGAGTGCCTCTGGAAATTCCCGAAGGTGGCGAGTTTGCGTTGGAGTCCTCTGGTGCACCGGACATGTCCGGTGGCACACCGGACAGTCCGGTGCGCCAGACCAGAGGTGCCTTCGGTTGGCCCTTTGCTCCTTTGTTGAATCCAAAACTTTGATCTTTTTATTGGCTGAGTGTGAACCTTTTACACTTGTATAATCTATACACTTGGGCAAACTAGTTAGTCCAATAAATTTGTGTTGGGCAATTCAACCACCAAAATTAATTAGGGACTAGGTGTAAGCCTAATTCCCTTTCAATCTCCCCCTTTTTGGTGATTGATGCCAACACAAACCAAAGCAAATATAGAAGTGTATAATTGAACTAGTTTGCATAATGTAAGTGCAAAGGTTGCTTAGAATTTGAGCCAATATAAATACTTACAAGATATGCATGGATTGTTTCTTTCTTATATAACATTTTGGACCACGTTTGCACCATATGTTTTGTTTTTGCAAATTCTTTTGTAAATCCTTTTCAAAGTTCTTTTGCAAATAGTCAAAGGTAAATGAATAAGATTTTGAGAAGCATTTTCAAGATTTGAAATTTTCTCCCCCTGTTTCAAATGAAATTCGCCTCTTAGTGTTCAAGAGGGTTTTGATATACCATTTTTGAAATACTACTTTCTCCCCCTTTTGAACATAATAGGATGCCAATTGAAAATATTCACTAAGTTTTTGAAATTGGTGGTGGTGCGGTCCTTTTGCTTTGGGCTCTTACTTTCTCCCCCTTTGGCATGAATCGCCAAAAACGGAATCATTAGAGCCCTCGAAGTGCTATCTTCCCCTTTGGTCATAAATAAATGAGTTAAGATTATACCAAAGACGAAGTCCGGTCCTTTTGCTTTGGGCTCTTACTTTCTCCCCCAAAGACAAAATCCTTTTCTTTGATGCTCATGCTTTTCTCCCCCAAGAATGGAGAGTTGCTTGGAGTGACGGCGAAGGATGAGTTACGGAGTGGAAGCCTTTGTCTTCGCCGAAGACTCAAATTCCCTTTCAATACACCTATGACTTGGTTTGAAATAGACTTGAAAGCACATTAGTCATAGTATATGAAAGAGACATGATCAAAGGTACATAAATGAGCTATGTGTGCAATTTAACAAAAGAAGTTCCTAGAATCAAGAATATTGAGCTCATGCCTAAGTTTGTTAAAAGATTGTTCATCAAGAGGCTTGGTAAAGATATCGGCTAATTGATCTTTAGTATTAATGTAAGAAATCTCGATATCTCCCTTTTGTTGGTGATCCCTAAGAAAATGATACCGAATGGCTATGTGTTTAGTGCGGCTATGCTCGACGGGATTGTCGGCCATTTTGATTGCACTCTCATTATCACATAGCAAAGGGACTTTGGTTAATTTGTAACCGTAGTCCCGCAGGGTTTGCCTCATCCAAAGCAATTGCGCGCAACAATGGCCTGCGGCAATATACTCGGCTTCAGCGGTGGAAAGAGCGACCGAATTTTGCTTCTTTGAAGCCCAAGACACCAAGGATCTTCCCAAGAACTGGCAAGTCCCCGATGTGCTCTTCCTATTGATTTTACACCCCGCCCAATCGGCATCCGAATATCCAATCAAATCAAATGTGGATCCCCTAGGATACCAAAGCCCAAACTTAGGAGTATAAGCCAAATATCTCAAGATTCGTTTCACGGCCATAAGGTGAGCTTCCTTAGGGTCGGCTTGGAATCTTGCACACATGCAAACGGAAAGCATAATGTCCGGTCGAGATGCACATAAATAGAGTAAAGAACCTATCATCGACCGGTATACCTTTTGATCCACGGACTTACCTCCCGTGTCGAGGTCGAGATGCCCATTGGTTCCCATGGGTGTCTTGATGGGCTTGGCATCCTTCATCCCAAACTTGTTTAAAATGTCTTGAGTGTATTTCGTTTGGCTAATGAAGGTGCCCTCTTGGAGTTGCTTTACTTGGAATCCTAAGAAATACTTCAACTCCCCCATCATAGACATCTCGAATTTTTGTGTCATGATCCTACTAAACTCTTCACATGTAGACTCGTTAGTAGACCCAAATATAATATCATCAACATAAATTTGGCATACAAACAAGTCATCTTCAAGTGTTTTGGTAAAGAGTGTAGGATCGGCTTTTCCGACTTTGAATCCATTTGTAATAAGAAAATCTCTAAGGCATTCATACCATGCTCTTGGGGCTTGCTTGAGCCCATAAAGCGCCTTAGAGAGCTTATAGACATGGTTAGGATACTCACTGTCTTCAAAGCCGGGAGGTTGCTCAACATAGACCTCTTCCTTGATTGGTCCATTGAGGAAGGCACTTTTCACGTCCATTTGATAAAGCTTAAAGCCATGGTAAGTAGCATAGGCTAATAATATACGAATTGACTCAAGCCTAGCTACGGGTGCATAGGTTTCACCGAAATCCAAACCTTCGACTTGGGAGTATCCCTTGGCCACAAGTCGAGCTTTGTTCCTTGTCACCACACCATGCTCATCTTGCTTGTTGCGGAAGATCCATTTGGTTCCTACAACATTTTGGTTAGGACGTGGAACTAAATGCCATACCTCATTTCTAGTGAAGTTGTTGAGCTCCTCTTGCATCGCCACCACCCAATCCGAATCTTGGAGTGCTTCCTCTACCCTGTGTGGCTCAATAGAGGAAACAAACGAGTAATGTTCACAAAAATGGGCAACACGAGATCGAGTAGTTACCCCCTTATGAATGTCGCCGAGGATGGTGTCGACGGGGTGATCTCGTTGAATTGCTTGATGGACTCTTGGGTGTGGCGGCCTTGGTTCTTGCTCATCCTCCTTTTCTTGATTATTTGCATCTCCCCCTTGATCATTGCCGTCATCTTGAGGTGGCTCATTTGATTGATCTTCTTCTTCATCAATTTGAGCTTCATCCTCATTTTGAGTTGGTGGAGATGCTTGCGTGGAGGAGGATGGTTGATCTTGTGCATTTGGAGGCTCTTCGGATTCCTTAGGACACACATCCCCAATGGACATGTTCCTTAACGCGATGCATGGAGCCTCTTCATCACCTATCTCATCAAGATCAACTTGCTCTACTTGAGAGCCGTTAGTCTCATCAAACACAACGTCACATGAGACTTCAACTAGTCCAGTGGACTTGTTAAAGACCCTATATGCCCTTGTGTTTGAGTCATAACCAAGTAAAAAGCCTTCTACAGTCTTAGGAGCAAATTTAGATTTTCTACCTCTTTTAACAAGAATAAAGCATTTGCTACCAAAGACTCTAAAATATGAAATGTTGGGCTTTTTACCGGTTAGGAGTTCATACGATGTCTTCTTGAGGATTCGGTGAAGATACAACCGGTTGATGGCGTAGCAGGCGGTGTTGACCGCTTCCGCCCAAAACCGATCCGAAGTCTTGTACTCATCAAGCATGGTCCTTGCCATGTCCAATAGAGTTCGATTCTTTCTCTCCACTACACCATTTTGTTGTGGGGTGTAGGGAGAAGAGAACTCATGCTTGATGCCCTCCTCCTCAAGGAAGCCTTCGATTTGAGAGTTCTTGAACTCCGTCCCGTTGTCGCTTCTAATTTTCTTGATCCTTAAGCCGAACTCATTTTGAGCCCGTCTCAAGAATCCCTTTAAGATCTCTTGGGTTTGAGATTTTTCCTGTAAAAAGAATACCCAAGTGAAGCGAGAATAATCATCCACAATAACTAGACAGTACTTACTCCCGCCGATGCTTATGTAAGCGATCGGGCCGAATAGATCCATGTGCAGGAGCTCCAGTGGCCTGTCGGTCGTCATTATGTTCTTATGCGGATGATGAGTGCCAACTTGCTTTCCTGCTTGGCATGCGCTACAAATCCTGTCTTTCTCAAAATGAACATTTGTTAGTCCTAAAATGTGTTCTCCCTTTAGAAGCTTATGAAGATTCTTCATCCCAACATGAGCTAGTCGGCGGTGCCAGAGCCAACCCATGTTAGTCTTAGCAATTAAGCAAGTGTCGAGTTCAGCTCTATCAAAATCTACCAAGTATAGCTGACCCTCTAACACTCCCTTAAATGCTATTGAATCATCACTTCTTCTAAAGACAGTGACACCTACATCAGTGAATAGACAGTTGTAGCCCATTTGACATAATTGAGATACAGAAAGCAAGTTGTAATCTAAAGAATCAACAAGAAAAACATTGGAAATGGAATGGTCAGGAGATATAGCAATTTTACCCAAACCTTTGACCAAACCTTGATTTCCATCCCCGAATGTGATCGCTCTTTGGGGATCTTGGTTTTTCTCATATGAGGAGAACATCTTTTTCTCCCCAGTCATGTGGTTCGTGCACCCGCTGTCGAGTATCCAACTTGAGCCCCCGGATGCATAAACCTACAAAACAAGTTTAGTTCTTGACTTTAGGTACCCAAATGGTTTTGGGTCCTTTGGCATTAGACACAAGAACTTTGGGTACCCAAACACAAGTCTTTGAACCCTTGTGCTTGCCCCCAACATATTTGGCAACTATTTTGCCGGATTTGTTAGTCAACACATAAGATGCATCAAAGGTTTTAAATGAAATGCTTTGTTCATTTGATGCACTAGGAATTTTCTTCTTAGGCAACTTAGCACGGGTTGGTTGCCTAGAGCTAGATGTCTCACTCTTATACATAAAAGCATGGTTAGAACCAGAGTGAGACTTCCTAGAATGAATTTTCCTAATTTTATCCTCGGGATAACCGGCAGGGTATAAAATGTAACCCTCGTTATCCTGAGGCATGGGAGCCTTGCCCTTAACAAAGTTGGACAATCTTTTAGGAGGGGCACTAATTTTGACATTGTCTCCCCTTTGGAAGCCAATGCCATCCTTGATGCCCGGGCGTCTCCCATTATAAAGCATGCTACGAGCAAATTTAAATTTCTCATTTTCTAAGTTGTGCTCGGCAATTTTAGCATCTAGTTTTGCTATATGATCATTTTGTTGTTTAATTAAAGCCATATGATCATGAATAGCATCAATATCAACATCTCTACATCTAGTACAAATAGATACATGCTCAACAATAGATGTAGAGGGTTTGCAAGAATTAAGTTCAACAATCTTAGCATGAGGAATATCATTTTTATCTCTAAGATTGGAAATGGTAGTATTGCAAACATCTAGTTCTTTAGCCTTAGCAATTAAATTTTCATTTTCTACTCTAAGGCTAGCAAGAGAAATGTTTAATTCTTCAATCCTAGCAAGCAAATCATCATTATTATCTCTAGGATTGGGAATTGAAACATTGCAAACATGTGAATCAACCTTAGCATTTAAACTAGCATTTTCATGTCTAAGGTTGTCAATCATCTCATGGCAAGTGCTTAGCTCACTAGATAGTTTTTGACATTTTTCTACTTCTAGAGCGTAAGCATTTTTAACCTTAACATGTTTCTTATTTTCTTTAATTAGACAGTCCTCTTGGGAATCCAAAAGGTCATCCTTTTCATGAATAGCACTAATTAATTCATTTAATTTTTCTTTTTGTTCCATGTTAAGATTGGCAAAAAGGGTACGCAAGTTATCCTCCTCATCACTAGCATTTTCATCACTAGAGGTTTCATATTTAGTGGAGGATCTTGATTTTACCTTCTTCCTTTTGCCGTCCTTTGCCATGAGGCACTTGTGGCCGACGTTGGGGAAGAGAAGTCCCTTGGTGACGGCGATGTTGGCGGCGTCCTCGTCGTCGGAGGAGTCGCTAGAGCTTTCGTTGGAGTCCCACTCCCGACAAACATGGGCATCGCCGCCCTTCTTCTTGTAGTACCTTTTCTTCTCCTTTCTTCTTCCTTTCTTGTCGTCGCCCCTGTCACTATCACTTGATAATGGACATTTAGCAATAAAATGACCGGGCTTACCACACTTGTAGCAAACTTTCTTGGAGCGGGATTTGTAGTCTTTCCCTCTCCTTTGCTTGAGGATTTGGCGGAAGCTCTTGATGACGAGCGCCATTTCCTCATTGTCAAGCTTGGAGGCGTCTATTGGTTGTCGACTTGGGGTAGACTCCTCCTTCTTTTCTTCCGTCGCCTTGAATGCGACGGGTTGAGCCTCGGATGTAGATGGATCGTCAAGCTCGTTGATCTTCCTCGAGCCTTCGATCATGCACTCAAAACTTACAAAATGCCCGATTACTTCCTCGGGGGTCATTTTAGTATATCTAGGATTACCACGAATTAATTGAACTTGAGTAGGGTTAAGGAAAATAAGAGATCTTAGAATAACCTTAACCACTTCGTGGTCATCCCACTTTACGCTCCCGAGGTTGCGCACTTGGTTCACCAAGGTCTTGAGCCGGTTGTACATGTGTTGTGGCTCCTCCCCTTTGCGAAGCCGGAACCGACCGAGCTCCCCCTCGATCGTTTCCCGCTTGGTGATCTTTGTAAGCTCATCTCCCTCGTGCGCGGTTTTGAGCACATCCCATACCTCCTTGGCGCTCTTCAACCCTTGCACTTTGTTATACTCCTCTCTACTTAAAGAGGCGAGGAGTATCGTTGTCGCTTGAGAGTTGAAGTGCTCGATTTGGGCCACCTCATCCTCATCATAATCCTTATCCCCTATGGATGGTACCTGTGCACCAAACTCAACGACGTCCCATATACTTTTGTGGAGTGAGGTTAGATGAAATCGCATTAAATCACTCCACCTAGCATAATCTTCACCATCAAAAGTTGGTGGTTTGCCTAATGGGACGGAAAGTAAAGGTGTATGTTTAGAAATTCGAGGGTAGTGTAGGGGGAACTTACTAAACTTCTTACGCTCTTGGCGTTTAGAAGTTACGGAGGGCACATCGGAGTCGGAGGTCGATGTTGATGAAGTGTCGGTCTCGTAGTAGACCACTTTCCTCATCCTCTTTTGCTTATCTCCGCTTCGATGCGGCTTGTGGGAAGAAGATTTTTCTTTCTTCTCTTTGTGGTGAGAAGAAGATTTCTTCTCCTTCCCTTTGTTGGAGGAGCTCTTCTTCTTCTCCCTCCTCTTGGTGCGGGACTCTTCCGATGAAGTGCTCCCGTGGCTTGTAGTGGGCTTTTCGCCGGTCTCCATCTCCTTCTTGGCGTGATCTCCCGACATCACTTCGAGCGGTTAGGCTCTAATGAAGCACCGGGCTCTGATACCAATTGAAAGTCGCCTAGAGGGGGGGTGAATAGGGCGAAACTGAAATTTACAAATATAAACACAACTACAAGCCGGGTTAGCGTTAGAAATATAAACGAGTCCGCGAGAGAGGGCGCAAAACAAATCGCAAGCAAAAAGAGTGTGACACGCAGATTTGTTTTACCGAGGTTCGGTTCTCGCAAACCTACTCCCCGTTGAGGAGGCCACAAAGGCCGGGTCTCTTTCAACCCTTCCCTCTCTCAAACGATCCCACGGATCGAGTGAGCTTTCTCTTCTCAATCACTTGGAACACAAAGTTCCCACAAGGACCACCACAAGATTGGTGTCTCTTGCCTCAATTACAAGTGAGTTTGATTGCAAAGAAAGGATCAAGAAAGAAGAAAGCAATCCAAGGGCAAGAGCTCGAAAGAACACAAGCAAATCACTCTCTCTAGTCACTATGGCGTTGTGTGGAATTTGGAGAGGATTTGATCTCTATGGTGTGTCTAAAATTGAATGCTAGAGCTCTTGTAGTAGTTGGGAAGTGGAAAACTTGGATGCAATGAATGGTGGGGTGGTTGGGGTATTTATAGCCCCAACCACCAAAAGTGGCCGTTGGGAGGCTGTCTGCTCGATGGCGCACCGGACATGTCCGGTGCCCCCGCCACGTCATCACTGCCGTTGGATTCTGACCGTTGAAGCTTCTGACTTGTGGGCCTGCCTGGGTGTCCGGTGCACACCGGACACGTACTGTTTACTGTCCGGTGTGCCAGTATGGGCACGCCTGACTTCTGCGCGCGCATTAAATGCTCTGCAGGTAGTCGTTGGCGCGAGTTAGCCGTTGCTCCGGAGTTGCACCGGACAGTCCGGTGCACACCGGACATGTCCGGTGAATTATAGCGGACTAGCCGTTGGAGTTTCCCGAAGCTGGCGAGTTCCTGAGGCAGCTCCTCCTTGGCGCACCGGACACTGTCCGGTGTACACCGGACAGTCCGGTGAATTATAGCGCGAGTGCCTCTGGAAATTCCCGAAGGTGGCGAGTTTGCGTTGGAGTCCTCTGGTGCACCGGACATGTCCGGTGGTGCACCGGACACTGTCCGGTGGCACACCGGACAGTCCGGTGCGCCAGACCAGAGGTGCCTTCGGTTGGCCCTTTGCTCCTTTGTTGAATCCAAAACTTTGATCTTTTTATTGGCTGAGTGTGAACCTTTTACACTTGTATAATCTATACACTTGGGCAAACTAGTTAGTCCAATAAATTTGTGTTGGGCAATTCAACCACCAAAATTAATTAGGGACTAGGTGTAAGCCTAATTCCCTTTCACTACTACGACAGCGACGAATCTTCCTCTTCCCAAAAGGACGACGACGACTACGAGAAAAAGAAAACGGTCAATTCAAACTTTTCTTTTGATTACTCTCGTATTCCTCAAAGTACAAATGCTCATTCATTATCCATTCCACTTGGTAAACCTCCTCATTTTGATGGAGAGGACTACGGATTTTGGAGTCACAAAATGCGTAGTCACTTGTTCTCTCTTCATCCTAGCATATGGGAGATAGTAGAAAGTGGAATGATATTTGATAGCTCGGATAGCCCTTTGTTTATCAATGAACAAATTCATAAAAACGCACAAGCTACTACTGTGTTGCTAGCCTCATTGTGCAGGGATGAGTACCATAAGGTGAGTGGCTTGGACAATACCAAGCAGATCTGGGACACCCTCAAGATCTCACATGAGGGCAACGACGTCACCATGCTCACCAAGATGGAGTTGGTGGAGGGCGAACTTGGGAGATTCGCTATGATAAGGGGGGAAGAGCCAACTCAAACATACAACCGGCTCAAGACCCTTGTCAACAAGATAAGGAGCTATGGAAGCACGCGATGGACGGACCACGACGTCGTCCGCCTAATACTAAGGTCCTTTACTGTTCTTGATCCTCATCTTGTGAACAATATTCGTGAGAATCCTAGGTACACCAAGATGACACCCGAGGAGATACTTGGAAAGTTCGTAAGCGAGCGGATGATGATCAAGGAGGCTAGATATGTGGATGATGCATTGAATGGTCCAATCCAAGAGCCTCAAACTATTGCTCTCAAAGCAACAAGAAGCAAGGAGGCGCTACCGAGCAAGGTGGCGCAAATTGAGGCGGCCGGGCTTAATAATGAAGAAATGACCCTCATCATCAAGCGCTTCAAGACGGCACTAAGGGGTCGCAAGGAGCATCCCAACAAGACCAAGACGAAGGGGAAGCGCTCATGCTTCAAATGTGGTAAGATTGGTCACTTTATCGCTAATTGTCCCGATAATGATAGTGACCAGGAAAAGAAGAGTGGAAAATGGGAAAAGAAGAAGAATTACAAGAAGGCAAAGGGCGAGGCACATATTGGAAAGGAGTGGGATTCAGATTGCTCCACGTCCGACTCCGACAACGAAGGACTCGCCGCCACCGCCTTCAACAAGTCATCCCTCTTCCCCAACGAGCATCACACTTGTCTCATGGCAAGGGAGAAGAAGGTAAGCACTCATGATACTAGTACTTATGCTTCTTCAAGTGAGGATGAGTCTAGTGATGATGATGAGATAGATTACTCATGCTTATTCAAGGGATTAGATAGATCTAAAATTGATAAGATTAATGAGTTGATCGATGCTTTGAATGACAAGAATAGATTACTAGAAAAACAAGAGGATCTTTTATATGAGGAGCATGATAAATTTGTTAGTGCACAAAATTCTCTTGCTCTAGAAATTAAAAGGAATGAAATGCTCTCTTGTGAATTATCTACTTGTCATGAATCCATCTCTAATTTAAGAAGTGTTAATGATGATTTGAATGCTAAGTTAGAGATCGCTAGTAAATCTAACTCTTGTGTAGAAAATGTTGTAACTTGCACTAGGTGTAAAGATATTAACATTGATGCTTGTAGTGAACACCTAGCTTGCATTTCTAAATTAAATGACGAGGTGGCTAGTCTTAATGCCCAACTTAAGACTAGCAAGAGTGAATTCGATAAACTAAAATTTGCTAGGGATGCCTACACGGTTGGTAGACACCCCTCAATTAAGGATGGGCTTGGCTTCAAGAGGGAAGCCAAGAACTTGACAAGCTATAAGGCTCCCATCTCCGCCAAGGAGAAAGGGAAGGCCCCTATGGCTAGTAGTACTAAAAAGAACCATGCTTTTATGTACAATGATAGAAGACAGTCTTATAGGGGTTGTAATGCTTATGATGCTTTTGACTCTCATGCCATGTTTGCTTCTAGTTCTTCCTATATGCATGGTAGAAATGTGTTTAGAAGAAATGTTGTTCATCATATGCCTAGGAGAAATGTTGTCAATGTTCCTAGGAAAGTTAATGAACCTTCTACAATATATCATGCTTTAAATGCTTCCTTTGCTATTTGTAGAAAGGATAGGAAGATAGTTGCTAGAAAACTAGGGGCAAAATGCAAGGGAGATAAAACTTGCATTTGGGTCCCTAAGACAATTGTGACTAACCTTGTAGGACCCAACAAGAGTTGGGTACCTAAGACCCAAGCCTAAATTTGCCTTGCAGGTTTATGCATCCGGAGGTTCAAGCTGGATTATCGACAGCGGATGCACAAACCACATGACGGGGGAGAAGAAGATGTTTACCTCCTACGTCAAGAACAAGGATCCCCAAGATTCAATCATATTCGGTGATGTGAATCAAGGCAAGGTGAAAGGATTAGGCAAAATTGCAATATCGAATGAGCACTCTATATCTAATGTGTTTTTAGTTGAGTCTCTTGGATATAATTTGTTATCTGTTAGTCAACTATGCAATATGGGATATAATTGTCTATTCACAAATGTAGATGTGTCTGTCTTTAGAAGAAGTGATGGTTCACTAGCTTTTAAGGGTGTATTCGACGGCAAACTTTACTTAGTCGATTTTGCAAAAGAGGAGGCCGGTCTAGATGCATGCTTAATTGCTAAGACTAGCATGGGCTGGCTGTGGCATCGCCGCTTAGCAATGTGGGGATGAAGAATCTTCACAAGCTTCTAAAGGGAGAACACGTGATAGGTCTAACCAATGTAACTTTCGAAAAAGATAGACCTTGTGCAGCTTGTCAAGCAGGTAAACAAGTGGGAGGAGCGCATCACAGCAAGAATGTGATGACCACATCAAGACCTCTAGAACTGCTACATATGGACCTCTTCGGACCCGTCGCCTATCTAAGCATAGGAGGAAGTAAGTATGGTTTAGTTATTGTTGATGACTTTTCCCGCTTCACTTGGGTATTCTTTTTGCAGGAAAAATCTGAAACCCAAGGAACCCTCAAGCGCTTCCTAAGGAGAGCTCAAAACGAGTTTGAGCTCAAAGTGAAGAAGATAAGGAGCGACAATGGGTCCGAGTTCAAGAACCTTCAAGTGGAGGAGTACCTTGAGGAGGAGGGGATCAAGCACGAGTTCTCCGCTCCCTACACACCACAGCAAAATGGTGTGGTAGAGAGGAAGAATAGGACGCTAATAGACATGGCGAGGACGATGCTTGGAGAGTTCAAGACCCCCGAGCGCTTTTGGTCGGAAGCCGTGAACACGGCTTGCCACGCCATCAACAGGGTCTACCTTCATCGCCTCCTCAAGAAGACGTCGTATGAGCTACTAACCGGTAACAAACCCAATGTTTCGTATTTCCGAGTTTTTGGGAGTAAATGCTACATTCTAGTGAAGAAGGGTAGGAATTCCAAATTTGCTCCCAAAGCAGTAGAAGGGTTTTTGTTAGGTTATGACTCAAATACAAAGGCGTATAGAGTCTTCAACAAATCATCGGGTTTGGTTGAAGTCTCTAGCGACGTTGTATTTGATGAGACTGATGGCTCTCCAAGAGATCAAGTTGTTGATTTTGATGATATAGATGAAGAAGAAGTTCCAACAGCCGCAATACGCAACATGGCGATTGGAGATGTGCGGCCACAGGAACAAGATCAACCTTCTTCCTCAACAATGGTGCATCCCCCAACTCATGACGATGAACAGGTTCATCAAGAGGAGGAGTGTGATCAAGGGGGAGCACAAGATGATCTTGCAATGGAGGAAGAAGCACAACCGGCACCTCCAACCCAAGTTCGAGCGATGATTCAAAGGGATCATCCCGTCGACCAAATTTTGGGTGATATTAGCAAGGGAGTAACTACTCAATCTCGATTAGTTAATTTTTGTGAGCATTACTCCTTTGTCTCTTCTATTGAGCCTTTCAGGGTAGAAGAGGCCTTGCTAGATCTGTACTGGGTGTTGGCCATGCAGGAGGAGCTCAACAACTTCAAAAGAAATGAAGTGTGGACACTGGTGCCTCGTCCCAAGCAAAATGTTGTGGGAACCAAGTGGGTGTTCCGCAACAAGCAAGACGAGCACGGGGTGGTGACAAGGAACAAGGCACGACTTGTGGCAAAAGGTTATGCCCAAGTCGCAGGTTTGGACTTTGAGGAGACTTTTGCTCCTGTGGCTAGGCTAGAGTCCATTTGTATCTTGCTAGCATATGCCGCTCACCATTCCTTCAGGTTGTTCCAAATGGATGTGAAGAGCGCCTTCCTCAACGGGCCAATCAAGGAGGAGGTGTACGTAGAGCAACCCCCTGGCTTTGAGGATGAACGGTACCCCGACCACGTGTGTAAGCTCTCTAAGGCACTCTATGGACTTAAGCAAGCCCCAAGAGCATGGTATGAATGCCTTAGAGACTTTTTAATTGCTAATGCTTTCAAGGTTGGGAAAGCCGATCCAACTCTTTTTACTAAGACTTGCGATGGTGATCTTTTTGTGTGCCAGATTTATGTCGATGACATAATGTTTGGTTCTACTAACCAAAAGTCTTGTGAAGAGTTTAGCAGGGTAATGACTCAGAAATTCGAGATGTCGATGATGGGCGAGTTAAGCTACTTCCTTGGGTTCCAAGTGAGGCAACTCAAGGATGGAACCTTCATCTCCCAAACGAAGTACACGCAAGACTTGATCAAGAGGTTTGGGATGAAGGACGCCAAGCCCGCAAAGACTCCGATGGGAACCGACGGACACACCGACCTCAACAAAGGAGGTAAGTCTGTCGATCAAAAAGCATACCGGTCTATGATAGGGTCTTTACTTTATTTATGTGCTAGTAGACCGGATATTATGCTTAGTGTATGCATGTGTGCTAGATTTCAATCTGATCCAAGGGAGTGCCACTTAGTGGCTGTGAAGCGAATTCTTAGATATTTAGTCGCTACGCCTTGTTTCGGGATCTGGTATCCAAAGGGGTCTACCTTTGACTTGATTGGATATTCAGACTCCGACTATGTTGGATGTAAGGTCGATAGGAAGAGTACATCGGGGACGTGCCAATTCTTAGGAAGGTCCCTGGTGTCATGGAGTTCTAAGAAACAAACCTCTGTTGCCCTATCCACATCTGAGGCCGAGTACGTTGCCGCAGGACAGTGTTGCGCGCAACTACTTTGGATGAGGCAAACCCTCAGGGACTTTGGCTACAATCTGAGCAAAGTCCCACTCCTATGTGATAATGAGAGTGCTATCCGCATGGCGGATAATCCTGTTGAACACAGCCGCACAAAGCACATAGACATCCGACATCACTTTTTGAGAGACCACCAGCAAAAGGGAGATATCGAAGTGTTTCATGTTAGCTCCGAGAACCAGCTAGCCGATATCTTTACCAAGCCTTTAGATGAGCAGACCTTTTGCAAGTTGCGTAGTGAGCTAAATGTCTTAGATTCGCGGAACTTGGATTGATTTATAGCATACATGTGTTTATGCCTTTGATCATGTTCCTTATGCATTTTGTTGCTTATTTATGGTGCTCAAGTTGTACAAGCACTCCCCGGACCTCACAAGTCCGTTGCAAAGTGATGCACATATTTAGGGGGAGATGTGCTACAACTTGACCCTTTGAGACTAACCGTGTGCTTGAGTTTATTTGTTTTAGTCTCAAAGGAGGGTTGAAAGGGAAAAGGTGGACTAGGACCATGAAAGACTTCCACTGCACTTCGATGAGAGGGTAACTTATTCCAAGTTCATCTCATGTACTCTTATTGCCTTTAAATTCTTATTGAAGATTTTGGTGAGGCAATGGGGTTCTGGGGCCAAGATTAATCCCGTTTTGGTGCTTGATGCCAAAGGGGGAGAAAATAAAGACCAAAGCAATAAATGGATCAGCTACCACTTAAGAATTTTGAAAATAATAGAATAGAGCTTTTGTTTTGTCAAAATACTCTTGTTTACCTCTTATTATCAAGTTAGTCTCTTGTGGGGAGAAGTGATTGATTATGGGAAAAAGGGGGAGTTTTTGAAATCTTGGATCAATTACTCTTAGAATGACTCTCTTCATGTCTTAACAAGTGTGTTTGACTTAGAGATAGAAGTTTGAGTTTGATTTGCAAAAACAAACCAAGTGGTGGCAAAGAGTGATCCATATATGCCAAATATGAGTCAAAACAAATTTGAGTTTTCATTTGCATTGATATTGCACTTGTTCTAGTTGCTTTATGTTGTGTTGGCATAAATCACCAAAAAGGGGGAGATTGAAAGGGAAATGTGCCCTTGGGCCATTTCTAAGTATTTTGGTGATTGAGTGCCAACGCAAAGTGCTTTTGTGTTAATCTATGCAAAGTGGTGGACAAAGTGCAAATCATGTCAAAAGGTATGTTTCTAGACTTAGTACTTTGTTTTATGGACTAATGGATTGTGTCCAAGTGCTGGAAACAGGAGAAAACAAAATGGAGAGAGATTGCCTTGTTTCAGCCAAAGCCAGCGCTGTCTGGGTGCACCGTACAGTGTCCGGTGCGCCAGGCTGGCTCAGACAAACTGGCCGCTCTCGGGAAGAATTTAACGGCGTACGGCTATAATTCACCGGACTATCCGGTGTGCACCGGACTATCCAGTGAGCCAACGGTTGGCCGGGCCAACGGTCGGCTGCGCGATCTACGCAAGACACGTGGCTGAGCCAACGGTCGGGAGGGTGCACCGGACTGTCCGGTGTGCACCGGACAGTGTCCGGTGCGCCAACGGCTCCCAGGCGCCAACGGTCGACTGCGCCTCAGAAGGAAAGAAATCGGCACCGGACAGTGTCCGGTGTGCACCGGACTGTCCAGTGCGCCAGGCGACAGAAGGCAAGATTTGCCTTCCTGGAATGCTCTCAACGGCTCCTAGCTGCCTTGGGGCTATAAAAGGGACCCCTAGGCGCATGGAGGAGTACACCAAGCATTCTTTAAGCATTCCTAAGCACTAAGACATCGATTCCGCGCCTTTGATTCTTTGCGATAGCAATTAGAGCTCTAGTTGAGTTGTGAACTCATTGAGTTGTGTTGTGAGCTCTTGTTGCGACTTGTGTGCGTGGTGTTGCTGTGATTTCTCGTCTTGAGTGTGTTGCTTATCCCTCCCTTACTCCGTGCTTCTTTGTGATCATCTAAGTGTAAGGGCGAGAGACTCCAAGTTGTGGAGATTCCTCGCGAACGGGATTAAGAAAAGCAAAGCAAAACACCATGGTATTCAAGTGGGTCTTTGGACCGCTTGAGAGGGGTTGATTGCAACCCTCGTCCGTTGGGACGCCACAACGTGGAGTAGGCAAGCGTTGGTCTTGGCCGAACCACGGGATAAACCACTGTGCCATCTCTGTGATTGATCTCTTGTGGTTATTGTGTTTTGTTGAGACTCCTCTCTAGCCACTTGGCATTATTTGTGCTAACACTTAACCAAGTTTTTGTGGCATTAAGTTCAAGTTTTACAGGATCACCTATTCACCCCCCTCTAGGTGCTCTCAGTATTAACACTCCCTTCGAGGCTCGGGGGCTACTGTCGGGGACCATAATTAGGGGTACCCTCAAGGCTCCTAATTCTCAGCTGGTAACCCCCATCAGCACAAAGCTGCAAAGGCCTGATGGGTGCGACTAAGTCAGGGATCGGTCCATTCGAGGGACTCGATCACGCCTCGCCCGAGCCCAGCCTCGGGCAAGGGCAGCCGACCCCGGAGGATCTCCGTCTCGCTCGAGGCCCCCCTCCAGCGACGAACATACTTCCGGCTCGCCCGAGGCCCAGTCTTCGCCAAGAAGCAACCCTGGCCAAGTCGCCACGCCAACCGACCAAATCGCAGGGGCATTTAATGCAAAGGTGGCCTGACACCTTTATCCTGACGCACGTCCTCCAGTCGATAGAGCCGAAGTGACCGTAGTTACTTCGCCGCTCCACTGACCGGCCTGACAGAAGGACAGCGCCGCCTGCGCCGCTCCGACAGCTGCGCCACTCGACAGAGTGAGGCTGACAGGCAGGCAGGCCCGGCCTCAGGCACCATAGGAAACTCCGCTCCGCCCGACCCAGGGCTCGGACTCGGGCTCAGTCCCGGAAGACGGCGAACTCCGCTCCACCCGACCCAGGGCTCAGACTCGGGCTCAGTCCCGGAAGACGGCGAACTTCGCTCCGCCCGACCCAGGGCTCGGACTCGGGCTCAGCCCCGAAAGACGGCGAACTCCGCTCCGCCCGACCCAGGGCTCGGACTCAGGCTCAGCCCTGGAAGACGGCGAACTCCGCTCCGCCCGACCTAGGGCTCGGACTCGGGCTCAGCCCCTGAAGACGACGAACCCCGATCCGCCCGACCCCAGGGCTCGGACTCGGGCACAGCCCCGGAAGACGACGAACTCCAATCCGCCCGACCCTAGGGCTCGGACTTGGACTCAGCCCTGGCCTCAGCCGACGGTCTCCGCCTCGCCCGACCCAGGGGCGTGGACTCGGCCTCGGCCACGGAAGACAGACTCGACCTCGACCTCGGAGGAGCCTCCACATCGCCCAACCTAGGGCGCGGACCGACCACGTCAACAGGAGGCGCCATCATTACCCTACCCCAAGCTGACTCAGGCTACGGGGAACAAGACCGGCGTCCCATCTGGCTCACTCCGCCAGACAAGTAATGATGGCGCCCCGCACGCTCTATGACGACGGCGGCTCTCAACCCCCTTACGGAAGCAAGAGGACGTCAGCAAGGACTCGACAGCTCCGATAGCTGTCCTTCCGCCAGGCTCTAGTGCTCCTCCGACGGCCACGACACCACACGAACCGGGTGCCAAAACCTCTCCGGCCGCCACGATGGCGTGTACTTAGGGCGCTAGCTCTCCTCCGCTAGACACGTAGCACTCTGCTACACCCCCCATTGTACACCTGGATCCTCTCCTTACGCCTATAAAAGGAAGGACCAGGGCCCTCTTACAGAGGGTTGGCCGCGCGGGAGGACGGGACGACGCGTAGAGTCCCTCGCTCTCTCCTCCGCGGACGCTTGTAACCCCCTACTGCAAGCGCACCCGACCTGGGCGCAGGACAACACGAAGGCCGCGGGTTTCCCCCTTTTGCCTGTCTCCCTCCTTGGTTCCCCCCTTCGTGCTCCGTCTCGCGCCGACCCATCTGGGCTGGGGCACGCGGCGACATTTCACTCGTCGGCCCAGGGACCCCCCGGTCTCGAAACGTCGACACTTGGCTAATACACTTGTAGCATCTTCTATTTGATGAGGATCCTTTTCTCCTTGCATCATATTCATTCTTCTTCATGAATTTACCGAATTGGAGACGGAGAGAGACATTTCTTCATCTTTATCATTGAGCTTAAGCCTTCATCTTCACTTGATTCTTTCTTTTTTTACTCTTACCCTTGGATGATTTGGTAGCTTTTAATGCCATACTCTTCTTCTTATCATCTTCTTTGTCTTCCACATATCTTTCCACACGACATGTGTCTTATGTGACCACATCACCTAGTACTTGAGTTGGGATTACTCCTTTAAGTCTGTCTCTCACAATGATGGTGACTAGAGAGTTAAATCTTAGAGGCAAGCTGATACACCCAGCCCAGGTGGGGTTGGCCGAGGCCCAACAAGTTAGGGTTGCCCGGAGCCCAACAGTTCATTATGCACACCCAACTCAGGGAAAGGCCCAATCGCCCCAGAAGACTAGTCCAATGGGGGAAGGGTGGCTCTCCCTTTTAAAGTGGCTTCCTCCTCCCAAGTTAAGCGAGGTGGGATAATTCTGAGGCTCACACGGTCACCATCCGACTACAATTGGGCCAACTGGGCCAATTGTGTCTTTGCCAACGGGTAATAGTGGAGGATGTCCTCATCATTCCCACCTTCTTAAAATGGGCTCTAGCTCTTATACCAGATGATACACCCAGCCCAGGTGGGGTTGGCCGAGGCCCAACAAATTAGGGTTGCCCGGAGCCCAACAGTTCATTATGCACACCCAACTCAGGGAAAGGCCCAATCGCTCCAAAAGACTAGTCCAATGGGGGAAGGGTGGCTCTCCCTTTTAAAGTGGCTTCCTCCTCCCAAGTTAAGCGAGGTGGGATAATTCTGAGGCTCACACGGTCACCATCCAAATACACCAACTGGGCCAATCGTGTCTTTGCCAACGGGTAATAGTGGAGGATGTCCTCATCACAAGCATCTTAAGGACCGATGAGAGAAGTCCTCGTTATCCATCTTGTGACATTGTTCAACGTCTGGTGCACCACTGAGCAAACATTTTTTTGCCCAATATCTCCAACGACTCTTTTGGTGGTTGGGGGCTATAAATACCCCCAACCAGCACATTGAAGACACAAGACTCACTCCAACAGTCCAACCTACTACACATTAAGTGCAACTTCTCCAAGCATTCAAAGCCAATCCCACATCGCATTTGATCGATTTGTGTTTGAGAGACATAGCGGCTTGCACAATTGAGTTCTTGTTTTCTTGATTCGAGTTTTCATTCTCACTCCCTTTCTCATTCTCTCGATTGTAAAGCGAGGCAAGAGACTCCGTTCTTTGTGTGGAGATCCTTGCCAGACTTGGTGTCTCTGTGATAGCGAGAAAAACTCATCCAGTCTCCATGACCATGTGAGAGAGGGAAAAAGTTGAAAGAGACCCGTCCTTTGTGGACTCCTCAATAGGGACATAAACTCTTCTGAGTTGAACTGCGAGAAACAAGTCGCCCGTGTCTTTGTGTCGATCATAATCTTTGTGATTTGCTTCTTCCCTCTCCCCTCTCTAGTTCTCTTACTTGCGATCGATTTGAGTTGGCTCCCAAAGTTATCCACAATTGATTAAGCAACTCTTATCAAGAAGAACCACTCTTTCGCACTCCGATTTCATTTATACTTGTCGGTGTCTTGACCCGAGGATCCTTCAGACTAGTAAATTAGTGCTGCGTGCCCTAGCCCATATGGGTGATGAAAGGAGACTCAAGTCTTTATCCTAGTTCGGGAAAGAGAAGGCTCTACTTCCAACAGAGGGGGATATGACTTATATTTCCTGCACCTAAGTGCTTGCAGTAGGGAGTACAAGCTGGTTGGGAGAGGGAAAGGATCCTAAGTCCCTAGGGTTGATTGAGGAAAGTGCCAATATCGTTGTGAAGGCGAAAACAATGAAGTGTTTGTCTGCCTTTCCTAAAGCCATGGATGCCTCTATTTATAGCCTCAAGGAGGGCCTCCAGGAGCGCCGCGGTTTGTCGCGTATGGGAGAGGAGGCATGGACAAGCCCATATAGCCGGTATGGCCTTTGGTATGACCCTTGTACTCGTTGCTGACTGAAAGTTGCCTAGAGGGGGGATGAATAGGCAAGTTAAAACTTTTTCAACAAAAACTAGAAGCAAACTGGAAAAAACTGAATTGATCTCGAAATTCACCCAGTTAACTTTGGAAATGAGATGTTCTAAATGATCCACAGGGTTCAAAGTAGTAGATCTGAGAAGGACACTTCTCAAAATCCACACACCAAAAAGATATAAACAAATCTTCCACACAATGGTGAGAGAACGAAGAACACAAACAAACACAATGAGCAAGATACCAAGAGACACACGATTTATCCCGAGGTTCGGTCACACCACCAAGGTGCCCTACTTCCTCGTTGAGGCGCCCACAAAGAGCCGGGTCTCTTTCAACCCTAATCCTCCCTTTGCCGACCACAAAGGTCAAGCCCCACACAATAATCTTTGCTCAAACGAGCGGGTAATACAAACTTTCTTGTGGTCTTCCACAAGATTTGGAGACTCACAAGAGACACCTAGTCGTCTAGGAGCTAGAAGCTCCAAGAGTAATGAATCCACAAAGAACTCGATGTAGTACCAAAGCTCGAATGAAGAAGAGCAAGAGAGATTTGGAGATGAATCACAAAAACCGCAGCTCTCAAACTCACTCAAAGATTTCTCTCCAAAGATTTGAAATGGGAGAGGCAAGAGGTGTGTGAGAGAGAGTGGGAGGTGTTCTTCAAGTTAGAAATGGGGTTTGGGTCGTGCTCTTGTGTGTGGGGAGAGAGGTAGGAGTGAGTATATATAGGTGGAGCTCAAAACTAGCCGTTGGGAAGATTTTTCTGTCTAAGACCGGTTGAACCGCCCCTGGTAGGTCAGGCAGACTGTCTGCCAGTCTGACTGTCAGACTGACTAGCAGACTGACCTGTAGACTGGTCAAGTTGACCAAGACCGGTTGAACCGCCCCTAAGACCGGTTCAACCGCCTGGGGCAGGCTGACAGACAGTCTGCCAGTCAGACTGGCAGACTGCAGGTCAGACTGCAAAAACTGGTCCTGACACCGGTTGAACCGCCCCTAGGGCCGGTTCAACCGCTTGGGGGTCACACTGGCAGTCAGTCTGCCAATCAGGAGGTCAGACCGGTCAGGTGACCCTGACACCGGTTGAACCTCCCCTAGGACCGGTTCAACCGGTTTTGACCAGTGAGGTCTGGGGAAAATACCCCGGCTAAACTTTCCCTGGACCCCGGTTGAACCTCTCTGGACACCGGTTGAACTTGCCCTGGACCCCGGTTGAACTTGAAGTTCAGCTGGAGTTGAGAAAGCTCAACTCAGCTAAAGTTCAGCTCAGCTGCAGCTGAAGAAGCTCAACTCAGCTGAAGTTCAGCTCAGCTGCAGTTGAAGAAGTTCAGCTGCTTTTCAACAAGAACACTCTAGGTTTCTCAAACCTAACCGCGGTCAACCATAGAACATTCAAGAGATTTTTGGTTTTCAAAAATAGCTTTTGAATATAGAGGCTTGAGCTTTGGCAAACACCAACCTTCTTTTTGGATCCCCCTTGATAGTACGATGATTCCTATACTCAAGTTAAATAAAATGTAATTAAGTAAACTCCTTGAGTCATGGGTGTCTCATGTGTGATTTCTCCATGGCGTTGCTTCATAAGGATCACAAACATCTTTGTCTCACCTTTTGAAGCAAACAAAAATCAAACCATGTGACTTGTACCATATCACCATATGTGAGTTCAAATCATGGCTTCATGTCACCGTACTGATGCATCAACATGTTATAACTCTTCATAGCTGATTAGTTCATCGACTTAGTGCAAGTACTCTCTTCTTCACCTTAGCCATGGTACCTCGATCCACAAGCCGTCGCTTGGCCTTCACCTTCGCTTAGTTCCTCGAAGCCCTTTCCTTGCTATCTTCACCCTATCAAGCCATTCTTGAGTCACATCATATTGAGCATCCATTGAGAGAATCATTTCTTCAATATTGTGAACCTTGCTTGAATGTCTTCTAGATATAACCGTTAAGATCAACCAAGCTCTAGTTTGATTCTCATAGAAGCATATATGGACTGATAGTAATATGGTCAAGCCAATTCACGGTTCCTCATATTTTATTCACTTTGGCTTGACCTATCCTCTTAATCACTCCATCCTCTATTCTGATCATATGTATGTAGTGATTTCTCAGGTCTTGTCCATATATTCAAACCAATATAGAGATCATATTATATCCATTTGCATTGTCTCACTGGTTATTTAACCTTGTGTTGAACCTTGAATTTCCTGTTCAACACTTAGCAAACTTGTTAGTCTTTTAAACGTGTTGTCATCCAAATCACCAAAACTCACAAAAGGGATGAATGCACTTTCAATCTCCCCCTTTTTGGTGATTGATGATAACACATTTAAAGCTTATATAAGATTTGATAAATAAGATTTTGAATCCTATGATATAGTTTCCTCCCCCTAAATATGTGCATTTCAGGAAATAACACTTTTGTACTCAAATGCCAAAAGCACATATTTGGGTCAAAGTATGGAGACAACTTATATCATACTATTCATGAGGTGCAGTGTGTCATAAAATAAACGTGATGCTCATGACATAGTATGCACTCATCAATTTTCTACATCTTATGTTTTTTCTTATGATTCCCCCTTTTTGTTAATTATATCTCCCCTTCTTAAAAGTCTTCTAACACTTAGTTACATAAGACTAAAGGTAAGCTTTAATGCAAAATTTCTCCCCCTTTGTCATAAATCTCCAAAAAGGATACAAAGAATATAAATGGTAGAAATTATGATTAAGCGAGATGTGAACACACTATCATGAAAATAATCCTTAGATGGCACAAAGGTAATGGATAAGTGTCACAAGTGATGTACCTTTGCGTTTTACCTTTTCAAGGGGTTTCCAGACTTGTGTTGGATTTAGAATTCATTTGCAAGCTCTTGTTGGCATAATTGTGACATAGGTCCAAGATATCAAATGAATATTGTCATACTAATTGATAGATAAATCTTGATACCTGGAGTCTAGATGTCACCTAGCATTTTCTTATCATAACAAGAGGCAACATGAAAATTGCACAAGTATGGATTATGCAACTAGTGATCATGTATGAAAAATATCAATCGAAAACAACAATTGAAATAATTTGATGGATAAGCAGATCACTAATAGCATATTACACTAAGTTCTCCTCAATTTTTAGTGCACACATATATATGAATTCAATTGATATCTGTTGAGAGTACTTATTTGCAATTTAAAGTACCATTGGCATAAAAAGAGTATCAATTGAATATAATCATACAACATAAGGAACATGTGCACTATTTAATCAATTAAGTTCTAGAAAGGAGAATTTATAAGCTATGCTACTTTAGACATTGGCAATCCAAAAGGATATGATACATATTTACCAATTTTAGATGACATTAGAGTAGCATATACAAGAGAAACTCATTCTCTTATGAAATGTATAAAAGATACATTTATTGGCGCAAAGAATCTTTGATACCCATCAAAAATTTGCAGTGGAAGCGATTGTCTTTGCCCGAAAATTCCTTTCTAATTTGAGACTACACACATAATAGACTTGAAAATGAAGTTAGTCTCAAAGATTCAAATTATAGACTATTCTCCCCCTAAATATGTGCATACAAGTGATGAATACTTGTTTAGCTTATGCACTTGGACTTGTGAGGCCAGGGGATTAAGTTATACAATTTGAACCTTGGTACAAATAAAGTATGAAAATGTGAAATTGTACCAATTGAAGGAATTACTCATAATCAAAAGGTATACTAATAGACATGATATGCAATATTTTAAGCCAAGATTCTTGAGAAGTTAGCATGTTTGACTCATACCTCACTAAGATGACTTAAGACTAACTTATGATATCACCACAAGAGGTATTAATCAAATATCTAGAGATTCTTTCATCGTCACCACAAGTGCAACCTTATGGTGTGACTTAAGTTATTGCATATACATGCACACACTAGCATGTAAGAGCCTAGATACACAAATGTAATACAATAGTTAATGGAGTGACACACCTTTGTTCTATGCCACATGGTCTCCATTATAATCATGAATTTTCATCTTAGCTTTTGATAGGCTTGACATTTCAAAGAGAAACTTATCCTCTTCAAACGATCAAGAGAAATTCATTTTCATTTCTATGGAACCATTCATCCTCATCTGATGTTCTCCAAGGTGTGAGACTACACAACATGAACTTGAAAGAAATCATTAGTCTCACAAGATATAGGCTAAACTCTCCCTCAATTTGTGCATGCAACAGTACACAAAGTACACTTATGAACATCAACAATACGAGGTTAAAGGAGATGTTTGCACTATATCTTGGTTTAACATAACATCCTTTACATTGATGATGAAAATTAAACCAATTGAAAGTTTAAGAACTGAAAGTATATCAATTGAAATCCTGAAGGGTAAAGCATGCTAATATGAACCTTAAACCTCATAATGAAGGATATCATATAAATATGTCACTACATCTTCATTATTTGGTTGACAAAAAAAATAACTCCCTTCTTGAATCGATGTGATCTTTTTTTTCTTTACGATTTCATCCAACCACGTGATCTTGAACTTCTTTCATCTTTTCTTGATTCGATCATACTTGATATGAGACCTATTGAAACCCAATGATTGAAAGAACCAAGACTCTTATATTTGTAGATTTTGAATTCATCTTCAAAGAACCTGGGAGGACCTTGTTGAAACACTTAGAAAAGAGAGCATTAGAAACACAAGAGAGGGTTTCATAAATGATGATCCTTATATGTGGATGGAAAATGAATCATCATTATTGAAACCCAAAAGGATAGACTAAATTCCTTTACATTAGTGCACACATATAGTTGATGTCAAAGTTATAGGCACTATTGAACATTTTATATTGCAAGGAATTTAACCTATACTATGGTACATCCCACTAAGGATAGAATACTAAAACAACCGAAGGAGAGGAAGTTTTCATACCTTGGCCTCTGATCAACTTCTTCTTACGTTAGTTGAATAGTATCCTTTAAGCTTGTGATTTATCCAATTTAAAACAAGCACCATCTATAAACATAGATTTTCTATGGATAAACTCAACACAAGAGATGACATTAGTAGCACAAGCACTAGTTTCTTATTTAGCAACCCTTTATATGTGGAAGGCAAGCGAGTTGCTAAAATAGAGAAACCTCATAATATGGACTAAATTTCCCTTGAGCCCTCATGCACAATATATTTTGAATGACATGGATAATATGCATGGTTGTTCAATGAAGTCTAAAGGGCAGACTTAATCCATATTATGGTGAGTGTCTAATATAGAAGAATCAAATCCAAATTAACTAGAGAGAGTACATCACATAGTTTTGGATTTGTTGACCATATGATAATATTCATTTATCTTCCAATTGGACCTTTATTTCATAATCAATAACTGATGTATATCCTCAAGTGCTTCTTTTCCCTTAGTGGCTACACAAGTCACAAAAGAGATAAGATTTGAAAATAATATGCACTTGAGATTCAGTTGTTACCACCCTTGCTACTATCTCCAAATATGATTTATATATTCATTATCGAGCACCCAACTTGATCCATTGAAGGAGTGATCCTGCAAACACTACAAGAAACTGGTTAAAGAACGTGGGTGAAAAACCGTCGAACTTAATGTAATAGGCCGTCGAACTTACCATAAAAACGTGGGTTTACCGACGAATATAGCCGACGGCGATTTTTGGACGAACTTAAAGAAGTAAGTTCGACGGCCCCCACGTTCTTAAGGTTAAGAACGTGGGTACCGTCAAACTTAACATTAAGAACGTGGGTACCGTCGAACTTAACATTAAGAACGTGCGTTTTTAAGTTCGATGGGGGCTGTCGAATTTAGAGAAGTAAGTTCGACGGTACCCACGTTCTTACTATTAAGTTCGACGGGGACACGTGGCCGTCGAACTTATGTGGCCTGCGTGGGCTGCACATTAAGTTCGACGGTACCCACGTTCTTAACATTAAGAACGTGGGTACCCACGTTCTTATCCTTTTTCCAAAAAAAATAAAAATTACAGAAATGAAAAATTAGTCAAACATAAAATCACATGCAACACAGAATATCACATACAATACAGATTTCAAACACATGGATATATGTTCATATCACAAATTCACACAAGTCCAAATATAAGTTCGCAAATTCACAATTGTCCAAATACATAAGTTCACAAATTTACATAAGTTCACATCCATAGTTCACATTTTTAGTTCACAAGTTCAAACATTAGCTCCATCGCTCTCGATCAGGACATTGACTTGTTGTTCGTAGCTCCACCACTAGAATTGAGACATCTGTCCGCAAAGTTAGCGTGAGGGGCAGGAGTCACTTGATGAGAGCCGGAATCCTACAAAATAAACCAAAATTCTCATAAATATACAACTGGCATTAAATCACATGTACACAAAGATATAGGAAAGCATGATAAACACAAAATGTGGCTTCCAAGAAGATCACAAAATGCTGGCATTAAATCACATGTACACGAAGATATAGGAAAGTATGATAAACACAAACTCTTGAGGGTAAGCCATCCCTGAACATATCTACCTTACATATCTACCTTACAGCCTAATGACCACCCTATCTGTGTGCTTAAATGCTAGTTACTCACCAATCTCATAGAACATGGCAGAAGTTTCCATGAAGAAGAGACCATTCTCTTGAGCGTAAGCCTTTGCTTCTTACGTCATAGGATCATGTTACCTAATGTATTTTGTTTTGGTTCAAACAAGACGACATAAACAAAAAAGACATTGCTGGTATCATGCACCAACATTTTCATGCTCTCAGGTCCCAGCTTACATGAGACCATTACTGCTATGGTTCAGAAAGAAAAGGACTTTGACATACGCATCAAGCTAATCAAATTCAAAACAGTGATAGGGAACTCGCTGAATGGGCTCTAGTCCATGTTGCCAGATATTCTCTTAATGAAAGTAAATTAGAGCAGCGTGTAATTGCAATCAATGAAGCTGAAGCAATCTCTTACCAGAGACGGGCAACTGTTGACCATGGTTATCAATGTTATATTTTCAGGCTTCAAAATTATATTTTCTATTACATAACATTGGTCATGCCTATGCATACATAATGTCACAAAATCAATAACTGCTACAGCAGATTATTGGAAGAGATGATCAGAATACCAAGTTCTCTCCATGTTATTGTTTGTCTCCTTTATAATTTTACTTTACTTCTTTACTCCTCAAGAAGAGGTTCTGTTTTCCACCCCCAATTAAATCGCTTGTCCCCACTATCTCTACCTTTCCCTTTCTTTCTCGATCAAATTCCCATGGCCCAGTCACTATCCTCATTCCGAGATCGGATATCTGTTACTCTACTTGGAAACATTGGGGTGGGATGGATTTCAACTGTTGAACCAAAGTAGAGCAGAGGCATTCCGGTTGAGCATGCACTCGAAAACAACTAATGCACACGCGCAGCAGAGACTTGGGAAGGGAGGAGCAGTGAGGACTTACCAGCAATGGGTGACGCGCACGAGTAGCCCGGACCTGGCGGCGCATCGTGAGGCCTTGCACTCCTCCTCGCTCTCCGGCATGCGCGCACTTCGCCAATAGGGTCGCCGGTAAGGTTGCGAGGGAGGAGCAGTGAGTATGAGAAGCATGCTGGTGGACTGGTGGGAGAGGATCAGTGAGGACTTACCGGCGATGGGTGACATGCACGAGCAGACCGGACTTGCTTCACGTCATGAGGCCTTGCACTCCACGCTGTCCGGCACGGACGCACTTCACCGACAAGGCCCTCCTTGCTGTTCAATGTTGATAAATATACCACAGCAGTGGGCTCATTAATAATCCTCATAACCTCGAGCCCATCAATCCTACCAGCATCATTGGTAGCCTGGCGCTGAGCTTGCTTTTGTGTCAACTGTGATCTGATAAACCTCATTCTTTCTCGGATATAACAACAAAAACATCCTTGGGTGACCACCTTCGCCTTGAAACTTTGTCTATTGGATTGATTATGGCACGCTCAGCTGCCTCAAGACGGTACCTAATGACAATCTCTTTCCTCTGCCTAGCTCGCAGAATGACCTCAAAGAAATTTAATTCCTCTTCTTCTCTAAGGTACATATCAGAAGGTCGTATTTGCATTTCATTTCCCTGTAAAGGGTGCAGTTGCAAATACAGATTAACCAGACAGAAACATGAGAAGACACATGATTCAAAAGCAGCCAAGCTGCTAACTTAGAAATATAATCAGGCAAAGCGGAGCATGAGAAGAATCATATTTCTAAAGCACAAAAGGAAAAAAAAAAGTGAACTTGAACAGAACTGTCTAATCATAATAGTCCAGAGCTATTCACATAGTCCTTCAGTCTGCAGATTGGATTTCATAGGTAAGGTTAACCTAGTAAACAATATCCATGTCAAATATAAAGCTCTAATAGTTCAGTTAATTTACTAGGGGGTTGAAATATAATAAGTATATCTAATTGAATGCAGAATCATACTTGTAACTTTTGAGACGTAATTTCTAGGTCAGTAAAAAGTGATTGAACATGCAACTATAAGCTTTGAGAATTATACTTATTCAGCGAAGAGCTCCTCCAAGACATTATTTATCTGCCGATCTTCTGCGACCATTGCCAATGCCATGCTCACTAATTCATTTGAAAGAACGTAGTCACTAATTTTTGACACTGACAACAAATTTTTTGTCCTAGGGTCCAAAATTTCACTGATTATGACAGATTTATCAGATGCTTGTTGCATCTCCCCTATCCAAGAACCTTCAGAAAAGGTCCCTCGGGGAACATGTGAAATCAATGATTCCTTGCATGTAAGACGTTTTGCCTGCAGTAGTTAAGAAAGTGAGAACAATCTTCAGTTCTCGTCATGAGGAAAGACAGCATGGAATATATTTATTAAAAAAACATGATCAAAGATGATTGCATGTGATCTGAAGATGATTTCACAATTCTCTGTTCTAGAAAGAAACCTGAATATCTCTTATCAGCAGCAAAGTTGCAAGTGACCTCGACTCAGCTTGGATTGCTGAATCTTCTACATAATCGAATGATTCTAAAGGAAGGCTCTCCAAGTGACGGCGAATAACAACATTTCCCTCACGATGCACCAAAGTAATATTATCGAGGCGACTGAAGTCCAAACCTCCATCAATTAGCTTTCTTTCTCTGTCAACCTCAGGGACATCATTAAACATCCACAACTCTGATCCTGGCGCAAGGAAAGCATCAAGTACCTGGAAATCAACAACCAATGTTTAAAACATGTTCTCAACCAAAACAAATGAAGGCCTGAATAGTGAATACCACCTTCTATCAACATCGCTGTTGTGATATTAATTAAACATAATCAAATTCAAAACAGGAATAAATACTATACTATATATTAAGAAGCATTGGCACAGGTAAGTTCTGCCACCAAATCCTTTTGCCACAAATGTCTCCATTACATGCAAATGAACTAACAAAAAATTATACATGAAGAGTTAAAGAAGAATACAATAATTTTCTTAAAAGCACCCTACATAACTCAGATGTAATAAGCAGTTAAGCAAACCATATAGCATGGAAGTAACAATATCAGCATTGAAGTTCTTTAACTATGAGTTTTATTTGGTTAACTATCATCTTCATCTTCTTTTAAAGAACCTTTAATATTTGTAGCGCTGCAGTCTGCAGTGGATTTCTAATTGAACAAAAATGAAAAAGTAATACCATGCAAGTATTTATATACTAAACTTACCTGCAAGTGACGTGCAGGCAGCCATCACGCTTCTCCACGAAGAACTCGCACTTGGGGCACCGCTTCCAATTCTTCCCTTTAGCCATCTCAAGCAGCATCATGTCCTCGACGCCCCTGCCCCCCTTCTGTTCCTGTACTCGGTGCAGGTAACGCCGGCGTGCCACAACGCAAGCACAGCTCGGGCACTCTGACTCCGCGAAGTCGTTGTCGTTGTCCACCAACATCTTCGCCGAGCAATCCTTGACAGGGCAGTAGGTCCTCTTGCCCCCAATAGCATGGACTCGCACAGCGTGGCACCCTGATCTGGCGGCGGCGGCGAGCTGATCTGGCGGCGGCGGCGAGCTGATCTGGCGGCGGCGGCGGAGTGCTGAACTGGGGGTGACGCGCTAAACTGGGGGCGGCGCGCTTATCGGGCCTGGCGGTGGGTGGGCTGAGAGCTAGTGTGAGAGAGACCCGCAGGCCGCGGCGCAGGATAGGGATTTGGTATTTTGGGTTAAGTTCGACGGTGTCAAGTTGGCCCACGAACTTAATCTAAAAACGTGGGTACCCACGTTTTTAATAGGTTAAGTTCGACGGTTTTGGCTAGGGCCCACGAATTTAATTTACGAACGTGAGTACCCACGTTCTTAAAAAAACTCATGAACTTAACTAATTTAAGAACGTCGGTACCCACGTTCTTAATAAAACCCACGAACATTTATCAATTTCTTGTAGTGAAAACAAGTTTAAGCTTCGTATTTTGGTACCCAATTTTAATTGGGTCCTTTAAGATTAGTAGTAAGAGCCTTGGGTACCCACACATTCCTTATTGTGGCCTTTCTCTTTGTGTAGGCATCCACATATACTTGACAACCATCTTACTATGGTTCCAAGTTAATATGTAAACTCACAGATAAGAGCAAGAGTTAAGAATAGGAGCCTTTTCTCCTTTTCTTGATACATCATTGTGTTGCCTTCTTGATGATGAACCTAGCTTGACCTTGGGTGCACCTACCTTATCAAGGTTAGTTGCACAATCATTCATATCATAAAGACAAGTTATGCATGGAATTTACAACTTAGTGATCCAATTAAATGTGAAGCATATGGATACCGATTGAAGTAGATTTCTAAGATATCAAAATATGGGTTTCCAAAATTTAGAGAGTATGGATCACTAATTGTACCTTTTACAGTTTAAAAATCATATCCATGTTAATGCATATGTATGTGATGAATATCAACAACAAGGATTCTTATGCACTTTTAGATTTAATGATAAGGGAATTTTAAACTGCATCAAGAGTAGCTATTTAGAAAACAAAGATTACAATCCATATGAATGAGATACAAATTTACCATTTTGGATTGTCTTAGTATAGCTTACTCAAGTGAAACTTATTCTCTATGACACAATAATGTTCTCCCACTAGATATGTGCATCAAGTATTTAAATGACTTGCCACATGCACTTTCAATTCAGTTAAGAGTCTCATGAGGATTATATTACATATCATGGTCAAGGCATGAAAAATTTGCAATGAATTAACTTATGCCTAAGAATACTTACAAACATATAGAATGTACCATTTATTATACCAATTTGACAGATCTTACTATCTGTGGTGGTGTCACCTTAGTATTCTTCTTTTCATCATTTGTGGAGACTTCCTTCTTTGTTATCTCTTTTCCTTTTAAAACTAGTCGATAAAACACTTTGAAAAGAGGTATTAGTAGTACAAGGAAGTATTTAATGAATGATGATATCTATATATGAATGGCAAACAAATCATCATTTATGAGGCGTAAAGGCATAAATTAAATTCCTTTTAAGTTAATGCACATGGAGTAGTGAATTCACAATATGCACTAATTTACAAATTTAAGCCAAAAGGAATTTAACCTTCATATTGACATTCCTTTCCATAGAATATATTATTACTAATTGAAAGAATGCCACTTGGAAGGAACTACTATTGATCAACTACCAATTGAAGCAATTTGTTCCATACCTTTGCCTTGAGCATTCCTAATCTTTCTTTTAGGTGAAGATTAACCTTTAAAGCTTGTGATTTTACCAATTGAAAGAGCACAATCTATACTTATGAATTTCCATGAAATATCTTAAAAGAGATTGTATTAGTAACACAAGCAATAGTTTCCTATTTAGCAACCTCTAGTATATGAATGACAAGAAGGTTACTAAAACAAGGAAACATCATGATATGAACTAAATTACCCTTACAAGCATCATGCATAACATCAATTGTAAAAAAGATGAAAGTAGCATGATTATTTAATTAAGTTTACATGACAAGTTTAATTCATAGTATGGTGAGTGATTAATGTAGAAGACTCAAAACCAATTTAAACAAGAATGAATACTTCACATAGTATTGGTTCGATCTTCTTTGAATGTTGAATGGCACACTCCATTTGGGAAACACATTCTCATGTTGTGAGACTACATAAACACTTGGATAGAAACATTAGTCTCACAACTCTAGTCATATAGAGAATTCCCTTTTGGTAAGTGCTTTAAGAATTTGAATTTCTTACTTAGCACTCTATTCATTTAAGAACATGGGATAATACTCTTTATGTATAGGTCATGGAAATAATATGATGATTAACTTGAAACATGCCACAAGATACATACAATCAATTTAAAGCATGTAGATTGTCACAATATAAAAATATGAACTTGCAATCTACCATATAATTAGATCCTTTCCAAAGCAAGGTAAAATCTTTTAAGTTTATTCTCAAGTGCTTCATTTTTCCTATGTGGCTACAAAAAACACAAAGGAATATACCAATTAAAAGCAATGTGCACTTAAGAATTAATTGTTACCATCCTTTGGATATCACTTGGTTGTAGGCCTTTTGCTTGATTCCCACAAAGGTTAATCCTTATTCCCTACAACACAAGTTCTTGCTAGAGATGAATATGAAGTTAGTGATATAACAACTCAATTCATCTTTGAGTCAATCTTAAAGGATAGACAATGTAAGATTGATAGCTTGAGATAAGAATTGAGTTAAACCGCTCAAGCACCCCAAAGCTTCATATCATCTCTGGGTACCTGCAAAACTTATTAAGTACATTTTGGTACCCATTTTTGGATGGGTCCATCAAGGTTAGCCAATAAGGACTTAGGCACCCAAATAGCCTTGGTCCTAGAATGTGGTGAACTCATCACCTTTCTAGCACAAGAGTCAAATTTAGGTCTCCTAAGCATATCTGAATGTATTGACAAGTTAGGCTTAGGAATTTTTCCCTTTGGACAAACCTTGAATATATGACCCTTTTCACGACAATTGTAACAAATGCGGTGCTTGTCTTTGCAATGCATTTTCCTTTTGCTTTCATCCTTATTGATGGTCATCTTTCTTGATCGTGCAAGGTTTTGGTTCTTCATGTGAGGGCATGAATCGATTTCATGGCCCTTCTCCTTGCATCCATAGCACCTCCTATCGCTTCTCTTTGATCTTTCTTTGTTGAAGCACATAGGTACATTGTTAGAGCAAATTATATGAGCATTAATTTTCTCACCATGGATTTTGCTCATACCCTTCTTGGAAAGCTTGGTATTCTTTTGAAGGGGTTTTGTGCATGCTATGATTGTCCCCTTCCCAAGCTTTTTCACCATATTATCATGGTTATCTTGAGAAGGTTGAGCATGACACTTTCCCTTCAAAAGAGTTAAGCTCCTTCTTAGTCTACCAACTTCTTACTTGAGCTCTTTATTTTCTTGTGTGATAGAAATATCACTAATTCCTGAAATTTCTAGCTCAATGGAAGATTGGCTTTCTTGAGAGCAACATTTGTTAGCACATGATAATATAGTTTCTACTTGAGTACATGTGCATATGTGAGGTTGGTATGATTTCAAATTAGTTAACACAACCTCATGAGCCATTTCTAACATGATATGTGAATTCATAAATTTATTATGAGAGCACACAAGCATATCATGTTTTTCTTGCAAAGCTAGATTTTCAATATTTAGCTTTTCTATCGTGTTCTTGAACATAGCATTTTTATTTTCTAATTGAGCAATATATGATGAATGATTAACAACCTTAATTTGCTCAATTGAAATGTCTTCGTACCTTTGGACCAAATCATCATGAGAGCACTTTAGCTTCTCATGCTCTTTGGTCAACTTCTCTAAGTCTTCGATTTTTCTGATGAGGAAGTCTTCTTGCTTATGAAGCATTTCTTTTTGTTCTTCCGCTCTTTTCATGAGTTTGAGCAAGCTCATCCGATGTTTCTTGCTTAGCTGAGCGAAGAATTGTTGAAGATCATCCTCATCTTCACTATCACTTTCTTGCTCCTCCTCATCCTCACTTTCGCTTTCACTGTCACTCCCATTAGAAATAAAGCACATATGAGAAGTGAATTTGAAAGACGAACCTTGTGAAGAGGTGGATTCGTCGTTTGGTCTCCATCGATCATTTTCTTCTTCAATCTTGTTCTTCGCCTCATCTTCCTTCATTTTGAGGAACATCCTTTCGGCGATTCTCATGGCAAGATCTATTGCCCTAGGATCAACATCTACACCAAAAGATGAAGTCTAGACAATCTCAACTTTATCAAGCTTAGAAGCACTTTTGTTTCTTAGTCCCCCAGACATGATCTTTTCCTCACGCGGTTAAGCGTTAGAACTAGGATTAGGCTCTGATACCAATTGAAAGTTGCCTAGAGGGGGGGGGGGGTGAATAGGCAAGTTAAAACTTTTTCAACAAAAACTAGAAGCAAACTGGGTAAAACTGAATTGATCTCGAAATTCACCCAGTTAACTTTGGAAATGAGATGTTCTAAATGATCCACAGGGTTCAAAGTAGTAGATCTGAGAAGGACACTTCTCAAAATCCACACACCAAAAAGATATAAACAAATCTTCCACACAATGGTGAGAGAACGAAGAACACAAACAAACACAATGAGCAAGATACCAAGAGACACACGATTTATCCCGAGGTTCGGTCACACCACCAAGGTGCCCTACTTCCTCGTTGAGGCGCCCACAAAGAGCCGAGTCTCTTTCAACCCTAATCCTCCCTTTGCCGACCACAAAGGTCAAGCCCCACACAATAATCTTTGCTCAAACGAGCGGGTAATACAAACTTTCTTGTGGTCTTCCACAAGATTTGGAGACTCACAAGAGACACCTAGTCGTCTAGGAGCTAGAAGCTCCAAGAGTAATGAATCCACAAAGAACTCGATGTAGTACCAAAGCTCGAATGAAGAAGAGCAAGAGAGATTTGGAGATGAACCACAAAAACCGCAGCTCTCAAACTCACTCAAAGATTTCTCTCCAAAGATTTGAAATGGGAGAGGCAAGAGGTGTGTGAGAGAGAGTGGGAGGTGTTCTTCAAGTTAGAAATGGGGTTTGGGTCGTGCTCTTGTGTGTGGGGAGAGAGGTAGGAGTGAGTATATGTAACATCCCAAAATCCCAACCCAGGTTTGAAACCCTAACCCCCCCCTAATCCCCCCTCCTTCATTTTATCCTTCTCCCTTAACCCTACCCCTAGGTCACCCAAATCATATGCATGCACTTAAAATGATTTGAAGCACCTCACATAGACCATATTTATCACCAAGTTCATCTAGAGAATTTTTGTTAAGAGAAAAAGGAGCAAAAAGACACAAAAGTAGAAAAGAAAAAGAAATAGAATAAGAAAAGGAAAAGGAAAAACCCTCTCCCCTCCCTCGGCTGGGCCGAATCCTAGCCCAGCTCGCGCGCGCCCGCTTCCCCCCCTCTCTTCCGGCCCAGGCGGCCCAACCCGCGCGCCGCTCCCGCCCCCTGACTTCCGGGCCCCACCCGTCAGCGCCTCACCGCTCTCTCTCTCGCGCGGACCTCTCTCACTGGCAGCCCGACCCCACCCGTCAGCTCCTTCTCCCTCGCCCATCCGTCACCGGCGCGATCGCCGCCGAGCGCCCCTCTCCTCGTCGCCTCGCCATTAATGCTCGCCAGCCTCCGCGACAACCCCGCCACTGTGCTTGAGCCGACCACTCACCCCCAGCCTGCCCGAGCCATCCTAATCGGTGTTAGCGCCATTCCCGTACCCATGGCGAGCTCGCCGGTGCTCGCCGTCTCCCCCATCCCCTTCCCTCCCCCGAGCGCCTATAAAAGGGCCCGCTCGAGCACCGTCTTCGCCACACAACACCAGCCATCCTCACTGCCCTCCTCCCCGAGCCGTTTAAGCGAGCGCCGCCGTGCCCCCTGCCTTGCTCCGGTGAGCTCCCTTCCCCCTCTCTAGCGTCTCTCTGTTCAATTAAACTATGGCCGAAGCTCCGCCACACGCTCGCGATCACTAGACACCACTTTGCCTCCCCTGTCGTGGCTGGAAACCTCACCGGCGGCATTCGCCGCCGCGGGCACCCGCCACTGCGCCGTGGACCGACCGCCATAGGCCCCCGCAGGCCAAATACGCCCCACCATCGTGACCCACTCCAACCACCCGTGCTTCGCCACCCCTTCCCCGCCAGAGGACCGGACCGACGGCGGAGAACCACCGCGGAGCTCGCCGCCGACCGGCCCGGTCGAGCCCCCTTCCCCTCCGTTACCAAGTAGCGCCGTCAGCCCCCCTATCTCCCTGGCTGGTGGGCCCGCGCTACGGCGTCGTCCCCGCCGCCGTTCCCTCGCAGATGGGCCGGTTGGGCCGCAAGCTCGCCCGCGCCCGCGTGCCTTGTGGGCCAAAATCCCCCCCGGCCCAGTTGGATGGAGAATCCCTTTTCTTTTTCTTTTCCTATTTTCTTCTCTCTTTTTCACATATATATTTAGATACTAATATTTTATGCACCAAAAATTGTCTAAATAAATTATTAGGGCACAAAAAAAATAAAGTATAACAATTTGCACACCCCACAAAGGTCATTATGTTTGATGTATTGTTATTGTCTATGTTTAATTAGCGGAAGAGGGATCCGATCCTCCGGAACTCTTAGCTCCGGAAGAAGGGCAGGAACCTGACCCCTCCGAGATTAACCTTTTGTGCCAGGAAAGCTTCGACGAAGGCAAGTCCATCTTTCCCTTGATGCATTATTTACCTATCTCTCTCTACCACTGCCTAAGCCTGGATTAGGGGATGGGAATCGAATTGCATGGTAAGCATGAGAGAGCCCACATTTACTATTACTTCGATTAAAAGGAATGGGACAAGAAAAAGGGGGTATAAGTGAAATGTTTTCCAAAAGAGTGCGATGAAGGGTACTCACCCTCATCACCTGGTGAAGTAGGATGATCAGGGACTCCCTGGTTTAGGGGAGGGCCTAAGGTGTTGGCTCAGCTGGTTTAGGCGTGAGCAGAAGGATTGTCCTCTCATATAAGGACCGATTTGTCATCTTTCATTACTTGTACTCTCAAAAAGTATAACCACTCGAGGCTGTGTGGGCAGCCACTCAATCTGAACTCGTATGGTCCCACCCCAGGGTTATGAAGGCTGGGGTAGCACCGGGAGGATAAGGAGGGGAATGTTTTGTCCGGTTTGGACATGGTGGTGGCCTGACTCCTTCCGGTATAACCGTTAAGGTTCGGACGTACAAGGAAGGAAAGAGTTTCGGATTCGGGTCTCATTGGCCATGAGATCGCAGAGCCGGACTAGTGGGTAAAGTGTACCCCTCTGCGCAGAGTCTAAACCTATTCGAATAGTCCGTGTCCACTGGTATGGACGAGTTTGGTATGGTATGACAATTAGTGTTTCTACTACAACTGGGAACAGGGAAATGTGTGTGTATGTTCTAGAAAGAAAGTAGTACCACGGGAGCGGGAAGCTCAGTGGTGGTCAAGCAAGTGTTACTTCTATTGTCTCGGGAAAACCCTAACCATTGAGTACTGCCTTTCTCTGAAAAAGTATGAGTGACTTCAACTCCACCATATAAAACATGTACAATATAGGTCACTTTCTCTTTACGGGAGCCGGGTGGGCTTGCGGAATACCTAGTGTATTCACCCAGATTTATTTATGTTTTTCAGCAGCTGAAGACTTCTTTTCTGCTATGCTTGATTGATGGGGCTGTGTCTTCACCCAGTTCTGCCTGTGGCCTGGGCTATTTTATCTTCCACTGCGCTTTATGTTTTTCGGCTCACTTTCGAGCTTGTATCCCCGGTATTGTAATAACATTATTCAGACTCTGTAACTATTTGAAGTAATGAATGTGGTTACTAGCCTCCTAGGACTAGTAATTGTATCACATTTGAGTCCCAAAGGATCGGGACGCTTCAGGTGGTATCAGAGCCTATAGGACTGGCCGTAGACCACAACCCTGACCTTAAAAGTTGCCTTAACAAGAAAACACCTCTTACCTCCAAGAACCACTCTTTCCCCTTTTCCCCGATATTAATAGACCTTCCTTTTCGTCTACCAGATGGAAAACCCCTGGGTGATTAGGACTTCCTATTGCTCAGAGGAGGAAGGCTTTCCTCACCTTCTTCGGAGCTGCGCGCTGCGCTTGGGGATCCGCAAGAAGCCCGAATATGTCTGGAAAGAGTACCGTGAAAATGGAATGGAAAAGTTCTCTATGGCGGTCTACTTGGGAGAAAGCCGGAACTACCCAAACCACCCTCCTTTCCAAATTACCTTCATCGGGCACCGCTTCCCAGACACTTGCCAGAGCGTTGCCCGAAAAGCCCTCAAACAACTGTGCCAGAACTATAGCCGAGAGATCTTTGAGACTCCCCTCCGATACTTCCCACCCAGCAACAAAAACACCCCAACCTGGAAGAAAAGACTCCAGGCTCTGTCAGGAGGAGATCCCATAGAAGATGATCCCACTATCGTCTACATGGCCGGATACCTCCACACCCTTGACAACCACTACGATGAGCTCTCCTCCCATTGTACCCACCTAAACTCCCGAGTGGAAAGCCTAGAGCAGCAAGCAAAGAGCTTACGCAAGAGAAGGCATCTCTCCAGGAGAGTCTCAGCATAGTGGAAGGCGAGGAAGCCAACACCCGTGAGGCCTATCGGACCTTGAAGATAGACTTTGACAAGAAGCTAAAGGTACTCGCCCCCAAAAAGAAGATCCAGAAGAAGACCACTAACCAAGGATGCCAGACAGAGAAGAAGAAGAAGAAGGCCCCTCTAGCCCTACCTCCCCCCCAGAATAGATGACTGGTCCAACGTGGGGGAAAAAGCACTAGAAGGACCTGCCTTTGTCAAAGAGGCAGAAGAGAAAGTTGCACTGATCCACAGAAGGTTGCTTGAAGCTCAAAGTCGACAGAAGAGTTACGCAGACAACAGGCGGAGGGAACTCCGATTTGAGGAAGGATACTTCGTCTACCTCAAGGTTTCTCCAATGCGTGGTGTCAGGAGGTTCCAAGTCAAAGGGAAGCTAGCCCCACGTTTTGTAGGTCCCTATCCCATTATTGGCAAGGTAGGACCCGCAGCATACCGCCTGGAACTACCAGAATCCATGTCCGACATCCACAATGTGTTCCACGTATCCCAGCTCCGCAAATGCCTGCAAGCACCAGAAAGTCACCTCGAAGAAGAGACAGTGCAGATTCAGAAAGATCTTCAATATCGTGAGAAACCAGTGAAGATTCTTGATTCAGCAGTCAGAAAGACCTGCACCTCAGAAGTAAAGCTCTGTAAAGTTCAGTGGAGCAGAGAAGGAGAAGAGGAAGCCACCTGGGAGAGTGAGGACTTCTTGAGGAAGGAATACCCTTATCTTTTCCCAAATCCAGTCTAATCTCGAGGGCGAGATTCCTTTAAGTGGGGTAGGTTTGTAACATCCCAAAATCCCAACCCAGGTTTGAAACCCTAACCCCCCCCCTAATCCCCCCTCCTTCATTTTATCCTTCTCCCTTAACCCTACCCCTAGGTCACCCAAATCATATGCATGCACTTAAAATGATTTGAAGCACCTCACATAGACCATATTTATCACCAAGTTCATCTAGAGAATTTTTGTTAAGAGAAAAAGGAGCAAAAAGACACAAAAGTAGAAAAGAAAAAGAAAAAGAAATAGAATAAGAAAAGGAAAAGGAAAAACCCTCTCCCCTCCCTCGGCTGGGCCGAATCCCAGCCCAACTCGCGCGCGCCCGCTTCCCCCCCCCCTCTCTTCCGGCCCAGGCGGCCCAACCCGCGCGCCGCTCCCGCCCCCTGACTTCCGGGCCCCGCCCGTCAGTGCCTCACCGCTCTCTCTCTCGCGCGGACCTCTCTCACTGGCAGCCCGACCCCACCCGTCAGCTCCTTCTCCCTCGCCCATCCCTCACCGGCGCGATCGCCGCCGAGCGCCCCTCTCCTCGTCGCCTCGCCATTAATGCTCGCCAGCCTCCGCGACAACCCCGCAACTGTGCTTGAGCCGACCACTCACCCCCAGCCTGCCCGAGCCGTCCTAATCGGCGTTAGCGCCATTCCCGTACCCATGGCGAGCTCGCCGGTGCTCGCCGTCTCCCCCATCCCCTTCCCTCCCCCGAGCGCCTATAAAAGGGCCCGCTCGAGCAGCGTCTTCGCCACACAACACCAGCCATCCTGACTGCCCTCCTCCCCGAGCCGTTCAAGCGAGCGCCGCCGTGCCCCCTGCCTTGCTCCGGTGAGCTCCCTTCCCCCTCTCTAGCATCTCTCTGTTCAATTAAACTATGGCCGAAGCTCCGCCACACGCTCGCGATCACTAGACACCACTTTGCCTCCCCTGTCGTGGCCGGAAACCTCACCGGCGGCATTCGCCGCCGCGGGCACCCGCCACTGCGCTGTGGACCGGCCGCCATAGGCCCCCGCAGGCCAAATTCGCCCCACCATCGTGACCCACTCCAACCGCCCGTGCTTCGCCACCCCTTCCCCGCCAGAGGACCGGACCGACGGCGGAGAACCGCCGCGGAGCTCGCCGCCGACCGGCCCGGTCGAGCCCCTTCCCCTCCGTTACCAAGTAGCGCCGTCAGCCCCCCCCCCTCTCTCCCTGGTTGGTGGGCCCGCGCTAGGCCGCCGTTCCCTCGTAGATGGGCCGGCTGGGCCGCAAGCTCGCCCGCGCCCGCGCGCCTTGTGGGCCAAAATCCCCCCCGACCCAGTTGGATGGAGAATCCCTTTTCTTTTTCTTTTCCTATTTTCTTCTCTCTTTTTCACATATATATTTAGATACTAATATTTTATGCACCAAAAATTGTCTAAATAAATTATTAGGGCACAAAAATAATAAAGTATAACAATTTGCACACCCCACAAAGGTCACTATGTTTGATGTATTGTTATTGTCTATGTTTAATTAGCGGAAGAGGGATCCGATCCTCCGGAACTCTTAGCTCCGAAAGAAGGGCAGGAACCCGACCCCTCCGAGATTAACCTTTTGTGCCAGGAAAGCTTCGACGAAGGCAAGTCCATCTTTCCCTTGATGCATTATTTACCTATCTCTCTCTACCACTGCCTAAGCCTGGATTAGGGGATAGGAATCGAATTGCATGGTAAGCATGAGAGAGCCCGCATTTACTATTACTTCGATTAAAAGGAATGGGACAAGAAAAAAGGGGTATAAGTGAAATGTTTTCCAAAAGAGTGCGATGAAGGGTACTCACCCTCATCACCTGGTGAAGTAGGATGATCAGGGACTCCCTGGTTTAGGGGAGGGCCTAAGGTGTTGGCTCAGCTGGTTTAGGCGTGAGCAGAAGGATCGTCCTCTCATATAAGGACCGGTTTGTCATCTTTCATTACCTGTACTCTCAAAAAGTACAACCACTCGAGGCTGTGTGGGCAGCCACTCAATCCGAACTCGTACGGTCCCACCCCAGGGTTATGAAGGCTGGGGTAGCACCGGGAGGATAAGGAGGGGGAATGTTTTGTCCGGTTTGGACATGGTGGTGGCCTGACTCCTTCCGGTATAACCATTAAGGTTCGGACATACAAGGAAGGAAAGAGTTTCGGATTCGGGTCTCATTGGCCATGAGATCGCAGAGCCGGACTAGTGGGTAAAGTGTACCCCTCTGCGCAGAGTCTAAACCTATTCGAATAGTCCGTGTCCACTGGTATGGACGAGTCTGGTATGGTATGACAATTAGTGTTTCTACTACAACTGGGAACAGGGAAATGTGTGTGTATGTTCTGGAAAGAAAGTAGTACCACGGGAGCGGGAAGCTCAGTGGTGGTCAAGCAAGTGTTACTTCTATTGTCTCGGGAAAACCCTTACCATTGAGTACTGCCTTTCTCTAAAAAGTATGAGTGACTTCAACTCCACCATATAAAGCATGTACAATATAGGTCACTTTCTCTTTACGGGAGCCGGGTGGGCTTGCGGAATACCTAGTGTATTCACCCAGATTTATTTATGTTTTTCAGCAGCTGAAGACTTCTTTTCTGCTATGCTTGATTGATGGGGCTGTGTCTTCACCCAGTTCTGCCTGTGGCCTGGGCTATTTTATCTTCCACTGCGCTTTATGTTTTTCGGCTCACTTTCGAGCTTATATCCCCGGTATTGTAATAACATTATTCAGACTCTGTAACTATTTGAAGTAATGAATGTGGTTACTAGCCTCCTGGGACTAGTAATTGTATCACATTTGAGTCCCAAAGGATCGAGACGCTTCAGTATATATAGGTGGAGCTCAAAACTAGCCGTTGGGCAGATTTTTCTGTCTGAGACCGGTTGAACCGCCCCCTAGGGCGGTTGAACCGCCCCTGGCAGGTCAGGTAGACTGTCTGCCAGTCTGACTGTCAGACTTACTGGCAGGCTGACCTGCAGACTGGTCAAGTTGACCAAGACCGGTTGAACCACCCCTAAGACCGGTTCAACCGCCTGGGGCAGGCTGATAGACAGTCTGCCAGTCAGACTGGCAGACTGCAGGTCAGACTGCAAAAACTGGTCCTGACACCGGTTGAACCGCCCCTAGGGCCGGTTCAACCGCTTGGGGGTCACACTGGCAGTCAGTTTGCCAGTCAGGAGGTCAGACCGGTCAGGTGACCCTAACACCGGTTGAACCTCCCCTAGGACCGGTTCAACCGGTTTTGACCAGTGAGGTCTGGGGAAAATACCGCGGCTGAACTTTCCCTGGACCCCGGTTGAACCTCTCTGGACACCGGTTGAACTTGCCCTCGACCCCGGTTGAACTTGACGTTCAGCTGGAGTTGAGAAAGCTCAACTCAGCTAAAGTTCAGCTCAGCTGCAGCTGAAGAAGCTCAACTCAGCTGCAGTTGAAGAAGTTCAGCTGCTTTTCAACAAGAACACGCTAGGTTTCTCAAACCTAACCGCGGTCAACCATAGAACATTCAAGAGATTTTTGGTTTTCAAAAATAACTTTTGAATATAGAGGCTTGAGCTTTGTCAAACACCAACCTTCTTTTTGGATCCCCCTTGATAGTACGATGATTCCTATACTCAAGTTAAATAAAATATAATTAAGTAAACTCCTTGAGTCATTGGTGTCTCATGTGTGATTTCTCCATGGCGTTGCTTCATAAGGATCACAAACATCTTTGTCTCACCTTTTGAAGCAAACAAAAATCAAACCCTGTGACTTGTACCATATCACCATATGTGAGTTCAAATCATGGCTTCAAGTCACCGTACTGATGCATCAACATGTTATAACTCTTCATAGCTGATTAGTTCATCGACTTAGTGCAAGTACTCTCTTCTTCACCTTAGCCATGGTACCTCGGTCCACAAGCTGTCGCTTGGCCTTCACCTTCGCTTAGTTCCTCGAAGCCCTTTCCTTGCTATCTTCACCCTATCTAGCCATTCTTGAGTCACATCATATTGAGCATCCATTGAGAGAATCATTTCTTCAATATTGTGAACCTTGCTTGAATGTCTTCTAGATATAACCGTTAAGATCAACCAAGCTCTAGTTTGATTCTCATAGAAGCATATATGGACTGATAGTAATATGGTCAAGCCAATTCACGATTCCTCATATTTTATTCACTTTGGCTTGACCTATCCTCTTAATCACTCCATCCTCTATTCTGATCATATGTATGTAGTGATTTCTCAGGTCTTGTCCATATATTCAAACCAATATAGAGATTATATTATATCCATTTGCATTGTCTCACTGGTTATTTAACCTTGTGTTGAACCTTGAATTTCCTGTTCAACACTTAGCAAACTTGTTAGTCTTTTAAATGTGTTGTCATCCAAATCACCAAAACTCCCAAAAGGGATGAATGCACTTTCACTGACTTGTGCCGGGAGGGATATCTGGTTGCTGTATTTGTATCTTTGACTACATAGAGAGCTAAGGACAGAGCCGAGGGCTCAGTCATGTACTCGAGCCTGTCTGATGGGGAAACTGTCTAAGTCATAGTGGTTGGAGAAGTGGTGAGTATGGCGAAAAGCTCATGGTAATATGTTAGCTCTGCTGCTTCTGGTGACATCGTACGTTCCTTCATTGGTATTATTGAGGCCGAAGCCATGCTTGGGCGAGGCGGAAAAATCTTCTCGAGGCCGTAGCCGAGCATGCTCTGGGGCTCGTAGACGTGCAGGACATAGTGGGAGGATTGGCCTTATGCTGGATTCGCGGAGAGCAGGCAGCCAAGGTCGGGCTCGAGCGAGGCAGAATTTAGTTCTGAGGCCGACCTCGGGTGATGCGTAGTTTCTTTATGAGGGCCAGATCACGCCTTGTCGTACGCGTGTCCCATCCGGAGTTGGTAGACGACGTTGGTGAACAGTAGCCGGTAGCCGTTATTCCCGGGCACACGCCGTCGTAGTTGGTGAAAGCGGATAGGACCCTGGTCTTGTTGCTCCTGTTCGCCAATGATGTTGCATGGGTAGGTATGCGTATTGAATGCTCAGGTCCCCTGTGGCCTTTGGTCGAGGCCTAGCTCGAGGTTGTCTTCTTCGCCTGAGACGGGCTTGGGCGAGGCGGAAACGGCGCCTCTGTGGAGAGGGGACCTCGGGTGGGACGAGGATTTCCCGAGTACGTCCCTCGTCCGAGGGCAGGCTCGGGCAAGGCAGAGTTTTGAGAGACTATCGAGTGGAGCCTCGGGTGAATCGTGGTTCACAATCTCTTGACCTTGGGGAATGTGTTTGACGGTAGCCTTGTGGTTACGCGTGTTTAGGGGCATAATCCAGGTACCCCTAATTACAATACCCGATAGTAGCCCCCGAGTCCTCCAAAGAAGTGGTTGAACCTTGTTTGGGGGCTCTTCTGTCTTCGTGCGGGTATATTGCTTAACTCTAAGAGGTGGTAGACTTATTTCCAATGGGTTTGATAGGGGTCAGCTAGTGGTCCGGAGACGCGCCGCAAAAGTACCTGCGGGTGAATCGCCTGGTCCCAGACCTGTTGATGGGGTCCAAGGGCTCGATGCCTCCCTCTGATGGGTTGCCATCACGAATCTCTCCCGGGGGTCTCGGATATGTCTTAGGGTACGTCGTGATTGTAGCCTGAGCCTCGGCCATGTACGAACGTACCCATAATCATCCCTGACTCTACGCTCTGAGGAGGTTGTCGAACCCTATCGAGGGCCCAACATACGAACCCCTGATTAGTAAAGGGCTCGGAGCCCGTGTGCTCTAGGGCGGTTACCGAACCCTATCGAGGGTTTAACCTTGAACCCCTAATTAGTATGAGGCTCGAGCCTCACTTCCTTCGTAGGGAAGGGAGTCTGGGGGGATGTCTCTTCCCTGCTACCTGCGAAGGAATGAAAGAGGAGAGAGAGACAGACGTTTTGATGCACTTACCCTGAGGAGGCGGTGCAGCGTCGTTGGCTTGTGTTAGACCGACAAGACGTGTGGCCCCTAGACAGGAGTTAACACGATGGGACGCGATGGCCCATGGGCCGTTCGTTGTGGCATGTGTGCATGTGGAATTCAAAGAGACAAAGCCCGTTCCTAGGTTTGATTCTTCAAAATCGAGGGGGCTTGTCCCAAGCCTCGGTGAGTCCGCGGGTCCCTATATATATGCTCGAGAGGGGATTCCTCCCGGTTCTTACCTTGCATCTGTCTTCAGCCCTAGCTGCCTCCACCTCCTTCAGCCACAACCAAGAGTTCGTGCGCAGAGACAGGGGAGAGGAATAGAGCATGCACACCTTTCTTCGTCGCCTCCTTCCACCACCATGGCTGAAAAGCTTAACGTCCTCGTTCCCGCGATCCATGGCCCATCTCCTTCGTGATCGATGAGGATCTGCAGGTCGTGGTGGATGGGGGCTGCTTTGCCCCCGCTCCTACGGGGCGCACCCACTATCGGTGTCTTGATCCGAGGATCCTTCTGACTAGTAAATTAGTGCTACGTGCCCTAGCCCAGATGGGTGATGCAAGGAGACTCAAGTCTTTATCCTGGTTCAGGCAAGAGAAGGCCCTACTTCTAGCATTGGGGGGATGAGACTTATATTTCCTACACCTAAGTGCCTTTAGTAGGGAGTACAAGCTGGTCGGGAGAGGGAAAGGATCCCAAGTCCCTGGGGTTGATTGAATCTATGCTCGGGCGAGGCAGAAATCTTGTCGAGGCCGTGGCCGAGCCTTCTTTGGGGCTCGTAGACATGCAGGACACAGTGGGAGGAGTGGTCTTCTGCAGGATTCGCGGGGAGCAGGTAGCCGAGGTCGGGCTCGGGCGAGGTAGAATTTGTTCCAAGGCTGAGGCCGACCTCGGGCTTGGCGTAGTTTCTTCCCGAGGGCCAGACCATGCCTTGTCGTACGCACGTCTCATCTGGAGTTGGCAGACAACGTGGGTGAATAGTAGTCGTTATTCCCAGGCACGCGCCGTCGTAGTTGGTGAAAGAGGATAGGACCTCGATCTTGTCGCTCCTGTTAGCCAGTGATGTCGCGTGGGGTAGCTATGCGTATTGAATGCTGATGTCCCCTGTGACCTTTGGTTGAGGCCTAGCTTGGGGTTGTTTTCTTCGCCCGAGACGATCTTGGGCAAGGCAGAAACAATGGCTCCTTGGAGAGGGGACCTCGGGCGGGACGAGGATTTTCCTGAGTACGTCCCTCGTCCAAGGACATGCTCGGGCAAGGCAGAGTTTTGAGCGACTGCCGATTGGAGCCTCAGGCGAATCGTGGTTCACACTCTCTTGACCTTGGGGAATGTGTCTGATGTTAGCCTTGGGGTTAAGCATGTTTAGGGGCGTAATCCAGGAACCCCTAATTACGATACCCGACAATACTCATTCTAACGCTAACTCTGGGTGAAGTTTTGTGTTCAAGTTTATAAATTTTAGGTTTTGCCTATTCACCCCCTCTAGACGACTTTCACTAGCCATCTAATTGTTACCGTTGCTACCCCAACAACTATGGATACGTATGGTTTGATGACCAGTCTTCGATGACCATTGTACCATCATTCGTCAGGGTCTAACGCCTAGCAAAAAGTGACTAGAGAGCTCATAGGAGCGTCAGACTCGTCCGACGATCCTCATTGGACCATAACTTAGGGTTCGACGACCCTAATTAAAGTTTCCTATGTAGCTACAAGCTTGATCGTTCTAGTGAATAGCGCACACGTCTAGTCTAATGTGGTCTAAGTTTACTCTGTCGTACCAATGAGTCAGAGTCCAACACTCTACCAAAAATAACCAGAGAGCTACAAGGGGCATAAAATTGGTCTAATGCCCATCGTCGGGACCAACGTTTAGGGTTTGTTGACTTCTATGAGCATAATACAAAGGTTAGCCATCAAACTAGTGTTGTGTCAGTCTAACACTCTGTCTATTAGGGTCTGACGCCTACTAGAGGCACCCTATAACCCTTTTTCTTCCATACTTTACATGTGCTCTAACTCTAACGAGTCTCTCACACTTGTGTGTGAGTTAGTTTCTTTTCAATTGTGTCCAAGGTGGAGTTTTGTGACTTCACTAGGTATAATGCATATGCAAGGAATAAATTCACCTAGTGGCACTTATGTAACCATTTTGAGATTTGGAGTTGCCTTCTTTATAATATGGCTACTTACTCTAAATCCGATCACACACATTATTGTGTCTTGATCGGCAAAAAACAAAATGTCCTAAGTATACCTTTTTCTTAAGCCTTTGTGTTTTATTTTTCTTCTTCCTTTTTCTATGTTGAGCACTTGCTTATCCTTTGCTGCCATAACATCTTCCACCTGGTTGCCAATCTTTCTCATACTTGACGTGGATTTAACATATCTTATTCATAACACTTAGTGTAGAGGTTAGTCCACAAGCTGTCTCGATTACTAAAACCATACATGGAGATTTCATCGCGTAAGCAACACTTTTAAATAGTTTTATGTTTTTGGGTATATTCAATATGGAATTTATTGGTAAGAGAAGATATCTAGCTAAAGGTCAATATTAACAAGATCAATGTTTAAACATTTTTTAGGATAGGGGCCTCAATCAAGGACAAGTATCGTCACTTATAGAAGCTTCGGGTGATGAGCAAATCCAAAGCTTACACAAAGCCAAATCTTATGTAGACTGGAGCAAGGGAAAGCGAAGCTTCAGCATCTTCAGAAAAGGCTTCGGTGAAGGAAGACAAGGAAGGTCCCTGAAGAGAAGAAAAGGTATATATGATACACCTTGATTGTAAAATGATGTAATTGTACCCCTTCGATAGTGAAAAAGTATGATGTAATAGCAGGGACAAAGTCATAATTTCATACGATGGTGTATATTGGCACATCTCTATAAATCGATGAACAATGCCATTGTTATAGAGGCCGACCATTTTAATCTTGCGTCTATGGCATCTTCTCCTAGAGAGAGTAGCAAAAGATGTAAAAAAGCAAAGTTTATCTGTGGCTTCTTCTCCTAGAGTCCGTATCACAAGCAAAGTTTAGCTGCTAGAGACAAGCTAACTAAGGTTGTGTTTCATTAGGCTAACACATGTATGAAACTACCTTACTATCGTTGATTACTTGATGTGATGTCATTCATGCACACCTTCAGACATAAGAAACAAAGTCATCCTTCTCTTGTCCAACACGTTTGGAGGGGGAATGATTTGATGAAATAACCCTACAACTAATCATACACATGGATGCTATAAAAATGATCTTCTAGAGTGTTGATCGATTGAATAGCTTTAGAACCCCGAGCATCAATCTCATTATATTCTCTAGTTTTGGAAGCCAAAACTCTGTTTTGTACTTTCTTCCCTCTGATACCTTCAAAGGGAAGGAGGATTCTTAAACTAATGTTGTCGCTCTATTGTTGTTCTTTTCAGAATTTCGATAGGTATCTAACAAATTTGTTGTTGTTCGAAGCTATTTCTGTAATGGTTAATTTTACTGTGGTAACAAGAAAGAAGAAGTGGATCCTTATTTGAGTGTGGTAACAAGAAAGAAGTAAGTGGATAGTTTCTCTTGAAGCAGTATTTTCGATATATATCATCTTGTGCAATATAGATACTAGAGTGTAATTTTAGAGAATGGCTATCTGAACCTACGTCACATCGACGATCTAAAGTAGAAAGAGAAATAGAAGGAACATATCATTGTCCAACTAGTCGTTTGCAAAATGTGTTGCAAATGTGGAATCGAACAAAAAGAGAATGAACATATCTCCTTTACAAATATAGAGTCGAAGTCAACTATATCCTAGTGAATTCGGAGTTTGGATGTCACTGAGACAACTACATGATTGATTATGCTGAGATCGGTTATGTCCCAAAAATTATTTAAATTCAATTTGTGCTATATTGAATAAATAAAGTAAATAGAGGAATTGTTCCTAATGAAGCACAACCTTAGTTAGCTAGTCTATAGCAGCTTACTCATCTCATCTCATATCCCATCTCATATTTCACTTTACTCTACGAACACTACATTCTATAATACAAAACGGTGTTTTACATTCAACTTGATTTTGGCCTAGATGGTTGTTCATGTCGCGTGAGAAATAGCGCTGGACTGAACCATCCGTCCATCCTCTCTTCTCTGAGAACGTTGTTAGGGGTGTTTGGTTTGACCTAACTAAAGTTTAGTTTGTATCACATCGAATATTTAAATGATAATTACATATATTTATTACAGTCTAATTATAAAACTAATTACATAGATAAAGACTAAAAATAAGATGAATTTATTAAACCTAAGTAAGCCTATGTTTAATATTTATAATTAATATTTGATGTAACATGTACTAACCTTTAGTCCGGAGAAGAAAACATCTCAGGTCTAGTTTGAAAACTCAAGTTCCCTCTGGTATTGGAGAAGAATGAGGGGAAAATAAATTAATTTCCCCTTAATCCCCTCGAATACCAGAGAGATTTGAATTCTAAAACTAGTGCTTAGAGCTTGTTAAATAACAAAAAGATTACCACTTAGAGCTTGTTAAATAAACTAATTATACCTTAGAGCTAGTTAAACAAGATGAACTAGTGCTTAGAGCTCGTTAAGTAAACTAATTAGCCCTTTCAATCACCTCTCATATTTTTGCGTTACCGGTCGCCGACGGGACCGGAGCCCATTCCATGGCATCTGCGTGCGCACAGTTTTACCCGTTTACTCTAAGCCGCCACGCGTCTATGTATCATATCGTCCCACTCCCACGTAAGGATCGAGCAGATAAATATTCCAAATGCAGGGGGGGGGGGGGGGGGGGGGGAAGATAATAATTAGAATTATTATCTATCATTAAAAAAAGAAGAAAAGGATGGGGCGAGCGCTCCGAGCCGATGATGTTTTCCCGAGCGCAGGCCTGAAAAAGGCGGGGCAGGGTGGGGCCCACCGTGTCAGGCGAAAGCGAGCGACGGAAAAAAAGCATGGATCATCGGCGCCCGGGGCTGTGACGTCACCCGGTTGTGTTGTGTCGTGGGAGAGCGTTTGAGTAATCTCGCCGCCCCAGCCCAAATGATTTGGACAATCGGATCTGTACGCCGGGGCCCACGCCATCAGTCCTCTCCTCACGTCTCGGCGTCTCGCTCCTGTCATGCATGCGCCCACCTTTTCTTTTTTTTTCCCTGAATTTATGTAGTATAAAATACAGAAACACTCCCCATTCAAACAAACAAAAAAGCGACACGGTTTACATATTCAGATATATTTAAAGGTTGACGACGATATTTTGCGCAGAGAAGATTTGACCAAGTTTTAAATACTTTTGACCTTGATTGAATCTATAACTTAATAATAATAATAATAATAATAATAATAATAATAATAATAATAATAATAATAATAATAATAATAATAATAATAATAATAATAATAATAATAATAATAATAATAATAATAATAATATGGGCATCACGCGCGCGCCACGCCGCCCGTGCTGCCTGCCTCGTTGTAGTTGTTTGTAGTAGCCTTTCGCCGGTCAAAGGGAGATTCAAAAAAAGAGGAGATTGCAGTGCAGCAGGCTAGGAGAGTTGCTGGCATCGTCGTCATCTTCTCAGGGATGAGCAGCTGAGGCCCATCATCTCTCCCGTCATCTTCTCAGCGATGATGCTGCTGCTGTTGATGTCTGCTTTATGCACTAGTAGAAACTTACGGTGCTATATATTTTTATAGGTAGATTAGGTTATTAATCGATTGTGCTATTTTTAGTAGCAGTTTCTTAAAAAAGTCGTCACTAGAAATTGTATTTCTGTTGGATCTTTTATGGATTTGGCCCATTTAATCAATAAACTCTATAGTGTGTAATGATGGAGAATACCAATAGTACCATATTGGAAGTCCAAGGGTCGTTGGTTTGACTTATATGGTGGGAATTATTCCACTTAATTTGAGAAGTCAAGAAACGAACAAGGGCATGCCACGCGCGCGCGTCGCCGCCGCCGGGCTCGGGCGAGGCAGGCGTGGTCGCATGCGAGACCCTTATCCTTCAGCTGCCCAGCTTCCCTCCGCGAGAACCCTTATCCAAACTGTCATGTTATATATATCATGACATGTCTTATGTCTGTCTGTTTATTTTCAGTTGTTCCATCATAATACATGTACCATGTTCATATGCTTATTATATTTATATGATTCATATGCTTTATGTTCTCATGTTCCATATTGTTATGGATATATTTGATATCACGATTTCTATGATTAATTATCTTTTATATGTCATCATCATAATGTTAATTTATGAAATTAAAATGATATGGAAAACACCTATATTTCTAACAATTTCTACATGCGGTTACTTAAAAAAAACTCCCACTAGAAATCATTTTTATGCTTACTTATTCGAGTTTTCAAACGACTCGTACGATGAAATCGCTAAAATAAATGTTGTAGATCTCTAAAAGTTATGAAACTTTGTTATTGACAACTTTTTTATTTGAAATTGTTTTGACTCTCAGAAATTGCATCTAAATTTGTCAAATTTAAAATTTAAATTTTGCAAACGACCTCGGATGAAAAAATGTGTCAAAATGAAAGTTGTAGAACTTCAAAATTTATTCAACTTTGTAGTTGGCAACGTTAACCATTTCAGAGTCACAGCCCAGCAGCAAATGAGGGTATTTCCATCTCGTGACTCTGCGCGCACAGAGAAGCGAGAGGGCAGTGCCTCCGAAGCCCTTGCCGTTTGAGACCTTGCACGAGGGATCGATAATTAGGTTTTTGGGGAGCGTCTTCGCGACTGCCCAACATCCGTCTTTGTCTTCATCACTGGTTTCTGGCGTCTTCATCACGTACGGATGACAAGAGAAGATGGACAAGGATCAGGATCCTCGGAGCGCATGGGAGGGTATGATCAATTCAGTTCCTTACTGTTTTACGTTCTGCAGATTATATATGGTTCATATATTCATCTCTGTTGTTTCGTATGTAGCCATAGAATTATCCAAACTGTCCTGTTATATTATATCATGACATGTCTGATGTCTGTTCATGCTAGTAATATGTTATATCTGTTTGTTTTAATTTTACAGTCATGCTGTTTATGTAGCTATCTGTTTATTTTCAGTTGTTCCATCATAATACATGTACCATGTTCATATGCTTATTATATTTATATGATTCATATGCTTTATGTTCTCATGTTCCATATTGTTATGGATATATTTGAGATCACGATTTCTATGATTAATTATCTTTTATATGTCATCATCATAATGTTAATTTATGGAATTAAAATGATATGGAAAATACCTATATTTCTAACAATTTCTACATGCGATTACTTAAGAAAACTCCCACTAGAAATCATTTTTATCCTTACTTATTCGAGTTTTCAAACGACTCGTACGATGAAATCGCTAAAATAAAAGTTGTAGATCTCTAAAAGTTATGAAACTTTGTTATTGACAACTTTTTTATTTGAAATTGTTTCGACTCTCAGAAATTGCATCTAAATTTGTCAAATTTAAAATTCAAATTTTGCAAACGACCTCGGATGAAAAAATGTGTTAAAATGAAAGTTGTAGAACTTCAAAAGTTATTCAACTTTGTAGTTGGCAACCTTTTTATTTTAATTCGTTTACGGTCTCAAACAAGCAATGTACACTCAGGTAGTTGTAATATTGTCGGCGTTTCGACCCCGGGGGGTCCCTGGACCGACGAGTAAATTGTCGCTGCGTGCCCCAACCTAGATGGGTCGGCGCGAGACGGAACACAAAGAGGGGAAAACCGTGGCTTCGTGTTGTCCTGTGCCCAGGGTGGATGCGCTTGCAGTAGGGGGTTACAAGCGTTCGCGAGGGAGAGAGAGAGAGCCTGTTTGTCAGCCCGTCCTCCCGCGCGACCACCTCTTTGTACGAGGGCCCGCGGCCACCTCTTTGTACGAGGGCCCTGAACCTTCCTTTTATAGATGTAAGGAGAGGGTCCAGGTGTACAATGGGGGGTGTAGCAATATGCTAACGTGTCCGACAGAGAGGAGCCAGAGCCCTATGTACATGCCAACGTGGCTGTCGGAGAGGTGCTAGTGCCCTGTGCATGTGATGTCGTGGCCGTCGGAGGAGCGCTTGAGCCCTGTAGAAGCACAGCTGTCGGGACCTTGCTGACGTCTCCTTGCTTCCGTAGGGGGCCGAGAACCGCCGTCGTCATGGGAGCACGCGGGGTGCCATCATTGCTTGTTTACCGGGGCGAGCCAGATGGGACGCCGGTCTTGTTCCCCGTAGCCTGAGCTAGCTAGGGGTAGGGTAATGATGTACCCCCCTGTGGCGTGGTCGGTCCGAGCCCAAGGTCGAGCAAGGCGGTGACTCCTCCGAGGTCGAGGTTGAGGCCGAGCCCTGGGGTCGGGCGAGGCGGAGACCCCTAGCTCGATGGTGATGTGCAATCCGTTAACCAGAGCCTCGTACTCGGCCACGTTGTTTGACGCCGGGAAATGGAGGTGCAACACGTAGCGGAGGTGCTTCCCGAGGGGTGAGATGAATAGCAGGCCCACACCCGCTCCTGTTTTCATCAGCGACCCCTCGAAATACATGGTCCAGAGTTCCGGTTGGATCGGAGCTGCTGGAAGCTGGGTGTCGACCCATTCAGCCACAAAGTCCACCAAGACTTGGGACTTGATGGCCTTCCGAGGAGCGAACGAGATTGTCTCGCCCATGATCTCCACCGCCCATGTTGCAATCCTACCCGAGGCCTCTCGGCACTAGATGATCTCCCCCAGAGGGAAGGATGACACCACAGTCACCGGATGAGACTCGAAGTAGTGTCGCAACTTTCGCCGCGTCAGAATTACCGCGTACAGTAGCTTCTGAATTTGCGGGTAGCGGATTTTGGTCTCGGATAGTACTTCACTGATGAAGTAGATCGGCCTCTGGACGAGCAATGCATGCCCTTCTTCTCGTCTCTCGACCACGATCGCGGCGCTGACCACCTGAGTGGTTGCGGCTACGTAGATCAAGAGGGCTTCTCCCGCAGCGGGGGGCACTAGGATGGGCACGCTTGTAAGGAGCGCCTTTAAGTTCTCGAGGGCTTCCTCAGCCTCGGGGGTCCAAGTGAAGCGCTTGGTCTTCCTTAAGAGGCGGTACAGGGGTAGGCCTCTTTCATCGAGGCGCGAGATGAAGCGGCTCAGAGCCGCAAGGCATCCCATGACCCTCTGTACTCCTTTCAAGTCCTTGATAGGCCCCATGTTGGTGATGGCCACGATTTTCTCCGGGTTGGCCTCGATGCCCCGCTCGGAGACGATGAACCCCAGGAGCATGCCTCGGGGGACTCCAAAGACACACTTCTCGGGGTTGAGTTTCACGCCCTTCGCTCTCAGACACTTGAATGTCGTTTCAAGGTCAGAGAGGAGGTCGGAGGCTTTTCTCGTCTTGACTACGATGTCATCGACGTAAGCCTCGACCGTTTGGCCAATGTGCTCTCCGAACATGTGGTTCATGCACCTTTGGTATGTCGCGCCTGCATTCCTTAAACCGAATGGCATAGTAATATAACAGTACATGCCAAAAGGTGTGATGAAAGAGGTCGCGAGCTGGTCGGACTCTTTCATCCTGATTTGGTGATACCCTGAGTAGGCATCGAGGAATGACAGGGTTTCGCTCCCAGCAGTGGAATCCACGATTTGATCGATGCGAGGCAGAGGGTAGGGAACCTTCGGACATGCTTTGTTTAGACCAGTGTAGTCTACACACATCCTCCATTTCCCACCTTTCTTTTTCACAAGCACAGGGTTGGCTAGCCATTCGGGATGGAATACCTCTTTGATGAACCCTGCAGCCATCAGCTTGTGGATCTCCTCGCCTATGGCTCTGCGCTTTTCTTCGTTGAATCGGCGCAGAGGCTGCTTCATGGGTCGGGCTCCAGCTCGGATATCCAGCGAGTGCTCGGCGACATCCCTCGGTATGCCAGGCATGTTCGAGGGACTCCACGCAAAAACCTCGGCGTTCGTGTGGAGAAAGTCGACGAGCACTGCTTCCTATTTGGGGTCGAGCTCGGAGCCGATCTGGACTTGCTTGGAGGCGTCGTTGCTGGGGTCGAGAGGGACGGACTTAACCGCCTCTGCTGGCTCGAAGTTGTCGGCGTGGCGCTTCGCATCTGGCACCTCCTTGGAGAGGCTCTCCAGGTCGGCGATGAGGGCCTCGGATTCGGCGAGGGCCTCAGCGTACTCCACGCACTCCACGTCGCATTCATACGCGTGTCGGTACGTGGATCTGACGGTGATGACCCCGTTGGGGCCCGGCATCTTGAGCTTGAGGTAGGTGTAGTTGGGGACGGCCATGAACTTGGCGTAGCATGGTCTCCCCAGCACGGCGTGGTAGGTTTCACGGAACCCGACCACCTCGAACGTGAGGGTTTCCTTTCGGAAGTTGGAGGGAGTCCCTAAGCAGACGGGCAGATTGAGTTGCCCAAGGGGCTGGGCGCGCTTCCCGGGGACGATCCCGTGAAAGGGCGCCGCACCGGCCCGGATCGTGGACAGATCGATCTGCAAGAGCCCGAGGGTCTCGGCGTAGATGATGTTGAGGCTGCTGCCTCCGTCCATGAGGACCTTGGTAAGCCTGACGTTGCCGATGACGGGATCGACAACGAGCGGGTACTTCCCTAGGCTCGGCACGCGGTCGGGGTGGTCGCCTTGGTCGAAGGTGATGGGCTTGTCGGACCAGTCTAGGTAGACTGGCGCCGCCACCTTTACCGAGCAGACCTCCCGGCGCTCCTGCTTGCGGTGCCGAGCCGAGGCGTTCGCCACTTGCCCACCATAGATCATGAAGCAGTCGTGGACCTCGGGGAACTCCTCTGCTTTGTTTCCCTCCTTCTTGTCGTTGTCATGGCCTTTGTGAAAGGGAAATGTGCCCTTGGGCCATTTCTAAGTATTTTGGTGATTGAGTGCCAACACAAGTGCTTAAATGTGAATTCATGCTTATGGATGGACAAAGTGCAAAACAAGAGCAAAGGTATGTTTCTAAGTCTTAGTACATTGGTTTTGTGTACTAATATACTTGTCTAAGTATTAGAAACAGAAAGAAGAAGAAAAGAGAAGAGTTGGCTGTGTACAACCAAAAGGCTGTTTCGGTCTGGGGCACCGGACTGTCCGGTGGTGCACCGGACAGTGTCCGGTGCGCCAGGCTGCCTCGAGCGAAGTGGCCGCTCTCGGGAATTCGCCGACGGCGTACGGCTATAATTCACCGGACTGTCCGGTGTGCACCGGACTGTCCGGTGAGCCAACGGTCGGCCGGGCCAACGGTCGGCCGCGCGATCTGCGCGGGACACGTGGCCGAGCCAACGGCTAGAAGGGGGCACCGGACTGTCCGGTGTGCACCGGACTGTCCGGTGTGCACCGGACATGTCCGGTGCGCCAACGGCTCCAAGTCTGCCAACGGTCGGCTTCGCTATTTAAGGAAGGAAATCGGGCACTGGACAGTGTCCGGTGTGCACCGGACTGTCCGGTGCACCCGACGACAGAAGGCAAGAAAGGCCTTCCAGATTTGCTCTCAACGGCTCCTAGCTGCCTTGGGGCTATAAAAGGGACCCCTAGGCGCATGGAGGAGTACACCAAGCAACCTTAGAGCATTCTTGATCATCCACACTCAGTCTTTGCGCATTCGTTTGTCATTCTCAGTGATTCGAGCTCTGTTCTAGTGAGAACTTTGAGATAGTCTTTTGAGCTCGATTCTTGGCCGTGTGTGTGCGCATTTTGCTGTGGATTTGTGTGTGTTGCTTCCCTCCCTTACTCCGTATTTCTTTGTGAATCTCAAGTGTAAGGGCGAGAGACTCCAAGTTGTGGAGATTCCTCGCAAACGGGATATTGAAAGGAAAAGCAAAACACTGTGGTATTCAAGTTGGTCTTTGGACTGCTTGAGAGGGGTTGATTGCAACCCTCGTCCGTTGGGACGCCACAACGTGGAGTAGGCAAGCGTTGGTCTTGGCCGAACCACGGGATAAACCACTGTGTCACCTCTGTGTTTGATCTCTTGTGGTATTGTGTTTTGTTGAGACTCCTCTCTAGCCACTTGGCGATTATTGTGCTAACACTTAACAAGTTTTTGTGGCTATAAGTTTAAGTTTCCCAGGATCACCTATTCACCCCCCCTCTAGGTGCTCTCAATTGGTATCGGAGCCGTTCTCTTCACAAAGGGACTAACCGCCCGAAGAGATGGATCCTAAAGGGAAGGGAATCGTGATCAACGACAAGGAGGAGTCCTTCGTCAACGAGCCAAGGGATGACAAGTCCAACGACTCGGGCTCAGGTCACAGACGCAAAGATGGGAAGAAGAAGAAGACAAGACGCATCAAGGAGATCGTCTACTACGACAGCGATGAGTCTACTTCCTCCCAAAAGGACGACGACCACAACGACTACGAGAAAAAGAAACTGGTCATTTCGAACTTTTCTTTTGACTACTCTCGTATTCCGCATAGTTCAAGTTCACATTTGCTCTCCATTCCACTCGGCAAGCCCCCACACTTTGATGGAGAGGACTACGGATTTTGGAGCCACAAAATGCGTAGTCACCTATTCTCTCTCCATCCTAGTATATGGGAGATTGTAGAAAGTGGAATGCACTTTGATAGTTCCGATAGTCCCATGTTCATTAATGAGCAAATACATAAGAATGCACAAGCTACTACTGTTCTTCTAGCTTCTTTGTGCAGGGATGAATACAACAAAGTGAGCGGCTTGGATAACGCCAAGCAAATATGGGACACCCTCAAGATCTCTCATGAAGGGAATGACGTCACCTTACTCACCAAGATGGAGTTGGTGGAGGGCGAGCTTGGACGGTTCGCAATGATAAGGGGTGAGGAGCCAACTCAAACATACAACCGGCTCAAGACCCTTATCAACAAAATAAGGAGTTATAGAAGCAAGGAGGCGCTACCTAACAAGGTGGCACAAATTGAGGCGGCCGGACTTAATGATGAAGAGATGGCTCTCATCATCAAGAGATTCAAGATGGCGCTCAAGGGTCGCAAGGGACAGCCAAGCAAGACCAAAGCCAAAGGGAAGCGCTCATGCTTCAAATGCGGTAAGATTGGTCATTTTATTGCTAACTGTCCCGATAATGAAAGTGACCAGGAACTCGGGAGCAAGAGGGAAAAGAAGAAACATTACAAGAAGGCCAAGGGCGAGGCACATATCGGAAAGGAGTGGGATTCGGATTGCTCCTCCTCCGACTCCGACAATGAAGGACTCGCCGCCACCGCCTTCAACAAGTCGTCCCTCTTCCCCAACGAGCATCACACATGCCTCATGGCGAAGGAGAAGAAGGTATGTACTCGAGAAAGTACCACTTATTCTTCTAGTGATGATGATTCTAGTGACGACAATGAAATAGACTATTCTAGTTTATTTAAAGGTCTAGATAGAATTAAAATTGGCAAAATTAATGAGTTAATTGATGCCTTGAATGAAAAGGATAGGCTTTTAGAAAAGCAAGAGGATTTGTTATATGATGAACATGATAAATTTGTAGAAGCACAAAAATCTCATGCTTTAGAAGTTAAAAGAAACGAAATGCTTTCTTGTGAATTATCTTCTTACCATGAGACAATTTCTAGCTTAAGGAGCATTAATGATGACTTGAATGCTAAGATTGCTAGTAAATCTAACTCTTGCGTAGAGAATGTTATAACTTGCACTAGGTGTAAAGATATTAACATTGATGCTTGTAGTGAACACCTAGCTTGCATTTCTAAATTAAATGAAGAGGTGGCTAGTCTTAATACCCAACTTGAGACTAGCAAAAGTGATTTTGAGAAACTAAAATTTGCTAGGGATGCCTACACGGTTGGTAGACACCCCTCAATTAAGGATGGACTTGGCTTCAAGAGGGAAGCCAAGAACTTAACAAGCCATAAGGCTCCCATCTCCGCCAAGGAGAAAGGGAAGGCCCCTATGGCTAAAAGTACTAAAAGGAACCATGCTTTTATGTATCATGATAGGAGACAAACTAGAAATGCTTATAGGAGTTATAATGCTTATGATGACTTTAACTCTCATGCCATGGTTGCTTCTAGTTCTTCCTATATGCATGATAGAAATATGTCTAGAAGAAATACTATTCATGATGTGCCTAGAAAGAATATTATTCATGCTCCTAGGAAAGTAGTGAATGAACCTTCTACAATTTATTATGCTTTAAATGCTTCCTTTGCTATTTGTAGAAAGGATAGGAAAATAGTTGCTAGGAAGTTAGGGGCAAAATGCAAGGGAGACAAAACTTGCATTTGGGTCCCTAAGGATATTTGCACTAACCTTGTAGGACCCAACATGAGTTGGGTACCTAAGACCCAAGCCTAAATTTGCCTTGCAGGTTTATGCATCCGGGGGTTCAAGCTGGATTATCGACAGCGGATGCACAAACCATATGACGGGGGAGAAGAAGATGTTCACCTCCTATGTCAAGAATAAAGATTCCCAAGATTCAATTATATTCGGTGATGGGAATCAAGGCAAGGTAAAAGGGTTAGGTAAAATTGCAATTTCTAATGAGCACTCTATCTCTAATGTGTTTTTAGTTGAGTCTCTTGGCTACAATTTGCTATCTGTTAGCCAACTATGCAATATGGGATATAATTGTCTTTTTACAAATGTAGATGTGTCTGTCTTTAGAAGAAGTGATGGTTCACTAGCATTTAAGGGTGTATTAGACGACAAACTTTATTTAGTTGATTTTGCAAAAGAGGAGGCCGGTCTAGATGCATGCTTAATTGCTAAGACTGGCATGGGCTGGCTGTGGCATCGCCGCTTAGCACATGTGGGGATGAAGAACCTTCACAAGCTTCTAAAGGGAGAACACGTGATAGGTTTGACTAATGTGCATTTCGAAAAAGATAGACCTTGTGCAGCTTGTCAAGCAGGTAAACAAGTGGGAGGAGCGCATCACAGCAAGAATGTGATGACCACTTCAAGACCCCTGGAGTTACTACATATGGACCTCTTCGGACCCGTCGCCTATCTAAGCATAGGAGGAAGTAAGTATGGTCTAGTTATTGTTGATGACTTTTCCCGCTTCACTTGGGTATTCTTTTTGTAGGATAAATCTGAAACCCAAGGGACCCTCAAGCGCTTCCTAAGGAGAGCTCAAAATGAGTTTGAGCTCAAGGTGAAGAAGATAAGGAGCGACAACGGGTCCGAGTTCAAGAACCTTCAAGTGGAGGAGTTCCTTGAGGAGGAAGGGATCAAGCATGAGTTCTCCGCTCCCTACACACCACAGCAAAATGGTGTGGTAGAGAGGAAGAACAGGACACTCATTGATATGGCGAGGACGATGCTTGGAGAGTTCAAGACCCCCGAGTGCTTTTGGTCGGAAGCCGTGAACACGGCTTGTCACGCCATCAACAGGGTCTACCTTCACCGCCTCCTCAAGAAGACGTCGTATGAGCTTCTAACCGGTAACAAACCCAATGTATCTTACTTTCGTGTATTTGGGAGCAAATGCTACATTCTAGTGAAGAAGGGTAGAAATTCTAAGTTTGCTCCCAAAGCTGTAGAAGGGTTTTTGTTAGGTTATGACTCAAATACAAAGGCGTATAGAGTCTTCAACAAATCATCGGGTTTGGTTGAAGTCTCTAGCGACGTTGTATTTGATGAGACTAATGGCTCTCCAAGAGAGCAAGTTGTTGATTGTGATGATGTAGATGAAGAAGATGTTCCGACGGCTGCTATACGAACCATGGCGATTGGAGAAGTGCGGCCACAGGAACAAGATGAACGAGATCAACCTTCTTCCTCAACAACGGTGCATCCCCCAACTCAAGACGATGAACAGGTTCATCAACAGGAGGCATGTGATCAAGGGGGAGCACAAGATGATCATGTGATGGAGGAAGAAGCGCAACCGGCACCTCCAACCCAAGTTCGAGCGATGATTCAAAGGAATCATCCCGTCGATCAAATTCTGGGTGATATTAGCAAGGGAGTAACAACTCGATCTCGATTAGTTAATTTTTGTGAGCATTACTCCTTTGTCTCTTCTACTGAGCCTTTCAAGGTAGAAGAGGCCTTGCTAGATCCGGACTGGGTGTTGGCCATGCAAGAGGAGCTCAACAACTTCAAGAGAAATGAAGTTTGGACGCTGGTACCTCGTCCTAAGCAAAATGTTGTGGGAACCAAGTGGGTGTTCCGCAACAAACAAGACGAGCACGGGGTGGTGACAAGGAACAAGGCTAGACTTGTGGCAAAAGGTTATGCCCAAGTCGCAGGTTTGGACTTTGAGGAGACTTTTGCTCCTGTGGCTAGGCTAGAATCAATTCGTATCTTGCTAGCATATGCTGCTCACCATTCTTTCAGGTTGTACCAAATGGATGTGAAGAGCGCTTTCCTCAACGGGCCGATCAAAGAGGAGGTGTACGTAGAGCAACCCCCTGGCTTCGAGGATGAACGGTACCCCGACCACGTGTGTAAGCTCTCTAAGGCGCTCTATGGACTTAAGCAAGCCCCAAGAGCATGGTATGAATGCCTTAGAGACTTTCTAATTGTTAATGCTTTCAAAGTTGGGAAAGCCGATCCAACTCTCTTTACTAAGACATGTGATGGTGATCTTTTTGTGTGCCAAATTTATGTCGATGACATAATATTTGGTTCTACTAACCAAAAGTCTTGTGAAGAGTTTAGCAGGGTGATGACGCAGAAATTCGAGATGTCGATGATGGGCGAGTTGAACTACTTCCTTGGGTTCCAAGTGAAGCAACTCAAGGACGGCACCTTCATCTCCCAAACGAAGTACATGCAAGATTTGCTAAAGAGGTTTGGGATGAAGGACGCCAAGCCCGCAAAGACGCCGATGGGAACCGACGGACACACCGACCTCAACAAAGGAGTCTCGAAGGAGAATTGAAAGGGAAAAGGTGGACTTGGACTATGAAAGACTTCCACTGCACTCCGATGAGAGGGTAACTTATTCCAAGTTCATCTCATGAACTCTTATTGCCATTTGCTCTTAATTGAAGATTTTGGTGAGGCAATGGGGTTATGGGGCCAAGATTGATCCCGTTTTGGTGCTTGATGCCAAAGGGGGAGAAAATAAAGGCCAAAGCAATAGATGGATCAGCTACCACTTGAGAAATTTTGAAAATAGTAGAATAGAGCTTTTGGTTTGTCAAAACTCTTGCATTGTCTCTTTTGTCAGAATAGAGCTTTTGCATTGTCTCTTTTGTCAAAAAGTTAGCCTTTTGTGGGGAGAAGTGTTGATTATGGGAAATAGGGGGAGTTTTTGAAATCTTTGATCAATCTCTTTTGGAATGACTCTCTTTATGCTTCAACATGTGTGTTTGACTTAGAGATAGAGATTTGAGTTTGATTTGCAAAAACAAACCAAGTGGTGGCAAAGGATGATCCATATATGCCAAAAATGAATCAAAAATAAATTTGAGTTTTATTCGAAGTGATTTTGCACTTATTCTAGTTGCTTTATGTTGTGTTGGCATAAATCACCAAAAAGGGGGAGATTGAAAGGGAAATGTGCCCTTGGGCCATTTCTAAGTATTTTGGTGATTGAGTGCCAACACAAGTGCTTAAATGTGAATTCATGCTTATGGATGGACAAAGTGCAAAACAAGAGCAAAGGTATGTTTCTAAGTCTTAGTACATTGGTTTTGTGTACTAATATACTTGTCTAAGTATTAGAAACAGAAAGAAGAAGAAAAGAGAAGAGTTGGCTGCGTACAGCCAAAAGGCTGTTTCGGTCTGGGGCACCGGACTGTCCGGTGGTGCACCGGACAGTGTCCGGTGCGCCAGGCTGCCTCGAGCGAAGTGGCCGCTCTCGGGAATTCGCCGACGGCGTACGGCTATAATTCACCGGACTGTCCGGTGTGCACCGGACTGTCCGGTGAGCCAACGGTCGGCCGGGCCAACGGTCGGCCGCGCGATCTGCGCGGGACACGTGGCCGAGCCAACGGCTAGAAGGGGGCACCGGACTGTCCGGTGTGCACCGGACATGTCCGGTGCGCCAACGGCTCCAAGTCTGCCAACGGTCGGCTTCGCTATTTAAGGAAGGAAATCGGGCACCGGACAGTGTCCGGTGTGCACCGGACTGTCCGGTGCACCCGACGACAGAAGGCAAGAAAGGCCTTCCAGATTTGCTCTCAACGGCTCCTAGCTGCCTTGGGGCTATAAAAGGGACCCCTAGGCGCATGAAGGAGTACACCAAGCAACCTTAGAGCATTCTTGATCATCCACACTCAGTCTTTGCGCATTCGTTTGTCATTCTCAGTGATTCGAGCTCCGTTCTAGTGAGAACTTTGAGATAGTCTTTTGAGCTCGATTCTTGGCCGTGTGTGTGCGCATTTTGCTGTGGATTTGTGTGTGTTGCTTCCCTCCCTTACTCCGTATTTCTTTGTGAATCTCAAGTGTAAGGGCGAGAGACTCCAAGTTGTGGAGATTCCTCGCAAACGGGATATTGAAAGGAAAAGCAAAACACTGTGGTATTCAAGTTGGTCTTTGGACTGCTTGAGAGGGGTTGATTGCAATCCTCGTCCGTTGGGACGCCACAACGTGGAGTAGGCAAGCGTTGGTCTTGGCCGAACCACGGGATAAACCACTGTGTCACCTCTGTGTTTGATCTCTTGTGGTATTGTGTTTTGTTGAGACTCCTCTCTAGCCACTTAGCGATTATTGTGCTAACACTTAACAAGTTTTTGTGGCTATAAGTTTAAGTTTCCCAAGATCACCTATTCACCCCCCCTCTAGGTGCTCTCACTTTGCCACCTTCCGCCGGGGTCCCGACCTTATGGAAGTAGCGCCGAAGCATGACGCACTCCTCAAGTGTGTGCTTGACGGGACCCTGATGATAGGGGCACGACTCCTTGAGCATCTTGTCGAACAGGTTGGCCCCTCCAGGAGGCTTCCGAGGGTTCCTGTGCTCGGCGGCGGCGACAAGATCTGCGTCGGCGGCGTCGTGTTTCGCTTGCGACTTCTTCTTGCCCTTCTTCTTCGTGCCGCGCTGAGCGAACGCCTCGGGGACGTCATCCTGCTGGCGTCCCTGAGGCTGCTTGTCCTTCCGGAAGATGGCCTCGACCGCCTCGTGACCAGAGGCGAACTTGGTGGCGATGTCCATCAGCTCGCTCGCCCTGGTGGGAGTCTTGCGACCCAACTTGCTCACCAGGTCGCGGCAAGTGGTGCCAGCGAGGAACGCTCCGATGACATCTGAGTCGGTGATGTTGGGCAGCTCGGTGCGCTGCTTCAAAAATCGCCGGATGTAGTCCCGCAGGGATTCTCCTGGCTGCTGGCGGCAGCTTCGGAGATCTCAGGAGTTCCTAGGGCGCACATATGTGCCCTGGAAGTTTCCGGCGAAGGCTTTGACCAGGTCGTCCCAGTTGGAGATCTGCGCAGGAGGCAGATGCTCCAGCCAGGCTCGGGCGGCGTCGGAGAGGAACAGAGGGAGGTTGCGGATGATGAGGTTGTCATCGTCCGTTCCACCCAGCTGGCAGGCCAGCCGGTAGTCCGCGAGCCACAGTTCCGGCCTTGTTTCCCCCCGAGTACTTAGTGATGGTAGTCGGGGCTCGGAACCGGGTCGTGAACGGCGCCGGTCGTATGGCCCAGCTAAAAGCTTGCGGACCGGGTGGTTCGGGCGAGGGGCTCCAATCCTCCCCGCTGTCGTAGCGTCCCCCACGCCTGGGGTGGTAGCCTCGGCGCACCTTCTCGTCGAGCTGGGCTCGACGGTCGCGGCGGTGGTGCTCGTTGCCGAGGCGACCCGGGGCTGCAGGCGTTGCGTCCCGCGTGCGCCCGGTGTGGACTGAGGCTTCCCGCATGAATCGGGAAGTCGCGGCGCGATGCTCCAGGGGGTACCCTTGCCTTCGGGAGGCAGAGCTTTCGGCCCGTCGGACCACGGCATCCTCCAGGAGATTCTTGAGTTCTCCCTGGATACGCCGCCCCTCGGTGGTGGATGGCTCCGGCATCGCTCGGAGTAGTATTGCTGCTGCAGCCAGGTTCTGGCCGACCCCACTGGAAGTCGGGGGCAGCCTTGCCCTGGCATCGTCAGTGATGCGGTGCTGGACGTCCTGGGCCGGATGACGCGCTTCTTCGGCTAGTGCTCGGCCTGCCCACTCCTGCCCGATGTTCTGCCGGAGCTGCATAAGGTTTCCTGCTTCCTCGTCGAGCTTGGCCTGCATCTCGCGGATTTGCTCGAGCTGTGTGTCCTAACCCCCCGTAGGGACTGGGACCATAGCTAGCTCCCGAAGGATGTCAACGCGAGGCACATGCCTAGGGGGATCGTCGTCCTCCGGCATACCAAGGTGGTTGCCTTCGTCGAGACCCCCTAGATCGACGTGGAAACATTCGCGACTTGGGCCACAGTCCTCGTCGTCAAGGCTGTGGCCACCATCGGAGTAATCGGAGAGGCAGTAGTCACATGCGGTCATGAAGTCTCGCATGGTACTGGGGTTACCGAGCCCGGAGAAATCCCAACCAGAGTCGGGATCGTCATCTTCCTTGGAACCCGAGGGCCCGTAGGCCGAGACGACCGTCAGTCGGTCCCAGGTTGACCACATATGGTACCCCGGAAGGTTAGGATATGCCTTTATGAAAGCGTCCACGGAAGCGGGGTCGCTTGGTGGGTCGAAGCTGAATCTAAAAGGCACAGGGTGGAAAACGGACGGTACCTCTTGATCGACGGATGGTGACGAAGTCGCGTCGGGGACGGACTGCACCGTTATCTCAGGTACGAGGCTAACGCCCAGCAAGTCCTTCGCGAGCGTGCTGGCGTCATCTGTCCGCTTGGGGTTGGCGTGTTGCGGGGAAACGACGCTCGTCTTCGTCTCAGACACGAGGTCAACGCCCGACGTGTCCCCCGCTGGGGCGCCGGCGTCGTCGACTCGCTCGACAGCCAACGAGGTGCCGCCTCCTGCTTGGCCATGGTTGCCCTGCCTCCTCCTCCTGCGGCGGGGAAGGTGACGGGATAGACCCGGATGCTGTTCTTCCACCATGGGAGGAAGACGTCGCCGAGTCCGCCGCCGCCGGGCGGGCTGACGGCTGTCGTTGTCGTTGTCGCGCGGCGGAGGAAGGAGTACCATGTCGTAGCTGCCGTCGAGGGACATGAACTCGAGACTCCCGAAACGGAGCAGCGTCCCGGGCTGAAGAGGTTGCTGGAGACTACCCATCTGGAGCTCGACGGGAAGCTGTTCGTCAACACGTAGCAGGCCCCTACCTGGCGCGCCAACTATCGGCGTTTCGACCCCGGGGGGGTCCCTGGACCGACGAGTAAATTGTCGCTGCGTGCCCCAGCCCAGATGGGTCGGCGCGAGACGAAACACAAAGAGGGGAAAACCGCGGCTTCATGTTGTCCTGCGCCTAGGGTGGATGCGCTTGGAGTAGGGGGTTACAAGCGTTCGCGAGGGAGAGAGAGAGCCTGTTCGTCAGCCTGTCCTCCCACGCCGCCACCTCTTTATATGAGGGCCCTGGACCTTCCTTTTATAGATGTAAGGAGAGGGTCCAGGTGTACAATGGGGGGGTGTAGCAATATGCTAACGTGTCCGGCAGAGAGGAGCCAGAGCCCTATGTACATGCCAACGTGGCTGTCGGAGAGGTGCTAGTGCCCTGTGCATGTGATGTCGTGGCCGTCGGAGGAGCGCTTGAGCCCTGTAGAAGCACAGCTGTCGGGACCTTGCTGACGTCTCCTTGCTTCCGTAGGGGGCCGGGAACCGCCGTCGTCATGAGAGCACGTGGGGTGCCATCATTACTTGTTTACCGGGGCGAGCCAGATGGGACGCCGGTCTTGTTCCCCATAGCCTGAGCTAGCTAGGGGTAGGGTAATGATGTACCCCCCTATGGCGTGGTCGGTCCGAGCCCAAGGTCGGGCGAGGCGGTGACTCCTCCGAGGTCGAGGTTGAGGCCGAGCCCTAGGGTCGGGCGAGGCAGAGACCGTCTTCCGAGGTCGAGGTTGAGGCCGAGCCCTGGGGTCGGGCGAGGCGGAGACCGTCTTCCGAGGTCGAGGTTGAGGCTGAGCCTTGGGGTCGGGCGAGGCGGAGACCACCTTCTGAGGCCGAGGCGGGGGCCGAGCCCCGGGGTCGAGCGAGGCGGAGCTTCCTATGGCGCCTGAGGCTGGACTCGGCTGCTGTCAGCCTCACCCTGGCGGGTGGCACAGCAGTCGGAGCAAGGCAGGCGGCGCTGTTTTCCTGTCAGGTCAGTCAGTGGAGGGGCGAAGTGACTGCGGTCACTTCGGCCCTGCCGACTGAGGAACATGCGTCAGGATAAGGTGTCAGGCGATCCTTGCATTGAATGCTCCTGCGATACGGTTGGTTGGCGAGGCGATCTGGCCAAGGTTGCTTCACTGCGAAGCCTGCCCGAGCTGGGCCTCGGGCGAGTCGAAGGTGCGCCCGTTGCTTGAGGAGGTCCTCGGGCGAGGCGTGAATCCGCCTGGGTCTACTGTTCCTGCCCGAGACTGGGCTCGGGCGAGGCGAGATCGTGTCCCTTGATGGATGGAGCCTTGACCTGAATTGTGCCCATCAGGCTTTTGCAGCTTGTGCTGATGGTGATTACCAACCGAGTTTAGGAGTCTTGAGGGTACCCTTAATTATGTTCCCCGACAAATATGTGGACAACAAAACTACAAACTATATACAAAGCATGTTATAGGCGGAGTGATAGAGGAAAGTACACGCGAGGCTGATGACGATGGTTCGATTCCTAGCAACCGCGTAGCGCGCGAAAAATGCCACGATTTAGTCGTGGGTCCGAGGAATCTTCTTAAATAATTTTTTTTGCTGTTTTTAAAACCCGTTTGATGTTTCTGAAAATAATTTCGACTGACGGTTTTCTTAGCTCAACCGACAGTGAAAATCGATTTCCAATAGCGGTTCTCAGTCGCATGTAAAAATAATGATGTTTGCTGGTCCCTAGCACCGATGGTTCTAAAAAACGTCGGTAAAAATAGGTTCACAATCGCTACTATAGAGTTTTTGTGTCTAGTGGTGGCGGGTAGCCAGCTAATTTGAAGACATTAGCTGGTTTATTACCCGGGACCCTAAGCAGATTCTCGGCTCATTTTTAGCGCTTGGCAGTTTACTATGAGCTGCATGCGAAGCAAATAAGACCCCATACACACATGTAGGCTGCCTGATTTGGGCCGGTTTCTTCAACAAGAATGAACCCCCGAGACTGAGTTCCAACTGGCTCAGTTCTACTCTAGCTACACACGTGTTGTTTGTTTGCAGGAGTGAGAGCTGGTCTGGTCTGGTCTGGTCTGTTTGCAGCAGAGGAGCGATGGTGGCAACTGCTGCATACACCGTTGTTGCAGTTGGTCATACACGGCCGGCGACCAGTCCTCGATCGTCTCTCCAGTACTCCTATAGCTAGGCAAGAAAGACACACACACTGTGGAAGGACCATTTGTGTCGATCGTGGTCGGCAGCACAGCCTATGTAACGGTGAAGCACAGCGTAGAAGAAGCTCACCATCCATCGCTGTGGTTTTTATTCTTAGCAGAGGAAGCATCAGAATCGGCAGTGGGGCGCCGGGTCCACCGGTGGCGTGGCTGAGCCCGCCGCGCCGCGCCGCCCGTCCTGCTTCTGGCAGGCCAGCGCAGGGGAACTAATTAAGTATTATATATACTACCACGTATGTACCAACCCGGATTAAACTACTGCCTCCCTAATTACTTGTTACCACTGCTAATGCTAATGCTAATGCTGGCTAGTCAGGATGGTGACAGTGTGTTAGACAGATAGATGAAAAGATAATAGATGGATAGATGAAAAGATACAGGTCTAGTGCAAGCACGCATTGGCCGGCCGTGTACTTTGTTTTATTTTGTTTTTACGAGCATCCACTACCGGAATTTGGCTCTTTGCCGAGTGTCATATTCTTTGCCGAGTGTTTTATTTTGGGCACTCGGCAAAGAAGCTCTTTGCCGAGTGCCACGCAAAAAACACTCGGTAAAAGAAAACACTCGGCGAAGAAGCTTTTTGCCGAGTGTTTTATTTTTGACACTCGGCAAAGAGTCTTTGCCGAGTGTCACAAATACAACACTCGGCAAAGAGCTCTTTGCCGAGTGTCACAAATTGCCGAGTGTTTTTTCTCCAACACTAGGCAAAGATAATTTAAAAATCACATTTTAAAGTAGTAAATTAATTCAAATGAAAAGTTTTCAACTACAAATTTGTATAACTCATCATGATGTACAATTTATATATTGAACATTTCTTAATATGACAAAATAAAAATAAATTTGTTCATAAAACCTATATCTAGTTTATGAAACTACGAGAGAGACGTATAAAATTTGTGCATATTGTTATAACCATCATGTGAGATAAACAAATGACCAAACAACCAAAATAAACTTTGTAAATCTTGAGAAGTTATAGAAGTTTATAGTTGACAACTTTTTTATTTGAATTCATATTGTCAACGAAAACTACGTCTGAATTTAAAAATTTAAAATTTGAATTTTGAAAACGACTTCGAAAGAAAAAACCACCAACATGAAAGTTGTAGGTATTGAAGAGTTATGAAACTTTGTAGTTGACAATGTTTTGGTTTGAAATCATCTTGTTATGCAAAACTATGTTTGAATTTTAAAATTTGAATTTTTTCAAACTGTCTCGGATGGAAAAACCACCAAAATAAAAGTTGTAGGTCTTGAAATGTAATGAAACTTTGTAGTTGACAATTTTTTGATTTGAAATCATCTTATCATTGAAAAATTCGTGTGAAGTTTTCAAATTTAAAATTTAAATTTTGTAAACGGTCTCGGATATTGAAACTATTAAAATAAAACTTGTAGATCTCAAAAAGTTATGCAACTTTATAGTTGATCACATTTTCAAATGAACTCATTTAGTGTCTTAAATAATCAAATTACTCTCGATTTGTTATAGTATATGGGGAATGAAAACGTAATATAGACATAATTGGTGTAGTAGTGTAATGGTATAGAAGGGTATGCGTGAGAGAGAGGTTGCGAGTTCAAATCTCACCATTACAAAACATATAAATTTGATTCAAAATAATAGTGAAAAATGATAGGGCAACGGGTAAGGTGATAGGTAGGGTTGGAGAGTTGTTCCTATAATTTTAAAAAATGTTTTGCTGTTTTTTTTAATTTTTTCGATTCTTAATTTGCTGAGTGTTTTTTTTGCCGAGTGCTTTTTGACACTCGGCAAAGTCTTTGCCGAGTGTCCGAAAAAAGTACTCGGCAAAGAACCCTTTGCCGATGAAATATTTGCCGAGTGTTACACTCGGCAAAGGCTTTGCCGAGTGTAAAATAGCCTTTGCCGAGTGTCTTAGGCACTCGGCAAAGAACGCGATTTCGGTAGTGATCGTCTTTTTTTCGGAGTGACGGTGAGGCCGAACTCTAGAATTCTCTATTTCAAACTACACTATTCAAATAGTGTCAAACAATATCATTTTATCTACAGTGCACTATTTCTTACACGTCGGTAAGCCACCTAGCAAGGTTCTAGCCCTACAAACTTATTCTGGTACCTATATTTATACGGTTGTGCCATCTGGATCTACAAACTTATTTTTGGTGTCATCACAAGTCCAAATATTTCGAGACCCGTTTGGACCTACACAAAAAACAAGTTTAGAGCCTCAGATGGCATAACCATACAAATATGAGGATCAAAATATGAGACCAAGACGATTCAATTTTACAAGTTTAGAGATCTGATGTGCATTTTGGGAGTTTATGGACACTACAAGAAAAACGTCGACCATGAACCGACGTAGTTCATCTAATAGACCGACGTACTTAACCGACATATTGTTTATGATGTACTTAGCTAAGTAAGTACGTCGGCCCCAACGAACTTAAGCTAAGTACGTCCATCTCAATGTAAATAAAAGCATTAAGTACGTAGGTTTCCCCTGACCGACGTACTTAAATTCCTGCCACGTGGTAGCTACTACGGGCTTCCTCGGTAAGCCACATGGCTTTAAATATGTCGGTCCCCTGACGTACTTAGGGTAAGTACGTCGGCAAGCATGGCCGATGTTCTTAGGTAAACAAACTACCAAACAAGCAATCACCTCGATCTAGACAGGGAAGCGCAAACATTGCTTGCGATATCACCCCTTTCGATTATTTTTTAATTTCGCGCACCTGCATGTATGATATCATAGTTGTAAGTCTCACTACGAGTTCGATCTTTTAAACATACAAGCAATTTACGTTATTTGTCACTAATTCTATTCACACATCATCTTTTACTAATGTCATTACAGCCACCAACATTCAACATGTCAATGCAAGCCACCCACAACATATTCATTATGTATAGTTACTATATTCAATATATAATAAACATACAACCATACATATATTGTTGTTTGTTTCTCCATTCAATATATAAGAAACATACAATCATACCTATATTCAATATATAATAAACATACAACCATACATATATTGTTGTTTGTTTTGCCATTCAATATATAAGAAACATACAACCATAAATATATTCAATATATAATTGTTGGGGACTTGTTCTCAAATACTATGAATCAAGAACAAGGCAACATAAAATGTTAAACGTTAATACCCTTCGTCCTTCGGAGCATTATTTCGCTAAGGTTATAATGATCTTCGGACGAAGGTCATGAGGGGCATACCTTCATGAATTCTTCATACATAAATGTATGATCATTAACAACGAATGAAGCATGTAAAGCATAAGAAATAATGTGAACAACAATATTATCATACATATATTTCTCATTATATAAATGCAAATCAACATAAGGACAATATTGAATTACATTTGGTACCTTTGACTTGATAGACAGCAAAGGTACGAGCGTGACGCAAAAGCAAATGCCAAGTCAGCGTGAACAGTACGGGAGCACTGTTCATCTATTTATAGGCACGGGACGCAGCCCATGTAAATTACACCCATGCCCTTTACATTTGCTAATGACTCTATAGTGATCCATCGAGGTCTAAATATCCTTTTCCTTTTTAAGTCGGTTCCCTTTTCTGCTGTCATGCCGAAGCTCCCTTGCGCGTAGCTTCGGCGCTGCGTCAGCCTTCGTATTCTTTGTGCTTCTCACACTGTGGTTCTGATCCGAGTTCGAAGGTACCTGTTCATGTATTATACTCCAGAAACATTGTTAAATCATGTTTTTGAGGACCTTCGGAAGACGAAGGCCCCCAACAGTAGCCCCTCGCAATATTAATTTGTTAGAATAACGAATTCAAATTGCGATATGAACGAAGGCCTTAAGCCGAAGGTCAGAAAAAACACCTTCCCTTTGCTAGAATAGCAACAGTCAATGACAGACGAGGCCCTCCAATTTGGAACGCACTGGGCGTATAAATAGGAACTCACCCCGAGCACATTTGGTACGCTATCTGTCGCCTGCTTTGCTTGCTCAATTTTTTAGCTCTTGCCTACCAACGCTTGCTTGGTTTCTTAGACTTTCTAAGCTTCGGCTTTAAGGACACATTTTTCGCCATTTCCGAAGAAAAGATGTCTCAAGACAAAAAAAGTTGTTGCTGAGACGAAGCTGAGCGAAGAGGAGAAGCTCCTTGAGGAGAAGACTGCTGGATTTGTTGAATCAATAGCAAAGACAAATACAGAAAAGATTACTAAGGAGATTCTAGAAGGCTTATATGAAGATACTGATGATAGCGACAGTTATGATGCGGAAAGTGGAGGCGAAGACTCTGAAGATCGGCCCTGGCGACCAAGTCATGCAGTCTTCGGGAAATCGACTATCAAACAGAGTCATCTTGATAATATGAGAGGAAGGTATTTTCGAGATATGTCTATTGTGAGGGCTGACGCAGACAGGGCTGTTCCTGTTCCCGAAGAAAACGAAGTTGTGATGTACCGAAGCTTCTTCAAAGCTGGGCTTCGGTTCCCGTTGAGCAGATTTGTTGTTGAAGTTTTAAAGACATATCAGATTTTCCTTCACCAGATCACTCCCGAAGCAATTATTAGAATGGGGATCTTCGTCTGGGCTGTGAGAAGTCAAGGTCTGAAGCAAAGTGCAAAATGTTTTTGCAGTATGCACGAACTTTCGTATGAGATGAAGCCCTAGGGTAAAGAACAACATCATAACAATTTTGGTTGCTATAGCTTCATTGCTCGCTCTGGCTCAAGCTACCCAGTGCCAACTTTTCGGAAGAGATGGCCCGGGGCCTGGATGGAAGAGTGGTTTTATGTGAAAAATGATTTGAAGGCGAGAGAAGATATTAAAGAAATCATCATGCGCCCCATCTGGTCCCGCTTCGGCCTCCGAAAGCATGCCAAAGGGCCTTCAACACAGTTTGCGCTTTTATTGGGACAAGAGACTTAGTTCAAGAACATGTAGCCTACAGGATATGGCCACTGATAGACAACTAGGAAATGCCAAAAGAAACCATTACTATCCCGATCGAAGGTGGTCTGGTTCGATTGAAATATACCTTCAGGTTTGGAGACCAATTTATCGAACTAGACGATGACTGGCTGAAGTGTGTTGAAAATACTAGTGATGAAGTACTTGGAGCATACTCCAAATCTGAAGATAATGCACTATCTGCGGCCTTCGGGAGCCGAAAAAAGAAAAGGCTAAATAGAGTTTTTGATGCTATTAGATTTGTGTACCCTGACTATCACTACCCGTCACGAGGGCAGAAAAGAAAGGGTGCAACCTCTGGAAAGGTTGCCGCTTCGGCTGCTCCAAGCGAGCCTGCGCCGAAGAGGAAAAAAATTGAAGGTCCTTACTCACCGACCGCGCTACATTGAACCGGCCATAGTGCCTGAATTTAGCGGTGAGACTTCTTCAGCTATTGAAGCCAAAGGACCTGCTCTTACGCAGAGGATTGAAGAGCCGACTGCAATGCCAAAGACTGACAAAATTGAAGAACCGAGAATCGAAGGGACGAAAACATTAGAAGTTCTAAGCCCTTCGGCAGGAGTGGAGGTGCCGAAGACACAAAAAGGTCTAGCAGCGACCCCCAAGAGAAAAAGGATGGCTAGTGTACTAGATGTGCTAGAGACAATAAAAGCTTCAAGCTCTACTCCAAGGAAAATTGCCAAGGCTTCGAAAGCGCAGATTGAAACCGAGACAAAGCTGACCGAAGCCGAAGCTACAATGAGCCAGGCTGACGCCGAGGCTGGGCCTTCAGAGCCCACCAAGGAGAAATCCTCGAAAATTGGAGAAAAGACAGCGGAGGAAGAAGCTATAGAACAGATGTTGCCTGAAAAAGCTGCCGCTCCTACTCCCGAAGCGCCTTCCGAAGTCCTTGATTATATTATTCGACACGCTTCGGGAAAGAGATTATCCGAAGAAGAATTTTTTGAAGCTAAACACTATGCCCGAGAACTAAAGTACCCGAAAGGGGCCTTAGTGTTTAATGGCACATATGAAGATGACTTCTTGTATTGCCTCCCAGACAACAAAGAATTATCTGTCTGCCGGGAGATGTCCAGAAGTATGGGGTTCCCGAAGCTTGAAGCTGGCCTCTGCGCCATGACGAAGGACGATCTTGCGGATAGCCTTGCATATAACAGTCTGAAGGTACAAAAATTGTGTATTTGGAAGCTTATGAATTTTGAATTATTCTTTTGTTGTTATATTAACCCATTCATTCTTTTCATATAGGGTTTAATACTTAGCAACGTCTTAAGGGCGCAAAAGAATGTCGAAGACGAGAGTTGCACTATTGCTCTCAACAACCTTCGAACAGAGGTTATCAAGCTGAGGAACGAAGCTTTGGAAAAAGACAAAATTCTACTTACATTGGTGGACAAAGTAAAGGGGGATGAAGCTAACTTCAAGGCTCAATCTGAAATCCAAAGGAATGAGATTGAAAACCTTCAAAAACAACTGGCCGAAGCCAAATTGAAATGCGCTATTGCCGAAGCTGACCGAGATGTCAGTGAGTACTAGAAAAATTATTTTGAAAAAATAGTTGCAGAGCTTCTCTCATCAAAAGAAAGATGTTTTGACAAATCGATAGAATGCGTAAAAAAGATAAAAACTAGCTTCGCCAATGTGGGCGCGTACTCGAGCGAAGACAACTTCATAAGAGGCGACCCTGAGGGCGTAATTGAGTAAATCAGCAGCGAAGCCGAAGCTTTTGAAGAAATTTTGAGCGACCGCGGGGATGTCTGCGCGTTCTCTGGTGCGAGGGGAGTTGCAACTATTTTGGAGAAAGCAGGGTGCGAACATGTTAAAACTTTGGCCGAGGCCGAAGCTGCTTTCTCTATTGATGATACGAAGGACCCCTCGGCCGAAGCAAGCTTAATAGGTGGAAATTTTTTCACTGATATTTGGGAAAATGGCGGTCGAGGGATGGACCATGAAATAATGAAAAAGAGCGAAAAAGACATTCATGACGCTCGAGAAGCAACAAAAGCAGCTGAAAAAGCTGTGGAACTTGAAAGACGGATATGTATTACTTAATGGCTTTTAACTTTGTTGTTTACTTTTGTGATTTCGAACTAATTTATATCTTCTACTGCAGCTGAACTATCTCCTCCCCCGAGCCATTCGACCCACTGGCCGACCCAGAGACAAAGAAGGCAATAGAAATTATTAATATGGCCGAAGCTATTGTAGACGAAGTTGTCACCAAATTACTAACTGAAGCTACAGAAAAAGTCCTGAATGAAGAAGAATAGCTATTTGTAAAAAACATTGCTAGAATATTAATGTAACATTTGCTGGAATATGCTTGTAATATTCGGTGCTCATAGGTTTTGAATGTAATATATGAATGGTTTTGTAATTCATTTCTTTGCGATGCATGAAACTTTTATGTACATACCGTTTTTGAGCCTTCGACGAAAAAACACCTTCCCTTCTTTTCATGCTTCGTAAAGAAGAGCTTTTATGCTTCGTAAAACATTCTCCAAGCGTCACAAAAACATTAATGCTTCGTCAACAATAGACTTTTTCCTCCACATCAGAGCTGATGAAGCTGTATTTCTTCAAAACTTATTTTGTGCCTTAGCACAATTTCACTTTTTCGAAGCATTCTCCGAAGGTCAACATTGTATCCCCTTCTTGTGCCATTGATGCAATATGATGTATGATGTTATGTTATGTGAAATGATGTGATGATGTTATGTTATGCAAAATGATATTTATGCCGAAGACACACACTCACACCCCCATAGTGGAATACACAATCTCTTTGCCGCTTATTTTTTGGCTTCATCGCTTATTTTTCGGTGTATCAGCGCTGACTTTTCGCTGTAAGTTCTGCATTCCCTTAGGAACGTCTTTTGAACTTCTTTGCCTTCTATTTCGGCGGTATTCGCGTTGACTTTTCGCGCTTCGCCTTATATTTCGACGGTATTTGGCTCTGTATTCCCTTTGGAACGACCTTTGAGCAGAAAACTTACACTGCGCTCCCTTAGGAACGACTTTTTGTATCTTCGGCAAACTTACGCTCGTTCCTTAGAACGACTTTTTGTAGCTTCGGTGATACTTGTAATGTGATTTTTAGCCCCGCGTTCCCTTAGGAACGACTTTTATGCTTCAACGACTTTTTGGACTTCGTGAGTCTGTGGAGAAGATATATTTCACTATGGCAAGAACGAAGCTATTACAAGAAATTGAAAATGATAAGAGAACTAGGTTTTCAATAATTGTTCCTTATTAAAAAAGAAAATGACAATGAATGTAAAAACTGTTTCAGAGGTAGGATATCTCTCAATAGATATGCTTCGATTCTGGCACAGTACTGTTGACTGTGCGAGCTTCGGACTCCTCCCTGAAATCTCGCTGCTAATGGGTCTGTTGGCTCCCTTCTAGCTGCTGGCCTCGTGAATATACAGGTTGTAGTGGTGGCGGAGGTGGGGTCTATGGCCAAGATGCCTATGGCTGACTAGCCAAAGCAACAGACGCTGCAGGATGGTTACCCACATACTCTGGTATGTAGGGTGAGTGATACGGAGCAGTATGCATGACCTGCTTCGGCTGGTTCTGCTGAGCTGCGGCTTCTGCTATTTCCTTTTGTTTCTGAATGGTAACATGGCACATCCTTGTAGTATGGCCCTTGTCCTCACCATAGAATAAGCAATAAATTTTTCTAGGCTGATCCCCAAACCTTCCTCCGAAGCCCCTGGCGCCTCTGCCTCTTGGAGCTGGCGGCCGGAAAGAGCTTTGTTGCTGCCCCGAAGCGTGCGAGGAATATTGTGGCCTCTGTTGTTGACTTCCTCTATCATCACTCTGGGTGGAGTGAATTGACCTGACATGCCTTGGGTGGATTCTTCCTCCGAAGCCCCTGGTCATCTCAGAGAACCTGTAGGCTTCCTCTCTTCTTTGGCGAAAGTCATTGTTAGCCCAGATGTATTCATCCATCTTTTGAAGCAGCTTCTTGAAAGTCGCCTAGAGGGGGGGGGTGAATAGGGCGAATCTGAAATTTACAAACTTAAGCACAAACTACAAGTCGGGTTAGCGTTAGAAATAAGAACGAGTCCGAGAGAGGGCGTAAAACAAATCGTGAGCGAATAAGAAGTGAGACACAAGGATTTGTTTTACCGAGGTTCGGTTCTTGCAAACCTACTCCCCTTTGAGGTGGTCAAAGAGACCGGGTCTCTTTCAACCCTTTCCCTCTCTCAAACGGTCCCTCGGACCGAGTGAGCTTCTCTTCTCAATCAAACGGGAACAAAACTTCCCCGCAAGGATCACCACACAATTGGTGTCTCTTGCCTTGGTTACAATTGAGTTGTTCGCAAGAAAGAATGAAAGAAGGAAGCAATCCAAGCGCAAGAGCTCAAATGAACACAACAAATCACTCTCACTAATCACTAAAGCAGTCGACCGTTGCGCGCGAAGTAGCCGTTGCTCCGCTGTCACACCGGACAGTCCGGTGTGCACCGGACACTGTCCGGTGACTCACCGGACAGTCCGGTGAATTATAGCGGAGCGGATTCCCGAAGCTGGCGAGTTCAGAGTCGCTCTCCCTTGGGGCACCAGACACTGTCCGGTGGTGCAACGGACAGTCCAGTGAATTATAGCGAAGCGCCTCTGAAAATTCTCGAAGGTGTGGAGTTCAGCTTGAAGTCCCCTGGTGCACCGGACACTGTCCGGTGGTGCACCGGACACTGTCCGGTGGTGCACCGGACACTGTCCGGTGGTGCACCGGACAGTCCAGTGTGCCAGACTAGGGCACACTTCGGTTGTCCCTTGCTCTCTTTGTTCGAACCCATTCTTGGTCTTTTTACTGGCTTATTGTGAACCTTTGGCACCTGTAGAACTTATAGACTAGAGCAAACTAGTTAGTCCAATTATTTGTGTTGGGCAATTCAACCACCAAAATCAATTAGGAAATAGGTGTAAGCCTAATTCCCTTTCAATCTCCCCCTTTTTGGTGATTGATGCCAACACAAACCAAAGCAAGTATAGAAGTGCATAATTGAACTAGTTTGCATAATGTAAGTGCAAAGGTCACTTAGAATTGAGCCAATATAAATTCATAAGATATGCATGGATTGTTTCTTTCTTATTTAACATTTTGGACCACGCTTGCACCACATGTTTTGTTTTTGCAAATACTTTTGTAAATTGTTTTCAAAGTCTTTTGCAAATAGTCAAAGGTAAACGAGTAAGATTTTGAGAAGCATTTTCAGGATTTGAAATTTTCTCCCCCTGTTTCAAATGCTTTTCCTTTGACTAAAACAAAACTCCCCCTTGATAAAATCCTCCTCTTAGTGTTCAAGAGGGTTTTAAGATATCATTTTTGAAAGTATTACTTTCTCCCCCTTTTGAACACAATAAAATACCAATTTGAAAATCATTTTAAAATTAGGTGGTGGTGCGGTCCTTTTGCTTTGGGCTAATACTTTCTCCCCCTTTGGCATGAATCGCCAAAAACGGATACTTCGAGTGAAATATAAGCCCTTGGTAAAACTACTGTCTCCCTTTTGGCAAATAAAAACATGAGTGAAGATTATACCAAAGACGGAGAGTTGCTCGGAGCGACAGCGAAGGATGAGTTATGGAGTGGAGTGGAAGCCTTTGTCTTTGCCGAAGACTCCAATTCCCTTTTAATACACCTATGACTTGGTCTGAAATATACTTGAAAACACATTAGTCATAGCATATAAAAGAGACATGATCAAAGGTATATTAATGAGCTATGAGTGCAAGACATCAAAAGAAATTCCTAGAATCAAGAATATTTAGCTCATGCCTAAGTTTGTTAAAAGTTTGTTCATCTAGTGGCTTGGTAAAGATATCGGCTAATTGTTCCTTAGTGTTAATATATGCAATCTCGATATCTCCCTTTTGTTGGTGATCCCTTAAGAAATGATACCGAATGGCTATGTGTTTAGTGCGGCTATGCTCAACGGGATTATCCGCCATGCGGATTGCACTCTCATTATCACATAGAAGAGGAACTTTGGTTAATTTGTAACCATAGTCCCTAAGGGTTTGCCTCATCCAAAGCAATTGCGCGCAACAATGGCCTGCGGCAATGTACTCGGCTTCGGCGGTAGAAAGAGCTACGAAATTTTGCTTCTTTGAAGCCCAAGACACCAAGGATCTTCCCAAGAATTGGCAAGTCCCCGATGTGCTCTTTCTATTAATTTTACACCCCGCCCAATCGGCATCCGAATAACCAATTAAATCAAATGTGGATCCCTTAGGATACCAAAGCCCAAACTTAGGAGTATGAACCAAATATCTCAAGATTCGTTTTACGGCCGTAAGGTGAGCTTCCTTAGGGTCGGCTTGGAATCTTGCACACATGCATACGGAAAGCATAATATCCGGTCGAGATGCACATAGATAGAGTAGAGAACGTATCATCGACTGGTGTTGGTGACTTGTTCTCAAATGCTATGAATTAAGAACAAGGCAACACAAAATGTTAAATGTTAATATCCTTCGTCCTTCGAAGCATTATTTCCCTAAGGATATAATGATTTTCGGACGAAGGCTATGAAGGACATACCTTCATTAACATAAAATATAATAATGAAGAAGGAATCATATGAAACATATAAGATAACATAAACGATTATGTATTATTGACAACTCAGCTCTATTTTATTATGATGGAAAAATAGAAATGATATCAAATTACAAATGTACCTTCAGCTCGTGAGAAGGTAAAAGTACAAGTGTGACGCAAAAGCCAATGCCAAATCAGCGTGAACAGTACGGGGATACTGTTCACCTATTTATAGGCACGGGTCGCAGCCCATGCAAAATTACATTAATGCCTTTTACGTTTATCAATAACTCTATGATAATTCTTCGAGGTCTGATCTGGTTTTTCATCTTTAAGTCGGTTTCCTTTTCCACCGTTCTCCCGAAGCTCTTCTACACACAGCTTCGGCTCTGCGCCAACCTTCGTGTTCCTTGTGCTTCTTCATACTGTAGCTCTGATCCAAGTCCGAAGATACTTGTTAATGTACTCTACTCCAGAAACATTGTTAAATCATGTTTTTGAGGACCTTCGGAAGCCGAAGGCCCCCAACAGTAGCCCCTCGCAATATTAATTTGTTAGAATAATAAATTCAGATTGCGAAATGGACGAAGGCTATGAGCCGAAGGTCCGAAAAAACACCTTCCTCTTGCTAGAATAGCAACAGTCATTGGCAAATGGGACCCTCCAGTCTCCGACATAATGGGTTTATAAATAGGGGCTCGCCACAATTTATTTGGCACGCTCTCCTGCCATCTGTTTTGCCTGCTCAAAAAGGTTGCTGCCCACAAATATTTGGTTTTCTCCTTAGTTTTAAGCTTCGGAAACGAGAGGCAAGAATTCCGAAGAGATGTCTGAGGAGAAGAAGGTTGCTGCCGAAATGAAGCTGAGCCTTTCTGAAGAGATGCATCTGGGTTTTCTTGAGTCAATAGCGAAGACGAACACGAAGAAGATTACAAGGGAGATTTTAGAAGGTTTATCTGAAGATACTGGTGATAGTGACAGTTATGACGCAGATAGTGGGGGTGAAGATTTCGAAGATCGGCCATGGCGACCAAGCCATTCAGTCTTCGGGAAATCAACTATCGGGCAAAGTCACCTTGAAAACATGAGGGGGAGATATTTTCGGGATATGTCTATTGTAAGAGCAGATGCCAGAGAAAAAACTGTGCCGACTCCCAGAGATGATGAAGTCGTTATCTTCCGAAGCTTTTTGAAAGCTGGGCTACAATTCCCTATAAGCAGATTTGTGGTGGAAGTTCTAAAAATATATCAAGTTTACCTTCATCAACTTACCCCTGAAGCAATAATAAGAATGTGAATCTTCGTCTGGGCTGTGAAGAGTCAGGGCCTAGAGCCAAGTGCAAAAAGTTTTTGCAATATTCATGAGTTGTTATACGAAACGAAACCCTGGGGTAAAGAGCAATATCATAACAACTTTGGTTGCTACAGCTTCGGCTCTCGATCTGGGTCAAGCTGCCCCGTGCCCACCTTTCGTAAGAGATGGCCCGGAGAATGGATGAAAGAATGGTTCTATGTAAAAAATGATTTGAAGGTTCTTGAGGATATTAAGGATGTCATCATGTGCCCCATCTGGCAGCGCTTCGGACTCCGGAAACCGAAGGTAGAAATGGATGAAGCAGCTGAAGAATGCCAACGGGCCTTCGGCGTAGTCTGCTCTTTTATTGGGACAAGGGATTTGACACAAGAACACATTGCCTTCAGAGTATGGCCTCTTGCAGATAATTGGGAAATGCCGAAAGAAACTGTTAAAGAAACTGACGAAGGTGGGCTGGTCAGGCTGAAGTATACATTCAAGTATGGAGACAAATTCGTTGAACCAGATGATGATTGGTTAAAGAGCATTGAAACTGTAAGTGATGAATTGCTTGGGGCATATTCGAAGGCCGAAGATACCGCAATGTCAGCAGCCTTCGGAGGCCGAAGAAAGAAAAGACTGAACCGAGTCTTTGATGCAATTGGGTTCGTGTACCCCGACTACCATTATCCAGTGCGGGGGCAGAAAAGGAAAGGTACAGTTTCTGCGAAAGAAACTGCTTCAGCTGCTCCTAGCGAGCCAGCGCCGAAGAGAAAAAGGGTGAAAGTTCTCACACACCGGCCACGTTACATTGAACTAGCCACAGTGCCTGAATTCGGCAGTGAAACATCTTCAGCCCTCGAAGCTAAGGAATCAACTCCGCTGCCAGGAGCCAAAGAGCTGGCCGAAGTGCCAACAACAAAAGAATTGGAGGAACCAAAGACTCTGTTATCAGAAACCAAAGAGCTGGCCGAAGCGCCATCGACAGAAAAGATGGAAGAAGCAAAAGCATCAACTGAGGGAGCGAAAATACCAGAAATTTTAAGTCCTCCAGAAGAAATTAAAGTAGCAAAAATTAAAAAGGGGCCAACAGTGACCCCAAAAAGAAAAAGAATGGTTAATGTGTTAGATGTTTTGGAAACAATTAAACTTCCAAGCACAACCCCAAAGAAGACTGCTGAAACTTCTGAGGCGCTTGCTGAAGTATCCATTGCTGAAGCTCCGAAGCAACAGACTGGAGTTAAAACCGGGCCTTCAGAACCGGCCAAGGTAATACCTTTGAAAGCAGAAGAAGCAAAAATTGCAGAGGCAACCAAAGAAATAAAAGTACCAGAACCAATTTTGGTTGAAGAAACTGACACTGGTGCCCCCAAAGCACCTTCCAAAATGTACGATTATATTGTACGACATGCTTCGGGGAAGAAATTGTCCGAAGAAGAAATCTTTGAAGCTAATCACTATGCCAGAGAATTGAAATATCCGAAGGGGGCATTAGTGTTCAATGGGACAGACGAAGATGACTTCCTATACTGCCTCCCAGACAACAAAGAATTATCCGTTTGTCGGGAGATGGCTAGAAGTATGGGGTTTCCAAAGCTCGAAGCTGGGTTATGTGCTATGACGAAAGAGGATCTCGCGGATAGTCTTGCGTACAACAGCCTGAAGGTATGAGAATTGGGCGTTTGGAAATTTTATAATTCGTAACTCATTCTTTTATTCTTATACCAACTTTTTTACATATAGGGTTTAATTCTAAGCAACGCATTGAGAGCACAAAAGAATGCCGAAGATGAGAGCTATGAAATTGCGTTCAACAACCTACGGTCAGAAGTTATTAAACTGAGAAACGAAGCTCTGGAAAAGGATAAAATTCTGCTTACATTGGTAGACAAGGTAAAAAAGGACGAAGCTGCCTCAAAGGTCCAGGCCGAAGCCCAAAAACGTGAAATTAAAGATCTTCAGAAACAGCTAGCTAGGGCTAAAGAAGAACGTGTGCTTGAAGAAACAAAACGAGAGCTTAGTGATCAATTGGCCAATCATTTAGAGATAAGTGTTAAGGAGCTTCGTGCATCCCAGAGAAAATGCTATGTTAAATCCATAGAATGCGTCAAAAAGATAAAATCCAGCTTCGCCAGCGTTGGCGCATTCTCTAGTGAAGAGAATTTCTCAAGAGGCAATCCCGAAGGTCCAATGGAATGGATCGGTCACGAAGCAGAGGCCTTCGAGGAAATCCTGAATAGCCGCGGTGACATCTGCGCTTTTTCGGGTGCTAGAGGAGTTGCTACTGTTTTGGAGAGGAGAGGTTGTGAGCATGTAAAATCCTTAGCTCAGTCCGAAGCTACCTTGTCCTCCGAAGACATCAAAGACCCCTCGGCCGAAGCAAGCATGGTTGGCGGAAAATTCTTTACTGATATCTGGGACAACGGCGACCGAGAAATGGCGCAAGAAATTATTCAAAAGAGTGAAAAAGGCATCCATGATGCTAGGAAAGTGACAGAAGTTGCCGAAAAAAGTACAGAGCCCGAAGGGCAAATAGGTATTAATTAGTCGTTCTTATTGTGTTGTAATTTTTAATTCCAGACTTTGTTCGCGGTTTGTAATAGTAATGTAGTCGTATCTTCTCTTCCCTCAGAACCTGCTGAGGCATCTCCGGGCCCCCACCCAGAGGGGGACGATGAAATTAGAAAAATGGCCGAAGCCATTATGGACAAGGTTGTTGACCAGCTACTGAACGAAGCTGCAGAGATAGTTCTCAAGGAGAATTAAATCGTTATTGTAGAAACATTTGGAACATAACATGTGTAATATATTGTAACTTTGAATATAATATATAGTCTATTTATAATTTAATTCTTTACGATGCATGAAACTTTGCATACATACCATTTTTTTTGAGCCTTCGGCGAAAAAACACCTTCCCTTCTTTTCATGCTTCGTGAAGAAAATCTTTTCTATATCACAAGAATTTGTTTACTTCTCTCATAAAAACATCCAAGCTTCGTGAACTATTCTCCGAAGCTATAAAAAAGTTTTGTGCTGCCTCTCCAATGAGGCTACTCTTCATCTCGATTCGTCTTGTGCCTTAGCACGATTTTCTCTTTTCCAAAATATGCTCCGAAGATTAACACTGTATCCCCTTCTTGTTCCAGATGCAGTATGCTGTATGATGCTTATGTTATGCAAAAATGATGTGATGATGTTATGTTATGCAAAATGATTTTTGTGCCGCAGATACATATCCCTGTAATAAAGCACACACACTTTTTATGTCAGCGCTGACTTTTCGCTGTAAGCCTCCCTTAGGAGCTTCTTCGCCTTTTACTTTCAGCGGAATCAGCGTTTATTTTTCACTGTAAGCCTCCCTTAGGAGCTTCTTCGCCTTTTACTTTCAGCGGAATCAGCGTTTATTTTTCGCTGTAGGTTTAGAAAACTTACACTGCGCTCCCTTAGGAACGACTTTTTACTGTTTCGAACAATTTGTACTGTGTCTGTTAGATCAAATTTTTGATAATACAAAGGTCCTCCAAATCAATATAAGTTCGTATGCTTCGGCAACTCAAGCCTATGGAAAAACATATTTTTATTATGGTAAAAGACGAAAGTATTACAAGGAATTGAAATTCAATAAAAGACATTTAAACTCTTCATAATTATTCCTTATTGACAAAAGGGTAATAGTGAATGTAGAAAATGCAAAAGAACTGCTGTTGAGGTAGGATATTTGTCAATAAATGTGCTTCGACTCTGGCACAGTGCTGTTAACTGTGCGAGCTTCAGACTCCTCTCTAAAATCCCTTTGAAGATGATTGTGCTGACTCCCTTCTAGCTGTTGTCCTCGCTGGGTCGGCGGTGGCGGTGGAGGTTGCTGCCAAGATGCTTGGGGTTGGCTCGCCGAAGCAACAGAAGCTGCAGGGTGGTTGCCTACATATTCTGGAATATAAGGTGAGTGATACGAAGCAGTATGCATGACCTGCTTCGGCTGACTCTGTTGCGCTGCTGCTTCCGCTATTTCCTTCTGCTTCTGGATGGTAACATGGCACATCCTGGTAGTATGGCCCTTGTCTTCACCACAGAATAGGCAATATATTTTTCTTGGCTGGTCTCCAAACCTTCCCCCGAAGCCCCTGGCGCCTCTGCCCCTTGGTGCTGGCGGCCGAAAAGAACTCTGCTGTTGGGCCGAAGCTTGTGAAGAGTGTTGTGGCCTTTGCTGCTGGCCCCCTCGATCATCAGTTTGAGCAGAGTTATGGGTTGACCTAACATGCCTCGGGTGAAATCTTCATCCGAAGCCCCTGGTCATTTCAGAGAACCTGAATGCCTCCTCCCTTCTTTGGCGGAAGTCATTGTCAGCGCGAATATATTCGTCCATCTTCTGGAGCAGCTTCTCCAACGTTTGTGGTGGCTTCCTGGCAAAGTACTGCGCTGATGGTCCCGGCCGAAGCCCCTTAATCATGGCCTCAGTGACAATTTCATTGGGCACTGTTGGCGCTTGTGCCCTCAGGCGCAGAAACCTCCGGACATACGCCTGAAGGTACTCTTCATGGTCCTGGGTACACTGGAAGAGAGCCTGAGCGGTGACTGGCTTCGTCTGAAACCCTTGGAAGCTAGTTATCAGCATATCCTTCAATTTCTGCCAAGAAGTGATTGTCCCTGGCCGAAGAGAAGAGTACCAAGTCTGAGCAACGCTCCTGACGGCCATGACAAAAGATTTTGCCATGACTGCCGTATTGCCACCATACGAAGATATGGTTGCTTCATAGCTCATTAGGAATTGCTTCGGGTCTGTGTGACCGTCATACATGGGGAGCTAGGGTGGCTTGTAAGACTGTGGCCATGGTGTAGCCTGCAATTCTGTTGAGAGAGGAGAAGCATCATCAAAAGCAAAGTTTCCATGATGGAAATCTTCGTACCAGCCATCCTCATTGTGGAAGCCTTCCTGATGAAGCTCTCTGCGTGGAGGCCTTCGGCTTTGATCATCTTGAACAAGATGACGAACCTCTTCAGAAGCTTCGTCTATCTGTCTCTGAAGATCAGCTAAACGAGCCATCTTCTCCTTGCGTTGCACCTGTTGCTGAAGGATCTCCAGGTTTTGGATCTCCTGATCCAGGTCATCCTCCGAAGGTGTTGGACTAACAGCCTTCCTCTTCTGGCTTCGGGCCTCTCTAAGAGAAAGGACATCCTGATTGGGATCCAGCGGCTGTAAAGTACCAGCCCCTAGCGCTGAAGCTTTTTTCGGCGGCATGACGAAGGTGATGCTTGCCAAAGGTGTTCAAAACTCAAGAAATGGAAGTGAGTTCACCGGAGGTGGGCGCCAATGTTGGTGACTTGTTCTCAAATGCTATGAATTAAGAACAAGGCAACACAAAATGTTAAATGTTAATATCCTTCGTCCTTCGAAGCATTATTTCCCTAAGGATATAATGATTTTCGGACGAAGGCTATGAAGGACATACCTTCATTAACATAAAATATAATAATGAAGAAGGAATCATATGAAACATATAAGATAACATAAACGATTATGTATTATTGACAACTCAGCTCTATTTTATTATGATGGAAAAATAGAAATGATATCAAATTACAAATGTACCTTCAGCTCGTGAGAAGGTAAAAGTACAAGTGTGACGCAAAAGCCAATGCCAAATCAGCGTGAACAGTACGGGGATACTGTTCACCTATTTATAGGCACGGGTCGCAGCCCATGCAAAATTACATTAATGCCCTTTACGTTTATCAATAACTCTGATAATTCTTCGAGGTCTGATCTGGTTTTTCATCTTTAAGTCGGTTTCCTTTTCCACCGTTCTCCCGAAGCTCTTCTACACACAGCTTCGGCTCTGCGCCAACCTTCGTGTTCCTTGTGCTTCTTCATACTGTAGCTCTGATCCAAGTCCGAAGATACCTGTTAATGTACTCTACTCCAGAAACATTGTTAAATCATGTTTTTGAGGACCTTCGGAAGCCGAAGGCCCCCAACAACTGGTATACCTTTTGATCGACGGATTTACCTCCCGTGTCGAGGTCGAGATGCCCATTGGTTCCCATGGGTGTCTTGATGGGCTTGGCATCCTTCATCCCAAACTTGTTTAGAATGTCTTGAATATACTTCGTTTGGCTAATGAAGGTGCCCTCTTGGAGTTGCTTCACTTGAAATCCTAAGAAGTACTTCAACTCCCCCATCATTGACATCTCGAATTTCTTTGTCATGATCCTACTAAATTCCTCACATGTAGATTCGTTAGTAGACCCAAATATAATATCATCAACATAAATTTGGCATACAAACAAATCATTGTCAAGAGTTTTAGTAAATAAAGTAGGATCAGCTTTTCCGACTTTGAAGCCATTAGAGATAAGAAAATCTCTTAGGCATTCATACCATGCTCTTGGGGCTTGCTTGAGCCCATAAAGCGCCTTAGAGAGTTTGTATACGTGATTAGGGTACTCACTATCTTCAAAGCCGGGAGGTTGCTCAACATAGACCTCTTCCTTGATTGGTCCATTGAGGAAGGCACTTTTCACGTCCATTTGGTAAAGCTTAAAGCCATGGTAAGTAGCATAGTCAAGTAATATACGAATTGACTCAAGCCTAGCTATGAGTGCATAGGTTTCACCGAAATCCAAACCTTCGACTTGTGAATATCCCTTGGCCACAAGTCGGGCTTTGTTCCTTGTCACCACACCATGCTCGTCTTGCTTGTTGCGGAAGACCCACTTGGTTCCTACAACATTTTGATTAGGACGTGGAACCAAATGCCATACCTCGTTCCTAGTGAAGTTGTTGAGCTCCTCTTGCATCGCCACCACCCAATCCGTATCTTGTAGTGCTTCCTCTACCTTGTGTGGCTCAATAGAGGAAACAAAAGAGTAATGCTCACAAAAATGTGCAACACGAGATCTAGTGGTTACCCCCTTATGAATGTCGCCGAGGATGGTGTCGACGGGGTGATCTCGTTGGATTGCTTGGTGGACTCTTGGGTGTGGCGGTCTTGGTTCTTCATCCTCCTTGTCTTGATCATTTGCATCTCCCCCTTGATCATTGCTATCATCTTGAGGTGGCTCATCTATTTGATCTTCTCTTTCATCAACTTGAGCCTCATCCTCATTTTGAGTTGGTGGAGATGCTTGTGTGGAGGAGGATGGTTGATCTTGTGCATTTGGAGGCTCTTCGGATTCCTTAGGACACACATCCCCAATGGGCATGTTCCTTAGCGCGATGCACGGAGCCTCTTCATCACCTATCTCATCAAGATCAACTTGCTCTACGGTTAGGAGTTCGTATGACGTCTTCTTGAGGATTCGGTGTAGATACAACCTGTTGATGGCGTAGCAAGCGGTGTTGACCGCCTCGGCCCAAAACCGATCTGAAGTCTTGTACTCATCAAGCATGGTCCTTGCCATGTCCAATAGAGTTCTATTATTCCTCTCCACTACACCATTTTGTTGTGGCGTCTAGGGAGAAGAGAACTCATGCTTGATGCCCTCCTCCTCAAGGAAGCCTTCGATTTGTGAGTTCTTGAACTCCGTCCCGTTGTCGCTTTTAATTTTCTTGATCCTTAAGTCGAACTCTTTTTGAGCTCGTCTCAAGAATCCCTTTAAAGTCTCTTGGGTATGAGATTTTTCCTGCAAAAAGAACACCCAAGTGAAGCGAGAATAATCATCCACAATAACTAGACAGTACTTACTCCCGCCGATGCTTATGTAAGCTATCGGGTCGAATAGGTCCATGTGTAGGAGCTCGAGTGGCCTGTCAGTCGTCATGATGTTTTTGTGTGGATGATGAACACCAACTTGCTTCCCTGCTTAACATGCGCTACAAATCCTGTCTTTCTCAAAATGAACATTTGTTAGTCCCAAAATGTGTTCTCCCTTTAGAAGTTTGTGAAGATTCTTCATTCCAACATGTGCTAGTCGCCGATGCCAGAGCCAGCCCATGTTAGTCTTAGCAATTAAGCAAGTGTCGAGTTCAGCTCTATCAAAATCTACTAAGTATAGCTGACCCTCTAACACTCCCTTAAATGCTATTGAATCATCACTCCTTCTAAAGACAGTAACACCTACATCTGTGAAAAGACAGTTGTAGCCCATTTTGCATAATTGAGATACGGAAAGCAAATTGTAATCTAAGGAGTCTACAAGAAAAACATTGGAAATGGAATGGTCAGGAGATATAGCAATTTTACCCAATCCTTTGACCAAACCTTGGTTTCCATCCCCGAATGTGATCGCTCTTTGGGGATCTTGGTTTTTCTCATAGGAGGAAAACATCTTCTTCTCCCCTGTCATGTGGTTTGTGCACCCGCTATCGATGATCCAACTTGAGCCCCCGGATGCATAAACCTACAAAACAAGTTTAGTTCTTGACTTTAGGTATCCAAATGGTTTTGGGTCCTTTGGCATTAGATACAAGAACTTTGGGTACCCAAACACAAGTCTTCGACCCCTTGTGCTTGCCCCCAACATACTTGGCAACTACCTTGCCGGATTTGTTAGTTAAAACATAAGATGCACCAAAAGTTTTAAATGAAATGTTAGAATCATTTGATGCACTAGGAGTTTTCTTCTTAGGCAATTTAGCACGGGTTGATTGCCTAGAACTAGATGTCTCACCATTATACATAAAAGCATGATTAGGGCCAGAGTGAGACTTCCTAGAATGAATTCTCCTAATTTTGCTCTCGGGATAACCGACAGGGTACAAAATGTAACCCTCGTTATCCTAAGGCATGGGAGCCTTGCCCTTAACAAAATTAGACAATCTTTTAGGAGGGGCATTAAGTTTGACATTGTCTCCCTTTTGGAAGCCAATGCCATCCTTGATGCCAGGGCGTCTCCCACTATAAAGCATGCTTCTAGCAAATTTAAATTTTTCATTTTCTAAGTCATGCTCATTAATTTTAGCATTAAGTTGAGCTATGTGATCATTTTGTTTCTTAATTAGAGCTAGGTGATCATGGATAGCATCAACATTAATGTCTCTACATCTAGTACAAATGGAAGTATGCTCAATGGTAGATGTAGAGGGTTTGCAAGATTTTAATTCTACAACCTTAGCATGCAATGTATCATTTTTACTTCTAAGGTCGGAAATGGAAGCATTGCAAACATCTAATTCTCTAGCCTTAGCAAGCAATTTTTCATTTTCAATCCTAAGGCTAGCAAGAGAAATGTTCAATTCTTCAATCTTAGCAAGCAAATCAACATTATTATTTCTAAGATTGGGAATTGAAACATCACAAGCATTTGAATCAACCTTACCAATTAAATTTGCATTCTCATTTCTAAGGTTGGCAATTAAATCATGGCATGTGCTTAGCTCACTAGTTAATTTCTCACATTTCTCAACTTCTAGAGCATAAGCATTTTTAACCTTAACATGTTTTTTGTTTTCCTTGATTAGGAAGTCCTCTTGGGTATCCAAGAGTTCATCCTTTTCATGGATGGCACTAATTAATTCATTCAATTTTTCTTTTTGTTGCATGTTTAGGTTGGCAAAAAGGGTACGCAAATTATCTTCCTCATCACTAGCATTATCATCACTAGAGGACTCATATCTAGTGGAGGATTTAGTTTTAAGCTTCTTCTTTTTGTCGTCCTTTGCCATGAGGCACTTGTGGCCGACGTTGGGGAAGAGGAGTCCCTTGGTGACGGCGATGTTAGCGTCGTCCTCGTCTGAGGAGGAGTCGGTGGAGCTCTCGTCGGAGTCCCACTCCCGGCAAACATGGGCATCGCCACCCTTCTTCTTGTAGTACCTCTTCTTCTCCTTTCTTCTCCCTTTCTTGTCGTCGCCCCTGTCACTATCACTAGATAATGGACATTTAGCAATGAAATGACCAGGCTTACCACACTTGTAGCATACTTTCTTGGAGCAGGATTTGTAGTCCTTCCCCCTCCTTTGCTTGAGGATTTGGCGGAAGCTCTTGATGATGAGCGCCATCTCCTCATTGTCGAGCTTTGAGGCGTCGATTGGTTGTCTACTTGATGTAGACTCCTCCTTCTTCTCCTCTGTTGCCTTGAATGCGACCGGTTGTGCTTCGGATGTGGAGGGGCCATCTAGATCGTTGATTTTCTTTGAGCCTTTGATCATCAATTCAAAGCTCACAAAATTCCCAATTACTTCCTCGGGAGTCATTAGTGTATATCTAGGATTGCCACGAATTAATTGAACTTGAGTAGGGTTAAGGAAAACAAGTGATCTTAGAATAGCCTTAACCATTTCGTGGTCATCCCATTTTTTGCTCCCGAGGTTGCGCACTTGGTTCACCAAGGTTTTGAGCCGGTTGTACATTTCTTGTGGCTCCTCCCCTTGGTGAAGTCGGAAGCGACCGAGCTCCCCCTCGATCGTTTCCCGCTTGGTGATTTTGGTCACCTCGTCTCCTTCGTGCGCAGTCTTTAGCGTGTCCCAAATCTCCTTAGCACTTTTCAACCCTTGCACTTTATTATACTCCTCTCGACTTAGAGAGGCGAGGAGTATAGTTGTGGCTTGGGAGTTGAAGTGTTGGATTTGGGCCACTTCGTCCTCATCATAATCTTCATCCCCTACGGATGGTACCTGTACACCAAACTCAATAATATCCCATATACTTTTGTGGAGTGAGGTTAGGTGATATCGCATCAAATCACTCCACCTAGCATAATTTTCACCATCAAACGTTGGTGGTTTGCCTAATGGGACGGAAAGTCAAGGCGTATGTTTAGGAATGTGAGGATAGCGTAGGGGGATCTTACTAAACTTCTTGCGCTCATGGCGCTTAGAAGTTACGGACGGCGTGTCGGAGCCGGAGGTGGATGGCGACGAGGAGTCGGTCTCGTAGTAGACCACCTTCATCATCTTCTTCTTCTTGTCACCGCTCTGACGCGACTTGTGTGAAGGGGATTCTTTTTCCTTTCCCTTCCCTTTGTTGTAGGACTCTCCCGATGGAGCCTTCCCGTGGCTTGTAGCGGGCTTCTCGCCGGTCACCATTTCCTTCTTGGTGTGATCTCCCGACATCACTTCGAGCGATTAGGCTCTAATGAAGCACCTGCTTTGATACCAATTGAAAGTCGCCTAGAGGGGGGAGTGAATAGGGCGAATCTGAAATTTACAAACTTAAGCACAAACTACAAGCCGGGTTAGCGTTAGAAATAAGAACGAGTCTGAGAGAGGGCGTAAAACAAATCGTGAGCGAATAAGAAGTGAGACACACGGATTTGTTTTACCGAGGTTCGGTTCTTGAAAACCTACTCCCCGTTGAGGTGGTCACAGAGATCGGGTCTCTTTCAACCCTTTCCCTCTCTCAAACGGTCCCTCGGACCGAGTGAGCTTCTCTTCTCAATCAAACGGGAACAAAACTTCCCCGCAAGGATCACCACACAATTGGTGTCTCTTGCCTTGGTTACAATTGAGTTGTTCGCAAGAAAGAATGAAAGAAGGAAGCAATCCAAGCGCAAGAGCTCAAATGAACACAACAAATCACTCTCACTAATCACTAAAGCTTTGTGTGGAGTTGGGAGAGGATTTGATCTATTTGGTTGTGTCTTGTATTGAATGCTAGAGCTCTTGTAAGTAGTTGGAAGGTGGAAAACTTGGATGACTTGAATGTGGGGGTGGTTGGGGTATTTATAGCCCCAACCACCAAACTTGACCGTTGGTGGAGGCTGCTGTCGACGGGCGCACCGGACAGTCCGGTGCGCCAGCCACGTCACCTGGCCGTTGGGTTCCGACCGTTGGAGCTCTGACTTGTGGGTCCGCCTGGCTGTCCGGTGGTGCACCGGACAGGCCCTGTAGGCTGTCCGGTGTGCCACCCGCGCGTGCCCTGCTCCTCTGCGCGCAGGCGCGCATTTAATGTGTTGCATTCGACCGTTGCGCACGAAGTAGCCGTTGCTCCGCTGTCACACCGGACAGTCCGGTGAATTATAGCGGAGCAGATTCCCGAAGCTGGCGAGTTCAGAGTCGCTCTCCCTTGGGGCACCGGACACTGTCCGGTGGTGCACCAGACAGTCCGGTGAATTATAGCGAAGCGCCTATGAAAATTTCCGAAGGTGTGGAGTTCAGCTTGAACCCTGGTGCACCAGACACTGTCCGGTGGTGCACCGGACAGTCCGGTGCGCCAGACCAGGGCACACTTCGGTTGTCCCTTGCTCTCTTTGTTCGAACCCATTCTTGGTCTTTTTACTGGCTTATTGTGAACCTTTGACACCTGTAGAACTTATAGACTAGAGCAAACTGGTTAGTCCAATTATTTGTGTTGGGCAATTCAACCACCAAAATCAATTAGGAAATAGGTGTAAGCCTAATTCCCTTTCACTTCTCCAAAGTCTGTGGAGGCTTTCTAGCAAAATACTGGGCAGTAGGTCCTGGACGAAGCCCCTTAATCATGGCCTCAATGACAATTTCATTGGGAACTGTAGGCGGTTGTGCTCTCAGGCGCAAGAACCTTCAGACGTATGCTTAGAGATACTCCTCATGATCTTGCGTGCATTGAAAGAGAGCCTGAGCTATGACTGGCTTCGTCTGAAAGCCCTGGAAACTTGTCACCAACATATTCTTGAGCTTCTGCCATGAAGTAATAGTTCCTGGCCGAAGAGAAGAATACCATGTTTGGGCCACATTCTTAACTGCCATGACGAAGGACTTGGCTATGACAGCTGCATTGCCTCCGTATGAAGATATAGTTGCTTCATAACTCATCAAAAACTGCTTCGGGTCTGAATGCCCATCATACATTGGAAGCTGAGGTGGCTTGTATGATGGGGGCCATGGGATAGCCTGCAGTTCTGCTGCCAAGGGAGAAGCATCATCAAAAGTAAAGGTGTCATGATTAAAATCATCATACCATCCATCATGGTTGAACAAGCCCTCTTGATGAAGCTCCCTGTGTTGGGGTCTTCGATCTTGCTCGTCTTGAGCAAGGTGGCGTACTTCTTCAGTGGCTTCGTCAATTTGCCTTTGAAGGTCAGCTAGTTGGGCCATCTTCTCCTTCTTCTTTTGTACTTGCTGATGAAGCATCTCCATGTTTTTGATTTCTTGGTCCAACTCGTCCTCCTGGAGTGTTGGACTAGTGGCCTTCCTCTTCTGGCTTCGGGCCTCTCGAAGAGAAAGGGTCTCCTGATTTGGGTCCAGTGGCTGCAGAGCAGCAGCCCCTGGCGCTGAAACTTTCTTCGGTGGCATGACGAAGGTCAATGCTTGCCGAAGGTGGTCGAAAAGATTTCACCAGAGGTGGGCGCCAATGTTGGGGACTTGTTCTCAAATACTATGAATCAAGAACAAGGCAACATAAAATGTTAAACCTTAATACCCTTCGTCCTTCGGAGCATTATTTCCCTAAGGTTATAATGATCTTCAGACGAAGGTCATGAGGGGCATACCTTCATGAATTCTTCATACATAAGTGTATGATCATTAACAACGAATGAATCATGTAAAGCATAAGAAATAATGTGAACAACAACATTATCATACATATATTTCTCATTATATAAATGCAAATCAACATAAGGACAATATTGAATTACATTTGGTACCTTCGACTTGATAGACAACAAAGGTACGAGCGTGACGCAAAAGCAAATTCCAAGTCAACGTGAACAGCACGAGAGCACTGTTCATCTATTTATAGGCACGAGACACAGCCCATGTAAAATTACACCCATGCCCTTTACATTTGCTAATGACTCTATAGTGATCCATCGAGGTCTAAATAGCCTTTTCCTTTTTAAGTCGGTTCCCTTTTCTGCTGTCATGCCGAAGCTCCCTTGCGCGTAGCTTCGGCGTTGTGTCAACCTTCGTATTCTTTGTGCTTCTCACACTGTGGTTCTGATCCGAGTCCGAAGGTACCTGTTCATGTATTATACTCCAGAAACATTGTGAAATCATGTTTTTGAGGACCTTCGGAAGACGAAGGCCCCCAACAATAATAAACTTACAATCATATATATATTGTTCTTTGTTTCGCCATTCAATATATAAGAAACATACAACTATACATATATTGTTGTTTGTTTCGCCATTCAATATATAAGAAACATACAACTATACATATATTGGTGTTTGTTTCGCCATTCAATATATAAGAAACATACAACCATACGTTTTTAACAAAAAAAGGGGTGAACCCCATATTTCATTATGAATAGGAAACAATTTTTTACAAGCGACGCCACGACAGAAACAACCGACACTACTACTTGATATTAAAGAGTGGCATGCTTATTTTCCCTGATCGAGCGAGCTTGGAAAAGGGGAAGAAATATCTGCACCCAATACAGATCAGATAACACTGAGAAGCATAGATATCGTCCAACAAAGGCGATACAGAAGCTAGGCAGAAACTAGAAATTAACGAGGACATTTTTTTGGAAACACCATGGGAAAGATGCAAAAACCATGACAAGCAACCAGCACTAGCAAATTCTTCTATCCAACAGCGACCAACCCAACGATCGATTGAAGACTTCATTTGCTATCTTTTTTATTTGTGGACTTACTAGCTCCACCATTCTTCTTGTTCTCCTTTTCTGCAATATAGCCCAAGAGTCCAACCAATAACAAGACAATAAATAACATCAGTAGGGTCCATGAGTTTGTTGTTGTTAAAATACGTGTTGTTTCTAGGCTTCCAAATGGAACAAAGAACAGCCCCACAACACAAAATAACCATATTTTTAAAATATTTATTGAAGATGTTCAGCCAGTCTCACAACTATGAAGACTGAAGGCAACCTGAATCACTCTCCAAATAAAAATGGCCACAAGACAATTAAAGAAAAGATGATTAGTTGACTCTAGGATGCCACAAAAACAACAATCAGAGGACCCCTGCCAATTTTTTCTCAAATTTTCTTTAGAAAGGATTTTATTTATTTTTAGAATAAGCCACATGAAGAATTTGATTTTTGGTTCATTTTCACTTTCCAAATAAATTTGAAGGGGGTCTTTGGCATGATTGCTCATAATACGAGAGTATAGGGTTTTAGCAGTGAACCCTCTTTTATGCAATTACCAAACCACTCTGTTTTTAGCATAGGACAGAAAAAAATTGTTACAATAGTTCATGAGCGCTTCCCACTCATCTGTTGTCGTGCCAACCAAATTTCTTCTAAAAGATAAGGATTCACATTTTGAGTCAATCACTAAATTAACACTGATCTTTTTATCTAGCAAGAGGTTGAAGAGTCTCTGGAATCTTGAGCAAAAAGGCTTCTCTCCATACCAAGTGTCATACCAAAAAACTTGTTTTCTACCATTGCCCACCATTTTATTATAGTGATTATAAAAAGTATCTTTTACCTCTAGAATCCCTTTCCAGAAGTAAGAGTCATCTTGTCTCTTTTTAACTAAAATAAGGGGTTATCCCTTAATATATTTGTACTTCACAATTTTCTGCCACAAGCCATCTTCATTTTCCAGTTTCCAAATCCATTTGTCTAACATGCTTAAATTCATCTCTCTGAGATTCAAATCCCCAGTCCCCCTTGCTCTTTTGGGATGTAGACAATCTCCCATTCCACAAGGGCATATTGCTTTGTGTTTTTGCCACCTTGCCAAAGCATCTTTTTCTAAAAATGTTGATTTTCTTTATCACTTTTTAGGGAACTATATAGAGACAACATGTACAAAGGTACATTCGTGTGACTGCTATTAATGAGAGTTAGTCTCCCTCCCATACTCAAACATCTGCCTTGCCAAACACCAAACTTTTTTCCATTTTTCCTCAGTTTGGGACCATTGAGAACAACTAAGCTTTTATGATCTATAGGTACACCCAGGTATTTCAAAGGGAGCTTCTTGATAGAGCATGTAAAAATGTTAGCATAGATGTCTTCCACTGCATTAGCATCACCAAAATAGATCACTCACTTTTATGGAAATTAATCTTCAACCCAGACATTAGCTCGAGGAGATTAAGAATAAAATTTAAATTTCTAGCTCCTTCTAGGCTGGTTTGAATCAGAAATATAGTCTCATCAGCGTATTCAAGACACATACAACCTGAGAGCACCTAGAGGGGGTGAATAGGTGATCCTGCAAAAATGAACACTTGATTGCTCTTTCAACACTTGATTGCTCTTTCAACATTTGATTGCTCTTTCAACATTTGAATTTACTTGATTGAGAGTTAGTGCAAAACTAAACCAAGTTTGAGTTAAGAGAAGAGAGAAGTCCTCTTTACTTGATTGCTCTTTCAACATGTAAATTAAACTAAGAGCAATATCACAAGTGAATATAGAGAACTTAGGAAGAGAGAAAATAACAAGAAAGTAAATGAACACAAGGCACATGTGATTTTATCCGTGGTTCAGCCAAGCTTAAAATGCTTGCCTACATCCACGTCGTGGTGTCCCAATGGACAAGGGTTGCACTCAATCCCTCTCAAGTGATTGAAAGATCAAACTTGAGTGCCACAGTCTTCCTTATCTAAAGAACCAGTGAGGCAACTAGAGGGGGTGAATGGGAGCCACTAAATATTCTCTCTCGAGAACAACACCATGACTTTGATCCAACTTCAATGAATCCCCACGGGACGATTGAAACTGCATAACACATAAATACTCAGTCCAGTGTCAATTGAATATACCAAGCTGCTACATAGGGAACTGCCCAACTATATGCAAAATTTTAGAGGAAAACTCACAAAACGGGGAGAACAGCAGTGCCACGCGCGGATCCGGTAGTGCCACACAAGCAAACATGCGCAAAATTGCCTCAAACTTTACAGAAAGTTTGCACAGAGGGAAATAAGATGGATGGATGTTTCAACATAAAGAAATAAAAAAGTGAAAGCACATATTAGTTTTCTCGAGAAGGTTGGGGTTTTGTCGTGGTTTTCTCAAACAAACTCAAAACAAGATCAACTCGGATCATGACCAAGAACTGCACCAATAGGGTGTATGCAGTGATCCAAAGAGAGTCTCTCAGCCACCAACAATCCCTAAACAAATTCACAACCCAAGAACTCAAAGGTTCTTCCAAAATTCATAGAAGGGAGGAAATTAAAATGGAGACAAAACTCAAATCAAAACTGCAACAGAGACAAAATCTGAGCACAATATTTGAATTACTCTATGGATGGATCTGGCCACCCATCCCTCGAATACAGAGTTGAAGATTACAAACACAAATGTAGAGCAAAAACACGTGCGGATCTCGGCTACACTAGAAAATTTAAAACTATGGTTTTCTAAACAAAACACAAATGTTATAACCAAAAGAGATGGCTATAACAATAGTCATACCACTCAATTTATAGAGGGTTATTATTACTTTCTAAACTACCTCTAGATACATAGAGCATATCCACCCTGTCGGGGGCAAAATGGACCAACTCTTGGGATATTGATTTGACGGCCACGCGCTCCACACGAAGTTGCTTCACCTTGACACAACCCTCGTGATGACACCACGTGCTTCCTCCAATTCCTGCTGGAACCACCATTGCCATGTTTTGAGGCCAAACTCAGCCAAACCTTCCATTCGTAGCGTTGGGTGGTTTCTCGAGGCTCAACCACCAAACTGTCATGAGTATTGCTCCACGTGCACGTCCCCCACGTCCTGGACACGTGTCCTGGTTGTCCTTGACCATGCCGGCAATAAGGCCTGCTCTGCCACGTCCTCGTGTCTGTGCGTGTCCCAGGTGTCAGCCACTGTGGCTAGTCACCTGGCAACTCTAGTCCCTCAGTCAAGTCCTAGCGCTCGTCCTTCACCGCTCCTAGTCCATCAGCACAAACCTGCATGACCTTCACCTTCGTCGTCGACCACCATAACTATGCTCCACACCTGCGCACCACAAGCCGAGAGATATGGTTGCATAAGATAATAACTCATGCCTCAGTTAGTCCATGACTCAACCTGAGATGCTATCCGTTGAAAATCACTCATCATCAACTCGAACCACAACGAACAAGTCAGCTTTGTATTCACGTTATCAATATGGTTCCATTTTGCAAGGAATTTCCACAAATTGGAGTCTATTGTAGACGTACATGAAACAAAGTTACCATCTTGAGCACAAGAATTGGATAGAGTACACACACTAGAGCAAACAGATCAACACAACGCAAGAAAGAAGATCACAAGAGTGCAAACACATTTGTCACAAGAAAAGGCTCAAAAAAGCGCTCGGATCTCACTAGTATCACTAAACAACGCCGTGGCAAAGTGTCGGAGTTGTGTATACTCTTGGAGTGCTTGGGTGTTGAAGGAGGTCACCGTGGGGGTCCTTTTATAGCCCCGAATGAGCCCATAGCCGTTGTTCCTTCCTTGCAAAAAGATGCTAAAATCCGACTCTGCCCGATGTCATTGGATCGGTCTGGTGCGCCACCGGACCGGGTGTTGGAGTGAATATTCCATAGATTAGGGCTAACCCAACAGGTTAGCTATATAGTGTTTACATGGGCCACATGGGCCAAGCCTTAACAGGCCTAACACTCTAACACCCCCCCGCAGTCTGGACGTCCGACGCAGCGGAGTACACAGACTGGACACAAAAAGAAGTACATCACACAATAGGATCCCCCCACAGACTCAACTAGCCACTACTGATGTTGAGGCTGGAGCGAAACTCGGCGAAGGTCGAGGACGGAAGACCCTTGGTGAAGATGTCGGCAAACTGGGAGGTGGTCGGGACGTGGAGGACCCGAACAGTACCGGCGGCGACATAATCACGGACGAAGTGTAGATCGATCTCGACATGCTTGGTCCGCTGGTGCTGCACTGGGTTGGTGGAGAGGTAGACCGCGCTGACGTTGTCGCAGTAGACCACCGAGCTCCTGGAGAGGGGACTGTGAAGCTCGGTAAGGAGCTGCCGGAGCCAGGCAGCCTCCGCCACGCCGTTGGCCACGGCACGGTACTCCGCCTCTGCACTTGAGCGAGAAACGACCGGCTGGCGCTTCGACGACCAGGACACAAGGTTGCCGCCTAAGAAGACAGCGTAGCCGGAGGTGGAGCGTCGAGTGTCTGGGCACCCGGCCCAGTCAGCATCAGTGTAGACGACCAGCTCGGAGGAGGTAGACCGGTGAAGAAGCAGTCCGTAGTCGACGGTGCCCCGGAGGTAGCGGAGGAGGCGCTTGAGCGCCGCAAGGTGGGGCTCCCGAGGGTCGTGCATATGGAGGCAGACCTGCTGCACGGCGTAGGAGATGTCCGGCCTGGTGAAGGTGAGGTACTGAAGGGCACCGGCAAGACTCCTGTAGCCGGTGGGGTCCGCGACTGGGTCACCCGTGGCCTCAGAGAGCTTGGCCCGCGTGTCGACTGGGGTGGAGCAGGGCTTGCAGTCACTCATCTGGGCCCGCTCCAGAATGTCAAGCGTATACTGTCGCTGGTGAAGGAGGAGTCCTGAGGGGCGAGGCTCAGCAGTGACCCCCAGGAAATGGTGAAGCACGCCCAGATCTTTGACTGGAAACTCCCGCTGAAGCGCGTCGACGAAGCGGCGAAGAAGAGACGGACTGGAGGCGGTGAGGACAATGTCATCCACATAGAGTAGCAAGTAGGCAGTCTCTGCGCCATGATGGTGGACGAACAAAGACGTGTCGGACTTGGCCTCCACGAAGCCCAGTGTCACCAGGAAGGTAGCCAGTCTGGAATGCCACGCCCGGGGGGCCTGCTTGAGGCCGTAGAGGGACCTGTTGAGCCGGCAGACCATGTCAGGGCGAGAGGAGTCCACGAACCCCGCAGGCTGACAGCAGTAGACGGTCTCGGTGAGGGCGCCATGCAGGAAGGCGTTCTTGACGTCGAGCTGGTGAACTGGCCAGGAGCGAGCGAGGGCCAGCGAGAGCACCGTGCGGACGGTGGCCGACTTCACAACCGGGCTGAAGGTCTCATCGTAGTCGACTCCGGGGCGCTGAGTGAAGCCCCGAAGAACCCAGCGAGCCTTGTACCGGTCCAGGGTACCATCGGCCCGTCGCTTGTGTGTCCAGATCCACTTGCCGGTGACGACGTTGGTGCCGGGCGGACGGGGCACCAGATCCCACGTCTGGTTGGCGACGAGCGCCGCGTACTCCTCCTCCATCGCCTGACGCCAGTGGGGGTCCAGCAGGGCGGTGCGGACGGAGGAGGGTACCGGAGAAACCTGCGAGTCTGCGGTCGTGGCCGCCAAGACACGGGGCGGCAGGGTACCGGCCGCGTGCCGCGTCACCATCGGGTGGACATGCCGCGGGTCGCGATGAAGGAGCGGTGGATGGTACACCGGCGTCTCGACACGGGCCGCGGGTGGCCGCGGCGGAGGTGTAGGTGTCCCTGGCGGGGACTGGGCCACCGGCGGTGACAGCGGCAGGGACGGCGACGGTGGAGGTGCGAACCCCGGCGGCGGCAGCCGGCGCTGGTAGACCCGCACCGGCTGGGCGAAGCGGCCCGGAGGGGTCGTAACCGACGGCCCCGGAGGCGGTGCAGTCCCACCACCCTCGCTCGGCCCGGGGGCGATCGGAGACGGGGCTCCGCGGAGACGCGACACCACCGAACCCGAGCAAGGTACCGGGCCGGGAGTAGGACCGACAGGTGGTGAGCGAGTACCTGCAGAGAGAGGAAGGAGAGGTGGCTCGACCACCGCGTCAGTCTGAAAGAGAGTGAAGAGGTCAAGGTCAGGGTCGGAGGAGGGTGGTGTGGTGGTGGAGGAGTAGGGAAATACGGACTCATCAAACACCACATGGCGAGAGATGAGGACCCGGCGAGAGCAGAGGTCAAAACAGCGGTAGCCTTTGTGGTCCGGGGAGTACCCGAGAAACACACAGAGGGTGGAACGGGGTGCTAGTTTGTGAGGAGCAGTGGCAGCGGTGTTCGGGTAGCAAGCACACCCGAAGACACGGAGGTGGTCATAGCGCGGAGGGGTACCGAAGAGGGCCTGGTGAGGAGTGGGGGCCGGGCACGCAGTGGAAGGGAGACGGTTGAGGAGGTAGGTAGAGGTATGGAGGGCCTCGGCCCAGAAACGAGCCGGAAGGTGCGCCTGGAGAAGAAGAGTGCGGATGGTGTCGTTGGTCGTGCGGATCATGCGCTCAGCCTTGCCGTTCTGGGAGGAGGTATACGGGCAAGACATCCGCAATTGCATCCCGTGGGAGAGAAAGAAGTCGTGGGAGGTGGAGTTATCGAACTCCCGACCATTGTCACACTGAACGGCCTTAATGGTGAGGCCGAACTGAGTGGACACCCAGGCGAAGAAGTGGCGGAGGGCGGAGAAAGTCTCAGACTTGGCACGCAAAGGAAAAGTCCACACATAATGAGAAAAATCATCAAGCACCACAAGATAGTATTTGTAGCCTGACATACTGGTAATAGGTGAAGTCCACAAATCGCAGTGTACAAGATCAAATGCATGAGTAGCATGTGAGGAAGAAGAAGAAAAAGGAAGACGAACATGACGGCCTAATTGGCACGCATGACAAAGATGCTCATCATGGGATCTAGTACATGGGATAGTGGCACTACGAGTAAGCTGCATCAAGGCGTCGCGTCCGGGGTGACCAAGGCGACGATGCCAGGTGGTAGAAGACGTGGCGGCAGCAAAAACAGCAGTTGTGGCAGGTGACGAAGACGAAGAAGATGTGGCGTACGGAAGCCGAAGGGTGTAGAGGGGGCCGGTGCTGTCACATCTGAGGAGGGGGCGTCGAGTTGCCGAGTCCTTCACAGTAAGACCAAAAGAGTCAAACTCGACAGAACAAGAATTATCAGCAGTAAACCGACGAATAGAAAGAAGATTGTGGACCAAAGAAGGAGCGACAAGAACATCGGGAACGCGAAAAGAGCCGGGAGGGCCGGCGGCACCCACAGATGTGACAGGAAGACACGAGCCATTCGCCACCATGATGGACGAGGGGAGAGAGGAAGAAGGAGGGCGAACAGAGGTGAGTATACCAGGGTCGAGGGTGGTGTGATAGGTAGCACCGGTGTCCGCGATCCACTCGGGACCCATCGGCGGAGTCAGAGTAGGAGTCTGGAAGGCAGCCAGGGCGGCCGCGTCCCAACCAACCAGCCCAGACGGTGGAGAAGCCGGAGGCGTGGGCCACGACGAAACGGCAGGTGTCGAGGTCCAGGGCGACGGAGAGGCGAAAGCGAACCCTGGCTGCGCACCAGCGAACATGGCCGCCGGAGGCCGAGCCTCAGAGCCAGGCCCCTGGAACGGCCACATGGAGATGCGCCCTGACCACGGGTGGTGGAAAGTGGGCCAAGGCGCACTCTGCTGGGGTCCCGGCGTCGATGCGTGGCCACGGACACCACCACCGGAACCACCACCACCACCACCACCGCGGCCACCACGGCGGCGACGTCCACCACCGCCCCCGCCTCCGCCACCTCGACCCCCGCCGCCCATGCTCGGCCCGGGAGGGCGAGGGCCAAGGGCAGACTGTGACGGAGTGGGCGGACGGGTCGGGGTGAAAGTCGCCAGTGCTGTCGAAGAGGACGAGGACCCCGGGCCGGAGATCGATGCAGCCTGAGCCCCCAGAGTGATCTCCTCCAGGGCGAGGTCGTCGCGAACCTGGAGGAAGGTAGGAAAGGGGCGCTGGCGCATGAGCAATGACCGGAGGTGGGTGTAGCGATCGCCGAGGCCGCGGAGGACGTTGAGGACTAGGATGCGGTCCTCCACGGGGCAGCCCAGATCGCCAAGGGAGTCCGCCATGGTCTTCATCTGGCGGCAGTACGCACTGACACTGAGGTCCCCCTGGACGAAGGTGCGAAAAGCGGCGTCGAGGCGGAGAGCCCGGGCCTCGGCGTTGCCCATGAACTGGCTCTCGATGGCAAGCCAAATAGCACGAGCGTGAGGAAGGTTCCGGAGCATGCTGTGGAGGTCGACGGAGATCGTCCCCACGATCCAGGTGAGCACGATGCTGTCGAGGCGCACCCACGCAGCAGTCGGCGCCACACTGATGGGGTCGCAGAGGACGTGGTCATCCAGGGCGTAGCGACGAAGAGTGAGAAGAAGCAAGTCCCGCCAACGCGTGTAGGATGGCAACTCTGACTCCAGGACGACCGGAACCATCAGGCGAATGTTCTGGACACTCCCAGCCGGTAGGTGGAGCTGAGCCACGAGCGGGTCAGCCGGGTCATGCAAGAGCACCGCGGGGATGGTCCGGGGCCCGGTCCCGACTGTCGGTACGGTCGGGACGCCGTACACGCTGCCCATGGTGTTAGCGGAGGTGGCCCCGCCGTCGTGGGCCACAGGCGAAGCGAGGTGCTGTTCCGCCGCGGCAATTTGAGCAGCGATAGCATCGGCGGCCGCGCGCTCGCGCTCCCACGCGAGGGCCGCTTCCCGCAAGCGGGCCTGTCGAGCAGCGTGCTCCGCACGAGCAGCGGTGAGGGCGACGACAGTGTCTTCCTGGTGGGTGAGCGGTGGAGGAGGCGGCGGATCGACAACCATCGACGGGGGGATTGGCGGTGGCGGGTTGGAGTCCTCCAGATCGGCAGTTCCCGCCGGAACCACAGCCGCCACGGCCGCAAGAGCAGAGGCGGCGCCGGCAGCAGTGGGGTCCCCACTGGTGGCGTGAGGCGCAGCCCCCCACGCGGGCCCAAGTGTGGGGGAGACGGGAACCGACCCCCACGCTCCTGCTACCAGGGTGGGCGCGCCAGCAGGGGAGGTAGGGTCGGCGGCGGCTGGCAGGGGGTGGGGCACGGCGACGCGTCGACCAGGGGATGCAGCGCGCACCCAGGAGGAGAGGGGAGGGAAGGAGGAGTTGGAGAAAGAGGGGCGCTGCTGACCAGCCATGGGCGCGCCGGGAAAGATGAGGCGGCGGCGGAGGCGCCCTGGGCGGCGCGGCCGGTCCTTGCGCGGCTGAGGGCGCACACGGTGGCAGCGGGGCCGCGGCTGGACGGCGGCGGAAGCCCTGGGCGGGAGTCTGGCGGCGGCGGCTGAAACCCTAGGATAGGGTGGCGGCGCCAGAAACCCTAGGGCGAGGGTAGCGGCGGCTGTAGGGAGGGTGGCGGCGCCAGAAACCCTAGGGCTAGGGCAGCGGCGGCTGTAGGGATGGAAACCAGGCTGATACCATGTTGGAGTGAATATTCCATAGATTAGGGCTAACCCAACAGGTTAGCTATATAGTGTTTACATGGGCCACATGGGCCAAGCCTTAACAGGCCTAACACTCTAACACCGGGTCCACGTGCCCCGAGTCTGGGATTCTGTCTAGGAGTTTCCTTCTCAAGCAGGCACTAGACCGACCCGATGCGCCACTGGACCGGGTGCCATGTCAGCTAGCCATTGACTCTCTGCGTGCCCGCAAAGTAGTCGTTGGAGGGCAGCACCACGCGTCACCAGACTGGCACTGTTCATGGTCTGATGAATTATTAAAAATAATTCCTGAGAGTGCCAAGTTGAGCCATACAGGCAGTCTGGTGCACATGGACCCAGTTCAATGCGCCAGGCCGCCCAACGGCTAAGGCCAGGCCCCTCACGGACCCGGTCCGGTGCACCACCGGCCCGATCCGGTGAGGCTTAGACCAGCACAATTTAGGCTCTTCTGAGCCTAAGTTCTCCAATCTTTTTCGGCTATTCTTGGGAGCTTCCCTACGACTCAGACAAACATAGTTTCTCTAGGTTTTGCAATATAGCTCAAACCAAGTCTAGCATGCACTTTTTGCTACAAAAGGAGTTAGAAAGCAAAAGCTAGTGCTAGAAATATATATTAGGCATATGCAACTTATCCAAACATTCAAACCTCATGTTCTTAATATTTTACCACAAGTTGCATTTTCCAGTCTCCAGTTTAGCTCATTTGGACTTAGTTTCTTCAATTTGCTTTCAATTGATCTTGTTCTCGTACTCTTATCAAACTAGTTAGTCCAAGGTGGTGTGTTTGACACTTTCACCAAAATAGGTAGAAGTGGCTATCTAACACATTTCCCTTTCAATCTCCCCCGTTTTGGTGATTTATGCCAACACACCTAAAACAACTCCAATATGAGTCAAAAGTGGCAAATTGAAGTTCAAACTCAAACTAAAGAAGTATTGAATGATTTGGCATATTTTGATCACTTAGCCACCACTTGTTTTTGTTTTTGCAATCAAAACATTTTTCTAACTCCTAAGACAAAAGCACTTGGATTTTGCAATTCAAACCAGTTTTAAACACTACTTTTGATCAAATACCAAAAAATCCCTCTTATTCTCATAATATAACTTATGTTCCGTAAGAGAACTATTTTTCCAATAAGAGGGCTCTCTTTGCTATCAAGAGGGTTTTGATAAAAAGACAAGTTTAGATCTTAAATTTTTTAAAAACTTCAAGTGGTGGTCGATCCAGTTGCTTTGGCCTTTAATGTATTCCCCTTTGGCATTAAGAACCAAAACAGAGAAACTAAGTGCGTAACCCCATTGCTTCACCAAGAATAGCGAATGAACATCGAAAGTAATGAGAGACCAAGAGAATTTGAACCAAAGGACATTGATATCGTTCATGTAGTGGAAGCTTCTTTCTTTGTCCAAATTCACCTTTTCCCTTTCAATTCTCCTTTGAGACTACATCAACTCAACTCAGACAAATCATTAGTCTCAAAGGGTCAAGTTGTAGCATATCCTCCCCCCTAAACATCTGCATCATTTAAACTTAGACTTGTGAGGTCTGGGGATAACATTCTACAACTTGAGCACCAAAATAAGCAATAATATGAAATAAAGCATAAATAACATGACCAAAGGCATATGAATGATGTATGCTATAAATGAATACAATTTCCATGTATCTAAGACATTCAACTCACAACGCAACTAACAAAACCTCCTCTCATCTAAAGGCTTGGTGAAGATATCAGCTAGCTGGTGATCGGAGCTAACATGGTTAATATCGATATCTCTCCTTTGTTGGTGGTCTCTTAGGAAGTGATGCTGGATGTCTATGTGCTTAGTGTGGCTGTGTTCAACGGCATTATCTGCCAAGCGAATTGCACTCTCATTATCACATAGGAGTGGGACTTTTCTCAGATTGTAGCCAAAGTCCCTTATACTTTGCCTCATCTAAAGCAATTGCGCACAGCAATGACCTACGACAATGTACTTGGCCTCGGCGGTGGATATAGCAACAAAATTTTGTTTCTTTGAGCTCCAAGACACCAGGGACCTCCCTAAAAACTGACATGTCTCTGATATGCTCTTCCTATCTACCTTGCACCTGGCATAATCGAAACTTGAATATCGAATTAGGTGAAAGGTAGACCCCTTAGGATACTAGAGCCCAAAGTGAGGTGTATGAACCAAATATCTAAGAATCCGCTTCATGTCCATAAGGTGACATTCCTTGGGGTCAGATTGAAATCTAGCACACATACAGGCAGAAAGGATAATGTCTGGTCTACTTGCACATAAATAAAGCAAGGATCCTATCATAGACTAGTATACCTTTTGATCTAAAGACTTACGTCATGTGTCGTGGTCCAAATGATCATTTGTTCCCATCAGCGTCTTGATAGGCTTTGTGTCCTTCATTCCAAACTTCTTAAGGATGTCTTGCGTGTACTTCATTTGGGAGATGAAGGTTCCTTCCTTGAACTGCTTAACTTGAAATCATAGGAAGTAGTTAAGCTCTCACATCATTGACATCTCGAATTTCTGCACCATAAGCCTACTAAACTCTTTACAAGACTTTTGATTAGTAGAACCAAATATTATGTCATCGACATAAATTTGGCACACAAATAAATCACCATTACCAATCTAAGTTAAAATAGTGGGATCAACTTTCCCAACCTTGAATGAATTATAATTTAAGAAGTCTCTAAGTCATTCATACCATGCTCTTGGTGCTTGCTTAAGCCCATAGAGCGCCTTAGAGAGCTTATACACATGGTCAGGATACCTATCATCCTTGAAGTCAGGTGGTTGCTCCATGTAGACTTCCTCCTTGATTGGTGAAGCGTCTCGATCCTTTGGGAACCAAATGTGATACAATTACTAGTCTTAGGAGGCAAGTAACCACATTTATTTCATCAGATGGAAGAATCTTACAAAAGATAATACAATGCCAAAAGCAAGCTCTAATGATCTTAGAAATAGAGGAGCGGGAACCAGCCCTAGCCATAGGGAGACTGGGTGCAGACGCATGCCCCTTCTAGTCAAACAAAGTAGTAATGAAGTCTTCAGTCACTGAAAACCATAATAGAAGAGAGAAAAGCATATTTTAACTCAACCGCCACTGAGCTTCCCGCTCCCGTGGTATCATTTTTCTTTTCCAAAATACTCACACATTTCCCATCCCATTTCCTTTTTTGAAAACAAAACACTAATTGTCATACCACCCCAAACTCATCCATACTAGTGGACATGGACTATTCGGATATATTTTGAACTCTGCACAGAGGTGTACACTTTACCCCCTAGTCCGGCTCTGCGATCTCCCTGCCATGAGACCCGACACTGAAACCCTTTCCTCCCTTGCATGACTTTTACCTTATCGGTTATCCGAAAGGAACAGGGCCACCTCCTCGCGCAAACTAGGATGAAATTATTCCCCCTCCTTGTCCTCCCGGTGCTCCCTAGCCACTGTAACCGTAGGGCACAAACCGTGCAAGTTCAGATCAGGCGACTGCCCATACAGTCTCGAGTGGTTGCACTTGTTATGAGTATTGGTACTAAAGAATGACAAACTGGTCCTTATGTGAGATGGACAATCCTTCATGCTCACACCTAACCCGACTGAGCCAACACCTTTAGGCCCTCCCGAACCAGGGAGTCCCTGATCATCTTGCTCAAAGGTGATAAGGGTGATAACCCTTCATCGTACACATTTTGAAAAACATTTCTTTTGAAAACACAACTCGTAACCCTTTTTTCTTTTATAGTAAAAGGGGTATTCTTAATGCGGGTTGAATCTCATCTCACAAATGCATAGTCACCAACCCATAATCCAGACTTAGGTAGTGGTGGAGAGAGTAGGTATTTTATGCACCATGGGCAGAATTAACTTGCCTTCGCTGAAGCTCTCGTGACACGAAGGTTCTATCTCCGGGAGGTCAGGCTCCTACCCTTCTTCTAGAACTAAGTTTTTCACAACATCGGACATTGCTTCTTTTAGCAAAACAAGCAATAAACAAAACATTAAACATTTGCCTTGTTAAGAAAAGTGTGTCATGTTCTTATTATCATTATTTTATGTGACTTATAAAGTGCTTGGACCATTATTTGTGAATAAAATATCAAAACATATGTGTAAATGAATTTGTGAAAAAGGGGAAATGGGAAAAGGAAAAATAAAGCTTTTCTTGGTAAAATGGGCCATGGGGTTGATTTTGGCTCAACCAGGCACGAGAGCGGGCGTGTGGGCGCGCACGGGCATGACCTAGCCGACCCACGAGCTGGGAAACGACACGGGGATGGTGTTGTGGGGTGGGCCATAAACCAGAGAGAGAGGGAGGGTGATGGCGTTAGGGGGAAATGGACCGGTCTGGGACGAGGGAGAACCGATCGCCGGCGGGTTCGACGGTGGTTCTCTGCTAGTGGTCTATTTCCCTGAGATTGGGGAGGTATGTCAGCACAGGTAGGGTCAGGAAAACACAACGGTGGGCTCAATTTGGCCAGTGGAGGTCTAGAGAGGGTTGTCCATAGTGGGGTAGCGGGTCACCGCGACGACGAGGTCGCGGTGGGGTGTTGGGGGGTATCTGGGGTGGGATGAGGTGCTTTGTGCCTGTGAGATTGTAGTAAAGCTCAAGAGCTATACCAATTTGGCTCTAGTCACCCGAGAAGGGAAGAAGGGGAGATCATCAGAGTTAACGGGGCGATGGTGCCGGCTTTGATTGAGCTCGGGGGAGGGGAGGAAAAGTTGTGAGAGGTGCGAATGGAGAGGGGCTCAGAGCGCTCTTTTTATAGGCCACTGGGAGGGGCTCAGCGACTAGCTAGCCATCAGCGAGTAGCGCATAGAGGCGGTGCATAGCAATGGTGAACAACGGCGCGAGGTGACACCACGACGGCGGTGGCATGTGGGTTCTGGTGCACAACGGGAGGACGGGAGGTGCCTAACTTTACTGTCGTGATCATCGACGAGGAGGGACGGTGGCCAGTGACATTGCTATTCTCCATTATGAGCTCATCACGGGGGAGGAGGAGCGAATAGGCGGGGTCGGGATGGCAGCAACGGGAGTGGGAGGGGTTGGCAGGCGGGACCGAGCTGTCGGTGGGAAGAGTGAGCACGAGCGCTCGGGAGTGGGAGGGGTTGGCAGGCGGGACCGACTGCGGACGATACAACGATTCCCCCGGACGCCTTCTCCTAAGACCTACATCAACCCTCAGTCAAGACCGACGACACGCCCGAGCCCGAGAAGGCCTCGGCCCAGCCCGAGGCACCCTCGGCTCAGCCTGAGGCACCCTCGGCCCATGAGGGTGAGGCACTGCGCGTCGAGGAAGAGCGGAGTGGGGTCACACCTAATCGAAACTGGCAGACCCCATACCTGCAATATCTCCACCGAGGAGAGCTGCCCCTCGACCGAGCCGAAGCTTGGCGACTGGCGCGGCGCGCCAAGTTGTTCGTCTTGCTGGGGGACGGGAAGGAGCTTTAGCACCGCAGCCCCTCAGGCATCCTCCAGCGATGCATATCCATCGCCGAAGGCCAGGAGCTCTTACAAGAAATACACTCGGGGGCTTGCGGTCATCACGCAGTGCCCCGAGCCCTTGATGGAAACGCCTTTCGACAAGGTTTCTACTGGCCGACCGCGTTGGCCGACGCCACTAGAATTGTCCGCATCTGCCAAGTGTGTCAATTCTACGCAAGGCAGACCCACCTACCCGCTCAGGCTTTGCAGACAATACCCATCACCTGGTCGTTTGTTGTGTGGGGTCTGGACCTCATCGGTCCCTTGCAGAAGGCACCCGGGGGCTACACGCACCTGCTGGTCGCCATCGACAAATTCTCTAAGTGGATCGAGGTCCGACCCCTAAACAGCATCAGGTCCGAACAGGCGGTGGCATTCTTCACCAACATCATCCATCGCTTTGGGGTCCCGAACTCCATCATCACCGACAATGGCACCCAGTTCACCGGCAGAAAGTTCCTGGACTTCTGCGAGGATCACCGCATCCGGGTGGACTGGGCCGCCGTGGCTCACCCCATGACGAATGGGCAAGTAGAGTGTGCCAACGACATGATTCTGCAAGGACTCAAGCCACGGATCTACAACGACCTCAACAAGTTCGGCAAGCGATGGATGAAGGAGCTCCCCTCAGTGGTCTGGAGTCTGAGGACAATGCCGAGTCGAGCCACGGGCTTCACACCATTCTTTCTAGTCTATGGGGCCGAGGCCATCTTGCCCACAGACTTAGAATACGGTTCCCCGAGGACGAGAGCCTACGACGACCAAAGCAATCGTGCTAACCGAGAAGACTCACTGGACCAGCTGGAAGAGGCTTGGGACGTGGCCTTACTACACTCGACGCGGTATCAGCAGTGCCTGCGACGCTACCACGCCCGAGGGGTTCGGTCCCGAGACCTCCAGGTGGGCGACTTGGTGCTTCGGCTGCGACAAGACGCCCGAGGGCGGCACAAGCTCACGCCTCCCTGGGAAGGGCTGTTCGTCATCGCCAAGGTTCTGAAGCCCAGGACATACAAGCTGGCCAACAGTCAAGGCGAGGTCTACAGCAACGCTTGGAACATCCGACAGCTACGTCGCTTCTACCCTTAAGATGCTTTCAAGTCGTTCGTACACCTCGTCCACACACAAAGTCTAACCATCAAGGAAGGGTCAGCCTTGCCTCGGCAAAGCCCGACCCTCCCTCAGGGGCTAGAAGGGGGGAACCCCCTCCACGTCAAAATTTTCCTCGGAAAAGATCTTTTCTGTCAGAACGTCTTTCGTGCTTTTCGACTACTTTGAAAGTGGGGTCCTGAAAACGACGGAGTACACGTAAGCAGCCAAGGCTGACCGAGCCGAGGGATTCCTACGCCTCCGGGATACGGATACCTCACTCATCACCTTCTGCGATAAGTAACTCACGCTCGGATAAGCGATTCCGCGGACTGAACAAGTCTTCACGCTCGAAAACTCTTCTGTCGAAACGATTTTTCGGGCCTTCTCGACTATATCGATAGCTGAATCCTACGGACGAGTAAGAGTACACGTAAGCGGCAAGGCCGACCGAGCCGAGGGACTCCTACGCCTCCAGGATACGGATACCTCACTCATCACCTTCCGTGAAAAGTAACTCTCGCTCGGACAAACAATTCTGTTACCGACAAATAAGTCCAGATACTCGAAACAAGAGGAAAAGAAACACAACTTTACAACACGACGCCAGTATGTTTGGGCCTCGGCGGTCGCAGAAAACATACGCACACTACAAGATGAACCGATCCTGTAGGCTCAGACGTCGACGGAGGGGGAGCAGCAGCACCCTTGGCATCGACTCCACCTTCGGCAAAGTTCGACCGAGGGTCTCCACTCCGAAGGACAACGTCAGCGCCACGCCCGGGCTACGCCGCCAGGGTCTCTTTCAGGAATCCGGCCCGAGTAGACGGCTCGGTCGGCCGCCCCGAAGCCTCAGCCAGCTGTCCCCCGAGGACACCAGCCCGACTCGTGGCTCCGGCAACTCGACTCCGGCGCTAGTCCCGCCAGTGGATGGCCCGGCCAGGCTCCGGCCAACGAAGTCTTCTTTTTGAGCCAACTCCGCCTCTGTCCATGCTAACACCGCTGCCTCCGGCTTCGGCTCATCGAAGAGCGGCCGAGGGTTCCCTTAACTAAGCAAGAGGAGCCTCGAGCAGCAAGGCCGACAGAGCCGAGGGACTCCTACGCCTCCGGGATACGGATACCTCACTCGTCACCTTCGCACGAGGCAACTCACACTTGGTTAAGCGGTTCAGTTAGCCAACAGGCGAGTCCTAGTGCTCGGAATGAGGAAAAAACACGGCTCCGTGCCAAAAATACATACATGTTCAGGCCCCGACAACCACAATGAACAGACACCGGCACTCAAGGTGCCATTACTAACGGAACTCCGGTTCCGCCCCCGCGGGTATGAACAACCTCCACACCGGAGAGCCTGCGGGGCGACAAGCTCCGGGCGACTCGCCAGCAACCTCTGTAGCAGCAGCCATGGTCCCAGGACGGACACAGCCACCGGAAGGCTCTCGTTCGCGTCCCCACTCAAGGGACGCGAACCAGACATTAAAGCCAAAGAGCCGGAGGTCGGTCCGTAGGCGGCGCCGACGGCCTCAACGGCGGAGAAGCTTTCTCTAGCTGCCACCACGTCAGCACCAACGGCGGGGTTCGCATGTCCACCAACGCCGCACCAGCGAGCGTGGGCCGCTCCAAAGCGCACCGGCAGGTCCTCGCTCCCGTCCTCGCCATGAAAGCGAGGACAGAGGATGGAATGTTGCATCCTAGCTGGGCAGCAACAGTCCGCCTTCCCCGGCATGGCTGGAGGACGCCTCCTCCGCAGAGCTGGAGGATGGTTTCCACCACCAGAAGCTGGAAGAAGAGGTGGCCAGTCGACCCGTGCGGGAGGTAGAGCCCCGGCTCACCTCGCTCTCCGCCCCAGCAAGGATGATGAAGATCCTTGAAGCTGAGGGCGGGACCAAGATCGCAGCCCGGCTCGCTTCTCCCCACCATCGAACTGGTGGTCACCGTCTTGGGTGACCACCGGCGAGGGGATGCAGCCGGGCTGCCTGATGAAAATCCTTGAAGCCGAACGATAGCTGAAAGGTGCCAACTTCCGCGAAGTTGTGTTCCTCCAATGACGACAAGGCAGAAGAACCGCGGGCGCCCCCCATCCGGGAGCTCGGAAGGTGGAAAGACGTGATGCATGAGGGGAGCGCGAAGACATGGTTGCCTTTCAAGGGGGTCACCCTCCTTTTAAAGGCAACTCTCCCCACTTGCGTCCTCAGTCGTCGCAGGCTGATTCTTCTCCAACACGCTCCAAGGTCCTCCCCCTACGACACGGGGGCTGAGCCCCACGCGTCATGCAAGCTGGCCCAAGGCGGAAGAAGCCAAACCGTCGCGCGCGGTGCTCGTAACTGCCCAGCGGTTACAAGCGCTTCTCCACTTTCGCCCAGACCAGCGGGTGAAAGAGCGGACCGCCATGCAGGCGGCATGCAACCGCACCAAGGGGGCGCACCCTTTCGACTTCGACGCGTCCAGCATGGAGGCCCAGGCCCACACGTCATGTAACCGGCGCGCCGGTTACTACGTGCAAGAAACTGCACCGCCACTCGCGCTGCTACCGTGCCTCCTTGACTGCGGAACCAGTACCGCGACTCGAGGCGACCCTGCGCGTGACCCAACAGTGCCAATCGAGCACATCGGTCACGGGTCAGTCAACCGCGGGAGAAGGCGCGACGGTCGATACGACCAGAAATGGGCCGGCAGTAATGGCGGTGGCAGGCGGGCGGAAGCAGCGGTCAAGTCGTCAGCCAAGCTCACGTCCCCTCCTGGGGCAGCGAGAGAACCCTCTCCCACGGCGTGAAGACGACGCGCCCGTGTTCCGTTCCTCGAACGGCTCGCGCACGCGCAACGGCTGCCCCGCGAACCACTCGTCCCGTCGCATTAACTCTGCGGCAGGACATGCGGCACCTTTGGCAGGAGAAGCAGGCGACGCTTCGCTTCCGCCATAATGACCGCGTCAAAAAAAGGTGTGCCACGTCATTTGATTTCGTATCCTTTTCCTCTTCCTCTTTCTCTCTCTTACGACAGGGACTGGGAAAGGGGATACCCTGAAAGGGATCCTTCTCCGCGAAGGAAATGGGCCCCGAGCCCCCCTACTGATCAGAGGTTCGAAGGCTAGCCCCTCAGAAGGGTTCAACAGCCGCCTCAGAGCACTCGGGCTCCGCGCCCACTACTGGTTAGATGTTCGAAGGCTGGCCCCTCGGAAGGGTTCAACGGCCACCTCAGGCCACTCGGGCTCCGCGCCCACTACTGATCACGGGTTCATAGGCTAGCCCCCGAAGGGTTCGACAGCCGCCTCAGACGCAGAGCGAGGGATGACCCTGGGTACGTTCGATACATAACCAAGGCTCGGGCTACGCTCCTGAGGTACCCTAGGACATTTTCGAGACCAACGGGAACGATTTTGTAACGGAATCCCACCAGAGGGAGGCATCGAGCCCTCGGACCCCGTCAAAAGGGGACCGGGTCCGGCAAATCACCCGTAGGTACTTTTGGAGCGCGCCTCCGGGCCACTAGCCGACCCCTAACGAATGGGGCACGGGCGTCCACTCGGATTACCCGTTAGCAACTCACTGGAGACACCATGTTCGGCGCCCTCCGAGGGCAACATGGCGCTTCCCCCCTCCTCCTTGCGGAAAGGCAACGCAGGGGCGTATGTAAAAAAGTCAAGTCTGTCCTTGACCGCCCTCTTGCTCTGTGCGGAGGCTCGGGGGCTGCTCTCGCAAACCCGGCTCTGGCCAAACCGTTGACAATGTCAACATACCAGCCCGAGAACTTGGGACTCGACTGTGCACTCGGGCTACGGCCAGTTCGCATGAGGGAACAACCAGACCGGCCGAAGCATGACGAAACGCATTAAGACCTCGAAGGAGTCAAACCACTCCTCTGAGGCCTCGAGGGCTACACCCGGCGGGTGCGCTCGCGCGCACCCACCGGAACGAAACGCAACCGAGAAAGGCCGGTCCCCTTGCAAAAAAGTGCGACAAAAGCCTCCAAGCGAGTATTAACACTCCCTTCGAGGCTCGGGGGCTACTGTCGGGGACCATAATTAGGGGTACCCCCAAGGCTCCTAATCTCAGCTGGTAACCCCCATCAGCACAAAGCTGCAAAGGCCTGATGGGTGCGACTAAGTCAAGGCTCGGTCCACTCAAGGGACACGACCTCGCCTCGCCCAAGCCCAGCCTCGGGCAAGGGCAGCTGTAACATCCCAAAATCCTAACCTAGGTTTGAAACCCTAAACTACTCCTCTCCCCTTTTTCATCCTCTAATTCCAAGAACTCCCTTAGATTTTCTTTCATCATATGCATACACTTTGTTTGATCACAAGCACCTCACTTAGATTTTATTTTTCAGCACCTAAGATGATCTATTAAAATTTAATTGTTCAAAAGAAAAAGATATAAAAATGGATAAAGAATTAGAAAATAAAAAGAAAAAGAGAAACCCTCTCCCCTAGCTGGGCCGAATCCAGCCCATGCCGCGGCCGCTTCCCCCCCCTCGCGCCCGCGACTCCCTCCCCTTGGCCCATTTCCGGCCTGCTCCCGCGCGCGCGCCAGCCCGCCCTGCGCTCTCTCTCTCTCGCTGACGAACCGACCCCACCCGCCAGCCGCCCTCTCTCTCGCACGCTCACTCCCACTGGCAGACCGGCCCCAGCTGTCAGCCACTTCGTCGTCCTTCTTCCCCCTCCCCGCGTACGGTCCATCACGGTCACCTCCGGCCATCACCTCCGTCCCCTCCGCCGTCTTCTCGCCACACAGGGAAGTTGGGCACCGCCCCGTCCTCGCCGCAGCGGCCGCGTCCTTGCACGGCACCGCCACCGTGCGGTCTCGTCATCGCCGCTGTGCGGCATTAACTCCGGTACAGTGCGCCTCACCGGCACCATGGAGCTCCGCCGCTCCCCTTCCCTCGGGCGCCTATAAAAGGGCCGCCCCGAGCTCCTCCTTCCCCGCACCGGCCTCAGCCACCCCTCTCCTCCCTCGTCCGAGCTCAATTCGTGGAAGAGCCGTCGCCGTCTTCTCCCTCTCTGGTAAGCCTTCCCCCCCTTCTCCCTTCCCCTCTGGTAGTCCAGCAAGAAATTAGAATGGCTTGCTAGGTTCGCCACACCACCGTGAACTTAGGATGCCACCCCCCTACCCCAATTCCCGCCGGAGGCTCACCGGTGCCGACTCCCGCCGCAGAACTCCGCGACCTCCCCACGGACCGCCCCCTCCCGGCCCCCTCTAGCCAAATTGAGCCCGCCCCTAGGTTCGCCAGCTCCTTCCCGTGCTAAGGCACCTACCCGCTGCCCCGAGAACCGGGCCACCGGCGGCGAATCGCCGCCGAGCCCACCGGCGGCCGGGTTCTCCCTCGCGGACGGCCGGTTCACCCCGCCGTCGACCATAGCGCTGTTTCCCCCCCCCCCCCTTCCGCTTTCGCTGGTGTGTGGGCCCCGCGGCGACGGCGTCATCCCTGCGCGCCCGCGCCGTCTCCCGCCTTGGGCCGCAACTGGGCCAGCGCCCTCGCGCCCGCGCGCGCGCTGTGCCTGGCTGGGCAGATTCCCCCTCCCTGGCCCACCAGCGCCTAAATCCTTGCTCTTTTTCTTTTTTTAGCGCTTTTTCCCCTAATTAGTTTTTCTCAATATTTTATGTACCAAAAATCATCAAAACACTTTCTAGAGTCACATGTAATAATAATGACACACTATGATGGTGAAACCACTGATTGATGTATTTCTTTTATTGACTATTTTCACTAGAAGAAGCGGGGACCGAGGGCCCGGAACCCGTAGCCCCGAAAGAAGGGCCGGAGCCCGATCTCCCGGAAGTAGATCTTTTGTGCCAGGAAAGCTTCGACGAAGGCAAGTCCATCCTTACCTTGATGCATAAATTTCCTATTCTCTCTACCACTGCCTAGGCCGGGAATTCTGGGGGAATATTGCATTGTGAGTGAGAGATGGCCCGCATTAACATATACATTCTGGATACAAAATATGGATTGGGAAGAAAGGCAATGTGTTTCTTCAAATAAAATCTCTTTTTGAAAAGTTATGCGATGAAGGGTACTCACCCTCGTCACCTTGGGAGTGGGATGATCAGGGACTCCCTGGTTTAGGGGAGGGCCTAAGGTGTTGGCTCAGCTGGTTTAGGCGTGAGCAGAAGGATTGTCCCCTCGTATAAGGACCGGCTTGTCATTTTCACTACCTGTACTCCTTTGTCGTACAACCACTTGAGACTGTGTGGGCAGTCACTCAATCCGAACTCGTGCGGTCCAACCCCAGGGTTAAGAAGGCTGGGAAGCACCGGGAGGATAAGGAGGGGGGAAAGTTTTGTCCGGTTTGGACATGGTGGTGGCTTGACTCCTTCCGGATAACCGTTAAGGTTAGGACGTACAAGCAAGGAAAGAGATCCGGCATTCGGGTCTCGTGACGGTGAGATCGCAGAAACCGGGCTAGTGGGTAAAGTGTAACCCTCTGCGCAGAGTCGAAAACCTATTCGAATAGTTCGTGTCCACTGGTATGGACGGGTCTGGTATGGCATGGCAATTAGAGATTTTTTTTTCTATGAGTTTCATGAAAAGGGAAATGTGTGATTAAATGGGTGTTGAGAAAGAAACTAAGGCCACGGGAGCGGGAAGCCCAGTGGCGGTTGAGTTTTTGGTCACTTTTAAGACTATGGGGAAAAACCTTACAGCAACTGCCTTTCTCTAAGAAAATGATGAGTGACTTCAACTCCACCAAATAAAGCATGTATATTATAGGTCTCTTTCTCTCTACAGGAGCGGGGTGGGCTTGCGGAATACCTAGTGTATTCACCCAGATTTATTTATGTTTTTCAGCAGCCGAAGACTTCTTTTCTGCTATGCTTGATTGAGAGGGCTGTGTCTGCACCCAGTTCTGCCTGTGGCTTGGGCTAGTATATTTTTCCTACTGCGCTTCCTATTTTGGCTCTCTAGAGCTTGTACCCCGGTATTGTAATAATTTTTATCGAAACTCTATTCTATTTGAAGTAAGGAATGTGTTTACTAGCCTCCTAGGACTAGTAATTGTATCACATTTGAGTCCCAAAGGATCGGGACGCTTCAGGTGGTATCAGAGCCCATAGGACTGGCCATAGGTCGCAGCCCTGACCCTAAAACTTGCCCTAAAAAGGAAATACCTCTTTCCCCAAGAAAAGTCTTCTCTCCTCCTCCCCGATTTTAACAGACCCTTCTTTTCCTATTCCAGATGGAAGACTCTCTGGACATTAGGACATCCTACTGCTTAGAGGTGGAAGGGTTCCCACACCTGTTGCGAAGCTGTGCGCTTCACATGGGAATCCGCAAGAAGCCGGAATACGTCTGGACGGAGTATATCGAGGGCGGAATGGAGAAATGCTCTATGGCAGTCTACCTAGGAGAAAGCCGAAACTATCCAAACCATCCTTCCTTCCAAGTCACTTTTACCGGATACCGCTTTCCAGATACTTGCCAGAATGTTGCCCGAACAGCCCTCCGACAACTATGCCAGAATTACAATAAAGTGATCTTCGAAACCCCCCTTCGCTACTTTCCACCCAGCAACAAGAATACCCCCACCTGGAGGAAAAGACTTCAGGCCCTGTCAGGAGGAGATCCTATTGAGGATGATCCCACCATCGTCTACATGGCTGGATACCTTCACACCCTTGATAACCAATATGATGACCTCACCCTCCACTGCACCTCCCTAACCTCCCAGGTGGAAAGCCTGGAGCAAAAAGTCAGGGAACTTTCAGGGGAAAAGGCGTCCCTTCAAGAGAGCCTCTCAATAGCTGAAGGCGAAGAAACCAATACCCGTGAAGCGTACCGCACCCTGAAAATGGACTATGACAAGAAACTGAAGAAGCTCGCCCCCGCAAGAAAAATCCGCAAGAAGACCAAAAGCCAAGGATGTCAGACTGAGCAGAAGGGAGAAAACCCTCCAACCCTACCCCCTGCCGGGTTAAGGAACTCGTCCGACACCGAGGAGATGTCCCTGGCCAGCCTTGATGACCTTCTCAAGGAATTTGGGGACACTTTAGAGAAGGAGTTCGGGAGTACCCTAGATAGCACTCGTGTGTGATGAACTTATGGTAGCAGTGTGTTGTATTGTAATGGCTTGATGTAATGAATAAAATAACTAGTTAAAAAAATGGCATGTGCATGATAGTGACTCTCTTCCCATGGCAGATGGCTTCGGATAAAACCACGCCTACCGCCTCCGGGATTGGAGCAAGATTTCCTCTGAGAGCTGAAGGAGAGGTTGGCGGAGAAGGGGGTGAGACCCACCTCCCCGCACCTCCGGAACTACCACTAGACCTAGCCCAAGTTCTAGCTAATCAAACCCGACTCATTGAAGTCCTCACTAGAAGTCTGGAAAACCAGCGCCCAGGTCGTGGAAGGCCACAGGACAGGATGGGAGAATTTTTGAGACTCAAGCCTCCCACGTTCGCGGGGTCCAGCAACCCCCTCGATGCAGATGACTGGCTTCGCACGATCAAGAGGAAGCTGGAAGCCATCGGATGCCCCGAAAATCAGCATGTCCAACTGGCAGCTCATCAGCTTTCAGGAATGGCTTTAGCATGGTGGGACACTTTCAGTGAGGCCGCCAGAGATGTTACCTGGGCAGAATTCGAAACAACCTTCTGTGAGCACCATGTACCTCAGGGGATAGTTCAACTCAAGGAGGATGAATTCCGGGAGTTAACTCAAGGCGGGAGAACAGTCAGTGAGTATGTGCACAAGTTCACAGAGTTGGCCCGTTACGCGCCTGAGGATGTCAGCACCGAGTCCAGAAAGATGGCCCATTTTCTGAAAGGACTAAGACCCGAGCTTAAGACCATCCTCGCCAGCCAAGACTTCCTCAGCTTCTCTCACCTCTCCAACAAGGCTATCCAAGTGGAAAGGGCAAAAGAGGAAGAAAAAGGGCACCTCAAGAGGAAATTCCAAGTCCTCCGAGCTCAACAGCAAGAACGTCACCAGAGAGCTCGACCCTTTGGACTCCCACCCAGGGGTCCAAGCTTCAATAAACCATCTAGACCCACTCCGTCGCGCTACAGTCAGCAAAGTCAGAGCTCCCTTCAGGCATCCTCTATTGCAAGCAACCAACCGCCAGCAAATGTCTGTTGGCACTGCGGGGACCCCAGTCACTTTAAGAATAACTGCCCTCAGTTATAGGCACCCGGACCGACCTACTCCAACTCAGTGAATGGCCCCAATATTCCCTCGGCACCTACCTCCAAAGCACCTCCTTCCAACAGCCAGCAGAGCAGGACTCAGTACCAGTGCAGAGCCCGAGTCAACCATGTCGACGCTCAAGAAGCCCAGCAAGCCCCAGGAGTAGTGCTCGGTGAGTTCCTTGTTGAATTTACTCCAGCTACTGTGCTTTTTGATTCGGGAGCATCCCATTCTTTTATAGCCGCTAAGTTTGTGGAAAAACATGGCATCCCCTCTACACCCCTAGTTGTCCCTTTGGTCACCCGAACCCCGGGATCAGACCTCCTGTGCAAACTCAGGTGCTCCCAAGTCAGAATTCTTTTAAGTGGGGTAGTGTTCCTGGCAGACTTAACCATCTTGCCATCCCAAGGGATTGATGTGATCCTAGGAATGGATTGGCTAGCTAAGCACAAAGGTATCATCAGCTGCGCAAGCAAGACTGTTCTTCTCATAGATCACCAAGGAAAGGCAGTTTCCTATCAAGCCCAGCCGCCCGCAAATGATCCGATGATGTTTAATCTGGCAGCAGAAAACATGTCTGTAATTGAAGAGTTTGAAGATGTATTTCCGGAAGAGTTGCCCGGGATGCCACCAGAAAGAGGAGTGGAGTTCTATATAGACCTCATTCCTGGCACTGCGCCCATCGCAAAGAGACCATACCGCATGGCTCCCACAGAGTTGGCAGAATTGAAACTTCAGATTTCAGAACTGCAGCAAAAAGGGTACATCTGTCCCAGTTCGTCCCCCTGGGGAGCACCCATCCTCTTTGTTACTAAAAAAGATGGGAGTATGAGAATGTGTATTGATTATCGGTCCTTGAATGAAGTTACAATCAAGAATAAGTACCCACTCCCTCGGATCGACGACCTCTTCGACCAGCTGCAAGGAGCCAAATATTTCTCCAAGTGGATATCACCAACTGAGAATCAAGGAAGCAGACATTCAGAAGACTGCATTCGTCACCCGGTACGGACAATATGAATTCACAGTGATGCCGTTTGGGCTAACCAACGCACCCGCCTTTTTCATGAACCTCATGAACAAGGTATTCATGGAAGAATTGGACAAGTTTGTCGTAGTCTTCATAGACGACATCCTGATTTATTCCAAGAATCGTAAGGACCACGAGCGTCACCTTCGGATCGTCCTCGGAAGACTCAGAGCGCATCAACTTTATGCTAAACTCAGCAAGTGTGAGTTCTGGTTAGAGAAGATAGCTTTCCTGGGGCATATCTTGACTGTAGAAGGAATAGAAGTGGACCCATCCAAGGTAGAAGCCGTTTAAAATGGAAACAGACATCCAACGTCAGTGAAGTACGAAGCTTTCTGGGAATGGCAGGGTATTACCGCCGCTTTATCAAGGGGTTCTCCAGCATAGGAAAACCTATGACCGAACTTCTCAAAAAGGACAATAAGTTTGTGTGGACTCCCAAATGTGAGGAAAGTTTCCAGATCATCAAGGAAAAGCTTACAACTGCGCCAGTTTTGACACTGCCAGATATACACCAGGATTTCGTCATCTTCTGTGATGCTTCAAGGCAAGGCTTAGGGTGTGTCTTGATGCAAAATGAGATAGTTATTGCCTATGCATCCCGCCTACTCAAGCCACACGAGCAGAACTACCCTACCCATGACTTGGAATTGGCAGCCATCGTGCACGCCCTAAAGATATGGAGGCATTATCTGATCGGGAACAAATGCCACATCTTCACTGATCACAAGAGTCTGAAGTACATCTTCACGCAACCGGACCTCAACCTCCGTCAAAGAAGATGGCTTGAATTGATCAAGGATTATGACCTCGAAATCCACTACCACCCTAGGAAAGCCAACGTGGTAGCAGACGCCCTCAGCCGAAAACCTTTCGGGATTAAAGGAACCAACTTTCTAGAAGATTGGAAGAAAGAATCAACTCAGCTAAATGCATGTCTGGGAGACAACGGTAGCCTGGAAGTCAAGCCAAGTCTAGAAGATCTCATATGCAAGGCTCAACGCCTGGACGCAGAGACGGCCAGACTTATAGAAAGAGCTCGCAAGGAGCAACTTCCGGACATTAGGACAGATGAGCAAGGAGTCCTCTGGTTCAAGAACCGCCTGTGTGTACCAGTGGGAGAGGCACGGGAAGTCCTGCTCAATGAAGCCCACAACTCAGCTTACTCCATCCACCCAGGAACCACCAAGATGTACCTGGATCTCAAGGCCAGATACTGGTGGAAAGGGATGAAGAAGGAAATAGCACAGTATGTGGCCCGGTGTGACACCTGTCAGCGAACAAAGGCTGAGCATCAGAAGCCTACGGGCCTACTTCAACCCCTCCCAGTACCCGAATGGAAGTGGGAAGAAATAGGCATGGATTTCGTGACCGGACTGCCCCGAACACAGAAAGGAAATGATTCCATATGGGTAATAATCGATCGTCTCACCAAGGTGGCCCACTTAGTTCCAGTAAAGACCACTTTTGGAGGGGCCGCCCTTGCCCGAATATACCTTAAAGAGATAGTCAGGCTCCATGGCATTCCGCGGAAGATAGTATCAGATAGAGGAACGCAGTTCACTTCAAAATTTTGGAAAGGCCTCCAGCAAGCAATGGGCACCAAGCTAGATTTCAGCACCGCTTACCACCCCCAGTTAGATGGTCAAACAGAAAGAGTCAACAAGATCCTCGAAGATTTGCTAAGAGCCTGTGTGCTAACTTTCGACAGGGATTGGGAGTCTAGTTTGCCGTACGCCGAATTCTCGTACAACAACAGCCATCAGGCCAGCATCAAAATGTCACCGTTCGAAGCACTGTATGGAAGAAAATGCCAGACTCCCCTAATGTGGTCCAATGTAGGGGAAAGGACACTAGAAGGACCCGACTTTGTTAAAGAAGCCGAAGAGAAAGTCGCTTTGATCCGCAGGAGGTTACTTGAAGCTCAGAGTCGACAGAAGAGTTACGCAGACAACAGACGAAGAGAACTCAGATTTGAGGAAGGAGATTTCGTTTATCTCAAGGTCTCCCCGATGCGTGGTGTCAAAAGGTTCCAAATGGAAGGAAAGCTAGCACCACGTTTCGTCGGTCCCTACCCCGTCATTGCCCGAATAGGACCCGCAGCATACCGTCTTGAGCTACCAGAATCCATGTCAGATATTCACAATGTGTTCCATGTGTCTCAACTCCGCAAATGCCTAAAGGTACCAGAAAACCACATCGAGGCAGATGCAATTCAGATTCAAAAGGATCTCCAGTACTGAGAAAAGCCAGTGAAGATTCTCGACTCAGCAGTCAGAAGGACCCACAACTGAGAAGTGAAACTGTGTAAGGTTCAGTGGAGCAGAGATGGAGAAGAGGAAGCCACCTGGGAAAATGAGGACTCTCTGAGGAAGGAATACCCTTACCTTTTCTCGAGCCCCGTCTGAATCTCGAGGGCGAGATTCCTTTAAGTGGGGTAGGTTTGTAACATCCCAAAATCCTAACCTAGGTTTGAAACCCTAAACTACTCCTCTCCCCTTTTTCATCCTCTAATTCCAAGAACTCCCTTAGATTTTCTTTCATCATATGCATACACTTTGTTTGATCACAAGCTCCTCACTTAGATTTTATTTTTCAGCACCTAAGATGATCTATTAAAATTTAATTGTTCAAAAGAAAAAGATATAAAAATGGATAAAGGAATTAGAAAATAAAAAGAAAAAGAGAAACCCTCTCCCCTAGCTGGGCTGAATCCAGCCCATGCCGCGGCCGCTTCCCCCCCCCCCCCTCGCGCCCGCGACTCCCTCCCCTCGGCCCATTTCCGGCCTGCTCCCCCGCGCGCGCCAGCCTGCCCTGCGCTCTCTCTCTCTCGCTGACGAACCGACCCCACTCGCCAGCCGCCCTCTCTCTCGCACGCTCACTCCCACTGGCAGACCGGCCCCAGCTGTCAGCCACTTCGTCGTCCTTCTTCCCCCTCCCCGCGTACGGTCCATCACGGTCACCTCCGGCCATCACCTCCGTCCCCTCCTCCGTCTTCTCGCCGCACAGGGAAGTTGGGCACCGCCCCGTCCTCGCCGCAGCGGCCGTGTCCTTGCACGGCACCGCCACCGTGCGGTCTCGTCATCGCCGCTGTGCGGCATTAACTCCGGTACGGTGCGCCTCACCGGCCCCGCGGAGCTCCACCGCTCCCCTTCCCTCGGGCGCCTATAAAAGGGCCGCCCCGAGCTCCTCCTTCCCCGCACCAGCCTCAGCCACCCCTCTCCTCCCTCGTCCGAGCTCAATTCGTGGAAGAGCCGCCGCCGTCTTCTCCCTCTCCGGTAAGCCTTCCCCCCCTTCTCCTATGGTAGTCCAGCAGGAAATTAGAATGGCTTGCTAGGTTCGCCACACCGCCGTGAACTTAGGACGCCACCCCCCTACCCCAATTCCCGCCCAAGGCTCACCGGCGCCGACTCCCGCCGCAGAACTCCGCGACCTCCCCACGGACCGCCCCCTCCCGGCCCCCTCTAGCCAAATTGAGCCCGCCCCTAGGTTCGCCAGCTCCTTCTCGTGCTAAGGCACCTACCCGTTGCCCGAGAACCGGGCCACCGGCGGCGAATCGCCGCCGAGCCCACCGGCGGCCGGGTTCTCCCCCGCGGACGGCCGGTTCACCCCGCCGTCGACCATAGCGCCGTTTCCCCCCCTCCCTTCCGCTTTCGCTGGTGTGTGGGCCCCGCGGCGACGGCGTCATCCCTGCGCGCCCGCGCCGTCTCCCGCCTTGGGCCGCAACTGGGCTAGCGCCCTCGCGCCCCCGCGCGCGCTGCACCTGGCTGGGCCAAATTCCCCCTCCCCGGCCCACCAGCGCCTAAATCCTTTCTCTTTTTCCTTTTTTCAGCCCTTTTTCCCCTAATTAGTTTTTCTCAATATTTTATGTACCAAAAATCATCAAAACACTTTCTAGAGTCACATGTAATAATAATGACACACTATGATGGTGAAACCACTGATTGATGTATTTCTTTTATTGACTGTTTTCACTAGAAGAAGCGGGGACCGAGGGCCCGGAACCCGTAGCCCCGGAAGAAGGGCCGGAGCCCGATCTCCCGGAAGTAGATCTTTTGTGCTAGGAAAGCTTCGACAAAGGCAAGTCCATCCTTCCCTTGATGCATAAATTTCCTATTCTCTCTACCACTGCCTAGGCCGGGAATTCTGGGGGAATATTGCATTGTGAGTGAGAGATGGCCCGCATTAACATATACATTCTGGATACGAAATATGGATTGGGAAGAAAGGCAATGTGTTTCTTCAAATAAAATCTCTTTTTGAAAAGTTATGTGATGAAGGGTACTCACCCTCATCACCTTGGGAGTGGGATGATCAGGGACTCTCTGGTTTAGGGGAGGGCCTAAGGTGTTGGCTCAGCTGGTTTAGGCATGAGCAGAAGGATTGTCCCCTCATATAAGGACCGGCTTGTCATTTTCACTACCTGTACTCCTTTGTCGTACAACCACTTGAGACTGTGTGGGCAGTCACTCAATCCGAACTCGTGCGGTCCAACCCTAGGGTTAAGAAGGCTGGGGAGCACCGGGAGGATAAGGTGGGGGAAAGTTTTGTCTGGTTTGGACATGGTAGTGGCCTGACTCCTTCCGGATAACCGTTAAGGTTAGGACGTACGAGGAAGGAAAGAGATCCGGCATTCGGGTCTCGCGACGGTGAGATCGCAGAAACCGGGCTAGTGGGTAAAGTGTACCCCTCTGCGCAGAGTCGAAAACCTATTCGAATAGTCTGTGTCCACTGGTATGGACGGGTATGGTATGGCATGGCAATTAGAGATTTTTTTCTATGAGTTTCATGAAAAGGGAAATGTGTGATTAAATGGGTGTTGAGAAAGAAACTAAGGCCACGGGAGCGGGAAGCCCAGTGGCGGTTGAGTTTTTGGTCACTTTTAAGACTATGGGGAAAAACCTTACAGCAACTGCCTTTCTCTAAGAAAATGATGAGTGACTTCAACTCCACCAAATAAAGCATGTATATTATAGGCCTCTTTCTCTCTACGGGAGCGAGGTGGGCTTGCGGAATACCTAGTGTATTCACCCAGATTTATTTATGTTTTTCAGCAGCCGAAGACTTCTTTTCTGCTATGCTTGATTGAGAGGGTTGTGTCTGCACCCAGTTCTGCCTGTGGCTTGGGCTAGTATATTTTTCCTACTGCGCTTCCTATTTTGGCTCTCTAGAGCTTGTACCCCGGTATTGTAATAATTTTTATCGAAACTCTGTACTATTTGAAGTAAGGAATGTGTTTACTAGCCTCCTAGGACTAGTAATTGTATCACATTTGAGTCCCAAAGGATCGGGACGCTTCAGCAGCCGACCCCGGAGGATTCACGTCTCGCCCGAGGGCCCCCTCAAGCAATGGACACACCTTCGGCTCGCCCGAGGCCCAGTCTTCACCGAGAAGCAACCTTGGCCGGATCGCCACACCGACCGACCGTATCGCAGGAGCATTTAATGCAAGGATGGCCTGACACCTTATCCTGACGCACGCCCTTCAGTCGACAGAGCCGAAGTGACCACAGTCACTTCGCCGCTCCACTGACCTGCCTGACAAGAAGACAGCGCCGCCTACGCCGCTCCGATTGCTGTGCCACTCGACAGAGAGAGGCTAACAGCAGCCAAGTCCGACTTCGGGCACCATAGGAAGCTCCGCCTCGCCCGACCTCAGGGATCGGACTCGGCCTCGGCCTCGGCCTCGGAAGATGACGAGCTCCGCCTTGCCCGACCCCAGGGCTCGGACTCGGTCTCAGCCCCGGAAGATGACGAGCTCCGCCTCGCCCGACCCCAGGGCTCGGACTCGGCCTCGGCCCCGAAAGCCGACGAACTCCGCCTCGCCCGACCCCAGGGCTCGGACTCAGCCTCGGCCCCGGAAGACGACGAACTCCGCCTCGCCCGACCCCAGGGCTCGGACTCAGCTTTGGCCTCAGACGATGGTCTCCGCCTCGCCCGACCCGGGGCTCGGACTCGACCTCGACCTCGGAAGATAGACTCGACCTCGACCTCGGAGGAGCCTCCGCCTCGCCCGACTCAGGGCTCGGACCGACCACGTCATAGGGGGGCCCATCATTATCCTACCCCTAGCTAGCTCAGGCTACGGGGAACAAGACCGGCGTCCCATCTGGCTCGCCCCGGTAAACAAATAATGACGGCGCCCCGCGTGCTCCATGACGACGGCGGCTCTCAGCCCCTTATGGAAGCAAGGAGACGTCAGCAAGGACTCGACAGCCCCGACAGTTGTCCTTCCGCAAGGCTCCAGCGCTCCTCCAACGGCCACGACATCACATGAACAGGGCGCCAAAACCTCTCCGGCTGCCACGATGGCATGTACTTAGGGCACTAGCTCCTCTCTGCTAGACATGTTAGCACACTGCTACATCTCCTATTGTACACCTGGGCCCTCTCCTTACGCTTATAAAAGGAAGGCCCAGGGCACTCGTACGGGAGGTTGGCCGCGCGGAGAGGACGGGACGGCGCGTGCAAGCCTCTCGCTCCCTCCCACGCGGACGCTTGTAACCCCCTACTGCAAGCGCACCCGACCTGGGCGCAGGACAAACACGAGGGCCGCGGGTTTCCCCTTTACGCCTGTCTCCTTGTTTCCCCCATTCGTGCTCCGTCTCGCGCCGACTCATCTGGGCTGGGGCACGCGACGACAATTTACTCGTCGGTCCAGGGACCCCCCGGGGTCGAAACGCCGACAAATAGAATAAGCCGAATTGTGGGTTTATCTAGTAGAATTTCTCATGCTTCCCCTTTTGGCATGCACAAGCTGTCCTTACACCAGAGAATTCCTTTTTCATCTGTTCTGAAGACTTAGGGTTGTTCCTTGTTGGACCTTTCCACAAGTCTCATGGTTTTTGCATCTAGAAGTAGAGCTTTGTGAATGTAGTCTTCTAGCAATGGCTAAACTTCTATGATGCCACTCTTTCCCAAGAAAGCATTAAGCTAAGCAGACTCTTGCTTCCAGTCTTCAAGAAAACTTGTTGCCTTCTTTCCGAAAGGTTTTCGGCTGAGGCATCGACCACTACATTTGCTTTTTCTAGATGGTGATGCACTTCAAGGTTTTAGTCTTTGATCAGTTCTAACCATCTTCGCTGATGGAAGTTGAGATCCAGTTGGGTGAAGATGCACTTCAGACTCTTGTGATCTGTGAACACGTCACACTTATTTCCAATCAGGTAGTGCCTCCATATTTTTAGGGCATTCGCTATGGCTGCTAGCTACAAGTCACGTGTCGGGTAATTCTGCTCATGTGGCTTGAGTAGCCGAGATGCATAAGTGATGACTTTCTCAGTTTGCATAAGTACACATCCTAGACCTTGCCTGGCGGCATCATAGAAAATAACGAAACTCTGATGGATATCTGGCAATGTCAACACCAGAGAGATGGTGAGCCTTTTTTATTTCTCGAAAAACTATCTTCACATTCCTTGGTCCAAATGAACTTATTATCCTTCTTGAGGAGTTCTATCATTAGCTTGGCAATACTGGAAAATCCCTTGATAAAGTGGCGGTAATATCCTGCCATTCCTAGAAAGCTTTGGATTTCACTAATGTTGGTCGGTTGTTTCCATTTGGACACTACTTCTACTTTGGAACGATCCACTTCTATTCGTTATGCGGCTAAGATGTGCCCAAGGAAGGCAATATTTTCTAGCCAAATCTCACATTTGCTCAGTTTGGCATACAATTGGTGTGATCTGAGTCTTACAAGGACAACTCGGAGATGGTGCTCATGCACTTCTCGGCTCTCAGAGTAGATGAGAATGTCGTTAATGAAGACTACGACAAACTTATTCAACTCTTCCATGAATACCTTGTTCATGAGGTTCATGAAGAAGGCAGGTGCATTGGTTAGGCCGAAAGCCATTACCGTGAACTCATATTGGCCATACCTGGTAACAAAATGTAACACCCCGTCCAATCCCGGACCGGTGGTGCTTACTCCTCGCAGCTCTCTAGGATCATATATTGTCCCCACAAACCAACACAAGTCTTTTGTGCGCACTTTGTTCTCACTCATGCGCACCCGAGAAAACTTCCCGGTCGGTCACCCATCCCAAATTGCTCCAAGCCAAGCACGCTTAACTTAGAGGTTCTTTCGAGAAAGGCTTTCAAAAAAGAAGATGCACCTTGTTAGTATGGATACTCTATTAATTCTGTTAAGCCTTGAGCCAGGACATCACCGTCCTAGGGGCCAGGCTATCACACAAAAGCAGTTTTCTGAATATCTCATTCCTTGATTATCAGCTGATGGTACCCTAATCTTAGATCAAGCTTTGAGAAATAGTGGGCTACTTGAAGTTGATCGAAAAGGTCATCAATCTGAGGTAGCGAATACTTATTCTTGATTGTGACTTCATTTAAGTATTGGTAATCAATACACATCCTCATGGTTCCATCCTTCTTGGTGACAAACAAGACTGGGGCTCCCCAAGGTGATGAGCTAGGGCGAATGAAGCCTTTTTGTTGAAGCTCTACGATTTGTGTCTTCAATTCTGCCAATTCTGTAGGTGCCATACGGTATGGTCTTTTTGCAATCGGTGCCGTCCCAGGAGAATGTCATTGTAGAATTCCACTTCTCTTTCTGGAGACATTCCTGGTAATTCTTATAGAAATACATCCATAAATTCCTCAACTACAGATATGCTTTTTGTTGTGAGACTCGACATCATCGGGTCTTGAGCTGTTGGTCGGGATAGGCAAGAAACTGATTTCCCTTGATGATCGGTGAGAAGGACAATCTTGTCTACACATCCTATGACACCATTATGTTGGGACAACCAATCCATATCTAGGATTACATCGATTCCCTGTGAAGGTATCACTGCTAGGTCTGCTAGAAACACTACACCACTTAAAAGGATTCTGACTTAGGAACATTTGAGGTGGCATAGAAGGTCTGGCCCTGGAGTTCAGGTGATCAAGATGACATCTAACGGTGCAGTTGGAATCTATGCTTTTCCATGAAATGCGTGGCTATGAAAGAATGAGATGCTCCAGAATAAAAAAAGTACTGCAGCAGCGGTAAATTCTACCAAGAACTCACCGAGCACTACTCTAGGTGCCTGATGAGCTTTCTGTGCGTCGATGTGGTTTACTCGGGCCCTGTTGTGGAATTGTTGTTTGCATACTTGGCTATTGGTGGTGGGTGTCTTGGAGGCTAGTGTTGGAGCATTCTTGGGGCAGTTGACAGAGTTGGAGAAGGCAGATGCTGCTGGCTTTAGTTACGGGTAGTTTTTATTGAAGTGACTGTGGTCACCATAGTGCCAACAAGCTTGGGCATTGGCCGAAGGCTGGTTGCTTGCTACAAACTGAGTGTGGAAGGAGCTCTAACTTGGCTGGCTAAAATGCGGCGAAGTAAACCCTGCTAGGTTATTAAAGTTCTGCCCTTTGGGAGGAAACCCAAAGGATCGAGTCCTCTAATGCCTTTCCTGCTATTGTGATCAGAGAAGTTGAAATTTCCTCTTAAGATGACCTCTTTCTTCTTCCCTGTCCCTTTCTACTTGGATGGCTTAGTTCGTGAGATGAGAGAAGTTGTGGAAGTCTTGGCTAGCAAGAATAGTCTCGAGCTCCGGCCTTAATCCTTTGAGGAAATGATCCATCTTCTTGACCTCTGTACTCACGTCATCTGGTGCATAGTGGGCAAGCTTTGTGAACTTGTGAATGTACTTGCTGACAACTCGTCGTCCTTGAGCTAGACATCCCTATGAGCACATGATGCTTCAAATTCTACACATGTGGCATTCCCCATAGCAGCACTAAAGGTGTCCCACCAGCATAGGCCATCCCAGAGAGTTGGTGGACAGCCAGTTGAACACATTGGTCTTTGGGGCATTTGATAGCCTCTAGCTTCTTTTTGACTGTGCGTGGCCAATCATCTGCATCGAGTAGGTTGCTTGATCCTATGAACATGGGAAGCTTGAGCCTTAGGAACTATCCCATCCTATCCTGCGGCCTTCCTCCGTTCTGACGCTGGTTCTCTAGGTTTCTCGTGAGGACTTCAATGAGTCGGGTTTGGCTGGCTAGAACTTGGGCTAGATCTAATGGCATTTCCAGAGGTGTGGGGAGGTAGGTTTAGCTTCCTTCCCCTGTCCTCTCCTTCATTACCTAGGTGGATTCTTGCCTCGTTCCGTGATGCTGCAGGCGCAGCTCTATCTATGGCCACCGGCCAGATGAGAAGAGGGATTACTACTATGCATAAGCATATGTCATTTTTTGAACAACCATTTTTATTACATTAATCAAACGAGTTCATAGATTACACTACACCTAGCGTCACCTACTAAAGCGTGTCCTAAGCCCTTAAGGAGCCCGTTGAGGTCAGCTAAGGACACTTCCTTGACGTCAGAAAGGTTGTCTAGTCCTAGGGTGCTTTTAGTTCGTCAGGTATTTATTATTAGTAGAAGCCAAGTTTTAGCAATATCCAACCCATGAACCATTTCCTCATCGAGGAACATCATTACCATCATCGTAACCAGAAACATAAATTGAACCATAGTAACGCAGATCATCTGTATCTCTAATCAAAGGAGCTCCCAAGGCCATTCATAACCGTGATCACAGTTGATATATCAGTTTCATTCCTCTGCAGAGGTCGCACACTTTAACCATGAGCTGTGATTCCCGTTATGCCCGAGGAGCGCTACTCCCCATTGACCACTACCTAGGTGATATGGTATGGTATCACTACGTAGCCTTTACAAAGATTCCCCTGGTGTGTAGTCACCCATTAGGTTTCGCCGGTCGTACAACACAGTACTCCTCACAAAGGTGGGTGACTAACAAAACCAAATCGAATGAACCTCAACACCCATCCTTAGCAGAGCAAGCACCATGCCCCGGCCCCCATTAACGGCATAACGGCGAAGCCAACTACACCACCAAGTTCCTCCAATTAATTAGCTAACGGCGTCCTATACCACCCTCATGGTTGTACTGTTTTTTCGGGTGGCCATCCAACGAACAGGTCCTTACGGATAGGTACTCGAAAAACAGCCCGAGTCCCCTAAAGTAACACATGCTCATCATCATAATCAAGATATCATCATCGTATCATAAATATTCTCATCATGTTCATTGATTAAAGTAAAGCAGTAGCATAATTCTAATCATAGTAACCAATTCCCAAAGGGTAAACAAGGACAGAAAAACAGAATACTAGTCAATCCTTAGGTTTATCATGGTATGCGGGACAACGAATTATAAAGTAAATAGGACATAATGGGTCAGAGGATACTTGCATTCACCAAACAGATGCTCAGGATCTTCAATCTCGTAGAACTTGAAGAACTAGATCAGTTGGTCGTCAGGGCTTGATAATCGATTCCTCGAGGCTCGGGAATGGATCACATTCTAATCGCGACGCGAAGCGAAGACGAGCAGGCACAAGCAAACAAACATATATGTATGCATAAGAACATTTCTCCATACAAAGAAAAACATACTAGAAGCTGGCAATACGAAATATAAGCTCACTACTACGGTCACGCAAGAAAAAGAAACATGATAGTCGGAGCTATGGTTGAGAAGTTAGCGCGTTCACACTAAACAAGTATAACTAGAATATTTAATTCGACATACTCGTATTATTCGACATTTATTTAATGCAACTAGAGCTATCGCCTAGCTTTAATAAGCTGACTACGCTAACAATTATTAGTTAAATAAGTAATTTAAATACCATTAGTGACTCTAAGCGAGACGAATTAGCGGAGTGAGACGAAATACGTAACGCGTCAAACAGCACGGCCGCACGCACACAGTACGTGCAGCACACGTACGGCGCGCGGGTCGACACGATACGAGAAAACTAATAAATAGATAGTATGATTAAACAAACCAATTATTAATCAAGAATATTTCAGTTAAGACTAACCATGTTGGTGTCTAATTATAAATGCGCAAACCAAACTCCTAAATTAGATTTAAATTTAAACGTCGTTCTATTAACCATCGGTAAAACAAACATTTAAATAAATTAAATAAAATATGCAATAACAGATAATATTACTTCTAACATGTAGATAATTTTAATACGAATCTAACACTACTTGAACGGATTGAATTGGATTTAAAACGCAAAAGTTATTACAGTTTTAAATGGAACCAAATTCCTGCGCACAGTTTTAAAATTGGTTAGGGCCAGTTTTGCAAAACCGTTATCTTTTTTCTCCCTCCTCCTCCTTCTCACCATGGAAGGGTAGAAGGGGAGGGGGCTGCGTGCGCAGGGGTCGAGTGGGTTGGGGGGCGGGCGGGCGCCGAGCACCGCGGGCAGGTGGACGCCGTCGCCGGATCGTGCCAGCCGGCCACCACTGCGGGTCGTGCGGGGGGAGGGGCATGGGGGAGGGGTGCCGCCGGGGGAAGGAGAGAAGAGAGAGGGTTGTGCTGGGGAAAACAAAAACGAAAAACTCCATGGGCAACGATGGAGGACGGGCTCACCGGAGAAGAAACCCTCACCGGAGTTGAGAAAAACGTCGATTGAGGACGAACCGTCGGTCCGATCGATGAATCGAAAGCACCGAAACGAAGCTCTCGACGAGGCGAACATAGCAGTACCCTCGGATTCCGCTGATGATGCATGAATTGGAAGTAATTGCTCGCTGGAGTTGTCACCGGAGTTGGAACCGCTCCGAACTTCGTCGAGCAATTCCAAGAGATGGGGAATGAATCTGGGAAAACCGTCTTATGGTTCGGAAAGAGCTCAGCGAAGAGAAGTCGGCCATATATATAACTAAGGTTTGGACAAGATAAAAATTCAGGTCGAATTCAGATTTTACAATTTACTAAATTCAGAAAAGCCTAGAAATCCATATTTGGTGCTCAAAATATTGTAGATACTTCCAAAAAAATCTAGAAAAATTCCTAGAAATGTTTTGGCACCTAGTAGGGGTGGGCATTTTAAAACCGAAAACCGAACCTGAACCTGAATCGACCGAATTGTTGGTCTATTCGGGTTTTCAGATTCGGTTCCTAAATATGCTATATTTCGGGGTATGGGTTCGGGTTCGGTTCCTAACCTTTAAAACCCGAATAGACCAAATAACCTGAAATATAAAAAAGCTCTTAATATGTGATGGTATTATTATATGATTTATAAACTTATTAACCAAAAATAATGATATCATCTTAATGATAGTATATATATCTATGTATGCTATTTTTTATAGTCACTTGTTGTAATAATAGTACTTCCAATTAATTAATCAATGTATATATTTTAACAAAAGATACTAGCTTCTCTACTATTCGAGTCTATTCGGTGGACCGAATAAACTGAACCAAAATTGTGAGTCTATTCGGGTTCAGTTCCTAAAATTATTTTGAACATCTCGGTTCTCATTTTTTAGAACCCGAAATTTCACAAACCCGAATAGACCGAACCGAATTACCCTGATAGACCGAATGCCCAGCGCTAGCAACTAGTGAACTCAAAAACATATTTAGAGTTTCTAAAATTATTTTAAAGTACCTCAAATAAATAATTTTTGGTTTTCGGAAAATAGAAAAATATTCCTAAAAAATATGAAAATTTAGCGAGAGCTTCTATAAGATTTATTAACATGTTTCAAAGACCTTTTGTACTTATAAACACTATGCAACAACATGAATGCACCAACCAAAGCATATCTAGGGCTCATTCAACTAGGTTTTTGTCAATATAAAACAAAATAATTCTCTATTTTTAGGAAAAAGAGAAGGAAAGCAAAGAAATGAGAGAGTAACACCTAAATATGGTGGATATTAGAAAATAAATTTTATACCCCCAAATTCAGGGTGTTACAAATCTAACCCCCTTAACAGAATCTCGCCCTCGAGATTCAAGGAGAGGCTAGCAAGAAAATGAGATTGGTTCATTGCTCTTTCATAGCTTATTCTGACTCAGCTTTGACTCTGTCAGCTTAACTTGTGAACTGGTTGCTTTGACCTTCAGATGCTCAAGACCAATTGATACAATTCTTAAGGATCCCTTGGACAAGTGTGTTAGGACCCACGCACGCTTTTGCTGCGCCACTCTGATCTTGTTGGTTGATGTTGATTGCATTGTCTTCATTAGGGTTAGCAGCTAACCCCCTTAAGAGAAGCATTGATATGCACTTGATGAGGACGTTGCCAACTCTGATCTTGACTGATTAAGAGAAGTTGGATGTTGCGAATCGGACAAGTGCAAGAGGAAAGGGTATAGATAGAAAAGGTAAGCATAGATGGATTGAAGAGAGAAAAGGGAGAGCACCCAACTACGTAACTCTATGGCACTCAGCTAGTAAACTAATGTCATTGCGGACCAAAGGCCACAACACTCAACACTCATTTCAAAGAAGCAAATCAGTCATAACACAAAGACAAACATCATGAACACACAACAGCAAACATCTCATTGATATATGTTCCTTTTAATTAAATGGTGGTCTTTCTTGAAAAGGGAATAACTACTTTCTAAGGTTGTCGAAGGAGGAGGAGGATAACAAAATGTATGAGACTTGAGCATGAGAACAACAAAGGACAAAGCTGAAGCATGACTTGCAAAGCGGCAAGGGAAGGGAAACAACCAAGGACAAGATAGGTAAAGCCACACTCTCGAACTTAAACGGGAGAGAGAATGCTTTAAAATGCAGGTGCAAGATAAGCATCAAGGTAAATGTCAAGAGACGACAAGGGTTAAAGGTAATAACAGATAGAAACACGACAAGGGATGGGATTGAGACAAAACTTGCAATGAATCAAAGAAGGGGAGCGGTCAATGATGGAGTAGGTGAGGCATTTTCCCCGAACAGGGATGCAAAAGAGGAGGTTTTGAAGGGTAGGTTCAAAGTAAGCGTGAAGATAAGGGTACAGATATTACAAGGGTTTAAAGGTGATAACGAACAATGATGTAGGAGAGGAGGTAAATGGGCATAAGGACAAAGTATACAAGTACCATAAGGGATGGGGTTAAGACAGGACCTGCAAATGGAAAAGGAGAGGGTGTGTCCAAGGGTCATATAGGTAAATTGCCGCTCTCAAATTGAGGTGGAAGAGAGGAGATTTTCAAAGAGCAAGAATAAAGATGAGTATCAAGGAAAATCGATGAATGACAAGGTGATGGTGATAACAAATAAAAACACAACAAAGGATGAAATTAAGACAAAACTTGTAAGATAACAAGGAGTGAAAAAAATCAAGGGAGAGATATGTAACTCATAACTCTCAAACTGGGTTGGAAGAAAGGGGAGGCTTTTAAAGGATAAGTTCAAGGTAAGCATTTAGGTAGAAGACATCAATATCACAAGGGTCAAAGGCGATAACAGACAAGGGTATGAGAGAAAAGATGAAGGCATTGAAGAGCTAGTGGTGTGAGTACAACTAAGAATGGAGTTACATTCAGGCTTACACGTGGTAAAGAAGAGGAGGTTGCCAAGGGTGAGATAAGTAAAACACCGCCCTTAAATTGGGATAGAAGATTGGAGGTTTTAGATAACAGACATAATGTAATCACCAAGGTATGGTCGAGAGATGGGAAAGGTCAAGGCAGCACTAAACAGAGGCACAACAAAGGATGGAGTTGAAAACTCGCAAGCCACGAGGAAGAGGATACGACCAAGGGAAAAGTAGGTAAAGTACAACGCTCAGATTGAGATTGAAAAGAGGAGATTTTAAAGGGATGGTATAAGATAAACATCAAGGTAAGATATAGAGGTGATAAGGTTAAAGGTGATAATGATGAAAAGCATAATCCATGGATAGAGTTAAGGCAAGACTCGCAAAGTGACAAAGTGGAGAAAATAAACAAGGATAAGATAAGTGAGGTTCTGATAGAAGAGTTGAAGTACAAATTCATTACCGAAGGAAGTTACAAGGAAACAACGAGATTACCACGGATGTGCAAAATAAAATGACCGCTCATGGATCATTAAGAAACAAGGCTGGTCAAGGACATGTTAACTAAAATGTCTTGAATAGTAATTGGGGTATGAAAATAAGTATACATAAGAATATAAGAGTATGCAAGATTCCAAGGATGTGGGCATACCAAGACAAGGGAATAGAAAAAGCCAAAGGATAACGACTTAACAACAGAATAGGAAGAGATCTTAGAAGACAAGAAGTTCATGGACATATAAACTGAAGTGTTTAAGTAGGCAGTAGAAATTCAAATGTAAGTATTTGAAACAAGAGTATTGAAGAATCTAGGGGTACGAGCATGTCGATACCAAGGGAATAGAGATGGTCAAATGGTAGCAATTTAATAATGGATGAGGAAGGAACCCCAAAAGACTAAAGGCTATGGTTAGGGGTCATCTACAAAGATGTCGCAAGCACAACAGTGCGATCAGATCTAATATAATGAATAGGTAAAGTATAGACAATACACGAATAAAATACATTTAGCAAAATGATATATTGAAGCATAACATAGAATTAGCCGATGTGGCTAATGTTTTGAAGCAACATCAAGGATGAGGTGAAGTAATAGTCAATAAGTCCTTAAACGGTCAATGCTACTCTAGGCTAGCGGTCCTACACTCAACAAGGCTCTTATACCACTTATGTCACACCCGGTTTTGAAGGTAAACCGAATGCGAACCATGTACGTGCCAGGATCAGAAATTCACGTACACCGCAATTACATAAATGACTCATCATAGCATAGTGCTTCAAATAATAATAAAGAATAAGTACTAAAATTACAGACTAGAGTTATCTACATAATATAAATCAAAGTGCACATAATACAAACGTAGCCAACTTAAATAAACCCACCACAGGCAGCTGACTGGGGGAGGTCGTTGGCCTAATCCTCAAACTCATCGACGTCCTAGAATTCCTGGAGATCTACCTCCACGCCTTCTTCCCCTTCTTTACCTGAGCATAGGTTGCACAAAAGGCAACCTGGTGTTTTGTGAAAGCAAGGGTGAGTGCACATCAACGTACTCAGCAAATGTCCCGTTTGGCTGAGGTGGACTAGCTTTATGTGGGGTTAGGATCGAAGCAGTTGCTTTTAGTTCGTCGGGTATTTATTATTAGTACAACCCAAGTTTTATCAATAACCAACCCGTGAACCATTTCCTCATCGAGGAACATCATTATCATCGTCGTAACCAGAACCATAAATTGAACCATAGTATCTCAGATCATTTGTATCTCTAATCAAAGGAGCTCCCTAGGCCGCTCATAATCGTGAGCACAGCTGATATATCAGTTTCATTTCTCTGCAGAGGTCGCACACTTTACCCATGAGCCATGATTCCCATTCTGCCCGAGGAGCGCTACTCCCCATTGACCACTACCTAGGTGATCTGGCAGGATATCTCTATGTAGCCTTTACAAAGATTCCCCTGATATGTAGTCACCCGTTAGGTTTTGCCAGTCGTACAAACACAATACTCCTCCCAAAGGTATGTGACTAATAAAACCAAATCGAATGAACCTCGGCAGCCACCCTTAGCAGAGCAAGCACCATGCCCTGGCCCCCATTGATGGCACAACGGTGAAGCCAACTACACCCCTAAGTTCTTCCAATTAATAAGCTAAGGGCGTCTCATTCCACCCTCATGGTTGTACTATTTTCCCGGATGGTCATACCAACGAACAGGTCCTTACAGAGAGGTACTCGGGAAATAGCCCAAGTCCCCTAAAGTAACACAAGCTCATCATCATAATCAAGATATCATCATCGTGTCATAAAATTCTCATCATATTCATTGATTAAAGTAAAGCAGTAGCAAAATTCTAATCACAGTAACCAATTTCCAAAGGGTAAATAAGGACAGGAAAACAGAATACTAGTCAATCCTTAGGTTGATCATGGTATGCGAGACAATGAAATATAAAAGTAAATATGACATAATGTGTCAAAGAACACTTGCCTTCACCAAACAGATGCTCAGGATCTTCAATCTCGTAGAACTCGAAGAGCTGGATCACTTGGTCGCTAGGGCTTGATCATCGATTCCTCGAGGCTCGGGAATGGATCACATTCTAATCGCGACGTGAAGCAAAGACGAACATGCACAAGGAAACAAACATATATTTATGCATAAGAACATTGCACCATACAAAGAAAAATATACTAAAAACAGGCAATATGAAATATAAGCTCGTTACTATGGTCACGAGAGGAAAAGAAACGTGATAGTCGGAGCTACGGTCGAAAAGTTAGCGCGTTCACACTAAACAAGTATTAATTAGAATATTTAATTCGACATACTCGCATTATTCGACATTTATTTAATGCAACTAGAGCTATCACCTAGCTTTAATTAGCTGACTACGCTAACAATTCCTAGTTAAATAAGTAATTTAAATAACATTAGCGACTCTAAGCGAGACAACTTAGCGGAGCGAGATGAAATACGTAACATGTGAAACAGCATGGCCACACGCGCACAATATGTGTGCGGCGCGCGGGCCGACATGATACACGAAAACTAATAAATATATAGCATGATTAAACTAACCAATTGTCAATAAAGAATATTTCAGTTAAGGCTAACCATGTTGGTGTCTAATTATAAATGCACAAATCAAACTCCTAAATTAGATTTAAATTGAAACGTCATTATAATAACCATCGGTCAAACAAACGTTTAAATAAATTAAATAAAATGTGCAACAACAGATAATATTACTTCTAATATGTAGACAATTTTAATACGAATCTAACGCAACGTGAACGGATTGAATTAGATTTAAACGCAAAAGTTATCACGGTTTTAAATTGAACTAAATTATTGCGCACAGTTTTAAAATTAGTCAGGGGCAGTTTTGCAGAACCGTCATCTTCTTCCTCCCTCCTCCTTCATCTCACAATTGAAGGAGAGAAGGGGAGGGGGCTGCGCGCGCAGCGGGCCGAGCGGGCTGGGGGGTCGGGCACCACCACGGGGAGGGCGGGTGCCAAGCGCTGCGGGCAAGGGGCGCCGCTGCTGGACCGGGTCGGCCGACCACTGCACCGTCGCGGGCAGCGCGTCGCTGCCGGCCGCGCGGAGGGAGGGGCGCCGCCAAGGGAAGATGGGGGAACAATAGAAGAGAGAGGGATGTGCGGGGGAAACAAAAAATGAAGAACTCTATGGACAACAATGGACGACGGGTTCACCGGAAAAGAAAGCCTCACCGGAGTCGAGGAGAAAAACACTGATTGGGGACGAACCGTCGGTCGGGTCGACGAATCAAAGGCATCGGGACGAATCTCTCGACGGGACGAACGCAGCGGTACCCTCGGATTCCGCCGATGATGCACAGATTTGAAGTAATTGCTCGTCGGAGTTGTAACCACTCCGAACTTCGGCGTGCAATTCCGAGAGATGGGGAATGAATCTCGGAAAACAGTTTTGCGATTCGGAAAGAGCTCAGTGAGGAGAAGTCGGCAATATATATATATATAGCTAAGGTACGGATGAGACGAAAATTCGACCAAATTTAGATTTTACTATTTATTAAATTCAGAAAAGCCTAGAAATCCATATTTTGTGCTCAAAATATTGTAGAAGCCTCCAAAAATTGCAGAAAATTTCCTAAAATATTTTGGCATCAAGTGAACTCAAAAAACATATTTAGAGTTTTTAAAAATATTTTAAGTACCTCAAATAAATAAATTTTGGTTTCCGAAAAAATACAAAAATATTCCAAAAAATATGAAAATTTATCGAGAGCTTCTATAATGTTTATTAACATGTTTCAAAGACCTTTTGCACTTAGAAACACTATGCAACGACATGAATGCATCAACCAAAGCATCTCTAAGGCTTATTCAATTAGGTTTATGCCAATATAAAACAAAATAATTCTCTATTTTTAGAAAAAGAGAAGAAAAGCAAAGAAATGAGAGAGTAACAACTAAATCTGGTGGATATTAGAAAAAAATTTATACCCCAAATTTAAGGTGTTACGGTCCCACTCGCATGCCAAAAGAAGAGTGGGAGCCGAGCATGCCGTGTTATGGGCCAAAGGTCGACCAGCTTGGGGGCTGGGCAAGTGAGCGTGCTTGTGTTTTTTCGTTTTTTATTTTTATTATATATATATACTATAAGAAAATCATATGAATTCTAAAAATAATATTTTACAAAAGAAATTATTTACTTTTAGAATAAATATTTTAGGCTAATTTATTATTTTAGATTAATTGGACTTCATACACAATGAATAATATAATTAAAAAGAAAACCTTTGTAATGAACAAACAAAAATTACGCTCCAAAAATGAATGCATCAAGCATTTGTTTAAAAAATTATGTACTCAAAAGTTAATTATTCATTATCACTATTTTTCTTAATTTTTGAAAATAACTTTTTCCTTTCTAATATATGTAGCAACTAAAACTGGATTGCTTTTAATCGATGGATTTGAGTTATTACAAAACCTACCAAAATGCATGTTCCAAAGACAATATTTTAACAACTTATTATTATTTTCTAAAATAAGATTTTCACGCCAACTTAAATCCAAAACGTAAATACATCGAACAAAATTTTATGTATCGACATGAATGCAACAAACACTTGACAAAAAAAATAATTACTCAAAAAAATTAATTTATTTCCTTGACCAATTTCATTATTTGAAAAATATATATATATTTTCCTTTCTACTATAAATTAATAATTTAAACTAGATAACCTTTAATTTTTTGGATTTAGGATGTTAGAATTTCCAGAAGATTGACATGATTAACCATGAAAACTGTGTTTCTAGGTTGATTAATATGTGGGAAAGGATATTCTTAAAAAATATTTCAACTTTAATCTAAGTTAAATTCTTGATTAAAGATTATATTTTAGTCAGATGATAGATGGATCAAATTAAAATGCTATATTAACTTGATTAGAAAAGATAATCTAATAAACATAGGCTAAAAAGATTGGTCATATATTTTTTAAAAATGTTATGATAAAAAAAATGTTGTTTAATATGTAGGCAATTTTATTACGAAGCTAACACAACTTGAACGGAAAAAATCGGAGTTAAAACGTACAAGTTATGGTTATCTAAGTTTTATGGATATTTTATACTTTATAAATCATTTTATTTTTTATTATATGCTTTCCCAAAAAGCTGGGCGGTGGCTTCAATATTTAAGAAGTCAAGGGTTAGGTTTATAAAATCTAGGACTGTTTTGCGATGATTCTTATACATGTAAGGACGACGGGTTTATTTCTATGCCTTTAGGGGGGCTTTTTAACAAAACCAATTCGACCTTCATAACGCGTGCGCATCATGACCCTCGGATCCTAATCTGATGGCCACAACACATCCCATCTCCCCTATCTGACCATCCAACGATAGCTGACAACGGCGGTACCCGCGCTCACGCGTGTCGGGGACCATAATTAGGGGTACCCCCAAGACTCCTAATCTCAGCTGGTAACCCCCATCAGCACAAAGCTGCAAAGGCCTGATGGGTGCGATTAAGTCAAGGCTCACTCCACTCAAGGGACACGATCTCGCCTCGCCCGAGCCCAGCCTCGGGCAAAGGCAGCCGACCCCGGAGGATTCACGTCTCGCCCGAGGGCCCCCTCAAGCAACGGACACACCTTCGGCTCGCCCGAGGCCCAGTCTTCGCAGAGAAGCAACCTTGGCCAGATCGCCACGCCAACCGACCATATCGCAGGAGCATTTAATGCAAGGATGGCCTGACACCTTATCCTGACGAGCGCTCTTCAGTTGACAGAGCCGAAGTGACCGCAGTCACTTCGCCGCTCCACTGACTGACCTGACAAGAAGACACCGTCGCCTGCGTCGCTCCGACTGTTGTGCCACTCGACAGAGTGAGGCTGACAGCAGCCAAGTCCGGCCTCGGGCGCCATAGGAAGCTCCGCCTCGCCCGACCCCATGGCTCGGCCCCTGTCTCGGCCTCGGACGACGAACTCCGCCTCGCCCGACCTCAGGGCTCGGACTCAGCCTCGGCTCCGGAAGACGACGAACTCCGCCTCGCCCGACCCCAGGGCTCGGACTCAGCCTCGGCTCCGGAAGACAACGAACTCCGCCTCGCCTGACCCCAGGGCTCGGACTCAGCCTCGGCTCCGGAAGACGACGAACTCCGCCTCGCCCGAGCCTAGGGCTCGGACTCAGCCTTGGCCTCGGACGACGGTCTCCGCCTCGCCCGACCCGGGGCTCGGACTCGACCTCGACCTCGGAAGACAGACTCGACCTCGACCTCGGAGGAGCCTCCGCCTCGCCCGACCTAGGGCTCGGACCGACCACATCACAGGGGGGCCATCATTACCCTACCCCTAGCTAGCTCAGGCTACGGGGAACAAGACCGGCGTCCCATCTGGCTCGCCCCGGTAAACAAATAATGATGGCGCCCCGCGTGCTCCATGACGACGGCGGCTCTCAGCCCCTTATGGAAGCAAGGAGACGTCAGCAAGGACTCGACAGCCCCGACAGCTGTCCTTCCGCAAGGCTCCAGCGCTCCTCCGACGGCCGCAACATCACATGAACAGGGTGCCAAAACCTCTCCGGCTGCCACGACGGCATGTACTTAGGGCTCTAGCTCCTCTCTGCTAGACATGTTAGCACACTGCTACATCCCCCATTGTACACCTGGGCCCTCTCCTTACGCCTATAAAAGGAAGGTCCAGGGCTCTCGTACGGGAAGGTTGGCCGCGTGGGAAAACGGGCCGACGCGTAAGTCTCTCGCTCTCTCCCACGCGGACGCTTGTAACCCCCTACTGCAAGCGCACCCGACCTGGGCGCAGGACAACACGAAGGCCGCGGGTTTCCCCAATTTTTGCCTGTCTCCTTCCCCCCTTCGTGCTCCGTCTCGCGCCGACCCATCTGGGCTGGGACACGCGGCGACAATTTACTCGTCGGTCCAGGGACCCCCTGGGGTCGAAACGCCGATAGTTGGCGCGCCATGTAGGGGTCTGCTGCGTGTTGACGAACAGCTTCCCGTCAAGCTCCAGATGGGTAGTCTCCAGCAACCTTTCCAACCCGGGACGGTTCTCCGTTTCGGGAGTCTTGAGTTCATGTCCCTCGACGGCGGCTACGACATGATACTCCTTCCTCCGCCGCGCGACGGCGACAACGACGGCCGACAGCCCGCCCGCCGGCGGCGGAATCAACGATGTCTTCCCCACGTGGCGGAAGAACAACATTCGGGTTTGTCCCATCACCTCCCCCGCCGGCGGAGGAGGAGGCGGGGCAACCAAGGCCAAGTAGGAGGCGGCACCTCGTCGGCTGTCGAGCGAGTCGACGGCGCCGGCGCCCCAACGGGGGACACGTCGGGCGCCGACCTCGCGTCTGAGACGAAGACGAGCGCCGTTTCCCCGCAACACGCCAACCAGCACGCTCGCGAGGGACTTGCTGGGCGTCACCCTCTTGCCTGAGACGATGGTGCAGTCCGCCCTTGACGCGACTTCGTCACCGCCTGTCGACCAAGAGGTACCGACCGGTTCCCATCTCATGCCTTTTAGATCCAGCTGCGACCCATCGAGCGACCCCGCTTTGGTGGACGCTTTTATAAAGGCATGTTCAAACCCTCTGGGGTATCATATGCGGTCACCCTGGGACCGGCTGACGGCCGTCTCGACCTACGGACCCTCGGGTTCCGAGGAAGATGACGAGCCCGACTTTCGTTGGGATTTCTCCGGGCTCGGTAACCCCAGTGCCATGCGGGACTTCATGACCGCATGCGACTACTGCCTTTCCGATTGTTCCGAAGGTAGCCGCAGCTTTGGCGACGAGGACTGCAGCCCAAGTCGTGAATATTTCCACGTCGATCTAGGGGGTCCCGGCGAAGGCAACCATCTTGGTATACCGGAAAACGGTGATCCCCCTAGGCCTGCGCCTCGCGTGACATCCTTCGGGAGCTAGTTGTGGTCCCAGTCCCTGTGGGGGGTCAGGACGCATAGCTCGAGCAAATCCGCGAGATGTAGGCCAGGCTCGACGAGGGAGCAGGAACACTTGAGCTGTTCCGGCGGAACATCGGGCAGGAATGGGCAGACCAAGCTCTGGCCGGAGAAGCGCGTCATCTACCCCAGGGCATCCAGCACTGCATTACCGACGACGTCAGGGCAAGGCCGCCACCGGCTTCCAGTGGGGTCGGCCAGAACCTAGCTGCAGCAGCAATACTTCTCCGCGCGATGCTGGAGCCATCAAACACCGAAGGGCGGCGTATCTAGGGAGACCTCAAGAATCTCCTGGAGGATGCCGCGGTCCGACGGGCCGAAAGCTCTGCCTCCCGAAGGCAGGGGTACCCCTCGGAGCATCGCGTCGTGACTTTCCGATTTAAGCGGGAAGCCTCGATCCACACCGGGCGCACGCGCAACACGGCGCCTGCGGCCCCGGGTCGCCTCGGCAACGAGCACCACCGCCACGACCATCGAGCCCACCTCGACAAAATGGTGCGCCGAGGCTACCACCCTAGGCATGGGGGATGCTACGACAGCGGGGAGGATCGGAGTCCCTCGCCCAAACCACCCGGTCTGCAGGCTTTCAGCCGGGCCATACGACGGGCACCGTTCCCGACCCGGTTCCGAACCCCGACTACTATCACAAAGTACTCAGGGGAGACGAGGCTGGAACTGTGGCTCGTGGACTACCGACTGGCCTGCCAGCTGGGTGGAACGGACGATGACAACCTCATCATCCGCAACCTCCCCCTGTTCCTCTCTGACACCGCTCGAGCCTGGCTGGAGCACCTTCCTCCGGGCCAGATCTCCAACTGGGACGACCTGGTCCAAGCCTTCGCCGGCAACTTCCAGGGCACGTACGTGCGCCCTGGGAACTTCTGGGATCTCCGAAGATGCCGCCAGCAGCTGGGAGAGTCCCTCCGGGACTATATCCGGCGATTCTCGAAGCAGCGCACCGAGCTGCCCAGCGTCACCGACTAGGATGTCATCGGCGCGTTCCTCGCCGGCACCACCTGCCGCGACCTGGTGAGCAAGCTGGGTCGCAAGACCCCCACCAGGGCGAGCGAACTGATGGACATCGCCACCAAGTTCGCCTCTGGCCGGGAGGCGGTTGAGGCCATCTTCTGGAAGGACAAGCAGCCCCAGGGCCGCCAGCCGGAAGATGTCCTCGAGGCATCCACTCAGTGCGGCACCAAGAAGAAAGGCAAGAAGAGGTCGCAAGCGAAACGCGACGCCGCCGACGCGGACCTTGTCACCGCCGCTGAGTACAAGAACCCTCGGAAACCTCCCGGAGGTGCCAATCTCTTTGACAAGATGCTCAAGGAGTCGTGCCCCTATCATCAGGGGCCCGTCAAGAACACCCTTGAGGAGTGCGTCATGCTTCGGCACCACTTTCACAAGGCCGGGCCACCTGCGGAAGGTGGCAGGGCCCACAACAACGACAAGAAAGAGGATCATAAGGCAGAGGAGTTCCCCGAGGTCCACGACTGCTTCATGATCTACGGTGGGCCAGTGGCGAACGCCTCGGCTCGGCACCGCAAGCAAGAGCGTCGGGAGGTCTGCTCGGTAAAGGTGGCGGCGCTAGTCTACCTAGACTGGTCCGACAAGCCCATCACCTTCGACCAGGCCGACCACCCCGACCGCGTGCCGAGCCCGGGGAAATATCCGCTCGTTGTCGACCCCATCATCGGCAACGTCAGGCTCACCAAGGTCCTCATGGACGGAGGCAGCAGCCTCAACATCATCTACGCCGAGACCCTCGGGCTCCTGCGGATCGATCTGTCCTCGGTCCGGGCAGGCGCGGCGCCTTTTCACGAGATCATCCCCGGGAAACGCGTCCAGCCCCTCGGACAACTCGATCTGCCCGTCTGCTTCGGGACTCCCTCCAACTTCCGAAGGGAAACCCTCACTTTCGAAGTGGTCGGGTTCCGAGGAACCTACCACGCACTGCTGGGGAGGCCATGCTACGCCAAGTTCATGGTCGTCCTCAACTACACCTACCTCAAGCTCAAGATGTCGGGCCCCAACGGGGTCATCACCGTCGGCCCCACGTACCAACACGCGTACGAATGCGACGTGGAGTGCGTGGAGTACGCCGAGGCCCTCGCCGAATCCGAAGCCCTCATCACCGACCTGGAGAGCCTCTCCAAGGAGGCGCCAGACGTGAAGCGCCATGCCGGCAACTTCGAGCCAGCAGAGACGGTTAAGTCCGTCCCTCTCGACCCCAGCAACGACGCCTCCAAGCAGGTCCGGATCGGCTCCGAGCTCGACCCAAAATAGGAAGCAGTGCTCGTTGACTTTCTCCGCGCAAACGCCGAAGTCTTTGCGTGGAGTCCCTCGGACATGCCTAGCATACAGAGGGATGTCGCCGAGCACTCGCTAGATATCCGAGTTGGAGCCCGACCCGTGAAGCAGCCTCTGCACCGATTCAACGAAGAAAAGCGCAGAGCCATAGGCGAGGAGATCCACAAGCTTATGGCTGCAGGGTTCATCAAAGAGGTATTCCATCCCGAATGGCTTGTCAACCCTGTGCTTGCGAGAAAGAAAGGAGGGAAATGGCGGATGTGTGTAGACTACACTGGTCTAAACAAAGCATGTCCGAAGGTTCCCTACCCTCTGCCTCGCATCGATCAAATCATGGATTCCACTGCTGGGTGCAAAACCCTATCTTTCCTCGATGCCTACTCAGGGTATCACCAAATCAGGATGCAAGAGTCCGACCAGCTCGCGACTTCTTTCATCACACCTTTTGGCATGTACTGCTACGTTACTATGCCATTTGGTTTGAGGAATGCGGGTGCGACATACCAAAGGTGCATGAACCACGTGTTTGGCAAGCACATTGGTCGAACGGTCGAAGCTTACGTCGATGACATCGTAGTTAAGATGAGGAAAGCCTCCGACCTCCTCTCCGACCTTGAAACGACATTCCGGTGTCTCAAGGCGAAGGGCGTGAAACTCAATCCCGAGAAGTGCGTCTTCAGAGTTCCCCGAGGCATGCTCTTGGGGTTCATCGTCTCTGAGCGGGGCATCGAGGCCAACACGGAGAAAATCGCGACCGTCACCAACATGGGGCCCATCAAGGACTTGAAAGGCGTACAGAGGGTCATGGGATGCCTTGCGGCTCTGAGCCGCTTCATCTCGCGCCTCGGCGAAAGAGGCCTACCTCTATACCGCCTCTTGAGAAAGGCCAAGTGCTTCACTTGGACCCCTGAGGCCGAGGAAGCCCTCGGGAACCTGAAGGCGCTCCTTACGAACGCACCCATCTTGGTGCCTCCCGCTGCCGGAGAAGCCCTCTTGATCTACGTCGCTGCTACCACTCAGGTGGTCAGCGCCGCGATCGTGGTTGAGAGACGAGAAGAAGGGCATGCATTGCCCGTCCAGAGGTCGGTCTACTTCATCAGTGAGGTACTGTCCGAGACCAAGATCCGCTACCCCCAAATTCAGAAGCTGCTGTACGCAGTGATTCTGACGCGGCGGAAGTTGCGACACTACTTCGAGTCTCATCCGGTGACTGTGGTGTCATCCTTCCCCCTGGGGGAGATCATCCAGTGCCGAGAGGCCTCGGGTAGGATTGCAAAGTGGGCGGTGGAAATCATGGGCGAGACAATCTCGTTCGCCCCTCGGAAGGCCATCAAGTCCCAAGTCTTGGCGGATTTTGTGGCTGAATGGGTCGACACCCAACTCCCGGCAGCCCCGATCCAACCGGAACTCTGGACCATGTTTTTTGACGGGTCGCTGATGAAAACAGGGGCAGGCGCGGGCCTGCTCTTCATCTCGCCCCTCGGGAAGCACCTCCGCTACGTGATGCGCCTCCATTTTCCGGCGTCCAACAATGTGGCTGAGTACGAGGCTCTGGTCAACGGGTTGCGCATCGCCATCGAGCTAGGGGTCCGATGCCTCGACGCTCGCGGTGACTCGCAGCTTGTCATCGACCAAGTCATGAAGAACTCTCACTGCCGCGACCCGAAGATGGAAGCCTACTGCGACGAGGTTCGGCGCCTAGAAGACAAGTTCTACGGGCTCGAGGTCAACCACGTCGCCCGACGATACAACGAGACTGCGGACGAGCTGGCTAAGATAGGCTCGGGGCGAACAACAGTTCCCCCGGACGTCTTCTCCCGAGACCTACATCAACCCTCCATCAAGATCGACGACACGCCCGAGCCCGAGAAGGCCTCGGCCCAGCCCGAGGCACCCTCGGCTCAGCCCGAGGCATTCTCGGCCCCCGAGGGGGAGGCACTGCGCGTCGAGGAGGAGCGGAATGGGGTCCCGCCTAATCGAGACTGGCAGACCTCGTACCTGCAATATCTCCACCGAGGAGAGCTGCCCCTCGACCGAGCCGAAGCTCGGCGACTGGCGCAGCGCGCCAAGTCGTTCGTCTTGCTGGGGGACGGAAAGGAGATCTACCACCGCAGCCCCTCAGGCATCCTCCAGCGATGCATATCCATCGCCGAAGGCCAGGAGTTATTACAAGAAATACACTCGAGGGCTTGTGGTCATCACGCAGCGCCTCGAGCCCTTGTTCGTTGGAAACGCTTTCCGACAAGGTTTCTACTGGCCGACCGCGGTGGCCGACGCCACTAGAATTGTCCGCACCTGCCAAGGGTGTCAATTCTACGCAAAGCAGACGCACCTACCCGCTCAGGCTCTTCAAATAATACCCATCACCTGGTCGTTTGCTGTGTGGGGTCTGGACCTCGTCGGTCCCTTGCAAAAGGCACCCGGGGGCTACACGCACCTGCTGGTCGCCATCGACAAATTCTCCAAGTGGATCGAGGTCCGACCCCTAAATAGCATCAGGTCCGAACAGGCGGTGGCATTCTTCACCAACATCATCCATCGCTTCGGGGTCCCGAACTCTATCATCACCGACAACGGCACCCAGTTCACCGGCAGAAAGTTCCTGGACTTCTGCGAGGATCACCACATCCGGGTGGACTGGGCCGCCGTGGCTCACCCCATGACGAATGGGCAGGTAGAACGTGCCAACGGCATGATTCTGCAAGGACTCAAGCCACGGATCTACAACGACCTCAACAAGTTCGGCAAGCGATGGATGAAAGAACTCCCCTCGGTGATCTGGAGTCTGAGGACAACGCCGAGCCGAGCCACGGGCTTCACACCGTTCTTTCTAGTCTATGGGGCTGAGGCCATCTTGCCCATGGACTTAGAATACGGTTCCCCGAGGACGAGGGCGTACGACGACCAAGGCAATCGAGCAAACTGAGAAGACTCACTGGACCAGCTGGAAGAGGCTCGGGACATGGCCTTACTACACTCGGCGCGGTATCAGCAGTCCCTGCGACGCTACCACGCCCGAGGGGTTCGGTCCCGAGACCTCCAGGTGGGCGACTTGGTGCTTCGGCTGCGACAAGACGCCCGAGGGCGGCACAAGCTCACGCCTCCCTGGGAAGGGTCGTTCGTCATCGCCAAGGTTCTGAAGCCCGGGACATACAAGCTGGCCAACAGTCAAGGCGAGGTCTACAACAACGCTTGGAACATCCAACAGCTACGTCTCTTCTACCCTTAAGATGCTTTCAAGTCGTTCGTACACCTCGTTCACATATGAAGTCTAACCATCAAGGAAGGGTCAGCCTTGCCTCGGCAAAGCCCGACCCTCCCTCGGGGGCTAGAAGGGGGGAACCCCCTCTGCGTCAAAATTTTCCTCGGAAAAGGTCTTTCTGTCAGAACGTCTTTTGTGCTTTTCGACTACTTCGAAAGTGGGATCCTTAAAACGACGGAGTACACGTAAGCAGCCAAGGTCGACTGAGCCGAGGGACTCTTACGCCTCCGGGATACGGATACCTCACTCATCACCTTCTGTGATAAGTAACTCACGCTCAGATAAGCGATTCCGCTGACCGAACAAGTCTTAATGCTCGGAAACCTTTCTGCCGAAACGATTCCTTCGGGTTTTCTCGGCTATATCGATAGTAGAATCCTACGGACGAGTAAGAGTACACGTAAGCGGCAAGGCCGACCGAGCCGAGGGACTCCTACACCTCCGGGATACGGATACCTCACTCATCACCTTCCATGAAAAGTAACTCTCGCTCGGACAAACAATTCTGTTACCGACAAATAAGTCCTGATACTCGAAACGAGAGGAAAAGAAACGCAGCTTTACAACGCGACGACAGTATGTTTGGGCCTCGGCGGCTACAAAAAACATATGCATACTACAGGCGAACCGATCCTGCAGGCTCAGACGTCGATGGAGGGGAAACAACAGCACCCTCGGCGTCAACTCCACCTTCGGCGAAGTCCGACCGAGCCTCGGACGGCAACACGGTCGGAGGATCTCCGCTCCGAAGGATGACATCAGCACCACACCCGGGCCATCACTGCCAGGGTCTCCTCCAGGGACCCGGCCCGAGCAGACGGCTCGGCCGGCCGCCCCGAAGCCTCAGCTAGCCGTCCTCCGAGGACACCAGCCCGGCTCGTGGCCTCGGCAACTTGACTCCGGCGTCGGTCCCGCTAGTGGACGGCCCGGCCAGGCTCCGGCCGACGAAGTCTTCTTTTCGAGCCAACTCTGCCTTTGTCCATGCTGACACCGCTGCCTCCGGCTCCGGCTCATCGCAGAGCGACCAAGGGTTTTCCTTTAACTGAACAAGAGAAGCCTCGGGCAGCAAGGCCGACCGAACCGAGGGACTCCTACGCCTCCAGGATACGGATACCTCACTCGTCACCTTCGCACGAGGCAACTCACACTTGGTTAAGCGGCTCAGTTAGCCGACAGGCGAGTCCTAGTGCTCGAAATGAGGAAAAAACACGACTCCGTGCCAAAAACACATACATGTTCTGGCCCCGACAGCCACAATGAACAGACACCGACATTCAAGGTGCCATTACAAACGGAACTCCGGTTCCGCCCCCACGGGTATGAACAACCTCCACACCGGAGAGCCTGCGGGGCGACAAGCTCCGGGCGACTCGCCAGCGACCTCTGCAGCAGCAGCGATGGTCCCAGGACGGACGCTGCAGCTGGAAGGCTCCCGTTCGCGTCCCCACTCAAGGGACGCGAACTAGACATTAAAGCCAAAGAGCCGGAGGTCGATCCGCGGGTAGCGCTAACGGGCTTGTCGGTGGAGAAGCTTTCTCCAACTGCCACCACGTCAGCACCGACGGCGGCGTCCACCTGTCCACCAGCGCCGCACCAGCGAGCGCCGGCCGCCCCAAAGCGCACCGGTAGGTCCTCACTCCCGTCCTCGCCACGAAAGCGAGGACAGAGGACGGAATGTTGCATCCTAGCTGGGCAGCAACAGTTCGCCTTCCCCGGCATGGCTGGAGGACGCCTCCTCCGCAGAGTTGGAGGATGGTTTCCACCCCCAGAAGCTGGAAGAAGAGGTGGCCAGCCGACTCGTGCGGGAGGTAGAGCTCCGGCTCACCTCGCTCTCCGCCCCAGCAAGGATGATGAAGATCCTTGAAGCTGAGGGCGGGGCAGAGGTCGCAGCCCGGCTTGCTTCTCCCCACCATCGAGCTGGTGGTCACCGCCTTGGGTGACCACCGCGAGGGGATGCGGTCGGGCTGCCTGATGAAAATCCTTGAAGCTGAACGATGGCTGAAAGGTACCAACTTCCGCGAAGTTGCGTTCCTCCAACGACGACAAGGCGGAAGAACCGCGGGCGCCCCCCATCCGGGGGCTCGGAAGGTGGAAAGACGCGATGCATGAGGGGAGTGCGAAGACATGGTTGCCTTCCAAGGGGGTCACCCTCCTTTTAAAGGCAACTCTCCCCACTTGCGTCCTCAGCCGTCGAGGACTGAGTCTTCTCCAACACGCTCCAAGGTCCTCCCCCTACGACACGGGGGCTGGGTCCCACGCGTCATGCAAGCTGGCCCAGGACAGAAGGAGCCAAAACCGCCGCGCACGGTGCGCGCAACTGCCCAGCGGTTACAAGCATTCCTCCACTATCGCATGGACCAGCGGGTGAAAGGGCGGACCGCCATGCAGGCGGCATGCAACCGCACCAAGGGGGCGCACCCTTTCGACTTCGACGCGTCTAGCATGGAGGCCCAGGCCCACTCGTCATGTAACCGGAGCGACGGTTACTACGTGCGAGAAACTGCACCGCCACTCGTGCTAGTGCCGCGCCTTCTCGACTGCGGAACCGGTGCCGCGACTCGAGGCGACGCTGCGCATGACCCGACGGTGCCAACCGGGCACATCGGTCACGGGTCAGTCAGCCGCGGGAGAAGGCGCGACGGTCGATACGGCTAGAAATGGGCCGACAGTAATGGCGGTGACAGGCGGGCGGAAGCAGCAGTCAAGTCGTTAGCAAGCTCACGCCCCCTCCTGGGACAGCGAGAGAACCCTCTCCCACGGCGTGAAGACGACGCGCCCGTGTTCCGTTCCTCGAACGGCTCGCGCACGCACAACGGCTGCCCCGCGAACCACTCGTCCCGTCGCATTAACTCTAGGCAGGACAGGCGGCACCTTTGGCAGGCGAAGCAGGCGACGCTTCACCTCCGCCATGATGACCGCGTCAAAAAAGGTGCGCCACGTCATTCGATTTCGTATCCTTTTCCACTTCCTCTTTCTCTCTCTTGCCACAGGGACCGGGAAAGGGGATACTCCGAAAGGGATCCTTCTCCGTGAAGGAAGCGGGCCCCGAGCCACCCTACTGATCAGAGGTTCGAAGGCTGGCCCCTCGGAAGGGTTCAACAGAAGCCTCAGAGCACTCGGGCTCCGCGCCCACTACTGGTCAGAGGTTCGAAGGCTGGCACCTCGGAAGGGTTCAACAGCCGCCTCAGGCCACTCGGGCTCCGCGCCCACTACTGATCAGGGGTTCGTAGGCTGGCCCCCGAAGGGTTCTGACAGCCGCCTCAGAGCACGCAGAGCGAGGGATGACCCTGGGTACGTTCGATACATAACCAAGGCTCGGGCTACGCTCCCGAGGTACCCTAGGACATTTCCGAGACCGACGGGAACAATTTTGTAACGGAATCCCACCAGAGGGAGGCATCGAGCCCTCGGACCCCGTCAAAAGGGGACCGGGTCCGGCAAATCACCCGCAGGTACTTTTGGAGCGCGCCTCCGGGCCACTAGCCGACCCCTAACGAATGGGGCATGGGCGTCCACTCGGATCACCCGTTAGCAACTCACTGGAGACACCATGTTCGGCACCCTCCGAGGGCAACATGGCGCTTTCCCCCCTCCTCCTTGCGGAAAGGTGACGTAGGGGCGTATGAAAAAAGCCAAGTCTATCCTTGACCGTCTTCTCGCTCTGTGCGGAGGCTCTGGGGCTGCTCTCGCAAACCCGGCTCCGGCCAAACCATTGATAGCGTCAACATACCAGCCCGAGAACTTGGGACTCGACTATGCACCCGGGCTACGGCCAGTTCGCATGAGGGAACAACCAGACCGGCTGAAGCATCACGAAATGCGCTAAGACCTCGAAGGAGTCAAACCACTCCTCCGAGGCCTCGGGGGCTACACCCGGCGGGTGCGCTCGCGCGCACCCACCGGAACGAAACGCAACCGAGAAAGGCCGGTCCCCTTGCAAAAAAGTGCGACAAAAGCCTCCAAGCGAGTATCAACACTCCCTTCGAGGCTCGAGGGCTACTGTCGGGGACCATAATTAGGGGTACCCCCAAGACTCCTAATCTCAGCTGGTAACCCCCATCAGCACAAAGCTCCAAAGGCCTGATGGGTGCGATTAAGTCAAGGCTCAGTCCACTCAAGGGACACAATCTCGCCTCGCCCGAGCCCAGCCTCGGGCAAAGGCAGCCGACCCCGGAGGATTCACGTCTCGCCCGAGGGCCCCCTCAAGCAACGGACACACCTTCGGCTTGCCCGAGGCCCAGTCTTCGCAGAGAAGCAACCTTGGCCAGATCGCCATGCCAACCGACCATATCGCAGGAGCATTTAATGCAAGGATGGCCTGACACCTTATCCTGACGAGCGCTCTTCAGTCGACAAAGCCGAAGTGACCGCAGTCACTTCGCCGCTCCACTGACCGACCTGACAAGAAGACAGCGCCGCCTGCGTCGCTCCGACTGTTGTGCCACTCGACAGAGTGAGGCTGACAGCAGTCAAGTCTGGCCTCGGGCGCCATAGGAAGCTCTGCCTCGCCCGACCCCTGGGCTCGGCCCCCGTCTCGGCCTCGGACGATGAACTCTGCCTCGCCCGACCCCAGGGCTCGGACTCAGCCTCGGCTCCGGAAGACGACGAACTCCGCCTCGCCCGACCCCAGGGCTCGGACTCCGCCTCGCCCGACCCCAGGGCTCGGACTCAGCCTCAGCTCCGGAAGACGACGAACTCCGCCTCGCCCGAGCCCAGGGCTCGGACTCAGCCTTGGCCTCGGACGACGGTCTCCGCCTCGCCCGACCCAGGGCTCGGACTCGACCTCGACCTCGAAAGACAGACTCGACCTCGGAGGAGCCTCCGCCTCGCCCGACCCAGGGCTCGGACCGACCACGTCACAGGGGGGGGGCCATCATTACCCTACCCCTAGCTAGCTCAGGCTACGGGGAACAAGACCGGCGTCCCATCTGGCTCGCCCCGGTAAACAAATAATGATGGCGCCCCGCGTGCTCCATGACGACGGCGGCTCTTAGCCCCTTACAGAAGCAAGGAGACGTCAGCAAGGACTCGACAGCCCCGACAGTTGTCCTTCCGCAAGGCTCCAGCGCTCCTCCGACGGCCACGACATCACATGAACAGGGTGCCAAAACCTCTCCGGCTGCCACGACGACATGTACTTAGGGCTCTAGCTCCTCTCTGCTAGACACGTTAGCACACAGCTACATCCCCCATTGTACACCTGGGCCCTCTCCTTACGCCTATAAAAGGAAGGTCCAGGGCTCTCGTACGGGAAGGTTGGCCGCGCGGGAGAATGGCCGACGCGTAAGTCCCTCGCTCTCTCCCACGCGGACGCTTGTAACCCCCTACTGCAAGCGCACCCGACCTGGGCGTAGGACAACACGAAGGCCGCGGGTTTCCCCCTTTTTTGCATGTCTCCTTCCCCCCTTCGTGCTCCGTCTCGCGCCAACCCATCTGGGTTGGGACACGCGGCGACAATTTACTCGTCGGTCCAGGGACCCCCCAGGGTCGAAACGCCGACAACACGGCAGCGAGGCTCGCCGGCGTACACCACCCCCATCGCCTCGTAACCCTAATTCAAGATTGGACATGTGTGAAACAAAGAGGGGAGATAGGTGAACTCTATGAAGTATTTCTTACCGGAGATTGTGTCGTGTCGGGCCCTGCCCATGACATTAAGCGGAACTACGGCGATGCTTCCACGATGTCAAGGAATTACAGACATGTCGAGGTCCCGTGCGCCACCATATTGATTCACGCTCGATCCACATGCCCAGCCGAACTCTCTCGACCAAACCGCAACCTCCAAACAATGGTGGAGACAAAGAACGGCGACGACTCCTCACAGTCTTTCTCTCTCGGTGATTGCAATGGTGCTCGACGATATGCCCTCGGTTAACCTCTTCTTCGAAGCTATGGTCAAGGGGATTCACGGGCTGGGGTTTTACAGTCACGAGGCACTGCCCGCAATGGGTTCGTTATGATTCCCCAGGATTCGCGGCCACAATTGTTACGCGCGGAGAACTCACGTATGAGGCCCCACACGTCAGTTACTATGCCCGTGAACGCGTGCGACATGAGGAGTGGCTAGTGGGGCCTGCCGGTCGGTCAGACAACTCATGACGAAAAGAAAAGAGGGGCCGGAGTGGGCTGGCCAGAAGGAAAGAGAGAGTAGTGGGCTGGATACATGGGTCGAATAGGCCGGTTTATGTTTTCTTTCCTATTTAAAATTTCAAATCAAAAACTGGTTTCAAATTTCAAACTTAATTTAAATGCATAAACAAAAATACATCATGAGATTCAAAGTTTAAATGTTCATTTAATTACTCATTGTATATTTAAATAAATGTTTCTTAGATACTTATATCATAAAAGAATAATTCCCCAATAAACATTGGACGATCTTTCTAATTGTTTCTATTTTTCAAATTAAAAATTCGAGCTTCAAAGTTTTAAATCCAAATTTTGAATAATGAAAATTTGATATTACCATTTATTTTGTTTTTGGAAAATAATTTCAAAGGTAAGAAAATCCTTATCAAAAGACATTTTAATCTAAATCTTTTTGAAGAGTTTTCTCAAATACCAAAATAAGATTTTGGGGTGTTACACATACTCAAGAAGTTTGGGATGAAGGAGGCCAATCTCATCAATACTCCTGTGGGGACAAATGGGCATCTCGACCTCGACACCGTGGTAACTCAGTAGATCAAAAGGTATATTGGTATATGATAAGATCAATGCTTTATTCATTTGCTTCTAGACCAGATATTATGCATTCTATATGCATGCGTGCAAGATTCTAAGCCGATCCTAAGGAATGTCGCCTAAGAACCGTGAAAAGAATCTTGAGATATTTAGTTCATACTCCTAACTTTGGCCTTTAGTACCCCAAGGGTTCAAACTTTGATCCCATCAGGTATCCCAATGTCGATTATGCTGGATGTAATGTAGATAGAAAGAGTACATCAAGGACTTACCAGTTTCTGGAGAGATCCCTGGTGTCTTGGGCTTAAAAGAAAATAAAACTCGGTAGCTCTATCCACCACCGAGGGCGAGTACATTGTTGCAGGGCATTGTTGTGCACAACTACTCTAGATGAGGCAAACCCTTAGGGACTATGGCCACAAATTGAGAAAAGTCCCTCTCATATGTGACCATGAGAGTGCAATCCACATGGCAGATAATCCTCTTGAACACAGCTGCACAAATCATATAGACATCTGGTACCACTTCTTGAGAGACCACTCGCAAAGGGGTGATATCGTAATTGACTATGTTAGCACTCACAAATAGATAACTGATATCTTCACCAAGCCCCTGGATGAAAAGAGATTCGGTGAGCCTAGGAGTGAACTAATTGTTCTTGATTCTCGGAACCTTGATTGAAATATTGCACACATTGCTCATTTTCTACCTTTTATCATGTCATACCTCGGAACATAGACTTAGATTGAAAGGGAAATAGAGTTTCAGGCAAAGGGAATGCTTCCACTACATATCCGTTCGGTATCAAATACTCTTTGCCCAACTATAACACCCTGACTTTTGGGGTATAAAAATTTCTTTGCTCTGTACTCAAAATTTAGGTGTTACTCTTTCTTTTCTACGCTTTTCTTTTCCCTTTATTAAAACAAATAGAGTTATTTTGTCCTATGTTGGCGGGAGCCCTAGAAGTATCTTAGTTGTTGCATTCATGTTGTTGCATAGTGTTTCTCAGTGCAAGAAGTGTTTTAAACATGTTAATATGTCTTGTAGAAGTGTTTGGGGCCTTCCTCTTCCGAAGGTCCTCAAAAACGTGATTAACCATATGTTTTCGATATATGGATTATTACAGGGGGTTTTGGCTTTGACATAAAGGTCTTCTTTTATGGCAAAGACATACGATGTGAAGATATAACTCGAAGGTGATAAGAATAGTCGTCGAAGCTGTAGCCAAAAAGCTTCGTCTTAATATGAAGACGAAGACCAAATATGATGTTGACCGAAAGGGAAAAAGACTATTTAGTCCTTAATGATTCATGTTATGATTATAAATAGATGTTAGGGACATAAATGTACTTTTACCCAGGCTGCGTTCTGTGCCTATAAATAGATAAACAGTAGCACTATACTGTTCACGCTGTATTGCAATCGCTCTCTCACGACTTCATTAATATTTATATATGTTTTACGGAATGTATATATAAATAAATTAACGAGATACAGTTATTGTTTACATCCTATTCATATATTAAAAGATGAAGGTATGTCCTTCTTGACCTTCGTCTGATGGGCATTATAACCATGTGAAGATAATGCTTCGAAAGACGAAGGCCTATTATAATTGACAATTGTGTTGCCTTGTTCTTGATTCACAATATTTGAGAACAAGTGACCAACAAGAAGTTTCTGGTAAATTTTCATAATTTTCTGAATATTTTTCTGTGTTCCAAAATTCAAAATCTATTTATTTGAGGTACTTAAAAACATTTTCAAAAGTTCGAAATATGTTTTTTTAGTTCATTCGGTGCCAAATCATGTCTAGGAATTTTCCTAGAATTTTCAGAGCCTTCGAGATATTTTTCGGACATTAAAAACAATTTCAGCCTTTTTTGGAATTATTTTAATTTTAAGAATGGAATGATTATGAAAAATAAAATATCTTCAAACCCAAGCAATATATATATATAACCCTCTCGTTGATCTCTTTCCATATTTCGAAAATGTTTTATTAGTTTACATCCACAACTCCCGGGATTGCTCGCCGAAGTTCGGAACGACCCTAACTCCAGCGACAACTCCGGCGAGCAATTACATTTGATCCGTGTGTCGTCGGCAGAATTCGAGGGTGCCACTGCGTTCGTCCCGTTGAGAGCTTCGTCCCGGTGCCTTTGATTCGTCGATCCGACCTATGGTTCGTCTCCAATCGACGTTTTTCTTCTCGGCTCTGGCGAGGTTTTCTTCTCCAGTGAGCCCTTCCTACATTGTTGCCCATGTAACTTTTTTATCTTTGATTCCCATCCACGTAGCCCCGTCCTCTCTCTCTCTCTCTCTCTCTCTCTCTCTCTCTCTCTCTTTCCCCCTGGCGGCGGTGTCCCCTCCCCCTTCTTCCCCCCCTCCCGCGGCTCCCCCCTCTCCCTGGCGGCGGCGGCCAGCCCGACCCAGTGCATGCGCACGCCTGGCCCGGCCCGGCCCCGCTCGGCAGACGCGGCCCTACGGCGATGCCCCCCCCCCCCCCCCCGCGCGCTCGGTCGACCCCCTTCCCCCTCTTTCCCTTCCATGGTGAGAGGAAGAAGATGACAATTTTGCGAAAAGACACATGGACATAAAACTGTGCGCAAAGATGCGTTTCAATTTAAAATCACGATAACTTTTGCGTTTTAAATCCAATTCGCTCCATTTAAGCCGCGTTAGATTCGTATTAAAATTGTCTATATATTAAAATCATTTTTCTCTATCGCTACATATTTTATTTAATTTATTTAAATATTTGTTTGACTGATTGTTATTAAAGTAACGTTCAATTTTAATCTAATTTAGGGTTTCGATTTGCACGTTTAAAAATAAACACCAATGTGGTTAGCCTTAACTGAAATATTCTTTATTCATAATTGTTTAGTTTAAACGTGCTATCTATTTAATAGTCCTCGTGTGTCGCGTTGGTCCGCGCGTCGTGCACGTGTTGTGCGCGTGCTGTTTTGCACATCGCGCATTTCGTCTTGCGACGTTATTTCGTCTCGTTTAGAGTCGCTAATATTATCTAAATTGCTTTTTTAACTGAGAGATGTTAGCATAGTAGATTTATTAAAACTAGGTAATAACTTTAGTTACATTTAATAAATATCGATTAATGCAAGTATGTCAAATTAAATGTTCTATTTCATATTTGTATAATATAAACGCAATAACTTCTCAATCGTAGCTTCAATCTCGGCGTTACTTTTTCATATGACCGTAAAAGCGAGCGCTATTTTGTATTGCACATGTTTTTCCTTGTATGGTGTATTATTTCTTTCTGTTTTAAGAATGTTGAATGTGTGTTCGTCGCTTAGATAACATTCCGTCCGCGGAGTCTGAGGAAGTTGTAGGAGAAGCCCCTGAGCAGCAGCAGTTTGGTGAAGGCAAGTGTCCTCTGACCTATTATATCATATTTACTTTATAATTTATTGTTCTGCATACTATGATTAACCTAAGGATTGACTAGTTTTCTGTTTATCCTGTCCTTGATTACTGTTTTGGTTGGGTTATTATGATCAGCTACATGCTAGTGCTTTACTTTAATCAACAAACATGATAAGAATTACTTTATGCTACGATGATCCATTATGATTATGATTATGAACTTGTGGCATTTTAGGGGGCCTGGGTTGTTTCTCGAGTACATCTCCATAAGGATCTGTTCGTTGAGAGACCACCCGGGATAACAGTACAAACATGAGGGTGGTATAGGACGCACTTAACTGATTAATTAGAGGAACCTAGGGGTGTAGTTTGCTTTGTCATTGTGTCATCAATGGGGGCTGGGGCATAATGCTTGCTCTGCTAAGGGTGGGTGATGAGGTTCATTCGATTTGGTTTTATTAGTCACCCACCTTATGGAGGAGTATTGTGTTTGTACAACTGGCGAAACTTAACAGGCGGCTACACACCAGGAGAATCTTTGTAAAGGCTACATAGTGATACCCTACCGGACCATGTAGGAAGTGGTCAATGAGGAGTCATGATCCCTGGTAAGAATGGGAACCATGGCTCGTGGGTAAGGTGTGCGACCTCTGTATAGGGTTAGAAACTGTTATATCAGTCGTGCTTACAGTTAAGAGCAACCTTGGGATCCTCTTTGATTAGAGTTACTCTGGATATGTTTATGTTGATGGTTTAATGATGATGGCTATACTTATGATTTCTGGTACTTTTGAAAGTCGCGTAGAGGGGGGTGAATAGGCAAATCTGAAATTTACAAACTTAAGCACACACTACAAGCCGGGGTTAGCGTTAGAAATAGAAACGAGTCCGAAAGAGAGGGTGAAAACAAATCACAAGCAAATAAGGCGGATGACACAGTGATTTGTTTTACCGAGGTTCGGTTCTTGCAAATCTACTCCCCGTTGAGGTGGTCACAAAGACAGGGTCTCTTTCAACCCTTTCCCTCTCTCAAACGGTCACTTAGACCGAGTGAGCTTCTCTTCTCAATCAAATGGGACACCAAGTCCCCACAAGGACCACCACACAATTGATGTCTCTTGCTTTGATTACAATGAACTTGGGAACAAGAAAGAAGGAAGAAGAAAAGCAATCCAAGCGCAAGAGCTCAAATGAACACAAATGTCTCTCTCTCTAGTCACTAATTTGTTTGGAGTGATTTCGGACTTGGGAGAGGATTTGATCTCTTTGATTGTGTCTTTGAATGAAGTCTAGAGCTCTTGTATATGGTTTGATGGATGCAATGAATGGTGGGTGGTTGGGGTATTTATAGCCCAACCACCAAAGTGACCGTTGGTGAGGGCTTCTGTCGCATGGCGCACCGGACAGTCCGGTGCGCCAGCCACGTCACCAGGTCGTTGGGTTCCGACCGTTGAAGCTCTGACAAGTGGGGCCACCAGACAGTCTGGTGGTGCACCGGACAGTCACTGTTCACTATCCGGTGCGCCTTCTGACGCTTGCTCTGTCTTCTGCGTGCGCAGTGAACACTATTCATTGTTCCTGTACTGTTTGCAGACGACCGTTGGCGCTTGGAGGCATTGCTCCGCTTGGTGCACCGGACAGTCCGGTGAATTATAGTGGAGCGGCCTCTCGAATTCCCGAAGCTGAGCAGTTTGGAGTTGAGCTCCCTGGTGCACCGGACACTGTCCGGTGGCACACCGGACAGTCCGGTGCGCCAGACCATGGCAGCCTTCGGGTTGTCTTTTGCTCTCCTTATTTGAACCCTTTTCTTGGTCTTTTTATTGGTTTGTTGTGAACCTTTGGCACCTGTAAAACTTATAATCTAGAGCAAACTAGTTAGTCCAATTATTTGCGTTGGGCAATTCAATCACCAAAATTCATATAGGAAAAGATGTAAGCCTATTTCCCTTTCAATCTCCCCCTTTTTTGGTGATTGATGCCAACACAAACCAAAGCAAATATAAAAGTGCAGAATTGAACTAGTTTGCATAAGGTAAGTGCAAAAGTTGCTTGGAATGAAACCAATAATTATTTCTACTAGATATGCATGGATGGCTTTCTTCTTATTAAACATTTTGGACCACACTTGCACCACTTGTTTTGTTTTTGCAAATGTTTTGGAAATTCCTTTTCAAAGTCTTTTGCAAATAGTCAAAGGTAAATTAATAAGATTTTGAAAAGCATTTTCAAGATTTGAAATTTTCTCCCCCTGTTTCAAATGTTTTTCCTTTGACTAAACAAAACTCCCCCATAATGAAATCCTCCTCTTAGTGTTCAAGAGGGTTTTAGATATTAATTTTGAAGAGGGTATACCAATTTGAAATTATATCAACAATAAGATACCAATTTGAAAACACTACTTTAAATACAAATCGAAAGACTAAATTTTTGAAATTGGTGGTGGTGCGGTCCTTTTGCTTTGGGCTAATACTTTCTCCCCCTTTGGCATGAATCGCCAAAAATGGATACTTGTGAGTGAAATATAAGCTTGTTTTCAAACTTTCTCCCCTTTGGTAAATAATATAGGAGTGAAGATTATACCAAATTAGAGAGCGGTGTGGAGCGACGGTGATGGATGAATAATTCGATGGAGTGGAGTGGAAGCCTTGCCGAAGACTCCAATTCCCTTTCAATCTATGACTTAGCATGAAATGCACTTAAAACCACATTAGTCATAGAACATGAAAGAGGGATGATCAAAGGTATAAATGAGCTATGTGTGCAAAATATCAATCAAAATTCCTAGAATCAAGAATATTTAGCTCATGCCTAAGTTTGGTAAATGTTTTCTCATCTAGTGGTTTGGTAAAGATATCGGCTAATTGTTCTTTGGTGTTAATATAAGCAATCTCGATATCCCGCCTTTGTTGGTGATCCCTCAAAAAGTGACACCGAATGACTATGTGTTTAGTGCGGCTATGCTCAACGGGATTATCCGTCATGCGGATTGCACTCTCATTATCACATAGGAGAGGAACTTTGGTTAATTTGTAACCATAGTCCCTAAGGGTTTGCCTCATCCAAAGCAATTGCGCGCAACAATGGCCTGCGGCAATATACTCGGCTTCAGTGGTAGAAAGAGCTACAGAATTTTGCTTCTTTGAAGCCCAAGACACCAGAGATCTTCCCAAGAACTGGCAAGTCCCTGATGTGCTCTTTCTATCAATTTTACACCCTGCCCAATCAACATCGGAATATCCAATTAAATCAAAAGTGGATCCCCTAGGGTACCAAAGGCCAAACATAGGAGTATAAACTAAATATCTCAAGATTCATTTCACAGCCCTAAGGTGAACTTTCTTAGGATCGGCTTGGAATCTTGCACACATGCATACGGAAAGCATAAAATCCGGTCAAGATGCACATAAATAGAGTAAAGAACCTATCATCGATCGGTATACCTTTTGATCTACGGATTTACCTCCCGTGTCGAGGTCGAGATGCCCATTAGTTCCCATGGGAGTCTTGATGGGCTTGGCATCCTTCATCCCAAACTTGGTGAGTATGTCTTGAATGTACTTCATTTGGCTAATGAAGGTGCCCTCTTGGAGTTGCTTGACTTGAAATCCTAGAAAATACTTCAACTCCCCCATCATAGACATCTCGAATTTTTGAATCATAATCCTACTAAATTCTTCACAAGTAGATTTGTTAGTAGACCCAAATATGATATCATCAACATAAATTTGGCATACAAACAAATCTTTTGCAATAGTTTTAGTGAATAGAGTAGGATCGGCTTTTCCGACTTTGAAGCCATTAGCGATAAGAAAATCTCTTAGGCATTCATACCATGCTCTTGGGGCTTGCTTGAGCCCATAAAGTGCCTTAGAGAGTTTATATACATAGTTAGGGTACTCACTATCTTCAAAGCCGGGAGGTTGCTCAACATAGACCTCCTCCTTGATTGGTCCATTGAGGAAGGCACTTTTTACATCCATTTGATAAAGCTTAAAGCCATGGTGTTGGGGACTTGTTCTCAAATGCTATGAATCAAGAACAAGGCAACATAAAATGTTAAATGTTAATGCCCTTCGTCCAACGAAGCATTATTCCCTTAAGGATTAATGAACTTTGGACGAAGGTTAAAGACAATATGACTACGAAGGTTAATCTTCGTAATTGGATTCTAATAGATTGAACAAAGTAATATAAAATATGAAGCGTCAAAGGTGAATAAATTATAAACGAACAACATTGCTTTCATATTATATCTATTTAATATATTTAAGCATTGGATACAGTAATACCTCTGCCTTGGCAAAAGGTTGATTCCCGAATGGTGCGATCACTATTACAGGAATGCGTGAACAGTAAAGGAATATTGTTCACTATTTATAGACACGGGACACAGCCTGTGAGGAATTACAATTATGCCCCTCATAAGGGATTACAACAGCGACTCAAACATTTATGGACTAAAAGGTCATTCTACTTTTATGTCGGTTTGTAATTCCGAAGCTTCATGAAGAGGAACCTTCGGTCATCACATGCGGACAGCTTCAGCCGAAGCTGTTTCTTCCTACAAGACCTTCGGCGACGAAGCATAGTCCCAACAGTAGCCCCTTCGCGGTGCTAGATCGTTTTTCGTAACGAGCTTGATCCGTGAAAAAAGTATCTTAGGCTTCGGGAAGCCGAAGGTCCGAAAAACACCTTCCCTGAGCTCGTTGTCGAGAAACGATTCAGTTTCCGAGCGCGTAGCGGTCCCACCTTGCAGAGTTACTATTTGGTCTCTACGGTCCACCGCGCAGCGGGTGCAAGCAGCTGTTCGCCTGGTGTAAAAATCCTGGTGATTCACCTTCTTACCTGCATCACTATATAAACAGACGGGTAGGTGTGAAGTTACCACAGCATTCATTGCTATTTGCACTGTTTTGCTGCCAAATTTTTTAACCATAGTCGAAGCTTGACTCTCGGAATCAAACGAAGCTCCAGTTTGAAGCCTACTTCGTCAGAAGAAAAAGCTTCGGAAGAAAAAGTACTTAGTTCCCAAAAAAATCAGAATTAAATGGCCAGAGTGCGTTCTACCGCTAGGGTTGAACGTGAGGGAGGCGAAGCTGAAGGATCGGAGATTGTTCCCATCTCCGAAGCGATGCAACGATCCGGACTGGTAATCTCAGAAGAAATCCCCACTGCTGAAACAGAACAGGCAACTGCCGAAGCGGAAGAAGGAGACATTGAGGAAACTGATTCCGAAGATGATTATCATATTGCCATGCCAAGTAAGCCCAGCCACTTGGACTTCGGAAAGTCAACTGTCTCTAAGGCTGATCTCTCCAAGATGGTGAAGTCGGGTTATTTCAGTGAGAGTGAGAAGAAGCTACTTCGCTTTGGGGGGGGAAGAAACTACCCCGAAGCCAGAGAAGGATGAAATAGTCATTTTCAAAAGCTTTATAAAGGCTGGGTTGAGATTCCCCCTTCATAGGATTATTGCAGATGTACTGAAGAAGTTTGGGATCTACTTTCATCAGCTGACTCCTAACGCTATCGTTAGGCTTAGTTTTTATATCTGGGCCCTCCGAAGCCAGGCGGTGGAGCCGTTTGCCGACAGCTTTTATCGAGTTCATGAGCTGCACTACCAGACGAAGGCTAGAAAAGATGGATTGCATGATAACTTTGGTTGCTATAATTTTGCTTATCGGAAAACCACGAAATTTCCTGTAATCAGCTACCGAAGCAAATGGCCGGCAGGCTGGAAGTCAGAATGGTTTTATGTGAAAGTTGACGAAGACAAAGAGAAACTGGTACAAAGCCCTCTTGAATTGATCTTCGGGGAAACAAGACCGCGATGCCAAATGTCATTAGAAGGTCCCACTTGGGCTGCACTGGCTGAGTTTAAAATTATTTCAGAGCATATCGGCACAAGAGACCTGGTTCAAGAGTTCTTGGCCTTCAGGGTTTTTCCTACTTTAAAAGAATGGGAAATGCCGAAGCTAAAGGGGGAGAAGAAAGAAGGGGAACTTGTGCGGTTACCTTACTATTACAAGTTTAAGAAATACTTTAAGACACCTTGCCAAGAGTGGCTGGACACAATTGAAATAATGTGCAATGAAATACTCGGTAATTACTCCAAAAAAGAAGATCAGTTGATGACTACGACCTTCGGTACCCGTCCGAAGCGAAGACTGAATCGAGTGCTGGACGCCTTGGGTTTTGAATACCCCGACTACGAACAACTGAATAAAGGTGTGGAAGGCCGGAAAAGGAAAAGGGTAGCCGAAGCTTTAAATGAAGATAAGAAAGAACCACCAAAAGAGAAGAAACTTCCGAAGAAGAGAAAAGTATCATCTCCGAAGCGAAAAGTATCCGACGAAGAAGAGACTCCCGCATCACGCTCTGCCACTGACGTGGAAGAGATTTTGAAGGTAATGACTGAATCCCTGCCTGTGAAGCTAAGTCCATTAGGGCCTCAACTGACGAAGTTTTTTCAGAAGGAAAAGGAGCCCGAAAAAACGAAGGAAACAACTAAAACAAAGAGACAAAGAATCATCGCAGTGACAGAAGTCATTGACAAGACACCACCGAGAGCCTCAGCTCGGAAGATACTAGCGGCTGAGGAAATAACAAATATTGAAGTCGCACCTTCGGAGATCGCAGCTACCGAAGCTACCTTAACCGAAGATTTGAACTTGGAAACCACAATCGAACATATCGACAAAATACTGCTAAACATGGCCACAGAAGAAGCTACGACCGCCGCCGAGGAGACCATGGCCGCAGTGTCTGGGAAAGAAAAGGAAATCTCTGACGAAACTTCAGAGGACGAAGCCTTCATGTTTCAAAATTTAGTTGGACAAGAACTGTCAAAAACCGAAATAGAAGAGCTTAAAGAATATGCCAAATCTTGCGGATATAAACCAGGAGCACTCCTCTTCGTGGGCATTGACGATGAAAAATTAGACTGTATCCGGGATCAAACTGGAGCTAAGATTATCGGTACTCTATCAAAGAGTATCGGTTTTCCGAAGCTGGAAACGGATATTAGCCGCTACCGACGACAACATATCGTTGGTAGTTTATTTTATTCCAATTTCAAGGTGAACTACTTTTCCCTTGTCTTTTATTGTTTTTAATAACGAAGACATTTCTAACGAAGGTTGTTTATGTGCAGAGTATGCTGTTGAGTAAGGCTTTGAAAATGCAGCAGGATCTGGAAGACAAAAAACACGAGGTTATAATTGAAAATTTAGAGAGCAAATTAAAAGAGCAATCAGCTACTATTGAAAAGAAAAACTTCGAGCTTCAGACAACTGAAGGCTTATTGGCAGAAGCCGAAGCTAAAATAGCAGAATTGAATACGAAGCTTCTCTGCCAATCTGAATAGTTTGAACAAGAAAAGCAAGAACTTAATGCGAAACTTGAAGCCGAAGTCCAACAAAATTCAGATTTGAAAAAATTATTGGCAAGCCTTCAAGACAAATGTTTGGAGTTTAGCAATAAATGTATTCAACGACTGAGAAAAATTTTCCACTCAGTCGGGGCTAGCAGTGGGAAGTTCACCCCGTCAACTGAAGATTTACCAAAGACCTTCGAACATATTGAGGGTGAAATTGATGAGCTTGACGAAGTTATAGCCGGGCACGGTGACTTCTGTGCCTGGGTAGCTTCTCGGGGCACTGCTGCAGCTTTTCTGAAAGCTGGCTGCGACCATGGAAAAATTGTTAATAGGCCCAATTTCACTCTATCACCATCAATTTTAGATGATATTCCTGACCTCGCCCGAAGCATCTCTAATAGATTTGTAAAGATGATATGGACAAAAGGCGGGCGAGAAAAGGCTGGAGACGAAGCTCGGAGTCATCTTGAACCAGTAAGAAATCATACCTTGTGCTTACCTTTTCCTTCAAACTTGGTTTTGACTCTCAACAACTTAATTCATGTAGGATGACGAAGCCGAGACCGATGCTTAGAGTACGACGCCAAAGCTGAGGCCCCATGAAGATCAGTAGGAGTAGACTGTAGAAAAACTCAAGAAACTTTTGAAATAACTTTTGTAAATATGACTAAACAGTTCTTAATGAATTTTGTTCATACCTTGTAATATGCTCTTACCCTTCCATTAATGTATGAGGTGCTTTGATGTGGACGAAATTATCTTTTTGAGACGAAGGCGAAAAAACACCTTCCCTTCTTTTCGTACACAGCGAAGCATAAAAAACAGCTTTTTCTTTTTGTCGAAGCTCTTCTTTTCGTACACAACGAAGTACAAAAGACAGTTTTTTCCTTTTTGCCGAAGCAACCACTTATGCTATGACGATGGTTATCCTACATATGCCTGGATGAATGTTTATGAATGCAAATGTTATGATGTAATGTGGTGTGCAAATGAATGTCCAAACACATATCCGAAGCCATAATCACAACCATTATTTCCTTAGAAACAATCACATATCAGCGCTGACTTTTCGCTGTAAGCCTCCCTTAGGAGCTTCTTCGCCTTTTACTTCAGCGGAATCAGCGTTGACTTTTCGCTGTAAGCCTCCCTTAGGAGCTTCTTCGCCTTTTACTTCAGCGGAATCAGCGTTGACTTTTCGCTGTAAGCTCTGCATTCCCTTTGGAACGACTTTTGAGCAGAAAACTTACACTGCGCTCCCTTTGGAGCGACTTCTTTAGTAGCTTCGTCGTGCTCCGCATCCCCTTAGGGATGGCTTTCGAGCTTCTTCCCTGTTTCTTTTCGGCACTCGATGGTGCGTTCTCAGTTTTTACATTTACATCTTTGGGGGATTTTGCTCTTATACAGCTAAAAAAGGAAATTACATGTGATGGCCCCATTAAAAACCTTTCTCCCCCTTCAGAAAGGAAAAGGGTGCCATGAAAGAAAAATAAAAAATATAAAAAATTACATCGAGTTATACATAATATCGCCGAAGCTCATCCGCACTCCAAGATCTAGGAATGTCATTGTCGTCCATATCCTTCAATCTGTATGAACCGGGTCTTGACGAAGATACTACCAAAAAAGGTCCCTCCCATTTCAACTGCAACTTGCCCACTGTATCTGGGTTAGCCACTCTCCGAAGCACCAAATGTCCTGGCTCAATATTCTTTAGCCGAACCTTTCTATCATGCCATTTGATTGTTTCGGCTTGATATTTATTGATGTTCTCCACAGCTTGAAGCCTGATCCCTTCTATAGCATCTTTTTCCACAGAATGATCAGCTTCGGAATCTGATTCTGTCGAAGCTACTACTCTTATTGATCCAGTTTTAGCTTCCTCCGGAGTTATTGCTTCGTCACCAAACAATAATTTGAATGGAGTAAAGCCTATTGACCTTGATGTTGTTGTGTTGTGGCTCCATACCACTTTGATTAATTGATCTGGCCACTTTCCCCTGGGTTGATTGAAGATTAACTTCATTATTCCTGTCATTATGATGCCATTGGCTCTTTCAACAAGCCCATTTGACTCCGGATGCCTGACTGATGCAAAATGGATCTTCGTGCCAATTTGATCACAGAATTCTCTGAAAGCTTCGGAGTCGAACTGTGTTCCATTATCTACAGTGATGGTCTTTGGTACTCCGAAACGACAAACAATATTCTGCCAGAAAAACTTTTGAATGGTGGCCGAAGTTATTGTGGCTAAAGGCTTTGCCTCAATCCATTTAGAAAAATATTCCACAGCCACTACAACATATCTTAAGTTTCCTTGGGCCGGTGGTAACGGACCTAACAAGTCAAGGCCCCACCTTTGCAATGGCCAGATGGGTTGTATCAGCTGAGTTAGAGACGAAGGTTGTTTTTGATCTCTTGCACATTTCTGACAACCTTCGCACTTTTGAACTAATTCCGCTGCATCCGAAGCTGCCTTCGGCCAATAAAACCCTTGACGGAAAACTTTTCCAAGTAACGGCCTAGATCCAATGTGAGATCCACACAGGCCTGCATGTATTTCTTTCATCAATTCTATGCCTTCGGCTCTGGATAAACACTTGAGTAATGGAGCACAAACTCCATGCTTGTACAACTCCCCTTCTATCATGACATATGGACGAGCTCTTGCCTCTATCCTCCTGTTATAAGTTTCGTCATCTGAAAGGAAGTTACCCTGAAGGTAAGAGATGATCTCAGTTCTCCAGTCTTCACTATAAACAGGAGATATATTGAGGACTGCTCTTTCAAGAAGTTCCACTGAAGGTGCTTTTATTGTTTCGAAGAACACATCCGAAGGTAAGGGCAGCCCCTGTGCTGTTGACTTAGCTAGCAAATCAGCATGCTCATTTTGTCCTCGAGGGATATTTTTGACAGAAAATCCTTCGAAGGAAGCTTCAATCCTTCGGACCGTGTCTAGATATTTTTCAAGCTTCGGATCTTTAGCCTTACAACTCTTGTCGATATGACCCGAAACAACCTGGGAATCAGTTTTAAGAATGGCCCTTCTGATTCCCATTGCTTTTAACTTCCGAAGGCCCAAAAGCAGGGCTTCGTACTCAGTAATATTGTTTGTACAACTAAAATCGAGTCTTGCCGCATAACAAGTTTTAACTTTGGATGGTGAGACCAACACAGCGGCTGCTCCTGCTCCGAAGGTTCCCCAAGACCCATCGCAAAACATTGTCCATACTTTGGCATCTTTATTTGTTTCTTCATCCTGAGCCCCTGGCGTCCAGTCAGCAATGAAATCTGCCAACGCTTGAGACTGGATCGAAGACCTATGCACATAATCAATACAAAATTCATTGAGCTCTGCAGCCCATTTTCCAATCCGTCCAGTAGCTTCTCTATTTCTCATAATATCCTTCAACGGTTGCGAAGAAGGAACAACAATATTGTATGCTTGAAAGTAATGTCGAAGCTTCCTGGATGCCATCAAAACAGCATATAACACCTTCTCCAATTCTGTATAGTTTTTCTTTGATGAACTAAGAACCTCAGATACAAAATATACTGGGACCTGCTTCTTGACTTGGCCATCAAGCTTCTCCTGGACAAGTGTTGCACTTACCGCTGAGTGCGAAGCTGCCACATATAATAACAAAGGAGCCCCTGGTGTTGGTGGAGTTAATGTTGTTAAATCCATCAAATATTGCTTCAGTTCCTCGAAGGCTTTTTGTTGGCTTGGTCCCCATTGAAAAACTTCGGCTGATTTCAGCACTTCGAAGAATGGTAAATTTCTCTCAGCTGATCTGGATATGAATCTATTAAGAGATGCCAGCCTCCCCATCAATCTTTGGGCCCCCTTTTCGTATTTGGTGGCTCCATTCGAAGTATAGCTTCAATTTTACTTGGATTAGCTCCAATTCCCTTTGTTGAAACCAAGCATCCAAGAAATTTCCCCTTCTTTACTCCGAAGACACATTTTTCTGGATTCAGCTTTAGACCAGCTTGTCTAAAACTGGCGAAGGTCTCCTGCAAATCAGCAATGTGATTTTCTTGTTTCGTGCTTTTTACAATGATATCATCAACATAAGTTAGCACATTTCTGCCTATCTGAGACTGAAGAACCTTCGAAGTCATTCTGCTGAAACTTCCTCCAGCGTTCTTGAGCCCCTCAGGCATCCGAAGGTAACAATATGTTCCACTAGGGGTTATGAAACTGGTCTTCGGCTCATCCTCCTTCTTCATCCAAATTTGATGATAGCCTGAATAACAATCTAAAAGACTCATAAGCTCTGATGAAGCTGCTGCATCAACTAAGGAGTCTATCCTTGGCAATGGGAATTCGTCCTTCGGACAGGCCTTGTTGAGATCCGTAAAATCGATACACATTCGCCATTTGCCATTGGCCTTTTTTACCATAACAGTGTTAGCTAGCCATTCTGGGTACTTTACTTCTCTGATAACTCCTGCACTGAGGAGTCTTTTGACTTCATTCCGAGCTCCTTCGGCCTTGTCATCAGACATTTTCCGAAGCCTCTGCTTTCTGGGTCTGAAGGATGGGTCAACATTGAGCGAGTGTTCAATAACATCCCTGTTAACTCCGCAAAGATCATTAGCTGACCATGCAAAAACATCTTTGTTGTTGAACAAAAACCTTATCAAGGTTTTCTCCTGTTCTTTGGATAATTGGGAGCCCAACAGCACCTTCTGCTCTGCTATGTCCTCACATAAGAGCATGGGCTTCGGCTGATCTGCCGAAGCTGCTTTCTCCCTTCTGAATTTGTACTGTTCACAAGCTTCAGCTCCATCTATATTATGGATTGCTTTTGAGTCAGTCCAGTTTCCTTCGGCCCTTCTGGCAGCTTCCTGACTTCCATGAATAGCAATGGGTCCTTGATCCGAAGGTATCTTCATGCAAAGATAAGCAGGATGAAGAATTGCTTCGAAAGCGTTGAGGGTGCCACGACCAATAATTGCATTGTAAGAGTATTCCATGTCAACAATGTCAAACACAACTTGCTCAGTTCTGGTGTTGTTGATGAATCTGAAGGTCACTGGCATGGTGATTTTGCCCAGTGCTACAATATGTCTTCCTCCGAAGCCACAGAGAGGGTGTGTAGCATCATGAATCTTATCTTCTGGCTCTTGCATTTGTCTGAAGGCCTTAGCAAATATAATATCAGCTGCACTGTCTGTATCAACCAAAACATTGTGGACCAGAAACCCTTTGATAACGCAAGAAATAACCATAGCATCGTTGTGAGGAAAATCCTTGAGTTGAAGATCCTCTTGGGAGAAGGTGATTGGAATGTGGGACCATCTTGACTTGATGAAGGGTCCCTGCACTCCAACATGCTGTACCCTTCTCTGCGCCTCTTTCTTCTGCTTCTTGTTAGCCGGCTCTGAGCACGAACCGCCTGTTATCGGGAGAATCAGCTTCGGAGCCGAAGCAGCTCCAGCTTGGTTCTTGAACGAAGCCATTGTCTCAGGAAAGTGGAAGTGAGTTCACCGGAGGTGGGCGCCAATGTTGGGGACTTGTTCTCAAATGCTATGAATCAAGAACAAGGCAACATAAAATGTTAAATGTTAATGCCCTTCGTCCAACGAAGCATTATTCCCTTAAGGATTAATGAACTTTGGACGAAGGTTAAAGACAATATGACTACGAAGGTTAATCTTCGTAATTGGATTCTAATAGATTGAACAAAGTAATATAAAATATGAAGCGTCAAAGGTGAATAAATTATAAACGAACAACATTGCTTTCATATTATATCTATTTAATATATTTAAGCATTGGATACAGTAATACCTCTGCCTTGGCAAAAGGTTGATTCCCGAATGGTGCGATCACTATTACAGGAATGCGTGAACAGTAAAGGAATACTGTTCACTATTTATAGACACGGGACACAGCCTATGAGGAATTACAATTATGCTCCTCATAAGGGATTACAACAGCGACTCAAACATTTATGGACTAAAAGGTCATTCTACTTTTATGTCAGTTTGTAATTCCGAAGCTTCATGAAGAGGAACCTTCGGTCATCACATGCGGACAGCTTCAGCCGAAGCTGTTTCTTCCTACAAGACCTTCGGCGACGAAGCATAGTCCCAACACATGGTAAGTAGCATAGGCAAGTAAAATGCGAATTGACTCAAGCCTAACTACGGGTGCATAGGTTTCACCGAAATCCAAACCTTCGACTTGTGAATATCCTTTGGCCACAAGTCGGGCTTTGTTCCTTGTCACCACACCATGCTCATCTTGCTTGTTGCGGAAGACCCACTTGGTTCCTACAACATTTTGATTAGGACGTGGAACTAAATGTCATACCTCAATTCTCGTGAAGTTGTTGAGTTCCTCTTGCATTGCCAACACCCAATCTGAATCCCTTAATGCGTCTTCTACCCTGTATGGCTCAATAGAAGACACAAAGGAGTAATGTTCACAAAAATGAGCAACACGAGATCAAGTGGTTACCCCCTTATGAATATCACCGAGGATGGAGTTCACGGGGTGATCTCGTTGTATTGCTTGGTGGACTCTTGGGTGTGGCGGTCTTGGACCGTCATCATCTTCCTTGTCTTGATCATTAGCATCTCCCCCTTGATCATTGTCCTTCTCTTGAGGTGGCTCGTCTTGATCTTCATTTTCATCATCTTGAGCTTGATCCTCATCTTGAGTTGGTGGAGATGCTTGCATGGAGGAAGATGGTTGATCTTGTGCTTGTGGAGGCTCTTCGGATTCCTTAGGACATACATCCACAATGGACATGTTCCTTAGCGTGACGCACGGAGCCTCTTCATCATCTAGCTCATCAAGATCAACTTGCTCTACTTGAGAGCCGTTAGTCTCATCAAACACAATGTCACAAGAAACTTCAACTAGTCCAGAGGACTTGTTAAAGACTCTATATGCCTTTGTGTTTGAATCATAACCAAGTAAAAAGCCTTCTACAGCCTTAGGAGCAAATTTAGATTTTCTACCTCTTTTAACAAGAATAAAACATTTGCTACCAAAGACTCTAAAATATGAAACATTGGGCTTTTTATCGGTTAGGAGTTCATAAGATGTCTTCTAGAGGATTCGGTGAAGATATAACCGGTTGATGGCATAGCAAGTGGTGTTGACCGCCTCGGCCCAAAACCGATCCAAAGTCTTGTATTCATCAAGCATGGTCCTTGCCATGTCCAATAGAGTTATATTCTTTCTCTCCACCACACCATTTTGTTGTGGCGTGTAGGGAGAGGAGAACTCATGCTTGATGCCCTCCTCCTCAAGAAAGCCTTCGATTTGTGAGTTCTTGAACTCCGTCCCGTTGTCGCTTCTAATCTTTTTGATCCTTAAGCCGAATTCATTTTGAGCCCGTCTCAAGAATCCCTTCAATGTCTCTTGGGTTTGTGATTTTTCCTGCAAAAAGAACACCCAAGTGAAGCGAGAATAATCATCCACAATTACAAGACAACACTTACTCCCGTCGATGCTTATGTACGCGATCGGACCAAAAAGATGCATGTGGAGTAACTCAAGCGGCCTGTCGATCGTCATGATGTTCTTGTGTGGATGATGAACACCAACTTGCTTCCCTGCTTGACATGCGCTACAAACCCTGTCTTTCTCAAAATGAACATTGGTTAGTCCCAAAATGTGCTCTCCCTTTAGAAGCTTATGAAGATTCTTCATCCCAACGTGGGCTAGTCGGCGATGCCAAAGCCAACCCATGTTAGTCTTAGCAATTAAGCAAGTGTCGAGTTCAGCTCTATTAAAATCAATTAAGTATAGCTGACCCTCTAACACTCCCTTAAATGCTACTGAATCATCACTTCTTCTAAAGACAGTAACACCTATATCCGTAAAAAGACAGTTGTAACCCATTTTACATAATTGAGAAACAGAAAGCAAGTTGTAATCTAAAGAATCTACAAGAAAAACATTGGAAATAGAATGGTCAGGTGATAAAGCAATTTTACCAAGTCCTTTGACCAAACCTTGATTTCCATCCCCGAATGTGATAGCTCTTTGGGGATCTTAGTTTTTCTCGTAGGAGGAGAACATCCTTTTCTCCCCTGTCATGTGGTTTGTGCACCCGCTATCAATGATCCAACTTGAGCCCCCAGATGCATAAACCTACAAAACAATTTTAGGCCTTGTTCTTAGGTACCCAAACGGTCTTAGGTCCTTTGATATTAGAAACAAGCACCTTGGGTACCCAAACACAAGTCTTTGACCCCTTGTGTTTGCCCCCAACATATTTGGCAACTACTTTGCCTGATTTGTTAGTTAAAACATAAGATGCATCAAAAGTCTTAAATGAAATATTAGGTTCATTTTATGCAATAGGAGTTTTCTTTCTAGGCAATTTTGCATGGGTTGATTTCCTAGAACTAGATGTCTCACTCTTATACATAAAAGCATGATGAGATCAACAGTGAGACTTTCTAGAGTGAATTCTCCTAATTTTGTGCTCGGGATAACCGGCAGGGTATAAAATGTAACCCTCGTTATCCTGAGGCATGGGAGCCTTGCCCTTAACAAAGTTAGATAATCATTTAGGAGGGGCATTAAGCTTGACATTGTCTCCCTGTTGGAAGCCAATGCCATCCTTAATGCCAGGGCGTCTCCCACTATAGAGCATGCTTCTAGCAAATTTAAATTTTTTATTTTCTAAGTCATGCTCATTGATTTTGGCACTAAGTTGAGCTATGTGATCATTTTGTTGTTTAATTAAAGCTAGGTGATCATGAATAGCATCAACATTTATATCTCTACATCTAGTGCAAATAGTGACATGCTCAGCGGTAGATGTAGAGAGTTTGCAAGTATTTAATTCAACAATCTTAGCATGTAAAATAGCATTCTCATCTCTAAGATTGGAAATGGAAACATTGCAAACATTTAAGTCTTTAGCCTTAGCAATTAACTTTTCATTCTCAATTTTAAGGCTAGAGAGCGATGCATTCAAATTGTCAATCTTAGTAATCAAACTAGCATTATAATTTCTAAGACTAACAATTGAATCATCACAAATATCTAACTTCTCAACCTTAGCAATTAGTTTGGCATTTTCATTTCTAAGGTTGGAAATAAAATCATGGCAAGTGCTTAGCTCACTAGACAATTTTCACATTTTTCTACTTCCTGAGCATAAGCATTTTTAGTCTTAACATGCTTTTTGTTTTCCTTAATAAGGAAATCCTCTTGGCTATCCAAGAGTTCATCCTTCTCATGAATAGCACTAATCAATTCATTTAATTTCTCTTTTTGTTGCATGTTAAGATTGGCAAAAAGAGTAAGCAAGTTATCCTCATCATCACTAGAATTATCCTTATCACTAGAAGTTGCGTACTTAGTGGAGGATCTTGATTTTACCTTCTTCTTCTTGCCGTCCTTTGTCATGAGGCACTTGTGGCCGACATTGGGGAAGAGAAGCCCTTTGGTGACGGCGATGTTTGCGGCGTCCTCGTCGGAGGAGGAGTCGGTGGAGCTCTCATTGGAGTCCCACTCCCGGCAAACATGGGCATCGCCGCCCTTCTTCTTGTAGTACCTCTTCTTTTCTCTTCTCTTTCCCTTCTTGTCGTCGCCCCTGTCACTATCACTAGACAAAGGACATTTAGTGATAAAATGACCGGGCTTACACCATTTGTAGCAAACTTTCTTGGAGCGGGGTTTGTAATCCTTCCCCCTCCTTTGCTTGAGGATTTGGCGGAAGCTCTTGATGATGAGCGCCATTTTCTCGTTGTCGAGCTTGGAGGCGTCGATGGGAATCCTACTTGGTGTAGAATCCTTCTTTTCTTCTTTCGTCGCCTTGAATGCGACATGTTGCACCTCGGGTGTTGAGGTGGCACCTTGCTCGATGATTTTCTTGGAGCCTTTGATCATCAATTCAAAGCTCACAAATTTTTCTATCACTTCCTTGGGAGACATTAGTTTATACCTTGGATCACCATGAATTAATTGAACTTGTGTAGGGTTAAGAAAAACGAGTGATCTAAGAATAACCTTGACCATCTCATGGTCATCCCATTTGGTGCTCCCGAGGTTGCGCACTTGGTTCACCAAGGTCTTGAGCCGGTTGTACATGGCTTGTGGATCCTCTCCTTGGTGAAGCATGAAGCGACCGAGCTCCCCCTCGATCGTTTCCCTCTTGGTGATCTTGGTCACCTCGTCTCCTTCGTGCGCGGTCTTGAGTACGTCCCAAATCTCCTTTGCACTCTTCAACCCTTGCACCTTATTATACTCCTCTCGACTTAGAGAGGCGAGGAGTATAGTAGTGGCTTGGGAGTTGAAGTGTTGGATTTGTTCGACCTCCTCCGAATCATAATCCTTGTCCCCCTTCTTTGGTACCTGCGCTCCATACTCAACAATATCCCATATGCTTTTGTGGAGTGAGGTTAGGTGATGCCTCATTTTATCACTCCACATAGAATAATCTTCACCTTCAAACATAGGTGGTTTGCCTAATGGGATGGAAAGTAATGGAGTGCGTTTTGAAATGCGAGGATAGCGAAGGGGTATCTTACTATACTTCTTGCGCTCATGGCGCTTAGAAGTGTCGGATGCCGATTCCGAGCCGGAGGTGGAGGGTGACAAAGAGTCGGTCTCGTAGTAGACCACCTTCTTCATTTTCTTCTTCTTGTCACCCTTTCGTTGGGACTTGATGGAGGAAGAGGATTCCTCCTTGTGCTTGTGGGCGGACTCCCTTGAGTGCGTTCTCCCCGAGCTTGCAGACTTGTCGCCGGTCCCGATGTCCCTCATGGCGGATGCTCCCGACATCACTTCGAGCGGTTAGGCTCTAATGAAGTACCGGGCTCTGATACCAATTGAAAGTCGCCTAGAGGGGGGGTGAATAGGCAAATCTGAAATTTACAAACTTAAGCACACACTACAAGCCGGGGTTAGCGTTAGAAATAGAAACAAGTCCGAAAGAGAGGGCGAAAACAAATCACAAGCAAATAAGGCGAATGACACGGTGATTTGTTTTACCGAGGTTCGGTTCTTGCAAACCTACTCCCCGTTGAGGTGGTCACAAAGACCGGGTCTCTTTCAACCCTTTCCCTCTCTCAAACGGTCACTTAGACCGAGTGAGCTTCTCTTCTCAATCAAATGGGACACCAAGTCCCCACAAGGACCACCACTCAATTGGTGTCTCTTGCTTTGATTACAATGAACTTGGGAACAAGAAAGAAGGAAGAAGAAAAGCAATCCAAGCGCAAGAGCTCAAATGAACACAAATGTCTCTCTCTAGTCACTAATTTGTTTGGAGTGATTTCGGACTTGGGAGAGGATTTGATCTCTTTGATTGTGTCTTTGAATAAAGTCTGAAAGGGAATTAGGCTTACACCTAGTCCCTAATTAATTTTGGTGGTTAAATTGCCCAACACAAATAATTGGACTAACTAGTTTGCCCAAGTGTATAGATTATACAGGTGTAAAAGGTTCACACTTAGCCAATAAAAAGATCAAGTTTTGGATTCAACAAAGGAGCAAAGGGCCAACCGAAGGCACCTCTGGTCTGGCGCACCGGACTGTCCGGTGTGCCACCGGACAGTGTCCGGTGCACCAGAGGACTCCAACTCGAACTCGCCACCTTCGGGAATTTCCAGAGGCACTCGCGCTATAATTCACCGGACTGTCCGGTGTACACCGGACAGTGTCCGGTGCGCCAAGGAGGAGCGGCCTCAGGAACTCGCCAGCTTCGGGAAACTCTAACGGCTAGTCCGCTATAATTCACCGGACTGTCCGGTGTGCACCGGACTGTCCGGTGCAACTCCGGAGCAACGGCTATTCGGCGCCAACGGCTACCTGCGGCGCATTTAATGCGCGCTGCGCGCGCGTAGAAGTCAGGCGCACCCATACTGGCACACCGGACAAGGAACAGTAGGTGTCCGGTGTGCACCGGACACCCTGGCGGGCCCACAAGTCAGAAGTTCCAACGGTCAGAATCCAACGGCAGTGATGACGTGGCGGGGGCACCGGACATGTCCGGTGTGCACCGGACTGTCCGGTGCGCCATCGAACAGACAGCCTCCCAACGGCCACTTTTGGTGGTTGGGGCTATAAATACCCCAACCACCCCACCATTCATTGTATCCAAGTTTTCTACTTCCCAACTACTACAAGAGCTCTAGCATTCAATTCTAGACACACCAAAGAGATCAAATCCTCTCCAAATTCCACACAACGCCATAGTGACTAGAGAGAGTGATTTGCTTGTGTTCTTTCGAGCTCTTGCGCTTGGATTGCTTTCTTCTTTCTTGATTCTTTCATTGCGATCAAACTCACTTGTAATTGAGGCAAGAGACACCAAACTTGTGGTGGTCCTTATGGGAACTTTGTGTTCCAAGTGATTGAGAAGAGAAAGCTCACTCGATCCGTGGGATCGTTTGAGAGAGGGAAGGGTTGAAAGAGACCCGGCCTTTGTGGCCTTCTCAACGGGGAGTAGGTTTGCAAGAACCGAACCTCGATAAAACAAATCCGCGTGTCACACTCTTCATTTGCTCGCGATTTGTTTTTCCACCCTCTCTCGCGGACTCGTTTCTTTATTACTAACGTTAACCCGGCTTGTAGTTGTGTTTATATTTGTAAATTTCAGTTTCGCCCTATTCACCCCCCCTCTAGGCGACTATCAATTGGTATCAGAGCCCGGTGCTTCATTAGAGCCTAACCGCTCGAAGTGATGTCGGGAGATCACGCCAAGAAGGAGATGGAGACCGGCGAAAAGCCCACTACAAGCCATGGGAGCACTTCATCGGAAGAGTCCCACACCAAGAGGAGGGAGAAGAAGAAGAGCTCATCCAACAAAGGGAAGGAGAAGAAATCTTCTTCTCACCACAAAGAGAAGAAGGAAAAATCTTCTTCCCACAAGCCACATCGAAGCGGAGACAAGCAAAAGAGGATGAGGAAAGTGGTCTACTACGAGACCGACACTTCATCAACATCGACCTCCGACTCCGATGCGCCCTCCGTAACTTCTAAACGCCAAGAACGTAAGAAGTTTAGTAAGATCCCCCTACACTACCCTCGCATTTCTAAACATGCACCTTTACTTTCCGTCCCATTAGGCAAACCACCAACTTTTGATGGTGAAGATTATGCTAGGTGGAGTGATTTAATGCGATTTCATCTAACCTCACTCCACAAAAGTATATGGGATGTTGTTGAGTTTGGTGCACAGATACCATCCGTAGGGGATAAAGATTATGATGAGGATGAGGTGGCCCAAATCGAGCACTTCAACTCTCAAGCAACAACAATACTCCTCGCCTCTTTAAGTAGAGAGGAGTATAACAAAGTTCAAGGGTTGAAGAGCGCCAAGGAGGTTTGGGATGTGCTCAAAACCGCGCACGAGGGAGACGAGCTAACAAAGATCACCAAGCGCGAAACGATCGAGGGGGAGCTCGGTCGGTTCCGGCTTCGCAAAGGGGAAGAGCCACAACACATGTACAACCGGCTCAAGACCTTGGTGAACCAAGTGCGCAACCTCGGGAGCAAGAAGTGGGACGACCACGAAATGGTTAAGGTTATTCTAAGATCTCTCATTTTCCTTAACCCCACTCAAGTTCAATTAATTCGTGGTAATCCTAGATATACTAAAATGACCCCCGAGGAAGTTATCGGGAATTTTGTAAGTTTTGAGTGCATGATCGAAGGCTCGAGGAAGATCAATGAGCTTGACGAACCCACCACATCCGAAGCACAACCCGTCGCGTTCAAGGCGACAGAGGACAAGAAGGAGGAGTCTACACCAAATAGACAACCAATCGACGCCTCCAAGCTAGACAATGAGGAGATGGCGCTCGTCATCAAGAGCTTCCGCCAAATCCTCAAGCAAAGGAGGGGGAAAGACTACAAGTCCCGCTCCAAGAAGGTTTGCTACAAGTGTGGTAAGCCCGGTCACTTTATAGCTAAATGTCCATTATCAAGTGACAGTGACAGGGGCGACGACAAGAAGGGAAAGAGGAGAGAAAAGAAGAAGTACTACAAGAAGAGGGGCGGTGATGCCCATGTTTGTCGGGAGTGGGATTCCGACGAAAGCTCAAGCGACTCCTCCGACGACGAGGACGCCGCCAACATCGCCGTCACCAAGGGACTTCTCTTCCCCAACGTCGGCCACAAGTGCCTCATGGCAAAGGACGGGAAACGGAAAAAGGTTAAATCTAACTCCTCCACTAAATATGAGTCTTCTAGTGATGATAATGCTAGTGATGAGGAGGATAATTTACGTATTCTCTTTGCCAACCTCAACATGCAACAAAAAGAAAAACTTAATGAATTGATTAGTGCTATTCATGAAAAGGATGACCTTTTGGACACTCAAGAGGAATTCCTTATTAAAGAAAATAAGAAGCATGTTAAGGTTAAAAATTCTTATGCTCTAGAAATTGAGAAATGTCAAAAATTGTCTAGTGAGCTAAGCACTTGCCATGAAACAATAGACAACCTTAGAAATGAAAATGCTAATTTGTTAGCTAAGGTTGATTCTCATGTTTGCAATGTTTCAATTCCCAACCCTAGAGATAATAATGATGATTTGCTTGCTAGGATTGAAGAATTGAACATTTCTCTTGCTAGTCTTAGATTAGAAAAAGAAAATTTGATTGCTAAGACTAAAGATTTTGATGTTTGCAATGCTACTATTTCCGACCTTAGAAGTAAAAATGAAATATTGCATATTAAGGTTGTAGAACTAAAATCTTGCAAACCCTCTACATCTACCGTTGAGCACACTTCTATTTGCACTAGATGTAGAGATGTTAACATTGATGCTATACATGATCACATGGCTTTAATTAAACAACAAAATGATCATATAGCTAAATTAGATGCTAAAATTACCGAGCATAACTTAGAAAATGAAAAATTTAAATTTGCTAGAAGTATGCTCTATAATGGGAGACGCCCTGGCATTAAGGATGGCATTGGCTTCCAAAGGGGAGACAATGTCAAAATTAATGCCCCTCCTAAGAAATTGTCAAACTTTGTTAAGGGCAAGGCTCCCATGCCTCAGGATAACGAGGGTTACATTTTGTACCCTGCCGGTTATCCCGAGAGCAAAATTAGGAGAATTCACTCTAGGAAGTCTCACTCTGGCCCTAATCATGCTTTTATGTATAAGGGTGAGACATCTAGTTCTAGGCAACCAACCCGTGCTAAGTTGCCTAAGAAAACTCCTATTGCATCAAATGAACATAGTCTTTCATTTAAAACTTTTGATGCATCTTATGTGTTGACTAACAAATCTGGCAAAGTAGTTGCCAAATATGTTGGGGGCAAGCACAAGGGATCAAAGACTTGTGTTTGGGTACCCAAAGTTCTTGTGTCTAATGCCAAAGGACCCAAAACCATTTGGGTACCTAAAGTCAAGAACTAAACTTGTTTTGCAGGTTTATGCATCCGGGGGCTCAAGTTGGATACTCGACAGCGGGTGCACAAACCACATGACAGGGGAGAAAAAGATGTTCTCCTCATATGAGAAAAACCAAGATCCCCAACGAGCTATCACATTCGGGGATGGAAATCAAGGTTTGGTCAAAGGTCTTGGTAAAATTGCTATATCTCCTGACCATTCCATTTCCAATGTTTTTCTTGTAGATTCTTTAGATTACAATTTGCTTTCAGTATCTCAATTATGTCAAATGGGCTACAACTGTCTTTTCACTGATATAGGTGTCACTGTCTTTAGAAGAAGTGATGATTCAATAGCATTTAAGGGAGTGTTAGAGGGTCAGCTATACTTGGTAGATTTTGATAGAGCTGAACTCGACACTTGCTTAATTGCTAAGACTAACATGGGCTGGCTCTGGCATCGCCGACTAGCACATGTTGGGATGAAGAATCTTCATAAGCTTCTAAAGGGAGAACACATTTTAGGACTAACAAACGTTCATTTTGAGAAAGACAGGATATGTAGCGCATGCCAGGCAGGAAAGCAAGTTGGCGCCCATCATCCACACAAGAACATCATGACGACCGACAGGCCGCTTGAGCTACTCCACATGGATCTATTCGGCCCGATTGCTTACATAAGCATCGGCGGGAGTAAGTACTGTCTAGTTATTGTGGATGATTATTCTCGCTTCACTTGGGTATTCTTTTTGCAGGAAAAATCTCAAACCCAAGAGACCTTAAAGGGATTCTTGAGACGGGCTCAAAATGAGTTCGGCTTAAGGATCAAGAAAATTAGAAGCGACAACGGGACGGAGTTCAAGAACTCTCAAATCGAAGGCTTCCTTGAGGAGGAGGGGATCAAGCATGAGTTCTCTTCTCCCTACACACCTCAACAAAATGGTGTAGTGGAAAGGAAGAATAGAACTCTATTGGACATGGCAAGGACCATGCTTGATGAATACAAGACTTCGGATCGGTTTTGGGCCGAGGCGGTCAACACCGCCTGCTACGCCATCAACCGGTTATATCTTCACTGAATCCTCAAGAAGACATCGTATGAACTCCTAACCGGTAAAAAGCCCAACATTTCATATTTTAGAGTCTTTGGTAGCAAATGCTTTATTCTTGTTAAAAGAGGTAGAAAATCTAAATTTGCTCCTAAGACTGTAGAAGGCTTTTTACTTGGTTATGACTCAAACACAAGGGCATATAGAGTCTTTAACAAGTCCTCCGGACAAGTTGAAGTCTCATGTGACGTTGTGTTTGATGAGACTAATGGCTCTCAAGTAGAGCAAGTTGATCTTGATGAGATAGGTATTGAAGAGGCTCCGTGCATCGCGCTAAGGAACATGTCCATTGGGGATGTGTGTCCTAAGGAATCCGAAGAGCCTCCAAATGCACAAGGTCAACCATCCTCCTCCACGCAAGCATCTCCACCAACTCAAAATGAGAATGAGGCTCAAGTTGATGAAGTAGAGGATCAAGCAAATGAGCCACCTCAAGATGACGGCAATGATCAAGGGGGAGATGCAAATGAGGAAGACAAGGAGGATGAGCAAGAACCAAGGCCGCCACACCCAAGAGTCCACCAAGCAATCCAACGAGATCACCCTGTCGACACCATCCTCGGCGACATTCATAAGGGGGTAACTACTAGATCTCGTGTTGCTCATTTTTGTGAACATTACTCTTTTGTTTCCTCTATTGAGCCACACAGGGTAGAGGAAGCACTTCAAGATTCGGATTGGGTGGTGGCAATGCAAGAGGAGCTCAACAACTTCACTAGAAATGAGGTATGGCATTTAGTTCCACGTCCTAACCAAAATGTTGTAGGAACCAAATGGGTCTTCCGCAACAAGCAAGATGAGCATGGTGTGGTGACAAGGAACAAAGCTCGACTTGTGGCCAAAGGATATTCCCAAGTCGAAGGTTTGGATTTCGGTGAAACCTATGCACCCGTAGCTAGGCTTGAGTCAATTCATATATTATTGGCCTATGCTACTTACCATGGCTTTAAGCTTTATCAAATGGACGTGAAAAGTGCCTTCCTCAATGGACCAATCAAGGAAGAGGTCTATGTTGAGCAACCTCCCGGCTTTGAAGATAGTGAGTACCCTAACCATGTCTATAAGCTCTCTAAGGCGCTTTATGGGCTCAAGCAAGCCCCAAGAGCATGGTATGAATGCCTTAGAGATTTCCTTATTGCTAATGGCTTCAAAGTCGGAAAGGCTGATCCTACTCTCTTTACTGAAACTCTTTAAAATGACTTGTTTGTATGCCAAATTTATGTTGATGATATTATATTTGGCTTTACTAACGAGTCTACATGTGAAGAGTTTAGTAGGATCATGACACAGAAGTTCGAGATGTCTATGATGGGGGAGTTGAAGTATTTTCTAGGATTCCAAGTCAAGCAACTCCAAGAGGGCACCTTCCTAAGCCAAACAAAGTACACTCAAGATATTCTAAGCAAGTTTGGAATGAAGGATGCCAAACCCATCAAGACACCCATGGGAACTAATGGGCATCTCGACCTTGACACGGGAGGTAAGTCCGTAGATCAAAAGGTATACCGGTCGATGATTGGTTCTTTACTCTATTTATGCGCATCTCGACCGGATATTATGCTTTCCGTATGCATGTGTGCTAGATTCCAAGCCGACCCTAAGGAAGCTCACCTTACGGCCGTAAAACGAATCTTGAGATATTTGGCTTATACTCCTAAGTTTGGGCTTTGGTACCCTCGGGGATCCACATTTGATTTGATTGGTTATTCGGATGCCGATTGGGCGGGGTGCAAAATCAATAGGAAGAGCACATCGGGGACTTGCCAGTTCTTGGGAAGATCCTTGGTGTCTTGGGCTTCAAAGAAGCAAAATTCGGTCGCTCTTTCCACCGCCGAAGCCGAGTATATTGTCGCAGGCCATTGTTGCGCGCAATTGCTTTGGATGAGGCAAACCCTGCGGGACTACGGTTACAAACTAACCAAAGTCCCTTTGCTATGTGATAATGAGAGTGCAATCAAAATGGCCGACAATCCTGTCGAGCATAGCCGCACTAAGCACATAGCCATTCGGTATCATTTTCTTAGGGATCACCAACAAAAGGGGGATATCGAGATTTCTTACATTAACACTAAAGATCAATTAGCCGATATCTTTACCAAGCCTCTTGATGAACAATCTTTTAACAAACTTAGGCATGAGCTCAATATTCTTGATTCTAGGAACTTCTTTTGCTAGATTGCACACATAGCTCATTTATATACCTTTGATCATGTCTCTTTCATATGCTATGACTAATGTGTCTTTCAAGTCTATTTCAAACCAAGTCATAGGTATATTGAAAGGAAATTGGAGTCTTCGGCGAAGACAAAGGCTTCCACTCCGTAACTCATCCTTCGCCGTCGCTCCAAGAGATTCTCCATTCTTGGGGGAGAAAAGCTGAGCATCAAAGAAAAGGACCTTGTCTTTGGGGGAGAAAGTAAGAGCCCAAAGCAAAAGGACCGGACTTCGTCTTTGGTATAATCTTAACTCATTTATTTATGACCAAAGGGGAAGATAACACTTCGAGGGCTCTAATGATTCCGTTTTTGGCGATTCATGCCAAAGGGGGAGAAAGTAAGAGCCCAAAGCAAAAGGACCGCAGACCGCACCACCACCAATTTCAAAAACTTAGTGTTGAATATTTTTCAATTGGTATCCTATTGTGTTCAAAAAGGGGAGAAAGTAGTATTTCAAAAATGATATATCAAAACCCTCTTGAACACTAAGAGGAGGATCTCATGTAGGGGGAGTTTTGTTTAGTCAAAGGAAAAGCATTTGAAACAGGGGGAGAAAATTTCAAATCTTGAAAATGCTTTGCAAAATCTTATTCATTTACCTTTGACTATTTGCAAACTTTGAAAAGGTTTTACAAAAGAGTTTGCAAAAACAAAACTCGTGGTGCAAGCGTGGTCCAAAATGTTAAATAAGAAAGAAACAATCCATGCATATCTTGTAAGTATTTATATTGGCTCAAATTCAAGCAACCTTTACACTTATATTATGCAAACTAGTTCAATTATGCACTTCTATATTTGCTTTGGTTTGTGTTGGCATCAATCACCAAAAAGGGGGAGATTGAAAGGGAATTAGGCTTACACCTAGTCCCTAATTAATTTTGGTGGTTAAATTGCCCAACACAAATAATTGGACTAACTAGTTTGCCCAAGTGTATAGATTATACAGGTGTAAAAGGTTCACACTTAGCCAATAAAAAGATCAAGTTTTGGATTCAACAAAGGAGCAAAGAGCCAAACGAAGGCACCTCTGGTCTGGCGCACCGGACTGTCCGGTGTGCCACCGGACAGTGTCCGGTGCACCACCGGACATGTCCGGTGCACCAGAGGACTCCAACTCGAACTCGCCACCTTCGGGAATTTCCAGAGGCACTCGCGCTATAATTCACCGGACTGTCCGGTGTACACCGGACTGTCCGGTGTACACCGGACAGTGTCCGGTGCGCCAAGGAGGAGCGGCCTCAGGAACTCGCCAGCTTCGGGAAACTCTAACGGCTAGTCCGCTATAATTCACCGGACATGTCCGGTGTGCACCGGACTGTCCGGTGCAACTCCGGAGCAACGGCTATTCGGCGCCAACGGCTACCTGCGGCGCATTTAATGCGCGCTGCGCGCGCGCAGAAGTCAGGCGCACCCATACTGGCACACCGGACAAGGAACAGTAGGTGTCCGGTGTGCACCGGACACCCTGGCGGGCCCACAAGTCAGAAGTTCCAACGGTCAGAATCCAACGGCAGTGATGACGTGGCGGGGGCACCGGACATGTCCGGTGTGCACCGGACTGTCCGGTGCGCCATCGAACAGACAGCCTCCCAACGGCCACTTTTGGTGGTTGGGGCTATAAATACCCCAACCACCCCACCATTCATTGTATCCAAGTTTTCTACTTACCAACTACTACAAGAGCTCTAGCATTCAATTCTAGACACACCAAAGAGATCAAATCCTCTCCAAATTCCACACAACGCCATAGTGACTAGAGAGAGTGATTTGCTTGTGTTCTTTCGAGCTCTTGCACTTGGATTGCTTTCTTCTTTCTTGATTCTTTCATTGCGATCAAACTCACTTGTAATTGAGGCAAGAGACACCAAACTTGTGGTGGTCCTTGTGGGAACTTTGTGTTCCAAGTGATTGAGAAGAGAAAGCTCACTCGATCCGTGGGATCGTTTGAGAGAGGGAAGGGTTGAAAGAGACCCGGCCTTTGTGGCCTCCTCAATGGGGAGTAGGTTTGCAAGAACCAAACCTCGGTAAAACAAATCCGCGTGTCACACTCTTCATTTGCTCGCGATTTGTTTTTCCACCCTCTCTCGCGGACTCGTTTCTTTATTACTAACGTTAACTTGGCTTGTAGTTGTGTTTATATTTGTAAATTTCAGTTTCGCCCTATTCACCCCCCCTCTAGGCGACTATCAAAGTCTAGAGCTCTTGTATATGGTTTGATGGCTGAAAACTTGGATGCAATGAATGGTGGGTGGTTGGGGGTATTTATAGCCCCAACCACCAAAGTGACCGTTGGTGAGGGCTTCTGTCGCATGGCGCACCGGACAGTCCGGTGCGCCACCGGACACTGTCTGGTGCGCCAGCCACGTCACCAGGCCGTTGGGTTCCGACCGTTGGAGCTCTGACAAGTGGGGCCACCGGACAGTCCGGTGGTGCACCGGACAGTCACTTTTCACTATCCGGTGCGCCTTCTGACGCCTACTCTGACTTCTGCGTGCGCAGTGAACACTGTTCACTGTTCCTGCACTGTTTGCAGACGACCGTTGGCGCTTGGAGCAGTTGCTCCGCTTGGTGCACCGGACAGTCCGGTGAATTATAGCGGAGCGGCCTCCTGAATTCCCGAAGCTGAGCAGTTTGGAGTTGAGCTCCCTGGTGCACCGAACACTGTCCGGTGGCACACTGGACAGTCCGGTGCGCCAGACCAGGGCAGCCTTCGGGTTGTCTTTTGCTCTCCTTATTTGAACCCTTTTCTTGGTCTTTTTATTAGTTTGTTGTAAACCTTTGGCACCTGTACAACTTATAATCTAGAGCAAAGTAGTTAGTCCAATTATTTGCGTTGGGCAATTCAACCACCAAAATTCATATAGGAAAAGGTGTAAGCCTATTTCCCTTTCAACTTTCCTCTGTGAGGAGGTGCTTTTTTGGAATATCAACTTGGGTTCTATGATAAAACTTGGCTTCTACTAATGATAAATACCTGACCAACTAAAAGCATTTGCATGAGCTTAATCCCACATACAGCTAGTCCACTTCAGCCAAACGAGACATTTGCTGAGTACGTTGATGTGTACTCACCCTTGGTTAAACACCAAACACCAGGTTGTCCCTATTGCAACCATTGCTCAGGAGAACATGAAGGAAACACGGAGGATTTTTAGGAGTTTCAAGACTTCGAGGAGTTCTAAACTAGAATAGCGGCAAACCCCCAGTCGACTGCCTATGAAGGCCTCATCTTACTACGTTTAGTTCAACACTTTGATTTATGTTTAAGTTAATGACTATGTGGATGTTTTGGGCATCATGATGTAATAAAGTTATATTTATTTCCGCTATTATTTGAGCATTGTGTGATGATGTCCAATTATGTAATCGTTGTGTATGTTGTAAGAAAAATGGACCCTCGACCATTTGGCTAAATGATTTTGGTGTTTGATGATCAACATAATCTTGTGGACTAATGTGTTTGCTAGTGTTTGTGTTTATAGTTCACAGAATACAAAGAGGCTTGGACTAAGGTAGTGAGGATGCAACACCTCAAAAGAAGACCTAAAAGATGCGTAGAAGCCCAAGGAAACAACAAAGAAATCCATGAAGTGGGCAGTCAGCTACCGCTCTAGTGGCGCACCGGATAGTAAACAGTACCTATCCGGTCGGCCACGATTAGAAACACTGCGGATTGGATCGCGATGCCATCAGAGCTACCAGATCCGAAATCAAGGGTTTGGATTTTAAATGACTGCGATCACATCTTAGGCGTCCACGACCGGATCAACGGTCACCACAACTCAACCCCGAAACGGTACTTAAGTTCAATCTCAGCCGTTAATTCCAGATTCTACGATCGGCGGTTGCCTTCCCTCCCCAGTAAGTCGGACGGCGACACAGAGCTCCCCCGTGGTGGCGCACCATGGCCGGAAAACCCCCAAGCGCCCATGGCGCATTATACCAAAATTCGCTAAGCGCAATTCGTAGTCTAGACACTAGCGAACTCGTGAAGGGAACTCTCACCAGTGATCGAAGTCATGGCGAGCCTGCCCTCGGCGCGCCGCGGTTCTTGGTGTCCGAGCACGAATTCTGACCACCGCTGCGACGATCTCCCCCCGATTGGCAGCAGCGCTTCACCAGCAACTCCACGAGGCTTTCGAGCACTAGCGCAGACCCTCGTTTGTCGTTTGTGGTCGAGATTGGCGTTGGTTGTGTACTCGGTTCTCTCCGCACCGGCGCAAGAACTGGGTTTTGGCTCGGATGAGGTGAATAGGAGAGGTGAGGTGCGACTGGGGCATAAATACGGGAGGAAGCCATCCGAGTTGAGCAACAACCTCCACGACGAATTAGGCGGGATGCGGTGGTTGCGATCCGCCCACCGAGCGCGCGGAGTGGGAAAGACGGCGTCCAACGGCCCCGCATGTCAGCGTATGGTTGGAGGGGGAATCGCGCCACATGACCGATGAGTGGGCCCCTCCTGTCGGTGCGGGCGTAGGTTTGGGCTGCGCGGAGAGGAGATTAGATGGGCCGCACGGAGCACTTTGGGCCCAAACGGGTTTTCTTTCCTTTTTCTTTATTTTCATTTTCATTTTCATTTTTCTGTTTCTTTTTATTTTCATTTTAGATTCCAAATTTGAATTCAAATTGTTGTTATGGAGTTCATTCTTGGACCAAATATTTCAGTAGTACATATCTATATATTTATTTTTGTTTTTATTTATTTATATAGTATTTTCTTTATCCTCTTTTCTTTGTTATTTCTCTTACTAAATATTCAAATTAGGTATTAAATCCCCAATTTTGACACTAATTTATTTCCATTAATATGATTACTATTATTAGTAAATGCACACATAAATAAAAGCCAACATGATGCACAAATTAATAATGTGTCATTTGTTAATTATTTACTTTTAGATGTGGGTGTTCACATGTGATAGTAAGTCGAGGTCACACAATTGAGGAGATCAACTCTATTCTCATACTTTTACAAATTGGGTATTACAAATCCTACCCCCTTAAAAATAATCACGTCCTCGAGATTAAGGAGTAGGGAAGAGGTGGGAAAACTCTATGCGAAGCTCTTCTTCTCTCTCCCAAGTAGCCTCATCTTCACCATGGTGACTCCATTGCACTTTGCACAACTTTATAACTTTATTCCTGGTAACCCGAGTCAGAGTGTCAATAATCTTGATAGGATACTCCGTATAAGTTAGGTCACCTTGAACACTGAGTTCTTCCATTGGTAGCTGTTCCTTAGGGACACTGAGACACTTCTTGAGTTGAGACACGTGGAATACATCGTGTACATCAGACAAATGATCAGGTAGTTCCAGTTGGTAGGCCATCTCCCCAACTCGCCTAAAGATTCTGAAGGGTCCAATAAAGCGAGGGGATAACTTGCCCTTAACTTTGAATCTTCTCATTCCACGAATTGGTGACACATTGAGGTACACATGATCACCCTCTTCAAATTCCAATGGTCTTCTTCGATTTTCTGCATAACTCTTTTGTCGGGTCTGTGCTACCCTCAAGTTCTCCTGGATTATGCGAACTTGTTCTTCTGCCTCTTGAATAATCTTAGGCCCAAAGAACTGCCTTTCTCCAGCCTGATCCCAATATAGAGGAGTTCTGCACTTTCTGCCATATAAAGCTTCAAATGGTGACATCTTCAGACTGGCATGATAACTATTATTATAAGAGAACTCAGCATATGGTAGACTCTTGTCCCAACTGCCCCCATGTTTAAGGGCACAAGCTCTCAACATATCCAGGTTAGTCCTCTCAGTTTGGCCATCAGTTTGAGGATGATAGGCCGAACTAAAGTTCAACTTCGTACCCATGTTCTCATGAAGGCTCTTCTAAAACCTTGAGGTGAATTGGGATCCACGAGCAGAACCAATCTTCTTCGGTACCCCGTGTAAACACACAATTCGAGCCATGTATAACTCTGCCAGCTGAGAACCTTTATAAGTAGTACTGACCAACATGAAGTGAGTCACTTTGGTCAATCTGTCCACGATCACCCATATAGAATCATAACCCTTCGAGGTGCGAGGCAACCCGGTAACGAAATCCATACCAATTTCTTCCCACTTCCATTCGGGTACCTTTAACGGGTGCAGTAGTCCAGCTGGTCTTTGGTGTTGACTCTTTGACATACATCACACACAACCACGTGTGCAGCTACATCTCTTTTCAGCCCATACCACTAATACTTTTGCTTCAGATCCTGATATATCTTTATGCTACCAGGATGAATAGAGTAATCAGAGTCATGGGCTTTCTTCAATATAGTCTCACGGAGGCTGTCAATCTTAGGAACACATATTCGGTTCTTGAACCATATTGTGCCTTGTTCATCCTCCATAAATTCTGGACCTCTACCTTCAGTAATCAGATCTTTGGTCTCTTGGATTTAGCATCATCGATATGACCCTTGTGTATTTCCTGCTCCAAGGTAGGTTCCACTTCAATAGTTATCCCTTCAGTATTTGCAACTATCTCAGGTTGAGCCTTCTAAAATCTTCAACTAACTCATCGGGTAGCTGGGCAACAATAGCTGCATGGACATGCTCCTTCCGACTCAAGGCATCCGCAACCAGATTTGCCTTGCCCGGATGATAGTGAATCTCCAAGTCATAGTCTTTGATGAGCTTCAACCGAGTGATTCTATTTATCATTTGGGTATTTGAGCACTTGAAAATGTCTATAATATGCCTTGGTATATTGCTTGGGCTCCCACTCGCTCCCCTCAATTATAGCTGTTGTACAGAAAGCTGATGTTTCTGTCGATAGGCGCACCAGACAGTTCGGTGCCCTGGCCACATCAGTCGATCGTTGGGGTCTATAGCAGTCGACCGTTGGATCTGACCGTAACCCAGACAGTCCGGTGCACACTGGACAGTCCGGTGCTACAACCCGAGAGCGCCTGGTTGCGGGCCTCTCTGCGCAGACTGACGATGTCCCACCGGATAGTCCGGTGCATACCGGACATGTACTATTCACTGTCCGGTGCACCAGCAATGCGCTGGCTGACTGCCCACTTCATGGATTTCTTCGCTGATTCTTTTGGACTTCTTTTCTTCTTGAGTCTTAGACTTCTACATATCTTTTATGTCTTCTTTTAAGGTGTTGTATACTAAGTGTCTAAGTACAATTCTCTTCACATCATGTGAATTATAAAAACAAGTACTAGCAAATACATTAGTCTACATGGTTACGTTGATCATCAAACACCAAAATAACTTAGCCAAATGGTCCGGGATTCATTTTACAATCGTTCCGAAGGATTGTCCTCGTAGCTTTTCGTACATGTAGAGGATTGGACATGAAAAAAACTTTTGGTACTCAACCTAGAAGTTAGGAGGGTTTTTATCATTTTTGATTCGATTCGTGTGCTAGAAATATGAGGTAAAGGCATGAGTTCATGAAAGATAGAAAAAATAGACTATACCCTATAGAAATCCGATACAGTTAATATAAATAAGCTTATAACTTAGGCCATGTTTGGTTTCTTTAGTCTAGGGACTAAAGTGTTAGAGGACTAAATTTTAGTCCCTAACATGTTTGGTTATAAGGGCTAAAAATAGTAAGAATATACTAAATGACTCATAAGAAAACTAAAATGGCCTTTAACATTATCCTGCTATTAGTACAATTGAACTAAATGATGGGTAAATGTGGAATTAATATGGTTTAGTCCCTTTTAGCACATATGTGAAGGACTAAAGACTAAATTATTTTAGTTCATATTTTAGTCCTAGTGTTTGGCAAAAAAGGGACTAAAAACTAGAGACTAATCTTTAGTCCCTCTAACCACACACCCCTTATTTGATCTGATTAAATGAGCTATAGACTATATCCACATTAAACTAAACATGGTACCCACAAACAAAAAACAGAATCTCTGGTAGCACTAGCGCTGTCATTGAGGCAGGGCAGGATCTGTGAAGATGACACTGGGTTACCGTCTCATCGAGGCGTGACAGGCGTAGCAGGACTGCTGCTGTGTCTACCCCTGCCTAGCAAGCCTACAAAATATACCTAATAAACTTTCAGTTTTCTCCTCTGTAATTAATTACTAGGAGGGTTTTTTTTTTCCTTTGGAGAGACCGGCGTCTGCATGACGCAAATAAAGCTGCAGATACGTGTTTGCTTTTGAGACGCCTCCTTTTTCTCTCTCCATCTCTCAAACACTCCGGATGCCATCAAACATGCTTGCCAGAAAAAAAAAGAGATGGTACAGAGACGGATTATCGAGTGCCACTGAAGATAACAGTGGTCTACGAGTTCGTTTATGATCAACGGCACCTTCAATTCAAATTTATACTATGTACTCCCAGGGTCGCACGGTCCCAAATTTAAACCAAATTTTGAAGTCATCTTAAACCAATCTAATTTCAAGAAAAAACATCATGTTTTTATAAAAACAGAGGCGAAAGATATTTGCAGGGTTCAGAGAGAGAGAGAGAGGGGAGATTGTGCGTGCGCGTAGGTCACTAGTACAAGTACGGCCGGAGGTAGGATTAGCAAAAAGATGTGTGCGGTCTCAACAGTGAAAAGGCGAGGGTTTCTCGAGATCGGGGATCTGAGATAGGACGGCGACGGGGCGCAAGCAGGTCAAAAAGGCCCAAAGTAAAAAAAATAAAAAACAATTGCTCGGGCGATGTCTTTTGGGGGGGGGGTTAAATTTTGCTGTCACCGGGGCTGGGGCAGTAAAAGGGTGCAGTGCAGAGAGGAGGAGGCACATGCTGCCATGGCTGATGGCTCCACTGCCCACTCTTCTGCGTGGGAGTGGGACCACGCCCTCCCTCCAGGATCCTCTGCGCGCGCGCACGCAGACCGGTTGCGTTTGAGAATAAACATGGTTTTGGATTCAGTAGCACGACGAGAGAGTCGTCTACTGTGGTAACCAGCGCAAACAATCCCGTGGACGGGTTGGCCCCCAGAGCCCAGACTGATGAGCAAGAGCCACTCCTGCTACCACCACTCCCATCGCTGTTCATTCCCTCTCCCCTATAGGCTGTAGACCTTGGAATTGGAAACTAAATTGTGTGCAGGAAAAAAACGAAAACCATCTAAAAAATTGATTTATTTTAAGAAAGGGGAGGGAGAGAGAGAGAGAGAGAGCAGTATTTTAAAGTAGCAAAGAGAAGAAGCCTGGGGGAGAGAGAGACGAGAGCAGGAGACAGAGGGGCTCCCCCCCCACCCCCGAGCCCAAACGCAGCTAGCTCCCCATTCCACCCAAGCTCCCGCAGCCAGATGCTCTCCCCCGCTCGAGCCCCACCGCCGCCGCCCGTCCCCGCCGCCGGGTAGACCGCCCGATCCGACGGCGCCCGCCGCACCCATGGGCCGCGGCGGCGCGCGCGCGGCCCCCGCCGCCGCGGTGCCGCCCTGGCACGCGCTCCCGGACGAGGTCTGGGAGCACGCCTTCTCCTTCCTCCCCGCGGACTCGGACCGGGGCGCCGCCGCGTGCGCCTGCCACGCCTGGCTCCGCTTCGAGCGCCGCTCGCGCCGCCGCCTTGCCGTCGCCAACTGCTACGCCGCGTCCCCGCGCGACGCCGTCGAGCGCTTCCCCGCCGTCCGCGCCGTCGAGGTCAAGGGCAAGCCCCACTTCGCCGACTTCGGCCTCGTTCCGCCCGCCTGGGGCGCCGACGCCGCGCCCTGGGTCGCCGCCGCCGCCGCCGGCTGGCCGCTGCTCGAGGAGATTAGCTTTAAGCGCATGGTCGTCACCGACGACTGCCTCGAGATGATCGCGGCCTCCTTCAGGAACTTCCAGGTGCTGCGCCTCGTCTCCTGCGAGGGCTTCAGTACAGCCGGCCTCGCTGCCATTGCCGCTGCTTGCAGGTGAGGCCGCGCATCCAGGCCCAGATTCGACTTATAGACTACAAAGCTGCTCTGCGTGGTTCTTGCTTTCATTTCCGCAAAGATTTGATTTGACCTTTCGGGGAGTTTCTTACAGGAGTATTTGACAAAATAAAAAAACACCTCTGGTTCCTTCTCTCCTCACCTTTTCCATTTACCCCCACAAATTTTGGTGTCATTTTGGGTAGTTGTGACCTGAAGTATATCTTTTTAGGAGAAACTGATTTGAACTTCTTTGGGGGAGATTTTGAGCTCAGCATTTGGTCTTTTTTGTGTGCTTGTTGAGTAGTATTTGTAAACAGTAGTCGCCTCCAGTTTAGATTTGGTGTGATCTGCTGTGTTTGTCCTGAGGTGAATACTAGCGTGCTGTTTTAGATTCTTACTCAAAAGATTGATTTGTACTCTATCTGAAAGGATTCGCAGGGGATTTCAATACAATTTTGGTGCTCATGTCGCCATCAAAAGTTTGACCTTAGATTGGATTCCTCAGTAAGCTTTTATTTTGTTCCTGGCAAGTTTTGACTCCGGATTCTACTGTTGTGCACGGATCTGTGGGTTTGGCAGAATAAACATTTCTGTTTTCTCGGGCAATGATGGATGCATCCCTTTACCTTTCCACCAAAATGATAGGGTCTGTTTCAAGATTATAGAACCAGTTGGACGCAACTTTACTTAAACAATTGTATCCCCCCTCATAAGATGCTAGATCTGACTTGGAACTGTCTTGCATTTCATTTATGTTTGAGATTCAAGCGAGTTCCCGTTCTGTTATAACCTTATATCTGATTCGAAGAATCAAGTCTTTTATAGCATGCTTTTGACATCTAGTCATCTAGATTCCCATCTGTGCGTTTGAGCGTGCCTAATCCCTTTTGTCATTAAGTTCTACCAGCCGCTATCTTGCTTTAGCTGTATTTGATCATATTAACAATGTTCGCAAGGAAAACACTTCCACTTTGCTTTGTTAGCGTGATTATTGATTCTGAACTGCACACAAGAAAATTAAACTTCGGATTGTTAATAAAAAACTTTGGAGGAACTTGCAGTATCCCCAAAAAGAATTAGGATCTTGCTAAAGGCTTACCTTTTAGAAACAAAACTGAACTTTGAGAATCTGATACCTAAGATACTGATTTTTTTATTAGTTTGATTCTTACCATGCCAAAGCTGTAACATTTGTATTGTTTTTGGGTGACAAGGAACACTTCAATATAGATGACCTGATAATGATCTTTGGTTGGATTTTGATACACGGGTGCCTTATGCATTCACAAAATAGAGTTTTGACCAAATATGCTTTGGTACAAGCACATATTAACATAATGAGTACGGATATACTTGTCTTGGCTTTTTAATGGCATGGTGACATATAAACCTAGTTTTGTGTTGTCTGTACCCTTATCTTTGTCTCATGTGTTACCCCCCCCCCCCCCCCCCCCCAACACACACACACAAATTGGGCTGTGTATCTTTGACGTTTGGATTGAAATGATATTGTAACTATGATTGGATGCAGCTATTCATTAACATCAACTATTGTAGTTTGGTAATTTGGGCGTTTACTTGTCTAATGGGTGTGACACGGCAGTCCAGGTTATGTACAAAACTATGGAGACCCTAATCACGTTATGTTTGAGGCATCTAAAAACTGTCTACTTCCACTAAAACTTAAATATTTGAGTGCATCCTAAAAATCATGCAGTAATTAGGTTAGGTGCTTATTTTACTAATGATGATGCCACATGGTGGTGACTATAACGTTGTTTTCTTTGTTTAAACATTACACTGTGTGGAACCCTTACCCTTGCTATTTGCCGCCTCTGGTTTATATCCGCTGATTGTTCTCAGGCAGTTCTGATCAATCCTGTAACAGTGGGAGTGGGCGCTACTCTGCCTGTGAACTAAGCATTTTCATTTGAAAAGGCATAAGTTGAGGAATGTTGCTTTATACTGTTTATTCCATAAAGCACCTCAATTCGCCGCATCTGCTTCTGGATGGCTCTTTGTTGACAAGATACTAAATATTTCTGCATTAATTTTACCTAAAAAGGTAGAAGTAGCACGGTCACTGTTTCTAGCTTATCCCAGGCATCTGCATGATACACCAGGAAAGCAATATGACACGGATATGATATCTGCAATTATTAGCTGTTGCTTTCTCTCTCTCTCTCTCTCTCTCTCTTGCTTTGGAGCTGAAAAGATTGTATGCGTTAACAGAAAGTATGTTTCACGTGTTGCCCTTCTTCATAACTTTGAGGTGATCGAATATTAGCTAGTTTCGCTGTCTCGGTGAAAGCTAGGTTTATATGTGTTGTGCTGTTGCTTCCTTTGTTTAACTTAAGACCAATGTGGGGAGTCTTTGCAAACTTACTTAATGATGTGTGGAACTTGTAAGTTTCGCTAATCAGTTGTATTTTCAGGATTTGCATGCATTAATTAAGTATGCCTCTAGTTTTTCAGTGATTTCCCCTCAAGAATCTCCATGCTTATTTGAAAGTGATGACAGCATTGACTATTGGATGCCTTGTTCCAGTTTTCATTGATCTTTCAACATATGACTGTCCAGCTATTTTAATCTGTTGTTTCCAACTCCTAATTTTGGTATACTCTCTCTGCAGAAATCTAAGAGAACTTGACCTTCAGGAGAATGAGATTGAGGATTGCTCTATTCATTGGCTCAGTCTATTTCCAGTATCTTTCACTTCTTTGGTAACTCTAAATTTTTCATGCCTAGAGGGGGATGTCAATATCACTGTACTTGAACAATTAGTAACCAGATGCAGCAACCTCAAGACTCTCAAGCTCAACAATGCTATACCTCTTGACAAGCTTGCTAACCTCCTTCGCAAGGCTCCTCAGATTGTAGAACTCGGAACAGGAAGATTCTCTGCAGATTACCATCCGGATCTCTTTTCGAAGCTTGAAGCAGCATTTGCTGGCTGTAAAAGCTTAAGAAGGCTCTCTGGGGCTTGGGATGCCGTTCCAGAATACCTGCCAGCATTTTATTGTGTATGCGAAGGCCTCACATCACTAAATCTGAGCTATGCTACTGTACGAGGCCCTGAACTGATTAAATTCATTAGCAGATGCAAAAATTTGCAACTCTTATGGGTATGCAGCCCTTGTCCACATCTTTGGCTTAGCTAACAAGGTTTTGAAAGTTGCCTTTAATGTTCTACTCTCTGCATATTGGATCATTGGTGTATGAACACTTAATTTCCAAGGAAGTGAAATTACCTGCATAAATGTTGTTTTGATTATTTTAGTAAGTGTCAGGTCCTGTCCATATGCTTTTAGTGCAATTAGCACTTCCATTTGGTTAGATTGGGTTCACATTGCATTTTGGTCCATTGCATGTAGTACTTGAACTAGTGCCTTCTTTTCCTCCTTTTGTGAAACATAAACTTTGTTTTGATAGAACACAATAATTAGTATGACATAGAAGGCTTTCTATAGTGACTCAGTTCATTGACAGAATGCTATCTAATGAATTGCTTCTGTTTGTTTTATATCAGCATATATATCCTAGAATTTCTTTTCTAAACATCGTTGTTCCATTTTTCAGGTGATGGACTTGATTGAAGACCATGGTCTTGCTGTTGTGGCATCGTCTTGTAACAAACTGCAGGAGTTGCGGGTTTTCCCTTCTGCTCCTTTCGAAGCAGCTGAGCAGGTCTCTTTGACTGAAAGAGGTCTTGTTGATGTATCTGCCAGTTGCCCAATGCTGGAGTCAGTCCTCTACTTTTGCAGACGGATGACCAACGAGGCCCTTATTACCATCGCGAAGAACCGGCCCAACTTCACTTGCTTCCGCCTATGCATCATTGAGCCTCACACACCAGATTACATTACACACCAGCCTCTTGATGCAGGTTTTAGTGCCATTGTGGAATCATGCAAGGGCCTCAGGCGGCTTTCTGTTTCAGGCCTTCTCACGGACAGTGTATTTAAATCCATCGGGGCACATGCTGACCGTCTTGAGATGCTCTCGATTGCCTTCGCCGGGAACAGTGATTTGGGCCTCCATTACATCCTATCGGGCTGCAAGAGCTTGAAGAAGCTAGAGATTAGGGACTGCCCATTTGGTGACAAGCCCTTGCTGGCAAACGCTGCCAAGCTGGAGACAATGCGATCCCTTTGGATGTCGACGTGCTCAATGACCTTGGGCGCATGCCGGCAGCTTGCGCGCAAGATGCCCCGTCTTAGTGTGGAGGTCATGAATGATCCTCGACGGGGATTCCCCTTGGACTCTCTAACAGATGAGAGCCCTGTTGAGACGTTGTATGTCTACCGGACAATTTCAGGTCCAAGGTCCGACACACCAGCTTGTGTCCAGATTCTCTAAGGGGCAGCTGTGGTCTACAAAGGTACTATGGAAGCATCCATTTTCAATCACATCATGTACCTTCAACACCTTACTAGCATAACCTGGATCGTCTCCTTGAAGTAGCAAGGCTGGTGACCTCGGTAATCCTGTCATAATCTCTGCTTAGCTGTACAACTGTTTCTGGGAGTTTAGGGTGAGAGACTCAGGGTCCCTTTCAGGTGTTAATAACTGTAGGGAGGACACTCGATGAGTTACAGGAACTACTAGATAGCGTCTTGAGGAAACTTGGGTTTGTTTTCTTAGCGTGCCTAGTTCTTTTCATGTATAAAAAAATATGGGATCATTCCAATGCTGCCACAATGTACTGTACTATTGGAACAATTGTACTTGGAGCCTCTACTTTTTTGAGTTTTGACCCCCTCCCCCCCCCCCCCCCCCCCCCCCCCCCCCACTGATTATGGGTTGCTGTTGCTCCCGCCTGTGATTTGTGAATGCTATATAAAAGCTTGTACGTGGCTCTGCCTTCATGTAGCGCCTCCCTCGTTTTGGAGAACGGTAACTTCACTGGTTGTAGTCTCTACCCTTATCAAGGCTTAGGCATCTGAACTGCTGGAAGTCTATGCCCCCTTGACCCTGGATGATCTGAAGGTATAGTTTGCTTCTGGTTCTGGCCTTCTACTTTGACTTCGAATCACTTGAATTGTAAGAGGTGTTCTCCAGCTGAAGTTGAATCTACCACTAGGGATTAGGGAAGGCATAACCTGTGTTGGTGTTGAATTTAATCGCATGTGGATCCATCCATTCCATATGCTCTACTCAGCTGAGTACTAGACAGAATATAATTTGTTTTCCTAGTCTTGAATTTATCATCTGTCCTTGGCTGTGGCTAGTGTGCTGCGTGCTCTCTGAGCCGTCACGCTGCTTGCATTGCACTGCACTATCCAGATCTTTCATAGTTGGGTTTAAGCTTTAAGGCACTTGCCAAGCATATGATGAATGCTGATTTGAATGGGATCAGAAATCATGTGTATGAAAAACATGTAGGAGAATAAGAGGATTGAAAGAGGTTAGAGATAAAAAAAAACTTAGGTTCATAGGAAAAATCCATAAAAACCAATGCGCATTTCTCCAATCGAGGGTGTAAGTCTGCACATTTCAATGATAAAAAAGAATGTAGACGTTGTAAGTCTGCCCTAGACTGATTTCGAGAGTCAAATCGGGGGAGATGGGGTAGTTGGACTATCACATCCTTAACTTGGGGACTTAATGTGCGATGTTAGACTCTTGTCATGTAGCTAAGTAGCCTTTTAGTTTGTGTAGCTGAGTAGTGATATCTCTCTAGTTTAGCTTGGTAGCTTTTCTACTCGAGTAGAGATAACGAGTAGTGCTAGTGTTGCTTAACTTTGTGCATTTTGATCATTGGTGTGTATAAGCTGCTAGAGTGATTAGTTGCATATGTTTGTGTGGCATTGTTCACTGGACTATTGTATGTGAGTTCACTCTAGCTTGACACTTTAGTTGTTTTGACTAGTATCTTTTGTAAGGTGCTTGTGATAAATAGAGGGGTGTAGTCTTGGCATTGAGAGATTTTAGTGTGATGCATTGATAGATTGTATATAGTGGCACTAGGTGTTGTTGTAAGGCAGTTGTGCTTGTTACTCTTAGAGTTAACCACCTCTTAATGGCTTGGTGACCATGACTCCATTCAAGTCTACAAGGAGATTGTGCGATGCTCTAGAGGAGGTTTGGTCGATGAACTTATGTTCGTCCCTACTAGATAATGCAAACAACTTTAGTAGAAGTGAGGCATGAGAAGTGTCAAGTTGATTGGTTGTGTCAAATAGTGCTTAAGTTGCCGCCTACCTCGAGAGGTAGTTCATATTGTGGGCTTAGGATCTAGCATGAATACCAACAATCCTTGAACTCGTCTCAACGAGGAGTAGATGGTTGGCAAGTCATCGAACCTCAAGAGAAAAATCATTGTGTCTTTTGTTATTTTCCATCAGGTTTGCACTCCCTAAACACTAGCTCTTTACTTGCAATATCTTATGATCCTAGTTGATTACTTATTTAGTATCTTTATAGGGGGTTTGTGAAATTAGTTGGAATGTAGTTATGGATAGACTGATAGTTTAATTCTACATTTATTTGGCTAGTCTTAGTGAGTAAGTTTTAGAAACGACTCTTCAACCCCATCCACCCTATAATCACCCTATTGACCTTTCAGAGTAACCTAAGAAGTTCCAAGAGTACTAAGCAAGTGATGCATGTAACCCATGCTAGACCCTGACCACGCCGCCACACACAGGATTGAGTTAGCGACCTACCAAAATATGTTGGATTCTACCGACGTGGGAATCTAAAATAGAAAAATATGGATTTTCATGATGTTTTTTAAACATAAATTTTGTTTCGTATCATTTATCCAAACCATTTCTTATGTTTGTATTTGTCTTTATTTATCCCTTATACAATTTTATAGTCTAGTTTAAGAAAAATACAAGATACATATGTGTATGTTTGGTTTAGAGACTACCCGAGATGGTATGGGCCGAGCCCATTTCCGAGGGTGTTTGATTCTAGGACTAGCAGGGACGGGATCATCCCCAGGAGGAATATTCACATCCAATATGGGTTGCCTAGTCCCTTGAAATCCACGGGTGAGCTTGAATGGTGTCCTTGTCCATCTATGTACCTTCTGTCCCCACGCATGGACAGTGTGTCTTAGGTTCCAATGGCAATGACCAAACTTTCGGTTGTGCCTCTCCTTCAACTACACAAGTTCATGGTTGGCAAGGCCTAGAAAGAACTTCTATAAGATTTAAAATTTATCCTATAAACATAATAATTATAAAAATATCATAATGTGGAAGCTAATCAAGGATGCATGAAAACAATAATTACCAATTCTTGGAGATATCTTTTTATAAACCTATTTATTTTAGGATGTAAGTTGTTCAAATAGGAATAGAAAAAATACATGACTAGATTGGATGATACAAGGAAGAACACATGTCCTTTGATAACACAATGTCTTTCTTCAACAATGAGAACTCACGACTATGTCCTTCCTCCATTCCTACTATTAGAGCTCCAACTGATTGAGTTGTGGTCACCAGACAGTGATGTTGTATCTACATGCAAGTGCTCATGGTATGGGGAGGGTATCACGGAGAGTTGGCGTCGTGGTGCCCTTGTGCGAAGGTGGGATGTGGGTTTGTAGAAGTGGCGTGGTGCATAGTTTATAAGCTATCGGTGGGGCATGAGATGGTGGTGATGCAGGGAATTGAATGAAGAAGATAAGATCAATCGATAGGGCTCATCATTGACATGTGAGACTAACATAACTATAGATGATGGTGTTAACAATCCATTTGTTCCGCTGCACTCTATCCAACCAAACAAACCAAAAACTAGAATGAATTCAACCCTCTTAACCAAATGCTAGTAAAGACACTATCATCCTTAAAAAGTATGGAACAATCCTATCATACTTTGTCTTTAAATTTTAAACTAAACACAAGATATAAGAACAATCTAAGATGCTGATCCACTTCTACCAGCGTGGGCTTCTAAAATGAAAGAAATTTGTATGGGTCTCTTTTGATTTATTTAAACATGAATCTTGTTTTGTATTATCTATTTAAATCATATGTTATGCTTATACTTATATTGTTTTTGGTTGATTCATTTTACAATTTAACCATCTAGTTTTAGAAAAATGCACATCAAATATAAAGGGAACATTGGAGTACCAATTCAGCGAATAGTAAAGTTTAGTCCATGATCATATCTACCCTTAACTATATAGCCGTAAAGGTTGGATCTGCCCAATTTTCTAGTATATATACATGTTTTTAGGGGTAGAGTTTTCTTGTTTTGTTCTGAGAATGAAACGATGTTTTTCAATATTTAGGCTCAACATATTTCAAGTGCGTCCAACATTTCTATATATTAAAGACGAGCACAAAGTTGCGCCCACGTTTGTCCACGTCATGCTAAAACTTTACAACCGTTAGATTTTAGTTGCACAGCCAGATTAGTCATGTGTACATGCAAACAGAGGGATAAGTGCACTGTACACACAAAAAGGTGGCCTTGCTGCTATACGCTTGTCTCAACTCGAGTCGACCCCATAGAGAAATGAACACATACCGAGCGTGATACCTTAAATTTATCGCCTTGGTTAAGCCATTGAATATGGTAGGGGTGTGGGTGTGGACGTGTGGGAAGAAACAACTTTTCCACTAAATGTGAATGGAACATTCTTGCACAACATCGTTGGTATGGAACAAGGTGTGGCACTGATGCTGCTCTGGTTGTGCAACCTAGGTGCTGAGTACGCATTTCACAACAAGACTCTCATACTTGTCAGAATTCGTGGCATCCACATGTTCTTCTTGGGTTCTTGCAACGTCAGTGGCAAGCATAGCATATATGGTTTCTTCAGAATCACTAGTTGAAGAATACTCACAATTGTAACTTATAATCAACGTGAGCTTGTTGGAGCAGTCCCGTATCACGTGACCAAACCCTTTACAGCGATGACATTAAATATCCTTGGTGCGTCCAGCGAAAGAGGCACCCTTTGTTGGTGGAGGTGGCGCTGGACTTTTTGCTACGACCTTGCCACGCGAAGTGCTGCTAGATGGCGATGGCGCTGCTGGTGGTGCTACGACGACAGACTTGGAGTGGAACGATGCAGTGCGATCTGCAGAAAAGTTAGCTTGTGTCCTCGCATGTCGTCCCTGCACTTCACGTTCAGCTTTACAAGCAAGATGGAATAAATGAGTAATATTAGTGTACTCCTTATAATCAAGCACATCCTGAATTTCACGGTTTAAACCATCCAAAAAGCATGCCATAGCAGCGTCATTGTTCTCAACTAAACCACAATGAAGCATGCCAATTTGCAGCTCCTGGTAGTATTCTTCAACGAAGTGTGTGCCTTGTTTTAAACACTGTAGTTTATTAAGCAAATCGCAAGCATAGTATGAGGGAACAAATCTATGGCGCATAAGGACTTTTAAAGCATCCCAAGTGGTATGGATTTCAGTGGGATGTTTGTTGCAATGTTCACGCCACCAAATAGAAGCAAAATGGGTAAACTCACTAGTAGCAGCTCTAACTTGATTGTTTGCAGGAAAAACATGAATTGCAAATTTTTTATCAACAAGTTCCCACTCAAGATAAGCATCAGGATCATATGTACTATTGAATTCAGGTATAGTGAGATTAATCTTAGAGGAAAAATCATCTTGGTTACGTACCACACGACGAGGTCCGTGTCGGCGACGACTGGCCTTAACGTCATGCTCGGTGTCGCCACCATAATCAGTGTCACCCTATAGCTCACCAAGCTGCTGGGACAACTCCTCCAGCCGTGTCATGATGTTGTCGAGGGTGTGTTGGTGGTGGCTTGGGCTATTGGTAATTTCTGGAGCGTCGTACCGACTTCAATTTGTGCTGTTTCAAGTGGCCCAAGGCGCTCGTTGGTGACATGAATGTCTTTAGCGAGGCCGTCAAGTTGCATGCACATTTGTCGCTCAAAATGTTGTATGATGCCCATGGTACGAGGGGATAGTGGCATGGCATTCTTATCCTCGTGATCCACCATGTGTCCTACCATAGTTAGTGCAAAGACTAGAGAACAAGAAACAAAATAGTATGTCCTACAGCTAGTGGAGTGAGTTGTAGAACATGGCGCTCAAACTAAGAACCGTTATCAAGGTCTTAATCATTTCTTACAAAACCAACAGGGGTGACCTGCAACTAGCGGTGCAACCACGAAGCTTGGATAGAGCGATTGTCAGAGGACACAACCTGCACACTGTAGATATTTGTGGAGCTGTAGGAAGGCTGCACTTTAGAGCAAGGATTAGCACAAACAATTTAGCAAATGTAAAGCTCAATAAGTATTCAAAATGTGTAACAATGTTGCTGGTCAAACAAGGCAAAAACTTATCAATGGATCTAAGCAAAGATTAGTGGGACTTAGTGCAAGCAACAAAAGAATCTCGCACAAAGTACTCGGAGAGATGCTAGCTGACCACTCAAAGCTTCTAACAAGGGTACTGAAGAGTTCACTTGTTGTGCACCACACGGAGAAGGCAAGAAAACACAAAGTGAACAGCCCGAGCTCGAGTAGTATGCAACAACTAGTCTTAATTGATGAACGGATTCTCTCTATCTCTCTCTCTCTCTAGAAAAAGGAAAGTTGGATGTGATTGTGCACTTGCCTTGACGTGTGGAGGTGATGGCATTCCTTTTGTGGATAGGTCTGATTGTTTCCTTTGCAAGGCTATTGCATATCAGCAGCACAATCTCCAATTAGCACTTTCCAAAAACCCTTAATTTCTTTCTTTCTTTGGTTCTGATTTTTTTCTCTTCTTTTTTTCTTTTTTTTTCTTTTTTTCTTCTCGTTTCTTTCTTTCTTCTTTTTGTGCTCACAAGGATTGTCGCGTTTGTGCAATAGCACATGTCCAATGCGAAATAGGAAGGAAAACGCTGCTACCAAAAACAAGGCACTAGATTTTGTATGAAGAAAACTATGGTGTGTGGGGAGGGGAGGTGACTGGAAGGACATCAGCAAGACGACACTAATGAAACACAAACTGAACAAAACAAAATATTGAAAGAGAATGCACGACACAAGTGGTTTGGGTAGGGAATTTTTTAGTGCGGCTTATGTGGACTATAGGACGATGAACAACTCTCAAACTAAGGAATAAAACTCGATAAAACTCACCAAGCAACCTAAAAATCGGATACCACTTGATAGAGCTGGAGTGCCCGATCTTTCGGTGATGTGAATAATTTCGATTGGTGGAGGAGGTGACTCTTGCGATCCGACTACGAACGAACAGGTCATGGCGCCTTAGCAATCGTAGAACCAACTCTAAACGGTTATTGACCATGCTGGAGGCAAGATCAACCTGAACACGAAGTTCTATTCCTGCAAGCAATCCAAGAAACAAGAAAAAACAAGATGTAGGCAAAACCGAATATCATTCACTCATGAATTGGGGTTCACTATGCTGTCCACAGGTGGCCGTTGAGCACAATTGAAGTACAAGATATTTGCACGGTGGCTAAAACTATCAAAGAAAACCCAACTCAAGGAGGGGGCACAACCCCTAGCTAAATAGGGGGAGGAGGTGGGTGTCCTTCCTGATGGATTATGGGGAGGTTACACTAGCACAAAACAAAATTTTCGATCGCATAAAACCAAAACTACTGCGGTTATAGATCATAGAATTACCAGTAGACGCGTAGGGCAGCGGAAGACGTCTCGATGTAGACAAACACGTCGTGCAGTGCGATGCAGTCGCTGACGACCTTCACGTCCTCATGCGGTCCGTCCTAGTGCTCCAGATGTAGCACCTCCGAGGTATCCACACATACAGGGAGGAAGCACCGTGTTTCGAACTGCTAGGTTCGCGACGGCGCCTAGGCGAGGGCGAGGGGCGAGCGACTGCTCGTTTACTGGTGGTGAATTAGGGTTACCTTAACCGCGCCCCTCCCCTCATTATATAGGCGTTTTTGTGGACTTCTAACTCCGACACCCATAAGTAACCCTAAAGCCCTGTCTAATTTCGGATCTAATCTGAGTTGGGCTTCCTCCCCCATAAGTGTGTGACCCTATAAGTTCATGTACATATAGACATGGCCCAAGTACTCTTAATTGGCCGAATAATTGACAACGGCCTCTAGAAGGACATGTCAAATCCTATGCGCACGTAAAGATCATATCAGACGAACCATTGCAACATTACATACATGTTGTTCCCTTTGTCTCACGATATTTGGTCTAGCTCTAAGCTGACCTCTCTTTCTTGATACTATGAATTGGAATCCTTTCATTGATTAACACTTAACTCAAGGGGCCCAGAGATATCTCTCTCAAGAAGAGAGGGGCAAATTCCATCTTGACTGACCATGCCTCACAACATGATTCCTGACAAACTCAAAACTACCTTTATAACTACCTAGTTACAGAGTAGCGTTTGATAGTTCCTAAGTAAGTCAATTCACATCTCGAGAACATGCGATAATCTCAAGTCTAAGGATACAGTATACATGTTGCAAAAAGAGAACTATATTATAATATCTCACGTTAGGTCGGTCCAGCCTCATGTCATACATGCACCCACATTATTAGTTTAACATCTTCATGTCCATGACTTGTGAAATGTAGTCATCAACTAATACATGTGCTAGTCATCGACTCTAACTAGGGACATCATTTAGAATAACCATACAAGTAAAGAGTCTCACAAACAATTCACATAATTGCTAATCAATACAAGGTGCCTTTCATGGATATTCAATTAAGCAATATATATATATATATATCATGGATACAAAGAAATATGCTCATCTCTATGCTTATCTCTAGGGTATATTTCTAACAGTCTCCTACTTGCACTAGAGTTAATCTAGAAGATATCTAATACCCATAGATCTCATGTGTGCCTCATGCTTGGGTTGTGGAAGAGGTTTTGTCAAAGGATTAGCAACAGTCAAATCTGTATTATTTTGCATATCTTTATCTCACCCCGCCTAAAGAATTCATGTATGAGGTGAAACTTCCATAGTACGTGTTTGCTTTTCTGGTGGTTCCTTAGCTTCTTAGCTTGTGCACTAGCCCCATTGTTGTCACAGTAGAGGTTCCATGGACTATAGGCATTAGGAAACACACCAAGCTCGATGAGGAACTTCCTTATCCAAACACCTTCCTTCGTAGATTCAGAAGCTGCTATGTACTTGGCTTCTGTTGTAGAATCAGTCACAGTCTTCTGCTTGGAACACTTTTAACTAACAACACCACCATTTATTGTGAACACAAAACCTGATTGCGCTTTTAACTTGCCTGGGTCAGTTTGGAATCTAGCATCAGTGTAACCAGTTACAACGAGCTCCTCCTTGCCCCCATATACCAGGAACATATCTTTAGTCCTTCTCAAGTACTTCATAATGCCTTTTATCGATGTCGAGTTGTTGGTCACTTGTTCTCAAATGCTATGAATCAAGAACAAGACAACCCAATTGTTAAGGATTAAGGACCTTCGTCCTCCGAAGTATTATCTCCTTTTGGATATAATAATCTTCAGACGAAGGTCATGAAAGACAAGCCTTCATGATGCATGATGGTAAAAATGCATAGAGATAATAAATGCGATCTATTGGCTCTTACATATGAGTATTTATAATACACATGAATATTAACAAAATTTATATCACATTGGTACCTTCGGCTTGTTCGAAGGTGAAGATGCGAGAATGATTACAATTCAGTGTGTACAGTACGGTGCTACTGTTCATCTATTTATAGACACGAGACGCAGCCCGAGTAAAAGTACATTTGTGTCCTCAATATTTATTCACAACTATAATATAAATCATCAGGGACTAGCTAGTCTTTTTCTCTTTAGGTCAACATCATGTTTGGTCTTCATCATCATTTTAAGCTGAAGCTATTACTCTTCGACTATAGCTTCAACGTTCATTCTTATCATCTTCGGGCTATATCTTCGTCTTGTATACCTTTGCAACGGGAAAAAACTTCCATCCTGAAGCCGAAGCTCCCTGTAGTAATACATGTTATGCTAAAAGCAGATGGTTAGTTATGTTTTTAAGGACCTTCGGAAGAGGAAGGCCCCCAACAGTAGCCCCTTGCAGTATTAATTTGTTTCTTTGTAACAAATTTAGACTGCGACGTGAACGAAGGCCTTTAGTCGAAGGTCCGAAAAAACACCATCCCTTCACTACAATAGCGAATCATTCTGAACTGTGGGAACCACCGAGCGGTGGAGCTCTGAGTATATATACAGAAGCTCGTGTCGTAAATATTTTACGTGTCGTTTAGGTGTTTGTGTTGTGATTGCTATCTTAGTCTTCCTCTCTCTGTGAGCTCGATTGATTTCTGAGCTTCGGCATTATTCTTAACCATCATCCAAATGGCTGAGGACAAGAAGATTGCAGTCCCCACAATTACTAGGTTTTATGAAGCAATGGAAAAGACCAACACGGAAAAGATCACCATTGAGATGCTAGCTGGTTGTCTGGGGATTCCAGCGACAGTGACAGTTTTGATGTGGAGAGTGGAAATGAAGATGTCGAAGATCGGCCCTAGAGGCCAAGCCATGTTGTTTTTGGGAAGTCAACTATTAAGCAAGGGCTAATCGAAGTGATGAAGGGAAAATATTTTCATGATATTTCTATAGTGAGGGTCGGGGAGAAAGCACTATTGAGGTGGTAGTCCCGAAGCTGATGAGGTGGTAGTCTTTAAAAACTTCATGAAAGCTGGGCTTCGCTTCCCACTGCACAAGATGTTGGTTGAAGTTTTAAAGACATTCGAAATATACCTTCATCAACTTACCCCCGAAGCCTTTATTAAAGTGGGGGTTTTTATATGGGCTATGAAGAGTCAAGGGCTAGAGTTGGATGCTAAGTGTTTCTGCAATATTGATGAGTTATCCTACTAGACAAAGGCAACTGGAAAGGAACGATACCATAGCAATTTCAGATGTTACATCTTCGTGCCCCGTTCTAAGGCGAATTATCCTGTGCCAACATTTCAGAAGAAGTGGTCGGGCTCTTGATGAAGTAATGGTTCTACGTAAAGAATGATCTGAATCAGAGGGAGGATGTGAGGGGCATCATTCAACGTCCCATATGGTCACGCTTCGTCATTAGAAGACCATAAATTGCAATTGGGAATGAGGTGCAAGCATGCCTAATGGCTTTCAACACCGTATGTACTTACATCGGTACCAGGGATTTGGTACAAGAACACATTACTTTCAAAGTATGGCCTCTTGTGAATGAATGGGAAATGCTGAAGGAAACTGCTGCTGGCTCCAGCCAAGGTGGTTTGGTTTATCTTAGGTACACCTTCCGGTATAGAAACAAATATGACAAGCCAAATGATGATTGACTAGATGCTATAGAGGCGACCAGTGATGAGCTGTTCGGAGCCTACTCGAAGGCAGAGGACGAGGCCATGGTTGTTGCCTTCGACGCTCGAGGGAAAAGAACATTGAACAGAGTTTTTGATGTAATTGGATTTGTTTATCCTAATTACTATTTCCTGCTCTAAGGTAAGGAGGAAAAAGGAAAATTGCTACTTCGACCTCTTGTGGTGCGTCGAAGCCGAAGAAGGCAAAAGTCCTGACCCGTAGGCCGAAGCTACAATCTTCAAAACAGATGGTTGTGGTGTCCACAATAGAGGAAGTGAAGCTTACTGAGAGTGTCGAAGCAGTCCCTGCCCTGCCAGCCGAAGCTAGTGTTGATGAGATAAAAAAGCCAGAAACAGTGAAAACAACAGAGAACAGCCAAAGCTGCTGAGCCCTCCAAAGCCAGAGTTATCAAAACTATCAACCACTGCGACAATGACCCCGAAGAAGAGGAGGATGGCTAGTGTTTTGGACGCTGTTTTGGAATCAATGAAAACGCCAACTCCTGCCACTACCGAAACTTCTGGCCAGAAAATTGGAGATTCAAAGGAAATGATTACTGCAAGCACTGCTGCTGCTTTTGCTGAAGTTGAACCTTCGGGAGTTGTACCAGTAAGTTTGACAGAAGAGAGTCTTCCGGAAAGATCCGCATCGCCTGCTCCCGAAGCACCTCCCCAGGGTAAATTAGAATACATTGTTCGACATGCTTCGAGAAAGCAGTTATCATTGGAACAAATTGCCGAAGTGCAACACCATGCCAAGGAACTGAGATACCCGCAATGATCTTTGGTTTATGGAGGAGAAAATGAGGATGACTTCCTTTACTGGCTTCCTGACAGTAAAGAGATCAATGTTTGCCAAGAGATAATGAACAACATGGGGTTTCCGAAGCTTGAGCTTGGTTTGTCCGCTATGACGAATGATCAACTTGCGGATAGCCTCGCTTACAGTAGCTTGAAGGTTTGTACAATTTTGGCTTCGTATTTAGTACTTTTAGTTACAGTGAACTATTTTTGTGGTAATTCTTATTGTTATTATTTGTTCGTCCTTCTATTTGGCAGGGACTAATCCTTAGTAAGGCTCTGAAAGCTCAAAAAGATGCAGAAGACGAAAGCTGTCAGATAGCACTTGAAAACCTCTGATCGGAGGTTATAACTTTAAGGAACGAAGCCCTTGAAAAAGATAAGATATTGCTTTCTTTAGTTGAAAGGCTAAAATCCAGTGAAGCTAAGTTATCTACTCAAGTAGAGCTACATAGATCTGAGATTCAAGAATTAGAGAAGAAACTAGGCGAAGCAACTGAAAATTTTAATGTGGAGCTGAGAAAACGTGAAATATCTGATATTGAACGAACAAGGGTACAGAAAAATATTGAAGAGCTTTGTGATGCTAAAGGAAAATGCTATAATGTAGCTATAGAATGCGCCAAGAATTTGAAGAATAACTTTTCTAAAGTTGGTGCATTTTCCTCAGAGAAGAACTTCATTCACGGTGACCCCGATGGAGTTAGCCAGTGGATTAACGGTGAAGCCAAAGGCTTTGAGGAGATTCTTAGTGACAGAGGGGATTTTGTGACTTCGCTGGTGCCTGTGGGGCCATATCGGTCCTAGAAAAGGTCGGCTACGAACATGGCAAGGCTGTAGTTCAGCCAGGATTTCCACTCTCAGCCAATGATATCAAGAATCCTTCGGCCGAAGCCATTGCGCTAGGTGGAAAATTTTATTCCGAAGTATGGCTGAAAGGTGGTCGAGATATAACTAACGAAGCTATTAGAAAAAGGAGAAAGAAACCCATGATGCCTTGGAAGAGGCTAGAAGAACTGAAGAAGCTGCTGAACGTGCTAGACTTATAGGTACATTTATCATGACCTAGCTTCATAAATTATTTTAGCTTTGAACTAATCAAATACTTGTATTTTGGTGTAGCTAAGCTGTCTCCCCCTCCAGAGCCATACAATCCTGAAGTTGATCCTTCTCTGAAGGGGGCGCTAGACATAATTAGGGTAGCAAACGAAGCTGTTGATGAAGGTGTCCAAAGGCTTTTAGACGAAGCTGCTGAGAAAGTTTTGAAAGATGACTAGAGCTTGTCTCTTTGGGAGCTTAAAATCTTTGTATATAGTTTCACTTTTTGTAAGAAACTATTATTGACTATTTGCATAGTTTTTAATGTAATATATTTCTTTGTGATGCGTGAAATCTTTGTACATACCGTTTTTGAGCCACAGGCGAAAAAACACCTTCCCTTCTTTTCATGCTTCATAAAAAAAGAAATCCCCCTTCTTCGCTGAGGCAATATTGAATATCTTTTCATGGTTGTTGTATAGTAGTACTATTGACGAAGGTACCATCCACGTATAAAAACATCTCTGCCAAAGGCATGTCTTGTGTTATTGTTACATTCTTTCGTGATTCCTTGCCGAAGGTATACTTGACCCCATGGTTTGGACGATATATTTGAAGGAGCAATTTTCCTTATTTTCCACTGCTTCTGTCAGATGCAAAATGATGTATGATGCGATGTTATGCAATATGATGTGATGGTATGATGCAAATGATGTTTATGCATGAATCACCAAAGAAAAATCAGACTCTGCATCCCCTTAGGAACGACTTTGGAGTCTTTTCACCTTTTACTTAGGTGGTATTTCAGCTCTGCATTCCCTTAGGAACGACTTTGGAGCTAAGCTTTGCATCCCCTTAGGAACGACTTTGGAGCTAAGCTCTGCATCCCCTTAGGAATGACTTCGCAACTTCTTCACCATTTACTTAGGTGGTATTTTAGCTCTGCATTCCCTTAGGAACGACTTTGGAGCTTTGTCACCCTTCTTGTTACACTCGATGGTGTAACCACAAATTTATTACAACAGGATGAAGGTTGAACCTTCTTATATTGTTTTCGGAGGGGAAATGTAAAGACAGAAAAGTAAAAAATACATTGAACTTGGAAAGTTTCTGGTCGAGCCCCTGTATTGCTTTAGTAAATATGTCTTGATTCGGGCACAGTGTTGTTGATGGTGCGAGCTTCAGACTCCTCTCTTGTGTTGCGATGTTGCTACGCTTGGTGATGCCCTTCTGGCTGCTGATTGTGAATCAAGGTTGGTGCCATAGGTGGTGGTGGTGGTAGCTGAGCCCATGCAACCTGAGAGTGACTTGCCGAAGCAACTGATTTTGTGGGTTGCTGGTTGCCCACATACTCTGGGATATATGGCGAACAACATGAAGTAGTGTGCAGGACCTGCTTCGGCTGATTCTACCGTGCTTCGGCTTCAACTATCTTTTTTTTCTTTTGGATCGTAACTTGGCACGTCCTTGTTGTATGTCCCTTATCCTCCCCACATAATAAACAAAACAACCTACTGGGTTGGGAGTTGAACCTTTCTCCGAAGCTTCTTCCTCCTCTGCCCCTTGGAGTTGGTGGCCTGTAAGAGCTTTGTTGCATTCCTGAAGATTGGGAGCTTTGCTGGTTTCCTTGAGTGTGGTTTAACCTGTCATCACTTGAGCCGGGATTGTGGATTGTTCTGACATGCCTAGGGTGGAGCCTTCCTTCGAAGCCCCTAGTCATCTCAGAGTATCTGTAGGTCTCTTCCCTTCTCTGTCAAAAGTCATTATTAGCCCTGATGTATTCATCCATCTTCTAGAGGAGCTTTTCCAGAGTTTACAGTGGCTTCCTAGCAAAATACTGCATTGTCGGTCCTAGTCGGAACCCCTTGATCATAGCTTCGATGACAATCTCATTTGGCACCGTTGGTGCCTGGGCCTTGAGTCGCAGAAATCTTCGAACATATGCCTGCAAGTACTCTTCATTGTCTTGCGTACACTGGAACAAGGCTTGGGCGGTTACTGGCTTCGTCTGAAAACCCTGAAAACTAGTTACTAGCATATCCTTCAGCTTTTGCCATGACGTGATCGTTCCCAGGTGAAGGGAAGAATACCACGTCTGAGCTACACTCCTGACTGCCATGATGAAGGATTTTGCCATGACAGTCGTGTTGCCACCATATGAGGATATGGTTGCTTCGTAACTCATGAGAAACTGCTTCGAATTCGAATGCCCATCGTACATGGGAAGCTGTGTTGGCTTGTAAGATGGTGGCCGCCATGGGGTAGCCTGCAATTCTGCTGCTAGAGGAGAAGCATCATCAAAAGCAAAGTTATCATGATGAAAGTCATCATACCATTCATCATCATTGATTGGACTTTCTTGACGAAGCTCTCTCTGCTGAGGCCTTCGTCCTTGGTCATCTTGGGTGATGTGACACATTTCTTCAGCAGCTTCGTCGATCTTCCACTGAAGGTCAGCTAGCCAAAGCATCTTCTCTCTCTTCCTCTGCACTTGTTGGTGTATGGCTTCTAGGTCTCTAATTTCTTGGTCTAACGGCTCCTCCTGCGGTGTTGGGCTGGTAACCTTCCTTTTCTGGCTCCAGACTTCTCTTAGCGAGAGAGTCTCTTGGTTGGTGTCCAGTGGCTGAAGGGCAGCACCTAGCGATATTGCCTTCTTCGGCGGCATGACGAAGGTGAATGCTTGCCGAAGGTGGTCATTTGAGTTCACCGGAGGTGAGCGCCAATGTTGGTCACTTGTTCTCAAATGTTGTGAATCAAGAACAAGGCAACACAATTGTTAAGGATTAAGGACCTTCGTCCTTCGAAGTATTATCTCCTTTCGGATATAATAATCTTCAGACAAAGGTCATGAAAGACAAGCCTTCATGATTCATGAGGGTAAAAATGCAGAGACAATAAATGTGACCTATTGGCTCTTACATATGAGTATTTCATAATGCACATGAATATTAACAAAATTTATATCACATTGGTACCTTCGGCTTGTTCGAAGTGAAGATGCGAGAATGATTACAATTCAGCGTGAACAGTATGGTGCTACTGTTCATCTATTTACAGGCACGAGACGTAGCCCGAGTAAAAGTACATTTGTGTCCTCAACATTTATTCACAACTATAACATAAATCATTAGGGACTAGCTAGTCTTTTTCTCTTCGGGTCAACATCATGTTTGGTCTTCATCATCATTTTAAGCCGAAGTTGTTACTCTTCGGTTATAGCTTCAACGTTCATTCTTATCATCTTTGAGCTATATCTTCGTCTTGTATACCTTTTCCATGAGAGAAAACTTCCATCATGAAGCCGAAGCTCCACGTAGTAATCCATGTTATGCTAAAAGCAGATGGTTAGTTATGTTTTTGAGGACCTTCGGAAGAGGAAAGCCCCCAACACCAGTGATCCTCACCTGGATCAGCATGATGCCTACTTGTAGCACTTATAGCGTATGAAATATCTGGCGTGTACTCATCATAGCATACGTGATTGATCCAATTTTTGAGGCGTATGATACCTTAATCATGCGCTCTCGCTCATTTGCTGTCATAGGACACTGCTTCTAGCTAAGGTGTATACCATGTGACATAGGTAAGAACCCTTTCTTGGACTATTCCATGTTGAACTATTTCAACACCTTGTCAATGTATGTATCTTGACTTAATCCTATAAGCCTCTTCGACCTATCTCTATAGATTCTTACGCCCAAAATATATGCTGCTTCCCCTAAGTCCTTCATAGAAAAACTCTTTTTCAGTGAAGCCTTGACGGACTCCAGCATAGGAATGTTATTCCCAATCAATAATATGTCATCCACATACAAAACCAGAAATACAACAACGCTCCCACTTTCTTTCTTGTAAACACAAGCTTCTTCTTCATTCTGATGAAAACCAAACCCTTTGACCACTTCATCAAAACGAATGCTCCAACTCTGAGATGCTTGCTTCAACCCATAAATAGATTTCTGAAGTTTGCATATATATCTTTCCAGCATTGATTGGATCGACAAAACCCTTGGATTGTATCATATACACACCCTCATCTAGGTTTCCATTAAGGAAAGCTGTTTTGACATCCATATGTCAAATCTCATAATCGAAATATGTGACAATGGCTAGAATGATCCGAATAGATTTAAGCATCGCTACTGGCAAGAATGTCTCGTCATACTCAATTCCTTGAACTTGTCGAAAACCCTTTGCAACAAGTCGAGCCTAATAGATGTAAAACATTTTCATCCATGTCTTTCTTCTTCTTATAGATCCATTTGCACTCTATGGGTCTAACAACATCAGGCGGGTCAACCAAGCTCCAAACCTGATTTTCTCCCATGGGATCTATCTCGGATCTCATGGCGACTTGCCATTTCTTGGAATCTGGGTCCATCATCGCTTCTGCATATGTTACAGGCTTGTCGTTGTCTAACAACAACACTTCCCCATTGCCTAACAATAGGACTTCTCTTCGTGCCTCATGAAGCCTTGATGACCTTCATGGTTGTGGTGGTGATTCTCTTGCCAAAGACGTTTTAACTTGTTCTGCTACATTAGAATAACACTTGCAATGATAGTTTTACTTTTCCCAAGCATCATGACAGTGTCTTTACTCCTCGCACTATGTTTGCTTCATCTAGTGATTCTAATAGGGGTAGAACTAGGCACCATGCTTCTCATGTTGTTTCTCATGCGCCTAAGGATAGGAATGCATCTCATGGACCTTCCATTCTATTCCACACTTTTGATGCATCCTATGTAATTCATTATAAGAATGATAGAATTGTTCCTATAAATGTGGGACCAAAATGCAAAAAAGATAATACTTGCATTTAGGTTCCAAAATTTTATGTAACTAACCTGATAGGACCCAACACAAGTTGGGGACCTAAACCCCAAGCCTAATTTCCTTGCAGGTTTATGCATCTGGAGGTTCAAGCTGGATCATTGATAGTGGATGCATAAACCACATGATGGGACAGAAGAACATGTTCACCTCCAACGTCAAGAATAAGGATTCCCATGACACAATCATCTTTGGAGATGGGAACCAAGGCAAGGTAAAGGGGACATGTAAAATAGCGATTACTACCGAGCATTCCATTTCTAATGTCTTTTTGGTAGAATCACTTGGATATAATATGCTTTCTGTTAGTCAGCTTTGTCACATGGGATATAATTGTTTATTTACAAATGTTGATGTAACTGTCTTTACAAGAAGTGATGGTTTATTAGCATTTAAAGGTGTATCTGACGACAAGCTTTATTTAGTAGATTTCACTAAAGAAAATGCCTATCTAGATGCATGTTTACTTGCTAAGACTAACATGGGCTGACTTTGGCATCGCCATCTAGCACATGTTGGGATGAAGAATCTTCATAAGCTTCTAAAGGGAGAACATGTGTTAGGACTAATTGATGTCTGTTTTGAGAAAGATAGACCTTGTGCAGCGTGTTAAGCAGGTAAATAGGTGGGAACTAGTCATCCAAGCAAGAACGTGATGACGACATCAAGACCATTGGAACTTCTCCATATGGATCTCTTTAGGGCCCGTTGCTTATCTTAGCATCAATGGAAGTAAGTATGGTCTAGTAATTATTGATGACTATTCCTGCTTCACTTGGGTATTCTTTTTACAGGATAAATCTGAAACCCAAGAAACTCTCAAGCGCTTTCTAAGGCGGGCTCAAAATGAGTTTGAGCTAAAAGTGAAGAAGATTAGGAGCGACAATGGATATGAGTTCAAAAATCTTTAAGTGGAGGAATATCTTGAGTAGGAAGGCATCAAGCATGAGTTCTCCGCTCCCTGCACACCACAACAAAATGGTGTAGTAGAGAGGAAAAACATGACACTCATTGATATGTCATGGACGATGCTGGGAGAATACAAGACATCAGAACAGTTTTGGTCGGAAGCCATAAATATGGCTTGCCATGCCATAAATCGTCTCTATCTTCATCGCCTCCTCAAGAAGATGGCATATGAGCTACTCACCGGTAACAAACCCAATGTTTCTTACTTTCGTGTATTTGGGAGCAAATGCTACATCTTGGTCAATAAAGATATGCATTCAAAGTTTGCTCCCAAAGTCGTTGAACGGTTTTTACTTGGTTATGACTCAAATACAAAGGTACATAGGGTCTTCAACAAATATTTGGGTTTAGTTCAAGTCACTAGTGATGTTGTATTTGATGAGACTAATGGCTCTCCAAGAGGGCAAGTTGATCTTGATGACATAGATGAAAACAAGGTTTTGACGACCGCAATAAGGACTATGGCGATAGGTGATGTGCGACCACATGAACAACAAGTGCAAGATCAACCTTCTTTCTCAATGATGGTGCAACCCCCAACTCAAGATAAGGAACAGGTACATCAAGACGATGGCATGGATCAAGGTGGAGCACAAGAACAAAAAGGAAGGGAGGAGGAAGAAGTACCACCTCCAAGCCAAGTCCGCATCAACATTCAAAGGATAATCCGGTGGATCAAATCCTTGGTGACATTAGCAAGGGAGTTACTATATGTTCATGTATTGCAAATTTTTGTGAGAATTGCTCTTTTGTTTCTTCTATTGAGCCTTTCAAGGTAGAAGAAGCCTTGCAGGATTCGGACTCGGTGTTGGCCATGCAAGAGGAGTTAAACAACTTCAAGAGAAATGAAGTATGGAGTTTGGTGCCACGTCTAAAGCAAAATGTTGTGGTCACCAAGTGGGTGTTTTGCAATAAACAAGACGAGTATGGGGTGGTGACAAGAAATAAAGCAAGACTTGTGGCAAAAGGTTATGGCCAAGTCACAGGTTTGGATTTTGAGGAGACTTTTGCTCCTGTAGAGAGGCTTGATTCTATTCGAATACTATTAGCCTATGCTGCTCACCATTCTTTTAAGCTCTATCAAATGGACGTGAAGAGCGCTTTCTTCAATGGCCCAATTAAGGAGGAGGTGTATGTGGAGCAACCCCATGGCTTCCAGGATGTCAGGTACCCCGACCATGTGTACAAGCTCTCTAAGGCGCTCTATGTACTTAAGCAAGCTTCAAGTGCATGGTATGCATGACTTAGAAATTTCCTTATTTCTAATGCCTTCAAGGTTGGGAAAGCTGATCCTACTCTTTTGATTAAGACTTGCAATGGTGATCTGTTTATATGCCAAATATATGCCGATGACATAATATTTGGTTCTACTAATCAAAAGTCATGTGAGGAGTTTAGCATGGTGATGACACAGAAATTCGAGATGTCCATGATGGGAGAATTGACTTACTTCCTCGGATTTCAAATAAAGCAACTCAAGGAAGGGACATTCCTCTCTCAAATGAAGTACACACATGATATACTAAAGAAATTTGGGATGAAGGACACAAAGCCTTCTAAGAAGCCAATGGGAACTGACGGACACTTGGACCTCAACGTAGGAGGTAAGTCCGTAGATCAAAAGGTATACCGGTTTATGATAGGATCCTTGTGTTGGGGACTTGTTCTCAAATGCTATGAATCGAGAACAAGGCAACACAAAGTGTTAAAGGTTAATATCCTTCGTCCTTCGAAGCATTATTTCCCTCAGGATATAACGATCTTCGGACGAAGGTCATGAAGGACGTACCTTCATCATCATGGTATATGATAATGAAAAACAAAGCATATGAAACATGAAAGATAACATGAGCAAACATATAACATTATTCGCATATCTTTATTATATGAATTCAAGTAAAATACAACATTTAATTACATTTATACCTTTGGCTTGACAGAAGGCAAAAAATCCAAGCGTTGCGCACGAGTGAATACAAGATAGCGTGAACAGTACAGGGGTACTGTTCATCTATTTATAGGCACAGGGCGCAGCCTGTGAGAAATTACATTCATGCCCTTTACAAAGGTTTACAATTATAATACAAGTTACCATGGGCCAATTGGTCATTTCATCTTTAAGTCGGTTCATTTGGAAATGTACTCCGAAGCTCTCTGATTGATAGCTTCGGCTTTGTGTCAATCTTCCGAAGGTGTTTCTTTTTATGGGACCTTCGGCGACGAAGCAGGCCCCCAACAGTAGCCCCTTCACGGTGCCAGATCGTTTTTCGTAACGAGCTCGACCCGTGAAAAAACTCTCTCAGGCTTCGGAATGCCGAAGGTCCGAAAAACACCTTCCCTGAGCTCGTTGCCGAGAAACGGTTTAAATATTCCGAGTGAAGGATGGTCCCACCACGCAACGGGTACGCGCGATCTGGCGATTCAGCTTCTTGGGCGCTATGGTCCACCGTTCAGCGAGGGCAGGTGACTGTTCAGCAGGTGCGAGCGACTTGACGATTCACCTTCCCACCTGCAGCACTATATAAATAGACGAGTAGTTGTGAAGTTACCACAGCATTTACTGCTATTGTACTATTGTGCTGCCGAAAAATTTGACCACCGCCGAAGCTTATTCACCGTATTCTCAGTCAAAGGATCACTTTGCTCTAGCTTCATGAGAAGAGGGAGCTTCGTCAAAAAATACTCAACTTCGTTAAAATGCAAGAAATTCAACATCAAATGGCCAGGGTGCGTTCAATAGCTAGGGTTACACACGACTGAGAGGAAACCGAAACTACTGAAACTGCTCCGATTTCCAAAGTTATGAGGCGGTCGGGACTAGTTGTGACGGAGGGCGTTCCTGACGAAGGCGCCCCTGTTACTGAAGCTGAGCAGGCAGATGTTGAAGAGGGCGACATTGGTGAAGACGAAATTGATTATAACACTGCTATGCCATCGAAGCCCAGCCATTTGGATTTTGGGAAGTCAACTGTGTCTGAAGCTGATATGGCTATGATGACGAAACTAGGCTACTTCAGAGAAGCCGACAAGGGGTTGATTCGCTTTGGCGGGGAAGAGGCTATCCCAAAACCAAAAAATGATGAAGTGGTGGTTTTTAAGAGCTTCTTCAAAGCAGGGTTGAGATTTCCTCTGCACGGGATGATTGCAGATGTCTTGGAAAATTTTGAGATTTACCTTCATCAGCTGACCCCTAACGCTATTGTTAGGCTCAGCGTGCATATCTGGGCTCTCTGAAGTCAAGGGGTGGAGTCGCTCGCCGAAGCCTTCTGTCGAGTACATGAACTTCAGTATCAGACGAAGGCCAGGGAAGACAGACTGCATGAGAACTTTGGCTGCTATAACTTTGCTTATCGCAAAGACATGAAGACACTGGTGGTCAGCTATCGCACTAAGTGGCCGACCGGTTGGAAATCTGAATGGTTTTACATCAAGATTGACGAGAAAAAGGAGAACCTAGTGCAGAGCCCGCTGGAGTTAACCTTCGGGCTAACTAGGCCTCAGAGCAACATGACGTCGGGGGCACCATGCCTAGATGTTGTGTATGAATTTAGAGTTGTATCTGAACTAGGTATTTAGTTCAAGAATACTTGGCCAACCGAGTATTTCCAACACTGAGGGAATGGGGTATGCCGAAGCTTGAAAAAGAGAAGAAGAAGAATGAACTCGTTCGGCTGCCCTATCATTTCAAGTTCAAGAAACACTTCAAAGAACCCTGCCAAGAATGGTTGGATACAATTGAAGTTATGTGCAACGAGATTTTGGGCAATTATACTAGAAAAGAAGAGGAGTTGATGACTGCAGCCTTCGGCACCCGACCGAAGCGAAGATTGAATCGGGTAATGGATGCCCTGAATTTTGAATATCCAGACTATGAGCGATTGAACAAGGGCGCCGAAGGGCAGAAAAGAAAAAGAATTGTTAGTGTTGTGGGCAGACAGGCTACTAGAATGGTGAAAGAAGATGAAGAAACCCTGAAGAAGAGAAAATTGAGTCCTGAGCCGAAAGCAGTTGCTCCGAAGAAAAGAAAAGTTGCGGCTCCGAAGCAGAAGGCAACTGATATGGAAGAAGAGACTCCTTCAACGCCTTCTATTGCCGACATGGAAGAAATTCTAAAGGTAATGACTGAATCCTTGCCTATCAAGCAAAGTCCACTGGGGCCACATCTGACGAAGCTTTTACAGAAGAAGGAGCCCTCGGCAGCGAAGAAGTCTGCTGGGCCAAAAAAATGAAGGATTATTACTGTGACAGAGGCCATTGAAGAAACACCACCGCCAGCTTCGGCGTCAAAGGCACCAGCTGTCGAGAGAGCTACAGCTACTGAAGCTGCACCTGCTAAAGCTGCAACTGCTGAAGGTGCAAACTTAGAAAGTACACTTTCTGATATTGATAAAAAAACTTCTGGACATGGCCGCAGAAGAAGCTGCTATAGCCACCAAAGAAACCATGGCCACAGTGTTTGGGAAAGAGAAGGAAATAGCCGAAGATACTTCAGAAATTACAACTTCCAAAACTTAACTGGACAAGAATTGACAAAGGCTGAGAAAGAAGAGTTGAGAGAGTATGACATATCCTGCGGATATCAGCCAGGGGCGATGCTCTTCGGCGGTATTGACGATGAAAGCTTAGGTTGTCTCCGAGACCGAACTGGAGCGAAGGTCATCGATACTCTGTCGAAGAGTATTGGTTTCCCGAAGCTTGAGACCGATATTAGCCGCTACCAACGACAACATATCGTCGGTAGTTTATTCTATTCTAACTTCAAGGTAAAAAACTTTTCTTCGGCTTTTTATTATTTTTAACAACGAAGGTGTTTGCTGACGAAGCTTGCTTCTACACAGAGTATGCTATTAAGCAAAGCTTTGAGGATGCAACAGGACCTTGAAGACAAAAACATGAGATTATAATTGAAGGTTTAGAAAGCAAAATAAAAGATCAAGCAGCTGCTCTTGAAAAGAAAGATTTCGAACTTCAGACAATGGAAGGCTTACTGGCAGAGGCTGAAGCCAAAATTGCAAAGTTGGATAATGAGCTTCTCTCAAAATCAGAAAGCTTCGAACAAGAAAAATAGAAATTTGATACGAAGTTGGAGGCTGAGGTCGAAAAAAGTTCAAATTTGCAAAAATCATTGAAAGAGCTTCAAGATAAATGTCTAGAGTTCAGCAACCGATGCGTGCAGCGGCTAAAGCAGGTCTTCAACTCGGTTGGAGCTAGTTCTGAGAAATTCAGTCCTTCGGTTGAAGACCTGCCAGGGACCTTCGAACACATTGAGGGCGAAGTTGATGCTCTTGATGAAGTTATAGCCGGACACGGTGATTTCTGTGCCCTGGTAGCTTCTCGGGGCACAGCTGTTGCCTTCATGAAGTCTGGTTGCACGCATGGAAAGATTGTTAATAGACCAAACTTCAGTTTATCACCAGCAGATCTGATTGATATCCCCAGCCTAGCACGAAGCATAGGAAACAGATTTATAAAGCAAATATGGACGAAGGGTGGGCGAAGCTTAGCTGGTGACGAAGCTCGAAGTCATCTCAAGCCGGTAATAAAATCATACCTTGTGTTTACCTTTTCCTCGAAACTTGAATTTTTCTTATAATACTTTGATATGTACAGGATGACGAAGCCGAAGAACATAGAGTTGAAGCTTAGAAGACGATCCGAAGCTCAACAGATGATGAAGAAGCTCGAATACCTAGCTGTGGAAAAATTCTAAGAAAACTCTTGTATTAACCTTTATAAAGAATATTGTAACTTAAGAATCAGATTCTACTCTGTAAATGTGTCCATACTGAAAGGGAATTAGGTTTACACCTAGTCCCTAATTTGTTTTGGTGGTTGAATTGCCCAACACAAACATTTGGACTAACTAAGTTTGCCCAAGTGTATAGATTACACAGGTGTAAAAGGTTCACACTCAGCCAATAAAAAGACCAAGTTTTGGATTCAACAAAGGAGCAAAGTGGGAACCGAAGGCCCTCTGGTCTGGGAGCACCGGACTGTCCGGTGTACACCGGACAGTGTCCGGTGCACCACCGGACAGTGTCCGGTGCACCAGAGGACTCCAGTTCAAACTCGCCACCTTCGGGAATTTCCAGAGGCACTCGCGCTATAATTCACCGGACTGTCCGGTGTACACCGGACAGTGTCCGGTGCGCCAAGGAGAAGCAGCCTCAGGAACTCGCCAGCTTCGGGAAACTCCAACGGCTAGTCCACTAAAATTCACCGGACTGTCCGGTGCAACTCCGGAGCAACGGCTACCTCGCGCCAACGGCTACCTGCAGAGCAATTAATGCGCGCTCTGCGCGCGCAGAAGTCAGGCGCGCCCATACTGGCACACCGGACAAGGAACAGTAGATGTCCGGTGTGCACCGGACACCTAGGCGGGCCCACAAGTCAGGAGCTCCAACGGTCAGAATCCAACGGCAGTGATGATGTGGCAGGGGGCACCGGACTGTCCGGTGCGCCATCGAGCAGACAGCCTCCCAACAGCCACTTTTGGTGGTTGGGACTATAAATACCCCAACCACCCCACCATTCATTGCATCCAAGTTTTCCACTTCTCAACTACTACAAGAGCTCTAGCATTCAATTCTAGACACACCAAAGAGATCAAATCCTCTCCAAATTCCACACAACGCCATAGTGACTAGAGAGAGTGATTTGCTTGTGTTCTTTCGAGCTCTTGCGCTTGGATTGCTTTCATCTTTCTTGATTCTTTCATTGTGATCAAATTCACTTGTAATTGAGGCAAGAGACACCAAACTTGTGGTGGTCCTTGTGGGAACTTTGTGTTCCAAGTGATTGAGAAGAGAAAGCTCACTCGGTCCGTGGGATCGTTTGAGAGAGGGAAGGGTTGAAAGAGACCCGGCCTTTGTGGCCTCCTCAACGGGGAGTAGGTTTGCAAGAACCGAACCTCGGTAAAACAAATCCGCGTGTCACACTCTTTATTTGCTTACAATTTGTTTTGCGCCCTCTCTCGCGGACTCGTTTATATTTCTAACGCTAACCCGGCTTGTAGTTGTGTTTATATTGGTAAATTTCAGTTTCGCCCTATTCACCCCCCCTCTAGGCGACTATCAATTGGTATCAGAGCCCGGTGCTTCATTAGAGCCTAACCGCTCGAAGTGATGTCGGGAGATCACGCCAAGAAGGAGATGGAGACCGGCGAAAAGCCCACTACAAGCCATGGGAGCACTTCATCGGAAGAGTCCCGCACCAAAAGGAGGGAGAAGAAGAAGAGCTCCTCCAACAAAGGGAAGGAGAAGAAATCTTCTTCTCACCACAAAGAGAAGAAGGAAAAATCTTCTTCCCACAAGCCGCATCGGAGTGGGGACAAGCAAAAGAGGATGAGGAAAGTGGTCTACTACGAGACCGACACTTCATCAACATCAACCTCCGACTCCGATGCGCCCTCCGTAACTTCTAAACGCCAAGAGCGTAAGAAGTTTAGTAAGATCCCCCTACACTATCCTCGCATTTCTAAACATGCACCTCTACTTTCCGTCCCATTAGGCAAACCACCAACTTTTGATGGTGAAGATTATGCTAGGTGGAGTGATTTAATGCGATTTCATCTAACCTCACTCCACAAAAGTATATGGGATGTCGTTGAGTTTGGTGCACAGGTACCATCCGTAGGGGATAAGGATTATGATGAGGATGAGGTGGCCCAAATCGAGCACTTCAACTCTCAAGCGACAACAATACTCCTCGCCTCCTTAAGTAGAGAGGAGTATAACAAAGTTCAAGGGTTAAAGAGCGCCAAGGAGGTTTGGGATGTGCTCAAAACCGCGCACGAGGGAGATGAGCTCACAAAGATCACCAAGCGGGAAACGATCGAGGGGGAGCTCGGTCGGTTCCGGCTTCGCAAAGGGGAAGAGCCACAACACATGTACAACCGGCTCAAGACCTTGGTAAACCAAGTGCGCAACCTCGGGAGCAAGAAATGGGACGACCACGAAATGGTTAAGGTTATTCTAAGATCTCTCATTTTCCTTAACCCCACTCAAGTTCAATTAATTCGTGGTAATCCTAGATATACTAAAATGACCCCCGAGGAAGTTATCGGGCATTTTGTAAGTTTTGAGTGCATGATCGAAGGCTCGAGGAAGATCAACGAGCTTGATGATCCATCTACATCCGAAGCTCAACCCGTCGCATTCAAGGCGACGGAAGAGAAGAAGGAGGAGTCTAACCCAAGTCGACAACCAATAGACGCCTCCAAGCTTGACAATGAGGAAATGGCGCTTGTCATCAAGAGCTTCCGCCAAATTCTCAAACAAAGGAGAGGGAAAGACTACAAGTCCCGCTCCAAGAAGGTTTGCTACAAATGTGGTAAGCCCGGTCATTTTATTGCTAAATGTCCTATATCAAGTGACAGTGACCGAGGCGACGACAAGAAGGGGAGAAGAAAGGAGAAGAAGAGGTACTACAAGAAGAAGGGCGGCGATGCCCATGTTTGTCGGGAGTGGGACTCCGACGAAAGCTCAAGCGACTCCTCCTCCGACGAGGACGCCGCCAACATCGCCGTCACCAAGGGACTACTCTTCCCCAACGTCGGCCACAAGTGCCTCATGGCAAAGGACGGCAAAAAGAAGGTTAAATCTAAATCCTCCACTAAATATGAATCCTCTAGTGATGATAATGCTAGTGATGAGGAAGATAATTTACGTACTCTTTTTGCCAACCTCAACATGCAACAAAAAGAAAAACTTAATGAATTGATTAGTGCCATCCATGAAAAGGATGATCTCTTGGACACCCAAGAGGACTTCCTTATTAAAGAAAATAAAAAGCATGTTAAAGTTAAAAATGCTTATGCTCTAGAAATTGAGAAAAGTCAAAAACTATCTAGTGAGCTAAGCACTTGCCATGAGATGATTGACAACCTTAGACATGAAAATGCTAGTTTAAATGCTAAGGTTGATTCACATGTTTGTAATGTTTCGATTTCCAATCCTAGAGATAATAATGATGATCTGCTTGCTAGGATTGAAGAATTAAACATTTCTCTTGATAGCCTTAAAATAAAAAATGAGAAATTGCTTGCTAAGGCTAAAGATCTTGATGTTTGCAATGCTACTATTTCCGACCTTAGGAGTAAAAATGAAATATTACATGCTAAGGTTGTAGAATTAAATTCTTGCAAACCCTCTACTTCTATTGTTGAGCATGTATCTATTTGTACTAGATGTAGAGATGTTAACATTGATGCTATTCATGATCACATGGCTTTAATTAAACAACAAAATGATCATATAGCAAAACTAGATGCTAAAATTGCCGAGCATAACTTAGAAAATGAAAAATTTAAATTTGCTAGAAGTATGCTCTATAGTGGGAGACGCCCTGGCATTAAGGATGGCATTGGCTTCCAAAGGGGAGACAATGTCAAAATTAATGCCCCTCCTAAGAAATTGTCAAACTTTGTTAAGGGCAAGGCTCCCATGCCTCAGGATAACGAGGGTTACATTTTGTACCCTGTCGGTTATCCCGAGAGCAAAATTAGGAGAATTCACTCTAGGAAGTCTCACTCTGGCCCTAATCATGCATTTATGTATAAGGGTGAGACATCTAGTTCTAGGCAACCAACACGTGCTAAGTTGCCTAAGGAAACTCCTATTGCATCAAATGATCATGACATTTCATTTAAAACTTTTGATGCATCTTATGTGTTAACTAACAAATCCGGCAAAGTAGTTGCCAAGTATGTTGGGGGCAAGCACAAGGGGTCAAAGACTTGTGTTTGGGTACCCAAAGTTCTTGTGTCTAATGCCAAAGGACCCAAAACCATTTGGGTACCTAAAGTCAAGAACTAAACTTGTTTTGTAGGTTTATGCATCCGGGGGCTCAAGTTGGATACTCGACAGCGGGTGCACAAACCACATGACAGGGGAGAAGAAAATGTTCTCCTCCTATGAGAAAAACCAAGATCCCCAACGAGCTATCACATTCGGGGATGGAAATCAAGGTTTGGTCAAAGGTCTTGGTAAAATAGCTATATCTCCTGACCATTCTATTTCCAATGTTTTTCTTGTAGATTCTTTAGATTACAATTTGCTTTCTGTATCTCAATTATGTCAAATGGGCTACAACTGTCTCTTTACTGATATTGGTGTCACTGTCTTTAGAAGAAGTGATGATTCAATAGCATTTAAGGGAGTGTTAGAGGGTCAGCTATACTTGGTAGATTTTGATAGAGCTGAACTCGACACTTGCTTAATTGCTAAGACTAACATGGGCTGGCTCTGGCATCGCCGACTAGCACATGTTGGGATGAAGAATCTTCATAAGCTTCTAAAGGGAGAGCACATTTTAGGACTAACCAATGTTCATTTTGAGAAAGACAGGATTTGTAGCGCATGCCAGGCAGGAAAGCAGGTTGGTGCCCATCATCCACACAAGAACATCATGACGACCGACAGGCCACTTGAGCTACTCCACATGGACCTATTCGGCCTGATTGCTTACATAAGCATCGGCGGGAGTAAGTATTGTCTTGTAATAGTGGATGATTATTCTCGCTTCACTTGGGTGTTCTTTTTACAGGAAAAATCTCAAACCCAAGAGACCTTAAAGGGATTCTTGAGAAGGGCTCAAAATGAGTTCGGCTTAAGGATCAAGAAAATAAGAAGCGACAACGGGACGGAGTTCAAGAACTCACAAATTGAAGGCTTCCTTGAGGAGGAGGGCATCAAGCATGAGTTCTCTTCTCCCTACACGCCACAACAAAATGGTGTAGTGGAGAGGAAGAATCGAACTCTATTGGACATGGCAAGGACCATGCTTGATGAGTACAAGACTTCGGATCGGTTTTGGGCCGAGGCGGTCAACACCGCCTGCTACGCCATCAACCGGTTATATCTACACCGAATCCTCAAGAAGACATCATACGAACTCCTAACCGGTAAAAAGCCCAACATTTCATATTTTAGAGTCTTTGGTAGCAAGTGTTTTATTCTTGTTAAAAGAGGTAGAAAATCTAAATTTGCTCCTAAGACTGTAGAAGGCTTTTTACTTGGTTATGACTCAAACACAAGGGCATATAGGGTCTTTAACAAGTCCACTGGACTAGTTGAAGTCTCATGTGACGTTGTGTTTGATGAGACTAACGGCTCTCAAGTAGAGCAAGTTGATCTTGATGAGATAGGTATTGAAGAGGCTCCGTACATCGCGCTAAGGAACATGTCCATTGGGGATGTGTGTCCTAAGGAATCCGAAGAGCCTCCAAAAGCACAAGATCAACCGTCCTCCTCCATGCAAGCATCTCCACCAACTCAAAATGAGGAAGAGGCTCAAGTTGATGAAGAAGAAGATCAATCAAATGAGCCACCTCAAGATAACGTCATAGATCAAGGGGGAGATGCAAATGATCAAGACAAGGAGGATGAAGAGCAAAGGCCGCCACACCCAAGAGTCCACCAAGCAATCCAACGAGATCACCCCGTCGACACCATCCTCGGCGATATTCATAAGGGGGTAACTACTAGATCTCGGGTTGCACATTTTTGTGAACATTACTCGTTTGTTTCCTCTATTGAGCCACACAGGGTAGAGGAAGCACTACAAGATTCGGATTGGGTGGTGGCGATGCAAGAGGAGCTCAACAACTTCACAAGGAATGAGGTATGGCATTTAGTTCCACGTCCTAACCAAAATGTTGTAGGAACCAAATGGGTCTTCCGCAACAAGCAAGATGAGCATGGTGTGGTGACAAGGAACAAAGCTCGACTTGTGGCCAAGGGATACTCCCAAGTCGAAGGTTTGGATTTCGGTGAAACCTATGCACCCGTAGCTAGGCTTGAGTCAATTCGCATATTATTAGCCTATGCTACTTACCATGGCTTTAAGCTTTATCAAATGGACGTGAAAAGTGCCTTCCTCAATGGACCAATCAAGGAAGAAGTCTATGTTGAGCAACCTCCCGGCTTTGAAGACAGTGAGTATCCTAACCATGTCTATAAGCTCTCTAAGGCGCTTTATGGGTTCAAGCAAGCCCCAAGAGCATGGTATGAATGCCTTAGAGATTTTCTTATTGCAAATGGATTCAAAGTCGGAAAGGCCGATCCTACACTCTTTACTAAAACTCTTGAAAATGACTTGTTTGTGTGCCAAATTTATGTTGATGATATTATATTTGGGTCCACTAACGAGTCTACATGTGAAGAGTTTAGTAGGATCATGACACAAAAGTTCGAGATGTCTATGATGGGGGAGTTGAAGTATTTTCTAGGATTTCAAGTTAAGCAACTCCAAGAGGGCACCTTCCTAAGCCAAACGAAGTACACTCAAGACATTATAAACAAGTTTGGAATGAAGGATGCCAAGCCCATCAAGACACCCATGGGAACAAATGGGCATCTCGACCTCGACACGGGAGGTAAGTCCGTGGATCAAAAGGTATTGTCGGGGACCATAATTAGGGGTACCCTCAAGACGCCTAATTCTCAGCTGGTAACCCCCATCAGCATAAAGCTGCAAAGGCCTGATGGGCACGATTAAGTCAGGGATCAGTCCACACGAGTGACTCGATCACGCTTCACCCGAGCCTAGCCTCGGCCGAAGGCAGCCGACCTCGAGAGACTTCCGTCTCGCCCGAGGCCCCCTTTTTATGGCGGACACATCACCGGCTTGCCCAAGGTCTTGGCTTCGCTCAGAAGCAACCTTGACTAAATCACCACACCGACTGACCAAATTGCAGGGGCATTTAACGCAAAGGTGGCCTGACACCTCTATCCTGACACGCGCCCCCGGCAGAGCCGAGGTGACCGCCGTCACTCCACCGCTCCACTGGCCAGTCTGACAGAAGGACAGCGCCACCTGCGCCACTCCGACTGCAGTGCCACTCGACAGAGTGAGTCCGACAGGCAATCAGGCCTTGCCAAAGGCGCCACGGCGAACTCCGCTCCGCCCGACCCCAGGGCTCGGACTCGGGCTAAGACCCGGAAGACGGCGAACTCCGCTCCGCCCGACCCCAGGGCTCGGACTCGGGCTAAGACCCGGAAGACGGCGAACTCCGCTCCGCCCGACCCCAGGGCTCGGACTCGGGCTAAGACCCGGAAGACGGCGAACTCCGCTCCGCCCGACCCCAGGGCTCGGACTCGGGCTAAGACCCGGAAGACGGCGAACTCCACTCCGCCCGACCCCAGGGCTCGGACTCGGGCTAAGACCCGGAAGACGACGAAACTCCGCCTCGCCCGACCCCAGGGCTCGGACTCCGCCCTGGCCTCGGCCGGACGACTTCCGCCTCGCCCGACCCCCTGGCTCGGGCTCGGCCACGGCAGCAGAAGGCGGACTCAACCTTGGCTTCGGAAGAAACCCCACGTCGCCCTGCCTAGAGCACAGACCGCCACGTCAACAGGAGGCGCCATCATCATCCTACCCCGAATCGACTCGGGTCACGGAGAACAAGACCGGCGTCTCGTCCGGCCAGCTCCGCCAGAGGGGCAATGATGGCGCTCCACAAGCTCTATGACGACGGCGGCCCCCAGCTCTCTTACGAAAGCAGGACAACGTCAGCAGGGACTCGACCGCTCCAACAGCTGTCCCTCCATCAGGCTCCGCCGCACCTCCGATAGCCACGACATCACGCCAGCAGGATGCCCAGATCTCTCCGGCTGCCACATCGGCATGTACCTAGGGCGCTAGCTCTCCCTCCGCTAGACACGTAGCACTCTGCTACATCCCCATTGTACACCTGGGTCCTCTCCTTACGACTATAAAAGGAAGGACCAGGGCCTTCTCAGAGAAGGTTGGCCGCGCGGGACCGAGGACGGGACAGGCGCTCTCTTGGGGCCGCTCGCTTCCCTCACCCGCGTGGACGCTTGTAACCCCCCTACTGCAAGCGCACCCGACCTGGGCGCGGGACGAACACGAAGGCCGCGGGACTTCCACCTCTCTCACGCTCGGCTCCGGCCGCCTCGCCTCTCCCCCCTCCGCGCTCGCCCACGCGCTCGACCCATCTGGGCTGGGGCACGCAGCACACTCACTCGTCGGCTTAGGGACCCCCCTGTCTCGAAACGCCGACAGTTGGCGCGCCAGGTAGGGGCCTGCTGCGTGCTGACGAACAGCTCCCCGTCAAGCTCCAGATGGGCAGTCTCCAGCAACCTCTCCGGCCCGGGACGGTGCTTCGTTTCGGGACTCTCGAGTTCATGTCCTTCGACGGCAGCTACGACATGACGCTTCTTCCACCGCCGCGCGACTACGACAATGGCGGCCGACAACCCGCCCGCCGGCGGCGGAATCGACGACGTCTACCCCGCATGGTGGAAAAGCTACATTCGGGCTCGCTCCGTTCTCTCCCCCGCCAACGGAGGAGGAGGCGGGGCCGTCAAGGCCAGACGGGAGGCCGCGCTTCGCCGGCCGTCGAGCGAATCAACGCCCCCGACGCCCCGACGGAAGGCACGCCGGACATCGACCTCGCGTTCAAGACGGAGGCAAGCGCCGTCCCCCCGCGGCACGATGACCCCGAGCAAGAAGACGACGCCGGCGCGCTCGCGGAAAGCCTGCAGGACGTCGCCCTCGAACCAGAGATGACGGCGCAACCAGTCCCCGATGTGACTACGTCGCTCCTCGTCGACCAAAAGGTAACGACTAACTCCCATCTTGCGTCATTTCGACTCGGCCTCCACCCGCCAAACGACCTCGATTTGGCGGGCGCTCTCATTGAGGCGAGTGCAACCCCACTGAGGTTCTGTATGCGGTCGCCTTGGGACCGACTGACGGACGTCTCGACCTACGGGCCCTCTGGGTCCGAGGAAGATGACGACCCCAGCATCGGTTGGGATTTCTCCGGACTTGGCAACCCCAGTGCCGTGCGGGACTTTATGACCGCATGTGACTATTGTCTGTCCGACTGTTCCGATGGAAGCCGCAGCCTTGGCGACGAGAGCTGCGGCCCAAGCCGCGAATGTTTCCACATCGAGCTAGGGGATCCCACCGAAGGCAACCATCTTGGTATGCCGGAGGATGGTGATCTCCCTAGGCCGGTGCCTCGCGCTGACATCCCACGGGAGCTAGCTGTGGTCCCCGCTCCGGCGGGGGGTTACGACCCACAACTCGAGCAAGTCTGCGAAGCACAGGCCAGGCTCAACGAGGGAACAGGAGCGCTTGAGCCGATCCGTCGGGACGTCGGACAGGCATGGGTGGGCCGACCCTTGGCCGGAGAAATACGTCATCCGCCCCAAGGTCTCCAGCACCGCGTCGCCAACGACGTCAGGATCAGGCCGCCGCCCGCATCCAGCGGGGTCGGTCAGAACCTGGCAACCGCAGCAATGCTCATCCGCGCGATGCCGGAGCCGTCAACCACCGAGGGTCGGCGGATCCAGGGAGAACTCAAGAATCTCCTGGAAGGCGCCGCGGCCCGGCGGGCCGAGAGCACTGCATCCCGGGGGCAAGGATATCCCTCGGAACCTCATGCCGCGACTTCCCGATTCATGCGGGAAGCCTCGGTCTACACCGGGCGCACGCGCAACACCGCGCCTGCGGCCCCGGGCCACCTCGGCAGCGGGCACCATCGACGCGACCGTCGGGCTCACCTCGACGAAAGGGTGCGCCGAGGCTATCACCCCAGGCGTGGGGGACGCTACGACAGCGGGGAGGATCGGAGTCCTTCGCCCGAACCACCCGGTCCGCAGGCCTTCAGTCGGGCCATCCGACGGGCGCCATTCCCGACCCGGTTCCGACCCCCGACTACTATCGTAAAGTACTCGGGGGAAACGAGACCGGAGCTGTGGCTCGCGGACTACCGCCTTGCCTGCCAACTGGGTGGAACGGACGACGACAACCTCATCATCCGCAACCTCCCCCTGTTCCTCTCCGACACTGCTCGCGCCTGGTTGGAGCACCTGCCTCCGGGGCAGATTTCCAACTGGGACGACTTGGTCCAAGCCTTCGCTGGCAATTTCCAGGGCACATACGTGCGCCCCGGGAATTCCTGGGACCTTCGAAGTTGCCGGCAACAGCCGGGGGAGTCGCTCCGGGACTACATCCGGCGATTCTCGAAGCAGCGCACCGAGCTGCCCAACATCACCGACTCGGATGTCATCGGCGCGTTCCTCGCCGGTACCACTTGCCGCGACCTGGTGAGCAAGCTGGGTCGCAAAACCCCCACCAGGGCGAGCGAGCTGATGGACATCGCCACCAAGTTCGCCTCCGGCCAGGAGGCGGTCGAGGCTATCTTCCGAAAGGACAAGCAGCCCCAGGGCCGCCCGTCGGAAGAAGCTCCCGAGACGTCTGCTCCGCGCGGCGCCAAGAAGAAAGGCAAGAAGAAGTCGCAATCGAAACGCGACGCCGCAGACGCGGACCTTGTCGCCGCCGCCGAGTATAAGAACCCTCGGAAGCCCCCCGGAGGTGCAAACCTCTTCGACAAGATGCTCAAGGAGCCGTGCCCCTACCATCAGGGGCCCGTCAAGCACACCCTCGAGGAGTGCGTTATGCTTCGGCGTCATTTCCACAGGGCCGGGCCACCCGCTGAGGGTGGCAGGGCCCACGACGACGACAAGAACGAAGAACACCCAGCAGGGGGGTTCCCCGAGGTCCGCGACTGCTTCATGATCTATGGAGGGTATGCGGCGAACACCTCGGCTCGGCACCGCAAGCAAGAGCGCCGGGAGGTCTGCTCGGTGAAGGTGGCGGCGCCAGTCTACCTAGACTGGTCCGACAAGCCCATCACTTTCGACCGAGCCGACCACCCCGACCATGTGCCGAGCCCGGGGAAATACCCGCTCGTCGTCGACCCCGTTGTCGGCGATGTCAGGCTCACCAAGGTCCTGATGGACGGGGGCAGCTGCCTCAACATCATCTACGCCGAGACCCTCAAGCTCCTGCGCGTCGATCCGTCCTCCGTCCGAGCAGGCGCTGCGCCCTTCCACGGGATCATCCCTGGGAAGCGCGTCCAGCCCCTCGGGCGACTCGACCTCCCAGTCTGCTTCGGGACACCCTCCAACTTCCGAAGGGAGACCCTGACGTTCGAAGTGGTCGGGTTCCGAGGAACCTACCACGCCGTGTTAGGGAGGCCATGCTACGCGAAGTTCATGGCCGTCCCCAACTACACCTACCTGAAGCTCAAGATGCCGGGCCCCAACGGGGTCATCACCGTCGGCCCCACGTACAAACACGCGTTCGAATGCGACGTGGAGTGCGTGGAGTACGCCGAGGCCCTCGCCGAGTCCGAGGCCCTCATCGCCGACCTGGAGAACCTCTCCAAGGAGGTCCCAGACGTGAAGCGCCATGCCGGCAACTTCGAGCCAGTGGAGACGGTCAAGGCCGTCCCCCTCGACCCCAGCGGCGACACCACCAAGCAGATCCGGATCGGTTCCGGGCTCGACCCCAAATAGGAAGCAGTGCTCGTCGACTTTCTCCGCGCAAACGCCGACGTCTTTGCGTGGAGTCCCTCGGACATGCCCGGCATACCGAGGGATGTCGCCGAGCACTCGCTGGATATTCGGGCCGGAGCCCGACCCGTCAGGCAGCCTCTGCGCCGATTCGACGAGGAGAAGCGCAGAGCGATTGGCGAAGAGATCCACAAGCTAATGGCGGCAGGGTTCATCAAAGAGGTATTCCATCCCGAATGGCTTGCCAACCCTGTGCTTGTGAGGAAGAAAGGGGGGAAATGGCGGATGTGTGTAGACTACACTGGTCTCAACAAAGCATGTCCGAAGGTTCCCTACCCTCTGCCTCGCATCGACCAAATCGTGGATTCCACTGCTGGGTGCGAAACCCTGTCCTTCCTCGATGCCTACTCGGGGTATCACCAGATCCGGATGAAAGAGTCCGACCAGCTCGCGACTTCTTTCATCACGCCGTTCGGCATGTACTGCTACGTCACCATGCCGTTCGGCCTGAGGAATGCAGGTGCGACGTACCAGCGGTGCATGAACCATGTGTTCGGCGAACACATCGGTCGCACGGTCGAGGCCTACGTCGATGACATCGTAGTCAAGACTCGGAAGGCTTCCGACCTCCTCTCCGACCTTGAAGTGACATTCCGGTGTCTCAAGGCGAAAGGAGTCAAGCTTAATCCTGAGAAGTGTGTCTTCGGGGTGCCCCGAGGCATGCTCCTAGGTTTCATCGTCTCCGAGCGAGGCATCGAGGCCAACCCGGAGAAGATCGCGGCCATCACCAGCATGGGGCCCATCAAGGACTTAAAAGGGGTACAGAGGGTCATGGGATGCCTCGCGGCCCTGAGCCGCTTCATCTCACGCCTCGGCGAAAGAGGTCTGCCTCTGTACCGCCTCTTAAGGAAAGCCGAGTGTTTCGTTTGGACCCCTGAGGCCGAGGAAGCCCTCGGCAACCTAAAGGCGCTCCTTACAAAGGCGCCAGTCTTGGTGCCGCCGGCGGACGGAGAAACCCTCTTGGTCTACGTCGCCGCGACCACTCAGGTGGTTAGCGCCGCGATTGTGGTCGAAAGGCAGGAGGAAGGGCATACATTGCCCGTTCAGAGGCCGGTTTACTTCATCAGCGAAGTGCTGTCCGAGACTAAGATCCGCTACCCACAAGTTCAAAAGCTGCTGTATGCTGTGATCCTGACGAGGCGGAAGCTACGACACTACTTCGAGTCCCATCCGGTGACTGTGGTGTCATCCTTCCCCCTGGGGGAGATCATCCAGTGCCGAGAGGCCTCGGGCAGGATCGCAAAGTGGGCAGTGGAGATCATGGGCGAAACGATCTCGTTCGCCCCTCGGAAGGCCATCAAGTCCCAAGTGTTGGCGGATTTCGTGGCTGAATGGGTCGACACCCAGTTGCCAACGGCTCCGATCCAACCGGAGCTCTGGACCATGTTTTTCGACGGGTCGCTGATGAAGACAGGAGCCGGCGCGGGCCTGCTCTTCATCTCGCCCCTCGGGAAGCACTTGCGCTACGTGCTGCGCCTCCACTTCCCGGCGTCCAACAATGTGGCCGAGTACGAAGCTCTGGTCAACGGATTGCGGATCGCCATCGAGCTAGGGGTCAGACGCCTCGACGCCCGCGGTGATTCGCAGCTTGTCATCGACCAAGTCATGAAGAACTCCCACTGCCGCGACCCGAAGATGGAGGCCTACTGCGACGAGGTTCGGCGCCTGGAAGACAAGTTCTTCGGGCTCGAGCTCAACCACATCGCTCGGCGCTACAACGAAACCGCAGACGAGCTGGCGAAGATAGCCTCGGGACGAACGACAGTCCCCCCGGACGTCTTCTCCCGGGATCTGCATCAACCCTCCGTCAAGCTCGACGACGCGCCCGAGCCCGAGGTACCCTCGGCTCAGCCCGAGGTACCCTCGGCTCAGCCCGAGCCAACCTCGGCCCGTCCCGAGGTACCCTCGGCCCCCGAGGGCGGGGCATTGAACGTCGAGGAAGGGCAGAGCGGGGCCACGCCAGACCAAGATTGGCAGGCCCCGTACCTGCAATATCTCCGCCGAGGAGAGCTACCCCTCGACCAAGCCGAGGCTCGGCGGGTAGCGCGACGCGCCAAGTCATTCGTCTTGCTGGGCGACGAAGAGGAGCTCTACCATCGCAGCCCCTCGGGCATCCTCCAGCGATGCATCTCCATCGCCGAAGGTCGGGAACTGCTGCAAGAAGTGCACTCGGGGGCTTGCGGCCACCACGCGGCACCCCGAGCCCTTGTCGGAAATGCTTTCCGGCAAGGCTTCTACTGGCCAACGGCGGTGGCTGACGCCACTAGAATTGTCCGCACCTGCGAAGGGTGCCAGTTCTATGCGAAGCGGACACGCCTGCCCGCTCAGGCTCTGCAGACAATACCCATCACCTGGCCCTTCGCTGTGTGGGGTCTGGACCTCGTCGGTCCCTTGCAAAAGGCGCCCGGGGGCTACACGCACCTGCTGGTCGCCATCGACAAATTCTCCAAGTGGATCGAGGTCCAACCTCTGAACAGCATCAGGTCCGAGCAGGCGGTGGCATTCTTCACCAACATCATCCATCGCTCCGGGGTCCCGAACTCCATCATCACCGACAACGACACCCAGTTCACCGGCAAAAAATTCTTGGATTTTTGCGAGGATCATCATATCCGGGTGGACTGGGCCGCCGTGGCTCATCCCATGTCGAATGGGCAAGTAGAGCGTGCCAACGGCATGATTCTACAGGGGCTCAAGCCTCGGATCTACAACGACCTCAACCAGTTCGGCAGGCGATGGATGAAGGAACTCCCCTCGGTGGTCTGGAGCCTAAGGACGACGCCGAGTCGTGCCACGGGCTTCACGCCGTTTTTCCTGGTCTACGGGGCTGAAGCTATCTTGCCCACTGACCTGGAATACGGCTCCCCGAGGGCGAGGGCATACACCGAACAAAGCAACCAAGCTAGCCGAGAAGATTCGCTGGACCAGCTGGAGGAGGCTCGGGACAGGGCCTTACTACACTCGGCGCGGTACCAGCAGTCCCTGCGACGCTACCACGCTCGAGGGGTCCAGTCCCGAGAACTCCAGGTGGGCGACCTGGTGCTTCGGCTGCGACAAGACGCCCGAGGGAGGCACAAGCTCACGCCCCCCTGGGAAGGGCCGTTCGTCATCGCCAAAGTTCTGAAGCCCGGAACATACAAGCTGGCCAACAATCAAGGCGAGATCTACGGCAACGCTTGGAACATCAAACAGCTACGTCGCTTCTACCCTTAAGATGTTTTCAAGTTGTTCATATACCTCGCACCTACGCAAAGTTTAGTTGTCAAGGAAGGGTCGGCCTAGCCTCGGCAAGGCCCGACCCTCCCTCGGGGGCTAAAAGGGGGGAGACCCCCTCTGCGTCGAATTTTTTCCTCGAAAAAGGACCTCTTTTTAGCAGGATTTCTTCCGTGCTTCTTGACTACTTTGGAAAGCGGATCCTGGAAACGACGAGGTACACGTAAGCAGCCAAGGCTGACCGAGCCGAGGGACTCCTACGCCTCCGGGATACGGATACCTCACTCGTCCCCTTCTGCGATAAGTAACTTGCGCTCGGATAAAGCGACTCCGTGGACCGAACGAGTCATCACGTTCGGAAGCTCTCCCGCCGAAGCAGTCCTTCAAGCTTTCTCGACTAAATCGGGGACAGGGCCTCATGGACGGGTGAAAGTACGCGTAAGCGGCAAGGCCGACCGAGCCGAGGGATTCCCACGCCTCTGGGATACGGATACCTCACTCGTCCCTTCCGCGAAAAGCAACTCTCACACAAACATCCCTATTACCGACAGAGTCCAGAGGCTCGAAACAAGAGGAAAAAAGGACGCAGCTTCGCAAGCGCGGCGAGGGCGTGTTCTTCTGGCCTCGGCGGCCGCAGAAAACACACGCTACAAGACGATCTGATCCTGCAGGCTTGGGTCTTCACGCCGAAGGGAGCCGTAGCACCCTCGGCATCGACGACGTCTACAACAAAGCTCGACCCAGCCTCGGGCGGCGCCGAGGTCCAGGGGCTCCTCCGGGAATCCGGCCCGAGCAGGCGGCTCAACCGGTTACCCCTGGGGCCTCGGGCAACCGGCTTCCAAGGGCGCTAGCCCGATCCGAGGCCTCGACTGACCGACTTGGGCGTCGGCACCGCTGACGGGCGACACGGCTAGGCTCCGGCCAACCAGGTTCCCCATTCTCGAGCCAACTCCGCCTCTGTTCATACTGATATCGCTACCCCCGACCTCGATCCACCAAAGGGCGGCCGAGGGGTCCCTTCAACTAAGCTAGAGGAGCCTCCCGTAACAAGGCCGAACGGGCCGAGGGATTCCTACGCCTCCGGGATACGGATACCTCACCCGTTACCTTGACACGGGGCAACTCATGCTTGGTAAAGCGGTTCAGATAATAAAACAGGCGGGACTTAGTGCTCGGAAATGAGGAAAAAACACGGCTCCGTGCCAAAATTACATACACGTTCAGGCCTCGACAGCCACAATGAACGAACTCACTGGCATTCGAAGTGCCATTACCAACGGAACTCCGGTTCCCTCCTCCGCAGGTACGAACAACCCCCTCCGAGGGGGAAGGCCTGCGGAGTAACTGAAGAACGATGGGCGGCTCGCTGCCGCCCGTTCCAACCGCGATGGCCACCACCCCTGCCCCAGACAGCGAAGCAGCTTAGGCAGCAGCTTTAGGGGAGGTGTCACGGCGGAAGGGCTCCCCCCCGCTGAGGACGAGAACCAGCCATTCAGGCAAGGAAACGGGGGCCCAGGGCCCCTAGCGCCCCGCATATCCTGGCATGGCTGGAGGAAGTCTCCGTGGGGCTCAGGGACGCCCTTCACCCCCGGGCGCAGGGGGAAGAAAGGGGCAGCCGACCCACGCGGAGGCAGCTCCCCGACTCGCCTCATCTTCCATCTTGGCCTGGATGACGAAAATCCTTGAGGCCAAGGGAGGAGTAGAGGCCACAGCCTGGCCCATTTTCCCCACCGTCGAACTGGAGGTCACCATCTTGGGTGACCGCCGGTGGCGGGGTATGGCCAGGCTGGATGATGAAAATCCTTGAAGCCGAACGATGGCTGAGAGGTACCAACTCCCATGGAGTTGCATTCCTCCAACGAGGAGGCGGAAAGGCGGCGGATACCCCCCATCTGGGGGCTTGGAAGACGGGAAGACCCGACGCTTAAGGGATGAAGAAGACATGGTTGCCTTACGAAAGGAGCCTCCCTCCTTTTAAAGGCAACTCCCCCTACGTGCGCCCCCAGGCGCCGCGGGCCGAGTCTTCTCCAACACGCTCCAAGGCCCTCCCCTGCGACTCGGGGGCTGGGTCCCGCATGTCATGAAAGCCGGCTCAGGGCAGAAGAAGCCAAACCGCCGCGCATGGTGCGCACGACCGTCCAGCGGTTACAGGCGACCCCCCATTTCCGCCCAGACCAACGGGCAGAAGGGGCGGGCAGCCATGCAGGCGGCATGCAACCGCGCCAGATGGACGCGCTTCTCCGACTTCTGACACGCCAGCTTGGAACCCAAGCCCACGCGTCGAGCAACCGGCACGCCAGTTGCTGCATGCAAGCAACCGCACCGCCACTTGTGCCACCATCGCGCCTCTTCGGTTGCGAAGCCTATGCCACGACTCGAGGCGACCCAACAGCGCCAGACTGGCGCGTCGGTCAAAGCAACCGAAAGTGGGCCGGCAGTAATAGCGATGGCAGGCGGGCGGGCGCAGCGGTCACGTCGTCAGCCAGGCTCACGTCCCATCCTGAGACAGCAAGAGAGCCTCCTCTCACGGCGTGAAGACGGTGCACCCGTGACCCGTTCCTCGAACGGATCACCCGCGCGCAACGGCCGCCCCGCCAACCACTCGCCCCGTCGCATTAACTCCGCGGCGGGACACGCGGCGCCTCTGGAAGGAGGAGCGCGCGACGCTTCACCTTCGCCGTAATAACCGCTTCAGAAAAGGTACGCCACGTCGTCCGATTTCGTATCCTTTTCCGTTTTCCTCTTTCTCTATCTCTTGCAACAGGGACCGGGGAAGGGGGATACCCCGAAAGGGATCCTTCTCCGCGAAGGAACCGGGCTCCGAGCCCCCCATTACTGATCAGGGGTTCGAAGGCTGGCCCCCCAAGGGTTCAACAGCCGCCTCAGATCGCGTGGGCCCGACACCCACTACTGGTCAGGGGTTCGAAGGCCAGCCCCCCGAAGGGCTTCATGGCCGCCTCAGGCTACTCGGGCTCCGCGCCCATTACTGATCAGGGGTTCGAAGGCTGGCCCCCGAAGGGTTCACAGTCGCCTCAGACACCGAGCGAGGGATGACCAGGGGTACGTTCGATACATAACCGAGGCTCGGGCTGCGCTCCCGAGGTACCCTAGGACATTTCCGAGACCAGCGGGAACGATCTTGTAACGGAATCCCATCGGAGGGAGGCATCGAGCCCTCGGACCCCGTCGCCAGGGGACCGGGTCCGGCAAATCACCCGCAGGTACTTTTGGGCGTGCCTCTGGGCCCCTAGCCGACCCCCAACGAACGGGGCACGGACGTCCACTCGGATTACCCGCTTGCAGCTCACCGGAGACACCATGTTCGGTGCCCATCGAGGGTAACATGGCGCACTCCCCCCTCCTCCTTGCGGAAAGGCGACGTAGGGGCGTATGTAAAAAGCCGAGTCTGTCCCTGATCGTCCTCTCGCCCTGTGCAGAGGCTCGGGGGCTGCTCTCGCAAAAACCGGCTCCGGCCAAATCGTTGACAGCGTCAACATACCAGCCCGAGAGCTTGGGCCCCGACCGTGCACCCGGGCTACGGCCAGTTCGCATGAGGGAACGACCAGACCAGCCGAAGCGTAAAGCGAAGCATTAAGACCTCGAAGGAGTGTAACCACTCCTCCGAGGCCTCGGGGGCTACACCCGGCGGGTGCGCTCGCGCGCACCCACCGGAACGAAATGCAACCGAGAAAGGCTGGTCCCCTTGCAAAAAAGTGCGACGAAAGCCTCCAAGCGAGTGCTAACACTCCCTTCGAGGCTCGGGGGCTACTGTCGGGGACCATAATTAGGGGTACCCTCAAGACGCCTAATTCTCAGCTGGTAACCCCCATCAGCATAAAGCTGCAAAGGCCTGATGGGCACGATTAAGTCAGGGATCAGTCCACACGAGTGACTCGATCACGCTTCACCCGAGCCTAGCCTCGGCCGAAGGCAGCCGACCTCGAGAGACTTCCGTCTCGCCCGAGGCCCCCTTTTTATGGCGGACACATCACCGGCTTGCCCAAGGTCTTGGCTTCGCTCAGAAGCAACCTTGACTAAATCACCACACCGACTGACCAAATTGCAGGGGCATTTAACGCAAAGGTGGCCTGACACCTCTATCCTGACACGCGCCCCCGGCAGAGCCGAGGTGACCGCCGTCACTCCACCGCTCCACTGGCCAGTCTGACAGAAGGACAGCGCCACCTGCGCCACTCCGACTGCAGTGCCACTCGACAGAGTGAGTCCGACAGGCAATCAGGCCTTGCCAAAGGCGCCACGGCGAACTCCGTTCCGCCCGACCCCAGGGCTCGGACTCGGGCTAAGACCCGGAAGACGGCGAACTCCGCTCCGCCCGACCCCAGGGCTCGGACTCGGGCTAAGACCCGGAAGACGGCGAACTCCGCTCCGCCCGACCCCAGGGCTCGGACTCGGGCTAAGACCCGGAAGACGGCGAACTCCACTCCGCCCGACCCCAGGGCTCGGACTCGGGCTAAGACCCGGAAGACGATGAAACTCCGCCTCGCCCGACCCCAGGGCTCGGACTCCGCCCTGGCCTCGGCCGGACGACTTCCGCCTCGCCCGACCCCCTGGCTCGGGCTCGGCCATGGCAGCAGAAGGCGGACTCAACCTTGGCTTCGGAAGAAACCCCACGTCGCCCTGCCTAGAGCACAGACCGCCACGTCAACAGGAGGCGCCATCATCATCCTACCCCGAATCGACTCGGGTCACGGAGAACAAGACCGGCGTCTCGTCCGGCCAGCTCCGCCAGAGGGGCAATGATGGCGCTCCACAAGCTCTATGATGACGGCGGCCCCCAGCTCTCTTACGAAAGCAGGACAACGTCAGCAAGGACTCGACCGCTCCAACAGCTGTCCCTCCATCAGGCTCCGCCGCACCTCCGATAGCCACGACATCACGCCAGCAGGATGCCCAGATCTCTCCGGCTGCCACATCGGCATGTACCTAGGGCGCTAGCTCTCCCTCCGCTAGACACGTAGCACTCTGCTACATCCCCATTGTACACCTGGGTCCTCTCCTTACGACTATAAAAGGAAGGACCAGGGCCTTCTCAGAGAAGGTTGGCCGCGCGGGACCGAGGACGGGACAGGCGCTCTCTTGGGGCCGCTCGCTTCCCTCACCCGTGTGGACGCTTGTAACCCCCCTACTGCAAGCGCACCCGACCTGGGCGCGGGACGAACACGAAGGCCGCGGGACTTCCACCTCTCTCACGCTCGGCTCCGGCCGCCTCGCCTCTCCCCCCTCCGCGCTCGCCCACGCGCTCGACCCATCTGGGCTGGGGCATGCAACACACTCACTCGTCGGCTTAGGGACCCCCCTGTCTCGAAACGCCGACAGGTATACCGGTCGATGATAGGTTCTTTACTCTATTTATGTGCATCTCGACCGGATATTATGCTTTCAGTATGCATGTGTGCAAGATTCCAATCCGACCCTAAGGAATCCCACCTTACGGCCGTAAAACGAATCTTGAGATATTTGGCTTATACTCCTAAGTTTGGCCTTTGGTACCCTCGGGGATCCACATTTGATTTGATTGGTTATTCGGATGCCGATTGGGCGGGGTGCAAAATAATAGGAAGAGCACATCGGGGACTTGCCAGTTCTTGGGAAGATCCTTGGTGTCTTGGGCTTCAAAGAAGCAAAATTCGGTCGCTCTTTCCACCGCCGAAGCCGAGTATATTGCCGCAGGACATTGTTGCGCGCAATTGCTTTGGATGAGGCAAACCCTGCGGGACTACGGTTACAAATTAACCAAAGTCCCTTTGCTGTGTGATAATGAGATGCAATCAAAATGGCCGACAATCCTGTCGAGCATAGCCGCACTAAACACATAGCCATCCGGTATCATTTTTTAAGGGATCACCAACAAAAGGGGGATATCGAGATTTCTTACATTAACACTAAAGATCAATTAGCCGATATCTTTACCAAGCCTCTTGATGAACAAACTTTTACCAAACTTAGGCATGAGCTCAATATTCTTGATTCACGCAACTTCTTTTGCTAGATTGCACACATAGCTCATTTATATACCTTTGATCATATCTCTTTCATATGCTATGACTAATTTGTTTTCAAGTCTATTTTAAACCAAGTCATAGGTGTATTGAAAGGAAATTAGAGTCTTCGGCGAAGACAAAGGCTTCCACTTCGTAACTCATCCTTCGCCGTCACTCCAAGCAACTCTCCATTCTTGGGAGAAAAGCTGAGCATCAAAGAAAAGGACCTTGTCTTTGGGGGAGAGAGTAAGAGCCCAAAGCAAAAGGACCGGACTTCGTCTTTGGTATAATCTTAACTCATTTACTTATGACCAAAGGAGAAGATAGTACTTCGAGGGCTCTAATGATTCCGTTTTTGGCGATTCATGCCAAAAAGGGGGAGAAATGAGCCCAAAGCAAAAGGACCGCACCACCACCAATTTCAAAAACTTAGTGTTGAATATTTTCAATTGGTTTTCCTATTGTGTTCAAAAGGGGGAGAAAGTAGTATTTCAAAATGATATATCAAAACCCTCTTGAACACTAAGAGGAGAATCTCATTTAGGGGGAGTTTTGTTTAGTCAAAGGAAAAGCATTCGAAACAGGGGGAGAAAATTTGAAATCTTGAAAATGCTTTGCAAAACTCTTATTCACTACCTTTGACTATTTGCAAAAGAACTTTGAAAAGGATTTACAAAAGAATTTTGCAAAAACAAAACATGTGGTGCAAGCGTGGTCCAAAATGTTATAAGTAGGAAACAATCCTTGCATATCTAGTAAGTATTTATATTGGCTCAATTCCAAGCAACCTTTACACTTACATTATGCAAACTAGTTCAATTATGCACTTCTATATTTGCTTTGGTTTGTGTTGGCATCAATCACCAAAAAGGGGGAGATTGAAAGGGAATTAGGTTTACACCTAGTCCCTAATTTGTTTTGGTGGTTGAATTGCCCAACACAAACATTTGGACTAACTAAGTTTGCCCAAGTGTATAGATTACACAGGTGTAAAAGGTTCACACTCAGCCAATAAAAAGACCAAGTTTTGGATTCAACAAAGGAGCAAAGTGGGAACCGAAGGCCCTCTGGTCTGGGAGCACCGGACTGTCCGGTGTACACCGGACAGTGTCCGGTGCACCACCGGACAGTGTCCGGTGCACCAGAGGACTCCAGTTCAAACTCGCCACCTTCGGGAATTTCCAGAGGCACTCGCGCTATAATTCACCGGACTGTCCGGTGTACACCGGACAGTGTCCGGTGCGCCAAGGAGAAGTAGCCTCAGGAACTCGCCAGCTTCGGGAAACTCCAACGGCCAGTCCACTAAAATTCACCGGACTGTCCGGTGTGCACCGGAATGTCCGGTGCAACTCCGGAGCAACGGCTACCTCGCGCCAACGGCTACCTGCAGAGCAATTAATGCGCGCTCTGCGCGCGCAGAAGTCAGGCGCGCCCATACTGGCACACCGGACAAGGAACAGTAGATGTCCGGTGTGCACCGGACACCCAGGCGGGCCCACAAGTCAGGAGCTCCAACGGTCAGAATCCAACGGCAGTGATGACGTGGCAGGGGGCACCGGACTGTCCGGTGTGCACCGGACTGTCCGGTGCGCCATCGAGCAGATAGCCTCCCAACGGCCACTTTTGGTGGTTGGGACTATAAATACCCCAACCACCCCACCATTCATTACATCCAAGTTTTCCACTTCTCAACTACTACAAGAGCTCTAGCATTCAATTCTAGACACACCAAAGAGATCAAATCCTCTCCAAATTCCACACAACGCCATAGTGACTAGAGAGAGTGATTTGCTTGTGTTCTTTCGAGCTCTTGCGCTTGGATTGCTTTCATCTTTCTTGATTCTTTCATTGTGATCAAATTCACTTGTAATTGAGGCAAGAGACACCAAACTTGTGGTGGTCCTTGTGGGAACTTTGTGTTCCAAGTGATTGAGAAGAGAAAGCTCACTCGGTCCGTGGGATCGTTTGAGAGAGGGAAGGGTTGAAAGAGACCCGGCCTTTGTGGCCTCCTCAACGGGGAGTAGGTTTGCAAGAACCGAACCTCGGTAAAACAAATCCGCGTGTCACACTCTTTATTTGCTTGCGATTTGTTTTGCGCCCTCTCTCGCGGACTCGTTTATATTTCTAACGCTAACCCGGCTTGTAGTTGTGTTTATATTGGTAAATTTCAGTTTCGCCCTATTCACCCCCCCTCTAGGCGACTATCACATACCTTGTAATATATTTTTACCTTTCCATCGATGTATGAAATGCTTTGATGTGGACGAAACTTGTATTTTTTTGAGCCGAAGGCGAAAAACACCTTCCCTTCTTTTCGTACACAACGAAGCATGAATCTGCTTTTAAAGTTGTATACTTAGGGCCGAAGCAACTGTCTGTATCTGTATGATATAATGATGATGATCCTATGTATGTCTAAATGAATGTTTATGGATGCAATGTATGATGTAATGTATCGTATAAATGAATGCCCAGACACACACATTCGAAGCTTCATCCACAACCTTTATTCCCTTAGGAATAACTGAAATCTCTTTGTCGTTTATTTTTCGGCTGCACCGCTTATTTTTCGGCGTAAGTTCTGCATCCCCTTAGGAACGTCTTTTGAACTTCTTGGCCTTCTATTTCGGCAGTATTCACATTGACTTTTCGCGCTTCGCCTTATATTTTGGCGGTATTTGGCTCTGCATTCCCTTAGGAACGACTTTTGAGCAGAAAACTTACGCTGCGCTCCCTTAGGAACGGCTTTTTGTAGCTTCGTCATGCTCTGCATCCCCTTAGGGACGACTTTCGAGCTTCTCCCTATTTTTTCTTTTTCTCTGCACTCGATGGTGCATGCTCAGATTTTACATTTACAAATTTTGGGGGATTTTGCTCTCATGGAGCTAAATAAGAAAAGAAAAATTACAAACTATGGCCCCATTAAAAACCTTTCTCCCCCTTTGGAAAGGAAAGGGTGCCATAGAAAAATGAAAAAGATTACATCAATCTATACATAATACCGTCGAAGCTCATTCGCGTTCCAAGATCTAGAAATATCATTGCCATCCATATCCTTTAATCTGTAAGAACCGGGCCTTGACGAAGATACTACCAGAAAAGGTACTTCCCACTTCAGCTGTAGTTTTCCTACTGTGTCCGGATTAGCCACTCTCCGAAGCACCAAATGCCCTGATTTGATGTTTTTCAGTCGGACTTTTCTGTCGCGCCATTTTATTGTTTCGGCTAGATACTTATTAATATTTTCCACAGCTTGAAGTCTGACCCCTTCTATAGAGTCTTTTGCCACATGATAATCAGCTTCGTCTTCTGCCGAAGTTGTTGTTCTTATTGACCCTGTTTTAGCTTCTTCTGGGGTTATAGCTTCGTCGCCAAATAATAACTTGAATGGCGTGAAACCTGTTGATCTTGATACGATCGTATTGTGGCTCCATACCACTTTAATCAACTCTTCTGGCTACTTTCCTTTGGGCTGATTAAAAATTAGCTTCATTATTCCTGTCATTATAATACCATTTGCTCTTTCGACAAGTCCATTTGACTCTGGATGTCTGACTGACGCAAAATGAATCTTCGTGCCGATTTGATCACAGAATTCCATGAAAGCTTCGGCATCAAACTGTGTTCCATTGTCTACAGTTATAGCCTTTGGTACGCCGAAGCGACAAACAATGTTTTGCCAGAAGAACTTCTGGACTGTAACTGAAGTTATTGTGGCCAAAGGCTTTGCTTCAATCCACTTGGAAAAATACTCCACAGCCACTACAACATATCTTAAATTGCCTTGTGCTGGTGGAAGTGGACCTAATAAATCTAGGCCCCATCTTTGCAATGGCCAAGTTGGTTGTATTAATTGGGTTAGCGACGAAGGTTGTTTCTGGTCTCTTGCACATTTTTGACAATTTTCGCATTTTTGAACCAGATCCGTTGCATCTGAAGCTACCTTCGGCCAATAAAATCCTTGCATAAAGACCTTCCCCAGCAAAGGTCTAGATCCAATGTGAGATCCACACAATCCTGCATGTATTTTCTTCATCAGCTCTATACCTTCGGTTCTGGATAGACACTTAAAAAGTGGAGAGCAGACTCCATGTTTGTATAACTACCTTCTATTATTACATATGGTCTTGTTCTTGCCTCCATTATCTTATTATAAGCTTCGTCATCTGAAAGGCAGTTACCTTGGAGGAAAGATATAATCTCAGTCCTCCAATCTTCACTATGAACAGGAGATATATTGAGCACTGCTCTTTCGAGAAGTTCCACCGAAGGTGCTCTTATTGTCTCAAAGAATACTTCCGAAGGTAAAGGCAGCCCCTGTGCCGCTGACTTGGCTAGTGAAAGTCGCCTAGAGGGAGGGTGAATAGGGCGAATCTAAAATTTACAAACTTAATCACAACTACAAGTCGGGTTAGCGTTAGAAATAAGAACGAGTCCGAGAGAGGGCGTAAAACAAATCGCAAGCGAATAAAGAGTGTGACACAAGGATTTGTTTTACCGAGGTTCGGTTCTCTCAAACCTACTCCCCGTTGAGGTGGTCACAAAGACCGGGTCTCTTTCAACCCTTTCCCTCTCTCAAACGGTCCCTCGAACCGAGTGAGCTTCTCTTCTCAATCAAACGGGAGCAAACTTCCCCGCAAGGACCACCACACAATTGGTGTCTCTTGCCTCGGTTACAATTGAGTTGTTCACAAGAAAGAATGAAAGAAGAAAGCAATCCAAGCGCAAGAGCTCAAATGAACACAACAAATATCTCTCACTAATCACTAAGGCTTCGTGTGGAATTGGGAGAGGACTTGATCTATTTGGTGTGTCTAGTATTGAATGATATAGCTCTTGTAAGGTGTTGGAAGGTGGAAAACTTGGATGACTTGAATGTGGGGGTGGTTGGGGTATTTATAGCCCCAACCACCAAACTTGACCGTTGGTGGAGGCTACTGTCGACGGGCGCACCGGACAGTCCGGTGTGCCACCGGACACTGTCCGGTGCGCCAGCCACGTCACCAGGCCGTTGGGTTCCGACCGTTGGAGCTCTGACTTGTGGGCCCGCCTAGCTGTCCGGTGGTGCACCGGACAGGCCCTGTAGGTTATCCGGTGTGCCACCCGCGCGTGCTCTGCTCCTCTGCGCGCGCAGGCGCGCATTTAATGTGTTGCAGTCGACCGTTGCGCGCGAAGTAGCTGTTGCTCCGCTGTCACACCGGACAGTCCGGTGTGCACCGGACAGTCCGGTGAATTTTAGCGGAGCAGATTCCCGAAGCTGGCGAGTTCAGAGTCGCTCTCCCTTGGGGCACCGGACACTGTCCGGTGGTGCACCGGACAGTCCGGTGAATTATAGCGGAGCGCCTCTGAGAATTTCCGAAGGTGTTGAGTTCGGCTTGGTGTTCCCTGGTGCACCAGACATTGTCCGGTGGTGCACCGGACACTGTCCAGTGGCACACTGGACAGTCCGATGCGCCAGACCAGGGTGCACTTCGGTTGTCCCTTGCTCTCTTTGTTTGAACCCTTTCTTGGTCTTTTTATTGGTTTATTGTGAACCTTTGGCACCTGTAGAACTTATAGACTAGAGCAAACTAGTTAGTCCAATTATTTGTGTTGGGCAATTCAACCACCAAAATCAATTAGGAAATAGGTGTAAGCCTAATTCTCTTTCAATCTCCCCCTTTTTGGTGATTGATGCCAACACAAACCAAAGCAAGTATAGAAGTGCATAATTAAACTAGTTTGCATAATTGTAAGTGCAAAGGTTACTTAGAATTGAGCCAATATAAATTCGCATAAGGTATGCATGGATTGTTTCTTTCTTTTCAACATTTTGGACCACGCTTGCACCACTTGTTTTGTTTTTTTGCAAATTCTTTTCAAAGTCCTTTTGCAAATAGTCAAAGGTAAATGAATAAGATTTTGAGAAGCATTTTCAAGATTTGAAATTTTCTCCCCCTGTTCCAAATGCTTTTCCTTTGACTTAAACAAAACTCCCTCTCAATAAAATCCTCCTCTTAGTGTTCAAGAGGGTTTAAAGATATCAATTTTGAAAATACTACTATCTCCCCCTTTTGAACACGATAAGATACCAATTTGAAAATCATTAGTTTTAAAATTAGGTGGTGGTGCGGTCCTTTTGCTTTGGGCTAATACTTTCTCCCCCTTTGGCATGAATCGCCAAAAACGGATACTTTGAGTGAAATATAAGCCCTTGGTAAAACTACTTCCTCCCCTTTAGCAAATAAAAACATGAGTGAAGATTATACCAAAGACGGAGAGTTGCTCGGAGCGACGGCGAAGGGTGAGTTATGAAGTCGAGTGGAAGCCTTTGTCTTCGCCGAAGACTCCAATTCCCTTTTAATACACCTATGACTTGTTTTGAAATTTACTTGAAAACACATTAGTCATAGCATATGAAAGAGACATGATCAAAGGTATATTAATGAGCTATGTATGCAAGACATCAAAAGAAATTCCTAGAATCAAGAATATTTAGCTCATGCCTAAGTTTGTTAAAAGTTTGTTCATCTAGTGGCTTGGTAAAGATATCGGCTAATTGTTCCTTAGTGTTAATATATGCAATCTCGATATCTCCCTTTTGTTGGTGATCCCTTAAGAAATGATATCGAATGGCTATGTGTTTAGTGCGGCTATGCTCAACGGGATTATCCGCCATGCGGATTGCACTCTCTTGATCACATAGAAGAGGAACTATGTGTTTGCCTCATCCAAAGTAATTGCGCGCAACAATGGCCTGCGGCAATGTACTCGGCTTCGGCGGTAGAAAGAGCTATGGAATTTTGCTTCTTTGAAGCCCAAGACACCAAGGATCTTCCCAAGAACTGGCAAGTCCCCGATGTGCTCTTTCTATTAATCTTACACCCCGCCCAATCGACATCCGAATAACCAATTAAATCAAATGTGGATCCCCTAGGATACCAAAGCCCAAACTTAGGAGTATAAACTAAATATCTCAAGATTTGTTTTACGGCCGTAAGGTGAGCTTCCCTAGGGTCGGCTTGGAATCTTGCACACATGCATACGGAAAGCATAATATTCGGTCGAGATGCACATAAGTAGAGTAAAGAACCTATCATCGACCGGTATACCTTTTGATCGACGGATTTACCTCCCGTGTCGAGGTCGAGATGCCCATTGATTCCCATGGGTGTCTTGATGGGCTTGACATCCTTCATCCCAAACTTGTTGAGTATGTCTTCAATATATTTCGTTTGGCTAATGAAGGTGCCCTCTTGGAGTTGCTTCACTTGAAATCCCAAGAAATACTTCAACTCCCCCATCATTGACATCTCGAATTTCTGTGTCATGATCCTACTAAATTCCTCACATGTAGATTCGTTAGTAGACCCAAATATAATATCATCAACATAAATTTGGCATACAAACAAATCATTGTCAAGAGTTTTAGTGAATAGAGTAGGATCGGCCTTTCCGACTTTGAAGCCATTAGTGATAAGAAAATCTCTTAGGCATTCATACCATGCTCTTAGGGCTTGCTTGAGCCCATAAAGCGCCTTAGAGAGTTTATAAACATAGTTAGGGTACTTACTATCTTCAAAGCCGGGAGGTTGCTCAACATAGACCTCTTCCTTGATTGGTCCATTGAGGAAAGCACTTTTCACGTCCATTTGATAAAGCTTAAAGCCATGGTAAGTAGCATAGGCAAGTAATATACGAATTGACTCAAGCCTAGCTACGGGTGCATAGGTTTCACCGAAATCCAAACCTTCGACTTGTGAATATCCCTTGGCCACAAGTCAGGCTTTGTTCCTTGTCACCACACCATGCTCATCTTGCTTGTTGTGGAACACCCACTTGGTTCCTACAACATTTTGATTAGGACGTGGAACCAAATGTCATACCTCATTCCTAGTGAAGTTGTTGAGCTCCTCTTGCATCGCCACCACCCAATCCGAATCTTGCAGTGCTTCCTCTACCCTGTGTGGCTAAATAGAGGAAACAAAAGAGTAATGCTCACAAAAATGTGCAACACGAGATCTAGTGGTTACCCCCTTATGAATGTCGCCGAGGATGGTGTCGACGGGGTGATCTCGTTGGATTGCTTGGTGGACTCTTGGGTGTGGCGGCCTTGGTTCTTCATCCTCCTTGTCTTGATCATTTGCATCTCCCCTTTGATCATTGCCGTCATCTTGAGGTGGCTCATCTTGTTGATCTTCTCCTTCATCATCTTGAGCCTCATCCTCATTTTGAGTCGGTGGTGAGAGCACCTAGAGGGGGGTGAATAGGTGATCCTGTAAAACTTACAACTTAACACCACAAACTTGATTAAGAGTTAGAACAATGAAATCAAGTGAGTAGAGAGGAGAGCTCTTGTGAAGCACAATAGACACAATAAGGACAAGCACAAGAGACACGAGGATTTATCCCGTGGTTCGGCCAAGTACAAAACTTGCCAACTCCACGTTGTGGCGTCCCAACGGACGAGAGTTGCACTCAACTCCTCTCAAGTGATCCAATGATCAACTTGAATACCACGGTGTTCTTCTTTACTTTTCTCTTTCCCATTTGCGAGGAATCTCCACAACTTGGAGTCTCTCGCCCTTACAATGAGAATCACAATAAAGCACTAGAGTAAGGGAGGGAAGCAACACACTTAAATCCACAGCAAATACGCACACACAAGACCAAGACTTGAGCTCAAGACAATATCTCGAGGTTCTCACTAGAACGGAGCTCAAATCACTAAGAGTGTCGAACAAGTGCGCAAGAATGAAGTGTGAGTGATCAACAATGCTCAAGGAATGCTTGGTGTACTCCTCCATGCGCCTAGGGGTCCCATTTATAGCCCCAAGGCAGCTAGGAGCCGTTGAGAGCATTTCAAGAAGGCAATTCTTGCCTTCTGTCGCTTGGCGCACCGGACAGACCGGTGCACCACCGGACATTGTCCGGTGCAGATCTCTTTCCTTATTTGGTGAAGCCGACCGTTGCAGATTCCGAGCCGTTGGCGCACCGGACACTGTCCGGTGCACTCCGGACAGTCCGGTGCCCCTTCTCACCGTTGGCTCTTGCCACGCGTCGCGCGCGGATTCTGCGGCCGACTGTTGGCTCACCGGACAGTCCGGTGCACCACCGGACAGTCTGGTGATTTATAGCCGTACGCCGTTAATTGCTTCCCGAGAGCAGCCAGTTGACAGACGCCGGCCTGGCGCACCGGACACTGTCCGGTGCACCACCGGACAGTCCGATGCACCCAGACCGAGCTGTCTTTGGCTGAACAAAGCCATCTGTTTTCCAACTTGATTTCTCCTGTTTCCAGCACTTAGACACAATACATTAGTCTCCAAAACAATGTACTAAGTCTTAGAAACATACCTTTTTACTTGATTTTCACTTTATCCATCACTTTGCATAGATTAACATAAGTCCACTTGTGTTGGCACTCAATCACCAAAATACTTAGAAATGGCCCAAGGGCACATTTCCCTTTCAATCTCCCCCTTTTTGGTGATTTATGCCAACACAAAAAAAACAACTAAAGAAAGTGCAACATCAATACAAATGAGAACTCAAAATTGTTTTGATTCAAATTTGGCATATATGATCGTTCTTTGCCACCACTTGGTTTGTTTTTGCAAATCAAACTCAATTTCCTATCTCTAAGTAAAACACACTTGTTGAAACATAAAGAGAGATATTTCAAGAGACATTGATCAAAGATTTCAAACCCCCCCCCCTTTTCCCATAATCAACCATTCTCCCCATAAGAGGCCAACTTTTGACAAAAGAGACAATAAGGGATTTTTGACAAACCAAAAGCTCTATTCTACTATTTTCAAAATTCTCAAGTGGTAGCTGATCCATTTCTTGCTTTGGCCTTATTTTCTCCCCCTTTGGCATCAAGCACCAAAACGGGATCAATCTTGGCCCCTTAACCCCATTGCCTCACCAAAATCTTCAACTAAGAGTAACAAAGGCAATAAGAGTACAAAGATGAACTTGGAGTCAGTTACTCTTTCATCGGAGTGCAGTGGAAGTCTTGCATGGTCCAAGTACACCTTTTCCCTTTCAAACCTCCTTTGAGACTAAATTAAGCAAACTCAAGCACACAGTTAGTCTCAAACGGTCAAGTTGTAGCACATCTCCCCCTAAATATGTGCATCACTTGCAAATGGACTTGTGAGGTCTGGGGAGTGCTTGTACAACTTGAGCACCATAAATGAACAACAAAATGCATAAAGGAACATGATCAAGGCATAAAACACATGTATGCTATAAATCAATCCAGGTTCCGCGAATCTAAGACATTTAGCTCACTACGCAGCTTGCAAAAGGTCGACTCATCTAGAGGCTTGGTAAAGATATCGGCTAGCTGGTTCTCGGTGCTAACATAAAACACTTCGATATCTCCCTTTTGCTGGTGGTCTCTCAAAAAGTGATGTCGGATGTCAATGTGCTTTGTGCGGCTGTGTTCAACAGGATTGTCCGCCATGCGGATAGCACTCTCATTATCACATAGGAGTGGGACTTTGCTCAGATTGTAGCCAAAGTCCCTGAGGGTTTGCCTCATCCAAAGTAGTTGTGCGCAACACTGTCCTGCGGCAACATACTCGGCCTCAGCGGTGGATAGGGCAACGGAAGTTTGTTTCTTAGAACTCCATGACACCAGGGACCTTCCTAAGAATTGGCACGTCCCTGATGTACTCTTCCTATCGACCTTACATCCAGCATAGTCGGAGTCTGAATAACCAATTAAGTCAAAGGTAGACCCCTTTGGATACCAGATCCCGAAGCAAGGCGTAGCGACTAAATATCTAAGAATTCGCTTCATTGCCACTAAGTGACACTCCCTTGGATCGGATTGAAATCTAGCACACATGCATACGCTAAGCATAATATACGGTCTACTAGCACATAAATAAAGTAAAGACCCTATCATAGACCGGTATGCCTTTTGATCAACGGACTTACCTCCTTTGTTGAGGTCGGTGTGTCCGTCGGTTCCCATTGGAGTCTTTGCGGGCTTGGCGTCCTTCATCCCAAACCGATTGATCAAGTCTTGCGTGTACTTTGTTTGGGAGATGAAGGTTCCATCCTTGAGTTGCTTCATTTGGAACCCAAGGAAATAGCTTAACTCGCCCATCATCGACATCTCAAACTTTTGAGTCATCACCCTGCTAAACTCTTCACAAGACTTTTGGTTAGTAGAACCAAATATTATGTCTTCGACATAAATTTGGCACACAAATAAGTCACCATCACAAGTCTTAGTAAAAAGAGTTGGGTCGGCTTTCCCAACTTTGAAAGCATTAGCAATTAAAAAGTCTCTAAGGCATTCATACCATGCTCTTGGGGCTTGCTTAAGTCCATAGAGCGCCTTAGAGAGCTTACACACATGGTTGGGGTACCGTTCATCCTCAAAGCCAGGGGTTGCTCCACGTACACCTCCTCCTTAATTGGCCCGTTGAGGAAAGTGCTCTTCACATCCATTTGGAATAACCTGAAAGAATGGTGAGTAGCATAGGCTAACAATATGCGAATTGACTCTAGCCTAGCCACAGGAGCAAAAGTCTCCTCAAAGTCCAAACCTGCGACTTGGGCATAACCTTTTGCCACAAGTCGTGCCTTGTTCCTTGTCACCACCCCGTGCTCGTCTTGTTTGTTGCGGAACACCCACTTGGTTCCCACAACGTTTTGCTTGGGACGAGGCACCAGTGTCCAAACTTCATTTCTCTTGAAATTATTGAGCTCCTCTTGCATGGCCAACACCCAGTCCGGATCTAGCAAGGCCTCTTCTACCCTGAAAGGCTCAATAGAAGAGACAAAGGAGTAATGCTCACAAAAATTAACTAATCTAGAACGAGTAGTTACTCCCTTGCTTATGTCACCCAATATTTGGTCGACGGGATGATTCCTTTGAATCGTCGCTCGAACTTGGGTTGGAGGTGCCGGTTGTGCTTCTTCCTCCATTAAATGATCATCTTGTGCTCCCCCTTGATCACACGCCTCCTCTTGATGAACCTGTTCATCTTCTTGAGTTGGGGGATGCACCGTTGTTGAGGAAGAAGGTTGATCTTGCTCCTTTTGTTCCAGTGGCCTCACATCTCCAATCACCATGGTGCGTATTGCGGCCGTCGGAACATCTTCTTCATCTACATCATCAAGATCAACAACTTGCTCTCTTGGAGAGCCATTAGTCTCATCAAATACAACGTCGCTAGAGACTTCAACCAAACCCGATGATTTGTTGAAGACCCTATACGCCTTTGTATTTGAGTCATAACCTAACAAAAACCCTTCTACAACTTTGGGAGCAAACTTAGAATTTCTACCTTTCTTCACTAGAATGTAACATTTGCTCCCAAATACACGAAAGTAAGACACGTTGGGTTTGTTACCGGTTAGAAGCTCATATGAAGTCTTCTTGAGGAGGCGATGAAGGTAGACCCGGTTTATGGCGTGGCAAGCCGTGCTCACGGCTTCCGTCCAAAATCGTTCGGGCGTCTTGAATTCACCAAGCATCGTCCTCGCCATGTCTAGTAGTGTCCTGTTCTTCCTCTCTACCATGCCATTTTGCTGTGGTGTGTAGGGAGCGGAGAGCTCGTGCTTGATCCCTTCCTCCTCAAGATACTCCTCCACTTGAAGGTTCTTGAACTCGGACCCATTGTCGCTCCTTATCTTCTTCACTTTGAGCTCAAACTCGTTTTGGGCTCTCCTTAGGAAGCGCTTGAGGGTCCCTTGGGTTTCAGATTTATCCTGCAAAAAGAATACCCAAGTGAAGCGGGAAAAATCATCAACTATAACAAGACCATACTTACTTCCTCCTATACTTAGATAGGCGACGGGTCCGAAGAGGTCCATATGAAGTAATGAGGGCACCTAGAGGGGGGGTGAATAGGTGATCCTGTAAAACTTAAAAACTTAAACCACAAAAACTTGGTTAATCGTTAGCACAATAATTGCCAAGTGGCTAGAGAGGAGCCAAACCACAAGAAATCAATCACAGAGATGACACGGTGGTTATCCCGTGGTTCGGCCAAGTACAAAACTTGCCTACTCCACGTTGTGGCGTCCCAACGGACGAGGGTTGCACTCAACTCCTCTCAAGTGATCCAATGATCAACTTGAATACCACGGTGTTCTTCTTTACTTTGATCTTTTCCCGTTTGTGAGGAATCTCCACAACTTGGAGTCTCTCGCCCTTACAATTGAGTTTCACAAAGAAGCACGGAGTAAGGGAGGGAAGCAACACACACAAATCCACAGCAAAATGCGCACACACACAGCCAAGAATCGAGCTCAAAAGCCTATCTCAAAGTTCACACTAGAACGGAGCTCGAATCACTTGAGAATGACAAACGAATGCGCAAAGACTGAGTGTGGATGATCAAGAATGCTCTAAGGTTGCTTGTATATCTCCTCCATGCGTCTAGGGGTCCCTTTTATAGCCCCAAGGCAGCTAGGAGCCGTTGAGAGCAAATCTGGAAGGCCATCTTTGCCTTCTGTCGTCGGGTGCACCGGACAGTCCGGTGCACACCGGACACTGTCCGGTGCCCGATTTCTTTCCTTAAACAGCGTTGCCGACCGTTGCAGATCTGGGAGCCGTTGGCGCACCGGACATGTCCGGTGCCCCCTTCCGACCGTTGGCTCGGCCACGTGTCTCGCGCAGATCGCGCGGCCGACCGTTGGCCCGACCGACCGTTGGCTCACCGGACAGTCCGGTGCACACCGGACAGTCCGGTGCACACCGGACAGTCCGGTGCACACCGGACAGTCCGGTGAATTTTAGCCGTACGCCGTCGGCGAATTCCCGAGAGCGGCCTCTTCACGCCGAGTCAGTCTGGCGCACCGGACACTGTCCGGTGCACCACCGGACAGTCCGGTGTGCCAGACCGAGCTGAGTCTTGGCTGTTCACAGCCAAGCTTTCTCCATCTCTTTTCTTCTTCTCTCTGTTTCTAACACTTAGACAAGTATATTAGTACACAAAACCAATGTACTAAGGCTTAGAAACATACCTTTACTTGTGATTTGCACTTTGTTCATCCATGGGCATATATTCACATTTAAGCACTTGTGTTTGCACTCAATCACCAAAATACTTAGAAATGGCCCAAGGGCACATTTCTCTTTCAATATCCCCCTTTTTGGTGATTTATGCCAACACAACATAAAGCAACTAGAACAAGTGCAAAATCACTTCAAATAAAACTTAAATTTATTTTGATTCAATTTTTGGCATATATGGATCATCCTTTGTCACCACTTGGTTTGTTTTTTCAAATCAAACTCAAATCTCTATCTCTAAGTCAAACACACATGTTGAAGCATAAAGAGAGTCATTCCAAAAGAGATTGATCAAAGATTTCAAAAACTCCCCCTTTTTCCCATAATCACTACTTCTCCCCACAAGAAGCCAACTTTTGACAAAAGAGACAATGAAAGAGTTTTGACAAATCAAAAGCTCTACTCTACTATTTTCAAAATCTCTCAAGTGGTAGCTGATCCATTTATTGCTTTGGCCTTTATTTTCTCCCCCTTTGGCATCTAACACCAAAACGGGATCAATCGTGGCCCTTTAACCCCATTGCCTCACCAAAATCTTCAATTAAGAGCAAATGGCAATAAGAGTTCATGAGATGAACTTGGAATAAGTTACCCTCTCATCGGAGTGCAGTGGAAGTCTTTCATGGTCCAAGTCCACCTTTTCCCTTTCAATTCTCCTTCGAGACTAAATCAAGCAAACTCAAGCATATGGTTAGTCTCAAAGGGTCAAGTTGTAACACATCTCCCCCTAAACATGTGCATCACTTTGCAACGGACTTGTGAGGTCCAGGGAGTGTTTGTACAACTTGAGCATCATAATAAGCAACAAAATGCAGAATGAACATGATCAAAGGCATAAACACATGTATGCTACAGTTCAATCCAAGTTCCGCGAATCTAAGACATTTAGCTCACTACGCAGCCTGCAAAAGGTCTTCTCATCTAGAGGCTTGGTAAAGATATCGGCTAGCTGGTTCTCGGTGCTAACATGAAACACTTCGATATCTCCCTTTTGCTGGTGGTCTCTCAGAAAGTGATGCCGGATGTCTATGTGCTTTGTGCGGCTGTGCTCAACAGGATTTTCCGCCATGCGGATAGCACTCTCATTATCACATAGGAGTGGGACTTTGCTCAGATTGTAGCCAAAGTCCCTGAGGGTTTGCCTCATCCAAAGTAGTTGCGCGCAACACTGTCCTGCGGCAACATACTCGGCCTCAGCGGTGGATAGGGCAACGGAGGTTTGTTTCTTAGAATGCCATGACACCAGGGACCTTCCTAAGAATTGGCACGTCCCCGATGTACTCTTCCTATCGACCTTACATCCAGCATAATCGGAGTCTGAATATCCAATCAAGTCAAAGGTAGACCCCTTTGGATACCAGAGCCCGAAACAAGGCGTAGCCACTAAATATCTAAGGATTCGCTTCACTGCCACTAAGTGACATTCCTTAGGATCGGATTGAAATCTAGCACACATGCATACGCTAAGCATAATATCCGGTCTACTAGCACATAAGTAAAGTAATGACCCTATCATTGACCGGTATGCTTTTTGATCAACGGACTTACCTCCCTTGTTGAGGTCGGTGTGCCCGTCGGTCCCCATCGGAGTCTTTGCGGGCTTGGCGTCCTTCATCCCAAACCGCTTCAGCAGATCTTGCGTGTACTTCGTTTGAGAGATGAAGGTGCCGTCCTTGAGTTGCTTCACTTGGAACCCAAGGAAGTAGTTCAACTCACCCATCATTGACATCTCGAATTTCTGCGTCATCACCCTGCTAAACTCTTCACAAGACTTTTTATTAGTAGAACCAAATATTATGTCATCGACATAAATTTGGCACACAAACAAATCACCATCACATGTCTTAGTGAAAAGAGTTGGATCGGCTTTCCCAACCTTGAAAGCATTAGCAATTAAGAAATCTCTAAGGCATTCATACCATGCTCTTGGGGCTTGCTTAAGTCCATAGAGCGCCTTAGAGAGCTTACACACGTGGTCGGGGTACCGTTCATCCTCGAAGCCAGGGGGTTGCTCCACGTACACCTCCTCCTTGATTGGCCCGTTGAGGAAAGCGCTCTTCACATCCATTTGGTACAACCTGAAAGAATGGTGAGCGGCATATGCTAGCAAGATACGAATTGACTCTAGCCTAGCCACAGGAGCAAAAGTCTCCTCAAAGTCCAAACCTGCGACTTGGGCATAACCTTTTGCCACAAGTCGAGCCTTGTTTCTTGTCACCACCCCGTGCTCGTCCTGTTTGTTGCGGAACACCCACTTGGTTCCCACAACATTTTGCTTGGGGCGAGGCACCAGTGTCCAAACTTCATTGCGCTTGAAGTTGTTGAGTTCCTCCTGCATGGCCAATACCCAATCCGGATCTAGCAAGGCCTCCTCTACCCTGAAAGGCTCAATAGAAGAGACAAAAGAGTAATGTTCACAAAAATTTACTAATCGAGACCGAGTAGTTACTCCCTTGCTAATGTCACCCAGAATTTGGTCGACGGGATGATCCCTTTGAATCATTGCTCGAACTTGGGTTGGAGGTGCCGGTTGCGCTTCTTCCTCCATCACATGATTATCTTGTGCTCCCCCTTGATCACACGCCTCCTGTTGATGAACCTGTTCATCGTCTTGAGTTGGGGAATGCATCATAGTTGAGGAAGAAGGTTGATCTCGTTCATCTTGTTCATGTGGCCGAACTTCTCCAATCGCCATGGTTCGTATAGTAGCCGTCGGAACATCTTCTTCATCTACATCATCACAATCAACAACTTGCTCTCTTGGAGAGCCATTAGTCTCATCAAATACAACGTCGCTAGAGACTTCAACCAAACCCGATGATTTGTTGAAGACTCTATACGCCTTTGTATTTGAGTCATAACCTAACAAAAACCCTTCTACAGCTTTGGGAGCAAACTTAGAATTTCTACCCTTCTTCACTAGAATGTAGCACTTGCTCCCAAATACACGAAAGTAGGATACATTGGGTTTGTTACCGGTTAGTAGCTCATACGACGTCTTCTTGAGGAGGCGATGAAGGTAGACCCTGTTGATGGCGTGGCAAGCCGTGTTCACGGCTTCCGTCCAAAAGCACTCGGGGGTCTTGAACTCTCCAAGCATCGTCCTCGCCATATCTATGAGTGTCCTGTTCTTCCTCTCTACCACACCATTTTGCTGTGGTGTGTAGGGAGCAGAGAACTCGTGCTTGATCCCTTCCTCTTCAAGGAACTCCTCCACTTGAAGGTTCTTGAACTCGGACCCGTTGTCGCTCCTTATCTTCTTCACTTTGAGCTCAAACTCATTTTGAGCTCTCCTGAGGAAGCGCTTGAGGGTCCCTTGGGTTTCAGACTTATCCTGCAAAAAGAATACCCAAGTGAAGCGGGAATAGTCATCAACAATAACTAGACCATACTTACTTCCTCCTATACTCAGATAGGCGACGGGTCCGAAGAGGTCCATATGCAGCAGCTCCAGAGGTCTTGAGGTGGTCATCACATTCTTGCTGTGATGCGCTCCTCCTACCTGTTTACCTGCCTGACAAGCTGCACAAGGTCTATCTTTTTCGAATTGCACGTTAGTCAAACCTATCACGTGTTCTCCCTTTAGAAGCTTGTGAAGGTTCTTCATCCCTACATGTGCTAAGCGGCGATGCCACAGCCAGCCCATGCTAGTCTTAGCTATTAAGCATGCATCTAGACCGGCCTCTTCTTTTGCAAAATCAACTAAATAAAGTTTGCCGTCTAATACACCTTTAAAAGCTAGTGAACCATCACTTCTTCTAAAGACAGACACATCCACATTAGTAAATAGACAGTTATATCCCATATTGCACAATTGACTAACAGATAGTAAATTATATCCCAGAGACTCAACTAAAAATACATTAGAAATTGAGTGCTCATTTGAGATTGCAATTTTACCTAACCCTTTTACCTTGCCTTGATTCCCATCACCGAATATAATTGAATCTTGGGAATCCTTATTCTTGACGTAGGAGGTGAACATTTTCTTCTCCCCCGTCATATGGTTTGTGCATCCGCTGTCGATAATCCAGCTTGAACCCCCGGATGCATAAACCTGCAAGGCAAATTTAGGCTTGGGTTTTAGGTACCCAACTCATGTTGGGTCCTACAAGGTTAGCACAAATATCCTTAGGGACCCAAATGCAAGTTTTGTCTCCCTTGCATTTTGCCCCTAACTTCCTAGCAACTACTTTCCTATCCTTTCTACAAATAACAAAGGAAGCATTTAAAGCACAATAAATTGTAGAAGGTTCATTCACTACTTTCCTAGAAGCATGAATAATATTTTTTCTAGGCACATGATGAATAGCATTTCTCCTAGACATATTTCTACCATGCATATAGGAAGAACTGGAAGCAAACATGGCATGAGAGTCAAAATCATCATAAGCATTATAATTCCTATAAGCATTTCTAGATTGTCTCCTGTCATGGTATATAAACGCATGGTTCTTTTGCATACTACTAGCCATAGGGGCCTTCCCTTTCTCCTTGGCGGGAATGGGAGCCTTATGGCTTGTTAAGTTCTTGGCTTCTCTCTTGAAGCCAAGTCCATCCTTAATTGAGGGGTGTCTACCAACCGTGTAGGCATCCCTAGCAAATTTTAGCTTCTCGAAATCACTTTTGCTAGTCTCAAGTTGTGCATTAAGACTAGCTACCTCTTCATTTAATTTAGAAATGCAAGCTAGGTGATTACTAAAAGCATCAATGTTAATATCTTTACACCTAGTGCACATTACAACATTTTCTACACAAGAGGTAGATTTACTAGCAATCTCTAACTTAGCATTCAAATCATCATTAATGCTCCTTAATTTAGAAATTGTCTCATGGCATGAAGATAATTCACAAGAAAGCATTTCATTTCTTTTAACTTCTAGAGCATGAGATTTTTGTGCTTCTACAAATTTATCATGCTCTTCATACAATAAATCCTCTTGTTTCTCTAAGAGTCTATCCTTCTCATTCAAGGCATCGATCAATTCATTGATTTTATCAATCTTATTTCTATCCAATCCCTTGAACAAGCTAGAGTAATCTATTTCCTCATCGCTAGACTCATCATCACTAGAAGAAACATAAGTGGTGTCTCGAGTACTCACCTTCTTCTCCCTTGCCATAAGGCATGTGTGACGCTCGTTGGGGAAGAGGGTTGATTTGTTGAAGGCGGTGGCGGCAAGTCCTTCATTGTCGGAGTCGGAGGAGGAGCAATCCGAATCCCACTCCTTTCCGATATGTGCCTCGCCCTTGGCCTTCTTGTAATGCTTCTTCTTCTCCCTTTTGTTTCCTTGGTCCTGATCACTATCATTGTCGGGACAGTTAGCAATGAAATGACCAATCTTACCACATTTGAAGCACGAGCGCTTCTCCTTTGTCTTGGTCTTGTTTGGCTGTCCCTTGCGACCTTTAAGCGCCGTCTTGAAGCGCTTAATGATGAGGGCCATCTCCTCATTATTTAGCCCGGCCGCCTCAACTTGCGCCACCTTGCTTGGTAACGCCTCCTTGCTCCTCGTTGCCTTGAGAGCAATGGGTTGAGGCTCATGAATAGGACCGTTCAACGCGTCGTCCACGTATCTTGCCTCCTTGATCATCATTCGCCCGCTTACGAACTTCCCAAGAACTTCTTCGGGCGACATTTTGGTGTACCTGGGATTCTCACGAATATTATTCACCAAATGAGGATCAAGAATAGTAAAGGACCTTAGTAATAGTCGGACGACGTCATGATCCGTCCATCTCATGCTTCCATAGCTCCTTATTTTGTTAATAAGGGTCTTGAGCCGGTTGTAGGTTTGAGTTGGCTCCTCGCCCCTTATCATCGCGAACCGTCCAAGCTCGCCCTCCACCAACTCCATTTTAGTGAGCATGGTGATGTCGTTCCCCTCGTGAGAAATCTTGAGGGTGTCCCATATCTGCTTGGCATTGTCCAAGCCGCTCACCTTATTGTACTCGTCCCTGCACAAAGAAGCTAGCAACACAGTAGTAGCTTGTGCATTTTTATGAATCTGTTCATTAATAAACATAGGGCTATCCGAGCTATCAAATTTCATTCCATTCTCTACAATCTCCCATATGCTTGGATGGAGAGAGAATAAATGACTACGCATTTTGTGACTCCAAAATTCGTAGTCCTCCCCATCAAAGTGTGGAGGTTTGCCAAGAGGAATGGAAAGCAAATGTGAATTCGAACTATGTGGAATACGAGAATAATCAAATGAAAAGTTCGAATTGACCGTCTTCCTGTAGTCGTTGTCGTCATCCTTTTGGGAAGAAGAGGATTCGTCGCTGTCGTAGTAGACGATCTCCTTGATGCGCCTTGTCTTCTTCTTCTTCCCATCTTTGCGCTTGTGGCTTGAGCCCAAGTCGGTAGACTTGTCATTCTTCGGCTCGTTGAAGATAGACTCCTTCTCGTTGTTGTCGACCACCATCCCCTTTCCCTTAGGATCCATCTCTTCGGGCGATTAGTCCCTTCTTGAAGAGAACGGCTCCGATACCAATTGAGGGCACCTAGAGGGGGGGTGAATAGGTGATCCTGTAAAACTTAAAAACTTAAACCACAAAAACTTGGTTAATCGTTAGCACAATAATTGCCAAGTGGCTAGAGAGGAGCCAAACCACAAGAAATCAATCACAGAGATGACACGGTGGTTATCCCGTGGTTCGGCCAAGTACAAAACTTGCCTACTCCGCGTTGTGGCGTCCCAACGGACGAGAGTTGCACTCAACTCCTCTCAAGTGATCCAATGATCAACTTGAATACCACGGTGTTCTTCTTTACTTTGATCTTTTCCCGTTTGCGAGGAATCTCCACAACTTGGAGTCTCTCGCCCTTACAATTGAGTTTCACAAAGAAGCACGGAGTAAGTGAGGGAAGCAACACACACAAATCCATAGCAAAATGCGCACACACACACAGCCAAGAATCGAGCTCAAAAGCCTATCTCAAAGTTCACACTAGAACGGAGCTCGAATCACTTGAGAATGACAAACGAATGCGCAAAGACTGAGTGTGGATGATCAAGAATGCTCTAAGGTTGCTTGTATATCTCCTCCATGCGCCTAGGGGTCCCTTTTATAGCCCCAAGGCAGCTAGGAGCCGTTGAGAGCAAATCTGGAAGGCCATCTTTGCCTTCTGTCGTCGGGTGCACCGGACAGTCCGGTGCACACCGGACAGTCCGGTGCACACCGGACACTGTCCGGTGCCCGATTTCTTTCCTTAAACAGCGTTGCCGACCGTTGCAGATCTGGGAGCCGTTGGCGCACCGGACATGTCCGGTGCACACCGGACAGTCCGGTGCCCCCTTCCGACCGTTGGCTCGGCCACGTGTCTCGCGCAGATCGCGCGGCCGACCGTTGGCCCGGCCGACCGTTGGCTCACCGGACAGTCCGGTGCACACCGGACAGTCCGGTGAATTTTAGCCGTACGCCGTCGGCGAATTCCCGAGAGCGGCCTCTTCACGCCGAGTCAGTCTGGCGCACCGGACACTGTCCGGTGCACCACCGGACAGTCCGGTGTGCCAGACCGAGCTGAGTCTTGGCTGTTCACAGCCAAGCTTTCTCCATCTCTTTTCTTCTTCTCTCTGTTTCTAACACTTAGACAAGTATATTAGTACACAAAACCAATGTACTAAGGCTTAGAAACATACCTTTACTTGTGATTTGCACTTTGTTCATCCATGGGCATAGATTCACATTTAAGCACTTGTGTTTGCACTCAATCACCAAAATACTTAGAAATGGCCCAAGGGCACATTTCTCTTTCAAGTAACTCCAGGGGTCTTGATGTTGTCATCACATTTTTGGCATGATGAGAGCTTCCCACCTGTTTACCTGCTTGACAAGCTGCACAAGGTCTATCTTTTTCGAAAGTTACATTAGTTAGACCTATCACGTGTTCTCCCTTTAGAAGCTTGTGAAGGTTCTTCATCCCCACATGTGCTAAACGGCGATGCCACAACCAGCCCATGCTAGTCTTAGCAATTAAGCATGCATCTAGACCGACCTCCTTTTTTGCAAAATCAACTAAATAAAGTTTGCCGTCTAGTGTACCCTTAAAAGCTAATGAACCATCACTTCTTCTAAAGACAGACACGTCTACATTTGTGAATAAACAGTTATATCCCATATTACAAAGTTGACTCACAGACAACAAGTTATATCCAAGCGACTCAACTAAGAACACATTAGAAATAGAGTGCTCGGATGAAATAGCAATTTTTCCTAACCCTTTCACCTTGCCTTGGTTCCCATCACTGAATATGATTGAATCTTGGGGATCCTTGTTCTTGACGTAGGAAGAGAACATCCTCTTTTCCCCCGTCATGTGGTTTGTGCATCCGCTGTCGATAATCCAGCTTGAGCCCCCGGATGCATAAACCTGCAAGGCAAATTTAGGCTTGGGTCTTAGGTACCCAACTCATGTTGGGTCCTACAGGGTTAGTTACAATAGTCTTAGGGACCCAAATGCAAGTCTTGTCTCCCTTACATTTGGCCCCTAATTTCCTAGCAATTACCTTCTTATCCTTTCTACAAATAGCAAAGGAAGCATTGCAAGCGTAATAAATTGTAGAAGGTTCATTCATTACTTTCCTAGGAGCATGAACAATATTTCTTCTAGGCACATGATGAACAACATTTTTCCTAGCCACATTTCTATGATGCATAATAGAAGAACTAGAAGCAATCATGGCATGAGAATCAAAAGCATCATAACTTCTATAAACATTCATAGAATGTCTCCTATCATGATACATGAAAGCATGGTTCTTTTGAGCACTACTAGCCATAGGGGCCTTCCCTTTCTCCTTGGCGGAGATGGAAGCCTTATGGCTTGTTAAGTTCTTGACTTCCCTCTTGAAGCCAAGACCATCCTTAATTGAGGGGTGTCTACCAATCGTGTAGGCATCCCTTGCAAATTTCAGTTTGTCAAATTCACTCTTGCTAGTCTTAAGTTGGGCATTAAGACTAGCCACTTCATCATTCAATTTAGAAATTGAAACTAGGTGTTCACAACAAGCATCAACATTGAAATCTTTACACCTATTGCAAACTACAACATGTTCTACACAAGATATTGATTTATTAGCTATTTCTTAGCACTCAAATCATCATTTATGCTCTTTAAGCTAGAAATAGAGTCATGACATGTAGACAATTCACAAGAAAGCATTTCATTCCTTTTTATTTCTAAAGCAAGGGATTTTTGTGCCTCTACAAACTTATCATGTTCTTCATACAAAAGATCCTCTTGCTTTTCTAATAACCTATTTTTATCATTCAAGGCATCAATTAATTCATTAATTTTATCAACCTTAGTTCTATCTAGTCCCTTGAATAAACATGAATAGTCTATTTCATCATCGCTAGATTCTTCATCACTTGAGGAAGCGTAAGTACTAGTATCACGAGTGCTTACCTTCTTTTCCTTTGCCATGAAGTAGGTGTGATGCTCGTTGGGGAAGAGGGCTGACTTGTTGAAGGCGGTGGCGGCGAGTCCTTCGTTGTCGGAGTCGGACGACGAACAATCCGAGTCCCACTCCTTTCCAAGATGTGCCTCGCCCTTAGCCTTCTTGTAAGCTTTCTTCTTTTCCCTCTTGTTCCCTTGTTCCAAGTCACTATCATTATCGGGACAGTTAGCGATAAAATGACCAATCTTACCACATTTGAAGCATGAGCGCTTCCCCTTCGTCTTGGTCTTGTTTGGATGCTCCTTGCGACCCCTTAGCGCCGTCTTGAAACGCTTAATGATGAGGGCCATCTCTTCCTCATTGAGTCCCGCCGCCTCAACTTGTGCCACCTTGCTAGGTAGCACTTCCTTGCTCCTCGTTGCTTTGAGAGCAATGGTTTGAGGCTCGTGGATTGGGCCGTTCAACGCATCGTCAACGTATCTTGCCTCCTTGATCATCATCCGCCCGCTTACGAACTTTCCAAGTATCTCCTCGGGCGTCATCTTGGTGTACCTAGGATTCTCACGAATATTGTTCACAAGATGTGGATCAAGGACAGTAAAAGACCTTAGCATTAGGCGGACGACGTCATGGTCCGTCCATCGCGTGCTTCCATAGCTCCTTATTTTGTTGACGAGGGTCTTGAGCCGGTTGTACGTTTGGGTTGGCTCCTCGCCCCTGATCATTGCGAATCTCCCAAGTTCGCCCTCCACCAACTCCATTTTGGTGAGCATGGTGACGTTGTTCCCCTCATGTGAGATTTTGAGGGTGTCCCAAATCTTCTTGGCGTTATCCAAGCCGCTCACCTTATGGTATTCATCCCTGCACAATGAAGCTAGAAGAATAGTAGTAGCTTGTGCATTTTTGTGAATTTGCTCATTGATAAACATGGGACTATCAGTACTATCAAATTGCATTCCACTCTCTACTATCTCCCATATGCTTGGATGGAGAGAGAACAAGTGACTACGCATTTTTTGACTCCAAAATCTGTAGTCCTCTCCATCAAAGTGAGGAGGTTTACCAAGTGGAATGGAGAGTAAATGAGCATTTGTACTTTGCGGAATACGAGAATAATCAAAAGAGAAGTTTGAATTGACCGTTTTCTTTTTCTCGTAGTCGTTGTCGTCATCCTTTTGGGAAGAGGAAGATTCGTCGCTGTCGTAGTAGACTATCTCCTTGATGCGCCTTGTTTTCTTCTTCCTCCCGTCTTTTCTTTTGTAGCCCGAGCCTGAGTCAGTAGGCTTGTCATCCTTTGGATCATTGACAAAGGACTCCTCCTTATCATTGACCACCATCCCCTTGCCCTTAGGGTCCATCTCTTCGGGCGATTAGTCCCTTTCTTGAAGAGAACGGCTCTGATACCAATTGAGAGCACCTAGAGGGGGGGTGAATAGGTGATCCTGTAAAACTTACAACTTAACACCACAAACTTGATTAAGAGTTAGAACAATGAAATCAAGTGAGTAGAGAGGAGAGCTCTTGTGAAGCACAATAGACACAATAAGGACAAGCACAAGAGACACGAGGATTTATCCCGTGGTTCGGCCAAGTACAAAACTTGCCAACTCCACGTTGTGGCGTCCCAACGGACGAGAGTTGCACTCAACTCCTCTCAAGTGATCCAATGATCAACTTGAATACCACAGTGTTCTTCTTTACTTTTCTCTTTCCCGTTTGCGAGGAATCTCCACAACTTGGAGTCTCTCGCCCTTACAATGAGAATCACAATAAAGCACTAGAGTAAGGGAGGGAAGCAACACACTTAAATCCACAGCAAATACGCACACACAAGACCAAGACTTGAGCTCAAGACAATATCTCGAGGTTCTCACTAGAACGAAGCTCAAATCACTAAGAGTGTCGAACAAGTGCGCAAGAATGAAGTGTGAGTGATCAACAATGCTCAAGGAATGCTTGGTGTACTCCTCCATGCGCCTAGGGGTACCTTTTATAGCCCCAAGGCAGCTAGGAGCCGTTGAGAGCATTTCAAGAAGGCAATTCTTGCCTTTTGTCGCCTGGCGCACCGGACAGTCCGGTGCACCACCGGACACTGTCCGGTGCGGATCTCTTTCCTTATTTGGCGAAGCCGACCATTGCAGATTCCGAGTCGTTGGCGCACCGGACACTGTCCGGTGCACACCGGACAGTCCTGTGCCCCTTCTGACCGTTGGCTCTTGCCACGCGTCGCGTGCGGATTCCGCGGCCGACCGTTGTCCAGGCCGACTGTTGGCTCACCGGACAGTCCGGTGCACCACCGGACAGTCCGGTGATTTATAGTCATACGCCGTTAATTGCTTCCTAAGAGCAGCTAGTTGACAGACGCCGGCCTGGCGCACCAGACACTGTCCGGTGCATCACCGGACAGTCCGGTGCACCCAGACCGAGATGTATTTGGCTGAACAAAGCCATCTCTTTTCCAACTTGATTTCTCATGTTTCCAGCACTTAGACACAATACATTAGTCTCCAAAACAGTGTACTAAGTCTTAGAAACATACCTTTTTACTTGATTTTCACTTTATCCATCACTTTGCATAGATTAACATAAGTCCACTTGTGTTGGCACTCAATCACCAAAATACTTAGAAATGGCCCAAGGGCACATTTCCCTTTCAGGTGGAGATGCTTGCGTGGAGGAGGATGGTTGATCTTGTGCATTTGGAGGCTCTTCGGATTCCTTAGGACACACATCCCCAATGGACATGTTCCTTAGCGCGATGCACAGAGCCTCTTCATCACCTATCTCATCAAGATCAACTTGCTCTACTTGAGAGCCGTTAGTCTCATCAAACACAACGTCACAAGAAACTTCAACTAGTCCAGAGGACTTGTTAAAGACTCTATATGCCCTTGTGTTTGAATCATATCCTAGTAAAAAGCCTTCTACAGTCTTAGGAGCAAATTTAGATTTTCTACCTCTTTTAACAAGAATAAAGCATTTGCTACCAAACACTCTAAAATATGAAAATATTGGGCTTTTTACCGGTTAGGAGTTTGTATGATGTCTTCTTGAGGATTCGGTGTAGATACAATCGGTTGATGGCGTAGCAGGCGGTGTTGACCGCCTCGGCCCAAAACCAATCTGAAGTCTTGTACTCATCAAGCATGGTCCTTGCCATGTCCAATAGAGTTCTATTCTTCCTCTCCACTACACCATTTTGTTGTGGCGTGTAGGGAGAAGAGAACTCATGCTTGATGCCCTCCTCCTCAAGGAAGCCTTCAATTTGAGAGTTCTTGAACTCCGTCCCGTTGTCGCTTCTAATTTTCTTGATCCTTAACCCGAACTCATTTTGAGCCCGTCTCAAGAATCCCTTTAAGGTCTCTTGGGTATGAGATTTATCCTGCAAAAAGAACACCCAAGTGAAGCGAGAATAATCATCCACAATAACTAGACAGTACTTACTCCCGCCGATGCTTAAGTAAGCTATCGGGCCGAATAGATCCATGTGTAGGAGCTCAAGTGGCCTGTCAGTCGTCATGATGTTCTTGTGTGGATGATGAGTCCCAACTTGCTTCCCTGCCTAACATGCGCTACAAATCCTGTCTTTCTCAAAATGAACATTTGTTAGTCCCAAAATGTGTTCTCCCTTTAGAAGTTTGTGAAGATTCTTCATTCCAACATGTGCTAGTCGGCGATGCCAGAGCCAGCCCATGTTAGTCTTAGCAATTAAGCAAGTGTCGAGTTCAGCTCTATCAAAATCTACTAAGTATAGCTGGCCCTCTAACACTCCCTTAAATGCTATTGAATCATCACTTCTTCTAAAGACAGTAACACCTACATCTGTGAAAAGACAGTTGTAGCCCATTTTGCATAATTGAGATACAGAAAGCAAATTGTAATCTAAAGAATCTACAAGAAAAACATTGGAAATTGAATGGTCAGGAGATATAGCAATTTTACCCAATCCTTTGACCAAACCTTAATTTCCATCCCCGAATGTAATAGCTCGTTGGGGATCTTGATTTTTCTCATAGGAGGAGAACATTTTCTTCTCCCCTGTCATGTGGTTTGTGCACCCGCTATCGATGATCCAACTTGAGCCCCCGGATGCATAAACCTACAAAACAAGTTTAGTTCTTGACTTTAGGTACCCAAATGGTTTTGGGTCCTTTGGCATTAGATACAAGAACTTTGGGTACCCAAACACAAGTCTTTGATCCCTTGTGTTTGCCTCCAACATACTTGGCAACTATCTTGCCGGATTTGTTAGTTAAAACATAAGATGCATCAAAAGTTTTAAATGAAATATTATGATCATTTGATGCACTAGGAGTTTTCTTCTTAGGCAATTTTGCATGGGTTGATTGCCTAGAACTAGATGTCTCACCCTTATGTGACATAAAAGCATGATTAAGGTTAGAGTGAGACTTCCTAGAGTGAATTCTCCTAATTTTGTTCTCGGGATAACCGGCAGGGTACAAAATGTAACCCTCGTTATCCTGAGGCATGGGAGCCTTGCCCTTAACAAAGTTAGACAATCTTTTAGGAGGGGCATTAAGTTTGACATTGTCTCCCCTTTGGAAGCTAATGCCATCCTTGATGCCAGGGCGTCTCCCACTATAGAGCATGCTTCTAGCAAATTTAAACTTTTCATTTTCTAAGTCATGCTCAGCAATTTTAGCATCTAATTTAGCTATATGATCATTTTGTTGTTTAATTAAAGTCATATGATCATGAATAGCATCAATGTTAATATCTCTACATCTAGTACAAACATAAGTATGCTCAACGGTAGATGTAGAGGGTTTGCACGATTTTAATTTTACAACCTTAGCATGTAAGATATCATTTTTACTTCTAAGGTCGGAAATGGAAGCATTGCAAACATCTAATTCTCTAGCCTTAGCAAGCAATTTTTCATTTTCAATCCTAAGGCTAGCAAGAGAAATGTTTAATTCTTCAATCTTAGCAAGCAAATCAACATTATCATTTCTAAGATTTGGAATTGAAACATCACAAACATTTGAATCAACCTTAGCTATTAGACTAGCATTCTCATTTCTAAGGTTGTCAATAGTCTCATGGCACGTGCTTAGCTCACTAGATAGTTTTTCACATTTTTCTACTTCTAGAGCGTAAGCATTTTTAACCTTAACATGCTTCTTATTTTCTTTAATAAGGAAGTCCTCTTGGGTGTCCAAGAGATCATCCTTCTCATGAATAACACTAATTAATTCATTTAATTTTTCCTTTTGTTGCATGTTTAGGTTGGCAAAAAGAATGTGTAAGTTATCCTCCTCATTGCTAGCATTATCCTCATCACTAGAGGTTTCATATTTAGTGGAGGATCTTGATTTTACCTTCTTCCTTTTGCCGTCCTTTGCCATGAGGCATTTGTGGCCGACGTTGGGGAAGAGAATACCCTTGCTGACGGCGATGTTTGTGGCGTCTTCGTCGGAGGAGGAGTCGATGGAGCTCTCGTCGGAGTCCCACTCCCGACAAACATGGGCATCGCCGCCCTTCTTCTTGTAGTATCTCTTCTTCTCCTTTCTTCTCCCCTTCTTGTCGTCGCCCCTGTCACTGCCACTAGATAATGGACATCTAGCAATGAAATGACCAGGCTTACCACACTTGCAGCAAACTTTCTTGGAGCGGGGCTTGTAATCTTTCCCCCTCCTTTGCTTGAGGATTTGGCGGAAGCTCTTGATGATGAGCGTCATTTCCTCGTTGTCGAGCTTGGAGGCGTCGATGGGTGTTCTACTTGATGTAGACTCCTCTCTTTTCTCCTCCGTTGCCTTGAATGCAACCGGTTGTGCTTCGGATGTGGAGGGGCCATCAAGCTCATTGATTTTCTTTGAGCCTTTAATCATTAGCTCAAAGCTCACAAAATTCCCTATTACTTCCTCGGGAGTCATTAGTGTATATCTAGGATTACCACGAATTAATTGAACTTGAGTAGGGTTAAGGAAAACAAGTTATCTTAGAATAACCTTAACCATCTCGTGGTCATCCCATTTTTTGCTCCCGAGGTTGCGCACTTGGTTCACCAAGGTTTTGAGCCGGTTGTACATGTCTTGTGGCTCCTCCCCTTGGCGAAGACGAAAGCGACCGAGCTCCCCCTCGATTGTTTCCTGCTTGGTGATTTTGGTCACCTCGTCTCCTTCGTGTGCGGTCTTTAGCGTGTCCCAAATCTCCTTAGCACTTTTCAACCCTTGCACCTTATTATACTCCTCTCGACTTAGAGAGGCGAGGAGTATAGTTGTGGCTTGGGAGTTGAAGTGTTGGATTTGGGCCACTTCGTCCTCATCATAATCTTCATCCCCTACGGTTGGTACCTGTACACCAAACTCAACAACATCCCATATACTTTTGTGGAGTGAGGTTAGGTGAAATCGCATCAAATCACTCCACCTAGCATAATCTTCACCATCAAACGTTGGTGGTTTGCCCAATGGGACGGAAAGTATTGGCGTATGTTTAGAAATGCGAGGATAGCGTAGGGGGATCTTACTAAACTTCTTGCGCTCATGGCGCTTAGAAGTTATGGACGGTGTGTCGGAGCCGGAGGTGGATGGCGACGAGGAGTCGGTCTCGTAGTAGACCACCTTCCTCATCTTCTTCTTCTTGTCACCGCTCCGACGCGACTTATGTGAAGGGGATTCCTTTTCCTTTCCCTTCCCTTTGTTGTAGGACTCTCCCGAGGGAGCCTTCCCGTGGCTTGAAATGGGCTTCTCGCCGGTCCCCATCTCTTTCTTGGCGTGATCTCCCAACATCACTTCGAGCGGTTAGGCTCTAATGAAGCACCGGGCTCTGATACCAATTGAAAGTCGCCTAGAGGGGGGGTGAATAGGGCGAATCCGAAATTTACAAACTTAATCACAACTACAAGCCGGGTTAGCGTTAGAAATAAGAACGAGTCCGAGAGAGGGCGTAAAACAAATCGCAAGCGAATAAAGAGTGTGACACAAGGATTTGTTTTACCGAGGTTCGGTTCTCTCAAACCTACTCCCCGTTGAGGTGGTCACAAAGATCGGGTCTCTTTCAACCCTTTCCCTCTCTCAAACGGTCCCTCGAACCGAGTGAGCTTCTCTTCTCAATCAAACGGGAACAAACTTCCCCGCAAGGACCACCACACAATTGGTGTCTCTTGCCTCGGTTACAATTGAGTTGTTCACAAGAAAGAATGAAAGAAGGAAGCAATCCAAGCGCAAGAGCTCAAATGAACACAACAAATCTTCTCACTAATCACTAAGGCTTCGTGTGGAATTGGGAGAGGACTTGATCTATTTAGTGTGTCTAGTATTGAATGTTATAGCTCTTGTAAGGTGTTGGAAGGTGGAAAACTTGGATGACTTGAATGTGGGGGTGGTTGGGGTATTTATAGCCCCAACCACCAAACTTGACCGTTGGTGGAGGCTGCTGTCGACGGGCGCACCGGACAGTCCGGTGCGCCACCGGACACTGTCCGGCGCGCCAGCCACGTCACCAGGCCGTTGGGTTCCGACCGTTGGAGCTCTAACTTGTGGGCCCGCCTGGCTGTCCGGTGGTGCACCGGACAGGCCCTGTAGGCTGTCCGGTGTGCCACCCGCACGTGCTCTACTCCTCTGCGCGCGCAGGCATGCATTTAATGCGTTGCAGTCGATCGTTGCGCGCGAAGTAGCCGTTGCTCCGCTGTCACACCGGACAGTCCGGTGTGCACCGGACACTGTCCGGTGACTCACCGGACAGTCCGATGAATTTTAGCGGAGCGGATTCCCGAAGCTGGCGAGTTCAGAGTCGCTCTCCCTTGGGGCACCGAACACTGTCCGGTGGTGCACCGGATAGTACGGTGAATTATAGCGGAGCGCCTCTGAGAATTTACGAATGTGTTGAGTTCGGCTTGGAGTTCCCTGGTGCACCGGACATTGTCCAGTGGTGCACCGGACACTGTCCGGTGCGCCAGACCAGGGTACACTTCGGTTGTCCCTTGCTCTCTTTGTTTGAACCCTTTCTTGGTCTTTTTATTGGTTTATTGTGAACCTTTGGCACCTGTAGAACTTATAGACTAGAGCAAACTAGTTAGTCCAATTATTTGTGTTGGACAATTCAACCACCAAAATCAATTAGGAAATAGGTGTAAGCCTAATTCCCTTTCAGCTAGCAGATCAGTGTGTTCGTTTTCTCCTCGTGGAATACTTTTGACAGAAAACCCTTCGAAAGAAGCTTCAAGCCTTCGAACTATGTCCAGGTATTTCTCAAGCTTCGGGTCTCTTGCCCTGCAACTCTTGTCAACATGACCAGAAATAACTTGGGAATCGGTTTTAAGGACCGCCCTTCTTATCCCTATTGCCTTTAACTTCCGAAGCCCCAAAAGCAAAGCTTCGTATTCAGCAATATTGTTTGTGTAGCTGAAATCAAGCTTTATCGCGTAGCATGTTCTGACTTTGGAAGGTGCAACTAAGACAGCCGCCGCACCTGCCCCGAAGGTTCCCCAGGAACCATCGCAGAACACTGTCCAAGCTTCAACATCTTTATTTGCTTCTTCTTCCTGAGCCCCTGGCGTTCAGTCAACGATGAAGTCTGCTAACGCCTGGGACTGAATTGAGGATCTATGCACATAATCAATGCTGAATTCATTGAGTTCCGCAGCCCACTTTCCAATTCTTCCAGTAGCTTCTCTGTTCCTCATGATATCCTTCAGAGGCTGTGATGAAGGAACAATTATATGGAACACTTGAAAATAATGTCGAAGCTTCCTGGAGGCCATTAAGACAGCATACAACACCTTCTCCAACTCTATATAATTTTTCTTTGATAAGCTTAGAACTTCGGAGACAAAGTATACTGGGGCTTGCTTTTTGATTTGTCCTTCCAGTTTCTCCTGCACAGGCGCCGCACTCACTGCAGAGTGCGAAGCTGCCACATACAATAGTAACGGAGCCCCTGGCACAGGTGTAGTTAATGTTGTTATATGAATCAAGTATTGCTTCAGCTCTTCGAAGGCTTTCTGCTGAGCTGGGCCAAATTGAAAGACTTCGGCTAACTTTAGTATTTCAAAGAATGGCAAGTTTCTTTCTGCTGATCTAGATATAAATCTATTCAATGAAGCCAGTCTTCCTGCCAACTGTTAAGCCCCCTTCTTTGTGCTCGATGGTTCCATTCGAAGGATGGCTTCGATCTTGTTTGGATTAGCTTCAATCCCCTTCATTGAAACCAGACATCCAAGGAACTTACCCTTCTTCACTCCAAAGACACACTTGCTAAACATGATTTTAGCAATCTCTTTTTTAGAAAACTATTGAAGTTTATCTTAGACAACAAAAACTAAAGCCAAAACTAAACCAACGCTCCTTGACCACAAGACCGAGAACACGAGACCGAGTGCTCCCTGTTGAGAAACCCTAATGAAGGGTTATGTGGGCAAATACCGAATATGCCCCTAAGGGGTATCACGTCTTTATATATAGAACATGTACCCCTCATATGGAATACATAAGAGAAAGAGGCCAAAGGCCCAACCCTACATCTTGTATCTCGTGTGTTCTCTGAGTGTGTGGACTTCTGGGAAGGGAGATGGGTCTTCCACATCTTCTCGCGCCTAATCTGCTGATGGAAGGGAAGGGAGCGGATCTGGTGATCCGTGGTAACGTAGTTCTCAACACGTTATCAATACGAAAGAAGTGTCGACCAACTCCCTGCCTTCTCACTGAGTCAAGATCCAGTTTTCCTGGGTGGGAACGCGAATGGGACTGGGTTTTTTCAACCGTCTAGGCACGAGAAAACGAATGGGGGACATGAGTGCTCCTTTCGATCGCGTCTCCACGCAAGGAAGAGGGATGAGACTGACAGACGGTCGCTGGTACCGCCCACCTCGAGTGCGACACCTGACGCGACCTCTAGCACGGTGAGGCACTGTTTCGGCGTGGGCGCGGGCCTGACGATGCGAGGGCGCACCACTGGCGGTGACAAGGCTCCGGCGTGGGCGAGACGCGGCTTCCGGCGCGAGCGTGACTTTCGGACATTTATGGGCGCTATCGAAATAATGAGTGGTGAATGCGATGGTTCAAGTGGTCTTGTGAGAGACCCATTCCCACATATGTGTTAAATAACACTGTTTCGTTATATGATATAATCTGTCAAATGGCATGAACTAAAATATGCAGTTAAAAGGATTCAGAAGATCCATCATGAGATCCTAGAAGGACTCATATTCTTGAATTATAAATATGCAACATACAAATTTCATACCGACAATACATTCCTGATGAATGATAATTCTCCTGTGTAGAGACAATATCTCGTAATTGAGATTGTAGTTCTCTAATGGAAACTTTCTAGAAGAATCAAAGTCTGAGTTAAACACCAAAATTGATTAATCCCGATAAAGGGATAAAGATCTATATAGACCCGAAAAGGAATGAGATGAGGTACCAAAGGACTTGAAATTCACCGAATAAGCACATGTGCATTCCACGAGTTTTACTCATGCTATTTTCCACTAGCTGTGGAATTACGGTATCCTCTAAAGCCCCTATGGCAGAAACCTATAAGGTTTCGGTGTTACCGGCAAAATGTTGTAATGAATGAACGTATGGAGCGATGAGTCATATCTAGAATATGTATCATCACAACTATTGTATCCCCCTGAGTCCCATGGAAGGACAAGTTATTTGCTTTGCACAACTATGTATACATTGTGGTGTATGATAGAATGAAAGGTGTAGCTCCCTAGCCCCATCCATGCTCATTATTCTAGATGAACAATGAGGCATATTTCTTGAAGAATATGTTTAAGTTATGAGGGATAATGACTTTGATGGATGTCATCGTCAGGAGGAGCAAATGCTAAATCTTGATCACAATTGTGAGACACTGAATGCCATATTGTATGCCCCGAAGGCGTTAGTTTGATCAATATGTGAACCTTTGTGAAAGTTTCTATCAAATATGTAGATCTATTTGATCGAACACCACCAGTCGAAGTGGCTTGTTTATGTTGATATGTGCACTTACCTCGTGTATCCTAGAAGTGAGTTGAGGTGAAGTTTCTGAAATAATCCTTGCAAGGATGCAATCCGTTTGCTAAATTTCTATGTGCATATACTTTCAGAAGAAGATGTTTTGTCATATTGAGATAGTTTTCGCAAAGATCAGGGGAGCACATTTTTAAAGTTAGCCGTCGTAGAAGATTCGACACAATGCAAATCCAGAAGATCGAAAATCTGACCAGATGACAATTGTTGTACTCCTTTTCCTTTAGTGAGTTTTCCTAAAGTTTCTCACATGAGATTTTTAACGAAGAAATAAAGTGCAATGCAATATGCGTCACCATTCGTTCTTTCTCCATATTTTCCCCTAGGTTTTTGAGAGTTTTAATGAGGCATGTGTTGATCGCGTTATTCACCCAAAGGGGAGTGTTGAGAAACACTAATAAAGGGTTATATGGGCAAATACCGAATATGCCTCCTAGGGATATCCTGTCTTTATATATAGAATATATACCCCTCATATGGAATACAGAAGAGAAAGTGACTAAAGACCCAATACTATATTTTGTATCTCATGTGTTCTTTTTAGTGTGTGGACTTGTGTAAAGTGAGATAAGTCTTCCACATCTTCTCGTACCTAATGTTGTACTTACGGAAAGGGAGAATATGTTGATATGTGGTAAAGTTCTCAACACTCCAAAACCGGAGAGCGTCGGGCCCATTTCACTCAGTGCTCCCCCACGCGCCCGCCCTGAGCACCCGATCCACCACCGCGACGGCGATGAGCACCGCCTCCGGCGATGGCACGGACGCCGGCGGCGACGAGGCCTCGTCTGCGGCCGCCGGGAGGCGGATCCCACCTGCCTCTTCCATGTCGTGGGTACGCAACCTCCGCCGCTTCGTCGGCATGGGCGCCGGCCTCGGATCCGAGGCCCTCATGGGTCAGTGCCTCTCTCCTCTGTTCCTCCCTAGCCCCCGGCTTCCGCGCTAGGCTCGGTCGGAGCTGCGCGCCTTGGATTTCGAGGCGGTGGTTTAGGTGCTAGGACTAAGGTTTACATCCGCCCAGTTTGAAATGTGTATAGTAGGAGGATGGGGTTTGTGCAGCATAGTATTTATGTTGATGTAATGCAGCACAAGGGGCACCTGAAAAAGTTGGATACTGATTTGCAGCTGTTGATTTTGGTGGTGATTCATTCGGGAAGAACAATGGTGCTTTCTGAAGAGGTAGTGATGTTTATGGAGGATATATATTTTGGGTTTCTGCTGTTTGAGCTCACACCCATACTCATAATTTGACGATAGGGGGATGCCTGGCCTCGGAAACTCTTCCGATACAGGTATGTCCGGCGGCTGACGTGTGGGGCCAGGCCGTGGCAGGCCCCACACGTCAGCCGGCCAGCTGTAGCTCCGTTCACAGATGTACCTGCAGAGGATCCCGCCGGCCTGGCCTTAGGACGGTGGGCTGAGTCTGAGTGCTAGTACTTCTGTCACTGCACCTGCACAGAGAACTGGGACCTTTTTTCTTTTGCAATTTTTTACAATTATTGAATTAAAGTAGTTTGGCGTTATTCCTTACTCGTGGGCGCACTAAAGTGATACAAAAAACTAGCATGTTCTCTTTGGAAACAAGCTTAACATAAAATGCTAGACTCCTGTGGTTGTTTTGTTAATCAACATATACATTTCGCACCATGTTCATGATTTGTTCCATATGCACAATTTGCAGAACTGGAGACTAAAAGGATATTGCTTGAGATTTTCAAGGAGCGGCAGCGGAAGAGTGCTGAAGCTGGTTCCATCCCAAGTTTCTACAAGAAGGTGCACAATTCAGTTTGCTGACTATTCTTGTCCTTTTATATTTGTACTTTTAAGATGAAATTTACAGATTAATGCAATAGTATAGGTAATAATTTCTTTTGGGTTCCCTTAGTAACTACACTTGGTCCTTTTTGTAGAATCTTGCACCTTAGTTGTGGATACTAATCTCCATCATGTGTCCAGAAACCTGAAGAAGGATCTATTAGCTCTAGAGTTCAAAGGTTGGCCAAGTATAGGTTTTTAAAGGTAACATAAGGCCGGTGACATGCTAAGCTTTATTTAGTTGGTATTTTCCTTTTCATGACTTGTGCCTTATGGTATCTTTTCAAAACCAATTACAGAAACAATCAGAGATGCTGCTGAATGCTGATGATCTTGATGCCATGTGGGTTTGTCTCAGAGAAAATTGTGTAATCGATGATGCTACTGGTGCTGAAAAGGTAAGATTCTTTTTTGATACATGTATTTTACATCACATCCATTTGTAGAAGTCTTAATTCTTGTTGCATTTTTGAATATTGGAATACTAGTTTTGTTCTAGCTCACCGGCTTACCGCTAACAACTACATTCATGATCTCCATTTATATTTCTTTATCTGACTATGTAGCACTGTTTTCTTATGATATCTCCCTTTCTTATTCTTCCTGAGATACTGCAGATGAATTATGAAGATTTCTGCCATATCGCTACAGTCTGCACGGAGCAGATTGGTCAGAAATGCAAACGCTTCTTCAGCCCTTCAAACTTCATGAAGTTTGAGAAGGATGACTCTGGGAGGATTGCTATCCTACCATTTTATCTTTATGTCATGCGAACAGTGAGTTATTTTCTGCGAGAAAGAGCAGTTAAACTTGCCAGCTAGTTTTGTCCCAGATGCTTCATTTTGTTTCTAATAGATTGTGGGTTGGTTAAAATCCACATTATTAGCGATTCTGTTCTCTATTCTTATCTGAAGTAATTTTTACTCCATTAGTTATACCGTTTCGTTATTTATACCAAGTTTGTCTAAATAACGGTTAGGCTACACCTTAGAATCTAATTGTGCAAATTATGGTGCTATGTACTGATCATTTGCTTACTGGTTCTTGTGCAGGTTTCTCTTACTCAAGCAAGAATTGATATGAGTGAGCTTGATGAGGATTCTGATGGTTTCCTTCAGCCTCATGTAAGGACACCCCAGGACATGTTGATCATACTTTGCACCTTAAAAGTGTTTTTTTATACCTTAATTGTTCTCGTAGGAAATGGAAACATGTATAAGAGGACTCACTCATTTATTTTCATAGGAAATGGAAGCATATATTAGAGGACTCATCCCCAATTTGGCACAATTGCGTGACATGCCTACTGCATTTGTTCAGATGTTCTGCCGCATAGCTGCACGCAAGTTCTTTTTCTTCTGTGATCCACACAAACGGGGTATAAAAAAAGAACTAGACTTATACAGTGAATTTATATCCAACACAACGTTACGAGATTAACCGCCTATGTTGCATTATACTATTTATTCTTGCAGGGAAAGCATGCATAAAGAAAGTGTTGCTGAGCAATTGTCTTCAGGAGCTAATGGAACTACATCAGGTACTTTTTTTTGCACTGTCCAACATGGTGAACTTGAGAATATTATACTTGTACAGTGTAAATTGCCTTATAGCTTGGGAATAGGTCACTAGGACTATTGAATTGGGAGGCCTTGGAATACCTAACCTTCTCACCATGAGCTAGGCATTGCAAATGAGATGGCTATGGTTTCAGAAACAAACACCGCTAAACCTTGGACTTGGAGAGTGTGTTTGGTTTGACTTTTGCCCCCCAAAAGCCAAAAGCCAAACCAAAGGGCTGCGAAGCAGTTTTTTTAAAAGTGGACTTTCTCGCAGTGCAAAACTGAAAGCACCTCTGAACCTGCTTTTAGTGGCTTTCGGATTGAACTGTGAAAATATATATGGAAGAACTTTTAGCGGCTTTTAGTGGTTTGCACCAAATAGTTTTTAGTTATATACAGGGAAACCTCTCTCTTGTGGGCATTGGACAGTACTTACAGCTATGAGATGTCTTAGAAAAATTCATCATAGAAGATAATAATGATACACATGTGTGGAGATTTTCTAGTGATGGGGTATTCAGCTCCAAGCCTGTGTACATAATTTTTTCAGTGGTGCAGTTTCCTTTGAACCTTGGAAGAGAATTTGGAAGACCTGAGCAGCCCCCAAATGTAAAACCTTTGTTTGGCTTGCCATTCTCTACTATATTAAAGCGCCAGTTTCAACGGTCGTTCTGCGTCATTTTTATTTACAAATAACACCTCACATCTATTTCAAATTAACCCGCTACACGCCCGTCCCCTTCGTGCAACCAACCTCCACGTCCCAAACCACATCTCCGCAATATAGATGGCCAAACGGCGGCCCGGCATGGGCCCGTTAGGCCCGACGCCCACGGGCCACAGCTCCGGCCTAGGCACGGCATGCCAGCCTGCTGACCGTGTCAGGCCGGCCCATTAGCCCATCGGGCCATTTGGTTAAATCAGCGTAAAATGTTAAAAAGCGGTGCAGGAGGTGGGGTTTGAACCCACGCCCTGATGGAAGAAGGGCGGAAGACACTAGGTGAAGCCGTCTAATCAGTAGAACATCATGCTCAGGTGTTTTTAATATTGAATATAAATTATACATATGTATATACCATTTTTTTGTAAAATAAAATAATATAATCGTGCCGGGCTGAGCCAGCACTACAGACCGAGGCTACGGCCTAAGCACGACACTGCACTCGTGCCGGGCTGGCTCAGACACTATTAAATAGGCCGGTCTCTATATGGTGGAATTATGTCATTCTATAATCTCTGTTCGTTCAGTCAGTCGTTGTGAACTCTTTCTTTTCTAATCGTTCCTTTCATTGGCCGTGTTGTATCAAGATATATTGGATAGAGTAAACAACATCGGTTAGTCAAATAAAAAAAAATTATGCGGAGAGCGGAGACAATCAATAAAAAATCTTGAGATCTTTTTGGTGGATAGTTTACGTGGGTATTGTTGTGAACCGTCACAACGCACGGGCAACCGACTAGTAATAATAAATGTTGGACAACAGACATACTTAAAAAAAGAGGACTTGACTATACCCAGAGCTGTGTCCTTTGTGACCAAGAGGAAGAATGTCATGGACCTTCGGTCCATGGGGATAACTGTCTTCTCCGGCGAGGTTATACCCCTCTGCCGCAGGCTTGGTTCTAGGGTAGCAGCCCTAGGCGCTTGAGAGGGTCATTGCAAGAGAGAGAGATTGGTTTGATAATATATTTTTTCTTCCTTTGTCTCCTGCGTACAGGCCTATATATAGGCCACCGGTTGACCAACTAGGCAACCACTAATTAGGCAAGTGACTAATTGAAATTATCTCCCCTACAATTTAGGTCTATCAATTTAGCCACCAAATCAGTCACTTTCCTTTGCCATGCCTTCCTTGCGCGCGCTTTCCTTTGCCATGCCTTCCTTGTGCGCGCTTTCCTTTGCCATGCCTTCCTTGCGCGCGCTGCTGCCAGCGTCCGTGCCTTCCTTGCGCGTGCTGCTGCCAGCGCCCCCTGCGGCCTCTCGCTTTTGGCGCGCATAGGTGCGGCCCCACATGAGTGACCGCTCCCTATGATGCCCATGACAAAGAAACAGAGCTGTGTCCTTTGTGACCAAGAGGAAGAAACGGTCCAGCACATCTTAACCAGCTGTGTTTTTGCAAGGCAGTTTGGGCATGGTATTCTATCTTCGATTAGCCTTAATAATGTGGTGCCTAAGCGAGGTGATAGCTGTTTCGTGGACTGGTGGAGGAAAACTTCTCATCTAGCCCCAAAGGCAAAAGAAAGGGTTTCAATAGTATTGTCATCCTTGAAGCATGGAGCATTTGGAAGCATAGAAATAAATGTGTTTTGCGCGACCCTGCCTATCTTCCCTAGAGGAGGGATTCAGAGATGAGCTGCAACTATGGACTTTGGCAGGTGCCAATAACATTTGAACTCTATTTGACCCTGGCTAAAGGAGGAGAATTTCTTAGGTTGTGTGCGCTGGTGTGTTGTATAGGTTGTGCGCTGGGGGTGTCTTTGGGTGCGTGTGTGCGTTTAGGGTTTTTTTCCAGGGTGTGTGTGTGTGCTTGTTTTTCTTTGTTTTGGGCCTGATGCTTTTTTTCCTCTCCTATTAATATAATGATACGCAGCTGTCCTGCGTATTTGAGAAAAAATGTTGCTGCATATTTGTATTTCACATGATTTTGAGAATTTGCACATTTTGATGATTATTGTCACTTTTATTTTCAGGAAAGCGAGGAAGAGGTAACTGATGTCGAGCAGGCAGAAAATTGGTTTTCCTTAACTTCAGCTCAGCGCATATGTGGTATGTCAGCTGTAATTCTCGCAAAATTGTTGTTTTCCCCCTTGGATTTGTAATGTGTTCTCTACCTACCGTTCTAGTGTGCTGTATGCTCTGTATTTAATATTGACCTCATGCCTGTGCAGACATGTTTCTTGCACTAGATAAGGATACAAACAGTACACTGAGCAAACAAGAACTCAAGGAATATGCAGATGGCACATTGACTGAGATTTTCATTGAAAGAGGTTAAAATCTGCCACTGTTTTGGTTATACTTTTGTTGTTGTGTCAAAGCTTGTATTTAGATCATGAACTGTCTTTGAGGGTTTATTCATGACTACGTAACAACAATGTGGTTGAGTTTTTCAGTTTTTGATGAGCATGTCCGCCGGAGCAAAGTTGGAGGTGGAAACAGTCGCGAGATGGACTTCGAAAGCTTTCTTGATTTTGTTTTGGCTCTAGAAAACAAAGATACCCCTGAAGGCTTGACATATTTATTTAGATGCCTTGATCTTAATGGAAGGGGGTTCCTTACAACTGCAGACATCCACACTCTATTTAGGTATGTAATTATGTATGGACTAATTTACACTATTTGGCTGTTTGGTTCGGTCCTTTTGGCCCGTTATCAATTTACAGTGTGATCCGATCGCGTTGTTTCGTGTTTGGGTACAGCAGCCCGTATTAATTCACAACGTTATCTGATACGATATTATACAACGACGAAACCACTCCTTGACCGGTGCTATCCGTTCCCTTCCCGGTCAGTTAAGGAATTAAAGCGCTAATTATTAACGGTGCCATTCCCACGGCTGAACCAAACAGCACCTATATTGTTACTGGATTCTTATGACAGTTGTTAGTCTGATGATAGATCTACTTCATGGTCATGGCATGCAGATGCAGACCCCCTTTTTCTGATGGCTGAATTAAAGTGTCTTTGCATACCATTTCAAACTTAAGTTTGAAAATTGAATCCTTGTGCTGAATCTATTTGGCTTGAAAACAGTTTTGAACTTACTTTGGTTTGACTTGCTCCACTGCGATGTTCTACTTTGACTTGTATTTTGCGAAGAACTACCTACCTGCCTATAAAAGTAAAAGGGGTGAAAAAGGACTGACTCCTAAAACTGCATGATGTTGTTTTGAAGCTTACTGTCGTTGATTTAGTCACACTACCTAATTCTCTTCTATTGTAAGTGGCCTAGAGTCAGCCTGTCATCAATATGGATTTACATGTATATATAACAACATTATAATTTGAAATTTGCGTTCAATACTACTGTGAAGTACAAAACTTGGGTTCTGTTCAAATCCAATTTTGAGAAGCACCTGTATTCTGGAAGAAAAGAAAGGAGACTGTTAGAGTTGACATTCCTACCTGATACAATCTTCCTATATTGATTCTGTCATTTTTGTGCTTGCTGAACTTTTAGTCTGTTCTGCTGGCCTTAACAGGCAGTATATCAGCTGTTACAATAGTTAATCTTTCTGTTTTTTCTTCTTTTGCACCCATGGCCACAGCGCAGATCCTTTTTTATTTTTAATCTCCACTATACTTAAAGCATCAGTTTCAACGGTTATTTTTTTTTACAAAAAAGTTCCTACATTTCTTTCAAATCAACTCAGCGTAAAATGTTAATAAGCGGTATAGGAGGTGGGTTATATTAAAAAGCGGTGCAGGAGTTGGGGTTTGAACCCACAACCTGATGGAAGAAGGGTGCGAGACACTAGACGAATTTCTCTAACCAGTAAAACATGATGCTCAAGTGTTTACAATATTGAATATAAATTGTACATATGTATATATAATTTTTTGTAAAAAAAAATTAATCGTGTCGGGCCGGGCCACCACTACGGGCCAAGGCTACGGCCCAAGCACCGCACGTGCGCTCGTGTCGGGTTGGCCCAGACACTATTAAATGGGTCGTGCCTCGGACCGGCTCGCCAGAAACGACCCATCTGTCCATCTGTACCTTCGCACGATAATGATGGTCCTCGCCTCAGTTGCCACCACCTAGTTCGCCATTCTACTTCTTTTCTCTCTCCCTTCATGCCTCCACCTCCGCATCACCCCATTTTCGGCAGAGGGCGTAGGAGCATGCGCCTTCTCCCCGTATTCATCTGACACTAGCCTCGACACCGACTCGCGCAGTGGCTATTGCACGTCCACGAGGACATTTCACATCATGCGCGCACCATCGTTTTCGCCGTCGTTGGACGTCCCGTTCGTCTTCTCGGCCTTCGCCCTGTTCTTCCTCCCCAACCTGCTGCCCTCGCCCACGGTCGCAGCCGCGAGCCGATCGACGCTCGTCGACGCGGGTACGGGACTAGTCGGTCATGCTCCTGGCGTTTCTCCGTGCGTGCTGTCGAGGACATGGTGGCGCCTGCCACAATTAGGTTATCTTGGCGATGAGGAGTCCAGGTCTGAGATATTGGACAACCAAGACCCGTAGCGTGGCAGCAGTCGGCGTATGCTACAGAGTTGGTGGTGGTGTTGTGTCGCTTCGGCGGGTCCAGGGCTGGGAAGACACTCGCATTCTCTCGCCCTTCTCGGATTGACGCCTGGTGCGGGTGCCTCTCGGTTTGGAGCTGCTCCGGCTGGGCTTCTTTCTCCGCTTGCGTGCTCTCTCCCTATATATCTAGTGGTATACTACATATGTCGCCTCCAGATGCCTAGGTCTTCGTCGTGTCCTTCTCCGGCAACGAATAGGTATGTCCGCCTCTTCCCCTCCTGCTCTACGAAACCTTAGAAGTGGGGGGGGGGAGGGATGGGGGTCTCTGATTTGCTGCCTATGGTACTCGTGCGTTCATAAAAATATTATGCGAAGAGCGGAGACAATCAATAAAAAATCTTGAGATCTTTTTGGTGGATACTTTACGTGGATATTGTTGTGAGCCGTCGTAACGCATGGTTAACCGACTAGTTTAATTTTAATCACCAGTTGCAATCTTGTTGAAGGACAGGCCTGGTGCACTGGTGAGAGCTATCTCACGTGTTCGAAGTAGCCTCTCTGCTTTTGCAGGGGGGGAGGCTTACCTCGGTTTATCCTTTCTGGTATCCCACTCGTGGGAATCTCCGGCATTGGGTCTTCCCGACCAGTTGCAATCTTGTTAGGCAGTGGCGGAGCACCTGTTATGGCCAACTATGGCTTGAGCCATACCTAAAAGTCATGTTTGGTGTAGTGGTAAGTTCATATTGCTTGCAATCAACAGGTTCCAGGTTCAAGTCCTATGTGTTGCATCATATTTTTCTCTTTTTTTGTCCTTCTTCAGCCATACCTCATTATTATTTTTGTCCTCCACCACTGTTGTTAGACAAGTCATGGATGTGACTGAGAAATATTATCCTAGAAGGCTTGAACAGGGGCTGTTCAGTTGCTGTTTTGCTTTTATGGAATCTAACTAGCTACATGTGTATTTACTAAATCCTAACTAGCTACATGTGTATTTACTAAATCCTAAACCCTAAATTCTAAACCCTAAACCCTAACTAGCTACAGGTATGTCCGCCTCTTCCCTTCCCCTCCTGCTCTACGAAACCTTAGAAGTGGGGGGGGGGGGGGCGAGGGATGGGGGTCTCTGATTTGCTGCCTATGGTACTCGTGCGTTCATAAAAATATTATGCGAAGAGCGGAGACAATCAATAAAAAATCTTGAGATCTTTTTGGTGGATACTTTACGTGGATATTGTTGTGAGCCGTCGTAACGCATGGTTAACCGACTAGTTTAATTTTAATCACCAGTTGCAATCTTGTTGAAGGACAGGCCTGGTGCACTGGTGAGAGCTATCTCACGTGTTCGAAGTAGCCTCTCTGCTTTTGCAGGGGGGGAGGCTTACCTCGGTTTATCCTTTCTGGTATCCCACTCGTGGGAATCTCCGGCATTGGGTCTTCCCGACCAGTTGCAATCTTGTTAGGCAGTGGCGGAGCACCTGTTATGGCCAACTATGGCTTGAGCCATACCTAAAAGTCATGTTTGGTGTAGTGGTAAGTTCATATTGCTTGCAATCAACAGGTTCCAGGTTCAAGTCCTATGTGTTGCATCATATTTTTCTCTTTTTTTGTCCTTCTTCAGCCATACCTCATTATTATTTTTGTCCTCCACCACTGTTGTTAGACAAGTCATGGATGTGACTGAGAAATATTATCCTAGAAGGCTTGAACAGGGGCTGTTCAGTTGCTGTTTTGCTTTTATGGAATCTAACTAGCTACATGTGTATTTACTAAATCCAGTAAGATTTTACTGTAATTTGTTGATTAAAAACAGTTTCAACTATTATAGCTGATACTAGAAAATGCTCAATGCAACAAGTTAGTCAACCCAGACATTTGATCTGATTTTTTTTGATATTTTCTCATTTCTCATTAGTCTTGTGCTCTCAATTCTTACAACACCGTATTAGTGAAGTCTTATGTATCGAACTGATTGTACGATGTGCCACATGATATCAGTAGGCTGCTTTCTGTTTAATTTGACCATTCATCTTTCTCATGGAACCCTTTTTCATGTTTCCAGAGATGTACACCAGAAATGGATTGAGGGCGGGAACTACGAGCTTTGCATCGAAGATGTGAGGGATGAAATCTGGGACATGGTGAAGCCCGCAGATCCTCTCAGGATCTCGCTATCAGATCTTCTTTCTTGCAAGCAAGGCGGGACTATCGCCAGCATGCTTGTAGATGTGCGTGGCTTCTGGGCCCATGACAACAGGGAGAACCTTCTCCAGGAAGAGGAAGAGCAAGTGGAAGAGACATGAGTTCTGTTCTCCAGCTGCCAAGTAACTGTATCCAGATCCAGTGCATCAAAACCGCAACATCCTCGGGAACTGCATGCACCGCGGTATCATTCACTGTAACTTAGCTAGTGTATTAGATTCGTCGCCACCTGTTTCCCCTGAAGCTTATTGTAAAGTGTGCCATATTGGTCTTTTGAGGCTAGCGTGGCTTGGCCATGTTGACATCTGAACACTATCCCGAGGGCCTGATTGAATGCTCACAGCCTCTGCTGCCTGTATGTACATGTAAATTGTGCCAAGCGCGCAATCCTGACTACTCTATATGTAAATACATTGTGTTCAGCTCGTACATGATTGTTACGTGGTCTTGAAAGTCCGCCTCAATTTCCATCCACTGTCCAGTATGATTATGTTTAGTAGATAAGTGTAGCGGTATGTTAGGTTGGATTTATGGTCATATAAATCTAAGTCTATAGAATGTCTATATAAGACTAGAATGATAATATAAATGATAGGTACCATTAATTATAAATAATATTGTTTGGACACATCGAATAGAGACCTCTAGAGCTAGCGGAGACATGAGAAGATAACAAATATCCCATTGTGAAGATAGATCGAGAAAGATTGAAGTTGACATGAGAAGAAGAGACAGGTAACAAATATCTCATTCAGTTCTGCTGTGCTGTTGCAGGTGAAGTTCAAGATTGCTCTTTGCCGTTCTGCTCTATGTGAGCAACGTGAAGCACTCCATGAGGTTACATGTTTTTCATTTACTTATGTCTAATCTTCGTTTTCAGCCCTATTATCCAGTTTTACCAGTACAAAATTACAGATGATGTGGTATATATATATTTTTTGTCTTCGGAGGAAACTTTGCTTGGTTTGTACCACGCGGGCGGCGACGGCTTTTCGACGTCGTTTCTCCTTCTTGAAGGCGCGGCCCAGAAGACCTCCAGTTTGTGTGTTCGTCCGTGTTGTGGAGGCTCTTCGTCACTCCGCTTGGCTTGATGGTGTCCGGGCCATTGTCGCTTTAGACGTCTGCTTGCTCCCAGAGTTCAGCGTTGTGGATCTTTGCTCGTGGTGAAGAATCGGAGCTGCCTCGTGTGGGTGTGCTGAGGCTTGGCAACGATGGCGCGCCGCTGTCTTATTCCTTGCGTCGGTGTCTGGATGTAAGCGTCGTTGAGTTGCTTTGGTAGTGTGCGGCTCGTCTTGGGAAGCCGGAGCTGCTCGTCTCTTGTATTTGAGCTTGGCAACGATGACTCTAGATGTGTGTGGGGGGGGGGGCTGTCGTTGTCTAGGTTGTTTGTTAGGGCGTTTGCCGGTTTTTCTACTGTACGCTCTGGGTAGGTTTTGGGCCCGGTTTTTCTTAAAACTAGGTCAATTCCATTCTTCTTAATTGAGAGGCAGAGTTCCTGCCATTACGTTAAAAAAAAGATGATGTGGTATATATGCTTTCTGCTGATGAAAGGTATTACTTCCAAAGTGAGAACACTGAAAATGAATACTATCTCCATTCTTAAATATTTGACGCTACAAGTTCATTTTTGAAAAAAAAGTCAAATAAAAAAAACGAAGGGAGTACGATGTTAGGGAAGCTTTATCGAATGTCAAGAAATAGCCGTGCGCCTGTTGTCTGTTATAACTTATAAGAGTGCTCGAGGTATAACATGTCAAAGAATTTGCTTCCTAGGAGATTGTGTTCTCCAACTTCGTTGACATAAGTTGCCCATTATGCTCGGGAAGAGGATAAAGAGAATGAGAACGGTGATACCGATGTCGACCAAGATAAGTTTATTGGAATAAGTCTACACACCTTCTAATTTTTAAAGGGACTTTACCCTTTACCTTCAAGACCGCCTGTTTAATCCTCTTAACTTTGCAAAACTAAACAAATAACCTTTTAGATAGTTTTTAGTTGGTGGTTTGATAACGTGATACTGATTTAATTGGCACTAATTTTGACTTTTTCAATTCTGTCTTCTACTGGTGTCTAAAATTTTATAAAATTTTTAAAAAAATTGGTAATAAGATATAATATTCGCCTTATTTTTTTTCTAAAATTTTAGGAGTAACAAATGTACAATTGTTTTATTTAGTAATTAGAATAAAGACCACTTAACATGCTTAATAAAATCAACAAAAATTATAAAAGTTTAGTAATAGTATTATTTAGCTCTAGTAAAATATTTAGTGTCGTGGTTTCGAAAACCAGGGGACAATAAAATTTGTGTTCAGAGGGGATGCAAACGCGGACCCACTCCAAATGGTGGATCACAGAGATCCGTGCAGAAAACTGAGACACTTGTTATAATGGTTCAGGCCGGAGCCTTAGTCCAGTGTAGTGTTAGTCGTAGTATTACAATAGAGCGTGTTACAATGGTTGTGCTTGCGTGTTTGAATGAAGGTTGCCCTGCCCCTTTTATAGCTCAAGAGTGGGCTTTACAATGGGGACTTGTATTCTACAGAGGGGAGCTCGGCTTGCTGCCTCCGGATGATGTAGTCTCCTGACGTCGTCCAAAGGGTCGTGTGCCATCGTACCCCTAGTATGTCGTTCCATCTTGTACTTTCTGCTATGAGTCCCTGTAGCTTGCTTGGTGCCAGCGTCATGGTACCTGGTGGGTCCCGCGAAGTGGGTATACGGTAAGGTTCAAGGTCGTGTCTGGTACAACTTCGTCTTCTGTCATACCCCTTGCGTCACTATCAAGCACGCGTAGGTATACGTCTGGTATGGTGTATTGTCTCATCCTTTCCAGTGTATGGGCCACTATAGAGACTTCAGTGCGGAGGCCCCTATGACTAGAGTTGACTGGCCCCGCTAGTTAGTGTGGGCTTATCCGTGGGCGCACGTGAGGGTGTTCCATCGTGTCTGCCTCACGCCTTTTGGTACTGGTAGGTACAGACAGGTCGCGACTTGGTGTCGTTGTGTCTTGTCGCAGCTATCGTGGGCCGACGGTGTCGGCCCGGATTTCTTCTTCGTGGATCGGCTTGGCGGAGACTCGACCGTTTGCCTCGCCTCGCAGACTTGCTCAGTTGCTCGACAGTGAGTTGGTCGTCGGGGAGTTAGTCGGCCGGTCCGGTTTGCAGAGTTGATCGATCGGTCCGCCTCACAGAGTTGGTCGTCGGTGTTGGGAAACTTCTGGAGCATCGCCCAAGACACCCTTGGGCGAGTTGGAAATGTGTTGCTCATCCGAGGCTGCCCTCAGGTGAGCCATGACCTCGCCAATCGCCTAAGGTTGGCTTCGAGTGAGTCGTGATTGCGTCTCCCACCCGTGGTTGGCCTCGGGCGGGTCATGATTGTGTCTCCCGCCTGAGGTTGGCTTCCTTACCCAGCGCGGACTTGGTCGAGGTTTGTGGGCCTTGCCTTAGGTACCCCATTTTTGAGTACCCGACAGCAGCCCTCGAGCTTTCGTGCGTCTCCTTGGAGTTGGTCGGAGGCTTTCTTGCCAGGGGTCAGAAGCCATTAGTGCGCGCAAGCGCATCAATATGATGTAGCCTCGAGTAATCCGTTGAGGATTTCCTGGGGGTTTTATTTGGTTCCTGGTGAAGCCATAGGTCTGTTTTTTGCCAACCTCTCCTCACCTCTTGGCTGTGTTTGATGTATTCATGTTTGATGTCGTGGCTCTTGACTCAGCCCTTCGGGTTGGTCGTGGAACGACGATAGTCTCTCAGGACAGAACCGTATGGAGTTACCCAGAGGTGATGCCCGCTGGAACGTGGTCTGAATGCGCGTAAGCGCATTAGTATGATGTAGCCCCCGAGCCCCCGAGTAGTCCGTTGAGGATTACTTGGGGGTTTTCTAGTTCTTGGGCGAAGATTAGGACTGGCCTCCTGTTGTTCTTTCCTTATTCGTCCTTCCGAGTTGGCTGTTGACGCTTATCGATCCTTTGCTTTGCATGCATCTCCCCTGAAAAGGCTTTTGGGCCCTTTTTGGGGATAGGGCCATCTTCCCCAACCTAGTCGGTGTCAGGGAAGGGGCCATCGAGCTACAAATGAGTTATCCAAGTGAGATTCGATCACCCCTTTTATAGGGTTTATTTTTGGTGAGCGGTCCCACTAGGGGGCTCGACCTGTTGGGGGCATCTCATTTAGTCCTTCCTTATTCTATCATGTATCAGCCCTCTGGTCAGTCTGGTCGACCGGAGGGGGGCACGTTGCCACCCCATCAGCCGGGTTGTCGCAGGAGAACGTGAGGTACGACCTTGGACGTGGGACCGAGCAAATGACCTATGGGCCGACCACCTAACTTGCGACTCACTGGGAGCTTGCTTGGCCCACCCCTCGCTCTGCGTGGGGAGGTAGAGTGAAACTAGGATAGAATGGAATTTGATTCTTACCCGACGCTAGGTATTTGAAGTGGCGTGGTAGAAATGGAACCATCATGGCATTGTCCACGTGGGCGGCTTGATGGGACGTGAAACGACTTGCTCCCCTTATCGCGCGCAGTTGGCGTGGCAGCGTGGTTAATTGTTTTGTTTGCCATTGACGCCTTTCCGAGGCATACGAGACCTACAAGATGTACCTACGTATAGTCTTCCCCACGGCGCCCGAGGAAGGGGGTTATCCATAAGGCGGATCCTCCTATGTGGTCCATGGGGCGCATCCTCTAGGCGTCGCCTTACTTGTCTGTTCCTGAGTACAAAAAAGGATACATAGACTGTCGGGGACCATAATTAGGGGTACCCCCAAGACTCCTAATCTCAGCTGGTAACCCCCATCAGCACAAAGCTGCAAAGGACTGATGGGCGCGATTAAGGTCAAGGCTCAGTCCACTCAAGGGACACGATCTCGCCTCGCCCGAGCCCAGCCTCGGGCAAAGGCAGTCGACCCCGGAGGATTCACGTCTCGCCCGAGGGTCCCCTCAAGCAACGGACGCACCTTCGACTCGCCCGAGGCCTAGCTCGGGCAGGCTTCGCGGAGAAGCAACCTTGGCCAGATTGCCACGCCGACCGACCGTATCGCAGGAGCATTTAATGCAAGGATCGACTGACACCTTGTCCTGACGTGCGCTCCTCAGTCGACAGGGCCGAAGTGACCGCAGTCACTTCGCCGCTCCACTGACCGACCTGACAGGAAAACAGCGCCGCCTGCCCTGCTCCGACTGCTGTGCCACACGATAGAGTGAGGCCGACAGCAGCTAAGTCCAGCCTCGGGCGCCATAGGAAGCTCCGCCTCGCCCGACCCCAGGGCTCGGACTCTACCTCGACCTCGGACGACGGACTCCGCCTCGCCCGACCCCAGGGCTCGGACTCAACCTCGACCTCGAAAGACGGACTCCGCCTCTCCCGATCCCAGGGCTCGGACTCAACCTCGATCTCGAAAGACGGACTCCGCCTCGCCCGACCCCAGGGCTCGGACTCAGCCTCGACCTCGGAGGAGTCACCGCCTCGCCCGACCCCGGGCTCGGACCGACCACGTCACAGGGGGCCATCATTACCCTACCCCTAGCTAGCTCAGGATAAGGGGAACAAGACCAGCGTCCCATCTGGCTTGCCCCGGTAAACAAGTAATGATGGCACCCCGCGTGCTCCATGACGACGGCGGCTCTCAGCCCCTTACGGAAGCAAGGAGACGTCAGCAAGGATCCGACAGCCCCGACAGCTGTACTTTCACAGGGCTCAAGCACTCCTCTGATGGCCACGACATCACATGAACAGGGCGCCAAAACCTCTCCGACTGCCACGACGGCATGTACTTAGGGCTCTAGCTCCTCTCTGCTAGACACGTTAGCACATTGCTACACCCCCCATTGTACACCTGGACCCTCTCCTTATGCCTATAAAAGGAAGGTCCTGGGCTCTCGTACGAGAAGGTTGGCCGCGCGGGAGAACGGGCTGGCGGACAGTCTCTCTCTCACTCTCCCTCGCGGACGCTTGTAACCCCCTACTGCAAGCGCACCCGACCTGGGCGCAGGACAACACGGAGGCCGCGGGATTCCCCTTTGCCGCTTCTCCCCCCTTCGTGCTCCGTCTCGTGCCGACCCATCTGGGCTGGGACACGCGGCGACAATTTACTCGTCGGTCCAGGGACCCCCCGGGTCGAAACGCCGACAGTTGGCGCGCCAGGTAGGGGCCTGCTGCGTGTTGACGAACAGCTTCCCGTCAAGTTCTAGATGGGAGGTCTCCAGCAACCTCTCCAACCTGGGACGATGCTTCGTTTCGGGAGTCTTGAGTTCATGTCCCTCGACGATAGCTACGACATGATACTCCTTCCTCCGCCGTGCGACAACGACAATGGCGGCCGTTAGCCCGCCCGCCGGCGGCGGAATCGACGACGTCTTCCCCACGTGACGGAAGAGCAACATCCGGGTCTGTCCCGTCACCTTCCCCGCCGACGGAGGAGGAGGCGGGGCGGGCATGGCCAAGCAGGAGGCGGCACCTCGTCGGCTGTCGAGCGAGTCGACGGTGCTGGCGCCCCAGCGGGGGACACGTCGGGCGTTGACCTCGCGTCTGAGACGAAGACGAGCATCGTCTCCCCTCAACACGCCAACCCCAAGCAGACGGACGATGCCAGCACGCTCGCGAAGGACTTGATGGGCGTTAGCCTCGTACCTGAGACAACGGTGCAGTCTGTCCCTGACGCGACTTCGTCACCACCCATCGATCAAGAGGTACCGTCTGTTTCCCATCCCATGCCTTTTAAATTCAGCTGCGACCCGCCAAGCGACCCCTCTTCGGTGGACGCTTTCATAAAGGCATGTCCAAACCCTCCGGGGTATCATATGCGGTCACCCTGGGACCGGCTGACGGCCGTCTCGGCCTACGGACCTCTGGGTTCCGAGGAAGATGACGAGCCCGACTCTGGTTGGGATTTCTCTGGGCTCGATAACCCCAGCGCCATGCGGGACTTCATGACCGCATGTGACTACTGCCTCTCCGATTGCCCCGATAGCAGCCACAGCCTCGGCGACGAGGACTGTGGCCCAAGTCGCGAATGTTTTCACGTCGATCTAGGGGGTCTCGACGAAGGCAACCATCTTGGTATGCCGGAGGACGGTGATCCCCCTAGGCCTGCGCCTCGCGTTGACATCCTTCGGGAGCTAGCTGTGGTCCCAGTCCCTGCGGGGGGTCAGGACGCACAACTCGAGCAAATCCGCGAGGTACAAGCCAGGCTCGACGAGGAAGCAGGACAACTTGTGCAGCTTCGGCAAAATAACGGGCAGGAGTGGGCAGGCCGAGCACCGGCCGGAGAAGCGCGTCATCTGGCCCAGGACTTCCAGCACCACATCACCGACGATGCCAGAGCGAGGCTACCCCTGGCTTCCAGTGGGGTCGGCCAGAACCTGGCTGCAGCAGCGATACTACTCCGAGCGATGCCGGAACCATCCACCACCGAGGGGCGACATATCCAGGGAGAGCTCAGGAATCTCCTGGAAGATGCCGCGGTCCGACGGGCTGAGAGCTCTGCCTCCCGAAGGCAGGGGTACCCCCCGGAGCATCGCGCCGCGACTTCCCGGTTCATGCGGGAAGCCTCAGTCCACACCGGGCACACGCGGAACACCGCGCCTGCGGCCCCGGGTCGCCTCGGCAACGAGCACCACCGCCGCGACCGTCGAGTCCACCTTGACGAGAAGGTGCGCCGTGGCTACCACCCCAAGCGTGGGGGACGCTACGACAGCGGGGAGGATCGGAGCCCCTCGCCCGAACCACCCGGTCCGTGAGCTTTCAACCGGGCCATACGACGGGCGCCGTTCCCGACCCGATTCCGAACCCCGACTACTATCACCAAGTACTCGGGGGAGTCAAAACCGGAACTGTGGCTCGCGGACTACCGGCTGGCCTGCCAGCTGGGTGGAACGGACGATGACAACCTCATCATCCGCAACCTTCCCCTGTTCCTCTCCGACGCCGCCCGAGCCTGGCTGGAGCATCTGCCTCCTGCGCAGATCTCCAACTGTGACGACTTGGTCAAAGCCTTCGCCGACAACTTCTAGGGCACATACGTGCGCCCTGGAAACTCCTGGGATCTCCGAAGCTGCCGCCAGCAGCCGGGAGAGTCCCTGAGGGACTACATTCGGCGATTTTTGAAGCAGCGCACCGAGCTGCCCAACATCACCGACTCGGATGTCATCGGAGGCGGTCGAGGCCATCTTCCGGAAGGACAAGCAGCCTCAGGGGCGCCAGCCGGAAGACGTCCCCGAGGCGTCCGCTCAGCGCGGCGCGAGGAAGAAGGGCAAGAAGAAGTCGCAAGCGAAACGCGACGCCGCCGACGCAGACCTTGTCACCGCCGCCGAGCACAGGAACCCTCGGAAGCCTCCCGGAGGCGCCAACCTGTTCGACAAGATGCTCAAGGAGTCGTGCCCCTATCATCAGGGTCCCGTCAAGCACACCCTTGAGGAGTGCGTCATGCTTCAGCGCTACTTCCATAGGGCCGGGCCACCGACGGAAGGTGGCCGAGCCCACAACAACGACAAGGAGGATCACAAGGCAGAGGAGTTCCCCGAGGTCCACGACTGCTTCATGATCTACGGTGGGCAAGTGGCGAACGCCTCAGCTCGGCACCGCAAGCAAGAGCGCCGGGAGGTCTACTCGGTAAAGGTGGCGGCGCCAGTCTACCTAGACTGGTCCGACAAGCCCATCACCTTCGACTAGGGCGACCACCCCGACCGCGTGCCGAGCCCAAGGAAGTACCCGCTCGTTGTCGATCCCGTCATCGGCAACATCAGGCTTACCAAGGTCCTCATGGACGGAGGCAGCAGCCTCAACATCATCTACGTCGAGACCCTCGGGCTCCTGCAGATCGATCTGTCCTCGATCAGGGCCGGCGCGGCGCCTTTTCACGGGATCATCCCCGGGAAACACGTCCAACCCCTTGGGCAACTCGATCTGCCCATCTGCTTCGGGACTCCCTCCAATTTTCGAAAGGAAACCCTCACGTTCGAGGTGGTCGGGTTATGAGGAACCTACCACGCAGTGCTGGGGAGGCCATGCTACGCCAAGTTCATGGCCGTCCCCAACTACACCTACCTCAAGCTCAAGATGTCGGGCCCCAACGGGGTCATCACCGTCGGCTCCACGTACCGACACGCGTACGAATGCGACGTGGAGTGCATGGAGTGCGCCGAGGCCCTCGCCGAATCCGAGGCCCTCATCGCCGACCTGGAGAGCCTCTCCAAGGAAGCGCCAGATGCGAAGCGCCACGCCAGCAACTTCGAGCCAGCTGAGACGGTTAAGTCCGTCCCTCTCGATCCCAGCAACGACGCCTCCAAGCAGATCAGGATCGGCTCCGAGCTCGACCCCAAATAGGAAGCAGTGCTCGTCGACTTTCTCCGCGCAAACGCCGAAGTTTTTGCGTGGAGTCCCTCGGACATGCCTGGCATACCGAGGGATGTCGCCGAGCACTCGCTGGATATCCGAGCTGGAGCCCGACCCGTGAAGCAGCCTCTGCGCCGATTCGACGAAGAAAAGCGCAGAGCCATAGGCGAGGAGATCCACAAGCTGATGGCTGCAGGGTTCATCAATGAGGTATTCCATCCCGAATGGCTTGCCAACCCTGTGCTTGTGAGAAAGAAAGGAGGGAAATGGCGGATGTGTGTAGACTACACTGGTCTAAACAAAGCATGTCCGAAGGTTCCCTACCCTCTGCCTCGCATCGATCAAATCGTGGATTCCACTGCTGGGTGCGAAACCCTGTCTTTCCTCGATGCCTACTCAGGGTATCACCAAATCAGGATGAAAGAGTCCGACCAGCTCGCGACTTCTTTCATCACACCCTTTGGCATGTACTGCTACATTACTATGCCATTCAGTTTGAGGAATGCGGGTGCGACATACCAAAGGTGCATGAACCACGTGTTCGGAGAACACATTGGTTGAACGATCGAGGCTTACGTCGATGACATCGTAGTCAAGACGAGGAAAGCCTCCGACCTCCTCTCCGACCTTGAAACGACATTCCGGTGTCTCAAGGCGAAAGGCGTAAAACTCAATCCCGAGAAGTGTGTCTTCGGAGTCCCCCGAGGCATGCTCCTGGGGTTCATCGTCTCCGAGCGGGGCATCGAGGCCAACCCGGAGAAAATCACGGCCATCACCAACATGGGGCCCATCAAGGACTTGAAAGGAGTACAGAGGGTCATGGGATGCCTTGCGGCCCTGAGCCGTTTCATCTCATGCCTCGGCGAAAGAGGCCTACCTCTGTACCGCCTCTTAAGGAAGACCGAGCGCTTCACTTGGACCCCCGAGGCCGAGGAAGCCCTCGGGAACCTAAAGGCGCTCCTCACAAGCGCGCCCATCCTGGTACCACCCGCTGCCGGAGAAGCCCTCTTGATCTACGTCGCCGCTACCACTCAGGTGGTCAGCGCCGCGATCATGGTCGAGAGACGAGAAGAGGGGCACGCATTGCCCGTCCAGAGGCCGGTCTACTTCATCAGTGAAGTACTGTCCGAGACCAAAATCCGCTACCCGCAAATCCAGAAGCTACTGTATGCGGTAGTTCTGACGCGGCGAAAGTTGCGACACTACTTCGAGTCTCATCCGGTGACTGTGGTGTCATCCTTCCCCCTGGGAGAGATCATCCAGTGCTGAGAGGCCTCGGGTAGGATTGCAAAGTGGGTGGTGGAGATCATGGGCGAGACAATCTCGTTCGCCCCTCGGAAGGCCATCAAGTCCCAAGTCTTGGTGGACTTTGTGGCTGAATGGGTCGACACCCAGCTTCCAGCAGCTCCGATCCAACAGGAACTCTGGACCATGTTTTTCGACGGGTCGTTGATGAAAACAGGAGCTGGCGCGGGCCTGCTCTTCATCTCACCCCTCGGGAAGCACCTCCGCTACGTGCTGCGCCTCCATTTCCCAGCGTCCAACAATGTGGCCGAGTACGAGGCTCTGGTTAACGGGTTGCGCATCGCCATCGAGCTAGGGGTCCGACGCCTCGACGCTCGTGGCGACTCGCAGCTTGTCATCGACCAAGTCATGAAGAACTCCCACTGCCGCGACCCGAAGATGGAAGCCTAATGCGATGAGGTTCGGCGCCTGGAGGACAAGTTCTTCGGGCTCGAGCTCAACCACATCGCCCGACGATACAACGGGACTACAGACGAGCTGGCTAAGATAGCCTCGGGGCGGACAACGGTTCCCCCGGACGTCTTCTCCCGAGACCTACATCAACCCTCAGTCAAGACCGACGACACGTCCGAGCCCGAGAAGGTATCGGCCCTGCCCAAGGCACCCTCGGCTCAGCCCGAGGCGCCCTCGACTCGGCCCGAGGCACCCTCGGCCCCCGAGGGTGAGGCACTGCGTGTCGAGGAAGAGCGGAATGGGGTCCCGCCTAATCGAGACTGGCAGACCCCGTACCTGCAATATCTCCACCGAGGAGAGCTACCCCTCGATCGAGTCGAAGCTCGGCGACTGGCGTGGCGCGCCAAGTCGTTCGTCTTGCTGGGTGACGAGAAGGAGCTCTACCACCGCAGCCCCTCAGGCATCCTCCAGCGATGCATATCCATCATCGAAGGTCAGGAGTTATTACAAGAAATACACTCGGGGGCTTGCGGTCACCACGCAGCACCTCGAGCCCTCGTTGGAAATGCCTTCCGACAAGGTTTCTACTGGCCAACCGCGGTGGCCGACGCCACTAGGATTGTACGCACCTGCCAAGGGTGTCAATTCTACGCAAAGCAGACCCACCTGCCCGCTCAGGCTCTGCAAACAATACCCATCACCTGGCCGTTTGCTGTGTGGGGTCTGGACCTCGTCGGTCCCTTGCAGAAGGCACCCGGGGGCTACACGCACCTGCTGGTCGCTATCGACAAATTCTCCAAGTGGATCGAGGTCCGACCCCTAAACAGCATCAGGTCCGAACAGGCGGTGGCATTCTTCACCAACATCATCCATCGCTTCGGGGTCCCGAACTCCATCATCACCGACAACGGCACCCAGTTCACTGGCAGAAAGTTCCTGGACTTCTGCGAGGATCACCACATCCAGGTGGACTGGGCCGTCGTAGCTCACCCCATGACGAATGGGCAAGTAGAGCGTACCAACGACATGATTCTGCAAGGACTCAAGCCGCGGATCTACAACAACCTCAACAAGATCGGCAGGCGATGGATGAAGGAACTCCCCTCGGTGGTCTGGAGTCTCAGGACAACGCCGAGCCGAGCCACGGGCTTCACGCCGTTTTTTCTAGTCTATGGGGCCGAGGCTGTCTTGCCCACGAACTTGGAATACGGATCCCCGAGGACGAGGGCGTACGACGACCGAAGCAACCGAACCAACCGAGAAGACTCACTGGACCAGCTGGAAGAGGCTCAGGACATGGCCTTACTACACTCGGCGCGGTATCAGCAGTCCCTACGACGCTACCACGCCCGAGGGGTTTGGTCCCGAGACCTCCAGGTGGGCGACTTGGTGCTTCGGCTACGACAAGGCGCCCGAGGGCGTCACAAGCTCACGCCTCCCTGGGAAGGGCCATTCATCATCGCCAAGGTTTTGAAGCCCGGAACATACAAACTGGCCAACAGTCAAGGCGAGGTCTACAACAACGCTTGGAACATCCGACAGCTACGTCGCTTCTACCCTTAAGATGTTTTTCAAGTCGTTCATATACCTCGCTTACATACAAAGTCTAACCATCAAGGAAGGGTCAGCCTTGCCTCGGCAAAGCCCGACCCTCCCTCGGGGGCTAGAAGGGGCGAACCCCCTCTGCGTCAAAATTTTCCTCGAAAGAAGTCTTCCACCAAAACGACTTTCGCGTCTCCCGACTATATCAGTAACAGGACCCCGAGAAACGAATAAGAGTGCATGTAAGTGGCAAGGCCGACCGAGCCGTGGGACTCCTATGCCTCCGGGATACGGATAACTCACTCGTCACCTACCGCGAAAAATAACTCTTACTTGGGTAAGCAATCCTGCTACTGACGAACGAGTCCGGATACGCAAAACAGGAGGAAAAGAGACACAGCTTTATATTACGACGACAAAGTGTTCGGGCCACGACGGCCGCAAAAGACACATACGCATTGAAAATAAACTGCTCCGGCAGAATCAGGCGTCGCCCGGAGAAGGAGCCGCGCCCTCGGCTTCGTTTCCACCCTCGGCGAGATCTGCCCCGGCCTAGGACGATGGCGCAAGCGGAAGGATCTCTGCTTCAAAGGTGGTCGCCAGCACCGCGCTTGGGCCCGCGGCGGCCGCGTCAAGCCTCTGGACTTCGGCCAGGGCAACTTCATCTTTGTCGGGAAGGCAATACCCCTCGCTGACCCGCTCCAGATCCACGTCGTAGTGGGATGCGAGCACAGCGAAGGCCCGCCTGACGCCGTGATGCAGCGCCTCGCGGAGTCTGCCGCGCGCGTGGTCACCCAAGGCCTACAGGCGACTCTGAGGGGAGCTCCCCGAGGGGACGTCGTTGAGACCAAAGACCCGATAGAAGGCCGAGATAGCCTCGGACATGGCCACGTGGTCGGCCTCCCTCTGCTCGGCCGCCTGGGCAAGTGCCTTGGTGGACTCATCGAGGGCAGACTCGAGCTCTGCAAATAGCCAAAGCAGAAGTCTTCAAACACGAGTTGAAGAATGAAGCTGAATCAAAATCTTAAAACAGCCAAGACATACCTTCGGCTCGGGCACGCTGCTACGAGGATGCGGCTTGGGCCATGGCTAGGTCTGCCGCAAGGGCTCCGACTTGAGCAGATGCCTCGACTAGCTGGTCTCCAAGGGCCTCAGCCCGGCTTTCAGCCTCGGCGGCCTGGCCCTGAGATTGGTCCCGCTCGCTGATGACCTGGCTAAGCTCCAACTGCTGCCGCTGCGCCTCTGCGCGTGCCGCCGCTGCCTCGGCGCCCAGATCGACACAGAGCAACCGAAGGTCCGCCACCTCGGCGCTCCGTTGGGAGAGGCGCTCGGTAGCCTCGGCAAGCGTGGTCCTCAGGAACCGCAGCGAACCCCAGACATCGGCCTCACGGCGGATGAACGACGACTTGGCGGCGCTCAGGTCCGTCAGATCCTGAGGAAAGGAAGCGGGGCGTCACAAAGAATGTCTTGATCACGTGAAAGGTATGCCTGAAATCCTTACCTGGAGGATCTTGGGAACGTCCTTGCAAAGGACCTCCAAGGTCGACCGAAGCGACCCCACCATTGCCTCGGCACATTCACGAAGCCCGTCCCAAGACTGCTCCTCTCGCTCATCGTCAAGAACGAAGAGGGGATCCGAAGCACCACTGGTCTAGAACCGGAGCGACTGATGCCGCCCGTCGGGACTACGCCGTGCGAGGACGAGGTTGCCGCTCCCCAGGACGGGTCGCGGTTTTGCGCCCCCCTCCTCCGAGGCATCGAGTAGCGGCACCTCGGCCATCTCAGCGTCGGCGGCGACGGGCGGCTCCACGGCCAGAACGGCAACAGCCTCGGCAGAAGCCGGTGCCAGCGCCGGCAACACGTCTGGTGGGCTCGAGGCCGCAGCCGCGCCAGCAGTCTCCCTTGGCACGACGACCGCCTCGACGGAGGGGTCAGCCTCGGGAGCTCGCCCCACGGCAACTTGTGCCGCCTGAGCCCCCCGCTTTAGGGCATCTTGTGAGGAGGCCAGCTGGCCAGCAAGGCCTGGCGCGACACTGGCTGCAGAAGCCGGCGCCGTCTTAAGGACCTTCCGGGGGGCCAGACCGGTCGAACCGTGCCTCCGTTTGCTGGGAAGAAAGGGAAGAGCAGGATCAGGACACACGAAAAAGGAGCCAGGACAAAGGTATCCTCAGATACTTACCCACTCTGGGCCACGACCAATCGTGCCTGCGGGGAGGTCCCTCGAGCCTCGGTCCCCGAGGGTACCACCGAGGTTAGCCCCGCTGCCGGCTTTGGCACCATCCTTGCCTCGGGCGCCCGAGGCACCCGAGGGACGGACTGCCCAGGTGCAGTCACGACGACCCGAGGATCACCCTCCTGTGTAGTCAGCACGGGCAGCGACTCTTGGGAAACAGGCGGGTCGGCCTGACTCCCCGGGGTCACCTCGACTACCTCGGCCAAGGGGTCAAGTACCCCCTCGGCCTGCCCCCATTCTTCGGACAGGGACCCCGACGTCCCGGCCCCGGATACCGATGGCGCCAGCCCGCTCGGGGGCTGGCTCGACGACCCCTGGCCCAGCCTCAGATCCGGGCTGAGGCCGAGGCGGGCAGCCATGTCGTCGTCTTCATCATCGTCATCGTCGTCGTCGTCATCGTCAGGCGTCTCCGGCGACGGCTCCCTCGGGAGCCCATCCCTCTCCTGCCGACGACGAAGCCTCTCCAAGGCGTCCCGAGCCCGCATCCGCTCGCGGGCCCGAGCCTTCTTCGCGTCCTTCTTATCCTTCCTCTTCTCCGCGGCAACCCTCCACGCGGCTCGGTCCACCGCGTCCTCCGGGACCGGTGGCAGGGAAGGCTTGTGAAACCGCACCTCCTGGAGACGGACGAAAAGTCTCGGCTGTGAGAACCAAGGGCAATCCGACACAAGAAGGAAGAAGGAGCGGACACTCACCAGGGACACACACCCGCGATCGGGACGCATCGAGAGCTAGGTAAGGGCGCCGGCGTCTAACCTCCCTACCGTGCCGGCTACCCGCCTGAGGAGGTCATCAGCGGGAAGGGGGACCGAGGACATCTGCAAACCCTCCAAGTCGACCCTCGGCGTCATCTCCTAAAGCGGCAGCCGCCGCTCCATCAAGGGGAGCACCCTCCGGCGATGAATGGCGGCAACCACCCCCGCGGCGGTGAGCCCTCCTTCTCGCAGCTCCTCCAAGGCCTTCAAAAGAGGCTGGAGATTCTTCTGTTTCTCGCGCGGGGCCCCGTAGCGCCAGTTACCGCCGGCGACGGTCACCACTCATTGAGAAAACGACGGGAGCCTCTCGTCGTCATTCCGGAGATAAAACCACCGGCGCTGCCACCCCTTGTTCGAAGACGCGAGGATGGCAGGGATGTACTGCTGCGCCCGCGCCTGCCTCAACTGGAGGATGCAGCCACCGGCCCGCACCGCCATGCTAACTCTTCTTTCCCCCGTCGTCGAGGCAAAAAGCTCCGCGGAGAAGAGATGGGTCCACAGGTCCCAGTGGGGGGCAATCCCCAAAAACGCTTCGCAAACCGCCGCGAAGATGGCTGCTTGCGTGATGCAGTTGGGGCTGAGATTGTGCAGCTCCACCCTGTAGACGTGCAAAATCGCCCGCATGAAACGACTTGTCGGCACTCCGAACCCCCGCTCGTGAAAAGAGACAAAGCTCAGCACATACCCCAGCGGCGGGGACGGGGTGGCTCCGCTCGGAGGGGCCATCCACTCCGGCTGCGGGTCACCGGAGAGAGGACGAAGCAAACCATCGGCAACAAGGGCCTCCAGATCGTCCGCCGTGACGGTGGAGAAAGGCCACGGGTCGCACGGCGAAACAACGGTCACCCGGTCGGCCATCACCAAGCAGAAGAGGTGGCGGCGGAGCGGACAAGGTGCGCGGTTTTCTTTCTCTGGCTATTCCCTCAGGTTGCGGAAACCTAAGTGGGAAGCGAGCAGCAGAGTAAAGAACCGTCACCGGTCCCTCTCCCGAATATATAAAGACCCAGGCGAGACCCGTTCAACACTTCGCCCGAACCCGCCGCGAGATTCAAAGCTCAAAGGCAAGACGCCCGTTCCTCGAACGGCTCGCGCACGCACAACGACTGCCCCGCGAACCACTCGTCCCGTCGCATTAACTCTGCGGCAGGACATGCAGCACCTTTGGCAGGCGACGCTTCACCTCCGCCATAATGACCGTGTCAAAAAAGGTGAGCCACGTCGTTCGATTTCGTATCCTTTTCCTCTTCCTCTTTCTCTCTCTTGCTACAGGGACCGAGAAAGGGGATACTCCGAAAGGGATCCTTCTCCGCGAAGGAAGCGGGTCCTGAGCCCCCCTACTGATCAGAGGTTCAAAGGCTGGCCCCTCGGAAGGGTTCGACAGCCGCCTCAGAGCACTCAGGCTCCGAGCCCTCCTACTGATCAGAGGTTCGAAGACTGGCCCCTCGGAAGGGTTCGACAGCCGCCTCAGAGCACTCGGGCTCCGCGCCCACCACTGGTCAGAGGTTCGAAGGCTGGCCCCTCGGATGGGTTCGACAGCCACCTCAAGCCACTCGGGCTCCGCGCCCACTACTGATCAGGGGTTTGTAGGCTGGCCCCCGAAGGGTTCGACAGCCGCCTCAGAGCACGCAGAGCGAGGGATGACTCTGGGTACGTCCGATACATGGCCGAGGCTCGGGCTACGCTCCCGAGGTACCCTAGGACATTTCCGAAACCAGCAGGAGCGATTCTATAACGGAATCCCATCAGAGGGAGGCATCGAGCCCTCAGACCCTATCAAACGAGACCGGGTCCGGCAAATCACCTGCAGGTACTTTTGGAGCGTGCCTCAGGGCCACTAGCCGACCCTTATCGAACGGGGCACGGGCGTCCACTCGGATCACCCGTTAGCAACTCACTGGAGACACCATGTTCGGCGCCCTCCGAGGGCAACATGGGGCTTTCCCCCCTCCTCCTTGCGGAAAGGCGACACAAGGGCGTATGAAAAAAGCCGAGTCTGTCCTTGACCGTCCTCTCGCTCTGTGCGGAGGCTCGGGGGCTGCTTTCGCAAACCCAGCTCCGGCCAAACCGTTGACAACGTCAACATACCAGCCCGAGAACATGGAACCTGACTATGCACCCGGGCTACGGCCAGTTCGCATGAGGGAACAAACAGACCGGCCGAAGCATCACGAAACGCGCTAAGACCTCGAAGGAGTCAAACCACTCCTCCAAGGCCTCGGGGGCTACACCCGGCGGGTGCGCTCGTGCTCACCCACCAGAACGAAACGCAACCAAGAAAGGCCGGTCCCCTTGCAAAAAAGTGCGACAAAAGCCTCCAAGCGAGTACTAACACTCCCTTCAAGGCTCGGGGGCTACTGTCGGGGACCATAATTAGGGGTACCCCCAAGACTCCTAATCTCAGCTGGTAACCCCCATCAGCACAAAGCTGCAAAGGCCTGATGGGCGCGATTAAGGTCAAGGCTCAGTCCACTCAAGGGACACGATCTCGCCTCGCCCGAGCCCAGCCTCGGGCAAAGGCAGCCGACCCCAGAGGATTCACGTCTCGCCCGAGGGTCCCCTCAAGCAACGGACGCACCTTCGACTCGCCCGAGGCCCAGCTCGGGCAGGCTTCACGGAGAAGCAACCTTGGCCAGATCGCCACGCCGACCGACCGTATTGCAGGAGCATTTAATGCAAGGATCGACTGACACCTTGTCCTGACGCGCGCTCCTCAGTCGACAGGGCCAAAGTGACCGCAGTCACTTCGCCGCTCCACTGACCGACCTGACAGGAAAACAGCGCCGCCTGCCCTGCTCCGACTGTTGTGCCACTCGACAGAGTGAGGCCGACAGCAGCTAAGTCCAGCCTCGGGCGCCATAGGAAGCTCTACCTCGCCCGACCCCAGGGCTCGGACTCTACCTCGACCTCGGACGACGGACTCCGCCTCGCCCGACCCCAGGACTCAGACTCAACCTCGACCTCGGAAGACAGACTCCACCTCTCCCGACCCCAGGGCTCGGACTCAACCTCGACCTCGAAAGACGGACTCCGCCTCGCCCGACCCCAGGGCTCGGACTCAGCCTCGACCTCGGAGGAGTCACCGCCTCGCCCGACCCCGGGCTCGGACCGACCACGTCACAGGGGGGCCATCATTACCCTACCCCTAGCTAGCTCAGGCTACGGGGAACAAGACCGACGTCCCATCTGGCTCGCCCCGGTAAACAAGTAATGATGGCACCCCGCGTGCTCCATGACGACGGCGGCTCTCAGCCCCTTACGGAAGCAAGGAGACGTCAGCAAGGATCCGACAACCCCGACAGCTGTACTTCCACAGGGCTCAAGCACTCCTTCGATGGCCACGACATCACATGAACAGGGCGCCAAAACCTCTCCGACTGCCATGACGGCATGTACTTAGGGATCTAGCTCCTCTCTGCTAGACACGTTAGCACATTGCTACACCCCCCATTGTACACCTGGGCCCTCTCCTTACGCCTATAAAAGGAAGGTCCAGGGCTCTCGTACGAGAAGGTTGGCCGCGCGGGAGAACGGGCTGGCGGACAGTCTCTCTCTCACTCTCCCTCGCGGACGCTTGTAACCCCCTACTACAAGCACACCCGACCTGGGCGCAGGACAACACAGAGGCCGCGGGATTCCCCTTTGCCGCTTCTCCCCCCTTCGTGCTCCGTCTCGCGCCGACCCATCTGGGCTGGGACACGCGGCGACAATTTACTCGTCGGTCCTGGGACCCCCCGGGGTCGAAACGCCGACATAGACATTTAGCGTTGGTTCTGCTCACCGCGCTTTCTCGCTCACGCGTCTTCCACCTCCTGCTCCTTTAGCTTCTGTGTTCTTGCTTCCGTTCTGTTGGCTTTGTGGTAATGGCGTCGTTCCTCGCCTGCTTGATGCAAGTTAGTCGCCTCCTTGGCCTAGAGAGGAAAGGGTTCCTCCCTCCCAAGGAAGTTTCTCGGTGGATACTAGAGAAGGAAGGCGATGTGTCGCTGCCTCAAGACGACGAGTTGGTGGTGCTCGCACCTTTCTATGAGTGCGTGTTTGGTCTTCCCCTACATCTCTTTGTTTGGGGGCTATTGTTCTTCTATGAGCTGGAGATTCAGAACCTCCATCCCAATTCTGTCTTGCACATGGTGTGTTTCATCACCCTGTGCGAAGTGTTCCTGGGGATTGACCCTCACTAGAAATTGTGGCAATACTTCATCAGTGGTATGGTGACTCCAGGCCACGGTGACCAGCTGTATGTTGGTTCTGTCATTCCAACTCCGCTCCGCCAAGAAGGCGGGTTACCTCAAGATAGCGCTACCCACCTCTATGAGGTACGAGTGTGAATGGTTCTATGTCAAGAACCTGGATGACAGTGCTTTGTGCTTTACTGGGCGGGAGCCGATGTCAATGGACGACTAGAACCGCGGGGTGGAGCTAGATTTGAAAGTTGAGGTGGATCCTCTTTTATCGAGGCTCAATATTGAAAGGGAAATAGGCTTACACCTTTTCCTAATTAATTTTGGTGGTTGAATTGCCCAACACAAATAATTGGACTAACTAGTTTGCTCTAGATTATGAGTTCTATAGGTGCCAAAGGTTCACTTCAAACCAATAAAAAGACCGAAAAAGGGATTCAAATATAGAGAGCAAAGTCAGCCGAAGTGTCCCCTGGTCTGGCGCACCGGACTGTCCGGTGTGCCACCGGACAGTGTCCGGTGCACCAGGGACTCCAACTCCGAACTGCTCACCTTCGGGAATTCTGGAGGCCGCTCCGCTATAATTCACCGAACTGTCCGGTGTAGCACCGGACAGTGTCCGGTGGCGCACCGGATTGTCCGGTGTGCCAGTGGAGCAACGGCTACTTCGCGCCAACGGTCGTCTGCAGAAGGCATTAAATGCGCTACAGTGCGCGCCAGAGTCAGAGCAGAGCCAGATGGCGCACCGGACAGTGAACAGTACCTGTCCGATGCACCACCGGACTGTCCGGTGGCCCAGAAGACAGAAGCTCCAACGGTCAGAATCCAACGACTGGGTGACGTGGCAGGCGCACCGGACAGTGTCCGGTGGCGCACCAGACTGTCCGGTGTGCCATGCGACAACAGCCTTCACCAAACGGCTAGTTTGGTGGTTGGGGCTATAAATAACCCCAACGACCCACCATTCATTGCATCCAAGTTTTCAGACTTTCTACACCTTACAAGAGCTATAACATTCAATACAAGACACACCAAAGAGATCAAATCCTCTCCCAAGTCCAAAGATCATTCCTAATCAAATAGTGACTAGTGAGAGAGTGACTTGTGTTCATTTGAGCTCTTGCGCTTGGATTGCTTCTTTTTCTCATTCTTTCTTGTGATCAACTCAATTGTAACCGAGGCAAGAGACACCAATCGTGTGGTGGTCCTTGCGGGGACTTTGTGTCCCGTTTGATTGAGAAGAGAAGTTCACTCGGTCTAAGTGACCGTTTGAGAGAGGGAAAGGGTTGAAAGAGACCCGGTCTTTGTGACCACCTCAACGGGGAGTAGGTTTGCAAGAACCGAACCTCAGTAAAACAAATCCTTGTGTCTCACTCTTTATTTGCTTGTGATTTGTTTTTCACCCTCTCTCTCGGACTCGTTCATATTTCTAATGCTAACCCGGCTTGTAGTTGTGCTTAATTATATAAATTTCAGATTTGCCCTATTCACCCCCCTCTAGGCGACTTTCAATTGGTATCAGAGCCGGTACTTCATTAGAGCCTAACCGCTCGAAGTGATGTCGGGAGCATCCGCCAAGAGGGAGCTCGGGACCGGCGACAAGTCCGCAAGCTCGAGGAGAACGTACTCAAGGGAGTCCGCCCACAAGCACAGGGAGGAATCCTCCTCCTCCATCAAGTCCTAACGGAAGGGTGACAAGAATAAGATGAAGAAAGTGGTATACTACGAGACCGACTCTTCGTCACCCTCGACCTCCGGCTCGGAAACGACATCCGTCACTTCTAAGCGCCATGAGTGCAAGAAGTATAGTAAGATGCCCCTTCGCTACCCTCGTATTTCAAAACGCACTCCATTACTTTCCGTTCCATTAGGCAAACCACCTATGCTAGAAGGTGAAGATTATTCTATGTGGAGTGATAAAATGAGGCATCACCTAACCTCACTCTACAAAAAGCATATGGGATATTGTTGAGTATGGAGCGCAGGTACGAAAGAAGGGAGACAAAGATTACGACTCGGAGGAGGTCGAACAAATCAACACTTCAACTCCCAAGCCACAACTATACTCCTCGCCTCTCTAAGTCGAGAGGAGTATAATAAGGTGCAAGGGTTGAAGAGCGCAAAGGAAATTTGGGACGTGCTCAAGACCAAGCACGAAGGAGACGAAGTGACCAAGATCACCAAGCGGGATACGATCGAGGGGGAGCTCGGTCGCTTCATGCTTCACCAAGGGGAGGAGCCACAAGCAATGTACAACCGGCTCAAGACCTTGGTGAACCAAGTGCGCAACCTCGGGAGCACAAAATGGGATGACCATGAAATGGTCAAGGTTATTCTAAGATCACTAGTATTTCTTAATCCTACGCAAGTGCAATTAATTCGTGGTGATCCTAGATATACACTAATGTCTCCCAAGGAAGTAATAGGAAAATTTGTGAGCTTTGAGTTGATGATCAAAGGCTCCAAGAAAATCATCGAGCAAGGCGCCTCCTCCACGCCCGAAGCACAACCAATCGCATTCAAGGCAACGGAGGAGAAGAGAGAAGACTCTACACCAAGTAGAGTCCCCATCGACGCCTCCAAGCTCGACAACAAGGAAATGGCGCTCATCATCAAGAGCTTTCGCCAAATCCTGAAGCAAAGGAGGGGGAAGGACTACAAGTCCCGCTCCAAGAAAGTTTGCTACAAGTGTGGTAAGCCCGGTCACTTTATTGCAAAATGTCCATTATCAAGTGACAGTGACAGGGGCGACGACAAGAAGGGCAAGAGGAGAGAAAAGAAGAGATACTACAAGAAGAAGGGCGGCGATGCCCATGTGTGCCGCGAGTGGAACTCCGATGAGAGCTCCACTGACTCCTCCTCCGACGAGGACGCCGCCAACATCGCCGTCACCAAAGGGCTCCTCTTCCCCAACGTCGGCCACAAGTGCCTCATGGCTAAGGACGGCAAAAGGAAGAAGGTAAAATCAAAATCCTCCACTAAATATGCAACCTCTAGTGATGAGGGTAATTCTAGTGATGAGGAGGATAATTTGCTTACCCTTTTTGCCAACCTAAACATGCAACAAAAGGAAAAGTTAAATGAATTAATTAGTGCTATTCATGAGAAGTATGAACTCTTGGACACCCAAGAGGACTTCCTAATTAAGGAAAACAAGAAGCATGTTAAGGTTAAAAATGCTTATGCTCTAGAAGTAGAAAAATGTGAAAAATTATCTAGTGAGCTAATCACTTGCCATGATATCATTGCCAACCTTAGAAATGAAAATGCTAGATTAATTGCTAAGGTTGATTCAAATGTATGTGATGATTCAATTTCCAATCTTAGAGATGATAATGCTAGTTTACTTGCTAAGATTGAAAAATTGAATGCTTCTCTTGCTAGCCTTAGGATTGAAAATGAAAAATTGATTGCTAAGGCTAAAGACTTATATGTTTGCAATGCTTCCATTTCCAATCTTAGAAGTGAAAATGACATTTTACATGCTAAGATTGTTGAACTAAAATCTTGCAAACCCTCTACATCTACCGTTGAGCATATTACAATTTGCACTAGATGTAGAGATGTTAACATTAATGCTATTCATGATCACATGGCCTTGATTAAACAACAAAATGATCATATAGCAAAATTAGATGCTAAAATTGCCGAGCATGAGTTAGAAAACGAAAAATATAAATTTGCTCGTAGCATGCTTTATAGTGGGAGACGCCCTGACATCAAGGATGGCATTGGCTTCCAAAAGGGAGACAATGTCAAACTTAATGCCCCTCCTAAAAAATTGTCAAACTTTGTTAAGGGTAAGGCTCCCATGGCTCAGGATAACGAGGGTTACATTTTATACCCTGCCGGTTATCCCGAGCACAAAATTAGGAGAATTCACTCTAGGAAGTCTCACTCTGGCCCTAATCATGCTTTTATGTATAAGAGTGAGACATCTAGTTCTAGACAATCCATTCATGCTAAATTGCCTAAGAAGAAAACTCCAATTGCATCAAATGAACCTAGCATTTCATTTAAAACTTTTGATGCATCCTATGTTTTGACTAACAAATCTGGCAAAGTAGTTGCCAAGTATGTTGGGGGCAAACACAAGGGGTCAAAGACTTGTGTTTGGGTACCCAAAGTTCTTGTATCTAATGTCAAAGGACCCAAAACCGTTTGGGTACCTAAAATCAAGAACTAAATTTGTTTTGTAGGTTTATGCATCCGGGGGCTCAAGTTGGATCATCGATAGCGGGTGCACAAACCATATGACAGGGGAGAATAAGATGTTCTCCTCCTATGAGAAAAACTAAGATCCCCAAAGAGCGATCACATTCGGGGATGGAAATCAAGGTTTGGTCAAAGGATTGGGTAAAATTGCTATATCACCTGACTACTCTATTTCAAATGTTTTTCTTGTAAATTCTTTAGATTACAATTTGCTTTCCCTTTCTCAATTATGTAAAATGGGTTACAACTGTCTTTTTACGGATATAGGTGTTACTGTCTTTAGAAGAAGTGATGATTCAGTAGCATTTAAGGGAGTGTTAGAGGGTCAGCTATACTTAGTAGATTTTGATAGAGCTGAACTCGACACTTGCTTAATTGCTAAGACTAACATGGGCTGGCTCTGGCATCGCCGACTAGCACATGTTGGAATGAAGAATCTTCACAAGCTTCTAAAGGGAGAACACATTTTGGGACTAACAAATGTTCATTTTGAGAAAGACTGGATTTGTAGCGCATGTCAGGCAGGGAAGCAAGTTGGTGTTCATCATCCACACAAGAATATCATGACGACCGACAGGCCGCTTGAGCTCCTACACATGGACCTATTCGGCCTGATAGCTTATATAAGCATCGGCGGGAGTAAGTACTGTCTAGTTATTGTGGATGATTATTCTCGCTTCACTTGGGTATTCTTTTTGCAGGAAAAATCTCACACCCAAGAAACTTTGAAAGGATTCTTGAGACGGGCTCAAAATGAGTTCGGCTTGAGGATCAAGAAGATAAGAAGCGACAACGGGACGGAGTTCAAGAACTCTCAAATTGAAGGTTTCCTTGAGGAGGAAGGCATCAAGCATGAGTTCTCTTCTCCCTACACGCCACAAAAAAATGTTGTAGTGGAGAGGAAGAATAGAACTTTATTGGACATGGCAAGGACCATGCTTGATGAGTACAAGACTTCGGATCAGTTTTGGGCAGAGGCGGTCAACACCGCGTGCTACGCCATCAACCGGTTATATCTACACCGAATCCTCAAGAAGACATCGTATGAAGTCCTAATCGGTAAAAGCCCAATGTTTCATATTTTAGAGTCTTTGGTAGCAAATGCTTTATTCTTGTTAAAAGAGGTAGAAAATCTAAATTTGCTCCTAAGGCTGTAGAAGGCTTTTTACTAGGATATGATTCAAACACAAGGGCATATAGAGTCTTTAACAAGTCCTCTGGACTAGTTGAAGTTTCTTGTGACATTGTGTTTGATGAGACTAACGGCTCTCAAGTAGAGCAAGTTGATCTTGATGAGCTAGATGATGAAAAAGCTCTGTGCGTTGCGCTAAGGAACATGTCCATTGGGGATGTGTGTCCTAAGGAATTCGAAGTGCCTCCACAAGCACAAGATCAACCATCTTCCTCCATGCAAGCATCTCCACCAACTCAAGATGAGGATGAGGCTCAAGATGATGAAGAGGAAGATCAAGAAGATGAGCCACCTCAAGAAGAGAGCAATGATCAAGAGGGAGATGCCCATGATCAAGAAGAAGAAGATGAACAAGTTCCAAGACCGCCACACCCAAGAGTCCACCAAGCAATTCAACGAGATCACACCGTGAACACCATCCTCGGCGATATTCAAAAGGGGGTAACTACTCGATCTTGTGTTGCTCATTTTTGTGAACGTTACTATTTTGTTTCCTCTATTGAGCCACACAAGGTAGAGGAAGCACTTCAAGATTCGGATTGGGTGGTGGCGATGCAAGAGGAGCTCAACAATTTCACAAGGAATGAGGTATGGCATTTAGTTCCACGTCCTAATCAAAATGTTGTAGGAACCAAGTGGGTCTTCCGCAACAAGCAAGATGAGCATGGTGTGGTGACAAGGAATAAAGCCCGACTTGTGGCCAAGGGATATTCACAAGTCAAAGGTTTGGATTTCGGTGAAACCTATGCACCCGTAGCTAGGCTTGAGTTAATTCGCATTTTACTTGCCTATGCTACTTACCATGGCTTTAAGCTTTACCAAATGGACGTGAAAAGTGCCTTCCTCAACGGACCAATCAAGGAAGAGGTCTATGTTGAGCAACCTCCCGGCTTTGAAGACAGTGGGTACCCTAACTATGTATATAAACTCTCTAAGGCGCTTTATGGGCTCAACCAAGCCCCAAGAGCATGGTATGAATGCCTAAGAGATTTTCTTATCACTAATGGCTTCAAAGTCGGAAAGGCCGATCCTACACTCTTTACCAAAACACTTGAAAGTGATTTGTTTGTATGCCAAATTTATGTTGATGATATCATATTTGGGTCTACTAACGAATCTACATGTGAAGAGTTTAGCAGGATCATGACACAAAAATTCGAGATGTCTATGATGGGGAGTTGAAGTATTTCTTAGGATTTCAAGTAAAGCAACTCCAAGAGGGCACCTTCATTAGCCAAACAAACTATATTCAAGACATTCTAAACAAGTTTGGGATGAAAGATGCCAAGCCCATCAAGGCACCCATGGGAACCAATGGGCATCTCGACCTCGACACGGGAGGTAAATCCGTAGATCAAAAGCTATACTGGTCGATGATAGGTTCTTTACTCTATTTATGTGCTTCACGACCGGATATAATGCTTTCTGTATGCATGTGTGCAAGATTCCAAGCCGATCCTAAGGAAGCTCACCTTAGGGCCGTAAAACGAATCTTGAGATATTTAGTTTATACTCCTAAGTTTGGCCTTTGGTACCCCAGGGGATCCACATTTGATTTAATTGGTTATTCGGATGCCGATTGGGCAGGGTGTAAAATTAATAGAAAAAACACATTAGGGACTTGCCAGTTCTTGGGAAGATCTCTGGTGTCTTGGGCTTCAAAGAAGCAAAATTCTGTAGCTCTTTCTACCGCCGAAGCTGAGTATATTGCCGCAGGACATTGTTGCGCAATTGCTTTGGATGAGGCAAACCCTTAGGGACTATGGTTACAAATTAATCAAAGTTCCTATTCTATGTGATAATGAGAGTGCAATCCGCATGGCGGATAATCCCGTTGAGCATAGCCGCACTAAACACATAGCCATTCAGTGTCATTTCTTAAGGGATCACCAACAAAAGGGGGATATCGAGATTGCATATATTAACACCAAAGAACAATTAGCCGATATCTTTACCAAGCCATTAGATGAACAAACATTTACCAAACTTAGGCATGAGCTAAATATTCTTGATTCTAGGAATTTTTATTGATGTTTTGCATACATAGCTCATTGATATACCTTTGATCACCTCTCTTTCATGTGCTATGACTAATGTGTTTTCAAGTGCATTTCATGCCAAGTCAGAGATTGAAAGGGAAAAGGAGTCTTCGGCGAAGACAAAGGCTTCCACTCCACTCCATCGAAAATTACTCATCCTTCGTCGTCGCTCCGCGCCACTCTCCAACTTTGGTATAATCTTCACTCATATGTTATTTACCATATGGAGAGAAAGTAATAAGGGCTTATATTTCACTCTAGTATCCGTTTTTGGCGATTCATGCCAAAGGGAGAGAAAGTATTAGCCTAAAGCAAAAGGACCGCACCACCACCAATTTCCAAAATTTTGAGTTAAGAAAAGAAATTTTCAAATTGGTATCTTATTTTTGATAGAATTTCAAATTGGTACAACCCTTTCAAAACTAATATCTAAAACCCTCTTGAACACTAAGAGGAGGATTTGATTGAGGGGGAGTTTTGTTTAGTCAAAGGAAAAACATTTGAAACAGGGGGAGAAAATTTCAAATCTTGAAAATGCTTCTCAAAACATTACTCATTTACCTTTGACTATTTGCAAAAGAACTTTGAAAAGAATTTACAAAAGGATTTGCAAAAACAAAACATGTGGTGCAAGCGTGGTCCAAAATGTTAAAATGAAGAAATCAATCCATGCATATCTTATGAAAATTTATTGGTTCAATTCTAAGTAACCTTTGCACTTACATTCTAAAAACTAGTTTAGTTATGCACTTCTATAATTGCTTTGGTTTGTGTTGGCATCAATCACCAAAAAAGGGGAGATTGAAAGGGAAATAGGCTTACACCTTTTCCTAATTAATTTTGGTGGTTGAATTGCCCAACACAAATAATTGGACTAACTAGTTTGCTCTATATTATGAGTTCTATAGGTGCCAAAGGTTCACTTCAAACCAATAAAAAGACCGAAAAAGGGATTCAAATATAGAGAGCAAAGTCAGCCGAAGTGTCCCCTGGTCTGGCGCACCGGACTGTCCGGTGCACCACCGGACTGTGTCCTGTGCACCAGGGACTCCAACTCCGAACTGCTCACCTTCGGGAATTCTGGAGTCCGCTCCGCTATAATTCACAGGACTGTCCGGTGTAGCACCGGATAGTGTCCGGTGTGCCAGCGGAGCAACGGCTACTTCGCGCCAACGGTCGTCTGCAGAAGGCATTAAATGCGCTACAGTGCGCGCTAGAGTCAGAGCAGAGCCAGATGGCGCACCGGACAGTGAACGGTACCTGTCCGGTGCACCACCGGACTGTCCGGTGGCCCAGAAGATAGAAGCTCCAACAATCAGAATCCAACGACTGAGTGACGTGGCAGGCGCACCGGACTGTCCGGTGTGCCATGCGACAGCAGCCTTCACCAAACGGCTAGTTTGGTGGTTGGGGTTATAAATAACCCCAACCACCCACCATTCATTGGATCCAAGTTTTCAGACTTTCTACACCTTACAAGAGCTATAGCATTCAATACAAGACACACCAAAGAGATCAAATCCTCTCCCAAGTCCAAAGATCATTCCCAATCAAATAGTGACTAGTGAGAGAGTGACTTGTGTTCATTTGAGCTCTTGCGCTTGGATTGCTTCTTTTTCTCATTCTTTCTTGTGATCAACTCAATTGTAACCGAGGCAAGAGACACCAATTGTGTGGTGGTCCTTGCGGGGACTTTGTGTCCCGTTTGATTGAGAAGAGAAGCTCACTCGGTCTAAGTGACCGTTTGAGAGAGGGAAAGGGTTGAAAGAGACCCGGTCTTTGTGACCACCTCATCGGGGAGTAGGTTTGCAAGAACCGAACCTCGGTAAAACAAATCCTTGTGTCTCACTCTTTATTTGCTTGCGATTTGTTTTTCACCCTCTCTCTCGGACTCGTTCATATTTCTAACGCTAACCCGGCTTGTAGTTGTGCTTAAGTATATAAATTTCAGATTCACCCTATTCACCCCCCCTCTAGGCGACTTTCAAAGATGTTGAAGGAGCAAGGCATCACTGGCGCGAGATTGGTGCGCGTATTCATGCATCGATGAATTCAGCCCTTGATGGTTCACCGAAGGCCGATGTCCATGTATTCCAGCGTTAATGACCCTGACCGTGGCTCCATCGAGCCGCTCACGCTGTCCGAGATCAAGGCGAGGGTTAAGGTTATCAGTGTGCTGCCGTCAGAGCCCTTCATGGATGAGGATTTACTGCACCCCCTTTCTTGGGGCATGCTGGTGATCTGGCAAGCCCTTCTTTCCATTCCTCTCTCTTTTCATTTTGCTTCGTTCGTGATGTTGAGTCATGGTTCCTGCAGGGGATTAGTCCTCTGGCGCCCAGCCTTCCACCACTCCCTGAGGGGGGGGGCACAGTCCAACTGGAGCACAAGCGCAAAAGGAGCGACAGGGAAACCCTGGGGCGCATGAGTCACCTTTAAGCGAAGAAGAAGAAGAACAAGGACGTTGCATGCCCCACTTGGTCGAGCGAGGGAGCTATTCTTCCTCTTGTCTTGGAGGGAACGTCTTCTTTAGCTTTTGGTGGAACGGGGACCGTGGCGCTAGTAGGTAGTCCATCATGCTCGACGATGTCGCAAACCAGCTCTAACATTCTGGCTGAAGTGAGCAGACCGGCCATGGATTCTATCCTTGTCGCAGCGCCTGCTGTTGATGTCGTGGCAAATACGGCTGTGAGAGGGTCGGCACAGGCGGCGGCGTCCCCTGTGATGCCCTCGGATCTTATGGGGTGTCGTGTGGAGGCGTTTCCCTGGGTTGCACCGCAGTCTTCCGTTCCTTCGCCGGTCGCGTATGGGAAAGTGGTTACTAGGACGTGATCGTCCCAGTATTTCAATTTGCTTCCCTTCTTGCTCCTGGTCCTATGTTCCCTGCCTGGTGTTCCTTTCCCTTCTTCTTCTCGTCCAGCGCGTACGTGGTGCACAAGTCCGTGAGGGACGTGGTCTTGGTGGTCAGAACGGCATCTGCATCCCCTGGGCCCCCGGACTGCAGTCACCAGGAGGTGCCCCCTTCTGGTTCCTAGGGGCGATCCCACGGGCGGAGCGCCACCCTCCTCCCCTGTGGCAGCGGCGCCGTCATCTTAGGTCGTTTCGGGGACGACGAGCATGACCATCTTGGAGGTGGTCCTTATCGAGTTGTCTCCACCTGCGTCGGCCCTAGGGGAACCCCTGGCGGCGGGCGTGGGTTCCTCTAGCGTGTCTTCACCAGTGAGCTCGCCTACTCTGCTACCACCTCTTATTGCCCTTGCACCACCGTCGGCTGCCATTGCATCTGATAACTGCTCAAAGGCTAGGCGACCAGCCCCCGGGTCCCTTAACCTTTGGGAGCGATCAACAGCGGTCATGGTCGCTCGCAGAGGGTGGCGATGCGAAAGCCGAAGAGCGAAAGCGGCTTGAATCGGCCTCGCTCCCAGATATCGCGGCTCTAGAAACCATTGAACGCATGCTCGGTGGTTTCGAGGATGCGATCTTGATTGCTCAGGCATCGGTGACGGGGGACCTCGTCCCTTCGGGCGGGTAAGTTTTTCTTTTGTATTTGCTCTTCACATGATCTTTTGTTCATCTGGATTGCTTGTATGGCTCCCTTCTCCAGCAACTTCTTGCTCGAGCAGAGGCTCGGGTGGAGGCGCTGCGATCAGCTTAGGTGGAGGTAGGGCAGCTTTGGGCGAGTGCCGCCTGCGCTAAGGAGGAAGAGCATGAGCTTGTTGACCTCCGCTCCAAAATCCCATGTCTCCAAGGCGAGGTTTCATCTTTGCGCGTGGAGTGCGACAGTGCTTGCAGCGATGTGGATCACCTCTGGATGAAAGTTCTTGACTCGGGGAGACGCTCTGTGGAGCGAAGGGTCGTGCCGAGCTGGCTAGATCATCCTCGCGGAAGGTGGAGGTTTTCTTGGATCAGGTGGGCTTGGAGCTTGCAAGGGAGTGTGACACGACTGAAGGTCCACTTCCTTCCTTATTCTTTGCGCCTTGATCATCTGTCGCCCCTGGTCGGTTCATGCCTTTTCTCCCACAGAGCTCCACAAGATGCTTGCTCTGGCACAAGATGTGAAGACCGTGGCAAACGAGGTGTAGGTGGCGACCGTTGACAAAGCATGCAAGCTTTCACTAGCTTACAAAAATGTCATTATCGTGGGATGCCGAGCGAACTCCCTTCATTCGGAGAGGAGCTCTGAACTCCATGAGTTATTCCTAGTTGCTAGCATGGTGTGTTCCCACCTCTCTCCTCCACCATCGACTGAAGCGCTCCTGGCTGATCTTCTATGGGAGCTACCCGACCATGTGGAGCGATCTGTTGCTGAAGTTGTTTGCCGAGTTGGTGGCATCGCCCTTAGCTAAATGGTTTCTCACTTTGATGAAATCGATGCCACCATCATCGCCGAGGGTTATGCCGCCGGTAGAAGCAATGAGGATCTAGATGCCATCGAGGATGAAGTCCGTCCCTTCACCTAGTTGATCATGAGTCGGATCGACTCCCTGACCGCCTCCCTGACCAAGGAGCCTCCCACTGGTGGCCCATCTTCCTCTACTTAGATGATGACACCTAGGATTCTTGTACTGTGCCTCCGTGTGGTGCCTTAGTATGTATAAGAACGCTCGTTTTCTATTTTTCTATGTGCCTCGGCACGAACAAAATGTAGACAATGGTTTCAATGTGCATCCTCGTCTTTCATTGATTTTTTTGGGACAAACATACATTTCTGTGCCTTGCCTAGGTGGGGTAACATTTTTCTTAGCTCTCTCGTCGGGATGCCCTTGCGCTTTGCACCTGCGCCTCCCTATCCGCTGACCTCACACGTTTGGGAACGTCAACAATGCCTAGGATCGTCTTTTGGCCTCGTCCTTGCTTGTCGAGTCTGATGGCTTTTGTTGGGGACTTGTTCTCAAATGCTATGAGTTAAGAACAAGGCAACACAGAAAATGTTAATCGGTAAAGTCCTTCGTCCTTCGAAGCATTATTTCCCTTAGGATATAATGATTTTCGGACGAAGGTTATGAAGGGTGTACCTTCATAAACACAGCATACAATGACGAAGAATGAATCATAAGGAATATGAAGGATAACATAAACAATTATATATTATTATCAACTTATTTTTGCATTATTATCATAAAGAATCAGAAATGACATCGAATTACAAAAGTACCTTCAGCTTGGAAGGAGATGAAAGTACAGGTGTGACGCAAAAGCAAATGCCAAATCAGCGTGAACAGTACGGGGGTACTGTTCACCTATTTATAGACACGGGACACAGCCCATACAAAATTACATTCATGCCCTTTACATTTGGTAATGATTCTATAGTAATCCACCAAGGTCTGAATAGCCTTTTCATCTTTATGTCGGTTTCATTTTCTGCTACCACGCCGAAGCTTTCCCGCTCACATCTTCGGCACTGCATCAACCTTCGTATTATCTTGGGCTTCTCCTACTGTGATATCGACTCGAGTCCGAAGATACCTGTTCACATATTATGCTCCAGAAATACTGTTAAATCCTGTTTTTGAGGACCTTCGTAAGCCGAAGGCCCCCAATAGTAGCCCCTCGCAATATTAATTTGTTTAAAATAATAAATTTAGATTGCGACATGGACGAAGGCTTTAAGCCGAAGGTCCGAAAAAACACCTTCCCTTTGCTAGAATAGCAACATTCACTGACAGGCGGGGTCTTTCAATTTTCGACGCACTGGGCGTATAAATAAGATCATACCGCAAGCTCATTTGGCACGCTCTCTTGCCATCTGCTCCCGCTCACTCAATTTTTAGCTCTTGCGCACCAAGATTTGCTTAGCTTTTAAGTTTTGAAGCTTCGACATCGAAAACAGTTTTTTAGTGTTTCCGAAGATGTCTGAAGATAAGAAGGCTGCTGCCGAGATGAAGCTGAGTCTCGATGAAGAGAAGAATCTGGGGTTTCTTATAGCAATGTCGAAGACCAATACAGAAAAAATCACCAAAGAGATTTTGGAAGGTTTGTCTGAAGATACTGGTGACAGCGACAGTTATGATGTGGATAGTGGTGGTGAAGACTCCGAAGATCGCCCTTGGCGACCAAGCCATGCGGTTTTCGGCAAATCAAGTATCAAAGAAAATCATCTTGTCAACATGAGAGGAAGGTATTTCCGGGACTTGTCCGTTGTTAGGGCCGACGAAGGAGAAAAGACTTGTCCGAACCCTGAAGAAAATGAAGTCGTAGTGTACCGAAGCTTTTTGAAAGCTGGACTTAGATTTCCCCTGAGCAACTTTGTCGTAGAGGTGCTGAAAATATTCGAAGTGTATCTTCACCAACTTACCCCCGAAGCAATCATAAGGCTGAATATCTTCGTGTGGGCCGTGAGAAGCCAAGGTCTGGAGCCTGATGCGAAAAGTTTCTGCAATATACACGAATTATCATACGAGACAAAACCTTGGGGTAAGGAACAGTATCACAATAATTTTGGCTGCTACAGTTTTGTTTCTCGGTCTGGGTCAAGCTGTCCCGTGCCAACCTTTCGGAAGAGATGGCCCGACGACTGGATGACAGAATGGTTTTATGTGAAGAATGACATGACAGTACGTGAAGATATCAAAGGTATAATTATGCGCCCTATTTGGCAAAGCTTCGGCCTGCGGAGGCCGAAGGTTGAAATGAATGAAGCTGCCGAAGAATGCCAGAGAGCCTTCGGTGTTATTTGTTCTTTTATTGGAACGAGAGATTTGGTACAAGAGCATATTGCCTTCAGAGTATGGCCGCTCGCGGAGAAATGGGAAATGCCGCAAGAAACCATAAAGGAGGCCGACGAAGGTGGACTTATCAGGCTGAAGTATACTTTCAAGTTCGGAGATAAATTTGTTGAGCCAGATGATGACTGGCTAAAAAGCATTGAAAATTTAAGTGATGAACTGCTTGGGGCTTACTCGAAGGCCGAAGATACTGCACTGTCAGCAGCCTTCGGAGGCCGAAAAAAGAAAAGACTGAACCGGGTGTTTGACGCAATCGGGTTCGTCTACCCTGACTATCGCTATCCCGTTCGAGGGCAGAAAAGAAAAAGCACAACCTCTGCGAAAGAAGAAGCTGCAGCTGCTCCTAGTGAGCCAGCACCGAAAAGAAAAAGGATAAAAGTCCTCACACATCGGCCACGCTATATTGAACCAGCCTCGGTGCCTGAGTTCACCGGAGAGACCTCTTCGGCCACCGAAGCTGAAAAGCCAACCAAGCCAACCTTGCTGCCAGAAGTCGCAGAAATGGCCGAAGCGCCAACAAGAATAGAATTGGAAGAACCAGAGATTTTGTTACCAGCAACCAAAGAGATGGCCGAAGTGCCATCGACAGAAAAAATGGAAGACGTAAAGGGATCAACCGAGGGATCAAAAATATCAGAAGCTTTAAGTCCTTCAGCAAATGTTGAGACAATAAAAAACCAAAAGGGGCCAGCGGTGACTCCGAAAAGAAAGAGGATGGTCAATGTGTTAGATGTTTTGGAAACAATTAAGTCCTCAAGCACAACTCCGAAGAAGACTGTTGCAATTTCCGAAGCAAAAACTGAAATTTCTGATACTAAGGCTCCCGAGCCAGAAACTGAAGCTGAAGCTGGGCCCTCAGAGCCTACAAAGGTAAAATCCTTGGAAACCGAGGAAGAAAAAATAACGGAGCCAATTCTTGTTGAAGAAATCAGTGTTGTTGCCCCCGAAGCATCCCCCAAAGTCCTTGATTATATTGTTCGTCATGCTTCGGGGAAAAAATTATCAGAAAAAGAGAAGCAAGAGGCCCAGCTCTACGCCCAAAAACTGAAGTATCCAAAGGGGGCGTTAATATTCAACGGCAGTGGAGAAGAAGACTTTTTGTATTGTCTCCCTGACAGCAAGGAGATTTCTGTCTGTCGGGAGATAAGCAAGAGCTTCGGATTCCCAACACTAGAAGACGGGCTCTCGGTGTTGTCGAAAAACGAACTGGCCGACAGCCTGGCATACAATAGCTTAAAGGTGCGAAAAATGAGATCTTTGTATATTTTTTTTTGTTGAGACCAAAATTTTTCGTTTGCTTGAATCTATTGACGTAAACACATTTTTCTTTGCAGGGCCTTATACTTAGCAATGCCCTCAGAGCCCAAAAAGATGCCGAAGATGAAGGGTGCGCTATAGCCCTGAGCAACCTTCGTTCCGAAGTAATTGAACTGAGGAACGAAGGTCTCGAAAAAGATAAAATATTACATTCATTGATAAATAAAATAAAAGAAGACGAAGCTGTTTTTAAAGGTCAAGCTGAGGCTCAGAAGCGTGAAATTGAAGATCTTCGAAAACAACTGGCCAGAGCCAAAGAGGAACGCATACTTGAAGAAACGAGGCGAGAACTTAGCGACCAATGGGCAAATCATTTAGAGGGAACTGTTGAAGAGCTTCGCTCGTCCAGGAAAAGATGCTATAACAAATCTATGGAGTGTGTTAAGAAGTTGAAAACTAGCTTCGCCAGCGTCGGCGCATTCTCGAGCGAAGAAAATTTTACAAGAGGTAACCCCGAAGGTGCCATCGAATGGATTAATCACGAAGCTGAGGCCTTCGAGGAAATTTTAAATAGCCGCGGAGACATATGTGCTTTCTCGGGTGCCAGGGGGATTGCCACCATTTTGGAGAAAAAGGGCTGCGAGCACGTAAAGATTTTAGCGCAATCCGAAGCTACCTTGTCCTTCGAAGATGCGAGAGATCTTTCAGCCGAGGCTAGCATGGTTGGTGGAAAAATTTTCACCGATATCTGGGATAATGGCGGTCGAGAAATGGCTCGAGAGATTATCCAAAAAAGCGAGAAAGGTATTCACGATGCTAGAGAAGTGGCTGAGGCTGCTGAGAAGAGCGCAGAGCCCGAAGGGCAACTAGGTATTAACTAATGGTTTTTATTGTGTTGTAATTTTTGGTTTTAAACTTCGTTCGCAATTTGTAATAGCAATGTAGCCGTATCCTGTCCTCCTTCAGATCCTGCTAAAGCGTCTCCGGGCTCTCACCCGAAAGGAGACGACGAAATTAAAAAGATGGCTGAAGCTATCATGGACGAAGTTGTTAATCGGCTCCTGAATGAGGCTGCAGAAGTTGTTCTGAGAGAAGATTAAGTACTATTGTAAAAACTTCTGAAATGTAACATGTGTGACATCTTGTAGCCCTGAATGTAATATACCTGCTTTTATTGTTCAATTCTTTACGATGCATGAAATTTTACATACGTACCGTTTTTGAGTCCTTGACGAAAAAACACCTTCCCTTCTTTTCATGCTTCGTGAAGAAGAATTTTCATTTGTCACAACAATATCCGTAGTGTTCTGATGAATAATATCCAAGCTTCGTGAAGATATTTTCCGAAGCTACACTTCCGAAGATCAATAGTGTATCTCCTTGCGACTTAGCATGATTTCCCCTTTTTCAAAACATTCTTCTGAAGATCGATATTGTGTCCCCTTCTTGTGCCATATGCAGCATGATGTATGATGCTTATGCTATGCGAAATGATGCGATGATGTTATGTTATGTAAGATGGTGTTTATTCCGAAGATACACACACATTCCTGCGATAAAACACATAATCTTTTTGAATCAGCGTTGTCTTTTTGCTATAAGCCTCCCTTAGGAGCTTCTTTGCCTTTTACTTCAGCGGAATCAGCGTTTATTTTTCGCTGTAAGCCTCCCTTAGGAGCTTCTTCGCCTTTTACTTTCAGCGGTATTCGCGTTGACTTTTCGCGCTTCGCCTTTTACTTAGGCGGTATCAGCGTTGACTTTTCGCTGTAAGCTCTGCATTCCCTTTGGAACGACTTTGGAGCAGAAAACTTACACTGCGCTCCCTTTGGAACGGCTTTTTGTGACTTCGGCAAACTTACTCTGCGTTCCTTAGAATGACTTTTTGTTGCTTCGAAGAATTTTTGATAATTCGAAGGTCCTCTTTGTTATCGCAAATCTTTAAGCTTCAACAACTTAAGCCTGTGGAGAAAATATATTTTCCAACGAAACTATTACATGAAATCTAAACAATGTCCTTTATTGCACAGAAAATAAAACTGAATGAAAAAGACTGCTATCAAGGTAGGATATTTGTCAATAGATGTGCTTTGACTCTGGCACAGTGCTGTTGACTGTGCGAGCTTCGGACTGTTCTCTGAAGTCCCTTTGGTGTGGAGCATATTGGCTCCCTTCTGGCTGCTGGCCTTGTTGCAGCGGTGGTGGAGGCGGAGGCTGTTGCCAGGAAGCTTGAGGTTGACTCGCCGAAGCAACAGAAACTGCAGGGTGGTTGCCTACATATTCTGGGATGTAAGGCGAATGATACGAAGCAGTGTGCATGACCTGCTTCGGTTGAGCCTGTTGTGCTGCAGCTTCGGCTATTTCCTTTTGCTTCTGGATGGTAACATGGCACATCCTGGTGGTATGGCCTTTGTTCTCACCACAGAACAAGCAAAAAATTCTTCTTGGTTGATCGCCAAATCTTCCGCCGAAGCCCCTGGCGCCTCTGCCTCTCGGAGCTGGTGGTCGGAAGGAGCCTTGCTGTTGCCCCGAAGCCTGTGAGGAGCACTGTGGCCTTTGCTGCTGGCTCCCCCTATCATCATTTTGAGTAGAGTTGTGAATTGATCTAACGTGCCTCGGATAGAACCTCCCTCTGAAGCCCCTGGTCATTTCAGAAAACCTGAAAGCCTCCTCCCTTCTTTGACGAAAATCATTATCGGCTCGAATATACTCGTCCATCTTTTGGAGCAGCTTCTCCAAAGTTTGAGGAGGCTTCCTAGCAAAGTACTGAGCTGAAGGTCCTGGCCGAAGCCCCTTGATCATGGCCTCAATGACAATTTCGTTGGGCACTGTTGGTGCCTGTGCCCTCAAACGCAAGAACCTCCAGACGTACGCCTGAAGGTATTCTTCGTGATCCTGGGTGCACTGGAATAGAGCTTGAGCAGTGACCGGCTTCGTCTGAAACCCTTGAAAGCTGGTTAACAACAAATCCTTCAGCTTTTGCCATGAAGTGATCGTTCCTGGTCGAAGGGAAGAATACCAGGTTTGAGCAACACTCCTGACAGCCATAACAAAAGATTTGGCCATGACTGCAGCATTGCCACCATACGAAGATACTATTGCTTCGTAGCTCATCAAAAACTGCTTCGGGTCTGAGTGGCCATCGAATATGGGAAGCTGAGGTGGCTTGTAGGACAGAGGCCAAGTTGTAGCCTGCAGCTCAGCGGACAGAGGAGAAGCATCATCAAAAACAAAATTCCCATGATGGAAATTGTCATACCAGTCATCTTCGTTGAGGAAACCCTCCTGATGAAGGTCTTGGTGCTGAGGCCTTCGGTGTTGCTCATCCTGAGTAAGATGACGAACTTCTTTAGAGGCTTCGTCTATCTGCCTTTGTAGTTCAGCTAGCCTGGCCATCTTTTCCTTCTTCCTCTGCACCTGTTGATGAAGCATCTCCATGTCTCTGATTTCTTGATCTATCTCCTCCTCTGGCGGTGTCGGGCTAACAGCCTTCCTTTTCTGGCTTCGGGCCTCCCGAAGGGAGACTGTCTCCTGATTGTGGTCCAGCGGTTGCAGAGCTGCAGCCCCAGTTGCTGAAGCTTTCTTCAGCGCCATAGCGAAGGTTTATGATCGCCGAAGGTGTTCAAAAACTCAAAGAGTGGAAGTGAGTTCACCGGAGGTGGGCGCCAATGTTGGGGACTTGTTCTCAAATGCTATGAGTTAAGAACAAGGCAACACAGAAAATGTTAATCGGTAAAGTCCTTCGTCCTTCGAAGCATTATTTCCCTTAGGATATAATGATTTTCGGACGAAGGTTATGAAGGGCGTACCTTCATAAACACAGCATACAATGACGAAGAATGAATCATAAGGAATATGAAGGATAACATAAACAATTATATATTATTATCAACTTATTTTTGCATTATTATCATAAAGAATCAGAAATGACATCGAATTACAAAAGTACCTTCAGCTTGGAAGGAGATGAAAGTACAGGTGTGACGCAAAAGCAAATGCCAAATCAGCGTGAACAGTACGGGGGTACTGTTCACCTATTTATAGACACGGGACACAGCCCATACAAAATTACATTCATGTCCTTTACATTTGGTAATGATTCTATAGTAATCCACCAAGGTCTGAATAGCCTTTTCATCTTTAAGTCGGTTTCATTTTCTGCTACCACGCCGAAGCTTTCCCGCTCACATCTTCGGCGCTGCATCAACCTTCGTATTATCTTGGGCTTCTCCTACTGTGATATCGACTCGAGTCCGAAGATACCTGTTCACATATTATGCTCCAGAAATACTGTTAAATCCTGTTTTTGAGGACCTTCGTAAGCCGAAGGCCCCCAACAGCTTTAGGGCCAACCGTAGTCGCATCGGTGGCGCCCAGACTGTCACCTACCAGGGACTTGACGAGCATCGAGACCAGCTCCAAGATGGAAGGTTCACATGCGTATGCTGCCTTGAACGAGGCGGTGGCTGTGATGATCCCACGTGGCCCCGACATCTTCAGCTTCAGGTATGTGTAGATGGGCACAACCATGAACTTGGCGTAGCACGACCTCCCGAGGATGGTGTTGTAGCATCCCGGGAAGTCTACCACCTCGAACTGCAGTCGTTCGATGCGGTAGTTGGCAGGATCCCCAAATGTGACGAGGAGGGTGATCCACCCGATGGGGTAAGCCTGATGGTCTGGGATGACACCATGGAACGACGCCGAGCTTGGGCGCAACACTGAGCGCGCAATACCCAGATCATCGAGGGTCTCAACGTACATGATGTTGGGACCACTCCCATCCATCAGTACCTTGGTAAGGTGTTTGACCCCACGACTGCCTCGACGATGAGGGGGCATGTCCCGGGATGTGGGATCACATCGGGGTGATCATAGTCGAAGACTATCGGGAATTCCTACCATCGTAGGTACCGCGGGACCATGAGCTCTGCGGCAAATACTTCTTGTCATGCCACCTTATGGTGGCGTCTGTATGGAAAATGGACCCAGGCCATTTGGCTCAAAAGGTTTTGGTGTTTGATGATCAACATAGCCTATAGACTAATGTGTTTGTTAGTGTTTGTATTTATAGTTCACAGGATGCGAAGAGGATTGGACTAAGGCACTGAGGATGCAACACCTCAAAAGAAGATATAAAAAGAGCTTAGAAGTCCAAGACTCAAGAACAAAAGAAGCCCAAGGAAACAACGAATAAATCCATGAAGTGGGCAGACAGCCAGCGCCCTAGTGGTGCACCGGACAGTGAACAGTACCATGTTCGGTGTGCACTGGACAGTCTGCACAGAGGGGCCCACAGCGAGGCGCCCTCGGGCTGTAGCACCGGACTGTCCGGTGTGCACTTGACAGTCTGGGTAACGGTCGTATCCAACGATCGACTGCTACAGACCCCAACGGTCGGCTGATGTGGCTAGGGCACCGGACAGTGAACATTATTTGTCCGGTGGGCACCAGACTGTCCGGTGCGAGCGTCGACAGAAAGTTGTTGCTTCTGTCCAACAACTATAATTGTGGGGGGCTATAAATACCCCCCAACCGACCATTTCAAGGTGTGGGAGTCCAAGCAACATACCAAGGCATGTTGTACACATTTCCAAGTGCTCAAACACCCAAGTGCTTAATAGAATCACTCGGTGATTAGCGTAGGTGCTTTGTGAAGTTCTTAGGTTAGTTAGACCGCATTAGCGCTTGCTTTAGGTGAAACCTAGTTAGTTGAGTAAGTTTAGAAAAACCACACAGCCCCTCGGCTCTTGCGTGAGCCGTTATAATTATACCGAGTGGGATGAGAGTCTTGTGAGACTGTGACAACCGTGTTTGTGTCACGACCGCCATCGTGTACCAAAGGGAATAAGGCCCACGGTGTTTCCGCTGGAAGCTCGTTAGTGGAGACGGCGAGGAGCGTCCGAGAGGAGCCGAAAGCGGAGCACCACTTGCGCGTGGAGAAGGCCCACGACTCTCTATGGAGTTATTCGACCGAGGTGCTTGGCCCTCGTGTGGGCTACCCTTTGCGTAGGGGCACCAATGAGGATTAGTCGGAACCTTACGTGGTTCCAGATACCTCGATAAAAATACCGGCATCATCCATGAGAGTTTGCATCTCTGCCTTGCTCTTTACTTTCCACATTTACATTAAGTATTTAAGTTTCAATCTTGTCTTTTTGGTAGATTGTTTAGATTGAAACTTAGCCTTTGCGGTAGAGATAGCAACACTTAGACAAAACCTAGTTTGCAGATTCTAGATTGTTTATTTGCATAGGTTTTGCTCTAGGGATTTAATTGTGGCCTAGTTTAGAAAGAGTTTTTAGAAGTCCAATTCACCGCCCCTTTTAGGCGTCACCGTTTCCTACAATTGGTATCATAGCTTGGTTTGGCTCATTTTTGAAACGTTTTAGCTTCACCGCGAAATGAGCCGACATCTTTTAGAGAATGGGGATATTTACCCATAGGCCACCACACTTCAACGACACTAACTTCTCATATTATAGTGCTAGAATGGCTTGTTACCTAGAGGTCGTTGATCTAGGTGTTTGGAGAGTCACTCGTGACAGGATGAAACCACCCAAGAATCCCGAGAGCCAAAAATTGCTTGTATGAATCTCTTAGCATGGATAATTTTAAACAAGTTTTTACATTAAAAACTTCTAATGAGTTTTGGCTAAAATTGCATGAGCTCCATGACGGCACATCAAATGTTCGTGAGCAAAAACATTGCCTAGTCTTAAATGAGTATAATTCTTTTGCTATGAAGGATAATGAGCTTGTTAGATATATGTATTCTCATTTGAATCCAATCATCAATGAGCTCAATTCTATTGACATTAATAAGCTAGGTGATGTGGACATTGTGAGAAAGATTATCTCCCTACTACCACAACAAAGATATGGAGCATCATCACCATTCTTCACAGCATGGAGGACTTGAGTCAAATGACCTCGACCATTGTGATTGGGAATATTGCGACATTTGACTTATCGTGAAAATGGGTCGACAAGAGGAGCCAACTTCTTCAAGGCCATATGCTGTTGCATGTGATGAAAATAGTAAAGAAAAGAAGAAGGCTCCCGCTCCAAGTTCCTCAAGTGATGAAGAGGAAGAAGAAGAAAGTGATGATGATGAAGATAATAAACCATCAACATCATCCTCTAAGGACGAAGAAACAATCCGACGCGTCAGAAATGTTATGGGGATGACCCATAAGATTAATATAATGGGTGTGCCTTATGGCAAGAGGTAAAATGAGTATTCCATCCTCTACTGATGATAGCAGTAGTGATGATGAAGGTGAGGGAAAACCATCATAGATGAGCTTGCGATAGCCGTAAATTTTTTTCAAGATGTATGCACTAAACAAAAGGCTCAACTTAAAACTTTAAAAAATAAGTTGATTAGCTCTCAAAATGATTGTAAATGTTTACTAGAAAATTTTAAAACATTTGCAAATTTGAATTGTGAGCTATCAACAAAAAATGAGCAATTTGAGTCTAGTTCTCCATCCTCGGCTACCGATGATGGCCTTATTAAAAAGAATGAAAAACTTAAGGCCAAGTTAGCTAGCTCTCAAGAAGCCATTGAAAACTTGCTAGGAAAAATGGAAATTCTTAACATACATAATAATGAGCTAACTACTAAGTTAGAAAACATTGGTAGCACTCCAAGAGTATCTTTGGGTGAAATACCTGAAATTATTAAGAAAGATGCTTCTACTTCTTGTTTTGATTTAATTGATGATTCTAACCTTTCCAATCAAGTTTCTGTTAAGAATATTGCTATAGAAACATGTTTGGATGAGATTGCAATGAAGAATGAACAATTAAAGCAATCGGTGGCTCGCCTTGGCAAGGCCTTGTATGACAAGAAAAGCAAAGGCAAACAAATCCAACCTGCTCAGGATAACACCACTGCAGGAGTGAATAAGCCTGTGGAGGGATAAAATGTGATTTGTAGGCTGTGTCACAAAGAAGGCCACAAGTCTTACCAATACAAGGCGACCACTGGGGATAAGCAAAAGCAAAAGCTCAAGCAAAAGCCATCAAGCAAAATCTCCAACACCTACATCAACAAGGTGGATAAAAATGTTGCTACACCATACTTAATCAAGAAGAAAAAGAATGGAAAGGTGATAGCAATCAAGGCCAACAAGCAAGCCAACAAAGGAAAGGGGGCCAAACGCATCTGGGTGCCAAAGAAAATTATTTCAACCATAAAAAGCACCAAGAAGGTTTGAATCCCAAGAGGGAAGTGAGAAGTCCGAAGGACTATGGGGAATTTGGGGACTTGGCAAAAATTGGGATGTATATCATGGGATGCATCATATTGGATCAAGTCTATTGCCAAGTTAGGTTAGTGAATACTTTGGACCCAAATTCCCCACCCATGACTAAGGTAACTAGATTTATTATATTCCTTTTTTAGATATGCGTATCTATTTTCTTGTATCTAGTCTTTACCTTACATGCCTAGTTTTACATGTGATATTTACTTTTGATATTAACTACATGCATACTAGGACAATCATATGGTAGGAATGCTCGCTTTCAATTCATATTATTGAGCAAGCCTACATGGTTTAAAATGTTTGGTTAAGCACGACACATAGCTTATTCAACATTCCTAAGAAAATAATACATCAATTGGTATCTTCATATGACATATACTACAGTTGATATAGTACAAGTGGTATAATAATTCAATTGGTATCATTTAACTTATATGTGCCAAAGCTCGGATTATAGATAATTTGTCCCTCTTGATATCAAATCAAAGTGCATGTCTCCTACAAGTATTCAAAAACTTGTATGCACATTTTCAGGGGGGTTACACTATAATCTAAGTATTTGAGACTAATACATATTTTTAAGTCTATTATATGTAGTAGTCTTATTGAAGGAAAATGGAGTCCCTGGATAAAGACAATAAGCTTCCACTGCAAATCTACAAGTAGTTTCATGTCTCACATGACTACATTTGGTATCTTTTACATGTCTTCTTTAGTTTTTTATTAGACTAGATTTCATATTTAATACTTCCCATATTGCTATAAATGCATATGCTGTCAAAATATATATGTTACCTATGCATAAGGGAAGTCAGTCTAATCAAATCATGTCTTGTACCTCTATTTCTCATATGCTTTTTCCTAAGTAGAGGATCTCTATCAGGGAGAATATTCCTTCGTCTCTAAAGGGGGAGAAGATTCTTTCAAACAGACAACACTCGTTTAGGGGGAGTAATCTTTTAGTGCTTCAATTGTTAAATCTCTTAAGAGTGCAAGTATTTTTTTTTGCTTCCTACATGCTTTTAATGTCTTCCTTTCCGGTGGCTGATGCCAAAGGGGGAGAAGTTTTAGGGACCAAAGCAATGAAAACTATATCAAATACCAAACATCACCAAATTAAATTTTTGATCTTGCAAGTAGTTTTGGCTCTTTGGTCTAAAATAGGAAGTAAGTAAATTATGGAGTTAGGGGAGACTTAAGTCCATAATATCACTTTGTGGGGACACTCATGCATCCTAGCAAGTAGATTGCATATTTTCATTCAAATGTTTGTTATATTTGTTTGTTTTGGTTGGGTTGTCATCAATCACCAAAAGGGGGAGATTGTAAGGAAAATAGACCCTGGGCCATTTGGCTCAAAAGGTTTTGGTGTTTGATGATCAACATAGCCTATGGACTAATGTGTTTGCTAGTGTTTGTATTTATAGTTCAAAGGATGCTAAAAGGATTGGACTAAGGCACTGAGGATGCAACACCTCAAAAGAAGACATAAAAAGAGCTTAGAAGTACAAGGCTCAAGAACAAAAGAAGCCCAAGAAAACAATGAATAAATCCATGAAGTGGGCAGTCAACCAGCGCCCTGGTGGCGCACCGGACAGTGAACAGTACCCTGTCCGGTGGGACATCGGACAGTCTGCGCAGAGGGGCCCGCAGCGAGGCACCCTCGGGCTGTAGCACCAGACTATCCGGTGTGCACCGGACAGTCTGGGTAACGGTCGAATCCAACGGTCAACTGCTATAGACCCCAACGGTCGGCTGACGTGGCTAGGGCACCAGACAGTGAACATTGCTTGTCCGGTGCGCCCATCGACAAAAAGCTGCTGCTTGTGTCCAACGACTATAATTGTGGGGGAGGCTATAAATACCCCCCAACCGGCCATTTCACGGTGTGGGAGCCCAAGAAACATACCACGTCATATTGTAGAGATTTCCAAGTGCTCAAACTCCCAAGTGCTTAATAAAATCACTCGGTGATTAGCGTAGGTGCTTTGTGAATGTAACACCCTGAATTTGGGGGTATAAAATTTCTTTGCTCATATTCACAAATTCAGGTGTTACTTCCTTTTCTCATCCTTCCTCATTCTTTTCTCTCTCATTTCTATAGGAGCTAAGTGCTTATTTTACTTGTAATTATAGTTTATTATGTTAAACCCTAAGGGATTATGAATTGTTGCATCATGTTGAACCCTAGATTTCACTTTTGTTTGGTGCATAATTCTCAAAAAGTCTAATTTGGATTTGGGGCTCATTTGAATTTGAATCAAATAGAATAAGTAAAAAAAGAAAAGGGAAAAACAATTCAGAATAAAAGAAAAAGGCAAAGCAGCCCACTTACCCGCCCCCCTCGGCCTTTCGGCCCAGTCGGCCCACCTCGCGCGCGCGCCTCTTCCCCCCCCCTCCTCTCTCTGCGCAGCGGGCCCGGCCTATCGGCGCGGCCGCCTTCCGCGTACCCGCCCCCTTCTCTCTCTGCTCGCCCGGCCCCACCTGTCGGCGCTCCCGTTTCCCCGCCCGCACCCGCTTTCTTCTCTCTCTCTGCGTCGCGGGCCCGGGCTGTCAGCCCCGTCGTCCCCGTGTAACCGCCGCCGAGCTGCTCGCGCCCGCCTTCCCCGCGCCCACGTCGCGCGTGGAGCTCGGAACTGACCCGCCCCTGGCCACTTGAGCCCCGAGCCCCACTCGCCCTCACCCTCTCCCCCATTTGCGCTCCAGTAGACCCTCTTTCCCTCTCGCTGCGCGCACGCAGAGCGCCGCCGCCATAACCCCGCCGTCCCGAGCTCGGTTCCCCGTCGCCGTTGGAGCTCCGCCACGCCCTTAGCCCCGGTGAGCTCCGCCCCGATGTCCGCAACCCGGAACGCGCCCCAATTCCCTCTCCCCCTCCCTATTTCCCTCTGCCCGCGCTCACCCGTCGTCCGCCGTGCAGCCGCCACCGTCGACCCGGGCCACCGTCGCGTCTCCGTCGCCGCCGAGGAGTCCCCGGAGCCCGCCTTGAGGTAAGGGACCTCTCCCGCCCCTATCGCCCCTTGTTTTGCTCTCTGCCGTGTGTAATTCCTCGCCGGAGTAGAGTAATCCCGCCGCCGAGCCACTCCGCCGTGAATCGCCCCCCTCCGGTGCCTCTGCCCCGACCCAGACCCTACCGGAGAACTCCCCGCGCCCTCCCCGACCTCCCCGACCACCCAGGTCACCCCGGAGCCCCGCCAATCGCCCGCGCCCCTCGTCTCCGGCGAGCCCTCCGCCGCGGGGACGAGCGCCGCCGCCCCAGCTAGCCGTAGGGAAGACCCAGGCCGCCCATCCGATCTCCGCCGTTCAACCCAGATCGGGCGGCCCTGATTCAACTCGCCCGGACCTAATCCTGGCCGTCCGCCGGAGATCCAGCGGCCCAGGCCCACTGCCCCCTCACCCCGTCTCTCTGCCCGTTAGGCCCCGCTTGTCAGCTCGCCCGCGCGCCCGCGCTGTCCGCCCGGCCCCGCCTGTCAGTCCGCCCGCGCGCTCTGCCCGCCCGGTCCCGCCTGCCAGTCGCCCGCGCCCGCGCTGTCCGCCCGGCCCCGCCTGTCAGCCGCTCACGCCGCCGCGCGCCCGCGCGCCCGCCGCGGGATCTAATCCTGGCCGTAGATCTGAGATCCAACGGCTGTAGGCGCCCGATACCCCTTCGCCCGCGCGTTTTCTTAAAGAACCCCTCTGTTTTCTGGAAATTGCGCCCGCCGTCCCTGGTTTCTCGCAGTTAGGTCCTCGGACCTTTTATTTAATTCAAAATAAGTCCTTAGGGTATAATTTTAACCCCTAAACTTGTAAAATTCATAACTTTGTCATATGAACTCCAAATTAGGTGCTTCAAATTGCAAAATGTTCATAATATTATTATCTATCTGTTTATGCAATGTTTCCCTGCTGTTTCCATGTCCCAATTAATGGTTAATCATTAGGATAAAGTTAATGTTATGGGAACCCTATTTGAGATAAATAAAAGATAGTAGACTTTAATAAAAGTTGGAGCACTTAAGTTTATGGACTCAAACACTTAAGTTTAGGAACTTAAACCAGGTAATTATTTAATCCCACCACTGACTTGAACCTGATTAGTGGATAATGAATCACTTCGTATAGTCCTCTACCCCAGACCTAGGGAACACTAGAGTGCCTATCACTTTTCTGTTATGAACATGTGACCTCTCTCTGCTGCATATGTTTGGTATATTGTTTTTGTTTGTTATTTTCCCAAGTGCATAGTGTGAATGATTGCTTTACGTAGACAACGAGCAGTCTGTGTTTCCCGAGGCAGTTGCAGAGGAAGTCCCTGATCAGCAGTTTGGTGAAGGCAAGTGTCCTCTGTCCCATTATGTCCTATTCATTTATAACTTACTACCCCGCATTACTTACTTGAAACCTAAGGATTGACTAGCTTTACACTTCACTTTGTCCTTGATGACCTATTGGGTTGTTATGGTTAGCACTTTGCTATTGCTTTAACATAATCAATGAACATGATGTGACTATTTATGATACTGTTATCCTGATGATGATGTTGATCTTGTGATACTCTAGGGGGCTCAGGCTGTTTCCTGAGTACCTCTCCGTAAGGACTGGTTCGTTGAGAGACCACCCGGGATAACAGTGCAACCATGAGGGTGAAATGGGATGCCCTTAGCTGATTAATTAGATGAACTAGAGGTGTAGTTGCTTAGCCGTCGTGCCGTCAATGGGGTCCAGGCACAGTGCTTGCTCTGCCGAGGCTGAGTGCCGAGGTTCTTTCGTTTTGCTCTTTGTTAGTCACTCTCCTGCGGGGAGGGGTACTGTGTTTATCAAACTGGAGAAACCTAACGGGCAGCTACGATCTCTAGGGAATCTTTGTAAAAGCTACGTAGTGAAGCCCTGCCGGACCACCTAGGTAGTGGTCAATGGGGAGTAGCTCTCCCCGGGTAGAAAGGGAATCATGACTCATGGGTAAAGTGTGCGACCTCTGCAGAGGGCAGTGAAACTGGTATATCAGCCGTGCTCACGGTTAAGAGCAGCCTTGGGATCCTCTTTGATTAGAGATACAGATGGTTCAAGATACAAGGATTATGTTATGGTTTCGGTTCGACTATGATGATATTGTTCCTCGATGAGGAAATGGTTTACGGGTTGGTTAATGCTAAAATCTGGCCTCTACTAATGATAAGTACCTGACCAACTAAAAGCAACTGCTTGAGCCTAACTCCACATAAAGCTAGTCCACCTCAGCCAAACGGGACATTTGCTGAGTACGTTGATGTGTACTCATCCTTGCTTTACCACAAAACACCAGGTTGCCCGCATTGTAATCACTGCTCAGGAGAAGGCGAAGCCTTGGAAGGAGACTTCCAGGAGTTCCAAGACTACGACGAATTCTAGGTGTGGGTTGGCAGCAACCCCCAGTCAGCTGCCTGTGGAGGCTTTATCTTTACTGCGTTTCGTTTAGCACTTTGATTTACTTGTTAAGACAATGACTATGTGGATGTCTATGACTCTATGATGTAATAAGTACTCTTTTATGTTATTATTCGAGCATTGTGTGATGATGTTCATTTATGTAATCGCTGTGTACGTGAGTTCTGATCCTGGCACGTACATAGTTCGCATTCGGTTTGCCTTTCAAAACCGGGTGTGACATAAGTGGTATCAGAGCCCATGCTGACTGTAGGACCGCTGACCTAGAGTAGCACTGGTCGTACTAAGGACTATTGACCCTCCCCCTCACCTTGACATCTGATGTTACTTCAAAAAAGTCGGTCACCTCGACCAACCCTATGTTTTACTATCTATCTATACAATACCTTGTTAAAATTTTTACCTTATTCTGTCTTTGGTTTATTCACTTGTCATATTAGTTCTGCTCTTACTCTTATGCTTACGGTGTCTTTTGTAGATGGCTCGTCTTAGACACACTGCACGTAAGTCGGTGATCCCTTTCCTGCCGTCTCGACTTGCGGAGCGTCCTCTGCACCGCACCGTGTCCGGACAGTCGAGTCACCTGGAGAGGCTGCACCACCGCCTGCGTGAGGAGCAGGAACGCCGGCGCCAGCACGGAGAGCAGCAGGGCTCTTCCTCCTCACCCCAGCAGGAGGTGGAGACCGTGAGGCCCCGTTCCTCTGTTGCCCAGCTGGAGGCGCCCCTTGTTCCACCGCGGGACGTCCCGGCTGTTGGAGGAGCTACTGGTGGAGATCCTGGAGGAGACCCCGACGACGACGACTCAGACCACAGCATGGAGTCTTCTGAGCCGCAGGAGGCGGAAGGATGGGTCGCCCGACCCATCACCCGTGACGCCGCTCGCGGTTGTCACTTCCACGACGCACTCGACACCTTGCTGCGCCAGGCTTTCGACCGGCACACCTGGTCGATCGAGTATCGTTGTGTAGTCTACCAGCACAGTCGCGGGAGGTACCCGGACCGCTGGGAGGCTACCTGCCTAGTTCGTCGTCCGGAGGATGACCTCCGGGGTGCGGAGGCCGTTTCGGAGCACTATTCCATCTCCGAGAGGGACACTGCAGAGGCGGCTATGCAGGATGCAGCACGGCGTGCACTCTCCCAGTACTGTTCTTTGTTCGGTGGGGTGGCCGACGGTCTTAACCTTCGGTACTACCCCCGCCGCCCTACTGGCAGCACAGAGAGTGTGGTTGTTTCACCTGTTGGTGAGGCTAACCCTAGGTTGAGCAGCACAGTCAACCTAGTCGCGGTGCTTAACACTGAGCTGGATCACTCTCTGGACGAGCTAAGCAGGGCTCGAACGGAGATTGCGGAGTTGCGTGCTGAGTTGGCAGAGCGCCACCACCAGGAGGGTGGTTCTCCCGCACCTGTTGGGACTCAGCACCCATACCGCTCACCGCCACGTGGTCACCACACTTATGGTTCCCCTGTCTGTAAGACCAGGATAGATCTGGATCCTTAGATCGTTAGCGTCGGAGTTTGTAATAATTCTTAAGTCAGATGTCTCAGTCTTAGGTAGTCAGTTTAGTTTGCTTATCAGTTGCTTCCATTTAGTTTAGTTTGCTTATCAGTTGTTTGCATGCTTGTTATGATGAACTTGTGCTGGATTCGAATCTTTGTAATGACTGTTGCCAACCTGCAGGTTTCCCCTGCAGTTCGGCTTAGCTAGTAATGTTAATGAAGTCAGTTGTTTAGTTGGGAAGCCATTTACTCTTACTTTCCTTACTCATCTGAGAAGCTGTGTTGAATCATGAATGAGGATCAGTGAAGCTCTTTTGTTCACTCAGTGTCATGAAGAATTCTGTATTCTCTTTTCTTATGCTGAAGGGTTGTAAGATCAATGCTGATGTATGAATGTCTTCCACAGATGTCTGACAACAGGCGCCGATGCAACAGGCGTGCTCAGCTGGAGCAGCATGACCAGCAGGAGGAAAATCAGAGGCAGCCTCCCCCACCACCCCCGATGTCAGTGGAGCAGATGTTCTTGATGCAGACCCAGGCAGTGCAGGCCATTGGGCAGACTCTGGCAGCCATGCAGCAGGCTCAACAGCAACCCCAACCCCAATTGCAAGTGCAGATGCCCCAGATGCCACGAGACAAGCGTGGTGAGTTCATGAGAGGGCACCCTCCTACCTTCGCCCATTCTGCTGACCCCATGGATGCAGAAGACTGGTTGCGCGCAGTGGAGAGGGAGCTGCGCACCGCCCAATGCGACGACAGGGAGAAGGTTCTGTATGGTCCCCGCCAGCTGAGGGGAGCAGCCCAGTCCTGGTGGGAGTCCTACCTCGCCACCCATGCTGACCCCGAAGCTATCACTTGGGAGGAATTCAGCGAGAGTTTCCGTCGGTACCATGTGCCGGAGGGACTGATGATCGTGAAGAAGGAGGAGTTTCTGGCTCTGAAGCAGGGACCCCTGTCTGTTAGTGAGTACAGAGACAAGTTTCTGCAGCTGTCTCGTTATGCACCCGAGGATGTCAACACTGATGCCAAGAGGCAGTACAGGTTCATGAGAGGTTTGGTGGATCCCCTGCATTACCAGCTGATGAATCACACCTTCCCCACCTTCCAGCACCTGATCGATAGGGCAGTCATGACCGAGAAGAAGCGTAAGGACATGGAAGATCGGAAGCGCAAGATGATTGGACCCCAGTCCGGAGGCATCAGCCGTCCACGTTTCTCAGGCAGTTCATCTCAGCAAGGCAGACCTGGTCACCCACAGGGATATCAGAATCAGAATCAGCGTCCGCATCAGCAGCCGTTTCAGAGACAGTACCCGCAGCAGCAGCAGCAGTATCGTCAGCACAGCCAGCAGGGAGGTAATCAGTATCAGAAGCAGAACAACCAGGCACCTCGCCTTCCTGCCCCAGCAGCGAATCAGAGCAACCAAGCAGCCCCAGCACAAGGAGGAGGCAGAGGATGTTTCCACTGTGGAGATCAAGGCCACTGGGCGATGCAGTGCCCAAAGAAGACGGCTCAGCAGCAGACCAACCCCAATGCTCCAGCAAGGCAAGGTGTACTGCAGCCGGCAGCAGGCAATCGTAACCAAGCGTACAACCGTGGAAAGGTGAACCACTTGGAGGCCGAAGCGATCCAGGATGCACCAGATGTGGCAGTAGGTATGTTCTCAGTCGAATCTCATCCCGCGAAAGTGCTATTCGATACTGGTGCAACTCATTCATTTGTCACTGCAACATGGGTAGAATTGCATAGCATCTCAGTAGAGGCAATGATGCCACCCATGAGGATTAATTCGGTTGGTGGCAAGGTGCAAACAGATAAAATATGTTCAAACATAATGGTGGAAATAAGGGGGATAGGATTCCCCAGTGACTTAATAGTAATAGACACCCCTGGGATAGATGTTATTCTAGGGATGAACTGGTTAATGAAGTATGAAGCAAATGTTAGTTGTGACAAGAGGACCGTAACATTGAAGTCCCCGTCAGGAGAAGAGGTAGTGGCCGAGCTAAGGATGCCTAAGTCAGAAGAGGGAGTCTGTCACCAGATTTCAGTCGATAGTAAGGAGCCCAACCCGCTCGAGGCTATCAAGGTTGTGTCGGGCTTTCCGGATGTGTTTCCCGAGGAGCTAACGGGCATGCCACCCGAGAGAAAAGTCGAATTTGCCATAGAGCTTATCCCTGGTACCGCCCCCATTTCAAAAAGAGCCTATCGAGTGTCTGGACCAGAGTTGGTGGAACTCAAGAAGCAGATAGATGAGATGTTAGAGAAGGGTTACATTAGACCAAGCACCTCGCCTTGGGCCGCTCCAGTGTTGTTTGTAGAGAAGAAAGATGGTACCAAAAGGATGTGCATAGACTACAGAGCCTTGAATGAAGTCACTGTCAAGAACAAGTACCCCCTGCCAAGGATAGAAGATTTGTTCGACCAGCTCAGAGGTGCCAGCGTATTCTCAAAGATAGATCTAAGATCTGGTTATCATCAACTCAGAATCCGACCCTCGGATATACCGAAGACGTCATTCATCACCAAGTACGGGTTATATGAGTTCACGGTTATGTCCTTTGGTTTGACAAATGCGCCAGCCTTCTTTATGTACCTGATGAACAGTGTGTTCATGGATTATCTGGACAAGTTTGTGGTAGTGTTCATCGATGACATTCTCATATACTCTCAAAGTGAGGAAGATCATGTAGAGCATTTGAAGATGGTATTGCAAAGACTTCGAGAGCATCAGTTGTATGCCAAGTTGGGCAAATGCGAGTTCTGGATTCACGAAGTCTTGTTTCTGGGTCACATCATAAACCAAGATGGGTTGGCAGTGGATCCAAAGAAAGTAGCAGATATCCTGAACTGGAAAGCACCGAAGGACGTTCGTGGGATCAAGAGTTTCATTGGAATGGCTGGGTATTACAGGCGTTTCATTGAAGGCTTTTCAAAGATTGCTAGATCGATGATAGCGTTACTAGCGAAGAAAGTTGAGTTTAAGTGGACTCAAAAGTGTCAGGAAGCATTTGAGGAACTGAAGAATAGACTGACTACAGCTCCTGTGTTAGTTCTGCCTGATGTTCACAAGTCATTCTCAGTGTATTGCGACGCTTCTTACACCGGATTGGGATGTGTGCTAATGCAAGAAGGGAGAGTTGTAGCGTACTCATCTCGACAGCTGAAGATCCATGAGAAGAATTATCCCACACATGACCTGGAGTTGGCAGCAGTGGTTCATGCATTAAAGACCTGGAGACATTACCTGTATGGGCAGAAGTGCGACATCTACACCGATCATAAAAGTCTGAAGTACATATTCACCCAGTCAGAGTTAAACATGAGGCAGCGAAGATGGTTGGAACTGATCAAAGACTATGAGTTGGAGATACATTACCATCCGGGCAAAGCCAATGTTGTTGCAGATGCTCTGAGCAGGAAAAGTCAAGTCAATATGTTGGCCTCGCATCCAATGCCGTATGAGTTAGCCAAGGAGTTTGATAGACTGAGCCTCGGTTTCCTGAATAGTACGCAAGGAGTGACAGTGGAATTAGAGCCCACCCTAGAGCGGGAGATCAAAGAAGGGCAGAAGGATGATGAAAACATCAACAAGATCCGGCAGCTGATCCTAGAAGGAAGAGGCAAAGACTTTCGAGAGGATGAAGAGGGGGTAATCTGGTTCAAGGACCGATTGTGTGTTCCCGACCTCAAACCTATTCGGGAACTGATCCTCAAGGAAGCTCATGAGACAGCCTACTCCATACACCCTGGAAGTGAGAAGATGTACCAGGATTTAAAAAGGAGGTTTTGGTGGTATGGCATGAAAAGAGAGATCGCAGAATATGTCGCCATCTGTGATAGCTGTCAGAGAACCAAAGCAGAGCATCAAAGGCCTGCCGGATTGTTGCAGCCATTGCGGATTCCTCAGTGGAAGTGGGATGAGATCGGGATGGATTTCATAGTTGGCCTACCTCGTACCCGGGCCAGCTACGATTCCATCTGGGTGGTTGTGGACCGCTTAACAAAGGTGGCCCATTTCATACCTGTGAAGACGACATACACCGGAGCAACGTTAGCTGAGTTATACATGCCACGGATAGTCTGCCTTCATGGTGTGCCGAAGAAGATAGTGTCAGATCGAGGAACGCAGTTCACATCTCATTTTTGGCAGCAGCTACAAGAAGCTTTGGGCACACATTTGAACTTCAGCTCAGCTTATCACCCGCAGACAGACGGCCAGACTGAAAGAACTAACCAGATCCTAGAAGATATGTTGAGGGCTTGTGCGTTGCAAGACAAGTCAGGATGGGACAAAAGGTTACCTTATGCAGAATTCTCCTACAACAATAGTTACCAGGCCAGCTTGAAGATGTCACCGTTTCAGGCACTCTACGGACGGAGTTGTAGGACTCCGCTGCATTGGGACCAGCCTGGAGAGAGACAGGTGTTTGGCCCCGACATCTTGCTTGAAGCCGAAGAGAATATCAAAATGGTTCGGGAGAACCTGAAGACAGCCCAGTCAAGACAGCGAAGCTATGCTGACAGAAGGAGAAGAGAACTGAGTTTCGAAGTGGGAGATTACGTCTATCTGAAGGTGTCACCTATCAGGGGAGTCAGAAGGTTCAGAGTTAAAGGCAAGTTAGCACCCCGGTACGTCGGACCATATCAGATTCAAGCCAAGCGTGGAGAAGTGGCCTACCAGCTCGACCTACTAGAGAGCTTGTCAGAAGTGCACAATGTATTCCATGTGTCGCAATTGAAGAAGTGTCTGCGAGTACCAGAAGAACAGTTACCAGTGGAGGGTTTGGAAGTCCAGGAGGATCTGACATACATAGAGAAGCCAACGCAGATTCTGGAGTTTGCAGACAGAGTCACCCGGAGGAATACCATCAGAATGTGCAAAGTCAGATGGGGTCACCATTCGGAGGAAGAAGCAACCTGGGAACGAGAAGATGACCTGAAGGCCAAATACCCTGAACTCTTTGCTGACCAACCTTGAATCTCGGGGCGAGATTCTTTTAAGGGGGATAGGTTTGTAACACCCTGAATTTGGGGGTATAAAATTTCTTTGCTCATATTCACAAATTCAGGTGTTACTTCCTTTTCTCATCCTTCCTCATTCTTTTCTCTCTCATTTCTATAGGAGCTAAGTGCTTATTTTACTTGTAATTATAGTTTATTATGTTAAACCCTAAGGGAGTATGAATTGTTGCATCATGTTGAACCCTAGATTTCACTTTTGTTTGGTGCATAATTCTCAAAAAGTCTAATTTGGATTTGGGGCTCATTTGAATTTGAATCAAATAGAATAAGTAAAAAAAAGAAAAGGGAAAAACAATTCAGAATAAAAGAAAAAGGCAAAGCAGCCCACTTACCCGCCCCCCTCGGCCTTTCGGCCCAGTCGGCCCACCTCGCGCGCGCGCCTCTTCCCCCCCCCCCCTCCTCTCTCTGCGCAGCGGGCCCGGCCTGTCGGCGCGGCCGCCTTCCGCGTACCCGCCCCCTTCTCTCTCTGCTCGCCCGGCCCCACCTGTCGGCGCTGCCGTTTCCCCGCCCGCACCCGCTTTCTTCTCTCTCTCTGCGTCGCGGGCCCGGGCTGTCAGCCCCGTCGTCCCCGTGTAACCGCCGCCGAGCTGCTCGCGCCCGCCTTCCCCGCGCCCACGTCGCGCGTGGAGCTCGGAACTGACCCGCCCCTGGCCACTTGAGCCCCGAGCCCCACTCGCCCTCACCCTCTCCCCCATTTGCGCTCCAGTAGACCCTCTTTCCCTCTCGCTGCGCGCACGCAGAGTGCCGCCGCCATAACCCCGCCGTCCCGAGCTCGGTTCCCCGTCGCCGTTGGAGCTCCGCCGCGCCCTTAGCCCCGGTGAGCTCCGCCCCGACGTCCGCAACCCGGAACGCGCCCCAATTCCCTCTCCCCCTCCATATTTCCCTCTGCCCGCGCTCACCCGTCGTCCGCCGTGCAGCCGCCACCGTCGACCCGGGCCACCGTCGCGTCTCCGTCGCCGCCGAGGAGTCCCCGGAGCCCGCCTTGAGGTAAGGGACCTCTCCCGCCCCTATCGCCCCTTGTTTTGCTCTCTGCCGTGTGTAATTCCTCGCCGGAGTAGAGTAATCCCGCCGCCGAGCCGCTCCGCCGTGAATCGCCCCCCTCCGGTGCCTCTGCCCCGACCCAGACCCTACCGGAGAACTCCCCGCGCCCTCCCCGACCTCCCCGACCACCCAGGTCACCCCGGAGCCCCGCCAATCGCCCGCGCCCCTCGTCTCCGGCGAGCCCTCCGCCGCGGGGACGAGCGCCGCCGCCCCAGCTAGCCGTAGGGAAGACCCAGGCCGCCCATCCGATCTCCGCCGTTCAACCCAGATCGGGCGGCCTTGATTCAACTCGCCCGGACCTAATCCTGGCCGTCCGCCGGAGATCCAGCGGCCCAGGCCCACTGCCCCCTCACCCCGTCTCTCTGCCCGTTAGGCCCCGCTTGTCAGCTCGCCCGCGCGCCCGCGCTGTCCGCCCGGCCCCGCCTGTCAGTCCGCCCGCGCGCTCTGCCCGCCCGGTCCCGCCTGCCAGTCGCCCGCGCCCGCGCTGTCCGCCCGGCCCCGCCTGTCAGCCGCTCACGCCGCCGCGCGCCCGCGCGCCCGCCGCGGGATCTAATCCTAGCCGTAGATCTGAGATCCAACGGCTGTAGGCGCCCGATACCCCTTCGCCCGCGCGTTTTCTTAAAGAACCCCTCTGTTTTCTGGAAATTGCGCCCGCCGTCCCTGGTTTCTCGCAGTTAGGTCCTCGGACCTTTTATTTAATTCAAAATAAGTCCTTAGGGTATAATTTTAACCCCTAAACTTGTAAAATTCATAACTTTGTCATATGAACTCCAAATTAGGTGCTTCAAATTGCAAAATGTTCATAATATTATTATCTATCTGTTTATGCAATGTTTCCCTGCTGTTTCCATGTCCCAATTAATGGTTAATCATTAGGATAAAGTTAATGTTATGGGAACCCTATTTGAGATAAATAAAAGATAGTAGACTTTAATAAAAGTTGGAGCACTTAAGTTTATGGACTCAAACACTTAAGTTTAGGAACTTAAACCAGGTAATTATTTAATCCCACCACTGACTTGAACCTGATTAGTGGATAATGAATCACTTCGTATAGTCCTCTACCCCAGACCTAGGGAACACTAGAGTGCCTATCACTTTTCTGTTATGAACATGTGACCTCTCTCTGCTGCATATGTTTGGTATATTGTTTTTGTTTGTTATTTTCCCAAGTGCATAGTATGAATGATTGCTTTACGTAGACAACGAGCAGTCTGTGTTTCCCGAGGCAGTTGCAGAGGAAGTCCCTGATCAGCAGTTTGGTGAAGGCAAGTGTCCTCTGTCCCATTATGTCCTATTCATTTATAACTTACTACCCCGCATTACTTACTTGAAACCTAAGGATTGACTAGCTTTACACTTCACTTTGTCCTTGATGACCTATTGGGTTGTTATGGTTAGCACTTTGCTATTGCTTTAACATAATCAATGAACATGATGTGACTATTTATGATACTGTTATCCTGATGATGATGTTGATCTTGTGATACTCTAGGGGGCTCAGGCTGTTTCCTGAGTACCTCTCCGTAAGGACTGGTTCGTTGAGAGACCACCCGGGATAACAGTGCAACCATGAGGGTGAAATGGGATGCCCTTAGCTGATTAATTAGATGAACTAGAGGTGTAGTTGCTTAGTCGTCGTGCCGTCAATGGGGTCCAGGCACAGTGCTTGCTCTGCCGAGGCTGAGTGCCGAGGTTCTTTCGTTTTGCTCTTTGTTAGTCACTCTCCTGCGGGGAGGGGTACTGTGTTTATCAAACTGGAGAAACCTAACGGGCAGCTACGATCTCTAGGGAATCTTTGTAAAAGCTACGTAGTGAAGCCCTGCCGGACCACCTAGGTAGTGGTCAATGGGGAGTAGCTCTCCCCGGGTAGAAAGGGAATCATGACTCATGGGTAAAGTGTGCGACCTCTGCAGAGGGCAGTGAAACTGGTATATCAGCCGTGCTCACGGTTAAGAGCAGCCTTGGGATCCTCTTTGATTAGAGATACAGATGGTTCAAGATACAAGGATTATGTTATGGTTTCGGTTCGACTATGATGATATTGTTCCTCGATGAGGAAATGGTTTACGGGTTGGTTAATGCTAAAATCTGGCCTCTACTAATGATAAGTACCTGACCAACTAAAAGCAACTGCTTGAGCCTAACTCCACATAAAGCTAGTCCACCTCAGCCAAACGGGACATTTGCTGAGTACGTTGATGTGTACTCATCCTTGCTTTACCACAAAACACCAGGTTGCCCGCATTGTAATCACTGCTCAGGAGAAGGCGAAGCCGTGGAAGGAGACTTCCAGGAGTTCCAAGACTACGACGAATTCTAGGTGTGGGTTGGCGGCAACCCCCAGTCAGCTGCCTGTGGAGGCTTTATCTTTACTGCGTTTCGTTTAGCACTTTGATTTACTTGTTAAGACAATGACTATGTGGATGTCTATGACTCTATGATGTAATAAGTACTCTTTTATGTTATTATTCGAGCATTGTGTGATGATGTTCATTTATGTAATCGCTGTGTACGTGAGTTCTGATCCTGGCACGTACATAGTTCGCATTCAGTTTGCCTTTCAAAACCGGGTGTGACAGTGAAGTGCTTAGATTAGTTAGACCACATTATCGCTTGCTCTAGGTGAACCCTAGTTAGTTGAGTAAGTTTAGAAAAACCACACAACCGGGCTCTTGCGTGAGCCGTGGTAATTGTACCGAGTGAAGCGAGAGTCTTGTGAGACCGTGACAACCGTGTTTGTGTCACGGGCGCCACTGTGTATTGAAGGGAACGAGGCACGCGGCGTTTCGGCCGGAAACTCGTTACGGGGAGCGTTCGAGAGGAGCCAGAAGCGGAGCACCACTTGCGTGTAAAGAAGGCCCGTAACTCTTTATGGAGTTACTCGATCGAGATGCTTGGCCCTCGCGTGGGCTCCCTTTGCGTAGGGGCACCAACGAGGATTAGTTGGAACCTTGCGTGGTTCCGGATACCTCGGTAAAAATATCGACGTCATCCACGAGAGTTTACATCTCTACCTTGCTCTTTACCTTCCAAATTTACATTAAGTATTTAAGTTTCAATCTTGTCTTTTTGGTAGATTGTATAGATTGAACCTTAGCCTTTGCGGTAGAGATAACAACACTTAGACAAAACCTAGTTTGCACTTTCTAGATTGTTTATTTGCATAGGTTTTGCTCTAGGGATTTAATTGTGGCCTAGTTTAGAAAGAGTTTTTAGAAGTCCTAATTCACCCCCTCTTAGGCGTAACCGTTTCCTACAACACCGATCTCCGTGTGCCTCTCCCCCTCCAAAGATCATGAGGCACCCCGTGGTCTTGGGGAATTTTTCAGCGGGGGCTTCTTGTTATGTCGGCTTTGTCGACTCTCCTGCTTTGCTTTTTGGCCGGCGGATTGGAGATGAAGCGCTTTAGGAGTTCGCACTCCCGGAGCTTGTGGCGGACGGGAAAGCCATGACTTTGGCACAGTGAGTCCATCAGCTTCTGGAAGTGGTCGTTGTTGGTCTTTGCCAGCGGCCTGGGCGACCGATCCGCGACAGCGACTTCTCCTTCCTCGGTGCGCATGGGGCGGTAATTTCTCCAGTGTCTGTCGGGATGCTCCTGCCGATCCTTTCTCTCGCTACTGGGCTTGCCAACATCGCGTGAGCTTTTTCCCTTGTGGAAAATAGCCCCACCGCGTCCTCCCTATATTCGAACTTGGTCGCAATGTCGAAGAAATCGGTAGCTGTCTTTGGTTGCACCCATCCAAGCTCGTGGACCAGGGCATCGTTGGTGGTGACGTAGGTGAAGGCACTCACCACATTAGCGTCAGTGGCGTCTGGTAGTTCGTTTCTTTTCTATGAGAATCTCTTGATGTAATCCTGGAGGATTTATCTGCTCTTCAGTGCGCACCTCTTTAGGTTCCAAGAGCTTCCAGGGCACTTGTAGGTGCCCTAGAAGTTCATGACGAATGCTCTTTGGAGGTCAGCCCAATCATGCATGGTGTCGCTAGGTAGGTGCTCGAGCCAAGCCCTTGCCCTTCCAAAAGATGGACAGGAAGAAACTGGATGACCAAGTGGCCATCCTTGATTCCCGCCATGCGGCACGCGAGCCAGTAGTCTTCCAGCCATATGACAGGGGTTGTGGAGCCATCGTACTTGGTGACGTTGGCTGGCGTGTGTACCTTCGGGGGAAACTGTCCCTTTCGGATCTCTCGCCTGAAGGCGTGTGGTCCCACCCCAGGCGGGCTGGGGCTGCATGTGCATCTTCTTTCACGTGGTTGCTCGACCTCTCCTTGCTCCTATCGCCTATTGTCAAGGATGTGCCTAGCGTCGCGAATATCTCCGATGCGATGGTTTATGTGGACACACATCGAAGTAGATTAGGAGGCCTATGCTCCCCTGCTTCTAGACGAGGTCGTGTGTGTGCCACGGCTCTCTGTGCCGGCACGATGCTGTTGATCCGCCTCAGCTTGTTGTACCGTGGCTCTCTCTACTAAGTTGTCGAGGTTGTGGTACATCACATTTCGCTCGGGCTTGTTTGGCTCGGGGATCGATCGGAGCATCATGGCTACCGTACCCATGTTCTGCCCGGGGTTGAGGAAGTACTACGCACCATCGCTGCTCTCCGTGATTTGGTCGTAGATCTTTTTTGCCTGAGGCTGTTCAGCCTTGAGGCATCTTTGCTCGATGTTTCTGTAAACTCGGTCGAGCCTCTGGACGAGCGCGTCAAGCTCGTCCTGCTGCTGACGGAGGGTGGCTTCACGGGCGAGGATACGTGCCTGACACTGGCGCTGGTATTCCTCCTCCTGGAGGGGGATCCCGAGTCTGCCCCCTCGTTGTTGCCTCGTGGCGGTGAGGCCATGAAGTAGACTCTTTCTTCCACCTCGTCAGAGTCTAGGTCATGCTCCGTCGAAGCGCTGCTTGAGACATCCTCAAGAAAGGAAGGATGCAAGCCGATGTCCGACAATGGCCACCATGGTTGATGGTGGGGCCGCTATCGCCCACCATTTAGCAGCGACGACCGATACCTTGAGATGCTACTTTAGGGCGGCGACGCGTCTCTTGAGGCACCATTTCTCCACCTTGGTTCGGGTTGAACGCTTGGGCCCTAGGCCCATGGCACTAGCCTTGTCGTCGCCAACCAGGCGGAGCTCACCGGTCTCCTGGGCGAGGAAGCTGAGGGAGCCAAATATGATCTGGCTCTCGGGAGCGAAGGTCTCGCTCCCGGTGGATGCTGAGTAGCTGGCCATCGAAGTGAAAAAGTTGCTTTGGCACGCTTGCAGTTCCCTACCTGGCGCACTAACTATCATGGTTTTAGAAACTAGGGGACAATAAGATTTATGTTTGGAGAGGATGCAAGTGCGGTCTCACTCCGAATGGTGGATCATAGAGATTCGCGCAGAGAACTAAGACACTAGGTTATACTGGTTCAGACCGAAGCCCTAGTCCAGTGTAGTGGTGATCGTAGTATTGCAGTAGAGTGTGTTACAATGAATGTACTTGTGTGTTTGAATGAAGGTTGCCCTGTCCCTTTTTTAGCTCAAGGGTGGGCTTTAAAGTGGGGACTTGTATTCTACATGGGGAGCTCGGCTTGCTGCCTCTGGATGACATAGTCTCCTGACGTCGTCCGTAGCGTCGTGTGCCACTGTACCCCTAGTATGGTGTTCCATCTTGTCCTTTCGGTATATGAGTCCATGTAGCTTGCTTGGTGCCAACATCGTGGTACCTATCAGGTCCCGTGAAGTGGGTTTACAGTAAGGTTCAAGGTCGTGTCTGGTACAACTTCGTCTTCCATCATACCCCTTGTGTCTACTATAAAGCACGTGTAGGTATACGCCCGGTATGGTGTATTGTCTCGTCCTTTCTGGTGTATGGGCCACTGTAGAGACTCCGGTGCTGAGGCCCCATGTGATTAGAGTTGACTGGCCCCGCGAGTCAGTGAGGGCTTATCCACGGGCGCACGAGGGGACGTTCCATCGTGTCTGCCTGACGTCTTTTGGTACTGGTAGGTACGACCTGGGCGTGGGTTGGGGTCGTTGTGTCTTGTCGCGGCTGTCGTGGGCCGACAACATCGACCCGGAGTCCTTCCTTGCAGATCTGTTTGGTGGAGACTCGATCATTCGCCCCGCCTCTCAGACTTGCTCGGTTTCTCGACAATGAGTTGGTCGGTCGGTCCGCCTTGCAGAGTTGGTTGGCGCAGTTGGTCATCGGTGTTGGGCACCTTCCAGAGCATTGCCTGAGACACCCTCGGGCGAGCCATGCTCGTGTTTGTCGCTCGAGGTTGGCCTCGGGCGAGTCATAATTGTGTATCTCGCCCAAGGTTGGTCTCGAGCGGGTCGTGAGTGCGTTTCCTGTCCGAGCTTGGCCTTGGGCGAATCTTGACTGAGTCTCTCGCCCGATGTTGGCCTCAGACGAGTCATGATTGTGTCTCCCGCCTGAGGTTGGCCTCGGACGAGCGTGATTGTGTCTCCCGCCTGGAGTTTTCCTTCTTACCCGGCGAGAACTTGATCGTGGTTTGCAGGCCTTGCCTTGGGTACCCCGTTCCTGGATACCCGTCATTTAGCTTTAGAAAATAAGAACTTAATGAGACACAAAAATATTAAGCTATTTTATGTAGTTTTTAATTTTAGTAATTAGTCTGTTACTCCTAAAATTTCAGAAAAAATAGTACAATATAATAATTAATTACCGATTTTTGTCTAAAATTATATAAATTTTGGATACCAGTAAAAAATAGAATTGAAAAGGACAAAATTGATGCCATTTAAATTAGTGCTACATCATCAAAACAAAAAACTAAAACTATATAGAGGTTATTTGTCTGTTTTTATAAAGTTGAGTGGTCCATCTTAAAAGTGGAGGGATGAATTAGACCACTCGCTAAAGTTCAGAGGGTTATGTAGACTTTTTCCTAAGTTTATTTGAAGCTAGATGCTGCTACATATATTCCGCAGCTTAGCTGGTATATTACAGGTCTCTTATGCTTGCTGGAAGCTGGCGCTGATTGATCACGACCATCTCCAGGTGTTTGCTGTGGGAAATGTCGCTGAGCTTGTGAAAATACGAACCGAAACGGTATAATGTAAGGGCACCGTATCTAGTGTATAAATGATTATGACGCTAATATGTTAGCATCAAATTATGTCCGTTGGATCAACCATCTACGACTGAGTCTATCGAATTACACTCGGTAGTAGATGATGGATCCCTATAGACAAAATTTAATATTCTTATTCTTTTTACATTACATATGTTGTCTAATTTAAGTTACTAAATTTTGCACGTGGCAGTCCGATATTTCCTTTCAGTTTCGTTTAGCTAAAAGTCGAGAACATACAAATAAGCAGATATAGGCGTAAAAGATAATGTAACAGGGATGTTTGAACTGTAAACAAAATCTGTCGACATCAAAATACAATCGATACTCATGTGGTCTAATGCTTTTTATTAACTTTCCTTATTGATACTTTGGGCCAAAAAAGGGTGTCAAAATGTTTTAAGCTGAGTAGAATGGGCACACAACTGCACATATATGATGCATCATCAGATTTGGATCTGTTGCAGATTCTGTGCCACTACCATCATGACAGGAATGCATAAGCACCCTAGTTCTTTGGGCACCAAATATAGTTAAACACCCTAGTTCTTCTTTGGGTATTCTCTTGCACCAAATATGGTTGACCCAACTCTTACATTTGTGCTTCCCATTTCAATCTGCAGGCACAAACATATATTGGTATTAATGCAGCTATCAGCCTACCATGTTTCTTCACTCACGTATTTCTCTTACCGCTTGTTCAAAATCAGCCGACATGCCCATAGACAATTCGCACTGCTCTTCGGGTATTCCAAGCTCCTTGCACACCTCTTCCCGGCAGTTAGCCAGCGCCTATGAATTTAACAGACATAAGCGCACATATGCATGCCATATTGCCACTCGTACACAATTTCTGCATCCCAGAATATACTATATTTTACCTTGAAATTCTCAGGGGTTGAGGAGTAATCAAGCATCCCAATTGTCATCAGACCAGAGAACACAAGGTTCGGGCAGTTCAGTTTGACATGCTTTGCTAGTTCCATGCATCCTGAGGGATCTACTCCAAATTTCGCTGCAAGAAAAAAAAATAGTATTCAGAACTACATACATACATGACCTCCCAGCATGCTCGCGGATCAGCCTACAGCTTCCAAATGCATATCCAAGACTAAAGACCAAGTTCACACTAGTCTTAAGAAAGGAAATGAGAGTACTTACATTCTTCTCCACTAGTGTTGACTTGGACCAAAACCTTAAGAGGTTTTCTCCCCAAGTCAGCTACCACTCGATCAAGACGGTTAGCAATCTGAAATAATGATTATTACATTTAATCTGGTTATAGGTTAAAGATTGAAAAACTAAGACATCATCATGAGTAACACAAAGTTATGTGACACAGCTATTGTTATTTAGGACCTAAGTCATGCAACAATATCTTGCTGTACAGAAGAATGCTAGGTTTGAACCCAAGCTGAATATACATAATGAACACAGAAAATAACAAGTTATACTTGATGCTGATAGGGATGAGTCTGACAGTATAATTAATGTTTTCCTCCTCATGACTCGGCAAAGGAGACCCTTTTACTAGAAGGCAATCAAGTGAATGACAGAGTGAGCCACTGATGTATGAGTGCCTCAAATCTAAGTGTTTCCCAAAAAAAGATTAAATTGATCACATACCTTCTCATCATCGACACTCTCAACCATATCAAGGTTTGGCACGCCAGCTAAAAATTAAAGGAACGAGAAAACAAACATTAGCTCAAACCATGAACTAGATAAGGGCACAAGTGCCAAAATCTGCACAGAATCAAAATGAAGTAATAGGATACAAAGTCGTATTTTTAATAAAGTCAATACCTTTGTATTTTGAACAATGGTAAAAAAACAGTAGTAGGCGAGCATGACAAAGTACTCCCTCCATACTGGTAGTGTTTGGTTGAGGAGCTAAGTAGAACGGAGTCGTTCCATCCCTGATTCTAAGAACGGAGCCGCTCTGTTCTGTGTTTGGTAAACTGGAACGGAGCGGCTCTGTTTTTTGTTTGGTTGCAGAGTGAACTGGAACGGAGCGGCTCTGTTTTTTGTTTGGTTGCAGAGGGAGGCGCGCGAGCTGCTGCGCACGGATGGGAGGGCGAGCTGTGGGAACGGGCTGGGAACGGAGCGGCTCCGTCCCATTGATTTTTTGGAGTGGTATGGTTCCGGATCTGAGGAGAATATTCCCTAATTGGAGTCACTCCGTTCTAGTTACTTTGTAACCAAACAACAACAAAACTGAGACAGAACGGCTCCGTTCTACTTGGCTCTTCAACCAAACACTATCTTAAGGTCGTTTAGGACACCATTTGTGATACCAAGGAGTGATTCAATGCATGGTGATTTTCCACCGTATGCCCCTATTAAATAGAGCATCAGGTCCACTTAAATCACATCTATGTGTTTATCCGCTTGGTTGTCTTTATTGAGCGAAAGGCTGAGATCGTGGGTTCGATGCCACGAAACATTTTTTTGCGATTTTGGCTGCTGCCACATTTGCATGGCCCAATTTGATAGCGGGAGCACGCGTGCTGGCATCGGGAGCATGCGCCATCGGGAACACACGACGAAATAAGTGCATGAGCAAAACTGTCAAGAATGTGACGCATGTGTAGGAAATAGTAGTGCTTGATATATTGATATGAGATGGGGTACAATATATAGACTCACAACCCTAACCCTAATGGGCTGGCAGCCCAACAGTGGTGCCGGCCCACTCACACACAGTCTAACATCCCCGCAGTCGCAACGGGAACACCACACACGATGAGAATGGAGTAGAAGCCGAAGGTAGTAGCCGACGGGTTGAATCCCCCCACAGTCGCAGCGTCGTGAGGGTGCAAATGTTGCAGCTGTAGCAGAGACCGGTGTGTGCGCCAAGGAGACGATAGCCCCTAGATGCCGAGGTAGCCGAAGTCGAGGTGGTCGCGGTCGGGAGACACGCAGCAGAAGCCTGTTCTTCGAGAGGGGTTGACGTTCGAGCATCAACGATCGGCGAGGGCGACACAACAAAAGAGCACTAGCAGGTCGACCTTCTTGCTTCTTTGATCGTCCGGATGTCGAGGAGCGCTGCCAGAGAGGCCGACGGCAGCGCACGCGTCTGCGCCGGTCATGGTGTCCGCGCCCGCGACAGAATAGAAGGGGTAACGGCGAATCCGGTCGGGAAGGCCACGACAGCGACGGATCCGATCGGGAAGACATGATCCGGCTAAAGGGACGACAGATCAAGCCGGGAGGTCACAACAACGGTGAATCCAGCCGGGAAGGCTACGGTAGCGACGGATCCAATGAAGACGATGAAGGGGTGGGCGGCGGACCGGGTCCAGCCGGGCAAGGCCTGCACCGGTCCTGGCGGGTGGTTTTGACGACGGCGATGAAAGAAGCTCGATAAGTTTGCGTTGTTGGGTGTCGACGCGGGTAGTTAGGAGGCGGCCAGTGCGATGAGGAGGGGCTGCACGGGCGAGGGTGTCGGCGGAGGACGTAGCGGAGAGGGAGCCCGCGGTGGTGGGCAGAGGCCCGGAGCGGCGGCGGACAGTGGCGCAGGAAGGCCGGGGAGGGCGTTGCGCGTGGGGGCGGCGGCGCACAGGAAGGCCGGAGAGGGTGCTGCGCGTGGGGGCGCGGACGCTGAGGAGGGACACGAATGCCGGGGAGGGCGGTGCGCGTGGGGGCGGCGGCGCGCAGGAAGGTCGGGGAGAACGCTGTGTGTGGGGCTGCGGACGCCGGGGAGGGCGCTGCGCGTGTGGGCGGCGGCGCGCAGGACACGCAGGAAAGCCGGGGAGGGCGCTGCGCGTGGGGGCGGCGACGGCTGGGGCCTGCGCACCGGGGATTGTCGGGGGGGGGGGAGGCGAGCTGCCACGGAGCTGGCCCACACACGCCGGGTCGTCGTGCCCGCGCCACCGGGGATTGTCGGGTGGGGTGTAACACTCCAAAATCACATTCTGAATAAATTAGGAAACTCATTTCGTGATTTAAATAAAAGCGTTTTCAAATAATAAATTACCTAAAAGATTCTTATGTGAACTATCCTTTGTGTTAAAGATCTATTCAAAAAAAAGAATTAAGTTAAACTATCTCTTAATATAGAGTTTACATAAGAAGTTATATCCTTTTAAATAAATATGTGAAGATTATAGATTTATTTTATTGCACTTCTAAAATGTGGTTATGTGTTTGAATTATTTTCTTTAATAATTATTATTGTAAAACATCTTACATGAATTATTCCTACTAATTTTCATTTGCTTAAATGGATAAATTAATTAATAAAAATGTTTTACATTCATTTTGAGTTTTTGTTTGGTGCAATTTAGCTTGAAATAGAAATTTTAAATTAACTCTAAATTAGACTTGAATTTTAAATTTAAAATAGAAAGCAGAAATTAGAAATATACTAATATAATGGGTCGATGTATGTTTGGTTGATTTGTTTGTACACGACGTCCTTTAGGTAAAGTCGATACAAATTAGGATATCACAATAAGATATTTAACAAAATACTCCTTTTACCCGCGTATAACACCCAAAAATTAAAATTAAAATATATTCTAAGATTTATCTAAATTGAAGGTCTAATATGATTAGTACAAATTAACAACAATATTATTGGAATAAAAGAGATAAGTTAGAGTTCCTAACAGATAGGATATGATTGTAACAGATAAGTATCAGATTAGATCTGTCATGTAACCATCCACCTAAGATAGGATTGTAACAGATAAGTACCAGATTAGATCTATCATGTAACATATTTGGTTTCGAGTTTGTTAGAGTTCCTAATATATAGGATATGGTTGTAACAGATAAGTTAGATAACCACATAATAGATATGTTAGTGATAGGTTAGAGGTCTTTCCCACAAAATAGGCTTGACGCTTTCCGCCTAATAGATATCCACCATCGTAGGCCCTTTTACATGCAAGACTGTCATGCAGCATGAATTTAACAGTAGGTACAATCATGATAAGTTGGTAACATGTAGGTCATGCGTTTGTAAACAAACCTTTCCCACCTTTAACAAACTTAATTAACCAATCAGATTGCGTCATGTCACCTATTTTTGTGCAGCGCTACTAATCTCTACTACTTATTAAGGCAGTAAGGGGTAGACTGTCATTCCGTGTTCTGTCATTCCCATTCTCTGTTCTGCCTTTCTGATTCCCCCCTCCCCGCACAGTCCATTCTCACCATTCCCTGTTCTGCCTTTCTGATTCCCCCTCTCCGCACAGTCCATTCCCATGTTCGGTCACCATTCCATGTTTTCTTTCTCATTCTCCCCTCCCCACAAAGCCCATTCCCACGTACATCCCACGCCTAGCTAAAACTAGCTAAAATTAAATTAAAAAAACAGGCCCCAAGGGGATTCGAACCTGCAACCCCTCAAGCAAATGTGTTCGTAGCTACCACTACACCACATGTGTGTTTATGTTTACATCTATTATAGTAAAAACATATACTACATCTCTCCTGAAGCCCACTTGCTACCCTTGCACACTGTGTAGTAGTAGATAAGTATCACCGAGATTATTAAATTATCTTTTTGTATTAAGGGAGTAGTATTTAAAGAAGAGTCTTGCATGCAATTTCTTTTGTTTGAATATTGTTTTCAACTTAAATTCCTTTTTTGCACGTATGACATTTATTCTCCGTAATATTTTTCCATGGATCTGACTTATAAGTCATTTTCATAAACCAATGCCAAAGATGAATCCATGTTTCTTACTTGGAAACCCCGAACAAACACCACTAGCACAAGGCGCTCGCGTTGGCGTCGCTCATCGACGACGAGAAGAAGCTTGGCGACTACCAGTTCGACCTCTGGAAGCAGTCTTACGTGGCCCATGCGCCGCTGTGTATGGCAAGCTCCGGCGCAGCCGCCGCTTGGATGCGTGCGGTCCAGAGCGGCTGCACCGCGTTGTCCATCGTCAAACAGGGGGACCTCATGGTCGTCGCCAATGTCGATGACTCTCGGGTTGTTCTGGGCACCGCAACCGACGACGGCGCCATCACGCCGTCCAGCTCATCATCCACCTGAAGCTCAACCTGCCACGTAAGTCGCTACTGACCGGCCATGAATTCTTGTGCGCTGGGATGACGGCCATTGTTGCTGTTGTGTGAGTGTCCTCGAACAAGATGTATGTAGAGGAGTAGCACATCCGGTGGTGCAACGACCAGGTGTACTACCTCGCTGATGAGCCCGGGGTGCACTTCATTTGGCAGCCCAGCCAAGAGTCATCGGTACTCACCATGTCGCGCGCGTTCGACGACTACTATATCAAGGATTGTGGCGTCATCTCGGCGCCGGAGGTGACGCAGAGGAGGACCGACAACAATGATCACTCGTCATCGTCGAGGTAGCTTTTGTGCCGGTCTGCCTTTAATTCTCTTCGCAAACACACACTTGCCTTTTGTTTAAGCAAGCGTGTATGGTGGTGCGTGCCTGATGACTAACGATGTACGACGAAACTTCTACCAGCAGATGTGGCACGTGCTCTCCAATGATGAGACCATGCAAATCATGACATATATCGAAGAGTGTATGATACTGATGGTTGCAATGTAGTAGTGAAACAACTAAATTAAAATAACAAAATTTATGTATGGCTAGGATCACAAATGGATTATGAAACATTTTCTTATAACAATATAAGACACATTTTGTATATAAGTTATCATGGTATTATATGTTTCCGTTGCAACGCATGGGTACTCACCTAGTTTATTAAAAATGTGATATCTTCTAGGTCAAATAATTTGTTTTAATCTGTTCAAGTTGTCTTAGGTTAATTTGATGGGACCTAATAGGCTTCCCTAGCATTGTTTATCCCACACCTTGCAGACAAAAGAACTATTTGGTAGTTTTGCTATTGCTCTACTTGGTTTTGGGAAATTAATGTTACATTATGGTCATGTTCCAGTTATGCTGTTGTTTTAATTATTGTTCATTACAAGATCATTGTGTTAATTGAAACATGGAGCTTAACTTGAGATATCCGTGCTACCACAAGGGTGGAATGGGACGTCCTTGGCTGACTAATTAGGAAAGCTAGTTATGGTTGGAGCAGCGGTTGTTGTGGTTGGAGCAAGTGAAGTACTGGAGCGCACCGGTCAGGCTCCGGTAAGACGTCACATCGACGACCGGGGGCCCGTCGTCCTCAGAGAGCTTCGCCTGAGTGTCAACAGGAGTGGAGCAGGGCTTGCAGTCAAACATGCTAGCCCACTCTAGAATGTCGATGGCGTACTGTCGCTGGTGCAGGAAGAGTCCCTGGGGGCGACGTTCAGCGGTGATGCCAAGTAAGTGATGGAGAGGCCCCAGGTCCTTCATCACAAACTCCCTCTGGAGGGCGATGATCGTGTGTTGTAGGAGATCAGCGATGGATGCCGTGAGCATGATGTCGTCGACGTAGAGGAGGAGGTAAACGATGTCCTCGCCACGTTGGTAGATGAAGAGGGACGTATCTGACTTGGCCTCGACGAAGCCGATGGAGGCCAAGTAGGTGGTGAAGCGGTTGTACTAGGCCCGCGGCGCTTGCTTGAGGCCGTAGAGGGAACGGTTCAGCCGGCAGACCAGATCCGGGTGAGTGGCGTCGACGAAGCCGGTGGGCTGGCTGCAGTAGACAGTCTTCGTCAGAGTGCCATGTAAGAAGGCGTTCTTGACGTTGAGCTGATGGATCACCCAGTTCCGGGAGAGGGTGAGGGAGAGGACGGCGCAAACGGTGGCGAACTTGACGACGGGGCTAAAAGTCTCGTCGTAGTCCACACCGTTCGCGTCGTCCTCTCCCTCTCCATGTAGGAAATAGTAGTGCTTGATACATTGATAGGAGATGGGGTACAATATATAGACTCACAACCCTAACCCTAATGGGCCGGCAGCCCAACAGTGGTGTCGGCCCACTCTCACACACACAGTCTAACAGCATGAACAAGAAATGTCTTCAAATATGAAATCGGCTAAATAGCCAGGACGTCCTTATTTCTGAGTACGGAGGGAGTATATATGTAAAAAATAACATAAGTAGCACAAACCAAGTAGGGCTCTGGCTTTGTTGCTTTGCAGATTCCCAATGAAGTGCCACTCAATATCCTCAGGAAGCTACAATGAGACAAACACTTGCTTAGACACTAACATGATTTGTTTGAAAAAGATTAGGTAATTGACAGCATGTATTCCCTCCATTCCAAATTATGATGTTCTGGCTTTTCATGTATAGATACATGTCATGCCTAGATATACAGTGAAAGAAATGTATCTACAAAAAACAAAATGTCGTATAACTTGGAATGAAGGGAGTACTAGAAAACATGCCCTACGAGATGCGGGGAAACTTAGACATTGGACCAATTAGAACTTCAGAGAATATCCCCAAAAGCAATGAAAATGGAAAAGTTGTCAACTTTCATCAGCTACTGGATAATCATGGACCACTCTAAGGACCTAGATTCTCCTACAGAATTTAAAAGGTCAAACATGAAAATGATTGACCAACTGATGTCCAACTAGAACCCTCATTCCAAATTACTAAATTGAACTATAAGTTAAAGATGAATTGATAGCATTTCCACTCTCAAGATATTGATGGGTGGGGCAGGGGTTCAGAGGTTTTCTTGACCTGTGTGAGAAGGTCTTCTTCTTAATACAATGTTCGGGGGCTGTCTTACCCCCCGCAGGTCAAGTTTTCATGTACTGAAGATATATTTAGAACATGAACAAAGCTGCTATACACTTTCCAGGATCAAACATAGCAGTTTGTTTAGTACAGATAATATGTCCATTTCATTAGTCCAAATGTATTCCGATGTGGTGCCTCTAGCAACCAAACTTGTGGCCCTTTCCAGCTTACCAATTATTCTACTTAACCTGCACTGTAAGAGAAGTCACTGACATTCATGTCAATGTCATTTACAGGTGTGCAGAACAACTTGAAATGCTGGATTAAATTCACTCTTTAGGGCTAGTTTGGGAACTCCATTTTCCCAAGGGATTCCTATTTTCCCAAGGGAAAATGAACTAATTTCCCTTGGGAAAATGGAAATCCCTTGGAAAAATGGGGTTCCCAAACTAAGACTTAGTGTTTTGAATTTTCATGCAAAAAATATTTTTTACAGAATCGAATTTGGCTGCCAAAAAACTAAATATTTGGCACCCATTGGTATTTCCTTTTACTCCTAGGGAAAAAAATCAAGGGAACGTATCTCGTGCTCACATGATGTCCGTGCTCATGTGAGCACTTTAAATCCTGACTGTTCCTACTTAATCCAACGATTAGTGCCTTTTATTCACTTAAGCCCTCCCACCTCAGGTTCTTTTCTTAATTATTCTGTCCTTTTCCCTAATCCAACCGGCCCCGTGATTGACGCATGCAAATACAAATAGATTGTACCACAGTTTTCAAGCCACTATAATAACGCACACAGATCCCCCAAACAGATCGATCGCCTTTCATGCCCAAGAAATACGCTCGAATTTCCTGACGCCGCCTTCCGTTCATCCCATCGCACACGCACGACATGGAGACCTCTTCCTGTGGCGTAGATGGACCTGTTGAGTCTTCGATTGTAGTCCACCATGACCACACAGTGGAAGGAGGTAAAGGCCAGCAGCCTGACAGACCTGCCGCCGGCCAAGGAAGCAGCGAGGAGATACACAGTCATGTCGCACATCGCCTCTCCTTTGAGTCCTGGTTAAATGAATCACGTATTACGTTGACTGAATCATCTTCCCAAGGTTTAATTACGCCAAAAAAGCAGACTGTTCCTGCAGTGGTATGATTTTGTTTTAGCTCATGTTGTTTTAATGTCCTGTAGAAAATATATTTGTGAGATAAAAATATTTTTTTATCGTTTCATTGTGCAGTGTTCATCATTTATACCAGTCTGTGTCGATGAAAGAAAGCCTGTTCTTGGGATGTCCTTTCATTCTATAAAGGACGTGGAAGAGTTCTATAAGTCATATGCACATAATGGAGGGTTCTCAGTTCGTATTGGTCCTCAAAATTTAGCTCTTGATGGGGTCATCAACAAGAGATTTATGTGTTCAAGAGCAGGTTTCAAGAAGGTGAAGGAGACAGATGATGCCCCTAAAAATCAAAAGAACCATGCCTTGTCAAGATGTGGCTGCAATGCAAATATATATGTGAAGCTGGGAACAGATAAGAAGTACTATATCACCTCAATGATTGAGGAGCATAATCATCCACTATGCTCGCCTGATAAAACTCTTTTCCTCCGATCCAATCGTTCAGTCAGTCAAAGGGCGAAGAATACATTATTTACATGCCACAAAGCAAGCATAGGTACCTCACAAGCATACAGAATTCTACAAGTAAATGATGGTGGCTTCAATAATATTGGTTGCACGAAGCGAGACCTTCAGAACTACTATCGGGGTCTTAGAGAGAAAATAAAGGATGCAGATGCACAATTATTTGTGGCACAGCTAGAGAGAAAGAAAGAGGCAAATGCTGCATTTTTTTTATGATTTCATTGTGGATGAGGATGGAAAGTTGCTTTACATATTCTGGGCTGATGGTACAAGTAGGAAAAATTATTCACATTTTGGTGATCTTGTGTCGTTTGATTCTACTTTAGCACAAATCAGTATAATATGAAGTTTACACCATTTACTGGTGTCAACCATCATATGCAAAGTATCTTTTTTGGAGGTGGATTCTTAATAAATGAGAGAATTGAGTCTTATGAATGGTTGTTCAAGACATTCCTAGCGGCAATGGGTGGAAAAGCTCCAGTGCTTATCATAACCGATGAAGATGCGAGCATGAAATCTGCTATTGCCTCTTGTTTTCCTGAAACGGTACATAGATTTTGTATGTGGCACATATTAGAGAAAATTCCAGAGAAGGTTGGCCATGCAAAAACAAATGAGGAGGATTTTTGGCATACTTTGAATAACTGTGTGTGGGGTTCAGAAACTGGAGATGAATTTGAGACACGGTGGAATGCTTTCATAATTAAGTATGGTCTAGAGAGTAATGAGTGGATGGCTAATAGGTATGAAATTCGCGAGTCGTGGATTCCAGCATACTTCAGACATACACCACTTGCGGGTCTACTCAGGACCACTTCAAGATCTGAAAGCGCAAACTCATTCTTCAATCGTTTTATACATCACAAATTATCTTTTGTTGAGTTCTGGCTTAGATTTGACACAGCTTTGGAGTGTCAACGACACGAGGAATTAAAGGAAGATCACATGAGTCTGCATACCTCACCTCTTTTGAGTACCCCATGGCTAGTGGAAAGACAAGGGAGCATACTGTACACACGTAATGTGTTCAAAAACTTTCAAAAGGAAGTGCAAGCTGCTAGAGACCACTGTTCCATTATAAACATCACACAGTTTGAGAGTATGAAGATGGTGGTTATTAACGATGGATCTTTGAAGGATAGAGTGGTTCGCTGGTACACCTCCAATACATTTGGGAATTGCTCATGCATGTTATTCGAGGAGATGGGAATTCCATGTCGCCATGTCATTTTAACATTGAGATGTGAAAAGCTTAATGAACTACCTTTGCCTTACTTCTTAAAGAGGTTTGAAACAAGATGCAAGAGGTAAAAATATCTATCTTTTATCATACTATGTGTACATCATTTACCTGATAATATTCTTTTTGTTACTTTAGAGAGAGTGTGTATGATGAGGAAGGTAACTTATTGGACGAGAAGTCATTAGATGCTGATGAAGTGGATAGAAGAAAAAAGGTAGCAACTGTGCGCAACAAGGTAGAAGACATGATTCAACAAGCAAAGAGTTCAAAAGAAGGCATGATTTTTTTGGTGTCAAGCATGATGAACATAAAAAAACTTGACCTGCGGGGGGTAAGACAGCCCCCGGGTATTGTATTAAGAAGAAGACCTTCTCACACAGGTCAAGAAAACCCCCGAACCCCTGCCCCACCCATACACAGCGGCATCGAAGCCCATGTGAGAACGACCACGACCGGGGCTGAGCCTTAGACCTGTGCTTTGGCGTGGGACAGACGAGGGGATTTTTTTAACCACAGCCTGAAATTCGCTCCCACGGGGAGTCGAACCCAGGACCTGAGGAGTGCTACTCAGACCACCTAACCAACTCAGCTAGAGGCCCTTTCGCAAGCATGATGAACATAGAAGCTTCTCTTTCTCAGATTGTACCTACTATGGTGCAGACTAGCCAACAAGAGTATGAAGGTTTCATCGGTTGCGAAATTCCGAAAGAAGTATATATACATCCACCAAATGATGTCCGCTCGAAGGGAAGGAGTAAAAGAATCAAGAAATCTAAAGAACTATCTAAGCCACGCAAAAGAAAAAGTACCTAGTCTGGGTGTATTTGTGTGCGTTATTATAGTGGCTTGAAAACTGTGGTACAATCTATTTGTATTTGCATGCGTCAATCATACTATGTGTATTTGCATGCGTCAATCACGGGGCCAATCGCGGGGCCAGTTGGATTAGGGAAAAGGACAGAATAATTAAGAAAAGAACCTGAGGTGGGAGGGCTTAAGTGAATAAAAGGCATTAATCGTTGGATTAAATAGGAACAGTCAGGATTTAAAGTGCTCACATGAGCACCGACATAGCGTGAGCACGAGATACGTTCCCAAAAATCAAAGCTCGTCACTCTCAAGATATTGATCACGGGAATTTGGATACTTAATTTAACGAGATGCTGTCTCTAGTTTTAATGTTCTATCAGATAATCAATTTGCACGGCGGAGGAACCAAAAGCAAGATTCTATTGGAGTCAGAAAGCGGGTGACCAATTCAACCCAACCTGAGGCGCCTTGTCGATGAGCTCCTGGACGTAGTTCTCGCCGAAGCAGCGGTGGCCCGCGTCGTAGACGCCCCGGATGACAGGCACCGGCTTGGTCTTGCTCACCGCCACCACGCGCACGGACCCCGGCGCGCGCCCCGCCCGCGCCGCCGCCTGCTGCGCGCGCGACAGCACCGACCGGAGCGCCGCCGCCGCGACCTCCGCCGCGGCCACGGACGCCATCTCTGCCTTCGCCGACGACGCCACCGCCGACGTGAGGGGTTGGTGGTGGCCTGATGTGAGCAGCCTCAGAGCTCTGATTCTCTGACGGGCCTAGTTCGACCCTTCGAAGATTGGAGTGGGATGGTTTTTCTCCTATTTTTGGGTTTTTTTTGGCTTCCTTTTTGTGTAGAAATGCTCATGGTTGGCAAAGGGTTTCCACACGTCTCTCCGCATTTAATAAACCAGTTTTATTGAGAGGGGTATCATCATATTTACTGTGTTTATGTTTAGTTGAATAGTCTAATATAATAGAGTGGTTTATGGATTATTTTATACTGTGTTTGGCAAAAACAACGGAGTCGTTTTATTTTTATTTGGTTGAATAGTAAATTAGAGTGAAGCCACTTTATTTTTTATTTGGTTGGAGAGCCGTATGACTGTAGATGAGAGGAGAGGGGGAGAACGCTCGCATCCGGTCATTTTTGTGGAGCGAGAGTGTTCTAACTATTTATGATAAATTTCCATATGAAATTCAGGAGCCACTTCGCTCTTATTTTGTTAGAAATCAAACATCCAAAAAATTGGAATGGATCCACTCTATTCTCCCTCACTCCTCAACCAAACACACCCTTAAATTTTTTTGAAACAAACCGGCTAGAGATTTGTCTGTTATATTAAAGAGAGGAAAAGCCTAGAAAGCCGAGGTTTAAAATACAGATACACCCCATGAAAACAGGACCAAGCCCAAGCACAAACACATAAAACAAAACAAAACGAAAAAGAGACTAGGAGAAAACCCAAGCACAAGCACACAAAACTAAAGAGATGTTAGGAGATTAGCAGCTGTTTGACTCCTACACATAAGAATTTCAAGTTTCGTCTATTCATCCTCCCCTAATCAAATTTCAAATAGTGAGTTTATAAGTGTGGTGCTTAGTCCTTAGCTTATCTGTGTTTACATCTAGACTCCTAGATAGTTTAAGTGGTAGTGGTAATATCCCTATCCATCCTTTGTATTTGACCACGTTAGCTCTATTTCTTAAAGAGGGGGATCCATCATAGTACTTCTCTACAATCCTAAACCCAATCCTTATACACCTCGGTGGCTCCATCACCGTCATATTGGAAAAAAAATTCTACTTAACTCGCTAAATTATTGATGGTTCTCTATTTCACCCACATCTATAAAATCAGGTATTCTACCCCTTGAATTATTGAAAACCGTCTAAATAAACTCTTTTGATATGGTTTTGCGACGTTTTTAAATGTCTATAGAATCCCTATCATAAGAGCTAATTATATAATTTAATTAATTATAAAATATAATATTATAACCCTTAAAAGATCTAATAATTGAATGATATTAATGAGTTCGACTGCATGGGGCCGTCGCTCTTCCACACCACAACCACAAGTCATCGCTTTAACATCCCCTTAGGCCTTGTTCGTTTGTGCCGGATTGGTGGGTCGGATCGATTCCTAACCGGATTGCTTCTCTAATTTATATAAACTTTGATTAGCTAGAACGATTTCGGGTGCAATTCGACAGAAACGAACAAGGCCTTAGGCTAGTTTAGAAGAAGGGGAGATAAACTCCAGAAGAGATTTTCTCCCACAAATAACTAAGGTCTTATTTAGGAGAAGAGGACTGAGGGGGCTTGGTAGTGTTTGGTTGGGGAGCGAAGTAGAACGGAACCGTTCCATCCCAGTTTTGGTGTTGTTTGGTTAGAAAGAAACTAGAACGGAGTGGCTCCAAAAGAAGAATATTCCCTCCAGATCCGGAACCATCCCGCTCCAAAAAATTGAGGGGAGGGAGCGGCTCCGTTCTCAGCCTGCTCTCCTCACCGCTCTCCTCACCGCGCAGGTACACCTCTCTCTCTCTGATGGCCGCCGCCGCCACCTACCTCTGCTGCCGCGCGCGCCCGACCTTCTTCTTGCTGCCGCGCGCCCGCTGCCGCGCGCAGGCCGTCTTCCTGCCGCGCGCAGGCCGTCCTGCTGTCGCCGCGCGCAGGCATTCCTGCTGCCGCGCGTTTCTGCCGCCGCGCGCAGGCGTTCCTGCTGCCGCCGAACGATCTGGCCGGAGCAGCCATGGCCATCTCTCTGCTGGTCCCGGCGCGCAGATCTGGCCGGAGCAGCCATGGCCATCTCTCTGCTGGTCCCGGCGCGCAGATCTGGCCGGAGCAGCCATGGCCGCCTCCCTCTGTGCAGCTCCCTCTACTGCTCCCTCTGCGCAGCTCCCTCTCCTTGTGTCTTTTTTTGGTTGATTGTAAACTAATTCACTTCTTGTTGATTGGAAACCAGATTGATTGCACAAAGAAGGAGAGCCAAGAACAACTGCAGCAAAGGTATACTTGTAAGATGAATTTGTCGCTCTATTGATTTGAATATACTGTCTTCATGTGTTGTGAATTGGTTATGTATTTTTTGTTGGCATATAGATGGATGAGGGCGATGATTTTCTAGTCTATGTAGCTGCTGCTCATGTGGTTCTTTCGATGATGGCAATTGTTATTAGAGCTCGAAAGAGAAAACGACACGGTCATGCACCCGTAGGACAAATTACTTATGCCAAGTACTATTCTTATTTGCTGAACAATCCTAATGTTGCACAAGGGTTTGTGGAGGTGTCGTTGTTGTACAAGCTTAGTATGCTTACTGAGTTCATTAATGGTAATATGTAGGCTCGCTAGGAATACTTCATTTTGGGTGACATAAACTAGTATGTCATGCTTCTATGTATCCATAAACAAGGCACTTTGGGAATACTTCATTTTGGGTGATATGAACTTGTATGTCATGCTTCTATTTATTCATGAACATGGCAATTTGGATTATATGAGTGTTGTGATGACTTGTGGTTTATATGTTATCATGTCAAATATATGCATGTTGTGATGAACTTGTATGTCATGCTAATGTCTACTTCAGTGACTCTTCAACCAAACAAAGGATGGAGCCGTTCTGTTCCAGTTCACTCTGCAACCAAACAAAAAACAGAGCCGCTCCGTTCCAGTTTACCAAACACAGAACAGAGCGGCTCCGTTCCTAGAATCAGGGATGGAACGGCTCCGTTCTACTTGGCTCCTCAACCAAACACTACCTTAAATCTCTTGTTATGCTAAAAAAATTTACTATTTAAAATTAAAGAGAATGAGATTTTAGCCCCTCCGTTGCTTACAAACAAGCTCTAAATATCTTATTCAAATAATTTTCCCTAAAATTCCTCACCCTGGTAAAAGAGCTCTAAATATCTTATTCAAATAACATTCCATAAAATTCCTCACCCTATTAAAAGACATGGATCTCAAAGGGATTTGAATTTCCAAACTTAGGATCCTAAAATCCCAGATGGATTTGAGTTTCCAAACTAACCCTTAGCTTGTCCAATTAACCGTTGTCTAGTCCTTCTGGAGCTGCCTGGCTGGTAAGAGATGCATCGCGTATATATGCTTTCTATTCTACTGATTCACTTCTTTTATATTTATATATGCTTCTTTTTAGTAATTAATGATGTCTGAAGAAGATTGACTGTGTCCATGGCATGCAAGGCATGATATGGAAGGTACATTCAGATACAAACCGATACTGCAAATTCGCATAGTATCCACTCATTTCATATAGCAAAGCAACCCCCAAGCATAATCTCATCTCAGTTAACTGAAACATTGATACAGACATATAGGTAAAACATTGGCATAGATGGCAAACAAGTACTTGAGTGCCTCTCCTATTCCTCATATCATCATCATATCATCTAATGCAGGTCAAGATTGTCTATTTTAACGGCCAATTTACAAATGCGAGCAGCCCTTGCTGTGGCAGGACCCATAAGCACGCAAATCACCATAACGCACCTCAAATCATGGTAAAAGTTGACGCACCACCACCTTGCAGGAGATCGCCACCCCCGTGGTATTGCACTAGTCTGGGAGCTGTTTTGGACTTTTGCCACTGACCACCAATCAGGCAAGGTATTTGTACGTATTAGCGTTGTCCTTGTCGCGCTCCAAGTAGTCCCTTGTAATGAGATCCTCAATCCTCTTCTTTATGGCTTTGAAGTCAGGCTGCAGTATCACACAGGCCCAAGTAAGAAAACGGACAGAACGCATCGAGTAGCAAAATCAAAATCTATTTTTCCCTATATGATTATCCTGGATTACGCGGCCATGGACGAGTTAACAGTTATCTTTGTAGACATGTGGCAATATGCCATTCATATGTAAGAACCGCCATAACATGATACCAAATTCAACGTGATTACGGCTTCGTTTGGTTTGAGGGACAAAAGATGAGTCCCTTCATTTTAGTCTCATTTAGTCCCTAAATTACCAAACTGTGGCACTAAAACAGGGATTAAACTGCTTTAGTCTCTAGTTCCTCAAGAGTGACTAAAAGAGACTAAACCATATTAATTTCACCTTTCCCCTCGTTTATTTCAGTTACACTAATGGAGGGAGAATGCAATGGGTATTTTGGCCTTCTTATGATTCATTTAATGTGTTCTGGAAACTTGTAGTCCCTACAACCAAACAGGGTAGGACTAAACTTTAGTACCTAGACTAAAGGAACCAAACAGGTCTAAAGCAACAACAGGATACCCACTGTACTACAGAAAATTGTAACTGAATTACTGATACACTTATTGCAAGAACTAAATAAAAATTGTGCATGAAATAAGTTCAGTCGTGCAGGTATTGTAACAGGGACCAAGCTACGAAGAACTTCTCAAATAGGAGATGAACTGTCAGTACCTTGAACATGCGGCTCAGCTGCTCAACACATTCAGCAACCAGCTGTTGATGACCCATAACTTTGCGGCTCTTCATAATGCGCACAATTGATGCATCAATTGCATACCTCCTGTCTTTGTCAACATCTTCAACAACCTTTTTCTTCTCATCAACAGGAGGGAGTGGAACCTGGAAAGAGTGATAACAAAATGAAATACAAGCATAACAGCAACTAAATTATAAGTATACCAAACAGCAAAACAACAGTGAAAACAGGAAATACCTTGATTCTTCTCATTCTGTCAGTAAACTTTGAATTGAACTCAAAAACATCATTGGGAGAGATGGATCTACTAGCCGGTTCCTTGTTAAGGATCTTGTACTTCGCACAAGAAAGAGAATGGAGCAAACGCACTACATCATCATCTGACAGGTTTAATTGTGTTACAATCTCAGAATAACTAAGCCTGTCAGATCCATTAAACAGTAGTAGCAATGCAGCCTGTCAAAACAAGTCGTTTGTCAAAAACTGTCAGACAGGTTAGTATAGCAGCATTTATTGTGACACAGAAAAGATCCAAGACTACCTGATATGTTGTAACAATAAGTTCAATAGGTTTAGCATCAAACTTAGCATTGATGTTGCAGGTTCCCAAGGAATAAATCCATGTCAGCTTCCTGTGCTTTGTTCTTGTTTGATAGAACTCCTTGAAAACCTCTACACATTTCACCTAGAAGCAGACATATATAAAGTCATTTCCAAGAAAATAAACATTGATCTAACATGCTTTTTTTAAAATGAGCTAATATGGTCCATGATTCAAGTGCAGTGGTTGGAGCCCTTCAAGTGATCGAACGGTTAACTTACCATCTCGGCAGGAAGGTTTATGTCAAAAGTTTTGTAGCTTGGCCAGAATCCCGTTGTCAAAACAGTAACAGCTAAGTCTATCCCAGGATTCAACTCTGGATGTCCAGCTACAAACTCCTCAAACTTAGTTTGATGATCTCTAGCGACAGTAAGGTCAGTAACCATGCCCTCCATTTTTGAAGTAAACTGTCCCCCACACTGTTGTTTGAGCTTTGTCAGAATACTTCTCTCATGCTCATCATTAGCACTTTTGTCAAAAAGTAATCTTCTTGCAAGCTTCTTCCTGTAAGTCAGTTCACATATTAAAAACATAACCAAGTTCCAAAGGGCATTATTTCCTTGCACACTTGACACAAAAACATTTTTTAAATTACATAAACACTAATAATACCATGTAGGATAACAAGCACTCACCTATAGAACTCGGCAAACAGGTCTTTATCACTGATGTATGCAAGCATTCTCACCACCTAAAACCAGTCGCGATCAAATGTAAAGCTCCGGCACATAATTTATCAATAGCAGCAAAAACAAAGTACCTTCTCAAGGGCATCTTCGATGGCTTCATCACTGAGCTTTTCACTGCAACCTTTCTTCAGAATATTGTCGCAGAAGGTAGCCAACAACTCGGCACTCGAACTGCCAGAGACACCTTTGTTACAGAAGACCTCAAAGGCTTCTTTAAGTGCCTGTGGTAAGAATTATATGGGAATGGGACACCATTTGCAATTTTATGGCAACAACAAAATGAAAATGAGATGTTTCAGTTGAAGACCTTATGGAAGAGTGTATGTCCCTGGAAACATTCTGTCACATAAGCTACATATTTGTCATGCAGCTCGATGATTTTCCACACAAAGACCTAGAAACAAGAGTAAATGTAAGGTAAGATAACACACAACAAAAGCAGAGTGCAATCAAGATACACACCTGCTCCTGCATGCCAACTATATCCTTCTTTTCTGGCTGTAAAAGTGATGAATTATAAAAAAAATAATTTAGGGAAGACACGTCAGAAAATTAATCAAATATAGCAAGAAAAATCAAACAGTTAGGTAGCAGAATATCAAGCATACAAAGTGGTAATACAAAGAAAAAGGACTGGAAATGGGAACTACTCAGCAACCTGACAGTAGAGGTAAGATGCAGGCTGTTACAAACTATTAATGTGGAGTTTTTTATGTTGCTATATAACTATAAAATATGAATCAGAAAGTTCATAAAGGTAACATAAATAATTTAACAGCTAAAGAAACACTGCACCTTCTTATTGCTAGCAGAATCTTCTGCTTGCTTGACCAAGGCTGTGCCCTCATTTGTAACATGCTGCAGACAAAAAAAAAATCAATCAGAACTGCACATCATGGTTCAAAGGAATGAAATGGATGAGCTAAAAGAGAACTCAGGCACCCTGCAAGGGAAATTAATACCGTTTTAAACATGTTAGAAATAGGCTCCAGACCGCGGCTGATTTTGGAGAAGAGCCTGTACATCCTAGAAAGGTCCTCAACCTTAAGTGATAGAGGGATGCAGTGAATATTCAACACTGTTAGGAAGTCATGCATTCATTAGATGATGATGTTAAGGTTTTCAATACAACCTTATCATCACGAAGCAAAGCAGAACATCCAGAATGCTCCTTCTCCAACAGCGGGGTTGCATACTGAGCAAGCAATTCATTTTGCACTTTCTGTGAAAATTCAAGATTATAAAAAATGTGAGGGCCATACGAGGAAATAAGTCAAGCTCTATTCAAGAGACATAGCAACATTCTGAATTCAAAACTGAAATATTTGCTGCAAATAAAATATTAATTGAGAATACTACAAAACTAGAAAAGGAAAGGTTTTCCACATACCTCCAACAACTTTTGTTCACTGCTAATATGCAAATAGTGACCAACCCGCTCCTTCTCCCGCTTCAAACACTCCTCAGCCTTTTGAAAGAAGCATCGGCCATTAAGAAATAGCCACACGTAAATACAGATAGGAACAGACAGAAACCTTCTCAATTCTAGGTACCTTAATCATGTAATCTGGGCATGAGTTCTAGGTACCTTAATCATGTAATCTGGGCATGAGTCCTCAAGAATCCAGCTTTGAGCCTTGACAGAGTAGTACTCTGTAGTATCCTTGAGCAAGAAATCTTCAAAGTCATTCTCATAACACTCCATTTGACCCAGCCCAATTTCAACAAAAATATCCAATACATTCTTCAACAGACCCCGGTCAATCTGTTCACCCTCGCGTTCTTTGTCTATCTGTTAAAAGAAAAAATATTAGTTCTCAAACAGATGAAGCTTAGGGATGTATGCAATCAGACAATTGGCCACTAATGCGCAAAAAAGTTTTAAGATTTGCCACATGGAAGAAATTATAGCAGTTTGGTCCCTACTACATTTGAATATTTTCCAACATGTATAACCTAGAAGAAAAACATATGGTCAAGAACACACGGTGATCATATTAATGTCCAAACACGAAACAAAGAAAGAATGGGGCTGCTATATGTTAACCAACCATTTTACTACCATTAACTCAAAGAGATGCAAGGTCTCACCAGAGCTATCACCGCATCTTTAACTTGCCCTTTAATCTCTTGATATATCTGTTACCACAGTTAAATTGATTAGGGCATAAGCGTTGAAAAAGCAAGAGTGAAAACGAAGCCAGAAATAAGTAACTGATGTTTTACCAACTCTCGGAAGCAAGTAAGACCAACTTCTTTAAGTGGGGTAAGTGACCTCCTTGATATGAAGTACCGGTCAAGGTAATGAAAGAAACGCGAGAGCCAACGAACCATGACTTTATGGTTTGACCACCTTTGCACTAGCTCCCTCAGCATAAACTCATCATGTTTCTCCCTTAGCGAAGGTAGTACCTGCATGAAATTAAAAATTAGTGAGAAAGCTCTCAGAAGTGAACGTACAAATACAATGAAGAAAGCATCATACAACTCGTGGGTTCAATCTCTAGTCATAAAAACACCTGTAACTCAAGGAGGGTATATAAGTTTCTTTTATAAATTAAAGATGCTCATTAAACAATAAATTAGCAAGCTGCAGAAAAGCTCCTGCAAATTGAAACTAGCATCCATGTGTATTCAATTATGCAATCCATTATTTATCTTCCTGCCATAGATAGCATCAATTAGTGTCCAACTCCTGTCCATTAGGAGGCGGTGCAAAAACACAAAAAGGTGCTCTCTACAGTCTACATGATATACTAGTACAATGCCCGTGTGACGGTACACCAATCATATTTGATGGTATAGCGCAACAATTGTATGACACCCAAGGGTCCAGTGGCAACCCAGTGTGATGGACCCGCCCCACAAAAATCAAATTTAAGATTAAAGTTGGACCCTTCCAATAAAAAAATAAAATTAAAGTGGACATATGGCCCACATAGCAGATATTAAACTGCAGACACTACACTTTGTCTTAGCCAAAAGGCCAAGAAAGATATGAGTTGAAAAGGAGACATGCCCCCTTTCTATAGCTCGCTCGGTCGCTCATACTCCTTCAGCTAGCGAGGTGGTATTATCCAGGAGCGTTGCGCTGCGTGTGGCTTGGTGTTATGTTGCGCTTAGGTGTTTTCTCACGGCCCATCTGGAAGGTAACGGCCTAGTTGTTAGCCAAGACGTGGGGAGAGAATAAACAGATCGACGCTACGCCCTTCGCGCATGACGCACGAAACTCATGCTTTAAAGGGTATAAAGATAAGAAATGAGCTACAATGTACAAAGAATGGGCACAAAATTGTTTGTCAAGTAGATGGGACAATTGTTTCGCCAATCAAGATGCTTACAATTATAAAATTAAAGAGATTGAATTGTGCTGCAGAAATTTAAAATACACAAAAGAAGGGGAAGAGAGCATGAAAGAAGTTCTGATTACTCCATTCACAAATTACAATCAAACAGATCAGGACAATTGTATATATTATTACAAAAGGGTTCTACCATCTATGACAAACAACCCTCATTCTCCCAAAAAGAAATTTGTATCTACGGAGTGAATGAAATAATCCTGGTTTGCTGTCTACCCTCGATAAGCCCATAACAGAAGCTACAAGTTCCAACAAACAGCGAATGAAAATAGACACAGCAATATCACAGGACATCTAATGAATCTACTGGAGCCAACAGAACAGCAGGCACAAGTGTACAAACAAATGGACACAGAATTGTTACAAGGCACGTCAAGTAGCTAGATCAAGTGTTTCACCAAATCAAGATGCTTACAATAAAATTAAAGAGATTGAATTACCCTCTAAAAATCAAGAGATGGACAGATGAAGGGGAAGAGAGCACTGCCACTGCAATATTTGCAGCATTAGAAAGTTTTAATTAATTCATTTACAAATTACAATCAAACAGATCAGGAAAATTCTATATACTATAAGAATTCACCACCTATCATATATGGCAAACAACTCTCATTTTTTCCCAAAAGAATGTCCATCTACAGAGTGAATGAACCTGACTAGTGATCAATGTATCATTTAGCAGAAACACAGAAGGAAATGAGGACATCGCCATATACACCAAAGCAGGAGTCAGGCTCTAGAGGTGCAGTAGCGCTTTGACTGGTTTCCGTATCTATACAGCCAGGCCTGGTGGAGACAACGATTGGTTGCCTGCATGTCTCGGGCCCAGCAGCATTTTCTTCTCTGCATGCTTGCCAAAGCAGCTCGTTCTTGCACCGCTCGAGACTGGCTCGCCCGAAACAACAGATTCTCACGTCTCCCCGGCGCCTGGTAGAGTGGGCACTTTTGCATGCTGGGAGCCTAGCTCGGTAGCTGGACCAAGCAACCAAACTAGCGCTTCCTGCATCTCGCGAGCCTGGTTCAGCGCGCAGCAAACCAATCAGCCCCTTTGTGAGCAATACAACAGTGATCAGTAATTTTTCATTTACCTCCCTTCAACTCAGTTTCGATTCGATGGCAATTTTCCATTTATCCCCTCCCACCTTAACGTTGATTGCTCACAGAACGATTGGTTGCCTGCATGTCTCGGGCCCAGCAGCATTTTCTTCTCTGCATGCTTGCCAAAGCAGCTCGTTCTTGCACCGCTCGAGACTGGCTCGCCCGAAACAACAGATTCTCACGTCTCCCCGGCGCCTGGTAGAGTGGGCACTTTTGCATGCTGGGAGCCTAGCTCGGTAGCTGGACCAAGCAACCAAACTAGCGCTTCCTGCATCTCGCGAGCCTGGTTCAGCGCGCAGCAAACCAATCAGCCCCTTTGTGAGCAATACAACAGTGATCAGTAATTTTTCATTTACCTCCCTTCAACTCAGTTTCGATTCGATGGCAATTTTCCATTTATCCCCTCCCACCTTAACGTTGATTGCTCACAGAACGTACCAGATTTGAAGTGCTCATGTGAGCCCCAGGCTCTGAGAGCACGATTTGTTCCCCGTCAACAAAAGCTAAAAAAACTCCCATCCAAGCTGCCTTACTCCTCTCTGAGTAGGAAATCTAACCTTAATACAACGCCGCAAATACAAAACAATGAAGTTCTAATACAGACATTCACATGGGAAAGATAGATATGAACAGGAGGCTCACCATGGAGGTGATATACTCCTCGAACGACTCCCGATACTTGTCGTAGAGCTGCTGCGAGTAGTCGTGCGGCGGCTTCTGCGTGCACATGTTGTATATCGTCCTGCGACAAGAGGACCAAAACCTAGATCAGAACCGGATCGAGGCGGATCGCGGTGTGAAACCAAGCGGCCGCTGCGCAGGAGACGGTGGCGGCGAGGAGGAGTAAGGGGAGAAGGAGGCGCACGTGTAGAGCATCATGTAGTCCTCGGAGCTGAACTGAGGCTCGGGCTTGCCCTCGAGGATGTTCTTCAGCTTGGTGATACCCTTCTGCATAAACGCCCATCCCTCCTCCAGATCGATTGTCCTACGCTCCTGCCCTGCCATCACCGCCGGTGGCGGTGGCGGTGCCGGCGCGCTGAGACTCAAATCCTAGCGCCGCCGCTGGGGGTTTGGACCGTTTGGTGGTGCGCCTGGGGAGGATGGCGAGGGTCCTCGACAGGCCAGCTAGAGAGGCGGAATGGGGAAGGACTATGAGATAGGCGAGCGCGTGGGCATGAGAAGAGAGGAAAGAGGTGAGCTGGGCCTGGGTGGTGGCTTAGACTGGTTCCTCCGCACCGAGAGTCCGAGAGACGGGAGTGGATAGCATATGCTTAAATCACTGTTTTATCTTTAAATACTCTTTTCTTTTAAGTTCTCTTTTTCCATCCACATTTAAATAAATAATATAGAATATATACAAACTACATTCATAACTTATTGAGCGAATGTATATTTTGTCCAAAGTAAATTATATTTTATGACGAAGAGAGTATAAATTTATCAAGTTTGACAATTTGTAGCACCTCATACCTATTCCCTATATTCCCTATAACTATCTGTTTCCAAAAATTCTTATGCATAAAAATTAAACTCTTTGTTAGTATATTCCACCGACGATCTCGCCACTAAGGTACTAACGACTGCTTTGGCTTATCAGGATAAGCTGCTTAGGCTTACTGCTTGTAGGAGGAAAGATTTTAAATTCAAGTATGAGAGCACGCTTATAGAGCTTGAGTCTTCTAAAGCTTCTATTGTGGTGTCTGACGAGACTGAATATGATAAGTACGCTCTACACATGTCGAACATCGCAACTTTGTAGATCAAGTACGCCAACTTGCTAGATGAGCGTGACGAGTTGAGATCTAGGTCTATCTTGTTAGGTGCGTGTACCACTTGTCCTAGCTTGAAGACTGAGCTAGTAGAGAGAAACGGTAGTGTCGGGTACCGTAATTAGGGGTATCCCCAATGCTCCTAAACACGGCTGGAAAACATCTTCAAAACAAACCATAAACAGCTGATAAAGCGCGGTTCAAGTCAAGGCCTCGTCTACCAAGGGACGTGACCTCATTCGAGCCCAGCTTCGGGCAAGGACGGTAGTCCCGGACGTATTCACGCCTCGCCCGAGGGTCCCCTCAGTCAGCAGACGCACCCCCGTCTTACCCGAGGCTAAGCTCGGGCGAACTTTGTCGTACAGCGACCTCGGCCGGATCGCCCTACCAACCGACCGTATCGCATGCGCATTTAATGCGGGGATCGCCTGACACCTTATCCTGACACGCGCGCCTCAGTCGGCAAGGTCGAAGTGACCGCAGTCACTTCGCCCTTTCACTGACCGTTCTGACAGGAAAACAGCATTGTTCGCCCCGCTCCGGCTACTGTGTCAACCACCAGGGTAGGACTAGCAACAGCAAGTCGTGACCTCTCCCGAGTTCAGCCTCGGGCGCGACAAGGAGCTCCGCCTCGCCCAACCCCAGGCCTCGGCCTCAGCCCCGGCCTCGGGGAAGGTCTCCGCCTCGCCCGACCTCAGGCCTCGGCCTCGAGGGAAGGTCCCCGTCTCGCCCGACCTCGGGCCTCGGCCTCAGCCTCGGCCTCGGGAGGAGTCACATCCTCGCCCGACCTCAACCCCGGTCTCGGGAGAAGTCTCCGCCTCACCCGACCTCGGCCTCGGACCGACTACGCTACAGGGGATGCATCATTACCCTACCGCTAGCTAGCCACCCTTTGCTACGAAGGAACAAGACTGGAGTCACATCAAACTACTCCGATAGCAAGTAATGATGGTTCCCCGTGTGCGACCATGACGTCGATGGCTCTCAGCTCCCTACGGAAGCAAGGAAACGTCAGCAGGATCCATGCCGCACCGCCAGCTGCGCTTCTACAGGGCTCAAGGCACTTCTCCGCCAGCCACGTTAGCACATGTACAGGGCTCAAGGCACTTCTCCGCCAGCCACGTTAGCGCATAGCTACACCCCCATTGTACAGCTGAGCATCTCCTTGTATCTATAAAAGGAGATGTCCAAGGCCTTCCTGGGGGGGGGACGGACGGAGGGCGAAGGCAGGCGAGCAGAGGTAGGCAGAGTAGGAGAGACGCGGTAGAGGCAGACTCAGACAACTCACCTCAAGGCCGAACCCTCTCTTTCTCTCTCTCTCGCCCTCGCTCTCTCGCAACGCTTGTAACCCCTACTACGAGCACCCCGGTGCAAGATAATATAAGCCTCATCCCCCCGCTTGTGTTCCATCTTGCATCAACCCATCTGGGCAGGGACACACAGCGACAAATTCACTGGTCGGTTGACGGTCCTCGTGGGTCCGAAACGCCGACAGTTGGCGCGCCAGGTAGGGGTCTGCTGCGTGTTAACGAATACTTTCCCGTTGAGTTCCAGATGGGTAGCCTTCAGCAGCCTCTTCAGTCGGGGACGGTGCTCCGCTTCGGGAGTCTCGAGTTCATGACCCGCGATGGTGGCTACGACATGTACTCCTCCCCTCGCAGCACGACAACAACGACGGCCGTCGGCTCGCCCGGCGGAGGCGAACTCGACGACGACTTCCCCCCGTGGCAGAAGAGGAACACCCGGGTTTGCCCCACCACCCTCCTCGCCAGAGGAGGAGGAGACGGGGCAACCGTGGCCGGGCAGGAGGCGGCACCTCGTCGGCTGTCGGACCAGAGCGAGTCGACCACACCGGCACCCCTGCGGGGGACATGTCGGGTGTTATCCTCGCACCTGAGACAACGACGGGTGTCGCTTCCCCGCAACGTGCCAACCCCAAGCGGACTGATGACGCCAGCACCCTCGCGAAGGACTTGCTGGGCGTTAGCCTCGTACCTGAGATAACGGTGCAGTCCGTCCCCGATGCGACTTCGCCACCGTCCATCAACCAAGAGGTACCATCCATTTTCCACCATGTTCCCTTTAGATTCTGCTTCGATCCACCAAGCGACCCCGCTTCGGTGAGCGCTTTCGCGAGGGCATATCCTGACCTTCCAGGGTACCATATGTGGTCAACTTGGGACCGACTGACGACCGTCTCAACCTCCAGACCTGCGGGTTCTGAGGAAGAAGACGACCCTGACTTCAGTTGGGATTTCTCCGGACTTCGTGATCCCAGTGCCATGCGAGACTTCATGTCCGCATGTGACTACTGCCTCTCCGGCTGCTCCGACGATGACCACAGCCTTGACGACGAGGGTTATGGCCCAAGTCGCGAGTGTTTCCACATCAATCAGGGGGATCATGGCGAAGACAACCACCTCGGCATGCCAGAAGATGACGATGCCCCTGTGCCTGCGTCTCGCGCTGAGATCCCGCGGGAGCTAGCTGTGGTCCTAGTCCCTATGGGGGGTTAGGACACACAGCTTGAGCAACTCTGCGAGATGCAGGCCAAGCTCGACGAAGAAGCAGGGCAGCTTGTGCAGCTCTAACAAAACATCAAGCAGGAATGGGCAGGCCGGGCACTCGCCGGAGGAGCGCGTCATCGGGCCCGAGACGTCCAGCGTCGTATCGTCGACGATGCCAGGGCAAGGCTACCCCCGGCCTTCAGCGGGGCCGGCCAGAACCTGGCTGCGGCGACAATGTTACTTCGGACAATGCCGGAGCCGTCCACCACCGAGGGGCGACGTATCCAGGGCGAGCTCAAAGGCCTCCTAGAAGACGCCGCTGTCCGACGTGCCGAGAGCTCTACCTCCCAAAGGCGAGGGTGCCCCTCGGAGCATCGCGCAACGTCCTCCCGACGCATGCGGGAGGCCTCGGTCCGCACCGAGCGCACACGGGACGGGACGCCCGCAGTCCCGGATCGCCTCGGCGACGAGCAACACCGCTGCGACCGTCGAGCCCGCCTCGAGGAGAGGGTGCGCCGAGGCTACCACCCCAGGCGCGGAGGACGCTACGACAGTGAGGAGGATCGGAGCCCCTCGCCCGAACCGCCAGGTCCGTGAGTCTTCAGCCGGGCCATACGACGGGCGCCGTTCCCGGCCCGGTTCCGAGCCCCGACCACCATCACCAAGTACTCAGGGGAGACAAGGCCGGAGTTGTGGCTTGCGGATTACCGGCTGGCATGCCAGTTGGGAGGGACGGATGACGACAACCTCATCATCCGCAACCTCCCCCTTTTCCTCTCCGACGCTGCCCGGGCATGGTTGGAGCATATGCCTTCTGTGCAGATCTCCGACTGGGACGACCTGGTCAAGGCCTTCACTGGAAATTTCCAAGGTACGTACGTGCGCCCTGGGAACTCGTGGGATCTCCAAAGCTACCGCCAGCAGCCAGGGGAATCCCTGCGAGAGTACATCTGGCGGTTTTCGAAGCAGTGCACCGAGCTGCCCAACATCACCGACTCGGACGTCATCGGGGCATTCCTCGCTGGCACCACTTGCCGAGACCTGGTGAGCAAACTGGGACGCAAGACTCCCACCAAGGCGAGCGAATTGATGGACATCGCCACCAAGTTCGCCTCTGGTCAGGAGGCGGTCGAAGCCATCTTCCGGAAGGACAAGCAGCCTCAGGGATGACAGAGGGAAGACGCCTTCGAGGCGTCCATCCAGTGTGGCACGAAGAAGAAGGCCAAGAAGAAGGCACAAGCAAAACGCGACGTCGTTGACGTGGATCTCGTCGCTCCTGCCGAGCACAGGAACCCTCGGAAACCTCCCGAAGGGGCCAACACGTTCGACAAGATGATCAAGGAGTCGTGCCCCTACCACAGGGGTCCCGTCAAGCACACCCTTGAAGAGTGCGACATGCTCCGGCGTTACTTCAACAAGGCTGGACCCTCGGAAGAAGGTGGCAAGGACCAAGGTAACAACAAGAAAGGGGGGAACCAAGGCGAGGTCTACAGCAACGCTTGGAACATCGAACAACTACGTCGCTTTTACCCTTAAAATGTTTCAAGTCGTTCATGTATCTCGCTTTCTTTACAAGCATAAATAAAGTCTAACCATCAAGGAAGGATCAGCCTTGCCTCGGCAAAGCCCGACCCTCCCTCGGGGGCTAGAAGGGGGGAACCCCCTCTGCGTCAAAATTTTCCTCAGAAAAGTTTTCTACCAAAACGACTTTCGTGCTTTTCGACTATATCGATAACGGAATCCTAAAAACGACGAGACGAACCTTAAACGGCAAGGCCGACCGAGCCAAGGGACTCCTACGCCTCCGGGATACGGATACCTCACTCATCACCTTCCGCTGTTGGGGACTTGTTCTCAAATGCTATGAATTAAGAACAAGGCAACATAAAGTGTTAAATGTCAATGTCCTTCGTCCTTGAGACATTATTCCCTTCGGGATAATGGATCTAGAACGAAGGTTGATAAGAATATATTTACGAAGTTAAACCTTCGTAATAAACCTTCAATAGACACTGTAAGATGATATATAAAAAAGTATAAGATGAGTGAATGAATCATAGACTATTCGCATTATATTAACTTAATATATTGAATCATTGAATACAATAATACCTAAGCCTTGGCAAAGGTTGAATTCCGAGAGATGCGATTGCAATTCAGAATGTGTGTACAGTAACGGAATACTGTTCACTATTTATAGGCACAGGACGCAGCCTGTGAGGAATTACAAGTATGCCCCTTATAAAAACTTACAACATTGACTCAGACCTTTATGGACTAGAAGGTCATTCTATCTTTAAGTCGGTTTGTAATGCCGAAGCTTCACGAAGAGAAACCTTCGGCTTTCTTATATAAACAGCTTCAGCCGAAGACCACTTCTTCCTGTAAGACCTTCGGCGACGAAGCATAGACCCAACAGTAGCCCCTTTCGCGGTGCTAGATCGTTTTTCGTAACGAGCTTGATCCGTGAAAAAAGTCTCTTAAGCTTCGGAGCGCCGAAGGTCTAAAAAACACCTTCCCTGAGCTCGTTGTCGAGAAACGATTCAATCTCCCAGCGTGTAGCGGCCCCACCTTGCAGAGTTACTGTTCGGTCTCTGCGGTCCACCATGCAGCGAGTGCGAGCGGGTGTCCGCCTGGTGTAAAAATTCTGGCGCTTCGCCTTCTTACCTGCAGCACTATATAAACAGACGAGTAGGTGTGAAGTTACCACAGCATTCATTGCTATTTGCACTGTTTTGCTGCCAAAATTTTTAACCATCGCCGAAGCTTGTCTGTCGGAATCGAACGAAGCTCCAGTTTGAAGCCTGCTTCGTCAGAAAAAACTTCGGAAGAAGAAAGTGTTAAATTTCCACATATTCATAATTAAATGGCCAGAGTGCGTTCTACTGCCAGGGTTGAGCGTGAGGGAGGCGAAACCGAAGCTTCGGAGACTGTTCCCATCTCCGAAGCCATGCAACGATCCGGGCTGGTAGTTTCTGAAGAGATTCCTGGTGAAGATGCAGAACAAACACAACAAGCACCTGCCGGAGTAGAAGAAGAAGTTATTGAGGAAACTGATCCCGAGGACGATTATCGTATTGCCATGCCAAGTAAGCCCAGCCACTTGGACTTTGGAAAATCCACCGTTTCGAAGGCTGATCTCTCCAAAATGGTAAAGTCAGGCTTTTTCAATGAGGATCAGAAGAAGCTACTACGCTTCGGGGGAGAAGAGACTACCCCGAAGCCGGAAAAGGATGAAATTGTCATTTTTAAGAGCTTTTTAAAGGCTGGATTAAGATTCCCCCTTCATGGGATTATTGCAGAGGTGCTGAAGAGGTTCGGTATCTATTTTCACCAGCTGACCCCTAACGCTATCGTTAGGCTCAGTGTTTATATCTGGGCTCTCCGAAGCCAAGCAGTGGAGCCATTTGCGGACAGCTTTTGCCGGGTTCACGAACTGCATTATCAGACGAAGGCTAGAAAGGATGGATTGCATGATAATTTTGGTTGCTACAATTTTGCTTATCGGAAAACTATGAAGTTTCCTGTAATCAGCTATCGGAGTAAATGGGCAGCAGGGTGGAAGTCTGAGTGGTTCTATGTCAAAGTTAATGATGACAAGGAGAAGCTCGTGCAAAGTCCACTCGAACTAATCTTCGGAGAAACCCGGCCTCTCTGCAACATGTCAGTAGACGGTACCACACAAAAAGCAATGGATGAATTCAGAATTGTTGCAGAGCATATTAGTACAAGAGACCTGGTTCAGGAGTTCTTGGCTTTCCAAGTTTTTCCTAGTTTAAAAGAATGGGAAATGCCGAAGCTGAAGGGGAAAAAGAAAGAAGGTGAACTTGTGCGTTTGCCTTACTATTTCAAATTTAAGAAATACTTTAAAACACCTTGCCAAGAGTGGTTGGAAACAATTGAAGCAATGTGCAATGAAATACTTGGCAACTATTCCAAAAAAGAAGATCAATTGATGACCGCAGCCTTCGGCACCCGTCCGAAACGAAGGCTAAATCGAGTGTTGGATGCCTTGGGCTTTGATTACCCTGATTATGAAAACCTGAACAAAGGTGCTGGGGGCCAAAAAAGAAAAAGGATAACTGAAGCCGTGAATGAAGAAAAAGAACCATTAAAGAAGAAAATTCCGAAGAAGAGGAAAGCTTCTTCTCCGAAGCAACAAATATCCGAAGCAGAAGAAACCCCCGCATCACCTTCTGCTGCTGTCATTGAGGAAATTCTGAAGGTAATGACTGAATCCTTACCTGCGAAGCTAAGTCCACTGGGTCCTCAACTGACAAAGTTTTTTCAGAAGGACAAGGAGCCCGAGAAATCGAAGAAAACAATCAAGGCAAAGAAACAAAGAATTATCACTGTGACAGAGGTAATTGACAAGACGCCGCCAAGAGCTTCGGCCCAAAAAACACAAGCGGCTGCAGAGGGGGCAGATATTGAAATTGCACCTTCGGAGGCCGCAGCTGCCGAAGCTGCCTCAGCTGAAGATTTGAATTTGGAGAGCACAATTGAACATATTGACCAAATACTGCTAGACATGGCTGCAGAAGAAGCTACCACCGCCGCTGAAGAGGCCGTGACCGCAGCGTCGGGGAAAGGAAAAGAAATTGCTGATGAAGCTTGAGAGCACCTAGAGGGGGGGTGAATAGGTGATCCTGTAAAAACTTAAACTTATAGCCACAAAAACTTGTTAAGTGTTAGCACAATAATTGCCAAGTGGCTAGAGAGGAGTCTCAACAAAACACAATACCACAAGAGATCAAACACAGAGATGACACAGTGGTTTATCCCGTGGTTCGGCCAAGACCAACGCTTGCCTAGTCCACGTTGTGGCGTCCCAACGGACGAGGGTTGCAATCAACCCCTCTCAAGCGGTCCAAAGACCAACTTGAATACCACGGTGTTTTGCTTTGCCTTTCAATATCCCGTTTGCGAGGAATCTCCACAACTTGGAGCCTCTCGCCCTTACACTTGAGATTCACAAAGAAATACAGAGTAAGGGAGGAACAAGCAACGCACACAAGACTCAAAATCAGAGCAACAGCACGCACACAAGTCGCAACAAGAGCTCGCAACACAACTCAATGAGTTCACAACTCAACAAGAGCTCTAGGTGCTATCACAATGAACCAAATGCGTGGAATCGATGTCTTGGTGCTTAGGAATGTTGTAGGAATGCTTGGTGTACTCCTCCATGCGCCTAGGGGTCCCTTTTATAGCCCCAAGGCAGCTAGGAGCCGTTGAGAACAAATCTGGAAGGCCATCCTTGCCTTCTGTCGTCGGGCGCACCGGACAGTCCGGTGCACACCGGACACTGTCCGGTGCCCGATTTATTTCCTTAAACAGCGCAGCCGACCGTTGCCGACCGTTGCAGATCTGGCGCACCGGACATGTCCGGTGCACACCGGACAGTCCGGTGCCTCCTTCCGACCGTTGGCCAGACCACGTGTCGCGCGCAGATTCCGCGGCCGACCGTTGGCTCGGCCGACCGTTGGCTCACCGGACAGTCCGGTGCACACCGGACAGTCCGGTGAATTATAGCCGTACGCCGTCGGCAAATTCCCGAGAGCGGCGTCTTCAGGTCGAGGCAGCCTGGAGCACCAGACACTGTCCGGTGCACCACCGGACAGTCCGGTGCCCCAGACCGAAACAGCCTGTTGGCTGTACACAGCCAACATTCTCCTTTTCTTCTTCTCTCTGTTTCTAACACTTCAACAAATATATTAGTACACAAAACCAATGTACTGAGGCTTAGAAACATACCTTTACTTGTGATTTTCACTTTGTTCATCCATGGGCATAGATTCACATTTAAGCACTTTGTGTTTGCACTCAATCACCAAAATACTTTAGAAATGGCCCAAGGGCACATTTTCCTTTCAATCTCCCCCTTTTTGGTGATTTATGCCAACACAACATAAAGCAACTAGAACAAGTGCAAAATCACTTTAAATAGAACTCAAATCTATTTTGATTCATTTTTGGCATATATGGATCATCCTTTGCCACCACTTGGTTTGTTTTTGCAAATCAAACTCAAATCTCTATCTCTAAGTCAAACACACATGTTGAAACATAAAGAGAGTCATTCCAAAAAAGAGATTGATCAAAGATTTCAAAAACTCCCCCTATTTCCCATAATCAAAACTTCTCCCCACAAGAAGCCAACTTTTGACGAAAGAGACAATGCAAGAGTTTTGAATAAACCAAAAGCTCTATTCTACTATTTTCAAAATCTCTCAAGTGGTAGCTGATCCATTTATTGCTTTGGCCTTTATTTTCTCCCCCTTTGGCATCAAGCACCAAAACGGGATCAATCTTGGCCCTATAACCCCATTGCCTCACCAAAATCTTCAATTAAGAGCAAATGGCAATAAGAGTTCATGAGATGAACTTGGAATAAGTTACCCTCTCATCGGAGTGCAGTGGAAGTCTTTCATGGTCCAAGTCCACCTTTTCCCTTTCAATTCTCCTTCGAGACTAAAACAAGCAAACTCAAGCATATGGTTAGTCTTAAAGGGTCAAGTTGTAACACATCTCCCCCTAAACATGTGCATCACTTTGCAACGGACTTGTGAGGTCCAGGGAGTGTTTGTACAACTTGAGCACCACAATAAGCAACAAAATGCAGAATGAACATGATCAAAGGCATAAACACATGTATGCTACAATTCAATCCAAGTTCCGCGAATCTAAGACATTTAGCTCACTACGCAACCTGCAAAAGGTCTTCTCATCTAGAGGCTTGGTAAAGATATTGGCTAGCTGGTTCTCGGTGCTAACATGAAACACTTGAGAGCACCTAGAGGGGGGGGGGGTGAATAGGTGATCCTGTAAAACTTCAAAACTTAAGCCACAAAAACTTGTTAAGTGTTAGCACAATTATGGCCAAGTGGCTAGAGAGGAGTCAAAACACAATAACCACAATAAATCAATCACAGCGATGACACGGTGGTTATCCCGTGGTTCGGCCAAGTACAAAACTTGCCTACTCCACGTTGTGGCGTCCCAACGGACGAGAGTTGCACTCAACTACTCTCAAGTGATCCAATGATCAACTTGAATACCACGGTGTTCTTGCTTTTCTTTTCTCAATCCCGTTTGCGAGGAATCTCCACAACTTGGAGCCTCTCGCCCTTACAAAAGATGTTCACAGAGAATCACAGAACAAGGGAGGGATTAGCAACTCACACACGACACAAAGATCACAGCGAATACGCACACACAAGACCCAGACTTGAGCTCAAAAGACTAGCACACTAGAACGGAGCTCAAATCACTAGAATGTCGAACAAGTGCGCGAGATTGATGTGTGAGTGATCAAGAGTGCTCAAGGAATGCTTGGTCTTCTCCTCCATGCGCCTAGGGGTCCCTTTTATAGCCCCAAGGCAGCTAGGAGCCGTTGAGAGCACATCTGGAAGGCTATTCTTGCCTTCTGTCGTCGGGCGCACCGGACAGTCCGGTGCACACCGGACACTGTCCGGTGCCCGATTTCTTTCCTTAACAGGCGCAGCCGACCGTTGCCGACCGTTGCAGATCTGGCGCACCGGACAGTCCGGTGCACACCGGACAGTCCGGTGCTTCCTTCCGACCGTTGGCTCGGCCACGTGTCGCGCGCCGATCGCGCGGCCGACCGTTGGCCCGGCCGACCGTTGGCTCACCGGACAGTCCGGTGCACACCGGACAGTCCGGTGAATTTTAGCCGAAGTCGCCGGAGAAAAACCCGAGAGCGGCCTCTTCGGCCGAGGCAGCCTGGCGCACCGGACACTGTCCGGTGCACCACCGGACACTGTCCGGTGCACCAGACCGAAACAGCCCCTTGGCTGTACACAGCCAAGTCTTCTCTTCTCTTCTTCTTTCTGTTTCTAACACTTAGACAAGATATTAGTACACAAAACCAATGTACTAAGGCTTAGAAACATACCTTTACTTGTGATTTGCACTTTGTTCAACCATGGGCATATTCTTACATTTAAGCACTTGTGTTTGCACTCAATCACCAAAATACTTAGAAATGGCCCAAGGGCACATTTCCCTTTCAATCTCCCCCTTTTTGGTGATTTATGCCAACACAACATAAAGCAACTAGAACAAGTGCAAAATCACTTCAAATAAAAACTCAAATTGGTTTTGATTCAATTTTGGCATATATGGATCATCCTTTGCCACCACTTGGTTTGTTTTTGCAAATCAAACTCAAATCTCTATCTCTAAGTCAAACACACATGTTGAGGCATAAAGAGAGTCATTCCAAACGAGATTGATCAAAGATTTCAAAAACTCCCCCTATTTCCCATAATCAACACTTCTCCCCACAAGAAGCCAACTTTTGGCAATAGAGACAATAAGAGACAAAAGCTTTTGACAAAACAAAAACTCTATTCTACTATTTTCAAAATCTCTCAAGTGGTAGCTGAACCATTTATCACTTTGGCCTTTATTTTCTCCCCCTTTGGCATCAAGCACCAAAACGGGATCAATCTTGGCCTTATAACCCCATTGCCTCACCAAAATCTTCAATTAAGAGCAAATGGCAATAAGAGTTCATGAGATGAACTTGGAATTAGTTACCCTCTCATCGGAGTGCAGTGGAAGTCTTTCATGGTCCAAGTCCACCTTTTCCCTTTCAATCCTCCTTTGAGACTAAATCATCAAACTCAAACACATGGTTAGTCTCAAAGGGTCAAGTTGTAACACATCTCCCCCTAAACATGTGCAACACTTTGCAACGGACTTGTGAGGTCCAGGGAGTGTTTGTACAACTTGAGCACCACAATAAGCAACAAAATGCAAACAGGAACATGATCAAAAGCATAAATACACGTATGCTACAATTCAATCCAGGTTCCGCGAATCTAAGACATTTAGCTCACTACGCAACCTGCAAAAGGTCTTCTCATCTAGAGGCTTAGTGAAGATATCGGCTAGCTGGTTCTCGGTGCTAACATGAAACACTTCGATATCTCCCTTTTGCTGGTGGTCTCTCAAAAAGTGATACCGGATGTCTATGTGCTTTGTGCGGCTGTGCTCAACAGGATTCTCCGCCATGCGGATAGCACTCTCATTATCACATAGGAGTGGGACTTTGCTCAGACTGTAGCCAAAGTCCCGGAGGGTTTGCCTCATCCAAAGTAGTTGCGCGCAACACTGTCCTGCGGCAACATACTCGGCCTCAGCGGTGGATAGGGCAACGGAAGTTTGTTTCTTAGAATTCCATGACACCAGGGACCTTCCTAAGAATTGGCACGTCCCTGATGTACTCTTCCTATCGACCTTACATCCAGCATAGTCGGAATCTGAGTATCCAACCAAGTCAAAGGTAGACCCCTTTGGATACCAGAGCCCGAAGCAAGGCGTAGCAACTAAATATCTAAGGATTCGCTTCACCGCCACTAAGTGACATTCCTTAGGATCAGATTGAAATCTAGCACACATGCATACGCTAAGCATAATATCCGGTCTACTAGCACATAAGTAAAGTAATGACCCTATCATTGACCGGTATGCTTTTTGATCAACGGACTTACCTCCTTTGTTGAGGTCGGTGTGTCCGTCGGTTCCCATCGGAGTCTTTGCGGGCTTGGCGTCCTTCATCCCAAACCGCTTCAGCAGATCTTGCGTGTACTTCGTTTGAGAGATGAAGGTGCCGTCCTTGAGTTGCTTCACTTGGAACCCAAGGAAGTAGTTCAACTCGCCCATCATCGACATCTCGAATTTTTGCGTCATCACCCTGCTAAACTCTTCACAAGACTTTTGGTTAGTAGAACCAAATATTATGTCATCGACATAAATTTGGCACACAAACAAATCACCATCACATGTCTTAGTGAAAAGAGTTGGATCGGCTTTCCCAACCTTGAAAGCATTAGCAATTAAAAAGTCTCTAAGGCATTAATACCATGCTCTTGGGGCTTGCTTAAGTCCATAGAGCGCCTTAGAGAGCTTACACACGTGGTCGGGGTACCGTTCATCCTCGAAGCCAGGGGGTTGCTCCACGTACACCTCCTCCTTGATTGGCCCGTTGAGGAAAGCGCTCTTCACATCCATTTGGAACAACCTGAAAGAATGGTGAGCGGCATATGCTAGCAAGATACGAATGGACTCTAGCCTAGCCACAGGAGCGAAAGTCTCCTCAAAGTCCAAACCTGCGACTTGGGCATAACCTTTTGCCACAAGTCGAGCCTTGTTCCTCGTCACCACCCCGTGCTCGTCCTGTTTGTTGCGAAACACCCACTTGGTTCCCACAACATTTTGCTTCGGACGAGGCACCAGTGTCCAAACTTCATTGCGCTTGAAGTTGTTGAGCTCCTCCTGCATGGCCAACACCCAGTCCGGATCTAGCAAGGCCTCCTCTACCCTGAAAGGCTCAATAGAAGAGACAAAAGAGTAATGCTCACAAAAATTAACTAATCTAGATCGAGTAGTTACTCCCTTGCTAATATCACCCAGAATTTGGTCGACGGGATGATCCCTTTGAATCATCGCTCGAACTTGGGTTGGAGGTGCCGGTAGCGCTTCTTCCTCCATCACTTGATCATCTTGTGCTCCCCCTTTATCAAGCGCCTCCACTTGAGGTACCTGTTCGTCATCTTCGGTTTGGGGATGCACCATAGTTGAGGAAGAAGGTTGATCTCGTTCACCTTGTTCCTGTGGCCGCACTTCTCCAATTGCCATGGTTCGTATAGCAGCCGTCGGAACATCTTCTTCATCTACATCATCACAATCAACAACTTGCTCTCTTGGAGAGCCATTAGTCTCATCAAATACAACGTCGCTAGAGACTTCAACCAAACCCGATGATTTGTTGAAGACTCTATACGCCTTTGTATTTGAGTCATAACCTAATAAAAACCCTTCTACAGCTTTGGGAGCAAACTTAGAATTCCTACCCTTCTTCACTAGAATGTAGCATTTACTCCCAAATACACGAAAGTACGATACATTGGGTTTGTTACCGGTTAGTAGCTCATACGACGTCTTCTTGAGGAGGCGATGAAGGTAGACCCTGTTGATGGCGTGGCAAGCCGTGTTCACGGCTTCCGTCCAAAAGCACTCGGGGGTCTTGAACTCTCCTAGCATCGTCCTTGCCATGTCGATGAGCGTCCTGTTCTTCCTCTCTACCACACCATTTTGCTGTGGTGTGTAGGGAGCGGAGAACTCGTGCTTGATCCCTTCCTCTTCAAGGAACTCCTCCACTTGAAGGTTCTTGAACTCGGACCCGTTGTCGCTCCTTATCTTTTTCACTTTGAGCTCAAACTCATTTTGAGCCCTCCTGAGGAAGCGCTTGAGGGTCCCTTGGGTTTCAGACTTATCCTGCAAAAAGAACACCCAAGTGAAGCGGGAAAAATCATCTACAATAACTAGACCATACTTACTCCCTCCTATGCTCAGATAGGCGACGGGTCCGAAGAGGTCCATATGCAGCATCTCCAAGGGTCTTGATGTCGTCATCACATTTTTGGTGTGATGAGAGCCTCCTACTTGTTTCCCTGCTTGACAAGCTGCACAAGGTCTATCTTTTTCGAATTGAACATTAGTTAGACCTATTACATGTTCTCCCTTTAGAAGCTTGTGAAGGTTCTTCATCCCCACATGTGCTAAGCGGCGATGCCACAGCCAGCCCATGCTAGTCTTAGCTATTAAGCATGCATCTAGACCGGCCTCTTCTTTTGCAAAATCAACTAAATAAAGTTTGCCGTCTAATACACCCTTAAAAGCTAGTGAACCATCACTTCTTCTAAAGACAGACACATCTACATTTGTAAATAGACAGTTATACCCCATGTTGCATAATTGACTAACAGATAGCAAATTATATCCCAAGGACTCAACTAAAAACACATTAGAAATTGAGTGCTCATTTGAGATTGCAATTTTACCTAACCCTTTTACCTTGCCTTGATTCCCATCACCGAATATAATTGAATCTTGGGAATCCTTATTCTTGACGTAGGAGGTGAACATCTTCTTCTCCCCCGTCATATGGTTTGTGCATCCGCTGTCTATAATCCAGCTTGAACCCCCGGATGCATAAACCTGCAAGGCAAATTTAGGCTTGGGTTTTAGGTACCCAACTCATGTTGGGTCCTGCAAGGTTAGCACAAATATTCTTAGGGACCCAAATGCAAGTTTTATCTCCCTTGCATCTTGCCCCTAACTTCCTAGCAATTACCTTTTTACCCTTTCTACAAATAGCAAAGGGAGCATTGCAAGTATAATAAATGGTAGAAGGTTCATTTGCTACTTTCCTAGGAGCATGAATAACATTCTTTTTAGGAACAACATTTCTCCTAGTAACATTTCTATCATACACATAAGAAGAACTAGGAGCAAACATGGCATGAGAATCATAAACATATGAATCAAAAGCATCATGACTTACATTTCTAGTTTGTCTTCTATCATGATACAAACATGCATGGTTCCTTTTAGCACTAGTAGCCATAGGGGCCTTCCCTTTCTCCTTGGCGGGAATGGGATCCTTATGGCTTGTTAAGTTCTTGGCTTCCCTCTTGAAGCCAAGCCCATCCTTAATTGAGGGGTGTCTACCAACCGTGTAGGCATCCCTAGCAAATTTTAGTTTTTCAAAATCACTTTTGCTAGTCTTAAGTTGAGCATTAAGACTAGCCACTTCATTATTTAACTTTGCAATAGAAGCTATGTGTTCACTACAAGCATCAATATCAAAGTCTTTACATCTATTGCAAATAACAACATTTTCTACACAAGTTGTTGATCTACTAGCTATTTCTATCTTAACATTCAACTCATCGTTAATGCTCTTTAATTTAGAAATTGTTTCATGGCATGAAGATAATTCACAAGTAAGCATCTCATTTCTTTTAACTTCTAGAGCATGAGATTTTTGAGCTTCTAAAAATTTATCATGCTCTTCATACAATAAATCCTCTTGTTTCTCTAAGAGTTTATCCTTCTCATTCAATGCATCAATTAATTCATTAATTTTGCCAATTGTAATTCTATCTAGACCTTTAAATAAACTAGAATAGTCTATTTCATCATCGTCACTAGAATCATTATCACTAGAAGAAGCATAAGTAGAGTTTTGAGTACTTACTTTCTTCTCCTTAGCCATGAGACACGTGTGACGCTCGTTGGGGAAGAGGGCCGATTTGTTGAAGGCAGTGGCGGCGAGTCCCTCATTGTCGGAGTCGGAGGAGGAGCAATCCGAATCCCACTCCTTTCCTAGATGCGCCTCGCCCTTGGCTTTCTTGTAGTGCTTCTTCTTCTCCCTTTTGTTCCCCTTTTCCTGGTCACTTTCATTATCAGGACAGTTAGCAATAAAATGACCAAGCTTACCGCATTTGAAGCATGATCGCTTCCCCTTGGTCTTAGTCTTGCTCAGCTGTCCATTGCGACCCTTTAGCACCGTCTTGAATCTCTTGATGATGAGGGCCATTTCTTCATCATTAAGACCGGCTGCCTCAATTTGCGCCACCTTGCTGGGTAGCGTCTCCTTGCTCCTTGTGGCTTTGAGAGCAAAAGGTTGTGGCTCGTTGATCGGTCCATTCAAGGCGTCGTCCACATACCTTGCCTCCTTGATCATCATTCGCCCGCTGACGAATTTTCCTAGGACTTCTTCGGGCGACATTTTGGTGTACCTGGGATTCTCACGAATATTATTCACCAAATGAGGATCAAGAACGGTAAAGGACCTGAGCATTAGTCGAACGACGTCGTGGTCCGTCCATCGCGTGCTTCCGTAGCTCCTTATTTTGTTGATAAGGGTCTTGAGCCGGTTGTATGTCTGAGTTGGCTCCTCGCCCCTTATCATCGCGAATCGTCCAAGCTCGCCTTCCACCAACTCCATTTTGGTGAGCAAGGTAACGTCATTCCCCTCATGAGAAATCTTGAGGGTGTCCCAGATCTGCTTGGCGTTATCCAAGCCGCTCACTTTGTTATATTCATCCCTGCACAATGAAGCTAGAAGAACAGTGGTAGCTTGTGCATTCTTATGGATTTGCTCATTAATGAATGAAGGGCTATCCGAGCTATCAAATTTCATTCCACTTTCCACAATCTCCCAAATGCTTGGATGGAGAGAAAATAGGTGAGTACGCATTTTGTGACTCCAAAATCCGTAGTCCTCTCCATCAAAGTGAGGAGGCTTGCCAAGTGGAATGGGGAGCAAATGAGCATTTGAGCTATATGGAATGCGAGAATAATCAAAAGAAAAGTTTGAGTTAACCGTCTTTTGTTTGTCGTGGTCGTCGTCCTTTTGGGAAGAAGAGGACTCATCGCTGTCGTAGTAGACGATCTCCTTGATGCGTCTTGTCTTCTTCTTCTTCCCATCTTTTCGCTTGTGGCCCGAGCCCGAGTCATTGGACTTGTCATCCCTTGGCTCGTTGACGAAGGACTCCTTCTCCTTGTCGTTGATCACAATTCCCTTCCCCTTAGGATCCATCTCTTCGGGCGGTTAGTCCCTTTCTTGAAGAGAACGGCTCCGATACCAATTGAGAGCACCTAGAGGGGGGGGTGAATAGGTGATCCTGTAAAACTTCAAAACTTAAGCCACAAAAACTTGTTAAGTGTTAGCACAATTATGGCCAAGTGGCTAGAGAGGAGTCAAAACACAATAACCACAATAAATCAATCACAGCGATGACACGGTGGTTATCCCGTGGTTCGGCCAAGTACAAAACTTGCCTACTCCACGTTGTGGCGTCCCAACGGACGAGAGTTGCACTCAACTCCTCTCAAGTGATCCAATGATCAACTTGAATACCACGGTGTTCTTGCTTTTCTTTTCTCAATCCCGTTTGCGAGGAATCTCCACAACTTGGAGCCTCTCGCCCTTACAAAAGATGTTCACAGAGAATCACAGAACAAGGGAGGGATTAGCAACTCACACACGACACAAAGATCACAGCGAATACGCACACACAAGACCCAGACTTGAGCTCAAAAGACTAGCACACTAGAACGGAGCTCAAATCACTAGAATGTCGAACAAGTGCGCGAGATTGATGTGTGAGTGATCAAGAGTGCTCAAGGAATGCTTGGTCTTCTCCTCCATGCGCCTAGGGGTCCCTTTTATAGCCCCAAGGCAGCTAGGAGCCGTTGAGAGCACATCTGGAAGGCTATTCTTGCCTTCTGTCGTCGGGCGCACCGGACAGTCCGGTGCACACCGGACACTGTCCGGTGCCCGATTTCTTTCCTTAACAGGCGCAGCCGACCGTTGCAGATCTGGCGCACCGGACAGTCCGGTGCACACCGGACAGTCCGGTGCTTCCTTCCGACCGTTGGCTCGGCCACGTGTCGCGCGCCGATCGCGCGGCCGACCGTTGGCCCGGCCGACCGTTGGCTCACCGGACAGTCCGGTGCACACCGGACAGTCCGGTGAATTTTAGCCGAAGTCGCCGGAGAAAAACCCGAGAGCGGCCTCTTCGGCCGAGGCAGCCTGGCGCACCGGACACTGTCCGGTGCACCACCGGACACTGTCCGGTGCACCACCGGACACTGTCCGGTGCACCACCGGACAGTCCGGTGCCCCAGACCGAAACAGCCCCTTGGCTGTACACAGCCAAGTCTTCTCTTCTCTTCTTCTTTCTGTTTCTAACACTTAGACAAGATATTAGTACACAAAACCAATGTACTAAGGCTTAGAAACATACCTTTACTTGTGATTTGCACTTTGTTCAACCATGGGCATATTCTTACATTTAAGCACTTGTGTTTGCACTCAATCACCAAAATACTTAGAAATGGCCCAAGGGCACATTTCCCTTTCAACACTTCGATATCTCCCTTTTGCTGGTGGTCTCTCAAAAAGTGATGCCGGATGTCTATGTGCTTTGAGCGGCTGTGCTCAACAGGATTTTCCGCCATGCGGATAGCACTCTCATTATCACATAGGAGTGGGACTTTGCTCAGATTGTAGCCAAAGTCCCTGAGGGTTTGCCTCATCCAAAGTAGTTGCGCGCAACACTGTCCTGCGACAACATACTCGGCCTCAGCGGTGGATAGGGCAACAGAAGTTTGTTTCTTAGAGTTCCACGACACCAGGGACCTTCCTAAGAATTGGCACGTCCCCGATGTACTCTTCCTATCGACCTTACACCCAGCATAGTCGGAGTCTGAATATCCAACCAAATATCTAAGAATTCGCTTCACCGCCACTAAGTGACACTCCTTAGGATCGGATTGAAATCTAGCACACATGCATACGCTAAGCATAATATCCGGTCTACTAGCACATAGATAAAGTAAAGAACCTATCATGGACAGGTATGCTTTTTGATCAACGGACTTACCTCCTTTGTTGAGGTCAGTGTGTCCGTCGGTTCCCATCGGAGTCTTTGCGGGCTTGGCGTCCTTCATCCCAAACCTCTTTAGCAGATCTTGCGTGTACTTCGTTTGGGAGATGAAGGTGTCGTCCTTGAGTTGCTTCACTTGGAACCCAAGGAAGTAGTTCAACTCGCCCATCATCGACATTTCGAATTTCTGCGTCATCACCCTGCTAAACTCTTCACAAGACTTTTGGTTAGTAGAACCAAATATTATGTCATCGACATAAATTTGGCACACAAACAAATCACCATCACATGTCTTTGTAAAAAGAGTTGGATCGGCTTTCCCAACCTTGAAAGCATTAACAATTAGAAAGTCTCTAAGGCATTCATACCATGCTCTTGGGGCTTGCTTAAGTCCATAGAGCGCCTTAGAGAGCTTACACACATGGTCGGGGTATCGTTCATCCTCGAAGCCAGGGGGTTGCTCCACGTACACCTCCTCCTTGATTGGCCCGTTGAGGAAAGCGCTCTTCACATCCATTTGGTACAACCTGAAAGAATGATGAGCGGCATATGCTAGCAAGATACGAATTGATTCTAGCCTAGCCACAGGAGCAAAAGTCTCCTCGAAATCCAAACCTGCGACTTGGGCATAACCTTTTGCCACAAGTCGAGCCTTGTTTCTCGTCACCACCCCGTGCTCGTCTTGTTTGTTGCGGAACACCCACTTGGTTCCCACAACATTTTGCTTCGGACGAGGCACCAGTGTCCAAACTTCATTCCTCTTGAAGTTGTTGAGCTCCTCCTGCATGGCCAACACCCAGTCCGGATCTAGCAAGGCCTCCTCTACCCTGAAAGGCTCAATAGAAGAGACAAAGGAGTAATGTTCACAAAAATTAACTAATCGAGACCGAGTAGTTACTCCCTTGCTAATGTCACCCAGAATTTGGTCGACGGGATGATCCCTTTGAATCATCGCTCGAACTTGGGTTGGAGGTGCCGGTTCCGCTTCTTCCTCCATCACATGATCATCTTGTGCTCCCCCTTGATCACACGCCTCCTGTTGATGAACCTGTTCATCGTCTTGAGTTGGGGGATGCACCATAGTTGAGGAAGAAGGTTGATCTTGCTCCAAGTGTTCCTGTGGTCGCACATCACCAATCGCCATGGTGCGCATAGCGGCCGTTGGAACATCTTCTTCATCTACATCATCAAGATCAACAACTTGCTCTTTTGGAGAGCCATTAGTCTCATCAAATACAACGTCGCTAGAGACTTCAATCAAACCCGATGATTTGTTGAAGACTCTATACGCCTTTGTATTTGAGTCATAGCCTAACAAAAACCCTTCTACAGCTTTGGGAGCAAATTTAGAATTTCTACCCTTCTTCACTAGAATGTAGCACCTGCTCCCAAATACACGAAAGTACGATACATTGGGTTTGTTACCGATTAGAAGCTCATACGAAGTCTTCTTGAGGAGGCGATGAAGGTAGACCCTGTTGATGGCGTGGCAAGCCGTGTTCACGGCTTCCGACCAAAAACGCTCGGGGGTCTTGAATTCTCCAAGCATCGTCCTCGCCATATCGATTAGCGTCCTGTTCTTCCTCTCTACCACACCATTTTGCTGTGGTGTGTAGGGAGCGGAGAACTCGTGCTTGATCCCTTCCTCCTCAAGGAACTCCTCCACTTGAAGGTTCTTGAACTCGGACCCGTTGTCGCTCCTTATCTTCTTCACTTTGAGCTCAAACTCGTTTTGAGCTCTCCTGAGGAAGCGCTTGAGGGTCCCTTGGGTTTCAGACTTATCCTGCAGAAAGAACACCCAAGTGAAGCGGGAAAAGTCATCAACAATAACTAGACCATACTTACTTCCTCCTATGCTCAGATAGGCGACGGGTCCGAAGAGGTCCATATGCAGCAGCTCCAGAGGTCTTGAAGTGGTCATCACATTCTTGCTGTGATGTGCTCCTCCCACTTGTTTACCTGCTTGACAAGCTGCACAAGGTCTATCTTTTTCGAATTTTACGTTAGTCAATCCTATCACGTGTTCTCCCTTTAGAAGCTTGTGAAGGTTCTTCATCCCCACATGTGCTAAGCGGCGATGCCACAGCCAGCCTATGCTAGTCTTAGCAATTAAGCATGCATCTAGACCGGCCTCTTCTTTTGCAAAATCAACTAAGTAAAGCTTGCCGTCTAATACACCCTTAAAAGCTAGTGAACCATCACTTCTTCTAAAGACAGACACATCTACATTTGTAAATAGACAGTTATATCCCATATTGCATAATTGACTAACCGATAGCAAATTATATCCAAGAGACTCTACTAAAAACACATTAGAGATAGAGTGCTCATTTGAAATTGCAATTTTACCTAACCCTTTTACCTTGCCTTGATTCCCATCACCGAATATAATTGAATCTTGGGAATCCTTATTCTTGACGTAGGAGGTGAACATTTTCTTCTCCCCCGTCATATGGTTTGTGCATCCGCTGTCGATAATCCAGCTTGAACCCCCGGATGCATAGACCTGCAAGGCAATTTAGGCTTGGGTCTTAGGTACCCAACTCATGTTGGGTCCTACAAGGTTAGTGCAAATATCCTTAGGGACCCAAATGCAAGTTTTGTCTCCCTTGCATTTTGCCCCTAACTTCCTAGCAACTATTTTCTTATCCTTTCTACAAATAGCAAAGGAAGCATTTAAAGCATGATATATTGTAGAAGGCTCATTAACTTTCCTAGGAATATTAACAACATTTCTCCTAGGCATATTATGAACAACATCCCTTCTACCAACATTTCTATCATGCACATATGAAGAACTAGAAGCAAACATAGCATGAGAAAAATCATCGTACGCATTATAACTCCTATAAGCATTTCTAGTTTGTCTCCTATCATGATACAAAAAGGCATGGTTCTTTTTAGCACTAGTAGCCATAGGGGCCTTCCCTTTCTCCTTAGTGGGAATGGGAGCCTTATGGCTTGTTAAGTTCTTGGCTTCCCTCTTGAAGCCAAGTCCATCCTTAATTGAGGGGTGTCTACCGATCGTGTAGGCATCCCTTGCAAATTTTAGTTTATCAAATTCATTCTTGCTAGTCTTAAGTTGGGTATTAAGACTAGCCAATTCCTCAGTTAATTTAGAAATTGAAACTAAATGATCACTACAAGCATCAACATCGAAATCTTTACACCTAGTGCAAATCTCAACATGTTCTACACAAGAATTAGATTTACTAGCTACTTTAGCATTTAAGTCATCATTAACACTCTTTAAAGTAGCAATGGTTTCATGACAAGAAGATAGTTCACTAGAAAGCACTTCATTTCTTTTAACTTCTAAGGCATAAGACTTTTGTGCCTCTACAAATTTGTCATGCTCTTCATACAAAAGGTCCTCTTGTTTTTCTAAGAGTCTATCTTTTTCATTCAAGGCATCAATCAATTCATTAATTTTATCTATTTTAGTTCTATCCAATCCCTTGAACAAGCTAGAGTAATCTATTTCATCATCACTAGACTCATCATCACTGGAAGAATCATAAGTGACATTGTTTTGATTACTTACCTTCTTCTCCCTTGCCATAAGGCATGTGTGACGCTCGTTGGGGAAGAGAGATAACTTGTTGAAGGCAGTGGCGGCGAGTCCTTCATTGCCGGAGTCGGAGGAGGAGCAATCCGAATCCCACTCCTTTCCGATATGTGCCTCGCCCTTGGCCTTCTTGTAATGCTTCTTCTTTTCCCTCTTGCTCCCGTGTTCCTGGTCACTATCATTGTCGGGACAGTTAGCAATAAAATGACCAAGCTTACCGCATTTGAAGCATGATCGCTTTCCCTTGGTCTTAGTCTTGCTTGGCTGTCCCTTGCGACCTTTTAGTGCCGTCTTGAATCTTTTGATGATGAGGGCCATCTCTTCATCATTAAGACCGGCCGCCTCAATTTGCGCCACCTTGCTGGGTAGCGCCTCCTTGCTCCTTGTTGCCTTGAGAGCAATGGGTTGAGGCTCATGGATTGGGCCATTCAACGCGTCGTCCACGTACCTTGCCTCCTTGATCATCATTCGCCCGCTTACAAATTTTCCAAGAATTTCTTCGGGCGACATCTTGATGTACCTAGGATTTTCACGAATATTGTTCACCAAGTGAGGATCAAGAACGGTAAATGACCTTAGCATTAGGCGGACGACGTCGTGATCCGTCCATCGCGTGCTTCCGTAGCTCCTTATTTTGTTGATAAGGATCTTGAGCCGGTTGTATGTTTGTGTCGGCTCCTCTCCCCTTATCATCGCGAATCGTCCGAGCTCGCCCTCCACCAACTCCATCTTGGTGAGTAAGGTGACATCATTCCCCTCATGAGAGATCTTGAGGGTGTCCCAAATCTGCTTGGCATTGTCCAAGCCGCTCACCTTGTGATACTCGTCCCTGCACAAAGAGGCTAGCAACACAGTAGTAGCTTGTGCATTTTTATGGATCTGTTCATTAATAAACGAAGGGCTATCCGAGCTATCAAATTTCATTCCACTTTCCACAATCTCCCAAATGCTTGGATGGAGAGAAAATAGGTGAGTACGCATTTTGTGACTCCAAAATCCGTAGTCCTCTCCATCAAAGTGAGGAGGCTTGCCAAGTGGAATGGGGAGCAAATGAGCATTTGAGCTATGCGGAATGCGCGAATAATCAAAAGAAAAGTTTGAGTTAACCGTCTTTTGTTTGTCATAGTTGTTGTCGTCGTTGTCCTTTTGGGAAGAGGAAGATTCGTCGCTGTCGTCGTAGTAGACGATCTCCTTGATGCGCCTTGTCTTCTTCTTCTTCCCTTCCTTCCGTCTATGGCCCGAGCCGGAGTCGGTAGGCTTGTCATCTCTGGGCTCGTTGACGAAGGACTCCTTCTCCTTATCGTTGATCACGATTCCCTTCCCCTTAGGATCCATCTCTTCGGGCGGTTAGTCCCTTTCTTGAAGAGAACGACTCCGATACCAATTGAGAGCACCTAGAGGGGGGGGGGTGAATAGGTGATCCTGTAAAAACTTAAACTTATAGCCACAAAAACTTGTTAAGTGTTAGCACAATAATTGCCAAGTGGCTAGAGAGGAGTCTCAACAAAACACAATACCACAAGAGATCAAACACAGAGATGACACAGTGGTTTATCCCGTGGTTCAGCCAAGACCAACGCTTGCCTAGTCCACGTTGTGGCGTCCCAACGGACGAGGGTTGCAATCAACCCCTCTCAAGCGGTCCAAAGACCAACTTGAATACCACGGTGTTTTGCTTTGCCTTTCAATATCCCGTTTGCGAGGAATCTCCACAACTTGGAGCCTCTCGCCCTTACACTTGAGATTCACAAAGAAATACGGAGTAAGGGAGGAACAAGCAACGCACACAAGACTCAAAATCAGAGCAACAGCACGCACACAAGTCGCAACAAGAGCTCGCAACACAACTCAATGAGTTCACAACTCAACAAGAGCTCTAGGTGCTATCACAATGAACCAAATGCGTGGAATCGATGTCTTGGTGCTTAGGAATGTTGTAGGAATGCTTGGTGTACTCCTCCATGCGCCTAGGGGTCCCTTTTATAGCCCCAAAGGCAGCTAGGAGCCGTTGAGAACAAATCTGGAAGGCCATCCTTGCCTTCTGTCGTCGGGCGCACCGGACAGTCCGGTGCACACCGGACACTGTCCGGTGCCCGATTTATTTCCTTAAACAGCGCAGCCGACCGTTGCCGACCGTTGCAGATCTGGCGCACCGGACATGTCCGGTGCACACCGGACAGTCCGATGCCTCCTTCCGACCGTTGGCCAGACCACGTGTCGCGCGCAGATTCCGCGGCCGACCGTTGGCTCGGCCGACCGTTGGCTCACCGGACAGTCCGGTGCACACCGGACAGTCCGGTGAATTATAGCCGTACGCCGTCGGCAAATTCCCGAGAGCGGCGTCTTCAGGTCGAGGCAGCCTGGAGCACCGGACACTGTCCGGTGCACCACCGGACAGTCCGGTGCCCCAGACCAAAACAGCCTGTTGGCTGTACACAGCCAACATTCTCCTTTTCTTCTTCTCTCTGTTTCTAACACTTCAACAAATATATTAGTACACAAAACCAATGTACTGAGGCTTAGAAACATACCTTTACTTGTGATTTTCACTTTGTTCATCCATGGGCATAGATTCACATTTAAGCACTTTGTGTTTGCACTCAATCACCAAAATACTTTAGAAATGGCCCAAGGGCACATTTTCCTTTCAAAGCTTCAGAAAAGGAAGCCTTCATGTTCCAGAATTTAGTTGGAGAACAACTATCAAAAGCTGAAATAGAAGAGCTTAAAGAGTATGCCAAATCCTGTGGATACAAACCTGGGGCACTCCTCTTCGGAGGCGTTGATGATGAAAAAATAGATTGCATTCGAGATCAAACAGGAGCCAAAGTTATCAGTACTCTGTCCAAGAGTATCGGATTCCCGAAGCTAGAAACAGATATCAGCCGCTACCGACGACAACATGTCGTTGGTAGTTTATTTTATTCCAACTTCAAGGTGAACTACTTGTCCCTTAACTTTTATTGTTTCTAATAATAAAAACATATCTGACGAAGGTTGTTTTCGTGCAGAGTATGCTGCTGAGCAAAGCCTTGCAAATGCAACAAGATTTTGAAGATAAGAAGCATGAAGTTATAATTGGAAATTTGGAAAGCAAAATAAAGGAGCAATCAGATGCTTTCGAGAAAAAGAACTTTGAGCTCCAGGCAACCGAAGGTTTATTGGCGGAAGCTGAAGCAAAAATATCAGAACTGAACACGAAGCTTCTCCGCCAGTCTGAGCAGTTCGAACGAGAAAACAGGATCTTAATGCAAAACTTGAAGCCGAAGCTCAGCAAAATTCAGATTTGAGAAAACTACTGACAAGTCTTCAAGAAAAATGCTTGGAATTTAGCAACAAGTGCATTCAACGATTAAGAAAGATTTTTTACTCAGTTGGAGCCAGCAGTGAAAAATTCACCCCCTCAGCTGAAGATCTACCGAAGACCTTCGAACATATTGAGGGGGAGATTGAGGAGCTCGACGAAGTCATAGCTGGGCATGGTGACTTCTGTGCCTGGGTGGCTTCTCGAGGGACTGCTGCAGCTTTCCTGAAGGCTGGCTGTGATCATGGAAAGATTGTCAATAGGCCAAATTTCACTTTATCACCATCAATCTTGGACGACATTCCTGACCTTGCCCGAAGTATCTCGAACAGATTTGTAAAAATGATATGGACAAAAGGTGGGCGAGAGAAGGCTGGAGACGAAGCTCGTAGCCACCTTGAACCAGTAAGAAACCATACCTTGTGCTTACCTTTTTTTTTGTAAGCTTGATTTTGACTTACAACAACCTTATTCATGTAGGATGACGAAGCCGAAACCGAAGATCAAGAATGACGCCGAAGCCGAAGCTCCTTGGGGATTAGATAGTAGACTGTAGACAGTACTTGAGAAACTTTTTGAGATAACTTTTGTAAATGTAAACAAAACTTGTTTTTAATGTATTCTGTTCATACCTTGTAATATATCCTTAACCTTTCATTGATGTATGAGAAATGCTTTGATGTGGATGAAATTTTCTTTTTTGAGCCGAAGGCGAAAAAACACCTTCCCTTCTTTTCGTACGCAACGAAGCATAGAAAACAACATTTTCCTTCTTTCTGAAGCTCTCCTTTTTGTACACGAAGCTCTTTCTTGCCGAAACAACCGCTTATGCTATGAAGATGATTATCCTACATATGCCTGGATGAATGTTTATGAATGCAAATGTTATGATGTAATGCAATGTGCAAATGAATGGCCAAACAATCACACTTCAAGCCATACTCATAGCCATTATTTCCTTAAAAACAATCACACCTCAGCTCTGCATCCCCTTAGGAACGACTTTGGAGCTTCTTCGCCTTTACTTTCGGCGGAATCAGCGTTGACTTTTCGCTGTAAGCTCTGCATTCCCTTAGGAACGACTTTGGAGCTTCTTCGCCTTTACTTTTTGGCACTCGATGGTGCGTTCTCAGCTTTTACATTTACATTCCTTGGGGGATTTTGCTCTTATAGAACTAAAAAAGGAAATTACATGTGTTGGCCCCATTAAAAACCTTTCTCCCCCTTCGGAAAGGAAAAGGGTGCCATGAAAGAAAAATAAAAAATATGAAAAATTACATCGAGTTATACATAATATCGCCGAAGCTCATCCGCATTCCAAGACCTAGGAATGTCGTTGCCGTCCATATCCTTCAATCTGTATGACCCGGGTCTTGACAAAGATGCTACTAAGAAAGGTCCGTCCCATTTCAACTGCAACTTGCCCACTGTTTCTGGGTTGGCCACTCTCCGAAGCACCAAGTGTCCTGGCTCAATATTTTTTAGCCGAACTTTTCTATCCCGCCACTTGATTGTTTCGGCTTGATATTTATTGATGTTGTCCACGGCTTGTAGTCTGATCCCTTCTAAAGCATCTTTTTCTATAGAATAAGCAGCTTCGGAATCTGATTCTGCCGAAGCTGCTATCCTTATTGATCCGGTTTTAGCTTCCTCCGGAGTTATTGCTTCGTCACCGAATAACAACTTGAATGGGGTGAAGCCTGTAGACCTTGATGTTGTTGTGTTGTGGCTCCACACCACTTTGGTTAACTGATCTGGCCATTTTCCCCTGGGTTGGTTGAAGATTAACTTCATTATTCCTGTCATTATAATGCCGTTGGCTCTTTCAACGAGTCCATTTGACTCTGGGTGCCTAACTGATGCAAAATGAATCTTCGTACCAATTTGGTCACAAAAATCCCTGAAAGCTTCGGAGTCAAACTGTGTCCCATTGTCCACAGTGATAGCCTTTGGCACCCCAAAACGACAAACAATATTCTGCCAGAAAAACTTTTGGACGGTGGCCGAAGTTATTGTGGCTAAAGGCTTCGCCTCAATCCATTTAGAAAAATATTCCACAGCTACTACAACATATCTCAGGTTCCCTTGGGCCGGTGGTAACGGACCTAACAAGTCAAGGCCCCATCTTTGCAATGGCCAAGTGGGTTGTATGAGCTGTGTTAAGGACGAAGGTTGTTTTTGATCTCTTGCACATTTCTGACAACCTTCGCACTTTTGAACCAATTCTGCTGCATCCGAAGCTGCCTTCGGCCAATAAAATCCTTGGCGGAAAATTTTTCCAAGTAACGGCCTAGATCCGATGTGAGATCCACACAGGCCTGCATGTATTTCTTTCATTAACTCTATACCTTCGGCTCTGGATAAACATTTGAGTAATGGGGCACAAACTCCATGCTTATACAACTCCCCTTCTATTATGACATATGGACGAGCTCTTGCCTCTATCCGCTTGTTATAAGCTTCGTCATCTGAAAGGAATTTACCCTGAAGGTAAGAGATGATCTCGGTTCTCCAATCTTCGCTATAAACAGGAGATATATTGAGGACTGCTCTTTCAAGAAGTTCCACCGAAGGTGCTTTTATTGTTTCGAAGAACACATCCGAAGGTAAGGGCAGCCCCTGTGCTGCTGACTTAGCTAACAAATCAGCATGCTCATTTTGTCCTCGAGGGATATTTTTGACAGAAAATCCCTCGAAAGAAGCTTCAACTCTTCGAACCATATCCAAATACTTTTCAAGCTTCGGATCTTTAGCCTTGCAACTCTTGTCAATATGACCCGAAACAACCTGGGAATCAGTTTTAAGTATGGCCCTTCTGATTCCCATTGCTTTTAACTTCCGAAGACCTAGAAGCAATGCTTCGTACTCGACAATGTTATTTGTGCAACTAAAATCAAGTTTTGCCGCATAACAAGTTTTGACTTTGGAAGGTGAAACCAACACAGCAGCCGCTCCCGCTCCGAAGGTTCCCCAAGATCCATCACAAAACACTGTCCATGCTTCGTTGTCTTTATTCGTTTCTTCCTCCTGAGCCCCTGGCGTCCAGTCAGCAATGAAGTCTGCCAACGCCTGGGACTGGATCGAAGATCTATGAACATATTCAATACAAAATTCGTTGAGCTCTGCAGCCCATTTTCCAATCCTTCCAGTAGCTTCTCGGTTCCTCATAATATCCTTCAGAGGTTGTGAAGAAGGAACAATTATGTTGTAAGCTTGGAAATAGTGCCGAAGCTTCCTAGAGGCCATCAAGACAGCATACAGCACCTTCTCCAACTCTGTATAATTTTTCTTTGATAAACTAAGAACCTCGGATACAAAATATATTGGGGCCTGCCTCTTGACTTGACCATCAAGCTTCTCTTGGACAAGCGCTGCACTTACCGCTGAGTGCGAAGCTGCCACATACAATAACAAAGGAGCCCCTGGCACTGGTGGGGTCAATGTTGTTAGATCTATCAAATACTGTTTCAGCTCTTCAAAAGCCTTCTGCTGGATTGGTCCCCATTGAAAGACTTCGGCTGACTTCAGCACTTCGAAGAACGGTAAGTTTCTCTCTGCTGATCTGGATATGAATCTATTGAGAGATGCCAATCTTCCTGTCAATCTTTGAGCCCCCTTCTTTGTAGTTGGTGGCTCCATCCGGAGTATAGCTTCAATTTTACTTGGATTAGCTTCTATTCCCTTTGTTGAAACCAAGCATCCAAGAAATTTCCCCTTCTTTACTCCGAAGACGCATTTTTCTGGATTTAACTTTAAGCCAGCTTGCCTGAAACTGGCGAAGGTCTCCTGCAAATCAGCAATATGATTCTCCTGCTTCGTGCTTTTTACAATGATGTCATCAACATAAGTTAGCACATTTCTGCCTATTTGAGATTGGAGAACCTTCGCAGTCATTCGGCTGAAACTCCCTCCAGCGTTTTTGAGCCCCTCAGGCATCCGAAGATAGCAATATGTGCCACTTGGAGTTATGAAGCTAGTCTTCGGCTCATCTTCCTTCTTCATCCAAATTTGGTGATAGCCTGAATAACAGTCTAACAGACTCATGAGCTCTGAAGAAGCTGCTGCATCAACTAAAGAGTCTATCCTTGGTAGTGGGAATTCATCCTTCGGACAAGCCTTGTTAAGATCTGTAAAATCGATGCACATTCGCCACTTGCCATTGGCCTTTTTTACCATAACAGTGTTAGCTAGCCATTCTGGGTACTTCACTTCTCTGATAACTCCTGCACTGAGGAGTCTTTTGACTTCGTTGCGAGCACCTTCGGCCTTATCATCTGACATTTTCCGAAGCCTTTGCTTTCTGGGTCTGAAGGATGGATCGACATTGAGCGAGTGCTCAATAACATCTCTATTAACTCCGCAGAGATCATTGGCTGACCATGCAAAAACATCTTTGTTATTGAACAAAAACCTTATCAAGATTTTCTCCTGCTCTTCGGATAATTGAGAGCCTAACAACACCTTCTGCTCTGCTATGTCCTCACATAAGAGCATAGGCTTCGGCTGATCTGCTGAAGCTGCTTTCTCCCTTCTGAATTTGTACTGTTCACAAGCTTCAGCTCCATCTATGTTATGGATTGCTTTTGAGTCAGTCCAATTGCCTTCGGCCCTTCTTGCAGCTTCCTGACTTCCATGGATAGCAATGGGTCCCTGGTCCGAAGGTATCTTCATGCAAAGATAGGCAGGATGAAGGATTGCTTCGAAGGCATTGAGGGTACCACGACCAATAATTGCATTGTAAGGGTATTCCATGTCAACAATGTCAAACACAACTTGCTCAGTTCTAGTGTTGTTGATGAACCCAAAGGTCACTGACATGGTGATCTTGCCCAGTGCTACAATCTGTCTTCCTCCGAAGCCACAGAGAGGATGTGTAGCATCATGAATCTTATCTTTTGGCTCTTGCATTTGTCTGAAGGCCTTAGCAAATATAATGTCAGCTGCACTACCTGTGTCAACCAAGACATTATGGACCAGAAATCCTTTGATAACACAAGAGATAACCATGGCATCGTTGTGTGGGTAATCTTTGAGCTGAAGGTCCTCTTGAGAGAAGGTAATAGGAATGTGAGACCATCTTGACTTGATGAAGGGTCCTTGCACCCCAACATGTTGTACCCTTCTTTGTGCTTCCTTCTTTTGTTTCTTGTTAGCTGGCTCTGAGGACGAGCCACCTGTGATCGGGAGCACCAGCTTCGGGTCCGAAGCAACTCCAGCTTGGTCGTTGAACGAAGCCATCAGCTCAAAAAGTGGAAGTGAGTTCACCGGAGGTGGGCGCCAATGTTGGGGACTTGTTCTCAAATGCTATGAATTAAGAACAAGGCAACATAAAGTGTTAAATGTCAATGTCCTTCGTCCTTGAGACATTATTCCCTTCGGGATAATGGATCTAGAACGAAGGTTGATAAGAATATATTTACGAAGTTAAACCTTCGTAATAAACCTTCAATAGACATTGTAAGATGATATATAAAAAAGTATAAGATGAGTGAATGAATCATAGACTATTCGCATTATATTAACTTAATATATTGAATCATTGAATACAATAATACCTAAGCCTTGGCAAAGGTTGAATTCCGAGAGATGCGATTGCAATTCAGAATGTGTGTACAGTAACAGAATACTGTTCACTATTTATAGGCACAGGACGCAGCCTGTGAGGAATTACAAGTATGCCCCTTATAAAAACTTACAACATTGACTCAGACCTTTATGGACTAGAAGGTCATTCTATCTTTAAGTCGGTTTGTAATGTCGAAGCTTCACGAAGAGAAACCTTCGGCTTTCTTATATAAACAGCTTCAGCCGAAGACCACTTCTTCCTGTAAGACCTTCGGCGATGAAGCATAGACCCAACATCCGCGAAAGGTAACTCACGCTCGGATAAGCGATTCTGCTACCGAACAAGTCCTAAAGCACGAAATAAGAGGAAAGAAAACACAACTTTATAATCCGACAATTAAAATGTTTAGGCCTCAGCGGCCGCAAAAAACATACGCATACTTAAAACAAACTGTTCCTGCAGGCTCAGACATCGGCATGGGGAGGAGCAGCACGCTCGGCATCATTTCCACACTCGGCAGAATCTGGCCCGACCTCGGACGGCGACACGGGTGAAAGGATCTCCACCTCAAAGGAGGAAGCCAGCGCCGCGCTTGGGCCCTCGACAGCCGCGTCAAGCCTCTGGACCTCGGCTAAGGCAGCCTCCTCTTCGTCGGGTAAGCAGTACCCCTCGCTAACCTGCTCCAGATCCACGTCGTAGTGGGAAGCGAGCACGGCGAAGGCCCACCTAACGCCGTGGTGCAGCGCCCCGCGGAGTCTGTTGTGCACATGGCCGTCCAAGGCCCGCAGGTGACTCTGGGGGGAGCTACTCGAGGGGACGTCGTCGAGGCCAAAGGCCCGGCAGAAAGCCGAGATGGCCTCGGACATGGCCACGCGGTCGGCCTCCTTCTGCTCAACCGCCTGGGCAAGCGCCTTGCAGTTCTTGACGGACTCGTTAAGAGCCGTCTCGAACCCTGCAGACAGTCGAACAAAATTCTTCAGACACAAGGAGAAGAATGGAGACAAAAAACAAAGTCACAAAGCGGGCAAAACATACCTTCGGCCCGGGCACGCTGTTGCGAGGCCTCGGCTTGGGCGGACTGGGCAGACCCGATGGCCTCGGCCAGGCTCTCCGCAAGGGTCCCGGCCCGAGCGGACGCCTCGGCTAGCCGCTCCGTAGCCTCAGCCAGCTGACCCCTAAGGGCCTCAGCTCGGCTCACGGCCTCGACAGCTAGGCTCCGAGATTGGTCCCGCTCGCCGATAGCCTGGCCAAGCTCCAGCTGCCGCTGCCACATCTCCTCGGCCTGGGAAGCCACCTGATCCCAGGCCGACAAAGCCTCCGCTCGTGCCGACGTCACCTCTGTCCGCGCCGCTGCTACCTCCGACTTCAGCCCGTCGCAGAGCAACCGAAGGTCCGCCACCTCGGCGCTCCGTTGGGCAAGGCGCTCATTGGCCTCGGCAAGCGCGGCCCGCTGGGATCGCAGCGACTCCCAAACGTCGCTTTCGCGGCGGATGAACAACGACTTGGCGGTGCTCGCGTCCGCGAGCTCCTGAGGAAGGAAAACAAGATGTCACAAAGAATGCCCTGGTCACACAAGGTGTACGTCTAAATCCTTACCTAGAAAACCCTGGGAACGTCCCTAGAAAGGATTTCCATGGTTTCCCGAAGCGACCTCATCGCCGCCTCGGTATACTCACGGAAACTATCCCGAGCCTTCTCCTCCAACTCATCATTGAGGAAGAGGAGGGGCTCCGAGGTGGCGCGGCTCTAGAACCGGAGCGGCTGCCCACACCACTCATTGGGATTGAGCTGCGCAGGAGTAAGGCCGTTGCTCCCCAGGATAGGCCACGATTCCGCACGCCCCCTCCACCGAGGCGTCGGGTCCCCCTGCAGCCAATGCATCGGGTACCACCACCGTCGACGTACTGGGCCTCTCCTCGACTAAGGTGGCAGGCCTCCGATCACCGACCTCGGCAACAACGACCGCCCTCTCCTCTTGGCCGAGAACGGGGAGGTCAGGGATGACCGCGGGCGGCGACGCCTCAACCATCCCGACGTCGGCGGCAACGAGCGGCTCCACGGGCGAATCAGCGACGACCCTGGCAGGAGTCGATGCCGGCACCAGCAACAAGTCAGGCGGGCTCAGGGCCACGGCCGCGTCAGCGGCCTCCCTCAGCGTGATGGCCGCTCCAACAGGGGGGTCAGCCGGGGAGGCTTGCCCCGTGGCAACTCGTGCCGCCTGGGCCCCCCGCCGGATGGTGCCTTGCGCGGAGGCCAACCAACCGGCATGGCGCGCCGCAGCACCGGCCGTCGAAGCCGGCTTCGTCTTAAGGGCCTTTGTGGGGGCCAGACCAGCCAAGCCCTGTCTTTGCTTACTGAAAGGGAGAGACGACAAGTTCAAGACACACAGTGAAAAAAACCAAAATAGAGGTATCCTCAGATGATTACCCGCTCCGGGGCAAGGCCAATCGTGCCTGCGGGGAGGCCCCTTGGGCCCCAGTCTCCGCAGGCGCTGCCGAGGATTGCCCCGCTGCCGGCTTTGGCGCCACTTCTGCCTCGGGCGCCCGAGGCGCCAAAGGGGCGGCCCTCCCAGGCGTCGACACAACGGCCAGGGGACAAACCTCCTGTACAGCCGGCACGGGCGCTTGTTCTTAGGGGACAAGCGGATCGGCCTGACTCCCTGGAGTCACCCCAATTATCTCGGCCAAGGGGTCAAGTCCCCCCCTCGGCCTGCCTCCGCTCCTCGGATTGGGACCTTGGTGTCCCGGTCCCAGGCATTGATGGTGCCAGCCCACTTGGAGGCTAGCTCGGCGACCCCTGGCCCAGCCTCGGGTCCGGGCTGAGGCCAAGTCGGGCCGCCATGTCGTCGTCTTCGTCGTCGTCATCATCATCATCATCATCATCATCATCATCATCATCATCATCATCATCGTCAGGCGTCTCCGGTAACAGCTCCAACGGGAGCCCATCCCTCGCCTGCCTCCGACAATGCTTCTCCAAGGCTTCCCGAGCTAGCATCCTCTCGCGAGCTTGGGCCTTTTCCGCATCCTTCTTCTCCTTCTCCTTCTCCGCGGCAAGCCTCCGCGCGGCTCGGTCCGCCGCGTCCTCCGGGACCGGTGGCTGGGCGGGTTTATAAATCCTCAACCCCTGGGGACGAACAAAAATCCGAACAGTAAGAATCAAAGGCGTAGAAAACTCGGCGCAAAACAGGAGAAGGACCGGGCGCTTACCAGGGACACATACCCACGGTCGGGGCGCATCGCGGGCTGGTTAAGGGCGCCAGCATCCAGCCTCCCTACCGTACCCGCTACCCGCTTGAGGAGGTCGTCGGCGGAGAGGGAGGTCGAGGACATCCGCGAGCCCTCCGAATCAACCCCTGGCTTCATCTTCGAAAGCCACAACCGCCGCTCTGCCAAAGGGAGCACCCTCCGGCGATGGATAGCGGCGACGACCCCCGCAGCGGTAAGGCCCTCATCTCGTAACTTCTGCAAGGCCTGCAGAATAGGCTGGAGCTTCTCCTGGTTCTCGCGCGTGGCCCCCCAGCGCCAGTTATTGCCGACGGCGGTCACCACTCGTTGAGAAAACGGTGGAAGCATCCCGCCGTCGTTCTAGAGATAAAACCACCAGTTCTGCCACCCCTTGTTCGAAGACACAAGGGAGGCAGGGATGTACTGCTGCGCGCGCCCCGGCCTCAGTTGGAGGGTGCAGCCACCAGCCCGCACCGCCATACGGACCTTCTTCGCGTCCGTCGTCGCGGCGAAGAACTTCTCGGAGAAGAGATGGGTCCACAGGTCCCAGTGAGGGTCAATCCCCAAAAAACCCTCGCAAACCACCGCGAAGATGGCCGCTTGCGCGATAGAGTTGGGGTTGAAGTTATGTAGCTCCACCCTGTAGTGGTGCAGGAGTGACCGCATGAAGCGGCTCGCTGGCACACCAAACCCCCGCTCATGGAAGGGGATGAAACTGACCACATACCCCGAAACTGACCACATGGAAGGGGATGAAACTGACCACATACCCTTGGCATACCACTCTGGCTGCGGCCCACCGGAGAGAGGACGGAGCAAACCATTGGCAACAAGGGCCTCCAGATCCTCCACAGCAACGGTGGAAAAAGGCCACGGGTCGCACGGCGGAACGACGGTCACCTTGTCAGCCATCGCCGAACGGAGGTGGTGGAGGCGGAGGGGATGAGGTGCGCGGTTTTCTCTCTTCTGGCTATTCTCTTAGGTTGCGGAAACCAAAGCAGAAGGCAAGCGCAAATGGCATGGTAAAGAACCACTGTCGGCCCCTCTTTCGGGTATATAAAGGCCTGGGTGAGATCCGCCCAAAACTTCGCCCGAACCCGTCGCGAAATTCAAACTCGAATGTGAAACAGTTTTTCTGTTCCTCGAACGGCTCGCGCACGCGCAACAGATGCCTCTGGAATCGCCCGTCCCATCGCATTAACTCCTTGGCAGGGCAAGCGACACCTCCGACAGGAGAAGCGGGCGCTGTTTCACCTCCGTCATGATGACCGCGTCAGAAAAGGTGCGCCACATTATTTAAATTCATATCCTTTTCCTTTTCCTCTCTCTCTCTCTTGCCACAGGGACCAGGAAAGGGGATATTCCGAAAAGGATCCTTCTCAGCGAAGGAAACGGGCCCCGAGCCCTCCTACTGATCAGGGGTTCGAAGGTTTCGCCCTCCGGGGTTCGGCAACCGCCCCAGAGCACTCGGGCTCCGAGCCCTTTACTGATCAGGGGTTCGAAGGCTGGCCCCTCGGAAGGGTTCAACAGCCGCCCCAGAGCACGCAGAGTCAGGGATGACCCTGGGTACGTCCGTTACATGGCCGAGGCTCGGGCTATGCTCCCGAGGAACCCTAGGACATTTCCGAGACCAACGGGAATGATTTGTAATGGAATCCCACCGGAGGAAGGCACCGAGCCCTCGTACCCTATCGAATGGGTCCGGGTCCAGCAAATCACCCGTAGGTACTTTTGGGGCGCGCCTCCGGGCCACTAGCCGACCCTTATCGAATGGGGCTCGGGCGTCCACTTGGATCACACCCGCTAGCAACTCACTAGAAACACCGTGTTCGGTGCCCTCCGAGGGTAACACGGCGCTTTCCCCCCTCCTCCTTGCGGAAAGGCGACGAAGGGGCGTACAATAAAAGTCGAGATTGTCCTTGATCGTCCTCTCGCTCCGTGCAAAGGCTCGGGGGCTGCTCTCGCACCAGGCTACAGCCAAACTGTTGACCACGTCAATAAAGCAGCGTAAAAACTCGGAGCCTGACCGTGCACCTGGGCTACGGCCAAGCCGCATGAGGGAACAACAAGGCTGACCGAGGCATCACAAAAAGAATTAAGACCTCAGAGGAGTCAAACCACTCCTTCGAGGCCTCGGGGGCTACACCCGACGGGTGCGCTCGCGCGCACCCATCGGAACAAAATACAACCGAGACGGGCTGGTCCCCTTGCAAAAATTCGGCAGAACCTCCAAGCGAGTACCAACACTCCCTTCGAGGCTCGGGGGCTACTGTCGGGTACCATAATTAGGGGTACCCCCAATGCTCCTAAACACGGCTGGAAAACATCTTCAGAACAAACCATAAACAGCTGATAAAGCGCGGTTCAAGTCAAGGCCTCGTCTACCAAGGGACGTGACCTCATCTGAGCCCAGCTTCGGGCAAGGATGGTAGTCCCGGACGTATTCACGCCTCGCCCGAGGGTCCCCTCAGTCAGCAGACGCACCCCCGTCTCACCCGAGGCTAAGCTCGGGCGAACTTTATCGTACAGCGACCTCGGCCGGATCGCCCTACCAACCGACCGTATCGCATGCACATTTAATGCGGGGATTGCCTGACACCTTATCCTGACACGCGCGCCTCAGTCGGCAAGGTCTAAGTGACCGCAGTCACTTCGCCCTTTCACTGACCGTTCTGACAGGAAAACAACACTATTCGCCCCACTCCAGCTACTGTGCCAACCACCAGGGTAGGACTAGCAACAGCAAGTCGTGACCTCTCCCGAGTTCAACCTCGGGCGCGACAAGGAGCTCCGCCTCGCCCGACCCCAGGCCTTGGCCTCAGCCCCAGCCTCGGGGAAGGTCTCCGCCTCGCCCGACCCCAGGCCTCGGCCTCAGGGGAAGGTCCCCGTCTCGCCCGACCTCAGGCCTCAACCTCAGCCTCGGCCTCGGGAGGAGTCACATCCTCGCCGACCTCAACCCCGGTCTCGGGAGAAGTCTCCGCCTCGCCCAACCTCGGCCTCGGACCGACTATGCTACAGGGGATGCATCATTACCCTACCGCTAGCTAGCCACCCTTTGCTACGAAGGAACAAGACCGGAGTCACATCAAACTACTCCGATAGCAGGTAATGATGGTTCCCCCGCGTGCAACCATGACGTCGATGGCTCTCAGCTCCCTACGGAAGCAAGGAAACATCAGCAGGATCCATGTTGCACCGCTAGCTGCGCTTCTACAGGGCTCAAGGCACTTCTCCGCCGGCCACGTTAGCACATGTACAAGGCTCAAGGCACTTCTCCGCCAGCCACGTTAGCACATAGCTACACCCCTATTGTACAGCTGGGCATCTCCTTGTATCTATAAAAGGAGATGTCCAAGGCCTTCCTGGGGGGGACGGACGGAGGGCGAAGGCAGGCGAGCAGAGGTAGGCAGAGTAGGAGAGACGCGGTAGAGGCAGACTCAGACAGCTCACCTCAAGGCCGAACCCTCTCTTTCTCTCTCTCTCTCTCGCCCTCGCTCTCTCGCAACGCTTGTAACCCCTACTACGAGCACCCCGGTGCAAGATAATATAAGCCTCATTCCCCCGCTTGTGTTCCATCTTGCATCAACCCATCTGGGCAGGGACACGCAGCGACAAATTCACTGGTCGGTTGACGGTCCTCGCGGGTCCGAAACGCCGACAGGTAGGATAGCCTTGCTTGAGAAGGCTAGCTTAATAAGTGCCCCTACACCTACACAATGTGCACTTTGTGACAGTTTCCAGTCTGCTCTCGAGTCCTGCAGACACAACAAGACCCGAATTGAGGAATAAAACATATACCTTCAGTCGATCTTAAGTTAGGGGTCGTGCAGTGAGCCCCAATTGGGCATGGTGGTCAGCCAATTCAAGAGGGGAACTGGTGAACCAGGATTAGGCTTTGCTACTAAGGATTGTAGTGCAACTTGCTTTGGGAAGGTTGGTGAATGGAGTCGATTGAAACCATTAGAGAAGCCATCAACCACTCCCAAGCTTATCAAAATCATCCCACCTAAGCCTATCACCCCTGTGAGACATGGTGTGATTGAGGAGCCTGTGAGAGCCCCTCAGAAACAAGTGTGGGTTCCAAAGCCTAATCATCTCAAGAACACACTTGATACCCTTTCCGACATCTCTAGTGATCCCCTTCCTAGAGATCCTCAGCCACAGCCACACCAAAAGCCCAAGACTCAAACAGATTCCACCTAAGAGAGAAGTGAGGTTCCATTGTGAGATTGTGAGTGGGAGGGCCATATGTCTGCTTTTTGCTTTAGGAGGAAGAGAGATGAGTGACGGGTTTCTATGCCGAGCTGAAAGAACATGAACTTCCCTTCTCATGGTGTTCATGATCTCCCTATTCAAAGACGTCCTGCGAGGCCTAGATGTGATTTGCCTCTTGCTGCTAGGCCTTAGGCTGTGAGACCACAGGGTGGTCGTGCCCGGTGGGGTGCTGGTGAGAGCACCTAGAGGGGGTGAATAGGTGATCCTGTAAAATCAACACTAAATTCCAACAAACTTGATTACAAAGATATTAGTGCGAGTTAATCAAGTTTATGAGGCGAGCTCTTGCAAACACAGACAATCAAAGAGAAAGCACACAAAAGACACGCAATTTTTATCTCGTGGTTCGGTCAAGTAATACTTGCCTACTTCCATGGTGTGGCATCCCAATGGACGAGGGTTGCACTCAACCCCTTTCAAGTGATCTAATGATCAACTTGAATACCACGACTTTCTTTCATTGTCTTTCTCCCGTTTGCGAGGAATCTCCTCAACTTGGAGCCTCTCGCCCTTACAATGATGATCACAAAAGAAGCACGGAAGTAAGGGAGGGAAGAGAAACACACACAACACTCAATTTCACAGCACAACCATGCACACAAGTCACAACTTGAGCTCAACACACGATGCACGGAGTTCACAACTCAAATGGAGCTCAAGTTACTATCACAAAGAATCGAATGCGTGAAGTTGGAGTCTTGGAGTCTTAGAATGTTTCTTGAAAGCTTGGGTGACTCCTCCATGCGCCTAGGGGTCCCTTTTATAGCCCCAAGGCAGCTAGGAGCCGTTGGAGGCCAACAAGGAAGGCCATCATTGCCTTCTGTCGAGTGGCGCATCGGACAGTCCGGTGCGCCACCGGACAGTCACTGTAGACGGTCCGGTGTGGATCTCCTTCCTTTTCTGGCACAGACGATCGTTGCAGCTCCGGGCCAGTTGGTGCACCGGACACTGACCGGACAGTCCGGTGCCCCATGCCGACCGTTGGCGCTGGCCACGCGTCGCCCGCGGATTGCGCGGCCGACCGTTGCGCTTGCGACCGTTGGCTCACCGGACAGTCCGGTGCACCACCGGACAGTCCGGTAAATTATAGTCGTATGACGCCGATTTTTCCCGAGAGTGGCCTTTTCACCGGAGACCAGCCTGGCGCACCGGACACTGTCCGGTGCACCACCGGATAGTCTGGTGTGCCAGACTGAGCTGAGTTTTGGCTGCACTGAGCCAAATCTTATGCAATTCTTTTCTTTTCTTCTTTTCTCTGTTTCTAATACTTAGACAAATATATTAGTATACAAAAACCAAAGTGCTAAGTTTAGAACATACCTCATGCCTTGATTTGCACCTTTTCAATCTTGGGCACATTTAGAACTTAGAGAATATGTGTTGGGCACTTAATCACCAAAACATTATAGAAATGGCCCAAGGGCACATTTCCCTTTCAACCTCCCCCTTTTTGGTGATTTATGCCAACACAATCAAAAGCAACCAAAAGAAGTGCAATATCAATGCAATTGAATACCAAATTGTTTTGAATATAATTTGGCATATTTGGATCGCTCTTTGCCACCACTTGGTTTGTTTTTGCAAATCAACTTCATTTTCCTATCTCTAAGTCAAACTCACTTGTTTGGGCATAAAGAGATATAATCCAAGAGTGAAATTGATCAAGTGCCAAAAACTCCCCCTTTTTCCCATAATCATAAATTATCCCCCACAAGAGACTAAATTTTGCAATAAGAGAATTTTGGACAAATCAAAAGTTTTAACTTTATTGTTTTCAAAATTCACAAAATTCACAAGTGGTAGCTGATCCATTTGCTTTGGCCTTAATTTCTCCCCCTTTGGCATTAAGCACCAAAACGGGATCATTCTTGGCCCTCTAACCCCATTGCCTCACCAAAAATGTCAATTAAGAGCAAAAAGGCAATAAGAGCATAAGAATGAACTTGGAAATAAGTACACTAATACCGGAGTGCAGTGGAAGTCTTTTCATTGTCCAAGTTCACCTTTCCCTTTCAATGCACCTTTGAGACTACATCAAGTATACTCAAACAAACAGATTAGTCTCAAAGGGTCAAGTTGTAGCACATCTCCCCCTAAATATGTGCATCATTCACACATGGACTTGTGAGGTCCGGGGATCCCTTGCACAACTTGAGCACCATAAATAAGCAACAAATTACATAAATACATGAAGTAACATGATCAAAGGCATAGAACACATGTATGCTATAGATCAATCCAAGTTACGTGAATCTAAGACATTTAGCTCACTACGCAGCCTGCAAAAGGTTTTCTCATCTAATGGCTTGGTAAAGATATCGGCTAGCTGGTTCTCGGTGCTAATATGGAACACCTCGATATCTCCCTTTTGCTGGTGGTCTCTCAGAAAGTGATGCCAGATGTCTATGTGCTTAGTGCGGCTGTGTTCAACAGGATTATCCGCCATGCGGATTGCACTCTCATTGTCACATAGGAGTGGGACTTTGCTCAGATTGTAGCCAAAGTCCCGGAGGGTTTGCCTCATCCAAAGTAGTTGCGTGCAACACTGTCCTGCGGCAACATACTCGGCCTCAGCAGTGGATAGGGCAACAAAGGTTTGTTTCTTTGAACTCCAAGACACCAGGGACCTTCCTAGGAATTGGCACGTCCCTGATGTACTCTTCCTATCAACCTTGCATCCAGCATAATCGGAGTCTGAATATCCAATCAAGTCAAAGGTAGACCCCTTTGGATACCAAATCCCGAAGCAAGGCGTAGCAACTAAATACCTAAGAATTCGCTTAACGGCCACAAGGTGACATTCCTTGGGGTCGGATTGAAATCTAGCACACATGCATACTCTAAGCATAATATCCGGTCTACTAGCACACAAATAAAGCAAGAAACCTATCATAGACCGGTATGCCTTTTGATCAACGGACTTACCTTCTTTGTTGAGGTCGACATGCCTGTCGATTCCCATCGGTGTCTTCGTGGGCTTGGCGTCCTTCATCCCAAACCTCTTGAGAAGATCTTGAGTGTACTTCGTTTGGGAGAGGAAGGTGCCGTCCTTGAGTTGCTTCACTTGGAACCCAAGGAAGTAGTTCAACTCGCCCATCTTCGACATCTCAAATTTTTCAGTCATCACCCTGCTAAACTCCTCACAAGACTTTTGATTAGTAGAACCAAATATTATGTCATCGACATAAATTTTGCACACAAAAAGATCACCGTCACAAGTCTTAGTGAAAACAGTGGGATCGGCTTTCCCAACCTTGAAAGAATTAGCAATTAAGAAATCTCTAAGGCATTCATACCATGCTCTTGGGGTTTGCTTAAGTCCATATAGCGCCTTAGAGAGTTTGAACACATGGTCGGGATACCTGTCATCCTCAAAGCCAGGGGGTTGTTCCACGTACACCTCCTCCTTGATTGGCCCTGTTGGGGGTATGCTTCATAGCCGAAGATCCTAAAGAAACACATTTGGCAGATCCTCTCAAAAGCAGTGCCGAAGCTATCGCCTATAAAGCTTCGGCACAGTGACATGTCTCAAGACGAAGGGGTGAACCGACTTAAAGAGGAAATGACCTAAAGACCCATGATATTCTGTGTCAATATTGTAGTTGATTGTAAAGGGCATAAATGTAATTATACACAGGTTGCGCCCTGTGCCTATAAATAGGTGAACAATACCCCTGTACTGTTCACGCAATCTTGTAATCGCTGGCACATTACGCTGGAATTATTACTTTCTGCCAAGGCGAAGGTATAAATGTACCTAAATATTACGTTTTAATATTTAGGTTTGCATAATAAAATATGTGGATAATCTTATATGTTTTTGATATATCGTTCCCTTATGTTTCATATTTTTCATATATACTTTATCCTACATTGTTTTATAACTCTAATCATGAAGGTATGACCTTCGTGATATCTTGCTCATGGCCTTCGTCCGAAGTTCATTAAATCCTTGGGGAGATAATGCTTCAGTGGACGAAGGGCATTAATATTTAACATTTTATGTTGCCTTGTTCTTAATTCATAGCATTTGAGAACAAGTCCCCAACATTGGCGCCCACCTCCGGTGAACTCACTTCCACTTTTTGAGTTGATGGCTTCGTTCAACAACCAAGCTGGAGCTGCTTCGGCTACAAAGCTGGTACTCCCGATAACAGGCGGTTCATGCTCAGAGCCGACCAACAAGAAGCAGAAGAAGGAGGCACAGAGAAGGGTACAACATGTCGGGGTGCAGGGACCCTTCATCAAGTCGAGATGGTCCCACATCCCAATTACCTTCTCCCAATAGGACCTTCAACTCAAGGATTACCCTCACAATGATGCTATGGTTATTTCTTGCGTTATCAAAGGATTTCTGGTCCACAATGTTCTAGTTGATACAGGCAATGCAGCGGATATTATATTTGCTAAGGCCTTCAGACAGATGCAAGAGCCAGAGGATAAGATTCATGATGCTACACACCCTCTTTGTGGCTTCGGAGGAAGGCAGATTGTAGCGCTCGGCAAGATCACGATGCCAGTGACCTTCAGATTTGTCAACAATACAAGGACTAAGCAAGTTGTGTTTGATATTGTCGACATGGAGTACCCCTACAATGCAATCATTGGTCGTGGGACACTCAATGCTTTTGAAGCAATTCTTCATCCGGCATATCTATGCATGAAGATACCTTCGGATCAAGGGCCTATTGCTATTCATGGAAGTCAGGAAGCTGCTAGAAAGGCTGAAGGAAACTGGACAGATTCAAAAGCAATTCATAATATAGATGGAGCCGAAGCTTGTGAGCAATACAAGTACAGAAGGGAGAAGGCTGCTTCGGCTAATCAGCCGAAGCCCATGCTCTTATGTGAAGATATAGCAGAGCAGAAGGTATTGATGGGATCTCAATTGTCCGAGGAACAAGAGAAAACTCTAACAAGGTTTTTGTTCAACAACAAAGATGTCTTCGCATGGTCAGCCAACGATCTCTGTGGTGTCAACAGGGATGTCATTGAACATTCGCTCAATGTCGATCCATCCTTCAGACCCAGAAAGCAAAGGCTTCGGAAAATGTCTGATGACAAAGCCGAAGGTGCTCGGAATGAAGTGAAAAGACTTCTTAGTGCTGGAGTCATCAGAGAAGTAAAATACCTAGAATGGTTAGCCAATACTGTTATGGTGAAGAAGGCCAACGGTAAATGGAGAATATGCATTGATTTTACTGATCTCAACAAAGCTTGTCCAAAGGATGAGTTCCCATTACCAAGAATAGATTCTCTAGTAGATGCAGCAGCTTCGTCAGAGCTCATGAGTCTACTAGATTGTTATTCAGGCTACCATCAAATCTGGATGAAGAAGGAAGATGAGCTAAAAACTAGCTTCATAACCCCTAGCGGCACATATTGTTATCTTCGGATGCCTGAGGGGCTCAAGAATGCTGGAGGAAGCTTCAGTAGAATGACAGCGAAAGTCCTTCACTCTCAGATAGGCAGAAATGTGCTAACATATGTTGATGATATCATAGTAAAAAGCACGAAGCAGGAAAATCACATTGCTGATCTGCAGGAAACATTTGCTAATTTTAGGCAAGCTGGCCTGAAGTTGAATCCAGAAAAATGTGTCTTTGGAGTAAAAAAGGGAAAATTCCTTGGTTTTCTAGTTTCAACAAAAGGGATCGAAGCTAATCCAAATAAAATCGAAGCTATCCTTCGGATGGAGCCACCAAGCACAAAGAAGGGGGCTCAACGGCTGACAGGAAGACTGGCATCTTTGAATCGATTCATATCTAGATCAGCAGAGAGAAATTTACCATTCTTTGAAGTGCTGAAGTCGGCCGAAGTCTTTCAATGGGGATCAGCTCAGCAGAAAGCCTTCGAAGAGCTGAAGCAATACCTAATAGATCTAACAACGTTAACTCCACCCGCGCCAGGGGCTCCTCTGCTATTGTATGTGGCAGCGTCACACTCTGCAGTGAGTGCGGCACTTGTACAAGAGAAGCTTGAAGGACAAAATAAAAAGAAAGTCCCAGTATATTTTGTCTCTGAAGTGTTAAGCTTATCAAAGAAAAATTACATAGAGTTGGAGAAAGTGTTGTATGCTGTATTAATGGCTTCCAGGAAGCTTCGACATTATTTCCAAGCTTACCATATAATTGTTCCCTCGTCACAGCCTCTGAAGGATATTATGAGGAACAGAGAAGCATGCATCTAGATCAGCCTCCTCTTTCGAAAAATCAACTAAGTAGAGTTTGTCGTCTAATACACCCTTAAACGCTAATGAACCATCACTCCTTCTAAAGACAGAAACATCAACATTTGTAAACAAGCAATTGTAGCCCATGTGGCACAACTGACTTACAGACAGGAGGTTGTATCCTAATGACTCTACTAAAAATACATTTGAAATAGAGTGCTTGCTTGTGATGGCTATCTTTCCCAAACCTTTGACCTTGCCTTGGTTCCCATCTCCAAAAATAATCGTATCCTGGGAATCCTTATTCTTGACGTAGGAGGTGAACATCTTCTTCTCCCCCGTCATGTGGTTTATGCATCCACTATCGATTATCCAACTAGATCCCCCGGATGCATAAACCTGCAAGGCAATTTAAGCTTGGGTTTTAGGTACCCAACTCTTGTTGGGTCCTACAAGGTTAGTCACAATAGCCTTTGGAACCCAAATACAAGTCTTGTCCCCCTTGCCTTTGGATCCCATCTTTCTAGCAACTACTTATTCATTCTTACATAAAAGCGTAAATGAAGTATTGCAAGCATAGTAAATGGTAGAAGGTTCATTACATACTATCCTAGGCACATGATGCACAACATGATTTCTCCTAGGCCTACTTCTACCATGCACAAAAGTAGAGCTAGAGGCAAACATAGCATGTGAATCAAAAGCATTATGATCATAACTCCTATGAGCATTCCTAGAATATTTTCTATCATAAATGTAGGCATGACTCTTTTGAGAACTACTAGCCATAGGAGCCTTCCCTTTCTCCTTGTTGAGAACGGGAGCCTTTTGGCTTGTTAAGTTCTTGGTTTCCTTTTGAAAACCAAGTCCATCCTTATAGAGGGGTGTCTACCAATTGTGTAGGCATCCCTAGCAAATTTTAATTTATCAAAATTAATTTTGCAAGTCTTAAGTTGAGCATTAAGACTTGCCACCTCATCATTTAGTTTAGCAATAGAAATAAGGTGTTCATTACATGCATCAACATCAAAGTCCTTACATCTATTACAAAAACTAACATGCTCTACACATGAACTAGATTTATTAGCTTCCTCTAGCTTAGCATTTAAATCATCATTCAAAATCTTTAAACTAGAAACGGATTCATGACAAACAGACAATTCAGAGGATAACATTTCATTTGAAACTATCTCCCAAATACTAGGATGGAGAGAAAATAAGTGACTACGCATTTTGTGACTCCAAAAAGAGTAGTCTTCTCCATCAAAGTGTGGAGGTTTACCAGGTGGAATTGATAGCAAATGAGCATTAGAATTGAATGGAATACGAGAATAATCAAATGAATAGTTTTGATTAATCAGTTTCTTTCTAGACGAGTCATCGTCGTCGTCGTCTCTTAGTGAAGAAGAGGAGGTGTCGCTGTCGTAGTAAATGATCTTCTTGATGCGCCTCTTCTTCTTCCCGTCCCTCTTCTTGTGACTCGATCCTGAGTCAGTGGGCTTGTCGTCCCTTGGCTCGTTGAAGAGGGACTCCTTCTCCTTTTCGTTGACCACCATCCCCTTTCCCTTAGGATCCATCTCTTCAGGCGATTAGTCCCTTAGATGAAGAGTACGACTCTGATACCAATTGAGAGCACCTAGAGGGGGGTGAATAGGTGATCCTGTAAAATCAACACTAAATTCCAACAAACTTGATTACAAAGATATTAGTGCGAGTTAATCAAGTTTATGAGGCGAGCTCTTGCGAACACAAACAATCAAAGAGAAAGCATACAAAAGACACACAATTTTTATCCCGTGGTTCAGCCAAGTAATACTTGCCTACTTCCACGTTGTGGCGTCCCAATGGACGAGGGTTGCACTCAACCACTTTCAAGTGATCCAATGATCAACTTGAATACCATGGCTTTCTTTCTTAGTCTTTCTCCTGTTTGCGAGGAATCTCCACAACTTGGAGCCTCTCGCCCTTACAATGATGATCACAAAAGAAGCACAGAAGTAAGGGAGGGAAGAGCAACACACACAATACTCAAATTCACAGCACAACCATGCACACAAGTCACAACTTGAGCTCAACACACGACGCACAGAGTTCACAACTCAAATGGAGCTGAAGTTACTATCACAAAGAATCAAATGCGTGAAGTTGGAGTCTTGGAGTCTTAGAATGTTTCTTGAAAGCTTGGGTGACTCCTCCATGCGCCTAGGGGTCTCTTTTATAGCCCCAAGGCAGCTAGGAGCCGTTGGAGGCCAACAAGGAAGGCCATCATTGCCTTCTATCGAGTGGCGCACCAGACAGTCCGGTGTGCCACCAGACAGTCACTGTAGACGGTCCGGTGCGGATCTCCTTCCTTTTCTAGCACAGACGACCATTGCAGCTCCGGGCCAGTTGGTGCACCGGACATTGTTCGGTGCACACCGGACAGTCTGGTGCCCCCTGCCGACCGTTGGCGCTGGCCACGCGTCGCCCGCGGATTGCGTGGCCGACCGTTGCGCTGGCGACCGTTGGCTCACCGGACAGTCTGGTGCACCACCGGACAATCTGGTGAATTATAGCCGTGCACCGCCGATTTTTCCCGAGAGTGGCATTTTCACCGGAGACCAGCCTGGCGCACCGGACACTGTCCGGTGTGCCAGGCTGAGCTGAGTTTTGGCTGCACCGAGCCAACTCTTATGCAATTCTTTTCTTTTCTTCTTTTCTCTGTTTCTAATACTTAGACAAATATATTAGTATACAAAAACCAAAGTGCTAAGTCTAGAAACATACCTCATGCCTTGATTTGCACTTTTTCAATCTTGGGCACATTTAGAACTTAGAGAATATGTGTTGGGCACTTAATCACCAAAACATTATAGAAATGGCCCAAGGGCACATTTCCCTTTCAGCTGGTCGTGAGGCATATGGCCAAGGACCCTGCGGCAGTGGCTTTGGTTATTACTTCCCCAGCGGACCACAATTTCCTTTTCGTGGTGATCGCTTCCCTTCTAGATTGGGGATGGGTAGTGTTTTTCCTAACACGTTTTATGCGCAAATGTCGTAGCACTAGTATTATTCTTAGTATCCTAACCCCAGTGCTATGTCATTTGCTCACTCCCTGTCTTTCTATTGATGCAGGACAGTGGCCTAGAGAACATATGGCTCATGGGGTTCGACTGTTCGGGCCACATGATCAAAGCAACAAATGGTTCTCTAGCCTTGACCCCGTGAATGGTAAGGAATACATCAAATTTGGGGATAAGTCGAGAGGTAAGGTGTCTCTCGTGGCTCCGTTCGAGTGAATGAGAGTTTGTCCTCAAGGATGCTGCTTTGGTTTTGAATCTGCATTTCAATCTGGTTTATGTTTCGCAACTCCTTTTGGATGACTATGAAGTGCATTTTAAAAAGGGCCCGCCCTCGGGTTTGGATGCCTAGGGGAGTCTTGTTTGTTAGATTTCCCCTTTTGGTCGAGTTTTTAGTGCTTTTTTCACATTATTCTAGCCCTTCTTGATTTCTTCTAGCAGGATCCTCCTCTTTGATTTGGAAGTGACATAGGAGGATGTAACACCTCAGGTGTTTACTATAGAGTTTAACCCAACACTTGTGGAGTTTAACTCAACACACACACTTTGACCTATTATCACATGTGTTTTTCTTTGGGAAAAACTCACCATACACTTGGATTAGAGCCTTGGCTAAGTGCTAAACATCATAGAAGGTCTACCTGAACCATCTCATACTAATCAAAAGAGAGGAAGTGACCAAACCCTATACACCCCTACTTAAGTTCAATAGGTGCACCAAAAAGAAATAAGCCAGAAAACTAAATAGATCACCTTGTCATGAATTAGATCATTAATAAAAGTTGTAGCTCATCAAATAACTAACAAAAGTTAGTAAGGGTGATACCCCAAAAAAGGTTTGGCAAAGTCCCCAAAAATACCACAAAAAAGGAGAGAGCAAAAGAAATTTAGGATTTTCTATAACCAAAAATCAGCCCCTCCAACTAAACCTCAAGTGTTCATTAAGATGGAAACCTTAAACCTAATGCCTCCAATTGAAAACTTGTGTCAAATTATCTTAACTAATACATACCAGAAGATGGCCTCGGGACTAGGAATTTTGACATGACAAAACCTTGGATTTACCTCAGATTTGGTCTGTTTGACAAACCCTACTCAAGTGCTCCATATCTTCTGTTCTAGTGGACGAGCTTCTCCGACCACCACATAGAAGAGGTAGCTTAAGGGGAGGTGAAGGGATTTTGTGTAGTGGCCATGGCAAGAACAAGCTTGGATGGGTCACTGCGCGCTCGAGAAGATGGGCAAACGAAACCAGGCGACGTGTTCGACCATGGACGGCACGCTAGAGCATGGCCAACCCACGCACGCGTGCGCCCCGTGCCCACGGTTGGCCACGACCCCGTTCGCTCGCGTCCGTGCCTATAAAGGTCGCTCAGACCTCGGTCTCACTCCCCCGCGCTCCCCTAACATTCGCTCGAACTTGGCAACCGGTGATCGCATGAGATCAAAGAGCACCGCCGCCCGCAGACACGCCCGAGCACCGCCCACCATGGCTAGGCCATTCCAGCCCCTTTCTGCTCGATCCTTCCCCATGGACAGCCCCCACAAAAGCCAGTGAAACTCCCCGAAGTTCAAACCGAAGCGCTACTTTGCAGGAGCGGTGAAATCACCCTCGCCTAAGTTGAGAGCTCCACTGGCACACGCAGCCAGGACTACCAGGTGAACCATTCTCGAATTAACCACGCCCACATCCTCTCCCACCTTCGGTAAAGCTTCTAGTACAGTTTGATTTAACTCTACTGCTGTGGTTAGGCCAGAATCCTCGCCGCCTCTGAGCCCAGCTGCCTACGCACATGGCCAGGACGCCTCCAACCTCCACCGATGACGAGCCGACCATCGACGAGTTCGCCATGACCTCCCCGATGCCCCTAACTAGCTCACCAGAGCGCTACCGCAGCCGATAAGCCGCATCACCACAATCTTGCTCTCGATTACTGTTTCGGCGAGGAAAGGACTGTAGGTTAAAGAGTTAGTAAATCTAGGGGGTTTTCTGTGAAGTTAATGGCACAGATGAATAGCTACACAGAAACTTAGTTGTGAGAGAGATGTAGAGTTCGATCCAGGGGCCCGAGAATAAAGTTGCTTTTCTTTTTTCCATTTAGAATTACTAACTCATTTTTAAATCTGCTTAAGATTAGAAAATGCAAAACTCGAAAAAATACTATTCCAAAAATTGTGAAACTAATTTTGTTAGGCTCTGTATATTGTAAACTTTCAATCAAAAATAGTAAACCACCTAAGTCTAGTACTATTTTCTAAAGTTTTGATTTAATTTATAAAACTACTTAAACCATAAAAATAGAGAGAAAAGTAGTAAACTTGTTATGCTAGGTTTAAGAAAATTTGAGTAGGTACTTGTTCAACAGTAACATCATATAAAAATGTTGAGCACCCTGGTTCACAAGTTTAAGTATGGTTTATCCACCAAAATGTGTTTCTGTCCATTCATTTAGAAAATGAAAAATGGAAATAAAAATGAGAAACAGAGGACAACCATATTTTTCCCAAGTTGCCTAGGTGATGTAGTACAAGAGAAAAATATTGTAAGCCCTAGTCCATTGGAGAAATGTAGGACTACTATTTAATTAAGCAAAACATATAAAACTTTAGAAAGTCATAGAATAAGAATCCAAAGGAGATACAACCCCAACCTTAGGAATGATTGCGCTTGTGCAAATAGGAACTTAGAAAAAAAATTGTTGTTTGACATTTTTGAAAGGGCAAGCTAGTTGTAAGTGTTTCCTTGACCCTAGACTTCGAAAAACCCTAGTTATAAGACCACCAAGTACCACTTGGTGAAATTTGGCATAATAGTACGTTATTGCACCTAAATACCAGGAAAAATACCCATTAGGGCATTAGCCACTTCTAGACAGGAGGAGTAGTGTAATATGCACCCTCTGCCCTAGTTTTATTTTTGTCTAGATCTGACCTTAGGTTTAAGAAAATTTGAGTAGGTACTTGTTCAACAGTAACATCATATAAAAATGTTGAGCACCCTGGTTCACAAGTTTAAGTATGGTTTATCCACCAAAATGTGTTTCTGTCCATTCATTTAGAAAACGAAAAATGGAAATAAAAATGAGAAACAGAGGGCAACCATATTTTCCCAAGTTGCCTAGGTGATGTAGTACAAGAGAAAAATATTGTAAGCCCTAGTCCATTGGAGAAATGTAGGACTACTATTTAATTAAGCAAAATAGATAAAACTTTAGAAAGTCATAGAATAAGAATCCAAAGGAGAAACAACACCAACCTTAGGAATGATTGCACTTGTGCAAATAGGAACTTAGAAAAAAATTTAAATTTGTTGTTTGACATTTTTGAAAGGGCAAGCTAGTTGTAAGTGTTTCCTTGACCCTAGACTTCGAAAAACCCTAGTTATAAGACCACCAAGTACCACTTGGTGAAATTTGGCATACTAGTACGTTATTGCACCTAAATACCAGGAAAAATACCCATTAGGGCATTAGCCACTTCTAGACAGGAGGTGTAGTGTAATATGCACCCTTTGCCCTAGTTCTTGTTATTTTTGTCCAGATCAGACCTTAATTATTGTTGACCTCACATTCTTAAGACAACCTATACTAACCAGTAGTGAGTTACATTAATTTTTACAAAATATTTAGAATTTTATAGGAGAAGGTTGTAGTTCAAAAGTACCCTCTAAAAAGCTTAATAGAAAAAGGAGAGATAATTAAGGGTTAACTAATCTTTGTTAAATAATTTCAGCAAACCCACCTTAGACTTAACTAGACTTTTAGAAGAATAATCTAAGTCTTAATCTACCCTTTTCCTTTTGGTCAAATCTTAATATGGACCCTAAATACAACTCCTATAAAGACTTATTTGTTGGTCACTTGTTCTCAAATGTTGTGAATCAAGAAAAGGCAACACAATAGTTAAAGATTAAAGACCTTCGTCTTCTGAAGTATTATCTTCTTTCAGACATAATGATCTTTAAACAAAGGTCATGAATGATACATTATCACCGTTTGTGAGAATAAGAATTCATAGAGACAATTACAAGTCATTCATTCAGACTTCTATTCAATCATATCCTCATTTCATGATGAATATGAGAACATTAACAAAATTCATATTACATTGATACCTTCGGCTTGATCGAATGTGATGACACGAGAGCAAAAACAATCCAGCGTGAACATTACGATGGTATTGCTCACCTATTTATAGACACGGGGTGCAGCCCGAGTAAAAATACATTTATGACCTTAACATGTACTCATAATTGTAACATAAATTATCAGGGATTAACTAGTCTTTTCTTCCCTTAGGCTCAGCACCATATTTGACCTTCGTCGCCACCTTAAGCCGAAGTTGTTGTTCTCTAGCTGTAGCTTCGGTATTCGTCGCTATCGCTTTCATACAATGTCTCTGTTTCGAGAACCTTCAGGGAGGAAGAAGATACTCATCACGAAGCTTTTCTTATGACGAAGCTCCTGTGATATACTAGAAACAAATGGTTAGTCATGTTTTTGAGGACCTTCGGAAGAGGAAGGTCCCCAACAGTAGCCCCTTGCAGTATTAATTTGTTTCTTTATAACAAATTCAGACTGCAAAATGAACGAAAACCTTTGGCTGAAGGTCCGAAAAAACACCTTCCCTTTGCTAGAATAACGAATCACTTTGTGTTACGGGTCCCACCGCTCGGTGGTGCTTCGTGTATAAATACAAAGGCTTGCACTATGAATATTTTTCGTGTTGTGATTGTCATTTCAGCTTTCTTCTTCTGTGAGCATAATTGTTTTTTGAGCTTCGGCTTTTGCTGTGATCATCATCGAAATGGCCGAAAATAAGAAACTGTAGACCCCACACTTGTTGGTTTCTACAAAGCTATGGAAAGGACCAAAGTTGAGGAAATCACTGATGAAATGTGTAACACCCTGAATTTGGGGGTATAAAATTTCTTTGCTCATATTCACAAATTCAGGTGTTACCTCCCTTTTCTCATCCTTCCTCATTCTTTTCTTTTTCATTTCTATAGGAGAAAAGTGCTTATTTTATTTGTAATTATAGTTTGATAGGTTAAACCCTAAGGGAGTATGAGTTGTTGCATCATGTTGAACCCTAGATTTCACTTTTGCTTGGTGCATAATTCTTGGAAAGTCTAATTTGGATTTGTGGCTTATTTGGATTTGAATCAATTGGAGAAAATAAAAAGAAAAGGGGAAAACAATTCCAGAATAAAAGAAAAGAGGAAAGAAGCCCAACTCGCCCGCCCCCTCAGCCTTTCGGCCCAGCTAGGCCCATCCCGCGCGCGCGCGCCTCTCCCCCCCGCTCTCTCTGCCCTGGCGGGCCCGCCCGTCAGCGCAGCCGCCTTCCGCGCGCCCGCTCCCGCTCTCCCCTCTCTCTCTGCTCGCGGGCCCGGCTTGTCAGCCCCGTCGTCCTCGCGTAACCGCCGCCCGAGCTGCGCGCGCCCGCCTTCTCCGCGCCCACGTCGCGCGTGGAGCTCGCAACTGACCCGCCCCTGGCCACTTGAGCCCCGAACCCCACTCGCCCTCGCCCCCTCCCCCATTTGCGCTCTAGCGGACCCCTCTTCCACCTCTCCCTCGCTGCGCGCACGCCAGAGCGCCGCCGCCACAAATCCTCGCCGTCCCGAGCTCGTTTCCGGCCGCCGTTGGAGCTCCGCCGTGTCCGTTGCCACGGTGAGCTTCGCCCCGGCGTCTGCAACCTGGGACGCGCCCCAATTCCCTCTCCCCCTCCCTATTTCTCTCTGCCCGCGCTCACCCGCCGTTCCCCGTGCAGCCGCGGAGGTCCGCCACCGTCGCCCCGGGCCACCGTCGCGCCATTGCCGCCGCCGAGGAGTCCCCGGAGCCCGCCTTGAGGTAAAGAACCTCTCCCGCCCCTATCGACCCGTGTATTGCCTTCTGTTGCGCTTAATTCCTCGCCGGAGATGTTTTATGCCGCCGCCGAGCCGCTCCGCCGTAGACCGCCCCCCTCCGGTGCCCCTGCCCCGACCTAGACCCCACCAGAGGACTCCCCGTGCCCTCCCCAACCTTCCCGGCCACTCAGGTCGCCCCAGAGACCCGCCAAACGCCCGCGCCCCTCGTCTCCGGCGAGTCCTCCGCCGCGGGGACGAGCGCCGCCGCCCCAGCTAGCCGTAGGAGAAGCCCAGGCCGGCCACCCGATCCCCACCGTCCGTCCCAGATCGGGCGGCCCCGTTTTAATTAGGCCAAGCCCAATCCTGGCCGTCCGCCGGAGATCCAGCGGCCCAGGCCCGCTTCCCCCTCACCCCGTCTCCCTGCCGTTTGGGCCCCGCCTGTCAGCCCGCCCGCGCGCTCGCTCTGCCCGCCGGCCCCGCCTGTCAGCCCGCCCGCGCGCTCGCGCTGCCCGCCGGCCCCGCCTGTCAGCTTGCCCGCGCCCCGCGCTGCCCGCCCGGTCCCGCCTGTCAGCCGCCCAGCCCGCCGCGCGCTCGCGCGCCCGCCCGCAGGATCTAATCCTGACCGTTCGCTTTAGATCTGACGGCCGTAGCAGCCCGATACCCCTTCGCCCGCGCGTTTTCTTAAAGAGACCCCCGGTTTTCTGGAATTTGAACCCGCCGTCCCTGGTTTCTCTCAGTTAGGTCCCTGGACCTTTTATTTAATTCAAAATAGGTATTTAGGGTATATTTTTAATCCCCAAACTTGTAAAATCCATAACTTTGTCATATGAACTCCAAATTAGGTGCTTCAAATTGCAAAATGCTCATGATGTTTTTGTCTATCTATTTAAACAATGTTTCCTTGCTGTTTCCATGTACCAATTAATGGTTAATCATTAGAATAGGATTAAGGTAATTGGAACCCTATTTGAGATAATTAGAAATTGGTAGACTTTAATAAAAGTTGGAGTACTTAAGTTTATGGACTTAAACACCTAAGTTTAGGAACTTAAAACCATGTAATAATTTAATCCCACCACTGACTTAAACCTGATTAGTGGATAGTGAATCACTTTGTATAGTCCTCTACCCCAGACCTAGGGAACACCAGAGTGCCTATCCCTTTTCTACTATGAACTTGTGATTTCTCTGCTGCATATGTTTGGTATGTTGCTTTTTGTTTGTTATCTTCCCAAGTGCATAGTGTGAATGATTACTTTACGTAGACAACGAGCAGTCTGTGTTTCCCGAGGAAGTTGCAGAGGAAGTCCCTGATCAGCAGTTTGGTGAAGGCAAGTGTCCTCTGTCCCACTATGTCCTATTCATTTATAACTTACTACCCCGCATTACTTACTTGAAACCTAAGGATTGACTAGCTTTACACTTTACTTTGTTCTTGATGACCTATTGGGTTGTTATGGTTAGCACTCTGCTATTGCCTTAACTTAATCAATGAACATGATGTGACTATTTATGATACTGTTATCCTGATGATGTTGATGATCTTGTGATACTCTAGGGGGCTCAGGCTGTTTCCTGAGTACCTCTCCGTAAGGACCTGTTCGTTGAGAGACCACCCGGGATAACAGTGCAACCATGAGGGTGAAATGGGATGCCCTTAGCTAATTAATTAGAGGAACTAGAGGTGTAGTTGCTTCGCCGTCGTGCCGTTAATGGGGTCCAGGCACAGTGCTTGCTCTGCCGAGGCTGAGTGCCGAGGTTCTTTCGTTTTGCTCTTTGTTAGTCACTCTCCTGCGGGGAGGGGTACTGTGTTTATCAAACTGGAGAAACCTAACGGGCAGCTATGATCTCTAGGGAATCTTTGTAAAAGCTACGTAGTGATGCCCTGCCGGACCACCTAGGTAGTGGTCAATGGGGATTAGCTCTCCCCGGGTAGAAAGGGAATCATGACTCATGGGTAAAGTGTGCAACCTCTGTAGAGGGTAGTGAAACTGATATATCAGCCGTGCTCACGGTTAAGAGCAGCCTTGGGATCCTCTTTGATTAGAGATACAGATGGTTTGAGATACAAGGATTATGTTATGGTTTTGGTTCGACTATGATGATGTTGTTCCTCGATGAGGAAATGGTTTACGGGTTGGATAATGCTAAAATCTGGCTTCTACTAATGATAAATACCTGACCAACTAAAAGCAACTGCTTGAGCCTAACCCCACATAAAGCTAGTCCACTTCAGCCAAACGGGACATTTGCTGAGTACGTTGATGTGTACTCATCCTTGCTTTACCACCAAACACCAGGTTGTCCGCATTGTAACCACTGCTCAGGAGAAGGTGAAGCCGTGGAAGGAGACTTCCAGGAGTTCCAAGACTACGACGAATTCTAGGTGTGGGTTGGCGGCAACCCCCAGTCAGCTGCCTGTGAAGGCCTTATCTTTACTGCGTTTCGCTAGTACTTTGATTTATCTGTTAAGACAATGACTATGTAGATGTCTATGACTCTATGATGTAATAAGTACTCTTTTATGTTATTATTCGAGCATTGTGTGATGATGTTCATTTATGTAATCGCTGTGTACGTGAGTTCTGATCCTGGCACGTACATGGTTCGCATTCGGTTTGCCTTCCAAAACCGGGTGTGACATAAGTGGTATCAAAGCCGTGCTGACTGTAGGACCGCTGACCTAGAGTAGCACTGGTCGTACTAAGGACTATTGACCTTCCCTCTCACCTTGATCTCTGTTGTTACTTCAAAAGTCGGTCACCTCGACCAACCCTATGTTTTACTACATATATATACTATATTATACCTTGTCAAAATTTTTATCTGGTTCTGTTTATGGTTCATTCACTTGTCATATTAGTTCTGTTCTTACTCTTGTGCTTACAGTGTCTTTTGTAGATGGCTCGTCTTAGACACACAACACGTAAGTCGGTGATTCCTTTCCTGCCGTCTCGACTTGCGGAGCGTCCTCTGCACCGCACCGTGTCCGGTCAGTCGAGTCACCTGGAGAGGCTGCACCACCGCCTGCGTGAGGAGCAGGAACGCCGGCGCCAGCACAGAGAGCAGCAGGGCTCTTCCTCCCCACCCCAGCGAGAGGTGGAGTCCGTGAGGCCCCGTTCCTCTGTGGCCCAGCTGGAGGCGCCCCCTGCACCACCGTGGGACACCCCGGCTGTTGGAGGAGCTACTGGAGGAGGTCCTGGAGGAGACCCCGACGACGACGACGACTCAGACCACAGCACGGAGTCCTCTGAGCCGCAGGAGGCGAAAGGATGGGTCGCCCGACCCATCACCCGTGATGCCGCTCGCGGTTGTCACTTCCACGACGCACTCGACACCTTGCTGCGCCAGGCTTTCGACCGGCACACCTGGTCGATCGAGTATCGTTGTGTAGTCTACCAGCACAGTCGCGGGAGGTACCCGGACCGCTGGGAGGCTACCTGCCTAGTTCGCCGTCCGGAGGATGACCTCCGGGGTGCGGAGGCCGTTTCGGAGCACTACTCTATCTCCGAGAGGGACACTGCAGAGGCGGCTATGCAGGATGCAGCACGGCGTGCACTCTCCCAGTACTGTTCTTTGTTCGGTGGCGTGGCCGACGGTCTTAACCTTCGGTACTACCCCCGCCGCCCTACTGGCAGCACGGAGAGTGTGGTTGTCTCACCTGTTGGTGAGGGTAACCCTAGGTTGAGCAGCACAGTCAACCTAGTCGCAGTGCTTAACACTGAGCTGGACCACTCTCTGGACGAGCTAAGCAGGGCTCGAACGGAGATTGCGGAGTTGCGTGCTGAGTTGGCAGAGCGCCATCACCAGGAGGGTGGTTCCCCCGCTCCTGTCGGGACTCAGCACTCTTACCGCTCACCGCCACGTGGTCATCACACTTATGGTTCCCCTGTCTGTAAGACCAGGATAGATCTGGATCCTTAGATCGTTAGTGTCGGAGTTTGTAATAATTCTTAAGTCAGATGTCTCAGTCTTAGGTAGTCAGTTTAGTTTGCTTATCAGTTGCTTCCATTTAGTTTAGTTTGCTTATCAGTTGCTTTCATGCTTGTTATGATGAACTTGTGCTTGATTTGAATCTTTGTAATGACTGTAGCCAACATGTGGGTTTCCCCTGCAGTTTGGCCTAGCTAGTAATGTTAATGAAGTCAGTTGTTTAGTTGGGAAACCATTTACTTCTACTTTCCTTCTTATCTGAGAAGCTGTGTTGAATCATAATGGGGATCAGTGAAGCTCTTGGTTCACTCAGTGTCATGAAGAATTCTGTATTCTCTTTTCTTATGCTGAAGGGTTGTAAGATCAATGCTGATGTATGAATGTCCTCCACAGATGTCTGACAACAGGCGCCGATGCAACAGGCGTGCTCAGCAAGAGCAGCACGACCAGCAGGAGGAACAACAGAGGCAGCCTCCCCCACCACCCCCGATGTCAGTGGAGCAGATGTTCTTGATGCAGACCCAGGCAGTGCAGGCCATTGGGCAGACTCTGGCAGCCATGCAGCAGGCTCAACAGCAACCCCAACCCCAGTTGCAAGTGCAGATGCCCCAGATGCCACGAGATAAGCATGGTGAGTTCATGAGAGGACACCCTCCTACCTTCGCCCATTCTGCTGACCCCATGGATGCAGAAGACTGGTTGCGTGCAGTGGAAAGGGAACTGCGCACCGCCCAATGTGACGACAGGGAGAAGGTCCTGTATGGTCCCCGTCAGCTGAGGGGAGCAGCCCAGTCCTGGTGGGAGTCCTACCTCGCCACCCATGCTAACCCCGAAGCCATCACCTGGGAAGAATTCAGCGAGAGTTTCCGCAGGTACCATGTGCCAGAGGGACTAATGATCGTGAAGAAGGAGGAGTTTCTGGCTCTGAAGCAGGGACCCCTGTCCGTTAGTGAATACAGAGACAAGTTTCTGCAGCTGTCCCGTTATGCACCTGAGGATGTCAACACTGATGCTAAGAGGCAGTACAGGTTCATGAGAGGTTTGGTGGATCCCCTCCATTACCAGCTGATGAATCACACCTTCCCAACCTTCCAACACCTGATCGATAGGGCAGTTATGACTGAGAAGAAGCGTAAGGATATGGAAGATCGGAAGCGCAAGATGAGTGGACCCCAGTCCGGAGGCATCAGCCGTCCGCGTTTCTCAGGCAGTTCATCTCAGCAAGGCAGACCTGGTCACCCACAGGGATATCAGAATCAGAATCAGCGTCCGCATCAGCAGCAGTTTCAGAGGCAGTACCCACAGCAGCAGCAGCAGCAGTATCGTCAGCACAGCCAGCAGGGAGGTAATCAGTATCAGAAGCAGAACAACCAGGCACCTCGCCTTCCTGCCCCAGCAGCAAATCAGAGCAACCAAGCAGCCCCAGCGCAAGGAGGAGGCAGAGGATGTTTCCACTGTGGAGATCAAGGCCACTGGGCGATGCAGTGCCCAAAGAAGATGGCGCAGCAGCAGACCAACCCCAATGCTCCAACAAGACAAGGTGTACTGCAGCCGACAGCAGGCAATCGTAACCAAGCGTACAACCGTGGAAAGGTGAACCACTTGGAGGCCGAAGCGATCCAGGATGCACCAGATGTGGCAGTAGGTATGTTCTCAGTCGAATCTCATCCCGCAAAAGTGCTATTTGATACTGGTGCAACTCATTCATTTGTCACTGCAACCTGGGTAGAATTGCATAACATCTCAGTAGAGGCAATGATGCCGCCCATGAGGATTAATTCGGTTGGTGGCAAGGTGCAAACAGATAAAATATGCTCAAATATAATGGTGGAAATAAGGGGGATAGGATTCCCCAGTGACTTAATAGTAATAGACACCCCTGGGATAGATGTTATTCTAGGGATGAATTGGTTAATGAAGTATGAGGCAAATGTTAGTTGTGACAAGAGGACCGTAACATTGAAGTCCCCGTCAGGAGAAGAGGTAGTGGCCGAGCTAAGGGTGCCTAAGTCAGAAGAGGGAGTCTGTCACCAGATTTCAGTTGATAGTAAGGAGCCCAACCCGCTCGAGGCTATCAAGGTTGTGTCGGACTTTTCGGATGTGTTTCCCGAAGAGTTAACGGGCATGCCACCCGAGAGAAAAGTCGAATTTGCCATAGAGCTTATCCCTGGTACCGCCCCCATTTCCAAAAGAGCCTATCGAGTGTCTGGACCAGAATTGGTGGAACTCAAGAAGCAGATAGATGAGATGTTAGAGAAGGGTTACATCAGGCCAAGCACCTCGCCTTGGGCCGCTCCAGTGTTGTTTGTAGAGAAGAAAGATGGTACCAAAAGGATGTGCATAGACTACAGGGCCTTGAATGAAGTCACTGTCAAGAACAAGTACCCCCTGCCAAGGATAGAAGATTTGTTCGACCAGCTCAGAGGTGCCAGCGTATTCTCGAAGATAGATCTGAGGTCAGGCTACCATCAACTCAGAATCCGACCCTCGGACATACCGAAGACGGCATTCATCACCAAGTATGGGTTATATGAATTCACAGTTATGTCCTTTGGTTTGACAAATGCGCCAGCCTTCTTTATGTATCTGATGAACAGCGTGTTCATGGACTATTTAGACAAGTTTGTGGTAGTGTTCATCGATGATATTCTCATATACTCTCAAAGTGAGGAAGATCATGTAGAGCATTTGAAGATGGTATTGCAAAGGCTTCGAGAGCATCAGTTGTATGCCAAGCTGGGCAAATGCGAGTTCTGGATTCATGAAGTCTTATTTCTGGGTCACATCATAAATCAAGATGGGTTAGCAGTGGATCCAAAGAAAGTAGCAGATATCCTGAACTGGAAAGCACCGAAGGATGTTCGTGGGATCAAGAGCTTCATTGGAATGGCCGGATACTATAGGCGTTTCATTGAAGGCTTCTCAAAGATTGCTAGACCAATGACAGCGTTGCTAGCGAAGAAAGTTGAGTTTAAATGGACTCAAAAGTGTCAGGAAGCATTTGAAGAACTGAAGAATAGATTGACTATAGCTCCTGTGTTAGTCCTGCCTGACGTTCACAAGTCATTCTCAGTGTATTGCGACGCTTCGTACACCGGATTGGGATGTGTGCTAATGCAAGAAGGAAGGGTTGTAGCGTACTCGTCCCGACAGCTGAAGATCCATGAGAAAAATTATCCCACACATGACCTGGAGTTGGCAGCAGTGGTTCATGCCTTAAAGACCTGGAGACATTACCTGTATGGGCAGAAGTGTGACATCTACACAGATCATAAAAGTCTGAAGTACATATTCACCCAGTCAGAGTTAAACATGAGGCAGCGAAGATGGTTGGAATTGATCAAAGACTACGAGCTGGAGATACATTACCATCCAGGCAAAGCCAATGTTGTTGCAGATGCTCTGAGCAGGAAGAGTCAAGTCAATATGTTGGCCTCGTACCCGATGCCGTATGAGTTAGCCAAAGAGTTCGACAGACTGAGCCTCGGTTTCCTGAACAGTACGCAAGGAGTAACAGTGGAATTAGAGCCCACCCTAGAGCGGGAGATCAAAGAAGGGCAGAAGGATGATGAAAACATCAATAAGATCCGGCAGCTGATCTTAGAAGGAAGAGGCAAAGACTTTCGAGAGGACGAAGAGGGAGTAATATGGTTCAAGGACCGATTGTGTGTTCCCGACCTCAAACCTATTCGGGAACTGATCCTCAAGGAAGCTCATGAGACAGCCTACTCCATACACCCTGGAAGTGAGAAGATGTACCAGGATTTAAAAAGAAGGTTTTGGTGGTATGGCATGAAAAGAGAGATCGCAGAATATGTCGCCATCTGTGATAGCTGTCAGAGAACCAAAGCAGAGCATCAAAGGCCCGCCGGATTGTTGCAGCCTTTGCGGATTCCTCAGTGGAAGTGGGATGAGATCGGGATGGATTTTATAGTTGGCCTACCTCGTACCCGGGCCGGTTATGATTCCATCTGGGTGGTTGTGGACCGCTTAACAAAGGTGGCCCATTTCATACCCGTGAAGACAACATACACCGGAGCAACGCTAGCTGAGTTATACATGTCACGGATAGTCTGCCTTCATGGTGTGCCGAAGAAGATAGTGTCAGATCGAGGAACGCAGTTCACATCTCATTTTTGGCAACAGCTACAAGAAGCTTTGGGCACACATTTGAACTTCAGCTCAGCTTATCACCCGCAGACAGACGGTCAGACTGAAAGAACTAATCAGATCCTAGAAGATATGTTGAGAGCCTGTGCGTTGCAAGACAAGTCAGGATGGGACAAAAGATTACCTTATGCAGAATTCTCCTACAACAATAGTTATCAGGCCAGCTTGAAGATGTCGCCGTTTCAGGCACTCTATGGACGGAGTTGTAGGACTCCGCTGCATTGGGACCAGCCTAAAGAGAGACAGGTGTTTGGCCCCGACATCTTGCTTGAAGCCGAAGAGAATATCAAAATGGTTCGGGAGAATCTGAAGATAGCCCAGTCAAGACAGCGAAGCTATGCGGACAGAAGGAGAAGAGAACTGAGTTTTGAAGTGGGAGATTACGTCTATCTGAAGGTGTCACCTATCAGGGGAGTCAGAAGGTTCAGAGTTAAAGGCAAGTTAGCACCCCGGTACGTCGGACCATATCAGATTCAAGCAAAGCGTGGAGAAGTGGCCTACTAGCTTGACCTACCAGAGAGCTTGTCAGCAGTGCACAATGTGTTCCATGTGTCGCAATTGAAGAAGTGTCTGCGAGTACCAGAAGAACAGTTGCCGGTGGAGGGTTTGGAGGTCCAGGAGGATCTGACATACATAGAGAAGCCAACGCAGATTCTGGAGTTTGCAGACAGAGTCACCCGGAGGAACACCATCAGAATGTGCAAAGTCAGATGGGGTCACCACTCTGAGGAAGAAGCAACCTGGGAACGAGAAGATGATCTGAAGGCCAAATACCCTGAACTCTTTGCTGACCAACCTTGAATCTCGGGGCGAGATTCTTTTAAGGGGGATAGGTTTGTAACACCCTGAATTTGGGGGTATAAATTTTCTTTGCTCATATTCACAAATTCAGGTGTTACCTCCCTTTTCTCATCCTTCCTCATTCTTTTCTTTTTCATTTCTATAGGAGAAAAGTGCTTATTTTATTTGTAATTATAGTTTGATAGGTTAAACCCTAAGGGAGTATGAGTTGTTGCATCATGTTGAACCCTAGATTTCACTTTTGCTTGGTGCATAATTCTTGGAAAGTCTAATTTGGATTTGTGGCTTATTTGGATTTGAATCAATTGGAGAAAATAAAAAGAAAAGGGGAAAACAATTCCAGAATAAAAGAAAAGAGGAAAGAAGCCCAACTCGCCTGCCCCCTCAGCCTTTCGGCCCAGCTAGGCCCATCCCCCGCGCGCGCGCCTCTCCCCCCCGCTCTCTCTGCCTTGGCGGGCCCGCCCGTCAGCGCAGCCGCCTTCCGCGCGCCCGCTCCCGCTCTCCCCTCTCTCTCTGCTCGCGGGCCCGGCTTGTCAGCCCCGTCGTCCTCGCGTAACCGCCGCCCGAGCTGCGCGCGCCCGCCTTCTCCGCGCCCACGTGGCGCGTGGAGCTCGCAACTGACCCGCCCCTGGCCACTTGAGCCCCGAACCCCACTCGCCCTCGCCCCCTCCCCCATTTGCGCTCTAGCGGACCCCTCTTCCAACTCTCCCTCGCTGCGCGCACGCCAGAGCGCCGCCGCCACAAATCCTCGCCGTCCCGAGCTCGTTTCCCGGCCGCCGTTGGAGCTCCGCCGTGTCCGTTGCCACGGTGAGCTTCGCCCCGGCGTCTGCAACCTGGGACGCGCCCCAATTCCCTCTCCCCCTCCCTATTTCTCTCTGCCCGCGCTCACCCGCCGTTCCCCGTGCAGCCGCGGAGGTCCGCCACCGTCGCCCCGGGCCACCGTCGCGCCATTGCCGCCGCCGAGGAGTCCCCGGAGCCCGCCTTGAGGTAAAGAACCTCTCCCGCCCCTATCGACCCGTGTATTGCCTTCTGTTGCGCTTAATTCCTCGCCGGAGATGTTTTATGCCGCCGCCGAGCCGCTCCGCCGTAGACCGCCCCCCTCCGGTGCCCCTGCCCCGACCTAGACCCCATCAGAGGACTCCCCGTGCCCTCCCCAACCTTCCCGGCCACTCAGGTCGCCCCAGAGACCCGCCAAACGCCCGCGCCCCTCGTCTCCGGCGAGTCCTCCGCCGCGGGGACGAGCGCCGCCGCCCCAGCTAGCCGTAGGAGAAGCCCAGGCCAGCCACCCGATCCCCACCGTCCGTCCCAGATCGGGCGGCCCCGTTTTAATTAGGCCAAGCCCAATCCTGGCCGTCCGCCGGAGATCCAGCGGCCCAGGCCCGCTTCCCCCTCACCCCGTCTCCCTGCCGTTTGGGCCCCGCCTGTCAGCCCGCCCGCGCGCTCGCTCTGCCCGCCGGCCCCGCCTGTCAGCCCGCCCGCGCGCTCGCGCTGCCCGCCGGCCCCGCCTGTCAGCCTGCCCGCGCCCCGCGCTGCCCGCCCGGTCCCGCCTGTCAGCCGCCCAGCCCGCCGCGCGCTCGCGCGTCCGCCCGCAGGATCTAATCCTGACCGTTCGCTTTAGATCTGACGGCCGTAGCAGCCCGATACCCCTTCGCCCGCGCGTTTTCTTAAAGAGACCCCCGGTTTTCTGGAATTTGAACCCGCCGTCCCTGGTTTCTCTCAGTTAGGTCCCTGGACCTTTTATTTAATTCAAAATAGGTATTTAGGGTATATTTTTAATCCTCAAACTTGTAAAATCCATAACTTTGTCATATGAACTCCAAATTAGGTGCTTCAAATTGCAAAATGCTCATGATGTTTTTGTCTATCTATTTAAACAATGTTTCCCTGCTGTTTCCATGTACCAATTAATGGTTAATCATTAGAATAGGATTAAGGTAATTGGAACCCTATTTGAGATAATTAGAAATTGGTAGACTTTAATAAAAGTTGGAGTACTTAAGTTTATGGACTTAAACACCTAAGTTTAGGAACTTAAAACCATGTAATAATTTAATCCCACCACTGACTTAAACCTGATTAGTGGATAGTGAATCACTTTGTATAGTCCTCTACCCCAGACCTAGGGAACACCAGAGTGCCTATCCCTTTTCTACTATGAACTTGTGATTTCTCTGCTGCATATGTTTGGTATGTTGCTTTTTGTTTGTTATCTTCCCAAGTGCATAGTGTGAATGATTACTTTACGTAGACAACGAGCAGTCTGTGTTTCCCGAGGAAGTTGCAGAGGAAGTCCCTGATCAGCAGTTTGGTGAAGGCAAGTGTCCTCTGTCCCACTATGTCCTATTCATTTATAACTTACTACCCCGCATTACTTACTTGAAACCTAAGGATTGACTAGCTTTACACTTTACTTTGTTCTTGATGACCTATTGGGTTGTTATGGTTAGCACTCTGCTATTGCCTTAACTTAATCAATGAACATGATGTGACTATTTATGATACTGTTATCCTGATGATGTTGATGATCTTGTGATACTCTAGGGGGCTCAGGCTGTTTCCTGAGTACCTCTCCGTAAGGACCTGTTCGTTGAGAGACCACCCGGGATAACAGTGCAACCATGAGGGTGAAATGGGATGCCCTTAGCTAATTAATTAGAGGAACTAGAGGTGTAGTTGCTTCGCCGTCGTGCCGTTAATGGGGTCCAGGCACAGTGCTTGCTCTGCCGAGGCTGAGTGCCAAGGTTCTTTCGTTTTGCTCTTTGTTAGTCACTCTCCTGCGGGGAGGGGTACTATGTTTATCAAACTGGAGAAACCTAACGGGCAGCTATGATCTCTAGGGAATCTTTGTAAAAGCTACGTAGTGATGCCCTGCCGGACCACCTAGGTAGTGGTCAATGGGGATTAGCTCTCCCCGGGTAGAAAGGGAATCATGACTCATGGGTAAAGTGTGCAACCTCTGTAGAGGGTAGTAAAACTGATATATCAGCCGTGCTCACGGTTAAGAGCAGCCTTGGGATCCTCTTTGATTAGAGATACAGATGGTTCGAGATACAAGGATTATGTTATGGTTTTGGTTCGACTATGATGATGTTGTTCCTCGATGAGGAAATGGTTTACGGGTTGGATAATGCTAAAATCTGGCTTCTACTAATGATAAATACCTGACCAACTAAAAGCAACTGCTTGAGCCTAACCCCACATAAAGCTAGTCCACTTCAGCCAAACGGGACATTTGCTGAGTACGTTGATGTGTACTCATCCTTGCTTTACCACCAAACACCAGGTTGTCCGCATTGTAACCACTGCTCAGGAGAAGGTGAAGCCGTGGAAGGAGACTTCCAGGAGTTCAAGACTACGACGAATTCTAGGTGTGGGTTGGCGGCAACCCCTAGTCAGCTGCCTGTGAAGGCCTTATCTTTACTGCGTTTCGCTAGTACTTTGATTTATCTGTTAAGACAATGACTATGTAGATGTCTATGACTCTATGATGTAATAAGTACTCTTTTATGTTATTATTCAAGCATTGTGTGATGATGTTCATTTATGTAATCGCTGTGTACGTGAGTTCTGATCCTGGCACGTACATGGTTCGCATTCGGTTTGCCTTCCAAAACCGGGTGTGACAAAATGTTGGCTAGGCTATCTAGGGATTCCAGTGGCAGCGACAATTTTGATATGGAGAGTGATAACGAAGATGCCGAAGATCGGCCATGGAGCCCGAGTCATGTTGTTTTCTGAAAATCCACTGTTAAGCAAGGACAGATTGAAGCGATGAAAAGGAAATATTTCCATGATATATCCATTGTGAGAGCTAGGGTGAAAGTATCGTTCCTCTTCCTAAAGCAGACGAAGTAGTGGTTTTTAAGGGTTTTATGAAGGCTGGGCTTCGTTTTCCCTGGCACAGGATGCTGGTTGAAGTGTTAAAAACATTTGAGATATACCTTGATCAGCTTACTCTCGAAGCTTTAATTAAAGTGAGAGTTTTTATTTAGGCTATGAGGAGCCAAGGGATGGAGCCAGATGCTAAACATTTCTGCAATATTCATGAATTATCGTATCAGACAAAGGCAATTGGGAAGGAGCAGTATCAGAACAACTTCGGGTGCTACAGCTTTGTGCACGCTGATGTGAGGTGTCCCGTGCCAACGTTCCAAAAACAATGGCCAGACTATTGAATGAAACAATGGTTTTATGTCAAAAATGATTTGAGCAAGAGGGAAGATGTGAGGGGTATAATCCAGCGCCCCATACGGTCACGTTTTGGCTTCAGGAGGCTGTCGATTGCAAGTGGGAACAAGGTGCAAGCGTGTTTGATGGCTTTCAACATGGTGTGTACTTACATCGGTACCAGGGATTTAGTTCAGGAGCATATTGCTTATAAGATGTGGTCGCTCGTTAATGACTGGGAGATGTTGAAGGAGACTGCTGTTGGTTCTAGCGAAGGTGGTCTGGTTTACCTGAGATACACCTATCCCTACAGAAATCAGTTTGATGAGTCGAATGAGGACTGGCTTGAGGCTATCAAAGCTACCAGTGACGAGTTGTTGGGTGCTTACACGAAGGCAGAGGACGAAGCCATGACCACTGCCTTTGGCGCTCGCGGAAAGAGGAGGTTGAATAGAGTTTTTGATGTGATTGGATTTTTTATCCTAATTACTGCTTTCCTGTCCGAAAACAAGGGTCAAAGAGAAAAAATGACAACTTTATCTTCTTCCATCGCGCCTAAGCCGAAGAGAGCTAAGGTTTTGACACATAGGCTGAAGCCTCATTCTTTAGAAAGGATAGCTACAATACCTGATACAAAGAGGATAGAGATTGCTGAACAGGCCAAAGCTACCCCCTTGGCTTTGAAGACAATTCCTGCTATGACGGTCGAAGCTAGTGCTGGTCCAGCAGAAGAGTCAGAAACAAAGAGCACAAAGGCAGAAGAGCATTCGAAACTGTTGAGTCCCCCAACCACAACAAGGTTGCCGAAGCTAACAACTACTGCAATAACGACTCCTAAGAAAAGGAGGATGGCCAGTGTTTTGGATGTTGTTTTAAAATCTACAAAGATACTGACTCCTGCTTCTACTGAAGCTCCCGAGGACAAAGCTAAAGATCTGAGAGAAGTATCCATTGCAAGCGCTTTTTCTGCTCACATTGAAGCTGAAACTTCGGGGGCAAAGCCAGCAGAACTAGCGAAGGAAAGTCTTCATGAGAGCCCAACATTGCCTGCTCACGAAGCACCTTCTCAAGTTGATTTAGAATATATTGTTCGTCATGCTTCAGGGAAAAAACTATCCAAAGAACAAGTTATTGAAGTGCAACATTATGCAAGGGATCTGAAATACCCTCGGGGATCCTTAGTTTATGGAGGGAGCGATGAAGATGACTTCCTTTACTGTCTACCAGACAACAAGGAGATTAATGTTTGTCAGGAAATGATGGACAACATGAGATACCCGAAGCTTGAGCTTGGTCTGTCTACAATGACGAAGGACCAGCTTGCAGACAACCTCGTTTATAACAACATGAAGGTTTGTATATTTTGTATTTGCATTTGGTAATTTTTGTTATGATGAACGATTTTTGGTGATTCTAATTATTGTTATTTGTATGTTTTTTGTTTGTCAGGGTCTAATTCTTAGCAAAGCTTTAAAGGCTCAGAAGGATGCAGAATATGAGAGCAACCAGATAGCAATTGGAAACATTCGTTCGAAGGTCATAACGCTAAGAAACGAAACTCTCAAGAAGGATAAAATCCTGCTCTCCTTGGTAAACTCGGGGAGTGATAAAAGATGGCTAGTGTAGGCCAAGTGTTTGATCTAGATTAGTAAAGAAATCGAGATTCAGGAAATTACTTGACTTGACAAATAAAAAGAATCCATAAGGACCAACTTTAGTAAGCTTTGAGCAAACTGAGTCATTCGTTCTTGCTAAACCTTACCTTGACTCCTAAAGGCCATATATCCTTGAGAGCCTTTTCTTTTAGTCGCGTAAGACTTGCGAAAGTACACTCTATACTCAGGGTTTTCGAACACATGTCGTTGTAGGTGATAAAACTACAGAGTTTTGTTGCTTCTATTCCAAGGTCGTCCCAAAGCAGGAGGAAGAAAACTAAGTAAACTTATGGAAGGTGTCTACCTTCAGGTGATGTAATAAGTAGAAATACTCGAACCCGTATATTGCAATAATGACTCTTTATATATTGTACCTATGAATGTAAATTAAGTTATTGTAATTCTTTCCGCTTTTACTCCGATGGTATGTAATGTATGTGATATGGAATGGACGCTCTTGGGAGATGAAGGAGATACAGGAACTAGGTTCTGTCAAGCGATTGGGTGCATCTGCATGACTATCTAAGGTCCTAGGGACAAGGACAGCTGTAGGTGGGCCTAATATCTTGGAAGGTTCCGTGACACAACAAATGCCCTGTTTGGCTAAATTGGACTAGCTTTGTGTGGAGTTAGGATAATAGCAGGTTTCTTTTACTTCATCAGGTATTTATCATTAATATAAGCCATGTTTTAGCATGCATCCTGAAGTTATCAACCCATGAGTCATTTCCTCCTTCAAGAAAATCATTGCTAATATCCATGATCAGCATAAACCAAAACCACAATATCTCTAATCAGAGGATTCCAAGGACACTCTTAACTATGAGCATGATTGATATACCAGTTTTGAATAACCCTCTATAGAGGTTGCACACTTTACTCACGAGTCGTGATCCCTTTTGCCTCGGGTTGTACAGACCCTTAAACACTTCTAAGGTATGTCAAGAAGGTTTCACTATATAGCCTTTACAAAGATTCCCTAGAGGTATAGTTTCCCATTAGGTTTCTCTAGTTCCTAAGCACAATACTCCTCTCCAAGGCGGTGACTAACAAAAACCAACAAACGAATGAACCCCAACACCCAACCTTAGTAGAGCGAGGACTAGGGCGAAAAAGAAAACTATACCTCAGTTTTCTCTAATTAATCAGCTAAGGGTGTCCCATACCACCTTCATGGCGGCAATGTTTTCCCGAGTTGTCACTCAACGGACCGGTCCTTACGGAGAAGCACTTGGGATACCGCCCAAGCCTCCTTACTGTGAAACACTTGGGATGCCATCCAAGCTTCCACAATTCCACAAATCCATATCCAAAACATTAGAAACCTCATATCATAAATGTATCTCATCATGTTCATTGATTAAGTTCATGCGATAGCATTAAAGCTAAACATCGTAGCCCAAACCCAAAAGGTAATCAAGGGCAGGGAAAACAGAAAACTAATCATCCTTAGGTTGATCATGTTGTGCGGGAAAGTAAGTTCTTATATAAAATAGGACAAGTAGGTCAGAGGACACTTTCCCTCACCAAACGAGTGCTTAGGGTCTTCACCGGTAGCTCCTTCGGGCTCCATGAACCGATCGTTATCTATGTGATTGCAAACATGCACTCAACATACTAGAAACAAAAAAGAACAATACACCATACAAAAGAAAATATTATTAAAACACGTCACACGTGATAGAGCTTATCGCTATGTGAGAGTACCTAGAGGGGGGTGAATAGGTGATCCTATAAAATCAAATACTAAATAGCCAAAACTTGGTTATGAAATGTTAGTGCGATTAAAACCAAGTTGCTAAAGTGAGAACTCTAGAAGAAAAATCAATCACAATGAAGAGGGACACGAGACATAGTGATTTTTATCCCGTGGTTCGGCCAATGCCTACTCCACGTTGTGGTGACCTCCTTCGGTCAAGGATTGCACTCAATCCCTCTCAAGTGATCCAATGATTAACTTTGAGTACCACGATGTTCTTCCTTAGTAGTCTTTTCCCGTTTGCGAGGAATCTCCACAAGTTGGAGCCTCTCGCCCTTACAATGTTGATCACAAGAAAAGCACAAGGGTAAGGGAGGGAAAACAACACACACAAGACTAGAATCGCAGCAAACACACGCACACAAGCTAATATGTGAGCACAAAATACGGCGGAGGGAGTTTACAACTCAAACAATGCTCAAATCTCTAACACGATGATCCGAGTGTGTGGTGGCAAAGTCTAGGCGTCTTAGAATGTTCAAGGGATGCTTGGTTGTCCGCTCCATGTGCCTAGGGGTCTCTTTTATAGCCCCAAGGCAGATAGGAGTCGTTGGAGATCCATTTGGAAGGCAATTCTTGCCTTCTGTCGGGTGGCGCACCGGACAGTCCGGTGCACCACCGGACATGAACAGTCCCTGTCCGGTGCACGATCTCCTTCCTTTTCTGGTGAAGCCGACCGTTGCGCCCTCAGTCCTCTTGGTCCGGTACACACCGGACAATCCGGTGCGACCAAGTGACCGTTGGCTCAGGCCACGCGTCGCCCGCTGATTGCGCTGCCGACCGTTGGCCACGGGCGCCGTTGGCTCACCGGAAAGTCCGGTGAATTATAGCCGCAACACCCTCGGCAAATTCCCGAGGGCGACGAGTTCGTCGCTGAGCCAGCCTAGGCACCGGACATTGTCTGGTGCGCATTGGACAGTCTGGTGCACCACAGGCTGGTGCATCTCTGGCTGCTTTTAGCCAGACTTCTCCAATCCAATTTCAGTTGAATTAACAAGGTTCCTAGCACTTATATAAATATGTTAGTATCCAAAAACAATTTACTAAGGCCGTAGACATACCTTGATTCTTTGATTTGCATCTTTCAACCACTTAGCACTTATGAACCAAAATAATTTGTGTTGGTCATCTGATCACCAAAACATTTATAGAAATGGCCCAAAGGCACATTTCTCTTTCAATCTCCCCCTTTTTGGTAATTTATGACTACACATCAAAAAGCAACTAAAAGTGCAACATACCTCTCAAAGAGTGCAAATTGAAGACCAATTTTTTTCACTTAGAATTTGGCATATTTGGATCACTTTTGCCACCACTTGGTTTATATTCATAAACCAAATTATTTTTTCTATCTCTGAGTCAAACACACTTGTTTGGGCAATTAGAGAGATATTTCAAGAGTAAATTTGATCAAGTGCCACAAACTCCCCCTTTTTCCCATAATAAAACTTCTCCCCCATAAGAGAACAATTTTGCAATAAAAGGTTTTGATCAAATACAAAGCTTCTAACTCTACATTTTTGAAATTGCACAAGTGGTTGGCTGATCCATTTGCTTTGGCCTTAATTTCTCCCCCTTGGCATTAAGCACCAAAACGGGATAACTTTTGGCCCCTTTAACCCCATTGCCTTACCAAAATGTCAAATAGAAGCAAAAAAGGCAATGTGAACACAATAAAGAACTTAGGACAAGATGCATTTTACCAGAATGCAGTGGAAGCTCTTTCTATGTCCAAGTTCACATTTCCCTTTTTAATGTCCCATTTTGAGACTATTACAAAATACTCAACCACACAAGTTAGTCTCAAGGGAGTCAAGTTCTAACACATCTCCCCCTAAACATGTGCATCTTTTGCATGGGGACTTGTGAGGTCCGGGGATGACTTGTACAACTTGAGCACCACATATAAGCAATTAAAGATAGTAAAGCTTAAAGTAACATGATCAAGGCATAGAACACATATATGCTATAGATCAATCCAAGTTACGCGAATCTAAGACATTTAGCTCACTACGCAACCTGCAAAACCTTTTCTCATCTAAAGGTTTGGTGAAGATATCAGCTAGCTGGTTCTCGGTGCTAATGTGATATATATCGATATCTCCCATTTGTTGGTTGTCTCTCAGGAAGTGATGCCGGATGTCTATGTGCTTAGTGCGGCTGTGTTCAACAGGATTGTCCGCCAAGCGGATTGCACTCTCATTGTCACATAGGAGTGGGACTTTGCTCAGATTGTAGCCAAAGTCTCGGAGGGTTTGCCTCATCCAAAGTAGTTGCGTGCAACACTGTCCTGCGGCAACATACTCGGCCTCAACGGTGGATAGGGCAACATATGTTTGTTTCTTAGAGCTCCAAGACACCATGGACCTTCCCAGAAACTGGCACGTCCCTGATGTGCTCTTCCTATCAACCTTGCACCCGACATAGTCGGAATCTGAGTATCCGATTAAGTAAAAGGTAGACCCCTTTGGATACCAGATCCCAAAGCAAGGTGTAGAAACTAAATATCTAAGAATTCGCTTAACGGCCACAAGGTGACACTCCTTGGGTCGGATTGAAATCTAGCACACATGCATACACTTAGCATAATATCCAGTCTACTAGCACATAGATAAAGTAACGATCCTATCATTGACTGGTATGTCTTTTGATCAACGGACTTACCTCCTTTGTTGAGGTCCAGATGTCCGTCAGTTCCCATCGGTGTCTTCGCGGGCTTTGCATCCTTCATCCCAAACCTCTTGAGCAAGTCTTGAGTGTACTTTGTTTGGGAGATGAAGGTGCCTTCCTTGAGTTGCTTCACTTGAAATCCAAGGATGTAGTTCAACTCGCCCATCATCGACATCTCGAACTTTTTCATCATCACCCTGCTAAACTCCTCACAAGACTTTTGATTAGTAGAACCAAATATAATGTCATCAACATATATTTGGCATACAAAAAGATCACCATTACAAGTCTTTGTGAATAGAGTAGGATCAGCTTTCCCAACCTTTAAAGCATTAGCAATAAGAAAATCTCTAAGGCATTTATACCATGCTCTTGGGGTTTGCTTAAGTCCATAAAGCGCCTTAGAGAGCTTGTAGACGTGGTCGGGATACCTGTCATCCTCAAAGCCAGGGGGTTGTTCCACGTATACCTCCTCCTTGATTGGTCCATTGAGGAAGGCGCTCTTCACGTCCATTTGGAACAGCTTAAAGGAATGGTGAGCAGCATAGGCCAATAAAATCCGAATTGATTCTAACCTAGCCACAGGAGCAAAAGTCTCCTCAAAATCCAAACCTGTGACTTGGGCATAACCTTTTGCCACAAGTCGAGCCTTGTTCCTTGTCACCACTCCGTGTTCGTCTTGCTTGTTGCGGAACACCCATTTGGTTCCCACAACGTTTTGCTTTGGACGTGGCACTAGGCTCCAAACTTCATTTCTTTTGAAGTTGTTGAGCTCTTCCTGCATGGCCAACACCCAGTCCGGATCCCGCAAGGCTTCTTCTACCCTAAAAGGCTCAATAGAAGAAACAAACAAGTAATGCTCACAAAAGTTAGCTAATCGTGAGCGAGTTGTTACTCCCTTGCTGATGTCACCCAGTATCTGATCCACCAGATGGTTTCTTTGGATCGTCGTTCGGACTTGAGTTGGAGGGGCCCGGGATGCTTCTTCCTCCTTATCATGTTCTTCATGTGCTCCCCCTTGATCCTGCCCTTCAATTGAGGTTCCTGTTCATCGTCTTGAGTTGGGGGATGCACCACCGTAGAGGAAGAGGGTTGATCTTGTTCTTGCAGTTCCTGTGGTCGCCATCACCTATCGCCATTGTTCGCATTGCGGCCGTTGGAACCTCATCTTCATCTACATCATCAAGATCAACTTGCTCTCTTGGAGAGCCATTAGTCTCATCAAATACAACGTCGCTAGAGACTTCAACTAATCCTGATGATTTGTTGAAGACCATATACGCCTTTGTATTTGAGTCATATCCTAGTAAAAAACCTTCTACAGCTTTGGGAGCAAACTTTGAATGCCTACCTTTCTTTACCAAAATGTAGCATTTGCTCCCAAATACACGAAAATAAGAAACATTAGGTTTGTTACCAGTTAAGAGTTCATAGGATGTCTTCTTGAGGAGGCGATGTAGATAGAGCCGGTTTATGGCATGGCAGGCTGTATTCACAACTTCCGACCAGAACCGCTCAAGCGTCTTGTATTCTCCAAGCATCGTCCTCGCCATGTCAATTAGAGTCCTATTCTTCCTCTCTACCACGCCATTTTGTTGTGGTGTGTAGGGAGCGGAGAACTCGTGCTTGATGCCTTCCTCCTCAAGATATTCTTCAACTTGTAGATTCTTGAACTCAGACCCATTATCGCTTCTTATCTTCTTAGCCTTTAGCTCAAATTCATTTTGAACTCTGCTTAAGAAGCGCTTTAGTGTTCCTTGGGTTTCAGATTTGTCCTACAAAAAGAACACCCAAGTGAAGCGGGAAAAATCATCAACTATTACAAGACCATACTTACTTCCCCCGATGCTGAGATAGGCAACGGGGCCAAAGAGATCCATGTGGAGGAGTTCCAGTGGTCTTGATGACGTCATCACGTTCTTGCTTTGATGAGTGCTTCCCACCTGTTTCCCTGCTTGGCACGCTGCACAAGGTCTATCTTTCTCAAAACATACATCGGTTAGTTCTAACACATGATCTCACTTTAGAAGTTTATGAAGGTTCTTCATCCCAACATGTGCTAGACGACGGTGCCAGAGCGATACCATATTAGTCTTAGCGATTAAGCATGCATCTAGATCGACATTCTCCTTTGAGAAATCTACTAAATGGAGCTTGTCGTCTAATACACCCTTAAAGGCTAATGAACCATCACTCCTTCTAAAGACATATACATCAATATTCGTAAATAAACAATTATAGCCCATATTACACAATTGACTTTGTTGGTCCTTGTCCTCAGATGCTATACACTAAGAACAAAGCAACACAATTGTTATTGATTAGTGTCGGCGTTTCGAGACCGGGGGGGTCCCTGGACCGACGAGTGAAATGTCGCCGCGTGCCCCAGCCTAGATGGGTCGGCGCGAGACGGAGCGCGAAGGGGGGAAAAGGCAGCCGGAGCAAGAGGGAGAGAGGTGGAAATCCCGCGGCCTTCGTGTTTGTCCCGCGCCCAGGTCGGGTGCGCTTGCAGTAGGGGGTTACAAGCGTCCACGCGGGAGGGGGAGCGAGCGGCCTCACGCGAGCGCCTGTCCCGTCCTCTTCCCCGCGCGACCAACCTTTTTTAAGAGGGCCCTGGTCCTTCCTTTTATAGGCGTAAGGAGAGGATCCAGGTGTACAATGGGGGGTGTACCAGAGTGCTACGTGTCTAGCGGAGGAGAGCTAGCGCCCTAAGTACATGCCATCGTGGCAGCCGGAGAGGTTTTGGCACCTGGTTCGTGTGGTGTCGTGGCCGTCGGAGGAGCACTGGAGCCTGGCGGAAGGACAGCTGTCGGGGCTGTCGAGTCCTTGCTGACGTCCTCTTGCTTCCGTAAGGGGGCTGAGAGCCACCGTCGTCATAGAGCGTGCGGGGCGCCATCATTACTTGTCTGGCGGAGCGAGCCAGATGGGACGCCGGTCTTGTTCCCCGTAGCCTGAGTCAGCTTGGGGTAGGGTAATGATGGCGCCTCCTGTTGACGTGGTCGGTCCGTGCCCTAGGTTGGGCGATGTGGAGGCTCCTCCGAGGTCGAGTCTGTCTTCTGTGGCCGAGGTCGAGTCCGAGCCCCTGGGTCGGGCGAGGCGGAGACCGTCGGTTGAGGCCAGGGCTGAGTCCGAGCCCTGGGGTTGGGCGAAGCGGAGTTCGTTGTTTTCCGGGGCTGAGCCCGAGTCCGAGCCCTGGGGTCGAGCGGATCAGAGTTCGCCGTCTTCCGGGGCTGAGCCCAAGTCCGAGCCCTGGGGTCGAGCGGATCGGAGTTCGCCGTCTTCCGGGGCTGAGCCCAAGTCCGAGCCCTGGGGTCGGGCGGATCGGAGTTCGCCGTCTTCCGGGACTGAGCCCGAGTCCGAGCCCTGGGTCGGGCAGAGCGGAGTTCGCCGTCTTCCGGGGCTGAGCCCGAGTCCGAGCCCTGGGTCGGGCGAAGCGGAGTTTCCTACGGCGCCTGAGGCTGGGCCTGGCAGCCTGTCAGCCTCACTCTGTCGAGTGGCACAGCAGTCAGGGCGGCGCAGGTGGCGCTGTCCTTCTGTTAGGCCGGTCAGTGGAGCGGCGAAGTGACTGCGGTCACTTCGGCTCTGTCGACTGAGGACGTGCGTCAGGATAAAGGTGTCAGGCCACCTTTGCATTAAATGCCCCTGCGATTTGGTTGGTTGGTGTGGCGATTTGGCCAGAGTTGCTTCTTGGCGAAGACTGGGCCTCGGGCGAGCCGGAAGTATGTTCGTCGCTGGAGGGGGGCCTCGGGCGAGACGGAGATCCTCCGGGGTCGGCTGCCCTTGCCCGAGGCTGGGCTCGGGCGAGGCGTGATCGAGTCCCTCGAATGGACCGATCCCTGACTTAGTCGCACCCATCAGGCCTTTGCAGCTTTGTGCTGATGGGGGTTACTAGCCGAGAATTAGGAGCCTTGAGGGTACCCCTAATTATGGTCCCCGACAGTAGCCCCCGAGCCTCGAAGGGAGTGTTAATACTCACTTGGAGGCTTTCGTCGCACTTTTTTGCAAGGGGACCAGCCTTTCTCGGTTGCGTTTTGTTCTGGTGGGTGCGCGCGAGCGCACCCGCCGGGTGTAGCCCCCGAGGCCTCGGAGGAGTGGTTTGACTCCTCCGAGGTCTTAATGCCTCGCATAATGCTTCGGCTGGTCTGGTTGTTCCCTCATGCAAGCTGGCCGTAGCCCGGGTGCACGGTCGGGTCCCAAGTTCTCGGGCTGGTATGTTGACGCTGTCAACGGTTTGGCCGGAGCCGGGTTTGCGAGAGCAGCCCCCGAGCCTCTGCACTGGGTGAGAGGACGGTCAGGGACAGACTCGACTTTTTTACATACGCCCCTGCGTCGTCTTTCCGCAAGGAGGAGGGGGTGGAAAGCGCCATGTTGCCCTTGGAGGGCGCCGAACATGGTGTCTCCGGTGAGCTGCTGGCGGGTAATCCGAGTGGACGCCCGTGCCCCATTTATTAGGGGTCGGCTAGAGGCCCAGAGGCGCGCCCAAAAGTACCTGCGGGTGATCTGCCGGACCCGGTCCCCTGTCGATGGGGTCCGAGGGCTCGATGCCTCCCTCTGATGGGATTCCGTTACAAGATCGTTCCCGCTGGTCTCGGAAATGTCCTAGGGTACCTCGGGAGCGTAGCCCGAGCCTCGGTTATGTATCGAACGTACCCAGGGTCATCCCTCGCTCTATGTCTGATGCGACTGTGAACCTTTTGAGGGCCAGCCTACGAACCCCTGATCAGTAGTGGGCGCGGAGCCCGAGTAGCCTGAGGTGGCCGTTGAACCCTTCCGAGGGGCCGGTCTTCGAACCTCTGACCAGTAGTGGGTGTGGAGCCCACGCGCTCTGAGGCGGCTGTTAAACCCCTCCGAGGGGCCAGCCTTCGAACCTCTGATCAGTAGGGAGGCTCGGAGCCTGTTTCCTTCACGGAGAAGGATCCTTTTCAGGGTATCTCCCTTTCCCGGTCCCTGTTGTAAGAGAGAGAAAGAGGAAAAAGAAAAAGATACGAAATTGAATGACGTGGCGTACCTTTTTTGACGCGGTCATTATGGCGAAGGCGAAGCGTCGCTCGCTTCCCCTGCCAGAGGTGCTGCATGTCCCGCCGCGGAGTTAATGCGTCGGGGCGAGCGGTTCGCGGGGCGGCCGTTGCGCGTGCGCGAGCCGTTCGAGGAACAGCCGTTTCGCTTTGGGTTTTTGAATCCTGCGGCGGGTCCGGGCGAAACGTTGAACGGGTCTCGCCTTGGTCTTTTTATACTTGGGGGAGGGTCTGGCGACGGTTCTTTGCTTCGCTTCTCGCCTCCTTAGGTTTTCGCAACCTGAGAGGTTTAGCCGGAGAAAAGGAAACCGCCCACCCAGTCCTTTCCGCCGCCACCCCTTTTGCTCGGTGATGGCCGACCGGGTGACCATCATCCCGCCGCGCGATCCATGGCCCTTCTCCACAGTCACGGCGGATGACCTGGAGGATCTTGTTGCTGAGGGTTTACTTCGCCCTCTCTCTGATGAGAGGCAGCCGGAGTGGATTCCTCCCGCGAGCGGAGCCGCCCCGTCCCCGCCGCCGGGGTACATCGTGAGCTTCGTCTCTTTCCACGAGCGGGGGTTCGGTGTGCCGGCAAGCCGCTTTATGCGGGCGATCCTGTACAACTATGAGGTGGAGTTGCACAACCTCAGCCCCAACTCCATCTCGCAAGCCGCCATCTTCGTAGCGGTGTGCGAAGGATACTTGGGGATCGCCCCCCACTGGGACTTGTGGACTCATCTCTTTTCCGCGGAGCTTTTTGCTTCGCCGACGGGAGAGAGAAGGGTCCGCGCGGCAGTGCGGGCCGGCGGTTGCATCCTCCAGCTAAGGCAATCGCGGGCGTCGCTGTACATCCCCGCCATCCTTGCGTCCTCGAATAAAGGGTGGCAGCGCCGGTGGTTCTACCTCCGGAATGACGGCGAGATGCTCCCGCCGTTTTCCCAGCGAGTGGTCACTGCCACCGCCGATGCTTGGCGCTACGGGACCCCGCACGACAGACAGAAAAACCTCGAGCCCCTTCTCAAGGCCCTGGAGGTGTTGCGGAAAGGAGGACTCACCGCCGCGGGAGTGATTGTCGCCATTCACCGCCGTAGGGTGCTTCCCTTGGCGGAGCGACGGTTGCCGCTTTGGGAGATGACGCCGGAGGCTGACTTGGAGGGCTCGCGGATGTCCTTGGATCCTCTTCCCATCGACGTTCTCCACGGGCGGGTGGCCGTCGCGTTGGGAAAACCGGACGCCAGCGCCTTCTCTCAGCCCTTGATGCGCCCCGACCACGGGTGTGTGACCCTGGTGAGTGTCTGCTCCTTCCTTCTCCTTGCGTCAGGTTGCCCTTGGTCCTTACGGTCGGGATTTCCATCCGTCTCCAGAAGGTAGGGTGGCACAAGCCTTCCCGACCACGGGTCCCGGAGGACGCGGTGGACCGAGCAGCGCGGCGGGTTGCCGCGGAGAAGAAGAAGAAAAAGAAGGACGCCGAGAAGGCCCGGGCCCGCGAGCGGACACGGGCTCGAGACGCCTTGGAAAAGCTCCGTCGTCGACAGGAGAGGGAGGGACTCCCGAGGGAGCCGTCGCCGGAAACGCCTGACGACGACGACGATGATGAAGATGATGACGAGGATGACGACATGGCTGCCCGCCTCGGCCTCAGCCCGGGTTTGAGGCTAGGCCAGGAGTCGTCCAGCCAGCCCCCGAGCGGGCTGGCGCCGTCAGTTCCCTGAGTCGGGACGCCGAGGTCCCGGCCCGAAGAGCGGGGGAAGACCGAGGGGGTACTTGACCCCTCGGCCGGGGAAGTTGAGGTGACCCCGGGGAGTTAGGCCAAGGCGTCTGTTCTCCGAGAGCCGCCGCCCACGCCGGCAGCGCAGGAGAGCGACTCTCAGGTCGCCGTGGCAGCGCTTGGGCAGTCCGTCTCTCGGGCGTCCAAGGTGCCCAAGGCGAGGACAGTGCCGAAGCTGGCGGCGAGGCGGACCTCGGCGGTGCCTTCGGGGGTCGAGATCCGAGAGACCTCTCCTCAGGCGCGGTTGATCATGGCCCGGAGCGGGTAAGTACTTTGGAACATCTTCGTCCTGGCTTCTCATTCGTATGTCCCGATCGCGACTTTTCTTTCCTCCTTAGCAAGCGAAGTTATGGCCTGACCGATCTGGCTCCCCGGAAAGCCCTTAAGACGGCGTCGGCTTCCGCAGCCGGTGCCACGCCGGGCCTCGCTGTTCAGCTGACCTTCTCGCAAGGCACTCCACAGCGGGGGGCTCAGGCGGCACCAGTCGCCGTGGAGCGAGTTCCTGAGGCCGGCTCTTCTGCCGAGGCGGCCATCGTGCTGAGGGAGGCGGCTGGCGCGAACGTGGCCTCGGGCCCATCGGACATGCCGCCAGTGCTGGCGCCAGCTGCTGCTGAAGCCGCTGCCGCCCTGGTCGGGGAGCGGCCTGTCGCCGCCGACGCTGAGATGGCCGAGGCGTCGGCGCTCGGCGCCTCAGAGGAGGGGGGCGTGGAAACGCGACCCGTCCCACCGAGCGGCAGCCTTGTCCCCGCGCGGCGGAGCTCTGAGAGGCGGCGCTAGTTGCTCCGGTTCTGGACCCGTGAGGCTTCGGATCCCTTCTTCGTTCTTGACGATGAGCGGGAGGAGCAGTCTTGGGACGAGCTGCGCGAGTGTGCCGAAGCAACGGTGGGGTCGCTCCGGTCATCGCTGGAGGTCTTCTGCAGGGACTTCCCCAAGATCCTCCAGTAATGGTTTCAGACATACCTTTTTTGTGACAAAGGCGTCTTTTGTGACGCCCTGCTTCCTTCCCTCAGGATCTGACGGATCTGAGCGCCGCCAAGTCGTCGTTCATCCGCCACGAGGTCGATATCTGGGGCTCGCTGCGATCTCTGAGGACCTCGCTTGCTGGGGCTACTGCGCGCCTCTCCCAGCAGGGCGCCGAGGTGGCGGACCTTCGGTTGCTCTGTGCCGATCTAAGAGCAGAGGCGGCAGCGACACGCGCAGAGGCGACAGCAGCACGCGCAGAGGTGCAGCGACGACAGTCGGAGTTCGACCAGGTCGCCGATGAGCGAGACCAATCCCAGGGCCGGGCTGCCGAGACCGAAAGCCGGGCTGGAGCCCTTGCAGCAGACCTTGGCGTAGCCCAGGCCGCAGCCTCGGAGCAGCGTGCCCGAGCCGGAGGTATGTCCTGGCCATTTTCGGTTTTCGTTTCAGCTTGTTTCCTCCGCTTGTGTTTGAGGCCTTGCGCTCTGGCTGTTCGCAGAGCTCGAGTCCGCCCTTAATGAGTCCACCAGGGCGCTTGCTGGGGCGGCCGAGCAGAGGGAGGCTGACCACGCGGCCATGTCCGAGGCCATCTCGGACTTCTGCCGGGTCTTTGGCTTCGGCGACGTCCCCTCAGGAAGCTCCCCTCAAAGTCGCCTGCAGGCCTTGGGCGATCACGTGCGCGGCAGACTCCTCGAGGCGCTACACCACGGCGTCAGGCGGGCCTTCGCCGTGCTCGCTTCCCACTACATCGTGGATCTGGAGCGGGTCAGCGAGGGGTATTGCCTTCCTAACGAAGATGAAGCCGCCCTGGCTGAAGTCCAGAGGCTCGACGCGGCCGCCACGGGTCCGAGCGCAGTGCTGGCGACCACCTTCGAGGCAGAGATCCTCCCGCCTGCGCCGTCGTCCGAAGCCGGGGTGGACTTTGCCGAGGGCGGGGACAAAGCCGAAGGCGCGGCTCCTTCCCCGGGCGACGCCTAACTCTGTCGGAGCAGTTTCCTTTGAATGCATGTGTGTCATTTTGCGGCCGCTGAGGCCTGAACACTTTATTATCGTAGTATAAAGTTGTGCCCCTTTTCCTTTCATTTTGTGTGTCCGGCCCCGCTCGTCAGTAGCGGGGTGGCTTGCCCAAGTAGGAGTCATTTTTCGTGGTAGGTGACGAGTGAGGTATCCGTAACCCAGAGGCGTAGGAGTCCCTCGGCTCAGTCAGCCTTGCCACTTACATGCACCCGCGTTCGCTTTTTGGGGTCCTGCTATCGACATAGCCGGGGGAACGTGGAAGCCTTCTTGATTGAAAATTTTGACGTGGAGGGGGTTCCCCCTTTTTAGCCCCCGAGGGAGGGTCGGGCTTTGCCGAGGCAAGGCTGACCCTTCCTTGATGACCAAATTTTGCGTGGGAACGAGGTATACGAAAATCTTGAAAACATCTTTAGGGTAGAAGCGACGTAGCTGTTGGATGTTTGAAGTGTTGGTGTAGACCTCGCCTTGACCGTCGGCCAGCTTGTTCGTTCCGGGCTTCAGAACTTTGGCGATGACGAATGGCCCTTCCCAGGGGTGCGTGTAGCCCCCGGGTGCCTTCTGCAAGGGGTGGTTCTGCCTTGCGTAGAACTTTCACCCTTCGCAGGTGTGGACAATTCTAGTGGCATCGACCACCGCCGTCGGCCAGTAGAAACCTTGTCGGAAGGCGTTTCTGGCTGCGGCGGTAGAGCCCCTTCCCATCTCCCAGCAAGACAAACGACTTGGCGCGCCGCGCCAACCGTCGAGTTTCGGCTCGGTCGAGGGGTAGCTCTCCTCGGTGGAGATATTGTAGGTACGAGGTCTGCCAGTTTCGATTAGGCGTGACCCCACTTCGCTCCTCCTCGATGCGCAGTGCCTCACCCTCGGGGGCCGAGGGTGCCTCGGGCCGGGCCGAGGGTGCCTCGAACTGACCCGAGGGTGCCTCAGGCTCGGCCGAGGCCTTCTCAGGCTCGGGCGTGTAGTCGGTCTTGGCGGAGGGTTGATGCAGGTCTCGGCAATGCATGCCCCTCTTCTCGTCTCTCAACCACAATCGTGGCGCTAACCACCTGAGTGGTCGCAACGACGTAGATCAAGAGGGCTTCTCCGGCAGCGGGGGGCACCAAGATGGGCGCATTCGTGAGGAGCGCCTTCAGGTTCCCGAGGGCTTCCTCGGCCTCAGGGGTCCAAGTGAAGCACTCGGCCTTCCTTAAGAGGCGGTACAGAGGCAGGCCCCTTTCGCCGAGGCGTGAGATGAAGCGGCTCAGAGCCGCAAGACATCCCATGACTCTCTGTACGCTTTTCAAGTCCTTGATGGGCTCCATGCTGGCGATGGCTGCGATCTTCTCCGGGTTGGCTTCGATGCCCCGCTCGGAGACGATGAACCCCAAGAGCATGCCTCGAGGTACCCCGAAGACACACTTTTTGGGATTGAGCTTCACGCCTTTCGCCTTGAGACATCAGAATGTCACTTCAAGGTCGGAAAGGAGGTCGAAGGCTTTCCTCGTCTTGACTACGATGTCATCGACGTAGGCCTCGACCATCCGGCCAATGTATTCGCCGAACACATGGTTCATGCACCGCTGGTACGTCGCACCCGCATTCCTCAAGCCGAACGGCATGGTGACATAGCAGTACATGCCGAAGGGCGTGATGAAAGAAGTCGCGACCTGATTTGGTGATACCCTCTTTGATGAACCCTGCCGCCATTAGCTTGTGGATCTCCTCGCCTATGGCTCTGCGCTTTTCTTCGTCGAATCGGCGCAGAGGCTGCTTGACGGGGCGGGCTCCGGTTCGGATATCCAGCGAGTGCTCGGCGACATCCCTCGGTATGCCGGGCATGTCCGAGGGACTCCACGCGAAAACGTCGGCGTTCGCGCGGAGGGAGCCAACGAGCACTGCTTCCTATTTGGGGTCGAGCTCGGAGCCGATCCGGATCTGCTTGGAGGCGTCGCCGCTGGGGTCGAGGGGGACGGATTTAACCGTCTCCGCTGGCTCGAAGTTGCCGGCATGGCGCTTCACGTCTGGCACCTCCTTAGAGAGGCTCTCCAGGTCGGCAATGAGGGCCTCGGATTCGACGAGGGCCTCAGCGTACTCCACGCACTCGACGTCGCATTCGAACGCGTGTCGGTACGTGGGGCCGACGGTGATGACCCCGTTGGGGCCCGACATCTTGAGCTTGAGGTAGGTGTAGTTGGGGACGACCATGAACTTCACGTAGCATGGCCTCCCCAGTACTGCGTGGTAGGTTCCTCGGAACCCGACCACCTCGAACGTGAGGGTCTCCCTTCGGAAGTTGGAGGGTGCTCCGAAGCAGACGGGAAGGTCGAGTCGTCCGAGGGGCTGGACGCGTTTCCCGGGGATGATCCCGTGGAAAGGCACAGCGCCTGCCTGGACCGAGGACAGATCAACACGCAGGAGCCCGAGGGTCTCGGCGTAGATGATGTTGAGGCTGCTGCCTCCGTCCATGAGGACCTTGGTGAGCCTGACGTCGCCGATGACGGGGTCGACAACGAGCGGGTATTTCCCCGGACTCGGCACGTGGTCGGGGTGGTCGGCTTGGTCGAAGGTGATGGGCTTGTCGGACCAGTCCAGGTAGACTGGCGCCGCCACCTTCACCGAACAAACCTCCCGACGCTCTTGCTTGCGGTGCCGAGCCGAGGCGTTTGCCGCTTGCCCACCGTAGATCATGAAGCAGTCGCGGACCTCGGGGTACTCTCCTGCCTGGTGATCTTCCTTCTTGTCGTCGTCACGAGCCCCGCCACCCTCCGCGGGTGGCCCGGCCCTGTGGAAGTGGCGCCGAAGCATGGCGCACTCCTCAAGGGTGTGCTTGACGGGCCCCTGATGATAGGGGCACGACTCCTTGAGCATCTTGTCGAAGAGGTTGGCACCTCCGGGGGGTTTCCGAGGGTTCTTATACTCGGCGGCGGCGACAAGGTCCGCGTCGGCGGCGTCGCATTTCGCTTGCGACTTCTTCTTGCCCTTCTTCTTGGCGCTGCGTCGAGTTGACGCCTCGGGGGAATCTTCCGGTGGGCGGCCTGGGGCTGCTTGTCCTTCCGGAAGATAGCCTCAATCGCCTCCTGGCCAGAGGCGAACTTGGTGGCGATGTCCATCAGCTCGCTCGCCCTGGTGGGGGTCTTTCGACCCAGCTTGCTGACCAGGTCGCGGCAAGTGGTGCCGGCGAGAAACGCGCCGATGATATCCGAATCGGTGATGTTGGGCAGCTCGGTGCGCTGCTTCGAGAATCGCCGGATGTAGTCCCGGAGAGACTCTCCCGGCTGCTGTCGGCAGCTTCGGAGGTCCCAGGAGTTCCCAGGGCGCACGTACGTGCCCTGGAAATTGCCGGCGAAGGCTTAGACCAGGTCGTCCTAGTTGGAGATCTGCCCCGGAGGCAGGTGCTCCAACCAGGCGCGAGCGGTGTCGGAGAGGAACAGGGGGAGGTTGCGGATGATGAGGTTGTCATCATCCGTTCCACCCAGTTGGCAGGCCAGTCGGTAGTCTGCGAGCCATAGTTCCGGTCTCGTCTCCCCCAAGTACTTTGTGATAGTAGTCAGGGTTCGGAACCGGGTCGGGAACGGCGCCCGTCGTATGGCGCGGCTGAAAGCCTGCGGACCGGGTGGTTCGGGCGAGGGACTCCGATCCTCCCCGCTGTCGTAGCGTCCCCCACGCCTGGGGTGGTAGCCTCGGCGCACCCTCTCGTCGAGGTGGGCCCGACGGCCGCAGTGATGGTGCTCGTTGCCGAGGCGACCCGGGGCCGCAGGCACTGTGTTGCGCGTGCGCCCGGTGTGGACCGAGGCTTCCCGCATGAATCGGGAAGTCGCGGCGCGATGTTCCGAGGGGTACCCCTGCCTTCGGGAGGCGGAGCTTTCGGCCCGTCGTACCGCGGCGTCCTCCAGTAGATTTTTGAGCTTTCCCTGAATTCGCCGCCCCTCGGTGGTTGACGGCTCCGGCATCACACGGAGAAGCATTGCTGCTGCAGCCAGGTTCTGGCCGACTCCACTGGAAGTGGGTGGCGGCCTCACCCTGACATCGTCGACGATGCGGTGCTGGAAGCCCTGGGGTAGATGACGCATTTCTCCGGCTGGAGGTTGGCCCGCCCATTCCTGTCTGATGTCCCGACGGATCGGCTCAAGTGTTCCTGCTCCCTCGTCGAGCTTGGCCTGCACCCTGTGGATTTGCTCGAGCTGTGGGTCATGACCCCCCGCCGGAACGGGGACCACAACTAGCTCCCGTAGGATGTCAACGCGAGGCACAGGCCTAGGGAGATCACCGTTCTCCGGCATACCAAGATGGTTGCCTTCGGAGGGACCCCTAGATCGACGTGGAAACATTCACGACTTGGGCCGCAGTCCTCGTCGCCGAGTCTGCGGCTACCGTCAGAACAGTCGGAAAGGCAGTAGTCGCATGCGGTCATGAAGTCCCGCATGGCACTGGGGTTACCAAGTCCGGAGAAATCCCAACAGAAGTCGGGCACGTCATCTTCCTCGGACCCCGAGGGCCCATAGGTCGAGACGTCCGTCAGCCGGTCCCAGGGTGACCGCATAAGGTACCCCAGAGGGTTTGGACTCACCTCTACGAGAGCGTCCGCCAAAGCGAAGTCGCTTGGCGGGTCGAGGCCGAATCCAAAAGGCGTGAGATGGGAATCGGTGGGTACCTCTTAGTCGACGGACGGTGACGAAGTCACGTCAGGGACTGACTGCACCGTCGTCTCAGGTACGAGGGTGACGCCCAGCAAGCCTTTCGCGAGCGTGCTGGCATCGTCCGTTTGCTTGGGATTGGCGTGTTGCGGGGAGACGGCGCTCGTCTTCGTCTCAGACGCGAGGTCGATGCCCGACGTGCCCCCCGTTGGGGCGCCGGCGCCGTCGACTCGCTCGACAGCTGACGAGGCGCTGCCTCCTGCTTGGCCTTGGTTGCCCCGCCTCCTCCTCCGTCGGCGGGGGAGAGGGCGAGGTGAGCTCGAATGTTGTTCTTCCACCGCGCGGGGAAGACGTCGTCGATTCCACCGTCGATGAGCGGGTTGTCAGCCGCCATTGTCATTGTCGCACGGCGGGGGAAGGAGTATCATGTCGTAGCTGCCGTCGAGGGACATGAACTCAAGACCCCCAAAACGGAGCACCGTCCCGGGCTAAAAAGGTTGCTGGAGACTGCCCATCTAGAGCTTGACGGGAAGCTGTTCGTCAACACGCAGCAGGCCCCTACCTGGCGCGCCAACTGTCGGCGTTTCGAGACCAGGGGGTCCCTGGACCGACGAGTGAAATGTCGCCGCGTGCCCCAACCTAGATGGGTCGGAGCGAGACGGAGCGCGAAGGGGGGAAAAGGCAGCCGGAGCGAGAGGGAGAGAGGTGGAAATCTCGTGGCCTTCGTGTTTGTCCCGCGCCCAGGTCGGGTGCACTTGTAGTAGGGGGTTACAAGCGTCCACGCAGGAGGGGGAGCGAGCGGCCTCACGCGAGCGCCTGTCCCGTCCTCTTCCCCGCGCGGCCAACCTTTTTTAAGAGGGCCCTGGTCCTTCCTTTTATAGGCGTAAGGAGAGGATCCAGGTGTACAATGGGGGGTGTAGCAGAGTGCTACGTGTCTAGCGGAGGAGAGCTAGCGCCCTAAGTACATGCCATCGTGGCAGTCGGAGAGGTTTTGGCACCCGGTTCGTGTGGTGTCGTGGCCGTCGGAGGAGCGCTGGAGCCTGGCGGAAGGACAGCTGTCGGGGCTGTCGAGTCCTTGCTGACGTCCTCTTGCTTCCGTAAGGGGGCTGAGAGCCGCCGTCGTCATAGAGCGTGCGAGGCGCCATCATTACTTGTCTGGCGGAGCGAGCCAGATGGGACGCCGGTCTTGTTCCCCGTAGCCTGAGTCAGCTTGGGGTAGGGTAATGATGGCGCCTCCTATTGACGTGGTCAGTCCGTGCCCTAGGTTGGGCGATGTGGAGGCTCCTTCGAGGTCGAGGTCGAGTCTGTCTTCCGTGGCCGAGGTCGAGTCCGAGCCCCTGGGTCGGGAGAGGCGGAGACCGTCGGTTGAGGCCAGGGCTGAGTCCAAGCCTTGTGGTTGGGCGAAGCGGAGTTCGTCGTCTTCCGGGGCTGAGCCCGAGTCCGAGCCCTGGGGTCGGGCGGATCAGAGTTCGCCATCTTCCGGGGCTGAGCCCAAGTCCGAGCCCTGGGGTCGGGCGGATCGGAGTTCGCCGTCTTCCGGGGCTGAGCCCAAGTCCGAGCCCTGGGGTCGGGCGGATCGGAGTTCGCTGTCTTCCGGGACTGAGCCCGAGTCCGAGCCCTGGGTGGGGCGGAGCGGAGTTCACCGTCTTCCGGGGCTGAGCCTGAGTCCAAGCCCTGGGTCGGGCGAAGCGGAGTTTCCTACGGCGCCTGAGGCCGGGCCTGGCAGCCTGTCAGCCTCACTCTATCGAGTGGCACAGCAGTCGGGGCGGCGCAGGCGGCGCTGTCCTTCTGTCAGGCCGGTCAGTGGAGCGGCGAAGTGACTGCGGTCACTTCGGCTCTGTCGACTGAGGACGTGCGTCAGGATAAAGGTGTCAGGCCACCTTTGCATTAAATGCCCCTGCGATTTGGTCGGTTGGTGTGGCGATTTGGCCAGGGTTGCTTCTTGGCGAAGACTGGGCCTCGGGCGAGCCGGAAGTATGTTTGTCGCTGGAGGGGGGCCTCGGGCGAGACGGAGATCCTCCGGGGTCGGCTGCCCTTGCCCGAGGCTGGGCTCGGGCGAGGCGTGATCAAGTCCCTCGAATGGACCGATCCCTGACTTAGTCGCACCCATCATGCCTTTGCAGCTTTGTGCTGATGGGGGTTACCAGCCGAGAATTAGGAGCCTTGAGGGTACCCCTAATTATGGTCCCCAACAATTAGGGACCTTCGTCCTTCGAAGCATTCTTTCCCATAGGATATAATGATCTCTAGACGAAGGTCACGAAGGACATACCTTCGTCATTTTAGTGAGAAAAGACATGAATACAGGCGTACGAAACACAAAAAGAACATAAACAATTATTCCAAATCATTATATTATTCATCTCTTTATTTCATAAACATGGATAAACATTAATAGTAATTATATTACATTTGTACCTTCGGCTTGACAGAAGGTAAAAGAGCGGAAATGATGCAGGAGTGATTACAAGTCAGCGTGAACAGTATGGTGTTACTGTTCATCTATTTATAGGCACAGGACACAACCTGGGCAAGATTACATTGATGTCTCTGATATTTACTATTAGCCAAAAGGCAAGCTGTCGGGGACTAAGAAGTCTTTTCCCCTTTAGGTCGGTTTCATCCTCCACCATCGTCATTGTGCTAAGACAAAGCTTCTCCAGCCACAACTTCGGAGCTGGTTCATCCTTCTTCCAGATCGCGCCTTTCATACCATGCACACCTTTATCCCAAAGCCGAAGCTTCCTGTGACAGTATACTATACTGGAAAATATGTTAGTTGTGTTTTTGAGGACATTCGGAAGAGAAAGGCCCCAACAGTAGGCCCTCACAGTATTAATTTGTTTTTGCGTCTAACAAATTCAGACTGCGGCGTGAACGAAGGCCTTTAGCCGAAGGTCCGAAAAAACACCTTCCCTTTGATAGAATAGCGAAAGTCAATGACAAATGGGGCCCGCCAAGTTGCAATGCACTGGGCATATAAATAGGACCCTGCAACGACAGCATTTGCTGCGCCATTTCAATTGCTTGTGCTATTTTCTCAAGTTTTAATTTTCTTGCTGTCAGATCTCGCTTGTTTTGTGAGCTTCGACATTCGTTCAAGTGTCCATCAAATGGCCAATGAGAAGAAGGTTGTTGATCCTGCACTAGCTGGTTTTTATGAGGCTATGGAGAAAATAAACACGGAGAAAATTACAAACAAAATGCTAGCTGATTTGTCCGAAGATATTGACGATAGAGGAAGCTTTGATATGGAAAGTGAAGACGAAGATGCTGAAAATTGGCCCTGGCGACCAAGTCACACCATCTTCGGAAAATCATCCATTAAGCAGAGTCAAATTGATGCTATGAAAGGGAGATATTTTCGAGATATTTCCATAGTGAGAGCTGGAGTGGATAGTGCCGCCCCTGCTCCCGAAGAAGATGAAGTGGTTGTTTATAGGAGCTTCATGAAGGCAGGGCTTTGGTTCCCATTAAGCAAATTCCTGGTTGAAGTGTTGAAGACCTTCAAAATTTTCCTTCATCAAATTACTCCTAAAGCCATTATTAGGATGGGGGTTTTTGTTTGGGCCGTGAGAAGCCAAGGGCTGGATCCAAGCGCAAAATGCTTCTGCAATATGCACGAGCTGCTGTATGAAATGAAGGCTACTGGCAAGGAGCAGTATCACAACAACTTTGATTGTTATGGCTTCGTGCCTCGCTCTGATATAAGTTACCCAGTTCCAACATTTTGGAAAAGGTGGCCAGGAGCCTGGATGGAAGAATGGTTTTATGTGAAGAATAACTTAGTTGAGAGGGAAGACATAAAAGGGATTATTCAGCGCCCCATTTGGTCTCGCTTCGGCATTAGGAGGCCACCCACCGCTCTTGGGAATGATATAGAAGCATGCTAGAGAAGCTTCAACATTGTGTGTACTTTTATTGGCACAAGAGACTTGGTTCAAGAGCACATCGCCTATAGAGTATGGCCGCTCGTAAATGAGTGGGAGATGCCGAAGGAAGCTGCTGCCGGGTCTAGCCAGGGTGCCTGGTTTACTTGAAATACACCTTCAGATATAGAGACCAGTTTGACGAGCCAAATGATGAGTGATTGAGCAGTATTGAGGCAACCAGTGACGAATTGCTTGGGGCCTACACAAGGGCCAAAGATGATGCAATGACCTTGGCCTTCGAAGGCCGAGGCAAGAAAGATTGAATAGAGTTTTTGACGTCATTGGTTTCGTATACCCTGATTATAGTTATCCCTTGCAAAAGCAGGGGAAGAAAAGAAAAGCTGCTACTTCGGCCATTTCTGCTGTGCCGAAGGGCAAAAAGATCAAGGTCTTAACGCACCTGCCAAGATATATTGAAACAGCCACAATGTCGAATCTTGGTGAAGTGACATCTTCCACTGCTGAGGCAGAACAACCTGCTCCTGCCATCCCCAGGGAAGAACTGGCTGAGTTGCCGAAGGCTCCTGTAGCCGGGCCAGTCGGGACACCAAAACATGGTGCCGAAGCCAAAGAAAAAACGGCCACAGTGCCGAAGCTAGGGGAAACAGTAGGGCTGCCAAAAATCTTGAGCCCGCTAGCGGAGCCAGAATTGCCAAAGATATCAAAAGCTCCTGCAATAACCCCCAAGAGGAGGAGGATGGCAAGCGTGCTGGATGCTATCATGGAGTCAACAAGAGCATTGACTCCTACCCCTGCAAAAAAGGTTGCCGAAGCTGCTACGACTTGCACTGAAGCCGAAGCTGGGCCCTTAGTGCCCACTGAGGCAGTGCTTGCTGGAACTGAGCAGAGAACTAAACTAGAATCTTCAGATGCTGGCTTGGTTCTGGAGAAGAAAGACGCGCTGAAAAAGTTAAATCTTATACTCTCGAAGCATCCTCCGAAGATATTGACTTTATTATACGACATGCTTCGGGTAAAAGGTTGTCTGAAGAAGAAATCACGGATCCAAACACTATGCCCGGGAACTGAAGTATCCGAAGAGGGCCCTAGTGTACAATGGCACCAACGAAGATGACTTTCTATATTGTGTCCCGGACAACAAGGAAATATCTGTCTACCGAGAGATGGCAAAAAACATGGGATTTCCGAAGCTTGAAGTTGGCCTCTCTGCCATGTCAAAGGATGACCTCGCAGACAACCTTGCGTACAACAGTCTGAAGGTACAAAAGTTATGGACTTATAAATAAATTATCTTTTGTCTTTTATTCTTGTGCTGATTCTTTATTTCCCTTCTTTTTGCAGGGCTTAATTCTTAGCAACGCTTTGAGGGCGCAGAAGAATGCTGAAGATGAAAGCTGCCAGATAGCCCTCGGCAACCTTCGGTCAGAGGTTATCAAACTAAGAAATGAAGCCTTAGAGAAAGATAAAATTATGCTTTCATTAGTGGATAGAGTGAAAAAGATGAAGCAAAATTCAATGCTCAATCTGGAGCCCATAAAGCCGAAGTCGAGACCCTTCAGAAAAAACTTGCCGAGGCTAATGAAAATTTTGAAGTTGCAAAAGTAAAGCAAGAAATAAGTGAATGGTCTTATGCTAGGCTGGAAAAGAATGTTGAAGAGCTTTGTGAATCCAAGGAGAGATGCTATGAAAAATCCTTGGATTGTGTAAGAAAATTGAAAACCAGCTTTGCCAAGGTGGGTGCGTACTCTTCGGAAGAAAAATTCATTCGAGGTGACCCTGAAGGAGTCATTAATTGGATAGGTGAAGAAGCTGAAGCCTTTGAAGAGATCCTTAGTGACCGCGGGGACATTTGTGCCTTCGTCGATGCTCGAGGGGTTGCAGCAATTTTGGAGAAGGCTGGTTGCGACCATGTTAAAGCTGTGGCCTAGACCGAAGCCGCCTTCTCCACAGACGACACGAAGGACCCCTCGGCCGAAGCCACTTTGGTGGGCGGGAAGTTTTATTCCGATGTCTGGGTGAACGGCGGCCGATAAATGGCCAACGAAATTATAAGGAAAAATGAAAAAGAAACCCATGACGCTCGAGAAGAAGCTAAGCAGGCCGAAGAAGCTGTGAGCGGGTGAGGCGTATAGGTATTATTATTGAATTTTTAGCTTCGGTGTTTGTTTTCTAGCTTCGGACTAACAACTTGTTTACTACAGCTGAACTTTCACCGCTACCGGAGCCATACGACCCCCAGACCGATCCCGTTATGAAAGAGGCGCTGGATGTGATGAGTGTTGCTAATACCATCATCGATGAAGTCATCGATAGACTGCTGAATGAGGCCGTCGAGAAAATTCTCAAAGAATACTAGGCTTTTGCTGTGATGAAACAATGTAACACTTGTGTATGAAACAATTATCAAACATGTTAATTAATGTAATATATTTCTTTGCAATGCATGAAATTTACGCACATACCATTTTTGAGCCTTTGGTGAAAAAACACCTTCCCTTCTTTTCATGCTTCGTAAAGAAAGAGGCCCTTTGATGGCAAATCTATTGTGCGATACTGTTGTCAACAGATTTTCTTGGTAGAATTGTATTTGCCGAAGGTTCGCTTTGTGCCTCAGCACGCTTTCATTCATCAAGTTATTGCCAAAGATTTGCTTCGTGCTCAGTCTGTTGTTGATGCGATATGATGTATGATGTAATGCTTTGCGGAATGGTGCGATGATATGATGCAACATGATGTTTATGCCGAAGACACACACCCACACTGAAACACTCAAGACTCTTCATCCCCTTAGGGACGTCTTTGGAGTCTTTAAGCTCTGCATCCCCTTAGGAACGACTTTGGAGCTTCTTCACCTTATATTTCGGTGGTATTTAAGCTCTGCATCCCCTTAGGAACGACTTTGGAGCTTCTTCACGTTCTATTTCGGTGGTATTTAAGCTCTGCATCCCCTTAGGAACAACTTTGGAGCTTCTTCACCTTATATTTCGGTGGTATTTAGGCTTTGCATTCCCTTAGGGACGACTTTTGAGCTTCAGAACTTACTCTGCGCTCCCTTAGGAACAACTTTTGTAGCTTCGAGACTTACTTTGCGCTCCCTTAGGAACGACTTTTGTAGCTTCGGGACTTACTCCGCGCTCCCTTAGGAACGACTTTTGTAGCTTCGGAAGTTTGTTAGGAGGAAGTATTTTACTCAATGATACGAGCACTATTATTACATGAAATCAGATATCAGTGTTTCATGACATGTTTTTCATACAAGAAAAATAAAATGACAGAAAAGATAAAGATACACCAAGGGTAGGATATTCTTCAGTATATGTGCTTGGATTCAGGCACAGTACTATTGACTGTGCGGGCTTTGGACTCCTCCCAAAAATCGCGCTGCTGTTGAGCGTACTGGTGCCCTTCTAGCTGCTGGCTTCAGGTCAGAGTAGGTGGTAGCGGTGGTGGTGGTGGGAGCTGAGCCCAGGAAGCTTGAGAGTGGCTCGCCGAAGCGATAGAGGCCGTAGGCTGTTGATTACCTACATACTCTGGGATATAGGGAGAATAGTATGAAGCAGTATGCAGGACCTGCTTCGGCAGACTCTGTCGTGCCTTAGCTTCGACAATCTCCTTTTGCTTCTGAATTGTGACTTAGCATGTTCTTGTGGTGTGGCCTTTGTCTTCACGGCAGAATAAGCAATATAGTCTTCTGGGCTGATCTCCATATCTTCCTCCGAAGCTTCTGCCCCCTCTGCCTCTTGGGGCTGGTGGCCTGAAGGAGCTTTGTTGTGGCCCTGATGACTAGGAGCTGTGTTGTTGCCTTTGAGGTTGACTTCCTCTATCATCACTTGGGTTGGAATTATGGATTGACCTGACGTGCCTGGGGTGAATTCTTCCTCCGAAGACCTTGGTCATCTCAGAAAACCTATATGCTTCTTCCCTTCTTTGGCAGAAATCATTGTCAGCCCGAATATACTCATCCATCTTTTGAAGAAGCTTCTCCAAGGTTTGTGGGGGCTTCCTGGCAAAATATTGAGCCGTAGGTCTTGGCCGAAGCCCCTTGATCATGGCCTCAATGACAATTTCATTGGGCACTGTAGGCGCTTGTGCTCTTAGACGCAGGAACCTTCGAACATACGCCTGAAGATACTCCTCATGGTCTTGCATGCACTGAAACAAAGCCTGAGCAGTGACTGACTTCGTCTGAAAGCCTTGGAAGCTAGTGATTAGCATATCCTTGAGCTTTTGCCATGATGTGATTGTCCCTGGCCGAAGAGAAGAGTACCAAGTTTGTGCTACGCTTTTGACTACCACGATGAAAGATTTCGCAATGACTGCAGTATTGCCCCCATATGAAGATATGGTTGCGTCGTAGCTCATCGGAACTGCTTGGGGTCTTAATGCCCATCATACATAGGAAGCTGAGGTGGTTTGTATGATGGGGGCCATGGGGTACCCTGCAACTCTGCCGTCAAAGAAGAAGCATCATCGAAAGCAAAATTGCCATGATGAAAATCACCATACCATTCATCATCGTTGTATGAATTCTCTTGATGAAGCTCCCTGTGATGGAGCCTTCGGTCTTGGTCCTCCTCGGTGAGATGGCACATTTCTTCGGCAGCTTCATCAATTTTTCTCTGGAGATCGGCGAGCCGAAGCATTTTATCTTTCTTCTTTTGAACCTGTTGATGGATAGCTTCGAGGTCCCTGATCTCTTGGTCCAGTTCCTCCTCCTAAGGTGTTGGGCTGAGAGCCTTTCTCTTCTGGCTCCTAGCTTTGCGTAACGTCTCCTGATTAACATCCAGTGGCTGCAGTGCAGCCCCTGGCCCAACTGTCTTCTTCGGCGGCATGACGAAGGTCGATGCTAGCCGAAGGTGGTCGAATGAGTTCACCGGAGGTGGGCGCCTGTAAAGCCCAAAATTAGTAATAATAATAATAATAATAGAATAAATAAACAAATATATTTATCATGGTAATTTGGGAATTATTGAAACCTTTAAAATTTTCATTAGGATCCTTCCTTATTATAATCTATCAATAATATTGAAGTAGTGGAGCAATCAGTAAACAAACAAAGAAGGATGAATCCCTTGTTTATAATTTTGTGTGAGACACTTTATCAAAACCATAACTTAAATTAGACTCCCAATTTTAAATAAGGACATAAAATGAGATAATGAGAAAGGCAATTTCAATGAAGTCATTTATTTCTTCCACAAATAAATAATAGGGAAATAATAAATAATAATATTGTAAGCAATAGAGATTATGTTCATATTAGGATTATTTTTGACACTTGAAAATCGAGAGTTCAAAACATGAGTTTGAAATTGAATGGGATTTGAAAAGAGAATAGAAAAGATAAAAGAAAAAGAAAGACTGTTCTGCGCTTGGGCCAACATTCTACATTGTCTCGGCCCATTTACTTCATCCCGCGCCAGCCCACCTTCCTTCAATCGCTAGCGGGTGAGCCATAGCTGTCAGCCGACCCAGCCACCCTCGCCCGCACGCGGCCGACTAGCTCTGGTTGATCAGGGACCCACGTGCCAGTCTCAGTTCTCCCTCTTCAATCGCGCGTGCCCGTGCCACTTTCTGGGGGGAACGACCTATCGGTGACACCGGTTTGCGCGGTCAGGCCTGGTGACTGCCGGTGGGGCCCACCTACCAGGTCCGTCTTCCTCGCGAGCGACCGAAACAAACTCCACACGATTGCTGCCGGGATTCGTTGTCTTTGCGCGGGGGAGGCCGAGTCTGTCGCGCAACGGCTGTCGTGATCCGTGTGTTGCCTCGGGTTATTTATACCGCGTTGTAGCGCCCTGTTCACCCAACCAAGCCCTAGCGTCATCGATGTAGAGGAACGAGATCCACCACCGTCGAACCGGGCATACGCTCTCGGTGGGGTCTCGACCTTCGTTGTGGGGGATTCGACTCGTTCCCTAGGAGTTGCTCATAGTCTCGCCATACCCGATTGGATCACGGAGCACCAGCGATTGCTCATCGTTGTGAGACTTCGCTGCTGCGCTGCATAGCGTCGCGGTCGGGCTTCCTGTGTCGTTGTTTGCTCACGGTAAGATCTCCTATTTGTTCGTTGCAACTTTAGCATAGTATAGTGCCTGTCAATTTGGTAATTGGTGCACTGAGGTGCAAACCGGGCTTCCGCCAGCCACGGTCTGCCGTGGAAGGCGGGCAGCGCCGCCAGGCTCGTGCCGATGGGTAGGTGTTCGACATGGGCCGTTGATCGGTGTGTCCACGGCTGAGATTAGGTCACGACGTAACCCTTCGCGCTGTCTGATTTGTGCCTTTAGATCTTGATCGTGCGGTTCAGAGCAGATCAAGCCTCATAAAATCTTGATCGTTCATTTATAATCCAAGGGATCCCGTGCCGTACCGGTTCGCGGTGATGTGCGATCTAATCTGGGCCCTCGTCTTTTGATCGGGTGGCTGATGTTTAATCATACCCCTTTGCTACAGCTATCTTACAAAAGAGCCCCTAACTTTATTGAGATTAAACCCGCCATCCTATGCGATGTCCACTGAGTCTGGGGAATCTTTCAAGCTAGCCCCTGGACTTTTGTTTATTCATGCGCCCAGTCCAGAAGCTTAGGAAATTCAAAAAAATTATTTAGGAAATGGTTTTTGTGTATAAAAATAATCCAGAACTTATTTAATTCATAGAAATTCCATTTTTACTCCTTTTAACCCATTCCAGTTGCAATAATTTTGTATTAATATTGTCTATCAATTAATAACAGTGTTTAGCCATGAAACATGAATTGAAATTGTTCATTAGGATTAATCTATTCTAAGCACTAAATAATTTAGGAAATTCATAACTTAATAATCGTAGCTCCGAATTTTGTGGTTCTTGTTTCTACAATCTCGTTATGCAGCGTAGAATATTATTACACAATTTATTCTTATGTTTGGTGTGATGTTAATTTTGCCTATACATGTTTGTCTCTATTGCTACGTTTAGTAGTGATGACACGTGTCATCTGGAGCAAGTTGGTACCTAGAATCTCAAGTCCCAGGCAAGTTGTGCCCTTGATAACTTCTTTCTACCCAGTCATGTTCTGATTAATCACAATGATCTGCACAGGTTAATTTTGATGGGACCCAATAGGTTACCCTAGTTTGACTATCTTTATGCCTTGTTTACCACTGAACTTTTTGGGTAGTACTTGCTAGTGCTATATGTGGATTTGGGCATTGAGATACATATTATTCATACTTTTGTTATCAATTGTTATTTACTGTTCATGATAAGATCATTATGTTAATTGGAACATGGAGCGACCACCCGGGAAAACGGTGCTACCACAAGGGTAGTATGGGATGCCCTTGGCTGATTAACTAGGAAAGCTAGTGGATGACTACCTTACCCAAAAGGGGCAAGGGCAGTAGGGGTGTGGTCAGTGTAGGGATGTCCTTGGGTTGATTTTACTGCAATGGCAGTCAGGCGAGGGATCCCTGCATTGGAGCTTCCTATAAACTGTAGCGGGTTTTCTGAAGCTAGTGGAACTTTGTAAAGGCCTCGTAGTGTTACCCTGCCTCGCTTCCTTGGTAGAGGTGTATGGGGCCCGTACAACCCCATGGCAGATGGGTAACATGACTTGTGGGTAAAGATGTGCAACCTCTGCAGAGTGTAAAACTGGTATACTAGCCGTGCTCACGGTCATGAGCAGCTCGGACCCTCACATTATTAATTTATGGAACTAAATTTAATTTGTCATATGCATTGCATCGCGGGTGTTGTTATTATTTTGTTCTACTACTTAATTGGGTTGGTATTTACTTATACTTAGTAATTGCTAATAAAATTTTGACCAACTTTAAAAGCAATGCTCAGCTCTAACCATCCTCTTTGGTAAGCCTTAAACTTCACAAGAGCTCCCACCTTTGGCAAGTTCATGCACATTATTCCCCACAACTTGTTGAGCTATGAACGTATGTGAGCTCACTCTTGTTGTCTCACATCCCCCCACAGGTCAAGAACAGGTACCACAGGATGAGGCGCATGGAGGATGCTGTGACGAGTTCGTGAGAGGTCTAGGTCGTCGTCTCCCAGTCAACTTTGGGTTGCTAGATCGTTGACTTCATGTGATGTAATTATTTATTTATTTTGTACAGAACTCCTATTATATAATAAAGATGTGACATTCGATCATGTGCCATGATTCATCATATGTGTGAGACTTAGTCCCAGCACACTTGGTGATTATTTCATGCCCGGGTTTTGGAGCCCTAAAACCCGGGTGTGACAGAAGTGGTATCAGAGGGATGTTGACTGTAGGACGAAACCTAGATAGAACTGGACAACCAATATCTACTTACCTTTGCTACTCTGATCCTTTCTAAACTTTTCTTAATCTTTTCTCATCCACTGCCGCTTTACTCTGATTATTCTTACCTTTTCCTTCTAAAGACAAATGTCGACTTCACACTTTGAAATCCTATGCCTAAAGTGACTTTAGGAATAGGAGACCTACTCTTAGGAACAAAAACAAAACTATTTTAGGTATCTATACGCTTGAGTGCTTGTTCTTATGATATTTGTCTGATTTGGATCTTTGATTGAGTGTGATGGGTTGTGGATCAATGTCCACAATTACATCTGCATATATATCTAGGCATAAAGGATAGTATTTATAAAATAACTAGACAATCTAGATTATCCCCATTAAAATGTATCTATTAGTCTGTGTCTATCTCATCTTGACAGATTCAATCTTACCTTTGGACATTCACCTTATACGTCTAGTTACCCAATATTGACCTCAGATTAAGCCCTGCCAAAGAATCTTCAGTACATAACCAGCTATTAGCCTATTCATTCTGCCTACCGCATGATTTCCCTTGCAAAACTATCTTACCATATGTTTCTAACTCAGATGGTCAATACCAGGAAGGGTGGAGGAATTGATCTACCTCCCAATCGACACACTCGGAGGATATTTAGACAACCACAACAACAAGAAGAAGAGATGAATCCTCCACCGTCCAAAACTGATCTAGCTGTTTCAGCCCAGATGCAAATAATGCAACAGATGGCAGACACCATGGCGGATATGCATGCGCAGATGCGGTAGGAACGTCAGGAGATGCGCCAAGAGCAAGAGGATATACGCCAGGAGATGCTGAAAGGGAAATAGGCTTACACCTTTTCCTAATTGATTTTGGTGGTTGAATTGCCCAACACAAATAATTGGACTAACTAGTTTGCTCTAGATTATAAGTTTTACAGGTGCCAAAGGTCCACAATAAACCAATAAAAAGACCAAGAAAGGGTTCAAACAAAGAGAGCAAAAGACAACCGAAGTGTACCCTGGTCTGGCGCACCGGACAGTGTCCAGTGCACCAGGGGATTCCAGTCTGAACTTGCCACCTTAGGGAATTCTGGGAGCCGCTCCGCTATAATTCACCGGACTGTATGGTGTAGCACCGGACTGTCCGGTGTGCCAGTGGAGTAACGGCTACGAAAGCGCCAACGGTCGTCCGCAACAGCAGTTAATGCGCTACAGTGCGCGCAGAAGTCAGAGCAGAGCCAGAAGGCGCACCGGACAGTCTACAGGACCTGTCTGGTGCACCGCCGGACTGTCCGGTGGCCCAGAAGACAGAAGCTCCAAAGGTCGAACCCTAACGGTCGGGTGACGTGGCTGGCGCACCGGACAATGTCCGGTGCGCCATGCGACAGCAGCCTTCACCAAACGACTAGTTTGGTGGTTGGGGCTATAAATACCCCCAACCACCCACCATTCATCGCATCCAAGTTTTTAGCCTTCAAACACCTTACAAGAGCTATAGCATTCAATACAAGACACAACCAAAGAGATCAAATCCTCTCCCAAGTCCAAAGATCATTCCAATCAAATAGTGACTCGTGAGAGAGAGACTTGTGTTCATTTGAGCTCTTGCGCTTGGATTGCTTTTCTTCTTCCTTCTTTCTTGTGTTCAACTCAATTGTAACCAATACAAGAGACACCAATTGTGTGGTGGTCCTTGTGGGGACTTAGTGTCCCGTTTGATTGAGAAGAGAAGCTCACTCGGTCTAAGTGACCGTTTGAGAGAGGGAAAGGGTTGAAAGAGACCCGGTCTTTGTGACCACCTCAACGGGGAGTAGGTTTGCAAGAACCGAACCTCGGTAAAATAAATCACCGTGTCATCTGCCTTATTCACTTGTGATTTGTTTTCACCCTCTCTTTCTTACTCATTTATATTTCTAACGCTAACCCCGGCTTGTAGTTGTGCTTAATGTTTGTAAATTTTAGATTCGCCCTATTCACCCCCCTCTAGGCAACTTTCAATTGGTATCAGAGCCCGATACTTCATTAGAGCCTAACCGCTCGAAGTGATGTCGGGAGATCACGCCAAGAAGGAGATGGTGACCGGCGAGAAGCCCGCCACAAGCCATGGGAAGGCTCCATCCGGGGAGTCCGGCAACAAGGTGAAGGGATCCCCTTCACATGACAAGTTGCGTCGGAGCGGTGACAAGAAGAAGAAGATGAAGAAGGTGGTCTACTACGAGACTGACTCTTCATCGCCATCCACCTCCGGCTCCGACACGCCGTCCGTCACTTCTAAGCGCCATGAGCGCAAGAAGTTTAGTAAGATCCCCTTACGTTATCCTCGCATTTCCAAACGCACCCCTTTACTTTCCGTCCCACTAGGTAAACCACCGGTTTTTGACGGTGAAAATTATTGTATGTGGAGTGATAAAATGAGGCACCATCTAACCTCACTCCACGCTAGCATTTGGGACATTGTTGAGTTTGGTGCACAGGAACCATCCGTGGGGGATGAAGGCTATGACTCGGACGAAGTAGCCCAAATCCGGCACTTCATCTCCCAAGCCACCACTATACTCCTCGCCTCTCTAAGTCAAGAGGAGTATAACAAGGTGCAAGGGTTGAAGAGCGCCAAAGAGATTTGGGATGTACTCAAGACCGCGCACGAAGGAGACGAGGTGACCAAGATCACCAAGAGGGAAACGATCGAGGGGGAGCTCGGTCGCTTCATGCTTCACCAAGGAGAGGCTCCACAAGCCATGTACAACCGGCTCAAGACCATGGTGAACCAAGTGCGCAACCTCGGGAGCCCCAAGTGGGATGACCATGAAATGGTCAAGGTTATTCTTAGATCACTCGTATTTCTTAATCCCACTCAAGTTCAATTAATTCGTGGTGATCCTAGATATAAGCTAATATCTCCCGAGGAAGTTATATGCAAATTTGTGAGCTTTGAGTTGATGATCAAAGGCTCCAAGAAAATCATCGAGCAAGGCGCCTCCTCCACACCTGATGTACAACCCGTTGCATTCAAGGCAACAGAGGAGAAGAAAGAAGACTCTACACCTAGTAGGGTCCCCATCGACGCCTCCAAGCTCAACAATGAGGAGATGGCGCTCATCATCAAGAGCTTTCGCCAAATCCTCAAGCAAAGGAAGGGGAAGGACTACAAGCCCCGCTCCAAGAAAGTTTGCTACAAGCGTGGTAAGACCGGTCATTTTATTGCAAAATGTCCATTATCAAGTGATAGTGACAGGGGCAACGACAAGAAGGGAAAGAGAAGAGAAAAGAAGACGTACTACAAGAAGAAGGGCGGCGATGCCCATGTATGCCGCGAGTGGGACTCCGACGAGAGCTCCACCGACTCCTCCGACGAGGACGCTGCAAACATCGCCGTCACCAAGGGCCTTCTCTTCCCCAACGTCGGCCACAAATGCCTCATGGCAAAGGACAGCAAGAAGAAGAAGGTAAAATCAAGATCCTCCACTAAGTATGCTACTTGTAGTGATGATGCTAGCTCTAGTGATGATGAGGATAATTTGCTCACCCTTTTTGCCAACTTAAACATGCAACAAAAGGAAAAGTTAAATGAATTGATTAGTGCTATTCATGAGAAGGATGAACTCTTGGATAGCCAAGAAGACTTCCTAATTAAAGAAAACAAAAAACATGTTAAATTTAAAAATGCTTATGCTCTAGAGGTAGAAAAATGTGAAAAAATATCTAGTGAGCTAAGCACTTGCCATGATATTATTTCCAACCTTAGAAATGAAAATGCCAAATTAATTACTAAGGTTGAGAAATCAAATGTTTGTGATGATTCAATTGACAACCTTAGAAATGATCATGCTAGTTCAATTGCTAAGATTGAAAAATTGAATGCCTCTCTTGCTAGCCTTAGAAATGAGAATGAAAAACTAATTGCTAAGGCTAAAGAATTAGATGTTTGCAATATTTCTATTTCCAATCTTAGAGATGAGAATGACATTTTACACGCTAAGATTGTTGAACTAAATTCTTGCAAACCCTCTACATCTACCATTGAGCATGTTACTATTTGCACTAGATGTAGAGAAGTTAACATTGATGCTATTCATGATCACATTGCTATGATTAAACAACAAAATGATCATATAGCAAAATTAGATGCTAAAATTGTCGAGCATGAGTTAGAAAATGAAAATTTTAAATTTGCTCGTAGTATGCTCTATAGTGGGAGACGCCCTGGCATTAAGGATGGCATTGGCTTCCAACAGGGAGGCAATGTCAAACTTAATGCCCCTCCTAAAAGATTGTCAAACTTTGTTAAGGGCAAGGCTCCCATGCCTCAGGATAACGAGGGTTACATTTTGTACCCTGCCGTTTATCCTGAGCACAAAATTAGGAGAATTCACTCTAGGAAGTCTCACTCTGGCTCTAATCATGATTTTATGTATAAGAGTGAGGCATCTAGTTCTAGGCAATCAACTCGTGCTAAATTGCCTAAGAAGAAAACTCCTATTGCATCAAATGATCATTACATTTCATTCAAGACTTTTGATGCATCTTATGTGCTAATGAACAAATCAGGCAAAGTAGTTGCCAAATATGTTGGGGGCAAACACAAGGGCTCCAAGACTTGTGTTTGGGTACCCAAGGTGCTTGTTTCTAATGTCAAAGGACCCAAGACCGTTTGGGTACCTAAGAACAAGGCCTAAAATTGTTTTGTAGGTTTATGCATCCGGGGGCTCAAGTTGGATCATCGATAGCGGGTGCACAAACCACATGACAGGGGAGAAGAAGATGTTCTCCTCCTATGAGAAAAACCAAGATCCCCAAAGAGCAATCACATTCGGGGATGGAAATCAAGGTTTGGTCAAAGGACTGGGTAAAATTGCTATATCTCCTGACCATTCTATTTCTAATGTTTTTCTTGTAGATTCTTTAGATTACAATTTGCTTTCTGTTTCTCAATTATGCAAAATGGGCTACAACTGTCTTTTTACGGATATAGGTGTTACTGTCTTTAGAAGAAGTGATGATTCAGTAGCATTTAAGGGAATGTTAGAGGGTCAGCTATACTTAGTAGATTTTGATAGAGCTGAACTCGACACTTGCTTAATTGCTAAGACTAACATGGGTTGGCTCTGGCACCGCCGACTAGCTCATGTTGGGATAAAGAATCTTCATAAGCTTCTAAAGGGAGAGCACATTTTGGGACTAACCAATGTTCATTTTGAGAAAGACAGGGTTTGTAGCGCATGTCAAGCAGGGAAGCAAGTTGGCGTTCATCATCCACACAAGAACATCATGACAACCGACAGGCCGCATGAGCTACTCCACATGGACCTATTCGGCCCGATAGCTTACATAAGCATCGGCGGGAGTAAGTATTGTCTTGTAATTGTGGATGATTATTCTCGCTTCACTTGGGTATTCTTTTTGCAGGAAAAATCACAAACCCAAGAGACTTTAAAGGGATTCTTGAGACGGGCTCAAAATGAGTTCGGCTTAAGGATCAAGAAAATAAGAAGCGACAACGGGACGGAGTTCAAGGACTCACAAATCGAAGGCTTTCTTGAGGAGGAGGGCATCAAGCATGAGTTCTCTTCTCCCTACACTCCACAACAAAATGGTGTAGTGGAGAGGAAGAATAGAACTCTATTGGACATGGCAAGGACCATGCTTGATGAGTACAAGACTCTGGATCGGTTTTGGGTCAAGGCGGTTAACAGCGCTTGCTATGCCATCAACCGGTTATATCTACACCGAATCCTCAAGAAGACATCGTATGAACTCCTCACCGGTAAAAAGCCCAATGTTTCATATTTTAGAGTCTTTGGTAGCAAATGTTTTATTCTTGTTAAAAGAGGTAGAAAATCTAAATTTGCTCCTAAGGCTGTAGAAGGCTTTTTACTAGGATATGATTCAAACACAAGGGCATATAGAGTCTTTAACAAGTCCTCTGGACTAGTTGAAGTTTCTTGTGACATTGTGTTTGATGAGACTAACGGCTCTCAAGTAGAGCAAGTTGATCTTGATGAGCTAGATGATGAAGAGGCTCCGTGCGTCGCGCTAAGGAACATGTCCATTGGGGATGTGTGTCCTAAGGAATGCGAAGAGCCTCCACAAGCACAAGATCAACCATCTTCCTCAATGCAAGCATCTCCACCAACCCAAGATGAGGATCAAGCTCAAAATGATGAAGATGAAGATCAAGAAGATAAGCCACCTCAAGAGGAGGGCAATGATCAAGGGGGAGATGCTAATGATCAAGACAAGGAAGATGAGGGTCCAAGACCGCCACACCCAAGACTCCACCAAGCAATCCAACAAGATCACCCCGTGAACACCATCCTCGGTGATATTCAAAAGGGGGTAACCACTCGATCTCGTGTTGCTCATTTTTGTGAACATTACTCTTTTATTTCCTCTATTGAGCCACAGAGGGTAAAGGAAGCACTTCAAGATTGGGATTAGGTGCTGGCGATGCAAGAGGAGCTCAACAACTTCACAAGGAATGAGGTATGTCATTTAGTCCCACGTCCTAACCAAAATGTTGTAGGAACCAAGTGGGTCTTCCGCAACAAACAATATGAGCATGGTGTGGTGACAAGGAACAAAGGCCGACTTGTGGCCAAGGGATATTCACAAGTCGAAGGTTTGGATTTCGGTGAAACCTATGCACCCGTAGCAAGGCTTGAGTCAATTCACATTTTACTTGCCTATGCTACTTACCATGGCTTTAAGCTTTACCAAATGGACGTGAAAAGTGCCTTCCTCAATGGACCAATCAAGGAAGAGGTCTATGTTGAGCAACCTCCCGGCTTTGAAGATAGTGAGTATCCTAACTATGTTTATAAACTCTCTAAGGCGCTTTATGGGCTCAAGCAAGCCCCAAGAGCATGGTATGAATGCCTAAGAGATTTCCTTATCGCTAATGGCTTCAAAGTCGGAAAAGCCGATCCTACTCTCTTTACTAAAACACTTGCAAATAATTTGTTTGTATGCCAAATTTATGTTGATGATATCATATTTGGGTCTACTAATGAATCTACATGTGAAGAGTTTAGTAGGATCATGACTCAAAAATTCGAGATGTCTATGATGGGGGAGTTGAAGTATTTCTTAGGATTTCAAGTGAAGCAACTCCAAGAGGGCACCTTCATTAGCCAAACGAAGTACATTCAAGACATACTCACAAAGTTTGGGATGAAGGATGCCAAGCCCATCAAGACACCCATGGGAACCAATGGGCATCTCGACCTCGACACGGGAGGTAAATCCGTAGATCAAAAGGTAATACCGGTTGATGATAGGTTCTTTACTCTATTTATGTGCTTCACGACCAGATATTATGCTTTCCGTATGTAGGGATGTAATCGGATCGAATACGAACGGATATCACTGAAATCATATTTGTTTTCATATTTTTATTCGGATTCGAATTTGAATACGGATAGCTTCGGATACGAATACGAATACGGATGTTCTCGGATACAAATACAGATAGGTGTGTGTCGAATACGGAACTAGTCGGACACGGATATTGTCGGTAACGAATTTTTTGTCGGATATCGTGTAAGACATCATTCCACACATATCATGGTTGTAATCATGTATCCACTCCTTGAATCCAAACATTTTTTAGTATTATGTGTACATATGTCACATTTTTTTGTAAAAAACATGAATTTTTAGCCTATGTGCGTGTTATTAATTTATTTTGTATAAAATCATCAAAATGCAAATACGTTACCAAAACTAATAAATATTCTATAAGAATATAACCTTAAGTCTCCACATTAAAATAATAAAGTGAACTTGGATAATTAGAGTGATTTCACGTGTAATCCACACAACAAGTGAAAGTGAAATGAAAGAAACACTATCATGTTGTGGATTTTATAGTCCAAATATTTTGGAGGATTATATGTAGACATATGGTATGCCTCCATAAATTTTCATGATTTTTTGAGGCTATTTGTGTATTATTTATTTTTTTCTACAAAAAATCAACAAAATGAACACAGCTATCCGGATAAGGTATCCGGATATCCGAGAAGATTTATCCGAGAAAATATCCGGATATTTGATATCCGACGGATATCAGACATATTGTATTCGAATTCGATATCCGAACAAAATATCCATATTCGTATCCGTTATCCGAAAAAAGTCCGGATATCCGAAAATTCCATCCGAACCAGTGTTCATCATCTTCGAATCCGGATTCGAACGGATATTTTCCGAACCATATTACATCCCTATCCGTATGCATGTGTGCAAGATTCCAAGCCGATCCTAAGGAAGTTCACCTTAGGGCCGTGAAACGAATCTTGAGATATTTAGTTTATACTCCTAAGTTTGGCCTTTGGTACCCCAGGGGATCCACATTTGATTTAATTGGTTATTCCGATGTTGATTGGACAGGGTGTAAAATTAATAGAAAGAGCACATCAGGGACTTGCCAGTTCTTGGGAAGATCTCTGGTGTCTTGGGCTCCAAAGAAGCAAAATTCTGTGGCTCTTTGTACCGCCGAAGTCGAGTACATTGCCGCAAGTCACTGCTGCACGCAATTGCTTTGGATGAGGCAAACCCTTAGGGACTATGGTTACAAATTAACCAAAGTTCCTCTTCTATGTGATAATGAGAGTGCAATCCGCATGGCGGATAATCCCGTTGAGCATAGCCGCACTAAACACATAGTCATTCGGTATCATTTCTTAAGGGATCACCAACAAAAGGAGGATATCGAGATTGCATATGTTAATACCAAAGAACAATTAGCCGATATCTTTACCAGGCCATTAGATGAGCAAACATTTACCAAACTTAGGCATGAGCTAAATATTCTTGATTCTAGGAATTTTGATTGATATTTTGCACACATAGCTCATATAGATACCTTTGATCATCTCTTTCATGTGCTATGACTAATGTGTTCTTCAAGTGCATCTTATGCTAAGTCATAGATTGAAAGGGGAATTGGAGTCTTCGGCGAAGACAAAGGCTTCCACTCCACTCCGTCGAATTATTCATCCTTCGTCGTCGCTCCACACCGCTCTCCTATTCATTCTGCCTACCGCATGATTTCCCTTGCAAAACTATCTTACCATATGTTTCTAACTCAGATGATCAATACCAGAAAGGGTGGAGGAATTGATCTACCTCCCAATCGACACACTCGGAGGATATTTAGACAACCGCAAGAACAAGAAGAAGAGATGAATCCTCCACCGTCCAGAACTGATCCAGATATTTCAGCCCAGATGCGAATAATGCAACAAATGGCAGACACCATGGCGGATATGCACACGCAGATGCGGCAGGAACGTCAGGACATGCGCCAAGAGCAAGAGGATATACGCCAGGAGATGCTGAAAGGGAAATAGGCTTACACCTTTTCCTAATTGATTTTGGTGGTTGAATTGCCCAACACAAATAATTGGACTAACTAATTTGCTCTAGACTATAAGTTTTACAGGTGCCAAAGATCCACAATAAACCAATAAAAAGACCAAGAAAGGGTTCAAACAAAGAGAGCAAAAGACAACCAAAGTGTGCCCTGGTCTGGCGCACCGGACTGTCCGGTGTGCCACCGGACTGTCTGGTGTGCCACCGGACTGTCCGGTGCACCACCAGACAGTGTCCGGTGCACCAGGGGATTCCAGTCTGAACTTGCCACCTTCCGAAATTCTGGGAGCCACTCCGCTATAATTCACCAGACTGTCCGATGTGCCAGCGGAGTAACGGCTACGACAGCGCCAACGGTCGTCTGCAACAGCAGTTAATGCGCTACAGTGCGCGCAGAAGTCAGAGCAGAGCCAGAAGGCGCACCGGACAGTCTACAGGACCTGTCCGTTGCACCACCGGACTGTCCGGTGGCCCAGAAGACAGAAGCTCCAACGGTCGAACCCTAACGGTCGGGTGACGTGGCTGGCACACCAGACAGTATCTCATAGCGCACCAGAGTGTCCAGTGCGCCATGCGACAGCAGCCTTCACCAAACGGCTAATTTGGTGGTTGGGGCTATAAATACCCCCAACCACACACCATTCATCGCATCCAAGTTTTCAGCCTTCAAACACCTTACAAGAGCTATAGCATTAAATACAAGACACAACCAAAGAGATCAAATCCTCTCCCAAGTCCAAAGATCATTCCAATCAAATAGTGACTCGTGAGAGAGAGACTTGTGTTCATTTGAGCTCTTGCGCTTGGATTGCTTTTCTTCTTCCTTCTTTCTTATGTTCAACTCAATTGTAACCAAGACAAGATACACCAATTGTGTGGTGGTCCTTGTGGGGACTTAGTGTCCCGTTTGATTGAGAAGAGAAGCTCACTCGGTCTAAGTGACCGTTTGAGAGAGGGAAAGGGTTGAAACAGACCCGGTCTTTGTGACCACCTCAACAGGGAGTAGGTTTGCAAGAACCGAACCTCGGTAAAATAAATCACCGTGTCATCCGCCTTATTCGCTTGTGATTTGTTTTCGCCCTCTCTTTCGGACTCATTTATATTTCTAACGCTAACCCCGGCTTGTAGTTGTGCTTAAAGTTTGTAAATTTCAGGTTCGCCCTATTCATCCCCCTCTAGGCGACTTTCAGATGCGCCAAGAGCGAGAGGAGATACGCCAGGAGAGAAGGGCGCAACAGCAACAAGCACCACTGCCTCCACCACCACCACCAGCAGCTCCCCCTAGGGATAAGCACTGGGAGTTTATGAGTCACAAACCACCAACCTTCTCCAACTCCGCGGACCCACTACAAGCAGATGACTAGCTAAAATCTGTAGAGAAGATGCTCAACATAGCTTAGTGCTCGGACAGAAAGAAAGTGCTCTACGCATCAGGTCGTCTTACTGGCCCCGCTGCGGATTGGTGGGATGCGTACTGCGCTGCTCATGCTGCCGTCAATAAAATCACCTGGGCATAATTCTCTACTCAATTCAGGAATTACCATATTCCTGCTGGACTCATGAAGATTAAAAGAAAGGAGTTTCTATCCCTCAAGCAAGGAAGTATGTCCGTGAGCGAATATAGGAACAAATTTATTCAGCTATCTCGATATGCTCCTAGGGATGTTGAGGATGATGAGAAGAAGTAGGAGCTCTTTCTGGATGGTTTGATTGGACCCCTACAATATCAACTAGTATCACACACATTTCCGTCCTTTCAACGATTACTTGACAAAGCTATTGCTGTGGAAAACAAGAGGTGTGAGTTTGGAGAGAAAAGAAGGGCTGCTAACCAAGGACAGCCTAGAAGTAGTTTCCGTCCTGGCTATACCACCACTCCATGTACACCAGCTCGTGGCAGTTCCGGGCAGCAAACTCAACAGGCACCAACTGCTCCTCCGCAAGCAAGCACCCTAGCAGGACACGTTGCTCCTAGCACAACCACCAACAGGGCATGCTTCAAGTGTGGACAACCGAGACACTATGCCAACTACTGTCCCAATAGGGCTGCCTACACTACACCAGCTCCAATGAAGCAAGGTCAGGCTTCGGCAGCAAAGAGTCAGCCCCTATCTGTCAACCGGGGACAAGCCCATCATGCAGAAGTAGAAGCTCAGCCGGGTGAACTCGAAATTCAAGAAGAAGTGCTAGTTGAAGATGAAGTAGTCGGTGAAGAAGTCAACGAGCAACAAGAGTAGAGCATAAATAGAAATAAACATAAATATATATATATATATATATATTTTACTATTGGTAAGATCTAAATATTTTTTAGCTAGTAGTTAGCATGTTACTATTTTAGGAATAATAATAAGGTCTATTCGACCATATGTTTTGTTAATAAATTATGCATCATGCCAAGATTTTTGTCCGTGCATGTGTTTTGAGGCAAAAAGAGATATACCCTTTCTCCTTTACAAATCTCGAGGACGAGATTTCTGTTAAGGGGGTAGGATTTGTAAAGCCCAAAATTGGAAATAATAATAATAATAGTAGTAGAATAAATAAACAAATATATTTATCATGGTAATTTGGGAATTGTTGAAACCTTTGGAAATTTCATTAGGATCCTTCCTTATTATATTCTATCAATAATATTGAAGTAGTGGAGCAATCAGTAAACAAACAAAGAAGGATGAATCTCTTGTTTATAATTTTGTGTGAGGCACTTTATCAAAACCATAACTTAAATTAGACTCCCAATTTTAAATAAGGACATAAAATGAGATAATGAGAAAGGGAATTTCAATGAAATCATTTATTCCTTACATAAATAAATAATAGGAAATAATAAATATTAATATTGTAAACAGTACAGATTATGTTCATATTAGGATTATTTTTTACACTTGAAAATTGGGAGTTCAAAACATGAGTTTGAAATTGAATGTGATTTGAAAAGAGAATAGAAAAGATAAAATAAAAAGAAAAACTGTTCTGCGCTTGGGCCAACATTCTACATTGTCTTGACCCATTTACTTCATCCCGTGCTAACCCACCTTCCTTCAATCGCTGCCGGGTGGGCCATAGCTGTCAGCCGACCAAGCCACCCTCGCCCGCGCGCGACCGACTAGCTCTGGTTGATCAGGGACCCACGTGTCAGTCTCAGTTCTCCCTCTTCAATCGCGCGTGCCCGTGCCACTTCCTGGTGGGACCGACCTATCAGTGCCACCCTTTTGCGTGGTCGGGCCTGGTGACTGCCGGTGGGGCCCACCTACCAGGTCTGTCTTCCTCGTGAACGACCGAAACAAACTCCACGCGATTGCTGCCAGGATTCGTGGTCTTCGCGCGAGGGAGGCCGAGTCTGTCGCGCAACGGCTACCGTGATCCGTGTGTTGCCTCGGGTTATTTATACTTCCTTGTAGCGCCCTGTTCACCCAACCAAGCCCTAGCGCCATCGCTGTAGAGAAATGGGATCCATCACCGTCGAATCGGGCATACGCTCTCGGTGGGGTCTCGACCTTGGTTGTGGGGGATTCGACTCGTTCCCTAGGAGTTGCTCGTAGTCTCGCCATACCCGATTGGATCACGGAGCACCCACGATTGCTCATCGCCATGAGACTTCGCTGCTACGCCGCATAGCGTCGTGGTCGGGCTTCCTGTGTCGTTGTTTGCTCACGGTAAGATCTCCTATTTGTTTGTTGCAACTTTAGCATAGTATAGCGCATGTCAATTTGGTAATTGGTGCACTGAGGTGCAAACCGGGCTTCCGCCGGCCATGGTCCGCCGTGGAAGGCGGGCGGCGCCGCTAGGCTCATGGCGATGGGTAGGTGTTCGGCGTGGGCCGTTGATCGGCGTGTCCACGGCTGAGATTAGGTCACGACGTAACCCTTCGCGCTGTCTGATTTGTGCCTTTAGATCTTGATCGTGTGGTTCAGAGCAGATCAAGCCTCATAAAATCTTGGTCGTTCATTTATAATCCAAGGGATCTCGTGCCGTACCGATTCGCGGTGATGTGCGATCTAATCTGGGCCCTCGGCTTTTGATCGGGTGGATGATGTTTAACTGTACCCCTTCGCTACAGCTATCTTACAAAAGAGCCCCTAACTTTATTGAGATTAAACCCGCCATCCTGCGCGGTGTTCACTGAGTCTGGGGAATCTTTCAAGCTAGCCCCTGGACTTTTGTTTATTCATGCGCCCAGTCCAAAAGCTTAGGAAATTCAGAAAAATCATTTAGGAAATGGTTTTTGTGTATAAAAATAATCCAGAACTTATTTAATTCATAGAAATTCCATTTTTACTCCTTTTTAACCCATTCTAGTTGCAATAATTTTGTATTAATATTGTATATCAACTAATAACACTGTTTAGCCATGAAACATGAATTGAAATTGTTCATTAGGATTAATCTATTCTAAGCACTAAATAATTTCGGAAATTCATAACTTAATAATCGTAGCTTCGAATTTAGTGGTTGTTGTTTTTACGATCTCGTTACGCAACGTAGAATACTATTACGCAGTTTATTCTTATGTTTGGTGTGATGTTAATTTTGCCTATACATGTTTGTTTGTATTGCTACGTTTAGCAGTGAGTACATATGTCATCTGAAGAGCAAGTTGGTACCTGGAATCTCAAGTCTCAGGCAAGTTGTGCCCTTGATCACTTCTTTCTACCCAGACATGTTCTGATTAATCATAATGATCTGCACAGGTTAAATTTGATGGGACCCAATAGTTTACCTTTGTTTGACTATCTTTATGCCTTGTTTACCACTGAACTTTTTGGATAGTACTTGCTAGTTCTTTATGTGGATTTGGGCAATTAGATACATATTATTCATACTTTTGTTATCAGTTGTTATTTACTTTTCATGATAAGATCATTATGTTAATTGGAACATGGAACGACCACCCGAGAAAACAGTGCTACCACAAGGGTAGTATGGGATGCCCTTGGCTGATTAACTAGGAAAGCTAGTGGATGACTACCTTACCCGAAAGGGGCAAGGGCAGTAGGGGAGTGGTCAGTGCAGGGAGGTCCTTGGGTTGATTTTGCTGCGATGGCGGTCAGGCGAGGGATCCCTGCATTGGAGCTTCCTATAAACTGTAGCAAGTTTTCTGAAGCTAGTGGAACTTTTTAAAGGCCTCGTAGTGTTACCCTGCCTCGCTTCCTTGGTAGAGGTGTATGGGGCCCGTACAACCCCGTGGCAGATGGGTAACATGACTTGTGGGTAAAGATGCGCAACCTTTGTAGAGTGTAAAACTAGTATACTAGCCGTGCTCACGGTCTTGAGCAGCTCGGATCCTCACATGATTAATTTATGGAACTAAATTCAATTTGTCATATGCATTGCATCGCGGGTGTTGTTATTATTTTGTTCTACTACTTAATTGGGTTGGTATTTACTGATACTTAGTAATTGCTAATAAAATTTGACCAACTTTAAAAGCAATGCTCAGCTCTAACCATCCTCTTTGGTAAGCCTTACACTTCACATGAGCTCCCACCTTTAGCGAGTTCATGCACATTATTCCCCACAACTTGTTGAGCTATGAATGTATGTGAGACACACCCCCACAGGTCAAGAACAGGTACCACAGGATGAGGCGCATGGAGGATGTTGTGACGAGTTCGTGAGAGGTCTAGGTCGTCGTTTCCCAGTCAACTTTGGGTTGCTGGACCGTTGACTTCATGTGATGTAATTATTTATTTATTTTGTATAGAACTCCTATTATATAATAAAGATGTGACATTCGATCATGTGCCATGATTCATCATATGTGTGAGACTTGGTCCTAGCACACCTGGTGATTATTTCACGCCCGGGTTTTGGACCCCTAAAACCCGAGTGTGACATCGCCAATGTTGGTCCTTGTCCTCAGATGCTATACACTAGGAACAAAGCAACACAATTGTTATTGATTAGGGACCTTCGTCCTTCGAAGCATTATTTCCCTTAGTATATAATGATCTCTAGACGAAGGTCACGAAGCACATACCTTCGTCATTTTAGTGAGAAAAGACATGAATACAGGCGTACGAAACACAAAAAGAATATAAACAATTATTCCAAATCATTATATTATTCATCTCTTTATTTCATAAACATGGATAAATCTTAATAGTAATTATATTACATTTGTACCTTCGGCTTGACAGAAGGTAAAAGAGCGGAAATGATGCAGGAGTGATTACAAGTCAGCGTGAACAGTACGGTGTTACTGTTCATCTATTTATAGGCATAGGACGCAGCCTAGGCAAAATTACATTCATGTCCCTGATATTTACTGTTAGCCAAAAGGCAAGCTGTCGAGGACTAAGCAGTCTTTTCCCCTTTAGGTCGGTTTCATCCTCCACCACCATCCTTGTGCTAAGCCGAAGCTTCTCCAGCCACAGCTTCGGAGCTGGTTCATCCTTCTTCCAGATCGCGCCTTTCATACCATGCACACCTTTATCCCGAAGCCAAAGCTTCCTGTGACAGTATACTATACTGGAAAATATGTTAGTTGTGTATTTGAGGACCTTCGGAAGAGGAAGGTGAAAGGGAAATGTGCCCTTGGGCCATTTCCATAGTGTTTTGGTGATTAAGTGCCCAACACATATTCTCTAAGTGTTAAATTGTGCCAAAGATTGAAGAAGTACAAATCATGTAACAAGGTATGTTTCTAGACTTAGTATATTTGTTTGAGCACTAATGAAGTTATCTAAGTGCTAGAAACAGGAAAAGAAAAGATTGGAAAAGAGTGCCTATGTACAGCCAAGACTCAGCTCGGCTTGGCACACCGGACTGTTCGGTGGTGCACCGGAAAGTGTCCGGTGCGCCAGGCTGGACTTCGGTGAACAGGCCACTCTCGGGAATATTTGGTGGTGTATGGCTATAATTCACCGGACTGTCTGGTGGTGTACCGGACTGTCCGGTGAGCCAACGTTCGCCAGAGCAACGGTGGGCCGCGCAATCTGCGGGCGACGCGTGGCCCGCGCCAACGGTCGGCAAGGGGCACCAGACTGTTCGGTGTGCACCGGACAGTGTCCGGTGCGCCAACCAGCCCGGAGTTGCAACAGTCGACTGCGCCAGAAAAGGAAACAGATCCGCACCGGACCGTCTACAGTGGATGTCCGGTGGTGCACCGGACTGTCCGGTGCGCCACCCAACAGAAGGCAAGGATATCCTTCCTTGTTGGCTTCCAACGGCTTCTAGCTTCCTTGGGGCTATAAAAGGGACCCCTAGGCGCATGGAGGAGTCACCCAAGCTTACAAGAAAGATCCTAAGACTCCAAGACTCCATTCTCACGCATTTGATTCTTTGAGATAGTGACTTGAGCTCCATTTGAGTTGAGAACTCCTTGTGTTGTGTTTTGAGCTTGAGTTGTGACTTGTGTGCGTGATTGTGCTCTCGCTTTGAGTCTTGTGTGTGTTGCTCTCCCCTCCCTTACTTCTGTGCTTCTTTGTGATCATCAATTGTAAGGGCGAGAGGCTCCAAGTTGTGGAGATTCCTCGCAAACGAGAGAAAGTCTAAGAAAGAAGAACATTGTGGTATTCAAGTTGATCATTAGATCACTTGAAAGGGGTTGAGTGCAACCCTCGTCCATTGGGACGCCACAACGTGGAAGTAGGCAAGTGTTACTTGGCCGAACCACGGGATAAACTCACGTGTCTCTTGTGATTGCTTTTCTGTGATTATTTGTGTGTTCGCAAGAGCTCACTACTTAGTCGTACTAACATCTCTATAACCTAGTTTTGTGTCTATTAGTTGTTGATTTTTACAGGATCACCTATTCACCCCCCCTCTAGGTGCTCTCAATTGGTATCAGAGCCGTTCTCTTCACATAAGGGATTAATCGCCCGAAGAGATGGATCCTAAGGGAAAGGGGATGGTGGTCAACGACAAGGAGAAGGAGTCCTTCCTCAACGAGCCTAGAGATGACAAGCCTACTGACTCTGGCTCGAGTCACAAGAAAAAGGACGGGAAGCAGAAGAGGTGCATCAAGAAGATCGTCTACTACGACAGCGACAAATCTTCTTCTTCACCAAGAGACGACGACGAGAAAAAGAAACTGGTTAATTCAAATTATTCATTTGATTATTCTCGTATTCCTTTTAACTCCTGTTGGGGGTATGCTTCGTAGCCGAAGATCCTAAAAAGAACACCTTCGAAAGGTCTTCTCAGAAGCAAGCGCCGAAGCTATTATCTGTACAGCTTCGGCACAAAGACAAATCTCAAGATGAAGGGTCGAACCGACTTAAAGATGAATTGACATAAAGACCCATGATGTTTTGTGTCATTATTGTAGTTGATTGTAAAGGACATAAATGTAATTTTGCGCAAGTTGCATCCTGTGCCTATAAATAGGTGAATAGTATCCCGGTACTGTTCACGTGATCCGGTAATCACGGATACATCACGCTTGTACTTTTGCTTTCATTCAAGCCGAAGGTACACTTGTAATTTAATGTCATTTCTATTTTTCCGTGTTAATAAAATAGAAATGATTTAATAATAATATATAAATGTTTGTGTTATCTTTTGTATTTCATATGTTCCCCATTAACACTATCATATATCATGATAATGAAGGTATGTCTTTCATGACCTTCGTCCGAAGATCGTTATATCCCAAGGGAAATAATGTTTCGAAGGACGAAGGGCATTAACCATTTAACCTTCTTTTGTGTTGCCTTGTTCTTGATTCATAGTATTTGAGAACAAGTCCCCAACATTGGCGCCCACCTCCGGTGAACTCACATCCACTTGCTGAGCTGATGGCTTCGTTCAAAGCTGGAGTTGCTTCGGCTCCGAAGCTTGTGCTCCCGATAACAGGCGGTTCATGCTCAGAGCCGGCTAACAAGAAACAGAAGAAGGAGGCACAGAGAAGAGTACAACATGTAGGGGTACAAGGACCCTTCATCAAGTCAAGATGGTCTCACATCCCAATTACCTTCTCTCAAGAGGATCTTCAGCTCAAGGATTACCCACACAATGATGCTATGGTTATCTCTTGTGTGATCAAAGGATTTCTGGTCCACAATGTTTTGGTTGATACAGGCAGTGCAGCGGATATTATATTTGCTAAGGCCTTCAGACAGATGCAAGAGCCCGAAGACAAGATCCATGATGCCACACATCCCCTTTGTGGCTTCGGAGGAAGGCAGATTGTAGCACTTGGCAAGATCACAATGCCAGTAACCTTCGAATTTATCAACAACACAAGGACTGAACAAGTTGTGTTTGATATTGTTGACATGGAATACCCTTACAATGCAATCATTGGTCGTGGTACTCTCAATGCTTTTGAAGCAATTCTTCATCCAGCATATCTTTGCATGAAAATCCCATTCCTTCCTAATGTGTGCCACGCCCTTCGCCTTCCTAGAGTTCTTCTTTTTCTCCTTCTTCTATTTCTTCTCTTGTGCCTGGTCATCATCATTATTGGGACATTGTGCAATAAAATGACCAGACTTACCGCACTTGAAGCAGGAGCGCTTTCCCCATGTTTTGTTCTTGAAGGGGTACTCCTTACGTCCCTTCAAGACAGTCTTGAATCGCTTGATGATGAGTGACATCTCATCCTCGTTGAGTCTGGCAGCCTCCACTTGTGCTACCTTGCTAGGTAGACCTCCTTGTTGCTGGTTGCTTTGAGAGCAACAGGCTGTGGCTCGTTTAGAGGAAGCGGTCCGTTTAATGCGTCGTCCACATACCTCGCTTTCTTTACCATCATGCCCCCGCTCACGAATTTTCTAAGGATTTCCTCGGGCGTCATCTTGGTGTACATGGGGTAATCACGAATAAGATTTACAAGATGGGGGTCAATGACTGTAAATGACCTGAGCATGAGTTGGACGATGTCATGATCCGTCCATCTTGTACTCCCGTAGCTTCGGATTTTATTGACAAGAGTCTTGAGCCTATTGTAGGTCTGTGTTGGCTCTTCTCCCCTTATCATCGTGAACCTCCCCATCTCTCCTTCCACTAGTTCCATCTTGGTAATCATGGTGGCGTCATTACCCTCATGAGATATCTTGAGGGTATCCCAGATTTGCTTAGCATTGTCCAAGCCACTTACTTTGTTATATTCATCCCTGCAAAGAGATGCTAGCAAAACAGTAGTAGCTTGGACATTTTTATGTATTTGTTCATTAATAAATACAGGGTTATCAGTACTATCAAAATGCATTCTGTTTTCTACAATTTCCCAAATGCTAGGATGGAGGGAAAATAAGTGACTACGCATTTTGTGACTCCAAAATGAGTAGTCCTCTCCATCGAAGTGTGGGGGTTTTCCAAGTGGAATAGAGAGTAAATGAGCATTTTAATTGTAAGGAATGCAGAAATAATCAAAGGAGTAGTTTTGATTAATCGTTTTCTTTTTGGACGAGAAGTCGTCGTCATCCCTTGGTGAAGAAGAGGAGGCGTCGCTGTCGTAGTAGATGATCTTCTTAATACGCCTCTTCTTCTTCCCATCTCTCTTCTCGTGACTCGAGCCTGAGTCAGTGGCCTTGTCGTCTCTTGGCTCATTGAAGAGGGACTCCTCCTTGTCGTTGATCACCATCCCCTTTCCCTTAGGATCGATCTCTTCGGGCGATTAGTCCCTTTAATGAAAAGAACGACTCTGATACCAATTGAGAGTACCTAGAGGGGGGTGAATAGGTGATCCTGTAAAATCAAATACAAAATAGACAAAACTTGGTTATGAAATGTTAGTGTGATTAAAACCAAGTTGCTAAAGTGAGAACTCTAGAAGAAAAATCAATCACAATGAAGAGGGACACGAGACACAATGATTTTTATCCCGTGGTTCGGCCAATGCCTACTCCACGTTGTGGTAACCTTTTTCGGTCAAGGATTGCACTCAATCCCTCTCAAATGATCTAATGATCAACTTTGAGTACCACGGTGTTCTTCCTTAGCAGTATTTTCCCGTTTGCGAGGAATCTCCACAAGTTGGAGCCTCTCGCCCTTACAATGTTGATCACAATAAAAGCACAAGAGTAAGGGAGGGAAAGCAACACACAAGACTATAATCGCAGCAAACACACGCACACAAGCCAAGATGTGAGCACAAAACACGGCGCAGGGAGTTTACAAATCAAACGGTGCTCAAATCTCTAACACGATGATCCGAGTGCGTGGTGGCGAAGTCTAGGCGTCTTAGAATGTTCAAGGGATGCTTAGTTGTCTGTTCCATGCGCCTAGGGGTCCCTTTTATAGCCCTAAGGCAGCTAGGAGCCATTAGAGATCCATTTGGAAGGCAATTCTTGCCTTCTGTCGGGTGGCGCACTAAACAGTCCGGTGCACCACCGGACATGAACAGTCCATGTCCGGTGCGCGATCTCCTTCCTTTTCTGGCGAAGCCGACCGTTGCGCCCTCGGTCCTCTTGGTGCACCGGACACTGTTCGGTGCACACAGGACAGTCCGGTGCGACCAAGTGACCGTTGGCTTAGGCCACGCGTCACCCGCTGATTGCGCTGCCGACCGTTGGCCGCGGGCACAGTTGGCTCACCGGACAGTTTGGTGCACACTAGACAGTCCGGTGATTTATAGCCGCAGCGCCCTCGGCGAATTCCCGAGAGCGACGAGTTCGTCGCCGAGCCAGCCTGGGCACCGGACACTGTCCGGTGCACCACAGCTGGTGCATCTCTGGCTGCTTTTAGCCAGACTTCTCCAATCCAATCTCAGTTGAATTAACAAGGTTCCTAGCACCTAGATAAATATGTTAGTATCCAAAAATAATTTACTAAGGCCGGGGACATACCTTGATTCTTTGATTTGCATATTTCAACCACTTAGCACTTATGAACCAAAGTAATTTGTGTTGGTCATCTGATCACCAAAACATTTATAGAAATGGCCCAAAGGCACATTTCCCTTTCACTACGGTTACGTTGGAAAAAGAAACGCTGAAATCGGAACTATTTTGACAAGATATAGCTTTCAGAAGATTGGTGTGACTAAACATGAAAAACTATATTTTAAGTTGATTTTAATTAATATAAATCATGTGGGAGAGATATTTCAAGGAAATATCTAATAACCTTAATCTGAATTATAATTTAATTAGAAATCACATTTTAAAACTAGACAAGTTATAATTATAGAATGTTACATAGTATTTGTAACATATAAATAATTAATTTAGAAAAGACGCAACATGTGAGAACTACTAACATAAAATGTATTAAATCAAAACATTTGAGTTGGTATTAATCACATTAACATATATTTATGAAAGCGCAAGTTAAAACTATAAATTAGCTTTAATTAGAAGCTACTTTAATAACCATTAGATAATTAATTAATTAATTAATTAAAACATGTGCCATGAAAAAATAATGTTATTAACGCGCGTGTGACATTGTTACTAAATTAATGTAACGTAAATGGTACAAAACGGATTTATAACACAAATATAATGTGCATTTAATAAATATCAGATTTAATATGACGTGGCACATTTTTTATTTGTGGGGAAAAAACCACATGGATAGTCGCATGGACACAACAACAGAACATCGAAGAGGTGGGATCTTGGTGTAAGCACACCCATCTACAACCTCTCAGCGCATGCACACATGACACAGGAGGCAGCGCATGCACACATGACACAGGAGGCATCCTGGCTTGACCGTGCTGGGGGCTGGCCGCCTAGCCGTCCGGCTGGACCTGGTCGCCCCGACGTCGCCGGCTAGCTGCATCGGCCATGGCGCTCACGTCGAGCGCACCAGAGGAGGGCACGCGCGAGTGGGCCAGGGGACGCACAACCAGAGCAGTAGGGCCTGCTCGACCATGGTTGGCAATGGCTAGCGCGCGCAGTCGCGAGGGCGATTGGTTGTAGGCTCATCACGCGGGGCCTAGGGAGGGCGCGCGTAGGGGACTCGCGCGTGAGGGGGTGTTGGGAGGGGCTGTGTTAACACACCTCTCAACTCATACACAAAATAGCTCAGTTCAATGGTAACCTGATTACACAACCTTAGGGAAGGGAGGTTTGTAGCAAGCTATGGACTATATGGAGAAGTAGAGCACTGGAGCTGGAAGGGATGCGAGATCTAGCTCTACAGATGGAGATTTGGAGAGGAAGAAGCACAAACACCCCGAGCAGTGGAGATGGATATGTGTTTCTGAATAAGCCTTCGATGTCCTCGGCCTTCAATTTACTGCTCCTTATAGTTCTCATCTCCGCTAGTTGGGCCAGCGTGAACCAAAAGGGTTGGGTTCCTAACATTCCCCCTCCTTAAGCTTCGGCTTGCCCACAACCGATGTAGAACCTTTGAAGCACCAGGATTCCAAGGGAAAGTGGTGAACTTGTTCTTGATTACATCGTGACTCGCTAAAGGATCTGGTACAATTTTCCGGTGATATAGAGCTTCACATTGCTGCTGGTGTACCGTTTCTTGATCTAGAGGCTGCCATGGAAGCTGCTTGAATAGGTCATAATACCAATCTGCAGTAATTATACCACTGATGGTGAAAGAAAGCCATGGCATAGTCCAGAGAATAACAACGGTCTTTCCAATTTGAGTGGTTGCAGGGCCACGCGACCATCGCTTCATAGTCATCATAGACGAAATAGGGGTCGCACCACATCGACACTTATTCACCGGATTCTTAAGATTTGTCAATGTAGCCATGTACCCGTTCAATCCAGCAGCTATGATGTGGTAGCACACATGCCCCAAAACATAGGCATAATCGCAATCAAACTTTGAAGGCAGTGCTCCCCTAGCTTGGTACCCAAAGAAGTGACAAATTGCATCGAACTTCTTTACTTTGTAAGTGCCCTCCTTCAAACGTGTGTTCATCTCAGTCTCAACTAACTAGGCTAGAAGCTTTTCGATCTCAATTGGGGAAAGTTGATCTGAATCATCAGGGACAGAATGTAGTAGCAGCTGCTTCCTGATAAAAGGGGGCAAAAACTCAAAGAGTGCAGATGTCCAAAGTGAAAGTTGAGAAGAAATATGCTCAATAGAAACACCTTTGCCATGGAAGCCATGGATTTCCTGAAGCAGAGCATATAGTTCATGAATACTCTCCACAAGGCCCTTAAGAATAAGAATAACCCCATGGTTCTTGTCTTTTTCAGCCCTTGACAGAACTGCATCACAAATCTGCTTCGTAATATAAAAATTGTAAGTTTGGAAGCGGCCACATCCTCTCCTAGGACAACCATGTTTGGAAGTGAGTGAAGAGCACATTCTAATGCCACATGAGAAGCCTTACGTCTCATCAGGCGAATAAAGTAGTAATACTTCTCAGCAGATAGAGCATCAATGCATACATTGCTGACAAGTTGTGCATTCACCTTGCACATGGTGTCAAAGCCAACGGTTGTCGCAACAAACTGGTTCTTAAGGTCCTCATTCAAGGTTACAAGAACACCTACAACCATTGTTGCACACTTTGCCACAGTAAAAGTCTCGGCAAGTTGAGCAGCATCAGTGTTGGAAGTGACACCTCCAATGATAACCCGAGCATCCAACTTCAAAAGTTGTCAACTAGCCATCGCAACATTGACCTGCTCTGTCATCCTAATCTCATTCTTTGTTTGACCAAGCATGTCATATCCACCTTCATTTTTATATGAAGCAATAAGTTTATCAATGATCCTCAAGGTTCTCTGCGCTAGCAGACCATCTGATCCACCAAGAAAACCAATGAGTTTAATATTCTGGCTGTGGGCATTGGTAGGCTCATAGAGTCCCAAAACGACATTGCGACCTCTTGGGGATTGCCTACCACAGAAGGCAATACCAACTCTTACCGCCTCATGTTTAGATATGACCATAGAACCAGGGACAACAGTCGTCTTCCTCATAAAATGAGCAATAGGGTACCTGAAAGTCGCATAGAGGGGGGGTGAATAGGCAAATCTAAAATTTATAAAGTTTAAGCACAACTACAAGTCGGGGTTAGCGTTAGAAATATAAACGAGTCCGAAAGAGAGGGCGAAGACAAATCACAAGCGAATAAGAACGGATGACATGGTGATTTGTTTTACCGAGGTTCGGTTCTTGCAAACCTACTCCCCGTTGAGGTGGTCACAAAGACCGGGTCTCTTTCAACCCTTTCCCTCTCTCAAACGGTCACTTAGACCGAGTGAGCTTCTCTTCTCAATCAAACGGGACACTAAGGGTGTGTTTGGTTTGACTTTTAGCTTTGGCTTTTCCCCCCTAAAAGCCAAAAGCCAACCAAAGGGCTGGATCCAGGAAGCAGCTTTTTCTAAAAGCCGACTTTCTCGTAGTGCAAATCTGAAAGCACCCCTGAACCTGCTTTTAGTGGCTTTTCGGATGGAACTATGAAAACATATATCGAAGAATTTTTAACGACTTTTAGTGGTTTCCACCAAACGGTTTTTAGCTTTTTAACAGCTCACAGCCTACAACAGCTTTTTCCACAGCTCACAGTCCACAACAACTTTTTTCACAGCCACAGCCCAACCAAACAGACCCTAAGTCCCCACAAGGACCACCACATAATTGGTGTCTCTTGCTTTGATTACAATGATCTTGGGAACAAGAAAGGAGGAAGAAGAAAAGAAATCCAAGCGCAAGAGCTCAAATGAACACAAATGTCTCTCTCTCTAGTCACTAATTTGTTTGGAGTGATTCCGGACTTGGGAGAGAATTTGATCTCTTTGATTGTGTCTTTGAATGAAGTCTAGAGCTCTTGTATGAGGTTTGATGGCTGAAAACTTGGATACCTTGAAGTGTGGTGGTTGGGGGGTATTTATAGCCCCAACCACCAAAATGACCGTTGGTGGAGGCTGCTGTCGTATGGCACACCGGACACTGTTCGGTGCGCCAGCCACGTCACCAGGCCGTTGGGTTCTGACCATTGGAGCTCTGACAAGTGGGGCCATCGGACAGTCCGGTGGTGCACCGGACAGTCACTGTTCACTGTCCGGTGCGCCTTCTGGCGCCTGCTCTGACTTCTGCGCGCGCAGTCGACACTGTTCACTGTTTATTGTACCGTTGCAGACGACCGTTGGCGCGAGTAGCCGTTGCTCCGCTTGGTGCACCGGACAGTCTGGTGCTACACCGGACAGTCCGGTGAATTATAGCGGAGCGGCCTCCCGAATTTCTGAAGGTGGCAAGTTTGGAGTGGAACTCCCTGGTGCACCGGACACTGTCCGGTGGCACAACGGACTGTCCGGTGCGCTAGACTAGGGCTGCCTTCGTTTGCTTTGCTCCAATCTTTTCGAACCCTTTCTTTGAACTTTGTATTGGTTTATTGTGAACCTTTGGCACCTGTAGAACTCATAATCTAGAGCAAACTAGTTAGTCCAATTGTTTGTGTTGGGCAATTCAACCACCAAAATCATTTAGGAAAAGGTGTAAGCCTATTTCCATTTCAATCTCCCCCCTTTTTGGTGATTGATGCCAACACAAACCAAAGCAAATGAATAAGTGCAGAATTGAACTAGTTTGCATAATGTAAGTGCAAAGGTTACTCGGAATTAAACCAATATACATTTCATATGATATGCATGGATGCTTTCTTCATATTTAACATTTTGGACCACGCTTGCACCACTTATTTTGTTTTTGCAAACTCTTTTGGAAATTCTTTTTAAAGTCTTTTGCAAAATAGTCAAAGGTAAATGAATAAGATTTTGAGAAGCATTTTCAAGATTTGAAATTTTATCCCCCTGTTTTAAATGCTTTTCCTTTGACTAAACAAAACTCCCCCTTAATGAAATTCTCCTCTTAGTGTTCAAGAGGGTTTTAGATATTAATTTTGAAAGGGGTTATACCAATTTGCAAATTCTATCAACAATAAGATAACATTTGAAAAACCTTCTTTTAATACAAAGTTGAAAGACTACATTTTTGAAATTGGTGGTGGTGCGGTCCTTTTGCTTTGGGCTAATACTTTCTCCCCCTTTGGCATGAATCGCCAAAAATGGATACTTGTTAGTGAAATATAAGCTCTTTTTCAAACTTTCTCCCCCTTTGGTAAATAATATAGGAGTGAAGATTATACCAAATTGGAGAGCGGTGCGGAGTGACGGCGAAGGATGAATAATTCGATGGAGTGGAGTGGAAGCCTTTTCTTCACCGAAGACTCCAATTCCCTTTCAATCTATGACTTAGCATGTAATAGCACATGAAAGAGAGATGATCAAAGGTATAGAAATGAGTTATGTGTGCAAAAATATCAATCAAAATTCCTAGAATCAAGAATATTTAGCTCATGCCTAAGTTTGGTAAAAGTTTTCTCATCTAGTGCCTTGGTGAAGATCTCGGCTAATTGTTCTTTGGTGTTAATATATGCAATCTCGATATCCCCCCTTTGTTGGTGATCCCTCAAAAAGTGATACCGAATGGCTATGTGTTTAGTGCGGCTATGCTCAATGGGATTATCCGCCATGTGGATTGCACTCTCATTATCACATAGGAGAGGAACTTTGGTTAATTTGTAACCAGAGTCCCTAAGGGTTTGCCTCATCCAAAGTAATTGCGCGCAACAATGGCCTGCGGCGATGTACTCGGCTTCGGCGGTAGAAAGAGCGACAGAATTTTGTTTCTTAGAAGCCCAAGACACCAGAGATCTTCCCAAGAACTGGCAAGTCCCTGATGTGCTCTTTCTATCAATCTTACACCCTGCCCAATCAACATCGGAATATCCAAATAAATCAAAAGTGGATCCCCTGGGGTACCAAAGGCCAAACTTAGGAGTACAAACTAAATATCTCAAGATTCGTTTCACGGCCCTCAGGTGAACTTCCTTAGGATCGGCTTGGAATCTTGCACACATGCAAACGGAAAGCATTATATCTGGTCGAGATGCACATAAATAGAGTAAAGATCCTATCATCAACCGGTATACCTTTTGATCTACGGATTTACCTCCCGTGTCGAGGTCGAGATGCCCATTGGTTCCCATGGGTGTCTTGATGGGCTTGGCATCCTTCATCCCAAACTTGGTGAGTATGTCTTGTATGTACTTCGTTTGGCTAATGAAGGTGCCCTCTTGGAGTTGCTTGACTTGAAATCCTAGAAAATACTTCAACTTCCCCATCATAGACATCTCGAATTTTTGAATCATGATCCTACTAAACTCTTCACATGTAGATTTGTTAGTAGACCCAAATATGATATCATCAACATAAATTTGGCATACAAACAAATCATTTGCAATTGTTTTAGTAAAGAGAGTAGGATCGGCTTTTCCAACTTTGAAGCCATTAGCAATAAGAAAATCTCTTAGGCATTCATACCATGCTCTTGGGGCTTGCTTGAGCCCATAAAGTGCCTTAGAGAGTTTATAAACATGGTTAGGGTACTCACTATATTCAAAGCCAGGAGGTTGCTCAACATAGACCTCCTCCTTGATTGGTCCATTGAGGAAGGCACTTTTCACGTCCATTTGATAAAGCTTAAAGCCATGGTAAGTAGCATAGGCAAGTAATATGCAAATTGACTCAAGCCTAGCTAAGGGTGCATAGGTTTCACCGAAATCCAAACCTTCGACTTGTGAATATCCCTTGGCCACAAATCGGGCTTTGTTCCTTGTCACCACACCATGCTCATCTTGCTTGTTGCGGAAGACCCACTTGGTTCCTACAACATTTTGATTAGGACATGGAACTAAATGCCATACCTCATTCCTCGTGAAGTTGTTGAGTTCCTCTTGCATCGCCAACACCCAATCTGAATCCCTTAATGTGTCTTCTACCCTGTATGGCTCAATAGAAGACACAAAAGAGTTATGTTCACAAAAATGAGCAACACGAGATCGAGTGGTTACCCCCTTATGAATATCGCAGAGGATGGAGTTCACGGGGTGATCTCGTTGTATTGCTTGGTGGACTCTTGGGTGAGGCGGTCTTGGACCCTCATCATCTTCCTTGTCTTGATCATTGGCATCTCCCCCTTGATCATTGCCCTCCTCTTGAGGTGGCTCCTCTTGATCTTCATTTTTATCATCTTGAGCTTGATCCTCATCTTGAGTTGGTGGAGATGCTTGCATGGAGGAAGATGGTTGATCTTGTGCTTGTGGAGGCTCTTCGGATTCCTTAGGACACACATCCCCAATGGACATGTTCCTTAGGGCGACACATGGAGCCTCTTCATCATCTAGCTCATCAAGATCAACTTGCTCTACTTGAGAGCCGTTAGTCTCATCAAACACAATGTCACAAGAAACTTCAACTAGTCCAATGGACTTGTTAAAGACTCTATATGCCCTTGTGTTTGAATCATATCCTAGTAAAAAGCCTTCTACAACCTTAGGAGCAAATTTAGATTTTCTACCTCTTTTAACAAGAATAAAGCATTTGCTACCAAAGACTCTAAAATATGAAACATTGGGCTTTTTACCGGTTAGGAGTTCATAAGATGTCTTCTTGAGGATTCGGTGAAGATAGAGACGGTTGATGGCGTAGCAAGCGGTGTTGATTGCTTCCGCCCAAAACCGGTCCGAAGTCTTGTACTCATCAAGCATGGTCCTTGCCATGTCAAGTAGAGTTCTATTCTTCCTCTCCACTACACCATTTTGTTGTGGCGTGTAGTGAGAAGAGAACTCATGCTTGATGCCCTCGTCCTCAAGAAAGCCTTCTATTTGTGAGTTCTTGAACTCCGTCCCGTTGTCGCTTCTAATCTTTTTGATCCTTAAGTCGAACTCATTTTGAGACCGTCTCAAGAATCCCTTTAAGGTCTCTTGGGTTTGAGATTTATCCTGTAAAAAGAACACCCAAGTGAAGCGAGAATAATCATCCACAATAACTAGACAGTACTTACTCCCGCCGATGCTTATGTAAGCTATCGGGCCGAATAGGTCCATGTGGAGTAGCTCAAGCGGCATGTCAGTCGTCATGATGTTCTTGTGTGGATGATGAACACCAACTTGCTTCCCTGCTTGACATGCGCTACAGATCCTGTCTTTCTCAAAATGAACATTTGTTAGTCCCAAAATGTGCTCTCCCTTTAGAAGCTTATGAAGATTCTTCATCCCAACATGAGCTAGTCGGCGGTGCCAGAGCCAACCCATGTTAGTCTTAGCAATTAAGCAAGTGTCGAGTTCAGCTCTATTAAAATCAACTAAGTATAGCTGACCCTCTAACACTCCCTTAAATGCTACTGAATCATCACTTCTTCTAAAGACAGTAACACCTAAATCTGTAAAAAGATAGTTGTAGCCCATGTTACATAATTGAGAAACGGAAAGCAAATTGTAATCTAAAGAGTCTACAAGAAAAACATTGGAAATAGAATGGTCAGGTGATATAGCAATTTTACCAAGTCCTTTGACCAAACCTTGATTTCCATCCCCGAATGTGATAGCTCTTTGGGGATCATGGTTTTTCTCGTAGGAGGAGAACATCCTTTTCTCCCCAGTCATGTGGTTTGTGCACCCGCTATCAATAATCCAACTTGAGCCCCCGGATGCATAAACCTACAAAACAATTTTAGGCCTTGTTCTTAGGTACCCAAACGGTCTTGGGTCCTTTCACATTAGAAACAAGCACCTTGGGTACCCAAACACAAGTCTTTGACCCCTTGTGTTTCCCCCCAACATATTTGGCAACTACTTTGCCTGATTTATTAGTTAAAACATATGAAGCATCAAAAGTTTTAAATGAAATGTTGGGTTCATTTGATGCAATAGGAGTTTTCTTCCTAGGCAATTTAGCATGGGTTGATTGCCTAGAACTAGATGCCTCACTCTTATACATAAAAGCATGATGAGAGCCAGAGTGAGACTTCCTAGAGTGAATTCTCCTAATTTTGTGCTCGGGATAACCGGCAGGGTATAAAATGTAACCCTCGTTATCCTGAGGCATGGGAGCTTTGCCCTTAACAAAGTTAGACAATCTTTTAGGAGGGGCATTAAGCTTGACATTGTATCTCTGTTGGAAGCCAATGCCATCCTTAATGCCAGGGCGTCTCCCATTATAGAGCATGCTTCTAGCAAATTTAAAATTTTCATTTTCTAAGTCATGCTCATTAATTTTGGCACTAAGTTGAGCTATGTGATCATTTTGTTTCTTAATTAAAGCTAGGTGATCATGAATAGCATCAACATTAATGTCTCTACATCTAGTGCAAATAGTAACATGCTCAACGGTAGATGTAGAGGGTTTGCAAGTATTTAATTCAACAACCTTAGCATGTAAAATAGCATTTTCATTTCTAAGATTGGAAATGGAAACATTGCAAACATCTAATTCCTTAGCCTTAGCAATTAATTTATCATTCTCAAACTTAAGGCTAGCAAGAGATTCATTCAACTTGTTAATCTTAGCAATTAAACCAGCATTATCATTTCTAAGATTAACAATTGAATCATCACAAACATTTGATTTCTCAACCTTAGCAATTAATTTGGCATTTTCATTTCTAAGGCTAGAAATAGTGTCATGGCAAGTGCTAAGCTCACTAGTTAATTTTTCACATTTTTCTACCTCTAGAGCAAAAGCATTTTTAACCTTAACATGCTTTTTGTTTTCCTTAATAAGGAAGTCCTCTTGGCTATCCAAGAGTCCATCCTTCTCATGAATAGCACTAATCAATTCATTCAATTTCTCTTTTTGTTGCATGTTAAGATTGGCAAAAAGAGTAAGCAAGTTATCCTCATCATCACTAGAATTATCCTCATCACTAGAAGTTGCATACTTAGTGGAGGATCTTGATTTTACCTTCTTCTTCTTGCCGTCCTTTGCCATGAGGCACTTGTGGCCGACGTTGGGGAAGAGAAGCCCGGCGTCCTCGTCGGAGGAGGAGTCGGTGGAGCTCTCGTCGGAGTCCCACTCCCTGCAAACATGGGCATCGCCGCCCTTCTTCTTGTAGTACCTCTTCTTCTCCTTCTTCTTCCCCCTCTTGTCGTCGCCCCTGTCACTAGAAATAGGACATTTTGCTATAAAGTGACCGGGCTTACCACACTTGTAGCACACCTTCTTGGAACGGGGCTTGTAATCTCTCCCCTTCCTTTGCTTGAGGATTTGGCGAAAGCTTTTGATGATTAAAGCCATCTCCTCGTTGTCGAGCTTGGAGGCGTCGATGGGAAGCCTACTTGGTGTAGACTCTTCTTTCTTCTCCTTCGTCGCTTTGAAGGCGACGGGTTGCACCTCGGGTGTGGAGGTGGCGCCTCGCTCAATGATTTTTTGGAGCCTTTGATCATGAGTTCAAAGCTCACAAACTTTCCTATCACTTCCTCGGGAGACATTAGTTTATATCTTGGATCACCACGAATTAATTGTACTTGAGTAGGATTAAGAAAAACAAGTGATCTAAGAATAACCTTGACCATTTCATGGTCATCCCATTTGGTGCTCCCGAGGTTGCGCACTTGGTTCACCAAGGTCTTGAGTCGGTTGTACATGGCTTGTGGCTCCTCTCCTTGGTGAAGCATGAAGCGACCGAGCTCCCCCTCGATCGTTTCCCTCTTGGTGGTCTTGGTCACCTCGTCTCCTTCGTGTGCGGTCTTGAGCACATCCCAAATTTCCTTTGCACTTTTCAACCTTTGCACCTTATTATACTCCTCTCGACTTAGAGAGGCGAGGAGTATAGTGGTGGCTTGGGAGTTGAAGTGTTGGATTTGTTCGACCTCCTCCGAATCATAATCCTTGTCCCCCTTCTTCGGTACCTGCGCTCCATACTCAACAATATCCCATATGCTTTTGTGGAGTGAGGTTAGGTGATGCCTCATTTTATCACTCCACATTGAATAATCTTCACCTTCAAACATAGGTGGTTTGCCTAATGGGACGGAAAGTAATGGAGTGCGTTTTGAAATGCGAGGATAGCGAAGGGGCATCTTACTATACTTCTTACTCTCATGGCACTTAGAAGTGACGGATGCCGATTCCGAGCCGGAGGTGGAGGGTGACGAAGAGTCAGTCTCATAGTAGACCACCTTCTTTATCTTCTTCTTCTTGTCACCCTTTCGTTGGGACTTGATGGAGGAAGAGGATTCCTCCTTGTGCTTGTGGGCGGACTCCCTTGAATGCGTTCTCCCCGAGCTTGCGGACTTGTCGCCGGTCCTGATGTCCCTCATGGCGGATGCTCCCGACATCACTTCGAGCGGTTAGGCTCTAATGAAGTATCGGGCTCTGATACCAATTGAAAGTCGCCTAGAGGGGGGTGAATAGGCAAATCTGAAATTTATAAAGTTTAAGCACAACTACAAGCCGGGGTTAGCGTTAGAAATATAAACGAGTCCGAAAGAGAGGGCGAAGACAAATCACAAGCGAATAAGAACGGATGACACGGTGATTTGTTTTACTGAGGTTCGGTTCTTGCAAACCTACTCCCCGTTGAGGTGGTCACAAAGACCGGGTCTCTTTCAACCCTTTCCCTCTCTCAAACGATCACTTAGACCGAGTGAGCTTCTCTTCTCAATCAAACGGGACACTAAGTCCCCACAAGGACCACCACACAATTGGTGTTTCTTGCTTTGATTACAATGATCTTGGGGACAAGAAAGAAGGAAGAAGAAAATCAATCCAAGCGCAAGAGCTCAAATGAACACAAATGTCTCTCTCTCTCTCTAGTCACTAATTTGTTTGGAGTGATTCCGGACTTGGGAGAGGATTTAATCTCTTTGATTGTGTCTTTGAATGAAGTCTAGAGCTCTTGTATGAGGTTTGATGGCTGAAAACTTGGATACCTTGAAGTGTGGTGGTTGGGGGGTATTTATAGCCCCAACCACCAAAATGACCGTTGGTGGAGGCTCCTGTCGTATGGCGCACCGGACAGTCCGGTGTGCCAGCCACGTCACCAGGCCGTTGGGTTCCGACCATTGGAGCTCTGACAAGTGGGGCCACCGGACCGTCCGGTGGTGCACCGGACAGTCACTGTTTACTGTCCGGTGCGCCTTCTGGCGCCTGCTTTGACTTCTGCGCGCGCAGTCGACACTGTTCACCGTTTACTGTACCATTGCAGACGACCGTTGGCGCGAGTCGTTGTTGCTCCGCTTGGTGCACCGGACAGTCCGGTGAATTATAGCGAAGCGGCTCTCGAATTCCCGAAGGTGGCAAGTTTGGAGTGGAACTCCCTGGTGCACCGGACACTGTCCGGTGCGCCAGACCAGGGCTACCTTCGTTTGCTTTGCTCCTATCTTTTCGAACCCTTTCTTTGAACTTTGTATTGGTTTATTGTGAACCTTTGGCACCTGTAGAACTCATAATCTAGAGCAAACTAGTTAGTCCAATTGTTTGTGTTGGGCAATTCAACCACCAAAATCATTTAGGAAAAGGTGTAAGCCTATTTCCCTTTTACTACCCATAGGTACAAGGGAACGCACGATAGAACACATGAGCACCTGTCGGGTCAGCTGCAATTGCAGCATCACCATACTCCACCCTAACAGTGGTACCCTATGACTTCAAGCTCGATGTGTGAAGGCTGAGGGTGGGGGTTCCAGGTGACGCATGTGTTGGTGGTGATGTTAGTGGGCCTTCTGCAGCATACACGGACGCTTGGACATTGACGTACGTGCTCAGGAATTCCCTCAAACACTTGGTGGGCGCATCAATCACCAAATCGCTGAGCGCCACATCGATGGCGAGGGACGCTACAATAGTAGAGATGGAGTCATTGACAATCTCCTTGGCAACAGTGATAATCTCATCGGCGATGGTCGATGTCGATGCCACTAGAAATAGTGCTGAAGCCAAGCTCTTTGTGTTACCACTGTAGCTCGCAATAATGGAAAGAGTAGGCTCGCTAGGAACACAGGTGATGTAGCAACTTGAGGTAGCGGACACCGCACGGTCACCACATGTGGACGCCTCCTGTGGAGGCTCCTCAGGGTCGGAGATGACACAACTAGGCGCGGGTTGTTGGAGACTTGCTCTCAAATGCTATAAATCAAGAGCAAGGCAACATAAAATGTTAAATAATAACGCCCTTCGTCCTTAAAACATTATTCCCTTCGGGATAATGAATCTTGGACGAAGGTTAATGAGAGTATGATTACGAAGTTGAACCTTCGTAATCATATTTCAATAGGCATTTATAAAATAATACAAAAAGGTATAATATGTGTAAAAGAATCATATACTAATTATATTACATTTATTTACTATATTGAATCATCAAATACCATAATACCTATGCCTTGGCAAAGGTTGAATTCCGAAAAATGCGATTGCAATCGTCAGAATGCGTGAACAGTAACGGAATACTGTTCACTATTTATAGGCACAGGACACAGCCTGTGAGGAATTACAAGTATGCCCCTTATAAAAACTTACAACATTGACTCAGACCTTTATGGACTAAAAGGTCATTCTATCTTTAAGTCGGTTTATAATGCCGAAGCTTCACGAAGAAGAACCTTCGGCTATCTTATACAAACAGCTTCAGCCGAGGACCACTTCTTCTTATAAGACCTTCGGCGACGAAGCATAAACCCAACAGTAGCCCCTTTCGCGGTGCTAGATCGTTTTTCGTAACGAGCTTGATCCGTGAAAAAAGTCTCTTAAGCTTCGGAGCGCCGAAGGTCTAAAAAACACCTTCCCTGAGCTCGTTGTCGAGAAACGATTCAATCTCCCAGCGTGTAACGGCCCCACCTTGCAGAGTTACTGTTCGGTCTCTGCGGTCCACCATGCAGCGAGTGCGAGCGGGTGTCCGCCTGGTGTAAAAATTCTGGCGCTTCGCCTTCTTACCTGCAGCACTATATAAACAGACGAGTAGGTGTGAAGTTACCACAGCATTCATTGCTATTTGTACTGTTTTGCTGCCAAAATTTTTAACCATCGTCGAAGCTTGTCCGTCGGAATCGAACGAAGCTCCAGCTTGAAACCTGCTTCGGAGGAAGAAAGTATTAAAGTTTCGCAAGTTCATAGTTAAATGGCCAGAGTGCGTTCTACTGCCAGGGTTGAGCGTGAGGGAGGCGAAACTGAAGCTTCGGAGACTGTTCCCATCTCCGAAGCCATGCAACGATCCGGGCTGGTAGTTTCTGAAGATATTCCTGGTGAGGGTGCAGAACAAACACAACAAGCAGCTGCCGGAGTAGAAGAAGAAGTTATTGAGGAAACTGATCCCGAGGACGATTATCGTATTGCCATGCCAAGTAAGCCCAGCCACTTGGACTTTGGAAAATCCACCGTTTCGAAGGCTGATCTCTCCAAAATGGTAAAGTCAGGCTTTTTCAATGAGGATCAGAAGAAGCTACTACGCTTCGGGGGAGAAGAGACTACCCCGAAGCCGGAAAAGGATGAAATTGTCATTTTTAAGAGCTTTTTAAAGGCTGGATTAAGATTCCCCCTTCACGGGATTATTGCAGAGGTGCTGAAGAGGTTCGGTATCTATTTTCACCAGCTGACCCCTAACGCTATCGTTAGGCTCAGTGTTTATATCTGGGCACTCCGAAGCCAAGCAGTGGAGCCATTTGCGGACAGCTTCTGTCGGGTTCACGAACTGCATTATCAGACGAAGGCTAGAAAGGATGGCTTGCATGATAATTTTGGTTGCTACAACTTTGCTTATCGGAAGACTACGAAGTTTCCTGTAATCAGCTATCGGAGTAAATGGGCAGCAGGGTGGAAGTCTGAGTGGTTTTATGTTAAGGTTAATGATGACAAGGAGAAACTCGTGCAAAGTCCACTCGAACTAATCTTCGGAGAAACCCGGCCTCTCTGCAACATGTCAGTAGACGGTACCACACAAAAGGCAATGGATGAATTCAGAATTGTTGCAGAGCATATTAGTACAAGAGACCTGGTTTAGGAGTTCTTGGCTTTCCAAGTCTTTCCTAGTTTAAAAGAATGGGAAATGCCGAAGCTGAAGGGGAAAAAGAAAGAAGGTGAACTTGTGCGTTTGCCTTACTATTTTAAATTTAAGAAATACTTTAAAACACCTTGCCAAGAGTGGTTGGAAACAATTGAAGCAATGTGCAATGAAATACTTGGCAACTATTCCAAGAAAGAAGATCAATTGATGACCGCAGCCTTCGGAACCCGTCCGAAACGAAGGCTAAATCGAGTGTTGGATGCCTTGGGCTTTGATTACCCTGATTATGAAAACCTGAACAAAGGTGCTGGGGGTCAAAAAAGAAAAAGGATAACTGAGGCCGTGAATGAAGAAAAAGAACCATTAAAGAAGAAAATTCCGAAGAAGAGGAAAACGTCTCCGAAGCAACAAATATCCGAAGCAGAAGAAACCCCCGCATCACCTGCTGTTGCTGACGTTGAGGAAATTCTGAAGGTAATGACTGAATCCTTACCTGCGAAGCTAAGTCCACTGGGTCCTCAACTGACAAAGTTTTTTCAGAAGGACAAGGAGCCCGAGAAATCGAAGAAAACAATCAGGGCAAAGAAACAAAGAATTATCACTGTGACAGAGGTGATTGACAAGACGCCGCCAAGAGCTTCGGCCCAAAAAACACAAACGGCTGCAGAGGGGGCAGATATTGAAATTGCACCTTCGGAGGTCGCAGCTGCCGAAGCTGCCTCAGCTGAAGATTTGAATTTGGAGAGCACAATTGAACATATTGACCAAATACTGTTAGACATGGCTGCAAAAGAAGCTACCACTGCTGCCGAAGAGGTCGTGACCGCAGCGTCAAAGAAAGGAAAAGAAGTTGCTGATGAAGCTTCAGAAGACGAAGCCTTCGTGTTCCAAAACTTGGTTGGAGAACATCTATCCAAAGCTGAAATAGAAGAACTTAAAGAGTATGCCAAATCTTGTGGATACAAACCTGGGGCACTCCTCTTCGGAGGCGTTGATGATGAGAAATTAGAATGTATTCGAGACCAAACAAGGGCCAAAGTTATCAGTACCCTGTCCAAGAATATTGGATTCCCGAAGCTAGAAGCAGACATCAGCCGCTACCGACGACAACATGTCGTTGGTAGTTTATTTTACTCCAACTTCAAGGTGAATAACTTGTCCCTTAACTTTTATTGCTTCTAATAAAAACATGTCTGACGAAGGTTGTGTTCGTGTAGAGTATGCTGTTGAGTAAAGCCTTGCAAATGCAGCAAGATCTTGAAGATAAAAAACATGAAGTTATAATTGGAAATTTGGAAAACAAAATAAAGGAGCAATCAGATGCTTTCGAGAAAAAGAACTTTGAGCTCCAGGCAACCGAAGGTTTATTGGCGGAAGCTGAAGCAAAAATATCAGAACTGAACACGAAGCTTCTCCGTCAACCTGAGCAGTTCGAACAAGAAAAACAAGATCTTAATGCAAAACTTGAAGCCGAAGCTCAGCAAAATTCAGATTTGAGAAAACTACTGACAAGTCTTCAAGAAAAATGCTTGGAATTTAGCAACAAGTGCATTCAACGATTAAGAAAGATTTTTTACTCAGTTGGAGCCAGCAGTGAAAAATTCACCCCCTCAGCTGAAGATTTACCGAAGACCTTCGAACATATTGAGGGGGAAATTGACGAGCTCGACGAAGTCATAGCTGGGCACGGTGACTTCTGTGCCTGGGTGGCTTCTCGAGGGACTGCTGCAGCTTTCCTGAAGGCTGGCTGTGATCATGGGAAGATTGTCAACAGGCCAAATTTCACTTTATCACCATCAATCCTGGACGACATTCCCGATCTTGCCCGAAGTATATCGAACAGATTTGTAAAAATGATATGGACAAAAGGAGGGCGAGAGAAGGCTGGAAACGAAGCTCGTAGTCACCTTGAACCAGTAAGAAACCATACCTTGCGCTTACCTTTTCCTGTAAACTTGATTTTGACTTCCAACGACCTTATTCATGTAGGATGACGAAGCCGAAGCTGATGATTAAAAATAACGCCGAAGCCGAAGCTCCTTGGAGATTTAGATAGTAGACTGTAGACAGTACTTGAAAAACTTTTGAGATAACTTTTGTAAATGTAGTCAAGACTTGTCTTTAATGAATTCTGTTCATACCTTGGTATATATCCTTATCCTTCCATTGGTGTATGAGAAATGCTTTGATGTGGACGAAATTTTCTTTTGAGCCGAAGGTGAAAAAACACCTTCCCTTCTTTTCGTACGCAGCGAAGCATAGAAAACAACATTTTCCTTTCTTTTTTGTGCACGAAGCTCTTTTTTCCCTTTCTTTTTTCTCTTTTTGCCGAAGCAACCATTTATGCGATGAAGATGATTATCCTACATATGCCTAGATGAATGTTTATGAATGCAAATGCTATGATGTAATGTGATGTGCAAATGATTGGCCAAACACGTATCCGAAGCCATATTCATAGCCATTATTTTCTTAAAAACAATCACACCTCAGCTCTGCATTCCCTTAGGAACGACTTTGGAGCTTCTTCGCCTTTACTTTTGGCGGAATCAGCGTTGACTTTTCGCTGTAAGCTCTGCATTCCCTTAGGAACGACTTTGGAGCTTCTTCGCCTTTACTTTTGGCGGAATCAGCGTTGACTTTTCGCTGTAAGCTCTGCATTCCCTTAGGAACGACTTTGGAGCTTCTTCGCCTTTACTTTTTGGCACTCGATGATGCGCTCTCAGCTTTTACATTTACATTCTTTGGGGGATTTTGCTCTTATAGAACTAAAAAAGAAAATTACATATGCTGGCCCCATTAAAAACCTTTCTCCCCCTTTGGAAAGGAAAAGGGTGCCATGAAAGAAAAAATAAAAAATATGAAAAATTACATCGAATTATACATAATATCGCTGAAGCTCATCCGCATTCCAAGACCTAGGAATGTCGTTGCCGTCCATATCCTTCAATCTGTATGAACCGGGTCTTGACGAAGATGCTACTAAGAAAGGTCCGTCCCATTTCAACTGCAATTTGCCCACTGTTTCTGGGTTGGCTACTCTCCGAAGCACCAAGTGCCCTGGCTCAATATTTTTTAGCCGAACCTTTCTATCCCGCCATTTGACTGTTTCGGCTTGATATTTATTGATATTCTCCACGGCTTGCAGTCTGATCCCTTCTAAAGCATCTTTTTCTATAGCATAAGCAGCTTCGGAATCTGATTCTGTCGAAGCTACTATCCTTATTGATCCGGTTTTAGCTTCCTCTGGAGTTATTGCTTCGTCACCGAATAACAACTTGAATGGAGTGAAGCCTGTAGACCTTGATGTTGTCGTGTTGTGGCTCCACACCACTTTGGTTAACTGATCTGGCCATTTTCCTCTGGGTTGATTGAAGATTAACTTCATTATTCCTGTCATTATAATGCCGTTGGCTCTTTCAACGAGTCCATTTGACTCCGGGTGCCTAACTGATGCAAAATGGATCTTCGTACCAATTTGGTCACAGAAATCCCTGAATGCTTCGGAGTCAAACTGTGTTCCATTGTCCACAGTGATAGCCTTTGGCACCCCGAAACGACAAACAATATTCTGCCAGAAAAACTTTTGGACGGTGGCCGAAGTTATTGTGGCTAAGGGCTTCGCCTCAATCCATTTAGAAAAATATTCCACAGCTACTACAACATATCTCAGGTTCCCTTGGGCCGGTGGTAACGGACCTAACAAGTCAAGACCCCACCTTTGCAATGGCCAAGTGGGTTGTATGAGCTGTGTTAAGGACGAAGGTTGTTTTTGATCTCTTGCACATTTCTGACAACCTTCGCACTTTTGAACCAATTCTGCTGCATCCGAAGCTGCCTTCGGCCAATAAAACCCTTGACGGAAAATTTTTCCAAGCAACGGCCTAGATCCGATGTGAGATCCACACAGGCCTGCATGTATTTCTTTCATTAACTCTATACCTTCGGTTCTGGATAAACATTTGAGCAGCGGAGCACAAACTCCATGTTTGTACAGCTCCCCTTCTATCATGACATATGGACGAGCTCTTGCCTCTATCCTCTTGTTATAAGCTTCGTCATCTGAAAGGAATTTACCTTGAAGATAAGAGATGATCTCGGTTCTCCAATCTTCGCTAAAAACAGGAGATATGTTAAGGACTGCTCTTTCAAGAAGTTCCACCGAAGGTGCTTTTATTGTTTCGAAGAACACATCCGAAGGTAAAGGCAGCCCCTGTGCTGCTGACTTAGCCAGCAAATCGGCGTGCTCATTTTGTCCTCGAGGGATATTTTTGACAGAAAATCCTTCGAAGGAAGCTTCGACTCTTCGAACCATATCCAGATATTTTTCAAGCTTCGGATCCTTAGCCTTGCAACTCTTGTCAATATGACCCGAAACAACCTGGGAATCAGTTTTAAGTATGGCCCTTCTGATTCCCATTGCTTTTAACTTCCGAAGACCTAGAATCAATGCTTCGTACTCGGCAATGTTATTTGTGAAATTAAAATCAAGCTTTGCTGCATAACAAGTTTTGACTTTGGAAGGTGAAACCAACACAGCAGCCGCTCCTGCTCCGAAGGTTCCCCAAGATCCATCACAAAACACTGTCCAGGCTTCGTTGTCTTTATTCGTTTCCTCCTCCTGAGCCCCTGGCGTCCAATCAGCAATAAAGTCTGCCAGCGCCTGTGACTGAATCAAAGATCTATGAACATATTCAATACAAAATTCATTGAGCTCTGCAGCCCATTTTCCAATCCTTCCAGTAGCTTCTCGGTTCCTCATAATATCCTTCAGAGGTTGTGATGAAGGAACAATTATGTTGTAAGCTTGGAAATAGTGCCGAAGCTTCCTGGAGGCCATCAAGACAGCATACAGTACCTTCTCCAACTCTGTATAATTTTTCTTTGATAAACTAAGAACCTCGGAAACAAAATATATTGGGGCCTGCCTTTTGACTTGACCATCAAGCTTCTCCTGGACAAGCGCTGCACTTACCGCTGAGTGCGAAGCTGCCACATATAATAATAAAGGAGCCCATGGCATTGGTGGAGTCAATGTGGTTAGATCTATTAAATACTGTTTCAGCTCTTCGAAGGCCTTCTGCTGGAGTGGTCCCCATTGAAAGACTTCGGCCGACTTCAGCACTTCGAAGAATGGTAAGTTTCTCTTTGCTGATCTGGATATGAATCTATTGAGAGATGCCAATCTTCCTGTCAATCTTTGAGCCCCCTTCTTTGTAGTTGGTGGTTCCATCCGAAGTATAGCTTCAATTTTACTTGGATTAGCTTCAATTCCCTTTGTTGAAACCAAGCATCCAAGAAATTTTCCCTTCTTTACTCCGAAGACGCATTTTTCTGGATTTAACTTTAAGCCGGCTTGCCTGAAACTGGCGAAGGTATCCTGGAGATCAGCAATATGATTCTCCTGCTTCGTGCTTTTTACAATGATGTCATCAACATAAGTTAGCACATTTCGGCCTATTTGAGATTGGAGAACCTTCGCAGTCATTCGGCTGAAACTTCCTCCAGCGTTCTTGAGCCCCTCAGGCATCCGAAGATAGCAATATGTGCCACTTGGAGTTATGAAGCTAGTCTTCGGCTCATCTTCCTTCTTCATCCAAATTTGGTGATAGCCTGAATAACAGTCTAACAGACTCATGAGCTCTGAAGAAGCTGCTGCATCAACTAAAGAATCTATCCTTGGTAGTGGGAATTCATCCTTCGGACAAGCCTTGTTAAGATCTGTAAAATCGATGCACATTCGCCACTTGCCATTGGCCTTTTTTACCATAATAGTGTTAGCTAGCCATTCTGGGTACTTCACTTCTCTGATAACTCCTGCACTGAGGAGTCTTTTGACTTCGTTGCGAGCACCTTCGGCCTTATCATCTGACATTTTCCGAAGCCTTTGCTTTCTGGGTCTGAAGGATGGATCGACATTGAGCGAGTGCTCAATAACATCTCTATTGACTCCGCAGAGATCATTGGCCGACCATGCAAAAACATCTTTGTTATTGAACAAAAACCTTATCAAAGTTTTCTCCTGCTCTTCGGATAATTGAGAGCCTAACAGCACCTTCTGCTCTGCTATGTCCTCACATAAGAGCATAGGCTTCGGCTGATCTGCTGAAGCTGCTTTCTCCCTTCTGAATTTGTACTGTTCACAAGCTTCAGCTCCATCTATGTTATGGATTGCTTTTGAGTCAGTCCAATTGCCTTCGGCCCTTCTTGCAGCTTCCTGACTTCCATGGATAGCAATGGGTCCCTGATCCGAAGGTATCTTCATGCAAAGATAGGCAGGATGAAGGATTGCTTCGAAGGCATTGAGGGTACCGCGACCAATAATTGCATTGTAAGGGTATTCCATATCGACAATGTCAAACACAACTTGCTCAGTTCTAGTGTTGTTGATGAACCCGAAGGTCACTGACATGGTAATCTTTCCCAGTGCTACAATCTGTCTTCCTCCGAAGCCACAGAGAGGATGTGTAGCATCGTGAATCTTATCTTCTGGCTCTTGCATCTGTCTGAAGGCCTTAGCAAATATGATGTCAGCTGCACTGCCTGTATCAACCAAAACATTGTGGACCAGAAATCCTTTAATAACACAAGAGATAACCATGGCATCGTTGTGTGGGTAATCTTTGAGCTGAAGGTCCTCTTGGGAGAAGGTAATAGGAATGTGAGACCATCTTGACTTGATGAAGGGTCCTTGCACCCCAACATGCTGTACTCTTCTCTGTGCCTCCTTCTTCTGTTTCTTGTTAGCTGGCTCTGAGGACGAGCCACCTGTGATCGGGAGCACCAGCTTCGGGTCCGAAGCAGCTCCAGCTTGGTTGTTGAACGAAGCCATCAGATCAAAAAGTGGAAGTGAGTTCACCGGAGGTGGGCGCCAATGTTGGAGACTTGCTCTCAAATGCTATAAATCAAGAGCAAGGCAACATAAAATGTTAAATAATAACGCCCTTCGTCCTTAAAACATTATTCCCTTCGGGATAATGAATCTTGGACGAAGGTTAATGAGAGTATGATTACGAAGTTGAACCTTCGTAATCATATTTCAATAGGCATTTATAAAATAATACAAAAAGGTATAATATGTGTAAAAGAATCATATACTAATTATATTACATTTATTTACTATATTGAATCATCAAATACCATAATACCTATGCCTTGGCAAAGGTTGAATTCCGAAAAATGCGATTGCAATCGTCAGAATGCGTGAACAGTAACGGAATACTGTTCACTATTTATAGGCACAGGACACAGCCTGTGAGGAATTACAAGTATGCCCCTTATAAAAACTTACAACATTGACTCAGACCTTTATGGACTAAAAGGTCATTCTATCTTTAAGTCGGTTTATAATGCCGAAGCTTCACGAAGAAGAACCTTCGGCTATCTTATACAAACAGCTTCAGCCGAGGACCACTTCTTCTTATAAGACCTTCGGCGACGAAGCATAAACCCAACACGGGTGAAAGGGAAATGGGCTTAAAACATTTCCTATAATCGATTTTGGTGTTTGATGTCCATCACAAACCATGTGGACTAACTAGTTTGCCTAGTTGTCATTTATCTCAGGTGCATAAGGTTCAACATTAACTAAGAAAGAAATTAAGTTTGGGACTCAACCAAGTTTGGAGCAAAACTAGCAATGGAGCTGCTAGTGGCGCACCAGACACTGTCCGGTGTCTAGGTCAAACACTTCACGAACTAGCCACTCTCGATTTTTTCTGGAAGACGCTCCGCTATAATTCACCGGACTGTCCGGTGTGCACCGGACATGTCCGATGAGCCAACGGAGCAACGGTCAACTGCGCTCAACGGTCGACTGTAGTGAACAGTAAAAGTGTACAGTGCAAAGCCAGAAGTCAGAGCTGCGAAGTCAGAACGCACCGGACTGTCCGGGGTGCCACCGTCTGTCCGGTGCAGCAAGAAGACAAAGGACTTCAACGGTCAACCTCTCCAAACCCCAACGGGCAGCTGACGTGGCACGCACCGGACACTGAATAGTGCCATGTCCGGTGCGCCACCGGACTGTCCGGTGTGCCCATAGACAACAAAGTCAGCCAACGACTAGGAAGTGGTTGGAGGCTTTAAATACCCCCAACCACCTCCATTCAAGTCATCCAAGTTTTCTGAACTCAACATTCAATACAAGAGCAAAAGGCTACACTCCAAGACACAATCAAGAGACCAAATCCTCTCCAAGCCTCCAAATCAACTCAATTTCTTAGTGACTTGAGAGAGGGTGTTTTGTGTTCTTTTGTTGCTCTTGTTGCTTGGATTGCTTTCTCCTTCTCATTCTAATCCTTCTAAAGTGCTTTGTAAAGCTAGCAAGAGACACATAAGTGTGTGGTGATCCTTGTGGGGTTTTAGTGACCCAAGTGATTAAGGAGAAGCCTCGACCGGTCTGTGTGACCGATTGAGACAGGGAAAGGGTTGGAATAGACCCGACCTTTGTGGCCTGCTCAACGGGGACTAGGTTCTTTGGAACCAAACCTCGGTAAAAAATCACTGTGTTCACTTGTTGATCTTCACTTGATTTGTTTCCCCTCTTTCCTCTCTCTAAAAGTTCCCTTGCTCATATTGATTTGACTTTGCTCCCAAAAATTATCTGCATTAATTGAGCAACTCTAAGCAAGGAGAACTATATTCCGCACTCCGATTTAATTCTAACGCTAACCCCGGACATAGTGTGTGTTCAAAGTTTATAATTTTCAAGTTTCACTTATTCACCCCCCTCTAGGTGACTTTCAGCGGGCAGATGCTGAGTTCGTTGGTGGAGGTGGTGGGGAGGATGAATCTGTTGGAGTATTCTGGTGGATCGAGGTCGATGACGTGCTTATCCTGCGAGGGCAGAAACTTGTTGGCCTCCTCTCTGCCCTTGAGGAAGGCAGGGCTCATGAGGTCGGAGTTGGTCCCGTTGCTGAAGAAGGACACAGGGTCGAAGTCGAAGCCGACGAATTGAGTGGCGGGGTCCGGGGCGTAGGAGTCGACCATGGCTGGGGTGGGTGGCACGCTGGCGGACGCGTCGAAGGAGGAGTGGTTGACGTCGAGGGGGGTAGGCGGGAGGTCGAGGTACACGGAGGGCAAGAAGCGCTGGTACCAGCGAGTCTCTATTTTGTCAAACCTCTGGTTGAACTCGTCGAGGATGAGCTTGAAATCGAGAGACATGGTGTTGGCAAATTGAAGCCGAGGATTGAACGAATCTGATACCAATTGTTAACACACTTCTCAACTCATACACAGAATAGCTCAGTTCAATGGTAACCTGATTATACAACCTCAGGAGGAAGGGAGGTTTGCAGCAAGCTACAAATTATATGGAGAAGTACAACACTAGAACAGGAAGGGATGCGAGATTTAGCTCTCTAGATGGAGATTTGGAGATGAAGCACAGACACCCCGAGCGGTGGAGATGGAGATGTGTTTCTGAATAAGCTTTCGATGCCCTCGCCATTCAATTGTTACTGCTCCTTATAGTTCTCATCTACGCTAGTTGGGCCGGCGTGTACCATATGGGTCGTGTTCCTAACATGCTGCCAGCCAATGGCCATGATTGGAGAGGGAGAAAGTCGGGGAAGGGAAAGGAGAGAGGGAAAGGGAGGGGAAAGCTAGGGTAACATCTGAACATTGAAAGTAGAGCAAAGAAAATTTTATTCTAAAATTTAGAGTGTTACAAAGTAGTTAACTGTATTAAATAAGGATCAGTTGACTTGATCCACAACTGACAAGCCTTATTAGATAAGGATTCCAAAACAAACTTATCAGATCGCAGGCGACAAGGCTTAGACCTCAAATTCGGTGAACCATTTACGCATATATCGTGTGCCCACGCCTTTCACCCCGCTCCCACTCAACACATGGAAGAACAAGTGAGTTGAGTTTCCTCTACCTGACTAATGTTTTCACACTCACAATATCATACACATCGGCTTTATGATTTTCGTAGAAATTAAATGGACTTGGCTCAGTAATTCTAACATGTAACGATCTTCCCTCAAGATGGAAATGTCCCCGTGATTTTTTTTATCTTTCAAATACAGTGTTTAGTATAGTAGATTTTCGAAGTTGGTGAGGTTGTGATGCTGGACTCCTAACGTGATGTTAGTCCCTAATAATCGCAGGCTCGCAGCTTTGTACGGCAAATAGGGTTTCTGGATTTGACGTATATAAGGGATGTAATCGGATCGAATACGGACGGATATCACTGAAATCATATTTGTTTTCATATTTTTATTCGGATTCGAATTCGAATACGGATAGCTTCGGATACGAATACAAATACGGATGTTCTCGGATACAAATACGGATAGCTATGTGTCAAATACGGAACTAGTCGGACACGGATATTGTCGGTAACGAATTTTTTGTCGGATATCATGTAAGACATCATTCCACACGTATCATGGTTGTAATCATGTATCCACTCATTGAGTCTAAACATTTTTGTATTATATGTGTTCATATGTCACCTTTTTTTTGTAAAATTCATGAATTTTTAGCCTATGTGCGTGTTATTAATTTATTTTGCATAAAATCATCAAAATGCAAATAAGATACCAAAACTAATAAACATTCTATAAGAATATAACCTGTCTCCACATGAAAATGATAAAAAAAACTTGGATACTTAGAGTGATTTCACGTGTAATTCACACAACAAGTGAAAGTGAAATGTAAGAAACACTATCATATTTTGGATTTTATGGTCCAAATATTTTGGAGGATTATATATGAACATATGGTATGCCTCCATAAATTTTCATAATTTTCTGAGGCTATTTGTGTATTATTAATTTTTTTCTACAAAAAATCAACAAAATGCACACAGCTATCCGGATAAGATATCCGGATATCCGAGAAGATTTATCCGAGAAAATATCCGGATATTCGATATCCGACGGATATCAGACATATTGTATTCGAATTCGATATCCGAACAAAATATCCGTATTCGTATCCGTTATCCGAAAAAATGTCCGGATATCCGAAAATTCCATCCGAACCAGTGTTCACCATCTTCGAATCCGGATCCGGACGGATATTTTCCGAACCATATTACATCCCCTATATAAGCTTATAAGGGAAAAAAGACTCAGTCAGCATTTGTTTTGTCCTGCTCGATCGTCCTAGTCACCTCCAACTCCAGAAGCCTCGCAGTCACCTGGCATGGAAGCTCCATAGTTTAAAGGGCTCCACTCTGCACGTGTCACCTTCCCGCCACACGTGTCCATGCTCGGAGCAAGCCTCGCGCGTATTTAGAACGCGTCTTGCGACGATCCGGCTTCCCCTGCCTGAGAGAATCGGCTCGGACAGTCGGACTCGATCATCAATTAAGCGAACCTCGCCGCGATCGTATCAGCCATGGCGACCGCCGCGCACGAGGGCGTGACCCAGCGCGTCGCTGCCAGTGGCAGCAGGGACGACGGCGCCAGCGGCGGCATCGCGGCGGTCTCGGGTCCCAACAAGAAGCCGGGCGGCGGCAGGAGGCGGCGCGGCCTCCGTTCGGTCGCCGCCGCGGTGTCCATCCCCGCGGCGCTCGTGGCTCTGTCCTTCTTCGCCGCGGGCCACTCCACGCCGCCGCCGAGTTCCGCCACGGTGGCGGTGGTGCGGGCCGGGTCGGTGGCGTCGGAGGCGGTGCTGGCGCTGGCGGCGTGGATGGCGTGGGCAGAGGGCGGGCTGCACGCGCGTCCGGCCGCCACGCTGCTGCCCTACGCCGCGCGGCTCGGCGCCGCGCTCGCGTGGGCGCCGCTCGTGCTGGGCCGCCACGCCGCGGCGCGCGCGGGCCTCGCCTGCTGCGCCGCCATGGCCGTGGGCGCCGTGGCGTGCGCGCGCGGCTTCGGCGCCGTCAACCCTGTGGCTGGCGACCTCGCCAAGCCCGCCGTCGCCTGGGCCGTCATCCTCGCCGTCGTCAACTACAAGATGCTCTGAGCTCCCGAGAACACGCGCGCGCTGTTCGTGTTCGATCCTCGGCAGCCAGGCCCCTGGTTATTTGTTGTGAACATGTAATAATGCGTTGGTTTGTGTACAGTATACGTTCTGAGTATGTTGTTGTGTCCTGCATATTCATCTGAGAATGCAGCCAGGCCCCTCGTCAACTACAAGATGTTCTTAAATTTCGATTGCGATGTAACAATGTATGTGTATACCGTGTATGTTCTACTACTATGACGACGTATGGGATTGGGGAGAGATGGATGGTGGCTGTCATGTGCTGTCATACGTCAGCTGCCGAAAATAATAGTCAGCTGCCGAAGAGATGGATGGTGTCATGTGCTACGACCTACGCGTTGGGCGGCGTGAGGTGAGGACGGACGTGGCTATAGGAGAGGAATTGATTACGCACTATGGAGCCTGGAAGGGTTGAAGTTTTAAGAAGGAAGATAATTGGAAGCCTCTCTCTACATGAAAATTATCATACTAATGAACTCATTTGGGTCGGTAGAAATGATCACATCTTTGATGGGATTCTGCCGACCATACTTAAATTGCTGGGTTTTCTTTAAAAAAATATTTGCTTTGGTTATCCATAGAGCGAAGAAACAACATTTTCCTCTTATAGAGGAGTCGCTAGAGCACTAATTGTGATCTCTTTATTATCTTCTTTTTTGCATCCTAAATTCTGTTAAATTTACTTGGAACACAACAGCCGAAATGCCAATAGGCACATACGCGTTGGGTACTCAAAATGATGACAAAGCACAAGCATCAACATTGCTATTCCAATAGATAATGTTATACATATTATCCATAAAACAAAGACGAACTTGTGTAGGCTCACTGCAACAAAAAGGAATGAAACGATACTGAACCACGCATGAGTTCACCATAAGGTACGCAAAGACAAAACACAGTAATACTTCTTGATATTGGTTTATGCAGTTCACATTCCATTTCATCTTCTACTGGGAAGGAATGGGCTGCATCTCTGGTGCTGCAGCAACGTCAGCCACGGGGTACCTGAACACGCGGGCGAGCCGCTCAGTGGGCACCAGCGGGAGATAGGTGGCCACGGCGTTCCCGCGCTTGGCACCATCACGCACCGCCGAATTGTACCTGGCAGAGAGCTGTGCGGCAGTGGGGAGGACGGCCCTGGTGACCGAGGGCACCAGAGGGAGACGGTTCAGGGCCACCCAGGCCTCGGCGGCACGCCGCTCTGCCACAGGCTCGTAGCGGGTGTAGAGCTCCCGGGCCTTTGGCTCGGCGCGGGCGATGGCTGACTTGGCAAGGCCAGTGGCCGTGCCCACCAGGCCGGCCTGGCGAACCTCCTTCGCAGCCGAGCGGGCCAAGGTTGGGGCTTCCTTCACCACTGGAGGGACGCGGCGGTCTATCTCCTCAACGGACTCACCAACCTGCAAGTGGGGGGCAGAACGTGCAAATCGTCGATCATTTCTTCGCTCAGTGGCACAAATCAGATGATGGAACAATGCAAGACAATGGCAACACAACGACTTCAGAGTTTGTAGTGCGTATACAATAACGTATAACGGCCTGACTTGCAAGAAGCGTGTGAAAAATGAACAATATACTGGGCACGAGTAAGTGACCAGCTCTACATGGGTAGGCAGATTCAAGGAGCTGATGAACGTATCTGAAACATCAGTTAAAATTGTACCATGATGATTAGTCAAATACATAAACAAACATAGTATAGTTCCTAATAGAACTCGCCAGAAGTTGGTGCTTGTAATCCTTAAGCAATAAACCTCAAATCTTGGTCATACACATTTTGTTTGGTTGGTTCAGTGGTGCTTGATGCTTCTGCCTTCCAAAAAAAACCTAATTTGCTACTTCAGTTGTCAAACTAATAATACCATGATACCAACGCATTGCAACTAAACCCTTTCAGACTGCCAGTACACGTGACAACAAGAACATATTTCTAGCAACAGGTCAATTAACATTATCCAATCCAGACCCTTAAACTGTGTCCGGCAGTTCAATCATACGGTCACTCAAAATAGATGACAATATTTACAGAGTGGAGATTGAATATAGAGATGGTTAACTGCTAGAAATAGTTAAGTTGACAAGATTTCAATCCAAAATATATATTTTTTGGCAAAATTCCACCGTGGAAACCTGCACCTGTAAATTTCATTTCATAGAACGCCTAATTTGCAGCACAATTTCAACATACGGAGAACCGCCTCCTCACCTTGCGGTCGATGAACTTGAGGAGGTCGAGCGGGACGGCGTGGAAACGGTCGTAGACGGGGCCGACGACGGCCTTCACGGTGCCCTCGACCTGATCGACCCCGGGGCGGAGCGGGCCGGCGCCCTGCTTGGCGTACGCGTACGCCGCGGCCGCCAGCACCAGCGCCTGCGCCGCCGCCTGCTGCACGAACTCGAGGTACCGCAGCCTCTCCTCCTCCTGCTCCTCCGTCGCCGCGGCCCTCTCCACCGTCACCTCCTCCTGACCAAATCAATCGCCATGAGAAGCCACGCCCCCTCCAAACCCCGCCAAATCGAATCGAGAAGGAGCGTCGCTTACCTCCGTGGGCTGGTTGCTGGCGACCAGGGGGGCGTCGTTGGTTGCGGAATCGGCCATGGCTCTTCTCCGCGGGGCTGGATCGAGGAGGGATGGGGAGATTTTAGGTTGCGTTCGGTGGGGATTTTGGGTTTCGTCTGGATTTTTATTCGAGGACGCGTTGTGACGATGAGGAAATGTGGGGGTGGGGGATCCGGGTCGTTTTATAGGTAGGAAACTCGCGGCCAATTCAATTCGTTGACAGTTCGAATGATTTCTATATGTATTCGTTTTTTATAGCAAATATAAATAAATTGCTTAGTCGCGAAGCAGCTTAACTGAGGCATTCCGTTCGAGCGGCAGCCGAACCGTCCCGCGACCGCGTGGTGACGTGGCGGCTTCTCGAAGGGCCGGCACCGCTCGTGTGGCTGGCGGTGGGGCAGTTGTATCTGCAGGGCCCTCGTTCCGGTGGGTGGGGCGGCGGGGATGTAACGTGTGGTGGGGGGTGGGCGGCTCCGTGTTCACGCGCTAAACGTGTAAACGCCGTCCGCCTGGGTTTTCCTTGGCAGCTGGGATTTGTCAGGTCCTTTTTTTTAAAAGATCCCAGGCTACTTGTTGAAAACAACAAGCGAAGTTTCTAGTGGACACACAACGATTGGTACTAGTCTAAAAAATACAGCTCTCTGTTTTTTCCTTAAAAGTCAGATAACTTTAAATTTTATTAAATCTATTAAAACACAGACATTATAATGTTAGATAAATGGTATTATTTGATTATAAAATAATTTTGTAGCAAAAACTACTTAGAAACAATAAATATTAATATTATTTTTATATAAGCTCATAATAGCGACTAAAGTGTCTCATTCAGGAAATTAGCAAATGTAATGATTGCTGACAATGACATAATTTAGCTTGCATCCATCAAATTTCTTCTTCCTCGTTTGTTTTATACTCACTCCGTTCATAAATATATAACACAGTTGATTTTTTTAAAAACTTTGATCACTCGTCTTATTTAAAAAACAATAATTTATCATTTATATTTTTATGAGTTGTTTTATCACTTAAGGTAATTTGTGTTTGACTTAGAATTTTATATTTTTGAATAAATATTTTGAATAAGATGAGTGGCCAAAGTTTTCGAAAAAAATCAATAGTATCATATATTTGTGACGAAGATAGTATCATCCAAACCAAAAGACACACCTCGTAAGCTATGCTCATCAAGGAAGAGATCAATCGCTTCGGGCTAGTTTAGTGGTCGCAGTGGGAGAAAACTTCACTGGGGTTTTATTCATGTATTTAGTGCTAGTTTGATAACTTCCTTTTTAAAGAGATTTCAATTTTATAAGAGAAAATAAATTAAGTTCTTTTGAGAAAATAAAAATTTCTTTAAAAAATAGGGTTGTCAAACTAGTTATTATATTTAGGTTTAGTGGATAAAAGCCCCACAAGAGAGGGTTTAGAAACAGGTGGGAGTGTCCCATCCCATACAAACTCTAACAGCCCAATTTATATGCAAGAAATGTAAAAAAAATAGTCAGCATGGTTTCCATGCACAAAAACTTTCAAACTTTAGCTGCATCATAGAAACATAAATGCTTGGAATACAAAGACAAAGATAAAATGGCCTCATAAAGCTCACAAAAACAAGTAAATTTTGAATAATAATAATATCATATTTTAGTAAAATAATGGAAAATCAATATCCATTCACATATCCAAGTAGATATCATGCCAAATTAAAAATGGAAAATACATGTTATTTCACATGCTTCACATAGGACCTTCACTCGGGAGAAGATGGAATACAAATATTTTTGTCACTAGAATAAATTATGACTTTGATCATTTTTGCAAGATACACATAGTTTCCAATTGATGCTTTATTTTCAAAACATACACTGCACTCTGCATGTAATAAAAAAAGAAATAGTGAACAAGTGACGGATGGTATCTAAAGGATTTATCAAACAAATCTTGCTACAACATAGAGTATTTATAACATTTATTTACAACTGTAACATAGAGTATTTATAAACACTGCTAGGAAACATATCATGTATTCTTATAAACATTACTTACTTCCTTCGGTTTTTTTAGTATTAAATCAGATATTACAATTATACCTTTGGCTTTGTGAAGCTTACAAGACGAAAGAATAATTACAGCCTCGTAGATAAGAGTTGCCCGCTCTTTCTCCGATTAAAGATGTCCAAATGCACGATATTGTTCCTCTATTTATAGACGCAGAGTACAACTTTGATAAAATTACATTTACATTCTCAAGCCTATATATTTGAGCTATTTAGTATGGCGAGGGTGAGGACGTCTTTTCCTTTCATCGTCTTGGCGAGCGAGTCCGAGAAGACTTGCTTCGGCTTTACCTGGCTTCGCCCCTTGTCCTTTTACAATAATATCCTGAAGCTTGTTTCTTCGTATATGACCGATTTGTCCGAAGATGCTTTTGGCAGGTGATAGAAGACGAAGGTCCAATCTTCCGTGAGGTAGGATAACTTGATTGGGTGGAGATCTCGATGTTGATAACTAAGGCTCCAAACGAACGGATCCTCGCAATCACTACACCACTGCTCCGTTGGTTATCACCCGTGACACACGAGTGACCTCTCCATGAAGGCTTATCCCAGCAAGCGCAATCAAGAACACAAGCAAGAACAGGAAGAACGCAATTAAAACTGCATTGATCACGAGGTGGGGTTTCACAAACCGATGAACGACGATATTGTTCGATGATATATGTGATCTAAGCAAAACCGAAACTCTAATGTGGTGGCAGCTGCTGTTAAAATAGAGGTTAGGGGCGGGCGTGAACCCTGGTCGCACCCCTAATGGGCTCCAACACGATACACGACCCAACATCCCAACAGACAGTGTCGTAGCACCAAAACAGAATATGGATGCTGACTTGTTTCGAGGATTACCGTTGACTCAGGATGAATTTTAAGGTGGTTCTAGTTGGGTTGGAAAGCTTATCTTCTTATCTTTCCATCCATATAAATACCAACCAAATCGGAGTTCGAATACATCCTAGGCGTCCGTTTTAGTGTAGACTGGTCCTGGACTCCAAGGTGGAGACGAAGTTGAGTCGGACTTGGCTTTCTCTTGTTGTGAACGCTCTATCTTCTCATCCTTGGTATCTTGGTCGTTCCCAAGTCCTTTATGGTCCTCTCCAAGGTTCCTAATCATCAAAACATCCATGGCACAAAGCGTAATCTCTAAAATACAATTGACTAGGTAAGAACGAACCTGAAAATTTAGTTGTCGTGCACGTGCTCGTGTTGTCAGTCCATGCATTATTTGTATGGGAGTGATGTCCTCATCATCCTCTGCCACTTGAATTGGAGTCGTCCTCGACTCAGGCAGTGTCCAAGGGGGTGGCAGAGCAAACCTAAGATGTACAAGGCCTTTAGGCCCAAAAACAAGCGTCGATGATTTCTAGTAGATTTTGGACATCATCTTTTAATGATGATTCCCATCATATCCGAGCATATTTTGATGTGCAACCAAATGGGTTAGAAATCTTATCTCCTTAGATTTCCAACGATATCTAGAACGTCAAAAATGGAGTCTGTATGTAGTCTGAGCATCCGTTTTTGCGAGACCCACTCGTGCAGTCCGAACCGGATTCACAAATAAACTTGACTTCAACTCCCCTTGAGCTTGGGACTCTATGTTTGATTGAGCCTTCACCATATAGTTGATATCCATATACTCATCATTCTCCCCTTCTTGGTTTTGAATCGTCCTCAACTCAAAGTTGTTGATGCCTACAAAAGGTGTTGATGTAGTTGTTGGCACTTGCTCTCTACTCGCAAGGGGGGCCAACAAGGGTGAATAGTAGCGTTAACAGGGTTACGTGCAGGATGGCAATAGCTCTGTTAATGTGGCCTCTCACGGGCACTGTGCGGGGGTATTTATAGGTACCTGAGCGCCCAGCGCCTTGTGCTAAGGACGCATGTGCCCTCAGCTACCTAGGTTATCCCCAGAATATTCCCATAAAGCGGGGTTACAGACTGTAATTACAGGGATGCCTTTACAAATTAGGCCCGTAACACGCGGCGGCCACGCAGGGCCCGTTACAATGGGCCGGATCACACGCTGGGCCTCTGAGCAGACGAGGCCGCACTGTGGGATGACGTCGACGTAGGTCTTCGTCTGGTGTCGAACCGGCGAAGGGTGTCCCTGCCCGTTTTGTCTCTGTCAGATCAGCGACTGCAGCGAAGGCTTCGAGCGAAGGGTGGCGTCTTTGCCTTCGCCCCAACATTTGCCCTCCGAGGGACCAGTTCGACAAAGTCACCTGGTGCCGGAGACGTCGCTAGATGGCGGAGACGCTGCCCTCGCTCGAAGTGGTTCCGCGGGGGTTTTTAATATGACCGTTGATTGACAGCGTACTGTTGGATTGCGGGTTTCCCGAAGCGCCGCGCCCTGTTGGATTGCGGGTTTCCCGAAGAGCCGCGCCCTGTCTATAAAAGGGGGCGGGGGTCGGCGCTTTTTGAACTTCACTTTCCGCGCTCCGCGAAAACCCTAGCCGCCTTTTTCACCGTCTTGCTGCTCGTCTGCCCGCCGTGCTCTTGTTCGCCGGAGATCTGGCTCGAGTGAAGCAGACCGCCCGCCGCCGCCGACGGTACGTAGCGATGTCGACCTCCTCTTCTTTCGCTGTCGCTACGCCGCCGGCCGACCCCTCGCCGCCGGCCGCCGCCTCGCCACCGGCCGATGCCCCGTCTGAGGAGACGCTGAGTAGTTTGATGGCGGAGGAGTTGCGCGCCGGCGATTCTGTTGATTTTGGCGTGTCGTGGATGTCATCGGTCCGCGTGCAAGATATGCAGCGGTTGGGTTACTTCGGCGGCGGAGTTGCTCGTGTCCCGGGGACGGAGGAAGTTCCCGAGCCAGAGGGCGAGTTGGTTGTGTTCGAGGCGTTCTTCGCCGCCGGTCTCCGCCTGCCTGCGCACCGATTTGTTGGCGAAGTCCTGCGCAGGTTTAACGTTCAGATACATCAGCTGACATCGAATGCCATGGTGGCTCTGTCGAAGTATGTCTGGGCGACGACTTCGTACGGCGGACAACCATCGGTCGAAGTTTTTGCGAAGTATTATTGTTTGCACTGGCAGAAGAGGATGATTGGAGACGAAGTTGCTCAGTTTGGGTCCTGCACGTTCACACCGAAGACCGGCAAGACCACGATGCAGGTAGTCGAGTTGGTTCCTTGCGCCCGCAACAAGTGGGGCAACTGGAATGAGTTTTGGTTTTACGTTGCTGAGGGTACCGTCGAAGGCCATGAGGGACTCCCCGTGTCCGAGATGTGTTCTCATTTTTACTCAGCATACCCGCCCTTTGAAGTGGCGGAGGAGGATGCGGACGAAGGGGCCCTTCGGTGCGCCGCCGGCCTGAGCAGTGGGCGCGATTTGGTTGAAGAATTTGTGGCGTACGGGGTATGGCCCTTGGCGCATGGCTGGGCGTTGGGCGAAGTGTGCCCTCGCCAGATGCCTTTCCATGGTGGTAGGGTGGTGCGAAGTCCCGCCTTCGCGCTGAATCTGCAAAGCCGCGATCCGGCCGCCTTTGTGCGTGAGGCGAAGGATGGGGCGGTGCGGCTCGTTGGACGTTACGTGCCGAGGACAGAGGGCCAGCGGAGCTGGGATATCCGCGGGTCGAATGACCGTTTGAACAGGGTTTTTGAATTAAATCAATTGTCGTATGACGGCTATCCTGGTCAAGATGATGTGGACCGTCGTGGGAAGAAGCCGGTGGTGGAGACTAGAGACGACCCTGCGCTGGCGGCCGCCCCATCCTCTAAAAAGAGAAAATTAGGTACTGCTATGGGAGGACTTGGGGTTTCTGATGGTTTTGCTAGAGAGTTGATGAGGACATGCGCGGCCCCGGGGGGAAGGATGTCTTCGCCCGAGCTCCGGGAGTCTTCGGCTCGGATGCTGAGGGTTACCGGGGGTTGTTGGCCTAGGAATGTTCCTATCCCCCGCGCGGCTGGCGAGGACTTTTTTACATCTCGCATGGTTCGTGAATGGAGTGTTTTTCCTTACGGCGGAATATTGCTGCTGTTGTGTCGGCAGTGATGGACAAGGATCGCCAGGGAGCTGCACAAAAGCGTCAGGCGGTTGTCAGGCTCGTTGAAGCCAGGCCGAAGAGGCAGCGGGGGGCCGCGAAGGCTACGGCCCCCGGCGGAGGCCGGCCGCCGCTGGCGGCGAAGTCGGGCGTCCCTGCGTCTAGCAAAGCGCCGGAGGCAATGGCAGGCGCCGGAGGCTCCAAATCGACGAAGGCTGTGCCGCCGTCCAGCAGAGTGCCGGAGGTCGCGAAGGCGGCCCGAGCGTTGCCGTCGGCAGGCAAGCGTGTCGCCGACTTCGCCACCGATATTAGTGTGGAGGACTATCTTGGTGGTAAGTCGTTGGCCCTTTTTTTTAATTTATTCGTTGATACGTCGCAGGGTCGGACGAAGGCCAACTTGCTATAGTTGCGCCTGCCGCGGCGACGACGACGGCTGTCGTAGTGCCGAAGGCGAAGGGCGGGGCTCTTAGCGCCGGAGGCGAGGTGTTGGCCCTCGCGGCTGTCAGGGATGAGGCGGGCGCTGCGTCCCGCCGGTTGAAGGAGGTGACGAAGGCGCTAAGTCAGGTCCGCTGAGCTAGACTTCGTGTTTTTTTGGCGGGGCCGCGGTCTTACGTGTGTTCTGCAGGTGGCTGACTTCGCCAACCGCACAGTGTCGGGGGCCCTCACGGCAGTTGTGTCTGCCGAGGTCGAGAGACTTCGGACACAACATGCTGACGCCGTCCGCGAAAAATCGGCTGCCGACAGCAAGTGCCGCAAGCTGGCGGACAAGGTGGCCGCGCTGGAGGGAGAGAAGGCTGACCTCCGGCGCCAATTGGCGGGGGAGAGGAGGGAGACCAACGAGGCCCTCGTCAAGGCGCAGGCTACGCAGGCGGAGGCTAATCTGGCACGGGCGGAGGGCAATCTTGCCAGGGAGCGCGCCGAGCAGCTGCCGGAGCGGCTCATCGCCCTGGAGAGCCGCGTGGAGAGGGCCGAGGCCGCGACACGCGCGGAGGCCGAACGGACGCGCAAACAACTTATGGATACATACCATGAGTTGGGCGCGCGGACCGGTGACTTCGAAGTGCCGGACCGAGAGCCCGGACTTCGCTGCCTGGAGTGGGTGCAGGAGGAGCTACAGGCACTCCCCACTGTCGTGGGGGGGTTTATGTCGTATGCCTCCCTGGTTACCTGCGAGGGGGCGATGAACGCGCTCTCCCGCGAAGGGTGCCGGCACTTCGAGGTCTTCGACCAAGCCGATGAAGATTTTGAGCGAGATATCTATAAGGTTGAGGACCCCGTAGTGAAGGAATCCGCCGGGGCCATCTACGACCGGATGTGGGGTCCACACGGTCGCGAGGTGGTCAGGGAGCGCGCCGAGACGGCGAGGGCTCAGGTAACGTTTTCGTTTGTTTGGCGTTTGCTGGATGTGGGCTATGTGTGGGTTTGCTGAATTTTTGTGTGTTGTGTCTTAGGCGGCGCGTGGCGAGAGGGTGGACGACTTCGGGGCGTTGAACAGCGTGCCGCCTGAGCCGGAGCCGACCCCGGCGGAGGCCGTATCCGGGGCCGCCCTGGAGCCGCCCCCGGAGATCACAGAAGGCGCACCGGATACCTCCGCAATCTGCTGCGACCGGCGGAGACTTGCCCCCAGGGACCGCCGAAGGCGCGCCTGATGCCCCCGCAGCCGCTGCGCCGAGTGCTGAAGATCCTGCGACGGTGGCGGAGGAGGCGACGGCGGAGGCAACGGCGGAGGCAGCGGCGGAGGCTCCACAGGTGGCGTAGTGGGTGTAGATGGTTAGGGATTTTTGGACATGTTGCTGAATTTTGGTTGCTGCGCAGGTTCAAGATTTTGGGCCTGCGCATGCAACCGCCACTACTAAATTTTTGGCGGCTTCGACCGCGGATGGTGGTAATGAATGTGGTGGATCTGCATCTGAGTTTTCTGATTTTGCTGACTCTGGGAGCTCGGTTGAGTGGACTGAGTCGTCGGAGGAGGACTTGGACTACTTTGCGGCCTTGGATGTGGCTGCGGCGGAGGCTTCACCGCACGCCATGGACACAGGAGATGTGCCTGGTCCTAGCACTGGGCGCCGGCGACGAAGGGCGGTCGCGAAGCGTAGAGTTAGTGGGGCGGAGGGGGGTCGGCTTCGTGTGAGTAGGGCTGGCCGGCAGGAACTGTTGTCTTTGCCAGCCGCCGTGAGTACAGGTGAAGGGGAACTGCGAAGTCTTTTTGCGGGTGAGGAGCTTAGGATAATGTTATTTAATTATAGGGAGATGGGAATTATTCCTAAGGTTGAGCCGATGTAGAGTGTGGTGCCCTCGCTTGTATATGTGTAAAGGCTTGTATGATGAGGTTGTGTGCCCTCACTTGTATATGCCTGCGAAGGCGTTGTGTACTTGGTCTGGTGTGTTTTGTTATGCTGTGCTGGTGCGCGTATAGTCGGTCTCGGCGCGGACGGTTTGATGTTGTCGTTTCTGCTTTTGTTGTGCTAGTTCGACTGCACCCTTAGGCGATTTCTGCGCGGATAGTCTTTGCGGTAGACTTCGGTTTTTTCTCACTTGTTGTGCTAGTCCGGCTGCACCCTTAGGCGACTTCTGCGCGGATAGTCTTCGCGGTAGACTTCGGTTTTTTCGCACTTGTTGTGCTGGTCCGGCTGCACCCTTAGGCGACTTCTACGCGGATAGTCTTCGCGGTAGACTTCGGTTTTTTCGCACTTGTTGTGCTGGTCCGGCTGCACCCTTAGGCGACTTCTGCGCGGATAGTCTTCGCGGTAGACTTCGGTTTTTTCGCACTTGTTGTGCTGGTCCGGCTGCACCCTTAGGCGACTTCTGCGCGGATAGTCTTCGCGGTAGACTTCGGTTTTTTCGCACTTGTTGTGCTGGTCCGGCTGCACCCTTAGGCGACTTCTGCGCGGATAGTCTTCGCGGTAAACTTCGGTTTTTTCGCACTTGTTGTGCTGGTCCGGCTGCACCCTTAGGCGACTTCTGCGCGGATTTGTCGCACGCGAGGGTGGCTAGCGCTTAGCCTCGCGGTGACCTCGTATTGGTCGAATGTCGAAGACCGTCGTCGCGGTCTTTTTTCGACGCATGTTTTTGCGGGGGATTTTTCACACATATATTGCATGGCTCCGCCTCGTTAAAAACCTCACCCCCCGGGAGGAAAAGAGTGCGGGCCGGTATAAGATTGTTTTTGCGAATTACAAGGGCGAACTCAGCCCTGATGAGTCAAACAAAAAATTTGCGGAGGTTGTCGATGTTCCAGGAGTGCTCCAGGTCTTCGCCGTCTGGCGTTGTGAGCCTGTAAGCGCTGGGGGAAACTTTCGTCTTGACTATAAAGGGGCCCTCCCACTTGGGCTCCAGCTTGCCCCTGGACTCTGTCCGAGTTGTTCGGACGAGTACGAGGTCCCCTTCGTTGAATTCCCTCGGGATGACTGCGTGGCCGCGCCATGCTTTTGTCTGGGCTTGGTACTTGTTTAGGGCCTGCAGGGCGAAGACTCGGTCTCCGTCAATGAGATCCTTTGAAGTTGGCTCGTCCACATCGGGGACGGCTGATGGAACTGTTCGCGGGGACCCATGTTTTATTTCTTGTGGGGTCATGGCCTCCGATCCGTATAGAAGGCGGAAAGGAGTAAACCCGGTCGCCCTGCACTCAGTCGTGTTTAGTGCCCAGACTGCCTCGGGTAACAAATCGGTCCATTTGCCCTTTTTTCATCGATGAGCATCTTTTTGACAGCTGTGAAGATTTTCCCATTGGCGCGCTCCACAACTCCGTTAGACTGCGGATGATAGACTGAGGCGAAGGCGAGCTTGGTGCCAATGGAGAAGCAAAAATCCTTGAAGTCTTGGCTGTCAAACTGCTTGCCGTTGTCAACTGTTAGTTCAGACGGCACTCCGAAGCGGCAAACGATATTCTGCCAAAAGAATTTCTGGGCAGTTCTTGATGTTATTGTGGAAACAGCCCTTGCCTCAATCCATTTGGTGAAGTATTCGACAGCAACGAAGGCGAACTTAAGGTTCCCCTGAGCGGTGGGCAGGGGCCCGACAATGTCCAGGCCCCAGTGCTGGAGAGGCCATGTGTGGGCGATCAGCTTTGTATACTGCGAGGGGCTGCCTGACCGAGGAGAAAACTTCTGGCAGGCTTCGCAGGACCTTGTGACCCGATTTGCAGCGCAGATCATTGCGGGCCAGTAAAAACCTTGGCGGATCACCTTAGCAGCTAGGGCCCTTGGCCCTGCGTGTGAGCCGCACGTGCCACTGTGGACTTCGCGTAGGATCTGGATGCCTTCGGTTTCGGTGACGCACTTAAGCATTGGCTGACTGACCCCTTTCTTGTAGAGTTGGCCTTCAATCAGTGTGAAGTCCCGACTTCGATGTCTGAGGCGCTTGGCCTCGCTAATGTCGGTTGGATGATAGTACCCCTGTAGGAACAGGGTTATTGGTGCCCGCCAGTCTTCGGTCATGATGAGGTTGACAATGTGGTGGCCCTCGCTGTCATTAGTTATTTGGAGCCCTTCGGGGCTCCGGACGGCTGGCGTGCCGATAATGTGAAAGAATACGTCGGAGGGCAAGGACTCGCCCCTGGCGGCGGCCTTGGCCAATGCGTCGGCCTCTTCATTCTTGGCCCGATCCACATGCTGCAGGGTGAATCCCTTGAATTGTCTCTCGAGACTTCGGATGGCCGCGAGGTATTGCATGAGTGCGGGGTCCTTTGCTGCATAGTCTTTCTCGACCTGGCCGGCAACTACCTTGGAGTCTGTTTTGATGATGCAGGTGGTGACTCCGAGGGCCCTTAGCTTGCGGAGGCCGAGGATGACTGCTTCATATTCTGCTATATTATTAGTGCATCTGTCGGATTCCAGAGCGAAGCTGAGGCGTGCTGCATATCTGTGTTTGACCCCGGCTGGTGAGGTGATGACTGCAGCGGCGCCTGCCCCCGCATGGCACCATGCGCCGTCGCAATGGATCGTCCAAACCTTTTCTGCGGACGGGTCTGGCTGCGTTATTGGCCCAGTCCAATCGACGACGAAGTCTGCCAGGACTTGTGACTTGATGGCTGTCCTGGGCTCGAAGCTGATGTGGTAGCCGGATAGTTCGGCTGCCCACTTGGCAATCCTCACCGATGCCTCCGGGTTTCTGAACAATTCGCCGAGTCCCCTGTCTGAGGTGACTCGGACCTTGAATGCTTTGAAGTAGTGGCGCAGTTTGCGCGAAGACATAACGACTGCGTAGGCAATCTTCTCCAGCTCTGTCATGTTGCAATTGGACGGTGTCAGTACTTCGGAGACATAGTAAACAGGGCACTGCCTGACCACGCCCTCAACTGTCTGCTCCTGCACTAGTGCCGTGCTGACCGCATGCGGCGAGGCCGCGACGTAGAGCAGTACGAGGAGCGAGGAGTCGGGGCTTGTGAGGACGGCCAACTCCGACAGGTATTGTTTTAGTGAGGCGAAGGCCGCTGCTTGCTCCGGTCCCCAGGCGAAGTCTTTTGCACCGCGGAGTGTTTTGAGGAAGGGGAGACTTCGCTCGGCGGACCTGGAGATGAATCTGTTGAGAGCGGCCAATCTGCCTGTCAGGCGCTGGACGTCCCTGGCGGACTGCGGAGGCGTCATATTTACGATGGCCTGGATCTTGGTTGGGTTGGCCTCGATGCCGCGGTGTGATACCAGGTAGCCCAATATTTTGCCTTGGCGAACGCCGAAGACGCACTTTTCCGGGTTTAGGCGGAGTCGTGCGTCTCGCATGTTCGCGAATGTCTCGGCGAGGTCGGCGAGATGGTCCTCCTTGCTCTTGCTGGCGACGACAATGTCGTCCACATATGTAAATATATTTCTGCCGACTTGCCCTTCGAGCACTGTTTTGGTGAGTCTGGAGAAGGTGGACCTGACGTTCATGAGTCCCTCCGGCATTCTGATGAAGCAATATGTGCCGAAGGGTGTTATGAAGCTGGTGCTAGCCTTGTCTTCATCCTTCATGTATATCTGGTGGTAACCGGAGAAGCAGTCGAGGAGTGACATGACCTCGCATCCGGCCGCGCTATCGACTATTTTGTCGATCCGCGACAACGGGAAATTGTCCTTTGGGCAGGCCTTGTTGAGACTGGTGAAGTCTATGCACATGCGCCACTTCCCGCTTTTTTTCTGCACCATTACAACATTGGAGAGCCATGTAGGATAAGCCACGGGCTCGATGAATTTGGCTTCCAGGAGGCGGTGCACCTCCGCCTTGGTGGCCTCTGTCTTCTCGTCGGACATTTTGCGAAGCCTCTGCTTTTTTGGTCGCACCGAAGGGTCAATTCCCAAGCTGTGCTCAATTATGGATCGGCTAACTCCGAACAGATCGAGGGCAGACCAGGCGAAGACATCCTTATTCTTGGTTAGGTAGCAGAGGAGTTTCTCCTCTTCATGCGAAGTGAGGTCTTCGCTGATAGTGACTGTCTGCTTGGGCGTGGCCTGATCGAGGGGGACAGTCTTGGTCCCGTCGTTGCTCTGCAGCTGTGCCTTGTCGTGCTGCTTATTGGTTGGGCTGGCGGGCGCGGGGACCTCGCGCTGTGCCGTGAGGCAGTGCACGTTTCTCTGACCGGGCACGAAGTCCCGCTCGATGTTGCGCGCAGTCTGTTGATTGCTGTAGACCGTAATGACGCCTAACGGACCTGGTATCTTCATACATAGGTACAGTCCGTGAATGGCTGCTTCGAACTTATTGATGGAGCCCCGGCCCATGATGGCATTGTATGGGTATACCATATCCACGATATCAAAGGTTACTTGCTCACTTCGGGCATTGGGTGCTACACCGAAGGAGAGAGGCAGCTCTATTTTACCGACAGGAAAGGTGCCCTTGCCGCCGAAGCCATACAACGGGTTGTCCGAAGGCTTGAGCAGGTTGTGGCTTATGCCCATGCGATCGAAGGCGTGGAGGAAGATGATGTCCGCCTGACTGCCATTGTCAACTAGGACTTTGTGCAGGTCCCAGCCTGCCACGCTACAATTGATAACCATGGCGTCGCAGTGGGGGGCGCTGCGTAGGTTGACGTCTCGTGCGTCGAAGGTTAGCGGTATGTGGGACCACTTTGTCTGCACGACAGGGCCGGTGACGGCGATGTGGTTGATGCTGCGGTAGTGGTCCCGCTTCTGCCGCTTTGTGTCGAAGTCAGTGCTGGACCCCCCAGTTATCATGTGAATGACTCCGCGATATGGCTGATCGGCGAAGTCTTCCTGCTTTGGAGCATGGGGGATGTTTTGATGTTGTTGGTGTGGTGGTGGGGGTGGGGGAGGTATGATTTGTACTTTCGGATGGTGTTGGTAAGCGTGGTGCGGTGGATGCGGAGCGGGGGCGTGGATATATGGTGGAGGGGGTTGCTGGTAAGTGTGTGCGACAACTCTGGGGTTGTCGGCAGGCTGCGCCCGTGCCATCCTGTCTCTGGTGGCCTTCGTTTCTGGGCAGTCTTTGGTTTGGTGGGCGCAGTCTTCGCCATGAAAGAGGCAGTAGAATCGGCGCGGCGGCTGCGCCCGCCCCCGACCCCTACCGCGAGTTCCGTTTCCGCGGCCCTGGGGGGGATACTCCTGGCGACGAGGGGCGTCAGCAGCGGGGTGCTGGTTGGCGATATTGTGCACTTGCTGCTGATTGCGGCCGTCTCGACTGGTGTCTGGCTGCGGAGTCCTCGTCCACATGCGGCTGGGCTGTGGAGCATCTTTGGGTTTGCGCTGCGACTCAACCTTGCGCTGGTGGAGCTCTTCGGATTTGGCATATTTTTCGAAGAGCTGATATAGCTCCTGGAGGTTCTTGGGCGGATCTCTGATACAGTGGCTGTAGAGGACGCCGGCGCGAAGGCCACTGATAGCATAGTGGATAGCAATCTGATCATCGACTGAGGGCAGCTGTGACTTGAGTGTTAAAAATTTGTGGTAATACTCCCGCAGAGTCTCCTTTTCCAGCTGTTGCAGAGCGAGAGCTCGGCCAATGCGTCGGTGTCTGGGCGGTACCCTTGGAAGTTGAGCAGGAACTTGTCCCTGAGGCTTCTCCAGGAATCAATGGATAGCGGAGGCAATCTGGTGAACCAGGTGAGAGCTGGGCCCTCTAGGGCGATGATGAAAGACTTCGCCATTGTGGCGTCGTCCCCTCCGGAAGATGCAATGGCGACCTGATAACTCATTATGTATTGCGCCGGGTCGGTGCTGCCGTTGTACTTGGGATAGGTCCCTGCTCGAAAGTTAGTTGGCCAGGGCGTCACTTGCAGGTGTGGCGCCAGGGGACTTCGCTCGTCGAGATAGTTGACCCCTTGGAATGGCGCGGCATGCTGGAAGGTGTGGTCGCGTTGGGGGAAACGCGGGTCTTCCGGTTGTGCGCGGTGTTGCAGGGGTGGCCCTTGCTGCAGGCCAAGGTGGCCTTCGCGCGTGTCTTCCAGTTGTGCGCGGTGCTGGAGGGGTGGCCCTTGCTGCAGGCCAAGGTGGCCTTCGCGCTGCATCAGCGTGATCTCCCGCTCGAGGTCTTGGGCCTTCTGCTCTTCGTCGCGTATCATTTGTCGCACTTTGGCTAGTGCGGACACACGCTGGCGCTTGGCCTCCAGTATCTCTTTCTGCCTCTGGAGATTGCGGTTCTTGAGGCGCAGGGCGCGTAGCTGTAGCTGTTCTTCCGCTGAGACACCGAGGACTTCACCATCCTCGGTGAGGTTCGCGCCCTCCAGTGGGGCGAAGCCTGGGGGTGGCTACGATTGTCCTTCAGGGCCGTAGGTGCGGAGAGTGTCGTCTTCGCGGGTGTGGGGAACGTTGTCTTCAGTGGCCTCTTGGTGGGTGGATTGGGTGAGGGCGAGGGCCTTGCCCTTTCTTGCGGCAAGCAGTGCTGCCTTCGCAGCCTCGTCATCCTTCGGGTTAGCTCTCTTGGGTGCCATCGCGGGTGGTTTTCTCGTAGCACGAACGGTGGGCGCCAAATGTTGGCACTTGCTCTCTACTCGCAAGGGGGGCCAACAAGGGTGAATAGTAGCGTTAACAGGGTTACGTGCAGGATGGCAATAGCTCTGTTAATGTGGCCTCTCACGGGCACTGTGCGGGGGTATTTATAGGTACCTGAGTGCCCAGCGCCTTGTGCTAAGGACGCATGTGCCCTCAGCTACCTAGGTTATCCCTAGAATATTCCCATAAAGCGGGGTTACAGACTGTAATTACAGGGATGCCTTTACAAATTAGGCTCGTAACACGCGGCGGCCACGCAGGGCCCGTTACAATGGGCCGGATCACACGCTGGGCCTCTGAGCAGACGAGGCCGCACTGTGGGATGACGTCGACGTAGGCCTTCGTCTGGTGCCGAATCGGCGAAGGGTGTCCCTGCCCGTTTTGTCTCTGTCAGATCAGCGACTGCAGCGAAGGCTTCGAGCGAAGGGTGGTGTCTTTGCCTTCGCCCCAACAGTAGTGCTTGGTGTCATCCAACCTCACTCCCCTTCTTGAAGTTGACTCTGTTTGTAACACCCTGAATTTGGGGGTATAAAATTTCTTTTCTGATATCCACTAAATTCAGGTGTTACCTTCTTCCTCCTCTTCCTTTTCGCTCCTATATTCATTTTTTCCAAGTAATTGGGATTTATATATCAACTATAGGTGTTAATGAAATCCTAGAGAAGCTTTGATTGTTGCATCATGCCGGAACATATATTACTTTTGTTTGTGGAGCGATTTCATTGAGCATTCATTTAATTAGGAGTTTAAATTCAAATAGTAAGAAGAAAGGAAAATAGACAAGAAATAGACAAAACTAAAATAATAATAATAATAAGAAAAAAATCTTTTCCTTCCCCTCCCCCTTGAGCCCAGCCCAGTTGCCTCCCCGTGCGGCCCAACTCCCCCCTCTCGCGTGGCCAGGCCGCCTCGGCCGCCAGTGCAGGCGCGCAGACGGGTTTGGCAGCCACCGCCGCTGCCTGGTGGGGTCCGCACGCGTGTCTACCCCGCTTATCCCGGCGTCCCCTGCTCCCTTCTCCCTTCCACATCGCCCAACACTCTCTCCCCCACCTCGCCCTCATTCACACCGGAACCGCCGTTCCCGCGCCTCGGAGTCGCCCGACCGCCCATCCACACCGTCGTTCGTCCACCGTGGTGAGCTGCTCCTCCCTTCTTTCCATCCCCCTCAGTTCCTCCCCTTTCTCCTTAGCCAAAGTCCAGCCATGGCGCGGTGCGCCCAACGGCCCGCGGCTGGCGTGTCGCGGCTAGCTCGGCCAACGCCCTGGCGTGGCACGCGGTGCCCGACGCAGCCCGCCTTGCGCGCGGCCGGTGGCCTATGTCCGTGTTGGTGCGGCAGCCTTTGTGGCTCGCCCGCAGCGACGCGACGGCCCAAGTGTGGCCATGGTGCATTGGTCCAGCAATGTCCCAGCGAGGCTCCACGGTCGAGCCCCCTGCACACCGCCATCCGTCCAGTCGTCGCTGCCTCACCCATGGTCGCTCACGCGCGTGCGGGCAACTGCCGCGGTGCCTCGGATCCACCGGTGGCCAGCGCCTCGCCGGGCGAGTCCAAGGTCGTGTCCCCCCGTGCGCGCGGCCAGCAGCCCCTACCCTCCCCTTCGCACGCGAGTCCACGGCTCAGCCAGCCAGGGCATGGTCCCAAGGAGCTCGACGCCAAGCCCCTGCTCTCTTGCTCGTCGTTACCCTCCTCGTCCCTCGGCTAGTGTCCTGGTCGGCTCCGGTGAACTGCCAGCGAAGCCGTCCCTGCGCCAAGCCTCGACGTCGTCGGGTCGGAGTGGTCGTTGTGCAATCTGCGCACCCTCGATCCGAAGCTTGTGCGCGTCGTTCGTTGTTCGTCGTCTAGCCATACCCGTACCCTCGCTCGTCGAGTTGGGCAGTGAAAGTCGCCTAGAGGGGGGGGTGGATAGGCAAATCTGAATTTTATAAACTTTAAGCACAACTACAAGCCGGGGTTAGCGTTAGAAATAAAATCGAGTCCGAAAGAGAGGGCAAAAACAAATCAACCAAAGAAATAGAGCGGATGACACGGTGATTTGTTTTACCGAGGTTCGGTTCTTGCAAACCTACTCCCCGTTGAGGTGGTCACAAAGACCGGGTCTCTTTCAACCCTTTCCCTCTCTCAAACGGTCACCTAGACCGAGTGAGCTTTCTCCTTAATCAAACGGATCACTAAGACCCCTACAAGGACCACCACAACTTGGTGTCTCTTGCTTTGATTACAAGTTGCTTGAGAACAAGAATGGAGGAAGAAGAAAGCGATCCAAGAACAAGAGCTCAAAGAAAACGAGCAAAACTCTCTCTCTCTCGTCACTATTTGTTTGGAGTGGACTTGGGACTTAGAGAGGCTTTGATTCTATTGAATTTGTGTCTTGTATTGATTGCACTAGCTCTTGTATTGAATGTGTAGTCTGAAAAACTTGGATGCCTTGAGTTGTGGTGGTTGGGGGTATTTATAGCCCCAACCACCAAAACAGCCGTTGGGGAGGGCTGCTGTAGATGGGCGCACCGGACAGTCCGGTGCACCAGCCACGTCACCCAACCGTTAGGGTTCTGACAATTTCGATCGTTGGAGCTCTGACAGCTTGGGCCATCCGACAGTCCGGTGCCGCACCGGACAGGTACTGTTCACTGTCCGGTGCGCCTTCTGGCGGCTGCTCTGACTCTACGCGAACTATCCGCAAGTTAAGCTTGCAGAACCAAGTAATATGCGAATTGACTCAAGCCTAGCTACGGGTGCTTAGGTTTCACCGAAATCCAAACCTTCGACTCGTGAATATCCTTTGGCTACAAGTTGGGCTTTGTTCCTTATCACCACACCATGCTCGTCTTGCTTGTTGCGGAATACCCACTTGGTTCCTACAACATTTTGATTAGGACGTGGAACAAGATGTCATACCTCATTCCTCGTGAAGTTGTTGAGTTCCTCTTGCATAGCCAACACCTAATCCGAATCTCTTAATGCATCTTCTACCCTGTATGGCTCAATAGAAGACACAAAAGAGTAATGTTCACAAAAATGTGTGACTTGAGATCGAGTTGTTACCCCGTTATGAATATCGTCGAGGATGGAGTTCACGGGGTGATCTCTTTGAATCGCTTGGTGAACTCTTGGGTGTGGCGGTCTTTGACCCTGATCATCTTCCTTGTCTTCATCAACTTCATCTCCCCCTTGATCCTTGTCCTCCTCTTGAGGTGGCTCATCCTATTGATCTTCATTTACATCATCCTGAGCTTGATCCTCATCTTGAGTTGGTGGAGATGCTTGCATGGAAGATGATGGTTGATCTTGAACTTGTGTGGGCTCTTCGGATTCCTTAGGACACACATCCCCAATGGACATGTTCCTTAGTGCGACGCATGGAGCCTCTTCATCATCTAGCTCATCAAGATCAACTTGCTCTACTTGAGAGCCATTAGTCTCATCAAACACAATGTCACAAGAAACCTCAACTAATCCATTGGATTTGTTGAAGACTCTATATGCCCTTGTGTTTGAGTCATATCCTAGTAAAAAAGCCTTCTACAGCCTTAGGAGCAAATTTAGATTTTCTACCTCTTTTAACAAGAATAAAACATTTGCTACCAAAGACTCTAAAATATGAAATATTGGGCTTTTTACCGGTGAGGAGTTCATAAGATGTCTTCTTGAGGATTCGGTGAAGGTAGAGTCGGTTGATGGAGTAGCAGGCGGTGTTAATCGCCTCAGCCCAAAACCGGTCCGGAGTCTTGTACTCATCAAGCATGGTCCTTGCCATGTCCAATAGAGTTCTATTCTTCCTCTCCACTACACCATTTTGTTGAGGTGTGTAGGGAGAAGAGAACTCATGCTTGATGCCCTCCTCCTCAAGACAGCCTTCAATTTGAGAGTTCTTGAACTCCGTCCCATTGTCGCTTCTTATCTTCTTGATTCTCAATCCGAACTCATTTTGAGCTCGTCTCAAGAATTCCTTTAAGGTCTCTTGGGTTTGTGATTTTTCCTGCAAAAAGAACACCCAAGTGAAGCGAGAATAATCATCCACTATTACAAGACAATACTTACTCCCGCCGATGCTTATGTAAGCCATCGGGCCGAATAGGTCCATGTGTAGTAGCTCAAGCGGCCTGTCGGTCGTCATGATGTTCTTGTGTGGATGATGGACACCAACTTGCTTTCCTGCTTGGCATGCGCTACAAACCCTGTCTTTCTCAAAATGAACATTTGTTAGTCCTAAAATGTGCTCTCCCTTTAGAAGCTTGTGAAGATTCTTCATCCCAACATGGCCTAGTCGGTGATGCCAGAGCCAACCCATATTAGTCTTAGCAATTAAGCAAGTGTCGAGTTCAGCTCTATTGAAATCAACTAAGTATAGCTGACCCTCTAACACTCCCTTAAATGCTACTGAATCATCACTTCTTCTAAAGACAGTAACACCTACATCGGTAAATAGACAGTTGTAGCCCATATTGCATAATTGAGAAACAGAAAGCAAATTGTAATCTAAAGAATCTACAAGAAAAACATTGGAAATAGAATGGTCAGGAGATATAGCAATTTTACCAAGTCCTTTCACCAAACCTTGATTTCCATCCCCAAATGTGATAGCTCGTTGGGGATCTTTGTTTTTCTCGTAGGAGGAGAACATTCTTTCTCCCCTGTCATGTGGTTTGTGCACCCGCTATCAATGATCCAACTTGAGCCCCCGGATGCATAAACCTACAAAACAAGTTTAGGCCTTGTTCTTAGGTACCCAAACGGTCTTGGGTCCTTTGACATTAGAAACAAGCACCTTGGGTACCCAAACACAAGTCTTTGAGCCCTTGTGTTTGGCCCCAACATATTTGGCAACTACTTTGTCTGATTTGTTAGTCAGCACATAAGATGCATCAAAAGTCTTAAATGAAATATTGGGTTCATTTGATGCAACAGGAGATTTCTTTTTAGGCATTTTAGCATGGGTAGAATTCCTAGAACTAGATGTCTCATTCTTATACATAAAAGCATGATGAGAACCAGAATGAGACTTCCTAGAATGAATTCTCCTAATCTTATGCTCGGGATAACCAGCAGGATATAAAATGTATCCCTCGTTATCCTGAGCCATGGGAGCCTTGCCCTTAACAAAATTAGACAATCTTTTGGGGGCATTAAGCTTGACATTGTCTCCCTGTTGGAATCCAATGCCATCCTTGATGCCAGGGCGTCTCCCATTATAGAGCATGCTTCTAGCAAATTTAAAATTTTCATTTTCTATTTCATGCTCATTAATTTTAGCAGTAAGTTGAGCTATGTGATCATTTTGTTGTTTAATTAAAGTTAGGTGATCATGGATAGCATCAACATTAACATCTCTACATCTAGTGCAAATAGAGACATGACTAACAGTAGATGTAGATGGTTTGCATGCATTTAATTCATCAATCTTAGCATGTAACATGGCATTCTCGTCTCTAAGATTGAAAATAGAAGCATTGCAAACATTTAAATCTCTAGCCTTGGAAATTAAACTTGCATTCTCAGTTTTAAGGCTAGCAATTGATTCATTTAATTTATCAATCTTAGCAATTAAAAAAGCATTTTCATTTCTAAGATTGTCAATTGAATCATGGCAAACATTTGATTTCTCAACCTTAGTAATTAAACTAACATTGTCAGTTCTAAGGTTGGAAATAGTGTCATGGCAAATGCTAAGCTCACCAGTTAATTTTTTCACATTTTTCTATCTCCTGAGCATAGGCATTTTTAACTTTAACATGCTTCTTATTTTCCTTAATAAGGAATTTCTCTTGGCTATCCAAAAGTTCATCCTTCTCATGAATAGCACTAATCAATTCATTTAGTTTTTCTTTTTGTTGCATGTTTAAGTTGGCAAAAAGGGTAAGCAAATTTTCTTCATCATCACTATAGCTACCCTCATCACTAGATGTCGTATATTTAGTGGAAGCTCTAGACTTTACCTTCTTCTTTTTGCTATCCTTTGCCATGAGGCACTTGTGGCCGACGTTGGGGAAGAGGAGACCCTTGGTGACGGCGATGTTGGCGGCGTCCTCGTCGGAGGAGGAGTCGGTGATGATTTCGTCGGAATCCCATTCCCGACACACATGGGCATCGCCACCCTTCTTCTTGTAATATCTCTTCTTTTCTCTCCTCTTTCCCTTCTTGTCGTCGCCCCTGTCACTATCACTAGATAATGGACATTTGATAATAAAATGACCGGGCTTACCACACTTGTAGCAAACCTTCTTGGAACGGGACTTGTAGTCTTTCCCCTTCCTTTACTTGAGGATTTGGCGAAAGCTCTTGATGATGAGCGCCATTTCCTCATTGTCGAGCTTGGAGGCGTCGATGGGGAGCCTACTTGATGTAGACTCTTCTTTCTTTTCCTCTGTCGCTTTGAATGCGACGGGTTTCACCTCGGCTGTGGAGGTGCCGCCTTGCTCAACGATTTGCTTGGAGCCTTTGATCATCAACTCAAAGCTCACAAATTTTCCTATAACCTCCTCAGGAGACATTAGCTTATATCTAGGATCACCACGAATTAATTGAACTTGTGTAGGATTAAGAAAAACAAGTGATCTTAGAATAACCTTGACCATTTCATGGTCATCCCACTTGGTGCTCCTGAGGTTGCGCACTTGGTTGACCAAGGTCTTGAGCCGGTTGTACATTGCTTATGGCTCCTCTCCTTGGTTGAGGATGAATCAACCTAGTTCTCCCTCGATCGTCTCTCGCTTGGTGATTTTGGTCACCTCATCCCCTTCATGTGCGGTCTTTAGTATGTCCCAAATCACTTTGGCACTCTTAAGCCCTTGCACCTTGTTATACTCCTCTCGACATAGAGAGGCGAGGAGTATAGTGGTGGCTTGGGAGTTTGTCGGGGACCATAATTAGGGGTACCCCCAAGGCTCCTAATCTCAGCTGGTAACCCCCATCAGCACAAAGATGCAAAGGCCTGATGGGTGCGATTAAGTCAAGGCTCGGTCCACTCAAGGGACACGATCTCGCCTCGCCCGAGCCCAGCCTCGGGCAAGGGCAGCCGACCCCGGAGGATTCACGTCTCGCCCGAGGGCCCCCTCAAGCAACAGACACACCTTCGGCTCGCCCGAGGCCCAGTCTTCGCCAAGAAGCAACCTTGGCCAGATCGCCACACCGACCGACCGCACCGCAGAAGCATTTAATGCGAGGATGGCCTGACACCTTATCCTGACGCGTGCCTCCAGTCGACAGAGCCGAAGTGACCGCAGTCACTTTGTCGCTCCACTGACCGGCCTGACGAGAGGACAGCACCGCCTGTGCCGCTCCGACTGCTGTGCCACTCGACAGAGTGAGGCTGACAGCAGCCAAGTCCGGCCTCGGGCGCCATAGGAAGCTCCGCCTCGCCCGACCCCAGGGCTCGGACTCGGCCTCGGCCCCGGAAGACGACGAACTCCGCCTCGCCCGACCCTAGGGCTTGGACTCGGCCTCGGCTTCGGAAGATGACGAACTCCGCCTCGCCCGACCCCAGGGCTTGGACTCAGCCCTGGCCTCAGCCGACGGTCTCCGCCTCGCCCGACCCGGGGCTCGGACTCGACCTCGACCATGGAAGATAGACTCGACCTCAACCTCGGAGGAGCCTCCGCCTCGCCCGACCCAGGGCTCGGACCGACCACGTCACAGGGGGGGCATCATTACCCTACCCCTAGCTAGCTCAGGCTACGGGGAACAAGACCGGCGTCCCATCTGGCTCGCCCCGGTAAACAAGTAATGATGGCGCCCCGCGTGCTCCATGACGACGGCAGCTCTCAGCCCCTTACGGAAGCAAGGAGACGTCAGCAAGGACTCGACAGCCCCAACAGCTGTCCTTCCGCAAGGCTCCAGCGTTCCTCCGATGGCCACGACATCTCATGAACAGGGTGCCAAAACCTCTCCGGCTGCCACGACGACATGTACTTAGGGCGCTAGCTCCTCTCTGCTAGACACGTTAGCACACTGCTACACCTCCCATTGTACACCTGGGCCCCCTCCTTACGCCTATAAAAGGAAGGCCCAGGGCACTCGTACGAGAAGGTTGGCCGCGCGGGGAGGACAGGACGGCGCGTGCAGGCCTCTCGCTCCCTCCCACGCGGACGCTTGTAACCCCCTACTGCAAGCGCACCCGACCTGGGCGCGGGACAACACGAAGGCCACGGGTTTCCCCTTTTACGCCTGTCTCCCTCTGGTTTCCCCCCTTTGCGCTCCGTCTCGCGCCGACCCATCTGGGCTGGGGCACGCGACGACAATTTACTCGTCGGTCCAGGGACCCCCCGGGGTCGAAATGCCGACAGTTGGCTCGCCAGGTAGGGGCCTGCTGCGTGTTGACGAACAGCTTCCCGTCAAGCTCCAGATGGGTAGTCTCCAGCAACCTTTCCAGCCCGGGACGGTGCTCCGTTTCGGGAGTCTTGAGTTCATGTCCCTCGACGGCGGCTACGACATGATACTCCTTCCCCCGCCGCGCGACAGCGACAATGGCGGCCAACAACCCGCCCGCCGGCGGCGGAATCGACGACGTCTTCCCCACGTGGCGGAAGAACAACATTCGGGTTTGTTCCATCGCCTCCCCCGCCGATGGAGGAGGAGGTGGGGCAACCAAGGCCAAGCAGGAGGCGGCACCTCGTCGGCTGTCGAGCGAGTCGACAGCGCCGGCACCCCAACGGGGGACACGTCGGGCATCGACCACGCGTCTGAGACGAAGACGAGCGTTGTTTCCCCGCAACACGCCAACTCCAAGCGGACGGACGACGCCAGCACGCTCGCAAAGGACTTGCTGGGCGTCACCCTCGTACCTGAGACGACGGTGCAGTCTGCCCCTGACGTGACTTCGTTACCACCCGTCGACCAAGAGGTATCGACCGATTCCCATCTCGTGCCTTTTGGATTCAGCCTCGACCCACCAAGCGACTTCGTTTCGGTGGACGCCTTCACAGAGGCGTGTCCAAACCCTCCGGGGTACGGCACGCGGTCAACCTGGGACCGGCTGACAGCCGTCTCGACCTACGGGCCCTCGGGTTCCGAGGAAGATGACGAGCCCGACTTTTGTTGGGATTTCTCTGGACTTGGTAACCCCAGTGCCATGCGGGACTTCATGATCGCATGCGACTACTGCCTTTCCGATTGTTCCGACGGTAGCCGCGGCTTCGGCGACGAGGACTGCGGCCCAAGTCGTGAATGTTTCCACGTCGATCTAGGGGGTCCCGGCGAAGGCATCCATCTTGGTATACCAGAAAACGGTGATCCCCCTAGGCCTGCGCCTCGCGTTGACATCCTTCGGGAGCTAGCTGTGGTCCCAGTCCCTGCGGGGGGTTAGGACTCACAGCTCGAGCAAATCCGCGAGAAGCAGGCCAGGCTCGACGAGGGAGCAGGAACATTTGAGCCGTTCCGCCGGGACATCAGGCAGGAATGGGCAGGCCAACCTCCGGCCGGAGAAGCACGTCATCTACCCCAGGGCATCCAGCTCCACATCGCCGACGATGTCAGGGCAAGGCCGCCACCGGCTTCCAGTGGGGTCGGCCAGAACCTGGCTGCAGCGGCAATACTTCTCCGCGTGATGCCGGAGCCATCAACCACCGAGGGGCGGCGTATCTAGGGAGAGCTCAAGAATCTCCTGGAGGATGCCGCGGTCCGACGGGCCGAAAGCTCTGCCTCCCGAAGGCAGGGGTACCCCTCGGAGCATCGCACCGCGACTTCCCGATTCATGCGGGAAGCCTCAGTCCACACCGGGCGCACGCACAACACAGCGCCTGCGGCCCCGGGTCGCCTCGGCAACGAGCACCATCACCGCAACCGTCGAGCCCACCTCGACGAGAGGGTGCGCCGAGGCTACCACCCCAGGCGTGGGGGACGCTACGACAGCGGGGAGGATCGGAGTCCCTCGCCCGAACCACCTGGTCCGCAGGCTTTCAGCCGGGCCATACGACGGGCGCCATTCCCGACCCGGTTCCGAACCCCGACTACTATCACAAAGTACTCAGGGGAGACGAGGCTAGAACTGTGGCTCGCGGACTACCGGCTGGCCTGCCACCTGGGTGGAACGGACGATGACAACCTCATCATCCGCAACCTCCCCCTGTTCCTATCCGACACCGCTCGAGCCTGGCTGGAGCATTTGCCTCCGGGGCAGATCTCCAACTGGGACGACCTAGTCCAAGCCTTCGCCGGCAACTTCCAGGGCACGTATGTGCGCCCTGGGAACTCATGGGATCTCTGAAGCTGCCGCCAGCAGCCGGGAGAGTCTCTCTGGGACTACATCCGGCGATTCTCGAAGCAGCGCACCGAGCCGCCCAACGTCACCGACTCGGATGTCATCGGCGCGTTCCTCGCCGGCACCACCTGCCGCGACCTGGTGAGCAAGCTGGGTCGCAAGATCCCCACCAGGGCGAGCGAGCTGATGGACATCGCCACCAAGTTCGCCTCTGGCCAGGAGACAGTTGAGGCCATCTTCCGAAAGGACAAGTAGCCCTAGGGCCGCCAGCCGGAAGATGTCCCCGAGGCGTCCACTCAGCGCGGCACCAAGAAGGGCAAGAAGAAGTCACAAGCGAAACGCGACGCCACCGACGCGGACCTTGTCGCCGCCGCTGAGTACAAGAACCCTCGGAAACCTCCTGGAGGCGCCAATCTCTTCGACAAGATGCTCAAGGAGCCATTACCCTATCATCAGGGGCCCGTCAAGCACACCCTTGAGGAGTGCGCCATGCTTCGGCGCCACTTTCACAAGGCCGGGCCACCTGCGGAAGGTGGCAGGGCCCACGACAACGATAAGAAGGAGGATCACAAGGCAGGGGAGTTCCCCGAGGTCCACGACTGCTTCATGATCTACGGTGGGCAAGTGGCGAACGCCTCGGCTCGGCACCGCAAGCAAGAGCGTCGAGAGGTCTGCTCGGTAAAGGTGGCGGCGCCAGTCTACCTAGACTGGTCCGACAAGCCCATCACCTTCGACCAGGGCGACCACCCCGACCGCGTGCCGAGCCTAGGGAAATACCCGCTCGTTGTCGACCCCGTCATCGGCAACGTCAGGCTCACCAAGGTCCTCATGGACAGAGGCAGCAGCCTCAACATCATCTACGCTGAGACCCTCGGGCTCCTGCGGAACGATCTGTCCTCGGTCCGGGCGGGCGCGGCGCCTTTCCACGGGATCATCCCCGGGAAACGCGTCCAGCCCCTCGGACAACTCGATCTACCCGTCTGCTTCGGGACTCCCTCCAACTTCCGAAGGGAAACCCTCACGTTCGAGGTGGTCAGGTTCCGAGGAACCTACCACGCAGTGCTGGGGAGGCCATGCTACGCCAAGTTCATGGCCATCCCCAACTACACCTACCTCAAGCTCAAGATGCCGGGCCCCAACGGGGTCATCACCGTCGGCCCCACGTATCGACACGCATACGAATGCGATGTGGAGTGCGTGGAGTACGCCAAGGCCCTCGCCGAATCCGAGGCCCTCATCGCCGACCTGGAGAGCCTCTCCAAGGAGGCGCCAAACGTGAAGCGCCATGCCGGCAACTTCGAGCCAGCGGAGACGGTTAAGTTCGTCCCTCTCGACCCCAGCAACGACGCCTCCAAGCAGATCCGGATTGGCTCCGAGCTCGACCCCAAATAGGAAGCAGTGCTCGTCGACTTTCTCCGCGCAAACGCCGACGTTTTCGCGTGGAGTCCCTCGGACATGCCCAGCATACCGAGGGATGTCGCCGAGCACTCGCTGGATATCCGAGCTGGAGCCCTACCCGTGAAGCAGCCTCTGCACCGATTCGACGAAGAAAAGTGCAGAGCCATAGGCGAGGAGATCCACAAGCTAATGGCGGCAGGGTTCGTCAAAGAGGTATTCCATCCCGAATGGCTTGCCAACCCTGTGCTTGTGAGAAAGAAAGGAGGGAAATGGCGGATGTGTGTAGACTACACTGGTCTAAACAAAGCATGTCCAAAAGTTTCCTACCCACTGCCTCGCATCGATCAAATCGTGGATTCCACTGCTGGGTGCGAAACCCTGTCTTTCCTCGATGCCTACTCAGGGTATCACCAAATCAGGATGAAAGAGTCCGACCAGCCCGCGACTTCTTTCATCACACCTTTCGGCATGTACTGCTATGTTACCATGCCGTTTGGTTTGAGGAATGCGGGTGCGACATACCAAAGGTGCATGAACCACGTGTTCGGCGAACACATTGGTCGAACGGTCGAGGCTTACGTCGATGACATCGTAGTCAAGACGAGGAAAGCCTCTGACCTCCTTTCCGACCTTGAAGCGATATTCCGGTGTCTCAAGGCGAAAAGAGTAAAACTCAATCCTGAGAAGTGCGTCTTCGGAGTCCCCCGAGGCATGCTCTTGGGGTTCATCGTCTCCGAGCGGGGCATCGAGGCCAACCCGGAGAAAATCGCGGCCATCACCAACATGGGGCCCATCAAGGACTTGAAAGGCGTACAGAGGGTCATGGGATGCCTTGCGGCTCTGAGCCGCTTCATCTCGCGCCTCGGCGAAAGAGGCCTACCTCTCTACCGCCTCTTAAGGAAGGCCAAGTGCTTCACTTGGACCCCTGAGGTCGAGGAAGCCCTCAGGAACGTGAAGGTGCTCCTCATGAACGCGCCCATCTTGGTGCCCCCCGCTACCGGAGAAGCCCTCTTGATCTACGTCGCCGCTACCACTCAGGTGGTCAGCGCCGCGATCGTGGTTGAGAGACGAGAAGAGGGGCATGCATTGCCCGTCTAGAGGCCGGTCTACTTCATCAGTGAGGTACTGTCCGAGACCAAGATCCGCTACCCACAAATTCAGAAGCTGCTGTACACGGTGATCCTGACGCGGTGGAAGTTGCGACACTACTTCGAGTCTCATCCGGTGACTGTGGTGTCATCCTTCCCCCTGGGGGAGATCATCCAGTGCCGAGAGGCCTTGGGTAGGATTGCAAAGTGGGCGGTGGAAATCATGGGCGAGACAATCTCGTTCGCCCCTCGGAAGGCCATCAAGTCCCAAGTCTTGGCGAACTTTGTGGCTGAATGGGTCGACACCCAGCTCCCAACAGCTCCGATCCAACTGGAACTCTGGACCATGTTTTTCGACGAGTCGCTGATGAAGACAGGGGCAGGCGCAGGCCTGCTCTTCATCTCGCCCCTCGGGAAGCACCTACGTTACGTGCTACGCCTCCACTTCCCGGCGTCCAACAATGTGGCCGAGTACGAGGCTCTGGTCAACGGGTTGCGCATCGCCATCGAGCTAGGGGTCCGACGCTCGCAGTGACTCGTAGCTCGTCATCGACCAAGTCATGAAGAACTCCCACTGCCGCGACCCGAAGATGGAAGCCTACTGCGATGAGGTTCGGCGCCTGGAGGACAAGTTCTACGGGCTCGAGCTCAACCACATCACCCGACGATACAACGAGACTGCGGACGAGCTGGCTAAGATAGCCTCGGGGCGGACAACGGTTCCCCCGGACGTCTTCTCCCGAGACCTACATCAACCCTCAGTCAAGACTGATGACACGCCCGAGCCCGAGAAGGCCTCGGCACAGCCCGAGGCACCCTCGGCTCAGCCCGAGGCACCCTCGGCCCCCGAGGGTGAGGCACTGCGCGTCGAGGAAGAGCGGAGCGGGGTCACGCCTAATCGAAACTAGCAGACCCCGTACCTGCAATATCTCCACCGAGGAGAGCTACCCCTCGACCGAGCCGAAGCTCGGCGATTGGCGCGGCGCGCCAAGTCGTTCGTCTTGCTGGGGGATGGGAAGGAGCTCTACCACCACAGCCCCTCAGGCATCCTCTAGCGATGCATATCCATCGCCGAAGGCCAGGAGCTCTTACAAGAAATACACTCGGAGGCTTGCGGTCATCACGCAGCGCCTCGAGCCCTTGTTGGAAACGCCTTCCGACAAGGTTTCTACTGGCCGACCGCGGTGGCCGACGCCACTAGAATTGTCCGCACCTGCCAAGGGTGTCAATTCTACGCAAGGCAGACCCATCTGCCCGCTCAGGCTCTGCAGACAATACCCATCACCTGGTCGTTTGCTGTGTGGGGCCTGGACCTCGTCGGTCCCTTGCAGAAGGCACCCGGGGGCTACACGCACCTGCTGGTCGCCATCGACAAATTCTCCAAGTGGATCAAGGTCCGACCCCTACACAGCATCAGGTCCGAACAGGCGGTGGCATTCTTCACCAACATCATCCATCGCTTTGGGGTCCCGAACTCCATCATCACCGACAACGGCACCCAGTTCACCGGCAGAAAGTTCCTGGACTTCTGCGAGGATCACCACATCCGGGTGGACTAGGCCGCCGTGGCCCACCCCATGACGAATGGGCAAGTAGAGCGTGCCAACGGCATGATTCTGCAAGGACTCAAGCCACGGATCTACAACGACCTCAACAAGTTCAGCAAGCGATGGATGAAGGAGCTCCCCTCGGTGGTCTGGAGTCTGAGGACAACGCCGAGCCGAGCCACGGGCTTCACACCGTTCTTTCTAGTCTATGGGGCCGAGGCCATCTTGCCCACAGACTTAGAATACGGTTCCCCGAGGACGAGGGCCTACGACGACCAAAGCAATCGAGATAACCGAGAAGACTCACTGGACCAGCTGGAAGAGGCTCGGGACATGGCCTTACTACACTCGGCACGGTATCAGCAGTCCCTGTGACGCTACCACGCCCGAGGGGTTCGGTCCCGAGACCTCCAGGTGGGCGACTTGGTGCTTCGGCTGCGGCAAGACACCCGAGGGCGGCACAAGCTCACGCCTCCCTAGGAAGGGCCATTCGTCATCGCCAAGGTTCTGAAGCCCGGGACGTACAAGCTGGCCAACAGTCAAGGCGAGGTCTACAACAACGCCTGGAACATCCGACAGCTACGTCGCTTCTACCCTTAAGATGCTTTCAAGTCGTTCGTACACCTCGTTCACACACAAAGTCTAACCATCAAGGAAGGGTTAGCCTTGCCTCGGCAAAGCCCGACCCTCCCTCGGGGGCTAGAAGGGGGGAACCCCCTCCGCGTCAAAATTTTCCTCGGAAAAGATCTTTTCTGCCAGAACGTCTTTCGTGCTTTTCGACTACTTCGAAAGTGGGATCCTGAAAACAACGGAGTACACGTAAGCAGCCAAGGCTGACCGAGCCGAGGGACTCCTACGCCTCCGGGATACGGATACCTCACTCATCACCTTCTGCGATAAGTAACTCACGCTCGGATAAGTGATTCCGCGGACCGAACAAGTCTTGACGCTCGAAAACTCTTCTGCCAAAACGATTTTTCGGGCCTTCTCGACTATATCGATAGCAGAATCCTACGTACGAGTAAGAGTACACGTAAGCGGCAAGGCCGACCGAGCCGAGGGACTCCTACGCCTCCGGGATACGGATACCTCACTCATCACCTTCCGTGAAAAGTTACTCTCGCTCGGACAAACAATTCTGTTACCGACGAATAAGTCTAGATACTCGAAGCAAGAGGAAAAGAAACGCAGCTTTACAACACGACGACAGTATGTTTGGGCCTCGGCGGCCGCAGAAAACATACGCACACTACAAGATAAACCGATCCTGCAGGCTCGGACCTTGATGGAGGGGGAGCAGCAGCACCCTCGGCGTCAACTACACCTTCGGCGAAGTCCGACCGAGCCTTGGACGGCAACGCGGTCGGAGGATCTCTGCTCCGAAGGACGACATCAGCACCACGCCCGGGCCATCGCCGCCAGGGTCTTCTCCAGGAACCCGGCCCGAGTAGACGGCTCGGCCAGCCACCCCGAAGCCTCAGCCAGCTGTCCCCCGAGGACATCAGCCCAGCTCATGGCCTCGGCAACTCGACTCCGATGCTGGTCCCGCCAGTGGACGGCTCGGCCAGGCTCCAGCCAACGAAGTCTTCTTTTCGAGCCAACTCTGCCTCTGTCCACACTGACACCGCTGCCTTCGGTTTCGGCTCATCGAAGAGCGGCTGAGGGTTCCTTTAACTAAGCAAGAGAAGCCTCGGGCGATAAGGCCGACCGAGCCGAGGGACTCCTACACCTCCGGGATACGGATACCTCACTCATCACCTTCGCACGAGGCAACTCACACTTGGTTGAGTGGTTCAGTTAGCCGACAGGCGAGTCCTAGTGCTCGAAATGAGGAAAAAACACGGCTCCGTGCCGAAAATACATACATGTTCAGGCCCCGACAGCCACAATGAACAAGACACCGGCACTCAAGGTGCCATTACAAATGGAACTCCGGTTTCGTCCCTGCGGGTATGAACAACCTCCACACCGGGGAGCCGGCGGGGCGACAAGCTCCGGGAGACTCGCCAGTGACCTCTGCAGCAGCAGCCATGGTCCCAGGACGGACGCAGCCACCGGAAGGCTCTCGTTTGCGTCCCCACTCAAGGGACGCGAACCAGACATTAAAGCCAAAGAGCCGGAGGTCGATCCGTAGGCAGCGCTGACGGCCTTGACGGCGGAGAAGCTTTCTCCAGCTGCCACCACGTCAGCACCAACGGCGGCGTCCGCCTGTCCACCAACGCCGCACCAGCAAGCGCAGGCCGCTCCAAAGCGCACCGGCAGGTCCCCGCTCCCGTCCTCGCCACGAAAACGAGGACAGAGGACGGAATGTTGCATCCTAGCTGGGCAGCAACAGTTTGCCTTCCCCGGCATGGCTGGAGGACGCCTCCTCCGCAGAGCTGGAGGATGGTTTCCACCACCAGAAGCTGGAAGAAGAGGTGGCCAGCCGACCCGTGCGGGAGGTAGAGCCCCGGCTCACCTCGCTCTCCGCCCCAGCAAGGATGATGAAGATCCTTGAAGCTGAGGGCGGGACCAAGATCGCAGCCCGACTCGCTTCTCCCCACCACCGAACTGGTGGTCACCGTCTTGGGTGACCACTGGCGAGGGGATGCGGCCGGGCTGCCTGATGAAAATCCTTGAAGCCGAACGATGGCTGAAAGGTACCAACTTCCGCGAAGTTGCGTTCCTCCAACGACAAGGCAGAAGAACTGCGAGTGTTCCCCATCCGGGGGCTCGGAAGGTGGAAAGACGCGATGCATAAGGGGAGCGCGAAGACATGGTTGCCTTTCAAGGGGGTCACCCTCCTTTTAAAGGCAACTCTCCCCACTTGCGTCCTCAGCCATCGCGGGCTGAGTCTTCTCCAACACACTCCAAGGTCCTCCCCCTACGACACGGGGGCTGGGTCCCACGCGTCATGCAAGCTGGCCCATGGCAGAAGAAGCCAAACCACCGAGCGCGGTGCGCGCAACTACCCTGTGGTTACGAGCATTCCTCCACTTTCGCCTAGACCAGCGGGTGAAAGGGCGGACCGCCATGCAGGCGGCATGCAACCGCACCAAGGGGGCGCACCCTTTTGACTTCGACGCAACCAGCATGGAGGCCCAGGCCCACACGTCATGTAACCGGCGCGCCGGTTGCTACGTGCAAGAAACTGCACCGCCACTCGCGCCACTACCGTGCCTCCTCGACTGCGGAACCAGTACCGCGACTCAAGGCAACCCTGCGCATGACCCAACAGTGCCAACCAGGCACATCGGTCACGGGTCAGTCAGCCGCGGGAGAAGGCGCGACAGTCGATACGACCAGAAATGGGCCGACAGTAATGGCAGTGGCAGGCGGGCGGAAGCAGCGGTCAAGTCGTCAGCCAAGCTCACGTCCCCTCCTGGGACAGCGAGAGAACCCTCTCCCACGGCGTGAAGATGACGCGCCCGTGTTCCGTTCCTCGAACGGCTCGCGCACGCGCAACGACCGCCCCGCAAGCCACTCGTCCCGTCGCATTAACTCTGCAGCAGGACAAGCGGCACCTTTGGTAGGCGAAGCAGACGACGCTTCACCTTCGCCATAATGACCGCGTCAAAAAAGGTGCGCCACGTCATTCGATTTTGTACCCTTTTCCACTTCCTATTTCTCTCTCTTGCCACAGGGACCGGGAAAGGGGATACCCCGAAAGGGATCCTTCTCCGCGAAGGAAGCGGGCCTCGAGCCCCCCTACTGATCAGAGGTTCGAAGGCTGGCCCCTCGGAAGGGTTCAACAGCCGCCTCAGAGCACTCGGGCTCCGCGCCCACTACTGGTCAGAGGTTCAAAGGTTGGCCCCTCGAAAGGGTTCAACAGCCGCCTCAGGCCACTCGGGCTCCGCGCCCATTACTGATCAGGGGTTCGTAGGCTGGCCCCCGAAGGGTTCGACAGCCGCCTCAGACGCAGAGCGAGGGATGACCCTGGGTACGTTTGATACATAACCAAGGTTCGGGCTACGCTCCCGAGGTACCCTAGGACATTTCCGAGACCAACGGGAACGATTTTGTAACGGAATCCCAGCAGAGGGAGGCATCGAGCCCTCGGACCCCGTCAAAAGGGGACCGGGTCCGACAAATCACCCAAAGGTACTTTTGGAGCACGCCTCCGGGCCACTAGCCGACCCCTAACGAATGGGGCACGGGTGTCCACTCAGATTACCCGTTAGCAGCTCACTGGAGACACCATGTTCAGCGCCCTGCAAGGGCAACATGGCGCTTTTCCCCCCTCCTCCTTGCGGAAAGGCGACGCAGGGGCGTATGTAAAAAAGTCGAGTCTGTCCTTGACCGTCCTCTCGCTCTGTGTGGAGGCTCGGGGGCTGCTCTCGCAAACCCGGCTCCGGCCAAACCGTTGACAACGTCAATATACCAACCCGAGAACTTGGGACTCGATTGTGCACCCGGGCTACGACCAGTTCGCATGAGGGAACAACCAGACCGGTCGAAGCATCACGAAACGCATTAAGACCTCGAAGGAGTCAAACCACTCCTCCGAGGCCTCGGGGGCTACACCCGGCGGGTGCGCTCGCACGCACCCACCGGAACGAAACGCAACCGAGAAAGACCGGTCCCCTTGCAAAAAAGTGCGACAAAAGCCTCCAAGCGAGTATTAACACTCCCTTTGAGGCTCGGGGGCCATTGTCGTGGACCATAATTAGGGGTACCCCCAAGGATCCTAATCTCAGCTGGTAACCCCCATCAGCACAAAGCTGCAAAGGCCTGATGGGTGCGATTAAGTCAAGGCTCGGTCCACTCAAGGGACACGATCTCGCCTCACCCGAGCCCAGCCTCGGGCAAGGGCAGCCGACCCCAGAGGATTCACGTCTCGCTCGAGGGCCCCCTCAAGCAACGGACACACCTTCGGCTCGCCCGAGGCCCAGTCTTCGCCAAGAAGCAACCTTGGCCAAATCGCCACACCGACCGACCGCACCACAGAAGCATTTAATGCGAGGATGGCCTGACACCTTATCCTGACGCGCGCCCTCCAGTCGGCAGAGCCGAAGTGACCGCAGTCACTTCGCCGCTCCACTGACCGGCCTGACGAGAGGACAGCACCGCCTGTGCCGCTCCGACTGTTGTGCCACTCGACAGAGTGAGGCTGACAGCAGCCAAGTCCGGCCTCGGGCGCCATAGGAAGCTCCGCCTCGCCCGACCCCAGGGCTCGGACTGGGCCTCGGCCCCGGAAGACGACGAACTCCGCCTCGCCCGACCCTAGGGCTCGGACTCGGCCTCGGCCCCGGAAGACGATGAACTCCGCCTCGCCCGACCCCAGGGCTCGGACTCGCCTCGACTCCGGAAGACGACGAACTCCGGCTCGTCCGACCCCAGGGCTCGGGCTCGGGCTCGGCCCCGGAAGACGATGAACTCCGCCTCGCCCGACCCCAGGGCTTGGACTCAGCCCTGGCCTCAGCCGACGGTCTCCGCCTCGCCCGACCCGGGGCTCGGACTCGACCTCAACCACGGAAGACAGACTCGACCTCGACCTCGGAGGAGCCTCCGCCTCGCCTGACCCAGGGCTCGAACCGACCACGTCACAGGGGGGGCATCATTACCCTACCCCTAGCTAGCTCAGGCTACGGGGAACAAGACCGGCGTCCCATCTGGCTCGCCCCGGTAAACAAGTAATGATGGCGCCCCGCGTGCTCCATGACGATGGCGGCTCTCAGCCCCTTATGGAAGCAAGGAGACATCAGCAAGGACTCGACAGCCCCGACAGCTGTCCTTCCGCAAGGCTCCAGCGCTCCTCCGACGGCCACGACATCTCATGAACAAGTTGCCAAAACCTCTCCGGCTGCCACGACGACATGTACTTAGGGCGCTAGTTCCTCTCTGCTAGACACGTTAGCACACTGCTACACCTCCCATTGTACACCTAGGCCCTCTCCTTACGCCTATAAAAGGAAGGCCCAGGGCACTCGTACGAGAAGGTTGGCCGCGCGGGGAGGATGGGACGGCGCGTGCAGGCCTCTCGCTCCCTCCCACGCGGACGCTTGTAACCCCCTACTGCAAGCACACCCGACCTGGGTGCGGGACAACACGAAGGCCGCGGGTTTCCCCTTTTACGCCTGTCTCCCTCTGGTTTCCCCCCTTCGCGCTCCGTCTCGCCCCGACCCATCTGGGCTGGGGCATGCGGCGACAATTTACTCGTCGGTCCAGGGACCCCCCCGGGGTCGAAACGCAGACAGAGTTAAAGTGCCGGATTTGGGCGACCTCGTCCGAATCATAGCCTTCTTCCCCCACGGAAGATACATGCACTCCAAATTCAACAATGTCTCAAATGCTAGTGTGGAGTGAGGTTAGATGGTGCCTCATTTTATCACTCCACATACAATAATCTTCACCGTGAAAAACCGATGGTTTGCCTAATAGGATGGAAAGTAAAGGAGTGTGTTTAGAAATGCGGGGATAGCGTAGGGGGATCTTACTAAACTTCCTGCGCTCTTGGCGCTTAGAAGTGACGGACGGTGCGTTGGAGCCGGAGGTGGAGGGCGACGAAGAATCGGTCTTGTAGTAGACCACTTTCTTCATCTTCTTCTTCTTCTTCTTGTCGCCACTCCGGTGTGACTTGATGCGGGGAGGTGATTCCTCCCTTCCTTTGGGGCCAGACTCCTTTGATGGAGCCTTCCCGCGGCTTGTGTCCATCTCCATCTCCCTCTTGGCGGATCCTCTCGACATCACTTTGAGTTGTTAGACTTTAATGAAATACCGGGCTCTGATACCAATTGAAAGTCGCCTAGAGGGGGTGAATAGGAAAATCTGAATTTTATAAACTTTAAGCACAACTACAAGCCGGGGTTAGCTTTAGAAATAAAACCGAGTCCGAAAGAGAGGGCAAAAACAAATCAACCAAAGAAATAGAGCGGATGACACGGTGATTTATTTTACCGAGGTTCGGTTCTTGCAAACCTACTCCCCGTTGAGGTGGTCACAAAGACCGGGTCTCTTTCAACCCTTTTCCTCTCCCAAACGGTCACCTAGACCGAGTGAGCTTTCTCCTTAATCAAACGGGTCACTAAGACTCCTACAAGGACCACCACAACTTGGTGTCTCTTGCTTTGATTACAAGTTGCTTGAGAACAAGAATGGAGGAAGAAGAAAGCAATCCAAGAACAAGAGCTCAAAGAACACGAGCAAAACTCTCTCTCTAGTCACTATTTGTTTAGAGTGGACTTGGGACTTGGAGAGGCTTTGATTCTATTGAATTTGTGTCTTGTATTGATTGCACTAGCTCTTGTATTGAATGTGTAGTCTAAAAAACTTGGATGCCTTGAGTTGTGGTGGTTGGGGGGTATTTATAGCCCCAACCACCAAAACAACCATTAGGGAGGGCTGCTGTCGATGGGCGCACCGGATAGTTCGGTGCGCCAGCCACGTCACCCAACCGTTAGGGTTCTGACGGTTTCGACCGTTGGAGCTCTGACAGCTTGGGCCATCGGACAGTCCGGTGCCGCACCGAACAGGTACTATTCACTGTCCGGTGCGCCTTCTGACGGCTGCTCTGACTCTGCGTGAACTGTAGCGCTTTTGCAGGTGTCTGTTGGAGTCGACCGTTGTGATGGAGCCGTTGCTCCGCTGGCACACCGGACAATCCGGTGAATTTTAGCGAAGCGGCTCACCAGAAACCCGAAGGTGAGGAGTTCAGTCTCTACGGTCCCTGGTGCACCGGACACTGTCCGGTGCGCTAGTCCAGGGTTCTCTTCGGTTTCTTTTGCTCCATTCTTTTGAACCCTAACTTGTATTTTTTTATTAGTTTGTGTTGAACCTTTAGCACCTGTAGAATATATAATCTAGAGCAAACTAGTTAGTCCAATAATTTGTGTTGGGCATTTTAACCACCAAAATCATTTAGGAAAATGTTTGACCCTATTTCCCTTTCAGGCAGCACGCGTCTACCCCCACGCACGGCCCCCGCACAGCGCGATTCGCCAAACTGCTCGCGCACCAGCCCCAAACGTGTCCTCGTAGAGCGCACCCGCTTTCGCATATGCGCGACGCGTCGTGTAGGCTCTGACAGCGTCCGTCTACCCTTCCATCTATCCCCTAGAACTCGCTCGTCTAACCCCCCTGCGTGCGCGGCTTCGCGCCGCTCGCCTCGTCGTTGCCCACTCTTCACGCCCGGTGTAGCCATGTTGTGTTTGTCGTGTGCCCTCGCTCGACCGAGCACGTTGTTGTGCGCCATTGTAGCCATCGCCCTCGTGCGCCGTTTCGCACTGTCCATGCGTTATTTAATTATTTTCGTTATGGTCGCTCACACCAATTATTCATTTCTTGTTTAGTTGTCAGTTATTTAAAATAACAATTTAATTAGAAAGAGTCTATAGTTTTAACTCGTGCTTTTATAAATATAAATGTTAATTAACTTGAATACTACCAGCTTAAACACTTTTAATTAATTATTTGCTTGTTGTTGTTCGCGCGCGACGTCGTTTGTGTGTCACCGTGTTGTTCGTGCGCGTAGTCGCGTTGACTCGCGCGTGTCACGCGCTGTCGTGTGCGTCGTTCTACGTGTCGTCCGCGCACTGTTTCACACAGTGTCGCGTGTCTTTCGCGCATTGTCGCGCGCGTTTTTAATTATTTTCTCTTATGATCACTCACGTTAATTAATCACCTATGTAGCTGTTAAATATTAGAATATCAAATTAATCGAAACTAAGCAGTGGCGTTAATTTATATTTTATAAATGTCGTGACTATTACTTGCGTAACGTAAACGTTATAACTTCTCGACCGTAGCTCCGACTGTTGCTTTCATTTTTCCTCACGTGATCATAGAAGCGAGCTATATTCTGTATTACATATTTTTATAATGTTTTCCTTTCCATGGTGTAATGTTCTTATGCATGTATATGTTTGCTTGTCCCTGTTCGTATTCACCGCGTGTCGCGAATAGATCGTGATCTGTTCCCGAGCTTCGAGGAATCGACGATCAAGCCTTGGTAGCCAAGTGATCAAGTTCTTCGAGTTCTACGAGATTGAAGACCCCGAGCATCTATCTGGTGAAGGCAAGTGTCCTCTGACCTATTATGTCCTATTTACTTTATAATTCATCAACCCGCATACCATGATCAACCTAAGGATCGACTAGTATTCTGTTTTCCTGTCGTTGTTTACCCTTTGGGAATTGATTATTATGATTAGTTCTATGCTAGCGTTTTACTTTAATCAATGAACATGATGAGATACAACGATGATACTATGATTTTATTCTGGATATGATGATATACTTGTGGCATTTTAGAGGACTCGAGCGGTTTCTCGAGGCCTCTCCGTAAGGACCTGTTCATTGAATGACCACCTGGGAAAATAGTGCAACCATGAGGGTGGTATGGGACGCCCTTAGCTAATTAATTAGAGGAACTGAGGTGTAGTTCGCTTCGTCGTCATGCCGTCAATGGGGCTCGATGTATGCGGTTCGCTCTGTCGAGGGTGGATTGCCCCTTGGGGAGGAGTGCGGTACATTTAGGAAACCTAACGAGCGGCTACAGTCTCAGGGAATATTTGTAAAGGCTTCGTAGTGAATACTTGGCCATTCACCTCGGAGTGAACAAGGGTCTTGCAAGCCCTGGCTAGAGAGGGAATCATGGCTCGTGGGTAAAGTGCGCAACCTCTGCAGAGTCTTATGAAACCGATATATCAGTCGTGCTCGCGGTTATGAGCGACCAAGGGAGCTCCATTGATTAGAGACACATTGATCAGAGATGCTTTGTTTACAGATGACGATGAGGATAATGTTGGTTTCTATTATGATTATGATTATGGTTATGGTTTCTGGTATCCTTTCCGTTTGGAAAGGGTACTTTTGGGTTAACAACTTGGGTTGATGTTAAAATCTGGCTCTCTACTAGTAATAATTACCTGACCAACTAAAAGCAACTGCTTGACCTTAACCCCACATAAAGCTAGTCCACTACAGCCAAACGGGACATTTACTGAGTACGTTGATGTGTACTCACCCTTGCTTTCACAAAACACCAGGTTGCCTCTGGTGCAATCTATGCTCAGGTAAAGAAGGAGGTGTCGAGGCGGATCTCCAGGAGTTCCAGGACTTCGACGAGTTCGAGGATTAGGCTAGCGACCTCCCCCAGTCAGCTGCATGTGGTGGGTTTATTTATGTTGGCTATGTTTCTTGTGACACCCCAGTGTCACCTAGGGTTTCTCTTAAATTGCCAAACCAAGAACCATCATTTTATATGAACCAAAGCAAGCATGAGCATCAAATTAACTTAAGAGTAAGGAATTCACCAAGCATATACTTAAAAGTATCATAATCAAAACAAATGGGTCTTTCAAAAAGGTAATAATGTTGCAACCCTTATAAAAACCCTAAGTGAGCCCCATGAGCAAAATTCAAGAAAATAAGGAAAAGGGTATGAAAAATTTAAAATTAAGACTTGAGCCAATTATAAACATTGAAGTATACTTAATAAACAACAAGAAAGGTTGAGAAAGCTTAGCCAAAATAACTCAAAAAAAACCCCAAATCAAGCTTCTCGTGTGGGGACTTAATGGGAATTCTGAATTTTAGAATTCTGAAATTCAGACCTTGAGCCAAAGATCAAGGATGTTCACCTTGATCCCTAACTCGAATCCTAATGGCCCCATTAACAAAAATGTGCCTAACTAACCCCTCTGTCATGTGCCAGGAGATGACATTGGGACACGTGCCTCGGACACGTCAAACCAGAGATTTTCTCCCTGTGTGTGGCAGTGAGACAAACAGGATTTCTTCCCTCTCTATCTCTTAATCCAGTCAGCGAAACTTGCTAGCCTCCACACACAAACGACAAAGGGACCTGAGAGGAAGAGATCTCTCAACGGGATCGTGGCCTTAATCTCAAAGATTTGGGCCCAATCCGCGTTTGAACTTGACCTCTCTCTGCGCTGCCTCGTGCTCGACGTTGTGCCAGGCGCCAGAGCGCGCACTGGCGTTCGCCGCGCACGCCCCGAGCGCTTGTCAGAGCCCCGCCCTCGGCCGTGCTCGCCCGCGCCTATAAAGCCTCCCTGGGCGCGCCTCACCTCACCCCGCGCTCACCTTCACCAGCCAGCCACCTCTCCTTAGCTCCGGCGAGCTCAATTCCGCCCGCCATTGCCGCCAGAGCTTCGGCCACCGTGGCCAGCCCACTCCAGCCACCCCCAAGTCGAGCCAGTGCTTCGGCTAGCTCCGCGAGTGGCCCGTAAAGCTTTCCAAGCCCTCGGACCAGGCCGGACTTCACCGAAGGCCTGAGATCGACCTCACCGGACTTCGGTCTTCCGCCGTCGCGCGTGGACAGAGCTAACCGGTGAGTCTCCGTCCAATTCCTTGCACCCATATCTTCTCTGGCATCCCGTGAATCTCTCTAACCCGTCCAATTGAACTATCTCGCCGTGAGCAGGCCGGACTCCTCGCCGCCGACGAGCATCCCCGCATGCGCACGTGGACCGGCCAACTCCGACCATCCCCGACGGCGACCCACACACCGTTGTGATCCCCGAGACCTCCCCTACGTCCTCGACCACCTCACCGGAGCAATCTCGCCGCCGGTAAGCCCCTCCGCCCTTTCTTCCGTCGCGGTTACTGTTGAAGTTAGGAGAAGGACCTCGGGTTAGGATTTGAAGAACCCGAGGGGTTTTCTGTAACGTCAGTGACCCATGTGAATAGTAGCCTAGGGACTGATCCGCGAAGAAAACTTAAAACACCCGTCAGGGACCCCAGTGCAAAGTAGTTTTCCATTTAATCAATTCTGTTAATCTTTTTAAATAACCAGAGAACTGAGAAAATCCATAACTTGATGAATTCTTAATAAAAAGTTGTCAAACTAATTTTGCTAGACCCTGAATATTATGAACTATCATTTAAAAATGATAAACCCTATGCTTTCTGTTCTGAATTTTTGAGTTTAAAATTAAAAACAGAAACTTACTAAACCTTGTTTAATTAAGGAAAATTAGTTTTTCTTCTGTACTGAACCTAAGAAAAATTGTAGGTATTCAAACCTTATTTAGACACTGTTTAAAAATAGTAGGAACCCCAGCATTGAAAAATATGATGTAGATATTCATTTAAAGCTATTTTGCCGAAAACTTAGGAAAAATCAGAAAGACATTAGAAATTAATGAACAGTGAGTAAAATTATTTTTCCTAGTTTGCTTATGTAACAGAGAACCTAGGAAAAATAGAGAGACCATTAGTCCAGATCAGTTTTAAATTAGAATGCTTTATTTAGCCTTATTTGAACTGAAAATCAATTATTAGAATTACAAAACTATACCCAAAATGGATAATAAAAATCCAGTGGACTTACAACCACCAGAGCCCCACTACAAAAATAAAGAACACCTCATCCCAACAATTTAAGTAAGGAAAATAAATATAAAATGCTAATGAGGCATTTTCCAAATAAATCATGAACAACCCATAATGATGCAATAATGGGCAACCAAAAATTTGCTAAGTCCATAATGAGATAAACCACCAGAGAAAAATGCAAACCCATGAAAAAGGAGCAAACTCTTACCTATTGCTAATGATTTATGAGAAAGGCCACTTAATTCAAATAATGCATACCACCCCTTCCCTTAAGCAAAAAGATGCCAAACTTCAGAATGATTGCTCTTGCGCAAAACAAAAACTAAGAAAAATAAGAACTCTGTTGTTTGATACTTTTCAAATATAGTGGTAGTAGAAAGCACCTATTTGCAGGGATGAAAGTGGTAATCCGAACTGTTAGAACAAATTTAATATTTTAAAATAGATATGTATAAAATTTGATGTTGATCTTTTCTTATGTTATCAAGCACATTAGTACAAATATGAATAAAATATTGTATAAGTTGTTTTATGTATTATTTGCTCCCTATAACACAAAAAGTTGAAAAAATTACCGAATTTGTTTCCGAATCCATACCGAAGTTTATATCTATTATTTGAAAAAATGTAGGATGAATTTGAGGTTTACCTTTTATGAATCTTAACAAGCTGGATGTTAAAAACAAGAATACAAATTTGTATTGTATATTCTATATCCTATTTATTCGCAATACAAGAAAAAATTAATTACCGAATAAATACCGTTTCCGACCGTTTTCATCCCTACCTATTTGGCTAGAAACTTGAGAAAACCATAGTAAAATAATTAAAAGGTATTAATGACTAAAAATTTGTACCAAATCATGTTATAACACCTAAAAGCCAGCAAAAATAAGTTTTAGAGAATTACCCACTGTTAAATAATAGTTGTAGTTCAAAGCACCCCTTCTGCCCTAAAATTTGATAATTTTTTCTAGAGAAAACTATTCACTTTCTGATCCCCAAATTTTGAGACACAGAAACATACACCAGTACCAAGCCACTGTAATTTGTGCAGAATTTTTAGAATTTTATAAAAACAACTTGTAGTTCAAATCCGCTCCAAAACATTAAAGAGAATGAAAGAAAAGGAAAGAAGAAATAAACCTCACCCCAATAAGTCTAACTTGAGTACTTATCAATTCTCACTAAGACTTAAAAAGAATTCAGTGGAACCCCAAAAATAAACCTACCACTTACCTTAGCTAAGTTTGACCCAATTTACCAAGTATACCACCCAAGGGTTTTACATAAGTAAAGTTAACCTTGTTTAACTCAAGTAGATCATACATCGTCAGATTTGTCATTTCTAAAGCACCTATCATATCATGCATGTATCTTACGCATTGCATTCATTAGATTGTAATCTTGCCGACGGAGAGTACGTGCTCATCCCCGAGCAAGGACCTGTCCAAGAGGAGGACCAGGAGCAGGCTTCCGAGGCTGCTGTTGAGGATCTCCCCGCAGCCCCAGCAATTGAAGGCAAGCCCCGGTTTTATGCATAACCGTATTATTATATGCTACTTTACTACACTTAATGCTTGTAGGATTGTAATGTGCACTTAATTGTAGGAGTTGCTTGAAACCTCTAGATGCATGAACTTAGGATTCCTTTTGAGATGAATACTAGTATGCTAGGACGAGTAGCTGCTTGCTAATCAGGATCTCGGTAGAAGTCGAGTGATTTTTCTAGCACTCGCGCGAGGTCAGGAATTGATTGTATTCATCTTGATAACGGGATATATGTTAGTCTATGGACTTGGATCCAGGGAGGATGCCTTGTCCATGAGACGGGAAAAAGGAATTAAGGATTAATGTGTGGATACCTGAGTCAAGCTTTTGAACGTACTAAGCACATGCCGGGAAAAATGGTAACCGGTAAACCTAGTACCTGAGTGAAGCCGGGCGCGGACTTTATCCCTCATGCGACCTGAGACTGGGTCTCCCATGCTAGCTATGGTGGGTACAAGTGCGGTCACTGCACGGCGGCAGCCGGGGTCAGTGGAGCATTGTATGCCAAGGCAGTGAGGCCTGGACGCGAACGGGGAATCGAAGGGGACGGTTGTCATGTGTGGGGTCAGAGTACCCTGACATGTCGTGTGTTTAGGTTTACCTTGCAAGGTTAAAACTCGATTCGAATCGTCTGCTTCTCGCAGCTAATGAGACTACTTGACCCCTTGTACTGCATCGAGTAAGAAGTGAAATGAGGTTACATGAGATAACTTGTTGTTTGAACTAAATGCTTGTCACCATGTATGCTTAGAAGGAGCAAATCTAGCTAAGATAATGAGAATAGAATTTGAAAAGCTAAAAGTGGATTTTAGAAACAGCTAGTGCTTTTGGCAAACCAAACCCCTCGGCCAAACAGCTGCATAGTCTAGAGGTAGAGGAGTAGACTCCTCACACCGGTTAAGTCTAGCTGAGTATTAGTATACTCAGTCTTGCTTGTGGCATAATTTTTGCAGGTACCATTCAGGAAATGGTTGATGGTGTGACTTGGCCTACCACCCTGCCACCGGGTTGGACGGTCGAGTGGGATGTTGCTCCGGCAGGAGAGGAGCACGAGGAGTAGTGGGCTAGGCCTTGCCCATTTCCTCGATACCGACGAGATCGATTATCCGCTGCATTTTATTTTGTGAACTCTTATTTGCTACTCAAAAACTCTGATCTATGTAATAACTCAGTACTTAATTTGAGGTTTCCTGTTTTATTGTATTTCTTCTGTGACTCACCTTCGAGTGAGATTGTGGAATTTGATCCTGGTTAAGTGGCTCTATCAGACTAGATCTGAGGGACTGACAGGTTATTCCGATTTAAGTGTGTTACGGCCCCTGAGGTGTGACTTAGGCACTTAAGCTGGAATAATTTGGGGGGTTCCGCCACATTTCTATTCTGTGTACTTTGATTCATATTATGTAAATGACTCTAGTCTTTAATATTATTACTTACTCTTTATTGTAATTCAAAGCATTGTGCTATGATGAGTCATTATGTAATCGCTGTGTATGTGAATTTCTGATCCTGGCACGTACATGGTTCACATTCGGTTTACCTTCCAAAACCAGGTGTGACATAAGTGGTATCAAAGCCGTGCTGATTGTAGGACCGCTAGCCTAGAGTAGCATTGGCCGTTTTAAGGATTTATTGACTATTACTTCACCCCATCCTTGATTCTGATTCAAAATATTAGTCACCTCGACTAATTCTATGTTGTGCTCCTATATGCCCCCTTGCCAAAATTATTTCATTCTAGTATGGTCTATACTTCTCTCAATCTATTAAATCTGATCTTACTCTTGTGCTTGTGACATCTTTGTAGATGCCCCATGACCATAACCTTCTTGTCTTTTGGGATTCTTTCCTCTTTCGGCATTAAGTTGCAATCATTTGGCAATCTTTATTCCCTGATATTGACATGCTCGTATCCCTGGATTCTTTAATACTCTTGTTTCAATACCTACTGTAAGGAAAATGGACCCCGGGCCTTTTGGCTAATTGAGTTTTGGTGTTTGATGAACAACACAATCCGTGAACTAATAAGTTTTCTAGTGTTTGTGTTTGTAGTTCACAGGATGCGAAGAGAATTGGACCAAGGCAATGAGGATGCAACACCTCAAAAGAAGACATAAAAAGATGCATAGGAGTCCAATACTCAAGAACAAAGAAGCCCGAAGAAAACAACGAAGAAATCCAAGATAAGGGCTGTCAGCCAGCGCCTGGTGGCGCACCAGACATTGGTGTCCGGTGTGCACCGGACTGTCCGGTGAGGCACCGGACAGTCCGGTGAGGCACCGGACAGTCTGCGCTGAGAGGCCGCAGACAGGCGCTCTCTGGCTGTAGCACCGGACTGTCCGGTGTGCACCGGACTGTCCGGTGTGCCAACGGGCAGACGACAACGGTCGGATCCAACGGTCGACTGCTACAGGCGCCAACGGTCGGCTGACGTGGCGTGCACCGGACATCTACTGTGCAGTGTCCGGTGGTGCACCGGACTGTCCGGTGCACCCGACGACAGAAAGCTGCTGCTTTCTGTCCAACGGCTAGTTGGGGGTGTGGAGGCTATAAATACCACCCCAACCGGCCATTCTCAAGTGTGGGAGCCCAAGCAACATACCAAGGCATATTGTAGACATTTCCAAGTGCTCAAACACCCAAGTGCTTAATAGAATCACTCGATGATTAGCGTAGGTGCTTTGCGAAGTGCTTAGGTTAGTTAGACCGCATTAGCGCTTGCTCTAGGTGAATCCTAGTTTGTTGAGTGAGTTTAGACAAACCACACAACCCCTCGGCTCTTGCGTGGGCCATTGTAATTGTACTGAGTGGGGCGAGAGTCTTGCGAGACCGTGACAACCACGTTTGTGTCACGGCCGCCACCGTGTACCGGAGGGAACGAGGCCCGCGGCGTTTCAGCCGGAAGCTCGATAGTGGAGACGGCGGGGAGCGTCCGAGAGGAGCCGGAAGCGGAGCACCACTTGCGCGTGGAGAAGGCCCGCGGCTCTCTACGGAGTTACTCGACCGAGGTGCTTGGCCCTCGCGTGGGCTTCCCTTCGCGTAGGGGCACCAACGAGGATTAGTCGGGACCTTGCACGGTTCCGGATACCTCGGTAAAAATACCGGCGTCATCCACGAGAGTTTGCTTCTCTACTTTGCTCTTTAAGTTTCCGCATTTATATTAAGCATTTAAGTTTCAATCTTGTATTCATACATATCTAGTGTAGATTGAAACTTAGCCTTTGCGGTAGAGATAGCAACACTTAGACAAAACCTAGTTTGCACATTCTAGTTTGACTATTTGCATAGGTTTTGCTCTAGGGATTTAATTGTGGCCTAGTTTAGCGAAAGTTTTAGAAGTCCTAATTCACCCCCCCCTCTTAGGCGTCACCCGTTTCCTACAAGTGGTATCAGAACCCGGTTTGGCTCATTTGAAACGCTTTAGCTTCACCGCTAAAAGAGCCGACACTTTTTGGAGGAAGGGATGGATACCCATAGGCCACCACACTTCGACGACACTAACTTCCCATATTATAGTGCTAGAATGGCTTGTTACCTAGAGGCCGTTGATCTAGGTGTTTGGAGAGTCACTCGTGACGGGATGAAACCTCTCAAGAATCCCGAGAAACCCACCACGAGTGAGGAAAAAGAAATTCATTTAAATGCTAGAGCCAAAAATTGCTTGTATGAATCTCTTAGCATGGATATTTTTAATCAAGTATTTACCTTGAGAACTGCTAATGAGATTTGGCTAAAATTGCATGAGCTCCATGATGGCACATCCAATGTCCGTGAGCAAAAACATTGCCTAGTCTTGAATGAGTATAATTCTTTTGCTATGAAAGATGATGAGCTTGTTAGAGACATGTATTCTCGTTTGAATCTAATTATCAATGAGCTCAATTCTATTGGCATTAATAAGCTAGGTGATGCGGACATTGTGAGGAAGATTATCTCCCTGCTACCACAACAAAGATATGGGAGCATCATCACCATCCTTCACAACATGGAGGATTTGAGCAACATGACCCCGACCATTGTGATTGGGAAAATTGCAGCCTTTGAGATGTCGCGAAAAATGAGTCGGGGAGAGGAGCCAACTTCCTCAAGGCCATATGCTTTTGCATGTGATGAAAGGAAGGGCAAAAAGAAGGCTCCCACTCCAAGTTCCTCAAGTGAAGAAGAGGAAGAAGAAGAAAGTGATGATGATGAAGATAATCAACCATGCACATCATCCTCCGAGGACGAAGAAACAATCCGACGCGTCGGAAAGGTAATGAGGATGATCCGCAAGATTAATCTAATGGGTGTGCCCCTGCAGGTCGAGGATCTTCTCTTTAACATTGACAGGAAAAAGCAAAGGAAGAGAGGATGCTTCGCATGTGGGGAGAAGGGCCACTTCAGGGACAACTGTCCAAATATGGCCAAGCCCAAAAAGGAGAGGAGCAAAGGCAAGGCGCTAACAAGTGTTAGAACTTGGGATGATTCTTCAAGTGAAGATGAACCTCCAAGGACGCGCAGCCATTGGTCCTCGTCACGATCATCACGATCATCACACAAATGCCTTATGGCAAGAGGTAACAAAAGCATTCCATCCTCTAGTGATGAAAGTAGTAGTGATGATGAAGGTGAGGGAAAGCCCTCTCTAGATGAGCTTGCGGAAGCCGTAGAATTTTTCCAGGATGTTTGCACTAAGCAAAAAGCTCAACTTAAAACTTTGAAAAATAAGTTGGTTAGCTCTCAAAATGATTACAAAGGTTTGCTAGAAAAATTTGAAACTTTTGCAAACTTAAATAGTGAGCTATCAACTAAAATTGAGCTATTAGAATCTAGTGCTCCATCCACTGCTACCGATGATAGCCTTATTAAAAAGAATGAAAAACTTAAGGCTAAGTTAGCTAGCTCCCAAGAAGCTATTGAAAATTTGCTAGAGAAAATGGAAATTCTTAGCATACACAACAATGAGCTAACTACTAAGCTAGAAAACATTGGTAGCACCCCAGCAGCATCTTTAGTTGAAATACCTGAAATAATTAAGAAAGATGCTTCTACTTCCTGCTTTGATTTAATTGATGATTCTAACCCCTGCAACCAAGTCGTTGTTGAGAATATTGTTGTAGAGACATGTACGGATGAGGTTGCAAAGGAAAATGAACAATTAAAGCAAGAAGTGGCTCGCCTTGGCAAGACTTTGTATGACAAGAAAGGCAAAGCCAAACAAATCCAACCTCCACAGGATAACACCACTGCGGGAGTGAACAAGCCTATGGAGGGAGAAACTGTGATTTGTAGGCTATGCCACAAGGAAGGCCACAAGTCTTTCCAATGCAAGGCGATGACCGGGGATAAACAAAGACAAAAGCTCAAGCAAAAGCCATCAAGCAAAATCTCAAACACCTACATCAAAAAGGTGAACAAAAAGGATGCTACACCATATTTGATCAAAAAAAAATAACGAAAAGGTGATAGCAATCAAGGCCAACAAGCAAGCCAACAAAGGAAAGGGGGCCAAACGCATCTGGGTGCCAAAGGAGATAATTTCAACCATGAAAAGCATCAAGAAGGTTTGGATCCCGAAAGGGAAGTGAGTGGACCGAAGGTCCTCGGGAAATTTGGAGACTTGGCTAAATTGGGATGTATATCATGGGATACATCATATTGGATCAAGTTTATTGCCAAGTGGGTTAGTGAAAATTTTGGACCCAAATTTCCCACCCATGACTAAGGTAACTAGTTTTATTGTATTTCTCGTTTTTAGATATGCGTATCTATTTATCTTTTATCTAGTTTACCTTTCTTGCCTAGTATTACATTTGTTATGTACTTTTGTTCAAAATCATGCATACTAGGTAAATCATATGGTAGGATTGCTAGTTTTTAATTTCACATACTTAAGCAAACCTACATGGCTTAAAATGTTTAGTTAAAGCACGACACATAGCTTTTATATCACTCCATAGTAAATGATGCATCAATTGAAAATTTTGATTTCTACAAAGTGTATCATTTAACTTACATGTGCCAAAGTTTGGATTATGGATAATTTGCCCCTCTTGATATCAAATCAAAGTGCATGTCTCCTACAAGTATTCAAAACTTGTATGCACACCTTTAGGGGGAGGTTACTCTATAATCTAATACCTTGAGACTAACACCTTTTCAAGTCTATTTCATGTGATAGTCTCATTATAAGGAAAATAAGGTCCCCGGAGAAAGACAACAATCTTCCACTACAAAATCTCCAAGAACTCTCATGTCTCTCAAGCTCACCATTGACTTTCAATTGGTATCTTTTGAGACTACAGTCAGTATCATTTACATGTCTTCTCCAATATTTGATTAGACTATATTTCATATCATATGCTTCCATGTTGCTAAAAATGCATAAGTAGTTAACTCATATTCTGTTAACTATGCATAAGGGAAGTTAGTCTTTTCAAATCTTGTCTTGCACCTCTAATTTTCACATGCTTTTTCCTAAGTAGAGGATCTCTGTCAAGGGGAGTATTTCTTCATCTCTAAAGGGGGAGAAAAACTCTTTCTAAAGGAGACAACTCATTTAGGGGGAGTAATCTTTTGAGGACTCCTTCAAGTGGTATCATTCACATAGTTTAATTTAATATCCTTCTAGTAATATCATTTGATACAATTCTTGATGAGGGCAAGCTTTTATTTACTTCCTACATGCGTTTAATGTCTTCCTTTTCGGTGGTTGATGCCAAAGGGGGAGAAGTTTAGGGACCAAAGCAATGAAAACTATATCAAACACCAAACACCACCAATTTAAAATTTTATATCTCCAAATGACTTTTTCAAGTGGTTTTGGTTATTTGGTCCAAAAATAGGAAGTAAGTGAATTATGGAGTTAGGGGGAGGCTTAAGTCCATAATATCACATTGTGGGGACAATCATGCATCTTAGCAAGTAGATTGCATATTTTCACTCAAATACTTGTATTATTTGCTTGCTTTGGTTGTGTTGTCATCAATCACCAAAAAGGGGGAGATTGTAAGGAAAATGGACCCCGGGCCTTTTGGCTAATTGAGTTTTGGTGTTTGATGAACAACACAATCCGTGAACTAATAAGTTTTCTAGTGTTTGTGTTTGTAGTTCACAGGATGCGAAGAGAATTGGACCAAGGCAATGAGGATGCAACACCTCAAAAGAAGACATAAAAAGATGCATAGGAGTCCAATACTCAAGAACAAAGAAGCCCGAAGAAAACAGCAAAGAAATCCAAGATAAGGGCTGTCAGCCAGCGCCTGGTGGCGCACCGGACATTGGTGTCCGGTGTGCACCGGACTGTCCGGTGAGGCACCGGTAGGGATGGCAACGGGTTTGAAACCCGCGGGTATATGGTTTTCAAACCCGCCTCCGCGGGTTTAATATTAAACCCGCACCCGTACCCGTTACCCGCGACGGGTACAATATGCTACCCATACCCGCGACCCGCGGGTGCCACAAACCCGCGGGCACATAATTATACACATATATTTATACATATATCATCTATATATACATATATTTATACACACATATAACTATACATATACAAATATGTATATATATAATATACACACATATAAAAATTACATATATACACACATATATATATACATACACACACACACACACACACACACACACACACACACACACACATATATATATATATATATATATATATATATATATATATATATATATATATATATATATATATATATATATATATATATATATATATATATATATATCCATTGCGGGTACGCGGGTTTGCGGGCACGGGTATAACATTTTCATACCCGCGAGAAAAAACCCGTCGGGTTAAGAATCAAACCCGCACCCGTACCCACGGGTACAAACTCACACCCAAACCCGCACCCTATAGGGTTTTTACCCGCGGGCACGCGGGTAAAATGTGCCCGTTGCCATCCCTAGGCACCGGACAGTCTGCGCTGAGAGGCCGCAGACAGGCGCTCTCTGGCTGTAGCACCGGACTGTCCGGTGTGCACCGGACTGTCCGGTGTGCCAACGGGCAGACGGCAACGGTCGGATCCAACGGTCGACTGCTACAGGCGCCAACGGTCGGCTGACGTGGCGTGCACCGGACATCTACTGTGCAGTGTCCGGTGGTGCACCGGACTGTCCGGTGCACCCGACGACAGAAAGCTGCTGCTTTCTGTCCAACGGCTAGTTGGGGGTGTGGAGGCTATAAATACCACCCCAACCGGCCATTCTCAAGTGTGGGAGCCCAAGCAACATACCAAGGCATATTGTAGACATTTCCAAGTGCTCAAACACCCAAGTGCTTAATAGAATCACTCGGTGATTAGCGTAGGTGCTTTGCGAAGTGCTTAGGTTAGTTAGACCGCATTAGCGCTTGCTCTAGGTGAATCCTAGTTTGTTGAGTGAGTTTAGACAAATCACACAACCCCTCGGCTCTTGTGTGGGCCATTGTAATTGTACCGAGTGGGGCGAGAGTCTTGCGAGACCGTGACAACCGCGTTTGTGTCACGGCCGCCACCGTGTACCGGAGGGAACGAGGCCCGCGGCGTTTCAGCCGGAAGCTCGATAGTGGAGACGGCGGGGAGCGTCCGAGAGGAGCCGGAAGCGGAGCACCACTTGCGCGTGGAGAAGGCCCGCGGCTCTCTACGGAGTTACTCGACCGAGGTGCTTGGCCCTCGCGTGGGCTTCCCTTCGCGTAGGGGCACCAACGAGGATTAGTCGGGACCTTGCACGGTTCCGGATACCTCGGTAAAAATACCGGCGTCATCCACGAGAGTTTGCTTCTCTACTTTGCTCTTTAATTTTCCGCATTTATATTAAGCATTTAAGTTTCAATCTTGTATTCATACATATCTAGTGTAGATTGAAACTTAGCCTTTGCGGTAGAGATAGCAACACTTAGACAAAACCTAGTTTGCACATTCTAGTTTGACTATTTGCATAGGTTTTGCTCTAGGGATTTAATTGTGGCCTAGTTTAGCGAAAGTTTTAGAAGTCCTAATTCACCCCCCCCCCCTCTTAGGCGTCACCCGTTTCCTACACCTACCTCTAATAAAATCTCTGCTGCCTATTTAAACATTTCAGTTTATATGTCCATGATCTTACTGCCTTTTGAGACCCTTTCCTATTCTATTGTTAAGTCTCTATCTTTTTGGCAATTTTTACTCCTTGGTATTGGTATGCTCATACCATTTGAATCTTGCATACTCTCATTTTCATATATGCTTACCTTTATATGCCAATATCTGTTTAAGACATTTCAATTAATGTGCCCTTGAACACCCTTGTTTCTTAATGATCCATGATTGGTCATTTTATTTTGCACACCCGTGGTAATCTCGTTGTTTCCTTATAACTTCCTTCGGTAATGAATTTTTACCTAAACCCTCCTGTTGGAACCTTACCTATCTTACTCTTGATTGTTTTCTCCACTTTGTCACTTCGCGAGTCTTGCCTTAACTCCATCCTTTGCTATGCTCTTCGTTATTATCATCTTTACCCTTGACACCTCCATATCTTACATTGATGTTTACCTTATACCTGTCATTTAAAATCTCCTGTCTTCCATCTCAATCTATGTGTTGTGCTTTACTTATTTTTCCCTTGGTTGTATCCTCTTCTTTGCCACTTGCGAGTTTTTAACTCCATCCTTTGTTGTGCTTCCGTTTGTTGTTGCCTTTATCTTTCTCATCTCTTGATCTGACCTTGGTGATTACACAATGTCTACTATCTAAAATCTACAATCTCTTATCCCAATTTGAGAGCGGTGTTTTACTTATCTCACCCTTGACAACATCCTCTTCTTTACGGTGTGCAAGCCTTGACTTAACTCCATTCCTTGTTGTACTTGTACCACTTGCTCTTCTATGCCTTCATCTTTTCTCTTACACCCTTGTCTGTTATCGCCTTTGGCCCTTGCAATATTTATGTCTTTACCTAAATGCTTACTTTGAACTTATCCTTTAAAAGCCTCCCTTTTCTTTCAACCCAGGTTTGAGAGCGGTGAGTTACCTATCTCTCCCTTGATTTCTTTTCACTCCTTGTTGTATTACAAGTTTGGTCTTAATTCCATCCTTTGATGTGTCTTTATTTGCTATCACCATTACCTTGTCATCCATCGATCTTACTTTGACACTTATCTTTATGCCTGCTCTTCAAAAATCTCCTCTCTTCCACCTCAATTTGAGAGAAGCAATTTACCTGTCTAACCCTTGGACATACCCTCTCCTTTCCATTTGTAGGTCTTGTCTCAACTCCATCCTTTATGGTACTTATATCTTTTGTTCTTATGCCCCTTTACCTCCTCTATTACATTCTTGTCTGTTATCACCTTTAACCCTTGTAATATCTATACCCTTACATTCACGCTTACTTTGAACCTACCCTTCAAAACCTCCTCTTTTCCATCCCTGTCCGAGGATAATGCCTCACCTACTTCATCAATGACTGCTCCCCCTTCTTTGACACCTTGCAAGTTTTGTCTAGAATACATCCTTTATTGTGTGTTTGTCCGTTATCACCTTAACCCTTGTCATCCCTCGATCTTTACCTTGATGCTTATCATGTACCCACATTTTAAAGCCTCCCCTCTCATTTCAGTTCAAGAGTGATGTCTTACCCATCCCGCTCTTGTTCGTTCATTTTTCCTCTATCGCCGTTGCAAGTATTAGCTTTTGCTCGATATCACCCTTACCTTCCTAATATCTAGATCCTTCCATGATGCTTATCCTATGCCTTCCTTTTGAAATATCATCTTTCCCATCTCGATGTAAGAATGGTGTTTTACCTATCCTTACCTTGGTTGCATTCTCTCCTTGTCGGTTCCAATCCTTGCTTTAGCCCCATCCTTTATTATGCTCATGCCCGTATCCTGCATGTCTTATTGTTCCCCTTGCCTTTCGATGGCCTTAGAGTAGTCTACCCTTTGTAAGGAAATACCACCATCTAGTTAACATTAACATGTAGCAATGAGATGTTTGTTGTTGTATGCTTGTGATGTTTGTCCTTGTGTGATGACTGATTTGCTTCCTTGTGATGAGTGTTGATGTGTTGTGGCCCTTGGTCCGCAATGACATCAGTTTACTAGCTGAGTGCCATAAAGTTAGGTAGTTGGGTGCTCTCCCTTTTCTCTCTTTAATCCATCTATGCTTACCTTTTCTATCTATACCCTTCCCTCTTGCACCTGTCCGGTTGGCATCCTACAACCTCTCTTAATCAGTCAAGATCAGAGTCAACAACATCTTCACCAAGTGCATATCAACGCTCCTATTAAGGGGGTTAGTCGCTAACCCCAATGAAGACCATGCGATCAACATCAACCAACAAGATCAAAGTGGCACATCGGAAGCGTGTGTGGGTCCTAACCCACAGGTCCAAGGGATCCTCAAGAAGTGTATCGCTTGGTCTCGAGCGTCTGAAGGGAAAAGCAACAAGTCCACAAGTTAAGCTTGCAGAACCAAAGTCAACTCAAGAAAGCCGTGAACAACCTATGAACCAATCTAGTTTTTCTTGCTAGCCTCTTCTTGAATCTCGTGGGCAAGATTCTGTTAAGGAGGTTAGATTTGTAACACCCTGAATTTGGGGGTATAAAATTTCTTTTTTGATATCCACCAAATTCAGGTGTTACCTTCTTCCTCCCCTTCCTTTTCGCTCCTATATTCATTTTTTCCAAGTAATTGGGATTTATATATCAACTATAGGTGTTAATGAAATCCTAGAGAAGCTTTGATTATTGCATCATGCCGGAGAATATATTACTTTTGTTTGTGGAGCGATTTCATTGAACATTCATTTTATTAGGAGTTTAAATTCAAATAGTAAGAAGAAAGGAAAATAGACAAGAAATAGACAAAACTAAAATAATAATAAAAAGAAAAAAAAATCTTTCCTTCCCCTCCCTTCCTTTAGCCCAGCCCAGCTGCCTCCCCGTGCGGCCCAATTCCCCCCCTCTCGCGCGGCCTGGCCGCCTCGCCCGCCAGCGCAGGCGCGCGAACGGGTTTGGTCGCCGCCGCCTCCGCTGCCTAGTGGGGTCTGCGCGCATGTCTACCCCACTTATCCCGGCGTCCCCTGCTCCCTTCTCCCTCCCACATCGCCCAACACTCTCTCCCCCTCACCTCGCCCTCATTCACACCAGAACCGCCGTTCCCGCGCCTCGGAGTCGCCCCGACCGCCCGGCCACGCCGTCGTTCTTCCACCGTGGTGAGCTGCTCCTCCCTTCTTTCCACCCCCTCCGTTCCTCCCTTTTCTCCTTAGCCAAAGTGCAGCCATGGCGCGACGCGCCCAACGGCCCGCGGCCGGCATGGCACGACTAGCTCGGCCAACGCCCCGGCGTGGTCCGCCTTGTGTGCGGCCGGTGGCCTATGTTCGTGTTGGCACGGCGTGGTGGCTCGGCGTGGTGGCTCGGCGCGGTAGCCTTCGTGGCTCACCCGCAGCGACGCAACGTCTGAAGCGCGACCATGGTGCGCTGGTCCAGCAATGTCCCGGTGAGGTTTCGCGGTCAAGCCCCCTGCACGCCGCCATCCGTCCAGTCGTCGCTGCCTCACCCATGGTCGCGCATGCGCGTGCGGGCAACTGCCGCTGCGCCTCGGATCCACCGGTGGCCAGCACCCTCGTCGGGCGAGTCCGACGTCATGTCCCCACGCGTGGCGGCTAGCAGCCCCTGCCCTCCCCTTCGCGCGCGAGTCCGCGGCTCAACCAGCCAGGGCACGGTTTCTAGGAGCTCGACGCCAAGTCCCTACTCTCCTGCTCGTCGTTACCCCTCCGTCCCTCGGCCAGCGTCCTGGTCAGCTCCGGCGAACCACTAGTGAAGCTGTCCCTGCGCCAAGCCTCGACGTCGCCAGGTCGGAGTGGTCGTTGCGCAACCTGCGCGCCCTCGATCCAACCCTTGTGCGCGTCGTTCGTTGTTCGTCGTCTAGCCATACTCGTACCCTCGCTCGTCGAGTTGGGCAGCACGCGTCTACCCCCACGCACGGCCCCCGCACGACACAATTCGCCGAACCGCTCGCGCAGCAGCCCCAAACGCGTTCTCGCAGAGCGCACCCGCTTTCGCATATGTGCGGCGCATCATCTAGGCTCTGACGGCGTCCGTCTACCCTTTCATCTACCCCCTAGAACTCGCTCGTCTACCCCCTGCGTGCGCGCGTTCGCGCCGCTCGCCTCATCGTTGCCCACTCTTCGCGCCCGGTGTCGCCATGTTGTGCTTGTCGTGTGCCCTCGCTCGAACGAGCACGTTGTTGTGCGCCATTGTAGCCATCGCCCTCATGCGTTGTTTCGTGTTGTTCGTGCGTTATTTAATTATTTTCATTATGGTCGCTCACGCCAATTAGTCATTTCTTATTTAGTTGTCGGTTATCTAAAATAACAATTTAATTAGAACGAGTCTATAGTTTTAACTCGTGCTTTTATAAATATAAATGTTAATTAACTTGAATATTACCGGCTTAAACACTTTTAATTAATTATTTGCTAGTTTTTGTCTGCGCGCGGCGTCGTTTGCGTGTCACCGTGCTGTTCGAGCGCGTAGTCGCGTAGACTCGAGCGTGTCATATGCTGTCGTGTGCGTCGTTCTACGTGTCATCCGCGCGCTGTTTCACACAGTGTCGCGTGTCGTCGCGCATCTTTCGCGCGTTGTCACGCGCGTTATTAAATTATTTTCGCTTATGATCACTCACGTTAATTAATCACCTATGTAGTTGTTAAATATTAGAATATCAAATTAATCGAAACTAAGTAGTGGCGTTAATTTATATTTTATAAATGTTCTGGCTATTACTTGCGTAACGTAAACTATAACTTCTCGACCGTAGCTCCGACTGTTGCGTTCATTTTTACTCACGTGATCGTAGAAGCGAGCTATATTCCGTATTACATATTTTTATAATGTTTTCCTTTGCATGGTGTAATGTTCTTATGCATGTATATGTTTGCTTGTCCCTGTTCGTATTTGCTGTGTGTCGTGAATAGATCGTGATATGTTCCTGAGCTTTGAGGAATCGACGATCAAGCCTTGGTGGCCAAGTGATCAAGTTCTTCGAGTTCTACGAGATTGAAGACCCTGAACATCCGTTTGGTGAAGGCAAGTGTCCTCTGACCTATTATGTCCCATTTACTTTATAATTCATCAACCCACATACCATGATCAACCTAAGGATTGACTAGTATTCTGTTTTCCTGTCGTTGTTTACCCTTTGGGAATTGATTACTATGATTAGTTCTATGCTAACGCTTTACTTTAATCAATGAACATGATGAGATACAATGATGATACTATAATTTTATTCTGGATATGATGATATACTTGTGGCATTTTAGGGGACTCGAGCGGTTTCTCGAGTGCCTCTCCGTAAGGACCTGTTCGTTGGATGACCACCCGGGAAAACTGTGCAACCATGAGGGTGGTATGAGACACCCTTAGCTAAATCATTAGAGGAACAAAGGTGTAGTTCTCTTTGCCGTCGTGCCGTCAATGGGGCTCGGTGTATGCTGCTCGCTATGCCGAGGGTGGATTGCCCCTTGGGGAGGAGTGTGGTACATTTAGGAAACCTAACGGGCGGCTACAACCTTAGGGAATCTTTGTAAAGGCTTCGTAGTGAATCCCTGGGCATTGTTCTCGGGAGTGAACAACGGTCTTGCAAGTCTGGGCTAGAGAGGGAATCACATCTCGTGGGTAAAGTGCGCAACCTCTGCAGAGTGTTATGAAACTGATATATCAGTCGTGCTCGCGGTTATGAGCGGCCAAGAGAGCTCCATTGATTAGAGACACATTGATCAGAGATGCTTTGTTTACAGATGATGATGATAAGGATAATGCTAGTTTCTATTGTGATTATGATTATGGTTATGGTTTCTAGTATCCTTTCCATTTGGAAATGATACTTTTGGGTTAACAACTTGGGTTGATGTTAAAATCTGGCTCTCTACTAGTAATAATTACCTCACCAACTAAAATCAACTGCTTGACCTTAACCCCACATAAAGCTAGTCCACTACAACCAAACGGGACATTTGCTGAGTATGTTGATGTGTACTCACCCTTGCTTTCACAAAACACCAGGTTGCCTCTGGTGCAATCTATGCTCAGGTAAAGAAGGAGGTGTCGAGGCGGATATCCAGGAGTTCCAGGACTTCGACGAGTTCGAGGATTAGGCTAGCGACCTCCCCCAGTCAGCTGCATGTGGTGGGTTTATATACGTTGGCTACGTTTCTATTTAGTGTACTTTGATTCATATTATTTAAATGACTCTAGTCTTTAATATTATTACTTACTCTTTATTGTAATTCAAAGCATTGTGCTATGATGAGTCATTTATGTAATCGATGTGTACGTGAATTTCTGATCCTGGCACGTACATGGTTCGCATTCGGTTTACCTTCCAAAACCGGGTGTGACACTGTTGTTGTAAAACATACAAAAAAGAACAACTGGAACTGGACATGATATGATTAACTTTAACACAACCCTCTAATTGATCATCTTGTTTCATGCCAAAAGAAGATTTCATATTTGAACAAATATATACGCGATGTACCATATAGTCTCCTTTCCAATTATATCTTCCAATAACATGATATGTATATTTAGATAACCATGGCAAATCAGCACTAAAAGAAAGTTTCTCCTCTAAATTATTTAAATTACATAGAACATCAAATTCAATATAGCCCAAAGTATTTAAAGAAGATAATAATTTCAGCTCATCATGCACAATAGTTATAGGATTGAAAGTTCTTATTTCAGTACAACTAATATGATTGGAAGAAACAATATCAAGTTTGTGCTCAAGTTGTCGCATATAAGTAATAGAAGAATCATCACACAACTCTTTTTTATCACAAGAATTACTAGTACAATCATCATGTAATAAAGGTAACTCAAGTTTATTTGAAGGTATGACATCATTGGAAGAAACAAATCATTCTCTCATAAGCATTTTCATATTAGCCCAAGTTTGTGGTTTATCAGATGGAGTTAAGGACTCCCACCAAGATAAAGTAGAATGGGTCAAAACACTAGTTGCCTTTTTTATCTTTTTCCGTTCACACATAAAATATTTTGCAAAAAGACAATCTATCTTAGTTTCCCACTCACTATATTTTTCAGCATCTATACCATCATAGGATGGAAAGGCATGAATATAATCACATGTGGAAGAAGTTGTAGGCTACGGTAGATGAGTCTTCATCGTGTCCATCTGTTCAACAAATCCTGAAACTCTCTTCAACATTTCAGTGTTCATGTTGAGTGCATCACACATAGCTCTCATCATGTCACGGAGCTCCAGATGAAATGTTCCTGTCATTGTTAGTACAAAACAGAAACAAAGCAACAAGCAAAAGGTGTGAATCCTACAACTACTTTCAAGGATGGTGTTGGAACACAAGTTATGAAGCGTCTTACCCTGCTCTTACAAGGTTCTTACCAGCACTGCAGGTGTCAAACGGTGGCCGGTGTGCTAGCGCAAAGAGCGTGGGTGTGATTGCAAAGGGGTACCTATTCTGATCGAGAGAAAGGTGGAGCTTTGGGAAGGCTCACTAATATATATTTGTGGCACACAAGTCAGTAACAGATAGCAATGTTGAATAAGTGTTCTAAGTACTCGTCCTAGTTGCTGGCTTAGAAAATATATTAGAACAATAGGACCAAGGCACAAGAAAGAGGAACAAGTATGTAGGTACAACAAAGAAATGAGTTAGAAGCAAATTAATCACAGAGGTGCACAGAGCAATGGCGTTTCTCCTTATGTGGTACTCTTTTTTCCTGTTTTCTTCTTTTTTTCCTCTTTTTCCCTGTTTTTTGCTATTTTTTGCGATTTTTCTTTTTTCAAACATATTTTTTTATTTTTTCTCTTTTGCAGCAGCGCATAAGAAGTAAACACACCAAGTTTTAGATTTTTTTGCACAAAGACGCGTCCTCTATAATTTCTGCAAGTTTGCCCTAAAATCGGATTAAATGTTTGGAAAATGAGAACTCCTATTTTCAAGCCGAATTTGGGGATTTTAAAAATGGCGAATCCGGCAAAGTCAGAGAGAATTGGATGCAAAATTTAATTCTGTGCGATTTGAAAAAGTGCCCGATTCAAGTTCCAAGGCGAAAGTTATGGTCGTTTTAAGTTTGGACTTCGAATCAGGGTTTCTGGCGAGGCGCTGGAAGGGTGGGGGCGATTTTGTGGGTATGGTCGGTTTGGGTGATTGGGTCGGTTTATTGAGATTGAATTTGTGGAATAATAGTGGATGCTGATGACCAAACTGACCCAAAAAAATCTAACCCAGCAACCAAATTAGGGTTGTTGGCGAGGCAAATGAAGGGTGAATGGTGTCGATTTTGTGGATAGGTCGGTTTTGTGGATGGATTGGTTTGTCGAGATTGAGTTTGTTGGGTGGCAGCGGATGATAATGATCAAACTGACCTAAAACAAATCTACACCAGCAACAAGACCTTGACCTAGGAAACAAACTCAGAACTGTGGACTCTAAAACTGAATTGTACAAAGGCTAATGCGATGGTTTTAGGTCAGGATAAAAGGATCGTAGTTTTTTTTGGATTTTTTGTAGGTTATAGGACGAAAACAAAACAAATCTAAAGATAAGATTATACCTTACGGTCAATCTGAATCTGATACCACTTGATAGAGTACGAAGGTCCGATCTTCCGTGATGTACGATAACTTGATTGGGTGGAGATCTCAACGTTGATGATCCAAGGCTCCGAACGAACGGATCCTCGCAATCATACACCCCTGCTCTACTAGTTATCACCCGTGACACACGAGTTACCTCGCCACGAAGGCTTATCCCTGCAAGCGCAATCAAGAACACAAGCAAGAACAGAAAGAACACAATCAAATTTGCATTGATCACGAGGTGGGGTTTCACAAACCGATGAATGGTGACACTGTTCGATGATAGATATGATCTAAGCAAAACCCAAACCCTAATGTTGTGGTGGCTGCTGTTAAAATAGAGGTTAGGGGCGTGCGTGACCCCTGGTCGCACCCCTAATGGGCTCCAACACGATACATGGCCCCACAGACGGTGTCGCAGCATCAAAACAGAATCTGAATGTTGAATTGTTTCGAGGATTCCCATTGACTCCAGATGAATTTTAAGCTGGTTTCAGTTGGGTTGGAAATCTTATCTTCTTATATTTTCATCCATATAAATACCAACAAAATCAGAGTTTGAATGCATCCTAGGCATCCGTTTTAGTGCAGACTGGTCCTAGACTCTAAGGTAGAGACGAAGTTGAGTCAGACTTGGCTTTCTCTTGTTGTGAACGTCCTATCTTCTCCTCCTTGATATCTTGGCCTTTCCCAAGTCCTTGGTGGTCCTCTCCAAAGTTCCTAATCATCAAAACATCCATGGCACAAAGCTTAAGCTCTAAAATACAATTGACTAGGTAAGAACGAACCTGAAGATTTAGCTGTCGTGCACGTGTTCGTGTTGTCAGCCCATGCATTATTTGTATGGGAGTGATGTCCTCATCAGCAGGAGTACCTGTAATACTAAAAAATGCACTAGAAAATAACTGTTATCTTGTTGTTTTAAGTACCTTCGGAAGGAGAAGGCCCCTAATTGTAGCCCCTCGAAGTATTAGTTTGTTTCTTTGTAACAAACTCAGACCACTGAGCAAACAAAGGCCTTGTACCGAAGGTCCGAAAATACCTTCCCTGAGTTTTGTTAGCAAAATGATAACAAACTCTTCATAAAAAGTTTGCAATGTGGGACCCTCTTACAACGATAAGTTAAAGTTTGACTTTTTTGTTTTCCCGCGCTTGTCGCGGGCCTTGTGTATAAAAAGGATCGAGATATACATTCAATAATCACAATGTCTGCTTGTTTTTTTAGAATAGCTCGTGCTTTTGCTGAAAACCCAAAGGTTGTTTTCATAGTCCTTTGTTCGTAGTTTTGACCTTTTCGATTTCCTTGAAATGGGTGGGGAGAAGAAGAGCGAAGAGCTTGCCCTTGTTGAGTTTCAAGAAGCCATGGAGAGAGCCAATGTAGAGAAGATTACTGATGAAACATTGGTCGATTTGTCAGATGATTCTGAGGATAGTGAAGATTTTGACTTCGAGGAGGAAACTGATGATGCCAAAGAGTGATCCTAGAAGCCGAGTCATGTTATCTTTGGCAAATCCATTGTGAAGAAAGGTCATATCAAAGCAATGAAGGGTAACTATTTTCATGATGTTTCTATTGTGAGACCTGATGGGAATGCTATCGTTTTGCTTCCTAAAAAGATGAAGAAGTAGCATTCCAAAGCTTTATGAAGGTTGGGCTTCGATTTCCTCTTCACAGGATGTTAGTAGAAGTGTTGAAAAGGTTTGATATATATCTTCAACAGCTTACCCCTGATGCTTTCATTAGGGTAAGGGTTTTTATTTGGGTAGTGAGGAGTCAAGGTGTGGAACCGAATGCCAATTGTTTTTGCAATATTCATGAGCTTCTTTACCAATCAAAAGAAATTGAGAAAGAACAACACCATAATAACTTTGGTTGCTACACCTTCGTGTACCGGTCAGACGCCCATTGCTCCATTCCGAATTTTCGAGGTAAATGGCCAAGCTCTTGGATAAAGCAACGGTTTTATGTAAAAAATGATTTGAAGAAGAGGGAAGATATTAAGAGGGTTATCCATAGGCCCATTATGTCTCGCTTTAGCATAAAGTGGCCAGCTGTTGTAGAGACAGAAGAAGCTCAAGCCTGATTGGTGGCCTTTAATGCTATTAGCAGCTACATTTGTACTCGAGATTTGGTTTAGGAGCATGCAGCTTTTAAAGTATGGCCCTTCTAAATGAGTGGGAAATGCTGAATGTGGAAGAAGGTGGTGCATCTAACCAAGGGGCTAGGAAAAGATGGTTTGGTGCACTTAAAGTATACATATCGATACAAGAGTTAGTTTGGAGAGCCAAATGATGAATGGTTGGATGCTATCGAAGCAACGTGTAATGAAATACTGGGGAATTACATGAAAAAGGAACATGAAGCTTTGACCACTGCCTTTGGTGCTCGGGGAAAGAGGAGATTGAACCGAGTTTTTGACGCTATCCATTTTGTTTATCTTGATTATTGCTTCCCTGTTCCAAGCAAAGGTCATAAAAGGAAAAGCGCTTTGAAGTCACCTTCCGCTGCGCCGAAGAAGAAAAAGGTGAAAGTTTTGGCAAAATAGCCAAAATCTTACTATGAAGAGAGAGCAGCAGTGCTGCCTACGCTCGTGACTTCTGTCAAGGAAGTTACTATTGCGGCCGCACCAGCTGATGAGCCGAAGGTTGAATCACCAAAGGTTCAATTGCTCGTATCTACAAAGGTAATGGTTGATGTATTCTCTGTTTGTTTTTATTAATTGTATCATTATATTCTTTATGATAGACTTTAGTCTTCAATGTAGGAGGAGAAGAAAGATGAGGATGAGGTCACTAAGGTGCCAATCCAGGATGAAGTGCCCTTGGCTAACCTGCAACCAGAGGCGTCAACAAAGGCATAGGCCCAGTCGAAGATTAAAACAACACTTGGGGGAACACCCCAAAAAGGAAAGAGAATGGCGAACATTCTGAAGGTTGTTCTGAAGCCTTTGAAGGTGGCATCGCCCATGGCGCCGAAGATTATTGAGACTCCTTTTAGCACGCCTATTTCTGAGAGTCTGACAATTGGGTTAAAGGTGGATGCCATCCCAAAGACTTCTCTTGATATGGACAAGGCTAGCGCTTCGAAGGTTTACACCATAACAGATGCTATTAGGGAGAAAGAACAAGAAAATGCTGAAGTCTTTAAAGCTAAAGGCTCTATAGAAGAAAAGACTTCATAGTGATTGAAGAAATGTCGTTTGAATGATGTGAATACATTATTTACCATGTCTCTGTGGGAAAATTTTCTGCTGAACAGATTGTTGAGGTCCAAAACTATGTTGAAGATCTGAGGTACCCCTTAGGCTCACTTGTCTATGGTGGTAACGACAAAGATGATTATCTTTCTATAAAAGTTGATTTAGATTTTATACTCAAGTACTTTATATTTAAATATGTACGTTAGATAAGAATTTCTAATAATATTAATATAGCTTAATTCAGTATCCACATAACTAAAATAATAGATTAAATATTGTTGAACATAGTTTCCTTTTCAATGAATTATATCATTTGTTCCTAAATTAAAATTAAAGATAATTAATAGATTAATTATCCTTTCTCATAGTTTATTAATCAAACCTATAGCCAATTTATGCATAACTAGATATTGGCATGATTAATCATTTCAAAGAATTTAATCCACATTATATATATCACTTAGTTTTTCCTAAAGAATAAAATAAAGTAATTAGTGTTCATGTTATTTTTTATAATTAAAATGTTAGTTTATATATTGACCATGAATGTAGTTTTCTTAATAAAATATAGGCCATGTGCTTACTTATAGAAATAAAATATGATTACTTACTTATCTCAAAATGTGAGTTTGATCAAACTTTTGTAACTAAAAATAACAATCATATAATATTCTGAATATAGCTTTTTCAATTAAAACATAGACTATGTGTTGTCCTAGTTAATCTAATGAAGAATTACTTGTTTCATCATCTTTTGCTCAAAATCTATTTAGGCCTATAACCTCAAAATTTTCATAAGTAAATGGCTAACAATGTTTATTATTGTGTTTTAATATTGTGAAACCACAACCTTAGATTTATAACATATATCTTCTCTAAAAAGGTTTAATAATGTTTAATAATGTATTTTATGAACTCTTAATATTAGACATACAACATATGACTTTTATAAAAGATTAAAATGGTTCACCTAATGTTTGTAGATTTCTAATTAAGGTATTCCCATGTTTATGTCTAGTATTATAAAATATAAACCGAACCTTTTTGAAAAGAGCGCCTTCTTCTTATAACCATTGCTTTTGATGTTTTGAAAAGAAAATGCTCTTTTTGTTATGCTTTCTTTTAATTTTGTCTAAGGTGAATATTGTATGTTATTGAGTGGTGTTTGTTTCTTCTTGTTGTTATGTGATGTTTAGAGACTGATCCAATAGTTGAGAAACAAGATCTGTTTCGTGGATGAACCTCAGGTTTTCTATAAGCAAGACAAGTGGTCTTCTCCCCTGCATATTCTGTTTGAACCTAATCAACACATGATAACTAAGTTACCATTCATGATATGCATAATTTGATGGGTTACCTATTCAGATACACCTAACCTTTCCAACCTTATTCCTTGTTAACATGGGTTATGATCTAATCAAGTAGCTATGCTATTGCTACAACTTTAACTTTATGTTGATACTCCTTTGATGATATTAATGTTCCAAATGGTAAGTTTACATTATTATTGCTAATCCGATGATTAAGCAAGATCATATTGTGTTAAATGGAACATAAAGTGACCACCCAGGAAAACAGTGCAACCACGAGTGCTATCATGGCTCTGGCTTTGGTAATTAGCTTAATGTGTTTAGTGCTTAGCAACCTTACCTAAATATGGGCAAGAGGGAGGTGGTTTTTGGTGCATCTCTTTTAGGGGTGCCCAGGGTTGTCACCATCCCGACTCGAAACCTTAGTGGGTTGTTTCGTATTAAGTGTATTTTGTGAAAGCCTCATAGTGGATCCCTAGCCATTCATCTCAGAAGTGAATATGTGACTTGCAAACCCAGGCTAGAGGGGATACATGGCTTGTGGGTAAAGTTGTGCCACCTCTGCAGAGTGTAAAATTGATATATGAGACGTGCTCACGGTTAAGAGCAGCCTAGACCCTCACATGATAATCGAACTTGAAGATGAAAATAAATCATGTTCTATTACGCTCAAGCGGTTGAGCTTCATGATGATGATATTTTGGTTCAAGTGGTTATGAGCTTTATGTTGATGATTATTATTTATGTTGATTATTATTATTTATACTTATGACTATTATTTCTGATGTTGATTATATTACTCATGCTTAATATTGGGATGGTATATACTTATACTTAGTAATCAGGTGTTGATAATAAAATGGTTGACCAACTAAAATGCTAACCGCATTAAAACTTTAGCCTTACCTTGTTAATCTTTCATTTTTCACCCCACTTGCTGAGCCCCCACCATAAGTGAGCTCACCCATGCTTAGTTATGATCAGAAGTTGCAGATGAAGATATGATGGTGAACTTGATGGATGCCAGTCTAGTGATACCCCCAGTCATCTTCCTATGAAAGGATGTCCATGTTTCGCTATACTTTGATGAATAAAGGCTAAGACATTAAGTCTATTCGAAGTGTAATATATTAATATAATCTTTATTTACACTTTTATGTGTTGTTCTTTTGATATATTACACTTGTGATGTCAACATATGTGTGGAAATAGATCCTGGCACACATATGGTATGCACTCAGTTTTGCCTTTAAAATCGGGTGTGACAATGGTCAAGCTAACATGACGCCAATGTGATAGGGTCTAGTGCCACCGGACACCTACCATATGGATCAGAATGATCACTAAAATGGGAGTTTGGCAGAGGTTTGGTATGCACCGGACCTACTATACTGAGAGATCTGGTGCACCCAAATCCAACCCAAATTTTTGTGGGAGTGTTCTAATGGCTATATGGGTGGTTGGGGGCACAAATATAGCTCCAACCAGTCCATTCAATACACAAGACTTGAGCAATAACTCCAATACACTAGAGCAACACTTCCAAATAGATCAAAGCCTTCCAAGTGCCACCATAGAAATAATTGGACAAAGGGATAGTCTTTTGTGTGTGAATTGTTATAGAGCCTTGAGAGGGTGCTAAAGAGAAGAGTGTGTGTCGTGTTATTGAGTCTTGGTGCAAGGCACCCATCCATTATAAAGCTAGCAATAACCTTCAACATGTGAAGTGCCTTGTAGAGACTCTGGTCTCTCGATTGAGAAAAGCAAAGGGCAACTCAAGTTTGATCTTGGTGATCACTTGAGTGAGGAAAGAGTTGAGAGAAACCTGATCCTTAATGGACTCCTTAACGAAGACTTAGGTTTAATTGTGAAACATATCTCTAGTAAACAAATTATCGTGTCTCTATTGTGTTCTTTTTATTGCGATTGGTTTTAGTCCTTTACTCACAAAGTTCTTTTGTGATTAATTTTCTCTATATGTTCTCTTGTTACTCTCTAAGTCTAAATTCCTCACCTTCAAAAGAGCAACTATGCAAGAAGAATCTTTCCCTTCACTTCTATTTACTTACATATTGTTTTAACCTCTAATCGGGATCAAGTTTTGTTTTAAGCGATAAAATTCAGGTTTCGCCCATTCACTCCCTCTCTAGGCAACTTTTACCAATCAAGACATAATAAATTACATAATTGGACTTAGAATAAGTAGTTGTACTATAAAGAGGGAAACTCAAAAAAGTAGAATGGTTACTTCACTACAAAAAATGGTTTTGTATGACAAAAGTAAAGTGTCATGTTTAGTACAAAATTGGTCATAAAAAGCATCTTATGACGAAAATGTTGTGTCATAAGGGTCGTCATATAACGACTGTCACATTATGTACCTTGTGACGACTGTTTAGAGTACCGTCACATAATGTCATCACCTTTTGTGACGGTTGCGTTCGTCTGTCACATATTGTTGCTATATATGTCGGTGTTATCTGTCACATTTTTTCCAGTCAATGTGTCACCTAATGTTGGGATCGTCACTTATGGCGGTGTTATCTGTCACAGTTTTGTGTATTTTTTTACGATGCAGGACCGTCATATATTAGTTTGTGGATAATGTGACAGCTTGGTTTTGTTTAGTTTAATATGGCACCCACATACAGTGACCATATAGTGACGACACACTGAGCTCTCATGATAGCTCACAGAATCATAATACACAGAAAAGCCATCATACACAACATTCTCATCACAAGTCATACACAATTCTAGCACACTAGTTCTTCCACAACAGAGGTTCAAACATACAAAGGTTCCACCACAAAGGTTTGAAGCATTCAAACAGATTGCACGTAGTTCTGACAAAGTTCTAACCATAGATATGTTCTAGCAAGGTAGAAAACCTTAAGCAAAGGCATCATCCTCAGACTTGGTATGCATCCCTACCTCAATCTTTCTGAAGTTTCAGGACAGCTCGTAGCAGTGCATTGGTCTCTTCAAACTTGGTATGCATCCCCTTCACTTCCTCTTGGGTCTGGTGCAGCAAACTTTGGTTTTCTTCAAGTGCGGCATGTTGAGCTTGTAGTTGTGCTTGCAACTCTTCCTGCTTCCTAGCAGCTTCCTCTCTTTCAGCTTGGAGTTTTTCCTCAAACTGAGCTTGCATGCGTGCTTGTGCAGCTAGCGATGTGGACCGACCAGTCTTGGACATTGTAGGGACACCAATGTTTGGAAGGAAGTTGGATGAGCGGCTAATCTGGCTGAGACTATCAGCAACAATCTTGGAGGGTGACTTTTGTTCTTCTCCTTCTTCTAGCTCTCTTTCCTTCTCTGCAACCATTTGCTCCTACATAAAATGAATGTACTTAGTAACAAGGCCATACAAAAGTGTTGAATCAGGCATTTACTTGAGTGTAGTACATGTAGCTTACATATATCTCATTTGCAAGCGGAGTACGACCATTTCGGGGACTATTCATACATTCCCCAAAGAAATCAACAGCATCCGGCTCCATGTTGTTGTACTTAGTCCTCTGCGGCATATAAAAAACTTGGGATATAAGATTTGTCATGAAATATTAGTACATGCCAACAACAATACAACATAGTCAAATAATGACTGATAGTTTAAGAAAAAGAACACATGAACATGCATCAATGCTGCCTAGATAGGTCAAGACTAATAACATGGCCTAAAGAAACCCTAGTACTGATGATGATCATGTTTGATGACATAGCAATTGTCCTGTTGTTTTCTATTTTAGATGGTCACCATAAAAGAATTGGAGCATAAGCACCTATTGATTATACCTCATTTAGCACAGCGCAAATATTATGAACATGGGAGCTCATCTCAGAAATCAGATGGCCAATCTCAGAATTAGCTACTCAATCAACACCAAATAGATATTGCACTTATTCATTTCATGACATATCACAGCTTTCCTATTGGCATAAACCTCACATCTGATGAAATGAATAGTCAATAACGCTCCAAAATGTAAGTCCTTCAGACCAAAGAGATATTTCACTTATTCATTTCATGACTTATTAGCTCATCTCAGAAGTAATTGGAGCACATGGTAACTTTACATTTCAGTAGCACATGGTAATTATTATGCTACATATTTCCCATCTTTGAAGCTAGTTTTAGAAAAGACATAGTATACATACCAGGCTGTAACGATGGGCTATATAGGACCTAGCTCCAGTCCTTTGGTGAAGCTGCACGTTGCCTCGATTTGCTTTGTTCTTAGCAGATTTTTCCTACAGCACAAATGCAATATAGATTTTTCATTCACATGCACAGTTTGCATTACATATTAGTTTGCATTGCATAGTAACAAAAGCAGAAAATGTAGTTATTGACCTGATTCTTTGGGTCACACCAATACTCTACCAGCCCAGTCCAATCCTCTTTCTTCATTTTAGGTGGAGGTTGCATGGCCAACAACTGTTCTTTTGTCAGTGACTCGTCGAAGTACTTCCTTTTCAGGTTATACCTCGTCTGCCTCACTCCCCTCTTTATGATATATATGCATGCATCTTTGCTTGGTCCCTCATTCTTAACATCGACATCCAACCTTGACTAAAGCCACACATGGGAGTAGATTAATGCTAAAAATTATTATGAGGAGTTAAATAGTTGTCTCACAGTGACTTTGTCAAGCACTTTTCCTACTTCTGCCTGCCCCACGGAATTGTCATAAAGCTTCCAAGATTTGTAGATAGGTAGGTTGTCTCTAAGGGCAACACCAGTTTCTGATGCCAGCTTCGCTACTTGAAGTGGGACCTCCGGTCTTTTCTTCCCTTCAGCCACGTGGATAGCCAACCGGTTTCCCCTATTAAGCATCTTCTCTAAGCCATAACCCATGGTTTTCTTGCGGACATTCTTTTTGGGCCCTACATTGGCAAATAATAATAAAATTGTGTTATTATAACAGTAACAAATGTAGATATTAAATGAACAAACCAATGCTTGGAACATTTATTGTTTACCTGGAACTAAGTCACCAACTGGTTCTCCTTCATTCGGATTACCCTCTGAAGTAGCAGCATCAAATTGCTCAGCTGACTCATTGATGGCATTGCTTTGCCTAGAGCTGTGCCCACCTGGTGAGTTGTCCGTAGGAACTGTTTTGTTAACACTAGTTGTGGGAGTAGGTTGCTGAGATACAATAGCAGTGGCTGCAGGAGTACTATGGTGAGGGTTTGCACTAGGAGAAGACATGGCTGCACTAGCCCTAGTGAATCTAGGAGGACTATGGTGAGGGTTTGCACCAGGAGAAGACATGGCTGCACTAGCCCTAGTGAATCTAGGAGGACTATGCATGGTGTGTCCACCAGGCGTAGACATGGTTCCACTAGTCCTTGTGTATCTAGTAGGTCTAGGCATTGTGTTTGGAACTGGTGAAGACATTGCTTGAGTGGACCTGGTCATTTTTGGAGGAAAAGACACTGGGTTTGTAGTTTCAGTGGTCTCAGTAGTGGTTGTACTGGCCCGGACCTGTTGTTGGGTACTACTGGAAATGGCATTTCTTTTAGGGGTGGCTTTCGAAGTGGTCTTAGGAGGCAAGGGATGTCTTGGCTTAGGTGGCGGGCGGCCTCCAGGCAAAGGCATGGCTGCACTTTGCCTTGTCAATCTGACTGGTGTGCATGGTGGCTGGTGGTTGGCAGCCGGCATTGTTCCTGCCTTTTGCTTCTTTTGGTGAGGGCGAGTTCCTGGAACCATCTGTGTCGCCTATCAAGAGGAAAAATGTAGGTGAGTAATTATGAAAGAAGTATATGTTTTATTAGGTAAAATGGAGTATATGTATGAAATAGGCAGGCCATGACCATGTGAATTTGGTTAGCAATGCATCTCACCTCAGTATTGACCTCATTATTGAGGTCATCATCATAGTCATCATTAGTGTCAGATTGGTTTTCAATGTCAGAGCATGGATCGTAATCATTGTCAGAATCTATAGCCTTCCCTCTTCCCTCTTTCTTTTTTGGTGAAATAACATCTCTAACAGTCTGTGCTAAGACATGAATGCCCAAAGAATTAAAAACTTGCTGAACATGCTTTACAGTCTCATCCCTTGCCACCTCATACTTGGTTTTTTCCATTTCTTCTATTACTTATTACAGAGAAACGTAGAAAGAGCAGAAACTGAATCCAGTTTCTGCACATGAGTTGAAGAAACAACTAACGCATCAGTATTTTGGTTAATGGTAGAAAGAAGACAAAACTACAAACACGCTAGAAAGAACACATATATAAATGCTAGAACGAGATGCACTACCAGTAAACCACATGGTACAATACCAGATTCCTGATGCCAGTAGAAGAGGTCGGGGGCTGCGGGCCTGCGTCTATCGGTGAGGCAGCCTTGGTGGTGGCCGGTGAGGCAGCCTTCGTTGCGGCCTGCACGGATCTGCGGAGCTAAGCAGGACTCCCTGTGTGGAGGCGTATCCGTGGAGGTCCAGGATGTCAGCTCGTTGATGTCCGGCCCGTGGATCTTCGACTCTAGTGGCTGGATTGTTCTCCGGCGGCGGGGTGTGCCAGCGTGGTGGGTGCGAGTGGCGGAGCTAGGTTGAGGGGAGTGAGGAGGAGGACATGGCTGGTGTACAGGATGGACGGATCCGTTCACCAGCGGCGGTGCGGCGGCATGGTGGGCGCGAGTGGTGGAGCTAGGTTGAGGGGAGGGAGGAGGAGGCCAAGGCCGGTGTACGGGATGGACGGATCCGTTCACCAGCGGCGGTGCGACGGCGTGGTGGGCGCGAGTGGCGGCGCTAGGTTGAGGGGAGGGAGAGGACTAGACTTGTCTGCGGTGGTGAGCAGCCGAGAGGATAAGGTAGGAGAGGAATTTTGGTCATCTTGGGCGGGAGTCGTGTTGAGGCTGAAGTGTCCTATTTTCGTCTGGCACGGTGGGCAAGATGTGTCGGTGGGAGAAACCAGAGCTGGCCATCTTGGGTCCTCACAGGAGGGGCCATATGTCAGTGATAGAATTAGTACTATTTGGAATTGAAACATATTTTTGGGGTACTACATGATTTCAAATGAAAAAACACTAAGAATAGAAGTTGTTACACTCATCAAGATATACCATTTTGGTTTTGCTCATTTTCTCAATTGACTTTGTTTCGAGAGTTTGATTTTTGAATTTAAAAATATTTGAACTTCAGGCACAAATTTGGGGTACTTAGTAAGTTCAAATGAAAAAAAATAAAAACACAGAAGTTGTTGCACTTACTAATATCTACATTTTTTATTTAGGTCATTTTTTGATCCGATGAAGTGATGGTAACTTTGTTCTCAAATCTTACTCATCTCACTCTTTGTTCTCAAATCTTACTCATCTCACTCATAGTTTATGAAACTATGAGTGAGATGAGTAAGATTTGAGAACAAAGTTACCATCACTTCATCGGATGAAAAACTGATCTATATAAAGAATGTAGATCTTGATTATTTGTACAAACTTTCTATTCATGACTTTTTTGGTTGAACCCATTTTGAGGTTCCAAATGTGCTTCAAAGTTGCAATTTTTTAAAAATTCCACTTTGACTTGTTCAATTTTTTTACAATGGAATACAACGAATATAAATACAATACATGGATATATCAGGATTTTAGAAAATTTTAGAAAAAAAATCATCACATTTGGAGAAAGTCTGTGGGAGAAAAACTAGTTACAATATTTTGACATGAATTAATAAAAGGGAAATGTAGATTGAAAGACACCGGCCACCCAACTACTGCCTCACCGGGTACCCGCCCCTGCAGAAGCAACGACGCCGGCCCTGCAGAAGCAACGACGCCGGCCCCATAGCTACTGCCTCACCGGGTACCCGCCGCGCTCCCTTGTCGCCGACCACAGCTTTGTCCGTAGCCGCCCTCCCCCTCCTCCACCTGTCGTGCTCCCTCGGTTTGCTTTGTCCGTAGCCGCCCTCCCCCTCCTCCACCTGCAGCCTCGCCATGCACGCCACCTCCAGCCATCTGCTCCCTCGACAAGCACCCCAGCTGTAGCCTAGCCAGCAAGATTAGCTGCCAGCAGGATCTGCTCCCTCGACAACTACCGATGGTCGGAGCTGAAGCCTCGGCGTGGCCATTGTTTTAGGTAAGCAAGCTGTCAAAAGTGTTTTTTCGATTTCTACCCATCTCGATTTCTAAAATTTTGTCACGTATGTTTCTCCAGGATGAGATGGACAGAAGCTGGGTATACAACAGTGTGCCATTTAGTGAACCATATATGCTTGGTGTTGAACAATTCATGGGACATGTCAAAAGTAGATTTAGTGCACATGAGAAAATCAAGTGTCCATGTAGAAAATGCCTGAACCATATAGAAAAAAGTCAAGATGAGGTACAGGAGGATATCGAAATCAATGGTATTTCTGAAAGGGAAATGTGCCCTTGGGCCATTTCTAAGTATTTTGGTGATTAAGTGTCAACACAAATGGTTAAGTGTGAAACTATGCCAAATGGTTGAATCTTTGATCAACACAAATGGTTGAATCTTTGATCAAATTCTCTTGGAATACCTCTCTCTATGCCTCAACAAGTGAATTTAACTTAGAGATAGGAAATTGAGTTTGATTTGCAAAAACAAACCAAGTGGTGGCAAAGAATGATCCAAATATGCCAAATTTGAATCAAAACAGATTTGTGTACTCTTTCGCATTGATGTTGCACTTCTATGTGTTGCTTTTTGTTATGTTGGCATAAATCACCAAAAAGGGGAGATTGAATGGGAAATGTGCCCTTGGGCCATTTCTAAGTATTTTGGTGATTAAGTGTCAACACAAACGGTTAAGTGTGAAACTATGCCAAATGGTGGAAGAAGTGCAAATCAACACAAAGGTATGATTCTAGACTTAGTACATTGGTTTTTGTGTACTAACATATTTGTCTAAGTGCTAGAATCAGAGAAAAGACAAAGGAAAAAGAGTTGGCTGTGTACAGCCAACTGTTGTTCAGTCTGGGTGCACCGGACTGTCCGGTGGTGCACCGGACAGTGTCCGGTGCGCCAGGCTAGCTCTGGCGAAAAGGCTGCTCTCGGGTTTCGTCGGCGGCGTACGGCTAAAATTCACTGGACTGTCCGGTGGTGCACCGGACTGTCCGGTGAGCCAACGGTTGGCCGCGCAATCCACGCGTGACGCGTGGCCGGGCCAACGGTCAGATGGGGGCACCAGACAGTGTCCGGTGCGCCAACGGCTCCAAATCTTCAACGGTCGGCTGTGCCAGAATAGGAAAGCAATCAGCACCGGACAGTGTCCGGTGGTGCACCGGACTGTCCGGTGCGCCACCCGACAGAAGGCAAGAATTGCCTTCCTGGATTGCTCTCAACGGCTCCTAGCTGCCTTGGGGCTATAAAAGGGACCCCTAGGCGCATGGAGGAGGATACCAAGCACACTCTAAGCATTCTTGATCATTCACACTCCGTCTTTGCGCACTCGATTGGCATTCTTAGTGATTTGAGCTCCGTTCTAGGGGTGAACCTTGTGTTATTCATTCGAGCTCAAGTCTTGGCTGTGTGTGTGCGTATTGCTGTGAATTTGTGTGTGTTGCTTCCCTCCCTTACTCTAGTGCTTTCACTTTGATCCTTATTGTAAGGGCGAGAGACTCCAAGTTGTGGAGATTCCTCGCAAACGGGAAAGAGTAAAGAAAGAAGAACACCGTGGTATTCAAGTTGATCATTGGATCACTTGAGAGGAGTTGAGTGCAACTCTCGTCCATTGGGACGCCACAACGTGGAATAGGCAAGTATTATACTTGGCCGAACCACGGGATAAATCCTCGTGTCTCTTGTGCTTGTTCTCACTGTGTCTTTTGTGTTTCACAAGAGCTCTCCTTTAGCCACTTGATTTCATTGTGTAAACTTTTAATCAAGTTTTGTGGCTTTAAGTTTTAAGTTTTTACAGGATCACCTATTCACCCCCCTCTAGGTGCTCTCAATTTCTAGGTGCTATACAAGGTGGGTTTACCATGGAGAGGGAGATATTGATGTTCAAGAAGATGATGATGGCACACTCGCTGTTGGTTATGAATATATGTCATGGGATGGAAATGACCAGGCTCCACTTGATGATGAAGGACAAGCTAAAGATGTCATTTTAGATGATAGTGAACGGGGAGTTCAAGGTTTGATTCAAGATCTGTACACCGCTGCAAGCCATGGTGTCGGTGGCAACTTATATCAGCAAATCATGGAAGAGGCAAAGTGTGAACTTTATCCAGGTTGCACCGAGGAGTCTAGGCTAAGTTTCATTATTAAACTACTGCATATAAAAGTGTACAATCGGATACCAAATTATGGGTTCGATGCAATCCTTGAGTTGCTTTCGTCATCTTTGAAGAATGTGACCGGCCTCCCTAAGTCCTATAATGAACTAAAATCTCTACTTCGGAAGCTTGGTTTTGGTTATGAATCTATTCATGTGTGCAAGTATGATTGTGCTCTATTTTGGAAAGATCATGAAGAGGATGACCATTGCCCAATTTGTGGGTACACAAGATGGAAAGTGAACAAGGAGGGCAGAAATAAAGTGCCTCACAAGGTCCTCCGTTACTTTCCAATAATTCCACGCCTCCAAAGGCTCTTTATCTCAAAGCAGCGGGCACAGTATGCAAGATGGCACAAGGAAAAGAGGGTACCGATTGAGAATGAAATGAGACATCCTGCTGATGGAGAAGCTTGGAAAGAATTTGATGATAGTTTCAAGTCTTTTGCAGATGATCCCCGCAGTTTGAGGTTAGCCATTGCTACTGATGGATTTAACCCATTTGGTCAGATGACCAATTCATATAGCATTTGGCCAGTGATAGTGGTTCCATACAATTTTCCACCTTGGATGTGTATAGACCAACCCAATTACATGCTTGCTTTACTAATTCCAGGCAAAAAATCACCGGGCAAAGATTTCCATGTGTTCATGCAACCTTTGATAGCAGACATGATGACTCTTTGGAATGGTGTCTCTACTTATGATGCATATGAAGGCAAAGACTTCAGCCTGCGTGCAGCGATTCTATGAGGAGGATCAATGCATGGGCTAAAAACACATGACTGTCATATACTACTGCAACGTATTTTACCAGCTGGCCTTCGTGGTTTGGTGAGAAAAGATGTATATGAAGTAATTGCTGAATTGGGTAGGTTTTTTAGAAAACTTTGCTCAAAAACTCTAAAGGTTGATGCACTACAACAAATGAAGGAAGATATTGTGCTTATCCTTTGCAAGCTAGAGAAAATTTATCCTCCTGCATTCTTCGATGTTATGGTTCACCTAGCATTACACTTACCTGATGAGGCACTCCTTAGAGGACCGGTGCAGTATGGATGGATGTATCCCATTGAGAGAAGATTGGGCACCTTTAAGCGTTTAATCCGCAATAAAGCAAGACCTGAAGGATCTATTGCAGAGGCATACACTGCCTATGAGTGTATGACCCAGTGCTCACCATACTTCAGTGACATCATTAATAGGTTCACTAGGCCACAAAGAAACTTGGATGGAGACATCTCACCCAATGGTTACTCTATTTTTGATCATGGTATTAACCTCTTGGGTGCTTCAAAACTTCATTATGAAGATAAAGACTATGACTCTATGGTTTGGTTTGTACTACATAACTGTGAAGAGGTTGATGAATACAAAGAGTAAGTAATTGCTCTAATGCAATTGCAGCCAACTTTATCCAATACTTGTGTCACAAAAACCTAATTATCTTCATCCTTTATAGCATGTACAGAGCACAATTAGAACAACAAGAGGTCAATGATGTTGAAAAAATGATGTCAACACAATTCGCTGCATGGTTCGAGAATCATGTGTGTGCAACTTCTACAACATGACTAAATAATTTATGATACACTACATTCTGAAACTCATTAATTCTATATGTTTTCATCCTGCAGATTACTAGATTGAAATATGAAGGCACAACACATGTTGATGAAGACTTGTACTCACTAGCATGCCGGCCAGATCGGAGAGTGTGTTCATACACAGCCTGTATAATCAATGGGGTACGGTTCCACACTCTGGCTCGTGACTAACACAGGAATACACAAAACTCCACCATCAAAAGTGCAGGTACTCACAGTGATGACACAATTGACTTCTATGGGACAATCACAGACATTATTGAGTTGAGTTACAGTAAGAACAACAAAGGGTGTAGAACTGTTATCTTATTACGGTGTGAATGGTACAATCTAGAGGGAAGGACATACCAAATGAAAGATGATGGTTATTTCAAGAGCATAAACAACCAAGGTCGATGGTATAAAAATGATCCTTTCATTATAGCCACAGATGCTTCACAAGTATTTTTCTTGGAAGATACAAAGTTAGGTGCATGTTGGCAAGTGGTACAAGAATTTGGCCATCGACATATATTTGATGTTGAAGAGACCGACACAAACGAACCGATCCATGAACAAGTATAGATGAGATGTCAGGAGGCATACCAAGAGGAGCATACTTCATTGAGAGATGGTGCAGTGGGAGACATTCATCCTGATTTGCATTTGTTGCACATGGATAATGAACCAGGCAGCCCTATTAGTAGAAACCTCGTCGAAAACATCCATCGACAGAAACATACAACTCAAGGTGATAACACACACGGCGATGAAGAAGATGAAGATGACACCTACCTTCAGTACCATAGTCGAGAAGAAGGCAATACTTCAGGAGAAGACGGTGATGATGACTAACCTTTGCATTTGTAGAGACTTGTGAACCATGAACTTTTTCTATTAGTGATTCTGTTGTGTATTTCAATTATGCTACTACATTTGTATCTGAATTCTGAATTTGTAAGACCTTATATGCAATGACTCTGTTTTCAGTGCATACTAGATGTATGATGCAAGTTACAGTGCCCAGAATTGATTCACATGATGTTGTATATACATATAGTCCAAAATTTCATCGTCATGGAATGCCCAGCTTCTACCATGGAATGTATAGAATCTGTCACAAAATGTATAGGCTGGAAGAAACATGCAGGCCGCAAAAATTTCATCGCACACAAGTAAATCATCATAAGCAATAGATATCTTTATTTCCAACATACATCACAAAGACACATATTACACAAGAGATGTCCAAGAGCACGAAGGCCCATATTTCCTACGAAGTACACATACATCCACCACAACAGGTTCAATACAACTTGTTCTTCAATAGTACTACAACTTCAACACAAAAGCCAATACTTCATCAACATTGCCTACTTCAACACAAAAGCTACAACCAAGAAGATGGCAAACACCAGGAGTATTGTTACATTCACACATCCACACACGAGACAAATCAAGCTTCCCATGCCATCTCTGTTCTTGCTAACCATTTCCGTCACCTTGTTCAGATTTTGCTCTAAGCTGTCAATTTTTTCCACGAGCTCAGGAACCTTGGTTGTCGAACCTGCTGCAATGGTGGAGGATGCTGACGGTAGATATCCATTATCCTGAAGGAACACCAAATATTCTTCCTCAAACCAAAACCTATCACATGTCCCCTGCATCCAAATTTTAGCAAAGTCAACCACTGCAAACAAGAATGAAATTTGGGCAATGCAAATTATTCAACCACTTCACTGACATTTCTACGGTTCTTCCTAGGACACTTGAAAAATCTATTTCCAACGTTATTGGAGTACGTGGTATTAGCAGCAAACACCCTCACATCCTTGCAATCTGGGCACATTATCAACGGCAACCCGGTCACATCATTGATCGGCGCCTCCAGATCGACGCCAATGGGCACAGTTCCTACAGCAACAACAGCAAGGGGTCTGGGTTCTACGACATCCCTAGCTGTGCTTCGCCGCCGAGAGCGCGCAGTTGATGACCAGGCCTGCGACATGACCCCTGATTGATGCACATGGGAATGATTAGCAACTGTGATTCCAATTGAAAGATGAACAGGGAGGGGATGAGGGCGTCGCTGCCAACCAAATCCAAGGGGACAAGGAGGGGATTGACGGCACCAGTGCCCACCACGAGCAAGTGGGGAGTAGGAGCATGCCACCTACCAACCTGATTTAGTCGCGGCGGTCACTGGAGATCCGCGCTCCTCCGGGCGGCCTGGCAACGGAGCTCGCGTTGCCTCCGCCCAGGCTACCGCGCCGTCACCTGGGGAGACGGGGAGCTAGCTACGCCCGGAGCCTGCCCAATGCCGGTCGTGCACAGCCCAGACGCCACCAGCCGCACGACGCTCGCCCACCGCTCGCCGTCCTCCGCACCGCCAGAGGCCGCCCTCCGCTCGCTTCCGTCTTCGATGGTGTGGGGGAGATGGGAAAGTGAATGCGGTCAACAGAAAGGGGTACGGTCCTTTTTTGGAAAAACATAAAGTGACACCGCCAAATCATCACATAAAGGCACATCTAAGCGTCATAAAAGTAAAACCGTCTACCGGCTCCTGGCGCCTGACAATATATGACGAATCTTCGTACCCTTATGTGACAACAAAAACACTATCGTCATAAAATCTTCATGGCCTCATGAAATTATGACGACTCAAAAAATTCCATCATATTATGTGACATTATATGACGATAACTGACCTTGTCATTAGGTATTTTGTCATAAAAGGACAAATTTCTTGTAGTGCTTAAATCCACGCATGAGCCTTAAACTTAGTGAAGTCATGAAGTTCCACCTTAGATATGGTTTTGAAAATACTAACTCATATCCATAAGTGTGAGGGACACATTTGAGTTACCACATGTAAAAAGGATGGAAGAAAAAGGGACAGAGGGAGCCTCTAATAGGTGTTGGACCCTAACACCGGTAGCATTAGACATACATAGTGCCAACGTGACTAACCATAGTCTCGCACAAAATAGGATAATTGGACTCTGAGTTTTAGTCCAATGATGGGCGTCAAAACCACTCTAACATGCCCTATAGCTCTCTAGTATGTGTCTGAAGAGTGCCAAACTCTAGTTCTTTGGTCAACATTTGCAAATGTGACTACATTGGATAGGAGTGCATTGTTCATCAAAACAATCCCACTGTCTGACGCATATGTAACTTCAAACAAGGTTAATGGACCCTAAGCTATGGTTTGACAAGGATCATCAGATCATTCTAACATGGGCTAGATCTCTTTAGTCACTTTTTGCTAGGCATCGAACTCTAGCCAACATTGGTCTAATGGCCATCGGACTAGATATTATTATATCTCTTGGGGGCGACAATGATAGATTTCAAATGGCTAGTACACATGGGAAGGTCTAGAATCATTAGGCAAGTGTACCTTGGTTGAACGGTTAGTGTAGAACAATCCAACGCCCTTGTTTTCTGCATAGTAAAGGGATAACGGATGGTTGCCTCTTAGGACCATATAAATAGAGCATGTTCGATCTTGGGGCAGTGGGCTTGGCATCCAAACCTAATAAACACCTAAGTGAGCCAATAAAAACATCTTTTCACTCATCTTTAGTGATGTTAATTCATCCAAAGTGAGATCGAGAATATTCTCTAGTGATCTGCATTGAGTTATTGCATCTAATGTCACAAATGATCATATTGACCTATGGTATTATTCTTGGTCTTGGTGGTTGCCACAATCTAGATGGCTTGGACGCAAAATATGATCATTGAGCAGTTATTATCGTTTACTTTGATCATCATTTTGAGGGGCTTTAAGCTTATTCCCCAGGAGGGATTCATGAAGAGCAATTATAATGAAATTGTGTCTTGTTGGAATCACTACAGGAAACACATAAAATTTTGTGGGCCCGGATATTTTCGTCGGCCGGCCCACAAAAATACGGAAGGTATTTTCATCGGCCTCGTCACCGACGAAAATACAGAGTATTTTCGTGAGCCGGGGAATATGTTCGTCGGCAGGCCCACGAAAATACAGAAGATATTTTTGTCGGCCTCGTAACCGACGAAAATATGGGTTATTTACGTGGGCCGGGGCCGTGCCGACGAAACTACGACCACTATTTTCGTCGGCCTTAGTGGGGCCGGCGAAAATACAACAACCATTTTTGTCGGCCTCAATGCGGCCGACGAAAATAGAAGCCCTAAATCGTCCGTGCGCCCGCACCTTCTCTCTCACTCTCGCTCGTTTCTCTGTTTTGCGCGCTGCCGCCGCACTCCCCTCGCCGCGCGCTCGCACGCCCGGCCCTCCCCTCGCCGTCGCACGCCGCACTCCCCTCGCCGCCGCACGCCGCGCCGCCCCTTCATCGTGCCCCGTCCCCGCGCCGCCCCTTCGCTGTGCCCCATCCCCGCACTCCCCTCGACGTGCCCGCCTCGTCGCCGTGCCCCGTCCCTGCGCCACCCCTCGCCTCACCCGGCCTTCTCCGTGCCTGCCTCCTCGCCGTGCCCCATCGCCGCACCGGCCATCGTCGTGCCCGCCTCCTCGTTGTGCCCCATCGGCGTGCCCAGCCCTCGCCGTGCCCGCCTCCTCGTCGTGCCCCATCGCCGTGACCCATCGCCATCGCCGTGACCCATCGCCATCGCCGTGACCCATCACCATCGTCGCCTCCTCGCCGTGCCTCCTCGCTGTGACCCATCATCGCGCCGCCCCTCGCCGCGCCGCCCATCGCCGAGAACTTGCCTCTTCAGCGTCATCGCCAGTAACAAGGTACTTACTTAGTCGTTTTTTATTTTCATTAATTGTTATCTTGTTATCTTGTCATCTTGTGATTATGATTTGAGTTAACTTGTCGAGTTTAACTGTTGATTACTTTAATTCAAATTCATATTTGTCTCCGAGATATTTTTTAATGTTTAGAGTTTAGTTTTAATCGTTAACCGTAGTGAACCGTATGCGTCACCCGTTCGGGAACGGCGACCGTCACATTGGCTTGTGAGGTTCGTCGTTCCGGAATTGTCCACGTATTTTGGACAGCCTGAGAGTGTAAGCCGATGCTTGTGATTTGTGACATGTGCCTTACAATTGACGCGGAATTTCGGTTGTGTAACCCAGTTGTTCTCCAACACACCATGTTCAGGCGTGTGCTTGGAGAGCAGCGGGATTATGCTGCCGAAATTCCACGACAACCGTAGGCTACACGTCATAAATCACAAGCATCGGCCTACACTCTTGGGTGGGTTTAGGGCCTTTACCTAATAGGGAGTTCACCTAAGCCACGGACGATCGTTGATGTTCTTTGACTTTTGTTTAGCCTTTGAAATGGACGGTGATTGGTGGGTGATGTATGACAGGTGGAGAAAGGATGGGGCACATTCGAATGAATGGATGGGTGTAACAAAGGCTTTGCTTGAGCACGCTTTCAAAGATGCAACTGGTTGTCTAGTGAAGTGTCCTTGCAATCGCTGCGAGAACAAGTGGCCTTAGAAGAAGGAAGAAATGGAGAAACACCTTTGCAAAAGTGGGTTTATGTCGAACTACCTTGTATGGTACCGGCATGGAGAGTCTATTAGACACGTTGATGCGGAGGTGGAACTTGATGACGATCATGATAGGATGGACGACATGTTGCATGATCTTGGTAGGGAGGTTGAAATGAACGCTGAGGAGCCGGGGCAGCTTCCACGCGATGCTCAGGAATTCTTCCGGCTACTCGCCGCGGAAGAAGAGAGACTGCACGAGCACACTCAGATGTCAGTTCTTGGGACTCTCACAAGACTAATGGCGATAAAGTTGAAGCACAACATTTCAAACAGTGCTTACAACGACATCGTCCAACTGATGGGTGAGGTTCTCCCGGAGAATCATAAGTTGCCAAAGAATATGTACTTCGCAAAGAAGATGTTGGCTGGTCTTGGGATGACATATGAGAAGATCGACGTGTGTCCCAACAGTTGCATGTTATTCTTTGAGGAGGATGACAAGCTGGACCGTTGTAAGCATTGCGAAGCTTCTAGATATGTCGAGGTGACAAATGATGAGGGTGAATTGGTAGTTACGAAGGTCGCAGCTAAGCAACTTCGTCGGTTGCCCATCATTCCTCGGCTTTCAAGGTTGTTCCTCAACAAGGAAATAGCTCTACATATGACGTGGCCAAAGAATGGTGTACGTCTCGTCACTGGTCCAGACATAATGGTCCATCCGTCGGACGGTGATGCGTGGAAGGCATTTGACGAGTTTGATCCCGAATTTGCAAATGACCCTAGGAGTGTACGGCTTGGTCTATCGACAGACGGATTCACACCTTTCAATAGCAGTGCAAGCCCTTACTCGTGTTGGCCTGTCTTCATTGTGCCATATAATCTTCCTCTTGAGTTGGTCAATAAAGAAGAGTTCATGTTCCTTGCACTAGTCATCCCAGGCCCCGAGCATCCAGGGCCAAAGCTGAATATGTTTGTTCGCCCTTTAATTGAAGAGCTGAAACAATTGTGGAGAGGTGTGAAGGCTTATGACAGCCATACTGAAAAGGAGTTCACCATGTGCGCTGCTTATTTGTGGTCAGTGCATGATCTGCTGGCGTATGGAGATTAGTCTGGATGGTGTGTTCATGGTCGGTTGTGCTATCCCATAGTATGAATGATACGGATGCATTCAGATTGAAGCATGGTGGGAAAGTGTCATTCTTTGATGCTCATCGACGTTGGACTCCATTCAAGCATGATTTCAGGAATTCGCTTACTGCATTCAGAAGTGGAGCCAAAATCAGAAATGGGCCACCAAAGAGGCAAACTGCACCGCAGATAATGGCATCGCATGCTTGTTTGAACCAAGGAGAAAATGATAGGTTCCAAGGCTACGGGGAGGACCACAACTGGACCCATATTTCATCAATATGGGAGCTTCCGTATGCAAAAGCCTTGACCATGCCGCACAACATAGACTTGATGCACCAAGAGTGTAACATTGTTGAAAGCATCATAAGCACATGTTTCGATGTGACTGATAAAACGAAAGATAATATGAAGGCAAGAAAAGACATGGCTGAAATTTGTAAGAGGCCGATGCTCAAGTTGAAAGTAAGCGATAAAGGGCATGAGAGTAGGCCGCGAGCTGATTACTGCCTCAAGCCGGATGAAAGGAAAGAAATATTTAAGTGGTTGAAGAATCTGAAATTTCCAGATCGATATGCGGCAAATCTGAAACGGACAGTCAATCTGAAGACCGATAAATTGATCGGTTTGAAAAGCCATGACTACCATATTATTATGGGGAGGCTGATGCCCGTGATGTTTCGAGGCTATTTTAAGGATGAGCTTTGGAGCATATTTGCAGAGCTGAGTTACTTCTATAGGGAAGTATGCGCAAAGACGGTATCGAAGAGGTTGATGCAGAAATTTGAGAAAGAAATTCCAATTCTTATTTGTAAATTTGAAAAGGTTTTCCCGCCAGGATTCTTCAATGTGATGCAACATCTAATTGTGCATTTGCCTTGGGAAGCTTTGGTAGGCGGACCAGTGCAATTCAGGTGGATGTATCCTATAGAAAGGGCGTTGAAAAAGCTCAGGGCGTCTGTTCGCAACAAGGCTAGAGTCGAAGGGTGTATTGCGGAGGCTTTTGCCCTTAAGGAGATATCTTAATTCTCAACCAGGTATTTCGCTCGAGCCAACAATGTGCTTGCGCCTTCAGTGCGACTTCATGTCAAAAATGAATCACCCCAAAGCATCGGCGTTGTGGAGTACAACAGGACAATAGGTCAAGGGAAGGCATCGTCTTCGGCAGCGAGTTCTCGCTCCTCCAAGTCTGCTCGAGAGGCTCAGCTGGAGGAGGAGACTCGGGCAGCGCAGGAGCAGGTTAGACAGCTGACGCAGTATATGGCTTCTTATTTTCAGGTAATTCGTCTATCTCATCACGTGTCATTGAATTCAAAGTATAATGTTGCGATTCTAATGTTTCATCCATTTGCAGGAAATGACTACTCGACTCGGCCCTGATATGAACTTGCCCGCTTTTCGCCCTCCCCAGGTAACACTATCTGAACACTTCAATTCCATAGCAACTCTTTTTTTATTATCAAAAATGGCTCGCAGGCACAAGGATGGGGACAGTGGCCAGGACAAGCTCCAGCGTCGCAGCCACAGTGGACCGGTGTTGGGTAGACGCAGGCACCTCCAGGCACTTGGACGCCTCTACCACCCCAAGGATCGCAGCCATTTCAAGCGTGGATGGCACCGCCACCGACGGGGTGGGTGCCACCACCTCAGGGGTGGCCAGCACAACAGTACCCGTGGATGCATGCACAGCCTCCTCATCACCATGGATCACAGGTGGCGTTCCATGTTTAGTTTTATGCAAATAGTGACCAAACATAGCAATGTATAGGTATAGAGATAGCAAAACACAGCCTTATTTGAATGATTGATGAATTGCAGGGTTCAGCGTCACATGCTTAGGGATCGGAGGGTGATGTCAACGTCCACGACTTCCTCGTCCATGGTTCTGGAGGGAGTGGCCACCTTCCTGGTGGCGGAGGAGGGAGTGGCCAAAACTCCCACAGCCCGCAGGAGTGAGTAGTGAGTAGTGAGTTTGTTTGAAACTATGGATGTGATTATGGTATTGAAACTATGTATGGACTATGGACTTATGGACTATGGACTATTTATGTATATGTGAATGTGTTTTGTGATATGTATATGTGAATGTGTTTTGTGATATGTGTATTTTGCTTGTGAATCCGTATATGTGATATTGTGAATTGTGTATTTTGCTGTCAATTAAAAGGTGCAGAAAAATCTGTTTTGTGGGGGTATCATGAATTTTCGTCGGCCTGGTTGGAGGCCGACGAAAATACATGGGCCAGCTATTTTCGTTGGCCACCGAGGCCGACGAAAATAAACACAGCTATTTTCGTGGGCCACCGGGGCCGACGAAAATCAAGTTCTTATTTTCGTCGGCCACCGAGGCCGACGTAAATAGTCAGCTGACCACCTATTTTCGTCGGCTTTTCGTCGGCCTTGGGGAAGCCGACGAAAATAGGTCATTTTCGTCGGTACCGACGAAAATAGTTGCCTGTTTTCGTCGAACTTATTTTCGGCGGCTATTTTCGTCGGTTTATGCTTATTTTTGTGGGTTTTTGGCCCACGAAAATTTAGACGTTTCCTGTAGTGAATGCTTATATAGGGTAGTTCTTATAGCTAGATCCCTCATTATAGGCTTGATGTGTGATGCCCATTATTGCATGAACTACCTAGCTAGGACTTGCCACAACAAGGATGTAGATTATTGACAAGCAACCAAACCTCAATAATATATCTTGTGTTATTTCTTGTTTGATATATTTTATACTCCTTACTTACTCTTGCGGTTACATCTATCTATTTGGTGTGCAATACTTCCTCAACTAGCATTGTATATATTATACTTAATAGTAACAACAGCTGGTTGTCTGTTAGGACTATATATGTTCAATCTTGGGCTAGTGGGCTTGGCATCCAAACCTAATAAACACCCAAGTGAGCCTAGGAAAACATCTTTCACTTATCTTTAGTTATATTAAGTCATCCAAAGTGAGATTGAGAATGATCTCTAGTGATTTGCATTGAGTTGTTGCATCTAATGTCACCAATGGTCATACTAAGCTATGATATTCTTCTTGGTCTCAGTGGTTGTCGCCATCTTGATGGCTTGGAGGCAAAAGATGATCATTGAGCAGCTATTGAGATTATCGCTAACTTTGATCATCATTTTAAGGAGGTCTTATGCTCATTCCCCATGAGGGATTCATGAAGACAATTATAGTGAAATCGTGGCTTGTTGAAATGCTTATATAGTGTGGTTCTTATAGCTAGTGCCCCCATTATAGGATTGACGTGTGATGCTAATTATCGCATGAACTACCTAGCTAGAACTTGCCACAACGAGGATGTAGATTATCGACAACCAACCGAACCTCAATAATATATCTTGTGCTATTTCTTGTTCAATATAGTTTATCCTCCTTACTTACTCTTGCAATTACATCTATCTATTTGGTGTGCAATACATCGTCAACTAGCATTGTATATATTACACTTAGTAATAATTATTATTGTACAATATCTCTTGCTTAAAAGTAGCCTGCTTTATTCAACACTTCCACACCACCTTTGTTACTAATTAACTTTACTTTAGTAATTTTTGTGAGTTTGTAGAATAATTTTTATAGTCGATTCACCTCTCTAGCCATCTAGGTCCTCATAAATTATATTGAAGATAGGTAACTGTTATTTTCAAAGCTTAACAACCTACGGTGTAAAAGATAATAATTAATTATGTCGGCAACCCACCTCGCTTTGATGAAAATAACTATGATTATTGGAAGAAGTGTTTGCATTTGAAGGCATGGTCCAAAAAAAGTAGACTGTTGTGCATGGTTCTTTTCTAGTGCTAAATATAAAGAACCCAGCACCAAGAGAAAAGGAAATTTTGCAACTAAGTGATCAATCTCTCAATGTTATCTATGAAGCTCTTCATCCAAAGATTTTTGAGCCGATTGAAGATTTGGAATTTGCAGATGAGGTTTGAAAATGACTTGAAGATTCAACAATGTCACATATGCTCAACGTCATTGTGAATGAGATAAGGAACTTAGGTCACAAGACAAACGATGGTGACTTTTCTCATCGATTCTTGATATGTTTGTCTCCAAGCTTCGTCGCTAGTCATCATCATTGTAAGAGGTGGATTTAAAGTAGTAAACCAACCCCAAGTACTAGGTGATATGGTCACATATCATGTAAAAAGGGATGGAGAAGATAAAAAAAGATGGTAAGAAAAAGAAGAGTGTGACATTCAAAGCCACCACCTCATCAAAAGCAAGAGAGAGAAAAGAAGAATCAAATGAAGATGAAAGGTGAAACTCAAATGATGAAGATGGAGAAATACCTCTCTTTATACACCAATTTGAAAAATTCATGAAGAAAAAAAAAAGATATGATGTAAGAAGAACAAAAAAAACTTCATTAAAAGGAAAGAATATGATGCATGTGTGGTAGCTAAGGACAACTTATCGTCGAGTATCCTATAATATGTTTACGAGAACCACATAGTTGTTTATTTCATTCCTGGAATTCGTTTTTTGGCAGTACATGGTACCTAAGAGTGGTAATAGATGACGATCCAGATGTTTCTTTAAAAAAAATTAGAGCTCTTAAAAAATGTTAGTTCAAAATAAATAGGAATAGAGCTCGATCCTAATTTGATTTGATCCTTAAACTTTAGTGTAAAATCTAAAGTCTATTACCATCCCTATTGTACCTCTTGTATGTGTCGACGCCATGCACACATATTCAACTGATTATCTTCAAATGTATTCTATTATCTCAAAGTAACACATCTCACGTAGGGAAATGCGGAATCTGCCTTCCGCATTGAACAAATAAAAAAACGCAATTACCAATACGTGCAAGTGGAACTGTTTAATGCTTTATCAAATCTCTAGCTACGTCTCTCGGTCCCTGTTATACGACATGAAACTCGCACATCCAGGGTTCATCTTGTCGACACAAGAAATGCACTGCGGTTTGGATGCATAATGGAGACAGAAACACAAGGAATATGTGCTCTAGAAAGAAACACCAGCTATTCTGGGTGTAAGCACGCTAATAGATGATGATCACAAAAGATCACAGATCCCAGTAATGCAATCACATATCCACGTTAGCATCAGTAGCGAAGCAGAACTACTCACAGAATAATCAGAATATATTTAAAAATACTAAAGTCCCGTTTGTTTACTTTCATTTTGAAAAATTGGAATCTTACTAATATAAGGTTATATTTTTAGAATATAATATTCCACCACTTTTCCAAAGTTATTATATAAGTCTATTTCAAATTTATGAGATGAGAGATAAAAATTGATTATATAGATTTACATGCTATTTTTCTGATGTACAACTTATAGCACACTCTTTTACTTGTTTCGTTATAACATAAATGTAATATATAACTATCTCTCTCATATGATTTAGAATAATATATAAATATATTACATATCTTTACTACTTATTAAGACTCTAATAGTAGTCTGCCTCCTTTGTTCTGCCGTTCTGCCATCGATCAATCTCCACCGTCTGTCATGTCCACGCCTCTGTCTTCATCGTCCGATGCACACGGCGTGCGTCGCCCCCCTCGCCCCTCGGTCGACCCCTGTCCGCGTGAGCGACCTAGCTTTCGCTCCTCCTTCCACAACCGTCGGCGGCCTGCCTCCCGCCCCCTCTGTGCAAGCCGCCGCCGCCCTGCCTCCCGTGCCCACCTCCGCGCATCCGCATCGTTCTTGGTGGCCTCATTCCCGTCCACCTCTGCCTCCACGGCGACGTCTTCAGCGCCGACCGCCCCGCCGCCGAAGCCTGTGCTGCAGGGATGGCAAGCAACCGCTCTCCCCACGACCTCCTCCCCCTGGGTCAACAGATTCCCCCTATCCCACCCCTGCGCTCCACTTACGCGACTCGAGCGCGACACAATCGAGGAATGCGTTCTTCCTCTAGGTGCCCCTGTGGATAGCTGACGAGAGGAGACGACGCGCACGCCATGTCAGGTTCGCCCGCCGCTTCCCCTTCCCCCGCTCCCCTGCAGCGCTAGATCCCCAATCAGTGCACGATTTCTGTACAGGACTCCTCAATTCGGTCTGAAACCTGGCGCCCTCGAAGAATCCGACTGATTGGTACGACGACAGGCTCGATTAGGATCCTAATTTCGCGCGTAATTCAAATCTGCTTTCTGGTGGCTTCCTGTTCCACTCATGTGTGCTTGGCATTTTGCAGGGGAACAAAGGTGTCTGAACTCAGAGCTATGGCATGCATGCGCAGGGCCCCTTGTGTCCCTGCCTGTGGTTGGGAGCCGGTCGTCTACTTTCCTCAGGGCCATAGTGAGCAGGTCGGTCACTCAGCAGTATCTTTGAATAAAGTAGATACGCCCGAGTTTGTTGACTTGAGAGTTGAGACTATCAGTATCAGGTTTTTGCAGATGACGAACAAAAAAGAATCACTTGAGCTGCTACCCTTCTGATTCTTTACATTGCATATGTTAAATGGATCGACTAAACATAACACTTACGGAAGATTCAACTGAAAAATCACTTTGCCCAACTATACACAAAGATTTTATGTGTTCAGATAATCAATCTTGTTCAGAGATTGTTATCACATGACAATCAGGTTCAAGAGGTGTCACGCATTCCCAATGGCTCCAACCCCGGCAACTGCATCTCCCTGCTAAGGGTGAAAAACCCATCAATCATTTCTTGTTCCTCTGTCATCCATTAAACGCGCATTGTGATGTTGAGTTAATTCCTCTAGACGTGTCTATCGTTGGCGATCTTGACAATGGCGATGATGAATTGATGGTGGCGTGCAACATCACAGGGCCTGAACGTGAACCAGAATAGCATGCTGATCCTTCAGGAGAGCTGACAAACTTCTACTGCACAAGGCTTCTGAAGTTCACATCAATAATGTTCTAAAAATGGTCATTTCATAGGAGCAATTGCAGAAGGTACTTGATGCTGGAATTAGTATTAAAGTATGGTCACAACAGATAGCAACATGAAAATTCTGCATTACACGTACTGCACCTATTGGTTTCCAAGCTAACTTTTTCCCAATTTATGACTTCTCATAGTGCAGGTCCATCTCCGCATATGGCATTGGTTTTCTACTGTTATCTGGGCACTGTATTGCTATTGCTTTAGTGGACAAATTGAAGCTAAAGTAAGTGTTTTTCTTGCTGCAGTTACTAGAGTGATATGTAGCTCCTTTTTCTTCACTCTTTCTCCATAAACTGTAAATTTCATATAAACAAAGTTGAATTTGGCTATAAAATTGGTTATCGTTAGCTTATAGTTATTTCAAGAGTGTTGTGTGACAGCACTGGGAGTTTAAAAGCTCAAATTTTATACTGGTTGCTTTGCTCCCAGCTTTTCAAGAGTGTCATTTTTTGAGCAGCTGTGGAGATATTATATGAGAACAGTCTACAGTTCTTGAAATTTACTTGGGATGTTTTTTGTTTCATATGACAAACATATATACAAGCATCCATGTGTGCGTGTACTACAAGTAAGCAAAATTTAGTTTACTTAGGTGCAAAATCATTTGGTTTTCAACTGAACAAGTGGCCTTATAGTGTTTTGAAGGTTGAGGTACTGGCAGAACATAATAATAACCATAATCTCGAAGGAAGTTTACCATGCAGGAGTGATCATGATGTACAACAGCATAATGAGGAGTCAGACTACATGGGTAAGTAGCATTATGCAATTTCCACATTATTGTGAGGCAAATGGTGCGTTTTTCGGTGGTTTTCATTATTTGCTTGTCTTATATTACAAGCAGCATGGATGTTCTTTCATCCCATCGTATTGTAGCACTGCCGAATTATTGATGATCAACATGCGGGTTCAGTAGTTTAATTCTGAATAACACACATTTATGCAGCAAAAAAACTATTGTAGTTTTGCTTTGTTTCTTTTTTGCAAGGATAGCTAAATTACTTGAACATGTGTATAGCTCACATCACATGTCTTGTTTTTCTTGTATGGTAGAAACATGGAGTTCTATTCTCCATGTTTTCCTTTTTCCCACATATCTCTACTACTTATTAAGAGTGCAAGGGTAGTCTGCCGTTCTGCTGTTTTGCCGTTCTGCCATTCTGTAATCTCGACCGTCCGTTTTACTGTTCTGCGATCGTAGCCGTCCGATCCTGCCCATACCCGACGCAGCCTCTCCCACCCTGTCTTCCGCCGCCAGCTCGCAACTGTCCGGCGCGAGCAAAGAGCCCCCGTTCCGCTCCCACGATCGCCGTCGCCGTCCCTCTGCCCTCATATCCCCTCCCACGACACCGAGACAATGACGACGCATACCGCGGAGGAGCTCGCCACCCAGATCGAGCAGCAGAAACTCGAGGAGCAGAAGACCGAGGTGAGATTTCGCACATACTTTTCCCGTTTCTGCAACCCTAGCTAGCTCTAGCGCAAGCACGCAGGCGGTGATGGTGGCCACGGGAGACAGCCGGCGCTCGGCGTGATTCCCACCCCGCCGCGAGCCAAGAGGTTCGCCCATCTCAGTTTTATCTTCCTACACCCGGAAACTCAGGGCATTTCGTTTTTGGTGAAGTCATCATCTGCATGCTCTAATCGGGCGCGCAGCTCAGGGACAAGATTGAGGAGGCTGAGAGGAGGAAAGAAGGCTGGGACCACCTTGGGCCTTTGCATCAGCTGCGAGGTTGTGTCAGTGGAAGGGTTCTAGCAGGGATTCTCTTCCCTTCCGCCGAAAATCACCAAGCATCTATTCAGGGTGGGACTAACTGACATCGAGGTTTGCTCGAGCTCGCTCAGCACATAGCTGAACAAGGTCCGGACGATCGCTGTTATCTGGGTACACTGGTCCAAATCATCTGCACTGACCAGAAGAGGCTCATCTACGACACTTGAGGACGATGAAGGAGTGCAACATTCAGGTATCTAGAGCTCTGTACTGTACTTGTGTATGGTTTTGATCAAATGATCTATGATGTGCATATTATCTTATTTATACCCTGTTTTTTGGTACCCGGTTTCAGATATTTTTAGATATTTTACGGTCGGTTCAGGTCAGACAAGAAAGGGTCATCTAGCAAAGGTTGTCGGGATGTCGATCTTTTTGTCAAACAAGTAGATGGGGAAAATGTTACTGATTCAGAGAAATTGAGTGAGTTTGCTTGCAAAGTTTTGGATGTTTGGCTTATGCATATTGTATCAAATATTCTACGCCGTCGCGTCACTGGCGCTCGCCGTGGCTAGCGGCGTGGCAGTGGACTGCGAGTACAACCTCATTGCCGCAAAAGGGTCGCCTCTATCACTTCGACATCACCTCGGGTGAGGGGCCGATGGGCACATTTTCCTCCATCGACCTCGTCCATATCTTGTAGGCCATTGAAGTCGACGCTAAAGCAGGAATGGAGAGCATGAGGGCCCATTCTTCATTCTCCCGAATCTCATCGCGCCTCGCACTCTCCCCGCTCCAGCCATAGCGGCGAGGGCCGGATCGGTTCCGGAGACAGCGCCCATGTCTTCGAAGTCTTGGATCTGGTGGGTCTAGGTTGGCTTCCATTCCCGTCCCACCCCTTCCCGTGCTTGCTGCTCCCTCTCCTATGGCCGCTGCACTGTCCACACTCCTCGAATGGGGCGCGTCTGGGGCTGATTGTTGATGTGACGTTGGCTGACCTGGCTTCTGTGTTGCATGGACAGGACGCGGTTATGGGGCTGGTGGTGAGCGCCGCCATGAGGAGCGGCTGGACGATGGTGTTGGGAATGGAGGGACCACCGATGGCAAGCTGAGTCTGCGGGCAGGCCCGAGGTGTTGACACTGCCTTGGTCCCTCTTCACAAAATCACCACGGTGGCGCATGCGGGTGGCCTTCGCCTGCAGCGTATGTGGGCAGCGTACGACCAAGGCCATCAATCCTCATGCCTACACCGATGGAACTATGTTTGTTCAGGTAATATACGTCATGTAGTAATATACGTAACCCTGTTCTTCCCCCTCAAAATCAGTTTGTTATCGACTGACCATGGGTTCATTTGGACCTTAGGTAAAGTCGACAATTACTTCAACAACTGTTATTGTTTCTTTGGCAATTACCTCCAAGGATCCAGTTCCCAGTTCCAGTTATTGTGCAACTGGAGCGGAATACCACTTCACAGCCGTATCTACTTCATTACCAATCATACAATGCTCCTTGGCTACCCACACGATAGACCAATGCTCCGTCAGTTCCTTGCACAGGGTCTGTTTTGAGTACATTACCTAACAATTCATAGCAGCCACAACCGCCAGCTGGTTGTTTTAGTATGCTGTGCATATGCTGGTCAACCTCCTCACATGAATAACATGCTCACTCGATTGCTTACTTTGGTCGGCCATGCTTTGGCAAATGTAACATTCATAAATGCATGTACATGCACTTTACATATTCTAGATTGGCCATATATTGCACATACATGCACATTGAAATATGTCATTGGTAATGATAGAATGTGGAATGCTAATTACCTAGGCAGAGACAAGGCCTATAAATGCCATTGATATCAATTTTTTTCCCTTCTGTTTAACAGATTTGTAATGCAGTTGTTCAATGCAACTCTTGTCCTCCCAATTTTTTTGTGCAGTAATGTTTGGCTGGCCAAAAGGTATACTTTTTTTTACAAAAACATAGCTCTTTCTTATGTTTAATGTTTTATATCACTTATTTCAATAACTGGTTATTATATTCTCCATAAATAATAAATTGAATTCAACCTCTCAGTCAGTTTGGTGATATATATCTTGAGGAATATTTTATCAAATATCTGAAATCTGGTATTCAGATTTGAGTATTTGACATGAAAAAAATAATGTCAATTTTACTGAGAAACAAAATTGTTCACTTTATAGGATTTGGCAATCGCTTATCTTTGACTCAATACCTTATGACCTCGAAAAGGTTTGAACCCGTTAGGGACTAAAGATGCCAAAGGTATATTGTTTGCCTTCTCATTCTACTATGCTATAACTATTTCTCCTCTACTGTTTTTTACCCTACGAACTGTTGCTCATTTTATTCTACACTACATCTACTTAAACTCAATTGTTCAGTGTCATAGCTTGCCTAGATGCTAAGTTGAACATATAGAGTAGTTTTTAGTGCTTGCCTATGTGGTTAATCATACAATATAGGTTTTTCAAGCTCGTATTTTGGATGCATTCTATTGTTACTTTGTTAGTGTGTTCACAGATTTTGTGTTCAGCTATGCTAATAACCACCTCATAGCCTTTTGCCATGCCACACCTGTTTTAGAGAATCTGAAGATAGCTTGCCTCACTTCACAGACATGTAATTTTTTTCAAGTTTCATGTTTTACCCCATTAAGTCATTGTTTGTCTAAATCATTGCTCAGATGTTGTATGTATGTCTGTTGGATATTTCAGTTGTTATGACTGGGGATAATGGAATCACAACCATATGTACTCTCTCGAAACATTCTGCAGCTGTTTAACTAGGTGCTGGTGTCTTGCAAAAACTATGGTCTGTGTACATAGAAGTCACTGATGATTCCTATTTTCAGGTTGCTGTGGAGAAGTTCGTGAGTTTATCTATTCTGATAATGGGACTGTAACCATGGTATATCATGTGAATATTTAAAGGAACTGATAGAGAGGTAAACTTTCTCTCTTTTTCTCTACAGAAGTACCCATTTGTTTAATCATTCTTCATAGTGGTTTTGTTGTATCGGTACAAATTTAAAGTGGCACTTCTAAGTTATATTATTCACACTAACTGCACCACTTTTTTTTGAAATCAACAAGAATAGAAACTCATGTTATGGTCTTGTCATTTGATAATAAATTGGGATAGTAGATGAAGCCTTGGACAATTGAACCATCCAAAAGAAAGTCACATTTGAGTTGAACCTTGGGCAGTTCAACTGTTCATCTACTGAATCATAATCTGTTTTGAGGTACTAAATCAATCTCCTACTCTACCTAGAATTCTCGTTGATACAATTTCGATTTTGCAGATACAATCAATCTCAAATGAACTTAAGGATAATAAGGGTCAACATGAGATATGTTGTTCTAAAATTGAAACAATAAAGGTTTGAATACTTACATCTTGTTACCTGAACTGAAATGATTTTTTTACATCTTTTTTGGTCCCATCTTTTATGAATTGACTTAAGTTGTTTTGTAGGGTAAATGGCTTCCAACTATGTGGATTCATTCGTAACTTTCAAGAAATGGCAGTCGCTCACTACTAACAGTTTATCTACAGCCTAATGAAATTCGTTGGTAGTGTCCACTTCATATGCCATAAGTTGAAGGTAGTTACTAATGTGGTAGATAGTGCCAGGTTTTGTGAAAAGGATATAAAAGCTTGTATTTTTTTTTTTGCCTTTGACAAGTCCACCTGCTGATTTCTGGCCTTCCAAGGCAACATTGATACTTATAATGTTAAAATCTTATTCATCTCGATTAGTTGGGTATTGTGTGTCACTGTTGTACAAGAATTTTGGCATCTATTAGTATGTTAGTTTCATCTATTAGGCCTCTAAATCCTGAATCCATATGCTACTGGGTTACAGATAAGCAGAATGCAAATCCATCCTTTACTGTTATGTTCATAGTTAATTGACCTGGTTCTAGATTAATTTAGTTAAAAACACATTCTTTTTTCAATATCTTAGAAGTAACCCATCAAGCTTGACAAACAGGAACATAATTATGGTCAGTGATGGCTAATGATTAGAGATTTATGCACTTGATGATGGACTGCTCAGTACATGGTCAACTTCTATAAATGATTGTCTTTTAATCTCCTTGGTTTGTGTGTTAATTATTCTTATCATCGAACTTTTCCATAAATTTAGCTTGTAACTACTGGTTTATCTGATCTACAGAGCATAAATATTCTGAAAGCTCACGGTAAAAGCATCAAGGATAGTTACATGCTAAATGGCTATGCACTAAAGACTAAACATAGGCCGTGCAGGTCAAGGAATGCCTACGAGAGTAACTCCTACTAGAATTACTTCTCTTGATTTTAACATTCATAAGACAAAAATGCAAACAGATCCAAGGGAACTTGATAAGATTCGTCAGAGTTATTTGTATTCTATGTTCCAATACTTTAGAATTTGTTTGCCTATATATGGTAGAATCAGCACTATAAATACATAATATTTATATCTTCCTTCATGTTACTTGTTTCTAATTCGTTCAGGCAATAGTCCTCTGTCTTTTTAAATTTTTTGGCTCGAAATTCATTGGTCCAATTTTGACCTCGGAAAGGTTTGAACCCGTCAGGGACTAAAGATGCCAAAGGTATATTGTTTTCCTTCTCATTCTACTATGCTATAACTATTTCTCCTCTACTGTTTTTTACCCTACGAACTGTGTTGCTAATTTTAATCTACACTACATCTACTTAAACTCAATTGTTCAGTGTCATAGCTTTGCTGGAAGCCACATGGCATATTACTTACATGCCTTCTTAGAGTCTTTTAGTTATTTCGGTAATCTGTATTATAGGAATCATAATTAATGTTGTTTTATAACAATAAATTTATATTGTTGTTTTTTAGTCAGAAAAAATGCTTGTCATTTGGTCAATTAGCTAGCGACATGATATTAAGTGTTGTAGCGTGGTCAAGGGTTAGCTATGTCTATGTGCCATGTGTTAAAAGTATTAGGCTACAAAAATCCGAAAATGTCTTGATAAAAGCAAAAAATAGTAGGACCATTGAAAATTTAAATTAGTATCGTTGTTACAAGTTTACCCAACTTCGAGTATAAGAGAGCATAGTTCAGCCCCTCGTCTATCACTTGTATGTAAGGTGAACTGTTTTGTTTTTCTATAGCCCGACCAATGTGCCTCTAAGCATATTCCCAACAGGACTTAGTGTGTTGAAAACGCCGAGTCAGAAATTTGCACACATTTTTGAGTTATATGTATTTATTTTAGTTCATTTGGACTTTGGTTGTGAACTTAATGCTCCAAGTTATTTTGACCGCAGTGGGTCCTTTCTCCAAAGTACTTAAAATTTTCATTCCCTATCACGCCTAGAGGCCCTATGGGTCTGCAAATGTGATTTTCTCCATAAACATCAATAAGGTTGTAGCTTTAAGTAATGGATGGGTGGTTCTTGCATGTACTCTTCCATCTGCTTTGTCGGAATGAAGCTTCAGTTGAATTTGTTATAGTCGTTCACTGGTGCAAACTGTTATTGCTTTGTTATGTGTCATTTGTTTGTAGGTCTGGAAGATGAGTAGGCGGAACGTGGTTGCAATAGATCCTATTCAAGGTTATCCCTCATTTAGTAAAAACAAATACTACCAGGTTTTAATTCTTATAGATTGCTTTTGTAGAGCCAACTTTAGACTGACCCTTGACCCTTGTTATGGCAGTAGAAAGTATTTGTATCAAATTTACAGATGGTTATGGATTTGGCATGATGTGCATGTTTAGGATTCTGTACATTTGAAAATTCAACACCACTATTTTTTTTCATGGTATTTTTGTTGTGAATGTGAGCAATGAAGTCCAAATCTATCTTTTTATGCTCTTCTAGCTCACTGGTGTTGAAAAAGTTATATCACTTATACTAGAAGTAATATTCTTTTTGGTCATGGATTCATTCAATCAACTAATGAAATCCATCCATTTGTTGTCGCCACCTGCATGTTTTGTTTTTCTTTGATGATAATCCTGATGGGTTTCATCAGTGTTAAATTGTATTATTTGTCATCCAAAGTGTTTATGGGTTCATTGGATTTCTTGTGTTTGTAGAGTTAACATGATGGTGTTTGTCTATGTTAACTAACAAATTTTCATATCTGTAATCAAACTCCAGTGTACTATGTGGAAGGGATCTTGGAGCAGTTGGCGTTCGTGGAGGAGTCGAAGCGCAAGGAGGACTGGGTCGTCAGGAACCAGGAGCGCAGGGCGGCCAAACGCAATCGCATCCGCGACGAGCACAAGGTCGTTGTCAGGCAGCCCAAGGACTCACCACCACGTTCCACAACAGGGAGCGTGACATCCTGCGGATGAGGACCCACTTCAAGGTTAGCAAGCAGCCGCCCAATGAGGCGCTCGACTCCAGGCTCTTTGCAATTCGCATCCCTGGGTAGGTAGTCCTTGCACCAGAAGTCCAGAACAAACTCCCCCTGTTTTTGTTTTTGCCCAATGGTGTTAATAGCTAGCATTGGTTGTTTCATGTGTGTTGTGCTTGTAGCTCCATGGACTTGCATTCGCACATTAGGAAGGTCTTGAGGAAGCTACGTCTGATGATGGTCCTCACCGGCATAACCTTTTCTTTGCACACTAACTGATTGAATTGACACATCTTGTGTACCATTGAAATCTGACCACTTCTTTTGCCAACCCCTCTTTTGTTAAAAATAAAATTAAAAATTAGATTGTCAATCTTGAGGCCACAATGGAGTTATTCGTGGAGCTTCGAGTTATTGGAGGTCGAGCTGTAAAAAGCTAGCGTTTTTTGCATATTGTACACAGTATCAGGAGGATGAGCCAGAAGCACAAGAATGGTATTGCCAAGCAGCACACCTGCTCTACAGCTTAGTTATGTTTAGATTTATATATGATATATATGAGGTTTCTTTGCTCACATGTATTTGCCTGCACCTATCTAGGTTTAGCTCTATTGATTACATCTTTTGTGCAGGGCTGATGAGCTATCCCCTGATGAGCTTGAGCGCCTCTTGAATCATGACCATGGTTGGTTGATTGCCAACCCCCACCAGTTCAAGGTCCCTAGCTGGTTCCTCAACAGGAAAAAGTACTACAAGGATGGTAGGTTCTCTCAGGTTGTTTCCAACGCCCTTGACAAGAAGCTCAGCTTAGGGATGACTCTAGGCTGAAGAAGACCAGGTTAGTCTATTACCATTAACATATTTCGGTGTCAAGGTTACTGATGTTTTGTGGCTATATATACATGCCAACATGCCCACATAGTTACTGTCACGAAATTGTTGAAATATTAGTTGCATTTTTTTTCTTCATTACTGCTATCGTTCATGGTTTTCATAATTGTACACAATTTTTAATAGTTGTTCAATCGGTGATGAAACTTGCTCATTTGTGTTAGAAACTGTCATCTGTATTTTGTTGTATGCACTCATTATATGACACAAACCCCTTATGGCTTGTGTTTTCTAGGAACCACTATGGTCTGTCACTACTGGGGTCTACTTGTCCGTGGCCAGCACACCAAGACTACCAAAAGGCATGGAAAGACTATAGGTGTGTCGGAGAATAGATAAAGTCAATTTGGTGCCTACCTTGGATATTTATTATCTGTAGGATAGATGAACCGTTCTGGTTTATGAAACTTTTGTTGCGTATTCCAAGCTGGTTGAATTGAATGTTCTTAAGAACCAATGTCATTAGAAAAGTTAAAAGATTCAATAATTTGAAATGGTTTTACCACACGAATTTGGTATATCATAGTGATGCTTATCGTTTCGTATCTATGTTTTATATTGATTTTTAACTTCCGTTGCAACGCACGGGCACACACCTAGTATAAATATGTGAACTTAATTAGTTTTGTCTAAATTATAATTATTAAAATGGAATTCAATTTCAACGAAACAAACGGGGCCTAATAGATTGATAGCCACAAGAATAATCAGAATAGACGCTGCAATAGATATTGATAAACACAAGGATGGTACATTTCTCGACATTATTTATTCAGCTACAGTTCCAGATAAATCGCACAACCCTCTTCAGCCAAAATTATGGTAGGAAACGATCTGCCAATTACAAGGGAGTAAACTGAAACAGCAAGAAACATGGTTCATGTGAAGAAGAAAATTGCCAAGAGAAACCACATGGTTATGAAGTAATTGGACTGAGACTCCTGACAGGCTAATAAGCGAAGGACGGTTCACTGGGCCGGAAGCTCCTGTAGATGGAGGCTGCAACCGGTACGAGACCCAGAAGTGCGATCTGGACCTGCTCCGAGGTGCTTGTCCTGACCGTGATCTGCCCGCTCAGCTTGTTGTTCAGACCAAGTCGCACTGCCATCTTCGACCCCCTTCCGATGGAGAACTGGGACTGCAAGTTCGCGCCCAGAGCAAGGTCCCGGCGCCACTTCATCAGAGAGAGACCCAGCGTTGAGAGGGACTGGCCAATCGGATAGTCTTTGTCCTTCAGGCGTGCCTCCAAGTTAGCTCCATATGCAGTTTCCCCTTGGGCTCGCATCGCGCCAGTGCTGGCAACTAGCGACAGCCTCTTCCCAAGGGAGAGCTGGTCCTCGACCTTCAGTCCAGTTGCCACAATGTCACCCAGGAAAGTTACCGAGAAGCCTCCTGTGGTCTTGTTCTTCTTGATGTTCTTGATTTTTGCCTCGCCGCGGAGAATATAGGCAAGCTGGCGCCCAACAGTCTGGATATCAAAACCAGCAAGTGATGATGCATTCTCTCCATGCTTTGCTGCGATGGAAGAGTCCAAATGGATGCTGAATTCCTTCTTGTCCTTGGTGACCTGAACTGCTACATTTGCCGGGAACCTGCTAAGGATAGCCAGTGTCTCTTCAACGCTCACTCCATCATAACCACAGTCATGATCCCATCCATGCGCATCCAAAACAGGCCTTGCTAGGACAGTCGAGGTTGACTCCAAAAAGCGGTACCGGTATGTGGGATTGTCACAATCAAATGAAGGGGGAAGCACCATGTCAGGCAAGGGAACCGATACATTCTCTGGAGGAGGATCCTGATCGTTCTCACCAGCGATATTAGCATACCCATAATCATCCAGATCAGTTTTCCCCCTCTTCTTCATCTCCTTCAACCTGCGGATCTCATCCTTCCATTGTTTCTTCTGGAGAAGCTTGACCCTGTAGTCATACTCGTCAAAATAAGCATTCTTCTGCTCCTTTGTGAGCCTTGCAAGCTGAGCTTTGGTCAAGGGCTTGAAGGGTGGAAGCTGATCATATTCTTCTTCGTCATCATCTTGTTCTACATCAGAATAGTCATCCAATTCAACATCAGAATCACCTTCATTGCCACCCTGCTCAGCAGAAAGTTTGGGGTGGGCTCTAGACTGCAAGAGTGAGGACAACAAGAAAGGAAGAGACGGGGAGCGGAAACGGAAACCAAAAAGCTTTCCAGGATTAGGATCCTGAAGCTTCAGGAGTGAGTTGGCTTCTGATAATATCTTTGAGGAGTAGCACAAAAGTAACATCTGATGCCTCCAGCTTTGGCCATTCGGAAGCACTTTCTGGCCCTCCCGGTTTTTCCTGCACGAAGGATGGTTCTCAACAAGTGCTACTGGGTTCATCAACCGCATATCTCCAGCAGCCTGCCTGATGGACTGCTGGATGATGTGGGATCTCTGAGCCATCAAGACCTCATATGTCATGGGAGCACCATTGAGGCCTTCAGGAGGAGCTGAGGCAGCATGTGTCAGTGCAACAATGGCATTGAACCATATGGATGAGCCAAGAACAGCAGTAATAGTCTTCAGAAGAGGCAAATCATTGAGATCACGGCTCAGACTATCCAGACGATCCACATATAGAACAATATCTGGCGGACATTTCTTGGTATAGTTCTTGACAGCAGCAAGAATCTTTCTGTTTGATCCCTGGTCCATCACGTTAGGTCGAAGGCCAGGTGTATCAATGATTCTAATCTTGACACCATCCACATCACCAACAATTTCCCGCACATTTGTGGTTGCTGAGCTAAAGGCGTCAGTTCTGGACTTCTCTTCACCAAATATAGAATTGATAGTTGCACTTTTGCCGACTCCAGTTTTTCCTAGAACAAGTATGTTGCATGAGAAGTTCAGATCCTCTTTTCCCTCTGCTTCAAGAAGTAAGGCCTTCCTCCGTGCATTATCAAGGCTGAATGCTCGGTTCGTCTGCCTGCCATGTCGGATACCCTCAGCAAGGCTCAGACGGTACAGCACTTGTGCTGCAACCGTTTCTTCAGGAGTAGCTCCCAATCTGTAAACCAGACGCAGAAACTTTACTCTAATCAACTCAACCTTGTCATGCAGCTTCTTCTCTTCCTCTGTCATCTCTTCTGTAGGGTCAGCTGTAACTGCTAGCTCTGAGGGGCTGAATAGGTTTGACCGGGCAGATTGGCGAGGCGCAGTCGGCCTCAGAGAAGGGGCTGATGAACCAAGACCAGCAGGTCGGTCCATGGTAAATATTCTAGAACCATCTTGTGAAGTAACTGTGATATCCCCACCTGAGGATCCACCAGTTGCCGCTTTCAGAAGGGCCGCCAGGGCAGCAGAATCAAATCCCTTCTCATCCCCATCATCATCATTATCATCATCATCATCCTCAGAATCATCAAGCATAATCTGCCCATCCATGCTATTGGTGAAGTCTCTTGAGATACTACCACTAGAGGAGCCTTCTGCAAGCTCCTTCATGATCTGCTTCGCGGCTTCAGAGCTCTCTAAAATTGCAACCCGTGCAGGACTCGTGTCAGAGTTTGTCCCGTCGTCATCGTCCTCAGCCTCATTACCATCCCCATCCGCATCATCTGGCACAGCCTCAATTATGTCATTATCAGCAGCCTCCTCTTCATGATCAACAACCTCAGTGGCACCTTCAATCTCACCAGTACCATTAGTTTCTTTGATTGATTCTGGAGCCAATTCTCGAGAGAGGATACCATCAGCACTAGTAGCATCAACATTTTCAACCTCTGTGGGCTTGTCAACACCAACATCTTCCACCACTTCACCGGCAACGGCCTGGTCTTCAGCGCTCTGCTCCTTCTGAGGACTATCCTCACGCACACTGTCTATGATCTCCTCAGCACTTGCAGGGGCAAGCTCCTCTATGCTTCCATCATTCATAACCTGGGTTTGTCATCATTTGAGTTGTTTACATCCCGACTAGAATCAAGGCTACTAGTGACAAGATCATATTGAGGATGCTCACTTACCACTGCAGTTGCCTCACTCGGTGGCTCAGGCCTGATGGCCTCATCTTCAACATCAGCATCCTTCTTGGTCGATTCTTCTAGGGCTTCTTCACCTCCCTGAGCCACCACATCATCACCATCAGCATCCTTGTTAGCCGATTCTTCTGAAGCTTCTCCACCTCCCAGAGAATCATCACCATCAGCATCCTTGTTTGTCGATTCTTCTAAGGTTTCTTCACCTCCCAGAGCCACCACATCATCACCAACAGCATCCTTGTTAGTGGCTTCTCCACCTCCCAGAGCAACCACATCATCACTCGCTTCTTTCCCATCACCCAATTCACCATTAGCTTCAGAAACATGGGCTACCTTATCCTGTGGTTCTGCCACCTCTGCCACCTCCTCGCCCAGAGGAGAGGGAGAGACCTCAACCTCCTCCTCATCACTCAACTCGCCACCAACTGCACTCCCAGAACCTACCTCCTCGCCCTTCTCAACTTCCGGTACCAGTTTCTCCTCTTCAGCCACAGGCGACTCGACATCCTCTGCTATCTTATCCACAACATTTACCTCTACTGCAGCACCTCTTTCCTCATCATGCTGCTCCTCCTCCTGCAATTCGCCCTTCTCATCACTTTCCGGCGCATCAGGGGAAGCCAGAGAAGGATCCCCCTCCCCCGATTCACCGTTCTCCGACTTGGACTCCACCTCTGACACTGGCGCTGACACAGAAGCGGCCGCCTCTCCATCCTCCGACGCCGGTTCTTCGCCGCCGCCATCCTTCACGGCCGTCGCGGCGCCCAACTTCCCAACTCTACGATCCTCTTCCGCCTCATTTACATCCCTGCCATCATGTCCCCCGACGACAACACCCTCCGCCTTTCCGTTCTCGGCCTCTGGACCCGCAACGCCCTCACTCTTCGCCTCCAATCTCACCTCCTCCTCCTCCTCCTCCCTCTCTCCCACATCCGCCACGACCTGCTTCGGCGCCTCCCTATCATCCACCTCCTCCTCCGCCGCCGCCGCCGCTGCCGACTCGAATTTCTCGGTTAGCTCCTCCTCGGCCGCCGCCGCCAGGGCCGGATTTTCGTCCTCCACGGACGCGGGAGCGACTGGGGCGGCGTCGGTGGTGGCCACGGCTGCCTCGACTTTCTTGGGCGGCTCCTCCTCGGCGGCCGCCGGGGCGGCGTTCCCTTCCTCCACGGGCGCGACTGGGGCGGCGTCGGTGGTGGTGGCCATGTCCGCCTCTTGCTCCGCCAGCACGCAACGAAGCAAGAAAACAGCGGCACCAGCAGTAGGATTCGAGGAAGCAGGGTGGGGGAAGGGGAGGCGACGAGAAGATAAGGTGAGGAGGGTTTTAGGTCAGTCTGGGAAGATAAAATTATCTCCGGGATATTTATGTGTGGGATTCTTCCCATTTCGGATTTTTAACAGAAGAACAGATTTGGTTTTTACTTGGTTTGGCGTGTAGTTTTGGGATGAGACGGCGCCACACAATGACACGACTGCGCAACAGTACAAATCATGGTGAGATGGCAACGCAGGCAAGCAAGCAAACTACGGAAGTTTGAACGGACAAAAGCTAATAGTTAGTTAGCTAGCAAAAAATATTTAGTTAATTATTAGATGCTAAAAGCATATCTAAGGTCCGGTTTGTTTCGTTGTAATTGAATTTTATTTTAATAATTATAATTTAGATAAAATTAATTAAGTTTATATATTTATATATGTAACTGTCGGGGACTATAATTAGGGGTACCCTTAAGACTCCTAATCTCAGCCGGTAACTCCCATCAGCACAAAGCTGCAAAGGCCTGATGGGTGCGATTAAGTTAAGGCTCGGTCCACTCAAGGGACACAACCTCGCCTCGCCCGAGCCCAGCCTCGGGCAAGGGCGGCCGACCCCGGAGGATTCACGTCTCGCCCGAGTGCCCCCTCAAGCAACGGACACATCTTCGGCTCGCCCGAGGCCCAGTCTTCGCCAAGAAGCAACCTTGGCCAAGTCGCCACGCCGACCGACCGTATCGCAGGAGCATTTAATGCAAAAGTGGTCTGACACCTTATCCTGACGCGCGCCCTTCAGTCGACAGAGCCGAAGTGACCGTAGTCACTTCGCCGCTCCACTGACCGGCCTGACAAGAGGACAGCGCCGCCTGCGCCGCTCCGACTGTTGTGCCACTCGACAGAGTGCGGCTGACAGCAGCCAAGTCCGGCCTCGAGCGCCATAGGAAGCTCCGCCTCGCCCGACCCAGGGCTCGGACTCGGGCTCAGCCCCGGAAGACGACGAACTCCGCATCGCCCGACCCCAGGGCTCGGACTCGGGCTCAGCCCCGGAAGATGACGAACTCCGCATCGCCCGACCCCAGGGCTCGGACTCGGGCTCAGCCCCGGAAGACGACGAACTCCGCCTCGCCCGACCCAGGGCTCGGACTCGGGCTCAGCCCCGGAAGACGACGAACTCCGCATCGCCCGACCCCAGGGCTCGGACTCGGGTCCGAGCTCAGCCCCGGAAGACGACGAACTCCGCTTCGCCCGACCCCAGGGCTCGGACTCGGGCTCAGCCCCGGAAGACGACGAACTCCGCATCGCCCGACCCTAGGGCTCGGACTCAGGCTCAGCCCCGGAAGACGACAAACTCCGCTTCGCCCGACCCCAGGGCTCGAACTCAGCCCTGGCCTCAGCCGACGGTCTCCGCCTCGCCCGACCCAGGGGCTCGGACTCGACCTCGGCCTTGGAAGACAGACTCGACCTCGACCACGGAGGAGCCTCCACCTCGCCCAACCCAGGGCTCGGACCGACCACGTCACAGGAGGCGCCATCATTACCCTACCCCAAGCTAACTCAAGCTACGGGGAACAAGACCGGCGTCCCATCTGGCTCGCCTCGGTAAACAAGTAATGATGGCGCCCCGCATGCTCTATGACGACGGCGGCTCTCAGCCCCCTTACGGAAGCAAGGGGACGTCAGCAAGGACTCGACAGCCCCGACAGCTGTCCTTCCGCCAGGCTCCAGCGCTCCTCCGACGGCCACGACACCACACGAACCTCTCCGGCTGCCACGATAGCATGTACTTAGGGCACTAGCTCTCCTCCGCTAGACACGTTAGCACACTGCTACCCCCCCCCCCCCATTGTACACCTGGATCCTTTCCTTACGCCTATAAAAGGAAGGTCCGGGGCCCTCTTACAGAGGGTTGGCCGTGCGGGGAAGGATGGGGCAGCGCTCGCGTAAGGCCGCTCGCTCCCTCCCGCGTGGACGCTTGTAACCCCCTACTGCAAGCGCACCCGACCTGGGCGCGGGACAAACACGAAGGCCGCGGGTTTCCCCTTTTACGCCTGTCTCCCTCCGGCTTCTTCCCCCCTTCGCGCTCCGTCTCGCGCCGACCCATCTGGGCTAGGGCACGCGGCGACAATTTACTCGTCGGTCCAGGGACCCCCCCGGGTTCGAAACGCCGACAGTTGGCGCGCCAGGTAGGGGCCTGCTGCGTGTTGACGAACAGCTTCTCGTCAAGCTCCAGATGGGCAGTCTCCAGCAACCTTTCCAGCCCGGGACGGTGCTCCGTTTTGGGAGTCTTGAGTTCATGTCCCTCGACGGCAGCTACGACATGATACTCCTTCCCCCGCCGCGCGACAGCGACAATGGCGGTCGACAACCTGCCCGCCGGCGGTGGAATCGACGACGTCTTCCCCACGTGGTGGAAGAACAACATTCGGGCTTGTCCCGTCCCCTCCCCCGCCGATGGAGGAGGAGGCGGGGCAACCAAGGCCAAGCAGGAGGCGGCACCTCGTCGGCTGTCGAGCGAGTCGACGGCGCCGGTGCCCCAACGGGGGGCACGTCGGGCATCGACCTCGCGTCTGAGACGAAGACGAGCACCGTCTCCCCGCAACACGCCAACCCCAAGCAAACGGACGACGCCAGCACGCTCGCAAAGGACTTGATGGGCGTCACCCTCGTACCTGAGACGACGGTGCAGTCTGCCCCTGACGTGACTTTGTCACCGCCCATCGACCAAGAGGTACCGACCGATTCTCATCTCGTGCCTTTTGGATTTAGCCTCGACCCACCAAGCGACTTCGCTTTGGTGGACGCTCTCATAGAGGCGAGTCCAAACCCTCTGGGGTATCGTATGCGGTCACCCTGGGACCCGCTGACGGTCGTCTCGACCTACGAGCCCTCGGGTTCCGAGGAAGATGACGAGCCTGACTTTAGTTGGGATTTCTCCGGACTTGGTAACCCCAGTGCCATGCGGGACTTTATGACCGCATGCGACTACTGCCTTTCCGACTGTTCCGACGGTAGCCGCAGCCTCGGCGACGAGGACTGCGACCCAAGTCGTGAATGTTTCCATGTCGATCTAGGGGGTCCCGACGAAGGCAACCATCTTGGTATACCGGAGAACGGTGATCCCCCTAGGCCTGTGCCTCGCGTTGACATCCTTCGGGAGCTAGTTGTGGTCCCCGTCCCGGCGGGGGGTCATGACCCACAGCTCGAGCAAATCCGCGAGATGCAGGCCAGGCTCGACGAGGGAGCAGGAACACTTGAGCCGATCCGCCGGGACATTGGGCAGGAATGGGCGGGCCAACCTCCGGCCGGAGAAGTGCGTCATCTACCCAGGGCATCCAGTACCGCATCGCCGACGACGTTAGGGTAAGGTCGCCACCGGTTTCCAGTGGGGTCGGCCAAAACCTGGCTGCAGTGGCAATACTTCTCCGCGCGATGCCGGAGCTATCTACCATCGAGGGGCGGCGTATCCAGGGAGAGCTCAAGAATCTCCTGGAGGATGCCGCGGTCCGACTGGCCGAAAGCTCTGCCTCCCGAAGGCAGGGGTACCCCTCGGAACATCATGCCGCGACTTCCCGATTCATGCGGGAAGCCTCGGTCCACACCGGGCGCACGCGCAACACAGCGCCTGCGGCCCCGGGTCGCCTCGGCAACGAGCACCATCATCGCAATCGTCGAGCCCACCTCGACGAGAAGGTGCGCCGAGGCTACCACCCTAGGCGTGGGGGACGCTATGACAGCGGGGAGGATCGGAGTCCCTCGCCCGAACCACCCGGTCCGCAGGCTTTCAGCCGGGCCATACGACGGGCGTCGTTCCCGACCCGGTTCTGAACCCCGACTACTATCACAAAGTACTCGGGGGAGACGAGACCGGAACTGTGGCTCGCGGACTATCGGCTGGCCTGCCACCTGGGTGGAACGGACGATGACAACCTCATCATCCGCAACCTCCCCCTGTTCCTCTCCAACACCGCTCGAGCCTGGCTGGAGCACCTGCCTCCGGGGCAGATCTCCAACTAGGACGACCTGGTCCAAGCCTTCGCCGACAATTTCCAGGGCACGTACGTGCGCCCTGGAAACTCCTGGGATCTCCGAAGCTGCCGCCAGCAGCCGGGAGAGTCTCTCCGGGACTACATCCGGCGATTCTCGAAGCAGCGCACCGAGCTGCCCAACGTCACCGACTCGGATGTCATCGGTGCGTTCCTCGCCGGCACTACCTGCCGCGACCTGGTGAGCAAGCTGGGCCGCAAGACCCCCACTAGGGCCAGCGAGCTGATGGACATCACCACCAAGTTCGCCTCTGGCCAGGAGGCGGTTGAGGCCATCTTCCGGAAGGACAAGCAGCCCCAGGGCCGCCTACCGGAAGATGTCCCCGAGGCGTCAACTCAGCGCGGCACCAAGAAGAGAGGCAAGAAGAAGTCGCAAGCGAAACGCGACGCCGCCGACGCGGACCTTATCACCGCCGCCGAGTACAAGAACCCTCGGAAACCTCCCGGAGGTGCCAATCTCTTCGACAAGATGCTCAAGGAGCCATGCCCCTATCATCAGGGGCCCATCAAGCACACCCTTGAGGAGTGCGCCATGCTTCGGCGCCACTTTCACAAGGTCGGGCCACCTGCGGAAGGTGGCAGGGCCCGCGACGACGATAAGAAGGAGGATCACAAGGTAGGAGAGTTCCCCGAGGTCCACGACTGCTTCATGATCTACGGTGGGCAAGTGGCGAACGCCTCGGCTCGGCACCGCAAGCAAGAGCGTTGGGAGGTCTGCTCGGTAAAGGTGGCGGCGCCAGTCTACCTAGACTGGTCTGACAAGCCCATCACCTTCGACCAGGGCGACCACCCCGACCGCGTGCCAAGCCCGGGGAAATACCCGCTCGTTGTCGACCCCGTCATCGGCAACATCAGGCTCACCAAGGTCCTCATGGACGGAGGCAGCAGCCTCAACATCATCTACGCCGAGACCCTCGGGCTCCTGCGGATCAATCTGTCCTCAGTCCGGGCAGGCGCTGCGCCTTTTCACGGGATCATCCCCGGGAAGCGCGTCCAACCCCTCGGACAACTTGATCTACCCGTCTGCTTTGGGACACCCTCCAACTTTCGAAGGGAGACCCTCACGTTCGAAAGTGGTCGGGTTTCGAGGAACCTACCACCCAGTGCTGGGAGGCCATGCTACGCCAAGTTCATGGCCATCCCCAACTACACCTACCTCAAGCTCAAGATGTCGGGCCCCAACGGGGTCATCACCGTCGGCCCCACGTACCGACACACGTACGAATGCGACGTGGAGTGCGTGGAGTACGCCGAGGCCCTCGCCAAATCCGAGGCCCTCATCACCGACCTGGAGAGCCTCTCTAAGGAGGCGCTAGACGTGAAGCGCCACGCCGGCAACTTCGAGCCAGCGGAGACGGTTAAATCCGTCCCTCTCGACCCTAGCAACGACGCCTCCAAGCAGATCCGGATCGGCTCCGAGCTCGACCCCAAATAGGAAGCAGTGCTCGTCGACTTCCTCCGTGCAAACGCCGACGTTTTCGCGTGGAGTCCCTCGGACATGCTCGGCATACCGAGGGATGTCGCCGAGCACTCGCTGGATATCCGAGCTGGAGCCCGACCCGTGAAGCAGCCTCTGCGCCGATTCGACGAAGAAAAGCGCAGAGCCATAGGTGAGGAGATCCACAAGCTAATGGCGGCAGGGTTCATCAAAGAGGTATTCCATCCCGAATGGCTTGCCATCCCTGTGCTTGTGAGAAAGAAAGGAGGGAAATGGCGGATGTGTGTAGACTACACTGGTCTAAACAAAGCATGTCCGAAAGTTCCCTACCCTCTGCCTCGCATCGATCAAATCATGGATTCCACTGCTGGGTGCGAAACCCTGTCTTTCCTCGATGCCTACTTAGGGTATCACCAAATCAGGATGAAAGAGTCCGACCAGCTCGCAACTTCTTTCATCACACCCTTCGGCATGTACTGCTATGTTACCATGCCGTTTGGTTTGAGGAATGCGGGTGCAACGTACCAACGGTGCATGAACCATGTGTTCGGCGAACACATTGGCCAAACGGTCGAGGCCTACGTCGATGACATCATAGTCAAGACGAGGAAAGCCTCCGACCTCCTTTCCGACCTTGGAGCGACATTCCGATGTCTCAAGGCGAAAGGCGTAAAACTCAATCCCGAGAAGTGTGTCTTCGGGGTCCCCCGAGGCATGCTCTTGGGGTTCATCGTCTCCGAGCGGGGCATCGAGGCCAACCCGGAGAAGATCGCGACCATCACCAGCATGGGGCCCATCAAGGACTTGAAAGGCGTACAGAGGGTCACGGGATGCCTTGCGGCTCTGGGTCGTTTCATCTCGCGCCTCAGCGAAAGAGGCCTGCCTCTGTACCGCCTCTTAAGGAAGGTCGAGTGCTTCACTTGGACCCCTGAGGCTGAGGAAGCCCTCGGGAACCTGAAGGCGCTCCTCACGAACGCGCCCATCTTGGTGCCCTCGCTGCCGGAGAAGCCCTCTTGATCTACGTCGCTACTACCACTCAGGTGGTTAGCACCGCGATTGTGGTTGAGAGACGAGAAGAGGGGCATGCATTGCCCGTCCAGAGGCCAGTCTACTTCATCAATGAGGTACTGTCCGAGACCAAGATCCGTTACCCACAAATTCAGAAGCTGTTGTACGCGGTGATCCTAACGTGGCGGAAGTTGCGACACTACTTCGAGTCTCATCCGGTAACTGTGGTGTCATCCTTCCCCCTGGGGGAGATCATCCAGTGCCGAGAGGCCTCGGGTAGAATTGCAAAGTGGGCGGTGGAAATCATGGGCGAAATGATCTCGTTCGCCCCTCGGAAGGTCATCAAGTCCCAGGTCTTGGCGAACTTTGTGGCTGAATGGGTCGACACCTAGCTCCCAACAGCTCCGATCCAACCGGAACTCTGGACCATGTTTTTCGATGGGTCGCTGATGAAGACAGGAGCAGGCGCAGGCCTGCTCTTCATCTCGCCCCTCGGGAAGCACCTACGCTACGTGCTACGCCTCCATTTCCCGGCGTCCAACAATGTGGCCGAGTACGAGGCTCTGGTCAACGGGTTGCGCATCGCCATCGAGCTAGGGGTCCGACGCCTCGACGCTCGCGGTGACTCGCAGCTCGTCATCGACCAAGTCATGAAGAACTCCCACTGCCGCGACCCAAAGATGGAAGCCTACTGCGATGAGGTTCGGCGCTTGGAAGACAAGTTCTACGGGCTCGAGCTCAACCACATCGCCCAACGCTACAACGGGACTGCGGACGAGCTGGCTAAAATAGCCTCGGGGCGAACAACGGTTCCCCCGGACGTCTTCTCCCGAGACCTGCATCAACCCTCCGTCAAGACCGACGACACACCCGAACCCGAGAAGGCCTCGGCCCAGCCCGAGGCACCCTCGGCCCCCGAGGGTGAGGCACTGCGCGTCGAGGAGGAGCGGAGCGGGGCCACGCCTAATCGAAACTGGCAGACCCTGTACCTGCAATATCTCCACCGAGGAGAGCTACCCCTCGACCGAGCCGAAGCTCGGCGGTTGGCGCGGCGCGTCAAGTCGTTCGTCTTGCTGGGAGACGGGAAGGAGCTCTACCGACCGCAGCCCCTCAGGCATCCTCCAGCGATGCATTTCCATCGCCGAAGGCCAGGAGCTCTTACAAGAGATACACTCGGGGGCTTGCGGCCATCACGCAGCACCTCGAGCCCTTGTTGGAAACGCCTTCCGACAAGGCTTCTACTGGCCGACCGCGGTGGCCAACACCACTAGAATTGTCCGCACCTGCCAAGGGTGTCAATTCTATGCAAGGCAGACCCACCTGCCCGCTCAGGCTCTACAGACCATACCCATCACCTGGTCGTTTGCTGTGTGGGGTCTGGACCTCGTCGGCACCTTGCAGAAGGCACCCGGGGGCTACACGCACCTGTTGGTCGCCATCGACAAATTCTCCAAGTGGATCGAGGTCCGACCCCTAAACAGCATCAGGTCCGAACAGGCGGTGGCGTTCTTCACCAACATCATCCATCGCTTTGGGGTCCCGAACTCTATCGTCACCGACAACGGCACCCAATTCACCGGCAGAAAGTTCCTGGACTTCTGCGAGGATCACCACATCCGGGTGGACTGGGCCGCCGTGGCTCACCCCATGACGAATGGGCAAGTAGAGCGTGCCAACGACATGATCCTACAAGGGCTCAAGCCGCGGATCTACGACGACCTCAACAAGTTCGGCAAGCGATGGATGAAGGAGCTCCCCTCGGTGGTCTAGAGTCTGAGGACAACGTCGAGCCGAGCCACGGGCTTCACACCGTTCTTTCTAGTCTATGGGGTCGAGGCCATCTTGCCCATAGACTTAGAATACGGTTCCCCGAGGACGAGAGCCTACGCCGACCAAAGCAATCGATCTAATCGAGAAGACTCACTGGACCAGCTGGAAGAGGCTCGGGACATGGCCTTACTACACTCGACGTGGTACCAGCAGTCCCTGCGACGCTACCACGCCCGAGGGGTTCGGTCCCGAGACCTCCAGGTGGGCGACCTGGTGCTTCGGCTGCGACAAGACGCCCGAGGGCGGCACAAGCTCACGCCTCCCTGGGAAGGGATGTTCGTCGTCGCCAAGGTTCTGAAGCCCGGAACGTACAAGCTGGCCAACAGTCAAGGCGAGGTCTACAGCAACGCTTGGAACATCCGACAGCTACGTCGCTTCTACCCTTAAGATGCTTTCAAGTCGTTCATACACCTTGGTCACATACAAAGTCTAGTCATCAAGGAAGGGTCAGCCTTGCCTCGGCAAAGCCCGACCCTCCCTCGGGGGCTAAAAGGGGGGAACCCCCTCTGCGTCAAAATTTTCCTTGGAAAAAGATCTTTTCTGCCAGAATGTCTTTCGTGCTTTTCGGCTACTTCGAAAGTGGATCCTGAAAATGACGGAGTACACGTAAGCAACCAAGGCTGACCGAGCCGAGGAACTCCTACGCCTCTGGGATACGGATACCTCACTCATCACCTTCTGCGATAAGTAACTCACGCTCGGATAAGTGATTCCGCGGACCGAACAAGTCTTCACGCTCGAAAACTCCTCTGCCGAAACGATTTTTCGGGCCTTCTCGACTATGTCGGTGATAGAACCCTATGGACGAGTAAGAGTGCACGTAAGCGGCAAGGCTGACCGAGCCGAGGGATTCCTATGCCTCCGGGATACGGATACCTCACTCGTCACCTTCCGTGAAAAGTAACTCTCGCTCGGACAAGCGATTCTGTTACCGACAAATAAGTCCAGATACTCGAGACAACAGGAAAAGGAACGCAGCTTTACAACACGACGACAGTATGTTTGGGCCTCGGCGGCCGCAGAAAACATAAGCACACTACAAGATAACCCGATCCTGCAGGCTCGGATCTTGACAGTTGAAGGGAGCAGCAGCACCCTCGGCGTCAACTACACCTTCGGCGAGGTCCGGCCTAGCCTCGGACGGCGACGCGGTCGGAGGATCTCCACTCTGAAGGACGACATCAGCACCATGCCCGGGCCATCACCGCCAGGGTCTTCTCTAGGAATCCGGCTCGAGCAAACAGCTCGGCCGGCCACCCCGAAGCCTCAGCCAGCTGTCCCCCGAGGACATCAGCCCGGCTCGTGGCATCGGCGACTCAACTCCAGCGTCGGTCCCACCAGTGGACGACCCGGCCAGGCTCCGGCCGACCAAATCTTCTTTTCGAGCCAACTCTGCCTCTGTCCGTGCTGACACTGCTACCTCCGGCTTTGGCTCATCGAAGAGCGGCCGAGGGTTCCTTTAACTAAGCAAGAGAAGCCTCGGACAGCAAGGCCGACCGAGCCGAGGGACTCCTACGCCTCCGGGATACGGATACCTCACTCGTCACCTTCGCACGAGGCGACTCACGCTTGGTGAAGCGGTTCAGATAGCCGACAGGCGAGTCTTAGTGCTCGAAATGAGGAAAAAACACGGCTCCGTGCCGAAAATACATACATGTTCAGGCCCCGACAGCCACAATGAACAAGACACCGGCACTCAAGGTGCCATTACAAACGGAACTCCGGTTCCACCTCCGCAGGTACGAACAACCCCACACGATTGGGGTCCTGCGGAGCAACAGAAGGCCGACGGGTGGCTCGCCGCCGCCCGCTCCAACAACGACGACGACGACTTCTGCTCCGAGGGGCCGAACAGCAGCAGCGATGACCTCAGGGCGGATGCTGCTGCCATTGGGCCCTCGCTCACTTCCTCACTCGAGAGGCAAGGACGAGCAGAAGGCCGTAGAGTTGGAGGTCAGTCCGTGGGCGGCACCGGCTATCTCGTCGGCGGAGAAACCTCTTCCGGCTGCCGTGGCAGAAGGCGGCGCCGGAAGCGGCTCCGAAGCCGCTCGGGTCAGAGAGCCGGGCACGTGGCAGCTGCCAGCGCCACGAGCGGCGAACGCCCTTCCCCCCGATCACTGAGGGAAGGAGCGAGCCGCTGCCCGCGCAGAGACCGACCCCAACTCGGCGCACTCCCCTCCCCAGCACTGATGATGAACATCCTTGAAGCTGAGGGAGGGGCAGAGGCCGCAGCCCGGCTTGCTTCTCCCCACCCAGGGGCTGGTGGTCACCGTCTTGGGTGACCACCGGCGAGGGGATGCAGCCAGGCTGCCTGATGAAAATCCTTGAAGCCGAACGATGGCTGAAAGGTACCAACTTCCATGAAGTTGCGTTCCTCCAACGACAAGGCGGAAGGATTGCGGGTGTTCCCCAACCGGGGGCTCGGAAGGTGGAAAGACGCGATGCATAAGGGAGCGCGAAGACATGGTCGCCTTTCAAGGGGATCACCCTCCTTTTAAAGGCGACTCTCCCCACTTGCGTCCTCAGCCATCGCGGGCTGAGTCTTCTCCAACACGCTCCAAGGTCCTCCCCCTACGACACGGGGGCTGGGTCCCACGCGTCATGCAAGATGGCCCAGGGCAGAAGAAGCCAAACCGCCGTGCACGGTGCATGCAACTGCCCAGCGGTTACAAGCATTCCTCCACTTTCGCCCAGACCAGCGGGTGAAAGGGCGGACAGCCATGCAGTCGGCATGCAACCGCGCCAAGTGGGCGCACCCCTTCGACTCCAACGCGCCCAGCATGGAGGCCCAGGCCCACACGTCATGCTACCGGCGCGCCGGTTGCTACGTGCGAGCAACTGCACCGCCCCTCGCGCCACTACCGCGCATCCTCGACTGCAGAACCAGTACCGCGACTCAAGGCAACCCTGCGTATGACCCAACAGTGCCAGCCAGGCGCATCGGTCACGGGCCAGTCAGCCGCGGGAGAAGGCGCGACGGTCGATGCGGCCAAAAATGGGCCGACAGTAATGGTGGTGGCAGGCGGGCGGAAGCAGCGGTCACGTCGTCAGCCAAGCTCACGTCCCCTCATGGGACAGCGAGAGAACCCTCTCCCACGGCGTGAAGACGGCGCGCCCGTGTTCCGTTCCTCGAACGGCTCGCGCACACGCAACGGCTGCCCCGCGAACCACTCGCCCCGTCGCATTAACTCCGCGGCGGGACAGGCGGCACCTTTGGCAGGAGAAGCGGGCGACGCTTCGCCTTCGCCATAACGACTGCGTCAAAAAAGGTGTGCCACGTCGTTTCGATTTCGTATCCTTTTCCTTTTCCTCTTTCTCTCTCTTACAACAGGGACCGGGAAAGGGGATACCCTGAAAGGGATCCTTCTCCGCGAAGGAAACGGGCCCCGAGCCCCCTACTGATCAGAGGTTCGAAGGCCGGCCCCTCGGAGGTGTTCGACAGCCGCCTCAGAGCGCTCGGGCTTCGCGCCCACTACTGGTCAGAGGTTCGAAGGCCGGCCCCCGGAAGGGTTCAACGGCCGCCTCAGGCCACTCGGGCTCCGCGCCCACTACTGATCAGGGGTTTGTAGGCTGGCCCTCGAAGGGTTCACAGCCGCCTCAGACACAGAGCGAGGGATGACCCTGGGTACGTTCGATACATAACCAAGGCTTGGGCTACGCTCCTGAGGTACCCTAGGACATTTACGAGACCAGCGGGAACGATCTTGTAACGGAATCCCATCAGAGGGAGGCATCGAGCCCTCGGACCCCGTCAAAAGGGAACCGGGTCCGGCAGATCACCTGCAGGTACTTTTGGAACGCGCCTCCGGGCCTCTAGCCGACCCCTAACAAATGGGCCACGGGCGTCCACTCGGATTACCCGTCAGCAGCTCACTAGAGACACCATGTTCGGCGCCCTCCAAGGGCAACATGGCGCTTCCCCCCCCCTCCTCCTTGCGGAAAGGCGACGCAGGGGCGTATGTAAAAAAGTCGAGTCTGTCCTTGACCGTCCTCTTGCCCTGTGCGGAGGCTCGGGGGCTGCTCTCGCAAACCCGGCTCCGGCCAAACCGTTGACAGCGTCAACATACCATCCCGAGAACTTGGGACCCGACCGTGCACCCGGGCTACGGCCAGCTCGCATGAGGGAACAACAAGATCGATCGAAGCATCACGAAACACATTAAGACCTCGAAGGAGTCAAACTACTCCTCCGAGGCCTCGGGGGCTACACCCAGCGTGTGCGCTCGCGCGCACCCACCGAAACAAAATGCAACCGAGAAAGGCCGGTCCCCTTGCAAAAAAGTGCGACAAAAGCCTCCAAGCGAGTATTAACACTCCCTTCGAGGCTCAGGGGCTACTGTCGGGGACCATAATTAGGGGTACCCCCAAGACTCCTAATCTCAGCTGGTAACCCCCATCAGCACAAAGCTGCAAAGGCCTGATGGGTGCGATTAAGTCAAGGCTCGGTCCACTCAAGGGACACGATCTCGCCTCGCCCGAGCCCAGCCTCGGGCAAGGGCGGCCGACCCCGGAGGATTCACGTCTCGCCCGAGGGCCCCCTCAAGCAATGGACACACCTTTGGCTCGCCCGAGGCCCAGTCTTCGCCAAGAAGCAACCTTGGCCAAGTCGCCACGCCGACCGACCGTATCGCAGGAGCATTTAATGCAAAGGTGGTCTGACACCTTATCCTGACGCGCGCCCTTCAGTCGACAGAGCCGAAGTGACCGTAGTCACTTCGCCGCTCCACTGACCGGCCTCACAAGAGGACAGCGCCGCCTGCGCCGCTCCGACTGCTGTGCCACTCGACAGAGTGCGGCTGACAGCAGCCAAGTCTGGCCTCGAGCGCCATAGGAAGCTCCACCTCGCCCGACCCAGGGCTCGGACTCGGGCTCAGCCCCGGAAGACGACGAACTCCGCATCGCCCGACCCCACGGTTCGGACTCGGGCTCAGCCCCGGAAGACGACGAACTCCGCATCGCCCGACCCCAGGGCTCGGACTCGGGCTCAGCCCCGAAAGACGACGAACTCCGCCTCGCCCGACCCAGGGCTCGGACTCGGGCTCAGCCCCAGAAGACAACGAACTCCGCCTCGCCCGACCCAGGGTTCGGACTCGGGCTCAGCCCCGAAAGACGACGAACTCCACATCGCCCGACCCCAGGGCTCGGACTCGGGCTCAACCCCGGAAGACGACGAACTCCGCATCGCCCGACCCCAGGGCTCGGACTCAGCCCTGGCCTCAGCCGACGGTCTCCGCCTCGCCCGACCCAAGGGCTCGGACTCGACCTCGGCCTTGGAAGACAGACTCGACCTCGACCTCGGAGGAGCCTCCACCTCGCCCAACCCAGGGCTCGGACCGACCACGTCACAGGAGGCGCCATCATTATCATACCCCAAGCTAACTCAGGCTACGGGGAACAAGACCGGTGTCCCATCTGGCTCGCCCCGGTAAATAAGTAATGATGGCGCCCCGCATGCTCTATGACGACGGCGGCTCTCAGCCCCCTTACGGAAGCAAGGGGACGTCAGCAAGGACTCGATAGCCCCGACAGCTGTCCTTCCGCCAGGCTCCAGCACTCCTCCGACGGCCACGACACCACACGAACCGGGTGCCAAAACCTCTCCGGCTGCCACGATGGCATGTACTTAGGGCACTAGCTCTCCTCCGCTAGACACGTTAGCACACTGCTACACCCCCCATTGTACACCTGGATCCTTTCCTTACGCCTATAAAAGGAAGGTCCAGGGCCCTCTTACAGAGGGTTGGCCGCGCGGGGAAGGACGGGGCGGCGCTCGCGTAAGGCCGCTCGCTCCCTCCCGTGTGGACGCTTGTAACCCCCTACTGCAAGCGCACCCAACCTGGGCGCGGGACAAACACGAAGGCCGCGGGTTTCCCCTTTTACGCCTGTCTCCCTCCGGCTTCTTCCCCCTTCGCGCTCCGTCTCGCGCCGACCCATCTGGGCTGGGGCACGCGACGACAATTTACTCGTCGGCCCAGGGACCCCCCGGGTTCGAAACGCCGACAGTAATATATTTGTATATTATTTTAAATCATATGACAGAGATAGTTGTATACTATATTTATGTTATAACGAAGCAAGTAGAAGAGTGTGCTATAAGTTGTATATCGGAAAAATAGCATGTAAATCTATAGAATGAATTTTAATCTCTCACCCTATGAATTTGAGATAGCCTCATATGATAACTTTGGAAACTGGTGGAATGTCACATTCTAAAAAAATAGTCTGTTCCAATAGTAAGATTCCAATTCCTCAAAATGAAAGGAAACAAACGGGCCCTAAGAGACTTTGTATTTTTAGCTCTCTATTTGACTATCTATTTGGTTTGACGAGTCATTTAGCTAGTCTCTTGGAAATGCTCTAACTATTAGTTGGACGTTATTTGGATATCATGACTAATAGGTCAATCTAGTCATTCATGTTCTCTCGCTCTTTGAAGCAGTCGTTTGTTCACAGTTTTTCTAGCAATGTTCGGCTATAGAGAGAAGTAGAAGTTGCGGCTATGTTTTTCTCTCGTGTCATACATTACTCTAACAAACAGGCTAGCTGCAGCCTGCATCTTGCTCTTTCAAATGTCATAGCACCAGTTCTTTCACAGTTTGAAATACCCTTTTTTCAAAGTGAACCAACCAACAAAAAACACTAAAAAATTAAAATCATACAAACTTGTCTCATAGCGGTACAAAATGAACTACTTTGTAAACACAAATAGCATCTCTAACTCGTCGCCCTCTCATGATGAACAACGCATTTGCAATGTTGTCACGGAAAGCATTCATGTCTTGTTGTTTATCACTATCTTCTTCAAACAAATTGTTTTTTCACACATTTTAAAATTGGCATCCGCCATAGCGCTTTCACTAATGAAGTTAAGGAGGGTCATGCACGCAAGTATAATTTTTGTTTGCTTTGCCATTGGATGCGGTGGTAAGTGTAACAAGTATATATGTTTATAAGGAGAAGGAGGAGGAGGAAATTTGCCGCCCTATTTGCGTAGAGCATCATTGTCGGCGTTTCGACCCCGGGGGGGGTCCCTGGACCAACGAGTAAATTGTCGCTGCGTGTCCCAGCCCAGATGGGTCGGCGCGAGACGGAACACAAGGGAGAACAAAAAAGGGGAACCACGGCTCGTGTTGTCCTGCGCTTAGGGCGGATGCTCTTGCAGTAGGGGGTTACAAGCGTTCGCGAGGGAGAGGGAGAGAGAGACTGCCCGTCAGCCCATCCTCCCGCGCGGCCACCTTCTCGTTCGAGGGCCCTGGACCTTCTTTTTATAGATGTAAGGAGAAGGCCCAGGTGTACAATGGGGGGTGTAGCAATGTGCCAACGTGTCTAGCAGAGAGGATCCAGAGCCCTATGTACATGCCGACGTGGCTGTCGGAGAGGTGTTGGCGCCCTGTTCATGTGATGTCGTGGCCGTTGGAGGAGCGCTTGAGCCCTGTAGAAGCACAGCTGTCGGGTCCTTGCTGACGTCTCCTTGCTTCTGTAGGGGGCTGAGAACCATCGTCGTCATGGAGCACGCGGGGTGCCATCATTACATGTTTACCGGGGCGAGCCAGATGGGATGTCGGTCTTGTTCCCTGTAGCCTGAGCTAGCTAGGGGTAGGGTAATGATGTACCCCCCTGTAGTGTGGTCGGTCCGAGCCCACGGCCGGGCGAGTTGGTGACTCCTCCGAGGTCGAGGTTGAGTCCGAGCCCTGGGGTCGGGCGAGGCGGAGACCGTCTTTCGAGGTCAAGGCTGAGTCCGAGCCCTGGGGTCGGGCGAGGCGGAGACCGTCTTTCGAGGTCGAGGCTGAGTCCGAGCCCTGGGGTCGGGCGAGGCGGAGACCGTCTTCCGAGGTCGAGGCTGAGTCCGAGCCCTGGGGTCGGGTGAGGCGGAGACCGTCTTCCGAGGTCGAGGCTGAGTCCGAGCCCTAGGGTCGGGCAAGGCGGAGACCATCTTCCGAGGTCGAGGCGGGGGCCGAGCCCTGGGGTCGGGCGAGGCGGAGCTTCCTATGGCGCCTGAGGCTGGACTCAGCTGCTGTCAGCCTCACCCTGGCGGGTGGCACAGCAGTCGGAGCAGGGCAGGCGGCGCTGTTTTCCTGTCAGGTCAGTCAGTGGAGGGGTGAAGTGACTGTGGTCACTTCGGCCCCGTCGACTGAGGAACGCGTGTTAGGATAATGTGTCAGGCGATCCTTGCATTGAATGCTCCTGCGATACGGTCGGTTGGCGAGGCGATCTGGCCAAGGTTGCTTCTCCGCGAAGCCTGCCCGAGCTGGGCCTCAGGCGAGTCGAAGGTGCGCCCGTTGCTTGAGGAGGCCCTCGGGCGAGGCATGAATCCACCTGGGTCTATTGTTCCTGCCCGAGGCTGGGCTCGGGCGAGGCGAGATCGTGCCCCTGGAGCGGACGGAGCTTTGACCTGTATTGCGCCCATCAGGCCTTTGCAGCTTGTGCTGATGGTGGTTACCAACCGAGTTTAGGAGTCTTGGGGGTACCCTTAATTATTGTCCCCGACAGTAGCCCCCGAGCCTCAAAGGGAGTGTTGGTACTCGCTTGGAGGCTTTATCGCACTTTTTTGCAAGGGGACCGGCCTTTCTTGGTTACATTCTGTTCCGGTGGGTGCGCACGAGCGCACCTGCCGGGTGTAGCCCCTGAGGCCTCGGAGGAGTGGTTTGACTCCTCCGAGGTCTTAGTGCCTTTCGTGACGCCTCGGCCGGTCTGGTTGTTCCCTCATGCAATCTGATCGTAGTCCGGGTGCATGGTCAGGTTCCGAGTCCTCAGGCTGGTATGTTGACGCTATCAACGGATTGGCCGGAGCCGGGTTTGCGAAAGCAGCCCCCAAGCCTCCGCACAGAGTGAGAGGACGGTCAAGGATTGACTCGGCTTTTATCATACGCCCCTTCGTCGCCTTTCCGCAAGGAGGAGGGGGGAAAGCGCCATGTTGCCCTCGGAGGGCGCCGAACATGGTGTCTCCAGTGAGTTGCTAACGGGTGATCCGAGTGGACGCCCGTGCCCCGTTCGATAAGGGTCGGCTAGTGGCCTAGAGGCGCGCTCCAAAAGTACCTGCATGTGATTTGCCGGACCCGGTCCCGTTTGATAGGGTCTGAGGGCTCGACGCCTCCCTCTGATGGGATTCCGTTACAGAATCGCTCCTGCTGGTCTCGGAAATGTCCTAGGGTACTTCGGGAGCGTAGCCCGAGCCTCGGCCATGTATCGGACGTACCCAGAGTCATCCCTCGCTCTGCGTGTTCTGAGGCGGCTGTCGAACCCTTTGGGGGGCCAGCCTTCGAACCCCTGATCAGTAGTGGGCGCGGAGCAAGAGTGGCCTGAGGCGGCTGTTGGACCCTTCCGAGGGGCCAGCCTTCGAACCTCTGACCAGTAGTGGGCGCGGAGCCCGAGTGCTCTGAGGCGGCTGTCGAACCCTTCCGAGGGGCCAGCCTTCGAACCTCTGATCAGTAGAGGGCGCGGAGCCCGAGTGCTCTGGGGTGGCCGTCAAACCCTTCTGAGGGGCCAGCCTCCGAACCCCTAATCAGTAGGAGGGCTCGGGGCTCGCTTCCTTCGCAGAGAAGGATCCCTTTTGGAGTATCCCCTTTCCCGGTCCCTGTAGCAAGAGAGAGAAAGGGGAAGAGGAAAAGGATACGAAATTGAACGATGTGGTGCACCTTTTTTGACGCGGTCATCATGGCGGAGGTGAAGCGTCGCCCGCTTCGCCTGCCAAAGGTGTTGCCTGCCCTATCGCGGAGTTAATGCGACGGGACGAGTGGTTCGCGGGGCAGTCGTTGCGCGAGCCGTTCGAGGAACGGGCGTTTCGCCTTCGAGTTTTGAATTTCACGGCGGGTTCGGGCGAAGTGTTGAACGGGCCTTGCCCGGGCCTTTATATATTCGGAAGAGGGACCGGTGGTGGTTCTTTACTCTGCTGCTCGCCTCCTGCTTTGGTTTCCGTGACCTGAGGGAATAGCCAGAGAAAGAAAACCGCACACCTTGTCCGCTCTGCCGCCGCCCCCTTCGCTTGGTGATGGCCGACCGGGTAACCGTCGTTTCGCCGCGCGACCCGTGGCCTTTCTCCACCATCACGGTGGACGATCTGGAGGCCCTTGTTGCCGATGGCTTGCTTCGTCCCCTCTCCGGTGACCCGCAGCCGGAGTGGATGGTCCCTCCGAGCGGAGCCGCCCCGTCCCCGCCGTCGGGGTATGTGCTGAGTTTCGTCTCTTTCCATGAGCGGGGGTTCGGAGTGCCAGCTAGCCGTTTCATGCGGGCGATTCTGCATTTCTACGAGGTGGAGCTGCACAATCTCAACCCCAACTCCATCGTGCAAGCAGCCATCTTCGCGGCGGTTTGTGAAGGATTTTTGGGGATTGACCCCCACTGGGATCTGTGGACCCATCTCTTCTCTGCGAAGCCTTTTGCCTCGACGACGGGGGGAAAGAGAGTCCGCATGGCGGTGCGGGCCGATAGCTGCATTCTCCAGTTGAGGCAGGCGCGCGCGCAACAGTACATCCCCGCCATCCTTGTGTCTTCGAACAAGGGGTGGCAGCGCCGGTAGTTTTACCTCCGGAATGACGATGGGAGGCTCCCGTCGTTTTCTCAACGAGTGGTGACTGCCGCCGGCAGCAACTGACGCTATGGGGCCCCGCGCGAGAGACAGAAGAATCCCCAGCCCCTTCTGGAGGCCTTGCAGGAGCTGTAAGACGGAGGGCTTACTGCCGCGGGGGTGGTTGCCGCCATCCATCGCCGGAGGGTGCTTCCCTTGATGGAGCGGCGGTTGCTGCTTTCGGAGATGACGCCGGGGGTCGACTTGGAGGGTTCGCAGATGTCCTCTGTCCCCCTCTCTGGCGATGACCTCCACAGGCGGGTAGCTGGCACGGTAGGGAGGCTGGACGCCGGCGCCCTTACCCAGCCCCTGATGCGTCCCGAGCGTGGGTGCATGTCCCTGGTGAGTGTCCGCTCCTTCTTCTTTCTTGTGTCAGATTGCCCTTGGTTCTCATAGTCGAGATTTCCGTCCGTCTCCAGGAGTTGGGGTTTCACAAGCCTTCCCTGCCACCGGTCCCGGAGGACGCGGTGGACCGAGCTACGCGGAGGGTCGCTGCAGAGAAGAAGAAGGACGCGAAAAAGGCTTGGGCCCGCGAGCGGATGCGGGCTCGAGACGCCTTGGAGAGGCGTCGTCGGAAGCAGGAGAGGGACGGGCTCCCGAGGGAGCCGTCGTCGGAGATGCCTGACGACGACGATGACGATAATGATGACGAAGACGACGACATGACGGCTCGCCTTGGCCTCAGCCTGGATCTGAGGCTGGGCCAGGGGTCGTCGAGCCAGCCCCCGAGTGCGCTGGCGCCGTCGGTATCTGGGGCCGGGACATCAGGGTCCCGGTCCGAAGAACAGGGGCAGGCCGAGGGGGTACTTGACCCCTTGGCCGAGGTAGTTGAGGTGACCCCGGGGAGTTAGGCCGACCCGCCTGTCCCCCAAGAGCAGTCGCCCGTGCCGGCCGCACAGGAGGTTGGTCCTCAGGTCATCGTGACTGCGCCTCGGCAGACCGTCCCTTGGGCGCCCCGGGTGCCCGAGGCGGGGATGGTGCCGAAGCCGGCAGCGGGGCAAACCTTGGCAGCGCCTGCGGGGGCCGAGGCCCGAGGGGCCTCCCCGCAGGCACGATTGGCCTTGGTCCATAGTGGGTAAGTATTTGAGGATACCCCTGTCCCGGCTCCTTCTTCGTGTGTCCTGATCCTGCTTTTCCTTTTCCTCCTAGCAAACGGAGGCACGGCTCGACCGGTCTGGCTCCCTAGAAGGTCCTTAAGACGGCGCCGACTTCTGCAGCCAGTGCCGCACCGGGCCACGCCGGTCGGCTGGCCTCCTCACAAGATGCCCCAAAGCGGGGGGCTCAGGCGGCACGGGTTGCCGCGGGGCGAGCTCCTCAGGCTGACCCTCCGCTGAGGCGGCCGGCGTGCCGGGGGAGACTGCTGGCGTGGTCGCGGCCTTGAACCCACCTGACGTGTTGCCGACGCCGGCACCAGCTTCTGCCGAGGCTATTGTCGTTCTGCCCGTGGAGCCACCCATCGCTGTCGATGCTGAGATGGCTGAGGTGCCGCTACTCGAGGTCGGTGATCGGAAACCTGTCCCCTTAGTCGAGGAGGTACCAGATGCGCCGACTGTAGGGGGGTGTCGACGCCTTGGAGGAGGGGGGCGCAGAACCGCGGCCCGTCCTGGGGAGCGGCGACCTCGTTCTCGCGCGGCGTGATCCCAATGAGCAGCGTGGGCAGGCGCTCCGGTTCTGGACCCGTGGTGCCTCGAAACCCCTCTTCGTTCTTGACGATGAGCGGGAGGAGCAGTCTCGGGACGAGCTCCGTGAGTGTGCCGAGGCAGCGATGGGGTCGCTTCGGTCGACCATGAAGGTCCTTTCCAGGAACGTTCCTAGGATCCTCCAGGTAAGGATTTCAGGCATACCTTTCACGTGACCAGGGCACTCTTTGTGACGCCCTACTTCCTTTCCTCAAGATTTGACGGATCTGAGTACCGCCAAGTCGTCGTTCATCCGCCGCGAGGCCGATGTCTGGGGTTCGCTGCGGTTCCTGAGGGCCGCGCTTGCCGAGGCTACCGAGCGCCTCTCCCAACGGAGCGCCGAGGCGGCGGACCTTCCGTTGCTCCATGACGAGCTGGGCGCAGAGGCAGTGGCGGCACGTGCAGAGGCGCAGCGGCGGCAGTTGGAGCTTGGCAGGTCATCGGTGAGCGGGACCAATCTCGGAGCCAGGCTACCGAGGCTGAAAGCCGGGCTAAGGCCCTTGGAGGCCAGCCGAGGCGTCTGCTCGGGCCGGAGCCCTTGCGGCGGACCTAGCCGTGGCCCTCGGGTCTGCTCAGTCTGCCCAAGCCGCAGCCTCAGAGCAGCGTGCCCGGGCTGAAGGTATGTCTTGGCCATTTTCAGATTTTGATTCAGCTTCATTCTTCAACTCGTGTTTGAAGAATTATGTTTTGGCTGTTTGCAGAGCTCGAGTCTGCCCTCAACGAGTCCGCTAAGGCACTTGCCCAGGCGGCTGAGCAGAAGGAGGCCGACCGCGTGGCCATGTCCGAAGCTATCTCGGCCTTCTGCCAGGTCTTTGGTCTTGACGACGTCCCCTCGGGAAGCTCCCCCCAGAGTCGCCTGCAGGCCTTGGGCGGCCATGTGCGCGGCAGACTCCGCGAGGCGCTGCATCACGGCGTTAGGCGGGCCTTTGCCGTGCTTGCTTCCCACTATAATGTGGATCTAGAGCGGGTCAGCGAGGGGTACTGTCTTCCCGACAAAGATGAAGCTGCCCTGGCCGAAGTTCAGAGGCTTGACGCGGCCGCTGCGGGCCCAAGCGCGGTGCTGGCGACCTCCTTCGAGGTGGAAATCCTTCCGCTTGCGTCGCCGTCCACGGCCGGGGCGGATCTCGCCGAGGGTGGAAACAGTGCTGAGGGTGGAGACGAAACCGAGGGTGCCGCTCCTCTTCCGGGCGATGCCTGATTCTGCCGGAGCAATTTGTTTTGAACATGTATGTGTCTTTCGCGGCCGCCGAGGCCTGAACACTTTACTGTTGTGTTATAAAGCTGCGTTTCTTTTCCTCCTGTTTCGAGTATTCAGACTTGTTCGTTAGTAGCAGAATCGCTTATCCGAGTAAGAGTTATTTTTCGCGGAAGGTGACGAGTGAGGTATCCATATCCCGGAGGCGTAAGAGTCCCTCGGCTCGGTCGGCCTTGCCGCTTACATGCGCTCTTATTCGTTTCGCGGGGTTCTGTTACTGATATAGCCGGGAAACACGAAAGTCATTTTGGTGTAAGACTTTGTCCGAGGAAAATTTTGACGCAGAGGGGGTTCCCCCCTTCTAGCCCCCGAGGGAGGGTCGGGCTTTGCCGAGGCAAGGCTGACCCTTCCTTGATGGTTAGACTTTATTTGCATATGTAAAGAGAACGAGGTATATGAACGACTTGAAAACATCTTAAGGGTAAAAGCGACGTATCTGTCGGATGTTCCAAGCGTTGTCGTAGACCTCGCCTTGACTGTTGGCCAGCTTATATGTTCCAGGCTTCAAAATCTTGGCGATGATGAACGACCCTTCCCAGGGAGGTGTGAGCTTGTGGCGCCCTCGGGCGTCTTGTCATAGCCGAAGCACCAAGTCCCTCACCTGGAGGTCTCGGGACCGAACCCCTCGGGCGTGGTAGCGTCGCAGAGACTGCTGATACCGTGCCGAGTGTAGTAAGACCATGTCCCGAGCCTCTTCCAGCTGGTCCAGTGAGTCTTCTCGGTTGGTTTGGTTGCTTCGGCCGTCGTACGTCCTTATCCTCGGGGAGCCGTATTCTAAGTCTGTGGGCAAGATAGCCTCGGCCCCATAGACTAGAAAAAACGGCGTGAAGCCCGTGGCTTGGCTTGGCGTCGTCCTCAGACTCCAGACCACCGAGGGGAGTTCCTTCATCCATCGCCTGCCGAACTTGTTGAGGTCGTTGTAGATTCTCGGCTTAAGTCCCTGCAGAATCATGTCGTTGGCACGCTCTACCTGCCCATTCGTCATGGGGTGAGCTACGGCGGCCCAGTCCACCCAGATGTGGTGGTACTCGCAGAAGTCCAGGAACTTCTTGCTAGTGAACCGGGTGCCGTTGTCGGTGATGATGGAGTTCGGGACCCCAAATCGATGGATGATGTTGGTGAAGAACGCCATCGCCTGCTCGGACCTGATGCTGTTTAGGGGGGCGGACCTCAATCCACTTGGAGAATTTGTCGATAGCGACCAGCAGGTGCGTGTAGCCCCCGGGTGCCTTCTGCAAGGGACCGACGAGGTCCAGACCCCACACAGCAAACAGCCAGGTGATGGGTATTGTCTGCAGGGCCTGAGCGGACAGGTGTGTCTGCCTTGCGTAGAATTGACACCCTTGGCAGGTTTGTACAATCCTAGTGGCATCGGCCACCGCGGTTGGCCAGTAGAAACCTTGTCGGAAGGCGTTTCCAACGAGGGCTCAAGGTGCTGCGTGATGACCGCAAGCCCCCGAGTGTATTTCTTGCAATAGCTCCTGACCTTCGGTGATGGATATGCATCGCTGGAGGATGCCTGAGGGGCTACGGTGGTAGAGCTCCTTCTCGTCACCCAGCAAGACGAACGACTTGGCGTGCCGCGCCAGTCGCCGAGCTTCGGCTCTATCGAGGGGTAGCTCTCCTCGGTGGAGATATTGCAGGTACGGGGTCTGCCAGTTTTGATTAGTAGCGACCCCATTCCGCTCTTCCTCGACGCGCAGTGCCTCACCCTCGGGGGCCGAGGGTGCCTCAGGCTGAGCCGAGGGTGCCTCGGGCCAGGCCGAGGCCTCCTCGGGCTCGGGCGTGTCGTCGGTCTTGATGGAGGGTTGATGTAGGTCTCGGGAGAAGACATCCGGGGGAATCGTTGTCCGCCCCGAGGCTATCTTAGCCAGCTCGTCCGCAGTCTCATTGTATCGTCGAGCGACGTGGTTGAGCTCGAGCCCGTAGAACTTGTCTTCTAGGCGCCGAACCTCATCGCAGTAGGTTTCCATCTTCGTGTCACGGCAATGGGAGTTCTTCATGACTTGGTCGATGACAAGCTGCGAGTCGCCACGAGCGTCGAGGCGCCGAACCCCTAGCTCGATGGCGATGCGCAACCCGTTAACAAGAGCCTCGTACTCGGCCACATTGTTTGACGTCGGGAAATGGAGGCGTAGCACGTAGCGGAGGTGCTTCCCGAGGGGTGAGATGAAGAGCAGGCTCGCGCCCGCTCCTGTTTTCATCAGCGACCCGTCGAAAAACATGGTCCAGAGTTCCGGTTGGATCGGAGCTGCTGGAAGCTGGGTGTCGACCCATTCAGCCACAAAGTCTGCCAGGACTTGGGACTTGATGGCCTTCCGAGGGGCGAACGAGATTGTCTCGCCCATGATCTCCACTGCCCACTTTGCAATCCTACCCGAGGCCTCTCGGCACTGGATGATCTCCCCCAGGGGGAAGGATGACACCACAGTCACCGGATGAGACTCAAAGTAGTGTCGCAACTTTCACCGCGTCAGAATTACCGCGTACAGTAACTTCTGAATTTGCGGGTAGCAGATTTTGGTCTCAGACAGTACTTCACTGATGAAGTAGACCGGCCTCTGGACGGGCAATGCATGTCCTTCTTCTCGTCTCTCGACTACGATCGCGGCGCTGACCACCTAAGTGGTTGCGGCTACGTAGATCAAGAGGGCTTCTCCGACAGCGGGGGGCACCAGGATGGGCACGCTTGTAAGGAGTGTCTTTAGGTTCCCGAGGGCTTCCTCGACCTTGAGGGTCCAAGTGAAGTGCTCGGTCTTCCTTAAGAGGCGGTATAGGGGTAGGCCTCTTTCGCCGAGGCGCGAGATGAAACGGCTCAGAGCCGCAAGGCATCCCATGACCCTCTGTACTCCTTTCAAGTCCTTGATAGGCCCCATGTTGGTGATGGCCGCGATTTTCTCCGGGTTGGCCTCGATGCCCCGCTCGGAGATGATGAACCCCAGGAGCATGCCTCGGGGGACTCCGAAGACACACTTCTTGGGATTGAGTTTTACGCCTTTCGCCTTGAGACACTTGAATGTCGCTTCAAGGTCAGAGAGGAGGTCGGAGGCTTTCCTCGTCTTGACTACGATGTCATCGACGTAAGCCTCGACCGTTCAGCCAATGTGCTCTCCGAACACGTGGTTCATGCACCTTTGGTATGTCGCGCATGCATTCCTTAAACCGAATGGCATAGTAATGTAGTAGTACATGCCAAAGGGTGTGATGAAAGAGGTCGCGAGCTGGTCGGACTCTTTCATCCTGATTTGGTGATACCCTGAGTAGGCATCAAGGAATGACAGGGTTTCGCACCCAGCAGTGGAATCCACGATTTGATCGATGTGAGGCAGAGGGTAGGGAACCTTCGGACATGCTTTGTTTAGACCAGTGTAGTCTACACACATCCTTCATTTCCCACCTTTCTTTTTCACAAGCACAGGGTTGGCTAGCCATTCGGGATGGAATACCTCTTTGATGAACCCTGCAGCCATCAGCTTGTGGATCTCCTCGCCTATGGCTCTGCGCTTTTCTTCGTCGAATCGGCGCAGAGGCTGCTTCACGGGTCGGGCTCCAGCTCGAATATCCAGTGAGTGCTCGGCGACATCCCTCGGTATGCCAGGCATGTCCGAGGGACTCCACGCAAAAACCTCGGCTTCCTATTTGGGGTCGAGCTCGGAGCCGATCCGGACTTGCTTGGAGGCGTCATTGCTGGGGTCGACAGGGACGGACTTAACCGCCTCTGCTGGCTCGAAGTTGCCGGTGTGGCGCTTCGCATCTGGCACTTCCTTGGAGAGGCTCTCTAGGTCGACGATGAGGACCTCGGATTCGGCGAGGGCCTCAGCGTATTCCACGCACTCCACGTCGCATTCGTACGCGTGTCGGTACGTGGATCCGACGGTGATGACCCCGTTGGGGCCCGACATCTTGAGCTTGAGGTAGGTGTAGTTGGGGACGGCCATGAACTTGGCGTAGCATGGTCTTCCCAGCACTGTGTGGTAGGTTCCTCGGAACCCGACCACCTCGAACGTGAGGGTTTCCTTTCAGAAGTTGGAGGGAGTCCCGAAGCAGACAGGCAGATCGAGTTGCCCAAGGGGTTGGACGTGCTTCCCAGGGATGATGCCGTGAAAGGGCGCCGCACCGGCCCGGATCGTGGACAGATCGATCTGCAAGAGCCCGAGGGTCTCGGCGTAGATGATGTTGAGGCTGCTGCCTCCGTCCATGAGGACCTTGGTAAGCCTGACGTTGCCGATGACGGGATCGACAACGAGCGGGTACTTCCCTGGGCTCGGCATACGGTCAGGGTGGTCGCCTTGGTCGAAGGTGATGGGCTTGTTGGACCAGTCTAGGTAGATTGGCGCCGCCACCTTCACCGAGCAGACCTCCCGGCGCTCTTGCTTGCGGTGCCGAGCCGAGGCGTTCACCACTTGCCCACCGTAGATCATGAAGCAGTCGTGGACCTCGGGGAACTCCTCTGCTTTGTGGCCCTCCTTGTCGTTGTCATGGCCTTTGCCACCTTCCACCAGGGGCCTGGCCTTATGGAAGTACCACCGAAGCATGACGCACTCCTCAAAGGTGTGCTTGACGGGACCCTGATGATAGGGGCACGACTCCTTGAGCATTTTGTCGAACAGGTTTGCCCCTCCGGGAGGCTTCTGAGGGTTCCTGTGCTCGGCGGCGGCGACAAGATCCGCGTCGGCGACGTCGCGTTTCGCTTGCGACTTCTTCTTGCCCTTCTTCTTCGCGCCGCGCTGAGCGCACGCCTCGGGGACGTCTTCCTGCTGGCGCCCCTGAGGCTGCTTGTCCTTCCGGAAGATGGCCTCGACCGCCTCCTGACCAGAGGCGAAATTGGTGGCGATGTCCATCAGCTCGCTCGCCCTGGTGGGAGTCTTGCGACCCAGCTTGCTCACCAGGTCGCGACAAGTGGTGCCGACGAGGAACGCGTCGATGACATCTGAGTCAGTGATGTTGGGCAGCTCGGTGCGCTGCTTCGAAAATCGCCGGATGTAGTCCCGCAGGGATTCTCTTAGTTGCTGGCGGCAGCTTCGGAGATCCAAAGAGTTCCCAGGGCGCACGTATGTGCCCTAGAAGTTTCCGGCGAAGGCTTTGACCAGGTCGTCCCAGTTGGAGATCTGCGCAGGAGGCAGATGCTCCAGCCAGACCCGGGCGGAGTCGGAGAAGAATAGGGGGAGGTTGCGGATGATGAGGTTGTCATCGTCCGTTCCACCCAGCTGGCAGGCCAGTCGGTAGTCCGCGAGCCACAGTTCCGGCCTTGTTTCCCCCGAGTACTTGGTGATGGTAGTCGGGGTTCGGAACCGGGTCGGGAACGACGCCCGTCGTATGGCCCCGCTGAAAGCTTGCGGACCGGGTGGTTCGGGTGAGGGACTCTGATCCTCCCCGCTGTCGTAGCGTCCCCCACGCCTGGGGTGGTAACCTCGGCGCACCTTCTCGTCGAGGTGGGCTCGACGGTCGCGGCGGTGGTGCTCGTTGAAGAGGCGGCCCAGGGCTGCAGACGTTGCGTCCCACGTGCGCCCGGTGTGGACCGAGGCTTCCCGCATGAATCGGGAAGTCGCGACGCGATGCTCCGGGGGGTACCCCTGCCTTCGGGAGGCAGAGCTTTCGGTCCGTCGGACCGCGGCATCCTCCAGGAGATTCTTGAGCTCTCCCTGGATACGCCGCCCCTCGGTGGTGGACGGTTCCGGCATCACTCGGAGTAGTATTGCTACTGCAGCCAGGTTCTAGCCGACCCCACTAGAAGCCGGGGGCAGCCTTGCCCTAGCGTCGTCAGCGATGTGGTGCTGGACGTCCTGGGCCAGATGACGCGCTTCTCCGGCCGGCGCTCGGCCTGCCCACTCCTGCCCGATGTTCTGCCGGAGTTGCACAAGTTGTCCTGCTTCCTCGTCGAGCCTGGCATGCATCTCGCGGATTTGCTCGAGCTGTGCGTCCTGACCCCCCGCAGGGACTGGGACCACAGCTAGCTCCCGAAGGATGTCAACGCGAGGCGCAGGCCTAGGGGGATCACCGTCCTCCGACATACCAAGGTGGTTGCCTTCGTCGAGACCCCCTAGATCGACGTGGAAACATTCACGACTTAGGCCACAGTCCTCGTCGCCAAGGTTGTGGCCACCATCGGAGCAATCGGAGAGGCAGTAGTCACATGCGGCCATGAAGTCTCGCATGGCACTAGGGTTATCGAGCCCGGAGAAATCCCAACCATAGTCGGGCTCGTCATCTTCCTCGGAACCCGGGGGCCCGTAGGTTAAGACGACCGTCAGTCGATCCCAGGTTGACCGCATATGGTACCCCGGAAGGTTAGGATATGCCTTTATGAAAGCGTCCACCGAAGCAGGGTCGCTTGGTGGGTCGAAGCTAAATCTAAAAGGCACAGGGTGAATAACGAACGATACCTCTTGATCGACGGGTGGTGAAGAAGTCGCGTCGGGGACGGACTGCACCGTGATCTCAGGTACGAGGCTAACGCCCAGCAAGTCCTTCGCGAGCGTGCTGGCATCATCTGTCCGCTTGGGGTTGGCGTGTTGCGGGGAAAAGACATTCGTCTTCGTCTCAGACGCGAGGTCAACGCCCGACGTGTCCCCCGCTGGGGCGCCGGCGCCGTCGACTCGCTCGACAGCCAACGAGGTGCCGCCTCCTGCTTGGCCATGGTTGCCCCTCCTCCTCCTCCTGCAGCGGGGAAGGTGACGGGACAGGCCTAGATGCTGCTCTTCCGCCATGGGGGAAGACGTCGTTGATTCCGTCGCCGGCGGGTGGGCTGACGGCCGCCATTGTCGTTGTCGCGCGGCGGAGGAAGGAGTACCATGTCGTAGCTGCCATCGAGGGACATGAACTCGAGACTCCCGAAACGGAGCAGCGTCCCGAGCTGGAGAGGTTGCTGGAGACTACCCATCTGGAGCTTGACGGGAAGCTGTTCGTCAACACGCATTAGGTCCCTACCTGGCGCTCCAAATGTCGGCGTTTCGACCCCGAGGGGTCCCTGGACCGACGAGTAAATTGTCGCTGCGTGTCCCAGCCTAGATGGGTCGGCGCGAGATGGAACACAAGGGGGAACAAAAAAGGGGAACCGCGGCTCGTGTTGTCCTGCGCCCAGGGCGGATGCGCTTGCAGTAGGGGGTTACAAGCGTTCGCGAGGGAGAGGGAGAGAGAGAGACTGTCCGTCAGCCCGTCCTCCCGCGCGACCACCTTCTCGTACGAGGGCCCTGGACCTTCCTTTTATAGATGTAAGGAGAAGGCCCAGGTGTACAATGGGGGGGTGTAGCAATGTGCCAACGTGTCTAGCAGAGAGGAGCCAGAGCCCTATGTACATGCCGACGTGGCTGTCGGAGAGGTGTTGGCGCCCTGTTCATGTGATGTCGTGGCCGTTGGAGGAGCGCTTGAGCCATGTAGAAGCACAGCTGTCGGGGCTGTCGGGTCCTTGCTAACGTCTCCTTGCTTCCGTAGGGGCTGAGAACCGCTGTCGTCATGGAGCACGCGGGGTGCCATCATTACATGTTTACCGGGGCGAGCCAGATGGGACGTCGGTCTTGTTCCCTGTAGCCTGAGCTAGCTAGGGGTAGGGTAATGATGTACCCCCCTGTAGCGTGGTCGGTCCGAGCCTAAGGCCGGGCGAGGTGGTGACTCCTCCGAGGTCGAGGTTGAGTCCGAGCCCTGGGGTCGGGCGAAGCGGAGACCGTCTTCCGAGGTTGAGGCTGAGTCCGAGCCCTGGGGTCGGGCGAGGCGGAGACCATCTTCCGAGGTCGAGGCTGAGTCCGAGCCCTAGGGTCGGGCGAGGCGGAGACCGTCTTCCGAGGTCGAGGCTGAGTCCGAGCCCTGGGGTCGGGCGAGGCGGAGACCGTCTTCCGAGGTCGAGGCGGGGGCCGAGCCCCGGGGTCGGGCGAGGCGGAGCTTCCTATGGCGCCTGAGGTTGGACTCAGCTACTGTCAGCCTCACCCTGGCGGGTGGCACAACAGTCGGAGCAGGGCAGGCGACACTGTTTTCCTGTCAGGTCAGTCAGTGGAGGGGTGAAGTGACTGCGGTCACTTCGGCCCCGTCGACTGAGGAATGCGTGTCAGGATAAGGTGTCAGGCAATCCTTGCATTGAATGCTCCTGCGATACGGTCGGTTGGTGAGGCGATCTGGCCAAGGTTGCTTCTCCGCGAAGCCTACCCGAGCTGGGCCTCGGGCGAGTCGAAGGTGCGCCCGTTGCTTGAGGAGGCCCTCGGGCGAGGCGTGAATCCACCTGGGTCTATTGTTCCTGCCCAAGGCTGGGCTCGGGCGAGGCGAGATCGTGCCTCTGGAGCGGACGGAGCTTTGACCTATATTGCGCCCATCAGGCCTTTGCAGCTTGTGCTGATGGTGGTTACCAGCCGAGTTTAGGAGTCTTGGGGGTACCCTTAATTATGGTCCCCGACAATCATTAAACACTCTCATATCATGGACTAATCCTAGCCATCCGGCAACCACAAAGGTAAACCTCATATCGAAGTCACATATGACCAATACATTCTGAATTGTTGAGAGCACCTAGAGGGGGTGAATAGGTGATCCTATAAAAACAGCTCTACAAAACAAACTTGGTCTAAAATAGATTAGTGAGATCGAAACCAAGTTCGAATGAAGAGTGTGAGTGGAGACGACTTCTTCACTTAATTGCTCTCACAAGATGAGTATTAAACTTAGAGAAATATTGTAAGTGAAGTGCTAGAAATAATAGAATCACAGTAAAGTAAAGTAAACAAGTGACACGATGATTTTTATCCCGTGGTTCGGTCAAGCGTAAAATGCTTGCCTACTCGACGTTGTGGCGTCCCAATGGACGAGGGTTGCACTCAACCCCTCTCAAGTGATCCAATGATCAACTTGAGTACCACAGTTCTCTTTCTTATCTCAAGTTTTCCCGTTGTGAGGAATCTCCACAATTTGGAGTCTCTCTCGCCTTACACAATTGATCTCAATAAACCACAAGAGTAAGGAGGGTAGAAACACACGCAAGAGACAAAATCAAAGCAACACACACACAAGTCAAGAGAAGAGCACGGGAGATAACGTAGCGGAGTTACAACTCGAACATGTGCTCGAATCTCTGTCCAGCGAAGCAATGACGTGATCGCAGTGTCTCGGTGTTGTAGGATGTTCAAATGATGCTTGGTGTAGTGCTCCATGCGCCTAGGGGTCCCTTTTATAGCCCCAAGGGACCTAGGAGCTGTTGGAGCTCCATTTGCAAGGCCCTAGTTGCCTTCTGCCCGCGGGTACACCAGATTGACCGGTGCACACCGGACAGTGAATAGTGCAACGACTACAAAATCCCTGATTGGCTGGTTTCTTGTTCTGGGTGGCACCAGACCGTCCGGTGCACCATGTGATCGTTGGCCCTCGGTCGACGTGGCCACTAGCCGTTGGCTAGCTAGCACACCATACTGTCCGACGCTCCGCACGGACGGTCTGGTGAATTATAGCCGTCGCAGGCTGAAATTACCGAGAGTAGGCTGTTCGACGGACCATGCACCGGACTGTCCGGTGGGTGGCACCAGACCGTCCGGTGCAGCACAGACCAGTCCATCTTCTCCTTTTTCAATCTAAGTCTCCTTTTCTCCTTTTGGCTTGACTTTATAAAGTCCCTAGCACTTAGACAAGTATGATTAGCACACAAAACAGTTGACTAAGTGTCCAGAGCTTACCTTTTTCTCTTAGTACCTTATAGATTTGCATTTTGCCCTCTTCCAAGCTCAATTTGCTTTACATGCCTATGCTCATTTCTCATGTAAGATGATGTTAGTCTTAATGTAATATGTTGGCAGTTAATCACCAAAACAATATAGAAATGGCCTAAGGGCCCATTTCCCTTTTAGTTGTATACCCATGATGCACTGGATGTTGCAGCGCCTTTGATGACGGGAAAACAACAAGCACATGTGTCCCATTTATAGCTCCAATACATTTATCAAAATGCAGTGAAAATTGGGGAGCTTGTACTCGGGTGCATAGTAGAAAATCTTGGATCTTTTGGTTTAATGATATCAGCAGACATATTATAAACACAATGTAACACTTCCTCAAAATGTCTACTAATTGTCTCTTTTGACCTCTCAAAACGATTGCCAGCTTGTCTAATTGACTGAGGAGCACCAATGATCCACAAAAACATGGCTAAAGCTTCTATGGAGCTCATCTGACATGTTGATTGCAATCCATATGTTGATGCGAACACATCATGAAGGCTTTCAAATACATGCTTACTCATTCTAAACATAATAAAGCACTCTCTAGGATCATTAAGTGTCCTCACTACCAAATAATATACAGTGACTTGAGGTTCCCCATGACTTGTTTTATTAAAGAAGGTATCATCATAGTACATACCAAATACAGGCATGAAGACACCATATTCTTCCATCATCTCAAGTTCAACAAGAGCCACCTTAACTATTTCATTTGTCTCATCCTCATCATTTTCGAAAAAATCAATCTACATAGACAATCATAAGGGATTAGCAAACTTAATCATTCATGGAACATACATATGATTTAGAACACAAAAGATTCATAAAAAGGTTCATGACAGTAGTGAAAGGGAAATGTGCCCTTGGGTCATTTCTATTTTGTTTGGTGATTAAATGCTCAACACATTGTTTTGGATTAACATCTTCTTGAATGAGCATAAGCACATGTAGGCACTTTTAGGCTTGAAAATGGGCATACTACAAATCTATATGGTTCCAAGTGAAAAAGGTATGCTTCTAGCACTTAGTCAATTATTTTAGGTATTAATCATATTTGTCTAAGTGCTAGGAACTATATGAAGTCGAGCAAAAAAGAGCAAAGAAAAGTTGGCATGAAAAAGGAGCATCTGGGCTGTTCTGCATAGCATTGGACGGTCCGGTTCCAACCACTGGACAGTCCGGTGACAGTCGAGCCGAATGGGTTGTTCTCGGGAAAAAGCAGACTCCCTCTGCTATAATTCACCAGACTGTCCGAGCAGAGCGCCGGACTGTTCGATGTGTTAGCCGACCAACGGTTACTTGACACATCAGCCAAAGCCAACGATCAAGTGGAGCACCGGACAGTCCGGTGCCCCAGAAGCAGAAAGCAACCAACTAGGGATTTGTGACTATTGCACTATGCAGTGTCCGGTGCACTCGCAGACAGAAGGCAACCAGAGCCTTCCAAATAGAGCTCCAACGGCTCCTAGGTCCCTTGGGGCTATAAAAGGACCCTTAGGCGCCATGGAGCAGTGTCACACACAGATTTAAGGGGCAAACCCGGGTGCGTCTCTTATGTGGGCCAAATAAGACCAACACATACAATGACTGAGTGTATAGAGATAAGTATCACAAACTTTATTACATAGCGAAAATGTCTTACAAAATAACTGACAATAAATAAATCGAACTAATAATATTATTTCCTCGGTGCCATCAAGCTGACTGGGTGACGACTCCTAGACCTCGTTGAACTCATCATAGCAGTCCTCCTCCGGGGCCACCTGCTCTTCACCTGTGGGGGTTTATCGCAAGGTGAGCTCACAAAAGTTCATCGCTCAACAAGTGTGGGGAATAATGTGCATGAGCTCACTTACGGTGGGGGCTCATGTGTAGTGTAAGGTTGATCAACAAATAATGGTTAAAGCTGAGCATTGTTTTTAATAAGTTAGTCAAATTTTATTAGAAATTACTAAATGTAATTATATACCATCCCAAAATAATAAGAGATCACAATTATGATAAAACCCATAGTGCAATGCATATGAAAAATTAAGTTTACTTCCATAAGTTAATCACGCGTGAGTCTTGAGTTCCTCTTAACCGTGAGCACGACTGATATACTAATTTTACACTCTACAGAGGTTACACATCTTTACCCACAAGTCGTGTAACCCATTTGCCAAGGGGTATAGAAATCCCATTCATCTCTACAGAGGAGACGAGACAAGGTATCACTATGAGGCCTTTCCAAAGTTCCACTAGTTCGAGAAAACCCTCTACAGGTTCAGGAAGAAGGAAGCATAGGAATTCCTCGTCCGGAAAGCTAAACAGACAGTCCGACCCAAGAACCTCCCTATACTCTGTGTCACACCCGGTTTTAGAAGGCAAACCGAATGCGAACCATGTACGTGCCAGGATCAGTTATTCACGTACACAGCAGTTACATAACATGGACATCATCACACAGTGCTCAAAATAGTATTAAAAGGGAATAATAGTTGATTACATCATGCGTCTGAGACGTCCATATAGTTCTTACAATAAATCAAAGTGCGGAAAAGAAACATAGATAACTGCGGCCTTCACAGGCAGCCGACTGGGGGTTGCCGCTAACCCACACCTAGAACTCGTCGTAGTCTTGGAACTCCTGGAAGTCTCCTTCCACAGCTTCATCTTCGCCTGAGCAGTGGTTGCAATGCTGACAACCTGGGGGGGTTTGGTGTGTAGAGCAAGGGTGAGTACACATCAACATACTCAGCAAGTATCCTATTTGGCTGTAGTGGACTAGCTTTATGTGGGGATAAGTCAAGCAGTTGCTTTTAGTTGGTCAGGTTATTACTTACTAGTAGAAAGCCAAGTTTTAGCATTAACCCAAGTTATTAACCCGATGTACCCTTTCCAAACGGAAAGAATACCACTTACCAGCACCATAGTCATAACCAAAACCATCAATCTCATAACCACCTGTACCAAAGTATCTCTGATCAAGTACCACTAATCACTGGAGCTCCCTTGGCCGCTCATAACCGTGAGCACGGCTGATATATCAGTTTTCAAACACTCTGCAGAGGTTGTGCACTTTACCCACAAGCCGTGATTCCCATTCTGCCCGGAGATCATGACTCTCCATTGATCACTACCAAGGTGACCCAGCAGGGCATCACTACGTAGCCTTTACAAAGATTCCCCGGGGCTGTAGCCACCCGTTAGGTTTCCTAAATGTACCGCACTCCTCCCCAAGGGACAAATCAACCTTGGCAGAGCGAGCCGCATACACCGAGCCCCATTGACGGCACGACGGCTAAGTGAACTACACCCCGGATCCTCTAATTATTCAGCTAAGGGCACCCCATTCTACCCTCATGGTTGCACTGTTTTCCCGGGCGGTCATCCATAGAACAGGTCCTTACGGAGAGGCACTCGAGAAACCGCTCGAGCCCCCTTGAAGGTCACAAGTACAACATCATAATAAGAGAAGGGAAAACAGCGTATCATAGATAATCTCATCATGTTCATTGATTAGAGTTTGAGCAATAGCATAGAGCTAAACAGTAATAATCCAACCCAAATAGGTAATCAAGGACAGGGATAACAAAAGCTAGTCAAACCTTAGGTATAAATATGTAAAGCGGGAGGTGAATTAAAGAATGAATAGGACAGAGATAGGTCAAGGGACACTTGCCTCCACCAACCGACTGCTGCTCAGGGGCTTCTCCTGCGAGTTCCTCGGGCTCTTCAACCGGATCGTTCTCTATGCGAGCGCAAACATACATACATCCACATATTTAATACAAAAGAACAGTACACCATACAATAGAATGCAATAAGTAAACAGACGTTCTACGCGGGCTCGCGAGTACGGTTAAGAGAGAAAGAGGAAAAGACAGTCGAGAAACTATCACGTTACATGATTATAAATTAACCACTCGCTTAATGGAAGGAAATTTAATGTAGACACTATGTTTAGCGTAAAGTAAAGTCATGTTTCATGTCTAATTATTATAAGCAGGTGGAGTTAAACAAAAAGATGGTCGCGTGGCGAGACGCGCGACAAAGCTCTCTAAAACAAATTAAGAAGTTAACGACTCGTCGCGCGACCGAGCACGCAACGAGACACTTCGCCTTAGTTACGAGGAGACGTTAAGCGTCGCGCGACGAAGCGCACGACGGCATACGTCGACTAAACTGAGTCCAAAGTGGAACGTCACGTGAATACACACGCGGCGTTACACCTTAAACAACCTGAAACAAAAAATGGATCGTCGCGCGACGAAGTGCACGACGCAACACAAGATAGAATCTGAATTTAGACAAATCCGTCGCGCGGCGAAGCGCGCGACGCAACACGCTAATTAACGAATAATCACCGCGAGCGCGGGCGAGCGAAGATACGGTCGGGCGAGGCCGGGACGGGGGAACGGGCGGGCGAGCTGGGGCCAGGGCGGTTGAACCGGCCAGGGGCGGCCGAGGCCGGGCGGGCACGGGGCAGGGTGCGGGGGCGGCCGAGCCGGCCATGGCGGCCGAGCTGGGTGGCGGGATCGCCACCGCGCGTGGGGGAGGGGCGGGGAGCGCCGCCGGGCGGGCAGGGGCGAGCGGGCGCCGCCGCGGGCCAGGGGAGGGCGGGCGCCGCCACGCGGGGCCGGGCAGGGGGCGGGCGGGATCGCCGCCGCGGGGAGGGGCAGGGGGCGGGCGCCGCCGCGCCGGGGAGGGGTCGAGCGGGGGGGGGGGGGGGAAGGCCGGGGACGGGGAGCCGAGCGCCGCCGCGGGAGGGAGGCCGGGCGGGCGAGCCGGGGGCGGGCGCCGAGCACCGCCGCGGGAGGGGCCGAGCGGGCGGGCAGGGGCGCCGCCGCGGGGAGGGGCCGAGCGGGCGGGCAGGGGCGCCGCCGCGCCGGGCAGGGACGGGGTCGGGCGCGGGCAGGGGGAAGAGGGAGGGTGCGCGCGCGGGGGAGAAGAGGAGGGAGAGAGAGAGAGAGAGGAGAAGGGGAGGGGAGGGGAGCTCACCTCGGGGTCCAAAATCCGGTGATCGCCGTCTCCAAATCCTAGGGCACCACGGGGAGAGAGAGGTGGAAGAGGGAGAGGAGAGGTTGTTGCGCGGGAGATCCAAATGAGAGAGAGAGAGGGGAGGGGGCGCAGGGGGGGGGGTTTTGGGCGCCAGGGGCACGCAGGCTGGGGCGGGCCGGGCCGGCTGGGCTGGACTAGATTGGGCTGGGCCGGGCCACTTCGCGGATCGAAAACCCACGACGAGCGCGACCACTAAACGGAATTAAATCGCGAACCGAAATCCGGAACGGAACGAGACGAACACTCATCATCAGACAAAGAAATGTGCTTCGGCATGATGCAACACCCATGACACTTAGGTTTTGGTTTATACATGACACGGACACATGCCGCTATACTGGTTTGAAATTGGGAAGAAGGAGCAAACGGGGAAAGAGAAAAGAGAGTAACGCCCGAATTTGGTGAGAGAAAAGAAGAAAAAATTCTACCCCCAAATTCAGGGCGTTACAAACCTATCCCCCTTAAAAGAATCTCGCCCTCGAGATTCAGGGTTGGCTAGCAAAGAGCTCAGGGTATTTAGCCATCAGATCATCTTCACGCTCCCAGGTTGCTTCTTCTTCAGAGTGATGATTCCATTTGACCTTGCACATTCTGATGGTCTTCCTTCGGGTGACTCTGTCTGCAACCTCAAGGATTTGCACTGGCTTCTCGACGTAGGTCAAGTCCTCCTGGACTTTAAGACCTTCCACTGGCAACTGCTCTTCTGGCACACACAAGCACTTCTTCAACTGAGACACATGAAAGACATCATGCACAGCAGACAAATTCTCGGGCAAACTGAGCTGATAGGCCACTTCTCCACGTCTTGCAAGAATCTGATACGGACCAATGTAGCGGGGTGCTAGCTTGCCTTTCACTCCGAATCCTCTGACTCCTCTGATCGGTGACACTTTCAGATAGACAAAGTCTCCGACTTCGAAACTCAGCTCTCTTCTTCTTGTGTCTGCATAGCTTCGCTGCCTCGATTGCGCTATCTTCAGATTCTCTCGGACCATCTTGATGTTCTCTTCGGCTTCAAGCAAAATGTCTGGCCCAAACACTTGCTTTTCTCCAGGCTGATCCCATTGCAACGGAGTTCGGCAACTCCTTCCATAGAGCGCCTGAAATGGTGACATCTTCAAACTGGCCTGGTAACTGTTGTTATAGGAAAACTCTGCATAAGGCAATCTCTTATCCCATCCGGACTGATCTTGCAACGCACAGGCTCTCAACATGTCTTCAAGAATTTGATTGGTCCTTTCGGTCTGACCATCCGTCTGCGGATGATAAGCTGAACTGAAATTCAGATGCGTGCCCAAGGCTTCATGCAACTGCTGCCAGAAATGAGAGGTGAACTGCGTTCCTCTGTCTGACACTATCTTCTTTGGCACACCATGAAGACAAACGATCCGAGACATATACAACTCTGCCAATACTGCACTGCTGTAGTTGGTCTTGACAGGTATGAAGTGGGCTGACTTGGTCAAGCGGTCCACTACTACCCAAATGGAATCGTAGCCGGCTCGAGTGCGAGGCAATCCGACTATGAAATCCATACCAATTTCATCCCATTTCCACTGAGGGATCTGCAACGGTTGCAACAATCCAGCAGGTCTCTGGTGCTCTGCCTTAATTCTTCGACAACTATCGCACATAGCCACATGCTCTGCGATTTCCCTCTTCATTCCGTACCACCAGAATTTCTTCTTCAGATCCTGATACATCTTCTCACTGCCAGGGTGAATCGAATAGGCTGTCTCATGAGCTTCCTTAAGGATCAACTCCCGAATAGACTGGACATTAGGAACACACAAGCGGTCTTTGAACCATATCACGCTTTCTGCATCTTCTCGAAAATCTTTGCCTTTGCCATCTAGAATCAGTCGCCGGATCTCACTGATTTTCTCATCATTCTTCTGCGCTTCTTTGATTTCGCGCTCCAAGGTAGGTTCCAACTCGACTGTGACTCCTCGCGAATTGTTCAGAAATCCGAGACTCAACCTGTCAAACTCCTTGGCCAACTCATAAGGCATCGGACGAGCAACCATCAGATTGACTTGACTCTTTCTGCTCAAAGCATCTGCCACTACGTTTGCTTTGCCTGGATGGTAATGAATCTCCAACTCATAGTCTTTGATCAACTCTAACCATCTTCGTTGCCTCATGTTCAATTCTGACTGAGTGAATATGTACTTCAGACTCTTGTGATCTGTGTAAACATCACATTTCTGTCCATACAGGTAGTGCCTCCACGTCTTCAGTGCATGAACCACTGCTGCCAACTCTAGATCATGGATTGGGTAATTCTTCTCATGAACCTTCAACTGTCGGGACGAGTAAGCCACAACTCTTCCCTCTTGCATCAACACGCATCCCAAACCTGTGTAACAAGCATCACAATACACCGAAAAGGGCTTGTGCACATCAGGCAAGACTAGGACAGGCGCTGTAGTCAACTTCTCTTTCAGCGCTTCAAAGGCCTCTTGGCATTTCTGGGTCCACTTGAACTCAACTTTGTTGCCTAGCAACGCTGTCATTGGTTTCGCAATCTTTGAAAACCCTTCAATGAATCGCCGATAATATCCGGCCATTCCAATGAAACTCTTGATTCCTCGAGCATCTGTTGGCGCTTTCCAGTTCAAAATGTCTGCCACTTTCTTCGGATCCACAACCAATCCTTCTTTGTTGATTATGTGACCCAAGAACAGGACTTCACTGATCCAGAACTCACACTTGCTCAACTTTGCATACAACTGATGCTCTCGCAATCTCTGCAATACCATCTTCAAATGATCTGCATGCTCTTCTTCGCTTTGAGAATAAACCAGAATGTCATCAATGAATACCACCACAAACTTATCGAGATAATCCATGAATACACTGTTCATCAAGTTCATGAAGAACGCTGGCGCATTGGTCAAACCAAAAGACATCACTGTGAACTCATACAAACCATACTTGGAAATGAATGCCGTCTTCGGAATGTCCGAAGGTCGGATCCTGAGCTGATGATAACCTGACCTCAGATCAATCTTGGAGAACACACTGGCTCCTCTCAACTGGTCGAACAGATCTTCAATCCTGGGCAAAGGATACTTGTTCTTGATCGTGACCTCATTCAAAGCTCGGTAATCGATACACATTCTCTTGGTGCCATCTTTCTTTTCCACGAACAAGACAGGGGCGGCCCAAGGCGAGGTGCTTGGCCGGATGTAACCTTTCTCTAACAGCTCATCAATTTGCTTCTTAAGCTCAACCAACTCTGGTCCAGATATTCTGTAAGCTCTCTTAAAGATAGGGGCGGTTCCAGGAAGAAGCTCTATGGCAAACTCAACTTTCCGCTCTGGTGGCATACCCGGTAAGTCTTTTGGAAACACATCTGGGAACTCGGACACAACCTTGATCCTCTCGATTGGGTCTGCTTCACTGCTATCGACAGCTAGCTGATAACAACTTCCTTTCTTTGGCTCAGGCGGGACTAACTCGGTCACCACTTCCTCTCCTAGTGGGGACACCAACTTGATTGTCCTCTTATCACAACTGATAACTGCCTGATACTTATCTAGCCAATTCATCCCTAGGATGACATCTATTCCCTGAGTACCCATTACTATAAGGTTGGCGGGAAACGCTATCCCCCTTATTTCCACACTTATATTCAAACAAATGCTATCGGCTCGAATTCTACCACCGGCTGAGTCAATTTGAATGGGGTTTGACATCGTAGTAATTGGAAGATTATGTGCTTCTACCCACGATGCAGTAATGAAAGAATGCGTTGCTCCAGTATCAAATAACACTTCTGCAATATGGGAGTCGACTGGGAACATACCTACTATCATGCCGGGGGTCTCCTGAACTGCTTCAGCCTCCAAGTGGTTCAGTCTTCCATGATTATAACGCGGCTGAGGGCGATTGCCTGCTCTAGGCTGAGGCACATTCTGCTTTGCTGGGGCATTGGGGCCTGACTGCTGCTGGGCTGCCTTCTTCGGACATTGCATCACCCAGTGGCCTTGCTCTCCACAGTGGAAACATGCCCTGTTTCCAACTTGAGCTGGTACTGCCTGATTGTTCTGCTGGTTTGCTGGGGCAGGAAGGCGAGGTGCCTGCTGATTCTGCCTCGGAAACTGACCTCCTGACTGATTGTTCTGACGGTTCTGGTACTGATGCTGAGGATACTGCCTTTGGAACTGCTGATGCTGCTGAGGTGGACGCTGGTTTTGCCTGAACTACTGAGGTTGATTGCCTGAGAAACGAGGACGATTGCTGCTTCCAGGCTGGGGTCCACTGATCTTGCGCTTACGATCTTCCATCTCCTTACGCTTCCTTTCTGTCATGATTGCTCTGTCAATCAGGTGCTGGAATGTCGGGAAAGTGTGATTCATCAGTTGGTACTGCAGAGGGTCAACCAAGCCTCTCAGGAAACGGTACTGTCGCTTGGCGTCGGTGTTGACATCTTCAGGAGCATAGCGAGACAACTGCAGAAACCTGTCTCGGTACTCACTGACAGACAATGGCCCTTGCTTGAGGGCCAGGAACTCCTCCTTCTTCACTGTCATCAGACCTGCGGGAACATGGTACTGACGAAAGCTACTTCTGAACTCTTCCCAGGTGATGGCGTCAGGGTGGGCATGGGTGGCGAGGTAAGACTCCCACCATGACTGGGCTGCTCCTCTCAACAGACGGGGACCATACAAGACTTTCTCCCTGTCATCGCACTGAGCGGTATGCAACTCCCGCTCCACAGTGCGCAGCCAATCTTCAGCATCCATGGGGTCAGAAGAATGAGCGAACGTTGGTGGATGACCTCTCATGAATTCAGCACGCTTGTCTCTAGGCATCTGAGGCATCTGAGGCTGAGGTGGGGCCTGTTGTTGTTGCTGCTGCTGCTGCTGAATGGCGGCCAAAGTCTAACCGATGGCTTGAACTGCCTGAGTCTGCATCAGAAACATCTGCTCGATGGACATCGGGGGCGGGGGCGGCAGGTGCTGCTGCTGGGGCACCTCATCCTGCGGAGCGGCTCGCTCCTGTTGAGCATGCCTTCCTCCTCTGCGCCTGTTCTCTGACATCTGCAGAATGCAACCACACATCAGAACTGATCTGGCAAATCTTGCAGCATAAGGAAAGAGAATAGAATTCTTCAACAGCACTGAACAGATGAGCATCTTCACTGATCTCCAACACAGACCACACAGCTTCTCAGATAAAGAGGAAAGTGGAATAAAAAGGTTTCCCAACTATATAGCTAACTCCATTAACATAATAGATAAACCAAAATGCAGGGGATACCCACACTCTGGTGACAGTCATTACAAAGATCCAAACCAAACATAGTTCATCATGACAAACATAAATGCACAGGATATAGCAAACTACCCTGTCTAACTAAGACTAACTAAGACCGAGACTAACGCTAAGACTGAAGCTTCTATGTATATATTTCGTATTAATTACAAGATCCAATTCTAATGAGCTATGATTCTAGAGTTATCTTGGTCTTGCAGTCGGGATTGCCATAAGACTGGTGTCCACGCTGAGGTGAGCGGTACGGGTGCTGAGTCCCGACGGGAGCGGGGGAACCACCATCCAGGTGACGACGTTCCGCGCGTTCAGCCCGCAGCAGGGCGATCTCAGCACGAGCCCTACTCAGCTCGTCTAATGCATGGTCCAGCTCCGTGTTTAGCACGGCGGCTAGGTTGACTGTGCTGCTCAACCTAGGATTGCCCTCACCGACAGGTGAGACAATCACGCCTCCTGTGCTGCCGGATGGACGGCGGGGGTAATACTTCAGGTCAAGACCATCAGCTGCCCCACCGAAAACCGAGCAGTAGTGCGAAAGCGCACGCCGTGCAGCATCTTGCATGGCTGCCTCAGCTGAGTCCCGCTCAGAGATAGAATAGTGCTCTGAGCAGACCTCAGCACCCTGGAGACTGTTCTCCGGACAGCGCACCAAGCAGGTTGCCTCCCAGCGGTCCGGGTAGACCCCGCGACTGTGCTGGTAGACCACACAGCGATACTCGACGGACCAAGTATGCCGGTCAAATGCCCGACGTAGCAGGGTGTCGAGCGCATCGTGGAAGTGACACCCGCGAGCAGCGTCGCGAGTGATGGGTCGAGCAACCCATCCTTCCGGCTCAAGGTTAGCAGAGAAGTCGGTGTCGTGGCTTGAGCTGTCGTCGCCTCCTCCGTCGTCTGGGTCTCCTCCAGCAGCTACTCCAGAAGCTGGGACGCCCAGTGGTGGTGCAGGGGGCGGCTCCAGGGGAAGCACAGGGGAGCAGCTCCTCACAGACTCTATCTCCTGGTGGAGCGAGAAGGAAGAGCCCTGCTGCTCCTGTCGTCGACGTTCCTGCTCCTCATGCAGGCGGTGGTGCAGTCTCTCCAAGTGGCTGGACTGTCCGGCCACGGGACGGCGAAGCGGACGCTCAGCAAGGCGGGAGGGTAAGAAGGGGATGACTGACTTTCGTGCAGTGTGTCTAAGTCGAGCCATCTACAAAAGACATCGCAAGCAAAAGGGTGAGAACAGAATTAATAGGACCAGCAAATAATGAATCATGAGTGAATGAAGGATTAGAATAAAACATGATTTTCAGCAAGGTATAATGTATAGTAGAACATAGGTTTGGTCGGTATGACCAACTTTTGAAGGGATATCAAAGTCAAGGCAGAGACAGAGGTCTATAGTCCTTAGAACGACCATTCTACTCTAGGTTAGCGGTCCTACAGTCAGCACGGCTCTGATACCACTTATGTCACACCCGGTTTTAGAAGGCAAACCGAATGCGAACCATGTACGTGCCAGGATCAGTTATTCACGTACACAGCAGTTACATAACATGGACATCATCACACAGTGCTCAAAATAGTATTAAAAGGGAATAATAGTTGATTACATCATGCGTCTGAGACGTCCATATAGTTCTTACAATAAATCAAAGTGCGGAAAAGAAACGTAGATAACTGCGGCCTTCACAGGCAGCCGACTGGGGGTTGCCGCTAACCCACACCTAGAACTCGTCGTAGTCTTGGAACTCCTGGAAGTCTCCTTCCACAGCTTCATCTTCGCCTGAGCAGTGGTTGCAATGCTGACAACCTGGGGGGGGGTTTGGTGTGTAGAGCAAGGGTGAGTACACATCAACATACTCAGCAAGTATCCTGTTTGGCTGTAGTGGACTAGCTTTATGTGGGGATAAGTCAAGCAGTTGCTTTTAGTTGGTCAGGTTATTACTTACTAGTAGAAAGCCAAGTTTTAGCATTAACCCAAGTTATTAACCCGATGTACCCTTTCCAAACGGAAAGAATACCACTTACCAGCACCATAGTCATAACCAAAACCATCAATCTCATAACCACCTGTACCAAAGTATCTCTGATCAAGTACCACTAATCACTGGAGCTCCCTTGGCCGCTCATAACCGTGAGCACGGCTGATATATCAGTTTTCAAACACTCTGCAGAGGTTGTGCACTTTACCCACAAGCCGTGATTCCCATTCTGCCCGGAGATCATGACTCTCCATTGATCACTACCAAGGTGACCCAGCAGGGCATCACTACGTAGCCTTTACAAAGATTCCCCGGGGCTGTAGCCACCCGTTAGGTTTCCTAACTGTACCGCACTCCTCCCCAAGGGACAAATCAACCTTGGCAGAGCGAGCCGCATACACCGAGCCCCATTGACGGCACGACGGCTAAGTGAACTACACCCCGGATCCTCTAATTATTCAGCTAAGGGCACCCCATTCTACCCTCATGGTTGCACTGTTTTCCCGGGCGGTCATCCATAGAACAGGTCCTTACGGAGAGGCACTCGAGAAACCGCTCGAGCCCCCTTGAAGGTCACAAGTACAACATCATAATAAGAGAAGGGAAAACAGCGTATCATAGATAATCTCATCATGTTCATTGATTAGAGTTTGAGCAATAGCATAGAGCTAAACAGTAATAATCCAACCCAAATAGGTAATCAAGGACAGGGATAACAAAAGCTAGTCAAACCTTAGGTATAAATATGTAAAGCGGGAGGTGAATTAAAGAATGAATAGGACAGAGATAGGTCAAGGGACACTTGCCTCCACCAACCGACTGCTGCTCAGGGGCTTCTCCTGCGAGTTCCTCGGGCTCTTCAACCGGATCGTTCTCTATGCGAGCGCAAACATACATACATCCACATATTTAATACAAAAGAACAGTACACCATACAATAGAATGCAATAAGTAAACAGACGTTCTACGCGGGCTCGCGAGTACGGTTAAGAGAGAAAGAAGAAAAGACAGTCGAGAAACGATCACGTTACATGATTATAAATTAACCACTCGCTTAATGGAAGGAAATTTAATGTAGACACTATGTTTAGCGTAAAGTAAAGTCATGTTTCATGTCTAATTATTATAAGCAGGTGGAGATAAACAAAAAGATGGTCGCGTGGCGAGACGCGCGACAAAGCTCTCTAAAACAAATTAAGAAGTTAACGACTCGTCGCGCGACCGAGCACGCAACGAGACACTTCGCCTTAGTTACGAGGAGACGTTAAGCGTCGCGCGACGAAGCGCACGACGGCATACGTCGACTAAACTGAGTCCAAAGTGGAACGTCGCGTGAATACACACGCGGCGTTACACCTTAAACAACCTGAAACAAAAAATGGATCGTCGCGCGACGAAGCGCACGACGCAACACAAGATAGAATCTGAATTTAGACAAATCCGTCGCGCGGCGAAGCGCGCGACGCAACACGCTAATTAACGAATAATCACCGCGAGCGCGGGCGAGCGAAGATACGGTCGGGCGAGGCCGGGACGGGGGAACGGGCGGGCGAGCTGGGGCCAGGGCGGTTGAACCGGCCAGGGGCGGCCGAGGCCGGGCGGGCACGGGGCAGGGTGCGGGGGCGGCCGAGCCGGCCATGGCGGCCGAGCTGGGTGGCGGGATCGCCACCGCGCGCGGGGGAGGGGCGGGGAGCGCCGCCGGGCGGGCAGGGGCGAGCGGGCGCCGCCGCGGCCGAGCAGGGGCGGGCGAGCGCCGCCACGCGGGGCCGGGCAGGGGGCGGGCGCCGCCGCGCCGGGGAGGGGTCGAGCGGGGGGGGGGGGGAGGCCGGGGACGGGGAGCCGAGCGCCGCCGCGGGAGGGAGGCCGGGCGGGCGAGCCGGGGGCGGGCGCCGAGCGCCGCCGCGGGGAGGGCGAGCGGGCGGGCCGAGCGCCGCCGCGGGAGGGGCCGAGCGGGCGGGCAGGGGCGCCGCCGCGGGGAGGGGCCGAGCGGGCGGGCAGGGGCGCCGCCGCGCCGGGCAGGGACGGGGTCGGGCGCGGGCAGGGGGAAGAGGGAGGGTGCGCGCGCGGGGGAGAAGAGGAGGGAGAGAGAGAGAGAGAGAGGAGAAGGGGAGGGGAGGGGAGCTCACCTCGGGGTCCAAAATCCGGTGATCGCCGTCTCCAAATCCTAGGGCACCACGGGGAGAGAGAGGTGGAAGAGGGAGAGGAGAGGTTGTTGCGCGGGAGATCCAAATGAGAGAGAGAGAGGGGAGGGGGCGCAGGGGGGGTTTGGGCACCAGGGGCGCGCAGGCCGGGGCGGACCGGGCCGGCTGGGCTGGACTAGATTGGGCTGGGCCGGGCCACTTCGCGGATCGAAAACCCACGACGAGCGCGACCACTAAACGGAATTAAATCGTGAACCGAAATCCGGAACGGAACGAGACGAACACTCATCATCAGACAAAGAAATGTGCTTCGGCATGATGCAACACCCATGACACTTAGGTTTTGGTTTATACATGACACGGACACATGCCGCTATACTGGTTTGAAATTGGGAAGAAGGAGCAAACGGGGAAAGAGAAAAGAGAGTAACGCCCGAATTTGGTGAGAGAAAAGAAGAAAAAATTCTACCCCCAAATTCAGGGCGTTACACTCTGCAGCGACACCTCCCCACTTGCCCCTTTAGGTAAGGTAGTCTCTCCCTAACTTTCCTAATTATTTGGCCAAGGGCGTCCCATTCCACCCTTGTGGTAGCACTGTTATCCTAAGTTAAGCTCCAAGTTCCAATTAACACCATAATCTTATCATGAACATTAAATAAAATAATCACAATAATAAAAGGATGATCATGAATCATATTTATCTTAACACCCAAAACCACATAGAGCAATAGCAGATGCTACCCAAAAGTTCAGTGGTAAGCAAGGGGTAAAGTAAATCAAACTAGGGTGACCTATATTGGGTCCCATAATTTAAACATGAGCATAGCATGGTGATTAACATAAACATTATTGGGTAAAGAAGAGTGATCAAGGGCGCAACTTGCCTTTAGCGAGCTCATGCTCAGTTTCTTCAACCTGCTGAGCTCCTGGTTCCTCGATCACTTGCTCGTCTACTTGCAACAAACAAACAAACGTTGCATAGGGGAAATTAACATCACACCAAACATAGGAACACAATGCATAATAGTGATATACGCATCGCAATGAGATCCTAGGTTCGAAAACCACTAAATTCGGAGTTACGGTTATAAAGTTATGATTTTCTGAATGTTTAGGTGTTAAACATAAAACAAATTAAGTGTTTGATATTATCACTATGCTACATAGTAAAATAAGGGTACTAACTGGTAAACAATATTAATAGGAGTCCAATGCAACCGGAATGAATTAATTTTGAGTTAGAACAAAGAAGTTATGGATTTTCTAAGTTTTTGGACTTATTACCTTATTAAAAATTACTTTATGAGATTAAATACAGCTTCCTGGACGACAATTAGTTTTCTCTAGAAGTCTAAGGACCTGCTCGCAAAAACAGAGGACCCAAATTTTATGTTTCTTGAACTAAGATGGATGGTGGGTTAATTATGTCAATGGACTGGGGCTTTCTAACATATTCTCTCGGCCGAAAGGGTACAGGGCTAGCTAGGTCGTTGGATCATCAACAGACGGCCACGATTAGGTCCTAGATATTGTGAACCGGTATCCCACATCGGCCACACAATCACAGATGGATGGCTCATGAGACCCCCCACGCTAGCATGATCGCCCAGCGTCCGATCGGATCAGATAGATAGGATTCAATCACGCGAAGGGGGTATTCCTAGATCTCATCAGAACCATCTGTCTGAGAATCTACGGTCGGCACTAATCACCACCACTCCGACCCCCACCAGCGATGACAGTCGTGTGCCTCACGGCGGCGAGCCTCCGGCGAACAATCAAAATGGCCACCCCACGGTCCGCCCTACTCTAAACTGGTGCAATGGAAATGCGAGTCATGGCGAAGCTATCTAGGTGCTTACTAGAGACGGGGATGGAGTTTGGAGAGCCAACCACGACGCAGAGCGGGTTGGCGGCGGTGATGTTGCTCCGACGAGCAATTTCGACGGTACTGATGACAACTCTCGAGTGGCATGGCCACGACCACCTTCCCCTAGGCCTAAAGGAGCCCCTGGGTACAATTCTGAGGGCGTGGTCGACGACAAGTCGAAGTTCTCCTGTGATAGCACCCTTCTCTCTTCCTGACGGTTGTGGTGGCTCTCGAAGGCTAGGTTAACTTGGGTTTAATGGGATGGCGGAAGAGAGGAGACGATCGTGACCCGAGTTTTTATCTCCCAACGAGGTCCATGAGGATGGTTGAGGCACCAGCTCCACCCTGGCTGGTTGCAAACTCGGCGAGGAGTTTGTTACGGGGGTGAATGAGATCTACAGGGTCCTTTGGGAACACGGGTCAGTGGCAACACGACGGTGTGGACTGACCAGCAGGGCCCGGATGTCAGCGCTCCTCTGTGGTGAGAGCAAAGGTAGTGCACGCGAGTGCGTCCGACTGGGTTCAGCGAACATCTAGGGCCCACATGTCGGAGCGCTTCAGTCGGTTGGGCCTCAAGACACTGAAGGGCGATTGGGCCGAAAGTGAGGACTTCGACCCACTAAGAGGGTTCTGATTGTTTTTTATGTTTGTCTTTTTTTCTTTTCTTTGCACTCTATTTTCAAATTCTAATTTTCAAACTTAAACTTGTCTCACGAATTTGAATACAAATGCAAAAATACAAGAACCACAACATGAGATGCATGCTTAGATTAATTGTAGAATTGTGAGTTGTCATAATTACAAGAGATTTGATATGCAAATAAAAGAAAACACCTAGACTTTTATATTCACCAATACTTATTTATATTTTTGTATACTCCTAGAATTTTGAGTATTACAAGCAGAACCCTAAGCACTCTTTGAGCACACTATAGCTCCGGATCTTTGCGACGACGCTATTGTTTTGCTAGAGAGAGATTTGAGCGTGTTCTTGAGCTGTAACTTTGTCATTTTGTTTCGTACGCTCTCTCTTTTCACTTGTGTGTGTGTTGTTGCTGTGTTGTGTTCTTGTATGCGTTTCTACTCCCATCCTTACTCTGTTTTGATTGTAAACAATTGTGTAAGGCGTGAGAGACTCCAATTTGTGGAGATTACTCATAACGGGATTTTGATATAAGGAAGATATTTGTGGCGCTCAAGTTTGATCTTTAGATCACTTGAGAGGGTTTGAATGCAACCCTTGACCAAAGGAGGTCACCACAACGTGGAGTAGGCATTGACCGAACCACAGATGACCTATTGATCTCCCCTCTAGGTGCTCTCAATTGGTATCAGAGTCGTTCTCTTCATCAAGGGACTAACCACATGAAGAGATGGATTCTAAGGGCAAGGGGATTGTGGTCGACGACAAGAAGAAGGAGACCTTCAACAACAATAAGACAAAAGGAGACAAGCCCATCGACTCAGGCTCAAATAATAAGAGGAAGGACGGGAAGACGAAGAGGCGCATCAAGAAGATAATCTACTACGACAGCGACACCTCCTCATCTTCACCAAAGGACGACGACGACGATGATTCCTCTTCAAATAAAAAAGACGGTTAATCAAAACCATTATTTTGATTCTTCTCATATTCCATACAACTACAATGCTCATTTATTATCTATTCCTCTTGGCAAGCCCCTCACTTTTATCGGGAAGATTATTCTTTTTGGATTCATAAAATGTGTAGTCATTTATTTTCTCTTCATCCTAGAATTTGGGAAGTAGTAGAAAATGGAATGTGTTTTGATAGTAATGATAGTGCCATATTTATTAATGAGCAAATTAATAAAAATGCCAAGCTACTACTGCTCTTTTAGCATCTTTATGCAGAGATGAATACAACAAGGTTAGTGGTTTGGACAATGCCAAGCAAATATGGGGCACCCTCAAGATCTCTCATGAGGGTAATGATGTTATAATATATTATCACCAAGATGGATTTGGTGGAAGGTGAGCTGGGGAGGTTCGCCATGAAGAGGGGAGAGGAGTCAACTGAAACATACAATTGGCTCAAGACCATGGTGTACAAAATTCAAAGCTATGGAAGCACAAGATGGACGGATCATGACGCCGTGCACCTCATGTTAAGGTTATTTACTGTTATTGATCCTCATCTTGTTAATCTTATTTGTGAAAACCCCAGGTATACCAAAATATCACCCAAGGAAATCCTTGGTAAGTTTGTAAGTGGGCGCATGATAGTAAAAGAAGCAAGGTACGTCGACGACATTGCCAACGGACCTCTTCCTCTCTACGAGCCGCAACTTGTTGCACTCAAAGCAACGACCAACAAGGAGGCACTCCCAAACAAGGTGACACAAGTGGAGGCGGGTGGACTTAATGAGGAGGAAATGGCGCTTGTAATCAAGCGCTTCAAGATTGCATTGAAAGGATGCAAGGACTACCCCAACAAGAACAAATCGAAGGGAAAGCGTTCATGCTTCAAGTGCAGTAAGATTGTTCATTTATTACTCAATGACTCGATAATAAAAATGACCAGATACAAGACAAGAAAGGGAAGAAGGAGAAAAAGAAGTTCTATAGAAAGACGAAGGGCGAGGCACACATCGGAAAGGAATGGGACTCAGACTATTCTTCATCTGACTCCGACGATGAAGGACTTGCTGTCTCTGCATTTGACAAATCCTTCCTCTTTCCCAATGAGCATCACACTTGCCTCATGGAAAAAGAGAAGAATGTATGTACACACGATACTCCTAAGTATACCTCTTCTAGTGATGAAGAATGTGATGATGACATAGACTATAGCAATCTTTTCAAGGGATTAGATAGATCTAAGGTAGATAAAATTAATAAATTAATTGATGCTCTTAATGAAAAGGATAGATTGCTAGAAAAATAAGATGATCTGCTTTATGAGGAACATGATAAAGTAGTAGAAGTAGAAAAATCTCTTGCTTTAGAAATAAAGAGGAATGAAATGCTTGCATTTGAATTGTCTTCTTGCCATTCCTCTATTACTAGCCTTAAGAGTTTAAATGATAATTTGAATGCTAGAATAGAGAAATTAAGTGTTGCTAGTTCATCCATTGAGCATGTTTCAATTTGTGCTAAATGTAAAGACCATGATTTTAATGCTTGTAGTAATCATGCCTCTACTATTGCAAAGTTGAATGATGAAATTGTTCAATTAAATGTTTAACTTAAAACTTGCAAAAATGAAGTAGAGAAAGTTAAATTTGCTAGGGATGCCTTCACTATTGGTAGACATCCCTCCATTAAGGATGGACTTGGTTTCCAATAGGGAACCAAGAACACTAAGAGCTAAAAGGTCCTCAACTTCACAAAGGAGAAGGGGAAGGCACCTATGGCTAGTAGCTTGCATTCTGTTCATGAAAAGAAAAATCATGCTTATTTGTATTCTCATGTCAAGAATGCTTCTCATAATGCTCATCAAGATACTTGCAATGATAGTTTTACTCCTCGCACTATGTTTGTTTCATCTAGTGATTCTAATAGGAGTAGAACTAGGCGCCATGATGTTTCTCATGCGCCTAAGGATAAGAATGCATCTCATGTACCTTCCATTCTATTTCGCACTTTTGATGCATCCTATGTAATTCATTGTAAGAGTGATAGAATTATTGCTACAAATATGGGACCAAAATGCAAGAAAGGTAAGACTTGCATTTGGGTTCCAAAAACTTATGTAACTAACCTGACATGACCCAACACAAGTTGGGGACCTAAATTCCAAGCCTAAATACCTTACAGGTTTATGCATCCGGGGGCTCAAGTTGGATTATTGATAGTGAATGCACAAACCACATGATAGTGGAGAAGAACATATTCACCTCCTACGTCAAGAATAAAGATTCCCATGACACGATCATCTTTAGAGATGGGAACCAAGGCAAGGTAAAGGGAATAGGTAAAATAGCGATTACTACCGAGCATTCCATTTCTAATGTCTTTTTGGTAGAATCCCTTGGATATAATTTTCTTTCTGTTAGTCAGCTATGCCACATGGGTTATAGTTGTTTATTTACAAATGTTGATGTAACTGTCTTTAGAAAAAGTGATGGTTCATTAGCATTTAAAGGTGCATATGATGGCAAGCTTTATTTAGTAGATTTTACTAAAGAAAATGCCGATCTAGATGCATGTTTACTTGTTAAGACCAACATGGGCTGGCTTTAGCATCGCCATCTAGCACATGTTGGGATGAAGAACCTTTATAAGCTTCTAAAGGGAGAACATGTGTTAGGACTAACCGATGTCTGTTTTGAGAAAGACAGAGCATGTCAAGCAGGGAAACATGTGGGAACAAGTCATCCAAGCAAGAATATGATGACGACATCAAGACCATTGGAACTTCTCCATATGGATCTCTTTAGGCCCGTAGCTTATCTTAGCATCGGTGGAAGTAAGTATGGTCTAGTAATTGTTGATGACTATTCCCGCTTGACTTGGGTATTCTTTTTACAGGATAAATCTGAAACCCAAGAAACTCTCAAGCGTTTTCTAAGACGGGCTCAAAATGAGTTTGAGCTCAAAGTGAAGAAGATTAGGAGCGACAATGGATCTGAGTACAAAAATCTTCAAGTGGAGGAATATCTTGAGGAGGAAGGCATCAAGCATGAGTTCTCCGCTCCCTACACGCCATAACAAAATGGTGTAGTGGAGAGAAAGAACATGACACACATTGATATGACAAGGACGATGCTGAGAGAATACAAGACGCCATAACAGTTTTGGTCGGAAGCTGTAAATATGGCTTGCCATGCCATAAACCGTCTCTACCTTCATCGTCTCCTCAAGAAGACAACATATGAGCTACTCGCCGATAACAAACCCAATATTTCCTACTTTCGTGTATTTGGGACCAAATGCTACATCATGGTCAAGAAAGGAAGGCATTCAAAGTTTGCTCCCAAAGCCATTGAAGGGTTTCTACTTGGTTATGACTCAAATACAAAGGCATATAGAATCTTCAACAAATCCTTGGGTTTAGTTGAAGTCACTAGTGACGTTGTATTTGATGAGACTAATGGCTCTCCAAGAGAGCAAATTGATCTTGATGACATAGATGAATGCGAGGTTCCAACGGGCGCAATGAGGACTATGGCGATAGTGATGTGCGATCACAGGAACAACAAGTGCAAGATCAACCTTCTTTCTCAACAATGATGCAACCCCCAACTCAAGATGAGGAACAGGTACATCAAGACAATGGCATGGATCAAGGGGGAGCACAAGAACTAGAATGAAGAGAGGAGGAAGAAGTACAACATGCACCTCCAACCCAAGTCCACACCAACATTCAAAGGGATCATTCGGTGGACAAATCCTTGGTGACATTAGCAAGGGAGTTACTACGTGTTCACGTATTACAAATTTTTGTGAGCACTACTATTTTGTTTCTTCTATTGAGCCTTTCAGGGTAGAAGAAGTGTCGCAGGATCCGGACTGAGTGTTGGTCATGCAAGAGGAGCTCAACAACTTGAGTTTTCTATCAACTACTACCTTCGTTCATAAATATATGACACTGTTGACCTTTTTCGAAAACTTTGATCACTCGTTTTATTCAAAAATGTAAAATTTTAAGTCAAGCACAAACCATCTTAAGTGATAAAATAAATCACAAAAAATAAATGATAACTTATTTTTTAATAAGACGAGTGATCAAAGTTTTTTTTTAAAAAATCAACGATGTCATATATAAACGGAGCGAGTACATTCTATCATCTCATCTATACGTCTATGCCTTGAACTATCAATATTGTATGTAAATTATTTACATTGTGTTAAAGTTTCCAATATAATATTTTGAAACTAAGAGTGGTTACGTTATTTAGTGTATACATACCGAATCACATTATAATTTTTATAATAGATAACGAGCTAACAAATGGTTTTGTCAATTTGAATATGATTTTTTTCGTTGGTCATTCACTTTGGTATAATTTATTATGGGGCATACCAAATTACCAAACTGCATACGTATTTTTTTCTAAAGTTTGCTCTTTGGTAGCAGTGATTCACACCGTGGACAACATTCGGGTTACTCGAAAATTTCGGGTCGGGTAATTCGGGTTTTTAAAATTTTGGGTTTTGAGAATCGATATCCGAAATTACAATGAGTTTTGCAATTCTCGAAAATTCGGGTACCCAGAATTTCGGGTTCGGGTATTCTCGAACTATCCGAACTATTGTGTCGGCTTCATAAAAACACATACACCCTATTAAATTAGTATAAAAATATAGTTTGAATAACGATATACATGGGCATATAAAACACAAGCAATCTACAATCACAAGTTATACACACTTACACATAATTATAGATGTACAAATTAATAATTAAGCATGACATGAGTACATGACACATGAAAGTTCGGGTAATTCGGGTATTTCGGGTACCCGATTGTGATACCCGAATTACCCAAAATAAATTCGGGTTTTGCAAGTTGCTACCCGAAATTCCCCAACAAAATTCGGGTTTTGGGTATTTCAGGTTCGGGTTTCGGGTTACGGGTTTTTTGCCCAGCCCTTGTGGTCGTCAATGACTTTTCTTGTCCTCCATCATCCACTTCATATTTATCCTAAATTCAAATTTCAGAAGCACATATAAAATTCAAATAATTTTAAGCAAGAACAAAGCATAGAGCATGATTCTAGAAAAACTGAAACTGGTCTGATATTCCCCTAAAAATATGTATAATTTTTATAATATGAAATAATATTTAATATTTCTAGATGCATTTTAGTTTCACAAAATATTTGGACACTTTTAAAAAAATATTCATATAATTATTTGATAAAGTTTAATTGAGCTCTGAACTATTGTTTAAACCTTATTACCTCACTCGTGGTTGACATAGTTACGTAGAACGATGAACTTGGCGACAAGTCAACTAAAACCATTTCAATTTTAAAAATAGATCAGGAGCTAAATGGAACAGTTTTAAAAGTGAGATGAGTCTACACTCTACAGATTTGAGATTTGTACACGCAGGCTGGTCCGTTTGGTAGAGGTTGGACTTTAATTGGCCCTAAAAGTGTGACTGCAAGCTAGATCAGGCCCACGGCCCACCTTCCAGACGCTCCCCCGGAAACTCCGCCCACTCGCACAAACCAAGACAAAGTTGCGATGCTCCATGCTCCACGTCACGACGCCGCATCTAACCCTCCGGCGACTCATCGCCGGCGAGCCGGTCCGCCACGCCATAGCCTCGTCCTGAAGCGCACTTAATCCTACGTCTCGTTCCTCTCTCGCCCCCGGTACCCTCCATAGGCATGGGAATGGGGTCTGCGAGAGGGGGCGCAGGGGGATGGCTCCCCGGCGAGCGGTGGCGGCGGGTCATCTTCCTCGCTCTGGCGGCCGTCTCGTTCCTCATCTCACTCATACTCCTCTTCCTATCCGCGCCGCGTCTCCGCCTCCCAAGTGTCGTCCTGCCTTACACCACCGCTTCCGCTTCTGCCGTCCGCCGCGGGCCCGGCGAGCCGCCCTGCCTGGTGTACCTGCTGACCGGCGCGCGCGGCGACGGGCGCCGCCTCCTCAGGCTCCTCCTCGCGGTTTACCACCCGCGCAACCGGTACGTGCTCCACCTCTCCGCCGACGCGCCAGACGACGAGCGCCTGAGCCTCGCCACCGGGGTCGTCGCCGCGGCGCCCGCCGTGGGAGCATTCGAGAACGTGGTTATTATTGGCAATCCCACCGCCGGGACGCCCGTGGGGTCCTCCGGACTCGCCGGCACGCTCCGCGCTGCGGCCGTGCTGCTCCGGCTCCACGCTGACTGGGACTGGTTCCTCACCCTCAATGCCGCCGACTACCCCCTCGTCACACAGGATGGTAGGGCAACACTGGCATCTATGCATCTCTAAGGAAAAAAAATCTCCTTGGTTCAATCTAGTAGGTTACAAAAGAACGACACTCGGTAGTCTTCTTCCTTTATTATATGGAAATTACAAGTAGTCTTCTAGCGATGACATTGAATGGAAATGTAAGTTCTCTTTGTTTGTCCTGACTGATATCAAATAACAAATACTCATAACATGGAAGAGCTGCACAACCAGTCATGAGTCAACCATGCACATTTCATACGATTCCAGTTGCCTATTAGTCACACTGTCAGTCTTACTTTGCATTGATAGTTGTACTGTCAGGAATAATAGATTGAGGCTCCCCTTATTTATTGATAAGTAATGCACATGCCAAAACTTGTGCTGTTGCTATACTTATATCTGTTAAAGTGTGCACCCAAACATATAGGTCTGTTGTAGAGCCTGTGCCAAATGATGTTCATGATTACAAAATTTCTGTTATACATCACTCTTGAATGCTATAATATATCATGGTTATTCTGGTTCTCCAAATAACTTTTATCTTCTACAGAAATCTGCTTCGGTGCTTCATTAATTATTCCAGCAAGTCATCATTGTGTGATTATCCTCATTAATTGATGGAGATCATTATAAATCTTTATGCTTTTCCCTGATGCAGACCTGATTCATGTCCTTTCTTCTGTCCCAAGGGATCTTAACTTCATTGACCACACCGGTGACGTTGGATCAAAAGAGTATGGGGAATCTAAATTTGCAAATGATTTTAGCTGTTGGCAGCATTGTTACTGATCAAAATTTCTTTGCAGACCTGAGAAAGTTCAACAAATTATAGTCGATGCTGGAATTTACTTGTCAGGGAGGACCAACTTCTTTCGAGGAACACAGAAACGAGCAGCTCCTGAGGCTTTTAAGTTCTTTACAGGCATTTCTTGCTCTCTGTGCTTGCTTTGTTTTCATTGGTCTTAATAATTTCCTCACCAATTTATCTCCTCCGTAATAGGTTCTCCATGGGTCATATTAAACCGGCAATTTATAGAGTACTGCATTCTTGCTTGGGAGAATCTCCCTAGGATTCTTCTCATGTACTTCAACAATGTAATACAACCTCAGGAAGGGTATTTCCAGACAGTCATCTGCAACTCACTGGACTTCCGTAATTTCACTGTGAACAATGACTTGAGGTTCATGGTGCAAGATGATTCCGCTCAGAAAAAGTCCCTTTTCACGAGCAGGGAACATTATGGTCACATGGTGGATAGTGGGGCACCCTTCGCAAGGCCGTTTCAGGAGAATGATCCTCTGCTGGACCAGATCGACGGCAATATACTCAAGCGTTGGAGCCATGGACCAGTTCCTGGTGCTTGGTGCACAGGAAGGAAGAGGTGGTTCAGTGATCCATGTTCCCAGTGGGGCGATGTGAATGTTTTGAGACCAGGTCCTCAAGCAGTGATGTTGCACCAATATGTAAATCGGACCTTAGAAGAAGCAAAGTCTAGCAGCAATTCATGCAGGCGGTAGCAGCATTGGCGTCTAGAACCTCATGTCCCATGGTTGAAAGCTTTGAGCTTTTTCCGCTTATCCACTAAGGGTTCTCCACTCTGCTGAATAAATAGCTGCCACATGTCTAAGCTGAAACAAGCACTCGTCGCACCTGGAACAAAGCCATGGAGGGATGTTCTTTTCTGATATTTTCATGATGACTATCATAGTCACGGATCAGGAGTTTCACTTTGGTCTGTGATTAATCTGTGCAATCCCCATATTTGGCTCATATAACACTTCCAGGCGCTGATAATAGGCTGAAGCTTATATAACTACTGTTGTTTATATGTTGCGGTTATTTGTTGGACAGCTTATATTCATGCTAGTAGATCAAGTTACGAATCCCTTATGCTCCCCTGTTGTGAGGACTGTAGACTGTAGAACAAGGGATTTTGTTACTTGTTAGTCTTACTGAATTCATGTTGTGCTTTGGACTTACATAATATGCCTAGTCCTGTATTGTACCTAAAATGAGACTCCAGTCATCTCAGTTTACCTTTGAGGGGTGTTTGGAAGCATATTATTTTTTGCAGTTTCAAAGCAATACTATGGTCTTTAAGAATACCACAGTAATTTTTACATGATGATGTTTGATAGGTACCTAAAAACTATGCATTTGAAACTGTGGCATTACCTATACTATAGTTTTTTTTTGGGACAATTGCGCCAGTGCCCTGTTTTAGGGTGTAACTGCAAATTTACCTTTGTTTTTTAGACTTCAATTCTTTGCCCCCGTTTTTTCAAAACGAAACTGTTGTATACTTTTAGTCTTTTACTATGTTAGTTATACTTAAAGCTGTTAAGTCTTGATAAAAAAGACAATTATACCCTTTTACTATTTAAATAACAATTTGACATTTCAAATTCTAATAACATATATGACAACAAATCCGAATTATTTTCACAAAAATTCAAATTATTTTGATATTAATTCAAATTATTTTGCAATAATTTGAATTATTTAAAATAAAATAATTTGGCAGTAATTTAATTATATTTTTGAACATATTAACAACATAACACCCACATCATATTAAGCACAATAAATGGATATTATATGTTTAATATAATAGGTGCAAACACAAAGTCTAAAAACAAGGGTAAACACATTAAGTCTAAAAAATAGGGGCAAATTTGTAGTTAAACTCTAAAGCAGGGACACTAGCGCAATTATCCCTTGTCCTTTTATCAAGACTTAACCTTTAAATACAACTAATGGAGAAGGGATACACAACAGTTTCATTTTTAAAAAATTGGGAGCAAACACGCAAAGTTTAAAAATAGGGGCAACTCTGTAGTTACGCCCCTCAAAATAGGGGCATTGGCGCAATTGTCCCTAGTTTTGTCACATTGTAAACTTTGGTTTGGATCAAAGTTTTTGTTGGTATTTTACGTGCGCGCGCTTGGACCCATATTTTCAACTGTACACCGGCCTTGTTGTGCACTATTTTCTCCTCTTTCCTTCCTAAACCCTACAACAAGACCTAGATCAGGGGTGGAGCCACAGGGAGGCAAAGTAGGCCATGACCCCTCTCAATTTTTATACTTACTGTTAAATATATAAAAAAAAACTAAAGTATTCATGGACCAAAACAATCTGTCGGTGTCCTGGGCCTCCAAACTTTAGGCCTGGTGATTCCCGAACGCATCGCTAGAGCTGCACTTGATGTCTGAACGTTTGGCCCGCTCCCTCCCCGACGATGCTCGCTTGATGCCACTCACTCTAGCACCACCTTCTCGGTGTGGCTACGATTGTGGCTCCGCAACTTCGACCCCGACCCCGCCACTCGACGAGCCGACGACACCACCCGACGAACGACAATGAAAGGCTCGACCCCGCCCAGGCCACCCCTTCCTGGCGCCCCCACTCTTCAAAGTTCAAACCATGTTATTGCTGCATTCAACAAGGGAAAAGGTAGTAGTACTTATGGCTTGGGCTTTGATTCGCTGGCTACTGGCTAGTGTTTTTATTCGATTGATAGACTGGCCGATTGTGCATAAGATGGATATTTAGATTAGATTGGAATATTCACTTTTGAATGTGAATTAGAGATTAAATAAGTAGTTGATGATTATTGCTCTTCTTTATTTAGATAACTGAAGAGATTTTTCAGCTGCTTTCAAGGGGTTCCGCTATTGGTGGTCAAAACAATACTAATGTGAACTATACACTTATTGGACAAACAAGAATTCTTATCCCCTATGATTGATCTTGCTAGATTTTTATCCCCATGAATTCTCTTCATACATCCGCCATTGACCTAGATCAGTCGTCGACCCCCTCATCGTCAATAACGTCGAACTCCCCCACAACAACTATCACCTTAGACTTGATGCAGAGCAGAAGGGTATGTGTCCATATTCCCCGTCGCCCATGGCGTTTCTTTCTTAGGCCCCCATCATCCATGGTGATTTCTCTGGCTCGTGTTGTTGTTGTCCTCAGGGGTGGGCACACCAATGAGACATGGGTATTTACATAAATACCTAAGATTTTAGTCAAAATACATATAATTTAAAATACATATATATGTAAAAGAAATCCTATTCAGCAGTCCCCTAGTCAATAGAGCGGTAGAAGCACAAGCCCTCTCTCTCATGAGTCATGGCTTTCCCCAAGCGCTCGCTAACTTCAGCCTTCAGGGCGTGGTGCCCTAAAAGCTAAAGCACCCACCCCACCACCATCTGGGCATCAAGCCACGTGTGAGACACTTGCGCCCTTGACTAGCTTTCCACAGGGCGCACCTCGTCGTTCGCTGGCCCCTCAGCCTCATCCCGCGGCCCGCATCTCACCATCCTTTGTCCCTAGCCGCTACTTAGTCGGCTCAGTCGCTATGGCACCATCCCCTTGGCTTGTGAGTTGTGCCTCATCATCCACCACAGCGTCGCCTCTGATCCACAGAAACACAACCGGTTCAACAATTCAACTTGACACAATACCGTTTATCTAGCTAGAATTGATAAATGGGAACTTGATTCTTCTCGACATGATGATTTTGTAATTGCCTAGTTGATAGATCGGTCGATACATCAGGAGGAATGCCATTATATCTCTTCACAAATAACAATATATATACAATTCATTAAGTGTATGCTACTTCTATTTCCTATAGCGGAGACGACTCTAATGAATTTAGGAAAGCCTTATCTAACGTCTATGGTGTTAGTGATATGCCCAAGAGGCAATCATACTATCGGCGTTTTGGACCCGCGAGGACCCTCAACCGACTAGTGAATTTGACGCTGCGTGTCCCTGCCCAGATGGGTTGATGCAAGATGAAACACAAGGGGGAGGATGAGGCTTATATTATCTTGCACCTGGGTGCTCTTAGTAGGGGTTACAAGCGTCGCGAGAGAGAGAGAGGGTTCGGCCTTGAGGTGATCCGTCTGAGTTAGCCTCCTCTGCGTTTCTCCCTCCTTCCCTGCCTCCTTGGGAAGGCCCTAGACATCCCCTTTTATAGATACAAGGAGATGGTCCAGCTGTACATGGGGGTGTAGCTATGTGCTAACATGGCCGGCGGAGAAGTACTTGAGCCCTGTAGAAGCGCAGCTGGCGGTGCGACCTGGGTCCTGCTGACGTTTCCTTGCTTTCGTAGAGAGCTGAGAACAATTGACGTCATGGACGCATGTAGGGGACCATCATTACCTGTTATTGGAGTAATTTGATGTGACACCGGTCTTGTTCCTTCGTAGCCTGGGGTGGTTAGCTAGGAGTAGGGCAATGATGTATCTCCTGTAGCGTAGTTGGTCCGAGGCCGAGGTCGGTCGAGGCGGTGACTTCTCCTGAGGCCGAGGCTGAGGTCGGGCGAGACGGGGACCTTCCCCCGAGGCCGAGGCCTGGGTTCGGGCGAGGCGGAGACCTTCTCCGAGGCTGAGGTCGAGGCCTGGGGTCGGGCGAGACGGAGACCTTCTCCCGTGGCCGAGGCTGAGGCCGAGGCCTGGGGTCGGGCGAGGCGGAGCTCCCTGTTGCGCTCGAGGCCGAGCTCGGGGGAGGTCGTGACTTACTGTCGTTAGTTTTACCTTGGTGGTTGGCACAGTAGTTGGAACGGGGTGAATAGTGTTGCTTTCCTGTCAGAACGATCAGTAAAGGGGCGAAGTGACTGCGGTCATTTCGACCTTGCCAACCGAGGCGCGCGTGTCAGGACAAGGTGTTAGGTGATCCCCGCATTAAATGCGCATGCGATACAGTCGGTGGTAAGGCGATTTGGTCGAAATTGCTATAGGACAAAGTTCGCCCGAGCTTGGCCTCGGGCGAGCCAGGGGTGCGCCCACTGCCTGAGGAGGCCCTCGGGCGAGGCGTGAATCCGTCCGGGACTACTGTTCTTGCCCGAGGTCGGGCTCGGGCGAGATGAGATCTCGTCCCTTGGCAGATGAGGCTTTAACTTTGAGCTGTGCTTACCAGTCTTTACGGTCTGTTTTGAGGATGTTTTCCAGTCGTGCTTAGGAGTATTGGGGGTACCCCTAATTACGGTACCCGACAGTAGCCCCCGAGCCTCAAAGGGAGTGTAGGCACTCGCTTGGAGGTTCCGCCGGATTTTTTGCAATGGGACCAGCCTTTCTCGGTTATATTTTGTTCCGATGGGTGTGCGCGAGTGCACCCGTCGGGTGTAGCCCCCGAGGCCTCGGAGGAGTGGTTTGACTCCTCTGAGGTCTTAATTCTTCTTGTGATTCCTCGGTTGGTCTTGTTGTTCCCTCATGCGGCCTGGTCGCAGCCCGGGTGCATGGTCAGGCTCCGAGTTTTTAAGCTGGTTTGTCGACGTGGTCAACAATTTGGCCGTAGCCTGGTGCGAGAGCAGCCTTCGAGCCTCTGCATAGAGCGAGAGGACGATCAAGGACCGTCTCGACTTTTATTGTACGCCCCTTCGTCGCCTTTCCGCAAGGAGGAGGGGGGAACACGCCATGTTACCCTCGGTGGGCGCTGAACATGGTGTTTCCAGTGAGTTGCTATTGGGTGATCCAAGCGGACGCCCGAGCCCTGTTCGATAAGGGTCGGCTAGTGGCCGGAGGCGCGTTCCAAAAGTACCTGCGGGTGATTTGCTGGACCCGGACCCATTTGATAGGGTCCGAGGGCTCGGTGCCTCCCTTTGGTGGGATTCCATTACAAACCGTTCCCGTCGGTCTCAGAAATGTCCTAGGGTACCTCGGGAGCGTAGCCTGAGCCTCGGCCATGTAACAGACGTACCCATGGTCATCCCTGACTTTGCATGCTCTAGGGCGGCTATCGAACTCTTCCAAGGGGCCAGCCTTTGATCCCCTGATCAGTAAAGGGCTCAGAGCCCGAGTGCTCTGGGGCGGTTGCCGAACCCTGCAGGACGCAACCTTCGAACCCCTGATCAGTAGGAGGGCTCGGGGCTCGTTTCCTTAGCTGAGAAGGATCCTTTCGAAATATCCCCTTTCACGATCCCTGTGGCAAGAGAGAGAGAGAGAGAGAGGGAAAAGGAAAACAGGATATAAATTTAAACAATGTGGCGCACCTTTTTTGAGGCGGTCATCATGATGGAGGCGAAACGGCGCCTGCTTCGCCTGCCAGAGGTGTCGCGTGCCCTGCCAGGGAGTTAATGCGACGAGACGGTGATTCGTGGGGCATCTGTTGCGCGTGCGCGAGTCGTTCGAGGAATGGTTAAACCGTTTTGCCTTCGAGTTTGAAATTCACGAAGGGTTCGGGCGAAGTTTTGGGTGGATCTCGCCCGGGCCTTTATATACCCGGAAGAGGGGCCGGCGGTGGTTCTTTACCCTATCATTTGCACTTGCCTTCTGCTTTTGTTTTCGCAACCTAAGAGAGTAGACAGAGAAGTGAAAACCGCGCACCTCATCCCCTCCGCCTCCACCGCTTCTGCTTGGCGATGGCTGACAAGGCGACCGTCATTCCGCCGCGCGACCCGTGGCCTTTCTCCACCGTTACTGTGGAGGATCTGCAGGCCCTTGTTACCGAGGGTTTGCTCCGTCCTCTCTCCGGCGGGCCGCAGGCTGAGTGGTTGGCCCCCTGGAGCGAGGCAGACCCGACTCCGTCGCCGGGGTACGTTGTCAGTTTCACCCCCTTCCATGAGCGGGGGTTCGGGATGCCGGCGAGCCGTTTCATGCGGGCGCTCCCGCACTACTACGGGGTGGAGCTGCATAACTTCAACCCCAACTCCATCGCGCAAGCGGCCATTTTCGCGGCGGTTTGCGAGGGGTTTTTGGGGATTGACCCTCACTGGGACCTGTGGACCCATCTCTTCTCCGCGGAGTTCTTCGCCGCGTCGACGGACGTGAAGAAGGTCCGTATGGCGGTGCGGGCTGGTGGCTGCACCCTCCAGCTGAGGTCGGGGCGCGCACAGCAGTACGTCCCTGCCTCCCTTGTATCTTTAAACAAGGGGTGGCAGAACCGGTGGTTTTATCTCCGGAACGACGACGGGATGCTTCCGCCATTTTCCCAACGAGTGGTGACCGCCGCCGGTGAGAACTGGCGTTGGGGGGGCCACCCGCGAGAACCAGGAGAAGCTCCAGCCCATTCTCCGTGCCTTGCAGAAGTTACAAGCCGAGGGCCCTACCGCTGTGGGGGTCGTCGCCGCTATCCATCGCCGGAGGGTTCTCCCATTGGCCGAGCGGTGGTTGCGGCTTTCGGAGATGAAGCCAGGGGTCGATTTGGAGGGTTCGCGGATGTCCTCGACCTCCCTCTCCGCCGACTACCTCCTCAGGCGGGTAGTGGGTACAGTAGGGAGGCTAGATGCTGGCGTCCTTAGCCTGCCCCCGATGCGCCCCGACCATGGGTATGTGTCCCTGGTAAGTGTCCGACCCTCCTTCTGTTTTGTGTCGTGTTTTTTACGTTTTTGGTTCTTACTGTTGGGATTTTTGTTCGTCCCTAGGGGTTGAGGGGTTTTAAACTCTCCCGGCCACCGGTCCCGGAGGACGCGGTGGACCGAACCGCACGTAGGCTCGCCGTGGAGAAGGACAAGGAGAAGAAGGACGCGGAAAAGGCCCGAGCTCGCGAGAGGATGCGAGCTCGGTAAGCCTTGGAGAAGCGCCGTCGGAGGCAAGCAAGGGATGGACTCCCGTTGGAGCCGTCACCGGACACGCCTGACGACGACGACGATGATGATGATGATGACGAAGATGATGACATGGCGGCCCGACTTGGCCTCAGTCCGGACCCGAGGCTGGGCCAGAGGTCGTCAAGCCAGCACCCAGGTGGGCTGGAGCCACCAACATTTAGGGCCGGGACACCGGGGTCCCGATCCGAGGAGCGGAGGCGGGCCGAGGGGGTACTTGACCCCTTGGCCGAGATAATTGGGGTGACTCCGGGGGGTCAGGACGAACCGCATGTCCCCCAAGAGCAAGTGCCCGTGCTGGCCGTACGGGAGGTTGGTCCCTCGGTCGTCGTGGCGTCGCCTGGGCAGACTGCCCCCTCGGCGCCTCGAGCGTCCGAGGTGGAAGCGGCATCGAAGCCGGCTGCGGGGCAACCCTCGGCAGCGCCTGCGGAGACCGGGGCCCGAGGGGTCTCCCCGCAGGCACAATTGGCCTTGCCCCGGAGCGGGTAAGTATCTGAGGATACCTCTGTTTCAGTTTTTTCGCTATGTGTCTTGAACTTGCCTTCCCTCTCCTTCAGCAAGCGGAGGCAGGGCTCGGCTGGTCTGGCCCCCACGAAGGCCCTTAAGACGAGGCCGGCCTCTACAGCCGGTGCTGCGGCGCGCCACGCCGGTTGGCTAGCCTCCGCACAAGGCGCCCTCCGGCGGGGGGCCTAGGCGGCACGGGCTGTCATGGGGCAAGCCTCCCAGGTTGACCCCCTGTTGGAGCGACCATCATGGCGGGGGAGGCCGTTGACGCGGCCGCGGCCCTGAGCCCGCCTTTCTTGTTGCCGGTGCCGGCATCGATTCCTGCCGGGGCCGTCGCTAATTCGCCCGTGGAGCCGCTCGTCGCCGCCGATGTCGGGATGGCTGAGGCGCCCCCGCCTTTGGTCATCCCCGACCTCCCTATTCTCGACCATGAGGAGAGGGCGGCCGTCGTTGCCGAGGTCGGTGAGCGGAGGCCTATCACCTTGGCCGAGGAGAGGCCCGGTACGTCGACTGCGGTGGTACCCGATGCATCGACTGCAGGGGGACCTAACGTCTCTGTCGAGGGGCGCGCAGAACCGTGGCCCGTCTTGGCGAGCAGAGGCCTTATCCCCACACAGCTCAATCCCAATGAGTGGTGTGGGCAGCCGCTCCTGTTCTAGAGCCGCGACACCTCGGAGCCGCTCCTCTCCCTCAATGATGAGTTGGAGGAGCAGTTTCGGGATAATTTCCGTGAATATACCGAGGCGGCGATGAGGTCGCTTCGGTCGACCATGGAAATTCTTTCTAGGGACGTTCCCAGGGTCTTCCAGGTAAGGATTTTGACGTACACCTCATGTGATCAGAGCATTCTTTGTGATATCATGTTTTCCTTCCTCAGGAGCTTGCGGACGTGAGCACCGCCAAGTCACTGTTCATCCGCAGCGAGAGCGACGTTTGGGAGTCGTTGCGGTCCCAGTGGGCCATGCTTACCGAGGCCAATGAGCGCCTCGCCCAACGGAGCGCCGAGGTGGCGAACCTTCGGCTGCTATGTGATGAGCTGAAGTCGGAGGCAGCGGCGCGGACAGAGGCGGCGTCGGCACGAACGAAGGCTTCATCGGCCCGGGAGCGGGTGGCTTCCCAGGCCAAGGAGATGCAGCAGCGGCAGCTTGAGCTTGGCCAGGCCACCAGCGAGCGGGACCAATTTCGAAGCCAAGCTGCCGAGGCCGTGAGCCAGGCTGAGGCCCTTGGGGGACAGCTGGCTGAGGCTACGAAGCAGCTAGCCAAGGCGACCGCTCGGGCCGGGACCCTTGCGGAGGGCTGGCCGCGGCCGTCGGGTCTGCCCAGTCTGCCCAAGCCATGGACTCACAGCGGCGTGCCGGCCGAAGGTCTGCTTTGTCTGCTTTGTGATTTTGTTTTTGTCTTCATTCTTCACCTCGTGTCTGAAGAATATTGTCCGGCTGTCTTCAGGGCTCGAGACGGCTCTTAACGAGCCCGTCAAGAACTGCAAGGCGCTTGCCCAGGTGGTTGAGCAGAAGGAGGCCGACAGCGTGGCCATGTCTGAGGCTATCTTGGCTTTTTGCCGAGCCTTTGGCCTCGACGACGTCCCCTCGGGTAGCTCCCCCTAGAGTCACCTGCGGGCCTTGGACGGCCACGTGCGCAGCAGACTCCACGGGGCGCTGCACCACGGCGTTAGGCGGGCCTTCGCCGTCCTCGCTTCCCACTACGACATGGATTTGGAGCGGATCAGCGAGGGCTACTGCTTACCCGACGAAGAGGAGGCCGCCTTAGCCGAGGTCCAAAGGCTTGATGCGGCTGTCGAGGGCCCAAGCGCGGCGCTGGCTTCCTCTTTTGAGGTTGAGATCCTTCCACCCGTGTCGCCGTCCGAGGCCGGGCCAGATTCCGCCGCGGGCGGAAACGACGCCGAGGGTGCTGCTCCTCCCCCTGCCGACACCTGAGCCTGTGGGGAATGATTTACTTTAAGTATGTGTACGTTTCTTGCGGCCGCTGAGGCCTAAACATTTTTAGTGTCAGAGTATAAAGCTGTGTTTTCTTTCCTCTTGTTTTGAGCGTTAGGACTTGTTCGTCGATAGCAGAATCACTTATCCGAGCGCGAGTTACTTTTCGCGGAAGGTGATGAGTGAGGTATCCGTATCCCGGAGGCGTAGGAGTCCCTCGGTTCGGTCGGCCTTGCCGTTTAAGGTCTCTCTCGCTCGTTTTTAGGATTCTGTTATCGATATAGTCGAAAGGCACGAAAGTCATTTTGGCAGAAAACTTTTCCGAGGAAAATTTTGACGTAGAGGGGGTTCCCCCCTTCTAGCCCCCGAGGGAGGGTCTCGCTTTGCCGAGGCAAGGCTGATCCTCCCTTGATGGTTAGACTTTATTTATACATGTAAAGAAAGCGAGATACATGAACGACTTGAAACACTTTAAGGATAGAAGCGACGTAGTTGTTCGATGTTCCAAGCGTTGCTATAGACTTTGCCTCGATCGTTGGCCAACTTGTATGTCTCGGGCTTCAGAATTTTGGCGATGATGAACGGCCCTTCCCAGGGAGGAGTAAGCTTGTGGCGCCCTCGGGTGTCTTGTCGTAGCCGAAGCACCAAGTCTCCCACTTGGAAGCCTCGGGGCCGAATCCTTCGGGCATGGTAGCGTCGCAGAGACTATTGATACCGCGCCGAGTGTAGTAAGGCTACGTCCCGAGCCTCTTCCAGCTGGTCCAATGAATCCTCTCGGCTGGTCTGGTTGTTTTGGTCGTCGTATGCCTTTGTCCTTGGGGAACCGTATTCCAAGTCCGTGGGTAAGATGGCCTCGGCCTCATAGACTAGGAAAAACGGCGAGAAACTCGTGGCCCGGCTCGGCGTCGTCCTCAGACTCCAAACCACCGAGGGTAGCTCTTTTATCCATCGCTTGCCAAACTTGTTGAGGTCGTTGTAGATCCTTGGTTTTAGTCCCTGCAAAATCATGCCATTGGCACGCTCCACCTGCCCATTTGTCATTTGGTGAGCTACGGCGACCCAGTCCACACGGATGTGGTGGCCTTCGCAGAAGTCCAGGAACTTTTTCCCAGTGAACTGTGTGCCATTGTCGGTGATGATGGAGTTTGGGATCCCAAAGCGGTGGATGATATTTGTAAAGAATGCCACCGCCTGCTCGGACCTGAGCTGGTTAAGGGTCGGACTTCGATCCACTTGGAGAATTTGTCGATGGCGACCAGCAGGTGCGTGAAGCCCCCGGGTGCCTTCTGCAAGGGACCGACGAGGTCCAGACCCCATACGACAAACGACCAAGTGATAGGTATTGTCTGTAGGGCCTGAGCGGCCCGGATCATGGACAGATCAACCCCCAAGAGCCCTAGGTCTCGGCGTAGATGATGTTGAGGCTACTGCCTCCGTCCATGAGGACCTTGGAGAGCCTAGCGTTGCCGATGACAGGGTCGATGACAAGCGGGTACCTTCTTGGGCTCGGTACACAGTCGGGGTGGTCGCCTTGGTCGAAAGTAATGGGTTTGTCGGACCAGTCTAGGTAGACTGGCGTCGCTACCTTCACCGAGCAGACCTCCCGGCGCTCCTACTTGTGGTGTCAAGCCGAAGCATTCGCCACTTGCCCGCCGTAGATCATGAAGCAGTTGTGGACCTCCGAGAACTCTTCTTCCTTGTCACCCCCTTCTTGTTGTTGCCTTGGTCCTTGCCACCTTCTGCCGAGGGTCCAGCCTTATTGAAGTAACGTCGGAGCATGTCACACTCTTCAAGGGTGTGCTTGACGGGACCCCTGTGATAGGGGCACGACTCCTTGAGCATCTTGTTGAACATGTTGACTCCTCCGGGAGGTTTCCGAGGATTCCTGTGCTCGGCAGCAGCAACGAGATCCGCATCAACGGCGTTGTATTTCGCTTGCGCCTTCTTCCTGGTCTTCTTCTTCGTGCCACGCTGGACGGACGCCTCGGGGACGTCTTCCTTCTGCCTTCCCTGAGGCTGCTTGTCCTTCTGGAAGATGGCTTCGACCGCCTCCTGACCAGAGGCGAACTTGGTGGCTATGTTCATCAATTCGCTTGCCTTGGCGGGAGTCTTGCGTCCCAGTTTGCTCACCAGGTCCCAGCAAGTGGTGCCGACGAGGAATGCCCCGATGACGCCCGAGTCGGTAATGTTGGGCAACTCGGTGTACTGCTTTGAAAACCGCCGGATGTACTCTCGCAGGGATTCCCCTGGCTGCTGGCGGCAGCTCCGAAGATCCCACGAGTTCCCAGGGCACACGTACGTACCTTGGAAATTTCCAGCGAAGGCCTTGACTAGGCCGTCCCAGTCGAAGATCTGCGCGGGAGGCAGATGCTCCAGCCAGGCCCAGGCAGCGTCGGAGAGGAAAAGGGGGAGGTTGCGGATGATGAGGTTGTCGTCGTCCGTCCCTCCGAACTGGCACGCCAGCCGATAGTCCGCAAGCCACAACTCCGGCCTCGTCTCCCCTGAGTACTTAGTGATGGTGGTCGGGGCTCGGAACCGGGCCGGGAACGGCGCCCGTCGTATGGCCCGGCTGAAGACCTGCGGACCGGGTGGTTCGGGCGAGGGACTTCGATCCTCCTCACTGTCGTAGCGTCCCCCGCGCCTGGGGTGGTAGCCTCGGCGCACCTTCTCCTCAAGGCGTGCTCGACGGTCGCGGTGGTGTTGCTCGTCGCCGAGGCGATCCCGGACTGCAGGTGTCCTGTCTCCTGTGTGCTCAGTGTGGACCAAGGCCTCGCACATGCGTCGGGAGGACGCTGCGTGATGCTCCGAGGGGCCTCCTCGCCTTTGGGAGGCAGAGCTCTCGGCTCATCGGACAACGGCATTTTCCAGGAGGTCTTTGAGTTTGCCCTGGATACGTCGCCCCTCGGTGGTGGATGGCTCCGGCATTGTTCGAAGTAACATCGCCGCTGCAGCTAGGTTCTGGCCAGCCCCACTGAAGGCCGGGGGCAGCCCTGCCCTGGCATCGTCAATGATACGGCGCTGGACGTCCCGAGCCCGATGACGCGCTCCTCCGGTGAGTGCTCGGTCTGCCCACTCCTGCTCGATGTTTTGTCGGAGCTGCACAAGTCGCCCCATTTCTTCGTCGAGCTTGGCCTGCATCTCGTGGAGTTGCTCGAGCTGTGTTCCCTGACCCCCCGCAGGGACTCGGACCACAGCTAGCTCCTGCGAGATCTCAACGCGAGACGCAGGCACAGGGGCGTCGTCATTTCCTGGCATGCCGAGGTGGTTGTCTTCATCGTGATACCCCTGATCGATGTGGAAACACTCACGACTTGGGTCGTAACCCTCGTCATCAAGGCTGTGGCCATTGTCAGAGCAGCCGGAGAGGCAGTGGTCGCATGCGGACATGAAGTCTTGCATGGCACTGGGATCACGGAGTCCGGAGAAATCCCAACTGAAGTCGGGGTCGTCCTCTTCCTCGGAACCCACGGGTCCGGAGGTTGAGACGGCCGTCAACAGGTCCCAAGTTGACCACATATGGTACCCCGGAAGGTCAGGATATGCCCTTGCGAAAGCGCTTGCCGAAGTGGGGTCGCGTGGTGGATCGAAGCTGAATCTAAAATGAACAGGATGGGAAACGGATGGTACCTCCTGGTTGATGGACGGTGGTGAAGTTGCATTGGAGTCAGAATGTGTCATTATCTCAGGTGCGAGACTAATGCCCGACAAGTCCCTCACAAGGGTGCTGGCGTCATTAGTCCGCCTGGGGTTGGCACGTTGCTGGGAAGCGACACCCGTCATTGTCTCAGGTGCGAGGACAACACCTGACATGTCCCCCGCAGGGGTGCCGGCGCCACTGACTCGCTCCGGTCCGACAGCCGACGAGGTGCTGCTTCGTGCCTGGCCACGGTTTCTTCGTCTCCTCCTCCTCCGGCGAGGAGGGTGGCGAGGCAAACCCGGGTGCTCCTCTTCCGCCATGGGGAGATGTCGTCGTCGGGTTCGCTTCGGCCGGGCGAGTCGACGACCGTCGTTGCTGTCGTGTTGTGGGGGGAGGAGTACCATGTCGTAGCTGTCGTCGGGGGACATGAACTCGAGACTCCCAAAGCGGAGCACCGTCCCGGGCTGAAGAGGCTGCTGAAGATTGTCCATCTGGAACTCAACGGGAAAGTATTTGTCAACACGCAGCAGGACCCCTACCTGGCGCGCCAACTGTCGGCGTTTTGGACCCGCGAGGACCCTCAACCGACTAGTGAATTTGACACTGCGTGTCCCTGCCCAGATGGGTTGATGCAAGATGAAACACAAGGGGGAGGATGAGGCTTATATTATCTTGCACCGGGGTGCTCGTAGTAGGGGTTACAAGCGTCGCGAGAGAGATAGGGTTTGGCCTTGAGGTGAGCCGTCTGAGTTAGCCTCCTCTGCGTTTCTCCCTCCTTCCCTGCCTCCTTGGGAAGGCCCTGGACATCCCCTTTTATAGATACAAGGAGATGGTCCAGCTGTACATGGGGGTGTAGCTATGTGCTAACGTGGCTGGCGGAGAAGTACTTGAGCCCTGTAGAAGCGCAGCTGGCTGTGCGACCTGGGTCATGCTGACGTTTCCTTGCTTTCATAGAGAGCTGAGAAAAATTGACGTCATGGACGCATACAGGGGACCATCATTACCTGTTATTGGAGTAATTTGATGTGACACCGGTCTTGTTCCTTCGTAGCCTGGGTGGCTAGCTAGGAGTAGGGCAATGATGTATCTCCTGTAGCGTAGTCGGTCCGAGGCCGAGGTCGGTCGAGGCGGTGACTTCTCCTGAGGCCGAGGCTGAGGTTGGGCGAGACGGGGACCTTCCCCCGAGGCCGAGGCCTGGGTTCGGGTGAGGCGGAGACCTTCTCCGAGGCCGAGGTCGATGCCGAGGCCTAGGGTCGGGCGAGACGGATACCTTCTCCCGTGGCCGAGGCTGAGGCCGAGGCCTGGGGTCGGGCGAGGCGGAGCTCCCTATTGCGCCCGAGGCCGAGCTCGGGAGAGGTCGTGACTTACTGTCGTTAGTTTTACCCTGGTGGTTGGCACAGTAGTCAGAACGGGCTGAATAGTGTTGCTTTCCTATCAGAACGATCAGTAAAGGGGCGAAGTGACTGCGGTCATTTCGACCTTGCCAACCGAGGCGAGCGTGTTAGGATAAGGTGTCAGGTGATACCCGCATTAAATGCACATGCGATACGGTCGGTGGTAAGGCGATTTGGTCGAGGTTGTTGTACGACAAAGTTCGCCCGAGTTTGGCCTCAGGCGAGCCGGGGGTGCGCCCACTGCCTGAGGAGGCCCTCGGGCGAGGCGTGAATCCATCCGGGACTACTGTTCTTGCCCGAGGTCGGGCTCGGGCGAGACGAGATCGCGTCCCTTGGCAGATGAGGCTTTAACTTTGAGCTGTGCTTACCAGTCTTTACGGTTTGTTTTGAGGATGTTTTCCAGCCGTGCTTAGGAGTATTGGGGGTACCCCTAATTACGGTACCCGACACATACACACATCAGATTAGAGCCCAATTGGGATTAGAAGTTTAATCGGCTGCACCCCATTAACACGCTCTATAAATAAATGGGAAGGGGCTAGGGTTAGGGTCTCTACCACATGTGCAAACCCTAGCTGTCGCCTTCCTCATACCTAGTCGTGAGACCCTCGCTGCGCGTGTGGTGCTAGCACACCGGTGCACGGTGTTCCTTCCCAGTACGTATGGACAACGTGGAGGCGTAGCTGCGATTGCTAAGCTGACAGTCTGCGGAAGAGAAGACGATCATGATCGGCTACTTCCTCTCCATCGACGCGCGCCTACGTTGGATTCCCGCTCCACCTCGTTTTCCACTGCGCTGCACATCTAGTGGTAACGATCCATGATGTCTTACTTGCAAGTTTCCTGCGTGACGTGGTAGATGTGTCTAGCACATTTCCTTTTCAGTGGTATCAGAGCCATTTTGCGTAGTTTTTGGTCTGGATCTAGGCTCATGAGATGGATCTATTAGATGTGTGGTTTGATTAGATTAATTGGTCGTAAGGGGTTGAAATAGATTGCATTGTATATTACTGATGGGATCAGTTTGTCATGACTCCGTTGTGTGCGCAACTTGCCCCTACCAGATGGAATCACCATCGGGTCTAATCGTGTACACAATATAATCAGAAGATCAAGACAACATATCGATAAATTTTGAAGTAGATTGCATCGTATATGACTGAAGGGATCAATTCATCCTTCTCTGTTGTGTGCGCAACTTGCCCCTACCAGCTGGAATCACCATCGAGGCTAATTGTGTACGCAATTAGCAGATTGACGTAACAGATCAATGTCATGAGTGTAATCTTCTTTAGATTGAAGGTCTCATGCATGAGATTTTCAGTGAAATTTCCATAGATACGATGCATGAAATCATGTGAGGTACATGTAGAAAACATGTTTGTCTTAAAATGCGGCCCGACTCTGGGAGATAAGCATGCCAGTCCACTTTTTTCCTCATGCTTGACTAAGAATAGTTTAGGTCAATTTTTCTAAGGAAAGAAAAATATGCATATTTCAGATTAAATTCCGAATATAAATCGTGACCAACAATAAATAATCTAGGTAAATATTACCTAACAAGTAACCTAACAGAAGCTACCTAGCATACTTATCATAAAAATGCAGCACACCTCTACCATGATAGATAAACTGAAGCGTAAGGTCAAATTAGATCATGTGTACTGATCAGACATACTGGTAGACGCCATGGGTGGAAACAGTAGGGTCGACGATGTTGAAGCAGTAGGGTCAATGACAACAGTGACAGGGTCGACGAGAAGAATGTGAGCAGTCGCGTGAAGACGCTTCCTAAAAATCTTATTTGCCCTCTCCCGGTACAGGATCTCGAAGGCGACAGGTTCCGGAGACCTGCTCTCCCGATCACAGATGTACGTCGGCGCTCGAGATGAAGAGGACTACGATGGTCGCACAACTGTGAGTAGAGGCAAAAACCTAACTCAGGATGGGATGGTTTCTGGCAAGGGCTAACATGTGCCTTATATAGAACCACATCCACGAACTGATAAGCTCACAATCTGATCTAATCGTGATTGGATAAGGACTTAGATCCTTATCTAGTTCCACCATTCCCTTGCCATACATGGGCTTTTGTAATTTTCCTAGGATTTAATTGAATTTCTCAGTTGGGCCAAGCCCATAAATCGAACATCCCCCACCAGATCTCAAATGCCCATCTATAGTTTTGCCATTGTTCACTACTGTTTAATACACTAGTATTTCAGCAGAGACTGTTAAGTTGAACTTCCACCTAGAACTCCAAGCTACATCAACCCACAACTTGGATAATGGACTATGCCTTGAATTGCTAGTTTTATGTGAATGGGTTCCACTCAAAGCTATAACTAGTACTTGGCTACCAGTAGTCCCCTTCTCAGGTGGAGCATATACGTCGTACTCCAAGGTCTCTTCATGAATTTACTATAGATCACCCAAATATCATAGACTGTGACGTTAGACAGTTGAGCTCATATAGGTGTGTTCTTTCAAAAAAATTCTATAGGACAACATTTTTGCTAATAAAAGCCAACAGAACACATTAAGTCTCAAAGCCAACCTGCCTTACGACATTTGATAGTATTGCATCTTCACTTAGAGAGGGTCAAAAGTTACTCTCCTCAGTTCACCAATGGTTTGTTCTTCCCAGGACCGAATTCACGGGATCTCCGATCACATCGATTGGGTTTCACCATGGCACATGATACAGATCACATACCCATCTCTATCGATGTGATTTCTATCACATTATGTGGTAGCCCCTTTGTAAAGGGATCTGCTATATTTTTATATGTTGAAACATAAGTCACACTTATAACTCTGGAGTTTCTTAACTTTTTGACAACTTCAATCACCTTTTAACATGTCTTGATGACTTCCTATTATCCTTAGAACTTATCACTTTAATAATCATAGTCTGATTGTCACAATCCATAGGAATAGCAGGTATTGGTTCCTCAACCACCGCCAAGTCCATGAAGAGTTCATACAACCATTCTGCCTCAACGGTTGTTGTGTCTAGTGTAGTGAGCTCGGCTTTCATGGTTGACCTCGCTAAGATGGTCTGCTTGCTTGACCTCCATGATACCACACCTCCACCATAAAGACATAACCACTATTGGCATAAAGCTCATCTATATCAGATATCCAGTTCAAATCATTATATCCTTCAAGTACTACATGCTGACCAGAATAGTGAATTTCATAGGTCATTGTACCGTGCAAATAGCGCATAACCCACTCAAGAGCATGCCAATGATCAGTCTCGGGGTTTGACATGAACCTACTCAATTTGTTGATAGCAAACGAGATATCGGGCCTTGTTGTACTAGCAAGATACATGAGTGAACCAATGATCTGTGAATATCTCAATTGGTCTAAGCCAATTCTCTTGTCCTTTCGCAGTGTAACACTGGGATCGTATGGTGTTGAAGAAGATTTGCAATCAGGGAAGCCAAATCGCTAGAGTAATCCCACCTTGTTTAGAATCACATCATCTTCTCCCAGGTCTTTCAACATAGTGAGATTGCGATAGAGTAATCCCACCTTGTTTAGAATCACATCATCTTCTCCCAGGTCTTTCATATCAAAACTCTTTGATAGAAAAAACTTGACTTCATTGATCACATCAATGTTTATGCCAAATATCAATATATCATCAACATATTGGCACAATATAACTTCTTTGTCCCCACCATAGCGATAATACACACACATGTCTGCCTCATTAATGGCAAAACCTACAGACGTTAGAGTAATGTCAAACTTCTCATGCCACAGCTTTGGTGCTTGCTTTAGGCCATACAGAGATTTTAATAACTTCCACACCTTGCTCTCTTGATCCTTTACCACAAATCCATCAGGTTGTTCCATATAGATTTCCTCGTCCAGCTCTCCATTAAGAAAACTCGTCTTCACATCCATCTGATGGATAAGAAGAACATACGAGGCAGCCAAGGAAAGTAGTACTCGAATAGTAGTCATTCTAGCAATAGGTGAGTAAGTATCAAAAAAGTCTTTACCTTCTTTATGAGTATAGCCTTTAGCCACAAACCTAGCCTTGTACTTTTAAATTGTACCATCAGGCTTGAGCTTCTTTTTAAACACCCACTTACAACCCACAGGTTTGCAAATATAGGGTCCATCGTTGACCTCTTATGTATCATTTGAAAGAATTGAGTCTATCTCATTCTAAACTGCTTCTTTCCAATCACTTCCGTAATGGTAGTAGGAGTGTTGTCCACAAGGTACATAATGAAATCGTCACCAAAGGATTTTTTCAACCCTCTATCTCTTGCTCTTTCTAGGAGCATCAATGTCATCCTCCTCAAGGACGATCTCATGTGGTTATTCAAAAATATCAGCTGGTGTATCATGTGGAGTTATCTCAAAGTGTATCTAGAATTGCTATGAATGTCTTTCATTGGAAATATGTGTTCAAAGAAAGTAGCATCACATGATTCCATAATAGTATCTATATACAAATCAAGAACTTAAGATTTAACTAATAAAAATCTATAAGCTATGCTACATGAAGCATATCCAAGAAAGACACAATTCACTATCCTTGGTCCAAGCTTGTGCTTTTTATTAATTGTTACATTGACATTCACCATGCACACCCAAGTGCACAAGTATGAAAGTGATGGTTTTCTCCCAACCCACTTCTCATAAGGGGTTTTCTCATCTTTCCCATAGGAATACTATTCAGAACATGAAATGAAGTTACAACTGCCTCCCTCTATCATGCCTTAGGTAAACCGTATGTGTCTAACATGGCATTCACCAAGTCAGTCAATGTATGGTTTTTCATCTCAGCAATCCCATTTGATTTGGGTGAATAGGGAGGTGTCCACTCATTAATAATGACATGTTCTGCACAGAAATCATCAAAGACTTTGGGAAAGTATTCACCACCACAATCTGACCTAAGATGTTTGATCTTTATTTCTAGTTGGTTTTCAACTTCAACCTTATAGATTTTAAAGTAGTCTAAAGCCCCATCTTTAGTTTTTAGCAAGTATACATAGCAAAATCTAGACGCATCATCAATCAATGTCATGAAGTATCTCTTACTACCTTTTGTTAACACACCATTCATCTCGCAAAGATCAGAATGTATGAGTTCTAGAGGTGCCAGGTGTCTCTCCTCAGCAGCCTTGTGAGGCTTTCGAGGTCGCTTCGACTGCATACAACTATGGCACTTAGAACCTTTGACTGTGGTGATATTCGAAATTAAACTCATGGTGGAAAGCCGAGATATAGATCCAAAATTAATATGACACAAACGAGAATGCCAAATACTCGCAAGATCAACAACATTAGTGCAAATATGGTTCACAAACTTATTATTGAAATCTAAAGAGAAAAGTGGAACAAGCCTCCACAGTCATAGCCTTTACCAATAAGGTGTCTAGACTTAGACACTACTACTTTATTGAACTCCAAAACTACCATGAACCCATTTCTACATAGAAGGGTATCGCTAACGAGATTCTTATTCATAGAAGGGATATGGTGCACGATCTTCCCCGAAGTAAACTTTAAGTCCACTGTGACTGTTGGGGGCCTTCGTCTTCCGAAGGTTCTCAAAAACATGGACTAACCATTGGTCATCAGTATATTTGTAAAGAATTGCAGGAGCTTTAGAATCAAACTACCTTCAGTATAGAATGATGGAAGAGTAACGAAGGTAGCTTCGTCATAACAATAATGGGAAGGTAGTGCAAGGAGAAGGTGTCATCATGAACACCAAAGGCAAAAGACAATGTTATCCCTATGCCATTTGTAAATCTTGTATGTAATTCTTAAGGGTGTGAGTGTAAATTCATATGGAGCTGTACGATTCCCTATAAATAGATGAACAGTGTCCCACATAAAGTACCTTTTGGCGGATTGGGCGACCACTGTGTAATTCTCTATGCGACACCTTTATTGTAATTTTCTCTGAAGAGCCGAAGGTACAATTATAAAGTCACTTTATAAAAAGGAGAACATGTTATTGATATATCTTAATTGAGTTCTCATGTTTAAATCCTATTTATACTCCTTGCGTATTCATTTAGTCACATTAATAAACCATAATTTATTCACTTAACAATTAACCTTCGTCCCCAAAGGAATCATCTCGAAGGGATGATTCCTTTGTGATGAATGTTATCTATCTTTTTAATATTGTGTTGCCTTGTTTTTGGTTATGTATAGTAATCGAAAATGAGTGAACAACATTGGCGCCCACCTCCGGTGAACTCAACGACCACCTTCGTCATGCTGCCGAAGAAGATAACGGTGCTAGGGGCTGTTCTTGCTCCCCTGGACACCAATCAAGATGGGATCCTTCTAAGGGAGGCCCGAAGCCAGAAGAGGAAGGCCACTAGCCCAACTCCACAAGATGAAGAGCTAGACCAAGAGATCAGCAACTTGGAAGCTATACACCAATAGGTGGAAAAGAGAAGAGAGAAGATGCATCGGCTGGCTGAGCTCCAAAATAAGATTGACGAAGCAGCCGAGGAAATGAGACATATCGCACATGATACTGAGCAAGGGCATAAACCACAACAAAGAGACCTTCGCCAGGAGGGCCCCAGCCATGATGATATGTGGTATGATGATTTTCACCATGATAACATTGCTTTTGATGATGCTTCTCCCCTAGCCACAGAGTTACAGGCCGTCCCATGGCCACCTTCGTACAAGCCACCCCAGCTACCCATGTACGATGGCCACTCAGACCCGAAGCAATTTCTGATGAGTTACAAAGCGACCATATCATCATATGGTGGCAACACGGCTGTCATGACAAAATCTTTTGTCATGGCAGTGATGAGTGTTGCTCAAACCTGGTATTCCTCTCTCAGGCCAGGGACAATTACATCATGGCAGAAACTAAAAGACATGCTGGTCACTAGCTTTCAAGGATTTCAGATGAAGCCAGTAACTGCTCAAGCTTTGTTCCAATGCACACATGATCATTAAGAATATTTGCAGGCATATGTTCGAAGGTTCTTGCGCCTCAGAGCCCAGGTGCCGATGGTGTCAAATGAAATTGTTATTGAAGCCATGATCAAAGGACTTCGTCCAGGTCCAACGACACAATATTTTGCCAGGAAGCCTCCTCAAACCCTAGAAAAGCTTCTCCAAAAAATGGATGAGTACATAAGAGCTGATAATGATTTCCGACAAAGAAGGAAGGAAGCCTACAGGTACTCTGAGATGACCAGGGGCTTCAGGGGAAGGCTTCATCCAAGGCATGTCAAAACAATCCACAATCATAGTCAAAGCGAAGATAGAAACAATCATAATCAAGGGCAGCAGCACAACTCCCAATCAACAGGGGCGCAACAGAACTCCTTCAGACTGCCAGCCCCAAGAGGCAGAGGAGGACGAAGCTTCAAAGGGAGATACAGTTCTCAACCAAGAAGACTATTCTGCCTATTCTGTGGAGACGACAAGGGGCATACAACACGAACCTGTCAAGTTACGATTCAAAAGTAGAAAGAAATAGCTGAGACCGAAGCACGCCAGAGCCAATCAAAGCAAGTTCTTCACACTGCTTCGTGCTACTCCCCATACATTCCAAAGTATGTGGGTAACCAACAACCATTCTCACAACCTACAGCTTCGGTTGCTTTGGCAAGTCACTCTCCAGCTAGGTGGGTCTTGCCACAACCACCTGCATTGGTTCCAACTTCATCTCATAATCAGCAGCCTCAGGGGCAGTGTCAAGTTCAGTAGCAGTGTGATACAAGAGAGGAATCCGAAGCTCGAATTGTTAACAGTACTGTTCTAGAATCCAAGCATATTTACTGAAGCAATAGAGGGGCTGTATCAAGAACTTGTTACACATTTATTGTAATTTTAGTTTCTTTTGCTTTATATTCTTGCCTTAAAAACAATTTGAGAAGGTGCAACCTTTGTCACTTTGTAATAAACCTGCGGTTACACCATCGAGTGTAACAACAAAGCCGAAGAAGCTCCAAAGTCGTTCCTACTAGGATGCAGAGCTAAAATACCACCTAATAAAGGTGAAGAAGCTCTAAAGTCGTTCCTAAGGTGATGCAGAGCTAAGCTCTAAAGTCGTTCCTAAGGGGATGCAGAGCTAAAATGCCACCTAATAAAGGTGGAGAAGCTACAAAGTTGTTCCTAAATGCCACATAGAAAAGGTGAAAAGACTCCAAAGTCATTCCTAAGGGGATGCAGAGTCTTATTATGATATGTTTTCTATCATCATTTTTACTCAAAACACCTTTTGCATCATATCATCGCATCATTTTGCATCATATCATCACATCATTTTGCATCATAACATCATGCATCATTTCACATCATCCATAAAGAGAGAAGAAGGGAAATTGCTCCTTCATCCACAAATGCGGCTGAGTTGCGAAGCTAAATACGTGTTTGCTGAGAAATTATGGACTAAAGCAGGACAAAGGAAAAAAATGCTATATCTTCAATAATTGTTATCCTTAAACAAGACAAACAAGGGGTCAATGCTTTTACTTCGTCAACAATATTCTTTATGAATTTACAGGACTTTTGGCAAAAAAAGGATTTTCTTTATGAAGCATTAAAAGAAGGGAAGGTATTTTTTCGCCTTCGGCTCAAAAACGGTACGCACGTTAATTTCACGCCACACAAAGAAATATAGTATACAATGTAATTACACGTCACACAATTGTTTTTACATAAAAGCAACACACAAACTTTACAATGTTTTTACATATCTTATACACACAATTTAATCATCTTTCTTCAAAACTTTCTCCACAACTTCATTTAGTAGTTTATCAACAACTTCGTTTATTGTTGCGTTTACCACCTTGAATTCATCAAGGATTCCCCTTAGATCTAGATCAGCTTCAGGATCATACGGTTCCGGGGGGAGAAAGTTCGGCTACAAAAAATGTAGTTTTGTTAAATATGAAGCTGGAACATTTACAAAGCTAGAGCGCGACACAAACATACCTATATGTCTTTCTCGCTCTACAACTTCTTCATCTCTCCTCGCTTCTTCTGAAGCTCGATGGGTCTCTTTTTCATTTTGTCTGATAGCTTCGTGTGCTATCTCCCTTCCGCCGTTCATCTACACTTTAGAGTAAAATTTCCTGCCAAGGGCAGTAGCTTCAGCTGAAGGTTCCTTAATATCATTCGCTGAAACTAACAATTCTAGCTGAATTACAGCCTTGGCATGTTCACAGCCAGCTTTTTCAAGTATCGACACGGCCCCTCGGCCACCAACACAAGCACATAAATCCCCTTTGCCACTAAGGATTTCATCAAAAGCTTCAACTTCACCTTCGATCCATTTAATTACACCTTCGGAATCACTGCGGATAAAATTTTGTTCCGTTGAGAATGCACCAACTTTAGCAAAAGTACTCTTCAGCTTGTTAGAACATTGCATAGCAACAGAAAAACATTCTTCCTTTGCTTGACGAAGCTCTTCAATATTCTTTTGAACTCTGTTTCGCTAAGTCTTGGATATTTCACGTTTCTTTTTTCAACTTCAAAATTCTCGTTAACTTCGTCAAGCTTCTTTTCCGGTCTTAACAGTTCAGACTTGTGAAGCTCCACTTGAGCAGATAAGGCATATTCCAAGTCCGCTTTACGTTTTGCGTCAACTTCTTTCTCTTTTTCAAGTCTTGAAATTTTTTGGTCTGCTTTAGAGAATGCAACCAAATCGGTATGTCTTTCCTCAGTTTTTCAATTAAAGAAAGAAGAATTTTGTCTTTCTCGATGGCTTGGTGCCGAAGGTCAATGACCTCGGACCGCAGATTATCGAAAGTTATCCGGGTGCTTTCGTCTTCAGCATCTTTCTGTGCTTTCAAAACCTTGCTAAGAATAAGACCCTAATAACAATAACCATAATAATAATAATAATAATAAGTACTACAGTAAACCATTCTACAAATTTATAAGTCTAAAAGGCAAAAAATATATAATATAAAAAATTAAATATGCAAACCTTCAAGATGTTGTAAGCTAGGCAATCTGCGAGATGATCCTTCGGCATCGCAGATAAACCAAGTTCAAGCTTCGGATAACCCATCTTATCAATCATTTCCCCACAAACGTCTATCTCTTTGTTGCCCGGTAGGCAATATAGGTAATCATCTTCGTCATTTCCTCCATAAACCAGAGGGCCCCGAGTGTACTTTAAGTCTTTTGCATAATATTGCACTTTGGCAATTTGTTCTTCCATCAATTGTTTCCCCGAAGCATGGCGAACAATGTATCCATGATCGCCAAGAGACGCCGCTTTGGGTATTGGCAATGCTATTTTCTCTGGTAGGCTTTCACATTCTTGTTCTATTGGTCTAGATTCTGAAGGTCCAGCCTTAGCAAAATCATGAGCAATAGTTTTGTCAATAGCCTTTTCAACTCCTCAGTCTTGTCTTTAGAAACTTTTGAAGGAGCAGGCGTCACCACCTTCGAGGGACTCAGAACAATGTCTAGCACGTTTGCCATTCTTTTACCCTTTTTAGGAGTTCCCACCGAGATAGGTGTTGTTTTTGTTTGTTCTTGTACCTTCGGCAGATCTGACATCTTCGGCAGATCTAGAATCTTTGGCAGATCTGGCATCTTCGGCTCCGTAACAGACAAATCAGTAGAGACTTTCTTGATTTCCTCCTGCTCCTGTTAAAAAATTCAAAGGATTTTAAAAAGAGTGATGGTAGGACAGTTTAAAGTGAAAGCTAAAAATTGTTACCTTCGAAGGTAAGTCACTCATGGTCTCAGTAACCGGTAAGGCAGGCAACTCTGCTGCTCTCTCTGAATAATATATTTTTTACCGGTGTGTAAGAACCTTTACTTTCTTCTGCTTCGGCGCAGCAAAAGAAGATTTTAGTGCACTTTTCCTTTTTAGCCCCCTCTTTCGAGCAGAGAAGCAGTAATCAGGGTAAACAAATCCAATAGCATCAGAAACCCTGTTTAATCTCCTCTTTCCTCAGGCACCAAATGCAGATTTCATAGCTTTGTCTTCAACTTTGGTGTAGGCCCCTAATAGTTCATCACTCATTGCTTCGATGGCATCAAGCCAGTCATCGTCAGGCTCACCAAATTGATTTATGTACCAATAAGAATACTTCAAATGAACTAAACTGCTTTTTCCAGCATTTTGACATGTATCAGCCCCAGCATCCTTCGACATTTCCCACTTGACAGCTAGGGGCCATACCTTGAAAGCTATGTGCTCTTGCACTAGGTCTCTAGTGCCGATGTAGCTGCACACAGCGTTGAACGCTGCTAGGCAGGCTTGATATTTTTCCATATTCACAATAGTTGGTCTCTTTAACCCGAAGCTAGATCTTATGGGCCACTGGATTACATCCTTCACATCGTTCCTCTGACTCAGGTCATTTTTCACATAAAACCATTGCTTCATCCATGAGCCCCACCATTTCTTTCGGAAAGTTGGCACAGGGTATCTGACATCTGATCTGTACACGAAGGTGTAGCATCCAAAGTTGTTGTGATATTGTTCTTTTCCAGTGGCCTTCGTCTGATAGGATAGTTAGTGAATATTACAAAAACAATCGACATCTGGTTCCAGCCCTTGACTCCTTATGGCCCAGATGAAAATTCCAATTTTTATAAAAGCTTCAGGCATAAGTTGATGAAGAAAGATTTCAAACTTTTTCAAGATTTCAACCAGCATCCTATGCAAAGGGAATCACAACCCAACTTTCACGAAGCTTTGGAATACCACCACTTCAGTTCTCTCAGGGAGAGGAACGGTGTTTTCACCTCTGATCCTCACTATAGATACATCGTGAAAATACTTGCCCTTCATTGCCTCAACATGCCCTTTCTTCACAGTTGATTTCCCGAAAACCACGTGAGTTGGCCTCCATGGTCGGTCTTCGACATCATCTGCGCCGCTATCAACATCAAAATCCTCACCATCTTCCGAATCTTCAGACAGCCCAGCCAAGGTCTCATTAGTTATCTTTTCAACATTGGTCTTCTCCATGGCTTCATAGAATCCAGCCAGTGTGGGGTCTTCGCTTCTCTTATCTTCGGCCATCTCAACTTCAGCAAAAAGCCGAAGCTTAAACACAGTTGCGCTTACAGTGGCAGTAAACTAAGAACAAGCCAACAAAAAGTTGATAGCACGAGAAATATTTTATCACAACCCTCATATATATATACAAAACACCACTTCAAAGTGCCCCCCATGGTTCAGAAGGTTTCACTATTCTAGCAAAGGGAAGGTGTTTTTCAGACCTTCGGCAAAAGGCCTTTGTTCGTTTCACAGTCTGAATTTGTTAAAAGAAACAAACTAATACTGCGAGGGGCTACTGTTGGGGGCCTTCGTCTTCCGAAGGTCCTCAAAAACACGGACTAACCATTGGTCATCAGTATACTTGTCAAGAATTGCAGGAGCTTCAGAATCAAACTACCTTTAGTATAGAATGATGGAAGAGTAATGAAGGTAGCTTCGTCATAACAACAATGGAAAGGTTGTGCAAGGAGAAGGTGTCATCATGAACACCGAAGGCAAAAGACAATGTTATCCCTATGACATTTGTAAATCTTGTATGTAATTCTTAAGGGCGTGAGTGTAAATTCATATGGAGCTGTATGATTCCCTATAAATAGATGAACAGTGCCCCGCATAAAGTACCTTTTGGCAGATTGGGCGATCGTTGTGTAATTCTTTCTCTATGACACCTTCATTGTAATTTTCTCTGAAGGGTCGAAGGTACAATTGTAAAGTCAATTTATAAAAAGGTGAACATGTTATTAATATATCTTAATTGAGTTCTCATGTATAAATCCTTTTATACTCCTTGTGTATTCATTTAGTCACATTAATAAACCATAATTTATTCACTTAACAATTAACTTTCATCCCCGAAGGAATTATCTCGAAGGGATGATTTCTTCGTGATGAAGGTTATCTATCTTTTTAATATTGTGTTGCCTTGTTTTTGGTTGTGTATAGCAATCGAAAATGAGTGAACAACAATGCCAGTTCCATGAACAGACAAGCATATGACCCATTCCCCATTTGGACGGAGGAATCCCGAGTGATCTGATAAGAAGAGAACATATTAATGTCTGAACACACATGAACATTAGCACCAATATCAATCCACCAACTAGGTGATTGAAAGACTGAGAAGATGAAAGGTAGATTACCATACCCTTTGTCTCCCTCATTGCTAATGATAACTATGTTGATATTGCCCCTTTTGCCACAGTGATCTGCTCGATCAGGACAGTCCTTGACAAAATGACATGTCTCACAACACGCGAAACATGCCACTTCATCCTTCTTCTTCTTGAAGTTGGTAGTTTTGTTGGGCTTGTTAGATTTTGCCTTTCCTTTGCCCTTGTTGTGGTTCTTCTGAACCATGTTAGCGCTAGAGTGGCCCTCGTCTCCTTTATAACTCGTGTCCTTAGCTCAAACTTTCTCCTCAACATCCAGAGACGCTATCAGAATTTCAACTGATATCTCATGTCTCTTATGTTTCGGAGATATGGCTAAGTTCCTCCATGTAGAAGGCAACTTTGCAATAATGCACCTAGCCACAAATCGGTCAGGAAGGACAATCTTAAGGTAGTTGAGCTCCTTGGCAAAACACTGTATTTCATGAGCTTGCTCTAGAATAGAGCGATTATTAGCCATCTTATAATCATGAAAGCTCTCCATGACATACAGGTCACTGCCAGCATCTGATGCACCATACTTAGTAGTAAGTGCATCCTACAACTCCTTCTCGCATGTGTATTGCATATTCGCATCAACCAGACAATCAAAAAGGATGCTAAGAATTGCTCTCGTAAAGATAGTATTGACATCATCGTACTTTTTGTCCTCTTCAGGAGTCAGAACACCCTTAAGTTTGCCTTTACTAATATGGAACACATTCATAGCAATAAGCCAGAGCGTGACCTTGACTTGCCACCTCTTGAAATGCATACCAGAGAATTTTTCTGGCTTCAGCGTGTTGGCAAAACTAGTCATAGTTAAATCAGAAAATTGCCTACAATAAGGTTTTTAGATTTTTGAGTAATTAGACATATTCCATATTAAATTCTGAATATAAATCATGACCAATAATAAATAATCTAGGTGAATGTTATCTAACAAGTAACCTAACAGGTTACCTAACAAACTAATAATAAAAATACAGCACACCTCTATCATAACAGATAAACTAAAGTATGAGATCAAATCAGATGATGTGTACTGATCACACATACTAGTAAACGACGTGGGTGGAAGTAGTAGGGTCGACGACGTCGAAGCAGCAGGGTCGACAACGTCGAAGCGGCAGGGTCGATGATGTCGGCGACTGGGTTGACGAGAAGAACGTGAGCAGTCGCCTGAAGACGTCTCCTAAAAACCTTATTCACTCTCTCCCGGTGAAGGATCTCAAATGCGACGGGTTCCAGAGACCTGCTCTCCAGATCACAGATGCACGTCGGCGCTCGGGATGAAGAGACTACGATGGCGTCACACCTGTTATTAAAGGTGAAAACGTAACTCAGGTTGGGATGGTTTCTGGCAAGGGCTGGCAGACAGCTTATATAGGGCCATGTCCACCAACCGATAAGCTCGCGATCCGATCTAGTCGTAATCCGACATGCTCGCGATCCGATCTGATCATGATCCGATAAGGACTCAGATCCTTATTTGTTTCCACCATTCTCTTGCCGTACATGAACTTTTGTGATTTTTTAGGATTTAATTGAATTTCTCAATTGGGTCAAGCCTATAAATCCAACAAAATGATATGGTTTTAACTTTTGAATTAGAACCTTTCCAATAGTCCATTTCTCAAAACGACGTCCATCTATTATGCTATGCTATATAATAGGCCACTCTAAAATCTAAAGGACAGTTTAAAACAGTCATACAACATCTACTAGCGCACCAACATTCACTAACTTACAAACTTTCTGAAACAGCACATAAACGTCATGTGTGTCTTTAAGTTGTCTCCTCCTTACCTTCAAATCTTCAGTACATGCTTCAAAAGAGTGATGAATGACCTGTACAGCTTAGAACCCTGAGCTTCTTCTAACTCATCTTCTTTGACATGAAAGGAAAGCTGAGAACTAGAAAGAGGGCAAGCAGCCTAGCATTGCGGAAGAGAATCACTCACTTAGCCAGAAGGCCTGCCACCATCCACATTCCATCCACACCATGAGGGAGGTCTCCCAAGAAGATGGACCAAATAATGGAGATAGGCAAGCCATTCTTGGCTAAGGGAGATAGGCTCCTCATCTACATGTAAGGCTCGCTCCGGCCCCTCTGCACTTTTGTTGCGTTGTTCGCCCATGTGCTTCAGGCAAGCATTGAGCTCTGGTATTTATAGTGCTAGCTAGGTTGCTGCCCTGTTGCAATTTAGGTGTCGTTTAGTTCACATATTTGTAACGTAATGTGTAAGTGATAATGTTAAATCATGTTTGTTTTAGTCTAATCGTATATCACACTAAAAATTGATACCGGTTTATTCAAACTTATTATCGCCGGTACTCGAGTGTAAACCATTACCATTTACGTTATATTTTGTGAACCAAACAACACCTTGCTTCGTATGGCATTGACCTCTCCCTCGGTTTAGAATATATTCTACAGCAACAGGCGGTCTTTTCAAGAAAGGAAAATCCTAGCTTTAGCCAAATCAGTTTTGAGCGGATAAGTATGGGTGTTGGAGGCTGCGATTTTTCAATGCACACTAGCCACTTGAATATTGTTAATACTTTACCGATATTATTTTCCAGAACTGCTTGGACTTAGCTTCTAAATTATCTTCTGAGATAACCATTATCCTTACGGTTGGCTGATCACTTATAAGCGACAGTTCTCGGGAGCCCCTCTTAGAGGCTAGTTAATGACAAGAAAAAGGCTCTTCCAATCGGTACATGATTTTATGTCACCACCAGCAGTACCATGATTATTAGGTTTGTATTTACTACTTCATCCATATGGTTTGTTTTGGTTCAGTTCTAAGTTAAACTTAACTAATTTCGACCATGTTTGTAGATAATAAATACCATAGATATCATGCATATAGCATCTACAACTTCAAATAGAAGCTCTAGCGAAACATATTTCACGGACAACTTAACAAAACTAATTTGATGTCATGCATGTTCGTGCACTTTTTTATAAACTTAATCGGAAGTAGAAAAAGTTTAACTAAGGACAAAAAAATGCAAGGTGGGCTATAATTTAGAATGGAGGATAAATCCATTCTAAATTGCCAATGTTTAACTTCCGGAAGTAGTTGCCAATGTTTTTTTAGAAACATGTGATGAATAGTGAAAGGATCCATGGTTTCCATGAAGATAAATCCACAAAACAAAAATATAATATGATCGTCTCAGAAGATCATGACATCATATTATCGAATTTCACCTGATACACAGTTCATACATAGTAAACACCTGCCTTAGAAAGGTACAAATAGAGAGGTTTAACCATAATTATTACATCACTACATTGGTGAAATCACACATATATCCAAACAACACTAGAGTAACGAAGACCATATCTCCACAAGCAAACTCGAGCAGTCGAGCGTAGGACAAGATCCTCTAATCCTCCTATCCATCCACGATTTAGTCTTACTTGGGATTGTCACCTAATAAACAACTTTTAGTTTGATTTATATCGGCCACAGTTTCTCATCAAATCCTTTGCTTGCTAGGTGGTCACTGGTATGCAAGGGTAAGAAAAAAACCTCGTAGTCGACTATGGTTTTCCTATGTATATCTTAGTATCAAGATATATATAAGTCCTCAAGGTATCATCCCATCTATCCATCCACCCCATCCCATACCTACATATCACACCACACTCTTATAATTTACCATCATGCTCTCTAGTCGACAAGGATGAATCCTTATCATCCTTGCCTCAATGGTCTTGGGTCGAATCCATATCTAACCCAAGGGTAGACACTCCCTAGTCAAATTGAAGCGAAAAACATAGGAAAGGCCCACAATCACCATGGACATTGTATAGATCGATCAATTCTATAGAGCATTTACACATGCACCCATAAGATCACCATCATTGGCACAACCCTCCTTCCTAGGCTGATATCGAGCCGCCACCTAATCGGTATGATACAACCCTACAACTCAATCCTAAGTCATCCTAGAATACTAAATGCATGTTGAGACTGTGAAAATAGCATCGGGCCCTCAGTGGCCACCACACTGTCTTAGGAATGTTAGCGGATGCACCTTTACCTCCCTACACTATATCACCAACATTCTATACAATAGTGGTATCATTAATTCTAGCTATATCACATGTGTCCCCTTCCTATTCAGAAGTGAGTGGCATGGACGAAGGATTCCCATGAACCGATTCTTCCAACTCAACCCTTAGAAGGAGTGGAAGCTCTACCTCCCATGCTCTTGATGACACCTTCTTCCTACTCATCCTACGAAGAGTATAACCCTCGAGGCTACTAAACTTGCATGTATGTTACACCCAATTTTAAGGGCAAAATCGAATGCATAGCATATGTGTGTCAAGATCTATTTACACACATATGTTGACATCACAAGTGTAATATACCAAAAGAACAATGCATAAAAGCATGAATAAAGATTATATTAACATATTACACTTCAAACAAACATAATGTCTTAACCTTTATTCATCAAAGTACAGCGAAACATGGGCATCCTTCCACGGGAAGATGGCTCGGGGTATCACTAGATTAGAATCTATCAAGTTCACCATCATAATCTTCATCTGCAAACTTCTGATTAAAATTAAGCAAGGGGTGAGCTCAGTTATGGTGGGGGCTAAAGTTCAATGCGGTTAGCATTTTAGTTGGTCAACATTTTATTCTTAACACCTGATTACTAAATATAAGTATATACCAAACCCATATTAAGCATAAGCAACATTAATCAACCCATATATATATCATTAGCATAAGCTCAATCCACTTGAGCAAAATAGAGCACGATTTATTTCCATCTTCAAGTTCAATTATCATGTGAGGGTCCAGTCTGCTCTTAATCGTGAGCAAGACTGATATATCAGTTTTACACTCTATATAGGTGGTACAAGTTTACCCACAAGCCATGTATCCCCTCTAGCCTAGGTTTGCAAGTCCCGTATTCACTTCCGAGGTGAATGGCTAGGGATCCACTACGAGGCTTTCACAAAATACACTTAATACTAAACAACCCGCTAAGGTTTTGAGTCAGGATGGTGACAACCCCGGGCGCACCCTATTAGAGATGCACCAACCCCCCCATTCTTGCCCGTATTTTAGGTAAGGTTGCTAAGCACTAAACACATTAAGATAATTACCAAAGCCAGAGCCATGATAGCACTCGTGGTTGCACTATTTTCGTGGGTGGTCACTCCATGTTCCAATTAACATAATATAAACTTACCGTTTGGAACATTAATATGATAAGCAGGAGTACTAGCATAAAGTTAAAGTTGTAGCAATAGCATAGCTACTTGATTATATCATAATTCAGGTTAAACAAGGAATAAGGTTAGAAATGTTAGGTGTATCTGAATAGGTAACCCATCAAAATTATGCACATATTAAAAGTAAACTTTATTATATGTGTTGTTTAGGATAAAAAAGAGTATGCAGCGGGGAAGTCCACTTGACTTGCTTATAAAAAACTTGAGATTCTTACACGAAATAGATCTTGATTCTCAACTACTGGATCAATCTCTAAATATCACACAAACAAACAAGAAAAAACAAACACCACTCAATAACACACAACATTCACCATAGACCAAGCTAAAAGAAGGCATAACGAAAATAGCATTTGCTTTTCAAAACATCACAAACAATATAATGGTCATAACAAGAAGGCGCTCTTTTGAAAAAGGTTTGGTTCATATTTTACAAAACAAGACCTAATTTTGAAAATATCTTAATTATAAATATACAAATATTAGGTTCACCATTTTAATTGTTTATGAAAGTCATATGTGGTATGCCTAAGGTTAAGGGTTCATAAGACGATAAAACATATTATAACATTGTTTAACCTTTATAACTTTTTAGAAAAGATATATGATATATCTAAGGTTAATGAGTTATGATACACATTGTAAATTTATGAAGCATATGAAACATAAAATAAAACATTTATTGATGAAAAGTTAATATATCAACTTAGATAGATTTTATGTGGAAATGTAACTAAACAATAATTATCTTTGCTTTATTTAAGAAAACACAACCTATATTTTTTTAAGAAATCTATATTCAAAACAATATATATGTAAACTACTACTTTAATTACCAAAAAGCATGAATTAGTAATTAATCCATTTTAACATTTTTGGAAAAGTTCTATATTACTTTTTAATATTGTAAGGTATACAATATACATTTACTTATAAAAACTTGAATATAAAGCTAAATCAAGTTTTATGGGAAATACAATTAGACAAATATTTATCTTTATTTTTATTAAGAAACATTGGTCTACAACTTCTTTTAAATTTCTATTTAAGAAATTTGTACTTAAACAACTATATTAAAATATCAAAACATGATATCTAATGAAAAGGTCATTTTAATATTTCTTGTATAACAACCGTAATTCAAATTAAACTATGAAAATACGTGAACTATTGGAAACACTAAATAAAATGTTTATCGCATAATTATAAATCTAACAAAACTATTTCTATTTTATCTGAGTTCCAAATATACATTTTATAAAAAAAAACTGTAACAGGAACCTACACATAGTTAAAGGTAGACTAGGAGGGGTAGCTGGTAAATTTGCATTTTTGTGTACAGATAGCATTATAAATAACAATCTCTTTTTTTTGGTTAAAAACATAAAAGCTATAATTCTTATTATTTCTTGTTTAGAAAACAACACATAGATCCATACTAACAACCATAACTCAAATTAATCTGCGAAAATATGCAAATTGTTGCTAATACAAATATAAATTATCTAGCACATTATTATGGGGCTAATAAAATAATTACTATTCCATTTAGATCGTTAACGTGTATTTATGACAAGAAAATTCATCGCATGATGTCTACGCTATTAAACATAGCTACTAGGGGTACTGATCATTTTAGCATCTTCTTCTACCTCGACTTCGGCATGCAGTGGAGCAGGGAACGACGACCACAAGGCTTCGAGCGCAGAGAAGGGACACCGTGGCGGACTTCGGCAGTAGGAAGGTCGAGGGGAGCTCCGACCAGCATCCCGACGAGCAGCAGCATATCGTAGCACGTCGATCTCGCGGGGCGCGGGACATGGTCGGTGTAGGGGAAGTCGGTTTTATGGCTTTGACGCTAGGAGCTCCGACGAACTCGGCACGGCGGGGTCGGCGACCGGTCGCGGAGGTAGAGGACGTTGTTGGCGAGATACGGACGACGATGCAGCTCAGCAACAGAGAAGGGGAGCTTTAGACAGGGGCTCTAACGGCATACTTGAGGCTAGCGAGACAGTGGGAGGTAGATACACGACAGAGAAATCCTACGTCGATGGCGAGCGATACTGGCAGATCACAGGCGAGCGAGAGCTCGGGCGATGAGCAGCATGGAGGGGAGAGGAGAGGCGCAGGCACGGGCGCGAACATTCGTTATCGCACCCAGATTTAAGGGGCAAATCTGGATATGTCTCATATATACGTTAAAAAAGATCAACACATAAAATGACTCAGTGTACAGAGACGAATGTCGCAAACTTAATTACATAACAAAAATGTCTTACAAAATAACTGATAATAAATAAATTGAACTAACATTATTATCCCTTGGCGCCATCAAGCTGACTGGAAGATGACACCTAGACCTCGTCAAACTCGTCATAGTAGTCATCCTCATGTGGTATCTGCTCTTTACCTGTGGGGGGTTATCGCAAGAATGAGCTCACAAAAATTCATCGCTCAACAAGTGTGGAGAATAATATGCATGGACTCACTTATGGTGGGGGCTCATGTATAGTGTAAGGCTGATCAACAAATAATAGTTAAGGCTGAGCATTTCTTTTAATAAGTTGATCAAATTTTATCAGCAATTACTAAGTATAAGTGTATATCATCCTATTAAAATAAAAGATCACAATTATAATAAATCACACAATGTGATGCATATGACAGATTAAGTTTAATTCCATAAGTTAATCATGCGAGAGTCCTGAGTCGCTCTTGACCGCGAGCACGGCTGATATACCGGTTTTACACTCTGCAGACGTTGTGCATCTTTACCCACAAGCCGTGTTACCCATTTGCTAAGGGGCCTAGAAATCCCATTCATCTCTACCGAGGAGACGAGATAGGGTAGCACTACGAGGCCTTTCCAAAGTTCCACTAGTTTGAAAAAACCCGCTACGGATTCAGGCAGAAGGAAGCATAGGAATGTCATCCGAAAAGCTTTATAGACAGTCCCGAGGACCTTCCTATACTCTGCAGCGACGCACTCCCCGCTTGCCCCTTTCAGGTAAGGTAGTCTCTCCCTAGCTGTCACGGAACCTCCCAAGATATTAGGCCCGCCTATGGATGTCCTTGTCCCGAAGACCTTAAACAATCATGCAGGTGCACCCAATGGCTCGACAGGTCCGGTTTCCTGTATCTCCTTCACATCGCGCAAGAGCGTTCATCCCATATCGCAAACATTACATATCATCGGAGTAAAAGCGGAAAGAGTTACAATAACTTAATTTACATTTATAAGTATAATATAGAAAGAGTTATTATTATATAACCGGGTTCGAGTGCTTAAACTTATTACATAACGGAAAGGTAAACACCTTTCAAAGTTTTTCTTATTTGTCTTCCTCCTGTTTTTGGACAACCTTGGAGCAGAAGCAACAAAATTCAGCAGTTTCATCACCTACAACAACATGGGTTTGAAAACCCTGAGTACAGGATGTACTTTCGCAAGTCTTACCCGACCAAAAGAAAAGACTCTCAAGGATATGCTGGTCCTTAGGAGTCAAGGTAAGGTTTAGCAAGAATCAATAACCCAGTTTGCACAAAGCTTACTAAAGTTGGTCCTTATAAATTCATTTTACTTATCAGGTTAAGTAGTTATATGTATCAAGATTTTCTTCTATTATAGATCAAGCACTTGGCCTACACTAGTCATTTTTATCACCCCTTCAGTTCACTTATCATTATGTGTAGGGCAGTGACCAAGTCTTCATGTCCGAGAAGTAACGGCGATCCGAATTGATTAATACCAAGCCATAGATCTCTAACCACACGACATATGTAGCACTTAACCCTTGCATATGTTAACTTGCATCCGGGTTTCTCAAGATCAGAATAGATTCACGCCAACCGAGAGTATAGATACTCCACCGTCCAGCCTCTTGCTACGGAGGGTACACGCTACTCTCGTCATCTCTCCACTTCCATTGCGTGGTAGCCTTTCTGGTATTGGTCCGACCGAGGCAAATCTTACCCATGATGAGGCATGTGGCCAGTTAAAAGGTCATCGATCATCAAGCCTACATCGGTTCGGTACTTAAATGACTCAGACGGAGATACTATACCGAGACTTCTTTCTCGTGCAAGCCTCGAGAGAACTGAAGAGCTACTGCCTTTTGCGCTTCATTGCAAAATTGTGCTCTGCAGAAACAAAAGAAGATGAAGGAGAAGAGATGCTGGAACATGGGGAATCTGTTGCTTTTATTGAAGTGAAATACTTCTCTTAAGAACTTTGCGATATATATAGGACAGACAGCACACAAAGCCAGTGCAAACAAAGCTTAAACTGTCATGTTTTTTTATCAATGCATTTCCCTTTGACATGACCAATTGAACTATCCAAAAATGTCCTTTTTCTCTCTCGAACACACGCGACAAGTATGTAAATTCAGCCTGCCCTTAACACCAGCATATATTTACCCTTAACTCCTTAAATTTCAGCTCCCATACAAATCTTCCCTCAAAGCTTACTCATGGACTCAGGGTGGCTATGTATACATGAATTATTTTGTACTGATATATCACATCAAGCTACATACATAACAACAAAATGTCCTTGATTCCATTGGCGGTCACGTCTTGAAATAAAGGATATATAGTAATTAAATTACAGTTTCAGTTAAAACTAGAAGAAGAAAAAAAATCCATGTATGTTACTAGTACAATTTTGTCCACCATCTTATTTATCATCGTAGATGTCCTAATTACTTTTATACTACTCGGATGCAATTTTTTACCCTTATCACCTCCGCCAGTCCACAGTTACTTTGACCCTGACCAGATTGAGTAAAATGACAAACTTACTCTTGTTTTTCTGAAGTCAAAATTTCAACCTCTCAAATGTCATTCTCATGAAATTGTAATACCTTAAATGTCACTATTACGAAATTTATCATATCCGGCTACCTGCAGTTTTGACTGTAAGAAAATATGGAGAATGAATGTTGCTAACAAAGTGAAAGTAACTATAATTTCATCCATTGCAAATAAGTACGATGGACAGAAGTTTATCTTAATTGTTCCTGAGAGTAAGTGGCGCGTAGGGGCTGTGTCATCTAGGGGCTTTATCTTAATTGTAGGGAGGGTCTGCGGCATGACCAGTTCGAGAATTAGCCCTCCGGCCTAGAAATGTCACTCCTACTCTGTCTGAGATTAGAGATATCAATGAGGAATTCTCATCGAGTTTAGACATCTCATACCTATTCTCATAAAGATCATCGGGTTTAGACATCTCATACCCATCCTCATAAAGCTATATCTATCCTCATAATCATACTCATACTCATACATATTAGGGGTATAGAATTCGTCTTATACACATCCCCATTCAGATATCGGGTCCCCAATAGGTCTCCATCTTCAACCAAAAAAGCATAATCAAATTATATTTTATATGACATTAACATCCACACGAGACTCAATAACAATACACCACAAATAAATCTAACAACTAACAAAAAAACATTGTTTAACTATGCAAACCAACAAAAACAAAATGACACGTGGACTGATGAACGGGATGGCTGGTGGCTAGCCGCCTGGTTGGATGGATGGGTAGGGTTGGGAGAGTTAATGTTTGTTGTTGGGCTTATTACCTATGGGATACACACCTAATTTTACTGTGTAAATATTATCATGGGTAACTAGGTTCGAGTTCTACTTTCATGTACTCATACCCACATACCCAATAGGGAAAGAATTTCCTCCAAATCTGTACTCATGAAGATTAAAATCTTCACATACTTTAAACCTAATAGAGAAATTCCTTATGAGTTATCGGATATCGAGTCCCTATTGACACATCTAAGTGAGATCATGTCTTTTTGCTGATGGAATCTTGGATAAGTGTTTTGATAGTATCCGTAAGTATGACTTTTCTCATACACTAATAATTATAAAAATATATTCTATGCTCAATGTAAAATATGATTACTAAGTATAATAGCACTAGTATGGTGTCCCACACAATTACTGCAGATAACTAGTTTTTCTTATTGCAATATCTAGATGGCCTTTTACTAAGCTAGTTCTTCTTATGTTCTCTCTATCTATACCACTATATAATTAATTAGTTTAAACTTTACAAAACCTAAACAACCAAATCATCCTCAAACACATGACCTCCACTAAATAAATTTCACCTATACTTAACACATCATCAAAACGAACGATTCATATCGCTAGATAACTCTACCTCCCATACTCAAATCAAATGAAAAACATATTTTTTAAATTATCACTCATCCCTCCCTCTCCTCACGATGTGGCCCCCTCCCTCTGGCCATCACTCACACCTAGAGTGATAATGGGCTCTAAATTTTGCACTAGAAAATTTAATAGACACTATTTCTATTTATTTTTTAATTAAAATCAATTAAGGACTCAAACAAATTGTCAACATTTAGATCGTAATCCAATATCACCCCTATTCTCATCGTTAACCCTTCCTCTCCCTAAGATTGTAACAACATTAGGCTATATGCTAGTAATTTAGAAAAAACGAATATATCCCTACCAGATATCTAAATCTCCACAACACTTTGGCAGCGACCTAACTTCGCCGACTTCTCCAAAAAACGGACAAAGCCGGTGGCATCAGGCCGCCGAGCACGCCAACACCCTATCAGTTTCAGATCATATAGCTGATACTCTGCTACATTTGCAGCAATACAATCCTGTAAATACGAATTGCAACTCTCATTTCTGTAAATTGGAAACCTTTTAGGCTCCTCTCTGTACGCTGTTCTTAAATGGCTTAAATGCAATGAAGTTTGTTATGTACATAAAAAACAGCATATACAAACCAGCGGCTGCCGAATTTTAATAGAATGCCAACATATTAATAAATCTTATCATATATCATAGAATGCACATATTAATAAATCTTATCATATATCATGGAATGCCAGCCAACCAAACCTTTCCCATCATGCTCAAACACAAACATAGCATCATAGCACTCTCAACACAAATGCCAACCGCACTCGGATACACCACTGCGTAGACCTGGAATTCTAAGCTGGGAGCCATGCTACAAGAAACGCCTACATCAGTGCTATGGCTCAGCAGATGGCATTGCATCAGGGCTGCCAGGAATGCTTGTATCAATGTTGGCTAGTGCTGTGGCTCAGCAGATGGCATTGCTGCATCAGTGCTGCCAGGAATGGTTGTATCAATGTTGCTAGGCATCAACACGTTGAAGCCATCAATTGCCGTTGATATGATCATCGACGGTATCTGTGGGTGCCAGTGCAGTTCTTTCAAGTCTCTCTGGCCCTGCTCATACAAAACAGTCGGTGTCATGTGGTTATATCCTTTACAAGCAACACAATTATGCAAGAAAAAAATGAAGCCACAAGTCAGTTAATTTCCAATGGCATCATAAGTACTACCTGATGAGCAAAGAGAAGTTGTGGGGGCAAATCTTCAGGTGCGTTTGCCTGCTCCTTCATCTTTGCTCTGAACTCAGCCTCCTCCTCCGCATCTCTTTCCAGTGAAAGGTCCCAGATTCTAAATCCAAACAATTCAGGAGAGGTGTAAGCAAATACTAGGCACGGCATTTCAGAAACCCAGCGCGTCCAAACCGGAGAAGGTAAAGAGGGAGCTACGTTAGTTGATGATCTTCAGATGTTACAGCTAATGATGATGCTTCATGTGGACTCCACTCGATAGATGTAATTGCTTTCTTGTGGTACTCAAAATGTGCCACCAACGAGTCCTCCTGCCAGAGTGTCAGTATGGCAGAGAGCGCAAGAAAAGATTCACCATGATATAACAAGAAAGTACAGAACCCAAAGTACTACCAGCAGCGTGAATTGCAAGATATGTCAAGATAATCTGAGTAAATACAACAAGGTACTATTGTGGAAGTCGGCTACAATGATTTATGCACAATTGCACAGTGCAATGTTTACATACTAATAGTAACAAAACAAAGATCTACTGTAGGATATCTCTAACTCCAAAGTAGAGTAGCAAAAGCATGGCTTATCTATTTTTATCCATGAGATGGTTTAGTCATTTACTAATAGCTTAAGAACACCCAGTCATGTGTAACTCTTGCCATATATTACGGAGTCAAATAGAAGACCAACTTCAAATTAATTATGAAAATACAAATTCGTGAAAAATGTCATAAGTTGGCTACATCCCTGAAACTCAAAAGCATAGAAAATTGTGATTTATGATATGGCCCAGCCGCATAGAGTTTATTTTAGGAAACACTGAGTTGATTGGTTGTGATTATTTGGTAGCAAATAGTCCCTTTTTGTAATGGTAGCAGTAGTTACCTTATTGAGCATTACGGCTCTATAGTTTCTATGTTTAGGAAAAAGATTGTGGGGAAATAAAAGAGGAAGAGGCAGAAGAGAAAAGGGACATTCTTGTTCCACAAATTCCAGTCTCAGGCGTCGCCGACGATAAACGGCCGGTGGTTCCGTCAACCGCTACCATAGGTCGCCGGCGAGCTATCCCGGTGCCGCCCCAGCCTACTCGATCTGGGCTGCGGCCTGGAACTCGTTCCTATCAACGGGAACACCCATATCAACAGATTCAGGTGGTTCTGGTGCATCCCTGCCCATGGCTTCCGCTGAGGATCGCGTGGGGCATCTGGAGGCCTCGGTCGCGCAACTGGCGGTTGCTGTGCAGGACATCCAGTCCAACATAGCAGAGCTCGCCAAGGTTGTCGCCGACTCAGTGCAGCTGACGGGTGGCGAGGCATCGGGGGTAGATGGCCGGCACCGTCCTCAACAACAGGGACGCCGGGACGGACGAGACGCCGACGCGATGGGCGGTGAGCGTGGCGGTCGTCGCGGGTTTCCACACGCGCCCCGTTACGACTTGCCGTTGTTCGATGGGTCGGAGGACCCATTGCTGTGGCTGCGTCAGTGCGAGCAGTATGGGCGGTTGCATGACATTCCAAGGGAGGAGTGGGTGCAGATGGCCGGCATGCATCTGCGCGGCGAGGCTCAGGAGGTTTTGGACAATTGGGAAACTGGGGATCAATTCATTTCTTGGCCGGAGTTCTATGACACCTTCTTGCAGCGCTTCACACGGCATTCAACCTCGGGACCGCTGGGAGATCTGGCAAATTTGAAACAGCACAACAGCCGAGCAGACGTATATGCAAGGGAGTTTCAGCGACTTCTTGCCCGCACACCAAGGTTGTCTCGGCAGGATCAGATCGAGCTCTTTACCGCGGGGTTATCGTCCACCCTCGCGGCCGAGGTCCGTCGGGATCGCCCCCGGGACTTGGATGACGCCATGGGTTTGGCTCGTGAAGCAGAACGGCGGGAAGATCTCTTTCTTGCCAAGGTGACCCAGGCCACGCGGTCACGCGGGTCTCGTAGCACATCTTGGGCATTGGGCACCGATCCATCGGCAAGTAATCGGGCGACGGCGCCGTCATCCAGTGCCCTCCCGGTGGCGCCTGGGGGATCCAAGCTGGAAGGGGGTCGAGCGTTGACGACGGCTTCACAGACTTCAGGGACTGTTCCCACTGCTCCACCATATTGTCGTCGTCTCAGTCCTGCAGAAATGTCTGACCGAAGGGAGAAGGGTCTCTGTTATAACTGTGATGAGGTTTACTCGCGTGGACATCGTTGTCAGCGCCTGTTCCATTTGGAAGTGCTCAGCGAGGGTGAAGAGGATGATTCACTGGAGGAGGAACCAACCCTATCTGCTATAGCCATGAAGGGTCTGAAGGCCAGTCGCACTATGCAGGTCATTGTAGTCATGGGTGGACAACGTCTGGTGGGCTTAGTGGATAGTGGTAGCACCCATAACTTTATTAGTAGCTATGCTGCTTCTGTGGTGCAGATCACACAGTCGTCAGGGACTGGACAGCAGGTGCAGGTAGCCAATGGCGCTCGGTTGCCATGTCTTGGGCGGTTGAAAGATGTCCAGTTCTGCATTCAAACTCACATCTTCTCAGACTCCTTTTTGGTGATTCCCTTGGAAGGTTTTGATGTTGTTTTGGGGGTGCAGTGGCTGTAGAAATTGGGTGATATCAACTGGAATTTTGATTCCCTCCAAATGGCCTTCTCTTTGGATGGGGGCCACGTGAGTTTGCAGGGCATCACACCTCATGGGCGGCCAGTACATCTGAACAGTCTTGTAGTGGGTAGAGACCCTCGGTTGCAGGAGATCTTGACTGCATTTGATGATCTGTTTCAAGAACCGCAGGGCCTGCCACCCTCTCGTCAGTGTGATCATCGCATCTGTTTGAAGGAAGGGTCTGACCCAGTGGTGGTAAGGCTGTATCGCTATCCCCACCGCCAGAAGGATGAAATTGAGCGTCAGTGCACCGACATGTTGGCACAAGGTATTATTCGGCCCAGTCGTTCTCCATTCTCTTCACCTGTGCTTCTAGTTCGCAAGGCAGATGGTTCTTGGCGGTTTTGTGTGGATTATCGTGAACTGAATGCCACAACTATCAAAGACAAATTCCCAATTCCGGTAGTGGAAGAACTGCTTGACGAGTTGCATGGGGCTCTATTTTTCACCAAACTTGATTTAAGATCGGGCTATCATCAAGTCCGTATGCATGCTGCAGATGTGGAGAAGACGGCATTCCGCACTCACCATGGGCATTTTGAATTTCTGGTTATGGCATTTGGCTTGTGTAATGCCCCTTCTACCTTTCAGGCCTTAATGAATGAGGTGCTCTCTAAGTTCCTTCGCAAATTCGTGTTGGTTTTCTTCGATGATATTCTTGTATACAGCCCCTCCTGGGAGGATCATCTGCAACATCTTTCTTCAGTTTTGGCTCAACTCCGTCATCATCAATTATATCTGAAACAGTCCAAGTGTGCTTTTGCTCAAGCCACAGTGGGTTATCTGGGACATGTCATTTCAGCAAAAGGTGTGGAAGCTGACCCAAACAAGATTCAGGATGTGGAGCGATGGCCTATTCCCATGTCAGTGGCAGATATACGGAGTTTCTTGGGTTTAGCGGGGTATTACCGGCGCTTCATTCATCATTATGCATCGATCGCAGAACCTCTCACTACTCGGCTTCGCCGTCAAAAATTCCACTGGTCTGATGAGGCGGCAGCAGCCTTCCAGCGCCTGAAGCATGCTCTCCAAACTGCTCCAGTCCTCCGTCTTCCAGACTTCAATATTCTTTTTGTGGTTGAATGTGACGCCTCTAGTACGGGGATTGGAGCAGTGCTACAACAAGAAGGGCATCCAGTGGCTTATTACAGCCGTAAGCTAGCAGATCGACATGTGAAGCTTGCAGCTTATGAAAGGGAATTAATTGGGTTATCGAAGGCTATTCGTCATTGGCGGCCATATTTGTGGGGGCGCCCCTTTGTTGTTCGCACTGATCATGCAAGTCTAAAATTTTTACTTGATCAAGCTTTGGTGACTCCGCCGCAACAACACTGGCTCAGCAAGTTAATGGGGTTTGATTTCTCGGTGGAATACAAACCAGGACAGGCTAATGTGGTCGCGGATGCGCTGTCTCGCATCCATGACCCACTGGGCACATGTGCCGCTATTTCATCCCCTACTGTGCTGTCAAGGGAGGTATGGGAATCCGAACTGAGGAAGGATCCGACCATTCAGCAGCGTGCTGCTCAACTTCTCACCACAGCCCGGGGTCTTGAGGGAGTGCCCAATGGTAGTCTCTGGTCAACCCATGGGGGTCTTGTCTTCCGCAAAGATCGGTTGTTTATTCCAGCAACATCACCTCTTCGGCCCCAAGTGGTGGCTGCTTATCATGATGTGACTCATGAGGGAGTGCATAAAACATTACATCGTATTAAGCAAAGTTTCTTTTGGGAGAATCCGCGTCGGTCTGTAGAAGAGTATGTCCAGAATTGTCTTGTTTGTCAGCAGCATAAAGCAAGCACTCTAGCGCCAGCTGGCCTTCTGCAACCCTTGCCAATACCTCATCATATTTGGGCTGATATCTCAATGGATTTTGTGGTTGGTCTCCCAAAGTCTCAGGGGAAGACGGCTTTGTTGGTGGTGGTGGATCGATTATCAAAATATGGCCATTTTATTGCCTTCAAGCGGCCTGCCACGGCCTCGGTGGTTGCTGATATTTTCTTTGACCAGATTGTGAGACTACATGGGATGGAGTCAATCGTCTCCGATCGGGATCCAGTGTTCACTAGTTCCTTTTGGCAGAATCTTTTCAAGCGTTGCGGCACACAGCTCCTCACTTCTTCCTCTTATCACCCTCAGACGGATGGCCAGACAGAGGTGGTTAATCGTATTATTGAGATGTATCTTCGCTGCCTAGCTGCCGAGAGGCCCTCCACTTGGGTCCACTGGTTACCATGGGCTGAATTTTGTTACAACTCCTCCTATCATTCTGCTCTCAGACTGACTCCCTTTGAATTGGTGTATGGCCGCAAACCCCCTCCAGTGGTTCCTTACAGCCAAGGATCTACCCTTGTGGATGCGGTTGATAGCCAGCTGGTGGATCGTGATGCCTTATTGGATAGAGCTCGTCATCACTTGTTGACTGCCCAGAACAGGATGAAACAGCGTTATGATCTCCATCACCGTGAGGTCTCTTATGCTGTGGGTGATTGGGTGTGGTTAAAGCTCCAAAGTCATCGTCAACTCTCGGTTCGCCCGGATCACTATCACAAGTTGGCGCCCAGATTTTTTGGACCTTACCAGGTGGTCAGTCAAGTGGGCAACGTGGCATATCGTCTCGCCTTACCAGCAACAGCTAAAATACATGATGTATTTCACGTCTCCATGCTGAAACCTTTCAAAGGGCCTCCTCCATCCACCACACCAGACCTTCCTGAAGATGTATCCTACCCCTCTCCAGAATCTGCACAACCAACTCCTCACAAGATACTGGCTCAACGCTTTGTTCACGGGCACCGGCAGTTCTTGATTCAGTGGACCGGACAGAATCTTGAAGAAGCTACTTGGGAGGATGCTCTGGACTTCCGTCGGGCGCACCCAGATTTCAAGCTTGAGGACAAGCTTGCTGTCGAGGGGGGGGAGTATTGATATGGCCCAGCCGCATAGAGTTTATTTTAGGAAACACTGAGTTGATTGGCTGTGATTATTTGGTAGCAAATAGTCCCTTTTTGTAATGGTAGCAGTAGTTACCTTATTGAGCATTACGGCTCTATAGTTTCTATGTTTAGGAAAAAGATTGTGGGGAAATAAAAGAGGAAGAGGCAGAAGAGAAAAGGGACATTCTTGTTCCACAAATTCCAGTCTCAGGCGTCGCCGACGATAAACGGCCGGTGGTTCCGTCAACCGCTACCATAGGTCGCCGGCGAGCTATCCCGGTGCCGCCCCAGCCTACTCGATCTGGGCTGCGGCCTGGAACTCGTTCCTATCAACGGGAACACCCATATCAACTTATCAGAAAAGGAATACCTCAATTGATCTAAGATCACGAACTGAGAAACTGCCATCATCGCACCCAGAAGCTATCATGCAGCTAGCAAGCCTGACAAAGCAGGTCAAAATGCATGTAAAATAGTATTTCGCAGAAAATATAAGACTAGTAAAATCAATAAAGTTCTCCACTCAACATACTTGTTCCATGAGATAACATTCACATCGGCTTCATGAGCTTTGACAGAAATACAAGGTTTCTTCCCTGTACGTATATCCCATATTGATATCGTACCATCCACAGAACATGAGGCAAATATGTCGGCTTCCGTGGGACTCCACTGCAAGCATATAGCAATTAAAGTTGAGACAATCACATTCAAGGAAACATATGAATAGGTACAGTGGCATGCCTGTAGATCTTCAACACTTGCAGAGTGTCCAACAAATGGGTTTGCATCTACGTTCCAGTTGTTTGAAGTCGGCTCCCATAGGTGAATGCACTTATTGCAGTCGCCTGCATAGAAAAAGCACCATGTGAAATTGAGAATGTCTATATACGAAATTAAATGATATTGATGATTTATTTTGGATATGGAATAGAGGAAACCACATGATGCATGCAGTTCTCAACTATGGAAACATTATAAACATCATAGCAGATGACAATCATTGTGAAATGGACAAGATCAGATACACAGGGGTGACAATGGGCTCTAAATTTTACACTATAAAATTTAAGAATAGGATCAGATTAGGATCGGGCTCTATTTCTATTCACTTTTGAACTAAAATTAATTAAAGGCTCAAACAAATTGTGAATAAACATTTGGATCATGATCCATTACCACCCCTAGATACACACCAGAAACAAGTCTTCCAGTAACAAGTGGACTCCAATCAATGGCATATCCCTCATCTTTATGACCACTAAATACTTTCAGGGGTAAGTGTTTGTGGATTATGTCGTCTTCTTTGGGTGCAGCTGTCCCTGACTCAGCTAAAGAATTAAGGAATGAGCTCAAGTCCCACACCTGCATATTTAGCAACCAGAGATCAGTTAGCAATGCACAAAGGAGTCAACATGGTGCATTCTGTTTCTGGACAAAGGTTTTCAAAGGAAATAGAAGATGCATATATAAGGTCCATTCTGTTACTAAGCAACTAGAAAAGGGAAATGATGTACAGGTTTACACAGCCAATGATCACAGCAAATAAAAAAATGGGGTAAGAACTGAATCACCTGAACATGACCAGTATCTCCCCACGTAGCACTTATATGTGGTTTTTGAGTCATTGAGCGTATCCGATTTACACACCCCGCATGAGCCACCTTTTTTAGCTGGTACATTCAGATATAGCAACAGAAAAAATATCATTGCATCAACATGCCTTGCTGATAGTGAAAAAAAAAACTTGATTTTTTGCGGCTATGTCTAGAGTTGTGATTTCGGTAAAACAAAACATACATGTAGGATGGGTTTTGTATCCTCATTAATCTCTTCATCTTCTTCATCGCTGCTGCTGTCACTATCCACATCAGTGTCAGCTTCAACTGCTGAAGCTGGTATAGGTTCCCGCTTCTTGCCACTTATGTTAGAAAGCTTGAAAACGCCAATATAGTTCCATGAAGCTTTCTCAGCCTGAACAACATTAGTTTAACTCTTGACTCAGAGATAAACTAGAGTATGCTCTCAGAAATGATTAATTATAATTCCACCAAATATCATGTCATTCCTTTAAGCTGAAATGTCCAGAGAATAAGATCTATACACCAAACAAAGATGGCACATTTATGCTGGTGTTAATCTTTTAATAATCCAAAGTTACTGACTTGCAATCCACCAGAATTTCTAGCAACAATCATGATATAAATGCGGCAACATGAGTTTTGCTCTTAACTCAGAAAAAGAAACTAAATTTTACTGTCAGAAATGATATTTAGAAAATATTATGCCATCCCTTTGAGCTGAAATGTCCTGAAAGAGTAAGATTGATACATCAAACAAAGCTGCCGCATTCATGCTTGTGCTAATCTTCTAACGATCCAAATTCACTCACTTGCAATCCATCACAATTTCTAGCAACAGTAATCTTTACTCCTATAAAGCACCAGTTTCCCTGGTTTCCCCTGCCGTCCCTTTTGCAAAAAAAACCCTTCTACTTATTTCTAATCTAACCCACAGTTCAAACATCTCTCTCTCTCTCTCTCTCGTTTGTATATTTGGAGTCCTGGGCTTCCAATAATTAGAGGAAGCCCTGGCTCAACGGTGCCATCCGGTTTAGCCGCACCAGATTCGGACGGCTATAAAAACACCCCCAGGCTGCCAGGAATTAGGTTTTAGCGAGGGCGGCGGTTTCCTCGAGCGTGCGAGCGACGACGATCAGGGGGGGGGGGGGCGATGGACGGCGAACTCCCCCAGGACCAAGCGACAGCGACACTCCCCCTGGATCGAGCGACGGCGGCGCTCCCCCAGGATCAAGTGACGGCGGCGCTCCCCCAGGATCGAGCGACTGCGGCGCTCCCCCAGGATCGAGGATCTAGGAGGCGCGCCCGCGGCGGCGGATCTGGGAGGCGCGCCCGCGGCGGCAGATCTAGGAGGCGCGCGCGCGACGTCGGCTTTTTGGAGGTGTGCGCCCCGGAATGACGCCCGCTGGCGTCCCACGACAGGCGACGACATGCGGCCTTCCCTAGGCACGAGCGATGGTGGATCGACGACCCTGTTTTGTGCGATTTTGTATACATATTTATGCCAACGTCAATAGGTTTTTATGGTACATTGTCAGTTCATGGCTCTTCTTCCATCTTTTGTATGTTTCTGATATTTCTATTCACATTTTATGTAAATTTGTTGTTTTTTACGTAGTGTACCGCGATGCATAAATAACTTCCACATGTAGCATAATTAGTATCAGTATATATCATAAACTAGTTCTAACGAGCCTAACTACATGGTTGTTACTTGTTAGAGAGATCCTATATTTGTGGACGAAATAAAACATTGAAAATCAGATTTTTGTTTCCATGTATGTCAATCCATTTTCTTTCAACTCACATTTTTCTCATCCTAATTTTGTGCGCATGAAAAAAATATATATTTTGTACACAGTGTACCACAGTGCATAAATACCTTCACCGTATACTATAATTAGCCTCAGTATATATCATAAACTGGTTCTAACGAGCCTATATGTATGGATGTTTAAGAGATCCTATATTTATGAAGGAAATTAAGCATTTAAATCAGATTTTTTGTTTCCATGCATGCCAATCCATTTCCTTTCAACGTACATTCTTGCCATCCTAAATTTGTGTGCATGCAGTAGAAAACAGATTTTCTAGACGATGTGCCATATTGCATAAATATCTATGACGTATAGCATAATTAGTATCAGTTTATGTGGTAAACTGGTTCCAACAATCTGAGCTACATGACTGTTGTAGAGATCCTACTTTTATGGACAAAATAAAGCATTTAATCAGATTTTTTGTTTCCATGCATGTCAATCCATTTTCTTTCAACGCACATTCTTGTCATTCTAAATTTATGCGCATACAATAGGAAACAGTTTTTTACGCGATGTACCACAATGCATAAATATCTATACCGAGTAGCATAATTAGTATCAGTATATGTCATAAACTGATTCCAACGAGCCTAACTGCATTACTGTTGGAGGGATCTTATATTTATGAGGGAAATAAAACATTTAAATCAGATTTTTTTTGTTACCATGCATGTCAATCCATTTTCTCTCAACGCACATTCTTGTCAACCTAAATTTGTGCACATGCAGCAGAAAACTGATTTTCTACGTAGCGTACCGTATTGCATAAATATCTACATCGTGTAGCATAATTAGTATTAGTATATATATCATAAAATGTTTCTAGCGAGCCTAGCTGCATGGCTGCTATAAAGATCCTATATTTATGGACGGAATAAAGAATTCAAATCAGATTTTTTTTATTTCCATGCATGCAGCAGTTAACGGATAAGCTTCCTAATTTTTCGCGCACGTAAATAGAAAAAATTGGGCGCATGCAAGGAATGGGACGCATGCGGGAGTGGGCTAGTGACCAGGCTAGTCTAGTGGTGCATGAGGGTGGCTGAGGCTTCCTGTATCCTATGGAAGCCCAGGGTAGCATAATTAGTATTAGTATATATACACTAATCTATTTAGAACCTAATGTGAGGACCTGGTGATAACACGGCTTCACCCTCCGCGCTGACACTCTAGGCACACCCACCACAGCGCGAAAAAAAATAGTGCGGAGCGAGTACTCGAACCCACGCCCCCTTGCTTCAGAAATTTGGGGTTAACCACCAGACCACACATATCTTAGTGTTTAGAAATAAACAATAATTATATTTGAGTATATAACAATCGTAGCAAAGCACGGGCAACTGGCTAGTGTGTGTGTGTGTATAGGCAATGCTATTTACCACCCTAGGTGCCAAATTCTTATTTGGCACCCGCGATCGAGAGGGAGAGCAAGACGACGCCGGGACAAGCGGGCGAGTGTGGAGCGGAAGGAATGTGCAGAGACTGGATATTTATGGCCGGCTACGTCGTCAGGCTACCAAGAGGGTCCCACGGTGGAGGCCGTGTGCGCGGGGCTTGCCTGGTCGATGTACAAGTGCGTGGGCGGGATATCATGATCAGCCATTTATTAAAACAATTCAATATTTTCTTAAAAGAATCCAAGCTAGTTGTGTATACATCCATACGGACGTAGAGCCGTTTCATTCGTTTTGGTTTTCACACAGCATCAGAATTTAAAATGATATGCATCAGAAAATGTGATCAGGTTTGTAGAGAAGCTGACAATAAGAATAGGGCCATTTTCTGGCGTAATCAACAAAAATATAGTTTTCCATGTACACTTCTTTAGATAAAATGACTGAGTATTCATAGAACGACCGAGTTTGTTCACTTCCTTTCTTATAATACATGTTTTTGTAGAATGACTAACTCACTAAATGACTCATATCTCGACAATTCTCATGAATGATTGAGCCTAAAATGAAAGAATGAATGACATTTATATAATGATTGAGTTTGTTCACTTTCTTTTTCCGCAATGACTGTTTTTTAGAATGACGGGCTCGCTAAATGACTCATATCCCGGTATTACCATGAATGACTGGGGCTAAAAAGATGGAACGATTGAGTATTCCTACAATGATTGAGTTTGTTCACTTTCATTCTCGTAATGTCTATTTTTTTTAGAACAACTGACTCGCTAAATGACTGATATCTCAGTAATTCTCATGAATGACTGAGGCTGAAAAATAGAATGACTGAGTATTTGTAGAATGACTGACACTGATAACTACAATGACTGACCCTGATAAACCCTAAGATAAATGTCAAGTGAGATTTAGTTTTGAAGCTTTCACCACGACAGACACAATGGTGAAATCGATTTTTTTATTTTAACACTCGGTTTAGTAGATATTATTTTTTTAAATCGAACAACTAATAGAATGACTGACACGCCAAAAAAATAGAATGACTAACATCATAACAAAAGGATTGTTGTCTGAATAATTATCATAAATGACTAAGGTTAAAAGATAAAATGACTGAGTACTTATAGAATGACTGGCCATAATAACTACAATGGCTGACTTCTAAAAAACACAATGACTGGCCCTAAGATAAATGTCAAGTGGGATCTAGTTTTGAAGCTTTTATCGCGGCGAACACAATGGTAAAATCGATTTTCAAATTTAACAATCGGTTTAGCAGATATTAATTTTTAAGTGAGACGCCAAATCATACATGCATGTGTGAGAATGGAGGGCTGCTTGTGCACAAGTCTGCATGCACGTAAAGGGGTGACAATGGGCTATAAATTTTACATTATAAGATTTAAGGATCGGATCGGATTAGGATCGGGCCTTATTTCTATTTATTTTTGAACTAAAATTTATTTAGTGCCCTACCATTTTGTGAATAAGCATTTGGATCGTGATCCATTACCACCCCTACACACGTACAAGTGGGTCTGCATGTGCGGGCGGGCGGGAGTGTGTGTGTGTGGTTCCACGATTCCACAGTCGTCGTTCGTCACTTTTCCTCTTTTCCGCTTTATGCAAAAATAAGGTAAAATTGTGTACAAGTGGAGCACGAACCTTGGTTGTTGGCTCCACATTCACAACCACCTAACCAACATAACACATCTTTTTTGTATTTTAATAAAACAAAAGTCTACCTATATGATATATAGAAACCATAGCAATACAAGGGCATCTGACCAGTGATATAAATGCAAGCGGGAGCTAACAAAAGAGTATTTGGAATGGCTTTTGTGAGCTTAAAACCAGCAGTGGCACACTTTTCAATTCAAAAATATCTTAGCAGGAACAACAGTACAAAATTAATTCTTGTACAAGTTATAGTTTATTTATAGATAACAAAAGAGCACTATGTGATAGACATCAAAAGCATTTCAAGATTTGATAGTAACAATGGCTACTTTTGTCAATGCTTAGGTTTTCAAGGCATAAAGATTAACACGACCTGCGTTCCAGCAACACCATAGAATGTATGAGGGAACTCTGAACGGACGAGTCCAAGTTGATCACGCACAACATCAAAACTGCAAAGGAAGGTTTCATGAAATGAAAACAGAATATACATTGTTATGACTCCTGAAGTAATAAGCACCAAAAAGAGGGGGGGAACCCATGAGGATAAACTTCACCTCAAGCAAGACCAGCCAATGCCAAAACCTCGGAGATAATTGTAAGCCTGAGGATCAAACTGCAGCTCCTCCCCATCTTCCAGTGTATCTACACCCGGTTGCCAGACCTAAAACGAAGCACTGACCAGTTCAGTACAGTACAGCTCTCACACTGAAACAATACGCATTATCTTAGCAAAAGGAACAAAATGAAACTTGAAGCCGAAAAAGGCGATTCATTTAAGCGCAACTTTACGGGCAAACACCACTATATCGGATGTGCGAAGGCGAAAACCACACAGGACAGGATCGACTATTACTAAATTCTCCCTCACCTTAGCCGGACCAGAGGCAATCGCAGGGTTGGACGACGAGGACGATTCAGTTTTCTGCAGCCCAGAAATACAGAAGAATTAGTCGGGTGGAGCAAAGAACATGCTGAAGAGATCACGATAAAGATGGAACAACAGTAATCAGATTTCCAGAAATAATCCTATCACTATCTGTCAGGTACGGTACCTTCTTGGACTTCTTGGATTGAGCCTTCTTGGCCTTCTTGATGGTGCGACCCATGAGGAAAACCAATCTACCGACTTCTGCAGAATAGCAGCCGGAGCTGCGAGTGCGAGTGCGAGGGAGCGGAGACGAGGCGGCGGAGGTCCGGAACTCGGTGCTGGCGGCGGCCGTAGAGAAGCACCCAAACCCCAAACCCCACGATTTTCTGTAGAAAACTTCGCGTTCCCTCCGTTTAGACGGGCCGGGAGGCTCAGGGTGGGCCGGGAGGCCGTCTCTGGCCCGCAAATCACTCCCAGCCCACGAAACTTTTTTTTCAAGTGCATTCCAAGCAATGATGAGGATTATGTAGGTCCATTTTTTTTAAATAAGAAGTGTTGGTCACCTGTCACGACTTCTCTAAGGATCGGACAATATAATTAGATCGACAGAACCTTCTCGTCTTTTGTTCACTCATGCAGAGATGAGTGAAGCATGTGGGAGAAGATAAAGTGAAAACAGATACCATGTAAAGAAAAGGCATATAAATTAAGGAACTGTGAATTATGTTCCACTATTTTATATTACTGTTGTTGGGCACTAAAATGGACGATCGGACGGTCCGGCTCTGGAGCCGGATAGTCCGCACGCGCAGGATCAGTTAGGGTTCCGAGTTTCTTACGGGATTTGTTAGTTATAATCACGGATTTAGCTCGGGATACGGATTCAAACGGGTCCAGACCTCCCCTTTATATATAGATAGAGGACTACGACCGATTAATCATCAACAATCGAATCAATAATCAGTTTATCTCTCGCTTTTACCTTAGACATCAGGAGTAGTTCTAGTTTAGTTCTAGTTTAGCCTTTCAATCCCTAAATTCTCCGGTTCTCTTCGGCTCTATGTCGATTAGAGGTGTCTAGGTCGGCCGGTCTGCCGACCCTAGACAACACTTAGGATCTCTTCTCCCCGATGGGTCCCTCCCGGGAGAGAGATCCAGGCATCACCGGCGACCTTCGTCGTCCCTGCGCACGCGCGGATCGTTCGGCTCATCAGGCAGGAACTCCAACCCATGTGCCAGGTCGCGGATCGTCCGGCCCCTGGACGCGGACCGTTCACACCTGTGCAGAGAGCACCGCCGCCGGTTCTCAACACAGTGATTGGCGCCCGGATCGGTGTCAACACACTTTTTGGCGACTCCGCTAGGGAAAACACATATGGACCTATCAGATCGGCCCTCAATGGCCGGTTCAAGGGATAACTCTGACGTCTCCCCCAGCAATATCATAGAGCCGACTTGGGAAACCTTGTCGGCTGACGAACATCACCAGTTCGAGGAGCACAAGGAGCAGCTGATCCAAGAAGCAAAGGTGAAGTTCCTTACCAACTTCAAGGTGGACAGGAACAACAAGGCCGTTCAGCAACGGGCGACTGATCTGGCTTCGCTCCGACCCACGATGGATACCCCAAATGTAAGTAACACCAACGAGCTCCAATCTCTTAAAGCTTATGTAGATGAATAGCGAGAGCAAATGCAACATATCGTAGGGGGTATACAAAATGACTATAAAGGCTAGTGCATGCGCTTGATAAGTCTACTATTACAAGTTTTCCTTCGCACGAGGTTGAACTAGGGGGACACACACGTGATTCATCGGCTACAGGTTGTCATGACCAGTCATAACCCCTTTATGGGATGCCGATAGACACGTACTCTGGGCAACCACAACATCCCACACACATCGGCGATAAATTCGTCGATCTGCGCATATCCGGACCATTCGCACGTGAGCGTGGACCGTCCAGGTCAGTGGCGGATGGCCCCGTTTTAAGAAATGAATTACCGAGGCCTGCACCCGAGCCGCCACGTACCGCGCAAACCCTAGGTAACCCATTCGGACCGTCCGCGTATGGCGCCGGACAGTCCGAATACAACACCGGACGGTCCGGACACTTGGCCGAACAGTCCGCACACGTAGCGGGACGGTCCGTGTACTTACCAGGATGGTCTGGCACAAATTTTTTGAGGAGGATGGTTATCCAACTATGCATCTGTCCCGGCTAAACTTTCCATCACACCATACGACACACCAGCACCATAATATAACATACCAAACCCGTGGGGATGAGTACTTTCCGGCCTCTAGAGGGCCAGAAAGGAATGGCCAATCCTATGAGCCACATACGACAAGTATTAACGCGCCACAAAACCCAAAACAATGGGGAGGAAGACATCATACTAATATCCAAACAACCTCACCCATGTTTGACCAGAGAGTCAGTGGTCTCCCACCCGCTGCCATTGATATAGTGAGGGAAGAGATAGTCGGGGCATTCCGAGATAAGCTCAGAGTAAGCATGGTCCCTAGGGGACAGTCATATCGGAGACCTTACGACAGTCGATTTGGCCATCACCCATACCCACAAGGGACTAGGATATCCAAATTCGCGAAGTTTTTGGGTGACCAAGGTAAGAGTACGCTCGAACACATATGCCAATTTTTAGCGCGATTAGGAGAATTGGTCGACACAGAGGCGTTCCGTGTGCGTTTATTTTCATTATCTTTAACAGGATGATGATGATGACGAAGACAACGACATGGCGAGGGATGGGCTCCCATTGGAGCTGTCACCAGAGACGCCTGACGACGACGACGACGACGATGATGATGATGATGATGATGATGATGATGATGACGAAGACGACGACATGGTGGCCCGACTTGGCCTTCAGCCCGGACCCGAGGCTGGGCCAGGGGTCGCCGAGCCAGCCTCCAAGTGGGCTGGCACCATCAGTGCCTGGGGCCGGGACACCAAGGTCCCGGTCCGAGGATGAGAGGCAGGCCGAGGGGGTACTTGACCCCTTGGCCGAGATAATTGGGGTGACTCCGGGGAGTCAGGCCGATCCGCCTGTCCCCCAAGAACAAGCGCCCGTGCCGGCTGTACAGGAGGTTGGTCCCCTAGCCGTTGTGACGACGCCTGGGAGGGCCGCCCCTTCGTCGCCTCGGGCGCCCGAGGCGGAAGCGGCGCCGAAGCCGACAACGAGGCAACCCTCGGCAGCGCCTACGGAGATAGGGGCCCGAGGGGCCTCCCCACAGGCATGATTGGCCTTGCCCCGGAGCGGGTAAGTATCTGAGGATACCTCTGTTTCGGTTTTTTCATTGTGTGCCTTGAACTTGCTCTCTCTTTCTTTCAGCAAGCGGAGGCAGGGCTTGGCTGGTCTGGCCCCCACGATGGCCCTTAAGACGAAGCCGGCTTCGGCGGCCGGTGCTGCGGCGCGCCATGCCGGTTGGTTGGCCTCTGCGCAAGGCGCCCTTCGGCGGGGGGCCTAGGCGGCACGAGTTGCCACGGGGCAAGCTTCCCCGACTGACCCCCCCTGTTGTAGCGGCCATCACGCCGGGGGAGGCCGCTGACGCGGCCGCGGCCCTGAGCCTAGGGATGAAAACGGTTTCGGAATTTTTCGGTATTCCGGAAACCGATTTCGAAATTTTTCGGTCGGATTCATCGGTAACGGTATTTTTCGAAAACGGAATCGGTTTTCGGAATTTTCTATCGGAATCGGTATCGGAATCGGCATGGTGTTTTACCGACCGTTTCCTTCGGTTACCGGTTTTTGTCGGAAATTACCGGATTTGTGTCTCGGAATTTTCCGGAATTGTGTCTCGGAATTTTTCGGAATTGTGTCTCGGAATTTTCCAGCATGTGATTTTTCGCATCGTCTGTACGTCTCTAGATAAGGATTACTTATTTTTGTATTTTTTGGACACCTTTAGAATTTTTTTGGATAGATGGTGTTGGAAGGCAGTTGAGATTAACAATTTGGTCTTTTCCACACACTAGGTTTTAGGGTTTTCCTGTGAGGTTGTGAAAAACTCTTTATGTGAGGAAAAAATATTTTATAAGTAGGCATGTCATGTCAGCTAGATCAAGTGGATATTATGAATTGTGAACTTTGAGTCTATGAACTTGTGATCTTTATGAACTTATTTACTATGAACTTGTTATATTGTGAACTTGTGATCTTTGTACACTTTTTATATTATAAATTTTTAATACTTGTGAACTTTTTATATTGTGAACTTGTTATATCATGAATTGTGAACTTGTGGTCTTTGTGATCTTTTGTCAACTTTGTTGTATTATGAAGTTTGATATATTTACCGATTGTATTTTAGATTCCGACCGTTACCGGTGTATTTTCCGCACCAAACTTTCGTTTCCGATGTTTCCGAAATATCGATATCATTTCCGTTTCCGGAGTTACCGTTTTCGATTTTGTTTCCGATAAAAAATATAAAAACGGTAATGATTTTAGTGTTTACCGACCGTTTCCGACCGTTTTCATCCCTACCTGAGCCTGCCTGACTTATTGTCGGCGCTGTCATTGACTCCCGCCGGGGCCGTCGTTGATTCGCCCGCGAAGCCGCCTGTCGCCATCGACGTCGGGATGGTTGAGGCGCCACCGCCCGTGGTCATCCCCGACCTCCTCATTCTCGGCCATGAGGAGAGGGCGGTCGTCATTGCCGAGGTTGGTGATCGGAGGCCCACCACCTTAGCCGAGGAGAGGCCTAGTACGTCGACGGCGGTGGTACCCGACACATCGGCTGCAGGGGGACTCGACGCCTCGGTGGAGGGGCGTGCAGAACCGCGGCTTGTCCTGGGGAGCGGCGGCCTTACTCCTGCGCAGCTCAATCCCAATGAGTGGTGTGGGCAGCCGCTCCAGTTCTGGGGCCGCGGCATCTCGGAGCCCCTCCTCTTCCTCAACGATGAGTTGGAGGAGAAGTCCCAGGATAGTTTCCATGAGTATACCGAGGCGGCGATGAGGTTGCTTCGGTCAACCATGGAAATCCTCTCCAGGGACGTTCCCAGGGTTTTCCAGGTAAGGATTTAGACGTACACCTCGTGTGACCAGGGCATTCTTTGTGACATCTTGTTTTCCTTCCTCAGGAGCTCGCGAACGCGAACACCGCCAAGCCGCTGTTCATCCGCCGCGAAAGCAACGTTTGAGAGTCACTGTGATCCCAGCGGGCCGCGCTTGCCGAGGCCAATGAGCGCCTTGCCCAACGGAGCGCTGAGGTGGTGGACCTTCGGTTGCTCTGCGACGGGTTGAAGTCGGAGGCAGCAGCGACGCGAACAGAGGCGGCATCGACACGAGCGGAGGCTTTGTCGGCCCCGGGAGCAGGTGGCTTCCCAGGCTGAGGAGATGCGGCAGCGGCAGCTAGAGCTTGGCCAGGCTATCGACGAGCGGGACCAATCTCAGAGCCAAGCTGCCGAGGCCGTGAGCCGGGCTGAGGCCCTTAGGGGTAAGCTGGCTGAGGCTACGGAGCGGCTAGCTGAGGCGTCCGCTCGAGCCGGGGCCCTTGCGGAGAGCCTGGCCGAGGCCGTCGGGTCTGCCCAGTCCGCCCAAGCCGAGGCCTCGCAGCAGCGTGTCCGGGCCAAAGGTATGTTTTGCCCACTTTGTGACTTTGTTTTTTGTCTCCATTCTTCTCCTTGCGTCTGAAGAATTTTGTCCTGATGTCTGTAGGGTTCAAGACGGCTCTTGACGAGTCCGTCAAGAACTGCAAGGCGCTTGCCCAGGCGGCTAAGCAGAAGGAGTCCGACCGCATGGCCATGTCCGAGGCTATCTCGGATTTTTGCCAGGCCTTCGACCTCGACGGCGTCCCCTCGGGTAGCTTCCCCCAGAGTCATCTGCGGGCCTTGGGCGGCCATGTGCGCAGCAGACTCCGCGGGGCGCTGCACCACGGCGTTAGGCGGGCCTTCGCCGTGCTCGCTTCCCACTACGACGTGGATCTGGAGCGGGTCAGCGAGGGGTACTGCTTACCCGACGAAGAGGAGGCTGCCTTAGCCGAGGTCCAGAGGCTTGACACGGCTGTCGAGGGCCCAAGCGCGGCGCTGGCTTCCTCCTTTAAGGTGGAGATCCTTCCGCCCGTGTCGCCGTCTGAGGTCGGGCCTGATTCTGCCGAGTGTGGAAACGACGCCGAGGGTGCCGCTCCTCCCCCTGTCGATGTCTGAGCCTGCAGGAACAGTTTGTTCTAAGTATGCGTATGTTTTTTGCGGCCGCTGAGGCCTAAACATTTTTATTGTCAGATTATAAAGCTGTGTTTTCTTTCCTCTTGTTTCGTGCGTTAGGACTTGTTCGGTAGCAGAATCGCTTATCCGAGCGTGAGTTACTTTTCGCGGAAGGTGATGAGTGAGGTATCCGTATCCCGGAGGTGTAGGAGTCCCTCGGCTCGGTCGGCCTTGCCGTTTAAGGTTCTCTTGTCGTTTTTAGGATTCCGTTATCGATATAGTCGAAAAGCATGAAAGTCGTTTTGGTAGAAAACTTTTCGAGCGTTAGGACTTGTTCGGTAGCAGAATCGCTTATCCGAGCGTGAGCTACTTTTCGCGGAAGGTGATGAGTGCGGTATCCGTATCCCGGAGGCGTAGGAGTCCCTCGGCTCGGTCGGCCTTGCCGTTCAAGGTCTCTCTCGCTCGTCTTTAGGATTCTATTATCGACGCAGTCAAAAAGTGCGAAAGTCGTTCTGGTAAAAGACTTTTCCGAGGAAAATTTTGACGCAGAGGGGGTTCCCCCTTATAGCCCCCGAGGGAGGGTCGGGCTTTGCCGAGGCAAGGTTGATCCTTCCTTGATGGTTAGACTTTATTTATGTATGTAAAGAAGGTGAGATACATGAACGACTTGAAACATTTTAAGGGTAGAAGCGACGTAGCTGTTCGATGTTCCAAGTGTTGTTGTAGACCTCGCCTTGGTCGTTGGCCAGCTTGTATGTCCCGGGCTTCAAAATCTTGGCGATGATGAACGGCCCTTCCCAGGGAGGAGTAAGCTTGTGGCGCCCTCAGGCGTCTTGTCGTAGCCGAAGTACCAAGTCTCCCACTTGGAAGTCTTGGGGCCGAACCCTTCGGGCGTGGTAGCGTCGTAGAGACTGCTGATACCGCGCCGAGTGTAGTAAGGCCACGTCCCGAGCCTCTTCCAGCTGGTCCAATGAATCCTCTCGGCTAGTCTAGTTGCTTCGGTCGTCGTATGCCTTTGTCCTCGGGGAACAGTATTCCAGGTCCGTGGGTAAGATGGCCTCGGCCCCATAGACTAGGAAAAACGGCGAGAAGCCCGTGGCCCGGCTCGGCGTCGTCCTCAGACTCCAAACCACCGAGGGTAGTTCTTTTATCCACCGCTTGCCAAACTTGTTGAGGTCGTTGTAGATCTTCGGTTTTAGTCTATGCAAAATCATACCGTTGGCGCGCTCCACCTGCCCATTTGTCATTGGGTGAGCTACGGCGGCCCAGTCCACACGAATGTGGTGGTCTTCACAGAAGTCCAGGAACTTCTTCCCAGTGAACTACGTGCCATTGTCGGTGATGATGGAGTTTGGGACCCCAAAGCGATGGATGATATTTGTGAAGAACACCACCGCCTGCTCGGACCCGATGCTGGTTAAGGGTCTGACCTCGATCCACTTGGAGAATTTGTCGATGGCGACCAGCAGGTGCGTGAAGCCCCCGGGTGCCTTCTGCAAGGGACCGACGAGGTCCAGACCCCATACGACAAACAACCAAGTGATAGGTATTGTTTGTAGGGCTTGAGCGGGCAGGTGCGTCTGTCTCGCGTAGAATTGACACCCTCGGTAGGAGCGTACAATCCTAGTGGCGTCGGCCACCGCGGTCGGCCAGTAGAAACCTTGTCGGAAAGCGTTTCCCACAAGGGTCCGAGGTGCTGCATGGTGACCGCAAGCCCCTAAGTGTATTTCTTGTAACAGCTCTTGTCCTTGGACGATGGATATGCATCGTTGGAGAATGCCTGAGGGGCTGCGGTGATACAACTCTTTTTCATCACCCAGTAAAACAAGCGACTTGGCGCGCTAAGCCAGTCGCCGAGCTTCGGCCTTGTCGAGGGGCAGATCTCCTCGGAGGAGATATTCCAAGTACGGGGTCTGCCAGTTTTGGTTTGGCGCGACCCCATTCCGCTCTCCCTTGATGCGCAAGGACTCACCCTCGGCGGCCGAGGGTACCTCGGGCTGGGTCAAGGTCTCGTCGGGTTCGGGCGCGTCGTCGAGTTTGACGGATGGTTGATATATGTCCCTGGAGAAGACGTTCGGGGGAACCTTCGTCCGCCTCGAGGCTATTTTCGCTAGCTCATCCGCGGTCTCGTTGTACCGTCGAGCAACATGGTTGAGTTCCAGCCCGTGGAACTTATCTTCCAAGCGCTGAACTTCGTCGCAATAGGCCTCCATTTTTCGATCGTTGCAGTGGGAGTTCTTCATGACTCGGTCAATGACGAGCTGCGAGTCGCCCCGAGCATCGAGGCGCCGAACCCCTAGCTCAACGGCGATGTGCAACCCATTAACCAAAGCCTCGTACTCGGCCACATTGTTTGATGCTGGAAAATGGAGGCGAATCACGTAGCGCACATGTTTCCCGAGGGGTGAGATGAAGGGCAAGCCAGCACCTGCTCCCATTTTCATCAGCGACCCATCGAAGTACATGGTCCAAAGTTCGGCCTGGATTGGAGCTGTCGACAATTGGGTGTCGACCCATTCAGCCAGGAAGTCCGCCAAGACCTGGGATTTTATGGCCTTCTGAGGGGCAAATGAAATTGTTTCGCCCATGAGTTCCACTGCCCATTTTGCTATCCTACCTGAGGCCTCTCGGCACTGGATGATCTCTCCTAGGGGGAAGGATGACACCACAGTCACCGGATGAGACTCTAAGTAGTGTCGCAACTTTCACCGTGTCAGAATTACTGCGTATAGTAGCTTCTGGATTTGTGGGTAGCGGATCTTGGTCTCGGATAGCACCTCGCTGATGAAGTAGATCGGCCTTTGGATGAGCAGCGCATGCCCTTCTTCCCCGTCTCTCGACTACGATCGCGGCGCTGACCACCTGAGTGGTTGCGGCTACGTAAATCAAGAGGGCTTCTCCCGCAGCGGGGGGCACCAAGATGGGCGCATTAGTAAGGAGTGCCTTTAAGTTTCCGAGGGCTTCTTCGGCCTCGAGGGTCCAAGTGAAGCGCTCGGTCTTCCTTAAGAGGCGGTACAATAGCAATCCTTTCTCGCTAAGGCGCGAGATGAAGCGGCTTAGAGTCGCAAGGCATCCCATGACCCTTTGTACTCCCTTTAAATCTTTGATGGGTCCCATGTTGGTGATGGCTGCGATTTTCTCCAGGTTAGCCTCGATGCCTCGTTCAGAGACGATGAACCCCAGGAGCATGCCTCGGGGGACTCCGAAGACACACTTCTCGGGATTGAGTTTCACGCCCTTTGCACGCAGGCACCCGAAAGTTACTTCGAGGTCGGAGAGGAGGTCGGAGGCTTTCCTTGTCTTGACAACGATGTCATCGACATAAGCCTCAACCGTTCTGCCGATGTGTTCTCCGAACACGTGGTTCATGCACCTTTGGTAGGTTGCACCTGCATTCCTCAAGCCAAATGGCATAGTAGTACAACAATACATGCCAAAAGGCGTGATAAAAGAAGTCGCGAGCTGGTCGGACTCTTTCATCTTGATTTGGTGATAACCTGAATAGGCATCGAGGAAAGACAGGGTTTCGCACCCAGCAGTGGAGTCCACAATTTGATCGATGCGAGGCAGAGGGTAGGGAACCTTTGGACATGCTTTGTTTAAACCAGTGTAGTCTACGCACATCCTCCATTTCCCACCTTTTTTCTTTACAAGCACAGGGTTAGCTAACCATTCTGGATGGAATACCTCTTTGATGAACCCTGCAGCCATCAACTTGTGGACCTCCTCGCCTATGGCCCTGCGCTTTTCTTCATCAAAACAGCGTAGGTGCTGCACCGGTTCGAATGTCCAGCGAGTGCTCGGCGACATCCCTCGATATGCCTGGCATGTCTTAGGGACTCCACGCAAAAATTTCGGCATTTGCGCGGAGAAAGTCGACGAGCACAGCTTCCTATTTGGGGTCGAGCTCGGAGTCGATCCTGACTTTCTTGTCGGCGTCGTTGCTAGGGTCGAGAAGGACAGACTTAACCGCCTCGTCCGGTTCGAAGTTGCCGGCGTGGCGCTTCGCATCAGGCACCTCCTTGGAGAGGCAATCCGGGTCGGCGATGAGGGCCTCGTAAGCGTGGCGGTACGTGGATCCGACGGTGATGGTTCCGTTGGGGCCTGGCATCTTGAGATTGAGGTACGTGTAGTTGGGGACGACCATGAACTTGGCGTAGCACGGTCTTCCCAACACCGCGTGATAGGTCCCTTGGAACCCGACCACCTCGAAAGTGAGGGTTTCCTTTCGGAAGTTGGAGGGAGTTCCGAAGCAGACGGGCAAATCAAGTTGCCCAAGGGGCAGGACGCGCTTACCGGGGACGATCCCGTGGAAAGGTGCTGCACCAGCCCAGATCGTGGACAGATCTATCCCCAAGAGCCCTAGGGTCTCGGCGTAGATGATGTTGAGGCTGATGCCTCCGTCCATGAGGACCTTGGTGAGCCTAGTGTTGCCGATGACAGGGTCGACAACGAACGGGTACCTTCCCGGGCTCGGCACGCAGTCGGGGTGGTCGCCTTGGTCGAAGGTGATGGGCTTATCGGACCAGTCTAGGTAGACTGGCGCCGCTACCTTCACCGAGCAGACCTCCCGGCGCTCCTGCTTGCGGTGCCGAGCCGAGGCGTTCGCCACCTGTCCGCCGTAGATCATGAAGCAGTTGTGCACCTCCGGGAACTCCTCATCCTTGTCGCCCGCCTTCTTGTTGTTGCCTTGGTCTTTTCCACCTTCTGCCGAGGGTCCAGCCTTGATGAAGTAACACCGGAGAATGTCGCACTCCTAAAGGGTGTGCTTGACGGGACCCCTGTGATAGGGGCATGACTCCTTGAGCATCTTGTCTAACATGTTGGCTCCTCCGGGAGGTTTCCGAGGGTTCCTGTGCTCGGCAACAGCGACAACATCCACGTCAATTGCGTCGTGTTTTGCTTGCGCCTTCTTCTTGGCCTTCTTCTTGGCGCCACGCTGGACGGACGCCTCGGGGGCGTCTTCCTTCTGTCTTCCCTGAGGCTGCTTGTCCTTCCAGACGATGGCTTCGACCGCCTCCTGACTAGAGGCGAACTTGGTGGCGATGTCCATCAATTTGCTCGCCTTGGTGGGAGTCTTGCGTCCTAGTTTGCTCACCAGGTCTCGGCAAGTGGTGCCGGCGAGGAATGCCCCGATGACGTCCGAGTCGGTGATGTTGGGCAACTCGGTGCGCTGCTTGGAAAACCGCCGGATGTACTCTCGCAGGGATTCCCCTAGCTGCTGGCGGCAGCTCCGGAGATCCCACGAGTTCCTAGGGCGCACGTACGTACCTTGGAAGTTTCCCGCGAAGGCCTTGACTAGGTCGTCCCAGTCGGAGATCTGCGCAGGAGGCAGATGATCCAGCCATGCCCGAGCAGCGTCGAAGAGGAAGAGGGGGAGGTTGCGGATGATGAGGTTGTCGTCGTCCGTCCCTCCCAACTGGCACGCCAGCCGGTAATCCGCAAGCCACAACTCTGGCCTTGTCTCCCCTGAGTATTTGGTGATGGTAGTCGAGGGTCGGAACCGGGCCGGGAACGGCGCCCGTCGTATGGCCCGGCTGAAGACTCGCGGACATGGTGGTTCGGGCGAGGGGCTCCGGTCCTCCTCACTGTTGTAGCATCCTCCGTGCCTAGGGTGGTAGCCTCGGCGCACCCTCTCTTCGAGGCGGGCTCAACGGTCGCGGCGGTGCTGCTCGTCGCCGAGGCGATCCGGGGCCGCGGGCATCCCATCCCGTGTGCGCTCGGTGCGGACCGAGGCCTCCCGTATGCGTCGGGAGGGCGTTGCGCGATGCTCCAAGGGGCACCCTTGCCTTGGGGAGGCAGAGCTCTCGGCTCATCAGACTGCGACATCTTCCAGGAGATCCTTGAGTTCACCCTGGATACGCCGCCCCTCGGTAGTGGATGGCTCCGGCATTGTTCGGAGTAGCGTCGCCGCTGCAGCTTGGTCCTGGCTGGCCCCGCTGAAGGTCAGGGGCAGCCCTGCCCTGGCACTGCCAACGATACGGCGCTGGACGTCCCGGGCCCGATGACACACTCCTCTGGCTAGTGCCCGGCCTGCCCATTCCTGCTCGATGTTTTGTCGGAGCTGCACAAGCCGCTTCGCTTCCTCGTCGAGCTTGGCCTGCATCTCGCGGAGTTGCTCGAGCTGTGTGTCCTGACCCCTCGCAGGGACTGGGACCACAGCTAGCTCCCGCGGGATCTCAACGCGAGACGCAGGCACAGGGGTGTTGTCATCCTCCGGCATGCCGAGGTGGTTGTCTTTGCCGTGATCCCCCTGATCCATGTGGAAACACTCGCGACTTGGGTCGTAACCCTCGTCGCTGAGGCTGTGGCCATCGTCAGAGCAGCCGGAGAGGCAGTAGTCACATGCGGACATGAAGTCTCGCATGGCACTGGGATCACGGAGTCCGGAGAAATACCAACCGAAGTCGGGGTCGTCCTCTTCCTCGAAACCTGCGGGTCCGGAGGTTGAGTCGGCCGTCATTCGGTCCCAAGATGACCACATATGGTACCCTAGAAGGTCAGGATATGCCCTCGCGAAAGCGCTCACCGAAGAGGGGTCGCTTGGTGGATCGAAGCTGAATCTAAAGGGAACAGGGTGGAAAACGGATGGTACCTTTTGGTCGATGGACGGTGGTGAAGTCGCATCGGGGACGGACTGCACCGTTATCTCAGGTACGAGGCTAACGCCCAGCAAGTCCTTCGCGAGGGTGCTGGGTCATCAGTCCGCTTGGGGTTGGCACGTTGCGGGGAAGCGACACCCGTCGTTGTCTCAGGTGCGAGGACAACACCCGACATGTCCCCCGCAGGGGTGCCAGCGTCGTCGACTCGCTCTGGTCCGACAGCCGACGAGGTGCCGCCTCCTGCCTAGCCACGGTTGCCCCCGTCTCCTCCTCCTCTGGCGAGGAGGGTGGCGGGGCAAACCCGGGTGTTCCTCTTCTGCCGCGGGGAGATGCCGTCGTCGAGTTCTCCGCTGCCGGGCGAGCTGATGACCGTCGTTGTTGTCGTGCTGCAAGGGGAGGAGTACCATGTTGTAGCTGCCGTCGCGGGACATGAACTCGAGACTCCCGAAGCGGAGCACCGTCCCGGGCCGAAAATGCTGCTGAAGGCTACCCATCTGGAACTCAACGGGAAAGTGTTTATCAACACGCAGCAGGCCCCTACCTGGCACGCCAACTGTCGGCGTTTCGGACCCGCGAGGACCATCAACCGACCAGTTAATTTATCGCTGCGTGCCCCTGCCTAGATGGGTTGATGCAAGATGGAACACAAGCGGGAGGGAATGAGGCTAATATTATCTTGCACCGAGGTGCTCGTAGTAGGTGTTACGAGCGTCGCAAGAGGGCGAGAGCGAGAAAGAGAGAGAGTGGGTTCGGTCTTGAGATGAGGCGCCTGAGTTTGCCTCCGCCGCGTCTCTCCTACTCTGCCTGCCTCTGCTCGTCCTCTCCCTGTGTGCGTGCCCTGTTTGCGTTTGCGTCTGTCGTCCCCCCTTTAGGAAGGCCCTGGACATCCCCTTTTATAGATACAAGGAGGTGCCCAGCTGTACAATGGGGGTGTAGCTATGTGCTAACGTGGCTGGCGGAGGAGTGCCTTGAGCCCTGCATACGTGATAACGTGGCCGTCGGAGAAGTGCCTTGAGCCCTGTAGAGGCATAGCTGGCGGTGCGGCATGGATCCTGCTGACGTTTCCTTGCTTCCGTAGGGGGTTGAGAGCAACTGACATCATGGGCGCACGCGGGGAACCATCATTACCTGTTACCGGAGTAACCTTAGATGGGACACCGGTCTTGTTCCTTTATAGCCTGAGGCAGCTAGCTAGGGGTAGGGTAATGATGTATCCCCTGTAGCGTAGTCGGTCCGAGGCCGACGTCGGGCAAGGCGGAGACTTCTCCTGAGGCCGAGGTTGAGGTCGGGCGAGGATGTGACTCCTCCCGAGGCTGAGGCCGAGGCCCAAGGTTGGGCGAGATGGGGACCTTCCCCCGAGGCCGAGGCCTGGGGTCGGGTGAGGCGGAGCTCCCTGTCGCGCCCGAGGCTGAACTCAGGAGAGGTCATGACTTACTGTTGCTATTCTGACCCTGGTGGTTGGCACAGTAGCCGGAGCGGGGCGAACAGTGCTGTTTTCCTGTCAGAACGGTCAGTGAAAGGGCGAAGTGACTGCGGTCACTTCGACCTTGCCGACTGAGGCACGCGTGTCAGGATAAGGTGTCAGGCGATCACCGCATTAAATGTGCATGCGATACGGTCGGTTGGTAGGGCGATCCGGCCGAGGTCGCTGTATGACAAAGTCTGCCTGAGCTGGGCTTCGGTCGAGCCGAGGGTGCACCCACTGCCTGAGGAGGCCCTCGGGCGAGGCGTGAATCTGTCCGGGACTATTGTTCCCGCCCGAGGCCGAGGCTGGGCTCGGATGAGGTCGCGTCCCTTGGTAGACGAGACCCTGACTTGAATCATGCTTATCAGTTTTTGCGGTTTGTTCTGAAGGTGTTTTCCAGCCAGGTTAAGGAGCATTGGGGGTACCCCTAATTACGGTCCCCGACAGAATTATAGTCTAATCTTAGGCAGAGATTGGATTCATGCTAATCAATGTATACCTTCTACTTTACATCAAATGTTACTACAATGGGTAGGCAATGATGTAGAACAAGTACATGCTGATGCATCGGCCTGCATCGCCGTGGCCGATGCCCCTGTACTTTGGACCTATGAGACTGCTACATGTCTCACAGGAGTTGACTTTTCTGATTATCAATTCATAAGTATAGATAGGAAAGGCTTCACCCCTGTAATGCTAGAGCCGATGGAAAATCAGCTGAATCCTAAGTAAAGTTTAAATAATGAGTACACTCATAAGAAACATGTCCTAGGCCATGGACAGTCCGGTCCTTGAGGTCGGATGGTCCGATCTTTCGCAGGATGGTTTGGCCCTTATGGTCGGACAAGGGTCGCAACATGGATCTAGTGTCGCGGATGGTCCAGCCTTCGAGACCGAACGGTCCGCACCCATGCAAAGACCATCTAGTTCCTTTGAGGGAGGCCTAATAGAGGAATTTAGTGATCTCGACAAGTTAGGACAGAGGTTTACATCGGCCGATCCTTTGGAGGAGATCAACATAGGAGATGGTAAAACTTCGAGGCCGACTTTTGTCAACAAGACCCTAGAGACCGATCCTAGAAATAAAATGATCGGTCTATTAAAAGAGTATTCTAATTGCTTTGCTTGGAATTACACTGAGATGCTAGGATTAAGCTGAGAGATAGTAGAGCATCGACTGCCTATTAAGTTCGGTTTTAGACCTTTCAAGCAGAAAGCTAGAACATTTCGTCCAGACTTACTCCCACGAATAAAGGACAAAATTCACTGTCTGCTAGAAGCTAATTTTATTAGACCTTGCAGATACACGGAGTGGGTCTCCAATGTTGTGCCGGTGGAAAAGAAAGGATCAGGTAAGCTCAGAGTATGCATTGATTTTCGCAATTTGAATAGAGCAACTCTTAAAGATGAATATCCCATGTCCATAGCCGACACGTTGATCAATAATGCGTCAGGAAATAGAATTATTAGCTTTCTTGATGGTAATGCCAGATATAATCAGATTTTCATGGCCAAAGAAGATGCGTCCAAAACGACCTTTATATGTCCAGGCTTTATTGGTTTTATTTGAGTGGGTTGTCAATGACATTTGATATAAAAAATGTTGGTGCTACTTATCAGAGGGCTATGAATTTGATCTTTCACGAGCTGTTGGGAAACACTTTGGAAGTCTACGTTGATGATATCGTAGCCAAATCGACTGAGTTTAGTTCTCATATAGCTGATTTGCACAAAAACTTTGATAAAATGCGTCGGTATGGTCTAAAAATGAACCCACATAAATGTGCTTTTAGAGTGTCGGCTGGTAAGTTCTTAGGATTCATCATTCATAAACATGGTATAGAGATAGACCCTGACCGAATTAAATCCGTTCGGAATGTGGGACCTCCAACATGTAAGCTTGAAATGCAGAAGTTCCTCGACAAGATAAATTATTTACGAAGGTTTATTTCTAATCTAGCCGGGAAGATCAATGCCTTCTCTCCTGTCGTTCGCCTTAAAAATGATGTTGAATTAACCTGGGGGCAGAACAACAAGAAGCATTTGACCTTATTAAAAGATATTTTCTTCGGCTCCCGTATTAAAAGCACCACAAGCAGGAGTACCGTTCAGATTATACATTGCTGCCGAAAATAAAGTTATTGGAGCTATTCTGACACAACAAAACGAAGGAAAGGAGCATGTGGTAACCTACCTAAGTCGGAGGCTGGTGGATGCTGAAACAAGGTACACTTTCATTGAGAAGTTATGTCTATGCCTGTTTTATGCTTGCACCAAATGTAAATGTTATTTGCTATCTAGTCATTGTATTGTTTTTGGTCAAACCGATGTGATCAAATACATGTTGCAAAACCCGGTTATGAGTGGTAGAATTGGTAAATGGGCTTATGCACTTATAGAATATGACTTGGCTTATGAACCATTGAAATCTATAAAAGGCCAGGTCGTAGCAAATTTTATTGTAGACCATCGGGTTGATGATACTCATGAGCTAGACATATCATACCTCACTGTTACTCCTTGGACTTGATATTTTTATGGATCGGTTTGCAATGAAGTACAAGGAATTGGCATTGTTCTTGTTTCACCAAGTAATGTTTCCTTTGGCTTCTCTAGCCGATTAAAAACTTACTGCACTAACAATCAAGCTGAATATGAGGCCCTTCTGTTCGGCTTGGAGCTTCTAAACTATATGGGAGTAAAACATGTGAAGGCATATGATGATTCTCAGCTGGTTGTCCAACAGGTATTAGAAGAGTATCAATGTTTAAATGATACTCTAAATAGTTACCTTGAAAAATGTTGGGGCATAATTCATCCTTTTGATGAATTCGGCATTCGACACATATCCAGGGTTGAAAATTGCAGAGCTAACAATTTAGCGCAGGATGCATCAGGTTATTGGATAAAGTGGGGGAGGTTTCACAACACTGAAAATTTGATAACCGATGTCGCGCGAGATTCCGAGGTCTCGGGCCGTCCGGGTATGGGAGACAGACCGTCCGACGGTGTCAGGAAAGTTCTCCTAATTGATTCGACTGATAACAGAGCTAATGCAATTGATTGGAGGACGCCCATAATTAATTACATATGAAATCCCAGTGTTAGGACAGATAGGAACATTCGGCGTACAACTTTCAAGTATGTTTTAATGAGTGATGAACTTTACCGCCGAACAGTCAACGATATCTTGCTTAAATGCTTGGGCCTAGATGATGCTATATTAGCCATGGCCGAAGTACATGAGGGGATTTGTGGTACCCATCAATCAGATCCAAAGATGAAGTGGTTATTACGAAGATCTGGCTTCTTTTGGCCTAACATGATAGCTGATTATTTCAAGTACTATAGAGGATGCCAAGTATGTCAAAAATTCGGTTACTTACAGTTGGTCCTTGCAGCCGAATTACATCCTATCATTAAGCCTTGGCCTTTCAGAGGATGGGGATTGGACTTTATAGGAGAGATCCATCCTTAATCATCAAAAGGGCATCAGTTCGTGTTAGTTGCCACTGACTACTTTACCAAATGGACTGAAGTCATTGCTCTGAAGAACATGACACACAAGGAGGTAATTGAGTTCATAACTGAGCATATTATTCATAGATTCGACATTCCCCAGACTTTGACTACAGACCAGGGGGCTTCTTTATGTCAAAGGAGGTACGTGAGTTTGCTGAATTATATAGAATTAAATTGCTCAATTCATCTTCGTATTATGCTCAGGCCAATGGATAGGCCGAGTTTAGTAATAGGACATTGATTAGCCTAATAAAGAAGAAGATATTTGATCATCCTAAGCATTGGAATAGGATTTTGTCCGAAGCTTTACGGGATCATAGAATATCTAAACATCATGGTACTAAAGTATCTCCGTTTGAGCTTGTCTATGGGCAGGAAGCAATGTTACCTGTAGAGATAAGTTTAAATGTTGTCAGGTTCGCTAAGCAAAATGATCTGACTGTCGATGATTAATATAATTCAATGATGGACAATATTGATGAAGTGACCAACAAGAGAGTGACAACCTTAGGAGAAATAGAAAAGGACAAGATCATGCTCGTCAAAGCTTTTACAACAAGAAGGTCAAGGCTAAATCGTTCCAAGTAGGGGACCTGGTATGGAAGACCGTCTTGCCTCTAAGGAGCAAAGACCGAATGTTTGAGAAGTGGTCGCCAAGCTGGAAAGGCCCTTATAAGGTCATACAGGTGATGTCCCGTAACGCCTACTTGTTGCAAACATTACAAGGCAAAGACTTGCCCAAGGCGTTAAACGGGTGTTTCCTCAAGCAGTACCATCCTAGTATGCGGCAAGATGTCTAAGGAAACCGATGTGATCACATCATGTTAGTTGCTTTTGGTTCACTTACCTCCGCCAAAAGGCAGGGGGCATATGTTGGGCACCAAAATGGGCGATCGGACGGTCCGGCCTTAGGGACAGACGGTCCGAACTGGTGGTGGAGACGGTCCGTGCGCGCAGGATCAGTTACGGTTCTGAGTTTCTTGTGGGATTTGTTAGCTATAATCGCGGATTTAGCTCAGGATACGGATTGAAACGGGTCCAGACCTCCCCTCTATATATAGATAGAGGACTACGACCGATTGATCATCAACAATCGAATCAATAATCAGTTTATCTCTCATTTTTACCTTAGACATTAGGAGTAGTTCTAGTTTAGCCTCTCAATCCCAAAATTCTCCGGTTCTCTTTGGCTCTACGTCGATTAGAGGTGTCTAGGTCGGACTACCGACCCTAGACAACACTTAGGATCTCTCCTCCCTGACGGGGTCTCTCCTGGGAGCGAGATCCATGCACCGCCGACGACCTTCGCCGCCCCTGCGCACGCGCAGACCATCCAGCTCGTCAGGCAAGAACACCAGCCCCTGTGCCAGGTCACGGACCGTCCGGCCCCTGGCCGCGCACCGTTCGCGCCTATGTAGAGAGCATCACCGCCAGTTCTCAACGCAGTGATTAGCGCTCAGATCGGCGTCAACAACTGTATTTACAAATTTACTAGGTAAGTGCTTGTACATTGCGACGATATCTATATATTAAGGTAGACCTTATTCAAATGGAATAGTGTTGTATGCATGTGTGGGGCGCGTCACTGGTGTACATGTCCAAATAGACAATGAGTAAAAATATTGTTGTATTAATTAATGAGATGATGAAATTAGACTATATGCAAACCAAGTCTATTAATGCTTAATCTATCATTAAAATGTTGAAAGTAAGGACTCATTTTAGTAAGCTTTTATGTAAACTATTAAAGTTGATTCTTGCTAAAAGCCTTCCTTGATTCCCAAATCCAGCATATCCTTGAGAGTCTTTTTCCTTAGTCGGGTAAGACTTGTGAAAGTACACTCCGTACTCAGGGTTTTCAAACCCATGTTGTTGCATGTAATCAGGAGTATTCTAGGAGTCCCTGTGGCTGGAAGATGCTTCTAGTCTTGAAGGAGGATTAGTTAGGTTTATGTGTGAGCTTTGGAAGGGTTCTACCTTCATGGTTTTGTATGTAAGTTATGCACTTTGAGTTCTATCCGGACTTGTAATAAATATTACTCTTTCTATGTAATAAAACTTGAGTTTTGAAATGTTTGTAAAGTATTCCACTCTATCTTCAATGTATGTGTGTATCAAAGGTGATTACTGTAATATACATGTTTTGTGGGAGATCTCTAGGATAAGGAGTTCAAGTTGTTGAACTCGATAGCCTTGTTAAGTTACACGGTACACATGCATAGCCATCTAAGGCCGTCAATGGCAAGGATTGGTGCATGTGGGCCTGATAACTTGGGAGGGCTATCACAAATACCCAAGTGAAGCGGGAATTGTCATGAACAATAACAAGATCATACTTACTTCCCATGATGCTAAGATAAGCAACGAGCCCGAAGAGATCCATATGGAAAAGCTCCAATGGTCTTGACGTCTTCATCACGTTCTTGCTTGGATGTCTTGTCCCCACCTGTTTCCTTGCTTGACACGCTGCACAAGGTCAGTCTTACTCAAAACAGACATCTGTTAGTCCTAACACATGTTTTCTGTTTAGAAGCTTATGAAGGTTCTTCATCCCAACATGTGTTAGATGGCAATGCCAAAGCCAGCCCATGTTAGTCTTAGCAAGTAAACATGCATCTAGATCGACATTTTCTTTAGTAAAATCTACTAAATAAAGCTTGGCGTCAGATACACTTTTGAATGCTAATGAACCATCACTTCTTATAAAGACAATTACATCAACAATTGTAAATAAACAATTATATCCCATGTGACATAACTGACTTACAGAAAGCAAATTATATCCAAGCCATTCTACCAAAATGACATTAGAAATGGAATGCTCGGTAGTAATCGCTATTTTACCTATCCCCTTTACCTTGCCTTGATTCCCACCCCCAAAGATAATCGTGTAATGGGAATCCTGATTCTTGACGTATGAGGTGAACATTTTCTTCTCCCCTGTCATGTGGTTTGTGCATCCGCTACTAATGATCCAACTTGAGCCCTCGGATGCATAAACCTGCAAGGAATTTAGGCTTAGGGTTTAGGTCCCCAACTTTTGTTGGGTCCCGTCAGATAGTTACATAAGATTTTGGAACCCAAATTCAAGCCTTACCTTTCTTACATTTCGGTCCCACATTTGTAGCAACAATTCTATCATTCTTGTAATAAATTACATAGGATGCATCAAAAGTACAGAATAGAATAGAAATTCCATGAGATGCACTCCTATCCTTAGACGCATGAGAGACAACATGAGATTCATGGCGCCTAGTTAGTTCTACTCATATTAGAATCACTAGATGAATCAAACATAGTGCGAGGAGTAAAGACACCATCAGGACGCTTTGGAAAAGTAAAACTATCATTACAAATATCATGATGAGCATTATGAGACACATTTTTAACATGAGAATACAAATAAGCATGGTTCTTCTTTTCATGAAAAGAATGCAAGCTACTAACCATAGGTGCCTTCCCCTTCTCCTTTGTGAAGTTGAGGACCTTTTGGCTCTTAGTGTCCTTGGTTCCCTTTTGGAAACCAAGTCCATCCTTACTAGAGGGATGTCTACCAATGGTGAAGCATCCCTGGCAAATTTAATTGTTTCTACTTCATTTTTGCAAGTTTTAAGTTGAACATTTAACTGAACAATTTCATCATTCAACTTTGCAATAGTAGAGGCATGATTACTACAAGCATTAAAATCATGGTCTTTACATTTAGCACAAATTGAAACATGCTCAATGGATGAACTAGCAACATTTAATTTTTTCTACTCTAGCATTCAAATCATCATCTAAACTCTTTGTTGGTCACTTGTTCTCGAAAGCTATGAATCAAGAACAAGGCAACACAAATGTTAATGGTAAAAGACCTTTGTCCTTTGTAACATTATTTCCTTTAGGATATAATGATCTTCGGACGAAGGTCATGAAGGACGTACCTTCATCATTTCAATATGCATAGATATAAACATGAACATATGAAACACAGAAAGAGCATGAATAATCATTTTAAATCATTAGATTATTCATATTGCCATTACAAAATTATAGACAAACATAAATGATATTTAAATTACATTTGTACCTTCGGCTTAATAGAAGGTAAAAATCCGAGAGTGACGTGCGAATGATTACAAGTCAGCGTGAATAGTACGGGGGTATTGTTCATCTATTTATAGGCACGGGACACAGCCCGGACAAAATTACACTCGTGTCCTTGATAACTAATCATAACCATGACACAAATTATCAGGGACTATGCAGTCTTTTCCTCTTTAAGTTGGTGCCACCCTTCGTCTCAAGCGTGTCATCATGTCGAAGCTCTTTGAATCGTAGCTTCGACATATATCTTCATGTCGTGACTGCTTGCATATCATCTTGCCAAAGGTGTTTTTGCTTAGAGGACCTTCGGCGGAGAAGAAGGCCCCCAACAGTAGCCCCTTCGTGGTGCTAGATCGTTTTTCGTAACGAGCTCGACCCGCGAAAAACTCGAAGGCTTCAGAATGCCAAAGGTCCAAAAAACACCTTCCTTGAGCTCGTTGCCGAGAAATGATTATAATATTCCAAGCGTCGAGCGGTCCACCGTTCAGCGTGTACAGACGTCCTGGCAGTTCGCCTTCCCCCCTACAGCACTATATAAACAGACGGGTTGGTGAGGAGTTACCACAACATTCATTGTTATTGCACTGTTGTGCTGTTAAAAATTTGAATCATAGCCGAAGCTCTCTACATTGCGCCTTCAAGCAAACGCTTCATCGTTTAAGGTTAACTTCGTAAGACGGGTTAGCTTCGTTAAACGGTAAAAACCATCGAAATGGCTAGAGTGCGATCAACTGCTAGAGTATCTCGTGAGGGGGATGAAACCGAGGCCGCTGAAACAACACCGATTTCAGAAGTAATGAAGTGACCAGGTTTGGTTGTGGCTGACGAAGGTGCTTCTAATGCCGAAGCTGAACATACTGTGGTTGAGGGTGAAGATGGTGAGAGTGAAAAAGATTACAACATTCTGATCCCAACGAAGCCTAGTCATCTAGATTTTGAAAAATCTACTGTGACTGAAGATGATATGCCTATGATGATGAAGTTGGGCTATTTTGGAGAGGCTGAGGGTAAGCTTATTTGATTTGCTGGAGAAGAGACTATCCTAGAGCCAAAGAAAGATGAAGTTATCGTTTTCAAGAGCTTCTTTAGAGCGGGGCTGTGATTCCCCCTGAATGAGATGATAGGGTTAGTTCTAAAGAACTTCAAAATATATCTTCATCAGCTGACTCCTAACGCTATTGTTAGGCTAAGCGTCTTTATCTGGGCCCTCCGAAGCCAAGGGATGAGCCCAGATGCCGAAGCTTTCTGCCGAGTGCATGAGCTGCACTATCAAACGAAGGCCAGGACAGATGGTCTTCACAAAAATTTTGGTTGCTACAATTTTGCGTATCGAAAGGATACAAAGGCACTAGTCCTCAGCTACCGCACAAAGTGGCCAACTGGCTGGAAAAATGAATGGTTCTACATGAAGGCTGACGAGAAAAATAGGGAGAAAGCTGATGACCATGGTCATGAGTCCACTGAGTTTAAGCTTCGGAATGACCTGGCCCTTATGTAATATGCAAGTGGGTTCACCGTGTCAGTTGGCTGAAGTGGAATTTAGAGTGGTAGCTGAGCAGATCAGTACCAGATACTTGGTGCAAGTATATTCGGCGAACAGAACATATCCTACGTCAAGTGGCTAGGGAATGCCGAAGAAGAAGGAAGCGGGGAAGAAGCATGAACTTGTTCGACTTGCTTACCGCTTCAAATTTGAGAAACAATTCAAAAAGCCTTGCAAAGAATGGCTAGACATGATTGAGACCATGTGCAATGAAATACTTGGAAATTATACCAAAAAGGAAGACCAACTGATGACCGCAGCCTTCGGTACCCGGCCGAAACGAAGACTGAACAGAGTAATGGATGCCTTGAATTTTGATTATCCAGATTATGAAAAACTTGACAAAGGAGCCGAAGGGGTTAAAAGGAAAAGGGTTGTCAGCATTCTGAGCAGGCAAGCTGCTAGAATGGTAAAGGAGGACAAGAAAGCTTCAAAGAAGGCAAAAGCTACTCCTGAGCCAAAGGTGGCAGTTTCAGAAAAGAGGAAAGCTGAAGCTCCGGAGCCGAAGGTAACTGAGGCAATGGAAAAAAACTCCTTCAACACCTCCTGCTGCTGAAATAGCAGATATTCTAAAGGTAATGACTAAATCTTTACCCATCAAGCTGCTAAGTCCTCTGGGGCCAGAACTGACAAAACTTTTACAAAAGAAGGATGAGCCTTTGGCTACAAAGGAGAAGGCTGATGGTCATAAAAAACGAAGAATTGTTAATGTCATGCAAGCCATCAAGCAGACACCACCACTGGCCTCGACATCCAAAATAGCACCTATCGCAAGTGCCGAGGCCACTGCCGAAGCTGATACCTCTGCCGAAGCTGCAGCTGCTGCTGAAGCTGCCAATCTTGAAAGTACATTGTCAGGGATTGATAAACTTCTTTCGGATATGGCTGCAGAAGAGACAGCTGCAGTTGTAGAGAAGGTCATGGTCATAGTGCCTGACAAAGGGAAAAAGATTGCTAATGCTGCTTCGGAAGAAAGGGACTTTGACCTTCGGAATCTGGTAGGTCAAGAACTATCCGAGACCTAAAAGAAGGAGCTATAGGAATATGGGATAGCATATGGCTACCAGCCAGGAGCTATGCACTTCGATGGAATTGACAAAGGGGCCTTAGGATGCATTCGCGATCGCGCCGGGGCAAAGATAATCGGCACTCTATCAAAGAGTGTCGGTTTCCCGAAGCTTGAGGCTGATATTAGCGGCTACAGGCGGCAACATATCGTCGACAGTCTGTTTTACTCCAATTTTAAGGTAAAATTCTTTTTGCCTAAATCTATGCTTTTCTTTGTGATGAAGCAAAATTTCCTGATGTCAGCTTATTTCTACAGAGTATGTTGTTAAGTAAAGCATTGAGGATGCAACAAGACCTCGAGGACAAGAAAAATGAAATCATAATCGAGGGCTTGGAGAGTAAAATCAAAGATTACAAAGCTTCTCTAGAGAAGAAGGATTTCCTGCTTCAAGCAACAGAGGGTTCGCTCGTAGAAATTCAAACTGAGAATGTTAGATTAAGCGAGGAGCTTCTCCAAAGTCAAACAACCTTAAAAAACAAATCAGAGAGCTTCGAACAAAAGAAGAAAGAAATGCAAGCAAAATATGAAGCTAAAGCTGATAAAAATACTAAGCTGCAAAAATCATTGAAGGACCTTCGAGATACATGTTTAAATTTTGGCAGCTGCTGTGTGCAACGGTTGAAAGGGGTCTTCAGCTCGGTTGGGGCCAATTCTGAAGATATTATCCCTTCGTCTGAAGACATATCAAATACTTTCAAACATATTGAAAACGAAGTTGATGCACTCAATGAAGTGATAGCTAGGCATGGTGACTTATGTGCTTTGCTAGCTTCTCGAGGCACAGCTGCCACATTCTTGAAAGCCGGTTGCACGCATGCGAAGACAGTGAACAGACCAACCTTCAGCCTGTCGCCATTAGATTTGATTGATATTCCTAGTGAAGCCCGAAGCATCGGAAACAGATTCATAGCTCAAATTTGGGCTAAGGGTGGGCGAGAGTTGGCTGGGGATGAAGCCCGAAACCTGCTTAAACCAGTACGAAACTCATACCTGTTGCTTGCCTAGATTCTTATAATTACTTTTACCTCATTCCATTGTTTGTGTGCAGGATAGCGGTGCCAAAGATTGATAACCCAAAGCACATTCCGAAGGTTGTTGAGATGAAGCTTCTCTTTAAGCCTTCCTGTATAGAGCTTAGAAAGATTTGCATTATCTTTGCAAAAAATTGTAATCGAGAATTGAACAGTACTTTGTATATTTGTCCATACATTGTAATATATTTTTACCTTTCCATCCATGTACGGATTGACGAATTGCTTTGCTATGGACGAAACTTGTATCTTTTGAGCCGAAGGCGAAAAACACTTTCCCTACTTTTCGTACACATCGAAGCATTTCCTTGCATAAAATATGTTTGAAACGAAGCTAAGCTTCTTCGTGTTCATCGAAGCACCTTGTCGTTGAAGCCGAAGTATTTCTGTTCGTGCTTTATGTCATGATGATGATCCTACGAATGTCTAAATGAATGTCTGTATGAATGCAATGCATGATGTGATGTAATATGCAAATGAATGTCCCAAACGCACACGAAGCCACACCCAGACTCTGCATCCCCTTAGGAACGACTTTAGAGTCTTTAAGCTCTGCATTCCCTTAGGAACGACTTTGTAGCTTCTTCACCTTCTATTTCGGTGACATTTAAGCTCTGCATCCCCTTAGGAACGACTTTGGAGCTTCTTCACCTTATATTTCGGTGGTATTTGGCTCTGCATTCCCTTAGGAATGACTTTTGAGCTTCGGAACTTACACTGCGCTCCCTTAGGAATGACTTCTGTAGCTCTAGAACTTATGCCGCGCTCTCTTAGGAACGACTTTTTGCAACTTCGTCATCCTTGGGGTGGTTACAGCTCTGCATCCCCTTAGGGACGTCTTTTGAGCTTCTCACTGTTTTCTTTTGCACTCGATGGTGCAGGCTCTGATTTTACATATTACATCTTTGGGGGATTTTGGCCCTTGTATTGCATGGGGCTAAATAAGAATGAAAATTACAATCTATGGCCCCATTAAAAACCTTTCTCCCCTCCTTAAAGGAAAAGGGTGCCATAGGAAAAATGAAAAAAGATTACATCAATTACACATAGTACCGTCGAAGCTCATCCGCATTCCAAGATCTGGGTATGTCGTTGCCGTCCATATCCTTCAATCTGTAAGAAACGGGTCTTGACAAAGATACTACCAGAAAAGGACCTTCCCACTTCAGCTGTAACTTGCCCACTGTATCTGGGTTGGCCACTCTCCAAAGCACCAAATGACCTGGCTTGATGTTTTTCAATCGAACTTTCCTATCACGCCATTTTATTATTTCGGCCTGATACTTATTGATGTGTTCTATGGCCTGAAGTCTGGTCCCTTCTATAGTGTCTTTTGTTATTTGAGAATCAACTTCATCCTCTGCTGAAGCTGTTGTTCTTATTGATCCTGTCTTTGCTTCTTCTGGTGTTATTGCTTCGTCACCGAACATGAGCTTGAAAGGTGTAAAACCTGTTGACCTTGATACAGTTGTGTTGTGGCTCCACACCACTTTAATCAACTCATCTGTCCACTTTCCTCTGGGCTGGTTGAAGATTAACTTCATTATTCCTGTCATTATAATTCCATTTGCTCTTTCTACCAACCCATTTGATTCTGGATGCCTTACTGATGCAAAATGAATTTTTGTACCAATTCGGTCACAGAAATCTTTGAATGTTTTAGCATCAAATTGAGTTCCATTGTCCACGGTTATTGCCTTCAGCACACCGAAGCGACAAACAATGTTTTGCCAAAAGAATTTCTGTACTGTGGTCGAAGTTATTGTGGCTAAGGGCATTGCTTCGATCCACTTAGAGAAATATTCCACTACTACGACGACATATTTCAAATTTCCTTGTGCTGGTGGAAGTGGACCTAACAAATCCAAACCCCACCTTTGCAGTGGCCAAGTTGGCTGTATTAACTGGGTTAGAGACGAAGGTTGTTTCTGGTCTTTTGCACATCTTTGGCAATTTTCACATTTTTGAACCAGATCTGCTGCATCCGAAGCTGCCTTCGGCCAGTAAAATCCTTGTCTGAAAACCTTCCCCAGCAAAGGCCTAGACCCAATATGAGACCCACATAAACCTGCATGGATTTCCTTCATCAGTTCTTGACCTTTGGTTCTGGACAAACACTTGAGTAGCGGAGAGCAGACTCCATGTTTATATAACTCCCCTTCTATGATCACATATGGTCTTGTTCTTGCTTCCATTGTTTTAGTATAAACTTCGTCATCCGAAAGACAGTTACCTTGGAGGAAAGATATAATCTTAGTCCTCCAATCTTCACTATGTACAGGTGATATTGCAAGCACTGCTCTCTCCATAAGTTTGAATGAAGGTGCTTTAATTGTTTCAAAGAAGACTTCTGAAGGCAAAGGAAGCCCATGTGCCGCTGACTTGGCTAGCAAATCTGCATGCTCATTTTCCCCCTTGGAATATTTTTTACAGAAAATCCTTCAAAAGAAGCCTCCAATCTTCGGACTGCATCCAAATATTTTTCAAGCTTCGGATCTCTTGCCTTGCTGTTTTTGTCTACATAGCCAGAAATAACTTGGGAATCTGTTTTAAGGATTGCCCTTCTTATTCCCATTGCCTTTAGCTTCCGAAGCCCTAACAGAAGAGCTTCGTATTCGGCAATATTATTTGTACAACTAAAGTACAACTTTACTGTGTAGCATGTTCTAACTTTAGAGGGTGCTACTAGAACAGCAGTCGCTCCTGCGCCGAAGGTTCCCCAAAGACCGTCACAGAATATCGTCTAGGCTTCGGCATCTTTTGTTGCTTCTTCTCCTTGAGCCCCTGGCGTCCAATCAGCAATGAAATCTGCTAACGCCTAAGATTGAATTGAGGATCTATGTACATAATCAATGGTGAATTCATTGAGTTCTGCAGCCCATTTTCCAATTCTTCATGTAGCTTCTCTGTTTCTCATTATATCCTTCAGAGGTTGCAATGAAGGGACTATTATGTGATATGCTTGAAAGTAATGCCGAAGCTTTCTGGAGGCCATTAACACAGCATACAATACCTTCTCCAATTCTGTGTAATTTTTCTTTGATAAACTGAGTACTTCGGAGACGAAGTATACTGGTGCTTGTCTTTTTACTTGGCCATCTTGCTTCTCCTATACAAGTGCTGCACTGACTGTAGAATGGGAGGCAGCCACATACAGGAGTAACGAAGTTCCTGATGAAGGTGGAGTTAGGGTTGTCAAGTCTATCAGGTATTGCTTTAATTCTTCGAAAGCCTTCTATTGAGCCAGACCCCATTGAAAAACTTTGGCTGACTTTAGTATTTCAAAGAATGGTAGATTCCTCTCTGCTGATCTTGATATAAATCTATTCAGCGATGCCAGTCTTTCTGCCAATCACTGAGACCCTTCTTTGAATTTTGTGGCTCCATCCGAAGGATAGCTTCGATCTTACTTAGGTTAGCTTCAATACCCTTTGTTGATACCAGACAGCCAAGAGACTTGCCCTTCTTTACTCCGAAAACACACTTTTCTAGATTTAACTTGAGACCAGCTTGCCTAAAATTGGCAAACATCTCTTGCAAATCGGCAATATGATTTTCTTGTTTCGTGCTTTTTACTATGATGTCATCAACATAAGTTAGCACCTTCCTGCCTATTTGAGAGTGAAGAACCTTGGCTGTCATTCTGCTGAAGCTTCCTCAGCATTTTTGAGCCCCTCGAGCATCCAAAGGTAACAATAAGTACCACTAGGAGTTATGAAGCTTGTCTTTGGCTCATCCTCTCTCTTCATCCAAATTTGATGATAACCCGAGTAGCAGTCCAATAGGCTCATGAGTTCCGAAGAAGCTACGACATCTACAAGGGAGTCTATTCTTGGTAAAGGGAACTCATCCTTCGGACATGCCTTATTGAGATCTGTGAAATCAATACACATTCTCCATTTCCCATTAGCCTTCTTCACCATAACAGTGTTAGCTAACCACTCTGGATATGTTACTTCTCTCATGACACCAGCACTGAGAAGTCTCTTTACTTCATTCCGAGCACCTTCGGCTTTATCCTTAGACATTTTCTGAAGTCTTTGCTTTCTTGGCCTGAAAGATGGATCCACATTGAGTGAATGCTCAATGACATCTCTGTTAACACCATAGAGATCGTTAGCTGTCCAAGCGAAGACATCTTTGTTGTTGAACAAAAATCTTAGCAGGGTCTTTTCTTGTTCACCAGATAACTGAGATCCCAGCAGTACCTTTTGGTATGCTATATCTTCACATAGGAGCATAGGCTTTGGTTGATCCGCCGAAGCAGCCTTCTCTCTTTTGTGCTTATATTGCTGAGAAGCTTCAGCTCCATCTATGTTATGGATCGCCTTTGGATCCGTCCAACTCCCTTCAGCCCTCCTGGCAGCTTCTTGACTCCCATGAACAGCAATGGGCCCTTGTTCCAAAGGTATCTTCATGCATAAGTATGCTGGATGGAGTATTGCTTCGAAGGCATTAAGCGTCCCTCGACCAATGATTGTGTTGTATGGGTACTCCATGCCAACAATGTCAAAGACAACTTGTTCAGTTCTTGTGTTGTGGATGTAACCGAAGGTAACTGACATTGTTATTTTGCCAAGTGCCACAATCTGTCTTCCTCCGAAGCCACAAAGAGTGTGTGTTGCATCATGTATCTTGTCTTTTGTTTCTTGCATCTGTCTAAAAGCCTTTGCAAAGATGATGTCCGCTACACTACCTGTGTCAACCAGAACATTGTGGACCAGAAATCCCTTGATGACACAAGATATAACCATCGCATCATTGTGAGGATAGTTCTTAAGCTAAAGATCTTCCTGGGAGAAGGTGATTGGGATGTGAGACCACTTGGATCTGATGAAGGGTCCTTGTACCCCAACATGCTGCATTCTTCTTTATGTTTCCTTCTTTTGCTTCTTGTTAGCTGGTTCTGAGCATGAACCGCCTGTGATTGGGAGCACCAGCTTCGTAACCGAAGGTGCTACAACTTGGTTGTTGTACGAAGCCATCGTCACAATAGTGGAAGTTAGTTCACCAGAGGTGGGCGCCAATGTTGGTCACTTGTTCTCGAAAACTATGAATCAAGAACAAGGCAACACAAATGTTAATGGTAAAATACCTTCGTCCTTTGTAACGTTATTTCCTTTAGGATGTAATGATCTTCGGAAGAAGGTCATGAAGGACGTACCTTCATCATTTCAATATGCATAGATATAAACATGAACATATGAAACGCAGAAAGAGCATCAATAATCATTTTAAATCATTAGATTATTCATATTGCCATTACAAAATTATAGATAAACATCAATGATATTTAAATTACATTTGTACCTTCGGCTTGACAGAAGGTAAAAATCCGAGAGTGACGTGCGAATGATTACAAGTCAGTGTGAATAGTACGAGGGTACTGTTCATCTATTTATAGGCATGGGACACAACTGGACAAAATTACATTCGTGTCCTTGATAACTAATCATAATCATGACACAAATTATTAGGGACTATGCAGTCTTTTCCTCTTTAAGTCGGTGCCACCCTTCGTCTCAAGCGTGTCATCTTGCCGAAGCTCTTTCAATTGTAGCTTCAGCATATATCTTCATGTCCTACCTGCTTGCATATCATCTTGCCGAAGGTGTTTTTGCTTAGAGGACCTTCGGCGGAGAAGAAGGCCCCCAACACTCTCAATGCTAGTAATAGAGGAATGGCAAGAAGACAATTCAAAAGCAAGGATTTCATTCTTCTTTATTTCTAAAGCAAGAAAATTTTCTACTTCTACTACTTTGTCATGTTCCTTATGAAACAAATCCTCTTGTTTTTCTAGCAATCTATCCTTTTTACTAAGAGCATCAATTAATTCATTAATTTTATCTACCTTAGATCTATATAAGCCCTTAAAAAGATTGCTATAGTCAACGTCATCATCATCATCATCATCATCGCATTCTTCATCATTAGAAGAGATATACTTAGGAGTATCGTGTGTACGTACCTTCTTCTCTTTTTCCATGAGGCAAGTGTGATGCTCGTTGAGGAAGAGGGAGGATTTATCGAAGGCGGAGGCAACAAGTCCTTCATCGTCGGAGTCGTATGAAGAACAGTTCGAATCCCATTCCTTGCCAATGTGTGCCTCGCCCTTCGTCTATCTATAGAACTTCTTTTTCTCCTTCCTATTCGTGTCTTGTACCTGGTCATTATCATAATTGGGGCATTGAGCAATAAAATGACCAGTCTTACCACACTTGAAGCATGAATGCTTTCCCCTTGATTTGTTCTTGTTGGGGTAGTCCTTGTGTCCTTTCAATGCGGTCTTGAAGCGCTTTATTACAAGCGTCGTTTCCTCCTCATTAAGTCCAACCACCTCCACTTGCGTCACCTTGTTTGGGAGTGTCTCCATGCTGACCGTTGCTTTGAGTGCAACGGGTTGCGGCTCGTAGAGAGGAAAAGGTACATTGGCGATGTCGTCGATGTACCTTGCTTCTTTTACCATCATGTGATTGCTTACAAACTTACCAAGGATTTCCTCGGGTGACATTTTGGTATACCTGGGGTTTTCACAAATAAGATTAACAAGATGGGGATCAATTATAGTAAATGACCTTAACATGAGGCGCACAACGTTGTGATCCGTTTGTCTTGTGTTTCCATAGCTTCGAATCTTGTTCACCAGGGTCTTGAGCCTGTTGTCGTTTGAGTTCTCTCCTCAGCCCTTTTTATGGCGAATCTCCCTAGTTCGCCTTCCACCAACTCCATCTTGGTGATCATCATAGCATCATTACCCTCATGAGAGATCTTGAGAGTGTCCCATATTTGCTTGGCATTGTCCAAACCACTAATCTTGTTGTATTCATCCCTGCCTAGAGATGCTAAAAGTACAATAGTAGCTTGGACATTTTTATGAGTTTGCTCATTAATAAATATGGCATTATCACTACTATCGAAATGCATTCCATTTTCTACTACTTCCCAAATGCTAGGATGAAGAGAAAATAAATGGCTACGCATTTTATGACTCCAAAAATAATAATTTTCCCCATCAAAGTGAGGGGGCTTGCCAAGAGTAATAGATAAGAAATGAGCATTGGAGTTGTATGAAATACGAGAATAATCAAAAGAATAGTTTTGATTAACTGTCTTTTTCTTTGAATAGGAATCATCATCGTCGTCGTCCTTTGGTGAAGATGAGGATGTGTCACTGTCGTAGTAGATTATCTTCTTGATGTGCCTCTTCTTCTTCCTGTCCATCCTCTTGTTGTTTGAGCCTGAGTCGTTAGGCTTATCTCGTTTTGGCTCGTTGTTGTTGAGGGTCTCCTCCTTGTTGTTGATCACAATCCCCTTGCCCTTAGGATCCATCTCTTCAGGCGGTTAGTCCCTTGATGAAGAGAACAACTCCAATACCAATTGAGAGCACCTAGAGGGGGTGAATAGGTGATCCTACGAAAATCAACTCTAAATAACACAAAATTAGTTTATAGTGAGTGTTAGTGAAAGCTAAAACCAAGTTGGTATGAGTAGAGATGGAGAGAGGAGAACTCTTCACTTGATTGCTCCTTTGAGATGTGTATCAAACTTAAAAGCAATAATACAAGTGAATATGAGAACTTAAGAAGATGATAATCACAATAAAGTAAATAGACAAGAGACACAACGATTTTATCTCGTGGTTCGGCCAATGCCTACTCCACGTTGTGGTGACCTCTTTGGTCAAGGGTTGCACTCAACCCCTCTCAAGTGATCCAAAGATCAAACTTGAGTACCACAGTTGTCTTCCTTATATCAATTCCTGGTTGTAAGGAATCTCCACAAATCGGAGTCTCTCATGACTTACACAAATGTTTACAATCAAAATAGAGTAAGGATGGGAGTAGAAACACACACAAGAACACAATCGCAGCAACAACACACACAAAAGTCAAGAAGAGAGTGCAAAAATCAAAACGACAGAGTCACAGCTCAAGAACACGCTCAAATCTCTCTCTAATGAATCAACGACGTGATTGCAAAGTCTTAGGGTTGTAGTGTGATCAAAGTATGCTTGTGTTCTGCTCCATGGCGCCTAGGGGGTCCTTTTATAGCCCCAAGGGGCCTAAGAGCCGTTGGAGCTCCATTTGGAAGGCCCTGGTTGCCTTCTGTCCGCGGTGCACCAGACTATCCAATGCACACCGGAGACTGCACAGTACAATGGCTACGGAATACTTGATTGGCTACTTTCTGCTTCTAGAGGGGCACCAAACTGCCCGGTGCTCCTTTTGACCGTTGGCTCCGGCTAACGTGTCAAATAGCCATTGGCCGGAGGGCAGCCGGACTGTCTGGCGCTCTGCGCAGACCGTCCAGTGAATTATAGCCACCGAAGTCTATTTTCTCGAGAGCAGCGCATTCGCCCGGACTGTCACTGGACTGTTTGGTGGTGGCACCGGACCGTCCGGTGCTATGTAGGACAACCCAATTGATCCTTTTTCATTCCAATTCTCTTTTGCTCCATTTGACTTGACTTCATATAATCCCTAGCACTTAGACAAATATGATTAGTACCTAAAACAATTGACTAAGTGTTAAAACATACCTTTTTCACTTGGAATCATATGGATTTGTAGTATGCTCACTTTCAAGCCTAAAAGTGTGTATTTCTCAATTTGCTCTAACTACTTGTGCTCATGCTCATATAAGATGATGTTAGTCAAAACAATGTGTTGAGCATTTAATTACCAAAACAAATTAGAAATAGCCCAAGGGCACATTTCCCTTTTAGCCTCGTCTAGGGAGGTGCTATCCCTAGTGGTTGTTTATTTGGAGCCATCGTGGGTGTTGACCTTCGGAGCATAAACGATGGTGTCACACCCGGTTTTTTGAAGGTAAACCGAATGCGAACCATGTACGTGCCAGGATCAGAAACTCATGTACACAGCGATTACATAATTGGACATCATTACACAATGTTCAAAGTAAATAGCGAAAAGGTACTTTATTTACATCAAGATGTCCAAGACATCCACAGAGTCTAATACATAGTCATTAACATCAAAGTGCGGAAATACGAAACGTAAAAGACAAGGCCTTCACAAGCAGCTGACTAGGGGTTTGCCACTAAGATAAACTAGAACTCATCGTAGTCCTGAAACTCCTCAAAGTCCTCCATGTTGCCAGCATCTCCTCCTGAGCATTGAGTACAGTGAGGAAAACCTGGGGTGGGGTGGTTTGTAAAGCAAGGGTGAGTACACATCAACGTACTCAACAAATGTCCCGTTTGACTAAAGTGGACTAGCTATATGTGGAGTTAAGGTTAAACAGTTGCTTTTAGTTGGTCAAGTATTTATTACTATTAATAGAGCCAATTTTTAGTAATAACCCGGTTATTACCCAAAAGCACTCCCTCCAAGAGGAAATACCAGAGATCAAAATTATAACCATCATTGTTAACCATCATCATAAAAGTAACCAAAGTTCTTCTAATCAAAGAGGATCCTAAGGCAGCTCTTAACCGTGAGCACGACTGATATATCAGTTTCTAACACTTTGCAGAGGTCGCACACTTGACCCATAAGTCGTGATTCCCATTCTGCCCGGGGTTATAGCCTCCCCATTGATCACTACCAAGGTGACCTAGCAGGGTCTGACTACGTAGCCTTTACAAAGATTTCCCATAGGTCATAGCCGCCCGTTAGATTTCTCTAGATTGATAAACACAGTACATCTCCCCAAAGGAAGGGTGACTAACAAAACCAAATCAAGAACCTCTGCAACCAGCCTCGACAGAGCAAGTATTGTGCCCGAACCCCATTGACGGCCCTACGGCGAAGCCAACTACTCCTTTGGTTCCTCTAATTAATTAGCTAAGGGTGTCCCATTCCACCCTCATGGTTGCACTGTTATCCCGGGTTGTCACTCCCCAAACAGGTCCTTACGGAGAGGTACTCAGGAAACAGCCTGAATCCCCTAGAGTATCACAAGAACATCATTGGGATAACATCATCGTATCATAATACTCATATCATGTTCATTGATTAAAGTGAAGCAATAGCATAAAGCTAACCATGATAACCCAAAAAGGTAAACAAGGATAAGGTAAATACAAACTAGTCAATCCTTATGTTTCAATAATGTAATGCGGATCAATGAATTATAAGTAGATAGGACATAATAGGTCAGATGACACTTGCCTTCACCAGGTTGTTGCTTAGGAAGATCTTCGGCAACACACTCAGGAACCACGGGATGCTCGTTGTCTAAATAAAGCAAATGAACAGCACACCAAACATGTACAATCAAGTATGCATTAGTTTGACAAGACATTATGGATATAAAAGGGTAGGCTTAAGTGTTAGGGTTTAATATGATTAGAGATCAGTGATTCCCTAGATATTATGGACTATATTGTTTAGTGCCGCTAAATTTTAGTGAGACACAAAATTATACTAGGGATTAATTCATTCATGCACAACATTTCATAAATTTCACAAAATTAAACATCCAAGTGCCCTTAGCATTTCCTTTTTATTTATTTTCTTAAATAAATAAATAAATTCATAAACTAACCTATAGCTTAGACCAAAATTTAGAGTACACAAACTGCAGATGAACATAATTTATTTGAACAGAGGATATTCCTATGAGCATTTTGCAATTTGAACCACTAAATTTAGAGTTCATATGAAAAAGATATGAAATAAACAAGCTTTGAAGTTTAAAAATATGAAATTAAGCCTAATTCTGTGATTATTTAGAAGCTTAGGGTTCAATCTGCAAGATTTCAGGGACGACAGGTTGATTCCAAACAAACGAGGGTCTCTTTAACAAAATTACCGCACGAAGGGGTATCAGGCACTCTGAACCGCATGATCCCGAGCAGACGACCGAGATTATATCTCGCAGTCAAGCGCGCGGGCGCGGGCGCGCGACGAGCGTTGAAAGGTGGGCTCGGAGTGTCAACGAACCAGGGCAGGGCTGATAGGCCGGGCCCAGCGGCAGGGGCACGGGTGAAGGAGAGAGTGGAGAACTCGGATCTAGATCGGGCGGCTGGGATTAGATCTGGCCTAATTAAATCTAGACCGCCAAATCTCAGACGGACGCCCGAGATGCAACGGTCGGCGACTAGCCATGGGTACGGTGGCGCCGCTCGGTCTCGCGGTGAGGTCTCGCCGGAGACGAGGGGGACGGCCACGGTGGGGCTCTAGTGGCTTGGGGAAAGGTTCAGGCACGCTCAGGGCGACATGGCAAACTCGACCATGGGCACCACGCTGGCGTAGGGGCACCAGAGAGCGCGGGACAAAGCGAGGCAGGCTAACGGCAGCACGGATCAACTCCGGTGAGGAATTGCGCGGGCACTAGGGCAGTAACAGACGAATTAAGTGCATAGGGAGGTTGCTTACCATGAGTGCGAACTCAGGAGCGCTTGGAGGACGGCGAGGAGGCGGTGAAGCCTCGGGTCGACGGCGACGGACTTCGGCTGCGCAAGAAGTGCTCCGGTGAGCGCAGACTGGGCAAACCAGAGGGGGAAAGGACGCACCAAAGGGTGTCCCGAACTGCGAGTGATGCGGCGGAGCTTACCGAGGAAATGCGCGGACACGGGCTCAACGACGGTCGCAGAACGACGGTCGCGGAACGACGACGATCTTTGGTGAGCGGCGGCGGAGATTGTCTAGTTGCGCGCGCAGGGCGAGAGAGGGGGCGAGAGAGCTCGGCTGAAGGTGCAAGTGAGCAGGGGGAAGTGGGCGAGCGGGGCACGGGGTCTAAAGGGGCGAGAGTGTGCGGAGGTCACCGGAGAACGCGCGGACGTGGGCGCGTCCACGGCGGGGACGTGGGCTCCACGAGGCAGAGAGAGAGAGCGAGCGCGTGCGAAAAAGAAACAGCGCCAACAGGTCGGCCCCACAGAGCAGCGAGAGGGAGAGAGGAAGAGAAGAGGTGCGCGGGCGCCGACAGGCGGGGTCCGCATGTCAGGGACCGAGGGCGCGCAGGCGCAAGTGCGCACGCGGGGCTGGGTTGACTGGGCCGAATTGGGTTTTCCATTTTCTAGTGAATTTCTAATTGCTTTTCTATTTATTTTCTATAGGGTTTTCAATTCAAATTCAAATCAAGTTTCAAATTCAAACCAAATCAAACATGTGCAACAATTCAAAGAATATTTGGAGCTCAACATGATGCAACATTTCATGACTCTTATTGATTTGACAAAATAAAGTAAATAATCCCCCACTAATTAAGCTAAATCTAACCAAAAGAAAAAGAGAGAGAGAGAAACCAGAGAGAGAAGAGTAACACCTGAATTTGGTTGGTAATTAGAAAGAAAATTTATACCCCCAAATTCAGGGTGTTACAGGTGGACGCCAAATGTTGGGACAAAAAACCATGGGCCCAAAGACTCGGGAGTAGAGAGACAGATGGCACTACAAAATAGTAAGCTGGAAGCGCAAATGTCTTGTCAAGTGTGTCCCGTCTAGCTACAAGACGAGAGTATTTATAGGGGCAGCGGGGGGTTGGTGGACCTAAGTACAGTTTTACCATCGGCCATCAATTATATTCCCGACACGCACTGTACAACGGGGAAATTATAGGACTACATGTACAAGTATCACTGTTACACCAAAATCGACACCCTCCTTAGTCGCTGATAGGTGGGCCTAGAGTAATTACATGTGTGTCCAAAGTGGCTAAGTCCTGAACGCCGTCTTTAGGCCTTCACATTTGCACGGTCTTCTCTTGGGGAAGCGACCTCATGGCCCTCTCCAAGCGGTGGAGCGCTCTTGTGGCTTTCACTTTTCACTAGGTCAGTGCCCGTGCGTTGCAACGGAATCATATAATACCACGATAACTTATGAATAAATGTGTATTATACTATGATGAGATGGACGATGGCGTTCTCAAGCTGTTTAGGATGATGTCGAAGCAAAACTCGGGCCACGGTCGAGCACCGAGCCCGCGATGCGAGGTCGCCCGTCTGCGAGGCACGCGAGGTGGAGGGAGGCAGTCTCGGGGAGGGGGCAATCCCCGGCATATGGTAGTGGAGTGGCGGCGCACGGTCGAGAAGGTGTACGTGGGAGCCAGTGGATGACGCAACGGGCGGTAGAGAAACGTCAGGGTACAAATCGACCTAAGGCTCTTATTTTCCCGTTCACCTAGCAACAATAGTCTATCACCTGCAAGTGTGTAAGTTGTTGTTAAAAATACCTATCACAATTATGAGAGAAATTAAGGGCCCAAATCTATTTTGTTTAACTTTTCCCTGTTCAAAATAAGATTATCATTCTAGAACAGGGAGAGTAATACAAGACATCAACTGTTACTGTTAACACTGCTTGGCATGAAGATGATCTAAATCATATCTAAGAGGCTCAAAACGAAATGTCAACCAGATAATCACAACTCATATTTATTCTTTATCATTTTATATATATATTTTTTCTTTCTTTCTTGTTTGTTAAATCTGGTTCTTCTCTCTTGAAGGCAAACTTGAATATCATTCCCCTTCCTCGTAACATCATGCAAAATTTCGATAATCTACCTTACCATGGACCATTTTCAATTTTGAGACACAAGTGTGTTGCCACTTACTGTCTAAAAATTAAAAATACATCATCCAGGAGGTCTACAAAGCCACTTACGTGTGGGCTTTAACACTCTCTTTGAGCTTGAGATCCCCAAGAATGTCTCTACCACAGGTAGGGACGCCTGAAATCAATAACATAGAGCTTAAAACTACCTGCATTTGAAACAAAACAGCCTGCAATCTACTAATTAGAGCTAACTTACCATATTGCTGAAAGACCTTAACAGCCAGTGCACTGAAGCCACACATTGGAGACTCAGGAAAACCCTTCATGTAGATCAAGACTGGGTTCTCCTTGATATCCTGCCAAAAAATGGTATGAAAGAATGGAAGCTAAAAAGATACATCAATAAGATTCAGGTTATGCCTAGTTTTACCACAAGTTAGGTGCTTCAATGTTTAATATAAATATTCTTGAATCTCATCTCCGCATGTAAATACCTGAGTAATAGCGGCATGCAAAGGCATGTCTGAACTTCTGCTCTTTGGCTCAAAATCTTGATGTGTATCAAGATCAGCTGCTATTCGTGTTGCAGTTGAGTTCATGTTTGCATTAGGATCACCACCATGTGGTGACGAATAGTTCATAAATTGCTGGAATGCTGGTCGGTACATAACCTGCTGTTCCGGTTAACATGCAGACAAGGATTCACTAAAATTAAAACGGAAACACAAATTACTGAGGTGCAAAATATAAACACTAACCAAACAGTAAATACATCAGGTACAGTAGTTTGTTGTTTCCCAGATGATCAACAAGACCAACTTCATATGAACTCAAAAGTATGTAGCGTGCAAGACAATAAATTTTACTCTAGATAATTTACCTCCACAGAAGATACCTTTTCAGGAAGCCACGATTGAATTTTTTTCTGCGCGCGGAACAGTAACAGTAACAAAGCGTCCATCAACCCTTGCTGAATAAGGAAAAAATAATATGAAGATGCCAGCGTGCCCCTTTCAGGTGCAGCAGTGCATATAATTTACATCCAAGTAATTCAGGTCTTCAGAATTGCTCAAGTTTCATTTTGGTGGTTAGAAATCCTGATACTGAAGAATACCAAAATCATAAACGTCCCTAAAAAACTCTTATTACAACAGACGATTTTATAACTTCTAGTTACCAGATTAACTATTTAATTAACAACCGAACTGGACAAAAAACGACATGATATAGGCAAAGAAAATCTATCTTGCTAGCGCAAATAAAGTCCGCAGTTGAAAGCCTTCTCCATCAATAAAAAACTTAAGGCTGAAGTCAACACTCGACAAATGATAAATATGTTCGTACTATTCATGTTGAAGTTCACTGTACAGCTCCAGCAGGAATTGATCAACAGCTCTATCTAAAGGAAAATATAACGACGGCCTTTTCATTTTGCCATAGATAATAATGGACCTTTTTTTTCAAGAACGTGTCTGTTGACACACGTTTCATTAAGAGGGTATGGACCAATTGTTTTTATCCTCATAAAGAATTACTAATGACATGTTGATGGTGGAGGCCTTGTTTCTCTGTCTCCAGTGTCTCTGTCTCCAGTGCTGCCAGGAGTTTCGTCAAGGCCTTGTTTCTGGTAATGATGCCAAAGTTGATGGTGGAGGCAAGCAAGATTTTCTATCAGGAGTTAGTCATGATAAAATCATAAGCAAAAGGCCATCTGATGGACAGAATGACATGTTGATAGATAGTGTAGTTCCTGGTGAAAACAACACTTCTAGCTTGAGACAGTGGAGTGTGAATAAAGATGGAACCATACCTTGCCCACCAAATGCATTTGGTGGTTGTGGGAGCTCTCCTTGAACTGAAGTGCTTGTTTAAAGAGAAGTTTATTGCTGAATTACTGGAGAAAGCTGATTCAGCGCTCAATAATGAAATCGAGGTGAAGATAGAAGGATCAAAATGTCCCTGCTTCACTGAATCCGGTGACATGGATGATGGTATATCATGGAAATCATCTTGCAGGGAGAATTCCTGTGATAACTACATATATTGCCCAACCGCTACAAATGTCCAAAATGGAAGTTTAGACCATTTCCAGGAGCATTGGTTGAAGGGTGAACCTGTACACATAGGAAGAGAAATTGGTAATGGGATCAGATTATGATGAATCAAAAGCTTGGCTATGGTCAAAACTAACACCTAATCCAACAAGTACTAACAGCCGCGATATCAACATGATGACCCTAAAAAAGCTGGAAGTTGGCTTACCCCCTTGCGGTGGGACGGGCGCAGATATTACAAAAATAAATCTAGCATTATTACAAAAATGAGAGATATCCTACCGAATTAAGCATCTCTAGTGTATATCATAAGCAACATTACAATTTTAGCATCTTAATTAGCAGTAGTAAAAAACTAACCTGGAGTCGTGATGTCCCTCCATATCTTCAGAACGTGCGGGGGTAAGGACCTCCTTATAAACGAGATTTGCATACTGAACATTGTTCTTCTATTTAAGTGAAATGCAGTTTTCTATATCTAGTTAATTTGGGTCCAAAGACCCAAGACTATTTACTAAACAATACATGAAACATAATGAAAAGAGACCGATAACATCTATTCAATGCTCATCTGCTTTCTTTGTTGTATCAACCAAATGACCACTAAACAATAGGAAGCTAAAAAAGGAGCCAAAATAGATAAATAAAAGGCAAAAATACATCTTCACCTAAAAACCAAAATAATTAAGTGCATTACAAGTTGTTAATTGCCATGCATTCGTCAATGTCAGCTACGACGTAAGGACCTCCTTATAAACGATATTCTTTGTGGATGTTGCGCCATTTATCGCTGAATTCCTTTCAACCCCCTTCTTCTTTTTCTTCTCATCGGTGACTGGAATGGCAAGTATCTTCACTTTCGATCGAGCGGTGGCCCTTGATAGAGCAACATAAAGCTGGCCATGAGAGAACACTGGTTCCGGCAAGTACACACCAACATTAGGAATCGTCTGGCCTTGGGCCTTGTTAACCGTCATGGCAAAACTTGGTCTTATCAGAAACTGATTCCTTTTAAACTGGAAAGGGAACATCTCATCATCAGAGGGGCACAGGGGTATACGAGGCAAGAAAATTCGCATTCCAGCATGCTGGCCAAGGACAATTTCAGCATCAATACTGTTTTTTGGAAACCACGAACCACCAACCTCGTGCCATTGCAAAGTCCATTAGCAGGGTCTATATTCCTAAGCAACATGATTGGGCATCCAACTTTGAGCTTTAGAACATGCGGGGGTAGTCCATTAGGAGTCAGCGTGTTTAGAAACTCTGATGGGTAATAGTTATTAGGATCATCCACCGCGGTGTCAAAACTATGGTACATCATCTGCTCCCCTTGGAAACGATCGATCATCCTCATATTTATCATATCCACCCAATCATTCCGTGTAGACAATATTGCTCTTGAAGTGATGTAGCTTGTGTTAGACATATTTTCATTTAGATTGGGGTAAATGTCATCTATCAGTCTATCAAGGTCGCGGTCATTACCAGTATATGGCACACATACCTCATCTGGAAGACGAACATCACCATCGTTGTTCGCTTCCTCAGTTCCCCCACCGACACGCAACAAATATTCTGCAAACCATGGGTCACTCTGTGCCCTCATGTTTTGAACAAGCTTTAGGTGGCACATGGATTCCCAGAGGTAAGAACTCCGTAGAGAGGCAGCAACTATCTGAGCCCTTGACCCCTTGCGCACAACAGGGAGTACTTGTCTGAAATCACCCCCGAACACAACAGTCTTCCCACCAAAGGGCAGCCGAGGCCGTCCCATTATATCACGCATGCTATTGTCTAGCGCCTCAATTGCTTGTCTCTTAGTCATTGATGCCTCGTCCCAGATAATGAGCGATGCTTTTTGTAGCAACTTTGTTGTCCCGCTTTGTTTTGTGAAGCTACATACAACACCATCATCAATAGTAAGTGGTATATTGAAACGCGAATGGGCAGTCCTCCCCCCAGGCAATATGGAAGCTGCAACACCAGATGTAGCTGTTGCAACTGCAATCTTGTCCTGACTGCATAGTGCCGCAAGCAGTGCCTTATACAGATAGGTCTTTCCAGTCCCACCAGGCCCATCCACAAAGAACACTCCACCGTTATTGGTGTCAACGACAGATAAGATCTTATCATAGGCAGACCTCTGCTCCTCGTTTAGGGTTTCTTTCATAGCAACGTCTTCTGTCATCGGCTCGATACATTCCTCCTCGTAAATCTCTCTACCAGTACCATGTGAATCGTCATATATGTCGATGATAGCAGGGAGAGGGAATGTATTTATGTCTTTACCCATTGACTGCAAAATGTTTCTAATGTCAATCAAGACCATCTGCTGCACATGGGTTTTGCTTTGAGTACTACGGTGATAGTCCTCTGACATTGAGTCAAGGTGTCTCTGCCATAATTCTGCCACATCGTTCGGCTCGCAGTATACTAGTATTGTTGCAAACAACCTTCGTAGTGCTGATGGCATTTGGTAAATAGCGGCTTCATTGAGACACTCATCTATTGTGTTGTCTGCTTCAAGCAATCCCCTCCTTTGTGCTGCCTCACGAAAAGATGGTAGTGTGTCACCATCTACTGTCCTTAGATCCACATAGGAGGTAGCACCCGTCACATGGTTTAAGAGAAGTCGAAGATAAAAGCGCTGCCCCTCAGCTGGATGAGCAGAGACTATTCTACCAACCTGTCCACCCGTGTTTCGTTTCCTCCTTTGCCACACTTTTCCCTGTTGCAAAGTGTACCACTCAGGAAAATCACGGTAAAGGATGCCCCGAGCCTCCTCGTGTAGCCTATTTGCCTCAAAATATGCCGTAAGCATTGACCTATCGGCACCTGGACGTTGGACAACATGATTTACTTTAGCACGCTCGTGAAATGACACCATGTGCATGTTTTCAAGATGGAGCTGCAGTTGCATCACTGGTGGAGAGTTTTGACTTAGATCAAAGCTGAATATCCTCCAGAGGGCTTCTGGAGGGGTCACCCACCTAGCATCTCTATACTGCTTGATCTCATCAACGTCACCATTAGCCTTGTTTGCATCTGTCACAGCCACAGACGCACGATCATGGCCTTTGTATATGTATTTGAACAAGTATTTGACAGCCTTGATGCTCCCGCACGCCTCAACATTGATGTGACAGTTGAAGAGCCGGAGGAGGTAAGGGTTGTAAGGGATGACCCGTCTGTTGTCCAATTCACAACATTGAACCGTTTCCTTACGTCCATCATCACGACGCCTATAAATAGGATATGAATCCTTTCCTTGAGACGTTGCATTGCTAAAAGCTCTAGGATAATGGTGTTTGCATGAAGCACGACCCTTAGTGCATGGGCATTTAGGATTTAACAACCCACACGGTCCATGCATCATATGCTTGATAACCATCTTGTACAGCTGCGGGTACTTCTTCTTATCAGGGATCTCAGCGGAGATCAGTAGATCATACTGCTCAGGACATGTTAGCTTGTACTTTCTCTGCATGATGAGTAGAAAATGGGCATGGGGCAAACCTCGCTTCTGGAACTCCATGACATAGACATAAGCACGGATCTTTCCAAGAATATGTTGCTTAGTCAATCTCTTCTTCAATTCCTCTAGTTTCGCACGGAATATGCGAACAACAAGGTCTGGACGATCCTGTGGCGACTGCATAGGATGAAGCTCCCTTGTTATTTCATCCCAATTGGGGTTGCACGTCATAGTAAGGAATATGTCTGGTTTCCCAAACTTCCGCACAAGGGCCATAGCATCCATATACCGGTGTCTCATGTCATGAGGACCACCGATAAATGATGTAGACAACACAGTTCACTTTCCAATTTTGTCTGCTCTGTTCTCGCCTTCATGCAAGCTATCTACCAAACCCTTGTATAGATCTGCCCTTAATCTGTCTTGGTTTCTACGTATGAAATCCAAACGAGAGCTCTCAACCTTGATGTAGCTGCCGACAACGAACTGTTGGAAAAGACGCTTCCCATGAAGTATTGGATTGAATATACCTGGGCGAATTTGGAATCTGTAGCAGTAATAGTCACGAACAGACACACATAGATGGCTGGGTCGTTCTGCAAGATGCAAGTTGTAGTAATTAGTTTTGCTAAAAACATACTTAACAAAGGATTATATAAGACTCACAAAGAAACAACTAACATGTATCGTCATCATTTGCATCCCTTGTCCTGTGTTGGTCACGATACGCCTCTACTTCATCCATGGAAACATTGGACTTCGGAATATTTGCATGCCATCCAAGTTCACCTTTGGGAAAGAACAATGGGTATGATAGTGCATCATAGCATCCATGATATGAACGAATGCCATGGCTTGACCTATCCTTCCCATGCAGCATAACACTATTATTGAATTGACCTCGACGTTCACTCCCCTCAATCCAAACTGCAGCGACCTCCGAAGTGATGGGTGCATTATATAACTTCTGGTTCAATGTTTGATCAAGGTTCAAGGCAATATGGTAGTCTTCAATGTTATCAACGTGCCCCATACTCCTAAGGTGCTCAGAGTATGGGTTTCCCTTAAGTATCTCAACTAACTGTTTAATAACTGCCTTGTCTTTATCAAGTTGCTCTTGACGACATTTACGATATCTATGCTCGAGGCTGGGATCATCATCGTAGAAGTAAAGCTCAAGGTGCTTCTGTTCTGCCCCAGCTTCCCTACCAAACGACCTTACGTTGTGGTACATCATGCCATGTGCACGGAACGTGTAGATACCACGATCCATATTAGTAGTCATATTGTCAAGGCAACAGTATAGAGAAGTGAACGAGAAATGGTCGTTAAAAACTCGAATGTTATCACGGAAGTGCCTCGCATCAGCATCTGCACACTCCCACAACCTCCTAAGCTGAGATGGTGTCTCGAATGGGGCTAGATCAATCTGTCCATTACGACAACAAAATCCAGGTGGTTCATATTGAAACTTCTTTGCCTTACAGTAGTCACAATCAGCAACAGTGTTCAGCAAATATGTTTCTTCAGGTATGTTACTATACACCTTGTCGTACGGGTCAGGTACGTCAGGGATAACAGTAAAGGCATCTTGTGTTTCATCAATATCGATATCCTCACCAGATTCACCATCTAAATTTGTGTTCGAAGAACAATGGATAAGACATACAGGCCTAGAAACGTTCAAAGTCTATATTAAAAACATTACGCAAGTACCTTGCCCAGCGAATAGGTATCCTTCGTCTTCGTCATCTTCAAAAAGTACAGCTTCATCATCATCCTCTGTAAAGAGCACATCTTCAACATCATCTATTGTTTCACATGAATTTAGCCACTAAGAATATTTAGGGAATTAATAGTGGAATGGGCTTGTAATTACCATTGATAGTGACAGTCGGGGCTGCCTGGTGTTGCATCCCAATGTCTGCTCCTTCAGTCATATTGTTACTCTCCGTGTGAGGGAATGGACATAGACCGGTACTTTCTATTGATGGAAAGTTGTGTTAAGTCAGTTTACCACTATAATTAATGTGTCAAATTAATTAAGGATGGATTAGTAATTACCATTGTTGTCGATCTCTGAAACAGTCTGATGATCAATTTCATTATCCACATCATTCTCCATTACACGATCCCTAGTTGCAGTAGCGAAGTTTGTTCCAATGGCTAAATGAAATTTCTGATTTTGACGAGACACCAGGGTCTGTCTTTGGCCGGATGACACATGACGTTTATGTCTTTGTCGTCTAGGAGACTCTGTCATACTGTCTTTCTCGACATCCTCAGTCTGTGATGGATTAGGAACGAAAGGTGTTGGACTTAACTCAGGGATAGCCATGCCCTCGGAGCTACATAGAGACCCATGAGGCGCTTCAGCATCTGTTGAACTCCACACAAGCTCCGGGGTAAACTTTGGGTCCTCAATGCCGATTAAGTCCTGGAGTTTAATTTCTCGTTGTCTTCTTTATAGTTTTTCCTTGCCATCTTATTACATGATTCCCTATTACGCAATGCCCTTTGTTCTTTTGTTTGAGTTGCAAATCGAGTTCTTTCTCGTATTCTCTTACGTTCCCTTGGATCTAAAACTTCTGAACTTTGATTGGAATCATGTTGATGACTCGTCTGACCCAATGCGACTTTAAAGTTGAAAATAGCAAAGGTCTTAGGTGTACATATAGATTGAATGATGAGAGCTCAACCAACTAATGGTGCATGTTATCTAGAGTGTAACAACATGATATAGTGAAATAACATAACAGATAAATGTAATTACCTAAAGTGTTATCACAATGTATAGTCGGATTTTTGATGCTTCTGTCGCTTACAAACACCTGTGGACATTCATCTACACAATGTAAACATTGATTTAGTAGATAGTTGCAATAACAGTCATTATAACAGATTTTTAGTAGATATTTATATCAACAATGATTATGAAACATAATAAATCTAACTACTTCTAAATAAAACATCATCTCAACTAGCACCTGACAAATGTGTGGAAAGTTTTTCACTGCCAAGTCTTCTATGCACCTCAAATGAGTTATTCTTATGCAACTGATAAGAATCATCATCAACATCCTCAATTTCATTGTTTTGATGATTATTGTTGTCCTTGTTTGCAGGGATGTTGCAAACTACAAAGTAAACCCGAGAGAACATAAGAAAATTATTACTTTAAAGATGAGTGACAGACGAGCATAGTTAATATACCTTCTGAATACTCATGGTGCATAACATTTCCCTTTTTTCGTGACTCACAACGCTTCTTCAATTCATTTTTCTTTTCAGCACTCATCGTAGCATATCGTACTCTTTCTCTTTCCCTCTTACGTTGTCTTGCATCATCACATCCTCCTAACACGTCATATACATTTCCATTATTAATCTTTGTTGTTCATTAACATATCAGAGAAATGTAATTACCTGGAGTGGTATCACACGGTATAGTACAATCAATGATGCTTCCGTCGCTTATAGACATATCTGGACATTCATCTACATAAAGTAACCCGACAACACATAAGAACATCATTACTATAAAGATTAGTGATGCACAAATATAGCTAACATACCGTTTGAGTGTTTATGGTGCTCAAGGTTTTCTTTTGTGCGTGACTCACGACGCTTCTTTAGTTCGTTTTTTTTTCATCACTCATTGTTGCATATCGTGCTCTTTCTCTTTCCCTCTTACGTTGCATTGCATTAGCACGTCCTCCTGAACCATTATTTTTTTCCATTTTAAAACCTTGTTGAGAGGTCACATAAGGCATTTTATTAGTAGGTATACCTTCAAGGGTATTGTTAGATAGTTCTCTTAATGGAGGACGAACATCGTTATTTCTGAATGGATCCATATACGTCTTTCAGTTAGACACCAAACCTGTGTAGAAAAATATTAGTTATATTCAGACTTAGACCAGATAATAACAAGACACGACAAAAAAACTCCACTCAATTCGTGCGCTTAGCGTCGATTAAGGACAGCCCGTCACCATCACTGCCATGGTGTGATGTCGCCTCCAAACATTATCCCCTGTTGTCCTCACCATGACATAAGTCGAGGAGAAGAGATCCCATGGGTTCTTAAGCCCCTTCCCTCTTCCTTTGTTCCTTCTCACTCCACTGGTTTGAACCTCACCGGCCGATGGATGCCGCCATGGATGGGAGTTCATCAGTGTTCTTAGAGGGCACCATCTTTTAGGTGAGAGTGGTGGGTCACCAATGAATTCAACAGAAAACATGTGAGGATGGATGCCACCATGGATGGGAGTTCGTCGGCGTTCTTAGAGGCCACCGTCTTTTAGGTGAGAGTGGTGGGTCACCAATGAATTCAGCAGAAAACATGTGAGGATGGTAGGTTGTTTGCTATTTATGACAATTGTGACTTCTTAGAGAATCCCTAGGTGTGTTGAAGTACTGCGTTTGTTGAAGCATATATACTTTAGAGTGCAGAGTTACCAAATCAAATGAAATATATTAATAGCACATACAATTAACACAAAATTTCTGAAATGATTACGAACCTGTTTAACTGGGCTTAAAGGTGGTGGGCAGTGTGGTAAATAAAACCAACAGATATGCCACTTATGAATCGAGAACTGACTCTATTTAAGGATTAGAATCTTCAAATGCTCTAAATTATAGAAGTGCACATCAGGTAGTGCATGAAATATGTACCTATTCATATTCTTTAGCTACTGCAAAAAGATTAGGAGACCTGGTTTCTAGGGTGGGTATTCAGAATTCCTGGTGCTAAATATGTGCAATCATCGTTTATTTACCTGTTTATATCCATGGACAATAGACAAGCTCAGGCATCATTCTTAAGGTATTATTATTTGCATTATGCGTTTATATTGTAGGTATTATTTGTATATAACATAACATTTTTCCATTCAGGTTTTGTCTACAATGTGTCGACATCCAATAATTATTTATATTCGAGAGCGTGAGGTAATTCTATAAGCTAGTATCATAGTTGCTGACTGGAGCTCATTTGCAAGTCATGGTACACTGTTGGCCCTCATGTCTTTGATCGGCATGCAAGGAAATGCAATAAAATCGCAACATGGGCAAAGCCAGAGAGAAGGCTTCTGTTTGACCTCGTGACAAGAATCCAATAGAACACACCACCGCAAAGGAAGTAATTGGTAACACTGGTAAGAAAACTAATGATGGTGAACTTATTTATTAGCTCACAGAGATGTCACATAGTTTTATACAAAGCAGTCACCATTAAGACCAGACACACGACTAATACAAATAGAGCACAAATCATTATTCCTAAGTTTCATCTAATACATAACTAACAAAGTATCTACTATAACAAGCTAGAACACATGTCTCAATCCGATATCACAGTTGCGAAATGTGCCCGTCTGTTCTCAAGAAATCTGTCGATGAAACGACGCCTTGGAATTTGAATCAACGAACGTCGAATAGCTGCAATTTAGAACATGATTTGTAAGAACATGTTCATTTTAAATTATTATCACCTTAATTTTAGCTATAATTTATAACTATATTATAAGAACCACTCACTCTTCAAGTGGTATGTAGTGTGATGATCTGGGTTGAAATGAACGGTGTTGTGGTCCGAGGTTTCCAAGCATCCTATTGTTATAATATATAATTTATTAATAAGCATAAAAATCGAGTATAAGTCGAAACATTTTAGGTCAAGAGGAATTTGAAATATATCGTTGTATTTTATTAATATGACTGAATATAATGAGAAATAGGTAAATAAATAAATCACAGAACTTAGCAGCAAACAAAGTCCCTTTATCAATTTAAAGGTCTCAGAATTTAGCAGCAAACAAATAGGTTTTCCTACATCATAATGAAATTACAAGATTTTCTTATTAATGAGCAGGTTGCTGATTTCTTATGTAAAATATAGATTTGCCATGTTAATTTGTTGTGGGAGGTCAAGGAGTATGTGTTCAAGATCATGGGTGGATGTGACAAGCAAATGAAGCAATGATTCAAAGATTACAATTCTGGATGGTGACGTTGAAGCGGAAGGTATTGGTAGAGATCATTTTCATGAACATGAGATGTTCCATAGTTTACTCATCTTGTGTGGTTGAACGAGCAGGAATGAAACTCAAAGGAAAGCACTAAAAGGAGCGTCGGAAAAAGAGACTGAACTATAACAAGTACTCTCACTTAAGGGTGTTTCTCTTTATGTTGAATTGTAGACCCAGAAAGAAGCATGAAGAGAAGCGGGTGAGAGAAAATTTTGGACAGGTGCAAGTACACTGTACAAAAAGCATACTACCAGCTCATCCTTTCAACTATCATTTTATCTAAAAAATTAGCATCAACCTCTATATACCGGAAGCATGCATGTATATAAACTTTATACCCCAATAAATACCCCAATACACACAAGTTTGACATTACATTACTTAACTTATGTCCATATATTAATTTGAATTTGAATTTTAAATTTGTCTTCAACACAATGCATGTGCTTAATTATCTACCATTTACTGATTAATAGTAAAAAAATAATGAACATGCACTAAGCAAAGATTATGTCAAATTACAATTTTACAAGTTGGTAATGAATCATGACATAACAAGACATGTTCAAACTTTGGTAGTAGAACAAGACATTCAAATATTCAATAAAGACGAATTAATAAACCATATGAGGACATCTTCTAGATATTTCTTATTATTTTGTTTTCATTGTATGCATATAATACAACAGCACGTGGAGCTAGGCGTAGGACAGACCTTCTTGACATTAAAGTGGCAAAAATAAGCAAAACAATAATTTCACAAATAAAGAGTATTTCTTGTATTCTTAAAAGATGATGCCTCTCAGAGGCATGCATAAAAAACACACCAGATTATCAATAACTTATAGTGCAAATTTATGTTATGATGAATGGTTTGTTTAGATGAAAGAAGATACTCTAGTCGCAAAAAAAGCATTTCTTATATAAGAGATAAATTATGGCAGGTAAGCTGTATAGAAAAATTATTGCAATGGCAATGGCAAGGTATAAAAATAGATTACCTATGTGTCCAGCAGTACAGGAATCTCTGCGTAGCTTGAATTGGCTATAACTCTCTTGTGAAATCCAGATAGTTTAACAGAGGTAGATGACTGAACTTGACTCTGAAAAGTGACACTAAACTAACATCATGTACTACCAATGTATTTTATCAGACATTATATTTAGTACAATGTAAATAAGATTTCTCAAAATACTACTGATCTAAATGTGTGTACAGAGATCCAAAAAACATAATGCCAACTAAATAATAAGACCCACAGAGAACTATATGCTAACATGCACATGAACTGCATTATCAACCAGAATAAAATATCCACATAATTAATTCGAGGAAATTTGGAACAAGAAAACATAATGGATCCAATGTATGTACAGAGATCCAAAAAATAGACCATGCTAGGTTGTTGGATGTTTGGAGGAACTAATTTGGAAGTGATCCAATTTCTATCCCAACCCAAACACAGGTTATGAGCTTACATATTGGTTTATCCTAACCATGGACAGCTTAGAACATCTAAGCTTGGAGGACAGAAATAACAGTTACGTGTGTGCCTGTTATGCCTTCTCAGTTTAGGAGCTTGGCACCAAATAGAACTTCAAACTCCCTGCTAAAACCCCATAGTTCAATCGCCTTATCAATAAGTGACTGTAACTTCATGATTTGTATGACAACAGGACTACATTACTTATTGCCAATCAAATGTAGAAAGTAGAAACAGTACAGGGTTAGCATATGATTCATATTTGAATCTAGCTGCAAGCAATACTTCTACAGGTCGTCCATCTACAGCAGCTACTGCACCTGGTAAAGGCTTTGGTATGAAATTAGGCAAGACACAGAAGACAAATCCATTCCTCTACGGCTCTTTTCCCCCATTGAAAGACCATTATTTTATATTAGTATGTAACTAGGGTTTACCATAAATCATGCAGTCCATAGAACTATAATGAAAAGAGATGCAATAGACACTGAACATTAGAGTTGCAGTGAAAGAAGGTGCTGATTTCAGTGGTTACCTGAACTCCACTGGACCTGGCAGCACGTTGAGAGGCTTTGCAGTCGTCCTCGCTCTCCGTCACGCGCGTAGTCCTCGTCTTCCTTGGAGTCGTGGTAGGGATATCCTGACAAAGATAGCGCTTACTGAGCAAGACTCACGAACATAGATGTTAGGGAGAGACATCGGATGTCGCAGAACCTCCCAAGTTATCGGGCCCACATGCACCTGTCCTTGTTTCAACGACCTAAGACGGCTATGCATGTGCACCAAACAACTTAGCAGGATCTGTCCGAGTGCCCCGAGGACCCCGGATAAACGACTTACCGCCAAGATCGCAGGATTAAGTAAACACAACTCACATACAAACACTTGCAGCGGAAATAAATTCTTTATTACAAAATGATTACATGTTACAATAATTTTACATTATTCAATTATCAGAGTGATTACAAGAGAAAATTATTCAAAAGAATTACAAATTTGAAATGTTATAAAATATTTGTAAATATGAAGATACATGCTAGCTTAAGTGACAATCCTCAATAAAGAAGCTAAAGATGGGATATACTTATATAAGAAGGCCGAGCCCACCGGCACTTAGCACCATCCACAACAGAACAAACTTATAACCTGAAAAACAACAGGGAATAAAGCCCTGAGTACGCAATTACTCAGCAAGACTTACCCGACTAAAGAAAAGACTCTCAAGGGTATGCTGGTTTGTTGGGAATCAAGGTAAAGCTCATCAAATTTCAAAGACTCGTTTTTGCAGAAAAGCTTACTAGTAGTGGATCCTTATGCCAAACTTTTACTTCACAGATTAAGTACTTTTCCTGAATCTAGATTTGCCTAATCTAGAGCATTCACTTGTCCTACACTAGCTTCATTTTATCAGCTTTAGTTTCACTTGTTATCTACGCTGAAGGTCGAAGATCCAGTCTTCATATCCGAGAAGTTCGGCGATCCGAATCGATTAATACCCAGCTGGGGATCTCCAACCACACGACATATGTAGCACTTAACCCTTGCATATGTCAACTCGCCACCGGGTTTCTCAAGACCAGAACGGGTTCACGCGACCCGAGAGCACAGCACTCCACCGTCCAGCCGTTGGCCTGGTTGGTACACATTACTCTCGCCATGGTGCCCGCCATGTTTCAGAGAGTACAGCACCCCACCGTCCAGCCATTGGCCTGGTTGGTACACGTTACTCTCGCCATGGTGCCCGCCATGTTTCCGAGAGTACAGCACCCCACCTTCCAGTCTCTTGCCACAGAGGGTACAAGCTACTCTCGCCATCTCTCCACTCCCAGTGCGTGCGAGCTGTTCTGGTATTGGTCCGACCGAGGCTAAGCTTACCCATGATGAGGCATGTGGCCAGTTAAAGGGTCCTAGATCAGCAGGCCAACAATCGGAACGGTCCTTAAGCGACACAGACGGGCGACCTTTCCTGCTCAACGTCTGGTCTCATCTTATTATTTAACACCCAAACCATGTACCTGACAGAGGTACCATACTTGAATGATGAATTCATCACTGCAGATGATGCGCTCACCATTACAAGTCCTTTTTCATAAAACAAACCCATACCCAGTGTCACACATCATTCTTTTAAAAAGAAACATGTTTTAATTCTCTAGGCAAGGCTATGCCTCATTAGTTCTTTTTGTAAAACAGGTATCAAGGAGGATAATCAAATTCCAAGGAATGGCAATGCATCAACTGTTTCATCACTCAACTCCTATCACCTAATGCAGCATATAAGTGATAAAAGTTTTAAAACAACAAGGAGGTGGCAAATGCACCGGGGCTTGCCTGGGATAACACTAAGTCAGTGTTGTTAGATGACGTCCGCTTGGGGAGCATCTCTCATCCGATCCTGGTACTTGATCAGATCATCCAAGCTTCAGGTTCATTCATCATCTTCACTTGAGATTAATCCAACTCTTGCCCTCCACATCACGTGATTAATTAACGTACCTAATGGAATGCGAAATGTATATGAATAAGAATAGTCATAAATGACACAGGATAGGTAAACTACACTGAAGAGGGCAAAACACTTCTGGCAGAGCGCTACAATTCCTATGAGCAAACACTAGTTAACTTTGACTCTACAACAATCACAGACTTGAAGTTACTTATTCTCAGCTCAACCATCAAACACAATAACTCAACACAAATATTCATCTAAGACGTAACCTCGATAGATTGCAATACTTATGGCAAGACAAATGTAAACATTTAAAAGCAAGCATATACTAGGTATCTATAAATTACTAAGTATAAGAATCACACTTTTCTTAGGTAGCCGGAGCAAACATCACAATTTAAAATCTACAGACTTACTAACGTGAAATGCTCACTATGAAATTTTCATAACTTTTGCTGAAGTGGAACAACGATGATATTTGCTTCCAACTGACTAAAATAACGATGAACATTTATTCAAGGCGATTAGCTTAAACGCTCAATTTTGATTTATGACATTTAATCAATCAACAAAAATAGAATATGACAATTACTACACAAGCCATCACTTCAGCAATTAAGAATCAACTAAACTTACTTAGCCAAACAAGAGTAAAGTTAAGCATTCAACATTTTCAGAATTTCTGGACAACCGTACTGTAGTCAATTGTTTTGCTCATAACTCACCAAATATTCATCCAACAATAGTGAACTAAAACTTTCTAGAAAGCTTATGAAATCCCCTATAACTTTTGTATTGTCAGCATAACATGATTCGGAATTTTGAAAGGTCAATCAGTGCTAAACGTAAATTCTGTCCAGATTTGGACAGAATTCGACTACTCACTTCAAAAATCCATAACTGGAGATTTAGACATCCAAAACATGTGATCCTAGACTTTTTAGAAAGCTAATAAAATTGTCTACAACTCATTTATAATCATCTCCAGTTAATTCAATGCGTAGAAAGGTCAGTTAACACAAACAGTCTCTTTTGTCCAGATTTGAACAGATTCAGACTTCATATTTCAAACAGCCATAACTTGACTTCTAGACCACCAAAAAGGATGCTCCAAAATTTGTTGGAAAGCTTAAGAAAAGTACTATAATTCTCCTATAATTACTAAGAGCTGATTCTCAGTTTAGCTTAGCCAAACATTCCAATTTTCGAAACCTGTACAGAATTTAGACAGATTCTGAAACTGGACTTGGGAAAATCATAACTTCTAAACTGCTAAGTCTATGGTCATGAAATTTCTACACAAGCAAGATAAAGAAGTGAGCTACAACTTTTATATATAACACTTTCACAGAAAATAAGGTTTACTTCACTCAACTACCTGCATACTAAAACTGGACACAGCTCAAACAGCAAGTCCAAACAGCAAACATTTAATTTGCTCCTATAATTATCATGTGCTTGGCACTTTCTAATCACACATATGGATTAATTCTACTTTATAACCATGAATCCATGCACTTCACATAACCTAGTATTTTAAACCTACTCTCACATCATGCAAACAAAGAATCAATTTAAGCACACTATGCATACACATATGCCTAACAACGGATCTGTCGAGCATTCCACCACAACCCGCCTGCGCTAAAGACGATAAAATCATCATGACTACAATCCCCATCGAAGCCAAACATTAAATTAAACAATATGAGTGGCGAAATAGCTTACCACAACTAAATCGCCTCGAACCCGAGAGATCGACAACAACCTCCGGTTGAGACGTTCCACCAAGCACCCGGCGGGCGTTACCTTTAGAACTTCGAGCTCTTCGCCCTCCAACACCGGAAAGTTTCTCCTCCAAGCCACATACACAAACACGCAAAATACATCATCTAGATACAAGTATCAGCGAGGAATACTCGCAAAAGAAATGACAAGTCCTCACCGAGGCGGACGACGCACCATGGTTGGCTGCTTGAGAACAAGCTGCAGGGGCATGGGGATGGAGACCTAGGTACCATGGATGGAGAGACGTCGACCATCAACAGAGGGGGTTAAGTGCAGAGGTGTTTTCAACCAAGGGAAAAAGACCAGGCGCCATTGGGGGGGATCCTGCAGGGGAAAAACTCGACCATGGAGATCCAGGGCGGCCATGGGAGAGCTAGGCATCGGTCTGGGCGTCTATGGAGAGGAGCAAGGGATGGAGCGGGGAGCAGGACGGATGCCGCAGCCAGAGGAAGTCGAGGCCGACGGTGTCCATGGCTGGGGGCGGGGGCGATCGCCAGGGAGGGGCTGTCGCTGGGCGAGCAGCTCTGTCACCGGTGGCTGTACTGGATGCTGTCACGGCATGGGAAGAGAAGCAGGAGGCTGCCATGCGTCCAAGCGCCAGGAGACCAATCTAGAAATAGCGACGTCTAGAACAAGCCAGGGAAAGTGGAGAGGATAAGATAGATACGTGAGGGAGATGGACATTTGATAAATGACGATTTGGATATGGCTGAGATAGTATAGATTTTTCCTCCTCCAACTTTTCACAAAAGAACACATAGATAATTTAGTTCTAGAATTTGAATCCGAACGAGATACAAACAGACCAATCAAAATGATATAAATTTTGATGTTTTTGGACTGCGCTTACAATGGGAGGTATTTTCCGGACCAGACAAATTTCCACGGTTGTAGACAGTGAAACAGATTAATTACGAATACTCAGTTCGGTTCTATTTATCTCGATCCGATTTAATTTTGCGTCAAGATTGTTGTCGTCAAGTTCTAATAATATTTACTTAGGACAACAATCACAAGAGTGGGTCGGGATTCCAAATTCATGTTCTCGTAATTTATAAATTTTTAAACAGACACAAGACTCGATATTTAGCGAAATAAATACGAGAGATCGATGTGACATAAAAAGTGTGATCCTTTCGGAAGCGATGGCACGCATCGTTTACGTGGGCGAGAGGTTGTGCGGTGTCCAGACACCGGTTAACGCTCGCCACACGTCACAATGCCAGGCCGCAGAGGGACGCGCACGACGCAGGCGCGAGGGAATTAAAAATGGATTCTACAGAACCAGATCCGATTTCAAAGGTTAGAGTTTGGGCAAGACGTCGATGACTCAACCCAAACGATATTGGATCTGATGTTTCGGAAGATTACTAAAGTTTGAATTTTTGCAAACTAAATTAGAACAATTTAAACAGATGGAGACAGACACGATACCAAATCGTGATAGATGAAGATGATTAAAATTTAGTGTCCATTTTATTTTCACAGCTATCACGTGTTAACGTCACTCGTGGTCGAGTAGACGATAAACACCTGGGGTGTTACAGCCTTCCCCCTTAAAAGAATCTCGTCCCGAGATTCAGAACGAAAGACTTCTAAGAGTAGAGAGGCGTATAAACTTTTCCATAATAGCGATAGCATAAGGTAGCTCCAAACGGAGGCGAGTATCTGAGGATGTTATTTATAACATGTATCGCCTTACCCATATAAGGTTCCATGTGTGTAGTTTGCTTTTTCTAGTAACATGAGTCTGTTGAACGAATAGCGAATAGATAGATATTGATTACCAAATTAAGTGGATGCAACCTCTTGGGTAAAACACACAGAAAGAGGCTTACCAACAAGTGGTCATTGGAAATTCCTAGCACACAAGACGAGGATGGATGTCAAATAACATCACAATTAACTCGTGGTTAGCCAGGGAATCCAAGTCTAAGAAAAATGATAGAAATTTGAGAAAATATCCATGAAGGGATTCACAGATATTGATTTTGTGATCAATCCATTTTATCAAGCACTAAGCATGGCTCGGCTTGATCACACATGTTAGAAAATCACATGTGAGGCGATTGAGGCACGACTAGAACTGTGGTCGGGATGTTATCAGTCAGCTGAGGATGGCAAAGTGCCTCGGCCAACAAGGTAAAGTTAAGATACATATGCTCATAATATAATCCAATATGGCATAAGATCTGCGCATATGTTCATAACCTTCACTTGATCTTCACAAGGGTCTCTTCAAGATAGGCTGAACTAAAGTGAGTTTAGACAACTCGATAAAACGATTTCTAAACTCAACCTTTGTTCATTGGGCAGTTACAAGTTAGTAAAACCAACTTGTTGAACTACTTTTGACATTGAGCAAGTCCTCTTATTACCCATCGGCAATCTAATGGTCGAGAGTTCACGTTTGCTAGCAGGAGGCCATGTATTTAGATAAAGATCCATTCAGTCAGGTTGTTCATCCATTTCTTCATCTGAGATGGAATGACTTGGTTAGGGAACACATGTATTGGATAAGAGAGAAAATGAATAAACTCCTGCATCTCAGTAGGAGAGAAAACAATTCTCCATCTTGAGAACTAATAGCTGTCTTCCAACACTAAAAAGCTTCAAGGCTTCACCTTTACAATAAAGGATGCAAAGGGAACTTGTATGTGTGTAGTCACCACTTGAGTAAAAAGACATGCGACCACACATGGGAAGATGGATTTTTATCACATGATCCAAACACAGATAGGTTTTGATTTTTGTTGGAGATTTCTGAATGGGTAGAAAATTTACCAAGGAATACATCAGAGTTATATACTCTTTTGATCCAACAGTGATGGCATATGTTGCTTGATTGTTGTAGAAAACAACACAAAAATCGTTTCAAGGGAGGAGTCCACGGAAGATCACACATCAGTGTAGTTCCACAATGGATCATGACCAAAGACCTCGATACCAGCATGCGCCAAGCAGCATAACCTTGCGTGTACTTTCACAAGGGGCTCTCAATTTCGCGGCGGCACCACAAATCATTAATTGTGACACCATTACCGAACAGCACCAATAATGAATTTCGCATGACAAAACTAGATTGTGCCAAGATAACACATTGATATAGCCTCATAATGGATTACAACTACTCACCGTGATACCAGCGCGTGCCGAGCAGCACAACCATGTGTGTACATTCACAGGAGGCCCTCGGTTTCGTCGCGGCACCATCGGTTTTAGTCATAACACCATTACCAGACGTAACCAATAAGACATCTCGCGCGAGACAAATGGATTGAGCAAGGGTGACAATATACAAAGAGACTCTACCTGTCAGAATAATTACGAGTAGAGAGTCAAATAGATCATGACCAATGATACGAATAAGACATGGCCATAACCTAAATTTGATGAAAGGAGTACGATGGGAGACTGTTATTTCAGCCCCAAGCATATTTCTATGCCCATCGCAAAGATTACAAGGTTAAGGATTAGTATTTGATTAGATACGGAGGGAAAACAATCATAAGATTAAGTTGGTATGCCTTCGAAAGATATGAGAAAACCAAAGGCATTAAATTCAAGAAAACTAGTGGGCATTCCTTTCCTAGGTTAGATTGAGAAATCAACAATGTGATTCTCATGGAGAGGCAAAGCAGAATAGAACCATCAGCTTGCACCAACCAAACAAGGGTATGGTTTAGGATGAACATATGACCATAAGAGAGCTACAAGTGGATTGTCAAGATTACAGACTCGAGATCCTTGTTTTTAAGTTTGAGTGCATCTTAGGTCCAATAAGGGAATTACCTAAACATCTATTTGTATTTGCATGAGTTTGGCCATGGAGTAGGAATCGATAATTCAAACTCATGTATGTTTTGAAGATTTAGAGAGACTTTGAAGAAATGACAAAATTATGAATTAGATCTCATACAATTTCACATGTTGAGATGATGAGGACATGACTTGGTCTAATTGCTAGAACTCCAATGATCTTGTGAAGAAAATGATCTTCACACAAGATGACACCTAGGATAGGTTGTTAAGAAATTAATACACGTTTAGATCAAGGTTCACTAAACAAGGACATAACTTAGCTTTGGGTTTACGCAAACAAGCTATCAACATTCTACCGGCACACAGGCACAAAAATAAACATAAGTTGCACCATCGGTCAAACTAAGAAGAACCACAGACCACATAAACACATGTCTAAAGGACACATCAAACAAAACTAGAAATTTCTTATAGAACAGTAATACTTCACACAGTTTTCAATTATTTATTACCAGAATAAAGATGAGAAAAGCATGTTCGTTCACAATCACCAATTATTAGAATAAAGGTGAGGGAAGCATTTTTGTGCGCAAACAACAAACACAATGCAACAATCAGGATGCATGCTCGTCCTATTCGTCCTCACTGATTTTGCCCACATAATGTGGCAATAACGTTCTATATCGGTGGCATAACTACGTCTCTCTCGGTATATTGCTAGTCGTCATCTACACATACGAGTTCGAAGTTAGTGTACCTGCAGAAAATTTCATCACAACCCAATTCCCAATGATGCAATTCACACATGACAGTTTATCACAGTTTATACTCCATATATTTCTATATGGAGGCCAGCTCCTCATTAAGCGCCGAGCCACGCATAGGCGCCGCTGCCACACTTTAACCACAGGGCAACCCATTGTGGTACATTACACTTTTCAGTATTCCCATGTATGTATGCCCATACACATCCATGGGGTACTGAATCCCAAAAAGTAATTACTCCACTTCGCAGTCTTCATATATACATATGTGTAACATGTATATAATCAAGCGCTTTTTATGCTCTTCCCTAGACCGACGATTGTTCGGTCATGCTCTCACATCTCACCTTACCTTGAGCGTCGATCCATTCAAAACTGAATGACCTCAAAAATAACATTACACATGTATGCATTACCCTTCCCAGGTTGTGGGTTAGTATTCTGAACTAAGCCACCTAGTAGTCCTTAACTTAGGGCTTATAGAGGATGTCGCTAGCATTATAGTTTTTCAAATCTGTTTTTCAAAACTAAACAATGTGTTTAGTTGAAAATAGGTTTTCCAAAACCAAAATTTTGTTTTGAAAATACGTATGTGACCGTATCATACTTAATCAAGCTCCGATACCAGCTGTCGCAGAACCTCCCAAGTTATCGGGCCCACATGCACCTGTCCTTGTTTCAACGACCTAAGACGGCTATGCATGTGCACCAAACAACTTAGCAGGATCTGTCCGAGTGCCCCGAGGACCCCGGATAAACGACTTACCGCCAAGATCGCAGGATTAAGTAAACACAACTCACATACAAACACTTGCAGCGGAAATAAATTCTTTATTACAAAATGATTACATGTTACAATAATTTTACATTATTCAATTATCAGAGTGATTACAAGAGAAAATTATTCAAAAGAATTACAAATTTGAAATGTTATAAAATATTTGTAAATATGAAGATACATGCTAGCTTAAGTGACAATCCTCAATAAAGAAGCTAAAGATGGGATATACTTATATAAGAAGGCCGAGCCCACCGGCACTTAGCACCATCCACAACAGAACAAACTTATAACCTGAAAAACAACAGGGAATAAAGCCCTGAGTACGCAATTACTCAGCAAAACTTACCCGACTAAAGAAAAGACTCTCAAGGGTATGCTGGTTTGTTGGGAATCAAGGTAAAGCTCATCAAATTTCAAAGACTCGTTTTTGCAGAAAAGCTTACTAGTAGTGGATCCTTATGCCAAACTTTTACTTCACAGATTAAGTACTTTTTCTGAATCTAGATTTGCCTAATCTAGAGCATTCACTTGTCCTACACTAGCTTCATTTTATCAGCTTTAGTTTCACTTGTTATCTACGCTGAAGGTCGAAGATCCAGTCTTCATATCCGAGAAGTTCGGCGATCCGAATCGATTAATACCCAGCTGGGGATCTCCAACCACACGACATATGTAGCACTTAACCCTTGCATATGTCAACTCGCCACCGGGTTTCTCAAGACCAGAACGGGTTCACGCGACCCGAGAGCACAGCACTCCACCATCCAGCTGTTGGCCTGGTTGGTACACGTTACTCTCGCCATGGTGCCCGCCATGTTTCAGAGAGTACAGCACCCCACCGTCCAGCCATTGGCCTGGTTGGTACACGTTACTCTCGCCATGGTGCCCGCCATGTTTCCGAGAGTACAGCACCCCACCTTCCAGTCTCTTGCCACAGAGGGTACAAGCTACTCTCGCCATCTCTCCACTCCCAGTGCGTGCGAGCTGTTCTGGTATTGGTCCGACCGAGGCTAAGCTTACCCATGATGAGGCATGTGGCCAGTTAAAGGGTCCTAGATCAGTAGGCCAACAATCGGAACGGTCCTTAAGCGACACAGACGGGCGACCTTTCCTGCTCAACGTCTGGTCTCATCTTATTATTTAACACCCAAACCATGTACCTGACAGAGGTACCATACTTGAATGATGAATTCATCACTGCAGATGATTGAGAGCACCTAGAGGGGGGGTGAATAGGTGATCCTGTAAAACTTGAAAACTTAAGCCACACAAACTTGGTTAAGCGTTAGCACAGTAAATGCCAAGTGGCTAGAGAGGAGTCTCAACAAAACACAATAACCACAAGAAATCAATCACAGAGATGGCACAGTGGTTATCCCGTGGTTCGGCCAAGACCAATGCTTGCCTACTCCACGTTGTGGCGTCCCAACGGACGAGGGTTGCAATCAAACCCTCTCAAGCGGTCCAAAGACCCACTTGAATACCACGGTGTTTTGCTTGCTTTTCTCAATCCCGTTTGCAAGGAATCTCCACAACTTGGAGCCTCTCGCCCTTACACTTGAAGTTCACAAAGAAGCACAGAGCAAGCGAGGGATTAGCAACGCACTCAAGACAAGAAATCACAGCAACACCACGCACACAAGTTGCAACGAGAGCTCACAACACAACTCAATGAGTTCACCACTCAACTAGAGCTCTAATTGCTATCGCAAAGAATCAAAGGCGCGAAATCGATGTCTTAGTGCTTAGGAGTGCTTAGGGGATGCTTGAGATACTCCTCCATGCGCCTAGGGGTCCCTTTTATAGCCCCAAGGCAGCTAGGAGCCGTTGAGAGCATTCTAGGAAGGCTGATCTTGCCTTCTGTCGACTGGCGCACCGGACAGTCCGGTGCACACCGGACACTGTCTGGTGCCCGATTTCCTTCCAAAAATGGCGCAGTCGACCGTTGGTAGCCTGAGAGCCATTGGCGCACCGGACATGTCCGGTGCACACCGGACAGTCCGGTGCCTCCTTCTAGCCGTTGGCTCGGCCACGTGTCCCGCGCAAATCGCGCGGCCGACCGTTGCCCCGGCCGACCGTTGGCTCATCGGACAGTCCGGTGCACACCGGACAGTCCGGTGAATTATAGCCGTACGTCGCCGGTGAATTCCCGAGAGCGGCCAGTTCGCTCGAGCCAGCCTGGCGCATCGGACACTGTCCGGTGCACCACCGGACAGTCCGGTGATCCCAGACTGAGCAGAGTCTTGGCTGCTCGAGCCAAGACATTTTCAATTGGATTTTTCCTGTTTCCAGTACTTAGACACAATACATTAGTCCATAAAATAATGTACTAAGTCTGAGAAACATACCTTTATCCTTGATTTGTACTTTGTCCACCTTTTTCCACTTAGGCACTTGTGTTGGACACTAAATCACCAAAATACTTAGAAATGGCCCAAGGGCACATTTCCCTTTCAATCTCCCCCTTTTTGGTGATTTATGCCAACACAACATAAAGCAAGTAGAACAAGTACAAAATCAATTCAAATAAGAACTCAAAATTGTTTTGATTCAAATTTGACATATATGGATCACTCTTTGCCACCACTTGGTTTGTTTTTGCAAATCAAACTCAAATTTCTATCTCTAAGTCAAACACACATGTTAAGACATAAAGAGAGTCATTCCAAGAGAAATTGATTCAAGATTTCAAAAACTCCCCTTTTTCCCATAATCAACACTTCTCCCACAAGAAGCCAACTTTTGACAAACCAAAAGCTCTAATCTACTATTTTCTAAATTTCTCAAGTGGTAGCTGATCCATCTATTGATTTGACCTTTATTTTCTCCCCCTTTGGCATCAAGCACCAAAACGGGATCAATCTTGGCCCTTTAACCCCATTGCCTCACCAAAATCTTCAAATGAGAACACAAAGGCAATAAGAGTACGTGAGATAAACTTGGAATTAGTTACCCTCTCATCGGAGTGCAGTGGAAGTTTTTCATGGTCCAAGTCCACCTTTCCCTTTCAAACCTCCTTTGAGACTAAATCAAGCAAACTCAAGCAAACAGTTAGTCTCAAAGGGTCAAGTTGTAGCACAGCTCCCCCTAAATATGTGCATCACTTGCAAAAAGGACTTGTGAGGTCCAGGGAGTGTTTGTACAACTTGAGCACCACAAGTAACCAACAAAATGCATAAGGAACATGATCAAAGGCATAAATACATGTATGCTATAAATCAATCCAAGTTCCGCGAATCTAGGACATTTAGCTCACTACGCAGCCTGCAAAAGGTCTTTTCATCTAAAGGCTTAGTGAAGATATCGGCTAGCTGGTTCTCGGTGCTAACATGAAACACTTCGATATCTCCCTTTTGCTGGTGGTCTCTCAAAAAGTGATGCCAGATGTCAATGTGCTTTGTGCGGCTGTGCTCAACAGGATTTTCCGCTATTCGGATAGCACTCTCATTGTCACATAGGAGTGGGACTTTGCTCAGATTGTAGCCAAAGTCTCGGAGGGTTTGCCTCATCCAAAGTAGTTGCGCACAACACTGTCCTGCGGCAACGTACTCGGCCTCAGCGGTGGATAAGGCAACGGAAGTTTGTTTCTTAGAGTTCCACGACACCAGGGACCTTCCTAAGAATTGGCACGTCCCCAATGTACTCTTCCTATCGACTTTACATCCAGCATAGTCGGAATCTGAGTACCCAATCAAGTCAAAGTTAGACCCCTTTGGATACCAGATCCCGAAGCAAGGCGTAGCGACTAAATATCGAAGAATTCGCTTCACAGCCACTAAGTGACACTCCTTAGGATCGGATTGAAATCTAGCACACATGCATACACTAAGCATAATATCCAGTCTACTAGCACATAAATAAAGCAAAGAACCTATCATGGACCGGTATGCTTTTTGATCAACGGACTTACCTCCTTTGTTGAGGTCGGTGTGTCCGTCGGTTCCCATCGGCGTCTTGGCGGGCTTGGCGTCCTTCATCCCAAACCGCTTTAGAAAATCTTGCGTGTACTTCGTTTGGGAGATGAAAGTGCCGTCCTTGAGTTGCTTCACTTGGAACCCAAGGAAGTAGTTCAACTCGCCCATCATCGACATCTCGAATTTCTGCGTCATCACCCTGCTAAACTCTTCACAAGACTTTTGATTAGTAGAACCAAATATTATGTCATCGACATAAATTTGGCACACAAAAAGATCACCATCGCAAGTCTTAGTAAAAAGAGTTGGATCGGCTTTCCCGACCTTGAAAGCATTAGCAATTAAAAAGTCTCTAAGGCATTCATACCATGCTCTTGGGGCTTGCTTAAGTCCATAGAGCGCCTTAGAGAGCTTACACACGTGGTCGGGGTACCGTTCATCCTCGAAGCCAGGGGGTTGCTCCACGTACACCTCCTCCTTGATCGGCCCGTTGAGGAAAGCGCTCTTCACATCCATTTGGTACAACCTGAAAGAATGGTGAGCGGCATATGCTAGCAAGATACGGATTGATTCTAGCCTAGCCACAGGAGCAAAAGTCTCCTCAAAGTCCAAACCTGCGACTTGGGCATAACCTTTTGCCACAAGTCGAGCCTTGTTCCTCGTCACCACCCCGTGCTCGTCCTGTTTGTTGCGGAACACCCACTTGGTTCCCACAACATTTTGCTTGGGGTGAGGCACCAGTGTCCAAACTTCATTGCGCTTGAAATTGTTGAGTTCCTCCTGCATGGCCAACACCCAGTCCGGATCTAGCAAGGCCTCTTCTACCCTGAAAGGCTCAATAGAAGAGACAAAGGAGTAATGCTCACAAAAATTAACTAATCTTGAACGAGTAGTTACTCCCTTGCTAATATCACCCAAAATTTGGTCGATGGGATGATCCCTTTGGATCGTCGCTCGAACTTGGGTTGGAGGTGCCTGAGGTGCTTCTTCTTCTTCAATTTGAACATCCTGTGCTCCCCCTTGATCATGCGCCTCCACTTGAGGTACATGTTCGTCATCTTGGGTTGGGGGATGCACCATAGTTGAGGAAGACGGTTGATCTTGCTCCAATTGTTCCTGAGGCCGTACATCTCCAATCGCCATGGTGCGTATCGCGGCCGTTGGACCGTCTTCTTCATCTACATCATCAAGATCAACAACTTGCTCTCTTGGAGAGCCATTAGTCTCATCAAATACAACGTCGCTAGAGACTTCAACCAAACCCGATGATTTGTTGAAGACCCTATACGCCTTTGTATTTGAATCATAACCTAATAAAAACCCTTCTACAACTTTGGGAGCAAATTTAGAGGTTCTACCTTTCTTCACAAGAATATAACACTTGCTCCCAAATACACGAAAATAAGATACATTGGGTTTGTTACCAGTTAGCAGCTCATATGAAGTCTTCTTGAGGAGGCGCTGAAGATAGACCCTGTTGATGGCGTGGCAAGCCGTGTTCACGGCTTTCGACCAAAAACGCTCGGGGGTCTTGAACTCTCCAAGCATAGTCCTTGCCATATCAATGAGCGTCCTGTTCTTCCTCTCTACCACACCATTTTGCTGAGGTGTGTAGGGAGCGGAGAACTCGTGCTTGATCCCCTCCTCCTCAAGGAACTCCTCCACTTGAAGGTTCTTGAACTCGGACCCATTGTCGCTTCTTATCTTCTTCACCTTGAGCTCAAACTCATTTTGAGCTCTCCTTAGGAAGCGCTTGAGGGTCCCTTGGGTTTCAGACTTATCCTGCAAAAAGAACACCCAAGTGAAGCGGGAAAAGTCATCAACAATAACTAGACCATACTTACTTCCTCCGATGCTCAGATAGGCGACGGGTCCGAAGAGGTCCATATGCAGCAGCTCCAGAGGTCTTGAAGTGGTCATCACATTCTTGCTGTGATGTGCTCCTCCCACTTGTTTACCTGCTTGACAAGCTGCACAAGGTCTATCTTTTTCGAATTGCACGTTAGTCAAACCTATCACGTGTTCTCCCTTTAGAAGCTTGTGAAGGTTCTTCATCCCCACATGTGCTAAGCGGCGATGCCACAGCCAGCCCATGCTAGTCTTAGCAATTAAGCATGTATCTAGATCGGCCTCCTCTTTTGCAAAATCAACTAAATAAAGTTTGTCGTCTAGTACACCCTTAAAAGCTAGTGAACCATCACATCTTCTAAAGACAGACACATCTACATTTGTAAATAGACAATTATATCCCATATTACATAATTGACTGACAGATAGTAAATTATATCCAAGAGACTCAACTAAAAACACATTAGAGATAGAGTGCTCATTTGATATTGCAATCTTGCCTAAACCTTTCACCTTGCCTTGGTTCCCATCACCGAATATGATTGAATCTGGGGAATCCTTATTCTTGACGTAGGAGGTGAACATCTTCTTTTCCCCCGTCATATGGTTCGTGCATCCGCTGTCGATAATCCAGCTTGAACCCCCGGATGCATAAACCTGCAAGGCAAATTTAGGCTTGGGTCTTAGGTACCCAACTCTTGTTGGGTCCTACAAGGTTAGTCACAATTGTCTTAGGGACCCAAATGCAAGTTTTATCACCCTTGCATTTTGCCCCTAATTTCCTAGCAACTATCTTCCTATCCTTTCTACAAATAGCAAAGGAAGCATTTAAAGCATGATAAATTGTAGAGGGTCCATTCATAACTTTCCTAGGAACATGAACAATATTCTTTCTAGGCACATGATGAATATTTTTCCTAGGCATATCTCTACCATGCATATAGGAAGAACTGGAAGCAAACATAGCATAAGAATCATAGGCATGTGAATCAAAAGCATTACAACTCCTATGAGACTGTCTTCTATCATTGTACATAAAAGCATGGTTCTTTTTAGTACTACTTGCCATAGGGGCCTTCCCTTTCTCCTTGGCGGAGATGGGAGCCTTATGGCTTGTTAAGTTCTTGGCTTCCCTCTTGAAGCCAAGCCCATCCTTAATGGAGGGGTGTCTACCAATCGTGTAGGCATCCCTGGCAAATTTTAGTTTATCAAAATCACTTTTGCTAGCCTTAAGTTGGGCATTAAGACTAGCCATTTCATCATTTAACTTTGCAATAGAAGCTATGTGTTCACTACAAGCATCAATATCAAAATCTTTACATCTATTGCAAATAACAACATTTTCTACACAAGTTGTTGATTTACTAGCTATTTCTAACTTAGCATTCAAATCATCATTAATGCTCCTTAAGCTAGAAATCGTCTCATGACAAGAAGATAATTCACAAGAAAGCATTTCATTTCTCTTAACTTCTAAGGCATGAGATTTTTGTGCTTCTACAAATTTGTCATGTTCTTCATACAACACGTCCTCTTGTTTTTCTAAAAGCCTATTCTTATCATTCAAGGCATCAATCAATTCATTAATTTTATCTACCTTGGTTCTATCTAGGCCCTTAAATAAACATGAATAATCTATTTCATCCTCATCACTAGATTCGTCCTCACTTGAAGAAGCATAAGTAGAGTTTCGAGTACATACCTTCTTCTCCCTTGCCATAAGGCATGTGTGACGCTCATTGGGGAAGAGGGATGACTTGTTGAAGGCGGTGGCAGCGAGTCCTTCATTGTCGGAGTCCCACTCCTTGCCAAGATGTGCCTCGCCCTTTGCCTTCTTATAGTTCTTCTTCTTCTTCCTCTTGTTCCCTTGATCCTGATCACTATCATTGTCGGGACAGTTAGCAATAAAATGACCAAGCTTACCACATTTGAAGCATGAGCGCTTCCCCTTTGTCTTGGTCTTGCTTGGCTGCCCCTTGCGACCCTTTAGCGCCGTCTTGAATCTTTTGATGATGAGGGCCATCTCTTCATCATTAAGTCCGGCCGCCTCAATTTGTGCTACCTTGCTGGGTAACGCCTCCTTGCTCCTTGTTGCCTTGAGAGCAACGGGTTGAGGCTCATTGATTGGACCGTTTAGAGCGTCGTCCACGTACCTCGCCTCCTTGATCATCATTCGCCCGCTTACAAATTTTCCAAGGACTTCTTCGGGCGACATTTTGGTGTACCTGGAATTCTCACGAATATTATTCACCAAATGAGGATCAAGAACGGTAAAGGACCTTAGCATCAGTCGAACGACGTCGTGGTCCGTCCATCGCGTGCTTCCGTAGCTCCTTATTTTGTTGATAAGAGTCTTGAGCCGGTTGTATGTTTGTGTCGGCTCCTCGCCCCTTATCATCGCAAATCGTCCAAGCTCGCCCTCCACCAACTCCATTTTGGTGAGCAAGGTGACGTCGTTCCCCTCATGAGAAATCTTGAGGGTGTCCCAGATCTGCTTGGCGTTATCCAAGCCGCTCACTTTGTGGTATTCATCCCTGCACAATGAAGCTAGAAGAACAGTAGTAGCTTGTGCATTCTTATGAATTTGCTCATTAATGAACATGGGACTATCCGTACTATCAAAGTGCATTCCACTCTCTACAATCTCCCATATACTAGGATGGAGAGAGAATAGGTGACTACACATTTTGTGGCTCCAAAATCTGTAGTCCTCCCCATCAAAGTGTGGAGGCTTGCCGAGAGGAATGGAGAGCAAATGTGAATTTGAACTTTGCGGAATACGAGAGTAGTCAAAAGAAAAGTTCGAATTAACCGGTTTCCTTCTCTCGTAGTCGTTGTGGTCGTCGTCCTTTTGGGAAGAAGATGACTCGTCGCTGTCGTCGTAGTAGACAATCTCCTTGATGCGCCTTGTCTTCTTCTTCTTCCCATCTTTCCATCTATGGCCCGAGCCCGAGTCGGTAGGCTTGTCATCCTTCGGCTCGTTGACGAAAGATTCCTTCTCTTTATCGTTGATCACGATACCCTTCCCCTTAGGATCCATCTCTTCGGGCGGTTAGTCCCTTTGTGAAGAGAACGGCTCCGATACCAATTGAGAGCACCTAGAGGGGGGGTGAATAGGTGATCCTGTAAAACTTGAAAACTTAAGCCACACAAACTTGGTTAAGCGTTAGCACAGTAAATGCCAAGTGGCTAGAGAGGAGTCTCAACAAAACACAATAACCACAAGAAATCAATCACAGAGATGGCACGGTGGTTATCCCGTGGTTCGGCCAAGACCAATGCTTGCCTACTCCACGTTGTGGCGTCCCAACGGACGAGGGTTGCAATCAACCCCTCTCAAGCGGTCCAAAGACTCACTTGAATACCATGGTGTTTTGCTTGCTTTTCTCAATCCCGTTTGCGAGGAATCTCCACAACTTGGAGCCTCTCGCCCTTACACTTGAAGTTCACAAAGAAGCACAGAACAAGGGAGGGATTAGCAACGCACTCAAGACAAGAAATCACAGCAACACCACGCACACAAGTTGCAACGAGAGCTCACAACACAACTCAATGAGTTCACCACTCAACTAGAGCTCTAATTGCTATCGCAAAGAATCAAAGGCGCGAAATCGATGTCTTAGTGCTTAGGAGTGCTTAGGGGATGCTTGAGATACTCCTCCATGCGCCTAGGGGTCCCTTTTATAGCCCCAAGGCAGCTAGGAGCCGTTGAGAGCATTCTAGGAAGGCTGATCTTGCCTTCTGTCGACTGGCGCACCGGACAGTCCGGTGCCCGATTTCCTTCCAAAAATGGCGCAGTCGACCGTTGGCAGCCTGAGAGCCGTTGGCGCACCGGACATGTCCGGTGCACACCGGACAGTCCGGTGCCTCCTTCTAGCCGTTGGCTCGGCCACGTGTCCCGCGCAGATCGCGCGGCCGACCGTTGCCCCGGCCGACCGTTGGCTCACCGGACAGTCCGGTGCACACCGGACAGTCCGGTGAATTATAGTCGTACGTCGCCGGTGAATTCCCGAGAGCGGCCAGTTCGCTCGAGCTAGCCTGGCGCACCAGACACTGTCCGGTGCACCCAGACTGAGCAGAGTCTTGGCTGCTCGAGCCAAGACATTTTCAATTGGATTTTTCCTATTTCCAGCACTTAGACACAATACATTAGTCCATAAAACAATGTACTAAGTCTGAGAAACATACCTTTATCCTTGATTTGTACTTTGTCCACCTTTTTCCACTTAGGCACTTGTGTTGGACACTAAATCACCAAAATACTTAGAAATGGCCCAAGGGCACATTTCCCTTTCAATGATGCGCTCACCATTACAAGTCCTTTTTCATAAAACAAACCCATACCCAGTGTCACACATCATTCTTTTAAAAAGAAACATGTTTTAATTCTCTAGGCAAGGCTATGCCTCATTAGTTCTTTTTGTAAAACAGGTATCAAGGAGGATAATCAAATTCCAAGGAATGGCAATGCATCAACTGTTTCATCACTCAACTCCTATCACCTAATGCAGCATATAAGTGATAAAAGTTTTAAAACAACAAGGAGGTGGCAAATGCACCGGGGCTTGCCTGGGATAACACTAAGTCAGTGTTGTTAGATGACGTCCGCGTGGGGAGCATCTCTCATCCGATCCTGGTACTTGATCAGATCATCCAAGCTTCAGGTTCATTCATCATCTTCACTTGAGATTAATCCAACTCTTGCCCTCCACATCACGTGATTAATTAACGTACCTAATGGAATGCGAAATGTATATGAATAAGAATAGTCATAAATGACACAGGATAGGTAAACTACACTGAAGAGGGCAAAACACTTCTGGTAGAGCGCTACAATTCCTATGAGCAAACACTAGTTAACTTTGACTCTACAACAATCACAGACTTGAAGTTACTTATTCTCAGCTCAACCATCAAACACAATAACTCAACACAAATATTCATCTAAGACGTAACCTTGATAGATTGCAATACTTATGGCAAGACAAATGTAAACATTTAAAAGCAAGCATATACTAGGTATCTATAAATTACTAAGTATAAGAATCACACTTTTCTTAGGTAGCCGGAGCAAACATCACAATTTAAAATCTACAGACTTACTAACGTGAAATGCTCACTATGAAATTTTCATAACTTTTGCTGAAGTGGAACAACGATGATATTTGCTTCCAACTGACTAAAATAACGATGAACATTTATTCAAGGCGATTAGCTTAAACGCTCAATTTTGATTTATGACATTTAATCAATCAACAAACATAGAATATGACAATTACTACACAAGCCATCACTTCAGCAATTAAGAATCAACTAAACTTACTTAGCCAAACAAGAGTAAAGTTAAGCATTCAACATTTTCAGAATTTCTGGACAGCCGTACTGTAGTCAATTGTTTTGCTCATAACTCACCAAATATTCATCCAACAATAGTGAACTAAAACTTTCTAGAAAGCTTATGAAATCCCCTATAACTTTTGTATTGTCAGCATAACATGATTCGGCATTTTGAAAGGTCAATCAGTGCTAAACGTAAATTCTGTCCAGATTTGGACAGAATTCGACTACTCACTTCAAAAATCCATAACTGGAGATTTAGACATCCAAAACATGTGATCCTAGACTTTTTAGAAAGCTAATAAAATTGTCTACAACTCATTTATAATCATCTCCAAATAATTCAATGCGTAGAAAGGTCAGTTAACACAAACAGTCTCTTCTGTCCAGATTTGAACAGATTCAGACTTCATATTTCAAACAGCCATAACTTGACTTCTAGACCACCAAAAAGGATGCTCCAAAATTTGTTGGAAAGCTTAAGAAAAGTACTATAATTCTCCTATAATTACTAAGAGCTGATTCTCAGTTTAGCTTAGCCAAACATTCCAATTTTCGAAACCTGTACAGAATTTAGACAGATTCTGAAACTGGACTTGGGAAAATCATAACTTCTAAACTGCTAAGTCTATGGTCATGAAATTTCTACACAAGCAAGATAAAGAAGTGAGCTACAACTTTTATATATAACACTTTCACAGAAAATAAGGTTTACTTCACTCAACTACCTGCATACTAAAACTGGACACAGCCCAAACAGCAAGTCCAAACAGCAAACATTTAATTTGCTCCTATAATTATCATGTGCTTGGCACTTTCTAATCACACATATGGATTAATTCTACTTTATAACCATGAATCCATGCACTTCACATAACCTAGTATTTTAAACCTACTCTCACATCATGCAAACAAAGAATCAATTTAAGCACACTATGCATACACATATGCCTAACAACGGATCTATCGAGCATTCCACCACAACCCGCCTGCGCTAAAGACGATAAAATCATCATGACTACAATCCCCATCGAAGCCAAACATTAAATTAAACAATATGAGTGGACATTTGATAAATGACGATTTATCAAATGACGATTTGGATACGTGAGGGAGATGGACATTTGATAAATGACGATTTGGATATGGCTGAGAGAGTATAGATTTTTCCTCCTCCAACTTTTCACAAAAGAACACATAGATAATTTAGTTCTAGAATTTGAATCCGAACGAGATACAAACAGACCAATCAAAATGATATAAATTTTGATGTTTTTGGACTGCGCTTACAATGGGAGGTATTTTCCGGACCAGACAAATTTCCACGGTTATAGACAGTGAAACAGATTAATTACGAATACTCAGTTCGGTTCTATTTATCTCGATCCGATTTAATTTTGCGTCAAGATTGTTGTCGTCAAGTTCTAATAATATTTACTTAGGACAACAATCACAAGAGTGGGTCGGGATTCCAAATTCATGTTCTCGTAATTTATAAATTTTTAAACAGACACAAGACTCGATATTTAGCGAAATAAATACGAGAGATCGATGTGACATAAAAAGTGTGATCCTTTCGGAAGCGATGACACACATCGTTTACGTGGGTGAGAGGCTGTGCGGTGTCCAGACACCGGTTAACGCTCGCCACACGTCACAATGCCAGGCCGCAGAGGGACGCGCACGACGCAGGCGCGAGGGAATTAAAAATGGATTCTACAGAACCAGATCCGATTTCAAAGGTTAGAGTTTGGGCAAGACGTCGATGGCTCAACCCAAACGATATTGGATCTGATGTTTCGGAAGATTACTAAAGTTTGAATTTTTGCAAACTAAATTAGGACAATTTAAACAGATGGAGACAGACACGATACCAAATCGTGATAGACGAAGATGATTAAAACTTAGTGTCCATTTTATTTTCACAGCTATCACGTGTTAACGTCACTCGTGGTCGAGTAGACGATAAACACCTGGGGTGTTACATCGGAGGAGTTAGCAGACCTACCGACGCGTCGCGGTCGTCCACACTCTCTAGGGAACTACGCCGGCTCTGGCACACACGCGTGCTCGAGCTCGTACACAGAGGAGAAGGCGTGATGCCTCGAACATGCTCACTATTTATCTTCATCGACTGTGTGCTGTCCCAGGCGAAGTGGAAGTCGTGCAGATTTAGTGGAACTGGACGGTTGCTCTGATTGTGTCGTGGAAGTGGTGCGCGGGAGTGGGGGGAATCCGCTGACCAGGGGAAATGCGGTCGTGGGTGAGCGGTTGCTCCGATTGTGACTGGTTCTGCGGCACGGGGTGGTTGGATGGGCAGTGAAGGCCGTGCAAGCCGCCAGCTAGGGAGAGAGACGGTGGAGGTCGCTGGACGGGGGATAGGGTTGTGGAAGCCGCCGACTAGAGGGAGAGGCGGAGGAGGCCGCCGACCGGTGGAGGAGGTCGCCGTCGTTGGGGTCTGGAGGAGGCCGCCGTCGGTGGAGGTATGGAGGAGGCTGCGTTCTACCCTCTGGAGAACGAAGACCGTGGTTCTATCCTCTGGTAAACGAAGACCGTGGCTCAGGAGAGAAATACTAGGTTAAAAGTACTTGTTTGCTGAACATCCTAAAAATACAAGAACGCAAGATTGGATGTAATCCAGCACCAGTCGGGTTGGCGAGAGGGTGGGAGGCTAAACACATTATGCTTGAGACGTCTAGAGTTCGAATCCTGAGCCATGGTAGTAGTTTTTTTGTACTGCGCGGGCATTATTTGAACAGGGGAGGGCAGAACAGAGTGGCAGCCTACCCCCTTACAGTCTTCATAGTAGTAGAGATTAGCCTTGGCGAGTCGACCCCTTGTCGGTCGAAGGCCCCTCTACCGTGGTTCCCGAGGGGAGGTGGCCTTTGACTCCTGTGATAGTATTTGTCCCCGAAGAAAAGTTTCGCCTTTTCACTGGTCGACAGCTCCGCGTCGAGCACTTAGGCAGTAAGTTAGTAAACATAAGGTATTGTGATCGAGGGGTAGGTCCATCCTTGCTCCAACAGATACATCTAAATTTATCCTAAAATCCGAATGTGACAGATTTAATAGTAGATTATCTCTAAAATATTGGTAGTTTAGATCTAAAATACTAGTAAATTAGATCTAATAGAGGATTAGATCTAAAATACTAGTAGATTATATCTAATAGTAGATTAGATCTAAAATACCGTGGATTAGACTTAATAGTAGATTAGATCTAATAATTGGTTATATTGAATTAATAGTAGATTCTGACCGGCTGAAGTTTGAGTTGTGCACCTTTATGGCTCTTTTGGAATGCGATTTTTTTCTTTTTCCTACGTTTTTCTGTGAAAATAAACTAATTCATTTTAAATTTCTATATGATTCCTCTAAAGTTCTGCATTTCAAAGAAGCCCTTAAGGCGTGTTTGGCATGACTTTAGAGTAAAACTCTAAGAGAAGCTGGCTAGAGTCTACAAAACACCATAACTTTAGAGTTGCAAACTCCATGAAGTTTTGAGATAAGTTGCAATACAAATTTTTAGAGTATCTCTTTTGTCGCTCTAAAATCTCTAAAAAAGAAACATAGACATAGAGTTCGGAGTTATTTACCCGCCACTACCATTGTTTATGAGAAATCAATCTAAACTCTGGAGTAAAGCTATTCCACCGAGAGTTTAAAGGGTTATGTCAAACACGTCCTTAGAAAACATTATAATAAGTAATTTTATTTATTATTTAAATTAAAAATATTTTTAAACTGCATAAATTTATAATATGTTTTGGAGAGTCATGCCAAACACATGCTTAGAAAACATTACGATAAACTATTTTATTTATTATTTAGATTTAAAAATATTTTTAAACTACTTAAATTTATATTATAAATTACACGTTAACGCTGGAGTTAGAACTGGAGCAGTCCCAAACATGCCAAATTAGTTTAAAACAACTTTGAAGCTCTTGTGATGCCTAAGTGTCATGGGCTCATGGCTAGCTTGAGGCAGCCATACTCGAAGTTCCTTTTAAACGTTGTGATCTATATTATATCCTCGATTGCCTTGGCAGAGTCGTCATCGTCGAACTACGTCGTAGGCTCCTTTGCTTCGGCTGACAGCATATCTTCCAGGGCCTTAGCAAACTCGTCCATGTCGTCGTCGTCTTCGTCAGCTGTCTCTCGCAGCATGGCAGCTTCAAATGGATCAAGAATTGTTGTCCTCCTCTCCTTCGGCTGGACGAGCAGCTGTGGCCGAGAGGGAGATAACAGTGCTTGCTGATCTGAAGCGGGCGATGGCTGTATCGTCGAGAGATTCGTCGAACCACCGAGAGGAGCGCACGGCTGTGGTGGCGGCTCCCAGGTCGGAGCTGGCAGCGCCGAAGGACCCCGCATTCTTTTGGCGCACGGCGGCATGGCATCTAGCGGCGGTGATGTCCTATCGGCTGCTGCGCGACAGTGCCTGCTGAAGGCGAACGTAGCAGGCGGCGGCGTTGCGAAGCAGTCAGCGGCGAGGGCCGATCGGGTCGAAGATGCCGTCAGAGCCGAAGCGGGCAATTGCTGTGTCGCCAAGGGATTTGTCGGACCACGGCGAGGCGCACATGGCTGTGGTGGCGCGAAGGGCATCTTGCGATCCGCGGTGAGGGGCGCGCGGGTCGGAGCTGGCAGCGCCGTAGGACCGCGCATTCTCTCAGCGCACGGCGGCATGACATCTAGCGGTGGTGATGTCGTCTTGGCCGCTGCCCGATGCGTGCTGAAGGCGAACGGTCGGAACGGAGCAGGCGGCGGCGTTGCAAAGCAGGCAGCGGCGAGGGGCGATCGGGTCGAAGATGCCGACAGAGCTGAAGCGGGCAATTGGTGTGTCGCCGGGGGATTTGTCGAACCACGGCGAGGCGCACATGGCTGTGGTGGCGCGAAGGGCGGCGCCGTAGGAGTAGGACTAGGACCCCGCATTCTATTGGCGAACGACGGCATGGCATTATAGATGTCCAATAAGCACGAAGCCCGCGAGCCCGGCACGAAGCCCGTTTTTTGGGCCCGGTCCGAGCCCGGCACGGCCCGGTTATATGCGGGCCCGGGCCGGCCCGGCACGAATAAGCGGGCCGGGCTCGGACAGGAAATTAGGCACGGTGGGCGGCCCGTTTAGCTCTAAGCCCGTTAAGCCCGCTTTTTTTACACTAAAACGTGTTTTTCGGCCCGCATAGCCCGCTTTTCGGCCCGCTTTTTTCGTGCTAAACGGGCCGGCCCGGCCCGTTTAGGCCCGTTGCGGGCCGGGCTCGGACAAGGAATTGAGCCCGCGTGCTTAGCCGGCCCGGCCCGGTTTTTTAATCGTGCCTGGCGGGCCGGGTCCAAAACGGGCCGGGCTTCACCGGGCCCGGGCCGGACCGGGCCGGGCGGCCCGTTTGGACATCTATACATGGCATCCTGATCCTGCGTCGGCGATGGCCTCTTGGCCGCTCTCGGATGCATGCTGACAGCCGGTATAGCAGGCGGCGGCGAGGCGCGGGAGTAGATGGCAATTGTGTTGCGGAGACGGAGAAGCGTGATTTTTTTTTTGGAAATTGTGTTGCGTGGGGACGAGGAAGCTGTGCGGCGGCAACAAATTTATAGGCCAGACAAGGCGGTTACGGGTACGCATGGCGCAAGTCCGTGGGTTGTTGTAGGGATAATGCAAGGTCGTGGCTTTTGTTATGCATCTTCTGATTTTTTAGGACAGTGAAACTGAAGTCATGAGAGGAAAGGTTAGCCAGAGAGAGAAAAACTTAAGGCAAGAAGGATACAACTGTCCCTAAATTGATAAACATTGGGACTAAAATAAGGACTAAATTGTTTTAGTCTCTAATCTCTCAATAGGTGACTAAAAAGAATTAAACCATATAAATTATACCTTTTGCTCCTCCTTTATTTCAGTTTTAAAACCAAACAGGATAGAGACTAAACTTTAATCTCCTAACTAAACTTTAATCCCTGGACTGAATGAACCAAACAGGCCTCGAAGTCGAGATTAATTGACTTTAGTCTCTAGTCCCTCGTATTGGTGCTAAAAGGGACTAAAGGGCAGCATTTACTCTAATTGTCCTTACCTAGAAATTGGCATCTTACACAGCAAATAAGGAGAGGGGTATTTTAGCCTTTATTTACCTTATTTAATGTGTTTAGAACCTGTTTAGTCCCTAAAACCAAACAGAGTAGTGACTAAAGTTTAGTCCCTACGACTAATGTAACCAAACGGTGCCTTAAGGGGTGTTTGGTCTCTAGGGACTAATTTTTAGTTCCTCCATTTTATTATATTTTAGTTTCTTAATTTATTTTAGCTTCCGTATTTAGAAATTTAGTACTAAAATGGTATAAAATGGATGGATTAAAAATCAGCCCCTAGAAACCATTAAACCAAACAACATCTTATTGTGTATTGTGTTTGTTACTTCCTAGGTACTGAACACATGAATACTGATGGGAGCACTTGTTGAACTACAAATATCTGATATGTTACTCGTTTGGAATGAAGTAGCTAGTTCATGGTAGAAAATAAAATATTTTACATGGACATTGAGGGACCTGTCACCTATGATTCTGATTAAAGTATTAAACACAAATATGGAGAATATGTTATTTGTTAAAGACTGAATATCATCTTCTAATATTGAAATAAAAATTTCTTTCAGTGACTTAGGAGCAGCAAGGATTGGTGTATAGTTTCATACTCGCGTCTTTGTTGGTGCCTTTTTAGGGCGCCAATCACTGCGTGAGAACCGGCGGCGGTGCTCTCTGCACAGGCGCGGACGGTCTGCGGTCAGAGGCCAGACGGTCCATGACCTGAAGGGTTTCCTGCCTGACGACCGGACGGTCCGCGCATGCGCAAGGACGGCTGTTGGGGGTCTTCTCCTCTGCCGAATGTCCTCAAGGCAAAAACACCTTCGGCAAGATAGTACAAAGACAGGTGTGACATGAAGATATAAGCCGAAGATGATGCGAACAAAAACTGAAGCTATGACTGAAGGAGCTTTGGCTTGGTATTGTGATAAAGGCGAAGGACGATACCGACTTAAAGAGGAAAAGACTATATAGTCCTTAATAGTTTGCATTATGATTATAATTAGTTAACAGGGACATGTGTGTAATTTTGTCCGGGCTGCGTCCCGTGCCTATAAATAGATGAACAACACTCATGTACTGTTCACGCTGAATTGTAATCACTCTTGCGTCACTCTCGCATTTCGCGCTCTCGCAGGCCAAAGGTATTAATGTGATGTTTATATCGTTGATGTTTATTCATATTTATAAAATAAAAATATAAATAATCTAGTAATTCATAGTGATTATTTGTATTCTCTTGTGTTTCGTGTATATTTATTTATATTTATTCATTGAGATGATGAAGGTACGCTCTTCATGACCTTCGTCCGAAGATCATTATATACCAAAGGAAATAATGCTTCGAATGATGAAGGTCTCTAATCATTAACAATTATGTTGCCTTGTTCTTGATCTGTAGCATTTGAGAACAAGTGACCAACATCGGCGAAGGTCACCGGCGGCGCCTGGATCTCGCTCCCGGGAGGGACCCCGTCGTGGAGGAGAGATCCTAGGTGTTGTCTAGGCTCGGCAGGCCGACCTAGACTCCTCTAATCGACGTAGAGTCGAAGAGAAGCGGAGAATTTGGGGATTGGAATATTAAACTAGAACTAAACTAGAGCTACTCCTAATGCATAAAATAAAAATGAGAAATAGACTTGATTTGATCGATTGTTGGGGGGTTCAATCGGTTGTAGCCCTTCATCTATACAAAGGGGAGGTCTGGACCCGTTACAAGTTGTTCCCTGAGCTAATCCCGCGGTTTTAGCTAACAAATCCCGCGAGAAACTAGGAACCCTAACTGATTCTACGCACGCGCGGACCGTTCGTGCTACCAGCGCGAACCGTTCAGCCTCGAGGCCGGACCGTCCGCTCAATTTGGTGTTCAACATATGCCCCTGCCTTTTGGTGAAGGTTGACGAACCAAAAGCATATGAACTAAGCCTGATGTAAGTCACTGGCTTTTCAATATGGAGATCATTCAATAAAGCACCAATGTATAAAGGCCGTTTTGGATTGTATCTTTCTCGTCCATGACCATTCGATCAATGGATCAGAAGAAATAGAATGGAGGTGCCCCCCCAGTATGGATAGACAAAGGGACTATACATGTACCATAGATTCATCGTCGTACCATTCCATATTTGAACAGGATAATATACCGACGATGAGTAAACGGGTGGAAAGTACCCTGGTCCCATAGGATGAATAGGCGATGCTTGTTGTGTCGCCTTTCGGGCCATTTTGTTTGGCCGTTTTGTTTTAGCAGGTGACCGGGGTTTCTTTGTTGACCGATCACGTAGAACGGTCTTCTTGCTAGCACTCTTGGAGAGCAACTGATCAAAAGTAGGGTCAGCTTTGATCAGCCGACCATATGTGCTTTGCCCTTGTGTCTCTTTCCTTGCTTTGTGTGGAGGCTGACACCTTTGTCCATAGGCGGACTATCCGGCTAAGTTAGCCGGACCGTCCGCACGTAGGTGCCGGACCATCTACGATGCTCGGGCAAGGCTGTCATGCTTGGCTTATTAATTGTGCCTGCCCCTGGCGCCTTCAGACTTTTTAGCCTTCTCGTCCGAAGCCTTTCGAGCAATCTCCTTTTGTGATATATTTGACATGTGAGGATCGCCAATGACGATGCCCTTGCCTTTGTCTTTATCAGCCATTTCGGGCTGAACCAAGACCTTTTTGCATGTGAGTTCTATTGTATTAACAGGAAATGGTTGTGTGTCTACTTGCATCTCATGAAAAGCCAATCGGCCCTCATTTATGGCCGATTGTATCTATCGACGAAAAACATTATAATCATTGGTGGCATGAGAAAAAGAATTATGCCACTTACAATAAGCATGCCTCTTTAATTCATTAGGAGGAGGAATAGTATGAGTTAATTTAATGTTGTCATTTTTAGTAACTCGTCAAATATTTTATCGCATTTGGCAACATTAAAAGTAAACTTAACTTATTCTTGTCGATTCTTTCGAATCGACTGTAAAGCAAAACATGCAGAAGGTTTATCCTGTCCTGGCCAAACCAGTTCGGCGGTGTATACATCCGTGGATTCATCGTCCGTATTATCGTATCCCACTAGATGCATCTTATGGCTAGCCGATTTTGATGTTTCCTTACTTCGGCTTTCACAGGTCATATCACGCTGGTGCAAGTGCACTAGCGAAAAGAATTGGGTGCCATCTAATTTTTCTTTTAAGTAGGGTCGCAACCCATTGAAAGCCAGTCCTGCTAGCTGTTTTTCTGTGACATGGATCTGAAAGCATCGGTTTCTAGTGTCCCGGAACCTCCGGATATAGTCATTAACCGATTCTTCAGGCCCCTGTCGGACTGAAGCTAAGTCAGCCAATTCTAACTCATGTTCTCCTAAGAAGAAGTGTTCATGAAATTTCTGCTCTAATTCTTCCCAAGAGTTAATAGAGTTCGGTGGCAAGGTTGCGCACCACGCGAATGCGGTATCAGTAAGGGACAACGAGAATAAATGAACGTGGTAAGCTTCCCCATCAGCCAATTCTCCCAAGTGTGCTATGAATTGGTTTATATGTTCATGCGTGCTTTTCCCACCTTCACCAGAAAATTTAGAGAAGTCTGGTATCCTAGTCTCCTGTGGATACGGCACGATGTCGAATCGGTGGCTATAAGGCTTCCGATACGATTGCCCTGTACCTGACCCACTAACACCGAGTTTGTCCCTGAACATTCCGGCTACCTCGTCTCTGATCCTCTCTGCCATGTCTGGCGACCATCCATTAAGTTTGTGGTTGGAAATCTCAGGTTGCCTGACATCACTCTGTCGGCTTTCCTCCCAGGGATGTCTGAGGTGTGTGTTAGATGTCCTATTAATGTCACAAGCTCCTGCCCTATACCTCTCAGGCTCTCTAGTGGGTGAACAGTATGCAGCCCTATGTCCATGAGGTGGTATGGCATGGTTATAATGTGTTGCTGGTGGGGCTCCATAGTGTTGCTGCGATGAGTGTGGGAACTGTTGTGCAGCTCTTGGTTCTGCGTACGCATACCCAGACGGTCAGGCGTAAGGGGTCGGATGGTCCGCGACCGGGCCAAATGGTCCGAAGGTGTGTCCGGACTGTCGAGTCGTATATGGTGCTGCCTCGGTAGTCTCATACCCGGACCGTCCGTCGTAAAGGGCTAGACAGTTTGTGATCGGGCCGAATGGTCCAGGGCTGTACCCGGACGGTTCAGTCATATATGGCGTGACTTGGGCGGTCTGCGCGTGGACTCGTGTAGAGTCGGACGGTCCGACTTAATACGCCGACCGATTCATGCCATATCCAGACGGTCCGACGTAAGATACCGGATGATCCGCAACATATCCAAACGATCCGGCATAAGGTACCGGACGGTCCATGACATATCCAGACGGTCCGGCATAATGTACCGGACGGTCTGTGATGGGGCCGAATTGTTCGGGGTTGTACCCAGATGATCCGGCCATGCAAGGTGCAACCTAAGTGCTCTATGTGCGGGGCTACGTCGGGTTGGACGGTCCGGCGAAATACGTCGGACGATCCGCGATATAATCGGGCTGTCTGAGATGATGCTCGGACAGTCCGGCTACGTCCATAGCTTGCCGCGTGCCTAGTGGCAGCGGCTGTGATGGTGACACGAAATTGTGCATCGGCATACCATATGATGGCTGGGCCAAGGGTGACCCATTTGTAGCCGATGTGCTTGGCGCGGGTGGCTCTATATTAGACTCACACGATGGAAAGCTAGGAGCAGTTGATTTCTCGTATGAACGTAAATGCATTCTAATAGATTCATCTACATACTGCTTTAACTGATCTCCTTGTTGATCCATGAAAGTCATAAGAGATACATCTGGAGTACTTACAGCAGGACCCTGAAGTGGAGGTAGGAGATATTTCATATCGATCTCCCCTTGACGGATGATCTTCTGGTGGCGATCCACCGTGAAGTGTGACAAATACTTTTCTGCCGCCTCCTTGCGCCGTTCAGAGAGTTTAGGCAACAGTTTCGCCTCCTCCTTGTCGAGTTGTTTGTTCCATTGCCACATCACCTCCTTCTCATCGCGCATTACGAGGTCCTCAAAGGTCCTTGGTCATCAGCCGGGAGTGCCTCCATGACCGACTTGATGATGTTGGTGGTGGACATCTTGGTGTGATCCTTAGAACCGACCATCTATGGGTCGATTTTCAGCAGATCTAGACACCTAGTCCCCAGCGGAGTCACCAAAAGTGTGTTGGTGCCTTTTAGGGCGCCAATCACTGCGTGAGAACTGGCGGCGATGCTCTCTACACAGGTGCGGACGGTCCACGGATAGGGGTCGGACGGTCTGCGACCTGGAGCAGGGCTTAGGGTTTCCTGCCTAACGACCGGACGGTCCGCGCATGCGTAGGGGCGGCAAAGGTCGCCGACGGCGCCTGGATCTCGCTCCCGGGAGGGACCCCATCGGGGAGGAGAGATCCTAGGTGTTGTCTAGGCTCGGCAGGCCGACCTAGACACCTCTAATCGACATAGAGTCGAAGAGAAGCGGAGAATTTGGGGATTGGAATACTAAACTAGAACTAAACTAGAGCTACTCCTAATGCATAAAGTAAAAACGAGAAATAGACTTGATTTGATCGATTGTTGGGGGGTTCAATCGGCCGTAGCCCTTTATCTATATAAAGGGGGAGGTCTGGACCCGTTACAAGTTGTTCCCCGAGCTAATCCTGCGGTTTTAGCTAACAAATCCTGCGAGAAACTCGGAACCCTAACTGTTTATGCGCACGCGCGGATCGTCCGCTCAATTTGGTGTTCAATAGTCTTGCTTGCCTTTTGCGGTGCTTCTACAATATTTTGTCTCTATGAATTACAACTACAGCCTACAGCAGTTTGAACAACTTACTTTAATCTGAAGCAAACATGCCGACTTGACAAGTGGTCGGTTGTGACAAATTGGCTTCTAAATTAATTTTGAAGTTCAAACGACGTGGTGCTCTAAAAAGACATTACGATATAGATGCAGTTTGTTTGCCCCTAATGAGAAACATCATATGTTAGGTATATGCTTGTTTATGTGATTGCTGAGTGTTTAGTTATGAAATTGTGCTGGATGGTTAAGGCTAAGCAAAATTATCATATCAAGTTGCTAGATTCGAGTACATTGAAACCTAAATATGATCAATGCCTTTCAGTTGTCAGTCCTACTTATGAAGAAGTTGTGTAGGGTTGGCATGCCAATCACAAAGGAGTCGTCACTACTAGAATCCGACACTTCGCCTAGTTCTTTGTCGAGGGCAATTTATCGAACACTTTAACACTATAAAAACCATCAAATAAAAATAATACATTTAGTTATTAATGATAATTATGACAATAAATTTTTCATTCAAGTGTTTCCTATTTATTTGCATTTGGAATATTTTTTTATTGCTCATAATTGATTTAGGATATTAAATAGCATTTCTTCTTAAATGAAAATCCAAATAAATAATATAATAATTATTAGTCCAAAAATAAATATTTTATTTATAAATAATTTTGGTATAATTATTATGAATTTTAGGGTTATTTAAAAATATATTTTGAAATTAGAAAAGAAATAGAAAAAATAAAAAGAAAAAAAGACAATTCTAAACCCTAACCCTAAAGGCCCACTAGGGGCCCATGTAGTGGTCGCGTCGCGCCTCCCACCCTGGCTCCCAAGCCGCCGCCGCCCTCTGCTTTCTTCTCCCCCCTCCTCTCTCACTTGCGAGCGGGCCCCACCAACGCCCTCTCTCCTTCCCTCTCTCCTCTCCCCCTTTCTTCCCCGCGCAGCCGCCAGGAACCTGCTCTGGCCGCCACGCCAGGACGGCTCAGCCCCGACGCTCACCCGCGCTAGGATCGACGCCCCGCACCCACGCCGCAAGCCCCGCAACCCGGCCACCCGAGCGACCCCAACCGCGTCCGAGCCGCCGACGCCCGACCGCGCCCAGGTAGCCGCGCCACCCACACCCGCACCCGGGACCGTTCGTCTTCGTCGTTATGGAGCTTCAACACGTCCGTTTCTCCCTCCCGCATTACCTCTCTCCATTAGTGGTGAAACCGACGCCATCAATGGCATAATGGCCGCCCGTCGTTTCTCTTCCCTCCCTCGGCGCCCTCTCCTCTCTCCTCTCCCTATAAATGGAACCGGGACTCTCTTCCTCTCTTCCTCCCCGAGCCCCCTCTCTCTCTCACGCGCTCCTCACTCTCTTGCTCGTCACCGACCACGCCGCCAGAGCTCCATCCGAACGCTCACCAACAACTGCGTCCGTTCCCTGCCTGCCAGGACCATCGAACCCATCAACCTCCATTCCTACGCATGAACAAAAGCTCCAAGGTAGAAGAGGGAAAATTTGCGTTTTAGCCCCTAGTTTGCGAATTCAATTAATTTCGTGATATAAGTATACGTGTATGATTTTAGAGATTTCGATGTATATGTGTAGCCAAAATCGAACCCCGCGACAATACTTCGGATATGTGTATGATTTTATAATTTTAAAAATGAATACTCTCACTATTCACTACCTCGGTGATTTTCATACTAGAAAACGTTTACAGATTTAATTTTGCTTTAGTGTGTGGAACGATAATTGTTAGTATTATTTTAAGTGTAAACTTATTGACTTGATAAATGTATTCATAAGTATAGCACTTAATTACTTAGAACTAGTAAAATACGTATTTATGTCATAATAACCATGATTATGGTATTGAAGTCCAAAATTATTAATCTACATTAATTCTTAGAATATTGATGAAAGGTGATTTAGAAATAAACATAGCTTATTTCTAGTTTAAAATGACCTTTTTAATAGATATCATGTTTTTAATTTAACAATGTTCTTTATAGAGGTTTAAGTATAGCTTTCTTGAATAAAAATTTAAAAGAAACTGTAGACCATATGTTTCCTAATAGAAATAAAAGATAAATATATGTTCAATTACATTTCCCATAAAATTTAACTTAATCTTATATTCCAGTTCTTCTAAATGATGATATATTATGTCTCACAATGTTTTAAAGTAATATAGGGCTTTTTCTAATATGAACGTTAAAATGGATTAATTAGTGTCATTGCTTTTATAAACTAAAATGATAGTTTATACATTTTCCTTTCAAATGATTTAGGTCATATGTTCCTAAATTGAAACTAAATATAATCAATAGATTATTTATATTTTCTCACAATTTATTAATTAGAATTACATTTCAATTTGTTCATAACTAGTAATATAAGCGTGATTAATCCGTTCATCACATTGAATCCATATTATTTATATATATCATGTAGTTGTTCCTAAAGGATAAAATAAAGAAAATTAGTGTTCATGTCCTTTTTATAATTAAAATGTTAGTTTACATATTGTTTTGTATATAACTTTCTTAATAAAGAATATAGACCATGTACCTTTTAATAAAAATAAAAGATAGTTATTTGTTCATTATCTTTTGCATGAAAATCCACTTAAGGGCTTATAACCTAGCTTTTCATAAAATAGATGTTTAATAATAATGATCTTTTCACATAGAACCTATTTAGACTTATATCTTAGTTTATCATAAGTGAATGTTAACAATGATTTATAATATGTTCCATAATGCTTCTAAAATTAATAACGTGTCTCGTAGCCCATTAACCTTAGGTATATAACTTATATCTTTTCTAAAAGGTTAAAAAGGTTTAATATTGTTATAACGTGTTTTATCATCTTATAAACCCTTAATCTTAGACATATCACATATGACGTTTTATAAAAGATAAAATTGGTAAACCTAATATTTGTATATTTTAATTAAGATATTTTTAAGCTCATGTCTTGTTTTATAAAGTGTAGATCACACATTTTTGAAAAGAATACCTTCTTATTATAACCATTATCTGCGATGTTTTTGAAAAACGAATGCTCTTTTCGTTAAGCTTTCTTTTAGCTTTGCGTCTGGTGAATGTTGTATGTTATTGAGTGGTGTTTGTTTCTTATTGTTTGTTTGTGTGATATTCAGTGGTTGATTTAGTAGTTAAGAATCAAGATCTATTCCAACCCGTGGAAGAAACTCAAGTTTTCAATAAGCAAGGCAAGTGGACTTCTCCCTCTGCATACTCTGTTTGATCCCAAACAATACATTTAATAAAGTTTATTCTTGGATATATATGCATAATTTGATGGGTTACCTATTCGGATACATCTAACTTTTTCTACTGTATTCCTTGATCAAACTTGGGTATTAAACTTTACCTTCGCAGCTATGCTATTGCTACAACTTAACTTTATACAGTCACTCCTGTTTGTGATATTAATATTCCAAATGATAAGTTTACATTACTGTTGCTAATCCGACGATTAAGCAAGATCATATGATTTAATTGGAACATAGAGTGACCACCTAGGAAAACAGTGCTACCATGAGGGTGGTATGGGACGTCCTTGGCTAAATAACTAGGGAAGTCTTATGTTGGGTGCTGGTCGTGGTCGACCGAAACGTGGGCATCTGCCAAGCGCTTATATTTTCGGCTCAGGCAGATTGGATACGGGCATAATTCCCAAGCTTTACCCTGCAGACTGGTCTATAAGTTGGTTACGTCAGGTGTGCTTTATGCAGTTTGACCATTCCCAGCATTTGCATAATGAGGACTCTAGGGAAAAGCCTCGTAGTGAGACCCTAGCCATTCACCTCGGAAGTGAATACGGGTCTAGCTAACCCGGGCTAGAAGGGAATCATGACTCATGGGTAAAGATGCGCCACCTCTACAGAGTGTAAAACTGATATATCAGCCATGCTCACGGTTAAGAGCAACCTAGACCCTCACATGATAATTGAACTTGAAGATGGAAATAAATCATTGTCCTTTTTGATTCAAGTGGTTCTGAGCTTATGCTGGTGATTATTTATGTTGATGACATATATACTGATTATGAATTATGCTTAATTGGGATTGGTATATACTTATACCTAGTATTCATGTGTTGATAATAAAATGTTGACCAACTAAAATGCCAAACGCAGTAAACTTTAGCCTTATCTTGTTACCTTGAATTTTCCCCCACTTGCTGAGCCCTGACCATAAGTGAGCTCACCCTTGCTTAAATTTTGATCAGAAGTTTGCACATGAAGTTATGATGCTGAGCTCCATGGATGCTAGTCTAGTGATACCCCCGGTCATCTATATGTGGATGGATGTCCATGTTTCGCTGTACTTTGATGAATAAAGGTTAATACATTATGTATGTTCGAAGTGTAATATGTTAATATAATCGTTATTTACGCATTTATGCATTGCTCTTTTGATATTTTACACTTGTGACGTCAACATATGTGTGGAAATAGATCCTGGCACTCATATGCTATGCATTCGGTTTTGCCCCCTAAAACCGGGTGTGACAGAAGTGGTATCAAAGCAAAGTGACCGTAGGTCGCTAGATTAGTTAGAAATGGAAAGCCCAGTCAGTCGTTCAAAACTTGACTTAATTATCTCCATAAAAACTTACTTTATATCAAAACTCATATCTTTTATCTTCAACCCTTCTTGTCTGATTCTTTGTTTATCAGAAGGCTCTCCCCAGAAGCACTTGCAAGATGGTCAAGTAAGATTATGGAACTTGAAGCGATGATTGCTAGAAGAAACCCTTTTGAGGCTATCGACGATGCCCTATTCTCTGTCTTATCCCCACTCCGCAAGAAGTTTTGCTATGAATCCTTTGGATCTATTACCAGACTTCTTAGTTAGGTTGATAGGATTGTTCTTTAGTATTAAGATTTTCGACTAGATCGGTAAGGGCGATATTATATTATAGTGGTTTTCTAATCCATAATTGTCGGCGTTTCGACCCCGGGGGGTCCCTGGACCGACGAGTAAATTGTCGCCGCGTGTCCCAGCCCAGATGGGTCGGCGCGAGACGGAGCACGAAGGGGGGAAGGAGACATGCAAAAGGGGAAACCCGCGGCCTTCGTGTTGTCCTGCGCCCAGGTCGGGTGCGCTTGCAGTAGGGGGTTACAAGCGTCCGCATGGGAGAGAGAGAGCCCTACGCGCCGGCCCGTCCTCCCGCGCGGCCAACCTTCTCGTACGAGAGCCCTGGACCTTCCTTTTATAGGCGCAAGGAGAGGGTCTAGGTGTACAATGGGGGGTGTAGCAGTGTGCTAACGTGTCTAGCAGAGAGGATGTAGTGCCCTAAGTACATGCCATCGTGGCAGCCGGAGAGGTTTTGGCACCCTGTTCATGTGATGTCGTGGCCGTCGAAGGAGCGCTAGAGCCTTGTGGAAGGACAACTGTCGGGGCTGTCGAGTCCTTGCTGACGTCTCCTTGCTTCCGTAAGGGGCTGAGAGCCGCCGTCGTCATGGAGCACGCGGGGCGCCATCATTATTTGTTTACCGGGGCGAGCCAGATGGGACGCCGGTCTTGTTCCCCGTAGCCTGAGCTAGCTAGGGGTAGGGTAATGATGGCCCCCCCCTGTGACGTGGTCGGTCCAAGCCCTGGGTCAGGCGAGGCGGATGCTCCTCCGAGGTCGAGGTCGAGTCTGTCTTCCGAGGTCGAGGTCGAGTCCGAGCCTCGGGTTGGGCGAGGCGGAGACCGTCGTCCGAGGCCAAGGCTGAGTCCGAGCCCTGGGGTCGGGCGAGGCAGAGTTCGTCGTCTTCCGGAGCCGAGGCTGAGCCCGAGCCCTGGGGTCGGGCGAGGCGGAGTTCATCGTCTTCCGGAGCCGAGGCTGAGTCCGAGCCCTGGGGTCGGGCGAGGCGGAGTTCGTCGTCTTCCGGAGCCGAGGCTGAGTCCGAGCCCTGGGGTCGGGCGAGGCGGAGTTTCCTATGGCGCTCGAGGCCGGACTTGGCTGCTGTCAGTCTTACTCTGTTGAGTGGCACAGCAGTCAGAGCGACGTAGGCGGCGCTGTCTTCTTGTCAGGTCGGTCAGTGGAGCGGCGAAGTGACTGCGGTCACTTTGGTTCTGTCGACTAAAGAGCGCTCGTCAGGATAAGGTGTCGGGCGATCCTTGCATTAAATGCTCCTGTGATACGGTCGGTCGGCGTGGCGATCTGGCCAAGGTTGCTTCTCGGCGAAGACTGGGCCTCGGGCGAGCCGAAGGTGTGTTCGTTGCTTGAGGGGGCCCTCGAGCGAGACGTGAATCCTCTGGGGTCGGCTGCCCTTGCCCGAGGCTAGGCTCGGGCGAGGCGAGATCGTGTCCCTTGAGTGGACTGAGCCTTGACCTTAATCGCACCCATCAGGCCTTTGCAGCTTTGTGCTGATGGGGGTTACCAGCTGAGATTAGGAGTCTTGGGGGTACCCCTAATTATGGTCCCCGACAGTAGCCCCCGAGCCTCGAAGGGAGTGTTGATACTCGCTTGGAGGCTTTTGTCGCACTTTTTTGCAAGGGGACCGGCCTTTCTCGGTTGCGTTTCGTTCCGGTGGGTGCGCGCGAGCGCACCCGCCGGGTGTAGCCCCCGAGGCCTCGGAGGAGTGATTTGACTCCTTCGAGGTCTTAGCGTGTTTCGTGATGCTTCGGCCGGTCTGGTTGTTCCCTCATGCGAACTAGCCGTAGCCCGGGTGCATAGTCGAGTCCCAAGTTCTCGGGCTGGTATGTTGACGCTGTCAATGGTTTGGCCGGAGCCGGGTTTGCGAGAGCAGCCCCCGAGCCTCCGCACAGAGCGAGAGGACGGTCAAGGACAGACTCGGGTTTTTTACATACGCCCCTGCGTCGCCTTTCCACAAGGAGGGGGGGAAAGCGCCATGTTGCCCTCGGAGGGCGCCGAACATGGTGTCTCCAGTGAGTTGCTAACGGGTAATCCGAGTGGACGCCCGTGCCCCATTCGTTAGGGGTCGACTAGTGGCCCGGAGGCGCGCTCCAAAAGTACCTGCGGGTGATTTGCCGGACCCGGTCCCCTTTTGACGGGGTCCGAGGGCTCGATGCCTCCCTCTGGTGGGATTCCATTACAAAATCGTTCCCGTCGGTCTCGGAAATGTCCTAGGGTACCTCGGGAGCATAGCCCGAGCCTTGGTTATGTATCGAACGTACCCAGGGTCATCCCTCGCTCTGCGTGCTCTAAGGCGGCTGTCAGAACCCTTCGGGGGCCAGCCTACGAACCCCTGATCAGTAGTGGGCGCGGAGCCCGAGTGGCCTGAGGCGGCCGTTGAACCCTTCCGAGGGGTCGGCCTTCGAACCTCTGACCAGTAGTGGGCGCGGAGCCCGAGTGCTCTGAGGCGGTTGTTGAACCCTTCCGAGGGGCCAGCCTTCGAACCTCTGATTAGTAGGGGGGCTCGGGGCCCGCTTCCTTCGCGGAGAAGGATCCCTTTCGGAGTATCCCCTTTCCCGGTCCCTATGGCAAGAGAGAGAAAGAGGGAGTGGAAAAGGATACGAAATCGAATGACGTGGCACACCTTTTTTGATGCGGTCATCATGGCGGAGGTGAAGCGTCGCCTGCTTCGCCTGCCAAAGGTGCCGCCTGTCCTGCCGCAGAGTTAATGCGACGGGACGAGTGGTTCGCGGGGCAGCCGTTGTGCATGCGCGAGCCGTTCGGGGAACGGAACACGGGCGCGTCGTCTTCACGCTGTGGGAGAGGGCTCTCTCGCTGTCCCAGGAGGGGACGTGAGCTTGCTGGCGACTTGACTGCTGCTTCCGCCCGCCTGCCACCGCCATTACTGCCGGCCCATTTCTGGCCGTATCGACCGTCGCTCCTTCTCCCGCGGCTGACTGACCCGTGACCGATGTGCTCGGTTGGCACTGTCGGGTCATGCGCAGGGTCGCCTCGAGTCGCGGCACTGGTTCCGCAGTCGAGAAGGCGCGGTACTGGCGCGAGTGGCGGTGCAGTTTCTCGCACGTAGTAACCGGCGCGCCGGTTACATGACGTGTGGTCCTGGGCCTCCATGCTGGACGCGTCGAAGTCGAAAGGGTGCGCCCCCTTGGTGCGGTTGCATGCCGCCTGCATGGCGGTCCGCTCTTTCACCCGCTGGTCTGGGCAAAAGTGGAGAAGCGCTTGTAACCGCTGGGCAGTTACGCGCACCGCGCGTGGCGGTTTGGCTTCTTCCGCCTTGGGCCAGCTTGCATGACACATGGGGCCCAGCCCCCGTGTCGTAGGGGGAGGACCTTGGAGCGTGTTGGAGAAGACTCGGTCCGTGACGGCTGAGGACGCAAGTGGGGAGAGTTGCCTTTAAAAGGAGGGTGACCCCCTTGGAAGGCAACCATGTCCTCGCACTCCCTTCATGCATCGCGTCCTTCCACCTTCCGAGCCCCCGGATGGGGAGCACTCGTGTCGCTTTCGTCTTGTCGTCGTTGGAGGAACGCAACTTCACGGAAGTTGGTACCTTTCAGCCATCGCTCGGCTTCAAGGATTTTCATCAGGCAGCCCGACTGCATCCCCTCGCCGGTGGTCACCCAAGACGGTGACCACCAGTTCCAGGGTGGGGAGAAGCAAGCCGGGCTGTGTCGGTGTTTTGGGTCCGACCGCACACCCGGGGTTGCCCCTCAAGGTGTTTTTAGGAGTAGGACGGTGTCGACGACTGTAGCAAAATGGTTCGTGCCGTTCGCACGAGGGACAGTAGACAAGATTTGCAGGTTCGGGCCGCTTAGAAGTGCGTAACACCCTACGTCCTGGTGTGTATATGAGCGTGGTTACAAGAGGGTCCTCTGGATAGAGGGCGCAGAAAGTTTATATGGGTGGCTAAGTAGAACAGGGCCGATCGTTCTGAAGGGGTGCCCCCTAGGCCTTATATACTCGACCGTGGGGCAGTACATGTGGATATGATAACAACAAGTAGCTAAAAGATAGTGAACCTCTTGAGTTTATCCCTACGTAACCCTCGCCGACTTATCCTCGCATGGCTCTGTTGCATGGGGGCTTCAGCTAGGGAAAGTCGGGTCTCTGTTGCGATTCATTCGTTCGACGTTTGTGGGCCGTCTGGGTTTGCACTAATCAGTCTCACGTCTTCTTTTCTTTGTTGGCTGTCCTTCCCTAGGCCCACGAAAGAATGACCTTACGAATTATTGGGCCCCTGGGCCTTTCGTGAGGCCTTTTACTTCTTTGGTGGACCCAGGGGATATCTATCCCCCACAAGCCCCCGATCTTTGGGTTGATTTAGAAGTAATCAACTTAAAGATCCAAGGCCCAAAAAATGACTTCCTGCTGTCTTCTCTAGCTCTGATCACTCGTTCGACCAAAGCTTGGTTTTGTGCTTGTGCCTTAGAGGTCGGCATTTTTGGATTGTAAGACTCTGGACTTCATTGGGTGCACCGGAGGTGCACCCAATGGGTGTAGCCCCCGACTTTCGAGTAGATTTTAGAAGATAATCTACTCGAAGGTCTTCTTCCCAAGGTTATCTCCATTCGCGCTCCTGCATCTCGGTTGAGGATCGGTCTTTTCAGTCTTGCTCTACGCCTTAGAAGTCGGCGCTATATCGGCTTAGAATAATACTTCATGGGGTGCACCGGAGGTGCACCCAATGGGTGTAGCCCCCGACCTTCAAATGGATTTTTTAAGGATAATCCATTCGAAGGTCTTCCTTTCGCTTGTGGAAACTGGCATGAGGCTATTTTGCATTATGCTTTGGAGGTCAGCATTATGTCATCAATATTTTGCTGCAGAGGTTAGCGTATATTTTGTCTTGAGCAGCCGAGTTTGCAATCCATCCATATCTTGCTAGGTAGTGCAATTTATTTGCTTTTGTGATTGATTGGACGTTTGACAGACGTTCTCTGTCTAGTCTTCACGTCGCTTCTGTCGGCCATATCTTGTACTTTGCTGGCTATATTTGGCTTTCCACTGATCCTTACTGATATCTCATTTTTGTCTTGAGGTATTCACTGCGTGCCCTGCACGGATGTGACCGTTTTGAAAAATATACTGATAATTCCTGGGCGTCCCCCCCAATGGGTGTGGGCAAGGGACGGCTTGGTACGCTGAGTGTTTTAGCCGGTTGCCTCTGAGTAGTAATGCGATGGGACGGCTAGTGTAATCATATCCTTTGCGCTGTTGACTAGAGTCCCAATGGGTGTAGTGTTGCATGAAACGGCGTCCGCCGTCTGACGTGTTTTCAGATGGGTGGAAGTGCTTATTGAATGCCTTGCGACTGTTCAGTGACCGCGGTTAGAAGTGAGCGGTTGCCTTTCCCTTCTATAAATAACCCCTTTGCTTCTCTGGTTTCTTCACATCTCTTCGCTGCACCTTACTGCCTTCTTTTCCTCCCCTTTGTCTGTTTCCACCATGGGCAAGAACAACAAGCGCAAGCGCGAGCCGACTCCTCCATCGGAGGATTTCGGTGACTCGGAATACTCGGAGGAGGAATTCTCCTCCGAGTCCGAGGGGTCTCCGGCTCCCGTCTCTCCCCCGGCGTCGTCCGATGACTCGGACGACTCCCAGGGGATAGCCGCGGAGGTCTGGACGTACATCCGGGCCGTCGAGCGCTCCGGGCTCGAAGGCTCGGATGAGTCGGAGTACTCCTCGGATGAGGAGGACTCGGACTGCGGCGACGAGGGTGAAGGCGACGACGACGATGACGACGACGACGACGACGGCGACGGTGACGGCAGCGGCAGTGGCAGGGGCGGCGGCGACGGCAGCAGGGACAGCACCAAGGGTGGCAGCAGCAAGGGCAGCACCAAGGGCGGCGGCGGCGGCGGCAGGGGCAGGGCCAGTGGCTAGACGCCACTGGTCTTCTTAGATGTTAGTATAGTTTAGTATAGTTAGAATAATGTAGTAGTAATTAGTGTAGTTTAGTAGTAGTAATAATGTAGAGTAGAAGTAGGGAAGTACCAACTCGTGAAGAGTTGGTTTGTAAACTCGTTAACTTCCCTTTAATGAAGAACTATCGTTGATCCCCCCTTTTCGATGACTTGTCGTTGCTTTTCCTGAATGTTGAACTGATTCTTTTAATGTAGTAGAAACAACGCCGAGCGATGTGTAGGTTGTCATCAGCGTTTTAGAAGTAACACCAAGCAATGGAACACAAGATCCGCGTTTTAGAGGCAATGCCGAATGATAGAAGGTCGGCATCGGCATTTTAGAAGTAATGCCGAGCGACAGAATACAGGGTCGGCGTTTTAGAAACAACGCCGAGTGATTGAAGGTCGGCGTCGGTATTTTTAGAAGTAATGCCGAGCGATTGAACACGTGGTCGGCGCGTTAGAGGACACGCCGAGTGATTGAAAGTCGGCGTCGGCATTTTAGAAGTAATGCCGAGCGATTGGACACGTGGTCGGCGTTTTAGAGGCAACGCCGAGTGAGTGAAGGTCGGCATCGGCATTTTAGAAGTAATGCCGAGCGATTGAACACGTGGTCGGCGTTTTAGAGGCAACGCCGAGTGATTGAAGGTCGGCATAGGCATTTTAGAAGTAATGCCGAACGATTGAACACGTGGTCGGCATTTTAGAGGTAACGCCGAGTGATTGAAGGTCGGCATCGGCATTTTAGAAGTAATGCCGAGCGATTGAACACGTGGTCGGCGTTTTAGAGGCAACGCCGAGTGAGTGAAGGTCGGCATCGGCATTTTAGAAGTAATGCCGAGCGATTGAACACGTGGTCGGCGTTTTAGAGGCAACGCCGAGTGATAGCCAGCTTTACAAGTTATTTTGAGGAAAATAACCGAGTGATGAGGTGGCACGTCGGCTCTCTTGGAAACAATTGTCGGATATCCACGTGGCATGCTGGGATTTCGGAGATGACCGCCGGGTGATGACTGGGCACTTTTTGAAAGGGTATCTGGCTCAAGAATATCCCTTAAGAGTCGCGCTTTTAGCCGCCTTTGCTTTCCGTGCCCTAGTTCTTGCATTTCCGCATCTGAATCTTCTCTGCCACTCACCTCCTACTCTGTTTCGCCAGTGAGAAGCAAGATGGCGCCCAAGAGAAAAACTGCGAACTCATCTGCTACAGTGATCCCCGCAATCGACCCCAACAGCCAGTTACCCTTCGCAGGTAACCACATGTCTGTAATTTCTGAAGCTGAGCTTCTCCGCCTTGTCTCCATCGGGGTTCTTCCTCCACGGGAACTCTGTTCTTGGCGGGCTTGCCACGGGACTACTATCCCAACCGAAGATACCCACGAGTCAGTAGTTTACACTCCTTTCCTTCTTCGCGGCCTCGGCCTTCCCATATCTCCTTTTTTCTGTGGCATCCTTGATTTTTATCACATCAACCTGACTCATTTGAACCCTAATTCCATTCTCCAAATCTCTATTTTCGTTCACCTTTGCGAAGCTTATCTCGGCGTGCTGCCGCATTTTGGCTTATGGAAATATCTGTATCACTGTCGTCCTAGGATGGCCGGGGGGCAACATCAGTTGGTCGGAGGTGCCAGTTTGGAGATGCGCCGTGGGCGGAAGACCGAGTATCTCGAGATACCCCTCAAGGACAGCATTAAAGGTTGGCGTCTGGAGTGGTTTATAATTGATAATTATGGAAATTCTCTCCCTCCCCGCTCAGGAAGACAGCCAGATGTTCGTACTCTGAGTTGGACTGAGTCTCCCACGGATCAAGAAGTGGCCGAGGCGGGTGTGTTGCTTACTGAAATCGGATTACTGAAAGAGAGAGGTCTGACTGCCGAAGCTGTGGTCACAGATTTCGTTTTCAAAAACATTCAGCCGCTGAAAGACAGGGCCTATCCGGCATATCTTTACCGAGGGCTGGCCGACTCAACCCGAGTTACCAATAGGAGAATTCCTTCTGTTGATTTTGTAAGCCGACTCGAACTGATCCTCAGGGGTAAAGTTTCAAACGTTGGTGCTCCAGTGGCTTACTCGGCTTGGAACCTTCCTTCTCCCAAAGCTTTCACCCTTTTTGTGTCCAATCCACCCGTGACTGATAGCAATTTGGGTCTTAGAGTGCGACCTTCTACCGAGGAAGTCAATGCTTTGGTTGCTTCGCTCGGGGCAATTCCTGATGATGAACGGCAGGTTTATTTCGAAGTGCCTCTGAACCCCAGTGATGCTGACATAAATGATATGCTCGATCTGCTAGCTGAGGATTCATCCGATGTTGCTCCTGATGGTACATTGGCAGTGGTGCCCCTTCCAGAGGTTGATGCGACCTTGGATGTCCCAAAACCTGTCAGTACTCGCCCGAGGCGCCCTAGCCGAACCAGTCAGCCCGAGCCTTCTGCTGATGAGCAGAAAAAGAAGAGAAGACGCCTCTGGCGAGTATCCAGCTTTGACGAGGATGCCAGTACCTTAGCTCCTGCTGCCGAAGAAATGACTGCAACTGGCCTTGCTGACATTGATCCCAATGGGTGTGCTCCGCCTGCTGCTGACCCCAATGAGGATGTTGTTTGTGCTGTTACTGTGGAGGATGAGGAGGAAGAAAATGAAATTCCATTAACTCGGAAAAACAGTCGGCAGTTTGTTGCTAGCGGTGGAAGTAGTGGAGTTCCTTCTCCCGCCTTGTCTGCCCTTATTGGTCTGCAAGAACTGTCCATGGCCAATTTTGATCAAGCTCTAGAGGATATGGTCCCTGAGAACTTGTTGTTGGAACTTGCAGATGCTGATGCGACAGAAACTTGTGCAGCCGTGCCAGATGCTGGGTTGAGGTCATCCCGTGCCTCGTCGACCTTAGAGCATGATCTCGAGGGTCGGGATGCTGACCTGGATCGTTCTGATCCCATGGAAGTAGTTGAAGGCCCGTCAACCTTAGAGGTGGTCACGGCAGAGAGCCTGGGTCCCAAGAATGGCGCTGATATATGCCCAGCCCCCGAGGATGTCGTCGGGAGTGACTTAGCTCGGGCGAAGAGTGTAGGCCACTGCCCAGCCCCCGAGGGTGTTGCCGGGGATGATCCGGCTCAGGTGGGCAGTGCCGACTGTGACCCAGCCCCCGAGGGTGCCCGAGCAGGGTCTCCTTCCTGCACTTCTATGGATGTTCACGCGGGTTCACCTCCACACTCTGGCGGCATGGTGGTGGCTCAAACTCCAGATCAGGGGGTCGCTTTAGAGGGCAGCATCCCCACTGGTCTGGCGTTAGGCTCTGCTGAATGTACTGATCTCGTTCCTGCTGGTCTGCTGCAAGCTGCTTCGGGTGGTGGTCTTACACCTGATTATCCACTGATCTCTCCTGATTTGGGAATATCTTCGTTCTTCTCCAACCTCCAGGTAATTGTGCTGTATTGTAGCTTGATCTCTACATTGTATGAACTGTTGCCATTCTACTCATCTGTTCTTCTCATCAGGCTTTAGTGAATGGGATGGCCAGCCAGCTGAGATTGCATGGTGCTTCTGTCCTGGAAGTGGCTTCGTCTCTTGCATGCTGGAATCCAGTGTCGCTTCAACGTCGTGTGTCTGAGTTGGAGGCAACAAATGCTGGTCGGTGTTCTTTTCCTTCTTCTTCTTTGCCTTTGCTCGTGGATTGTTTTACCTTCTGACCTTATTTCATTTGATTACTCCTTGATAGGAATGACTCGGCAGATTGCAGTTCTTGAAGAAAAACATTCCCAAGATCAAGCTGAAATGGCTCAACGGTGCGCTGACTTCGAGGAGAAGTATTCTCAGAGTCAGATCGAGTTGAGTCAGGTATCTGCGGCTTTGGATGATGCCAACGCTCTGAGTTCTTCTCTTCATGCTCAGCTTGACTCTGAGAAGGTAGCTTACGAACCCGTGCTTTGCCTTATCATGCTCTTGGATTCTGAATGAGTTGATTTTTTGCTTGTAGGAAGAAAAACGCATCCTTGCTGCTTCTCGCGACAACCTTGACAGATTGTACCAAGATTCCAGCAACTCGCTGACCATCTTGGAGAGGAGCCACCGCTTTACGATGGAGGAGCTGGACAATCAGCGTCGTCAGCTGCAAGAATCCTCGGACGAAGTGACCCGCCTTACACAGTTGCTATCAGCAAAGGATACCATCATCAAGGGACTCCGAGCTTCTAAGAAATCCATTGCTCAAGAGTTAGAAACTGCCCAGCAGGCTGTTAAAGTTGCCGAAGAAACTGCTGCCACTTTCAAAGCTCAGCGCGATAAGGCCTTGGACAAGGCCATTCGGGCGGGACGAATCTTGATGAGAAGACCTGGCGTGGTTGTCCCTGAAGATATAAGAGCCGATGTGAATGCTGCCCCTGACTCCTCGAATCGCCCTTCTTCGTCAGTCGTTCCTGAGAAAGACATTGGAAAATAAAGAAACAGTTCGCGTGCTCTGAGCGCGCAGTTAGCATGATCAAGTACTCGTTAGAGGTTATCGGCTTATCATTCAAATGACATCATCATTTTCTTATTGTATCCGAATTTCGAATTCGTGGTAACGCTACATGATGATTATGAAGTTTGTTTGTGGGATCTGGAAATCATCCCCTGAACTGCATAAGTGCGAGTATGCTATACCGGTTTAAGCCGTAAATGACTTTTAGCCGATAACTCCGTTAGTAGGGTATAGTGGTCCCCCTAGGTAAAGTAAGCGTGAGCATGTTGCGCCGCCTTAAGTCGTTGCCGACTTGAGTCGATTGCTTCGTTTGTAGGGTATAGTGGTCACCCCGAGTTAAGTAAGCGTGAGCATGTTGCACCGCCTTAAGTCGTTGCCGACTTAAGTTGATTGCTCCGTTTGTAGGGCATAGTGGTCACCCCGAGTTAAGTAAGCGTGAGCATGTTGCACCGCCTTAAGTCGTTGCCGACTTAAGTCGATTGCTCCGTTTGTAGGGCATAGTGGTCACCCCGAGTTAAGTAAGCGTGAGCATGTTGCACCGCCTTAAGTCGTTGCCGACTTAAGTCGATTGCTCCGTTTGTAGGGCATAGTGGTCACCCCGAGTTAAGTAAGTGTGAGCATGTTGCACCGCTTTAAGTCGTTGCCGACTTAAGTCGATTGCTCCGTTTGTAGGGCATAGTGGTCACCCCGAGTTAAGTAAGAATGCAAGTCAATCATAAACGAACCGAGTATCTTTGAAATCTATCTTTATTGATGACATATTTCCACTTTACAGAGTACATGGTCGCCCCGGCTGTTTTGAAATACAGCTAGGGGTAAAACTTTCTGAGGTGCTCTATGTTCCAAGAGTTCCCGACTTCTGTACCATCCGTCTGGGTGAGGCGATACGATCCGGGCCGAGTGACCTCTGCTACTATGAAGGGTCCTTCCCATAAGGGTGATAGCTTGTGCCGTCCCTCCCCCGTTAGAATTCGGCGGAGGACGAGGTCTCCTACTGAAAAGAACCTTTGCCGCACAGCCTTATCGTGATAGCGCCTTAGAGTCTGCTGGTACCGTGCTGATTGGATTACTGCATTCAGTCGTTCTTCCTCAAGTACATCAATATCCTCCAGCCTGGTGGCCTCAGCTTCTGCTATGCTTTCGAAGATCAATCTTGGCGCCCCAAACTTGAGGTCAGCAGGTATCACTGCCTCCGACCCATAGACCATGAAGAAAGGAGTGTTTCCATGCAGGGCTCGGCTAGGTTGGGTTCTCAGGCTCCAAACGACATAAGGTAGTTCTCTTATCCATTTTCCTGCGAATTTTTCATTCTTATCGAAGACCCTTTTCCTGAGTGCCTCCAATATCATTCCGTTGGCTCGCTCAACCTGCCCGTTGGCTCTTGGATGCGCTACAGATGCGTATTTGATCTGAATGCTCTTTTGCTCGCAGAAGTCAAAGAATTCTGAGCTGGTGAAGTTGGATCCTAAGTCAGTGATGATGCTGTTTGGTATCCCGAATCTGAATATTATATCCTGTATGAATTCCACGGCCTTAGCAGAGGTTAAAGAAGCAATGGGCTTGAACTCTATCCATTTAGTGAATTTGTCAATTGCCACCAATACGTGGGTATAACCTCCTTGAGCTTTCTTGAAAGGTCCAATCATATCCAATCCCCAGCATGCGAAAGGCCAAGTTACTGGTATGGTCTGTAGCTGCTGTGCTGGCATGTGCTGTTGCTTTGACAGGTATTGACAAGCTTCGCATCTCTGAACTAACTCGGCTGCGTCGTTCTTCGCCGTCGGCCAATAGAATCCTGACCTGAAGACCTTCCCGACTAGTGTTCTGGAGGCTGCATGTATTCCACATTGCCCTGCATGGACCTCCTCCAGAAGTTGCTTCCCAGTGGACGGGAGAATGCACTTCATGAGAACACCTGATGCACCCCTTCTGTATAATATCTCCCCAATGAGTGTGTAGTGAGCCGACTGTCTGGCAATGCGCTCTGCCGAGTTCTTGTCGTCTGGTTCTTCTTCGTTCTTTATGTACTTAATGATCGGCCTCCTCCAGTCATCAGAGTCTGACTCGGGTTGATCTACGATGTTGCACTCTTCTGTTTGGTCTATTGAGATACTCGGCCGTGTAATTTCTTGCACGAAAACTCCGGGTGGGACCTGAGTTCGACCGGATCCGAGCTTGGATAGTGTATCAGCTGCTGTGTTACGATCCCTTTCCACATGATGAAATTCCAGACCCTCGAACTTATCTTCCAGCTTTCGGACGGCAGCGCAGTATTTTCCCATTGAATCACTTGAACAATCCCATTCTTTGTTTATTTGGCTAATGACTACCAGAGAGTCTCCATATACCATCAATCTTTTGACGCCCAGTGATATGGCGATGTTAAATCCGCGTACCAAAGCTTCATACTCGGCTGCGTTGTTAGAGGCCGAGAATAGCAGCTGGAGAGCATACTTGAGGTGCTCGCCTCCAGGTGCAGTGAAGAGAATTCCTGCTCCTGCTCCTTGCAGTTTCAGCGAGCCATCAAAATACATTCGCCATACTTCTGCGGTTTCTGGGTTATCCGGTACTTGCTGTTCTGTCCACTCTGATACGAAATCAACCAGTGCTTGAGTTTTGATGGCTGTGCGAGGTCGGAACTCGATATCATGGGATCCCAACTCGCAAGCCCACTTGGCTATTCGGCCAATGGCTTCCTTGTTGTGAAGAATGTCCCCTATTGGAAAACCAGTAACTACTATGACTTTGTGGTCGTCAAAGTAGTGGCGTAGCTTGCGGGCAGTTAGAAGTACTGCATATAATAGCTTCTGAACTTGAGGATACTTTTTCTTCGATGGACCCAGAACCTCACTGATGAAGTAGACAGGATGTTGTACCGGATAAGCATGCCCTTCTTCCACTCGTTCGACTACCAACGCAGTGCTTACCACGTGAGTCGTGCAAGAGATATATAGCAGCAAATCTTCAGCTGGTTGAGTTGGCGTAGCTCGCCGGGGCGGCTTTAGTACTGGTGGTGTTGTCAGGAATTTCTTAAGTGCATCTAGAGCTTCTTGTGCTTCTGAAGTCCATTGAAACTTATCCACCTTCTTAAGCAGCTTGTAAAACGGCAAGCCTTTCTCCCCCAGTCTGGATATAAATCTGCTTAGAGCTGCCATACATCCTGTGAGTCGCTGAACCTTCTTTTGTGACCGAGGAGCTTCCATCTTCATGATAGCTTCAATCTTATCTGGATTAGCCTCAATTCCCCGGTGGCTGACGATAAATCCGAGCAACTTTCCTGCTGGTACCCCGAAAACGCATTTTTCAGGATTGAGCTTCCATCTATATCTTCTCAGGCTGTTGAAAACCAGCTGTAAATCTTCGATGAAGTTTTCCGGATTCTCGGTTTTGATCACCACATCATCAACGTAAGCCTCCACACGCTTGCCCCAGTGATCGGCTAGGCATGTTTGAATGGCTCTCTGATAAGTCGCTCCAGCGTTTTTGAGGCCGAACGGCATGGAGGTATAACAGAAGGCACCAAATGGAGTGATGAACGCCGTTTTTTCCTCGTCTTCTTTTGCCAAACTAATCTGATGATACCCGGAATAGCAATCTAAGAAAGACAACACAGAACATCCAGCGGTGGAATCCACCACCTGATCTATCCTCGGGAGCCCGAAGGGATCCTTCGGACAGTGTTTGTTGAGATCGGTATAGTCGACGCACATGCGCCAATCCACTTTATTCTTTTTGAGTACAAGAACAGGATTGGCTAACCACTCAGGGTGTAATACTTCTCTAATAAATCCAGCCGCGACCAGGCGAGCTAATTCGGCACGGATGGCTTCTCTCTTGTCGGGCGTGAAACGACGTAGCTTTTGTCGAATCGGCCTCGCCTGGGGGTAGACTTTCAGTTTGTGCTCGGCCAGTTCTCTTGGGACTCCCGGCATATCCGCAGGTTGCCACGCGAATACATCCCGGTTATCTTGCAGAAACTGGACGAGCGCGCTTTCCTATTTGTCGTTCAAACTGGAGCTGATGACAGCCGTCTTGCGCTCGTCAGCGAACCCCAGGTTGATTCTTTTGGTTTCTTTAGTCGGCCGCATAGAGGTCGCGGCTGTGACGGAACCTCCCAAGTAATTAGGCCCACCTACAGTTGTCCTTGTCCAACGGACATCAGACAACCCTGTAGGTGCCCCTGAACTACTTGACAAGTTCGGTATCTTTCCTTACCTCACCAGGAACGTCTCACCCATCTTGTAGACATTACAGAACATCGGAGATAAAGAAATGCGGAAGCGAATTACATAAACTTTACATTTATTTTAAAAGTAAGCTTGAGTTATATTATTACAGACCAGCCTAAAAGTGAGTGCATAGGAGTAATATTATACAAACCAGGGAGGCAAAAACTCCTCCCGAGAAGACAAAAGGAAAAGATCCTAGGTGGAGGACCGAGTCCTCCCGCACTTCAGTCTTGATTTTCTTCTTTGGGAACCACCTTGGAACAGAAGCAGCAAAAGTCTGCTACTTCCCCACCTAAAAACAACGAAGGGATAAACCCTGAGTATGGGATACTCAGCAAGTCTTACCCGACTAAAGAAAAGACTCTCAAGGGTATGCTGGTTATAGGGGGGTCAAGGTAAGGCTTTCCAATAATCAAAGACTCTGTTTTGCAGAAATGCTTACTAAAGTGGATCCTTAAAAATCCAATTTTATTTGTCAAGTTAAGTAGAGTTACCTGTAACTAGAGTTCTTTCTACCCTAGTTCAATCACTGGTCCTGCACTAGCCAATTTCTTTAACAAAAACCCATCATCTTTAGTGGAATGCTACGTGTAGGTCAGTGACCAAGTCTTCATAACCGCGAAGGTACGGCGATCCGAATCGATTATACTCAGCTGAGGATCTCCAATCACACGACATATGTAGCACTTAACCCTTGCATATGTCAACCCGCCACCGGGGTTATTAAGACCGGATCAGGTTCACGCAAACCGAGAGCACAGATACACCACCGTCCAGCCTCTTGCCACGGAGGGTACACGCTACTCTCGCCACCGCTCCACTCCCATTTCGTGTTATCTTATTCCGGCCTTAGTCTGCCCGAGACAAGGCTTACCCATGACGAGGCATGTGACCAGTTAAAGGGTCCTCGATCATCAAGCCTACATCGACAAGGTCCTTAATCGACTCAGACGGAGACACTACACCGAGACTCTCTTCTCGTGCAAGTCACCCGCCCGGTCTCAGCTTAATCATTTCAAACCCAAAGTTTGGTACCTGACAGAGGTACATCTTTTTCGATGTTGGACCCATCATGGCCATGATGGATCCACCATCAAGTTTTGTTTTCGAAAACATCCCTCCCACTTTGCCAAACATCTTTTGTAAAACAAATCCTTTTGTTTTTCTAAAGCAATACTAAGCATAGTAAAACCTTTTTGTAAAAACAGGATTTCAAGGAGGGTAATAAAGATCAAGGAAGGTAATGCAGGAATTGTTTAATCAATCAACTCCTATCACCTAATGCAGCAAGCAAGTGAGAAAGATTTTAAAAACATCAAGGAAGGTGGCAAATGCACCGGGGCTTGCCTTCGTTTGCAGGTGATTCAGGCTCGGATCCACAAATGTCGAAGTAGAAACTATTCCCGGCCTGAGTGTCCAAAGGTGGTTGCACTTGCTCTTCGGGGACTTCTACCTCTTCTTCACGTTCTACTCATAACCATACATAAGCATAAAAATGGATGCCATGGGATGCTCATGAGGATGCAAAGACAACATAAACTTATGTCTTGAATACAACTTGCCTTCACGGAGTTCCGGGAACTTAGGGTTTCCGGAGTCGGTAAAGGAGTTCATAGGGCAGGGGGGGTGTTTTGGGGTTTGGTGATCAAACAAGGTCCAAATCAATTCAAACTCTACCCAAGGCCTCTAAATATTGTATAACACTCATATAAAAATTTTGGGCATTTTAGGACTTATCAATTATTTTCTAAAAATCTATAACCAAGACTTTTAACTATTTTAAATACCCTAAAATTTCTTACTTTCACTAAAAATCACAAACTTATTTTTATTAAATACTATGGAAAATAACAAACCTAGGAAAATTAGTTTCACAATTTTAGCATTTTTCTACATTTTTTACACATTTCTAAAGTTTTCCTGAAAAAGAAAAAGAAAAGGGATAAACAGGACTGGGCCGATTCTGAGCCCAGGCGGCCCAGGCCAGAGAGGAAAGCGCCCGCGCGCGGCCGCGCCCTGGCGGCTTTGCAGAAAGGGCCTCGGGGTTGTATTTATTTGGAGATAGGTTCGTTTACTGTTTCTCTAAGTCGCTGACACTTTACAACCAGACCCTCCGGTTTCTATCAATTCACGACTAAAAGTCCTCGACGCCGTTCACGCACGGCCGCGCTCCGGCGAGCCAGCAGACCGGCCGAACGGGGCAACGGCTGGGTTCTCCGAGCGGTGGACATGAAATTGGGGTCAGCCTGACCATTTCCCCTAACTTAATCGCATGATTGATGAACTATAGAGCTCCGGCCACGGTGGCCGTAAGCAAAGCGGCAAGACAGCCGTGTTCCCGGCGATGGGCGTTGGTCTAGTTCATTTAAAGGGGTCGGGGAGCATCACTGAGGCATGAGAATGCTCAAACGAGGAAGCAAAGGGTGGGAACTGACCGGAGTTGGGCTGGCGACGGTGAGCTTGATTCACGGCGGCGGAAAACCAGTTTGGGGGCAACGAGCAATTCAGGCGAGCTGGTGGACGATCGATTGTGGGAGCGGGTGCTACAGCTTCACGACTATATGGCGCAACTATCCCCGCCCTCAATTTATAGGCGCCGGGAGCGGTGGCCGGTGAATTTGAGGAGGACGCGCGGCGGTCGGAGGTGAGGAAGAAGTGTTGGCCGCGGTGAATACGTGTCCACCGCCGTGGCAACTCTCTCGGTGATGATGGGACAGTCATAGGGCGTTACGGCGGTGCTGTGAACCGGCTAGGCCACGCGGCGCACGGTCGGGCAGCAGCGGTCGACGGCGAACTTATCGCCAGCCGCAAAGCAGAAGGAAGACAGGGGGGTCGTCGGAGTGGTGGCCAGCTCACCGGCGGTAAAGATCTTTACCAAGCTACGCTTATCCAAGGACCACAGAGCACGAATCTCGGCGAACGACGATCGACGGCGACGGCTATCGGCGATGAGCACGAACCCGATCTTCTTCAGTTTACCGGTCACTGTACCATGGCCATACGCTCATCAGTGCACCTGACAGCCACAGTTTAGGACCAAATCTCTCTAAAATTTCTCTAGTAACTCATTCCACTCTCTGTAGCAAAGTTTTAAAGCTACAAACCAGCTACAATTCGATTATAGGGATTAGGCTGAGTTGAGCACTGGATCATGCTCAAAACCTAGCTTGAAGTCGAGGTCAGTTCACTGCTAGTCTGAAAATTCAGACATAACAGCCTGACAGCCCAACTTTAGGCTTGGTTTTTTCTAAATTCTTCTTAACAACTAAGCTCACAACCTTAAGCAAAGTTGTTCTCCTATAATGGGTCTTCAACTTTGATGTGGTGACCTAGGGTAAAAACCCTATACTTTGTAAGTTACAAAGCCCCAAAGTTGAGCCAATGTCACTAAAATCCAGACTTAACCCCAAAAAGGTTAAGTGGGGCACTTTTGCACTTAAGTCCAAATCTCAAGTTTTGGATTGCAAATTCTCATATAAGTGACCCAAATAACTTAAAGTACTTATTTGACTTGGTTTTTGCACTTTAGCCCAAAAGTGGACTAATTTTACACTTAGGTCCCTAGGGTTTGGTTTCAGGGTTTCCCAGGGTTCCAATTAGGGTTTCTGGGATCCCAGGGGTATAAATGTGATTCAACTTTATTGTTGGGGTCATTTTATGACTTTTACCCTAAAGCTTTTAGGTTTTCTCAACTTAAGTTAAGTTTTACCCCTTTAATCACTATTTAGGGTTAAGTCCTTTAACCAGGGTCCTATTTGTAAAACATTAAAACAATACAACTTGTTTGAAATTTTTGCCTAGTGGATGCACTCTAGGTGTGTCAAACATATGCAATGCCCATGCTCATGATGCCATGCTCAAGTTTTAGTTATAGTAACACCAGGGGTGTTACATCCTTCCCCCCATAAAAGAATCTCGTCCCGAGATTAAAAGTCCTAGGGTAAATAATGGTAAAGGAAACGCATCACATTTTTATTTCCTTATTTTTGGTACAAGACAGGGGTGATGTGGGGGTTACTTCTTTATTACAACAGCTATACAGGCTTTACAACTTACAAGAGGCTAGAAAGCCTGGGAAATTCTTATCTAAGAAGTCTTGGGTTTCCCATGTAGCCTCATCTTCCGAATGCTGGTTCCACTGTATCTTATAAAACTTAAGAGTCTTTCTCCGGGTAACCCTGTCCTTTTGATCCAGAACTCGAATAGGATGTTCCGAGTACGTTAAATCTGGTTCCAGGACAACATCAGTCACTTCAATGGTTCGATCGGGAATCCGAAGACACTTCTTCAATTGCGACACGTGGAACACATTATGCACAGCAGACAATGTTTCGGGGAGCTGAAGTCGGTATGCCACTGGTCCACATTGCTGAAGTACCAGGAATGGACCAATGTACCTGGGTGCAAGTTTTCCTTTAATCCCAAAACGCGATACGCCTTTCATTGGTGAAACCTTTAAGTAGACGTAGTCTCCTTTTAAGAAGTATAAGGGCATTCGCCGTTTGTCTGCATAACTTTTCTGACGAGCCTGTGCCTTCTTCATATTATGAACTATATTCTGAACCTTTTCTTCGGTTTCTTTTACCATATCAGGCCTAAAGAAATACCTTTCACCAGGTTCAGACCAATTTAGCGGAGCTCGACACCGTCGCCCATATAAAGCTTCAAAAGGTGCCATCTTGATACTTTCCTGATAACTGTTATTGTATGAAAACTCCGCCAAAGGTAAACATTCATCCCATTTCTGCGAGAAATCCAGGACACATGCCCGCAACATATCCTCGAGTATCTGATTCACTCTCTCAGTCTGTCCACTGGTTTGAGGATGATAGGCCGAACTGTGGAGTAACTTAGTTCCCAGGGATTTATGAAGTTCTTCCCAAAATTTGGATACGAACTGAGGTCCACGATCCGACACTATGGTCTTTGGAACACCATGCAAACTGAGAATACGGGCAATGTATAACTCTGCATAGGTAAGTACCGGGTAATATGTCTTGACCGGCAGAAAATGAGCAACCTTTGTAAGTCGATCAACAATCACCCAGATAGAGTCATACCCTTTTGCGGTCCTGGGCAATCCCACAATGAAGTCCATGCTTATGTCTTCCCACTTCCATGTTGGGATTGGCAAAGATTGCAATGGACCAGCAGTTTTCATGTGTATGGCTTTGACACGTCTGCAAGTGTCACACTTAGCCACATAGCGTGCAATTTCAATTTTCATCTTCGTCCACCAGTAATGTTGCTTTAAATCTTGGTACATCTTAGTGCTTCCCGGATGAATAGAATAGCGACTAAGATGCGCTTCATCTAAGATTTGCTGGCGGAGTTCTTCATCCTTTGGCACTACTATGCGGTTGTTAAACCATAACACACCTTGATCATCTTCCTTGAAACATTTGGCTGTTCCAGCCCTTATTTTCTCTCGTATGTGCTTCATGCCCAGATTATCCCTTTGAGCATCAATTATCTTTTGCAAAATGGTTGACTCAAGCTTTAGTTGATTCAGAGTCCCTTGCTGGATTATCCCCAGGTTTAACTTTTCCATTTCTTGACATAAAGTGTTTTCGGAGGTCTTTGCTATAAGACAGTGGCAGGAAGTCTTACGACTCAATGCATCTGCCACCACATTGGCCTTGCCTGGGTGATAATGGATTTCCAGTTCATAGTCTTTAATGAGCTCAAGCCATCGTCTTTGCCTCATATTTAACTCTGACTGGGTGAAGATGTACTTCAAACTTTTATGATCTGTATATATGTGACAGATATTTCCCAGCAGATAGTGACGCCAAATCTTTAGGGCATGAACCACAGCAGCTAGCTCCAGATCATGAGTTGGATAGTGCTCCTCATGTCGGCGCAACTGCCTTGAAGCATACGCAATCACTCGGCCCTCTTGCATCAGTACACAGCCGAGCCCACTGCCAGATGCATCACAATAGACATCAAAAGGTTTAGTGATGTCCGGTTGAGCCAAAACCGGAGCAGTGGTCAATAGTGTCTTCAGTTGCTCAAAGGCTTCATTGCACTTAGAAGACCAATTGAACTTAGTGTCATTCTTCAATAAACTTGTGATTGGCTTCACAAGCTTAGAAAAATCTGGTATGAATCTGCGGTAATACCCAGCTAGTCCAAGAAAACTCCGGACTTGGTGAACAGTCGTTGGGGGTTTCCATTCTAGAATATCTTTGACCTTGCTAGGATCTACCGCAATTCCTTTAGCTGATAATACGTGCCCCAAAAATTGAATTTCTTCCAGCCAGAATGCGCACTTACTGAACTTGGCATAAAGCTGATGTTCCCTTAGGCGCGTTAATACAATCCGTAAATGCTGAGCATGGTCTTCTTCATTCTTGGAATATATCAAGATATCATCAATGAAGACTACCACGAACTTGTCCAATTCAGGCATGAATACCGAGTTCATTAAATAAGTGAAATGGGCAGGAGCATTTGTGAGCCCGAAAGACATCACCAAGTATTCAAATAATCCATACCGCGTAGTGAATGCGGTCTTCGGTATATCCTCGGGCCGAATACGGATCTGATGATAGCCCGACCTGAGATCAATTTTAGAAAATACCCTCGCCCCAGTTAGTTGATCAAATAAGATGTCGATTCTTGGAAGAGGGTACTTATTCTTGATGGTGACCTCATTCAGGGGCCGATAGTCCACGCACATGCGCAAGGTTTGATCCTTCTTCTTCACAAAGATGGCGGGACAACCCCACAGGGACGAGCTTGGCCGGATAAATCCCTTATTCAGCAGGTCTTGTAATTGAATCTTCAATTCTGCCAATTCATTAGGGGGCATACGGTACGATCTTCGAGAAATCGGAGCCGTACCGGGCTTTAGCTCAATCACAAATTCTACATCTCTTTCAGGGGGTAGTCCAGGCAAATCTTCCGGAAATACATCTGGAAACTCACATACTACCGGAATGTTCTTGATCTCCGGTACAATGGCTTCATAGACTCTACCAGAAGCTTTGGCTGGATTGGTTGCGGGGAGAGTCAAAAGAATCTCTTCTTGGTTATAGCTCAACCTGACGGTTCGGAGTTCAGTGTTGAGGATTGCCTTATATTGGGTTAGCCAATTCATTCCCAAAATTACATCTATATCCTGGCCCTTCAGAACAATCATGTTAGCAGGAAAGTTCCGTCCGGCCATTGTTACTGGCACACCATAGGCCACTTCTTTAGTATAAATGTATCCCCCAGGTGAATGAATTTTAAATCCCTCCTTTGATTCATGGTATGCAATATGATGTTGTTCCACAAACTTCTTGCTAATAAATGTATGTGAAGCACCAGAATCAAAAAGAATTATTGCTGGGTGACTGGCCTCAGGAAACGTACCCATCATCACCGGCTCTCCCTCCGGTGTGGTAGCCACTTGCGTATAATATACTCGCCCCGTTTTCTTGGTATTCTTGCCCGAAGTACTTCCCTTGCCTGGAGCTGAATTTCCCGATCCTTGCTGATTATTAGCCTGATTTTGCCTTGGATAGGGACAATCTTTAATAAAATGCCCAGATTTGCCACAGTTAAAACATCCAGTTGAAGAACTTGGCAGCGCAGGGAATCGAGTGCCTGGGGCATCCGGCTGTTTTGGGGTAGTGGGGGCATTGTTGGGGCGGATAATAATAGGCTGCTTGAAGGGAAATGAAGGTGGACGAGAAAAAGGGCGATTTTGGTTTGAGGGTCGAATCACAAACCGTGGTTTCTTCGCCTGGCCCTGATTTGGCTGCTCACCACCGAATCCCTTAGTCTTTCCAGAATTTGCATATTTGGCCTCCACAGATAAGGCTGTGCTGACAGCCTTTCCATAAGTAAGATCAATACATGCAGCCATTTTTCGCTGCATCCGGTCGTTCAGTCCTCTCATAAAACAATTCTTCTTTTTCAAATCCGTATTCACCTGATCAATTGCGTACTGTGACAGGTGATTGAACTTGTTGAGGTATTGAGTGACGGTATCTCCGCCTTGCTTCAATTTCATAAACTCTTCTTGTTTCATGTGTAGCACTCCCTCAGGAATGTAATGCTCGCGGAATGCTGCTTTGAACTCGTTCCATGTAATTTGATGGTTGTCCGGCTGGATGGCCACAAAGTTCCCCCACCAAGTACTGGCAGGTCCTCGGAGTTGCTGTGCTGCAAACAGCGGCTTCTGTACTTCCGAACAGCGTAGAAGGCCAAACTTCTGCTCTATGACCCGTATCCATTCGTCGGCCTCGAGCGGGTCTTCTGCTTTAACGAAGAGAGGCGGACGAGTCTCGGAGAAATCAAAATAAGTGATCTCACGGGGACCTTGTTGGAATCCTCTTCCGGCTTGTTGTTGAAGTTGTTGCTGACCCGCCATCTCCCTCAGGAAGCGGGTGTTGTCGGCTGTGGCGTTCACCAAGGCAGTAATTGCCTCGGCAAGCGTGGGTGGAACGGGAGGCGGATTCGGGGTAACGTCCCGACCCCCGGATGTTCCAGCTGCATCCTGTGCACGAGTCCTGGTCGGCATCTGAGGCAAAAACATTTGAATAAACATCATATGCCCAAGGAAACCTTCCGTTTTACATTACTATGAAGAGTAATGATACAGACTCAATATTACACAGCAGGATACATTACCCATTTTACAAAAGTTGAACCTATTAACAGGATACAATACCCATTATATAACAATACACCCTACAATACCCTACAATACACTACTCTACTTCTATTACACCCTTATTCCTGCTTGCCATCAGTCTTGGCGGCTTCATCGTCAGGTGTGGGAGTCCAGACATCTACCAACCTCAAGGAAGGAGGAGGCTCAAAAAGGTCTAACTCCCCAACCAGCGCACGTCCCGCAACGTGAGATGGTCCAGCTTCGGCCTCAGCAGGTGGTGCAGGCTCACTTGGGTGTAGTTGTGAGTATAATATATGGACTTCCTCGTGCAAAGTGTTGCAGTAAACCTGCAGGTTATCAACAGTCGAGCTAAGTTCTTTAACTCGGGCCTGAGCCCTTGCTTCCTTAGCACACATTAGCAAACGAGACTGCACGGCCCAGTCAAGAGCTAAGTCTCGATCAGCGAGTTGATCCTGCAGATGTCGGATGTCCCTTCGTAGTTCGTTAATTCTATCACCGTCAGCGACCCATGCATCAGTCCTATGTTGAAGTGCTGCTTGAAGTCGACTCACACGAGCTTCAAGGTCTCCAATCGGGTCGTTGCTTCCACTGCTGCTACTTTCATGTCGGGGAGCCAATTGATGCCGAGGCACCCCAATTGGTCCCGTGGACTTGCGTGCCGTTAGCCTGGTACGTGGCGGCATCTTTTCTAAGGGGAAAATGTTATTAGTAAGATTCTTAGCATGATGCATGTATAATTACAGAATCAACCTTAGTCGATTCAACCTTCTATATGTTGCACTCTTCCTATCTGGTCTTTAAGATAGACTCTTCAGAGTACTTAGGTAAGAAGAGAAAAGAATCTTTAGGTAAGGCTTTTGAAAATTCTTTTGAAGATGCCTCATAATATCTGCCAAGAAGGGCTACGCTCCGATACCAGCTGTGACGGAACCTCCCAAGTAATTAGGCCCACCTACATTTGTCCTTGTCCAACGGACATCAGACAACCCTGTAGGTGCCCCTGAACTACTTGACAAGTTCGGTATCTTTCCTTACCTCACCAGGAACGTCTCACCCATCTTGTAGACATTACAGAACATCGGAGATAAAGAAATGCGGAAGCGAATTACATAAACTTTACATTTATTTTAAAAGTAAGCTTGAGTTATATTATTACAGACCAGCCTAAAAGTGAGTGCATAGGAGTAATATTATACAAACCAGGGAGGCAAAAACTCCTCCCGAGAAGACAAAAGGAAAAGATCCTAGGTGGAGGACCGAGTCCTCCCGCACTTCAGTCTTGATTTTCTTCTTTGGGAACCACCTTGGAACAGAAGCAGCAAAAGTCTGCTACTTCCCCACCTAAAAACAACGAAGGGATAAACCCTGAGTATGGGATACTCAGCAAGTCTTACCCGACTAAAGAAAAGACTCTCAAGGGTATGCTGGTTATAGGGGGGTCAAGGTAAGGCTTTCCAATAATCAAAGACTCTGTTTTGCAGAAATGCTTACTAAAGTGGATCCTTAAAAATCCAATTTTATTTGTCAAGTTAAGTAGAGTTACCTGTAACTAGAGTTCTTTCTACCCTAGTTCAATCACTGGTCCTGCACTAGCCAATTTCTTTAACAAAAACCCATCATCTTTAGTGGAATGCTACGTGTAGGTCAGTGACCAAGTCTTCATAACCGCGAAGGTACGGCGATCCGAATCGATTATACTCAGCTGAGGATCTCCAATCACACGACATATGTAGCACTTAACCCTTGCATATGTCAACCCGCCACCGCGGTTCTTAAGACCGGATCAGGTTCACGCAAACCAAGAGCACAGATACACCACCGTCCAGCCTCTTGCCACAGAGGGTACACGCTACTCTCGCCACCGCTCCACTCCCATTTCGTGTTATCTTATTCCGGCCTTAGTCTGCCCGAGACAAGGCTTACCCATGACGAGGCATGTGACCAGTTAAAGGGTCCTCGATCATCAAGCCTACATCGACAAGGTCCTTAATCGACTCAGACGGAGACACTACACCGAGACTCTCTTCTCGTGCAAGTCACCCGCCCGGTCTCAGCTTAATCATTTCAAACCCAAAGTTTGGTACCTGACAGAGGTACATCTTTTTCGATGTTGGACCCATCATGGCCATGATGGATCCACCATCAAGTTTTGTTTTCGAAAACATCCCTCCCACTTTGCCAAACATCTTTTGTAAAACAAATCCTTTTGTTTTTCTAAAGCAATACTAAGCATAGTAAAACCTTTTTGTAAAAACAAGATTTCAAGGAGGGTAATAAAGATCAAGGAAGGTAATGCAGGAATTGTTTAATCAATCAACTCCTATCACCTAATGCAGCAAGCAAGTGAGAAAGATTTTAAAAACATCAAGGAAGGTGGCAAATGCACCGGGGCTTGCCTTCGTTTGCAGGTGATTCAGGCTCGGATCCACAAATGTCGAAGTAGAAACTATTCCCGGCCTGAGTGTCCAAAGGTGGTTGCACTTGCTCTTTGGGGACTTCTACCTCTTCTTCACGTTCTACTCATAACCATACATAAGCATAAAAATGGATGCCATGGGATGCTCATGAGGATGCAAAGACAACATAAACTTATGTCTTGAATACAACTTGCCTTCACGGAGTTCCGGGAACTTAGGGTTTCCGGAGTCGGTAAAGGAGTTCATAGGGCAGGGGGGGGGGTGTTTTGGGGTTTGGTGATCAAACAAGGTCCAAATCAATTCAAACTCTACCCAAGGCCTCTAAATATTGTATAACACTCATATAAAAATTTTGGGCATTTTAGGACTTATCAATTATTTTCTAAAAATCTATAACCAAGACTTTTAACTATTTTAAATACCCTAAAATTTCTTACTTTCACTAAAAATCACAAACTTATTTTTATTAAATACTATGGAAAATAACAAACCTAGGAAAATTAGTTTCACAATTTTAGCATTTTTCTACATTTTTTTACACATTTCTAAAGTTTTCCTGAAAAAGAAAAAGAAAAGGGATAAACAGGACTGGGCCGATTCTGAGCCCAGGCGGCCCAGGCCAGAGAGGAAAGCGCCCGCACGCGGCCGCGCCCTGGCGGCTTTGCAGAAAGGGCCTCGGGGTTGTATTTATTTGGAGATAGGTTCGTTTACTGTTTCTCTAAGTCGCTGACACTTTACAACCAGACCCTCCGGTTTCTATCAATTCACGACTAAAAGTCCTCGACGCCGTTCACGCACGGCCGCGCTCCGGCGAGCCAGCAGACCGGCCGAACGGGGCAACGGCTGGGTTCTCCGAGCGGTGGACATGAAATTGGGGTCAGCCTGACCATTTCCCCTAACTTAATCGCATGATTGATGAACTATAGAGCTCCGGCCACGGTGGCCGTAAGCAAAGCGGCAAGACAGCCGTGTTCCCGGCGATGGGCGTTGGTCTAGTTCATTTAAAGGGGTCGGGGAGCATCACTGAGGCATGAGAATGCTCAAACGAGGAAGCAAAGGGTGGGAACTGACCGGAGTTGGGCTGGCGACGGTGAGCTTGATTCACGGCGGCGGAAAACCAGTTTGGGGGCAACGAGCAATTCAGGCGAGCTGGTGGACGATCGATTGTGGGAGCGGGTGCTACAGCTTCACGACTATATGGCGCAACTATCCCCGCCCTCAATTTATAGGCGCCGGGAGCGGTGGCCGGTGAATTTGAGGAGGACGCGCGGCGGTCGGAGGTGAGGAAGAAGTGTTGGCCGCGGTGAATACGTGTCCACCGCCGTGGCAACTCTCTCGGCGATGATGGGACAGTCATAGGGCGTTACGGCGGTGCTGTGAACCGGCTAGGCCACGCGGCGCACGGTCGGGCAGCAGCGGTCGACGGCGAACTTATCGCCAGCCGCAAAGCAGAAGGAAGACAGGGGGGTCGTCGGAGTGGTGGCCAGCTCACCGGCGGTAAAGATCTTTACCAAGCTACGCTTATCCAAGGACCACAGAGCACGAATCTCGGCGAACGACGATCGACGGCGACGGCTATCGGCGATGAGCACGAACCCGATCTTCTTCAGTTTACCGGTCACTGTACCATGGCCATACGCTCATCAGTGCACCTGACAGCCACAGTTTAGGACCAAATCTCTCTAAAATTTCTCTAGTAACTCATTCCACTCTCTGTAGCAAAGTTTTAAAGCTACAAACCAGCTACAATTCGATTATAGGGATTAGGCTGAGTTGAGCACTGGATCATGCTCAAAACCTAGCTTGAAGTCGAGGTCAGTTCACTGCTAGTCTGAAAATTCAGACATAACAGCCTGACAGCCCAACTTTAGGCTTGGTTTTTTCTAAATTCTTCTTAACAACTAAGCTCACAACCTTAAGCAAAGTTGTTCTCCTATAATGGGTCTTCAACTTTGATGTGGTGACCTAGGGTAAAAACCCTATACTTTGTAAGTTACAAAGCCCCAAAGTTGAGCCAATGTCACTAAAATCCAGACTTAACCCCAAAAAGGTTAAGTGGGGCACTTTTGCACTTAAGTCCAAATCTCAAGTTTTGGATTGCAAATTCTCATATAAGTGACCCAAATAACTTAAAGTACTTATTTGACTTGGTTTTTGCACTTTAGCCCAAAAGTGGACTAATTTTACACTTAGGTCCCTAGGGTTTGGTTTCAGGGTTTCCCAGGGTTCCAATTAGGGTTTCTGGGATCCCAGGGGTATAAATGTGATTCAACTTTATTGTTGGGGTCATTTTATGACTTTTACCCTAAAGCTTTTAGGTTTTCTCAACTTAAGTTAAGTTTTACCCCTTTAATCACTATTTAGGGTTAAGTCCTTTAACCAGGGTCCTATTTGTAAAACATTAAAACAATACAACTTGTTTGAAATTTTTGCCTAGTGGATGCACTCTAGGTGTGTCAAACATATGCAATGCCCATGCTCATGATGCCATGCTCAAGTTTTAGTTATAGTAACACCAGGGGTGTTACAGCGGCCTGAGTTTCATTCGCCGGTACCGTGAGGCCTTCCTCAGGCTTAGAGTTCGCCGATGTAGAAGGAACCGTCGACAGCTTGGTGGTGAGGGCTGCCTGAATGGCCACTCGGAAACACTCTGCGGCGCCTTGGAAGTCGGCACGCACAGTTATGATTCCTCGTGGTCCCGGCATCTTCAGTATCATGTATGTATAGTGCGGAATGGCCATGAATTTGGCCAGTCCCGGCCTCCCGATGATGGCGTTGTACCCGCAGTCGAAGTTCGCCACCTCGAACCTCAGGAACTCGGTTCTGTAGTTCTCCGGAGTTCCGAAGGTGACCGGCATGTAGATGTGGCCCAGCGGGTATTCCCCTTCCGTCGGCACGATGCCGAAGAAAGGAGTGTCCGACTCGTGGAGCTCTTTGAGGTGAACTCCCAAGCCTTGGAGTGTTCGGGGGAAGGTGACGTTGATGCTGCTCCCCCCGTCCACTAGCACCTTCTTTACCCGGCTCTCTCGGATCACCGGATCGACGAGGAGCGGGTATTTGCCTGGATGGTCGAAGTTGAGCCACTGATCCTCCCGAGTGAAAGTGATCGGGTGCTCCGACCACCGGTACGGGGCGGGAGGTCCGGTGGTCGCCACCAGTATCTGGCGGTCGTTGAGCTTTTGTTGTCTTTTGTTCTCCTGCGACCCATGTCCGCCGAAGATGACGTTGACCTCCCTGTCAACGCGCGGGAAAGCTCCTCCTCCCCCCTCCTCCTGCCGATGGGGCTGTCGTGGTTCATCAGGTCCTCCCCTCGGCGGAGGAGGCGGTAGAGGTTGGAAGGGTCGGCCGTGCTCGACGGAGTGCTTGAAGTCCCGGCAGTTTCGAAGGGTGTGGCGCATGTCCTTGTGGTACGGGCACTGGGCGTCGAGGATGTCGTCCAGCGTGCGCTCGCCTCCACGAGGTCCTCCTCGAGCGCGAGAGGCGGGTGGTCCGGCGGCGTGTACTTCTTCTCGAGGCCTCTTCTCCCAGCGTTTGTCGGATGGCTGGTTCGCGTCACGTCGTGGCGCTGCCGGTGCAGGCTTTGCTCCTCCGATGAGATCCTGGGCCCGCTCGTCGGCGGTGATGTAGAGGTCGGCTTCCCGGAACAGCTCCTCGGAGGTAGTCGGCGCCTTTTGTAGTATGGCTCGGACGAAAACCGAGTCATTGGATCCTCTGTAGAAGTCCTCGATCACGGCTGCCTCCGTGACCTCGGGGATGCGGTTTCTCATGGTCTGGAACCTTTTAAGGTATGACCGAAGAGTCTCATCCCCCCGGCGCTTGATGGATTTGAGGTCCCATGGCTGCGCCGGCTTGTCGGAGAGGGACTGAAAGTTGGCGATGAAACGTCGACTGAAGTCTCCCCAGTCGTCGATGCAGTGTCGGGGTAGATGTCGCAGCCACTGCAGCGCATCTTGCCCAAGGACGATGGGCAGATACGCGGTCATGACGTCTTCGGATGCTCCGGCAGCTCGAGCGGCAGTGGTGTAGACGGCTAACCAACCCCCTGGATCCTGCTTAGGTTCATATTTGTCAACATTGGATACCTTGAAGTTGGGAGGCCATTGGATGGCCCTAAGGCGCAGAGTAAGTGCAGATACTCCGCACGTGTCCTCCTGTCGTCGGGGATGACGTCTGTCCCGGGGAGGGGAGTGGTGGTGGCGGTCCCTCGACCGTCCCCGGGTGGTTCCGCCAGTTGAAGCTGTTGCCGACTCAGTCCTAGTGGCCTGGCTTTGAGTCGGGAAGCCATGATCTCGGTCATACTCCTCCCGACGGCGAATTTCGTTCTCATGCCGCCGTTCGCACGAAGCATTGATGGAGCTTCGCGCGTCTCGGCGACTGTTGATGGTGTGTCGCAAATCGTTCGGCGGGTGAGCGAGCGGTAGAAGATGGTTGGCCGCCTGAGTAAACAGGCGTCGGTATCCCTCGGCGTCGGGAGTCCGAGGAAGTCCGTCAGCTATCCGAGCTAGAACGCCTCCGACTTCGCTCGGCGTGTTCATAGCTCGAGCGAAGTCGGGGTTCAAGTTGCGCCCGAAGAGCGGATTCTCGCGTCGTTGCCTTGCATCTTGCTCGGCTTGCTCCTGAGTCCGACGGCGATCACGTCGTCGAGAGTTCCTTCGTTCCCTGAAGACGCGTTCTTCCGGAGTTTCTCCTATCTCTGAGACCTCGTCTCGTGAGACAGGCTGCTCCGGATCCCTTTCTCCAGCTGCGTGATGTCGTCGAACGTTCCTGCGTCGGTTCCTTCGTCGGCGGGATTCTCGCTGAGGCGGTTCTTCTCCAGGCGCGGTCGGTTCATCGTCGGAGATGGCGGGCGACTCTGCTCTCCCGATGAAGAGGACGTCGGGGTAGAACGGTATTGCTGCCGCGGTGACTTTCTTTCCGTTCTCCTTTGAGGTCGGAGGAACGGGAAGAACGACTTGCCTCTCCCTAGTCTCCTTCTTTCTCACGACCCGTGTCCATTCTTTCGTCGGGGAAGTAGACAGCGGAGTCTTCCGGGTCAGCGAGCTTCTAGCTCCAGCCTCCCCGGAGACGATCTTTTTCCGAAGAGCCGGAGGTAGCGTCTTTCCAGCATTTTCGGAGTTTGTTGGAGGAGACTTCTGTTCCGGCAGATCTGCGAGGCGGTGTAGGATTCCTTCTTCATCTGCTACGGACGAGATTGTCCCGAAGCAGAATACAGATCCGGGACGCACGGCGATTTTGCTGTGGAAGGTGACGGCCATTGAGCTAGCTTGGATCGTCGACACACCCCCTACCTGGCGCGCCAGCTGTCGGTGTTTTGGGTCCGACCGCACACCCGGGGTTGCCCCTCAAGGTGTTTTTAGGAGTAGGACGGTGTCGACGACTGTAGCAAAATGGTTCGTGCCGTTCGCACGAGGGACAGTAGACAAGATTTGCAGGTTCGGGCCGCTTAGAAGTGCGTAACACCCTACGTCCTGGTGTGTATATGAGCGTGGTTACAAGAGGGTCCTCTGGATAGAGGGCGCAGAAAGTTTATATGGGTGGCTAAGTAGAACAGGGCCGATCGTTCTGAAGGGGTGCCCCCTAGGCCTTATATACTCGACCGTGGGGCAGTACATGTGGATATGATAACAACAAGTAGCTAAAAGATAGTGAACCTCTTGAGTTTATCCCTACGTAACCCTCGCCGACTTATCCTTGCATGGCTCTGTTGCATGGGGGCTTCAGCTAGGGAAAGTCGGGTCTCTGTTGCGATTCATTCGTTCGACGTTTGTGGGCCGTCTGGGTTTGCACTAATCAGTCTCACGTCTTCTTTTCTTTGTTGGCTGTCCTTCCCTAGGCCCACGAAAGAATGACCTTACGAATTATTGGGCCCCTGGGCCTTTCGTGAGGCCTTTTACTTCTTTGGTGGACCCAGGGGATATCTATCCCCCACAGGCTGCGGCCTCTGCCCCTCCCTCAGCTTCATGGATGTTCATCATCAGTGCTGGGGAGGGGAGTGCGCCGAGTTGGGGCTGGTCTCCGTGCGGGCAGCGGCCCGCTCCTTCCCTCAGTGATCGGGGGGAGGGCGTTCGCCGTTCGTGGCGCTGGCAGCTGCCGCGTGTCTGGCTCTCCGGCCTGAGCGGTTTCAGCGCTGCTTCCGGTGCCACCTCCCACCGAGGCAGCCGGAAGAGGTTTCTCCGCCGACGAGATAGTCGGCGCCACCCACGGACTGACCTCCAACTCTACGGCCTTCTGCATGTCCTCGCCCCTTGGGCGGGGACGCGGGCGAGGGCCTTGTCGCAGCAGCGTCTGCCCTGAGGTCATCGCTGCTGCTGTTTGGCCGCCCGGAGTGGAAGTCGTTGTCGCTGCTGCCGGAGCGGGCGGCGGTGAGCCACCTGGAGTCTCGTCGGCGTTCTGTTGCTCCGCAGGCCCTCCAACGTGGGGGGTTGTTCGTACCTGCGGAGGTGGAACCGTAGTTCCGTTTGTAATGGCACCTTGAGTGCCAGTGTCTGTTCATTATGGCTGTCGGGGCCTGAACATGTATGTATTTTTGGCATGAAGCCATGTTTTTTCCTTATTTCGAGCACTAGGACTCGCCTGTCGGCTAACTGAACCGCCTAACCAAGTGTGAGTTGCCTCGTGCGAAGGTGACGAGTGAGGTATCCGTATCCCGGAGGCGTAGGAGTCCCTCGGCTCGATTGGCCTTGCCGCCCGAGGCTTCTCTTGCTTAGTTAAAGGAACCCTCGGCCGCTCTTCGATGAGCCGGAGCCGGAGGCAGCGGTGTCAGTGTGGACAGAGGCAGAGTTGGCTCAAAAAGAAGACTTCGTCGGCCGGAGCCTGGCCGGGCCGTCCACTGGCGGGACCAGCGCCGGAGTCGAGTTGCCGAGGCCATGAGCCGGGCTGATGTCCTCGGGGGACAGTTGGCTGAGGCTTCGGGGCGGCCGGCCGAGCCGTCTGCTCGGGCCGGGTTCCTGGAGGAGACCCTGGCAGCGATGGCTCGGGCGTGGTGCTGACGTCGTCCTTCGGAGCGGAGATCCTTCGCCCATGTTGCCGTCTGAGGCTCGGTCGGACTTCGACGAAGGTGGAGTTGACGCCGAGGGTGCTGCTGCTCCCCCTCTATCGACGTCTGAGCCTGCAGGATCAGTTCATCTTGTAGCGTGCGTATGTTTTCTGCGACCGTCGAGGCCTAAACATATCGTCGTTGTGTTGTAAAGCTGCATTTCTTTTCCCCTCGTTTCGAGTATCTGGACTTATTTGTCAGTAACAGAATTGTTTGTCCGAGCGAGAGTTACTTTTCACGGAAGGTGATGAGTGAGGTATCCGTATCCCGGAGGCGTAGGAGTCCCTCGGCTCGGTAGGCCTTGCCGCTTACGTGTACTCTTTACTCGTCCATAGGATTCTGCTATCGATGTAGCCGAGAAAACCCAAAAAACCGTTTCGGCAGAAAAGTTTCCGAGCATTAAGACTTGTTCGGTCAGCGGAATCGCTTATCCGAGCGTGAGTTACTTATCACAGAAGGTGATGAGTGAGGTATCCGTATCCCGGAGGCGTAGGAGTCCCTCGGCTCGGTCGGCCTTGGCTACTTACGTGTACTCCGTCGTTTTCAGGATCCCACTTTCGAAGTAGTCAATAAGCACGAAAGACGTTCTGGCAGAAAGACTTTTTCCGAGGAAAATTTTGACGCAGAGGGGGTGCCCCACTTCTAGCCCCCGAGGGAGGGTCGGGCTTTGCTGAGGCAAGGCTGACCCTTCCTTGATGGTTAGACTTTGTATGTGAATGAGGTGTACGAACGACTTGAAATCATCTTAAGGGTAGAAGCGACGTAGCTGTCGGATGTTCCAAGCGTTGCTGTAGACCTCGCCTTGACTGTTGGCCAGCTTGTATGTCCCGGGCTTCAGAACCTTGGCGATGACGAACGGCCCTTCCCAGGGAGGCGTGAGCTTGTGCCGCCCTCGGGCGTCTTGTCGCAGCCGAAGCACCAAGTCGCCCACCTGGAGGTCTCGGGACCGAACCCCTCGGGCGTGGTAGCGTCGCAGGGACTGCTGATACCGCGCCGAGTGTAGTAAGGCCATGTCCCGAGCCTCTTCCAGCTGGTCCAGTGAGTCTTCTCGGTTGGTCCGATTGCTTTGGTCGTCGTACGCCCTCGTCCTCGGGGAACCGTATTCTAAGTCTGTGGGCAAGATGGCCTCGGCCCCATAGACTAGAAAGAACGGTGCGAAGCTCGTGGCTCGGCTCAGTGTTGTCCTCAGACTCCAGACCACCGAGGGGAGTTCCTTCATCCATCGCCTGCCGAACTTGTTGAGGTCATTGTAGATCCTCGGCTTGAGTCCTTGCAGAATCATGTCGTTGGCACGCTCTACTTGCCCATTCGTCATGGGGTGAGCCACGGCGGCCCAGTCCACCCGGATGTGGTGAACCTCGCAGAAGTCCAAGAACTTTCTGCTAGTGAACTGGGTGCCGTTGTCGGTGATGATGGAGATCGGGACCCCGAAGCGATGGATGATGTTGGTGAAGGACGCCACCGCCTGTTCGGACCTGATGCTGTTTAGGGGTCGGACCTCGATCCACTTGGAGAATTTGTCGATGGCGACCAGCAGGTGCGTGTAGCCCCCGGGTGCCTTCTGCAAGGGACCGACGAGGTCCAGACCCCACACAGCAAACGACCAGGTGATGGGTATTGTCTGCAGAGCCTGAGCGGGCAGGTGGGTCTGCCTTGTGTAGAATTGACACCCTTGGCAGGTGCGGACAATTCTAGTGGCGTCGGCCAGTAGAAACCTTGTCGAAAAGCGTTTCCAACATGGGCTCGAGGCGCTGCGTGATGACCGCAAGCCCCCGAGTGTATTTCTTGTAAGAGCTCCTGGCCTTCGGCGATGGATATGCATCGCTGGAGGATGCCTGAGGGGCTGCGGTGGTAGAGCTCCTTCCCGTCCCCCAACAGGACAAACGACTTGGCGCGCCGCGCCAGTCGCCGAGCTTTGGCTCGATCGAGGGGCAGCTCTCCTCGGTGGAGATATTGCAGGTACGGGGTCTACCAGTCTCGATTAGGCGGGACCCCATTTCGCTCTTCCTCGACGCGCAGTGCCTCACCCTCGGGGGCCGAGGGTGCCTCGGGCTAAGCCGAGGGCGCCTCGGGCTGAGCCGAGGGTGCCTCAGGCTGGGCTGAGGCCTTCTCGGGCTCGGGCGTGTCGTCGGTATTGACCGAGGGTTGATGTAGGTCTCGGGAGAAGACGTCTGGGGGAACTGTTGTCCGCCACGAGGCTATCTTAGCCAGCTCGACCGCAGTCTCGTTGTATCACTGGGCGATGTGGTTGAGCTCGAGCCCGTAGAACTTGTCCTCCAAGCGCCGAACCTCATCGCAGTAGGCTTCCATCTTCGGGTCGCGGTAGTGGGAGTTCTTCATGACTTGGTCGATGACAAGCTGCGAGTCACCGCGAGCGTCGAGGCGTCGGACCCCTAGCTCGATGGCGATGCGCAACCCGTTGACCAGAGCCTCGTACTCAGCCACGTTGTTGGACGCCGGGAAATGAAGGCGCAGCACGTAGCGGAGGTGCTTCCCGAGGGGCGAGATGAAGAGCAGGCCCGCGCCCGCCCCTGTTTTCATCAGGGACCCGTCGAAAAACATGGTCCAGAGTTCCGGTTGGATCAGAGCTGCTGGAAGCTGGGTGTCGACCCATTCAGCCACAAAGTCCGCCAAGACTTGGGACTTGATGGCCTTCCGAGGGGCGAACGAGATCGCTTCGCCCATGATCTCCACCGCCCACTTTGCAATCCTACTCGAGGCCTCCCGGCACTGGATGATCTCCCCCAGGGGGAAGGATGACACCACAGTCACCAGATTAGACTCGAAGTAGTGTCGCAACTTCCGCCGCGTCAGAATCACCGCGTACAGCAGCTTCTGAATTTGTGGGTAGCGGATCTTGGTCTCAGACGGTACCTCACTGACGAAGTAGACCGGCCTCTGGACGGGCAATGCATGCCCCTCTTCTTGTCTCTCAATCACGATCGCGGCGCTGACCACCTGAGTGGTAGCGGCGACGTAGATCAAGAGGGCTTCTCCGGCCGCGGGGGGCACCAAGATGGGCGCGTTCGTGAGGAGTGCCTTCAGGTTCCCGAGGGCTTCCTCGGCCTCAGGGGTCCAAGTGAAGCACTCGGCCTTTCTTAAGAGGCGGTACAGAGGTAGGCCTCTTTCGCCGAGGCGCGAGATGAAACGGCTCAGAGCAGCAAGGCATCCCATGACCCTCTGTACGCCTTTCAAGTCCCGGATGGGCCCCATGTTGGTGATGGCCGCAATTTTCTCCGGGTTGGCCTCGATGCCCTGCTCGGAGACGATGAACCCCAAGAGCATGCCTCGGGGGACTCCGAAGACACACTTCTTGGGATTGAGTTTTACGCCCTTCGCCTTGAGACACCGAAATGTCGTTTCAAGGTCGGAGAGGAGGTCGGAGGCTTTCCTCGTCTTGACTACGATGTCATCGATGTAGGCCTTGACCGTTCGACCAATGTGCTCGCCAAACACGTGGTTCATGCACCTTTGGTATGTCGCACCCGCATTCCTCAAACCAAATGGCATAGTAACGTAGCAGTACATGCCAAAAGGTGTGATGAAAGAGGTCGCGAGCTGGTCGGACTCTTTCATCCTGATTTGGTGATACCCTGAGTAGGCATCGAGGAAAGACAGGGTTTCGCACCCAGCAGTGGAATCCACGATTTGATCGATGCGAGGCAGAGGGTAGGGAACCTTCGGACATGCTTTGTTTAGACCAGTGTAGTCTACACACATCCGCCATTTCCCTCCTTTCTTTCTCACAAGCATAGGGTTGGCAAGCCATTCGGGATGGAATACCTCTTTGATGAACCCTACAGCCGTCAGCTTGTGGATCTCCTCGCCTATGGCTCTGCGCTTTTCTTCGTCAAATCAGCGCAGAAGCTGCTTCACGGGTCAGGCTCCAGCTCGGATATCCAGCGAGTGCTCGGCGACATCCCTCGGTATGCCAGGCATGTCCGAGGGACTCCACGCAAAGACTTCGGCGTTCGTGCAGAGAAAGTCGACGAGCACTACTTCCTATTTGGGGTCGAGCTCGGAGCCGATCCGGATCTGCTTGGAGGCATCGTTGCTGGGGTCGAGAGGGACGGACTTAACCGTCTCTGCTGGCTCGAAGTTGCCGACGTGGCGCTTCACGTCTGGCGCCTCCTTGGAGAGGCTTTCCAGGTTGGCGATGAGGGCCTCGGATTCGGCGAGGGCCTCGGCGTACTCCACACACTCCACGTCGCATTCGTATGTGTGTCGGTACGTGGGGCCGACGGTGATGACCCCGTTGGGGCCTGACATCTTGAGCTTGAGGTAGGTGTAGTTGGGGACGGCCATGAACTTGGCGTAGCATGGCCTCCCCAGCACTGCGTGGTAGGTTCCTCGGAACCCGACCACCTCGAACGTGAGGGTTTCCCTTCTGAAGTTGGAGGGAGTCCCGAAGCAGACGGGCAGATCGAGTTGCCCGAGGGGTTGGACGCGTGAAAAGGCGCCGCGGATGATCCCGTGAAAAGGCGCCGCGCCTGCCCGAACCGAGGACAGATCGATCCGCAGGAGCCCGAGGGTATCGACGTAGATGATGTTGAGGCTGCTGCCTCCGTCCATGAGGACCTTGGTGAGCCTGACATTGCCGATGACGGGGTCGACAATGAGCGGATATTTCCCCGGGCTCAGCACGCGGTCGAGGTGGTTGCCTTGGTCGAAGGTGATGGGCTTGTCGGACCAGTCTAGGTAGACTGGCGCCGCCACCTTTACCGAGCAGACCTCCCGACGCTCTTGTTTGTGGTGCCGAGCCGAGGCATTCGCCACTGGCCCATCGTAGATCATGAAGCAGTCGTGGACCTCGGGGAACTCCTCTGCCTTGTGATCCTCCGTCTTGTCGTTGTTGTGGGCCCTGCCACCTTCCGCAGGTGGCCCGGCCTTGTGAAAGTGGCGCCGAAGCATGGCTCACTCCTCGAGGGTGTGCTTGACGGGCCCCTGCTGATAGGGGCACGGCTCCTTGAGCATCTTGTCGAAGAGATTGGCACCTCCAAAAGGTTTCCGAGGGTTCTTGTACTCAGCGGCGGCGACAAGGTCCACGTCGGTGGCGTCGCGTTTCGCTTGCGACTTATTCTTGCCCTCCTTCTTGGTGCCGCGCTGAGTGGACGCCTCGGGGACATCTTCCGGCTGGTGGCCCTGGGGCTGCTTGTCCTTCCGGAAGATGGCCTCAACCGCCTCCTGGCCAGAGGCGAACTTGGTGGCGATGTCCATTAGCTCGCTCGCCCTGGTGGGGGTCTTGCGACCCAGCTTGCTCACCAGGTCGTGGTAGGTGGTGCCGGCGAGGAACGCGCCGATGACGTCCGAGTCGGTGACGTTGGACAGCTCGGTGCGCTGCTTCGAGAATCGCCGGATGTAGTCCCGGAGAGACTCTTCCGGCTGCTGGCGGCAGCTTCGGAGATCCCAGGAGCTCCCAGGGCGCACGTACGTGCCCTGGAAGTTGCCGGCGAAGGCTTGGACCAGGTCGTCCCAGTTGGAGATCTGCCCCGGAGGCAGATGCTCCAGCTAGGCTCGAGCGGTGTCGGAGAGGAACAGGGGGAGGTTGTGGATGATGAGGTTGTCATCGTCCGTTCCACCCAGCTGGCAGGCCAGCCGGTAGTCCGTGAGCCACAGTTCCGGCCTCGTCTCCCCCGAGTACTTTGTGATGGTAGTTGGGGTTCGGAACCGGGTCGGGAACGGCGCTCGTCGTATGGCCCGGCTGAAAGCCTGCGGACCGGGTGGTTCGGGCGAGGGACTCCGATCCTCCCCACTGTCGTAGCGTCCCCCACGCCTGGGGTGGTAGCCTCGGCGCACCTTTTCGTCGAGGTGGGCTCGACGGTCACGGCGGTGGTGCTCGTTGCCGAGGCGACCCGGGGCCGCAGGCGCTGTGTTGCGCGTGCGCCCAGTGTGGACCGAGGCTTCCCGCATGAATCGGGAAGTCGCGGTGCGATGCTCCGAGGGGTACCCCTGCCTTCGGGAGGCAGAGCTTTCGGCCCATCGGATCGCGGCATCCTCCAGGAGATTCTTGAGCTCTCCCTGGATGCGGCGCCTTTCGGTGGTTGATGGTTCCGGCATCGCGCGGAGTAGTATTGTTGCCGCAGCCAGGTTCTGGCCGACCCCACTGGAAGCCGGTGGCGGCCTTGCCCTGACGTCGTCGGTAATGCGGAGCTGGATGCCCTGGGGCAGATGACGCGCTTCTCCGGCCGGAGCTCGGTCTGCCCATTCCTGCCCGATGTTCCACCGGAACTGCTCAAGTGTTCCTGCTCCCTCGTCGAGCCTGGCCTGCACCTCGCGGATTTGCTCGAGTTGTGCGTCCTGACCCCCCGCAGGGACTGGGACCACAGCTAGCTCCCGAAGGATGTCAACGCGAGGCGCAGGCCTAGGGGGATCGCCATTTTCCGGCATACCAAGATGGTCGCCTTCGCCGGGACCCCCTAGATCGATGTGGAAACATTCACGACTTGGGCCGCCGTCCTCGTCGCCGAAGCTGCGGCTACCATCGGAACAATCGGAGAGGCAGTAGTCGCATGCAGTCATGAAGTCCCGCATGGCACTGGGGTTAACGAGCCCGGAGAAATCCCAACAAAAGTCAGGCTCGTCATCTTCCTCGGAACCCGAGGGCCCGTAGGTCGAGACGACCGTCAGTCTATCCCAGGGCGACCGCATATGGTACCCCGGAGGGTTTGTACATGCCTCTATGAAGGCTTCCACCGAAACGAGGTCGCTTGGTGGGTCGAAGCTGAATCCAAAAGGCACGAGACGGGAATCGGTCGGTACCTCTTGGTCGACGGGCGGTGACGGAGTCTCGTCAGGGGCGGACTACACCATCGTCTCAGGTACGAGGGTGACGCCCAGCAAGTCCCTCGCGAGCGTGCTGGCGTCGTTCGTTCGCTTGGAGTTGGCGTGTTGCGGGGAAACGACGCTTGTCTTCGTCTCAGACGCGAGGTCATCGCCCGACGTGCCCCCCGTTGGGGCGCCGGCGCCGTCGACTCGCTCGACAGCCGACGAGGTGCCGCCTCCTGCTTGGCCATGGTTGCCCCGCCTCCTCCTCCGTCGACGGGGGAGGTGACAGGACAAACCCGAATGTTGTTCTTCCGCCACGTGGGGAAGACGTCGTTGATTCCGCCGCCGGCGAGCGGGCTGACGGCCGCCGTTGTCGCTGTCGCGCGGCGGAGGAAGGAGTACCATGTCGTAGCTGCCGTCGAGGGACATGAACTCGAGACTCCCGAAATGGAGAATCGTCCCGGGTTGGAGAGGTTGCTGGAGACTACCCATCTGGAGCTTGACGGGAAGCTGTTCGTCAACACGCAGCAGGCCCCTACCTGGCGCGCCAACTGTCGGCGTTTCGACCCCGGGGGGTCCCTGGACCGACGAGTAAATTGTCGCCGCGTGTCCCAGCCCAGATGGGTCGACGCGAGACGGAGCACGAAGGGGGGAAGGAGACAGGCAAAAGGGGAAACCCGCGGCCTTCGTGTTGTCCTGCGCCCAGGTCGGGTGCGCTTGCAGTAGGGGGTTACAAGCGTCCGCGTGGGAGAGAGAGAGCCCTACGCGCCGGCCCGTCCTCCCGCGTGGCCAACCTTCTCGTACGAGAGCCCTGGACCTTCCTTTTATAGGCGCAAGGAGAGGGTCCAGGTGTACAATGGGGGGTGTAGCAGTGTGCTAACGTGTCTAGCAGAGAGGACCTAGTGCCCTAAGTACATGCCATCGTGGCAGCCGGAGAGGTTTTGGCACCCTGTTCATGTGATGTCGTGGCCGTCGGAGGAGCGCTGGAGCCTTGCGGAAGGATAGCTGTCGGGGCTGTCGAGTCCTTGCTGACGTCTCCTTGCTTCCGTAAGGGGCTGAGAGCCGCCGTCGTCATGGAGCACGCGGGGCGCCATCATTATTTGTTTACCGGGGCGAGCTAGATGGGACGCCGGTCTTGTTCCCCGTAGCCTGAGCTAGCTAGGGGTAGGGTAATGATGGCCCCCCTGTGACGTGGTCGGTCCGAGCCCTGGGTCGGGCGAGGCGGAGGCTCCTCCGAGGTCGAGGTCGAGTCTGTCTTCCGAGGTCGAGGTCGAGTCCGAGCCCCGGGTCGGGCGAGGCGGAGACCGTCGTCCGAGGCCAAGGCTGAGTCCGAGCCCTGGGGTCGGGTGAGGCGGAGTTCGTCGTCTTCCGGAGCCGAGGCTGAGCCCGAGCCCTGGGGTCGGGCGAGGCGGAGTTCGTCGTCTTCCGGAGCCGAGGCTGAGTCCGAGCCCTAGGGTCGGGCGAGGCGGAGTTCACCGTCTTCCGGAGCCGAGGCTGAGTCCGAGCCCTGGGGTCGGGCGAGGCGGAGTTTCCTATGGCGCCCGAGGCCGGACTTGGCTGCTGTCAGTCTTACTCTGTCGAGTGGCACAGCAGTCGGAGCGACGCAGGCGGCGCTGTCTTCTTGTCAGGTCGGTCAGTGGAGCGGCGAAGTGACTGCGGTCACTTCGGCTCTGTCGACTGAAGAGCGCTCGTCAGGATAAGGTGCCAGGCGATCCTTGCATTAAATGCTCCTGCGATACGGTCGGTCGGTGTGGCGATCTGGCCAAGGTTGCTTCTCGGCGAAGACTGGGCCTCGGGCGAGCCGAAGGTGTGTTCGTTGCTTGAGGGGGCCCTCGGGCGAGACGTGAATCCTCCGGGGTCGGCTGCCCTTGCCCGAGGCTGGGCTCGGGCGAGGCGAGATCGTGTCCCTTGAGTGGACTGAGCCTTGACCTTAATCGCACCCATCAGGCCTTTGCAGCTTTGTGCTGATGGGGGTTACCAGCTGAGATTAGGAGTCTTGGGGGTACCCCTAATTACGGTCCCCGACAATAATATTGCTATATAACCCTTTACTTCTTATACTTTTGTTTTCTTGCCATTGCATTGCCGCTCTTGTGCTATATCTACCTTGATATATTAAACCTTTGCCTCTATACTTTTCTCCTTGATAATGCTTTCTCCCTAACTCACTTGATATCCTTGGTTGTATCATTCATCCTCACTTTAATAGTTCATGGTTATCTTATTTCAATCTTGGCCACCAACAAATATGTATTGTCTAACTCCTTCATAATTCTTACCCAACTTCTTGATGTTATAATATCTTTCTTATTCCAAACCTTGTCTCACCTTTTGTTTTGGTTGAATGAGTAGAATTTGATTGTGTTCTGCTGGTATGCTTGAGTTTATTGTCCTTTGTGTTCATGTTTGATTTGCTTCTTTGAAATGATTGTTGGTGTATTGTGTGACTTTTGTCCACAATGGCATTAGTTAGCTAGGTAAAACCTTAGATAGATGGGTTTTCTCTGCTCTCTATAATCTGTCTTTGCTCAACCCTTTCGTCCCTTCCATTCTTCCATACCCATACAGATGTCAGACCTTGAATGTCAACTACAAGTGATGTCACTAAATGCAAATAATGCGGTGTGTTGGCAAGTCAAAACAACACTATAAATAAAACAGCTGATGAACAGACATTCAAGACACAAAAGGATGCACAACCAAACCAACAGACAAGTGACCTTGGAACATGTTGTTGTTGTGAGTACTATGGAATTCCTTGTCGCCAAATCAATGCAAATGAAAGTGAAACTGCAAAACAGAAGAACCGGATTTTTTTCTGGCATAAAAAGACAGATGTCTCCCCAATAACAACGAATAGCAGATTCTCCCATATGTAATGCACTGTAAGTTGATGAATTCCAATGTATTCCAAAAAGGAAACATCACAAGGATGCCCAGCCCCAAGAAGAAAAACAGGAGTGTTACATTGATGGATGGACCATTACTTGTACACAGTTTCAGCCTCGTGGTCACATCAGGTCCAAGAAACAAAAAGGGAAACATGGAAAAGTCAAGAAATAACTTCAAGAAAAGCTTGCTATCAATGTGGACGTGAAGATCATTACTTCCGTAACTGTCCTAAGAAGAGTTCACTACAGATCACCTCCGAGATGAAGCTATCTCAGTCTTCAGACATGGAATATGAACAAAAATGCACATAAACTTCTACCAACAACGTAAAGACAACTTCACCATGTAACTCATCAAGTCATGCTTGCTTTGGCTGTGGTGATACCAGCCATCTTTTTAATAGTTGTCCTAAGAAGGATGTGGAGATCAATAAGCTCCAAAAGAAAAGACAACACCCTCAAACTCATGCATCAACAAAGAATAAACAACGGAAAAAATCCATAGGAAGGATAAGTTATGCAGTGATAGGAATCATTCCATATGATAATGCAGTAATTTTTGGAACACTAGTCATTCACACAACTATCACCACCATGTTGTATGATCCTCGTACAACACATTCCTTTATCAGTGCCCAGTTTGCAACAAAGTATGGTATCTTTAAGTGTCCCTTGAGATCTAGGAAGACCATCAGTACACCCGAAAGAAAAATGTTAGTAAACTACGTATGTCCAAAAGTAAGTGTTAAAATCATTGGGATAGACTTTCTAGCTGATCTTATAGTGATGGAATCAATGGGAAAGGATGTGATTCTTGGAAATAATTGGTTACAAAGAACTAAGGCAGTAATCCAACATACTGAGAGAACCGTGTGTTTGGAAACTCCATCTGAGGAAAGAATAGTAGTTGAAGACAATCGACCTCCAGCTCTGATTGGTGCATCTGACGAGGAAGAATAATATATCATTTAGCTAGAAGATTCAGTATGTCTCACAAAAAAAATGTCAAGGTGTTGCCCCTTTCAGGAATTGTAATTCTGCTAAGTGATATATGAACAAATTTGGAGAATCTCTCGTGCCTACTGTGTTTTGCCTCTTTATAAAGAGAATAAAGTGTGGTGTCATCTGTTATATGCAAACAATGTGATGCTTTATTCTAGTTGCCCTAAAGTCTCGCTCAAGTCTTTCTCTCAATTTGTGCTCAAAGAAATATTGCTGGATCAGAAAGATGATTTGGATATCATGCTCTAAAATCTATAAAGTTCAAAAGATCTTTGTTAAGGATTATAACACTTGTACACTCTTGTAATATGATTAAGCTAGGCGGAATCGGAAATCATCCTTAACTAATCTTATCTTGGAAATCAAAATGTTGTGTTAGCTCTTTATCTTAATGTCATGCAAGCCTCTTATGCAGTCTGTCTCACTAACTCTTTTACCCTCTGACTAGATGATGAACCCCAATGGAAATGAAGTAAATGATGCCAACGACAATATTCCTACCTTAACAACTATGAACGAGAAAACTGAGTCACATAGATATTTGATGAATGGAATGAAGAACAACAAAAGGAATAGAAAAATGTTTGGATACATGATTAGTCCACCTCAACCACAAGCAAAAGCCACGAAACACATGGATACCCAAACAGAAGAATAAAGTCAGGCTCAACTATATAAGATATAGACACCCAATCAACCCTCACCCCCTGTTGGTCAAGCAAAGTTGACTCGCAAAGAACTCAAAGAAAGAGGTGCTTGCTACTACTGCAAAAATTAAGGACATATTATTCGCGAATGCCCCAAGAAGCGTCTAGACCGACTAAAGAAGAAAGCTGCCAAGCATGACCTAAGCAATAATTTAGAAGACCAACCATTTTATAATTACGATGATGAAGGTCGCTTGATTAGTATACATTGCGGAGCAAAGAAGAAAGGAAGTTCCTTAATATTAAAAGAGTTCAATGTGAATTAAGAACCTACAAATAACCATGTATCTCCTTTACTTTTGTGCTAGCCTTCCTTAATCTCGAGGACGAGATTCTTTTAAGAGGGGTAGGTTTGTAACACTATAAAAACCATCAAATAAAAATAATGCATTTAGTTATTAATGGTAATTATGGCAATAAATTTTTCATTCAAGTGTTTGCTATTTATTTGCATTTGGAATATTTTTTATTGCTCATAATTGATTTTGGATATTTAATAGCATTTCTTCTTAAATGAAAATCCAAATAAATAATATAATAATTATTAGTCCAAAAATAAATTATTTATTTATAAATACTTTTGGTATAATTATTATGAATTTTAGGGTTATTTAAAAATATATTTTGAAGTTATAAAAGAAATAGAAAAAAGGAAAATTCTAAACCCTAACCCTAAAGGCCCACTAAGGGCCCATGTAGTGCCCGCGCCGTGCCTCCCACCCTGGCTCCCAAGCCGCCGCTGCCGCCCTCTGCTTTCTTCTCCCCCCTCCTCTCTCACTCGCGCGCGGGCCCCACCAGCGCCCTCTCTCTCTCTCTCCCTTCTCTCCTCCTTTCCCCCTTTCTTCCCCACGCAGCCGCCAGGAACCCGCGATAGCCGCCGCGCCAGGACAGCTCAGCCCCGACGCCTGCCCACGCTAGGATCGACGCCCCGCGCCCACGCCGCAAGCCACGCGACCCGGCCACCTCGAGCGACCCCAACCGCGTCCGAGCCGCCGACGCCCGACCGCGCCCAGGCAGCTGCACCACCCGCACCCGCGACCGTCCGTCTTCGTCGTTATGGAGCTTCAACACGTCCGTTTCTCCCCCCATTACCTCTCTCCATTAGTGGTGAAACCGACGCCATCAATGGCATAATGGCCGGCCGCCATTTCTCTTCCCTCCCCCGGCGCCCTCTCCTCTCTCCTCTCCCTATAAATGGAACCAGGACTCCCTTCCTCTCTTCCTCCCCAAGCTCCCTCTCTCTCTCTCACGCGCTCCTCACTCTCTTGCTCGCCGCCGACCACACCGCCGGAGCTCCGTCCGAACGCTCACCGACAACCGCGCCCGTTCCCTACCCGTCGAGACCACCGAAACCATCAACCTCCATTCGTGCGCATGAACAAAAGCTCCAAGGTAGAAGAAGGCAAATTTGCGATTTAGCCCCTGGTTTGTGAATTCAATTAATTTCGGGATATGTGTATACGTGTATGATTTTAGAGATTTTGATGTATATGTGTAGCTAAACTCGAACCCCGCGACAATACTTTGGATATGTGTATGATTTTATAATTTTAAAAATGAATACTGTCACTATTCACTACCTCGGTGATTTTCATACTAGAAAACGTTTACAGATTTAATTTCGCTTTAGTTTGTGGAACGATAATTGTTAGTATTATTTTAAGTGTAAACTTATTGACTTGATAAATGTATTCATAAGTATAGCACTTAATTACTTAGAACTAGGGACGCCCTTGGCTAAATAACTAGGGAAGTCTTATGTTGGGTGCTGGTCGTGGTCGACCGGAACGGGGGCATCTGCCAACCGCTTATGTTTCCGGCTTAGGCAGATTGGATATGGGCATAGTTCCCAAGCTTTACCCTGCAGACTGGTCTATAAGTTGGTTACGTCAGGTGTGCTTTGTGCATTTTGACCATTCCCAGCATTTGCATAATGAGCACTCTAGGAAAAAGCCTCATAGTGAGACCCTAGCCATTCACCTCGGAAGTGAATACGGGTCTAGCTAACCCGGGCTAGAAGGGAATCGTGACTCATGGGTAAAGATGCGCCACCTCTGCAGAGTGTAAAATTGATATATCAGCCGTGCTCACGGTTAAGAGCAGCCTGGACCCTCACATGATATTTGAACTTGAAGATGGAAATAAATCATGATCCTTTTTTATTCAAGTGGTTCTGAGCTTATGCTGGTGATTATTTATGTTGCTGACATATATGCTGATTATGAATTATGCTTAATTGGGATTGGTATATACTAATACCTAGTAATCAGGTGTTGATAATAAAATGTTGACCAACTAAAATGCCAATTGCAGTAAACTTTAGCCTTACCTTGTTACCTTGCATTTTTCCCCCACTTGCTGAGCCCCGACCATAAGTGAGCTCACCCTTGCTTAAATTTTGATCAGAAGTTTGCAGATGAAGTTATGATGTTGAGCTCCATGAATGCTAGTCTAGTGATACCCCCGGTCATCTTTCTGTGGATGGATGTCCATGTTTCGCTGTAAAGGTTAAGACATTATGTCTGTTCGAAGTGTAATATGTTAATATAATCGTTATTTATGCTTTTATGCATTGTTTTTTGATATATTACACTTGTGACGTCAACATATGTGTGGAAATAGATCCTGGCACACATATGCTATGCATTCGGTTTTACCCCCTAAAACCGGGTGTGACAGACACTCTACAAATCTATTTTGCTGAGTGCCGTACTTGGCACAATATAGCACTCAGCAAAGAGCATTTTTGTCAAGAGCCGAACAGTCGGCATAAAACGGCAATCGACAAAGACCTCTTTGCTGTCGTCAGCTGTCGATGGCATCTGACGTCCGTTAACTTTGCAGAGTGTTCCGGACAAACACTTGACAACATATTTGTTTTTTTCTTTTTTCACCAAACTTTTTGTGGTGTTCCTACAGTATATAGACCTACATGTTCAATTTTGGAACAATTCTTAAATTGCTTGCTATACCTATTAGATTTAATTCGTTTAATTGAATTTCTTCATATAATTTAGATTTGAACTTCAAGTCACTCGAAAATTGGAAACAATGCATGCAAAAATGATATTCATGTTATTAAGCACAAGTTACGTCTTAATTCAGAAACTTACCAGAATTTTCAAAAAAAACATGTTCACGAAACATGACCTAAAACTTGCGATCCAGTTGTTTTAAAATTGTATAAAACACAAATGAAGTCAGAAAATCATAAAGTTGACATGTCATGATAATATATGTGGAGCATATGATAAAAATTGACATTGTTTCGTAAAAGTTGTGACACACTATATGTACAAACCTAGCCTGTCTCCATATAAGTTTCATGATTTCATGTGAGGCCTGCTAGATTTGTACACATAGTGCATGACAACTTTTATGAAACATTGTTAAATTTTTATCACATGCTCGACATGACATGTCAACAAGTTTCATGTAGAGTTCGTTGTCGATGTATAGTTCACTGGGTTCTCTTTACCGTGAGTATACTCGACAAAGAGTTCGCCGAGTGTCGAGGCTTTGTCGAGTGCCTGCGGCACTCGGTAAAGAAGTTTGTTCTGGTATTGCGTCTAGAAAGGGGAGCTTGAGGATCAAGTTCCTCACTAGTCAAACAGGTGAGCAAAATGCAACGATTCAACAAGTTCTTTCTTGAAGATCACATTCTGTACAATGTGAGGTGTAATTTTTTCATGCTAGTGCTGGCATATTATTTTCTAGCTATCGTCGAACTGCAGCTATTTGCGACATGGTCACATGGCGCTATTCAGATTATCAGTAGCTATGTCTTTGTTGGATGTCAGGTCACCCTAGGTTAGTAGTGATTTCTGATGTATCAGTTTCTTTTAGAACCTGGATACAATGTTTTCAACGACCGTGTGTAGACATAAGTGGTCTACAAGTTACTCCTTTTCTGTCTATCTATCTTGTAAAGTGTATCAACTGCAAATCTCTTTAGCAATAATCATATCCTTTTCTAGAATGACGGCGATAGTCACATCAATGACCAAAAATTCTGAGAATAATAAACTCAAAATAGCAAAAACAAGAACTAATGACTCTGTGTATTTGGGCTCCTCACAGGTATAGAAAATCCAAAAAAGTTTGTTGTTTGTTTGAAGAAACTAGTTAGAAAATGATGTATCAACCTAGGTACATCCTAGAGACAATAGCAGTTGCCTTAATGTATGGAACACGATAATTTTGAGACCCGTCTGGGACTCAATAATTTTGAGACCCCCAAACACCTAAAAGGCTGAAACCAGTGAGCTATAGCTCACAAAAAATGTTGAAAACGTGAGAATCGGTTCAAGAGCTAATGTCTAAAAACGATGCAAGAAAATGGGCTAAAGAAAAACAACATGTTGTCGAGTGCTGGAACAAACAAAAAGCCTAGGAATAATAAACAAAAAATAGAAAAAATTACTCATGACCATTAGATATTTGAGTTCTTCATAGGTGTATAGAATTCAAAGAACTTGTTGTTTGTGAGCAGAAACTAGCTAAAAATATTATCTCAGGGTAGACACATCCTTGTGGCCTTAGTAGTTGCCTAAAACGTCTAGAACTCAATAGTTTTGGGACCTCGAAAACATATGAAACCATTGAGCTATAACTCACGGGAAATGGTGAAAACAGTGGCAGAGCCACCGGGTATCGAGTATATGCCATGGCATACCCTGTGTGCTACCTCAAATCCCAAATATCTAAGGGTGCAAACCTCTATTTACCATTTTACTCCAAGTTGTATTTTTTGGGCCCTATTTCAACTCTTTTGGATTTGAAACCTTCAAACTGCCTTCATTGGACCTGTGCTCATACTCATATCAACCAAGTTAGTTCTAGATGGTGTGTCAGACACTTAATCGCCAAAACAGATAGAAATAGCTCTATAGCACATTTCCCTTTCAAGAGCTCTACTCGACAAGCTTGGAAAATAATGTTGCATTCCTCCTAAGTGGTTACTTGAGCAACCCAACAATCCCCATTCATGATTTTGCGTTAAAGTAGATGACAATATTTTGGCAAGAAAAAAGTATCCAAATGATTCATTTTCTAAGTATTATCATACAAGCCGGAGTCAACTAAATTCTAAGATACACGAACATAAACATAAACAGTGCATCTGCAACATAAACACAATTGTTCTATATGAAACCGCACACGAGTGTGCTTGACTGAGGTGGATGACTAATCACATCAGAAGTCGTGTGGTTTTGGCACCGCAAATACCCCCACCATTATCTAGGAAGATAATGCAACATGTGTTGCACAAATAGAAATGAGTTATATCAAGAGTAATATGACTAAGCATGTTTCTCTTAAATATTTCTATCCTCATGAACTCCATAATTAGGGTGTGGTGAAAATCCTACAAGTCAAGTCATGTGATAATCTGGCTAATTTATTCACTAAATCCTTACCTGCAGTTACAATAAAAAACTATTTACGACGTATAGGGATGAGACACTTGAGAGACCTACAGGGTTCAGAAGGAGATCACCTCTAAACTTTGGCCATGCTATTCGACCCTGAAGATCATATACTATACACCTTGAAGGTTGTAGTTGTCCTAAAGACTTTACTATTTTTCCCATTATGAGTTTTTCTGAAGTTTCTCACTGATGGTTTTTAACGAGGGAACAAGTGCATCGAGTGGCACTATGCTCTTTTTTCTCCATTTTTCATTAGGGTTTTCAGAGTTTTGATGAGGCATAAGTAGTCACGATATTTGTCCAAGGGGAGTGTTAAGAAACCCTAAAAGGTGTAGTATGCTATAATACCAAAACTACCCTAAGGGGTTTAGACCTTCTATATAAATATGATATCCCCTCATAATAAAGATAAAGAGAAGAGAGTTCTACTATCTATGTTTATATGTTCTCTGTGTGCTCGGTTTCATAGTGGGAAGGGAACGAGCTTCTACATCTCCTCGCACTCTACTGCTTTGGGGAAGGTTCGGAGTTCGGACCGGGTATCTGCGACGACTACATTATTCAACATTTTTTTATCTTTTTCATGAGGAAAAAGAGATGAGGTATAACCTATTAGTAGCTTCATTGTCCACAAACACCACAGATAAAAGAAAAATCAATCTCTATTTGTAATCAAAACTTAATTCTCCAAGATTTATAATAGAGATTTATATCCAAGATTTTTCACCAAGACGTATGTCTAAGATTTTTCTTTTTCCTATTATATATAATCAATACTTCATTCTCTAAGATTTAGGGCACGTTTGTTTTAGATTATAATCTTTCCAGATTTCATAATTCAACTTAAATAATCTAGATAAAAAACAAACAACCAGATTATTAAGCCATATTATATAATCTATAGGTCAGATTATCATAATTTCATAATCGGCTTAAGATATGCTTATTTAAGATTATTTTTGGCAAAAGACTCACCTCCTATGGCAACTTAATGAGGAATTACCCGCTATTGCTACTCCTTACACAAAAAAAAACATTTTAGCTATTTTTATTGCTCCCGCCACACAACACATGACTATATTCAATAATAAAAGCTCCAATAAGTTGGAACCAGTAAATTCTATAGGCTGAAACAAACATGCTCCAATAATAAAAGCTCCACATTATTTAATCTCATATATAATCCATATTATATAATCTATAGGCTGAAACAAACATGCGCCATACGCATCAAGATTCTTGTGTAAAAAATGCTCTCGAGAAGCACCACTAAATTCTTCCTCAAAATTTCTAAAAGCTATAGCTAATACTAGTAGACTATATCTAATGGTAGATTAGATCTAGAATACTACTAGATTACATCTAATAGTAGATTAGATCTAAAACACTACTAGATTAGATTTAATAGTAGATTAGATCTCATATTATATTTGTCGGGGACCATAATTAGGGGTACCCTTAAGACTCATAAATCTCAGCTGGTAACCCCCATCAGCACAAAGCTGCAAAGGCCTGATGGGTGCGATTAAGTCAAGGATCGGTCCATTCAAAGGACGTGATCGCGCCTCGCCCGAGCCCAGCCTCGGGCAAGGGCAGCCGACCCCGGAGGGTTTACGTCTCGCCCGAGGACCCCCTACGGCAACGGACACACCTTCGGCTCGCCCGAAGCCCAGTCTTCGCCAAGAAGCAACCTTGGCCAAGTCTCCACACCAACTGACCGAATCGCAGGGGCATTTAATGCAAAGGTGGCCTGACACCTTTATCCCGACGCACGCCCTCCAGTCGACAGAGCCGAAGTGACCGTAGTCACTTCGCCGCTCCACTGACAGGCCTGACAAGAGGACAGCGCCGCCTGCGCCACTCCGACTGCCGTGCCACTCGACAGAGTGAGGCTGATAGCAGCCAAGTCCGGCCTCTGGCGCCGTAGGAAACTCCGCTTCGCCCGACCCCAAGGCTCGGACTCGGGCTCAGCCCCGGAAGACGACGAACTCCGCTTCGCCCGACCCCAGGGCTCGGACTCGGGCTCAGCCTCGGAAGACGACGAACTCCGCTTCGCCCGACCCCAGGGCTCGGACTCGGGCTCAGCCCCGGAAGACGATGAACTCCGCTTCGCCCGACCCCAGGGCTCGGACTCAGCCCTGGCTTCAGCCGACGGTCTCCGCCTCGCCCGACCCAGGGGCTCGGACTCGACCTCGGCCTCAGAAGACAGACTCGACTTCGACCTCGGAGGAGCCTCCACCTCGCCCAACCTAGGGCTCGGACCGACCACGTCACAGGAGGCGCCATCATTACCCTACCCAAGCTGACTCAGGCTACGGGGAACAAGACCGGCGTCCCATCTGGCTCGCTCCGCCAAACAAGTAATGATGGCGCCCTACACGCTCTATGACGACGGCGGCTCTCAGCCCCCTTACGGAAGCAAGAGGACGTCAGTAAGGACCCGACAGCCCTGACAGTTGTCCTTCCGCCAGGCTCCAGCGCTCCTCCGACGGCCACGACACCACACGAACCGGGTGCCAAAACCTCTCTGGATGCCACGATGGCATGTACTTAGGGCGCTAGCTCCCCTCCGCTAGACACGTTAGCACACTGCTACACCCCCCATTGTACACCTGGATCCTTTCCTTACGACTATAAAAGGAAGATCCAGGGCCCTCTTACAGAGGGTTGGCCGCGTGGGGAAGGACGGGACGGCGCTCGCGCAAGGCCGCTCGCTCCCTCTCGCGTGGACGCTTGTAACCCCCTACTGCAAGCGCACCCGACCTGGGCGCGGGACAAACACGAAGGCCGCGAGATTTCACCGCTCACGCCTGTCTCCCTCCGGCTGCTTCCCCCCTTCGCGCTCCGTCTCGCGCCGACCCATCTGGGCTGGGGCACGCGGCGACAATTCACTCGTCAGCCCAGGGACCCCCCGGGTTCGAAACACCGATAGTTGGCGCGCCAGGTAGGGGCCTGTTGCGTGTTGACGAACAGCTTCCCGTCAAGCTCCAGATGGGCAGTCTCCAGCAACCTTTCCAGCCTGGGATGGTGCTCCGTTTTGGGAGTCTTGAGTTCATGTCCCTCGACGGCAGCTACGACATGATACTCCTTCCCCCGCCGCGTGACAGCGACAATGGCGGCCGACAACCCGCCCGCCGGCGGCGGAATCGACGACGTCTTCCCCACGTGGTGGAAGAACAACATTCGGGCTTGTCCCATCCCCTCCCCCGCCGACGGAGGAGGAGGCGGGGCAACCAAGGCCAAGCAGGAGGCGGCACCTCGTCGGCTGTCGAGCGAGTCGACGGCGCCGGCGCCCCAGCGGGGGGTACGTCGGGCACCGACCTCGCGTCTGAGACGAAGACGAGCGTCGTCTCCCCGCAACACGCCAACCCCAAGCAAACGGACGACGCCAGCACGCCCGCGAAGGACTTGCTGGGCGTCACCCTCGTACCTGAGATGACGGTGCAGTCAGTCCCTGACGTGACTTCGTCACCGCCCGTCGACCAAGAGGTACCGACCGATTCCCATCTCGCGCCTTTTGGATTCAGCCTCGACCCACCAAGCGACTTCGCTTCGGTGGACGCTCTAATAGAGGCGAGTCCAAACCCTCTGGGGTATCGTATGCGGTCACCCTTGGACCGGCTGACGGCCGTCTCGACCTACGGGCCCTCGGGGTCCGAGGAAGATGACGAACCCGACTTCTGTTGGGATTTCTCCGAACTTGGTAACCCCAGTGCCATGCGGGACTTCATGACCGCATGCGACTATTGCCTTTCCGACTGTTCTGACGGTAGCCACAGCCTCGGCGACGAGGACTACGGCCCAAGTCGTGAATGTTTCCACGTCGATCTAGGGGGTCCCGACGAAGGCAACCATCTTGGTATGCCGGAGAACGGTGATCTCCCTAGGCCTGTGCCTCACGTTGACATCCTTCGGGAGCTAGCTGTGGTCCCCGTCCCGGCGGGGGGTCCTGACCCACAGCTCGAGCAAATCCGCGAGATGCAGGCCAGGCTCGACGGGGGAGCAGGAACACTTGAGCCGATCCGCCAGGACATCGGGCAGGAATGGGCGGGCCAACCTCCGGCCGGAGAAGCGCGTCATCTCCCCCAGAGTTTCCAGCATCGCATCGCCGACGACGTCAGGATAAGGCCGCCACCCACTTCCAGTGGAGTCGGCCAGAACCTGGCTGCAGCGGCAATACTTCTCCGCGCGATGCTAGAGCCGTCAACCACCGAGGGGCGACGTATTCAGGGAGAGCTCAAGAATCTCCTGGAGGACGCCGCGGTTCGACAGGCCGAAAGCTCCGCCTCCCGACGGCAGGGGTGCCCCTCAGAACATCGCGCCGCGACTTCCCGATTCATGCGGGAAGCCTCGGTCCACACCGGGCGCACGCGCAACACAGCGCCTGCGGCCCCGGGTCGCCTCGGCAACGAGCACCATCACCGCAACCGTCGGGCCCACCTTGACGAGAGGGTGCGCCGAGGCTACCACCCCAGGCGTGGGGGACGCTACGACAGCGGGGAGGATCGGAGTCCCTCGCCCGAACCACCCGGTCCGCAGGCTTTCAGCCGTGCCATACGACGGGCGCCGTTCCCGACTCGGTTCCGAACCCCGACTACTATCACAAAGTACTCGGGGGAGACGAGACCGGAACTGTGGCTCGCTGACTACCGGCTGGCCTGCCAACTGGGTGGGACGGACGATGACAACCTCATCATCCGCAACCTCCCCCTGTTCCTCTCCGATACCGCTCGAGCCTGGCTGGAGCACCTGCCTCCGGGGCAGATCTCCAACTGGGACGACCTGGTCCAAGCCTTCGCCGGCAACTTCCAGGGCACGTACGTGCGCCCTGGAAACTCCTAGGATCTCCGAAGCTGCCGACAGCAGCCGGGAGAGTCTCTCCGGGACTACATCCGACGATTCTCGAAGCAGCGCACCGAGCTGCCCAACATCACCAATTTGGATGTCATCGGCGCGTTCCTCACCGGCACCACCTGCCGCGACCTGGTGACCAAGCTGGGTCGCAAGACCCCCACCAGGGCGAGCGAGCTGATGGACATCGCCACCAAGTTCGCCTCTGGCCAGGAGGCGGTTGAAGCCATCTTCCGGAAGGACAAGCAGCCCCAGGGCCGCCCACCGGAAGATGTCCCCGAGGCGTCAACCCAGCGCGGCACCAAGAAGAAAGGCAAGAAGAACTCGCAAGCAAAACGCGACGCTGCCGACGCGGACCTTGTCGCCGCCGCCGAGTACAAGAACCCTCGGAAACCTCGCGAAGGTGCCAACCTCTTCGACAAGATGCTCAAGGAGCCATGCCCCTATCATCAGGGGCCCGTCAAGCACACCCTTGAGGGGTGTGCCATGCTTCGGCGCCACTTTCACAAGGCCGGGCCACCCGCGGAGGGTGGCAGGGCTCACGACGACGATAAGAAGGAAGATCACCAGGCAGGAGAGTTCCCCGAGGTCCGCGACTGCTTCATGATCTACGGCGGGCAAGTGGCGAATGCCTCGGCTCGGCACCGCAAACAAGAGCGTCGGGAGGTCTGTTCAGTAAAGGTGGCGGCCTGACAAGCCCATCACCTTCGACCAGGGTGACCATCCCGACCGCGTGCCGAGCCCGGGGAAATACCCGCTCGTTGTCGACCCCATCATCGGCAACGTCAGGCTCACCAAGGTTCTCATGGACGGAGGCAGCGGCCTCAACATCATCTACGTCGAGACCCTTGGGCTCCTGCGTGTCGATCTGTCCTCGGTCCGGGCAGGCGCTGTGCCTTTCCATGGGATCATCCCCGGGAAACGCGTCCAGCCCCTCGGACAACTCGATCTACCCGTCTGCTTTGGGATGCCCTCCAACTTCCGAAGGGAGACCCTCACGTTCGAGGTGGTCGGGTTTCGAGGAACCTACCACGCAGTGCTGGGGAGGCCCTGCTACGCTAAGTTCATGGCCGTCCCCAACTACACCTACCTCAAGCTCAAGATGCCGGGCCCCAACGGGGTCATCACTGTCGGCCCCAAGTACCGACACGCGTACGAATGCGACGTGGAGTGCGTGGAGTACGCCGAGGCCCTCGCCGAATCCGAGGCCCTCATCGCCGACCTAGAGAGCCTCTCTAAGGAGGTGCCAGGCGTGAAGCGCCACGCCGGCAACTTCGAGCCAGCGGAGACGGTTAAATCCGTCCCTCTCGACCCCAGCAACGACGCCTCCAAGCAAATCCGGATCGGCTCCGAGCTCGATCCCAAATAGGAAGCAGTGCTCGTCGACTTTCTCCGCGCGAACGCCGACGTTTTCGCGTGGAGTCCCTCGGACATGCCCGGCATACCGAGGGATGTCGTCGAGCACTCGCTGGATATCCGAGCTGAAGCCCGACCCATGAAGCAGCCTCTGCGCAGATTCGACGAAGAAAAGCGCAGAGCCATAGGCGAGGAGATCCACAAGCTAATGGCGGCAGGGTTCATCAAAGAGGTATTCCATCCCGAGTGGCTTGCCAACCCTGTGCTTGTGAGAAAGAAAGGAGGGAAATGGCGGATGTGTGTAGACTACACTGGTCTAAACAAAGCATGTCCGAAAGTTCCCTACCCTCTGCCTCGCATCGATCAAATCGTGGATTCCACTGCTGGGTGCGAAACCCTGTCTTTCCTCGCTGCCTACTCAGGGTATCACCAAATTAGGATGAAAGAGTCCGACCAGCTCGCGGCTTCTTTCATCACACCTTTCGGCATGTACTGCTATGTCACCATGCCGTTCGGTTTGAGAAATGCGGGTGCGACGTACCAAAGGTGCATGAACCACGTGTTCGGCGAACACATTGGCCGAACGGTCGAGGCCTACGTCGATGACATCGTAGTCAAGACGAGGAAAGCCTCCGACCTCCTTTCCGACCTTGAAGTGACAATCCGATGTCTCAAGGCGAAAGGCGTGAAGCTCAATCCCGAGAAGTGTGTCTTCGGGGTTCCCCGAGGCATGCTATTGGGGTTCATCGTCTCCGAGTGGGGCATCGAAGCCAACCCGGAGAAGATCGCGGCCATCACCAGCATGGGGCCCATCAAGGACTTGAAAGGCGTACAGAGAGTCACGGGATGCCTTGCGGCTCTGAGCCGTTTCATCTCGCGCCTCGGCGAAAGAGGCCTGCCTCTGTACCGCCTCTTAAGAAAGGTCGAGTGCTTCACTTGGACCCCTGAGGCCGAGGAAGCCCTCGGGAACCTGAAGGCCCTCCTCACGAACACGCCCATCTTGGTGCCCCCCGCTGCCGGAGAAGCCCTCTTGATCTACGTCGCCGCGACCACTCAGGTGGTTAGCGCCGCGATCGTAGTCGAGAGACGAGAAGAGGGGCATGCATTGCCCGTCCAGAGGCCAGTCTACTTCATCAGCGAGGTACTGTCCAAGACCAAGATCCGCTACCCACAAATTCAGAAGCTGCTGTACACGGTGATCTTGACACGGCGGAAGTTGCGACACTACTTCGAGTCTCATCCGGTAACTGTGGTGTCATCCTTCCCCCTGGGGGAGATCATCCAGTGCCGAGAGGCCTCGGGTAGAATAGCAAAGTGGGCGGTGGAAATCATGGGCGAAACAATCTCATTCGCCCCTCGGAAGGCCATCAAGTCCCAGGTCTTGGCGGACTTCGTGGCTGAATGGGTCGACACCCAGCTCCCAACAGCTCCGATCCAACCGGAACTCTGGACCATGTTCTTCGACGGGTCGCTGATGAAGACTGGAGCGGGCGCTGGCCTGCTCTTCATCTCGCCCCTCGGGAAGCACCTACGCTACGTGCTACGCCTCCACTTCCCGGCGTCCAACAATGTGGCTGAGTACGAGGCTCTGGTCAACGGGTTGCGCATCGCCATCGAGCTAGGGGTCCGACGCCTCGACGCTCGCGGTGACTCGCAGCTCGTCATCGACCAAGTCATGAAGAACTCTCACTGCCGCGACCCGAAGATGGAAGCTTACTGCGATGAGGTTCGGCGCCTGGAAGACAAGTTCTACGGGCTCGAGCTCAACCACGTCGCCCGGCGCTACAACGAGACTGCGGATGAGCTGGCTAAAATAGCCTCGGGGCGAACAACGGTTCCCCCGGACGTCTTCTCCCGAGACCTGCATCAACCCTCCGTCAAGATCGACGACACGCCCGAGCCCGAGGCACCCTCGGCCCAGTTCGAGGCACCCTCGGCTCAGTCCGTGGCACCCTCGGCCCAGCCCGAGGCACCCTCGGCTCGGCCCGAGGTACCCTCGGCCCCCGAGGGTGAGGCACTACGCATCGAGGGGGAGCGGAGCGGGGTCACGCCTAATCGAAACTGGCAGACCCCGTACCTGCAATATCTCCACCGAGGAGAGCTACCCCTCGACCGAGCCGAAGCTCGACGGTTGGCGCGGCGCGCCAAGTCGTTTGTCTTGCTGGGAGACAGGAAAGAGCTCTACCACCACAGCCCCTCAGGCATCCTCCAGCGATGCATTTCCATCGCCGAAGGCCAGGAACTCCTACAAGAAATACACTCGGGGGCTTGCGGCCATCACGCAGCACCTCGAGCCCTTGTTGGAAACGCCTTCCGACAAGGTTTCTACTGGCCGACGGCGGTGGCCGACGCCACAAGAATTGTCCGCACCTGTGAAGGGTGTCAGTTCTACGCAAGGCAGACCCACCTGCCCGCTCAGGCCCTGCAGACCATACCCATCACCTGGCCGTTTGCCGTGTGGGGTCTGGACCTAGTCGGCCCCTTGCAGAAGGCACCCGGGGGCTACACGCACCTGTTGGTCACCATCGACAAATTCTCCAAGTGGATCGAGGTCCGACCCCTAAACAGCATCAGGTCCGAACAGGCGGTGGCGTTCTTCACCAACATCATCCATCGCTTTGGGGTCCCGAACTCCATCATCACCGACAACGGCACCCAGTTCACCGGCAGAAAGTTCCTGGACTTCTGCGAGGATCACCACATCCGGGTGGACTGGGCCGCCGTGGCTCACCCCATGACGAATGGGCAAGTAGAGCGTGCCAATGGCATGATCCTGCAAGGACTCAAGCCGCGGATCTACAACGACCTCAACAAGTTCGGCAAGCGATGGATGAAGGAACTCCCCTCGGTGGTCTGGAGTCTGAGGACAACGCCGAGCCGAGCCACGGGCTTCACACCATTCTTTCTAGTCTATGGGGCCGAGGCCGTCTTGCCCACAGACTTAGAATACGGTTCCCCGAGGACGAGGGCCTACGCCGACCAAAGCAATCAAGCTAATCGAGAAGACTCACTGGACCAGCTGGAAGAGGTTTGGGACATGGCCTTACTACACTCGGCGCGGTACCAGCAGTCCCTGCGACGCTACCACGCCCGAGGGGTTCGGTCCCGAGACCTCCAGGTGGGCAACCTGGTGCTTCGGCTGCGACAAGACGCCCGAGGGCGGCACAAGCTCACTCCCCCCTGGGAAGGGCCGTTCGTCGTCGCCAAGGTTCTGAAGCCCGGAACGTACAAGCTGGCCAACAGTCAAGGCGAGGTCTACAACAACGCTTGGAACATCCAACAGCTATGTCGTTTCTACCCTTAAGATGCTTTCAAGTCGTTCATACGCCTCGTTCACACACAAAGTCTAGTCATCAAGGAAGGGTCAGCCTTGCCTCGGCAAAGCCCGACCCTCCCTCGGGGGCTAAAAGGGGGGAACCCCCTCTGCGCCGAAATTTTCAATCGAAAAGGCTTCTGCGTTCCCCGGTTATATCAGTAGCAGGACCCCAAGAAGTGAACGTGCGCGCATGTAAGTGGCAAGGCTGACTGAGCCGAGGGACTCCTACGCCTCTGGGATACGGATACCTCACTCGTCACCTACCACGAAAAATGACTCCTACTTGGGCAAGCCACCCTGCTACTGACGAACGGGGCCGGACACGCAAAATGGAAGGAAAAGGAGCACGACTTTATACTACGATAATAAAGTGTTCGGGCCTCAGCGGCCGCAAAAGACACACGTGCATTCAAGGAAAACTGCTCCGGCAGAGTTAGGCGTCGCCCGGAGAAGGAGCCGCGCCCTCGGCTTCATCCCCGCCTTCGGCAAAGTCCACCCCGACCTCGGACGACGGCGCAGACGGGAGGATCTCTGCCTCGAAGGTGGTTGCCAGCACCGCGCTCGGGCCCGCGGCGGCCGCGTCGAGCCTCTGGACTTCAGCCAGGGCGGCTTCATCTTCGTCAGGGAGGCAATACCCCTCGCTGACCCGCTCTAGATCCACGACGTAGTGGGAAGCAAGCACGACGAAGGCCCGCCTGACGCCATGATGTAGCGCCTCGCGGAGTCTGCCGCGCACATGGTCACCTAAGGCCTGCAGGCGACTTTGAGGGGAGCTTCCTGAGGGGACGTCGCCGAAGCCAAAGACCCGGCAGAAGTCTGAGATGGCCTCGGACATGGCCGCGTGGTCGGCCTCCCTCTACTCGGCCGCCTGGGCAAGCGCCCTGGTGGACTCATCAAGGGCAGACTCGAGCTCTACGAACAGCCAGAGCGCAAGGCCTCAAACACAAGTGGAGGAAACGAGCTGAAACGAAAACCAAAGACAGCCAGGACATAGCTCCGGCTCGGGCACGCTGCTCCGAGGATGCGGCTTGGGCTACGGCTAGGTCTGCTGCGAGGGCTCCGGCCCGGCTTTCGGCCTCGGCGGCCCGGCCCCGAGATTGATCCCGCTCATCGGCGACCAGGTCAAACTCTGACTGCCGTCGCTGCACCTCTGCGTGTGCCGCTGCCGCCTCTGCTCTCAGATCGGCGCAGAGCAACCGAAGGTCCGCCACCTCGGCGCCCTGCTGGGAGAGGCGCGCGGTAGCCCTGGCAAGCGAGGTCCTCAGGGATCGCAGCGAGCCCCAGACATCGACCTTGCGGCGGATGAACGACGACTTGGCGGGCTCAGATCCGTCAAATCCTGAGGGAAGGAAGCAGGGCGTCACAAAGGACACCTTGATCACAAAAAAGGGGGGGGTATGCCCGAAATCATTACCTGGAGGATCTTGGGGATGTCCCTGCAAAAGACCTCCAAGGACTACCGGAGCGACCCCACTGTTGCCTCGGCGCACTCGCAGAGCTCATCCCAAGACTGCTCCTCCCGCTCATCGTCAAGAACGAAGAAGGGATCCGAAGCCTCACGGGTCCGGAACTGGAGCAACTGGCGCCGCCCCTCGGAGCTCCGCCTCGCAGGGACAAGGCTGCCGCTCGGCGGGACGGGTCACGTTTCCACGCCCCCTCCTCCGAGGCACCAAGAGGCGACGCCTCGGCCATCTCAGCGTCGGCGGCGACAGGTCGCTCCACGACCAGGACGGAAGCGGCTTCGGCAGCAGCTGGCGCTAGCGCCGGCGGCATGTCTGGTGGGCCCGAGGCCACGTCCGTGCCAGCCGCCTCCCCCAGCGCGACGGCCACCTCGACAGAAGAGCCGGCCTCGGGAACTCGCTCCATGGCAACTGGTGCCGCCTGAGCCCCCCGCTGTGGGGCGTCTTGCGAGAAGGTCAGCTGAACGGCGAGGCCCGGTGCGGCACCGGCTGCGAAAGCCGACGCCGTCTTGAGGACTTTCCGGGGAGCCAGATCGGTCAGGCCATGGCTCCGCTTGCTGAGGAGGAAAGGAAAGTCGCGGTCGGGACATACAAATGAGGAGCCAGGACGAAGACGTTCTAAGGTACTTACCCGCTCCGGGCCATGATCAACCGTGCCTGTGGGGAGGTCTCTCGGATCTCCACCCCCGAAGGTACTACCGAGGTCCGCCTCGCCGCCAGCTTCGGTACCATCCTCGCCTTGGGCACCTTGGACGCCCGGGAGACGGACTGCCCAGGCGCTGCCACGGCGACCTGAGGGTCGCTCTCCTGCGCTGCCGGCATGGGCGACGGTTTTCGGGGAACAGGCACCTCGACCTGACTCCCCGGGGTCACCTCAACTTCCCCAGCTGAGGGGTCGAGTACCCCCTCGGTCTGCCCCCGCTCTTCGGGCCGGGACCTTGGTGTCCCAACCTCGGGAACTGACGGCGCCAGCCCGCACGGGGGCTGGCTTGACGACTCCTGGCCTAGCCTCAAACCCGAGCTGAGGCCAAGGCGGGCAGCCATGTCGTCATCCTCGTCATCGTCTTCATCATCATCGTCGTCGTCAGGCGTTTCCGGCGATGGCTCCCTCAGGAGTCCATCCCTCTCCTGCCGACGACGGAGCTTTTCCAAGGCGTCTCGGGCCTGCGTCCGCTCGCGGGCCCGAGCCTTCTTCGCGTCCTTTTTCCTCTTCTTCTCCTCCGCGGCAACCCGCCGTGCTGCTCGGTCCACTGCGTCCTCCGGGACCCGTGGCAGGGAAGGCTTGTGACACCCTACCTCCTGGAGACAGATGAAAAGTCTCGGCCGTAAGGACCAAGGGCAATCCGACGCGGGGAGAAAGAAGGAGCGGACACTCACCAGGAACACACACCCGCGGTCGGGACGCATCAAGGGCTGAGAAAGGGCGCTGGCGTCCGGTTTTCCCAACACGACGGCCACCCGCCCGTGGAGAACGTCAACGGGAAGGGGATCCGAGGACATCCGCCAGCCCTCCAAGTCAGCCTCTCGCGTCATCTCCCAAAGCGGCAACCGCCGCTCCGCCAAGGGAAGCACCCTCCGGCGATGAATGGCGGCAATCACTCCTGCAGCGGTGAGCCCTCCTTTCCGCAACACCTCCAGGGCTTTGAGAAGGGGCTCGAGATTCTTCTGTCTGTCGTGCGGGGTCCCGTAGCGCCAAGCATCGGCGGTGACGGTGACCACTCGCTGAGAAAACGACGGGAGCCTCCCGTCGTCATTCCGGAGATAGAACCACCAGCGCTGCCACCCTTTATTCGAGGACGCAAGGACGACGAGGATATACTGCGACGCCCGTGACTGCCTCAGCTGGAGGATGCAGCCGCCGGCCTGCACTGCCGCGCGGACCCTTCTCTCCCTCGTCGGTGAAGCAAAAAGCTCCGCGGAGAAGAAATGAGCCCACAGGTCCCAGTGGGGGTCGATCCCCAAGTATCCTTCGCAAACCGCTACGAAGATGGCGGCTTGCGAGATGGAGTTGGGGCTGAGGTTGTGCAGCTCCACCCCGTAGTTATGCAGAATCGCCCGCATGAAGCGGCTTGCCGGCACTCCGAATCCCTGCTCGTGGAAGGAGACGAAGCTCACGACGTACCCCGACGGCGGGGACGGGGCGGCTCCGCTCGGGGGGGGGGGGATCCACTCCGGCTGCCTCTCATCAGAGAGAGGGCGAAGTAAACCCTCAGCAACGAGGTCCTCCAGGTCATCCGTCGTGACTGTGGAGAAAGGCCATGGGTCGCGCGGCGGGATAATGGTCACCCGGTCGGCCATCACCAAGCAGAGGAGGTGGCGGCGGAAAGGATTGGGTGGGCGGATTCCTTTTCTCTGGCTAATCCCTCAGGTCACGAAAACCTAAGAAGGAGGCGAGTAGCAGAGTAAATAACCGTCACCGGACTCTCCCCCGAGTATATAAAGACCCCGGCGAGACCCGTTCAACGCGTCGCCCGAACCCGCCGCGGGATTCAAAACTCAAAGCGAAACGGCCGTTCCTCGAACGGCTCGCGCACGCGCAACGGCTGCCCCGCGAACCACTCGCCCCGTCGCATTAACTCCGCGGCGGGACAGGCGGTGCCTTTGACAGGAGGAGCGAGCGACGCTTCGCCTTCGCCATAATGACCGCGTCAAAAAAGGTGCGCCACGTCATCTCGATTTCGTATTCTTTCCCTTTTCCTCTTTCTCTCTCTTACTACAGGGACCGGGAAAAGGGGATACCCCGAAAGGGATCCTTCTCCGTGAAGGAAACGGGCCCCGAGCCCCCTACTGATCAGAGGTTCGAAGGCTGGCCCCTCGGAGGGGTTCAACAGCCGCCTCAGAGCGCTCGGGCTCCGCGCCCACTACTGGTCAGAGGTTCGAGGGCCGGCCCCTCGGAAGGGTTCAACGACCGCCTCAGGCCACTCGGGCTCCGCGCCCACTACTGATCAGGGGTTCGTAGGCTGGCCCACGAAAGGTTCACAACCGCCTCAAACACAGAGCGAGGGATGACCCTGGGTACGTTCGATACATAACAAAGGCTCGGGCTACGCTCCCGAGGTACCCTAGGACATTTCTGAGACCAGCGAGAGCGATCTTGTAACGGAATCCCATCAGAGGGAGGCATCGAGCCCTCAGATTACCCGTCAGCAGCTCACTGGAGACACCATGTTCGGTGCCCTCCAAGGGCAACATGGCGCTTTTCCCCCCTCCTCCTTGCGGAAAGGCAACACAGGGGCGTATGTAAAAAAGTCGAGTCTTCCCTTGACCGTCCTCTCGCCCTGTGCGGAGGCTCGGGGGCTGCTCTCGCAAACCTGGCTCCGGCCAAACCGTTGACAGCGTCAACATACCGGCCTGAGAACTTGGGACCCGACCGTGCACCCGGGCTACGGCCAGCTCGCATGAGGGAACGACCAGACCTGCCGAAACATTGTGAAATGCATTAAGACCTCGAAGGAGTCAAACCACTCCTCCGAGGCCTCGGGGGCTACACCCGGCGGGTGCGCTCGCGCGCACCCACCGGAACAGGACGCAACCGAGAAAGGCAGGTCCCCTTGCAAAAAAGTGCGACAAAAGCCTCCAAGCGAGTATTAACACTCCCTTCGAGGCTTGGGGGCTACTGTCGGGGACCATAATTAGGGGTACCCTCAAGACTCCTAAATCTCAGCTGGTAACCCCCATCAGCACAAAGTTGCAAAGGCCTGATGGGTGCGATTAAGTCAAGGATCGGTCCATTCAAAGGACACGATCACGCCTCGCCCGAGCCCAGCCTCGGGCAAGGGCAGCCGACCCCAGAGGGTTTACGTCTCGCCCGAGGACCCCCTACGGCAACGGACACACCTTCTGCTCGCCCGAGGCCCAGTCTTCGCCAAGAAGCAACCTTGGCCAAGTCGCCACGCCAACCGACCGAATCGCAGGGGCATTTAATGCAAAGGTAGCCTGACACCTTTATCCTGACGCACGCCCTCCAGTCGACAGAGCCGAAGTGACCGTAGTCACTTCGCCGCTCCACTGACAGGCCTGACAAGAGGACAGCGTCGCCTGCGCCGCTCCGACTGCCGTGCCACTCGACAGAGTGAGGCTGACAACAGCCAAATCCGGCCTCAGGTGTCGTAGGAAACTCCGCTTCGCCCGACCCCAGGGCTCAGACTCGGGCTCAGCCCCAGAAGACGACGAACTCCGCTTCGCCCGACCCCAGGGCTCGGACTCGGGCTCAGCCCCGGAAGATGACGAACTCCGCTTCGCCCGACCCCAGGGCTCGGACTCAGCCCTGGCTTCAGCCGACGGTCTCCGCCTCGCCCGACCCAGGGGCTCGGACTCGACCTCGGCCTCGGCCTCGGAAGACAGACTCGACTTCGACCTCGGAGGAGCCTCCACCTCGCCCAACCTAGGGCTCGGACCGACCACGTCACAGGAGGCGCCATCATTACCCTACCCCAAGCTAACTCAGGCTACGGGGAACAAGACCGGCGTCACATCTGGCTCGCTCCGCCAAACAAGTAATGATGGCGCCCTGCACGCTCTATGACGACGACGGCTCTCAGCCCCCTTACGGAAGCAAGAGGACGTCAACAAGGACCCGACAGCCCTGACAGCTGTCCTTCCGCCAGGCTCCAGCGCTCCTCCGACGGCCACGACACCACACGAACCGGGTGCCAAAACCTCTCCGGCTGCCACGATGGCATGTACTTAGGGTGCTAGCTCCCCTCCGCTAGACACGTTAGCACACTGCTACACCCCCCATTGTACACCTGGATCCTTTCCTTACGCCTATAAAAGGAAGATCCAGGGCCCTCTTACAGAGGGTTGGCCGCACGGGGAAGGACGGAACGGCGCTCGCGCAAGGCCGCTCGCTCCCTCCCGCGTGGACGCTTGTAACCCCTACTGCAAGCGCACCCGACCTGGGCGCGGGACAAACACGAAGGCCGCGGGATTTCACCTCTCACGCCTGTCTCCCTCCGGCTGCTTCCCCCCTTCGCGCTCCGTCTCGTGCCGACCCATCTGGGCTGGGGCACGCGGCGACAATTCACTCGTCGGCCCAGGGACTCCCGGGTTCGAAACGCCGACAATATTATCTCTAAAATACTAGTATATTAGATCTAATATTAGATTAGGTTTAATAGTAGATTATCTCTAAAATACTAGTAGATTAGATAATAGTAGATTAATCTATAAGAGATGTTCAGAAATTTTTTGTGGTGCTTTTGGAGAACATTTTGTACACATAAATCTTGGAGAATGAAGTATTAATTATGCAAGATTAATGTGGCAATCTCGATCGTGTCGCTTTGCTTATTAATTATAAGTCTAACTTTTGATCCTAGATTAAAAATCTTGTTTTAGTTGTAATTGTTGATTTGAATCATCTCATTGATACACTACCGGAATCAGCTTCTTTGTCGTGTGTCTGAGACACACGGCAAAGGCTATTTTACACTCGGCAAAGGCTTTGCCGAGTGTAACACTCGGCAAAGAACGCTCGGCGAACTGTACATCGGCAACAGCATCTTTGCCGAGCACTTTTTGACGGGCACTCGGCAAAGAAAAGTCACCGTCACGGCGCCAAGTGACGGTGACGGATCCTTCGCCGAGTGCCACGGCGACACTCGGCAAAGGAGGTTTATTTGCCGAGTATCTGGTGGACTGGCACTCGGCAAAGAACTCTCCAGTGGGCCCCTTTGCCAGTCCCTTTGCCGAGTGCCTTGGCAATGGCACTCGGCAAAGACATCTTTGCCGGTTCCCAGGTTTCCTTCTTTGCCGAGTGCCATTGTCAGCACTCGGCAAAGATGTCTTTACTGGTTCCCAGGTTTCCTTCTTTGCCGAGTGCCATGGTCATAGCACTCGGCAAAGCGACCTTTGCCGAGTGTTACACTCGGCAAAGTGACCAGGATGTCCCTTTTTAATTTGTTTTTGCTGTTCCATCCAAACAAACAAAAGATATATATCATTCACATCACATTATATATATCACAAAAGATATATATCATTCACATCAAAAGATATATATCAATCGCATCACAGAATGAACACATTTATCATCAACACCATATATATCACAAAGTGTCACTAATATAAGTCTCACAAATATAAGTCAGGTTCATCACAAAACAGATATAAGTCTGGATCATCACTAACATCACCAAGTATCTCACAAGACCAAGTCTAGCCAAACATCACCAACACTCACAAGACCAAGTCTGGATCATCAACGAGGTGGGCATCTGGACTGGTTCGGCGAAGGGCTGGACGAAGCATGAGGGTTGTTCGACGCCGCCGATTGACCCTGCATAGAGAATAGATTGTATGTGTGAGAACATATGAATATATATCATGCAGTACTAAAATTTTGATACTCACAGGAGTAGTGAACTCAGCAGGGTCAGTTGCAGGGAACAACGGAGGTGGTGGAGCATGACCCTGTGCGGCGCCAAGGCTCTGCATGTACGCGAACATCTCCGCCATCCTCTTCTCCAGCTCCTCACGTTGCCTCCTCTCATCATCTAGCTGAGTCTGTAATATTTCGCCCTAATGTTACGATAATGCAAAGAGAAGATATATAAAAATTAATGAACGATGAATAGATAAGGAATAACCTGGAGTTGCTGGATACGATGCTGTGAGGTGTCCTGCCGAGGTCGTATGGCTGGGCTCGCGCTCGTGCTCCTTGCTCGCACCTGAGAGAGAGTGGGAGTGGAGGACGAGTCGATTGCCCCGTCGGCAATCCAGTACCGCCCATGCCTCTTGCCTCCTCCGACCCTCATGAGGACATCTCCGTCGATGTCCTCGGTCCTCGGATCGTAATCTGGCCCATGGACCTCCTTGGCCATTGCGGTGTACTCACTGAGTCGGTTGTGGATGGCGGGGTTGGTGTACGCCTCGGGCCCGTCATCCGGGTTGTAGGTGACGTCGGACGTCGCCTTCCCCTTGTGGGCCATGGCATATGCCGAGAACGTGGAGCAAGGCGCGCCACCATGTGCCGCCGACTGCGAGAAAACCAACGATATGGTTAGAAATCATGTCTAATCGAAAGTTATATACCTAAATAAAAAAGAGCGCGTACCCATGCTTCCGCGTATTTGCCCAGGCTGCGGCTGCCTTGATGGTGGGAGGGACCTTGCATCAGCAAACGCCGTTCCCGGCCAGCGTTGTGCGCCTCGTCCCACTCAGCCGAGCACCACCTCTGCACCATCTTCTCCCAGCACTCAGGATGCGCGGCGCACCAATGAGGAATCATCTAAAAAAATATAAGTACACCGCATATCAGAAGATAAGAATAAGCATATTTAGTACCAATAATAAAGTTTTGTATTTACCTGCAAGTACTGGTCCGCAGTCAATGACATGGTTCGGGCGTCCTTCTTGTTCACCTTCTCCCCAAGGACGGAGCCGTGGTAAGTGACGATGGCCTGGATGCGCGCCTCGTAGTGCATGTCCACGACGAGCTTCTTACAGCACGTCGTAGACACCACATCCGCCCTGGCCTCGTATCCAGCATCGCACCTGAAGAAATCCTACATACAAAGACGATGTATCCATACATTATTTAAAGAATATGCAACAAATGCGACTTATTAAACAATATAGTGTGAGGAAGACTTACCCACAGCTCTTGCTTGACCCGCTCCGCCTTGTTGTTGAATTGTCTGCCGTCCCGATCTACTGCATCGGGGGCGACGGCGTAGTGGTCGAAGGTGTATGCTGGGCTCGTCACTCCGGCGTACTCGACAAGTCCAGGGAAGTGTTCCCGGCATAGAAGGCCGAGGATGCCATTGGGGTTGCGGCCGTGACCCCCTGCAGTCTCCAAAACCATCCAAGACATGTCGAAGTGATTAAGATGAAGTATTAGTTTCTATTATTAATTTGAACATATAATATGAAAAAGCAGCAACAACATCTAAAGTTACCTACCTCTCTCCATCGGGTCGTATGAGCGGACGTCTGTCACGAAGTATGGGTCGCTTAGGTAGGCTCGCGGGACCTCGCAGGTAGATACTCCTCGAACCTGAGGAGCCAGAACCTGAGACGTCCTGCTGAGCGGCGTCGTCGTCGTCGTCGTCCTGCTGCGCCGCATCGTCGTCGTCCTGCTGTGCCGCATCGACAGCGGCTTGCTGCTCCACCTGCTGCTGTACGGCGTCGTCCTGCTGCGCCTCCTCCTCCGTCCTACGGGTGCTCCTCCTCCCCCTCCCCCTCCCCCTCCTCGTCCTCGTCCCACCGCCCACCATCTTTGTCCAACAACCTGCAATTAAGAGTAAACAATTAAGCACAGATAAAAAAATATGTATTTAGAAACATATGCAAAATAAATGAAATATAGCATTACATCGATTAAAAATAATCTTCATATGTGTCCGGGTTAGCCGGATCATAAGTGTCATCATCACTATCAACCATTTCATAGTCAACATCATCTGAAGGCGCAACTTCGTCATTGGCATTGCCTTCAAGTATTTCTAAGTCATTCTCATTTTGCACCTCATCATCCTCGTCATCAACAACCATTTCAATATCTACTTCCATTCCGATCGCTTCGGTTAAGTCTATCTCAAATTGCCCTTCGAGCCCATCTTCTTGGAAGAACTCTCCGTCATATGTGTCCGGGTCTAAGTTATAATCTTCATCGTTTGGAACAGGTAATTTAGCGTGCGGTGATACCTTATACACAACATCCCAACCCTTAAGATGTTGTTTCGTTTGGCACGCATATGGAAGATAATACACTTGTGTGGCCTGTTGGGCCACAATGTAGACATCGTCTCCTGTTAAGGTGGAATCCTGTCGAATTTCGACTATCCCAAGATTAGAATGTGTCCGTCTCGTAACTTCAGGGTCAAACCAATGACATTTGAATATCACTGGAGTAAGAGGTTTGGAACCATAAAAATTGAGTTCATATATTTCTTCAATTCTTCCATAATACTCGACCTCGTCAAGCCCGGGCGTAAAGACTCCAGAACACGTGGTTTTTCGATTGGGCCGACTTTGGTCGTAGCTTGTTGTGCGAAAACGGTATCCATTGATGTCATACCCAGAAAATTTCCTGACCCTATAGGCAAAGCCATTGGCTACTTGTCTCAACTCGGCACTCATAGACGGCTCTCTTTGGCCCTGCAAGTTCAAACACGCTAGATTGTTATATTATTCGCACGTAAGAGCAACTTGGAATAACAAACTAAGCACGTACCTTACGTTTAAACCAGGAAATGAAATCGGGCAATCCATTTCCCGCACCCTTTCTAAGAATGGTATCATATTCCTGTGGAGTTGGGTCCCTTGATCGACGCCAGAATTCATGAAGAAATTGCTCCATGTATGGCGTCACCTCTTCAAGGTTGGTCAATACATATAGCATGATATGGCGCCACTCTTCATGTCTCAGGGTCTTGGTGGTCGAACCACTCGCGCTTCCGAGTTGCCCTCGAAAAATGCTGAGGTTCGATTCATTGCCGCCATCATTGTAACGAGGGGGTGGATTATGCACGCTCGGCAGTTTGTCACCATAGTAAGTTGTTGTGAAGTTTGACACCTCCTCCAGTATGTATGCCTCTGCAATGGAAGCCTCGATTTTGCATTTATTTCTACATTTCTTTCGGATACTCTTTAGACATCTCTCGATTGGATAGCACCAACGTCCCTGCACGGGCCCCCCCATTCGTGCCTCATATGGGAGATGAATAATCAAATGCTGCATCGGATTGAAGAAGCCGGGTGGAAAGATCTTCTCCAGCTTACACAGTAACACGGGTGCCATCCTTTCCAAGTCTGCAATCATGGTCCGAGCTAACTCTTTTGCACAAAGCTGGCGGAAGAAATAGCTCAACTCTGCAAGCGCTAGCCAGACATGCTCAGGGACATAGCCTCGAACCATCGCCGGAAGAATTCGTTCAATCCATATGTGGAAGTCATGACTCTTCATCCCTAAGACTCGCAGAGTAGATAAGTTCACCCCCCTACTAAGGTTAGCTGCATACCCATCAGGGAACATTAACATCTTGATCCACTGTAGTACTTCCTTCCTCTGGGCCCTGCTCAGGACGAAATCGGCCTTAGGCCTTCTCCATGTCTTACCACCACTAGGCGGCTTCATCTCTTGGTTTGGTCTATCACATAACTCTGCCAGATCCACTCTTGCCTTTACGTTATCCTTTGACTTATCAGGAATCTCCATAATTGTCGCCCAAAGTGCCTCGGCGACATTCTTTTCAGTGTGCATCACGTCAATGTTGTGTGGAAGGAGCAGGTCATCATAATAGGGGAGCCGAGTCAAGCCCGACTTATGTGTCCACATATGTTGCTCACCATATCCCACAAAACCACCTTCTGGGTTGGCCACGAGACCATCTATCTGTTCGCGAACTTCGGCACCAGTCATCATTGCAGGTGGGCGGTCTGTCACCACGACACCTTTCGTAAAGTTCTTGATGTCTTGTCGGAATGCATGGTCAGGAGGGAGAAATTGTCGATGTTTATCGAATGACGAATATTTGCCACCCTTCTTCAACCAAATGAACCTAAGAGCTTCCTTGCAAACTGGGCATGGGAACTTACCGTGAACACACCAGGCGCAAAATAGCCCATACGCCGGAAAGTCATGCATGGAGTACTGGTACCAAACATGCATTTTGAAGTTTGTCTTCGTAGCTCGGTCGTACGTCCATACCCCTTCCTCCCAAGCACGGACCAATTCATCAATCAAAGGCTCCATGTACACGCCCATTTTATTCCCCGGGTGTCCAGGAATTATCAACGACACGAATATGTTCTGTCTTTGAAAGCATACGCCGGGGGGGAGATTGATGGGGATAACGAACACGGGCCAACATGTGTATGGGGCAACGGTCATTCCATAGGGATTGAACCCATCTGTGGCCAGCGCAACACGAACATGTCGAGCCTCTTTGGCTTTCTCATGGTGAATGGCATCAAAGTGGGTCCATGCTTCACCATCGGATGCGTGAACCATCTTGTCAGGATTGTATCGTTTGCCTTTTTTGTGCCATGTCATCTGTTTCGCGGATTCCTCTGTCATGTATAGACGCTGGATCCTCGGTATGAACGGAAGGTGGCGTAGGATTGTCACGGGGATGTCGAGCTGCTTCTTCTGTCCATCACCAGAGTCTACCTCCATGAACCTAGACGATTTACACTTCGGACAGTACTTTGCCTCAGTGTGTTCTTTCCTAAATAGGACGCAGCCCTTCGGACAAGCATGTATCTGCTCATACGTCATCTTGAGTGCACGAAGGAGTTTCTGTGCCTCATACATGCTCTTTGGCAGAACGTGATCCTCCGGAAGCAGGCTGCCAATAACTGTCAACAAACCATCGAAGGCGTCTCGACTCATGCTATATTGCGACTTCAACGCCATTATACGCCCAATGGCATCCAGTTGAGAAACCTTTGTCTTGCCGTGAAGGGGTTTCTGTGCCGCGTCAAACATGTCGTAGAATGCCTTTGCGGTCGCCTCTGGCTCGTCCTCCGTATGTCCTTCGGCGAACTGTGCCTCGTGATAGTCGTTCAACATGTCTGCTACCCCGGCATCAGCATCGTAATCCTCGACGCGTTGTCTCACCACCTCCTCTCTCGTGCGATGCGCTTCACCATGGAAGATCCACCGAGTATAGTCCGGCGTAAATCCATTCTTCCAAATATGTTCTACCATGGCCTTCTTTGGTTTTCTTTTCCGGTTGTCACATTTGCTGCACGGACAAGGGACTAGGCTAGCTCCTTTAGCAGCTTCGCCATATGCCCGTTCCACGAAAGCATCGGTCTTCCTAATCCATTCTGGGGTGACATCATTACGTCGAACGCGGCCCGTGTACATCCACTCACGGTCCTCCATCCTCTAACATATATAACCGAGTATAGTTTAATATAGACATGTAATGCATGTACACTACGTTCCTACCTTCTAATAGGTGAGGATAGGTCCTAATCCCACCCGCGGTTGCGTAGATGGAGTTAGTTTCCATGCTCTACTCCGATCCGAGATAGAATTTCGGCAGCACCTCCCCGCTGTTCTCCGGATACACGTCCTGGCAGGGAGAGTGTACTGTCCGGAGAACAACAGGGAGGTGACGCCGAAACTCTTTCTCGGACCGGAGTAGAGCATGGAAACTAACACCATCTACGCAACCGCGGGCTGTCCAAAAAACGTGGACAATTCGAAACTGATACATTTGTAGATATGCAAAGATCTGCATATCTACACCGTATCACTTTCGAACGGGAGACGCCTAACTGGGTTACGTGATCTACGACCATGATGCGGAAATAGAGGTTATACCTAGGGTGGCGGTGGAGTCAGGCTAGTGGGGCTGTGGCGGGTCGGTGCAGTGGCGACGCGACGCGGTGCAGGCAGACCCGCAGCGGCTAGGAAGACAAGTATCTTCTCTGTAAAAAAGAAACACAAGTCTATTAATACAAAAAAAGAAACACAAGCCTTGTTTGCCGAGTGCCCGACAAAAGACACTCGGCAAAGAATACAACACTCGGCAAAGCCTGCGATTCCGGTAGTGCCGTTCGTATCAATGTAAACAGTCCAGATTCACCAAAATTTCACCCTTTCTATAAAAGAAACGCCCACAGCAAAATCTTGTGTCCCTCTTGTCCAACTCTCTGCGCCGATCTCCAAATCCCAAAACCCTGACCCATCCACCTCCTCTTCCGCCGCCACCAGCCCAGTAGCCCACCATCACCGCCGACATGGGAGGAAGCGGAGTAGGCGGCGGCGGCCGCAAGGCCCGCAACTTCGCGACCTTCCGCCTCTTTCCGCGCGCCGGCGCTGCCGATCCCAACGACCGCGTCTTTGTCCGCACCGACAACAACGACTACACCGTTCCCGGGTTCGCCGATGAGGACTCCTTCGACCCATTCCTCTCCGACCCCTCCTTTGGCGATGGCAACTTCCTCTCTGCCTCCGGCCCCCTCCCAGAACACGTCCGCCGCGAGATCCTCGAGCTTGGCCTCCCCGACGACGGTTACAACTACCTCTCCCACCTCCGCGAGCTCCGTCCCGCCGCCGTCGCCGCCTCATCCTTCGTCCCCAGCTCCACCGCCCGCCCCGAGCCTGTCCCGCTCGATGTCAAGGTCACTCCTTTTTCTACCAGAGCCTCCGTCTTTTTTAGCAACTGGGACTGGAATGCTTAAGGTTTTTAATCCTTTTCTGTGCGTAGGCTTATGATGCAAGTAGGGTACGGGTTGGTCCCAGCGAGGGTGAACTGGACGAGGGGAAGACGATGTGTAAGGTGGCTGCCAAGACTGCACCAGTGAGGCGAATTGAGAAGGTTGTCGACGATTGCTGGATGAGGATGAGGATGAGCCAAAGCCAAGAGTGAGACGATTGCTGGATGAACAATTTGATCTAGTGAGCCTACTTAACTTATTTACCCCTCTTTTTCTTTCTATACATAAGGCAGATTAGGATTTGGGGATGTCTTTAGAAACATCATTTGACCATCAATTACTCTTGCGATACTACATCAATTGCATCAAAAGCAGTGGCGGCTATGGACTGGCGGCAAAATTAACAAATTCACTGTCAAGTGGGCGGAGGCGGCTATGGACTGGCGGCAAAATCAACAAATTCACTGTCAAGTGTCAACAAATTAATTCACTGTCAGCAGAACTAGGCACTGGCGGCGGCTATGGGCACTGGGAGCTGTGGGCGGAGGTAAAAGGGAGGAGGTTGGAGGGGGGCCGGCGACCGGCGGCGTACCTGGCGGTTCTGGAGTGGCGGCGGCTATGAGCACTGGGGCACCGGGAGCTGGGGGCGCCGACGGAGGTAGCAGGCAGCGCAGACCACAGAGGGCGTGGTGGCGGCGTGGGCGCGGGCCCGACGGCGTGGTGGCGGCGTGGGTGGCGGCGTGGTGAAGAGAGGAAGAGAGGAAAACGAAGTGAGCGCAGAGAAGAAGAGAGGAAGACGACGGTTGTATTATTCAACGGCTTTGCCGAGTGCCAGATCACGGGCACTCGGCAAAGATTTTTTTAAAAATTTTAAAGTACATTTTGCCGAGTGCCCGCGATCTGGCACTCGGCAAAGACGGCTTTGCCGAGTGCCAGGTCTGAGGCACTCGGCAAAGCATTTATTAAAAATTTTAAAATACATTTTGCCGAGTGCCGACTGACAGGCACTCGGCAAAATCTTAACTTATTGTTTTTGCCGAGTGCTGCCAGGCTGGCACTCGGCAAAGAGAGTCTTTGCCGAGTGTCGTTTTTGGACACTCGGCAAAGTACATTTTTATTTTTTTATTTTGCCAACCAAAAAATTTTGTGGTATGTTCCTACACTATATAGACCTACATATACCATTTTGGGTCAATTATAACAGTGTTTTCTATAGCTAGTACATTTAGTTTGTTTATTTGAATTTCTTCGAAAAATTCAGATTTGAACTGCAGGTCACTTGAAACTTGGAAAACCGTGCATGCAAAAATGATATCCATGCTACATAGCACAAGTTACGACCGATTTCAGGAGCGGACCGGAAACTTCGAGCACTATGCTCACTCAACATGGCCGTGAACTTGCCATACAACTGTTTAAAAAATTTATAAAACACAAACAAACTTAGAAAATCATGAAACTTGTCCACATGTCATGATATCATATGTAGAGTCTGTGATAAAAAATTTAGAATGTTTGGAGAAAGTTGTGAGACATTATGTGTAGAAACCTAAGAGAACCACACATGAAATCATAGAGTTTCAATGTGGATCTCTTAGGTTTGTACACATAGTGCGTTACAGCTTTCTCGAAACTTTTTCAAATTTTTATCACAGCCTCTACATATGATATCATGACACGTGGACAGGTTTCATGATTTTCTGACTTTGTTTCTGTTTTATACAATTTTTAAACACCTGGATGGCAAGTTTACAGTCATGTTGAGTGAGCATGGTGCTCGAAGTTTCCGGTCCGCTCCTGAAATCGATCGTAATTTGTGCTAAGTAGCATGGATATCATTTTTGCATGCACGATTTTCCAAGTTTCGAGTGATCTGCAGTTCAAATCTAAATTTTCCGAAGAAATTCAAATAAACAAACTAAATCTACTAACGATTGAAAACTCTGTTAAAATTGTCCACAAATGATACATGTAGGTCTACATAGTGTACGAACATACCACAAAAATTTTGAGAGACAAAAATAAAAAAAATAAAAATATACTTTGCCGAGTGTCTAGAGATGACACTCGGCAAAGTATGCTTTGCCGAGTGCCTTTTATGTGGCGCTCGGCACAGAACCTCTTTGCCGAGTGCCATCCGTTGACTCTCGGCAAAGACTGACGGCCGTCAGCTTTGGGACGGCCGCTGACGGCCGTTTGCCGAGAGCCCCCTTTGCCGAGAGTTTGACACTCGGCAAAGTTGTCTTTGCCGAGTGTCGCCCTATGCCGAGTGTGCAGCACTCGGTAAAGCTCGCTTTGCCGAGTGCCTAGCTTTACCGAGTGCGGCACTCGACAAAGCCTTGTTTGCCGAGTGCCCGACAAAAGACACTCGGCAAAGCCTGCGATTCCGGTAGTGATAGGCCATCAATTTAGCAACCTATGAAATTTAGAAAATTAATCTTTTATTATTCTCGATTAATCTCAAAATTAGATCTAGATTAATTTTTGTCATTCTCTTACTAGTATTGTTTACTTACGAAAGTTTGATCGATGTGATTTCAGTTAAGTTAGTTTTATAATTTTATCTAGTTTAATATGTTAAATTTGTGATCGGTCGAAGTTACGGATTATAGTTTGTAACATTTTTACTAACGTAATGAGAATCTATCCAGATTTAGAAAAGTGATTTATTTTGGTTTTATGATTAGCAGGTGAGATATTTATTTTTTAGAGCTAGAAAAGTGTTTTATGTTTTGATTTTGTGATTAGGAGGGACTATTATTTTTTTAAGCTTCCGTAATCATTCACCTTCCTCTCTCACGGCCTATTTCTTGTATCGTCTTAATGAGATATTCAGCTTCAGCTATAAAAAGAGATGGAATTGAATTGGCGCCTGGTAGTTGTTGTTATTCGAATTCAGATATATGCTTTTAGTACCATATATTGTCTCGAAATGCATTGTCTTTGTTGGCTGAGAAATGCAATGCAGTAATTTTACGGTGCCTGACACAGTAAATTTACCCTTTTTTGTAGGTTTCACTTTGGAAATAAAAAACAATACATGGGAGAGATGTATCACCTTGGTATTTGTTTGATGTCACGTGATCACGTCATACATTACCATGTGATTGGTTACCCGCACCATTTGATTCTGAGCTATCGTATGTATTGACTTTATGCAAGCACATGTTTAGTTACATGTATGTAACAGGTGTGAGCTCCACAAGTAGATACAAAATAATTCATTTTACAGCTATTTTTCTGCGTCCGCCGGTACGTCCGAAACCTGAGTATGCGGCTGGACAGGCTCGCGCCGGCCCGGCTTCGCGCGGCCGGCCAACCAATCAGCCCGTAAGGTTCTTGTGCATATTACAAAGAGTTTTAAAACAACTATGAAGGTCTTGTGCAGCTATAGTTTAATAATAACTAGATACTACTGAATGCCTAAGCAAGTGTCATGGGCAGGCAAACTCGCAGCCACTTTCAAACATTGTGACCTAGTACTATATAAACAGCATATCCTCTTATGCATTGGCAAAGCCGTCGTCGTCGAACTCCGGCGCAGGCTCCTCTGCTTGCCCTAACAGCATATCTTCCAGTGCCTTAGCAAAGTCGTCCATGTCGTCGTCCTCTTCTTCGTCAGCTGTCTCTCGCAGCATGGCAGCTTCAAATGGATCAAGTATTGTTGTCCTCCTCCTCCTCTCCTTCGTCTGGACGAGCAGCTGTGGCCGAGAGGGAGATACCAATGCTTGCTGATCTGAAGCGGGCGATGGCTGTGTCGCCGAAAGATTCGTCGAACAACCGAGAGGCGCACACGGCTGTGGTGGCGGCCAGGTCGGAGCCGGCAGCGCCGAAGGACCCCGCATTCTTTTGGCGCACGGCGGCATGGCATCTAGCGGCGGTGATGTCCTCTTGGCCGCCGCGCGATGTTGCTTGCTGAAGGCGAAGGCGAACGTAGCAGGCGGCGGCGTTGCGAAGCCGGTAGCGGCGAGGGGCGATCGGGTCGAAGATGCCGGCAGAGCTGAAGCGGGCAATTGCTGTGTCGTCGCTGAGCGATTTGTCGAACAACGGCGAGGCGCACATGGCTGCGGTGGCGCGAAGGGCATCTTGCGAGGATCCGCGGTGACGGGCGCCCACCAGGTCGGAGTTGGCAGCGCCGTAGCACCCCGCATTCTCTTCGCGCACGGCGGCATGGCCTCCTGATCCTGCGGCGGCGATGGCCTCTTGGCCGCTGTCGGATGCATGCTGACGGCGGGTATAGCAGTAGCAGGCGGCGGCGAGCAGATGGGAATTGTGTTGCGGGGAGGGAGAAGCTTGATTTTTGGAAATTATGTTGTGGGGAGGGGGAAGCTAAACCTGAACGGCGGATTTATGGGATGCACTTATTTATAATTATAGGCCAGGCTAGGCGGTTGTGGTTGTGGGGGGTACGTACGAATGACGCAAACATGTGTCGGACACGGACTCTCGGTCAGAAGAATCGGAGTTCGGAGTGGGTTTGCTGGGGCAGGCGGCGGCGTCCCCCCGGGTTCCCTTCCTGATACGGCGTTGGGGCATGGGAGGCGTCGAGCGCGGCGGCGTTCCCCCGGCGGGTTCCTGATGTTCGGCGGCGGCGCTGGGGCAGAGAAGACCTGTACAAAGGGGCCACTAAGGAGATGATCTCCCTTGACACCGCACATCACATGCCCAATTAATTGTTTCCTACAGAATAGGAACAAAGTTCAACCCTAATTCGATTCGTTTCTTAAATTTTATAGTGTAAAATATATAGCCCATTGTCACCCCTAGCCATACCAGATTTATGGTTGCATGGAAGGGAGAAATAGAGAGAAAAGGAAAGCGGACTGATCACTAATAGCCAGCTAAACTAAAAGCAGACCGCTCTCGGACTCCAACTTAATCTGCGAGAGGAAAAGATGAGCGAGATGTTAAATATATATAGTCTACATTATTATTGTTGGCGTTTTGGACCCGCGAGGACCCTCAACCGACTAATGAATTTGTTGCTGTGTGTCCCTGCCCAAATGGGTTGATGCAAGATGAAACACAAGGGAGGGGATGAGGCTTATATTATCTTGCACCGGGGTGCTCGTAGTAGGGGTTACAAGCGTCGCGAGAGAGATAGAGAGAGAGAGAGAGCCTGGCCCTGAGGTGAGCTGTCTAAGTTAGCCTCCTCTGCGTTTCTCCCACTCTACCTGCCTCTGCTCGTCCTCTCCGCCCCCTCTTAGGAAGGCCCTAGACATCCCCTTTTATAGATACAAGGAGATGACCCAGTTGTACAATGGGGGTGTAGTTATGTGCTAACATTGCCGGCGGAGAAGTTCCTGAGCCCTGTATATGTGCTAACGTGGCTGTCGGAGAAGTGCTTGAGCCCTGTAGAAGCGCAGCTGGCGGTGTGGCATGGATCCTGCTGACGTTTCCTTGCTTCCGTAGGGAGCTGAGAACCATCGACGTCATGGGCGCACGCGGGGAACCATCATTACCTGTTACCGGAGTAATCTAGATGGGACACCGGTCTTGTTCCTTCGTAGCCTGAGGCAGCTAGCTAGGGGTAGGGTAATGATGTATCCCCTGTGGCGTGGTCGGTCCGAGCCCGAGGTCGGGCGAGGTGGAGTCTTCTCCTGATGCCGAGGCCGAGGTCGGGCGAGGATGTGACTCCTCCCGAGGCCGAGGCTGAGGCAATGCCTGGGGTCGGGCGAGGCAGAGACCTTCTCCCGAGGCCGAGGCTGAGGCCGAGGCCTGAGGTCGGGCGAGGCGGAGCTCCCTATTGCGCCAGAGGCTGAACTCGGGGGAGATCGTGACTCAGTTTTACCCTGGTGGTTGGCACAGTAGTCGGAACGGGGTGAATAGTGTTGTTTTCCTGTCAGAACGATCAGTAAAGGGGCGAAGTGACTGTGGTCACTTCGACCTTGCCGACTGAGGCGCGTGTGTCAGGATAAGGTGTCAGGCGATCCCTGCACTAAATGTGCATGCGATACGGTCGGTTGGTAAGGCGATTTGGCCGAGGTCGCTGCACGACAAAGCTTGCCCGAGCTGGACTTCGGGCGAGCCGAGGGTGCGCCCACTGCCTGAGGAGGCCCTCGGGCGAGGCGTGAATCCGTCCGGGACTACTGTTCTCGCCCGAGGCCGGGCTCGGGCGAGGCGAGATCGCGTCCCTTGGTAGACGAGGCCTTGACTTGAACCGTGCTTATTAGTCTTTACAGTTTGTTCTAAAGATGTTTTTCAGCCAGGTTAAGGAGTATTGGGGGTACCCCTAATTACGGTACCCGACAATAGCCCCCGAGCCTCGAAGGGAGTGTAAGTACTCGCTTGGAGGTTCTGCCGGATTTTTTGCAAGGGGACCGACCTTTCTCGGTTGTATTTTGTTCCGATGGGTGCGCGCGAGCGCACCCGTCGGGTGTAGCCCCCGAGGCCTCGGAGGAGTGATTTGACTCCTCTGAGGTCTTAATTCTTTTTGTGATGCCTCGGTCGGCCTTGTTGTTCCCTCATGCGGCCTGGCCGCAGCCCGGGTGCATGGTCAGGCCCCGAGTTTCTAAGCTGGTTTGTTGACGTGGTCAACTATTTGGCCGTAGCCTTGGTGCGAGAGCAGCCCTCGAGCCTTTGCACGGAGCGAGAGGACGATCAAGGACCGTCTCGACTTTTATTGTATGCCCCTTCGTCGCCTTTCCGCAAGGAGGAAGGAGGGAAAGCGCCATGTTACCCTCGGAGGGCACCGAACATGGTGTTTCCAGTGAGTTGCTAACGGGTGATCCGAGTGGACGCCCGAGCCCCGTTCGATAAGGGTCGGCTAGTGGCCCGGAGGCGCGCTCCAAAAGTACCTGCAGGTGATTTGCTGGACCCGGACCCATTTGATAGGGTCCGAGGGCTCGGTGCCTCCCTCCGGTGGGATTCCATTACAAATCGTTCCCGCTGGTCTCAGAAATGTCCTAGGGTACCTCAGGAGCGTAGCCCGAGCCTCGGCCATGTAACGGACGTACCCAGGGTCATCCCTGACTCTGCATGCTCTGGGGCGGCTGTCGAACCCTTCCGAGGGGCCAGCCTTCGATCCCCTGATCAGTAAAGGGCTCGGAGCCCGAGTGCTCTGGGGCGGTTGCCGAACCCCGTAGGGCGCAACCTTCGAACCCCTAATCAGTAGGAGGGCTCGGGGCCCGTTTCCTTCGCTGAGAAGGATCCTTTTCAAAATATCCCCTTTCCCGATCCCTGTGGCAAGAGAGAGAGAGAGGAAAAGGAAAAGGATATAAATTTAAATAATGTGGCACACCTTTTTTGACGCGGTCATCATGACGGAGGTGAAACGGTGCCCGCCTCACCTGCCAGAGGTGTCGCTTGCCCTGCCAAGGAGTTAATGCGACGAGACAGGTGATTCGCGGGGCGTCTGTTGCGTGTGCGCGAGTCGTTCGAGGAACGAAACAACCGTTTCACCTTCGAGTTTGAATTTCGCGACGGGTTCGGGCGAAGTTTTGGGTGGATCTCGCCTGGGCCTTTATATACCCGGAAGAGGGGCTGGTGGTGGTTCTTTACCCTGCCATTTGCGCTTGCCTTCTGCTTTTGTTTCCGCAACCTAAGAGAGTAGACAGAGAAAACCGCGCACCTCATCCCCTCCGCCTCCACCACCTCCGTTCGGCGATGGCTGACAAGGTGACCGTCGTTCCGCCGCGCGACCCATGGCCTTTCTCCACCGTTGCTGTGGAGGATCTGGAGGCCCTTGTTACCGATGGTTTGCTCCGTCCTCTCTCCGGCGGGCCGCAGTCGGAGTGGATGGCCCCCGGGAGCGAGGCCGACCCGACTCCGCCGCCGGGGTACGTGGTCAGTTTCATCCCCTTCCATGAGCGGGGGTTTGGAGTGCCAGCGAGCCGCTTCATGCGGGTGCTCCTGCACTACTACGGGGTGGAGCTGCAAAACTTCAACCCCAACTCCATTGCGCAAGCGGCCATCTTCGCGGCGGTTTGCGAGGGTTTTTTGGGGATGGACCCTCACTGGGACCTGTGGACTCATCTCTTCTCTGCGGAGTTCTTTGCCGCGTCGACGGACGTGAAGAAGGTCCGTATGGCCGTGCGGGCCGGTGGCTGCACCCTCCAGCTGAGGTCGGGGCGCGCGCAGCAGTACATCCCTGCCTCCCTTGTGTCTTCGAACAAGGGGTGGTAGAACCGGTGGTTTTATCTCCAGAATGACGATGGGATGCTTCCGCCGTTTTCTCAATGAGTGGTGACCGCCGCCGGCAATAACTGGCGCTAGGGGGCCACGCGCGAGAACCAGGAGAAGCTTCAGCCTATTCTGCACGCCTTGCAGAAGTTACGAGATGAGGGCCTTACCGCTGCGGGGGTCGTCGCCGCTATCCATCGCCGGAGGGTGCTCCCTTTGGCAGAGCGGCGGTTGCGGCTCTCGGAGATGAAGCCGGGGGTCGATTTGGAGGGCTCGCGGATGTCCTCGACCTCCTCAAGTGGGTACCGACTACGGTAGGGAGGCTGGATGCTGGCGCCCTTAGCCAGCCCGCGATGTGTCCCGGCCGTGGGTATGTGTCCCTGGTAAGTGTCCGATCCTCCTTCTATTTTGCGCCGAGTTTTCTACGCCTTTGATCCTTACTGTTGGGATTTTTGTTCGTCCTCAGGGGTTGAGGAGTTTTAAACTCGCCCGGCCACCGGTCCTAGAGGACACGGCGGACCGAGCCGCGCATAGGCTCACCGCAGAGAAGGAAAAGGAGAAGAAGGACGCGGAAAAGGCCCGAGCTCACGAGAGGATGCGAGCTCGGGAAGCCTTAGAGAAGCGTCGTCGGAGGCAGGCAAGGGATGGGCTCCCGTTGGAGCCGTCGCTGGAGACGCCTAACGATGACGACGACGATGATGATGATGATGACGAAGACGACGACATGGCAGCCCGACTTGGCCTCAGCCCGGACCCGAGGCTGGGCCAGGGGTCGCCGAGCCATCCTCTAAGTGGGCTGTCACCATCAGTGCCTGGGGCCGGGACACCAAGGTCCCGGTCTGAGGAGCGGAGGCAGGTCGAGGGGGTACTTGACCCCTTGGCCAAGATAATTGGGGTGACTCCGGAGGGTCAGACCGATTCGCCTGCCCCCCCAAGAGCAGGTGCCCGCGCTGGCCGCACAGAAGGCCGGTCCGTCGGCCGTCGTGACGACGCCTGGGCAGGTTGCCCCCTCGGCGCCTCGGGCGCTCGAGGTGGAAGCGGCGCCGAAGCTGGCAGCGGGGCGACCCTCGGTAGCGCCTGCGGAGACCGAGGCCCGAGGGGCCTCTCCGCAGGCACGATTGGCCTTGCCCCGGAGCGGGTAAGTATCTGAGGATACCTCTGTTTTGGTTTTTTCACTATGTGTCTTGAACTTGCTCTCTCTCTCTTTTTCAGCAAGTAGAGGCAGGGCTCGGCTGGTCTGGCCCCCCACGAAGGCCCTTAAGACGAGGCCGGCCTCTGCAGCCGGTGCTGCGGCGCGCCATGCCGGTTGGTTGGCCTCCGCACAAGGCGCCCTCCGGCGGGGGGCCCAGGCGGCACGCGTTGCCATGGGGCAAGCCTCCCAGGCTGACCCCCCTGTCGGAGCGGCCATCACGCCGGGGGAGGCCGCTGACGCGGCCGTGGTCCCTAGCCCGCCTGACATGTTGCCGGCGCCGGCATCGACTCCTGCCAGGGCCGTCGCTAATTCGCCCGCGGACCCGCCCGTCGCCGCAGACGTCGGGATGGTTGAGGCGCCGCCGCCCGTGGTCATCCCCGACCTCCCCGTTCTCGGCCATGAGGAGAGGGTGGCCGTCGTTGCCGAGGTCGGTGATCGGAGGCCTGCCACCTTAGCCGAGGGGAGGCCCAGTACGTCGATTGCGGCGGTACCCGATGTATCGGCTGCAGGGGGACCCAATGCCTTGGTCGAGGGGCGCGCAGAACAGTGGCCTGTCTTGGGGAGCAGCGGCCTTATCCCCGCGTAGCTCAACCCCAATTAGTGGTGTGGGCAGCCGCTCCTGTTCTAGAGCCGCGACACCTCGGACTCGGAGCCCCTCCTCTCCCTCAACGATGAGCTGGAGGAGAGGTATCGGGATAATTTCCGTGAGTATACCGAGGCGGCGATGAGGTCGCTTCGGTCGACCATGGAGATCCTTTCCAGGGACGTTCCCAGGGTCTTCCAGGTAAGGATTTAGACGTACACCTTGCGTGACCAGGGCATTCTTTGTAATATCCTGTTTTCCTTCCTCAGGAACTTGCGAACGTGAGCACCGCCAAGTCGCTGTTCATCCGCCGTGAGAGCAACGTCTGGGATTCGCTGCGGGCCCAGTGGGCCGTGCTTACCGAGGCCAATGAGCGCCTCGCCCAATGGAGCACCGAGGTGGTGGACCTTCGGCTGCTCTGTGATGAGCTGAAGTCGGAGGTAGCGGCGGCGCAGGCAGAGGCGGCGTCAGCACGGGCGGAGGCTTCGTCGGCCCGGGAGCGGGTGGCTTCCCAGGCCGGGGAGATGCAGCAGCGACAGCTGGAGCTTGGCCAGGTCACCTGCGAGCGGGACCAATCCCGGAGCCAAGCTGCTGAGGCCGTGAGCCGGGCTGAGGCCTTCGGGGGACAACTGGCTGAGGCTACGGAGCGGCTAGCCGAGGCATCTGCTCTGGCCGGGACCCTTGCTGAGGGCCTGGCTGTGGCTGTCGGGTCTGCCCAGTCTGCCCAGTCTGCCCAAGCCATGGCCTCACGGCAGCGTGCCCGGGCCGAAGGTCTGTTTTGTCTGCATCGTGATTTTGTTTTTGTCTTCATTCTTCTCCTTGTGTCTGAAGAATTTTGTTCGGCTGTCTGCAGCGTTCGAGACGGCTCTTAACGAGTCCGTCAAGAACTGCAAGGCGCTTGCCCAGGCAGCTGAGCAGAAGGAGGCCGACCGCGTGGCCATGTCCGAGGCTATCTCGGCTTTCTGCCGGGCCTTTGGCCTCGACGACGTTCCCTCGGGTAGCTCCCCCTAGAGTCACCTGCGGGCCTTGGGCGGCCATGTGCGCAGCAGACTCCACGGGGCGCTGCACCTCGGCGTTAGGCGAGCCTTCGCCGTGCTCGCTTCCCACTACGACGTGGATCTGGAGCGGATCAGCGAGGGGTACTGCTTACCCGACGAAGAGGAGGCCGCCTTAGCCGAGGTCCAGAGGCTTGACGCGGCTATCGAGGGCCCAAGCGCGACGCTGGCTTCCTCCTTTGAGGTGGAGATCCTTCTGCCCGTGTCGCCGTCCGAGGCCAGGCCAGATTCTGTCGAGGGTGGAAACGACGCCGAGGGTGCTGCTCCTCCCCCTGCCGATGTCTGAGCCTGCAGGAACAGTTTGTTCTAAGTATGCGTATGTTTTTTGCGGTCGCTGAGGCCTAAACATTTTTAATGTTGGATTATAAAGCTGTGTTTTCTTTCCTCTCATTTCGTGCGTTAGGACTTGTTCGTCGGTAGCAGAATCACTTGTCCGAGCGTGAGTTACTTTTCGCGGAAGGTGATGAGTGAGGTATCCGTATCTCGGAGGCGTAGGAGTCCCTCGGCTCGGTCGGCCTTGCCATTTCAGTGTTCCTCTCGTTGTTTTTAGGATTCCGTTATCGTTATAGTCGAAAAGCACGAAAGTCGTTTTGGTAGAAAACTTTTCCGAGGAAAATTTTGACGCAGAGGGGGTTCCCCCCTTCTAGCCCCCCGAGGGAGGGTCGGGCTTTGCCGAGGCAAGGCTGATCCTTCCTTGACGGTTAGACTTTATTTATATATGTAAAGAAAGCGAGATACATGAACGACTTGAAACATTTTAAGGGTAGAAGCGACGTAGCTGTTGGATGTTCCAAGCGTTGCTGTAGACCTCGCCTCGATTGTTGGCCAGCTTGTATGTCCCGGGCTTCAAAATCTTCGCGATGATGAATGGCCCTTCCCAGGGAGGAGTAAGCTTGTGGCGCCCTCGAGCGTCTTGTCGCAGCCGAAGCACCAAGTCTCCCACTTGGAAGCCTCGGGGTCGAACCCTTCGGGCGTGGTAGCATCGCTGAGACTGCTGATACCGCGCCGAGTGTAGTAAGGCCACGTCCCGAGCCTCTTCTAGCTGGTCCAATGAATCTTCTCGGCTGGCCTGGTTGCTTCGGTCGTTGTATGCCTTTGTCCTCAGGGAACCGTATTCTAAGTCCGTGGGTAGGACGGCCTCGGCCCCATAGACTAGAAAGAACGACGAGAAACCCGTGGCCCGGCTCGGCGTCGTCCTCAGACTCCAAACCACCGAGGGTAGTTCTTTTATCCATCGGTTGCCAAACTTGTTGAGGTCGTTGTAGATCCTCGGTTTTAGTCCCTACAAAATCATACCGTTGGCGCGCTCCACCTGCCCATTTGTCATTGGGTGAGCTACGACGGCCCAGTCCACACGGATGTGGTGGTCTTCGCAGAAGTCGAGGAACTTTTTCCCAGTGAACTGCGTGCCATTGTCGGTGATGATGGAGTTTGGGACCCCAAAGCGATGGATGATATTTGTGAAGAACGCCACCGCCTGCTCGGACCCGATGCTGGTTAAGGGTCGAACCTCGATCCACTTGGAGAATTTGTCGATGGCGACCAGAAGGTGTGTGAAGCCCCCGGGTGCCTTCTACAAGGGACCGATGAGGTCCAGACCCTATACGGCAAACGACCAAGTGATAGGTATTGTCTGCAGGGTCTGAGCGGGCAGGTGCGTCTGTCTCGCGTAGAATTGACACCCTCGGCAGGAGCGTACAATCCTAGTGGCATCGGCCACCACGGTCGGCCAGTAGAAACCTTGTCGGAAAGTGTTTCCCACGAGGGCTCGAGGTGCTGCATGGTGACCGCAAGCCCTCGAGTGTATTTGTTGTAACAGCTCTTGTCCTTGGGCGATAGATATGCATCATTGGAGAATGCCTGAGGGGCTGCGGTGGTACAACTCTTTTTCATCACCCAGTAAAACGAACGACTTGGCGCGCCGAGCCAATCGCCGAGCTTCGGCCTTGTCGAGGGGTAGCTCTCCTCGGAGGAGATATTCCAGGTACGGGGTCTGCCAGTTTTGGTTTGGCGCAACCCCATTTTGCTCTCCCTCGACGCGCAAGGCCTCACCCTCGGCGGCCGAGGGTACCTTGGGCTGGGCCAAGGTTACCTCGGGTTCGGGCGTGTCGTCGATTTTGACGGATGGTGAATGTATGTCCCTGGAGAAGACGTTCAGGGGAACCGTCGTTCGTCCCGAGGCTATTTTAGCCAGCTCATCCGCGGTATCGTTGTACCATCGACCAACATGGTTGAGTTCCAGCCCGTAGAACTTATCTTCCAAGCGCCGAACTTCGTCACAGTAGGCCTCCATTTTTCGATCGCGGCAGTGGGAGTTCTTCATGACTTGGTCAATAACAAGCTGCGAGTCACCACGAGCGTCGAGGTGCCGAACCCCTAGCTCGACGGCGATGCACAACCCATTAACCAAAGCCTCGTACTCGGCCATGTTGTTTGACGCCGGAAAATGGAGGCGTATAACGTAGCGCACATGTTTCCCGAGGGGTGAAATGAAGAGCAAGTTAGCACCCGCTCCGGATTTCATAAGCGACCCATCGAAGTACATGGTACAAAGTTCGGCCTGGATTGGAGCTGTCGGCAATTGGGTGTCGACCCATTCAGCTAGGAAGTCTGCCAAGACTTGAGATTTTATGGCGTTCCGAGGAGCGAATGAAAGTGTTTCGCCCATGAGTTCCACTGCCCATTTTGCTATCCTACCCGAGGCCTCTCGGCACTGGATGATCTCTCCCAGGGGGAAGGATGACACCACAGTCACCGGATGAGACTCAAAGTAGTGTCGCAACTTCCACCGTGTCAGAATTACTGCGTACAGTAGCTTCTGGATTTGTGGGTAGCAGATCTTGGTCTCGGATAGCACCTCGCTGATGAAGTAGACCGGCCTCTAGATGAGCAGTGCATGCCCCTCTTCTCGTCTCTCGACTACAATCGCGGCACTGACCACCTGAGTGGTTGCGGCTACGTAAATCAAGAGGGATCCTCCCTCAGCGGGGGGCACCAAGATGGGCGCATTAGTAAGGAGTGCTTTAAGGGTTTCGAGGGCTTCTTCGGCCTCGAGGGTCCAAGTGAAGCGCTCGGCCTTCCTTAAGAGGCGGTAGAAGGGCAATCCTTTCTCGCCGAGGCGCGAGATGAAGCGGCTCAGAGCCGCAAGGCATCCCATGACCCTTTGTACTCCTTTTAAATCTTTGATTGGTCCCATGTTGGTGATGGCCGCGATTTTCTCCGGGTTGGCCTCGATGCCTCGTTTGGAGACGATGAACCCTAGGAGCATGCCTCGGGGGACTCCGAAGACACACTCCTCGGGATTGAGTTTTACGCCCTTTGCACGCAGGCACCCGAAAGATACTTCGAGGTCGGAGAGGAGGTCGGAGGCTTTCCTTGTCTTGACAACAATGTCATCGATGTAAGCCTCGACCGTTCTACCGATGTGCTCTCTGAACACATGGTTCATGCACCTTTGGTATGTTGCACCTGCATTCCTCAAGCCGAATGGCATAGTAGTATAACAATACATGCCAAAAGGTGTGATAAAAGAAGTCGCTAGCTGGTCGGACTCTTTCATCTTGATTTGGTGATAGCCTGAATAGGCGTCGAGGAAAGACAGGGTTTTGCACCCAGCAGTGGAGTCCACAATTTGATCGATGCGAGGCAGAGGGTAGGGAACCTTCGGACATGCTTTATTCAATCCGGTGTAGTCTACGCACATCCTCCATTTCCCACCTTTTTTCTTTACAAGCACAGGGTTAGCTAACCATTCTGGATGGAATAACTCTTTGATGAACCATGTAGCCATTAGCTTGTGGACCTCCTCGCCTATGGCTCTGCGCTTTTCTTCATCAAAACGGCGCAGATGCTGCTTCACGGGTTGGGCACCGGCTCGGATGTCCAGTGAGTGCTCGGCGACATCCCTCGGTATGTCGGGCATGTCCAAGGGACTCCACGCAAAAAATTCGGCGTTTGCGCGGAGAAAGTCGATGAGCACTGCTTCCTATTTGGGGTCGAGCTCGGAGCCGATCCTGACTTTCTTGCCGGCGTCGTTGCTGGGGTCGAGAGGGACAAACTTAACCGCCTCGGCCGGTTCGAAGTTGCCGGTGTGGCGCTTCGCATCTGGCGCCTCCTTGGAGAGGCAATCCAGGTGGGCGATGAGGGCCTCGGACTCGGCGATGGCCTCAGCGTACTCCACGCACTCCACATCACACTCGTAAGTGTGGCGGTATGTGGATCTGACGGTGATGATTCCCTTGGGGCCTGACATCTTGAGCTTGAGGTACGTGTAGTTGGGGACGGCCATGAACTTGGCGTAGCACGATCTTCCCAGCACCGCGTGGTATGTCCCTCGGAACCCAACCACCTCAAAAGTGAGGGTTTCCTTTCGGAAGTTGGAGGGAGTTCCGAAGCAGATGGGCAAATCAAGTTGCCCAAGGGGTAGGACACGCTTACCAGGGACGATCCCATGAAAAGGTGCTGCACCGGCCCGAATCGTGGACAGATCGACCCCCAAGAGCCCTAGGGTCTCAGCGTAGATGATGCTGAGGCTGCTCCTCCGTCCATGAGGACCTTGGTGAGCCTAGCGTTGTCGATGACAGGGTCGATGACGAGCGGGTACCTTCCTGGGCTCGGTACGCAGTCGAGGTGGTCGTCTTGGTTGAAGGTGATGGGCTTGTCGGACCAGACTAGGTAGACCGGCGCCGCTACCTTCACCGAGCAGACCTCCCGGTGCTCCTGCTTGCGGTGCCGAGCCGAGGCGTTTTCCACTTGCCCACCGTAGATCATGAAGCAGTTGTGGACCTCCGGGAACTCCTCTTCCTTGTTGCCCCCTTTCTTGTGGTTGCCTTGGTCTTTGCCACCTTCTGCCGAGGGTTCGGCCTTGTTGAAGTAACACCGAAGCATGTCGCATTCTTCAAGGGTGTGCTTGACGGGACCCCTGTGATAGGGGCACGACTCCTTGAGCATATTGTCGAACATGTTGGCCCCTCTAGGAGGCTTCCGAGGATTCCTATGCTCGGCAGCAGCGACGAGATCCACGTCAATGGCGTCGCGTTTTGCTTGTGCCTTCTTCCTGGCCTTCTTCTTCGTGCCACGCTGGACGGATGCCTCGGGGGCATCTTCCTTCTGTCTTCCCTGAGGCTGCTTGTCCTTCCGGAAGATGGCTTCAACCGCCTCCTGACCAGAGGCGAACTTGGTGGCTATGTCCATCAATTCGCTCGCCTTGGTGGGAGTATTGCGTCCCAGTTTGCTCACCAGGTCTCGGCAAGTGGTGCGGCGAGGAATGCCTCGATGACGTCCGAGTCGGTGATGTTGGGCAACTCGGTGCGCTGCTTTGAGAACCACTGGATGTACTCTCGCAGGGATTCCTTTAGCTGCTGGCGGCAGCTTCGGAGATCCCATGAGTTCCCAGGGCGCACGTACGTACCTTGGAAATTTCCAGCGAAGGCCTTGACTAGGTCGTCCCAGCCAAAGATCTGCGCGGGAGGCAGATGCTCCAGCCAGGCCCGGGCAGCGTCCGAAAGGAAAAGGGGGAGGTTGCGGATGATGGGGTTGTCGTCGTCCGTCCCTCCCAACTGGCACGCCAGCCGGTAATCCGCAAGCCACAACTCCGGCCTTGCTTCCCCTGAGTACTTGGTGATGGTAGTCGGGGCTCGGAACCGGGCCGGGAACGGCGCCCGTCGTATGGCCCAGCTGAAGACTCGCGGACCTGGTGGTTCGGGCGAGGGGATCCGATCCTCCTTACTGTCGTAGCGTCCTCCGCGCCTGGGGTGGTAGCCTCGGTGCACTCTTTCCTCGAGGCGGGCTCGACGGTCGCGGCGGTGTTGTTCGTTGCCGAGGCGGTCCGGGGCTGCAGGCGTCCCGTCCCGTGTGCGCTCGGTGTGGACCGATACCTCCCGCATGCGTCGGGAGGACGTGCGCGATGATCCGAGGGGCACCCTCGCCTTCGGGAGGTAGAGCTTTCGGCTCGGCGGACTACGGCATCTTCCAGGAGATCCTTGAGCTCGCCCTGGATACGTCGCCCCTCGGTGGTGGATGGCTCCGGCATTGTCCGAAGTAGCATTGCTGCCGCAGCTAGGTTCTAGCCAGCCCCGCTGAAGGCCGGGGGCAGCCCTGCCCTGGCATCGTCAACGATACGGCGCTAGACGTCCCGGGCCCGATGACGCGCTCCTCCGGCGAGTGCTTGGCCTGCCCACTCCTGCTCGATGTTTTGTCGGAGCTGCACAAGTCACCCCGTTTCTTCGTCGAGCTTGGCCTGCATCTCGCGGAGTTGCTCAAGCTGTGTGTCCTGACCCCCAGAGGGACTTGGACCACAGCTAGCTCCCGCGGGATCTCAACGCGAGATGCAGGCACAGGGGTGTCGTCATCTTCTGGCATGCCAAGGTGGTTGTCTTCATCATGATCCCCCTGATCGATGTGGAAACACTCGCGACTTGGGTCGTAACCCTCGTCGCCGAGGCTATGGCCATCGTTAGAGCAGCCGAAGAGGTAGTAGTCACATGCGGACATGAAGTCTCGCATGGTACTGGGATCACGGAATCCGGAGAAATCCGAACCGAAGTCGGGGTCGTCCTCTTCCTCGGAACCCGTGGGTCCATAGGTTGAGACGGTCATCAGTCGGTCCTAGGTTTCCCACATATGGTACCCTGGAAGGTCAGGATACGCCCTTGCGAAGGCGCTCACCGAAGCGGGGTTGCTTGGTGGATCAAAGCTGAACCTAAAGGGAACAGGGTGGAAACGGATGGTACCTCTTGGTTGATGGACGGTGGTGAAGTCGCATCGAGGACGGAATGCACCGTTATCTCAAGTACGAGGCTAACGCCCAACAAGTCCTTCGCGAGGGTGCTGGCATCATCAGTCCGCTTGGGGTTGGCACGTTGCGGGGAAGCGACACCTGTCGTTGTCTCAGGTGCGAGGACAACACCCGGTATGTCCCCCGCAGGGGTGCCGGCGTCGTTGACTCGCTCTTGTTCGACAGCTGACGAGGTGCCGCCTCCTGCCTGGCCACGGTTGCCCCGTCTTCTCCTCCTCCGGCAAGGAGGGTGGCGGGGCAAACCCGTATGTTCCTCTTCTGCTGCGGGGAGATGCCGTCGTCGAGTTCGCCACCGCCGGGCGAGCCGACGACCGTCGTTGTTATCGTGCTGCGAGGGGAGGAGTATCATGTCGTAGTTGCCGTCGCGGGACATGAACTCAAGACTCTCGAAGCGGAGCACCGTCCCTGGCTGAAGAGGCTGCTGAAGGCTACCCATCTGGAACTCAGCGGGAAAGTGTTTGTCAACACGCAGCAGGCCCTACCTGGCGCGCGAACTGTCGGCATTTTGGACCCGCGAGGACCCTCAACCGACTAGTGAATTTGTTGCTGCGTGTCCCTACCCAGATGGGTTGATGCAAGATGGAACACAAGGGAGGGGATGAGGCTTATATTATCTTGCACCGGGGTGCTCGTAGTAGGGGTTACAAGCGTCGCGAGAGAGAGAGAGAGCCTGGCCCTGAGGTGAGCTGTCTGAGTTAGCCTCCTCTGCGTTTCTCCCACTCTACCTGCCTCTGCTCGTCCTCTCCCCCCCTTATGAAGGCCCTGGACATCCCCTTTTATAGATACAAGGAGATGGCCCAGCTATACAATGGGGGTGTAGTTATGTGCTAACGTGGCCGGCGGAGAAAAGTTCCTGAGCCCTGTATATGTGCTAACGTGGCCGTCGAAGACGTGCTTGAGCCCTGTAGAAGCGCAGCTGGCGGTGTGGCATGGATCATGCTGACGTTTCCTTGCTTCTGTAGGGAGCTGAGAACCATCGACGTCATGGGCGCACGCGGGGAACCATCATTACCTGTTACCAGAGTAATCTAGATGGGACACCGGTCTTGTTCCTTCGTAGCCTGAGGCAGCTAGCTAGGGGTAGGGTAATGATGTATCCCCTGTGGCGTGGTCGGTCCGAGCCCGAGGTCGGGCGAGGCGGAGTCTTCTCCTGATGCCAAGGACGAGGTCGGGCGAGGATGTGACTCCTCTCGAGGCCAAGGCTGAGGCCGAGGCCTAGGGCCGGGCGAGGCGGAGACCTTCTCCCGAGGCCGAGGCTGAGGCTGAGGCCTGAGGTCGGGCGAGGTGGAGCTCCCTGTTGCGCCCGAGGCTTAACTCGGGGGGAGATCGTGACTCAGTTTTACCCTGGTGGTTGGCACAGTAGTCGGAACAGGGTGAATAGTGTTGTTTTTATGTCAGAACGATCAGTAAAGGGGCGAAGTGACTGCGGTCACTTCGACCTTGCCGACTGAGGAGCGTGTGTCAGGATAAGGTGTCAGGAGATCCCTGCATTTAATGTGCATGCGATACGGTCGGTTGGTAAGGCGATTTGGCCGAGGTCGCTGCACGACAAAGCTTGCCCGAGCTGGACTTCAGGCGAGCCGAGGGTGCACTCACTGCCTGAGGAGGTCCTCGGGCGAGGCGTGAATCTGTCCGGGACTACTGTTCCCGCTCGACGCCGGGCTCGGGCGAGGCAAGATCGCGTCCCTTGGTAGATGAGGCCTTGACTTGAACCGTGCTTATTAGTCTTTACGGTTTGTTCTGAAGATGTTTTCCAGCCAGGTTAAGGAGTATTGGGGGTACCCCTAATTACGGTACCCGACAATTATATTACTAGACTTTTGTTTGGCTATAGCTATATGTAACATGACAACTTCATACAACCTGATGTAACTTACTCTGAGTTCGCGTGGTTTCAGTATGGAAGGCACTGTTAATGGTAGGATTAGACTCTAACTCTCTATATATAAGAGTGCTAATATTGTAACAAACAACCGGCACCTATTGTACTAGCTAGCACAAAACCGTTTGGTGTCACATTATATATACAACATATAAAGATTTTATAAACGTATTGTCGGGGACCATAATTAGGGGTACCCCCAAGACTCCTAATCTCAGCTGGTAACCCCCATCAGCACAAAGCTGCAAAGGCCTGATGGGCACGATTAAGGTCAAGGCTCAGTCCACTCAAGGGACACGATCTCGCCTCGCCCGAGCCCAGCCTCGGGCAAAGGTAGCCGACCCGGAGGATTCACGTCTCGCCCGAGGGCCCCCTCAAGCGACGGACACACCTTTGGCTCGCCCGAGGCCCAATCTTCGTGGAGAAGCAACCTTGGCCAGATCGCCACGCCAACCGACCGTATCGCAGGAGCATTTAATGCAAGGATCGACTGACACCTTATCCTGACGCGCGCTCCTCAGTCGATAGAGCCGAAGTGATCGCAGTCACTTCGCCGCTCCACTGACCGACCTGACAGGAAAACAACGCCGCTTGCCCCGCTCCAACTGCTGTGCCACTCGACAGAGCGAGGCTGACAGCAGCCAAGTCCAGCCTCGGGAGCCATGGGGAGCTCCGCCTCGCCCGACCCAGGGCTCGAACTCAGCCTCGACCCCGGAAGACGGACTCCGCCTCGCCCGACCCCAGGGCTTGGACTCAGCCTCGGCCTCGGAAGACGGTCTCCGCCTCGCCCGACCCCAGGGCTCGGACTCAGCCTCGGCCTCGGAAGACGGTCTCCGCCTCGCCCGACCCAGGGCTCGGACTTAGCCTAGACATCGGAAGACGAACTCCGCCTCGCCCGACCCCAGGGCCCAGACTCGACCTCGACCTCGGAGGAGCCTCCGCCTCGCCCGACCTCGGGCTCGGACCCGCCACGTCACAGGGAAGGCCATCATTACCCTACCCCTAGCTAGCTCAGGCTACGGGGAACAAGACCGGCGTCCCATCTGGCTCGCCCCGGTAAACAAGTAATGATGGCACCCCGCGTGCTCCATGACGACAGCGGCTCTCAGCCCCTTACGGAAGCAAGGAGACGTCAGCAAGGATCCGACAGCCCCGACAGCTGTACTTCCACAAGGCTCAAGCACTCCTCCGACGGCCACGACATCACATGAACAGGGCGCCAAAACCTCTCCGGCTGCCACGACGGCATGTACTTAGGGCTCTAGCTCCTCTCTGCTAGACACGTTAGCACACTGCTACACCCCCATTGTACACCTGGGCCCTCTCCTTACGCCTATAAAAGGAAGGTCCAGGGCTCTCGTATGAGAAGGTTGGCCGCGCGGGAGAACGGGCTGACGCACAAGGCTCTCTCTCTCTCTCTCTCCCACGCGGACGCTTGTAACCCCCCTACTGCAAGCGCACCCGACCTGGGCGCAGGACAACACGAAGGTCGCGGGGTTTCCCCTTTGCTGTTTTCTCCCCCCTTTGTGCTCCATCTCGCGCCGACCCATCTGGGCTGGGACACGCGGCGACAATTTACTCGTCGGTCCAGGGACCCCCCGGGGTCAAAACGCTGACAGTTGGCGCGCCAGGTAGGGGCCTGCTGCGTGTTGACGAACAGCTTCCCATCAAGCTCCAGATGGGTAGTTTCCAGCAACCTCTTCAACCCGGGACGATGCTTCGTTTTGAGAGTCTGGAGTTCATGTCCCTCGACGGTAGCTACGACATGATACTCCTTCCTCCGCCGCGCGACAACGACAATGGCGGCCGATAGCTCGACCGCCGGCGGCGGAATCGACGACGTCTTCCCCTCGTGGCAGAAGAGCAACATCCGGGTCTGTCCCGTCACCTTCCCCACCGACGGAGGAGGAGGCGGGGCAGGCATGGCCAAGCAGGAGGCAGCACCTCGTCGGCTGTCGAGCGAGTCGACGACGCCGACGCCCCAGAAGGGGACACGTCGGGCATCGACCTCGCGTCTGAGATGAAGACGAGCGCCATTTCCCCGCAACACGCCAACTCTAAGAAGACGGATGACGCCAGCACGCTCGCGAAGGACATGCTGGGCGTTAGCCTCGTACCTGAGACAACGGTGCAGTCTTCCCCTGACGCGACTTCGTCACCACCCGTCGATCAAGAGGTACCGTCCGTTTCCCGTTCCATGCCTTTTAGATCCAGCTGCGACCCACCAAGCGACCCCGCTTCGATGGACGCTTTCGTAAAGGCATGTCCAAACCCTCCGGGGTATCATATGCGGTCACCCTGGGACCGGCTGACGGTCGTCTCGACCTACGGGCCTCTGGGTTCCGAGGAAGATGATGAGCCCGACTCTGGTTGGGATTTCTCCGGGCTCGATAACCCCAGTGCCATGCGGGACTTCATGACCGCATGTGACTATTGCCTCTCTGATTGCTCCGATAGCAGCCACAGCCTTGGCGACGAGGACTGTGGCCCAAGTCGCGAATGCTTTCACGTCGATCTAGGGGGTCTCGACGAAGGCAACCATCTTGGTATGCCGGAGGATGGTGATCCCCCTAGGCCTGTGCCTCGCATTGACATCCTTTGGGAGCTAGCTGTGGTCCCAGTCCCTGCGGGGGGTCAGGACGCACAGCTCGAGCAAATCTGCGAGGTACAGGCCAGGCTCGACGAGGAAGCAGGACAACTTGTGCAGCTTCGGCAAAATATCGGGCAGGAGTGGGCAGGCCGAGCACCGGCCGGAGAAGCGCGTCACTTGGCCTAGGACGTCCAGCACAGCATCGCCGATGATGCCAGGGCGAGGCTGGCCCCGGCTTCCAGTGGGGTCGGCCAGAACCTGGCTGCAGCAGCGATACTACTCCGAGTGATGCCGGAACCATCCACCACCGAGGGGCGGCGTATCCAGGGAGAGCTCAAGAATCTCCTGGAAGATGCCGCGGTCCGACGGGCCGAAAGCTCTGCCTCTCGAAGGCAGGGGTACCCCCCGGAGCATTGCGCCGCGACTTCCCGATTCATGCGGGAAGCCTCGGTCCACACCGGGCGAACGCGGAACTCAGCGCCTGCAGCCCCGGGTCGCCTCGGCAACGAGCACCACCGCCGCGACCGTCGAGCCCACCTCGACGAGAGGGTCCGCCGAGGCTACCACCCCAGGCGTGGGGGACGCTACGACAGCGGGGAGGATCGGAGCCCCTCGCCCGAACCACCCGGTCCGCGAGCTTTCAGCCGGGCCATACGACGGGCGCCGTTCCCGACCCGGTTCCGAACCCCGACTACTATCACCAAGTACTCGGGGGAGTCAAAGCCAGAACTGTGGCTCACGGACTACCGGCTGGCCTGCCAGCTGGCCGAGACGAACGATGACAACCTCATCATCCGCAACCTTCCCCTGTTCCTCTCCGACGCCGCTCGAGCCTGGCTGGAGCATCTGCCTCCTGCGCAGATCTCCAACTGGGACGACCTGGTCAAAGCCTTCGCCGGCAACTTCCAGGGCACATACGTGCGCCCTGGGAACTCCTGGGATCTCCGAAGCTGCCTCCAGCAGCCGGGAGAATCCCTCTGGGACTGCATCCGGCGATTTTCGAAGCAGCGCACCGAGCTGCCCAACATCACCGACTCGGATGTCATCGGTGCGTTCCTCGCCGGCACCACTTGCCGCGACCTGGTGAGCAAGCTGGGTTGCAAGACTCCCACCAGGGCGAGCGAGCTGATGGACATCGCCACCAAGTTCGCCTCTGGTCAGGAGGCAGTTGAGGCCATCTTCCGGAAGGACAAGCAGCCTCAGGGGCGCCAGCCGGAAGATGTCCCCGAGGCGTCCGCACAGCGCGGCGCGAAGAAGAAGGGCAAGAAGAAGTCGCAAGCGAAGCGCGACGCCGCCGACGCGGACCTTGTCGCCGCCGCCGAGCATAAGAACCCTCGGAAGCCTCCCGGAGGTGCCAACCTGTTCGACAAGATGCTCAAGGAGTCGTGCCCCTATCATCAGGGTCCCGTCAAGCACACCCTTGAGGAATGCGTCATGCTTCGGCGCTACTTCCACAAGGCCGGGCCACCGGCGGAAAGTGGCCGAGCCCACAACAACGACAAGAAGGAGGATCACAAGGCAGAGGAGTTCCCCGAGGTCCACGACTGCTTCATGATCTACGGTGGGCATGTGGCGAACGCCTCGGCTCGGCACCGCAAGCAAGAGCGCCGGGAGGTCTGCTCGGTAAAGGTGGCGGCGTCAGTCTACCTAGACTGGTCCGACAAGCCCATCACCTTCGACCAGGGCGACCACCCCGACCGCGTGGCGAGCCCAGGGAAGTACCCGCTCGTTGTCGACCCCGTCATCGGCAACGTTAGGCTCACCAAGGTCCTCATGGACGGAGGCAGCAGCCTCAACATCATCTACGCCGAGACCCTTGGGCTCCTGCAGATCGATTTGTCCTCGATCCGGGCCGACGCGGCGCCTTTTCACGGGATCATCCCCGGGAAACGCGTCCAACCCCTTGGGAAACTCGATCTGCCCGTCTGCTTTGGGACTCCCTCCAACTTCCGAAAAGAAACCCTCACGTTCGAGGTGGTCGGGTTCTGAGGAACCTACCACACAGTGCTAGGGAGGCCATGCTACGCCAAGTTCATGGCCGTCCCCAACTACACCTACCTCAAGCTCAAGATGCCGGGCCCCAACGGGGTCATCACCGTCGGCTCCATGTACCGACACGCGTACAAATGCAACGTGGAGTGCGTGGAGTACGCCGAGGCCCTCGCCGAATCCGAGGCCCTCATCGCCGACCTGAAGAGCCTCTCCAAGGAGGCGCCAGATGCGAAGCGCCACGCCGGCAACTTCGAGCCAGCTGAGACGGTCAAATCCGTCCCTCTCGACCCCAGCAACGACGCCTCCAAGTAGATACGGATCGGCTCCGAGCTCGACCCCAAATAGGAAGCAGTGCTCGTCGACTTTCTCCGCGCGAACGCCGAAGTTTTTGCGTGGAGTCCCTCGGACATGCCTGGCATACCGAGGGATGTCGCCGAGCACTCGCTGGATATCCGAGCTGGAGCCCGACCCATGAAGCAACCTCTACGCCGATTCGACGAAGAAAAGCGTAGAGCCATAGGCGAGGAGATCCACAAGCTGATGGCTGCAGGGTTCATCAAAGAGGTATTCCATCCCGAATGGCTTGCCAACCCTGTGCTTGTGAGAAAGAAAGGAGGGAAATGGCGGATGTGTGTAGACTACACTGGTCTAAACAAAGCATGTCCGAAGGTTCCCTACCCTCTGCCTCGCATCGATCAAATCGTGGATTCCACTGCTGGGTGCGAAACCCTGTCTTTCCTCGATGCCTACTCGGGGTATCACCAAATCAGGATGAAAGAGTCTGACCAGCTCGCGACTTCTTTCATCACACCCTTTGGCATGTACTGCTACGTTACTATGCCATTCGGTTTGAGGAATGCGGGTGCGACATACCAAAGGTGCATGAACCACGTGTTCGGAGAGCACATTGGTCGAACGGTCGAGGCTTACATCGATGACATTGTAGTCAAGACGAGGAAAGCCTCCAACCTCGTCTCCGACCTTGAAACGACATTCCGGTGTCTCAAGGCGAAAGGTGTAAAACTCAATCCCGAGAAGTGTGTCTTCGGAGTCCCCCGAGGCATGCTCCTAGGGTTCATCGTCTCCGAGCGGGGCATCGAGGCCAACCCGGAGAAAATCGCGGCCATCACCAACATGGGCCCCATCAAGGACTTGAAAGGAGTACAGAGGGTCATGGGATGTCTTGCGGCCCTGAGCCGTTTCATCTCACGCCTCGGCGAAAGAGGCCTATCTCTGTACCGCCTCTTGAGGAAGGCCGAGCGCTTCACTTGGACCCCCGAGGCCGAGGAAGCCCTCGGGAACCTAAAAGCGCTCCTTACCAGCGCGCCCATCTTGGTGCCCCCCGCTGCCGGAGAAGCCCTCTTGATCTACGTCGCCGCTACCACTCAGGTGGTCAGCGCCGCGATCGTGGTTGAGAGACGAGAAGAGGGGCATGCATTGCCCGTCCAGAGGTCAGTCTACTTCATCAGTGAAGTTCTGTCCGAGACCAAAATCCGCTACCCTCAAATCCAGAAGCTACTGTACGCGGTAATTCTGACGCGGCGAAAGTTGCGACACTACTTCGAGTCTCATCCGGTGACTGTGGTGTCATCCTTCCCCCTGGGGGAGATCATCCAGTGCCGAGAGGCCTCGGGTAGGATTGCAAAGTGGGCGGTGGAGATCATGGGCGAGACAATCTCGTTCGCCCCTCGGAAGTTCATCAAGTCCCAAGTCTTGGCGGACTTTGTGGCTGAATGGGTCGACACCCAGCTTCCAGTGGCTCCGATCCAGCCGGAACTCTGGACCATGTTTTTCGATGGGTCGCTGATGAAAACAGAAGCGGGCGCGGGCCTGCTCTTCATCTCACCCCTCGGGAAGCACCTCCGCTACGTGCTACGCCTCCATTTCCCGGCGTCCAACAATGTGGTCGAGTACGAGGCTCTAGTTAACGGCTTGCTCATTGCCATCGAGCTAGGGGTCTGACGCCTCGACGCTCGTGGTGACTCGCAGCTCGTCATCGACCAAGTCATGAAGAACTCCCATTGCCGCGACCCAAAGATGGAAGCCTAATGCGATGAGGTTCGGCGCCTGGAGGACAAGTTCTACGGGCTCGAGCTCAACCACATCGCCCGACGATACAACGAGACTACGGACGAGCTGGCTAAGATAGCCTCAGGGCGGACAACGGTTCCCCCGAACATCTTCTCCCGAGACCTACATCAACCCTCAGTCAGGACCGACGACACGCCCGAGCCCGAGAAGGTCTCAGCCCTACCCGAGGCGCCCTCGGCTCAGCCCGAGCCGCCCTCGGCTCAGCCCGAGGCACCCTCGGCCCCCGAGGGTGAGGCACTGCACGTCAAGGAAGAGCGGAATGGGGTCCCGCCTAATCGAGACTGGCAGACCCCGTACCTGCAATATCTCCACCGAGGAGAGCTGCCCCTCGACCGAGTCGAAGCTCGGCGACTGGCGCGGCGCGCCAAGTCATTCGTCTTGCTGGAGGACAGGAAGGAGCTCTACCACCGCAGCCCCTCAGGCATCCTCCAGCGATGCATATCCATCGCCGAAGGTCAGGAGTTATTACAAGAAATACACTCGGGGGCTTGCGGTCACCACGCAGCACCTCAAGCCCTCGTTGGGAATGCCTTCTGACAGGGTTTTTACTGGCCAACCGCGGTGGCCGATGCCACTAGGATTGTACGCACCTGCCAAGGGTGTCAATTCTATGCGAAGCAGACCCACCTGCCCGCTCAGGCTCTGCAGACAATACCCATCACCTGGCCGTTTGCTGTGTGGGGTCTGGACCTCGTCGGTCCCTTGCAGAAGGCACCCGGGGGCTACACGCACCTGCTGGTCGCCATCGACAAATTCTCCAAGTGGATCGAGGTCCGACCCCTAAACAGCATCAAGTCCAAATAGGCGGTGGCGTTCTTCACCAACATCATTCATCGCTTTGGGGTCCCGAACTCCATCATCACCGACAACGGCACCCAGTTCACTGGCAGAAAGTTCCTGGACTTCTGCGAGGATCACCACATCCGGGTGGACTGGGCCGCCGTAGCTCACCCCATGACGAATGGGCAAGTAGAGCGTGCCAACGGCATGATTCTGCAAGGACTCAAGCCACGGATCTACAACGACCTCAACAAGTTCAGCAGGCGATGGATGAAGGAACTCCCCTCGGTGGTCTGGAGTCTGAGGACAACGCCGAGCCGAGCCACGGGCTTCACGCCGTTCTTTCTAGTCTATGGGGCCGAGACCATCTTGCCCACAAACTTAGAATACGGTTCCCCGAGGACGAGGGCGTACGACGACCAAAGCAATTGAACCAACCGAGAAGACTCACTGGACCAGCTGGAAGAGGCTCGGGACATGGCCTTACTACACTCGGCGCGGTATCAGCAGTCCCTGCGACGCTACCACGCCCGAGGGGTTCGGTCCCGAGACCTCCAGGTGGGCGACTTGGTGCTTCGGCTGCGACAAGACGCCCGAGGGCGCCACAAGCTCACGCCTCCCTGGGAAGGGCCATTCATCATCACCAAGATTTTGAAGCCCAGAACATACAAGCTGGCCAACAGTCAAGGCGAGGTCTACAGCAACACTTGGAACATCCGACAGCTACGTCGCTTCTACCCTTAAGATGTTTTTCAAGTCATCCATATACCTCGCTTACATACAAAGTATAACCATCAAGGAAGGGTCAGCCTTGCCTCGGCAAAGCCCGACCCTCCCTCGGGGGCTAGAAGGGGCGAACCCCCTTCTGCGTCAAAATTTTCCTCGGAAAAAGTCTTTCTGCCAGAACATCTTTCGTGCTTTTCGACTGCTTCGAAAATGGGATCCTGAAAACGACGGAGTACACGTAAGCAGGCAACGCCGACCGAGCCGAGGGACTCCTACGCCTCTGGTATACGGATACCTCACTCATCACCTTCTGCGATAAGTAACTCACGCTCGGATAAGCGATTCCGTTGACCGAACAAGTCTTAATGCTCGAAAACTTTTCTGCCGAAACGATTATTCGTGCCTTCTCGACTATATCGATAACAGAATCCTACGGACGAGTAAGAGCACACGTAAGCGGCAAGGCCGACCGAGCCGAGGGACTCCTACGCCTCCGAGATACGGATACCTCACTCATCACCTTCCGTGAAAAGTAACTCTCGCTCGAACAAACAATTCTGTTACCGACAAATAAGTCCAGATACTCGAAACAAGGGGAAAATAAACGCAGCTTTATAACACGACGACGATATGTTTGGGCCTCGACGGCCGCAAAAAAACATACGCACACTACAAGATAAACTGTTCCTGCAGGGTCAGACATCAGTGGGGGAGCAGCAGCACCCTCGGCGTCGACTCCACCTTCGGCGGAATCCGAACCGGCCTCGAACGACAGCACGGTCGGAGGATCTCCACCTCGAAGGAACCTGTTGGCACCATGCCTGAGCCATCATCGCCGGGGTCTCCTCCGGGAACCCGGCCCGAGCAGACGGCTCGACCGGCCGCTCCGTAGCCTCAGCCAGCTGTCCCCCGAGGACATCAGCCCGGCTCGTGGCCTCGGCAACCCGACTCCGGTGTCGGTCCTGCTAGTGGATGGCCCGACCAGGCTCCAGCCGACGAAGCTTCTTTTCGAGCCAACTCTGCCTCTGTCCATGCTGGCACCGCTGCCTCCGGCTCTAGCTCATCGCAGAGCGGTCGAGGGTTCCTTTAACTAAGCAAGAGAAGCCTCGGGCAGCAAGGCCGACCGAGCCGAGGGACTCCTATGCCTCCGGGATACGGATACCTCACTCGTCACCTTCGCACGAGGCAACTCACAATTGGTTAAGCGGTTCGGCTAGCTGACAGGCGAGTCCTAGTGCTCGAAATGAGGAAAAACACGGCTTCACGCCAAAATACATACATGTTCAGGCCTTGATAGCCACAATGAACAGACACCGGCACTCAAGGTGCCATTACGAACGGAACTCCGGTTCCACCCCCGCAGGTACGAACAACCCCCCACATTGGAGAGCCTGCGGGGCGACGAAACCCCAGGTGGCTCACAGCCGCCCGCTCCGGCAGCAGCGACAACGACCTCCGCTCCGGGTGGCCAAACAGGAGCAGCGATGACCTCAGGGCGGACGCTGCTGCGACGAGCCCCTCGCCCACGTCCCCACTCGAGGAGCGAGGACAAGCTATCAAAGCCAAAGAGCTGGAGGCCCGGAGCGCGGATGGTGGCGGCGATCCCATCGGCGACGAGGACTTCTTCAGCCGCCACCACCTCAGCACCGACGACGGCAGCCATCTGCCCACCGGCAGATCCCCACTCGGATCCTCCTGGACGGGCAAGCACCAACCTCCGCGCGGAGGCGTCGTACTGGAGCAAAGGCAGGACAACCAAGAACACGAACGCCGCCCTAGCAGCGCACGACGTCTTGGGCGGTCCTCCGATGCGCGCAGCGCAATAGCCGCTCGTACGGCGGAAGGGGGCACCGAGAGCCGAGCTAGAGCCAGCTGAGCCAGCGAGCCCAACGCGCTGAAGCTGACGACGCTCGCGGCCGACCAGCTCCGCGTTGTCGGAGTCCGCCCCTTCCACTAGGCCGGTGAGCGCCCTCTCCCCTGAATGCTGAGGGAGAAGGTGACCCACGAACCCGCGCGGGAGGTAGAGCTCCGGCTTAGCCCGCCCTCCACCCCAGCAAGGATGATGAAGATCCTTGAAGCTGAGGGCGGGGCAGAGGCCGCAGCCCAGCTCGCTTCTCCCCACCATCAAGCTGGTGGTCACCGTATTGGGTGACCACCAGCGAGGGGATGCAGCCGGGCTGCCTGATGAAAATCCTTGAAGCCGAACGATGGCTGAAAGGTACCAACTTCCGTGAAGTTGCGTTCCTCCAACGACGACAAGACGGAAGAACCACGGGCGCTCCCCATCCGGGGGCTCGGAAGGTTGAAGGGTGTGATGCATGAAGGGAGTGCAAAGACATGGTTGCCATCCAAGGGGGTCACCCTCCTTTTAAAGGCGACTCTCCCCACTTGCGTCCTCAGTCGTCGCGGGCTGAGTCTTCACCAACACGCTCCAAGGTCCTCCCCCTACGACACGGGGGCTGGGTCCCACGCGTCATGCAAGCTGGCCCAGGGCAGAAGAAGCCAAACTGCCGCGCGCGGTGCACGTAACTGCCCGGCGGTTACAAGCACTCCTCCACTTTCGCCCAGACCAGCGGGTGAAAAGGCGGACCGCCATGCAGGCGGCATGCAAACACGCCAAGGGGGCGCACCCTTTCGACTCCGACGCATCCAGCGTGGAGGCCAAGGCCCACACGTCATGTAACCGGCGCGTCGGTTACTGCGTGCGGGAAACTGCACCGCCACTTGCGCCAGTACCGCGCCTTCTCGACTGTGGAACCGGTGCCTCGACTCGAGGCAACCCTTCGCATGGCCCAACAGTGCCAACTGAGAACATCGGTCACGGGTCAGTCAGCCGCGGGGAAGGCGCGACAGTCGATATGGCCAAAAGTGGGCCGACAGTAATGGCGACGGCAGGTGGGCGAAAGCAGCGGTCACGTCGTCTGTAGGCTCACGTCCCCTCCTGGGACAGTGAGAGAGCCCTCTCCCACGGAGTGAAGACGGCGCGCCCGTGTTCCGTTCCTCAAACGGCTCGCGCACGCACAACGGCAGCCTCGCGAACCACTCGTCCCGTCGCATTAACTCTACGGCAGGACATGCGGCACCTTTGGCAGGCGAAGCAGGCGACGCTTCACCTCCGCCATAATGACCGCGTCAAAAAAGGTGCACCGCGTCGTTCGATTTCGTATCCTTTTCCTCTTCCTCTTTCTCTCTCTTGCTACAGGGACCGGGAAAGGGCATACTCCGAAAGGGATCCTTCTCCACGAAGGAAGTGGGCCCCGAGCCCCCCTACTGATCAGAGGTTCGAAGGCTGGCCCCTCGGAAGGGATCGACAACCGCCTCAGAGCACTCGGGCTCCGAGCCCTCCTACTGATCAGAGGTTCGAAGGCTGGCCCCTTGGAAGGGTTCGACAGCCGCCTCAGAGCACTCGGGCTCCGCGCCCACCACTGGTCAGAGGTTCGAAGGCTGGCCCCTCGGATAGGTTCGACAGCCGCCTCAGGCCACTCGGGCTCCGCGCCCACTACTGATCAGGGGTTCATAGGCTGGCCCCGAAGGGTTCGACAGCCGCCTCAGAGCACGCAGAGCGAGGGATGACTCTGGGTACGTCCGATACATGGCCGAGGCTCGGGCTACGCTCCCGAGGTACCCTAGGACATTTCCGAGACCAGCAGGAGTGATTCTGTAACGGAATCCCATCAGAGGGACACATCGAGCCCTCGGACCCTATCAAACGGGACCGGGTCCGGCAAATCACCTGCAGGTACTTTTGGAGCGCGCCTCTGGGCCACTAGCCGACCCTTATCGAACGGGGCACGGGCGTCCACTCGGATCACCCGTTAGCAACTCACTAGAGACACCATGTTCGGTGCCCCCCGAGGGCAACATGGCGCTTCCCCCCCTCCTCCTTGCGGAAAGGCGACGCAGGGGCGTATGAAAAAAAGCTGAGTCTGTCCTTGACCGTCCTCTCGCTCTGTGCGGAGGCTCGGGGACTGCTCTCGCAAACCCGGCTCCGGCTAAACCGTTGACAGCGTCAACATACCAGCCCGAGAACTTGAAACCTGACTATGCACCCGGGCTACGGTCAGTTCGCATGAGGGAACAACCAGACCGACCAAAGCATCGCGAAACACGCTAAGACCTCGAAGGAGTCAAACCACTCCTCCGAGGCCTCGGGGGCTACACCCGGCGAGTGCGCTCGCGCGCACCCACCGGAACGAAACGCAACCAAGAAAGGCCGGTCCCCTTGCAAAAAAGTGCGCAAAAGCCTCCAAGCGAGTATCAACACTCCCTTCGAGGCTCGGGGGCTACTGTCGGGGACCATAATTAGGGGTACCCCAAGACTCCAAATCTCAGCTGGTAACCCCCATCAGCACAAAGCTGCAAAGGCCTGCTGGGCGCGATTAAGGTCAAGGCTCAGTCCACTCAAGGGACACGATCTCGCCTCGCCCGAGCCCAGCCTCGGGCAAAGACAGCCGACCCCGGAGGATTCACGTCTCGCCCGAGGGCCCGCTCAAGCGACGGACACACCTTCGGCTCGCCCGAGGCCCAGTCTTCGCGGAGAAGCAACCTTGGCCAGATCGCCACGCCAACCGACCGTATCGCAGGAGCATTTAATGCAAGGATCGACTGACACCTTATCCTGACGCGCGCTCCTCAGTCGACAGAGCCGAAGTGACCGCAGTCACTTCGCCGCTCCACTGACCGACCTGACACGAAAACAGCTTCGCCTGCCCCGCTCCGACTGTTGTGCCACTCGACAGAGCGAGGCTGACAGCAGCCAAGTCCAGCCTCGGGCGCCATGGGAAGCTCCGCCTCGCCCGACCCAGGGCTCGGACTCAGCCTCGACCCCGGAAGACGGACTCCGCCTCGCCCGACCCTAGGGCTCAGACTCAGCCTCGGCCTCGGAAGACGGTCTCCGCCTCGCCCGACCCCAGGGCTCGGACTCAGCCTCGGCCTCGGAAGACGGTCTCCGCCTCGCCCGACCCAGGGCTCGGACTCAGCCTCGACCCCGGAAGATGGACTCCGCCTCGCCCGACCCCAGGGCTCGGACTCAGCCTCGGCCTCGGAAGACGGTCTCCGCCTCGCCCGACCCAGGGCTCGGACTCAGCCTCGACATCGGAAGACGAACTCCGCCTCGCCCGACCCCAGGGCCCAGACTCGACCTCGACCTCGGAGGAGCCTCCGCCTCGCCCGACCTCGGGCTCGGACCCGCCACGTCACAGGGAAGGCCATCATTACCCTACCCCTAGCTAGCTCAGGCTACGGGGAACAAGACTGGCGTCCCATCTGGCTCGCCCCGGTAAACAAGTAATGATTGCACCCCGCGTGCTCCATGACGACGGCGGCTCTCAGCCCCTTACGGAAGCAAGGAGACGTCAACAAGGATCCGACAGCCCCGACAGCTGTACTTCCACAAGGCTCAAGCACTCCTCCGACGGCCACGACATCACATGAACAGGGCGCCAAAACCTCTCCGACTGCCACGACGGCATGTACTTAGGGCTCTAGCTCCTCTCTGCTAGACACGTTAGCACACTGCTACACCCCCCATTGTACACCTGGGCCCTCTCCTTACGCCTATAAAAGGAAGGTCCAGGGCTCTCATACGAGAAGGTTGGCCACGCGGGAGAACGGGCCGACGCACAAGGCTCTCTCTCTCCCACGCGGACGCTTGTAACCCCCCTACTGCAAGCGCACCCGACCTGGGCGCAGGACAACACGAAGGCCGCGGGTTTCCCCTTTGCTGTTTTCTCCCCCCTTCGTGCTCCGTCTCGCGTCGACCCATCTAGGCTGGGACACGCGGCGACAATTTACTCGTCGGTACAGGGACCCCCCGGGGTCGAAACGCCGACACGTATGATCATGAATGTCAAAATATAAAGAGGGGAAAGTTATACGTTGCGTGAGTATTTCGTTGGCTGTTATCACGCGGGGCGTTGTACGTCTGATCTTCCAGGTGTCCTCTAGTGTTGCCACCCATTGATAGCCGCCAGCAACCAGCTGGTCCTAGGTCAAGATGTCAGGTGCCAACGCTTATCGGCTGATTGGTTGGTGGGCCGCGCGAAGCCGGGCCGGCGCGAGCCTGGCCAGCCGCATACGCACGTTTCGGGCGTATCGGCGGATGCAGAAAAATAGCTGTAAAATGAATTATTTTGCATCTATTCATGCAGCTCATGTCTGACACATATAGGTAATCAAATAGGTGCTTGTATAAAGTCAATACATACGATAACTCAGGATTAAATCACTACCGGACACAGCTCCTTTGCCGAGTGTCTCAGACACTCGGCAAAGGCTATTTTACACTCGGCAAAGGCTTTGCCGAGTGTAACACTCGGCAAAGGCTTTGCCGAGTGTAACACTCGGCAAAGAACGCTCGGCGAACTGTACATCGACAACGGCCTCTTTGCCGAGTACTTTTTGTCGGGCACTCGGCAAAGAATTTGCCGAGTGCCATTTGACACTCGGCAAAGAAAAGTCACCGTCACGGTGCCAAGTGACGGTGACGGATCCTTTGCCGAGTGTCTTCTTTGGCACTCAGCAAAGAGGCCAATTTTGCCGAGTGTTTGCTCTCACGGCCCTCGGCAAAGACGGGTCCAGTGGGCCCCACCGCCAGTCCCTGTGCCGAGAGCTCTCGTAGGCACTCGGCAAAGGAGGCTTCTTTGCCGAGTGTCTAGTGGACTGGCACTCGGCAAAGAGTCCTCCAGTGGGCCCCTTTGCCAGTCCCTTTGCCGAGTGCCTTGACCACAGCACTCAGCAAAGATGGCTTTACTGGTTCCCAGGTTTCCTTCTTTGCCGAGTGCCATGGTCAGCACTCGGCAAAGATGGCTTTACCGGTTCCCAGGTTTCCTTTTTTGCCGAGTGCCATGGTCATAGCACTCGGCAAAGCTACCCTTTGCCGAGTGTTACACTCGGCAAAGTGACCAGGAAGTCCCTTTTTTATTTGTTTTTGCTGTTCCATCCAAACAAACAAAAGATATATATCATTCACATCACATTATATATCAATCGCATCACAGAATCAACACATTTATCATCAACACCATATATATCACAAATATCACCACATAAATCAGGTTTCACAGCACATAAGTCTCACTAAGTATCTCACAAGACCAAGTATAACTAACATCACCAACACTCACAAATATAAGTCTGGATCATCACAAAACATATCATCAACGAGGTGGGCATCTGGACTGGTTCGGCGAAGGGCTGGACGAAGCGTGAGGGTTGTTCGACGCCGCCGATTGACCCTGCACAGAGAAGAGATTGCATGTGTGAGAACATATGAATATATATCATACAGTACTAAAAATTTGATACTCATAGGAGTAGTGAACTCAGCAGGGTCAGCTGTAGGGAACAACAGAGGTGGTGGAGCATGACCCTGTGCGGCGCCAAGGCTCTGCATGTACGCGAACATCTCTGCCATCCTCTTCTCCAGCTCCTCACGTTGCCTCCTCTCATCATCTAGCTGAGTCTGTAATATTTTCCTTAATGTTACGATAATGCAAAGAGAAGATATATAATAATCAATGAACGATGAATAGATAAGGAATAACCTGGAGTTGCTGGATACAATGTTGTGAGTTGTCCTGCCGAGGTCGTATGGCTGGGCTCGCGCTCGTGCTCCTTGCTCGCACCTGAGAGAGAGTGGGGGTGGAGGACGAGTCGATTGCCCCGTCGGCAATCCAGTACCGCCCATGCCTCTTGCCTCCTCCGACCCTCATGAGGACATCTCCGTCGATGTCCTCGGTCCTCGGATTGTAATCTGGCCCATGGACCTCCTTGGCCATGGCGGTGTACTCACTGAGGCGGCTGTGGACGACGAGGTTGGTGTACGCCTCGGGCCCGTCATCCGGGTTGTAGGTGACGTCGGACGTCGCCTTCCCCTTGTGGGCCATAGCATATGCCGAGAACGTGGAGCAAGGCGCGCCACCATGTGCCGCCGACTGCGAGAAAACCAACGAGATGGTTAGAAATCATGTCTAATCGAAAGTTATATACCTAAATAAAAAAGAGCGCGTACCCATGCTTCCGCGTATTTGCCCAGGCTGCGGCTGCCTTGATGGTGGGAGGGACCTTGCATCATCAAACACCGTTCCCGGCTAGCGTTGTGCGCCTCGTCCCACTCAGCCGAGCACCACCTCTGCACCATCTGCTCCCAGCACTCAGGATGCGCGGCGCACCAATGAGGAATCATCTAAAAAAAATACAAGTACATGGCATATCAGAAGATAAAATTAAGCATATTTAGTACCAATAATAAAGTTTTGTATTTACCTGCAAGTACTGGTCCAGAGTCAACGACATGGTTCAGGCGTCCTTCTTGCTCACCTTCTCCCCAAGGATGAAGCCGTGGTAAGTGACGATGGCCTGGATGCGCGCCTCGTAGTGCATGTCCACGACGAGCTTCTTACAGCTCGTGGTAGCCACCACATCCGCCCTGGCCTCGTATCCAGCCTCGCATCTGAAGAAATCCTACATACAAAGACGATGTATCCATATATTATTTCAAGAATATGCAACAAATGCGACTTATTAAACAATATAGTGCGAGGAAGACTTACCCACAACTCTTGCTTCACCCGCTCCGCCTTGTTGTTGAATTGTCTGCCGTCCCGATCTACTGCATCGGGGGCGACGGCGTAGTGGTCGAAGGTGTATGCTGGGCTCGTCACTCCGGCGTACTCGACAAGTCCAGGGAAGTGTTCCCTGTATAGAAGGCCAAGGATGCCATTGGGGTTGCGGCCGTGACCCCCTGCAGTCTCCAAAACCATCCAAGACCTGTCCAAGTGATTAAGATAAAGTATTAGTTTCTATTATTAATTTGAACATATAATATGAAAAAGCAGCAACAACATCTAAAGTTACCTACCTCTCTCCATCGGGTCGTATCAGCGGACGTCTGTCACGAAGTATGGGTCGCTGAGGGAGACTCGCGGGACCTCGCAGGTAGATGCTCCTCGAACCTGAGGAGCCAGAACCTGAGACGTCCTGTTGAGCGGCGTCGTCGTCGTCGTCCTGCTGCGCCGCATCGACAGCGGCTTGCTGCTCCACCAGCTGCTGTACGGCGTTGTCCTGCTGCACCTCCTCCTCCGTCCTACGGGTGCTCCTCCTCCCCCTCCCCCTCCCCCTCCCCCTCCTCGTCCTCGTCCCACCGCCCACCATCTTTGTCCAACAACCTGCAATTAAAAGTAAGCAATTAAGCACAGATAAAAAAATATGTATTTAGAAACATATGCAAAATAAATGAAATATAACATTACATCGATTAAAAATAATCTTCATATGTGTCCGGGTTAGCCGGATCATAAGTGTCATCATCACTATCAACCATTTCATAGTCAACACCATCTGAAGGCGCAATTTCGTCATTGGCATTGCCTTCAAGCATTTCTAAGTCATTCTCATTTTGCACCTCATCATCCTCCTCATCAACAACCATTTCAATATCTACTTCCATTCTGATCGCTTCGGTTAAGTCTATCTCAAATCGCCCTTCGAGCCCATCTTCTTGGAAGAACTCTCCGTCATATGTGTCCGGGTCTAAGTTATAATCTTCATCATTTGGAACAGGTAATTTACCGTGCGGTGATACCTTATACACAACATCCCAACCTTTAAGATGTTGTTTCGTTTGGCACACATATGGAAGATAATACACTTGTGTGGCATGTTAGGCCACAATATAGACATCGTCTCCTGGTAAGGTGGAATCCTGTCGAATTTCGACTAGCCCAAGATTAGAATGTGTCTGTCTCGTAACTTCAGGGTCAAACCAATGACATTTGAATATCACTGGAGTAAGAGGTTTGGAACCATAAAAATTGAGTTCATATATTTCTTCAATTCTTCCATAATACTCGACCTCGTCAAGCCCGGGCGTAAAGACTCCAGAACACGTGGTTTTTCGATTGGGCCGACTTTGGTCGTAGCTTGTTGTGCGAAAACGGTATCCATTGATGTCATACCCAGAAAATTTCCTGACCCTATAGGCAAAGCCATTGGCTACTTGTCTCAACTCGGCACTCATAGACGGCTCTCTTTGGCCCTGCAAGTTCAAACACGCTAGATTGTTATATTATTCGCACGTAAGAGCAACTTCAAATGACAAACTAAGCACGTACCTTACGTTTAAACCAGGAAATGAAATCGGGCAATCCATTTCCCGCACCCTTTCCAAGAAGGGTATCATATTCCTGTGGAGTTGGGTCCCTTGATCGACGCCAGAATTCATGAAGAAATTGCTCCATGTATGGCGTCACCTCTTCAAGGTTGGTCAATACATATAGCATGATATGGCGCCACTCTTCATGTCTCAGGGTCTTGGTGGTCGAACCACTCGCGCTTCCGAGTTGCCCTCGAAAAATGCTGAGGTTCGATTCATTGTCGCCATCATTGTAACGAGGGGGTGGATTATGCACGCTCGGTAGTTTGTCACCATAGTAAGTTGTTGTGAAGTTTGACACCTCCTCCAGTATGTATGCCTCTGCAATGGAAGCCTCGATTTTGCATTTATTTCTACATTTCTTTCGGATAGTCTTTAGTCATCTCTCGATTGGATAGCACCAACGTCCCTGCACAGGCCCCCCATTCGTGCCTCATACGGGAGATGAAGAATCAAATGCTGCATCGGATTGAAGAAGCCGGGTGGAAAGATCTTCTCCAACTTACACAGTAACACGGGTGCCATCCTTTCCAAGTCTGCAATCATGGTCCGAGCTAACTCTTTTGCACAAAGCTGGCGGAAGAAATACCTCAACTCTGCAAGCGCTAGCCAGACATGCTCAGGGACATAGCCTCGAACCATCGCCGGAAGAATTCGTTCAATCCATATGTGGAAGTCATGACTCTTCATCCCTAAGACTCTCAGAGTAGATAAGTTCACCCCCTACTAAGGTTAGCTGCATACCCATCATGGAACATTAACATCTTGATCCACTGTAGTACTTCCTTCCTCTGGGCCCTGCTCAGGACGAAATCGGCCTTAGGCCTTCTCCATGTCTTTCCACCACTAGGCGGCTTCATCTCTTGGTTTGGTCTATCACATAACTCTGCCAGATCCACTCTTGCCTTTACGTTATCCTTTGACTTATCAGGAATCTCCATAATTGTTGCCCAAAGTGCCTCGGCGACATTCTTTTCAGTGTGCATCACGTCAATGTTGTGTGGAAGGAGCAGGTCATCATAATAGGGGAGCCGAGTCAAGCCCGACTTATGTGTCCACATATGTTGCTCACCATATCCCACAAAACCACCTTCTGGGTTGGCCACGAGACCATCTATCTGTTGGCGAACTTCGGCACCAGTCATCATTGCAGGTGGGCGGTCTGTCACCACGACACCTTTCGTAAAGTTCTTGATGTCTAGTCGGAATGCATGGTCAGGAGGGAGAAATTGTCGATGTTTATCGAATGATGAATATTTGCCACCCTTCTTCAACCAAATGAACCTAAGAGCTTCCTTGCAAACTGGGCATGGGAACTTACCGTGAACACACCAGGCGCAAAATAGCCCATACGCCGAAAAGTCATGCATGGAGTACTGGTACCAAACATGCATTTTGAAGTTTGTCTTCGTAGCTCGGTCGTACGTCCATACCCCTTCCTCCCAAGCACGGACCAATTCATCAATCAAAGGCTCCATGTACACGCCCATTTTATTCCCCGGGTGTCCAGGAATTATCAACGACACGAATATGTTCTGTCTTTGAAAGCATACGTCGGGGGGGGGGGAGATTGATGGGGATAACGAACACGGGCCAACATGTGTATGGGGCAGCGGTCATTCCATAGGGATTGAACCCATCTGTGGCTAGCGCAACACGAACATTACAAGCCTCTTTGACTTTCTCATGGTGAATGGCATCAAAGTGGGTCCATGCTTCACCATCGGATGCGTGAACCATCTTGTCAGGATTGTATCGTTTGCCTTTTTTGTGCCATGTCATCTGTTTCGCGGATTCCTCTATCATGTATAGACGCTGGATCCTCGGTATGAACGGAAGGTGGCGTAGGATTGTCACGGGGATGTCGAGCTGCCTCTTCTGTCCATCACCAGAGTCTACCTCCATGAACCTAGACGATTTACACTTCGGACAGTACTTTGCCTCAGTGTGTTCTTTCCTAAATAGGACGCAGCCCTTCGGACAAGCATGTATCTGCTCATACGTCATCTTGAGTGCACGAAGGAGTTTCTGTGCCTCGTACATGCTCTTTGGCAGAACATGATCCTCCGGAAGCAGGCTGCCAATAACTGTCAACAAACCATCGAAGGCGTCTCGACTCATGCTATACTGTGACTTGAACGCCATTATACGCCCAATGGCATCCAGTTGAGAAACCTTTGTCTTGCCGTGAAGGGGTTTCTGTGCCGCGTCAAACATGTCGTAGAATGCCTTTGCGGTCGCCTCTGGCTCGTCCTCCATACGTCCTTCGGCGAACTGTGCCTCGTGATAGTCGTTCAACATGTCCGCTACCCCGGCATCAGCATCGTAATCCTCGACGCGTTGTCTCACCACCTCCTCTCTCGTGCGATGCGCTTCACCATGGAAGATCCACCAAGTATAGTCCGGCGTAAATCCATTCTTCCAAATATGTTCTACCATGACCTTCTTTGTTTTCCTTTTCCTGTTGGCACATTTGCTGCACGGACAAGGGACTAGACTAGCTCCTTTAGCAGCTTCGCCAAATGCCCGTTCCACGAAAGCATCGGTCTTCCTAATCCATTCAGGGGTGACATCATTACGTTGAACGCGGCCCGTGTACATCCACTCACGGTCCTCCATCCTCTAACATATATAACCGAGTATAGTTTAATATAGACATGTAATGCATGTACACTACGTTCCTACCTTCTAATAGGTGAGGATAGGTCCTAATCCCACTCGCGGTTGCGTAGATGGAGTTAGTTTCCATGCTCTACTCCGATCTGAGATAGAATTTCGACAGCACCTCCCCGCTGTTCTCCGGATACACGTCCTGGCAGGGACAGTGTACTGTCCGGAGAACAACAGGGAGGTGACGCCGAAACTCTGTCTCGGACCGGAGTAGAGCATGGAAACTAACACCATCTACGCAACCGCGGGCTATCCAAAAAACGTGGACAATTCGAAACTGATACATTTGTAGATATGCAAAGATCTGCATATCTACACTGTATCTCTTTCAAACGGGAGACGCCTAACTGGGTTACGTGATCTACGACCATGATGCGGAAATTGAGGTTATACCTAGGGTGACGGTGGAATCAGGCTAGCGGGGCTATGGCGGGTTGGTGCAGTGGCGACGCGACGCGGTGCAGGCAGACCCGCAGTGGCTAGGAAGACAAGTATCTTCTCTGTAAAAAATAAACAAGCATGTCAAAAAAATCGGCAGCACTTCCCCTGTACGGGGAGGTTTCCAAAACCTGCAAATAGATCTAACAGCACGATGGCTGACACGCACATATACAAACGACACGATGAATGCAAGTCACATCTAATTGGCATCCATATCCACCATCACACATATTTCAACGGCATCCATATCCACCATCACATTATGCCAAATTAACACAAATAGTATAAACTCTCTAAACACACATACTAAACTAATTAAACTCACTAAAGTCACTATATTCACTAAAAACATATAGTATAAACTCACTAAACACACATACTAAACTAATTAAACTCACGAAAATCACTAAATCCACTAAACACATATACTATAAACTTAATAAATACATACTAAACTAATTAAACTTATTATACTCACTAAATTCGTCGGAGAGGGACCGGGGTAGAAGACGGGACGGTGTTGGGTCGGCGATGGCGGTGGCGCGACGGCGGTGGGCGCGGCGGTGGTCGCCACGGGCGCGGGAGGCCGGCGGCGCGACAACGGTGGCGGGGCGCGGCGGTGCTGGGCGCGGTGGCGCGACGGCGGTGGGTGCGGCGGTGCTCGCCGCGGGTGCGGGAGGCTGGCGGCGCGACGACGGTGGCGGGGCGCGGCGGTGGTTGCCACGGGCGCGAGCGGGTGGCGGCGCGACGACGGTGGCGGGGCGCGGCGGTGGTCGCCACGGGCGCGAGCGGGTGGCGGCGCGATGGCGGCGAGCGAGCGAGTGAGAGTGAGAGAGAGAGATAGTGAGTGAGGGCGCCGTAACAGCTATTAAAACGTTCTTTGCCGAGTGCCCGCGATCCGGCACTCGGCAAAGATTTTTTTAAAATTTAAAAATAAACTTTGCCGAGCGCCGGATCTCGGGCACTCGGCAAAGACGCCTTTGCCGAGTGCTAGCTGTAGAGCACTCGGCAAAGATGTGTTCTACAGACTTTGCCGAGTGCCAACGGACAGGCACTCGGCAAAGCCGCCTTTGCCGAGTGCTAACTAGACAGCACTCGGCAAAGTATATTTTATTTTATTTTATTTTTGGTAACCAAACTTTTTGTGGTGTGTTCCTACACTATGTAGACCTACAAGTACCATTTTGGTACAATTATAAAAGTGTTTTTTATAACTATTAGATTTAGTTCGTTTATTTGAATTTCTTCGGAAAATTCATATTTGAACTGCAGGTCACTCGAAACTTGGGAAACCGTGCATGCGAAAATGATACCCGTCTTATTTAGCACAAGTTACGACCGATTCCAGGAGCGGACCGGAAACTTCGAGCAACATGCTCACTAAACATGGCCGTGAACTTGCCATCCATATGTTTAAAAATTGTATAAAACACAAACAAAGTCAGAAAATCATGAAACTTGTCCACGTGTCATGATATCATATGTACAGGTTGTGATAAAAAAATTGAGAATGTTTGGACAAAGTTGTGAGACACTATGTGTAGAAACCTAAGAGAACTACACATGAAATCATAGAGTTTCATTGTGGATCTCTTAGGTTTGTACACGTAGCGCGTCATAGTTTTCTCGAAATTTTTTCAATTTTTTATCACAGTCTGTACATATGATATCATGACACGTGGACAAGTTTCATGATTTTCTGACTTTGTTTGTGTTTTATACAATTTTTAAACATGTGGATGGCAAGTTCACGGCCATGTTTAGTGAGCATGTTGCTCGAAGTTTCCGGTCCGCTCCTGGAATCGGTCGTAACTTATGCTAAGTAACATGAATATCATTTTTGCATGCACGGTTTTCCAAGTTTCGAGTGACCTGCAGTTCAAATCTGAATTTTCCAAAGAAATTCAAATAAACGAACTAAATCTACTAACGATTGAAAACTCTGTTATAATTGTCCACAAATGATAAATATAGGTCTACATAGTGTAGGAACATACCACAAAAAGTTTGGGAGACAAAATAAAAAAAATAAAAATATACTTTACCGAGTGTCTAGAGAAGGCACTCGGCAAAGCGTCCTTTGCCGAGTGCCCAATATGTGGCACTCGGCAAAGATTGATGGCCGTCAGCTGTAGACGGCCGCTAACGGCCCTTTGCCGAGAGCCGTCTTTGCCGAGTGTTTGACTCTCGGCAAAGCAGTCTTTGCCGAGTGCTGGGCTGTGCCGAGTGTCCCGCACTCGGTAAATAAGATCTTTACCGAGCGTAGGACTTTGCCGAGTGCGACGTTCGGTAAAGTCGGCTTTGCCGAGTTCCCGATAAAAAGTCGGCATCAAGTGTTCAAATGGCTGCGGGGGACGCTGAGATGGGCATAGAGAGAACATTGACTAGGTGAGAAATGTTTTACTCGTGTCATAGTTCATTCAAGTATAGCCATGTCTCTTCTCTTCCCCAGTTATTTTGTAACTGAATGTTCCTAGCCATTTCACGATTTTTTTATGTTGATTTAGCATCCAGATATTGTAGCCCTTGATTATTTTTTGTTGCATGTAATTTTTGTTGTTTTCTATTGCTAGTGCGGCTTCTAATATTAATAATAGTTCAACAGCTCATTTTTCTTATAGGTCTAGTTGTTTATTAGTATCACTTGTTTGTTGGGGTCCTCCTATTTTTTGGGTTATTGTTCTCGATTGGTAGCCTTTTCCTAATCTAAATGCTCATGAACTTATATAGTATAGAATTAGACAGCGTTCTATCGGGCGCTATAAAATTTCTTTGATACAACTCCTTTGATACAACTCTAGTGTCATATCAACGAAGACATCATGTGTTAGCGAATGCTTCAGGATTGTGCTCTAATGCAGCCTCCCAAATTTCATATATGCCTTTCTGAAATAGAGATTAACAACAATATCAAATATTAGTGTCTGATACTTGAAACTGTTTCGGAGGCGTAAGGTACTAATATTAGTGTGCCCTTGGCTGTTTGCAATTCCCTAAATTCAATCAAGATGATAAGTGTTTACTTCTTTGTATGTATGAAGGAGAGTGGGATACTTCCCAGTTTTCCAAACATGACTTGGGATACTGAAAAGAGTCTATTGTTCAATGACATTGGTTCTGATGCTTCTGCTTCATGTTTAGAGTCAATGGCTTGTGTGTCCGTTAACTCTAGCTCCAAACTACCGTGGAATTAGATCTCAAGGCATTCTACTAAACTGTAATACTGGAATAAGACCAATTCTAAGCATGATTCTAAATGCCAGGAAATCGAGAGAAAAAACAAGTACCGCAATCACACTTACCTTTTGCTATAACCACTGAGAGTGGGAGTTTCCATGCCTTTAAACTGAAACAACGAAGAGGGTGAATCAAAACATAAGTAATAACATATTGACTTTTTAGCGTGATGGTGGCTAGAGCCTTAAGCAGTGGACAAAGCTTGACGTGACCTGTGCCGCAGTCGGGTCCAGGTCTCTGCCACTGCCTTGGGGACCAGGCCGCCGAGCTCCTTGGCGTGGGCGGTGCAGCTACGCCCAATGCCAACGACCTTTGTGCTCGTCACCGTAGTTGCTGCCATGGTCGGTGAGTGTTGGTGGACCGGAGGTTTGAATGAGAAAGTGAAGGCGAAGGAAATGCAAATTGCTTCGGAGCCCACCGATCGGACATTTAATTATCACAAGGCATCAATGGGTGGAGCATAGGCGAGGTGGGACCCGCGGATGTTGCCATCGCTATCACTGGACAGCCTCGCCCATGCGGCCATGCCTCCTCAGTCGTGCGAACAGCATGCTTCCAGCTCCCACTCAGTGTGCGACCACGTGTCAGGCTGTGAAAGCGTCGTAGAAGCGGGAAGTGCCCGCTTGAAGGGAAAAGAGATTTCTCCGACACGCATCGACTCGTGATGGGCAAATGTCCCGTGAAGCGCGGGGAGGCATCTAAAAGGGGTGAGGTTTTAATAACTTAGACTAGTTTGCCAAAAGTACTCTTGTCGTCTCCCTTGGTGTCACCAGAGCAAGCAGCCTAGGAACTTTTTTTAATCTGTGTGCTTTTGTTGCTTGAACTATGGTGGCTGTTGATAAACTCTACTATGGTTTCCTAACTACAGTCTACAATGTAGTTACTACTAATAAATATGTAGGCAGAAGAGGGGGTGTAGGGTGAGTCTTGAGTTTCTGTTTCATTCATTTCCCCATGTCAGAGAGAGAGAGAGATGAACGAAGATGTGTTGTTTTTGTTGTCCTTGTATTTTTGTCTTCTCTTCTCTCAATAATTTTTGTATGCATACCATATTTTAGATTGGAGTGGTTGTTGTAGAGATCAGCCTAAGCTAGAGGGATTCATGTGGTTATTGTAGCGATTGACTTAAGCTAAGGAAGCGATTTGCTAGGTCTCTTTATTAAATGACGCTATATGCGCTACTAACCTTTCCCTAATCATTTATGAATCTAGTTATTCGATATATTGGGCCTCAAACAAATATAGTCTATATATGTTATTCTACGTACAAATAGATGGCGATAGTGAGCCACTTCTTTTGTTTAGGATTGAAAAAAAGCTCGAGGCTCGCGAGCCAGGTTTTTGAACTCGTTGGTGTAGTGAGGCGAGCCAAGTTGGCTCTTTCGAGCTTGCGATCTGTGCCAAATTAATCAACCTATAGTGAGGCGAGCCAAGTTGGCTCTTTCTAAATTTGCTCCTAAAGCAGTAGAAGGCTTTTTACTTGGTTATGACTCAAACACAAGGGCATATAGAGTCTTTAACAAGTCCACTGGATTAGTTCATGTTTCTTGTGACATTGTGTTTGATGAGACTAATGGCTCCTAAGTGGAGCAAGTTGATCTTGATGAATTAGATGATGAAGAGGCTCCATGTGTCGCGCTAAGGAACGTGTCCATTGGTGATGTGTGTCCAAAAGAACCCAAAGAGCCTACACAAGCACAAGATCAACCATCATCTTCCATACAAGCATCTCCACCAACTCAAGATGAGGAAATGACTCAAGAAGAAGAGGAGAAAGATCAAGATGATGAACCACCTCAAGAGGAGGACATCGATCAAGGGGGAGATGAAGATGATCAAGACAAGGAAGATGATCAACACCCAAGGGTCCACCAAGCATTTCAAAGAGATCACCCTGTCAACTGCATTCTTGGTGAGATCCATAAGGGGGTGACCACTCGATCTCGAGTTGCTCATTTTTGTGAACATTACTCTTTTGTATCTTATATTGAGCCATACAGGATAGAGGATGCACTAAGAGATCTAGACTGGGTGGTGGCAATGCAAGAGGAGCTCAACAACTTCACGAGGAATGAGGTATGACATTTGGTTCCACGCCCTAACCAAAATGTTGTAGGTATCAAGTGGGTATTCCGAAACAAACAAGATGAGCATGGTGTGGTGACTAGGAACAATGCCCGAATTGTTGCAAAGGGATATTCCCAAGTCGAAGGTTTGGATTTTGATGAAACCTATGCACTCGTAGCTAGGCTTGAGTCAATCCGTATATTACTTGCCTATGCTACTAACCATGGCTTTAAGTTGTATCAAATGGACGTGAAGAGTGCCTTCCTCAATGGCCCTATCAAGGAAGAGGTATATGTTGAGCAACCTCTCGGCTTTGAAGACAGTGAGTATCCTACACATGTATATAAGCTCTCTAAGGCGCTTTATAGGCTCAAGCAGGCCCCAAGAGCATGGTATGAATGCCTAAGAGACTTTCTTCTCACTAATGGCTTCAAAGTTGGAAATGTCGATCCTACTCTCTTCACTAAAACAATTGCTAAAGACTTGTTTATAAGCCAAATTTATGTTGATGATATTATCTTTGGGTTTACTAACAAGTCATCTTGTGAAGAGTTTAGTAGGATTATGATACATAAATTCGAGATGTCTATGATGGGGGAGTTGAAGTATTTCCTTGGATTCCAAATCAAGCAACTCGAAGAGGGCGCCTTCATTTTCCAAACTAAGTATATTCAAGATATTCTCAAGAAGTTTGGAATGAAGAATGTCAAACCCATCAAGACACCCATGGGAACAAATGGGCATCTCGACCTTGACACAGGAGGTAAATCTGTAGATCAAAAGGTATACTGATCGATGATAGGTTCTTTACTCTATTTATGTGCTTCACGATCGGATAGTATGCTTTCAGTATGCATGTGTGCAAGGTTCCAGGCAAATCCTAAGGAAGTTCATCTTAGGGCCGTGAAAAGAATCATGAGATATTTAGTTTACACTCCTAAGTTTGGGCTATGGTACCCCAAGGGATCTACCTTTGATCTAATCGGGTATTCTGACGCCGATTATGCTAGATGTAAAATTGACAGGAAGAGCACATCAGGGACTTATCAGTTTCTAGAAAGATCTCTGGTGTCTTGGGCTTCAAAGAAACAAAACTCAATAGCCCTATCCACCGCTGAAACCAAATTTATTGCTGCGGGATATTGTTGTGCACAATTACTCTGTAAGAGGCAAACTCTTAGGGACTATGGCTACAAGTTGAGCAAAGTCCCTCTCCTATGTGATAATGAGAGTGCAATCCGCATGATAGATAATTCCGTTGAACACAGCCGCACTAAGCACATAGGCATCCAGTATCACTTTTTGAGAGATCACCAACAAAAGGGGATATCGAAATTGCTTATGTTAGCACCCACAACCAATTAACTGATATCTTCACCAAGCCCCTAGATGAAAAGGCTTTTAGCAAGCTTAGGAATGAGCTAAATATCCTAGATTCTTGGAACTTTGATTAAAATCTTGCACACATTGCTCATTTATATACCTTTGATCATGTCTCTTTCATATGGTACAAAATGCATATTTCTTATTCCTCTTGTACCAAAATTAAGACTAATGTGTTTTCAAGTATATTTCTATCCTTAGTCTTAGATTGAAAGGGAAATGGAGTAATTAGCAAAGGCAAGGCTTCCTCTACGACTCTGACGGTATCATATATCCTTTGCCCTACTCATAAAATTTCATTCATATCCTTTTCAAAGGGGAGAAATATGTAAAGGCCTTGAATTCTTCGTTTTTGGCACTTATTGCCAAAGGGGGAGAAATTCATATAGGCCTAGAGCAAAAGGACCGCACCACCACCCTGTTTTCCAAAAACTTTTTCCAAAAAAAGGGAAAAACAATAGGCATTTGCAAAACCCCTCTTGACAACTAAGGGGAGAATTTATTAAGGGGGAGTTTTTTAGCCAAAGGAAAAGCATTTGAAATAGGGGGAGAGTTTTCAAAACTTGAAAATGCTTTTAGAAATCATATTCTTTTACTATTGGTTATTCGCAAAAGAATTTCAAGAAACTTTTCCAAAAGATTTGCAAAAACAAGCTAAGTGGTGCAAATGTGGTCCAAAATGACAAACTAGAAGAAAGCAACCATGTATGCTAAGAAATACTTTAAATTGGTTCAATTCAAAGTAACTTATGCATATCTGTCAAATTGCAAACTAGTTACATTTCTACACTTTGCATTTGCTTTGGTTTGTGTTGGCATCGATCACCAAAAAGGGGGAGATTGAAAGGGAAATTGTAACACCCCTGGTGTTTATATTCCGCTCGACAACGAGTATGAATTTAAGCACGTAATATCAGTGGATAAAACAGATGCTAAATTTTAATCATCTTCGTCTATCGCGATTTTAATATCGCGTCTGTTTCTGTCTATTTAGACTCCTAAAATTTTCTCAAATTTCGGAACGTAATTGTTCTAAAAGCTTGTGAGCCTGTGCCCAATTAAAATCGCATCTGTTTCATCTGTCGCGAGCTTGACATCATTTTTTATCTATCCGGGCTCTTCCTAAATTTTCATGATGCTCGGAACATAGTTGTCCCGAAAATCGGTGCGTCCGGTGATTATTTAAAATTCATCGCTCGCGCGAATACGAATTCGGAAGCCCGACCCACTCGGATAATTTTATCCCGAACAGATTAAGAAGAACTTGGCGACTAAGTTTTCAGTGCAAAATAATTTAATCCCCTTTTTGTTATCCGTAACATCGCATCTACGGATTTCAATTGAATTGTTCTCTAGTCGAGTGTTCGAGTAGCGAACGAAATTCGTCTAAATTCAACTAAATCGAACGTCGACTAAAATATCGAATCTAATCTCTTCCGGTTTGAACCCGTCTCCAACTCGCTCCCATGACGATGCTGACATCGTCTACAGGGAATTCCGATTGCGATGCCGCATTTGGCTCGCACGGTTTAAAATTTATTTCTTTCTAAAGGTCGAGCCTAGTGCCGGTTTAAAATTAATCAATTAAGTCTAATTGGAAAGATCACCTAAGTACTTCTCTCTTGTTCGCGCGGTCTCTACGAATTCGGTAGACACTACTAAAGGCAGGCTGTTTAAATAAAATGAACCTGAACTAACCAAAACTAGAGCAATTGTTAGCAGGTTCATTTTCCTATTTAAATACCTGAGAAAATAATATGGTAACCAAAAATGATTTAAATTGACCCATTTGATCTCGTCCAAAGTAAATTCTAATATCGAAACATGGGTTTCTGAAATTTTATTTGTTAAAGGAAAATATCTCCTTCTCAGATTTTTCTCCAGCGCTCACTGCCTCAACTTATCCAAGTCGTCACCGCCCTGCTGAAGCTACCGGTTGGTCTTATCTCAATGCAAGCTCCTTCACGTAAAAATCTTCATGTGTTCTTATCGCAAGTACACGAGCCCAGCGATGCCCAGCCGATTTTTTTTCCAGACAATCTCTATCCCTATCGCCGTTCTTCATCCCTGATATTCTTCAAACCATCGCCGCTTATCTCTTGTATAAATCCATCGCGCGTTCTCTGTCTTCCTTATCTTCTCCCAGCCAAGTCCCAGCGCGCGGTGCTCCAGTGGCGTCTTCTCCTTGCTGTGCTCGCCGGAGCTCCTCCAGCTCGACCGCTCGGCTTCCCCTAGCCTCTTCCCCTGCGAGCTCGACTCCTGCTCGCCTATGGAGTTCGCCCAGCTCCCTGCTCCGGTGACTAGGGCTCGGCGTCCGGCTCCCTGGATGCTTGCCCTGCTCGCCGCCATCCTGCTCGGCCAGCGCATCCCTTCTCTGCTCTCTCTCTCTATTCCCTGCTCACTGGCAGCCGACTCCCTCTACCTCCCATGGACGCCAGCCGCGCCCCTGGTTCCTGCCTCTGCTCGCCGTGGAGTCTACGCGCGCGCTGCTCCCCTATTGGCCGCGACGAGCTCGCCCTTTCTTCAGCCCGGTTTCTGTTTCTCATCTGCTCCTGCGTCGCGCGCGAGTCCCTCTGGCCGTCTTCGCTCCCAGCGCCGCGCACACTGCTCCTTGGGGCTCGGCCGCGACCTCGCCGTCGTTCGGCAGCTCCAGCGCCTCTGTTCTTCCCTGCGCGCGCGTTCCATCCCGCGCTCGGCGCTTTCCTGCTCCCAAGTCCGGTGCCCTGCCGAGCTTGACCCTTACCGTGCGCATCTCAGCTGGTGCCCATGGCCGCGCCCGGCTTCTTGCTCCACCCATAGTCGAAGCTCCTTCCGGTTGCCGTCGCTCGTCGTCGTCTCTTCGTGCTGGACGACTAGTTTGCCGTGGTCGCGCGTAGTTCCCTGCTCGGCCAGGATAGTCGCACCGTCGATTCCGCTTGAGCCCCTTCGCGTTCGTCGATGCCCCCTGGCTCGACTCTGCCTAGTTCGCGTCCTGCTCGCCTTTGCGTCGCGCGCGTAGCGTTTCGTTGTTCCTGCGCGTGCTGCCGCGAAGCTCTCTGTTCAGTTCACCTTCGTCGCGTTGTCGTACGCGCGAAACTGCTCGTGGTCAATATCAAGTCAGTGACGCGCGCGCTGGACACGGTAAAACGTTGCGTGAGCTTGTGTCCGAGCCCGCCCGACCGTGACCTCGCTTTGCTTCTCGCGTCGCTACTCGCCAAGTCCTTCCACAGTCCGCGCCATAAAATTCACTCGGACACGATCTCGTCGTCATTCCGCGCGTCAGCAAGAAATTCCAAGAATCAGATGAAGACAAAGCTAGCAGCGCGATATTCCCCAAGCGCTTGACAAATTGCCTAGATCGGAAAATCGCTACCGATCTCGTGGATTCGTGTCAGCTGTGGAAATGGTAAGCTGATGAATTATTCAGAATAGTTCGATCGCTGAATAAATTATTGTGCTAGTGCGATGTTCATTAGGTGCTCGATAATTGCGTGAGTCACGAAACTCTCGTCAACTTCGCGGTTCTTGCGATTGTCGAGCCAGATTCAGTTTTAGCAAGTTATTTCACTATTCCGATTAATTAACTGAATTAGTGGACCGAGTAGAATTTTGGCAAGCATGTGTGATGATGAAATATTTTAATCACTTATAAAGATGTAGTATAATTTATAAAGAAAGGGATTAATTCAGAATTTAATTAATTAACTGATAAGTTGTGATTAGGCTAATTGTATTTCATGTGTATAATTTGATGTTCGTGATGTTTGCGTTAGGTTCGAAAAGCGTAATTATTGCACGTAGTCGTATATTAATAACTAGTGTTTTCGTACAAAATTGTACAACGCCTCACCGCTAGGTGTTAAATTCGCTATCGCGTAGCACTATTTAGGTTTGTAATATTCTCGTTTATATGCATTCATGTGCATAATGCATTTTATTCAGGTACGTTAATTAATCGCGTGATGCGGAGAACGACCCAAGTCGACCCCAAGCATGGGCCAATCCACAGGATGATGCTAATGGACAAACCTGAAGAGGATCGTCCAGTGGACATCGTCTAACAACACTAACCTAGTGTTACCCAGGCAAGCCCCGGTGCATGCAACCCCTTCTGTCGGTGTTTCGACCCCGGGGGGTCCCTGGACCGACGAGTAAATTGTCGCCGCGTGTCCCAGCCCAGATGGGTCGGCGCGAGACGGAGCACGAAGGGGGGAGAAACGGCAAAAGGGGAAACTCGTGGCCTTCGTATTGCCCCGCGCCCAGGTCGGGTGCGCTTGCAGTAGGGGGGTTAGAAGCGTCCGCGAGGGAGAGAGAGAGACCGTCCGCCGGCCCGTTCTCCCGCGCGGCCAACCCCCTCGTACGAGAGCCCTGGACCTTCCTTTTATAGGCGTAAGGAGAGGGCCCAGGTGTACAATGGGGGGTGTAGCAGTGTGCTAACGTGTCTAGCAGAGAGGAGCTAGGGCCCTAAGTACATGCCGTCGTGGCAGCCGGAGAGGTTTTGGCGCCCTGTTCATGTGATGTTGTGGCCGTCGGAGGAGTGCTTGAGCCTTGTGGAAGTACAGCTGTCGGGGCTGTCGGATCCTTGCTGACGTCTCCTTGCTTCCGTAAGGGGCTGAGAGCCACTGTCGTCATGGCGCACGTGGGGTGCCATCATTACTTGTTTACCGGGGCGAGCCAGATGAGACGCCGGTCTTATTCCCCGTAGCCTAAGCTAGCTAGGGGTAGGGTAATGATGGCCTTCCCTGTGACATGGCAGGTCCGAGCCTGAGGTCGGGCGAGGCGAAGGCTCCTCCGAGGTCGAGGTCGAGTCTGAGCCCTGGGGTCGGGCGAGGCGGAGTTCGTCTTCCGATGACGAGGCTGAGTCCGAGCCCTGGGGTCGGGCGAGGCGGAGTTCGTCTTCCGATGACGAGGGTGAGTCCGAGCCCTGGGGTCGGGCGAGGCGGAGACTGTCTTCCGAGGCCGAGGCTGAGTCCGAGCCCTGGGGTCGGGCGAGGCGGAGTCCGTCTTCCGGGGTCGAGGCTGAGTTCGAGCCCGGGGTCGGGCGAGGCGGAGTCCATCTTCCGGGGTCGAGGCTGAGTCCGAGCCTGGGGTCGGGCGAGGCGGAGTCCGTCTTCCGGGGTCGAGGCTGAGTCCGAGCCCGTGGTCGGGCGAGGCGGAGTCCGTCTTCCGGGGTCGAGGCTGAGTCCGAGCCCTGGGTCGGGTGAGGCGGAGCTTCCCATGGCGCCCGAGGCTGGACTTAGCTGCTGTCAGCCTCACTCTGTCGAGTGGCACAACAGTCGGAGCGGGGCACGCGGCGCTGCTTTCCTATCAGGTCGGTCAGTGGAGCGGCGAAGTGACTGCGGTCACTTTGGCTCTATCGACTGAGGAGCATTAAATGCTCCTGCGATACGGTCGGTTGGCGTGGCGATCTGGCCAAGGTTGCTTCTCCGCGAAGACTGGGCCTCGGGCGAGCCGAAGGTGTTTCCGTCGCTTGAGGGGGCCCTCGGGCGAGACGTGAATCCTCCGGTGTCGGCTGCCTTTGCCCGAGGCTGGGCCTGGGCGAGGCGAGATCGTGTCCCTTGAGTGGACTGAGCCTTGACCTTAATCGCGCCCATCAGACCTTTGTTGCTTTTGTGCTGATGGGGGTTACCAGCTGAGATTAGGAGTCTTGGGGGTACCCCTAATTATGGTCCCCGACAGTAGCCCCCGAGCCTCGAAGGGAGTGTTGATACTCGCTTGGAGGCTTTTATCGCACTTTTTTGCAAGGGGACCGGCCTTTCTCGGTTGCGTTTCGTTCTGGTGGGTGCGCGCGAGCGCACCCGCCGGGTGTAGACCCCGAGGCCTCGGAGGAGTGGTTTGACTCCTTCGAGGTCTTAGCGCGTTTCGTGATGCTTCGGTCGGTCTGGTTATTCCCTCATGCGAACTGGCCTTAGCCCGGGTGCATAGTCAGGTTCCAAGTTGTCACACCCGGTTTTAGAAGGCAAACCGAATGCGAACTATGTACGTGCCAGGATCAGAACTCACGTACACAGCGATTACATAAATGAACATCATCACACAATGCTCGAATAATAACATAAAAGAGTACTTATTACATCATAGAGTCATAGACATCCACATAGTCATTGTCTTAACAAGTAAATCAAAGTGCTAAACGAAACGCAGTAAAGATAAGGCCTTCACAGGCAGCTGACTGGGGGTTGCCGCCAACCCACACCTAGAATTCATCGTAGTCTTGGAACTCCTGGAAGTCTCCTTCCACGGCTTCGCCTTCTCCTGAGCAGTGGTTACAATGCGGACAACCTGGTGTTTTGTGGTAAAGCAAGGATGAGTACACATCAACGTACTCAGCAAATGTCCCGTTTGGCTGAGGAGGACTAGCTTTATGTGGGGTTAGGCTCCAGCAGTTGCTTTTAGTTGGTCAAGTATTTATCATTAGTAGAAGCCAGATTTTAGCATTAACCAATCCGTAAACCATTTCCTCATCGAGGAACATCATCATCATAGTCGAACCAAAACCATATCATAACCATTGTATCTCGAACCATCTGTATCCCTAATCAAAGAGGATCCCAAGGCTGCTCTTAACCGTGAGCACGGCTGATATACCAGTTTCACTACCCTCTGCAGAGGTTGCACACTTTACCCATGAGTCATGATTCCCTTTCTACCCGGGGAGAGCTACTCCCCATTGACCACTACCTAGGTGGTCCGGCAGGGCATCACTACGTAGCTTTTACAAAGATTCCCTAGAGGTCGTAGCTGCCCGTTAGGTTTCTCCAGTTTGATAAACACAGTACCCCTCCCCGCAGGAGAGTGACTAACAAAGAGCAAAACGAAAGAACCTCGGCACTCAGCCTCGGCAGAGCAAGCACTGTGCCTGGACCCCATTGACGGCACGACGGCTAAGCAACTACACCTCTAGTTCATCTAATTAATCAGCTAAGGGCATCCCATTTCACCCCCATGGTTGCACTGTTATCCCGGGTGGTCTCTCAACGAACCAGTCCTTACGAAGAGGTACTCAGGAAACAGCCTGAGCCCCCTAGAGTATCACAAGATCATCAACCTCAACAGGATAACAGTATCATAAATAGCCACATCATGTTCATTGATTATGTTAAAGCAATAGCAAAGTGCTAACCATAATAGCCCATAAGGTCATCAAGGATAAAGTAAAGTGCAAAGCTAGTCAATCCTTAGGTCTCAAGTAAGTAATGCGGGGTAGTAAGTTATGAATGAATAGGACATAATGGGACAGAGGACACTTGCCTTCACCAAACTGCTGATCAGGGACTTCCTCTGCAACTGCCTCGGGAAACACAGACTGCTCGTTGTCTACGCAAAGCAATCATTCACACTATGCACTTGGGAAAATAACAAACAAAAACAATATACCAAACATATGCAGCAGAGAGGGGTCACAAGTTCATAACAGAAAAGGGATAGGCACTCTAGTGTTCCCTAGGTCTGGGGTAGAGGACTACACAAAGTGATTCACTATCTACTAATCAGGTCTAAGTTAGTGGTGGGATTAAATAATTATCTGGTTTAAGTTCCTAAACTTAAGTGTTTAAGTCCATAAACTTAAGTAATCCAACTTTTATTAAAGTCTACTCATTTCCAATTATCTTAAATAAGGTTTCAATAGTCTTAATCTGTCACACCCGGCTTTAAGGAACGAAGCCAGGTGCATCTCATACATGCGCCAAGAAGACAACATATATAATAACAGAGTGTATAGAGATAAATGTCATAAAACATCAGAGTATTTATTACATAGCGGAAGACTTATTACAAAATAAAATAATAAAGATAAAACGAACTAAGGATCGTCAGCGCCAATGTCAACTGAGAAACGCCACCTAGATCAGATCATACTCCTCGCCTTGTGGCTCCTCCTGAACCACCTGCTCTTCTCCTGTGGGGGGGTGTGAGACAGCAAGGGTGAGCTCACACATGATCATCGCTCAACAAGTTGTGGGGAATAATGTGACATGAACTCACCAAAGGTGGGAGCTCATGGAGTGTAAGGCTTATCAAAGAGAATGGTTAAAGCTGAGCATTGCTTTTAATGTTGGTCAAACTTTTATTAGCAGTTACTAAGTGTAAGTAAATACCAAACCTTAAATAAAATAATAGAACAAAATTAATAATAAACCCATGCATATGCAAATGACAAAATTGAATTTAGGTTTCATAATTTAATCATCAGAGAGTCCTGAGCCGCTCATGACCGTGAGCTCGGCTAGTATACCAGTTTTACACTCTGCAGAGGTTGTACCCTTTACCCACAAGTCGTGTATCCCATGTCGCCAGGGTTAGCTAGGCCCTTAGACACTACCAAGGTGAATGGCTAGGGATCCACTACGAGGCCTTTACAAAGTTCCACTAGCTTCCGAAAACCCGCTACAGTTTATGGGAAGAGCACTTGCAAGAATCCCCCGTCCGACCGCCATCGCAGCTAAATCAACCCGAGAACCTCCTTGCATGCAACTCCCCTACTGCCCTTGCCCCTTTCGGGTAAGGTAGTCTTCCACTAGCTTTCCTAATTAATCAGCCAAGGGCGTCCATAAACCCTTGTGGTGGCACATGTTTCTCAAGTTAAGCTCTATGTTCCAATTAACATTAATGATCTTGACATGAACATAAATAGAATAACAAAAGAATTGGAACATAGATATAATAAATGATTATCCCAAAACCATGTAAAGCAATAGCAAAACTACCCAAGTGATTCAGGGGTAAACAAGGTAATGAGATAAACAATCTAGGGTGACCTATCGGGTCCCATCAAAATTAACATATGCATGGTAGATGATTATAAAGAACATTATTGGGTAACAAAAGTGAATCAAGGGCACAACTTGCCTTCAATGAGCTCCTGCTCAGCTACTTCAACCTGCTGCTCACCAGGATCCTCAGTCACGTGCTCTTCTACTCGCCACAATACAAACAAGCACAGTGCATATAGAGAAATTAACATTACACCAAACATGTAAACAAAATACACAGTAATATTCTACACATTAAAATAAAATTCTAGGAACAGGAATCATAATTTTTCGAGTTATAGATTTTAAGTTATGGATTTTCAAAGGTTTTATGTGCTTAATATATGGTTGAGTGCGAAATTAATTTTTCTAATGTTTTCATGTAAAAACAGAGGCTCTAAGTGGTAGATAATAAAATTACAAAATTTTAGAAAGTGAAATGGAGTAATTTGGAGTTCATATGCATTTTCTATGGATTTTATAAGTTCTAGACATTATTTATACATTGAAAATCAATTTGCAATTTAAATTCTCGGGTTAAAAACTATTCTGGACTGGGCCTCAATAGCTGAGAACCGCAGGGGTCCAGGCGCAAAAGATCCTAAGACTCAGAATACTATGTAGTGTACGGCGGGTTGATTCGTGAAAAGTGCGGGGTCTCTTTAGCAAAGTGCACCCGCGAAGGGGTATCCACGGATCTCAGCCGCCCGATCAGATCTCCATGGCCGAGATCAAATCACTTAACTGAGCCACTAGTGAGCACGCGATGGCCGCTGGATTTGAATCGCACGGCCTGCAATACCCCACGCGATGATCGAATATCTACCACTGGATCTCTTACCAACGGTTAGGATCACAAGCACCGAAGGGTTATCCTAGCTTTAATCGCAGCCACACATCCGAGATGGACGGCCCCGAGGGCATCTTCCCCCCCGGCCACGCGCGACGGCGGCGCCGCCCACTGCTGCAATGGTTCCATGCCGGCGCGCCGTGATTCGGTGCCCCGACACCCACTTTCCCCCATCGAGCCCGCTAAAACGAAATTCACGCATAAGTGACCTCGATAGAGTACGCCATACCTAGACTCGGTGCGCGCAGACTCTTGCTCACGACGCTCGACGGTGCCATGGCTGGAGTTGGACAACTGGCGAACCGCAAACTCCCCTAGGACTAAGCCTAACTGTAGAGAGATGGAGGGAGAAAGCGAACTGGCCAGGACAACCATACCAGTGTTCGGGTGTGTGGGCAGAGCCGACGATGTGCAGGCGAGATCCCACGGTCCAACACAGCTTCTACGGTGAAATTCCTGAGCTTCTATCGGCCTCCCGCCCGTGAATGCACCATACAGGTGTAATGCGTCGCAGCAACTTCACTGGATCGTATCACCAGGGCAGGGCACCGATTCACGCACAGGCTCAAGACGGCGGCACGGATTCTATCCTCCCAGGGGTCGTGGCGGCTTCTAGGGATTAGGATTAGTCTGCGCTTAATGGGTCAAGGGAGGAGGGGAGGAAGGCGACCAAGCATTTATCCCCCGGAGGTGTTGGCGGGGACGGCTAAGGGTAGCTGAAAGCTCGCTGGTGGGAGGAGAAGAAATCTGCGGCAAAAACGCAGGTCCGTTGTAGCATGCGGGGAGTGGAAGATCTACAGGACCCCGATAGCGGGCCCACCTGTCATTCTGGAGCGTGCGCAGGAGACGACCGCGTGGGATCAAAGGGGGATGGCCGAGGTGCAGGGCCGGCCAACAGAATTCGGCCCAACGCGCCATTTCCTTTTCTCTTTTTATTTTCTGTTTTCTTCTTTCTTTTTTTTCATTCATAATTATTTGAATTCTAGATTTGAATTTGAATATAAATTTCAGCTTTGGGTTAAATTATACAAATTCAAAATCTAGTCTTGGAATAATATATTTTTAATTACTTATTTTATCCACACAATACTTATTTTCTTTTCCCTTCTAAATTCTAGAATTTCTTTCAAATCTTAAATTCCCATTTGGGTATTAATATATTTCTTTTTCACATTATTATATGTTGTCACAAAATGCACACAGAATAAAATCGAGCATGATGCATAATTTGGTAGTATATATTTTTATTAATTGTTTTTGGGCATGATGTTCACATATGATGATGCATAAAGATCAAACTCACATAAAGAGAAATTGTTTCTCTATTGGTATTATCTCTTACAATTTACAAATTGGGTATTACAAATCCTACCCCCCTTAAAAATAATCTCGTCCTCGAGATTTAAGAAGATCTAGGGAAAAGATGGGGAAAATCTATGCGAAGCTCTTCTTCTCTTTCCCAAGTTGCTTCATCTTCGCCATGGTGACTCCATTGCACTTTACACATCTTTATCACCTTATTTCTTGTAACTCGAGACAAAGTATCTAAAATCTTGATCGGGTACTCCGTGTAAGTCAAATCACCTTGAACACTGAGCTCTTCCATGGGTAACTGTTCCTCAGGGACACGGAGACACTTCTTTAGTTGAGACACGTGGAACACATTATGCACATCTGATAGAGTAGCAGGTAACTCGAGTTGGTATGCCATCTCCTCAACTCGCCTAAAGATCAAGAATGGTCCAATGTAGCGTGGGGACAATTTTCCCTTGACTTTGAATCTCCTCATTCCACGAAGCGGTGACACCTTGAGGTACCCATAATCTCCTTCCTCAAATTCCAGCGGTCTTCTTCTATTATCAGCATAGCTCTTTTGCCTGGTTTGAGCCACTCTCAAATTCTCTCGAATTATACGGACTTGTTCTTCTGCTTCTTGAATCAGTTCAGGCCCAAAGAACTGTCTTTCTCCAGTCTGATCCCAATATAAAGGAGTTCTGCACTTCCTCCCATATAAAGCTTCAAAAGGTGACATCTTCAGACTGGCCTGGTAACTATTATTATACGAGAACTCAGCATGAGGTAGACTCTTGTCCCAACTACTACCATGCTGAAGGGCACAAGCTCTCAACACGTCATCCAATACTTGGTTAGTCCTTTCAGTCTGTCCATCAGTCTGGGGATGGTAAGCCGAACTAAAATTCAATCTCGTATCCAAGGACTCGTGTAACTTCTTCCAATACCGAGAGGTAAACTGTGATCCCCGGTCTGACACAATCTTCTTTGGCACACCATGCAGGCATACAATCCGTGCCATGTACAACTCTGCCAACTGAGATACCTTATAAGTAGTCTTGACCGGAATGAAATGAGCCACTTTGGTCAGTCTATCCACCATAACCCATACAAAACCATATCCTTTCGAGGTGCGAGGCAATCCAGTAATGAAGTCCATACCAATCTCTTCCCACTTCCACTCGGGTATCTTAAGTGGGTATATTAGTCTAGCTGGTCTTTGGTGTTTGGCCTTAACTCTTTGACACACATCGCACATAGCCACATGTGCAACCACATCTCTCTTTAGTCCATACCACCAGTACTTATGCTTCAAATCCCGATACATCTTGGTACTACCAGGATGAATAGAATAATCCGAGTCATGTGCCTCCTTTAAAATAGCCTCACAAAAACTATCAATCTCAGGAAACACATATCCGATCCTTGAACCATACTGTGCCTTGCTCATCTTCCGTGAATTCTGGACCTCGACCTTCAATAATCAGATCCTTAATCTCTTGTATTTTAGCATCACCAATTTGTCTTTTGTGGATTTCTTGTTCCAAGTTAGATTCCACATCAATAGTAATTTCTTCAGTGTGAGCAACCATCCCCAGGTTAATTCTCCTAAAATCCTCAACAATTTCATCAGGTAGCTGGGCAACAATAGCTGAGTGAACATGCTCCTTTCGACTCAAGGCATCTGCAACCAAATTTGCTTTGCCCGGGTGATAGTGAATCTCCAAATCATAATCCTTAATAAGCTCCAACCAACGGCATTGCCTAAGGTTGAGATCCTTCTGAGTGAATATATACTTCATACTCTTATGATCCGTGCACTTGGCACTTGGTCCCCATGATATAGTGTCTCCAAATCTTAAGCGCATGCACAACGGATGCCAATTCCAAGTCATGAGTGGGGTAGTTCAATTCATGTTTACGCAACTGACGTGACGCATAGGCGATCACATGTCCTTCTTGCATGAGCACACATCCCAATCTTTGGCCACATGCATCACAATAAATGTCAAATCCATTCTGCAGATCTGGCATAATCAATACTGGTGGTGACATCAATCTCTTCTTCATTTGATCAAAACTATCTTGGCACTTCTCGTCCCACTTAAACTCTTCCTTTCTCCAAAAGCGAGGTCATAGGCTTGGCAATCTTAGAGAATCCTTCAATAAATCTCCGATAATATCCTGCAAGCCCCAAGAAACTCCGAATATCTGTAACTGTAGTGGGTATGCTCCACGCCACTATCTCCTTGACTTTAGCAGGATCCACTGATATCCCTCCATTAGAAGTGATATGTCCAAGGAATAGCACCTTATCAATCCAAAACTCGCATTTGCTAAACTTGGCGTAGAGTTGATTATCTCACAGCTTCTGTAGCACCAATGTCAGGTGTTCCTCATGATCACTATCTCTCTTGGAATAAATAAAAATATCGTCGATGAAAACCACGACGAATCTGTCCAGATCATGAACACCTTATTCTTCAGATCCATAAAATAGCTGGTGCATTAGTTAGTCCAAATGACATAACGATGAACTCATATAAACCATATTGGGTCGAAAAATCCGTCTTGGAAATATCTGATGACCTAATCTTCATTTGATGGTAACCCGATCGGAGATCAATCTTCGAGAATACCCTTGCACCTCTCATCCGATTAAATAAATCCTCAATGCAGGGTAATGGACACTTGTTCTTCACAGTGACATCGTTAAGGAACCTATAATCCACGCACATCCCTTGCGATCCATCCTTCTTCTGTACAAACAGAACCGGCGCTCCCCAAGGTGAGGAACTCGGACGAATGTACCCCGCTTCTTGTAACTCAGTTAACTGCTTCTTAAGTTCCTTCAACTCCTCTACGGACATCCTATATGGCCGTTTAGAAATAGGGGCGGTTCCAGGTAAGAGGTCAATAACAAACTCAACTTCTCTATCAGGTGGCATCCCTGGTAACTCCTCTGGAAAGACATCCGGAAAATCTCTAACCACCCGGATGTTGTCACCAACAAACTTCTCATCTACTAAGAATGTCGCTAGTCTGGTGGCGGTAGTTACTGCAATTCCAACTTTAAATCTTTCTCCTTTCGAACTGGTGAGTTCTATGGTTCCCTTAGCACAGTGTATAAACTGCCTTTACCTTTCTTAACCACGACATACCAAGGATCACGTCTATAGTGCTCTCTTCTAACACTATAGGGGTAGCCCATCGGGGTTAGAAATACAAGGTAAGAAAGGAAGAATTGTAGACAAGGCAAGTAATTACGAGAAATGTTACTGCGGGGGATTTATTAGTTAAGTAGATTGGTGCGTTATCTACTAAAGCTAATACATTACCTTATGGTGGTACATGCTAAGATGCCTGTCTATACTATTTCAATCAACCAAAGAAGCAAATCAGGCATTGATCATCAGAACAATCAACCAACATTTTTAATAGAGAAAATAAATCTTTTTTTGTCTTAGGTCTCCTATCTCTTAAAAGATCATAGTGGTAGGATTCCAAGGTGTGAAATCCATCTTGTCTTAGAGTAGAAAAGATAAGATTAACCAGAGTAGAGTAGCAGAAGGTGAGACAAGATCAAGATGAGATAAGTATAGAATGAGTCAGAGTAAGGTAAGTAAGTGAGGGTTGTCCATTTCTATCTAGGTTTCGTCCTACAGTCAACATTTCCTCTGATACCACTTCTGTCACACCCGGCTTTAAGGAACGAAGCCAGGTGCATCTCATACATGCGCCAAGAAGACAACATATATAATAACAGAGTGTATAGAGATAAATGTCATAAAACATCAGAGTATTTATTACATAGCGGAAGACTTATTACAAAATAAAATAATAAAGATAAAACGAACTAAGGATCGTCAGCGCCAATGTCAACTGAGAAACGCCACCTAGATCAGATCATACTCCTCGCCTTGTGGCTCCTCCTGAACCACCTGCTCTTCTCCTGTGGGGGGGTGTGAGACAGCAAGGGTGAGCTCACACATGATCATCGCTCAACAAGTTGTGGGGAATAATGTGACATGAACTCACCAAAGGTGGGAGCTCATGGAGTGTAAGGCTTATCAAAGAGAATGGTTAAAGCTGAGCATTGCTTTTAATGTTGGTCAAACTTTTATTAGCAGTTACTAAGTGTAAGTAAATACCAAACCTTAAATAAAATAATAGAACAAAATTAATAATAAACCCATGCATATGCAAATGACAAAATTGAATTTAGGTTTCATAATTTAATCATCAGAGAGTCCTGAGCCGCTCATGACCGTGAGCTCGGCTAGTATACCAGTTTTACACTCTGCAGAGGTTGTACCCTTTACCCACAAGTCGTGTATCCCATGTCGCCAGGGTTAGCTAGGCCCTTAGACACTACCAAGGTGAATGGCTAGGGATCCACTACGAGGCCTTTACAAAGTTCCACTAGCTTCCGAAAACCCGCTACAGTTTATGGGAAGAGCACTTGCAAGAATCCCCCGTCCGACCGCCATCGCAGCTAAATCAACCCGAGAACCTCCTTGCATGCAACTCCCCTACTGCCCTTGCCCCTTTCGGGTAAGGTAGTCTTCCACTAGCTTTCCTAATTAATCAGCCAAGGGCGTCCATAAACCCTTGTGGTGGCACGTGTTTCTCAAGTTAAGCTCTATGTTCCAATTAACATTAATGATCTTGACATGAACATAAATAGAATAACAAAAGAATTGGAACATAGATATAATAAATGATTATCCCAAAACCATGTAAAGCAATAGCAAAACTACCCAAGTGATTCAGGGGTAAACAAGGTAATGAGATAAACAATCTAGGGTGACCTATCGGGTCCCATCAAAATTAACCTATGCATGGTAGATGATTATAAAGAACATTATTGGGTAACAAAAGTGAATCAAGGGCACAACTTGCCTTCAATGAGCTCCTGCTCAGCTACTTCAACCTGCTGCTCACCAGGATCCTCAGTCACGTGCTCTTCTACTCGCCACAATACAAACAAGCACAGTGCATATAGAGAAATTAACATTACACCAAACATGTAAACAAAATACACAGTAATATTCTACACATTAAAATAAAATTCTAGGAACAGGAATCATAATTTTTCGAGTTATAGATTTTAAGTTATGGATTTTCAAAGGTTTTATGTGCTTAATATATGGTTGAGTGCGAAATTAATTTTTCTAATGTTTTCATGTAAAAACAGAGGCTCTAAGTGGTAGATAATAAAATTACAAAATTTTAGAAAGTGAAATGGAGTAATTTGGAGTTCATATGCATTTTCTATGGATTTTATAAGTTCTAGACATTATTTATACATTGAAAATCAATTTGCAATTTAAATTCTCGGGTTAAAAACTATTCTGGACTGGGCCTCAATAGCTGAGAACCGCAGGGGTCCAGGCGCAAAAGATCCTAAGACTCAGAATACTATGTAGTGTACGGCGGGTTGATTCGTGAAAAGTGCGGGGTCTCTTTAGCAAAGTGCACCCGCGAAGGGGTATCCACGGATCTCAGCCGCCCGATCAGATCTCCATGGCCGAGATCAAATCACTTAACTGAGCCACTAGTGAGCACGCGATGGCCACTGGATTTGAATCGCACGGCCTGCAATACCCCACGCGATGATCGAATATCTACCACTGGATCTCTTACCAACGGTTAGGATCACAAGCACCGAAGGGTTATCCTAGCTTTAATCGCAGCCACACATCCGAGATGGACGGCCCCGAGGGCATCTTCCCCCCCGGCCACGCGCGACGGCGGCGCCGCCCACTGCTGCAATGGTTCCATGCCGGCGCGCCGTGATTCGGTGCCCCGACACCCACTTTCCCCCATCGAGCCCGCTAAAACGAAATTCACGCATAAGTGACCTCGATAGAGTACGCCATACCTAGACTCGGTGCGCGCAGACTCTTGCTCACGACGCTCGACGGTGCCATGGCTGGAGTTGGACAACTGGCGAACCGCAAACTCCCCTAGGACTAAGCCTAACTGTAGAGAGATGGAGGGAGAAAGCGAACTGGCCAGGACAACCATACCAGTGTTCGGGTGTGTGGGCAGAGCCGACGATGTGCAGGCGAGATCCCACGGTCCAACACAGCTTCTACGGTGAAATTCCTGAGCTTCTATCGGCCTCCCGCCCGTGAATGCACCATACAGGTGTAATGCGTCGCAGCAACTTCACTGGATCGTATCACCAGGGCAGGGCACCGATTCACGCACAGGCTCAAGACGGCGGCACGGATTCTATCCTCCCAGGGGTCGTGGCGGCTTCTAGGGATTAGGATTAGTCTGCGCTTAATGGGTCAAGGGAGGAGGGGAGGAAGGCGACCAAGCATTTATCCCCCGGAGGTGTTGGCGGGGACGGCTAAGGGTAGCTGAAAGCTCGCTGGTGGGAGGAGAAGAAATCTGCGGCAAAAACGCAGGTCCATTGTAGCATGCGGGGAGTGGAAGATCTACAGGACCCCGATAGCGGGCCCACCTGTCATTCTGGAGCGTGCGCAGGAGACGACCGCGTGGGATCAAAGGGGGATGGCCGAGGTGCAGGGCCGGCCAACAGAATTCGGCCCAACGCGCCATTTCCTTTTCTCTTTTTATTTTCTGTTTTTTTCTTTCTTTTTTTTCATTCATAATTATTTGAATTCTAGATTTGAATTTGAATATAAATTTCAGCTTTGGGTTAAATTATACAAATTCAAAATCTAGTCTTGGAATAATATATTTTTAATTACTTATTTTATCCACACAATACTTATTTTCTTTTCCCTTCTAAATTCTAGAATTTCTTTCAAATCTTAAATTCCCATTTGGGTATTAATATATTTCTTTTTCACATTATTATATGTTGTCACAAAATGCACACAGAATAAAATCGAGCATGATGCATAATTTGGTAGTATATATTTTTATTAATTGTTTTTGGGCATGATGTTCACATATGATGATGCATAAAGATCAAACTCACATAAAGAGAAATTGTTTCTCTATTGGTATTATCTCTTACAATTTACAAATTGGGTATTACATAATCCTATCCTAGTGATTAGCTATTAATTAATACATGGAAACAGCAGGGAAACATTGCATAGACAGATAGATAATAATATTATGAACATTTTGCAATTTGAAGCACCTAATTTGGAGTTCATATGACAAAGTTATGAATTTTACAAGTTTAGGGGTTAAAATTATACCCTAAGGACTTATTTTGAATTAAATAAAAGGGCCAGGGACTTAACTGCGAGAAACCAGGGACGGCGGGCGCAATTTCCAGAAAACAGGGGGGCTCTTTAAGAAATGCGCGGGCGAAGGGGTATCGGGCACCTACAGCCGTTGGATCTCAGACCGACGGCTAGGATTAGATCCCGCGGCAGGCGCGCGGGCGCGCGGCGGCGTGAGCGGCTGACAGGCGGGGCCAGGCGGACAGAGCGCGCGGGCGGACTTACAGGCGGGGCCGGGCGGACAGCGCGGGCGCGCGGGCGACTGACAAGTGGGGCCTAGCGGGCAGAGAGACGGGGTGAGGGGGGTAGTGGGCCTGGGCCGCTGGATCGCTGGCGGACGGCCAGGATTAGGTCCGAGCGAGTTGAATCAGGGCCTCCCGATCTGGGTTGAACGGCGGAGATCGGATGGGCGGCCTGGGCCTTCCCTACGGCTAGCTGGGGCGGCAGCGCTCGTCCCCGCGGCGGAGGGCTCGCCGGAGACGAGGGGCACGGGCGACTGGCGGGGCTCTGGGGTGACCTGAGTGGTCGGGGAGGTCGGGGAGGGCACGGGGGCTCCATTGGTGGGGTCTGGGTCGGAGCAGAGGCACCGGAGGGGGGCGGTTCACGGCGGGGCGGCTCGGCGGCGGGGTTACTCTACTCCGGCGAGCAATCAAACGCAACAGAGAGCGAAACAAAGGGCGATAGGGGCGGGAGAGGTCCCTTACCTCAAGGCGGGCTCCGGGGACTCCTCGGCGGCGATGGAAACACGACGGGGACCCGGGTCGACGGTGGCGGCTGCACGGCGGACGACGGGTGAGCGCGGGCAGAGAGAAATAGGGAGGGGAAGAGGGAATTGGGGCGCGTTCCGGGTTGCGGACGTCGGGGCGGAGCTCACCGGGGCTAAGGGCGCGGCGGAGCTCCAACGGCGACGGGGAACCAAGCTCGGGACGACGGGGTTATGGCGGCGGCGCTCTGCGTGCGCGCAGCGAGGGGGAAAGAGGGTCTGCTGGGGCGCAAATGGGGGAGAGGGTGAGGGCGAGTGGGGCTCGGGGCACAAGTGGCCGAGGGCGAGGTGGGGCGAGTCCCACGCGCGACGTGGGCACGGGGAAGGCGGGCGCGAGCAGCTCGGCGGCGGTTACGCGGGGACGACGGGGCTGACAAGCCGGGCCCGCAACGCAGAGAGAGAGAAGAAAGCGGGTGCGGGCGCGAGAGAAGCGGGGCTGACGGGTTGGGCCCACGGGCAGAGAGAGAGCGAGGGAGCGGGCGCGCGCGGGGAAGCGGCAACGCCGACAGGTGGGGCCGGGCGAGCAGTGAGAGAGGGAGGCGGGTGCGCGGAAGGCGGCCGCGCCGACAGGCCGGGCCCGCTGCGCAGAGAGAGAGGGGGGGGGGGGGAGAGGCGCGCGCGGGAGGTGGGCCGACTGGGCCGAAAGGCCGAGGAGGGCGGGTAAGTGGGCTGCTTTGCCTTTTTCTTTTATTCTGAATTGTTTTTCCCTTTTCTTTTTACTTATTCTATTTGCTTCAAATTCAAATGAGCCCCAAATCCAAATTAGACCTTTTGAGAATTATGCACCAAACAAAAGTGAAATCTAGGGTTCAACATGATGCAACAATTCATACTCCCTTAGGGTTTAACATAATAAACTATATTTACAAGTGAAATAAGTACTTAGCTCCTATAGAAATGAGAAAGAAAAGAATGAGGTAGGATGAGAAAAGGAAGTAACACCTGAATTTGTGAATATGAGCAAAGAAATTTTATACCCCCAAATTCAGGGTGTTACAAACCTATCCCCCTTAAAAGAATCTCGCCTCGAGATTCAAGGTTGGTCAGCAAAGAGTTCAGGGTATTTGGCCTTCAGGTCATCTTCTCGTTCCCAGGTTGCTTCTTCCTCAGAGTGGTGACCCCATCTGACTTTGCACATTCTGATTGTATTCCTCCGGGTGACTCTGTCTGCAAACTCCAGAATCTACGTTGGCTTCTCTATGTATGTCAGATCCTCCTGGACTTCCAAACCCTCCACTGGCAACTGTTCTTCTGGTACTCGCAGACACTTCTTCAATTGCGACACATGGAACACATTGTGCACTGCTGACAAGCTCTCTGGTAGGTCAAGCTGGTAAGCCACTTCTCCACGCTTTGCTTGAATCTGATACGGTCCGACGTACCGGGGTGCTAACTTGCCTTTAACTCCGAACCTTCTGACTCCTCGGATAGGTGACACCTTCAGATAGACGTAGTCTCCCACTTCAAAACTCAGTTCTCTTCTCCTTCTGTCCGCATAGCTTCGCTGCCTTGATTGGGCTGTCTTCAGGTTCTCCCGAACCATTTTGATATTCTCTCCGGCTTCAAGCAAAATTTCGGGGCCAAACACCTGTCTCTCTCCAGGCTGGTCCCAGTGCAACGGAGTCCTGCAACTCCGCCCATAGAGTGCCTGAAACGGTGACATCTTCAAGCTGGCTTGATAACTATTGTTGTAGGAGAATTCTGCATAAGGTAACCTTTTGTCCCATCCTGACTTGTCTTGCAACGCACAGGCTCTCAACATATCTTCTAGGATCTGATTAGTTCTTTCAGTCTGACCGTCTGTCTGCGGGTGATAAGCTGAGCTGAAGTTCAAATGTGTGCCCAAAGCTTCTTGTAACTGCTGCCAAAAATGAGATGTGAACTGCGTTCCTCGATCTGACACTATCTTCTTCGGCACACCATGAAGGCAGACTATTCGTGACATGTATAACTCAGCTAACGTTGCTCTGGTGTATGTCGTCTTCACAGGTATGAAGTGGGCCACCTTTGTTAAGCGGTCCACAACCACCCAGATGGAATCGTAGCCGGCCCGGGTACGAGGTAGGCCAACTATGAAATCCATCCCGATCTCATCCCACTTCCACTGAGGAATCCGCAATGGCTGCAATAATCCGGCAGGCCTCTGATGCTCTGCCTTGGTTCTCTGACAGCTGTCACAGATGGCGACATATTCTGCGATCTCCCTTTTCATGCCATACCACCAAAACCTCCTTTTTAAATCCTGGTACATCTTCTCACTCCCTGGGTGTATGGAGTAGGCTGTCTCATGAGCTTCCTTGAGGATCAGTTCCCGAATAGGTTTGATGTCGGGAACACACAATCGGTCCTTGAACCAGATTACTCCTTCTTCATCCTCTCGAAAGTCTTTGCCTCTTCCTTCTAGGATCAGCTGCCGGATCTTGTTGATGTTTTCATCATCCTTCTGCCCTTCTTTGATCTCCCGCTCTAGGGTGGGCTCTAACTCCACTGTCACTCCTTGCGTACTATTCAGGAAACCGAGGCTCAGTCTGTCAAACTCCTTGGCTAACTCATACGGCATTGGGTGCGAGGCCAACATATTGACTTGACTTTTCCTACTCAGAGCATCTGCAACAACATTGGCTTTGCCCGGATGGTAATGTATCTCCAACTCATAGTCTTTGATCAGTTCCAACCACCTTCGCTGCCTCATGTTTAACTCTGACTGGGTGAATATGTACTTCAGACTCTTATGATCTGTGTAGATATCGCACTTCTGCCCATACAGGTAATGTCTCCAGGTCTTCAAAGCATGAACCACTGCTGCCAATTCCAGGTCATGTGTGGGGTAATTCTTCTCATGGATCTTCAGCTGTCGAGATGAGTATGCTACAACTCTCCCTTCTTGCATCAGCACACATCCCAATCCGGTGTACGAAGCGTCGCAATACACTGAGAATGACTTGTGAACATCAGGCAGGACTAACACAGGAGCTGTAGTCAATCTATTCTTCAGTTCTTCAAATGCTTCCTGACACTTTTGGGTCCACTTAAACTCAACTTTCTTCGCTAGCAATGCTGTCATTGGTCTAGCAATCTTCGAGAAACCTTCAATGAAACGCCTATAATACCCAGCCATTCCAATGAAGCTCTTGATCCCACGAACATCTTTCGGTGCTTTCCAGTTCAGGATATCTGCTACTTTCTTTGGATCCACTGCTAACCCATCTTGGTTTATGATGTGACCCAGAAATAAGACTTCATGAATCCAGAACTCGCATTTGCCCAGCTTGGCATACAACTGATGCTCTCGAAGTCTTTGCAATACCATTTTCAAATGCTCTACATGATCTTCCTCACTTTGAGAGTATATGAGAATGTCATCAATGAACACTACCACAAACTTGTCTAGATAGTCCATGAACACACTGTTCATCAGGTACATAAAGAAGGCTGGCGCATTTGTCAAACCAAAGGACATAACTGTGAACTCGTATAACCCGTACTTGGTGATGAATGCTGTCTTCGGTATGTCCGAGGGTCGGATTCTGAGTTGATGGTAACCGGATCTCAGATCTATCTTCGAGAACACACTGGCACCTCTGAGCTGGTCGAACAAATCTTCTATCCTTGGCAGGGGGTACTTGTTCTTGACAGTGACTTCATTCAAGGCTCTGTAGTCTATGCACATCCTTTTGGTACCATCTTTCTTCTCTACAAACAACACTGGAGCGGCCCAAGGCGAGGTGCTTGGTCTGATGTAACCCTTCTCTAACATCTCGTCTATCTGCTTCTTGAGTTCCACCAATTCTGGTCCAGACACTCGATAGGCTCTCTTTGAAATGGGGGCGGTACCAGGGATAAGCTCTATGGCAAATTCAACCTTTCTCTCGGGTGGCATGCCCGTTAGCTCCTCGGGAAACACATCCGGAAAGTCCGACACAACCTTGATAGCCTCGAGCGGGTTGGGCTCCTTACTATCAACTGAAATCTGGTGACAGACTCCCTCTTCTGACTTAGGCATCCTTAGCTCGGCCACTACCTCTTCTCCTGACGGGGACTTCAACGTTATGGTCCTCTTGTCACAACTAACATTTGCCTCATACTTCATTAACCAGTTCATCCCTAGAATCACATCTATCCCAGGGGTGCCTATTACTATTAAGTCACTGGGGAATCCTATCCCCCTTATTTCCACCATTATGTTTGAACATATTTTATCTGTTTGCACCTTGCCACCAATCGAATTAATCCTCATGGGTGGCATCATTGCCTCTACTGAGATGTTATGCAATTCTACCCATGTTGCAGTGACAAAAGAATGAGTTGCACCAGTATCAAATAGCACTTTCGCGGGATGAGATTCGACTGAGAACATACCTACTGCCACATCTGGTGCATCCTGGATTGCTTCGGCCTCCAAGTGGTTCACCTTTCCACGGTTGTACGCTTGGTTACGATTGCCTGCTGCCGGCTGCAGTACACCTTGCCTTGCTGGAGCATTGGGGTTGGTCTGCTGCTGAGCCGTCTTCTTTGGGCACTGCATCGCCCAGTGGCCTTGGTCTCCACAGTGGAAACATCCTCTGCCTCCTCCTTGTGCTGGGGCTGCTTGGTTGCTCTGATTCGCTGCTGGGGCAGGAAGGCGAGGTGCCTGGTTGTTCTGCTTCTGATACTGATTACCTCCTTGCTGGCTGTGCTGACGATACTGCTGCTGCTGCTGCGGGTACTGTCTCTGAAACTGCTGCTGATGCGGACGCTGATTCTGATTCTGATACCCCTGTGGGTGACCAGATCTGCCTTGCTGAGATGAACTGCCTGAGAAACGTGGACGGCTGATGCCTCCGGACTGGGGTCCACTCATCTTGCGCTTCCGATCTTCCATATCCTTACGCTTCTTCTCAGTCATGACTGCCCTATCGATCAGGTGCTGGAAGGTGGGGAAGGTGTGATTCATCAGCTGGTAATGCAGGGGATCCACCAAACCTCTCATGAACCTGTACTGCCTCTTAGCATCAGTGTTGACATCCTCGGGTGCATAACGAGACAGCTGCAGAAACTTGACTCTGTACTCACTAACAGACAGGGGCCCCTGCTTCAGAGCCAGAAACTCCTCCTTCTTCACGATCATTAGTCCCTCTGGCACATGGTACCGACGGAAACTCTCGCTGAATTCCTCCCACGTGATGGCTTCGGGGTCAGCATGGGTGGCGAGGTAAGACTCCCACCAGGACTGAGCTGCTCCCCTTAGCTGGCGGGGACCGTACAGAACCTTCTCCCTGTCGTCGCATTGGGCGGTGCGCAGCTCCCTCTCCACTGTGCGCAACCAGTCTTCTGCATCCATGGGGTTAGCAGAATGGGCGAAGGTAGGAGGGTGCCCTCTCATGAACTCACCACGCTTATCTCGTGGCATCTGGGGCATCTGCACTTGCAATTGGGGTTGGGGTTGCTGTTGAGCCTGCTGCATGGCTGCCAGAGTCTGCCCAATGGCCTGCACTGCCTGGGTCTGCATCAAGAACATCTGCTCCACTGACATCGGGGGTGGTGGGGGAGGCTGCCTCTGATTTTCCTCCTGTTGGTCATGCTGCTCCAGCTGAGCACGCCTGTTGCATCGGCGCCTGTTGTCAGACATCTGTGGAAGACATTCATACATCAGCATTGATCTTACAATCTTTCAGCATAAGAAAAGGGAATACAGAATTCTTCATGACACTGAGTGAACAAAGAGCTTCACTGATCCTCATTCATGATTCAACACAGCTTCTCAGATAAGAAAGGAAAGTAAGAGTAAATGGCTTCCCAACTAAACAACTGACTTCATTAATATTACTAGCTAAGCCGAACTGCAGGGGAAACCCACATGTTGGCTACAGTCATTACAAAGATTCAAATCCAGTACAAGTTCATCATAACAAGCATGAAAGCAACTGATAAGCAAACTAAACTAAATGGAAGCAACTGATAAGCAAACTAAACTGACTACCTAAGACTGAGACATCTGACTTAAGAATTATTACAAACTCCGACGCTAACGATCTAAGGATCCAGATCTATCCTGGTCTTACAGACAGGGGAACCATAAGTGTGGTGACCACGTGGCGGTGAGCGGTATGGGTGCTGAGTCCCAACAGGAGCGGGAGAACCACCCTCCTTGTGATGGCGCTCTGCCAACTCAGCACGCAACTCCGCAATCTCCGTTCGAGCCCTGCTTAGCTCGTCCAGAGAGTGATCCAGCTCCGTGTTAAGCACTGCGACTAGGTTGACTGTGCTGCTCAACCTAGGGTTAGCCTCACCAATAGGTGAGACAACCACACTCTCTGTGCTGCCAGTAGGGCGGCGGGGGTAGTACCGAAGGTTAAGACCGTCGGCCACGCCACCGAACAAAGAACAGTACTGAGAGAGTGCACGTCGTGCTGCATCCTGCATAGCCGCCTCTGCAGTGTCCCTCTCGGAGATGGAATAGTGCTCCGAAACGGCCTCCGCACCCCGGAGGTCATCCTCCGGACGGCGAACTAGGCAGGTAGCCTCCCAGCGGTCCGGGTACCTCCCGCGACTGTGCTGGTAGACCACATAACGATACTCGATCGACCAGGTGTGCCGGTCGAAAGCCTGGCGCAGCAAGGTGTCGAGTGCGTCGTGGAAGTGACAACCGCGAGCGGCGTCACGGGTGATGGGTCGGGCGACCCATCCTTCCACCTCCTGGGGCTCAGAGGACTCCGTGCTGTGGTCTGAGTCGTCGTCGTCGGGGTCTCCTCCAGTAGCTCCGCCAACAGCTCCTCCAACAGCCGGGACGTCCCGCGGTGGAACAAGGGGCGCCTCCAGCTGGGCGATAGAGGAACGGGGCCTCACGGTCTCCACCTCCTGCTGGGGTGAGGAGGAAGAGCCCTGCTGCTCTCCGTGCTGGCGCCGGCGTTCCTGCTCCTCACGCAGGCGGTGGTGCAGCCTCTCCAGGTGACTCGACTGTCCGGACACGGTGCGGTGCAGAGGACGCTCCGCAAGTCGAGACGGCAGGAAAGGAATCACCGACTTACGTGCAGTGTGTCTAAGACGAGCCATCTACAAAAGACACCGTAAGCATAAGAGTAAGAGCAGAGCTAATATGACAAGTGAATAAACCAAAGACAGAATAAGATAAAAAATTTAACAAGGTATTGTATAGATAGATAGTAAAATATAGGGTTGGTCGAGGTGACCGACTTTTTGAAGTAACATCAGATGTCAAGGTGAGGGGAAGGGTCAATAGTCCTTAGTACGACCAGTGCTACTCTAGGTCAGCGGTCCTACAGTCAGCATGGGCTTTGATACCACTTATGTCACACCCGGTTTTAGAAGGCAAACCGAATGCGAACTATGTACGTGCCAGGATCAGAACTCACGTACACAGCGATTACATAAATGAACATCATCACACAATGCTCGAATAATAACATAAAAGAGTACTTATTACATCATAGAGTCATAGACATCCACATAGTCATTGTCTTAACAAGTAAATCAAAGTGCTAAACGAAACGCAGTAAAGATAAGGCCTTCACAGGCAGCTGACTGGGGGTTGCCGCCAACCCACACCTAGAATTCATCGTAGTCTTGGAACTCCTGGAAGTCTCCTTCCACGGCTTCGCCTTCTCCTGAGCAGTGGTTACAATGCGGACAACCTGGTGTTTTGTGGTAAAGCAAGGATGAGTACACATCAACGTACTCAGCAAATGTCCCGTTTGGCTGAGGAGGACTAGCTTTATGTGGGGTTAGGCTCCAGCAGTTGCTTTTAGTTGGTCAAGTATTTATCATTAGTAGAAGCCAGATTTTAGCATTAACCAATCCGTAAACCATTTCCTCATCGAGGAACATCATCATCATAGTCGAACCAAAACCATATCATAACCATTGTATCTCGAACCATCTGTATCCCTAATCAAAGAGGATCCCAAGGCTGCTCTTAACCGTGAGCACGGCTGATATACCAGTTTCACTACCCTCTGCAGAGGTTGCACACTTTACCCATGAGTCATGATTCCCTTTCTACCCGGGGAGAGCTACTCCCCATTGACCACTACCTAGGTGGTCCGGCAGGGCATCACTACGTAGCTTTTACAAAGATTCCCTAGAGGTCGTAGCTGCCCGTTAGGTTTCTCCAGTTTGATAAACACAGTACCCCTCCCCGCAGGAGAGTGACTAACAAAGAGCAAAACGAAAGAACCTCGGCACTCAGCCTCGGCAGAGCAAGCACTGTGCCTGGACCCCATTGACGGCACGACGGCTAAGCAACTACACCTCTAGTTCATCTAATTAATCAGCTAAGGGCATCTCATTTCACCCCCATGGTTGCACTGTTATCCCGGGTGGTCTCTCAACGAACCAGTCCTTACGGAGAGGTACTCAGGAAACAGCCTGAGCCCCCTAGAGTATCACAAGATCATCAACCTCAACAGGATAACAGTATCATAAATAGCCACATCATGTTCATTGATTATGTTAAAGCAATAGCAAAGTGCTAACCATAATAGCCCATAAGGTCATCAAGGATAAAGTAAAGTGCAAAGCTAGTCAATCCTTAGGTCTCAAGTAAGTAATGCGGGGTAGTAAGTTATGAATGAATAGGACATAATGGGACAGAGGACACTTGCCTTCACCAAACTGCTGATCAGGGACTTCCTCTGCAACTGCCTCGGGAAACACAGACTGCTCGTTGTCTACGCAAAGCAATCATTCACACTATGCACTTGGGAAAATAACAAACAAAAACAATATACCAAACATATGCAGCAGAGAGGGGTCACAAGTTCATAACAGAAAAGGGATAGGCACTCTAGTGTTCCCTAGGTCTGGGGTAGAGGACTACACAAAGTGATTCACTATCTACTAATCAGGTCTAAGTTAGTGGTGGGATTAAATAATTATCTGGTTTAAGTTCCTAAACTTAAGTGTTTAAGTCCATAAACTTAAGTAATCCAACTTTTATTAAAGTCTACTCATTTCCAATTATCTTAAATAAGGTTTCAATAGTCTTAATCCTATCCTAGTGATTAGCTATTAATTAATACATGGAAACAGCAGGGAAACATTGCATAGACAGATAGATAATAATATTATGAACATTTTGCAATTTGAAGCACCTAATTTGGAGTTCATATGACAAAGTTATGAATTTTACAAGTTTAGGGGTTAAAATTATACCCTAAGGACTTATTTTGAATTAAATAAAAGGGCCAGGGACTTAACTGCGAGAAACCAGGGACGGCGGGCGCAATTTCCAGAAAACAGGGGGGCTCTTTAAGAAATGCGCGGGCGAAGGGGTATCGGGCACCTACAGCCGTTGGATCTCAGACCGACGGCTAGGATTAGATCCCGCGGCGGGCGCGCGGGCGCGCGGCGGCGTGAGCGGCTGACAGGCGGGGCCAGGCGGACAGAGCGCGCGGGCGGACTGACAGGCGGGGCCGGGCGGACAGCGCGGGCGCGCGGGCGACTGACAAGTGGGGCCTAGCGGGCAGAGAGACGGGGTGAGGGGGGTAGTGGGCCTGGGCCGCTGGATCGCTGGCGGACGGCCAGGATTAGGTCCGGGCGAGTTGAATCAGGGCCGCCCAATCTGGGTTGAACGGCGGAGATCGGATGGGCGGCCTGGGCCTTCCCTACGGCTAGCTGGGGCGGCGGCGCTCGTCCCCGCGGCGGAGGGCTCGCCGGAGACGAGGGGCACGGGCGACTGGCGGGGCTCTGGGGTGACCTGAGTGGTCGGGGAGGTCGGGGAGGGCACGGGGGCTCCATTGGTGGGCTCTGGGTCGGAGCAGAGGCACCGGAGGGGGGCGGTTCACGGCGGGGCGGCTCGGCGGCGGGGTTACTCTACTCCGGCGAGCAATCAAACGCAACAGAGAGCGAAACAAAGGGCGATAGGGGCGGGAGAGGTCCCTTACCTCAAGGCGGGCTCCGGGGACTCCTCGGCGGCGACGGAAACGCGACGGGGACCCGGGTCGACGGTGGCGGCTGCACGGCGGACGACGGGTGAGCGCGGGCAGAGAGAAATAGGGAGGGGAAGAGGGAATTGGGGCGCGTTCCGGGTTGCGGACGTCGGGGCGGAGCTCACCGGGGCTAAGGGCGCGGCGGAGCTCCAACGGCGACGGGGAACCAAGCTCGGGACGGCGGGGTTATGGCGGCGGCGCTCTGCGTGCGCGCAGCGAGGGGGAAAGAGGGTCTGCTGGGGCGCAAATGGGGGAGAGGGTGAGGGCAAGTGGGGCTCGGGGCACAAGTGGCCGAGGGCGAGGTGGGGCGAGTCCCACGCGCGACGTGGGCGCGGGGAAGGCGGGCGCGAGCAGCTCGGCGGCGGTTACGCGGGGACGACGGGGCTGACAAGCCGGGCCCGCAACGCAGAGAGAGAGAAGAAAGCGGGTGCGGGCGCGGGCGCGAGAGAAGCGGGGCTGACGGGTTGGGCCCACGGGCAGAGAGAGAGCGAGGGAGCGGGCGCGCGCGGGGAAGCGGCAGCGCCGACAGGTGGGGCCGGGCGAGCAGTGAGAGAGGGAGGCGGGTGCGCGGAAGGCGGCCGCGCCGACAGGCCGGGCCCGCTGCGCAGAGAGAGAAGGGGGGGGAGAGGCGCGCGCGGGAGGTGGGCCGACTGGGCCGAAAGGCCGAGGAGGGCGGGTAAGTGGGCTGCTTTGCCTTTTTCTTTTATTCTGAATTGTTTTTCCCTTTTCTTTTTACTTATTCTATTTGCTTCAAATTCAAATGAGCCCCAAATCCAAATTAGACCTTTTGAGAATTATGCACCAAACAAAAGTGAAATCTAGGGTTCAACATGATGCAACAATTCATACTCCCTTAGGGTTTAACATAATAAACTATATTTACAAGTGAAATAAGTACTTAGCTCCTATAGAAATGAGAAAGAAAAGAATGAGGTAGGATGAGAAAAGGAAGTAACACCTGAATTTGTGAATATGAGCAAAGAAATTTTATACCCCCAAATTCAGGGTGTTACACAAGTTCTCGGGCTGGTATGTTGATGCTATCAACGGTTTGGCCGGAGCCGGGTTTGCGAGAGCAGTCCCTGAGCCTCCGCACAGAGCGAGAGGACGGTCAAGGACAAACTCGGCTTTTTTCATACGCCCCTGCGTCGCCTTTCTGCAAGGAGGAGGGGGGAAAGCGCCATGTTGCCCTCGGAGGGCGCCGAACATGGTGTCTCCAGTGAGTTGCTAACGGGTGATCCGAGTAGACGCCCGTGCCCCGTTCGATAAGGGTCGGCTAGTGGCCCAGAGGCGCGCTCCAAAAGTACCTGCAAGTGATTTGCCGGACCCGGTCCCGTTTGATAGGGTCCAAGGGCTCGATGCCTCCCTCTGATGGGATTCCGTTACAAAATCGCTCCCGCTGGTCTCGGAAATGTCCTAGGGTACCTCGGGAGTGTAGCCCGAGCCTTGGTTATGTATCGAACGTACCCAGAGTCATCCCTCGCTCTGCGTGCTCTGAGGCGACTGTCGAACCCTTCGGGGGCCAGCCTACGAACCCCTGATCAATAGTGGGCGCGGAGCCCGAGTGGCTTGAGGCGGCTGTCGAACCCATCCGAGGGGCCAGCCTTCGAACCTCTGACCAGTGGTGGGCGCGGAGCCCGAGTGCTCTGAGGCGGCTGTCGAACCCTTCCGAGGGCCAGCCTTCGAACCTCTGATCAATAGGGGGGCTCGGAGCCCGAGTGCTCTGAGGCGGCTGTCGAACCCTTCCGAGGGGCCAGCCTTCGAACCTCTGATCAGTAGGGGGCTCGAGGCCCGCCTCCTTCGTGGAGAAGGATCCCTTTCAGAGTATCCCCTTTCCCGGTCCCTGTATTAAGAGAGAGAAAGAGGAAGAGGAAAAGGATACGAATTTGAACGACGTGGCACACCTTTTTTGACGCGGTCATTATTGCGGAGGGGAAGCGTCGCCTGCTTCGCCTGCCAAAGGTGCTGCCTGTCCTGCCGTAGAGTTAATGCGACGGGACGAGTGGTTCGCGGGGCAGCCGTTGTGCGTGCGTGAGCCATTCGAGGAACGGGCGTCTCGCCTTTGAGTTTTGAATCTCGTGGCGGGTTCGGGCGAAGTGTTGAACGGGTCTTGCCTGGGCCTTTATATATTCAGGAGAGGGACCGGTGATGGTTCTTTACTCTGCTGCTCGCCTCCCACTCAGGTTTCCGCAACCTGAGGGAATAGCCAGAGAAAGAAAACCGTGCACCCCGTCCGCTCCGCCGCCACCTCTTCTGCTTGGTGATGGCCGACCGGGTGACCGTTGTTTCGCCGCGCGACCCGTGGCCTTTCTCCACCGTCACGGCGGACGATCTGGAGGCCCTTGTTGCCGATGGTTTGCTTCGTCCTCTCTCCGGTGACTCGCAGCCGGAGTGGATGGCCCCTCCGAGCAGAGCCGCCCCGTCCCCGCCGCCGGGGTATGTGCTGAGCTTCGTCTCTTTTCATGAGTGGGGTTCGGAGTGCCAGCGAGTCGTTTCATGCGGGCGATTCTGCACGTCTATGGGGTGGAGCTGCACAATCTTAGCCCCAACTCCATCGCGCAAGCAGCCATCTTCGTGGCGGTTTGCGAAGGGTTTTTGGGGATTGCCCCCACTGGGACCTGTGGACCCATCTCTTCTTCGCGGAGCTTTTTGCCTCGACGATGGGGGAAAGAAGAGTTCGCATGGCAGTGCGGGCTGGTGGCTGCATCCTCCAGTTGAGGCAGGCGCGGGCGCAGCAATACATCCTTGCTATCCTCGCGTCTTCGAACAAGGGGTGGCAGCGCCGGTGGTTTTATCTCCGGAATGACGACGGGAGGCTCCCGTCGTTTTCTCAACGAGTGGTGACCGCCGCCGGCGGTAACTGGCGCTACGGGGCCCCGCGCGAGAAACAGAAGAATCTCCAGCCCCTTTTGAAGGCCTTGGAGGAGCTACGAGAAGGAGGGCTCACCGCCGCGGGGGTGGTTGCCGCCATTCATCGCCGGAGGGTGCTCCCCTTGACGGAGCGGCGGCTGCCTCTTTGGGAGATGACGCCGGGGGTCGACTTGGAGGTTTTGCAGATGTCCTCGGACCCCCTTCCCGCCGATGACCTCCACAGGCGGGTAGCTGGCACGGTAGGGAAGTTAGACGCCGGTGCCTTTTCCCAGCTCTCGATGTGTCCCGATCGTGGGTGTGTGTCCCTGGTGAGTGTCTGCTCCTTCTTCCTTCTTGTGTCGGATTGCCCTTGGTTCTCACAACCGAGACTTTTCGTCCGTCTCCAGGAGGTGGGGTTTCACAAGCCTTCCCTGCCACCGGTCCCAGAGGACGTGGTGGACCGAGCCGCGCGGAGGGTCGCCGCGGAGAAGAGGAAGGAGAAGAAGGACGCGAAGAAGGCTCGGGCCCGCGAGCGGATGCGGGCTCGGGACGCCTTGGAGAGGCTTCATCGTCGGCAGGAGAGGGATGGGCTCCCGAGGGAGCCGTCGCCGGAGACGCCTGACGATGACGACGACGACGATGAAGATGATGATGAAGACGACGACATGGCTGCCCGCCTCGGCCTCAGCCCGGATCTGATGCTGGGCCAGGGGTCGTCGAGCCAGCCCCCGAGCGGGCTAGCGCCGTCGGTATCCGGGGCCGGGACGTCGGGGTCCCGGTCCGAAGAACGGGGGCAGGCCGAGGGGGTACTTGACCCCTTGGCCGAGGTAGTTGAGGTGACCCCGGGGAGTCAGGCCGACCCGCCTGTTCCCCAAGAACCGTTGCCCGTGCCGACTACACAGGAGGGTGATCCTCGGGTCGCCGTGGCTGCGCCTGGGCAGTCCGTCCCTCTGGTGCCTCGGGCGCCCGAGGCAAGGATGGTGCCAAAGCCGGCAGCGGGGCTAACCTCGGTGGCACCTTCAGGGACCGAGGCTCGAGGGACCTCCCCGCAGGCACGATTGGTCGTGGCCCGGAGTGGGTAAGTATCTTAGGATATCCTCGTCCTGGCTCCTCCTTCGTGTGTCCTGATCCTGCTCTTCCTTTTCTTCTCAGCAAACGGAGGCACGGTTCGACCGGTCTGGCTCCCCGGAAGGTCCTCAAGACGGCGTCGGCTTCTGCAGCAAGTGCCGCACCGAGCCTTGCCGGCCAGCTGGCCTCCTCACAAGATGTCCCAAAGCGGGGGGCTCAGGCGACACAAGTTGCCGGGGGCGAGCTCCCGAGGCTGACCCCTCCGTCGAGGCGGCCGTCTTGCCGAGGGAGGCTGCTGGCGCGGCTGCGGCCTCGAGCCCACCAGACGTGTTGCCGGCGCTGGCACCGGCTTCTGCCGAGGCTGTTGCCGTTCTGGCCGTGGAGCCGCCCGTTGCCGCCGACGCTGAGATGGCCGAGGCCCCGCTACTCGATACCTCGAAGGAGGGGTGCGCAGAACCGCGACCTGTCCTGGGGAGCGGCAACCTCGTCCTCGCGCGGCGCAGTCCCGACGAGCGGCGTCAGTCGCTCCGGTTCTGGACCAGTGGGGCTTCGGATCCCCTCTTTGTTCTTGACGATGAGCGAGAGGAGCAGTCTTGGGACGGGCTTCGTGAGTGTGCCGAGGCAACGGTGGGGTCGCTTCGGTCGACCTTGGAGGTCCTTTGCAGGGACGTTCCCAAGATCCTCCAGGTAAGGATTTCAAGCATACCTTTCACGTGATCAAGGCATTCTTTGTGACGCCCCGCTTCCTTTCCTCAGGATCTGACGGACCTGAGCACCGCCAAGTCGTCGTTCATCCGCCGCGAGGCCGATGTCTGGGGTTCGCTGCGGTTCCTGAGGACCACGCTTGCCGGGGCTACCGAGCGCCTCTCCCAACGGAGCGCCGAGGTGGCGGACCTTCGGTTGCTCTATGTCGATCTGGGAGCGGAGGCAGCGGCGGCACGCGCAGAGGCGCAGCGACAGCAGTTGGAGCTTGGCTAGGTCATCGGCGAGCGGGACCAATCTCGGGGCCAGGCCGCCGAGGCTGAAAGCCGGGCTGAGGCCCTTGGAGACCAGTTAGCCGAGGCGTCTACTCGGGCCGGAGCCCTTGCGGCAGACCTAGCCGTGGCCCAAGCCGCATCCTCGGAGCAGCGTGCCCGAGCCGAAGGTATGTCTTGGCTGGTTTAAGATTTTGATTCAGCTTCGTTCTTCAACTTGTGTTTGAAGTCTTCTGCTTTGGTTGTTTGCAGAGCTCGAGTCTGCCCTCGATGAGTCCACCAAGGCACTTGCCCAGGCGGCCGAGCAGAGGGAGGCCGACCACGCGGCCATGTCCGAGGCCATCTCGGCCTTCTGCCGGGTCTTTGGTCTCGACGACGTCCCCTCGGGGAGCTCCCCTCAGAGTCGTGTGCAGGCCTTGGGTGACCACGCGCGCGGCAGACTCCACGAGGCGTTGCATCACGGCGTCAGGCGGGCCTTCGCCGTGCTCGCTTCCCACTACGACGTGGATCTGGAGCGGGTCAGCGAGGGGTATTGCCTTCCCAATGAAGATGAAGTTGTCCTGGCCGAAGTCCAGAGGCTTGACACGGCCGCCGCGGGCCCAAGCGCGGTGCTGGCGACCACCTTCGAAGCAGAGATCCTCCCGCTTGCGCCGTCGTCCGAGGCCGGGGCGGATCTGGCCGAGGGTGGAAACGAAGCCGAGGGCGCGGCTCCTTCTTCGGGCGACGCCTGATTCTGCCGGAGCAGTTTATTTTGAATGCATATGTGTCTTTTGCGACCGCCGAGGCCTGAACACTTTATAGTCGTAATATAAGGCTGTGTCTCTTTTCCTCCTGTTTTGCGTATCCGGACTCGTTCGTCAGTAGCAGGATTGCTTACCCAAGTAAGAGTTATTTTTCGCGGTAGGTGACGAGTGAGGTATCCGTATCCCAGAGGCGTAGGAGTCCCTCGGCTCGGTCGGCCTTGCCACTTACATGCACTCTTATTCGTTTCTTGGGGTCCTGTTACTGATATAGCCGGGAGACGCGAAAGTCGTTTTGATGGAAGACTTTTTCCGAGGAAAATTTTGACGCAGAGGGGGTTCGCCCCTTCTAGCCCCCGAGGGAGGGTCAGGCTTTGCCGAGGCAAGGCTGACCCTTCCTTGATGGTTAGACTTTATTGGCATATGTAAACGGGGTGTATGAACGACTTGAAAGCATCTTAAGGGTAGAAGCGACGTAGCTGTCGGATGTTCCAAGCGTTGCTGTAGACCTCGCCTTGACTGTTGGCCAGCTAGTATGTTCCGGGCTTCAAAATCTTGGCGATGATGAATGGCCCTTCCCAGGGAGGCGTGAGCTTGTGGCACCCTCGGGCGTCTTGTCGCAGCCGAAGCACCAAGTCGCCCACCTGGAGGTCTCGGGACCGAACCCCTCGGGCGTGGTAGCGTCGCAGGGACTGCTGATACCGCGCCGAGTGTAGTAAGGCCATGTCTCGAGCCTCTTCCAGCTGGTCCAGTGAGTCTTATCGGTTGGTTCGATTGCTTTGGTCGTTGTACGCCCTCGTCCTCGGGGAACCGTATTCTAAGTCTGTGGGCAAGATGGCCTCGGCCCCATAGACTAGAAAGAACGGCGTGAAGCCCGTGGCTCGGCTCGGTGTTGTCCTCAGACTCCAGACCACCGAGGGGAGTTCCTTCATCCATCGCCTGCCGAACTTGTTGAGGTCATTGTAGATCCGTGGCTTGAGCCCTTGCAGAATCATGCCATTGGCACGCTGTACTTGCCCATTCGTCATGGGGTGAGCTACGGTGGCCCAGTCCACTCGGATGTGGTGATCCTCGCAGAAGTCCAGGAACTTTCTGCCGGTGAACTGAGTGCCGTTGTCGGTGATGATGGAGTTCGGGACCCCGAAGCGATGAATGATGTTGGTGAAGAACGCCACCGCCTGTTCGGACCTGATGCTGTTTAGGGGTCGGACCTCGATCCACTTGGAGAATTTGTCGATGGCGACCAGCAGGTGCGTGTAGCCCCCGGGTGCCTTCTGCAAGGGATCGACGAGGTCCAGACCCCACACAACAAGCGGCCAGGTGATGGGTATTGTCTGTAGAGCCTGAGCGGGCAGGTGGGTCTGCTTCGCGTAGAATTGACACCCTTGGCAGGTGCGTACAATCCTAGTGGCGTCGGCCACCGCAGTTGGCCAGTAGAAACCCTGTCGGAAGGCATTCCCAACGAGGGCTCGAGGTGCTGCGTGGTGACCGCAAGCCCCCGAGTGTATTTCTGTAATAACTCCAGACCTTCGGCGATGAATATGCATCGCTGGAGGATGCCTGAGGGGCTGCGATGGTAGAGCTCCTTCCCGTCCTCCAGCAAGACGAACGACTTGGCGCGCCGCGCCAGTCGCCGAGCTTCGGTTCGGTCGAGGGGTAGCTCTCCTCGGTGGAGATATTGCAGGTACGGGGTCTGCCAGTCTCGATTGGGCGGGACCCCATTTCGCTCTTCCTCGATGCGCAGTGCCTCACCCTCGGGGGCCGAGGGTGCCTCGGGCTGAGCCGAGGGCGCCTCGGGCAGGGCCGAGACCTTCTCGGGCTTGGGCGTGTCGTCGGTCTTGACTGAGGATTGATGTAGGTCTCGGGAGAAGACGTCCGGGGGAACCGTTGTCCGCCCCGAGGCTATCTTAGCCAGCTCGTCCACAGTCTCGTTGTATCATCGGGCGATGTGGTTGAGCTCGAGCCCGTAGAACTTGTCCTCCAAGCGCCGAACCTCATCACAGTAGGCTTCCATCTTCGAGTCGCGGCAATGGGAGTTCTTCATGACTTGGTCGACGACGAGCTGCGAGTCGCCACGAGCGTCGAGGCGTCGGACCCCTAGCTCGATGGCAATGCGCAACCCGTTAACCAGAGCCTCGTACTCGGCCACATTGTTGGACGCCGGGAAATGGAGGTGTAGCACGTAGCGGAGGTGCTTCCAGAGGGGTGAGATGAAGAGCAGGCCCGCGCTCGCCCCTGTTTTCATCAGTGACCCGTCGAAAAACATGGTCCAGAGTTCCGGCTGGATCGGAGCCGCTGGAAGCTGGGTGTCGACCCATTCAGCCACAAAGTCCGCCAAGACTTGGGACTTGATGGCCTTCCGAGGGGCGAACGAGATTGTCTCGCCCATGATCTCCACCGCCCACTTTGCAATCCTACCCGAGGCCTCTCGGCACTGGATGATCTCCCCCAAGGGGAAGGATGACACCACAGTCACCGGATGAGACTCGAAGTAGTGTTGCAATCCTACCCGAGTAGCTTCTGGATTTGCGGGTAGCGGATTTTGGTCTCGGACAGCACTTCACTGATGAAGTAGACTGGCCTCTGGATGGGCAATGCATGCCCTTCTTCTCGTCTCTCAACCATGATCGCGGCGCTGACCACCTGAGTGGTAGCGGCGACGTAGATCAAGAGGGCTTCTCCGGCAGCGGGGGGCACCAAGATGGGCGCGCTGGTAAGGAGCGCTTTTAGGTTCCCGAGGGCTTCCTTGGCCTCGGGGGTCCAAGTGAAGCGCTCGGTCTTCCTCAAGAGGCGGTACAGAGGTAGGCCTCTTTCGCCGAGGCGTGAGATGAAACGGCTCAGGGCCGCAAGACATCCCATGACCCTCTGTACTCCTTTCAAGTCCTTGATGGGGCCCATGTTGGTGATGGCCGCAATTTTCTCTGGGTTGGCCTCGATGCCCCGCTCGGAGACGATGAACCCCAGGAGCATGCCTCGGGGGACTCCGAAGACACACTTCTCGGGATTGAGTTTTACGCCTTTCGCCTTGAGACACCGGAATGTCGTTTCAAGGTCGGAAAGGAGGTCGGAAGCTTTCCTCGTCTTGACTACGATGTCATCGACATAAGCCTCGACCGTTCGACCAATGTGCTCTCTGAACACGTGGTTCATGCACCTTTTGTATGTCGCACCCGCATTCCTCAAATCGAATGGCATAGTAACGTAGCATTACATGCCAAAGGGTGTGATGAAAGAAGTAGCGAGCTGGTCGGACTCTTTCATCCTGATTTGGTGATACCCTGAGTAGGCATTGAGGAAAGACAGGGTTTCGCACCCAGCAGTGGAATCCACGATTTGATCGATGCGAGGCAGAGGGTAGGGAACCTTCGGACATGCTTTGTTTAGACCAGTGTAGTCTACACACATCCGCCATTTCCCTCCTTTCTTTCTCACAAGCACAGGGTTGGCAAGCCATTCGGGATGGAACACCTCTTTGATAAACCCTGCAGCCATCGGCTTGTGGATCTCCTCGCCTATGGCTCTGCGCTTTTCTTCGTCGAATCGGCGCAGAGGCTACTTCACGGGTCGGGCTCCAGCTCGGATATCCAGTGAGTGCTCGGTGACATCCCTCGGTATGCCAGGCATGTCCGAGGGACTCCATGCAAAAACTTCAGCGTTCGCTCGGAGAAAGTCAACGAGCGCTGCTTCCTATTTGGGGTCGAGCTCGGAGCCAATCCGTATCTGCTTGGAGGCGTCGTTGCTGGGGTCGAGAGGGACGGACTTGACCGTCTCAGCTGGCTCGAAGTTGCCAGCGTGGCGCTTCACATCTAGCGCCTCCTTGGAGAGGCTCTCCAGGTCGGCGATGAGGACCTCAGATTCGGCGAGGGCCTCGGCGTACTCCACGCACTCCACGTCGCATTCGTACGCGTGTCGATACGTGGAGCCAACGGCGATGACCCCGTTGGGGCCCGACATCTTGAGCTTGAGGTAGGTGTAGTTGGGGACGGCCATGAACTTGGCGTAGCATGGCCTCCCCAGCACTGCATGGTAGGTTCCTCGAAACCCGACCACCTCGAACGTGAGGGTTTCCTTTCGGAAGTTGGAGGGAGTCCCGAAGCAGACGGGCAGATCGAGTTGCCCAAGGGGTTGGACGCGTTTCCCGGGGATGATCCCGTGAAAAGGCGTCGCGCCGGCCTGGATCGAGGACAGATAGATCTGCAGGAGCCCGAGGGTCTCGGCGTAGATGATGTTGAGGCTGCTGCCTCCGTCCATGAGGACCTTGGTGAGCCTGACGTTGCCGATGACGGGGTCGACAACGAGCGGGTACTTCCCTGTGCTCGGCACGCGGTCGGGGTGGTCGCCCTGGTCGAAGGTGATGGGCTTGTCAGACCAGTCTAGGTAGACTGGCGCCGCCACCTTTACCGAGCAGACCTCCCGGCGCTCTTGCTTACGGTGCCGAGCCGAGGCGTTCTCCACATGCCCACCGTAGATCATGAAGCAGTCGTGGACCTCGCGGAACTCCTCTACCTTGTGATCCTCCTTCTTGTCGTCGTTGTGGGCTCGGCCACCTTCCGCCGGTGGCCCGGCCCTATGGAAGTGGCGCCGAAGCATGACACATTCCTCAAGGGTGTGCTTAACGGGACCCTGATGATAGGGGCACGGCTCCTTGAGCATTTTGTCGAACAGGTTGGCGCCTCCGGGAGGCTTTCGAGCGTTCCTATGCTCGGCGGCGGCGACAAGGTCCGCGCCGGCGTCGCGTTTCGCTTGCGACTTCTTCTTGCCCTTCTTCCTCACGCCGCGCTGAGCGGACGCCTCGGGGACGTCTTCCGGCTGGCGCCCCTGAGGCTGCTTGTCCTTCCGGAAGATGGCCTCGACCGCCTCCTGACCAGAGGCGAACTTGGTGGCGATGTCCATCAGCTCGCTCGCCCTGGTGGGAGTCTTGCGCCCCAGCTTGCTCACTAGGTCGCGGCAAGTGGTGCCGGCGAGGAACGCGCCGATGACATCCGAGTCGGTGATGTTGGGCAGCTTGGTGCGCTGCTTCGAAAATCGTCGGATGTAGTCCCAGAGGGATTCTCCCGGCTGATGGCGGCAGCTTCGGAGATCCCAGGAGTTCCCAGGGCGCACGTATGTGCCCTGGAAGTTGCCGGCGAAGGCTTTGACCAGGTCGTCCCAGCTGGACATCTGCGCAGGAGGCAGATGCTCCAGCCAGGCTCGGGCAGCGTCGGAGAGGAACATGGGAAGGTTGCGGATGACGAGGTTGTCATCGTCCGTTCCACCCAGCTGGCAGGCCAGCCGGTAGTCCGCGAGCCACAGTTCCGGCTTCGACTCCCCCGAGTACTTGGTGATAGTAGTCGGGGTTCAGAACCGGGTCGGGAACGGTGCCCGTCGTATGGCTCGGCTGAAAGCCCGCGGACCGGGTGGTTCGGGCGAGGGGCTCTGATCCTCCCCGCTGTCGTAGCGTCGCCCACGCCTGGGGTGGTAGCCTCGGCGCACCCTCTCGTCGAGGTGGGCTCGACGGTCGCGGCGGTGGTGCTCGTTGCCGAGGCGACCCGGGGCCGCAGGCGCTGAGTTCCGCGTTCGCCCGGTGTGGACCGAGGCTTCCCGCATGAATCGGGAAGTCGCGGCGCGATGCTCCGGGGGGTACCCATGCCTTCGGGAGGCAGAGCTTTCGGCCCGTCGGACCGCGGCATCTTCCAGGAGATTCTTGAGCTCTCCCTGGATACGCCGCCCCTCGATGGTGGATGGTTCCCGCATCGCTCGGAGTAGTATTGCTGCTGCAGCTAGGTTCTGGCCGACCCCACTGGAAGCCGGAGGCAGCCTTGCTCTGGCATCGTCGGCGATGCGGCGCTGGACGTCCTGGGCTAGGTGACGCGCTTCTCCGGCCGGTGCTCGGCCTGCCCACTCCTGCCCGATATTTTGCCGAAGCTGCACAAGTTGTCCTGCTTCCTCGTCGAGCCTGGCCTGTACCTCGTGGATTTGCTCGAGCTGTGCGTCCTGACCCCTCGCAGGGACTGGGACCACAGCTAGCTCCCGAAGGATGTCAACGCGAGGCGCAGGCCTAGGGGGATCACCGTCCTCCGGCATACCAAGATGGTTGCCTTCGTCGAGACCCCCTAGATCGATGTGGAAGCATTCGTGACTTGGGCCACAGTCCTCGTCGCCGAGGCTGTGGCTGCTATCGGAGCAATCAGAGAGGCAGTAGCTACATGCGGTCATGAAGTCCCGCATGGCACTGGGGTTATCGAGCCCGGAGAAATCCCAACCAGAGTCGGGCTCGTCATCTTCCTCGGAACCCAGAGGCCCGTAGGTCGAGACGGCCGTCAGCCGGTCCCAGGGTGACAGCATATGAGACCCCGGAGGGTTTGGACATGCCTTTACGAAAGCGTCCACCGAAGCGGGGTCGCTTGGTGGGTCGCAGCTAGATCTAAAAGGCATGGAACGGGAAACGGACGGTACCTCTTGATCGACGGGTGGTGATGAAGTCGCGTCAGGGGCGGACTGCACCGTTGTCTCAGGTACGAGGTTAACGCCCAACATGTCCTTCACGAGCGTGCTGGCGTCATCCGTCTACTTGGAGTTGGCGTGTTGCGGGGAAACGACACTCGTCTTCGTCTCAGACGTGAGGTTGACGCCCGACGTGTCCCCTGCTGGGGCGCCGGCGCCGTCGACTCGCTCGACAGCCGACGAGGTGCCGCCTCCTGCTTGGCCATGCCTGCCCCGCCTCCTCCTCCGTCGGCGGGGAAGGTGACGGGACAGACCCGGATGTTGCTCTTCCGCCACGAGGGGAAGACGTCGTCAATTCCGCCGCCGGTGGGCGAGCTGACGACCGCCATTGTCGTTGTCGCGCGGCGGAGGAAGGAGTATCATGTCGTAGCTGCCGTCGAGGGACATGAACTCCAGACTCCCGAAACGAAGCATCGTCCCGGGTTGAAGAGGTTGCTGGAGACTACCCATCTGGAGCTTGACGGGAAGCTGTTCGTCAACACGTAGCAGGCCCCTACCAGGCGCGCCAACTGTCGGCGTTTCGACCCTGGGGGTCCCTGGACCGACGAGTAAATTGTCGCCGCGTGTCCCAGCCCAGATGGGTCGGCGCGAGACGGAGCACGAAGGGGGGAGAAACGGCAAAAGGGGAAACCCGCGGCCTTCGTGTTGCCCCGCGCCCAGGTCGGGTGCGCTTGCAGTAGGGGGGTTACAAGCGTCCACGAGGGAGAGAGAGAGAGACCGTTCGCCGGCCCGTTCTCCCGCGCGGCCAATCCCCTCGTACGAGAGCCCTGGACCTTCCTTTTATAGGCGTAAGGAGAGGGCCCAAGTGTACAATGGGGGTGTAGCACTGTGCTAACGTGTCTAGCAGAGAGGAGCTAGGGCCCTAAGTACATGCCGTCGTGGCAGCCGGAGAGGTTTTGGCGCCCTGTTCATGTGATGTCGTGGCCGTCGGAGGAGTGCTTGAGCCTTGTGGAAATACAGCTGTCGGGGCTGTCGGATCCTTGCTGATGTCTCCTTGCTTCCGTAAGGGGCTGAGAGCCACCATCGTCATGGCGCACGCGGGGTGCCATCATTACTTGTTTACCGAGGCGAGCCAGATGGGACGCCGGTCTTGTTCCCCATAGCCTGAGCTAGCTAGGGGTAGGGTAATGATGGCCTTCCCTGTGACGTGGCGGGTCCAAGCCTGAGGTCGGGCGAGGCAAAGGCTCCTCCGAGGTCGAGGTCGAGTTTGAGCCCTAGGGTCGGGCGAGGCGGAGTTTGTCTTCCGATGACGAGGCTGAGTCCGAGCCCTGGGTATCGGGCGAGGCGGAGACCATCTTCCGAGGCCGAGGCTGAGTCCGAGCCCTGGGGTCGGGCGAGGCGGAGTCCGTCTTCCGGGGTCGAGGCTGAGTCCGAGCCCGGGGTCAGGTGAGGCGGAGTCCGTCTTCCGGGGTCGAGACTGAGTCCGAGCCCGGGGTCGGGCAAGGCGGAGTCCGTCTTCCGGGGTCGAGGCTGAGTCCAAGCCCGGGGTCGGGCGAGGCGGAGTCCGTCTTCCGGGGTCGAGGCTGAGTCCGAGCCCTGAGGTCGGGCGAGGCGGAGTCCGTCTTCCGGGGTCGAGGCTGAGTCCGAGCCCTGGGTTGGGCGAGGCGGAGCTTCCCATGGCGCCCGAGGCTGGACTTAGCTGCTGTCAGCCTCACTCTGTTGAGTGGCACAACAGTCGGAGCAGGGCAGGCGGCGCTGCTTTCCTGTCAGGTCGGTCAGTGGAGCGGCGAAGTGATTGTGGTCACTTCGGCTCTGTCGACTGAGGAGCGCGCGTTAGGATAAGGTGTCAGTCGATCCTTGCATTAAATGCTCCTACGATACGGTCGGTTGGTGTGGCGATCTGGCCAAGGTGGCTTCTCCGCGAAGACTGGGCCTCGGGCGAGCCGAAGGTGTGTCCGTCGCTTGAGGGGGCCCTCGGGCGAGACGTGAATCCTCCGGGGTCGGCTGCCTTTGCCCGAGGCTGGGCTCGGGCGAGGCGAGATCGTGTCCCTTGAGTGGACTGAGCCTTGACCTTAATCGCGCCCATTAGGCCTTTGCAGCTTTGTGCTGATGGTGGTTACCAGCCGAGATTAGGAGTCTTGGGGGTACCCCTAATTATGGTCCCCGACACCTTCCTTGTGTTTTTAAATAATTTTTGCACACTTTAAGTCTAGTGAAATGTGCATTAGGTTTATAGGAGTTGCTTGGAAACCCTTTGATGCATTGCCTTCCTTGATATCCATACCTTTATAGATACTTCTGGTGAAGTATCAAAATATGATTTACAAAAATGCTTAGCCCTCCTTAGATCTTGTGGATAGAGGTTGTCTTTTGCATTAAGGTCTATGTAACACCATAAAAGCCATCAATTAAAATAACAAATTTAGATATTATATTAATCAGGGTAATGATTTTTTTTAGTGTTTAAATTATTTATTTGCGTCGTTTTCTTTGCATGCATTTGCCATCAATTAAATAATAATTAAGTATTATAGTAATTATTAATCTAAAATCAAGTACTCCATTTATAGATATTTTTGGTAATTTTTTTATGATTTTTAGAGTTCTTTAAAAATGAATTTCGGAATTTAAAAAAAAAAACTAAAATCACCCAGCCGCCCGGCCCACCAGGGCCCAAAACCCCCATACCCTAAATCACTGCGCGCGCCTGGCTGGCTTCCCAGCCATAGCCGCCGCCGCCTCCTCACCTCTCTCTCTCTCTCCCTCACTTCTCTCTCTCTGACGCCGTTCTCTCTCAGCCCCACCGAGCGTGCAACCGCCCAAGCGCCGACCCGCGCGCCTTGCCGCGCTCTGCCCACGCACGCGCGCGCGCGCAGGCTGCGCCTGCTCTCTGCGCGATGCAAGTCGCGCCCGATGCCGCCTGCGCGCCTGCTCTCTGCGCGATGCAAGTCGCGCCCGATGCCCCGCGGCGGACCGCGCGCCCTGCGCGTCTGCGCAGCCGTCGAGCGAGCCGCCCCGGCCTCTGCTTCCGCGCGCCAGGCGCAACGACCCCGGCTCGACGTCCGCGCCGAGCGAGCGCCCGAGCTCGACCGATGCCGCGCGCAGCCGCCGCGTACCACGCGCCATGAAGCCACGACCGTTTCACTTCTGTGATTGATGGACTTAATTCCTTCTGTTTCTTCTTCCCCATTACCTCCCTCTATTAGTGGAGAAACCGACGGCATTAAACCGTGTAATGGAGTTAAATGCCGGCGCCCCATGACCTCCCTGGTGTCCTTTCTCTTCCCTCCTGCGTTCTATAAAAAGGCAGCAGAGCCTCTCTCCCATCCTCTCTACCCGAGCTCTCTCCCATTCCTCGCACTCTCTCGCTTGCCGTTCGTCGCCGAAGTTTGCCGCTCGTCGCCTGAGCCCGTGGAGTTCGCCGGAGTGTGTCGTTCGTCGCCGGAGTTCACCGGAGCCACGCACTCGCTGTCCGTAGTCGAGCCCCGCTCTCCGTCCGGCCGAAACCCGTCGATCCGTCCCCGTCACACGCACGAAACCGAGGTTGATGACGACTCAAATTTATTTTATATATTTTATAAAGTGCTTTCGATTCGATTCATGTGTTGTATAGTTTGTTTGTTGTAATATGAACACATGTGATTCCAATTTATGTATTTGTGTGCGCTACGGAATTTGTTAGAAATATGCGATTAGTAGTGCACCGTGTTATTTCATGTTAATCGACGCGTTGATTTTGGTTTAGAGAAATATGACGTAGATTTAATAGTCACACGTTGGTGATAAAAATACTAGATAAGAAATTATAGTCAATTTTGGTCACGATAAATTCTAGAAACTATTTGGAGAATTATAGGTGCATTTTTGATGGATTAGAAAATGGTATAGAACTCATGTCATTTGAATAATATAGGATTTTAGATGATTTATCTAATTATTTTATTAGCATATTTTTTTATAAAGAAAGGAGAAAATATCATTGGTAGATGGCAAAATAGGTTTTTGCTAGTCAAATAAACATATTCACAGATTTAGAACTTAAAATTGTTAGAGTACTAGTTTATGTCAAATAACCTCGCTTGTGTTAGAAAATATTCAATTAGTAGTTTATGTAGATTTTTAGAATATTAATATTATTAAATTCATTCTTGCTATACTAACTAATTTGAGTTAGAAGGAATAAAAGGTATTAATTTATTTATTAGTATTAAAAGATAATAAGTATTATTTAATTTCATTGATGGTGTTAAAATAAATTAATATTAGTTAAAATTATATTTATTGCACCCACTCATAAATTCACCATTAGGATTCACATTAATAGCCACAATTGAATTAATAAGTATTTACGCGATTAGTACGTAATTAAGATGTGATTAGTGCGACGTGTTAATGTGCATGTAATGGTGTATGTTTATGAAATGGTGCATGTTTATTTATTTGTGTATGTTTTATTTTTGTATGTACGATATGCGACTATATTAGAAGCCGATTGTGCGGTAGGCGATTCGAATACGTTCGAGGACGATCCGCAAGACGCTTTTGAGCAAGGCAAGTGGATTCTCCCTCTGCATACTCTTTTTGTACCCAGTCATTGCATTTAATAATGTTTACTTTTGATATACTGCATAATTTGATGGGTTTCACCTAATTAAGGATTTCCTAGATTTACTACCTATATTCCTTGTTTAACCTGGGGAAATAATTAAGCTGTGCAAGATTTATGCTACCGCTCAACTTAATGGTTCCTAATGTCACTCATTAATTGGTTTTAATGTTCCAAAGATTTAATTGGCAATTATGGCATTAACCCGATGGTTAAGATAACTTTATTGCAAATTTAATTGGAACATGGAGTGACCACCCAGAATAACAGTGCAACCACGAGTGCTATCATGGCTCTGGCTTTGGTAATTAGCTCTATATGCTTAGTGCCTAGCAACCTTACCTGAAAGATGGGCAAGAGGGGGAGCGGTAGGTGCTGGCAGCCCACGTTAACATGGGGTCGTATTCTTGGCTAAGGTACTTCACCTAGGGGGCCACCACCATCGTCTTAGAAACCTTAGCGGGTTGCTTTGTATTAAGTGTGTTTTGTGAAAACCTCATAATGGATCCCTAGCCATTCACCTCGGCAGTGTCTAAGGGTCCGATCAACCCGGGCTAGATGGGATACATGGCTTGTGGGTAAAGTTGTACCACCTCTGCAGAGTGTAAAACTGATATATCAGCCGTGCTCCTGGTTATGAGCGACCTGGACTCCTCACATGATAATTGAACTTGAAGATGGAATTAAATTGAGATCCGATGATCTGCCAATAATTTGCTTAAGTGGTTTCACTTAAGTGTTTTTGTTATACTCATATTCCTTTGTTTAAATGGGATATTTGGGATTCACTCTTATTAGTAAGACAGGTGTTGTTAATAAAATGTTGACCAACTAAAATGCTTACTGCTCAACCTTAGCCTCACCTTGTTATACCTGCATTAGTTTTTCCCCCACTTGCTGAGCCCCGACCATAAGTGAGCTCACCCTTGCTTATTTTGATCAGAGGGTGATGCTGGAGACTTTGATGGAGTTTTTGACGACGAGGAATTCTAAGTCTAACGATACGCCGGTCAACTTCCTGTGGAAGATTGCCCAATTGTTTATTTCCATTGTACTTTGATGTGATACAATGTTTCAAATGATGTAATAAAGTATTATACTCTCTTTACGCCTTTATTGCATTGTCTTTTGATATATTACACTTGTGACGTCAACATATGTGTGGAAATGGATCCTGGCACACATATGGTATGCGCTCGGTTCTACCCCCTGGAACCGGGTGTGACAGAAGTGGTATCAAAGCTATGCTGACCCTAGGTCGTTAGATTAGTTAGAAATGGAAAGCCTAGTTGTTCAAAACTTGCTAATTTCATTCCTATAAATTCCTTTATCAGTCTTACCTCTTTGAAATTCAACTGAGTTGACACTTCTCTTGTAGATGGTTCGCACTCTCCAAACTACCCGCATCAACACCAGCTACGCCCCTCAGCCCCGGCAGATCCCGGTCTACCCAGTGGTAGTCGAGGAAGCTTCAGCGAATCTCCCTCCCGTCCGAGTGGAGAACGTGATCAACCTGGAGGACAGCTCGGAGGAGCAGCTGCCGACCCCACCCCGATGGCCGAGTCCCTGGCCTTCGCAGCTGGGTCATCGACGTCAGCATCGTCTGCACCAGCCTTCCAAGCACCTACACCTGGAGGCGACGACCCCGACGACTCCGGAGACGGCGATGACGAGGACGACGACGACGAAGACGATGGAGAAGACGGACACATCAACGAGGAAGCTGACTACGCCCAGCAGGACTACTTCATGGGGATTGGTCCAGTTGTCGAACATTACACATCAATGTTCGAGACAGGGCACTTCCCCAACCTGCTGCAAGCAGTGCTGCACGAGCTAGGAGCCTACGTCCGCCCCCTGTACGAGACGAGGCGAGTGAGCGAGCCTCCCCGGGCTTGCTATTACATCACTCGCATCCATGTCAGGGTAATGGATGCAGGTGACAGGGGATTCAGGACTCTGTCTGCTCACGAGTCCCTGATACCGCTGTCCACCTACGCTGCCTCGGTCAGCGATGCTGCCCGTTGGACCCTGTGGTCGCTCAGCCACACCTACCGGCAGCAGCTGCAGAACACGAGGTTCAGGCACCTTCCTCAGCGCCTGCGTGGAGAAAGCCAGACCAACATTGTCCCAGGTGAACCTGGTGAGGATCGCCTCAACACCCTAGCTGGTGTAGTGGCCGGTCTCAACACCGACCTGGACAGTGCCACTCTGGACCTCTACAGTGTGCACTTGGAGCTGGAGAATGCCCACGCCAGGATTGCAGCCCTGGAAGCCCAACTGCAAGGACTGGATTCGCCAGAAGCTCAGGTCCCCGCCGTGGCGCTGTCTCCTCCCCGCAAGAGGCTGCGCTATGGAGAGCCCGGATCAGTCACTAGGCTGTTTTAGGAGTTTTGAGTCATGATGTAATAAGTTATACTTCGCGTTAGACGATGATACTCTCTTTATGTTATCATATTAATAAATATCAACCATGTGATGGTGATTGATTGAAATGTTTGATTTGGATCTTTGTTTGAGTGCAATGGTCTTATAGAATGATGGCCATAAGAACATATAAAAATTTTAAAACTTAAGTCATTTCCCCTCTAGAATCTTTCTACTCTTCTCTTCTCTAAGATGTTCACTTTCTAACCAATCAGATGGTGAACCAACGTCAAGGACCTAACAACCGGAACCAGCGTGGACAACAAGCACCACCACCACCACCACCAAATCCCAATATGGAGCAGTTCATCGCCGCCCAGATGCAGATTCTGCAAGGACTCACTGCTGCGGTTCAGCAATTACAACAGAACCAACAGAATCAGCAACCCCAGCAGCAGCAATATGCACCCCCGGCCAGAGATAAGCACCGGGACTTCATGAGTCATCACCCGTCAACATTCTCTCATGCGGTTGATCCTCTGGACGCTGATGACTGGCTCAAAGTTATTGGAAAGAAGCTGGACATAACTCAGTGCAACGACCGGGAGAAGGTCTTGTACGCCTCGGGAAGACTCGAGGGAGCTGCGTCTGATTGGTGGGATGCCTTCACAGCGGCACATCCCAACGCTGATACCATAACCTGGCAGGAGTTCCAAGAGAACTTCCGCGCTCATCACATCCCCTCTGGAATTATGAAGCTGAAGGAGTTCCTTTCCCTTACTCAAGGGAATATGTCTGTAAGTGACTATCGTGATCGCTTCACTCAGCTTTCACGCTACGCACCAGAAGAAGTGGACACTGATGAGAAGCGCCAAGAGCGTTTCCTGGAAGGATTGATTGGACCTCTGAACTATCAACTTCAGAGTCACACTTTTCCCAACTTCCAGACACTGCTGAACAAGGCAATCGGCCTTGAGAGTAAAAGGAAGGAGCTATCTGACCACAAAAGAAAATTTCAAGGTCAGTCCAGCAGGAACACCCGGCCAAACAATGCTCAAGGTTCGCAGTTCCGCTCTGGAAATCAGGGTGGAAACAATTATCAAGTGCAACGCTCTGGACAGCAAAGCCAGAGAAGTAATCAAAACCAGAATCAGCAAAGGAGCAACTCCCAGACCAACCAGAGGTCTGGTGGAAATTCACAGAACCGTCAAGGTGGCACCAACAACACGCAGGCCAGAAACAACGCACCAGTCCAACCCAACGGCTGTTTCAAGTGCGGTGAACTGGGCCACTATGCCAACAACTGCCCAAGGCGCAACCAACAGACACCTCAGAAAAGCAATACTCAGAGGAATGACCAGAACACCCCCGCTCGTGGATCTGCTCAGAACAAGACACCACAGAACCAGAGCAGAGGAAGGGTCAATCACGTCACTGCGGAATCAGTGCCTGAGGATGCCGACATAGTGTATGGTATGTTCCTTGTTAACTCCATACCTGCATCAGTTTTATTTGACTCTGGAGCATCACATTCATTTATAACTGAGTCATTCGTGGAAAAACATAACATACCTAAGTACCCTCTGAAGAGGATATTACACATTAGTTCACCGGGAGGTGACATGAAGGCCACACACTCATGCCCTCATGTTAATATCAAGATTCAAGGAATAGATTTTACAGTTGACCTAGTGGTCCTAGGATCCAACAGGATTGATGTGATTCTTGGATGTAACTGGTTGAAAAGTTGTGATGGAGTGATACGGTGTGCCAATGGAACAATTATGTTGACAAGTCCTCAAGGTGAAAGAATCCAAGTTAACATGGACAAGTCAACAGATGAAAAAGGGAAGACAGTGATCAATCACTTGGAAGAAAAGCCCTTGGAAAATATCAAAGTAGTGTGCGAATACCCAGACGTATTTCCGAAGGAATTACCAGGTATGCCACCTGACCGTGATATAGAGTTTTCTATTGAATTATTACCCGGAACCGCACCTATCTCGAAAAGACCATATAGAATGGATGTTAAAGATTTAGTAGAATTGAAGAAACAAATAGAAGAATTACTAGAAAAAGGTTTCATTCGCCCAAGTTCATCCCCTTGGGGAGCCCCAGTGCTATTTGTGAACAAGAAGGATGGTTCGAGGAGAATGTGCGTTGATTATAGAAGTTTGAATGAAGTAACCATCAAGAATAAATACCCGTTACCTCGGATTGAAGATTTATTCGATCAAATGAAAGGAGCTAAGATATTCTCGAAGATAGATCTAAGATCGGGATATCATCAGTTAAAGATTCGAGCAGAAGATGTACCCAAGACAGCCTTGACGACGAGATATGGATTATATGAGTTTTTGGTCATGTCGTTTGGACTGACTAATGCACCAACATACTTTATGAACTTGATGAATAAAGTATTCATGGAATATCTGGATCAGTTTGTGGTCGTATTCATTGACGACATACTGATATATTCTCCGAATGAAGAAGCACACGAAGATCATCTAAGGCTAGTCCTACAAAAGCTTCGTGACAACCAACTGTACGCAAAATTCTCGAAGTGTGATTTTTGGTTGAAGGAAGTTGCTTTCTTAGGGCATATTGTTACCGATGGTGGAATTAAAGTGGACCCAGGAAAGATAAGTGAGATACTGAATTGGAAGCAACCCAAGGATGCGTCCAAGATCAGAAGTTTTCTTGGATTGGCAGGATACTATAGAAGATTTATTGAAGGTTTTTCCAAGTTAGTGAAACCTCTTACCTCACTACTGGAGAAAGGTAAAGAGTTCAAATGGGATGAAGCTTGCCAGAATTGTTTTGAAGAACTCAAGAAGAGGTTAACCACTGCACCAATATTGGTAATGCCAGACATCCACAAGGGATTTGATGTGTATTGCGATGCATCACACCTTGGACTTGGATGTGTGCTAATGCAAGAAGGAAAGGTGATTGCTTATGCTTCAAGACAGTTGAGGAAGCATGAAAAGAATTATCCTACGCATGATTTGGAACTAGCTGCCGTAGTGCATGCTTTGAAGATTTGGAGGCACTATATGATTGGAAACAAGTGCAAAATCTTCACAGATCACAAAAGCTTGGAATATATATTCACTCAGAAGGAACTCAACCTCAGACAAAGAAGATGGCTTGAGTTGATTAAAGACTATGATTTGGAGATACAATATCACCCCAGAAAAGCAAATGTAGTAGCTGATGCTTTGAGCCGTAAGGGTCAAGTGAACAACGTTACTACTCATTTGATGTCACAAGAATTGTGCTGGGAAATGGAACGACTTAACCTTGGATTTCTCCATAATGTAGAAGCAACGGTAATGGAAGTCGAATCTACTTTGGAAGAAGAGATTCGTAAAGGACAAGAGTCCGATGAGAAGATTAAGGAAATTAAAACCTTGATTAGTTTGGGTAAAGCCCCAGATTTCACGGAAGATGAACAAGGCACAATATGGTTTAAGAAGAGAATCTGTGTACCGGAAATCGAGCACTTACGCCAACTTATTTTGAGAGAAGCTCATGATTCAGCTTACTCTATTCACCCTGGAAGTACAAAGATGTACCAGGATCTTAAGGAAAAGTATTGGTGGTACGGTTTGAAAAGAGATGTTGCTACTCATGTTGCATTATGTGACGTGTGTCAGCGAGTTAAAGCTGAACACCAAAGACCAGCAGGATTGCTACAACCTCTCAAGGTACCTGAATGGAAATGGGAAGAAATCAGTATGGATTTCATAGTTGGACTACCCCGTACTCGAGATGGCTATGATTCAATATGGGTCATAGTAGATAGGTTAACTAAAGTATCACACTTTATACCTGTGAAGACAACTTACTCAGGAGCCCAGTTAGCAGAGTTGTACATGTCGAGGATTGTTTGTCTGCATGGAGTACCAAAGAAGATCGTATCAGATCGAGGAACCCAGTTTACCTCACGCTTTTGGAAAAGACTACATGAGTCCATGGATACCAAGCTAAATTTTAGTTCAGCTTATCATCCACAGACGGATGGGCAAACAGAAAGGACAAACCAAGGGTTGGAAGATATGCTAAGAGCTTGTGCTCTAAAGCATGGTAGAAGCTGGGATAAAAGCTTGCCTTATGCAGAATTTTCGTATAACAATAGTTATCAAGCAAGTCTCAAAATGGCACCATTTGAAGCACTCTACGGACGGAAGTGTAGAACACCACTTTATTGGAATCAGACTGGAGAAAGTCAAGTATTTGGTCCAGAGATTCTCCAAGAGGCGGAAAAGCAAGTGCAAATTATTAGAGAAAATTTGAAGACAGCACAGTCAAGACAGAAAAGCTATGCTGATAATAGAAGAAGAGAGTTGATGTTTGAAGTAGGAGACTTTGTCTACCTTAAAGTTTCAACGATGAGAGGAATGAAAAGGTTTAAGGTTAAAGGAAAATTATCTCCTCGCTATATTGGCCCATTCAAGATTTTGGAAAGGAAAGGTGAAGTAGCCTACCAGTTAGAGCTACCCGATAGATTATCAGATGTGCATGACGTATTTCACGTATCACAACTTAAGAAGTGCTTAAGAGTACTGTCGGCGTTTCGAGACAGGGGGGTCCCTAAGCCGACGAGTGAGTGTGCTGCGTGCCCCAGCCCAGATGGGTCGAGCGCGTGGGCGAGCGCGAAGGGGGGAGAGGCGAGGTGGCCGGAGTCGGGCGTGAGAGAGGTGGAAGTCCCGCAGCCTTCGTGTTCGTCCCGCGCCCAGGTCGGGTGCGCTTGCAGTAGGGGGGTTACAAGCGTCCACGCGGGTGAGGGAAGCGAGCGGCCCCAAGAGAGCGCCTGTCTCGTCCTCGTCCCCGCGCGGCCAACCTTCTCTAAGAAGGCCCTGGTCCTTCCTTTTATAGTCGCAAGGAGAGGATCCAGGTGTACAATGGGGGGTGTAGCAGAGCACTACGTGTCTAGCGGAGAGAGAGCTAGTGCCCTAGGTACATGCCAATGTGGCAGCCGGAGAGGTCTTGGCACCTTGCTGGCGTGATGTCGTGGCTGTCGGAGGAGCGACGGAGCCTGGCGGAGGGACAGCTGTTGGAGCGGTCGAGTCCTTGCTGACGTCGCCCTGCTTCCGTAAGAGAGCTGAGGGCCGCCGTCGTCACAGAGCTCGTGGAGCGCCATCATTGCCCATCCGGCGGAGCTGGCCGGATGGGACGCCGGTCTTGTCCTCCGTGACCCGAGTCGATTCGGGGTAGGATGATGATGGCGCTTCCTGTTGACGTGGTGGGCCTGTGCCCTAGGCAGGGCGACGTGGGGGCTCCTCCGAAGCCGAGGTCGAGTCTGTCTCCCGTTGCCGAGGCCGAGCCCGAGCCCCTGGGTCGGGCGAGGCGGAGATCGTTTGGCCGAGGCCAGGGCGGAGTCCGAGCCCTGGGGTCGGGCGAGGCGGAGTTTCGTCGTCTTCCGGGTCTTAGCCCGAGTCCGAGCCCTGGGGTCGGGCGGAGCGGAGTTCGCCGTCTTCCGGGTCTTAGCCCGAGTCCGAGCCCTGGGGTCGGGCGGAGCGGAGTTCGCCGTCTTCCGGGTCTTAGCCCGAGTCCGAGCCCTGGGGTCGGGCGGAGCGGAGTTCGCTATGGCGCCTTTGGCAAGGCCTGACTGCCTGTCAGACTCACTCTGTCGAGTGGCACTGCAGTCGGAGTGGCGCAGGCAGCGCTGTCCTTCTGTCAGACTGGTCAGTAGAGCGGTGGAGTGACGGCGGTCACTTCGGCTCTGCCGGGGGGCGCGTGTCAGGATAAAGGTGTCAGGCCACCTTTGCGTTAAATGCTCCTGCAACTTGGTCAGTCGGTGTGGCGATCTAGTCAGGGTTGCTTCTGAGCGAAGCCAAGGCCTCGGGCGAGCCGGAGGTGTGTCCACCGTAAAAAGGGGGGCCTCGGGCGAGACGGAAGTCTCTCGAGGTCGGCTGCCCTTGGCCGAGGCTAGGCTCGGGTGAAGCGTGATCGAGTCACTCGTGTGGACTGATCCCTGACTTAATCGTACCCATCAGGCCTTTGCAGCTTTATGCTGATGGGGGTTACCAGCTGAGAATTAGGCGTCTTGAGGGTACCCCTAATTATGGTCCCCGACAGTAGCCCCCGAGCCTCGAAGGGAGTGTTAGCACTCGCTTGGAGGCTTTCGTCGCACTTTTTTGCAAGGGGACCAGCCTTTCTCGGTTGCATTTTGTTCCGGTGGGTGCGCGCGAGCGCACCCGCCGGGTGTAGCCCCCGAGGCCTCGGAGGAGTGGTTACACTCCTTCGAGGTCTTAATGCCTTGCGTAATGCTTCGGCTGGTCTGGTTGTTCCCTCATGCGAACTGGCCGTAGCCCGGGTGCACGGTCGGGGCCCAAGCTCTCGGGCTGGTATGTTGACGCTGTCAACGGTTTGGCCGGAGCCGGGTTTGCGAGAGCAGCCCTCGAGCCTCCGCACAGGGCGAGAGGACGATCAGGGACAGACTCGACTTTTTACATACGCCCCTACGTCGCCTTTCCGCAAGGAGGAGGGGGGGAGTGCGCCATGTTACCCTCGATGGGCACCGAACATGGTGTCTCCGGTGAGCTGCAAGCGGGTAATCCGAGTGGACGTCCGTGCCCCGTTCGTTGGGGGTCGGCTAGGGGCCCAGAGGCACGCCCAAAAGTACCTGCGGGTGATTTGCCGGACCCGGTCCCCTGGCGACGGGGTCCGAGGGCTCGATGCCTCCCTCCGATGGGATTCCGTTACAAGATCGTTCCCGCTGGTCTCGGAAATGTCCTAGGGTACCTCGGGAGCGCAGCCCGAGCCTCGGTTATGTATCGAACGTACCCCTGGTCATCCCTCGCTCGGTGTCTGAGGCGACTGTGAACCCTTCGGGGGCCAGCCTTCGAACCCCTGATCAGTAATGGGCGCGGAGCCCGAGTAGCCTGAGGCGGCCATGGAACCCTTCGGGGGGCTGGCCTTCGAACCCCTGACCAGTAGTGGGTGTCGGGCCCACGCGATCTGTGGCGACTGTTGAACCCTTCAGAGGGCCAGTCTTCGAACCTCTGATCAGTAAGGGGGGGGGGGGCTCGGGGCCCGGTTCCTTCGCGGAGAAGGATCCTTTTCGGGGTATCCCCCTTTCCCGGTCCCTGTTGCAAGAGATAGAGAAAGAGGAAAAAAGGAAAAGGATACGAAATCGAACGACGTGGCGTACCTTTTTTGACGCGGTTATTGCGGCGAAGGCGAAGCGTCGTCCGCTTCTCCTGCCAGAATCGCCGCCTGTCCCGCCGCGGAGTTAATGCGACGGGGCGAGTGGTTGGCGGGGCGGCCGCTACGCGTGCGCGAGCCGTTCGAGGAACGGATCACGGGTGCATCGTCTTCACGCCGTGGGAGGAGGCTCTCTTGCTGTCCCAGGACGGGACGTGAGCCTGGCTGACGACGTGACTGCTGCGCCCGCCCGCCTGCCACGGCCATTACTGCCGGCCCACTTTCGGCCGTGTTGACCGTCGTGCCAGGCTGGCGCCGCTGGGTCGTGCGCTGGTCGCCTCGAGTCGCGGCATAGGCTCCGCAACCGAAGGGGCACGACAGTGGCACAAGTGGCGGTGCGGTTGCTTGCATGCAGCAACTGGCGCGCCGGTTGCTTGACGCGTGGGCCTGGGCCTCCAAACTGGCGTGTCAGAAGTCGGAGAAGCGCGTCCACCTGGCGCGGTTGCATGCCGCCTGCATGGCTGCCCGCCCCTTCCGCCCGTTGGTCTGGGCAAAAGTGGGGGGTCGCTTGTAACCGCTGGGCGGTTGTGCGCACCACGCGCGGCGGTTTGGCTTCTTCTGCCCTGAGCCGGTTTGCATGACATGCGGGACCCAGCCCCCGAGTCGCAGGGGAGGGCCTTGGAGCGTGTTGGAGAAGACTCAGCCCGTGGTGTCTGGGGGCGCACGTAGGGAGAGTCGCCTTTAAAAGGAGGGAGACTCCTTTCAGAAGGCAACCATGTCTTCTTCCTTCCTTATGCGACGTGTCTTTCCATCTTCCGAGCCCCCGGATGGGGGGTACCCGCCGTCTTTCCGCCTCCTCGTTGGAGGGACGCAACTCCATGGGAGTTGGTACCTCTCAGCCATCGTTCGGCTTCAAGGATTTTCATCATGCAGCCCGGCTGCACCCCTCCACCGGCGGTCACCCGAGATGGCGACCTCCGGCTTGATGGTGGGGGAGAGCGAGCCGGGCTGCGGCCTCTGCCCCTCCCTCAGCCTCAAGGATTTTCATCACCAGGGCTGGGGAGGGGAGTGCGCCGAGTTGAGGTCGGCCCCCGCGTGGGCGGCGGCCCGCTCCTTCACTCAGTGATGGGGGGGAGGAGCGGTTGTTGTCCGTGGCGCTGGCAGCTGCAGCGTGCCCGGTCTTTAGACGCGAGTGGCTTCGGAGCCGCTCGTGGCGCCGGCGTCCGCCACGGCAGCTGGAAGAGGTTCTTCCGCCGGCGCGACAGCCGGGGCCGGCCACGGACTGACCTCCAACTCTACGGCCTTCTGCCCGTCCTTGCCTCACGAGTTTTGGCGTGGGCGGGGGCCTCCTGGCGGCGGCATCTAGCCTGAGGTCAGCGTTGCCGCTGTTAGCCCCCCAGAGCAGAAGTCGTCGTCGTCGCCGCTGCTGGAGCGGGTGACGGGGCGCCGTTCGTCGGCCTTCCGTTGCTCCGCAGGCCTTCCCCCTCGGAGTGGGGTTGTTCGTACCTGCGGAGGGGGAACCGGAGTTCCGTTTGTAATGGCATCTCGAATGCCGGTGTGTTTGTTCATTGCGGCTGTCGGGGCCTGAACATGTATGTAATTTTGGCACGGAGCCGTGTTTTTTCCTCATTTTTGAGCACTAAGTCTCGCCTGTTGATTATCTGAACCGCTTTACCAAGCATGAGTCGCCCCGTGTCAAGGTGATGAGTGAGGTATCCGTATCCCGGAGGCGTAGGAATCTCTCGGCTCGACCGACCTTGTTGTCTGGGGCTCCTCTAGCTTAGTTAAAGAGACCCCTCGGCCGCTCTTCGATGAGCCGAGGCCAGGGGTAGCGATATCAGTATGAACAGAGGCGGAGTTGGCTCGAAAATGGGAACCTGGTTAGCCGGAGCTTAGCCGGGTTGTCCGTCAGCGGAGCCGACGCCGGAGTCGATCAGCCGAGGCCTCGGGTCGGGCCGGCGCCCTTGGAAGCCGGTTGGCCGAGGCCCCAGGGGTAACCGGCCGAGCCGCCTGCTCGGGCCGGATTCCCGGAGAAGTCCTTGATCGCGTCGTCGTCCGAGGCTAGGTCGGACTTTGCTGAAGACGTCGTCGATGCCGAGGGTGCTACAGCTCCCTTCGGCGTGAAGACCCGAGCCTGCAGGATCAGATCGTCTTGTAGCGTGTGCCTTCTGCGGCCGCCGAGGCCAGAAAACACACCCTCGCCGTGCTTGCGAAGCTGCGTCTTTTTTCCTCTTGTTTCGAGCATCTGGACTCTCTGTCGGTAACAGGGATGTTTGTGTGAGCGAGAGTTGCTTCTCGTGGAAGGGACGAGTGAGGTATCCGTATCCCAGAGGCGTGGGAATCCCTCGGCTCGGTCGGCCTTGCCGCTTACGCGTACTTTCACCCGTCCATGTGGCCCTGTCCCCGACTTAGTCGAGAAAGCTTGAAGGACTGCTTCGGCAGGAGAGCTCCCGAACGTGAAGACTTGTTCGGTCCACGGAGTCGCTTTATCCGAACGCGAGTTACTTATCGCAGAAGGTGATGAGTGAGGTATCCGTATCCCGGAGGCGTAGGAGTCCCTCGGCTCGGTCAGCCTTGGCTGCTTACGTGTACTCCGTCGTTTCCAGGATCCGCTTTCCGAAGTAGTCAAGAAGCACGAAAGAAATCCTGCTAAAAAGAGATCCTTTTTCGAGGAAAAATTCGACGCAGAGGGGGTCTCCCCCCTTTTAGCCCCCGAGGGAGGGTCGGGCTTTGCCGAGGCTAGGCCAACCCTTCCTTGACGACTAAACTTTGCGTAGGTGCGAGGTATATGAACAACTTGGAAACATCTTAAGGGTAGAAGCGACGTAGCTGTTTGATGTTCCAAGCGTTGCCGTAGATCTCGCCTTGATTGTTGGCCAGCTTGTATGTTCCTGGCTTCAGAACTTTGGCGATGACGAATGGCCCCTCCCAGGGGGGCGTGAGTTTGTGCCTTCCCCGGGCGTCTTGTCGCAGCCGAAGCACCAGATCGCCCACCTGGAGGTCTCGGGACCGGACCCCTTGGGCGTGGTAGCGTCGCAGGGACTGCTGGTACCGCGCCGAGTGTAGTAAGGCCCTGTCCCGAGCCTCCTCCAGCTGGTCCAGCGATTCTTCTCGGCTAGCTTGGTTGCTTTGATCGGTGTAGGCCCTCGTCCTCGGGGAGCCGTATTCCAGGTCAGTGGGCAAGATAGCCTCGGCCCTGTAGACCAGGAAGAACGGCGTGAAACCCGTGGCACGACTCGGCGTCGTCCTTAGGCTCCAGATCACCGAGGGGAGTTCCTTCATCCACCGCTTGCCGAACTTGTTGAGGTCGTTGTAGATCCGAGGCTTGAGCCCTTGTAGAATCATGCCGTTGGCACGCTCTACTTGCCCATTCGACATGGGATGAGCCACGGCGGCCCAGTCCACCCGGATATGGTGATCCTCGCAAAAATCCAAGAATTTTTTGCCGGCGAACTGGGTACCGTTGTCGGTGATGATGGAGTTTGGGACCCCGAAGCGATGGATGATGTTGGTGAAGAACGCCACCGCCTGCTCGGACCTGATGCTGTTCAGGGGTCGGACCTCGATCCACTTGGAGAATTTGTCGATGGCGACCAGCAGGTGCGTGTAGCCCCCGGGCGCCTTCTGCAAGGGACCGACGAGGTCCAGACCCCATACAGCAAAGGGCCAGGTGATGGGTATCGTCTGCAGAGCCTGAGCCGGCAGGTGGGTCTGCTTCGCATAGAATTGGCACCCTTCGCAGGTGCGGACAATTCTAGTGGCGTCAGCCACCGCCGTTGGCCAGTAGAAGCCTTGCCGGAAAGCATTCCCGACAAGGGCTCGGGGTGCTGCGTGATGGCCGCAAGCCCCCGAGTGTATTTCTCGCAGGAGTTCCTGACCTTCGGCGATGGAGACGCAGCGCTGGAGGATGCCCGAGGGGCTCCGGTGGTAGAGCTCCTCCTCGTCGCCCAGCAAGACGAACGACTTGGCGCGTCGCGCTACCCGCCGAGCCTCGACTTGGTCGGGGGGTAGCTCTCCTCGACGGAGATATTGTAGGTACGGGGCCTGCCAATCTCGATCAGGCGTGGCCCCGCTCTGCTCTTCCTCGACGTCCAGTGCCTCGGGCTCGGGGGCCGAGGGTACCTCGGGCTGAGCCGAGGGTACCTCGGGCCGAGTCGAGGGTGCCTCGGCCTGAGCCGAGGGTGCCTCGGGCTCGGGCGCGTCGTCGATCTTGACGGAGGGTCGATGTAGATCCCGGGAGAAGACGTCCGGGGGGACCGTCGTTCGCCCCGAGGCTATTTTAGCCAGCTCGTCTGCGGTTTCGTTGTAGCGCCGAGCGATGTGGTTGAGCTCGAGCCCGAAGAACTTGTCTTCCAGGCGCCGAACCTCGTCGCAGTAGGCCTCCATCTTTGGGTCGCGGCAGTGGGAGTTCTTCATGACTTGGTCGATGACGAGCCGCGAATCACCGCGGGCGTCGAGGCGTCTGACCCCTAGCTCGATGGCGATCCGCAACCCGTTGACCAGAGCTTCGTACTCGGCCACATTGTTGGATGCCGGGAAATGGAGGCGCAGCACGTAGCGCAGGTGCTTTCCAAGGGGCGAGATGAAGAGCAGGCCCGCGCCGGCTCCTGTCTTCATCAGCGACCCGTCGAAAAACATGGTCCAGAGCTCCGGTTGGATCGGAGCCGTCGGCAACTGGGTGTCGACCCACTCGGCCACGAAGTCCGCCAACACCTGGGACTTGATGGCCTTCCGAGGGGCGAACGAGATCGTTTCGCCCATGATTTCCACCGCCCACTTTGCGATCCTGCCCGAGGCCTCTCGGCACTGGATGATCTCCCCCAGGGGGAAGGATGACACCACAGTTACCGGATGGGACTCGAAGTAGTGTCGTAACTTCCGCCTTGTCAGGATCACAGCATACAGCAGCTTCTGAACTTGTGGGTAGCGGATCTTGGTCTCGGACAGTACCTCGCTGACGAAGTAGACTGGCCTCTGAACGGACAGTGCATGCCCTTCCTCTTGCCTCTCGACCACAATCGCGGCGCTAACCACCTGAGTGGTCGCGGCGACGTAGACCAAGAGGGCTTCTCCATCCGCCGGGGGCACCAAGACAGGCGCCTTTGTAAGGAGCGCCTTCAGGTTCCCGAGGGCTTCCTCGGCCTCAGGGGTCCAAGCGAAACACTCAGTCTTCCTTAAGAGGCGGTACAGAGGCAGACCTCTTTCGCCGAGGCGTGAGATGAAGCGGCTCAGGGCCGCGAGGCATCCCATGACCCTCTGTACGCCTTTTAAGTCCTTGATGGGTCCCATGCTGGTGATGGCCGCGATCTTCTCCGGGTTGGCTTCGATGCCTCGCTCGGAGACGATGAACCCCAGGAGCATGCCCCGGGGCACCCCGAAGACACACTTCTCAGGATTGAGCTTGACTCCTTTCGCCTTGAGACATCGGAATGTCACTTCAAGGTCGGAGAGGAGGTCGGAAGCCTTGCTTGTCTTGACTACGATGTCATCGACGTAGGCCTCGACGGTGCGACCGATGTGTTCGCCGAACACATGGTTCATGCACCGCTGGTACGTCGCGCCCGCATTCCTCAAACCGAACGGCATGGTGACATAGCAGTACATGCCGAACGGCGTGATGAAAGAAGTCGCGAGCTGGTCGGACTCTTTCATCCGGATCTGGTGATACCCTGAGTAGGCATCGAGGAAGGACAGGGTTTCGCACCCCGCGGTGGAATCCACAATTTGATCGATGCGAGGCAGAGGGTAGGGAACCTTCGGACATGCCTTGTTGAGACCAGTGTAGTCTACACACATCCGCCATTTCCCCCCTTTCTTCCTCACAAGCACAGGGTTGGCAAGCCACTCGGGATGGAATACCTCTTTGATGAACCCTGCTGCCATTAGCTTGTGGATCTCTTCGCCAATCACTCTGCGCTTCTCCTCGTCGAATCGGCACAGAGGCTGCCTGACGGGTTGGGCTCCGGCCCGAATATCCAGCGAGTGCTCGGCGACATCCCTCGGTATGCCGGGCATGTCCGAGGGACTCCACGCAAAGACGTCGGCGTTTGCGCGGAGAAAGTCGACGAGCACTGCTTCCTATTTGGGGTCGAGCCCGGACCCAATCCGGATCTGCTTGGAGGTGTCCCCGCTGGGGTCAAGAGGGACGGCCTTAACCGTCTCCGCTGGCTCGAAGTTGCCGGCATGGCGCTTCACGTCTGGCACCTCCTTGGAAAGGTTCTTTAAGTCGGCGATGAGGGCCTCGGACTCGGCGAGGGCTTCGGCGTACTCCACGCACTCCACATCGCATTCGAACGCGTGTTTGTACGTGGGGCCGACGGTGATGACCCCGTTGGGGCCCGGCATCTTGAGCTTCAGGTAGGTGTAGTTGGGAACGGCCATGAACTTCGCGTAGCATGGCCTCCCTAGTACGGCGTGGTAGGTTCCTCGGAACCCGACCACCTCGAACGTCAGGGTCTCCCTTCGGAAGTTGGAGGGCGTCCCGAAGCAGACGGGGAGGTCGAGTCGTCCGAGGGGCTGGACGCGCTTCCCAGGGATGATCCCGTGGAAGGGCGCAGCACCTGCTCGGACGGAGGACAGATCGACGCGCAGGAGCTTGAGGGTCTCGGCGTAGATGATGTTGAGGCAGCTGCCCCCATCCATCAGGACCTTGGTGAGCCTGACGTTGCCGATGACGGGGTCGACGACGAGCGGGTATTTTCCCGGGCTCGGCACGTGGTCGGGGTGGTCGGCCCGGTCGAAGGTGATGGGCTTGTCGGACCAGTCTAGGTAGACTGGCGCCGCCACCTTCACCGAGCAGACCTCCCGGCGCTCTTGCTTGCGATGCCGAGCCGAGGCATTCGCCGCATGCCCACCGTAGATCATGAAGCAGTCGCGGACCTCGGGGAACTCTCCTGCTTGGTGATCTTCGTTTTTGTCGTCGTCGCGGGCCCTGCCACCCTCGGCAGGTGGCCCGGCCCTGTAGAAGTGACGCCGAAGCATGATGCACTCCTCAAGGGTGTGCTTGACGGGCCCCTGATGGTAGGGGCACGGCTCCTTGAGCATCTTGTCGAAGAGGTTAGCACCTCCGGGGGGCTTCCGAGGGTTCTTGTACTCGGCGGCGGCGACAAGGTCCGCGTCAGCGGCGTCGCGTTTCGATTGCGACTTCCTCTTGCCTTTCTTCTTGGCGCCGCGCGGAGCAGACGCCTCGGGAGCCTCTTCCGATGGGCGGCCCTGGGGCCGCTTGTCCTTTCGGAAGATAGCCTCGACCGCCTCCTGGCCAGAGGCGAACTTGGTGGCGATGTCCATCAGCTCGCTCACCCTGGTGGGGGTCTTGCGACCCAGCTTGCTCACCAGGTCGCGGCAAGTGGTGCCGGCGAGGAACGCGCCGATGACATCCGAGTCGGTGATGTTGGGCAGCTCGGTGCGCTGCTTTGAGAATCGCCGGATGTAGTCCCGGAGAGACTCCCCCGGCTGTTGCCGGCAGCTTCGAAGGTCCCAGGAATTCCCGGGGCGCACGTATGTGCCCTGGAAATTGCCGGCGAAGGCTTGGACCAAGTCGTCCCAGTTGGAGATCTGCCCCGGAGGCAGGTGCTCCAACCAGGCGCGAGCAGTGTCGGAGAGGAACAGGGGGAGGTTACGGATGATGAGGTTGTCGTCGTCCGTCCCACCCAGTTGGCAGGCCAGGCGGTAGTCCACGAGCCACAGTTCCGGTCTCGTTTCTCCCGAGTACTTCGCGACAGTAGTCGGGGGTCGGAACCGGGTCGGGAACGGCGCCCGTCGGATGGCCCGACTGAAGGCCTGCGGACCGGGTGGTTCGGGCGAGGGACTCCGATCCTCCCCGCTGTCGTAGCGTCCCCCACGCCTGGGGTGGTAGCCCCGGCGCACCCTTTCGTCGAGGTGGGCCCGACGGTCGCGTCGATGGTGCTCGTTGCCGAGGTGGCCCGGGGCCGCAGGCGCGGTATTACGCGTGCGCCCGGTGTAGACCGAGGCTTCCCGCATGAATCGGGAAGTCGCGGCATGAGGTTCCGAGGGATATCCCTGTCTTCGGGAGGCAGTGCTCTCGGCCCGTCGGGCCGCAGCGCCTTCCAGAAGATTCTTGAGCTCTCCCTGGATTCGCCGACCCTCGGTGGTTGATGGCTCCGGCATCGCGCGGAGGAGCATCGCTGCGGCTGCCAGGTTCTGACCCACCCCGCTGGATGCGGGCGACGGCCTGACCCTGACAACGCCGGCGACGCGGCGCTGGAGACCTTGGGGCAGGTGACGTATTTCTCCGGCCGGGGGTTGGCCCGCCCATGCCTGCCCGGCGTCCCGACGGATCGGCTCAAGCGCTCCTGTTTCCTCGTCGAGCCTGGCCTGCGCCTCGCGGACTTGCTCGAGTTGTGGGTCGTAACCCCCCGCCGGAACGGGGACCACAGCTAGCTCCCGTGGGATGTTGGCGCGAGGCACCGGCCTAGGAAGATCACCGTCCTCCGGCATGCCGAGACGGTTGCCTTCGGAGGGATCCCCTAGCTCGATGTGGAAACATTCGCGGCTTGGGCCGCAGCTCTCGTCGCCAAGGCTGCGGCTTCCGTCGGAACAGTCGGAGAGGCAGTAGTCACATGCGGTCATGAAGTCCCGCATGGCACTGGGGTTGCCAAGTCCGGAGAAATCCCAACAGATGCTGGGATCGTCATCTTCCTCGGACCCGGAGGGCCCGTAGGTTGAGACGTCCGTCAACCGGTCCCAAGGCGACCGCATACGAAACCCCAGTGGGGTTGCACTCGCCTCAATGAGAGCGCCCGCCAAAGCGAGGTCGTTTGGCGGGTCGAGGCCGAGTCGAAATGACGTAAGATGGGAGTTAGTCGGTACCTTTTGGTCGACGAGGAGCGACGTAGTCACATCGGGGACTGGTTGCACCGTCGTCCCAGGTACGAGGGCGACGTCCTGCAGGCTTTCCGCGAGCGCGCTGGCGTCGTCTTCTTGCTCGGGATCAGCGTGTCGCGGGGAGACGGCGCTTGCCTTCGTCTCGAACGCGAGGTCGACGTCTGACGTGCCTTCCGTCGGGGCGTCGGGGGCGTCGATTCGCTCGACGGCCAACGAAGCGCGGCCTCCCGCTTGGCCTTGATGGCCCCGCCCCCTCCTCCGTTGGCGGGGGAGAGAGCGGAGTGAGCTCGAATGTTGTTCTTCCACCACGCGAGGAAGGTGTCGTCGATTCCGCCGTCGGCGGGCGGGTTGTCGGCCGCCATTGTCGTTGTCACGCGGCGGTGGAAGAAGTATCATGTCGTAGCTGCCGTCGAAGGACATGAACTCAAGAGTCCCGAAACGAAGCACCGTCCCGGGCCGGAGAGGTTGCTGGAGACTGCCCATCTGGAGCTTGACGGGGAGCCGTTCGTCAGCACGCAGCGTGCCCCTACCTGGCGCGCCAACTGTCAGCGTTTCGAGACAGGGGGGTCCCTAAGCCGATGAGTGAGTGTGCTGCGTGCCCCAGCCCAGAGGGGTCGAGCGCGTGGGCGAGCGCGAAGGGGGGAGAGGCGAGGTGGCCGGAGTCGGGCGTGAGAGAGGTGGAAGTCCCGCGGCCTTCGTGTTCGTCCCGCGCCCAGGTCGGGTGCGCTTGCAGTAGGGGGGTTACAAGCGTCCACGCGGGTGAGGGAAGCGAGCGGCCCCAAGAGAGCGCCTGTCTCGTCCTCGTCCCCGCGCGGCCAACCTTCTCTAAGAAGGCCCTGGTCCTTCCTTTTATAGTCGCAAGGAGAGGATCCAGGTGTACAATGGGGGGTGTAGCAGAGCGCTACGTGTCTAGCGGAGAGAGAGCTAGTGCCCTAGGTACATGCCAATGTGGCAGCCGGAGAGGTCTTGGCACCTTGCTGGTGTGATGTCGTGGCTGTCGGAGGAGCGACGGAGCCTGGCGGAGGGACAGCTGTTGGAGCGGTCGAGTCCTTGCTGACGTCGCCCTGCTTCCGTAAGAGAGCTGAGGGCCGCCGTCGTCACAGAGCTCGTGGAGCGCCATCATTGCCCATTCGGCGGAGCTGGCCGGATGGGACGCCGGTCTTGTCCTCCGTGACCCGAGTCGATTCGGGGTAGGATGATGATGGCGCTTCCTGTTGACGTGGCGGGCCTGTGCCCTAGGCAGGGCGACGTGGGGGCTCCTCCGAAGCCGAGGTCGAGTCTGTCTCCCGTTGCCGAGGCCGAGCCCGAGCCCCCGGGTCGGGCGAGGCGGAGATCGTTTGGCCGAGGCCAGGGCGGAGTCCGAGCCCTGGGGTCGGGCGAGGCGGAGTTTCGTCGTCTTCCGGGTCTTAGCCCGAGTCCGAGCCCTGGGGTCGGGCGGAGCGGAGTTCGCCGTCTTCCGGGTCTTAGCCCGAGTCCGAGCCCTGGGGTCGGGCGGAGCGGAGTTCGCCGTCTTCCGGGTCTTAGCCCGAGTCCGAGCCCTGGGGTCGGGCGGAGCGGAGTTCGCTATGGCGCCTTTGGCAAGGCCTGACTGCCTGTCAGACTCACTCTGTCGAGTGGCACTGCAGTCGGAGTGGCGCAGGCGGCGCTGTCCTTCTGTCAGACTGGTCAGTAGAGCGGTGGAGTGACGGCGGTCACTTCGGCTCTGCCGGGGGGCGCGTGTCAGGATAAAGGTGTCAGGCCACCTTTGCGTTAAATGCTCCTGCAACTTGGTCAGTCGGTGTGGCGATCTAGTCAGGGTTGCTTCTGAGCGAAGCCAAGGCCTCGGGCGAGCCGGAGGTGTGTCCGCCGTAAAAAGGGGGGCCTCGGGCGAGACGGAAGTCTCTCGAGGTCGGCTGCCCTTGGCCGAGGCTAGGCTCGGGTGAAGCGTGATCGAGTCACTCGTGTGGACTGATCCCTGACTTAATCGTACCCATCAGGCCTTTGCAGCTTTATGCTGATGGGGGTTACCAGCTGAGAATTAGGCGTCTTGAGGGTACCCCTAATTATGGTCCCCGACAAGTACCGGAAGAACAGTTACCCATGGAGGAATTGAATGTCAATGAGGATTTGACCTATTCAGAGTACCCAGTCAGAATTCTAGAAACATCTCGCAGAATTACACGGAGTAAAGTCATTAACATGTGCAAAGTTCAGTGGAGTCATCATTCGGAAGATGATGCCACTTGGGAAAGAGAAGATGAACTCAGAGCAGAATTCCCCCAGTTATTCTCGGAAGTTTCTTAATCTCGAGGACGAGATTCTTTTTAAGAGGGGTAGGTTTGTAACACCATAAAACCCATCAATTAAAATAACAAATTTAGATATTATATTAATCAGGGTAATGATTTTTTTTAGTGTTTAAATTATTTATTTGCGTCATTTTCTTTGCATGCATTTGATTTCTTATCGGATGTTTAAATATCAATCCATTTTAAAAAGAAGTACTAGTAATTAAATAATAATTAAGTATTATAGTAATTATTAATCTAAAATCAAGTACTCCATTTATAGATATTTTTGGTAATTTTTTTATGATTTTTAGAGTTCTTTAAAAATGAATTTCGGAATTTAAAAAAAAACTAAAATCACCCAGCCGGCCGGCCCACCAGGGCCCAAAACCCCAAACCCTAAATCACTGTGCGCGCCTGGCTGGCTTCCCAGCCATAGCCGCCGCCGCCTCCTCACCTCTCTCTCTCTCTCCCTCACTTCTCTCTCTCTCTCACGCCGTTCTCTCTCAGCCCCACCGAGCGCGCAGCCGCCCAAGCGCCGACCCGCGCGCCTTGCCGCGCTCTGCCCACGCACGCGCGCACGCGCAGGCCGCGCCTGCTCTCTGCGCGATGCAAGCCGCGCCCAATGCCCCGCGGCGGACCGCGCGCCCTGCGCGTCTGCGCAGCCGCCGAGCGAGCCGCCCCGGCCTCTGCTTCCGCGCGCCAGGCGCAACGACCCCGGCTCGACGTCCGCGCCGAGCGAGCGCCCGAGCTCGACCGATGCCGCGCGCAGCCGCCGCGTACCACGCGCCATGAAGCCACGACCGTTTCACTTCTGTGATTGATGGACTTAATTCCTTCTGTTTCTTCTTCCCCATTACCTCCCTCTATTAGTGGAGAAACCGACGACATTAAACCGTGTAATGGAGTTAAACGCCGGCGCCCCATGACCTCCCTGGTGTCCTTTCTCTTCCCTCCTGCGTTCTATAAAAAGGCAGCAGAGCCTCTCTCCCATCCTCTCTACCCGAGCTCTCTCCCATTCCTCGCACTCTCTCGCTTGCCGTTCGTCGCCGAAGTTTGCCGCTCGTCGCCGGAGCCCGTGGAGTTCGCCGGAGTGTGCCGTTCGTCGCCGGAGTTCACCGGAGCCACGCACTCGCTGTCCGTAGTCGAGCCCCGCTCTCCGTCCGACCGAAACCCGTCGATCCGTCCCCGTCACACGCACGAAACCGAGGTTGATGACGACCCAAATTTATTTTATATATTTTATAAAGTGCTTTCGATTCGATTCATGTGTTGTATAGTTTGTTTGTTGTAATATGAACACATGTGATTCCAATTTATGTATTTGTGTGCGCTACGGAATTTGTTAGAAATATGCGATTAGTAGTGCACCGTGTTATTTCATGTTAATCGACGCGTTGATTTTGGTTTAGAGAAATATGACGTAGATTTAATAGTCACACGTTGGTGATAAAAATACTAGATAAGAAATTATAGTCAATTTTGGTCACGATAAATTCTAGAAACTATTTGGAGAATTATAGGTGCATTTTTGATGGATTAGAAAATGGTATAGAACTCATGTCATTTGAATAATATAGGATTTTAGATGATTTATCTAATTATTTTATTAGCATATTTTTTTATAAAGAAAGGAGAAAATATCATTGGTAGATGGCAAAATAGGTTTTTGCTAGTCAAATAAACATGTTCACAGATTTAGAACTTAAAATTGTTAGAGTACTAGTTTATGTCAAATAACCTCGCTTGTGTTAGAAAATATTCAATTAGTAGTTTATGTAGATTTTTAGAATATTAATATTATTAAATTCATTCTTGCTATACTAACTAATTTGAGTTAGAAGGAATAAAAGGTATTAATTTATTTATTAGTATTAAAAGATAATAAGTATTATTTAATTTCATTGATGGTGTTAAAATAAATTAATATTAGTTAAAATTATATTTATTGCACCCACTCATAAATTCACCATTAGGATTCACATTAATAGCCACAATTGAATTAATAAGTATTTACGCGATTAGTACGTAATTAAGATGTGATTAGTGCGACGTGTTAATGTGCATGTAATGGTGTATGTTTATGAAATGGTGCATGTTTATTTATTTGTGTATGTTTTATTTTTGTATGTACGATATGCGACTCTATTAGAAGCCGATTGTGCGGTAGGCGATTCGAATACGTTCGAGGACGATCCGCAAGACGCTTTTGAGCAAGGCAAGTGGATTCTCCCTCTGCATACTCTTTTTGTACCCAGTCATTGCATTTAATAATGTTTACTTTTGATATACTGCATAATTTGATGGGTTTCACCTAATTAAGGATTTCCTAGATTTACTACCTATATTCCTTGTTTAACCTGGGGAAATAATTAAGCTGTGCAAGATTTATGCTACCGCTCAACTTAATGGTTCCTAATGTCACTCATTAATTGGTTTTAATGTTCCAAAGATTTAATTGGCAATTATGGCATTAACCCGATGGTTAAGATAACTTTATTGCAAATTTAATTGGAACATGGAGTGACCACCCAGAATAACAGTGCAACCACGAGTGCTATCATGGCTCTGGCTTTGGTAATTAGCTCTATATGCTTAGTGCCTAGCAACCTTACCTGAAAGATGGGCAAGAGGGGGAGCGGTAGGTGCTGGCAGCCCACGTTAACATGGGGTCGTATTCTTGGCTAAGGTACTTCACCTAGGGGGCCACCACCATCGTCTTAGAAACCTTAGCGGGTTGCTTTGTATTAAGTGTGTTTTGTGAAAACCTCATAATGGATCCCTAGCCATTCACCTCGGCAGTGTCTAAGGGTCCGATCAACCCGGGCTAGATGGGATACATGGCTTGTGGGTAAAGTTGTACCACCTCTGCAGAGTGTAAAACTGATATATCAGCCGTGCTCCCGGTTATGAGCGACCTGGACTCCTCACATGATAATTGAACTTGAAGATGGAATTAAATTGAGATCCGATGATCTGCCAATAATTTGCTTAAGTGGTTTCACTTAAGTGTTTTTGTTATACTCATATTTCTTTGTTTAAATGGGATATTTGGGATTCACTCTTATTAGTAAGACAGGTGTTGTTAATAAAATGTTGACCAACTAAAATGCTTACTGCTCAACCTTAGCCTCACCTTGTTATACCTGCATTAGTTTTTCCCCCACTTGCTGAGCCCCGACCATAAGTGAGCTCACCCTTGCTTATTTTGATCAGAGGGTGATGCTGGAGACTTTGATGGAGTTTTTGACGACGAGGAATTCTAAGTCTAACGATACGCCGGTCAACTTCATGTGGAAGATTGCCCAATTGTTTATTTCCGTTGTACTTTGATGTGATACAATGTTTCAAATGATGTAATAAAGTATTATACTCTCTTTACGCCTTTATTGCATTGTCTTTTGATATATTACACTTGTGACGTCAACATATGTGTGGAAATGGATCCTGGCACACATATGGTATGCGCTCGGTTCTACCCCCTGGAACCGGGTGTGACAGTCTAGCTCAGGGGTTATCCTGAGGAAGGATGACTTCTACCTGCAAGAATATTTTCATTAAGAGCATGGTGGGATCTTACTGCAAAGTTCCCTTTGATGCTCTTTTCATCCTAAGGAATACAAACAATCCTAAGGGTGGAAGTACTTAAATCGGGACTTGGGCTAGGAACATGTGATGTTCTACCCAGGTTGATTAAGGATTGGATGCGTATGTAGGCCTGCTGACCGAGGACCCTTTAACTGGTCACATGCCTCGTCATGGGTAAGCTTTGCCTCGGGCAGACTAAGGCCAGAATAAGATAACACGGAATGGGCGTGGAGCGGTGGCGAGAGTAGCGTGTACCCTCAATAGCAAGAGGCTGGACGGTGGTGTATCTGTGCTCTCGGTTCGCGTGAACCTGATCTGGTCTTAAGAACCCCGGTGGCGGGTTGACATATGCAAGGGTTAAGTGCTACATATGTCGTGTGATCGGAGATCCTCAGTGGAGTATAATCGATTCGGATCGCCGTAACTTCGCGGACATGAAGACTTGGTCACTGACCTGCAATCTAAGTCAGGATGTGAACCTCATGAATAAAAATGATGTTGTATTGATGAGATGGTGAAAGTAGATCATATGCAAACAGAATCTATTAATATTTAATCTGGCGTTAAAATATTGAAAGTAAGGACTCACTTTAGTAAGCTATTTCTGCAAAAGTATCTAAGTTGATTTTTGCTAAAGCCTCTCCTTGATTCCCAATTCCAGCATACCCTTGAGAGTCTTTTCCACAGTCGGGTAAGACTTGCTGAGTAATTCCATACTCAGGGTTTTATTCCCTGTTGTTTTTCAGGTTTTAATTTTGTGCTGTTGTTGATGGTGTTAAGTGCCGGTGGGCTCGGCCTTCTTATAAGTCTAAGTACTTCTTCTATACTTCTTATTGAGGATGGTCACTTGAGCTAGCATATATTTCAAACTTATACTTTTGTAATCACTCCGATAAAATAATGTAAAATTTTTATAACCTGTAAAATTTGGTAATAAGATTTCCGCTGCAAAAATGTTGTGTGTGTGATTTGTGTTACTTAATCCCGCGGTTCTGGTTGTAAGTGGTTTATCCGATGTCCTTGGGGCAATCAGACGGATCCTGTTAAGTTATTTAGTGCACGTGCATAGCTGTCTGAGGTCTTTGAGACAAGGACATGTGCATGTGGGCCCAATAACTTGGGAGGTTCTGCCATAGCTGGTATCGGAGCAGGATTAAGTATATACGGTCACATACTTATTTTTAAAAACAAAGTTTTGGTTTTAGAAAACCTAGTTTCAACTAAACACATTGTTTGGTTTTGAAAAACAGTTTTAAAAAAAACTATAATGCTAGCGACATCCTCTGTTAAGCCCTAAACTAAGGACTATCAGGTGGCTTATTTGAAAACCACTAACCCACAACCGGGTGGGTATTGCATACATGTGTATTGTTATTTTTGAGGCCATTCAGTTTTGAATGGATCGACGCTCAAGTAAGGTGAGATGTGAGAGCATGACCGAACAACCGTCGGTCTAGGGAAGAGTGTAAAAAGCGCTTGACTATATACATGTTCCACATATGTATATATGAAGGCTGCGATGTGGAGTAATTACTTTTCCGGGAATTCAGTACCCATGGATGTGTATGGGTATACAGACATGGGAATACTGAGAAGTGTAATGTACTTGCAACGACGCACCTACGCTCAGGTAAGAAGGTGAGTTACCATAATGAGTTGCCCTATGGTTAAAGTGTGGCAACGACGCCTATGCGTGGCTCGGCGCTTAATGATGAGCTGGCCTCCATATAGCAATATATGGAGTATAAACTGTGATAAACTGTCATGTGTGACTTGCATCATTGGGAATTGGGCTGTAATGAAAATTTTCTGCAGGTACACTAACTCGAAAACGTATGTGTAGCTGACGACTAGCAAAATACCGAGAGAGAACGTATGCCACCGATATAGAACGCTATTGCCACGTTATGTTGGCAAAATCAGTGAGGACGTGTAGGACGAGCATGCATCCTGATTGTTGCATCATGTTTGTCACCTATACATCCAAAATGCTTCTCTCATCCTTATTCCAGAAACCAGTGATTGTAGATAATCTGGTGTAATGTTGAATTATAAACTTCGATGTAATAGCTGTCCTTCGTTCTTTAGGTAATCTATTTAGGTGTTATATGTGTTTGCTCTTGTGCTTGATGTGCCGATAGAAGGTTGGTAACTTGATTGCCTAAACCCAAAACTAGGCCATGTTCTTATTTAGTGAACCATGACCCAAAGTTTGAATTTTTCGTTATCACTCCATGACCAAGCCCATGCAAATGAATGCTTAGATAATCACTTTATTGGACCTAAGATATACTTGGACTTCAAATAAGGATCTTGAGTCCGTGTTCTTGGTAATTAACTTGTAACTCCCTTAGTGGTCGTGTTTCCATCCTAGATCCTGCCCTTGCTCAGTTGATGCAGGTTGAGGTCTCTATTGTATTCGGCCTCTCCTTGTGGATTATCTTGTCGCTTTATCAACCCAACCTAGGAAAGTCCTGCCTGATCATCTTCTTTAATTTGATGCCTTTGGTTTCCTCATATCTATCAAAGGCATACCAACTTGATCTTATGATTGTTTCCCCTCCGTATTTGATCAGATACTAATCCTTGACCTTGTGATCTCTGCGATGGTCATAGAAATATGCTTGGGACTGAATTAACAGTCTCCCATCGTACTCATTCATCAATCAAGTTTAGGTTATGGCCATGCCCTGTTCATTTCATTGGGCCATGATCTATTTGGCTCTCTACTTGTAACCGTTTTGACAGGTAGAGTCTCTTTGTATATTGTCACCCTTGCTCAACCTATTAGTGTGGCACGAGATTTCTTATTGGTTACGTCTAGAATTGCTGTTATGACTAAAACCGATGGTGCCGTGACGAAACCGAGGGCCTCCTGTGAATGTACACACATGGTCGTGCTGCTCGGCACACGCTGGTATCATGGTTAGTAGTTGTAATCCATTATGAGACTATATCAATGTGTTATCTTGGCACAATCTAGTTTTACCACGTGAGATTCATTATTGGTGCTAGTTCGGTGGTGGTGTCATGGGTAATGACTTATGGTGCCGCAGCGAAACTGAGAGCCCCTTGTGAATGTACACGCAAGGTTATGCTACTTGGCGTATGCTGGTATCGAGGTCTCTAGTCATGATCCATTATGGAATTACACTGATGTGTTATCTTCCGTCGACCTTCCCTTGAAATAATTTCTTTGTTGTTTGTCAAGTGATCAAGCAACATCTATCATCTCTGTTCGATCAAAAGGGCATACCACTTTCCATGTGTGGTCTCTTTTCTTTGGATCTTGGTAGTGACTACTTATACAAGTTCCCTTTACATCCTTTGTGTAAAGGTGAAGCCTTGGAGCTTTTTAGTGTCGAGAGACAACTGATTAGCTCTCAAAATGAAGATTGATTTTTCCCTGCTGTTGAGATGCAGGAGTTTGTTCATTCGCTCTCTTATTTAATCCAAGTATTACCTAACCAAGTGGATAATTCATCTCACATGAAGAAACAGATGAACAACCTGACCAAATGGATTTCTGCCCAAGTGCATGATCAACTATTAGTATGAGTGAACTCTCAACCCTTGGCTTACCAATGGTACTGAGAGGATTTGCTTAATGTCAAAAGTAGTTCAACAAGTTGGTTTTGACTAACTTGTAACTGCCCAATGAACGAAGGCTGAGTTTAGAGATCGTTTTATCGAGTTGTCTAAACTCACTTTGGTTCAACCCACCCTAAAGAAAGTACTTAACAAAATCAAATTAAGTCGACCAGTAACCATCTAATTATCGCTCTAGTCGCGCCTCGACCGCCTCACGCGTGCTTTTCCTGCGTGTGTGATCATGTCGATCCATGACTAGTGCTGGATAAAATGGACTGGTTGCAAAGTCCGCATCTATAGATCCCTCCGCGGGTGATTTTCTTGAATCTATATCACCTTTCGTGGACTTGGATTCCCTGGCTAACACGAGTTAACTGTGATGTTATTCGACATTTACACCCGTCTCGTGTGCTATGAACTAACCGTGACCACTTGTTGGTAAACCTCTTTCTATGAGTTTTACCCAAGAGGTTGCATCTGATTCTGTTTGGGTAAAATCGCGTATTTGCCGCTCGCTCAACAGACTCAGATAGTGCAGTGTCATCAGAAAAAGCAAACTGCACACATGGAACCTTATGTGTTCTTCTGGCAGACATTGTCTCTACTAATGGACATCTCTAAATTAGCTTAAGGCGATACATGTTATGTCCACTAGAGAAACAACATTCTGAGACACTCGTCTTCGCTTGAGACTGCCTTATGATTACCGCTGATATGGACATTGGTTACATGCTTCTCTACTCTTAAAAGTTTTTCGCTCTGAATCTCGGGACGAGATTCTTTTAAGGGGGGAGGGCTGTAACACCCCTGGTGTTTATATTCCGCTCGACAACGAGTATGGATTTAAGCACGTAATATCAGTAAATAAAACATATGCTAAATTTTAATCATCTTCGTCTATCGTGATTTTAATATCGCGTCTGTTTCTGTCTATTTAGACTCCTAAAATTTTCGCGAATTTCGGAACGTAATTGTTCTAAAAGCTTGCGAGCCTGTGCCCAATTAAAATCGCATCTGTTTCGTCTGTCGCGAGGTTGACATCATTTTTTATCTATCCGGGCTCTTCCTAAATTTTCATGATGCTCGGAACATAGTTGTCCCGAAAATCGGTGCGTCCGATGATTATTTAAAATTCATCGCTCGCGCGAATACGAATTCGGAAATCCGACCCACTCGGATGATTTTATCCCGAACAGATTAAGAAGAACTCGGCGACTAAGTTTTCAGTGCAAAATATTTTAATCCCATTTTTGTTATCCGTAACATCGCGTCTACGGATTTCAATTGAATTGTTCTCTAGTCGAGTGTTCGAGTAGCGAACGAAATTCGTCTAAATTCAACTAAATCGAACGTCGACTAAAATATCGAATCTAATCTCTTCTGGTTTGAACCCGTCTCCAACTCGCTCCCATGACGATGCTGACATCGTCTACAGGGAATTCCGATTGCGATGCCGCATTCGGCTCGCACGGTTTAAAATTTATTTCTTTCTAAAGGTCGAGCCTAGTGCCAATTTAAAATTAATCAATTAAGTTTAATTGGAAAGATCACCTAAGTATTTCTCTCTTGTTTGCGCGGTCTCTACGAATTCGGTAGACACTACTAAAGGCAGGCTGTTTAAATAAAATGAACCTGAACTAACCAAAACTAAAGCAATTGTTAGCAGGTTCATTTTCCTATTTAAATATCTGAGAAAATAATATGGTAACCAAAAACGATTTAAATTGACCCATTTGATCTCGTCCAAACTAAATTCTAATATCGAAACATGGGTTTCTGAAATTTCATTTGTTAAGGGCTAGTTTGGGAACACCGTTTTCCCAAGGGATTCTAATTTTCCCAAAGGAAAATGAACTAATTTCCCTTGGGAAAATTAGAATCCCTTGGGGAAACGGTGTTTCCAAACTAGCCCTAAAGGAAAATATCTCCTTCTCAGATTTTTCTCCAGCGCTCACTGCCTCTACTTATCCAAGTCGTCACCGCCCTGCTGAAGCTACCGGTTGGTCTTATCTCAACATGCAAGCTCCTTCACGTAAAAATCTTCATGTGTTCTTATCGCAAGGACGCGAGCCCAGCGATGCCCAGCCGATTTTTTTTTCCAGACAATCTCTATCCCTATCGCCGTTCTTCATCCCTGATATTCTTCAAACCATCGCCGCTTATCTCTTGTATAAATCCATCGCGCGTTCTCTGTCTTCCTTATCTTCTCCCAGCCAAAAGTCCCAGCGCGCGGTGCTCCAGTGGCGTCTTCTCCCTGCTGTGCTCGCCGGAGCTCCTCCAGCTCGACCGCTCGGCTTCCCCTAGCCTCTTCCCCTGCGAGCTCGACTCCTGCTCGCCTATGGAGTTCGCCCAGCTCCCTGCTCCGGTGACTAGGGCTCGGCGTCCGGCTCCCTGGATGCTTGCCCTGCTCGCCGCCATCCTGCTCGGCCAGCGCAGTCCCTTCTCTGCTCTCTCTCTATTCCCTGCTCACTGGCAGCCGACTCCCTCTACCTCCCATGGACGCCAGCCGCGCCCCTGGTTCCTGCCTCTGCTCGCCGTGGAGTCTACGCGCGCGCTGCTCCCCTATTGGCCGCGACGAGCTCGCCCTTTCTTCAGCCCGGTTTCTGTTTCTCATCTGCTCCTGCTTCGCGCGCGAGTCCCTCTGGCCGTCTTCGCTCCCAGCGCCGCGCACACTGCTCCTTGGGGCTCGGCCGCGACCTCGCCGTCGTTCGGCAGCTCCAGCGCCTCTGTTCTTCCCTGCGCGCGCGTTCCATCCCGCGCTCGGCGCCTTTCCTGCTCCCAAGTCCGGTGCCCTGCCGAGCTTGACCCTTACCGCGCGCATCTCAGCTGGTGCCCATGGCCACGCCCGGCTTCTTGCTCCACCCATAGTCGAAGCTCCTTCCGGTTGCCGTCGCTCGCCGTCGTCTCTTCGTGCTGGCCGACTAGTTTACCGTGGTCGCGCGTAGTTCCCTGCTCGGCTAGGATAGTCGCGCCGTCGATTCCGCTTGAGCCCCTTCGCGTTCGTCGATGCCCTCTGGCTCGACTCTGCCCAGTTCGCGTCCTGCTCGTCTTTGCGTCGCGCGCGTAGCGTTTTGTTGTTCCTGCGCGTGCTGCCGCGAAGCTCTCTGTTCAGTTCACCTCTGTCGTGTTGTCGTACGCGCGAAACTGCTCGTGGTCGATATCAAGTCCGTGACGCGCGCTGGACACGGTAAAACGTTGCGTGGGCTTGTGTCCGAGCCCGCCCAACCGTGACCTCGCTTTGCTTCTCGCGTCGCTACTCGCCAAGTTCTTCCCCAGTCCGCGCCATAAAATTCACTCGGACACGATCTCGTCGTCGTTCCGCGCGTCAGCAAGAAATCTCAAGAATCGGATGAAGACAAAGCTAGCAGCGCGATATTCCTCAAGCGCTCGACAAATTGCCTGGATCGGAAAATCGCTACCGATCTCGTGGATTCATGTCAGCTGTGGAAACGGTAAGCTGATGAATTATTCAGAATAGTTCGATCGCTGAATAAATTATTGTGCTAGTGCGATGTTCATTAGGTGCTCGATAATTGCATGAGTCACGAAACTCTCGTCAACTTCGCGGTTCTTGCGATTATCGAGCCAGATTCAGTTTTAGCAAGTTATTTCACTATTCCGATTAATTAACTGAATTAGTGGACCGAGTAGAATTTTGGCAAGCATGTGTGATGATGAAATATTTTAATCACTTATAAAGATGTAGTATAATAAATAAAGAAAGGGATTAATTCAGAATTTAATTAATTAACTGATAAGTTGTGATTAGGCTAATTGTATTTCATGTGTATAATTTGTTGTTCGTGATGTTTGCGTTAGTTTCGAAAAGTGTAATTATTGCGCGTAGTCGTATATTAATAACTAGTGTTTTCGTACAAAATTGTCCAGCGCCTCACCGCTAGGTGTTAAATTTGCTATCGCGTAGCACTATTTAGGTTTGTAATATTCTCGTTTATATGCATTCATGTGCATAATGCATTTTATTCAGGTACATTAATTAATCGCGTGATGCGGAGAACGACCCATGTCGACCCCAAGCATGGGCCAATCCACAGGATGATGCTAATGGACAAACCTGAAGAGGATCGTCAAGTGGACATCGTCTAACAACACTAACCTAGTGTTACCCAGGCAAGCCCCGGTGCATGCAACCCCTTCTGTCGGTGTTTCGACCCCAGGGGGTCCCTGGACCGACGAGTAAATTGACGCCGCGTGTCCCAGCCCAGATGGGTCGGCGCGAGACGGAGCACGAAGGGGGGAGAAACGGCAAAAGGGGAAACCCGCGGCCTTCGTGTTGCCCCGCGCCCAGGTCGGGTGCGCTTGCAGTAGGGGGGTTACAAGCGTCCGCGAGGGAGAGAGAGAGACCGTCCGCCGGCCCGTTCTCCCGCGCGGCCAACCCCCTCGTACGAGAGCCCTGGACCTTCCTTTTATAGGCGTAAGTAGAGGGCCCAGATGTACAATGGGGGGTGTAGCAGTGTGCTAACGTGTCTAGCAGAGAGGAGCTAGGGCCCTAAGTACATGCCGTCGTGGCAGCCGGAGAGGTTTTGGCGCCCTGTTCATGTGATGTCGTGGCCGTCGGAGGAGTGCTTGAGCCTTGTGGAAGTACAACTGTCGGGGCTGTCGGATCCTTGCTGACGTCTCCTTGCTTCCGTAAGGGGCTGAGAGCCACCGTCGTCATGGCGCACGCGGGGTGCCATCATTACTTGTTTACCGGGGCGAGCCAGATGGGACGCCGATCTTGTTCCCCGTAGCCTGAGCTAGCTAGGGGTAGGGTAATGATGGCTTAGTGACTTAAGAGAGGGTCATTTGTGTTTCTCTTGTTGCTCTTGTTGCTTGGATTGCTTTCTTGTTCTCACTCTAAACTTCTCAAGTGTTTTGTAAAGCATGTAAGAGACACCTAATTGTGTGGTGATCCTTGTAGGGTCTTAGTGACCCGTGTGATTAAGAAAAAGCACTCGACCGGTCTAAGTGACCGTTTGAGAGAGGGAAAGGGTTGGAATAGACTCGGCCTTTGTGGCCTCCTCAACGGGGAGTAGGTTCCTTAGAACCGAATCTCGAGAAACAAATCACCGCGTTCATTTGTTTTTATCTTCATCACTTGATATGTTTCTTCCCTCTCCTCTCTCTCTCTCTCAAAGTTCTCTTGCTCATATTGTTTTTGAGTTTGCTCCCAAAGTTATCCGCTTTGATTGAGCAACTCATAGCAAGAGGAACTATCTTCCGCACTCCAAATTATTTCTAACACTAACCCCGGGTATAGTGTGTGTTCGAAGTTTTTAATTTTTAGGTTTCGCCTACTCACCCCCCCTCTAGGCGACTTTCAGTAATATATCAAAATACAATGCAATAAAGGCGTAAAAGAGAGTATAGTAACTTTATTACATCATCCAGACTTAAAGTCTTAAATAGTATTGTCGGGTACCATAATTAGGAGTACCCCCAACACTCCTAAACTCGGCTGGTAATCACCATCAGCACAAGCTGCAGAGACTGATGGGCGCAATTCAGGTCAAGGCTCCGTCTACTCAAGGGACGCGATCTCGCCTCGGGCAGGAACAGTAGTCCCAGACGAATTCATGCCTCGCCCGAGGGCCTCCTCAAGCAACGGGCGCACCCTTGACTCGCCCGAGGCCCAGCTCGGGCAGGCTTCGCAGTGAAGCAACCTTGGCCAGATCGCCTCGCCAACCGACCGTATCGCAGGAGCATTCAATGCGAGGATCGCCTGACACCTTATCCTGACGCACGTTCCTCAGTCGGCAGGGCCAAAGTGACCGCAGTCACTTCGCCCTTCCACTGACCGACCTGACAGGAAAACAGCGCCGCCTTCCCCGCTTCGACTGCTGTGCCACCCACCAGGGTGAGGCTGACAACAGCTAAGTCCATCCTCAGGCGCAACTGGAAGCTCCGCCTCGCCCGACCTTGGGCCTCGGCCTCAGAAGGAGGTCTCCGCCTCGCCTGACCTCAGGGCTCGGCCCCCGCCTCGGCCTCGGTAGGTGGTCTCCGCCTCGCCCGACCCCAGGGCTCGGCCTCAACCTCAGCCTTGGAGGTTGGTCTCCGCCTCGCTCGACCCCAGGGCTCGGCCTCAACCTCGGCCTCGGAGGATGATCTCCGCCTCGCCCGACCCTAGGGCTCGGCCTCAACCTCGACCTCAGAAGGAATCGCGTCCTCACCCCACCCCGGCCTCGGCCTCAGGAGGAGTCTCCGCCTCGCCCGACCTTGGGCTCGGACCGACCACGCCACAGGGGGTACATCATTGCCCTACCCCTAGCTAGCTCAGGCTACGGGGAACAAGACCGGCGTCCCATCTGGCTCACCCCGGTAAACAAGTAATGATGGTACCCCGCGTGCGTCCATGACGACGGCGGTTCTCAAGCCCCCTACGAAAGCAAGGAGACGTCAGCAAGGTCCCGGCAGCCCCGATAGCTGTGCTTCTACAGGGCTCAAGCGCTCCTCCTACGGTCACGACACCGCGTGCACAGGGCTCTAGCACCTCTCCAACAGCCACGTTGGCATATACATAGGGCTCCGGACACGTTAGCATATAGCTACACCCCCATTGTACACTTGGACCCTCTCCTTGCATCTATAAAAGGAAGGTCCAGGGCCCTCATACGAGAGGGTGGTCGCGCGGGAGGACGGGCCGACGAACAGGCTCGCACACTCTCTCTCTCTCCCTCGCGAACGCTTGTAACCCCTACTGCAAGCGCATCCGCCCTGGGCGCAAGATAACACGAGCCATGGTTCTCCCCCCTTGTGTTCCATCTCGCGCCAACCCATCTAGGCTGGGACACACAGCGACAATTTTACTCATCGGTCCAAGGACCCCCCGGGGTCGAAACGCCGACAGTTGGCGCGCTAGGTAGGGGCCTGCTGCGTGTTGACGAACAACTCCCCGTCGAGCTCCAGATGGGTAGTCTCCAGCAACCTTTTCAGCCCGGGACGTTGCTCCATTTCGGGAGTCTCGAGTTCATGTCCCTCGACGGCAGCTACGACATGGTACTCCTTCCTCCGCAGCGCGACATCGACAACGGCGGTCGTCAGCCCGCCCGGCGGCGGCGGACTCGACGACGTCTTCCCCCGTGGCGGAAGAGCAGCATCCGGGTCTGTCCCGCCACCTTCCTCACCGCAGGAGGAGGAGGCGGGGCAACCGTGGCCAAGCAGGAGACGGCACCTCGTCGGCTATCGAGCGAGTCGACGACGCCGGCACCCCAGCGGGGGACGTGTCAGCCGTTGACCTCGCGCCCGAGATGACGGCGAGTGTCATTTCCCCGCTGTGTGCCAACCCCAAGCGGACAGATGACGCCAGCACTCTCGTGGAGGACTTGCTGGGCGTTAGCCTCGTACCTGAGATAACGGTGCAGTCTGTCCCCTACGCGACTTCATCACCGTCCGTCGATCAAGAGGTACCGTTTGTTTTCCACCCTGTGCCTTTTAGATTCAGCTTCGATCCACCGAGCGACCCCGCTTCGGTGAACGCTTTCATAAAGGCATATCCTAACCTTCCGGGGTACCATATGTGGTCAACCTGGGACCGACTGACGACCGTCTCGACCTACGGGCCCCCGGGTTTCGAGGAAGAAGACGAGCCCGACTCTGGTTGGGATTTCTCCGGGCTCCGTGCTCTTAGTGCCTTGCGAGACTTCATGACCGCATGTGACTACTGCCTCTCCGATTGCTCCGATGATGGCCACAACCTTGACAATGAGGGTTGTGGCCCAAGTCGCGAATGTTTCCACGTCGATCTAGGGGGCCTCGACGAAGGCAACCACCTTGGTATGCCGGAGGACGACGATCCCCCTGGGCCTTCACCTCGCGTTGACATCCTGCGGGAGCTAGCTGTGGTCCCAGTCCCTGCGGGGGGGTCAGGACACACAGCTCCAGCAAATCCGCGAGATGCAGGCCAAGCTCGACGAGGAAGCAGGACAACTTGTGCACCTCCGGCAAAACATCGAGCAGGAGCGGGCAGGTCGAGCACTCGCCGGAGAAGCGCGTCATTAGGCCCGGGATGTCCAGCACCGCATCGCTGACGATGCCAGGGCAAGGCTGCCAATGGCCTCCAGTGGGGTTGGCCAGAATCTGGCTGCAGCGGCAATACTACTCCGAGCGATGCCGGAGCCATCCACCACCGAGGGGCGGCGTATCCAGGGAGAACTCAAGAATCTCCTGGAGGATGCCGTGGTACGACGGGCCGAGAGCTCTGCCTCCCGAAGGCAAGGGTGCCCCCCGGAGCATCACGCAGCAACTTCCCGATTCATGCGGGAAGCCTCGGTCCACACCGGGCGCACGCGGGACTCAACGCCTGCAGCCCCGGGTCGCCTCAGCAACGAGCACCACCGCTGCGACCGTCGAGCCCGCCTCGACGAGAAGATGCGCCGAGGCTACCACCCCAGGCATGGGGGACGCTACGACAGCGGGGAGGATCGGAGCCCCTCGCCCGAACCACCCGGTCCGCAAGCTTTCAGCCAGGCCATACGACGGACGCCGTTCCTAACCCGGTTCCGAGCCCCGACTACCATCACTAAGTACTCGGGGGAAACGAGGCCAGAACTGTGGCTTGCGGACTACCGACTGGCCTGCTAGCTGGGTGGAACGGACGATGACAACCTCATCATCCGCAACCTCCCCATGTTCCTCTCCGACGCCGCCCGAGCTAGCCTAGAGCTTCTGCCTCCCGCGCAGATCTCCAACTGGGACGACCTGGTCAAATCCTTCACTGGAAACTTCCAGGGCCCATACGTGCGCCCTGGGAACTCTTGGGATCTCCGAAGCTACCGCCAGCAGCTGGGGGAATCCCTACGGGACTACATCCGGCGATTTTCGAAGCAGCGCACCGAGCTGCCCAACATCACCGACTCAAATGTCATCGGGGCGTTCCTCGCCGGCACCACTTGCCGCGACCTGGTAAGCAAGCTGGGTCGCAAGACTCCCACCAAGGCGAGCGAGTTGATGGACATCGCCACCAAGTTTGCCTCTGGTCAGGAGGCGGTCGAAGCCATCTTCCGTAAGGACAAGCAGCCTCAGGGACACCAGCAGGAAGACGTCCCCGAGACGTCCGCCCAGCACGGCACAAAGAAGAAGGCCAAGCAGAAGTCGCAAGCAAAACGCGACGCCGCTGACGCAGATCTTCTCCTGCCGCCGAGCACAGGAACCCTCGGAAGCCTCCCGGAGGGGCCAACCTGTTCGACAAGATGCTCAAGGAGTCGTGTCCCTATCACTAGGGTCCCGTCAAGCACACCCTTGAGGAATGCGTCAGGCTTCGGCGCTACTTCCATAAGGCCGAGCCCCCGGTGGAAGGTGGCAAAGGCCAAGACAACGACAAGAAGGAGGGCGACAAGGCATAGGAGTTCCCTGAGGTCCACAGCTGTTTTATGATCTACGGTGGGCAAGTGGCGAACGCCTCGGCTCGGCACCGCAAGCAGGAGCGCCGGGAGGTCTGCTCGGTAAAGGTGGCGACACCAGTCTACCTAGACTAGTCCGACAAGCCCATCACCTTCGACCAAGGTGACCACCCCGACTGCGTGCCGAGCCCAGGAAAGTACCCGCTCATCGTCGACCCCGTCATCGGCAACGTCAGGCTCACCAAGGTCCTCATGTACGAAGGCAGCAGCCTCAACATCATCTACGCCGAGACCCTCGGGCTCTTGCAAATCGATCTGTCCACGATCCGGGCCGGTGCGGCGCCCTTTCACGGGATCATCCTCGGGAAGCGCGTCCAGCCCCTTGGACAACTCGATCTGCCCGTCTGCTTCGGGACTCCCTCCAACTTCTGAAAGGAAACCCTCACGTTCGAGGTGGTCGGGTTCCGAGGAACCTACCATGCAGTGCTGGGGAGACCATGCTACGCCAAGTTCATGGCCGTCCCCAACTACACCTACCTCAAGCTCAAGATGTCGGGCCCCAACGGGGTCATCACCGTCGGATCCACGTTCCGACACGCGTACAAATGCGACGTGGAGTGCGTGGAGTACGCTGAGGCCCTCGCCGAATCCGAGGCCCTCATCGCCGACCTGGAGTGCCTCTCCAAGGAGGTGCCTGATGCAAAGCGCCACACCGGCAACTTCGAACCAGCGGAGGCGGTTAAGTCTGTCCCCCTCGACCCCAGCAACAACGCCTGCAAGCAAGTCCGGATCGGCTCCGAGCTCAACCCCAAATAGGAAGCAGTGCTCGTCGACTTTCTCCGCGCGAACGGCGAGGTGTTTGCGTGGAGTCCCTTGGACATGCCCGGCATACCGAGGGATGTCGCCGAGCACTCGCTGGATATCCGAGCTGGAGCCCGACCCGTGAAGCAGCCTCTACGCCGATTCGACGAAGAAAAGCGCAGAGCCATAGGCGAGGAGATCCACAAGCTGATGGCTGCAGGGTTCATCAAAGAGGTATTCCATCCCGAATGGCTAGCCAACCCTGTGCTTGTGAAAAAGAAAGGGGGAAATGGAGGATGTGTGTAGACTACACTGGTCTAAACAAAGCATGTCCAAAGGTTCCCTACCCTCTGCCTCGCATTGATCAAATCGTGGATTCCACTGCTGGGTGCGAAACCCTGTCATTCCTCGATGCCTACTTAGGTTATCACCAAATCAAGATGAGAGAGTCCGACCAGCTCGCGACTTCTTTCATCACACCTTTTGGCATGTACTGCTATATTACTATGCCATTTGGTTTGAGGAATGCAGGTGCGACATACCAAAGGTGCATGAACCACGTGTTCGGAGAGCACATCGGCCGAACGGTCGAGGATTACGTCGATGACATCGTAGTCAAGACGAGGAAAGCCTCCGACCTCCTCTCTGACCTTGAAACGACATTCAAGTGTCTGAAGGCGAAGGGCGTAAAACTCAATCCCGAGAAGTGTGTCTTCAGAGTCCCCCGAGGCATGCTCCTGGGGTTCATCGTCTCCGAGCGGGGCATCAAGGCCAACCTGGAGAAAATCGCGGCCATCACCAACATGGGGCCTATCAAAGACTTGAAAGGAGTACAGAGGGTCATGGGATGCCTTGCGGCTCTGAGCCGCTTCATCTCGCGCCTTGGCGAAAAAGGCCTACCCTTGTACCACCTCTTAAGGAAGACCGAGCGCTTCACTTGGACCCCCGAGGCCGAGGAAGCCCTCGGAAACTTAAAGGTGCTCCTTACAAGCGCGCCCATCTTGGTGCCCCCCGCTGCGAGAGAAGCCCTCTTGGTCTACATAGCCGCAACCACTCAGGTGGTCAGCGCCGCGATCGTAGTCGAGAGACGAGAAGAAGGACATACACTGCTCGTCCAGAGGCCGGTCTACTTCATCAGTGAAGTGCTATCCGAGACCAAGATTTGCTACCCGCAAATTTAGAAGCTACTATACGCAGTAATTCTGACGTGGCGAAAGTTGCGACACTACTTTGAGTCTCATCCGGTGACTGTGGTGTCATCCTTCCCCCTGGGGGAGATAATCCAGTGCCGAGAGGCCTCGGGTAGGATAGCAAAGTGGGCAGTGGAGATCATGGGCGAGACAATCTCGTTCGCTCCTCGGAAGGCCATCAAGTCCCAAGTCCTGGCGGACTTCATGGCTGAATGGGTCCACACCCAGCTACCAACAGCTTCGATCCAACCAGAACTCTGGACCATGTATTTCGATGGGTCGCTGAAGAAAACAGGAGCAGGTGAGGGCCTGCTCTTCATCTCACCCCTCGGGAAGCACCTCCGCTACGTGCTGCGCCTCCATTTCCCGGCGTCAAACAACGTGGCCGAGTACGAGGCTCTGGTTAATGGGTTGCGCATTGCCATCGAGCTAGGGGTTCGGCGCCTCGATGCTCATGGCGACTCGCAGCTTGTCATTGACCAAGTCATGAAGAACTCCCACTGCCGCGACCCAAAGATGGAGGCCTACTGCGACGAGGTTCGGCGCCTGGAAGACAAGTTCTACGGTCTCGAGCTCAACCACATCGCTCGACGGTACAACGAGACTGCGGATGAGCTGGCTAAGATAGCCTCGGGGCGGACAACGGTTCCCCCGGATGTCTTCTCCAGAGACATACATCAACCCTCCGTCAAGACCGACGACACGCCCGAGCCCGAGGAAGCCTCGGCCCAGCCCGAGGTATCCTCGGCCACCGAGGGTGAGGCACTGCGCGTCGAGGAAGAGCGGAATGGGGTCACGCCTAATCGAAACTGGCAGACCCCGTACCTGCAATATCTCCACCGAGGAGAGATACCCCTCGACAAAGCCGAAGCTCGGTGACTGGCGCGGCGCGCCAAGTCGTTCGTCTTACTGGGTGATGAAAAGGAGCTCTACCACCGCAGCCCCTCAGGCATCCTCCAACGATGCATATCCATCGCCGAAGGTCAGGAGATATTGCAAGAAATACACTCGGGGGCTTGCGGTCACCATGCAGCACCTCGAGCCCTTGTCGGGAACGCCTTTCGACAAGGCTTCTACTGGCCGACCGTGGTGGCTGACGCCACTAGGATTGTACGCTCCTGCCAAGGGTGTCAATTCTACGCAAGGCAGACGCACCTGCCCGCTCAGGCCCTGCAAACAATACCCATCACCTGGTCGTTTGCTGTGTGGGGTCTGGACCTCGTCGGTCCCTTGCAGAAGGCACCCGGGGGCTTCGCGCACCTGCTGGTCGCCATCGACAAATTCTCCAAGTGGATCGAGGTCCGACCCCTAACCAGCATCAGGTCCGAGCAGGCGATGGCATTCTTCACCAACATCATCCATCGCTTTGGGGTCCCAAACTCCATCATCACCGACAATGGCACCTAGTCCACTGGCAAGAAGTTCCTGGACTTCTGTGAGGACCACCACATCCGTGTGGACTGGGCCGCCGTAGCTCACCCCATGACGAATGGGCAGGTAGAGCGTGCCAACGGTATGCTTCTGCAGGGACTAAAACCGAGGATCTACAACGACCTCAACAAGTTCGGCAAGCGATGGATGAAGGAACTACCCTCGGTGGTCTGGAGTCTGAGGACGACGCCAAGCCGAGCCACGGGCTTCTCGCCGTTCCTTCTAGTCTATGGGGCCGAGGCTATCTTGCCCACAGACTTAGAATACGGTTCCCCGAGGACGAGGGCGTACGACGACCAAAGCAACCAGACCAGCCGCGAAGACTCACTGGACCAGCTGGAAGAGGCTCGGGACATGGCCTTACTACACTCGGCACGGTATCAGCAGTCTCTGCGACGCTACCACGCCCGAGGGGTTCGGCCCCGAGACCTCCAGGTGGGAGACTTGGTACTTCGGCTGCGGCAAGACGCCCGAGGGCGCCACAAGCTCACTCCTCCCTGGGAAGGGCCGTTTATCATCGCCAAGATTTTGAAGCTCGGAACATACAAGTTGGCCAACAGTAAAGGTGAGGTCTACAGCAACGCTTGGAACATCCGACAGCTACGTCGCTTTTACCCTTAAGATGTTTTCAAGTCGTTCATATACCTCATTTTCTATACATACAAAAATAAAGTCTAACCGTTAAGGAAGGGTCAGCCTTGCCTCGGCAAAGCCCGACCCTCCCTCGGGGCTAGAAGGGGGGAACCCCCTCTGCGTCAAAGTTTTCCTCGGAAAAAGTCTTTCTGTCAGAACATATTTCGCGCTTTTCGATTGCTTCGATAGCGGGGTCCTGAAAACGACAGAGTACACGTAAGCGGCAAGGCCGACCGAGCCGAGGGACTCCTATGCCTCCGGGATACGGATACCTCACTCATCACCTTCCGTGATAAGTAACTCACGCTCGGATAAGCGATTCTGCTGCCGAACAAGTCTTAACGCTCAAAAACTTTTCTGGCAGAACGATTTTTCGTGCCTTCTCGACTATATCGATAACAGAATCCTGCGGACGAGTAAGAGTACACGTAAGCGGCAAGGCCGACCGAGCCGAGGGACTCCTACGCCTCCGGGATATGGATACCTCACTCATCACCTTCCACGATAAGTAACTCTCGCTCGGATAAGTGATTCTGCTACCGATGAACAAGTCCTGATACTCGAAACAAGAGGAAAGGAAGCACAACTTTATAACACGACAATAATATGTTTAGGCCTCGGCGGCCGCAAAAAACATACACATACTACGAACAAACTATTCCTGCAGGTTCAGACATCGACAGAGGGAATAGCAGCACCCTCGGCGTTGTTTCCACCTTCGGCGGGATCTGGCCCGGCCTCGGACGGCGACACAGGCGAAAGGATCTCCACCTCGAAGGAAGATGTCAGCACCGCGCTTGGGCCATCGCAGCTAGGGTTTCCTCCAGGATCCCGGCCCGAGCAGACGGCTCGGCTTGCCGCTCTGTAGCCTCAGCCAGCTGTCCCCCGAGGACATCAGCCCGGCTCACGGCCTCGGAAGCGTGACTCTGAAGTTGGTCCCGCTCACGGATGACCCGGTCAGGCTCCAGCCACCGCTGCTGCACCTCCTCGGCCTAGGAAGCCACCTGCTCCTGGGCCGACGAAGCCCCTTTTCGAGCTGACTCCGCCTCTGTCCATGCTGACACCGCTGCCTCTGGCTCCGGCTCATCGCAGAGCAGCTGAGGGTTCCGTAACTGAGCAAGAGAAGCCTTGAGTGGCAAGGCCAACCGAGCCGAGGGACTCCTACGCCTCCGGGATACGGATACCTCACTCGTCACCTTCCGCGCAAAGCAACTCACACTCGGTTAAGCGGTTCGGCTAGTCGACAGGCGAGTCCCAATGCTCGAAATGAGGGGAAAACACGGCTTCACGCCCAAATACACAAATGTTCAGGCCCCGATAGCCACAATGAACATACACCGGCACTCAAGGTGCCATTACAAACGGAACTCCGGTTCCACTCCTGCGGGTATGAACAACCTCCACATCGGAGGGCCTGCGGGACGATAAACTCCGGGTGGCTCGCCGGTGACCTCTGCAGCAGCAGCGACAACGACCTCCGTCTCAGGCGGCTAAACAGCATCAGCAATGACCTCAGGGCAAATGCTGCTGTGGGAAGGCCCTCGCCCACGTCCCCACACGAGGGGCGAGGACAAGCCGTCAAAGCCAAAGAGCCGGAGGTCTGTCCGCGAGTGGCCCCCCAGCCTGCACCGGCAGATCCCCACTCAAGTCCTTGCGGACGGGCAGGCACCGACCTTCGCACGGAGGCGTCGCGCCGGAGCGAGGACAAGACAATCCAAGAACATGAACGCTGCCCTAGCGGCGTGCGACGTCTTGGACGGTCCCCCGGTGCGCACGGCGCAACAGCCGCCCGTACGGTGGGCGGGCAGCCGCACTCCGCCCCAGCAGTGGGAGGTGGCACCGGAAGCAGCGCCAGAGCTAGCTAAGCCAGCGAGCCAGGCATGCTGGAGCTGATGACGCTTGCGGCCGACCAGCCCCGCGTTGTCAAAGTCTGCCCCTCCGCTAGGCCAATGAGCGCCCTCTCCCCTGAATGCTGAAGGAAGAGGTGGCCCGCCGGCCCGTGCGGGAGGTAGAGCTCCGGCTCAGCTCGCCCCCCGCCGCAGTAAGGATGATGAAGATCCTTGAAGCTGAGGGCGGGGCAGAGGCCGCAGCCTGGCTTGCTTCTCGCCACCATCGAACCGGTGGTCACCATCCTGCGTGACCATTGGTGAGGGAATGCAGCCGGGCTGCCTGATGAAAATCCTTGAAGCCGAGCGATGGCTGAAGGGTGCCAACCTCCACGAGGTTGTGCTCCTCCAACAGCGGTAGGACGAAAGCAACGCGGGTGCTCCCCATCTGGGGGCTCGGAAGGAGGAAGGGCGCAATGCATGAGGGGAGTGTGAAGGCATGGCTACCGCCCGGGGGATCGACCCTTTTTAAAGGCGGCTCTCCCCACTTGCGTCCTCAGGCGTCGCGGACTAAGTCTTCACCGACGTGCTCCAGGGTCCTCCCCCTACGACACGGGGGCTGGGTCCCACACGTCATGCAAGCTGGCCCGGAACAGAAGAAGCCAAACCGCCGCGCGCGGAGCGTGTAACCGCCCCGCGGTTACAAGCACTCCTCCATCCTCGCCGAAACTAGCGGTTGAAAGGGCGGACCGCCATGCAGGTGGCGTGCAACCGCACCACGGGGGCGCACCCCTTCGACTTCGACGCATCCAGCATGGAGGCCCAGGCCCACACGTCATGTAACCGGCGCGCCGGTTACTACATGCGAGAAACTGCACCGCTACTTGCGCCAATGTCGCGCCTTCTCGACTGCGGAACCAGTGCCGTGACTCGAGGCAACCCTGCGCGTGGCCCAACAGTGCCAGTTGAGCACATCGATCACGGGTCAATTAGCCGCGGGAGGAGGCGCGACGGTCGATATGGCCAAAAGTGGGTCGGCAGTAATGGCGGCAGCAGACGGGCGGAGACGGCGGTCAAATCGTCTGCAGGCTCACGTCCCCTCCTGGAGCAGCAGGGGAGCCCTCTCCCACGGCGTGAAGACGACGCGCCCGTGTTCCGTTCCTCGAACGGCTCGCGCAACGACTGCCCCGCGAACCACTCATCCTGTCGCATTAACTCCGCGGCAGGGCAAACGACGCCTTTGGCAGGCGAAGCGGGCGACGTTTCACCTCCGCCATGATGACCACGTCAAAAAAGGTGCGCAACACCGTTTAAATTCATATCCTTTTCCTTCTCCCCTTTCTCTCTCTTGCTACAAGGACCGAGAAAGGGGATACTCCGAAAGGGATCCTTCTCCGCGAAGGAAGCGGGCCCCGAGCCCTCCTACTGATTAGGGGTTCGAAGGCTGGCCCCTCGGAAGGGTTCGACAGCCGCCCCAGAGCACTCAGGCTTCAGGCTCATTACTGATCTGAGGTTCGAAGGCTGGCCCCTCGGAAGGGTTCAACAACCGCCTCAGAGCACTCGGGCTCCGCGCCCACTACTGATCAGGGGTTCAAAGGCTGGCCCCTCGAAGGGTTCGACAGCCGCCCCAGAGCACGCAGAGCGAGGGATGACTCTGGGTACGTCCGATACATGGCTGAGGCTCGGGCTACGCTCCCGAGGTACCCTAGGACATTTCCGAGACCAGCAGGAGCGATTTTGTAATGGAATCCCACCAGAGGGAGGCATCGAGCCCTCGGACCCTATCGAATGGGACCGGGTCCGGCAAATCACCTGCAGGTACTTTTGGAGCGCGCCTCTGGGCCACTAGCCGACCCTTATCGAACGGGGCACGGGCGTCCACTCGGATCACCCGTTAGCAACTCGCTGGAGACACCATGTTCGGCGCCCTCCGAGGGCAACATGGCGCTTTCCCCCCTCCTCCTTGCGGAAAGGCAACGAAGGGGCGTATGATAAAAGTCGAGTCAGTCCTGGATCGTCCTCTCGCTCCGTGCAGAAGCTCGAGGGCTGCTCTCGCAAACCTGGCTACGGCCAAATCGTTGACAGCGTCAACAGACCAGCCTGAAAACTCAGAACCCGACCATGCACCCGGACTACCATCAGATCGCATGAGGGAACAACCAGACCAGCCAAGGCATCGCGAAAGGCATTAAGACCTCAGAGGAGTCAAACCACTCCTCCGAAGCCTCGGGGGCTACACTCGGCGGGTGCGCTCGCGCGCACCCACCAGAACAAAATGTAACCGAGAAAGGTCGGTCCCCTTGCAAAAAAGTGCGACAAAGCCTCTAAGCGAGTACCAACACTCCCTTTGAGGCTCGGGGGCTACTGTCGGGTACCATAATTAGGGGTACCCCCAACACTCCTAAACTCGGCTGGTAATCACCATCAGCACAAGCTGCAGAGACTGATGGGCGCAATTCAGGTCAAGGCTCCGTCTACTCAAGGGACGTGATCTCGCCTCGCCCAAGCCCAGCCTCGGGCAGGAACAGTAGTCCCAGACGAATTCATGCCTCGCCCGAGGGCCTCCTCAAGCAACGGGCGCACCCTCGACTCGCCCGAGGCCCAGCTCGGGCAGGCTTCGCAGTGAAGCAACCTTGGCCAGATCACCTCGCCAACCGACCGTATCGCAGGAGCATTCAATGCGAGGATCGCCTGACACCTTATCCTAACGCACGTTCCTCAGTCGGCAGGGCCGAAGTGACCGTAGTCACTTCGCCCTTCCACTGACCGACCTGACAGGAAAACAGCGCCGCCTGCCCCGCTCCGACTGTTGTGCCACCCGCCAAGGTGAGGCTGACAATAGCTAAGTCCAGCCTCAGGCGCAACAGGAAGCTCCGCCTCGCCCGACCTTGGGCCTCGACCTTAGAAGGAGGTCTCCGCCTCGCCCGACCTCAGGGCTCGGCCCCCGCCTCGGCCTCGGAAGGTGGTCTCCGCCTCGCCCGACCCCAGGGCTCGGCCTCAACCTCGGCCTCGGAAGACGGTCTCCGCCTCGCCCGACCCTAGGGCTCGGCCTCAACCTCGGCCTCGGAGGATGGTCTCCGCCTCGCCCGACCCCAGGGCTCAGCCTCAACCTCGACCTCAGAAGGAATCGCGTCCTCACCCCACCCCGGCCCCGGCCTCAGGAGGAGTCTCTGCCTCGCCCGACCTTGGGCTCGGACCGACCACACCACAGGGGTACATCATTGCCCTACCCCTAACTAGCTCAGGCTACGGGGAACAAGACCGGCGTCCCATCTGGCTCACCCCGGTAAACAAGTAATGATGGCACCCCGCGTGCGTCCATGACGACGGCGGTTCTCAAGCCCCCTATGGAAGCAAGGAGAAGTCAGCAAGGTCCCGGCAGCCTCGACAGCTGTGCTTCTACAGGGCTCAAGCGCTCCTCCTACGGCCACGACACTGCGTGCACAGGGCTCTAGCACCTCTCCAACAGCCACGTTGGCATGTACATAGGGCTCTGTCTCCTCTCTGCCAGACACGTTAATATATAGCTACACCCCCATTGTACACCTGGACCCTCTCCTTGCATCTATAAAAGGAAGGTCCAGGGCCCTCATACGAGAGGGTGGTCGCGCGGGAGGACGGGCCGACGAACAGGCTCGCACACTCTCCCTCTCTCTCTCCCTCGCGAACGCTTGTAACCCCTACTGCAAGCGCATCCGCCCTGGGCACAGGATAACACGAGCCGCGGTTCTCCCTTCTTGTGTTCCATCTCGCGCCAACCCATCTGGGCTGGGACACGCAGCGACAATTTTAATCGTCGGTTCAGGGACCCTCCGGGGTCGAAACACCGACAAGTGTCATCATCAAAGTACAACAGAAATAACATGGGTAATCTCCCACAGGAAGATGACCGGCGCGTCGCTAGACTCAGTGTCATCGTCACCATCGTCACAGTCTTCCTCATCAGCTTCTGATAAAAAATTTAGCAAGTGGTGAGCTCACTTATGGTGGGGGCTCAGCAAATGGGAGGAGTTATGCAAGGTTAACAAGGTTGGCTAAAAGGTTAAGCGGTAAGCATTTTAGTTGGTCATTATTTTATTAATAACACATATCTTAGTAATTGTAAGTGTATCCCAAAATCCTAATTAATCATGAGCACATGATTATATCTCACAAGCACTTAAGTGAAAACCACTTAAGCAAACCATTTAAAAATTATCAGAGCACGATTTATTCTCCATCTTTAAATTCAATTATCATGTGAGGGTCCAGGTTGCTCTTAACCGTGAACACTGCTGACATATCAGTTTTACACTCTGCAGAGATGATATAACTTTACTGAAAGTCGCCTAGAGGGGGTGGATATGTGGAATCTGAAAATTATAAAATTAAGCACACACACTACAAGCCGGGGTAAGCGTTAGAATTAAAATTGAGTCCGAAAGAGAGGGGAAAACAAATCAACCAAGAAATAAAGCGGATGAACACGGTGATTTGTTTTACCGAGGTTCGGTTCTAAAGAACCTAGTCCCCGTTGAGGTGGTCACAAAGACCGAGTCTCTTTCAACCCTTTCCCTCTCTCAAACGGTCACCTGGACTGAGTGAGCTTTCTCCTTAATCAAACGGGTCACTTAGACCCCGCAAGGACCACCACACACTTGATGTCTCTTGCTTTGATTACAAGTCACTTGGGAACAAGAATGAGGAAGGAAGAAAGCGATCCAAGCAACAAGAGCACAAAGAACACGAACAAACACTCTCTCAAGTCACTAGGTGGTTGGAATGAATTATGGCACTTGGAGAGGCTTTGATCTTTTGATTTGTGTCTAGGAGTGAATGCACTAGCTCTTGTATTGAATGAGAAACTCAGAAAACTTGGATGCTTGGAGTGGTGGTGGTTGGGGGTATTTATAACCCTGAACCACCAAAGGACCGTCGGAGCAGGCTGTTGTTGATGGACACTGCCGGTGCGCCAGCCACGTCACCCAACCGTTAGGGTTCTGGAGCTTTTGATGTTGGAGGCTTTGTCCTCTAGTGAGACACCGGACAGTCCGGTGCCACACCGGACAGGTACTGTTCACTGTCCGGTGCGCCTCTGACCTCTGTTCTGACTTCTGCCGCGCTTTGTAGCGCTGTCAGAGGCACTGTTGCAGTCGACCGTTGCGCTGGTAGCCGTTACTCTGCTGGTGCACCGGACAGTCCGATGACACATCGGACAGTCCGATGATTTTTAGCGGAGTGTGCCTGGAGAAACCCGAGAGTGGCCAGTTGATTCTTGTACGGTCCTGGTGCACGGGACACTGTCCGGTGGCACACCGGACAGTCCGATGCGCCATACCAGGGCACACTCGGTTTCTTGCTCCTTTGTATTTGAACCCTATCTTCAATCTTTTATTGGTTTGTGTTGAACCTTTATGCACCTGTAGATTATATACTCTAGAGCAAACTAGTTAGTCCAATATTTGTGTTGGGCATTCAAGCACCAAAATTAATACTGGGAAAAGGTTAACCCTATTTCCCTTTCAATCTCCCCCTTTTTGGTGATTGATGCCAACACAAACCAAAGCAAATATATAAGTGCAGAATTGAACTAGTTTGCATAAGGTAAGTGCATAGGTTACATGGAATTAAACCAATCTATAATTTCACTAGATATGCATGGATTGCTTTATTTTATTTTAACATTTTGGACCACGCTTGCACCACTTGTTTTGTTTTTGCAAATTCTTTTTGGAAAGTATTTTCAAAATCCTTTTGAAAATAGTCAAAGATATATGAATAGGATTGCAAGAAGCATTTTCAAGATTTGAAATTTCTCCCCTGCTTTCAAATGATTTTCCTTTGACTAAACAAAACTCCCCCTGAATGAAATTCTCCTCTTAGTTTTCAAGAGGGTTTTACCAATTTTTGAAAATACTAACCAATTGAAAACTATTTGGAAACATAGTTAGATTCCAATTTGAAAAACTTTCGAAATCAAGTTTTAAATTGGTGGTGGTGCGGTCCTTTTGCTTTGGGCTATACTTTCTCCCCCTTTGGCATTAATCGCCAAAAACAGAAACTTTGAGAGCCCTTTTTACTTTCTCCCCCATTGGTACAAGTAAATATGAGTGAAAAGATTATACCAATCGAAGAGTGGTGTGGAGTGACGACGAAGAATAAATGATACCGGTTGAGTGGAGTGGAAGCCTTGTCTTCGTCGAGTACTCCATTTCCCTTTCAATCTACGACTTAGCATAGAAATACACTTGAAAACACATTAGTCGTAGTCATGAAAGAGATATGATCAAAGGTATACAAATGAGCTATGTGTGCAATGTTTCAATCAAAATTCCGAGAATCAAGAATATTTAGCTCATTCCTAAGTTTGCTAAAGGTTTTCTCATCTAATGGCTTGGTAAAGATATCGGCTAATTGTTCTTTGGTGCTAACATAAGCAATTTGGATATCCCCCTATGTTGGTGATCCCTCAAAAAGTGATATCGAATGTCTATGTGCTTAGTGCGGTTGTGTTCAACGGGATTATCCGCCATGCAGATTGCACTCTCATTGTCACATAGGAGAGGGACTTTGCTCAATTTGTAGCCATAGTCCCTGAGGGTTTGCCTCATTCAAAGTAATTGCGCACAACAATGGCCTGCGGTAATGTACTCGGCTTCGATGGTGGAAAGAGCTACTGAGTTTTGTTTCTTTGAGGCCCATGACACCAGGGATCTTCCCAAAAACTGACAAGTCCCTGATGTTCTCTTCCTATCAATTTTACACCCTGTCCAATCAGCATCTGAATATCCTATTAAATCAAAAGTGGATCCCTTGGGGTACCAAAGCCCAAAATTAGGAGTGTAAACTAAATATCTCATGATTCTTTTCATGGCCCTAAGGTGAACTTCCTTAGGATCGGCTTGGAACCTTGCACACATGCATACAGAAAGCATAATATCCGGTCGAGATGCACATAAATAGAGTAAAGATACTATCATCGACCGATATACCTTTTGATCTACGGATTTACCTCCTGTGTCGAGGTCAAGATGCCCATTTGTTCCCATGGGTGTCTTGATGGGCTAGGCATCCTTCATTCCAAACTAGTTAAGTATGTCTTGAATGTACTTTGTTTGGCAGATGAAGGTGTCGTCTTGGAGTTGCTTGACTTGAAATCCTAGGAAATACTATAACTCCCCATCATAGACATCTCGAATTTTTGAATCATGATCCTATATCTTCAAAGCCGGGAGGTTGCTCAACATAGACCTCTTCCTTGATTGGTCCATTGAGGAAGGCACTCTTCACGTCCATTTGATAAAGCTTGAAGCCATGGTAAGTAGCATAGGTAAGTGATATACGAATTGACTCAAGCCTAGCTACGGGTGCATAAGTTTCATCAAAGTCCAAACCTTCGACTTGTGAATAACCTTTGGCCACAAGTTGGGCTTTGTTCCTTGTCACCACACCATGCTCATCTTGCTTGTTGCGGAATACCCATTTGGTACCTACAACATTTTGGTTAGGACGTGGAACTAAATGGCATACCTCGTTCCTCGTGAAGTTGTTGAGTTCCTCTTGCATTGCTAGCACCCAATCCGAATCTCTTAGTGCATCCTCCACCTTGTAAGGCTCAATAGACGACACAAAAGAGTAATGTTCACAGAAATGTGTAACTCGAGATCTAGTAGTTACCCCCTTATGAATGTCACCGAGAATGGAGTTCACAGGGTGATCTCGTTGAATTGCTTGGTGGACTCTTGGGTGTGGCGGTCTTTGACCCTGAATCTCTTGATCATCTTCCTTGTCTTGATCAACTTCATCTCCCCATTGATCATTGTCCTCCTCTTGAGGTGGCTCATCCTCTTGATCTTCAGCTTCATTGTCTTGAGCCTGATCCTCATCTTGAGTTGGAGGGGATGCTTGATTGGAAGATGTCGGTTGATCTTGTGCTTCTGTAGGCTCTTCAGATTCCTTAGGACACACATCCCCAATGGACATGTTCTTTAGTGCTACGCATGGAGCCTCTTCATCATCTAGCTCATCAAGATCAACTTGCTCCACTTGGGAGCCATTAGTCTCATCAAACACAATGTCACAAGAAAGCTCAACTAATCCAGTGGATTTGTTGAAGACTCTATATGCCCTTGTGTTTGAGTCATAACCAAGTAAAAAGCCTTCTACAGCCTTAGGAGCAAATTTAGATTTTCTACCTCTTTTAACAAGAATAAAACATTTGCTACCAAAGACTCTAAAATATGAAACATTGGGCTTTTTACCGGTGAGGAGTTCGTATGATGTCTTCTTGAGGATTCGGTGAAGGTAGAGCCGGTTGATGGAGTAGCAGGCGGTGTTAATGGCCTCAGCCCAAAACCGGTCCGGAGTCTTGTACTCATCAAGCATGGTCCTCGCCATGTCCAGTAGAGTTCTATTCTTAATCTCCACTACACCATTTTGTTGAGGTGTGTAGGGAGAAGAGAACTCATGCTTGATGCCCTCATCCTCAAGAAATCCTTTTATTTGTGAGTTCTTGAACTCCGTCCCGTTGTCGCTTCTTATCTTTTTTATTCTCAATCCGAAGTCATTTTGAGCCCGTCTCAAGAATCCCTTTAAAGTCTTCTGGGTTTGTGATTTTTCCTGCAAAAAGAATACCCAAGTGAAGCGAGAATAGTCATCCACAATTACTAGACAGTACTTACTCCCGCTGATGCTTATGTAAGCTATCGGGCCAAATAGATCCATGTGGAGTAGTTCCAGTGCCCTGTCCGCTGTCATTATGTTCTTGTGTGGATGATGAGCACCAACTTGCTTTCCTGCTTGACATGCGCTACAAACCCTGTCTTTATCAAAATGAACATTTTTAGTCCTAAAATGTGCTCTCCCTTTAGAAGCTTGTGAAGATTCTTCATCCCAACATGGGCTAGTCGGCGATGCCAGAGCCAACCCATATTAGTCTTAGAATTTAAGCAAGTATCGAGTTCAGCTTTGTTAAAATCAACTAAGTATAGCTGACCCTCTAATACTCCCTTAAATGCTACTGAATCATCACTTCTTCTAAAGACAGTAACACCTATATCTATAAATAACAGTTGTAGCCCATTTTGCATAATTGAGATACAGAAAGCAAGTTATAATCTAAAGAGTCTACAAGAAAAACATTGGAAATAGAATGGTCAGGTGATATAGCAATTTTACCAAGTCCTTTGACCAAACCTTGATTTCCATCCCCGAATGTGATAGCTCGTTGGGGATCTTCGTTTTTCTCGTAGGAGGAGAACATTTTTTCTCCCCTGTCATGTGGTTCGTGCATCCGCTATCAATTATCCAACTTGATCCCCGGATGCATAAACCTGCAAAACAATTTAGGCCTTGTTCTTAGGTAACTAAACAGTCTTGGGTCCTTTCACGTTAGAAACAAGCACCTTGGGTACCCAAACACAAGTCTTTGACCCCTTGTGTTTGCCCCTAACATATTTGACAACTATTTTGCCTGATTTGTTAGTGAGCACATAAGAAGCATCAAAAGTTTTGAATGAAATGTTAGGCTCATTTGATGCAGTAGGAGTTTTCTTTTCAGGCAATTTAACATGGTTTGATTGCCTAGAGCTAGAAGCCTCATTCTTATACATAAAAGCATGGTGAGAAACAGAATGAGATTCCTAGCATGAATTCTCCTAATTTTGTGCTCAGGATAATTAGCAGGATATAAAATATAGCCCTCATTATCATGAACCATGGGAGCTTTGCCCTTGACAAAATTAGACAATCTTTTAGGGGCATTAAGTATCACATTGCTTTCCTGTTGGAAACCAATGCCATCCTTGATGTCAGGGCGTCTCCCATTATAGAGCATGCTTCTAGCAAATTTAAATTTTTCATTTTTAATTTCATGCTCATTAATTTTAGTAGTGAGTTGAGCTATACGATCATTTTGTTGTTTAATAAGAGCAAGGTGATCATTTATAGCATCAACATTAACATCTCTACATCTAGTACAAATAGTAACATGATCAATAGTAGATGTAGAGGGTTTGCAAACATTTAATTCATCTATCTTAGCATGTAATATGGCATTCTCATTTCTAAGACAGGAAATATAATCATTGCAAACATTTAACTCTCTAGCCTTGGAAATTAAACTAGCATTTTCGGTCCTAAGGCTACAAAATTGATTCATTCAATTTATCAATCTTAGCAATTAAACTAGCATTTTCATTTCTAAGACTTGTAATTGAATCATGGCAGATGCTAAGCTCCTTAGTCAAGTTTTCATTTTTTTCTACTTCCTGAGCATAGGCATTTTTATTTTAACATGCTTTTTGTTTTCTTTAATAAGGAATTCCTCTTGGCTATCCAGGAGTTCATCCTTCTCATGAATGGCTCCTATCAATTCATTTAATTTTTCCTTTTGTTGCATGTTAAGGTTGGCAAAAAGAGTAAGCAAGTCATCTTCATCTTCACTAGAACTACCCTCATCACTAGATGTAGTATACTTGGGGCGGTTCTAGTTTGTACCTTCTTTTTTTGTCGTCCTTTGCCATGAAGCACTTGTGGCCGATATTGGGGAAGAGGAGGCCCTTGTTGACGGCGATGTTGGCGGCATCCTCGTCGGAGGAGGAGTCGGTGGAGCTCTTATCGGAGTCCCATTCTCGACATACATGGGCATCGCCGCCCTTCTTCTTGTAGTATCTCTTCTTCTCCTTTTTCTTCCCCCTCTTGTCGTTGCCCCTGTCACTATCACTAGACATAGGACATTTAGCAATGAAATGACCGGGCTTACCACATTTGTAGCACACCCTTTTGGAGCGGGGTTTGTAGTCCTTCCCCCTTGTTTGCTTGAGGATTTGGCGGAAGCTCTTTATGATGAGCGCCATCTCCTCATTGTCGAGCTTGGAGGCATCGATCGGAAGCCTACTTGATGTAGACTCTTCTTTCTTTTCTTCCGTCGCTTTGAATGTGACGGGTTACACCTCGGGTGTTGAGGTGGCGCCTTGCCCCAAATTGACAATATGTTTGGAGTCTTTGATCATATGTTCAAAGCTCACAAACTTGCCAATTACTTCCTCGGGAGACATCTGTTTATATCTAGGGTCTCCACGGATTAGTTGCACTTGAGTGGGATTACGAAAAACAAGTGATCTAAGAATAACCTTGACCATTTCATGGTCATCCCACTTGGTGCTCCCAAGGTTGCGCACTTGGTTGACCAAGGTCTTGAGATGGTTGTACATCGCTTGTGGCTCCTCTCCTTGGTTGAGGACGAATCGATCGAGCTCCCCCTCGATCGTCTCCCGCTTGGTGATCTTGGTCACCTCATCTCCTTCGTACGTGGTCTTTAGGACGTCCCAAATATCATTGGCACTTTTTAACCCTTGCATCTTATTATATTCCTGTCGACACAAGGAGGCAAGGAGTATAGTAGTTGCTTGGGAGTTAAAGTGTCGTATTTGGGCGACCTTGTCCGGGTCGTAGTATTCGTCCCCCACATTAGGTACCTGCGCTCCAAACTCAACAATGTCCCAAATACTTGCATGGAGTGAGGTTAGGTGATGCCTCATTTTATCACTCCACATACAATAATCCTCACCATCAAAATATGGTGGTTTGCCTAATGGAACGGAGAGTAGAGGAGTGCGCTTAGAAATACGGGGATAACAAAGTGGCATCTTACTATACTTCTTGCGCTCATGGCGCTTAGAAGTGACGGACGCCGCGTCGGAGCCGGATGTGGAGGGCGACGAAGAGTCGGTCTCGTAGTAGACCACTTTCTTCATCTTCTTCTTCTTGTTGCCACTCTGATGCGACTTGACGCGGGGAGGGGATACCTCCTTGCCTTTGGTGCCGGACTCCCTTGATGGAGCCTTCCCGTGGCTTGTGACCTTCTCGCCGGTTTCCATCTCCCTCTTGGTGGATCCTCCCGACATCACTTCGAGTTGTTAGACTCTAATGAAGCACCGAGCTCTGATACCAATTGAAAGCCGCCTAGAGGGGGTGGATAGGCGGAATCTGAAAATTATAAACTTAAGCACACACTACAAGTTGGGGTTAGCGTTAGAATTAAAATCGAGTCCGAAAGAGAGGTGAAACAAATCAACCAAGAAATAAAGCGAATGAACACGGTGATTTGTTTTACCGAGGTTCGGTTCTAAAGAACCTAGTCCCCGTTGAGGTGGTCACAAAGGTCGGGTCTCTTTCAACCCTTTCCCTCTCTCAAACGGTCACCTAGACCGAGTGAGCTTTCTCCTTAACCAAACGGGTCACTTAGACCCTGCAAGGACCACCACACACTTAGTGTCTCTTGCTTTGATTATAAGTCACTTGGGAACAAGAATGAGGAAGGAAGAAAGCGATCCAAGCAACAAGAGCACAAAGAACACGAACAAACACTCTCTCAAGTCACTAGGTGGTTGGAATGAATTATGGCACTTGGAGAGGCTTTGATCTTTTGATTTGTGTCTAGGAGTGAATGCACTAGCTCTTGTATTGAATGAGAAACTCAGAAAACTTGGATGCTTGGAGTGGTGGTGGTTGGGGGGTATTTATAACCCTCAACCACCAAAGGACTGTTGGGGCATGCTGTTGTCGATGGGCGCACCGGACAGTTCGGTGCGCCACCGGACACTATCCGGTGCGCCAGCCACGTCACCCAGCCGTTAGGGTTCTGGAGCTTTTGACCGTTGGAGGCTTTGTCCTCTAGTGGCACCAGACAGTCCGATGCCACACCGGACAGGTACTGTTCACTGTTCGATGCGCCTCTGACCTCTGTTATGACTTCTGCCGCGCACTGTAGCGCTGTTAGGGGCACTGTTGCATTCGACCATTGCGCTGGTAGCCGTTACTCCGCTGGTGCACCGGACAGTACGATGACACACCGGATAGTCCGGTGATTTTTAGCGGAGTGCGCCTGGAGAAACCCGAGAGTGGCCAGTTGATTCTTGTACGGTCCTGGTGCACCGGACACTGTCTGGTGGCACATTGGACAGTCTGGTGCGCTAGACCAGGGCACACTCGGTTTCTTGCTCTTTTGTATTTGAACCCTTTCTTCAATTTTTTATTGGTTTGTGTTGAACCTTTTATGCACCTGTAGATCATATACTCTAGAGCAAACTAGTTAGTCCAATATTTGTGTTGGGCATTCAACCACCAAAATTAATACTGGGAAAAGGTTAACCCTATTTCCCTTTCATTTACCCACAAGCCATGTATCCCTTCTAGGCTAGGTTGTACGGACCCGTAAACACTACCGAGGTGAATGGCTTGGGATCCATTATGAGGCTTTCACAAAATATCCTTAGTACAAAGCCACCCGCTAAGGTTTCCACGTCAGTATTGGTGACCCTCTAGGCGAGGTAACTTAGCCAAGTCTACCACCCCATGTTAACATGAGCTGCCACCAAACCACTGTCGCCCCCTCTTTCCCATATTTCAGATTGGCTAAGCACTAAGTGTATAAAGCTATTTACCAAAGCTAGATCCATGATAGCACTCGTGGTTGCACTGTTTTCGTGGGTGGTCACTCCATGTTCCATTTAATATAACATGATCTTGTTTAACCATCAGGTTATCATCATAATACAAATTTTGTTTCTGGAACAATGGTATCATTAAAGAGTGACATCATAATTATCAAGTTGAGCAGTAGCACAATTATTAAGCATAGTATTTACCCCATGGTAAACAAGGAATAGGGTTGATATTTCTAAGTAATCCTATTTAGGCAAATCTCATCAAATTTATGCAAATATCCAAAAGTAAACATTATTATATGCATTTTTTTGTACAAACATAAATGCAAAGGGAGAATCCACTTGCCTTGCTTAAAGGTGTCATACGGATCGTCTTCAAACGTATTTTTCTCTTCTACCACGAAATCAGCTTCTAATATAGATTCGCATATCATACATACAAAAAGAAAACATACACCATTACATGCATAAACATACACCATTACATGAATATATACCATTACATGAATAAGTATATACCGAACAAACCATACTTATAAAAAGAAAAGGTCTAGAATAGAACTAGTTTCGCAACCATAGTATACATCTATTCCTATTGACGACCATCTCGTTTGCTACGACACAAACTACTAATTTTATTTCAAGTATTTACTAGTGAAATCTATATGGTAATTCGACTATGGTAGTACTTTATATAACATATCTTAGATATAGTGATCTATCCAACTATATGGAAATAAATTACCAAAAACATGGGTCTTATTTTAGTTTTATCTTTTCATTATAAAATGAAATGATATCATGTTAACCAGAGATCAAATAGTTTTATTATTAAATTAAATCACTAACTTTAACTATACTATTTAGATTATAGTGGACATGGTACAATTATATTGTTTCCATGTCAATAAAATCTCTACTACTAGTTTGTATAGGGAGAGAGGAGGAGAGAAGGTGTCGGGGAGGGAGGAATGGCGATCGGCGGCTATCAAGTGTCGTCAATGGCGGTGGCCATTACCATGGCCATTACCGGCCTGGAGAAGATGGGAGTGGCGGAGGAGAGGAAGAGGGAGGGGATGGCCATTTTAGGGAGGCGAGCGGCCGGGGAAGGGAAGGGGCACCAGCGTCCGCGTTGGCCGGTTGTCGAGCGATCGCGGAAGCCGAGGCGGTGGTGGCTTCCGGCGCGGCGGCAGCGTGCCCGCACGGCTGTGAGGCCTCGGGTGGGCCCCACATGCTAATCAGAGAGGGGGAGGGAGTCAAGGGGTGCAGCGCCTGGGCCTTGAGATGGGTCGGTCGGCCGACGGTTAGGGTTAGGGTTTTTTATTTTTATCTTTTAAACATATAAATATATATATAATAAATTCACTAATAATGTGTACCAAAAGAATACTACATTTTTATCTATAGATCTATATTTAATATTTAAATTAATTGGGTTTCGCAATAATGAAACATTATAATTGCAATTCTTAACAATCATTTAACATAAAAATCACCCTTCAAAATGATTAAATGAAAACAAGCACTGAATTCAATTTTTTGATTTACTCTACTAAATTTACCAAAAAATTAATTGATGGATTTGAGGTGTTACAAAACCTACCCCTAAAAAGAATCTCGTCCTCGAGATTAAGGAACTTTTGAAAATAGTTGGGGAAATTCTGTCCTGAGTTCATCCTCTCTTTCCCAAGTTGCATCATCTTCTAAATGATGACTCCACTGAACTTTGCACATATTGATAACCTTACTCCGAGTGATTCTGTGAGATGTTTTCAAAATTCTAATCAGATACTCAGAATAAGTCAAGTCCTCATTAACGTTTAGTTCGCCCATGGGTAACTGTTCTTCTGGTACTCTTAAGCATTTCTTGAGTTGTGACACATGAAATATGTCATGCACGTCCGATAAACTATCGGGTAGTTCCAACTGATATGCTACTTCTCCTTTCCTTTCCAAAATTTTGAATGGAAACTTTAAATCGGCGAGATAATTTGCCTTTAACTTTAAATCTTCTCATTCCTTTCATTTTGGAAACTTTAAGATACACGAAGTCTCCAACTTCAAATGTTAATTCTCTTCTTCTATTGTCAGCATAGCTCTTCTACCTTGACTGTGTTGTTATAAAATTCCTCTAATAATCTGCACTTGCTTTTCTACTTCTTGCAGAATTTCTGGACCAAACACTTGACTTTCTCCAGTTTGATTCCAATATAGTGGTGTTCTGCATTTCCTTCCATAGAGTGCTTCAAACGGTTCCATCTTTAGACTTGCTTGGTAACTATTGTTATAAGAGAACTCTTTATCCCAACTTTTACCATATTTTAAATCACAAGCTCTTAACATATCCTCTAAAACTTGATTCGTTCTTTCCGTTTGTCCATCTGTATGTGGATGGTATGTTGAGCTAAAATTTAGCTTAGTATCAATAGATTCATGTAACCTTTTCCAAAAGTATGAGGTAAATTGGATTCTCGATCTGATACAATTTTCTTCAATACTCCATGCAGACAAACAATCCTTGACATGTACAGTTCTGCTAACTGGGCTCCTGAGTAAGTTGTCTTCACATGTGCAACCTCAGTCAATATGTCTACAATAACCCATATGGAATCATAACCATCATGGGTACAGGGTAATCCGACTATAAAGTCCATACCAATTTCTTCCCATTTCCATTCTGATACTTTAAGAGGTTGTAGCAAGTCTGCTGGTCTTTGATGTTCTGCCTTAACTCGTTGACATACGTCACATAATGCAACATAAGTAGCAGCATCTCTTTTCAAACCATACCACTAATATTTTTCCCTTAGATCTTGGTACATCTTAGTACTTCCAGGGCGTATAGAATAAGCCGAATCATGAGCTTCTCTCAAAATAAGTTGGCGTAGATGTTCAATTTATGGTAAACATATCCTCTATTTAAACCAAACTCTGCCTCGTTCATCTTCTGTGAAGTCAGAGGCTTTTCCCAAATTAATTTGTGCTTTAATTTCCTTAATTTTCTCATCGGATTCCTGTCATTTACGAATTCCATGTTCCAAAATAGATTCCATTTCCATAACTATTGCTTCCATAATATTAACCATACCAAGGTTAAGTTGGTCAATTTTCCAACATAATTCTTGAGGCATCAAATAGGTAGTAACTGTGGCGGAACCGCCTGAATTATTCCAGCTTAAGTGCCCAAGTCGCACCCTTAAGGGCAGCAACACACTTAAACATGAATAACTTGTCAGTCCCTCGGATCTAGTCCGATAAAGCCACTTACCAGGATCGAATACCACTAGCTCACTCGAAGGTGAGGCACAGAGAAATACAATAAAGCATAATACCAAAAATTTAATAAGTATCAATAGTGATTACATTATCGGAGTTTCAGAAATAATAACCATAAATTTTAATGCAGCGGAAATAACTAACGGAGAAGAACCGAGTAACATGGCGAAGCCTAGCCACACTACTCCTCCTGGTCCTCTCCTGCGGAAGCAATAACCCACTTGACCGTCTATCCCGGTGGCAGGGATGGAGGCCAAGTCACACCATCAACCAAAATCAAGGAGTACCTGCAAAAATTGTGCCACAAGCAAGGCTGAGTATACTAATACTCAGCTAGACTTACCCGGTGTGAGGAGTCTACTCCTCTACCTCTAGACATGCAGCTGTTTGGCTGAGGGGTTTGGTTTGCCAAAAGCATTAGCTGAGTCTAAAATCAAGTTTTAGCTTTTCAAGTTTTAGTATGATCCTTTTAAACTAGATGAGTACCTAGCTACTCATACATGATATCAAACATTTTTAAGCAATCAACCTTTTTGCCAGTCACCTCATTTCCACTTATTACTCAATGTAGCAGCATGGATCAAGCAGTCTCATTAGCTGCGAGAAGCAGACGATTCGAATCGAGTTTTTAGACCTTGCAAGGTAAACCTAAACACACGACGTGGCGAGGCACTCCGTCCCCACACACATCAACCGTCCCCATCGATTCCCTGGCAACAGATCAGGGCTCACCGCCTTGGCGTACAATGCCTCACTGACCCCGACTGCCGTCGTGCAGTGACCGCACTTGTACCCACCATAACCGGAATGGGAGACCACGTCTCAGGTCGCGTGAGGGGATATGTCTGCGGGCAGGTTCACTCAGGTACTAGGCTTGCCGATTTACCATATTTCTCGGCATGTATTCAGTACGTTCAAACGCTTGACTCACGGTACCACACCTTAATCCTTATTCCAATTTCCGTCTCGTAGACAACGCATCCCCATGGACCGTTGTCCACAGACCACCATCATTACGATATCAAAATGGATACAACCAATTCCTGACCTCGCGCGAGTGCTAGAAAAATCACTCGACTTCTACCGAGATTCCTAATTAGCAAAGCAGCTACTCGACCTAGCATACTAGTATCCATCTCAAAAGGAATCCTGAGTTAATGCAACTAGGGTTTCAGGCAACTCCTACACTTAAGTGCACAATACAAGCCTACAAACATTAAGTGCAGTAAAATAGCATATATAACGGTTATGCATAAAACCGGGGCTAGCCTTTATTTTAACACTTAGATAGTGTTTGCTGGGGAGGTACTCGCTTGGCGAGCATCTACTGGGTAAGTCCACCATTCTTCAGGTCGTCCACCAACTGCATCTTGTGGTTGGCACCACATCAATGGCTCGATCATCATCTCTCGGTCCTAAATGAGATGCAATATGCATATGTATGAATATAATGAAATAGCACAAGACACTTTAAGTACACGCTAGCGAATTAAACACTAAGTAGCGAGACATCACAAGCAACCACACCCACTAGCGTTAGCTAACTACATATCGTCGAGCGCACAACATTACACCACTAAAAAGACGACAAACATTTTGGATATTTACGCAACACAATACTACATCACAATTAACTAGAGAAAGAAACGTATAAAAACATGACACATATATTATCTCAAGCTTAGCCATGGCAATTCTATGTGAATTTAGTGCCAACCAATCATTCTTTAGCCAAAAGGGTGAACTAACAATTAAATGAGTGCTTGCAGATTTTTGGGACATCAGCACAACAGTTACTTGTTTTAATCATAACTCTTCAAATATTAATCCAAACATAGCAAACTAGGACTTTCTGAAAAGCTTAAAATGTTCTCTACAACTTTGGTATTGTCATCACAGCATGATTAAACACTTAGCAAGGTCAAAAGGTGTTAACACAACAGCGCTTGTCCAGATTTGGACAGATTCAGACTTGCAACTTCAAAAATTCACAACTGAAGATTCAGACATCCAAACAAAGTGATCTTAGACTTTCTGGAAAGCTAATTAAATGTTCTACAAATTATTTATAAACATTCCTGGCTGGTTTAGCATGTATCAAGGGTAAAATATACTATGAAGGCTGTGCTGTCCAAAACTGGACAGATTCAGTCTTCACACTTCAAACACATGTAACTTAATCTTCAGACCACCAAAAAGAGTGATCTAAGACTTTTTGGAAAGCTCAGCAAACAGTACAGTCTCTGAAATCTGTACAGAAATTGGACAGATTCAGTTACTGAATTTGTAAAAAGCATAACTCCTAAACTGTCAGTCCTATGGCTGTCAAATTTTAACACAAGTAAGATAATAAAGTTATCTACCACTTTTCTATAGCACATATCTACAGAAAACACAATTTAGTTCATCAAACATACAGCACAACTAAAACAGTGCGTGCAGCCCAAAACAGAAATTAATAAATTTTAGCTCCTATACAATTCAAGAATTGCCATGTTCTAGAGACTTAAATCATTCTAACACTTTGACAATTGTTAGAGTTAAAATAACTAAGTGAGAACTAACATGTAGACTTACTAATTTTTATACAAGTTATTTTGCGCACTAAAAGTACCATACTCAATTAACAATGCATTATCTATAACAATCAATATCAAAGCGCTTTTCACCAATAGTTTGCATTTTAATTTAGACATCACCTAAGCACTACTACTTTTCATTCGCAACCATAACCATACACATTTAGACCACAACAAGCAATTCATCGCGACTACAAACTTAACCAAAGCCATCTAACAAGTCGGCTAGCCAGAGAAACAATATAGGCCGCTATACATCACACGCGTCGGCTAGTCTATTATTATCGAAATCTGAGACACAACATGTATATGACAATCACTTAACGAAATCGACTCCTACTTAACATGAGTTGGTTAATCGCAGTATTGGACTTAGCGAACCATTTTAGACATCACAACTCAAAAACATGGGTTGGATCAGATTAATCAGCTTTTCCTAATCATTGCTCAACTTAAAGTTGTTACTACACATGTCACTTAAAATGGCACATTTTTGGGATCTAACATAGAGGCAATTACACATGGCGTAAAACTCCATAAGACTACATTTGCTACTGAAGGATCTGAAGCACTTATGTGCATATCTTAACGGATTGTTCTTCAATTTTAACAAGGACCGACTTATGAACGCTACTCGCCTCCAATAATTATTGGGCTGCGATAACGCTCGTATAAGACCTCTAATCGATCAACAAGACATTTATTTATCCAAAGGGGCATGGAATGTGATAATTGACAAAGCAAAGCATCACATTGCCATACAACAAAAATCATGAGAACACCGATAGATACTATCCACTAATCGTTTAAAAAATTAAACTTACTTCTTGCTTGCCACTACATCACTCCTTAATCACACAACCATCATGAGCATCCTTCACACGATCATATAATAGCGATCTAAGCGTCGTGTCACAATACATACATCTTTCCTCGTTGCGAGTATAACCACATCGCGGCATATACCCGCACACCTCAAACAAACATCTCATGCCACCACTACTATATCACACCACGGCACTCACACACCTACGTGCACTAATTAAATCCTCGCATCACTCGTAATTCAACTACTCACTAACAATAAATCACGCACGGCCACTACCACATCGATCGGTTAATTTATTTGGACACCGCCTAGCGTACCACTAGTATCCCGCATTTTGGCTCGACTTATAAACATAGAGGAAGTGATACAACGACCAAACATCTATGTCGAGCACAATTATTTATGACCACATTTATCGACTAGACAAGTGAAACACTAACCGATTATTCGCACCTCTCGTCCTTAAAACACGAATCACATGCGACATAATTTATATTTTCAACCCACGCTATCCTACGCCACGATGAATACATAAGATATATTTAACATAGACTAACTCATTAGCCGACTATGGAAATTACTAAGTATGTTTTACGCTCTATTTAATTTACCACAACTAACACACTACTTTATGACGAAGTGCTTTAGCAAACAATTAATACATTCGCGACCAATCCCGACGATGTACAAAAGAACTATCGCAGCCACATATACACTTATTGACATTTCAATCGCAAACACATCTACGCGTACCACTTTCTCCTCCATGAGTTTTAATTCGCATACAACATATTCACATACATGTATTTATATATATATAGGACAATGACTAATGTGCAAGTAAGTCAGTCACATGGATTCAACCTGAACGAGTCGGGATTTAGCCGCATGGACTGTCCACAAGGCTTGGCGTTTCGTCGAATGGGCAGGGCGCGAAGCACGACGTCGACCGTTAGCTGTGAAAACACACACGTTTGTTGGCGATAGACCATCGAACATTACAAACGCTAAAAAAATAGCGAGGACAGCGGGGGGTTTCTCACCACGAGTTTCGACGGCGCGATTGGGGGCTGCACAAAACAGCGAGCACACGGCGGGCGTCGACGGCGTGCTGCTCACTGCTCCACACAAAGCAGCGAGCCGCGCGGAGGCGTTGGGGCTGCTGCTCACGACGAGAAAAACTGGGCGCAGGAAACAGCAGGGGGAAACGCCGGAGCAATGGAGAGCGCGCTCAAGAGGCCGACGGCGCTCTGCGCGATGGTCCCTGGCTGGGGCGAGCAGGGCATCCGAGGGAGGGAAGGGTGCTGTCCACGGCTGGGAGAACCTTGCGCGCACTGCCCCAATGCCGATCTGGAACAGAGAAGGAAGAAAGGAGGGCGCCATGGATGGATGAAGCTAGAAATCAAGGCGCCATGGGGCTCTGTACGTCCTGCTGCAAGGGCGCTGGCGAGAGGAAGCTGCAGGGGGTGGCGGTCGCTGTGCAGAGGAGGCCAGCCATGGGCAACGGCGAGCTCCCTGCTCGAGCTAGGGGCCGATCCGGCCAGGGGAGAGCAGGGGCGAGAGAAGCTCGCCTGCGCCCTGGACAGCAGAGGGAGCGGCCAGTGGACTTGAGGAAGAAATAGGGGAGGAGGAAGAGGGAGCCGGCTGGGAGAAATGGCGCCGTGGAGGGAGCTCGGCCATGGAAGCTTCTGCTGGCGGCCAAGAGAGCACAGCGAGATGGGGAAAAAGAGAGCAGCGGCGTCGCGCCATGGGCAGGAAAGCTGCTCGCCATGGGAGCCCACAACCATGGCGTGGAGGAGCTTCCTGGTAGCTGTTGCCGCCGTGAGGGAGGAGACAGGAGAGAGTGCGTGCGTGGGAGAGGAGGAAGAAGAGAGTGGCGGCTGGAAAAAGTGGAGGGGTGGGAATGCAAAATGACCAAGGGCAAGGGAGAGGGATCCGTATTTATAGAGAAACCCTAGGGTTAGGGTTTCAAATGGGCCCAATTGGGCTGGGTTGGGCTGGCCCAAACACGAAATCGGGCTACGCTAAACATTTTCTGGAATAAATGTTCCCGCGGAATTTGTCTGTACACAGAACAGAGCGAAATAGATTTCGGCGAACGGACGATTGAGCAATTAATTCGGCCGAGAGTTTGACTTGAATTCGCTCGGAAATAATTCCCTACGTGTGATTCGAAAATAAATCGTCCTGAGATTTGATCGGCTTTGGATTTTTAGTCGGAGAAGGCGAACCGTGATATTTTAAAATTGCTGTCGATACGGGGTTTTGAATTCGGTTCGAACATGAGATATTTAGCCGAGTCGGATAAGAATTAATTAGAGGGTGACATCCTGAGTATCTCGTTGGAGAATACGGACCCAGATAAAATGGTCGAACATAGATCGAAGTTTCGTGGAATTAGATTCGGGCTCAGATCAGATAACAGTCGTCGAGAGTTTGATTTTAAAGAGCTTCAGATGAGATTTATAATTCGAGAATGATCTTCGAGTCTGCATTAGTTCCGAGAATTAAAAGTTTTAACACGCTCCAAAATTGGTTGTTTCTCGCGATCGATTAATCTCTGAATTCGGTGAACTTCCAAGAGAAAGCCTGATAAACAGAGATAGGCACGATCGAGAAATAGAAATTTTTACTGAGCATCTGAGATTAGGATTAATCTCCCGACATAATGCGAAATTGACACCTGGGGTGTCACAGCCTTCCCCCCTTAAACAGAATCTCGTCCCGAGATTCGAATGAGGATCTTTAAGGGCGGAGAAGCATGTAACTCCCAGGCCAGAGATAGATGCAAATTCATGAGATGGGATCTGACAAGATACTAAAGATAGATTTGGATAGAATATCGCAGCATGGTGAGACAAAATGTAGCGATCACTATGAGAGAACGTTCACAAAAGATAGCATATCAGTATAGTCTCATAATGGATCACGACTATTGACCGCGATACCAGCGCGTGCCGAGCAGCTCAACCATGTGTGCACCATAGTAGGCTCTCGGTCTCGTCGCGGCACCATCGGTCGTTAGTCATAATACCATTACCAAAGACAACCAATGAGAAAATCACATAGCACAGATAGATGGAGCCCGTGAGAGTATGGCTCAGAAAATAAGAATGTGACCGAAGTTGAAGCCAGAGACTGCCGCCAAAAGAGCATCACATGAGAATTTTCTTTAACTCAGAGAACTATTTTATGATTATCACGGGGATTATCAGTCAGAGATTGATGCGATATCTGATATGAGGAGGAACCAACCATGAGATCGAGATTGATAAGCTTTTAGAGACATGAGAGATCCAAAGATAACAACAACATCCATTACTCCACATGGATATGCCGTTTAGAGATAAGTTGATAAAACAAGCGTCATGACCCTCTGAGAAGGGGGTATGAGAATGACCAAAAATGAGAGATTTTAAGCAAATCAGCATCCGATACTTGAGAACGGGATATAGCAGATATCCAGATAATAGGGCAGAATAATTAAAGGATCCAGAGATTCGGATGAGACAGCTAGCATGATTCACCAGGAAAAGGATTACCGGATCCAGGTGAAAGGAGAGGTAGGCAACAAGATCAGCTGGATGATCAACAGGAATGCTATGAAGTTTTAGGGGCAAGGATTTATGGAAAGAAACATGGACTGCATATGGTTTGCGCAACTAGTCACCAAATTTTTTTTGACACAACAAGTGCACAAGGAGACTTGGGTTGGCATAGCGGTCAAGTTATGGGGGTTTACAAGTTGTGCAGGTGTAACTTCAAGGGTAAAACACTCAAGGGTCAGAAAATACCAACACGAGCATGTGATTTGATTTTTTAAGGGTTTCACTTGCTAACCACTGGGTTGTTTGGATGGGGGTCTTTTTATGAACAGAACAAGCAAAATGGACTGAACAACTATCATACCTTCTAGAAAGCAAGGCAAGAGAAACACATATCACGACCTAGTCAAGACTTACCAATCCGACACAAGGTAAAGCATTTCTTATAGTTCCTAACATAACAACACATCACATTATTCACAAGTTCTTATTATTGGAATAAAGGAGAGAGAAGCATGTTGGTGCACAAGAGACAATTATAATGCGACAATCACGATGCATGCTCATTCTAGTCGTCTTCTCAGACCTAACTAATTTTTCGGGTGCTTTCTATAGCATCCCTACTAATAGTAGTAGTAATAGCCTTTATGGCCTATATAAATATAGCCACCTAGCTACCCATCTATTTCCCAAGGCTTCACGTCCTAGGTCTATCCTTATCGTCCTGACTTCTATCCAACTTGGTTTTTCTAAGCAAGTCTTACTTTTGAAAAGGTTGGTAATCATGACTTACTGACTTCTCTGTACTGGTATTCGCTCCGATACCAGCTGTGGCGGAACCGCCTGAATTATTCCAGCTTAAGTGCCCAAGTCGCACCCTTAAGGGCAGCAACACACTTAAACATGAATAACTCGTCAGTCCCTCGGATCTAGTCTGATAAAGCCACTTACCAGGATCGAATACCACTAGCTCACTCGAAGGTGAGGCACAGAGAAATACAATAAAGCATAATACCAAAAATTTAATAAGTATCAATAGTGATTACATTATCGGAGTTTCAGAAATAATAACCATAAATTTTAATGCAGCGGAAATAACTTACGGAGAAGAACCGAGTAACATGGCGAAGCCTAGCCACACTACTCCTCCTGGTCCTCTCCTGCGGAAGCAATGACCCACTTGACCGTCTATCCCGGTGGCAGGGATGGAGGTCAAGTCACACCATCAACCAAAATCAAGGAGTACTTGCAAAAATTGTGCCACAAGCAAGGCTGAGTATACTAATACTCAGCTAGACTTACCCGGTGTGAGGAGTCTACTCCTCTACCTCTAGACATGCAGCTGTTTGGCTGAGGGGTTTGGTTTGCCAAAAGCATTAGCTGAGTCTAAAATCAAGTTTTAGCTTTTCAAGTTTTAGTATGATCCTTTTAAACTAGATGAGTACCTAGCTACTCATACATGATATCAAACATTTTTAAGCAATCAACCTTTTTGCCAGTCACCTCATTTCCACTTATTACTCAATGTAGCAGCATGGATCAAGCAGTCTCATTAGCTGCGAGAAGCAGACGATTTGAATCGAGTTTTTAAACCTTGCAAGGTAAACCTAAACACACGACGTGGCGAGGCACTCCGTCCCCACACACATCAACCGTCCCCATCGATTCCCTGGCAACAGATCAGGGCTCACCGCCTTGGCGTACAATGCCTCACTGACCCCGACTGCCGTCGTGCAGTGACCGCACTTGTACCCACCATAACCGGAATGGGAGACCACGTCTCAGGTCGCGTGAGGGGATATGTCTGCGGGCAGGTTCACTCAGGTACTAGGCTTGCCGATTTACCATATTTCTCGGCATGTGTTCAGTACGTTCAAACGCTTGACTCACGGTACCACACCTTAATCCTTATTCCAATTTCCGTCTCGTAGACAACGCATCCCCATGGACCGTTGTCCACAGACCACCATCATTACGATATCAAAATGGATACAACCAATTCCTGACCTCGCGCGAGTGCTAGAAAAATCACTCGACTTCTACCGAGATCCCTAATTAGCAAAGCAGCTACTCGACCTAGCATACTAGTATCCATCTCAAAAGGAATCCTGAGTTAATGCAACTAGGGTTTCACGCAACTCCTACACTTAAGTGCACAATACAAGCCTACAAACATTAAGTGCAGTAAAATAGCATATATAACGGTTATGCATAAATCCGGGGCTTGCCTTTATTTTAACACTTAGATAGTGTTTGTTGGGGAGGTACTCGCTTGGCGAGCATCTACTGGGTAAGTCCACCATTCTTCAGGTCGTCCACCAACTGCATCTTGTGGTTGGCACCACATCAATGGCTCGATCATCATCTCTCGGTCCTAAATGAGATGCAATATGCATATGTATGAATATAATGAAATAGCACAAGACACTTTAAGTACACGCTAGCGAATTAAACACTAAGTAGCGAGACATCACAAGCAACCACACCCACTAGCGTTAGCTAACTACATATCGTCGAGCGCACAACATTACACCACTAAAAAGACGACAAACATTTTGGATATTTACGCAACACAATACTACATCACAATTAACTAGAGAAAGAAACAATTAACTAGAGAAAGAAACGTATAAAAACATGACACATATATTATCTCAAGCTTAGCCATGGCAATTCTATGTGAATTTAGTGCCAACCAATCATTCTTTAGCCAAAAGGGTGAACTAACAATTAAATGAGTGCTTGCAGATTTTTGGGACATCAGTACAACAGTTACTTGTTTTAATCATAACTCTTCAAATATTAATCCAAACATAGCAAACTAGGACTTTATGGAAAGCTTAAAATGTTCTCTACAACTTTGGTATTGTCATCACAGCATGATTAAACACTTAGCAAGGTCAAAAGGTGTTAACACAACAGCGCTTGTCCAGATTTGGACAGATTCAGACTTGCAACTTCAAAAATTCACAACTGAAGATTCAGACATCCAAACAAAGTGATCTTAGACTTTCTGGAAAGCTAATTAAATGTTCTACAAATTATTTATAAACATTCCTGGCTGGTTTAGCATGTATCAAGGGTAAAATATACTATGAAGGCTGTGCTGTCCAAAACTGGACAGATTCAGTCTTCACACTTCAAACACATGTAACTTAATCTTCAGACTACCAAAAAGAGTGATCTAAGACTTTTTGGAAAGCTCAGCAAAAGTACTACACAACTTTTATAATCACCAAGAAGTGATTCCAGGTTTAACTAAATCAAATATTACAGTTTTTGAAATCTGTTCTGACGGTGGACAGAACACAACAACCAGTCTGTAAAATTCATAACTCTTAAACCGTCAGGCCTATAGTTATGAAATTTTAACATAAGCAAGATAAGAAAAGCATCTACAACTTTCTTATAATCTACAAGGACTGATTCAAACATTAACTTAAGCAAACAGTACAGTCTCTGAAATCTGTACAGAAATTGGACAGATTCAGTTACTGAATTTGTAGAAAGCATAACTCCTAAACTGTCAGTCCTATGGCTGTCAAATTTTAACACAAGTAAGATAATAAAGTTATCTACCACTTTTCTATAGCACATATCTACAGAAAACACAATTTAGTTCATCAAACATACAGCACAACTAAAACAGTGCGTGCAGCCCAAAACAGAAATTAATAAATTTTAGCTCCTATACAATTCAAGAATTGCCATGTTCTAGAGACTTAAATCATTCTAACACTTTGACAATTGTTAGAGTTAAAATAACTAAGTGAGAACTAACATGTAGACTTACTAATTTTTATACAAGTTATTTTGCGCACTAAAAGTACCATACTCAATTAACAATGCATTATCTATAACAATCAATATCAAAGCGCTTTTCACCAATAGTTTGCATTTTAATTTAGACATCACCTAAGCACTACTACTTTTCATTCGCAACCATAACCATACACATTTAGACCACAACAAGCAATTCATCGCGACTACAAACTTAACCAAAGCCATCTAACAAGTCGGCTAGCCAGAGAAACAATATAGGCCGCTATACATCACACGCGTCGGCTAGTCTATTATTATCGAAATCTGAGACACGACATGTATATGACAATCACTTAACGAAATCGACTCCAACTTAACATGAGTTGGTTAATCGCAGTATTGGACTTAGCGAACCATTTTAGACATCACAACTCAAAAACATGGGTTGGAGCAGATTAATCAGCTTTTCCTAATCATTGCTCAACTTAAAGTTGTTACTACACATGTCACTTAAAATGGCACATTTTTGGGATCTAACATAGAGGCAATTACACATGGCGTAAAACTCTATAAGACTACATTTGCTACTAAAGGATCTGAAGCACTTATGTGCATATCTTAACGGATTGTTCTTCAATTTTAACAAGGACCGACTTATGAACGCTACTCGCCTCCAATAATTATTGGGCTGCGATAACGCTCGTATAAGACCTCTAATCGATCAACAAGACATTTATTTATCCAAAGGGGCATGGAATGTGATAATTGACAAAGCAAAGCATCACATTGCCATACAACAAAAATCATGAGAACACCGATAGATACTATCCACTAATCGTTTAAAAAATTAAACTTACTTCTCGCTTGCCACTACATCACTCCTTAATCACACAACCATCATGAGCATCCTTCACACGATCATATAATAGCGATCTAAGCGTCGTGTCACAATACATACATCTTTCCTCGTTGCGAGTATAACCACATCGCGGCATATACCCGCACACCTCAAACAAACATCTCACGCCACCACTACTATATCACACCACGGCACTCACACACCTACGTGCACTAATTAAATCCTCGCATCACTCGTAATTCAACTACTCACTAACAATAAATCACGCACGGCCACTACCACATCGATCGGTTAATTTATTTGGACACCGCCTAGCGTACCACTAGTATCCCGCATTTTGGCTCGACTTATAAACATAGAGGAAGTGATACAACGACCAAACATCTATGTCGAGCACAATTATTTATGACCACATTTATCGACTAGACAAGTGAAACACTAACCGATTATTCGCACCTCTCGTCCTTAAAACACGAATCACATGCCACATAATTTATATTTCAACCCACGCTATCCTACGCCACGATGAATACATAAGATATATTTAACATAGACTAACTCATTAGCCGACTATGGAAATTACTAAGTATGTTTTACGCTCTATTTAATTTACCACAACTAACACACTACTTTATGACGAAGTGCTTTAGCAAACAATTAATACATCCGCGACCAATCCCGACGATGTACAAAAGAACTATCGCAGCCACATATACACTTATTGACATTTCAATCGCAAACACATCTACGCGTACCACTTTCTCCTCCATGAGTTTTAATTCGCATACAACATATTCACATACATGTATATATATATATATATAGGACAATGACTAATGTGCAAGTAAGTCAGTCACATGGATTCAACCTGAACGAGTCGGGATTTAGCCGCATGGACTGTCCACAAGGCTTGGCGTTTCGTCGAATGGGCAGGGCGCGAAGCGCGACGTCGACCGTTAGCTGTGAAAACACACACGTTTGTTGGCGACAGACCATCGAACATTACAAACGCTAAAAAAATAGCGAGGACAGCGGGGGGGTTTCTCACCACGAGTTTCGACGACGCGATTGGGGGCTGCGCAAAACAGCGAGCACACGGCGGGCGTCGACGGCGTGCTGCTCACTGCTCCACACAAAGCAGCGAGCCGCGCGGAGGCGTTGGGGCTGCTGCTCACGACGAGAAAAACTGGGCGCAGGAAACAGCAGGGGGAAACGCCGGAGCAATGGAGAGCGCGCTCAAGAGGCCGACGGCGCTCTGCGCGATGGTCCCTGGCTGGGGCGAGCAGGGCATCCGAGGGAGGGAAGGGTGCTGTCCACGGCTGGGAGAACCTTGCGCGCACTGCCCCAATGCCGATCTGGAATAGAGAAGGAAGAAAGGAGGGCGCCATGGATGGATGAAGCTAGAAATCAAGGCGCCATGGGGCTCTATACGTCCTGCTGCAAGGGCGCTGGCGAGAGGAAGCTGCAGGGGGTGGCGGTCGCTGTGCAGAGGAGGCCAGCCATGGGCAACGGCGAGCTCCCTGCTCGAGCTAGGGGCCGATCCGGCCAGGGGAGAGCAGGGGCGAGAGAAGCTCGCCTGCGCCCTGGACAGCAGAGGGAGCGGCCAGTGGACTTGAGGAAGAAATAGGGGAGGAGGAAGAGGGAGCCGGCTGGGAGAAATGGCGCCGTGGAGGGAGCTCGGCCATGGAAGCTTCTGCTGGCGGCCAAGAGAGCACAGCGAGATGGGGAAAAAGAGAGCAGCGGCGTCGCGCCATGGGCAGGAAAGCTGCTCGCCATGGGAGCCCACAACCATGGCGTGGAGGAGCTTCCTGGTAGCTGTTGCCGCCGTGAGGGAGGAGACAGGAGAGAGTGCGTGCGTGGGAGAGGAGGAAGAAGAGAGTGGCGGCTGGAAAAAGTGGAGGGGTGGGAATGCAAAATGACCAAGGGCAAGGGAGAGGGATCCGTATTTATAGAGAAACCCTAGGGTTAGGGTTTCAAATGGGCCCAATTGGGCTGGGTTGGGCTGGCCCAAACACGAAATCGGGCTACGCTAAACATTTTCTGGAATAAATGTTCCCGCGGAATTTGTCTGTACACAGAACAGAGCGAAATAGATTTCGGCGAACGGACGATTGACCAATTAATTCGGCCAAGAGTTTGACTTGAATTCGCTCGGAAATAATTCCCTACGTGTGATTCGAAAATAAACTGTCCTGAGATTTGATCGGCTTTGGATTTTTAGTCGGAGAAGGCGAACCGTGATATTTTAAAATTGCTGTCGATACGGGGTTTTGAATTCGGTTCGAACATGAGATATTTAGCCGAGTCGGATAAGAATTAATTAGAGGGTGACATCCTGAGTATCTCGTTGGAGAATACGGACCCAGATAAAATGGTCGAACATAGATCGAAGTTTCGTGGAATTAGATTCGGGCTCAGATCAGATAACAGTCGTCGAGAGTTTGATTTTAAAGAGCTTCAGATGAGATTTATAATTCGAGAATGATCTTCGAGTCTGCATTAGTTCCGAGAATTAAAAGTTTTAACACGCTCCAAAATTGGTTGTTTCTCGCGATCGATTAATCTCTGAATTCGGTGAACTTCTAAGAGAAAGCCTGATAAACAGAGATAGGCACGATCGAGAAATAGAAATTTTTACTGAGCATCTGAGATTAGGATTAATCTCCCGACATAATGCGAAATTGACACCTGGGGTGTCACAGTAACATTATTCACTTGACCTTTACGACTCAAAGCATCTGCCACTATGTTTGCTTTCCCTAGATGATACTGTATATCCAAATCATAATCTTTGATTAACTCAAGCCATCTTCGCTATCTTAGGTTGAGTTCTTTCTGAGTGAATATGTACTTCAAGCTTTTGTGATCCGTGAAGATTTTGCACTTATTTCCAATCATATAGTGCCTCCAAAACTTCAAAGCGTGAACTACAGTCGCTAATTCCAAATCATGTGTCGGGTAATTCTTTTCATGTTTTCTCAACTGCCTTGAGGCTTAAGCTATTACCTTTCCTTCCTATATTAACACACATCCAAGACCTAGATGTGAGGCATCACAATAAACATCAAATCCTTTGTGAATATCTGGCATTACTAAGACTGGTGCAGTGATTAGCCTTTCTTTTAATTCTTCAAAACATTTCTGACATGCTTCATCCCACTCAAACTCTTTACCTTTCTCCAGCAGTGAAGTAAGAGGTTTCACTATCTTGGAGAAGCCTTTGATGAATCTTCTGTAGTATCCGGCTAATCCAAGGAAACTCCTGATCTTGGACACGTCTGTTGGTTGCTTCCAATTTAATATTTCACTTGCTTTACCGGGGTCTACCTTGATTCCTCCATCTGTGATAATATGTCCTAGGAAAGCGACTTCCTTCAACCAAAAATCACACTTTGAGAACTTTGTATACAACTGGTTGTCACGAAGCTTCTGCAGAACTACTCTCAAATGATCTTCATGTGTTTCTTAGTTCTGAGAGTATACTAGTATATCCTCGATGAATACAACCACAAACTGGTCGAGATATTCCATGAATACTTTATTCATCAAGTTCATAAAGTATGTTGGTGCATTAGTTAGTCCAAATGACAATACCAAAAACTCATATAACATGTATCTTGTGGTAAAGGCTATCTTAGGTACATCTTCAGTTCGAATCTTCAACTGATGATATCATGATCTTAGATCTAGTTTTGAGAATATCTTAGCTCCTCTCATCTGATCAAACAAATCTTCAATCCGAGGTAAAGGGTACTTGTTCTTAATTGTTACTTCATTCAAACTTCTATAGTCGACACACATTTTTCTCAAACCATCTTTCTTGTTCACAAATATAACTCGAGCTCCCCAAGGAGACGAGCTTGAGCAGATAAAACATTTTTCTAATAATTCTTCTATTTGTTTCTTCAGTTCTACTAAGTCCTTGACATCCATTCAATAGAGAACTCTATATTACGATCAGGTGGCATCCCTGGTAATTCCTCTGGAAATACGTCTGGATATTCACATACTATTCTAATGTTTTCCAAAGATTTATCCTCCAATTGGTTTACCATGGCTTCTGCTTCTGCTGGCATACTAATATTGACTTCAATTCTTTCTCCTTGTGGACTTGTTAACATAACCATTCTCTTAGCACAAGATATTACTCCATCATACTTGGTTAAGTAATCTATTCCAAGTATCACATCGATTCCATTTGACTCCAAAACTATCAGCTCTACTAGAAAGCTTATTCCTCGAATCTCAAGCTCAGTTTGAGGGCATGAGTGAGTGGCCCTAATTTCACCTCCTAGTGATCTAATTAACAATTTCCTCTTCAAAGGATAGTTTGGTATGTTATGCTTTTCCACAAATGACTTTAATACGAAAGAATGAGATGCTCCAGAATCAAATAAAATTAATGCAGGTATGGAGTTAATAAGGAACATACCATACACCACGTCAGCATCCTCTAGAATAGATTCTGCAGTCACATGGTTCACTCTGCCTTTACTCTGGTTCTACTGATTTTTATTCTGCACATTACCACGGGCAGACGTAATCTGGTCAATCCTTTGGCTATTGTTCTTATGGGGTGTCTGTGTATTGCACTTTGGGCAATTGTTGGCATAATGACCAATTTATCCACATTTGAAGCATCCTTAGGCTGAACTGGGGTGATTTGATTATTATTCCTGGTCGGTGTGTTCAAAGTGTTTCCTTGATGATTCTGCTGGTAACGACCGGATCTTTGACCAGTTTGAGAATTGTTCCTCTGTTGGTTCTGGTATTGATTGTTTCTCTGACCTTGCTGTCCAGAGCGTTGCATTTGATAATTGTTATTTCCACTCTGATTTCCAGAGCGAAATTGAGAGCCTTGTGAGTTGTGTTGTTGACGAGTATTTCTGCTAGATTGTGCCTAAAATTTTCTCTTATGGTCTGGCAATTCCCTTCTTTTGCTTTCGAGGCCAATTGCCTTGTTAAACAGAGTCTGGAAATTCAGGAAATTGTGGCTTTGTAGCTGATAGTTTAGAGGTCCAATCAAGCCTTCTAAGAAACTGTATTGGTGCTTTTCATCAGTGTCCACTTCCTCTGGTGCGTAACGTGAAAGCTGAGTGAAGCGATCATGGTATTCACTAACGGACATGTTTTCTTGTGTTAGGGATAGGAATTACTTCTTCAGTTTCATTATTCCCAAGGGAATATGATGAGCACGGAAATTCTCCTAAAATTCCTGCCAGGTTATCGCATTTGCATCTGTGTGTGCCGCAGTGAAGGCATCCCACCAGTCGGACGCGGCGCCTTCAACTCTTCTAGAAGCATACAAGACCTTTTCTCGGTCATTGCATTGAGTAATATCCATATTCTTTCTTATCACCATGAGCCAGTCATCGGCATCCAAGGGATCAACTGGGTGAGAAAAAACAAGTGGGTGATGGCTCATGAAATCCCTATGCTTATCTCTGGCTTGGGGTGCATTATGTTGTTGTTGGTTCAGCTGGTTCAGCTGGTTTTGTTGAATCTGTTGCACTGAGGCAGTAAGACCTTGCAGAAGTTGCATCTTTGCCATGATAAATTGCTCCATTGTTGGATTAGGTGGCGGTGGTGGCAACTGCTGACCAGCATGCTGATTGCAGGTGTTTCTAGGACCTGAGCGAGCGTTCACCATCTGGTTGGTTAGAAAGTGCATCCTTTTAGATAAGTGAAGAATACAGAAAGATTCTATGGGGAATAGCCTTTGAACGCAAGTTGAAGAATTATTTGTTAGTGTTGGGACCATGCTTCGTCGCCGAAGGTCCTGCAAAAAGAAACAGCTTCGGCTGAAGCTGCTCGTATGTGACGCCGAAGGCATCATTCATGAAGCTTCGGTACTATAACTTATCCGAAGATGAAGGGTCGAACCGACTTAAAGATAGAATGACCCTTTAGCCCATAGGGGTCTGAGTCATTGTGGTAAACTTTTATGAGGGGCATGATTGTAATTCCTCACAGGCTGTGTTCTGTGCCTATAAATAGTGAACAGTATTCCTTTACTGTTCACGAATTCTTGTAATTGCTAACGCATCACTCAGGAATTATTGTTTGTCAAGGCAAAGGTATAAATGTACCTAAACATTGTGTCCAGATATTCAAAATTTATTTAATAAGATATGTGAATGATGTCGTTTATTTTTGATGTATTTAACTTTAATATTTCATGCTTTACTTTACTTTGTATTATTTTTATAAGTTCACTTACGAAGGTGAAAACCTTCGTAACATTATGCCCATGACCTTCGTCTGAGGTTCATTAAATCCTTATGGAAATAATGCTCCAGCGAACGAAGGGCATTAATATTTAACATTTTATGTTGCCTTGTTCTTAATTCATAGCATTTGAGAACAAGTCCCCAACATTGGCGCCCACCTCCGGTGAACTCACTTCCACTTTTTTGAGCTGATGGCTTCGTTCAACATTCAAGCTGGAGCTGCTTCGGCTCCGAAGCTGGTACTCCCGATAACAGGCGGTTCATGCTCAGAGCCAGTCAACAAGAAGCAGAAGAAGGAGGCACAGAGAAGGGTACAGCATGTCGGGGTGCAAGGACCCTTCATCAAGTCAAGATGGTCTCACATTCCAATTACCTTCTCCCAAGAGGATCTTCAACTCAAGGATTACCAACACAACGATGCTATGGTTATCTCTTGTGTGATCAAAGGATTTCTGGTCCATAATGTTTTGGTTGATACAGGCAGCGCAGCTGATATCATATTTGCTAAGGTCTTCAGACAGATGCAAGAGCCCGAAGACAAAATTCATGATGCCACACATCCCCTTTGCGGCTTCGGAGGAAGGCAGATTGTAGCACTCGGCAAAATCTCAATGCCAGTGACCTTCGGATTCATTAACAACACAAGGACTGAACAAGTTGTATTTGATATTGTTGACATGGAATACCCTTACAATGCGATCATTGGTCGTGGTACTCTCAATGCCTTCGAAACAATTCTTCATCCAGCTTATCTTTGCATGAAGATACCTTCGGACCAAGGGCCCATTGCTATTCATGGAAGTCAGGAAGCTGCCAGAAGGGCCGAAGGAAATTGGACAGACTCAAAAGCAATCCATAACATAGATGGAGCTGAAGCTTGTGAGCAATACAAGTTCAGAAGGGAAAAAGCTTCTTCGGCCGATCAGCCGAAGCCCATGCTCTTGTGTGAGGACATAGCAGAGCAGAAGGAGCTATTGGGATCTCAACTGTCCGAAGAACAGGAGAAAACCTTGATAAGGTTTTTGTTCAACAATAAAGATGTTTTTGCTTGGTCAGCTAATGATCTTTGCGGAGTTAACAGGGATGTTATTGAGCACTCGCTCAATGTTGATCCATCTTTCAGACCCAGAAAGCAGAGGCTTCGGAAGATGTCTGATGACAAGGCCGAAGGCGCTCGGAATGAAGTGAAAAGACTCCTCAGTGCCGGAGTTATCAGAGAGGTAAAATACCCAGAATGGTTGGCTAACACTGTTATGGTGAAGAAGGCCAATGGTAAATGGAGAATGTGTATTGATTTTACTGATCTCAACAAGGCCTGTCCGAAGGACGAGTTTCCATTGCCAAGGATAGATTCCTTAGTAGATGCAGCAGCTTCATCAGAGCTTATGAGTCTGCTGGATTGCTATTCAGGCTATCACCAAATCTGGATGAAGAAGGAGGATGAACCGAAAACCAGCTTCATAACCCCTAGTGGAACATATTGTTACCTTCGGATGCCTGAGGGGCTTAAGAATGCCGGAGGAAGCTTCAGCAGAATGACAACGAAGGTTCTCCATTCTCAGATAGGCAGGAATGTGTTAACTTATGTTGATGATATCATTGTAAAAAGCACGAAGCAAGATAATCACATTGCTGATCTGCAGGAGACCTTCGCCAATTTTAGACAGGCTGGTTTAAAGCTAAATCCAGAAAAATGTGTCTTCGGAGTGAAGAAGGGAAATTTCTTGGTTGCCTAGTTTCAACAAAGGGAATTGAGGCTAACCCAAGCAAAATCGAAGCTATACTTCGAAAGGAACCACCAAGTACAAAGAAGGGGGCTCAAAGATTGACAGGAAGGCTGGCATCTCTCAACATATTCATATCTAGATCAGCAGAGAGAAATTTACCATTTTTCGAAGTTCTGAAGTCATCTGAAGTTTTTCAATGGGGACCAGTCCAGCAGATAGCCTTCGAAGAACTGAAGCAATATTTGATAGATCTAACAACACTAACTCCACCAACGCCAGGGGCTCCTTTGTTATTATATGTGGCAGCTTCGCACTCAGCGGTAAGTGCAGCACTTGTCCAGGAGAAGCTTGAAGGCCAAGTCAAGAAGCAGGCCCCAATATATTTTGTTTCCGAAGTTCTTAGTTTATCAAAGAAAAATTATGCAGAATTGGAGAAAATACTGTATGCTGTTTTGATGGCCTCCAGGAAGCTTCGGCATTATTTTCAAGCTTACAACATAATTGTTCCTTCTTCACAACCGTTGAAGGATATTATGAGAAATCGAGAAGCTACTGGAAGGATTGGAAAATGGGCTGCAGAGCTCAATGAATTTTGTATTGATTATGTCCATAGATCTTCGATTCAGTCCCAAGCGTTGGCAGACTTCATTGCTGACTGGACGCCAGGGGCTCAGGAGGAAGAAACAAATAAAGATGTCGAAGCATGGACAGTGTTTTGCGATGGGTCTTGGGGAACCTTCGGAGCAGGAGCAGCTGTTGTGTTGGTTTCACCTTCTAAAGTTAAAACTTGTTATGCGGCAAGACTTGATTTCAGTTGTACAAACAATATTGCTGAATACGAAGCTCTGCTCTTGGGTCTTTGGAAGTTAAAGGCAATGGGAATCAGAAGGGTCATTCTTAAAACTGATTCCCAAGTTATTTCTGGTCATATTGACAAGAGCTATAAAGCAAGAGATCCGAAGCTTGAAAAATATCTAGATACAGTCCGAAGGATTGAGGTTTCCTTTGAAGGATTCTATGTTAAAAGTATTCCTCGTGGAGAAAATGAATATGCTGATCTATTGGCCAAGTCAGCAGCACAGGGGCTGCCTTTACCTTCGGAAGTATTTTTCGAAACAATAAAAGCACCTTCGGTTGAGCTTCTTGAAAGAGCGGTCCTCAACATATCCCCTATCTATAGTGAAGATTGGAGAACTGAAATCATCTCTTTCCTTCACGGTAATTTTCTTTCAGACGATGAAGCTTATAACAGGAGGATAGAAGCAAGAGCTCGACCATATGTCATAATAGAAGGGGAGCTATATAAGCGTGGGGTCTGTTCCCCGTTGCTCAAGTGTTTATCCAGATCCGAAGGTATAGAATTGATGAAGGAAATACACGCAGGCCTGTGTGGATCTCATATTGGATCTAGGCCTTTGCTCGGGAAAGTTTGTCGTCAAGGATTTTATTGGCCAAAGGCAGCTTCGGATGCAGCGGATTTAGTCCAAAAGTGCGAAGGTTGTCAGAAATGTGCAAGAGATCAAAAACAACCTTCGTCTTTAACTCAATTAATACAACCCACTTGGCTGTTGCAAAGGTGGGGCCTTGATTTGCTAGGTCCATTACCACCAGCACAGGGAAACTTAAGATATGTTGTAGTGGCAGTGGAATATTTTTCTAAGTGGATTGAGGCAAAGCCTCTAGCCACAATAACTTCGGTTACTATTCAAAAGTTTTTCTGGCAAAATATTGTTTGTCGCTTCGGAGTGTCGAAGGCCATTACTGTGGATAATGGGACACAGTTTGATTCTGAAGCTTTCAGAGAATTTTGTGATCAAATTGGCACGAAGATCCATTTTGCATCAGTTCGACATCCGGAGTCAAACGGACTTGTCGAAAGAGCTAACGGGATCATAATGACAGGAATAATGAAGTCAATCTTCAATCAGCCCAGGGGAAAGTGGCCAGACGAGTTAATCAAAGTGGTGTGGAGCCATAACACAACCATGTCAAGATCAACAGGCTTTACGCCATTCAAACTATTGTTTGGGGATGAAGCAATAACCCCGGAAGAGGCCAAAACAGGATCAATAAGAACAGTAGCTTCGGCAGAAGGTGAAGATGAAGCTGATTGCTCTGTGGAAAAAGATGCTATAGAAGGGATCAGACTTCAAGCTGTGGAAAACATCAATAAATATCAAGCCGAAACAATAAAATGGCGTGACAGGAAGGTTAAGCTGAAGAACATTGAACCAGGACATCTGGTGCTTCGAAGAGTAGCCAACCCTGAGATAGTAGGCAAATTACAGCTGAAGTGGGAAGGACCTTTTTTGGTAGTATCTTCGTCAAGACCCGGTTCCTACAGATTGAAGGATATGGACGGCAACGACATTCCTAGATCATGAAACGCGGATGAGCTTCGGCGATATTATGTTTAGTTTGATGTAATTTTTTCCTTTCCTTTTTGTGGCACCATTTTCCTTTCCAAAGGGGGGAAAGGTTTTTAATGGGGCCACAACATGTAATTTTTCTTTTCCTTATTTCAATCCTATAAAAGTGATATCCCCCCAAAAAATGTAAATGTAAATGCCAAGGGAAAAGAAAAGAAAACAGGGAGAAGCTCAAAAGTCGTTCCTAAGGGAATGCAGAGCTTACAGCGAAAAGTCAACGCTGATTCCACTGAAAGTAAAAGGCGAAGAAGCTCCTAAGGGAGGCTTACAGCGAAAAGTCAACGCTGATTCCGTTGAAAGTAAAAGGCGAAGAAGCTCCTAAGGGAGGCTTACAGCGAAAAGTCAACGCTGATACACCGAAAAGTAAACGATGAAGCTGAAAAGTAAAAAGATTTGAATCATTCCCAAGGGGATGAAGGGCTATGATTATGGTTTTTTGGACATGTGTCTCAACATTCATCTTCACAATACATTTCATCATTTCATCTGCATTCATAAACATTCATTTAGACATATATAGAATCATCATCATACCACACAAAAAAGATAGGTGCTTCGGCAATGAGGAAAAACTTCGAAAAAAGAAAAAAAATTTATGCTTCGTTGTGTACGAAAAGAAGGGAAGGTGTTTTTCGCCTTCGGCTCAAAAAAGAAGTTTCGTCCACAGCAAAGCAGATTGTACACAGATAGCAGAAACAAAATATATTACAAGGTATGTACAAATTTACATAAGTTTTTTCCATAATGATATTACAAAAGTCTCTCCAGAATTTTTGCAGGAAAGAATATTGTAGCAACTATCAAGCTTCAGCTTTGTCATACTTCAGCTTCGTCATACTTCAGCTTCGTCATCCTATGTATATTAAAGAGCAGAATAAGAAAGGTGCAAATTTCAAGGAGAAGGTAAAAGTAATAAATATAAGTTTCTTACCGGCTTAAGATGACTTCGAGCTTCATCACCCGCCATTTTCCGCCCGCCATTTACCCAAATCTGGGTCATAAATCTATTTCCGATGCTTCGGGCTAGGCTTGGAATATCTATCAGATCTGATGATGATAAGCTGAAGTTTGGTCTATTCACAATTTTTCCATGCGTGCAGCCAGCCTTCAGAAAAGCGGTAGCTGTGCCCCGAGAAGCTACCAGGGCGCAGAAGTCAGCATGGCCACCAATAACTTCGTCAAGAGCATCAACCTCGCCTTCAATATATTCTAATGTGCTGGGCAGGTTTTCAGCTGAAGGTGTAAATTTTTCAGAGCTGGCTCCGATAGAATGAAACACATCCTTCAGTCGCTGCACGCATCGGCTGCCGAAGCTTAGGCATTTCTCTTGAAGCTCCTTCAAGGATTTTTGCAAATTTGAATTCTTCTCCATCTCAGTTTTAAGACTTGCTTCAAGGTGTTTCTTTTCCTGCTCAGATTTTTCTAATTGTTTGAGCAATTCATTCGTTAAACTGTTATTCTCGGCTTGGACCTCAGCCAAGGAGCCTTCCATAGACTGAATAACAAAGTATTTCTTTTCTAATGCACCTTCGTGTTCTTTAGTCATGATTTCAAGGTCCTGGATAGTGAAGTCCTTCTTTTTCAGAACAGCTTCGTAATTTTCAACTTTTTCTTCCAAATCTTGGATGATAGTTTTGTTCTTCTCTTCTTCAAGATCTTGTTGCATTTTTAGAACCTTACTTAATAGTATACTCTGCCAAAACAATCTTCGTCAGAAAACGACCAAAAAAAATAAATAAATATAATAATAATAAAATTTGTTACCTTAAAATTAGCATAGAGCAGGCTTCCGGCGATATGGTGTCGCTGGTACCTGCAGAGGTCCGCTTCTAGTTTCGGCAGGCCAACGCTTTTGGAGAGGGTTCTAACAACTTTGGCCTCGGTGCGGTTTCGAAGGCATCTTAGCTTCCCTTCGTTGACCCCACCAAATAGCGTAGCCCCTGGCTTATACCCGCAAGTTATGGCATATTTTTCAACTCTTCTTTTTCGGCGCCTGTTAGCTCTTGCCCAAGCAAATCTTGAAAGTTAAAATTTTCTTCTTCTAAAATGTCGTCGATCTGCTCTTTTCCCTTTTCAGTTGTCGTGTTTACCGCAGCCACAGCAGCTTCTTCTTCAGCCATTTTCAGGAGTATATTGTCAATAACTTCAAGAGTGGTTTCCAGATTTGAACCTTCCGTGGTCCCGGCTTCGGCCCCGGTAGCTTCGGCTTCGCCGGTTTCAGCTTCGGTGGTTTCCACTCTGGTAGCTTCGGCTTGAGAAGTCTCGGCAGAAACAATTTTTGACACTGTCGCCGGTGGCGGCGTCTGATGAATCACATCTGCTATTTGAATAATTCTTCGTTTTTTCGGCAGTGCAGGACTTTCTGCTGACGAAGCTTCTTTGTCCTTCTGAAAAAACTTCGTCAGTTCCAGCGCCAGCGGACTTAGCTTGACAGGCAAGGGTTCAGTCATTACCTTCAGAATCTCTTCTACTTCGGCAGCAGAAGGTGTCGCAGGAGTGTCTTCTTCTCGAACCAACGTTTTTGGTTCTGGAGATGCACTTTTCCTTTTTCTTGCAACAGCCACCTTCGGCTCAGGGCTCAGCCTTTCAGGGCTTAGCTTTTCAGGGCTCAGCTTTTCAGAAATCTCCTTTTTCTTTTTGGTCACTTTGGTGCTTTCTTCGTCAACGGCGCTGGCAATTTTTTTTCTCTTCGGGCCTCTAGTATCTCCGCCCAATCGCCCATAATCAGGATATTCAAAGCCTATAGCATCAAGCACTCTGTTTAGCCTTCATTTCGGCCGGGTGCCGAAGGCTGCTGTCATCAATTGGTCCTCTTTTTTAGAGTAATTTCCAAGAATTTCAGTACTCATTATTTCGATTGTTTTGAGCCATTCTTGGCAGGGTGCCTTAAAATATTTCTTGAATTTATAATGATAGGGTAGTCGGACAAGCTCCCCCTCTTTCTTCTCTCCTTTAAGCTTCGGCATAGCCCATTCCTTCATAGTTGGAAATACTTTGAAAGCCAGAAATTCCTGCACCAAATCCCTACTGCAAATGTGCTCTGTAATAATTCTGAATTCAGCCAACGCCGTTTGGGTTGGACCTTCTGGTTTCATACTGCACTGGGGTCGGGTTTCTCCGAAGATTAGTTCAAGCGGACTCTGTACAAGCTTCTCCTTGTCATCATCAACTTTGACGTAGAACCATTCCGATTTCCAGCCTGTCGGCCACTTGCTTCGATAGCTGATCACAGGAAATTTTGTAGTTTTCCGATATGCAAAATTGTAACAACCAAAATTTTCATGTAGCCCATCCTTTCTGGCCTTAGTTTGGTAGTGTAGCTTATTGTTTCGCAAAATACTTCCGAAGGTAAAGGCAGCCCCTGTGCTGCTGACTTGGCCAATAGATCAGCATATTCATTTTCTCCACGAGGAATACTTTTAGCAGAGAATCCTTCAAAGGAAACCTCAATCCTTCGGACTGTATCTAGATATTTTTCAAGCTTCGGATCTCTTGCTTTATAGCTCTTGTCAATATGACCAGAAATAACTTGGGAATCAGTTTTAAGAATGGCCCTTCTGATTCCCATTGCCTTTAACTTCCGAAGACCCAAGAGCAGAGCTTCGTATTCAGCAATATTGTTTGTACAACTGAAATCAAGTCTTGTCGCATAACAAGTTTTAACTTTAGAAGGTGAAACCAACACAGCAGCTGCTCCTGCTCTAAAGGTTCCCCAAGACCCATCGCAAAACACTGTCCATGCTTCGGCATCTTTATTCGTTTCTTCCTCCTGAGCCCCTGGCATCCAGTCAGCAATGAAGTCTGCCAACGCTTGGGACTGAATCGAAGATCTATGGACATAATCAATACAAAATTCATTGAGCTCTGCAGCCCATTTTCCAATCCTTCCAGTAGCTTCTCGATTTCTCATAATATCCTTCAACGGTTGTGAAGAAGGAACAATTATGTTGTAAGCTTGAAAATAATGCCGAAGCTTCCTGGAGGCCATCAAAATAGCATATAGTACTTTCTCCAATTCTATATAATTTTTCTTTGATAAACTAAGAACTTCGGAAACAAAATATATTGGGGCCTGCTTCTTGACTTGGCCTTCAAGCTTCTCCTGGACAAGTGCTGCACTTACCGCTGAGTGCGAAGCTGCCACATATAATAACAAAGGAGCCCCTGGCGTTGGTGGAGTTAGTGTTGTTAGATCTATCAAATATTGTTTCAGTTCTTCGAAGGCTCTCTGCTGGACTGGTCCCCATTGAAAAACTTCAGCTGACTTCAGAACTTCGAAAAATGGTAAATTTCTCTCTGCTGATCTAGATATGAATCTGTTGAGAGATGCCAGCCTTCCTATCAATCTTTGAGCCCCCTTCTTTGTACTTGGTGGTTCCATTCGAAGTATAGCTTCGATTTTGCTTGGGTTAGCCTCAATTCCCTTTGTTGAAACTAGGCAACCAAGAAATTTCCCCTTCTTCACTCTGAAGACACATTTTTCTGGATTCAGCTTTAAACCAGCCTGTCTAAAATTGGCGAAGGTCTCCTGCAGATCAGCAATGTGATTATCTTGCTTCGTGCTTTTTACAATGATATCATCAACATAAGTTAACACATTCCTGCCTATCTGAGAATGGAGAACCTTCGCTATCATTCTGCTGAAGCTTCCTCCAGCATTCTTAAGCCCCTCAGGCATCCGAAGGTAACAATATGTTCCACTAGGGGTTATGAAGCTGGTTTTCGGTTCATCCTCCTTCTTCATCCAGATTTGGTGATAGCCTGAATAGCAATCCAGCAGACTCATAAGCTCTGATGAAGCTGCTGCATCTACTAAGGAATCTATCCTTGGCAATGGAAACTCGTCCTTCGGACAGGCCTTGTTGAGATCAGTAAAATCAATACACATTCTCCATTTACCATTGGCCTTCTTCACCATAACAGTCTTAGCCAACCATTCTGGGTATTTTACCTCTCTGATAACTCCGACACTGAGGAGTCTTTTCACTTCATTTCGAGCGCCTTCGGCCTTATCATCAGACATCTTCCGAAGCCTCTGCTTTCTAGGTCTGAAAGATGGATCAACATTGAGCGAGTGCTCAATAACATCCCTGTTAACTCCGCAAAGATCATTAGCTGACCAAGCAAAAACATCTTTATTGTTGAACAAAAACCTTATCAAGGTTTTCTCCTGTTCTTCGGACAGTTGAGATCCCAACAGCACCTTCTGCTCTGCTATGTCCTCACACAAGAGCATGGGCTTCGGCTTATCGGCCGAAGCAGCTTTTTCCCTTCTGAACTTGTATTGCTCACAAGCTTCAGCTCCATCTATGGTATGGATTGCTTTTGAGTCTGTCCAATTTCCTTCGGTCCTTCTGGCAGCTTCCTGACTTCCATGAATAGCAATGGGCCCTTGGTCCGAAGGTATCTTCATGCGAAGATAAGCTGGATGAAGAATTGCTTCGAAGGCATTGAGAGTACCACGACCAATGATCGCATTGTAAGGGTATTCCATGTCAACAATATCAAATACAACTTGTTCAGTCCTTGTGTTGTTAATGAATCCGAAGGTCACTAGCATTGAGATTTTGCCGAGTGCTACAATCTGCCTTCCTTCGAAGCCGCAAAGGGGATGTGTGGCATCATGAATTTTGTCTTCGGGCTCTTGCATCTGTCTGAAGGCCTTAGCAAATATGATATCAGCTGCGCTGCCTGTATCAACCAAAACATTATGGACCAGAAATCCTTTGATCACACAAGAGATAACCATAGCATCGTTGTGTGGGTAATCCTTGAGTTGAAGATCCTCTTGGGAGAAGGTAATTGGAATGTGAGACCATCTTGACTTGATGAAGGGTCCTTGCACCCCGACATGTTGTACCCTTCTCTGTGCCTCCTTCTTCTGCTTCTTGTTGACTGGCTCTGAGCATGAACCGCCTGTTATCGGGAGTACCAGCTTCGGAGCCGAAGCAGCTCCAGCTTGAATGTTGAACGAAGCCATCAGCTCAAAAAAGTGGAAGTGAGTTCACCGGAGGTGGGCGCCAATGTTGGAGACTTGTTCTCAAATGCTATGAATTAAGAACAAGGCAACATAAAATGTTAAGTATCAAAGCCCTTCGTCCTTCGAAGCATTATTTCCCTTTGGATATAATGGATTTCGGACGAAGGTTATGAAGGTCACACCTTCATAATCATAATGAAAGGTAAGAGAGGTTCATACATAAAATAATATGATTACTTTGAACATTAATTCATTTCTATTTATTTTACTTATATAAGCGACAACAAATTACAAATGTACCTTCGGCTTGAAGGAAAGTAAGGGTACAAGCGTGATGTCAATGCCAAGTCAGCATGAACAGTACGGGAGTACTGTTCATCTATTTATAGGCACGGGACGCAGCCCATGTAAAATTACATTAATGCCCTTTGCTTTTATCAATAACTCTATAGTAATTCTTCGAGGTCTAATTTGACTTTTCTTCTTTAAGTCGGTTTCCCTTTTCTGCTGTCATGCCGAAGCTTTTCTGCACATAGCTTCGTGATCGTTTCATCCTTCGTCACGATCGTCTTCCATTTCAGTCAAGCTTCGTCTTGACCATGCTTTTGTATACCCGCAACCTGATTCCGAAGATACCTGCTCGCATACTTGGAAACATTGTCAAATTATGTTAAAAGGTATGTACAAATTTACATAAGTTTTTTCCATAATGATATTACAAAAGTCTCTCCAGAATTTTTGCAGGAAAGAATATTGTAGCAACTATCAAGCTTCAGCTTTGTCATACTTCGGCTTCGTCATACTTCAGCTTCGTCATCCTACGTATATTAAAGAGCAGAATAAGAAAGGTGCAAATTTCAAGGAGAAGGTAAAAGTAATAAATATAAGTTTCTTACCGGCTTAAGATGACTTCGAGCTTCGTCACCCGCCATTTTCCGCCCGCCATTTACCCAAATCTGGGTCATAAATCTATTTCCGATGCTTCGGGCTAGGCTTGGAATATCTATCAGATCTGATGATGATAAGCTGAAGTTTGGTCTATTCACAATTTTTCCATGCGTGCAGCCAGCCTTCAGAAAAGCGGTAGCTGTGCCCCGAGAAGCTACCAGGGCGCAGAAGTCAGCATGGCCACCAATAACTTCGTCAAGAGCATCAACCTCACCTTCAATATATTCTAATGTGCTGGGCAGGTTTTCAGCTGAAGGTGTAAATTTTTCAGAGCTGGCTCCGATAGAATGAAACACATCCTTCAGTCGCTGCACGCATCGGATGCCGAAGCTTAGGCATTTCTCTTGAAGCTCCTTCAAGGATTTTTGCAAATTTGAATTCTTCTCCATCTCAGTTTTAAGACTTGCTTCAAGGTGTTTCTTTTCCTGTTCAGATTTTTCTGATTGTTTGAGCAATTCATTCTTTAAACTGTTATTCTCGGCTTGGACCTCAGCCAAGGAGCCTTCCATAGACTGAATAACAAAGTCTTTCTTTTCTAATGCACCTTCGTGTTCTTTAGCCATGATTTCAAGGTCCTGGATGGTGAAGTCCTTCTTTTTCAGAACAGCTTCGTAATTTTCAACTTTTTCTTCCAAATCTTGGATGATAGTTTTGTTCTTCTCTTCTTCGAGATCTTGTTGCATTTTTAGAACCTTACTTAATAGTATACTCTGCCAAAACAATCTTCGTCAGAAAACGACCAAAATAAATAAATAAATATAATAATAATAATAAAATTTGTTACCTTAAAATTAGCATAGAGCAGGCTTCCGGCGATATGGTGTCGCTGGTACCTGCAGAGGTCCGCTTCTAGTTTCGGCAGGCCAACGCTTTTGGAGAGGGTTCTAACAACTTTGGCCTCGGTGCGGTTTCGAAGGCATCTTAGCTTCCCTTCGTTGACCCCACCAAAAAGCGTAGCCCCTGGCTTATACCCGCAAGTTATGGCATATTTTTTCAACTCTTCTTTTTCGGCGCCTGTTAGCTCTTGCCCAAGCAAATCTTGAAAGTTAAAATTTTCTTCTTCTAAAATGTCGTTGGTCTGCTCTTTTCCCTTTTCAGTTGCCGTGCTTACCGCAGCCACAACAGCTTCTTCTTCAGCCATTTTCAGGAGTATATTGTCAATAACTTCAAGAGTGGTTTCTAGATTTGAACCTTCCGTGGTCCCGGCTTCGGCCCCGGTAGCTTCGGCTTCGCCGGTTTCAGCTTCGGTGGTTTCCACTCTGGTAGCTTCGGCTGTGGCACCTTCGGCTTCAGCGGTCTCGGCAGAAACAATTTTTGACACTGTCGCCGGTGGCGGCGTCTGATGAATCACATCTGCTATTTGAATAATTCTTCGTTTTTTCGGCAGTGCAGGACTTTCTGCTGCCGAAGCTTCTTTGTCCTTTTGAAAAAACTTTGTCAGTTCCGGCGCCAGCGGACTTAGCTTGACAGGCAAGGGTTCAGTCATTACCTTCAGAATCTCTTCTACTTCGGCAGCAGAAGGTGTCGCAGGAGTGTCTTCTTCTCGAACCAACGTTTTTGGTTCTGGAGATGCAGTTTTCCTTTTTCTTGCAACAGCCACCTTCGGCTCAGGGCTCAGCCTTTTAGGGCTCAGCTTTTCAGGGCTCAGCTTTTCAGAAATCTCCTTTTTCTTTTTGGTCACTTTGGTGCTTTCTTCGTCAACGGTGCTGGCAATTTTTTTTCTCTTCGGGCCTCCAGTATCTCCGCCCAATCGCCCATAATCAGGATATCCAAAGCCTATAGCATCAAGCACTCTGTTTAGCCTTCGTATTGAATTACATTTGTACCTTCGGATTGACAGAAGGCAAGAATCCAAGAATGACATGCGAGTGATTACAGGTCAGCGTGAACAGTATGGTTCTACTGTTCATCTATTTATAGGCACAGGACGCAGCCTATGTAAAATTACATCCATGCCCTTGACATTTACTATTGAGTAAGGGATAATCTACCAAGGTCTAGACAGCCTTTTCCCCTTTAAGTCGGTTTCATCTTCCACCGCCAAGCCAAAGCTTCTCCATTCGTAGCTTCGGAACTGGTTCATCCTTCTCCCAGACCGCGCCTTTCATATTGTATACACCTTCATCCCAAGTCTGAAGGTCCCTGTGAATATATTATACTTGGAAAACATGTTAGTCGTGTTTTTGAGGACCTTCGGAAGACGAAGGCCCCCAATAGTAGCCCCTCGCAGTATTAATTTGTTGAGATCAACGAATTCAAACTACGATGTAAACGAAGGCCTTAAGCCGAAGGTCCGACAAAACACCTTCCCTTCGCTAGAATAGCGAAAGTCAATGACAAATGGGGCCCGCCAAGTTGCAGTGCACTAGGCATATAAATAGAAGCCCACAGCGGTGACATTTGATGCGCCATTTCTATTGCTTGCGTTATTTTCTCAGATTTGTATTTCTTGCTTATTGGTTCTCGCCAGATTTTTGAGCTTCGTCTAAAAGACAAGTGTATGTTCCATATCTGAAGAGATGTCTGAGGAGAAGAAGATATCCGAGGAGGAGAAGCTATATGAGGAGAAGAAGGTTGCAGATCCTTTTATTGCTGGATTTTACGAATCCATGGCCAAAACTAATACAGAGAAAATCACAAAGGAGATAATGACAGATTTATCTGAAGATTCTGATGACAGTGATGAATTTGATGTGGAAAGTGGAGACGAAGATTCTGAAGACTAGCCCTGGCGACCAAGCCATACTATCTTCGGAAAGTCGACTATTAAGCAAAGTCATGTTGACGCTATGAGAGGAAGATACTTTCGTGATATGTCGATTGTGAGGGTTGGAGGAGATAGCATCGCCCTTGCTCCTGAAGAAAACGAAGTTGTTATTTACCGAAGCTTTTTGAAAGCGGGCCTTCGGTTCCCATTAATCAAATTTGTGGTTGAAGTGTTGAAGATATTTCAAATCTTTCTTCATCAAATAACTCCCGAAGCTATAATTAGAATGGGGATGTTTGTTTGGGCTGTAAGAAGCCAAGGGCTGGAGCTGAGCACAAAATGTTTTTGCAGTATGCACGAGTTATTGTATGAGACGAAGGCTACTGGCAAAGAACAGTATCACAACAACTTCGGTTGTTATGGATTTATTGCTCGTCCTAATGCAAGTCACCCGGTTCCAACATTTCGAAAAATATGGCCTGGAGCTTGGATGGAGGAATGGTTTTATGTCAAGAATGATCTGATTGAGAAAGAGGACATTAAGGAAATCATCCAGCGCCCCATCTGGTCTCGCTTCGGCCTTCGAAGACCAAAGGTGACGATTGAAAGTGATGCCGAAGCGTCTCAAAAGGTTTTTAGCACTGTCTGTGCTTTCATTGGCACAAGAGACATAATTCAAGAGCACATAGCCTACAGAGTGTGGCCACTTGTAAATAGCTGGGAGATGCCAAAGGAGACTGCTACTGAATCCAACGAAGGTGGATTAGTTCGATTGAAATATACCTTCAGATACAGAGAGAAATTCGACGAACCAAATGATGACTGGTTGAAATGCATTGAGGCTACTAGCGATGAGTTGCTTGGGTCTTATACCAGGTCCGAAGATGATGCTTTGTCCTCAACCTTCGTGGGTCGGAGCAAGAAAAGATTAAATAGGGTTTTTGATGCAATTGGCTTCATATATCCTAATTACTGCTACCCCTTGAGAAGGCAAGGAAAAAAGAGGAAAATTGCCGCTTCGGCCACCACTGTTGTGCCGAAGGGCAAGAAAATAAAAGTTTTGACCCACCGGCCACGATATATCGAAACGGCTGTAGTGCCTGAATTTGGTGAAGGGACCTCCTCCGCTGCCGAAGCAAAACAGGCTATTCCTGCTGAGGCTGAAACTAAAGGATCGACTGCAGCGCCGAAGGTGCCTATAGTTGGGTCAGCCGAAGCCAAAGATGATGTGGCCAAAGAGCCAAAATCAGAAAAAACAGTGATGCTGCCAAAAATTCTGAGCCCACCGAAGGAGGCAGAATTGCCGAAGGTGGCAAAGGCTCCTGCCACAACTCCCAAGAGAAGGAGAATGGCTAGCGTGCTAGACGTTGTCGTTGAAACCACAAAAGCATTAACTCCTGCTCCCGCGAAAAAAGTTGTCGAAGCTGCTACAACCGAGGCTGAAGCCGAAGCTGCGCCTTCAGTGTCTGTTGATACGAAACCCACTGCAACTGATGAAGGGGCTGAGCAAGAATCTCTAGGGTTTGGCACAACTACGGAGAAAGAAATAGCCGAAGAAGCTAAATCTCCTGATCCTGAAGCTCTGTCCAAGAATCCTGACTTTATTATTCGTCATGCTTCGGGCAAGAGGTTATCTGAAGGAGAAATTGCAGAAGCTAATCATTATGCCTGAAAACTGAAATACCAAAAAGGGGCCTTAGTGTTCAATGGCACAGATGAAGATGATTTCCTGTACTGTCTTCTGGACAATAAAGATATATATGTCTGTCGGGAGATGGCTAAAAGTATGGGAATTCCGAAGCTCGAGATAGGCCTTGCCACCATGTCGAAGGATGACCTTGCGGATAGCCTTGCATACAACAGTACAAAGGTACGAAAGTCGTTAACTTTAAAGTTGGAAATGAAGTATTTCATTGTCATGCTTAATTCTTTCTTTTTGTTGAAGGGCTTAATTCTTAGCAATGCCTTGAGGGCAGAAAAGAACGCCGAGGACGAGAGCTACTCAATAGCTCTCAGCAACCTTCGCTCAGAGGTAATTGAGCTGAGAAACGAAGCTTTGGAGAAAGACAAGATTTTAATTTCATTGGTGAGTAAAGTGAAAGAAGACGAAGATAGATACAATGCTCAGGCCGAAGCCCAAAAAGCCGAGATCGAAGAACTTCAGAAAAAGCTCGCCGAGGCTAATGAAAACTATGCAGTTGCAAAAGCCAACAAAAAAATTAGTGAATGGTCGCAAGCTAGACTAGAGAAAAATATTGAGGAGCTTCGTGAGTCCAAGGAAAGGTGCTTCAAAAAATCCTTGGATTGCGTGAAAAATTTGAAAAACAGCTTTGCAAAAGTAGGTGCTTACTCCTCTGAAGAGAATTTCATTCGAGGCGACCCCGAAGGCGTCATTGAGTGGATAAGCAGGGAAGCCAAAGCTTTCGAAGAAATCCTGAGCGATCACGAGGATATTTATGCTTTCTCCGGCGCTCGGGGAATCGCAGCTATTCTGGAGAAGGCTGGATGCGATCACGTCAAGGCTACAGCTCAGGCCGAAGCCGCCTTCTCCATTGACGACACAAAAAACCCTTCAGCCGAAGCGACTTTGGTGGGTGGAAAGTTTTATTCTGGTGTCTGGGTGCACGGTGGCCGAGAATTGGCCAACGAAATTATAAAGAAGAATGAAAAAGATACCCATGACGCCCGAGAAGAAGCTAAGCGAGCTGAAGAAGCTGCTGAGCACGAAAGGCGCATAGGTATTGTTTTTGAATTTTAGCTTCGACACTTACTTTGTGGCTTCGAACTAATAGTTTACCTACTGCAGCTGAACTGTCGCCGTTGCCGGAGCCGTACAACCCCCTGGCTGATCCAGACATGAAGGAAGCACTAGATGCAATAAGCATTGCTAACTCTATTATCGACGAAGTTGTCGACAAGTTATTGAACGAAGCCGCAGAAAAAATTCTTAGGGAAGAGTAGACTTTATTGTAATAATACTTTGTAATATTTGATGTATGGAACAATTAATGAGACATGTAAATTACTGTAATATATTTCTTTACGATGCATGAAATTTACGCACATACTGTTTTTGAGCCTTCGGTGAAAAAACACCTTCCCTTCTTTTCATGCTTTGTAAAGAAAGAAGTCCCTTCTATGGGAAGTTTGATAAAACTGTATTTCTCGAAGTTTACTTCGTGCCTTAGCACATTTCCACTTTATAAAGTATTGCCGAAGATTTGCTTCTTATCCACTTTTTGTGTCGTTGATGCGATATGATGTATGATGTAATGTTATGCGGAATGATATGATGATATGATGCAAAATGATGATGATGTCGAAGACACACACACACACCCACACTAGAATACACAAGACTCTGCATCCCCTTAGGAACGTCTTTTGAGTCTTTAAGCTCTGCATCCCCTTAGGAACGACTTCTGAGCTTCTTCACCTTCTATTTCGGTGGCATTTAAGCTCTGCATCCCCTTAGGTACGACTTTTGAGCTTCTTCACCTTATATTTCGGTGGTATTTGGCTCTGCATTCCTTTAGGAACGACTTTTGAGCAGAAAACTTACGCTGCGCTTCCTTAGGAACGACTTTTGCAGCTTCGGGTCATAATTTTTGGCTCTACATTCCTTTAGGAACGACTTTTGCAGCTTCAGATCATAATTTTTGGCTTTGCATTCCTTTAGGAACGACTTTTGAGCTTCAGAAGTCCATGAGAAATATATATTTTACTCTGATGTAGACACAGTTATTACAAGAATTGAAATTAAGTTCTTCATTACTTGTTTTTCATACAAAAAAGGAAATGGCATAAAAGATAAAGGTACATTAAAAAGTAGGATATTCCTCAGTATATATGCTTCGATTCTGGTACAGTGCTATTGATTGTACGAGCTTTGGACTCCTCCCTGAAGTCACGTTGTTGTTGGGCGTACTTGTGACACCCCAGTGTCACCTAGGGTTTCTCTTAAAATGCCAAACCAAGAACCATCATTTTATGTGAACCAAAGTAAGCATGAGCATCAAATTAACTTAAGAATTCCCCAAGTATATACTTAAAAGTATCATGATCAAAACAAATGGGTCCTTCAAAAAGGTAATAATGTTGCAACCCTAATAAAAACCCTAAGTGAGCCCCATGAGCAAAATTTAAAGAAAATAGGGAAAAGGATATGAAAAATTTAAAATTATGACTTGAGCCAATTATAAACATTAAAGAATATTCAATAAGCAACAAGAAAGGTTGAGAAAGCTTGGCCAAAACAACTCAAATAAAACCCCAAATCAAGCTTCTCATGTGGGGACTTAATGGGAATTCTGAATTTCAGAATTCTGAAATTCAGACCTTGAGCCAAAGATCAAGGATGTTCACCTTGATCCCTAACTTGAATCCTAATGGCCCCATTAACAAAAATGTGCCTAACTAACCCCTCTGTCATATGCCAGGAGATGGCATTGGGACGCGTGCCTCGGACACGTCAAACCAGAGATCTTCTCCCTGTGTGTGGCAGTGAGACAAACAGGATTTCTCCCCTCTCTATCTCTTAATCCAGTCAGCGAAACTTGCTAGCCTCCACACACAAACGACAAAGGGACCTGAGAGGAAGAGATCTCTCAACGGGATCATGGCCATAATCTCAAAGATTTGGGCCCAATCCGCGCTTGAACTTGACCTCTCTCTGCGTTGCCTCGTGCTCGACGCTGTGCCAGGCGCCAGAGCGCGCACTGGCGTTCGCCGCGCACGCCCCGAGCGCTTGTCAGAGCTCCGCCCTCGGTCGTGCTCGCCCGCGCTTATAAAGCCTCCCCGGGCGCGCCTCACTTCACCCCGCGCTCACCATCACCGGCCAGCCACCCCTCCTTAGCTCCTGCGAGCTCATTTCCGCCCGCCATTGCCGCCAGAGCTTCGGCCACCGTGGCCAGCCCACTCCAGCCACCCCCAAGTTGAGCCAGTGCTTCGGCTAGCTCCGCCAGTGGCCCGTGAATCTTTCCAAGCCCTCGGACTAGGCTGGACTTCACCGGAAGCCCGAGATCGACTTCACCGGACTTCGGTCTTCCGCCGCCGCGCGTGGACAGAGCTAACCGGTGAGTCTCCGCCCAATTCCTTGCACCCACATATTCTCTGGCATCCCATGAATCTCTCTGACCCGTTCGATTGAACTATCTCGCCGTGAGCAGGCCGGACTCCTCGCCGCCGATGAGCATCCCCGCCTGCGCACGTGGACTGGCCAACTCCGACCATCCCCGACGGCGACCCGCACACCATTGTGATCCCCGAGACCTCCCCTACGTCCTCGACCACTTCACCGGAGCAATCTCGCCGCCGGTAAACCCCTCCGCCCTTTCTTCCGCCGCGGTTACTGTTTAAGTTAGGAGAAGGACCTCGGGTTAGGACTAGAAGAACCCGAGGGGTTTTCTGTAACGTCAGTGACTCATCTGAATAGTAGCCCAGCGACTGATCCACGAAGAAAACTTAAAACACCCGCCAGGGACCCCAGTGCAAAGTAGTTTTCCATTTAATCAATTCTGTTAATCTTTTTAAATAACTAGAGAACTTATAAAATCCATAACTTGATGAATTCTTAATCAAAAGCTACCAAACTAATTTTGCTAGATCCTAAATATTATGAACTATCATTTAAAAATGATAAACCTTATGCTTTCTGTTCTAGATTTTAGAGTTTAAAATTAAAAACAGAAACTGGCCAAACCTTGTTTAATTAAGGAAAATTAGTTTTTCTTCTGTACTGAACCTAAGCAAATTTGTAGGTATTCAAACCTCACTTAAGCACTGTTTAAAAATAGTAGGAACCCCAGCATTAAAGAATATGATGTAGATATTCATTTAAAGCTATTTTGCCCAAAACTTAGGAAAAATCAGAAAGGCATTAGAAATTAATGAACAGTGAGTGAAATTATTTTTCCTAGTTTGCTTAAGTAACAAATAACCTAGGAAAAATAAAGAGACCATTAGTCCAGATCAGTTTTAAATTAAGATGTTTTATTTAGTCTTGTTTGAACTGAAAATCAATTATTAGAATTACAAAATTGTACCCAAAATGGATAATAAAAATCCAGTGGACTTATAACCACTAGAGCCCCACTGCAAAAATAATGAACACCTCAGCCCAACATTTTAAGTAAGGAAAATAAATATAAAATGATAATGAGGCATTTTCCAAATAAATCATGAACAACCCCTAATGATGCAATAATGGGCAACCAAAAAATTGCTAAGTCCATAATGAGATAAACCATCAGAGAAAAATGCAAACCCATGAAAAAGGAGCAAACTTTTACCTATTGCTAATGATTTATGAGAAAGGCCACTTAATTCAAATAATGCATACCACCCCTTCCCTTAAGCAAAAAGATGCCAAACTTCAGAATGATTGCTCTTGCGCAAAAGAGAAGCTAAGAAAAATCAGAAATCTAATATTGGATATTTTTCAAATATAGTGGTAGTAGAAAGCACCTATTTGGCTAGAAACTTGAGAAAACCATAGTAAAATAGCTAAAAGGTATTAATGGCTAGAAATTTGTGTCAAGTCATGTTATAGCACCTAAAAGCCAGCAAAAATAAGTTTTAGAGAATTACCCACTGTTAAATAATAGTTGTAGTTCAAAGCACCCCTTCTGCCCTAAAATTTGGTAATTTTGTCCAGAGAAAACTATTCACTTTCTGATCCCCAAATTTTGAGACAGAGAAATATACACCAGTACCAAGCCACTGTAATTTTTGCAGAATTTTTGGAATTTTATTAATACAACTTGTAGTTCAAACCCACTCCAAAACATTAAAGAGAATAAAAGAAAAAGGAAAGGAGAAATAAACCTCACCCCAATAAGTCTAACTTGAGTACTTATCGTTTCTCACCAAGTCTTAAAAAGAATTCAGTGGAACCCCAAAAATAAACCTACCACTTACCTTAGATAAAGTTTGACCCAATTTACCAAGTATACCACCCAAAGGTCTTACATAAGTAAAGTTAACCTTGTTTAACTCAAGTAGATCATACACCGTCAAAGTTGTAATATCTAAAGCACCTATCATATCATGCATGTATCTTACGCATTGCATTCATTAGATTGTAATCTTGCCGACGGAGAGTACGTGCTCATCCCCGAGCAAGGATCTGTCCAAGAGGAGGACCAGGAGCATGCTTCCGAGGCTGCTATTGAAGATCTCCCCGCAGCCCCAGCAATTGAAGGCAAGCCCCGGTTTTATGCATAACTGTATTATTATATGCTAATTTACTACACTTAATGTTTGTAGGATTGTAATGTGCACTTAAGTGTAGGATTTGCTTGAAACCTCTAGTTGCATGAACTTAGGATTCCTTTTTGAGATGAATACTAGTATGCTAGGTCGAGTAGCTGCTTGCTAATCAGGATCTCGGTAGAAGTCGAGTGATTTTTCTAGCACTCACGTGAGGTCAGGAATTGATTGTATTCATCTTGATAACGGGATCTATGTTGGTCTATGGACTTGGATCCAGGGAGGATGCCTTGTCCATGAGACGGGAAAAAGGAATTAAGGATTAATGTGTGGATACCTGAGTCAAGCTTTTGAACGTACTAAGCACATGCCGGGAAAAATGGTAACCGGTAAACCTAGTACCTGATTGAAGTCGGGCGCGGACTTTATCCCTCATGCGACCTGAGACTGGGTCTCCCATGCTAGCTATGGTGGGTACAAGTGCGGTCACTGCACGGCGGCAGCCGGGGTCAGTGGAGCATTGTATGCCAAGGCGGTGAGGCCTGGACGCGAACGGGGAATCGATGGGGACGGTTGTCATGTGTGGGGTCGGAGTACCCTGACATGCCGTGTGTTTAGGTTTACCTTGCAAGGTTAAAACTCGATTCGAATCGTCTGCTTCTCGCAGCTAATGAGACTGCTTGACCCCTTGTACTGCATCGAGTAAGAAGTGAAATGAGGTTACATGAGATAACTTGTTGATTGAACTAAATGCTTGTCACCATGTATGCTTAGAAGGAGCAAATCTAGTTAAGTTAATGATGATCGAACTTGAAAAGCTAAAAATTGATTTTAGAGACAGCTAGTGCTTTTGGCAAACCAAACCCCTCAGCCAAACAGCTGCATAGTCTAGAGGTAGAGGAGTAGACTCCTCACACCGGTTAAGTCTAGCTGAGTATTAGTATACTCAGCCTTGCTTGTGGCATAATTTTTGCAGGTACCATTCAGGAAATGGTTGATGGTGTGACTTGGCCTACCACCCTGCCACCGGGTTGGACGGTCGAGTGAGATGTTGCTCTGGCAGGAGAGGAGCACGAGGAGTAGTGGGCTAGGCCTTGCCCAATTCCTCGATACCGACAACATCGATTATCCACTGCATTTTATTTTATGAACTCTTATTTGCTACTCAAAAAAAACTCCGATCTATGTAATAATTCTGCACTTAATTTGAGGTTTCCTATTTTATTGTATTTCTTCTGTGACTCACCTTCGAGTGAGATTGTGGAATTTGATCCTGGTTAAGTGGCTCTATCAGACTAGATCTGAAGGACTGACGGGTTATTCCGATTTAAGTGTGTTGCGGCTCCTGAGGCGTGACTTAGGCACTTAAGCTGGAATAATTCGGGTGGTTCTGCCACAGTACTGGTGCCCTTCTGGCTGCTGGCTTCGGGTATAAGTAGGTGGCAATGGTGGTGGTAATGGGAGCTGGGGCCAGGAAGCTTGTGAATGACTTGTCGAAGCAACAGAAGCTGCAGGTTGATTACCCACGTATTCTGGTATATAGGGAGAGTAGCACGAAGCAGTATGTAAGACCTGCTTCGGCTAATTCTATCGCGCTTCTGCTTTGGCAATCTCCTTTTGCTTCTTAATGGTGACCTGGCATGTTCTTGTAGTGTGGCCCTTGTCTTCACCACAGAATAAGCAATAGAGCTTTCTGGGTTGATCCCCATATCTTCCTTCGAAGCCCCTACCGCCTCTACCCCTTGGGGCTGGTGGCCTGAAAGAGCTTTGTTGTTGCCCTGAAGATTATGGGCTATGATGTGGCCTCTGAAGCTGGCTTCCTCTGTCATCACTCTGACTGGAGTTATGGATTGATCTGACATGCCTAGGGTGGATTCTTCCTCCAAAGCCCCTAGTCATCTCAGAGAACCTATAAGCTTCTTCCCTCCTCTGGCGGAAATCATTATCAGCCTGGATGTACCCATCCATCTTCTGAAGAAGCTTCTCCATGGTCTGAGGGGGTTTCCTGGCAAAGTATTGAGCCACAGGTCCTAGCCGAAGCCCTTTGATCATGGCCTCAATGACAATTTCATTGGGCACTGTGGGTGCTTGTGCTCTCAGACGCAAGAACCTCTGGACATATGCCTGAAGGTATTCCTCGTGGTCCTGCGTGCATTGGAACAGAGCCTGGGCAGTGACCGGCTTCGTCTGGAATCCTTGGAAACTGGTGATCAGCATATCCTTCAACTTCTGCCATGATGTAATTGTTCTTGTCCGAAGAGAAGAGTGCCAAGTTTGTGCGACATTCTTGACTGCCATGACGAAGGATTTCGCCATGACTGCAGTGTTGCCCCCATATGAAGATATGGTCGCTTCGTAGCTCATTAGAAATTGCTTCGGTCTGAATGCTCATCATACATGTTGGGGACTTGTTCTCAAATGCTATGAGTTAAGAACAAGGCAACACAAAATATTAAATGTTAAAGTCCTTCGTCCTTCGAAGCATTATCTCCCTTAGGATATAACGATCTTCGGACGAAGGTCATGAAGGACATACCTTCATCATCACAGTATATATTAATGAAAGATGAAGCATATGAAACATGAAAGATAACATGAAGAATCATATAACATCATTAATATAAATTCATTATATTATCATAAAGAAATAGAAACAATATTGAATTACAAATGTACCTTCGGCTTGATAGAAGGTAAAAGTACAAGCGTGACGCACGAGCGATTACATGTCAGGGTGAACAGTACGGGGGTACTGTTCATCTATTTATAGGCACAGGACGCAGCCTGTGAGAAATTATATTCATGCCCTTTACATTTATTATTGACTTATATACAAATCTATGAGGACTAAATAGTCTTTTCTCCTTTAAGTCGGTTCCTTTTCCCGCAAATGAGCCGAAGCTCCCTTGCGCGTAGCTTCGGAGCAACGGCAACCTTCGTCACGATCATGCTCTTCTCATCGTGTACGCTTTTACCATGAATCCAAAGGTACCTGTCCATAAGCCATACTTGGAAGACATTGTTAAATTACGTTTTTGAGGACCTTCGAAGGACGAAGGCCCCCAACAATACATAGGGAGCTGGGGTGGCTTGTATGATGGGGGCCATGGGGTAGCCTGCAGTTCTGCTGACAGAGGAGAAGCATCATCAAAAGCAAAATTTCCATGATGGAAATCATCATACCATTCGTCATCATCGTAGGAGTTGTCCTGACGAAGCTCTCTGCGTTGAGGTCTTCGGTCCTGGTCATCTTGGGTAAGATGACGCATTTCCTCAGCGGCCTCATCGATTTTCTTCTGAAGATCAGCAAGACGAAGCATCTTCTCCTTCTTCTTCTGGACCTGCTGATGGATTGCTTCGAGGTCCCTGATTTCTTGGTCCAACTCCTCCTCCTGAGGCGTTGGACTTGTAGCCTTCATCTTTTGGCTTCTAGCTTCGCGTAGTGTTTCTTGGTTGACATCCAGTGGCTGCAATGCAGCCCCTAGCGTTGAAGATTTCTTCGACGGTATGACGAAGGTCACAGCTTGCCGAAGGTGGTCGAATGAGTTCACCGGAGGTGGGCGCCAATGTTGGGGACTTGTTCTCAAATGCTACAAGTTAAGAACAAGGCAACACAAATGTTAATGGTTAAAGACCTTCGTCCTTCGAAGCATTATCTCCCTTAGGATATAATGATCTTCAGACGAAGTTTATGAAGGACATACCTTCATCATCTCAATATGCAAGAATAAAAGCAGGAACATATGAGACATAGAATGAACATGAATAATCATATTAAATCATTGGATTAACAATATTCTCATTATATGAACATAAACAAACATTAATGATATTGAATTACATTTGTACCTTCGGATTGACAGAAGGCAAGAATCCAAGAATGACGTGCGAGTGATTACAGGTCAGCGTGAACAGTACGGTGCTACTGTTCATCTATTTATAGGCATAGGATGTGGCCTGTGTAAAATTACATTCATGCCCTTGACATTTACTATTGACTAAGGGATAATCTACCAAGGTCTAGACGGCCTTTTCCCCTTTAAGTCGGTTTCATCTTCCACCGCCAAGCCGAAGCTTCTCCATTCGTAGCTTCGAAACTGGTTAATCCTTCTCCCAGACTGCGCCTTTCATATTGTATACACCTTCATCCCAAGTCCGAAGGTCCCTGTGAATATATTATACTTGAAAAACATGTTAGTCGTGTTTTTGAGGACCTTCGAAAAACGAAGGCCCCCAACAATTATTAAATTAAAACACTAACTTTAACTATACTATTTAGAATATAGTGAACATAGGTACAATTATATCATTTCCATGTCAATAAAATCTCTACTACCTTTTAGTGAATAAGAAATATGCATATACCTTGATTAGCAAAAAGGAAATCTAGATCTTAACCTTACTAAGATGCGGTCTAGCGTTCCTTTCAATTTCTTACAGCAGCAAAATGATACATAAACAATCACCACATAATTTAAATTGTTTTGCGGATAACTAAATATTGTCGTAAAAAATATTTAAACATGTTAACTCTTATATATGGACCCGGTTTGTGACATCTACTGTCCTGTTGTCAGGTTTATTTGGAGAATCATCCAAATTGCCTTTAAGCTATCCTCTACTCCCAAAGATACGACCGACCTTTTTGGTCCTTGGATTAACATTTTTTATAAAACTGAAAAGAAATTGGTTCTCTTTGGGTGTGGTGTTGTCCTTTGGGCAATCTAGCGAACTCGTAACGATTGTTGCTTCGATGCTAAGCTAATTGATGATCCATCTAATGTGATTTTTTTCCTGTTGCTACTGGATTGATGCGTGGTCTATTCGGCAGACAAAGAAGGGAAAAATCTGGTGGAACAAGGAAGCCGCAGAATCCGAAAGTTAACAAGTGACATCTACAGTAAAGCCCATGGTTGGAAGCCGGTTGATAGGCGCCTCCACTGACATTTTGCTGCTGATGCATCGTTTCAAGTCTTGTCCTGATTTGATGTTATCAGTTTATCTTCTTTTGTTAGATAAAAAACTAGCTCTTGTCGTCGCTGTTGGTGGTTGATCCAGGCTGCTTTTGGACTTGTCTCTAGTTTGTCTTTCTGGTTGGTTGTTAGTCTTTCTGGTACTTCTAGAATACTGTGTTCCCTTAGTTGGGCTTAACCCCTGCGTAGCTGATAGTTATGGTAGTCTTGTCGGCTTTTTTGCGAATGGTTAAGACAGTGGTATTGTAAAAAACTTGGTTCGGTTTCTATTTCTTAATGAAATAGGGGGTGTTCCCCTCTGTCAAAAAAAATAAAAAAACAACTTTGCCGCAATGTCACAAATGGAATTATCCATAGATTTCTGGGAGTAGCACGTACGATTATAGGACTTCTTTTAAATACATTTGTAATGCAGAAAATAAAGGAATAAATTACAGAAAACTGGAGGACCAAAATGTAAAATGGTCTTCTTCTACATCTAGCTAATTCCTGTGCGCAGGGAAATCGGCGAGCAGAAGGGGAGGGGTTTGGCCGGCTGTCGAGTAGAGAGGTCGGCGGTGGGCGGTGCTTCAGGCTCCGGTCCACGGTGGCGATGGGCGTGCTCTGGGGCTCCAGCGGTGGTCGGTGCTCCGGCGGTGAACGATAGTTCGAAGGCAAGGAGGGAGGAGGGCGCGGGCTAGTTCGGTGGATGGGGAAGAGGTCCAAGGGCTGGGCTCTAGCTTTTATAGGGCGAGAGGAGGAGAGAAGGCACCGGGGAGGGAGGAATGGTGGTCGGCGGCTATCAAGTGTCATCAATGGCGGTGGCCATTACCATGGCCATTGCTGGCCTGGAGAAGAGGGGAGTGGGGGAGGAGAGGAAGAGGGAGGGGATGGCCGTTTCGGGGAGGCGAGCGGCCGGGGAAGGGAAGGGGCACCGATGTCCGCTCTGGCCGGTCGTGGAAGTCGAGGCGTCGGCGGCTTCTGGCGCGACGGCGACGCATCCGAGCGCACCTGCGTAGAGATGACAATGGGTACCCGCGACCCGATACCCGATGGATATTTACTCTATTAGGGTTTGTATGTGGGCTAAATATTCTACCCGTGGGTCTGTTATTGGGCAAAAATCTTCACCCAATGGGTAAACGGGTATTAGAACGTTCCACCTTCACCCATACCTGTTAACCCGTGGGTATAAAATACCCAATATAACTTAGCCCGAGCATGAACTTGGACTTTAGTCATCCATCTTTTTACTATTTAACAACCTTTTAGGTCATAATGTCATAGAAGGCTTAATGACAATTTAATGACCATGTAATGAAACATGTAATGTGCTATGTAGTATTGTCCTAGTGTTACTACTTTATCCAATTATTTTTGGTGTGTTGAATGGATGGTTAAATGATGGTAGATATTTTGTAATGGTATTTAGATGGATATATTTGACATTTGTATAATATAATATTTTGATAGATGTTTAATTTTTGTGGGTATGGGTGGCCCGATGGGTGACCCATACCCACGTGGGTATGGGTATGGGGGCAAATCCATACCCACCAGTGTATATGGGTGACTCGATGGGGTTATTTTTTTATCGTGGGTATGGGTATGGGGTAGTAATACCCGGTGGGTATTTACCCATTGCCATCTCTACACCTGCGCGGCTGAGTACCCACGTGGATGTGAGGCCCTGGGTGGGTCCAACCTGCCGGTGAGAGAGGGGAGGGAGTCAAGGGGCGCGGCGGCTGGGCCTTAAGATGGGTCGGTCGGCCGACGCCCGACGGTTAGGGTTAGGGTTTTTTTTCTTTTAAACATATAAATATATATATATTATAATAAATTCACTAATAATGTGTACCAAAAGAATACTAAATTTTTATCTATAGATATATATTTAATATTTAAATTAATTGGGTTTCGCAATAAACATATATAATTTACAACCCAAGCATGCGCCAAGCGCATACTGAATGATCTCAAAACACATTCACATGCGGAATTATCTGAATTTATAATTTATAACCCAAGCAAGTAAATATCAAACCAAGAGGCAAGCTTTCCCCTAAGAAAGCACTCAATGTTCATTAATCAAATGACTGGCCATCCCTTATTGCACAGGTGGCTCACCTGGAATCTTCCCTTGTCAAAATCGATAATGATGCACTTGCACAGGATGCTGCAACTCTTGGTCCTACTTCAGCAGCTAAAAATGCAACCTGCAGGAATACTAAGATCAGAGATATAAATAGATCTTTACACATATTGACCATTGACACATATTATAATGCCACAGAAAACTATATGGTATGCAAGTGCGACCCGCAGCTTGCGAGGGTTTACTAACAGAACTTATGAACCTATTTGTTCATTTTGTTGACCTTAATATAATGCTTCCAAGTCCCACCCAATGGCAAATGTTTCAGAGTTAGCCTATTCACACTGAAATATGGTTATCCACTACATATTCCGCAATAAATGTACACAAATGGATTTAGTATTATCACTGGAATAGCTATTATGATAATACCACCAGTGCCCTAGCAAGATATTTGTGAGTTCAGACAGCTAATTAATAGCTAAAAGTGGTATAGACATACAGCTTTCCACCTAGAATGATTGTTTTAACAGCTTTTGATCAATTAAAAGAACTGCGATAAGTTGTCTAGTCCCAAATTGCGCCAATTTCTAAAGTAATACAGCATAGGAAATGAATTAGCAACCCCATATGGTTGGCAACATGTAAATGGTAAATATTATTTTGATTGAGATAGAAAAGGCTTAGATTAAAAAACATTCAGGCATGGAAAACGTATGTGTGTCACGGACAGCCATATAAATGAATACTGAAGATAATTACAGTTAAAACTGTGAATGCTTTCAGACATTTCGGTATCAAATTTGAATATAGTGTACAATAACCCACCAGTGACATGACTGGATTAGCAGAATAATGAATGGAATCTGGTTTCTAGGTTGGCTACCTTGATGAAAGCAAAGTGAACAAATCATCAGTCAAAAATATAGAACCCCAATACATTTTGTAACCATGAATACTGAAACATAACAGAACTAAGAAGTTTTCTAGTTGAACAAATAGAAAACACCTGAAGTACTGTTATTGGAATCTGAATGCAAAAATCCACTGCTTTGCATTCCAGATGTAAGGGATGCTTCTGGCACTTCAATGTTCTCTAACAAACCATCTGCCACCGGGAGACGAATGAAATGGTGAATACATTGTGCTTTTGATTTTGTCCCAACATGACCTGCGATATGATTCCAGTTATCATTCAACTTTTCTATGCCTTCCAACAACAGCAAAGTTTCCTGATCTGTCCATCTGTGAGAACCTAGGATCCAATAGCTTCGAACAAGACGATAATAGTAATGACTGACATGTATGCCACATAAAGCATTTAATCTTTTTAATAATAAAACATGGATATCGCCCCATAGGTAAATGCCCGTACATTGTGATGGTACACAATTATAAGGTAGAATAGATTTTATTAGCAGTACAGTGGTTGAGCGACACAAGAGGGTCCAATAAGCTAATGTGGTAGACCCTCCCCACAAAAAATATTCATAATAAATAATTTTAATATCAAAGTGAATATATTGTCTATATACCAGACATTAAACTGATAAGAATAAATATTACGATTTATTTCAAAAGACCGAGAAATATATAAGTTAAAAGGGAACCGTACCCCTTTATTATACATCACTCGATCGTTCGTCATGTTTCAGCTAGTGGAATGGTACTATCGCCGTAGAGATGTTTCAGCTAGTGGAATGGTACTCCTCCTGAGAACAAAATTCACGCAATAGAAAAAAATTTAGAGGTTTCAACTAACATCCTGATATAAAAGAATCTGATACAAATAAACTTGCCTGGCACACGCTACATTTTGTTTCACAATCTTCATGAGAACCTAAAGTTGTGGCATGTAGAGGCTCATGTTTAGGCACGTGGACAATACATCGTCTGAAAGGCCTGTGTTTACAGTATCAATCCACTCTCCCAAAGAAAGCAACTCCTTCAAAGCAGAGTGTCACAAATCATATAACTAATTGGATATACATAGCATGACAAATAGAAACTGCTTACTGATCTGTCCAGTTATCATTTCAGCACAGATTTTTATTTTGTATTTGATATCCATCAACCAAATATCCATAGAATTTTTCAAATATCTCTTGAAGGAGAATAATGGCAAGTACGCATGTCACCTTAATTAGTTTGACAGACCTCAACCATGACCTATACAATGGGATAGTATATACTATTCACGTTTTAACATAGATTCACATTTTATGTTGTTAGAACAAAGCAGAATGAAACAGATGGGAGTATTTCTCTATTCAATGAGAGCATAAAATCTAGAAAAGGGGACATTATCATGACAAATATATTAGGTTTGGTGTTAAAAAGCGACTCTGATGTCTCCAAGAACATGGGGTATGCGTAGCTTCAAAAAATTACCATATCTATGGTTCTCTTCTTCAATTCACCTGCGTTCTAACGTTGTCATACAACATAGTGGTATGTGACGTATTTGCCGCCGTCTCACTAGCCTGATGATCTTCATGCCCTGACCTCGTCTGAGGCCATAGTACCTAGAAATAGGATACGTAATCTATATTATTAGAAGCTGTTTAGTCCGATGCATTTAGAAAAAGGGAAGGGTTACAAACTTCAAGGGATGTATTTTGCTAAAAATGACCAAAGATGGTTAAAAGTCAAAAACTCACTACTTAAAGAGGTTGGGGTTGTAGAAAGCTCAAACTTTATGTTTTGTTTGATGCCCCACTGGCTGAGGAGTGGTAATGAATATGCAAGTGTGAGTAAGTGGCAATACCTGAGTTTCCTTTAACGTGTACTGCTCCAATAGCGTCTTCTTCTCCTCATTTGTGAGCACATGATGCTCAGGAACAAGAACATGCTCCTTGATGTTTATAAACATCTCGACCTCCTGTTTATCAGTTCAGCTATCAGAAATGACAATGACATAGAAGATCATTGGTCAATGCACAATTGCATTTGGGCCAAACAGTTGGCAGCATTAATAGTTAAAGTTTCTGTAATTGGTTAAAACTATTGTATTATGTATTAAATTAGAGCTATTGTGCAAGGACAAGAATAAAGATATGTAGGTGATGAGGAAGGTAAGCCATCACAAAGCACTTGGACGATAGATGAATTTGCATTTAGTAGTTACAATTTACCTTGCCTTTCCTCCAAAAAGAATACTACGAAGAAATTTAAGGTTCCAAGGTTTCTTCCTTGATATTTTGTCACTGTACATAAGTTTGCAAAGAAAAAGCAAATCGGTTCCAATTCGTCCAAAGTAATACATGCCAATTACCAGAGTAAATGTTTCAGAATAATCCATAACAAAAAAGAAGGAACTAAAGCAAAAGTTAGTATATTCAAAGCCATCCAACTCAAAAGACATGCACAATTATTGTCCTCTGAAGATCACACACAATAGTTGACCGATGAATATGAACTCTCATCATGCCACTGCTAATAGATTGCTATTCATTAGATTAAAACAAATAAAATTTGGATAAACGGTTCAACCAACTGGCTCCATGAATCTCAGGTAAACTGTAACCTAAATCACTGTTTAGGATATAAAAATCAATCCATCAGCTCACACAACACATGACAATAATTGCACATATACTGATTATCTCATCTAGAGAAGTGTTATTTCTTAAAAAAGGTATGAACTTTGGACATGTATGTATCATTGCATCATTATTTTCATTGAGTTTTGTGTTGGGTTCCATAAGGTTATGTTAGCGGGTGGAAAAACAAGAGGGTTTGGTTGAGATTCCAAATATTGATACACCTAGGAAGCAAAACTTACCATTTCCCTGATCCATGCCATCGGTAGGTAGAACTTTTCCCTACATGTGGACAATAGAAAACAGAGACCGAGAGAGAGAGAGAGAGAGTGAGAGAGCACAACCATTGAGATAGTGTCTTAAATATCCTTCACATCAACAGAAAGAGTTAAATTTGATTCAAACTTCTGCTACTCCAAAATAGATTTAGGTAACAAGATATATATATATATATAAGAACTTTTGACCCGTTGTTTTGTTGAGAAGCTTTGGCATCGGTATCACTTCTAGAAGAGCTACTTGAATTTGAGTTTTCAAAGGTAAAAACATGAATAACATCAGTGTGTTGGACATGAAAACTCAGGCAAGTTAAGGGCACAACAAAGAGAAACAATATGCAGTGGGTGTATATGTTGTCTCCATTCTTGTTCTTAACCATTCACACACGAATAAATATTATTTGCATTTTGATTTTTAATGTCTTGGCTTGGGAAAAAGCATGGAAGGCATCAATTGGTTGGCTACATAGAATCCAATTTTAAGATTTGTACTTGAAACGAAATCATCAGATTCTAATACACCCCATCAAGATAATGCCATACAGATAAAATGTCACTTGATAATTAATTGAATAGGTACAAAGAGATCCTTCTAAAAAGTAATTTTTGCACCAATGGAATAATTCACTTCAAACTAAAGCCAAACAATTCATCTTTCTGAAGCATAACCAAGAAATTCCCATAATTGTTGTAGTAGGATGCATAGAACAATCTAGAAATACAGAAGAATTTCTATCAACGACGGCATTATCTTGTTGGGGTGTATTAAAGCCAAACAGTCCACTTTTTATTAGATTGTGTAGCTCTAAGGTATTAAAACTGGCCAACAAAATCTTCAACATGTAATGTCTAGCCTTTATCCCCCCAAAAGTGTCACTTACACTTACTCTTAGAACGCATGTTCTAGACTATCCTTAGGACAATATGCAATGCATATAATATTTTCATTAGTGTTGAAGTATTGATAGTACAATAAAATGTCACTAAATAATTTCACATCAAAGCATGAGTGGCATACTCATTAGATAAGAAAAAGGCATTCACTATCTATGACAAAATCTGATCGAACATGACCAAACAAAATTAACCAAGAGCTGACCCAAGCTAACGATTTACTGCCAAAATTCTAATGCTTGATAGATTGATAGCAAGTAGTACCAATGTTTAAATGAAGTGGGCGTACTCAGTACTGAATAAAGGTAGCTTACCACAGCCTTCAACTTAAAAGCAAATAACCTTAAATCATAATCATTGTTCTTTCGTGTCCTAGATAAATTCATCAAAAGTTTCTAGAACCTTCAAATCACGAGGTGCTTCCTCATAATTTACTTCATCAAGCGGCGCATATAAATCCCTCACAAGCCTCTGCACATTGGAATACAAGTTCATATAAATACAACAAGTCCACAAAATGGAAGGAAGTAACAGATAAAATAGAGGACATATAAGTAACATGGAACCATCATCTCCCTTACCAAGAACGTGTGGAGCCAAACGTCTTCCAAGACAATCTAAAAATAGTAGCTAGTGATTAGTAACAAGTTATTAACTGGGAGTATATTATATAAGTACAACTTATAAACAACATTCAATGTTGAATAATATTGTGTTGTAACACAACCAAATAATGAGAACCCATCCTACGCGAGTTGCATATATCCTCAAACCAGCATGAACCAAATATGGCACATTAGCACAAACAACTCTCTAGAGTTACTTCTTACATACATGAGCTCTGCACCTTGTCGTCGCCGCCCTTGACCTCCTCGCTATGCCACTCCCAATGCGCTGTCGCCACGGGGCTGTTGTTGTCCCGCCCCATCGAAGATGACCGTGTTGCCACCTTCTAGAATATCCTTAGCAGTAACTACCCCTACCATTTTAAGCTATTTGAGTGAAAGGTCGAGTTCTATGCTCTTCACATGGGCTAAAGATTTTGTGCTATAGATAAAAAAATGTGCCATAAATGTAGTCCTTGGGAGCGGGGATGTCATCCACACATAGAGCCTCACCTATATGTGGTAGTCATGTATCATCACCACAATTTACTTTCCAAAAGCATAGGTATATTCATGAACATATTGATCACAAGGTACGACCGTACGACAGATCAGAACCCAACAAACATCGTTTCTCGTCACCACCTAAATCCTCCTCCCTGTCGATCGAATTGGGGTTCTCCCTGGCTTAGATCCAAGCCTACAGAAGCATGAGAGAGAAGGAGAACAGAAAGTAATTCGGAGCCAGGAATTGACCAGTGGGTGCAGGTGGACATGGCGGCCACAGCTATGGACGCTAGATCTGCACCAGACCCAATCATCAGCCATCCCAACCACCAAAAGTAGAGTATAAAATATAGCAAGCAGACCTAGATGCCTAAGTTGCAGATCTAGAGTGACAAGGGCGTGATGCTTAAGTTGGAGCGGTGCTTGGCGATGGCAATGCAGAGCCCCTTAATGATGCTACCGTTGATGTTGAAGAGGTCGTGCCTAGTCATGTCGGGCTTCCTAGGCAACTCAGTGGGGATAATGATGACGTCGGAGCCATCTAGCGCCTCCCCAAACACCTTCACCTGCAGGAGTCGAGAGGAAACAGTGAGCATGGATCCAGTCCAGTCCGTCCGAGCCAAGCTAGAGGATGAGAGGAGCGCACCGAGCGGGGGAGTTGGTGTGGAAGACACGGCAGCGGTCCAAGCCCCAGCAACCCCCGACTGGCCCTTGCAGCGGGGGGGGGAGCGGTGAGGACTAGCTACGGCTTGCACGGAGGAGGGGGGACGGGCGGAGACCTAGCATCCCCGAATGGGTCCTTGAGCAGCGCACGGGGGGGTGAGGGTCGGCCGCGACTCGTGCGGCGGAGGGCGATGGGAGGCAATCACTGCGGAGTGAGGTGCGTAGAGTGGGGTGCTGCGCGGGTTGGACGATGCTGATGCACGTGGATCGTGGGCAGCAGATACGAACGGTCCAGATTACCTGGAGGCAGAACCAGGGGAGGCAGCCTACCCCTTGCGTTCTTCATAGTAGTAGAGATATATATATATATATTATAATAAATTCACTAATAATGTGTACCAAAAGAATACTAAATTTTTATCTATAGATATATATTTAATATTTAAATTAATTGGGTTTCGCAATAAACATTATAATTGCAATTCTTAACAATCATTTCAAACAAAAATCACCCTTCAAAATGATTAAATGAAAACAAGCACTGAATTCAATTTTTTTTATTTACTCTACCAAATTTAACAACTTATTTTAATTGATGGATTTGAGGTGTTACACCCAGACATGGTCCTCCTCTTTTCTTTTCTTTTTATTTTTTTTGTTTTGTTTTCTATTTCCTGATTTCAAATTTCAATTTTAAATTTGGTCGTGAGTTGTAAACACACATTAGATTCATTAATTAAAGTATCAACATGGGGTGCAATAGTTCTATATATATATATATATGCATTTATTTATGCTAATTATTTTATCCATTTATGGGGATGCTTTCGATTCTATAGTTTATAGATAAAAATGGTTATTATTTTTAGGATAAATAGTCTCCAATGTATAAAACCCATCAACAAAATAATTAATTTATATAAATGATTGAAAGTCTAAATGTTTTATTTATTTTATGAACTTCATAATTAAAAATTCTAGTCTCAACTCTAACTTTTGAACTACCAATAATTTATGTACTTTTGGGGAACATACCTTATAAAGAAAGGAAACCATTATTAAATGTTATTATTATTATTTTTCAACTCAAACTTTTTATGGAGAGTTTTCTAAATCACCAAAATCTAATTTTGGGTGTTACAAATTCTACCCCCTTAAAACTCGTCCTCGAGATTTGTAGGAAAGGGATGTAGATGGGCAATGTATTGTTTTAGTTTATAGTTTTTTTTCTGCAAAATTTCAAGCTTCGCATCTAACATAATTCAAATCTTATCTCAAAATATATGCACAATCAAGAATATCAGTATGATGCATAACTTAAGATTAAAACACATGTTCAAATAGACCTTATTACTATTTCTAAAATAATAAAGAACTAGCTACTTCTTAAGGCACTATTCAGGTTTTACAAATACTACCCCCTTAAAAGAGAATCTTGACCTTGAGGTTAGTACAATGATAGAAGATTCTAATTTTGTAGCTCATTATCTTCTTCATGTGCTTCTTCATTTTCAACCAGCACCTCTTCCTGGTCTTTTGGTTCTTCGGGTTTAATTTCTACTTGCACTTGGTTAACTTGCCCGCAATTGACGGATAAGGCCTGGATTTTACCTCCTGAGGCTTGACCTTGCTTCATCGGAGCTAGAGTAGTGTAAGCAGCCTTGTTGGGGTAGTAGTTGGCATAATGTCCAGCCTACCCACATTTAAAGCATGACCTGTTTGTGGATGCATTGGAGCAACTGGTCCCACTAGGGTGCTTGCTTGAGGAGTAGATTGGATCTATTGAGACTATTGTCCGGGATTGCCACGAGTTGGGGTACCTTGTGATGAGCATAACGGGGACGAATACTACTTCTAGCCTATCCCTAGTTAGTAGCCTTCCTCTTCATCTCTCCCCTAGCTCAACACACTTGTGTTCCAGAGCTATGGCCTTGTCTAGAAGTTTCTAGAAGCACGGAAATGAGTGAGACATCAGTTGATATTGGAGTGGCCCGATCAATCCCTCTAGAAATTGTTCCTGCTTTTTCTTATCATCCTCAACTTCTCCAGGAGCATACTTGAAAGTGCATTCATCTCTTTTGTGAGTTTTGGTGATTTGGATAACAACACAATTAAAGGTCTAACAAGTTTGCTAAGTGTTGAACAGGAAATTCAGTATGATGAACATACTTGAATAGTGTATAATGATCAGTGAACAAAGATTCAACACGAGGTTAAATAACCAATGAGACAATGCAAATGGATATAATATGATTTCTATATTGGTTTGAGTATATGGACAAGACCTGAGAAATCACTACATACATATGATCAGAATAGAGGATGAAGTGATTAAGGGGATTGATCAAGCCAAAGTGAATAAGATATGAGGAATCGTGAATTGGCTTGACCATATTACTACCAGTCCATATATGCTTCTATGAGAATCAAACTAGAGCTTGATTGATCTTAACAGTTATATCTAGAAGACATTCAAGCAAGGTTCACAATATGGAAGAAATGATTCTCTCAATGGATGCTCAATATGATGTCACTCAAGAATGGCTTGATAGGGTGAAGATAGCAAGGAAAGGGCTTCGAGGAACTAAGCGAAGGTGAAGGCCAAGCGACGGCTTGTGGACCGAGGTACCATGGCTAAGGTGAAGAAGAGAGTACTTGCACTAAGTCGATGAACTAATCAGCTATGAAGAGTTATAACATGTTGATGCATCAGTAAGGTGATTTGAAGCCATGATTTGAACTCATATATGGTGATATGGTACAAGTCACAGGGTTTGATTTGAGTTTGCTTCAAAAGGTGAGACAAAGATGTTTGTGATCCTTATGAAGCAATGCCATGGAGAAATCACACATGAGACACCAATGACTCAAGGAGTTTACTTAATTAATTTTATTTAACTTGAGTATAGGAATCGTCGTACTATAAAGGGGGATCCAAAAAGAAGGTTGGTGTTTGCCAAAGCTCAAACCTCTATATTCAAAAGCTATTTTTGAAAAGAAAAAATCCCCTTAACATTCTATGGTTGACCATGGTTAGGTTTGAGAAACCTAGAGTGTTCTTGTTGAAAAGCAGCTGAACTTCTTCAACTGCAGCTGAGCTTTTCAGCTGAGCTGAACTTCAGCTTAGTTGAGCTTCTTCAGCTGCAGTTGAGCTGAACTTCAGCTGAGTTGAGCTTTCTCAACTCCAGCTAAACTCAACTTCAACTGTGAACCTCTTTGACCATACACCAGTTGAACTTGCCTCCGGGCAGTTGAGCTGGGGTTTTCTCTCCTAAACTCTCTAGTCAAGACCAGCTGAACTGGTCCTGAGGGGCAGTTCAACTGGTCTCTGACCCCTCTGACCTTTGACCTGCAGTGTGCTAGTTAGACTGGCAAACAGGTCGTCTGAGCTGTCAGGGGCGGTTCAACCGCCCCCCTAGGGCAGTTCAACTGGCCTTAGTCAACTTGACCAATCTGCAGGTCAGTCTGTGCGTCAGTCTGCAAGTCAGACTAGCAGACAGGCTGCCAGGCCTGCCAGGGGCGGTTCAACCGCCCTAGGGGGCGGTTCAACCGGTCTCAGGCAGAAAAATCTGCCCAACGGCTAGTTTTGAGCTCCACCTATATATACTCTCTCCTACCTCTCTCCCCACACAAGTGAGCACGATTTTGAACTCCATTTCCAACCTAAGAAACACCTCCCACTCTCTCACACACATCTCCTGCCTCTCCCATTTCAAATCTTTGGAGAGAAATCTTTGAGTGAGTTTGAGAGCTGCGATTTTTGTGCTTCATCTCCGAATCTCTATTGCTCTTCTTCATTCGAGCTTTGGTACTACATCGAGTTCTTTGTGGATTCATTACTCTTGGAGCTTCTAGCTCCTAGACGACTAGGTGTCTCTTGTGAGTCTCCAAATCTTGTGGAAGACCACAAGAAAGTTTATATTACCCGCTCGTTTGAGCAAAGATTAGTGTGTGAGCTTGACCTTTGTGGTTGGCAAAGGGAGGATTAGGGTTGAAAGAGACTCGGCTCTTTGTGGGCGCCTCAACGAGGAAGTAGGGCATCTTGGTGGTGTGGCCGAACCTCAGGATAAATCTTGTGTCTTTTGTGTTCTTGTTCATTGTGCTTATTCGTGTTCTTCGTTCTCTCACCATTCCGTGAAAGATTTGTTTATATCTTTTTGGTGTGTGGATTTTGAGAAGTTCCCTTCTCAGATCTACTACTTTGAACCCTGTGGATCATTTAGAACATCTCATTTCTAAAGTTAACTAGGTGAATTTCGAGATCAATTTAGTTTTACCCAGTTTGCTTCTAGTTTTTGTTGAAAAAGTTTTAACTTGCCTATTCACTCCCCCTCTAGGCAACTTTCAATACCAGGATAACCGGATGAATTTATCTCTGTATTTACTTACTAACATGCCTCCCTGTTTGTGGGATAGGAACTCCTTCTTAATCTTCTTAAAACCAGCCGGAATATGGTAGTTCCTGAAGTTGGTGGATAAATCTGCCTAAGAAATGGTGTCAGCAGTAGCATGCACTGCACAGTATGCATCCCACCAATCCGCAGTGGGGCCAGTGAGGCGACTCAATGCATAAAGTACTTTCTCCCTATCAGTGCACTGGGCTATGTTGAGCATCATTTCTACGGACTTCATCTAGTCATCAGCTTGTAGTGGGTCTGGAGAGCTAGAAAAGTGAGGGTTTGTGGCTCATGAAGTTGTGATGCTTACCCCTGGGTGGTGCTACTGGTTTTGGCGGTGCTGAGCTTCCATGTCTACGATAGTGTTGGATATCTGTTGCAGCAGTTGCATTCGGGTGGCGATGACAGCATCAGTCCCAGCAGGTGGAGGATTCAGAGGGGGATTTATCTCCGATTCTAGATTAGCTACTGCCCTCCTTCGACGAATACGTGCAGGTAGATAAACACCTCGTCCCTTCCTAGTATTAACCATCTGGGTTGTAGACATAGGGTAAGATAGATTTGCAGGAGGAACAACTTAGTAGGTGGAACATATAGCTTAGTAGTTGGTTACCAGCTGAAGGAGATAGATTAGGCAGAATTTTGGTTGGTGGTGTTGTGTCTAGGTTGGGATAAGTATTCTCATAAGATGAATCTATAAGGATAAGATAGAATATTTTAAGATGAGATGGATATATGACGCTAGATACATTTTAATGGGGGATAATCTAGGTTGTCTAGTTATCTTATAAACATTTTTATGCCTATATGTATATGCAGATGCAATTGTGGATATTACTCCATAATTCATCACACTCAATCAAAGAACCAAATCAGATAGGTATCATAAGAACAAGCATTCAAGAGCATAGATACCTATAAAAATAGTTTTGTTTTTGTTCCTAAGATTAGGTCTCCTATTCCTAAGGGTCACTTTTGGTACATGATTTCAATGTGTGAGATCCACTTTTATCTTTTAGAAGAGAAAGGGTAAGAGTAATCAGAGTAAAGCAACAATAGATGAGAAAAGATTAGGGGAAGTTTAGAAAGAATTAGAGTAGCAAAGGTAAGTAGGTAATGGTTGTCCAGTTCTATCTAGGTTACATCCTGCAGTCAACATTGACTCTGAGACCACTTCTGTCACACGCGGATTCAAGGGAAAATCCAGACACTAATCAAATGTGTGCTAGGATCAAGTCTCACACATATGAAAACTCATGGTATAGAAACAAATGTCACATATTTACTATATAAAAGGAGTTTAGTACAAAATAACTAAATAATTACACCATATGAAGACAACGATCCCCTGCAACCAGATTTGACTAGGAGACGACAGCCTAGACCTCTCACGAACTCATTGCGACCTCCTTCATGCTCCTCGTCTTGCGGTACCTGTTCTTGACCTAGGGGATGTGAAAGGGAAATGTGCCCTTGGGCCATTTCTAAGTATTTTTGGTGATTAAGTGCCCAACACAAATGGTTTAAGTATAAGTTGTGCAAAATGGTGGATGAAGTGCAAATCATCAATAAGGTATGATTCTAGACTTAGTACATTGTTTTTTGTGTACTAACATATTTGTCTAAGTGCTAGAATCGGAGAAAATACAAAAGGAAAAAGACTTGGCTGGAGCAGCCAAGATTCTGCGCAGTCTGGGTGCACCGGACTGTCCGGTGGTGCACCGGACAGTGTCCGGTGCGCCAGGCTGGAGTCTGGTCAACTGGCCGCTCTCGGGAATTCGTCGGCAGCGTACGGCTAAAATTCACTGGACTGTCCGGTGGTGCACCGGACTGTCCGGTGAGCCAACGGTCGGCCGCGCAATCCACGCGTGACGCGTGGCTGAGCCAACGGTCAGATGGGGGCACCGGACTGTCCGGTGCACACCGGACAGTGTCCGGTGCGCCAACGGCTCCAAATATTCAACGGTCGGCTGCGCCATTTTAGGAAGGCGATCTGCATCGGACATGCTACAGTGCCTGTCCGGTGGTGCACCGGACTGTCCGGTGCGCCACCCGACAGAAGGTAAGGATTGCCTTCCCTGATTGCCTCCAACGGCTCCTAGCTGCCTTAGGGCTATAAAAGGGACCCCAAGGCGCATGGAGGAAATACACAAGCATTCTTTTATCATCTCTAAGCACCAAGACTTCATTCTAGCGCATTTGATTCTTTGTGATAGCAATTTGAGGTCCTCTTGAGTTGAGAACTCCGTGTGTGAACTTAGAGCTCAAGTTGTGACTAGTGTGCGTGTTTGTGTTGTTGCTTTTGAGACTTGTGTGTGTTGCTTTTCCCTCCCTTACATTCATGCTTCTTCATGATCATCATTTGTAAGGGCGAGAGGCTCTAAGTTGTGGAGATTCCTCGCAAACGGGATATAGTGAAAGAAAGAAAAACACCGTGGTATTCAAGTGGATGTTTGGATCACTTGAAAGGGGTTGAGTGCATCCCTCGTCCATTGGGACGCCACAACGTGGAATAGGCAAGTGTTGTACTTGGCCGAACCACGGGATAAACCATCGTGTCTCTTGTGCTTGTTCTCACTGTGACTATAGTGTTTCGCAAGAGCTCAGTCCTTAGCCACTTGATTTCATTGTGCTAACACTTAATCAAGTTTTGTGGCTTTAAGTTTTAAGCTTTTACAGGATCACCTATTCACCCCCCCCCCTCTAGGTGCTCTCAGGATGTGAGAAAAGCAAGGGTGAGCTCACATACGTTCATCGCTCAATAAGTTGTGGGGAATAATGTGCATGATCTCACTTACGGTGGGGGCTCATGTGAAGTGTAAGGCTTACCAAAGAAGATGGTCAAATCTGAACATTGCTTTTATCAAGTTGGTCAAAATTTATTAGCAATTACTAAGTATAAGTAGATACCATCCCAGTTAAATAAAATATCACAATTAATAATAAAACTCACAATGCAATGCAAATGATAGATTAAGTTCAATTCCATTAGTTACTCATGTGAGGGTCTGAGCCGCTCTTGACCGTGAGCATGGCTGATATACCAGTTTTACACTCTGTAGAGGTTACACATCTTTACCCATAAGTCATGTTACACATTTGCCAAGGGATCGCGACTTCCCATTCATATCTACCAAGGAGACGAGGCATGGTAGCACTACAAGGCCTTTCCAAAGTTCCACTAGTTCGAGAAAACCCACTACGGATTCAGGAAGAAGGAAGCATAGGAATCCCTTGTCCGAAAAGATTTATAGACAGTTCGACCCAAGGACCTCCCTATACTCTGCAGCGACACACTCCCTGTTTGCCCCTTTCGGGTAAGGTAATCTCTCCCTAGCTTTCCTAATTACTTGGCCAAGATCTCGTGAATGGGCCCCACACGTAAGCGGCTGTGGGTGAGGAAGGGAGACTCAAACAGTGGGTTGGGCCGGCTGGTCGAGTGGCCCACGCGGGCATGAAGCGGGAAAAGCCTGGGTTGGCCAAGGGTTAAAGGATTTGGACCAGGTGTGGTCCTCCTCTTTTCTTTTCTTTTCTTTTCTTTTTATTTTTTGTTTTGTTTTCTATCTCCTGATTTCAAATTTCAATTTCAAATTTGGTCCTGAGTTTCAAACACACATTAGATTCATAAATCAAAGTCTCAGCATGGGGTGCAATAGTTATATAAATAGTTATATATATATATATATATATATATATATATATTTATGCTAATTATTATTTTATCCATTTATGGGGATGCTTTCGATTCTATAGTTTATAGACAAAAATGGTTATTCTTTTTAGTATAGATAGTCTCTAGTGTATAAATCCCATGAACAAAACAATTCATTTATATAAACCATTGAAAGTCTAAATGTTTCATTTATTTTATGAAATTCATAATTAAAAATTCTAGTATAAAGATTTAACTCTAACTTTTGAACTACCAAGAATTTATGTACTTTTAGGGAAATACACCTTACAAAGAAAGGAAACCATTATTAAATGTTATTATTTTTTAACTCAAACTTTTTTTGGAGAGTTTTCTAAATCACCAAAATCTAATTTTGTGTGTTATAGACGTTTATGTAGTGTGGACCCCCGGAGCGAGCGTTCGCTTTGGGAGTCCTGATTGCACCATCAGCAATGAAGAAACAATGGACAAGGCCTCGAAAGCCACAGTTCCCTCAACAATTGGCTCACTCGACATCATCGAAAGCCTTGACCACCTCCAGTTTGGTCCCATAGGAGGTGGTAACGGCCGGTGGTGTGTGCCGCAATCCACCTTCACCAAGATCATGGGGATGCTAGACCCCGCCCGAGATTCATTCCATGGCCTCCCCCTGTCAGGGTTAGAAGACATGCCTGATTCCCCATCGAACGGGATCAACCAAATCTTGGCCTAGGAGTGCCTCATGGTCACCTTGGCAGGGGACCCCTCCGCGTTCGTGGAAAACCCTGAGGGGGCCCTTGTCGATGCCACGATGTACGTTGCGGCGTATGCCCCGCTCCGATATGACCTGCCATCTTGGGAACCACCGCTGGGGCGGCCGAGGTCCCTCCACTAGGGGGTGAGGGTTGCTGCGATGGCGAACAGTGCAGCTACGACAGAGCACCTGGTAAGCAAGCCCCATAACAAGTGACATTCGTTGTCGCTTGATCTATGGCAGGGTTAGCCCACCACGGTTTCCCCAAGCAAGTCAGAACGTCGTGGACGCAGCGATGCTCTTAAACAAGCTCCCTGAGGCGGAATCTCCGAGCGAACTAATGAGAGCACCTAGAGGGGGGTGAATAGGTGATCCTGTAAAAACTTAAAACTTAATGCCACAATCTTGATTAAGTGTTAGAGCAATAAAGCCAAGTGGCTAGAAAGGAGTTCATGCAAAACACAATAACCACAAAGATATCAACACAGAGAGGCACAGTGGTTTATCCCGTGGTTCGGCCAAGTTCACCACTTGCCTACTCCACGTTGTGGCGTCCCAATGGACGAGGGTTGCAATCAACCCCTCTCAAGTGATCCAAAGATCCACTTGAATACCACGGTATTTCTTTTCCTTTCACTATATCCCGTTTGTGAGGAATCTCCACAACTTGGAGTCTCTCGCCCTTACAAAAGATGATAACAAATGAACACGGAAGTAAGGATGGGATGAGCAACACACACAAGTTCACAGCAATACGCACACACACGGGCAAGACTTGAGCTCAAATGAATATCACAAAGTTCTCACTAGAACGGAGCTCAAATCACTAAGAATGTCAAACGAGTGCGCAAAGACGAAGTGTGAATGATCAAGAATGCTCAAAGTATGCTTGGTAGTCTCCTCCATGCGCCTAGGGGTTCCTTTTATAGCCCCAAGGCAGCTAGGAGCCGTTGAGAGCATTCCAGGAAGGCAATTCTTGCCTTCTGTCGACTGGTGCACCGGACATTCCGGTGCACCACCGGACAATCCGGTGCACCACCGGACACTGTCCGGTGCGGATTTCTTTCCTGTTCTGGCGCAGCCGACCGTTGAAGGTTTGGAACCGTTGGCGCACCGGACACTGTCCGGTGCACACCGGACAGTCTGGTGCCCCCTTCAGACTGTTGGCCTGGCCACGCGTCACGCGTGGATTGCGCGGCCGACCGTTGGCTCACCGGACAGTCCAGTGCACACCGGACAGTCCGGTGAATTTTAGTCGTACGCCGCCGACGAAATCCTAAGAGCGGCTTTTTCACCAGAGCCAGCCTAGCGCACCGGACACTATCCGGTGCACCACCGGACAGTCCGGTGCACCTAGACTGAGCAAAGTCTTGGCTGCTCGAGCCACGTCTTTTCCAATTGTCTTTTCTCTGATTCTAGCACTTAGACAAATATGTTAGCACACTAAAACCAATGTACTAAGTCTAGAATCATACCTTTGTATTGATTTGCACTTTGTCCACCCTTTGGCATATACTCATTCCCTTAATGTGTGTTGGGCACTTAATCACCAAAATCTTATAGAAATGGCCCAAGGGCACATTTTCCTTTCAATCTCCCCCTTTTTGGTGATTTATGCCAACACAACAAAAAGCAACTAAAAGAAGCGCAACATCAATGCAAATGATAACACATATTTGTTTTGATTCAAATTTGGCATATTTGGATCATTCTTTGCCACCACTTGGTTTATTTTTGCAAATCAAACTCAACTTCCTATCTCTAAGTCAAATTCACTAGTTGAGGCATAGAGAGAGGTATTCCAAGAGAAACTGATCACAGATTCAAAAACTCCCCCTTTTCCCATAATCAAACATTCTCCCCACAAGAGACCAACTTTTGGCAAAAAGAGACACTTAGAGTATTTTGATAAAACAAAAGCTCTAACTCTACTTTTTCAAAATTCTCAAGTGGTAGCTGATCCATTTCTTGCTTTGGCCCTTAATTTCTCCCCCTTTGGCATCAAGCACCAAAACGGGATCATTTTTGGCCCTCAAACCCCATTGCCTCACCAAAATTGTCAATTAAGAGCAAAAGGAAATAAGAGACATGGAGATGAACTTGGAGTAAGTTACCCTCTTATCGGAGTGCAGTGGAAGTCTTTCATGGTCCAAGTCCACCTTTCCCTTTCAATCCACCTTTGAGACTAATTTAAGAACACTCAAGCACATGGTTAGTCCCAAAGAGTCAAGTTGTAGCACATCTCCCCCTAAATATGTGCATCACTTGCAAATGGACTTGTGAGGTCCGGGGAGTGCTTGTACAACTTGAGCACCATAAATAAACAACAAAATGCATAAGGAACATGATCAAGGCATAAAACACATGTATGCTATAAATCAATCCAAGTTCTGCGAATCTAAGACATTTAGCTCACTACGCAGCCTGCAAAAGGTCTTCTCATCTAAAGGCTTGGTAAAGATATCGGCTAGCTGGTTCTCGGTGCTAACATAAAATACTTCGATATCTTCCTTTTGTTGGTGGTCTCTCAAAAAGTGATGCCGGATGTCTATGTGCTTTGTGCGGCTGTGTTCAACAGGATTATCCGCCATGCGGATAGCACTCTCATTATCACATAGGAGTGGGACTTTGCTCAGATTGTAGCCAAAGTCCTAGAGGGTTTGCCTCATCCAAAGTAGTTGTGCGCAACACTGTCCTGCGGCAACATACTCGACCTCAGCGGTGGATAGGGCAATGGAAGTTTGTTTCTTAGAACTCCAAGACACCAGGGACCTTCCTAAGAATTGGCACGTCCCTGATGTACTCTTCCTATCAACCTTACATCCAGCATAATCGGAGTCTGAATATCCAATTAAGTCAAAGGTAGACCCCTTTGGATACCAGATCCCGAAGCAAGGCGTAGCGACTAAATATCTAAGAATTCGCTTCACGGCCACTAAGTGACACTCCCTTGGATCGGATTGAAATCTAGCACACATGCATACACTAAGCATAATATCCGGTATACTAGCACATAAGTAAAGCAAGGAACCTATCATAGACCGGTATGCTTTTTGATCAACGGACTTACCTCCTTTGTGGAGGTCGACGTGTCCATCAGTTCCCATTGGAGTCTTTGCGGGCTTGGCGTCCTTCATCCAAAATCGCTTGATCAAGTCTTGTGTGTACTTCATTTGGGAGATGAAAGTGTCGTCCTTGAGTTGCTTCACTTGGAACCCAAGGAAGTAGTTCAACTCGCCCATCATTGACATTTCAAACTTTTGAGTCATCACCCTGCTAAACTCTTCACAAGACTTTTGGTTAGTAGAACCAAATATTATGTCATCGACATAAATTTGGCACACAAATAAGTCACCATCACAAGTCTTAGTGAATAAAGTTGGATCGGCTTTCCCAACCTTGAAAGCATTAGTGTTGGGGCGAAGGCGAAGATGCCACCCTTAGCTCGATGCCTTCGCCAGCCTCGCTGCACCAACGAAGACAAGATGACTGGCAGACTTACCCTTCGTCCCACGCGTCGCCGGACGAAGGCCTGTGATGAGGTCGTCCCATCCCGCGGCCCCGTCCAACATGGAGACCCACGTGTGATCCGGCCCATTGTAACAGGCCCTGCGTGGCCGCTGCGCATCATGGGCCTAATTTGTAAAGGTCTCCCTGTAATTACAGTCTGTAACCCTGCTTTATGGGAATATTCCGGGGATAACCTAGGCGCCTGAGGGCACATGCGTCCTTAACTCAGGATGCTGGGCACTCAGATACCTATAAATACCCCCGCATGGTGCCCTTGAGAGGCTAGATTAACGGAGCTATTGCCATCTCGAATTGAAACTTTGTTTACGTTGCTCTCACTCCCCCGTTGGATCTGTTAGAAATATGCCCTAGAGATAATCATAGAGATGAGCATATTTCTTTGTATCCATGATATATATATTGCTTAATTGAATATCCATGGAAGGCACCTTGTATTGATTAGCAATTATGTGAATTGTTTGTGAGATTCTTTACTTATATGGTTATTCCAAATGACGTCCCTAGTCAGAGTCGATGACTAGCATATGTATTAGTTGATGACTACATTTCACAAGTCATGAACATGGAGATGTTAAACTAATAATGTGGGCGCATGTATGACATGAGGCTGGACCGACCCAACGTGAGATATTGTAATATAGTTCTCTTTTTTCAACATGAATACTGTATCCTTAGACCTGAGATTGTCGCATGTTCTCAAGATGTGAATTAACTTACTTAGGGACTATCAAACGCTATTCTGTAACTGGGTAGTTATAATGGTAGTTTTGGGTTTGTCAGGAAGCATGCTGTGAGACATGGTCAGTCAAGATGGAATTTGTCCCTCTCTTTGTGAGAGAGATATCTCTGGGCCCCTCGAGTGATTGGATCAAGAAATGCATGGTCGTGCTAGGGTTAAGAGTTAACCATTGAAAGGATTCCAATTCACAGTATCGAGAAAGAGAGGTCAGCTTAGAGCCAGACCAAATATCGTGAGACAAAGGGAACATCATGTACGTAATGTTGCAATGGTTCGTCTGATATGATCTTTACGTGCGCATAGGAGTTGACATGTCTTGCTAGAGACCGCTGTCAATTATTGGGCCAAGTAAGAGTACTCGGGCTATGTCTATTTGTACGTGAACCTATAGGGTCACACACTTAAGGGGAAGGAAGCCTAATTCGGATTAGATCCGAAATTAGACTGGGCTTTAGGGTTACTGATGGGCCTCGGTGTCAGAAGCCCACCATAACGCCTATATAATGAGGGGCGGGGGCGCGGTTAGGCTAACCCTAATTCACCACCAGCAAACGAGTAGCCACTCGCCTCTCGCCCTCGCCAAGCCGCCGTCGCGAACCTAGCAGTTCGGTAGACGGCGCTTCCTCCCTGTACGTGTGGATACCTCGAAGGTGCTGCATCTGGAGCACTTGGACGAACCGTGCGAGGACGTGAAGGACGCCGACGACTACACGGCACTGCTCGACGCGTTCGTCTACATCGAGACGTCTTCCGCTGCTCTGCGCGTCTAGTGGTAATTCCATGACCTATAACCGCAGTAGTTCTTGGTTTTATGGGGTTGATGCTACAGTGGTATCAGAGGCAGGTTCTGCGTAGTTTTAGGTCTGGATCTAGGTTCATGAGATGGATCTACTTGATGCACGGTTTGATTAGATCAATTGGTTATAAAGGGTTGAACTAGATTACATCGGATATGACTGAAGAGATTAGTTCGTCCTTCTCTGTTATGTGCGCGACTTGCCCCTACCGGCTGGAATCACCATCGGGGCTAACTGCGTACACAACCAGCAGATTGACGTAACAGATCGACGTCATGACCGGCCAACGGGACCGCCGTGGCTATCTGCTGTAGTGGCGAACATATAGAAACGTGTTTGTCTAACCTTTTTTTGCAGGACATCTTGTGATCGGTATGGCCATCATGTGTATATGATGCATATTAATGAATTATTCATGACCTGCGTGTCGTGACCAGGGCAATACGGCTGAAGCCACATGTATTGTCCAAATTTAATGTAATGACCTGCGTGTCAACATGTGATGATCCAAAGCGTATATGTAATTTCTTTACCAGCATACGTTAGATAGGTCTTGAAGGACTCATCACCTGAAGGATGGCATACCTACATCATGGAGATGGAGATCATCGTGATGGACAGATTATTGGAGATGGGGATCACCATGTGACAGCAAGCCATACCGAATCACAACTGTTGTGTGAATGCCATTCTTAATGTTCTACTTGTTCATATTGCATATATGTCCTTGCGTGCGATGATATAAGTAGGACGATCCCTCATAAATGTTTAAGCTTAAATGCCTCTCCAAACCTTGCACTATCATAAGTCTTGTACAATTGGTGGTGGGTCTATGAAATTAGGGTGCCACCAGTTTTCCTTGACTAGATAGGTTTGTATCGGATACGAACTGCAGAAAGGGTTGGTTAACTTAAACAAAGTCAGCTTAATGGTTAAGGACTTTGGGGCATAAGGTTGGGAGCCGAGACATAGAGATGTCACCCAACAACAGAAGTCATATATATGATATGATTAGCAAGGAGTTGCTTACCGATCTACCTTATCTTCTAACGGTGATGCTAAAGCTCACTAGTAGACTTGTTAGTTGTGGGTTCTGAATCACTAAGTATCAATCGAGGGATATTGATTTTAGTGGGAGTAGACTATTAAATGTTTAATATGATTTACTCTGTCATGGATATTTTTGTCTTAGTATTTTGCATTATTTTGTTGTAGATAAATGGCACCTAGCACACCAACATTTACTTTGCGATCAATTATTGAAAAGGATAAGTTAAATGGAACAAACTATACGGATTGGATCCGTAACCTGAGAATTGTTCTCAGGGCTGAAAAAAAGGAAGACGTTCTAGACACCCCACTGCCAGAGGATCCTGGTGAAAATGCAACTGCTGCAGCTAAAACCGCTTACAAGAAAGCAATGGATGCTAATCTTGAAGTGAGTTGCCTAATGCTTGCTTGCATGGAGCCTGAGCTACAGATGTGTTTTGAGACAAACCATGAGGCGCACGATATGATCGTGGCGCTCAAGGATATGTTCCAGACTTAGGCTAGGACTGAAAGGTTCAATGTGTCCAAAGCCTTTCTGGAATGCAAGCTAGCAGAAGGCGCAGCAGTTGGGCCACACGTAATCAAAATGGTTGGTTACAGTCAGAGGTTGGAGAAGCTAGGCTTCCCAATCAGCCAAGAGTTGGCCACTGACTTCATTTTGGCATCTCTTTCGCCCAGCTATGGAAACTTCATTACGAACTACCATATGCATGGGGCGGAGAGGGGCCTCAATGAACTATGTGGCATGCTGAAAACAGCAGAGGGGGACATAAAGAAAAGCGCTGGCAGCAGCGGCCATGTGATGGCGGTCCAAAACAAACCCAACTTTAAGAAGAAGGGTAAATCTCAAAAGAAGAAGGGCAAGGCAAAGGATACAGTATCCAAGCCAAATCAAAAGCCCAAGGCTGGACTAGCTGCAGATGCAGAGTGCTTTTATTGCAAAGAACTTGGTCACTGGAAAAGGAATTGCAAATAATACTTGGCCTCTATTAAGGATCGCGGCGGTAAGGGTACAGCCGCAGCAGGTACAATTGCTATTCACATTACAGAAATTTTTCTTGCTGATTCTTATATTAATTCTTGGGTATTTGATACCGGATCGGTTGCCCATATTTGCAATTCGATGCAGGGAATGATAAGAAGTAGAAGCGTGAAAAGAGGAGAAGTTGATTTCCGGGTAGGCAATAATGCAAGAGTTGCTGCGTTGACCGTCGGGACGATGCAACTCCACCTCCCATCAGGATTTATTTTGGAGTTAAATAATCGTTATCTAGTTCCTAGTATGAGTCGAAACATTATGTCTCCTTCATGTTTGATGAAGGATGGTTATTCATTTGCGAGTGAAAACAATGGTTGTGTGATCTCTAAGAATGACATGTTTGTGGCTTTTGCATCCATTATGAATGGGTTATTCATTTTAAATCTTGATGATGCACCTATCTGTAATATTAGTGCTAAAAGGCCTCGGCCTAATGATTTAAGTCCTACCTACATGTGGCACTGTCGTTTGGGTCATATAAGTGAGAATCGCATGAAGAAGCTTCATTCTGATGGGCTTTTAACTTCGTTTGATTTTGAATCATACGAGACATGTGAAGCTTGCTTACTTGGTAAGATGACCAAGGCGCCCTTCACGGGTTTATCGGAGAGGACATTAGATTTATTGGAACTCATACATACTGATGTGTGCGGACCAATGAGTACGACAGCTAGGGGAGGATTCCAATACTTCATAACCTTCACTGATGATTTTAGTAGATATGGGTATGTCTACTTAATGAAACACAAGTCTGAATCCTTAGAAAAGTTCAAAGAGTTTCAGAATGAAGTAGAAAATCAGCGTGGCAAGAAAATTAAAGCACTGCGATCGGATCGTGGAGGTGAATATTTGAGTCATGAGTTTAGCAATCATCTAAGGAGTTGTGGAATTGTTCCACATCTTACGCCGCCTGGAACGCCTCAGAGGAATGGCGTGTCTGAGCGACGTAATCGGACTTTATTGGATATGGTTCGATCAATGATGAGCCAGTCGGACCTACCTTTGTCGTTTTGGGGATACGCTCTAGAAACAGCAACTTTCACACTAAATAGGGTACCATCTAAGTCCGTAGTTAAGACACCATATGAGATGTGGACTAGGAAGACTCCTAGTTTGTCTTTTCTGAAGATTTGGGGTTGTGAGGTTTACGTCAAGCGACTTCAGTCGGATAAACTCACTCCAAAATCGGACAAGTGCATGTTCGTGGGATATCCAAAGGAAACTTTAGGATATTACTTTTACCACCGGTCAGAGGGCAAAGTGTTTGTCGCCCGGAACGGTGTGTTCTTAGAGAAAGAGTTTCTCAAAAGAGAGAAAAGTAAACAAAAGGTGTATCTTGAAGAAGTTCAGGATGAGCCAGTGGGACAAGATTCAACAAGTGATGCTAATGTAGCAGAACAAGTTGAGACGTCTATGGCAAGAGAATCACCACACCACAACCACGAAGGTCAGCAAGGCTTCGCGAGGCACGAGGAGAAGTGCTATTGTTGGGCAATGGGGAAGTGTTGTTGTTAGACAACGACGAACCTGCAACATATGCAGAAGCGATGATGGACCCAGATTCCGAGAAATGGCAAGTCGCCATGAGATCCGAGATAGATTCCATGGGAGAAAATCAAGTTTGGAACTTGGTTGACCCGCCTGATGGTATTAGACCCATAGAATGCAAATGGATCTATAAGAAGAAGAAAGACATGGATGGAAATGTTCACATCTATAAGGCTCGACTTGTTGCAAAGGGTTTTCGACAAGTTCAAGGAGTTGACTATGACGAGACATTCTCGCCAGTAGCGATGCTTAAATCTATTCGGATCATTCTAGCTATTGCTACATATTTCGATTATGAGATTTGGCAGATGGATGTCAAAACAGCTTTCCTTAATGGAAACCTAGATGAGGACGTGTATATGATACAGCCCGAGGGTTTTGTCGATCCGATCAATGCTGGAAAGATATGCAAACTTCAGAAATCCATTTATGGGTTGAAGCAAGCATCTCGGAGTTAGAACATTCGTTTTGATGAAGTGGTCAAAGGGCTTGGTTTTCATCAGAATGAAGAAGAAGCTTGTGTTTACAAGAAGGACAGTGGGAGCGCTGTTGTATTTCTGATCTTGTATGTGGATGACATATTATTGATTGGGAATGACATTCCTATGCTGGAGTCCATCAAGGCTTCACTGAAAAAGAGTTTTTCTATGAAGGACTTAGGGGAAGCAGCATATATTTTGGGCATAAGGATCTATAGAGATAGGTCGAAGAGGCTTATAGGATTAAGTCAAGATACGTACATTGACAAGGTTTTGAAACGGTTCAACATGGAACAGTCCAAGAAAGGGTTCTTACCTATGTCACATGGTAAACACCTTAGCCAGATGCAATGTCATGCGACGGCTAATGAGCGGGAGCGCATGAGTAAGGTACTATATGCCTCAGCAATTGGATCAATCATGTATGCCATCATAAGTACACGCCCAGATGTTTCATACGCTATAAGTGCTACGAGTAGGTACCAGGCTGATCCAGGTGAGGATCACTGGACAACGGTAAAAGGAATTCTTAAGTACTTAAGAAGGACTAAAGATATGTTCCTGGTATATGGGGGTAAGGAGGAGCTCGTTGTAACTGGTTACACTGATGCTAGCTTCCAAACTGACCCAGACGAGTTAAAATCGCAATCAGGTTTTGTGTTCACAATAAATGGTGGTGCTGTTAGTTAGAAGAGTTCCAAACAGGAGACTGTGACTGATTCTACAACAGAAGCCGAGTACATTGCAGCTTCTGAATCTGCGAAGGAAGGTGTTTGGATAAGAAAGTTCCTCATCGAGCTTGGTGTGTTTCCTAATGCATCTAGTCCATTGAACCTCTACTGTGACAACAATGGGGCTATTGTGCAAGCTAAGGAGCCAAGGAACCACCAGAAAAACAAACACGTACTGCGGAAGTTTCACCTCATACGGGAATTCATTAGGCGGGGTGAGATAAAGATATGCAAAATACATACGGATTTGAATGTTGCTGATCCTTTGACAAAACCTCTTCCACAACCTAAGCATGAGGCACACATGAGATCTATGGGTATTAGATATCTTCTAGATTAACTCTAGTGCAAGTGGGAGACTGTTAGAAATATGCCCTAGAGATAATCATAGAGATGAGCATATTTCTTTGTATCCATGATATATATATTGCTTAATTGAATATCCATGGAAGGCACCTTGTATTGATTAGCAATTATGTGAATTGTTTGTGAGATTCTTTACTTATATGGTTATTCTAAATGATGTCCCTAGTCAGAGTCGATGACTAGCATATGTATTAGTTGATGACTACATTTCACAAGTCATGAACATGGAGATGTTAAACGAATAATGTGGGCGCATGTATGACATGAGGCTGGACCGACCCAACGTGAGATATTGTAATATAGTTCTCTTTTTGCAACATGAATACTGTATCCTTAGACCTGAGATTGTCGCATGTTCTCAAGATGTGAATTGACTTACTTAGGGACTATCAAACGCTATTCCGTAACTGGGTAGTTATAAAGGTAGTTTTGGGTTTGTCAGGAAGCATGATGTGAGGCATGGTCAGTCAAGATGGAATTTGTCCCTCTCTTTGTGAGAGAGATATCTCTGGGCCCCTCGAGTGATTGGATCAAGAAATGCATGGTCGTGCTAGGGTTAAGAGTTAACCATTGAAAGGATTCCAATTCACAGTATCGAGAAAGAGAGGTCAGCTTAGAGCCAGACCAAATATCGTGAGACAAAGGGAACAGCATGTACGTAATGTTGCAATGGTTCGTCTGATATGATCTTTACGTGCGCATAGGAGTTGACATGTCTTGCTAGAGGCTGCTGTCAATTATTGGGCCAAGTAAGAGTACTCGGGCTATGTCTATTTGTACGTGAACCTATAGGGTCACACACTTAAGGGGAAGGAAGCCTAACTCGGATTAGATCCAAAATTAGACTGGGCTTTAGGGTTACTGATGGGCCTCGGTGTCAGAAGCCCACCATAACGCCTATATAATGAGGAGCAGGGGCGCGGTTAGGCTAACCCTAATTCACCACCAGCAAACGAGTAGTCGCTCGCCTCTTGCCCTCGCCAAGCCGCCGTCGCGAACCTAGCAGTTCGGTACGTGACGCTTCCTCCCTGTACGTGTGGATACCTCGGAGGTGCTGCATCTGGAGCACTTGTACGAACCGTGCGAGGACGTGAAGGACGCCGACGACTGCACGGCACTGCTCGACGCGTTCGTCTACATCGAGACGTCTTCCGCTGCTCTACGCGTCTAGTGGTAATTCCATGACCTATAACTGCAGTAGTTCTTGGTTTTATGGGGTTGAAAATTTTGTTTTGCGCTAGCGTAGCCTCCCCATAATCCTACAGGATCAACTTGCTCAGGAGAGCAAGTTCCAACATTTGGCGCCCACCGTTCGTGCTACGGAAAAACCATCCGCGATGGCACCCAAGAGAGCTAGCTCGAAGGCTGACGAGGCTGCGAAGGCAGCACTGCTGGCCGAGAAAAAGGGCAAGGCCCTCGTCGACACCACCCACCAAGAGGCCACCGAAGACGACGCACTCAGCAAGAGACAACGCAACGAATAACCCACTCCCGAAGGCAGTCTCTGCACCTACAGCTCTGGAGGACAACCGCAACTTCCCCCAGGCTTCGCTCCACCGGAGGGCGCGGACGTCATCGAGGACGGCGAAGTCATCGGCGTTTTAGCGGAAGAGCAGCTACAGTTGCACGCCTTGCGCATCAAGAACCGCAACCTCCAGAAACAAAAAGAAATCCTTGAGGCCAAGCGCCAACGTGTGTCTGCACAAGCTAAGGTGCGACAGATGATACGCGACGAAGAGCAGAAGGCCCAGGAGCTCGAACAAGAGATTGCGCTCATGCAGCGCGAAGGCCACCTCGGCCTGCAACACGGCCCTCCCCTACAGCAGCGCGCACAAGTCGAAGACCTGTACTTCCCTCAGCACGGCCACGCCATCCCACACGCCGCGGCATTCCAAGGTGTTAACTACCTTGACGAGCGAAGTCCCCTGGCGCCACACCTGCAAGTGTCACCATGGCCCGCCAACTTCAGGGCAGGGACCTATCCCAAGTACAACGGCAGCACTGACCCAGCACAGTACATCATGAGTTATCAGGTCGCCGTTGCATCATCCGGAGGGGACGACGCCACCATGGCCAAGTCATTCATCATCGCCCTTGAAGGCCCAGCCCTCACCTGGTACACCAGGTTGCCCCCACTGTCCATCGACTCCTGGAGAAGTCTCCGGGACAAATTCTTGCTCAACTTCCAAGGGTACCGCCCAGACACCGACGCCTTGACTGAGCTTTCACTCTGCAAGCAGATGGAAAAAGAGACTCTGCGGGAGTACTACCGCAAGTTTCTGACCCTCAAGTCACAACTGCCTTCGGTCGATGACCAGATCGCCATCCACTACGCCATCAGCGGCCTTTGGGCCGGCGTCCTTTATAGCCACTGCATCAGGGATCCGCCCAAGAACCTCCAGGAGCTGTATCAGCTATTTGAAAAATACGCCAGATCCGAGGAGCTCCACCAGCGCAAAGTCGAGTCTCAGAGGAAACCCAAAGACACTCCACAGTCCAGCCGCACGTGGACGAGGCCCTCGCAGGCAGACTCCGGTCGGGACGGCCGCAATCAACAACAGGTGCACAACATCGCCAACCAGAACCCTGCTGGCGAGGCCCCTCGCCGCCAGGAGTATCCCCCCCAGGGCCGCGGAAACGGAACTCACGGTCGGGGCAGGGGACGCGCGCAGCAGCCGCGCAGATTTTACTGCATATTCCACGGCGAAGACTGCACCCACCCTACAAGAGACTGCCCAGAAACGAAGGCAACCAGAGACAGGATGGCACGAGCGCAACCAGCCGACAACCCTAGAGTTGTCACGCACACATACCAGCAACCCCTTCAGCCATACAACCACGGCCCTGCTCCGCACCCACCGCACCACGCATACCAACATCACCAGGAGGTACAAATCGTACCTCCCCCACCCCCACCCCCACCCCCGCACCAGCAACAGCAAAACATCCACCACCACAACCACCTCCATGCCCCAAAGCAAGAAGACTTCGTCGATCAACCGTATCGCGGAGTCATTCACATGATCACTGGGGGGTCTAGCGCATACTTCAACAGAAAGCGGCAGAAGAGGGACCATTACCGCAGCGTCAACCACGTCGCCGTCACCGGTCCAGTCGTGCAGACAAAGTGGTCCCATGTACCATTGACCTTCGACGCCCGCGACATCGACCTGCGCAGCGCACCACACATCGACGCCATGGTTATCAACTGCAGCGTGGCAGGATGGGATCTGCACAAAGTCTTAGTCGACAATGGCAGCCAGGCAGATATCATTTTCCTCCATGCCTTCGATCGCATGGGCATAAGCCACAGTCTGCTCAAGCCTTCAGACAACCCGCTGTACGGCTTCGGCGGCAAGGGCACCTTTCCTATCGGCAAAATAGAGTTACCTCTCTCCTTCGGTGTAGCACACAATGCCCGAAGTGAGCAAGTCACATTCGACATCGTCGACATGGTGTACCCGTACAATGCCATAATGGGCCGAGGCTCCATCAACAAGTTCGAGGCAGCCATTCACGAACTTTATCTGTGCATGAAGATCCCAGGTCCACAAGGCGCCATCACAGTCTACGGCAACCAGCAGGCTGCGCGTAACATAGAAAGAGACTTCGTTCCCGGGCAAAGAAACATACACTACCTCACGGCCCAGCGCGAGGTCCCCGAATCTGCCAGCCCAACCGCCAAAGAACATGACAAAGCACAGCTGCAAAGCAACGACGAGACCAAGACTGTCCCCCTCGACAAGGCGACACCCAAGCAGACTGTCACCATCAGCGAAGACCTCACTTCGCATGACGAGGAGAGACTCCTCTGCTGTCTGTCCAAGAATAAAGACGTCTTCGCCTGGTCCGCCCTCGACCTGGTTGGAGCCAGTCGCTCCATCATCGAGCACAGCTTGGGAATTGACCCTTCAGTAAGGCCGAAGAAACAGCGGCTGCGCAAGATGTCTGATGAGAAGACAGAGGCCGCCAAGGCTGAGGTACATCGCCTGCTTGAGGCCAAATTTATCGAGCCAATTGCCTACCCTACATGGCTCGCCAACGTAGTGATGGTGCACAAGAAGAGCGGCAAATGGCGAATGTGTATCGATTTCACCAGTCTTAACAAGGCCTGCCCCAAGGACAACTTCTCGCTGCCTCGGATCGACAAAATCGTCGATAGTGCGGCCGAGTGCGAAGTCATGTCACTCCTCGATTGCTTCTTCGGCTACCATCAAATATACATGAAGGAGGAGGACAAGGCGAGCACCAGCTTCATAACACCCTTCGGCACGTATTGCTTCATCAGAATGCCGGAGGGACTTAAGAACGCCGGGTCCACTTTCTCTCGGGTCACCAAAACGGTGCTCGAGGGCCAAGTCAGCAGAAATATATTCACGTATGTGGACGACATCGTCGTGGCCAGCAGAAGCAAGGAAGACCATCTGGCCAACCTCGCCGAAACGTTTGCGAACATGCGGGACGCACGACTTCGCCTGAACCCCGAAAAGTGCGTCTTCGGTGTTCGCCAGGGGAAAATCTTGGGCTACCTGGTGTCACACCGCGGGATTGAAGCCAATCCAACCAAAATCTAGGCTATCATCAATATGACGCCCCCGCAGTCAGCCAGAGACGTGCAACGACTGACAGGCAGGTTGGCTGCCCTCAACAGATTCATCTCCAAATCTGCAGAGCGAAGCCTCCCTTTCCTCAAAACACTCCGCGGCGCAAAAGACTTCGCATGGGGACCAGAGCAGGCAGCGGCCTTCGCTTCATTAAAGCAGTACCTGTCAGAATTGGCGATTCTTACAAGCCCCGACCCCTCGCTACCCCTGTTGCTCTACATCGCGGCTTCGCCGCATGCGGTCAGCGCAGCGCTGGTTCAAGAGCAAAGCAGAGAGGGCACAATCAGGCAATGTCCAGTTTATTATGTCTTCGAAGTACTTATGACATCCAAATGTAATATGACGGAACTGGAAAAAATAGCCTATGCAGTTGTTATGGCCTCGCACAAATTGTGCCATTATTTTGAAGCATTCAAGGTCCGGGTCACCTCAGATAGGGGACTCGGCGAATTATCAGAAACTCGGAGGCATCAGTCCAGATTGCCAAATGGGCAGCCGAACTCTCCGGCTACCACATCACATTTGAACCCAGGACAACCATCAAGTCACAAGTCCTAGCAGACTTCGTCGTCGACTGGACTGGGCCAATAACACAGCCGGACCCGTCTGTAGAGAAGGTGTGGACAATCCATTGCGACGGCACATGGTGCCATGCGGAGGCAGGCGCCGCTGCAGTCATTACTTCACCCACAGGGGTCAAGCACAGATACGCAGCACGCCTCAGCTTTGCTTTGGAGTCTGACAGATGCACTAACAATATAGCAGAATATGAAGCTGTCATCCTCGGCCTTCGCAAGCTAAGGGCCCTTGGCGTCACCACCTGCATCATCAGAACAGACTCCAAGGTAGTCGTCGGCCAAGTCGAGAAAGACTACGCAGCGAAGGACCCCGCACTTATGCAGTACCTCGCAGCTATCCGTAGTCTCGAGAGGCAATTCAAAGGTTTCACCTTGTAGCATGTGGACCGAGCCAAGAATGACGAGGCCGACGCATTGGCCAAGGCAGCCGCCAGAGGCGAGGCCCTGCCCTCCGACGTATTCTACCATGTCATCGGCACGCCAGCCGTCCGCAGCCCAGAGGGGCTCCAAATAACCAATGACAGCGAGGGCCACCGCATAGTCAACCTTATCATGACCGAAGACTGGCGGGCACCAATAACCCTGTTCCTGCAGGGGTACTATCATCCAACCGACATCAATGAGGCCAAGCGCCTCAAACATCGAAGCCGGGACTTCGCACTAATTGAAGGCCAGCTTTACAAGAAGGGGGTCAGTCAACCCATGCTTAAATGTGTCACCGAGACCGAAGGCGTCCAAATTCTGCGTGAAGTCCACAGCGGGACTTGCGGCTCTCACGCAGGGCCTAGGGCCCTAGCCACAAAGGTAATCCGTCAAGGTTTCTACTGGCCCGCCATGATCTGCGCCGCAAATCGGGTCACAAGGTCCTGTGAAGCCTGCCAGAAATTTTCTCCACGCTCGGGAAGCCCTTCGCAATTCACGAAGCTAATCGCCCACACATGGCCTCTTCAGCGTTGGGGCCTGGACATTGTCGGGCCCCTGCCCACGGCCCAGGGGAACCTCAAGTTCACCTTCGTCGCTGTCGAGTATTTTACCAAATGGATCGAGGCGAGGGCTGTATCCGCAATAACATCGAAGACTGCCCAGAAATTCTTCTGGCAAAACATTGTTTGCCGCTTCGGAGTCCCGTCCGAACTCACAGTTGACAATGGCAAGCAATTTGATAGCCAAGACTTCAAGGATTTCTGCTTCTCCATTGGCACCAAGCTTGCCTTCGCCTCAGTATACCACCCGCAATCCAACGGAGTTGTGGAACGCGCAAATGGCAAAATTTTCACAGCCATCAAGAAGATGCTCCTCGACGACAAAAAGGGCAAGTGGGCCGACCTGTTACCTGAAGCGGTCTGGGCACTAAACACGACTGAGTGCAGGGCGACTGGGTTCACCCCTTTCCGCCTTCTATATGGATCGAAGGCCATGACCCCGCAAGAAATAAAACATGGGTCACCACGGACAGTCCCGTCAGCCGTCCCCGACGTGGACGAGCCCACTTCGAAGGACCTCATCGACGGAGACCGTGTCTTCACCCTACAGGCTCTAAACAAATACCAAGATCAAACAAAAGCATGGCGCGACCACACGGTCATCCCGAGGGAATTCAGCGAAGGAGACCTCGTACTCGTCCGGACAGCTCGGACAGAGTCTCGGGGCAAGCTGGAGCCCAAGTGGGAGGGCCCTTTCATCGTCAAGACGAAGGCGTCCCCCAGCGCGTACAGGCTCACAACGCCATCCGGTGAGGACTTGGAGCATTCTTGGAACATTGATAATCTCCGCAAATTTTTTGTTTGGCTCCTCAGGGCCAGCTCGCCCTTGTAATTCGCAAAACAATTTTATTCTGGCCCGCACTATTTTCCTCCTGGGGGGTGAGGTTTTTAACGAGGCGGAGCCATGTAATACACACGCGAAAAATCCCCCGCAAAATTCTACGTCGAAAAAAGACCGCATCGACGGTCTTCGACATTCGACCAATACAAAGTCATCGCGAGGGGCAGCGCTGGCTACCCTCGCGTGCGACACTCTGCGCAAAAGTCGCCTAAGGGTGCAGCCGGACTAGCACAACAAGTGCGCAAAATCGAAGTCTTCCTCGAAAGACTATCCGTGCAAAAGTCGCCTAAGGGTGCAGCCGGACTAGCACAACAAGTGCGCAAAACCGAAGTCTTCCTCAAAAGACTATCCGTGCAAAAGTCGCCTAAGGGTGCAGCCGGACTAGCACAACAAGTGCGCAAAATCGAAGTCTTCTTCAAAAGACTATCCGTGCAAAAGTCGCCTAAGGGTGCAGCCGGACTAGCACAACAAGCGCGCAAAATCGAAGTCTTCTTCAAAAGACTATCCGCGCAAAAGTCGCCTAAGGGTGCAGCCGGACTAGCTCAACAAGCGCAAAATCGCAGGCGCATTACATCCGTGCAAAAGTCTACACCAAGAAACTGTCCGCGCAAAGACCGACTACAGGTGCAGCCGGACCGACATAATAAATGTGCTAGACCAAGTGTGCAACGCCCCTATGGACATAGCCGGATGCGCGAAGGCGCACAACCTCATCATACAAACTATAGTTACACACGTACAATGAGGGCATCACACCGTACATTGGTTCAACCTTCGGAATGATTCCCATCTCCCTATAGTTAAATAGCATTATCCTAAGCTCCTCACCCTCAAAAAGACTTCGCAGCTCCCCCTCACCTACACTCGCCCCAACCGGTGAGGATAACAATTCCCGCTTGCCAGCCCTGCCCACACGAAGCCGACCGCCATCCACTTCACTCACTCTACGCTTCGCCACCGCCCTTCGTCGCCTACGCCCAGCACTCGGACCAGGCAAAACTTCAGCATCCGTAACACGTGGAGAAGCCTCCGCCGCAGCCACATCCAAGGCCGCAAAGTAATCCAAGTCCTCATCCGAAGACTCTTCCGTCCACACAACCGAACTCCCAGAGTCATCAAACTCAGAAAACTTAGACACAGACTCATCCGATTCATTTCCAGCGACCAAGGTCGAAGCCGCCACAAAATTAGCAGTAGCGGTTGCGTGCGCAGGCACAAAATCCTGAACCTGCGCAGCAACCAAGGTTCAGTAACACAGACAAAATTCTCTAACTACCCCACACCCACTAGGCCACCTGCGAAGACCCAGCCGCCGCCATGGGATCCTCCGCTGCCAGCTCCGTCGCCGCCTTCGGGGGATCCTCCACCATCGGCACAATGGCTGGCGACGAGCCTCCACCGGACACAGTAGACGCAGGGGCAGCGAGGGAGCCTTCACCGGTTTTCGGGGGCGGTGTCGGGTCGACCTCAGCCTCGGCCACCACCGGGTTGGCCTCCGCTTCGGGCTGCGCGCTGTTCAGGGGTCCGAAGTCCTCCACGTCCTCGGCACGTGCCATCTACAACACAGCACACCGATTCAGCAAGCCCACGTATACCCACATTCAACGACACGAAACAAAAGGCAAACTTTACCTGATCCCTCGCCCGGTCAGACCGCTCCCTAAACACCTCCCGATCGTAGGGGCCCCACATCCGGTCGAAGAGGGCCCCCGCGGAGTCCTTCACCACAGGATCTTCGACCTTAAAAATCTCGCGCCCAAAGTCTTCATCAGATTAGTCGAAGCCCTCATAGTGACTGCACCCCTCGCGGGACAGCGCGTTCATAGCCCCTTCGCAAGTGACGAGGGAGGCAAAGGACATGAATCCCTCCATGATGGTCGAGAGCGCCAACAATTCCTCTTGTAGCCACTCGAGGAAGCGAAGGCCCGCCTCTCGGTCGGGCACCTCGAAGTCAGCAGTCCGCGCACCCAGCTCGCGGTACGAGTCCATGAGTTGTTTGCGCGTCCGCTCAACTTCCGAGTGCGTGGAGGCCTCGGCCCTCTCCATGCGGGCCTGCAGAGCGTTGAACCGCACCTCCCATTCCTCGGCGCGCTGGCTGGCGAGACTCCCCTCCACCCGTGCCAGTTTGGCCTCCGCCTGCGCCGCCTGCGCCTTGGCGATGGCCTGGTTGGCCTCCCTCCTCTCCTCCACCAGCTGGCGCCAGAGGTCCGTCCTCTCGCCCTCCAGGGCGGCCACCTTCTCCGCCATCTTGCGGCACTTGCTATCCGCAGCCGACTTCTCCCGGACGGTGTCAGCGTGCTGCGCCCGAAGTCTCTCGACTTCGGCAGACACATCTGCAGTAAGGGCACCCGACGCCATGCGGTCGGCGAAGTCAGCCGCCTAACAGACACACATGAGACCACAATCCCCATGAAAGCGGCAAACACCAAAGTCGGCGGGACACAGTGCCCGCTTCGTCCTTGACGGCAGTGACCGCCAAAATCTCGCCGCCAGCGCTGAAAGCGCTACCCTTCACCCCAAGCACCGCGGTAGACGTCGTGGTTGCCACCGCCGGCAGAACAACAACAAGTTGCCCCTCGTCCGATCCTGCAACATATCACCAATCAAAAAAATGCTTACCAACGAGATAGTCGTCCACGCTAATATTTGTGCCGAAGTCGGCAACGCGTTTCCCCGGCGAAGGCAGTTCCCGGACCTTCGCAGCTCCGTCCGGGGCTGACTTGGTTCCGCCGGCGCCGACCGCCTTCGCGCTCTCCGGCACCTTGCTGGACCCAGGGGTGGTCGGCTTTGCAGCCAGCGTCAGCTGGCTACCGACGGGGACGGTAGCCTTCGCAGTCCCCCGCGCCCTCTTCGGCCTAGCTTCGGGGAGCCTGATGACCGCCCGGTGCTTCTGCGCAGCATCCTGGCGATCCTTGTTCATCACTGCCGACACAACAGCAGCAATATTCTGTCCGTAAGGAAACACTCTCAAGTCACAAGCCATGCGAGACATAAAAAAGTCTTCGCCAGCCGCACGGGAGATAGGAACGTGCTTGGGCCATCGACCCCCGGTAACCTCCAGCATCCGCGCCGAAGACTCCCGGAGCTCGGGCGAAGACATCCTTCCCCCGGGGGCCGCGCATGTCCCCATCAACTCCATAGCGAAGCTATCGGAGACCCCCAATTCTCCCACCGCAGTACCTAGCATCCTCTTTTTAGTGGATGGGGCGGCCTCCGGCGCGGGGTCGTCCTCGGTCACAGCCGCTGGTTTTTTCCCGCGGCGGTCGACGACGTCCTCCCCGGGATAACCACCATACGGCAAACAATTCAACTCGAAGAACCTATTCAGGCGGTCGTTGGATCCACGTATATCCCAACTCCGCTGGGCCTCCGTCTTCGGCACATAGCGCCCAACAATTCTCACCACCCCATCCTCCGCCTCACGCACAACCGCGGCAGGATCCCGCCCTCGCACATCCAAATCAAAAGGCGGACTTCGCACCTTCCGTCCACCTAGAGAGGGCATCTCGCGAGGGCATACTTCGCCCAGCTCCCATCCATGCGCCAAGGGCCACACCCCATATCCTATGAATTCCTCAACCAGATCGCGCCCACTACTCGTGCGGGCAGCAATCCGAAGGGCCCTCTCATTTTCATCATCCTTCACCACTTCAAATGGCGGGTACGCCACATAATAATGAGAACACATAATGGCGGCAGGGAGCCCTTGGTGATCTTTGACTTCAGCCTCCGAAACATAAAACCAGTAGTCCCACCAGTTGCCCCACTTATTTCGGGCACAGGGGACCAGCTCCACAACTTCCATCGAAGTCTTTCCGGACTTCGGCGTGAAAGTGCACGATCTGAATTGCGCAATCTTATGTCCAATTTTTCTCTTCTGCCAGTGCAGACAGTATTGCTTGGCGAAGACCTCCACCGAAGGCTGACCACCATACGACGTTGTTGCCCAGACATACTTCGCCAATGCCACCACGGCGTTCGGTGTCAACTGATGAACCTGGACTTCGAACTTCTGCAGAACCTCCGACACAAAACGATGCGCAGGGAGGCGAAGGCCGACGATGAAAAATGCCTCAAAAACAACCAATTCGCCCTCGGGCTCGGGGACCTCCTCCGCCCCCGGGACCCGACCAACCCCGCCGCCAAAATACCCCAACCATTGCATATCTTGCATGCGGACCAACGACATCCGCGAAACACTGAATTCCACTGTATCGCCCGGTCGTAATTCCGCCGCCGCCACAGTGCCCGAGAGATCTTCAGAAGACGCCTCGGTCGTCGGCGTGGTCGCAGCAGACGAGGAGGAAGACGGCATGGCTACGTACCGTCGACGGTGGCGCGCGGTCTGCTTCACGTGGGCCAGTTCTCCGACGAACAGGAGCAAGGAGGGCAGACGAGCAAGCGAGCAGTTTGAAAGGCAGGCTAGGGTTTTCGCGGCGTGCAGAAATGTCCGCGCCGCCCCCGCCCCCGCCCCCTTTATATACACAGGGCGCGACGCTTCGGGAAGCCCGCAATCCAATAGTGCGGCGTCAATCAACGATCATGTCAAAAACCCCCCGCGGAACCACTTCGAGAGAGGGCAGCGTCTCCACCATCTAGCGACGCCTTCGGCACCAGATGACTTAGTCGAACTGGTCCCTCGGAGGGCAAATGTCGGGGCGAAGGCGAAGACGCCACCCTTCGCTCGATGCCTTCGCTAGCCTCGCTGCACCAACGAAGACAAGACGACTGGCAGACTTACCCTTCGTCCCACGCATCGCCGGACGAAGGCATGTGACGAGGTCGTCCCATCCCGCGGCCCCGTCCAACATGGAGGCCCACGTGTGATCCGGCCCATTGTAACAGGCCCTGCGTGGCCGCTGTGCATCACAGGCCTAATTTGTAAAGGTCTCCCTGTAATTACAGTCTGTAACCCTGCTTTATGGGAATATTCTGGGGATAACCTAGGCGCCTGAGGGCACATGCGTCCTTAACTCAGGATGCTGGGCACTCAGATACCTATAAATACCCCCGCATGGTGCCCTTGAGAGGCTAGATTAACGGAGCTATTGCCATCTCAAATTGAAACCTTGTTTACGTTGCTCTCACTCCCCCGTTGGATCAACTTGCTCGGGAGAGCAAGTTCCAACAATTAGCAATTAAAAAGTCTCTAAGGCATTCATACCATGCTCTTGGGGCTTGCTTAAGTCCATAGAGCGCCTTAGAGAGCTTACACACGTGGTCGGGGTACCGTTCATCCTCAAAGCCAGGGGGTTGCTCCACGTACACCTCCTCCTTGATTGGCCCGTTGAGGAAAGCGCTCTTCACATCCATTTGGAACAACCTGCGACTTGGGCATAACCTTTTGCCACAAGTCTAGCCTTGTTCCTTTGTCACCACTCCGTGCTCGTCTTGTTTGTTGCGGAATACCCACTTGGTTCCCACAACATTTTGCTTGGGACGTGGCACCAGTGTCCAAACTTCATTTCTCTTGAAATTGTTGAGCTCCTCCTGCATGGCCAACACCCAGTCCGGATCTAGCAAGGCCTCTTCTACCCTGAAAGGCTCAATAGAAGAGACAAAAGAGTAATGCTCACAAAAATTAACTAATCTAGAGCGAGTAGTTACTCCCTTGCTGATATCACCCAATATCTGGTCGACGGGATGATTCCTTTGAATCGTCGCTCGAACTTGAGTTGGAGGAGCTTGAGGTGCTTCTTCCTCCATAACATGATCATCTTGTGCTCCCCCTTGATCACACGCCTCTTCTTGATGAACTTGTTCATCATCTTGAGTTGGGGGTTGCACCATTGTTGAGGAAGAAGGTTGATCTTGCTCTGTTTGTTCCTGTGGTCGCACATCTCCAATTGCCATGGTGCGTATGGCGGCCGTTGGAACATCTTCTTCATCTATATCATCAAGATCAACAACTTGCTCTCTTGGAGAGCCATTAGTCTCATCAAATACAATCGCTAGAGACTTCAACCAAACCCGATGATTTGTTGAAGACCCTATATGCCTTTGTATTTGTGTCATAACCTAACAAAAACCCTTCTACAGCTTTGGGAGCAAACTTAGAATTTCTACCTTTCTTCACTAGAATATAACACTTGCTCCCAAAAACACGAAAGTATGACACATTGGGTTTGTTACCGGTTAGTAGCTCATATGAAGTCTTCTTGAGGAGGCGATGAAGGTAGACCCGGTTTATGGCGTGGCAAGCCGTGTTCACGGCTTCCGACCAAAACCGCTCGGGCGTCTTGAACTCTCCAAGCATCGTCCTCGCCATGTCTATGAGCGTCATGTTCTTCCTCTCTACCACACCGTTTTGCTATGGTGTGTATGGAGCGGAGAACTCATGCTTGATTCCTTCCTCCTCAAGATACTCCTCCACTTGAAGGTTCTTGAACTCGGACCCGTTGTTGCTCCTTATCTTCTTTACCTTGAGCTCAAACTCATTTTGAGCTCTCCTTAGGAAGCGCTTGAGGGTCTCTTGGGTTTTAGATTTATCCTGCAAAAAGAATACCCAAGTGAAGCGGGAAAAATCATCAACTATAACAAGACCATACTTACTTCCTCCTATGCTTAGGTAGGCGACGGGTCCGAAGAGGTCCATATGAAGTAACTCCAAAGGTCTTGACATGGTCATTGCATTTTTGATATGATGAGAGCTTCCCACCTGTTTACCTGCTTGACAAGCTGCACAAGGTCTATCTTTTTCGAAATTTACATTTGTTAGGCCTAACACATGTTCTCCCTTTAGAAGTTTGTGAAGGTTCTTCATCCCAACATGTGTTAAATGACGATGCCACAGCCAGCCCATGCTAGTCTTAGCTATTAAGCATGCATCTAGACCAGCCTCCTCCTTTGCAAAATCAACTAAATAAAGTTTGTTGTCTAGTACACCCTTAAATGCTAATGAACCATCACTTCTTCTAAAGACAGACACATCTACATTTGTGAATAAGCAATTATAACCCATATTACAAAGTTGACTAACAGATAACAGGTTATATCCGAGCGATTCTACTAAAAACACATTAGAAATGGAATGCTCGGATGAAATTGCTATTTTTCCTAGTCCTTTAACCTTGCCTTGGTTCCCATCACCGAATATGATTGAATCTTGGGAATCCTTGTTCTTGACGTAGGAGGTGAACATCTTCTTCTCCCCTGTCATGTGGTTTGTGCATCCGCTGTCGATAATCTAGCTTGAGCCCCCGGATGCATAAACCTACAAGGCAATTTAGGCTTGGGTTTTAGGTACCCAACTCTTGTTGGGTCCTACAAGGTTAGTAACAAAGGTCTTAGGAACCCAAATGCAAGTTTTATCTCCCTTGCATTTTGCCCCTAATTTCCTAGCAATCACCTTCTTATCCTTTCTACAAATTGCAAAGGAGGCATTGTAAGTATGATAAATTGTAGAAGGTTCATTAACTATTTTCCTAGGAACCTGAGCAACATTTCTCCTAGGCATATGATGAATGACATTTTTCCTAGACATATCTCTACCATGCACATAGGAAGAACTTGAAGCAAACATTGCATTTGAATCATAAGCATTACAACTCCTATCATGATGAACATTTCTAGAAAATTTCCTATCATAAATAAATGCATGATTCTTTTGAACACTATTAGCCATAGGGGCCTTCCCTTTCTCCTTGGTGGAGATGGGAGCCTTATGACTTGTTAGGTTCTTGGCTTCCCTCTTAAAGCCAAGCCCATCCTTAATTGAGGGGTGTCTACCAATCGTGTAGGCATCCCTTGCAAATTTTAATTTATCGAATTCATTTTTGCTAGTCTTAAGTTGAGCATTAAGACTAGTCACTTCATCATTTAATTTAGAAATGGCAACTAGGTGTTCACTACAAGTATCAACATTAAAATCCTTACACCTATTGCAAATCACAACATGTTCTTCACAAGAGGTTGATTTATTAGCTATTTCTAACTTAGCATTTAGGTTATCATTGATACTCTTTAAGCTAGAGATGGATTCATGGCATGTAGACAATTCACGAGAAAGCATTTCATTTCTTTTAACTTCTAAAGCAAGAGAATTTTGCGCACTTACAAATTTATCATGCTCTTCATATAAAAGATCTTCTTGCTTTTCTAAAAGTCTATTTTTCTCATTCAAAGCATCAATCAACTCATTGATCTTATCAATTTTAGTTCTATCTAATCCTTTGAATAAACATGCATAGTCTATTTCATCATCACTAGATTCATCATCACTTGAAGAAGCATATGTAGTATTGTTTCGAGTACTTACCTTCTTCTCCTTTGCCATTAGGCATGTGTGATGCTCGTTGGGGAAGAGGGACGATTTGTTGAAGGCTGAGGCGGCGAGTCCTTCGTCGTCGGAGTCGGATGATGAACAATCCGAGTTCCACTCCTTGCCAAGGTGTGCCTCGCCCTTAGCCTTCTTGTAGGTCTTCTTCTTTTCCCTCTTATTTTTTTGATCCTGGTCACTATCATTATCGAGACAATTAGCAATAAAGTGACCGACCTTACCACACTTGAAGCAGGAGCGCTTTCCCTTCGTCTTGTTCTTGTTGGGATGCTCCTTGCGACCTTTGAGCGCCGTCTTGAAACGCTTGATGATGAGGGCCATTTCTTCCTCGTTAAGCCCGACCGCCTCAACTTGCGCCACCTTGCTAGGTAGCGCCTCCCTGCTCCTCGTTGCTTTGAGAGCAACGGTTTGAGGCTCGTGGATTGGGCCATTCAACGCATCATCAACGTATCTTGCCTCCTTGATCATCATCCGCCCGCTTACAAACTTTCCAAGTATTTCCTCGGGCGTCATCTTGGTGTACCTAGGATTCTCACGAATAGAGTTAACAAGATGGGGATCAAGGACGGTGAAAGACCTTAGCATAAGTCGGACGACGTTGTGGTCCGTCCATCGCGTGCTTCCATAGCTCCTTATTTTGTTGACGAGGGTCTTTAGCCTGTTGTACGTTTGAGTTGGCTCCTCCCCCCTGATCATTGCGAATCTTCCTAGTTCGCCTTCCACCAACTCCATCTTGGTGAGCATGGTGACGTCGTCCCCCTCATGTGAGATCTTGAGGGTGTCCCAGATCTGCTTGGCATTGTCCAAGCCGCTCACCTTATTGTATTCTTCCCTGCACAAGGATGCTAGAAGAACATTAGTAGCTTGTGCATTCTTATGGATTTGTTCATTGATAAACATAGAATTATCCGAACTATCAAATTGCATTCTGTTTTCTACTATCTCCCATATACTTGGATGAAGAGAGAACAAATGACTACGCATTTTGTGACTCCAAAATCCGTAGTCCTCTCCATCAAAGTGAGGAGGTTTACCAAGTGGAATAGAAAGCAAACGAGCATTGGAATTATGCGGAATACGAGAGTAATCAAATGAAAAGTTCGAGTTAACCGTTTTCTTTTTCTCCTCGTATTCGTCGTCCTTTTGAGAAGAGGAAGATTCGTCGCTGTCGTAGTAGACAACCTTCCTGATGCACCTTTTCTTCTTTCCATCTTTCTTCTTTTGACTCGAGCCGGAGTCATTGACTTTGTCGTCCCTTGGCTCGTTGAAGATGGAGTCCTTCTCATTGTCGTTGACCACCATCCCCTTTCCCTTAGGATCCATCTCTTCGGGCGATTAGTCCCTTTCTTGAAGAGAACGACTCTGATACCAATTGAGAGCACCTAGAGGGGGGGTGAATAGGTGATCCTGTAAAAACTTAAAACTTAATGCCACAATCTTGATTAAGTGTTAGAGCAATAAAGCCAAGTGTCTAGAAAGGAGTTCTTGCAAAACACAATAACCACAAAGATATCAACACAGAGAGGCACAATGGTTTATCCCGTGGTTCGGCCAAGTTCACCACTTGCCTACTCCATGTTGTGGCGTCCCAACGGAAGAGGGTTGCAATCAACCCCTCTCAAGTGATCCAAAGATCCACTTGAATACCACTGTATTTCTTTTCCTTTCACTATATCCCGTTTGTGAGGAATCTCCACAACTTGGAGTCTCTCGCCCTTACAAAAGATGATAACAAATGAACATGGAAGTAAGGATGGGATGAGCAACACACACAAGTTCACAGCAATACGCACACACACACGGGCAAGACTTGAGCTCAAATGAATATCATAAAGTTCTCACTAGAACGGAGCTCAAATCACTAAGAATGTCAAACGAGTGCGCAAAGACGAAGTGTGAATGATCAAGAATGCTCAAAGTATGCTTGGTAGTCTCCTCCATGCGCCTAGGGGTTCCTTTTATAGCCCCAAGGCAGCTAGGAGCCGTTGAGAGCATTCCAGGAAGGCAATTCTTGCCTTCTGTCGACTGGTGCACCGGACAGTCCGGTGCACCACCGGACACTGTCCGGTGCGGATTTCTTTCCTGTTTTGGTGCAGCCGACCGTTGAAGGTTTGGAGCCGTTGGCGCACCGGACACTGTCCGGTGCACACCGGAGAGTCCGGTGCCCCCTTCAGACCGTTGGCCTGGCCACGCGTCACGCGCGGATTGCGCGGCCGACCGTTGGCTCACCGGACAGTCCGGTGCACACCGGACAGTCCAGTGAATTTTAGCGGTACGCCGCCGACGAAATCCCAAGAGCGGCTTTTTCACCAGAGCCAGCCTGGCGCACCGGACACTGTCTGGTGCACCCAGACTGAGCAAAGTCTTTGCTGCTCGAGCCACGTCTTTTCCAATTGTCTTTTCTCTGATTCTAGCACTTAGACAAATATGTTAGCACACTAAAACCAATGTACTAAGTCTAGAATCATACCTTTGTATTGATTTGCACTTTATCCACCCTTTGGCATATACTCATTCCCTTAATGTGTGTTGGGCACTTAATCACCAAAATCTTATAGAAATGGCCCAAGGGCACATTTCCCTTTCAACTAAGAACTCACTAGAAAATCTGAGGCCTCCTCAACCTCACCACGCAGCACCAGGTCAAGTGTTTTATGTCACGACATCAGAAGTCAGGGGCTGACAAGTGCACTGTGTCTACACCGTCGGGGAACGATGTCTCGATTGGGCAGTCACCCGAGCCCGAGAAAGACATGACATAGACCTCACCCTGTCGTAACCGGGAGTCAAGCGGAAGAGCACGAAGCGTGCCAGACCCAGGGAGTAGTGAGGAAATATGGAAGGGGTCGGACAACGACTATTGATACAGCCGGTGTCACGTGGGCCGATTCAACCCCGATGAGGACCGAAGCCTGAGCCCCTGTCGCTGGGACCTCGGGCTTTCAGCCATCACATCCTGCGGGCACCAGTACCTAGCGTTATAGGCCCCCTCTCTAACATCACGAAGTACTCTAGGGAATTGAACCTTGGTCTTTGGCTAGGAGACTACTGGCTAACGTGTTAGGCGGGAGGGGTGGATCGCGATGACTTCATAATCCGGAACCTCCCCCTGTATCTGGCGGATTCGACGTGAGCATGGCTCGAAAACCTTAGGCCTAGGAGCAACTACAACTGGGCTAACCTCGAGGAAGTTTTCATTGGAAACTTCCAAGGCACATACGCATGCCTAGGCTACCCGTGGCACCTTAAGAATTATTGACAAAAATCAGACGAGGCCTTGAGAGACTAAATCTAGCGCTTTTCACGATAATGTAAGCAGCTGACCAACCTTGATGATGTCGACGTTATCAGCGCTTTCATCTCGAGGACATCTGTGGACACAACGGCTCAACATGCATAAGAATGTGACATCGAATGTTGTGACTTGGTTAAGAGAGTCACCCTCTCTCAGGAGCTATCGTATGAACTCTAGGCCATCGACGAGTAGGTCCCTGATGCGAAGAGGATGGGTGTGGTCCTCATAGTGGCGGACAACGTGAAGGGAGAGCCACCAGACCCCGGGCAACCCAACAGACAAGTGGCGCACACGGGTCCATGCCCTTTAAGTGGGACGACCCACTCGTTGCCTCCCTCCCTTTACAAGGAAAAGAATACCTCGGCGCGGCGACCCTCTGACACGAGGGGCATCCCGAGGGAAGCCTACAAACACACTTTGAGGATCAGTCCCGGCTCCGAGGCCCATGAAACGGGTTACTACAATGTTTCTGTGAGCACGAGCGAAGCACAGTCGGACAAGAGACCGACAAATTCCTTGTGTTCGGCATCTACGCCGGCTAGGGTATACGACCAACTCAGTACTAGACTAGAGGGAAAATGGGGGATGAAGGACGTGTGTCGGTCATCCCGACCTCGATAAAGCATGCCCTGAGGACCTATTTCCCCTTTCGCATACTAGTCAGCAGGCTGACACCACCTCCGATTGCGAGGCACTGAGTTGGACAACAAGAAGGAAGGACACTAGCCGACGCTGGGAACATCGAGCGACGAAGACAACTCAACTCACGCTGAGGCTTTGTAACACCCTGAATTTGGGGTATAAAATTTCTTCTCTAATATCCACCAAATTCAGGTGTTACCCTCTTCTCCTCTCTCTCCCCATTTTTTTCTCTTTCCTATAGTAGAGGAGTGGTTATTTTATTTGGAAATGTAATTATACTCTAGTAGACAAAACTCGAAGGGAGTATGAAATGTTGCATCATACTGAACCCCAAACTTAATTTTTGTTTGATGCATATGCTTGAGGAGTTCTAATTTGAATTTGTGGCATATTTGAATTTGAATCCAAAAGATAAAATAAAAATAAAAGGAAAACAAAATTCAAAAGAAAAACAAAAAGGAAAAGGAGCCCGCTTTCCCCCCTTTCCCCGGCCTTTGGGCCCAAGCGGCCCATCCACGCGTACGACTGGCCGTTCGGTTCGGTTCCTCGGTTCTTGTAAAATTCGGTTCTTCAAAAACTAGAACCGAAATAGCAAGATAAAGAAACCAGAACCAACTAGTTCGGTTCTTCGGCTCGGTTCATCGGTTCTAACCGAACTGTAACAGCCACTCTAAAATTCTGAATAACGACAACTTTTGTGAGAAATTTCAGCAACATCTCCCCACAAACAACCACAAGTGCACAATGACCATAATTTCATAGATAATACATGGATGATTAGAGGTTCAACATAAGTCGATAAAACAACATCCGAAGTTACAAACACATGTAACAAATTGAATCTAATACTTTTGGTTTTTTCGGTTCTTTCGGTTCTTTGGAGTGCAGAATTGAAAATATCCCATTTATTTCGGTTCTCAAAAAACAAAAACCAAATTCATAACGGTTCCTTTGGTTCGGTTAGTTCGGTTCTCGGTTATTTCGGTTCGGTTCTTTTTGCCTAGGCCTATCCGCGCGCGCCAGCGCCCGCTCCCCCCTCTTTCTGCGCGGTGGGTCCCACCTATCGGTGCCACCCCACTCGCTCACGCGCTCGTTTCTCCCATCTCTCTCTCTACTAGCCTGTCCCGCTTGTCGGCACCATCGCACGCGCGAGCGTCCTCTCCCTATGATCCACGGGTCCCGCATATTAGCTTCGTCCCCTTCAATAGTCCGCCCGCAAGCTCCGCCCGCACGCCAGGGACTTCGCACCCATGTCGCGCACTAAGCCCGCAACCACCCCGCCCTCGGCCACTTGAAGCTCCCAGAGCCCCACTCACTCTTCCCCCTCCCTCATTCGCATGTCTGCAGAACCCCCGCCCTAGCCTACCGCCGTGCGCACGCCAAGGAAGAGCCGCCACCGTTCACTGCCGACCCGACCTCGTTTTGCTGCCGACGTTGAGGCTCCGCTGTGCTCTTTGCCACGATAATCTTTGCCTCGACATCCGTAGCTCGGAACGCACCCCAATTCATTCTCTCCCCCTCTGATTTCCCCTGCCCACGCTCACCCTCCCTCTTCCGCGCAGCCGCAGTGCTGCCGCCATCGACCCGAGCCGTCGTCATGCCCTTGCTGCCGTTCATAGGTCCCAGAGGTTCCCCTTGAGGTAACAAACCTCCCCTGCCCTCTCTTTTTCCCTTCGTTGCTCTTTGTTGCGCGCAATTCAACACCAGAGTTGAGTGGCACTGCCACTGAGCTGCCTCACTGTGGGTGCCACCATATGGTGCCCTGCCCCAATGTTATCCTCGCCTTCGTGTTCCTCGCACTTCCCCTAACCTCCCCAAGCCATCCCCATCGCCTTGGGACCCTCGGGTGCCCTTGCCCCTCATCTCTAACGAGCCCACACCGCGGACACAGGCGGTGCTGCCCTGGCGGTCAGGGAAAGCCGATCGGGACGAGCCATTCGATCCCTGGCGTCCATCTCTGATCGGATGGCCCCTTCTTAAATAAATTGTACCTAATCCTGATCATCCACCCTAGCCTTACCTGTCAGCCACGCGCATCCGCGCCCCGTGCGCTCACTCTGTCAGTTCTAATCTCGGTCATGGATCCGAGATCCGATGGCCGAGGGAGTCCGATACCCCTTCACGTGGCAATTTTGATAAAAAAGCCCCCAGGTTTAAAAGAATAGAACTCGTCGTCCTTTTATTTTTACCCGAGCCCTTGGAATCTTGCAGTTAGGCCCTCGGGTCTTTGATCAGAAAAAATGTGTTTAAAATAGGGTTTTGAATTCCAAAACTTCCAAAATTCATAACTTTGTCATATAAAGTCCAAATTAGGTGCTTCAAATTGCAAAATGTTCATCATGTTTTTTCTACCTATGAAAATAATGTTCATTTACTGTTTTCATATCTCAATTTATAGTTGATCCCTAGTTTAGAGGTGATGCTATAGGAACCCTAATATAAATAAAATAAATATATGAATCTCTAATAGATTTTCAAATACTTAACTTTATAGACCCAACACTATTTAATGAGTAATCCCATCCCTGAGGTAACTATATTTGAATAAGTGTTATAACAAGATAGACTTGGTTAGGGAGCAATAAATCTCCTGGCATAGTAACCTACCCCAACTTAGGAAGACCTCATTGTTTTTACCTTTCCATTGAACCTGTGTTTACTCTGCTGCACATGTTTGGTGTAATGTTCTTTTGTTATTCCCCAAGTGTGTTGAATGAATGATTGTTTTGCATAGACAACGAGCAGTTTGTGGTTCCCGAGGGCGTTACAGGAGATTTCCGTGAGCAGCAACTTGGTGAAGGCAAGTGTCCTCTGACCCATTATGCCCTACTTACTTTACAATTCATTGTCCCACATACCATGATCACCTAAGGATTGACTAGTTTTATGTTTATCCTATCCTTGATTACCCTTTTGGGATTTGACTATTATGGTTAATATCATGCTAGTGCTTTACTTTAATTAATGAACATGATTAGAATACTTTATGATATGATGATGTTATTTTGGTTATGATAATGAACTTGTGGCACTAAAGGGGACTCGGGCTACTTCTCGAGGACCTCTCCTTAAGGACCTATTCGTTGGATGACCACCCGGGAAAACAGTACAACCATGAGGGTGGTATGGGATGCCCTTAGCTGACTAATTAGAGGAACTTGAGGTATAGTTGGCTTCGCTGTTGTGCCATAAATGGGGTCTAGGCACAGTACTTGCTCTGCCGAGGTTCGTTCGCTTTGCTTTTGTTAGTCACCCCTTCTGCGGGGAGAGGTACTGTGTTTATCAAACTGGAGAAACCTAACAGACGGCTTGACCTCTAGGAAATCTTTGTAAAGGCTACGTAGTGATAGCACAAGATCACATCCTTGACTGGAACGATCGTCTGTGGCTAAAGTTAGAGCTTAAAGACGAAAAGAAACCTTGCTCAATGGCATAAGCATCCAGAGGATAAAACATGGTGAACTCAGAACACATGGTTTTATATTCTTTTGTTAGTTGTATGTGTTCCAGAGGGTAAACACATGCATGTTTTTGTACAACAAAATGGTCGTGCAGTCAATAGACAATCAACAAAATTCTAGTAGGAGGTCGTTGCAAGGTAAATGGGCCTTAATCCATTTATATATTTGTTTTGGAGCTCGATGACCATCACAACCATATGAACTAACTAGTTTGCTAAATTTATGATTCACATATTCATAAGATCAATATCACATGTTTTAAATCCAAAAATAACTCAATTCTAGCAAAAAAGAGGTAAATATTGGAGAAGATGAAATTTCAGTAGTTTAGCACTTTAGATAAGCTAAACACCTCCAGGAACCTATTTGATACACCTATAGAGGTTGGCAAGCTCAGATTCAACGTTTCACTCTTTTGGAGCTAGTTTGAGCTAAAACCAAAATATGAGTAGAGAATACAAAACAACCAAGTTTCGTGACTTAGACTAATTGAATAGTTTGTAGATATAATTGTCTAAGTCATGGGAACATCCTTAAGTGTAGCCAAACTCAATTGGAGAAGATTTGCTTAAGTTTGTCAAAAACTAGCTATGTAGAGGCGCACTAGACCGGTCCGGTGGTGCACCAGACCGAGTGCGCAGAGAGGATAGGAAACTAGTTTTGGTTGGCTGGCGCACCAGACCGGTCTGTTGGTTATTTGGACTAGTTTTCTAGAGAGATTGTTTTGGAGCAGCTGAAGACCTGGATATCCAAATCGGTCCGATGGTTCACCAGACCGTCTGAATTCAGTGGCTATTTTTAGAAGCCAACGGTCAAGCTAATGTGGCTGAGGTTCGGTGGTGCACCGGCCCGGTCTAGTGTGCCCTGATAGGACCTGCCTCCGTTAGAACGGTCACTAAATGAACATTCTAACAGGGGTTCGGTGTGCCATCGAACTGTCATTGTAGGATGTTTGGTGTACCACCGTAGAAAGTCAGCTTTCCCTACTTCATTCCGATGGCTATGTGGGCTTGTTGGGGCATAAATACCCCCAACCAGCATTAAAGGCACACAAGAGATACACAAAACATACATACATTTATTGCGACAACTCCAAGTCATCCAAAGCCTCCTAAGTGCCGCATTCGATTGATTTGAGCTAGTGAAATGATTAGTGTCTTGTGGAGAGTTTGCATTTGAGTTCGTTGCTCGGTTCTTGTGCTCTTGAGTTTATTTGTTACCCGCATTCTCGTTCTCATACTTGTAAATAGAGATGGCAACGGGGAATTCCCCGTCGGGGAACTGCTCCCCATCCTCGTCCCGGTGGGGAGAAAAATTCTCCGTCCCCGCGAACGCTCCTGGGGAGACTATTTCGCCCATTCCCGTCCCCGTCGAGGAATTTATCCCCGCGAGGAATTTGTCCCATTGGTAAATATAATATTTAGAGTCAAATTAAAGATGATTATATTAAACCAATATAAATTTAGCAAACAAAATTTAAAAATACAAGAAATGTCTACTTTAAAGTGTAGTATGCTATTTTATAATAGGCTATGCATTGAATTATCAGTATAATTTTAACATACAAATGGACTAATTTAGAAGAAGAAAATTTCGCAGGCGGGTATGCGAGGAACGGGGACGGGGATGGTTCCCCATCCCCGTCCCCGTGAGCCCGACGAGGACAAAGTTTTCCCTATTTCGATCCTTGTGGGGACTAAATTTCCCTCATCCCCGTCTCCTAATAGAGGAATTCCTCGCGGGAAACCGGGGATCGGGTCCTCATTGCCATCTCTACTTGTAAATCTAGCAAGAGACTCCAATGTTGTGTGGAGATCCTTGTGGAGACTCAGTGTCTCTTGATTTGAGAAGGAACACTCAAACAATTTAAGTGATTGTTTGAGGGAGGGAAATGGTTGAAAAAGGCCTATCCTAAGTGGACTCCTCAATAGGGATGTAGGTTCTATGGAGCTGAACCTCGGGAAACAAATCTCTCGTGTCTTTATGTTGTGTTTGATTGTGATTTGTTTCTTCCTATCCCTTGTGCTTGATAGTTCTCTTCCTTGCGCTTTGAAAGGGAATTAGGCTTACACCTAGTTCCTAAGTAATTTTGGTGGTTGAATTGCCCAACACAAATAATTGAACTAACTAGTTTGCTCTATTGTATAAGTTATACAGGTGTCAAAGGTTCACAACAAGCCAATCAAAAAGACCAATGTTGGGTTCAAAACAGAGGCTAAAGGCATCCCGAAAGGCTTCCTGATCTGGCGCACCGGACTGTCCGGTGGCGCACCGGACAGTGTCCGGTGCACCAGGGGACTTCGCGCAGAACTTCTCAGCCTCGGGAATTTTCCAGAGCCGGCGCGTTATAATTCACCGGACTGTTCGGTGTACACCGGATAGTGTCCGGTGCTCCAAGAGGACGCGGCTCTGGAACTTGGCAGCCTCGGGAATCTGTAGCGGCTGCTCCGCTATAATTCACCGGACATGTCCGGTGTACACCGGACTGTCCGGTGTAACTGCGGGGCAACGGCTACTTCGCGCCAACGGTCACCTGCAACGGCATTTAATGCGCGCCAGAGCGCGCAGAAGGCAGGCACGCGCGTAGTGGCGCACCGGACACTCTACAGTGCATGTCCGGTGCGCCACCAGACATCCAGGCGGGCCCAGAAGTCAGAACTCCAACGGTCGGAATCCAACGGCTTTGGTGACGTGGCTGGCGCACCGGACATGTCCGGTGTGCACCGGACTGTCCGGTGCACCATACGACAGACAGCCTCCACCAACGGTCATGTTTGGTGGTTGGGGCTATAAATACGCCAACCACCCCACCATTCATTGCATCCAAGTTTTCCAGCTTCCAACCACTATACAAGAGCTAGCATTCATTGCAAAGCACACCAAAAGATATCAAATCCTCTCCCAACTCCACACAAAGCTTTAGTGACTAGAGAGAGTGATTTGTAGTGTTCATTTGAGTTCTTGCGCTTGGATCGCTTCTTTTCTTTCGCATTCTTTCTTGTGATCAAACACTCACTTGTAATTGAGGCAAGAGACACCAATTGTGTGGTGGTCCTTGCGGGAAGTTTGATTCCCAAGTGATTTGAGAAGAGAAGCTCACTCGGTCCGAGGGACCGTTTGAGAGAGGGAAAGGGTTGAAAGAGACCCGGTCTTTGTGACCACCTCAACGGGGAGTAGGTTTGCGAGAACCGAACCTCGGTAAAACAAATCCTTGTGTCACACACCTTATTTGCTCGAGATTTGTTTTGCACCCTCTCTCGCGGACTCATTTTTATTTCTAACGCTAACCCGGCTTGTAGTTGTGTTTATATTTGTAAATTTCAGTTTCACCCTATTCACCCCCCCCCCTCTAGGCGAATATCAATTGGTATCAGAGCCCGGTTCTTCATTAGAGCCTAACCGCTCGAAGTGATGTCTGGAGATCACGCCAAGAAGGAGATGGAGACCGGCGAAAAGCCCACTACAAGCCACGGGAGCACTTCATCGGGAGAGTCCCACACCAAGAGGAAGGAGAAGAAAGACTCCTCAAAAGGGAAGGAGAAGAAGAAGGACTCCTCCAAAGGGAAGGAGAAGAAATCTTCTTCACACCAAGAGAAGAAGGAGAAATCCTCTTCCCACAAGCCGCAACGGAGTGGGGACAAGAAAAAGAGGATGAGGAAAGTGGTCTACTACGAGACCGATTATTCATCAACCTCCACCTCTGGCTCCGACGCGGCATCCGTCACTTCTAAGCGCCAAGAGCGCAAGAAGTATAGTAAGATTCCCCTACGCTACCCTCGCATGTCTAAACATACACCTTTACTTTCCGTCCCATTAGGCAAACCACCAACATTTGATGGTGAAGACTACGCTAGGTGGAGTGATTTAATGCGATTTCATCTAACCTCACTCCACAAAAGTATATGGGATGTTGTTGAGTTTGGTGCACAGGTACCATCCGTAGGGGATGAAGACTATGATGAGGATGAAGTGGCCCAAATCGAGCACTTCAACTCCCAAGCCACAACCATACTCCTTGCCTCTCTAAGTAGAGAGGAATATAACAAGGTGCAAGGGTTGAAGAGTGCGAAGGAGATTTGGGACTTACTCAAGACCGCACACGAAGGTGATGAACTCACCAAGATCACCAAGCGGGAAACGATCGAGGGGGAGCTCGGTCGCTTTCGTCTTCGCCAAGGGGAGGAGCCACAAGATATGTACAACCGGCTCAAAACCTTGGTGAATCAAGTGCGCAACCTCGGGAGCAAAAATGGGATGACCACGAGGTGGTTAAGGTTATTCTAAGATCACTCATCTTCCTTAACCCCACTCAATTTCAATTAATTCGTGGTAATCCTAGATACACACTAATGACTCCCGAGGAAGTTATCGGGAATTTTGTGAGCTTTGAATGTATGATCAAGGGCTCAAAGAAGGTCAACGAGCTTGATGATCCCTCCACGTCCGAAGCACAACCGGTGGCTTTCAAGGCGACGGAGGAGAAGAAGGAGGAGTCTACACCAAGTAGACAACCAATCGACGCTTCAAAGCTCGACAACGAGGAGATGGCTTTAATCATCAAAAGCTTTCGCCAAATCCTCAAGCAACGGAAGGGGAAGGATTACAAATCCCGTTCCAAGAAGGTTTGCTACAAGTGTGGTAAGCCCGGTCATTTTATTGCTAAATGTCCATTATCAAGTGACAGTGACAGGGATAACGACAAGAAGGGCAAGAGGAGAGAAAAAAAGAGGTACCACAAGAAGAGGGGCGGCGATGATCACGTGTGCCGCGAGTGGGACTCCGACGAGAACTCCACCGACTCCTCCGACGACGAGGACGCCGCCAACATCGCCGTCACCAAGGGACTCCTCTTCCCCAATGTCGGCCACAAGTGCCTCATGGCAAAAGACGGCAAAAAGAAGAAGGTTAAATCTAAATCCTCCACTAGATATGAGTCCTCTAGTGATGATAATGCTAGTGATGAGGAAGATAACTTGTGTACCCTTTTTGCCAACCTTAACATGGAACAAAAGGAAAAATTAAATGAATTAATTAGTGCTATTCATGAAAAGGATGACCTTTTGGATTCTCAAGAGGACTTCCTAATTAAGGAAAATAAGAAACATGTTAAGGTTAAAAATGCTTATGCTCTAGAAATTGAGAAATGTGAAAAATTATCTAGTGAGCTAAGCACTTGCCATGAGACAATAGACAACCTTAGAAATGAAAATGGTAATTTGTTAGCTAAGGTTGATTCTCATGTTTGTAATGTTTCAATTACCAATTCTAGAAATAATGATGATGATTTACTTGCTAGGATTGAAGAATTGAACATTTCTCTTGCTAGCCTTAGGATTGAAAATGAAAAATTGCTTGCTAAGGCTAAAGATTTTGATGTTTGCAATGCTACTATTTCCGACCTTAGAACTAAGAATGACATGTTACATGCTAAGGTTGTAGAATTAAAATCTTGCAAACCCTCTACATCTATCGTTGAGCATGTATCCATTTGTACTAGATGTAGAGATGTTGATATTAATGCTATTCATGATCACATGTCTTTAATTAAACAACAAAATGATCATATATCAAAATTAGATGCTAAAATTGCCGAGCATAACTTAGAAAATGAAAATTTTAAATTTGCTAGAAGTATGCTCTATAGTGGGAGACGCCCTGGCATCAAGGATGGCATTGGCTTCCAAAGGGGAGACAATGTCAAACTTAATGCCCCTCCTAAAAGATTGTCTAACTTTGTTAAGGGCAAGGCTCCCATGCCTCAGGATAACGAAGGTTACATTTTATACCCTGCCGGTTATCCCGAGGACAAAATTAGGAGAATTCACTCTAGGAAGTCTCACTCTGGCCCAAATCATGCTTTTATGTATAAGGGTGAGACATCTAGTTCTAGGCAACCAACCCGTGCTAAGTTGCCTAAGAAAAGAACTCCTAATGCATCAAATGATCATGACATTTCATTCAAAACTTTTGATGCATCATATGTTTTAACTAACAAATCCGGCAAGGTAGTTGCCAAGTTTGTTGGGGCCAAACACAAGGGCTCCAAGACTTATGTTTGGGTACCCAAAGTTCTTGTTTCTAATGCCAAAGGACCCAAAACCGTTTGGGTACCTAAAGTCAAGAACTAAAATTGTTTTGTAGGTTTATGCATCCGGGGGCTCAAGTTGGATACTCGACAGCGGGTGCACAAACCATACGACAGGGGAGAAGAAGATGTTCTCCTCCTACGAGAAAAACCAAGATCCCCAACGAGCTATCACATTCGAGGATGGAAATCAAGGTTTGGTCAAAGGTCTTGGTAAAATAGCTATATCTCCTGACCATTCTATTTAAAATGTTTTTCTTGTAGATTCATTAGATTACAATTTGCTTTCTGTATCTCAATTATGCAAAATGGGCTACAACTGTCTTTTCACTGATGTAGGTGTCACTGTCTTTAGAAGAAGTGATGATTCAATAGCATTTAAGGGAGTGTTAGAGGGTAAGCTATACTTGGTAGATTTTGATAGAGCTGAACTCGACACTTGCTTAATTGCTAAGACTAACATGGGCTGGCTCTGGCATCGCCGGCTAGCACATGTTGGGATGAAGAATCTTCACAAGCTTCTAAAGGGAGGACACATTTTAGGACTAACAAATGTTCATTTTGAGAAAGACAGGGTTTGTAGCGCATGCCAAGCAGGAAAGCAAGTTGGAGCTCATCATCCACACAAGAACATCATGACGACCAACAGGCCGCTTGAGCTACTCCACATGGATCTATTCGGCCCGATTGCTTACATAAGCATCGGCGGGAGTAAGTATTGTCTTGTAATAGTGGATGATTATTCTCGCTTCACTTGGGTGTTCTTTTTGCAGGAAAAATCTCAAACCTAAGAAACCTTAAAGGGATTCTTAAGACGAGCTCAAAACGAGTTCGGCTTAAGGATCAAGAAAATTAGAAGCGACAATGGTACGGAGTTCAAGAACTCTCAAATCGAAGGCTTCCTTGAGGAGGAGGGCATCAAGCATGAGTTCTCTTCTCCCTACACGCCACAACAAAATGGTGTAGTGGAGAGGAAGAATCGAACTCTATTGGACATGGCAAGGACCATGCTTGATGAGTACAAGACTTCAGATCGGTTTTGGGCCGAGGCGGTCAACACCGCTTGCTACGCCATCAACCGGTTATATCTACACCGAATCCTCAAGAAGACATCTTATGAGCTCCTAACCGGTAAAAAGCCCAACATTTCATATTTTAGAGTCTTTGGCAGCAAATGCTTTATTCTTGTTAAAAGAGGTAGAAAATCTAAATTTGCTCCTAGGACAGTAGAAGGCTTTTTACTAGGATATGATTCAAACACAAGGGCATATAGAGTCTTTAACAAGTCCACTGGACAAGTTGAAGTTTCTTGTGACGTTGTGTTTGATGAGACTAACGGCTCTCAAGTAGAGCAAGTTGATCTTGATGAGATAGGTGTTGAAGAGGCTCCATGCATCGCGCTAAGGAACATGTCCATTGGGGATGTGTGTCCTAAGGAATCCGAAGAGCCTACAAATGCACAAGATCAACCGTCCTCCTCCACGCAAGCATCTCCACCAACTCAAAATGAGGATGAAGCTCAAGTCGATGAAGAAGAAGATCAAGCAAAAGAGCCTCCTCAAGATGACGGCAATGATCAAGGGGGAGATGCAAGTGATCAAGACAAGGAGGATGAAGAACCAAGGCCGCCACACCCAAGAGTCCACCAAGCAATTCAACGAGATCACCCCGTCGACACCATCCTCGGCGACATTCATAAGGGGGTAACTACTAGATCTCGTGTTGCACATTTTTGTGAGCATTACTCTTTTGTTTCCTCTATTGAGCCACACAGGGTAGAGGAAGCACTCCAAGATTCGGATTGGGTGTTGGCAATGCAAGAGGAGCTCAACAACTTCACTAGGAATGAGGTATGGCATTTAGTTCCACGTCCTAATCAAAATGTTGTAGGAACCAAATGGGTCTTCCGCAACAAGCAAGATGAGCATGGTGTGGTGACTAGGAACAAAGCTCGACTTATGGCCAAGGGATACTCCCAAGTCGAAGGTTTGGATTTCGGTGAAACCTATGCACCCGTAGCTAGGCTTGAGTCAATTCGTATATTATTGGCCTATGTTACTTACCATGGCTTTAAGCTTTATCAAATGGACGTGAAAAGTGCCTTCCTCAATGGACCAATCAAGGAAGAGGTCTATGTTGAGCAACCTCCCGGCCTTGAAGATAGTGAGTACCCTAACCATGTTTATAAACTCTCTAAGGCGCTTTATGGGCTCAAGCAAGCCCCAAGAGCATGGTATGAATGCCTTAGAGATTTCCTTATCGCTAATGGCTTCAAAGTCGGAAAGGCCGATCCTACTCTATTCACTAAAACTCTTGAAAATGACTTATTTGTATGCCAAATTTATGTTGATGATATTATATTTGGGTCTACTAACGAGTCTACATGTGAAGAATTTAGTAGGATCATGACACAAAAATTCGAGATGTCTATGATGGGGGAGTTGAAGTATTTCTTGGGATTTCAAGTAAAGCAACTCCAAGAGGGCACCTTCATTAGCCAAACGAAGTATAATCAAGACATTCTAAACAAGTTTGGGATGAAGGATGCCAAGCCCATCAAGACACCCATGGGAACTAATGGGCATCTTGACCTCGACACGGGAGGTAAGTCCGTGGATCAAAAGGTATACCGGTCGATGATAGGTTCTTTACTCTATTTATGTGCATCTCGACCGGATATTATGCTTTCCGTATGCATGTGTGCAAGATTCCAAGCCGACCCTAAGGAAGCTCACCTTACGGCCGTGAAACGAATCTTGAGATATTTGGCTTATACTCCTAAGTTTGGGCTTTGGTATCCTAGGGGATCCACATTTGATTTGATTGGTTATTCGGATGTCGATTGGGCGGGGTGTAAAATCAATAGGAAGAGCACATCGGGGACTTGCCAGTTCTTGGGAAGATCCTTGGTGTCTTGGGCTTCAAAGAAGCAAAATTCGGTCGCTCTTTCCACCGCCGAAGCCGAGTACATTGCCACAGGCCATTGTTGCGCGCAATTGCTTTGGATGAGGCAAACCTTGCGGGACTACGGTTACAAATTAACCAAAGTCCCTTTGCTATGTGATAATGAGAGTGCAATCAAGATGGCGGATAATCCCGTCGAACATAGCCGCACAAAACACATAGCCATTCGGTATCATTTTCTTAGGGATCACCAACAAAAGGGAGATATCGAGATTTCTTACATCAACACTAAAGATCAATTAGCCGATATCTTTACCAAGCTTCTTGATGAACAAACTTTTAACAAACTTAGGCATGAGCTCAATATTCTTGATTCGCGCAATTTCTTTTGCTAAATTGCACACATAGCTCTTTTATATACCTTTGATTATGTCTCTTTCATGTGCTATGACTAATGTGTTTTCAAGTGAATTTCAAACCAAGTCATAGGAATATTGAAAGGGAATTGGAGTCTTCGGCGAAGACAAAGGCTTCCACTACGTAACTCATCCTTCGCCGTCGCTCCACGTCACTCTCCATCTTTGGGAGAGAAAGCAAAAGGACTTCATCTTTGGTATAATCTTTACTCTTTTATTTATGACCAAAGGAGGAGAGAGTAACTGTGAGGGCTCTAATGATTCCGTTTTGGCGATTCATGCCAAAGGGGGAGAAAGTATGAGCCCAAAGCAAAAGGACCGCACCACCACCTAATTTAAATTTGGAGATTTTCAATTGGTAAATTTCAAACTAGTATCTTATTGTGTTCAAAAGGGGGAGAAAGTAGTATTTCAAAAATGATATATCAAAACCCTCTTGAACACTAAGAGGAGGATCTCATTTAGGGGGAGTTTTGTTTAGTCAAAGGAGAAGCATTTGAAACAGGGGGAGAAAATTTCAAATCTTGAAAATGCTTTGCAAAATCCTAAGTCATTTACCTTTGACTATTTGCAAAAGAACTTTGAAAAGGATTTACAAAATAGTTTGCAAAAACAAAACATGTGGTGCAAGCGTGGTCCAAAATGTTAAAAACAATCCATGCATATCTTGTAAGTATTAATATTGGCTCAATTCCAAGCAACCTTTGCACTTACATTATGCAAACTAGTTCAATTATGCATTCTATGTTTGCTTTGGTTTGTGTTGGCATCAATCACCAAAAAGGGGGAGACTGAAAGGGAATTAGGCTTACACCTAGTTCCTAAGTAATTTTGGTGGTTGAATTGCCCAACACAAATAATTGAACTAACTAGTTTGCTCTAGTGTATAAGTTATACAGGTGTCAAAGGTTCACAACAAGCCAATCAAAAAGACCAATGTTGGGTTCAAAACAGAGGCTAAAGGCATCCCGAAAGGCTTCCTGATCTGGCGCACCGGACTGTCCGGTGGCGCACCGGACAGTGTCCGGTGCACCAGGGGACTTCGCGCAGAACTTCTCAGCCTCGGGAATTTTCCAGAGCCGACGCGCTATAATTCACCGGACTGTCCGGTGTACACCGGACAATGTCCGGTGCTCCAAGAGGACGCGGCTCTGGAACTTGGCAGCCTCGGGAATCTGTAGCGACTGCTCCGCTATAATTCACCGGACATGTCCGGTGTACACCGGACTGTCCGGTGTAACTGTGGGGCAACGGCTACTTCGCGCCAACGGTCACCTGCAACGGCATTTAATGCGCGCCAGAGCGCGCAGAAGGCAGGCACGCGCGTAGTGGCGCACCGGACACTCTACAGTGCATGTCCGGTGCGCCACCGGACATCCAGGCGGGCCCAGAAGTCAGAACTCCAACGGTCGGAATCCAATGACTTTGGTGACGTGGCTGGCGCACCGGACATGTCCGGTGCACCATACGACAGACAACCTCCACCAACGGTCATGTTTGGTGGTTGGGGCTATAAATACCCCAACCACCCCACCATTCATTGCATCCAAGTTTTCCAGCTTCCAACCACTATACAAGAGCTAGCATTCATTGCAAAGCACACCAAAAGAGATCAAATCCTCTCCCAACTCCACACAAAGCTTTAGTGACTAGAGAGAGTGATTTGTAGTGTTCATTTGAGCTCTTGCGCTTGGATCGCTTCTTTTCTTTCACATTCTTTCTTGTGATCAAACACTCACTTGTAATTGAGGCAAGAGACACCAATTGTGTGGTGGTTCTTGCGGGAAGTTTGATTCCCAAGTGATTTGAGAAGAGAAGCTCACTCGGTCCGAGGGACCGTTTGAGAGAGGGAAAGGGTTGAAAGAGACCCGGTCTTTGTGACCACCTCAACGGGGAGTAGGTTTGCGAGAACCGAACCTCGGTAAAACAAATCCTTGTGTCACACACCTTATTTGCTCGAGATTTGTTTTGCACCCTCTCTCGCGGACTCGTTTTTATTTCTAACGCTAACCCGGCTTGTAGTTGTGTTTATATTTGTAAATTTCAGTTTCGCCCTATTCACCCCCCCTCTAGGCGACTATCACGCTTGATACTAAATCAATTGTGTTGATCCCAAGTAAATTCCGCAATCACATAGAGCAACACTTGCAAGAAGAACTACTCTCTCTCACTTTGATTGAATTGTTTACCGTTCTAACGCCTATCCGGGTTTGAGTTTTTGTATTTAGCGATAAATTTTCCCCTCCTCTAGGCGACTTTCAATTGGTACCCAAGATCGACACTTCATCTAGAGTCGAACAACTTGAAGTGATGTCGGGAGAATTCACAGGCAAGAATGAGAAGATGCCCTCGGGAGAAAAGCCTAAAGGAAAGATGCCGTCAGGAGGAAAGCCCAAAGAAAAAGTGCCCTCGAGGGAGAAGCACAAGGGAAAGAAAGAAGAATCCCAAGGATCCTCCAGATCGCACAAGATGAAGGACGACAATAAGGAAAGGATGAGTAAGGTGGTCTACTATGAGACTGACACTTCTTCATCACCTTCTACATCCCGCGTTGAATCTACATCTTCAAAGCACCATGAGAGCAAACCGGTTAACCAAATTCCATTTTGTTATCCTTGCATTCCTAAACATACTCCTTTGTTTTTAGTTCTATTAGGAAAATCATCACAATTTGATGGCGAGGATTATTCATGGTGGAGTCTTAAAATAAAGAGTCACTTATACTCATTCCACTCAAGTATTTGGGATGTTGTTGATTTAGGAATGAATATATCAGAGATCGGTAATGAGGACTACGACCCAGATGAGGTGGCCCAAATCATCCACCGCAACCCAAGCCATAATGGTATTACATACCTCTTTGTGTATGGAAGAATACAACAAGGTGAATGGGTTGAGAACCGCCAAGGAGATTTAGGACACACTCAAGATAACAAATGAAGGTGACAAGATCACAAGGATGGAGCTCATTGAAGGATAATTTGGAAGGTTTGCCATCAACAACGGAGAAGGATCATAAGAGATGTACAACCGACTCAAGTCATTGGTGAACCAAATCCCTAACCCTGGGAGCACAAAGTGGACCGACCATGAAGTCATTAAACTCATGCTAAGGTCACTCATTTCATGTAATGATACACTTGTTACTTTATTGCGTAAAAATCCTAGGTATGAGGTGATGACCCCCGAGGAGGTGCTTGTCAAGTTCCTTAGCCATGAGATGATGGTTAAGGAGTCCAAACACGTCGAGGACTTCACTCAAGGAAATGTATCCGCCACCGAGCCACGAATTGTTGCCCTCAAGGCAACAAGTGAGACGAAGGAGGTAGGGGCACCAAGCAAGGAGCTTTCAAATGACCCCTCCAAGCTTGATGATGAGATGGCTCTCATCATCAAAACCTTCCGACTAATCTTAAAGAGCCACAAGGGAAAGGTGATACTAAACACTAACAAACAAAAGTGCCATCTTTCAGCCCACGTGTTTCAGACATAATTGTTGAACTAAATGTAGCAAACATAGGAGCATAAAGTGCATAGCAAACTAAACCAATAAACAGAGCATAACCAACAAACATCTATGGTTGTGGAATCTTGAAACGTCAAGCTAACATCTCCTGTTTCAGTAACTTGAAATATTGTTTGGCCTCATCATCCATTGTAATATTGTTTGGCCTCATCATCCATTGTACTCGTGTCAGTTTCCACCACCTTTTTTGTCATGCTGATCTCTTTCAAGGTCTAGCTTTTGCTTCTCCAGCTCTCTTCCTTTGTCTAGCTTTTGCTTCTGTAGCTCAAAGAACATGCCATCACGTGCCTTTTGATTGTTGTATGGCTACACTCTGGATTCTCTATATTTTCATTTCTTCAATGAATGGATAACAATCGTTGTCTTCCCTTTTTCTGGCTCGCAAATTTTCCTTCTCAGCCTTCCTTCTAGGAGGTCTAGGAAGATTAACGATGTCACCATCAGTACCACTTTCACCATCCAAATTTGTGACCATAATGGGACCTTTTATTGATGACTACTTTGGCTCATGCCTAAGAATATTCCACGCATGGAACCATGTAAAGGCCTTTTTTATTAACTGATGGAACACATCTTTTTCTTTAGCAATCTAAAAAATAACATGACAAACACATGAGATGTTTGTATGGCAATCAAGATCAATAAACATAAACAATTTACCTTATCATTGATTGTTTTTCCACTTTCATTCTTTCTCTCTATGGCTTCGTAGTAACTTTGAAAAAGACTAACTTCTTGTTGGATTATCCCCCACCTATGCCGCAACGATGCATAATTATGATGTGGTTGAACATATAAGTTGTCATAATATTATTTGTGAATTCATTCCCAAAATCGACCATCTTTTTTATCCCATCCAACAATAGGATCTTTGCTAACATTTAGATAAGCCGACACAAGCAACATGTCCTCGTCTTCGTTAAAACTTTTTGATCGGTCCTTTGAATTTGTCTGAAAATTCATGTCAGCCGCAAGCGGTGACTTTGAGAATTCAGAATCATATTCAACATTGTCCCTTGAGCCTAAAGCTTGTACTTCATCTTGGTTAAGCAAATTTATGAAGTAGTTATCTTTGGAGGACATTGTACTACAAAACAAAACAAGTAATATATAGACATGCCAACAACCTGTGTAATCAACTAATGGGGAACAACAATTCAAACAAAATTATCACATGAAGTATTGAACAGAGACAAGCACAATCACTAAGCACAAATAATCATGAACATTAAAGCAGTGTGTTCAGGTGCTGCATACACAATCATCCTCATTGAATAGAGATAACCATTAGGGGCGACATACCTATAATCATGTATCATTCAGTCATGATCAACGATGTCGGGGGTCAAGCGATGTGTAGATGCAGGCGCTGCAACAGGTTTAGCCTTAGGCTGTGACATGGCACTGCCATCTATGGTGCTCCCACCAGATGTTTGGCGAAAACCAGTTCGGCCTCCTAGAATTGCACCAATTGTAGCCTGGAGCGATGACTTGCGTCGAGCATTGATTGCAACCTCTTGGACACGTTGCTCGTGGTCCATTAATGGGTAATGGGGACAAGAGATCGTGGGGCAGGGGGAAGTGCACGTGGGGGGCGACGGTTGTGCACGCAAGTGCGATTGCTGCTAGTGGGGTAGGGGGAAGTGCCCACAAGGGCGTCAATGTAGGGGGTGATTGTCTAAGAAGAGAAGGATGACGCTATGTAATAGGAGATGGGGACGCCGACTTAGGGATAGATGGTTGGCGGCGATGCCTCCATGGGGCGACCAAGCAGCTGCTCCTAGGGGTAGCACAACAAGGGGATCAGGTAAACAGAAGGGCGCGAGGAAGAAGGCAAGGAGGCGGTAGGTGCGGTTTGGGTAGAAGGAAGAAAACGATGGGATCTGGAGGACGCAAGGAAGGAGATGTCAACGGTGAATGTTCCGATTAGTTCGATCCAGGGATAGGGCAACTGTATACATGTTGTATATTTGGGATATAAGATGAGGTGTCCTATTCAGTTTTATTTTTTTTATGAAATAGGGAAATTGTTGGAGCTATATTTTTAGAAAAATGTCCTATAATTCAAGATACAATACCTGTATATGGCATTGTTGGAGATGATCTAGAGAGACTAAGATTTAGTCCAGAATCAAAACTTATTATACTTAGCGGGATCCCGAATTTAATAGCCCAACATTACTTGTACAGCCCAACAGCCCAATGCCCCCATGCATGGTGGAACCCTAGAGCTTCACCCCTTTTTAGCACCAGCATTCCGCCGCACGACCTCACTCACCACAGGTGCGGCGGCGCACACTGCTGCACACTGCACTCCCTCCGTCCCGCGTCCCCGTTCGGCGCTCTCGGCACGACCGCCGGTAGCCCGGGACGCACGTCGCACGGCCCCATCCCTCCTAGCGGCCGGTGACGGCACCGGCGGCCCTTTGCTCGGCTGTGCCCAAGCTGCGAGGGCGAGATCTACCCCCGCGTCCGTGCATCTTCGTCAGGCCCTTCTCCGGACGAGCACTCACAGGGTATACCGACCCCTTCTTTTCCGTCCCTGCTATACGAAACCGGCATCCCAAACCATGAACGTGATCTATTCAGCTATCTCCTATCTGTCCCGGAACCCGGTTCTTATCTAGTAATTACGACTGCAGTGTACATGCGTTATACCTGCTAACTTTAATTTTTTGGGAGCCCTTTTACTGGTCTGCCCCTGGCAAAGCCAGTTTTTTTTTTGAGTCGTTGAATACCTGCGATTAGAATTTATTATGGGTAGCAAAACAACGATGAACATGCTGCGAATAGTCTTCATTAGTCTTTAGGTCGCTGGTGATCAATGGTCGGTAGGGCAGTGCATGCCTTAATTTCTGGCTTGGATTGGAGTATTGGACCGTGAAGTGAGGTAGTTGTTGGTGATGGATTGATCGTGTATAGCCATGAACGGGTCACTTTTTCTTGTTCTGCACTTGACAATGCTAGTTTAATTTGAGTTGTTGAATAGCTCAGATTAGAATCGGTTGGGGGAAGCAAAACACCGATGCACAAGCTGTGAATAGTCTTTATTCCTCTACTATAGGTCGCATTGTAGCTGCTGCTGTTTTCCCAGTAATTTCAGCTCTAATTCCAGGTGTCAACATTCAAGGTATCAAGGAACGCAAACCTCCAGATTTTGTTACCTCAAGGAGAAGATACATGAATAGAAGCATTTGCCACCACCTCCTTGCCCACTGCAAAAAGCTAAGAGAGCTCCAGAGAATCCACGCTCTGGCTGTTACCCATGGTCTCCACCCCAACCATCAGTCTGTTTCCTGCAAAATCTTCCGCTGCTACGCTGATTTTGGCCATGTAGCTGATGCTCGCAAGCTGTTCGATGAGATCCCACACCCTGACCTTATCTTCTTTACTAGCCTCATGTCCCTCCATCTCAAGTTAGATCACCAACGCGAAGCTATATCCTTGTTTGCTCGTGTTGTTGCCGCTGGCCACCACCTTGATGGCTTTGCGGTTGTTGGTGCCCTGTCTGCCTCTAGTGGTGCTGGTGATCTAGTGGTTGGTAGGGCAGTCCATGGCCTTATTTTTCGGCTTGGATTGGATCACGAGGTCGTCGTTGGCAATGCATTAATAGATATGTATAGCCAGTGTGGGGAGTTTGAGTCTGCGGTAAAGGTGTTTGATAGGATGTTTCTGAAAGATGAGGTCACATGGGGTAGCATGCTGCATGGTCATATCAAATGTGCTGGTCTGGATTCTGCACTGTCGTTCTTTGATCTGGTTCCTGTGAGGAGTGCAGTTGCTTGGACAACACTGATAACTGGTCATGTGCAAGGCAGGCAGCCTGTACGGGCTCTAGAGCTTTTTGGTAGGATGGTACTGGAGGGCCATCGCCCTACCCATGTTACAATCGTAGGTGTACTCTCAGCTTGTGCTGACATTGGTGCTCTGGATCTAGGGAGTGTCATTCATGGGTATGGAAGCAAATGCAATGCCAGCTCGAATATAATTGTTAGCAATGCTCTGATGGATATGTATGCAAAGAGTGGGCGCATTGAGATGTCATTTTCTGTGTTCCAAGAAATCCAGTCAAAGGATTTTTTTACATGGACGACTATGATCTCATGCTGTACAGTCCAGGGAGATGGGAGGAAAGCTCTTGAGCTCTTTCAGGACATGCTTAGAGCTGGAATAGTTCCAAACAGTGTAACCTTTGTTTCTGTTTTGTCAGCATGCAGCCATGCTGGCTTGATAGAAGAAGGTAGAGAATTGTTCAACAGAATGCGTCAAGTATACAAAATTGATCCCCGACTTGAGCACTATGGTTGCATGATTGATCTGTTAGGACGGGGAGGATTACTAGAGGAAGCAGAAGATCTAATAGCTGATATGAATCTGGTGCCTGATATTGTTATATGGAGGTCACTTCTTAGTGCATGTCTGGTTCATGGCAATAATAGGCTGGCTGAGATTGCTGGAAAGGAAATTATAAAGATAGAGCCTGGAGATGATGGAGTTTATGTGCTACTTTGGAACATGTATGCATCATCAAATAAATGGAGAGAAGCTCAAGAGTTGAGGCAGCAAATGTTGACTCTTGAAATCTTCAAAAAACCAGGGTGTAGTTGGATAGAACTTGATGGTGTTGTCCATGAATTCTTGGTAGAGGACAAGACACATGATGATCGAAGGGAAATTTATGAAACCTTGGAATACATGACAAGGCAGCTCAAGACACATATCAGATTATCCTCATGGGAGCAACATGGTTCATCCATTTCTGTTGATGAAGAAATCATAGAATCATATACTGCTCATTTGTTGCATGATTGATTCACATGAGTCTTCCCATTAAATAGCCTTTTTTGTGCCGAAATCAAATTCGATGATCTCATTGTAATTTATTTATTATTAGTCTTATCTTGCAGCGTCTCTAGATCAAGATTATAGTGTAGAAATCCACTGCTGTAAGTTGGTGGCAAGAAATTATTAGATATATGTTGAGGTTGGTTTTACTTTTACCAGTCACTTAATAAAGGTTTTAGTTGCAATGCTGGACTACAGAGAAGTTTCTTCTAAATGGCAAGATTATTTTATCATACATTATCTATTTTATTGCATTGTATTCTACTTTCTAAATCTGGAAGTTCTTATTATGTGCGTTACTTTTTTTAACTGTGATTCACTCATTGTCAGATGTGTTCTGAAGTTCATGTTGAGGGAGATGCAAGTGTCGGACAGAAGGGTTGCAAGGATATAAGGCGTTACAAATGTGAATTTTGCACAGTTGTCAGGTCAAAGAAATGCCTAATTCAAGCTCACATGGTTGCACATCATAAGGTATAAACATTTTGTGATATATTGACACATTAGTCGATATATATCCTGTTTGATTGCATAGCTATGCACCATCTATATTATGACACATTATTTACCTTTTGATGTCTGCCTTCATATTATTGTTGTTTTGGAGCAATACATAGCATCTCTAATGTTTTCTGAAAATTATCTGCAGGATGAACTTGATAAATCAGAAATATACAACTCAGATGGGGAAAAGATTGTTCATGAGCAGGAACATAGGTGCCAAGAGTGTGGCCGTTGTTTCCAGAAACCAGCTCATCTGAAGCAGCACATGCAAAGTCACTCACATGAGGTTGGTATTCATCTCCTCAAATTAAGCATGAGCTTGCTCTTTTTATTTTGTTGGCACTGGTTGCCCCCAATTTCACTTTTGAAGTATACAGACATACAGACATGATGATTTGCATTCATGACTTATGAGGCTGGTTGTAATAGTGATTTTCCCACTATGATTTGCTAAATGCAGTTGTTTTGCAGGGCATAGATAGTTAACAGCGTGAAGCATTGGATCCCATTTAAAGAACTCCAAAATGCGACGAGGTATTTTTTATTCTTGCCTGAACTAGTAACAGGTTGGGATGACCTCCTGTGAAGCTTCAACAAGATTGCCTCAGTCACGCTCACTGAGTAGGTTTGTTCTTGTACAAAATTAGTTTTTTATCATGATGCTCATAGTCTAAATTCTGCATTTCATGTCATACATGATTGTTTTCAGTGTTAGTATGTATTGTGCCTTCTCATATGGGCCAATTCAGTGAATTATGGAGTTTTTTTTATTTCTTTGTTCTTCTGACTTGGGGGCCTTTAGTTGTGTCAATCTGGTGATCAAACATCAAAATATTTCAGAAAGCTTGGTCTTCACTTTATAAGTTCCTTTATTACCTCTAATTTTCTTTAGTGCTGTTAGGATTAGATGGGGTATGGATCCTGGAGATAAGGCTGAAAAATATCCTCCCATCATTCTGCCATGTCTCCATGGGCTTCCTTATGGGAGCTCTGATGTAATGCTTGAGGATCCAATATCAAAATGTCATCTCAGAAAGCTAGGCCCATTCTTCATTGGCTCTCAGCTCGCTATGGTGACAATAGTCCTAAAACCGTGTTATTTTGCAATTAAAAAATGATGAAGTGAACTTGCTATAATCCTGTAAGGATTATATGGGTTATGGATCTTTTGGAGATAAGGGTGGAAATATCCTCCCTTCATTCTGCCATGTCATAAAGGGCTTCCTAATGGGAGCTTCCAGAAGATGCTTTAGGATCCAATATCAAAATGTCGTCTCAGAAAGCTGTGGCCATTCTGCATTGGTTCTCAGCTCGCTATGGTGACAATAGTCCTGTATCGTCTCATTATGCAAGAACAGATGTACTGAATGGAAGTGCTGAACTTGTTATAGTTTGTTGAGAAGGCTTTAGCATTTAGTTTTTCTTTATTATAGATTCATAGTTCAAAAGTAGATGCATTTACCTTATAATTTTAGCAGGTTTTTTTCCCATTATATGCGTCATAACATTTCTCCTAAAACACACGTTTAACAAGTTGGCACATTTGTTTAGTTATTAGGTAAAAATTGTGTCACTTTTGTAGGTCCTTATCATGATCCAGTACAGTTTATAATTCTGAGTTCTGATAATCGTTTGGTTAATTATTTGAAGCATTTAGCACAATGTTAAACAAAGAGCATTATAAATATTTCGGTCGTAACACATATCCTTGTTTGACTGTAGAGACTCTTTATTTGCCCACTGGAAGACTGCCCCTTCAGCTATAAAAGAAAAGATCACTTGAACCGACACATGCTTAAGCATGAGGGCAAATTGTTTAGTTGCACCCTGGATGGTTGTGATATGAGGTTCAGTATGAAGGCAGATATGCAACGGCATGTTAAGGAAATCCATGATAGTAAGAACCCCCATCAATTTGTTTGTAAGGAGGACGGCTGTAACAAGGTTTTCAGGTATTCATCAAAGCTGAAGAAACATGAGGAATCTCATGGTAGGTCAGCATTAACCTGATAATTAGGAAATTAATAAATGCAGAGTGTTCATATTACTCACATCATGTTCATGTACTAGTACAAGTTTTTCATTTGTCCAGCATATTGGTTCTCCAAATTTGAGTTTGTTTCCTTGCAGTTAAATTGGACTATGTGGAGGTAGTGTGCTGTGAGCCAGGTTGCATGAAGATGTTCAGAAATGTTGAATATCTGAGGGCTCATAACCAATCTTGCCATCAGTATGTTCAGTGTGAGATATGTGGAGAAAAGCACCTGAAGAAGAACATCAAGCGGCATCTGCAATCACATGACAAGGTGCCCTCTGATGGAAGGATGAAATGCACTTTTGATGGTTGTGAACACTTCTTTTCCAACGTAAGCAAGATTGGTAGATTTCTGAATGCGCCTATTCAGTTTTTCCAATGATTTCTTAAACCAAGCGTATTCCTATTTTCTATTGCAGAAATCAAATCTGACCAAGCATGTCAAGGCATGCCATGACCAGCTGAAACCTTTCAAGTGCGGAATCGTTGGGTGTGGCAAGGCGTTCACCTACAAGCATGTCAGGGATAACCATGAGACATCTGGTGCTCATGTATACATGGAAGTGAGTTGTGCTACCTGATCTATGTTAATTCCGAGTTTGTGTTTTTTGGCCTATTAGGTCAAACTATCAGCTCCTGATTTTCGTACGTATCTCTAATTTAAACGTATGTTCACATCTGCTTTGTGATCAAACCGTGTGAACCTGTGGATAACAAAAATCTGCTTCATGCAGGGAGACTTTGAAGAGTTGGATGAGCAGTTGCGTGCCCGGCCAAGAGGTGGTCGGAAGAGGAAAGCATTGACGGTGGAAACACTGACACGCAAGAGGGTGACCATCTCCGGCGAGGCTTCATCCTTGGATGATGGAGTGGAGTATCTTCGCTGGTTGCTATCTGGTGGGGATGATTCAATTGATTGTCAGTAGCCGGCGTCTTTTTGCTATCACCGCTGCTTTGTACATGGGTTAGATTATGTAATGTAAGTTGTTTGGTAGACTACGATGGTGTTCATGACGCGTTTGATATATTGTCAGCAGTATGGTAGTGCAGGGCTCTCATAGTAAAGCTTGCCATTTTTGTTGTATCTTTAACCCACGTGGGTCCAGATGATGTGTTTATTCCTATGTATTTACTTATCTACATGTATCCACATGTGCGACTTTGGCGTTTGTTTGAGATTATAATCTGTTAAAATATGTTGGATTATATAATTTGGGCAGATTATAATTCCAAACAAACACTGACTAATGCTCTATTTGTTTACCCTCTAGTTTATATAATCTAGCTTAAATAAGTTAAAAGAAACAAATAACAGATTATTAGGTCGATTATGTAATGTGAATACCTAGATTATGATAATATATATGTAGTTTATTGGGTGCTTATCTCTACTACTTATTAAGGCAGTAAGGAGTAGACTGTCATTCCCATTCTCTGTTTTGCCTTTCCGACGGTCCCTTCTCACGTACATCCCACGTCTAGCTAAAATTAAAATAAAAGGCCCCAAGGGGATTCGAACCCACAACACCCCTCAAGCCCCTTAAGCAAATATACTCGTAGTTACCACTACACCACATGTATGTTTATGTTTACATCTATTATAGTAAAAATATATATTACATCTTTCCTGAACCCCACCTGCTACCCTTCACAATGTGTAGTAGTAGATAAGTATCACCGAGATTATTAAATTATATTTTTGGATTGAGAGAGTAGTATTTAAAGACGAGTCTTGCATGCAATTTCTTTTGTTTGAATAATGTTTTCAACTTAAATTTCTTTTTTTGCATGTGTAACATTTATTCTCCGTAATATTTTTCTATGGATCTGACTTATAAGTCATTTTCATAAATCAATGTCAAAGATGAATCCATGTTTCTTACTTGCAAACCCCGAACAAACACCACTAGCACGAGGCGATCGCGTTGGTGTTGCTCATCGACGACAAGAAGAAGCTTGGCGACTGCCAGTTCGACCTCTGGAAGCAGTCCTACGTGGCCCATGCGTCGCTGTGTACGGCAAGCTCCGGCGCAGCTGCCGCTTGGACGCGGTCCAGAGCGGCCGCACCCGCTGTCCATCGTCAAACAGGGGGACCTCATGGTCGTCGCCAATGCCGACGACTTTCAGATTGTTCTGGGCACCGCAACCGACGACAGTGCCATCACGCCGTCCAGCTCATCATCCACCTGAAGCCCAACCTGCCACGTAAGTCGCTACTGACCGGCCATGAATTCTTGTGCGCTGGGATGACGACCATTGTTGCTGTTGTGTGAGTGTCCTCGAACAAGATGTATGTAGAGGAGTAGCACATCCGGTGGTGCAACGATCATGTGTACTACCTCGCTGATGAGCCCGGGGTGCACTTCATTTGGCAGCCCAGCCAAGAGTCATCGGTACTCATCATGTCGCGCGCGTTCGATGACTACTATATCAAGAATTGTGGCGTCATCTCGGCGCCGGAGGTGAGCAGAGGAGGACTGACACCAATGATCACTCGCCATCGTCGGGGTAGCTTTTGTGCTGGCCTGCCTTTAATTCTCTTCGCAAACACACACTTGCCTTTTTGTTTAAGCAAGCGTGTATGGTGGTGCGTGCCTGTCGGCGTTTCGAGACCGGGGGGTCCCTAAGCCGACGAGTGAATGTCGCCGCATGCCCCAGCCCAGATGGGTCGACGCGAGGCCGAGCGCGAAGGGGGGAAATGAGGTGGCCGGAGATGGGCGTGAGAGAGGTGGAAATCCCGCGGCCTTCGTGTTCGTCCCGCGCCCAGGTCGGGTGCGCTTGCAGTAGGGGGTTACAAGCGTCCACGCGGGAGAGGGAGCGAGCGGCCTCACGCGAGCGCCTGTCTCGTCCTCGTCCCCGCGCGGCCAACCTTCTCTAAGAGGGCCCTGGTCCTTCCTTTTATAGGCGTAAGGAGAGGATCCAGGTGTACAATGGGGGGTGTAGCAGAGTGCTACGTGTCTAGCGGGGGAGAGCTAGCGCCCTAAGTACATGCCGTTGTGGCAGCCGGAGAGATTTTGGCACCCAGCTGGTGTGATGTCGTGGCCGTCGGAGGAGCGCTGGAGCCTGGCGGAGGGACAACTGTCGGAGCTGTTGAGTCCTTGCTGACGTCCTCTTGCTTCCGTAAGGGGGCTGAGAGCCGCCGTCGTCACAGAGCATGCGGGGCGCCATCATTGCCTATCTGGTGGAGCGAGCCAGACGGGACGTCGGTCTTGTTCCCCGTGGCCCGAGTCAGCTTGGGGTAGGGCGATGATGGCGCCTCCTGTTGACGTGGCTGGTCCGCGCCCTAGGTTGGGCGATGTGGAAGCTCCTCCGAAGCCGAGGTCGAGTCTGTCTTTAGTGGCCGAGGTCGAGTCCGAGCCCCTGGGTCGGGCGAGGCGGAGACCGTCGGCTGAGGCCAGGGCGGAGTCCGAGCCCTGGGGTCGGGCGAAGCGGAGTTCGTCGTCTTTTGGGGCTGAGCCCAAGTCCGAGTCCTGGGTCGGGCGGAGCGGAGTTCGTCGTCTTCTGGGGCTAAGCCCAAGTCCGAGCCCTGGGTCGGGCGGAGCGGAGTTCGTCGTCTTCTTGGACTTAGCCCGAGTCCGAGCCCTGGGTCAGGCGGAGCGGAGTTCGTCGTCTTCTGGGACTTAGCCCGAGTCCGAGCCCTGGGTCGGGCGGAGCGGAGTTCGCCGTCTTCCGGGACTTAGCCCGAGTCCGAGCCCTGGGTCGGGCGGAGCGGAGTTTCCTATGGTGCCTGCGGCCGGGCCTGACTGCCTGTCAGCCTCACTCTGTCAAGTGGCACCGCAGTCGGAGCGGCGCAGGCGGCGCTGTCTTTCTGTCAGGTCGGTCAGTGGAGCGGCGAAGTGACGGCGGTCACTTCGGCTCTGTCGGCTGAGGGGCGCGCGTCGGGATAAAGGTGTCAGGCCACCTTTGCATTAAATGCTCCTGCGATTTGGTCGGTCGGTGCGGCGATTTGGTCAGGGTTGCTTTTTGGCGAAGACAGGGCCTCGGGCGAGCCGGAAATATGTTTGCCGCTGGAGGGGGGCCTCGGGCGAGACGGAGATCCTCCGGGGTCGGCTGCCCTTGTCCGAGGCTAGGCTCGGGCGAGGCGTGATCGAGTCCCTCGAATGGACTGATCCCTGACTTATTCGCACCCATCAGGCCTTTGCAGCTTTATGCTGATGGGGGTTACCAGCTGATAATTAGGAGCCTTGAGGGTACCCCTAATTATGGTCCCCGACAGTAGCCCCTGAGCCTTGAAGGGAGTGTTAGCACTCGCTTGGAGGCTTTCGTCGCACTTTTTTGCAAGGGGACCAGCCTTTCTCGGTTGCGTTTTGTTCCGGTGGGTGCGCGCGAGTGCACCCGTCGGGTGTAGCCCCCGAGGCCTCGGAGGAGTGGTTTGACTCCTCCGAGGTCTTAATGCCTCGCGCAATGCTTCGGCTGGTCTGGTCGTTCCCTCATGCGAGCTGGTCGTAGCCCGGGTGTACGGTCGGGTCCCAAGTTCTCGGGCTGGTATGTTGACGCTGTCAACGGTTTGGCCGGAGCCGGGTTTGCGAGAGCAGCCCCCGAGCCTCTGCACGGGGCGAGAGGGCAATCAGGGACAGACTCGACTTTTTTACATACGCCCCTGCGTCGCCTTTCCGCAAGGAGGAGGGGGGGAGAGCGCCATGTTGCCCTCGGTGGGCGCCGAACATGGTGTCTCCGGTGAGCTACAGGCGGGTGATCCGAGTGGACGTCCGTGCCCTGTTCGTTAGGGGTCGGCTAGAGGCCCAGAGGCGCGCCCAAAAGTACCTGCGGGTGATCTGCCGGACCCGGTCCCCTGGCGACGGGGTCCGAGGGCTCGATGCCTCCCTCTGATGGGATTCCGTTACAAGATCGTTCCCACTGGTCTCGGAAATGTCCTAGGGTACCTCGGGAGCGCAGCCCGAGCCTTGGTTATGTATCGAACATACCCATGGTCATCCCTCGCTCTGTGTCTGAGGCGGCTGTGAACCCTTCGGGGGCCAGCCTTCGAACCCCTGATCAGTAGTGGGCGCGGAGCCCGAGTAGCCTGAGGCGGCCGTTGAACCCTTCCGAGGGGCCGGCCTTCGAACCTCTGACCAGTAGTGGGTGTGGAGCCCACGCGCTCTGAGGCGACTATCGAACCCTTCCGAGGGGCCAGCCTTCGAACCTCTGATCAGTAGGGAGGCTCGGAGCCTGGTTCCTTCACGGGGAAGGATCCTTTTCGGGGTATCCCCCTTTCCCGGTCCCTGTTGCAAGAGAGAGAAAGAGGAAAAAAAGGAAAAGGATACAAAATCGAACGACGCGGCGTACCTTTTTTGACGCGGTCATTATGGCGAAGGTGAAGCGTCGCTCGCTTCTCCTGCCAGAGGCGCCGCCTGTCCCGCCGCGGAGTTAATGCGACGGGGCGAGTGGTTCGCGGGGCGGCCGTTGCGCGCGCGCGAGCCGTTCGAGGAACGGAACACGGGCGCGTTGTCTTCACGCCGTGAGAGAGGGTTCTCTCGTCGCCCCTGGATGGGACGTAGGCTTGGCTGGCGACGTGACCGCTGCTCCTGCCCGCCTGCCACCGCCATTACTATCGGCCCATTTTCGGCCGCATCGACCGTCGCGCCAGGCTGGCGCCGCTGGGTCGTGCTCTGGGTCGCCTCGAGTCGCGGTATCGGTTCCGCAGTCGAGGAGGCGCGGTGGTGGCGCAAGTGGCGGTGCAGTTGCATGCACGAAGCATTCGGCGCGCCGGTTGCATGACGCGTGGGCCTGGGCCTCCATGCTGGGCGTGTTGGGAGTCGGAGAAGTGCGCCCACTTGGCGCGGTTGCATGCCGCCTGCATGGCTGCCCGCCCTTTCGCCCGCTTGTCTGGGCAAAAGTGGAGAGCCGCTTGTAACCGCTGGTCGGTTGCACGCACCGCGCACGGCGGTTTGGCTTCTTCTGCTCTGAGCCGGCTTGCATGACATGTGGGACCTAGCCCCCGCGCCGTAGGGGAGGACCTTGGAGCGTGTTGGAGAAGACTCAGCCCACGATGGCTGGGGACGCAAGTAGGGAGAGTCGCCTTTAAAAGGAGGGTGACCCCCTTGGAAGGCGACCATGTCTTCGCGCTCCCTTATGCATCGTGCCTTTCCACCTTCCAAGCCCCCGGATGGGGGATGCTCGCAGTCTTTCCGCCTTGTCGTTGGAGGAACGCAACTCCGTGGGAGTTGGTACCTTTCAGCCATCGTTCGGCTTCAAGGATTTTCATCATACAGCCCGGTTGCACCCCTCCGCCGGTGGTCACCCAAAACGGTGACCTCCAGCCCCTGGATGGGGAGAGGCAAGCCAGGCTGTGATCTCGGTCCCGCCCTCAGCCTCAAGGATGTTCGTCATCCTTGCTGGGGCGGGGAGCGAGGCGAGCCGAGGCTCTACCTCCCGCGCGGGCCGGCTGGCCACCTCTTCTTCCAGCTTCTGGTGGTGGCAACCATCCTCCAGCTCTGCGGAGGAGACATCCTCCAGCCATGCCGGGGAAGGCGAACTGTTGCTGCCCAGCTAGGATGCAACATTCCGCCCTCTTCCTCGCTTTCGTGGCGAGGACGAGAGCGAGGACCTGCCGGTGCGCTTTGGAGCGGCCCGCTCTTTGGCTTTAATAGCTGGTTCGCGTCCCTTGAGCGGGAACGCGAACGAGAGCCCTTCGGCGGCCACGTCCGTCTGGGACCATAGCTGCTGCTGCAGAGGTCGCTGGCGGGTCCCCCGGTGCTCGTCGCCCCGCAGGCTCCCCGGTGTGGAGGCTGTTCATACCTGCGGGGACGGAACCAGAGTTCCGTCTGTGATGGCACTTCGAATGCCAGTGTTTTTGTTCATTGTGGCTGTCGAGGCCTGAACATGTATGTAATTTCGGCACGGAGCCGTGTTTTTTCCTCATTTTCGAGCACTAAGACTCGCCTGTTGGTTGTCTGAACCGTTTCACCAAGCGTGAGTCGCCCCGTGTAAAGGTGACGAGTGAGGTATCCGTATCCCGGAGGCGTAGGAGTCCCTCGGCTCGGTCAGCCTTGTTGTCCGAGGCTTCCCTTGCTTAGTTAGAGGAACCCCTCGGCCGCTCTTCGATGAGCCGAGGCCAGGGGTAGCGGTGCCAGCGCGAACAGAGGCAGAGTTGGCTCGAAAAGAAGACCTGGTCGGCCGGAGCCGGGCCGGGTCGTCCGTTAGCAGGATCGACGCCGGAATTGACCTGCCGAGGCCTCGGGTCGCGCTGATGTCCTCGGAGGACAGCTGGCTGAGGCCTCGGGGTGATCGTCCGAGCCGCCTGCTCGGGCCGGATTCTCAGGGAAGACCCTGGCGGCGATGGCCCGGGCTTGGTGATGACGTTGTCCTTCAGAGCGGAGACCCTTGGACCGTGTCGCCGTCCGAGGCCAGGTCGGACCTCGCCGAAGGTGTTGTCGACACCGAGGGTGCTGCTGCTCCCTTCAAGCGTCAAGATCCGAGCCTGCAGGATCGGATCATCTTGTAGCGTGTGTTTTCTGCGGCCGCCGAGGCCAACACACACCCTTGCCGTGTTTGTAAAGCTGCGTCTCTTTTCCTCTTGTTTCGAGTATCTGGACTTTTTTGTCGTTAACGGAATTGCTTGTGCGAGCGAGAGTTGCTTCTCACGGAAGGTGATGAGTGAGGTATCCGTATCCCGGAGGCGTAGGAGTCCCTCGGCTCGGTCGGCCTTGCCGCTTACGCGCACTCTTACCCGTCCATGGGGTTCTGTCACCGACGCAGTCGAGAAGGCTCGAAGAATCGCTTCGGCAGAAGAGCTTCCGAACGTGAAGACTTGTTCGGTCCGCGGAATCACTTATTCGAACGTGAGTTACTTATCGCAGAAGGTGATGAGTGAGGTATCCATATCCCGGAGGCGTAGGAGTCCCTCGGCTCGGTCAGCCTTGGCTGCTTACGTGTACTCCGTCGTTCTCAGGATCCACTTTCGAAGTAGTCGAAAAGCACAAAAGGCATTCTGGCAGAAAAGATCTTTTTTCGAGGAAAAATTTCGACGCAGAGGGGGTTCTCCCCTTTTAGCCCCCGAGGGAGGGTCGGGCTTTGCCGAGGCAAGGCTGACCCTTCCTTGATGACTAAACTTTGCGTAGGAGCGAGGTATATGAACAACTTGAAAACATCTTAAGGGTAGAAGCGACGTAGCTGTTGGATGTTCCAAGCGTTGCTGTAGACCTCGCCTTGACTGTTGGCCAGCTTGTACGTTCTAGGCTTCAGAACTTTGGCAATGACGAACGGCCCCTCCCAGGGGGGCGTGAGCTTGTGCCGCCCTCGGGCGTCTTGTCGCAGCCGAAGCACTAGGTCGCCCACCTGGAGGTCTCGGGACCGGACCCCTCGGGCGTGGTAGCGTCGCATGGACTGCTGGTACCGCGCCGAGTGTAGTAAGGCCCTGTCCCGAGCCTCTACCAGCTGGTCCAGCGAGTCTTCTCGACTAGCTTGGTTGCTTTGGTCGGCATAGGCCCTTGTCCTCGGGGAACCGTATTCCAGGTCTGTGGGCAAGATGGCCTCGGCCCCATAGACTAGAAAGAACGGCGTGAAGCCCGTGGCTCGGCACGGTGTTGTCCTCAGGCTCCAGACCATCGAGGGGAGTTCCTTCATCCATCTCTTGCCGAACTTGTTGAGGTCGTTGTAGATCCGAGGCTTGAGCCCTTGTAGAATCATGCCGTTGGCACGCTCTACTTGCCCATTTGACATGGGGTGAGCTACGGCGGCCCAGTCCACCCGGATGTGGTGATCCTCGCAGAAGTCCAGGAACTTTTTACCGGTGAACTGGGTGCCGTTGTCGGTGATGATGGAGTTCGGGACCCCGAAACGATGGATGATGTTGGTGAAGAACGCCACCGCCTGCTCGGACCTGATGCTGTTTAGGGGTCGGACCTCGATCCACTTGGAGAATTTGTCGATGGCGACCAACAGGTGCGTGTAGCCCCCGGGTGCCTTCTACAAGGGGCCGACGAGGTCCAGACCCCACACAACAAAAGGTCAGGTGATGGGTATCGTCTGCAGAGCCTAAGCGGGCAGGTGGGTCTGCCTTGCGTAGAACTGACACCCTTCGCAGGTGCGGACAATTCTAGTGGCGTCGGCCACCGCCGTCGGCCAGTAGAAACCTTGTCGGAAGGCATTTCCGACAAGGGCTCGAGGTGCTGCGTGATGGCCGCAAGCCCCCGAGTGTATCTCTCGGAGGAGTTCCTGACCTTCGGTGATGGAGATGCATCGCTGGAGGATGCCAGAGGGGCTGCGGTGGTAGAGCTCCTTCTCATCTCCCATCAAGACGAACGACTTGGCGCGCCACGCCACCCGCCGAGCTTCGGCTCGGTCGGAGGGTAGCTCTCCTCGGTGGAGATATTGCAGGTACGGGGTCTGCCAGTTTTGATCAGGCGTGACCCCGCTTTGCTCCCCCTCGACGCGCAGCGTCTCGCCCTCGGGGGCCGAGGGTACCTCAGGCCGAACCGAGGGTGCCTCGGACCGAGCCGAGGGTGCCTCGGACTGTGCCGAGGGTACCTCGGGCTGGGCCGAGGGTGCCTCAGGCTCGGGCGTGCGTCGATCTTGACGGAGGGTTGATGCAGGTCTCGGGAGAAGGCGTCCAGGGGAACTGCTGTTCGCCCCGAGGCTATTTTAGCCAGCTCGTCCACAGTCTCGTTGTAGCCGAGCGATGTGGTTGAGCTCGAGCCCGTAGAACTTGTCTTCTAGGCGCCGAACCTCATCGCAGTAGGCCTCCATCTTCGGGTCGCGGCAGTGGGAGTTCTTCATGACTTGGTCGATGACGAGCTGCGAGTCACCGCGAGCGTCGAGGCGTCGGACCCCTAGCTCGATGGCGATCCGCAGTCCGTTGACCAGAGCCTCGTACTCAGCCACATTTTTGGATGCCGGGAAATGGAGGCGTAGCACGTAGCGTAGGTGCTTCCCGAGGGGCGAGATGAAGAGTAGGCCTGCGCCGGCTCCTGTCTTCATCAACGACCCGTCGAAGAACATGGTCCAGAGCTCCGGTTGGATCGGAGCCGTTGGTAGCTGGGTGTCGACCCATTCGGCCACGAAGTCTGCCAGGACCTGGGACTTGATGGCCTTCCGAGGGGCGAACGAGATTGCTTCGCCCATGATTTCCACCGCCCACTTTGCGATTCTACCCGAGGCCTCTCGGCACTGGATGATCTCCCCCAGGGGGAAGGACGACATCACTGTTACCGGATGAGACTCGAAGTAGTGTCGCAGCTTCCGCCGCGTTAGGATCACCGCGTACAGCAGCTTCTGAACTTGTGGGTAGCGGATCTTGGTTTCGGACAGTACCTCGCTGACGAAGTAGACTGGCCTCTGAACGGGCAATGCATGCCCCTCTTCTTGCCTCTCGATCACAATCGCGGCGCTAACCACCTGAGTGGTTGCGGCGACGTAGACCAAGAGGGCTTCTCCGGCAGCTGGGGGCACCAAGATAGGCGCCTTCGTGAGGAGCGCCTTCAGGTTCCCGAGGGCTTCCTCGGTCTCAGGGGTCCAAGTGAAGCACTCGGCCTTCCTTAAGAGGCGGTACAGAGGTAGACCTCTTTCACCGAGGCGTGAGATGAAGCGGCTCAGAGCCGCGAGACATCCCATGACCCTCTGTACGCCTTTCCAGTCCTTGATGGGCCCCATGCTGGTGATGGCTGCGATCTTCTCCGGGTTGGCTTCGATGCCCCGCTCGGAGACGATGAACCCCAAGAGCATGCCTCGGGGCACCCCGAAGACACACTTTTCGGGATTGAGCCTGACACCTTTCTGAGAGCACCTAGAGGGGGGGGTGAATAGGTGATCCTGTAAAAGTTCAAAACTTAAGCCACAAAAACTTGTTAAGGGTTAGCACAAGTATGGCCAAGTGGCTAGAGAGAGCTCAAAACACGATAACCACAAGAAAGCAATCACAGAGTTGACACGGTGGTTATCCCGTGGTTCGGCCAAGTACAAAACTTGCCTACTCCACGTTGTGGCGTCCCAACGGACGAGAGTTGCACTCAACTCCTCTCAAGTGATCCAATGATCAACTTGAATACCACGGTGTTTTTCTTTCCTTTGATCTTTTCCCGTTTGCGAGGAATCTCCACAACTTGGAGTCTCTCGCCCTTACAATTGAGTTCACAAAGAATACGGAGTAAGGTGGGAATGAGCAACGCACACAAGACTCGAAAATCAGAGCAACAACACGCACACAAGTCGCAACAAGAGCTCGCAACGCAACACAAAGAGTTCACAACTCCACAAGAGCTCTATATGCTATCACAATGAAACGAATGCGTGAGATTGATGTCTTGGTGCTTAGAAGAGTTGTAGGAATGCTTGGTGTACTCCTCCATGCGCCAAGGGGTCCCTTTTATAGCCCCAAGGCAGCTAGGAGCCGTTGGGAACAAATCTGGAAGGCCATCTTTGCCTTCTGTCTCGTGGCGCACCGGACAGTCCGGTGCACACCGGACACTGTCCGGTGCCCGATTTGTTTCCATAAAAAGCGAAGCCGACCGTTGCCGACCGTTGCAGATCTGGCGCACCGGACAGTCCGGTGCACACCGGACAGTCCGGTGCTTCCTTCCGACCGTTGGCTCGGCCACGTGTCGCGCGCCAATCGCGCGGCCGACCGTTGGCCCGGCCGACCGTTGGCTCACCGGACAGTCCGGTGCACACCGGACAGTCCGGTGAATTTTAGCCGAAGTCGCCGGAGAAAAACCCGAGAGCGGCTGGTTTGCGCTGCGCTGATCTGGCGCACCGGACACTGTCCGGTGCACACCGGACAGTCCGGTGCCCCAGCCCGAAGCAGCCTTTGGCTGTACACAGCCACTCTCCACTTCTTTTCTTTTCTTCTTTCTCCTGTTTCTAACACTTAGACAAGATGTTAGTACACAAAACTAATGTACTAAGGCTTAGAAACATACCTTTACTTGTGATTTACACTTTGTTCATCCATGAGCATATTTTCACATTTAGGCCCTTGTGTTTGCACTTAATCACCAAAATACTTAGAAATGGCCCAAGGGCACATTTCCCTTTCAATCTCCCCCTTTTTGGTGATTTATGCCAACACAATATAAAGCAACTAGAACAAGTGCAAAATCACTTTAAATAAAAAACTCAAATTGGTTTTATTCAATTTTGGCATATATGGATCATCCTTTGCCACCACTTGGTTTGTTTTTGCAAATCAAACTCAAATCTCTATCTCTAAGTCAAACACACATGTTGAAGTATAAAGAGAGTCATTCCAAAAGAGATTGATCAAAGATTTCAAAAACTCCCCCTTTTTCCCATAATCAACACTTCTCCCCACAAGAAGCCAACTTTTGAAAATAGAGACAATAAGAGACAATAAAAACTTTTGACAAAACAAAAACTCTATTCTACTATTTTCAAAATCTCTCAAGTGGTAGCTGATCCATTTATCACTTTGGCCTTTATTTTCTCCCCCTTTGGCATTAAGCACCAAAACGGGATCAATCTTGGCCCGTTAACCCCATTGCCTCACCAAAGTCTTCAATTAAGAGCAAATGGCAATAAGATTTCATGAGATGAACTTGGAATTAGTTACCCTCTCATCGGAGTGCAGTGGAAGTCTTTCATGGTCCAAGTCCACCTTTTCCCTTTCAATCCTCCTTCGAGACTAAATTATCAAACTCAAGCACATGGTTAGTCTCAAAGGGTCAAGTTGTAACACATCTCCCCCTACACATGTGCATCACTTTGCAACGGACTTGTGAGGTCCAGGGAGTGTTTGTACAACTTGAGCACCATAATAAGCAACATAATGCAAAAAGGAACATGATCAAAAGCATAACTACATGTATGCTACAATTCAATCCAGGTTCCGCGAATCTAAGACATTTAGCTCACTACGCAACCTGCAAAAGGTCTTCTCATCTAGAGGCTTAGTGAAGATATCGGCTAGCTGGTTCTCGGTGCTAACATGAAACACTTCGATATCTCCCTTTTGCTGGTGGTCTCTCAAAAAGTGATGCCGGATGTCTATGTGCTTTGTGCGGCTGTGTTCAACAGGATTTTCCGCCATGCGGATAGCACTCTCATTATCACATAGGAGTGGGACTTTGCTCAGATTGTAGCCAAAGTCCCTGAGGGTTTGCCTCATCCAAAGTAGTTGCGCGCAACACTGTCCTGCGGCAACATACTCGGCCTCAGCGGTGGATAGGGCAACGGAAGTTTGTTTCTTAGAGTTCCATGACACCAGGGACCTTCCTAAGAATTGGCACGTCCCCGATGTACTCTTCCTATCGACCTTACATCCAGCATAGTCGGAGTCTGAGTATCCAACTAAGTCAAAGGTAGACCCCTTTGGATACCAGAGCCCGAAGCAAGGCGTAGCAACCAAATATCTAAGAATTCGCTTCACCGCCACTAAGTGACACTCCTTAGGATCGGATTGAAATCTAGCACACATGCATACGCTAAGCATAATATCCGGTCTACTAGCACATAAGTAAAGCAAAGAACCTATCATTGACCGGTATGCTTTTTGATCAACGGACTTACCTCCTTTGTTGAGGTCGGTGTGTCCGTCGGTCCCCATCGGAGTCTTTGCGGGCTTGGCGTCCTTCATCCCAAACCGCTTTAGCAGATCTTGCGTGTACTTCGTTTGGGAGATGAAGGTGCCGTCCTTGAGTTGCTTCACTTGGAACCCAAGGAAGTAGTTCAACTCGCCCATCATCGACATCTCGAATTTCTGCGTCATCACCCTGCTAAACTCTTCACAAGACTTTTGGTTAGTAGAACCAAATATTATGTCATCGACATAAATTTGGCACACAAACAAATCACCATTACAAGTCTTAGTAAAAAGAGTTGGATCGGCTTTCCCAACCTTGAAAGCATTAGCAATTAAGAAATCTCTAAGGCATTCATACCATGCTCTTGGGGCTTGCTTAAGTCCATAGAGCGCCTTAGAGAGCTTACACACATGGTCTGGGTACCGTTCATCCTCGAAGCCAGGGGGTTGCTCCACGTACACCTCCTCCTTGATTGGCCCGTTGAGGAAGGCGCTCTTCACATCCATTTGAAACAACCTGAAAGAATGGTGAGCGGCATATGCTAGCAAGATACGAATTGATTCTAGCCTAGCCACAGGAGCAAAAGTCTCCTCGAAATCCAAACCTGCGACTTGGGCATAACCTTTTGCCACAAGTCGAGCCTTGTTCCTCGTCACCACCCCGTGCTCGTCCTGTTTGTTGCGGAACACCCACTTGGTTCCCACAACATTTTGCTTCGGACGAGGCACCAGTGTCCAAACTTCATTGCGCTTGAAGTTGTTTAACTCCTCTTGCATGGCCAACACCCAGTCCGGATCTAGCAAGGCCTCTTCTACCCTGAAAGGCTCAATAGAAGAGACAAAGGAGTAATGCTCACAAAAATTAACTAATCGAGATCGAGTAGTTACTCCCTTGCTAATGTCACCCAGAATTTGGTCGACGGGATGATCCCTTTGAATCATCGCTCGAACTTGAGTTGGAGGTGCCGGTTGCGCTTCTTCCTCTATCACTTGATCATCTTGTGCTCCCCCTTGATCAAGCGCCTCCACTTGAGGTACCTGTTCGTCATCTTCGGTTGGGGGTTGCACCATAGTTGAGGAAGAAGGTTGATCTCGTTCATCTTGTTCCTGTGGCCGTACTTCTCCCATCGCCATGGTCCGTATAGCGGCCGTCGGAACATCTTCTTCATCTACATCATCACAATCAACAACTTGCTCTCTTGGAGAGCCATTAGTCTCATCAAATACAACGTCGCTAGAGACTTCAACCAAACCCGATGATTTGTTGAAGACTCTATACGCCTTTGTATTTGAGTCATAACCTAATAAAAACCCTTCTACAGCTTTGGGAGCAAACTTAGAATTTCTACCCTTCTTTACTAGAATGTAGCATTTACTCCCAAATACACGAAAGTACGATACATTGGGTTTGTTACCGGTTAGTAGCTCATACGACGTCTTCTTGAGGAGGCGATGAAGGTAGACCCTGTTGATGGCGTGGCACGCCGTGTTCACGGCTTCCGTCCAAAAGCACTCGGGGGTCTTGAACTCTCCTAGCATCGTCCTCGCCATGTCGATGAGCGTCCTGTTCTTCCTCTCTACCACACCATTTTGCTGTGGTGTGTAGGGAGCGGAGAACTCGTGCTTGATCCCTTCTTCTTCAAGGAACTCCTCCACTTGAAGGTTCTTGAACTCGGACCCGTTGTCGCTCCTTATCTTCTTCACCTTGAGCTCAAACTCATTTTGAGCTCTCCTGAGGAAGCGCTTGAGGGTCCCTTGGGTTTCAGACTTATCCTGCAAAAAGAACACCCAAGTGAAGCGGGAAAAATCATCAACAATAACTAAACCATACTTACTTCCCCCTATGCTTAGATAGGCGACGGGTCCGAAGAGGTCCATATGCAGCAGCTCCAGGGGTCTTGAAGTGGTCATCACATTCTTGCTGTGATGCGCTCCTCCCACCTGTTTCCCTGCTTGACAAGCTGCACAAGGTCTATCTTTTTCGAATTGAACATTGGTTAGACCTATCACGTGTTCTCCCTTTAGAAGCTTGTGAAGGTTCTTCATCCCCACATGTGCTAAGCGGCGATGCCACAGCCAGCCCATGCAAGTCTTAGCCATTAAGCATGCATCTAGACCGGCCTCTTCTTTTGCAAAATCAACTAAATAAAGTTTGCCGTCTAATACACCCTTAAAAGCTAGTGAACCATCACTTCTTCTAAAGACAGACACATCTATATTTGTAAACAGACAGTTATATCCCATATTGCACAATTGACTAACAGATAGTAAATTATATCCTAGTGACTCTACTAAAAACACATTAGAGATAGAGTGCTCATTAGAAATTGCAATTTTACCTAACCCTTTTACCTTGCCTTGATTCCCATCACCGAATACAATTGAATCTTGGGAATCCTTATTTTTGACGTAGGAGGTGAACATCTTCTTTTCCCCCGTCATATGGTTTGTGCATCCGCTGTCGATAATCCAGCTTGAACCCCCGGATGCATAAACCTGCAAGGCAAATTTAGGCTTGGGACTTAGGTACCCAACTCTTGTTGGGTCCTACAAGGTTAGTCACAATTTCCTTAGGGACCCAAATGCAAGTTTTATCACCTTTGCATTTTGCCCCTAACTTCCTAGCAATTACTTTTCTATCCTTTCTACAAATTTCAAATGAAGCATTCAAAGCACAATAAATTGTAGAAGGTTCATTTGCTATTTTCCTAGGAGCATGAATAACATTCCTTCTAGGCACATGATGAATAGCATTTCTTTTAGGAACAACATTTCTCCTAGTAACATTTCTATCATACACATAAGAGGAACTAGGAGCAAACATGGTATGAGAATCATAAACATATGAATCATAAGCATCATGACTTACATTTCTAGTTTGTCTTCTATCATGATACAAAAATGCATGGTTCCTTTTAGCACTAGTAGCCATAGGGGCCTTCCCTTTCTCCTTGGCGGGAATGGGAGCCTTATGGCTTGTTAAGTTCTTAGCTTCTCTCTTGAAGCCAAGTCCATCCTTAATTGAGGGGTGTCTACCAATTGTGTAGGCATCCCTTGCAAATTTTAGCTTATCGAAATCATTCTTGCTAGTCTTAAGTTGAGCATTAAGACTAGCCAGTTCATCATTAAGCTTGGAAATTGAAACTAGGTGTTCACTACAAGCATTAATGTCAAAGTCTTTACACCTAGTACAAATTTCAACATGTTCTACACAAGAATTGGATTTGTTTGCTACTTCTAATTTAGCATTTAAATCATTGTTGACACCTTTCAAAGTAGAAATGGTTTCATGACAAGTAGATAGTTCAAAAGAAAGCATTTCATTTCTCTTAACTTCTAAAGCATAGGATTTTTGTGCCTCAACAAATTTATCATGCTCTTCATACAACAAATCCTCTTGCTTTTCTAAAAGTATATTCTTTTCATTCAAGGCATCAATTAATTCATTAATTTTGTCTATCTTAGATCTATCTAAGCCCTTGAACAAACATGAATAATCTACTTCATCCTCATCACTAGATTCGTCCTCACTTGAAGAAGCATAGGTAGAGTTGCGAGTACATACCTTCTTCTCTCTTGCCATAAGGCATGTGTGACGCTCGTTGGGGAAGAGGGTTGATTTGTTGAAGGCGGTGGCGGCGAGTCCTTCATTGTCGGAGTCGGACGAGGAGCAATCCGAGTCCCACTCCTTGCCTAGATGCGCCTCGCCCTTTGCCTTCTTGTAATGCTTCTTCTTTTCCCTCTTGTTCCCCTTTTCCTGGTCACTATCATTATCAGGACAGTTAGCAATAAAATGACCAAGCTTACCGCATTTGAAGCATGATCGCTTCCCCTTGGTCTTAGTCTTGCTCGGCTGTCCATTGCGACCCTTTAGCACCGTCTTGAATCTCTTGATAATGAGGGCCATTTCTTCTTCATTAAGACCGGCCGCCTCAATTTGCGCCACCTTGCTGGGTAGCGCCTCCTTGTTCCCTGTGGCTTTGAGAGCAAAAGGTTGCGGCTCGTTGATCGGTCCATTCAAGGCGTCGTCCACATACCTTGCCTCCTTGATCATCATTCGCCCGCTGACGAATTTTCCTAGTACTTCTTCGGGCGACATTTTGGTGTACCTGGGATTCTCACGAATATTATTCACCAAATGAGGATCAAGAACGGTAAAGGACCTGAGCATTAGTCGGACGACGTCGTGGTCCGTCCATCGCGTGCTTCCGTAGCTCCTTATTTTGTTGACAAGGGTCTTGAGCCGGTTGTATGTTTGAGTTGGCTCCTCGCCCCTTATCATCGCGAACCGTCCAAGCTCGCCCTCCACCAACTCCATTTTGGTGAGCAAGGTAGCGTCATTTCCCTCATGAGAGATCTTGAGGGTATCCCAGATTTGCTTGGCGTTATCCAAGCCACTCACTTTATTATATTCATCCCTGCACAATGAGGCTAGAAGAACAGTAGTAGCTTGTGCATTCTTATGGATTTGCTCATTAATGAATATAGGACTATCCGAACTATTAAAGTGCATTCCACTATCTACAATCTCCCATATGCTAGGATGGAGAGAGAATAGGTGACTACGCATTTTGTGGCTCCAAAATCCGTAGTCCTCCCCATCAAAGTGTGGGGGCTTGCCGAGTGGAATGGAAAGCAAATGTGAATTTGAACTATGCGGAATACGAGAGTAGTCAAAAGAAAAGTTAGAATTAACCGGTTTCCTTTGTTTGTCGTAGTCGTCGTCCTTTTGGGAAGAAGAGGACTCATCGCTGTCGTAGTAGACGATCTCCTTGATGCGTCTTGTCTTCTTCTTCTTCCCATCTCTTCGCTTGTGGCCCGAGCCCGAGTCATTGGACTTGTCATCCCTTGGCTCGTTGACGAAGGACTCCTTCTCCTTGTCGTTGATCACAATTCCCTTCCCCTTAGGATCCATCTCTTCGGGCGGTTAGTCCCTTTCTTGAAGAGAACGGCTCCGATACCAATTGAGAGCACCTAGAGGGGGGGTGAATAGGTGATCCTGTAAAAGTTCAAAACTTAAGCCACAAAAACTTGTTAAGGGTTAGCACAAGTATGGCCAAGTGGCTAGAGAGAGCTCAAAACACGATAACCACAAGAAAGCAATCACAGAGTTGACACGGTGGTTATCCCGTGGTTCGGCCAAGTACAAAACTTGCCTACTCCACGTTGTGGCGTCCCAACGGACGAGAGTTGCACTCAACTCCTCTCAAGTGATCCAATGATCAACTTGAATACCACGGTGTTTTTCTTTCCTTTGATCTTTTCCCGTTTGCGAGGAATCTCCACAACTTGGAGTCTCTCGCCCTTACAATTGAGTTCACAAAGAATACGGAGTAAGGTGGGAATGAGCAACGCACACAAGACTCGAAAATCAGAGCAACAACACGCACACAAGTCGCAACAAGAGCTCGCAACGCAACACAAAGAGTTCACAACTCCACAAGAGCTCTATATGCTATCACAATGAAACGAATGCGTGAGATTGATGTCTTGGTGCTTAGAAGAGTTGTAGGAATGCTTGGTGTACTCCTCCATGCGCCAAGGGGTCCCTTTTATAGCCCCAAGGCAGCTAGGAGCCGTTGGGAACAAATCTGGAAGGCCATCTTTGCCTTCTGTCTCGTGGCGCACCGGACAGTCCGGTGCACACCGGACACTGTCCGGTGCCCGATTTGTTTCCATAAAAAGCGAAGCCGACCGTTGCCGACCGTTGCAGATCTGGCGCACCGGACAGTCCGGTGCACACCGGACAGTCCGGTGCTTCCTTCCGACCGTTGGCTCGGCCACGTGTCGCGCGCCAATCGCGCGGCCGACCGTTGGCCCGGCCGACCGTTGGCTCACCGGACAGTCCGGTGCACACCGGACAGTCCGGTGAATTTTAGCCGAAGTCGCCGGAGAAAAACCCGAGAGCGGCTGGTTTGCGCTGCGCTGATCTGGCGCACCGGACACTGTCCGGTGCACACCGGACAGTCCGGTGCCCCAGCCCAAAGCAGCCTTTGGCTGTACACAGCCACTCTCCACTTCTTTTCTTTTCTTCTTTCTCCTGTTTCTAACACTTAGACAAGATGTTAGTACACAAAACTAATGTACTAAGGCTTAGAAACATACCTTTACTTGTGATTTACACTTTGTTCATCCATGAGCATATTTTCACATTTAGGCCCTTGTGTTTGCACTTAATCACCAAAATACTTAGAAATGGCCCAAGGGCACATTTCCCTTTCACTTTCGCCTTGAGACATCGGAATGTTACTTCAAGGTCGGAAAGGAGGTTGGAGGCTTTCCTCGTCTTGACTACGATGTCATCGACATAGGCCTCGACCGTGCGGCCAATGTGTTCGCCGAACACATGGTTCATGCACCGCTGGTACGTCGCGCCCGCATTCCTCAAGCCAAACGGCATGGTGACATAGCAGTACATGCCGAAGGGTGTGATGAAAGAAGTTGCGAGCTGGTCGGACTCTTTCATCCTGATTTGGTGATACCCTGAGTAGGCATCGAGGAAAGACAGGGTTTCGCACCCAGCAGTGGAATCCACGATTTGATCGATGCGAGGCAGGGGGTAGGGAACCTTCGGACATGCTTTGTTCAGACCAGTGTAGTCTACACACATCCGCCATTTCCCCCTTTCTTTCTCACAAGCACAGGGTTGGCAAGCCATTTGGGATGGAATACCTCTTTGATGAACCCTGCCGCCATTAGCTTGTGGATCTCCTCGCCTATGGCTCTGCGCTTCTCCTCGTCGAATCGGCGCAGAGGCTGCTTGACGGGTCGGGCTCCGGCTCGGATGTCCAGCGAGTGCTTGGCGACATCCCTCGGTATGCCGGGCATGTCCGAGGGACTCCACGCGAAGACGTCGACGTTCGCGCGGAGAAAGTCGACGAGCACTGCTTCCTATTTGGGATCGAGCCCGGTGCTGATCCGGATCTGCTTGGAGGCGTCGCTGCTGGGGTCGAGGGGGACGACCTTAACCGTCTCCGCTGGCTCAAAGTTGCCGGCATGACGCTTCACGTCTGGCACCTCCTTAGAGAGGCTCTCCAGGTCGGCGATGAGGGCCTCAGACTCAGCGAGGGCGTCGGCGTACTCCACGCACTCCACGTCGCATTCGAACGCGTGTTTGTACGTGGGGCCGATGGTGATGACCCCGTTGGGGCCCGACATCTTGAGCTTCAGGTAGGTGTAGTTGGGGACGGCCATGAACTTTGCGTAGCATGGCCTTCCCAGTACCGCGTGGTAGGTTCCTCGGAACCCGACCACCTCGAATGTCAGGGTCTCCCTTCGGAAGTTGGAGGGTGTTCCGAAGCAGACGGGAAGGTCGAGTTGTCCGAGGGGCTGGACGCGCTTCCCGGGGATGATCCCATGGAAAGGCGCAGCGCCTGCCCGGACCGAGGACAGATCGACACGCAGAAGCCCGAGGGTCTCGGCGTAGATGATGTTGAGGCTGCTGCCTCCGTCCAAGAGGACCTTGGTGAGTCTGACGTCGCCGATGATGGGGTCAACGACGAGCGGGTATTTCTCCGGGCTCGGCACATGGTCGGGGTGGTCTGCTTGGTCGAAGGTGATGGGCTTGTCGGACCAGTCTAGGTAGACTGGCGCCGCCACCTTCACCGAACAGACCTCCCGGCGCTCTTGCTTGCGGTGCCGAGCCGAGGCGTTTGCCGCTTGCCCACCGTAGATCATGAAGCAGTCGCGGACCTCGGGGAACTCTCCTGCCTGGTGATCTTCCTTCTTGTCGTCGTCGAGGGCCCTGCCACCCTCCGCGGGTGGCCCGACCCTGTGGAAGTGGCGCCGAAGCATGACACACTCCTCAAGGGTGTGCTTGACGGGCCCCTGGTGATAGGGGCACGGCTCCTTGAGCATCTTGTCGAAGAGGTTGGCACCTCCGGGGGGTTTCCGAGGGTTCTTGTACTCGGCGGCGGCGACAAGGTCCGCGTCGGCGGCGTCGCGTTTCGCTTGCGACTTCTTCTTGCCCTTCTTCTTGGCGCCGCGCTGAGTTGACGCCTCGGGGGCATCTTCCGATGGGCGGCCCTGGGGCTGCTTGTCCTTCCGGAAGATAGCCTCGACCGCCTCTTGGCCGGAGGCGAACTTGGTGGCGATGTCCATCAGCTCGCTCGCCCTGGTGGGGGTCTTGCGACCCAGCTTGCTCACCAGGTCGCGGCAGGTGGTGCCAGCGAGGAACGCGCCGATGACATCCGAGTCGGTGATGTTGGGCAGCTCGGTGCGCTGCTTCGAGAATCGCCGAATGTAGTCCCGGAGAGACTCTCCCGGCTGCTGTCGGCAGCTTCGGAGGTCCCAGGAATTCCCGGGGCGCACGTACGTGCCCTGGAAATTGCCGACGAAAGATTGGACTAGGTCGTCCCAGTTGGAGATCTGCCCCGGAGGCAGGTGCTCCAACTAGGGGTGGGCATTTTAAAACCGAAAACCGAACCCGAACCCGAACCGAACCCGAATAGACCGAATTGTCAGTCTATTCGGGTTTTCGGGTTCGGGTTCGGTTCCTAACCTTTAAAACCCGAATAGACCTAATAACCCGAAATATAAAACAACTCTTAATATGTGATGGTATTATTATATGATTCATAAACTTATTAGCTAGAAATAATGATATCATCTTAACGATAGTATATATATCTTTCTATGCTAATTTTTATAGTCACTTGTTGTAGTAATAGTACTTTCAATTAATTATTCATTGTATATATTTTAACAAAATATACTAGTCTCTCTACAATTCGGGTCTATTCGGTGGACCGAATAGACCGAACCGAAATTGTGAGTCTATTCGAGTTCGGTTCCTAAAATATTTTTAAAAATTTCGGTTCTCATTTTTCAGAACCCGAAATATCACAAACCCGAATAGACCGAACCGAATTACCCTAATAGACCGAATGCCCAGCCCTAGCTCCAACCAGGCGCGGGCGGTGTCGGAGAGAAACAGGGGGAGGTTGCGGATGATGAGGTTGTCATCGTCCGTTCCACCCAGTTGGCAGGCCAGACGGTAGTCCGCGAGCCACAGTTCCGGTCTCGTCTCCCCCGAGTACTTTGTGATAGTAGTCGAGGGTCGGAACCGGGTCGGGAACGGCGCCCTTTGTATGGCCCGGATGAAGGCCTACGGACCGGGTGGCTCGGGCGAGGGACTCCGATCCTCCCCGCTGTCGTAGCGTCCTCCACGCCTGGGGTGGTAGCCTCGGCGCACCCTCTCGTCGAGGTGGGCCCGACGGTCGCGGTGATGGTGCTCGTTGCCGAGGCGACCCGGGGCCGCAGGCGCTGTGTTGCGCGTGCACCCGGTGTAGACCGAGGCTTCCCGCATGAATCGGGAAGTCGCGACATGAGGTTCCTAGGGGTACCCCTGCCTTTGGGTGGCGGAGCTCTCGGCCCGTCGGACCGCGGCGCCTTCCAGGAGATTCTTGAGCTCTCCCTGGATTCGCCGCCCCTCGGTGGTTGATGGCTCCGGCATCGCACAGAGGAGCATTGCTGCTGTAGCCAGGTTCTGGCCGACCCCACTAGACGCGGGTGGTGGCCTGACCCTGACGTCGTCGGCGATGCAGTGTTGGAAGCCCTGGGGTAGATGACGTATTTCTCCGGCCGGAGGTTGGCCCGCCCATGCCTGCCCGACGTCCCGGCGGATCGGCTCAAGCGCTCCTGCTCCCTCGTCGAGCCTGGCCTGCACCCCTCGGATTTGCTCGAGCTGTGGGTCATGGCCCCCCGCCTGAACGGGGACCACAGCTAGCTCCCGTGGGATGTCAACGCGAGGCACCGGCCTAGGGAGATCACCGTCCTCCGGCATGCCGAGATGGTTGCCTTCGGAGGGACCCCCTAGATCGACGTGGAAACATTCACGGCTTGGGCCGCAGTCCTCGTCGCCGAGGCTACGGCTACCGTCGGAACAGTCGGAAAGGCAGTAGTCGCATGCGGTCATGAAGTCCCGCATGGCACTGGGGTTGCCAAGTCCAGAGAAATCCCAACAGAAGCTGGGCTCGTCGTCTTCCTCGGACCCAGAGGGCCCGTAGGTCGAGACGTCCGTCAGCCGGTCCCAAGGTTACCGCATACGAAACCCCAGAGGGTTTGGACTCGCCTCTACGAGAGCGCCCGCCAAAGCGAAGCCGCTAGGCGGGTCGAGGCTGAATCCGAAAGACGTGGGATGGGAATCGGTCGGTACCTCTTGGTCGACGGGCGGTGATGAAGTCACGTCGGGGACTGACTGCACCGTCGTCTCAGGTACGAGGGTGACGTCCAACAAGCCTTTCGCGAGCGCGCTGGCGTCGTCCGTTTGCCCGGAATCGGCGCGTTGCGGGGAGACGGCGCTCGTCTTCGTCTTAAGCGCGAGGTCGATGCCCGGTGCGCCCCCCGTTGGGTTGCTGGCGCTATCGACTCGCTCGACAGCCGACGAGGCGTTGCCTCCTGCTTGGCCTTGGTTGCCCCGCCTTCCCCTCCGTCGACGGGGAAGAGGGCGGGGCGAGCTCGAAGGTTGTTCTTCCACCCCGCGGGGAAGACGTCGTCGATTCCGTCGCCGGCGGGCGGGCTGTCGGCCGCCATTGTCGCTGTCGCCCGACGGTGGAAAGAGTATCATGTCGTAGCTGCCGTCGAGGGACATGAACTCAAGACTCCCGAAATGGAGCACCGTCCCGGGCCGGAGAGGTTGCTGGAGACTGCCCATCTGGAGCTTGACGGGAAGCTGTTCGTCAACACGCAGCAGGCCCCTACCTGGCGCGCCAACTGTCGGCGTTTCGAGACCAGGGGGTCCCTAAGCCGACGAGTGAATGTCGCCGCGTGCCCCAGCCCAGATGGGTCGACGCGAGGCCGAGCGCGAAGGGGGGAAGTGAGGTGGCCGGAGATGGGCGTGAGAGAGGTGGAAATCCCGCGGCCTTCGTGTTAGTCCCGCGCCCAGGTCGGGTGCGCTTGCAGTAGGGGGTTACAAGCGTCCACGCGGGAGAGGGAGCGAGCGGCCTCACGCGAGCGCCTGTCTCGTCCTCGTCCCTGCGCGGCCAACCTTCTCTAAAAGGGCCCTGGTCCTTCCTTTTATAGGCGTAAGGAGAGGATCCAGGTGTACAATGGGGGGTGTAGCAGAGTGCTACGTGTCTAGCGGGGGAGAGCTAGCGCCCTAAGTACATGCCGTTGTGGCAGCCGGAGAGATTTTGGCACCCAGCTGGTGTGATGTCGTGGCCGTCGGAGGAGCGCTGGAGCCTGGCGGAGGGACAGCTGTCGGAGCTGTTGAGTCCTTGCTGACGTCCTCTTGCTTCCGTAAGGGGGCTGAGAGCCGCCGTCGTCACAGAGCATGCGGGGCGCCATCATTGCCTATCTGGTGGAGCGAGCCAGACGGGACGCCGGTCTTGTTCCCCGTGGTCCGAGTCAGCTTGGGGTAGGGCGATGATGGCGCCTCCTGTTGACGTGGCTGGTCCACGCCCTAGGTTGGGCGATGTGGAAGCTCCTCCGAAGCCGAGGTCGAGTCTGTCTTCAGTGGCCGAGGTCGAGTCCGAGCCCCTGGGTCGGGCGAGGCGGAGACCGTCGGCTGAGGCCAGGGCGGAGTCCGAGCCCTGGGGTCGGGCGAAGCGGAGTTCGTCGTCTTTTGGGGCTGAGCCCAAGTCCGAGCCCTGGGTCGGGCGGAGCGGAGTTTGTCGTCTTCTGGGACTTAGCCCGAGTCCGAGCCCTGGGTCGGGCAGAGCGGAGTTCATCGTCTTCTGGGACTTAGCCCGAGTCCGAGCCCTGGGTCGGGCGGAGCGGAGTTCGCCGTCTTCCGGGACTTAGCCCGAGTCCGAGCCCTGGGTAGGGCGGAGCGGAGTTTCCTATGGTGCCTGCGGCCGAGCCTGACTGCCTGTCAGCCTCACTCTGTCAAGTGGCACCGCAGTCGGAGCGGCGCAGGCGGCGCTGTCTTTCTGTCAGGTCGGTCAGTGGAGCGGCGAAGTGACGGTGGTCACTTCGGCTCTATCGGCTGAGGGGCGCGCGTCGGGATAAAGGTGTCAGGCCACCTTTGCATTAAATGCTCCTGCGATTTGGTCGGTCGGTGCGGCGATTTGGTCAGGGTTGCTTTTTGGCGGAGACAGGGCCTCGGGCGAGCCGGAAATATGTTCGCCGCTGGAGGGGGGCCTCGGGCGAGACGGAGATCCTCCGGGGTCGGCTGCCCTTGTCCGAGGCTAGGCTCGGGCGAGGCGTGATCGAGTCCCTCGAATGGACTGATCCCGGACTTAATCGCACCCATCAGGCCTTTGCAGCTTTATGCTGATGGGGGTTACCAGCTGAGAATTAGGAGCCTTGAGGGTACCCCTAATTATGGTCCCCGACAGTGCCTGATGACTAACGATGTACAACGGAACTTCTACCGGCAGGTGTGGCACGTGCTCTCCAATGATGAGACAATGCAAATCATGACATATATCGAAGTCTGCATGATACTGATGGTTGCAATGTAGTAGTGAAAAAACTAAATTAAAATAACAAAATTTATGTATGGCTAGGATCACAAATGAATTATGAAACATTTTCTTATAACAATATAAGACACATTTTGTATATAAATTATCATGGTATTATATGTTCCCGTTGCAACGCACGGGTACTCACCTAGTATAATCATAAGATGGATTATATAATCCCCTAATTTTGTTTACCCTCCATATTAATCCATAAGATGGATTATATAATCTCCTAATTTTGTTTACCCTTCGTATTATATTGTCGGCGTTTCGAGATCGGGGGGTCCCTGGGCTGACGAGTGAATGTCGCCGCGTGCCCCAGCCCAGATGGGTCGAGCGCGAGGGCGAGCGCGAAGGGGGGAGAGCGAGGCGGCCGGAGACCGGCGTGAGAGAGGTGGGAATCCCGCGGCCTTCGTGTTCGTCCCGCGCCCAGGTCGGGTGCGCTTGCAGTAGGGGGTTACAAGCGTCCACGCGGGAGAGGGAGCGAGCGGCTCCAAGCGAGCGCCTGTCTCGTCCTCGTCCCCGCGCGACCAACCTTCTCTAAGAGGGCCCTGGTCCTTCCTTTTATAGGCGTAAGGAGAGGATCCAGGTGTACAATGGGGGTGTAGCAGAGTGCTACGTGTCTAGCGGAGGAGTGCTAGCGCCCTAAGTACATGCCGTTGTGGCAGCCAGAGAGATTTTAGCACCCAGCTGGTGTGATATCGTGGCCGTCGGAGGAGCGATGGAGCCTGGCGGAGGGACAGCTGTCGGAGCGGTTGGGTCCTTGCTGACGTCCTCTTGCTTCCGTAAGGGGGCTGAGAGCCGCCGTCGTCACAGAGTACGCGGGGCGCCATCATTGCCTATCTGGCGGAGCTAGCCAGATGGGACGCCGGTCTTGTTCCCTGCGGCCTGAGTCAGCTTGGGGTAGGGTGATGATGGCGCCTCCTGTTGACGTGGCTGGCCTGCGCCCTAGGTTGGGCGATGTGGAAGCTCCTCCGAGGCCGAGGTCGAGTCTGTCTTCCGTGGCCGAGGCCGAGTCCGAGCCCCTAGGTCGGGCGAGGCGGAGGCCGTCGGCTGAGGCCAGGGCGGAGTCCGAGCCCTGGGGTCGGGCGAAGCGGAGTTCGTCGTCTTCCGGGACTTAGCCCGAGTCCGAGCCCTAGGTCGGGCGGAGCGGAGTTTGTCGTCTTTCGGGACTTAGCCCGAGTCCGAGCCCTGGGTCGGGCGGAGCGGAGTTCGCCGTCTTCCGGGACTTAGCCCGAGTCCGAGCCCTGGGTCGGGCGGAGCGGAGTTCGCCGTCTTCCGGGACTTAGCCCGAGTCCGAGCCCTGGGTCGGGCGGAGCTAAGTTCGCCGTCTTCCGGGACTTAGCCCGAGTCCGAGCCCTGGGTCGGGCGAAGCGGAGCTTCCTATGGTGCCTTCGGCAGGGCCTGGCTGCTTGTCAGCCTCACTCTGTCAAGTGGCACCGTAGTCGGAGTGGCGCAGGCAGCGCTGTCCTTCTGTCAGGCCGGTCAGTGGAGCGGCGAAGTGACGGCGGTCACTTCGGCTCTGCCGGGGGGCGCGCGTCAGGATAAAGGTGTCAGGCCACCTTTGCATTAAATGCTCCTGCGATTTAGTCGGTCGGTGCGGCGATTTAGTCAGGGTTGCTTCTTAGCGAAGGCAGGGCCTCGGGCGAGCCGGAAATATGTTTGCCATTGGAGGGGGGCCTCGGGCGAGACGGGAATCCTCCGGGGTCGGCTGCCCTTGTCCGAGGCTAGGCTCGGGCGAGGCGTGATCGAGTCGCTCGAATGGAATGATCCCTGACTTAATCGCACCCATCAGGCCTTAGCAGCTTTATGCTGATGGGGGTTACCAGCTGAGAATTAGGAGTCTTGAGGGTACCCCTAATTATGGTCCCCGACAGTAGCCCCCGAGCCTCGAAGGGAGTGTTAGCACTCGCTTGGAGGCTTTCGTCGCACTTTTTTGCAAGGGGACCAGCCTTTCTCGGTTGCGTTTTGTTCCGGTGGGTGCGCGTGAGCGCACCCGCCGGGTGTAGCCCCCGAGGCCTCGGAGGAGTGGTTTCACTCCTTCGAGGTCTTAATGCCTCGCGTAATGCTTCGGCTGGTCTGGTTGTTCCCTCATGCGAGCTGGCCGTAGCCCGGGTGTACGGTCGGGTCCCAAGTTCTTGGGCTGGTATGTTGACGCTGTCAACGGTTCGGCCGAAGCCGGGTTTGCGAGAGCAGCCCCTGAGCCTCTGCACAGGGCGAGAGGGCGATCAGGGACAGACTCGGCTTTTTTACATACGCCCCTGCGTCGCGTTTTCGCAAGGAGGAGGGGGGGAAAGCGCCATGTTTCCCTCGATGGGCGCCGAACATGGTGTCTCCGGTGAGCTGCAAGCGGGTAATCCGAGTGGACGTCTGTGCCCCGTTCGTTAGGGGTCGGCTAGGGGCCTAGAGGCACGCCCAAAAGTACCTGCGGGTGATCTGCCGGACCCGGTCCCCTGGCGACGGGGTCCGAGGGCTCGAGGCCTCCCTCCGATGGGATTCCGTTACAAGATCGTTCCCGCTGGTCTCGGAAATGTCCTAGGGTACCTCGGGAGCGCAGCCCGAGCCTTGGTTATGTATCGAACGTACCCATGGTCATCCCTCGCTCGGCGTCTGAGGCGGCTGTGAACCCTTCGAGGGCCAGCCTTCGAACCCCTGATCAGTAATGGGCGCGGAGCCCGAGTAGCCTGAGGTGGCCGTGGTACCCTTCCGAGGGGCCGGCCTTCGAACCTCTGACTAGTAGTGGGTGTAGGGCCCACGCGATCTGAGGCGGCTGTCGAACCCTTCCAGGGGGCCAGCCTTCGAACCTCTGATCAGTAGGGAGGCTCGGAGCCTGGTTCCTTCACGGGGAAGGATCCTTTTCGGGGTATCCCCCTTTCCCGGTCCCTGTTGCAAGAGAGAGAAAGAGGAAAAAAGTAAAAGGATACGAAACCGAACGACGCGGCGTACCTTTACTGACGCGGTCATTATGGCGAAGGCGAAGCGTCACCCGCTTCTCCTGCCTGAGGCGCCGCCTGTCCCGCAGCGGAGTTAATGCGACGGGGCGAGTGGTTGGCGGGGCGACCGTTGCGCAAGCGCGAGCCGTTCGAGGAGCGGAACACGGGCGCGTTGTCTTCACGCCGTGAGAGAGGGTTCTCTCGCTGCCCCCGGATGGGACGTGAGCTTGGCTGACGACGTGACTGCTGCTCCTGCCCGCCTGCTACCGCCATTACGGCCGGCCCATTTTTGGCCGTATTGACCGTCGCGCCAGGCTGGCGCTGCTGGGTCGTGCGCTGGGTCGCCTCGAATCGCGGTATTGGTTCCGCAGTCGAGGAGGCGCGGTAGTGGCGCGAGTGGCGGTGCAGTTGCTTGCACGAAGCATCCGGTGCGCCGGTTGCGTGACGCGTGGGCCTGGGCCTCCATGCTGGGCGTGTTGGGGGTCGGAGAAGCGTGCCCACTTGGAGCGGTTGCATGCCGCCTGCATGGCTGCCCGCCCCTTTCGCCCGTTGGTCTCGGCAAAAGTGGAGGGTCACTTGCAACCGCTGGGCGGTTGGGCGCACCGCGCACGGCGGTTTGGCTTCTTCTGCTCTGAGTCGGTTTGCATGATGTGTGGGACCCAGCCCCCGCGCCGCAGGGGAGGACCTTGGAGTGTGTTGGAGAAGACTCAGCCCGCGACGGTCGGGGGCGCAAGTAGGAAGAGTCGCCTTTAAAAGGAGGGTGACCCCCTTCGGAAGGCGACCATGTCTTCGCTCTCCCTTATGCATCGTGTCTTTCCACCTTCCAAGCCCCCGGATGGGGGATACCCGCCGTCTTTCCGCCTCATCGTCGGAGGAACGCAACTCCGTGGGAGTTGGTACCTTTCAGCCATCGTTCGGCTTCAAGGATTTTCATCATGTAGCCCGGCTGCACCCCTCCGCCGGTGGTCACCCAAGATGGTGACCTCCAGCTTGATGGTGGGGGAAAGTGAGCTGGGCTGCGGCCTCTGCCCCTCCCTCAGCCTCAAGGATTTTCATCACCAGGGCTGGGGAGGGGAGTGTGCCGAGTTGGGGTCGGCCCCTGCGTGGGCGGTGGCCCGCTCCTTCACTCAGTGATCGGAGGGAAGGGTGGTCGTCGTCCGTGGCGCCGGCAGCTGCACCGTGCCTGGCTCTCGGACGCGAGTGGCTTCGGAGCCGCTCACGGCGCCGGCGTCTGCCACGGCAGCTGGAAGAGGTTCTTCCGCCGACGAGATAGCCAGGGTCGCCCACGGACCGACCTCCAACTCTACGGCCTTCTGCCCGTCCTTGCCTCACGAGTTTGGGCATGGGCGGGGGCCTCTTGGCAGCAGCATCCGCCCTGAGGTCAGTGCTGCCGCTGTTCGGCCCCCCAGAGCAGAAGTCGTCGTCGTCGCTGCTGCTGGAGCGGGCGACGGCGCGCCGTTCATCGGTCTTCTGTAGCTCCGCAGGCCCTCCCCCATCGAGTGGGGTTGTTCGTACCTGCGGAGGGGGAACCGGAGTTCCGTTTGTAATGGCACTTTGAATGCCAGTGTTTTTGTTCATTGTGGCTGTCGAGGCCTGAACATGTATGTAATTTTGGCACGGAGCCGTGTTTTTTCCTCATTTTCGAGCACTAAGACTCGCCTATTGGTTGTCTGAACCGCTTCACCAAGCGTGAGTCGCCCCGTGTCAAGGTGACGAGTGAGGTATCCGTATCCCGGAGGCGTAGGAGTCCCTCGGCTCGGTCGGCCTTGTTGTCCGAGGCTCCTCTGGCTTAGTTAAAGGGACCCCTCGGCCGCTCTTGGATGAGCCGAGGCCAGGGGTAGCGACATCAGCATGAACAGGGGCAGAGTTGGCTCGAAAATGAAACCTGGTTGGCCGGAGCCTAGCCGGGTCGTCTGTTAGCGGGACCGACGCCGGAGTTGACCAGCCGAAGCCTCGGGTCGGGCTGGCGCCCTCTGAGGACGACTGGCCGAGGCCCCGGGGTGATCGGCCGAGCCGCCCGCTCGGGCCGGGTTCCCGGAGAAGACCCTGGCAGCGATTGCCCGGGCGTGGCGATGACGTCGTCCTTCAGAGTGGAGATCCTCGGACCGCGTCGCCGTCCGAGGCCAGGTCGGACCTCGCCGAAGGTGTCGTCGATGCCGAGGGTGCTGCTGCCCCCTTCCAGCGTCAAGACCCGAGCCTGCAGGGTCGGATTGTCTTGTAGCGTGTGTCTCCTGCGGCCGCCGAGGCCAGAACACGCCCTCGCTGTGTTGTAAAGCTGCGTCTCTTTTCCTCTTGTTTTGAGTATCTGGACTTTTTTGTCGGTAACAGGGATGTTTGTGCGAGCGAGAGTTGCTTCTCGCGGAAGGTGATGAGTGAGGTATCCGTATCCCGGAGGCATAGGAGTGCCTCGGCTCGGTCGGCCTTGCCGCTTATGCGCACTTTTACCCGTCCATGAGGCTCTGTCACCGACTCAGTCGAGAAGGCTCGAAGGATCGCTTTGGCAGAAGAACTTCTGAACGTGAAGACTTGTTCGGTCCGCGGAATCACTTATCCGAACGTGAGTTACTTATCGCAGAAGGTGATGAGTGAGGTATCCGTATCCCGGAGGCGTAGGAGTCCCTCGGCTCGGTCAGCCTTGGCTGCTTACGTGTACTCCGTCGTTTTCAGGATCCACTTTTCGAAGTAGTCAAAAAGCACGAAAGACATTCTGGCAGAAGAGATCTTTTTTCGAGGAAAATTTCAACGCAGAGGGGGTTCCCCCCCTTTTAGCCCCCGAGGGAGGGTCAGGCTTTGTCGAGGCGAGGCCGACCCTTCCTTGATGACTAAACTTTGCGTGGGTGCGAGGTATATGAACAACTTGAAAACATCTTAAGGGTAGAAGCGACGTAGCTGTTGGATGTTCCAAGCGTTGCCGTAGACCTCGCCTTGACTGTTGGCCAGCTTGTACGTTCCGGGCTTCAGAACCTTGGCGATGACGAACGGTCCCTCCCAGGGGGGCGTGAGCTTGTGCCTCCCTCGGGCGTCTTGTCGCAGCCGAAGCACCAGGTCGCCCACCTGGAGGTCTCGGGACCGGACCCCTCGGGCGTGGTAGCGTCGCAGGGACTGTTGGTACCGCGCCGAGTGTAGTAAGGCCTTGTCCCGAGCCTCTTCCAGCTGGTCTAGCGAGTCTTCTCGGCTAGCTTGGTTGCTTTGATCGCTGTAGGCCCTCGTCCTCGGGGAGCCATATTCCAGGTCTGTGGGCAAGACGGCCTCGGCCCCGTAGACTAGGAAGAACGGCGTGAAACCCGTGGCTCGGCTCGGCGTTGTCCTCAGGCTCCAGACCACCGAGGGGAGTTCCTTCATCCATCGCTTGCCGAACTTGTTGAGGTCGTTGTAGATCCGAGGCTTGAGCCCTTGTAGAATCATGCCGTTGGCACGCTCTACTTGCCCATTTGACATGGGATGAGCCACGGCGGCCCAGTCCACCCGAATGTGGTGATCCTCGCAGAAGTCCAAGAACTTTCTGCCGGTGAACTGGGTGCCGTTGTCGGTGATGGAGTTTGGGACCCCGAAGCGATGGATGATGTTGGTGAAGAACGCCACCGCCTGCTCGGACCTGATGCTGTTCAGAGGTCGGACCTCGATCCACTTGGAGAATTTGTCGATGGCGACCAGCAGGTGCGTGTAGCCCCCGGGTGCCTTCTGCAAGGGGCCGACGAGGTCCAGACCCCACACAGCAAAGGGCCAGGTGATGGGTATCGTCTGCAGAGCCTGAGCGGGCAGGTGGGTCTGCTTCGCATAGAATTGACACCCTTCGCAGGTGCGGACAATTCTAGTGGCGTCGGCCACCGCCGTCGGCCAGTAGAAGCCCTGTCGGAAGGCATTCCCGACAAGGGCTCGAGGCGCTGCGTGATGGCCACAAGCCCCCGAGTGTATCTCCCACAGGAGTTCCTGACCTTCGGCGACGGAGATGCATCGCTGGAGGATGCCTGAGGGGCTGCGGTGGTAGAGCTCCTTCTCTTCACCCAGCAAGACGAACGACTTGGCGCGCCGCGCCACCCGCCGAGCCTCGGCTCGATCGAGGGGTAGCTCTCCTTGGTAGAGATATCGCAGGTACAGGGTCTGCCAGTCTCGATCAGGCGTGGCCCCGCTTCGCTCCTCCTCGACGCGCAGTGCCTCACCCTCGGGGGCTGAGGGTACCTCGGGCTGAACCGAGGGCGCCTCGGGCCGAGCTGAGGGTGCCTCGGGCTGTGCCGAGGGTACCTCGGGCTGGGCCGAGGGTACCTCGGACTGGGCCGAGGGCGCCTCAGGCTCGGGCGTGTCGTCGATCTTGATGGAGGGTTGGTGCAGATCCCGGGAGAAGACGTCCGGGGGAACAGTTGTTCGCCCCGAGGCTATTTTAGCTAGCTTGTCTGCAGTCTCGTTGTAGCGCCGAGCGATATGGTTCAGCTCGAGCTCGTAGAACTTGTCTTCCAAGCACCGAACCTCATCGCAGTAGGCCTCCATCTTTGGGTCGCGGCAGTGGGAGTTCTTCATGACTTGGTCGATGACGAGCTGCGAGTCACCGCGGGCGTCGAGGCGCCGGACCCCTAGCTCGATGGCGATCCGCAACCCGTTGACCAGAGCCTCATACTCAGCCACATTGTTGGACGCCGGGAAATGGAGGCGTAGCACATAGCGTAGGTGTTTCCCGAGGGGCGAGATGAAGAGTAGGCCTGCGCCGGCTCCCGTCTTCATCAGCGCCCCGTCGAAAAACATGGTCCAGAGCTCCGGTTGGATCGGAGCCGTCGGTAGCTGGGTGTCGACCCATTCGGCCACGAAGTCCGCCAAAACCTGGGACTTGATGGCCTTCCGAGGGGCGAACGAGATTGTCTCGCCCATAAGTTCCACCACCCACTTTGCAATCCTACCCGAGGCCTCTCGGCACTGGATGATCTCCCCCAGGGGGAAGGATGACACCACAGTTACCGGATGAGACTCGAAGTAGTGTCGCAACTTCCGCCGTGTCAGGATCACTGCATACAGCAGCTTCTGAACTTGTGGGTAACGGACCTTGGTTTCGGACAGTACCTCGCTGACGAAGTAAACTGGCCTCTGAACGGGCAATGCATGCCCCTCTTCTTGCCTCTCGACCATAATCGAGACGCTAACCACCTGAGTGGTCGCGGCGACGTAGACCAAGAGGGCTTCTCCGGCAGCTGGAGGCACCAAGATAGGCGCCTTTGTGAGGAGCGCCTTCAGGTTCTCGAGAGCTTCCTCGGCCTCAGGGGTCCAAGTGAAGCACTCGACCTTCCTTAAGAGGCGGTACAGAGGCAGACCTCTTTCGCCGAGGCGTGAGATGAAGTGGCTCAGAGCCGCGAGACATCCCATGACCCTCTGTACGCCTTTCAAGTCCTTGATGGGCCCCATGCTGGTGATGGCTGCGATCTTCTCTAGGTTGGCTTCGATGCCCCGCTCGGAGACGATGAACCCCAAGAGCATGCCTCGGGGCACCCCGAAGACACACTTCTCGGGATTGAGCTTGACGCCTTTCGCCTTGAGGCATCGGAATGTCACTCTTTGATGAACCCTACTGCCATTAGCTTGTGGATCTCCTCGCCTATCGCTCTGCGCTTCTCCTCGTCGAATCAGCACAGAGGCTGCTTGACGGGTCGGGCTCCGGCCCGAATATCCAGCGAGTGCTCGGCGACATCCCTTGGTATGCCGGGCATGTCCGAGGGACTCCACGCGAAGACGTCGGCGTTTGCGCGGAGAAAGTCGACGAGCACTGCTTCCTATTTGGGATCAAGCCCGGAGCCGATCCAGACCTGCTTGGAGGCGTCGTCGCTGGGGTCGAGGGGGACGGCCTTAACCGTCTCCACTAGCTCGAAGTTGCCGGCATGACGTTTCACGTCTGGCACCTCCTTAGAGAGGCTTTCCAGGTCGGCGATGAGGGCCTCGGACTCGGCGAGGGCCTCGGCGTACTCCACGCACTCCACGTCGCATTCGAACGCGTGTTTGTACGTGGGGCCGACGGTGATGACCCCGTTGGGGCCCGACATCTTGAGCTTCAGGTAGGTGTAGTTGGGGACGGCCATGAACTTCGCGTAGCATGGCCTTCCCAGTACCGCGTGGTAGGTTCCTTGGAACCCGACCACCTCGAACGTCAGGGTCTCCCTTCAGAAGTTGGAGGGTGTTCCGAAGCAGACGGGAAGGTCGAGTCGTCCGAGGGGCTGGACGCGCCTCCCGGGAATGATCCCATGGAAGGGCGCAGCGCCTGCTCGGACGGAGGACAGATCAACACGCAGGAGCCTGAGGGTCTCGGCGTAGATGATGCTGAGGCTGCTGCCTCCGTCCATAAGGACCTTGGTGAGCCTGACGTCGCCGATGACGGGGTCGACGACGAGCGGGTATTTCCCTGGGCTCGGCACGTGGTCGGGGTGGTCGGCTTGGTCGAAGGTGATGGGCTTGTCGGACCAGTCTAGGTACACTGGCGCCGCCACCTTCACCGAGCAGACCTCCCGACGCTCTTGTTTGCGGTGCCGAGCCGAGGCGTTCGCCGCTTGCCCACCGTAGATCATGAAGCAGTCGCGGACCTCGAGGAACTCTCCTCCTTGGTGATCTTCCTTCTTGTCATCGTCGCGGGCCCTGCCACCCTCCGCGGGTGGCCCGGCCCTGTGGAAGTGGCGCCGAAGCATGACGCACTCCTCAAGGGTGTGCTTGACGGGCCCCTGATGATAGGGGCACGGCTCCTTGAGCATCTTGTCGAAGAGGTTGGCACCTCCGGGGGGTTTCCGAGGGTTCTTGTACTCGGCGGCGGCGACAAGGTCCGCGTCGGCGGCGTCGCGTTTCGCTTGCGACTTCTTCTTGCCTTTCTTCTTGGCGCCGCGCTGAGTTGACGCCTCGGGAGCAGCTTCCGATGGGCGGCCCTGGGGCTGCTTGTCCTTTCGGAAGATAGCCTCGACCGCCTCCTGGCCGGAGGCGAACTTGGTGGCGATGTCCATCAGCTCGCTCGCCCTGGTGGGGGTCTTGCGACCCAACTTGCTCACCAGGTCGCGACAGGTGGTGCCGGCGAGGAACGCGCCGATGACATCCGAGTCAGTGATGTTGGGCAGCTCGGTGCGCTGCTTCGAGAATCGCCGGATGTAGTCCCGGAGAGACTCTCCCGGCTGCTGCCGGCAGCTTCGGAGGTCCCAGGAATTCCCGGGGCGCACGTACGTGCCCTGGAAATTGCCGGCGAAAGCTTGGACTAGGTCGTCCCAGTTGGAGATCTGCCCCGGAGGCAGGTGCTCCAACCAGGCGCGAGCGGTGTCAGAGAGGAACAGGGGGAGGTTGCGGATGATGAGGTTGTCGTCGTCCGTTCCGCCCAGTTGGCAGGCCAGACGGCAGTCCGCAAGCCACAGTTCCGGTCTCGTCTCCCCCGAGTACTTTGTGATAGTAGTCGGGGGTCGGAACCGGGTCGGGAACGGTGCCCGTCGGATGGCCCGGCTGAAGGCCTGCGGACCGGGTGGCTCGGGCGAGGGACTCCGATCCTCCCCGCTGTCGTAGCGTCCCCCACGCCTGGGGTGGTAGCCTCGGCGCACCCTCTCGTCGAGGTGGGCCCGACGGTCGCGGTGATGGTGCTCGTTGCCGAGGCGGCCCGGAGCCGCAGGCGCGGTGTCGCGCGTGCGCCCGGTGTAGACCGAGGCCTCCCGCATGAATCAGGAAGTCGCGGCATGAGGTTCCAAGGGGCACCCCTGCCTTCAGGAGGCAGAGCTCTCGGCCCGTCGGACCGCAGCGCCTTCCAGGAGATTCTTGAGCTCCCCGTGGATTTGCCGACCCTCGGTGGTTGATGGCTCCGGCATCGCGCGGAGAAGCATCGCTGCTGCAGCCAGGTTCTGGCTGACCCCACTAGATGCGGGTGGCGGCCTGACCCTGACGTCGTCTGCGACGCGGTGCTGGAAACCCTGGGGCAGATGACGTATTTCTCCGGCCGGGGGTTGGCCCGCCCATGCCTGCCCGACGTCCCGGCGGATCGGCTCAAGCGCTCCTGCTCCCTCGTCGAGCCTGGCGCGCACCCCGCGGATTTGCTCGAGCTGTGGGTCATGGCCCCCTGCCTGAACGGGGACCACAGCTAGCTCCCGTGGGATGTCAACGCGGGGCACCGGCCTAGGGAGATCACCGTCCTCCGGCATGCCGAGATGATTGTCTTCGGAGGGACCCCCTAGATCGACGTGGAAACATTCGCGGCTTGGGCCGCAGTCCTCGTCGCCGGGGCTGCGGCTACCGTCGGTACAGTCGGAGAGGCAGTAGTCACATGCGGTCATGAAGTCCCGCATGGCACTGGGGTTGCCAAGTCCAGAGAAATCCCAACAGATGCTGGGCTCGTCGTCTTCCTCGGACCCAGAGGGCCCGTAGGTCGAGACGTCCGTCATCCGGTCCCAAGGCGACCGCATGTGAAACCCCAGAGGGTTTGGTCTCGCCTCTACGAGAGCGCCCGCCAAAGCGAGGTCGCTAAGCGGGTTGAGGCTGAATCCAAATGACGTGGGATGGGAATCGGTCGGTACCTCTTGGTCGACGAGCGACGATAAAGTCATGTCGGGGACTGACTGCACCGTCGTCTCAGGTACGAGGGCGACGTCCAGCAAGCTTTGCGCAAGCGCGCTGGCGTCGTCCGCTTGCTCGGGATTGGCGTGTCGCGGGGAGACGGCGCTCGTCTTCGTCTCAAGCGCGAAGTCGATACCCGGTGCGCCCCCCGTTGGGGTGCCGGCGCTGCCTCCTGCTTGGCCTTGGTTGCCTTGCCTTCCCCTCCGTCGGCGGGGAAGAGGGCGGGATGAGCTCGAAGGTTGTTCTTCCACCACGCGGGGAAGACGTCGTTGATTCCGCCGCCGGCGGGCGGGCTGTCGGCCGCCATTGTCGTTGTCGCGCGGCGGTGGAAGGAGTATCATGTCGTAGCTGCCGTCGAAGGACATGAACTCAAGACTCCCGAAATGGAGCACCCTCCCGGGTTGGAGAGGTTGCTGGAGACTGCCCATCTGGAGCTTGACGGGAAGCTGTTCGTCAACACGCAGCAGGCCCCTACCTGGCGCGCCAACTGTCGGCGTTTCGAGACCGGGGGGTCCCTGGGCCGACGAGTGAATGTCGCCGCGTGCCCCAGCCCAGATGGGTCGAGCGCGAGGGCGAGCGCGAAGGGGGGAGAGCGAGGCGGCCGGAGACCGGCGTGAGAGAGGTGGGAATCCCGCGACCTTCGTGTTCGTCCCGCGCCCAGGTCGGGTGCGCTTGCAGTAGGGGGTTACAAGCGTCCACGCGGGAGAGGGAGCGAGCGGCTCCAAGCGAGCGCCTGTCTCGTCCTCGTCCCCGCGCGGCCAACCTTCTCTAAGAGGGTCCTGGTCCTTCCTTTTATAGGCGTAACGAGAGGATCCAGGTGTACAATGGGGGTGTAGCAGAGTGCTACGTGTCTAGCGGAGGAGTGCTAGCGCCCTAAGTACATGCCGTTGTGGCAGCCGGAGAGATTTTAGCACCCAGCTGGTGTGATGTCGTGGCCGTCGGAGGAGCGATGGAGCCTGGCGGAGGGACAGCTGTTGGAGCGGTTGGGTCCTTGCTGACGTCCTCTTGCTTCCGTAAGGGGGCTGAGAGCCACCATCGTCACAGAGTACCCGGGGCGCCATCATTGCCTATCTGGTGGAGCTAGCCAGATGGGACGCCGGTCTTGTTCCCTGCGGCCTGAGTCAGCTCGGGGTAGGGTGATGATGGCGCCTCCTGTTGACGTGGCTGGCCTGCGCCCTAGGTTGGGCGATGTGGAAGCTCCTCCGAGGCCGAGGTCGAGTCTGTCTTCCGTGGCCGAGGCAGAGTCCGAGCCCCTGGGTCGGGCGAGGCGGAGGCCGTCGGCTGAGGCCAGGGCGGAGTCCGAGCCCTAGGTCGGGCGGAGCGGAGTTCGTCGTCTTCCGAGACTTAGCCCGAGTCCGAGCCCTGGGTCGGGCGGAGCGGAGTTCGCCGTCTTCCGGGACTTAGCCCGAGTCCGAGCCCTGGGTCGGGTGGAGCGGAGTTCGCCGTCTTCCGGGACTTAGCCCGAGTCCGAGCCCTGGGTCGGGCGGAGCAGAGTTCGCCGTCTTCCGGGACTTAGCCCGAGTCCGAGCCCTGGGTCGGGCGAAGCGGAGCTTCCTATGGTGCCTTCGGCAGGGCCTGACTGCCTGTCAGCCTCACTCTGTCAAGTGGCACCGCAGTCGGAGTGGCGCAGGCAGCGCTATGCTTCTGTCAGGCCGGTCAGTGGAGCGGCGAAGTGACGGCGGTCACTTCGGCTCTGCCGGGGGGCGCGCGTCAGGATAAAGGTGTCAGGCCACCTTTGCATTAAATGCTCCTGCGATTTGGTCGGTCGGTGCGGCGATTTAGTCAGGGTTGCTTCTTAGCGAAGGCAGGGCCTCGGGCGAGCCGGAAATATGTTTGCCGTTGGAGGGGGGCCTCGGGCGAGACGGGAATCCTCCGGGGTCGGCTGCCCTTGTCCGAGGCTAGGCTCGGGCGAGGCGTGATCGAGTCACTCGAATGGACTGATCCCTGACTTAATCGCACCCATCAGGCCTTAGCAGCTTTATGCTGATGGGGGTTACCAGCTGAGAATTAGGAGTCTTGAGGGTACCCCTAATTATGGTCCCCGACATATATAATATAACTTAAATAAGTTGATAGTTAAACAAACAATGTAGATTATTAGGTGGATTATTGTTGGGGACTTGTTCTCAAATGCTATGAATCAAGAACAAGGCAACATAAAATGTTAAATGTTAATGCCCTTCGTGCAACGAAGCATTATTCCCTTAAGGATTAATGAACTTTGGACGAAGGTTAAAGATAATATGATTACGAAGGTTAAATCTTCATAATTGAATTCTAACAGATTGAATAAAATAATATAAAATATGAAGCTTCAAAGGTGAATAAATTATAAACGGACAACATTACTTTTTTATTATATCTATTTAATATATTTAAGCATTGAATACAGTAATACCTCTGCCTTGGCAAAAGGTTGATTTCCGAATGGTGCGATCACTATTACAGGAATGCGTGAACAGTAAAGGAATACTGTTCACTATTTATAGGCACAGGACACAGCCTGTGAGGAATTACAATCATGCCCCTCATACAACAGCGACTCAAACATTTATGGACTAAAAGGTCATTCTACTTTTATGTCGGTTTGTAATTCCGAAGCTTCATGAAGAGGAACCTTCGGTCATCTCATGCAGACAGCTTCAGCCGAAGCTGTTTCTTCCTACCAGACCTTCGGCGACGAAGCATAGTCCCAACAGTAGCCCCTTCGCGGTGCTAGATCATTTTTCGTAACGAGCTTGATCCGTGAAAAAAGTATCTTAGGCTTCAGGAAGCCGAAGGTCCAAAAAACACCTTCCCTGAGCTCGTTGTCGAGAAACGATTCAGTTTCCAAGCGCGTAACGGTCCCACCTTGCAGAGTTACTATTTGGTCCCTGCGGTCCACCGTGCAGCGGGTGCAAGCAGCTGTTCGCCTGGTGTAAAAATCCTGGCGATTCACCTTCTTACCTGCATCACTATATAAATAGACAGGTAGGTGTGAAGTTACCACAGCATTCATTGCTATTTGCACTGTTTTGCTGCCAAAATTTTTAACCATAGCCGAAGCTTGACTCTCGAAACCAAACGAAGCTCCAGCTTGAAGCCTACTTCATCGGAAGAAGAAAAACTTCGGAAGGAAAGTATTTAATTCCCAATAAATCCAGAATTAAATGGCTAGAGTGCGCTCTACCGTCAGGGTTGAGCGTGAGGGAGGTGAAGCTGAAGGATCGGAGACTGTTCCCATCTCCGAAGCGATGCAACGATCCGGACTGGTAATCCTGGAAGAAGTCCCCACTGTTGAAACAGAACAGGCAACTGCCGAAGCGGAAGAAGGAGACATTGAGGAAACTGATTCCGAAGATGATTATCATATTGCCATGCCCAGTAAGCCCAGCCACTTGGACTTCGGAAAGTCGACTGTCTCTAAGGCTGATCTCTCCAAGATGGTGAAGTCGGGTTATTTCAGTGAGAGTCAGAAGAAGCTACTTCGTTTCGGGGGGGAAGAAACTACTCCGAAGCCGGAGAAGGATGAAATAGTCATTTTCAAGAGCTTTCTAAAGGCTGGGTTGAGATTCCCCCTCCATGGGATTATTGCAGATGTATTGAAGAAGTTTGGGATCTACTTTCATCAGCTGACTCCTAATGCTATCGTTAGGCTTAGTGTTTATATCTGGGCCCTCCGAAGCCAAGCGGTGGAGCCGTTTGCCGACAGCTTTTGTCGAGTTCATGAGCTGCACTACCAGACGAAGGCTAGAAAAGATGGATTGCATGATAACTTTGGTTGCTATAATTTTGCTTATCAAAAAACCACAAAGTTTCCTGTAATCAGCTACCGAAGCAAATGGCCGGCAGGCTGGAAGTCGGAATGGTTTTATGTGAAAGTTGACGAAGACAAAGAGAAGCTGGTTCAAAGCCCTCTTGAATTGATCTTCGGAGAAACAAGACCGCGATGCCAAATGTCATTAGAAGGTCCCACTTGGGCTGCACTGGCTGAGTTTAAAATTATTTCAGAGCATATCGGCACAAGAGACCTGGTTCAAGAGTTCTTAGCCTTCAGGGTTTTTCCTACTTTAAAAGAATGGGAAATGCCGAAGCTAGAGGGGGAGAAGAAAGAAGGGGAACTTGTGCGGTTACCTTACTATTACAAGTTTAAGAAATACTTTAAAACACCTTGCCAAGAGTGGCTGGACACAGTTGAAATAATGTGCAATGAAATACTCGGTAATTACTCCAAAAAAGAAGATCAGTTGATGACTGCGGCCTTCGGTACCCGTCCGAAGCGAAGACTGAATCGAGTGCTGGACGCCTTGGGTTTTGAATACCCTGACTACGAACAACTGAATAAAGGTGTCGAAGGCCGGAAAAGGAAAAGGATAGCCGAAGCTTTAAATGAAGATGAGAAAGAACCACCAAAAGAGAAGAAAATTCCGAAGAAGAAAAAGTATCATCTCCGAAGCGGAAAGTATCCGACGAAGAAGAGACTCCCGCATCACGCTCTGCCACTGACGTGGAAGAGATTTTGAAGGTAATGACTGAATCCCTGCCTGTGAAGCTAAGTCCATTAGGGCCTCAACTGACGAAGTTTTTTCAGAAGGAAAAGGAGCCCGAAAAAACGAAGGAAACAACTAAAACAAAGAGACAAAGAATCATCGCAGTGACAGAAGTCATTGACAAGACACCACCGAGAGCCTCAGCTCGGAAGATACCAGCGGCTGAGGAAATAACAAATATTGAAGTCGCACCTTCGGAGATCGCGGCTACCGAAGCTACCTCAACCGAAGATTTGAACTTGGAAACCACAATCGAACATATCGACAAAATACTGCTAAACATGGCCACAGAAGAAGCTGCGACTGCCGCCGAGGAGACCATGGCCGCAGTGTCTGGGAAAGAAAAGGAAATCTCTGACGAAACTTCAGAGGACGAAGCCTTCGTGTTTCAAAATTTAGTTGGACAAGAACTGTCAAAAACCGAAATAGAAGAGCTTAAAGAATATGCCAAATCTTGCGGATATAAACCAGGAGCACTCCTCTTCGGGGGTATTGACGATGAAAAATTAGACTGTATCCGGGATCAAACTGGGGCTAAGATTATCGGTACTCTATCAAAGAGTATCGGTTTTCCGAAGCTAGAAACGGATATTAGCCGCTACTGACGACAACATATCGTTGGTAGTTTATTCTATTCCAATTTCAAGGTGAACTATTTTTCCCTTGACTTTTATTGTTTTTAATAACGAAGACATTTCTAACGAAGGTTGTTTATGTGCAGAGTATGCTGTTGAGTAAAGCCTTGAAAATGCAGCAGGATCTGGAAGACAAAAAACACGAGGTTATAATTGAAAATTTAGAGAGCAAATTAAAAGAGCAATCAGATACTATTGAAAAGAAAAATGTGGCAGAACCGCCCGAATTATTCCAGCTTAAGTGCCTAAGTCACGCCTCAGGGGCCGTAACACACTTAAATCGGAATAACCTGTCAGTCCCTCAGATCTAGTCTGATGGAGCCACTTAACCAGGATCAAATTCCACAATCTCACTCGAAGGTGAGTCACAGAAGAAATACAATAAAACAGGAAACCTCAAATTAAGTACTGAGTTATTACATAAATCGGAGTTTTGAGTAGCAAATAAAGTTCATAAATTAAAGTGCAGCGGATAATCGATGTCGTCGGTAATGAGGAAATGGGCAAGGCCTAGCCCACTACTCCTCATGCTCCTCTCCTGCCGGAGCCACATCCCACTCGACCGTCCAACCCGGTGGCAGGGTGGTAGGCCAAGTCACACCATCAACCAATTCCTGCATGGTACCTGCAAAAATGGTGCCACAAGCAAGGCTGAGTATACTAATACTCAGCTAGACTTAACCGGTGTGAGGAGTCTACTCCTCTACCTCTAGACTATGCAGCTGTTTGGCTGAGGGGTTTGGTTTGCCAAAAGCACTAGCTGTTTCTAAAATCAATTTTTAGCTTTTCAATTTCTACCATCATTAACTTAGCTAGATTTGCTCCTTCTAAGCATTCATGGTAACAATCAATTAGTTCAATCAACAAATTATCTCATAGAGCCACATTTCACTTCTTACTCGATGCAGTACAAGGAATCAAGCAGTCTCATTAGCTGCGAGAAGCAGACGATTCGAATCGAGTTTTAAACCTTGCAAGGTAAACCTAAACACACGGCATGTCAGGGCACTCCGACCCCACACATGACAACCGTCCCATCGATTCCCCGTTCGCGTCCAGGCCTCACCGCCTTGGCATACAATGCTCCACTGACCCCGGCTGCCGCCGTGCAGTGACCGCACTTGTACCCACCATAGCTAGCATGGGAGACCCAGTCTCAGGTCGCATGAGGGATAAAGTCCGCGCCCGGCTTCACTCAGGTACTAGGTTTACCGGTTACCATTTTTCCCGGCATGTGCTTAGTACGTTCAAAAGCTTGACTCAGGTATCCACACATTAATCCTTAATTCATTTTTCCCGTCTCATGGACAAGGCATCCTCCCCAGATCCAAGTCCATAGACCAACATAAATCCCGTTATCAAGATGAATACAATCAATTCCTGATCTCGCGCGAGTGCTAGAAAAATCACTCGACTTCTACCGAGATCCTGATTAGCAAGCAGCTACTCGATCTAGCATACTAGTATTCATCTCAAAAAGGAATCCTAAGTTCATGCAACTAGAGGTTTCAAGCAACTCCTACACTTAAGTGCACATTGCAATCCTACAAGCATTAAGTGTAGTAAAGTAGCATACAATAACATGGTTATGCATATAAACCGGGGCTTGCCTTCAATTGCTGGGGCTGCGGGGAGATCCTCAATAGCAGCCTCTGAAGCCTGCTCCTGGTCCTCCTCTTGGACAGGTCCTTGCTCGGGGATGAGCACGTACTCTCCGTCGGCAAGATTACAATCTAATGAATGTAATGCGTAAGATATATGCATGATATGATACGTGCTTTTAGAAATTACAACTTTAAAGGTGTATGCTCTTCTTGAGTTAAACAAGGTTAACTTTGCTTATGTAAGACCCTTGGGTGGTATACTTGGTAAATTGGGTTAGACTTAGCTAAGGTAAGTGGTAGGTTTATTTTTGGGTTCCATTGAATTCTTCTTAAGTCTTAGTGATAAAAGATAAGTTCTCAAGTTAGACTTATTGGGATGAGGTTTATTCCTTCTTTCCTTTTCTTTTATTCTTTAAATGTTTTGGAGTGGGTTTGAACTACAAGTTGCTTTTATAAAATTCTAAAAATTCTGCAAAAATTACAGTGGCTTACTACTGGTGTGTGTTGCTCTGTCTCAAAATTTGGGGATCAGAAAGTGAATGGTTTTCGCTGGACAAAATTACCAAATTTTAGGGCAGAAGGGGTGCTTTGAACTACAACTATTATTTAACAGTGGGTAATTCTCTAAAACTCATTTTTGCTGGCTTTTAGGTGTCATAACATGACTTGATACAAATTTCTAGCCATTAATACCTTTTAATTATTTTCCTATGGTTTTCTCAAGTTTCTAGCAAAATGGGTGCTTTCTACTACCACTATATTTGAAAAACATCAAACAACAGAGTTCTTATTTTTCATAGTTAGTATTTTGTGCAAGAGCAATCATTCTGAAGTTTGGCCTCTTTTTGCTTAAGGGAAGGGGTGGTTTGCATTATTTGAATTAAATGGTCTTTCTCATAAATTACTAGCAAAAGGTATGGGTTTACTTCTTTCTCATGGGTTTGCATTTTTCTCTGGTAGTTTATCTCATCATGGACTTAGCTAATTTTTGGTTGCCCATTATCACATTATTTGGGGTTGTTCATGATTTAGTTGGAAAATGCCTTATTATCACTTTGCATTTAATTTCCTTACTTAAAGAGTTGGGCTGGGGTGCTCTGTATTTTTGTAGTGGGGCTCTGGTGGTTGTAAGTCCACTAGATTTTTATTAATCATTTTGGTTATAGTTTTGCCTATTTAATAATTGATTTTCAGTCTATATAAGGCTAAACAAATCATCTTAATTTAAAACTGGTCCAAATTAATGGTCTCTGTATTTTTCCTAGGTTCCTTGTTGCATAAGTAAACTAGGAAAAATATTATTAATCACTGTTCATTAATTTCTAAGGCCTTTCTGATTTTCTCTAAGTTTTGGACAAAACATATTTAAATGAATAACTACATCATAATTTCTAATGCTGGGGTTCCTACTATTTTAAACAGTGTATAAATAAGGTATAAACATCTACAAATTTTCTTAAGCTCAGCACAAAAGAAAAACTAATTTTCCTTAATTAAACAAGGTTTAGTGGGTTTCTGTTTTTAAATTTAAACTCTAAAATTTTGAACAGAAAGCATGGGGTTCACTATTTTTAAATGATAGGTCATAATATTCCAGAGCTAGCAAAATTGGTTTGACAACTTTTTATTAAGATTTCATCAAGTTATGGATTTTCTAAGTTCTCTGGTCATTTTAAAAAGAATAACAGAATTGATTAAATGGAAATCCACTTTGCACTGGGGTCCCTGGCGATTTTCTATGTTTTCTTCGCGAATCAGTCCTTAGGTTACTATTCACATGAGTCGCTGACATTACAGAAAACCCCTCGGGTTCTACAAATCCTAACCCGAGGTCCTTCTTCTACCTTAAACAGTAGCCGCGACGGAGAAAAGGGCGGAGGGGCTTACCGGCGGTGAGACTGTTCCGGTGAAGTGGTCGAGGATGAAGGGGAGGTCGCGGGGATCACAACGGTGTGCGGAACGCCGTCGGAGATGGCCGGAGTCGGTCGGTCCACGCGCGCAGGCGGGGATGCTCGTCGGCGGCGAGGAGACCGGCCTGGTCACGGCGAGATAGTTCAATCAAATGGGTCAGGGAGGTCCACAGGATGCCAGAGAAGTTATGAGCGAAAGGAATTGGGCGGAGACTCACTGGATAGCTCGGTCCACGCGCGGCGGCGGAAGACCGAAGTCCGGTGAGGTCGATCTCGGGCCTCCGGTGAAGTCCGGCCGGGTCCGAGGGCTTGGCAAGCTTCACGGGCTACTGGCGGAGCTAGCCGAAGCACTGGCTTGCCCAGAGGATGGCTGGAGGGGGCTGGCCACGGTGGCCGAAGCTCTGGCGGCAATGGCGGGCGGAATTGAGCTCGCCGGAGCTAAGGGAAAGTGGCTGGCCGGTGAGGGTGAGTGCGGGGCGAAGAGAGGTGCGCCTGGGAAGGCTTTATAGGCACGGCGCGGTGCACGGGCGGTCGTGGACCGGCGAGTGCGCGCGGGCGTGCGCTGGGAGTCGCGGTGCGCGAACGGGCGTGAACCAGGGGTGTCAGCCGCGGTCGAACACGTGTTCCCGTTGCCTCTGCCCCTGTTCAAGCGCCGATTGGGAGCAAATCTTCGCGAATTTGGGCAAGATCACTGCAAGGGATTTGTTCACCAGACCAAGCTTTGTCTTTTGTGTATGGACGACGTGCGGTTTTAGGCTAGGGACAGGGAGTTGTAGCGTCACCAAGGTGCCAGTGTCAGAATGCCTGGTCCCGAGGTTAAGCTGCGCCAAAACCGTGCCAAACGATTTTGGTTTGAGTTCAAACTTTCCCAGAATGTGTTCAAGGTAATTTGGCACGACTTTGATATTTGGATCTTCTGGCTTTGAGTTTTGAAAAACAGAGAACACAGATGATCTTTGAGAAGAGGTCTGAAATTCAGAAATTCAGAAATCTGAATTTCTCTAAGGGTTCATAGATCAAGGGCTGTTTTGGGGATTTATTTGAGTTATTTTGGCTAAGCCTTCTCAATCTTTCTTGTTGCTTAATAAATATACTTTAACTTATATAATTGGCTCAAGTCATAATTTTAAACTTTTCATCCCCTTTTTCATACTTTCTTAAATTTTGTTCATGGGGCTTACTTAGGGTTTTGAATTAGGGTTGCACATTCTTATCTTTCAAAAGTCTCAATTGTTTTGATCATGACACTTTTAAGTATATACTTGGTGAATTCTTTCTCACTTAAATTGTTTTGTTGTTCATGCTTACTTTGGTTCACATAAAATGATGGTTCTTGGTTTGGCATTTTGAGAAAAACCCTGAGTGACACTGGGGTGTCACAAAAAACTTCGAGCTTCAAGCAACTGAATGCTTATTGGCAGAAGCCAAAGCTAAAATAGCAGAATTGAATACGAAGCTCTCAGCATATCCTCCAGGATTTGGTTTACCCTTTCCGTCTGACCATTAGTCTGTGGGTGGTAAGCTGAACTCCTGATTAGCTTAGTTCCCAAAGACTCTTGCAATTGTTCCCAAAATCTGGCAACAAATTGGGCTCCTCGGTCAGAAACAATGGTCCGCGGTAATCCATGCAAACACACGATCCGGTCGATATACAATTCTGCATACTTCTGAGCCTTATCAGTGGTGTGCACAGGAAGAAAATGTGCCACTTTCGTCAATCGGTCCACAATAACCCAAATCGAATCATGATGACGAGAGGTGTTGGGCAGACCCACAATGAAATCCATGCTGATGTCGTCCCACTTCCACGAAGGTACGGACAGTGGTTGCAAAGCTCCAGCGGACTTCAAGTGGCTTGCCTTTATCCTCTGACAGGTGTCACACTCTGATACATACTGGGCTATCTCCCTCTTCATTCGGGTCCACCAATACAAAGGCTTCAGATCATGGTACATCTTGGTGCTTCCCGGATGCATAGAGAATTTGGAGAGATGAGCCTCATCCAAAATTTTCCTCTTGAGATCCTGGTCCTTAGGAATTACCAATCTGCTTTTGAACCATAATACACCTTTTTCATCCTGGCGGAAACAATTATACTTCTCAACCTTCTGATGGAGATTCTTCTTGATAATTTGCACTCCCTTGTCACTGAGCTGGGCCATGATAATCTAGTCTTGCAAAGCTGGCTCAACAGAAATGTGAGACAAAGAACCAGAAGGAATCACTTCAATTTGCATCTTGCTCAACTCATCACACAAGGTGTTAATGCGAGAATCCATCAGAATACAGTTGCACTGCAACTTCCGACTCAAGGCATCTGCTACCACATTAGCTTTCCCTGGGTGATAATGTACCTCCAGGTCATAATCCTTGATCAGCTCTAGCCATCTTCTCTGCCTCATGTTGAGATCAGCCTGAGTAAAAATGTACTTAAGGCTCTTATGATCAGTGAAGATGTTGCAGTGGGTTCCCATTAGATAGTGCCTCCACATCTTCAATGCATGAACCACTGCTGCTAACTCAAGGTCATGAGTGGGATAGTTTTGCTCATGAGGCCTGAGTGCTCTTGAGGCATAAGCAATGACTTGGTTGTCTTGCATCAAGACACAACCTAGCCCGGTGCCAGAGGCATCACAATATACATCAAAAGGCTTGCTGCTGTCGGGTTGCGCCAATACTGGTGCTGTAGTCAGATGCTGCCTTAATGCATGGAAGGCATCTTCGCACTTCTGACTCCACACAAACTTGACTTCTTTCTTCAGCAACTCAGTAATAGGCTTCGCAATTTGAGAGAAGTCCGGAATAAATCTTCGGTAATAACCAGCTAATCCTAGAAAACTCCGAATCTGGCGAACAGTCGTTGGTGGCCTCCAGTTCATCACTTCTTGCACTTTATCAGGATCAACAGCTATTCCAGCCTAAGAGATAGTGTGACCCAAGAATTTGATTTCCTTTAGCCAAAAATCACACTTGGATAACTTGGCATAAAGGTGGTGCTCTCGCAGACGTTGAAGCACTACATGCAAATGCCCGGCATGTTCTTCTTCGTTCTTTGAGTACACCAAAATATCATCAATGAAAACCACCACGAACTTGTCCAATTCCGGCATAAATACAGAATTCATCAGATACATGAAATATGCTGATGCATTTGTCAGCCCGAATGACATCACCAAGAATTCATATAGCCCATATCTGGTTGAGAATGCCGTCTTTGGAATATCACTTGCTCGTATTTTGATCTGATGGTAGCCAGAGCGAAGGTCTATCTTGGAAAACACCTTGGCCCCGACCAACTGGTCAAAGAGAACATCAATACGAGGCAAAGGATACTTGTTCTTGATAGTTACCGCATTAAGAGGGCGGTAATCTATACACAGCCTCAAGCTTTCATCCTTCTTCTTCACAAACAGTGCTGGACATCCCCAAGGCGAAGTGCTTGGGCGAATAAAACCCTTATCCAGCAACTCTTGCAATTGCTTCTTCAACTCTGCCAACTCAGCGGGTGGCATTCGGTAGGGCCTCTTAGAAATTGGGGCCGTTCCCGGTTGCAACTCGATGGCGAATTCAATATCCCGGTCCGGTGGCATTCCTGGCAATTCATCAGGGAAGACATCTGCATACTCACAGACCACTGGGATCTTCTTCAGGGGTAACTCCGTCATAGAGAAAGTACATGACTGAGAAGAACCCTGACTAGGCAGAATCAAAGTGAAATTCCCGCAGAAAGGAGAATTAACTTCCACGGTACGACTGGCTACATCTAGCACAACTTGGTGCAAGGTCATCCAATTTGCCCCTAGAATAATGTCCACATTTTCCAATCCCAACACAAGAAGAGTGGTTTTGATAATGTGGCTTCCCAGTTGAATAGGCACACTTTGGTTTAATTGATTAGTTGCAATTTTACCCCCAGGTGTGACTATCATGAATGACCCTTTTGAGTGAGAGAATGGCAGTTTGCATTTAGCACTGAACTTTTGGCTAATGAAACTATGAGATGCACCAGAATCAAACAGAATTAAAGCAGGTTGATTATAAACTGAAAAGGTACCGGTCATGATAGGAGCTCCTTCTGGTACTTCCTCTAGAGCAGTGAAGTTGAGCTTCCCTTGCCTGACTTGCACCTTCTGCTTTCTTCCCTTGTCTTGATTTGGTGCTGGCATCTGCCTCTGCTGGTTCCTGGGACAATTCTTGGCATAGTGGCCCACATTGCCACAAGTGAAACACTTGTTCCCATTGCCCTGGCGGAACTGCTGCTGCTACTGAGGCTGATTGTTTCTTGGGGCGGGAGCTGGGTAGCGGTTGGGTGCCGGCTGCTGCTGCTGCTGAGGTGGCCGGATCACCCATCTGCCTGCCTGCTGCTGAAAACCCCTGCTCTGATTGTGAGAAACAATCCGGAACCTCTGAGCCTGAGCGGATGGTGCTGCCATCGGTGCCTTTCTCTTCTTCTCTGCCCGGTGAGCAACAATGCAATCCTCCTGGGAGATGGCCATATTGACCAACTCATTGAAGCTATCAGCCCGGACAGTGTTGAGTCATTCCCGCAGCTTGGTATTGAGACCCCTGCGGAAGCGATCCCTCTTCTTCTCATCAGAATCAGCATGATACCCTGCATACTGGCATAAGTCGTTGAAGGCTTGCGCATACTGCAGTACCGTGCGGGTTCCTTGATTAAGGGCCAGAAATTCATTCAACTTCCGATCAAGAATGCCAGCTGGAATGTGGTGTCCTCTGAAGGCAGTCTTGAATTCCTCCCAAGATACCTCACGATCAGCGGGGAGCATAGCACGGAAGTGATCCCACCAAGTCCGAGCAGGGCCGCGAAGCTGCTGTGCGGCGAAGCGAGCCTTGGCCTCATCAGGGCAGTCTCCTGTGAGGAGGGGAAACTTGGACTCGACGACGCGAAGCCATACGTCGGCGTCCAACGGATCCTCTGCCTCGGTGAACAAGGGCGGCTGCGTGGTTAGAAACTCCTGGTATGTTGCCATAGCCGGAGGTCGCTGATGCTGGCCTCCACCATGATGTTGTTGGTGGGGCTGGCGCTGCAAGAGCTGTCGCAGAATCTCATTCTGCTGGGCCATCAGCTCCTGCACTGTGGGAGCTGGGGGAGGTGGCGGGGGAGCTTGCTCGTTCTGCCCGCGACGCTGCCTAGCTGCCATCTGAAAACAGAGATTGTCGCCATTGTTATCCCAACTCACATTCCGAACGACAAGATATCATCTCATATGGAAGGAAAAATGCCATAATCATAATATTGGGTTCGAAATGAAGATAACACGGTGACAAGATCCCACAGATATCAAAAGTTTACAGGGTTACATCAATCAGGGGAAAGTACCCATAAGCCTAGTCCAAAATGTGATACTACTAAGCTCGCATAGGTTTCTATCCGCCTAAAAGTGTCGAAGCGACTGCTTAACCCTGAGCGGTGGAAGCGACACTGGATACGGGTGAAGGAGGCATCGCGGAGGTAGTCCCATTGGCACCAGGGGCTGGTCCTAGCTCCTCGGGAGCCTCTTCTCCCTCGCTTCCTGCTTCATTGGCCTCCATCTCCAGGTGGTGCATGTCCAAGTGGTCATTGGCTTCCTCGAGTTCCCTCTGCACATCGTGAAGCTGGTTCTCCAAGACATCGATAGTGTTGTCTCGGATCTCCACTTGCTGCTCCAGGGTAGCGATACGCTGGTTCAGCCTCTCCACCTGCAGATCCTTCTCCACCAACTCTGTGGATAGGTCGACCACAAAGTCTTCCCGACTGTCGAGAGTGAGCTTGGCAGTTTGAGCGGTGTTAGCAAGAAGTGCCATAGCATCGCTCTGAAGGGCCTGAAGGCGGTACAGCGCACTCATGCACTGAACAGTGACCCTCCCAACCAAGTCAGGATACATTGCCCACACATCCTTCACATGGCTCACGCGGTTACACCACATGGGGTCATCCTTCTTCTCAGCAGGGAAGAGTCCCAAGGGGTGCATCACCATCTCCAGGGGATGGTAGCCACAGAAAGTCGTCAGAGTCTTCATGGCTGCTGCCTCAACGGTGTCGTCCGTCCTGAGTCCAATCGTCTCAGAGTCAAGAGAACGCCAACCCGGCTAAAGGGGATGAGCCTCCAAAGTCAGCCAGACCCGACAACGAGGTACCCGATGCTCCTCATACAACTGCACCGTGTACAAAGGGGGCGTAGGGTAACCGGCGGAGTTAAGCACTTCCCACAAGATGGAAGGAAAGCCATCACGAGAAAGGAAGTCAGAACTGAAACGAGAGTCTCCTCCACTGGCGGGGGTGGGTGAATTCATCTGCGGAAGGGAACCAAAGATAAAGATTATGGTGGAAGGAAAAAGAAAAAGAGAGCCTGGATGGTTTTAAAGAAAAGGGGTTAGCTCAAATTTTAATTCCTCTTGGTGTTTTACAATGCATGCATGCTGGAAGAAACGTTGCCTCTCAAAAGAAAGATAGGGTGCCTTTTTAGGGCATCCTTCAAAATATAAGTATTGGCCCACAGGGCCTAATTAATTAGCCACCTATTTCTCCCTCTATGCCTAAGGCCTTTCGTCCTAGGTCTAGCGGTCTAGTCCTGACGATCTGTAGTAGTTTCTAGGCAAGTTTTAGATTTTGAAAATTGGTATTCATGGTTTATTGTCCTTCTCTGTGGTGGAATTTGCTCCGATACCAGCTGTGGCAGAACCGCCCGAATTATTCCAGCTTAAGTGCCCAAGTCACGCCTCAGGGGCCGTAACACACTTAAATCGGAATAACCCGTCAGTCCCTCAGATCTAGTCTGATGGAGCCACTTAACCAGGATCAAATTCCACAATCTCACTCGAAGGTGAGTCACAGAAGAAATACAATAAAACAGGAAACCTCAAATTAAGTACTGAGTTATTACATAAATCGGAGTTTTGAGTAGCAAATAAAGTTCATAAATTAAAGTGCAGCGGATAATCGATGTCGTCGGTAATGAGGAAATGGGCAAGGCCTAGCCCACTACTCCTCATGCTCCTCTCCTGTCGGAGCCACATCCCACTCGACCGTCCAACCCGGTGGCAGGGTGGTAGGCCAAGTCACACCATCAACCAATTCCTGCATGGTACCTGCAAAAATGGTGCCACAAGCAAGGCTGAGTATACTAATACTCAGCTAGACTTAACCGGTGTGAGGAGTCTACTCCTCTACCTCTAGACTATGCAGCTGTTTGGCTGAGGGGTTTGGTTTGCCAAAAGCACTAGCTGTTTCTAAAATCAATTTTTAGCTTTTCAATTTCTACCATCATTAACTTAGCTAGATTTGCTCCTTCTAAGCATTCATGGTAACAATCAATTAGTTCAATCAACAAATTATCTCATAGAGCCACATTTCACTTCTTACTCGATGCAGTACAAGGAATCAAGCAGTCTCATTTGCTGCAAGAAGCAGACGATTCGAATCGAGTTTTAAACCTTGCAAGGTAAACCTAAACACACGGCATGTCAGGGCACTCCGACCCCACACATGACAACCGTCCCCATCGATTCCCCGTTCGCGTCCAGGCCTCACCGCCTTGGCATACAATGCTCCACTGACCCCGGCTGCCGCCGTGCAGTGACCGCACTTGTACCCACCATAGCTAGCATGGGAGACCCAGTCTCAGGTCGCATGAGGGATAAAGTCCGCGCCCGGCTTCACTCAGGTACTAGGTTTACCGGTTACCATTTTTCCCGGCATGTGCTTAGTACGTTCAAAAGCTTGACTCAGGTATCCACACATTAATCCTTAATTCATTTTTCCCGTCTCATGGACAAGGCATCCTCCCCAGATCCAAGTCCATAGACCAACATAAATCCCGTTATCAAGATGAATACAATCAATTCCTGATCTCGCGTGAGTGCTAGAAAAATCACTCGACTTCTACCGAGATCCTGATTAGCAAGCAGCTACTCGATCTAGCATACTAGTATTCATCTCAAAAAGGAATCCTAAGTTCATGCAACTAGAGGTTTCAAGCAACTCCTACACTTAAGTGCACATTGCAATCCTACAAGCATTAAGTGTAGTAAAGTAGCATATAATAACATGGTTATGCATATAAACCGGGGCTTGCCTTCAATTGCTGGGGCTGCGGGGAGATCCTCAATAGCAGCCTCTGAAGCCTGCTCCTGGTCCTCCTCTTGGACAGGTCCTTGCTCGGGGATGAGCACGTACTCTCTGTCGGCAAGATTACAATCTAATGAATGTAATGCGTAAGATATATGCATGATATGATACGTGCTTTTAGAAATTACAACTTTAAAGGTGTATGCTCTTCTTGAGTTAAACAAGGTTAACTTTGCTTATGTAAGACCCTTGGGTGGTATACTTGGTAAATTGGGTTAGACTTAGCTAAGGTAAGTGGTAGGTTTATTTTTGGGTTCCACTGAATTCTTCTTAAGTCTTAGTGATAAAAGATAAGTTCTCAAGTTAGACTTATTGGGATGAGGTTTATTCCTTCTTTCCTTTTCTTTTATTCTTTTAATGTTTTGGAGTGGGTTTGAACTACAAGTTGCTTTTATAAAATTCTAAAAATTCTGAAAAAATTACAGTGGCTTGCTACTGGTGTGTGTTGCTCTGTCTCAAAATTTGGGGATCAGAAAGTGAATGGTTTTCGCTAGACAAAATTACCAAATTTTAGGGCAGAAGGGGTGCTTTGAACTACAACTATTATTTAACAGTGGGTAATTCTCTAAAACTCATTTTTGCTGGCTTTTAGGTGTCCTAACATGACTTGATACAAATTTCTAGCCATTAATACCTTTTAATTATTTTCCTATGGTTTTCTCAAGTTTCTAGCAAAATGGGTGCTTTCTACTACCACTATATTTGAAAAACATCAAACAACAGAGTTCTTATTTTTCATAGTTAGTATTTTGTGCAAGAGCAATCATTCTGAAGTTTGGCCTCTTTTTGCTTAAGGGAAAGGGTGGTTTGCATTATTTGAATTAAATGGCCTTTCTCATAAATTACTAGCAAAAGGTATGAGTTTACTTCTTTCTCATGGGTTTGCATTTTTCTCTGGTAGTGTATCTCATCATGGACTTAGCTAATTTTTGGTTGCCCATTATCACATTATTTGGGGTTGTTCATGATTTAGTTGAAAAATGCCTTATTATCACTTTGCATTTAATTTCCTTACTTAAAGAGTTGGGTTGGGGTGCTCTGTATTTTTGTAGTGGGGCTCTGGTGGTTGTAAGTCCACTAGATTTTTATTAATCATTTTGGTTATAGTTTTGCCTATTTAATAATTGATTTTCAGTCTATATAAGGCTAAACAAATCATCTTAATTTAAAACTGGTCCAAATTAATGGTCTCTGTATTTTTCCTAGGTTCCTTGTTGCATAAGTAAACTAGGAAAAATATTATTAATCACTGTTCATTAATTTCTAAGGCCTTTCTGATTTTCTTTAAGTTTTGGACAAAACATCTTTAAATGAATAACTACATCATAATTTCTAATGCTGGGGTTCCTACTATTTTTAAACAGTGTCTAAATAAGGTATAAACATCTACAAATTTTCTTAAGCTCAGCACAAAAGAAAAACTAATTTTCCTTAATTAAACAAGGTTTAGTGGGTTTCTGTTTTTAAATTTAAACTCTAAAATTTTGAACAGAAAGCATGAGGTTCACTATTTTTAAATGATAGGCCATAATATTCCAGAGCTAGCAAAATTGGTTTGACAACTTTTTATTAAGATTTCATCAAGTTATGGATTTTCTAAGTTCTCTGGTCATTTTAAAAAGAATAACAGAATTGATTAAATGGAAATCCACTTTGCACTGGGGTCCCTGGCGATTTTCTATGTTTTCTTCGCGAATCAGTCCTTAGGTTACTATTCACATGAGTCGCTGACATTACAGAAAACCCCTCGGGTTCTACAAATCCTAACCCGAGGTCCTTCTTCTACCTTAAACAGTAGCCGCGGCGGAGAAAAGGGCGGAGGGGCTTACCGGCGGCGAGATTGTTCCGGTGAAGTGGTCGAGGATGAAGGGGAGGTCGCGGGGATCACAACGGTGTGCGGAACGCCGTCGGAGATGGCCGGAGTCGGTCGGTCCACGCGCGCAGGCGGGGATGCTCGTCGGCGGCGAGGAGACCGGCCTGGTCACGGCGAGATAGTTCAATCAAATGGGTCAGGGAGGTCCACGGGATGCCAGAGAAGTTATGAGCGAAAGGAATTGGGCGGAGACTCACTGGATAGCTCGGTCCACGCGCGGCGGCGGAAGACCGAAGTCCGGTGAGGTCGATCTCGGGCCTCCGGTGAAGTCCGGCCGGGTCCGAGGGCTTGGCAAGCTTCACGGGCTACTGGCGGAGCTAGCCGAAGCACTGGCTTGCCCAGAGGATGGCTGGAGGGGGCTGGCCACGGTGGCCGAAGCTCTGGCGGCAATGGCGGGCGGAATTGAGCTCGCCGGAGCTAAGGGAAAGTGGCTGGCCGGTGAGGGTGAGTGCGGGGCGAAGAGAGGTGCGCCTGGGAAGGCTTTATAGGCACGGCGCGGTGCACGGGCGGTCGTGGACCGGCGAGTGCGCGCGGGCGTGCGCTGGGAGTCGCGGTGCGCGAACGGGCGTGAACCAGGGGTGTCAGCCGCGGTCGAACACGTGTTCCCGTTGCCTCTGCCCCTGTTCAAGCGCCGATTGGGAGCAAATCTTCGCGAATTTGGGCAAGATCACTGCAAGGGATTTGTTCACCAGACCAAGCTTTGTCTTTTGTGTATGGACGACGTGCGGTTTTAGGCTAGGGACAGGGAGTTGTAGCGTCACCAAGGTGCCAGTGTCAGAATGCCTGGTCCCGAGGTTAAGCTGCGCCAAAACCGTGCCAAACGATTTTGGTTTGAGTTCAAACTTTCCCAGAATGTGTTCAAGGTAATTTGGCACGACTTTGATATTTGGATCTTCTGGCTTTGAGTTTTGAAAAACAGAGAACACAGATGATCTTTGAGAAGAGGTCTGAAATTCAGAAATTCAGAAATCTGAATTTCTCTAAGGGTTCATAGATCAAGGGCTGTTTTGGGGATTTATTTGAGTTATTTTGGCTAAGCCTTCTCAATCTTTCTTGTTGCTTAATAAATATACTTTAACTTATATAATTGGCTCAAGTCATAATTTTAAACTTTTCATCCCCTTTTTCATACTTTCTTAAATTTTGTTCATGGGGCTTACTTAGGGTTTTGAATTAGGGTTGCACATTCTTATCTTTCAAAAGTCTCAATTGTTTTGATCATGACACTTTTAAGTATATACTTGGTGAATTCTTTCTCACTTAAATTGTTTTGTTGTTCATGCTTACTTTGGTTCACATAAAATGATGGTTCTTGGTTTGGCATTTTGAGAAAAACCCTGAGTGACACTGGGGTGTCACAAAAAACTTCGAGCTTCAAGCAACTGAATGCTTATTGGCAGAAGCCAAAGCTAAAATAGCAGAATTGAATACGAAGCTTCTCTGCCAATCTGAACAGTTTGAACAAGAAAAGCAAGAACTTAATGCGAAACTTGAAGCCGAAGTCCAACAAAATTCAGATTTGAAAAAATTATTGGCAAGCCTTCAAGACAAATGTTTGGAGTTTAGCAATAAATGTATTCAATGACTGAGAAAAATCTTCCACTCAGTCGGGGCTAGCAGTGGGAAGTTCACCCCGTCAACTGAAGATTTACCAAAAACCTTCGAACATATTGAGGGTGAAATTGATGAGCTTGACGAAGTTATAGCCGGGCACGGTGACTTCTGTGCCTGGGTAGCTTCTCGGGGCACTGCTGCAACTTTTCTGAAAGCTGGCTGCGACCATGGAAAAATTGTTAATAGGCCCAATTTCACTCTATCACCATCAATTTTAGATGATATTCCTGACCTCGCCCGAAGCATTTCTAATAGATTTGTAAAGATGATATGGACAAAAGGCGGGCGAGAAATGGCTGGAGACGAAGCTCGGAGTCATCTTGAACCAGTAAGAAATCATACCTTGTGCTTACCTTTTCCTTCAAACTTGGTTTTGACTCTCAACAACTTAATTCATGTAGGATGACGAAGCCGAGACCGATGCTTAGAGTACGACGCCAAAGCTGAGGCCCCATGAAGATCAGTAGGAGTAGACTGTAGGAAAACTCAAGAAACTTTTGAAATAACTTTTGTAAATATGGCTAAACAGTTCTTAATGAACTTTGTTCATACCTTGTAATATGCTCTTACCCTTCCATTAATGTATGAGGTGCTTTGATGTGGACGAAATTATCTTTTTGAGACGAAGGCGAAAAAACACCTTCCCTTCTTTTCGTACACAGCGAAGCATAAAGAACAACTTTTTCTTTTTGCCGAAGCTCTTCTTTTCGTACACAACGAAGTACAAAAGACAATTTTTTCTTTTTTTCCGAAGCAACCACTTATGCTATGACGATGGTTATCCTACATATGCCTGGATGAATGTTTATGAATGCAAATGTTATGATGTAATGTGGTGTGCAAATGAATGTACAAACACATATCCGAAGCCACAATCACAACCATTATTTCCTTAGAAACAATCACATATCAGCGCTGACTTTTCGCTGTAAGCCTCCCTTAGGAGCTTCTTCGCCTTTTACTTCAGCGGAATCAGCGTTGACTTTTCGCTATAAGCCTCCCTTAGGAGCTTCTTCGCCTTTTACTTTCGGCGGTATCAGCGTTGACTTTTCGCTGTAAGCTCTGCATTCCCTTTGGAACGACTTTTGAGTAGAAAACTTACACTGCGCTCCCTTTGGAGCGACTTCTTTAGTAGTTTTGTCGTGCTCCGCATCCCCTTAGGGACAGCTTTCGAGCTTCTTCCCTGTTTCTTTTCGGCACTCGATGGTGCGCTCTCAGTTTTTACATTTACATCTTTGGGGGATTTTGCTCTTATCTAAAAAAGGAAATTACATGTGATGGCCCCATTAAAAACCTTTCTCCCCCTTCAGAAAGGAAAAGGGTGCCATGAAAGAAAAATAAAAAATATAAAAAAATACATCAAGTTATACATAATATCGCCGAAGCTCATCCGCATTCCAAGATCTAGGAATGTCGTTGCCGTCCATATCCTTCAATCTGTATGAACCGGGTCTTGACGAAGATACTACCAAAAAAGGTCCCTCCCATTTCAACTGCAACTTGCCCACTGTATCTGGATTAGCCACTCTCCGAAGCACCAAATGTCCTGGCTCAATATTCTTTAGCCGAACCTTTCTATCACGCCATTTGATTGTTTCGGCTTGGTATTTATTGATGTTCTCCATAACTTGAAGCCTGATCCCTTCTATAGCATCTTTTTCCACAGAACGATCAGCTTCAGAATCTGATTCTGCCGAAGCTACTACTCTTATTGATCCAGTTTTAGCTTCCTTCGGAGTTATTGCTTCGTCACCAAACAATAATTTGAATGGAGTAAAGCCTGTTGACCTTGATGTTGTTGTGTTGTGGCTCCATACTACTTTGATTAATTGATCTAGCCACTTTCCCCTGGGTTGATTGAAGATTAACTTCATTATTCCTGTCATTATGATGCCATTGGCTCTTTCAACAAGTCCATTTGACTCCGGATGCCTGACTGATGCAAAATGGATCTTCGTGCCAATTTGATCACAGAATTCTCTGAAAGTTTCGGAGTCAAACTGTGTTCCATTATCTACAGTGATGGCCTTTGGTACTCCGAAACGACAAACAATATTCTGCCAGAAAAACTTTTGAATGGTGGCCGAAGTTATTGTGGCTAAAGGCTTTGCCTCAATCCATTTAGAAAAATATTCCACAGCCACTACAACATATCTTAAGTTTCCTTGGGCCGGTGGTAACGGACCTAACAAGTCGAGGCCCCACCTTTGCAATGGCCAGATGGGTTGTATCAGCTGAGTTAGAGACGAAGGTTGTTTTTGATCTCTTGCACATTTCTGACAACCTTCGCACTTTTGAACTAATTCCGCTGCGTCCGAAGCTGCCTTCGGCCAATAAAACCCTTGACGAAAAACTTTTCCAAGTAACGGCCTAGATCCAATGTGAGATCCACACAGGCCTGCATGTATTTCTTTCATCAATTCTATGCCTTCGGCTCTGGACAAACACTTGAGTAATGGAGCACAAACTCCATGCTTGTACAACTCCCCTTCTATTATGACATATGGACGAGCTCTTGCCTCTATCCTCCTGTTATAAGCTTCGTCATCTGAAAGGAGGTTACCCTGAAGGTAAGAGATGATCTCAGTTCTCCAGTCTTCACTATAAACAGGAGATATATTGAGGACTGCTCTTTCAAGAAGCTCCACTGAAGGTGCTTTTATTATTTCGAAGAACACATCCGAAGGTAAGGGCAGCCCCTGTGCCGCTGACTTAGCTAGCAAATCAGCATGCTCATTTTCTCCTCGAGGAATATTTTTGACAGAAAATCCTTCGAAAGAGGCTTCAATCCTTCGGTCCGTGTCTAGATATTTCTCGAGCTTCGGATCTTTAGCCTTACAACACTTGTCAATATGACCCGAAACAACCTGGGAATCAGTTTTAAGAATGGCCCTTCTGATTCCCATTGCTTTTAACTTCCGAAGACCCAAAAGCAGGGCTTCGTACTCAGTAATATTGTTTGTGCAACTAAAATCGAGTCTTGCCGCATAACAAGTTTTAACTTTGGATGGTGAGACCAACACAGCAGCTGCTCCTGCTCCGAAGGTTCCCCAAGACCCATCGCAAAACACTGTCCATACTTCGACATTTTTATTTGTTTCTTCATCCTGAGCCCCTGGCGTCCAGTCGGCAATGAAATCTGCCAGTGCTTGAGACTGGATCGAAGATCTATGCACATAATCAATGTAAAATTCATTGAGCTCTGCAACCCATTTTCCAATCCGTCCAGTAGCTTCTCTATTTCTCATAATATCCTTCAACGGTTGCGAAGAAGGAACAACAATATTGTATGCTTGAAAGTAATGCCGAAGCTTCCTGGATGCCATCAAAACAGCATATAACACCTTCTCCAATTCTGTATAGTTTTTCTTTGATACACTGAGAACCTCAGATACAAAATATACTGGGACCTGCTTCTTGACTTGGCCATCAAGCTTCTCCTGGACAAGTGCTGCACTTACCGCTGAGTGCGAAGCTGCCACATATAATAACAAAGGAGCCCCTGGTGTTGGTGGAGTTAATGTTGTTAGATCCATCAAATATTGCTTCAGTTCTTCGAAAGCTTTTTGTTGGCTTGGTCCCCATTGAAAGACTTCGGCTAATTTCAGCACTTCGAAGAATGGTAAATTTCTCTCTGCTGATCTGGATATGAATCTATTGAGAGATGCCAGCCTCCCTGTCAGTCTTTGGGCCCCCTTTTTTGTATTTGGTGGCTCCATTCGAAGTATAGCTTCAATTTTACTTGGATTAGCTTCAATTCCCTTTGTTGAAACCAAACATCCAAGAAATTTCCCCTTCTTTACTCCAAAGACACATTTTTCTGGATTCAGCTTCAGACCAGCTTGTCTAAAACTGGCGAAGGTCTCCTGCAGATCAGCAATGTGATTTTCTTGTTTCGTGCTTTTTACAATGATATCATCAACATAAGTTAGCACATTTCTGCCTATCTGAGACTGAAGAACCTTCGAAGTCATTCTGCTGAAACTTCCTCCGGCGTTCTTGAGTCCCTCAGGCATCCGAAGGTAACAATATGTTCCACTAGGGGTTATGAAACTGGTCTTCGGCTCATCCTCCTTCTTCATCCAAATTTGATGATAGCCTGAATAACAATCTAAAAGACTCATAAGCTCTGACGAAGCTGCTGCATCAACTAAGGAGTCTATCCTTGGCAATGGGAATTCGTCCTTCGGACAAGCCTTGTTGAGATCCGTAAAGTCGATACACATTCGCCATTTGCCATTGGCCTTTTTTACCATAACAGTGTTAGCTAGCCATTCTGGGTACTTTACTTCTCTGATAACTCCTGCACTGAGGAGTCTTTTGACTTCATTCCGAGCTCCTTCGGCCTTGTCATCAGACATTTTCCGAAGCCTCTGCTTTCTGGGTCTGAAGGATGGATCAACATTGAGTGAGTGTTCAATAACATCCCTGTTAACTCCGCAAAGATCATTAGCTGACCATGCAAAAACATCTTTGTTGTTGAACAAAAACCTTATCAAGGTTTTCTCCTGTTCTTCGGATAATTGGGAGCCCAACAGCACCTTCTGCTCTGCTATGTCCTCACATAAGAGCATGGGCTTCGGCTGATCTGCCGAAGCTGCTTTCTCCCTTCTGAATTTGTACTGTTCACAAGCTTCAGCTCCATCTATATTATGGATTGCTTTTGAGTCAGTCCAGTTTCCCTCGGCCCTTCTGGCAGCTTCCTGACTTCCATGAATAGCAATGGGTCCTTGATCCGAAGGTATCTTCATGCAAAGGTAAGCAGGATGAAGAATTGCCTCGAAAGCATTGAGGGTGCCACGACCAATAATTGCATTGTAAGGGTATTCCATGTCAACAATGTCAAACACAACTTGCTCAGTTCTGGTGTTGTTGATGAATCCGAAGGTCACTGGCATGGTGATTTTGCCCAGTGCTACAATCTGTCTTCCTCCGAAGCCACAGAGAGGGTGCGTAGCATCATGAATCTTATCTTCTGGCTCTTGCATTTGTCTGAAGGCCTTAGCAAATATAATATCAGCTGCACTGCCTGTATCAACCAAAACATTGTGGACCAGAAACCCTTTGATAACACAAGAAATAACCATAGCATCGTTATGAGGAAAATCCTTGAGCTGAAGGTCCTCTTGGGAGAAGGTGATTGGAATGTGGGACCATCTTGACTTGATGAAGGGTCCCTGCACTCCAACATGTTGTACCCTTCTCTGCGCCTCTTTCTTCTGCTTTTTGTTGGCTGGTTCTGAGCACGAACCACCTGTTATCGGGAGCACCAGCTTCGGGGCCGAAGCAGCTCCAACTTGATCGTTAATCGAAGCCATCAGCTCAAAAAGTGGAAGTGAGTTGACCGGAGGTGGGCGCCAATGTTGGGGACTTGTTCTCAAATGCTATGAATCAAGAACAAGGCAACATAAAATGTTAAATGTTAATGCCCTTCGTCCAACGAAGCATTATTCCCTTAAGGATTAATGAACTTTGGACGAAGGTTAAAGACAATATGATTACGAAGGTTAAATCTTCATAATTGAATTCTAACAGATTGAATAAAATAATATAAAATATGAAGCGTCAAAGGTGAATAAATTATAAACGGACAACATTACTTTTTTATTATATCTATTTAATATATTTAAGCATTGAATACAGTAATACCTCTGCCTTGGCAAAAGGTTGATTTCCGAATGGTGCGATCACTATTACAGGAATGCGTGAACAGTAAAGGAATACTGTTCACTATTTATAGGCACAGGACACAGCCTGTGAGGAATTACAATCATGCCCCTCACAAGGGATTACAACAGCGACTCAAACATTTATGGACTAAAAGGTCATTCTACTTTTATGTCGGTTTGTAATTCCGAAGATTCATGAAGAGGAACCTTCGGTCATCTCATGTAGACAGCTTCAGCCGAAACTGTTTCTTCCTACCAGACCTTCGGCGACGAAGCATAGTCCCAACAATTATATAATCTAGATATCTAATAATGCGTCCCTTTTACTACTAAGTAGTTTGAAGTGGAGCATTAATTGGTTTTTTTTGTTGTCTATGGTAGATTTAAAGCTTAAGTTCGGAGCCTTGATTGAACTAGCCATATTTATATTATTTGTTTTCCAATTGTGCAGAGCTAGTGTCCTTCAAAAGTGCAAAAAAATAACGAATGGAGAAAAAGGATGTTTGTTAAATGAAAGACTAATAATGTTAATAAATCTGCTATGGGGAATCTCTAACTTGCACTTGTCTTAGATGGATCAGCATTCAGCAACCACTCCATAATGACATAATGAGTAAAGTTCACATGTGCTCACCCTGTGGCACATGAATCTCTACGTAAAGGGATATATGGCCGCAAAACAATCGACTTAAAACGAAAGTAAATCCAGTTGTCCAGGTACATGTTACGTCAAGATCAACACATGTACCTCACAAGTTACACATTACCATTAAATTACCATAAAACCAGCAGAGCAATTTTAAAGTACACCATTTCTTCTATTAAAACCGAACACGATTTAGGTTCTCCAAGCGTTCGGCGGGTCCTTTAGCAACCGCGTGTGTGGGCCCGAAACTACATTCAATTGCGCTCTGAACTCCTCCTGTGCGCTCTGTCACACCCGTTTCTAAGGAGCAGAGTTGGGTGCATAGCATATGTGTGCCAGGATCTATTTCCACACATATAATGACGTCACAAGTGTAATATATCAAAAGAACAATACATAAGAGCGTAAATAAAGATTATATTAACATATTACACTTCGAACAGACATAATGTCTTAACCTTTATTCATCAAAGTACAGCGAAACAAGGACATCCATCCACATGAAGATGACTGGGGGGGTATCACTAGACTAGCATCCATGGAGTTCAGCATCATAACTTCATCTGCAACTTCTGATCAAAATTAAGCAAGGTGACCTCACTTATGGTCGGGGCTCAGCAAGTGGGGGAAAAATTAATGCAGGTTTAACAACGTGAGGCTAAGGTTGAGCAGTAAGCATTTTAGTTGGTCAACATTTTATTAACAACACATGTCTTACTAATAAGTGTGAATCCTAAGTATTCCCATTAAACAAAGGTATAAGAGTATATCAAAAACACTTAAGTGAAACCACTTAAGCAAACCATTGGCAGATCATCAGATCTCGATTTATTTCCATCTTCAAGTTCAATTATCATGTGAGGAGTCCAGGCTGCTCTTAACCGTGAGCACGACTGATATATCAGTTTTACACTCTGCAGAGGTGGCGCATCTTTACCCATGAGTCGCAATTCCCTTCTAGCCTGGGTTAGCTAGACCCGTATTCACTTCCGAGGTGAATGGCCAGGGTCTCACTATGAGGCTTCTCCCTAGAGTCCTCATTACGCAAAAGCTGAAAATGGTCAACTACATAAGGTACACCTACCGTAACCAACTTATAGTCCAGACTATAGGGTAAAGCTTTGGGAACTATGCCCATATCCAATCTGCCTGAGCCAGAACTATAAGCGCTTGCCAGATGCCCCCGTTCCGGTCGACCACGACCAACACCCAACATAAGACTTCCCTAGTTATTTAGCCAAGACTAGAGCCATGATAGTTCTCATGGTAGCACTGTTTTCCTGGGTGGTCACTCCATGTTCCAATTAATATGCAATAATCTTGTTTAACCATCGGGTTAATAACAATAAAGTAAACTTACGATTTGGAACATTAATATCATAAACAGGTGTGACTGCATAAATTTAAAGTTGTAGCAATTGCATAGCTACTTGATTAGATCATAATCCCAGGCTAAACAAGGAGTAAGGTTGCAAAGGTTAGGGGTATCTAAATAGGTATCCCATCAAATTATGCACATATTGTCGGGGACCATAATTAGGGGTACCCTCAAGGCTCCTAATTCTCAGCTGGTAACCCCCATCAGCATAAAGCTGCAAAGGCCTGATGGGTGCGATTAAGTCAGGGATCGGTCCATTCGAAGGACGCGATCACGCCTCACCCGAGCCTAGCCTCGGACAAGGGCAGCCGACCCCGGAGGATCTCCGCCTCGCCCAAGGCCCCCTTCGGTGGCTAACGTATTTCCGGCTCGCCCGAGGCCCTATCTTCGCCAAGAAGCAACCCTGACCAAATCGCCGCGCCGACCGACTAAATCGCAGGAGCATTTAATGCAAAGGCAGCCTGACGCCTTTATCCTGACGCGCGCCCTTCAGCCGACAGAGCCGAAGTGACCGCCGTCACTTCGCCGCTCCACTGACCGGCCTGACAGAAAGACAGCGCCGCCTGCGCCGCTCCGACTGCGGTGCCACTTGACAGAGTGAGGCTGACAGGCAGTCAGGCCCGGCCGTAGGCACCATAGGAAGCTCCGCTTCGCCTGACCCAGGGCTCGGACTTGGGCTCAGCCCCAGAAGACGACGAACTCCGCTCCGCCCGACCCAGGGCTCGGACTCGGGCTAAGTCTCGGAAGACGGCGAACTCCGCTCCGCCCGACCCAGGGCTCGGACTCGGGCTAAGTCCCGGAAGACGGCGAACTCCGCTCCGCCCGACCCAGGGCTCGGACTCGGGCTAAGTCCCGGAAGACGGCGAACTCCGCTCGCCCGACCGAGGGCTCGGACTCGGGCTAAGTCCCGGAAGACGGCGAACTCCACTTCGCCCGACCCAGGGCTCGGACTCGGGCTAAGTCCCGGAAGACAACGAACTCCGCTTCGCCCGACCCCAGGGCTCGGACTCTGCCCTGGCCTCAGCCAACGGTCTCCGCCTCGCCCGACCCAAGGGCTCGGAATCGACCTCGGCCACGGAAGACGGACTCGACCTAGGCTTCGGAGGAGCTTCCACATCGCCCAACCTAGGGCGCAGACCTGCCACGTCAACAGGAGGCGCCATCATCACCCTACCCCAAGCTGACTCGGGCCACGGGGAACAAGACCGGCGTCCCATCTGGCTCGCTCCGCCAGATAGGCAATGATGGCGCCCCACATACTCTGTGACGACGGCGGCTCTCAGCCCCCTTACGAAAGCAAGAGGACGTCAGCAAGGACTCAACAGCTCCGACAGCTGTCCCTCCGCTAGGCTCCAGCGCTCCTCCGACGGCCACGACATCACACCAGCTGGGTGCCTAAATCTCTCCGGCTGCCACAACGGCATGTACTTAGGGCGCTAGCTCTCCTCCGCTAGACACGTAGCACTCCGCTACACCCCCATCGTACACCTGGATCCTCTCCTTACGCCTATAAAAGGAAGGACCAGGGCCCTCTTAGAGAGGGTTGGTCGCGCGGGGACGAGGACGAGACAGGCGCTCACGTGAGGCCGCTCGCTCCCTCTCCCGCGTGGACGCTTGTAACCCCCTACAGCAAGCGCACCCGACTTGGGCGCGGGACGAACATGAAGGTCGCGGGATTTCCACCTCTCTCACGCCCATCTCCGGCCACCTCACTTCCCCCCTTCGCGCTCGGCCTCGCGTCGACCCATCTGGGCTGGGACACGCGGCGACATTCACTCGTCGGCTTAGGGACCCCCCGGTCTCGGAACGCCGACAGTTGGCGCGCCAGGTAGGGGCCTGCTGCGTGTTGACGAACAACTTCCCGTCAAGCTCCAGATGGGCAGTCTCCAGCAACCTCTCCAACCCGGGACGGTGCTCCGTTTCGGGAGTCTTGAGTTCATGTCCCTCGACGGCAGCTACGACATGATACTCTTTCCACCGCCGGGCGACAGCGACAATGGCGGCCGACAGCCCGCCCGCCGACGACGGAATCGACGACGTCTTCCCGCGGGGTGGAAGAACAACCTTCGAGCTCGCCCCGCCTTCTTCCCCGTCGATGGAGGGGAAGGCGGGGCAACCAAGGCCAAGCAGGAGGCAACGCCTCGTCGGCTGTCGAGCGAGTCGATAGCGCCAGCATCCCAATGGGGGGCGCACTGGGCATCGACCTCGCGCTTAAGACGAAGACGAGCGCCGTCTCCCCGCAACGCGCCGATTCCGGGCAAACGGACGACGCCAGCGCGCTCGCGAAAGGCTTGCTGGACGTCACCCTCGTACCTGAGACGACGGTGCAGTCAGTCCCCGACGTGACTTCATCACCGCCCGTCGACCAAGAGGTACCGACCGATTCCCATCCCACGTCTTTCGGATTCAGCCTCGACCCGCCTAGCGGCTTTGCTTTGGCGGGCGCTCTCGTAGAGGCGAGTCCAAACCCTCTGGGGTTTCGTATGCGGTCACCTTGGGACCGGCTGACGGACGTCTCGACCTACGGGCCCTCTGGGTCCGAGGAAGACGACGAGCCCAGCTTCTGTTGGGATTTCTCTGGACTTGGCAACCCCAGTGCCATGCGGGACTTCATGACCGCATGCGACTACTGCCTTTCCGACTGTTCCGACGGTAGCCGTAGCCTCGGCGACGAGGACTGCGGCCCAAGCCGCGAATGTTTCCACGTCGATCTAGGGGGTCCCTCTGAAGGCAACCATCTCGGCATGCCGGAGGACGGTGATCTCCCTAGGCCGGTGCCTCGCGTTGACATCCCACGGGAGCTAGCTGTGGTCCCCGTTCAGGCGGGGGGCCATGACCCACAGCTCGAGCAAATCCGCGGGGTGCAGGCCAGGCTCGACGAGGGAGCAGGAGCGCTTGAGCCGATCCGCCGGGACGTCGGGCAGGCATGGGCGGGCCAACCTCCGGCCGGAGAAATACGTCATCTACCCCAGGGCTTCCAACACCGCATCGCCGACGACGTCAGGGTCAGGCCGCCACCCGCGTCTAGTGGGGTCGGTCAGAACCTGGCTGCAGCAGCAATGCTCCTCCGCGCGATGCTGGAGCCATCAACCACCGAGGGGCGGCGAATCCAGGGAGAGCTCAAGAATCTCCTGGAAGGCGTCGCGGTCCGACGGGCCGAGAGCTCCGCCTCCCGAAGGCAGGGGTACCCCTCAGAACCTCATGCCACGACTTCCCGATTCATGCGGGAAGCCTCGGTCTACACCGGGCGCACGCGCAACACAGCGCCTGCGGCCCCGGGTCACCTCGGCAACGAGCACCATCACCGCGACCGTCGGGCCCACCTCGACGAGAGGGTGCGCCGAGGCTACCACCCTAGGCGTGGGGGACGCTACGACAGCGGGGAGGATCGGAGTCCCTCGCCCGAGCCACCCGGTCCGCAGGCCTTCAGCCGGGCCATACGACGGGCGTCGTTCCCGACCCGGTTCCGACCCCCGACTACTATCACAAAGTACTCGGGGGAGACGAGACCGGAACTGTGGCTCGCGGACTACCGTCTGGCCTGCCAACTGGGTGGAACGGACGATGACAACCTCATCATCCGCAACCTCCCCCTGTTTCTCTCCGACACCGCCCGCGCCTGGTTGGAGCACCTGCCTCCGGGGCAGATCTCCAACTGGGACGACCTAGTCCAAGCTTTCGCCGGCAATTTCCAGGGCACGTACGTGCGCCTCGGGAATTCCTGGGACCTCCGAAGCTGCCGACAGCAGCCGGGAGAGTCTTTCCGGGACTACATCCGGCGATTCTCGAAGCAGCGCACCGAGCTGCCCAACATCACCGACTCGGATGTCATCGGCACGTTCCTCGCTGGCACCACCTCCCGCGACCTGGTGAGCAAGCTGGGTCGCAAGACCCCCACCAGGGCGAGCGAGCTGATGGACATCGCCACCAAGTTCGCCTCCGGCCAGGAGGCGGTCGAGGCTATCTTCCGGAAGGACAAGCAGCCCCAGGGCTGCCCATCGGAAGATGCCCCCGAGGCGTCAACTCAGCGCGGCGCCAAGAAGAAGGGCAAGAAGAAGTCGCAAGCGAAACGTGACGCCGCCGACGCGGACCTTGTCGCCGCCGCCGAGTACAAGAACCCTCAAAAACCCCCCGGAGGTGCTGTAACACCCCAGAGTCCACAAACACCCCGGAATGCTACTGAACTACACATCTGACATCCATATATAAAATTTCGGCAGCATCTCCTTTGAAAGATTGCATAAACGAGGGGCAACAGTGTATAAACATATATCATGACAAAAAACATACTAAGCATTATTAATATGCTAGCAAAGGAAAGTTAAACGTAACAACATGAACTGAATTAACCAGTGCACACGACTAGAAAAAAACAAACATCATTTGACATCGAGTTTCTAATTAAATCATGGCTGCAACTGGACAACGTTATTATAATAGTGAAGGTGGACGTGCTGCTACTTCCCTCATTCCCAACATGAATCAAATACCTGCATTGAGTAATGCAAGAGTGAGATGATACATCTCGGCAAGCAAATTATTTTGACGAGATATTTAAACCACAAATTGAATTAAACAACATTTTAAAGGAATCCCGATTGAGATCAGAAATACTTGTAGATATAGAACTCAACAGTCCCAATATAACCAATACCATCTCATTTCCTCGAACGACCACAATAGGTTGTATAACCCTTCCCTGCGTCAACAATACCTGCAGATATCACTTCAATGTATGCATAGGAATGCAATGTGTAGGTCATCTGCCCTCATACCTCTGAGAGTATAAAACCACATCATCTGCTAATATCACTTCAATGAATGCATATAAATGCAACGCATATGTCCTCTGCCTTCATACCTCTAAGGGTATGAAGCCGCATCGTACCCCTCCTCGGGCAACGTACGATGCTAAGTTGTACCGGTACGGTCGGACCATAGGTCACGACCAAACTTCAGATGCAAATGAATAATGTAATGCATATGGCATGCTGCATTTATCAATATACTTCACTTCCTTCAGATACAAAACAAACCTCAAATAATACTTCATCTACCTTCAGATACAATACAAATCTCAAATAATACTTTATCTGCCTTCAGAGGTGTAAATTAATCTCATGGGTCATACTCGAACCATAATCATCATCAATATATGATTGAGCATCAGTATAATACAAGCAAGTAAAGCATCACCATAGAGTTCAATTATGAAAGAATTCCATAATTCTGAATATTAGAGCGTAGGCGATAAAAAAACAACAAGTCAAAACGGTAGCAACCACTGCTACATTCACTTGCCTTCATCGAAGAAGAAAGATGTACTAGGCATGATCCAGAGTGTAGCCACCTGCTAGCGGGTATAAAAATTAGTACAAATATTTCACAAACATTTGCTAACAATCAACAAATCGCTCGTACACTTGAAACCAAATCCCGGTGGAAAGACTCCCACCCTGAACCACATGCCAAACAGCAGCAGCGCTGTTTGTTAATTTTGTATCTTTAAAATTATAATAGTGGTGATATTAAACAAATACTCTATGAGTGTCTACACAAAATATTCTATAACTTCGGTATTCAATGGATAATTAAATTCTGCCATCTATAAGTTCTAAAACATCTGATAAGATAAATGTCTGAATCTGTTTCAGACAGCAGCATAGTTAAATTCAAAATTCAATATCTACCAAACTACTCAACCAAAAATTATGAAATTCTGCTGGCAGTAAGAACTTTTATCCCTCTACAAATGTCTCCATAGTTGGAACAGCCAATTTGGCTATTTACTATATGAAACCCACCAGTGAACAGACCCGCTCATTTTTTGTCAGGCAAACAGGAACAGCCACAGTAAAACAAACATAACTGGACTTTCATAATTCATATGAATGCCCTCTTTAACAATCTGGAAAGCTTATGAAATTGTCTACAACTTCTTTTACAATCCTAAAGTTTAATTCTGTTGATAAAATTGCCTAAAGCTTAAGAGAACAGATTCTGTACAGAATTATGAGACTGAAAAACTGCTATAATTAAACTGCAATAACTTTCTGATCTGATATCCGATCGAGGTGTTCTTCGCGGCCACGAAAAGATCTACAAATTATCTACGACTCATAGATAGACTTTTTATTTTTTTGAGGCCACTAAGACCATGGAAAACTGGCATGAACAGAAACTATTGAATCTGCCATTCTGCAGAAACTAATTTCGAGATTAAAATCTAATCTCCCATCCAATCTAACCAAAAAAACTAATTACAGGGCCTAAAACTCATCCAAAACAAGGGAAAGCATTCATCAAGTGGATAAAAAAGAGAGAGGAAAGGAAATCCAACCAATTCTTGGAGAGGAACGACGATGATGGGCGACGGTATGCCCTCATCTCCCCTCTCTTCTCTTCTTTTTTCTTCCTCTCTTGGGGCAAGGCACAAAAGGGTGACGGCTGCTAGGGGTGGGAGGACGTGGCTTCTAGGGTTAGGGAGGTATAAATAGAAGAAAACTTCCACAATCCTAATATTCAATGGCTCAGATCAACCGGCACTCAAAAAGACTCATCCGGACTCCAAACAAGGCAAACTAGTGATTGATCGGAATCATCTTGATGAGATCAATACATCTACGGACTTCGATCATCCATAGGACATACCATATTTGGATTATAAAAATGGTTTATTTTTTAGGGTGTTACATTTTACCCCCTTAAAAAGAATTCGTCCTCGAATTCGACCACTCCAAGCAAAACATCCAAGGTACCCCAAATAGCACCACCATTCAAAACATGAGTCCATTATTGGTATTAATCAACACAAGAACTTCTACCTCGGACTAATGGTCTAAGGAAGCTACACAACCTGACAACAAGCATGAAACAACCTGCAATGAAGCTCAAAGCAAGTCATAGATGCGATCAACACTATGATTTCACAACATCGAATTTGGATGCAGCCATACATCAGCATCAATGTCTTAAAACCACACTCTTTTATGAAGGGGTAATATGCACTAAGCACAACCCTTACCAACTTGAACAATTCATTTTAATTCAATGGTAAAACATCCACACCAGATGAACGTAAATGAAGATGAAACACCTCACTTCACAGCACCACAAAACAAGTAGTTCTATTGAAACAAAACTCCTAATCTTCCTAAACCCCGTTCTTGCCATCATGAAAAGATAATCATGTAATCTAACATTCTTTGCACCCCACAAAAGGGAGAAAGTCTACAGAACTAATGGAGCAATAAAGCCGACAAGAAGCCCATAACATTCTGCGCGACACATTTCATCGAAGAAATGCCAAAAACTCCACAAAGAGCATTGATAGCACAACAACAACACAATACTTGCTTAACCAATGTCGCTATACTTCATCCAACAACTCAACTAAGAAAAATAACCAAACTAGTAAGGTTAACCTACAAATAATATAAGTCTTCATCTACTGTAGTTCAGAAACTTACATTTCATTCTATCATATGATGCACTCAAAGTACCAGATATACGAGGTCAATAATAACCCCGTAATCCTTCACACATTTGACAAACATCTCAAGTTGTTGTAAAAACCACATCATTTAGGAATAGGTGACTAACCACACACAACCAACTCTAGGCTAGGCAATGACTTCATTCAAACCAATAGATAGGTGGTCCAATAATGTCTCCACCAGCATGCATCGGGGAGAGAACCATCTGATCCTCAACGTATTAATACATAATCAATGGACCAAGAAAAACAGAGATTTATTCTACAACTAGCATGACTAACATGCAACCACTTTAAACCACCTCTAGGCTTTGTGGCTACTAAAACACACAATAGAAGAGAGACATGTAAGCCATTCTGGCTATGTAAAGACTTCCCAAAAATTCATATAAAAGTATCAATATTCATTTCTTTCAGAACTGGTTTCTCGACATAAACAATCATTCTTTGCAAAAATAGTTGGAACTATCCACCAACCACTCAACAACTTAAATTCAAATTGATGGTTACCTTGTAACCCAAAACACGCAATTCACACTCCTCTTAGGAACATCCACAATCAAACATATATAACAATATTATTGCAATAAAACTCAACCACGAAAAACATGATGAAAACAACATAGGCATACTTGTATATCACAAGCATAATAACAACTTCGATCTTACCAAAGACCAGCGATATCAATCGCATTAATAAAACAATATAAAGATTTAGAGATAAAACATATTAGGCATTAAGTCATAAACAACTTACCACATCACCGTAAAGGAATAGGGAGGGGTGAAATTATTGTCATCTGCACTTCAAAGACACTAATATATATCAAAGATATTTGAACCCATACCCTTCCTATATGTGCAAGTGTATCAAATTTATCTTCAAATTGCCAAGAATCTAAAGCCTATGCTTTGATACCAACTGTAACACCCCAGAGTCCACAAACACCCCGGAATGCTACTGAACTACACATCTGACATCCATATATAAAATTTCGGCAGCATCTCCTTTGAAAGATTGCATAAACGAGGGGCAACAGTGTATAAACATATATCATGACAAAAAACATACTAAGCATTATTAATATGCTAGCAAAGGAAAGTTAAACATAACAACATGAATTGAATTAACCAGTGCACACGACTAGAAAAAAACAAACATCATTTGACATCGAGTTTCTAATTAAATCATGGCTGCAACTGGACAACGTTATTATAATAGTGAAGGTGGACGTGCTGCTACTTCCCTCATTCCCAACATGAATCAAATACCTGCATTGAGTAATGCAAGAGTGAGATGATACATCTCAGCAAGCAAATTATTTTGACGAGATATTTAAACCACAAATTGAATTAAACAACATTTTAAAGGAATCCCGATTGAGATCAGAAATACTTGTAGATATAGAACTCAACAGTCCCAATATAACCAATACCATCTCATTTCCTCGAACGACCACAATAGGTTGTATAACCCTTCCCTGCGTCAACAATACCTGCAGATATCACTTCAATGTATGCATAGGAATGCAATGTGTAGGTCATCTGCCCTCATACCTCTGAGAGTATAAAACCACATCATCTGCTAATATCACTTCAATGAATGCATATAAATGCAATGCATATGTCCTCTGCCTTCATACCTCTAAGGGTATGAAGCCGCATCGTACCCCTCCTCGGGCAACGTACGATGCTAAGTTGTACCGGTACGGTCGGACCATAGGTCACGACCAAACTTCAGATGTAAATGAATAATGTAATGCATATGGCATGCTGCATTTATCAATATACTTCACTTCCTTCAGATACAAAACAAACCTCAAATAATACTTCATCTGCCTTCAGATACAATACAAATCTCAAATAATACTTTATCTGCCTTCAGGGGTGTAAATTAATCTCATGGGTCATACTCGAACCATAATCATCATCAATATATGATTGAGCATCAGTATAATACAAGCAAGTAAAGCATCACCATAGAGTTCAATTATGAAAGAATTCCATAATTCTGAATATTAGAGCGTAGGCGATAAAAAAACAACAAGTCAAAACGGTAACAACCACTGCTACATTCACTTGCCTTCATCGAAGAAGAAAGATGTACTAGGCATGATCCAGAGTGTAGCCACCTGCTAGCGGGTATAAAAATTAGTACAAATATTTCACAAACATTTGCTAACAATCAACAAATCGCTCGTACACTTGAAACCAAATCCCGGTGGAAAGACTCCCACCCTGAACCACATGCCAAACAACAGCAACGCTGTTTGTTAATTTTGTATCTTTAAAATTATAACAGTGGTGATATTAAACAAATACTCTATGAGTGTCTACACAAAATATTCTATAACTTCGGTATTCAATGGATAATTAAATTCTGCCATCTATAAGTTCTAAAACATCTGATAAGATAAATGTCTGAATCTGTTTCATACAGCAGCATAGTTAAATTCAAAATTCAATATCTACCAAACTACTTAACCAAAAATTATGAAATTCTGCTGGCAGTAAGAACTTTTATCCCTCTACAAATGTCTCCATAGTTGGAACAGCCAATTTGGCTATTTACTATATGAAACCCACCAGTGAACAGACCCGCTCATTTTTGTCACGCAAACAGGAACAGCCACAGTAAAACAAACATAACTGGACTTTCATAATTCATATGAATGCCCTCTTTAACAATCTGGAAAGCTTATGAAATTGTCTACAACTTCTTTTACAATCCTAAAGTTTAATTCTGTTGATAAAATTGCCTAAAGCTTAAGAGAACAGATTCTGTACAGAATTATGAGACTGAAAAACTGCTATAATCAAACTGCAATAACTTTCTGATCTGATATCCGATCGAGGTGTTCTTTGCGGCCACGGAAAGATCTACAAATTATCTACGACTCATAGACAGACTTTTTATTTTTTTGAGGCCACTAAGACCACGGAAAACTGGCATGAACAGAAACTATTGAATCTGCCATTCTGCAGAAACTAATTTCGAGATTAAAATCTAATCTCCCATCCAATCTAACCAAAAAAACTAATTACAGGGCCTAAAACTCATCCAAAACAAGGGAAAGCATTCATCAAGTGGATAAAAAAGAGAGGAAAGGAAATCCAACCAATTCTTGGAGAGGAACGACGATGATGGGCGACGGTATGCCCTCATCTCCCCTCTCTTCTCTTCTTTTTTCTTCCTCTCTTCTCTTGGGGCAAGGCACAAAAGGGTGACGGCTGCTAGGGGTGGGAGGACGTGGCTTCTAGGGTTAGGGAGGTATAAATAGAAGAAAACTTCCACAATCCTAATATTCAATGGCTCAGATCAACCGGCACTCAAAAAGACTCATCCGGACTCCAAACAAGGCAAACTAGTGATTGATCGGAATCATCTTGATGAGATCAATACATCTACGGACTTCGATCATCCATAGAACATACCATATTTGGATTATAAAAATGGTTTATTTTTTAGGGTGTTATAGGTGCCAACCTCTTCGACAAGATGCTCAAGGAGTCGTGCCCCTATCACCAGGGGCCCGTCAAGCACACCCTTGAGGAGTGCGTCATGCTTCGGCGCCACTTCCACAGGGCTGGGCCACCCGCGGAGGGTGGCAGGGCCCATGACGACGACAAGAAGGAAGATCACCAGGCAGGAGAGTTCCTCGAGGTCCGCGACTGCTTCATGATCTACGGTGGGCAAGCGGCAAACGCCTCGGCTCGGCGCCGCAAGCAAGAGCGCCGGGAGGTCTGTTTGGTGAAGGTGGCGGCGCCAGTCTACCTAGACTGGTCCGACAAGCCCATCACCTTCGACCAAGCCGACCACCCCGACCATGTGCCGAGCCCGGGGAAATACCCGCTCGTTGTCCACCCCGTCATCGGCGACGTCAGGCTCACCAAGGTCCTCATGGACGGAGGCAGCAGCCTCAACATCATCTACGCCGAGACCCTCGGGCTCCTGCGTGTCGATCTGTCCTCCGTCCGGGCAGGCGCTGCGCCCTTCCATGGGATCATTCCGGGAAGCACGTCCAGCCCCTCGGACACCTCGACCTTCCCGTCTGCTTCGGAACACCCTCCAACTTCCGAAGGGAGACCCTGACGTTCGAGGTGGTCGGGTTCCGAGGAACCTACCACGCGGTACTGGGAAGACCATGCTACGCGAAGTTCATGGCCGTCCCCAACTACACCTACCTGAAGCTCAAGATGCCGGGCCCCAACAGGGTCATCACCGTCGGCCCCACGTACAAACATGCGTTTGAATGCGACGTGGAGTGCGTGGAGTACGCCGAGGCCCTCGCCGAGTCCGAGGCCCTCATCGCCGACCTGGAGAGCCTCTCTAAGGAGGTGCCAGACGTGAAGCGTCATGCCGGCAACTTTGAGCCAGCGGAGACGGTTAAGGCCATCCCCCTCGACCCCAGCAGCGATGCCTCCAAGCAGATCCGGATCGGCTCCAGGCTCGATCCCAAATAGGAAGCAGTGCTCGTCGACTTTCTCCGCGCGAACGCTGATGTCTTCGCGTGGAGTCCCTCGGACATGCCCGGCATACCGAGGGATGTCGCCGAGCACTCGCTGGACATCCGAGCCGGAGCCCGACCCGTCAAGCAGCCTCTGCGCCGATTCGACGAGGAGAAGCGCAGAGCCATAGGCGAGGAGATCCACAAGCTAATGGCGGCAGGGTTCATCAAAGAGGTATTCCATCCCTAATGGCTTGCCAACCCTGTGCTTGTGAGAAAGAAAGGGGGGAAATGGTGGATGTGTGTAGACTACACTGGTCTGAACAAAGCATGTCCGAAGGTTCCCTACCCTCTGCCTCGCATCGATCAAATCGTGGATTCCACTGCTGGGTGCGAAACCCTGTCTTTCCTTGATGCCTACTCAGGGTATCACCAAATCAGGATGAAAGAGTCCGACTAGCTCGCGACTTCTTTCATCACACCCTTCGCCATGTACTGCTATGTCACCATGCCGTTTGGCTTGAGGAATGCGGGCACGACGTACCAGCGGTGCATGAACCATGTGTTCGGCGAACACATTGGCCGCACGATCGAGGCCTACGTCGATGACATCGTAGTCAAGACGAGGAAAGCCTCCGACCTCCTTTCCGACCTTGAAGTAACATTCCGATGTCTCAAGGCGAAAGGCGTCAAGCTCAATCCCGAAAAGTGTGTCTTCGGGGTGCCCCGAGGCATGCTCTTGGGGTTCATCGTCTCCGAGCGGGGCATCGAAGCCAACCCGGAGAAGATCACAGCCATCACCAGCATGGGGCCCATCAAGGACTTGAAAGGTGTACAGAGGGTCATGGGATGTCTCGCGGCTCTGAGCCGCTTCATCTCACGCCTCGGCGAAAGAGGTCTACCTCTGTACCGCCTCTTAAGGAAGGCCGAGTGCTTCACTTGGACCCCTGAGGCCGAGGAAGCCCTCGGGAACCTGAAGGCGCTCCTCACGAAGGCGCCTATCTTGGTGCCCCCAGCTGCCGGAGAAGCCCTCTTGGTCTACGTCGCCGCGACCACTCAGGTGGTTAGCGCTGCGATTGTGGTCGAGAGGCAAGAAGAGGGGCATGCATTGCCCGTTCAGAGGCCAGTCTACTTCGTCAGCGAGGTACTGTCCGAAACCAAGATCCGCTACCCACAAGTTCAGAAGCTGTTGTACGCGGTGATCCTAACGCGGCGGAAGCTGCGACACTACTTCGAGTCTCATCCGGTAACTGTGGTGTCGTCCTTCCCCCTGGGGGAGATCATCCAGTGCCGAGAGGCCTCGGGTAGAATCGCAAAGTGGGCGGTGGAAATCATGGGCGAAGCAATCTCGTTCGCCCCTCGGAAGGCCATCAAGTCCCAGGTCCTGGCAGACTTCGTGGCCGAATGGGTCGACACCCAGCTACCAACGGCTCCGATCCAACCGGAGCTCTGGACTATGTTCTTCAACGGGTCGTTGATGAAGACAGGAGCCGGCGCAGGCCTACTCTTCATCTCGCCCCTCGGGAAGCACCTACGCTACGTGCTACGCCTCCATTTCCCGGCATCCAACAATGTGGCTGAGTACGAGGCTCTGGTCAACGGACTGTGGATTGCCATCGAGCTAGGGGTCCGACGCCTCGACGCTCGCGGTGACTCGCAGCTCGTCATCGACCAAGTCATGAAGAACTCCCACTGCCGCGACCCAAAGATGGAGGCCTACTGCGATGAGGTTCGGCGCCTGGAAGACAAGTTCTACGGGCTCGAGCTCAACCACATCGCTTGGCGCTACAACGAGACTGCGGACGAGCTGGCTAAAATAGCCTCGGGGCGAACAACAGTTCCCCCGGACGTCTTCTCCCGAGACCTGCATCAACCCTCCGTCAAGATCGACGACGCGCCCGAGCCTGAGGCACCCTCGGCCCAGCTCGAGGTACCCTCGGCACAGTCCGAGGCACCCTCGGCTCGGCCCGAGGCACCCTCGGTTCGGCCCGAGGTACCCTCGGCCCCCGAGGGCGAGACGTTGCGCGTCGAGGGGGAGCAAAGCGGGGTCACGCCTGATCAAAACTGGCAGACCCCGTACCTGCAATATCTCCACCGAGGAGAGCTACCCTCCGACCGAGCCGAAGCTCGGCGGGTGGCGCGGCGCGCCAAGTCGTTCGTCTTGCTGGGAGATGAGAAGGAGCTCTACCACCGCAGCCCCTCTGGCATCCTCCAGCGATGGATCTCCATCACCGAAGGTCAGGAACTCCTCCGAGAGATACACTCGGGGGCTTGCGGCCATCACGCAGCACCTCGAGCCCTTGTCGGAAATGCCTTCCGACAAGGTTTCTACTGGCCGACGGCGGTGGCTGACACCACTAGAATTGTCCGCACCTGCGAAGGGTGTCAGTTCTACGCAAGGCAGACCCACCTGCCCGCTCAGGCTCTGCAGACGATACCCATCACCTGGCCTTTTGCTGTGTGGGGTCTGGACCTCGTCGGCCCCTTGCAGAAGGCACCCGGGGGCTACACGCACCTGTTGGTCGCCATCGACAAATTCTCCAAGTGGATCGAGGTCTGACCCCTAAACAGCATCAGGTCCGAGCAGGCGGTGGCGTTCTTCACCAACATCATCCATCGTTTCGGGGTCCCGAACTCCATCATCACCGACAACGGCACCCAGTTCACCGGCAGAAAGTTCCTGGACTTCTGCGAGGATCACCACATCCGGGTGGACTGGGCCGCCGTAGCTCACCCCATGTCAAATGGGCAAGTAGAGCGTGCCAACGGCATGATTCTACAAGGGCTCAAGCCTTGGATCTACAACGACCTCAACAAGTTCGGCAAGCGATGGATGAAGGAACTCCCCTCGGTGGTCTGGAGCCTGAGGACAACACCGAGCCGAGCCACGGGCTTCACGCCGTTCTTTCTAGTCTATGGGGCCGAGGCCATCTTGCCCACAGACCTGGAATACGGTTCCCCGAGGACAAGGGCCTATGCCGACCAAAGCAACCAAGCTAGTCGAGAAGACTCGCTGGACCAGCTGGAAGAGGCTCGGGACAGGGCCTTACTACACTCGGCGCGGTACCAGCAGTCCATGCGACGCTACCACGCCCGAGGGGTCCGGTCCTGAGACCTCTAGGTGGGCGACCTGGTGCTTCGGCTGCGACAAGACGCCCGAGGGCGGCACAAGCTCACGCCCCCCTGGGAGGGGCCGTTCGTCATCGCCAAAGTTCTGAAGCCCGGAACGTACAAGCTGGCCAACAGTCAAGGCGAGGTCTACAGCAACGCTTGGAACATCCAACAGCTACGTCGCTTCTACCCTTAAGATGTTTTCAAGTTGTTCATATACCTTGCTCCCACGCAAAGTTTAGTCATCAAGGAAGGGTCAGCCTTGCCTCGGCAAAGCCCGACCCTCCCTCGGGGGCTAAAAGGGGGGAACCCCCTCTGCGTCGAATTTTTTCCTCGAAAAAGATCCTTTCTGCCAGAATGTCTTTCGTGCTTTTTGACTACTTCGAAAGTGGATCCTGAAAACAACGGAGTACACGTAAGCAGCCAAGGCTGACCGAGCCGAGGGACTCCTACGCCTCCGGGATATGGATACCTCACTCATCACCTTCTACGATAAGTAACTCACGTTCGGATAAGTGATTCCGCGGATCGAACAAGTCTTCACGTTCGAAAGCTCTTCTGCCGAAGCGATTCTTCGAGCCTTCTCGACTGCGTCGGTGATAGAACCCCATGGACGGGTAAGAGTGCGCGTAAGCGGCAAGGCCGACCGAGCCGAGGGACTCCTACGCCTCCGGGATACGGATACCTCACTCATCACCTTCCGTGAGAAGCAACTCTCGCTCGCACAAGCAATTCCGTTACCGACAAAAAAGTCCAGATACTCGAAACAAGAGGAAAAGAGACGCAGCTTTACCAACACGGCGAGGGTGTGTTTTGGCCTCGGCGGCCGCAGAAAACACGCGCTACAAGATGATCCGACCCTGCAGGCTCAGATCTTGACGCTTGAAGGGAGCCGCAGCACCCTCGGCGTCGACAACACCTTCGGCGAGGTCCGACCTGGCCTCGGACGGCGACACGGTCCAAGGGTCTCCGCTCTGAATGACAACGTCATCACCAAGCCCGGGCCATCGCCGCCAGGGTCTTCCCTGAGAATCCGGCCCGAGCAGGCGGCTCGGCCGATCACCCCGGGGCCTCGGCCAGCTGTCCTCCGAGGACATCAGCCCGACCCGAGGCCTCGGCAGGTCAATTCCGGCGTCGATCCCGCTAACGAACGACCCGGCCAGGCTCCGGCCGACCAGGTCTTCTTTTCGAGCCAACTCTGCCTCTGTTCGCGCTGGCACCGCTACCCCTGGCCTCGGCTCATCGAAGAGCGGCCGAGGGTTTCCTCTAACTAAGCAAGGGAAGCCTCGGACAACAAGGCTGACCGAGCCGAGGGACTCCTACGCCTCCGGGATACGGATACCTCACTCGACACCTTTACACGAGGCGACTCACGCTTGGTGAAGCGGTTCAGACAACCAACAGGCGAGTCTTAGTGCTCGAAAATGAGGAAAAAATACATACATGTTCAGGCCTCGACAGCCACAATGAACAAAAACACTGGCATTCAAAGTGCCATTACAAACGGAACTCCGGTTCCACCTCCGCAGGTACGAACAACCCCACTCGATGGGGGCGGCCTGCGGAGCAACAGAAGACCGACGAACGGCGCGCCGTCGCCCGCTCCAGCAGCGGCGACATCGACGACTTCTGCTTTGGGGGGCCGAACAGCGGCAACAATGACCTCAGGGCGGATGCTGCTGCCAGGAGGCCCCCGCCCATGCCCAAACTCGTGAGGCAAGGACGGGCAGAAGGCCATAGAGTTGGAGGTCGGTCCGTGGGCGGCCCTGGCTATCTCGTCGGCGGAAGAACCTCTTCCAGCTGCCGTGGCAGAAGCCGGCGCCGAGAGCGGCTCCGAAGCCACTCGGGCCCGAGAGCCAGGCACGCGGCAGCTGCCAGCGCCACGAACGACAACCGCCCTTCCCCCCAATCACTGAGGGAAGGAGCGGGCCACCACCCACGCAGGGGCCGAACCCAACTCGGCACACTCCCCTCCCCAGCCCTGGTGATGAAAATCCTTGAGGCTAAGGGAGGGGCAGAAGTCGCGGCCCGGTTTGCTTTCCCCCGCCGTCAAACTGGAGGTCACCATCTTGGGTGACCGCCGGCGGAGGGGTGCAGCCGGGCCGACTGATGAAAATCCTTGAAGCCGAACGATGGCTGAAAGGTACCAACTCCCACGGAGTTGCGTTCCTCCAACGACAAGGCGGAAAGACTGCGAGCATCCCCCATCCGGGGGCTTGGAAGGTGGAAAGGCACGATGCATAAGGGAGCGCGAAGACATGGTCGCCTTCCAAGGGGGTCACCCTCCTTTTAAAGGCGACTCTCCCTACTTGCGTCCCCAGCCGTCGTGGGCTGAGTCTTCTCCAACACGCTCCAAGGTCCTCCCGTACGGCGCGGGGGCTGGGTCCCACATGTCATGCAAGCCGGCTCAGAGCAGAAGAAGCCAAACCGCCGTGCGCGGTGCGTGCAACCGCCCAGCGGTTACAAGCGGCTCTCCACTTTTGCCCAGACAAGCGGGCGAAAGGGCGGGCAGCCATGCAGGCGGCATGCAACCGCGCCAAGTGGGCGCACTTCTCCGACTCCCAACACGCCCAGCATGGAGGCCCAGGCCCACGCGTCATGCAACCGGCGCGCCGAATGCTTCGTGCATGCAACTGCACCGCCACTTGCGCCACCACCGCGCCTCCTCGACTGCGGAACCGATACCGCGACTCGAGGCGACCCAGAGCACGACCCAGCGGCGCCAGCCTGGCGCAACGGTCGATGCGGCCGAAAATGGGCCGGCAGTAATGGCGGTGGCAGGCGGGCAGGAGCAGCGGTCACGTCGCCAGCCAAGCCTACGTCCCATCCAGGGGCAACGAGAGAACCCTCTCTCACGGCGTGAAGACAACGCGCCCGTGTTCCGTTCCTCGAACGGCTCGCGCACGCGCAACGGCCGCCCCGCGAACCGCGCGCCCCGTCACATTAACTCCGCGGCGGGACAGGCGGCGCCTCTGGCAGGAGAAGCGAGCGACGCTTCGCCTTCGCCATAATGACCGCGTCGAAAAAGGTACGCCGCGTCGTTCGATTTCGTATCCTTTCCCTTTTTCCTCTTTCTCTCTCTTGCAACAGGGACCGGGAAAGGGGGATACCCCGAAAAGGATCCTTCCCCGTGAAGGAACCAGGCTCCGAGCCTCTCTACTGATCAGAGGTTCGAAGGCTGGCCCCTCGGAAGGGTTCGACAGCCGCCTCAGATCGCGTGGGCTCTACACCCACTACTGGTCAGAGGTTCGAAGGCCGGCCCCTCGGAAGGGTTCAACGACCTCCTCAGGCTACTCGGGCTCCGCGCCCACTACTGATCAGGGGTTCGAAGGCTGGCCCCCGAAGGGTTCACAGCCGCCTCAGACACAGAGCGAGGGATGACCATGGGTACGTTCGATACATAACCAAGGCTCGGGCTGCGCTCCCGAGGTACCCTAGGACATTTCCGAGACCAGCGGGAACGATCTTGTAACGGAATCCCATCAGAGGGAGGCATCGAGCCCTCGGACCCCGTCGCCAGGGGACCGGGTCCGGCAGATCACCCGCAGGTACTTTTGGGCGCGCCTCTGGGCCTCTAGCCGACCCCTAACGAATGGGGCACGGACGTCCACTCGGATTACCCGCCTGCAGCTCACCGGAGACACCATGTTCGGCGCCCATCGAGGGCAACATGGCGCTTTCCCCCCCTCCTTGCGGAAAGGCGACACAGGGTGTATGTAAAAAAGTCGAGTATGTCCCTGATCACCCTCTCGCCCTGTGCAGAGGCTCGGGGGCTGCTCTCGCAAACCCGGCTCCGGCCGAACCGTTGACAGCGTCAACATACCAGCCCGAGAACTTGGGACCCGACCGTACACCCGGGCTACGGCCAGCTCGCATGAGGGAACGACCAGACCAGCCGAAGCATTACGCGAGGCATTAAGACCTCGTAGGAGTCAAACCACTCCTCCGAGGCCTCGGGGGCTACACCCGGCGGGTGCGCTCGCGCGCACCCACCGGAACAAAACGCAACCGAGAAAGGCTGGTCCCCTTGCAAAAAAGTGCGACGAAAGCCTCCAAGCGAGTGCTAACACTCCCTTCGAGGCTCGGGGGCTACTGTCGGGGACCATAATTAGGGGTACCCTCAAGGCTCCTAATTCTCAGCTAGTAACCCCCATCAGCATAAAGCTGCAAAGGCCTGATGGGTGCGATTAAGTCAGGGATCGGTCCATTCGAAGGACACGATCACGCCTCGCCCGAGCCTAGCCTCGGACAAGGGCAGCCGACCTCGGAGGATCTCCGCCTCGCCCGAGGCCCCCCTCCGGTGGCTAACATATTTCCGGCTCGCCCGAGGCCCTATCTTCGCCAAGAAGCAACCCTGACCAAATCGCCGCGCCGACCGACCAAATCGCAGGAGCATTTAATGCAAAGGCAGCCTGACGCCTTTATCCTGACGCGCGCCCTTCAGCCGACAGAGCCGAAGTGACCGCCGTCACTTCGCCGCTCCACTGACCGGCCTGACAGAAAGACAGCGCCGCCTGCACCGCTCCGACTGCGGTGCCACTTGACAGAGTGAGGCTGACAGGCAGTCAGGCCCGGCCGCAGGCACCATAGGAAGCTCCGCTTCGCCCGACCCAGGGCTCGGACTTGGGCTCAGCCCCAGAAGACGACGAACTCCGCTCCGCCCGACCCAGGGCTCGGACTCGGGCTAAGTCCCGGAAGACGGCGAACTCCGCTCCGCCCGACCCAGGGCTCGGACTCGGGCTAAGTCCCGGAAGACGGCGAACTCCGCTCCGCCCGACCCAGGGCTCAGACTCGGGCTAAGTCCCGGAAGACGGCGAACTACGCTCCGCACGACCCAGGGCTCAGACTCGGGCTAAGTCCCGGAAGACGGCGAACTCCGCTTCGCCTGACCCAGGGCTCGGACTCGGGCTAAGTCCCGGAAGACGACGAACTCCGCTTCGCCCGACCCCAGGGCTCGGACTCCGCCCTGGCCTCAGCCAACGGTCTCCGCCTCGCCCAACCCAAGGGCTCGGACTCGACCTCGGCCACGGAAGACGGACTCGACCTAGGCTTCGGAGGAGCTTCCACGTCGCCCAACCTAGGGCGCAGACCTGCCACGTCAACAGGAGGCGCCATCATCACCCTACCCCAAGCTGACTCGGGCCACAGGGAACAAGACCGGCGTCCCATCTGGCTCGCTCCGCCAGATAGGCAATGATGGCGCCCCGCATACTCTGTGACGACGGCGGCTCTCAGCCCCCTTACGGAAGCAAGAGGATGTCAGCAAGGACTCAACAGCTCCGACAGCTGTCCCTCCGCCAGGCTCCAGCGCTCCTCCGACGGCCACGACATCACACCAGCTGGGTGCCAAAATTTCTCCGGCTGCCATAACGACATGTACTTAGGGCGCTAGCTCTCCTCCGCTAGACACGTAGCACTCCGCTACACCCCCATTGTACACCTGGATCCTCTCCTTACGCCTATAAAAGGAAGGACCAGGGCCCTCTTAGAGAGGGTTGGCCGCGCGGGGACGAGGACGAGACAGGCGCTCGCGTGAGGCCGCTCGCTCCCTCTCCCGCGTGGACGCTTGTAACCCCCTACTGCAAGCGCACCCGACTTGGGCGCGGGACGAACACGAAGGCCGCGGGATTTCCACCTCTCTCACGCCCATCTTCGGCCACCTCACTTCCCCCCTTCGCGCTCGGCCTCGCGTCGACCCATCTGGGCTGGGGCACGCGGCGACATTCACTCGTCGGCTTAGGGACCCCCCGGTCTCGGAACGCCGACACATATATATCCAAGAATAAACTTTATTAAATGTATTGTTTGGGATCAAACAGAATATGCGGAGGGAGAAGTCCACTTGCCTTGCTTATTGAAAACTTGATGTTCTTTCACGGATAGGAATAGATCTTGATTCTTAACTACTAGATCAACCACTGAAGTTCACACAAACAAACAAGAAGAACAAACACCACTCAATAACATACAACATTCACCATACGTAAAGCTAAAAGAAAGCCTAACGAAAAGAGCGTTCGCTTTTTAAAAACATCGTAAGTAATGGTTATAATAAGAGGGTATTCTTTTCAAAAATGTGTGATCTATACTTTATAAAACAGGACATGAGCTTAAAATATCTTAATTAAAATATACAAATATTAGGTTCACCAATTTAATCTTTTATAAAACGTCACATGTGATATGTCTAAGATTAAGGGTTTATAAGACGATAAAACACGTTATAACGATATTAAACATTTTTAACCTTTTAGAAAAGATATAAGTTATATATCTAAGGTTAATGAGTTATGAAATACATTATTAATTTTAGAAGCATTATGGAATGTATTATAATTCATTGTTAAACATTCACTTATGATAAACTAAGATATAAGTCTAAATAGGTTTTATGTGAAAAGATCATTATTATATTATTAATCACCTATTTAAGACGAGTTAGGTTATGAGCCTTAAGTGTATTTTCATGCAAAAGATAATGAACAAATAACTATCTTTTAATTTCATTAGAAAACACGTAGCCTATATTATTATTATATTCGAAGTCCATATATAAAATAACATTTTAAGTTATAAAAGAACTTAAACTCTTATTACTTGATTTTATTCCACTAGGAAAAGCTAAGTGATTCGTATATAATGTGGCCTAAATTCTATGAAATTATTAATCATGTCATAAATCTAGTTAAGAACAAATTGATTATAGGTTTGATTAATAAATTAAGATAAAGGATAATTAATCTATTAATTATCTTTAATTCTATTGTAGGAACAAATGATCTAATTCATTAGAAAGGAAATTATGTATAAACTATCATTTTAGTTTATAAAAGCAATGACCCTTGTTATCTTTCAATTAAGAAAATATGAATAATCTATTAATTGGACATATATTTATCTTCTATTTTTTTATAAGAAACATATGGTCTACATATTCTTTTAAGTTTCTATTTAATACGGCTATACTTAAACATCTATAACGAACCTTATTAAATATGATATCTATTAAAAAGGTCATTTTAACGTTAGAAGCAAATTATCTACCTCGTTAGTAAGAAACATATGTTTAACAACATAACTATCATTTTTTATATTAAGAAAGCCTGAGCGCCTAATTAAGTCATTTTAACATTACTATAAATTCTACCCTTTCTGTTTTCTCCTTTCTTTTCTAAATAGAAATTATAGTAGATGTTACAATATTATTTAGAAGTTTCATAACCTTAGTGTTAAGAGAACTACATTAAACTACTAATTCAATTCTACTATTTAGCATATGATGTACATGGTCACAAAATATATTATTTCAATGGTAATAGAAACTTTACTAATTCTTAGCGAATAGTTAATATGCATATACTGCGCATGAACCTAAGAGTCTTGAGTCTAAGTCGCACCTTAAGAGCAAAGGTAATTATATTTTATTTCTGGCTAATCAAAATTTGATCTACCTTTTATTTGGAGAACTACTCTCAACCCAATCAAGCATAACTCGAATTGCATAACAGGAAATATAGGCGTAAATAGAATTACAAACTAAAATTTGCTTATCAAATAATCGCAAAGCTAGTAACACAAACATCATTTAATTTGAGCTCAAATACATATTTTTGAACTAGAGAAGTTGCTGCAGGGGATCTAAACACAATCAAACGTAGCATGCTTAGGTATATTGCAAACTTGCTTCTTCTACCTTCCACATAGGACGATGGCGGGCAGGGGGATAGTCGGTGTTGGGTAGGAGAAGGGCAAGGGCTCGGCGTCGGGTGGCTCCGGCGGGGGCGAGCTCCGGTGAACTCCAGCGAGCAGGGCGCGGCTCCAACGACGAACGACGAGGGAGAGAGCGCGAGGAGCGAGAGAGAGCTCGAGTAGGGGAGGGAGAACTCTATGGTGCGGCCGGGCTTTATAGAGAGAGGGAGGGGAGAGGGCGGCCAGGGGGAGAGAGTAACTGGCACCGGTGTCATGCCATCGATGGCATTCAAAGAGCTCTTGAATGGAGAAGAACGTGGGGGGGGGGAGAAACGGACGTGGTGAAGTTCCTTAGCGCAGAGGAACAGACGCGGAGCTTCGGGGGCACGACGCGCGGTCGGTTCCTGGCTTGGGCGCGGCGTCGGGCTTCGGTCGGGGTCGCCTGGTGCTAGCATGGCGTGGTCACGACACTCGGCCGGCTGCGCGGGGTTGCTGGCGCGGGTCTGGGCACCGGGGTGGCCGCGAGCAGTGCGCGGCACTGGGCGCGCAGGGGCGAGTGCGGAGTGGCCGGGCAGCTCGACGGCGAGTGGCGGCTTGGCGTGCGTGGGGTCGGGTCTTCCTTGCGGGTCGGCGTCGAGGCTCGAGGTGGCTCAAAAACAGAGGCGTGGGCGGGTGAGAGCAGGGGAGAGGGAAGAGAGGAGAGATGGATGAGTGGGGCCCGCGCGCGAGTGGGAGAGAAGGGAGGGAAAGACCAGGGGCGGCGACGGCCATCAGGGAAGGGAGGTAGGGTGGCGGCCGACCTGTAGGGGAGTGGCGGCTAGGGTTAGGGAGCACGACTGCTTGCTTGTTGGGCCTAATGGGCCGATTAGGTTAGGGTTTCGTTTTTTTCTTTTTTTTTCTATTTCCTTTTCTAAATTCAAAATATATTTTTAAATAACCCTAAAATTCATAATAATTACACAAAACTATTTATAAATAAAATATTTATTTTTGGACTAATAATTATTATATTATTTATTTGAATTTCCATTTAAGAAGAAATGCTATTGAATATCCAAAATCAATTATGAGCACTCAAAAATCATTCCAAATGCAAATAATTAACAAACACTTAAAAGAAAATTTATTACCATAAATACCATTAATAACTAAATGCATTATTTTTATTTAATGATTTTTATAGTGTTACACGCTCCCACGCCATCTCTCCCATTGCATCGCCAGTGTGTGGTATTCATCGATGCCACGCCCACAACCACCGCAACGTGGACGTGCCTGTCACAACCGATGAAAGTGATCATCAGGGAAGGAGGTGTCCACCAGTGGAGGAAGAGAAGATAGCTGGCATGGCAGGAGTGGGCATGTTCAATTTGTGTGCATGTGGGCCTTAGTAGGCCGAGTTATAATAGGCCGTGTGACCGACGTATATATCCTTGAGACTTTGTGTGAGATAGACAACTAAGCAATAACAAAATTCTGTTACAACTCACATACCTCTTGGTGTCGTCTTCAACGACGTTCTTGCGTGCTCACGCCTAGCGACGCCACACCGGGGCCAAGGGCCATGACAAGTGGTATAAGAGCCTCGTCGACCCGCGACCCTTCTTCGCGACGACGCTACTAGTGAAGTCGTCCGTCTAGATGTGCATCCTACTCACGACCATGTCGACGTCGGAGAAGAAGGGCGATGAACGATGGAATAAGGTGAAGCATATACTGGATTGCCTCGATAACAAGGTTGGATGCGATGGAGGCAGGACATCATTGACTTCAGGCTCAGGCGGGAAAGACAGAGGAGGAGCGAGAGATTTTGGTTGTCAAGTGGAGATAGGGAAAACAGTGGCACACCTACAACTAGAGTTGATGGCCACATACATGGAAGGTATGGAGTCAGGATCTAGGAGGGAGAATCAAATTTATTCTGGTCCAGAGCATGGTAGAAGAGAGTGGGCGTTCGAGAACGCGGGGAAGAGATAGTCGAGAGCACGAGGCCAAATGAGTGTTTTAGCATGAGTTTCATTAGTCTTCGTTGACGAAACTGTTGTTTCCAAAGTTCCAAGGGTTAGAGCCTGGTATATGGCTTGATAAGTGTCTTGATTACTTTAGTATATATCAAGTATCAAAATCTATGTGGGTATCGACAACATCTTTGCATATGGAGGGGAATGCAGCGAGGTGGATGCAAGTATACAAGATGAGATATGGTTTGAGATATTGGGTGCCATTTATGAGGGTGGTGAAGGGGAAGTTTGGTGTTGAGGAGTACCCACAAGCTATGAGACTGAAAGGGAAATAGTCTCAATATTTCCTATAATCGATTTTATTGTTTGACGACCATCAAAACCCTCATGGACTAACCAGTTTGCCTAGTTGATCATTTCATAGGTGCATAAGTTCATCTACAACTATTCTAAATCGACTGTCCGGAATACCATAGATTGTTTTGGACAGGAGAAGCTTTTTGGAAAAACAGACTAAGCGCGGACCGTCCGGGCCCTTGCGGCGCACCGTCCGTGACACCAAAGTGAGCCTCGAACAGGAACACTGCATAAACGCAAGTCTACACTATGGACCGTCCGATGGAAAAGCAAGCACCATCCGAGACCAAGCGCGGATCATCCAGCCTAGGCGCGAACCGTCCGGATGGCGCAGAACCGAAAAACGCGAAGGTGACGGGTTCGGTAAAATGAATTATAGCGTCCTCGCGGACCGTCTGGGGTGCACGACCGGACCATCCACGACTGCCTTTATCTGACATCTGATGACACATTAAATGCAATGTAGCCGTTGATATAGTCGTTACTGTTGACCGTTGCGATTTCAGCCGTTGATGTGCAGGGGCGGACCGTCCGCGGTCGGCAGAAAAGGAGCAACGGCTAGGAAGTGGTTGGGGGCTATAAAAACAACCCCAACTACCTCCATTCATAAGACCCAAGCATTCCAATCCTTCACATTCAATACAAGAGCTAGCAATCCATTCCAAGACACAATCAAAGCCTCCAATCTCTCCAAGTTCCACAATTGAGACAAGTGATCATTAGTGATTAGTGACTTGAGAGAGAGAGTGATCTGTGTGTTATTTGTCGCTCTTGTCGCTTGGCTTTTGCAATCGTGCTTTCTTCTCTTCCCATTCTTATTCTCAAGATACTTGTAATCAAAGCAAGAGACACCAAGTTGTGGTGGTCCTTGTAAGGGTCTAAGTGACCCGTTTGATTAAGGAGAAAGCTCACTCGGTCTAAGTTACCGTTTGAGAGAGGGAAAGGGTTGAAAGAGACCCGGTCTTTGTGACCACCTCAACGGGGACTAGGTTTGCAAGAACCGAACCTCGGTAAAACAAATCATAGTGTCACTCACCTTATTTCTTGGTTGATTTGTTTTCGCCCTCTCTTTAGGACTCAAATTTATTTCTAATGCTAACCCCGGCTTGTAGTGTGTTTAAGATTGTAAATTTCAGATTCCGCCTATCCACCCCCCTCTAGGCGACTTTCAATTGGTATAAGAGTCGGTACTTCATTAGAGTCTAACTACTCGAAGTGATGTCGGGAGCCTCCACCAAAAGGGAGATGGAAACAGACACAAGCCGCGGGAAGGCTCCATCAAAGGAGTCTGGCGCCAAAGGAAGGGAGGAATCACATCCTCGCGTCAAGTCGCATCGGAGTGGCGACAAGAAGAAGAAGATGAAGAAAGTGGTCTACTACGAGACCGATTCTTCGTCGCCCTCCACCTCCGGCTCCGACGCACCGTCCGTCACTTCTAAGTGCCAAGAGCGCAAGAAGTTTAGTAAGATTCCCCTACGCTATCCTCGCATTTCTAAATGCACTCCTTTACTTTCCGTCCCATTAGACAAACCACGATTTTGACGGTGAAGATTATTGTATGTGGAGTGATAAAATGAGGCACCATCTAACCTCACTCCATGCTAGCATTTGGGACATTGTTGAGTTTGGAGCGCAGGTACCATCCGTGGGGGATGAAGGCTATGATTCGGACGAAGTCGCCCAAATTCGGCATTTTGATTCCCAAGGCACTACTATACTCCTCGCCTCTCTATGTCGAGAGGAGTATAATAAAGTGCAAGGGTTGAAGAGTGCCAAGGAGATTTGGGACGTGCTCAAAACCGCGCACGAAGGAGATGAGGTGACCAAGATCACCAAGCGGGAGACGATCGAGGGGGAGCTCGGTCGAGTCATCCCCAACCAAGGAGAAGAGCCAAAAGCAATGTACAACCGACTCAAGACCTTGGTCAACCAAGTGCGCAACCTCGGAAGCACCAAGTGGGATGACCAAGAAATGGTCAAGGTTATTCTTAGACCACTTGTTTTTCGTAATCCCACTCAAGTTCAATTAATTCATGGTGATCCTAGATATAAGTTAATGTCTCCCGAGGAGGTTATAGGGAAGTTTGTGAGCTTTGAGTTGATGATCAAAGGCTCCAAACAAATCATCGAGCAAGGCGGCACCTCCACACCTGAGGTGCAACCCGTTGCATTCAAAGCAACAGAGGAGAAGAAAGAAGAGTCCACATCAAGTAGGCTCCCCATCGACGCCTCTAAGCTCGACAACGAGGAGATGGCGCTCATCATCAAGAGTTTTCGCCAAATCCTCAAGCAAAGGAAGGGGAAAGATTACAAGCCCCAATCTAAGAAAGTTTGCTACAAGTGTGGTAAGCCCGATCATTTTATTGCTAAATGTCCATTATCTAGTGATAGTGACAGGGGCGATGACAAGAAGGGAAAGAGCAGGGAAAAGAAGAGATACTACAAGAAGAAGGGCGGCGATGCCCATGTATGTCGAGAGTGGGACTCTGACATGAGCTCCACCGACTCCTCCTCTGACGAGGACGCCGCCAACATCGCTGTCACCAAAGGCCTCCTCTTCCCCAACATCAGCCACAAGTGCCTCATGGCAAAGGACGGCACAAAGAAGAAGGTAAAATCTAGAGCCTCCACTAAATATACGACATCTAGTGATGAGGGTAGCTCTAGTGATGATGAAGATAATTTGCTTGCCCTTTTTTCCAACTTAAACATGCAACAACAAGAAAAACTAAATGAATTGATTAGTGCTATTCATGAGAAGGATGAACTTTTGGATAGCCAAGAGGAATTCCTTATTAAGGAAAATAAGAAGCATGTTAAAGTTAAAAATGCCTATGCTCAAGAAATAGAAAAATGTGAAACATTAACTAGTGAGCTTAGCATTTGCCATGACACTATCTCCAACCTTAGAACTGAGAATGCTAGTTTAATTGCTAAGGTTGAGATGTTAAATATTTGTGATAATTCAATTGTCAATCTTAAAAATGAAAATGCTAGTTTAATTGCCAAGATTGATAAATTGAATAAATCTATTTCTAGCCTTAAGATTGAGAATGATAAATTAATTGCTCAGGCTAAGGATTTAAATGTTTGCAATGATTCTATTTTCAATCTTAGAAATGAGAATGCCATGTTACATGCTAAGATTGATGAATTAAATGCATGCAAACCCTCTACATCTACTGTTAGTCATATCTCTATTTGCACTAGATGTAGAGATATTAATGTTGATGCTATCCATGATCACATTGCTACGATTAAATAAGAAAATGATCATATAGCTAAACTAGATGCTAAGATTGCCGAGCATGAACTAGAAAATGAAAATTTTAAATTTGCTCGTAGCATGCTTTATAATGGGAGACGCCCTAGCATTAAGGATGGCATTGGCTTCCAACAGGGAGACAATGTCAAGATTAATGCCCCTAAGAGATTGTCCAATTTTGTTAAGGGCAAGGATCCCATGGCACATGATAACGAGGGTTACATTTTATATCCTGCTGGTTATCCTGAGCACAAAATTAGGAGAATTCATGCTAATAAGTCTCATTCTGTCTCTCACCATGCTTTTATGTATAAGAATGAGGCATCTAGCTCTAGGCAATCAACCCATGTTAAATTGCCTAAAAAGAAATCTCCTATTGCATCAAATGAACCTAATGTCTCATTTAAAACTTTTGATGCTTCTTATGTGCTTACTAACAAATCAGGCAAAGTAGTTGCCAAATATGTTGGGGGCAAACACAAGGGCTCCAAGACTTGTGTTTGGGTACCCAAGGTGCTTGTTTCTAACATGAAAGGACCCAAGACTGTTTGGGTACCTAAGAACAAGGCCTAAACTTGTTTTGTAGGTTTATGCATCCGGGGGCTCAAGTTGGATAGATGATAGCGGGTGCACAAACCACATGACTAGGGAGAAAAGGATGTTCTCCTCCTATGAGAAAAACGAAGATCCCCAAAGAGCTATCACATTCGGGGATGGAAATCAAGGTTTGGTCAAAGGACTTGGTAAAATTGCTATATCACCTGACCATTCCATTTCCAATGTTTTTCTTGTAGATTCTTTAGATTACAATTTGCTTTCTGTTTCTCAATTATGCAATATGGGCTACAACTGTCTATTTACTGATGTAGGTGTTACTGTCTTTAGAAGAAGTGATGATTCAGTAGCATTTAAGGGAGTGTTAGAGGGTCAGCTATACTTAGTTGATTTCAATAGAGCTGTACTCGACACTTGCTTAATTGCTAAGACTAATATGGGTTGGCTCTGGCATCGCCCACTAGCCCATGTTGGGATGAAGAATCTTCACAAGCTTCTAAAGGGCGAGCACATTTTAGGACTAACAAATGTTCATTTTGAGAAAGACAAGGTTTGTAGCGCATGCTAAGCAGGAAAGCAAGTTGGTACCCATCATCCACACAAGAACATCATGACGACCGATAGGCCGCTTGAGCTACTCCACATGGATTTATTCGGCCCGATCGCTTACATAAGCATCGGCGGGAGTAAGTATTGTCTTGTAATTGTGGATGATTATTCTCGCTTCACTTGGGTGTTCTTTTTGCAGGAAAAATCACAAACCCAAGAGACCTTAAAACGATTCTTGAGACGGGCTCAAAATGAGTTCGGATTAAGGATCAAGAAAATAAGAAGCGACAACGGGACGGAGTTCAAGAACTCACAAATAGAATGCTTTCTTGAGGAAGAGGGCATCAAGCATGAGTTCTCTTCTCCCTACACCCCTCAACAAAATGGTGTAGTGGAGAGGAAGAATAGAACTCTATTGGACATGACGAGAACCATGCTTGATGAGTACAAGACTCCGGACCGGTTTTGGGCTGAGGCGATTAACACCGCCTGCTACTCCATCAACCGACTCTACCTTCACCAAATCCTCAAGAAGACATCTTATGAACTCCTCACCGGTAAAAAGCCCAATATTTCATATTTTAGAGTCTTTGGTAGCAAATGCTTTATTCTTGTTAAAAGAGGTAGAAAATCTAAATTCGCTCCTAAGGCTGTAGAAGGCTTTTTACTTGGTTATGACTCAAACACAAGGGCATATAGAGTCTTCAACAAATCCACTGGATTAGTTGAGGTTTCTTGTGACATTGTGTTTGATGAAACTAATGGCTCTCAAGTAGAGCAAGTTGATCTTAATGAACTAGATGATGAAGAGGCTCCGTGCGTCGCGCTAAGGAACATGTCCATTGGGGATGTGTGTTCTAAGGAATCCGAAGAGCCCACATAAGCACAAGATCAACCATCATCTTCCATGCAAGGATCTCCACCAACTCAAGATGAGGATCTGGCTCAAGATGATGAGGATCAAGAGAATGAGCCACCTCAAGAGGAGGACAATGATCAAGGGGGAGATCAAGTCAATGAAGACAAGGAAGATGAGCAAGAGATTCACGGTCAAAGACCGCCACACCCAAGAGTCCACCAAGCGATTCAAAGAGATCACCCCGTGAACTCCATTCTCGGTGACATTCATAAGGGGGTAACCACTCGATCTCGAGTCGCGCATTTTTGTGAACATTACTCTTTTGTGTCCTCTATTAAGCCATACAGGGTGGAGGATGCACTAAAAGATTCGGACTGGGTGTTGGCAATGCAAGAGGAGCTCAACAACTTCACGAGGAATGAGGTATGTCATTTAGTTCCACGTCCTAACCAAAATGTTGTAGGAACCAAGTGGGTCTTCCGCAACAAGCAAGATGAGCATGGTGTGGTGACAAGGAACAAAGCCCGACTTGTGGCCAAGATATATTCACAAGTCGAAGGTTTAGATTTTGGTGAAACCTATGCACCCGTAGCTAGGCTTGAGTCAATTCGTATATTACTTGCCTATGCTACTTACCATGGCTTTAAGCTCTATCAAATGGACGTGAAAAGTGCCTTCCTCAATGGACCAATCAAGGAAGAGGTCTATGTTGAGCAACCTCCCAGCTTTGAAGATAGTGAGTACCCTAACCACGTGTATAAAATCTCAAAGGCGCTTTATGGGCTCAAGCAAGCCCCAAGAGCATGGTATGAATGCCTACGAGATTTTCTTATCACTAATGGCTTCAAAGTCGGTAAAGCCAATCCTACTCTCTTTACTAAAACTGTTGCAAAGGATTTGTTTGTATGGCAAATTTTTGTTGATGATATCATATTTGGGTCTACTAACAAATCTACTTGTGAAGAGTTTAGTAGGATTATGATTCAAAAATTCGAGATGTCTATGATGGGGGAGTTGAAGTATTTTCTAGGATTTCAAGTTAAGCAACTCCAAGAGGGCACCTTCATCAGCCAAACAAAGTACATTCAAGACATACTTACCAAGTTTGGAATAAAGGATGCCAAGCCCATCAAGACACCCATGGGAACAAATGGGCATCTCGACCTCGACACGAGAGGCAAATTCGTAGATCAAAAGGTATACCGGTCGATGATAGGATTTCTACTCTATTTATGTGCATCTCGACCGGATATTATGCTTTCCGTATGCATGTGTGCAAGGTTCCAAGCCGATCCTAAGGAAGTTCACCTTAGGGCCGTGAAAAGAATCTTGAGATATTTAGTTCATACACCTAAGTTTGGTCTTTGGTACCCCAAGGGATCCACCTTTGATTTAATAGGATACTGAGATGCTGATTGGGCAGGGTGTAAAATTGATAGGAAGAGCACATCAGGGACTTGTCAGTTTCTGGGGAGATTCCTAGTGTCTTGGGCTTCAAAGAAACAAAACTCAGTAGCTCTTTCTACCGCCGAAGCCGAGTATATTACCGCAGGTCATTGTTGCGCGCAATTGCTTTGGATGAGGCAAACCCTTAGGGACTATGGCTACAAATTGAGCAAAGTCCCTCTCCTATGTGATAATGAGAGTGCAATCCGCATGGCGGATAATCCCGTTGAACACAGCCGCACTAAGCACATAGCCATTCAGTATCACTTTTTGAGAGATCACCAACAAAGGGGGATATCGAGATAGCCTATGTTAGCACCAAAGAACAATTAGCTGATATCTTCACCAAGCCATTAGATGAGAAAACCCCAAACTTAGGAATGAGCTAAACATTCTTGATTCTCGGAACTTTGATTGACACTTTGCACACATAGCTCATTTATATATACCTTTGATTATCTCTTTCATTTTGCTATGACTCATATGTTTTCAAGTGCATTTTCATGATAAGTCATGAATTGAAAGGGAAATGGAGTCTTCGGCGAAGACAAGGCTTCCACTCCACTCTATCAGTATCATTTACCCTTCGCCGTCACTCTGCATCTCTCTCCACTATTGGTATAATCTTCACTCATATTTTATTTGTACCATTAGGGGAGAAAGTAAAAGGGCTCATATTTCACTCACAAAGTATCCGTTTTTGGCGATTCATGCCAAAGGGGGAGAAAGTATTAGCCCAAAGCAAAAGGACTGCACCACCACCAATTTCAAAAAGTTTTTAAAAGCAGTCTTTCAATTGGTATTAAAGAAGTTTTTCAATTGGCATCTTATTTTTGATATAATTTCAAATTGGTATGACCTCTTTCAAAATTGATATCTAAAACCCTCTTGAACACTAAGAGGAGAATTTCATTGAGGGAGAGTTCTGTTTAAGTCAAAGGAAAAGCATTTGAAACAGGGGAAGAAAATTTCAAATCTTGAAAATGCTTCTCGCAATTCTATTCATATACCTATGACTATTTGCAAAAGACTTTGTGAAACTCGCCTAGAGGGGGGGTGAATAGGGCGAAACTGAACTTCTCAAAAATAATCACAACTACAAGCCGGGTTAGCGTTAGAAATATAATCGAGTCCGCGAGAGAGAGGGTGCAAAACAAATCGCAAGCGGGTAAGGAGTGAGACACGTGGATTTGTTTTACCGAGGTTCGGTTCTTGCAAACCTACTCCCCGTTGAGGTGGTCACAAAGACCGGGTCTCTTTCAACCCTTTCCCTCTCTCAAACGATCCCTCGGACCGAGTGAGCTTTTCTTCTCAATCACTTGGAACACAAAGTTCCCACAAGGACCACCACAAGATTGGTGTCTCTTGCCTCAATTACAAGTGAGTTTGATCGCAATAAAGAATCAAAGAAAGAAGAAAGCAATCCAAGCGCAAGAGCTCGAAAGAACACAAGCAAATCTCTCTCACAAATCACTAGGGCGTTGTGTGAAGTTTGGAGAGAATTTGATCACTTGGGTGTGTCTAGAATTGAATGCTAGAGCTCTTGTAAGTAGTTGAAGTGGGAAAACTTGGATGACTTGAATGTTGGGTGGTTGGGGGTATTTATAGCCCCAACCACCAAACTAGCCGTTTGGTGGTGGCTGACTGTCGTATGGTGCACCGGACAGTCTGGTGCACACCGGACATGTCCGGTGCGCCAGCCACGTCACCAGGCCGTTGGGATTCAACCGTTGGAGCTTCTGACTTCTGGGCCCGCCTGGCTGTCCGGTGTACACCGGACAAGTACTATAGATTGTCCGATGCACCGTCTTGCGCGTGCCTGACTTCTGCGCGCTTCTGGCGCGCATTAAATGCGCCTGCAGGTGACCGTTGGCGCGAGTTAGCCGTTGCTCTGCTGGTTCACCGGACAGTCCGGTGAATTATAGCGGAGCAATTTCCCGAGGCTGGCGAGTTCCAGAGCCGCTCTTCCCTGGGGCACCAGACACTGTCCGGTGTACACCAGACAGTCCGGTGAATTATAGCGGAGCGCCTCTGGATTTTCCCGAAGGTGAAGAGTTCAGCGTGAAGTCCCCTGGTGCACCGGACACTGTCCGGTGGCACACCGGACAGTCCGGTGCGCCAGACCAGGGCACACTTCGGTTATCCCTTTGCTCTTTTGTTGAACCCCAAAACTTGGTCTTTTTATTGGCTAAGTGTGAACCTTTGGCACCTGTATAACTTATACACTAGAGCAAACTAGTTAGTCCAATTATTTGTGTTGGGCAATTCAACCACCAAAATCATTTAGGAAATAGGTGTAAGCCTAATTCCCTTTTAATCTCCCCCTTTTTGGTGATTGATGCCAACACAAACCAAAGCAAATATAGAAGTGCATAATTGAACTAGTTTGCATAATGTAAGTGCAAAGGTTGCTTGGAATTGAGCCAATATAAATACTTATAAGATATCCAGGGATTGTTCTCTTCAATTTTTGACATTTTGGACCACGCTTGCACCATATGTTTTGTTTTTGCAAATTCTTTTGTAAATCCTTTTCAAAGTTCTTTTGCAAATAGTCAAAGGTAAATGAATAAGATTTTTGCGAAGCATTTTCAAAATTTGAAATTTTCTCCCCCTGTTTCAAATGCTTTTCCTTTGACTAAACAAAACTCCCCCTCCTCTTAGTGTTCAAGAGGGTTTTGATATATCAATTTTGAAATACTACTTTTCTCCCCCTTTTGAACACAATAAGATACCAATTTTAAATTTATCAATTGAGAATCATACCAATTGAAAAACTCTTTTTTTTCAAAATTAGGTGGTGGTGCGGTCCTTTTGCTTTGGGCTAATACTTTCTCCCCCTTTGGCATGAATCGCCAAAAACGGATTCATTAGAGCCCTTTGAATTTCGTTCTCCCCCTTTGGTCATAAATAAATGAGTGAAGATTATACCAAAGTAGAAGAGTGATCTCTCCCCCAAAGATGGAGAGTTGCTCGGAGCGACGGCGAAGGATGAGTTACGGAGTGGAAGCCTTTGTCTTCGCCGAAGACTCCAATTTCCCTTTCAATACACCTATGACTTGGTTTGAAAATAGACTTGAAAACACATTAGTCATAGCATATAAAAGAGACATGATCAAAGGTATATAAATGAGCTATGTGTGCAAATCAACAAAAGAAGTTCCTAGAATCAAGAATGTTTAGCTCATGCCTAAGTTTGTTAAAAGTTTGTTCATCAAATGGCTTGGTAAAGATATCGGCTAATTGATCTTTAGTATTAATGTAAGAAATCTTGATATCTCCCTTTTGTTGGTGATCCCTTAAAAAGTGATACTGAATGGCTATGTGTTTAGTGCGGCTATGCTCAACGGGATTATCCGCCATGCGGATTGCACTCTCATTATCACATAGAAGAGGAACTTTGGTCAATTTGTAACCGTAGTCCCTAAGGGTTTGCTTCATCCAAAGTAGTTGCGCGCAACAATGGCCTGCGGCAATGTACTCGGCTTCGGCGGTAGAAAGAGCGACGGAATTTTGCTTCTTTGAAGCCCAAGACACCAAGGATCTTCCCAAGAACTGGCAAGTCCCCGATGTGCTCTTTCTATTGATTTTACAACCCGCCCAATCGACATCCGAATAACCAATTAAATCAAATGTGGATCCCCTAGGATACCAAAGCCCAAACTTAGGAGTATAAACCAAATATCTCAAGATTCGTTTTATGGACGTAAGGTGAGCTTCCTTAGGGTCGGCTTGGAATCTTGCACACATGCATACGGAAAGCATAATATCCGGTCGAGATGCACATAAATATAGCAAAGAACCTATCATCGACCGGTATACCTTTTGATCGACGGATTTACCTCCTTCGTCGAGGTCGAGATGCCCATTGGTTCCCATGGGTGTCTTGATGGGTTTGGAATCCTTCATTCCAAACTTGCTTAGAATATCTTGAGTATACTTCGTTTGGCTTAGGAAGGTGCCCTCTTGGAGTTGCTTCACTTGAAATCCTAAGAAATATTTCAACTCCCCCATCATAGACATCTCAAACTTTTGTGTCATGATCCTACTAAATTCTTCACATGTAGACTCGTTAGTAGACCCAAATATAATATCATCAACATAAATTTGGCATACAAACAAGTCTTTTTCAAGAGTTTTGGTGAAGAGTGTAGGATCGGCCTTTCCGACTTTGAATCCATTTGCAATAAGAAAATCTCTAAGGCATTCATACCATGCTCTTGGGGCTTGCTTGAGCCCATAAAGCGCCTTTGAGAGTTTATAAACATGGTTAGGGTACTCACTATCTTCAAAGCCGGGAGGTTGCTCAACATAGACCTCTTCCTTGATTGGTCCATTGAGGAAGGCACTCTTCACGTCCATTTGATAAAGCTTGAAGCCATGGTAAGTAGCATAGGCCAATAATATACGAATTGACTCAAACCTAGCTACGAGTGCATAGGTTTCCCAGAAATCCAAACCTTCGACTTGGGAGTATCCCTTGGCCACAAGTCGTGCTTTGTTCCTTGTCACCACACCATGCTCATCTTGCTTGTTGCGGAACACCCATTTGGTTCCTACAACATTTTGGTTAGGACGTGGAACCAAATGCCATACCTCATTCCTAGTGAAGTTGTTGAGCTCCTCTTGCATCGCCACTACCCAATCCGAATCTTGAAGTGCTTCCTCTATCCTGTGTGGCTCAATAGAGGAAACAAACGAGTAATGTTCACAAAAATGTGCAACACGAGATCTAGTGATTACCCCCTTATGAATGTCGCCGAGGATGGTGTCGACAGGGTGATCTCGTTGGATTGCTTGGTGGACTCTTGGGTGTGGCGGTCTTTGCTCTTCATCCTCCTTGTCTTGCTCATTTGCATCTCCCCCTTGATCATTGTCGTCATCTTGAGGTGGCTCATTTGCTTGATCTTCTATTTCATCAATTTGAGCTTCATCCTCATTTTGAGTTGGTGGAGATGCTTGCGTGGAGGAGGATGGTTGATCTTGTGCATTTGGAGGCTCTTCGGATTCCTTAGGACACACATCCCCAATGGACATGTTCCTTAGCGCGATGCACGGAGCCTCTTCATCACCTATCTCATCAAGATCAACTTGCTCTACTTGAGAGCCGTTAGTCTCATCAAACACAACGTCACAAGAAACTTCAACTTGTCCAGAGGACTTGTTAAAGACTCTATATGTCCTTGTGTTTGAATCATATCCTAGTAAAAAGCCTTCTACTGTCTTAGGAGCAAATTTAGATTTTCTACCTCTTTTAACAAGAATAAAGCATTTTCTACTAAAGACTCTAAGATATGAATTATTGGGCTTTTTACCGGTTAGGAGTTCATAAGATGTCTTCTTGAGAATTCGGTGTAGATATAACCGGTTGATGGCGTAGCAGGCGGTGTTGACCGCCTCGGCCCAAAACCGATCCGAAGTCTTATACTCATCAAGCATGGTTCTTGCCATGTCCAATAGAGTTCGATTCTTCCTCTCCACTACACCATTTTGTTGTGGCGTGTAGGGAGAAGATAACTCATGCTTGATGCCCTCCTCCTCAAGGAAGCCTTCAATTTGTGAATTCTTGAACTCCGTCCCGTTGTCGCTTCTAATTTTCTTGATCCTTAAGCCGAACTCATTTTGAGCCCGTCTCAAGAATCCCTTTAAGGTCCCTTGGGTATGAGATTTTTCCTACAAAAAGAACACCCAAGTGAAGCGAGAATAATCATCCACAATAACTAGACAGTACTTACTTTCGCCGATGCTTATGTAAGCGATCGGGCCGAATAGATCCATGTGTAGGAGCTCCAGTGGCCTGTCGGTCATCATGATGTTCTTGTGTGGATGATGGGCACCAACTTGCTTTCCTGCTTGGCATGCGCTACAAACTCTGTCTTTCTCAAAATGAACATTGGTTAGTCCTAAAATGTGTTGTCCCTTTAGAAGCTTATGAAGATTCTTCATCCCAACATGTGCTAGTCGACGATGCCAGAGCCAGCCCATGTTAGTCTTAGCAATTAAGCAAGTGTCGAGTTCAGCTCTATCAAAATTCACTAAGTATAGCTGACCCTCTAACACTCCCTTAAATGCTATTGAATCATCACTTCTTCTAAAGACTGTGACACCTACATCAGTGAATAGACAGTTGTAGCCCATTTTACATAATTGAGATACAGAAAGCAAATTGTAATCTAAAGAATCTAAAAGAAAAACATTGGAAATAGAATGGTCAGGTGATATAGCGATTTTACCCAATCCTTTGACCAAACCTTGATTTCCATCCCCGAATGTGATAGCTCGTTGGGGATCTTGGTTTTTCTCGTAGGAGGAGAACATCTTTTTCTCCCCTGTCATGTGGTTTGTGCATCCGCTGTTGATTACCCAACTTGAGCCCCCGGATGCATAAACCTACAAAACATGTTTAGTTCTTGACTTTAGGTACCCAAATGGTTTTGGGTCCTTTGGCATTAGAAACAAGAACTTTGGGTACCCAAACACAAGTCTTTGATCCCTTGTGCTTGCCCCCAACATACTTGGCAACTACCTTGCCGGATTTGTTAGTTAAAACATAAGATGCATCAAAGGTTTTGAATGAAATGTCATGATCATTTGATGCACTAGGAGTTTTCTTCTTAGGCAACTTAGCATGGGTTGGTTGCCTAGAACTAGATGTCTCACCCTTATACATGAAAGCATGGTTAGGGCCAGAGTGAGACTTCCTAGAATGAATTCTCCTAATTTTGCTCTCAGGGTAGTCGTTATCCTGAGGCATGGGAGCCTTGCCCTTAACAAAATTAGATAACTTCTTAGGAGGGGCATTAATTTTGACATTGCCTCCCTGTTGGAAGCCAATGCCATCCTTAATGCCAGGGCGTCTCCCTCTATAGAGGCTTCTAGCAAATTTAAATTTTTCATTTTCTAAGTCATGCTCGGCAATCTTAGCATCTAGTTTTGCTATATGATCATTTTATTGTTTAATTAAAGCCATGTGATCATGAATAGCATTAACATCATCATCTCTACATCTAGTACAAATAGAAGTGTGTTCAACAGTAGATGTAGAGGGTTTGCAAGATTTTAATTCTACAACCTTAGCATGCAATATATCATTTTTAGTTCTAAGGTCGGAAATTGTAGTATTGCAAACATCTAATTCTTTAGCCTTAGCAAGCAATTTTTCATTTTCAATCCTAAGGCTAGCAAGAGACATGTTTAATTCTTCAATCTTAACAAGTAAATCATCATTATCATTTCTAAGATTGGGAATTGAAACATTACAAGCAATAGAATCAACCTTAGCTAACATATTAGAATTCTCATTTCTAAGGTTATCTATAGTCTCATGGCAAGTGCTTAGCTCACTAGATATTTTTTCACATTTTTCAACTTCTAGAGCATAAGCATTTTTAACCTTAACATGTTTTTTGTTTTCCTTGATTAGGAAGTCCTCTTGGGTGTCCAGGAGGTCATCCTTCTCATGGATGGCACTAATTAATTCATTTAATTTTTCTTTTTGTTGCATGTTTAGGTTGACAAAAAGAGTGCGTAAGTTATCTTCCTCATCACTAGCATTTTCATCACTAGAAGACTCATATCTAGTGGAGGATTTAGTTTTAACCTTCTTCTTTTTGTCGTCCTTTGCCATGAGGCACTTGTAGCCGACGTTGGGGAAGAGAAGGCCCTTGGTGACGGCGATGTTGGCGGCGTCCTCGTCGTTGGAGGAGTCGCTAGAGCTTTCGTCGGAGTCCCACTCACGACAAACATGGGCATCGCCACCCTTCTTCTTGTAGTACCTCTTCTTCTCCTTTCTTCTCCCCTTCTTGTCGTCACCCCTGTCACTGTCACTAGAAATAGGACATTTAGCTATAAAGTGACCGGGCTTACCACATTTGTAGCAAACCTTCTTGGAGCGGGGCTTGTAATCTTTCCCCCTCCTTTGCTTGAGGATTTGGCGAAAGCTTTTGATGACAAGCGCCATTTTCTCATTGTCGAGCTTGGAGGCGTCGATTGGTTGTCTACTTGGTGTAGATTCCTCCTTCTTCTCCTCCGTCGCCTTGAATGCAACCGGTTGAGCTTCAGACGTGGAGGGACCGTCAAGATCGTTGATCTTCCGTGAGCCCTTGATCATAAATTCAAAGCTCACAAAATTCCCGATTACTTCCTCGGGAGTCATTAGTGTATATCTTGGATTACCACGAATTAATTGTACTTGAGTAGGGTTAAGGAAAATAAGAGATCTTAGAATAACCTTAACCACCTCGTGGTCATCCCACTTTTTGCTCCCGAGGTTGCGCACTTGATTTACCAAGGTTTTGAGCCGGTTGTACATATCTTGTGGCTCCTCCCCTTGGCGAAGACGGAAGTGACCGAGCTCCCCCTCGATCGTTTCCCGCTTGGTGATCTTGGTGAGTTCATCACCCTCGTGCGCCGTCTTGAGCACGTCCCAAACTTCCTTGGCGCTTTTTAGTCCTTGCACCTTGTTGTACTCCTCCCTACTTAGAGAGGCGAGGAGTATGGTTGTGGCTTGGGAGTTGAAGTGCTCGATTTGGGCCACCTCGTCCTCATCATAATCCTCATCCCCTACGGATGGTACCTGTGCTCCAAACTCAACAACATTCCATATACTTTTGTGGAGTGAGGTTAGATGAAATTTCATTAAATCACTCCACCTAGCATAATCTTCACCGTCAAAGGTTGGCGGTTTGCCTAATGGAACGGAAAGTAATGGAGTATGTCTAGAAGTACGAGGATAATGTAAGGGGATCTTACTAAACTTCTTGCGCTCATGGCGCTTAGAAGTTATGGAGGGCGCGTCGGAGCCAGAGGTAGAAGGTGATGAAGTGTCGATCTCGTAGTAGACCACCTTCCTCATCTTCTTTATTTTGTCGCCACTCCGATGCGACTTGTGAGAAGAAGTCTTCTTCTCCTTCTTCTTCTCCTTCTTCTTCTCCTTGTTGCGGGACTCTCCCGATGAAGCCTTCCCGTGGCTTGTAGCGGGCTTGTCGCCGGTCTCCATCTCCTTCTTGGCGAGTTCTCTCGACATCACTTCGAGCGGTTAGGCTCTAATGAAGCACCGAGCTCTGATACCAATTGAAAGTCGCCTAGAGGGGGGGTGAATAGGGCGAAACTGAAATTCTCAAAAATAATCACAACTACAAGCCGGGTTAGCGTTAGAAATATAATCGAGTCCGCGAGAGAGAGGGTGCAAAACAAATCGCAAGCGAGTAAGGAGTGAGACACGTGGATTTGTTTTACCGAGGTTCGGTTCTTGCAAACCTACTCCCCGTTGAGGTGGTCACAAAGACCGGGTCTCTTTCAACCCTTTCCCTCTCTCAAACGATCCCTCGGACCGAGTGAGCTTTTCTTCTCAATCACTTGGAACACAAAGTTCCCACAAGGACCACCACAAGATTGGTGTCTCTTGCCTCAATTACAAGTGAGTTTGATCGCAATAAAGAATCAGAGAAAGAAGAAGCAATCCAAGCGCAAGAGCTCGAAAGAACACAAGCAAATCTCTCTCACTAATCACTAGGGCGTTGTGTGAAGTTTGGAGAGGATTTGATCACTTGGTTGTGTCTAGAATTGAATGCTAGAGCTCTTGTAAGTAGTTGAAGTGGGAAAACTTGGATGACTTGAATGTTGGGTGGTTGGGGGTATTTATAGCCCCAACCACCAAACTAGCCGTTTGGTGGTGGCTGACTGTCGTATGGTGCACCGGACAGTCCGGTGCACACCGGACATGTCCGGTGCGCCAGCCACGTCACCAGGCCGTTGGGATTCAACCGTTGGAGCTTCTGACTTCTGGGCCCGCCTGGCTGTCCGATGTACACCGGACAAGTACTGTAGATTGTCCAGTGCACCGTCTTGCGCGTGCCTGACTTCTGCGCGCTTCTGACGTGCATTAAATGCGCCTGCAGGTGACCGTTGGCGCGAGTTAGCCGTTGCTCTGCTGGTTCACCGGACAGTCCGGTGAATTATAGCGGAGCAATTTCCCGAGGCTGGCGAGTTCCAGAGCCGCTCTTCCCTGGGGCACCGGACATTGTCCGGTGAATTATAGCGGAGCGCCTCTGGATTTTCCTGAAGGTGAAGAGTTCAGCGTGAAGTCCCCTGGTGCACCGGACACTGTCCGGTGGCACACCGGACAATCCGGTGCGCCAGACCAGGGCACACTTCGGTTATCCCTTTGCTCTTTTGTTGAACCCCAAAACTTGGTCTTTTTATTGGCTAAGTGTGAACCTTTGGCACCTGTATAACTTATACACTAGAGCAAACTAGTTAGTCCAATTATTTGTGTTGGGCAATTCAACCACCAAAATCATTTAGGAAATAGGTGTAAGCCTAATTCCCTTTCACTTTGAAAAGATTTTCCCAAAAGAATTTGCAAAAACAAAACAAGTGGTGCAAATGTGGTCCAAAATGTTAAATATCAAATCAAACTTATATACTTAGACACACTTTCATTTCAAAATAACTTATGCACATCTGTCAAAATGCAAACTACTTACATTTCTACACTTTATATTTGCTTTGGTTTGTGTTGGCATCAATCACCAAAAAGGGGGAGATTGAAAGGGAAATAGTCTTAATATTTCCTATAATCGATTTTGGTGTTTGACGACCATCACAAACCTCGTGGACTAACCAGTTTGCCTAGTTGATCATTTCACAGGTGCATAAGTTCATCTACAACTATTCTAAATCGACTGTCCGGAATACCGTAGATTATTCCGAACAGAAGAAGCTTTTTGGAAAAATAGACTAAGCGCGGACCGTCCGTGACACCAAAGTGAGCCTATGACAGGAACACTGCATAAACACAAGTCTACACTACGGACCGTCCGATGGAAAAGAAAGCACCGTCCGAGACCAAGCGCGGACCGTCCGACCTAGGCGCGGACCGTTCTGACAGCGCAGAACCGAAAAACCCGAAGGTGACGGGTTCGGTAAAATGAATTATAGCGTCCTCGCGGACCGTCTGGGGTGAACGACCGAACCGTCCGCGACTGCCTTTATCTGACATCTGACGACGCATTAAATGTAATATAGCCGTTGATATAGCCGTTACTGCTGACCGTTGCGATTTCAGTCGTTGATGTGCAGGGGCGGACCGTCCGGACCAGGGGCGCGGACCGTCCGCGGTCGACAGAAAAGGAGCAACGACTAGGAAGTGGTTGGGGGCTATAAATACAACACCAACCACCTCCATTCATAAGACCCAAGCATTCCAATCCTTCACATTCAATACAAGAGCTAGCAATCCATTCCAAGACACAATCAAAGCCTCCAATCTCTCCAAGTTTCACAATTGAGACAAGTGATCATTAGTGATTAGTGACTTGAGAGAGAGAGTGATCTATGTGTTATTTGTCGCTCTTGTTGCTTGGCTTTTGCAATCGTGCTTTCTTCTCTTCCCATTCTTATTCTCAAGATACTTGTAATCAACGCAAGAGACACCAAGTTGTGGTGGTCCTTGTAGGGGTCTAAGTGACCCGTTTGATTAAGGAGAAAGCTCACTCGGTTTAAGTGACCGTTTGAGAGAGGGAAATGGTTGAAAGAGACCCGGTCTTTGTGACCACCTCAACGGGGACTAGGTTTGCAAGAACCGAACCTCGGTAAAACAAATGACAGTGTCACTCGCCTTATTTCTTGGTTGATTTGTTTTCGCCCTCTCTTTCGGACTCAGATTTATTTCTAACGCTAACCCGACTTGTAGTGTGTTTAAGATTGTAAATTTTAGATTCCGCCTATCCACCCCCTCTAGACGACTTTCAGAGACACTTGTTGAATTTAGTGTAGAAGGCAGGTATGGAAGATTATGTGCAGGCTTTTGAGGAAGCTCGTTATGTCACTACTGTGCATAATCCAGAATTAGATGAAACATTTTTTGTCTCTTAGTTTGTCAAAGGGTTAAAGAGTGAAGTGTGGGGACCAGTCAGGCAGTCATGGCCCAGCTGCCTCAATTAGTGGATAGGGCAGTGGTTCTAGCCTTGGTGCAACAGGAGCTATTGGAGAAAGGAGATTGAAGCTGCAGAAAGGGGTGATGTCTAATAGGGGTTTAGGACCTTCCATCAGAATTGACACTAAGTCAGGGGGCAATATTAATTTGTCCAAGGAGAGGAAAGTCTGGGAATTTTGGAGGTTGAATGGACTATGTTTTAGTTGTGGAGAGAATTTCGAGCCTAGACATCAAACCAAGTTCCCAAAGAGGACAAGGATTTAACTGCATAGCCTGACAATAGAAGATATTGGGGTGGAGTTATCAGATGAAGTTTTGCAGTAGTTGGAGCAGGACGATAAGGAACTGAAGAAGTGTATAAGTTGTCTTTGAATGCCATCAGTGGTACTAATTGGGACAACTGTATGAGGGTGAGGGCACTGATACATAATTAGATGATGGTGATACTAATTGATTTAGGAAGCTCTACCAGTTTTGTCAGTCAAAGATGTATGCCTTCGAAAATTAGTCGCGTGGGATAATTTTTGGCAGCCTAGCCATGATTGATCATTGAAAATGAAGTTATTTTCGATGGTTGAGTACGTACATAGTTATAAAAAGTTACGTGGTTTACTTGTGGTAGATAGGACTAGGTTAAAAACTAGGGTGCTTTTATGGGCTCAGTCAAAGACGAGGTATGCATTTCGGACCCGGGGGTCCCTGGACCGACGAGTAAATTTGTCGCTGCGTGCCCCTGCCCAGATGAGTTGGCGCGAGATGGAACACAAGGGAGAAACGCGGCTCGTATTATCTCGCACCAGGGGGGTGTGCTCGTAGTAGGGGCTACATTCGTTCGCGAGTGAGAGAGAGAGTGAGCCTGTTCGTTAGCTCGTTCCCCCGCGCGACCTTCTCGCATGAAGGCCCTGGACCTCCCTTTTATAGATGCAAGGAGAGGGTCCAGATGTATAATGAGAGGGTATAGCTAGGCGCTAACATGTCTGGCAGGGAAGTGACTGAGCCCTGTGTACATGCCAACGTGGCTGTCGGAGAAGTGCTTGAGCCCTGCGTAGGCGATAACATGGCCGTCGGAGAAGTGCCTGGGCCCTATAGAAGCACAGCTGTCGGTGCTGATGGGATCCTGCTGACGTCTCCTTGCTTCCATAGGGGGCTGAGAGCCACCGTCGTCATGGACGCACGTGGGGAGCCATCATTACTTGTTACCGGGACGAGCCAGATGGGACGCCGGTCTTGTTCCCTCGTAGCCTGAGCTAGCTAGGGGAGGGTAATGATGTATCCCTTGTGGCGCGGTCGGTCCGAGCTCAAGGTCGGGTGAGGCGGAGACTTCTCCTGAGGCCGAGGCCGGTGTCGGGCGAAGACGCGATTCCTCCCGAGGCCGAGGCTGAGGCCGAGTCTTGGGGTCGGGCGAGGCGGAGACCTCCTCCCGAGGCCGAGGCCTAAGGTCGGGCGAGGCGAAGCTTCCTGTTACGTCCGAGGCTGAACTTGCTGTTGTCAGCCTTGCCCGGGTGGCTGGCACAACAGTCGGAGCGGGGGTGAGCGGCGCTGTTTTCCTGTCAGATCGGTCAGTGAAAGGGTGAAGTAACTGCGGTCACTTCGACCTTGCCGACTGAGGCACGCGTGTCAGGATAAGGTGTCAGGCGATCCTCGCATTGAATGCACCTGCGACACGGTCGGTTGGAGAGGCGATTTGGCCAAGGTTACTTCTCGACGAAGCCTGCCCGAGCTGGGCCTCGGGCGTGCCGAGGGTGCGCCCACTACCTGAGGAGGCCCTCGGGCGAGACGTAACTTCGTCCGGGACTACAGTTCCCGCCCGAGGCTGGGCTCGGGCGAGGCGAGATCGCGTCCCTTGGGTAGACGAAGCCTTGACCTGAACCGTGTCCATCAGTCTTTGCGGTTGTGCTGAGGATGGTTACCACCCGTGTTTAGGAGTGTTGGTATCCCTAATTACGGTACCCAACAAGTAGGTATAGAAAATGATATTTTATGGTTGTAGTGGGGTATATGGGAAGTATTTAGGGGGAACCGCTGCGGGAGATGAAAAAGCAGGGGATGAAATGTTGATGATGTGACACAAAAAGTGATATAGGCGGAAAAATTTAGGGGAACCGCTTCATAAACACACAACGTTCCATTATTTATATGAAGCAAGAAGGAACAACATTTTCACCATATCTGGACAATTTATATTATAAATAATATAAACACGCTTTTTCCCTTTTTTTTAAAGGTGTATAGTTCAGTGAACATGCTTTTTTTTTAATTCACACACGTCAAAGTGACTTTTAGTTTTATCGTCCCAAGTACCGAAATCCAAGCCAATTAGCCAAGCGATCGTCGCCTTACCAAGAAAGGCGGAGCGCAGGAAACCCAGCCGCTCTCCCTCGCTCATCTGCAGGTTGCGCTGGAGCAAACCCTTCATCTGCCTCTCCCAATTCCATTGCCCCTTAGCAAAGCCCTCGAGTGTTAGCTTTGTTTTGGGGTTCTCTCTCTCTCTCTCTCTCTCTCTCTATCCTCAATCAAAAAATGAATGAATGTAAGAAAATGTGGCATCTCCACCGGCGGGTTGTCCTGTTGTGCGGCGTGGAGTCGGCTGCAAAAGCGAAAATAAAACACATTTTGGGTTGGACCTTGGTATCAAAATTTCATTTTTTTTTCTTCTTTTCTCTCTACCTCCGTATCGTCCGTACTTCGATTCGTGGCCCAGTCTCCCTTTTCCTATGATGAATGCTCGTGCGCCCCTCAAAATCGATTTTGGTGCTGGTGGGAGAGGGTTTTTACAGAGGGACCAATACATGTTTGGTGTTTTCTTGGTCCTTGTTATTAAAAAAATAAATCAACGCGCAACCTTTGCTGAGTTAGCTTAAGCACGTGATTACAAGGTGCTCTGGTTTTTTTTGTGCTCTGTTTCTCAACTCACCGCCTTTATTTACAGGATATAAATCCCCAATCCATGTGTACTGTATCTTAAATTGTTCCATGTGTACCAGTATAACTTAATTACACATGATAAGCCTTGTTGGAACCAAGAACAATGGCAAGATTGCCAGACTAGAAGCTATATATGTAAGGCGTTTATCAGATTGCAGTATTATTGGGACACCTGAGGTTTTGAGTTATAATAGTCTGGACGACCCTCTAGGGGGTAGAAATGTATGATATCCAGCTTCTGTTACTAATTCAACCTATTCTCAGCTTATATGATTAAGCTCTAGTGACTGCTTCAGCATGTTTTCAACTGGTCCCATAAATTTCTACTATGCGTCATTATAGTATTTCTGTTATGTGTGCTTCTTTAGCATACTGTACTACTGACAAATGGTAACATCATTTTCATACTGTGCTTGCTACTGGTTTGTATCCTTCAGGTCTCAAGGTTGTTTGCCTTTTCCCTTGCCTTCAGGAATGGACTACACATCAGATGGAGATTCTGAGGTTGAAGCTTATGGATCCAGCACTTTTGAGCTTCTGGAATCAGGAGATTTAAAAATGATGAGTGATGAAGGCTTGTACCGATGCCCCTTTTGTTCAGATGACGAGAAGGACCACAGTCTAAATGATCTGCTGCAGCATGCCTCTATTGTAGGAGCTGCACATGATCGGCAAGCCAAAGAGAAGGCGGACCACCGTGCTCTTGCAAGGCATTTGAAGGGTAAGCCGGTTGAATCACCTGGCGCACTTTTGCAGCCAATGCTTATGGATGTGCAGGATCCTGAGCATACTCAAGATGAGCAATTTGTTTGGCCCTGGATGGCTATCCTAGTCAATATGCCAAATGAATTCTTCGGTAAAAGTGCGAACCGACTGAAGGAGCATTACTCATCTTTTCGTCCAGTGAAAGTGCATCCTGTATATAGCAAAGGTCGTCCCACGCGTGATGCTGTCATTGAGTTCGGGAATGACTGGAGAGGTTTTAGGAACGCACGGGCCTTTGATGGTCACTTTGCGATGAAAGGGTACAGTAAAAATTGCTGGAAGGAGATGAAGTGTGGAGGTACAGAGACTGTTGGGTGGATGGCAAGGGCTGATGACTACAATTCTCTAGGGGCAATAGGTGAACTACTGAGAAAAAATGGTGACCTGAAAACATTAAAAGATATTGGGAGTGAAGGGGCAAATAAAACCGAAAGACTTCTGTCCAATTTGGCCTGCAAAGTTAAAGAAAAGGAAATTTATTTAGAGAAACTTGAGTCTGAGTACAACAAGCGTTCTGCTTCACTTAACATAATGATGCAGAAGAGGGAGCAACGACTCCAGTCATACAATCAAGGTACATAGCAATACTCTGGTTATTTATTCATGATACATTTAGGAGTGACTAAATACATGCAGTGGTTACTATCCATTTTTATTCATGTTGTGGTTTTCATGACTATCCTAACAGTTTTTTCCCCACTTTTACTAGAAATCCTGAAGATGAGAAAGCTTGGTCAACAAAACACACAAAGAGTTGTTGAGGAGAACTGGAAGCTACAGTCCAATATCCAGGACATGGTGGATGAGCTTGATGCAAGAAACAAACAAATCGAGGAGTCAGAACATGACAAACGGAATCTTGAGCAGGAGAAGCTAAAGGTGGGCAACTTCTTTCATCTGAGGCAAAATGTTTTATCAACAAGAATTACGTAATAGCTTGGGGATTAGTATATATACTGTAGTTTTCTGCTCCTTACATGAATTAGAATCTTCTCGTCATGTATGTCTTTTACAGATGTTGAGAATGATAAAATATTTTTTATTGTTATTTTCTTTGAAATCAAAATCTTTTTGTTACTTTTGATTTTATGGTATGGAAACATAGGCCATTCTACAATTAGTTGTCACGTGTCAGATGGTTGAACAATTTTATTAGGGTGATTTTGCAAGAGGTCTATCCGTCTAAAACTTTTTTTTGTTCAAACCTCTTTTAAATTTCAAGACTTTGTATCCTTATCGAAATAACCCCCTATTGTTTGTGTTATTATATAGAATGGATTAAACAATCATTTTATTGTTCTTGTCAGTCAAAATAATAGCAGAAGAAAGCTGAATGGAAATTATGCCACTCATATGCAGAGATTGTACAGCTTGTATAACATACTTTTGACTTCTGCTGTACAGAATGCAATGAGGACCAGTCATCTTAGGTTGGCTGCATTGGAGCAAGAGAAAGCTGGTGAAAATGTTCAAAAGCTTGTGGATAAACAAACGGTTAGCCCTGTTCCCTTGATGTGCTTGCATGCGGTTTTCTTTTGAATGACATTTGTCTTGTTTGGTTTTACTGTGGAAACTGTAGAGAGAAACAAAAACTATTCTAGACGATTTTTTGAGGTTGAACACTCAGTTGGAGATGAGGCAGAAACTTGAACTGGAAATAAAGCACTTGAGCGGGAAACTGCACCTGATGGAGCTCAAGCCAGGTGATGAAGACCCGATATCGAGAGAGAAAATGGCTAAACTAAAGGAGGAGCTCAAAGAGAAGATCGAAGAACTGAACGATGCGGAAAACTACAACCAAGATATAATCAGTAGGGAAAGCAAGATCAGTGATGAGCTGCGAGAAGCTCGAGAATTGATGATAAATGTATGATAAATTTTTTATGCCATGCCAGTGTACCACTCAGTTTCAGTTAGCGTTTTTTGTTTATGAGAACTGATGTTTGGTCATCAATGTGCAGGCTCTGCAGAGTTTGTCTGGATCCTCAGACTGCCCTACACAGATAGGCGTCAAGAAAGTTGGTGAACTTGACCTCAGTGTGTTTCTAAACCTGTGCAAGCGGAAGTTTCCAGCAGTGGATGCAGAAGTTGAAAGTGCTAGACTTTGTTCAAAGTGGCAGAATGACATTGAAAATCCTGAATGGCATCCTTTCAAGGTTATTATTGTTGATGGAAAAGTGTCGGTAAGATGGAATCTTTGCCTTTTGTTGAACAGGTATCTATTGGTACGAATTGTTTATAATGGAGCATTGTGCTGCACGTGCCTGTGTAGGAAGCACTCAATGAGGGTGACAAGAAGCTCCAAGAAGTAAAGGAGCTCGGTGAGGAACCCTATGCTGCAGTAACAAAGGCGCTGACGGAGCTGAAGGACGGCAATGGCGGCAGGAGGGATCCTTTCCCTGAGCTGTGGAACTACCACTTGGATCGGAAAGCAAAGACGGTGGAAGCAGTTCGGCATGCTTTGGCGCTTTGGAAAGCAAGCAAGACGAAGGGCAAGCGAAGCCGCTGACTTCAACGCCATTGTTCCATGCTTAATGAATGAAGATCCTAGCTAGAGTAGTACGTAGTTTATCTGTTTTTGAGTTACTGGAAGTGCAGTTAACCTGGTGCATGTACTTGGAAACTATTACCTTGTATGTTGCAACTCTGAACCAAGCATGGCCCTGAGCCCCTTACGCTGCAGCTGTGTCGTGCTCTGATGAGATTAATGCGCTAGTTAAATTCAGCCGTGTCGTGTTTCGTGTACTAGTTTAAAGTGACTCCAGTTTGCTTACTTACAGCTTCCATGACAACTGTGCTACAATCCATCCAACTACCGTCACAAACAAATGTAATCTCTTGGCACTGGCTGCAATCCTCAAAGATCCTGTTGACACCTTTTTAGGGCGCCAAATACTCAACACGAACCAGCGGCGGTGCTCTCTGCACAGGGGTGGACGGTCTACGCGCAGGGGCCGGACGGTCCGCGGCCTGGTGCGAGGCTAGGGTTCCTGTCTGACGGCCGGACGGTCCGCGCCCTGGGGCCGGACGGTCCGCGCGTGTGCAGGGGCGGTGGAAGATCGTCGGCGGCGCCTGGATCTCGCTCCCGGGAGGGACCCCGTCGGGAAGGAGAGGTCCTAGGAGTTGTCTAGGCTCGGGCAGGCCGACCTAGACTCCTCTAATCGACGTGGAGTCGAAGAGAAGCGAAGAATTTGGAGATCGGAAGGCTAAACTAGAACTACTCCTAGGAAATAAATATGAAATAGAAGTGTTTTGATTCGATTGATCCTCCCAAATCGGCCGTATACCTCTCTATTTATAGAGGAGGGGGGCTGGACCCTTTACATAACTGATTTTCGAGCTAATTCCGCGAATCTAGCTAACAACCGTAGCACAAAACTCGGAACCCTAATATGTTCTGCGCACGCGCGGACCGTCCGGCCCACAGGCGCGGACTGTCCGGACCACAGGCGCGGACTGTCCGGACCGTCCGCACGCTCATTTTGGTGCCAAACATATGCCTCCCTGCCTTTTGGTGGAGCTGGGCAAACCAAAAGCATCTTAACTCGATGTGATCACATCGATTTTCTTAAGCATTTTGCCACATACTAGGATGATACTGCTTGAGGAAACACCCATTCAAAGCTTTGGGCAAATCCTTGCCTTGCAATGTTTGTAGTAAATAGGCGTTACCAGATATTACCTGTTTTACTTTATAAGGACCCTCCCAGCTTGACGACCATTTTCCAAACTTCCGGTCTTTATTCCTTAGAGGTAGGATGATCTTCCACACCAGGTCCCCTACTTGAAATGACTTTGCTTTGACCTTCTTGTTATAGGCCTTGGCTACCATGATCTTGTCCTTTTCTATTGCTCCCAAAGCTATCATCCTCTTGTCGGTCACCTCATCAATATTATCCATCATTGCATTGTAATAATCAGTGAGAGTTAGATCATTTTGTCTGGCGAACCTGACAGCATTCAAACTTATTTCCATAGGCAACACTGCTTCCTGCCCATAGACAAGCTCAAAAGGAGACACTTTAGTAGCACTATGTTTAGATATTCTGTGAGCCCATAAAGCTTCAGACAAGATCTTATGACAATGCTTAGGATTATCGGATATCTTCTTTTTTATTAAGTTAATCAATGTCCTATTACTAGACTCGGCCTGTCCATTGGCCTGAGCATAATATGGAGATGAATTAAGCAACTTAATTCTATATAATTCAGCAAATTCACGTACCTCCTTTGACATAAAAGAAGTCCCTTGATCTGTAGTTAAGGTCTGGGGAATGCCGAATCTATGAATAATATGCTAAGTTATAAACTCAATTACCTCCATGTGTGTCATGTTCTTCAGAGCAACGGCTTCAGTCCATTTGGTAAAGTAGTCAGTGGCAACTAACACGAATTGATGCCCCTTTGATGATGAAGGATGAATTTCCCCAATAAAGTCTAATCCCCATCCTCTGAAAGGCCAAGGCTTGATGATAGGATGTAATTCGGCTGCAGGGACCAACTGTAGGTCGTCGAATTTTTGACACACTTGGCAACCCTTGTAGTACTTGAAGCAATCAGCTATTATATTTGGCCAATAAAAACCAGACCTTCGCAACAACCACTTCATCTTTGGAGCCGATTGATGGGTACCACAAATTCCTTCATGTACTTCGGCCATGGCTAATATAGCATCATCTGGGCCCAAGCACTTAAGCAGGACGTCGTTGACTGTTCGGCGGTAGAGTTCATCACTCATCAAAACATACTTGAAAGCTGTACGCCGAATGTTCTTATCTGTCCTGACATTGTGATTTCGTAAATAATTAGTTATGGGCGTCCTCCAATCACTTGCATCGACTTCATTATGAGCCGAATCGATTAGGAGAACTTTCCTGGTAACCCCGGACGGTCCGGCGTCTTCACGCGGACGGTCCGCGACCTGGGGATTTGGCCCTGCACTGGTTATCAGATTTTCAGTATTGTGAAATTTCCCTCGCTTTATCCGATAACTTGATGCATCTTATGCAAAATTGTTAGCTCTATGTTTCTCAACTCTAGAGATATGCCGAATACTGAATTCGTCAAAAGAATAGATTATGCTCCAACATTTTTCAAGGTAGCTATTTAGAGTACCATCAAAACATTGATATTCTTCTAACACCTGTTGGATGACCAGCTGAGAATCACCAAATGCCTTTACATGTTTTACTCCCATACAATTTAAAAGTTACAAGCCGAACAAAAGGGCTTCATATTCGGCTTGATTGTTAGTGCAATAAGTTTTCAATCGGCTAGAGAAGTCGAAGGAGACATTACTTGGTGAAACAAGCACAATGCCAATCCCTTGCCCTTCATTGCAAATCGATCCATCAAAATATAAAGTCCAAGGAGTAATAGTGAGGTATGACATGTCTAGTTTATGAGTATCATTAATTCGATGTTCTACAATAAAATCTGCTACGACCTGGCCTCTCATAGATTTCAATGGTTCATAGGCTAAGTCATATTCTATGAGTGCATAAGCCCACTTACCAATTCTACCACTCATAATTGGGTTATGCAATATGTATTTAATTACATCGGCTTGACCAGAAACGGTGCAATGACTAGACAGTAAATAACATCTACACTTGGTGCATGCATAAAACAAGCATAAGCATAACTTCTCAATAAAAGTGTACCTTTTTTCAGCATCCACCAACCTCCGACTTAGATATGTCACCACATGCTCCTTTCCTTCAGTTTCTTGTGTCAGAACAGCCCCAATGACCTTATCTTCAGCTGCAATGTATAATCAGAATGGTACTCCTGCTCGTGGTGCTTTTAATACGGGAGCCGAAGACAAGTATTTTTAATGAGATCAAATGCTTCCTGCTGCTCTGCCCCCCAAGCGAATTTGGCATCATTCTTAAGCCGAAGGATAGGGGTAAAGGCATCAATCTTCCCAGCTAGGTTAGAAATAAACCTTCGTAAATAATTCACCTTGCCGAGAAACTTCTGCACTTCGACCTTACAGGTCGGAGGTCCCACATTCCGAATAGACTTAATTCGGTCAATGTCTATCTCTATGCCATGTTCATGGATGATAAATCCTAAAAACTTACCAGCCGACACCCCAAAAGCACATTTACGTGGGTTCATTTTCAAACCATACCGACGCATTTTATCAAAGGCTTTGCGCAAATCAGCTATATGAGAACTAAACGCAGCCGATTTGACTACAATATCATCAATGTAGACTTCCACAGTGTTTCCTAACAACTCATGGAAAATCAAATTCATAGCCCTATGATAAGTAGCACCAGCATTTTTAAGACCAAATGTCATGACAACCCATTCAAATAAACCAATGAAGCCTGGACATATGAAGGCCATTTTAGACGCATCCTCTTCGGCCATAAAAATCTGATTATATCCGACATTACCATCAAGAAAGCTAATAATTCTATTTCCTGATGCATTATTGATTAATGTGTCGGCTATGGGCATGGGATACTCATCTTTAGGAGTTGCTCTATTTAAATTGCGAAAATCAATGCATACTCTAAGCTTACCTGACTCCTTCTTCTCCACCGGCACAATATTGGAGACCCATTCTGCGTATCTGCAAGGTCTAATAAAATCAGCTTCTAGCAGCCGGTGGATTTCGTCCTTGATCCGTGGGAGAAGGTCTGGACGAAATGTTCTAGCTTTCTGCTTGAAAGGTCTGAAGCCGGACTTAATAGGCAGCCGATGCTCTATGATCTCTCGGCTTAATCCAGGCATCTCAGTGTAATTCCAAGCAAAGCAATCTGAATATTCCTTCAATAGACCGATCATCTCATTTCTAGGATCGGTCTCCAGGGTCTTGTTTACAAAAGTCGACCTTGGAGTTTTACCATCTCCTATGTCAATCTCCTCCAAAGGATCAGCCGATGTAAACCCATGTCCTAGTTTATCAAGATCTCTGAATTCCTCTATCATGTCCCCCACAGAGGAATCAGATGATCTTTGTGTGATGGCAGGCTTTCCGGTCTCGGGGATCGGGTCATCTGTAACACTGTCTTTACGCTGCGGTAGATGTTCGGTCTTAAAGTTCGAACTGTTTTGTGAAAGACCAGACCATTCAGCCTTAGAAGCCGAACTGTCCGTGACCAAAGACTCATGAACTTTGTGTGTACTCATCATTTAAACTTTATTTAGGATTTAGCCGATTCTCCATCGGCTCTAGCATTACAGGAATGAAACCCTTCTTATCTATACTTATGAACTGATAATCAGAAAAATCTACTCCTGTGAGACATGTAGCAGTCTCATAAGTCCAGAGTACAGGGGCATCGGCCACAGCGATACAGGCCGATACATCAGCATGTACTTGTTCTACATCATCGCCTACCCATTGTATTAACATTTGATGTAATGTAGAAGGTATACATTGATTGGCATGAATCCAATCTCTACCTAGGATTAAACTGTAATTTCCTTCTACATCAGCGACGAAGAATGCAGCAACAAGGGTCTTAGTCCCGATGGTTAATTCAACAGACGTGACTCCCCTGGCTTTGATCGAACTATCAGTTCCAACACCGCTGAGGGTCATGTTGGTCTTGACAAGTTCGTCATCTTGTTTACCTAATTTTCTGTATAATGAGTAAGGCATTAGATTTATAGCCGCCCCTCCATCTACCAACATTTTAGCAATCAGTATCCCATCAATGTGACCGCGCACGAAGAGCGGCTTTAAATGATTTACCGATTCCTTTGGTTTAGTAAAGGCGGCTTCTTTAGGACCAAAATCAAACTGGGCAACAACAGGTTCATCATCGCCGACAATAGTACAATCGACAGAAAATGTAATAACATTTACGTCCATACCTGGGCGATCTGGAGAAGCCTCGTAGTCGACCAGGTCCTCTCCCAGTAGGTCGTCTTCTTCCATTGATGTTGGTATGTCGTTGGAGGCTTCCTGGTGTGGTGCGGACGGTCCGGACTCTGAGGGCGGACGGTCCGCGCCTGGTGCAGATTGTCCGGCCTTGCTGGCCAAGCTATCTGCCGTACCTGCAGGGTGCTGCACAAGTGTTGTTTTATTTTCTATTTTCGTGGTCGTTTGTTTTTCTTGAACGGCCTTTGGTCTCCATTACTTTTGTGGTGGCGGGTACTGTGGATGTGTGTCATTGAATATCTTTTCTGCCTCCTTCTCCTGGCTCTCCTTTGCTCTTAGGCGCTGCAATTTCCGCTTTTGGGACCGTGTCAATCCCGCTAGGCACCATCGAGGCATGGAGTATTTTGGATCGGCTGTTTTGATGGTAGCCGTATCTTCTTTTTTGGTTGTGTTGGCCGATTCACCAAAAATCATCGGCCCTTTACTATCTTCCTGTATGACAACATCTGTAGTACCTATTTTGATGATGTCCTTTTTTGTTGTTCTTTCAGTTGCTGCAGGCATATGCCCCCCTGCTGGATTGGTCGGCCTTGGAGGCCGAGTAGTCCGGCAATTTTGTTGGGTTTGTGCCTGGTGACCGGATTGAGCGGCGCTCAATCGGTCTTGTACTGGAGGTGCCAACCTGTCGAATACAGATGTTTGGGGTGCCCCCCAAGTGGGGTACTGTGGCATCCCAAATGGATATGGTGGCATGCCCTACATTTGATTTGGGACATATGGTGGAGGTAAATATGTGTATGGATATGGCATAGGCGGATAAGGGGGTGGAGGTGTCCATGTAGGTATGTTAGGTCTCACTTGTACAGTATGACCTTTCATTTCTTTCGATTGGTGGGGTGGTCCAATCGGCCTGACCTGACGTTGCTCATGAATGGGTGAGCGGGGTCGCTTTGCTGGCCGGTCACTGGGGCCGACCTTCTTTTTCACGTATTTAGACAATAATTGATCGAAAGTCAGACCGGTTTTGACCAACCGACCAGCTGCCTTGAATGTATTTGTTTTCCACGTACCTATCTCTGGTCGTCGTGGTTTGAAGGTACGTGGCCGTTGCGAGTCTTGAGTAGGGCCGGACCGTCCGGCGTGGTCCCGGACCGTCCGCGCCTGTGTGTCGGACCGTCCGGGATGCGCAGCACGGGTTCCTGCTCCTTGGTCCGTGCCTGCCTTCCAGCGTTGAAGGTCGTGATGGTCACCTTAAGAGTTTCCCCTCCATCGGGAGTCTTCTCTGCCACCACTTTTCTGCAAGAAATTTTATGATTCTCATCGGCCTCTCTTGCATTGCCGATGACTATCTCCTCGCCTTTGCCTTTATCGGCTGTGTTTGGCCGAACCAGTACTTTCTTGCCCTCAAAGTCGATCATGTTCATTGGAAAGGGCTCTGTATCCACCTGCATTTCCTAAAATTTCAATCGTCCCTCGTTAATGGCCGATTGAATCTGTCGACGGAATACATTACAATCATTAGTGGCATGAGAAAATGAGTTATGCCACTTGCAGTATGCCCGACGTTTTAGCTCATCGACGGATGGAACAGTGTGATTTATTTTAATGTTGCCATTCTTGAGTAATTCATCAAATATTTTATCACATTTACCAACATTAAATGTAAACTTAACTTCCTCTTGCCGTTTCTTCTGAATCGGCTGCAAGGAGGAACAAGCCGAAGATTTGGCCTGCTTAGGCCAAACTATTTCAGCAGTATAAACTTCTGTTGATTCGTCATCTGAGCTACTTTGGTCGCACTCTACTATATGCACGTTGTGACGAATTGTTTTAGCAGTTTCTTTGCTTCGGCTTTCACAGGCCAAAGCTCTTTGGTGTAACATTGCTAGTGTAAAAAATTGGATGTCTTCTAATCCTTCTTTTAAATAATATCGCAGACCATTAAAGGCTAATCCTGCTAGCTGTTTTTCTGCTAAATGAATTTGGAAGCATCGGTTTCTTGTATCCTGGAATCTCCGGATGTATTCATTAACCAATTTGTCCTTCCCCTGTCGAAGGGCCACTAGGTCTACCAGATCTAATTCATAGTCACCAGAGAAAAAGTGATCATGGAATTTTTGTTCTAAATCCCCCCATGATAAAATAGAATTAGGAGGTAAAGTGGCGTACCATGCAAACGCGGTTCCTGTTAAAGATAATGAAAATAAACGTACGTGAAATGCTTCTGTGTCGACCAATTCTCCTAATTATGCTAAAAACTGGCCTATGTGTTCGCGCGTGTTTTTTCCTTGGTCACCCAAAAATTTTGCGAATTCGGGTATCCTGGTTCCCTATGGGTATGGGTGGTGATCAAATCGGCTGTCATAAGGTTTCCCATATGATTGCACCCCAGAGACCATGCTTACTCCGAGCTTATCTCGGAACGCCCCAGCTATTTCCTCTCTCACTATGTCAATGGCAGCCGGTGCGAGACCACCAGCTCTCTGGTCAAACATAAGTGGGGTTGGCTGGATATTAGCATGTTGTCTTTCCCTCCATGGGTTTGAGCTATGCGGTGCATTGCCATTTGCCCTATATGGCTCATAGGATTGATCATTCCTTTCCGGCCTTCTAGGTGGGGCTAGAAAGCTTTCCTGGGCTCCGGATTTTGAATTAATGGGATGATGCATAGCATAGTGTGTTGGGAAGTGTTGCTGGGACGGGTGAGGATTCAGGTAACGATCCTCCTCAAAAAGGTCATGCGCGGACTGTCCGGACGTTGGCCCGGACCGTCCGTGATTATATGCGGACCATCCGACTGGGTAGTTTGAATTTTGCGCAAAACGATGTGGCTCGGGCACATGTGTTGGTAATTCATTAAAAATGGGCCCGAACATTGCTGGCTCGGACGGTCCACGCTCACGTGTGGACGGTCCGGACATGTATAGATCGGCATTGCTGCCGATTTGTGGTTGCTCAGGGTATGTGTCCATCGGCATCCCATAAAGGGGTTGTGACTAGTCGTGACAATCTGTAGCCGATGTATTACTCGTGTTACCCCCTAACTCAACCTCGTGTGAAGGAAAATTTGCGATATTAGATTTATCAAATGCACGTACTAGTCTCCTATAATCGTTTTGCATACCCCCTATGATATTTTGCATTTGCTCACGCTGTTCATCTACATAATTCCTAAGAGATTGTAGCTCGTTAGTATTACTTACATTAGGGATATCTGGTGTGGGTCGGAGCGAAGCCGGATCCGTGGCCCGATGTCGGACGACCTTGTTGTTCCTGTCCACTTTGAAGTTGGCCAAGAATTTTGCTTTTGCCTCCTGGATCATCTGCTCCTTGTGCTCCTCGAACTGGAGCTGTTCGTCAGCCGGCAAGGTCTCCCAAGTCGGCTCTATGTTGTTGCTTGGGGAAATATCAGAGCTATCCCTTGAACCGGCCATTAAGGGCAGATTTGATGAGTCTATATTTGTTGTCCCCAGCGGAGTCGCTAAAAAGTATGTTGACACCTTTTTAGGGCGCCAAACACTCAACACGACGGTTCGCGGCCTGGTGCGAGGCTAGGGTTCCTGCCTGATGGCCGGATGGTCCGCGGCCTGGTGCGAGGCTAGGGTTCCTGCCTGACGGCCAGACGGTCCGCGCGTGTGCAGAGGCGGCGGAAGATCACCGGCGGCGCCTGGATCTCGCTCCCGGGAGGGACCCCGTCGGGGAGGAGAGGTCCTAGGAGTTGTCTAGGCTCAGGCAGGCCGACCTAGACTCCTCTAATCGACGTGGAGTCGAAAAGAAGCGAAGAATTTGGGGATCGGAAGGCTAAACTAGAACTAGACTAGAACTACTCCTAGGAAATAAATGTGAAATAGAAGTGTTTTGATTCGATTGATCCTCCCAAATCGACCGTATACCTCTCTATTTATAGAGGAGGGGGGCTGGACCCTTTACATAACTGATTTCCGAGCTAATTCTGCGAATCTAGCTAACAACCGTAGCACAAAACTCGGAACCCTAATATGTTCTGCGCACGCGCGGACCGTCCGACCCACAGGCGCGGACTGTCCGGCCTCAGGGGCAGACCGTCCGCACGCTCATTTTGGTGCCAAACAGATCCAAAACTTGACCACAATCTCAAACTTCTAGTATATTTGGAGAAGAAACTAAATCCAGAACAATTTAACTTATGAAAACTTCCGAGTAAACTTGTGAGCAAGACTATCACTTTAAACGCCAAATGTGCTTCTCTATTGTACATAAAAGGAAAAATGTGTCTGCTTGAACTCTTATAAGGTTTTGACCTTAGAAAATATATATCCATGTAATAATATTGGATTTATATAAATATTTATCATAATATTATTTTTACAAGGGTTGCTAACCCTAACATGATTTGCCAACATGATTAGTAGTCATTTTACCACAATAGGTTGTTAAGCCTTAAAAATGATGGTACCCTAACTTTGATACCACTTGATAGAATTTAGATGGCTAAATTATGATGACTAGCCTAGAAAAACGTTCTTCAATATTCAATATTATAGGAGTTGCAAAACAAAAAGCAAATTAAAATGTAAATTTGAAATCAATGCAACATCTTGAGAAAAAAGCTCTTGTGCACCCGTATGATGTCACGAGAGACAACCTTATATCTAGAATTATCCTTGAAAGTAATGTACTCATTTTCGATCATGGAGTCGAGGTTGGAGGACCATATGATGTTTTTTGGTCGTGATACAAACAACCATAATCCATGAGCCATATGTCCTCTAGGCCTCTATTCTGCGTCGATAAAAGGACATAGGCTGAGCAAATGACACAATACTAGAGTTAGTAAACCGTAAAATAATACTAGTGTTGTGTCATTTGCTCCTAAAAAGCATTAGGAAAAATGCCAAAATGTTCGGTATCATAGGGGGTTGCAAGCTCCACGAGAGAGCTGTGGGAACCAAACCCTCTGCCATAGGATCTTTAAATCATATTGTACATGACCAACATCCCGCTAGGCTCGACCACCATCACTAGTGCATGGTCTTGTTGCCTTAGGCCTAGCAACCAAAGGCAAAGCACTTCTAGGCCTAGCAACCTGCCTCTGAATAGGAGGATCAAGCATACCATGAGAAGGACGGTACATGTTCCTGTTGCACACATAAAAACCTAGTCGCTCATCTCTCTCTCCTAAAACAAAACTCAACAAGTCACAATTCCTCTTGTAATACTGACAATGATACCCCCGTCGCTCATCTCTTTTTCTCCTAAAACAAAACTCAATAAGTGACCATCCCTCTTATAATACTAGTAGTGGTACCTCACCTCTCTCTTAGGTGGAGTTCTTATGTGGACATGGTCTACTTTTGGTGGCAATGGAGCTCTATGAAGGGGGTTGCTAGAGATGTTAGACAAAGCGTCAAGTGATTTAAGATGGTAAGGTTTGGGATCCACACTTTCTTTTGAGGTGGGGCTTTTGGAGGTTCTTTAAACACCCGGTCTCTCACAATAAGGTGGCAGATTTGGGTGGAATGAGTTTAATGGGCTAGGAGGTAGCTGATAGTTTCTCTAAAGGTGTCAAGACACTACACTTACCAACCTTGCCATAACACGCATCATTCCCATCCCTAGCAGCAAAGCCTAACACTGGTCCACCAATTATTCTCCTAAATTAGCTAACTATCATGCCCTAGACTAACTGAAATTACTTGTTTTCTTCCATGGTGTGAGTTTTGTTGTATATATATGGCTTGATCTTAGACTGCAAACCTTCATAGAGTGCATACTAAGTAAATATAGGCGCACTTATTGTTCTAGCCTTCTCAATTGAGGCTATCCTAGCATTTTTCTTCGCTAGCTTAGTCTGTAAACCAGAACAAGTCTGACACACACCCAACAAGCTAGATATAGATTGTAACACATCATACTCATCTGGCAGGGTGGTAATGTTTGACATGTGAAGAGCACACTCATCCGTTTAGTTTCATCCGACAACACCATAGAAACTCTAGCAGACTCAAGCTCCTTAAGTGTGACTCTTACTTGCACTTGTTCTCTTTCCTCTTGAAAGGGAAATAGGGTCAAACCTTTTTCTAAATGATTTTGGTGGTTGAAATGCCCAACACAAATAATTGGACTAACTAGTTTGCTCTAGACTATGTATTCTACAGGTGCCAAAGGTTCAACACAAACCAATAAAAAGATCCAAGTTAGGGTTCAAAACAAAGGAGCAAAAGAAACCGAAGAGAACCCTGGTATGGCACCAGACTGTCCGGTGCACCAGGGGCCGTACAGACTGAACTCTTCACCTTTGGGTTTCTGAGGCGCCGCTCTGCTATAATTCACCGGACTGTCCGGTGTGCCACCGCACTGTCCGGTGCACCAAGTGGAGCAACGGCTCCCAGTGCAACGGTCGACTACAACGGTCACTGCCAAACGCTACAGTGTGCAACAGTGCGTGGCAGAGTCAGAGCAGCGCCAGAAGGCGTACCAGACAGTGAACAGTGCCTGTCCGGTGCGGCACTGGACTGTCCGATGCGGCACCGGACTGTCCGGTGCCCCAAGATGTCAGAGCTCCAACGGTCGAAACCGTCAGAACCCTAACAGTTGGGTGACGTGGCTGGCGCACCGGACTGTTGAAAGGGAAATGTGCCCTTGGGCCATTTCTATGTATTTTGGTGATTGAGTGCCAACACATGTGCTTAATTGGGAATTTATGTACATGGATGAACAAGGTGAAAATCATGAAGTAAAGGTATGTTTCTAAGCCTTAGTACATTGGTTTTAAGTACTAATATATTTGTCTAAGTGTTAGAAACAGAAAGAAGAAGAATAGAGAAAAGGAGAAGGGACTTGGCTGCCAAGACCCAGCTCGGTCTGGAGCACCGGACTGTCCGGTGTGCACCGGACAGTGTCCGGTGCGCCAGGCTGGCGCGACTCGAACTGGCCGCTCTCGGGAAATTGGCCGGCGGCGTACGGCTAAAATTCACCGGACTGTCCGGTGTGCACCGGACTGTCCGGTGAGCCAACGGTCGGCCAGGGCCAACGGTCGGCCGCGCAATCCGCGCGGGACACGTGGCCGAGCCAACGGTCGGAAGACGGCACCGGACTGTCCGGTGTGCACCGGACATGTCCGGTGCGCCAACAGCGCCAGATCTGCCAACGGTCTGCAACGGTCGTCTTCGCCGTTTAAGGAAACAAATCGGGCACCGGACAGTGTCCGGTGTGCACCGGACTGTCCGGTGCCCCCGACGACAGAAGGCAAGGATGGCCTTCCGGATTTGCTCTCAACGGCTCCTAGCTGCCTTGGGGCTATAAAAGGAGCCCCTAGGCGCATGGAGGAGATACACAAGCAACCTTTGAGCATTCTTGATCATCCACACTAAGTCTCTGCGCATTCGTTTGTGTTTCTAAGTGATTCGAGCTCTGTTCTAAGTGAGAACTCTGAGATAGTCTTGTGAGCTCGATTCTTGGCCGTGTGTGTGCGCTTTTGCTGTGGATTTGTGTGTGTTGCTTCCCTCCCTTGCTCTGTGTTTCATTTGTGATCATATACTTGTAAGGGCAAGAGACTCCAATTTGTGGAGATTCCTTGCAAACGGGATAGTGAAAGGAAAACAAAACACCGTGGTATTCAAGTGGGTCTTTGGACCGCTTGAGAGGGGTTGATTGCAACCCTCGTCCGTTGGGACGCCACAACGTGGAGTAGGCAAGCGTTGGTCTTGGCCGAACCACGGGATAAAACCACTGTGTCACTATGTGCTTGATTCTCTTGTGGTACTGTGTTTTGTTGAGATTGTTGAGACTTCACCTTAGCCACTTGGCAATAATCGTGCTAACACTTAACAAGTTTTTGTGGCTTAAGTTTGAAGTTTTTACAGGATCACCTATTCACCCCCCCTCTAGGTGCTCTCAATTGGTATCAGAGCCGTTCTCTTCAAGAAAGGGACTAACCGCCCGAAGAGATGGATCCTAAGGGGAAGGGAATTGTGATCAACGACAAGGAGAAGGAGTCCTTCGTCAACGAGCCAAGGGATGACAAGTCCAATGACTCGGGCTCGGGCCACAAGCGAAGAGATGGGAAGAAGAAGAAGACAAGACGCATCAAGGAGATCGTCTACTACGACAGCGATGAGTCCTCTTCTTCCCAAAAGGACGACGACCACGACAAACAAAGGAAACCGGTTAATTCGAACTTTTCATTTGATTATTCTCGTATTCCACATAGTTCGAATTCGCATTTGCTTTCCATTCCTCTTGGTAAACCTCCACATTTTGATGGGGAGGACTACGGATTTTGGAGTCACAAAATGCGTAGTCATTTATTCTCTCTCCATCCAAGCATATGGGAGATTGTAGAGAATGGAATGAACTTTGATAGCTCGGATAGCCCTATGTTTATCAATGAACAAATTCATAAAAATGCACAAGCTACTACTGTTCTCTTAGCATCTTTGTGCAGGGAAGAATACAATAAGGTGAGCGGCTTGGACAATGCCAAGCAGATATGGGACACCCTCAAGATCTCTCACGAGGGGAACGACATCACCATGCTCACCAAGATGGAGTTGGTGGAGGGCGAGCTTGGACGGTTCGCGATGATAAGGGGCGAGGAGCCAACTCAGACATACAACCGGCTCAAGACCCTTATCAACAAAATAAGGAGCTACGGAAGCACGCGATGGACGGACCACGACGTCGTCCGACTAATGCTCAGGTCCTTTACCGTTCTTGATCCTCATTTGGTGAATAATATTCGTGAGAATCCCAGGTACACCAAAATGTCGCCCGAAGAAGTCCTAGGAAAATTCGTCAGCGGGCGAATGATGATCAAGGAGGCAAGGTATGTGGACGACGCCTTGAATGGACCGATCAACGAGCCGCAACCTTTTGCTCTCAAAGCCACAGGGAACAAGGAGGCGCTACTCAGCAAGGTGGCGCAAATTGAGGCGGCCGGTCTTAATGAAGAAGAAATGGCCCTCATTATCAAGAGATTCAAGACGGTGCTAAAGGGTCGCAATGGACAGCCGAGCAAGACTAAGACCAAGGGGAAGCGATCATGCTTCAAATGCGGTAAGCTTGGTCATTTTATTGCTAACTGTCCCGATAATGATAGTGACCAGGAAAAGGGAAACAAGAGGGAAAAGAAGAAGCATTACAAGAAGGCAAAGGGCGAGGCGCATCTAGGCAAGGAGTGGGACTCGGATTGCTCCTCGTCCGACTCCGACAATGAAGGACTCGCCGCCACCGCCTTCAACAAATCAACCCTCTTCCCCAACGAGCGTCACACATGCCTCATGGCAAGGGAGAAGAAGGTATGTACTCGCAACTCTACCTATGCTTCTTCAAGTGAGGACGAATCTAGTGATGAGGATGAAGTAGATTATTCATGTTTGTTCAAGGGCTTAGATAGATCTAAGATAGACAAAATTAATGAATTAATTGATGCCTTGAATGAAAAGAATATACTTTTAGAAAAGCAAGAGGATTTGTTGTATGTAGAGCATGATAAATTTGTTGAGGCACAAAAATCCTATGCTTTAGAGGTTAAAAGAAATGAAATGCTTTCTTTTGAACTATCTACTTGTCATGAAACCATTTCTACTTTGAAAGGTGTCAACAATGATTTAAATGCTAAATTAGAAGCAGCAAATAAATCCAACTCTTGTGTTGAACATGTTGAAATTTGCACTAGGTGTAAGGATGTTGATATTAATGCCTGTAGTGAACACTTAGTTTCCATTTCAAAATTGAGTGATGAAGTAGCTAGTCTTAATGCTCGACTTAAGACTAGCAAAAGTGATTTTGAAAAACTAAAATTTGCTAGGGATGCCTACACGGTTGGTAGACACCCCTCAATTAAGGATGGACTTGGCTTCAAGAGGGAAGCCAAGAACTTAACAAGTCATAAGGCTCCCATTCCCGCCAAGGAGAAAGGGAAGGCCCCTATGGCTACTAGTGCTAAAAGGAACCATGCCTTTTTGTATCATGATAAAAGACAAACTAGAAATAGAAGTTATGATGCTTTTGATTCATATGTTTATGATTCTCATGCCATGTGTGCTCCTAGTTCTTCTTATGTGTACAATAGAAATGTTACTAGGAGAAATGTTGTCTCTAAAAGAAATGTTGCAAATGTTCATAGAAAAGTAGTGAATGAACCCTCTACAATTTATTATGCTTTGAATGCTTCATTTGCAATTTGTAGAAAGGATAGAAAAGTAATTGCTAGGAAGTTAGGGGCAAAATGCAAAGGTGATAAAACTTGCATTTGGGTCCCTAAGGAAATTGTGACTAACCTTGTAGGACCCAACAAGAGTTGGGTACCTAAGTCCCAAGCCTAAATTTGCCTTGCAGGTTTATGCATCCGGAGGTTCAAGCTGGATTATCGACAGCGGATGCACAAACCATATGACGGGGGAGAAGAAGATGTTCACCTCCTACGTCAAGAATAAAGATTCCCAAGATTCAATTATATTCGGTGATGGGAATCAAGGCAAGGTAAAAGGTTTAGGTAAAATTGCAATTTCTAATGAGCACTCCATATCTAATGTGTTTTTAGTTGAGTCTCTTGGATATAATCTGCTATCTGTGAGTCAATTATGTCATATGGGGTATAATTGTCTATTTACAAATGTAGATGTGTCTGTCTTTAGAAGAAGCGATGGTTCATTAGCTTTTAAGGGTGTATTAGACGGCAAACTTTATTTAGTTGATTTTGCAAAAGAAGAGGCCGGTCTAGATGCATGCTTAATAGCTAAGACTAGCATGGGCTGGCTGTGGCATCGCCGCTTAGCACATGTGGGGATGAAGAACCTTCACAAGCTTCTAAAGGGAGAACACGTGATAGGTTTGACTAACGTGCATTTCGAAAAAGATAGACCTTGTGCAGCTTGTCAAGCAGGTAAACAAGTGGGAAGAGCACATCACAGCAAGAACGTGATGACCACTTCAAGACCCCTGGAGCTGCTGCATATGGACCTCTTCGGACCTGTCGCCTATCTGAGCATAGGAGGAAGTAAGTATGGTTTAGTTATTGTTGATGACTTTTCCCGCTTCACTTGGGTGTTCTTTTTGCAGGAAAAATCCGAAACCCAAGGGACTCTCAAACGCTTCCTCAGGAGAGCTCAAAATGAGTTTGAGCTCAAAGTGAAAAAGATAAGAAGCGACAACGGGTCCGAGTTCAAGAACCTTCAAGTGGAGGAGTTCCTTGAAGAGGAAGGGATCAAGCACGAGTTCTCCGCTCCCTACACACCACAGCAAAATGGTGTGGTAGAGAGGAAGAACAGGACGCTCATCGACATGGCGAGGACGATGCTAGGAGAGTTCAAGACCCCCGAGTGCTTTTGGACGGAAGCCGTGAACACGGCGTGCCACGCCATCAACAGGGTCTACCTTCATCGCCTCCTCAAGAAGACGTCGTATGAGCTACTAACCGGTAACAAACCCAATGTATCGTACTTTCGTGTATTTGGGAGTAAATGCTACATTCTAGTGAAGAAGGGTAGAAATTCTAAGTTTGCTCCCAAAGCTGTAGAAGGGTTTTTGTTAGGTTATGACTCAAATACAAAGGCGTATAGAGTCTTCAACAAATCATCGGGTTTGGTTGAAGTCTCTAGCGACGTTGTATTTGATGAGACTAATGGCTCTCCAAGAGAGCAAGTTGTTGATTGTGATGATGTAGATGAAGAAGATGTTCCGACGGCCGCTATACGAACCATGGCGATTGGAGAAGTGCGGCCACAGGAACAAGATGAGCAAGATCAACCCTCTTCCTCAATTATGGTGCATCCCCCGACTCAAGACGATGAACAGGTTCATCATAAGGAGGAGTGTGATCAAGGGGGAGCACAAGATGATAACGTAATGGAGGAAGAAGTGCAACCGGCACCTCCAACTCAAGTTCGAGCGATGATTCAAAGGGATCATCCCGTCGACCAAATTCTGGGTGACATTAGCAAGGGAGTAACTACTCGATCTCGATTAGTTAATTTTTGTGAGCATTACTCTTTTGTCTCTTCTATTGAGCCTTTCAGGGTAGAAGAGGCCTTGCTAGATCCGGACTGGGTGTTGGCCATGCAAGAGGAGTTAAACAACTTCAAGCGCAATGAAGTTTGGACACTGGTGCCTCGTCCGAAGCAAAATGTTGTGGGAACCAAGTGGGTGTTCCGCAACAAACAGGACGAGCACGGGGTGGTGACGAGGAACAAGGCTCGACTTGTGGCAAAAGGTTATGCCCAAGTCGCAGGTTTGGATTTCGAGGAGACTTTTGCTCCTGTGGCTAGGCTAGAATCAATTCGTATCTTGCTAGCATATGCCGCTCACCATTCTTTCAGGTTGTTTCAAATGGATGTGAAGAGCGCCTTCCTCAACGGGCCAATCAAGGAGGAGGTGTACGTGGAGCAACCCCCTGGCTTCGAGGATGAACGGTACCCCGACCATGTGTGTAAGCTCTCTAAGGCGCTCTATGGACTTAAGCAAGCCCCAAGAGCATGGTATGAATGCCTTAGAGACTTTTTACTTGCTAATGCTTTCAAGGTTGGGAAGGCCGATCCAACTCTTTTTACAAAGACATGTGATGGTGATTTGTTTGTGTGCCAAATTTATGTCGATGACATAATATTTGGTTCTACTAACCAAAAGTCTTGTGAAGAGTTTAGCAGGGTGATGACGCAGAAATTCGAGATGTCGATGATGGGCGAGTTGAACTACTTCCTTGGGTTCCAAGTGAAGCAACTCAAGGACGGCACCTTCATCTCCCAAACGAAGTACACGCAAGATCTGCTAAAGCGGTTTGGGATGAAGGACGCCAAGCCCGCAAAGACTCCGATGGGGACCGACGGACACACCGACCTCAACAAAGGAGGTAAGTCCGTTGATCAAAAAGCATACCGGTCAATGATAGGTTCTTTGCTTTACTTATGTGCTAGTAGACCGGATATTATGCTTAGCGTGTGCATGTGTGCTAGATTTCAATCCGATCCTAAGGAGTGTCACTTAGTGGCGGTGAAGCGAATTCTTAGATATTTGGTTGCTACGCCTTGCTTCGGACTCTGGTATCCAAAGGGGTCTACCTTTGACTTAGTTGGATACTCAGACTCCGACTATGCTGGATGTAAGGTCGATAGGAAGAGTACATCGGGGACGTGCCAATTCTTAGGAAGGTCCCTGGTGTCATGGAACTCTAAGAAACAAACCTCCGTTGCCCTATCCACCGCTGAGGCCGAGTATGTTGCCGCAGGACAGTGTTGCGCGCAACTACTTTGGATGAGGCAAACCCTCAGGGACTTTGGCTACAATCTGAGCAAAGTCCCACTCCTATGTGATAATGAGAGTGCTATCCGCATGGCGGAAAATCCTGTTGAACACAGCCGCACAAAGCACATAGACATCCGGCATCACTTTTTGAGAGACCACCAGCAAAAGGGAGATATCGAAGTGTTTCATGTTAGCACCGAGAACCAGCTAGCCGATATCTTCACTAAGCCTCTAGATGAGAAGACCTTTTGCAGGTTGCGTAGTGAGCTAAATGTCTTAGATTCGCGGAACCTGGATTGAATTGTAGCATACATGTAGTTATGCTTTTGATCATGTTCCTTTTTGCATTATGTTGCTTATTATGGTGCTCAAGTTGTACAAACACTCCCTGGACCTCACAAGTCCGTTGCAAAGTGATGCACATGTGTAGGGGGAGATGTGTTACAACTTGACCCTTTGAGACTAACCATGTGCTTGAGTTTGATAATTTAGTCTCGAAGGAGGATTGAAAGGGAAAAGGTGGACTTGGACCATGAAAGACTTCCACTGCACTCCGATGAGAGGGTAACTAATTCCAAGTTCATCTCATGAAATCTTATTACCATTTGCTCTTAATTGAAGACTTTGGTGAGGCAATGGGGTTCAAAGGCCAAGATTGATCCCGTTTTGGTGCTTGATGCCAAAGGGGGAGAAAATAAAGGCCAAAGTGATAAATGGATCAGCTACCACTTGAGAGATTTTGAAAATAGTAGAATAGAATTTTTGGTTTGTCAAAATTCTTATGTTGTCTCTCTTGTCAATAATTGGCTTCTTGTGGGGAGAAGTATTGATTATGGGAAATAGGGGGAGTTTTCGAAATCTTTGATCAATCTCTTTTGGAATGATTCTACATGTGTGTTTAACTTAGAGATTTGAGTTTGATTTGCAAAAACAAACCAAGTGGTGGCAAAGGATGATCCATATATGCCAAAATTGAATAAAACTTAAATTTATTTTATTTGAAGTGAGTTTGCACTTGTTCTAGTTGCTTTATGTTGTGTTGGCATAAATCACCAAAAAGGGGGAGATTGAAAGGGAAATGTGCCCTTGGGCCATTTCTATGTATTTTGGTGATTGAGTGCCAACACATGTGCTTAATTGGGAATTTATGTACATGGATGAACAAGGTGAAAATCATGAAGTAAAGGTATGTTTCTAAGCCTTAGTACATTGGTTTTAAGTACTAATATATTTGTCTAAGTGTTAGAAACAGAAAGAAGAAGAATAGAGAAAAGGAGAAGGGACTTGGCTGCCAAGACCCAGCTCGGTCTGGAGCACCGGACTGTCCGGTGTGCACCGGACAGTGTCCGGTGCGCCAGGCTGGCGCGACTCGAACTGGCCGCTCTCGGGAAATTGGCCGGCGGCGTACGGCTAAAATTCACGGGACTGTCCGGTGTGCACCGGACTGTCCGGTGAGCCAACGGTCGGCCAGGGCCAACGGTCGGCCGCGCAATCCGCGCGGGACACGTGGCCGAGCCAACGGTCGGAAGACGGCACCGGACTGTCCGGTGTGCACCGGACATGTCCGGTGCGCCAACAGCGCCAGATCTGCCAACGGTCTGCAACGGTCGTCTTCGCCGTTTAAGGAAACAAATCGGGCACCGGACAGTGTCCGGTGTGCACCGGACTGTCCGGTGCCCCCGACGACAGAAGGCAAGGATGGCCTTCCGGATTTGCTCTCAACGGCTCCTAGCTGCCTTGGGGCTATAAAAGGAGCCCCTAGGCGCATGGAGGAGATACACAAGCAACCTTTGAGCATTCTTGATCATCCACACTAAGTCTCTGCGCATTCGTTTGTGTTTCTAAGTGATTCGAGCTCTGTTCTAAGTGAGAACTCTGAGATAGTCTTGTGAGCTCGATTCTTGGCCGTGTGTGTGCGCTTTTGCTGTGGATTTGTGTGTGTTGCTTCCCTCCCTTGCTCTGTGTTTCATTTGTGATCATATACTTGTAAGGGCAAGAGACTCCAATTTGTGGAGATTCCTTGCAAACGGGATAGTGAAAGGAAAACAAAACACCGTGGTATTCAAGTGGGTCTTTGGACCGCTTGAGAGGGGTTGATTGCAACCCTCGTCCGTTGGGACGCCACAACGTGGAGTAGGCAAGCGTTGGTCTTGGCCGAACCACGGGATAAAACCACTGTGTCACTCTGTGCTTGATTCTCTTGTGGTACTGTGTTTTGTTGAGATTGTTGAGACTTCACCTTAGCCACTTGGCAATAATCGTGCTAACACTTAACAAGTTTTTGTGGCTTAAGTTTGAAGTTTTTACAGGATCACCTATTCACCCCCCCCCCTCTAGGTGCTCTCAACTGTCCAGTGCGCCCATCGACAGGCAGCCTCCCCAACGGTTGGTTTGGTGGTTGGGGCTATAAATACCCCCCAACCACCACCACTCCAAGCATCCAACTTTTTCACACATCCCATTCAATACAAGAGCTAGTGCAATCAATATAAGACACAATTAAAAAGAATCAAAGCCTCTTCAAGTCCCAAATACATTCCAAACACTTAGTGACTAGAGAGACACTTTTTGCTTGTGTTCTTTGAGCTCTTGTTGTTGGATCACTTTCTTCCTTCCTCAGTCTTATTCCCAAGTGTTTTGTAAGCAAGGCAAGAGAAACCAATTGTGTGGTGGTCCTTGCGGGGTCTAAGTGACCCGTGAGAATTAAGGAGAAAGCTCACTCGGTCTAAGTGACCGTTTGAGAGAGGGAAAGGGTTGAAAGAGACCCGGTCTTTGTGACCACCTCAACGGGGACTAGGTTCTTTGGAACCGAACCTCGGTAAAACAAATCACCGTGTCATCCGCTTTATTTCTTGGTTGATTTGTTTTCGCCCTCTCTTCCGAACTTAACTTTTATTCTAACGCTAACCCCAGTTTGTAGTGTGCTTAAAGTTTGTAAATTTTAGTTTTCGCCTATCCACCCCCCTCTAGGCGACTTGCAATTGGTATCAGAGCCCGGTACTTCATTAGAGTCTAACAACTCGAAGTGATGTCGGGAGGATCCGCCAAGAGGGAGATGGAAACGACCACAAGCCACGGAAGGCTCCATCAAGGGAGTTCAGCGCCAAAGGAAGGGAGGAATTACCTCCCCACGTCAAGTCGCACTGGAGTGGCGACAAGAAGAAGAAGATGAAGAAAGTGGTCTACTACGAGACCAATTCTTCGTCGCCATCCACCTCCGGCTCCGATGCACCGTCCGTCACTTCTAAGCGCCATGAGTGCAAGAAGTTTAGTAAGATCCTCTTACGCTATCCCTGTATTTCCAAACGCACTCCTTTACTTTCCGTCCCATTAGGCAAACCACCAGTTTTTGACGATGAAGATTATTGTATGTGGAGTGATAAAATGAGGCATCATCTAACCTCACTCCACGCTAGCATTTGGGACATTGTTGAGTTTGGAGCGCAGGTACCATCCATGGGGGATGAATGCTACGACTTGGACGAGGTCGCTGAAATCCGGCACTTCAACTCCCAAGCCACTACTATACTCCTCGCCTCTCTATGTCGAGAAGAGTATAATAAGGTGCAAGGGTTGAAGAGTGCCAAAGAGATTTGGGACGTGCTCAAGACCGCGCATGAAGGAAATGAGGTGACCAAGATCACCAAGCGGGAGACGATCGAGGGGGAGCTCGGTCGATTCATTCTCAACCAAGGAGAGGAGCCACAAGCTATGTACAACCGGCTCAAGACCTTGGTGAATCAAGTGCGCAACCTCGGGAGCACCAAATGGGATGACCATGAAATGGTCAAGGTTATTCTTAGATCACTCGTATTTCTTAATCCTACTTAAGTTTAATTAATATGTGGTGATCCTAGATATAAGCTAATGTCTCTCGAGGAAGTGATAGGAAAGTTTGTGAGCTTTGAGTTAATGATCAAAGGCTCCAAACAAATTATCGAGCAAGGCGACACCTCCACGCCCGAGGTGCAACCCGTCGAATTCAAAGCGACGGAAGAAAAGAAAGAAGAGTCTACATCAAGTAGGCTCCCCATTGACACCTCCAAGCTCGACAATGAGGAAATGACACTCATCATCAAGAGCTTCCGCCAAATCCTCAAGCAAAGGAGGGGGAAGGATTACAAACCCCGCTCTAAGAAAGTATGCTACAAGTGTGGTAAGCCCGGTCATTTTATTGCTAAATGTCCATTATCTAGTGATAGTGATAGGGGCCACGACAAGAAGGGAAAGAGGAAGGAAAAGAAAAGATACTACAAGAAGAAGGGCGGCGAAGCCCATGTATGCCGGGAATGGGACTCCGATGAGAGCTCCACCGACTCCTCCTCCAATGAGGACGCTGCCAACATCGCCGTCAACAAGGGCCTCCTCTTCCCCAACGTCGGCCACAAGTGCCTCATGGCAAAGGACGACAAAAAGAAGAAGGTAAAAACTAGAGTCTCCACTAAATATACAACATCTAGTGATGAGGATAGTTCTAGTGAAGATGAGGATGATTTTCTTAGTCTTTTTTGACAACCTTAACATGCAACAAAAGGAAAACCTAAATGAATTGATAGGTGCTATTCATGAGAAGGATGAACTCTTGAATAGCCAAGAGGAATTCCTCATTAAGGAAAATAAAAAGCATGTTAAGGTGAAAAATGCTTATGCTTAGGAAATAGAGAAATGCAAAAAATTGACTAGTGAGCTTAGCATTTGCCATGACACTATCTCCAACCTTAGAATTGAGAATGCTAATTTGATTGCTAAGATTTAAAAGAGAAATGTCTGTGATGATTCAGTTGCCAATCTTAAAAATGATAATGCTAGTTTAATTGCCAAGATTGACAAATTAAATGAATCAATTTCTAGCCTTAAGATTGAGAATGATAAATTAATTGCTAAGGCTAAGGATTTAAATGTTTGCAATAATGTTGTTTCCAATCTTAGAAATGAGAATGCTATTTTACATGCTAAGATTGATGAATTAAATGTTTGCAAACCCTCTACATCTTGTGTTGATCATGTCTCTATTTGTACTAGATGTAGAGATGTTAATGTTGATGCTATTCATGATCACCTAGCTTTAATTAAAGAACAAAATGATCACATAGCTCAACTAACTACTAAAATTAATGAGCATGAGATAGAGAATGAAAAAATTAAATTTGCTAGAAGCATGCTCTATAATGGGAGACGCCCTGGCATCAAGGATGGCATTGGTTTCCAACAGGGAAGCAATGTCAAACTTAATGCCCCTAAAAGATTGTCTAATTTTGTAAAGGGCAAGGCTCCCATGGCTTAGGATAACGAGGGTTATATTTTATATCCTGCTGGTTATCCCAATTATAAGATTAGCAGAATTCATGCAAAGAAGTCTCATTCTGTTTCTCACCATGCATTTATGTATAAGAATGAGGCATCTAGCTCTAGGCATTCTACTCATGTTAAAATGCCTAAAAAGAAATCTCCTATTGCATCAAATGAGCCTAATTTTTCATTTGAGACTTTTGATGCTTCTTATGTGCTTACTAACAAATCAGGCAAAGTAGTTGTCAAATATGTTGGGGGCAAACACAAGGGCTCCAAGACTTGTGTTTGGGTACCCAAGGTGATTGTTTCTAATGTAAAAGGACCCAAGACCGTTTGGGTACCTAAAAACAAGGCCTAAACTTGTTTTGTAGGTTTATGCATCCGGGGGCTCAAGTTGGATAATTGATAGCAGGTGCACAAACCACATGACAAAGGAGAAAACGATGTTCTCCTCCTACGAGAAAAACGAAGATCCCCAAAGAGCTATCACATTCGGGGATGGAAATCAAGGTTTGGTCAAAGGACTTGGTAAAATTGCTATATCTCCTGACCATTCTATTTCCAATGTTTTTCTTGTAGATTCTTTAGATTATAACTTGCTTTCCATTTCTCAATTATGCAAAATGGGTTACAACTGTCTTTTTACGGATATAGGTGTTACTGTCTTTAGAAGAAGTGATGATTCAGTAGCATTTAAGGGAGTATTGGAGGGTCAGCTATACTTAGTTGATTTTAATAGAGCTAAACTCGATACTTGCTTAATTGCTAAGACTAATATGGGTTGGCTCTGGCATCGCCGACTAGCCCATGTTGGGATGAAGAATCTTCACAAGCTTCTAAAGGGAGAGCACATTTTGGGACTAACAAATGTTCATTTTGAGAAAGACAGGGTTTGTAGCGCATGTCAAGCAAGGAAGCAAGTTGGTGCCCATCATCCACACAAGAACATCATGACGACCGACAGGCCGCTTGAGCTACTCCACATGGATCTATTCGGCCCGATAGCTTACATAAGCATCGGCAGGAGTAAGTACTGTCTAGTTATTGTGGATGATTATTCTCGCTTCACTTGGGTATTCTTTTTTACAGGAAAAATCTCAAACCCAAGATACTTTAAAGGGATTCTTGAGACGGGCTCAAAATGAGTTCGGATTAAGGATCAAGAAAATAAGAAGCGACAACAAGACGGAGTTCAAGAACTCACAAATAGAAGGCTTTCTTGAGGATGAGGGCATCAAGCATGAGTTCTCTTCTCCCTACACACCTCAACAAAATGGTGTAGTGGAGAGGAAGAATAGAACTCTATTGGACATGGCAAGAACCATGCTTGATGAGTACAAGACTCCAGACCGGTTTTGGGCTGAGGTGATTAACACCGCCTGCTACTCCATCAACCGACTCTACCTTCACCGAATCCTCAAGAAGACATCATATGAACTCCTCACCGGTAAAAAGCCCAATGTTTCATATTTTAGAGTCTTTTGTAGCAAATGCTTTATTCTTGTTAAAAGAGGTAGAAAATGTAAATTTGCTCCTAAGGTTGTAGAAGGCTTTTTACATGGTTATGCCTCAAACACAAGGGCATATAGAGTCTTCAACAAATCCATAGGATTAGTTGAAGTTTCTTGTGACATTGTGTTTGATGAGACTAATGGCTCTCAAGTAGAGCAAGTTGATCTTGATGAGCTAGATGATGAAGAGGCTCCATGCGTTGCGCTAAGGAACATGTCCATTGGGGATGTGTGTCCTAAGTAATCCGAAGAGCCTCTACAAACACAAGATCAACCATCATCTTCCATGCAAGCATCTCCACCAACTCAAGATGAGGATCAGGCTCAAGACAATGAAGAAGAAGATCAAGAAGATGAGCCACCTCAAGAGGAGGACAATGATCAAGGGGGAGATGACAATGATCAAGACAAGGAAGATGATCAAGAAGAACAGGGTCAAAGACCGCCACACCCGAGTCCACCAAGCGATTCAAAGAGATCACCCCATGAACTTTATCCTCGGTGATATTCATAAGGGGGGTAGCAACTCGATCTCGTGTCGCTCATTTTTGTGAACATTACTCCTTTGTGTCTTCCATTGAGCCATAGAGTGTGTAAGATGCATTAAGAGATTTGGATTGGGTGTTGGCAATGCAAGAGGAGCACAACAACTTTACAAGGAATGAGGTATGACATTTAGTTCCACGTCCTAACCAAAATGTTGTAGGAACCAAGTGGGTGTTCCGCAACAAGCAAGATGAGCATGGTGTGCCGACAAGGAACAAAGCACGACTTGTGGCCAAGGGATATTCACAAGTCGAAGGTTTGGATTTCAGTGAAACCTATGCACTCGTAGCTAGGCTTGAATCAATTCGCATATTACTTGCCTATGCTACTTACCATGCCTTTAAGCTTTATCAAATGGACGTGAAAAATGCCTTCCTCAATGGACCAATCAAGGAAGAGGTCTATGTTGAGCAACCTCCCCGGCTTTGAAGATAGTGAGTACTCTAATCACGTTTATAAACTCTCAAAGGCGCTTTATGGGCTCAAGCAAGCCCCAAGAGCATGGTATGAATGCCTAAGAGATTTCCTTATCACTAATGGCTTCAAAGTCGGAAGGCCGATCCTACACTCTTTACTAAGACCATTGCAAAATTTATGTTGATGATATCATATTTGGGTCTACTAACAAATCTACATGTGAAGAATTTAGTAGGATTATGATTCAAAAATTCGATATGTCTATGATGGGGGAGTTGAAGTACTTTCTAGGATTTCAAATCAAGCAACTCCAAGAGGGCACCTTCATCAGCCAAACAAAGTACATACAAGACATACTTACCAAGTTTGGAATGAAGGATGCCAAGCCCATCAAGACACCCATGGGAATCAATGGGCATCTCGACCTCGACACGGGAGGTAAATCTGTAGATCAAAAGGTATACCGGTCGATGATAGGATCTCTACTCTATTTATGTGCATCTCGACCGGATATTATGCTTTCCGTATGCATGTGTGCAAGGTTCCAAGCCGATCCTAAGGAAGTTCACTTTAGGGCCGTGAAAAGAATCATGAGATATTTAGTTTACACACCTAAGTTTGGACTTTGGTACCCCAAGGGATCCACCTTTGATTTAATAGGATATTCAGATGCTGATTGAGCAGGGTGTAAGATTGATAGGAAGAGCACATCAGGGACTTGTCAGTTTTTGGGGAGATCCCTGGTGTCTTGGGCTTCAAAGAAACAAAACTCAGTAGCTCTTTCTACCGCTGAAGCCGAGTATATTGCCGCAGGCCATTGTTGTGCACAATTACTTTGGATGAGGCAAACCCTCAGGGACTATGGCTACAAATTGAGCAAAGTCCCTCTCCTATGTGATAATGAGAGTGCCATCCGCATGGCGGATAATCCAGTTGAACACAGCCACACTAAGCACATAGCCATTCGGTATCACTTCTTGAGGGATCACCAACAAAGGGGGATATCGAGATTGCTTATGTTAGCACCAAAGAACAACTAGCTGATATCTTTACCAAACCATTAGATGAGAAAACCTTTACCAAACTTAGGAATGAGCTAAACATTCTTGATTCTCGAAACTTTGATTGACACTTTGCACACATAGCTCATTTATATACCTTCGATCATATCTCTTTTATGTCTATGACTAATATGTTTTCAAGCTTATTCCTATGCTAAGTCGTAGATTGAAAGGGAAATGGAGTCTTCGGCGAAGACAAAGCTTCCACTCCACTCTATCAGTATTATTTACCCTTCGCCGCCACTCTGCACCATTCTCCACTATGGTATAATCTTCACTCATATTTATTTGTACCATTGGGGGAGAAAGTAAGAGGGCTCTCAAACGACTCCGTTTTTGGCGATTAATGCCAAAGGGGGAGAAATATTAAGCCCAAAGCAAAAGGACCGCACCACCACCAATTTCAAAATTTTTCATTGATATATTTTAATATATATTCAAAGTTTTTTCAATTGGTATCTAAATCTTTCTCATATTGGTAAAACCCTCTTGAACACTAAGAGGAGAATTTCATCCAGGGGGAGTTTTGTTTAAGTCAAAGGAAAAGCATTTGAAAGAGGGGAAGAAAAAATTTCAAATCTTGAAAATGCTTCTCGAAATCTTATTCATGTACCTTTGACTATTTGCAAAAAGACTTTGAAAAGATTTTCCAAAAGAATTTGCAAAAACAAAACAAGTGGTGCAAATGTGGTCCAAAATGTTAAAAGAAAGAAAGCAATCCATGCATATCTAGTGAAAGTATAAATTGGTTTATTTCCAAGCAACCTTTGCACTTGCCTTATGCAAACTAGTTGAATTCTGCACTTATATATTTGCTTTGGTTTGTGTTGGCATCAATCACCAAAAAGTGGGAGATTAAAAGGGAAATAGGGTCAAACCTTTTCCTAAATGATTTTGGTGGTTGAAATGCCCAACACAAATAATCGGACTAACTAGTTTGCTCTAGACTATGTATTCTATAGGTGCCAAAGGTTCAACACAAACTAATAAAAAGATCTAAGTTAGGGTTCAAAACAAAGGAGCAAAAGAAACTGAAGAGAACCCTGGTCTGGCGCACCGGACAGTGTTCGGTGCACCAGGGGCCGTATAGACAGAACTCTTCACCTTCGGGTTTCTCAGGCGCCGCTCCTCTATAATTCATCGGACTGTCTGGTGCACCAAGCGGAGCAACGGCTCCCAGTGCAACGGTCGACTACAACGGTCACTGCTAAACGCTACAGTGTGCAACAGTGCGCGGCAGAGTTAGAGCAGCGCTAGAAGGCGCACCGGACAATGAACAATGCATGTCTGGTGCGGCACCGGAGATGTCAGAGCTCCAACGATCGAAACCGTCAGAACCCTAACGGTTGGGTGACGTGGCTGGCACACCGGATAGTGTCCGGTGGCGCACCGGACTGTCCGGTGCGCCCATCGACAGACATCCTCCCCAACAGTTGGTTTGGTGGTTAGGGCTATAAATACCCCCCAACCACCACCACTCCAAGCATCCAAGTTTTTCACACATCCCATTCAATACAAGAGCTAGTGCAATCAATACAAGACACAATTCAAAAGAATCAAAGCCTCTCCAAGTCCCAAATACATTCCAAACACTTAGTGACTAGAGAGAGAGTTTTTGCTTGTGTTCTTTGAGCTCTTGTTCTTGGATCACTTTCTTCCTTCCTCATTCTTGTTCCCAAGTGTTTTGTAAGCAAGGCAAGAGACACCAATTGTGTGGTGGTCCTTGCGGGGTCTAAGTGACCCGTGAGAATTAAGGAGAAAGCTCACTCGGTCTAAGTGACCGTTTGAGAGAGGGAAAGGGTTGAAAGAGACCCGGTCTTTGTGACCACCTCAACGGGGACTAGGTTCTTTGGAATCGAACCTCGGTAAAACAAATCACCGTGTCATCCACTTTATTTCTTGGTTGATTTGTTTTCGCCCTCTCTTCCGGACTTAACTTTTATTCTAACGCTAACCCCGGTTTGTAGTGTGCTTAAAGTTTGTAAATTTCAGTTTTCGCCTATCCACCCCCCTCTAGGCGACTTTCACCTCTCATGCGCTGCAAGCATAAGTAACTTGTCTTGACTAGCTAAAGCATTTGTTAGCTCATCTACCTCAGCGAAAAGTTCATTAGTAGAAAGTGATACCTTAGACATGCAGTTGTTGTCGATGTCCTTTCCATCGCCACCCACTACTTCCTTACCAACCGCCATGGCATAGAGGCCTCTCTCGGTGTTGGCGAAGAAGCACAACATGTTTAGCTTGTCTTTGACTTGCCTCTCGAGCTTGTCGTTGCTCGAGAAGAAAAGAAGTATGGTCAAAGTCGTTGTTGAGGTCACTAAGGGAGGCAAGGAAGGTGCAATCCTTAAACTTGGCCTTTTGGAGGTACTTTTGCTTGAGCACCTTCTTATCGAACCACCCCTTAGGCTTGTCCTTACTGGAGGTATAGTCACGCTTACCCTTGCGCCGAACGATGTGGTAGCTGTGGTTGCTAGCCTGTAACTTTCCCTTCATCTTGGGGCAGTTGGTAATGAAGTGGTTAGAGTCTCTGAAGTTGAAGCAACCATCCTTGCCCTCAACATGCTTGTAGTTCATGCAGTTGTTGTGGAATTGTGCAAACTAACTAACCATAAGCATCAACTCCTCATCCTCAAGACACTCAACCTGCGTCTCTGAAATAGATAGCGAAGACAACAAAGCAAACACGCAATTGAAGTGTTAGCGACAAAGGACCACCTATAGAGATAAGGGCCATGGTGGGTGCACTAGGGTTCTCAATCTTGACCCAAGTCAAGTGGTCAATTTTGATGAGGGTCTCATAGTTGGGGGACTCTAAGATCGCAGAGACATTCACCTCCCAAACCCTCCCGATCTAGAGCATGTAGTAACTTGAGTGATCTCTTATGATCGTCATAGGGTAATTGCGCCATGTTTGTGTGCATCTTATTCATGGTTGACTGGAAGCAAGAAAACATAGAATTGATGGTATCTCTAGCTAACTGAGTGAAGTTCTCATACTCTCACCTTTGGGTCTCAAATAGTCTGGTTTTGACATGATCACCTCCCAAACAATCAAATAGACTTATCAAGCATGATCTATTCAAAAGATCAAATGATATTGATATATGAGAAGAATATATTATGTATCTCTTGACAATCTAGAAAACGAGGTGAAAATACTCATCCTAACAAGATCATGATGGGCACTAGTAGACCATTAGAGTTATTGCACATGGCTTTGTTTGGACCAACTACATATAAAAGCATTGATGGCAACAAATATGGTTTTGGAATTGTAGATGGATTCTCAATATATACATGGTTCTCTATCTCAATGACAAGAGTGAAGTCTTTAACAACTTTAAATCATTTATCAAGAGAAGTGAGAATGAGTTTGAATTCAGAATCAAGAAAGTAAGAAATGGTAATGGAAGTGAGTTTAGAAACTCAATAATGCATGAGCTATGTGATTACATGGGAATTAAACATGAGTTAGCTAACTATTCTCTTTAATCTAACAGACTTGTCAAAATAAAAATATAACACTTACTGATATGATAAGATCTATGCTTAGTGAGTCCAATTTCAATGATGTTTTTTGGGTGGAAGCTACCAACATATCATGTCATAAATGTAATAGGCTCTATTGTCACCAACTATTAACAAAGACACCATGAGCCATTGGTAGGTAGAAAGCCCAATATTGTATATTTTAGAGTTTTTGGTTATAAATGTTATATCCTCAAGAAAGATATAGTATTAAGCAAAATTACGAATAAATAAAATGAATATTTTATACTTGGGTACTTCACATCATGCAAAGCATATAGAGTCTACAACAAGACACATGTGATAGTGGAAGAAGTACATGATGTTGAGTTGGATGAATCGAATGGCTCTCAAGATGCAAATAACGATCTAGATGATGTGAGAGGTATCTAACTCAACAACGCAATGAAGTGCATACAAATTGGATATTTGAAACCATGATTGGCGATGTGGGAGCTCTCAGTCACTTTCTACATGACATTGGACCCTAGTCGGCAATTGTCCGATGGTCAGCTAACTCCGGTCAGTGGACCATATGACTCCATAGCCCTTGGGGCAAATGATAACATTCAAATGACTAGTATATGTGGTGATCTCTAAGTGCATTAGGCCAATATGACATGGTCCAACGTTGGATGTAGGACGGTCCAACAATTTCGATTTCTGCATAGTAAAGGTACCAACTGCTAGTAGCCTTTTTTGGGACCTTATAAATACAACATTTTATGATTGGCGCCAACATCCCAGCAATGAAACATCTCCCACTAGTATCTAGTGATATTGACTCATCTAAAGTGAGAATGAGAGTGATCTCTAGTGATTTGCATTGAGTTGTTGCATCTAGTGGCACTGGTGATCGTCTCATGCTTGTTACTCTTGGTGATTGTCATCACCTAGATGGTTTGAGGAAGCGAAAGACCATTGAGCGACTTTGGTGATTGTTGCCAAATGCAATCATCATTGTGAGGGGCTCTTGTGCTCATTTCCCACGAGAGATATGAATCATCTAAGTTTGGACTTTGGACTATCCACAACAAAGGCGTAGATTGCTGGCAAGCAAACAAACCTTGAAGACAAATCTTATATCATCTGTTACTCTGTGTAATTTATACTCTATAACTATTCTTACATTTATATCTACTTGTTACATCATATTTGTCTACCTTGCTTCGTGTAGACTATAATTAAGTTTTATCTATTGCTAGTGAGTAGCTAGTTTTGTTTAATATAAATCTTCTTACCAAGCTACCAGATTGGATTGTTAGTGTCGGTACCTCAGACATGGGGTACCCACTCCTGTTGGGTCAAGATGGGACCCCTATGGATATTTGTAGCCATGGGAGGACGAGTGATCTAACCTGAGTTGGGCCTACACCCGCCCAGAAGGGTCGCAAGCCTCCGGATTGGTGTCACCCTAGGTCCTAGCGGTGGGACAACTCGTCAACTATAGCCTGGGACCGAACCCCCAAGAAGTGGTTCTAGATCCCCACATGTGCCATCCAGACCTCCGGTCAGGGGAGGTCTGGTGCTGCCGGATGTCTGGGCCATTCTGGAGGGACTCGAGTTTCCCTAAGTCTCTCCCGGACTCCCAACCAGGGGTCTAGAGCCACCACGTCAACATGCGTTCCCAACCATTGCTCTTCGCATTGGCGGAGGTGTGGTGCTACCACGTGGCCCAAGGTGTATTGCAGAAGCTACCTGCGTCGCTTGGTGTGAGCCTCTGACATAGGGGGCCGCCTGCATTAAATATGGGCAGCACGCCCACCTGTTCACACCAGTGACATGCGACGTACGCCTCGAATTAAAAGAAGGCGGCGTGTGCAGTCTGCAAGGCCTGGGACTCATTAGTAACCCGCGTGTTATAGAGGTAAATACCGTTGACCGACTGCAACGCTCGTGGGTAACTTCCATCATGACCCTTGTTGTTCCCACTACAACACCAGGTGAAGAGATGTGCAAAAGAGATAGGACAACACCATCCGCCTGCTCCACTATGCAAGACGATGAGCTAGCCTATGCTGCAGCCTACACCGTTGCCTTTGCTCGCACGCTGACGAGACAAGACGATGGCAAGACAAGGCAGGGAATCCACACGATGACCAAGCGAAGACCTTGGACCAGAGGATTAATAGCTCCATGCTCCATTTATTATACAGCTAAAGCCCACAAGTCGGGGCTCCTTAGTACCCATGTATGTGCCCCTCCCTTGGCTTTAAAAGGGAGGGCACACTCGCTACTTAGGGGACAAGGCCTAGGGGCACACTCGCTACGCTCACTTCCCTGGGCTCATTCCAATCTCTCCATAGAGCCTTCTCTAACTAATCAAAGCCTTCCTTCTAGCTCCCACTTTTACACTAATAAGCGTAGAGAGTGCATTACCCTTCATCGGCAAGCTAATCCACAAACACTAGCCATCGGCCCTGTTCTTTGACCAACACTTAGGATCGAGATAACATAAAGTGAATTAGAGCTAGATCAATACACTCTCGTACCATATTTTGATATGTATTAACTTGACTCTAGTGTAATTATAAGTTCTGTAGAATATTTTTGTATAGACTATTCATACATCCTCTAGTTATCTAGATTCCATGAGCCTCCGTGAACAAGGAAACACACCAAGCGTGGTGGAGAGAAGCAGAGGTCGGTTGGTGGCAGCTCCTGACGTGAGATGTCATACGAGAGGGGTAGAAGGCTGGCGAGCGTGATGGAGAATGAAAGTTGTGCTCGATAGAGGGAGGAATGTTGACAATGGCTCTCGGGTGCTAGCGAAGGCGCTCAAGTATAGCGGAGAGGGAGGATCGTCCACAGACACGATGGAGAGTGTCGTGGCAGATTTGGACACGATGGAGAAAGCTCAAGTGCAGTGGACGGAGAAGATGGCGGTCGGCCTGTTGCAACTTGCAACAACAATGACCGATGGAATGCACCACAATAGGAAAATAGGAAACTTTCGACGGCTTAAATCGTCCAAGATAAGATCTATGCCGTTGGGCATAGATTATTTATGACAGTTTAAGACTTATCTCTGATGGCAAAAGTCTGTTGGGTTTAAAGCGTCGGAAATAAGGCTATCTCCGATAGCTGCCGTCGGAGATAGCTTATGTCTGATGGCTCCAAGGCCTCGTCGACAATATTCTCGGGTAATGGCCGTCACGGCGTACAGGGAGCCCGCACCTGTTATATCCGACGGGCTCCATGCACACTGTCAGACATAATATAGTTATGTCCGATGGCATGCATGTGGCCGTCGGTTTTTAAGTTCTGTTATATCTGAAGGCCAGCAACAAACTGTCAGACATAACAGACTTATGTTCGGCAATTTCTTTCTGGCCGTTGGAAATCATTAATTCTAGGGAAACCAAAAACTTCCTTATTTTTTGTTCATTCCTACAAAATATAATATAACTACCACAATATTCTAAATTCCACACCATTCATAGATCACAAACATATACACATCCACAAACACATATACATTGACAATCATATACACAAACATATCTCACATACACATACACATCCACATCCACAAACACACATATAACAAACTTAGTTCATCCACAAGCACATATCTCACAAACGACCACATATCCCACAAATGTCATCCTTCTAATCTCACAAATGTCCACATATCAAACTTAAGTTCATCCACATTCATATAGTTCCAAATTCATTCAAATGTCATAATTAAACTACTAAGTTCCAGAAAAGTGTATTAGAGTTGAATCCAAACCATCTAAGCCTACCAGTTGTCACCTGGTTGATTAGAGTTGTGGCCACTTCCTCCGGTTTGAGTTTAGGTGGTGAAGAGGTTGTTCATCCACGAAGTTGCGACATCGTCTTGGCCAAATGGATCTCCAGGTGCTGCAACCAAACCACGAGGTGTTTGGAAGGCCTATAAAACCAATTTGGATACTAACTACTATGTTCTTACAATTTGTAACACACACACATTTATGTACATATCAACAAAAGAGAATTGTGGCGGAGGTGGAGGCGGCAGTGGCGGCTACAGTGGCAACATGATCCCATATGATGGGATCTGGACACCCGTTTGTTGTGCTAGTTGCTACAAATTAGATACAAGTAATTGTTGAAGAAATATGATACACAACATGTGTTTGTAGTTGTTACGAACAAAATATTACTTCAACATACCGAGAGGGGAGCTTGTTGCTGGGCCAAGAGGTTTGAATAGTACTCGTCCTTCTGCTTCTGGTACTTAGCTTGCTACCTCTGGTGCTCAGCTTATTGCCTCTGGTACTCTGCATGATGCCTCAAAACATCATGCTGATAATCTGACTATTGCCGCAACACCACAATCTCTATGTCATGGGTGGAGGATCGATAACGAGATGCCTACGAGGATGAGGACACGAACCCTCGTCCATGATGTCTCAGCTCCCTAGAGTTAATAGTAGAATAAAAAATACCCAACCTACAAGAGTGAACCATGTACTTAGTAGAGTAAACCATGGTCTCAGTTCAATCGCTAGCATATGAGCATAACTTTGAAATCCAAATAAAATACTCTCATCGTCCATAGGCTTGTCCTCCTCCGCTAACATATGCTGCCTAAGGGTCGATTGGTTGGCTCCTCCAGTCATAGTCCTACCCATGGCACTGAACCATCTCCTGCCCATATAAAGCCTGGAGGCAAACATACAAAATATCAATGCATCATGTCACACCCGGTTTTAGAAGGCAAACCGAATGCGAACCATATACGTGCCAGGATCAGCAATTCACGTACACAACAGTTACATAACTGGACATCATCACATAGTGCTCAAATAATAACATAAAAGAAGGTATAATAGTCGATTACATCATGATGTCCGAGACATCCATATAGTCTTTAACAATTATCAAAGTACGGAACAGAAACGTAGATACATACGGCCTACACAGGCAGTCGACTGGGGGTTTGCCGCTAACCCACGCCTAGAACTCATCGTACTCCTGGAACTCCTGGAAGTCCTCCTCCACGACTTCATCTTCTCTTGAGCAGTGGTTGCAACGTGGACAACCTGGGGGGCGGTTGGTGTGTAAAGCAAGGGTGAGTACACATCAACATACTTAGCAATATGTCTCGTTTGGCTATAGTGGACTAGCTTTATGCGGGGGTTAAGTCAAGCAATTGCTTTTAGTTGGTCAGGTTATTATTACTAATAGATAGACAGGTTTTACCATTAACCCAAGTTATTAACCCAAAAGTACCCTTTCCAAACGGAAAGAAAACCAGAAACATTACTATAAGCATAATCAAACCATCATCCTCGTCACCACCTGTAAACCAACCATCTCCGATCAAAGTATCTCTAATCAATGGAGCTCCCTTGGCCGCTCATAACCGCGAGCACGGCTGATATATCAGTTTCATAACACTCTGCAGAGGTTGCACACTTTACCCACAAGCCGTGATTCCCTCTTGCCTCGGGCCGATCAAACCCTTAAACACTACCAAGGTGAATAGGCAGGGTTTCACTATGTAGCCTTTACAAAGATTTCCTGAGGCTGTAGCCGCCCGTTAGGTTTCCTAAATGTACCGCACTCCTCCCCAAGGGGCAAACCAACCTTGGCAGAGCGAACCGCATACACCGAGCCCCATTGACGGCACGACGGCAAAGCGAACTACACCCTAGTTCCTCTAATTATTCAGCTAAGGGCATCCCATTCCACCCTCATGGTTGCACTGTTTTCCCGGGCGGTCATCCAACGAACCAGTCCTTACGGAGAGGCACTCGAGAAACAGCTCGAGTCCCCTTAAATACCTCAAGTATATCATCATAATCAAAAGGGAAAACAACGTATCATAGATAATATCATCATGTTCATTGATTAATGTGAAGCACTAGCATATAGCTAAACTGAAATAACCCAACCAAAATAGGTAAACAAGGACAAGATAAACCAAAAGCTAGTCAATCCTTAAGTATAAATTGTAGAATTGCGAGGAGTGAATTATAAGAATGAGTAGGACATAGATAGGTCAAGGGACACTTGCCTTCACCAACCGACTGCTGCTCAGGGTCTTCTCCTGTAACTCCTTCGGACTCCACCCACTGACCGTTATCTATACGAGTCCAAACATACATTCCACAAATTTAATGCAAAAGAAAGGTACACCATACAATAAAATATCATAAATAAACAGACGCTCGGCGCAGGGCTCACACCTACAACTAAGCGAGAAAGAGAAAGTAACGGTCGAGGCTACGGTCGAAGAGCGATCACGTTACGCGATTATAAATCAAAGTACTCATCTAAACAGAATAGTATTAATTTGGCCATCGCGTTATGCACCATGTTTAATCGTTATGAACAGATCAAAGTAAATTTAAAAGGATTGTCGCACGGCGAAACACGCGACGCAACACTTACACTAACTTAAGAACAAAACGACTCGTCGCGCGGCCGAACGTGCCACGAGACACTTGAATTAATTATAAAAAATGGCGTCAAGCGTCGCGCGACGAAGCGCATGACGACATACGTCATCCAAACTAAATTTAAAACGAAACATCACGCGACTGGACGCGCGACGCCACATATTAAATAATCTAAAATTAAAATGCATCGTCGCGCGATGAATCGTGCGACGCAGCACATTAATGGAATCTGAAATCAAATTAATTACCCGCGCATCGAATCGCGTGACGCAGCAAGTTAATTAAACAAAGTTTAAAATTAATTAAAAACCAGAAAACAATCCCCACGTGTGTGGGGCTGCGCGCGCGGGAACACGTTGCGCGTGCGCCTGTGTGGGGGGCGCGCGATGCCGCGCCGGCCTCGCCGGGGGCTGGGCAGGGGGCGCCGCCGGGGCCGGGCAGGGACGCCGCGAGGGGCGCGCGGGGAGCCGCCAGGGGCCGCGCAGGGGGCGCGAGCAGAGGGAGAAGGAAGGGGAGGGGAAGGGAGAGAGGGGGAGGGGAGCTCACCTCGGGTCCAAATCCGGCGATCACCGTCTCCAAAACCTAGTGCACTACGGGGAAGAGAGAGAGGTGGGGGAGAGGAAGTTGCTACGCGAGAAAAATTGAATGAGGGGAAAAAGGAGAGAAGGGAGGGGGGCATGCATGGGGAGGGTCAGGGGGCGCCACAGGCGCGCAAGCCAGGGCCGGGCCGAGCTAGGCCAGGCCGAGCCGGGCTGGGCTGTACCACGGGACAAAAATCCACGACGCACACAACCACATATCAGAATCCAATCGTGAAACGAAATCCGAAACGAGACTAGGCAAACACGCGATTAAACACGACATCAGGCAAAGGAAATATGATTCGGCATGATGCAACACCCATGACAACTTAAGTTTGTGTTTACACGCAACACGGACACCGGTCGCTATACTGCTTTGAAATTGGGAAGAAGGAGCGAAACGAGAAGAGAAAAGAGAGTAACGCCTGAATTTGGTGAGTATTAAAGAAGAAAAAATTCCACCCCCAAATTCAGGGCGTTACAAACCTATCCCCCTAAAATAATCTCGCCCTCAAGATTCAAGGTTGGCCAGCAAAGAGTTCAGGATACTTGGCCATCAGATCATCTTCACGCTCCCAGGTTGCTTCTTCCTCAGAGTGATGACCCCATCTGACTTTGCACATTCTGATGGTTTTCCTCCGTGTGACCCTGTCTGCAGTCTCAAGAATCTGCATTGGCTTCTCTATGTAGGTCAAGTCTTCTTGGACTTCCAGACCTTCCACTGGCAACTGCTCTTCTGGCACACACAGACACTTCTTCAACTGAGACACATGAAAGACATCGTGCACCGCTGACAAACCTTCTAGCAGACTAAGCTGATAGGCCACTTCTCCACGCTTTGCGAGAATCTGATACGGACCAACATAGCGGGGTGCTAGCTTGCCTTTGACTCCGAACCTTCTGACTCCTCTGATAGGCGATACTTTCAAGTAGACAAAATCAACGACTTCAAAACTCAGCTCTCTCCTTCTTGTGTCTGCGTAACTTCGCTGCCTTGATTGCTACATCTTTAGATTCTCCTGAACCATCTTGATGTTCTCTTCAGCTTCGAGCAAAATGTCTGGCCCAAACACTTTCCTGAAAGGGTGACATCTTCAAGCTGGCCTTGTAACTGTTGTTATAGGAGAATTCTGCATAAGGTAATCTCTTGTCCCATCCGAACTGATCTTGCAACGCACAGGCTCTCAACATATCTTCAAGGATTTGATTAGTTCTTTCGGTCTGACCATCTGTCTGTGGATGATAAGCTGAACTGAGATTCAGATGTGTACCCAAGGCTTCATGCAATTGCTGCCAGAAATGAGAGGTGAACTACGTCCCTCTGTCTGACACTATCTTCTTTGGCACACCATGAAGACAAACAATCCGGGACATGTACAGCTCCGCCAATACTGCACTGCTGTAGCTAGTCTTGACAGGTATGTAGTGGGCTAACTTGGTTAAGCGGTCCACCACTACCCAAATGGAATCGTAGCCGGCTTGAGTGCGAGGCAGTCCGACTATGAAGTCCATCCCGATTTCATCCCATTTCCACTGAGGAATCCGCAACGGTTGCAACAATCTAGCTGTCCTATGATGCTCTGCCTTGTTCTTTTGACAACTATCACATATGACCACATGCTCTGTGATCTCCCTTTTCATTCCGTACCACCAGAATTTCTTCTTCAGATCCTGATACATCTTCTCATTTCCAGGATGTATGGAATAAGCTGTCTCATGAGCTTACTTGAGGATCAATTCCCGAATTGACTGGACATTGGGAACACACAAACGGTCCTTGAACCATACCACACCTTCGGCATCTTCCCGAAAATCTTTGCCTCTTCCTTCTAGAATCAGTTGCCGGATTTCACTGATCTTCTCATCATTCTTCTATGCTTCTTTGATTTCCCGCTCTAAGGTGGGTTCTAACTCAATTGCTACTCCTCGCATGCTATTCAGAAATCCGAGGCTCAACCTGTCAAACTCTTTGGCCAACTCATAAGGCATCGGATGAGCGACCATCATATTGACTTGACTTTTCCTGCTCAAGGCATCTACTACCACGTTCGCTTGCTTGGATGGTAATGGATTTCCAATTCGTAGTCTTTGATCAATTCTAACCATCTTCATTGTCTCATATTCAGCTCTGACTGAGTGAATATGTATTTTAGACTCTTGTGGTCGGTGTAGACATCACACTTATGTCCGTACAGATAATGCCTCCATGTCTTCAGTGCATGAACCACTGCTGCCAACTCTAGGTCATGGATTGGGTAATTCTTCTCATGAACCTTCAGCTGTCGGGACGAGTAAGCCACCACTCTTCCCTCTTGCATCAACACACATCCCAAGCCAGTGTAACAAGCGTCGCAATACACTGAGAAGGGCTTGTGCACATCAGGCAAGACTAAAACAGGCGTTGTAGTCAACTTCTCTTTTAGCGCTTCAAAGGCTTCTTGGCACTTCTGAGTCCACTTGAACTCCACTTTGTTGGCTAGCAAAGCTGTCATCGGTTTCGCAATCTTCGAAAACCCTTCAATGAATCGCCGATAATATCCGGCCATTCCAATGAAGCTCTTGATTCCTCGGGCATCTTTTGGCGCTTTCCAGTTCAAAATGTCTGCCACTTTCTTCGGATCCACAGCTAATCCATCTTTGTTGATTATGTGACCCAAGAACAAGACTTCATCAATCCAGAACTCACACTTGCTCAACTTTGTAGGATTACGGGGAGGCTACACTAGCGCAAAACAAAATTTTCAACCCCATAATACCAAGAACTACTGCGGTTATAGGTCATGGAATTACCACTAGACGCGCAGAGCAGCGGAAGACGTCTCGATGTAGACGAACGCGTCGAGCAGTGTCGTGCAGTCGCCGGCGTCCTTCACGTCCTCGCACGGTTCGTCCAAGTGCTCCAGATGCAGCACCTCCGAGGTATCCACACGTACAGGGAGGAAGCGCCGCGTACCGAACTGCTAGGTTCGCGACGGCGGCTTGGCGAGGGCGAGAGGTGGGCGGCGGCTGTTAGTTCGCTGGTGGCGAATTAGGTTATCCTTAACCGCGCCCCCGCCTCTCATTATATAGGCGTTATGGTGGGCTTCTGACGCCGAGGCCCATCATTAACCCTAAAGCCCAGTCTAATTTCGGATCTAATCCGAATTAGGCTTCCTTCCCCTTAAGTGTGTGACCCTATAGGTTCACGTACAAATAGACATAGCCCGAGTACTCTTACTTGGCCCAATAATTGACAGCGGCCTCTAGCAAGACATGTCAACTCCTATGTGTACGTAAAGATCATATCAGACGAACCATTGCGACATTACGTACATGCTGTTCCCTTTGTCTCACGATATTTGGTCTGGCTCTAAGCTGACCTCTCTTTCTCGATACTGTGAATTGGAATCCTTTCAATGGTTAACTCTTAACCCTAGCACGGCCATGCATTTCTTGATCCAATCACTCGAGGGGCCCAGAGATATCTCTCTCACAAAAAGAGGGACAAATTCCATCTTGACTGACCATGCCTCACAGCATGCTTCCTGACAAACCCAAAACTACCTTTATAACTACCCAGTTACGGGATAGCGTTTGATAGTCCCTAAGTAAGTCAATTCACATCTTGAGAACATGCGACAATCTCAGGTCTAAGGATACAGTATTCATGTTGCAAGAAGAGAACTATATTACAATATCTCACGTTGGGTCGGTCCAGCCTCATGTCATACATGCGCCCACATTATTAGTTTAACATCTCCATGTTCATGACTTGTGAAATGTAGTCATCAACTAATACATGTGCTAGTCATCGACTCTGACTAGGGACATCATTTAGAATAACCATATAAGTAAAGAATCTCACAAACAATTCACATAATTGCTAATCAATACAAGGTGCCTTCCATGGATATTCAATTAAGCAATATATATATCATGGATACAAAGAAATATGCTCATCTCTATGATTATCTCTAGGGCATATTTCTAACAGTCTCCCACTTGCACTAGAGTTAATCTAGAAGATATCTAATACCCATAGATCTCACGTGTGCCTCATGCTTAGGTTGTGGAAGAGGTTTTGTCAAAGGATCAGCAACATTCAAATCCGTATGTATTTTGCATATCTTTATCTCACCTCGCCTAATGAATTCCCGTATGAGGTGAAACTTCCGCAGTACGTGTTTGTTTTTCTGGTGGTTCCTTGGCTCCTTAGCTTGTGCAATAGCCCCATTGTTGTCACAGTAGAGGTTCAATGGGCTAGATGCATTAGGAAACACACCAAGCTCGATGAGGAACTTCCTTATCCAAACACCTTCCTTCACAGATTCAGAAGCTGCAATGTACTCGGCTTCTGTTGTAGAATCAGTCACAGTTTCCTGTTTGGAACTCTTCCAACTAACAGCACCACCATTTATTGTGAACACAAAACCTGATTGCGATTTTAACTCGTCTGGGTCAGTTTGGAAGCTAGCATCGGTGTAACCAGTTACAACGAGCTCCTCCTTACCCCCATATACCAGGAACATATCTTTAGTCCTTCTTAAGTACTTAAGAATGCCTTTTACCGCTGTCCAGTGATCCTCACCTGGATCAGCCTGGTATCTACTCGTAGCACTTATAGCGTATGAAACATCTGGGCGTGTACTTATCATGGCATACATGATTGATCCAATCGCTGAGGCGTATGGTACCTTACTCAAGCGCTCCCGCTCATTAGCCGTCGCAGGACATTGCATCTGGCTAAGGTGTTTACCATGTGACATAGGTATGAAACCTTTCTTGGACTGTTCCATGTTGAACCGTTTCAAAACCTTGTCAATGTACGTATCTTGACTTAATCCTATAAGCCTCTTCGACCTATCTCTATAGATCCTTATGCCCAAAATATATGCTGCTTCCCCTAAGTCCTTCATAGAAAAACTCTTTTTCAGTGAAGCCTTGACGGACTCCAGCATAGGAATGTCATTCCCAATCAATAATATGTCATCCACATACAAGATCAGAAATACAACAGCGCTCCCACTTTCCTTCTTGTAAACACAAGCTTCTTCTTCATTCTGATGAAAACCAAGCCCTTTGATCACTTCATCAAAACGAATGTTCCAACTCCGAGATGCTTGCTTCAACCCATAAATGGATTTCTGAAGTTTGCATATCTTTCCAGCATTGATCGGATCGACAAAACCCTCGGGCTATATCATATACACGTCCTCATCTAGGTTTCCATTAAGGAAAGCTGTTTTGACATCCATCTGCCAAATCTCATAATCGAAATATGCGGCAATAGCTAGAATGATCCGAATAGATTTAAGCATCGCTACTGGCGAGAATGTCTCGTCATAGTCAACTCCTTGAACTTGTCGAAAACCCTTTGCAACAAGTCGAGCCTTATAGATGTGAACATTTCCATCCATGTCTTTCTTCTTCTTATAGATCCATTTGCATTCTATAGGTCTAACACCATCAGGCGGGTCAACCAAGTTCCAAACTTGATTTTCTCCCATGGAATCTATCTCGGATCTCATGGCGACATGCCATTTCTCGGAATCTGGGTCCATCATCGCTTCTGAATATGTTGCAGGTTCGTCGTTGTCTAACAACAACACTTCCCCATTGCCCAACAATAGCACTTCTCCTCGTGCCTCGCGAAGCCTTGCTGACCTTCGTGGTTGTGGTGGTGATTCTCTTGCCATAGACGTCTCAACTTGTTCTGCTACATTAGCATCACTTGTTGAATCTTGTCCCACTGGCTCATCCTGAACTTCTTCAAGATACACCTTTTGTTTACTTTTCTCTCTTTTGAGAAACTCTCTCACACCGTTCCGGGCGACAAACACTTTGCCCTCTGACCGGTGGTAAAAGTAATATCCTAAAGTTTCCTTTGGATATCCCACGAACATGCACTTGTCCGATTTTGGAGTGAGTTTATCCGACTGTAGTCGCTTGACGTAAACCTCACAACCCCAAATCTTCAGAAAAGACAAGCTGGGAGTCTTCCCAGTCCACATCTCATATGGTGTCTTAACTACGGACTTAGATGGTACCCTATTTAGTGTGAAAGCTGCTGTTTCTAGAGCGTATCCCCAAAACGACAAAGGTAGGTCCGACTGGCTCATCATTGATCGAACCATATCCAATAAAGTCCGATTACGTCGCTCAGACACGCCATTCCTCTGAGGCATTCCAGGCGGCGTAAGCTGTGGAACAATTCCACAACTCTTTAGATGATTGCTAAACTCATGACTCAAATATTCACCACCACGATCTGATCGCAGTGCTTTAATTTTCTTGCCACGCTGATTTTCTACTTCATTCTGAAACTCTTTGAACTTTTCTAAGGATTCAGACTTGTGTTTCATTAAGTAGACATACCCATATCTACTAAAATCATCAGTGAAGGTTATGAAGTATTGGAATCCTCCCCTAGCTGTCGTACTCATTGGTCCGCACACATCAGTATGTATGAGTTCCAATAAATCTAATGTCCTCTCCGGTAAACCCGTGAAAGGCGCCTTGGTCATCTTACCAAGTAAGCAAGCTTCACATGTCTCGTATGATTCAAAATCAAACGAAGTTAAAAGCCCATCAGAATGAAGCTTCTTCATGCGATTCTCACTTATATGACCCAAACGACAGTGCCACATGTAGGTAGGACTTAAATCATTAGGCCGAGGCCTTTTAGCACTAATATTACAGATAGGTGCATCATCAAGATTTAAAATGAATAACCCATTCATAATGGATGCAAAAGCCACAAACATGCCATTCTTAGAGATCACACAACCATTGTTTTCACTCGCAAATGAATAACCATCCTTCATCAAACATGAAGGAGACATAATGTTTCGACTCATACTAGGAACTAGATAACAATTATTTAACTCCAAAATAAATCCTGATGGGAGGTGGAGTTGCATCGTCCCGACGGTCAACGCAGCAACTCTTGCATTATTGCCTACCCGGAAATCAACTTCTCCTCTTTTCACGCTTCTACTTCTTATCATTCCCTGCATCGAATTGCAAATATGGGCAACCGATCCGGTATCAAATACCCAAGAATTAATATAAGAATCAGCAAGAAAAATTTCTGTAATGTGAATAGCAAGTGTACCTGCTGCGGCTGTACCCTTACCGCCGCGATCCTTAATAGAGGCCAAGTACTGCTTGCAATTCCTTTTCCAGTGACCAAGTTCTTTGCAATAAAAGCACTCTGCATCTGCAGCTGGTCCAGCCTTGGGCTTTTGATTGGGCTTGGATACTGTATCCTTTCCCTTGCCCTTCTTCTTTTGAGACTTACCCTTCTTCTTAAAGTTGGGTTTGTTTTGGACCGCCATCACATGGCCGCTGCTGCCAGCACTTTTCTTTATGTCCCCCTCTGCAGTTTTCAGCATGCCACATAGTTCATTGAGGCCCCTCTCCGCCCCATGCATATGGTAGTTCGTGATGAAGTTTCCATAGCTGGGCGGAAGAGATGCCAAAATGAAGTCAGTGGCCAACTCTTGGCTTATTGGGAAGCCTAGCTTCTCCAACCTCTGACTGTAACCAACCATTTTGATTACGTGTGGCCCAACTGCTGCGCCTTCTGCTAGCTTGCATTCCAGAAAGGCTTTGGACACATTGAACCTTTCAGTCCTAGCCTGAGTCTGGAACATATCCTTGAGCGCCACGATCATATCGTACACCTCATGGTTTGTCTCAAACTGCATCTGGAGCTCAGGCTCCATGCAAGCAAGCATTAGGCAACTTACTTCAAGATTAGCATCCATTGCTTTCTTGTAAGTGGTTTTAGCTGCGGCAGTTGCATTTTCACCAGGATCCTCTGGCAGTGGGGTGTCTAGAATGTCTTCCTTTTTTTCAGCCCTGAGAACAATTCTCAGGTTACGGATCCAATCCGTATAGTTTGTTCCATTTAACTTATCCTTTTCAAGAATCGATCGCAAAGTAAATGTTGGTGTGCTAGGTGCCATTTATCTACAACAAAATAATGCAAAATACTAAGACAAAAATATCCATGACAGAGTAAATCATATTAAACATTTAATAGTCTACTCCCACTAAAATCAATATCCCTCTATTGATACTTAGTGATTCAGAATCCACAACTAACAAGTCTACTAGTGAGCTTTAGCATCACCGCTAGAAGACAAGGTAGATCGGTAAGCAACTCCTTGCTAATCATATCATATATATGACTCCTGTTGTTGGGTGACATCTCTATGTCTCGGCTCCCAACCTTATGCCTCAAAGTCCTTAACCATTAAGCTGACTTTGTTTAAGTTAACCAACCCTTTCTGCAGTTCGTATCCGATACAAACCTATCTAGTCAAGGAAAACTGGTGGCACCCTAATTTCATAGACCCACCACCAATTGTACAAGACTTATGATAGTGCAAGGTTTGGAGAGGCATTAAAGCTTAAACATTTATGAGGGATCGTCCTACTTATAACATCGCACGCAAGGACATATATGCAATATAAACAAGTAGAACAATAAGAATGACATTCACACAACAGTTGTGATTCGGTATGGCTTGTTTTCACATGGTGATCTCCATCTCCAATAATCTGTCCATCACGATGATCTCCATCTCCATGATATAGGTATGCCATCCTCCAGGTGATGAGTCCTTCAAGACCTATCTAACGTATGCTGGTAAACAAATTACATATACGCTTTGGATCATCACATGTTGACACGCAGGTCATTACATTAAATTTGGACAATACATGTGGCTCCAGCCGTATTGCCCTGGTCACGACACGCAGGTCATGAATAATTTGTTAACATGCATCACATACACATAATAGCCATACCGATCACATGTCCTGCAAAAACAGGTTAGACAAACACGTTTCTATACGTTCGCCACTACAGAAGTCAGCGGGCGGGGGGTCGAGGGGGGAGCCGCCCCCCGCGGGTCTCAGGGCAGCGCCCTGAAAACCTCACAGGATTCCATGCATCGTATGTATGGAAATTCCACTAGAAATCTCATGCGGTTGATCAAATCAACCCAAATCCGAGACTTTCGACCCGAAGAAGATTACACTCATGACGTCGATCTGTTGCGTCAATCTGCTGGTTGCGTACGCAGTTAGCCCCAATGGTGATTCCAGCCGGTAGGGGCAAGTCGCGCATACAACAGAGAAGGACGAACTGATCTCTCCAGTCATATCCGATGTAATCTACTTCAACCCTTTATTACCAATTGATCTAATCAAACCGTGCATCAAGTAGATCCATCACATGAACCTAGATCCAGACCTAAAACTTACGCAGAACCTCCTCTGATACCACTGTAGGATTACGGGGAGGCTACACTAGCGCAAAACAAAATTTTCAACCCCATAATACCAAGAACTACTGCGGTTATAGGTCATGGAATTACCACTAGACGCGCAGAGCAGCGGAAGACGTCTCGATGTAGACGAACGCGTCGAGCAGTGTCGTGCAGTCGCCGGCGTCCTTCACGTCCTCGCACGGTTCGTCCAAGTGCTCCAGATGCAGCACCTCCGAGGTATCCACACGTACAGGGAGGAAGCGCCGCGTACCGAACTGCTAGGTTCGCGACGGCGGCTTGGCGAGGGCGAGAGGTGGGCGGCGGCTGTTAGTTCGCTGGTGGCGAATTAGGTTATCCTTAACCGCGCCCCCGCCTCTCATTATATAGGCGTTATGGTGGGCTTCTGACGCCGAGGCCCATCATTAACCCTAAAGCCCAGTCTAATTTCGGATCTAATCCGAATTAGGCTTCCTTCCCCTTAAGTGTGTGACCCTATAGGTTCACGTACAAATAGACATAGCCCGAGTACTCTTACTTGGCCCAATAATTGACAGCGGCCTCTAGCAAGACATGTCAACTCCTATGTGTACGTAAAGATCATATCAGACGAACCATTGCGACATTACGTACATGCTGTTCCCTTTGTCTCACGATATTTGGTCTGGCTCTAAGCTGACCTCTCTTTCTCGATACTGTGAATTGGAATCCTTTCAATGGTTAACTCTTAACCCTAGCACGGCCATGCATTTCTTGATCCAATCACTCGAGGGGCCCAGAGATATCTCTCTCACAAAAAGAGGGACAAATTCCATCTTGACTGACCATGCCTCACAGCATGCTTCCTGACAAACCCAAAACTACCTTTATAACTACCTAGTTACGGGATAGCGTTTGATAGTCCCTAAGTAAGTCAATTCACATCTTGAGAACATGCGACAATCTCAGGTCTAAGGATACAGTATTCATGTTGCAAGAAGAGAACTATATTACAATATCTCACGTTGGGTCGGTCTAGCCTCATGTCATACATGCGCCCACATTATTAGTTTAACATCTCCATGTTCATGACTTGTGAAATGTAGTCATCAACTAATACATGTGCTAGTCATCGACTCTGACTAGGGACATCATTTAGAATAACCATATAAGTAAAGAATCTCACAAACAATTCACATAATTGCTAATCAATACAAGGTGCCTTCCATGGATATTCAATTAAGCAATATATATATCATGGATACAAAGAAATATGCTCATCTCTATGATTATCTCTAGGGCATATTTCAATGAAGCTCTTGATTCCTCGGGCATCTTTTGGCGCTTTCCAGTTCAAAATGTCTGCCACTTTCTTCGGATCCACAGCTAATCCATCTTTGTTGATTATGTGACCCAAGAACAAGACTTCATCAATCCAGAACTCACACTTGCTCAACTTCGCATACAGCTGGTGCTCCCGCAATCTCTACAATACCATCTGCAAATGATCCACATGCTCTTTTTCGCTTTGAGAATATATAAGAATGTCATCAATGAACACCACCACAAACTTGTCCTGAGCAGTGGTTGCAACGTGGACAACCTAGAGGGGGGGGGGGGGTTTGGTGTGTAAAGCAAGGATGAGTACACATCAACATACTCAGCAATATCTCTCGTTTGGCTGTAGTGGACTAGCTTTATGTGGGGGTTAAGTCAAGCAGTTGCTTTTAGTTGGTCAGGTTAGTATTACTAATAGATATCCAGGTTTTAGCATTAACCCAAGTTATTAACCCAAAAGTACCCTTTCTAAATGGAAAGAATACCCGAAACATTATCATAAGCATAATCAAACCATCATCCTCGTCACCACCTGTAAACCAACCACATCTCTGATCAAAGTATCTCTAATCAATGGAGCTCCCTTGGCCGCTCATAACCGCGAGCACGGCTGATATATCAGTTTCATAACACTCTGCAGAGGTTGCACACTTTACCCACAAGCCGTGATTCTCTCTTGCCTCGGGACGATCAAACCCTTAAACACTACCAAAGTGAATAGGCAGGGTTTCACTATGTAGCCTTTACAAAGATTCCCTGAGGCTGTAGCCGCCTGTTAGGTTTCCTAAATGTACCGCACTCCTCCCCAAGGGGCAAACCAACCTTGGCAGAGTGAGCCGCATACACCGAGCCCCATTGATGACACGACGGCAAAGCGAACTACACCCCAGTTCCTCTAATTATTCAGCTAAGGGCGTCCCCTTGCACCCTCATGGTTGCACTGTTTTCCCGGGCGGTCATCCAACCAACCAGTCCTTACGGAGAGGCACTTGAGAAACAACTCGAGTCCCCTTAAATACAACAAGTATACCATCATAATCAAAAGGGAAAACATCGTATCATAGATAATCTCATCATGTTCATTGATTAATGTGAAGCACTAGCATATACAAGGACAAGATAAACCAAAAGCTAGTCAATCCTTAAGTATAAATTGTATAAATGCGGGGAGTGAATTATAAGAATGAGTAGGACATAGATAGGTCAAGGGACACTTGCCTTCACCAACCGACTGCTGCTCAGGGTCTTCACCTGCAACTCCTTCGGACTCCACCGACTGGCCGTTATCTATACGAGTCCAAACATACATTCCACAAATTTAATACAAAAGAACAGTACACCATACAATAAAATATCATAAACAAACAAACGCTCGGCGCAGGGCTCACACCTACGACTAAGCGAGAAAGGGAAAGTAACGGTCGAGGCTATGGTCAAAGAGCGATCACGTTACACGATTATAAATCAAAGTACTCGTCTAAACAGAATAGTATTAATCTGACCATCGCATTAGGCACCATGTTTAATCATTATGAACAGATCAAAGTAAATTTGAAAGGATTGTCGCACAGTGAAACACGTGACGCAACACTTACACTATCTTAAGAATAAAACGACTCGTTGCGCGGCGGAACACGCCACGAGACACTTGAATTAATTATAAAAAATAACGTCAAGCGTCGCGCGACGAAGCGCACGACGACATACGCCATCCAAACTAAATTTAAAATGAAACGTCGCGCGACTGGACGCGCGACGCCATGCATTAAATAATCTGAAATTAAAATGGATCGTCGCGCGATGAAGCGCGCGACGCAGCACATTAATGAAATCTGAAATCAAATTAATTAGCCGCGCGACGAAGCACGCGACGCAGCATGTTAATTAAACAAAGGTTAAAATTACTTAAAAACTAGAAAACAATCCCCACGCGCATGGGGCTGCGCGCGGGAACATGTTGCGCGTGCCGGGCGCACGCGAGGCCGCGCCGGGGACGCGCGAGGCAGCGCCAGGGGCTGGGCAGGGCGCGCCGCCGGGGGCCGCGCAGGGCGCGCCGGGGCGGGGGAGCGGGGGCGCGGAGGCGCAGGGGCCGGGCAGGGGCGCCGCCAGGGGGCCACAAGGGGCACGCGCGGGGGCCACGCGGGGAGTCGCCAGGGGCCGCGCACGGGGCGCGAGCAGAGGGAGAAGGAAGGGAGAGAGGGGGAGAGAGAAAGAGAGAGGGGAGAGGAGCTCACCTCGGGTTCAAATCCGACGATCACCGTCTCCAAAACCTAGGGCACAATGGGGAAGAGAGAGAGGTGGAGGAGAGGATGTTGCTACGCGGGAAAAAATGAATGAGGGGAAAAGGAGAGAAGGGAGGGGGCGCCAGGGGCGCGCGGGGCAGGGCCGGGCTAGGCCGCACCACGGGACAAAAACCCACGACGCGCACAACCACAGATCGGAATCCAATCGCGAAACGAAATCTGAAACGAGACTAGGCAAACACGCGATTAAACACGACATCAAGCAAAGGAAATATGATTTGGCATGATGCAACACCCATGGCAACTTAAGTTTGTGTTTACACGCAACACGGATACCAGTCGCTATACTGCTTTGAAATTGGGAAGAAGGAGCGAAACGAGAAGAGAAAAGAGAGTAACGCCTGAATTTGGTGAGTATTAAAGAAGAAAGAATTCCACCCCCAAATTCAGGGCGTTAGACATCATCAAGTTGATGCACAAACACATACTAGAGTACCAAAAACTCAAGACGACCAGTGTATGTCTGAGTGCCAAGTTATTAATTAATATAGATCTTGAATGATTAAGTGAATATAATGGTAAAAATAGTAGGACTTATGCACTAAGGTTAAGAAAATTTTGCTAACTGCTTGACCAGTGATAGATCACTACAAAAATGCTAGACACCTCAGAGTACCTAGACAAGTAGGATAAACAAACAAATCTAGGATTCTGCAATTATCATTAAGAAATAAAAAGAGGAACCAAAAGTGAGAAACAGTGAACAACTTTATTTTTCCTAGAACACCTAAGTAGTATACTGTGAGGGAAAATATAAAAATGATAAAGTTACATAGTAGATCAAGCCCCACCCCTACACCATGAGAATTTGTAGAACACTTTGAAAAATCATATAGCCCATTCCCTATAAGGAGAAATAACCAACTTTAGGAATGATTTCTCTTGCGCAAAGAAGAAGCTAGATAAATTGGGAAATCTGTTGTTTGATATTTTTCAAAAGGAGGGCTAGTTATAAGCACCTTCTAACCCCTAAACATTAGAAAATCACCATTTAATACCTACTAGGTTTCCTTGAGTAAACTTTGGCACAGAGACATAACATTACTCATAAACATCAGCAAAAATAAGTCTTAGGGCAGAAGTCACTTCTACACAAGGGTTGTAGTTCAAAGTGCCCTCTCTACCCTAGCCCTTGTCATTTTTGTACAGGGTAGACCACATTCCCTCTGCACCCCAAATTTTTAGGACAACTTAATTAGGGAATTAAAAAGCCACCATATTTTTGTAGAATTTTTGGAAACTTCTAGAGCAGAGGTGTAGTTCAACTTACCTCTAAAAGGTCCATTTAAGATGGGAAAAGAAGGCATGGAAGAGATGATCCTCAGTTTAGAAAAGGACCCATAACAACCTAAAAGCATAACGTCCATTCCCAACCTAACATTTGTTAAGAACTTTCCACAAGCTAACCAAGAAAGGAGCTTAACAAACAAACTATCTAAATAAAGGCTTTAAATCCTACCATGCATACCGGGGCATATATATTTGTATACAATTCTTATGCATTGCATTCATTAGATTACAATCTCGCGGACGGAGAGTACGTGTTGATCCAAGAGGAAGGGACTGAGCAAGGAGAAGCCTAGGAACAAGCTCCCGAGCCTGTAACCGAGGAACTTCCCGCCACACCCACATCCGAAGGCAAGCCCGGTTTTTATGCATAACCGTTAAATATGCTATTTTACTTCAATAATTTTTTGTAGGCTTGTGCTGTGCACTTAAGTGTACCAATTGCCTGAAACCCTAGTTACATGAACTTTGGATTCCTTTTGAGATGGATACTAGTATGCTATGTCGAGTAGTTGCTATGATAATTTAGGATCTCGGTAGAAGTCGAGTGATTTTTCTAGCACTCGCGCGAGGTCAGGAATTGATTGTATTCAACTTGATAATGGAAACTACGATGGTCTTTGGACACAGGTCCTGGTTGGATGCTTTGTCTATAAGGCGAGAATGGACTTAAGGATTAATGTGTGGCTACTTGAGTCAAGCGTTTGAAAGTATTAAACACGTGTCGGGAAATATGTTAACTGGTAAGTCTAGTACCTGAGTGAAGCCAGGCGCGGACTTTACTGCTCACTTGTCCTGAGACGTGGTCTCCCATGCTAGCTATGGTGGGTGCATGTGCAGTTACTGCACGACGACAGCTGGGGTCAGTGGGGCATTGCATGCCAATACGGTGAGCCCTGGCCACGAACGGGGGGATCGATGGGGACGGTTTACGTGTGTGGGGATGGACTGCTCCTATATGTCGTGTGTTTAAGTTTACCTTGCAAGGTTAAAAACCCGATTCGAATCGTCTGCTTCTCGCAGCTAATGAGACTGCTTGACCCATTGTACTGCATCGAGTAAGAAGTGAAATGAGGTTTCTTGAGATAATGTGTTGATTGCACTAAATGTTTGTTACCATGTATGTTTAGAAAGGAGCAAACTTAGTTTAAAGGATATTATAGAACTTGAAAAGCTAAAACTTGTTTTAGACCCAGCTAGTGATTTTGGCAAACCAAACCCTCAGCCAAACAACTTCATGGTCTAGAGGTAGAGAAGTAGTTTCCTCACACCGGGTAAGTCTAGTTGAGTATTAGTATACTCAATCTTGCTTGTGGCATCATTTTTACAGGTTTACTGCAAGATATGGTCGATGGTGTGACTTGGCCAGCCATCCTGCCACCGGGTTGGACGGTCGAGTGGGATGCCACCTCGCTAGGAGAGGACCAAGAGGAGTAGTGGGCTAGGGCTTGCCCTACTCCCCATTTACCGACGCTAATTATTATCCGCTACAACGATAAGAACAATGTTATCTTTTGTCAAAACTCCGATTTATGTAATAACTCAAGTACTTTAATTTGTAGTTTCGTGTTTTATTGCATTTCTCTATATCTTACCTTCGAGTGAGCTAATGGTACTCGATCCTTGGTAAGTGGCTTTATCGTACTAGATCCGATGAATTGACAGTTTATTCCGATTTAAGTGTGTAGTTGCCTTCGAGGCGTGACTTAGACACTTAAGCTGGAATAATCTGGGCGGTTCCGCCACATGTTATTTCCACTAGCGGTTTTTAAAGAAAAATCGTCAGTGAAAATAGCATTTCAAGTGGCGGCACCGAAAAACACCAGTGGAAATACCTCTATGACTGTCACTATAGAGCTTATGTGTACTAGTGGTAGCCTTGTGGCTCTGCCCTCGCGCTGGCCGCGCACCACCAGCTCCGTGCCTCCGCACGATGCCCACGCCACCCATGCGCCCACGCTGCACGCGCACTCCTTCTGCGTCGCGCGCGCACACCTCTCATACCGCCCACGCGTGATTGCTTCCCGTGCACTGCACTCTATGTCTCTGATACATTTGCGCTGAGGTGTTCTGGGTGCATCAACCTTATGCTTTAACCATTGGTATAGCTAGGATTTTTTATGTGGTATATCATAAGAAATTTTTTATGAGTAAATTTAGTACAATCCATAATAATTTAGTATACAATTGAGAATATAAAGATAAAATTAACATATGAAACTATCCATAAGTGCATACATGAGAATGCAAATAAAATATATATCAATTTCTTTTTTTTTGGGTCTCATTGGACTGGTGGTCGAAGCTGACTTAGGGTATGTTATAGCCCACCCGAACCACCCACTGGGTTTAACTACATGGGCCATGCTGCCCCAGTCCATAACCTAGGTGGCTCGGGAGTCCATAACCTAGGTGGCTCGGGGGCCCAAATACACCCCCTGCTGATTCAATGTATTCACACTACTTACCCTATATATTTCCTCTCCAATCCCCTTCAATCCCGAAGGGGATTTGAGTATCCAAACTAGCCCTAATAACGTGTGCACACCCAACTCCAGGGATTTGATTCCCCTCCGGGGGTCGCTAGCTAGCTAGAGGATGGTGAGTGGATGGATCAAGGAAACAAGTCGTCGTCTCACCATCATCCAAGTTGTCTACGAACGTACGTACGTAAATACCCACGCATGCACACACGTATCGGTGTATAGCTCGATGCATGGAAATCTTAGCTTCATCATATGGGTGCGTGCATGATTGGATTTGGGTGCCAATGTGGTGGTCCTTTCGTATATATATCGACGTGCATGCCAGAGACGACTCATCGTGCATCCGTTGGGGATCGCGGACGACTGTATACACACTGCTGCTAGGCCCCGATCGATCCAGGCATAGTTTGGGCTTTGGCGGCATCTGATCGATGTAGCCAGGCCATGCCAGCAATAATGCACCTGCTTGCTGCTGAGTGATGCTCGGTCTGTCCCCTTCCCCGACCGATCTACGCTCATTTCATTGCATTTGTACACACTCGTTAGCTCCACTTTTCTGCTTCTAGCTAGCTTGTTGTTGATATGGTACACACACTTGTACAGCGTCGTCATCTAGGCCGTTGCACTATATTAATATATATTTATTGTATATATATTATATTCCATGGCCTCCAATAATATATATGATACTTTGCGTGGCGCCGTTGTATTTTTTACATGGGTTGTAGCTTGTTGCTGATGAGGCGAAGAAGGAAAAAGGCTAGAGTATGGAAAAGCAATGCAAAACCCATGCAGGAATACAACAACCCATACGCATGCAATAACATGCAGAATACAACCCAATGCGCAAGCAGGTATACAACCCTCCAATAGCATGCTTTGAAGTTCGGAAAGAGATAGCGTTGGTTTATGTTGAGCACCAAAAGTGGCGGACGGTCCGCGGTCCTGCGATCAGATTAACTCGGACGATTATCCTTATTTTGTGCGTGGTTATTCATTTAATTACGTGGGATTTGTTAGCTATCACTTAGAAACGGGTCCAGACCTCCCACTATATATAACTTTTTTATCAATCTGCTGTAGGAGTAGATGTTATGTAGTTCTAGTTATCGCCTTAGCTTCCGTATATCCACATACACCCATATTCGACTCTACATCGTCTATATCCGTCTTGGGTGGCCTACCGACCCCAAGACGACCCTAGGATCTTATCCCTCCTGAGGGGCAAGATCTAGTTGTCCAGCCAAGACATCTTCCTCGAATTGATCTCTTAATTCCTAGGCGACTCCACGTCGTTTGGGGAAGCCCCGGCTGACCTGACGACCCAGAGCGCCCTAAGATCTCTTCCCCCAGGTGGCGAAATCTAGGTTCCAGCGAGGAGGAGGAAGACGACCCTGCGCCATCGCGGATCGTCCGGCCGTATGCGCGGACCGTTCGGTGCGACGCAAGGAAGGCGTCGCTCCTATGCCTAGGTCGCGGACCGTCTAGCCCAGAGCCGCGGATCGTCCGCGCCGCCGCAGAGGGCACCGCCAGGCAATACACCCCTAATGATTGATGCTGCTCAGATCGGTGCCAACAGGTTCCATTGGTAGGCCCGCGAGCCCTATATATGAAGATATTTGTCGACAAGATGACATGTTGTACTTCACAACTCGATCAAGGGAGTTACAGACCATTATTCTTTTCCTTTTTGGGGGTAAAAAACAACTATATATATAGGTAATCATTTGGTTAAGATTGCAGTTCAATAAGCAGTATGATCATTCGTTCACTACACTAAACACATAAATAACTAAAACCTTTAGTTTGTGCCTACCTAGACATGAATACAGAGCAGTACCGTCGTTTGCTGCAACCATCTTGAGCAAAAGAATATTCAATTTCAAATTTGTGCAAGTCCTTGTTAATAAGCCGATTCTCGGTAGTAGTTTCACGAGAATTTCATACATTGATTAGAGGTGTTATACTACATGATCGAAAACCATTTTCGGCGGTTAGAAACCGATGAAAATAAAGCCTATACCGTCGAAATAAGTTATTTTCGGTGGTTTCTAGCCGCCAAAAAGTATTAGCCAAAAATAATCCTTTATTTTTGGCAGCCAGAGTTAAACCACCAAAAATAACTAATTACATCAGATTTTTAGATGACATATCACCATATTTATTATAAAATGAATAGAAGTAGTTTCATCTCCTTGAAACCATATCAACTCGTTTCTAAGACATTTGTTTCATCTGCATTCATTTCATACATTTCTATTGGTCATTTAGATACAACATTTCATTGCTATGGTGTCACACCCGAATTTAAGGGTAAACCCGAGCGCGTCTCAAATGTGTGATAGGATCAAGTCTCACACATATGATGACTCATGGTACAGAAATCAATGTCACATATTTATTATATAATAAAAGTTCTATACAAATAACTAAATAAAATATATCATTTAGCGACAAGGATCGTCCACCATCATAGTTGTCTGGGAGACGACGACCTAGATCTCTCTGAACTTATCGTAGCATCCTTCATGCTCCTCATCTTGGCGGTACCTGTTCTTGACCTAGTGTGAATATAGCAAGAGTGAGCTCTCATACTGTCATCGCTCAGCAAGTGTGGGGAATAATGTGCATGAGCTCACTTACGTTGGGGCTCATGTGTAGTGTAGGGCTTACCAAAGAAAATGCTTAAGGTTGAGCATTGCTTTTAAAGAAGTTGATCAAAAAAATTTATTAGCAATTCTTAAGTATAGTGTATACCAACTCAATTAAGTAACTGATCACAATTAATTATAAATGCTACAATACAATGCAAATGACATGTTAAGTTTAATTCCATAAATTATGCATGTGAGGGTCCGAGCCACTCATAACCGTGAGCACGACTGAGATATCAGTTTTACACTCTATAGAGGTGGCATATCTTTACCCACAAGTCTCGTAAAAGTTAAGAGAACTTTGCACCCAACCACTCATATGCCAGCCAAGCATAATACCAGACTACCGAGGTGAGGTTGCATAGGGTTGCTATGAGGCCTTTACAAAGTTCCACTAGCATGAGGAAACATTCTTTCAGGGCGAAGGAAGCATAGGCCTTTTTCCATGGTTTGTAACCCCATCGCAGTAATTACAACCAGCACTATACTCTGCAGCGATGCCTAGCCGCTTGCCCCTTTTGGGAAAGGATTATCTCACACTAGCTTTCCTAATTAATTGGCCCAGACCGAAGCCATATAGTTCTTGTGGTTGCACCGTTGTCTCGGGTGGTTCTCCATGTTCCAATTAACAAACTGATTTTATCATTTATCATAATAAAGCCAAGAGTAATAAATCATAATGGAACATGAGTATGAACGATAAGTAGCATTAACCCAAAAACCAGGTAGAGCAATAGAAAGATTATTCAATAATTCATTTGTATGCAAGGTTTGGGGTAAACAAAACTAGGTAACCTATTGGATCCCATCAAGTTACCCTAAGCATGTCACGATTATTATCAGAAATAGGAACATGGAGGACTTTTAGAACTTTGAGGAGTTTTAGACTTAGATTAGTGTGATCTCCTAGACAGCTACTTGTGGGAAGCCTTTATCTTACTACGTTCCATTTTAGAGCTTTGATACTTGTTAAGTTGATGACTATGTGGATGTCTCCAACATCATGATGTAATAAGTTAATACCTCTTTTATGTTATCATTTGAGCATTGTGCAATGATTATGTAATCGCTATATACATGAGTTTTGATCCAGGCACGTACATGGTTTGTATTTGGTTTGGCTTCTAAAATCGGGTGTGACATGCAGCCACATTCTCTTTGGTAACAAACTAATAGTAAGCTACATTAAGCTTCATTTTCCTAATGCTTTGTTGTGTGTGAAAAGAAGGGAATGCGTTTTTTGCCTTAAGCTCAAAATACATTTTTGAGTTTCACCCATAACAAAACCACAACATGAAAACACCAAATAGAGTCATGAGAATTAATACATCCAGGTTGTATTTTTATTCCAACCTTCATCAACAATCGAGCATTGTTCCCCTCAACTAAATTACAAACTCATATTACAATTCCAGTACAATATATTACAACTATAACATAAGTTTTCTATGCCCAACGACGAAGGTTCTATGTCTCCTGACAATTCTCAAGCTTCTTTTCCACCTTCGGCTTCGTTGGCAGCCACCTTGTCCTATAGTAGATCTAACACGTTTACATACAAACCAAAATTGACAATAATCGAAATAAGATCCAGTAGCAAACCTTCGGCATGTTGGCCTCGGCTTCAGCTCCTACTAATTCCCTTTCGCCCTTAGCCTAGATTAGAGTGAAGAAGTGTTTCACCACATTCAAAGCATCGGCGAATGGTTTTTTCACATCATCACCGATATGAAAAATTTGGGTTTTCCAACTGCCTTAATATGTGAGCACCCAACTTTTTTGAAGAATCGAAGTTGTGCCCCAGGAGCCGATCATGGCGTTGTAATCTCCTCGGGTGACCATTACTTCGTTAAAGCATCAATTTCCTCTTCAATCCACTCTAATGCCCTAGGAACATCTTCAGATGCGAAGTTATATCTCCCAACGCTAGCGCCACACCTGTCTGTCTTTCGATCGCACATGGTCCACCAACACCTGGGTCCAGTCGGGCCGACTCCCAACGCCAGCGCCACACATCACGACACCCGGTCCCATTTGACAGACCCTATGTATATCTCCCGCACGTGTGCCTGTCTTCCTGACTTGTGGGCCTAGCCTGTCAGCTGACCATGTAGATCTTCTCGAACGGCTTCTCCGCTAGGCTCCGCCGCCAGCGCAAGTATAGCTGGCGCCCCAACCGACTTCGTCGGGTAATAAAGGGGTGGGTCACGGGTTCCTCCTCTCCCTTCTATTCCCATCCCATCTGCCTACTACCCAGTCCCCTTCACCGTAGCCACTGGTTACCAGTGAGAGAACCCTGAGAGGGAGCTGGAGTCCACCGCTGTGACCACTCACACACATAGACGCTCGGGGCACGAGAGCAAGTTCGGGGCCTTTGCAGAAGTCCCTTGGAGCATACTCGTGCCACACCAGTGAGGATTAAGCATTGTTGTGGGCTCGATTGCTCGCTGGAGCAAGGTGTTCGCCGTGGGTCGCCAGGCGTCGTGGTTAGAGCTCGGCGTAGCACAGCCTACGGTAAGAACCCCTCCACCGTGTTCGATGTGTTCTTCTGTTCGTATAGCGCACCTCGGATTTGGGTTTGGGGCTCAAGTGTGTGATAACGCCACCCTCCAGCGTGGTCTCCGTCGTGGTACGGATGGCGTCGCCGGGGAACCAGGGTGCTGGGTTGGGATGGGGGCGCCGGGATCGCGTGGGCCATCAATCGGACAGCGCACGACAGAGATTATAAAACTGAATACCACTTTGCTCCATCGACTGTTGGCCGTAGATGTTCGTTCTCGTGGATCTGGGTAGATCTCGTATACTTTGAATCATGACCGTTGGATTATGATCCAAGGGGTCCTATAGGTTGTGGGTTCATGTGCCGCTCAATAGATGAGCTCATGAACATTATTCTCCACACTTGCTGAGCGATGAACGTTTGGGAGCTCACTTTTGCTATAACCCTTCCAGGTGAAGAGCAGGTACCGCTTACTACGATGATTTAGACAAGATCTAGGTGTCGTCTCCCAGTCAGCTGTTGGCGCCAAGGAAATAATATTAGTTCATTTAATTTATTATCAGTTATTTTGTAATTCATTTTCGTTATGTAATAAAGTTTGTGACATCAGTCTCTATATAGTGAATCATTATATGTGTTAATCTTATTTGGCTCACATATGAGACACACCTGAGTTTACCCTTAAATTTGGTTGTGACACGTATTTAGTTAGATAAACACACACAGAATAAGGACATATCTCGCCTGATCTGATCTAATTGTGGACCGCCCAGAGCGCGAACCGTTCGGTCCACATGGTCAGACCGGCCTTCACAGGTTCCACGTATGATGCTCAACACCCACCATCATTATTCTCGGGTCTACTAGCTATAACTAGGTTCTCGCAGATGCCGCCAGCTAGCAGCGTGTGACACATTTCGCTGAACAACCCCGGAAAGCAGCAGTACTAGCACACATGATCCACGGGTGCTGACTTGACGAATTTAGCCACGGTCCAGCTAGGAGAGCAGTGCAGGCATCATAGATCATACTGTATCTGCAGCATGATCACACGTTAACCATGCATGCAACCAGTGGCGGACCCAGAAATTGGCCAAGGCCCGGGCCGAAGCGACCATAAACTCTAATAGTAGCATATAAAGAAAAATTGTACGGTGAAACACTGTTATTATAGATGTTAAAGATGATATACAAGTTATAATGTAGCTCTTTCCAAATGTATCATGTCAACATCAACATCAATGTTTCATGCTCCAGAACCTTGAAGGAAATCATATTAAGAACGCGACTTGAAGGAAATCATACGATGATTAAGCCATTCGTCTCATGTCTTATTCCGTAACTCAGTTTTAATGATATTCATAGACGAGAAAACTCTCTCTACATAGGCTCAATCTCAAACTTAGGGGGTGTTTGGTTTGCCCCTGCTAAAATTTAGCCCCTATCACATCGAATGTTTGAACCTCCGTTCGGGGTATTAAATGTAGTCGGATTATAAAACTAATTTCTCAGCCGAAGATTAAAAAGTGAGACGAATCTAGTACAGTTGGTTGGGTCTATATTTCATACTCCTATTTGAAAGTCAAACACTTGATGTGACTCGGGCTAAACTTTAGTCCACAGAACCAAACACCCCCTTAATTTCTAGCCATGTGATCTTGTTTATTTGGTCGCAACTTTTTGATCTTTTATTTGGTGATTATGGTATTAGATGGTTGTATGGAATATCTTGTTTCGTACTCTCTCCGATCTTTTTTATTTGATGTTTGCTAGTGTAAAATTGAACTATCATGCGTCAAATAAAAAGAAAATGGAGGTAGTAGTTTCTAAGCCCTGTGGCTTGTAATTTTTTTGCCTCTTTGGTTTAAAATTATTTGCTAGCTTGGGAATTTTTTTGCTTATCCTAGCTCGATGGTTTGGTCTCTAGTCTCTCCCTCTATCCATCTCTCTAGACTAGCAGGAGCCTAGCATGTGCTGCCCGAGGCCTTGCTACTAGCCTAGTATGTAAATCTGGAGGACACATGTAGGTGGTCGTAGCCTGCTCTTGCTTGCATGTGTGTTATTCTGTGCTTGCGAAGCTTGCACTGTGTCGGATGGATATACATACATATAACTATGACTCAGCAAGGCCAGCGGGCAGAGCTCTTCTAAAAATTTTTGGGCCTGCGCCCCGGGCCGTGGCCCAGGCGGCCATGGGCCTAGGTCCGCCCCTGCATGCAACGACGTACATGTAAACCCTAGAGACCGCCAGCCAATTTATCATAAAGCAATAATTATCGGAGTGTCAGATCAATCGAACAACATGACCCATGTAAGCCCAGCCCACGTTGCTCCTACCCAGATATCGACCCAGCCCAGCCCAGCCCTCTTTGGAGCCCTATAAAAGGCACCCATCATCTCCATCTCAGCCTCGTGCCAGCTTGAGCATTCCACTTTGCTAGCCAGCATACTTACACGTAGCTAGCTTAATCAACAGCAGGAGTAACAGCTAGCGACGACGACCATATATATGGCGGCGAAGCAGGCGGTCGTCGCTGCTGCTGCCTCCGGCCACCCCAAGATGGGGGAGGAGAAGCTGATCATCCGGCCGGAGAAGGTGCGGTTCATAGACGTGCTGTCGATGCTGCTCCTGAGGCGCCCCATCACCAGCTACGCGTTCGTGGAGGCCGGCGACCGGACCGCCGCCGACCTGGGCAGCACGCCCGGCGACTGGCTCGTCGCGCTCACGCAGGTCATCCAGAAGGCGCTCGCCGGCGCCTACTACCCGGCTCTCGTGGTCGGCGCTGTCGTCGAGTTCCTCCTCAACTTCGTCGCGCTCAACAATGGCATACTCGGCATCTTTCTCAACCTCTTCAGATGTACGTCACCACCACACGCACGTGCGGTTTATTATACGCACATTCACATGGGATGGGACTAACATATATATGCCATGCATGCACGAATTAATGTCTGAATATGCTGCGGGTGCGGGCTTGCTAATGATACTAATACGTGCAGCACCTGATGAACAACGCCAATGAACGACCAAAACTTCTTGGACATTTTAGGGAAAAAAACTTGAGGTCGTTATTTTGCAATTAACATAAAAGTTGATATTGACTCGCAAGAGGAATGATGTTCAATTCATTAAGCACGTGTTGTAGCTAATAACGCCACACTGCTTACTGATGTTATGCATGACGTATTAATTATAACGTGCACCGAGAGAAAGAAGAATGCATGCATAGTTACTGAAACTGAAGCGTGTACGAACGTCACAGTACGATGGTCGTCGCAAGGTAAAGTGACAAAGCAGTACAATATGACCCCAGAACGTCTCTCTCTCTCTCTCTCTCTCTCTCTCTCTCTCTCTCTCTCTCTCTCTCTCTCTCCATTATATCGTCTTTCTATTTCTCATCTTTATGGGACGTACGTTCTTCTTATTTCTTGTGCTACAATTTGTTTTCTTTATGTTTTGTTTGTTTTCTCTTCATTATTATTGTATGTGTCCTTTGCTAATTGAGCTTTCTGTTGTGTTAGTTTAAGCATTTGTTAACTTTCTGTGTTAGTTTAAGCATTTGTTTGTGCCTATCTCTTTGTTGTTTCTTATTACACATGATTCTGTTTTCGAACAGATCGTTTTCTTTTTACAAGCCAATTATTAAGGCCCGTCTCTCTTGTTTATTTCTTATGGTTTCGCTTTCCAATTTTTAAGCCAGTTTATGCTAGCAAAAGTGTCTCGGACAAGATCAAGCGCAGAAAATACGCACCTGCTCCTCACTCTTCTTTATATTTTTTTTCTCCATTTGGCAACTTTTGCTTGTCGTTCATGTATATGCATGACCCTTTCACACATATGATCAGAAGATAAGCACATGCAAGACGATCTCGCGTGGATATGATGCATGGATCAGACCTAACCTCTATATCATCACCAAACGCTCGTAGATGATACTATACAATTCCATGATTAAATTATATATAAGTAAAAAAAAAGAACCGTACGTGCATACATAAAATTAAGAATTAATGGCTGCCAATGGACGACATATGCATGGACAGGTAAGCTGGTGATCCCACTGAACCGGGAGGCGCCCAACTTCCGGTCCATGATCGGGATGATCGACGGGAGGACGGAGCTGAAGCCGCTGCCAGCCAGCGGCGGCCCAGAGGACCGGCGGCTGCAGGTGGTGGGCGTCTCCGCCGCCGCCGGATCCGGCGGCGATGACTACTACTTGGACGTGGAGAGCGGCAGCGCGGCGGTGCCGCTGGTGCAGCAGCAGTACGTGAACGGGCGGCTCGTCCGCCTCCGCACCTTCTCCGTGTTCGAGGTGAGCATGATGGCCGCCAAGATCGCCTACGAGAACGCCGCCTACATCGAGAACGTCGTCAACAACGTCTGGAAGGTAGCATTATTATTTTTACAGACCTGGTGAGACAGACAGGTTATATTGAACGATTGTTTGAAATCATATATTCGGAACTTTATATAATTTTGGTAAGAGGTTAGGTCATATATATATATATATATATATATATATATATATATATATATATATATATATATGTATATATATATATATATATATATTATAAAAACATATTTAGCGATCAGGTACTAATATGCATTATAAACATTAATATATTTTTAATACATATTCGATTATAAGGTTAAAAATATTTGATTTCGCGAGAAGAAAGAATGGCATTCTTTAGCAGAGATGGCCGGATTTATAGACAGAGGTAAAAATCGTTTTGACATCTCGAAAGATAACTCTTTCATGGACGACAAGAGTTCCATCATCATCTATCGTCGAGTTCCTGACAGTGACGCGGTAAATGATTGAGTTGGTCTGTGTAGATCGATCAGTGCAGATGACTGTAGATCTTCAGATTATAGAGGGGGAAATAAGTTTTTTTTCATATAAATTTGCAGTAGTATCCTAATCGAATAAACTATCTCAAGTTGTCAATTATGCATGCATGACTACGGCAACACTAGTGCAGAATTGTAGGTATCCAGGACACCCAATCAGTTTGGGACAAGTAGATCGACCACTTTTTCCATGGACTCTAGCTAGTGTACGTGTCTGCAGTTTGGAGTTTCTTCGATCAAGATCTGGATATACACCTACTACGCATATATATATAAACGTTCACCAAGTCACTTAACGTCACTGTCTCACGCTCACTCACTCCCGTAACCACGTGCATATATATATAACTAATCGATCGGTCATAAACAGCTCACAGATCGATATGCCGCCCTCTTAATTAATGAAAAACTTTCATCCGAAATTCTGAAAAATGTCACACGTAGCCATTGTCTAATCTGGCCACACTAATTATACGGTGATTAAATTGAATACAGAAAATAATTAATATCCAAATGTCAAGAAATCACTCCCAGCTGTTTCTTCTACTCTAGCTAGTAGCTAGGAGTATATGTTTGTTGATATAATATACATAACAAGCTAATATAACGGATGCTCGTTCCATCTGTCTGTGTGAATTTGCAGTTCCACTTCGTAGGGTTCTACAACTGCTGGAACAGTAAGTAGTAATTCGTTGCAGTAATTAATTTTCATATATAACCAATTCAGATCGATCTGGATTCTAGCTAATACAATTAATGTATAATAATTACACACGTACGTACATATGCAGAGTTCGTGGGCGACCACACGACGCAGGCGTTCGTGTTCACCGACAAGGCAGAGGACGCGAGCGTGGTGGTGGTGTCGTTCCGGGGCACGGAGCCCTTCAACATGCGGGACTGGTCCACGGACGTGAACCTGTCGTGGCTGGGCATGGGCGAGCTGGGCCACGTCCACGTCGGCTTCCTCAAGGCGCTGGGCCTGCAGGAGGAGGACGGCAAGGACGCCACGCGGGCGTTCCCCAAGGCCGCCCCCAACGCCGTCCCGGGCAAGCCGCTGGCCTACTACGCGCTGCGCGAGGAGGTCCAGAAGCAGCTGCAGAAGCACCCGAACGCCAACGTCGTGGTCACCGGCCACAGCCTCGGCGCCGCGCTGGCGGCCATCTTCCCGGCGCTGCTGGCGTTCCACGGGGAGCGGGGCGTCCTGGACCGCCTGCTCTCCGTGGTCACCTACGGGCAGCCGCGCGTGGGCGACAAGGTGTTCGCGGGCTACGTGCGCGCCAACGTGCCCGTGGAGCCGCTCCGGGTGGTGTACCGCTACGACGTGGTCCCGCGCGTGCCCTTCGACGCGCCGCCCGTCGCCGACTTCGCGCACGGCGGCACCTGCGTCTACTTCGACGGCTGGTACAAGGGCCGCGAGATCGCCAAGGGCGGCGACGCGCCCAACAAGAACTACTTCGACCCCAGGTACCTGCTGTCCATGTACGGCAACGCGTGGGGGGACCTCTTCAAGGGCGCCTTCCTGTGGGCCAAGGAGGGCAAGGACTACCGCGAGGGCGCCGTCTCGCTGCTCTACCGCGCCACCGGCCTGCTCGTGCCCGGCATCGCGTCGCACAGCCCCAGGGACTACGTCAACGCCGTCCGCCTCGGCAGCGTCGCCTCGGCGTAGCTTTTGGATTGCATGTTCGTTTCCATGCATGTGTATCATTGCATGCAATAATTGGATGAAATAAACAGCAATAAGCTTCATCAGTATTATTATTGTTGTTGTTGAATATATGCATCCTCTCCTCTCTATATAGAATTATAGATACATGAGGCCTGGCCGGCCGCGCACGTTGCTGAACAGTTGAAGCGCTTCCCAAAAAAAAATGTATCAACTGTGAAGCATATATATCCATGCATGCATGTGTGCCCGAAATTTTTGTTTTTAGCCCTTTTTGGGACAAAAATTTACAATTAGACCCGGAAAACTTATATGCATTTTTTGACTCGATACTCGGCGACATGTGTTGTCACACCCGGCTTTAAAGAACAAAGCCAGGTGCATCTCATACATGCGGCAAGAAGACAACATATATAATAACAGAGTGTATAGAGATAAATGTCACAATAATCAGAGTATTTATTACATAGCGGAAGACTTATTACAAAATAAAGGAATAAATATAAAACGAACTAAGGATCGTTGGCGCCAATGTCAACTGAGAAACACCACCTAGATCAGATCAAACTCCTCGCCTTGTGGCTCCTCCTGAACCACCTGTTCTTCTCCTATGGGGGGGTGTGGGACAGCAAGAGTGAGCTCACATACGTTCATCGCTCAACAAGTCGTGGGGAATAATGTGACATGAACTCACCAAAGGTGGGAGCTCATGGAGTGCAAGGCTTATCAAAGAGAATGGTTAAAGCTGAGCATTGCTTTTAATGTTGGTCAAACTTTTATTAGCAATTACTAGATGTAAGTAAATACCAAACCTTAATAAAATAATAGAACAAAATTAATAATAAACTCATGCAATGCAAATGACAAAATTGAATTTAAGTTCCATAATTTAAACATCAGAGAGTCCTGAGCTGCTCATGACCGTGAGCTCGGCTAGTATACCAGTTTTACACTCTGCAGAGGTTGTACCCTTTACCCACAAGTCATGCTACCCATCTGCCAAGGGGTCGCGAATCCCATACACCTCTACCTAGGAAGCGCGACAGGGCAACACTACGAGGCCTTTACAAAGTTCCACTAGCTTCCGAAAACCCGCTACAGTTTATAGGAAGCTCCAATGCAGGGTTCTTGTCTGACCGCCATCGCAGCAAAATCAACCAAGGACCTCCCTACACTGACCACTCCCTTACTGCCCTTGCCCCTTTCGAGTAAGGTAGTCTTCCACTAGCTTTCCTAATTAGTCAGCCAAGGGCGTCCCATTAAACCCTTGTGGTGGCACGTGGTTCTCAAGTTAAGCTCTATGTTCCAATTAACATTAATGAACTTGACATGAACATAAATAGAATAACAAGAATAATTGGAACATAGATATAATAAATGATTATCCCAAAACCATATAAAGCAATAGCAAACTACCCAAGTGATTCAGGGGTAAACAAGGTAATGAGATAAACAATCTAGGGTGACCTATCGGGTCCCATCAAAATTAACCTATGCATGAATAAGTGACATTAAAGAACATTATTGGGTAAAAAGTGGTCAAGGGCACAACTTGCCTTCTATGAGCTCCTGCTCAGCTACTTCAACCTGCTGCTCACCAGGATCCTCGGTCACGGGCTCTTCTACTCGCCACAATACCAACAAGCACAGTGCATATAGAGAAATTAACATTACACCAAACATATAAACAAAATATACAGTAATAATCTACACATTAAAATAAAATCCTAGGAACAGGAATCATGATTTTTGGAGTTATAGATTTTAAGTTATGGATTTTCAAAGGTTCTATGTGTTTAGAATAGGATTAAGTGTGGGATTAATTTTCTTGCTGTTGTCATGATAAAACAGAGACTCTAAGTGGTAGGGAATAATATTACAAAATTTTAGCAACTGGAATGAAGTAATTTGGAGTTCATATGCATTTTCTATGAATTATTGAAGTTCTAGTAATTATTTTCTCACTAAAAACCATTTCCTGATATTATTTATTCAATTTCCCATGACCTCTGGACTGCGCGCATATTAAACAGAGATGCAGGGGGCTCGGGGCAAGAAACCCGAGACACAGCGCATAGTGACTATGGACGGCGGGTTGATTTTAATGAAACCGAGGGGCTATTTTGCAGTTTTGGCTCGGCGAAGGGGTATCCTTGCGCCAGCGTCGTTCGATCAGAACTCGGCTGCCAAGATTAGCCCGAGACGCTTATGAACCCGAGATCATCCTCACACGTTGGATCTGAATCCTATGATCCGCAGCACACTATCAATTCCATCCCACACTCGCCGCACGATGTGAGATCAACGGCGTGGACTTATCCGAGCGAAGGGGTACGCTGGACCTAATCACAGCCGTTCACTATGAATCCAACGGTCAGGGCGCATTCTTCCACTTCGCCGCATTACCCCGGCGGAGGAAAACCCCGCGCGGCGGCGCCCGTGACCGGAGATCCAATCCGCGCACTCGAACGTCCATTTTCTAATTCGGCTTAGCTACAAATTGCGGATGGTACACTGAGCACAGGGATGAGTTTATTACCAAGGATTGTGCGGTGTTGAGCATCCCCGATGAGATGTTGCGGCCGCAAGGTGAAACTCACCCGCCGGTGAGAAATTCCACGTCAATTCCTGGCGCACGACCTCTTCTTCCTTCACAGAATCGCCCGCAACGCAGCGTCCACGTCCACGGCACACACTCCTCACTCCCTCTCTCTCTCCTCTAGTTTTGAGGCCTGCACGGCGGCGGCGGCGGGTTCCCAGATCCCCCGACGAGCACACGACGAATTGGCGGCTGAAGCTAAACGGCGAAAAGGAGGGGGAAGAAGAAGACTCGGTCCGATCCTTTATAAGCGCGCAGGCGACGGAATTGGGCACAACGTCCACGGCCGCGAAAATCGCAATGGCGCCCGCGGAGCTCGGTCTGGTTGTTGGGGACGACGACCTGACCGACGCGGCCCACACGTCACTGGAGCCAGTCACCGCGCTGTGCAACACTCGGGTCTCTGGAGTTCTGGGCCCGCGCGTCAGCGCAAGTGCCTTCAGCACCAGCGCGCGGAGAGTGGGAGAAGTGGGCCGCACGGGTGCAATGGCTAAATGGGCCGAATAGGTGGTAGCCGGCCCGATTCGAAATAGTTATGTTTTCCTTTTTCATTTCTCATTCAAGTTAGCTCCAAATTCAAATTCAAATGTTTTGTGGCAAATTTTTATCCATAGATTATATTATGTCATGACAAGCTCTAGCTTGGGCATACATATTTATACATATTATTTATATTTTTATTTCACATGATATTTGTTTGTTTCTCTTTCCTAAATTTTAGATTCTCTTCTAGTTTTAAATTCCACTTTGGACTTTATCATATTTCTTTTCATATTATCTTATGTTGTCACAAAATGCACACAAAAATAAAATCCCAGCATGATGCACAATTTAATAGTATATCCTTTTATTACTTATTTGTTTTTTTGAATATAGTGTTCACATGTGATGATGCATAAAGATCAAACTCACATAAAGAGAAATTGTTTCTCTATTGGTATTATTTCTAGCAAATTACAAAGTGGGTGTTACAAATCCTACCCCCCTTAAAAAGAATCTCGTCCTCGAGATTTAGGAAGAACGAGGGAAAAGGTGGGGAAAATCTATGTGAAGCTCTTCCTCTCTCTCCCACGTTGCTTCATCTTCACCGTGGTGACTCCATTGCACTTTGCACATCTTTATCACCTTATTTCTCGTAACTCGAGTCAATGTATCCAAAATCTTGATAGGATACTCCGTGTAGGTTAGATCACCTTGAACACTGAGCTCTTCCATTGGTAACTGTTCCTCAGGAACACGGAGACACTTCTTAAGTTGAGATACGTGGAACACATTATGCACATCCGATAGATTAGCAGGTAGTTCGAGTTGGTATGCCATCTCCCCAACTCGCCTAAAGATCAAGAATGGTCCAATGTAGCGAGGGGACAATTTGCCCTTAACTTTGAATCTCCCCATTCCACGAAGTGGTGACACCTTGAGGTACACATAATCTCCCTCTTCAAATTCCAGTGGTCTTCTTCTATTATCTGCGTAGCTCTTTTGCCTGGTTTGAACCACCCTCAAATTCTCTCGAATTATACGGACTTGCTCTTCTGCTTCTTGAATCAGTTCAGGCCCAAAGAACTGTCTTTCTCCAGTTTGATCCCAGTATAGAGGAGTCCTGCATTTCCTGCCATATAGAGCTTCAAAAGGTGACATCTTCAAGCTGGCCTGGTAGCTATTATTATAAGAGAACTCAGCATAAGGTAGACTTTTATCCCAACTCCCTCCATGCTGAAGGGCACAAGCTCTCAACATATCCTCCAAAACTTGATTTGTCCTTTCAGTCTGTCCATCAGTCTGAGGGTGATAAGCTGTACTAAAATTCAACTTTGTACTCATATTCTCATGAAAGCTTCTCCAAAATATTGAGGTAAACTGTGAACCTCGATCAGACACGATCTTCTTTGGTACTCCATGTAAACACACAATCCGAGCCATATATAACTCTGCTAGCTGAGAACCTTTATAAGTAGTCTTCACCGGAATAAAGTGAGCCACTTTAGTCAATCTATCCAGAATCACCCATATAGCATCATATCCTTTCTGGGTGCGAGGCAATCCAGCAATGAAATCCATACCAATCTCTTCCCACTTCCACTCGGGTATCTTCAGTGGATGCAGTAGTCCAGCTGGCCTCTGGTGTTTAGCCTTAACTCTTTGACATACATCGCACATAGCCACATGTGCAGCCACATCTCTCTTCAATCCATACCACCAATACTTCCGCTTCAAATCCTGATACATCTTAGTACTACCAGGATGAATAGAATAATCCGAATCATGGGCCTCCTTTAAAATAGTCTCTCGAAGGCTTTTAATATCAGGAACACACATCCTGTCCTTGAACCATATAGTGCCTTGCTCATCTTCCGTAAATTCTGGACCTCGACCTTTAGTAATCAGATTCTTAATCTCTTGTATCTTAGCATCATCAATTTGTCCTTTGCGGATCTCTTGCTCCAAAGTAGGTTCCACATCAATAGTAACTCCTTCAGTGTGAGCAACTATCCCCAGGTTAAGTCTCATGAAATCCTCAACAATCTCATCGGGTAGCTGGGCAACAACAGCTGAATGAACATGCTCCTTTCGACTCAAGGCATCTGCAACCAAATTTGCCTTGCTCGGGTGATAGTGAATCTCCAAATCATAATCCTTAATAAGCTCCAACCAACGGTGTTGCCTAAGGTTGAGATCCTTCTGAGTGAATATATACTTTAAACTCTTATGATCCGTGTACACTTGACACTTGGTTCCCATGACATAATGTCTCTATATCTTAAGAGCATGCACAACGACTGCCAATTCTAAGTCATGAGTGGGGTAATTCAATTCATGTTTCCGTAACTGACGAGAAGCATATGCAATCACATGTCCTTCCTGCATGAGCACACATCCTAAGCCTTGGCCACATGCATCACAATAGATATCAAATCCTTTCTGTAGGTCTGGCATAACCAATACTGGTGGCGACATCAATCTTTTCTTCAATTGATCAAAGCTGTCTTGGCACTTCTCGTCCCACTTAAATTCTCTTCCTTTCTCCAAAAGCGAAGTCATAGGTTTAGCAATCTTAGAAAATCCTTCAATAAATCTCCGATAATAGCCAGCAAGTCCCAAGAAACTCCGAATCTTCGTAACTGTAGTGGGTACTCTCCACTCCATTATCTCCTTAACCTTAGCATGATCCACTGAAATTCCTCCATTAGAAATGATATGACCAAGAAATGGCACCTCGCCAATCCAAAACTCGCACTTGCTAAACTTGGCATATGGCTGATTATCTCTTAGCTTCTGTAGCACCAATCTCAGATGTTCCTCATGATCGCTATCACTCTTGGAATAGATAAGAATATCGTCGATGAATACTACGACGAATCTGTCCAAATACTCCATAAACACCTTATTCATCAAGTTCATAAAATAAGCTGGTGCATTGGTTAATCCAAACGACATAACAGTAAACTCATATAATCCATATCGAGTCGAGAAAGCCGTCTTGGGAATATCCGATGGTCTAATCCTCATCTGATGGTATCCCGATCGGAGATCAATCTTTGAGAATACCCTAGCACCTCTCATTTGATCAAATAAATCCTCAATGCGGGGTAACGACTACTTGTTCTTCATGATAACATCATTAAGGGACCTATAATCCACACACACATCCTTTGCGATCCATCCTTCTTCTGTAGAAACAGTACTGGTGCTCACCAAGGTGAGGAACTCGGACGTACGTACCCAGCCTCTTGCAACTCCGTTAACTGCTTCTTCAGTCCCTTTAACTCTTCTACAGACATCCTGTATGGCCGTTTGAAAGTAGGGGCAACCTAGGTAAGGGATCAATGACAAACTCAACTTCCCTATATGGTGGCATCCCTGGTAACTCTTCTGGGAAGACATCCGAAAAATCTCTAACCATACGGATGTTGACACCAACAAACTTCCCATCTACTAAGAATGTCACTAGTCTGGTGGCGGTAGTTACTGCAATTCCAACTTCAAATCTTTCTCCTTTGGAACTGGTGAGTTCTATGGTTCCTTTAGCACAGTGTATAAACTGCCTTTACCTTTCTTAACCACGACATACCAAGGATCACGTCTATAGTGCTCTCTTCTAACACTATAGGGTTAGCCCATGTGGGTTAGAAACATAGGGGACGAAAGAAAGGATTGTAGACAAGGCAGTGATTACGAAGCATGTTACTTTGGAGAATTTATTAGCTAAGTGTGTCACCTACTAAAGCTAATTCATTACCTTATGGTGGTACATGCTAAGATGCCCGTCTATACTATTTCAATCAATCAAAGAAGCAAATCAGGCATTGATCATCAGCACAATCAACCAACTTTTTTTTAATAGAGAAAATAATTTTAATTTTTGTCTTAGGTCTCCTATCTCTTAAAAAGGTCATAAATGTAGGATTCCAAAGTGTGAAATCCATCTTGTCTCAGAGTAGAAACGGTAAGAATCATCAGAGTAGAACAGTAGAAGTTGAGATAGGATCAAGATAAGTATAGAGAGAATCAGAGTAAGGTAAGTAGTGAAGGGTTTGTCCATTTCTATCTAGGTCTCGTCCTACAGTCAACATTTCCTCTGATACCACTTATGTCACACCCGGCTTTAAGGAACAAAGCCAGGTGCATCTCATACATGCGCCAAGAAGACAACATATATAATAACAGAGTGTATAGAGATAAATGTCACAATAATCAGAGTATTTATTACATAGCGGAAGACTTATTACAAAATAAAGGAATAAATATAAAACGAACTAAGGATCGTTGGCGCCAATGTCAACTGAGAAACGCCACCTAGATCAGATCAAACTCCTCGCCTTGTGGCTCCTCCTGAACCACCTGTTCTTCTCCTATGGGGGGTGTGGGACAGCAAGAGTGAGCTCACATACGTTCATCGCTCAACAAGTCGTGGGGAATAATGTGACATGAACTCACCAAAGGTGGGAGCTCATGGAGTGTAAGGCTTATCAAAGAGAATGGTTAAAGCTGAGCATTGCTTTTAATGTTGGTCAAACTTTTATTAGCAATTACTAGATGTAAGTAAATACCAAACCTTAATAAAATAATAGAACAAAATTAATAATAAACCCATGCAATGCAAATGACAAAATTGAATTTAAGTTCCATAATTTAAACATCAGAGAGTCCTGAGCTGCTCATGACCGTGAGCTCGGCTAGTATACCAGTTTTACACTCTGCAGAGGTTGTACCCTTTACCCACAAGTCATGCTACCCATCTGCCAAGGGGTCGCGAATCCCATACACCTCTACCTAGGAAGCGCGGCAGGGCAACACTACGAGGCCTTTACAAAGTTCCACTAGCTTCCAAAAACCCGCTACAGTTTATAGGAAGCTCCAATGCAGGGTTCTTGTCTGACCGCCATCGCAGCAAAATCAACCAAGGACCTCCCTACACTGACCACTCCCCTACTGCCCTTGCCCCTTTTGGGTAAGGTAGTCTTCCACTAGCTTTCCTAATTAGTCAGCCAAGGGCGTCCCATTAAACCCTTGTGGTGGCACGTGGTTCTCAAGTTAAGCTCTATGTTCCAATTAACATTAATGAACTTGACATGAACATAAATAGAATAACAAGAATAATTGGAACATAGATATAATAAATGATTATCCCAAAACCATATAAAGCAATAGCAAACTACCCAAGTGATTCAGGGGTAAACAAGGTAATGAGATAAACAATCTAGGGTGATCTATCGGGTCCCATCAAAATTAACCTATGCATGAATAAGTGACATTAAAGAACATTATTGGGTAAAAAGTGGTCAAGGGCACAACTTGCCTTCTATGAGCTCCTGCTCAGCTACTTCAACCTGCTGCTCACCAGGATCCTCGGTCACGGGCTCTTCTACTCGCCACAATACCAACAAGCACAGTGCATATAGAGAAATTAACATTACACCAAACATATAAACAAAATATACAGTAATAATCTACACATTAAAATAACATCCTAGGAACAGGAATCATGATTTTTGGAGTTATAGATTTTAAGTTATGGATTTTCAAAGGTTCTATGTGTTTAGAATAGGATTAAGTGTGGGATTAATTTTCTTGCTGTTGTCATGATAAAACAGAGACTCTAAGTGGTAGGGAATAATATTACAAAATTTTAGTAACTGGAATGAAGTAATTTGGAGTTCATATGCATTTTCTATGAATTATTGAAGTTCTAGTAATTATTTTCTCACTAAAAACCATTTCCTGATATTATTTATTCAATTTCCCATGACCTCTGGACTGCGCGCATATTAAACAGAGATGCAGGGGGCTCGGGGCAAGAAACCCGAGACACAGCGCATAGTGACTATGGACAGCGGGTTGATTTTAATGAAACCGAGGGGCTATTTTGCAGTTTTGGCTCGGCGAAGGGGTATCCTTGCGCCAGCGTCGTTCGATCAGAACTCGACCGCCAAGATTAGCCCGAGACGCTTATGAACCCGAGATCATCCTCACACGTTGGATCTGAATCCTATGATCCGCAGCACACTATCAATTCCATCCCACACTGGCCGCACGATGTGAGATCAACGACGTGGACTTATCCGAGCGAAGGGGTACGCTGGACCTAATCACAGCCGTTCACTACGAATCCAACGGTCAGGGCGCATTCTTCCACATCGCCGCATTACCCCGGCGGAGGAAAACCCCGCGCGGCGGCGCCCGTGACTGGAGATCCAATCCGCGCACTCGAATGTCCATTTTCTAATTCGGCTTAGCTACAAATTGCGGATGGTACACTGAGCACAGGGATGAGTTTATTACCAAGGATTGTGCGGTGTTGAGCATCCCCGATGAGAAGTTGCGGCCGCAAGGTGAAACTCACCCGCCGGTGAGAAATTCCACGTCAATTCCTGGCGCACGGCCTCTTCTTCCTTCACAGAATCGCCCGCAACGCAGCGTCCACGTCCACGGCACACACTCCTCACTCCCTCTCTCTCTCTCTCCTCTGGTTTTGAGGCCTGCACGGCGGCGGCGGCGGGTTCCCAGATCCCCCGACGAGCACACGACGAATTGGCGGCTGAAGCTAAACGGCGAAAAGGAGGGGGAAGAAGAAGACTCGGTCCGATCCTTTATAAGCGCGCGGGCGACGGAATTGGGCACAACGCCCATGGCCGCGAAAATCGCAATGGCGCCCGCGGAGCTCGGTCTGGTTGTTGGGGACGACGACCTGACCGACGCGGCCCACACGTCACTGGAGCCAGTCACCGCGCCGTGCAACACTCGGGTCTCTGGAGTTCTGGGCCCGCGCGTCAGCGCGAGCGCCTTCAGCACCAGCGCGCGCGGAGAGTGGGAGAAGTGGGCCGCACGGGTGCAATGGCTAAATGGGCTGAATAGGTGGTAGCCGGCCCGATTCGAAATAGTTCTGTTTTCCTTTTTCATTTCTCATTCAAGTTAGCTCCAAATTCAAATTCAAATGTTTTGTGGCAAATTTTTATTCACAGATTATATTATGTCATGACAAGCTCTAGCTTGGGCATACATATTTATACATATTATTTATATTTTTATTTCACATGATATTTGTTTGTTTCTCTTTCCTAAATTTTAGATTCTCTTCTAGTTTTAAATTCCACTTTGGACTTTATCATATTTCTTTTCATATTATCTTATGTTGTCACAAAATGCACACAAAAATAAAATCCCAGCATGATGCACAATTTAATAGTATATCCTTTTATTACTTATTTGTTTTTTTGAATATAGTGTTCACATGTGATGATGCATAAAGATCAAACTCACATAAAGAGAAATTGTTTCTCTATTGGTATTATTTCTAGCAAATTACAAAGTGGGTGTTACATGTGTCCTCGAAGGCCGCACCTCACCGTCGGAAGTTATGTCACCCATTGTTGTTACCTCGTATTTACCCAACTCCTCATCAAAGCATTGTACCTCATGTCTATGGACACGTTCCTTTGCATTATTAAGGTGTGTTGTTTGTTTAGGTGCCCATCTCTGCTCTCGCGTCTGCATTGCCTTAGCCTGTGCGTGTCTATCATTAAACCAAGCCACGAGCCTATAAAAAGTGAATGTTACTATATCATTGACTGGCATGCCGCGTATACCCTTGAGCACACTGTTAAATGACTCGGCCATGTTGCTAGTCTGAAACTCAAACCTCCAGCCACCTTCGTCGTAGGCCCTTGTCCATTTCTGCGGTTCCCTCAGCAATCTAGCAATCCAGTTCTTACCTTCAGCATTTGTTGCATCTTTTAGTTCCTTCAACTTATCCTCGAAAAACGAAACCTCCAACTGTCGACAGACCTCCTCAAAAAGGGGGAAGTTAGCCTTGCTACGATCCTTTCAAAGAAGATTTTCTGCTAGATGTCGAGTGCATCATCTGTGGTGCATGGGTGCGTAGCCAGGAATCTGCTCTTGCACTGCATTAAGAATACCTTGGTGTCTGTCAGATATGACACCAACCTCGCGACTAGGGCCCACGACATGGATCCGAACAAGTCGCAAGAACCAAGACCAACTATCTCTGTTCTCCCTCTCCACCAAAGCAAATGCCAAAGGAACCAATGCGTTGTCTGCGTCACATGATATGGCAACCAACAATGTGCCCTTATACTTCCCAAGCAGAAAAGTACCATCAATAGAGAGCATGGGACGACAATGCCTGAAGGCCTCTACGCACTGCGAGAAACACCAGAAAGCACGAAAGAAGATCTCTCTACCGTTCCTCCATTCATTATGTTTAGGGATGTACTCGTAATGCATGCTTGGGTTTTTTGCTTTGATTGCATTGAACAATGCTGGTAACTTCTCGTAACCCTCCTCCCAATCCCCGTATATCATCTTCCATGCTCGCTGCTTTGCCCTCCATGCTTTCCCATACTTGATCCTGTAACCAAATAGCTCCGAAGTCATGGTCATAATTGACTTCACCTTCAAGTTTGGCTGACCCTTCAATATCCCCAATAGCCTTTTTGCAATTAGGGTAGATGACAACTGACGATTCTTAGAGCTCAGCTCTGCCTAGGCACAAGTGTGTGGACCTACAATTTTGGTGATCTTAAACTTTCCGGTTTCCTTCTGCCTTCGGGCACATACCCTCCAATTACATTCCGACACCTCGCACACAACTGTGTAACGACGCTGTGCATACGAGTGTCTCACCTTGAACGGCCTCTTGCGTTTCACAAAATATTCCTGTAGCCATCGTCTCAGTGTAGGCAGGTCCTTGAAAAGTAAGCCTACCTTAATCTCAATGTTGTCGGCGTTATCCGGAGCCTCTAGCAGTTCATCATCACGTCCTTCTGCATATGCACCGATGGAATGACTTAGACTGCTAAATTCATGTACTGCAGGGTCACGCTCGGGACACAAACGTCTTATGAGTTCAATTTCTTGCTCGGTCATTTCTTGAACCGGACGGTCATCATCAGAATCTAAGGCCCGTGCAACCTCATATGGCACCTCCTCATCCTCAATCTGAACATCAACACTATTTGATGCCCTGCATATGTTGTCCATATTGTATGATACAGGCACATCAAGATAAGCACCATTATCTAGTTGTGGAGATCTTGCATCGCGTTGAAGGAGGAAATACTACATTAAAAAGTCTAATCAAACGAAATAACGATGGATATGAACAACGTGTTAAAACACTTACTAGGATGATCCTGAATTGGATCTTGGGTCAATGGGATCTCCTGGGGGGTACCACCGGATTAGAAGCCCCACAAACGCCGTGAAGAGGACGAGAAATCTCATACTCGTTCGGGCCCGATTAATCATCGGGCACAACAACCACTTCTTCTGGAAGCTCTAGCAAAGGAGCTTCAATACGAGATGCATTTGGCATTTGTGGAGACAACCCGACTGGAGCATCGCAATGACTAACATATAACTTTCGAACAACCACATCCAAACATGGTGGAACAATCGTCTTCACAATTCTGACATATCTCACCCAATCATCTTCTGAGGCAATGGGGATCAACCGTCGGACAACTGTTCCATATGTAATATGGGACAACAAACCTTGAATTGATATTCTAGGGTCGTTTATATTGCAACTAATCTCCTCACAAGCTCGAGCGAAAATCTGGCCAAAATATGGTCTTTCATCGAACATCATGGTCACGTTCTTCATACCATAAAAACTAACATTCTCATAAACATCTGTCTCCACGCTTCCTCCATGGTATAGTGTCACTAGGGTGTCCATCTATTGCAAACACATATTACTAACTCAATATCCATTAAATATGGTATCTGACTAACACTATCAAGTAAAAAAATGGGCAGCACCTCCCCTATATAGTCAAGTTTCGAAAACCTGCAGATAAACATTCAGCACGATGGCTGAACATATAAAAGTACTAAATAAACCCTAAGCTAAATAAATGCTAAACAATGTTAATTAACACTGACTACTCACTTACCCGTAAACCATAAACCATAAACTATACTACAAAAATAATACCTAAACCTAACTAATTAATAACAAATAAATACAGAAAAATTAAAGAATAATTAAAAATGGCACATGGCATGAGAACTAATTACAAATAACTTATAACAAACATCTAAACAATAACTAACTAATTAATATCAAATAAATTAATTCAAAATTAGAAAACAAAATATACCTTTCAATGGGGTCGGAGGGAGAGAGGGAGCAGGCGACAGGGGGCCGGGCGGGCGGCACTGGGGGCAGCGGCGGCTCGGGCGATGGGGTTGGGGGCGGCGCGGCGGCTCTGGCACAGGAAGGAAAACGACGGGAGTGGAAGAAAGGAGAAATGTAGCTTGGGCGCTTAAGTCCTAGCTCGGTGCCAAGATCTGTGGCACCGAGCTAGGCGCCACGGTAGCCGCCGCGTCAGCAAGCTCGGTGCCATAGGTCCAGGTGCCGAGCCGTGTTAGCTCGGCGCCATTGGCTGTGGCGCCGAGTTTTGGATCTAAAGTTATATTTAAGTATTCTAGGGGTCTAAACGTAAATATTTTTCGAAAATAGAGCTGAAAAACAAAAGAAATCGGCATGTGTGCTGTGAGTTGTGGCTGCCTTCCTCGTGTCGTCAAACGATCCACACTGTGCTCACTGTTCTGTTCAGCACAGAGGTCACTGAACTAATAGCTAAGTAGCTAGCTAGGCAGGCTGGACAGATTATATTATAATCATGCATGCTTCGCGCCTCCATTTTTTTTTCATTTTTAAGGCGTATATATCAGTGAAAATGCCTTTAAATTCAAACATGGTTGGCCTGTACCACTAGTCAAAGTGACTTTTAGTTTTGTCTCCAGCTGGGAGTACATGTGACATTTCGTTGTGAAGGTAGATAAGAATGTACTATTGAATTATATCTATCGTCGTATCACTATCAAACGGTATCTATCTCCTAGCATTAGTTTTTATCTATCCTAACTTTTTATGTTTGGTCTCTAACGTCACATCAACGTTCTTTAACAAATTTTTGTTGTAAATAAAATGTGATGTTTCATTGAAAGAAAAACAATTATTCAACACATAAATAAGCAAATAAAATTTATTTAGCCCATAAAGAAAATTATTTATCTCATAAAGAATAACATCTAATTGTTGTGATGTAGATCCTAAATATGCTTAATTAAATTATTTTGGAGTTGATCATGCAACAGGCTTGCACGGAGTGTTGTTTCTCACTGAAGGATGCATGGTGCTACAAAGCTCGTAGTGCTTGGTGAATGACGTTTGGTTGCAACGGAGGACTCGACTGTCTCGTAGTCGTTCACTTCATATGATCCTTCATGCTCATCCTCAATGATTATATTGTGCATAATGATACATACGCACATGATCACACTATGTACCTATTGGGGGTCTGCTTCGTCGCCGAATGTCTCATAAGAAGAAACACCTTCGGAAGTTTGACACGAAGCCGAAGCTATCAATCAAAAGGCTTCAGAGCACATTTTCAAATGCACCGACTTAAAGATGAAATGACCAACTGGCCCATGATAATTTGTATTATTGTAAACCTTTGTAAAGTTCATGAATGTAATTCCCCACAGGCTGCGTCCTGTGCCTATAAATAGATGAACAGTACCCCCGTACTGTTCACGCTATCCTGTAATCGCTCGCGCGCAGCACTTGAATTTTTGCCTTCTGTCAAGCCGAAGGTATAAATATAATTAAATATCGTATTTAAATATTCCAGTTTGTATAATGAAACATATGGATGATATAATGTGTTTGTTCGTGCTATCTTACATGTTTCATATGTTTCATCATTCATTATCTTATAATCGTGATGATGAAGGTACGTCCTTCATGACCCTCGTCCGAAGATCGTTATATCCTAAGGGAAATAATGCTTCGAAGGACGAAGGACTTTAACATTTAATATTTTGTGTTGCCTTGTTCTTAATTCATAGCATTTGAGAACAAGTCCCCAACATTGGCGCCCACCTCCGGTGAACTCACTTCCACTTTTGAGTTGAGGGCTTCGTCCAACAACCAAGCTGAAGCTGCTTTGGCTACGAAGCTGGTGCTCCCAATAACAGGCGGTTCATGCTCAGAGCCAGCCAACAAGAAGCAGAAGAAGGAGGCTCAGAGAAGGGTGCAGCATGTTGGAGTGCAGGGACCCTTCATCAAGTCAAAATGGTCCCACATCCCAATTACCTTCTCCCAGGAGGACCTTCAGCTCAAGGATTATCCTCATAATGATGCTATGGTCATATCTTGTGTCATCAAGGGATTTCTGGTCCACAATATTTTGGTTGATACAGGCAGTGCAGCTGATATCATATTTGCTAAAGCCTTCAGACAGATGCAAGAGCCAGAGGACAAGATTCATGATGCTACACACCCTCTTTGTGGCTTCGGAGGAAGGCATATTACAGCGCTCGGCAAAATCACGATGCCGGTGACCTTCGGCTTCGTCCACAATACAAGGACTGAACAAGTTGTGTTTGACATCGTTGATATGGAATACCCCTACAATGCAATCATTGGTCGTGGAACACTCAATGCTTTCGAAGCAATACTTCATCCAGCATATCTATGCATGAAGATACCTTCGGAACAAGGACCCATTGCTGTTCATGGTAGTCAGGAAGCTGCTAGAAAAGCTGAAGGAAATTGGACAGATTCAAAAGCAATCCACAACATAAATGGAAATGAAGCTTGTGAACAGTACAAGTATAGAAGAGAGAAGGCGGCATCGGCTGATCAGCCGAAGCCTATGCTTCTATATGAAGACATAGCAGAGCAGAAGGTACTGCTGGGATCTCAGTTATCTGAAGAGCAGGAGAAAACCTTGATAAGGTTTTTATTCAACAACAAAGATGTGTTTGCTTGGTCATCCAATGATCTTTGCAGTGTCAATAGAGATGTCATTGAGCATTCACTCAATGTCGACCCGTCTTTCAGGCCAAGAAAGCAGAGGCTTCGGAAAATGTCCGATGACAAAGCTGAAGGTGCTCGAAACGAAGTGAAGAGGCTTCTTAGTGCTAGCGTTATCAGAGAGGTCAAATACCCAGAGTGGTTAGCTAACACTGTTATGGTGAAGAAGGCAAATGGTAAATGGAGAATGTGCATCGATTTTACAGATCTTAACAAGGCTTGTCCAAAGGATGAGTTCCCATTGCCAAGAATAGATTCTCTAGTAGATGCAGCAGCTTCATCAGAGCTTATGAGTTTACTAGATTGTTACTCAGGCTACCACCAAATCTGGATGAAGAAGGAAGATGAGCCGAAAACTAGCTTCATAACCCCAGTGGTACATATTGTTATCTTTGGATGCCTGAGGGGCTCAAGAATGCTGGAGGAAGCTTCAGCAGAATGACAGCCAAGGCCCTTCATTCTCAGATAGGCAGAAATGTGTTAACATATGTTGATGACATCATAGTAAAAAGCACGAAGCAAGAAAATCATATCACTGATCTACAAGAAACATTTGCTAATTCCAGGCAAGCTGGCCTGAAATTAAATCCTGAAAAATGTGTCTTTGGAGTAAAGAAGGGTAAGTTCCTTGGTTGCCTAGTTTCAACGAAGGGGATCGAAGCTAATCCAAGCAAGATCGAAGCCATACTTCGAATGGAACCGCCAAGTACGAAGAAGGGGGCCCAACGATTAGCAGGAAGATTGGCTTCATTGAACAGATTTATATCTAGATCAGTAGAAAGAAACTTGCCATTCTTTGAAATACTAAAGTCAGCCGAAGTCTTTCAGTGGGGTCCATCTCAACAGAAAGCCTTCGAAGAACTGAAGCAATACCTGATTGATCTAACAACATTAACTCCACCTGCGCCAAGGGCTCCGTTACTATTATATGTGGCAGCTTCGCATTCTGCAGTAAGTGCAGCGCTTGTGCAGGAAAAACTTGAAGGACAAACTAAAAAACAAGCCCCAGTATACTTTGTCTCCGAAGTCCTCAGTTCATCAAAGAAAAACTATACAGAATTGGAGAAGGTGCTATATGCTGTCTTAATGGCCTCCAGGAAGCTTCGGCACTACTTTCAAGCATTCCATATAATTGTTCCTTCATCACAGCTTTTGAAGGATATTATGAGGAACTGAGAAGCTACAGGAAGGATTGGAAAGTGGGCTGCGGAACTCAACGAATTCAACATTGATTATGTGCTTAGATCCTCGATCCAGTCCCAGGCGTTAGCAGACTTCATCGCTGACTGGACGCCAGGAGCTCAGGAAGAAGAAGCAAATAAAGATGACGAAGCTTGGACAGTGTTCTGCGACGGTTCCTAGGGAACCTTCGGGGCAGGTGCAGCTGCTGTTTTAGTTGCACCTTCCAAAGTCAGAACATGCTATTGAGTAAAACTTGATTTCAGCTGCACAAATAATATTGCTGAATACGAAGCTTTGCTTTTGGGGCTTCGGAAGTTAAAGGCAATGGGGATAAGAAGGGCAGTTCTTAAAACCGATTCCCAAGTTATTTCTGGTCATGTTGACAAGAGTTGTAGAGCAAGAGACCCGAAGCTTGAGAAATACCTGGATACAGTTCGAAGGCTTGAAGCTTCTTTCGAAGGATTTTCTATCAAGAATATTCCACGAGGAGAAAATGAGCACGCTGATCTGCTAGCCAAGTTAGCGGCACAGGGGCTGCCTTTACGTTCGGAAGTATTCTTTGAGACAATAAGAGCACCTTCGGTGGAACTTCTTGAAAGAGTAGTGCTCAATATATCTCCTGTTCATAGTGAAGATTGGAGAACCGAGATTATTTTCTCCAAGGCAACTGCCTTTCAGATGGCGAAGCTTATAACAAAAGAATAGAGGTAAGATCCCGACCATATGTAATAATAGAAGGGGAGTTATACAAACATGGAGTCTGCTCTCCACTGCTCAAATGTCTATCCAGAGCTGAAGGTATAGAATTGATGAAGGAAATACATGCATGATTGTGTGGATCTCACATTGGATCTAGACCTTTGCTGGGGAAAGTCTTCAGACAAGGATTTTATTGGCCGAAGGAAGCTTCGGATGCAACAGATCTAGTTCAAAAATGTGAAAATTGCCAAAAATGCGCAAGAGATCAGAAACAACCTTCGTCGTTAACCCAACCGATACAACCAACCTGGCCATTGCAAAGATGGGGTCTGGATTTGTTAGGTCCACTTCCACCAGCACAAGGCAATTTAAAATATGTTGTGGTGGCTATAGAATATTTTTCCAAGTGGATTGAAGCGAAGCCTTTGGCCACAATAACTTTGGTCACAGTCCAGAAATTCTTTTAGCAAAACATTGTTTGTCGCTTCGGCGTACCAAAGGCTATAACTGTGGACAATGGAACACAATTTGATGCCGAAACCTTCAAGGAATTCTGTGATAAAATTGGCACGAAGATCCATTTTGCATCAGTCAGATATCCAGAATCAAATGGACTTGTCGAAAGAGCAAATGGTATTATAATGACAGGAATAATGAAGTTAATTTTTAATCAGCCCAAAGGAAAGTGGCCGGAAGAGTTGATTAAAGTGGTGTGGAGTCACAACACGACTATATCAAGATCAACAGGTTTTACGTTATTCAAGCTATTATTTGGTGACGAAGCCATAACCCCAAAAGAAGCGAAAATGGGGTCAATAAGAACAACAACTTCGACTGAGGATGAAGCTGATTATCATGTAGCAAAAGACACTATAGAAGGGGTCAGACTTTAGGCTGTGAAAAATATTAATAAATATCAAGATGAAACAATAAAATGGCGCGACAGAAAAGTCCGGCTGAAAAATATCAAACCAGGGCATCTGGTGCTTCAGAGAGTGGCTAATCCAGACAAAGTAGGCAAGCTATAGCTGAAGTGGGAAGGACCTTTTCTGGTCGTATCTTCGTCAAGGCCCGGTTCTTACAGACTAAAAGATATGGACGACAATGGTATTCCTAGGTCTTGGAATGCGGATGAGCTTCGGCGGTATTATGTATAGATTCATGTAATCTTTTTTCTATTTTTCTATGGCACCCTTTTCCTTTCCAAAGGGGGAGAAAGGTTTTTAATGGGGCCATAGTTTGTAATCTTTTTCTTTCTTATTCAGCTCCACGAGAGCAAAATCCCCCAAATATGTAAATGTAAAATCTGAGCATGCACCATCGAGTGTAGAGAAAAAGAAAAATCAGGGAGAAGCTCGAAAGTCGTCCCTAAGGGGATGCAGAGCACGACGAAGCTACAAAAAGTCGTTCCTAAGGGAGCGCAGCGTAAGTTTTCTGCTCAAAAGTCGTTCCTTAGGGAATGCAGAGCCAAATACTGCCAAAATATAAGGCGAAGCGCGAAAAGTCAACGCGAATACCACCGAAATAGAAGGCAAAGAAGTTCAAAAGACGTTCCTTAGGGAATGCAGAACTTACACCGAAAAATAAATGGTGCAGCCAAAAAATAAACGACAAAGAGATTTCAGTCATTCCTTAGGGAATGAAGGTTGTGGATGAAGCTTCGGATGTGTGTGTTTGGGCATTCATTTGCAAGATACATTACATCATGCATTGCATACATAAACATTCATTTAGACATACATAGGATCATCATCATCATCATCATATCATACAAATACAAACAGTTGCTTCGGCCCTAAGAATGCAGCTTCAAAAGCAGAATCATGCTTCATTGTGTACGGAAAGAAGGGAAGGTGTTTTTCGCCTTCGGCTCAAAAAGTACAAGTTTCGTTCACATCGAAGCACTTCACACATTGATGGAAAGGTAAAAATATATTACAAGGTATGGACAAAATTTACAGAGAATCTAATTCTTAAATTACAATATTCTTTACAAAGGTTAATACGAGAGTTCTTAGAGTTTTTTCCACAGCTAACTATTCAAGCTTCATCACCATCTATTGAGCTTCGGATCATCGGATAAGCTTTGGCTTTGTGCTCATCAGCTTCGTCATCCTGTGCATATTAGTGTTATAAGAAAAATTCAAGTTTAAAGGAAAAGGTAAGTACAAGGTATGGTTTTGTTACCGACTTAAGATGACTTCGAGCTTCGTCACCAGCTAAGCTTCATCCACCCTTCGTCCATACTAGTTTTATAAATCTGTTTCCTATGCTTCGGGCAAGACTAGGAATATCAATTAGATCTGCTGGTGATAAACTAAAGTTGGGTCTATTGACAATCTTTCCATGTGTGCAACCAGATTTCAGGAAGGCAATAGTTGTGCCCCGAGAAGCTACAAGGGCACAGAAATCGCCGTGTCCAGCTATAATTTCATCAAGAGCATCAATTTCACCCTCGATATGTTCGAAGGCCCCTGGCAGGTCTTCAATCGAAGGACTAAATTTTTCATAGCCGGCTCCAACCGAATTGAAGATCTGCTTCAGCCGTTGCACACATCGGCTACTGAACTCCACACATTTGTTTTGAAGCTCTGTCAATGATTTTTTGCAAATTTGAACTTTTTTCGACCTCAGCCTCAAATTTTGCATCAAACTTCTGCTTTTCCTGTTGGAAGCTTTCTGATTTTGAGAGAAGCTTCGTATTCAACTTTGCAATTTTAGCTTCAGCTTCTGCCAATAAACCCTCTGTTGTCTGAAGTTCGAAATCCTTCGTTTCAAGAGCAGCTGCTTGATCTTTTATTTTGCTTTCTAAACCCTCAATTATAACTTCATGCTTTTTATCTTCAAGATCTTGTTGTATTCTTAAAGCTTTACTCAATAGCATACTCTGTGCAGAAGCAACCTTCGTTAGAAAACACCTTCGTTGTTAAAAACAATAAAAAGTTGAAGAAAAGTTTTTTACCTTGAAATTAGAATATAATAAACTACCAACGATATGCTGTCGTCGGTAGCGGATAATGTCTGTCTCAAGCTTCAGGAAACCAATACTCTTTGATAGAGTACCGATAACCTTCGCTTCGGTTTGATCTCGGAGGCAGCCTAACCTTTCATCGTCAACACCGCCGAAGAGTAGTGCTCCTGGTTGATACCCGCAGGATATGGCGTATTCTCTCAACTCTTCTTTCTCAGCCTTCGTCAATTCTTGCCCAATTAAGTTTTGAAAGTTAAAAATTTCTTCTTCTAAAGCAGTTTCGGCTATTTCTTTCTCCTTCTCAGACACTGTAGCCGTGGTTTCTTCGGCGGCTGCAGCAACTTCTTCTGCGGCCATGTCCAGAAGTATCTTATCAATGTTAGAAAGCGTGCTTCCTAGATTTGCATCTTCGGTCGGTTCAGCTTCGGCAGTTGCAGCTTCAGTAGGTGCAGCTTCGGTAGCTGTAGTGTTCTCAACAGCTGGTGCCTTTGAAGCCGAAGCTGGTCGTGGTGTCTCTTCTATAGCTTCTGTCACAGTAATAATTCTTCATTTTTTCGGCCCAGCTGCTTTCTTCGCTATCGAAGGCTCCTTCTTCTTCTGAAAAAGCTTCGTTAGATGTGGCGCCAGTGGACTTAGCTTGATAGGCAAGGATTCGGTCATTACCTTTAGAATTTCTGCCACGTCGGTAGCAGAAGGTGTTGCAGGAGTTTCTTCTTCTATATCAGTCGCCTTCTGCTTCGGAGCCGTAGCCTTTCTCTTCTTCGGAGCAACTGTCGTTGGCTCAGGGCTCAATTTCCTTTTCTTCAGGTTTTCTTCATCTTCTTTTACCATTCTAGCGGCCTGTCTGCCCACAACACTAACAACTCTTTTTCTTTTTTCCCCTTCGACAACTTTGTTCAAACGCTCATAATTAGGATATTCAAGATTTAGTGCATCCATTACTCGATTCAATCTTTGCTTCGGACGAGCGCCGAAGGCTGCAGTTAGCAACTGATCTTCTTTTTTCGTATAGTTCCCCAAAATCTCATTACACATAACTTCGATCCTGTCCAACCATTCTTGGCAGGGTTCCTTGAAGTGTTTTTTGAACTTAAAGTGATAAGGCAGCCGAATGAGTTCACCCTCTTTCTTCTCTTCTTCAAGCTTCGGCATACCCCACTTCCTCAGCGTTGGGAATACTCTGTTGGCTAAGTATTCCTGGACTAGATCCCTAGTTCCAATATGTTCAGACACAATTCTAAACTCATATACAACATCTTGGCATGGATCCCCCGATGTCATGTTGCACTGAGGCCTAGTCAGCCCAAAGATTAGATTCAGTGGGCTTTGAACTAGCTTCTCCTTTCCCTCATCAATTTTAACATAAAACTATTCAGACTTCCAACCGGTCGGCCATTTAGTACGATAGCTAACCACTGGTGTCTTCATATCCTTCCGATAAGCAAAATTATAGCAGCCGAAGTTCTCATGCAATCCGTCTTCTCTAGCCTTCGTCTGATAATGAAGTTCATGTACCCGGCAGAATGCTTCGGCGAGCGGCTCTACCCCTTGACTTCGGAGAGCCCAGATGTACACGCTAAGCCTAACAATGGCGTTAGGGGTCAGCTGATGAAGGTAAATCCCGAATTTTTCCAAGACTTCTGCAATCATTCCGTGCAGAGGAAATCTCAACCCTGCTTTGAAGAAGCTCTTAAAAACTACAACTTCATCATTTTCTGGTTTCGGGACAGTCACTTCCCCGCCAAAGCGAACCAACCCCTTCTCGGCTTCTCTAAAGTAGCCTAGCTTCGTCATCATAGTCATATCAGCTTCAGACACAGTCGATTTCCCAAAATCCAGATGGCTGGGCTTCGATGGCATAATGATGTTATAATCAACCTCTCCTTCATTAGCATCACCCTCTTCAATATCAGCCTGCTCGGTTTTAGCAGCGGGTAATTCTTCGTCAGCAGCGTCTTCAGTCACAACCAATCCCGACCGCCTCATAACTTTGGAGATTGGAGCAGTTTCAGCAGCTTCGGCTTCCTCTCCGTTGCGAGTAACCCTAGCTGTTGAGCGTACCGTGGCCATTTGATGTTAAATTTCTTGTGTTTTGACGAAGTTGAGAATTTTTTATCTTTTACCGAAGCTCCTTCTTATCACAAAGCTAGAGCAAAATGATCCTTCGGTTCAGAATGAAGTGAGCAAGCTTCGGCTGTGGTCAAATTTTTTGGCAGCACAACGATGCAATAGCAGTAAATGTTGTGGTAACTTCACACCTACCCGTCTGTTTATATAGTGCTGCAGGTGGGAAGGTGAATCGTCAAGCCGCTCGCACTCGTTGAACAGTCACCCGCACTCGCTGAACAGTGGACCATGGTGCCCAAGAAGCCGAATCGCCAGATCGTGCGTACCCATTGCATGGTGGGACCATCCTTCACTCGGAATATTTTAATCGTTTCTCAGCAACGAGCTCAGGGAAGGTGTTTTTCGGACCTTCGGCATTCCGAAGTCTGAGAGAATTTTTCACGGGTCGAGCTCATCACGAAAAACGATCAGGCACCGTGAAGGGGCTACTGTTGGGGGTCTGCTTCGTCACCGAAGGTCTCATAAGAAGAAACACCTTCGAAAGTTTGACACGAAGCCGAAGCTATCAATCAAAAGGCTTCAGAGCATATTTTCAAATGCACCAACTTAAAGATGAAATGACCAACTGGCCCATGATAATTTGTATTATTGTAAACCTTTGTAAAGGGCATGAATGTAATTCCCCACAGGCTGCATCCTGTGCCTATAAATAGATGAACAGTACCCCCGTATTGTTCACGCTATCCTGTAATCGCTCGCGCGCAGCACTTGGATTTTTGCCTTCTGTCAAGCCGAAGGTATAAATATAATTAAATATCGTATTTAAATATTCTAGTTTGTATAATGAAACATATGGATGATACAATGTGTTTGTTCGTGCTATCTTACATGTTTCATATGTTTCATCTTTCATTATCTTATAATCATGATGATGAAGGTACGTCCTTCATGACCCTCGTCCGAAGATCGTTATATCCTAAGGGAAATAATGCTTCGAAGGACGAAGGACTTTAACATTTAATATTTTGTGTTGCCTTGTTCTTGATTCATAGCATTTGAGAACAAGTCCCCAACAGTACCTACTGGGACAAAGAATGACCAAGGGTTACGAGAATATGAAATCGAGCCTTGAGCACCCCAAATGTGTGATATCCTAGCCTGGTTGGAATTTGATATCCCGGCCCGATGCTTCATAGGATCAATAGAATACTTACATCAATAAGGTGCATCTTCTTTTTCAAAAGCCTACTTCGAAAGAACCTCTCGGTTAAGCATGCTTGACCCAGAGTAATCTTAGGATGGGTGACTAACCGGGATATTTTTTGGGTGTGCACGAGTGAGGACAAAGTGCACACAAAAGACTCGTGATGGTCTATGGGGGTGGTCTATGATCCTAGAGGACTGCTAGGAGTAAGTACGGCTGGTCCAAGAATAGCCAGGGTGTTACAAATGGTATCAAAGCCGACCCTCGTGGTTTTCACGGACGTGTGTGGTTTTCACAGACACATGTACTTTGGTCCAAAACATTCAAAAACATCTCAATATAAAAGTTTGAGACACCATAAGGTGGAACTTTTTCTCCATTTTGATGTACTCATCGATAGAGTCAGCAACACTATCATATGCAAGCATACATAGGGCAGTTGTGCACTTCTGGTGGGGGGGGGGAACCATTGTCGTTGACTACTTCGGTTCGAAGAGTGGAGTAGGAGGAGTGCTCACCCAACCTCTCCAAGATGTGAAGGAAGAGGTTCCTCCTCATGTGGTACCTTCGACACAAGTAGAGTGGTGGGTAAACATATGAGTCGTTGAAGTAGTCGTGCATCAACCGGTCATGGGCAACTTCACGGTAGCGGTCGATATACCTCCAACACGCCTCGTTTGATTGCTCGATGTGGAAGACTATGAGGTAAGATCCACCTCCTGTTGCATTATATTTTGTTACATCAACTGGAACAACACTTCTTATGTCAATGTCTTGGAACCAGATGAAGACATCGCAATGACGCTTGATTGGAACGAAAAGAGTAAGAGGAAAATGAGGACGTGGTAGAGAAATTTGAAGTGAGGGTTGTGTGAATGAACTCAAGAACTCCTCTATTTATAGACCTAGTTCAAGTTTTTTATTTTTTAAAAAGTTTGAATTAAAAATTGGAACAAACCAATAAAATCATGGCACATGGCAACCGGTGGCGACTACCGATCGAGGCAACAGTGCGAAAAGCGATACTGACCGGTCATGGCCCCAACACAGTCATTACCGACCTTGTGGACTGCTCAACATCTCCAACCAAGGACCTTAGTTTCTTTCTGGACTTAGTCATGAAATCTACTTTATGTACTTGAGTTCATCTCTAAACTTATTATCGAAAAGTAGTTTCTCTCATCACCATCTGCCACGTTTCACCTTGACCAACAACTACACATCAACAATCCATGTAGTCGAGTACGAATAGAAGTCCATGACTTAACTCAAGGTTAATATATGTAACACCACTCCACCGAGCGTGTTACGACTGTTGAGCATAGAAAATGGCGTGCGGACGGTCCGACCCTGAGGGCAGACGGTCCGTGGTGGTGACACATAGAGTCTGCGCGTGTGCAAAATCAGTTAGGGTTCCGAATTTCTTATGGGATTTGTTAGCTAAACTTGTGGGATTAGCTCAAGAATTGACTTGTAACGGGTCCAGACCTCCCCCTTTATATGGATGAAGGGCTACGACTGATTGAACACCCACAATCAATCTAATCAAATCTACTTATTGTTTTTTACCTTATGCATTAGGAGTAGTTCTAGCTTAGCCTCTATCTACCTCAAATCATCACCTCTCTTCGGCTCTACATCGACTAGAGGCATCTTGGGTGGCCTACTGATGCCAAGACATACCATTGGATCTCTCCTCTCCGATGGGGTCACTCCCGGGAGGCAAGATCTAGGCCCGTTGTGCTATCGCGGACCGTCCGAGCCATAGGCGTGGACCGTTCGGACATACGTAGAGAAGGAGACGCTCCTACACCTAGGTCATGGACCGTCCATCTCTATGCTGCAGACCGTCCGTGCCTCCTCAAAGAGCACCGCTAGGCGGTCCGTTCTAGTGCTTGGCACCCAGATCAGCGCCAACACACTTTTTGGCGACTCCGCTGGGGACAAATGTCTAGATCTATTAAAAATCTAGCCCTCAAATGTCCGGTTCTAAAGATCACACTGATATCTCCCCGGACAATATCCTCAAGCCGGCTGTTGAAAGTCTGACGACCGAGGGGCAACAACAATACGAAGACTACATGCGTCAAGCGAACGAGAAATTCTTGTCACAATACACTGTGGATCGCCACTAGAAGGTTGTCAAACATGGAGAGACCGACGTTGCATCTCTTCTATATTCTCTTCAAGTCCCCAACATAAGTAAACCCGATGACATCCAATCTATTAAACATTATGTAGATCAGTAGCAAAATCAAATGAAACAACAGATTAGAGGGTTAGAGAAGTCCATTAGAAAATTAACATGTGCGTTGGAGAAATATGTTGCTCCTTGTTTTCCATCATATTAAACTAGTAATAGGATATCTATGTCTAATACATCGACAACAAAAGGAGATTCACAACCCCATCCATTATATGGTATGGCGATGAACTCATATCCAGGGCAAATACCACCACCGTCGCCCCTGCTTGGCAGATCTATGCCCCTAGACACGGTCAAACCGTCCAAGCTTTTTCCCAGACAGTTCGGCCCTTACGCGGACCGTCCGACTTTCCCTATCGGACAGTCCGAGGCTGCACCACTACCAGCGCGTGGTGCCCCAATAGTAGCAACCACAACCGGACAATTCGAATTTACCACCAGATGGACTGGATACTCATACGCAGAACCTACTGTTGCACACTATGCACCAAACTATTAGACACCACAACAGGAGTACATTCTGCCCCCTACATATTTAAACCATGGCGCACCATACGATCCCAGACCGATCAACATTATCGATCGGTCATGGCAAGAACATCGACATAGCAATGCTCGACCGAATGAGCCCCATAGCCCAGGGTCTGGTGGTCTGCCACCGGGCGCAATGGAGAAAATTTGGGAAGAGATGGCTAGACTATTTCGAGATAGGCTCGGAGTTAGTGTAGCCAGAGTAGGACGGTCATATCAAAAGCCATATGATCACCGGTTTGACATTGTCCCATATCCATAAGGGGTAAGGATACCGGAGTTTTCTAAGTTTTCTGGTGAAAATGGTAGAAGCACACATGAACATATAAGCCAATTCCTAGCACACACGAACATATAAGCCAATTCCTAGCGAATTGGCCAATGGGAAAGCCTTTCATGTTCGTTTATTTTCTTTATCCCTTACTGGTACCACTTTTGCATGGTACGCCACCCTGCCTCCTAATTCCATTAATTCCTAGAATGATTTAGAGAGTAAATTTTATGAGCATTTCTTTTCCGGGGAATATGAATTAGGGTTTGCTGATTTAGCCTCAGTCCGACAGGGACGTGAAGAATCGATTAATGGTTCCGGGACACTAGAAACTGATGTTTCCATGTCACGAACAAAGAGCTAGCAGGGCTGGCTTTTAATAGGTTGCTATCCTACTTAAGAGACAAATTAGATAACACTCAATTAAAAGAGATACAATCAACCATAAATAGACATCAGCGGGCTTTGGCCTGTGAAAGTCAATTTAAAGAGACATTAAAATCGATCACCCGTACTATACATCTAGTAGAGCGTGATAGTTTAGATGATGAACCCGCAGATGTATATATTGCTGAGCTTATTTGGCCAACGAAGGTCAAATCTTCTGCATGTTCTTCTTTACAGCCGGTTCAAAAGAATCGACAAGAATAGGTTAAATTTACTTTTAATATTGGCAAATGCTATAAAATATTTTACGACCTACTAAAAATGGCAACATTAAATTAACACATATTGTTCCTCCTATGGATGGATTAAAAAGACGTGCTTATTGCAAGTGGCATAATTCTTTTTCTCATGCCACCAATGATTGTAATGTTTTTTGTTGATAGATACAATCAACCATAAATGAGGGTCGGTTGGTTTTTCAAGAGATGCAAGTGGACACACAACCATTTCCTGTCAATACAGTAGAACCCACAAGCAAAAAAGTCTTGGTTCGGCCGAAAATGGCCGATAAAGGCAAGGGTGAAAGCGTCATCATTGTTGATCCTTGCACGACAAACATATCGCAAGTAGGGATTGCTCGGAAGGTTCCGGACAAGAAGACTAACAAGTCCAGAGGCGTAGAGGGGTAGCCTTAATTGAGCAATCGAGCATGGTAGCCTAACCCGAGCATCACGGACTGTCTGGCACCTACGCGCGGACGGTCCGGTGCTCAGACAAACGGTCCGGCTGATTCAGCCAAACAGTCCGCCTAAGGACAGGGGCGTCAGCCTTCACACAAAGAAAAAAAAGGGGACACAGGGGCAAAGCAAACATAATGCACATGGTCGGTTGGTAAAAGCCGGTCCTACTTTCGATCAATTGCTCGCCAAATATGCTAGCAAGAAGGCCGTTCTACGCGATCGACCAACAAATAAACCTCGGTCACCTGCTAAAACAAAACGGTCTGACGTCTATTCATCATGTGATGCCAGGATACTTTCCACCCGCCTACTCATCATCGATATATTGTCCTGTTCAAATATGGAATGTACGACGATGAACCCATGGTATATGAATAGTCCCTTTGTTTATTCAGGCTGGGGCACCTCCATTCTATACCTTTTGATCTGTTGATCAGATGGTCATGGCTGAGAAAGATACAATCAGAAATGACCTTTATGCATTAGAGCTCTATTGAATGATCACCCTATTGGTTTGAAAAGCCTATGACTTGCATCAGGCTTAGTTCTTACTTCGGAAACAAAATGATTTATGAGATCTATTGTTTTCTAAAGGGTGCTGGCAGTGCATATGCTTTTGGTTTGTCAACCTCCACCAAAAGGTAGGGCATATGTTGAGCACAGAAAATGGCATGCGGACGGTCCGGCCCTGAGGCCAGACGGTCCGCGGTCCGGACTGTCCGTGGTGGCAGCGCGGATGGTTCGCGCGTGCATAGAATCAATTAGGCATCCGAATTTCTTGCAGGATTTGTTAGCTAAACCTGCGGGATTAACTCGAGAATCGACTTGTAATAGGTCCAGACCTCCCCCTTTATATAGATGAAGGGCTACAGCCGGCTGAACCCCCCACAACCGATCCAATCAAATCTACTTATCGTTTTTACCTTATGCATTAAGAGTAGTTCTAGTTTAGCCCTAGTTTAGCCTCTCTCTCTCTCTCTCTCTTCACCTCTCTTCGGCTCTACGTCGACTAGAGACGTCTTGGGTGGCCTGTCGACGCCAAGACACACCCTATAATCTCTCCTCCCCGACAGGGTACCTCTCGGTAGGCGAGATCTAGGTCCACTGCGAAGAAGACGACCCTCTGCGCCATTGTGGACCGTACGAGCTTCAGGCGCAGACCGTCCGGACGTACGCAGAGAAGGAGACACTCCTGCGCCTAGGACGCGGACTGTTCGACCCTATGACGCGGACCGTCCGTGCCTCCGTGGAGAGCATCGTCAGGTGGTTCATTTCCAGTGTTTGGCGCCCAGATCGGCGCCAACAACAACGATATCAAAACACATGTTACCACACATGCACAAGTTTACATAAATCAGAACCATATATTTGCAAGCATGCATTACATCCAAAAGCATATAAATCACTTTTATATGTCAATACCAATTTATCACAATGTTCCAATATCAAGTAACACAATATTTTTATCGAACACGATTTTACACAAACCTGTCTCACTTGGCATGATTTCAATGCTTTGAACCAACCCCGATGTGGGAACCATAGGATAATAATGACATGTACAACCCACATAAAATGACTCGCATCTTGAGGAGCATCTAAGAGGGTAAGTGCAAAAAAAAACACATGTGACGTATCTTGGTGAAGGAACGTCTCTATCATGGTTCTATAAGTCTAAGATATGGTTCTACTCATATAATCCAGATAAATGAGCCGTGTCGAGAGATTCTAGTGAATAAATATAAGGTTTAGATACATTGGGTTGTATGATTGAGTTTCCTAATTGTATCTAGTGCTTGAAGAACCGTAACATATTATCTAGGTTGTACATGCCCTAAGATCTTGATGGATTCGACAGAGCAAACCTTAAGTCCTAGCTGCCATGTAGTGAGAAATCTCACTTGGCATGATTTCAATGCTTGAACCAACCCCGATGTGGGAATTATGATGGCATGAAATAATGCTCCACGTTACGCAGTAAATGTAATAAGGGCCAATTGTCAGATGTTTGTGCTGGTGTCGCTATACACTGCAGAAAAATCTAAAAAAACTTTCACCGACCAAAAATCACCGTAAAATAGTCATTTCGATTTGAAGCCAATTTTTGTGAATCTTGGCTGTCAACAGGTGTGACAATAGGCTCTCAATTTTACACTATAAGATTTAAGTATCGGATCATATTAGAATCTTACCATATTTCTATTTATTTTTTAACTAAAATTTATTTAGGGCCTTACTATTTTATGAAGAAACATTTAGATCACGATCCATTACCACCTCTAGCTTACTAGTACAGAGAAGCTCTATAGTGACGGTACTAGAGCTATTTGCATGCACTAGCGTTTTTTAGTGCCACCAGTTCTAGGGGCTATTGGAAATCGACCTTTTCACTGGTGGTTTTCTTAAGCAAGCTGCCAGTGGGCAGTTTTATTAAGCAAACCGCCAGTGGAAATAACATTTCTACTGGCGGCTTTATTAAGCAAACCGCCAGTGGAAATGTTATTTGCACTGACGGTTTGCTTAATAAAGCCGCAAGTGAAAATGTTATTTTTACTAGCGGCTAACATTTTCACTGGCGGCTTTATTAAGCAAACTGCTAGTGCAAATGTTATTTTCACGGGCGGGTTGCTTAATAAAACCGCCAGTGAAAATGTTATTTGCATTGACGGTTTGCTTAACATTTCTCGCCAGTGTAAGTTTTCCCGCCCTTTTTCAAATTTTCAAACAAAACTGAATTTTATATTTATTTACACACGCACATATTGAAAGCAACATGAAATTAAATTCTATCATACATTCTATACATCAAAGCCTTTTGTTTACAACCATATATGCTTCACACATTCTATACATCAAAAGTTTTCACCTATATGCTCTAATAACTATCTTGTCTAAGAGATAGTCTACTAACTTCCGTTGGTATTCTAAACTCTGACATAACTAATGTACTGGAAGCATCGTGATATTTCCCTTCAGCGGAAATGACCTCTTTCAATATGAATGTGCATAAGTCTTCAATTATGCTATACAATGCATCTTCGGTCAAGTTCTCTTGATTTCCTTGTTGAAATTTCTGTAAAGGAAGTTTATAAACATCATCTATTCACACTCGATAACACATTTGCATCTTTAATGACATAAATACAAACATGACTATTACTAATAATACCTTGCTAGGGTTTGTGATGTATCGTCTGTTCATTCTCATGAACTCGCACGCATAGAACCCACATAGGACCGATCCTTGTGGTTTCTTGTGGCACTACATAATGGGAGATTGGTTATTTAGTTGCAACATTATGTATGATGTGTATTCATAAATTCACATACTTACCAGCCACTGATGATGGATGTCTAGTGGCACACATTTTTTGGACGTGTCGTACTTTCCACCTTTCCACTTATAGTGCCTAAATGCTCTGTGATCTCAAATAGAATCTCCATGTTATTTTAAAATTCTCATCGATATAAGTATGCATGCATAGAAAAGGCTTACAACTCTAAGATTCTGAGGAATTTTGCATAGGTCGAAGGGTTGTAGTTCAAGGAGTCGAGCACCAGCACCTTTCCAACCTTAGGATAAATGAGGAAGCATATACAATAGTCCCTATATGAATCAAATTTGTGATGCATGTATATTGAAATTATTAATTTTATTTATGCAAAATCACACTTACTTAAACTTGTATGGGGCCATTATGGCTTCCCTGTCTTGAAATTGAAGCATTGTGTTTGCTATGTAGGTGGCGAATCTCGTTTCAAAATCCTTCTTCATAATCTTTAGATGCTCCTCAACTTCTTCGTCTGTCTTTCTCTTTAACTCTTCGTTGTCTTCCCAGATTCTGAAAGTGTGGCTTTCCTCGGATATCAGTATTGGGTTGAAATTCCCAATCCTTTTACCGACACTAGCACCAGGCTTGGTACCATAAAGGATATCATGTTGATCATGTTGCATTCTACAAGTCACATGTGCATGTCAGATATTGAAATTTTATATAGCTCACTAATAATAACACATATATGTGGAAGTATGAGCATCACTTACAGTGCAAACACCGTCACAAGTTGCACGTCGAGTCTCTAAAGGTTCATCATTAACCACATGCCCTCAAATGCAACAAAGCCTTTTGGTCCGAACCAATAAAATCATGGTATGGTATATGCACACTAATGGCGTCAATGCCAACTGATGATGCCCGCATGTACCAGTCATGCAACCTTTTAATACCAGCCGGGACCTTAGTTTCTCAAAAGGTAGTAGAGGTCTGCCTGGCACATATTTTTAGGCACATTTTTATAATCTGCCTTAGTTGGGATCTTTATCTTTGCGGCCATTGCTTCAGCCTTTTTTGTAGACTCCTCGTGCTCGGCCAAATCAATAGTATGTGACATGAGGTCCCATGCAATCCCTTTAAAAAATCGAGTCGTGCCAGCAGTAGTAGCTTTACTCTTCTTTTTCTCGAACGTGGACACCAATTTTGGTATAGGGAATTTAGATTTCTTTGATGGTCGTGGATTCCTTGATGGCTGTGGAGAAGGTGGATCCTTTGCTGGTGGCGTAGATAGTGGGTCTCCAAGAGGATGAGGAGGAGAAGGTGGTGGAGCCCTAAATGGCGATGCTTGTGGCAGAGACGGTGGGTCAGAAAGAGGATGAGGAGCAGCATGTGAAGATTGAGGAGGTGATGATGGATGTACAATGGGAACTAAAGCTTGAGGAGGTGAAGATGGTTGGGGATGCGACGACGACGGCGCTGGTGGATCAACCAATTCGACATCCCTTCAAGGCCAAAGGATGAAATTTTTATGGCTTGTCCAAGTGTCTCGATACCTTCGTGCCCAATGATGTCTAGCATGTTGTCCTCGGATCCTTGGACGACTGTCTTCACTTCTACCCTGCAATAATCATCTGGAATGTTGCTTCCATGAAACTTGCGTCCTGGGATCTCAATGCTTGTGCCTACTTTCTTCGTACGATGATTGTTAATACCATATCTTATAACTAGTGTGCACGCCATAGGCCTTGTGATGTCATCAACTAGATAACTGCCCTTATTTCCCGTTGACGCGATAGAGTTTGGGATGGTCGTACAATCGGTGGAAGCCGGTGGTTGAGCTGCTGGAATTATTTGCATCTATGGAGTGGTCATCTGTTGAACAGACATCACACTCACCAACTGTTGCATCAATTCTGTAGAAGGATTTGATAGCATTTGAGACATCAGGTCTTTGAACTCTTTCTTGGCCTCCTGCTTAAAATAATCTGACATCTCTTCTTTGTATCGATCACATTTCTTGTACAAACCTTCCCACTGTGGTCCGAATCCTTCCTTCCATCCTTCCTTAGACAAGATTCCTCATAAATGACCAGGATGCTCAGGGTTAACGGGACCAACCATTAGGGTGTCTCTCTCCCTTTGTGGTTTAAATTTTCCTTGTCTCTGCTTAGCTGCCAATGCATATATGTTTTTTGCCGCTTCTTCAACATTTGGATCATCAAAAGATACACCAGCCTTAATTTCTCTTGGTTTTCTAGCATGGATCCAATTAGCCGTCCTTTCACCAAGTTGCTTGGACAGCGTCGTCAATCCTGTGACCTTCTTCTCGGCGTCTTGTTGTCTCCATTTAGAAACCTGGCGCTTGTAACCACCTGTGCCTAAGTGGTGGTGGTACTTGTTCTTCTTAGAGAGTTATGAATTCGCCTTGCTTAGAGATATGAAATTAGGGCTGCTCCTCTGCTCTAGAAATAGTGCCCACTGACCTGCTGAGGTTTTATATTTTTTTGTCGTGTCTAGGCCTTTCTTTGCCAACTTTGTATTCATCTCAGACCTCCAGTTTCGGAAATTGATTGCAAGCTGCTTCATCGTGTATTCCTTCACAAGTTCTTCTGAACCCCGAGACAGAACAAACCTCGTTAATACCTTATTCCATATTTGATTCTTGACATCAAATGACACATCTCTCCAATGTCGGATTGTGATGTCAAGATTATCTCTAACTAAGAACCTAAGTGCATTCCGGAACTTAAGGAGTGCCTCTTCTAGAGCTAGGGGCTGACCTTTCGGGCTCACATATGAGATTTTATATGTTTTGTTAGCAAACTTGTTCAGTCCCCTGTCACCTCTTTTTCGATCGCTATGCTTCCATTTCCTTGACCTCTCAGTGGTTGTATCGGTCGGTTCTGGTGCGTCTTCATCTTGGGTCAGCTCTGGTGCGTCTTGGTATCGTGCCGCAGTTTCATCAAGTATCACACGATATTGAGACAAGACCTCCTATTCATGTAATAAAATGCAAAGCTTGCATGTGTAGTAGACATTGTGAAATCAGCTAATTAGGTACACACACGAAACTAAAGATGTGTACTTTACCTCACACTCTTGTGGATCATAATTAGGGTCACGTTGCAACATACGGCGAGCGGCCCTATCTATGCTAGGACAAGGGATGCTAGGCATTTCATATCCTTCATCACTAGAATTTTCTTGAGAAACACCCTTGTTCATGTGGTCGGGCATTAACTATTGGTCCTTGATTAGAGAACTCATTGAGCTATATATATATACACAAGATTGCAACAAAAATTCAAAAAATTGAACACAAAGACTAGAACAGAAGATTAGAACACAATATATATAATATCATACTAAGTTCTTACATAATACGCAGTCCATCAAACTAAGTTCTTAGATAGTATGTCGTCTTTCAGACTAAGATTAGAACATATATCGTAATTTCTACTCGTCATCGTCCATCAGTGTCGTCCAATCGATCTCCCCATCTTCATCACCGGAGAGGATGATGACTGGCGCTGTTGGCTCCACATGCACGGGCGCGGAGACAACCTCGCGTGCAGTCGTCGAAGCCAAGGAGCCCACATCATGGTGGTGAGTAGATGGGCCCACGACAGTGACACGTTGATGGTGACGCTTCGAGAGAACTCTGCAGTCGCACATGAAAATACAACGTACGACTTCTTGATGATTGAGCCTTAACTGGCGTCGGAGTTTGAGGTGGCAGCGATGGATGAACCGCACCGTTGCCAGCCACCCCGCTAGTGTACGTGCCTTGATGCGCGCTGCGATGGCATCCACCGGGTCCATTGAGGATACGACGACGGAAAAGGCTAGCTTGAACTATATATTGCAAGCTCTCTCTCTCTATATATATACATACACCTTAATAAAACACATGTATAGGAAATGGCCAATTCGGTTGTGAGATGAATCACATGATTTAATCCCAAGCTAGGGTGGAAAATTCGTCTTGCATCCAAAAAATACAAAAAAGTAAAGACGGCGTGGTGGGCGAAGGGGCACTAACCGGCATCGGCGCGGGCATCCTCTCTCTCTCACTCACTCTCTGCAGAGAGAGAGCGCGGATGATCCATAGAGCGACGCCCTAGGGTTTACGACCAGCAACGAGCGAGGCGACTGGCGTGTCTGACGGCGGAGGCGGTGGCAGAGGGGAAAGGGAAAGAGGAAAGAAAGGGACAGAGGGGCGTGGGGGATCGTTGGTGAAGAAACCCTCGGGGACGAAATCCGGCAGCAGCCTAACGACATGATGAAATGAACTGGCACCAGGGGACTTGTAAATTTTTTGGCTCTCGCGCGCCACCCGTTATATAGGCGCAATTTCTACTGGCGGTTGTCATATAGAACTGCTAGTATAAATGGCTTCCATAGACTGTAGAAGCATTTTCTACTGGCGGTAGTCATAGAGAACCACTAGTATAAATTTATTTCCACTCGCGAGTGTCATAGAGAACCACTAGTAAAAATGGCTTCTATAGACTATAGAAGCATTTTCCACTAGCGGGTGTCGTTGAGAACCGCCAGTATAAACATTTTTATATATTGTCTAGTGTACTTTTTATTTATTACATTAAGTATACTTTTATATATTCTCCTTCCTTCCTCCCCCCTCTCTCTCCCTCGCTAATGGAATTAAACATCTTTCCTTGGCCACGAAAATTGAATGAAGACAATGAAGAAATATATATTGTTCTCAAACTTAGTAGACAAGTCCTAACAATAATCAATTACAAGACAAGTTTATAATCTAGGGAGCTATTGTTATGCCTTGTCCATCATGGAATACACATGCAATAATTTGCGTGGGATGCTTCGCTCAATGTTCCTTATCTTGGCTGGATGGAATGAAAAGAGACATGTCGTTGAATTGGTTAAAATGCTCCAAATCAGATACACCACCAACTCCTATAGCTTGTTGTTTTCTAGGAAAAACTACATGCTTTGATTTGTTGGTGCTTTTCTTCTCATTGTTAGAAATGATTTATTCAGCATAGAAAACCTGTGCAGCACGATTAGAAAGGATTCATGGGTCATCTTTGTAACCTACCTTACTTAGATCAAGAAATCTCACCCCATAGTTGTCTACCATGACATGTTTGTCTTCATCCCATTGACATCAGAAAACTGAGATCTGAAATATACCATAGTCTATTTCCCATATGTCCTCAATAAAGCCAAATATGTAATTGCTCACCAGTTTCATTGTCTATGGCCTCGCATCGAACACCATTGTTTTGTGACATACTTCTTTTGTCCTTGGACTTGGTACAAAATGTGAATCCACTAATGTCATAGGTTTGCCATGTCGTGACCTAGCGTGATGGTCCAGATGCCAACCCCTTGATGGTTTGTTCTTCTATTGTTTCTCCATGTGGAATGTCCTTCACCATTAGCCATGTGTTGAACCACTACTTATGTTGCTTCATTACCAAATCATCTGTATGCCCAGGATTTTGCTCGTGAAGCTTATTGATGTGTTGTTGGATAAATGGCTCCATTATCGCTAGCTGATGTAGGATGTTGTGATGTGCCTAAAGTATTGTATTGTAATCGGATCCGGTGGGATGAAGGATTTCTGTCCCATCCTGCCGCTTCCATACAGTCTACCCTCATGTCGTGATGGAGGAAAACCTATTGCAACCTGGTCTTTTAGGATACTATTGCAGAATGGACCTCCAGACTCAATGGCCTCTTCGGTACAGTACCCCTCTATCATGGATGGCTCGGGACGAGCACGGGTTGATACATAGCCGTTCAGTATTGACATGAAACGCTCATACGTCCACATTTCATACAAGTACATAGGACCCAATGCCTCTATTTGTGGCACTAAGTGCACCACAAGGTGCACCATAATATCAAAGAACGATGGAGGGAAACACATCTCAAACTGTGATATTGTCTCCATTGCGAATTCCTGAAGAGATGCCAACTCATCACGATCAATTACCTTTTGTGAAATTCTGTTGAAAAAGTAGCAAAACCATGTGATTGTCATCTTTAAAAACAAAGGATTTATAGCCCTGATGGCAATAGGTAGGAGTGTAGTCAACATGACATGACAATCATGTGAGTTGTAGTTGGTGACTGCCAGGTCTTTCATTGACACAATACCCCGTATGCTAGAGCAGAATCCGGATGGGACTTTCAAATTCTTGAGCCAAACACACATCTCATGTTTTTCATCTACATTAAGATTGTAGCTTGCTGCTGGAAGATGGTACTTCCCATTTTCTTAAAGAACATGATGCAGTTTCTTTTTTATGCCTAAATTTACCAAGTCCGTGCATGAATTGAGCCCTTCTTTTGTTTTGCCCTTTATGTCTAGCAAGGTGCCAATTATGCTTTCAAACACGTTCTTCTGAACGTGCATAACATCGATCGCATGCCACACATCTAACTCTTTCCAGTAAGGCAAGTACTCGAAGAAAATAGACTTCTTCTTGAATATAGCCCCTAGAGCAGGTTTGGCATCCTTCCTTGTATTCTCACCTTTGTCTTCTTCCCGAAAACAAAGTTGATGTTATTGACTATTTCAAAAACTCTATGACCTCTATTGTTACCCGATGGAGGAGTAGAATGTAGTTCACCATTATTGTCGAAGTACTTATCCATCTTTCACATGCGGTACGTGTGTCCTTCCAATAAAAAGTGTATGTGCCTCAGTAAGGGACATGTAAGTAGTTCCATCAATACATACTATGCAACCAACCTTTCCCTTAAACTGGCTTGATAATGTGAAGAGAGCAGGGTAATCATTGATCGTAACAAAAATAATTGCTCTCAGTGTGAATGAATCTTTACGATACTCATCCAACATTTGAACACTTGTTTCCCACAATATTTTCATATCCTCCATTAAGGGCTCCAAAAATACATCCATGTCAACTCCAGGTTGTGTAGATCTAGAAATAAGGATGGTTAGCAAAATGTATTTCCATTTTTGCATCAACCATGGAGGAAGGTTGTTTATGGTGAGGATCACCGGCCATGTGCTATGCTTGCTGGTCCTCTCGGCAAATGGATACATTCCATCAGTACTCAGTGCGAACCTAACTGTTGGGGGCCTTCCTCTTCCAAAGGTCCTCAAAAACTTAGCTAACATGTTTTTTAGTATAACATAGACTGTTACAGGAGGCTTCTACTTCGAGATGAAGGTGTGTGTGGTATGAAGGTGCAGTCTGAATGAAGGACAAGCTCGCTCCGAAGTTGTGGCTGAAGGAGCTTCGACTCAGCACGTTGATGATGGTGAAAGGAGAAACCGACTTAAAGGGGAAAAGACTGCTTAGTCCTCGACACCTTGCCTTATGGTCAACAGTAAATGTCAAGGACATGAATGTAATTTCATCCAGGCTGCGTCCTATACCTAAAATAGATGAACAGTAACATCGTACTGTTCAGGCTGACTCGTAATCGCTCTCGCGTCACTCCCGCTTTTTTCACCTTCTGTCAAGTCGAAGGTACAAATGTAATATAGATATTATTGATGCTTATTCATGCTTATAAAATAAGAATATGAATAGTTCAATGATTTAAAATGATTATTCATATTCCCCTTGTGTTTCATATATCTCTGTTTACATTCTTGGTTACTGAAATGATGAAGGTATGTACTTCATCACCTTCGTCTGAAGATCATTATATCCCAGGGGAGATAATGCTTCAAAGGATGAAGGTCTCTAATCGTTAACAATTGTGTTGCTTTGTTCTTGGTATTTAGCATCCGAGAACAAGGATCAACATTGGCACCCACCTCCGGTGAACTCATCCGACCACCTTCGGCAAGCATCGACCTTCGTCATACCGCCGAAGAAGATAGCCAGGCCAGGGGCTGCACTACAGCCACTGGATGTTAATCAGGAAACGCTATGCGATGCTAGGAGCCAACTTAAAGGGGAAAAGACTGCTTAGTCTTCGACAGCTTGCCTTATGGTCAACAGTAAATGTCAAGGACATGAATGTAATTTCATCCAGGCTGCGTCCTGTGCCTATAAATAGATGAACAGTAACACCGTACTGTTTAGGCTGACTCGTAATCGCTCTCGCGTCACTCCCGCTTTTTCACCTTCTGTCAAGCCGAAGGTACAAATGTAATATAGATATCATTGATGCTTATTCATGCTTATAAAATAAGAATATGAATAGTTCAATGATTTAAAATGCTTATTCATATTCCCCTTGTGTTTCATATATCTCTGTTTACATTTCTTGCTTACTAAAATGATGAAGGTATGTCCTTCATGACCTTCGTCTGAAGATCATTATATCCTGGGGGAGATAATGCTTCGAAGGATGAAGGTCTCTAATCGTTAACAATTGTGTTGCTTTGTTCTTGGTATTTAGCATCCGAGAACAAGGATCAACACTAACATTTCTTGGTTCATCGGCAAAGTCTCGGTGGTTGTCATTGAAATCTTGCCACTGCTTCCTTTCGGTTGGATGTCAAAACTTCCCATCATTTTTGTGCCTATCAGAAGAATGCCAGTTCATAAGTTCGGCGTCCTAAGGGTTAGCGACCAAACACCTCAATCGATCAACGATTGGGAGGTACCACATCACCAAAAGCAGGAATCTTTTTGAGCACATAATAGTCTACTTCCTTTTCATTGCTCGTGGATTTTGAAGTCTTTGTTTGGGCTTTCTTTCGCTTCTTCCCTTTAGACATGGATGCAACACACTCTTCCTCTAGATAGTCTTTATTTGTCTTGTACCTACTTGTACTACACTTTGGGTAGCTCTCCAAGTCTTTATAATCATCACCTCGATAAAGGATACAATGATTTCTACACGCGTGGATCTTCTCCATACCCATAGTGTCACACCCGGTTTTAGAAGGTAAACCGAATGCGAACCATGTACGTGCCAGGATCAGTAATTCACGTACACATCGATTACATAAATGACTCATCATAGCACAATGCTTCGAATTACAATAAAGAGTAAGTAATACTATTACAGACTAGAGCCATTTACATTATATAAATCAAAGTACACAGAATCGAAACGTAGCCAACATAAACAACCCACCACAGGCAGCTGATTGGGGGAGGTCGCTAGCCTAATCCTCGAACTCGTCGATGTCTTGGAACTCCTGGAGATCCGCCTCGACACCGTTCTCCTTCTTCTTTACCTGAGCATAGAATGCACCAAAGGCAACTTGGTGTTTTGTGAAAGCAAGGGTGAGTACACATCAACGTACTCAGCAAATGTCCTGTTTGGCTGAGGTGGACTAGTTTTATGTGGAGTTAAGTCAAGCAGTTTCTTTTAGTTGGTCAGGTTATTATTATTAGTAGAAAGTCAGGTTTTAGCATTAACCCAAGTTCTTAACCCAAAGTACCCTTTCCAAACGGAAAGAATACCACTTACCATTACCATAATCATAAACATCATCCTTGTCACCACCTGTAAACCAACCATCTCTGTTCAAAGTATCTCTAATCAATGGAGCTCCCTTGGTCGCTCATAACCACGAGCACGGCTGATATATCAGTTTCATAACACTCTGCAGAGGTTGCGCACTTTACCCACAAGCCATGATTCCCTCTCTAGCCCGGGCTTGCAAGACCCTTTTTCACTCCCAAGGTGAATGGCCAAGGATTCACTACGAAGCCTTTACAAAGATTCCCTGAGGTTGTAGTCGCCCGTTAGGTTTCCTAAATGCACCGCACTCCTCCCCAAGGGGCGAACCAACCTTGGCAGAGCGAGCCACATACACCGAGCCCCATTAACGGCACGACGGCAAAGCGAACTACACCCCAGTTCCTCTAATTATTCAGCTAAGGGCGTCCCATTCCACCCTCATGGTTGCACTGTTTTCCCGGGCTGTCATCCAACGAACCAGTCCTTATGGAGAGGCACTCGAGAAATAGCTCGAGTCCCCTAAAGTATCACCAGTCCGACATCATAATCATAATGACAACATCGTATCATAAGTGTTCACATCATGTTCATTGATTAGAGTAAAGCAATAGCATGAATCTAACCATAGTAACCCAAAAGGTAATCAAGGACAAGGTAAATAGAAAGCTAGTCAATCCTTATGTTGTTCATAGTATGCGGGAAACTGAATTATAAAGTAAATGGGACATAATGGGTCAGAGAATACTTGCCTTCACTAAACAGATGCTCAGGGTCTTCAACTTCGTGGAACTCGAAGAGCTAGATCACTTGGTCGCCGAAGCTTGACCGTCGATTTCTCGAAGCTCAAAAACAGCTCACGATCTATTCGCGACGCGCAACGAATACAAACAGACACAAGCAAACATATACTTGCATAAGAATATTACACCATACAAGATAAGCTAAAATATTATCAAAACAAGCATTATATAAATGAGAGAGCGCTCCTACGGTCACGCGGGGAAAAAGAACTACGATAGACGAAGCTATGATCGAGGGGTTAGCACGTTTACGTTAAACAAGTACTAATTAGAACATTCAATTCAACATAATTATCTTAATTGGTATTAATCAAATGTAAATTAAAACTACTACTTCGTTTTGACTAACTTACTATTTTAATAGTCGACGATTAAATAAATAGTTAATTAAACCGACATGAGTGATTATAAGCGAACGATCTACTATCGCGCGCGGGCAGCGTGCGATATGCGCGACGCCACGCGACACGCAAGAAAACGACGTGCGCGACAGCGCGTGAACAACCTGGGTGTCACACGCGACAACGCGCGAGCTATGACACGCGGCACGAACACACCAGCTAGGCGACGACGGACTACGCGCATGGGTAGACGACAACGAGTAGACAGCGTTCTCACCACATTGTGAGATAGGCTCGACGCATATAGGCTTTGGGCGCGATGTGTTGATGGGGCGTGTCTCCCTGCTCGACGACGTTTGCTGCTGCGCCGGGACCATGCAAAGGCTGAGCCGGGGCATGCTGCGCAGGGTCGCGCAGGCAGCCGCGCCGGGGCACGTCGCGTGGGAACGCAGACAGCCACGCCGGGGCTGCGCTGCCGACCACCGCGCAAGCCGTGTCGGGGCACGAGCACGCCAACCGCAGGCCGCGCCGGGCAACCGGCACACCACGCCGGGCCGCGCCGGGGGCACCGCGCACCATGATGGGTCACGCTAGGCGAGCAGGCCACGTGCCACACCGGACGAGCCGACCGCTGGCATGGGGCCGCGCCGGGGCAGGGGCTGCGCAGGGGCCACGCCGCACCAGACCGGCCGCGCCGGGGCCGCACCGCGCCGGGGTGGCGGGAGTGCGAGCGCAGGGGCCGTGCCGCGCCAGACCGCGCACCACGTCGGGGCCGCAGGCGGATAGGCCGCACGCCACGCGCCGCGCAGGAAGCCGCGTCGAGGCTGCGCATGGGGCCGGGCCACGCCGCGCCAGACCGGCCGAGGCCGCACCGCGGACGCCACGGTCGCGCGCCCGCGCCGGAGCCGCGTGCCCGTGCCGGGGCCGCGCCGAGTGGGGACGGCTGGCTGGGCCGCGCCCTAGCCGCCAGGCCGCAGGTGGTTCTTGGTGAGGGAAGAGGCAACGTGAGCGGCGGCTGCGTGCAAGACGTGACGGAGTGGCGGTTTGAGGAAGATGAATAGTGGGCAGTGGTGGCGGCTGGGCGGACGGCGCCCACGTAGCTAGGGTTGGGCGCGCGCGCCTGCGGGGAAGCGGGGTGGGCCGCAGCTGGGCCGCGAGCTGGGCCGCGAGCTGGGCCTGGTCGATGGGTAAGCTGGGCCTTTTCCATTTCTTTCCTATTCTTTTCTTATCTTTTGTTCTTTTCTATTCTTTCCACCATCTCAAATCGAATTCCCTATTAAACGGATGCTCCACAAAATCACCCATCCAACAAAATAAAAGTATGCTCCGACATGATACAAAATTAGAGCACCTCTTAAGGTTTTATTTTACTATGCTTACACACTTACACATAGACACAAAACAAAATATTCCTCCACTATTTAGGCAAAATAAAAGAATAGCAAGGAAAAGAGAGGGTAACACCCGAATTTGGTGGATATTAGAAAAGAAATTTTATACCCCCCAAATTCAGGGTGTTACAAATCTAACCCCTTAACAGGAATCTCGCCCTCGAGATTCAAGAAGAGGCTAGCAAGAAAATGAGATTGGTTCATTGGTCTTTCATAGCTTCTCCTGACTCAACTTTGACTCTGGAAACTTTAACTTGCGGACTGGTTGCTTTGACCTTCAGATGTTTGAGACCGATTGATGCAATTCTTGAGGATCTCTTGGACCTATGGGTTAGGACCCACACAGGCTTTCGCTGCTTCACTTTGATCTTGTTGGTTGATGTTGATCGCATTGTATTCATTGGGGTTAACGGCTAACCCCCTTAACAGGAGCATTGATACACACCTGGTGAAGATGCCGCCGACTCTGATCTTGACTGATTTGGAGGAGTTGGAGGTTGCCAAATGGACAGGTGCAAGAGGAAAGACTACAGATAGAAAAGGTAAGCATAGATGGATTAAAGAGAGAAAAGGGGGAGCACCCAACTACCTAACTCTATGGCACTCAGCTAGTAAACTGATGTCATTGCGAACCAAGGGCCACAACACATCAACACTCATCACAAAGAAGCAAATCAGCCATCACACAAAGACAAACAGCACAAGCATACAACAACAAACATTCCGTTGCTACACGTTCCTTCTAAATAAATGGTGGTCTTTCTTGAAAAGGGAATAATTACTCTCTAAGGTTTTTGAAGGACAAGGAGAAGAACAAGACGTGCAGGATAGGGACACGAGCACCATAAAGAATGGAGTTAAAGCAAGCATTGTAAGCGATCAACAAAAGGATACGACCAAGGGCATAATGGGTAGAACAACACTCTCGGGTTGAGATAGAAAAGGGAATATTTCCAAAAGTAGACCTTAGATAGGTATCAAGTCAAGATCTAGTGATTTCAAGGGTAAGGGGTATATCAAACAAACGCTATGACTGGCAACGCGGTAAAGGAAAAGGGAATGACCAAGAGCGGGTAGGTAAGACAACACTCTTGAACTGGAACGACGGAGGGGCTTTAAAATGCAGGGACGGGATAAGCATCAAGGTAAAGATCAAGGGATGACAAGGGTTAAGGTGATAACGGACAAACACCCGACCAAAAATTTAGTTTAGACAAAACTTGCAAGGTGTCAAGAAGGGGGAGCAGTCAATGATGAATAGGTGAGGCATTATCCTCAAACACGGATGGACAAGAGGAGGCTTCAAATGATATGTTCGAGATAAGTAGGAGGGTAAGGACATAGATATCATGAGGGTTTTAAAGGTAATAATGGACAAAGATGTAGGAGAGTAGGTAAATAAGCATAAGACAAAAGATATTAGTACCATAAAGGATGGAGTTAAGATAGGACTTGCAAATGGAAAAAATGAGAGGGTACGTCCAAGGGCCAGATAGGTAAACTGCCACTCTCAAATTGAGGTGGAAGAGAGGAGATTTTAAAGAGCCAGAATAAAGATGAGTGTCAAGGCAAGATCGATGGATGACAAGGAGATGGTGATAGCAAATAAAACACATAGCAAAGGATGGAATTTAAGACAAAACTTGTAAGGCGACAAGAAGTGAAAAGAAATCAAGGAAGAGATAGGTAACTCACAGCTCTCAGACTGGGTTGAAAGAAAGGGGAGACTTTTAAAGGATAAGTTCAAAGTAAACATTTAGGTGGAAGGCCTCAATATCACAAGGGTCAAAGGCGATAATAGACAAGGGCATAAAGGAAAAGACGAAAACACGGAAGAGCCAGTGGTATAAGTACAACAAAGAATGGAGGTATGTCAAGGCTTACGCGGTAAAGAAGAGGATATAGCCAAGGGTGAGATAAGTAAAACATAGCTCTCGAATTGAGATCGAAAAGAGGGGATTTCAACAAGCAGGCCTAAGATAAGTATCAAGGCAAGATCTACAGATTACAAAGGTAAGGATGATATCAAACAAAAGCTCAACCAAGGATGAAGTTAAGGTGAGGCAAGACTGCAAAGCGACAAAGGGAAAGGAAACGAACAAGAGCGGGATAGGGAAAACAATACTCTTGGATTGAAATGGAATAAGTGAGGCTAAGAAAAATAGGTAAACATCATGGTAAATATGGAGAGAGGTCAATGGTCAAAGGTGATAATAGGCAAGGATATAAAGGAAGAGTTAAATGTGCATCAAAAACCAGGAATCTAGGTACAACCAAGAATAGAGTTAAGATAAGTCTTGCAAGTGGTAAAGTATAGGATATATCCACGGGTGAGATAAGTAAGAGACCACGCTTGAACTAAGGTGGGAAATTGGGGGTTTTAGATAACGAACATAGCGTGATCGCCAAGGTAAGATTGAGAGATGAGAAGGGTAAAGGCAATAAGAAACAAAAGCATAACAAAGGATGAGGTTACAAACTCGCAAGCCAAAGAAGAGGATACGACCAAGAGAAAGAAGGTATGAGACGGAAGAGGGGTGATTTTAAAGGGCAGGTATGAGATGAACATCAATGCAATATATAGAAGTGTCAAGGGTAAATGTGATAATAACAAAGAGCATAGGAATGGATGGAGCTAAGGCAAGACTCACAAAATGGCGAGATGGAGAAAACAATCACGGGTAAGTTGGGTAAGGTTCCAATAGAATGGTTTAGTAAAAGAAATTATTACCAAGGGAAGTTATAAGGAATTAATGAGATCACCAAGGATGTGCAAAATAAAATGACCGCTCATGGATCATTAAGGAACAAGGGTGATCAAGGGCATGTTAACTGAAATGTCTTAAACAGACATTGGGGCATGAAGATAAGCATACACGAAAATATAAGAGTATGCAAGACTCAAAAGATACGAGCGTACTAAGACCAAGGTAATAGAAATTGTCGAAAGATAGCGTCTTAACAACAGAATAAGAAAGGATCTCAGAAGACAAGAAGGTCATAGACACATAAACTGAACTATTTAAATAGGCAGCAGAGGTACAAGGGTAAGTGCTTTAGATTAAGGGATAAGGGTATTAAAAATGCAAGGATACGAGCATGTCAATAACAAAATGGAATAGAGATGATCAAATAGTAGCAATTTAATAATGGATGAGGAAAGAGTCCAAAAAGACTAAAGGCTATGGTTAGGGGGCATCTACAAAGATGTCGCAAGCACAAGATGAGATCAGATCTAATAGATTGAGAGAAGTATAGACCATACTAGAATAAAATACTTTTTGGCAAGGGGGCATATAGGAGCACAACATAGAATTAGTCGAGGTGACTAATATTTTGAAGCAGAATCAAGGATGAGATGAAGTAATAATCAATAAGTCCTTAAAACGGCCAATGCTACTCTAGGTCAGTGGTCCTACAGTCAGCACGGCTTTGATACCACTTATGTCACACCCGGTTTTAGAAGGTAAACCGAATGCGAACCATGTACGTGCCAGGATCATTAATTCACGTACACATCGATTACATAAATGAGTCATCATAGCACAATGCTTTGAATTACAATAAAGAGTAAGTAATACTATTACATACTAGAGCCATTTACATTATATAAATCAAAGTACACATAATCTAAACGTAGCCAACGTAAACAACCCACCACAGGCAGCTGACTGGAGGAGGTCGCTAGCCTAATCCTCGAACTCGTCGAAGTCCTGGAACTCCTGGAGATCCGCCTTGACACCGTTCTCCTTCTTCTTTACCTGAGCATAGATTGCACCAAAGGCAACCTGGTGTTTTGTGAAAGCAAGGGTGAGTACACATCAACGTACTCAGCAAATGTCCTATTTGGCTGAGGTGGACTAGCTTTATGTGGAGTTAAGTCAAGCAGTTGCTTTTAGTTAGTCAGGTTATTATTACTAGTAGAAAGCCAGATTTTAGCATTAACCCAAGTTCTTAACCCAAAGTACCCTTTCCAAACGGAAAGAATACCACTTACCATTACCATAATCATAAACATCATCCATGTCACCACCTGTAAACCAACCATCTCTGATCAAAGTATCTCTAATCAATGGAGCTCCCTTGGCCGCTCATAACCGCGAGCACGGCTGATATATTAGTTTCATAACACTCTGCAGAGGTTGCGCACTTTACCCACAAGCCGTGATTCCCTCTCTAGCCCGGGCTAGCAAGACCCTTATTAACTCCCAAGGTGAATGGCCACGGATTCACTACGAAGCCTTTACAAAGATTCCTTGAGGCTGTAGTCGCCCGTTAGGTTTCCTAAATGCATCGCACTCCTCCCCAAGGGGCAAACCAACCTTGGCAGAGCGAGCCGCATACACCGAGCCCCATTAACAGCACGACGGCAAAGCGAACTACACCCCAGTTCCTCTAATTATTCAGCTAAGGGCGTTCCATTCCACCCTCATGGTTGTACTGTTTTCCCGGGCGGTCATCCAACGAACCAGTCCTTACGGAGAGGCACTCGAGAAATAGATCGAGTCCCCTAAAGTATCACCAGTCCGACATCATAATCATAATGACAACATCGTATCATAAGTGTTCACATCATGTTCATTGATTAGAGTAAAGCAATAGCATGAATCTAACCATAGTAACCCAAAAGGTAATCAAGGACAAGGTAAATAGAAAGCTAGTCAATCCTTATGTTGTTCATAGTATGCGAGACAGTGAATTGTAAAGTAAATGGGACATAATGGGTCAGAGAACACTTGCCTTCACTAAACAGATGCTCAGGGTCTTCAACTTCGTGGACCTCGAAGAGCTAGATCACTTGGTCGCCGAAGCTTGACCGTCGATTCCTCGAAGCTCAGAAACAGCTCACGATCTATTCGCGACGCGCAACAAATACAAACAGACACAATCAAACATATATACTTGCATAAGAACATTACACCATACAAGTTAAGATAAAATATTATCAAAACAAGCATTATATAAATGAGAGAGCGCTCCTACGGTCACGCGGGGAAAAAGAACCATGATAGACGAAGCTATGGTCAAGGGGTTAGCGCGTTTACGTTAAACAAGTACTAATTAGAACATTCAATTCAACATAATTATCTTAATTGGTATTAATCAAATGTAAATTAAAACTACTACTTCGTTTTGACTAACTTACTATTTTAATAGTCGACAATTAAACAAATAGTTAATTAAACCGTCATGAGTGATTATGAGCGAACGATCTACTATCGCGCGCGGGTAGCGCGCGATATGTGCGAACGCCGCGCGACACGCAAGAAAACGACGTGCGCGACAGCGCGCGAACAACCTGGGTGTCACACACGACAACGCGCGAGCTACGACACGCGACAAGAACACACCAGCTAGGCAACGACGGACTACGCGCATGGGTAGACGGCGACGGGTAGACAGCGTTCTCACCACAGTGTGAGATAGGCTCGACGCATACAGGCTTTGGGCGTGATGTGTTGATGGGGCGTGTCTCCCTGCTCGACGACGTTTGCCGCTGCGCCAGGACCACGTAAAGGCTGAGCCAGGGCATGCTGCGCAGGGTCACGCAGGCAGCCGCGCCGGGGCACGTCGCGTGGGAACGCAAACAGCCTCGCCGGGGCTGCGTTGCCGACCACCGCGCAAGCCGTGTCGGGACATGAGCACGCCAACCGCAGGCCGTGCCGGCAACCGGCACACCACGCCGGGCCGCGCCGGGGGCACCACGCGCCGCGGCGGGTCACGCCAGGCGAGCAGACCGTGTGCCACATCGGACGAGCAGGCCGCTGGCATGGGGCCGTGCCGGGGCAGGGGCCGCGCCGGGGAGGCGGGAGTGCGTGTGCAGAGGCCGTGCCGCGCTAGACCGCGCACCGCGTAGGAAGCCGCGTCGAGGCTGCGTAGGGGGCTGGGCCACGCCACGCCAGACCGACTAAGGCCGCACCGCGGACGCCACGGCCGCGCGCTCGCACCGGGGCCGCGATGGGGCCGCGCCGAGTGGGGACGGCTGGCTGGGCCGCACCGCCGGCCGCCGCGTCCTAGCCGCCAGGCCGCATGTGGTTCTTGGTGAGGGAGGAGGCAACGTGAGCGGCGGCTGCGCGCAAGACGTGAGGGAGTGGTGGTTTGAGGAAGATGAACAGTGGGCAGTGGCGGCGACTGGGTGGACGGCGCCCACGCGGCTAGGGTTGGGCGCGCGCGCCAGCGGGGAAGCGGGGTGGGCCACAGCTGGGCCGCGAGCTGGGCCTGGTCGATGGGTAAGCTGGGCATTTTCCATTTCTTTCCTATTCTTTTCTTATCTTTTGTTCTTTTCTATTGTTTCCACCATCTCAATTCGAATTCCCTATTAAACGGATGCTCCACAAAATCACCCATCCAACAAAATAAAAGTATGCTCCGGCATGATACAAAATTAGAGCACCTCTTAAGGTTTCATTTTACTATGCTTACACACTTACACATAGACACAAAACAAAATATTCCTCCACTATTTAGGCAAAGAGAGGGTAACACCCGAATTTGGTGGATATTAGAAAAGAAATTTTATACCCCCCAAATTCAGGGTGTTACACATAGTTAGTGGACTAATTAGTTTTTTTGCATAGTACGTGTTAGCATGCACTTTGTTCTCCTTTGGAAGCATGTATGTGATAATACTCAAGAGCACATCGAAGCCAGCATCAGACAAACCATATCTAGTGATAGTAGACGCGACCCGATCTTCCGTGAGATACGATAACTTGATTGAGTGGAGATCTCGACGTTGATGATCCAAGGCTCCGAGCGAACCGTTCCTCGCAATCACTACACCACGGCTCCGTTGGTTATCACCCGTGACACACGAATGACCTCACCACGAAGGCTTATCCCTGCAAGCGCAATCAAGAACACAAGCAAGAACAGGAAAGAAACGCAACCAAAATTATATTGATTACGGGATGGGGTCTCACAAGCCGATGACGGCGACACTATTCGATGACAGAATTTATCTAAGCAAAACCCAAACCTAAATGTGGTGACGGCTACTGAATAAATAAAGTATTAGGGCGTGCGTGACCCCTGGACTCGCCCCTAATGGGCTCCGACGCGATACACGGCCCAACGGCCCAACAGACGGTGTCGCAGCACCAAAATAGAATCTAAATGCTGACTTGTTTCGACGATTCCCGTTGACTCCGGATAAATTTTAGGGTGGAACTAGTTGGGTTAGTTAGATAATCTCGTTATCTTTCCAACCATATCCAGTCCGTCACAATCGGAGTCTGGATGCATCTTGGGCGTCCATTTTAGTGCAGACTGGTCCTAGAACCCGAGATGGAGTCACAGCTGACTCGAACTTGATCTCCTTCCTGTTGTGGACGCCCTTGCTGCTCCTCCTCAACACCTAGGCCTTTCCCAAGTCCTTGCTGGTCCTCTCCAAGGTTCCTAATCCTCAAAACATCCATGGCCCCAAGCGTAAGCTCTAAAACACAATTGACTAGGATAGAATGTACCTGGAGATTTAGCTGTCGTGCACGCGATCGTGTTATCGGTCCATTCATTGTATGTATAGAAGTGATGTCCTCATCATCCTTCTCCTCTTGAATTGGAGTCATCCTCGACTCGATCTCATCTTCATCACCCATATATGGCTTCAAATCTGAAATGTTAAAGGTGGGACTAACCCGAAAATCTGGAGGCAACCCAGGTGGTAATCCAGGGGGTATCTCAGAGGGAAACACATCCATATATTGTTGCAAAGGGTTAGCAATAGCCGGTGGCAAAGTAATAGACTTATCATCAATGGAATAGAAAGCAGTTTTGCACACTAAGGCATAGCAAAGTCCAACAAAGGCATGTAACTCATCAAGATCAGATCTAGTGGCTAGCAAAGTAGGAGTTTTTAACTTAATAGGTTGCTGATTTTCAGAGTTCAAAACACCTTTTTGCTTAGCATTAGTCTTTTTCTCATGTTCAAAGTGGACAATTTCAGTGGGAGTCATAGGAAGCAACACAATTTTCTTTCCCTTATGCATGAAAGTATATTTATTAGATCTACCATGGTGAATAGCATCAGTATCAAACTCCCAAGGATGTCCCGGTAAAAGAGAGCAAGCATCCATACTCACCACATCGAAATCAGCAAAGTCATGGTAAGAACCAATAGAAAAATGCACCCTTGCTGTTTTTGTTACCTTGAACTTACCGCTGTTGTTAAACCATTGAATGTGATAAGGGTGGAGATGCTCTCGTGTTGTCAAGCCAAGCTTCTTGACCAACTCAACGTTCACCAAGTTGTTGCAGCTACCACCGTCAATGATGGTATGTACACGGCAGTCCTTGATGATGAGGAACATGTTGAGGAGGTTGTGGCGCTGTCTGTTGTTGTCGTCACTAGCCGTGGCACTCAAAGCTCATTGCACAATCAAGGCCTTATAGGTCTCGGTCGCTGTTGTACCAAGAACCTCTTCATCACCATCATAACTCTCTGCAATGTTAGCTCCAATAGTATCTTCATCTTCAATATCAGAAGCACTAACATACCCACTATCACCAGTAGCAATGTATGCCCGTTTGCTGGGGCAATCTCGCTGAATATGGCCAAGTCCCTGGCAGCGGTGGCACTTGATGTCAGAGGAGCGGCCTGTGGAAGAGGTGGTCGTAGCAGGTTTTGCTGCAACACCCGAAGGCACCAAGGACTTGCTGTTGTCGTGTCCCTGTGATGCCGAAGGTGCGGTGCTGCGTGTGCCGCTAGTGGAGGAAGATGTGGACGTCCGTACGCCCGAAGAGGATGACGCCTTGGCTGGCGCCGGTGGTTGGTGTGGCGCGAAAGTGTTGCTCCTCCGCTGTTGACAACCCTGCAATTCTTTTTCTGCCAACATAGAAAGATGTAACAAGTGTTGTATAGAATGATATTCTTTATAATCAACAATATCCTGAATCTCCCGCCTCAATCCCCCATAAAACCTAATCATTTGATCCTCCGGATCCTCAACTACCCCACATCGTAGCATACCTTTCTGAAGCTCTTGGTAGTATTCCTGTACCGACATGTCTCCCTGATCTAAGCGTTGTAATTTTTTCGAAGATCACGTCTATAAGAAGGGGGAACAAAGCGAGCTTACATCTCCTCTTTTAACGCATTCCATGTTTGTGGTGCAGCACGTGTGTTAACAAGTTCATTCCACCAAATGATAGCAAAATCTCTAAATTCACTAGTGGCTTGTCTAACCCTATGCTGCTCAGGAACAAGATGGGAATTAAATTTTTGTTCTACCGTCATCTCCCAGTCTAAGTAAGCTTCAGCATCATAAGAACCCATGAACGGTGGAATAGAGAACTTAATCTTAGCAAATGGATCATGGTCTGGTTGAGGATTATGATGACGACGTCTACCATTACCTCCCATACCTTGTTGATTACGTGCGAAGCGTTGTGGCAGCGGTACATAAACATCATTGTCATCGTCCACAGGAGGGTGAGATGGGGCTGGAGTTGGTGGTGGGGGACGAGCCTCTAGTACGTCCATGCGTGTAACAAGTTCATCAACTCGTCGATCAAGCTGCTCATAGGATGTCGAGGCAGAGTCCTGGTATTTTTTAAAAGCTTCAGTCATCGCGCGCATCATCTCCTTCAATTCCATCTGAGAGACACACTCATCATCGTTAAGTTTAGGCCCCTTGTCCTTGTCCATTTGATTCTTTGGTCCTATCATTGTTAGCACAAAATAGAGACAAAAAAGGCAACAAACAATGTGAACCCTACAACTATCTCTCAGGGTGGTGGTGGAGGTGGAATACAAATTATGAAGCGTCTTACCCCGCTCTTACAACGTTCTTACCAGCACTGCAGGTGGCAAACGGTGACCGGTGTGACTATCCAACGAGCGTGGGTGTGATTGCAAAGGAGTACCTTTTCTGCTCGAGAGAAAATTGGAGCTATAGGAAGGCTGACTAAATATATATATGTGGCACACAAGTCAGTAACAGATAGCAATGTTGAATAAGTGTTCCAAGTACTCGTCCTAGTTGCTGGCCTAGAAAATGTAATAGAATAGTTGGACTAAGGCACAAGAAAGGAGGTACAAGTATATGGGTGCAGCAAGAAAACAGGCTTGGGGCAAAATAATCACAGATGTGCACAGAACACTAGCGTTTCTGGTTATGTGTTACCCTTCTTTTTTTGCGATTTTCTTTTTTTTCAAATATTTTTTATATTTTTCTATTTTGCAGCAGCACATAAGAAGACAACACACCAAGTTTCAGATTTTTTTGTGCAATGACGCGTCCTCTGGAATTTCTGCAAGTTTGCCCTAAAATCGGAATAAATGTTTGGAAAATGAAAAGTCCTATTTCCAAGCCGAATTTGGGAATTTTAAAAACAGCAAATCCGGCAAAGCCGGAAAGAATCGGATGCAAAATTTAATTCTGTGCGATTTGAAAAAAAATGGGTCCGATTCGAGTTCCGAGGCGAAAGTTATGGCCGTTTTAAGTTTGGACTCTGAATCAGAGTTTCTGGCGAGGTGTTGGAAGAGTGGGGGGTTCGGTTTTGTGGATAGAGTCGGTTTTAGAGATAAGATCTATTTTATAGATAGGGTCGGTTGTTGAGATAGGATCTATTTTGTGGATAGGGTCGGTTTTAGAGATAGGATATGTTTTATGGATAGGGTCGGTTGTAGAGATAGGATCTGTTTTGTGGATAGGGCCAATTGTAGAGATATGATATGTTTTGTAGATAGGGTCGGTTTTGTAGGATGGAAGCGGATGGACACAATCAAACTGAACCAAAACAAATCTAATCCAGCAACCAAACTCAACTAGGACACGAACTCAGAAATGCGGACTCTAAAACTGAATTGTGCAAAGGCTAAGGCGATGGTTTTAGGTCGGAATAAACTGATCGTAATTTTTTATTTTTGTGGACTATGGGATGAACCAAAACTAATCTAAAGGTAGGATTATACCTCACGGGCAACCTAGAAATTTGATACCAATTGATAGTAGACGCGGCCCGATCTTCCGTGAGATACGATAACTTGATTGAGTGGAGATCTCGACGTTGATGATCCAAGGCTCCGAGCGAACGGTTCCTCGCAATCACTACACCACGGCTCCGTTGGTTATCACCCGTGACACACGAATGACCTCGCCACGAAGGCTTATCCCTGCAAGCGCAATCAAAAACACAAGCAAGAACAGGAAAGAAACGCAACCAAAATTGTATTGATTACGGGATGGGGTCTCACAAGACGATAACGGCGACACTGTTCGATGACAGAATTGATCTAAGCAAAACCCAAACCTAAATGTGGCGGCGGATACTGAATAAATAGAGTATTAGGGCGTGCGTGACCCCTGGACTCGCCCCTAATGGGCTCCGACGCGATACACGGCCCAACGGCCCAACAGACGGTGTCGCAGCACCAAAACAGAATATGAATGCTGACTTGTTTCGACGATTCCCGTTGACTCCCGATAAATTTTAGGGTGGAACCAGTTGGGTTGGTTAGATAATCTAGTTATCTTTCCAACCATATCTAGTCCATCGCAATCGGAGTCCGGATGCATCTTGGGCGTCCATTTTAGTGCAGACTGGTCCTGGAACCCGAGATGGAGTCACAGCTGACTCGAACTTGATCTTCTTCCTGTTGTGGACGCCCTTGCTGCTCCTCCTCAACACCTAGGCCTTTCCCAAGTCCTTACTGGTCCTCTCCAAGGTTCCTAATCCTCAAAACATCCATGGCCCCAAGCGTAAGCTCTAAAACACAATTGACTAGGATAGAATGTACCTGGAGATTTAGCTGTCCTGCACGCGATCGTGTTATCGGTCCATTCATTGTATGTATAGAAGTGATGTCCTCATCATCTAGCTGTTAACATCAATAGCTTTAGCACAGACTGGAGCATCATGAAGTCTTTGGTACAACCCTTAGACTCGTCGTACAAAGGCTCTCATGCTGCCTTCTTCAGGGACTCCGTACCTTTGATAAAGAACATCGATGGATCTGTATAACGACGCAATATTGCCTCTAACAACTCTACATCTTCTTCATCCATAACATTTGACAGAATATAAGTTCTATCACGCTCATTTCCTCCAGCGTTACCATGATCAGAACATTTGGCACTACATGTTCGCTCTATGGAAGAGGTTGTTGTGTCTCGTGAACGAACTAAAATCTGTGGTCGATGTTGTTCTCAGGGTTTCCAGTCGTATAAGGAAAAGAACTATCCTCTCCATGCTTTGTCCAAACTCTGTAATCCTTCACAAATCCTCGACATACTAGATGAGATATGATTTGGTTTGTGTCATCAAATACAACAACATTTTTGCAGTCCATGCGTGGACAATATATGTGCTTTGTCTTTGTTTTCCAAGCATGTTTCATAGCGACATCAATAAAACTATGGACCTCGGATATGTATGATGGATCTAGCCTTGATAAGTTATACATCCAAGATGTCCTCTCCATCATTGCCTATAAAAAAGTAATATAAAACACACAAGAACACAAATTGGTAAGAGAAATAAACTAACATTTTCTAAAAACTAAATATATCATGGATAAACAAAAATTGGCAAAATAAACCACAAACCAACCTTTCCTAGCAACCTTCTGCCAAAAAATAAAGATCAAAACCTACCACTTGTATTTTTTGAAATTTGGCATTCCAATGAAAGTTGGCAAGAGAAACATAAGCCAAACTTTCCTAGCAACTAATAAACAAAAAATCTTAATACCCAATTAACATATCTCTAACAATAATTGGCAATTCAAACATAATTAAACCAACCTTTCATATATAACAACTAATAAAAATAATCCGTAATTACCAAACATTTCTCCCTCTATCCCCAACATGGTGAAACCTTAGATACAAAACGTGGATACACTCTTCTCTCTCACATGGTAAAGGCCTAGATCCAAAATTTGGCTAAAATGAGCAATAATGTGAAAAATTTTGACAAAGAAACATAAAACCAACCTTTCTTAGAAACCTTCACCCAAAAAAAGAAGATCAAAACCTCCCCCTTGTATTTTGTGTAATCTAGACCTCCAAAATCACCTCCAATGGAAGTTGGTTGTGAGATACACAGTTCCTATCGGGGAGAAGAAGGGGTATTTATAATACAAAGTTCACTGGCGGGTTGATTAAGAAACCGCCACTAGAAACCTCTTTCCACTGGCGTTTCTCTTAAAGCAACCGCCAGTGAAAACGCTCTATTAACACTGGCGGTTGGCTTAAGGAACCGCCAGTGGTAATGCTCTTTCCACTGGCGGCTCTCTTAACTCAGCCATAAGTGGAAACCACTTTCTACTTGAACAGTCATGTCTTTTCAACTGTCCCTATAGAATTGAAATGACAATTATGCTCACCAAACACGAAGCAATGACTTTGAACGTCTCTTTGCTCCTTGAAGTTCATGTAAATGTTGATCCACTTCTCCATTTTAATCTAATTAAGTGCTCATATCGGCCACATTTCCACTATTCGTTGTCTCTTTGCCTACAAACTCAAAAAAACCCCTTAGAAAACCCCATTGTGACCTCACCGAGTGATTTCTCTGCTTCTTTTGTCTCCCATTCCTCTAGCCGTGAACCAACCCCAGAGTGGGTTCCTATACCGGCATATGAAGAACAAGCCCCTTTGCACTGGTATGCAGATGGATGGGACTTTGAGAGTGCAACAAAATCCAATGGCGACCTCACCGAGGGGGAGGATGACCTCTAGTCCTCGTTGACGGGGAACTAGACTCCGACACCAGCACTGACTGGTCTTGGACGTCTGATGGAGAATCGTCGGATGTGGAGTCCTTCGACGACGATGAAGACCTAATGTCTGGACATTGGTTGGGCATCAACTCCTCTGACGAAGAGGACGACGATGACGAGAACGACGACGGCTGCAGTGACGGTGACAGCGACGGCAGTGGCGACGATGACGGTGATGATCATGAGATGCCTCCCATCAAGCGTCGTTGACTCCATGGTAGCTTATTCTAGTACGAAAAGTAGTAGTTTGCAGTAGGATGAAACGATTCAAAATCGGCTTTTGGATATGTAAACCACCCTTTTTAATGAATAAAGCCTAGTTCTTGTTAATCGATATCCTTTTCTGATGAAATCTGATAACTAGTACTTCAATCGATCTACACTTTCTTCGATTCCGACCACAATCCCCATATTTTCACCTCATAAAGCCAAGTGAATGTGATTTAGCATCCGAAAATACTTTCCAATGGCGTTTCTCTTAAAGAAACCGCCAGTGAAAACGATCAATTAATATTGGCGGCTGGCTTAAGGAACCGCCAGTGAAAATAGTCAATTAACAAGGGTGGTTTTCTTAAGGAACAGCCAGTGAAAACGACCAATTAACATTGGTGGTTGTCTTAAGGAACCGCCACTGAATTAATACTGACGGCTCTCTTAACTCAACCGCCTGTGGAAATCGTTCCTACTAGCGGTTCTATAGAACCACTAGTTTAAATCATTTTATTATATATTAACCGCTTCACTATGTATGCTCGCTCCTGTCTCCTCGCAGTTCGCCGCTCTAGACACCCTACTGCCCCTACTCGACCTCCGCCCGAACTCATCTCGCTCCAGTTGTCGACGCGCCACCTCATGGCTCCCCTTCGTCATCGTTGCCGGATCCAGCCTCCCTCTGTCGTCCTAGCTGAAGTGAATTATAGGCGGCGGGCTCTCGGCCATCGACCACACTCCAAGACGTGGATCTAGGTCAACTACTTCGTACCTCCATTTTTATACTTGTTGCTATCTTCCCTCAATTTAATCTGCTTAGTACCTCCATTTTAATATGTTGCTCTGTTTACCTCCATATTTATTTTTCATCTATCGTACTATATATGTTTGAATCGTTAATGAGCTAGCTGCAATCCATTATAGACAAAACATTATAGAGAAGTACTAAAACAATCAGTGAATAATGTCTTTGTCGGCGTTTCGAGACCGGGGGTCCCTGGACCGACGAGTAAATTGTCGCCGCGTGCCCCAGCCCAGATGGGTCGGCGCGAGACGGAGCGCGAAGGGGGAAGGCGGCCGGAGGGAGACGGGCGTGAGAGGTGGAAATCCCGCGGCCTTCGTGTTTGTCCCGCGCCCAGGTCGGGTGCGCTTGCAGTAGGGGGTTACAAGCGTTCCACGCGGGAGGGAGCGAGCGGCCTCACGCGAGCGCCTGTCCCGTCCTTTCCCCGCGCGGCCAACCTTCTGTAAGAGGGCCCTGGTCCTTCCTTTTATAGGCGCAAGGAGAGGATCCAGGTGTACAATGGGGGGTGTAGCAGTGTGCTAACGTGTCTAGCGGAGGAGAGCTAGCGCCCTAAGTACATGCCATCGTGGCAGCCGGAGAGGTTTTGGCACCCGGTTCGTGTGGTGTCGTGGCCGTCGGAGGAGCGCTGGAGCCTGGCGGAAGGACAGCTGTCGGGGCTGTCGAGTCCTTGCTGACGTCCTCTTGCTTCCGTAAGGGGGCTAAGAGCCACCGTCGTCATAGAGCGTGCGGGGCGCCATCATTACTTGTCTGGTGGAGCAAGCCAGATGGGACGCCGGTCTTGTTCCCCGTAGCCTGAGTCAGCTTGGGGTAGGGTAATGATGGCGCCTCCTGTTGTCGTGGTCGGTCCGTGCCCTGGGTTGGGCGATGTGGAGGCTCCTCTGAGGTCGAGGTCGAGTCTGTCTTCCGAGACCGAGGTCGAGTCCGAGCCCCCGGGTCGGGCGAGGCGGAGACCGTCGGCTGAGGCCAGGGCTGAGTCCGAGCCCTGGGGTCGGGCGAAGCGGAGTTCGTCGTTCTTCGGGGCTGAGCCCGAGTCCGAGCCCTGGGGTCGGGCGGAGCGGAGTTCATCGTCTTCCGGGGCTGAGCCCGAGTCCGAGCCCTGGGGTCGGGAAGAGCGGAGTTCGCCGTCTTCCGGGGCTGAGCCCGAGTCCGAGCCCTGAGGTCAGGCGGAGCGGAGTTCGCCGTCTTCCGGGGCTGAGCCCGAGTCCGAGCCCTGGGTCGGGCGGAGCGGAGTTTCCCATGGCGCCTAGGGCCGAGCTTGGCCGCTGTCAGCCTCACTCTGTTGAGTGGCACAGCAGTCAGAGCGGTGCAGGCGGCGCTATCCTTTTGTCAGACCGGTCAGTGGAGCGACGAAGTGACTGCGGTCACTTCGGCTCTGTCGACTGGAGGGCGTGCGTTAGGATAAAGGTGTCAGGCCACCTTTGCATTAAATGCCCCTGCGATTTGGTCGGTTGGCGTGGCGATTTGGCCAAGGTTGCTTCTTGGTGAAGACTGGGCTTGGGCGAGCCGAAGGTGTGTCCGTTGCTGGAGGGGGGCCTCGGGCGAGACGTAGATCCTCCGGGGTCGGCTGCCCTTGCCCGAGGCTGGGCTCGGGCATGGCGTGATCGGGTCCCTCGAATGGACCGATCCTTGACTTAGTCGCACCCATCAGGCCTTTGCAGCTTTGTGCTGATGGGGGTTACCAGCTGAGAATTAGGAGCCTTGAGGGTACCCCTAATTATGGTCCCCGATAGTAGCCCCCGAGCCTCGAAGGGAGTGTTAATACTCGCTTGGAGGCTTTTGTCGCACTTTTTTGCAAGGGGACCAGCCTTTCTCGGTTGCGTTTTGTTCCGGTGGGTGCGCGCGAGCGCACCCGCCGGGTGTAGCCCCCGAGGCCTCGGAGGGGTGGTTTGACTCCTCCGAGGTCTTAATGCCTTGCGCAATGCTTCGGCTGGCCTGGTCGTTCCCTCATGCGAGCTGGCTGTAGCTCGGGTGCACGGTCGGGTCCCAAGTTCTCGGGCTGGTATGTTGACGCTGTCAACGGTTTGGCCGGAGCCGGGTTTGCGAGAGCAGCCCCCGAGCCTCTGCACAGGGCGAGAGGACGGTCAAGGACAGACTCGACTTTTTAGCATACGCCCCTGCGTCGCCTTTCCGCAAGGAGGAGGGGGGGAAAGCGCCATGTTGCCCTCGGAGGGCGCCGAACATGGTGTCTCCGGCGAGCTGCTGGCGGGTAATCCGAGTGGACGCCCGTGCCCCATTTGTTAGGGGTCGGTAGAGGCCCAGAGGTGCGCTCAAAAGTACCTGCGGGTGATCTGCCGGACCCGGTCCCCTGTCGACGGGGTCCGAGGGCTCAATGCCTCCCTCTGATGGGATTCCGTTACAAGATCATTCCCGCTGGTCTCGGAAATGTCCTAGGGTACCTCGGGAGCGTAGCTCGAGCCTTGGTTATGTATCGAACGTACCCAGGGTCATCCCTCGCTCTATGTCTGAGGCGGCTGTGAACCCTTCGAGGGCCAGCCTTCGAACCCCTGATCAGTAGTGGGCGCGGAGCCCGAGTGGCCTGAGGTGGCCGTTGAACCCTTCCGAGGGGCCGACCTTCGAACCTTTGACCAGTAGTGGGCGCAGAACCCAAGCGCTCTGAGGCGGCTGTTGAACCCCTCCGAGGGGCCAGCCTTCGAACCTCTGATCAGTAGGGAGGCTCGGGGCCTGTTTCCTTCACGGAGAAGGATCCTTTTTGGGGTATCCCCCTTTCCCGGTCCTTGTTGTAAGAGGGAGAAAGAGGAAAAGGAAAAGGATACGAAATCGAATGACGTGGCGTACCTTTTTCGACGCGGTCATTATGGCGAAGGCGAAGCGTCGCCTGCTTCTCCTGCCAGAGGCGCCGCCTGTCCCGCTGCGGAGTTAATGCGACGGGGCGAGCGGTTCGCGGGGCAGTCGTTGCGCGTGCGCGAGCCGTTCGAGGAACGGAACACGGGCGCGCCTTCTTCACGCCGTGAGAGAGGTTTCTCTCGCTGTCCCTGGATGAGACGTGAGCTTGGCTGACGACGTGACCGCTGCTCCTGCCCGCCTGCCACCGCCATTACTGCCGGCCCATTTTTGGCCGTATTGACCGTCACGCCTGGCTGGCACTGCTAGGTCGTACGCAGGGTTGCCTCGAGTCGCGGTACTGGTTCCGCAGTCGAGGAGGCGTGGTAGTGGTGCGAGTGGCGGTGCAGTTGCTCGCACGTAGCAACCGGCGCGCCGGTTGCATGACGCGTGGGCCTGGGCCCCCATGCTGGGTGCGTTGGAAGTCGGAGGGGTGCGCCCACTTGGCACGGTTGCATGCCGCCTGCATGGCTGCCCGCCCTTTCACCCGCTGGTCTGGGTGAAAGTGGAGGAATGCTTGTAACCGCTGGGCGGTTGCATGCACTGCGCGCGACGGTTTGGCTTCTTCTGCCCTGGGCCAGTTTGCATGACGCGTGGGACCCAGCCCCCGCGCCGTAGGGGGAGGACCTTGGAGCGTGTTGGAGAAGACTCAGCCCACGACGGCTAGGGACGCAAGTAGGGAGAGTCGCCTTTAAAAGGAGGGTGACCCCCTTGAAAGGCGATCTTGTCTTCGCGCTCCCTTATGCATCGTGTCTTTCCACCTTCCGAGCCCCCGGATGGGGGACACCCGCAATCCTTCCGCCTTGTCGTTGGAGGAACACAACTTCGTGGAAGTTGGTACCTTTCAGCCATCGTTCGGCTTCAGGGATTTTCATCATGCAGCCCGACTGCACCCCCCCGCCGGCGGTCACCCAAGATGGTGACCTCCAGTTCGATGGCGGGGAAAAGCGAGCCGGGCTGCGGCCTCTGCCCCTCCCTCAGCTTCAAGGATTTTCATCATCAGTGCTGGGGAGGGGAGTGTGCCGAGTTGGGGTCGGTCCCTGCGCGGGCGGTGGCCCGCTCCTTCCCTCAGTGATCGGGGGGAAGGGCGTTCGCCGTCCGTGGCGCTGGCAGCTGCCGCGTGCCTAGCTCTCTGGCCCGAGTGGCTTCGGAGCCGCTCCCGGCGCCGCCTTCCGCCACGGCAGCTAGAAGAGGTTCTTCCGCCGACGAGATCGCCGGTGCCGCCCACGGACTGACCTCCAACTCTACGGCCTTCTGCTCGTCTTGCCTCTCGAGTGAGGGCATGGGCGAGGGCCTCATGGGAGCAGCATCCGCTCCGAGGTCATCGCTGCTGCTGTTCGGCCCCCCGGAGCAAAAGTCGTCGTCGTCGTCGCTGCTGGAGCGGGCGACGGCAAGCCGTTCGTCGGTCTTCTGTTGCTCCGCAGGCCCCCCAATCGTGTGGGGTTGTTCGTACCTGCGGAGGTGGAACCGGGGTTCCGTTTGTAATGGCATCTTGAATGCTGGTGTTTTGTTCATTGCGACTGTCGGGGCCTGAACATGTATGTATTTTTGGCACGGAGCCGTGTTTTTTCCTCATTTTTGAGCACTAAGACTCGCCTGTTGGTTATCTGAACCGCTTCACCAAGCGTGAGTCGCCCCGTGCAAAGGTGACGAGTGAGGTATCCATATCCCGGAGGCGTAGGAGTCCCTCGGCTCGGTCGGCCTTGCTGTCCGAGGCTTCTCTTGCTTAGTTAAAGGAACCCCTCGGCCGCTCTTCGATGAGCCGAAGCCAGGGGTAGCGGTGTCAGCACGGACAGAGGCAGAGTTGGCTCGAAAAGAAGGCTTGGTCGGCCAGAGCCTAGCCGGGTCGTCCACTGGTGGGATTGACGCCGGAATTGAGTTGCCGAGGCCTCGGGCCGAGCTGATGTCTTCGGGGGACAGCTGGCCGAGGCCTCGGGGTGACCGGCCGAGCCGTCTGCTCGAGCCGGATTCCTGGAGAAGCCCCTGGCGGCGAAGGCCTGGGCGTGGTGATGATGTCGTCCTTTAGAGTGGAGATCCTCGGGCCGCGTCGCCGTCCGAGGCTAGGTCGGACCTCGCCGAAGGTGTAGTTGACGCCGAGGGTGCTGCTGCTCCCTTCAACTGTCAAGATCTGAGCCTGCAGGATCGGATTATCTTGTAGCGTGTGTTTTCTGCGGCTGTTGGGGACCTTCGGCGTCCGAAGGTCCTCAAAAACAGGATTTAACAGTATTTCTGTAGTACAATGTGTGAACAGGTACCCTCGGACTAAAGTCGGCATTGCAGTAGACCGGAATAATACGAAGCTTGCTACAGAGCCGAAGGTGTTGAACAGGAAAGCTTCGGCGTAACAGCAAAGAGTGGAACCGACTTAAAGATGAAAAGGCTATTCAGACCTCGATAGACTACTATAGAGTTATTATCAAATGTAAAGGGCATGAATGTAATTTTATAAGGGCTGTGTCCCGTGTCTATAAATAGGTGAACAGTATCCCCGTACTGTTCACGCTGACTTGGCATTTGCTTTTTGCGTCACGCTTGTACTGTCATTTCCTTCCGATTGAAGGTACACTTATAGCTCAATGATATTTTTGTTTATGTTCAGTAATAATAAATGATTGTTCATGTTTTCTCTTACATTCTTTATATTTTATCCTTCGTCATTGTTTGATGAATTTATGAAGGTATGACCTTCATAACCTTCGTCCACGAGTTATTATATCCTAGGGGAAATAATGCTTCGGAGGACGAAGGACGTTAACGATTAACATTTTCTATGTTGCCTTGTTCTTAACTCTTAGCACTTAAGAACAAGTCCCCAACATTGGCGCCCACCTCCGGTGAACTCACTTCCATTTCTTGAGCTTTTCAACATCTTCGGCAAGCATCACCTTCGTCATGCCGCCGAAGAAGGCTTCAGCACCAGGGGCTGGCACGCTGCAGCCGCTGGACCCCAATCAAGACGTCCTTTCTCTTAGAGAGGCACGAAGCCAGAAGAGGAAGGCTACCAGTCCAACACCTCCGGAGGATGATCTAGATCAGGAGATTCAAAATCTGAAAATCCTTCAGCAGCAGGTTCAACGCAAGAAAGAAAAGATGGCCAGGGTAGCTGAACTGCAGAGGCAGATAGACGAAGCCTCTGAAGAAGTTCGTCATCTTGCTCAGGACGAGCAACACCGAAGGCCTCAGCATCAAGATCTTCATCAGGAGGGTTTTCCCAACGAAGATGATTGGTATGACAATTTCCATCATGGGAATTTTGTTTTTGATGATGCTTCTCCTCTGTCCGCTGAGCTGCAGGCTACACCTTGGCCCCCGTCCTACAAGCCGCCTCAGCTCCCTGTATTCGATGGCCACTCAGACCCGAAGCAGTTTTTGATGAGCTACGAAGCAACAGTGTCTTCGTATGGTGGCAATGCTTCAGTCATGGCCAAATCTTTCGTTATGGCTGTCAGAAGTGTTGCTCAAACCTGGTATTCCTCCCTTCGACCAGGCACGATCACTTCATGGCAGAAGCTGAAGGATTTGTTGTTAACCAGCTTTCAAGGATTTCAGACGAAGCCGGTCACTGCTCAGGCTCTGTTCCAGTGCACTCAGGACCACGAAGAATACCTTCAGGCATATGTCCGAAGGTTCTTGCGTCTGAGGGCACAGGCACCAACGGTGCCCAATGAAATTGTCATCGAGGCCATGATCAAGGGGCTTCGGCCAGGTCCGTCAGCTCAGTACTTCGCCAGGAAGCCTCCTCAAACTTTGGAGAAGCTTCTCCAGAAAATGGATGAATACATTCGGGCCGACAATGATTTTCGCCAAAGAAGGGAGGAGGCTTTCAGGTTTTCTGAAATGACCAGGGGCTTCGGAGGGAGGTTTTACCCGAGGCATGTGAGATCAATTCACAATTCTACACAAAATGATGACAGAGGAAGCCAACAGCAAAGGCCACAATACTCCTCACAGGCTTCTGGACAACAGCAAAGCTCCTTCCGGCCACCAGCTCCAAGAGGCAGAGGCGCCAGGGGCTTCGGAGGAAGATTTGGTGATCAACCGAGAAGAATCTTTTGCTTATTCTGCGGTGAGAACAAAGGCCATACTACCAGGATGTGCCATGTTACTATACAGAAGCAAAAGGAAATAGCTGAAGCAGCAGCACAACAAGCCCAGCCGAAGCAGGTCATGCATACAGCTTCGTATCATTCGCCCTACATCCCAGAATATGTGGGCAACCATCCTGCAGTCTCTGCTGCTTCGGCGAGTCAGCCTCAAGCTTCCTGGCAACAGCCTCCGCCTCCACCTCCGTTGCAACAAGGCCAGCAGCCAGAAGGGAGCCAATATGCTCCGCACCAAAGGGACTTCAGAGAACAGTCCGAAGCTCGCACGGTCAACAGCACAGTGCCAGAATCAAAGCACATCTATTGACAAATATCCTACCTTAATAGCAATCTTTTCCATTCAGTTTTATTTTCTGTAATAAAGGACATTGTTTAGGTTTCATGTAATTAGTTTCGTTGATTCCTACAAGAAAAATATGCTTTCTTCACAGGCTTGTGATAATAAAAAGGACCTTCGGACTGTCGAAAGTTCTTCGAAGCAACAAAAAGTCGTTCTACGGAACGCAGAGTAAGTTTGACGAAGTCACAAAAAGTCGTTCCGAAGGGAGCGCAGTGTAAGTTTTCTGCTCCAAAGTCGTTCCAAAAGGAATGCAGAGCATACAGCGAAAAGTCAACGCTGACACCGCCTAAGTAAAAGGCGAAGAAGCTCCAAAGACGTTCCTAAGGGAATGCAGAGCTTATACCGCCTAAGTAAAAGGCGAAGAAGCTCCAAAGACGTTCCTAAGGGAATGCAGAGCTTACAGCGAAAAGTCAACGCTGATTCCGCTGAAGTAAAAGGCGAAGAAGCTCCTAAGGGAGGCTTATAGCGAAAAGACAATGCTGATTCACAAAAAGATTGTGTTTTATCGCGCAAATATGCGTGTATCTTCGGAATATCACCTTACATAGCATAACATCATCACATCATCCTTGCATAACATAAGCATCATACATCATAATGCATGTGGCATAAGAAAGAGATATGACATTAATCTTCGGGAAAACGCTTTGAAAAAGGGGCAAATCATGCCAAGTCACAAGGAGAAACAATATTGATTTCTGAAGTATAGCCTTGAAGATTGTTTCTACGAAGCTTCAGCACTTTTCCAGGATACTTCGGATATTGTTGTGATAAATGGTAATTCTTCTTCACGAAGCATGAAAAGAAGGGAAGGTGTTTTTTCGCCAAAGACTCAAAAACGGTATGTATGTAAAGTTTCATGCATCGTAAAAAATTGAATAACAAAAATAGATATATTACATTCAGGGTTACAAAATGTTACACTATATTACATTTCAGAAGTTTTTTACAAAAATGCTTAATCCTCTCTCAAAACGACTTCTGCAGCCTCATTCAGGAGCCGATTCACGACTTTATCCATAATATCTTCGGCCATCTTTTTAATTTCGTCGTCCCCCTTCGGCTGGGGGTCCGAAGGCGCTTTAGTCGGATCTGAAGCAGGACACGGCTACATTGCTATTACAAATCGCAAGCAGATCTTAAAGCCTAAAGATTACAACACGATAAAAACCATTATTTAGTACCTAGTTGATCTTCGGCTTCTGTGCTCTTGTCAGCAGCCTCAGCTACTGCTCTAGCATCGTGAATGCCCTTCTCACTTCTTCGAATAATTTCTCCGGCCATTTCTCGGCCACCATTATCCCAGATATCGGTAAAAAACTTTCCACCAATTATGCTAGCTTCGGCCGTAGGATCTCTTGTATCTTCAAAGGACAAGGCAGCTTCGGACTGTGCTAGAATTTTTACATGTTCGCAGCCCTTCTTCTCTAAGATGGTGGCAATCCCTCTGGCGCCAGAGAAGGCACATATATCTCCTCGGCTATTTAAAATTTCTTCGAAGGCTTCAGCTTCGTGGTCAATCCATTCAATGACACCTTCGGGATTGCCTCTCGAAAAGTTTTCCTCACTTGAGAATGCGCCGACCTTGGCGAAGCTAGCCTTTAATTTTTTAACACAATCTATAGATTTGTTGTAGCATCTCTTTTTGGATGAACGAAGCTCTTCAACAGTCACTTCTAGGTGATCTGCCCATTGATCGCTGAGTTCACGCTTTGTTTCTTGAAGTATACGTTCTTCTTTGGCTCTGGCCAGTTGTTTCCGAAGGTCTTCAATTTCGCGTTTCTGAGCTTCAGCTTGACTTTTAAAAGCAGCTTCGTCCTCCTTTATTTTATCTATCAATGAGTATAATATTTTGTCTTTTTCGAGACCTTCGTTCCTCAGTTCAATTACTTCGGAACGAAGGTTGCTCAGGGCTATAGTACATCCTTCGTCCTCAGCATCTTTCTGTGCCCTGAGGGCATTGCTGAGTATCAGGCCCTGCAAACAGGAATATGTCTGTGTCAATAGTTTTAAACAAACGATTTTTTTTTGAACTCAACAAAAAACACGAGAATTCCATTTGTCGCACCTTTAAACTGTTGTAAGCTAGGCTGTCAGCCAGATCGTTCTTTGACAGCACCGAAAGTCCGTCTTCTAAAGTTGGGAATCCGAAGCTTCTGCTCATCTCCCGACAGACAGAAATTTCCTTGCTATCGGGGAGACAATACAAGAAATCTTCTTCTCCACTGCCATTAAATATCAACGCCCCCTTTGGATATTTCAACTTTTGGGCATAGTGCTGGGCCTCTTGTTCTTCTTTTTCTGATAATTTTTTCCCCGAAGCATGACGAAAAATATAATCACGAATTTTGGGGGATGCTTCGGGGGTAACAACACCAGTTTCTTCAAAAGTTGGCTTTGTTATTTTTTCTGCCTCACTTTCCAAAGTTTTTGCGGGCTCTGAGGGCCCAGCTTCGGCTTCAATTTCTTGCTCTGGAGCTGTAGAACCAGAAATTTCAGCTGTTGTTTCAGGAGTAACAGCAGCCTTCTTCGGAGGTGTGCTCGAAGATTTGATCGTTTCCAGTACATCTAGCACATTAGCCATTCTCTTTCTCTTCGGAGTTGCGGCTGGCACTTTTTCATTTTTTGCTGTCCCAATGATTGCTGTAGGACTCAAAACTTCTGATGTTTTGGAGCCCTCAGTTGCTTCTTTTACCTCTTCAATTTTTTCTGTGGACGGCGCTTCGGTTTTCTCTTTTGTTTCTGACAACAAAATGTTTGATTGTTCTGATTCTATCTTTGGTGGCACTTCGGCCGTTTCTGCGATCTCTGGCAACAAGGCTGGCTCGGTTGGTTTTTCAGCTTCGGTGGCCGAAGAAGTTTTTCCGGTAAACTCGGGCACCGAAGCTGGTTCAATATAACGTGGCCGATGCGTAAGAACCTTTAACTTTTTCCTTTTCGGTTCTGGCTCGCTAGGAGCAGCTGCAGTTTCTTCTTTTGCAGAGGTTGTGTTCTTTCTCTTCTGCCTCCGAATGGGATAGCAATAGTCAGGGTAGACAAACCCGATGGCATCAAATACCCGATTCAGTCTCTTCTTTTTTCGGCCTCCGAAGGCTGCTGACATTGCATTATCTTCAGCCTTCGAGTAGGTCCCGAGTAGCTCATCACTTAAATTGTCAATGCTTTTCAACCACTCATCATCTGGCTCAATAAATTTATCTCCAAATTTAAAAGTATACTTAAATCTGATAAGTCCACCTTCGTCGGCCTCTTTAATGGTTTCTTGTGGCATTTCCCATTTCTCCGCAAGCGGCCACACCCTGAAGGCGATATGCTCTTGTACTAAGTCCCTTGTTCCTATAAAAGAGCAGACAACGCCGAAGGCTCTTTGGCACTCTTCGGCGGCTTCATTCATTTCAACCTTCGGCCTCCGAAGGCCGAAGCTTTGCCAAATAGGTCGCATGATTATACCTTTGATGTCTTCCCGTGCTTTCAGATCATTTTTTACATAAAACCATTCTGTCATCCAGCCGCTAGGCCACCTCTTCCGAAAAGTTGGCACGGGACAGCTTGACCCAGACCGAGAAACAAAACTGTAGCAGCCAAAGTTATTGTGATACTGTTCCTTACCCCAAGGTATTGTCTCGTATGATAATTCGTGCATATTGCAGAAACTTTTTGCATCAGGCTTCAGACCTTGGCTTCGCACGGCCCACACGAAGATGTTCAGCCTTATGATGGCCTCGGGGGTAAGTTGGTGAAGATAGACTTCAAAAATCTTCAGCACTTCCACGACGAAGCTGCTCAAGGGCAATCGCAGCCCAGCCTTCAAAAAGCTTCGGAATACTACGACTTCATTCTCTTCAGGGTGTGGACAAGTCTTCTCCCCTTCATCGGCCCTCACAACGGACAAATCCCGGAAATACCTTCCTCTCATATTAACAAGATGATTCTCTTTGATAGTTGATTTACCATAAACTGAATGGCTTGGTCGCCAGGGGCGATCTTCGGAGTCTTCGCCACCGCTGTCTACATCATAACTTTCACTGTCACCAGTATCTTCAGACAGTCCTTCCAGAATCTCATTGGTGATTTTTTCTGTGTTGGTCTTCGACATCGCTATAAGAAATCCTAAGTTCTTCTCTTCATCAAGACTCAGCTTCATCTCAGCAGCAGCCTTCTTAGCAGCTTCAGACATCTTCGGAAGCTCTAAAAAACTGTTTTCAAATCCGAAGCTTCAAAGCTAAAAGCTTAGCAAAACACAGTGCACAAGAGCTAAAAATTGAGTGAGCGGGAGTGGTTGGCCAGAAAGCGTGCAAAATGAGTTTGCGGTATGGCCGTATATATACGCTCGGTGCGTTGAAAATTGAAAGACCCCACTTGTCATTGAATGTTGCTATTCTAGCAAAGGGAAGGTGTTTTTTCGGACCTTCGGCGTAAAGCCTTCGTCCATATCGCAATCTAAATTTATTATTTCAAACAAATTAATATTGCGAGGGGCTACTGTTGGGGACCTTCGGCGTCCGAAGGTCCTCAAAAACAGGATTTAACAGTATTTCTGTAGTACAATGTGTGAACAGGTACCCTCGGACTAAAGTCGGCATTGCAGTAGACCGGAATAATACGAAGCTTGCTACAGAGCCGAAGGTGTTGAACAGGAAAGCTTCGGCGTAACAGCAAAGAGTGGAACCGACTTAAAGATGAAAAGGCTATTCAGACCTCGATAGACTACTATAGAGTTATTATCAAATGTAAAAGGCATGAATGTAATTTTATAAGGGCTGTGTCCCGTGTCTATAAATAGGTGAACAGTATCCCCGTACTGTTCACGCTGACTTGGCATTTGCTTTTTGCGTCACGCTTGTACTGTCATTTCCTTCCGATTGAAGGTACACTTATAGCTCAATGATATTTTTGTTTATGTTCAGTAATAATAAATGATTGTTCATGTTTTCTCTTACATTCTTTATATTTTATCCTTCGTCATTGTTTGATGAATTTATGAAGGTATGACCTTCATAACCTTCGTCCACGAGTTATTATATCCTAGGGGAAATAATGCTTCGGAGGACGAAGGACGTTAACGATTAACATTTTCTATGTTGCCTTGTTCTTAACTCTTAGCACTTAAGAACAAGTCCCCAACAGCGGCTGCCGAGGCCCAAACACACCATCGTCGTGTTGTAAAGCTGCGTTTCTTTTTCCCTTGTTTCGAGTATCTGGACTTCTTTGCCGGTAACAAAATTGTCTGTGCGAGCAAGAGTTGCTTTTCACGGAAGGCGATGAGTGAGGTATCCGTATCCCGGAGGCATAGGAATCCCTTGGCTCGGTCGGCCTCACCGCTTACACGCACTCTTACCCGTCCATAGGGTTCTGTCACCGACCTAGTCGAGAAGGCCCGAAGAATCGCTTCGGCAGAGGAGCTTTCGAGCGTGAAGACTTGTTCGGTCCGTGGAATCACTTATCCGAACGTGAGTTACTTATCGCAGAAGGTGATGAGTGAGGTATCCGTATCCCGGAGGCATAGGAGTCCCTCGGCTCGGTCAGCCTTGGCTGCTTACGTGTACTCCGTCGTTTTCAGGATCCACTTTCAAAGTAGTCGAAAAGCACGAAAGACATTCTGGCAGAAGGGATCTTTTTTCGAGGAAAATTTCGACGCAGAGGGGGTTCCCCCCTTTTAGCCCCCGAGGGAGGGTCGGGCTTTGCCGAGGCAAGGCTGACCCTTCCTTGATGACTAAACTTTGCGTGGGAACGAGGTATACGAACAAGTTGAAAGAATCTTAAGGGTAGAAGCGACGTAGCTGTTGGATGTTCCAAGCGTTGCTGTGGACCTCGCCTTGACTGTTGGCCAGCTTCTATGTTCCGGGCTTCAGAACTTTGGCGATGACGAACGGCCCTTCCCAGGGAGGCGTGAGCTTGTGCCGCCCTCGGGCGTCTTGTCATAGCCGAAGCACCAGGTTGCCCACCTGGAGGTCTCGGGACCGAACCCCTCGGGCGTGGTAGCGTCGCAGGGACTGCTGGTACCGCACCGAGTGTAGTAAGGCCATGTCCCGAGCCTCTTCCAGCTGGTCCAGTGAGTCTTCTCGATTGGCTTGATTGCTTTGGTCGGCGTAGGCTCTCGTCCTCGGGGAACCGTATTCTAAGTCTGTGGGCAAGATGGCCTCGGCCCCATAGACTAGAAAGAACGGCGTGAAGCCCGTGGCTCGGCTCGGCGTTGTCCTCAGACTCCATACCACCGAGGGGAGTTCCTTCATCCATCGCTTGCCGAACTTGTTGAGGTCGTTGTAGATCCGAGGCTTGAGTCCTTGTAGAATCATGCCGTTGGCACACTCTACTTGCCCATTCGTCATGGGGTGAGCCACGGCGGCCCAGTCTACCCAGATGTGGTGATCCTCGCAGAAGTCCAGGAACTTTCTGCCGGTGAACTGGGTGCCGTTGTCGGTGATGATGGAGTTCGGGACCCCAAAGCGATGGATGATGTTGGTGAAGAACGCCACCGCCTGTTCGGACCTGATGCTGTTTAGGGGTCGGACCTCGATCCACTTGGAGAATTTGTCGATGGCGACCAACAGGTGCATGTAGGCCCCGGGTGCCTTCTGCAAGGGGCCAACGAGGTCTAGACCCCACACAGCAAAAGGCCAGGTGATGGGTATCGTCTGCAGGGCCTGAGCGGGTAGGTGGGTCTGCCTTGCGTAGAACTGACACCCTTCGCAGGTGCGGACAATTCTAGTGGCATCGGCCACCGCCGTCGGCCAGTAGAAACCTTGTCGGAAAGCATTTCCAACAAGGGCTCGAGGTGCTGCGTGATGGCCGCAAGCCCCCGAGTGTATCTCTTGTAGGAGCTCCTGGCCTTCGGCGATGGAAATGCATCGCTGGAGGATGCATGAGGGGCTGCGGTGGTAGAGTTCCTTCCCGTCCCCCAGCAAGACAAACGACTTGGCGCGCCGCGCCAACCGCCGAGCTTCGGCTCGGTCGAGGGGTAGCTCTCCTCGGTGGAGATATTGCAGGTACGTGGTCTGCCAGTTTCGATTAGGTGTGACCCCGCTTCGCTCCTCCTCGATGCGTAGTGCCTCACCCTCGGGGGCCGAGGTTACCTCGGACCGAGCCGAGGGTACCTAGGACCGAGCCGAGGCCTTCTCGGGCTCGGGCGTGTCGTCGGTCTTGACGGAAGGTTGATGCAGGTCTCGGGAGAAGACGTCCAGGGGAACCGTTGTTCGCCCTGAGGCTATTTTAGCCAGCTCGTCCACAGTCTCGTTGTAGCGTCGGGCGATGTGGTTGAGCTCGAGCCCGTAGAACTTGTCTTCCAGGCGCCGAACCTCATCGCAGTAGGCTTCCATCTTCGGGTCGCGGCAGTGGGAGTTCTTCATGACTTGGTCGATGACGAGTTGCGAGTCACCGCGAGCGTCGAGGCGTCGGACCCCTAGCTCGATGGCGATGCGCAACCCGTTGACCAGAGCCTCGTACTCAGCCACATTGTTGGACGCCGGGAAGTGGAGGCGTAGCACGTAGCGTAGGTGCTTCCCGAGGGGCGAGATGAAGAGCAGGCCTGCGCCTGCTCCTGTCTTCATCAGCGACCCGTCGAAGAACATGGTCCAGAGTTCCGGTTGGATCGGAACTGTTGGGAGCTGGGTGTCGACCCATTCAGCCACGAAGTCCGCCAAGACCTGGGACTTGATGGCCTTCCGAGGGGCGAACGAGATCGCTTCGCCCATGATTTCCACCGCCCACTTTGCAATTATACCCAAGGCCTCTCGGCACTGGATGATCTCCCCCAGGGGGAAGGATGACACCATAGTTACCGGATGAGACTCGAAGTAGTGCCGCAACTTCCGCCGCGTCAGGATCACCGCGTACAGCAGCTTCTGGATTTGTGGGTAGCGGATCTTGGTCTCGGACAGTACCTCGCTGATGAAGTAGACTGGCCTCTGGACGGGCAATGCATGCCCCTCTTCTCGTCTCTCGACCACAATCGCGGCGCTAACCACCTGAGTGGTCGCGGCGACGTAGATCAAGAGGGCTTCTCCGGCAGTGGGAGGCACCAAAATGGGTGCGTTTGTAAGGAGCGCCTTCAGGTTCCCGAGGGCTTCCTCGGCCTCAGGGGTCCAAGTGAAGCACTCAGCCTTCCTTAAGAGGCGGTAGAGAGGCAGGCCTCTTTCGCCGAGGCGCGAGATGAAGCGGCTCAGAGACGCAAGGCATCCCGTGACTCTCTGTACGCCTTTCAAGTCCTTGATGGGCCCCATGCCGGTGATGGCCGCGATCTTCTCCAGGTTGGCCTCGATGCCCCGCTCGGAGACGATGAACCCCAAGAGCATGCCTCGGGGAACCCCGAAGACACACTTCTCGGGATTAAGCTTCACGCCTTTCGCCTTGAGACATCGGAATGTCACTTCAAGGTCGGAAAGGAGGTCGGAGGCTTTCCTCGTCTTGACTATGATTTCATCGACATAGGCCTCGACCGTCCGGCCAATGTGTTCGCCGAACACATGGTTCATGCACCGTTGGTACGTCGCACCCGCATTCCTCAAGCCGAACGGCATGGTGACATAGCAGTACATGCCGAAGGGTGTGATGAAAGAAGTCGCGAGCTGGTCGGACTCTTTCATCCTGATTTGGTGATACCCTGAGTAGGCATCGAGGAAAGAGAGGGTTTCGCACCCAGCAGTGGAGTCCACAATTTGGTCGATGCGAGGCAGAGGGTAGGGAACCTTCGGGCATGCTTTGTTTAGACCAGTGTAGTCTACACACATCCGCCATTTCCCCCCTTTCTTTCTCACAAGCACAGGGTTGGCAAGCCATTCGGGATGGAATACCTCTTTGATGAACCCTGCCACCATTAGCTTGTGGATCTCCTCGCCTATGGCTCTGCGCTTTTCTTCGTCGAATCGGCGCAGAGGCTGCTTCACGGGTCGGGCTCCAGCTCGGATGTCCAGCGAGTGCTCGGTGACATCCCTCGGTATGTCGGGCATGTCCGAGGGACTCCACGCGAAAACGTCGGCGTTTGCGCGGAGAAAGTCGACGAGCACTGCTTCCTATTTGGGATCGAGCTCGGAGCCGATCCGGATCTGCTTAGAGGCATCGCTGCTGGGGTCGAGGGGGACGGATTTAACCGTCTCCGCTGGCTCGAAGTTGCCGGCGTGGCGCTTCACGTCTGGCACCTCCTTCGAGAGGCTCTCCAGGTCGGCGATGAGGGCCTCAGATTCGGCGAGGGCCTCGGCGTACTCCACGCACTCCACGTCGCATTCGAACGCGTGTCGGTACGTGGGGCCGACGGTGATGACCCCGTTGGGGCCCGGCATCTTGAGCTTGAGGTAGGTGTAGTTGGGGACGGCCATGAACTTCGCGTAGCATGGCCTCCCCAGTACTGTGTGGTAGGTTCCTTGGAACCCGACCACCTCGAACGTGAGGGTCTCACTTCGGAAGTTGGAGGGTGTCCCAAAGCAGACGAGAAGATCGAGTTGTCCGAGGGGCTGGACGCGTTTCCCGGGGATGATCCCGTGGAAAGGCGCAGCGCCTGCTCGGACCGAGGACAGATTAACACGCAGGAGCCCGAGGGTCTCGGCGTAGATGATGTTGAGGCTGCTGCCTCCGTCCATGAGGACCTTGGTGAGCCTGACGTCGCCGATGACGGGGTCGACGACGAGCGGGTATTTCCCGGGGCTCGGCACGCGGTCGGGGTGGTCGGCTTGGTGGAAGGTGATGGGCTTGTCGGACCAGTCTAGGTAGACTGGCGCCGCCACCTTTACCGAACAGACCTCCCGACGCTCTTGCTTGCGGTGCCGAGCCGAGGCGTTCGCCGCTTGCCCACCGTAGATCATGAAGCAGTCGCAGACCTCAGCGAACTCTCCTGCCTGGTGATCTTCCTTCTTGTCGTCGTCGCGAGCCCTGCCACCCTCCGCGGGTGGCCCGGCCCTGTGGAAGTGGCGCCGAAGCATAGCGCACTCCTCAAGGGTGTGCTTAACGGGCCCCTGATGATAGGGGCACGGCTCCTTGAGCATCTTGTCGAAAAGGTTGGCACCCCCGGGGGGTTTCCGGGGTTCTTGTACTCGGCGGCGGTGACAAGGTCCGCGTCGGCGGCGTCGCGTTTCGCTTGCGACTTCTTCTTGCCTTTCTTCTTGGCGCCGCGCTGAGTTGACGCCTCGGGGGCATCTTCCGGTGGGCGGCCCTGGGGCTGCTTGTCCTTCCGGAAGATAGCCTCAACCGCCTCCTGGCCAGAGGCGAACTTGGTGGCGATGTCCATCAGCTCGCTCGCCCTGGTGGGGGTTTTTCGACCCAGCTTGCTCACCAGGTCGCGGTAGGTGGTGCCGGCGAGGAACGCGTCGATGACATCTGAATCGGTGATGTTGGGCAGCTCGGTGCGCTGCTTCGAGAATCGTCGGATGTAGTCCCAGAGAGACTCTCCCGGCTGCTGTCGGCAGCTCCGGAGATCCCAGGAGTTCCCAGGGCGCACGTATGTGCCCTGGAAATTGCCGGCGAAGGCTTGGACCAGGTCGTCCCAGTTGGAGATCTGCCCCGGAGGCAGGTGCTCCAACCAGGCGCGAGCGGTGTCGGAGAGGAACTGGGGGAGTTTTCGGATGATGAGGTTGTCATCGTCCGTTCCACCCAGTTGGCAGGCCAGCCGGTAGTCCGCGAGCCACAGTTCCGGTCTCGTCTCCCCCGAGTACTTTGTGATAGTAGTCGGGGTTCGGAACCGGGTCGGGAACGGCGCCCGTCGTATGGCGCGGCTGAAAGCCTGCGGACCGGGTGGTTCGGGCGAGGGACTCCGATCCTCCCCGCTGTCGTAGCGTCCCCCATGCCTGCGGTGGTAGCCTCGGCGCACCCTCTCGTCGAGGTGGGCCCGACGGTTGCGGTGATGGTGCTCGTTGTCGAGGCGACCCGGGGCCGTAGGCGCTGTGTTGCGCGTGCGCCCGGTGTGGACCAAGGCTTCCCGCATGAATCGGGAAGTCGCGGCGCGATGTTCCGAGGGGTACCCCTACCTTCGGGAGGCGGGGCTTTCGGCCCGTCGGACCGCGGCGCCCTCCAGGAGATTCTTGAGCTCTCCCAGAATTCGCCGCCCCTCGGTGGTTGATGGCTCCGGCATCGCGCGGAGAAGCATTGCCGCTGCAGCCAGGTTCTGGCCGACTCCACTGGAAGTGGGTGGCGGCCTTACCCTGACATCGTCGGCGATGTGGTGCTGGATATCCTGGGGTAGATGACGCACTTCTCCGGCCGGAGGTTGGCCCGCCCATTCCTGCCCGACGTCCCAGCGGATCGGCTCAAGTGTTCCTGCTCCCTCGTCGAGCCTGGCCTACACCCCGCGGATTTGCTCGAGCTGTGGGTCATGACCCTCCGCCGAAACGGGGACCACAGCTAGCTCCCGTAGGATGTCAACGCGAGGCACAGGCCTAGGGAGATCACCGTTCTCCAGCATACCAAGATGGTTGCCTTCGGAAGGACCCCCTAGATCGACGTGGAAACATTCACGACTTGGGCTGCAGTCCTCGTCGCCGAGGCTGCGGCTACCGTCAGAATAGTCGGAAAGGCTGTAGTCGCATGCGGTCATGAAGTCCCGCATGGCACTGGGGTTACCAAGTCCGGAGAAATCCCAATAGAAGTCAGGCTCGTCATCTTCCTCGGACCCCAAGGGCCCGTAGGTCGAGACGTCCGTCAGGCGGTCCCAGGGTGACCGCATACGATACACTAGAGGGTTTGGACTTGCCTCTATGAGAGCGTCCGCCAAAGCGAAGTCGCTTGGCGGGTCGAGGCTGAATCCAAAAGGCGTGAGATGGGAATCGGTGGGTACCTCTTGGTCGACGGGCGGTGACGAAGTCACGTCAGGGGCTGACTGCACTGTCGTCTCATGTACGAGGGTGACGCCCAGCAAGCCTTTCGCGAGCGTGCTAGCGTCGTCCGTTTGCTTGGGATTGGCGTGTTGCGGGGAGACGGCGCTCGTCTTCATCTTAGACGCGAGGTCGATGCCCGACATGCCCCCCGTTGGGGCGCCGACGCCGTCGACTCCCTCGACAGCCGACGAGGTGCTGCCTCCTGCTTGGCCTTGGTTGCCCCGCTTCCTCCTCCGTCGGCGGGGGAGGGGACGGGGTGAGCTCGAATGTTGTTCTTCCACCACGCGGGGAAGACGTCGTCGATTCCGCCACCGGCGGGCGGGCTGTCGGCCGCCATTGTCGCTGTCGCACGGCGGGGGAAGGAGTATCATGTCGTAGCTACCGTCGAGGGACATGAACTCAAGACTCCCGAAATGGAGCACCGTCCCGGGCTGGAAAGGTTGCTGGAGACTGCCCATCTGGAGCTTGACGGGAAGCTGTTCGTCAACACGCAGCAGGCCCCTACCTGGCGCGCCAAATGTCGGCGTTTCAAGACCGGGGGTCCCTGGACCGATGAGTAAATTGTCGCCGCGTGCCCCAGCCCAGATGGGTCGGCGCGAGACGGAGCGCGAAGGGGGGAAGGCGGCCAGAGGGAGACGGGCGTGAGAGGTGGAAATCCCGCGGCCTTCGTGTTTGTCCCGCGCCCAGGTCGGGTGCGCTTGCAGTAGGGGGTTACAAGCGTTCCACGCGGGAGGGAGCGAGCGGCCTCACGCGAGCGCCTGTCCCGTCCTTTCCCCACGCGGCCAACCTTCTGTAAGAGGGCCCTGGTCCTTCCTTTTATAGGCGCAAGGAGAGGATCTAGGTGCACAATGGGGGGTGTAGCAGTGTGCTAACGTGTCTAGCGGAGGAGAGCTAGCGCCCTAAGTACATGCCATCGTGGCAGCCGGAGAGGTTTTGGCACCCGGTTCGTGTGGTGTCGTGGCCGTCGGAGGAGCGCTGGAGCCTGGCGGAAGGACAGCTGTCGGGGCTGTCGAGTCCTTGCTGACGTCCTCTTGCTTCCGTAAGGGGGCTGAGAGCCGCCGTCGTCATAGAGCGTGCGGGGCGCCATCATTACTTGTCTGGTGGAGCGAGCCAGATGGGACGCCGGTCTTGTTCCCCGTAGCCTGAGTCAGCTTGGGGTAGGGTAATTATGGCGCCTCCTATTGACGTGGTCGGTCCGTGCCCTAGGTTGGGCGATGTGGAGGCTCCTCCGAGGTCGAGGTCAAGTCTGTCTTCCGAGACCGAGGTTGAGTCCGAGCCCCCGGGTCGGGCGAGGCGGAGACCGTCGGCTGAGGCCAGGGCTGAGTCCGAGCCCTAGGGTCGAGGGAAGCGGAGTTCGTCGTTCTTCAGGGCTGAGCCCGAGTCCGAGCCCTGGGGTCGGGCGGAGCGGAGTTTGTCGTCTTCCAGGGCTGAGCCCGAGTCCGAGCCCAGGGGTCGGGCGGAGCGGAGTTCGCCGTCTTCCGGGGCTGAGCCCGAGTCTGAGCCCTGGGGTCGGGTGGAGCGGAGTTCGCCGTCTTCCGGTGCTGAGCCCGAGTCCGAGCCCTGGGGTCGGGCGAAGTGGAGTTCGCCGTCTTCCAGGGCTGAGCCCGAGTCCGAGCCCTGGGGTCGGGCGGAGCGGAGTTCACCGTCTTCCAGGGCTGAGCCCGAGTCCGAGCCCTGGGGTCGGGCGGAGCGGAGTTCACCGTCTTCCGGGGTTGAGCCCGAGTCTGAGCCCTGGGGTCGGGCGGAGCGGAGTTTCCCATGGCGCCTATGGCCGGGCTTGGCCGCTGTCAGCCTCACTCTATTGAGTGGCACAGCATTCAGAGCGGCGCAGGCGGCGCTGTCCTTTTGTCAGATCGGTCAGTGGTGCGGCGAAGTGACTGCGGTCACTTCGGCTTTGTCGACTGGAAGGCGTGCGTCCGGATAAAGGTTTCAGGCCACCTTTGCATTAAATGCCCCTGCGATTTGGTCGGTTGGCGTGGCGATTTGGCCAAGGTTGCTTCTTGGTGAAGACTGGGCTTGGGCGAGCCGAAGGTGTGTCCGTTGCTGGACGGGGGCCTCGGGCGAGACGTAGATCCTCCGGGGTCGGCTGCCCTTGCCCGAGGCTGGGCTCGGGCGAGGCGCGATCGGGTCCCTCGAATGGACCGATCCTTGACTTAGTCGCACCCATTAGGCCTTTGCAGCTTTGTGCTGATGGGGGTTACCAGCTGAGAATTAGGAGCCTTGAGGGTACCCCAAATTATGGTCCTCGACAGTCTTATTCACTCTACTCCATACCATAATGCCTTATCCACTCTACTTTTTTGACGCAGTTCCTGCAAAAGGTTTCCCAATCTAGCACCTTCATCCACTGATTCTTGTTCCCCGGACAAACCTACTCAGTACAACCTACGCCAGAAGCATGCCAAGACAACTGCACCTACTCGGTACAACCTATTCAGAAGCGTGCCAAGAGAACTGCCACAACAAGTTCTTCTTATATGCATAACTTATCTATTTTGTTTCTTTTACTACATGTCCGCTATTTCAGAAATTGTTAAATGTGCCTTTTTATTTGTACCAATAGTTTCTTGCATGTGCAACTTGCCCACAGATGAGTTCGGATCGTGCCAACTGGGATGCGACGAGAACTAAAATATTCCTTGACCTATACATCATTCAGAAGAACCTTAATAACTTCAATAGCTTTAGCTTAACTAAACATGGATGGCAACAAGTGTATTGCAGCTTCAAAGAGCAGACTGGTCTTGATTATGAAAACAAAAAATGCAAAACAAACTTAGCATGCTCCGAAGGTCTTTCGTGTATTTGTAATCCTTACAGACTCATACTGGGCTTGGTCATGACTGAAGGACTAGTGCTATATCGGCTGATGATTCGTACTACAGGACCCAGGAAGGGGCACCTTGCTCATGAATTGATTACAATTTATTTGTTTTGTGAACCAATACTAAATCTGCACTATGTTCAAACGTAGGATCCTAGTACTCAGGCCAGTCGAGGAAAACCACCACCCTTTCTTGATGAGTTGTACACTTCGTTCGGTCAAACCACACACGACAGGGGCAACTTGATTAGTACTGGAGGTGTCCGTGAACCCTCTCCCAACTATGGCAACTAGGATACTCCATACTTATCTGACGACTGTGTAGGTTGCTCCAATATTAGATCATCGTCCAGAAGGCCAATCTGGGAAGGCACAATGGATAGCCCTCCTAAGAAAAAAGATGAGTTTGGAAGATCACATTGCTAATATTTATGAGTCTATTTCCATCAGAAACTAGAGAACTATGGGTCATCGTCCACAAGAAATTAACCAAGTTGTGCAACTCTTACAACAAGATGGAATTGAAGAACACTCTAATTTGTACTGCATGGTAACTATGCTATGCAAAAACGAGATAAATAGGAGTGTTTTCCTTTCTATGAAAATGTCACACCCAATTTTAGAAGGCAAATCGGATGCGAACCATATACGTGCCAGGATCAGAAACTCACGTACACAGTGATTACATAATTGGACATCATCACACATTGCTCAAAATAATAGCAAATTTAAGTACTTTATTACATCAAGATGTCCAAGACATCCATAGAGTCATTAACTTAAGTCATACTCATAATCAAAGTGCGAATACGAAACGTAGTACGATAAGGCCTTCACAGGCAGCTGACTGGGAGTTTGCCACTGAACACAAATAGAACTTGTCAAAGTCTTGAAACTCCTAGAAATCCTCCATGTTGCCTTCATCTTATCTTGAGCACTGGTTGCAATGGGGACAACCTTGGGGGTTTGGGTGTTTTAAAGCAAGGGTGAGTACACATCAACATACTCAGCAAATGTCTGGTTTGGCTAAAGTGGACTAGCTATATGTGGAGTTAAGATTAGAGCAATTGCTTTTAGTTGGTCAGGTATTTATTACTAGTAGACAACCAAGTTTTATCAATGGTATTAAGTTATTACCCAAATGGGACTCCCTGCAAGAGGAAGTACCAAGTACCATAAATGTAATCATCATCATTAAGCATCATCATAAAAAGTATCCAGAGTAACTGTAATCAAAGGAGCTCCCAAGGTTGCTCATAACCTCAAGCATGGCTGATATACCAGTTTCTAACACTCTGCAGAGGTTGCACACTTTACCCACGAGACGTGATTCCCTTTCTACTCCCCATTGACCACTACCTAGGTGGTCTGGCAGGGTATCACTACGTAGCCTTTACAAAGATTCCTCTAGTGTGTAGTTGCTCGTTAGGTTTCGCCAGTCGTACAAACACAGTACTCCTCCCTACGTTGGGTGACTAACAAAACCAAATCGAATGAACCTCGTCACCCATCCATAGCAGAGCAAGCACTATTGCAAGGTGTTGGGGGCCTTCGTCTTCCGAAGGTCCTCAAAAACATGACTAACAATGTTTCCCAAGTGTAATATATGTACAGGAACCTTCGGACTCGGAATAAAGATGTACACAATATGAAGAGCATGGACAGGACGAAGGTTGAACTAGTTCCGAAGCAACGCGCAAGGAAGCTTCGGCTCAATGGCAGAAAAAGGAACCGACTTAAAGGGGAAAAGGTTATTTAGTCCTCGTTGGATTATCTTTAAGTCAATAGTAAACATAAAGGGCATGAATGTAATTTTACACAGGCTGCGCCCTGTGCTTATAAATAGATGAACAGTACCCTCGTACTGTTCACGCTGACTTGTATTCGTTCGTGCGTCACGCTTGGACTTTTACCTTCTGTCAAGCCGAAGGTACAAATGTAATTCAATATTGTTCTTGTTTATCCATGATGATATAATAAAGCTATATTGATGATGTTATATGATCATTCATCTTATCTTCCATATTCCATATGCTTCTTCTTTCATTAACATATACTGTGAAGATGAAGGTACTTCCTTCATGACCTTCGTCTGAAGATCATTATATCCTAAGGGAGATAATGCTTCGAAGGACGAAGGATATTAACCTTTAACATTTTGTGTTGCCTTGTTCTTAACTCATAGCATTTGAGAACAAGTCCCCAACAAAAGGGAAATAGGGTTAACATTTTCCTATGATTAATTTTGGTGGTTGATCGTCAACACAAACACATGGACTAACTAGTTTGCCAAGTATTCATGTGTTATAGGTGCATAAAGGTTCAACACAAACCAATAAATATTCAAGTTAGGGATCCAAATTCAAAAGAAGCAAAAGGAACCAAGTGTGCTGTGGTCTGGCGCACCGGACAGTGTCCGGTGCACCAGGACCGTACAGGGTCCAAGCAGCCACTCTCGGGTTTTCGCAGGCGCGCTCCTCTATAATTCACCGGACTGTCCGATGTGCCACCGGACTGTCCGGTGAGCCAGCGGGCAACAGCTATCTGTGTGCAACGGTCGACTGCAAAAGTACCTGACGCGTGAACAGTGCAGCGGCAGAAGTCAGAGCCGCGAAGTCAGAGGGCACCGGACTATCCGGTGCCGCAAGGAGACAAAGCTCCAATGGTCGACTTCGCTCCGAACCCTAACAGTTGGGTTGCGTGGCGGCACACTAGACACTGAACAGTGAGTGTCTGGTGGCGCACCGGATTGTCTGGTGCGCCCATCGCCAGCAGCCTCCCCAACGGCTACTTTGGTGGTTGAGGGCTATAAATACCCTCCAACCACCACAACTCCAAGCATCCAAGATTTTTGAACATCACATTCAATACAAGAGCTCTAGCATTCACTCCTAGACACAATTCAAAAGATCAAAGCCTCTCCAAGTCCCAAATTCATCTCAAACACCTAGTGACTTGTGAGAGAGTGATTTCGTGTTCTTTTGAGCTCTTGCCTCTTGGATTGCCTTTCTTATTTATCATTCTTGTTCTCAAGTGACTTGTAATCAAAGCAAGAGACACATAAGAGTGTGGTGGTCCTTGCAGGGTCTTAGTGACCCGATTGATTAAGGGAAAGGCTCACTCGGTCTAAGTGACCGTTTGAGAGAGGGAAAGGGTTGAAATAGACCCGGTCTTTGTGACCTCCTCAACGGGGACTAGGTTCTTTAGAACCGAACCTCGGTAAAACAAATCACCGTGTTCATTCGCTTGATTCTCATTTTGATTTTTCCCCCTCTCTCCCGGACTTGATATTTGTTCTAACACTAACCCCGGCTTGTAGTGTGTGTTTAAAGTTGTAAATTTTAGATTACGCCTATTCACCCCCCCTCTAGGCGACTTTCAACTATGCCCCGACCCCCATTGATGGCACAACAACAAAGCCAACTACACCCCATGTTCCTCTAATTAATCAGCTAAGGGCGTCCCATACCACCCTCATGGTTGTACTTTTTCCTGGGTGGTGATCCAACGAATAGGTCCTTATGGAGAGGTACTCGAGAAACCGCCCGAGTCCCCTAAAGTGACACAAGCTCATCATCATAATCATGATAGCATTACTGTATCATAAATGTTCTCATCATGCTCATTGATTAAAGTAAAGAGTAGCATAATACTAATCATAGTAACCAATTGCCAAAGGGTAAACAAGGACAGGAAAATAGAATACTAGTCAATCCTTAGGTTGATCATGATATGCGGGACAATGAATTATAAAGTGAGTAGGACATAATGGGTCAGAGGACACTTGCCTTCACCAGGTTGCTACTTAGGGAAGTCTCCTGCAACACACTTGGTAACCACGGATTGCTCGTTGTCTACGCAAAGTAATCATTCATTCAACACACTTGGGGAATAACAAAGAACATTACACCAAACATATGCAACAGATCAAACACAGGTTCAGTAGGAAAGTACAGATACACAAGTGAACTCTAGGTTCTAGGGTAGATTACTATGTTTAAGTGTCTATTGTTCTCTAACTAAGTTTATCTCAGTAAATTACTTCTCTAACTAGGTCTATCTTAATAAATTACTTATTTAATTAAAGTTATTTCAGAGATGGGATCATATATTAAATGAGATTAATTTCATAAAGTTAATCACTTGACTATTCATTAGGGTTTCACTTTTATTCTCCCTTTTATAAATATTCTATCACTTTAAATTTAACCTAGAGTCTAGCCACAAAATTAATACATGCAAACAGTGGATGAATATAATTTAAACAAATAGAGAATAACATTATGAACATTTTGCAATTTGAACCATCCAATTTGGAGTTCATATGCAAAAGATATGAAATTCACAAGTTTTAGAATTCAAAAACACTAAATTAAACCTATTTCTATGATTAAAATAAAGTCCAGGGGCGTCTTTGTAAGAAATCAGGGGCTTGAGCGCAAGAACACAGGATGTCAAGTTAATTCTCAAAAACCCGATGGTCTTTTAACAAGTTTTCCAAATGAACAGGCATCGGGTTCCCTCTACCGTTAGATCTCGGATCAACGACCGAGATTAGATCGGCAGGCGAGCGCACAGACGTGGGCGGGCGCGCGTGGCTAACAGGTGGGCCAAGGCGGGTAGCGGTCTCAGTGTGCTCGTGGACGCGGAGTCCACGACGTGCGCGTGGACGGTTGGGGGGATGGGTCTAACAGATGGGACCCACGGGTCAGAGGGAGGGAGCGCGTGAACGGGCGGTCAGAGCTGACAGGGTTGACCCACGGGCATAGGGGAAGCGGGCGCGTGCGAGCGTGAGGATCGGCGCCAACAGGCGGGACCCACTTGGCAGAGGGGGAGCGCGGGCACACGCGCGGGGCTGGCTGGGCCAGTTGGGCCAAAAGGCCGAAGGAGAGGGGGAGTTGGGCTGCTTTAGCTTTTTATTTTATTCTGAAATTTTTATTTCCTTTTCTTTTTATTTTCTCTTTTGAATTCAAATCAAATCAAACCACAAATTCAAATTCAAAGGTTTCAAACATGTGCATCAACCAAAAATAAAGTTTAAGCTCAGCATGATGCAACATTTCATGTCTCCCCTAGGTTTTAATATTCTAAAGAAAATAATACACCTCTTAAATAAATACCCAAAACTCTATTAAAAGAAGAGAGAGGAAATCTATAGAGGTGAGAAAAGAAGTAACATATGAATTTGGTAGATATTAGAGAAGGAATTTTATACCCCCAAATTCAGAGTGTTACAGAAAACTAGAGATGGACGCCTCCATTGGATTAGGTTCAACTAGGATAACAAATAAAGGTCGCGAGACATATTTCAAAGTAGCTTGTCTCTATGGTCTTGTAATAACGCTTTGACGTACACTTTTAAGTTTTCCAGTCTAGTTTTGAATGTGTGCGTTGTAATAACTCTAGGTCGCTTTGATGAATGCGGACATATTGCAGCCCAGTTTTATTTCTGTGCTTGTGCACTTCAGTTTTACAATATTTCTGTTAAGTATTGCATTTCTATTTTGAAAGATTTATAATCAAATTTCAGTTTTATAATCATCGGACTATGTTTTTGTATATATACTTGTCGGCGTTTCGAGACCTGGGGGTCCCCGGGCCGACGAGTGAATGTCGCCGCGTGCCCCAGCCCAGATGGGTCGAGCGCGAGGGCGAGCGCGAAGGGGGGAGAGCGAGGCGGCCGGAGACCGGCGTGAGAGAGGTGGGAATCCCGCGGCCTTCGTGTTCGTCCCGCGCCCAGGTCGGGTGCGCTTGCAGTAGGGGGTTACAAGCGTCCACGCGGGGGAGGGAGCGAGCGGCTTCAAGCGAGCGCCTGTCCCGTCCTCGTCCCCGCGCGGCCAACCCTCTCTAAGAGGGCCCTGGTCCTTCCTTTTATAGGCGTAAGGTGAGGATCCAGGTGTACAATGGGGGGGGGGGTGTAGCAGAGTGCTACGTGTCTAGCGAAGGAGAGCTAGCGCCCTAAGTACATGCCGTTGTGGCAGCCGGAGAGAATTTGGCACCCAGCTGGTGTGATGTCGTGGCCGTCGGAGGAGCGATGGAGCCTGGCGGAGGGACAGCTGTCGGAGCGGTTGAGTCCTTGCTGACGTCCTCTTGCTTCCGTAAGGGGGCTGAGAGCCACCGTCGTCACAGAGTACGCGGGGCGCCATCATTGCCTATCTGGCGGAGCTAGCCACATGGGACGCCGGTCTTGTTCCCTGCGGCCCGAGTCAGCTCGGGGTAGGGTGATGATGGCGCCTCCTGTTGACGTGGCTGGTCTGCGCCCTAGGTTGGGCGATGTGGAAGCTCCTCCGAAGCCGAGGTCGAGTCTATCTTCCGTGGTCGAGGTCGAGTCCGAGCCCCTGGGTCGGGCGAGGCGGAGTTCGTCGTCTTCTAGGGCTGAGCCCAAGTCCGGGCCCTGGGTCGGGCGGAGCGAAGTTCGCCGTCTTCCGGGACTTAGCCCGAGTCCGAGCCCTGGGTCGGGCGGAGCGGAGTTCGCCGTCTTCCGGGGCTGAGCCCGAGTCTGAGCCCTGGGTCGGGCGGAGCGGAGTTCGCCGTCTTCCGGGACTTAGCCCGAGTCCGAGCCCTGGGTCGGGCGGAGCGGAGTTCGCCGTCTTCCGGGACTTAGCCCGAGTCCGAGCCCTGGGTCGGGCGAAGCGGAGCTTCCTATGGTGCCTTCGGCAGGGCCTGACTGCCTGTCAGTCTCACTCTGTCAAGTGGCACCGCAGTCGGAGCAGCGCAGGTGGCGCTGTCCTTCTGTCAGGCCGGTCAGTGGGGCGGCGAAGTGACGGCGGTCACTTTGGCTCTGCCAGCCGGGGGGCGCGCGTCAGGATAATGGTGTCAGGCCACCTTTGCATTAAATGCTCCTGCGATTTGGTCGGTTGGTGCGGCGATTTAGTCAGGGTTGCTTCTTAGCGAAGGCAGGGCCTCGGGTGAGCCGGAAATATGTTCGCCGCCGGAGGGAGGCCTCGGGCGAGAAGGAAATCCTCCGGGGTCGGCTGCCCTTGTCCGAGGCTAGGCTCGGGCGAGGCGTGATCGAGTCGCTCGAATGGACTGATCCCTGACTTAATCGCACCCATCAGGCCTTTGCAGCTTTATGCTGATGGGGGTTACCAGCTGAGAATTAGGAGCCTTGAGGGTACCCCTAATTATGGTCCCCGACAGTAGCCCCCGAGCCTCGAAGGGAGTGTTAGCACTCGCTTGGAGGCTTTCGTCGCACTTTTTTGCAAGGGGACCCGCCTTTCTCGGTTGCGTTTTGTTCCGGTGGGTGCGCGTGAGCGCACCCGCCGGGTGTAGCCTCCGAGGCCTCGGAGGAGTGGTTTCACTCCTTCGAGGTCTTAATACCTTGCGTAATGCTTCGGCTGGTCTGGTTGTTCCCTCATGCGAGCTGGCCGTAGCCCGGGTGTACGGTCGGGTCCCAAGTTCTCGGGCTGGTATGTTGATGTTGTCAACGGTTCGGTCAGAGCCGGGTCTGCGAGAGAAGCCCCCGAGCCTCTGCACAGGGCGAGAGGGCGATCAGGAACAGACTCGGCTTTTTTACATACGCCCCTGCGTCGCCTTTCCGCAAGGAGGAGGGGGGGGAAAGCGCCATGTTGTCCTCGATGGGCGCCGAACATGGTGTCTCTGGTGAGCTGCAAGCGGGTAATCCGAGTGGACGTCCGTGCCCCGTTCGTTAGGGGTCAGCTAGGGGCCCAGAGGCACGCCCAAAAGTACCTGCGGGTGATCTGCCGGACCCGGTCCCCTGGCGACGGGGTCCAAGGGCTCGATGCCTCCCTCTGATGGGATTCCGTTACAAGATCGTTCCCGCTGGTCTCGGAAATGTCCTAGGGTACCTCGGGAGCGCAGCCCGAGCCTTGGTTATGTATCGAACGTACCCATGGTCATCCCTCGCTTGGCGTCTGAGGCGGCTGTGAACCCTTCGGGGGCCAGCCTTCGAACCCCTGATCAGTAATGGGCGCGGAGACCGAGTAGCCTGAGGGGGCCGTGGAACCCTTCCGAGGGGCCGACCTTCGAACCTCTGACCAGTAGTGGGTGTAGGGCCCACTCGATCTGAGGCAGCTGTCGAACCCTTCCGGGGGGCCAGCCTTCGAACCTCTGATCAGTAGGGAGGCTCGGAGCCTGGTTCCTTCACGGGGAAGGATCCTTTTCGGGGTATCCCCCTTTCCCGGTCCCTGTTGCAAGAGAGAGAAAGAGGAAAAAGGAAAAGGATACGAAACCGAACGACGCGGCGTACCTTTTTTTGACGCGGTCATTATGGCGAAGGCGAAGCGTCGCCTGCTTCTCCTGCCAGAGGCGCCGCCTGTCCCGCCGCGGAGTTAATGCGACGAGGCGAGTGGTTCGCGGGGCGGCCGTTGCGCGTGCGCGAGCCGTTCGAGGAACGGAACACGGGCGCGTTGTCTTCACGCCGTGAGAGAGGGTTCTCTCGCTGCCCCCGGATGGGACGTGAGCTTGGCTGACGACGTGACTGCTGCTCCTGCCCGCCTGTCACCGTCATTACTGCCGGCCCATTTTTGGCCGCACTGACCGCCGCGCCAGGCTGGCGCTGCTGGGTCGTGCGCTGGGTCGCCTCGAGTCGCGGTACTGGTTCCGCAGTCGAGGAGGCGCGGTGGTGGCGCAAGTGGAGGTGCAGTTGCATGCACGAAGCGTTCGGCGCGCCGGTTGCATGAGGCGTGGGCCTGGGCCTCCATGTTGGGCATGTTGGGAGTCGGAGAAGCGCGCCCACTTGGCGCGGTTGCATGCCGCCTGCATGGCTGCCCGCCCCTTTCGCCCGTTGGTCTGGACAAAAGTGGAGGGTTACTTGTAACCGCTGGGCGGTTGTGCGCACCGCGCACGGTGGTTTGGCTTCTTCTGCTCTGAGCCGGTTTGCATGACGTGTGGGACCCAGCCCCCGCGCCGCAAGGGAGGACCTTGGAGTGTGTTGGAGAAGACTCAGCCCGCGACGGTTGGGGGCGCAAGTAGGGAGAGTTGCCTTTAAAAGGAGGGCGACCCCCTTTGGAAGGCGACCATGCCTTCGCGTTCCCTTATGCATCATGTCTTTCCACCTTCCAAGCCCCCGGATAGGGGATACCCGCCGTCTTTCTGCCTCATCGTTGGAGGAACGCAACTCCGTGGGAGTTGGTACCTTTCAGCCATCGTTCGGCTTCAAGGATTTTCATCAGCCAGCCTAGCTGTACCCCCCCGCCGGCGGTCACCCAAGACGGTGACCACCAGCCCCTGGGTGGGGAGAAGCAAGCCGGGCTGTGATCTTGGTCCCACCCTCAGCTTCAAGGATGTTCATCATCCTTGCTGGGGTGGAGGCCGGGCTGAGCCGGAGCTCTACCTCCCGCGCGGGTTCGTGGGTCACCCTCTCCAGCGGCGTTCGAGGGAGAGGGCGCTCACTGGCCCTGCGGGCGGGTCGGACTTCGACAACGCGGGGCTGGTCGACGGCGGGCGTCGTCAGCCTCAGCGTGTCGAGCTCGTTGGCTTGGCTCCCGGTGCCCCCTCCTGCCAGAAGGCGGCTGCCACGCCGTGTGCACAGGAGGACCGCCCACGATGTCGCGCGCTGCTAGGGCGGCGTTCGTGTTCTGGGGTGGTCCTGCCTTTGCACCGGTATGGCGCCTCCGCGTGGAGGTCGGTGCCCCACTCGTCCGGGAGGATCTGAGTGGGGATCTGTTGGAGGGCTGACGGCCCCTGTCGTTGGTGCCGAGGTGGAGGCGGCTCGAGAAGTCCCCGTTGCCGACGGGATCACCGCCACCATCCGCGCTTCGGGCCTCCGGCTCTTTGTACTTGTCCTCGCCCCTCGAGCGTCGGCGTGGGCAAGGGCAAGATTGCAGCAGCGCCCGCCCTGAGGCTTACGCTGCTGCAGTCCGGCCACCCGAAGCGGGGGCCGTTGTTGCTGCTGTCAGAGCGGACGGCGGCGAGCCGCCCGTCGGTCTTCTGTTGCTCCGCAGGCCCCCCCCCCCCCCCATCGAGTGGGGTTGTTCGTACCTGCGGAGGTGGAACCGGAGTTCCGTTTGTAATGGCACTTTGAATGCCAGTGTTTTTGTTCATTGTGGCTGTCGAGGCCTGAACATGTATGTAATTTTGGCACGGAGCCGTGTTTTTCCTCATTTTCGAGCACTAAGACTCGCCTGTTGGTTGTCTGAACCGCTTCACCAAGCGTGAGTCGCCCCGTGTAAAGGTGACGAGTGAGGTATCCGTATCCCGGAGACGTAGGAGTCCCTCGGCTCGGTCGGCCTTGTTGTCCGAGGCTCCTCTAGCTTAGTTAAAGGGACCCCTTGGCCGCTCTTGGATGAGACGAGGCCAGGGGTAGCGATATCAGCATGAACAGGGGCAGAGTTGGCTCGAAAATGAAACATGGTTGGCCGGAGCCTAGCCGGGTCGTTCGTTAGCGGGATCGACTCCGGAGTTGACCAGCCGAGGTCTCGGGTCGGGCTGACGTCCTTGGAGGACGGTAGGCCGAGGCCCCAGGGGTGACCGGCCAAGCCGCCTGCTCGGGCCGGATTCCTGGAGAAGACCCTGGCAGCGATTGCCCGGGCGTGGCGATGATGTCGTCCTTCAGAGTGGAGATCCTCGGACCGCGTCGCCGTCCGAGGCTAGGTCGGACCTCGCCGAAGTTGTCGTCGATGCCGAGGGTGCTGCTGCCCCCTTCCAGCGTCAAGACCCGAGCCTGCAGGATCGGATTGTCTTGTAGCGTGTGTCTCCTGCGGCCGCCGAGGCCAGAACACACCCTCGCTGTGTTGTAAAGCTGTGTCTCTTTTCCTCTTGTTTCGAGTATCTGGACTTTTTTGTCGGTAACAGGGATGTTTGTGCGAGCGAGAGTTGCTTCTCGCGGAAGGTGACGAGTGAGGTATCCGTATCCCGGAGGCGTAGGAGTCCCTCGGCTCGGTCGGCCTTGCCGCTTATGCGCACTCTTACCCGTCCATGGGGCTCTGTCACCGACTCAGTCGAGAAGGCTCGAAGGATCGCTTCGGCAGAAGAGCTTCCGAACGTGAAGACTTGTTCGGTCCGCGGAATCACTTATCCGAACGTGAGTTACTTATCGCAGAAGGTGATGAGTGAGGTATCCGTATCCCGGAGGCGTAGGAGTCCCTCGGCTCGGTCAGCCTTGGCTGCTTACGTGTACTCCGTCGTTTTCAGGATCCACTTTTCGAAGTAGTCAAAAAGCACGAAAGACATTCTGGCAGAAAAGATCTTTCTTCGAGGAAAATTTCGACGCAGAGGGGGTTCCCCCCCTTTTAGCCCTCGAGGGAGGGTCGGGCTTTGCCGAGGCGAGGCCGACCCTTCCTTGATGACTAAACTTTGCGTGGGTGCGAGGTATATGAACAACTTGAAAACATCTTAAGGGTAGAAGCGACGTAGCTGTTGGATGTTCCAAGCGTTGCCGTAGACCTCGCCTTGACTGTTGGCCAGCTTGTACGTTCCGGGCTTCAGAACCTTGGCGATGACGAACGGTCCCTCCCAGGGGGGCGTGAGCTTGTGCCTCCCTCGGGTGTCTTGTCACAGCCGAAGCACCAGGTCGCCCACCTGGAGATCTCGGGACCGGACCCCTCGGGCGTGGTAGCGTCGCAGGGACTGCTGGTACCGCGCCGAGTGTAGTAAGGCCTTGTCCCGAGCCTCCTCCAGCTGGTCCAGCGAGTCTTCTCGGCTAGCTTGGTTGCTTTGATCGCTGTAGGCCCTCGTCCTCGGGGAGCCGTATTCCAGGTCTGTGGGCAAGACGACCTCGGCCCCGTAGACTAGGAAGAACGGCGTGAAGCCCGTGGCTCGGCTCGGCGTTGTCCTCAGGCTCCAGACCACCGAGGGGAGTTCCTTCATCCATCGCTTGCTGAACTTGTTGAGGTCATTATAGATCCGAGGCTGAGCCCTTGTTGAATCATGCCGTTGGCACGCTCTACTTGCCCATTTGACATGGGATGAGCCACGGCGGCCCAGTCCACCCGGATGTGGTGATCCTCGCAGAAGTCCAAGAACTTTCTGCCGGTGAACTGGGTGCCGTTGTCGGTGATGATGGAGTTCGGGACCCCGAAGCGATGAATGATGTTGGTGAAGAACGCCACCGCCTGCTCGGACCTGATGCTGTTCAGGGGTCGGACCTCGATCCACTTGGAGAATTTGTCGATGGCGACCAGCAGTTGCGTGTAGCCCCCGGGTGCCTTCTGCAAGGGGCCGACGAGATCCAGACCCCACACAGCGAAAGGCCAGGTGATGGGTATCGTATGCAGAGCCTGAGCGGGCAGGTGGGTCTGCCTCGCGTAGAATTGACACCCTTCGCAGGTGCGAACAATTCTAGTGGCGTCGGTCAGTAGAAGCCTTGTCGGAAAGCATTCCCGACAAGGGCTTGAGGCGCTGCGTGATGGCCGCAAGCCCCCGAGTGTATCTCTCGCAGGAGTTCCTGACCTTCGGCGACAGAGATGCATCGCTGGAGGATGCCTGAGGGGCTGCGGTGGTAGAGCTCCTTCTCATCGCCCAGCAAGACGAACGACTTGGCGCGCCGCGCCACCCGCCGAGCCTCGGCTCGGTCGAGGGGTAGCTCTCCTTGGTGGAGATATTGCAGGTACGGGGTCTGCCAGTTTCGATCAGGCGTGGCCCCGCTTCGCTCCTCCTCGACGCGCAGTGCCTCACCCTCGGGGGCCGAGGGTACCTCGGGCTGAACCGAGGGCGCCTCGGGCTCGGGCGAGTCGTCTATCTTGACGGAGGGTTGGTGCAGATCCCGGGAGAAGACGTCCGGGGGAATCGTTGTTCGCCCCGAGGCTATTTTAGCCAGCTCGTCCGTAGTCTCGTTGTAGCGCCGAGCGATGTGGTTGAGCTCGAGCCCGTAGAACTTGTCTTCCAAGCGCCGAACCTCATCGCAGTAGGCCTCCATCTTCGGGTCGCGGCAGTGGGAGTTCTTCATGACTTGGTCGATGACGAGCCGAGTCACCGCGGGCGTCGAGGCGCCGGACCCCTAGCTCGATGGCGATCCGCAACCCGTTGACCAGAGCCTCATACTCAGCCACATTGTTGGACGCCGGGAAATGGAGGCGTAGCACATAGCGTATGTGTTTCCCGAGGGGCGAGATGAAGAGTAGGCCTGCGCTGGCTCCCGTCTTCATCAACGACCCGTCGAAAAACATGGTCCAGAGCTCCGGTTGGATCGGAGCCGTCGGTAGCTGGGTGTCGACCCATTCGGCCACGAAGTCTGCCAAAACCTGGGACTTAATGGCCTTCCAGGGGGCGAACGAGATTGTCTCGCCCATGATTTCCACCGCCCACCTTGCAATCCTACCCGAGGCCTCTCGGCACTGGATGATCTCCCCCAGGGGGAAGGATGACACCACAGTTACCGGATGAGACTCGAAGTAGTGTCGCAACTTCCGCCGTGTCAGGATCACTGCATACAGCAGCTTCTGAACTTGTGGGTAGCGGGTCTTGGTTTCGGACAGTACTTCGCTGACAAAGTAAACTGGCCTCTGAACGGGCAATACATGCCCCTCTTCTTGCCTCTCGACCACAATCGCGACGCTAACCACCTGAGTGGTCGCGGCGACGTAGACCAAGAGGACTTCTCCGGCAGCTGGAGGCACCAAGATAGGCGCCTTTGTGAGGAGCGCCTTCAAGTTCCCGAGAGCTTCCTCGGCCTCGGGGGTCCAAGTGAAGCACTCGGCCTTCCTTAAGAGGCGGTACAGAGGTAGACCTCTTTCGCCGAGGCGTGAGATGAAGCGGCTCAGAGTCGCGAGACATCCCATGACCCTCTGTACGCCTTTCAAGTCCTTGATGGGCCCCATGCTGGTGATGGCTGCGATCTTCTCCGGGTTGGCTTCGATGCCCCGCTCGGAGACGATGAACCCCAAGAGCATGCCTCGGGGCACCCCGAAGACACACTTCTCTGGATTGAGCTTGACGCCTTTCGCCTTGAGACATCGGAATGTCACTTCAAGGTCGGAAAGGAGGTCGGAAGCTTTCCTCGTCTTGACTACAATGTCATCGACGTAGGCCTCGACCATGCGGCCAATGTGTTCGCCGAACACATAGTTCATGCACCGCTGGTACGTCGCGCCCGCATTCCTCAAGCCGAACGGCATGGTAACATAGCAGTACATGCTGAAGGGTGTGATGAAAGAAGTCGCGAGCTGGTCGGACTCTTTCATCCTGATTTGATGATACCCTGAGTAGGCATCGAGGAAAGACAGGGTTTCGCACCCAGCAGTGGAATCCACGATTTGATCGATGCGAGGCAGAGGGTAGGGAACCTTCGGACATGCTTTGTTGAGACCAGTGTAGTCTACACACATCCGCCATTTCCCCCCTTTATTTCTCACAAGCACAGGGTTGGCAAGCCATTCGGGATGGAATACCTCTTTGATGAACCCTGCCGCCATTAGCTTGTGGATCTCCTCGCTTATGGCTCTGCGCTTCTCATCGTCGAATCGGCGCAGAGGCTGCTTGACGAGTCGGGCTTCGGCTCGAATGTCCAGCGAGTGCTCGGCGACATCCCTCGGTATGCCGAGCATGTCCGAGGGACTCCACGCGAAGACGTCGGCGTTCGCGCGGAGAAAGTCGACGAGCACTGCTTCCTATTTGGGATCGAGCCCGGAGCCGATCCGGATCTGCTTGGAGGCGTCGCCACTGGGGTTGAGGGGGACGGCCTTAACCGTCTCCACTGGCTCGAAGTTGCCGGCATGACGTTTCACGTCTGACACCTCCTTAGAGAGGCTTTCCAGGTCGGCGATGAGGGCCTCAGACTCGGCGAGGGCCTCGGCGTACTCCACGCACTCCACGTCGCATTCGAATGCGTGTTTGTACGTGGGGCCGACGGTGATGACCCCGTTGGGGCCCGGCATCTTGAGCTTCAGGTAGGTGTAGTTGGGGACGGCCATGAACTTCGCGTAGCATGGCCTTCCCAGTACCGCGTGGTAGGTTCCTCGGAACCCGACCACCTCGAACGTCAGGGTCTCGCTTCGGAAGTTGGAAGGTGTTCCGAAGCAGACGGGAAGGTCGAGTTGTCCGAGGGGCTGGACACGCTTCCCGGGAATGATCCCATGGAAGGGCGCAGCGCCTACTCGGACGGAGGACAGATCGACCCGCAGGAGCCCGAGGGTCTCGGCGTAGATGATGTTGAGGCTGCTGCCTCCGTCCATAAGGACCTTGGTGAGTCTGACGTCGCCGATGACGGGGTCGACGACGAGCGGGTATTTCCCCGGGCTCGGCACGTGGTCGGGGTGGTCGGCTTGGTCGAACGTGATGGGCTTGTCGGACCAGTCTAGGTAGACCTCCCGGCGCTCTTGCTTGCGGTGCCGAGCCGAGGTATTCGCCGCTTGCCCACCGTAGATCATGAAGCAGTCGCGGACCTCGGGGAACTCTCCTGCTTGGTGATCTTCCTTCTTGTCATCGTCGTGGGCCCTGCCACCCTCCGCGGGTGGGCCGGCCCTATGGAAGTGGCGCCGAAGCATGACGCACTCCTCAAGGGTGTGCTTGACGGGCCCCTAGTGATAGGGGCACGGCTCCTTGAGCATCTTGTCGAAGAGGTTGGCACCTCCGGGGGGTTTCCAAGGGTTCTTGTACTCGGCGGCGGCGACAAGGTTCGCGTCGGCGGCGTCGCGTTTCGCTTGCGACTTCTTCTTGCCTTTCTTCTTGGCACCGCGCTGAGTCGATGCCTCGGGAGCATCTTCCGATGGGCGGCCCTGGGGCTGCTTGTCCTTTCGGAAGATGGCCTCGACCGCTTCCTGGCCGGAGGCGAACTTGGTGGCGATGTCCATCAGCTCGCTCGCCCTGGTGGGGGTCTTGCGACCCAACTTGCTCACCAGGTCACGGCAGGTGGTGCGGGCGAGGAACGCGCCGATGACATCCGAGTCGGTGATGTTGGGCAGCTCGGTGCGCTGCTTCGAGAATCGCCGGATGTAGTCCCGGAGAGACTCTCCCGGCTGCTGCCGGCAGCTCCGGAGGTCCCAGGAATTCCCGGGGCGCACGTACGTGCCCTGGAAATTGCCGGCGAAAGCTTGGACTAGGTTGTCCCAGTTGGAGATTTGCCCCGGAGGCAGGTGCTCCAACCAGGCGCGAGCGGTGTCGGAGAGGAACAGGGGGAGGTTGCGGATGATGAGGTTGTCATCGTCCGTTCCACCCAGTTGGCAGGCCAGACGGTAGTTCGCGAGCCACAGTTCCAGTCTCGTCTCCCCCGAGTACTTTGTGATAGTAGTCGGGGGTCGGAACCGGGTTGGGAACGGTGCCCGTCGGATGGCCCGGCTGAAGGCCTACGGACCGGGTGGTTCGGGCGAGGGACTCCGATCCTCCCCGCTGTCGTAGCGTCCCCCACGCCTGGGGTGGTATCCTCGGCGCACCCTCTCGTCGAGGTAGGCCCGACGGTCGCGGTGATGGTGCTCGTTGCCGAGGCGGCCCGGTGCCGCAGGCGAGGTGTTGCGCGTGCGCCCGGTGTAGACCGAGGCTTCCCGCATGAATCGGGAAGTCGCGGCATGAGGTTCCGAGGGGTACCCCTGCCTTCGGGAGGCAGAGCTCTCGGCCCGTCGGACCGTGGCTCCTTCCAGGAGATTCTTGAGCTCCCCCTGGATTCACCGGCCCTCGGTGGTTGATGGCTCCGGCATCGCGCGGAGAAGCATCGCTGCTGCAGCCAGGTTCTAGCCGACCCCACTAGATGCGGGTGGTGGTCTGACCCTGACGTCGTCGGCGACGCGGTGCTGGAAACCCTGAGGCAGATGACGTATTTCTCCGGCCGGGGGTTGGCCCGCCCATGCCTGCCCGACGTCCCGGCGGATCGGCTCAAGCGCTCCTGCTCTCTCGTCGAGCCTGGCCTGCACCCCGCGGATTTGCTCGAGCTGTGGGTCATGGCCCCCCGCCTGAACGGGGACCATAGCTAGCTCCTGTGGGATGTCAATGCGGGGCACCGGTCTAGGGAGATCACCGTCCTCCGGCATGCCGAGATGATTGCCTTCGGAGGGACCCCCTAGATCGACGTGGAAACATTCACGGCTTGGGCCGCAGTCCTCGTCGCCGAGGCTGCGGCTACCGTCGGAACAGTCGGAGAGGCAATAGTCACATGCGGTCATGAAGTCCCGCATGGCACCGGGGTTGCCAAGTCCAGAGAAATCCCAACAGATGCTGGGCTCGTCGTCTTCCTCGGACCCAGAGGGCCCGTAGGTCGAGACGTCCGTCAGCTGGTCCCAAGGCGACCGCATGCGAAACCCCAGAGGGTTTGGACTCGCCTCTACGAGAGCGCCCGCCAAGGCGAGGTCGCTAGGCGGGTTGAGGCTGAACCCAGATGACGTGGGATGGGAATCGGTCGGTACCTCTTGGTCGACGAGCGGCGATAAAGTCACGTCGGGGACTGACTGCACCGTCGTCTCAGGTACGAGGGTGACGTCCAGCAAGCTTTTCGCGAGCGCGCTGGCGTCGTTCGCTTGCTCGGGATTGGCGCGTCGCGGGGAGACGGCGCTCGTCTTCGTCTCAAGCGCGAAGTCGATACCCGGTGCGTCCCTCGTTGGGGTGCCGACGCTGTCGACTCGCTCGACAGCCGACGAGGTGCTGCCTCCTGCTTGGCCTTGGTCGCCCTGCCTTCCCCTCCGTCGGCGGGGGAAAGGGCAGGATGAGCTCGAAGGGTGTTCTTCCACCACGCGGGGAAGACGTCGTCGATTCCGCCGCCGGCGGGTGGGCTGTCGGCCGCCATTGTCGTTGTCGCGTGACGGTGGAAGGAGTATCATGTCGTAGCTGCCGTCGAGGGACATGAACTCAAGACTCCTGAAACGGAGCACCGTCTCGGGTTGGAGAGGTTGCTGGAACTGCCCATCTGGAGCTTGACGGGAAGCTGTTCGTCAACACGCAGCAGACCCCTACCTGGCGCGCCAACTGTCGGCGTTTCGAGACCGGGGGGTCCCCGGGCCGACGAGTGAATGTCGCCGCGTGCCCCATCCCAGATGGGTCGAGCGCGAGGGCGAGCGCGAAGGGGGGAGAGCAAGGCGGCCGGAGACCAGCGTGAGAGAGGTGGGAATCCCGCGGCCTTCGTGTTCGTCCCGCGCCCAGGTCGGGTGCGCTTGCAGTAGGGGGTTACAAGCGTCCACGCGGGGGAGGGAGCGAGCGGCTTCAAGCGAGCGCCTGTCCCGTCCTCGTCCCCGCGCGGCCAACCCTCTCTAAGAGGGCCCTGGTCCTTCCTTTTATAGGCGTAAGGTGAGGATCCAGGTGTACAATGGGGGGGTGTAGCAGAGTGCTACGTGTCTAGCGGAGGAGAGCTAGCGCCCTAAGTACATGCCGTTGTGGCAGCCGGAGAGAATTTGGCACCCAGCTGGTGTGATGTCGTGGCCGTCGGAGGAGCGATGGAGCCTGGCGGAGGGACAGCTGTCGGAGCGGTTGAGTCCTTGCTGACGTCCTCTTGCTTCCGTAAGGGGGCTGAGAGCCACCGTCGTCACAGAGTACGCGGGGCGCCATCATTGCCTATCTGGCGGAGCTAGCCAGATGGGACGCCGGTCTTGTTCCCTGCGGCCCGAGTCAGCTCGGGGTAGGGTGATGATGGCGCCTCCTGTTGACGTGGCTGGTCTGCGCCCTAGGTTGGGCGATGTGGAAGCTCCTCCGAAGCCGAGGTCGAGTCTGTCTTCCGTGGTCGAGGTCGAGTCCGAGCCCCTAGGTCGGGCGAGGCGGAGTTCGTCGTCTTCTAGGGCTGAGCCCAAGTCCGGGCCCTGGGTCGGGCGGAGCGGAGTTCGCCGTCTTCCGGGACTTAGCCCGAGTCCGAGCCCTGGGTCGGGCGGAGCGGAGTTCGCCGTCTTCCAGGGCTGAGCCCGAGTCCGAGCCCTAGGTCGGGCGAAGCGGAGTTCGCCGTCTTCCGGGACTTAGCCCGAGTCCGAGCCCTGGGTCAGGCGGAGCGGAGTTCGCCGTCTTCCGGGACTTAGCCCGAGTCCAAGCCCTGGGTCGGGCGGAGCGGAGTTCGCCGTCTTCCGGGACTTAGCCCGAGTCCGAGCCCTGGGTCGGGCGAAGCGGAGCTTTCTATGGTGCCTTCGGCAGGGCCTGACTGCCTGTCAGTCTCACTCTGTCAAGTGGCACCGCAGTCGGAGCGGCGCAGGCGGCGCTGTCCTTCTGTCAGGCCGGTCAGTGGGACGACGAAGTGACGGCGGTCACTTTGGCTCTGCCAGCCGGGGGGCGCGCGTCAGGATAATGGTGTTAGGCCATCTTTGCATTAAATGCTCCTGCGATTTGGTCGGTTGGTGCGGCAATTTAGTCTGGGTTGCTTCTTAGCGAAGGTAGGGCCTCGGGCGAGCCGGAAATATGTTCGCCGCCGGAGGGGGGCCTCGGGCGAGACGGAAATCCTCCGGGGTCGGCTGCCCTTGTCCGAGGCTAGGCTCGGACGAGGCATGATCGAGTCGCTCGAATGGACTGATCCCTGACTTAATCGCACCCATCAGGCCTTTGCAGCTTTATGCTGATGGGGGTTACCAGCTGAGAATTAGGAGCCTTGAGGGTACCCCTAATTATGGTCCCCGACAATACTCGTAGGTTCATTTGGATTAACACAAGACATTGGATTGTATATCTGGTATCTAGCTACTCAGTGATCTAAACCCCGAGGTAAATTCAATTTAGTTTGAACTCTGGTTTGTGGATTGCAATTGATGTGTCATAGCTAGAGCGTATTTGAATGTAACTAAATGTTGTAAATGTAGGCAACTTCGCGATGAGTAGTGCAGAAGGCTCGGGCCACAGCGACACGGCAAGTGATGATAGCTCCATCATATTCCAGCAAGCGGGTGCAGCAGCAGTTCTATCTGCTTTCGCTTCTCATCGTGTATCGTTGCTACTATGATTAATCCTGATCCTCCATTGCCGCAAGTGACAGGACGACAATGTGTGGAACATAATTTGAGGGACTTTAAAAAGTGTCATGATAATTTTCGTATGACTCCAGATGATTTTATGGTATTGCATGATACTTTAGTGAGGTATCACGGGTTAATGTCAACACAAGAGGTGGAGTCATGTGAGGCATTATGGATGTTCTTATGGGCTTGTGGGACACAACAAGCGACACGCCAAATTAGAAACAAATTCGAAAGCTCTTTGGATACCATTAGTAGGAAAATGGCTATGGTGGCAGATGCTACGTATGGTTTTGCACAAACCATTATATATCCAAAGGATCCAACATATTTTAAAGTGCATAAAAAGCTCAGACCTTATGCCCCTTTCTTTGACGGGTGCATAGGAGCCTTAGATGGTACACACATTCCAGCTCATGTATGTCATGAGTCGAGGCTTGACTATATAAACAGAAAAGGGTGGCCTAGCTACAATATATTAGGTACAGTGGACATGGATATGTGGTTCACGTTTGTAGGTGCTGGGTTGGCTGGTTCTTGTCATGATATAGCAATGCTCAGGAATTGTATGGGAGAAGCGAATTATCCACACCCACCAGCAGGTAGGCATGTTATGTTGGCATTGTATACAATGTCTTCATTACGATCTAGTAAATGTTTTTTCTGGGTTTATTTGTTTGTGTACAGGGAGGTATTATCTAGTGGATACTGGCTACTCAATTCGCGAAGGTTACTTGCCACCATATCAGAATCAGAGACATCACTTGGAAGATTTTAATCGAAGAGGAGCAGAAACTGTGCAGGAAAAGTTCAATTTCCACCACTCGAGTCTGCGAAATGTAGTTGAACGGGCTTTTGGACTTCTCGAATCAAGGTGGTATGTGCTACGAGGACTCCTTGCTTTGCACAACTATTTGTTGGACCGATGCCACAGAGGAGAATCAGGGAGTAGTTTGCATGGCCAAGCTGATTACGATGTGTCAGATTGGGTGAATGTTAATGCAAGCCAAGAAATGACATTACTGAGAGATTGGATCACTGTTGGAGTATCATTGATGTAGTGTATGTAATGAAGTAGTTAGATGTAATGAAGTAGTTAGATGAATGTTAATACATTTATGTAGTGTGTCTCATTTATGTAGTGTATGTAGTGAGAGATTAGAAGTAGGCAAGTGAAGATTGTTGGAGTATCATTGTGTTGTAATGTACTGTGGTACTGAGTACTCTCTGGTACTGAGTAATCATGCAATGTATTGTGGTGCTAAGTACTCTCTGGTACTGAGTAATCATGCAATGTATTGGATGAATGTTAATACATTTATACTTTTATAAAATTACTTTTTAAGACAAATCGATGCACTGGCGGTTCATTGGCGGCTATGTTAACAAAACCAAAGTGGAAGTAGCCCGTTCTACTGGCGGTTGGCTAAGTGCACAGCCAGTGGAAATAACATTCCACTTGCAGTTCACTTTAACACAACCGCCGATGTAAATAGCTTCTTTCCACTGGTGGTTCACTTAATACAACCGCCAGTGGAAATTTATTTACAATGGCAATTCTTTAAGGCAGACTGACATGTTTATTTTTACTGACGCGCGGTAATTGAAATCGACAGTATACATTTCTGTGTGCCGTCAGCTTATAGCTCTTTTCCAGTAGCTGTCAAGTTATTATTATTTTCTACGACTGCGAGCTCGACTACAACAAGCTTATTTTTAACTGCTAGATGTATGCCTTCAAAAATTAGTCGCGTGGGATAATTTTTGGCAGCCTAGCCATGATTGATCATTGAAAATGAAGTTATTTTCGATGGTTGAGTACGTACATAGTTATAAAAAGTTACGTGATTTACTTTTGGTAGATAGGACTAGATTAAAAACTATGTGATTTTATTTTTGGCTGAGTCATAGCAGCACACCTCGTCTTGCGGTGCTACATGGTGATTGCCAGATTGGTGTCCCAGCTGAGGGACAGTCGCGAGGAGCACAACTGCACACAGGAGACCCCGACCCGTTCGGCAGCTTCACTGCTTCAGCATGAGCATGGTCTCCAAGCACGAACCTACGTGTCTGAAATACCTAGGTTGGCATGGGACTTTAAACCTTTTTTCTTCAGAAACACACAACGTTCCGTTTTTTGTATGAAGCAAGAAGGAATATAATTCAACATTTTCACCATAACTGGACAATTTATATTGTAAATAATATAAACACGCTTCGCGCATCCCTATTTTCTTTTTTTTAAAAGGTGTTGTATAGTTCAGTGAACATGCTTTTTTTAATCCACACACGTCAAAGTGACTTTTAGTTTTATCCCAAGCTGGGAGTACACACTGTGACATTTCGTTGTGAAGGTAGATAACACTACTACAGGTATCCTCTATACAGGCGGTCGAAATAGCCTCTACACAGGCGGTTCCAGGAACCGCTTGTGGTACACCGCCTGTGATGTAAAACAACATCACAGGCGGTCAATCAAAAACCACCTGTGATAGACACACATCACAGGCGGTCCAGTTTAAAAGAACCGCCTGTGATAGTCACACATCACAGGCGGTCCGGTTTAAAAGAACCGCCTGTGATAGACACACATCACAGGCGGTTTTAATTATAAGCCGCTTGTATTTCCCAGATTCATATACAGAAGCAGATTCATATATATTTTCCAGATTCATATACAGAAACAGAATTAATAACAGATTCAAACACAGATTCAAACACATATTCATCATACAAAGATTCAAACAAGTTCTATAGCAGGTTCCATACACAGATTCATCCACATATATATCAAGTTCCATCATACACAGATTTATACACATCAAGTTGCATAACAACTCAACATCTCAAAGTTCCATAGACAACTAAACATCTAAAGTTCCTAACTAAAGACCTAAACACTGTGTGATATTGTGTACAAACTTAATTCTGGGAATTTTTGCAAATTTCCATTTACATTGTAGAATAGCCCTTGTTGATGAAGAACTTCACGGCGCATAAAGTAAAGCAAGTCTCTTACAACCTTAGCTACGCTGGTGGAAACCATATCTCTTTCTAACCATTCAGCATTGATCTTAGATTTAGGAACCTGCAATGAAAGCAAAAAGCAATCGGTGCTAAGAGTAATGTGATGAGCAACAATATAACATAAAAATTGCAATATAGACAATGATAGCGAACTTACATCCTCACGATTGACCATGTAATGGAAGGTGACACGACACCATTCGCATACATAATAACCGCACAGGACAGTACCCGGAGGTTGTTTGTCACCATATGGAAATAATGATATTGACAAATTAGGCTTGTCCTCTGGATGTTCGCCGCCAAGATCTTTCCAATAAAAACGGTATGCACTGCATATAAGAATAGCATTGTGAGATTAAGAATACATTTGTTAAGTTGTAATAAGTACAAGTGTGCAATAATAATCATACTTCTCTAAAATCTTCAAGAAGTCATTATACGTAGCCTTTTCCATTCTCAGTGAGTCGAAGACCACGACTTTACCATCCTTTGGCCAGATCATGATACAAATGTAGTGGTCACTATATAGACATAGACGAAAACACATGTTAATATCACGATTGCCATAATTTATAGTTCAAAATTAAACCATGTCGATAACTTACTTAAAGTGGTGCGGAGCTATTATTAAGTCCTTGCCATGTTGTACATGATTATACATGGCTCGTCCAATGTATGCCGCCATTACCTTCATTTTCTTTCTCTGATTCTGTTTGACGGCTTTCTCAAATTCAGCATCGTCCAAGTCTTTGTATTCTTCTCCTTGCCTCCGAGCAACTACTTTGTAGCGAGCTTGGGATATCATCAACGGGTCAAGAAACCCTGTCTTAAGTTGTTTCTTCTTATCATCCATGTATTGCATCCTACGTGTAATAGTGTTAATCGTTAGACTCTCGTTTATGTGTGCGTGTACAAAACTAACAAATATGAAAGTTTAGAGGTACTTACAAGAAAAAGAGGGTTAAGTAGTTGGTTTCCATCCTTTGTCGGTGGTACAACGACCAGAGATCGTCAAAGAATAAATGCCGCACAGGATTTATATGATCATTGCTCCAAAATGCATCTTCTGGCACAACAAATGTGAATTCCTCGAGTTTGTATTTGTTGCTAGCCACCATGTACCACTCATGCATTCTAATCTCCGGAGTCGACAACTTAGAAAGTTGCACCGTCGTTAAGAACGGCCTCCCATTCACAAATTTAGGAGGAACATCCTCCTTCTTGTATACCGAGATATTGGTTTTAAGACGTAATGATTCTCGAGTATGAATCATTCCATCTTCTTCCCATACTTCGAAATTGTCTATTTGGGCCGGCCGTGTGCCTACTCCATGAGATGCTGATACTGCTTTTGATTGATTAGTCATAACTCTCTGCAATTTATGCAGGTAGCGTGCCACTGATTCTGACGGTTTCTTGACATCGTCTGTGGCGATTCGCTTATGAATCTTCTTTGAAATAGTTGGCCCTTCAACATTGGTGCCAACCTTTGGTTCCTTTTTGATGTTGACGTCGACATTCTGAGGAACAATTTTGTATACGTCCCCCTCGTCGAGTTCCTTCGCAAGAGGCTATATGATTGTTTCAACGATTTTTTTGGAGGTCGGTGTCATATCTTCCTACACCATGGGGTGTGGAATGATCGAACTAGCTTTTTGTTGCATTGGTGTTGAATTCGGCTCATCACCAAACTTGATGTCGCGTCGATGCCAAAGGACCAACTCGTTAATTGCCTCATGCAAAGTTATGATCCCCTCAACTGGAAAATCTATCTCCCAATCTTCACAACCATTGTCTGTGATTTCTAGAACTTGGACCACAGCATAGTGTGGCGGGACAGGATTGTCCTTGTAGTTAACAAGTCCTGGTTTTACCAAACCAGTAGCAGTTTGCTTTGTTTTTGTCCCAGATCGATTGATTGGAATATGAAGAAAGCAAGGCTTGTCCTCAACAATATCGTCTACAGGGTACTTGGTCAAGTCTTGCACAGATCCAACGCTGCTAGGGACTATAGGTGGACTCATGTGGCTTGGCTTGAGTTCAAATGATATGCATTCTGTTTTCTTCATTTTGTTCATCACGTCATTAATAGCCTTTTGTACCCTTTCATCAATAGTCTCTTCAAGGGTCCTTTTCGACTTCTCGTGTTTCCTATATGACGACGCATACTCTGGAAACGCCTCTCTCCAGGAAATCTTAGAAGAGATTCCCCGAGCCCGTCCAGTGTGTTCAGGATTGCCTAGGGCTGCAGTTAGTATGTCATTCTCCCTCTGAGGCTTAAATTCTCCTTTTTTCTCTTATCTGCATATTCTTGAATTTTTGACGAAACTTCGCCTACCAATTCTGGATGCAAAAGTTTGCCGTCCTCACTCAAACCTGCTCGACCTAAGATCCAACGAATAGCTCTCTCATCGATATCTTTTAATATTGGGTCCAAAGTGCCGTTAGTTATAGCTTCCTCGATAATCTTGTTCCACTGCACAACTTTATGGTGATATCCGCTTGACCCCAGGCGATGGGGGTGTTTGTTCATCTTCGCTCTCTGAGAATTAGTTTCGCCCAGTTCTTTGGCCTTCAGTTCGGTCTTCTGACGAACAAATTCCTCCCACTGAGCTTGAGTGATTTTCCCCATTTTCTTGGGCGGAGGAACCTTATTCTTCTTAACAAAGTCCCTATTCATCTCGGCCTTCCACCCACGAAACATCTTGGCCATAGCAGAGAGCATCGACTTCCTTACTGCATCCTCTGTGCCTTTTGGGAACTTGAATGACTCAGACAACTTAGCCCATAGCTTGTTGCGGGTGTCTTCATCTAAATCCTTCCATTTTTGAAGTGTGATTGGCACTATATCTCTAACAGTAGCCCCGCAGGAATTTCGAAACTTTGTAACCACGTCAAGTGGTTCTTCAGGAAACCCCTCTGCATTTAGTTTTGTTACATACATAACTGCACCTTCTTTCATCTGATTTGGACCTCGTCGCCCTCGTTTCCGCTTATGTGAAACGGATGATTCAGGCATCGGAGCATCCTCCGTGTTTCGTGTAGAAGATGCATCCTCTTTCTTCTCTTCATTTGAAATCTATATAGTGAAAAAATTAATGGCCTTTCATATATGAACATTATTTTACAATATAGTCGACATATTTCTATTTACCTCTTCATCGTTGGGAATATAGTCGGCATCAAGCTCATCTGATGTTTTTTCTTCCTTGGAGGTATAGGAGTACAAGGATTGTCGTCACTAGAACTATCCTCCCCGCTCCCTTCACTGGAGCTGCTCGTTGTCTGCCATTCAAGTTTGGTCGCGTCTTCATCAACTTTGTTAGACGCACCGGTGCAGACCACATCCATACTAGGCTGCTCGTTGTCTGCCATTCAAGCTGGTTCCATCGATAAAGGGATATACTGTTAGTCTGATATACTGGTTCCATCAATAAGGGAACTTGGAGAAAAGGCACTTTCCAATGCAGTTAGACAGAGAAGGCATGGCTGTGATGTTATAATGCTGAAGGACCCCAAGAAGAGATTATGCCCTATAGTCTACCACCTCTCGTTATTTGTGGGCTTCACCGAGGGCGGGAAACATTTGGTGACATCAAACGACCTTCGGGCTGGGGACGTCTGCGAGCTTGTTAAGGGGCCAGACGATGGTGAGCCGGTGTACTCTGTCCGGATGTGTGGTCACAAAATTTAAAGCCGCCCCGGCTTCATCTGTGCGCTTCTCTTCTCTTATGTCGGCTACTAAGATCACTTAGTGTTGGGTCTATGCTTCGTCGCCGAAGGTCTTCAAGGGAGAAGCGGCTTTCGGCTGAAGCTGTTTGCATGAGATGGCCGAAGGTTCCTTTCCATGAAGCTTCGACAGTATAAACCGACTTAAAGATAGAATGACTTTTTAGTCCATGAAGGTCTGAGTCAATGTTGTAAGCTTTTATAAGGGGCATACTTGTAATTCCTCACAGGCTGCATCCTGTGCCTATAAATAATGAACAGTATTCCGTTGCTGTTCACGCATTCTAGTATTTTGCAATTGCATATTCTGGAATTCACCCTTTTGCCAAGGCAGAGGTATTATTGTATTCAATAAATATAATATGAATTGTTTATGATTTACTTACCCCTTTTCTGTACCTTTTATTTTATGTCGTATTATAATATCTATTGAAATTTAATTACGAAGATTTAAGCTCCGTAATTTTACTCTCATCAACCTTCGTCCAAGGCTCATTATCCTCAACGGAATAATGTTTCATGGACGAAGGACGTTAACATTTAACACTTTATGTTGCCCTGTTCTTAATTCATAGCACTTGAGAACAAGTCCCCAACATTGGCGCCCACCTCCGGTGAACTCACTTCCACTTTTCGAGATGATGGCTTCGTTCAATGACCGAGCTGGAGCTGCTTCGGACCCGAAGCTGGTGCTCCCAATCACAGGTGGTTCGTCCTCAGAACCAGTTAACAAGAAACAAAAGAAGGAAGCGCAGAGAAGGGTACAACATGTTGGGGTGCAAGGACCCTTCATCAAGTCAAGATGGTCTCACATTCCTATTACCTTCTCCCAAGAGGACCTTCAGCTCAAAGATTACCCACACAATGATGTCATGGTTATCTCTTGTGTTATCAAAGGATTTCTGGTCCATAATGTCTTGGTTGACACAGGCAGTGCAGCTGACATCATATTTGCTAAAGGCTTCAGACAAATGCAAGAGCCAGAAGATAAGATTCATGATGCTACACATCCTCTCTGTGGCTTCGGAGGAAGGCAGATTGTAGCATTGGGCAAGATCACCATGTCAGTGACCTTCAGGTTCATCAACAACACTAGAACTGAGCAAGTTGTGTTTGACATTGTTGACATGGAATACCCTTACAATGCAATTATTGGTCGTGGTACCCTCAATGCCTTCGAAGCAATCCTTCATCATGCCTATCTTTGCATGAAGATACCTTCGGATCAGGGACCCATTGCTATTCATGGAAGTCAGGAAGCTGCAAGAAGGGCTGAAGGCAATTGGACTGACTCAAAAGCAATCCATAACATAGATGGAGCTGAAGCTTGTGAACAGTACAAATTCAGAAGGGAGAAAGCAGCTTCAGCAGATCAGCCGAAGCCTATGCTCTTATGTGAGGACATAGCAGAGCAGAAGGTGCTGTTAGGCTCTCAATTATCCGAAGAGCAGGAGAAAACCTTGATAAGGTTTTTGTTCAATAACAAAGATGTTTTTGCATGGTCAGCCAATGATCTCTGTGGAGTTAATAGAGATGTTATTGAGCACTCGCTCAATGTCGATCCATCCTTTAGACCCAGAAAGCAAAGGCTTCGAAAAATGTCAGATGATAAGGCCGAAGGTGCTCGCAACGAAGTCAAAAGACTCCTCAGTGCAGGAGTTATCAAAGAAGTGAAGTACCCAGAATGGCTAGCTAACACTGTTATGGTAAAAAAGGCCAATGGCAAGTGGCGAATGTGCATCGATTTTACAGATCTTAACAAGGCTTGTCCGAAGGATGAATTCCCATTACCAAGGATAGACTCTTTAGTTGATGCAGCAGCTTCTTCAGAGCTCATGAGTCTGTTAGACTGTTATTCAGGTTATCACCAAATTTGGATGAAGAAGGAAGATGAGCCGAAGACTAGCTTCATAACTCCAAGTGGCACATATTGCTATCTTCGGATGCCTGAAGGGCTCAAAAACGCTGGAGGAAGTTTCAGCCGAATGACTGCGAAGGTTCTCCAATCTCAAATAGGCAGAAATGTGCTAACTTATGTTGATGACATCATTGTAAAAAGCACGAAGCAGGAGAATCATATTGCTGATCTGCAGGAGACCTTCGCCAGTTTCAGGCAAGCTGGCTTAAAGTTAAATCCAGAAAAATGTGTCTTCGGAGTGAAGAAGGGGAAATTTCTTGGATGCTTGGTTTCAACAAAGGGAATTGAAGCTAATCCAAGTAAAATTGAGGCTATACTTCGGATGGAACCACCAACTACAAAGAAGGGGGCTCAAAGATTGACAGGGAGATTGGCATCTCTCAATAGATTCATATCTAGATCAGCAGAGAGAAACTTACCATTCTTCGAAGTGCTGAAGTCAGCCGAAGTCTTTCAATGGGGACCAATCCAGCAGAAGGCTTTCGAAGAACTGAAACAGTATTTGATAGACCTAACAACATTGACTCCACCAATGCCAGGGGCTCCTTTATTATTATATGTGGCAGCTTCGCACTCAGCGGTAAGTGCAGCACTTGTCCAGGAAAAGATCGATGGTCAAGACAAGAGGCAGGCCCCGATATATTTTGTTTCCGAGGTTCTTAGTTTATCAAAGAAAAATTATACAGAGTTGGAGAAGGTACTGTATGCTGTCTTGATGGCTTCCAGGAAGCTTCGGCACTATTTCCAAGCTTACAACATAATTGTTCCTTCTTCACAACCTCTGAAGGATATCATGAGGAACCGAGAAGCCACTGGAAGGATTGGAAAATGGGCTGCAGAGCTCAATGAATTTTGTATTGAATATGTTCATAGATCTTCGATTCAGTCCCAGGCGTTGGCAGACTTCATTGCTGACTGGACGCCAGGGGCTCAGGAGGAGGAAACGAATAAAGACAACGAAGCCTGGACAGTGTTTTGTGATGGATCTTGGGGAACCTTCGGAGCAGGAGCGGCTGCTGTGTTGGTTTCACCTTCCAAGATCAAAACTTGTTATGCAGCAAAGCTTGATTTTAGTTGCACAAATAACATTGCTGAGTACGAAGCATTGATTCTAGGCCTTCGGAAGTTAAAAGCAATGGGAATCAGAAGGGCCATACTTAAAACTGATTCCCAGGTTGTTTCGGGTCATATTGACAAGAGTTGCAAGGCTAAGGATCCGAAGCTTGAAAAATATCTGGATATGGTTCGAAGAGTTGAAGCCTCCTTCGAAGGGTTTTCTGTCAAAAATATCCCTCGAGGACAAAATGAGCATGCTGATTTGCTAGCTAAGTCAGCAGCACAGGGGCTGCCTTTACCTTCGGATGTGTTCTTCGAAACAATAAAAGCACCTTCGGTGGAACTTCTTGAAAGAGCAGTCCTTAATATATCTCCTGTTTTTAGCGAAGATTGGAGAACTGAGATCATCTCTTACCTTCAGGGTAAATTCCTTTCAGATGACGAAGCTTACAACAAGAGGATAGAGGCAAGAGCTCGTCCATATGTCATAATAGAAGGGGAGCTGTACAAGCATGGAGTTTGTGCTCCGCTACTCAAATGTTTATCCAGAGCCGAAGGTATAGAGTTAATGAAAGAAATACATGCAGGCCTATGTGGATCTCACATCGGATCTAGGCCGTTACTTGGAAAAATTTTCCGCCAAGGATTTTATTGGCCGAAGGCAGCTTCGGATGCAGCAGAATTGGTTCAAAAGTGCGAAGGTTGTCAGAAATGTGCAAAAGATCAAAAACAACCTTCATCTTTAACACAGCTCATACAACCCACTTGGCCATTGCAAAGGTGGGGCCTTGACTTGTTAGGTCCGTTACCACCGGCCCAAGGGAACCTGAGATATGTTATAGTAGCTGTGGAATATTTTTCTAAATGGATTGAGGCGAAGCCTTTGGCCACAATAACTTCGGCCACCGTCCAAAAGTTTTTCTGGCAGAATATTGTTTGTCGTTTCGGGGTGCCAAAGGCTATAACTGTGGATAATGGGACACAGTTTGACTCCGAAGCTTTCAGGGATTTCTGTGACCAAATTGGTACGAAGATCCATTTTGCATCAGTTAGGCACCCGGAGTCAAATGGACTCGTTGAAAGAGCCAACGGCATTATAATGACAGGAATAATGAAGTTAATCTTTAACCAACCCAGGGGAAAATGGCCAGATCAGTTAACCAAAGTGGTGTGGGGCCACAACACAACAACATCAAGGTCTACAGGTTTTACTCCATTTAAGTTGTTATTCGGTGACGAAGCAATAACTCCGGAGGAAGCTAAAGCCGGATCAATAAGGATATTAGCTTCGGCAGAATCAGATTCCGAAGCTACTTATTCTATAGAAAAAGATGCTTTAGAAGGGATCAGACTGCAAGCTGTAGAAAATATCAATAAATATCAAGCCGAAACAGTCAAATGGCGGGACAGAAAGGTTCGGCTAAAAAATATTGAGCCAGGACACTTGGTGCTTCGGAGAATGGCCAATCCAGAAACAATGGGCAAATTGCAGTTGAAATGGGACGGACCTTTCTTAGTAGCATCTTCGTCAAGACCCGGTTCATACAGACTGAAGGATATGGACGGCAACGACGTTCCTAGGTCTTGGAATGCGGATGAGCTTCGGCGATATTATGTATAACTCGATGTACTTTTTCATATTTTTCATTTTTTCTTTCATGGCACCCTTTTCCTTTCCAAAGGGGGAGAAAGGTTTTTAATGGGGCCAGCATATGTAATTTCCTTTTTTTTAGTTCTATAAGAGCAAAATCCCCCAAGGAATGTAAATGTAAAAGCTGAGAACGCACCATCGAGTGCCAAAAAAAGTAAAGGCGAAGAAGCTCCAAAGTCGTTCCTAAGGGAATGCAGAGCTTACAGCGGAAAGTCAACGCTGATTCCGCCAAAAGTAAAGGCGAAGAAGCTCCAAAGTCGTTCCTAAGGGAATGCAGAGCTTACAGCGAAAAGTCAACGCTGATTCCGCCAAAAGTAAAGGCGAAGAAGCTCCAAAGTCGTTCCTAAGGGAATGCAGAGCTTATAGCTGAGGTGTGATTGTTTTTAAGAAAATAGTGGCTATGAATATGGCTTCGGATACGTGTTTGGCCATTCATTTGCACAACACATTACATCATAGCATTTGCATTCATAAACATTCATTTAGGCATATGTAGGATAATCATCTTCATGGCATAAATGGTTGCTTCGGCAAAAAGAGAAAAAAAAGCGGGGGAAAAAAGAGTTTCGTGTACAAAAAGGAGAGCTTCGGAAAAAAGGAAAAATGTTGTTTTCTATGCTTTGCTGCGTACGAAAAGAAGGGAAGGTGTTTTTTCGCCTTCGCCTCAAAAGAAAATTTCGTCCACATTAAAGCATTTCTCATACATATATGATAAGGATATACAACAAGGTATGAATAGACGTTATCTCAAAAGTTTTAGTTACATTTACAAAAGTTATCTCAGAAGTTTCTCAAGTACTGTTTACAGTCTACTATCTAATCACCAAGGAGCTTCAGCTTCGGCATCATTTTTGATCATCGGCTTCGGCTTCGTCATCCTATATGATTAAGGTCATTGTAAGTCAAAATCAAGCTTTCAGGAAAAGGTAAGCATAAGGTATGATTTCTTACTGGTTCAAGGTGGCTACGAGCTTCGTCTCCAGCCTTTTCCCGCCCACCTTTTGTCCATATCATTTTTACAAATCTATTCGAGATACTCCGGGCGAGATCAGGAATATCATCCAGGATTGATGGTGATAAGGTGAAATTTGGCCTGTTGACAATCTTTGCATGATCGCAGCCAGCCTTCAGGAAAGCTGCAGCAGTGCCTCGAGAAGCCACCCAGGCACAGAAGTCACCATGCCCAGCTATGACTTCGTCGAGCTCGTCAATCTCCCCCTCAATATGTTCGAAGGTTTTCGGTAGATCTTCAGCTGAGGGGGTGAATTTTTCACTGCTGGCCCCAACTGAGTAAAAAATCTTTCTTAATCGTTGAATGCATTTATTGCTAAATTCCAAGCATTTTTCTTGAAGGCTTGTCAGTAGTTTTCTCAAATCCGAATTTTGTTGAGCTTCGGCTTCAAGTTTTGCAGTAAGCTCTAGCTTTTCTCGCTCGAACTGTTCAGACTGGCGGAGAAGCTTCGTGTTCAGTTCTGTTATTTTTGCTTCAGCTTCCGCCAACGAACCTTCGGCTGCCTGGAGCTCAAAGTTCTTTTTCTCAATAATATCCGATTGCTCCTTTATCCTGTTTTCCAGATTTTCAATTATAGCTTCGTGCTTCTTATCTTCAAAATCTTGCTGCATTTGCAAGGCTTTGCTCAACAGCATACTCTGCACAAGAACAACCTTCGTCAGACATGATTTCGTTATTAGAAACAATAAGAGTTAAGGTAAAAGTAGTTCACCTTGAAGTTGGAGTAAAATAAACTACCGACGATATGTTGTCGTCGGTATCGACTGATGTCTGTTTCTAGCTTCGGAAAGCCGACACTCTTGGACAGAGTACTGATAACTTTGGCTCCTATTTGATCTCGAATACAATCTAAATTTTCATCATCAACGCCTCCGAAGAGGAGGGCCCCAGGTTTGTATCCACAGGATTTAGCATACTCTCTAAGCTCTTCTATTTCAGTTTTTGATAGTTGTTCTCCAACCAAATTCTGGAACATGAAGGTTTCGTTTTCTGAAGCTTCATCAGCGATTTCTTTTCCTTTCCCCGACGCTGCGGTCACGGCCTCTTCGGCGGCGGTCGTAGCCTCTTCTGCAGCCATGTCTAGCAGTATTTGGTCAATGTGTTCAATTGTGCTCTCCAGGTTCAAATCTTCAACTGAGGCAGCTTCAGCAGCTGCTGCCTCCGAAGGTGCAATTTCAATATCTGTCCCCTCTACAGCCGATGGTATTTTCTGGGCTGAAGCTCTTGGCGGTGTCTTGTCGATCACCTATGTCACGGTAATAATTCTTTGTTTTTTCGCCTTGATTCTTTTCTTCGATTTTTCGGGCTCCTTGTCCTTCTGAAAAAACTTTGTCAGTTGAGGGCCCAGTGGACTTAGCTTCGCAGGTAAGGATTCGGTCATTACCTTCAGAATTTCCTCAACGACAGCAGCAGAAGGTGATGCGGGGGTTTCTTCTGCTTCGGATATTTGTTGCTTCGGAGAAGAAGCTTTCCTCTTCTTCGAAATTTTCTTTTTTAATGGTTCTTTTTCTTCATTCATGGCCTCAGTTATCCTTTTTCTTTTTTGGCCCCCAGCACCCTTGTTCAGATTTTCATAATCAGGGTAATCAAAGCCCAAGGCATCCAACACTCGATTTAGCCTTCGCTTCGGACGGGTGCCGAAGGCTGCGGTCATCAATTGATCTTCTTTTTTGGAATAATTGCCAAGTATTTCATTACACATTGCTTCAATCGTATCTAGCCACTCTTGGCAAGGTGCTTTAAAGTACTTTTTAAACTTGAAATAGTAAGGTAAACGTACGAGTTCACCTTCTTTCTTTTCCCCCTGTAGCTTCGGCATTTCCCATTCTTTCAAACTGGGAAAAACTTTGAATGCTAAAAACTCTTGAACCAGGTCCCTTGTGCTGATATGCTCTGCAATAATTCTGAATTCACTCATTGCTTGTTGTGTTGGACCTTCGGGTGTCATGTTGCAGCGAGGTCGGGTTTCTCCGAAGATTAATTCCAGCGGGCTTTGTACAAGCTTTTCCTTGTCGTCATCAACCTTGACATAGAACCACTCTGATTTCCAGCCTGCTGCCCACTTGCTTCGGTAGCTAATTACAGGGAACTTTGTAGTTTTCCGATAGGCGAAGTTATAGCAACCAAAATTATCGTGCAATCCATCTTTTCTAGCCTTTGTTTGATAATGCAACTCGTGAACCCGGCAGAAGCTGTCCGCAAATGGTTCCACTGCTTGGCTTCGGAGTGCCCAGATATAAACAATAAGCCTAACAATAGCGTTAGGGGTCAGCTGATGAAAATAGATACCGAACCTCTTCAGCACCTCTCCAATGATCCCATGTAGGGGGAATCTTAATCCAGCCTTTAAAAAGCTCTTGAAAATAACAATTTCATCTTTCTCCGGCTTTGGGGTAGTCTCTTCTCCCCCGAAGCGCAAAAGCTTTTTCTGATTTTCAGTGAAAAAGCCCGATTTTACCATCTTGGACAGATCAGCCTTCGAAACAGTAGATTTCCCGAAGTCCAAGTGGCTCGGCTTGCTTGGCATGACAATGCGATAATCATCTTCGGAATCAGTTTCCTCAATATCTTCTTCCTCTGCTTCAGCGATTGCTTGTTCTGCTTGTTCTGCATCATCATGAGGGATCTTTTCCGAAGTCACTAGACCCGATCGTTGCATGGCTTCGGAGATAGGGAGAGTCTCCGAAGCTTCAGTTTCCTCCCCCTCGCGCTCAACCCTGGCGGTAGAGCGGACTCTGGCCATTCAATTATGAACTTGTGAAACTTTAATATTTTCTTCCTCCGAAGCAGGTTTCAAACTGGAGCTTCGTTCGATTCTGATAGACAAGCTTCGGCGATGGTTAAAAATTTTGGCAGGAAAACAATGCAAATAGCAATGAATGCTGTGGTAACTTCACACCTACTCGTCTGTTTATATAGTGCTGCAGGTAAGAAGGCGAAGCGCCAGAATTTTTACACCAGGCGGACACCCGCTTGCGCTCGCTGCGCGGTGGACCGCAGGGACAAACAGTAAACTCTGCAAGGTGGGACCGCTACGTGCTGGGAAATTAAATCGTTTCTCGGCAACGAGCTCAGGGAAGGTGTTTTTTGGACCTTCGGCTCCCCGAAGCTTAAGAGACTTTTTTCACGGATCAAGCTCGTTACGAAAAACGATCTAGCACCGCGAAAGGGGCTACTGTTGGGTCTATGCTTCGTCGCCGAAGGTCTTCAAGGGAGAAGCGGCTTTCGGCTGAAGCTGTTTGCATGAGATGGCCGAAGGTTCCTTTCCATGAAGCTTTGACAGTATAAACCGACTTAAAGATAGAATGACTTTTTAGTCCATGAAGGTCTGAGTCAATGTTGTAAGCTTTTATAAGGGGCATACTTGTAATTCCTCACAGGCTGCATCCTGTGCCTATAAATAGTGAACAGTATTCCGTTGCTGTTCACGCATTCTAGTATTTTGCAATTGCATATTCTGGAATTCACCCTTTTGCCAAGGCAGAGGTATTATTGTATTCAATAAATATAATATGAATTGTTTATGATTTACTTACCCCTTTTCTGTACCTTTTATTTTATGTCGTATTATAATATCTATTGAAATTTAATTACGAAGATTTAAGCTCCGTAATTTTACTCTCATCAACCTTCGTCCAAGGCTCATTATCCTCAACGGAATAATGTTTCATGGACGAAGGACGTTAACATTTAACACTTTATGTTGCCCTGTTCTTAATTCATAGCACTTGAGAACAAGTCCCCAACACTTAGCACCCCACCTAAGAGAAGAGAAGCACACACATGCAGCCGGGGCAGCTTTTAATTTTGTGACCACACATCCGGACATAGTACACCGGCTCAACATCGTCTGGCCTCTTAACAAGCTCGCAGACGTCTTCAGCCCGAAGGTCGTTTGCTATCACCAAATGTTTCCAGCCATCGGTGAAGCCCACAAATAACGGGAGGTGGTAGACTACAGGGCTTAATCTCTTCTTGGGGTCCTTCAGCATTATAACATCACAGCCATGCTGAAGGACCCCAAGAAGAGATTAAGCCCTGTAGGACCCCAAGAAGAGATTAAGCCCTGTGGTCTACCACCTCCCGTTATTTGTGGGCTTCACCGAGGGCGGGAAACATTTGGTGACATCAAACGACCTTCGGGCTGGGGACGTCTGCGAGCTTGTTAAGGGGCCAGATGATGGTGAGCCGGTGTACTCTGTCCGGATGTGTGGTCACAAAATTTAAAGCCGCCCCGGCTTCATCTGTGCGCTTCTCTTCTCTTATGTCGGCTACTAAGATCACTTAGCACCCCACCTAAGAGAAGAGAAGCACACACATGCAGCCGGGGCAGCTTTAAATTTTGTGACCACACATCCGGACATAGTACACCGGCTCACCATCGTCTGGCCCCTTAACAAGCTCGCAGACGTCTTCAACCCGAAGGTCGTTTGCTATCACCAAATGTTTCCAGCCATCGGTGAAGCCCACAAATAACGGGAGGTGGTAGACTACAGGACTTAATCTCTTCTTGGGGTCTGCCGATTTAGGCATTCCGCCGATGTCATTCTCCATATAAGTCCCAAACAGAGAATAGGGATGAGGTAGTCAAGATTGTAGGCGCTAGTGCTCAACTACTAGCATCTATAGATATGGACACAAGTCCAAATTTGGTGCTACTCGGCACCATCGATATCACTAGAAAAAAAATACATCAAAGAGATACACTTCCCAATAGTACTCGAAGATAGTTCATTGACTTGACACTCTCTAAGAGGTTCATACAAAATACATTATCTCTAAGAGTGAAACCTACGATACTCATATCGTGTTGTTTAGGACTAAACATCAACAACCCCTTGACTGGTCGCTATCATACTCAATTCCAAAATATTTTTCCAATATGTCGGCTTGAGTAAGGAGATCTGGGCTTGGGAGTTCCTCCAAATCATCTGCAGCTTCATCATCTTCAGCATATTGCAGGGCTTCATCTTGAATAATTTTAGCCCTCTTGGAGTCAGCATACTTTTTGATGGACAGAGCACACTTCTCAAGCATGTCGCATACATCTCCAATTTGAAACAAAGTGGTCTTAAGTGTGTACACTGATTCTGGTTCACTAGTATCCACAACCCCATCAGTCACTAGACTGCGAATGATGTCAACATGTGTCTCGATGACTCGAACTGAGCTCTCAACCATGTCAAGTGGCTCTTTTTCCATCTCTAAAACTGAAAATGGCCAAGTCTCACAATCAACATTGAGATCGCAACAAAGGCAGGGATCAGAGGGAAAACAAGGATGTGGCTTATAGGGCAAAAAGAGGGGTCCAAATAACATTGTCATGGCTATGAACAAGTCAAAGATGGGAGATAAGAACAAGTCTTATAACATAGGGTTGGGAAGCAAAGATAGGTAGTCAAAAAACTAAGAAGGGAGATAAGAACAAGTCTTATAACATAGGGAGATAATAACATTGCCATGGCTATGTACTTCCATGATGTATGTGGCCATAAGCATTAAAAATAGACTTGTTTCCCCAATCACTATGGAGATTTTCTACCAAGAAGGGGTCCTAGTAGTTGCATCAACTATCCATGACAAAATTCTTCATAAGCATAATTACCAACATTTAATCACAAGGGATACAAGCTACTAAAGCAAAAATGGTGACCTTAACAAAATATGTAAGTGAAAACACCAACAATATAAGCATAATGACCAACATTAACAATATAAGATTAACAATAATTAAGGCATGACTAGCAAAAACAAGTAATCAAGGCATGAATTTTTAACAAGTAATTAAGGCATGATCAAGGAGTGCACCGAGGGCTCGGAGATGGGCACGGCGGCGCACTCGGCGCTCGGGCTCGGCGGCGCTCGGGCTCGAGGATGGGGACGACGGCGCTTGGCCTCGGAGACGGTGGCGCTTGGGCTCGGGGACGGGGACGGTGGCGCACTCGGAGATGGGCACGGCGGCACGCTCGGCGCTCGGGCTCGGCGGCGCTCGGGCTCGGGGACGGGGACGGCGGCGCTTGGCCTCGAAGACGGTGGCGCTCGGGGACGGGGACGGGCGCCCAGCTCGGAGACGGTGGCGCTTGGGCTCGGGCTCGGCGACGGCGTGGCGGGCGCTCACGGCTCGGAGACGGGGACGGGAACGGCGGCGCAGCAGCCTGGCGGCGTAGTATCAGCTCCGGGCGAAAACTAAACCCTAAGCCACCGTACCGAGGCTTTTATATAGTAAACACATCACAGGCGGATTTTTAGAAAAACCGCTTGTGATGTATAACATCACAAGCGGTTTTCTTTTGCGACCGCCTGTGATATGTAAACATCACAGGCGGTCGAAATAGAAAACCGCTTGTGATGTTATACATCACAAGCGGTTTTTCTAAAAATTCGCCTGTGATGTGTATGTAGTATAAAAGGCTCGGTTCCAGCGCAGGAACCCTAACTTCCGGAGCCCGACGCCGCTAGGCTGCACACTACTGTAGCGGCGGCGGATTTTTTTGATCTACGGGGAGAAGGTTTTGTTTTTGGTTTTCGGGCTTGATTTCAAAAGTTTATGCATATATATGATCTCCGTTTGTTTTCTTTCTCATTTTGATACGATTTTTTGCCTCAATTTTGTAATATAGACCGGAATTGAAGAAAAACTCAGGAATTCCAAGATTTGGACTTGTAGTTGATCTAATTTAAAGATTTTTTTTTGAAGAGTTGTCTCACCTCAAGGTACCTATATTGCTGCAATCTTGTTTCATTTTCATGCACATTAATTCGTTCATGATTTAGGGATTAAATTCAATTAATTAGGGATATTTTAAAAAAAATTTGTCTCATGTACTAGGTACATCTCGATATGATCTTGTTTCACTTTCATGAACATTTATTTTTTCATGTTACATCTCGATATTGACGTTAATCAATATAGGGATAGGTAATGGACCGAGGTTGGATGTACAATGTGCCAAGACCACATCCGTCGTACATTCGAAATTTGAGAAGCTTTATTGAAGCGGCCAACAAGCACGCGAATTTGCGAAAGAGCAAGGAGATATTATGTCCGTGCATCGATTGTGATAATAAGATAGCTTGGAGAGATATAGGAGTAATCCAATCACATCTGCTAAAAAGAGGGTTTAAAAACAATTACACGATATGGTCAGAACATGATGAGTTGGATCCGTGTGAAGTGCCTGGTAATGACGAGAGAGTTGTCGGAATTTTAGATCTTAAAGTTGATGGTAAAGTGGATAATGTGGATGCTAATCAAGAATTTGAAGAATTTGATTGTGAAGAGATGTTGCGCCATATGGAACCAGAAATGTTAAGTTCTGTGGGATCGCAGAAAGGGCTATCTAAAATGGAGGGACTAGAAAGTGCCTCAAAAGAACCTTTATATGATGAATCAAAGGGTTGTGACAAAGAGTTTACTACACTGCGTACAGTTCTAGAACTTCTGAAGTTGAAGGCTAGCGCCGGATGGTCTGGTACTAGCTTCACAGATCTTTTGAATTTTCTGTCTCAATTACTACCAAAACCCAACAAACTACCAACAAGCACTTATAAAGCGAAGAAGCTTATATCTCCCATAGCTCTGGGTGTGCAAAAAATTCATGCATGTCCGAACCATTGTATTCTGTATCGTGGCGATTTTGAGAACGCATCAAGATGCCCAGTTTGCAATGTCAGTCGATACAAGAAGAGCTACAATCAAGACTGTGTAAAAAAATTCCCGAAGAAAAATAAAAACAAGAAATCCACTATTGGACCTGAAAGTGACGATGACACTTTTGATGACATGGATGGGAAAAAGAAGTCAAAGAACCCAGCTTTGGTGATGTGGTATCTTCCAGTAATTGATCGCTTAAAACGTTTGTTCTCAAACCCTAGGGAGGCTGAGCTTATGCGTTGGCATGCTGAAAATCGCAAGCAGAATAACAAACAGATTCGACACCCTGCTGATGCATCACAATGGAAAAATTTCGATCTTATGTATCCTGAGTTTGCCAAAGAAACCAGAAATGTAAGATTTGCTTTGGGTACAGACGGAATGAATCCATTTGGTGAAAAAAGAAGTGTACATAGCACCTGGCCCGTGACTTTAACGATGTACAACCTTCCATCATGGTTGTGTCACAAAAGAAAGTATATTATGTTGACTATTCTTATTCAAGGTCCGAAATCAGCTGGTGTTGATATTGATGTGTTCCTAGAACCTCTTATGGAAGATATGACAAAGCTCTGGAATGAAGGAGTTAGAATATGGGATGAGTATTGTCGTGAGTATTTCAACTTAAGAGCAATTATATTTGTTACCATCCATGATTCTCCCGGTGGCGCCACACTATCAGGGCAAAAGACTAAAGGAAAGAATGGTTGTGTAGTGTGCGTCGATGGAACTGCTTCCATGTACCTTAAATCATCCAAGAAGTTGGTGTTCATGGGACACAGACGGTTCTTGATGAAGCAGCATAAGTACCGAAAGATGAAAGAGGAATTTAACAATCAACTGGAAAGTGAAGGTGCACCAAAGCCTTATAGTGGGAAACTTGTTTTTGAAATTGTAAAGAACATTCATGTTGTATTCGGAAAGGGAAAAAACAAAGGAGAAAAGAGAAAGAGAACTGACCCTTCAACTTACACAACTTTCAAGAAGCAATCAATATTTTTCAAGTACCTCCCATACTGGAAGGATATGGAAATTTGCCACAGCATTGATTTGATGCATGTAACAAAAAATGTTTTTGACAGCATCATTGGAACCTTGCTGGGCATGCCGAGTAAGACAAAAGACGGACTTAAATCACGCAATGATCTAGTAGATCTTCAAATCAGACCGGAACTTCATCCAGTGGATAGTGGCAAAGGGAAGCCTTACCTCCCCCCAGCTAGCTACAACTTGTCAGTTGAGGAGAGAACAAAGATTTGCAAATGTTTGCGTGGGGTCAAAGTGCCCACAGGTTTCTCATCCAATATCAGGAGACTAGTCAGGATGAAGGACTTGTCTCTATTTGGCTACAACTCTCATGACTGCCATGTGATGATGACGGTGTTCCTCCCAATTGCGGTAAGAGCCCTCGAAACAGAGCATGTCAAAGTTGTCATCACACGCTTGTGTTACTTTTTCAATGCGGTTTCACAAAAAGTAATAGCTTTAGAAGACTTGGACTATCTAAAGGCATACATCATCGAGACTATGTGCAAGCTTGAAATGTGTTTTCCTCCATCATTTTTTGATATGCAAGTACACCTAATCATACATCTCGTGGATCAGATAAAAATATTAGGGCCACTATATTTACATCATATGTTTCAGTTGGAGCGATACCTGGGAGTATTAAAAGGTTATGTGCGAAATCGCGCTCACCCAGAGGGTTCAATCATGGAGGGATACACTACAGAAGAAGTGATTGAGAGCTGTATAGATTACATCAGTGACGGAACAATGATAGGTGTGCCTGTACCTAAACATGAGGGTAAACTATGTGGGAGAGGGAGAATGGGCAAGAAAACTTTTCGCGTTGAGGATTACAAGCTAGTACATTGTGCTCATGGTAGTGTACTACAACATCTCACGATAGCCGAGCCTTACATAGAGGAACACCTGAATGAGCTTCGTAAAGAAAATCAGAACCGCACAGAGGACTGGATCATGAGGGAGCACAAACATCGTTTCAGCGAATGGTTAATGGACAAAAACATCCCATTCGGAGACTCTTCGGATGAGAAAACAATGAAGAATTTGGCTTCTGGGCCATCGTGTTTTGTGACATCATGGCAAGCATATGACATCAATGGGTACACATTCTACACTAAATCAAAAGACATGAAAAGTGTTGCACAAAATAGTGGTGTTCGTATCGATGCTTTTGACCTACATGGACAGAAGACCACATATTTTGGATTCATAGAGGAAATATGGGAACTTGATTATGGCCCAAGCATGAAAATACCCTTGTTTAAGTGCCAATGGGTACAACATCCCGTGGGGGTGATAGTGGATAACTACGGACTCACACTGGTAGACTTAAAGAAAGTAGGATATAAAGATGACCCGTGGGTTCTCGCCGGATGTGTTGCACAAGTGTTCTATGTACTCGATCCAGCAGATGAGAAGATGCATGTAGTTATTTCTGGAAAGCAAAAAATTGTTGGAGTTGAGAATGTGGGAGACCAAGATGAGGAATACAATAAGTATGAAGAGATGTTTGTCTTTAACGGTCCAGAGAGAATCAAGCGTGTGGAAAAGAAAATTGATAAGAACTTAAAGCCATACATGCGGAAAAATGGTAGTTCATGAAAAATTGTATGAATCAAATTGTATTTGTTATCATGTATGATCGACTATGAATTGTGGTTGCCAATTAATTTAAAATCTCTCTAGTTATCTATGTGTGCTATTATAATTCATTTAAATTGTATTTGCATATTATTGTTAAAAATTAAATATTAATTCATTTAAATTGTATTTGCATATTTCTGTTAAAAATTAAAATTATTTTCATATTTAAATTGTATTTTCATATTTTTACAATCACAGGCGGTTTTGTCTTAGGGTCCGCTTGTGAAAAGGATAGAGCATCACAGGCGGTCCTAAACAAAAACCGCTTGTGATACTATTACATCACAGGCGTACTAAACCGCCTGGGACATCACAGGCGGTTTTCTAACCGAACCGCCTGTGATGTAAAAATCCTACCGCTTGTATAGAGCCAAATTGTACTAGTGTAAGATGGTACAGTATGAACTATGAAATGAAAGAACAAAAAGAAATAGTAAATCAACAAGGGTCCTAGTTAATAAGTACTAGTTTAGTTGGTCTTGTGCAGCTCTATTCGGAATTTGCTGTGCTCAGGGCTGTAAACTGCTAGTATTTGTTATCTATATCTGGAGGGTGGACGATATATATATACTAGTAACTTGAACGCGCTTCGCGCGAGCCTTTCAACAATATATTTATAGTTGACTCGACATATATACATAGTCAAAGAAGTGTTATTATAGATATAGAAACAGAAAAGTGATACTTCTGAAAGTATATACATAGTGGTGATATAGTAGTAGAACGTTGCAGTAGCCTAGATTCTATATTACAAATTGGGCTTTTGGGGAAGGTTAGGGAAGATAGGTGGGGATAGTGGTGACTATTCCTTGAGACCCTTGCTGAAAAATTCCAAAACATAAAGGAGCTATTTTTGGGCATACCAATTCGAAGTTATGCATTACTGAAAATATATATGTTGCAATGATCTGTTATCTTCAGAAAGCAGGTAGCACAATGTAAAGGATAACTATATGTGCATGTATTATACCTAGTTACAAAACAATAAGATGCTAAAGGAGGAGATTGAAATGGGTCTTATGCGAAACAAACACAAGAAGACAAAGAGTCCATCGATTCACTTGGACATTCACTCCCACTCTCACAATAACTGAAACCTATGACGAGCGGTGGAGACAAACAATGGTACCTCAATGGTGGCGAGCGGGGCTTGTTGAGCCGTTTGAGGTGGTTGCGCACCTGCTGTCGTTGCACTGTAGCTGTCGCCGGCACTGCCTCAGCGTCAGTGGCTGGCCTCCGACATTCCCTGCCGCCTCCGCTCCTTCGAAGAAGAGTGCCGCCACCAGGCCAGTGGAACAAAGTACGTCCTCGCCGCTGCCATTGATTCAATTTTTGTGCCACTGCCCATCCGAGCAACCGAAACCACGATGGTCGCACAAACGAGTTTTCTTTTTTGCAATTGCGTCTTCTAGAATGCTTCCGTCGTGTGGAGAATCCAAAATTGGTCCTACCCTGGGACATGTCCGTTGAAGGAGCGCTAGCCGTTGAAGGAGAATCGTGTGGCTAAGGTGAGAAAGGATGACGTGGACGCACAAAAGTTCAATTAATATATAGGAAATATGGGCAGACCAGAATGCCCATGCATCTCATGGCTTGCTTTTGTATTGGGCCCAAGAGCCCAGCGTGCCAAAGACCTGCCCATGCATCTCCTCATGCATACGCTACTACCTGGCTGCGATTGGTCTTTAAATTTACTAGCAAATATGGTTATACTTACGTTGCAACAAGAGGAAAAACTATCGAATGTTCATGGAAAACAATGACAGAAATAATACGTATCTATTTATGTTTATAGAATCTAAAACTAACATAAATCTAGGTACGTAACAAAATCAATATTAAAAAAGTCAAAATAATTTATAGTTTGGAACGGTGGAATATAATTTATTTTATGGCGACTACAACATTCATAATACAAATCGGTCGTACTCCGTCCAATTGTTCTTCCCATGCACCACACATGCCCCTTTTATATCCTCCACGCCCCAAACGCAATCCACGTCTCGCCGTCATGGAACGAATCACAATCCAATCCCCTCGTCACCATCCAGCGCACAGGACCACCATCGGCCTGCATCCCATCGTAAGTGCAGGACCACCCCGCCATCTCATTCTTCTCATTCTACGCGCCAGCCCTGCCCGGATCTTGCGATGCTCAAGTACTTCCCATTCTACGCGCCAGCCCCGCCCAGATCTTGCGATGCTCGAGTATAAGATGGACACCTCTCTGAGCGCTCAAATCTGAACACCACACCTCTCTGAAACACAAACAGACTTGGTTTACAAAATAGAGAACTACGCGTGTGGTTGTTCATCTGTCAATTTCAGGTTTGTGTTTCTAAGTTTTATATATGTTTCCTTTTCTCTAATTGAGTGTAGCTTTATCATCCGTGCACCCTTTTCGTAAATAAATAGAGTTTTAGTTGTAGTTGAATCAATATTTGTGGGCAATGTGTCCCGCGCGGCATTTTGTATATTGAGTGTACCACATGAGCTATTTTAGCACTTGTTAGATTTTTTATTTTTTAAAACATAAGTCACTGAAATCTGAACACCATATCTCTCTTCACAAACATTAATATGATATGCAGTATGATGTCCAGAGTTTTGTCTAAAAATATATCTACCTGACCTCAAAATTCATGATTTCCCTTTATATGAAACTGTAGTTCCTGTCATATCACAACATTTATATGAAATTGTATACTTATCCAAAAATTTGATGGTTCAAACTATATCGTATATACCAGTTTAATTTGTTCAACGTATTGCAGTTCTTGGTAGATCACGAAGATTAACCTGTTCAAGGTGATTCAATCCCCTTAGCTCTATCCTTTGTCTTATTAGTCCATACTTCTATACACTGTGTTGTTTCAGTTCGGTGTCCCTATCCTGAACTTATATGTCTATGGTAAAGTACTCCCATCTAATACCATTCTTAGTCGCGGTAAATAGTTGAATTAGAAAGAAAATGTGTTGCGACACAGTTGTCTATCTTCACACTTTTGTGAATTGATTTAAGGTTGTCACTGTTTTTCCTCAATTCATCTATCAGTCAGATACACAAATTTGTGATCTCCCTTTATTTTAATTGTGAGTCAACTATGTCTATCTTCACACTTTTGTGAATTGATTTAAGAGTATCACTGTTTTTCCCAATTCATCTATCAGGCTGCTACACAAATTCCTGACCTCCCTTTATTTTAATTGTGAATTGATTTAAGGGTAAGTTGCATTCCTCATTCTTTTTTTAACATAATTCTCTCAGTCACCTTGTTGATTTTTCCTGCTACTGTCCTCACATTTTGCTCGACCTTTCACTTCCCAGTATGAAACAAAGCTCTTCCCTGTCTTGATCTATCGAATGAAGCAGCCAAAATCGTGCTGCTGGTTTTTGTTTCCGGCAAGACTGTTCTGATATGAGCTAAGATTAGCAGTTGTTTCTTGAGTTCATTATCATTAGATTACATCTCAGTTTTTTTCCTGATCGCGTTAGAGTATATACAACCTTTTCTCTTTCCAGCTGAGAGATGAGACGTTTGCTTTTGAAATTATCTTTCCAGTCCTTATAAAGTTCATAAAAGCACATATACAATCTTATATATCTTTTAAGATATGTAAACGTCTACTTTTGGTGATGCTAATAAAAGTATAGAATAACATATAATATTTTTGCATATCAATGTATTTTATCACTATTTGAATTGCGCATAAATTTCATGTCATTAGTGTTAATTTGTGGGATATGGTGTTGATGATATATATGTTGTTCATTTTCATGTAATCGTTGTGCACTAATATTTATCGAATAATTTATACGTCGTCGCAACGCACGGGCACATACCTAGTGTGTGTATATATATATATATATACTTAAAGCACCAGTTTCAACGGTCGTCCCGCGTCATCTTTTTACAAATAACCCCTCACAGTTATTTCAAACTAACCCGTTGCACGCCTATAGATGACAAAACGGCGGCCCGGCACGGGCCAGACACCCACTGGCCACAGCTCTGGCCCTGGCCCAGGCACGTCATGCCGACCTACTGACTGTGCCGCGTTAGCCTGTCGACCCATTTGATTAAATCAGCGTAAAATGTTAAAAACGATGTATGAAGTGGGGTTCGAACTTATGCCCTGATGGAAGAAGGGCGGGAGACACTAGATGAAGCTGTCTAACCAGTAAAACATCATGCTCAGATATTTTTAATATTGAATATAAATTGTATATATGTATATACGTTTTTTGTAAAATAAAAAATATATAATCGTGTCAGGCCAGCACTACGGACCGAGGCTACAGCCCAAGCACAGCACGACGTTCTTGGCTGTTGCAAGCATTAGGTCGTTTCTGAGATCACATTGGCGCAATGGACTCTATGGAGACCACATTAGCAACTCCATATTTTGATCTATCTTTTTTATAAGTTTGAGTTCATGTGACTTATTTTAGAAACTTGAGCTCACAAACTTTCTCTTATTTGGTCTCTGTATGGTGGAATTATGTCATTCTATAATCTCTGTTCGTTCAATCAGTCGTTGTGAACTCTCTTCTAATCGCTCACTTCATTGGACGTGTTGTACCAAGACATATTGGATGAAGTAAACAATAACATCAGTTAGTCAAATCAAAAAATATTATACAGAGAGCGGAGACAATCAATAAAAAACATTGAGATTTTTTTTGGATAGTTTACGTGGGTATTGTTGTAAGCCGTCGTAACGTACGGGCAACCGACTAGTATATATTAAAACACCAGTTTCACCGGTCGTCCCACGTCATCTTTTTACAAATAACTCATCACATCTATTTCAAATTAACCATACTCGTCCCCTCCACGCAACCAACCTCCACATCGGCCTGCTGATTGTGCTGGGCCAGCCCGTTAGCTTGTCAGACCATTTGGTTAAATCAAATGTTAAATCAGCGTAAAATGTTAAAAAAACAAAACGGTATAGGAGGTGAGGGTTCAAACCCACTCCCTGATGGAAGAAAGGCGGGAGACACTAGGTGAAGTCGTCTAACCAATAGAACATCATACTTACATGTTTTTAATATTAAATATAAATTGTACATATGTATATACGATTTTTTGTAAAATAAAAAATATAATCGTGTCGGGCCGGGCCGGGCCGAGGCTACGGCCCAAGCACGGTGCTCGTGTAGGGCTGGCCCAGGCACTATTAAATGGGTTGTGCCTCAGACCGGGCAGTCACACAAGGTCCATGTGACCATCTATATCTTTCCACGATAATGATGGTCCTCGCCTTAGTTGTCGCCGCCTCGTTCGCCATCATGCTTCTTTTCTCTCTCCCCTCATGTTCCTCATCTATGCCACCCCATTCTCGGTAGAGGGTGTGGGAGCAGGTGTCTCCTCCCCGTCTTCGTCCGACACTAGCCTGGACACCGACCTGCGCAGTGTCTATTGCACATCCACGAAGGCGTTTCACAGCATGCGCACACCATCGTCATCGCCGTCGTCGGACGTCCCGTTCGTCTTCCCGGCCTTCGCCTCGTTCTTCCTCGCCAACCTACTACCCCCGCCCACTGTCACAGCCGCGAGCCGACCGATGCTCGTTGACGCGGGTACGGGGCGAGTCCTCCTGGCCTTTCTTCGGTGCGTGTCACCGAGGAGGACACGGTGGCGCTTGCCACGCTTAGGTTATCTTGGTGATGAGGAGTCGGCATATGCTACGGAGTTGGTGGTGGTGTTGTGTCGCCTCGGTGGGTCCAGGGCTAGGAAGGCAGTTGCATTCTCTCACCCTTCTCGGACTGACACCTGGTGCGGGTGCCTCTCGGTTTGGAGCTGCTCCAGCTTGGCTTCTTTCTTCACTTGCTTGCTCTCTCCCTATAGGTATCTAACTATATACTACCTATGTCGCCTCCAGATGCCCAGGTCTTCGTCATGTCCTTCTCCGGCAACGAACAGGTATGCCCGCCTCTTCCCTTCCCTTCCTGCTCTACGAAACCTTAGAAGTGGGGGAGGCGAGGGATGTGGGTCCCTGATTTGATGCCTATGCTACCCGTTCGATGGCTCGACATCGCTTGTCTACATGGCATTTCCCTTACCATGGTGTCGAGTCGGTATGCTTCTACCACTTCTATGTGCATGTCACCCATCCTTCTATTATTGCAAAAATTATTGTGTTGTTCCTCTGTTGTTTTGGGTGTTAGTTTTTTGTTGTGCTAAGGATTGAACATAATTTGGGTGTGTTAATACTTTATTTGTTGTATGCACATGGTTTGTGGTCTTCTGAAGATGGCCCATGGATCCTGCAAAATATGTGTTAGGATTTGGAGATATATGCAGGCACTACCACAGGGTGCTCGTCCCTTGTGTTGTTGGCTCTTGCATGCATTAGATCGTTTATGAGACCACATTGGCGCAATGGACTCTATAGTGTTTAAGGTTGCTGAATTGGATGGAGCAGCAATGAATTGTCACGCTAACAGTAAAAGGAAAGATTATTTGTTGGTTTTAAACGTTAGTAATTGCTATGAAATACTAATTTGTATGGAGCACATCCAGTTTTTATTGATGTCTAACTTTAGCAACCACTCCATATCTTGATCTATCTTTTTTATAAGTTTGAGTTCATGTGACTTATTTTAGAAACTTGAGCTCACAAACTTCCTCTTATTTGGTCTCTTGAGCTCACAAACTTCCTCTTGTTTGGAATCTGTATGGTGGAATTATGTAATTCTATAATCTCTATCATTTCAGTTAGTCGTTGTGAACTCTCTTCTAATCGCTCCTGTTGATCCTTGTTCTCGGATGCTATACACCAAGAACAAAGCAACACAATTGTTAACAATTAGAGACCTTCGTCCTTCGAAGCATTATCTCCCTTGGGATATAATGATCTTCAGACGAAGGTCGTGAAAGGTATGCCTTCATCATTTCAGTGAGCAAGGATGTAAACAGAGACATATGAAACGCAAAAAAATATGAACAATAATTCCAAATTATTGGACTACTTATATTATTATTTTATAAACATGGATAAACATCAATAATATTTATATTACATTTGTACCTTCGGCTTGACAGAAGGTGAAAAAGCGGGAGTGACGCGAGAGTGATTACAAGTCAGCGTGAAGAGTACGGTGTTACTGTTCATCTATTTATAGGCACTGGACATAGCCTGGACAAAATTACATTCATGTCCCTGACATTTACTGTTGACCATAAGGCAAGATGTCGAGGACTAAGTAGTCTTTTCTCCTTTAGGTCGGTTCCTCCTTTCACCACCGCCATCGTGTTAAGCCGAAGCTCCTTCAGCCACAGCTTCAGAGCTAGTTTGCCCTTCCTTCAGACCACACCTTCATACCATGCACACCTTCATCTTAAAGTCGAAGCCTCCTATAACGGTCTGATATACTAAAAAACATGTTAGTTAAGTTTTTGAGGACCATCGAAAGAGGAAGGCCCCCAACAGTAGCCCCTCGCAGTATTAATTTGTTTTTGCATTTAACAAATTCAGACTGCGACGTGAGCGAAGGCCTTTAGCCGAAGGTCCGAAAAAACACCTTCCCTTCGCTAGAATAGCGAAAGTCAATGACATGTAGGGCCCCACCAAGTTGCATTGTACTGGGCATATAAATAGGAACCCGCAGCGACAGCATTTGCTGCGCCATCTCAATCGCTTATGCTATTTTTTCAAGCTTGAATTTTCTTGCTCTCTCAGATTTCGCTTGATTTGTGAGCTTCGGCATTTGCACAAGTGCCCGTTAGATGTCTAAAGAGAAGAAGGTTGTGGACCCTGCTCTAGCTGGGTTTTACGAGGCTATGGAAAAGACAAATACAGAGAAGATTATGAATGAAATGTTAGCTGGGCTATGTGAGGATTCTGATGATAGCGAGAACTTTGATGTGGAAAGTGGGAACGAAGATGCCGAAAATCGGCCTTGGCGGCCGAGTCATACTATCTTCGGAAAGTCATCCATCAAACAAAGTCAGATTGATGCTATGAAGGGAAGATATTTTCGTGATATGTCTATTGTGAGAGTTGGGGGGACAGCGCCGCACCTGCACCCGAGGTGGATGAAGTTGTTGTTTACAGGAGCTTCATGAAGGCAGGGCTTTGGTTTCCATTGAGCAAATTTCTGGTTGAAGTGTTAAAGACCTTTGAAATTTTTCTTCATCAGATTACTCCTGAAGCTATAATCAGGATGGGTATTTTTGTTTGGCCCGTGAGGAGCCAAGGGCTAGAGCCAAGCGCAAAATGCTTCTATAACATGCACGAACTATTGTATGAGACGAAGGCCACTGACAAAGAGCAGTATCACAATAATTTTGGTTGTTATAGCTTTGTGCCTCGTTCTGATGTAAGTTATCCAGTTTCAACGTTTCGGAAAAGGTGGCCAAGGGCCTGGATGGAGGAATGGTTTTATGTAAAGAATAGTCTGATTGAAAGGGAAGACATAAAGGGAATTATCCAACACCCTATTTGGTCTCGCTTCATCATCAGAAGGTCGGCTACTGCACTTGGGAACGATATCAAAGCATGCCAGAAGGCTTTCAACAATGTTTGCGCCTTTATTGGCACAAGAGACCTAGTCCAGGAGCACATAGCCTACAGAGTGTGGCCTCTTGTGGATGACTGGGAGATGCCAAAGGAGACTGTTGTCGGGTCCAGTCAAGGCGGTTTGGTTTATTTGAAATACACCTTCAGATACAGAGATCAGTTTGATGAGCCGAGTGATGACTGGCTGACCTGTGTTGAGGCGACTAGCGATGAGTTGCTTGGGGTGTACACGAGAGCCAAAGATTATGCCATGACTTTAGCCTTCCGAGGAAGAGGCAAGAAAAGGTTAAACAGAGTTTTCGACATTATTGGCTTCATGTACCCAGACTATACTTATCTTTCGCGGAAGCAGGGAAAGAAAAGGAAAACTGCTACTTTGGCCATTTCTGTTGCGCCAAAGGGCAAAAAGATCAAGGTTTTAACACACCGGCCTAGATATATTGAAACGGCCACGGTGCCGAAGCTTGGTGAAGGGACAACTTCCACTGCCGAGCCAGGGCAGCCTGCTCCTGCCGGCTCCAAGGAAGAATTGGCTGAAGTGCCAAAGGTTCCTGCAACCGAGTCGGCCGAAGCGCCGAAACATGCTACCGAAGTCAAGGGAAAGACAGCCGAAGAGCCAGAGCGAGAGGAAACGATAGGGCTACCAAAAATCTTGAGTCTGCCACTGGAGCCAGAATTACCGAAGGTATCGAAAGCCCCTGCAATAACTCCCAAGAGGAGGAGGATGGCAAGCGTGCTGGACGCTGTCATGGAGTCGACAAGGGCATCAACTCCTGCTTCTGCAAAGGAGACTGCCGAAGCTGCTACAGCTCGTGCTGAACCCGAAGCTGGGCGCTCAGTGCCCCTTGAAACAGAGCCGGCTGGGACTGGGCAGAGTGTTGAACAAGGGCCCTCGGACGACGGTCTTGTTCCAGAGAAAGAAGACACGCCCAAGAAGATTGAATCTCCTACTCTCGAAGCACCTTCTAAAGGAGTTGACTTTATTATTCGACATGCTTCGGGTAAAAGGTTGTCTCAAGAGGAAATTGCAGAAGCCAGATACTATGCCCGGGAACTGAAGTACCCGAAGGGGGCCTTGGTGTAGAATGGCACCGATGAAGATGACTTTCTATACTGCCTCCCGGACAATAAGGAAATAACTGTTTGCCGGGAGATGGCAAAAAACATGGGATTTCCGAAGCTTGAAGTTGGCTTTTCTGCTATGTCAAAGGATGACCTCGCAGACAGCCTTGCGTACAATAGTCTGAAGGTACATAAGCTATGGACTTATAAGCAGATTACTTTATGTGTCTCTTATTCTTGTGCTGATCCTTTGTCTCCCCCTTTTTTAGGGCTTAATTCTGAGCAATGCTTTGAGAGCACAGAAGAATGCTGAGGATGAAAGCTGCTAGATAGCACTTGGTAACCTTCGGTCAGAGGTTATCAAACTAAGGATTGAAGTTGTAGAGAAAGAAATTTTTTTGCTTTCTTTAGTAGACAAGGTCAAGGCTAGTGAAGTCAATCTTGCCGCGTAGTCCGAAACTCATAGAGCCGAAATTGAAAATTTAAAGAAAAAGCTTGCCGAGAAGAATGAAGATTTCGAAGTGGCTAAGGCGAAGCAGGAAATAAGCGAGTGGACTAGCGCGAGGTTGCAAAAGAATGTAGATGAGCTTCAGAAATCAAAGGAAAGATATTACCAAAAATCCTTGGATTATGCCAAGAAGCTAAAAGACAGTTTTGCAAAGGTGGGTGCTTACTCATCCGAGTAAAAATTTATTAGAGGCGATCCTGAAGGAATCATCGAATGGATCGGTGAAGAAGCCGAAGCTTTTGAAGAGATCCTTAGTGATCGTGGTGATTTCTACGCCTTTGCCAGTGCCAGAGGGGCTGTAGCAATTTTGGAAAAATCTGGCTGCGAACGCATTAAAGCTGCAACCCAGACGAAGGTTGTCTTTACCGTGGAGAACACGAAGGATCCTTCGGCTAAAGTGACTCTGATGGGTGGAAAATTTTACTCCAACATTTGGATGAAAGGCGGCCGAGAACTAGCCGACGAGGCAATAAAGAAGAATGAGAAAGAAACTGACGAGGCTCGAGAAGAAGCCAAGCGAGCCGAAGAGGCTGCCGAGCGCGCAAGGCGTATAGGCATTTTAACTGTATCAAAGCTTTAGTATTTTTTCTGGCTTCAGATTAACAACTAATTTCTTTTACTGTAGCTGAACTTTCTCCGCCACCTGAGCCCTATGATCCCGAAGCTGATCCAGCAATGAAGGCGGCACTAGAAACTATAAGAATTGCTGAAGAAGCTGTTGACGAAGCTGTCAACAAACTTCTAAACGAAGCTGCTGAGAAAATTTTGAAGGAAGACTAGACTTTTGTGTAGCTAGAAAATTCGACATTTGTGTGATGTAATATGTATACAAGTTAAACATTGTATATCTATGTGTACATTAATGTAATATATTTCTTTACGATGCATGAAATTTGCGTACATACGATTTTTGAGCCTTCGGCGAAAAAACACCTTCCCTTCTTTTCATGCTTCGTAAAGAAAAAAAAAACCCTTCTATAGCAAAGCTGTTGTATGATATTGTTGTCAACAAAAATTTTCCTGGTAAGATTGTAATTACCGAAGGGTTGCTTTGTGCTCCGGTACACTTTCATTCATCATGTAACTGCCGAAGGTTCGCTTCGTGTTCAATTCTTGCTGTTGATGCGACATGATGTATGATGCAATGCTATGAGGAATGATGCGATGATATGATGCAGCATGATGGTTATGCCAAAGACACATATCCGGACGGAAACACTCTCAGACTCTGCATCCCCGTAGAGGCGTCTTTTGAGTCTCTTCACCTTATATTTCGGTGGCGTTTAAGCTCTGCATCCCCTTAGTAACAACTTTGGAGCTTCTTCATCTTCTATTTCGGTGGCATTTAAGCTCTGTATCCCCTTAGGGATGACTTTGGAGTTTCTTCACCTTCTATTTCGGTGGTATTTTGGCTCTGCATTCCCTTAGGAACGACTTTTGAGCTTCGGAACTTACTATGCGCTCCCTTAGGAACGACTTTTGTAGCTTCGGAACTTACTCTGCGCTTCCTTATGAATGACTTTTATAGCTTCGGAATCTTGTTAAGAGGAAGCATTCCACTCGATGATATGAGTACAATATTATTACATGAAATCAGAATTCAATCCTTCATGAATTGTTTTTCATACAAGAAAAAAATAAAACAGCAGAAAACAGTAGGATATTCTTTAGTAGATGTGCTTGAATTCAGGCACAGTGCTATTGACTGTGCGAGCTTCGTACTCTTCCCAAAAATCGCGTTGCTATTGAGCGTGTTGGTGCCCTTCTGGCTGCTGGCTTCGGTCCAGAGTAGGTGCTAGCGGTGGTGGTGGTGGGAGATGGGCCCAGGAAGCTTGAGGGTGGCTCGCCGAAGCAACAGAGGTCGTAGACTGTTGATTACCTACATACTCAAGGACGTAACGAGAATAGCATGAAATAGTATGTAGGACTTGCTTTGGCTAATTCTGTCGTGCTTCAGCTTCGGCAAGCTCTTTCTACTTCTTAATCCTGACCTGGCACGTTCTTGTGGTGTGGCCTTTGTCTTCGCCGCAGAACAAACAAAACAGTCTCCTGGGCTGGTCTCTGTATCTTCCTTCGAAGCTTCTTGAAAGGGAAATAGGGTCAAACCTTTTCCTAAATGATTTTGGTGGTTGAAGTGCCCAACACAAACGTGAACAGTGTGCGGACAGTTTGCGCAGAGTCAGAGCAGCGCCAGAAGGCGCACCGGATAGTGAACAGTGACTGTCCGGTGCCCCAAGATGTCAGAGCTCCAACGGTCGAAACTGTCAGAACCCTAATGGTTGGGTGACGTGGCTGGCGCACCAGACTCTCCAGTGCGCCCATCGACAGACAACCTCCCCAACGGTTGGTTTGGTGGTTGGGGCTATAAATACCCCCCCAACCACCACCACTCCAAGCATCCAAGTTTTTCAGACATCTCATTCAATGCAAGAGCTAGTGCAATCAATACAAGACACAATTCAAATAGAATCAAAGCCTCTCCAAGTCCCAAATCCACTCCAAACAAATAGTGACTAGAGAGAGTGTTTTGCTCGTGTTCTTTGAGCTCTTGTTCTTGGATCTCTTTCTTCTTCCCCATTCTTGTTCTCAAGACACTTGTAATCAAAGCAAGAGACACCAAGTTGTGGTGGTCCTTGTGAGGGGTCTAAGTGACCCGTTTGATTAAGGAGAAAGCTCACTCGGTCTAAGTGACTGTTTGAGAGAGGGAAAGGGTTGAAAGAGACCTGGTCTTTGTGACCACATCAACGGGGACTAGGTTCTTTGGAACCGAACCTCGGTAAAACAAATCACCGTGTCATCCGCTTTATTTCTTGGTTGATTTGTTTTCACCCTCTCTTTCGGACTCGGTTTTATTTCTAACGCTAACCTCGACTTGTAGTTGTGTTTTAATTTTATAAATTTCAGTTTCCGCCTATCGACCCCCCTCTAGGTGACTTTCAATTGGTATCAGAGCCCGGTACTTCATTAGAGTCTAACAACTCGAAGTGATGTCGGGAGGATCCACCAAGAGGGAGATGGAAATGACCAAAAGCCACGGGAAGGCTCCATCAAAGGAGTCCGGCGCCAAAAGAAGGGAGGAATCACCTCTCCGCATCAAGTCGCATCGAAGTGGCGACAAGAAGAAGAAAATTAAGAAAGTGGTCTACTATGAGACCGACTCTTCGTCGCCATCCACCGCCGGCTCCGACGCTCCGTCCATCACTTCTAAGCGCCATGAGCGCAAGAAGTTTAGTAAGATCCCCCTACGCTATCATCGCATTTCTAAACGCACTTCTTTACTTTTCGTCCCATTAGGCAAACCACCGGTTTTTGACGGTGAAGATTATTGTATGTGGAGCAATAAAATGAGGCATCATCTAACCTCACTCCACTCTAGCATTTGGGACATTGTTGAATTTGGAGCACAGGTACCATCCGTGGGGGATGAAGGATATGATTCGGATGAGGTCGCCCAAATCCGGCATTTTGATTCCCAAGCCACCACTATACTCCTCGCCTCTCTATGTCGAGAGGAGTATAATAAGGTGCAAGGGCTTAAGAGTGCCAAAGAGATTTGGGATGTACTAAAGACCGCGCATGAAGGGGATGAGGTGACCAAAATCACCAAGCAGGAGATGATCGAGGGGGAGCTCGGTCGATTCATCCTCAACTAAGGAGAGGAGCCACAAGCAATGTACAACCGGCTCAAGACCTTGGTCAACCAAGTGCGCAACCTCGGGAGCACCAAATGGGATGACCATGAAATGGTCAAGGTTATTCTAAGATCACTTGTTTTTCGTAATCCTACACAAGTTCAATTAATTCGTGGTGATCCTAGATATAAGCTAATGTCTCCCGAGGAGGTTATAGGAAAATTTGTGAGCTTTGAGTTGATGATCAAAGGCTCCAAACAAATCGTCGAGCAAGGCGGCACCTCCACACCCGAGGTGCAACCCGTCGCATTCAAAGCGACAGAGGAGAAGAAAAAAGAGTCTATATCAAGTAGGCTCCCCATCGACGCCTCCAAGCTCGACAACGAGGAAATGACGCTCATCATCAAGAGCTTCCGCCAAATCCTCAAGCAAAGGAGGGGGAAGGATTACAAATCTCGCTCCAAGAAAGTGTGCTACAAATGTGGTAAGCCCGGTCATTTTATAGCTAAATGTCCATTATCTAGTGATAGTGATAGGAGCGACGACAAGAAGGGAAAGAGGAAGGAAAATAAAAGATACTACAAGAAGAAGGGTGGCGATGCCCATGTATGCCGGGAATGGGACTCCGATGAGAGCTCCACCGACTCCTCCTCCGACGAGGACGCCACCAACATCGTCGTCCACAAGGGCCTACTCTTCCCCAATGTCGGCCACAAGTGCCTCATGACAAAGGGTGGCAAAAAGAAGAAGGTAAAATCTAGAGCCTCCACTAAATATACGACATCTAGTGATGAGGGTAGCTCTAGTGATGATGAAGATAATTTGCTTGCTCTTTTTGCCAACTTAAACATGCAACAAAAAGAAAAACTGAATGAATTAATAGGTGTCATTCATGAGAAGGATGAACTCTTGGATGGCCAAGAAGAATTTCTCATTAAGGAAAATAAGAAGCATGTTAAGGTAAAAAATGCTTATGCTCAGGAAATACAGAAATGTGAAAAAATGACTAGTGAGCTTAGCATTTGCCATGACACTATCTCCAACCTTAGTATTTAAAATGCTAATTTAATTGCTAAGGTTGAAAAGGAAAATGTTTGTGATGATTCAAATGCCAATCTTAAAAATGATAATGCTAGTTTAATTGCTAAGATTGACAAATTGAATGAATCACTTTCTAGCCTTAAAATTGAAAATAACAAATTAATTTCTAAGGCTAAAGATTTAAATGTTTGCAATATCTCTATTTCCAATCTTAGAAATGAAAACGCATTTTGCATGCTAAGATTGATGAATTAAAATCTTGCAAACCTTCTACATCTAGTATTGATCATGTTTCTATTTGTACTAGATGTAGAGATATTAATGTTGATGCTATTCATGATCACCTAGCTTTAATTAAAGAACAAAATGATCACATAGCTCAACTAACTGCTAAAATTAATGAGCATGAGATAGAGAATGAAAAATTTAAATTTGCTAGAAGCATGCTCTATAATGGGAGACGCTCTGCATTAAGGATGGCATTGGCTTCCAACAGGGAGACAATGTCAAGCTTAATGCCCCTAAGAGATTGTCCAATTTTGTTAAGGGCAAGGCTCCCATGGCACAGGATAACGAGGGTTACATTTTATATCTTGTTGGTTATCCTGAGCATAAAATTAGGAGAATTCATTCTAAGAAGTCTCATTCTGGATCTCATCATGCTTTTATGTATAAGAATGAGACATCTAGTTCTAGGCAGTCTACCCATGTTAAAATGCCTAAAAGGAAATCTCCTGTTGCATCAAATGATCATAACATTTTATTTAATACTTTTGACGTTGCTTATGTTTTAACTAACAAATCTGGCAAAGTAGTTGCCAAATATGTTGGGGCCAAACACAAGGGCTCAAAGACTTGTGTTTGGGTACCCAAGGTGCTTGTTTTTAATGTGAAAGGACCCAAGACCGTTAGGTTACCTAAGAACAAGGCCTAAACTTGTTTTGTAGGTTTATGCATCCGGGGGCTCAAGTTGGATCATTAATAGCGGATGCACAAACCACATGTTAGTGGAGAAAAGGATGTTCTCCTCCTACGACAAAAATGATGATCCCCAAAGAGCTATCACATTCGGGGATGAAAATCAAGGTTTGGTCAAAGGACTTGGTAAAATTGCTATATCTCCTGACCATTCCATTTCCAATGTTTTTCTTGTAGATTCTTTAGATTATAACTTGCTTTCAGTTTCTCAATTATGTAAAATGGGTTACAACTGTCCTTTTATGGATATATGTGTTACTGTCTTTAGAAAAAGTGATGATTCAGTAGCATTTAAGGGAGTATTAGAGGGTCAGCTATACTTAGTTGATTTTAATAGAGCTGAACTCGGTACTTGCTTAATTGCTAAGACTAATATGGGTTGGCTCTGGCATCGCTGACTAGCCCATGTTGGGATGAATAATCTTCACAAGCTTTTAAAGGGAGAACACATTTTGGGACTAACAAATGTTCATTTTGAGAAAGACAGGGTTTGTAGCGCATGTCAAACAGGAAAGCAAGTTGGTGCCCACCATCCACACAAGAACATCATGACGACTGACAGGCCGCTTGAGCTACTCCACATGGATCTATTCGGCCCGATAGCTTACATAAGCATCGGCGGGAGTAAGTAATGTCTTGTAATTGTGGATGATTATTCTCGCTTCACTTGGGTATTCTTTTTGCAGGAAAAATCTCAAACCCAAGAGACTATAAAAGGATTCTTGAGATGAGCTCAAAACGAGTTCGGATTAAGGGTCAAGAAGATAAGAAGCGACAACGGGACGGAGTTCAAGAACTCTCAAATTGAAGGTTTTCTTGAGGAAGAGGGCATAAAGCATGAGTTCTCTTCTCCCTACACACCTCAACAAAATGGTGTAGTGGAGAGGAAGAATAGAACTCTATTGGACATGGCGAGGACCATGCTTGATGAGTACAAGACACCGGACCGGTTTTGGGCTAAGGCAATTAACACCGCTTGCTTCTCCATCAACTGGTTATATCTTCACTGAATCTTCAAGAAGACATCATATGAACTCCTCACCGGTAAAAAGCCCAATGTTTCATATTTTAGAGTCTTTGGTAGCAAATGCTTTATTCTTGTTAAAAGAGGTAGAAAATCTAAATTTGCTCCTAAGGCTGTAGAAGGCTTTTTACTTAGTTATGACTCAAACACAAGGGCATATAGAGTCTTCAACAAATCCACTAGATTAGTTGAAGTTTCTTGTGACATTATGTTTGATGAGACTAATGGCTCTCAAGTAGAGCAAGTTGATCTTGATGAGCTAGATGATGAAGAGGCTCCATGCATCGCGCTAAGGAACATGTCCATTGGGGATGTGTGTCCTAAGGAATCCGAAGAGCCCACTCAAGCTCAAGATCAACCGTCATCTTCCATGCAAGTATCTCCACCAACCCAAGATGAGGATCAGGCTCAAGATAATGAAGAAGAAGATCAAGAAGATGAGCCACCTCAAGAGGAGGACAATGGTCAAGGGGGAGATGATAATAATCAAGAAAAGGAAGATGATCAAGAAGAACAGGGTCAAAGACCACCACACCCAAGAGTCCACCAGGCGATTCAAAGAGATCACCCCGTGAACTCCATCCTCGGCTATACATGTCCAAAACGGGCCGGCCCGTGGTGCTACCCGGCGCCCGGCACGCCCAAGCACGCGAAAGGCCCGGCCCGGCACGACGGCCGGCGTGCTCGTGCCAGCCCGGCCCGGTGCACGTGCCGTGCTTGGGCTGCCAAGTGGGCCCGTGGTGCAGGCACGAGCACGGCCCACGTAAGCCGCGGCACGACGCCGGCCCGTTAACCGCGTAAGCCGTGTCGCGTAAGTAAGGTGTCGTAAGCCGTAAGCCGCGTAACGCCCTAACCCTAGCATCCACTTTTCCTCTCTCTCGGCCTCTCCGTCTCCTGTGGGCGTGTGGCAGCGACAGGCGACTCGGCTCCGCCGCTCCGGTGTCCTCGCCTCCGGTGTCGACGGAGCGGTGAACTCTGGTTGCCTCGCCTCCGGTGTCCTCGCTCCTCTCCTCTCTTGCTCCATCCTCGCTCCTCTCTCCCTCGACCCTCGCTAACCCTAACCCTAAAACTCGATCTTCGCCAAGCTCGCTCCTCTACCTCTGCCGTCAGCCATCCGGTTTGTTGATCTAGTGCTTCGGTTTTGCAGCTAAGGTTTTCTTGGTCTTGCTCTCGTCTCTCTCTTAATCCTAGTCTTCTTGTTCTTGATCTTGTTGCTTCGATTCGTCTAGGTGTGCACCGTGTGTGTGTGCGCCGCGCGCCGTGAGGAGCCGGAGAAGCCGACCGAGGCGGTGGCCATGTCCACGGCCTCGGCCGACGACGAGCTTAGTCTCGAAGCGGTGATCGAGGAGCGGAGGCTTGAAGCGCAGAACGAGGCAGACGATGCCCGGTGCCTCCTCCTTGGTACCACCTCCACTGGTGCCATCGATCTGGACGGCGCCGGTGCACAAACAGGGATGGGCTCCACAAGCCCGACGACCGACGCGAGCACCTCTATCCTTGTGCCTGGTAAACATTCTAGAAGGAGAGGTCCGACCTCTAAGGTATGGCTGCACTTTGAGGAGGTAACTACGGTTCAAAATGGTAAGGAGGTAAGAGTATCTGCCATTTGTCTTCACTGCAAGAATAGCATGTCTACTAAATCTTCATTTGGAACTGGCCATTTGATCCGACACCTGGATGTTTGCCCTACTAAGAAAGAAAAAGACAGATCTAGAAAAACACAGTCTTTGCTTAAATATAATGCTGATGGATCTGTTAATCACTGGGAGTATTCCCCTTCTGTTGCTAGAACTGAGCTTTGTCGTTTAATAGCTAGGCTAGACCTGCCACTTTGTTTTGGTGAATCTAGTGCTTTTCAGGAGTATATAACCCATGCCCACAATCCAAGGTTTATTAAATCTTCTAGGCAAACTACTGCTAGAGACTTGATCCGACTGTTTAATGAGCGTGTTGAACAACTGATTGAAGTACTTAAACATGTTTCATCTGTTGCTTTGACATCTGATATATGGTTTGGTAAAGCTAAAGAGGACTATATAAGTGTTGTTGCTCATTTTGTGAACTCTGATTGGTGTTTAGAAAAGAGATTACTTGGTCTTAGACCTATAGAGGTAGCTCATACAGGTCTTAACATTGCTGAACGTGTTGAAATGGTTGCAAATGACTTCAGCATTACTGATAAGATTTTTGCCATTGTGCTTGATAATGCCTCATCTAACAAAACTGCTATTGATGTTCTGAAACCTGTCTTTGCTGGTTATATTGGGCATTTGATACCTGCACCTACTAGGAGTGAGAGTGATTTGAGTAAAATATTTTTGCATCAGCGTTGTGCTTGCCATATTATTAATCTGATTGTTAAAAGTTGTTTGAAACGTTTACAACCATATCTTGAAGACTTTAGGACTGCTATAACATACTTAAACTCTTCAAATCAAAGAATTGCTTCTTATAAACAATATTGCATGAGTGTTGGTGTTAGACCACGTAAATTTGGAGTAGATATGGATGTTAGATGGAATTCAACATTCCTGATGCTTAAACATTTAGTTCCTTATCAGAGCACTTTCTCTGTGTGGATTAGAACTAATTATACTGGCAAAGATGATGGGTCTTGTTTGTTGAGTGATAATCATTGGGTTGTTGCAGAAAAATTATTGTCTTTCTTTCAGTTATTCTATGACTCAACTATTGCACTATCTGGAATATATTACCCTACATCACCCTTAATGTTGCACCATATTTTGAAAATTGCTAGACATCTAAATGCATATGAGAACCATGAACTTTTAAGAACTGCTGTTGTGCCTATGAAAACAAAATTTCTGAAATATTGGAGGGACATACCCATTCTTTATGCATTTGCTTTCATTCTTGATCCTAGAGCAAAGATGAGGGGCTTTCATAAAGTTCTTCAAAGATTATCTACTCTTAACGGGACTGATTATAGTAGATATCCTTTATGTATTAGAACCAAATTAACTAAGATGTATCAAATTTATGAGGCCAAATTTGGAGGTATTTGCTTGACTCCTCAACCACAGTCAGGTAGTGGTTCTAGTAAGGCCACAGAGGCATGGGATGATATATATGGGGATGATGAAAGTTATAGCAATACTGGTACATGTGGTACATCTGGTACATCTACTGGTTTATCTGAGTTAACTTCTTACCTTGACAGTGACACTGAAACTAAATTTGGGCCTGATTTCAACATTCTTATGTGGTGGCAACGCCACAATCAAACTTATCCTATTCTTTCTATACTAGCTAAAGATGTGTTGTATATCCATGTTTCTACAATATCTTCAGAATCTACTTTCAATCTAGCTAGCAGGGTGCTCGAGGAGCGACGACGACGGTTGACGACAGACATGGTGGAGGTGCTCTCCTGTATCAAAGATTGGGAGTTGGCTGACCAGCATAAGCAAAATACTGTGGAGAAGGAAACCAAAGACCTTGAAGCAACCTTTGAGGATATGTACCTAGATGATGAGCAGTGAGTATCACCAGGGAACAAAAGAAAGGAAGCAGCACCACAGAGTTCAAGAAGGACTGAACTATGAACTTATTCTCTCTGTTTCTACCTATTTATGTTCTCTACTTCTCTTATCTGTAATATGCTCATATGGACTGTGTGTGGACTGAACATTGAACTATGAACTTGTAAATACTTTAAGGAGCTGGCTATACTCTTTTCCTTCCTAGGGTTTTCTCACGAAGTGTGAGTTTTTACCTAGGAAGGTTTTTAATGAGGCAGCATTGCACTAAAGCTCCAAACCATTTAAAGACTATTTTGTAGCCTATTTGCCTTGTTTTCTGTTAACTTTGATGAATTATGTGTATTATGTAACTGGGCCCGAGCCCGGCACTGCACCAAGGGGCTGACCGTGCCCCCGGCCCGGCCCGGCCCAATTAGCATTAGGTGTGCCGTGCCTGGGCAGGGATTTGGGCCCACGTGCCAGCCCGGCCCGGCCCATGACACTGGTGTGCCGTGCCTGAGCACGCCACTGTCGTGCCGTGCCCAGCCGTGCACGCCCATTTGGACATATATATCCTCGGCGATATTCATAAGGGGGTAACCACTCGATCTCGTGTCGCTCATTTTTGTGAACATTACTCTTTTGTGTCTTCTATTGAACTATACAGGGTGGAAGATGCATTAAGAGATTCAGATTAGGTGTTGGCAATGCAAGAGGAGCTCAACAACTTCACGAGGAATGAGGTATGGCATCTTGTTCCACGTCCTAACCAAAATGTTGTAGGAACCAAATGGGTATTGCGCAACAAGCAAGATGAGCATGGTGTGGTGACAAGGAACAAAGCCCGACTTGTGGCCAAGGGATATTCACAAGTCAAAGGTTTGGATTTTGGTGAAACCTATGCACCTGTAGCTAGGCTTGAATTAATTCGTATATTACTTGCCTATGCTACTTACCATGGCTTTAAGCTCTATCAAATGGACGTGAAAAGTACCTTCCTCAATGGACCAATCAAGGAAGTGGTCTATGTTGAGCAACCTCCTGGCTTTGAAGATAGTGAGTACCCTAACCATGTGTATAAACTCTATAAGGCGCTTTATGGGCTCAAGCAAGCCCCAAGAGCATGGTATGAATGCCTAAGAGATTTCCTTATCACTAATGGCTTCAAAGTCGGAAAAGCCGATCCTACACTCTTTACTAAAACCATTGCAAATGATTTGTTTGTATGCCAAATTTACGTTGATGATATCATATTTGGGTCTACTAACAAATCTACTTGTGAAGAGTTTAGTAGGATAATGATTCAAAAATTCGAGATGTCTATGATGGGGAGTTGAAGTATTTCCTAGGATTTCAAGTGAAGCAACTCCAAGATGGCACCTTCATCAGCCAAACCAAGTACATTCAAGATATATTTACCAAGTTTGGAATGAAGGATGCCAAGCCCATCAAGACACCCATGGGAACTAATGGGCATCTCGACCTCGACACGGGAGGTAAATCCATAGATCAAAAGGTATACCGGTCGATGATAGGATCTTTACTCTATTTATGTGCATCTCGACCGGATATTATGCTTTCAGTATGCATGTGTGCAAGGCTCCAAGTCGATCCTAAGGAAGTTCACCTTAGGGCCGTGAAAAGAATCATGAGATATTTAGTTCATACACCTAAGTTTGGTCTTTCGTACCCCAGGGGATCCACCTTTGATTTAATAGGTTATTCAGATGCTGATTGGGCAGGGTGTAAAATTGATAGGAAGAGCACATCAGGGACTTGTCAGTTTTTGGGAAGATCCCTGGTGTCTTGGGCTTCAAATAAACAAAACTCAGTAGCTCTTTCTACCGCCGAAGCCGAGTACATTGCCACAGGCCATTGTTGCGCGCAATTGCTTTGGATGAGGCAAACCCTCAGGGACAATGGCTACAAATTGAGCAAAGTCCCTCTCCTATGTGATAATGAGAGTGCAATCCGCATGGCGGATAATCCCGTTAGACACAGCCGCACTAAGCACATAGCCATTCGGTATCACTTTTTGAGAGATCACCAACAAAGGGGGGATATCGAGATTGCTTATGTTAGCACCAAAGAACAACTAGCCGATATCTTTACCAAACCATTAGATGAGAAAACCTTTACCAAACTTAGGAATGAGCTAAACATTCTTGATTCTCAGAACTTTGCACACATAGCTCATTTATATACCTTCGATCATATCTCTTTCATTTTCTACGACTAATGTGTTTCCAAGTGTATTTTTATGCTAAGTCGTAGATTGAAAGGGAAATGGAGTCTTCGGCAAAGATAAGGCTTCCACTCCACTCCTATCGGTATTATTTACCCTTTGTCGTCACTCCGCACCGTTCTCCACTTTGGTATAATCTTCACTCATATTCATTTGTACCATTGAGGAGAAAGTAAAAAGGGCTCTCAAACGTCTCCGTTTTTTGTGATTAATGCCAAAGGGGGAGAGAATATAGCCTAAAGCAAAAGGACCGCACCACACACCAAATTTCAAAATTTCTTAAAGGAGGATTTTTTCAATTGGTATCTAAATCTTTTTCATATTGGTAAAACCCTCTTAAACACTAAGAGGAGAATTTCATCCAGGGGGAGTTTTGTTTAAGTCAAAGGAAAAGCATTTGAAACAGGGGGAGAAAAATTTCAAATCTTGAAAATGCTTCTCGAAATCTTATTCATTTACCTTTGACCATTTGCAAAAAGACTTTGAAAAGATTTTTCAAAAGAATTTGCAAAAACAAAACAAGTGGTGCAAATGTGGTCCAAAATGTTAAAAGAAAGAAAGTAATCCATGCATATCTAGTGAAAGTATAAATTGGTTTAATTCCAAACAACCTTTGCACTTGCCTTATGCAAACTAGTTCAATTCTGCACTTATGTATTTGCTTTGGTTTGTGTTGGCATCAATCACCAAAAAGGGGGAGATTGAAAGGGAAATAGGGTCAAACCTTTTCCTAAATGATTTTGGTGGTTGAAGTGCCCAACACAAATAATTGGACTAACTAGTTTGCTCTAGATTATATGTTCTACAGGTGCTAAAGGTTCAACACAAACCAATAAAAGATCCAAGTTAGGGTTCAAAAGAAAGGAGCAAAAGAAACCGAAGAGAACCCTAGTCTGGCGCACCGGACTGTCCGGTGCACCACCGGACAGTGTTCGGTGACCAGGGTCGTCCCCCTTCGAAATTGCCACCTTCAGGAATTTGGAAAGCCGCTCCGCTATAATTCACCGGACTGTCCGGTGTGCCACCGGACTGTCCAGTGTCCCAGCGGAGCAACGGCTATCAAGCGCAACGGTCAACTCCAACGATCGCCTGCAAACATAAACAATGTGCGGACAGTTTGCGCAGAGTCAGAGCAGCGCCAGAAGGCGCACCAGACAGTGAACAGTGACTGTCCGGTGCGGCACCGGACTGTCCGGTGCCCCAAGATGTCAGAGTTCCAACGGTCGAAACCGTTAGAACCCTAGCGGTTGGGTGACGTGGCTGGCGCACCGGACTGTTCGGTGCGCCCATCGACAGACAGCCTCCCCAACGGTTGGTTTGGTGGTTGGGGCTATAAATACCCCCAACCACCACCACTCCAAGCATCTAAGTTTTTCAGACGTCTCATTCAATACAAGAGCTAGTGCAATCAATACAAGACACAATTCAAATAGAATCAAAGCCTCTCCAAGTCCCAAATCCACTCCAAACAAATAGTGACTAGAGAGAGTGTTTTGCTCGTGTTCTTTGAGCTCTTGTTCTTGGATCGCTTTCTTCTTCCCCATTCTTGTTCTCAAGACACTTGTAATCAAAGCAAGAGACACCAAATTGTGGTGGTCCTTGTGAGGGGTCTAAGTGACCCGTTTGATTAAGGAGAAAGCTCACTCAATCTAAGTGACCGTTTGAGAGAGGGAAAGGGTTAAAAGAGACCTGGTCTTTATGACCACCTCAACGGGGACTAGGTTCTTTGGAATCGAACCTCGGTAAAACAAATCATCGTGTCATCCGCTTTATTCTTGGTTGATTTGTTTTCACCCTCTCTTTCTGAAAGGGAAATGTGCCCTTGGGCCATTTCTAAGTATTTTGGTGATTTAGTGTCCAACACAAGTGCCTAAGTGTAAAAAGGTGGACAAAGTACAAATCAAGGATAAAGGTATGTTTCTCAGACTTAGTACATTGTTTTATGGACTAATGTATTGTGTCTAAGTGCTGGAAATAGGAAAAATCCAATTGAAAATGCCTTGGCTCGAGCAGCCAAGACTTTGCTCAGTCTGGAGCACCGGACTGTCCGGTGGTGCACCGGACAGTGTCCGGTGCACCAGGCTGGCTCTGGCGAACAGGCTGCTCTCGGGACTTCGACGGCGGTGTACGGCTATAATTCACCGGACTGTCCGGTGTGCACCGGACTGTCCGGTGGGCCGTTCACAGGCGAACTCGTCGCTCTCGGGAATTCATCGGCGACGTACGGCCATAATTCACCGGACTGTCCGGTGTGCACCGGACTGTCCGGTGAGCCAACGGTCGGCCGAGCCAACGGTCGGTCGCGCGATCTGCGCGGGACACATGGCTGAGCCAACGGCTAGAAGAAGGCACCGGACTGTCCGGTGTGCACCGGACATGTCCGGTGCGCCAACGGCTCTCTGGCTGCCAACGGTCGACTGCGCCATTTATGGAAAGAAATCGGGCACCGGACATGTCCGGTGTGCACCGGACTGTCCGGTGTGCACCGGACTGTCCGGTGCGCCAGTCGACAGAAGGCAAGATCAGCCTTCCTAGATTGCTCTCAACGGCTCCTAGCTGCCTTGGGGCTATAAAAGGGACCCCTAGGCGCATGGAGGAGCACACCAAGCATTCCTACAACATTCCTAAGCACCAAGACATCGATTCCGCGCCTTTGATTCTTTGCGATAGCAATTAGAGCTCTAGTTGAGTGGTGAACTCATTGAGTTGTATTGTGAGCTCTCGTTGCAACTTGTGTGCGTGGTGTTGCTGTGATTTCTTGTCTTGAGTGCGTTGCTAATCCCTCCCTTGCTCCGTGCTTCTTTGTGAACTTCAAGTGTAAGGGCGAGAGGCACCAAGTTGTGGAGATTCCTCGCAAACGGGATTAAGAAAAAGCAAGCAAAACGCCGTGGTATTCAAGTGGGTCTTTGGACCGCTTGAGAGGGGTTGATTGCAACCCTCGTCCGTTGGGACGCCACAACGTGGAGTAGGCAAGCGTTGGTCTTGGCCGAACCACGGGATAACCACTGTGTCATCTCTGTGATTGATTTCTTGTGGTTATTGTGTTTTGACCCCTCTCTAGCCACTTGGCAATTATTGTGCTAACGATTAACCAAGTTTTGTGGCTTAAGTTTTCAAGTTTCACAGGATCACCTATTCACCCCCCCCCTCTAGGTGCTCTCAATTGGTATCGGAGCCGTTCTCTTCACAAAGGGACTAACCGCCCGAAGAGATGGATCCTAAGGGGAAGGGTATCATGATCAACGATAAAGAGAAGGAGTCTTTCGTCAACGAGCCAAAGGATGACAAGCCTACCGACTCGGGCTCGGGTCATAGACGAAAAGATGGAAAGAAGAAGAAGACAAGGCGCATTAAGGAGATCGTCTACTACGACGACAGTGATGAGTCCACTTCTTCCCACAAGGACAACGACGACAACGACTACGACAAACGAAAGACGGTTAACTCGAACTTTTCTTTCGATTATTCGCGTATTCCTCAAAGTGCAAATGCTCATTTATTATCTATTCCACTTGGTAAACCTCCTCATTTTGATGGAGAGGACTACGGATTTTGGAGTCACAAAATGCGTAGTCACTTGTTCTCTCTCCATCCTAGTATATGGGAGATTGTAGAGAGTGGAATGCACTTTGATTGTTCGGATAGTCCCATGTTCGTCAATGAGCAAATTCATAAGAATGCACAAGCTACTACTGTTCTTCTAGCTTCATTGTGCAGGGATGAATACCACAAAGTGAGCGGCTTGGATAACGCCAAGCAGATCTGGGACACCCTCAAGATTTCACATGAGGGGAACGACGTCACCTTGCTCACCAAGATGGAGTTGGTGGAGGGCGAGCTTGGACGATTCGCGATGATAAGAGGCGAGGAGCCGACACAAACATACAACCGGCTCAAGACCCTTATCAACAAAATAAGGAGCTACGGAAGCACGCGATGGACGGACCACGACGTCGTCCGATTGATGCTAAGGTCCTTTACCGTTCTTGATCCTCATTTGGTGAATAACATTCGTGAGAATCCCAGGTACACCAAAATGTCGCCCGAAGAAGTCCTTGGAAAATTCGTAAGCGGGCGAATGATGATCAAGGAAGCAAGGTACGTGGACGACACTCTAAACGGTCCAATCAATGAGCTTCAACCCGTTGCTCTCAAGGCAACAAGGAGCAAGGAGACGTTACCCAACAAGGTAGCACAAATTGAGGCTGCCGGACTTAATGATGAAGAGATGGCCCTCATCATCAAGAGATTCAAGACGGCGCTTAAGGGTCGCAAGGGACAGCCAAGCAAGACCAAAGTCAAGGGGAAGCGCTCATGCTTCAAATGCGGTAAGATTGGTCATTTTATTGCTAACTGTCCCGATAATGAAAGTGACCAGGAACACGGGAGCAAGAGGGAAAAGAAGAAAAATTACAAGAAGGCCAAGGGCGAGGCACATCTAGGAAAGGAGTGGGACTCGGATTGCTCCTCCTTCTACTCCGACAATGAAGGACTCGCCGCCACCGCCTTCAACAAGTCATCCCTCTTCCCCAACGAGCGTCACACATGCCTTATGGCAAGGGAGAAGAAGGTATGTAGTCGAAACTCTACTTATGCTTCTTCAAGTGAGGACGAATCTAGTGATGAGGATGAAATAGATTATTCATGTTTGTTTAAGGGCCTAGATAGAACCAAGGTAGATAAAATTAATGAATTGATTGATGCCTTGAATGATAAAAATAGGCTTTTAGAAAAACAAGAGGACTTGTTGTATGAAGAACATGACAAATTTGTAGAAGCACAAAAATCTCATGCCTTAGAAGTTAAGAGAAATGAAATGCTTTCTTGTGAATTATCTTCTTGCCATGAGACAATTTCTAGCTTAAGAAGCATTAATGATGATTTGAATGCTAAGTTAGAAATAGCTAGTAAATCAACAACTTGTGTAGAAAATGTTGTTATTTGCAATAGATGTAAAGATTTTGATATTGATGCTTGTAGTGAACACATAGCTTCTATTGCAAAGTTAAATGATGAAATAGCTAGTCTTAATGCCCAACTTAAGGCTAGCAAAAGTGATTTTGATAAACTAAAATTTGCTAGGGATGCCTACACGATTGGTAGACACCCCTCAATTAAGGATGGGCTTGGCTTCAAGAGGGAAGCCAAGAACTTAACAAGCCATAAGGCTCCCATCTCCGCCATGGAGAAAGGGAAGGCCCCTATGGCAAGTAGTACTAAAAAGAACCATGCTTTTATGTACAATGATAGAAGACAGTCTCATAGGAGTTGTAATGCTTTTGATTCACATGCCTATGACTCTTATGCTATGTATGCTTCCAGTTCTTCCTATATGCATGGTAGAGATATGCCTAGGAAAAATATTCATCATGTGCCTAGGAAGAATATTGCTCATGTTCCTAGAAAAGTTATGAATGGTCCCTCTACAATTTATCATGCTTTAAATGCTTCTTTTGCTATTTGTAGAAAGGATAGGAAAATAGTTGCTAGGAAATTAGGGGCAAAATGCAGGGGTGATAAAACTTGCATTTGGGTCCCTAAGGAAATTGTGACTAACCTTGTAGGACCCAACAAGAATTGGGTACCTAAGACCCAAGCCTAAATTTGCCTTGCAGGTTTATGCATCCGGGGGCTCAAGCTGGATTATCGACAGCGGATGCACAAACCATATGACGGGGGAGAAGAAGATGTTCACCTCCTACGTCAAGAATAAGGATTCCCAAGATTCAATCATATTCGGTGATGGGAACCAAGGCAAGGTGAAAGGTTTAGGCAAGATTGCAATATCCAATGTGCACTCTATCTCTAATGTGTTTTAAGTTGAGTCTCTTGGATATAATTTACTATCTGTTAGTCAATTATGTAATATGGGATATAATTGTCTATTTACAAATGTAGATGTGTCTGTCTTTAGAAGATGTGATGGTTCACTAGCTTTTAAGGGTGTACTAGACGACAAACTTTATTTAGTTGATTTTGCAAAAGAGGAGGCCGGTCTAGATGCATGCTTAATCGCTAAGACTAGCATGGGCTGGCTGTGGCATCGCCGCTTAGCACATGTGGGGATGAAGAACCTTCACAAGCTTCTAAAGGGAGAACACGTGATAGGTTTGACTAACGTGCATTTCGAAAAAGATAGACCTTGTGCAGCTTGTCAAGCGGGTAAACAAGTGGGAGCAGCACATCACAGCAAGAATGTGATGACCACTTCAAGACCTCTAGAGCTACTGCATATGGACCTCTTCGGACCCGTCGCCTATCTGAGCATAGGAGGAAGTAAGTATGGTCTAGTTATTGTTGATGACTTTTCCCGCTTCACTTGGGTGTTCTTTTTGCAGGATAAGTCTGAAACCCAAGGGACTCACAAGCGCTTCCTCAGGAGAGCTCAAAATGAGTTTGAGCTCAAGGTGAAGAAGATAAGAAGCGACAACGGGTCCGAATTCAAGAATCTTCAAGTGGAGGAGTTCCTTGAGGAGGAGGGGATCAAGCACGAGTTCTCCGCTCCCTACACACCTCAGCAAAATGGTGTGGTAGAGAGGAAGAACAGGACGCTCATTGATATGGCGAGGACTATGCTTGGAGAGTTCAAGACCCCCGAGTGTTTTTGGTCGGAAGCCGTGAACACGGCTTGCCACGCCATAAACAGGGTCTATCTTCACCGCCTCCTCAAGAAGACCTCATACGAGATGCTAACTGGTAACAAACCCAATGTATCGTACTTTCGTGTATTTGGGAGTAAATGCTACATTCTAGTGAAGAAGGGTAGGAACTCTAAATTTGCTCCCAAAGCTGTAGAAGGGTTTTTATTAGGTTATGATTCAAATACAAAGGCGTATAGGGTCTTCAACAAATCATCGGGTTTGGTTGAAGTCTCTAGCGACGTTGTATTTGATGAGACTAATGGCTCTCCAAGAGAGCAAGTTGTTGATCTTGATGATGTAGATGAAGAAGACGTTCCAACGGCCGCGATACGCACCATGGCGATTGGAGATGTACGGCCTCAGGAACAATTAGAGCAAGATCAACCGTCTTCCTCAACTATGGTGAATCCCCCAACCCAAGATGACGAACAGGAACCTCAAGTGGAGGCGCATGATCAAGGGGGAGCATAGGATGATCAAGTTGAGGAGGAAGAAGCACCTCAGGCACCTCCAACCCAAGTTCGAGCGACGATCCAAAGGGATCATCCCGTCGACCAAATATTGGGTGATATTAGCAAGGGAGTAACTACTCGCTCGAGATTAGTTAATTTTTGTGAGCATTACTCCTTTGTCTCTTCTATTGAGCCTTTCAGGGTAGAAGAGGCCTTGCTAGATCCGGACTGGGTGTTGGCCATGCAGGAGGAACTCAACAACTTCAAGCGCAATGAAGTTTGGACACTGGTGCCTCGCCCCAAGCAAAATGTTGTGGGAACCAAGTGGGTGTTCCGCAACAAATAGGACGAGCACGGGGTGGTGACAAGGAACAAGGCTCGACTTGTGGCAAAAGGTTATGCCCAAGTCGCAGGTTTGGACTTTGAGGAGACATTCGCTCCTGTGGCTAGGCTAGAATCAATTCGTATTTTGCTAGCATATGCCGCTCACCATTCTTTCAGGTTGTACCAAATGGATGTGAAGAGCGCTTTCCTCAATGGGCCGATCAAAGAGGAGGTGTACGTGGAGCAACCCCCTGGCTTCGAGGATGAACGGTACCCCGACCATGTGTGTAAGCTCTCTAAGGCGCTCTATGGACTTAAGCAAGCCCCAAGAGCATGGTATGAATGCCTTAGAGACTTTTTAATTGCTAATGCTTTCAAGGTTGGGAAAGCCGATCCAACTCTTTTCACTAAGACTTGTGTTGGTGATCTTTTTGTGTGCCAAATTTATGTCGATGACATAATATTTGGTTCTACTAACCAAAAGTCTTGTGAAGAGTTTAGCAGGGTGATGACGCAGAAATTCGAGATGTCGATGATGGGCGAGTTGAACTACTTCCTGGGGTTCCAAGTGAGGCAACTCAAGGACGGCACCTTCATCTCCCAAACGAAGAACAGGTTTGGGATGAAGGACGCCAAGCCCGCAAAGACGCCGATGGGAACCGACGGACACACCGACCTCAACAAAGGTGGTAAGTTCGTTGATCAAAAAGCATACCGGTCCATGATAGGTTCTTTGCTTTATTTATGTGCTAGTAGACCGGATATTATGCTTAGCGTATGCATGTGTGCTAGATTTCAATCCGATCCTAAGGAGTGTCACTTAGTGGCTGTGAAGCGAATTCTTCGATATTTAGTTGCTACGCCTTGCTTCGGGATCTGGTATCCAAAGGGGTCTAACTTTGACTTGATTGGATATTCGGATTCCAACTATGCTGGATGTAAGGTCGATAGGAAGAGTACATCGGGGACGTGCCAATTCTTAGGAAGGTCCCTGGTGTCATGGAACTCTAAGAAACAAACTTCCGTTGCCCTATCCACCGCTGAGGCCGAGTATGTTGCCGTAGGACAGTGTTGCGCGCAACTACTTTGGATGAGGCAAACCCTCAGGGACTTTGGCTACAATCTGAGCAAAGTCCCACTCCTATGTGACAATGAGAGTGCTATCCGAATAGCGGAAAATCCTGTTGAGCACAGCCGCACAAAGCACATTGACATCCGGCATCACTTTTTGAGAGACCACCAGCAAAAGGGAGATATCGAAGTGTTTCATGTTAGCACCGAGAACCAGCTAGCCGATATCTTCACTAACCTTTAGATGAAAAGACCTTTTGCAGGCTGCGTAGTGAGCTAAATGTCCTAGATTCGTGGAACTTGGATTGAATTGTAGCATACATGTATTTATGCCTTTGATCATGTTCACTCTGCATATTGTTGCTTATTGTGGTGCTCAAGTTGTACAAGCACTCCCTGGATCTCACAAGTCCTTGTGCAAGTGATGCACATACTTAGGGGGAGGTGTATTACAACTTGACCCTTTGAGACTAACCATATTCTTGAGTTTGGTTGTTTTAGTCTCAAAGGAGGATTGAAAGGGAAAAGGTGGACTTGGACCATGCAAGACTTCCACTGCACTCCGATGAAAAGAGTAACTTTTTCAAGTTCATCTTTATACTCTTATTGCCTTTGTGTTCTTATTTGAAGATTTTAGTGAAGCAATGGGGTTAAAGGGCCAAGATTGATCCCGTTTTGGTGCTTGATGCCAAAGGGGGAGAAAATAAAGGCCAAAGCAATAGATGGATCAGCTACCACTTGAGGAATTTTGAAAATATGAAAATAGTAGAATAGAGCTTTAGGTTTGTCAAAACTCTCTTATTGTCTCTTATGTCAAAAGTTGGCCTCTTGTGGGGAGAAGTGTTGATTATGGGAAAAAGGGGGAGTTTTTGAAATTCTTGATCAAATTTCTTTGGAAAACCTCTCTTTATGTCTCTACAAGTGGATTTGACTTAGAGATAGGAATTTGAGTTTGATTTGCAAAAACAAACCAAGTGGTGGCATAGAGTGATCCATATATGTCAAATTTGGATCAAAACAATTTTGAGTTCTTAGTTCAATTGATTTTGTATTTGTTCTACTTGCTTTATGTTGTGTTGGCATAAATCACCAAAAAGGGGGAGATTGAAAGGGAAATGTGCCCTTGGGCCATTTCTAAGTATTTTGGTGATTTAGTGTCCAACACAAGTGCCTAAGTGTAAAAAGGTGGACAAAGTACAAATCAAGGATAAAGGTATGTTTCTCAGACTTAGTACATTGTTTTATGGACTAATGTATTGTGTCTAAGTGCTGGAAACAGGAAAAATCCAATTGAAAATGTCTTGGCTCGAGCAGCCAAGACTTTGCTCAGTCTGGAGCACCGGACTGTCCGGTGGTGCACCGGACAGTGTCCGGTGCGCCAGGCTGGCTCTGGCGAACAGGCTGCTCTCGGGACTTCGACGGCGGTGTACGGCTATAATTCACCGGACTGTCCGGTGTGCACCGGACTGTCCGGTGGGCCGTTCACAGGCGAACTCGTCGCTCTCGGGAATTCATCGGCGACGTACGACTATAATTCACCGGACTGTCCGGTGTGCACCGGACTGTCCGGTGAGCCAACGGTCGGCCGAGCCAACGGTTGGTCGCGCGATCTGCGCGGGACACGTGGCTGAGCCAACGGCTAGAAGAAGGCACCGGACTGTCCGGTGTGCACCGGACATGTCCGGTGCGCCAACGGCTCTCTGGCTGCCAACGGTCGACTGCGCCATTTATGGAAAGAAATCGGGCACCGGACATGTCCGGTGTGCACCGGACTGTCCGGTGCGCCAGTCGACAGAAGACAAGATCATCCTTCCTAGATTGCTCTCAACGGCTCCTAGCTGCCTTGGGGCTATAAAAGGGACCCCTAGGCGCATGGAGGAGCACACCAAGCATTCCTACAACATTCCTAAGCACCAAGACATCGATTCCGCGCCTTTGATTCTTTGCGATAGCAATTAGAGCTCTAGTTGAGTGGTGAACTCATTGAGTTGTATTGTGAGCTCTCATTGCAACTTGTGTGCGTGGTGTTGCTGTGATTTCTTGTCTTGAGTGCATTGCTAATCCCTCCCTTGCTCCGTGCTTCTTTGTGAACTTCAAGTGTAAGGGCGAGAGGCTCCAAGTTGTGGAGATTCCTCGCAAACGGGATTAAGAAAAAGCAAGCAAAACACCGTGGTATTCAAGTGGGTCTTTGGACCGCTTGAGAGGGGTTGATTGCAACCCTCGTCCGTTGGGACGCCACAACATGGAGTAGGCAAGTGTTGGTCTTGGCCGAACCACGGGATAACCACTGTGTCATCTCTGTGATTGATTTCTTGTGGTTATTGTGTTTTGACCCCTCTCTAGCCACTTGGCAATTATTGTGCTAACGATTAACCAAGTTTTGTGGCTTAAGTTTTCAAGTTCCACAGGATCACCTATTCACCCCCCCCCCTCTAGGTGCTCTCACTTTCGGACTCGGTTTTATTTCTAACGCTAACCCCGACTTGTAGTTGTCCTTTAAGTTTATAAATTTCAGTTTCCGCCTATCCACCCCCCCCCCCTCTAGGCTACTTTCACTTCTGCCCCCTCTGCCTCTTGGAGCTGGTGGCCTGAAGGAACTCTGTTGTGGCCCTGGTGATTGGGAGCTGTGTTGTTGCCTTTGGGGTTGGCTTCCTCTATCATCACTTGGGCTGGCGTTATGGATTGACCTAACATGCCTAGGGTGGAATCTTCCTCCGAAGCCCCTGGCTATCTCAGAGTACCTGTAAGCTTCTTCCCTTCTTTGCGGAAATCATTATTAGCTCTGGTGTATTCATCCATTTTCTGGAGAAGCTTCTCCAAGGTTTGGGGCGGCTTCCTTGCAAAATATTGTGGCGTTGGTCCTGGTCTGAGCCCCTTGATCATGGCCTCAATGACAATCTCATTGGGCACTGTAGGCGCCTAGGCTCTCAGTCGGAGAAACCTACGGACATACGCCTGGAGGTATTCTTCCTGATCCTGTGTGCACTGGAACAGAGCTTGAGCGGTGACTGGCTTCGTTTGAAAGTCCTAGAAGCTAGTGACAGCATGTCCTTTAGCTTCTGCCAAGACGTAATTGTCCCTGGCCGAAGAGAAGAGTACCAAGTTTGCGCTATGCTTTTGACTGCCATGACGAAGGATTTCTCCATGACTGCAGTATTGCCCCCATATGAAGATATGGTTGCTTCGTAGCTCATCAGGAACTGCTTCGGGTCTGAGTGCCCATCATACATAGGAAGCTGAGGTGGCTTGTATGATGGGAGCCATGAGGTAGCCTGCAATTCTACTGCCAAGGGAGAAGCATCATCAAAAGCAAAATTGCCATGATGAAAATCACCATACCAATCATCATCATTGTATGAATTTTCTTGACGAAGCTCCCTGTGTTGGGGCCTTCAGTCTTGGTCATCCTGGGTGAGGTGTAGCATTTCTTCGGCGGCCTCATCAATCTTCCTCTGGAGATCAGCGAGCCAAAGCATTTTCTCTCTCTTCTTTTGGACCTGTTGATGGATAGCTTTGAGATCCCTGATTTCTTGGTCCAGTTCCTCCTCCTGAGGTGTTGGACTGGTAGCCTTCCTCTTCTGGCTCCTAGCTTCGTGTAGCGTTTCTTGATTAACGTCCAGTGGCTGCAGTGCAGCCCCTAGCGCTGTTGTCTTCTTCGGCGGCATGACAAAGGTCGATGCTTACCGAAGATGGTCGAATGAGTTCACCGGAGGTGGGAGCCAATGTTGATCCTTGTTCTCGGATGCTATACACCAAGAACAAAGCAACACAATTGTTAACAATTAGAGACCTTCGTCCTTCAAAGCATTATCTCCCTTGGGATATAATGATCTTCAGACGAAGGTCGTGAAAGGTATGCCTTCATCATTTCAGTGAGCAAGGATGTAAACAGAGACATATGAAACGCAAAAAGAATATGAACATTCATTCCAAATTATTGGACTACTTATATTATTATTTTATAAACATGGATAAACATCAATAATATTTATATTACATTTGTACCTTCGGCTTGACAGAAGGTGAAAAAGCGGGAGTGACACGAGAGTGATTACAAGTCAGCGTGAACAGTACGATGTTACTGTTCATCTATTTATAGGCATAGGACGCAGCCTAGACAAAATTACATTCATGTCCCTGACATTTACTGTTGACCATAAGGCAAGCTGTCGAGGACTAAGCAGTCATTTCTCCTTTAGGTCGGTTCCTTCTTTCACCACTGTCATCGTGCTAAGCCGAAGCTCCTTCAGCCACAGCTTCGGAGCTAGTTTGTCCTTCCTTCATACCACACCTTCATACCATGTACACCTTCATCTTAAAGTTGAAGCCTCCTGTAATGGTCTGATATACTAAAAAGCATGTTAGTTAAGTTTTTTAGGACCTTCAGAAGAGGAAGGCCCCCAACAGCTCCCTTCATTAACCATGTTGTATCAAGACATATTGGATACAACAACATCAATTAGTCAAATAAAAAAATATTATACGAAAAGCAGAGACAATTAATAAAAATTCTTGATATCTTTTTGGTGAATAGTTTACGTGATTATTGTTGTGAGCCGTCGCAACGCACGAACAACCGACTAGTGATTTGTAAACGACTATTTTTCTAGTGTTCACAATAAAATCATATCCAAACAGGAATCGCTACTGCCAAGGGTAAGGCGAGCGGACTGATTGGCTTGGCCCCACGCGTCGGCCTCCGCTAAATCTCTACTACTCTATAAGGATGCAGTATGGCCACCACAGGCTACACCGTGCCCGTGCCCCGGCCCCGTCGCGCCCCCTCCCTTACCTTGTCTCCCCGCGCCCGCACGGAACCAACCCAGCCGGCCAGCCCCCGCCCGCAAATCTCGCTCCCTCCACCACGTAGGACCCAGCCCCCATCCCCGCGCCCCTTCCAACCTCGACGCTCCTTTCATTGACGGCACCCACGGCCCACCATGCCTCACCACCCGTCTTCGGCGCCCTTGTCTCGCCCTCTTTCTCCCCACGCCGCCGCTACTAGCTACCCCCGCCCACAACATCGCCATCTTCTTCCCCGCTCGTGCCCATCGCTGGTAGCACTGCCCCCTCCCTTATCCTCGCCTTCGTGGCCGCACCGGCTCTACACCTCTCCTTGCTTGGTTCCACGGTGTTGTGGAAGCCGACCTGGTCGGATGTCCTCTCCGCGCCACGGATGCCGCATCCCACTTCTTGCTCGGCGACCGTCGAGCGTCAACACCCTCTCCCTCTAGGCGAGACAGAGTCTCGTGCCTCATCCGGTCGTGGTCGGCAAGACGAGATCCGGAAGCGAGGTGTGGAGCACAGGAAGAGGTGTGGATTACTCGCCGCTTCGTTTCTCATTCGGCGTTCCCTGGCTGGCTGACATAGTGATGTGCGTCTCTGGTGGTTGCAGTGGGGAGAGCAAAGGAGACGGGAGTGATGGAGGCCACCGACCATAGGAGATTACGACATGAGGGTGGATCGAAGATATGGCTTGATTTCAGGTGCACGTAATGAGTTCTCTTCTTTTGGCCTAGGGTATGAATGGGCATGAATGTTGAAGGTGGGATGAGTGGAACATTTGGTGCAAGCTCTGGTTTCATAGCAACTCCATTGGGAGGCAAATGGGTTCGTACTTCAATGCAAATTCGAACAGATTGGGCAGCCCTATTAGGTACCTTTGTCTTAACATGTTCTGGGATCAATGTTGACTACAATGTCTAGGAATGCTTGGGATAATGGGAGTCTAAACTACCCGAGCAATCCTACAAATATGAGTGCTTTTTCTTCACCTAGAAATGGGGGCCAAGTCAGTCTTCCCAGTGACAATTGGGGAGGTCTTCCTTCTGCTCATGGGATGTACAACATTTCAAGCCTTGGGTCAGGGAACCTTGGTCGTGGAGCTGGAGATAATAACTTTTGGTTTGCCTTTTGGTAGCTATGGCAGGAACAACTCAATTGGTACAATTGGTGAGCCTTTGTTCTGCAGTAGGCAATACATATGAATTAAACAATTGAGATGCATATGGGTGCAACTCTATTTATGGTGCCAGAGGCTGGAAGTTTGCATCATCTGAGGTTGACATGCCTTCTTTTGGTCATGGTATTGGAAATTTTGATCCGACTATCTAAGTAAACATGTCAGCAAATCACATGGGCAACTACCCTATTAACAACAATCAGCCAAGCAGAGGTCAGTTTGATTTCAGCATTTTCCTCTGAAATTATTAATTAAACATGCACTATCTCACTGTCCTTTATGTAAAAGGGAAGTATGCTTCATAAATGTGTTAATTACTTGAATGTAGCATGTCTCCTCTTTGGTTTAGCAAAACATTGCATCTATTCAATCTGTATACAAGTTTTAGGGCACTACCTTTGTTGTGGGCTCCTCTAAATTCCATTTATAATTTAAGTAACTTGGAGTACTAGACCTGTAACATTTTTTCTTAGTCCATGTTAATTAAAGCTTGAGTTTTGGTATTTGTTCGTTGGTTGATAGATGTAATGTTCTCCCATGACAAAATAAAAAAAGAACTCATGCAGTTTTGATGTCCTGTACTCCTATGGCATTTATAGAACTCGATAATGTATAATCTATACATTTATAAAACACTTTGTAGACTTGTTCTTGTATGAACACTGGCGGAGCTACATTAGGGCCATAGAGGGCCCTGCCCCAGTCGCCCCTTGTCGTGCGTCAAGTTCCAAGGATCTTCATGTGCAAGTGCATGCATATTTCCATGCAGTCTGCTCGCATAGCTGCATGCATAGCTATTTTGTATGTTCCTGTTTATCATTAGACCTTAACTAATTAGATGATAGCTGCATGCAAGCTTGCTACTCTGCTAGCTATCTAGCTGCTCATGATGCCATGCTTGACTGTAGAACTGAATTGTAATCAAACTATTTTAAGTAACTGGTATGTTGGCCTTTGCACTTAGTGTTGCATTGTGCACTTTAATTGTACAAGAAGCACTATGCAAGCTTCTTGCCCTTTATTTATTTGGTGATATTGGGATAGGATATTCGACTGGAAATGGACTTTCAGTGACATGATTATGAGAGTGCTCAGAACTAAATAATATGGCTCCATTTCCGAGCAGGATGCTACCTATCAGTCATGGCCAGTTGACGCTCATGGAGGGGTGCTCCATGACGAGCTGGTAGAAGCTTTTCTACATATATATGATTGCAGCTACATTAGAAATAATTGTAATGCAAATTATCTTTACCTATTGGCACTTGGGTTGTGGCAAATACATTGGAAACAATAGTAACAAATTATCTTTACCTTTTTCTATTCTTTTCCGTACAGTTACAAATGCTTCATAAGGAATCAGATAGATCTAAAATTCTTACTGCCAACACATGCACACACTGGTGGTGCCTGTATCTAGCTATTTAGATCAAGGAACATGAGCTGAGGGAGAAGGATCCGGTGGTCTTGGGCAAGGATCAGCTCAAAGAGCTCATGTAGGAGGGGATGCATGTAGTCTTGGCCAAGGATCGACTCGGAGAGTTCATGATGATCAGCTCGGGGAGCTCATGAAGGAGGGGATGCATGCAGTCTTGGTCAAGGATTGGCTCAGAGAGTTCACGATGATCAGCTCGGGGAGCTCATGAAGGAGGGGATGCATGCAGCCTTGACCAAAGATAGGCTCGGAGAGTTTACAATCATTAGCTCGGGGATCTCATGAAGGAGGGGATGCATGTAGTCTTGGCCAAGAATCGGCTCGGGGAGTTCACGATGGATGTGTTTTGATTTTTTGGGCTTTCCTAACATTTGATTTGGTTTGGTTGATATTTCTTTGTTTGGTCATCACTTGTTTATTTGTAACACCCAATTTGTAAGAGGTCATATAAAAGGAGAAAAGTTATTTCCTTTATGTATACGTGTATATTGTATCCACTTATCATTACATGTGAATAAACACCATCAAAAGGGAATTTAATAACTAATAACACCTAAATAAATCATGCATCATGCTGAGTTTTACTTGATTGTGCATTTATGGCCAATAAAGTAAAGGTATTATTAATATGTTAATACACACATGGGATTTGAATTCTATTTTGGAAAGCAAAACTCCAAAGAAATATGAAGGGGGAGGAAAAGAATTACTAAAAAGGGAAATATATATAAACCAAAAATTATAAATAAAAGTAAGACTAGTATGTTTAAATTATACTTTAAATCTGAGGAGAATTTACCAAAGAATTCGAGTTTGAAATTTGAACTCAAATGAAAAAGGGAAAATATAAATAAGAAAAAGAAAAAGAGACCTAACCATTGCTGGGCCGGTTACATCACTTTTGGCCCAAGAACCCTTTACCTCCGCGCAGCCCAAATATCCCCTTCACCCGCGGTCGCGCGCACGCACTCACTGACGTGCGGGCCCACTGGCCAGTGACCCTGAGCGCTTGGGCGAGGCTTCAAGCACTGGCAACCAGGCCCCACCATTCCGTCTCAGGTACACGCGCTCAATCCCGCAGTCTCGCACACTGTCACCTTGGACCCATCCGTTAGTTGGAACCCACTCCTACCAGAGCTCCGCCATCTCCGTGTGCGACCTCCCTTCAACCACCCGGCGTGCGCGGGTCTCCTGCGGAATCCTGCATGCGCCAACCCCGCTGATAAAACGGCGGGCTCCCCTTGACCACGCACGTCTGCAACCACTTCGTGTTACTCACCGCCAGAGAGAGAGGAAAGGGATAGCCGCCGCGTCGTTTCCTCGGAACGCCGTCGTCCTGGCTCGGAGTAGTCGCAATTGAGGTTCGCGGGAGCACGCGGGTCATCGTCAGGCAAGCCGCCAGGTGTGGCGGTCCCTAGAATCCACCTAATTCATCGCCGGAGTGTTTTTCGCGGTGGAAATTGTGGTCGGTCGTGGCCGGCTGTTTTGGGCGCCAGATCGACCGGTACGACCTAACCTATTACCTTCCTCGCCATAACCGCAGTAGTTTTTATAATCCGGGGTTCGAAGTAGTTGTCCGAGGCGTGGATTTGCTTGCCGCGGCGGAGCGTCGGTGAGGGTTGGGGCGGCGCGTCCGCCTACTGGCGGGAGGAAGACGATGGTGTGGTGCCGTTGATCTTTTAAGCAACGGCTCTGATTAGATCAGAAACACCCCTTTATGAATTCGGGTCGTAGATCTAAGATCCGAGGGGTACGCGACAATCTCGGTTATGAAGAGCGCGGACCGTAGATCTCCAATCCAACGGTGGGCGCTGCGTACCGTTTCGTTAAAACCTAGATCTAATCTCGCGCGTCCGTTTGGATCGGACGGCTCGCGGGAGCCGATACCGCTTCACTGGCCACTTTGCTAAAGAGCCCTCGGAGAAAAAGGAAATAAACCCGCAGTCCACTCGGGTGTCTCCCTGAGTGTGTGGAATATTTACGCCAGAACCCCTGTACTTTACAGAAAATGAGGCCCAGTCCAGTGGCGTGATAAAATGAATAAATGAATTAGAAAATAGGTTTTTATTATATAAATGAGTGCTAGAACTTTAATAATTCATAGAAAATTCATTTGAACTCCAAATTACTCCATTCCACTTTCTAAAATTTTGTAATATTATTAACTATCACTTAGAGTCTCTGTTTTGACATGAAAACAGTAATAAAAATAATCTCTCACTTAATCCTATTTTAAGCACATAAAACATTTGGAAATTCATAACTAAAAATCTATAACTCCAAAAATTATGATTTCTGTTCCTAGGATTTTATTTTAATGTGTAGATTATTACTGTATATTTTGTTTACATGTTTGGTGTGATGTTGATTTTCTCTATATCCTGTGCTTGTTTGTACTGTGGTGAGTAGACGATCAAGCTACTGAGGATCCTGGTGAGCAGATAGAAGTAGCTGAGCAGGAGCTCATTGAAGGCAAGTTGTGCCCTTGACCACTTTTTACCCAATAATGTTCTTTAATATCACTTATTCATGCATAGGTTTAATTTTGATGGGACCCGATAGGTCACCCTAGATTGTTTATCACATTACCTTGTTTACCCCTGAATCACTTGGGTAGTTTGCTATTGCTTTACATGGTTTTGGGATAATCATTTATTATATCTATGTTCCAATTCTTTTGTTATTCTATTCATGTTCATGTCAAGATCATTGATGTTAATTGGAACATAGAGCTTAACTTGAGAAACACGTGCCACCACAAGGGTTTATGGACGCCCTTGGCTGATTAATTAGGAAAGCTAGTGGAGGACTACCTTACCCGAAAGGGGCAAGGGCAGTAGGGGAGTGGTCAGTGTAGGGAGGTCCTTGGTTGATTTTGCTGCGATGGCGGTCAGGCAAGAACCCTGCATTGGAGCTTCCTATAAACTGTAGCGGGTTTTCTGAAGCTAGTGGAACTTTGTAAAGGCCTCGTAGTGTTACCCTGCCTCGCCTCCTCGGTAGAGGTGTATGGGAAGTCGTGATCCCTTGGCAGATGGGTAACATGACTTGTGGGTAAAGGGTACCACCTCTGCAGAGTGTAAAACTGGTATACTAGCCGAGCTCACGGTCATGAGCAGCTCAGGACTCTCTGATGATTAAATTATGGAACTTAAATTCAATTTTGTCATTTGCATATGCATGGGTTTATTATTAATTTTGTTCTATTATTTATTAAGGTTTGGTATTTACTTACACTTAGTAACTGCTAATAAAATTTTGACCAACTACTTAAAAGCAATGCTCAGTTTTAACCCCTGTCATTGATTAGCCTTACACATCACATGAACTCCCACCTTTGTGAGTTCATGTCCACTGGTTCCCCACAACTTGTTGAGCGATGATCATGTGTGAGCTCACCCTTGCTGTCTCACACCCCCCCCACAGGAGAAGAGCAGGTAGTTCAGGAGGAGCCACAAGGCGAGGAGTATGATCTGATCTAGGTGGCGTTTCTCAGTTGACATTAGCGCCAACGATCCTTAGTTTGTTTTATGTTTATTCTTTTATTTTGTAATAAGTCTTCCGCAATGTAATAAATACTCTGATTATTGTGACATTTATCTTTATACACTCTGTTATTATATATGTTGTCTTCTTGGCGCATGTATGAGATGCAGCTGGCTTTGTTCCTTAAAGCCGGGTGTGACAGAAGTGGTATCAGAGGAAATGTTGACTGTAGGACGAAACCTAGATAGAAATGGACAAAACCCTTATATACTTACCTTACTCTAATTCTCTCTATTCTTACCTTAATCCTGTCTCACCTTCTATTGTTCTACTCTGATCATTCTTATCTTTTCTACTCTGAGACAAGATGGATTTCACACCTTGGAATCCAACACTTATGATCTTTTAAGAGATAAGAAACCTATGACAAAAATCAAAACTATTTTCTCTATTTAAAAGTGTTGGTTGATTGTTCTGATGATAAATGCCTGATTTGCTTCTTTGATTGATTGAAACATTATAGTTGGGCATCTTAGCATGTACCACCATAAGGTAATGAATTAGCTTTAGTAGGCGACACACTTAACTAATAAATCCCCCAAAGTAACATGCCTCGTAATTACATGCCTTGTCTACAATCCTTTCTTTCGTACCCTGTGTTTCTAACCTAGATGGGCTACCCTATAGTGTTAGAAGAGAGCACTATAGACGTGATCCTTGGTATGTCATGGTTAAGAAAGGCAAAGGTAGTTTATACATTGTGCTAAAGGAACCATTGAAGTCACCAGATCCAAAGGATAAAGATTTGAAGTTGGAATTGCAGTAACTACCGCCACCTGACTAGCGGCATTCTTAGTAGATGGGAAGTTTGTTGGTGTCAACATCCGTGTGGTTAGAGATTTTTCGGATGTCTTCCTAGAAGAGTTACCAGGGATGCCACCATATAGGGAAGTTGAGTTTGTCATTGATCCCTTAACTGGGATGTAACACTCCGGGTTCCACAAACAACCCGGAATGCTACTGAACTACACTTCCGACGTCCATATATAAAATTTCGGCAGCATCCCCTTTGCAAGATTGCATAAATGAGGGGGCAACAGTGTATAAACATATATCATGACAAAAACATACTAAGTATTATTAATCGGCTAGCAAGAAAAGATAAACATACGACCTGAAATGAATTAACCAGTGCGCACGACTATATAAAAAAACAAACTTCCTTTGATAATAAGTTTCTAATTAAATCATGGCTGCGCCTGGGTAGCGTTATTGTGAGAGTGAAAGTGGACGTGCTGCTACTCCCCTCATTCCCAACATGTATCAAGTACCTGCATTGAGTAATGCAAGAGTGAGATGACACATCTCAGCATGTAAAATAATATCAAACTGTTTAACCACATAAGAACATTGTTTTACCACCACTTGATTCCACAACCTTCTTATTACGAAGGTGCAGCACGTATACAACATACAACACACCTAGTTACCACACCTCGCGGGTAGAAACCACAATAGTAACATAGTAATGTCACACATCATATATTCCTCATGAGTGCAAATGTCTGCAAATGCAAGGATGACTTCTGCCTTCATACCTCTAAGGATATGAAGCCGCATCGTACCCCTCCTCGGGCAACGTACGATGCTAAAAATGTACCGGTACGGTCGGACCATAAGATCACGACATAACTTCAAAATGCAATATGGATGATGCGATGTGCATGATATGCCTACAACACTTCATATAACGTGATTCAAAAAAAGACACTTCAACTTCATCCAAGATGGGAATCAACCATATATATCATTACCAAATTATGGTCATCCACAATATTAGACAATTGAGAATTAATACTTTCAAACCAATAAACTTCATCATAGAATTCAATGATTAATATATTTAAAACTTATGCATACTCAATGACAGGGACTAGGATGCAAACCAAACGGTAGCAACCACCACTGTATTTACTTGCCTTCCCCGGAATTTTAGAATGGTACTAAGTATGATCCGGAAGTCCACCACCTGTTTTTGACACACACCTTAGTGCACAAATTCACATAACAAACGCTAATAAACAACGCCGCACCTACGCACAATTCCAACCCGTCGCGAGCGACAACTCTCCCCATCACCACCAAATTGCAGCGGCGCTGCTTGATAATTTCATAACTTTAAAATTATAACAGCAGTGATATCAATCAAAAACTCCGAAAGCATCTACATAAAATTCCCCACAAGTTTTGTATTCCAAAGATAATTAAATTCCCACATCTACTTAGCCCAAAACCGTTCACAAGATACATCCTGCAATCTGTTTTTGGACAACAACGTACCCAGATTCAAACAGCGATAGCTCCTAAATTATAACTCCGAATCAAGCGCATAAGTACTCGTTGGAAAGGTATGACAAAGCTCTACATGATTATCATATTGATTATCACTAATTTGCCACGAAAAATACCCAGAATCTGCTAATACTAATGCTGTTCGCCCACCTGCGAAAATCTGTTTTTTTTGGACAGCAACATACCCGGATTCAAACAGCGATATCTCCTAAATTATAACTCCGAATCGAGCGCATAAGTACTAGTTGGAAAGGTATGACAAAGCTCTACATGATTATCATAGTGATTACAGCTAATTATCGCCGAAAAAACCCCAGAAACTGCCCACAATACTTCTGTCCGCCTGCCACCCAAAATCAGGACAGCACTACCACCAATTCGCTTAGGGGAACGGTTAATCAAACGTAATCGCAGCAAAAATACAAAATAAACATAAGATCACCTTGAGTTATTCCTTCACCTCTTTGTTCTTCCTCCACCAATTCTCCAATTAGAGGCTTGCACCACTCGATGGAGATCCCAAAGGAGAGGGGCTGCACCTTGGGAGGGGGATTGGGGAAGGGGGTGGCTAGGGTTTGATGGGGAGTGGGCGGCTGCAGCCAAGAGGAGAGGAATTGGGGCAGCTGCAAGCGTGGAAGAGAGGAAAAGAGAGGGGGGGCGGCCAAAGGGGTGGGGGAGTGAGAGGGAGGGGCGGCTAGGGTTAAGGGGGGGAAACTAATGGGCTCCCCACCGCCGGATCGAGATCCACGACCCAAACTCGCTCTCACGTCTGCTCCCGACCCCAGCGCACAAGTCCAACAAGTATTCTACTGTTTTACTGGTGAATGCTTCCTAAAAAACTCCAACCCCAACTACACAGATCACGAAAGAAAAGGGAAAAATAAATTTAACTTCTTTTCAGAAAATTGGGTATCACACTCTACCCCCCTTAAAAAGAATTCGACCTCGAATTCCGACACTTCTATCGAAACAACAAAAGAAAGATTAATGAATCAACAAAACTCACACATAAATAAAAGTTCGAGTAGTTCTGCCGCATCAGCTCCTCAAGCTCCTAGGATTCTAAGATACGCAGCAGACGACACTCTAGAGTCTGGTCTTGCTACACAGGAATCGGCTCTAGCTCGATTTGATGGTCTGGATTCCGCAAATACTTCCTCAACATAAAGACATGGAATACATGGTGTACTCTAATCATAGATTCCGACAATTACATGTGCTAAGCCCAGCTGCCAACTCGGCCAAGATAGTAGACGGTCCTATATATCTCGGACCAAGCTTTCCTGACACCAAATCAATCATTGACATATGCAAATACTTCAAGGAATGTGTATATGAATGCAAGGCATATAATGTTCCTATAGCCTAAACCAAACTTAGCCAAACAAGAGCAACTTCAAGAGAGCAACTTAATGCTTGCATATTTCTAGATAGCAGCACAGCGGTTAATTGTTTTGCTCCTAACTCACAAAATATGCATCGAAAATTAGTAAACTAGGACTTTATGGAAATCTTATAAAGTCCACTATACCCTTGGTATTATCATCACAACAAGATTTGACACTTAGAAAGGTCAAACAATGCTAAACGTAAATTCTGTCCAGACTTGGACATAATTCAACTACTCAATTCAAAAATCCATAATTGGAGTCTCAATCATCCAATTCAGGTGCTCCCAGACTTTTTAGAAAGCTAGTAGAATTGTCTATAATTCATTTATAAACATATCAAGTTAATTCAATGCATATTAAGGTCAAAAGACACGAGAAAGGCTCTGCTGTCCAAATTTGGAAAGATTCAGAGATCACACTTAAAACAGCTGTAACTTAACTTATAGATCTCCAAAAAAAATTAATCCAAAATTTGTTGAAAAGATTAAGAAAAGTACTACAACTTCTTTATAATTTATAATAAGTTATTCGAAGTTTAAATTGGGCAAACAAGGTCAGCTTCGAAATCTGTACAGAATGTGCACAGATTTCAAGACTGGACTTGAGAAAATCATAACTTCCAAACTACTAGACCTATGGTCACGAAATTTTTACACAAGTAAGATAAAGAAGTTGGCTACAACTTTTATATATAACATCTCTACAGAAAAGATGGTTTACTTCATTGAACTAGCTGCATAACTAAAACTGGTCATGCAGTCCCAACAGCAAGCAATAGATTTTATCAGGTTCATTACTCTTCTAATATTAAGCGTTCATTGAAAGACTAATAACTTTAGGTTCTTCATTACGAGACACCTAGAACAAATATAAGTATAGAAGCAATATGATAACTTTTTAAATCATTTAAGCCTAATCTCACATCATGCAAACAAGAATCAATTTAAGCATGTTATGTCTGCCCACATATTCATCCAAGCACATTCTATACATTATATCATAACTCCCTGCAGCTAACAAAATTTTGCAAATATAAACTCATTGAAAAGATTATAACATTCCCTAGAACTTTTATTATAATGAGTGTCTCGGAATGGTTTCCAAACCGATAAAACAATGCAACTCTTTTGTTGCAAAACTGATAGGATTGAAACAATGGACAACTAAAATTCAAAAACCTATAACTCCTACTATACTCAACTTAAACTACAACGAACGCGCGTTGGAAAAGTTTTGAAAATTGTCCACGACTTTTGCAATAAAGTTGCACCCAAATTTATCCTTATAGCCCTCAACTCTGCATGACCTACAGCTAAACTCACCCTGAGATACTGCACATTAGAGATTCGACTTATATCCGGGCAACCACCTCTCCAAATCTATTTAACAGACAGTTACAAGTAAATACCCATTAAAAAGGTACTGAAAAGACCTACAAGTTTTGCTTAAAGAGAATTCGCAAATTTGGGCTCTGCAACTATCAAAACGCGGTCGATTTATTGGTGATTATAACGACGCCTAAAGTTCAGACACAACAGTGCAACAACTTCAGAGCAACCTAACTCCAATTATATGCAATGAGAATTAGAAACCCATACTCTTTGAAAAGATCATGAAATAACTAAAACTTTCATAATCCACAAAGTCCAAATTATACCGTCTTCAATGTCTACTCTTCCGTACAAAATTAAAGACTCACTCTGCTAGAGACACCAACAAGGATGTTTTAAGAAACCCATATCTCTCAAATGTTTAGACCAAACATGGTGATTAAGCATCCTATGGAAAGATGAAGAAACATACTACAAAACATTCTAGATAAGTGAAGCCTGATTCAGCCTCCAACTAATTTAAAATGCCTCCCGAAACCAAACAACACATTATCAACAATAAAAAAACAATATAAAATGAAACCCAAGTCATTGGCAGGTGCAATCAACACTAGAATTTTCCACTACCAAACTGGGATGAAACTCCACAAGGTCTTTAAATAACACTCTACCAAATAGGTTAGAACACTAAGCACAACAATCAATGAATTCAACAACCTCGTTTGTTAATGCCACTAAGGTCAAACATCCATGTATCGACAATGTATGAAACACCTGACATACCCGTCTCCAGCACTATAAAACATGGTTGTAATTACACTAGAATCCAACTACTAGAAATCTCCAAAACTATTCTGTTGACGTGAAGCAAATGGTGCTCATGTCATATAACATCTTTTTCCCCTCTCAAAAGAGATAGATAAAATTTGCAATACTCATAAAGCAATGGAGGGATAACAACAAGAAAAACTAATGTACTTCTTGACACAGACTCATGCAAAAGCTTCATAAATATTACTTTCAACACTAAAATAATAACACGATACTATGCTCAACAGGAGTAATTGGACTTCAATAAGACAATCCACCTAACCAAACTACCTTGATTAACCTCACATACAACAATACATCCTATTATTGCACTTGAACAATTTGTACCTAGTGATGTCATAGGATGAATTCAAAGTAGTAGACATGCATGATCTATCAAACCATCATTCATATAAAAAAATCTCCATCTGATGCAACAACCACATCATTATAGAGATAGATGACTAACAAACATAAGCAACTTCCAGTTAAACATTGACTTTGTTTAAGATAAAACGGTCCAAATAATAATTCAACAAGCATGCATATAGAACTGATCACATCGACGATTAAAAATAATATAAAACGGGTTGTCCATATCGTCCACATGACTAGCCTCCAACAAATAAAAATTATGCATAACCTTTTTGGCTATAGAAACAAACCATAGAAGGAAAACATGCATGCCTCTTCAACTATAATATAGACATAAAATCCACTTGAAATCACCCTATTTATTATTAAAGATAAGGTTGCACACAATAAGAAAACCTATCATGTAAACATGGTTGAACTTATCTATCCACGTCATCTTACAAATTTACTTGAGTTCTACCAGTCTCAAGATTTCATAGACAGTACAACATTGCCTTTGCTCTATGGAGACAAACCTATTGTACTCTAAGATCAAGTTGGCAAGTAGCCACACTAGCCAAAAAAAGGTGAGGTGTAAAGCACTGCACCCATGGAAATATTACATTGATAAGTTGGGTTGTAACCCAACAGTCAATCAAACTCAACAACACCATAAAACTACATTGTATAGTGTTTTCACACTACACCAAGTCGGATTAGATCCTCTATACACAAGCTCAATAAACAATCGGTCCTACAAGTACTAGAACCCAAGAATCCTTTTGGAAAAAAACATCCACAGTCAAGCATACAGAAATGTATGATAGTAATAGCTCAGAGATTAGTAAACATTGCATCCAAAAAAAACATCATGACGATATGTATATAAAACAAGTACATTAGTAGCTTCACTTGCATAATAATTTCAATAACAACCACATCAAGAAACCAATATTAAATAGAAGTAACATTTCATATCAAGCATTACGTCGTTAACGACATACCCCATCAAACCATAAAGGGATTTGGAGTAAGGAAATTCTAGTCATCTATACAATAAAATACTAATATGAAAGATATATGAACTCATACCCTTCCTATATGTGCAAGTGTGTCAAATTTATCTTCAAATTGCGTAGAATCTAAAGCCTATCCTCTGATACCAACTATAACACTCCGGGTTCCACAAACAACCCGGAATGCTACTGAACTACACTTCCGACGTCCATATATAAAATTTCGGCAGCATCCCCTTTGCAAGATTGCATAAATGAGGGGGCAACAGTGTATAAACATATATCATAACAAAAACATACTAAGTATTATTAATCGGCTAGCAAGGAAAGATAAACATACGACCTGAAATGAATTAACCAGTGCGCACGACTATATAAAAAAACAAACTTCCTTTGATAATAAGTTTCTAATTAAATCATGGCTGCACCTGGGTAGCGTTATTGTGAGAGTGAAAGTGGACGTGCTGCTACTCCCCTCATTCCCATCATGTATCAAGTACCTGCATTGAGTAATGCAAGAGTGAGATGACACATCTCAGCATGTAAAATAATATCAAACTGTTTAACCACATAAGAACATTGTTTTACCACCACTTGATTCCACAACCTTCTTATTACGAAGGTGCAGCACGTATACAACATACAACACACCTAGTTACCACACCTCACGGGTAGAAACCATAATAGTAACATAGTAATGTCACACATCATATATTCCTCATGAGTGCAAATGTCTGCAAATGCAAGGATGACTTTTGCCTTCATACCTCTAAGGATATGAAGCCGCATCGTACCCCTCCTCGGGCAACGTACGATACTAAAAATGTACCGGTACGGTCGGACCATAAGATCACGACATAACTTCAAAATGCAATATGGATGATGCGATGTGCATGATATGCCTACAACACTTCATGTAACGTGATTCAAAAAAAGACACTTCAACTTCATCCAAGATGGGAATCAACCATATATCATTACCAAATTATGGTCATCCACAATATTAGACAATTGAGAATTAATACTTTCAAACCAATAAACTTCATCATAGAATTTAATGATTAATATATATAAAACTTATGCATACTCAATGACAGGGACTAGGATGCAAACCAAACGGTAGCAACCACCACTGTATTTACTTGCCTTCACCGGAATTTTGGAATGGTACTAAGTATGATCCGGAAGTCCACCACCTGTTTTTAACACACACCTTAGTGGACAAATTCACATAACAAACGCTAATAAACAACGCCGCACCTACGCACAATTCCAACCCGTCGCGAGCGACAACTCTCCCCATCACCACCAAATTGCAGCGGCGCTGCTTGATAATTTCATAACTTTAAAATTATAACAGCAGTGATATCAATCAAAAACTCCGGAAGCATCTACATAAAATTCCCCACAAGTTTTGTATTCCAAAGATAATTAAATTCCCACATCTACTTAGGCCAAAACCGTTCACAAGATACATCCTGCAATCTGTTTTTGGACAACAACGTACCCAGATTCAAACAGCGATAGCTCCTAAATTATAACTCCGAATCAAGCGCATAAGTACTCGTTGGAAAGGTATGACAAAGCTCTACATGATTATCATATTGATTATCACTAATTTGCCACGAAAAATACCCAGAATCTGCTAATACTAATGCTGTTCGCCCACCTGCGAAAATCTGTTTTTTTTGGACAGCAACATACCCGGATTCAAACAGCGATATCTCCTAAATTATAACTCCGAATCGAGCGCATAAGTACTAGTTGGAAAGGTATGACAAAGCTCTACATGATTATCATAGTGATTACAGCTAATTACCGCCGAAAAAACCCCAGAAACTGCCCACAATACTTCTGTCCGCCTGCCACCCAAAATCAGGACAGCACTACCACCAATTCGCTTAGGGGAACGGTTAATCAAACGTAATCGCAGCAAAAATACAAAATAAACATAAGATCACCTTGAGTTATTCCTTCACCTCTTTGTTCTTCCTCCACCAATTCTCCAATTAGAGGCTTGCACCACTCGATGGAGATCCCAAAGGAGAGGGGCTGCACCTTGGGAGGGGGATTGGGGAAGGGGGTGGCTAGGGTTTGATGGGGAGTGGGCGGCTGCAGCCAAGAGGAGAGGAATTGGGGCGGCTGCAAGCGTGGAAGAGAGGAAAAGAGAGGGGGGCGGCCAAAGGGGTGGGGGAGTGAGAGGGAGGGGCGGCTAGGGTTAAGGGGGGGAAACTAATGGGCTCCCCACCGCCGGATCGAGATCCACGGCCCAAAACTCGCTCTCACGTCTGCTCCCGACCCCAGCGCACAAGTCCAACAAGTATTCTACTGTTTTACTGGTGAATGCTTCCTAAAAAACTCCAACCCCAACTACACAGATCACGAAAGAAAAGGGAAAAATAAATTTAACTTCTTTTCAGAAAATTGGGTATCACATGGGACTACCCCTACTTTCAAACGGCCATACAGGAGGTCTGTAGAAGAGTTAAAGGGACTGAAGAAGCAGTTAACGGAATTACAAGAGGCTAGTTACATACGTCTGAGTTCCTCACCTTGGGAAGCACCGGTACTGTTTGTACAGAAGAAGGATGGATCGCAAAGGATGTGTGTGAATTATAGGTCCCTTAATGATGTTATCATGAAGAACAAGTATCTGTTGCGCCACGTTGAGGATTTATTTGATCAGAGGAGAGGTGCTAGGATATTCTCGAAGATTGATCTTCGATAGAGTTACCATCAAATGAAGATTAGGCCATCGGATATTCCCAAGATGGATTTCTCGACCCGATATGGTTTATATGAGTTCACTGTTATGTCATTTGGACTAACTAATGCACTAGCCTATTTTATGGACCTAAAGAATAAGGTGTGCGTGATCCGGACAGATTCGTCGTGGTATTCATTGACGATATTCTTATTTATTCCAAGAGTGATAGCGATCATGAGGAACATCTGAGATTGGTGCTACAAAAGCTACGAGATAATCAACTCTACGCCAAGTTTAGCAAGTGTGAGTTTTGGATTGGCGAGGTGCCATTTCTTGGTCATATTATTTCTAATGGAGGAATATCAGTGGATCCTGCTAAGGTTAAGGAGATAATGGAGTGGAGAGTACCCACTACAGTTACTGAGATTCGGAGTTTCTTGGGATTAGTAGGATATTATCGGAGATTTATTGAAGGATTTTCTAAGATTGCTAAGCCTATGACCTCGCTTCTGGAGAAAGGCAAAGAATTTAAGTGGGATGAGAAATGCCAAGACAGCTTTGATCAATTAAAGAAGAGATTGATGTCGCCACCAGTATTGGTTATGCCAGACCTACAGAAAGGATTTGATATTTATTGTGATGCATGTGGCCAAGGCTTAGGATGTGTGCTCATGCAAGAAGGACATGTGATTGCCTATGCGTCTCGTTAGTTGCGGAAACAAGAGTTGAACTACCCCACTCATTTCTTAGAACTGGTAGCCATAGTGCATGCGCTTAAGATTTGGAGACATTACATTATGGGAACTGATAGTCGCCTAGAGGGGGGGTGAATAGGGCGAAACTGAAATTCTCAAAAATAATCACAACTACAAGCCGGGTTAGCGTTAGAAATATAAACGAGTCCGCGAGAGGGTGTAAAACAAATCGCAAGCGAATAAAGAGTGTGACACGCGGATTTGTTTTACCGAGGTTCGGTTCTCGCAAACCTACTCCCCGTTGAGGTGGTCACAAAGACCGGGTCTCTTTCAACCCTTTCCCTCTCTCAAACGGTACCTCGGACCGAGTGAGCTTCTTCTTCTCAATCAAACGGGAACAAAACTTCCCCGCAAGGGCCACCACACAATTGGTGCCTCTTGCCTTGGTTACAATTGAGTTTTGATCACAAGAACAAGTGAGAAAGAAAAGAAGCAATCCAAGCGCAAGAGCTCAAAAGAACACGACAAATCTCTCTCGCAAATCACTAAAGCCTTGTGTGGAATTGGAGAGGATTTGATCACTTGGGTGTGTCTAGAATTGAATGCCTAGCTCTTGTAAGTGGTTGAGAAGTGGAAAACTTGGATGCAATGAATGGTGGGTGGTTGGGGGTATTTATAGCCCCAACCACCAAACTAGCCGTTTGGTGGGGCTGACTGTCGTATGGTGCACCGGACAGTCCGGTGCACACCGGACATATCCGGTGCGCCAGCCACGTCACCAAAGCCGTTGGGTTCCGACCGTTGGAGCTCTGTCTTCTGGGCCCGCCTGGATGTCCGGTGGCGCACCGGACATGTACTGTAGAGTGTCCGGTGCGCCAGCATGGGCGTGCCTGACTTCTGCGCGCGCTGGCGCGCATTTAATGCGCTGCAGGTAGCCGTTGGCGACGAAATATCCGTTGCTCCGTTGTCACACCGGACAGTCCGGTGCACACCGGACATGTCCGGTGAATTATAGCGGACTAGCCGTTGCGAATTCCCGAAGCTGGCGAGTTCCTGAGGCCGCTCTTCCTTGGAGCACCGGACACTATCCGGTGTACACCGGACAGTCCGGTGAATTATAGTGGAGCGCCTCTGGATTTTCCCGAAGGTGGTGAGTTTGAGTTGGAGTCCTCTGGTGCACCGGACAGTCCGGTGCGCCAGACCAGAGATGCCTTCGGTTGCCCCTTTGCTCTTTTGTTGAACCCAATACTTGGTCTTTTTATTGGCTAAGTGTGAACCTTTGGCACCTGTATAACTTATACACTAGAGCAAACTAGTTAGTCCAATTATTTGTGTTGGGCAATTCAACCACCAAAATTATTTAGGAACTAGGTGTAAGCCTAATTCCCTTTCAATCTCCCCCTTTTTGGTGATTGATGCCAACACAAACCAAAGCAAATATGGAAGTACATAATTGAACTAGCTTGCATAATGTAAGTGCAAAGGTTGCTTGGAATTGAGCCAATATGAATACTTACAAGATATGCATGGATTGTTTCTTTGTTTTTAACATTTTGGACCACGCTTGCACCACATGTTTTGTTTTTGCAAATTCTTTTGTAAATCCTTTTCAAAGTTGTTTTGCAAATAGTCAAAGGTAAATGAATAAGATTTTGCAAAGCATTTTCAATATTTGAAATTTTCTCCCCCTGTTTCAAATGCTTTTCCTTTGACTAAACAAAATTCCCCCTTAATGAAATCCTCCTCTTAGTGTTCAAGAGGGTTTTGATATATCAATTTTGAAAATTCTACTATCTCCCCCTTTTGAACTCAAAAGATACCAATGTGGAATATACCAATGTGGAATTTCCAATTGAGAATCATTTTTTTAAATTGGGTGTGGTGGTGCAGTCCTTTTGCTTTGGGCTCTTACTTTCTCCCCCTTTGGCATGAATCGCCAAAAACGGAGTCATGAGAGCCCTAAAAAGAAATCTCTCCCCTTTGGTCATAAATAAATGAGTGAAGATTATACCAAAGACGAAGTCCTTTTGCTTTGGACTCTCACCCAAAAGATGGAGAGAGGCGCGGAGCGACGGCGAAGGATGAGTTACGGAGTGGAAGCCTTTTGTCTTCGCCGAATACTCCAATTCCCTTTCAATATACCTATGACTTGGTTTGAAATTCACTTAAAAACACATTAGTCATAGCACATGAAAGAGACATGATCAAAGGTATATAAAAGAGCTATGTGTGCAAATCAACAAAAGAAGTTCCTAGAATCAAGAATATTTAGCTCATGCCTAAGTTTGTTAAAAGTTTGTTCATCAAGAGGCTTGGTAAAGATATCGGCTAATTGATCTTTAGTATTGATGTATGAAATCTCGATATCTCCCTTTTGTTGGTGATCCCTTAAAAAGTGATACCGAATGGCTATGTGTTTAGTGCGGCTATGCTCGACGGGATTATCCGCCATTTTGATTGCACTCTCATTATCACATAGCAAAGGAACTTTGGTTAATTTGTAACCATAGTCCCTAAGGGTTTGCCTCATCCAAAGTAGTTGCGCGCAACAATGGCCTGCGGCAATATTGAAAGGGAAATTTGCCCTTGGGCCATTTCTAAGTATTTTGGTGATTTAGTGTCCAACACAAGTGCCTAAGTGTAAAATGGTGGACAAAGTACAAATAAAGGATAAAGGTATGTTTCTCGGACTTAGTACATTGTTTTAGAGACTAATGTATTGTGTCTAAGTGCTGGAAACAAGAAAAGACCAACTGGAAATGTCTTGGCTCGAGCAGCCAAGACTCTGCTCAGTCTAGGTGCACCGGACTGTCCGGTGGTGCACCGGACAGTGTCCGGTGCGCCAGGCTAGCTCGGGTAAACTGGCCGCTCTCGGGAAATCGTCGGCGACGTAGGGCTAAAATTCACCGGACTGTCCGGTGAGCCAACGGTCGGCCACGTGATCTGCGGGGGACACGTGGCCAAGCCAACGGCTAGAAGGGGGCACCGGACTGTCCGGTGTGCACCGGACATGTTCGGTGCGCCAACGGCTCTCTAGCTGCCAACGGTCGGCTTCACCATTTAAGGAAAGAAATCCGCACCGGACAGTGTCCGGTGGTGCACCGGACTGTCCGGTGCGCCAGGAGACAGAAGGCAAGATCAGCCTTCCTGGAATGTTCTCAACGGCTCCTAGCTGCCTTGGGGCTATAAAAGGGACCCCTAGGCGCATGGAGGAGACAATCAAGCGTACTCAAAGCACTCCTAAGCACCGAGACTTCGATTCCATGCATTTGTTTCTTTGTGATAGCATCTAGAGCTCTAGTTGAGTTGTGAACTCATTGGGTTGTGTTGCGAGCTCTTGTTGCGACTTGTGTGCGTGTTGTTGCTCTGATTTTTGAGTCTTGTGTGCGTTGCTCATCCCTCCCTTACTCCATACTTATTTGTGAACTTCAAGTGTAAGGGCGAGAGGCTTCAAAGTGTGGAGATTCCTCGCAAACGGGATATAGTAAAGCAAGCAAAACACCGTGGTATTCAAGTTGGTCTTTGGACCACTTGAGAGGGGTTGATTGCAACCCTCGTCCGTTGGGACGCCACAACGTGGAGTAGGCAAGCGTTGGTCTTGGCCGAACCACGGGATAAACCACTGTGCCATCTCTGTGATTGATCTCTTGTGGTTATTATGTTTTGTTGAAGACTTCTCTCTAGCCACTTGGGAATTATTGTGCTAACGCTTTACCAAGTTTGTGTGGCTTAAGTTTCAAGTTTTACAGGATCACCTATTCACCCCCCCCCCCTCTAGGTGCTCTCAATTGGTATCAGAGTCGTTCTCTTCAAGAAGGGACTAATCACCCGAAGAGATGGATCCTAAGGGAAAGGGGATGGTGGTCAACAACAACGAGAAGGAGTCTATCTTCAACGAGCCGAAGGATGACAAGCCTACCGACTCGGGCTCGGGCCACAAGCGCAAAGATGGGAAGAAGAAGAAGACAAGGCGCATCAAGGAGATCGTCTACTACGACAGCGACGAATCTTCCTCTTCCCAAAAGGACGACGACGACTACGAGAAAAAGAAAACGGTCAATTCAAACTTTTCTTTTGATTACTCTCGTATTCCTCAAAGTACAAATGCTCATTTATTATCTATTCCACTTGGTAAACCTCCTCATTTTGATGGAGAGGACTACGGATTTTGGAGTCACAAAATGCGTAGTCACTTGTTCTCTCTCCATCCTAGTATATGGGAGATTGTAGAGAATGGAATGCACTTTGATAGTACGGATAGTCCCATGTTCATTAATGAGCAAATTCATAAAAATGCACAAGCTACTACTGTTCTTCTAGCTTCATTGTGCAGGGATGAATACCACAAAGTGAGCGGCTTGGATAACGCCAAGCAAATTTGGGACACCCTCAAGATCTCTCATGAGGGGAATGACGTCACAATGCTCACCAAGATGGAGTTGGTGGAGGGCGAACTCGGGAGATTCGCTATGATAAGGGGAGAAGAGCCAACCCAAACATACAACCGGCTCAAGACCCTTGTCAACAAGATAAGAAGCTATGGAAGCACGCGATGGACGGACCACGACGTCGTCCGCCTAATGCTAAGGTCTTTTACTGTCCTTGATCCTCATCTTGTAAACAATATTCGTGAGAATCCTAGGTACACCAAGATGACGCCCGAGGAGATACTTGGAAAGTTCGTGAGCGGGCGAATGATGATCAAGGAAGCAAGATACGTGGACGACGCATTGAATGGTCTGATCAATGAGCCTCAACCTCTTGCTCTCAAGGCAACAAGAAGCAAGGAGACGCTACCTAGCAAGGTGGCACAAATTGAGGCGGCCGGACTTAATGATGAAGAGATGGCTCTCATCATCAAGAGATTCAAGACGGCGCTAAAAGGTCGCAAGGGGCAGCCAAGCAAGACCAAGACAAAGGGGAAGCACTCATGCTTCAAATGTGGTAAGCTTGGTCATTTTATTGCTAACTGTCCCGACAATGATAGTGATCAGGATCAAGGGAACAAGAGGGAGAAGAAGAAGAACTATAAGAAGGCAAAAGGCGAGGCACATCTAGGCAAGGAGTGGGATTCGGATTGCTCCTCTTCCGACTCCGACAATCAAGGACTTGTCGCCACCGCCTTCAACAAGTCATCCCTCTTCCCCAACGAGCGTCACACATGCCTTATGGCAAGGGAGAAGAAGGTATGTACTCGAAACTCTACTTATGCTTCTTCAAGTGAGGACGAATCTAGTGATGAGGATGAAATAGATTATTCATGTTTATTTAAGGGCCTAGATAGAACCAAGGTAGATAAAATTAATGAATTGATTGATGCATTGAATGATAAGAATAGGCTTTTAGAAAAGCAAGAGGATTTGCTGTATGAAGAACATGACAAATTTGTAGAAGCACAAAAATCTCATGCTCTAGAAGTTAAAAGAAATGAAATGCTTTCTTGTGAATTATCTTCTTGTCATGAGACAATTTGTAACTTAAGGAACATTAATGATGATTTGAATGCTAAGTTAGAAACAGCTAGTAAATCAACATCTTGTGTAGAAATTGTTGCATCTTGTAATAGGTGTAAAGATTTTGACATTGATGCTTGTAGTGAACACCTAGTTTCAATTTCCAAACTTAATGATGAATTGGCTAGTCTTAATGCTCAACTTAAGACTAGCAAGAGCGAATTTGATAAGCTAAAATTTGCGAGGGATGCCTACACGATTGGTAGACACCCCTCAATTAAAGATGGACTTGGCTTCAAGAGGGAAGCCAAGAACTTAACAAGCCATAAGGTTCCCATCCCCGCCAAGGAGAAAGGGAACTCCTATGGCAAGTAGTACTAAAAAGAACCATGCTTTTATGTATCATAATAGGAGACATGCTAGAAATGACTATAGAAGTTATGATTCACATGCTTATGATTCACATGCTATGTTTGCTTCTAGTTCTTCTTATATGCTTGATAGAGATATGTCTAGGAGATATGTTCATCATGTGCCTAGAAAGAATATTGTTCATGTTTCTAGGAAAGTTATGGATGGTCCTTCTACAATATATCATGCTTTAAATGCTTCCTTTGCTATTTGTAGAAAGGATAGGAAGATAGTTGCTAGGAAATTAGGGGCAAAATGCAAGGGTGATAAAACTTGCATTTGGGTCCCTAAGACAATTATGACTAACCTTGTAGGACACAACAAGAGTTGGGTACCTAAGTCCCAAGCCTAAATTTGCCTTGCAGGTTTATGCATCCGGGGGTTCAAGCTGGATTATCGACAGCGGATGCACAAACCATATGACGGGGGAGAAGAAGATGTTCACCTCCTACGTCAAAAACAAGGATTCCCAAGATTCAATCATATTTGGTGATGGGAACCAAGGCATGGTGAAAGGCTTAAGCAAGATTGCAATTTCAAATGAGCACTCTATCTCTAATGTGTTTTTAGTTGAGTCCCTTGGATATAATTTGCTATCTGTTAGTCAATTATGTAATATGGGATATAATTGCCTATTCACAAATGTAGATGTGTCTGTCTTTAGAAGATGTGATGGTTCACTAGCTTTTAAGGGTGTACTAGACGGCAAACTTTATTTGGTTGATTTTGCAAGAGAAGAGGCCGGTCTAGATGCATGCTTAATAGCTAAGACTAGCATGGGCTGGCTGTGGCATCGTCGCTTAGCACATATAGGGATGAAGAACCTTCACAAGCTTCTAAAGGGAGAACACGTGATAGGTTTGACTAACGTGCAATTCGAAAAAGATAGACCTTGTGCAGCGTGTCAAGCAGGGAAACAGGTAGGAGGCTCTCATCACACCAAAAATGTGATGACCACATCAAGACCCTTGGAGATGCTTCATATGGACCTCTTCGGACCCGTCGCCTATCTAAGTATAGGAGGAAGTAAGTATGGTCTTGTTATAGTTGATGATTTTTCCCGCTTCACTTGGGTATTCTTTTTGCAGGATAAATCTGAAACCCAAGGGACCCTCAAGCACTTCCTCAAGAGAGCTCAAAATGAGTTTGAGCTCAAGGTGAAGAAGATAAGGAGCGACAATGGGTCCGAGTTCAAGAATCTTCAAGTGGAGGAGTTCCTTGAGGAGGAGGGGATTAAGCACGAGTTCTCTACTCCCTACACACCTCAGCAAAATGGTGTGGTAGAGAGGAAGAACAGGACGCTCATAGATATGGCGAGGACTATGCTTGGAGAGTTCAAGACCCCCGAGCGCTTTTGGTCGGAAGCCGTGAACACGGCTTGCCACGCCATCAACCGGGTCTACCTTCACCGCCTCCTCAAGAAGACTTTGTATGAGCTTCTAACCGGTAACAAACCCAATGTATCTTACTTCCGTGTATTTGGGAGCAAATGCTACATTCTAGTGAAGAAGGGTAGAAATTCTAAGTTTGCTCCCAAAGCTGTAGAAGGGTTTTTGTTAGGTTATGACTCAAATACAAAGGCGTATAGAGTCTTCAACAAATCATCGGGTTTGGTTGAAGTCTCTAGCGACGTTGTATTTGATGAGACTAATGGCTCTCCAAGAGAGCAAGTTGTTGATCTTGATGATGTAGATGAAGAAGACGTTCCAACGGCCGCAATACGCACCATGGCGATTGGAGATGTGCGGCCACAGGAACAACATGAGCAAGATCAACCTTCCTCCTCAACTATGGTGCATCCCCCAACTCAAGACGATGAACAGGTTCATCAAAAGGAGGCGTGTGATCAAGAGGGAGCACAAGATGATCATGTGATGGAGGAAGAAGCGCAACCGGCACCTCCAACCCAAGTTCGAGCGATGATTCAAAGGGATCATCCCGTCGACCAAATTCTGGGTGATATTAGCAAGGGAGTAACTACTCGATCTCGATTGGTTAATTTTTGTGAGCATTACTCCTTTGTCTCTTCTATTGAGCCTTTCAGGGTAGAAGAGGCCTTGCTAGATTCGGACTGGGTGTTGGCCATGCAAGAGGAGCTCAACAACTTCAAGCGCAATGAAGTTTGGACACTGGTGCCTCGTCCCAAGCAAAACGTTGTGGGAACCAAGTGGGTGTTCCGCAACAAACAGGACGTGCACGGGGTGGTGACAAGGAACAAGGCTCGACTTGTGGCAAAAGGTTATGCCCAAGTCGCAGGTTTGGACTTTGAGGAGACTTTTGCTCCTGTGGCTAGGCTAGAGTCCATTCATATCTTGCTAGCATATGCCGCTCACCATTCTTTCAGGTTGTTCCAAATGGATGTGAAGAGCGCTTTCCTCAACGGGCCAATCAAGGAGGAGGTGTACGTGGAGCAACCCCCTGGCTTCAAGGATGAACGGTACCCCGACCACGTGTGTAAGCTCTCTAAGACGCTCTATGGACTTAAACAAGCCCCAAGAGCATGGTATGAATGCCTTAGAGACTTTTTAATTACTAATGCTTTCAAGGTTGGGAAAGCCGATCCAACTCTTTTTACCAAGACATGTGATGGTGATTTGTTTGTGTGCCAAATTTATGTCGATGACATAATATTTGGTTCTACTAACCAAAAGTCTTGTGAAGAGTTTAGCAAGGTGATGACGCAGAAATTCAAGATGTCAATGATGGGCGAGTTGAACTACTTCCTTGGGTTCCAACTGAAGCAACTCAAGGACGACACCTTCATCTCCCAAACGAAGTACACGCAAGACTTGCTAAAACGGTTTGGGATGAAGGACGCCAAGCCCGCAAAGACGCCGATGGGAACCGACAGACACACCGACCTCAACAAAGGAGGTAAGTCCGTTGATCAAAAAGCATACCGGTCAATGATAGGATCTTTGCTTTATTTATGTGCTAGTAGACCGGATATTATGCTTAGCGTATGCATGTGTGCTAGATTTCAATCCGATCCAAGGGAGTGTCACTTAGTGGCCGTGAAGTGAATACTTAGATATTTAGTCGCTACGCCTTGCTTCGGGATCTGGTATCCAAAGGGGTCTACCTTTGACTTAATTGGATATTCAGACTCCGATTATGCTGGATGTAAGGTCGATAGGAAGAGTACATCAGGGACGTGCCAATTCCTAGGAAGGTCCCTCGTGTCCTGGAGTTCTAAGAAACAAACCTCAGTTGCCCTATCCACCGCTGAGGCCGAGTACATTGCCGCAGGACAGTGTTGCGCGCAACTACTTTGGATGAGGCAAACCCTCAGGAAATTTGGCTACAATCTGAGCAAAGTCCCACTCCAATGTGATAATGAGAGTGCTATCCGCATGGCGGATAATCCTGTTGAGCACAGCCGCACAAAGCACATAGACATCCGACATCACTTTCTGAGAGACCACCAGCAAAAGGGAGATATCAAAGTGTTTCATGTTAGCTCCGAAAACCAGCTAGCCGATATCTTTACTAAGCCTCTAGATGAGCAGACCTTTTGCAGGTTGCGTAGTGAGCTAAATGTCTTAGATTCGCGGAACTTGGATTGATTTATAGCATACATGTGTTTATGCCTTTGATCATGTTCCTTATGCATTTTGTTGTTTATTTATGGTGCTCAAGTTGTACAAACACTCCCCGGACCTCACAAGTCCATTGCAAAGTGATGCATATATTTAGGGGGAGATGTGCTACAACTTGACCCTTTGAGACTAACCGTGTGCTTGAGTTTGCTTGTTTTAGTCTCAAAGAAGGTCTGAAAGGGAAAAGGTGGACTTGGACCATGAAAGACTTCCACTGCACTCCGATGAGAGGGTAACTTATTCCAAGTTCATCTCACGTACTCTTATTGCCTTTGTATTCTTATTGAAGATTTTGGTGAGGCAATGGGGGTTCCAGGGCCAAAATTGATCCCGTTTTGGTGCTTGATGCCAAAGGGGGAGAAAATAAAGGCCAAAGCAATAAATGGATCAGCTACCACTTGAGAATTTTGAAAAAGTAGAGTTAGAGCTTTTGTTTGTCAAAATACTCTTGTTGGCTTTGTTGGCTCTTTTTGTCAAAAGTTGGCTTCTGGTGGGGAGAAGTGTTGATTATGGGAAAAAGGGGGAGTTTTTGAACTCTTTGATCAATTTTTCGTGAAATAGTTCTCTTTATGTTTCAACATGTGTGTTTGACTTAGAGATAGGAAATTGAGTTTGATTTGCAAAAACAAACCAAGTGGTGGCAAAGAATGATCCATATATGTCAAATTTGAATCAAAACAATTTTGAGTTCTTATTTGAATTGATTTTGTACTTGTTCTACTTGCTTTATGTTGTGTTGGCATAAATCACCAAAAAGGGGGAGATTGAAAGGGAAATGTGCCCTTGGGCCATTTCTAAGTATTTTGGTGATTTAGTGTCCAACACAAGTGCCTTAGTGTAAAATGGTGGACAAAGTACAAATCAAGGATAAAGGTATGTTTCTCGGACTTAGTACATTGTTTTAGAGACTAATGTATTGTGTCTAAGTGCTGGAAACAGGAAAAGACCAACTGGAAATGTCTTGGCTCGAGCAGCCAAGACTCTGCTCAGTCTGGGTGCACCGGACTGTCCGGTGGTTCACCGGACAGTGTCCGGTGCGCCAGGCTAGCTCGGGTAAACTGGCCGCTCTCGGGAAATCGTCGGCGACGTACGGCTAAAATTCACCGGAATGTCCGGTGTGCACCGGACTGTCCGGTGAGCCAACGGTCGGCCGGGCCAACGGTCGGCCGCGCGATCTGCGCGGGACACGTGACCAAGCCAACGGCTAGAAGGGGGCACCGGACATGTCCGGTGCGCCAACGGCTCTCTGGCTGCCAACGGTCGGCTTCGCCATTTAAGGAAAGAAATCTGCACCGGACAGTGTCCGGTGCGCCACGCGACAGAAGGCAAGATCAGCCTTCCTGGAATGTTCTCAACGGCTCCTAGCTGCCTTGGGGCTATAAAAGGGACCCCTAGGCGCATGGAGGAGACAATCAAGCATACTCAAAGCACTCCTAAGCACCGAGACTTCGATTCCACGCATTTGTTTCTTTGTGATAGCATCTAGAGCTCTAGTTGAGTTGTGAACTCATTGGGTTGTGTTGCGAGCTCTTGTTGCGACTTGTGTGCGTGTTGTTGCTCTGATTTTTGAGTCTTGTGTGCGTTGCTCATCCCTCCCTTACTCCATACTTATTTGTGAACTTCAAGTGTAAGGGCGAGAGGCTTCAAAGTGTGGAGATTCCTCGCAAACGGGATATAGTAAAGCAAGCAAAACACCGTGGTATTCAAGTTGGTCTTTGGACCACTTGAGAGGGGTTGATTGCAACCCTCGTCCGTTGGGACGCCACAACGTGGAGTAGGCAAGCGTTGGTCTTGGCCGAACCACGGGATAAACCACTGTGCCATCTCTGTGATTGATCTCTTGTGGTTATTATGTTTTGTTGAAGACTTCTCTCTAGCCACTTGGGAATTATTGTGCTAACGCTTTACCAAGTTTGTGTGGCTTAAGTTTCAAGTTTTACAGGATCACCTATTCACCCCCCCCCTCTAGGTGCTCTCAAATATACTCGGCTTCGGCGGTAGAAAGAGCTACGGAATTTTGCTTCTTTGAAGCCCAAGACACCAAGGATCTTCCCAAGAACTGGCAAGTCCCCGATGTGCTCTTTCTACTGATTTTACACCCCACCCAATCGGCATCCGAATAACCAATCAAATCAAAAGTGGATCCCCTAGGATACCAAAGCCCAAACTTAGGAGTATAAACTAAATATCTCAAGATTCGTTTTACGGCCGTAAGGTGAGCTTCCTTAGGGTCGGCTTGGAATCTTGCACACATGCATACGGAAAGCATAATATCCGGTCGAGATGCACATAAATATAGCAAAGAACCTATCATCGATCGGTATACCTTTTGATCGACGGATTTACCTCCCTTGTCGAGGTCGAGATGCCCATTGTTTCCCATGGGTGTCTTGATGGGTTTGGCATCCTTCATTCCAAACTTGCTTAGAATATCTTGAGTGTACTTCGTTTGGCTTAGGAAGGTGCCTTCTTGGAGTTGCTTCACTTGAAATCCTAAGAAATACTTCAACTCCCCCATCATAGACATCTCGAACTTTTGTGTCATGATCCTACTAAATTCTTCACAAGTGGACTCGTTAGTAGACCCAAATATAATATCATCAACATAAATTTGGCATACAAACAAGTCATTTTCAAGAGTTTTAGTAAATAGAGTAGGATTGGCCTTTCCAACTTTGAAGCCATTAGTGATAAGGAAATCCCTAAGGCATTCATACCATGCTCTTGGGGCTTGCTTGAGTCCGTAAAGCGCCTTAGAGAGCTTATAAACATGGTTAGGATACTCACTGTCTTCAAAGCCGGGAGGTTGCTCAACATAGACCTCTTCCTTGATTGGTCCATTGAGGAAGGCACTCTTTACGTCCATTTGATAAAGCTTGAAGCCATGGTAAGTAGCATAGGCTAATAATATGCGAATTGACTCAAGCCTAGCTACGGGTGTATAGGTTTCACCAAAATCCAAACCTTCGACTTGGGAGTATCCTTTGGCCACAAGTCGAGCTTTGTTCCTTGTCACCACACCATGCTCGTATTGCTTGTTGCGGAAGACCCATTTGGTTCCTACAACATTTTGATTAGGACGTGGAACTAGATGCCATACCTCATTCCTAGTGAAGTTGTTGAGCTCCTCTTGCATTGCCACCACCCAATCTGAATCTTGTAGTGCTTCCTCTACCCTGTGTGGCTCAATAGAGGAAACAAAAGAGTAATGCTCACAAAAATGTGCAACACGAGATCTAGTGGTTACCCCCTTATGAATGTCGCCAAGGATGGTGTCGACGGGGTGATCTCGTTGGATTGCTTGGTGGACTCTTGGGTGTGGCGGCCTTTGTTCTTCATCCTCCTTGTCTTGATTAGTTGCATCTCCCCCTTGATCATTGCCGTCATCTTGAGGTGGCTCATTTGCTTGATCTTCTACTTCATCAACTTGAGCTTCATCCTCATTTTGAGTTGGTGGAGATGCTTGCATGGAGGAGGATGGTTGATCTTGTGCATCTGGAGGCTCTTCGGATTCCTTAGGACACACATCCCCAATGGACATGTTCCTTAGCGCGATGCACGGAGCCTCTTCATCACCTATCTCATCAAGATCAACTTGCTCTACTTGAGAGCCGTTAGTTTCATCAAACACAACGTCACAAGAAACTTCAACTTGTCCGGAGGACTTGTTAAAGACTCTATATGCCCTTGTGTTTGAATCATATCCTAGTAAAAAGCCTTCTATAGTTTTAGGAGCAAATTTAGATTTTCTACCTCTTTTGATAAGAATAAAGCATTTGCTACCAAAAACTCTAAAATATGAAATATTGGGCTTTTTACCGGTTAGGAGTTCATAGGATGTCTTCTTGAGGATTCGGTGTAGATACAACCGGTTGATGGCGTAGCAGGCGGTGTTGACCGCCTCGGTCCAAAACCGATCCGAAGTCTTGTACTCATCAAGCATGGTTCTTGCCATATCCAATAGAGTTCAATTCTTCCTCTCCACTACACCATTTTGTTGTGGCGTGTAGGGAGAAGAGAACTCATGCTTGATGCCCTCCTCCTCAAGGAAGCCTTCAATTTGTGAGTTCTTGAACTCCGTCCCGTTGTCGCTTCTTATTTTCTTGATCCTTAAGCCAAACTCATTTTGAGCCTGTCTCAAGAATCCCTTTAAGGTCTCTTGGGTTTGAGATTTTTCCTGCAAAAAGAATACCCAAGTGAAGCGAGAATAATCATCCACAATAACAAGACAGTACTTACTCCCTCCGATGCTTAGGTAAGCGATCGGGCCGAATAGGTCCATGTGTAGGAGCTCAAGTGGCCTGTCGGTCGTCATGATGTTCTTGTGTGGATGATGGGCACCAATTTGCTTTCCTGCTTGGCATGCGCTACAAACCCTGTCTTTCTCAAAATGAACATTGGTTAGTCCTAAAATGTGCTCTCCCTTTAGAAGCTTATGAAGATTCTTCATCCCAACATGGGCTAGTCGGCGGTGCCAGAGCCAACCCATGTTAGTCTTAGCAATTAAGCATGTGTCAAGTTCAGCTCTATCAAAATCTACTAAGTATAGCTGACCCTCTAACACACCCTTAAAAGCAATTGAATCATCACTTCTTCTAAAGACAGTGACACCTACATCAGTAAAGAGACAGTTGTAGCCCATTTTGCATAATTGAGATACAGAAAGCAAATTGTAATCTAATGAATCTACAAGAAAAACATTGGAAATAGAATGGTCAGGTGATATAGCAATTTTACCCAATCCTTTGACCAAACCTTGATTTCCATCCCCGAATGTGATAGCTCGTTGGGGATCTTGGTTTTTCTCGTAGGAGAACATTTTCTTCTCCCCAGTCATGTGGTTTGTGCACCCGCTATCGATGATCCAACTTGAGCCCCCGGATGCATAAACCTACAAAACAAGTTTAGTTCTTGACTTTAGGTACCCAAACGGTTTTGGGTCCTTTGGCATTAGAAACAAGAACTTTGGGTACCCAAACACAAGTCTTGGAGCCCTTGTGTTTGCCCCCAACAAACTTGGCAACTACCTTGCCGGATTTGTTAGTTAAAACATATGATGCATCAAAAGTTTTGAATGAAATGTCATGATCATTTGATGCATTAGGAGTTCTCTTCTTAGGCAACTTAGCACGGGTTGGTTGCCTAGAACTAGGTGTCTCACCCTTATACATAAAAGCATGATTTGGGCCAGAGTGAGACTTCCTAGAGTGAATTCTCCTAATCTTGCTCTCGGGATAACCGGCAGGGTACAAAATGTAACCCTCGTTATCCTGAGGCATGTGAGCCTTGCCCTTAACAAAATTAGACAATCTTTTAGGAGGGGCATTAAGTTTGACATTGTCTCCCCTTTGGAAGCCAATGCCATCCTTGATGCCAGGGCGTCTCCCATTATAAAGCATACTACGAGCAAATTAAAAATTTTCATTCTCTAAGTTATGCTCGGCAATTTTAGCATCTAATTTTGCTATATGATCATTTTGTTGTTTAATTAAAGACATGTGATCATGAATAGCATTAACATCAACATCTCTACATCTAGTACAAATAGAAGTGTTCTCAATGGTAGATGTAGAGGGTTTGCAAGTTTTTAATTCTATAACCTTAGCATGTAATATGTCATTTTCACTTCTAAGGTTAGAAATAGTAACATTGCAAACATCAAAGTCTTTAGCCTTAGCAAGCAATTTCTCATTTTCAATTTTAAGGCTAGTAAGAGTAATGTTCAATTCTTCAATTTTAGCAAGTAAATCATTATTATCATTTCTAAGATTGGGAATTGAAACATTACAAGCAATAGAATCAACCCTAGCTAATAGATTGGCATTCTCATTTCTAAGGTTGTCTATAGTCTCATGGCAAGTGCTTAGCTCACTAGATAATTTTTCACGTTTTTCTACCTCTAGAGCATAAGCATTCTTAACCTTAACATGTTTTTTATTTTCCTTGATTAGGAAGTCCTCTTGGGAGTCCAAGAGATCATCCTTTTCATGGATGGCACTAATTAGCTCATTTAGTTTTTCCTTTTGTTCCATGTTAAGGTTGGCAAAAAGGGTACGCAAATTATCTTCCTCATCACTAGCATTATCATCACTAGAAGATTCATATTTAGTGGAGGATTTTGATCTAACCTTCTTCTTTTTGCCGTCCTTCGCCATGAGACACTTGTGTCCGACGTTGGGGAAGAGAAGTCCCTTGGTGACGGCGATGTTGGCAGCGTCCTCGTCGTCGGAGGAGTCGCTAGAGCTTTCGTCGGAGTCCCACTCCCGACAAACATGAGCATCGCCGCCCCTCTTCTTGTAGTATTTCTTCTTCTCCTTTCATCTCCCCTTCTTGTCGTCGCCCCTGTCACTGTCACTAGATATAGGACATTTTGCAATAAAATGACCGGGCTTACCACATTTGTAACACACTTTCTTGGAGCGGGGTTTGTAGTCCTTCCCCCTCCTTTGTTTGAGGATTTGGCGGAAGCTCTTGATGACGAGCGCCATTTCCTCATTGTCGAGCTTGGAGGTGTCGATTGGTTGTCTACTTGATGTAGACTCCTCCTTATTTTCCTCCGTCGCCTTGAATGCGACCGGTTGTGCTTCGGGTGTGGAGGAGGTGCCTTGCTCGATGATTTTCTTTGAGCCTTTAATCATTAGCTCAAAGATCACAAATTTTCCTATGACTTCCTCGGGAGACATTAGCTTATATCTAGGATCACCTCGAATTAATTGAACTTGTGTAGGATTAAGAAATACGAGGGATCTAAGAATAACCTTGACCATCTCATGGTCATCCCATTTTTCGCTCCCGAGGTTGCGCACTTGGTTCACCAAGGTCTTCAAGCGGTTGTACATAGCTTGTGGATCCTCCCCTTGGTGAAGCATGAAGCGACCGAGCTCCCCCTCGATCGTTTCCCGCTTGGTGATCTTTGTCACCTCGTCTCCCTCGTGCGCGGTCTTGAGTACGTCCCAAATTTCCTTCACACTTTTTAACCCTTGCACCTTATTATACTCCTCTCGACTTAGAGAGGCGAGGAGTATAGTAGTGGCTTGGGAGTTAAAGTGGTGGATTTGGGTCACCTCGTCCGAGTCATAGTCTTCATCCCCTACGGATGGTACCTGTACACCAAACTCAACAACATTCCATATACTTTTGTGGAGTGAGGTTAGATGAAATTTCATTAAATCACTCCACCTAGCATAATCTTCACCGTCAAAGGTTGGCGGTTTGCCTAATGGAACGAAAAGTAATGGAGTATGTCTAGAGGTACGAGGATAACGTAAGGGGATCTTACTAAACTTCTTACGCTCATGGCGCTTCAAAGTTATGGAGGGCACGTCGGAGCCGGAGGTAGAAGGTGATGAAGTGTCGGTCTCGTAGTAGACCACCTTCCTCATCTTCTTAATTTTGTCGCCACTCTGATGCGACTTGTGGGAAGAAGTCTTCTTTTCCTTCTTCTTCTCCTTCCTCTTTTCCTTGTTGCGGGACTCTCCCGATAGAGCTTTCTCGTTGCTTGTAGTGGGCTTTTCGCCGGTCTCCATCTCCTTCTTGGCGTGATCTCCCGACATCACTTCGAGCGGTTAGGCTCTAATGAAGCACCGGGCTTTGATATCAATTGATAGTCGCCTAGAGGGGGGTGAATAGGGCGAAACTGAAATTCTCAAAAATAATCATAACTACAAGCCGGGTTAGCGTTAAAATATAAACGAGTCCGCGAGAGGGTGTAAAACAAATCGCAAGCGAATAAAGAGTGTGACACGTGGATTTGTTTTACCGAGGTTCGGTTCTCGCAAACCTACTCACCGTTGAGGTGGTCACAAAGACCGGGTCTCTTTCAACCCTTTCCCTCTCTCAAACGGTCCCTCGGACCGAGTGAGCTTCTTCTTCTCAATCAAACGGGAACAAAACTTCCCCGCAAGGGCCACCACACAATTGGTGCCTCTTGCCTTGGTTACAATTGAGTTTTGATCACAAGAACAAGTGAGAAAGAAAAGAAGCAATCCAAGCGCAAGAGCTCAAAAGAACACGGCAAATCTCTCTCGCTAATCACTAAAGCCTTGTGTGGAATTGGAGAGGATTTGATCACTTGGGTGTGTCTAGAATTGAATGCCTAGCTCTTGTAAGTGGTTGAGAAGTGGAAAACTTGGATGCAATGAATGGTGGGTGGTTGGGGGTATTTATAGCCCCAACCACCAAACTAGCTGTTTGGTGGGGCTGACTGTCGTATGGTGCACCGGACAGTCCGGTGCACACCGGACATGTCCGGTGCGCCAGCCACGTCACCAAAGTCGTTGGGTTCCGACCGTTGGAGCTCTGTCTTCTGAGCCCGCCTGGATGTCCGGTGGCACACCGGACATGTACTGTAGAGTGTCCGGTGCGCCAGCATGGGCGTGCCTGACTTCTGCGCGCACTGGCGCGCATTTAATGCGCTGCAGGTAGCCGTTGGCGCCGAAATATCCGTTGCTCCGTTGTCACACCGGACAGTCCGATGCACACCGGACATGTCCGGTGAATTATAGCGGACTAGCCGTTGCGAATTCCTGAAGCTGGCGAGTTCCTGAGGCCGCTCTTCCTTGGAGCACCGGACACTGTCCGGTGTACACCGGACAGTCCGGTGAATTATAGTGGAGCGCCTCTGGATTTTCCCGAAGGTGGCGAGTTTGAGTTGGAGTCCTCTGGTGCACCGGACACTGTCCGGTGGTGCACCGGACACTGTCCGGTGTCACACCAGACAGTCCGGTGCGCCAGACCAGAGATGCCTTCGGTTGCCCCTTTGCTCTTTTGTTGAACCCAATACTTGGTCTTTTTATTGGCTAAGTGTGAACCTTTGGCACCTGTATAACTTATACACTAGAGCAAACTAGTTAGTCCAATTATTTGTGTTGGGCAATTCAACCACCAAAATTATTTAGGAACTAGGTGTAAGCCTAATTCCCTTTCAGGAACCAAGTGCCAAGTATATACAGATCATAAGAGTTTGAAGTATATATTCACTCAGAAGGATCTCAACCTTAGGCAACGCCGTTGGTTGGAGCTTATGAAGGATTATGATTTGGAGATTCACTATCACCCGGACAAGGCAAATTTGGTTGCAGATGCCTTGAGTCGAAAGGAGCATGTTCATTCAGCTATTGTTTCCCAGCTACCCGATGAGATTGTTGAGGATTTCAGGAGACTTAACCTGGGGATAGTTGCTCACACTGAAGGAGTTATTATTGATGTGGAACCTACTTTGGAGCAAGAAATCCACAAAGTACAAATTGGTGATGCTAAGATACAAGAGATTAAGGATCTTATTACGGAAGGCCGAGGTCCAGAATTCACAGAAGATGAGCAAGGCACCGTATGGTTCAAGGATCGGATATGAGTCCATAAGATTGAAAGCCTTCGTGAGACTATTTTAAAGGAAGCACGTGACTTGGATTATTCTATTCATCCTGGTAGCACCAAGATGTATCAGGATTTGAAGTGGAAGTATTGGTGGTATGGATTGGAGAGAGATATGGCTGTACATGTGGCTATGTGAGATGTGTGTCAAAGAGTTAAGGCTGAACACCAGAGGCCAGCTGGACTACTGCACCCGCTAAAGATACTTGAGTGGAAGTGGGAAGAGATCGGTATGGATTTCATTACTGGATTGCCTCGCACCTAGAAAGGATATGATTCTATATGGGTGATTGTGGATAGATTGACTAAAGTAGCTCACTTTATTCCTATCAAGACTACTTATAAGGTATCTCAATTGGCAGAGTTATATATGGCTCAAATTGTGTCTCTACACGGTGTACCGAAGAAGATCATTTCGGATAGAGGATCACAGTTTACCTCCAGATTTTGAAAAGTTTTCATGAGAATATGGATACGAAGTGGAATTTTAGTACAACCTATCACCCTCAGACTGATGGACAAACTAAAAGGACCAATCAAGTATTGGAGGACATGTTGAGAGCTTGCACCCTTCAGCATGGTAGTAGTTGGGACAAGAGTCTACCTTATGCTGAGTTCTCATATAATAATAGTTACCAGACCAGTCTGAAGATGTTACTATTCGAGGCTTTATATGGCAGGAAGTGCAGGACTCCTCTATTTTTGGACCAGACTAGAGGAAGATAGTTCTTTGGACCTGAACTTATTCAAGAGGTAGAAGAACAAGTTCGTATAATTCGAGATAATTTGAGGGTAGCTCAAACCAGGCAAAAGAGCTACACAGATAATAGAAGACCACTGGAATTTGAGGAAGGTGATCATGTGTACCTCAAGGTGTCACCACTTCGTGGAATGAGGAGATTTAAAGTTAAGGGCAAATTGTCCCCTCGCTTTATTGGACCCTTTAGAGTTTTTAGGCAAGTTGGAGATATGGCATGTCAACTCGAGCTACCTGATAATCTATCTGATGAGCATAATGTTTTCCATATGTCTCAACTTAAGAAGTGTCTCCGTGTCCCTGAGGAACAGTTACTAATGGATGAGCTCAGTGTTCAGGGTGATTTGACCTAACTTATGCTGAGTACCCTATCAAGATTCTTGATACACTGACTCGTGTCACGAGAAATAAGGTTATAAAGATGTGCAAAGTGCAATGGAGTCACCATGGAGAAGATGAAGCAACTTGGGAGAGAAGAGGAGCTTCGCATGGATTTTCCCCATCTTTTCCCTAGACCTTCTTAAATCTCGAGGACGAGATTCTTGTTAAGGGGGGTAGGATTTGTAACACCCAATTTGTAAGAGGTCATATAAAAGGAGAAAAGTTATTTCCTTTATGTATACGTGTATATTGTATCCACTTATCATCACATGTGAATAAACACCATCAAAAGGAAATTTAATAACTAATAACACCTAAATAAATCATGCATCATGCTGAGTTTTACTTGATTGTGCATTTATGGCCAATAAAGTAAAGGTATTATTAATATGTTAATACAGACATGGGATTTGAATTCTATTTTGGAAAGCAAAACTCCAAAGAAATATGAAGGGGGAGGAAAAGAATTACTAAAAAGGGAAATATATATAAACCAAAAATTATAAATAAAAGTAAGACTAGTATGTTTAAATTATACTTTAAATCTGAGGAGAATTTACCAAAGAATTCGAGTTTGAAATTTGAACTCAAATGAAAAAGGGAAAATATAAATAAGAAAAAGAAAAAGAGACCTAACCATTGCTGGGCCGGTTACATCACTTTTGGCCCAAGAACCCTTTACCTCCGCGCAGCCCAAATATCCCCTTCACCCGCTGTCGCGCGCACGCACTCACTGACGTGCGGGCCCACTGGCCAGTGACCCTGAGCGCTTGGGCGAGGCTTCAAGCACTGGCAACCAGGCCCCACCATTCCGTCTCAGGTACACGCGCTCAATCCCGCAGTCTCGCACACTGTCACCTTGGACCCATCCGTCAGTTGGAACCCACTCCTAACCAGAGCTCCGCCATCTCCGTGTGCGACCTCCCTTCAACCACCCGGCGTGCGCGGGTCTTCTGCGGAATCCTGCATGCGCCAACCCCGCTGATAAAACGGCGGGCTCCCCTTGACCACGCACGTCTGCAACCACTTCGTGTTACTCACCGCCAGAGAGAGAGGAAAGGGATAGCCGCTGCGTCGTTTCCTCGGAACGCCGTCGTCCTGGCTCGGAGTAGTCGCAATTGAGGTTCGCGGGAGCACGCAGATCATCGTCAGGCAAGCCGCCAGGTGTGGCGGAACCTAGAATCCACCTAATTCGTCGCCGGAGTGTTTTTCGCGGCGGAAATTGTGGTCGGCCGTGGCCGGCTGTTTTGGGCGCCAGATCGACAGGTACGACCTAACCTATTACCTTCCTCGCCAAAACCGCAGTAGTTTTTATAATCCGGGGTTCGAAGTAGTTGTCCGAGGCGTGGATTTGCTTGCCGCGGCGGAGCGTCGGTGAGGGTTGGGGCGGCGCGTTCGCCTACTGGCGGGAGGAAGACGATGGTGTGGTGTCGTTGATCTTTTAAGCAACGGCTCTGATTAGATCAGAAACACCCCTTTCGTGCGGATGAATTCGGGCCGTAGATCTAAGATCCGAGGGGTACGCGACAATCTCGGTTATGAAGAGCGCGGACCGTAGATCTCCAATCCAACGGTGGGCGCTGCGTACCGTTTCGTTAAAACCTAGATCTAATCTCGCGCGTCCGTTTGGATCGGACGGCTCGCGGGAGCCGATACCGCTTCACTGGCCACTTTGCTAAAGAGCCCTCGGAGAAAAAGGAAATAAACCCGCAGTCCACTCGGGTGTCTCCCTGAGTCTGTGGAATATTTACGCCAGAACCCCTGTACTTTACAGAAAATGAGGCCCAGTCCAGTGGCGTGATAAAATGAATAAATGAATTAGAAAAATAGGTTTTTATTATATAAATGAGTGCTAGAACTTTAATAATTCATAGAAAATTCATTTGAACTCCAAATTACTCCATTCCACTTTCTAAAATTTTGTAATATTATTCACTATCACTTAGAGTCTCTGTTTTGACATGAAAACAGTAATAAAAATAATCTCTCACTTAATCCTATTTTAAGCACATAAAACATTTGGAAATTCATAACTAAAAATCTATAACTCCAAAAATTATGATTCATGTTCCTAGGATTTTATTTTAATGTGTAGATTATCTCTGTATATTTTGTTTACATGTTTGGTGTGATGTTGATTTTCTCTATATCCTGTGCTTGTTTGTACTGTGGCGAGTAGACGATCAAGCTACTGAGGATCCTGGTGAGCAGATAGAAGTAGCTGAGCAGGATCAAGCTACTGAAGTGCTTGTTTGCTATTGCTTTACATGGTTTTGGGGTAATCATTTATTATATCTATGTTCCAATTCTTTTGTTATTTTATTTATGTTCATGTCAAGATCATTGATGTTAATTGGAACATAGAGCTTAACTTGAGAAACACGTGCCACCACAAGGGTTTATGGACGCCCTTGGCTGATTAATTAGGAAAGCTAGTGGAGGACTACCTTACCCGAAAGGGGCAAGGGCAGCAGGGGAGTGGTCAGTGTAGGGAGGTCCTTGGTTGATTTTGCTGCGATGGCGGTCAGGCAAGAACCCTGCATTGGAGCTTCCTATAAACTGTAGCGGGTTTTCTGAAGCTAGTGGAACTTTGTAAAGGCCTCGTAGTGTTACCCTGCCTCGCCTCCTCGGTAGAGGTGTATGGGAAGTCGCGATCCCTTGGCAGATGGGTAACATGACTTGTGGGTAAAGGGTACCACCTCTGCAGAGTGTAAAACTGGTATACTAGCCGAGCTCACGGTCATGAGCAGCTCAGGACTCTCTGATGATTAAATTATGGAACTTAAATTCAATTTTGTCATTTGCATATGCATGAGTTTATTATTAATTTTGTTCTATTATTTATTAAGGTTTGGTATTTACTTACACTTAGTAACTGCTAATAAAATTTTGACCAACTACTTAAAAGCAATGCTCAGCTTTAACCCCTGTCATTGATTAGCCTTACACATCACATGAACTCCCACCTTTGTGAGTTCATGTTCACTGGTTCCCCACAACTTGTTGAGCGATGATCATGTGTGAGCTCACACTTGCTGTCTCACACCCCCCCACAGGAGAAGAGCAGGTAGTTCAGGAGGAGCCACAAGGCGAGGAGTATGATCTGATCTAGGTGGCGTTTCTCAGTTGACATTGGCGCCAACGATCCTAAGTTTGTTTTATGTTTATTCTTTTATTTTGTAATAAGTCTTCCGCTATGTAATAAATACTCTGATTATTGTGACATTTATCTCTATACACTCTGTTATTATATATGTTGTCTTCTTGGCGCATGTATGAGATGCACCTGGCTTTGTTCCTTAAAGCCGGGTGTGACATTATTGATCTATTGACATGCCAGATTGGTATATATTATTCTTATGACAGTCATTGATTATGGTGGATATTACTTTCATTAGGTATATTCTTGCATCTTTTTTCCTCATGTTACATGTCTAGGCTGTTGAAAATATAAGATCATTTCATGTTCTTGCATCTTTTTTCCTCATATTACGCGACCTTTTTATTTGTGGGCTTATGCTCGCACAGAAAAATGGCGAGCAAAGTATTTTCACCATGGCTACATGATCTGAGAATGACGATTGTGTCTAGTGAACGAAGAAGAAGATATCTCTCAAAATAATGTATTTGTGATTGTGTACCATCTCATCGAACGGACATATATAACTAGTGCAGCACGTGACTGACCGCACGTCCCTCTTCCCACACCCCACATATTCCACAAAACCTCTGTGCTACGGCCCTGGCTCTGGCCCACACCGCATTGAAATTAACCATCCCGCACGGCCGCACACTCGTTTCCTCCTCCCAGTCCAAGTCTCCAGCTACGAGCCTACGACTGCCAGGTCTCCGCTTGTCGCCGTCACGCGCGCGCAGGGGCAGGGCGCACCATCCCCGCGCCGCCATGTCCGGCACCGGGTGCCTCCCCACCGACGGCCCGGCCCTATCCCGGGTCTGCCGGGACGGCGCGGCCGCCGCACGGCTCAAGACGGGGTCGCTGCTGGCCATTCTCGTCGCCAGCGCCGTCGGCATCTGCCTCCCCGTCGCGCTCACGCGGGCCTTCCGCGGCAGCCCAAACTACGCGCGGGGCCTGCTCCTCGTCAAGTGCTACGCGGCTGGGGTCATCCTCTCCACCTCGCTCGTCCACGTGCTCCCCGACGCGCACGCCGCCCTCGCCGACTGCGCCGTCGCCTCGCGCAGGCCCTGGAGGGACTTCCCCTTCGCGGGCCTTTTCACCCTCGTCGGCGCGCTGCTCGCGCTCCTCGTCGACCTCTCCGCCTCCTCCCACCTCGAGGCCCACGCCCACGTCGGCGCCCACCACGAAACTCCCTACGCCCCGATCCCGAAGAAGGTACCCGTGTTCGAGCTCGCCGGCGAAATGAGCCCCAAGAAGCGCGCTTTCTTGGGCGACGACCGAGAAGAGGACCCCGCGCCGCACGCCGCCACCAACGGCGCAGACCCGGACCGCGACGACGTGGCGCTCTTCGGACCCAAGAAGGGCGCCCGCAGCGACGAGGTCCCGGCCATCACTGCCGGGTGCCATGCCGTCGCCCATGAAGTGGTGGAGGTAGGGGAGGGGCCCGGTGAGGACGAGGAGGAGGCCAGGAGGAAGCAGAAGATGGTGTCCAAAGTGCTGGAGATTGGGATAGTCTTCCACTCCGTCATCATCGGAGTTACGATGGGGATGTCCCAGGATGTCTGTGCAATCCGGCCACTTGTGGTTGCGCTCTCCTTCCATCAGGTGTTCGAGGGGATGGGCCTGGGCGGATGCATCGCACAGGTGAGAATCAAAACAACCTATAATTGAAGAGCTCAGAGTTGCTGATTTTGTCAATAAACCTAGCAGTGGCTGGAGTGAGATTTAAGTTCATAACTAATTTGCGATTTTTTAGTGCGAATTTAGGTTTTGCAGTATCAGGAACTAGAAAGTTCTAACTTTAACGAATTTGTGATGTCACCGTTCCCTCTCTTATACACTAAGCTAGATAAAATATCATTTGACCAATTGGCTTCCTTCTGGAGTATAATGAACTGATAATCATATCCTTATTAGGGAGGGGGTCACATTGCGTGATTAGCTACCTATATGCTCATGCCTGATATGATAATTTGCACATAGATACGACAAAGAATCATCTCTTATTTTGATTTTTCAGTGAAGTGTTTGGTTGTTTTCAGTTTCAGACTTGGGAATCCGGTCCGCAGTGCATTTCTATATTCTATACTAATTGTTGATTATGATTTGTTTAAGCCCCCTTGTGTCCCCTGATCCCTCCGTCTATGGAGTTTAAAATGATTCCTGGACCCTGGTCGAAGGTTCCCCGTGGTCCACAACAATTAACCTGAGTGAGCTTTTTTGTACTGCTCATTGCATTTATTTTAGCAATAAAAAGCTGAATGCTGAACTTTTTGCACCATGAAAAGCCATGTGGCCAATCCGTCCTCTTTTTGCCACCAACTTCTGTTGGTTTATGACTCATCAAATGTTTGGACAATGTTTACCTTTTGTCCTCCTTCCCCCATAGAAGGCAATGAAGCTGATGTGTTATGCACATATAGGAGGAGCGACAAAGCATATGGCATTATAAGGCTTAAAAGTCCTTTTTGGTTTGGTGGTATCTTGTTTGAGAGCAATTCCACGAAGAATGAAAGTGAAAGAGTAAAGTAAAGAGATTGCAGGGTATGCCCAAACACTAGGACTCATAAAAAGATTAAGAGCACCTGAAAAATACAACAGTAGTACAATTTGCCAATTTCTATCCTTTTTCGTCAGTTAATAATTCATAATGTAAACCAAATAAAGCCATCACCTTGGCTTCCATTTAGCATGCTGGCTGTCTTATTTAGATATTCATAACTAGAGATGCAGAGTGATTTCCAGTTGCATACATTACCCTTGCATAGTATTATGTCTTCTCTTCACTGAAACAAACTAAATATCTGCTTCTGCAGTCTGTCTTTGTTTCTGACCTAGTGACCTGTACTAGCGTATAGTGACACTTGCACTCTTCGCTGATGTGTATGCACCTGTCTATTTCTCTCAGGCTGGTTTTGGGATGGCAACAGTTGGCTACATGTGCATAATGTTCTCAGTGACGACGCCATTGGGAATTCTTCTTGGAATGCTAGTGTTCCACATGACTGGCTACGACGATAGCAATCCAAATGCCTTAATAATGGAAGGGATCCTTGGTTCACTTTCGGCTGGAATTCTCATCTATATGGCGCTAGTCGACCTAGTTTCTCTTGATTTTTTCCACAACAAGATGATGTCAGCGTCTTTGAAGCTGAAGAAGGCGTGTTACATTGCCTTGGTGCTTGGATCTGCTTCTATGTCGGTATTAGCTCTCTGGGCATAGGCATTTTGAAGAAAAGCCTTATTTACGATCTTCAGAGGTATTGCTCCTTGATGTAAAGGAATGGATAATTTGGGGGCCAACAGTACACTAGTCCCTCATGTAAATTTGAACACAAAGGAAACTGAAAATTCACGACCACAGTTTGTGAGCTAGCTGTGTATACTAAGGGCTAGTTTGGGAGCCTCAAACCCGGAGGGAATTAGAGGGGCTAAAATCCCTTCCTTATTCAATTTTGAATAAGAAGGGGATTTTAGCCCCTCCAATCCCCTCCGGGTTTTGGTCTTCCAAACTAGCCCTAAGGATGTATATGGTTATGGAAAAGTAGCTGCAAGATGTGGGATGTAGAAAAGCTGATGTGAGGTATGATCTATGAAAAAGTTAGCCATTTGGTTGAGCATCCTGCATCAACATACATCTACATTTCTATCCACCCAACTTTCTCCTTTCACTGATGAGCGGATCCTGCTTGTCAGACTATCTTCAGCAGATTACTATCCTACTTTCTATCTCATTCTCTATTTGTTATTCTGTAAATAGTGTAATCCACGGTATAAAATAATACTTAATAATACTTTACCGACCCTTTTCTCGGAGCCGTATCTGAGTAGACGGTATCCAACTTTCTATCTCATTCTCTATTTATTATTCTGTAAATAGTGTAATTTACGGTATAAACTAATACTTTACAGACCCTTATCTCGGAGCCGTGTCTGAGTAGACGGCATGTCGTCGCTGGAGCCACACAGGCCGTGCGGGCCGCATAACTAACGGTAGTTGAGTAATTTTTGAAAATAAAAGCCAAGTAAAAAAAGTAACTTTTAATCTAAAGGACTCGTTAATTTTCATCATTTTTGTTGGCATTTTACTTTTTTAAAAGCAAAAATAGGCTCAAAAATCCAACTAAAGAGCCCCTTGCAGGCATCTCCGACAGCTTTCAAAAAATAGTTTAGGATACTCCCAAAACAATAGTTTAGGGACAAAGGTAAAAAGAACTCACTCCAACAGCTTATGATCCGTGCTCCTAATTTATTTGGTGTCCTAAAATCAGAGCCTTGTGATACAGATTTGGGGTTGAGTCACGACACCCTTATGTGTGGTTTTTGTCGTTTTCCACGCCCATAAAAGCTGTTGCGTTGTGCTCCGGACACGCTTCAGCACCAACCTCTTGCCTTTGGTTCGGACGTCCGCTATCGATATCGACGTTGTCTCGCCTTTGCTCCAACCTCCAGACACGCGTTGCCACGCTCGCTGACTTGGAGTCGTTCATGCTGCAACCAGAGTGCGACGACACAGACGACGAGCCTGAGGTGATCATCGTCAACTCGGTGTGCGAGCTGCATCGGTTTGCATTGTTCTTAGGGGCAATCGCAAAATGCATGCAATTTGTCATACACATACGGTGTGATAGGTTACCGGCACATCGAGCGCCAGTCTCACGCCAGCCTGGGCCGTTGGGAACGCAGCTCCCCTGCGTTTCTGCTTATGCAGGCCAACGAGAAAAAAAAGCTCTAGGTTGCACGTGTGGATGTAAGTCGCCGCCATACACTGTAGCAATGTAAACACCAGCTAAGCGCGGCGCGACACCGTGAGCGTGGACGCCACCAGCCAACCAATCACGCGAATAATGTTGCATCATATCCTCCATGCATGTATAAGCTGCATATAAATGACTCTAGCACATTTCTTGACCGCTTCACGGAGTCACTACAGCACCTGGCGGCCAGCGGCAGCAGTTAATGAAACGGTCAACGAGCTAGACGGACTGCATTGAGGTACGTATAAGGCGGTGTTAGTAGTGTAGATTTTTTGGGCTTTTGGACTTTTAGAAGAAGCACAATATAAAGATATTGGGAGTAGAAATCTTAGTTACTGTTGGAGATGCTCTTGTATTGTTGTCTGATCCAGAACCCCATGACATGGAGTGCGTAGTGGAGACTTAGAAGGTAAGCTTCTTTTGAGAAGCAGGCAAAGCATCAGTTTGCAAATAATGGCGTGAATGAATAACAAAAAGAGCGTGCACTATCACCTGGATACACTAGCAGAAAAGACCTCTAAGCCTACGGTGATTTCTTTTTTTTATTGGCGGTTTCGGTATCAAACACCAGTGATAATAAACTGGTGGGCCTAATAAGGCAATCGCTAGTGAAAACCTATTTCCACTTGTGGTTGGTGTAAGTAAATCGCTAGTGATAATCTAATTTCCACTGGTAGTTCCTGAAAGAGAAATGTGCCCTTATGTCATTTCTATTATGTTTTGGTGATTAGATGCTCAACAAATATTGTTTTATCTAAATATGAGCAAAGAGTTAAAGTTATGTGTCGGGGACCATAATTAGGGGTACCCCCAAGGCTCCTAATCTCAGCTGGTAACCCCATCAGCACAAAGCTGCAAAGGCCTGATGGGTGCGATTAAGTCAAGGCTCGGTCCACTCAAGGGACACGATCTCGCCTCGCCCGAGCCCAGCCTCGGGCAAGGGCAGCCGACCCCGGAGGGTTCACGTCTCGCCCAAGGGCCCTCTCAAGCAACAGACACACCTTCGGCTCGCCCGAGGCCCAGTCTTCGCCAAGAAGCATCCTTGGCCAGATCGCCACACCGACCGCACCGCAGAAGCATTTAATGCGAGGATGGCCTGACACCTTATCCTGACGCGCGCCCTCCAGTCGACAGAGCCGAAGTGACCGCAGTCACTTCGCCGCTCCACTGACCGACCTGACGAGAGGACAGTGCCGCCTGCGCCGCTCCGACTGCTGTACCACTCGACAGAGTGAGGCTGACAGCAGCCAAGTCCGACCTCGGGCGCCATAGGAAGCTCCGCCTCGCCCGACCCCAGGGCTCGGACTCGGCCTCGGCCCCGGAAGACGACGAACTCCGCCTCGCCCGACCCCAGGACTCGGCCTCGGCCCCGGAAGACGATGAACTCCGCCTCGCCCGACCCCAGGGCTCGGACTCGGCCTCGGCCCCAGAAGACGACGAACTCCGCCTCGCCCAACCCCAGGGCTCGGACTCAGCCCTGGCCTCAGCCGACGGTCTACGCCTCGCCCGACCCGGGGCTCGGACTCTACCTCAACCACGGAAGACAGACTCGACCTCGACCTCGGAGGAGCCTCCGCCTCGCCCGACCCAGGGCTCGGACCGACCACGTCACAGGGGGGCCATCATTACCCTACCCCTAGCTAGCTCAGGCTACGGGGAACAAGACCGACGTCCCATTTGGCTCGCCCCGGTAAACAAGTAATGATGGCGCCCCGCGTGCTCCATGACGACGGCGGCTCTCAGCCCCTTACGGAAGCAAGGAGACGTCAGCAAAGACTCGACAGCCCCGACAGCTGTCCTTCCGCCAGGCTCCAGCGCTCCTCCCACGGCCACGACATCTCATGAACAGGGTGCCAAAACCTCTCCGGCTGCCACAACGACATGTACTTAGGGCGCTAGCTCCTCTCTGCTAGACACGTTAGCACACTGCTACACCTCCCATTGTACACCTGGGCCCTCTCCTTACGCCTATAAAGGGAAGGGCCAGGGCACTCGTAAGGAGGGTTGGCCGCGCGGGGGAGGACGGGACGGCGCGTGCAGGCCTCTCGCTCCCTCCCACGCGGACGCTTGTAACCCCCTACTGCAAGCGCACCCGACCTGGGCGCGGGACAAACACGAAGGCCGCGAGTTTCCCCTTTTACGCCTGTCTCCCTCTGGCCTTTTTCCCCCCTTCGCGCTCCGTCTCGCGCCGACCCATCTGGGCTGGGGCACGCGGCGACAATTTACTCGTCGGTCCAGGGACCCCCCGGGGTCGAAACGCCGACAGTTGGCGCGCCAGGTAGGGGCCTGCTACGTGTTGACGAACAGCTTCCCGTCAAGCTCCAGATGGGTAGTCTCCAGCATCCTTTCCAGCCCAGGACGGTGCTCCGTTTCGGGAGTCTTGAGTTCATGTCCCTCGACGGCAGCTACGACATGATACTCCTTCCTCTGCCACGCGACGGCGACAATGGCGGCCGACAACCCGCCCGCCGGCGGTGGAATCGACAACGTCTTCCCCACGTGGCGGAAGAACAACATTCGGGTTGGTCCCGTCGCCTCCCCCGCCGACAGAGGAGGAGGCGGGGCAACCAAGGCCAAGCAGGAGGCGACACCTCGTCGGCTGTCGAGCGAGTCGACGGCGCCGGCGCCCCAATGGGGGACACGTCGGGCATCGACCTCGCGTCTAAGACGAAGACGAGCGCCGTTTCCCCGCAACACGCCAACTCCAAGCGAACGAACGACGCCAGCACGCTCGCAATGGACTTGCTGGGCGTCACCCTCGTATCTGAGATGACGGTGCAGTCCGCCCCTGACGTGACTTCGTCACCGCCCGTCGGCGAAGAGGTACCGACCGATTCCCATCTCGTGCCTTTTGGATTCAGCCTCGACCCACCAAGCGACTTCGCTTCGGTGGACGCTTTCATAGAGGCGTGTCCAAACCCTCCGGGGTACGGTGTGCGGTCACCCTGGGACCGGCTGACAGTCGTCTCGACCTACGGGCCCTCGGGTTCCGAGGAAGATGATGAGCCCGACTTTTGTTGGGATTTCTCTGGACTCGGCAACCCCAGTGCCATGCGGGACTTCATGACCGCATGAGACTACTGCCTTTCCGACTGTTCCGACGGTAGCCGCAGCTTCAGCGACGAGGACTGCGGCCCAAGTCGTGAATGTTTCCACGTCGATCTAGGGGGTCCCGGCGAAGGCAACCATCTTGGTATACCAGAAAACGGTGATCCCCCTAGGCCTGCGCCTCGCGTTGACATCCTTCGGGAGCTAGCTGTGGTCCCAGTCCTTGCGGGGGGTGAGGACACACAGCTCGAGCAAATCCGCGAGATGCAGGCCAGGCTCGACGAGGGAGCAGGAACACTTGAGCCGTTCCGCCGGGACATCGGGCAGGAATGGGCAGGCCAACCTCCGGCCGGAGACATCGCCGACGACGTCAGGGCAAGGCCGCCACCGGCTTCCAGTGGGGTCGGCCAGAACCTGGCTGCAGCGGCAATACTTCTCCTCGCGATGCCGGAACCATCAACCACCGAAGGGCGGCGTATCCAGGGAGAGCTCAAGAATCTCCTGGAGGATGCCGCGGTCCGACGGGCCGAAAGCTCTGCCTCCCGAAGGCAGGGCTACCCCTCGGAGCATCGCGCCGCGATTTCCCGATTCGTGCGGGAAGCCTCGGTCCATACCGGGCGCACACGCAATACAGCGCCTGCGGCCCCGGGTCGCCTCGGCGACGAGCACCACCACCGCAACCGTCGAACCCACCTCGACGAGAGGGTGCGCCGAGGCTACCACCCCAGGCGTGGGGGATGCTACGACAGCGGGGAGGATCGGAGTCCCTCGCCCGAACCACCCGGTCCGCAGGCTTTCAGCCGGGCCATACGACGGGCGCCGTTCCCGACCCGGTTCTGAACCCCGACTACTATCACAAAGTACTCAGGGGAGACGAGACCGAAACTGTGGCTCGCGGACTACCGGCTGGCCTGCCACCTGGGTGGAACGGACGATGACAACCTCATCATCCGCAACCTCCCCCTGTTCCTCTCCGACACCGCTCGAGCTTGGCTGGAGCATTTGCCTCCGGGGCAGATCTCCAACTGGGACGACCTGTCCAAGCCTTCGCCGGCAACTTCCAGGGCACGTACGTGCGCCCTGGGAACTCCTGGGATCTCCGAAGCTGCCGCCAGCAGCCGGGAGAGTCTCTCCGGGACTACATCCGGCGATTCTCGAAGCAGCGCATCGAGCTGCCCAATGTCACTGATTCAGATGTCATCGGCGCGTTCCTCACCGGCACCACCTGCCGCGACCTGGTGAGCAAGCTGGGTCGCAAGACCCCCACCAGGGCGAGCGAGCTGATTGACATCGCCACCAAGTTCGCCTCTGGCCAGGAGGCAGTTGAGTCCATCTTCCGAGAAGGACAAGCAGCCCCAGGGCCGCCAGCCGAAAGATGTCCCCGAGGCGTCCACTCAGCGCGGCACCAAGAAGAAAGGCAAGAAGAAGTCGCAAGCGAAATGAGACGCCGCCGACGCGGACCTTGTCGCCGCTGCTGAGTACAAGAACCCTCGGAAACCTCCCGGAGGCGCCAATCTCTTCGACAAGATGCTCAAGGAGTCGTGCCCCTATATCAGGGGCCCGTCAAGCACACCCTTGAGGAGTGCGCCATGCTTCGGCGCCACTTTCACAAGGCCGGGCCACCTGCGGAAGGTGGCAGGGCCCACAACGACGATAAGAAGGAGGATCACAAGGCAGGAGAGTTCCCCGAGGTCCACGACTGCTTCATGATCTACGGTGGGCAAGTGGCGAACGCCTCGGCTCGGCACCGCAAGCAAGAGCGTCGGGAGGTCTGCTCGGTGAAGGTGGCGGCGCCAGTCTACCTAGACTGGTCCGACAAGCCCATCACCTTCGACCAGGGCGACCATCCCGACCGCGTGCCGAGCCCGGGGAAATACCCGCTCGTTGTCGACCCTGTCATCGGCAACGTCAGGCTCACCAAGGTCCTCATGGACGGAGGCAGCAGCCTCAACATCATCTACGCCGAGACCCTCGGACTCCTGCGGATCGATCTATCCTCGGTCCGGGCGGGCGCGACGCTTTTTCACGGGATCATCCCCGGGAAACGCGTCCAACCCCTCGGACAACTCGATCTACCCGTCTGCTTTGGGACTCCCTCCAACTTCCTAAGGGAAACCCTCATGTTCGAGGTGGTCGGGTTCCGAGGAACCTACCACGCAGTGCTGGGGAGGCCATGCTACGCCAAGTTCATGGCCGTCCCCAACTACACCTACCTCAAGCTCAAGATGCCGGGCCCCAACGGGGTCATCACCGTCGGCCCCACGTATCGACACACGTACGAATGCGACGTGGAGTGCATGGAGTACGCCGAGGCCCTCACCGAATCCGAGACCCTCATCGCCGACCTGGAAAGCCTCTCCAAGGGGGCGCCAGACGTGAAGCGCCATGCCGGCAACTTCAAGCCAGCGGAGACGGTCAAATCCGTCCCTCTCGATCCCAGCAACGACGCTTCCAAGCAGATTCGGATCGGCTCCGAGCTCGACCCCAAATAGGAAGCAGTGCTCGTCGACTTTCTCCGCGCAAACGCTGACGTTTTCGCGTGGAGTCCCTCGGACATGCCCGACATACCGAGGGATGTCGCCGAGCACTTGCTGGATATCCGAGCCGGAGCCCGACCCGTGAAGCAGCCTCTGCGCCGATTCGACGAAGAAAAGCGTAGAGCCATAGGCGAGGAGATCCACAAGCTAATGGCGGCAGTGTTCATCAAAGAGGTATTCCATCCCGAATGGCTTGCCAACCCTGTGCTTGTGAGAAAGAAAGGAGAGAAATGGCGGATGTGTGTAGACTACACTGGTCTAAACAAAGCATGCCCAAAAGTTCCCTACTCTCTGCCTCGCATCGATCAAATCGTGGATTCCACTGCTGGGTGTGAAACCCTGTCTTTCCTCGATGCCTACTCGGGGTATCACCAAATCAGGATGAAAGAGTCCGACCAGCTCGCGACTTCTTTCATCACACCTTTCGACATGTACTGCTATGTTACCATGCCGTTTGGGTTGAGGAATGCGGGTGCGACATACCAAAGGTGCATGAACCACGTGTTCGATGAACACATTGGTCGAACGGTCGAGGCTTACGTCGATGACATTGTAGTCAAGACGAGGAAAGCCTCCGACCTCCTTTCCAACCTTGAAGCGACATTCCGGTGTCTCAAGGCGAAAGGCGTAAAACTCAATCCTGAGAAGTGCGTCTTCGGAGTCCCCCGAGGCATGCTCTTGGGGTTCATCGTCTCCGAGCGGCGCATCGAGGCCAACCCAGAGAAAATCGCGGCCATCACCAACATGGGGCCCATCAAGGACTTGAAAGGCATACAGAGGGTCACGGGACGCCTTGCGGCTCTGAGCCGCTTCATCTCGCACCTCGGCGAAAGAGGCCTACCTTTGTACCGCCTCTTAAGGAAGGCCGAGTGCTTCACTTGGACCCCTGAGGCCGAGGAAGCCCTCAGGAACCTGAAGGCGCTCCTCACGAACGCGCCCATCTTGGTGCCCCCCGCTGCCGGAGAAGCCCTCTTGATCTACGTCGCCGCTACCACTCAGGTGGTCAGCGTCGCGATCGTGGTTGAGAGGCGAGAAGAGGGGCATGCATTGCCCGTCCAGAGGCCGGTCTACTTCATCAGTGAGGTACTGTCTGAGACCAAGACCCGCTACCCACAAATTCAGAAGCTGCTGTACGCAATGATTCTGACGCGGCGGAAGTTGCGACACTACTTGGAGTCTCATCCGGTGACTGTGGTGTCATCCTTCCCCCTGGGGGAGATCATCCAGTGCCGAGAGGTCTCGGGTAGAATTACAAAGTGGGCAGTGGAAATCATGGGCGAGACAATCTCGTTCGCCCCTCGGAAGGCCATCAAGTCCCAAGTCTTGGCGGACTTTGTGGCTGAATGGGTCGACACCCAGCTCCCAACAGCTCCGATCCAACCGGAACTCTGGACCATGTTTTTTGACGGGTCACTGATGAAGATAGGGGCAGGCACGGGCCTGCTCTTCATCTCGCCCCTCGGGAAGCACCTACGCTACGTGGTGCACCTCCATTTCTCGGCGTCCAACAATGTGGCCGAGTACGAGGCTCTGGTCAACGGGTTGCGCATCGCCATCGAGCTAGGGGTCCGACGCCTCGACGCTCGCGGTGACTCGCATCTCGTCATTGACCAAGTCATGAAGAACTCCCACTGCCGCGACCCAAAGATGGAAGCCTACTGCGATGAGGTTCGGCGCCTGGAGGACAAGTTCTACGGGCTCGAGCTCAACCACATCGCCCGACGATACAATGAGACTGTGGACGAGCTGGCTAAGATAGCCTCGGGGCGAACAACGGTTCCCCCGGACGTCTTCTCCCGAGACCTGCATCAACCCTCCGTCAAGACCGACGACGCGCCCGAGCCCGAGAAGGCCTCGGCCCAGCCCGAGGCACCCTCGGCCCCCGAGGGTGAGGCACTGCGCGTCGAGGAGGAGCGGAGCGGGGTCACGCCTAATCGAAACTGGCAGACCCCGTACCTGCAATATCTCTAGGGGTGAAAACGGTCGAAAACGATCGGTAAACACAAAAACCATTTTCGTTTTCATATTTTTTTTCTCGGAAACGAGATCGAAAACGGTAACTCCGGAAATGAAAACGACATCGGTAATTCGAAAACATCGGAAACGAAAGTTCGGTACGAAAATTAGACCGGTTACGATCGAAATCTAAAAATTTGATCGGTAAAAAACTGTAACATGTACCCTCAATTGACTTCAAAAATTCACGCAAGTCATACATTTATATAAAATTAGTAATAATATATAAGGTAGGAGGTCATAATAAATAAATAAAGTAAGAAGTCATATAATAATAAAATCATTATTATGTATTTAAATAAAGTAGAATCAAGATGTGTATAATGATATGTCACTTACATTCTATTTGTACTCCTACTACTCAGTATAGTCAATATAATTAGTGTCCTCTTGGTACTTCTTAAGTTCTAGTGCAAATTATGAATATATGTATCAAGAGTAATAACAGGTAAGAAAACATAAATAAGATTTATAAAAGTTTCAAACAATTACAAACTATATACCATTAGATAGATCTTGATTTTAGAAAAATAATAAAATTAGTTTCATATTTTTCTAAGCTAAGAAGAATTTATTATGAATTTATAAAGATCAATTCAGATTTAATATTTTTTTCTGAAAAATACCGAATTTATTACCGACGGTAAAATACCGAGTAAAAACGGTAATTTCCGAAAACGGTCGAAAGAGACCCAAACCGTTTCCGATTCCGGGTTTTTCTACCGATTCCGTTTCCGTATTTTCGATAACCGTTTTCGTTTCCGTTTAGACCTAAATTCCGGTAAAACTTCGAAAACGATTTCCGGTATCCGAAAATTACCGTTTCTGTTTTCATCCCTAAATATCTCCACCGAGGAGAGCTACCCCTCGATCGAGCCGAAGCTCGGCGATTGGCGCGGCGCGCCAAGTCGTTCGTCTTGCGGGGGGACGGGAAGGAGCTCTACCACCACAGCCCCTCAGGCATCCTCCAGCGATGCATATCCATCGCCGAAGGCCAGGAGCTCTTACAAGAAATACACTCAGGGGGCTTGCGGTCACCACGCAGCGCCCCGAGCCCTTGTTGGAAACACCTTCTGACAAGGTTTCTACTAGCCGACCGCGGTGGCCGACTCCACTAGGATTGTCCGCACCTGCCAAGGGTGTCAATTCTACGCAAGGCAGACCCACCTGCTCGCTCAGGCTCTGCAGACAATACCCATCACCTGGCCGTTTGCTGTGTGGGGTCTGGACCTCGTCGGTCCCTTACAGAAGGCACCCGGGGGCTACGCGCACCTGCTGGTCGCCATCGACAAATTCTCCAAGTGGATCGAGGTCCGACCCCTAAACAGCATCAGGTCCGAACAGGCAGTGGCATTCTTCACCAACATCATCCATCGCTTTGGGGTCCCGAACTCCATCATCACCGACAACGGCACCCAGTTCACCGGCAGAAAGTTCCTGGACTTCTGCGAGGATCACCACATCCGGGTGGACTGGGCCGCCGTGGCTCACCCCATGACGAATGGGCAAGTAGAGCGTGCCAACGACATGATTCTGCAAGGACTCAAGCCACGGATCTAGAACGACCTCAACAAGTTCGGCAAGCGATGGATGAAGGAGCTCCCCTCGGTGGTCTGGAGTCTGAGGACAACGCCGAGCCGAGCCACGGGCTTCACACCGTTCTTTCTAGTCTATGGGGCCGAAGCCATCTTGCCCACAGACTTAGAATACGGTTCCCCGAGGACGAGGGCCTACGACGACCAAAGCAATCGAGCTAACTGAGAAGACTCACTGGACCAGCTGGAAGAGGCTCGGGACATGGCCTTACTACACTCGGCGCGGTATCAGCAGTCCCTGCGACGCTACCACGCCCGAGGGGTTCGGTCCTGAGACCTCCAGGTGGGCGACTTGGTGCTTCGGCTACGGCAAGACGCCCGGGGGCGGCACAAGCTCACGCCTCCCTGGGAAGGGCCGTTCGTCATCGCCAAGGTTCTGAAGCCCGGGACATACAAGCTGGCCAACAGTCAAGGCGAGGTCTACAGCAACGCTTGGAACATCCAACGGCTACGTCGCTTCTACCCTTAAGATGCTTTCAAGTCGTTCGTACACCTTATTCACACACAAAGTCTAACCATCAAGAAAGGGTCAGCCTTGCCTCGGCAAAGCCCGACCCTCCCTCGGGGGCTAGAAGGGGGGAACCCCCTCTCGTCAAAATTTTCCTCGAAAAAAGTCTTCCATCAAAAAGGCTTTCGCGTCTCCCGGCTATATCAGTAACAGGACCCCAAGAAACGAATAAGGGCGCATGTAAGTGGCAAGGCCGACCGAGCCGAGGGACTCCTACGCCTCTGGGATACGGATACCTCACTTGTCACCTACCACGAAAAATGACTCTTACTTGGGCAAGCTACCCAGCTACTGACGAACGGGTCCGGATACGCAAAACGGAAGGAAAAGAAGCACAACCTTATATTATGATAATAAAGTGTTCGGGCCTCGGCAGCCGCAAAAGACACATATGCATTCAAAGAAAACTGCTCTGGTAGAGTCAGGCGTCGCACGGAGAAGGAGCCGCGCCCTCGGCTTTGTCCCCACCTTCGGCAAGATCCGCCCCGGCCTCGGACGACGGCGCAAGCGGGAGGATCTCTGCCTCGAAGGTGGTTGCCAGCACCGCGCTTGGGCCCGCGGCGGCCGCGTCGAGCCTCTGAACTTCGTCCAGGGCGGCTTCATCTTCATCGGGGAGGCAATACCCCTCGCTGACCCGCTCCAGATCCACGACATAGTGGGAAGCAAGCACGGCGAAGGCCCGCCTAACGCCGTGATGCAGCGCCTCGCGGAGTCTGCCACGCGCATGGTCACCCAAGGCCTGCATGCGACTTTGGGGGGAGCTTCTCGAGGGGAAGTCGTCGAAACCAAAGACCCGGTAGAAGGCTGAAATGGCCTCGGACATGGCCGCATGGTCGGCCTCCCTCTGCTCGGCCGCCTGAGCAAGCGCCTTGGTGGACTTATCAAGGGCAGACTCGAGCTCTACGAACAGCCAAAGCGGAAGACCTCAAACACAAGTTGAGGAACCGAGCTGAAACAAAACTTAAAACAGCCAAGACATACCTCCGGCTCAGGCACGCTGCTCCGAGGATGTGGCTTGGGCCACGGCTAAGTCTGCTGCAAGGGCTCCGGCCCGAGCAGACGCCTCGGCTAACTGGGCTTCAAGAGCCTCAGCCCGGCCCCAAGATTGGTCCCGCTCGCCGGTGACCTGGTCAAGCTCCGACTACCGCCGCTGCTGCCTCTGCTCCCAGATCGACACAGAGCAACCGAAGGTCCACCACCTCGGCGCTCTGTTGGGAGAGGCGCGCGGTAGCCCTGGCAAGCGTGGTCCTCAGGGACCGCAGCGAACCCCAGACATCGACCTCGCGGCGGATGAACGACGACTTGGCGGCGCTCAGATCCGTCAGATCCTGAGAGAAGGAAGCAGGGCATCACAAAGAACGGCTTGATCACGAGAAAGGTATGCCCGAAATCATTACCTGGAGGATCTTAGGAATGTCCCTGCAAAGGACCTCCAAGGTCGACCGGAGCGACCCCGCCGTTGCCTCGGCACACTCATGAAGCCCGTCCCAAGACTGCTCCTCCCGCTCATCGTCAAGAACGAAGAGGGGATCCGAGGCCCCACGGGTCCGAAACCGAAGCAACTGGCGCCGCCCCTCGGAACTGCGCTGCGCAGGGACAAGGGTGCCGCTCGACGGGACGGGTCGCGGTCCTGCGCCCCCCTCCTCTGAGGCACCAAGTAGCGACGCCTCGGCCATCTCAGCATCGGCGGCGACGGGTGGCTCCACGGCCAGAACGGCAACAACCTCGGCAGCAGCCGGCGCCAGCGCCGGCAGCATGTCTGGTGGGCCCGAGACCACGGCCGTGCCAGCAGCCTCCCCCAGCGCGACGGCCACCTCGACAGAAGAGTCAGCCTCGGGAGCCCACCCCGCGGCAACTGGTGCCGCCTGAGCCCCCCGCTGTGGGGCGTCTTGCGAGGAGGTCAGCTGGCCGGCGAGGCTCGGTGCGGCACTAGCTGCGGAAGCCGACGCCGTCTTGAGGACCTTCCGGGGAGCCAGATCGGTCGAACCGTGACTCCGCTTGCTAAGGAGAAAAGGAAAATCAGGGTTGGGACATACGAAGGAGGAGCCTGGACGAAGATATCCTAAGATACTTACCCACTCCGAGCCACGATCAATCGTGCCTGTGGGGAGGTCTCTCGAACCTCGATCCCCGAGGGTACCGCCGAGGTCTGCCCCGCTGCCAGCTTCAGTACCGTCCTCGCCTTGGGCGCCCGAGGCACCCGAGGGACGGACTGCCCAGAAGCAGCCACGACGACCCGAGGATCGCCCTCCTGCGCAGTCGGCACAGGCGACGGTTCTCGGGGAACAGGCAGCTCGGCCTGACTCCCCAGGATCACCTCAACTTCCCCGGCCGAGGGGTCAAGTACCGCCTCGGTCTGCCCCCACTCTTCGGACCGGGACCCCGACGTCTCGGCCCCGGAAACCGACGGCACCAGCCCGCCCGGGGGCTGGCTTGACGACCCCTGGCCCAGCCTCAGATCCGGGCTGAGGCCAAGGCGGGCAGCCATGTCGTCGTCTTCATCGTCGTCTTCATTGTCGTCGTCGTCAGGCGTCTCCGGCGACGGCTCCCTCGGGAGCCCATCCCTCTCCTGCCGACGACGGAGCCTTTCCAAGGCGTCCCGAGCCCGCGTCCGCTCGCGGGCCCGAGCCTTCTTCGTGTCCTTTTTCTCCTTCCTCTTCTCCGCGACAACCCTCCGCGTAGCTCGGTCCACCGCGTCCTCCGGGACCGGTGGCAGGGAAGACTTGTGATGCTCTACCTCCTGGAGACAGACGAAAAGTCTCGGCTGTGAGAACCGAGGGCAATCTGACGCAAGGAGAAAGAAGGAGCGGACACTCACCAGGGACACACACCCACGGTCAGGACGCATCAAGGGCTGGGAAAGGGCGCCGGCGTCCGGCTTCCCCAACGTGACGGCTACCCGCCTGTGGAGGTCGTCGGCGGGAAGGGGATCCGAGGACATCCGCAAACCCTCCAAGTCGGCCCCCGGCATCATCTCCCAAAGCGGCAGCCGCCGCTCCGTCAAGGGAAGCACCCTCCGGCGATGAATGGCGGCAACCACTCCCGCAGCGGTGAGCCCTCCTTTCCGCAACTCCTCCAGGGCCTTCAGAAGGGGCTGGAGATTCTTCTGTCTGTCGCGCGGGGTCCCGTAGCACCAATTATCGGCGGCGACGGTCACCACTCGCTGAGAAAACGACAGGAGCCTCCCGTCGTCATTTCGGAGATAGAACCACCGGCGCTGCCACCCTTTGTTCGAGGACGCAAGGATGGCGGGGATATACTGCGGCGCCCGCGCCTGCCTCAACTAGAGGATGCAGCCACCAGCCCGCACTGCCGTGCGGACCCTTCTCTCTCCCGTCGGCGAGGCAAAAAGCTCCACGGAGAAGAGATGAATCCACAAGTCCCAGTGAGGGTCAATCCCCAAGTATCCTTCACAAACCGCCACGAAGATGGCGGCTTGCGAGATGGAGTTAGGACTGAGGTTATGCAGCTCCACCCCGTAGACATGCAGAATCGCATGCATAAAACGGCTTGCCGGCACTCTGAACCCCCGCTCGTGAAAGGAGACGAAGCTCACGACATACCCCGGCGGCGGGGACAGGGCGGCTCCGCTCGAAGGGGCCATCCACTCCGGCTGCGAGTCACCGGAGAGAGGGCGAAGCAAACCCTTAGCAACAAGGGCCTCCAGGTCATCCGCCGTGACGGTGGAGAAAGGCCACGGGTCGCGCGGCGAAACAATGGTCACCCGGTCGGCCATCACCAAGCAGAAGAGGTGGCGGCGGAAAGGACTGGGTGAGCGGTTTCCTTTCTCTGGCTATTCCCTTGGGTTGCGAAAACCTAAGAAGGAGGCAAATAGCAGAGTAAAAAACCGTCGCCGGTCCCTCTCCCAAATATATAAAGGCCCAGGCGAGACCCATTCAACACTTCGCCCGAACCCGCCGAGGGATTCAAAACTCGAAGCGAAACGCCCGTTCCTCGAACGGCTCGCGCACGCGCAACGGACGTCCTGTGAACCACTCGTCCCGTGGCATTAACTCTGCGGCAGGGCGGGTGGCACCTTTGGCGGGCGAAGCAGGCGACGCTTCACCTTCGCCATAATGATCGCGTCAAAAAAGGTGCGCCACATCATTCGACTTCGTATTCTTTTTCCACTTCCTCTTTCTCTCTCTTGCCGCAGGGACCGGGAAAGGGGATACCCCGAAAGGGATCCTTCTCCGCGAAGGAAGCGGGCCTCGAGCCCCATTACTGATCAGAGGTTCAAAGGCTGGCCCCTCGGAAGGGTTCAACAGCCGCCTCAGAGCGCTCGGGCTCCGTGCCCACTACTGGTCAGAGGTTCGAAGGCCGGCCCCTCGGAAGGGTTCAACGGCCACCTCAGGCCACTCAGGCTCCGCGCCCACTACTGATCAGGGGTTCGTAGGCTGGCCCTCGAAGGGTTCGACAGCCGCCTCAGACGCAGAGCGAGGGATGACCTTGGGTACGTTCGATACATAACCAAGGCTCGGGCTACGCTCCTGAGGTACCCTAGGACATTTCCGAGACCAACGGGAATGATTTTGTAACGGAATCCCACCAGAGGGAGGCATCGAGCCCTCGGACCCCGTCAAAAGGGGACCGGGTCCGGCAAATCACCCGCAGGTACTTTTGGAGCGCGCCTCTGGGCCACTAGCCGACCCCTAACAAATGGGGCACGGGCGTCCACTCGGATTACCCGTTAGCAGCTCACTGGAGACACCATGTTCGGCGCCCTCCAAGGGCAACATGGCGCTTTCCCCTCTCCTCCTTGCGGAAAGGCGACGCAGGGGCGTATGTAAAAAAGTTGAGTCTGTCCTTGACCGTCCTCTTGCTCTGTGCGGAGGCTCGAGGGCTGCTCTCGCAACCCCGGCTCCGGCCAAACCGTTGACAACGTCAACATACCAGCCCGAGAACTTGGGACTCGACTGTGCACCCGCGCTACGACCAGTTCGCATGAGGGAACAACCAGACCGGCCGAAGCATCGCGAAACACATTAAGACCTCCAAGGAGTCAAACCACTCCTCCGAGGCCTCGGGGGCTACACCCAGCGGGTGCGCTCGCGCGCACCCACCGGAACGAAACACAACCAAGAAAGGCCGGTCCCCTTGCAAAAAAGTGCGACAAAAGCCTCCAAGCGAGTATTAACACTCCCTTTGAGGCTCGGGGGCTACTGTCGGGGACCATAATTAGGGGTACCCCCAAGGCTCCTAATCTCAGCTGGTAACCCCCATCAGCACAAAGATGCAAAGGCCTGATGGGTGCGATTAAGTCAAGGCTCGGTCCACTCAAGGGACATGATCTCGCCTCGCCCGAGCCCAGCCTCGGGCAAGGGCAGCCGACCCCGGAGGGTTCACGTCTCGCCCAAGGGCCCCCTCAAGCAACGGACACACCTTCGGCTCGCCCGAGGCCCAGTCTTCGCCAAGAAGCAACCTTGGCCAGATCGCCACACCGACCGCACCGCAGAAGCATTTAATGCGAGGATGGCCTGACACCTTATCCTGACGCGCGCCCTCCAGTTGACAGAGCCGAAGTGACCGCAGTCACTTCGCCGCTCCACTGACCGGCCTGATGAGAGGACAGTGCCACCTGCGCCGCTCCGACTGCTGTGCCACTCGACAGAGTGAGGCTGACAGCAGCCAAGTCCGGCCTCGGGCGCCATAGGAAGCTCCGCCTCGCCCGACCCCAGGGCTCGGACTCGGCCTCGGCCCCGGAAGACGACGAACTCCGCCTCGCCCGACCCCAGGACTCGGCCTTGGCCCCGAAAGACGACGAACTCCGCCTCGCCCGACCTTTGGGCTCGGCCTCGGCCCCAGAAGACGACGAACTCCGCCTCGCCCAACACCAGGGCTCGGACTCAGCCCTGGCCTCAGCCGACGGTCTCCGCCTCGCCCGACCCGGGGCTCGGACTCTACCTCGACCACGGAAGACAGACTCGACCTCGACCTCGTAGGAGCCTCCGCCTCGCCCGACCCAGGGCTCGGACTGACCACGTCACAGGGGGCCATCATTACCCTACCCCTAGCTAGCTCAGGCTATGGGGAACAAGACCGGCGTCCCATCTGGCTCGCCCCGGTAAACAAGTAATGATGGTGCCCCGCGTGCTCCATGACAACGGCGGCTCTCAGCCCCTTACGGAAGCAAGGAGACGTCAGCAAAGACTCGACAGCCCCGACAGCTGTCCTTCCGCCAGGCTCAAGCGCTCCTCCGACGGCCACAACATCTCATGAACAGGGTGCCAAAACCTCTCCGGCTGCCACGACGGCATGTACTTAGGGCGCTAGCTCCTCTCTGCTAGACACGTTAGCACACTGCTACACCTCCCATTGTACACCTGGGCCCTCTCCTTACGCCTATAAAGGGAAGGGCCAGGGCACTCGTATGGAGGGTTGGCCACGCGGGGGAGGACGGGACGGCGCGTACAGGCCTCTCGCTCCCTCCCACGCGGACGCTTGTAACCCCCTACTGCAAGCGCACCCGACCTGGGCGTGGGACAAACACGAAGGCCGCAGGTTTCCCCTTTTACGCCTGTCTCCCTCTGGCCTTCCCCCCCCCTTCGCGCTCCATCTCGCGCCGACCCATCTAGGCTGGGGCATGCGACGACAATTTACTCATTGGTTCAGGGATCCCCCGAGGTCGAAACGCTGACAATATGCAAATAGAAAAATAAGGTATGATTCTAGCTTTAGTAAATTGTTTTTGGTACTAACATTATTCTACTAAGTGCTAGGAATCTTCTCAAAGAAAGTGAAATCAAATTGGAGAAGTTTGTCTAAGGCAATTCAAACTTGCATCAGCCTGCGGTGCTCTGAACTGTCCGGTGTGCACCGAACAGTTTCCGGTGCCCAGGCTGGCGCCCCGGCGAACTAGACGCTCTCGGAAAAAGTTGGGGGCACCGCGACTAAAATTCACCGGACTGTCCGGTGTGCCTGCCACGCTCACGCCAACGGTCAGCCACGCGATCAGCGGGCGACACGTGGACTCAGTCAACGGTCACCAGGTCGCACCGGACTGTCCGGTGCGCCACCGGACTGTCCAGTGTGCCACGAGGACCGGTGGCTGCAATGGTTAGCTTCGCCAGATAAGGAAGGGAATCGTGCACTGTTCATTGTCCGGTGGCGCACCGGACTGTCCGATGCGCCCACGGACAGAAGGCAACCAAAGCCTTCCAAATGGAACTCAAACGTCTCCTAGCTCACTTGGGGCTATAAAAGGGACCCCTAGGCGCATGGAGCAGTACACCAAGCATCCATTAAACATCCTACAACACCTAGACTTCGCAAGCACGTATTTGATTCATTGCTATAGAGATTTGAGCATTTCTTTGAGCTATAACTCCGCTGCGTTGTTTTGTGTGCTCAGTTCTTGACTTGTGTGCGTGTTGTTGCTAGGACTCTAGTTCTTGTGTGTGTTTCTATTCCCTCCCTTACTCTTTTGGTTCTTGTGATCAATCTTGTAAGGGTGAGAGACTCCAACTTATGGAGATTCCTCACAAAGGGAATACTTGAGAAAAGGAAGAAAACCATGGTACTCAAGTTTGATCTTTGGATCACTTGATAGGGATTGAGTGCAATCCTTGACCGAAGGAGGTCACCACAACATGGAGTAGGTATTGGCCAAACCACGGGATAAAATCAGCGTGTCACTTGTGCATCTTTCTATCGTGATATTTTCTTCCATAGAGTTCTCACTTATTCATTTGTGCTATTGTTCCTAAGTTCAATACACATCCTAAAGGAACAATCAAGTGAAGAGTTCTATTCCCTCCATTCATATCACTTTGGTTTTAATCCAACTAACATTTATTATAAACCAAGTTTGTGTTGTTTAGATTTCATTTTTACAGGATCACCTATTCACCCCTCTCTAGGTGCTATCAATTGGTATCAGAGTCGTACTCTTCATTCAGGGACTAACCGCCCAAAGAGATCAATCCTAAAGGCAAGGGGATGGTGATCAACGACAAGGAGAAGGATACTCTTTATGTTGATGAGCCAAAAGGTGATAAGCCCACCGACTCAGGCTCAAACAACAAGAAGAAAGATGGGAAGAAGAGGCGCATCAAGAAGATCATCTACTACGATAGCGACACCTCCTCTTCTTCACCAAGGGACGACGATTACGACGACTCGTGCACAAAAAAAACAATTAATCAAAATTATTCATTTGATTATTCTCGCATGCCGTACAATCCAAATGCACATTTATTGTCTATTCCACTCGGTAACCCCCCCCCCACTTTGATGGAGACGACTACTCCTTTTGGAGTCATAAAATGCGTAGTTATTTATTCTCTCTCCATCCTAGCATTTGGGAAATAGTGGAAAATGAAATGCATTTTGATAGTAGTGATAATCATGTATTTATTAATGAGCAAATTCATAAGAATGCCCAGGCTACTGAGAGCACCTAGAGGGGGGTGAATAGGTGATCCTGTAAAAATCAAACACTACTAGCCACAAAACTTAGTTATGAAGGAGTTAGTGCGACTAAGTAGCTTTGAGGCGAGTTCTTGTGAACACGAACAATCACAAAGAGATCAACACAAGACACACGATTTTTATCCCGTGGTTCGGCCAAGTCACACTTGCCTACTTCCACGTTGTGGCGTCCCAATGGACGAGGGTTGCACTCAACCCCTTTCAAGTGATCCGATGATCAACTTGAATACCATGGTATTTTCCTTAGAGTATTTTTCCCGTTTGCGAGGAATCTCCACAACTTGGAGTCTCTCGCCCTTACAATAGATATCACAAAGAAAGCACGGAGTAAGGTTGGGAAGAGCAACCCACACAAGACTCAAATACACAGCACACCCACGCACACAAGTGAAGACTCGAGCTCAAATGACAACATAGGGTTCACGACTCGAATGGAGCTCAAATCTCTAACACAACAAAGCGAATGCGCGGGAGCAGAGTCTGGATGCCTTAGAATACTTAGTGAATGCTTGGGTGACTCCTCCATGCGCCTAGGGGTCTCTTTTATAGTCCCAAGGCAGCTAGGAGCCGTTGAAGACAATCTTGGAAGGCTAATCTTGCCTTCTGTCGTGTGGTGCACCGGACAGTCCGGTGCACCACCGGACAGTCACTGTAGTTGTCCGGTGCACGATTGCCTTCCAAAAAAGGCGCAGTCAACCGTTGCAGCTTCGGGCCCGATGGCGCACCGGACACTGTCCGGTGCCCCCTGCCCGACCGTTGGTGCGGGCCACGCGTCGCCCGCGGATTGCGCGGCCGACCGTTGGCTCACCGGACAGTCCGGTGCACCACCGGACAGTCCGGTGAATTATAGCCGTACGCCGCTCATCTTTTCCCGAGAGCGGCCTTTTCACCGGAGACCAGCCTGGCACACCGGACACTGTCCGGTGCACCACCGGACAGTCCGGTGTGCCAGACTGAGCTGAGTTTTGGCTGCACCGAGCCAAGTCTTTTCGGTTTCTTTTCTTCTTCTTTTCTCACTGTTTCTAGCACTTAGATAACTTCATTAGTATTCAAAAACACATGTACTAAGTCTAGAAACATACCTCATGCCTTGATTTGCACTTTTTCAATCTTTGGTACATTAGGACTTAAAGAATATGTGTTGGGCACTTAATCACCAAAACATTATAGAAATGGCCCAAAGGCACATTTCCCTTTCAATCTCCCCCTTTTTGGTGATTTATGCCAACACAACCAAAAGCAACCAAAAGAAGTGCAACATCAATGCAATTGAGGACCAAATTGTTTTTTACTATTATTTGGCATATTTGGATCGCTCTTTGCCACCACTTGGTTTATTTTTGCAAATCAAATTCATTTTCCTATCTCTAAGTCAAACTCACTTGTTTGGGCATAAAGATAGATAATCCAAGAGTGAAATTGATCAAGTGCCAAAAACTCCCCCTTTTTCCCATAATCATAAATTCTCCCCCACAAGAGACCAAATTTTGCAATAAGAGTATTTTGGACAAATCAAAAGTTCTAACTCTATTGTTTTCAAAATTCACAAGTGGTATCTAATCCATTTGCTTTGGCCTTAATTTCTCCCCCTTTGGCATTAAGCACCAAAACATGATCATTCTTGGCCCTTTAACCCCATTGCCTCACCAAGATGGTCAATTAAGAGCAAAAAGGCAATAAGAGCATAAGTATGAACTTGGAATTAAATACACCAATACCGGAGTGCAATGGAAGTCTTTGCAACGTCCAAGTCCATTTTCCCTTTCAATGCACCTTTGAGACTACATCAAGAGTACTCAAACACATAGGTTAGTCTCAAAGGGTCAAGTTGTAGCACATCTCCCCCTTAATATATGCATCACTAGCAATTGGACTTGTGAGGTCCGGGGAGATCTCGTACAACTTGAGCACCACAAATAAACAATAATGGATTTAAATACATAAAGTAACATGATCAAAGGCATAGAACACATGTATGCTATAGATCAATCCAAGTTACGCGAATCTAAGACATTTAGCTCACTACGCAACATGCAAAAAGTTTTCTCATCCAACAACTTTGTAGATATCGGCTAGCTGGTTCTCGGTGCTAACATGGTACACCTCGATATCTCCCTTTTGCTGGTGGTCTCTCAGGAAGTGATGCCAGATGTCTATGTGCTTAGTGCGGCTGTGTTCAACAGGATTATCCGCCATGCGGATTGCACTCTCATTGTCACATAGGAGTGGGACTTTGCTCCGATTGTAGCCAACGTCCCGAAGGGTTTGCCTCATCCAAAGTAGTTGCACGCAACACTGTCCTGCGGCAACATACTCGGTCTCAGCGGTGGATAGGGCAATAGATGTTTGTTTATTTGAACTCCAAGACACCAGGGACCTTTCTAGGAATTGGCACGTCCCTGATGTACTCTTCCTATCAACCTTGCATCCAGCATAATCGGAGTCTGAGTATCCAATCAAGTCAAAGGTAGACCCCTTTGGATACCAGATCCCGAAGCAAGGCGTAGAAACTAAATATCTAAGAATTCGCTTAACGGCCACAAGGTGATATTCCTTGGGGTCGGATTGATATCTAGCACACATGCATACAATTAGCATAATGTCCGGTCTACTAGCACATAAATAAAGCAAAGAACCTATCATAGACCGGTATGACTTTTGATCAACGGACTTACCTCCTTTGTTGAGGTCGACATGCCCGTCGGTTCCCATTGGTGTCTTTGCAGGCTTGGCGTCCTTCATCCCAAACCTATTGAAGATCTTGAGTGTACTTCGTTTGGGAGAGGAAGGTGTCGTCCTTGAGTTGCTTCACTTGGAACCCAAGGAAGTAGGTCAACTCGCCCATCATCGACATCTCGAATTTTTGTGTCATCACCCTGCTAAACTCCTCACAAGACTTTTGATTAGTAGAACCAAATATTATGTCATCGACATAAATTTGGCACACAAAAAGGTCACCATCACAAGTCTTAGTGAAAAGAGTGGGATCAGCTTTCCCAACCTTGAAAGCATTAGCAATTAAGAAATCTCTAAGGCATTCATACCATGCTCTTGGGGCTTGCTTAAGTCCATAGAGCGCCTTAGAGAGCTTGAACACATGGTCGGGGTACCTGTCATCCTCAAAGCCAGGGGGTTGTTCCACATACACCTCCTCCTTGATTGGCCCGTTGAGGAAAGCGCTCTTCACATCCATTTAAAACAACCTGAAAGAGTGGTGAGCGGCATAGGCTAATAATATTCGAATAGACTCTAGCCTAGCCATAGGAGCAAAAGTCTCCTCGAAATCCAAACCTGCGACTTGGGCATAACCTTTTGCCACAAGTCGAGCCTTGTTTCTTGTCACCACTCCGTGCTCGTCTTGCTTGTTGTGGAACACCCACTTGGTTCCCTCAACATTTTGCTTTGGATGTGGCACCAGGCTCCAAACTTCTTTCCTCTTGAAGTTGTTGAGCTCTTCCTGCATGGCCAACACCCAGTCCGGATCCTGCAAGGCCTCTTCTACCCTGAAAGGCTCAATAGAAGAGACAAACGAGTAATCCTCACAAAAATTAGCTAAACGTGAGTGAGTTGTTACTGTAACACCCCAGGTGTTACCAGGGTGCTGGCTTCCTAATGGCACATATACCTATTATCACATGTGGTTAAAACTTGGAGGAGAGGGAGCACTTAAGACCTTGGAAGCATGAGTGAGTTAAGAAATGCCAAGGACCAAAGCATTACCCAAGCTTTTAGGCAATAATCACCTTGGGCCAGGAAGGATTGAACCTTGGGCCCCCTCTCTTGAAGCCTTTAGTTGAGAGAAAGATTAGGCAAATGCACATTTCATAATTTAAACCCTTAACCAAAGTTTAAGAGTACCAAAATGTTTACAAAAGACAGTAAAGGAACTTTACAAAAAGACCCCTATAAGACCCCTAAATCAGCCCCCAAGTGGAGAACACTATGGAATCACCCCCATTCCTTCTAAGTCCAAAATCAACCTTAATCTAGAGATCATGGGTGTTCACCTAGCTAATGGCACCAAAACCCCAGGGTCTAAATAACAAAAAGGAGCCAAATTATCTAAGGAACCCCCTGGAAGAGTTTGAACCCAAGCCAAGACCGTTTGACACGAGTTGGCACCTGTTTTGTCTCGGGTTGAACAGTGCAGACAGACAAGACTTGGCGCCACCATATCTTCTAAACTAGACCCGATCTTCCCTTGGAACTCACATGAACTAGGTAGCCCTAGGCGCAGGGAATAAATCTTACACAAGCCATATGGCAAGATTCGCACGTTTGGCTGCTCAGCAGGCGCAAGAACAAGGGCAGAAAGCAACAGCCACGTGTTCGACGCGCTCTGGGCTCGCCAGAGCACGCCCGACGCGTGCCCCGCATGCCCCGCGTCGCGCCAAAGCCAAGCCGGCGCCATGGCCCGCATCCGCGCCTATAAAGCACCCAGGGACTTCGACCGTACCCTTCCGCACGCGCTCGACCTCACCGGAGCCCAAAACCACCGGCGTTTGCCCGTGCACGGCGTGTCCACGACCGCCCGATCCCCCTACCACCGTAGACCGGCCAACAGGACCCTTCCCAACCCCGTCCAACCCTCGGAGAAGACTGTGCACACCTCGGTGAAGCTCCCCGAGCGAGGAATCGGAGTTTGCTTCGCCGGAGAGGCCAGTCCACGGTCGCCGGACTCCACCCGACCGCCGGTGAGCGTAGACCGGGTAATCCTCTGCTCCATTCTTCGATTCCTTGTGCACATAGTCTCTACGACACCCCGTGAAGCTCACCATGCCACTGGATTGAACTAGATCGCCGTGGTTTGGCCGGAGCTCCCACCGCCGATGAGAGCACCCGCCTGCGCGCGTGGACCGGACGATTCCGGCCACCCCCGCCGTCGAGCCGTACACCGTTGTGACCGCCAGGACCTCCTGGAGCCAACCCCGCCCCTCGCCGGACCTCTCTCGCCTCCGGTAAGCCGCACCGCCCTTTTCTTTCTCGCGGGTACTGTTTAAACCTACGGAGGGACCGCTGGGGAGAAGAAGAGAAGGCTAGGGGGTTTTGCGCATTGTCAGTGACTCAGATGAATAGTAGCGTGGGGGTATAACTGAGAGAGTTAGTTTGGAAATAACTCGAGGACTTCGGTGCAAAGTGGTTTTTCCAGGAAACCTTTTATTAAATCTGATTTAAATTCAAACAGAACTTGAATAATTCATATTTTCGGTTTTATTCACCCAAATCAAGTCAAACCAATTTTGCCAGGTTTTAAATAATGTAAACTACCTAAGAAAAATATGAAACCTCTAAGTGCTACAGAAAACTTTAGGGTTCTGATTTAAAATTTGATTTGGCCAAAAGCTAAATAATAGGAGGAAAAATAGTTGCACTATTTAACTGAGGTTAAGAAAATTTAGAGAAGTACTTGACCACCTACTGACCTATTTAAAAATGATAAACCCCTTTGTACACCCCATTAAGGTAGAGTTTGCCATTTATTTTACATTGTGCTTAAGGTTAAATAAAATAGGAAAGGTAAATTAAATAAAGAACCAGGGAGCCCCCATATTTTTATTAGTCTACTTATTCAGCATAGTTCACTAGAAAAATCTATTATGCTCTGGTTTAGTACAAAATAACTGGGATACCTTTTATTTTAAGAAAATAAGGAAGACTTAGAAAAACTCTAGAAAAATAACCCCAAGGTGAAAACACCCTAAACCTTGGGATAATTAATGTTTTGCTATTAAGAACATAGGAAAAATATGAAATCTGCTGTTTGACATTTTTCAAATAGCAAGGCAGTAGAAAGTGCCTTTTTGGCATTTAACTTTAGAAAATCACAACTAAATGACCATCAATGAACTTGCTGTGATTTTTGTCACAGAAGCTTGTTATTACTGATAGATGCCAACAAAAATGACACTTAGGATAGAACCCACTCCTAGTTAAGAGTTGTAGTGCAAAGTGACCCCCTTTGCCCAACTTTTGTTATTTTTGTCCAAGGAATAGCCTTTCTATTCTGAACCTCAAATTCCTAGAATAGGCTATAGTGACCAATGGCAAGCCACTGTAATTTTTACAGAATTTTTGGAAAAAGTTAATTCACTGTTGTAGTTCAAACCTACACTAGAATTCATAAATAGAAAATAAAGAAAGGGAAAATGAATAATGGAAATTAGTGTCATCCTAAAACCCTTTGTAAATTGTCCACTGAAATATATAAGGGAAATACCAATCCACTATGCTTATCCTTAACAAAACCTAAACCTAGAGTGATAAGCATAAACCACTAAAAGCCACGTATGACTAAGAAACCCTAAGTTGCTAACTAACTTAGCTCTTCTTCCTTTAACATAATATTGTTAAATCTTGCATAATCATGAAATACATATTCATTGCATTTCAATAGACTGCAACCTCGCTGACGGAGAGTACGTCCTCGTGCCGGAGCAAGGAGCTGCTCAAGAGGTAGCCCCGGATCCAGCACCAGAGCCTGCACCAGAGGATCTGGCTGCCACTGCTTTAGAAGGCAAGCCCCGGTTTTATGCATAACCTGTTATTTATTCTATTTTACCATACTTAATGATTGTAGGATTGAATGTGCACTTAGGTGTAGGAGTTGTTTGAAACCCTAGTTGCATGATCTCAGGAATCCTATTGAGATGAATACTAGTATGCTAGGTCGAGTAGTTGCTTTATTAATCAGGATCTCGGTAGAAGTCGAGTGATTTTCTAGCACTCACGCGAGGTCAGGAATTGGTTGTACCCACTTTCACATCATAATGATGCTGGTCTGTGGACAACAATCCATGGGGATTGGTTGTCTACGAGGTGGAAAATTGAAATAAGGATTAACATGCGGATACCTGTGTCAAGCGTTTGAATGTACTAAGCACATGCCGAGAAATATGGTAAATCGGTAAGCCTAGTACCTGAGTGAACCTGCCCGCAGACATATCCCCTCACGCGACCTGAGACGTGGTCTCCCATTCCGGTTATGGTGGGTACAAGTGCGGTCACTGCACGACGGCAGTCGGGGTCAGTGAGGCATTGTACGCCAAGGCGGTGAGCCCTGCTGTTGCCAGGGAATCGATGGGGACGGTTGATGTGTGTGGGGACGGAGTGCCCCTACATGTCGTGTGTTTAGGTTTACCTTGCAAGGATAAAAACTCGATTCGAATCGTCTGCTTCTCGCAGCTAATGAGAATGCTTGATCCATTGTACTGCATTGAGTAACAAGTGGAAATATGATGAGTTGATACAAGATGTTGTTTGCTAAAAATGTTTGCTACTATGTATGAGTAGATAGTACATATTTAGCCTTAAGAGAGTCACAATTAAACTTGACAAAGCTAAAACTTGATTTAGAAACTCAGCTAGTGCTTTTGGCAACCAAACCCCACAGCCAAACAGCTGCATGTCTAGAGGTAGAGGAGTAGACTCCTCACACCAGGTAAGTCTAGCTGAGTATTAGTATACTCAGCCTTGCTTGTGGCATAATTTTTACAGGTTCTCTGGAGGACATGGTTGCTGGAGTGACTTGGTCGTCCATCTTGCCACCGGGTTGGACTGTTGAGTGGGACCCCGCCTCGGCTGAGGAGGAGCATGAGGAGTGATGGGACAGGCTTCCCCATCTCTCTGTTTATTTATCGTTAGTTTCATTCCGCTGCACTTCGAACAATGATGACTACTTTTGCAAAAACTCCGATGATGATGTAATAACTTGATACTCCTTAATGTATGGTTTTATGCTTTATTGTATTTGCTCTGTGACTCACCACCGAGTGAGATTGTGGTACTTGATCCTGTCAGTGGCCTCGTCAGACTAGATCCAAGGGATTGACGGGTTATTCCCATTTAAGTGTGGTCTAGCCTCTAGGGCGGGACTTGGGCACTTAAGTCGGAATAATTCGGGCAGTTCCGCCACAGCTGGTATCGGAGCTTGTACCACCACAGAGGAATCAATAAACTATAAATATCATCCTTTTCCAAAGTAAAACTTGATAGAAACAAATGTTGGATAGATCGTAGGACGATCGGGATAGACCTAGGACGTGAAGCCTTAGGAGGATAGAGGGATAGTTAGGTGGCCAAGTGATTAAGCCCTATAGACTACTATAAGGGATGGGAGTTCTTCCCTATTCCCTTTATATTGATGTGAGATCATTCAGGACGAGCATGCATGCATTCTTAATTAAACTAATGGATAATTGAGTAAGGACTTTAATACAAACTGATGACCAACTAAGTACCCCAGTACCATTGTTACAGTTAGAAAGAGGCTGAGTTGTTGTTCCTTTTCTTTTTATAATTCTTTTCCTTTTACTTATGCTTAACCGTACACAGATGACTTCTCACGGATCCTCGGACGAAGGGAATGCACTGTCCCACACTGACGGGCTTGCACGAGAGGGCTTTTCCCGTATTTTGTGGGAGGTACTTCAGGGAGCTGGTTACACTACGCCTCCCCAGTACGCGGTGCAGCAGTTCGAGAAGCACCGAGTGCCCCACTGTAGGGTGAGGATGACCCTGGAGCCTCATCCCCTGCAGCCAGGCTGGCGTTCGTTGGACTCTGAGTCCTTTGGATACCAGGCTGAGGACACGATCGAGGCGATTGCTCTGCACGGGTTGACCACTTTCTGCGGATTCCACCCCTTGGAGCTGTCCACGCACCCCATTGGCTTGTTCCCCGCTGAGAAGGAGGACGACCCAATGTGGAAGGACCGAGTGGAGCATGCCAAGGACATCTGGGCTATCTACCCAGGTCAGACTGCTCACTTGACAGTGCGGTGCATGAATGCCCTGTACCGTCTGCAAGTGATGCGTGGTGAGGCAATGTCTCATCTGATGGCACTATTGGAGGCAACTAAGATCACCCTGGATAACAGAGAGGAGCTTGTGGTTGACTTATCCACTGAGATGGTGGAAAAGGACTTACAGGTGGAGCAGCTGTCAAATGAGATCCAAGAGCTGGAGGAATTAGTGGGGACCAGGGAGAACACCATCGAGGTTCTCGAGGATCAGCTTATCAACACCCAGCAGCAGCTTGCCGAGGCTAATGAGCACCTGGATATGCATCACCAGGAGATCCAGGACATGGAGGCCAACGAGGATGTCGACATCGAGGGAGGAGAGGAGCCTGCCTCCAGCTTGGACACTGTTGGCTCAGGGAGACCACCTTCCCCTGAGTCAAGTGTTGCCTTGTTCGCTCACTAGGTCTCAGGGGTAGAGTAGAAGTCGGTGATGGGGGGACTCCTCAAAGCTAGCTTAGCTTTTGCACCCTTGGGGTACTAGGCTAGATAGAGTTGAGTCTTTTGGGCTATTGATGTAATCATGATAAACTCTTTTGGAAGCATGGTTGATGGATGATGTCAGTCTTAATTTGAGAAGAAAAGTTTATGCCTTGTGAGATCCTTTATGTTTATGCAAGAATCTATCAATTTCACCTTTTGACTCTTTCATCGCGATTGAACCTTGAACCTTAAAGATGTGTTATTGAGAATATATGTGATTTTTCAGATGGCCGGGAGAGCGCGTCGTGGTCAAAATGAGCGCGTTCCTCCACCGCCGCCACCGCCTCCCACTCTGCAGGAGCTAATGGCTCAGCAGAATGAGATCTTGAGGTAGCTAGCTCAGCGCCAGCCACCACCTCAGCACTATGGTGGTGGAGATCATCAGCGTCACCCCGCGGCAGCCACCTACCAGGAGTTCCTCAGTACCCAGCCACCATTGTTCACCAGGGCAGAGGACCCACTAGATGCGGATGTATGGTTGAGAGTAGTGGAATCCAAATTCCCGCTACTCCATGGAGTTTGCACAGAGGTCACTAAAGTCAGGTTCGCCACCCAGCAGCTTCACGGACCCGCAAGGACTTGGTGGGACCATTTTCTTGCTATGCAGCCAGATGACCGAGAGGTGGAATGGAGAGAGTTCAAGGCAGCTTTCAGGGGCACCATATACCAGCCGGTATTATGGACCAAAAGCTCAACGAGTTTCTGGCACTCACTCAGGGAAACAGGATAGTGCTACAGTATGCTCAGGCCTTCAATGACTTGTGCCAGTACGCTGGGTATCATGCAGGCACAGACAAGAAGAAGAGGGACAAGTTCAGAAAGGGGCTCAGCACTAAGCTCCGTGACCGTCTCAACACCGTCAGGGCCAACAGCTATAATGAGTTAGTCAACATGGCCATTTCTCAGGAGGACTGTATCACAGCTCGTCAGGCGGAGAAGAAGAGGAAGACCCCTGTGGCAGGACCTTCAGCTCAGCCACATCGCTTCAGGATTGTATCTGACACTCAGAACAGGGGACCTCAGCAGCAGCAAGGGCGATGGGTGATCCGACCACAGCAGCAGCAACAGGCACCCAATCGCACCCAGTTTCCAGCATAGAGGAACAATCAACAGCAGCAGCAGCATCGTCAGGCAAATGACAACATGTGTTTTACATGTGGCAACACCGGACATTATGCCAAGAATTGCCCCAGAAACCAGCAGAGGCAGGGGCAGAATGTTAATCAGAATCAAGGCAAGAGACAGAAGGTGCAAGTGAGGTAGGGCAGGCTGAACTTCACCACCATGGCTGATATTCCAGAGGGAGCACCCGTCATGACTGGTATCTTTACAGTTTTGAATTATCCTGCTATTATTATTTTTGATTCTGGTGCATCGCATAGTTTTATCAGTGCCAAATTTAGTGCCAAGTGTCAGTTACCTTTTCACCACACCAATGGGGGTATTACAATTTCAACACCAGGAGGCAGGGTTGCCACCTACCAAATCAACAAGAATGTGCCTATAAAGTTTGGTAGTCTGATAATTAAAACCAACCTCCTCATTTTGGGTTTGGATAGTGTGGATATCATATTGGGAACTGACTGGTTGACCAAACATCAGGCTGTGATGGATATTGCAGCTAGGGCCATTGAAGTAAACTCACCGACCTGTGGTGAAACCACATTATATTTGCCCGACCAGGGATGTACCCATTCTTGTGCCTTCGTTATGATCGAATCCCCAGTGGAATGGATCCCAGTGCTTCGTAACTACCTAGATGTTTTTCCGGATGAATTGCCAGGAATGCCACCTAATAGAGACATCGAGTTCGCAATTGAATTGCAACCCGGGACTGCTCCTATCTCTGAGAGACCCTATAGGATGCCTCCCGCAGAATTGGCAGAACTGAAAAAGCAATTGCAAGAGTTGTTGGACAAGGGATTCATTCGCCCAAGTACTTCACCGTGGGGATGTCCGGCCTTATTTGTGAAGAAAAAGGATGAGAGTTTGAGAATGTGTGTTGATTACCGCCCTCTCAATGCGGTGACCATCAAAAACAAATACCCACTGCCCCGCATTGATGTTCTGTTTGATCAGTTGGTGGGAGCCAAAGTGTTCTCCAAGATAGATCTTCGCTCGGGCTACCATCAGATCAAGATCCGTACCAGTGATATTCCCAAGACGGCTTTCTCAACCAGATATGGGCTTTATGAGTTTTTGGTGATGTCTTTTGGGCTGACCAATGCCCCGGCTTATTTTATGTACCTGATGAACTCAGTGTTCATGCCAGAGCTGGACAAATTCGTGGTCATTTTCATTGATGATATTCTGGTCTATTCCAAGAATGAAGCCGAGCACACCAAACATTTGCATACTGTACTTCAGAGGCTGCGCGACCATCAGTTGTATGCCAAATTGTCTAAATGCGAATTCTGGCTAAAGGAAATTAAATTCTTGGGTCACACAATTTCTCAGGATGAGATATCTGTTGATCCTGAGAAGGTACAAGAGGTGATGGATTGGAAGCCCTCGACTACAGTGAGGCAGATTCGGAGTTTTCTCGGATTGGCAGGGTATTATCGACGATTTATTCCGGATTTCTCCAGAATTGCCAAACCAATGACTGAACTGTTGAAGAAAGGAGTCAAGTATGATTGGAGCCAGAAGTGTGAAGAAGCCTTTCATACACTAAGGCAGCATTTGACAACAGCCCCAGTGCTAGCTCAACCTGATAACACCAAGCCCTTTGAAGTTTATTGTGATGCTTCCGGTACGGGATTGGGATGTGTCTTAATGCAAGATAACAAAGTAATTGCTTATGCCTCCCGAGCACTCAGACCCCATGAGCAGAACTACCCTACACATGATCTGGAGTTAGCAGCCGTGGTTCATGCTCTCAAGATATGGAGACACTACTTGATGGGAGCTCACTGTAACATTTACACTGATCACAAGAGTCTCAAATACATTTTCACTCAGGCAGATCTTAACATGAGGCAGAGGAGATGGTTAGAATTAATCAAGGACTATGATTTGGAGGTGCATTACCATCCTGGCAAGGCCAATGTTGTGGCAGATGCCTTGAGCAGAAAGGCCCAGTGCAATTGTATGAGCATGGATGTAAGAGTTACCACCCTGTGTGATGAGTTGTGCAAGCTGAACCTGGAAGTTGTTTCTTCAGGTGATTTAAATTATATCTCGGTAGAGCCCACCTTACAAGAGCAAATAGTCTAGGCACAGATTGAAGACAAGGGTGTTCAGGTTATCAAGGAAATGATCAAGCAGAGAGCAGAAAAATACAAGTGCTTCCGTCAGGACAGCAAGGGAATTCTATGGTTTGGAGATCGATTGGTTGTTCCCAAGGACCCTGAGCTCAGAAAGAAGATATTGGATGAAGCTCACCTTTCAAAATTCTCCGTGCACCCCGGCAGCAACAAGATGTATCACGATCTCAGATCCTTATACTGGTGGACCAGAATGAAAAGGGAAATTGCCAAGTACATATCCGAGTGCGACACCTGCCAGAGGATCATTGCTAGTCATTTGAAGGCAGCAGGCCCTTTGCAACCCCTTCCCATACCATCTTGGAAATGGGAGGACATCTGCATGGACTTTATCGTGGGATTGCCCAATACCTCCAGACACCACGATTCCATTTGGGTTATTGTAGACAGATTGACCAAGACTGCTCATTTCTTACCAGTGCATACCACCCATAAGACAGAGAAATATGCATAAATCTATGTGGATCAAATAGTGCGTTTGCATGGTATTCCAAAGACCATTGTATCTGACAGAGGAGCACTGTTTGTGCCACGCTTTTGGGAGCAGCTACAAGAATCACTTGGGACCCATGTAATACAAAGCTCAACATACCATCCTCAAACAGATGGCCAGACAGAAAGGGTAAACCAGATTTTGGAAGACATGTTGAGGGCATGTGCGCTACACTATGGAAAGGATTGGGACAAGTGCCTTTCTTTGGCAGAGTTTTCTTATAATAACAGCTACCAGTCCAGTTTGAAGATGGCACCTTTTGAAGCCTTATATGGGAGAAGATGTAGAACCCCGCTCAATTGGTCTCAAGCAGGAGAGAGGGAAATATTTGGGCCAGATTTGGTGCTTGAAGCAGAGGAAAAGGTCAGAGTCATTAAGAAGAACTTAGAAGCTGCTCAGGCCAGGCAAAAGAGCTATCATGATAAGAGGCGAAAGCCTCTACAGTTTGAAGTGGGAGATCATGTTTACCTTAAGGTGTCACCCACCAAGGGCATCCAGAGATTTGGGATCAAGGGCAAGTTAGCTCCTCGCTACATTGGACCCTATGAGATCAAAGCAAGTTGTGGACCCGTAGCCTATCAATTGGAATTGCCACCTCGCATGTCAGCAGTTCACAATGTGTTTCATGTATCTCAGCTGCGGAAATGTATCCGCCTTCCCACTGAAGTGCTACCTGAGCCCGACCTTGAGATAGAACCAGACTTATCTTATCAAGAGTACCCCATCAAGGTATTGGATCAGAAAGAGAGGTCAACGCGGGCAAGGTCGATCAGAATGTATAAGGTTTAGTGGAGTCACCATTCAGTAGAAGAAGCTACATGGGAGACTGAGGATTTTCTACGCTCTCGCTTCCCTGACTTTCTGCCCAAAGGAGTCGGTACGTAACCCAAAACCCCACCCCCACCAGCCCTTTGAATACAATTATAAGAAAAACTTAGATGACAAGGGTAGTCTAAGTTGTGGATTTATCTTAAAAAGGACTTCCTTCTGAAGTCGCAAAGAGAATGACATTCGAAGAGCAGTTAACAAGAGAAACATGGATAAAGGGAAGGGTAACACACCAGCACACCTTCATAGCACCCCCAATAATCCCGGGGCGAGATTCCTTTAAGGGGGAGGGCTGTAACACCCCAGGTGTTACCAGGGTGCTGGCTTCCTAATGGCACATATACCTATTATCACATTGGTTAAAACTTGGAGGAGAGGGAGCACTTAAGACCTTGGAAGCATGAGTGAGTTAAGAAATGCCAAGGACCAAGGCATTACCCAAGCTTTTAGGCAATAATCACCTTGGGCCAGGAAGGATTGAACCTTGGGCCCCCCTCTCTTGAAGCCTTTAGTTGAGAGAAAGATTAGGCAAATGCACATTTCATAATTTAAACCCTTAACCAAAGTTTAAGAGTACCAAAATGTTTACAAAAGACAGTAAAGGAACTTTACAAAAAGACCCCTATAAGACCCCTAAATCAGCCCCCAAATGGAGAACACTATGGAATCACCCCCATTCCTTCTAAGTCCAAAATCAACCTTAATCTAGAGATCAGGGGTGTTCACCTAGCTAATGGCACCAAAACCCCAGGGTCTAAATATCAAAAAGGAGCCAAATTATCTAAGGAACCCCCTGGAAGAGTTTGAACCCAAGCCAAGACCGTTTGACATGAGTTGGCACCTGTTTTGTCTCGGGTTGAACAGTGCAGACAGACAAGACTTGGCGCCACCATATCTTCTAAACCAGACCCGATCTTCCCTTGGAACTCACATGAACTAGGTAGCCCTAGGCACAGGGAAGAAATCTTACACAAGCCATATGGCAAGATTCGCACGTTTGGCTGCTCAGCAGGCGCAAGAACAAGGGCAGAAAGCAACGACCATGTGTTCGACGCGCTCTGGGCTCGCCAGAGCACGCCCGACGCGCGCCCCACGTGCCCCGCGTCGCGCCAAAGCCAAGCCGGCGCCATGGCCCGCGCCCGCGCCTATAAAGCACCCAGGGACTTCGACCGTACCCTTCCGCACGTGCTCGACCTCACCGGAGCCCAAAACCACCGGCGTTTGCCCGTGCACGGCGTGTCCGCGGCCGCCCGATCCCCCTACCACCGTAGACCGGCCAACAGGACCCTTCCCAACCCCGTCCAACCCTCGGAGAAGACTGTGCACACCTCGGTGAAGCTCCCCGAGCGAGGAATCAGAGTTTGCTTCGCCGGAGAGGCCAGTCCACGGTCGCCAGACTCCACCCGACCGCCGGTGAGCGTAGACCGAGTAATCCTCTGCTCCATTCTTCGATTCCTTGTGCACATAGTCTCTATGACACCCCGTGAAGCTCACCATGCCACTGGATCGAACTAGATCGCCGTGGTTTGGCCGGAGCTCCCGCCGCCGACGAGAGCACCCGCCTGCGCGCGTGGACCGGACGATTCCGGCCACCCCCGCCGTCGAGCCGTACACCGTTGTGACCGCCAGGACCTCCCGGAGCCAACCCCGCCCCTCGCCGGACCTCTCTCGTCGCCGGTAAGCCGCGCCGCCCTTTTCTTTCTCGTGGGTACTGTTTAAACCTAGGGAGGGACCGCGGGGGAGATGAAGAGAAGGCTAGGGGGTTTTGCGCATTGTTAGTGACTCAGATGAATAGTAGCGTGGGGGTATAACTGAGAGAGTTAGTTTGGAAATAACTCGAGGACTTCGGTGCAAAGTGGTTTTTCCAGGAAACCTTTTATTAAATCTGATTTAAATTCAAACATAACTTGAATAATTCATATCTTCGGTTTTATTCATCCAAATCAAGTCAAACCAATTTTGCCAGGTCTTAAATAATGTAAACTACCTAAGAAAAATATGAAACCCCTAAGTGCTACATAAAACTTTAGGGTTCTGATTTAAAATTTGATTTGGCCAAAAGCTAAATAATAGGAGGAAAAATAGTTGCACTATTTAACTGAGGTTAAGAGTTGTAGTGCAAAGTGACCCCCTTTGCCCAACTTTTTTGTTATTTTTGTCCAAGGCATAGCCTTTCTATTCTGAACCTCAAATTCCTAGAATATGCTATAGTGACCAATGGCAAGCCACTGTAATTTTTACAGATTTTTTTTGGAAAAAGTTAATTCACTGTTGTAGTTCAAACCTACACTAGAATTCATAAATAGAAAATAAAGAAAGGGAAAATGAATAATGGAAATTAGTGTCATCCTAAAACCCTTTGTAAATTGTCCACTGAAATATATAAGGGAAATACCAATCCACTATGCTTATCCTTAACAAAACCTAAACCTAGAGTGATAAGCATAAACCACTAAAAGCCACGTATGACCAAGAAACCCTAACTTGCTAACTAACTTAGCTCTTCTTCCTTTAACATAATATTGTTAAATCTTGCATAATCATGACATACATATTCATTGCATTTCAATAGACTGCAACCTCGTTGACGGAGAGTACGTCCTCGTGCCGGAGCAAGGAGCTGCTCAGGAGGTAGCCCCGGATCCAGCACCAGAGGATCTGCCTGTCACTGCTTTAGAAGGCAAGCCCCGGTTTTATGCATAACCTGTTATTTATGCTATTTTACCATACTTAATGATTGTAGGATTGAATGTGCACTTAGGTGTAGGAGTTGTTTGAAACCCTAGTTGCATGATCTCAGGAATCCTATTGAGATGAATACTAGTATGCTAGGTCGAGTAGTTGCTTTATTAATCAGGATCTCGGTAGAAGTTGAGTGATTTTCTAGCACTCGCGCGAGGTCAGGAATTGGTTGTACCCACTTTCACATCATAATGATGTTGGTCTGTGGACAACAATCCATGGGGATTGGTTGTCTACGAGGTGGAAAATTGAAATAAGGATTAACGTGCGGATACCTGTGTCAAGCGTTTGAATGTACTAAGCACATGCCGATAAATATGGTAAATCGGTAAGCCTAGTACCTGAGTGAACCTGCCCGCAGACATATCCCATCACATGACCTGAGACGTGGTCTCCCATTCCGGTTATGGTGGGTACAAGTGTGGTCACTGCACGACGACAGTCGGGGTCAGTGAGGCATTGTACGCCAAGGCGGTGAGCCCTGATCTGTTGCCAGGGAATCGATGGGGACGGTTGATGTGTGTGGGGACAGAGTGCCCCTACATGTCGTGTGTTTAGGTTTACCTTACAAGGATAAAAACTCGATTCAAATCGTCTGCTTCTCGCAGCTAATGAGACTGCTTGATCCATTGTACTGCATTGAGTAACAAGTGGAAATATGATGAGTTGATACAAGATGTTGTTTGCTAAAAATGTTTGCTACTATGTATGAGTAGATAGTACATATTTAGCCTTAAGAGAGTCACACTTAAACTTGACAAAGCTGAAACTTGATTTAGAAACTCAGCTAGTGCTTTTGGCAACCAAACCCCACAGCCAAACAGCTGCATGTCTAGAGGTAGAGGAGTAGACTCCTCACACCGGGTAAGTCTAGCTTAGTATTAGTATACTCAGCCTTGCTTGTGGCATAATTTTTACAGGTTCTCTGGAGGACATGGTTGCTGGAGTGATTTGGCCGTCCATCTTGCCACCGGGTTGGACTGTTGAGTGGGACCCCGCCTCGGCTGAGGAGGAGCATGAGGAGTGATGGGAGAGGCTTCCCCATCTCTCTGTTTATTTATCGTTAGTTTCATTCCGTTGCACTTCGAACAATGATGACTACTTTTGCAAAAACTCCGATGATGATGTAATAACTTGATACTCCTTAATGTATGGTTTTATGCTTTATTGTATTTGCTCTGTGACTCACCATCGAGTGAGATTGTGGTACTTGATCATGTCAGTGGCCTCGTCGAACTAGATCCGAGGGATTGATGGGTTATTCCCATTTAAGTGTGGTCTAGCCTCTAAGGCGGGACTTAGGCACTTAAGTCGGAATAATTCGGGCAGTTCCGCCACAGTTACTCCCTTGCTTATGTCACCCAGAATCTGATCGACGAGGTGATTTCTTTGAATCGTCGCTCGGACTTGAGTTGGAGAGGCCAGTGGTGCTTCTTCCTCCATAACTTGTTCTTCTTGTGGCCCCCCTTGATCACGCGCTTCTTCTTGAGGAACCTGTCCATCATCTTGAGTTGGGGGATGCACCATTGGAGAGGAAGATGGTTGATCTTGCTCCTGTTGGTCCTGTGTTCGCACCTCTCCTATCGCCATCGTGCGCATTGCGGCCGTTGGAACATCATCTTCATCTATGTCATCAAGATCAACTTGCTCTCTTGGAGAGCCATTAGTATCATCAAATACAACGTCGCTAGAGACTTCAACCAAACCCGATGATTTGTTGAAGACCCTATACGCCTTTGTATTTGAGTCATACCCTAGTAAAAAACCTTCTACAGCTTTGGGAGCAAATTTAGAATGTCTACCTTTCTTCACCAAAATGTAGCATTTGCTCCCAAATACACGAAAGTAAGAGACATTGGGTTTGTTACCGGTAAGGAGTTCGTAGGAGGTCTTCTTGAGGAGGCGATGCAGATATAGCCGGTTTATTGTGTGGCAGGCTGTGTTCACAGCTTCTGACCAAAACCGCTCGGGCGTTTTGAACTCTCCAAGCATTGTCCTCACCATGTCGATAAGTGTCCTGTTTTTCCTCTCTACTACACTGTTTTGCTGTGGTGTGTAGGGAGCGGAGAACTCGTGCTTGACGCCTTCCTCCTCAAGATATTCCTCAACTTGCAAATTCTTGAACTCGGACCGTTGTCGCTTCTTAACTTTTTCACCTTAAGCTCAAATTCGTTTTGAGCCCTCATTAGAAAGCGCTTTAGGGTCCCTTGGGTTTCTGATTTATCCTGAAAAAAGAAAACCCGAGTGAAGCAGAAAAAATCATCAACAATTAGTAGACCATACTTACTTCCCCCGATGCTAAGGTAGGCGATGGGTCCGAAGAGGTCCATGTGAAGAAGCTCCAGTGGTCTTGATGTTGTCATCACATTCTTGCTGTGATGAGTGCTTCCCACCTATTTCCCTGCCTGACAAGCTGCACAAGGTCTATTTTTCTTGAAACATACATTGGTTAGTCCTAACACATGTTCTTCCTTTAGAAGTTTATGAAGGTTCTTCATCCCAACATGTGCTAGACAACGATGCCACAACCATCCCATACTAGTCTTAGCTATTAAGCATGCATCTAGATCGGCCTCCTCTTTCGAAAAATCAACTAAGTAGAGTTTGCCGTCTAATACACCCTTAAAAGCTAATGAACCATCACTCCTTCTAAAGACAGATACATCTATATTTGTAAATAGACAATTATAACCCATGTTACATAATTGACTCACAGACAATAAGTTGTACCCGAGCGATTCAACTAAGAACACATTGGAGATAGAATGCTCAGATGTAATGGCTATCTTTCCCAATCCTTTAACCTTGCCTTGGTTCCCATCTCCAAAGATGATCGAATCCTGGGAATCCTTGTTCTTGACGTAGGAGGTGAACATCTTCTTCTCCCTCGTCATGTGGTTTGTGCATCCGCTGTCGATAATCCAGCTTGAGCCCCCGGATGCATAAACCTGCAAGGCAATTTACGCTTGGGTTTTAGGTACCCAACTCTTGTTTGGTCCTACAAGGTTAGTCACAATAGCCTTTGGAACCCATATGCAAGTTTTGTCTCCCTTGCATTTGGATCCCAATTTCCTAGCCACTACTTTTGCATTCTTGCATGAAAGAACAAAAGAAGTGTTGCAAGCATGGAAAACAGTAGTAGATTCATTACACACTTTCCTAGGCACATGATGCACAACGTGATTTCTCCTAAGCCTACTTCTATCGTGAACAAAAGTAGAACTAGAGGCAAACATAGCATGTGAATCAAAAGCATCATGATCATATCTCCTATTATAATTGGAATGACTAGCAATTTTCCTATTATAAATGAAAGCATGATTCCTTTGAGTACTACTAGCCATAGGGGCCTTCCCTTTCTCCTTGGTGAGAATGGGAGCCTTTTGGCTTAAGTTCTTGGTTTCCCTTCGAAAACCAAGTCCATCCTTAATTGAGGGGTGTCTACCAACAGTGTAGGCATCCCTAGCAAACTTTAATTTATCAAAATCATTCTTGCAAGTCTTAAGTTGAGCATTAAGACTTGCTACCTCATCATTTAATATAGTAATGGATGCAAGATGTTCATCACAAGCATTAATATCAAAATCTTTGCATCTATTACAAATAACAACATGCTCTATACATGATTTTGTTACATTAGCTTCCTCTAGTTTAGCATTTAATTCAACATTTAAATTCTTTAGACTAGAGACAAATTCCTGACACACAGACAACTCAGAGGACATCATTTCATTTCTTTTAAGTTCTAAGGCAAGAGACTTTTGAACACTAACAAATTTGTCATGTTCCTCATACAAAATGTCCTCTTGCCTTTCTAGCAATCTATCTTTTTCATTTAAAGCATCAATTAACTCATTGATTTTATCTACTTTAGTTCTATCTAAACCCTTAAATAAATTAGTATAATCTACTTCATCATCATATGACTCTTCTTCACTAGAAGAAGTATACTTGGGAGTGTCCCGAATACGTACCTTTTTCTCCTTGGCCATAAGGTATGTATGGCGTTCGTTGGGGAAGAGGGAGGATTTGTTGAAGGCCGAAGCAGCGAGTCCTTCGTCGTCGGAGTCAGAAGAGGAGCAATCCGAGTTCCATTCCTTTCCAAGGTGCGCCTCGCCCTTTGCCTTCCAGTAGTTCTTCTACTTCTCCTTCTTCCCGTTCTTTTCTTGTCCCTGGTCACTATCATTATCAGGACAATTTGCAATGAAGTGACCAGTCTTACCACATTTGAAGCAGGAGCGCTTTCCCTTTGTTTTGTTCCTGTTGGGGTACTCCTTGCGTCCTTTAAGTGCGGTCTTGAAGCGCTTGATGATAAGCGCCATCTCATCTTCATTGAGTCCGGCAGCCTCCACTTGAGCTACCTTGCTTGGTAGCGCATCCTTGCTGCTTGTTGCTTTGAGAGCAACGGGCTGCGACTCGTATATAGGTAGTGGACCGTTCAAGGCGTCATCCACGTACCTTGCCTCCTTAACCATCATGCGCCCGCACACGAATTTTCTGAGTATCTCCTCGGGCGTCATCTTGGTGTACCTGGGGTTTTCATGAATAAGATTGACAAGATGGGAATCAATTACCATGAATGACCTTAGCATGAGTCGGACGATGTCGTGGTCTGTTCATCTTGTGCTTCCATAGCTTCTAATCTTGTTGACCAGGGTCTTGAGCCTGTTGTAGGTTTGTGTTGGCTCTTCTCCCCTAATCATGGCGAATCTCCCTAGCTCGCCTTCCACCAACTCCATTTTGGTGATCATTGTAGCATCATTTCCCTCATGTGAGATCTTGAGGGTGTCCCAGATTTGCTTGGCGTTGTCCAAGCCGCTAACCTTGTTGTATTCATCCCTACACAAAGATGCTAGCAACATAGTGGTAGCTTGTGCATTCTTATGAATTTTTTCATTTATCATCACAGGGTTATCTGTACTATCGAAATGCATTCCATTTTCCACAATTTCCCAAATGCTAGGATGGAGAGAAAATAGATGACTACGCATTTTATGACTCCAAAATGAGTAATCCTCTCCATCAAAGTGTGGGGGTTTCCCTAGAGGAATAGAGATTAAATGTGCATTCGAATTGTACGACATGTGAGAATAGTCGAAAGAGTAGTTTTGATTAACCGTTCTCTTTTTCGACGAGTCATCGTCGTTGTCGTCTCTTAGTGAAGAAGAGGAGGCGTCACTGTCATAGTAAATGATCTTTTTGATGCGCCTCTTCTTCTTCCCGTCGCTCTTCTTGTGACTCGATCCTGAGTCAGTGGGCTTGTCGTCCCTTGGCTCGTTGAAGGGGGACTCCTCCTTGTCGTTGACCACCATCCCCTTTCCCTTAGGATCCATCTCTTCGGGCGATTAGTCCCTTAGATGAAGAGTATCGCTCTAATACCAATTGAGAGCACCTAGAGGGGGGTGAATAGGTGATCTTGTAAAAATCAAACACTACTAGCCACAAAACTTAGTTATGAAGGAGTTAGTGCGACTAAGTAGCTTTGAGGCGAGTTCTTGTGAACACGAACAATCACAGAGAGATCAACACAAGACACACGATTTTTATCCCGTGGTTCGGCCAAGTCACACTTGCCTACTTCCACGTTGTGGCATCCCAATGGACGAGGGTTACACTCAACCCCTTTCAAGTGATCCGATGATCAACTTGAATACCATGATATTTTCCTTAGAGTATTTTCCCGTTTGCGAGGAATCTCCACAACTTGGAGTCTCTCGCCCTTACAATAGATATCACAAAGAAAGCACGGAGTAAGGTTGGGAAGAGCAGCACACACAAGACTCAAATACGCAGCACACCCACGCACACAAGTGAAGACTCGAGCTCAAATGACAACACAGGGAGTTCACAACTCGAATGGAGCTCAAATCTCTAACACAACTCGAATGGAGCTCAAATCTCTAACACAACAAAGCGAATGCGGGAGCAGAGTCTAGATGCCTTAGAATACTTAGTGAATGCTTGGGTGACTCCTCCATGTGCCTAGGGGTCTCTTTTATAGTCCCAAGGCAGCTAGGAGCCGTTGAAGACAATCTTGGAAGGCTAATCTTGCCTTCTGTCGTGTGGTGCACCGGACAGTCACTGTAGTTGTCCGGTGCGCGATTGCCTTCCAAAAAAGGCGCAGTCGACCATTGCAGCTTCGGGCCCGATGGCGCACCGGGCACTATCCGTTGCACACCGGACAGTCTGGTGCCCCCTGCTGACCATTAGTGCGGGCCACGCGTCGCCCGCGGATTGCGCGGTCGACCGTTACGCTGGCGACCGTTGGCTCATCGGACAGTCCGGTGCACCACCGGACAGTCCGGTGAATTATAGTCGTACGTCGCTGATCTTTTCCCGAGAGCGGCCTTTTCACCGGAGACCAGCCTGGCGCACCGGACACTGTCCGGTGCACCACTGGACAGTCCGGTGTGCCAGACTGAGCTGAGTTTTGGCTGCACCGAGCCAAGTCTTTTTGGTTTCTTTTCTTCTTCTTTTCTCACTGTTTCTAGCACTTAGATAACTTCATTAGTATTCAAAAACACATGTACTAAGTCTAGAAATATACCTCATGCCTTGATTTGCACTTTTTCAATCTTTGGCACATTAGGACTTAAAGAATATGTGTTGGGCACTTAATCACCAAAACATTATAGAAATGGCCCAAAGGCACATTTCCCTTTCAGCTACTACTGTGTTGCTAGCATCTCTATACATGGATGAGTACAATAAAGTCAGCGGCTTGGACAATGCCAAGCAAATATGGGACACTCTCAAGATCTCTCATGAGGGAAATGACGCCACCATGATTACAAAGATGGAACTAGTGGAAGGTGAGCTTGGGAGATTCGCCATGAAAAGGGGAGAGGAGCCAACCGAAACGTACAACAGTCTCAAGACCCTGGTGAACAAGATCCAGAGTTATGGGAGTACAAGATGGACAGACCATGATGTTGTTTGTTGGGGCGAAGGCAAAAACGCCACCCTTCGCTCGAGGCCTTCGCTGCAGTCGCTGGTCTGACAGAGACAAAACGGGCAGGGACACCCTTCGCTCGATTCGGCACCAGACGAAGGCCGGCGACGGCGTCATCCCACAGTGCGGCCTCGTCCAGCTCAGAGGCCCACGTGTGATCCGGCCCATTGTAACGGGCCCTGCGTGGCCGCCGCGTGTTACGGGCCTAATTTGTAAAGGCATCCCTATAATTACAGTTTGTAACCCTGCTTTATGGGAATATTCTGGGGATAACCTAGGTAGCTGAGGGCACATGCGTCCTTAGCACAAGGCGCTGGGCGCTCAGGTACCTATAAATACCCCCGCACAGTGCCCGTGAGAGGCCAGATGAACAGAGCTATTGCCATCTAGCGCGTAACCCTGTTAACATCACTGTTCACCCTTGTTGGCCCCCCCTTGCGAGTTAGAGCAAGTTCCAACATTTGGCGCCCACCGTTTGTGCTACGAGAAAACCACCCGCGATGGCACCCAAGAGAGCTAACCCGAAGGCTGACGAGGCTGCGAAGGCAGCACTGCTTGCCGCAAGAAAGGGCAAGGCCCTCGCCCTCACCCAATCCACCCACCAAGAGGCCACTGAAGACAACGTTCCCCGCACCTGCGAAGACGACACTCTCCGCACCTGCGGCCCTGAAGGACAATCGCAGCCACCCCCAGGCTTCGCCCCACTGGAGGGCACGGACCTCACCGAGGATGGTGAAGTCCTCGGCGTCTCAGCGGAAGAACAGCTACAGCTGCGCGCCCTACGCCTCAAGAACCGCAATCTCCAGAGGCAGAAAGAGATATTGGAGGCCAAGCGCCAGCGTGTGTCCGCACTAGCCAAAGTGCACCAAATGATACGCGACGAAGAGCAGAAGGCCCAAGACCTCGAGCGGGAGATCGCGCTGATGCAGCGCGAAGGCCACCTTGGCCTGCAGCAAGGGCCACCCCTCCAGCAGCGCGCACAACTGGAAGACACGCGCGAAGGCCACCTCGGCCTGCAGCATGGGCCACCCCTGCAACACCGCGCACAACCGGAAGACCCGCGTTTCCCCCAGCGCGACCACACCTTCCAGCACGCCGCGCCATTCCAAGGGGTCAACTATCTCGACGAGCGAAGTCCCCTGGCGCCACACCTGCAAGTGACGCCTTGGCCAACTAACTTCCGAGCAGAGACCTATCCCAAGTACAACGGCAGCACCGACCCGGCGCAATACATAATGAGTTATCAGGTCGCCGTTGCATCATCCGGAGGGGACGACGCCACAATGGCGAAGTCTTTCATCATCGCCCTAGAGGGCCCAGCTCTCACCTGGTTCACCAGATTGCCTCCGCTGTCCATTGATTCCTGGAGAAGCCTCAGGGACAAGTTCCTGCTCAACTTCCAAGGGTACCGCCCAGACACCAACACATTGGCTGAACTCTCGCTCTGCAAGCAGCTGGAAAAGGAGACTCTGCGAGAGTATTACCGCAAATTTTTAACACTCAAGTCACAGCTGCCCTCAGTCGATGATCAGATCGCTATCCACTACGCTATCAGTGGCCTTCGCACCGGCGTCCTTTACAGCCACTGCATCAGAGATCCGCCCAAGAACCTCCAGGAATTATATCAGCTGTTTGAAAAGTACGCCAAATCCAAAGAGCTCCACCAGCGCAAGGTTGAGTCCCAAAGGAAGCCAAAAGATGCCCCACAGTCCAGCCGCACGTGGACGAGGACTCCGCAGCCGGACTCCGGTCGAGACGACCGCAATCAACAACAAGTGCACAATATCGCCAACCAGCGCCCCGCTGCTGACGCCCCTCATCGCCAGGAGTATCCCCCCCAGGGCCGCGGAAATGGAACTCGCGGTAGGGGTCGGGGGCGGGCGCAGCCGCCGCGCCGATTCTACTGCCTCTTCCATGGCGAAGACTGCGCCCACCAAACCAAAGACTGCCCAGAAACGAAGGCCACCAGAGACAGGATGGCACGGGCGCAGCCTGCCGACAACCCCAGAGTTGTCGCACACACTTACCAGCAACCCCCTCCACCATATATCCACGCCCCCGCCCCGCATCCACCGCACCACGCTTACCAACACCATCCGGAAGTACAAATCGTACCCCCACCCCCACCACCACACCAACAACATCAAAACATCCCCCATGCTCCAAAGCAGGAAGACTTCGCCGATCAGCCATATCGCGGAGTCATTCACATGATAACTGGGGGGTCCAGCACTGACTTCGACACAAAGCGGCAGAAGCGGGACCACTACCGCAGCATCAACCACGTCGCCGTCACCGACGCAGTCATGCAGACAAAGTGGTCCCACATACCGTTAACCTTCGACGCACGAGACGTCGACCTACGCAGCGCCCCCCACTGCGACGCCATGGTTATCAATTGCAGCGTGGCAGGCTGGGACCTGCACAAAGTCCTAGTTGACAATGGCAGTCAGGCGGACATCATCTTCCTCCACGCCTTCGATCGCATGGGCATAAGCCACAGCCTGCTCAAGCCTTCGGACAACCCGTTGTATGGCTTCGGCGGCAAGGGCACCTTTCCTGTCGGTAAAATAGAGCTGCCTCTCTCCTTCGGTGTAGCACCCAATGCCCGAAGTGAGCAAGTAACCTTTGATATCGTGGATATGGTATATCCATACAATGCCATCATGGGCCGGGGCTCCATCAACAAGTTCGAAGCAGCCATTCACGGACTGTACCTATGTATGAAGATACCAGGTCTGTTAGGCGTCATTACGGTCTACGGCAATCAACAGACTGCGCGCAACATAGAGCGGGACTTCGTGCCCGGTCAGAGAAATGTGCACTGCCTCACGGCACAGCGCGAGGTCCCCCCGCCCGCCAGCCCAACCAATAAGCAGCACAACAAGGCACAGCTGCAGAGCAACGACGGGACCAAGACTGTCCCCCTCGATCAGGCCACGCCCAAGCAGACAGTCACTATCAGCGAAGACCTCACTTCGTATGAAGAGGAGAAACTCCTCTGCTGCCAAACCAAGAATAAGGATGTCTTCGCCTGGTCTTCCCTCGATCTGGTCGGAGTCAGCCGATCCATAATTGAGCACAGCTTGGGAATTGACCCTTCGGTGCGACCAAAAAAGCAGAGGCTTCGCAAAATGTCCGACGAGAAGACAGAGGCCACCAAGGCGGAGGTGCACCGCCTCCTGGAAGCCAAATTCATCGAGCCCGTGGCTTATCCTACGTGGCTCTCCAATGTTGTAATGGTACAGAAAAAAAGCGGGAAGTGGCGAATGTGCATCGACTTCACCAGTCTCAACAAGGCCTGCCCAAAAGACAATTTCCCGTTGCCGCGGATCGACAAAATAGTCGATAGCGCGGCCGGGTGCGAGGTCATGTCTCTCCTCGACTGCTTCTCCGGTTACCACCAGATATACATGAAAGAGGAAGACAAGGCTAGCACCAGCTTTATAACACCCTTCGGCACATATTGCTTCATCAGAATGCCGGAGGGACTCAAGAACGTCGGGTCCACCTTCTCCAGGCTTACCAAAACAGTGCTCGAAGGGCAAGTTGGCAGAAATATATTCACATATGTGGACGACATTGTCGTCGCCAGCAGGAGCAAGGAGGACCATCTCGCCGACCTCGCCGAGACATTCGCGAACATGCGAGACGCACGACTCCGCCTTAACCCAGAAAAGTGCGTCTTCGGCGTTCGCCAAGGCAAAATATTGGGCTACCTGGTATCACACCGCGGCATCGAGGCCAACCCAACCAAGATTCAGGCCATCATAAGCATGACACCTCCGCAGTCCGCCAGAGACGTCCAGCGCCTGACAGGCAGATTGGCCGCTCTCAACAGATTTATCTCCAGGTCCGCCGAGCGAAGTCTCCCCTTCCTCAAAACACTCCGTGGTGCAAAAGACTTCGCCTGGGGACCAGAGCAGGCGGCGGCCTTCGCCTCATTAAAACAGTACCTGACAGAGTTGGCCGTCCTCACAAGCCCCGACTCCTCGCTCCCCCTGTTGCTCTATGTCGCGGCTTCGCCGCATGCGGTCAGCGCGGCACTAGTGCAGGAGCAGACAGTTGAGGGCGTGGTCAGGCAGTGCCCTGTTTACTATGTCTCCGAAGTGCTGACACCGTCCAAGTGCAACATGACAGAGCTGGAGAAGATTGCCTACGCAGTCGTCATGTCTTCGCGCAAATTGCGCCATTACTTCGAAGCATTCAAGGTCCGAGTCACCTCAGACAGGGGACTCGGCGAATTGCTGAGAAACCCGGAGGCATCGGTGAGGATTGCCAAGTGGGCGGCCGAACTCTCCGGCTACCACATCAGCTTCGTGCCCAGGACAGCCATCAAATCACTGGACTGGGCCAACAACACAGCCAGACCAGTCCGCAGAGAAGATTTGGACGATCCATTACGATGGCGCATGGTGCCATGCGGGGGCGGGCGCCGCTGCAGTCATCACCTCACTAGTCGGGGTCAAGCACAGATATGCAGCACGCCTCAGCTTCGCTCTGGAATCCGATAGATGCACAAATAATATAGCAGAATACGAAGCAGTCATCCTCGGCCTCCGCAAGCTAAGGGCCCTCGGAGTCACCACCTGCATCATCAAAACAGACTCCAAGGTAGTTGCCGGTCAAGTCGAGAAAGACTATGCAGCAAAGGACCCCGCGCTTATGCAATACCTCGCAGCCATCCGAAGCCTCGAGAGACAATTCAAGGGATTCACCTTGCAGCATGTGGATCGGGCCAAGAACGAAGAGGCCGACGCATTGGCCACGGCCGCCGCCAGGGGCGAGTCCTTGCCCTCCGACGTGTTCTTTCATGTCATCGGCACGCCAGCCGTCCGGAGCCCCGAAGGGCTCCAAATAACTAATGACAGCGAGGGCCACCGCATAGTCAACCTTATCATGACCGAAGACTGGCGGGCACCAATAACCCTGTTCCTACAGGGGTACTATCATCCAACCGACATCAGTGAGGCCAAGCGCCTCAGACATCGAAGCCGAGACTTCGCACTGATTGAAGGCCAACTCTACAAGAAAGGGGTCAGTCAGCCAATGCTTAAGTGCGTCACCGAAACCGAAGGCATCCAGATCCTACGCGAAGTCCACAGTGGCACGTGCGGCTCGCATGCAGGGCCAAGGGCCCTAGCTGCTAAGGTGATCCGCCAAGGCTTTTACTGGCCCGCAATGATCTGCGCCGCAAATCGGGTCACAAGGTCCTGCGAAGCCTGCCAGAAGTTTTCTCCTCGATCAAGCAGCCCCTCGCAGTATACAAAGCTGATCGCCCACACATGGCCTCTCCAGCGCTGGGGCCTAGACATTGTCGGGCCCCTGCCCACCGCTCAGGGGAACCTTAAGTTCGCCTTCGTCGCTATCGAGTACTTCACCAAATGGATCGAGGCAAGGGCTGTTTCCACAATAACGTCAAAAACTGCCCAGAAATTCTTTTGGCAAAACATCGTTTGCCGCTTCGGAGTACCGTCTGAACTAACAGTTGACAACGGCAAGCAGTTTGACAGCCAAGACTTCAAGGATTTTTGCTTCTCCATTGGCACCAAGCTTGCCTTCGCCTCAGTCTATCATCCGCAGTCCAACGGAGTTGTGGAACGCGCCAATGGGAAAATCTTCACAGCTGTCAAAAAGATGCTCCTCGATGAAAAAAAGGGCAGATGGACCGATTTGTTACCCGAGGCAGTCTGGGCACTGAACACGACTGAGTGCAGGGCGACCGGGTTTACTCCTTTCCGCCTTCTATACGGATCGGAGGCCATGACCCCACAAGAAATAAAACATGGGTCCCCGCGAACAGTTCTGTCAGCCGTCCCCGACATGGACGAGCCAACTTCAAAGGATCTCATTGACGGAGACCGAGTCTTCGCCCTGCAGGCCCTAAACAAATACCAAGCCCAGACAAAAGCATGGCGCGACCATGCAGTCATCCCGAGGGAATTCAGCGAAGGGGACCTCGTACTCGTCCGAACAACTCGGACAGAGTCCAGGGGCAAGCTAGAGCCCAAGTGGGAGGGCCCCTTTATAGTCAAGACGAAAGCTTCCCCCAGCGCTTACAGGCTCACAACGCCAAACGGCGAAGACCTGGAGCACTCCTGGAACATTGACAACCTCCGCAAATTTTTTGTTTGACTCATCAGGGCTGATTTCGCCCTTGTAATTCGCAAAAACAATCTTATACCGGCCCGCACTCTTTTCCTCCCGGGGGGTGAGGTTTTTAACGAGGCGGAGCCATGTAATATATGTGTGAAAAATCCCCCGCAAAAACATGCGTCGAAAAAAGACCGCGACGACGGTCTTCGACATTCGACCAATACGAGGTCACCGCGAGGCTAAGCGCTAGCCACCCTCGCGTGCGACAAATCCGCGCAGAAGTCGCCTAAGGGTGCAGCCGGACTAGCACAACAAGTGCGAAAAAACCAAAGTCTACCGCGAAGACTATCCGCGCAGAAGTCGCCTAAGGGTGCAGCCGGACTAGCACAACAAGTGCAAAAAAAAACCGAAGTCTACCGCGAAGACTATCCGCGCAGAAGTCGCCTAAGGGTGCAGCCGGACTAGCACAACAAGTGCGAAAAAAACCAAAGTCTACCGCGAAGACTATCCGCGCAGAAGTCGCCTAAGGGTGCAGCCGGACTAGCACAACAAGTGCGAAAAAACCGAAGTCTACCGCGAAGACTATCTGCGCAGAAGTCGCCTAAGGGTGCAGCCGGACTAGCACAACAAGTGCGAAAAAACCGAAGTCTACCACGTAGACTATCCGTGCAGAAGACGCCTAAGGGTGCAGCCGGACTAGCACAACAAAAGCAAAAATGACAACACCAAACTGTCCGCGCCAAGACCGACTATACGCGCACCAGCACAGCATAACAAAACACACCAGACCAAGTACACAACGCCTTTGCAGGCATAGACAAGCGAGGGCGCACAACCTCATCATACAAGCCTTTACACATATACAAGCGAGTGCACCACACTCTACATCGGCTCAACCTTAGGAATAATTCTCATCTCCCTATAATTAAATAACATTATCCTAAGCTCCTCACCCGCAAAAAGACTTCGCAGTTCCCCTTCACCTGTACTCACGACGGCCGGCAAAGACAACAGTTCCTGCCGGTCAGCCCTACTCACACGAAGCCGACCTCCCTCCGCCCCACTAACTCTACGCTTCGCAACCGCCCTTCGCCACCGACGCCCGGTGCTAGGACCAAGCACATCTTCTGTGTCCGCGGCGTGCGGTGAAGCCTCCGCCGCAGCCACATCCAAGGCCGCAAAGTAGTCCAAGTCCTCCGACGACGACTCCTCAGTCCACTCAACCGAGCTCCCAGAGTCAGCAAAATCAGAAAACTCAGATGCAGACCCATCACATTCATTACCACCATCCACGGTCGAAGCCGCCAAAAATTTAGTAGTGGCGGTTGCGTGCACAGGCCCAAAATCTTGAACCTGCGCAGCAACCAAAATTCAGCAACATATCCAAAATTTCCTAACTATCTACACCCACTACGCCACCTGCGGAGCCTCCGCCGTTGCCTCCGCTGTCGCCTCCGCCACCACCGTCGCAGGATCTTCAGCACTCGGCGCAGCGGCTGCGGGGGCATCAGGCGCGCCTTCGGCGGTCTCTGGGGGCAGGTCTCCGCCGGCCGCAGCGGATGCGGAGGTATCCGGTGCGCCTTCTGCGGTCTCCGGGGGTGGCTCCAGGGCGGCCCCGGACACGGCCTCCGCCGGGGTCGGCTCCGGGTCAGGCAGCGCGCTGTTCAACGCCCCGGAGTCATCCACCCTCTCGCCACGCGCCGCCTAAGTCACAGCACGCAAATTCAGCAAAAACCACATATAGCCCACATCCAGCAAACTCCAAACAAACGCCAAACGTTACCTGAGCCCTCGCCGTCTCGGCCCGCTCCCTAACCACCTCGCGACCGTGCGGACCCCACATCCGGTCGTAGATGGCTCCGGCGGATTCCTTCACTATGGGGTCCTCAACCTTGTAGATATCTCGCTCAAAGTCTTCGTCAGCTTGGTCGAAGACCTCGAAGTGCCGGCACCCTTCGCGAGAGAGCGTGTTCATCGCCCCCTCGCAGGTGACCAGGGAGGCATACGACATAAACCCCTCCACGATAGTGGGGAGTGCCTGCAACTCCTCCTGCACCCACTCCAGGCAGCGAAGTCCGGGCTCTCGCTCCGGCACTTCGAAGTCACCGGTCCGCGCGCCCAGCTCATGGTACGAATCCATAAGCTGTTTGCGCGTTCGCTCGGCCTCCGCGCGCGTCGCGGCCTCGGCCCTCTCCACGTGGCTCTCCAGGGCGATGAGCCGCTCCTGCAGCTGCTCGGCGCGCTCCCTGGCAAGATTGCCCTCCGCCCGTGCCAGATTAGCCTCCGCCTGCGCAGCCTGCGCCTTGACGAGGGCCTCGTTGGTCTCCCTCCTCTCCCCCGCCAATTGGCGCCGGAGATCAGCCTTCTCTCCCTCCAGCGCGGCCACCTTGTCCGCCAGCTTGCAGCACTTGCTGTCGGCGGCCGATTTTTCACGGACGACGTCAGCATGTTGTGTCCGAAGTCTCTCGACTTCGGTAGACACAACTGCCGTGAGGGCCCCCGACGCTGTGCGGTTGGCGAAGTCAGCCACCTGCAGAACACACGTAAGACCGCGGCCCCAGCAAGCCGACCAAAAAAAAACGAAGTCTAGCTCAGCGGACCTGACTTAGCGCCTCCGTCACCTCCTTCAGCCGGCGGGACGCAGCGCCCGCCTCATCCCTGACAGCCGCGAGTGCCGACATCTCGCCTCCGGCGCTAAGAGCCCCGCCCTTCGCCTTCGGCACTATGGCAGCTGCCGCGGTCGCCGCGGCAGGCACAACTATAGCAAGTTGGCCTTCGTCCGACCCTGCGACGCATCAACGAATTAAAAAAAAACCGAGCCAACGGCTTACCACCAAGATAGTCGTCCACACTAATATCGGTGGCGAAGTCGGCGACGCGCTTGCCGGACGACGGCAACACTCGGGCCGCCTTCGCGACCTCCGCCACTCTGCTGGACGGCGGCACAGCCTTCGTCGATCTGGAGCCTCCGGCGCCGTGCTAGATGCAGGGACGCCCGACTTCGCCGCCAGCGGCGGCTTGCCTCCGCCGGGGGCCGCAGCCTTCGCAGCCCCCCGCTGCCTCTTCGGCCTGGCTTCATGAAGCCTGACAACCGCCTGGCGCTTTTGTGCAGCTCCCTGGCGATCCTTGTCCATCACTGCTGACACAACAGCAGCAATATTCCGCCCGTAAGGAAAAACTCTCCATTCACGAACCATGCGAGATGTAAAAAAGTCTTCGCCGGCCGCGCGGGGGATAGGAACATTCCTAGGCCAACAACCCCCGGTAACCCTCAGCAACCGAGCCGAAGACTCCCGGAGCTCGGGCGAAGACATCCTTCCCCCCGGGGCCGCGCATGTCCTCATCAACTCTCTAGCAAAACCATCGGAAACCCCAAGTCCTCCCATAGCAGTACCTAATTTCCTCTTTTTAGAGGATGGGGCGGCCGCCGGCGCAGGGTCGTCTCTAGTCTCCACCACCGGCTTCTTCCCACGGCGGTCCACATCGTCTTGACCAGGATAGCCGTCATACGACAATTGATTCAATTCAAAAACCCTGTTCAAACGATCATTCAACACATGGATATCCCAGCTGTGCTGGCCCTCTGTCCTCGGCACGTAACGACCAACGAGCCGCACCGCCCCATCCTCCGCCTCACGCACAAAGGCGGCCGGATCGCGGCTTTGCAGATTCAGCGCGAAGGCGGGACTTCGCACCACCCTTCCACCATGGAAAGGCATCTGGCGAGGGCACACTTCGCCCAACGCCCAGCCATGCGCCAAGGGCCATACCCCGTACGCCACAAATTCTTCAACCAAATCGCGCCCACTGCTCAGGCCGGCGGCGCACCGAAGGGCCCCTTCGTCCGCATCCTCCTCCGCCACTTCAAAGGGCGGGTACGCTGAGTAAAAATGAGAACACATCTCGGACACGGGGAGTCCCTCATGGTTTTCGACGGTACCCTCAGCAACGTAAAACCAAAACTCATTCCAGTTGCCCCACTTGTTGCGGGCGCAAGGAACCAACTCGACTACCTGCATCGTGGTCTTGCCGGTCTTCGGCGTAAACGTGCAGGACCCAAACTGAGCAACTTCATCTCCAATCATCCTCTTCTGCCAGTGCAAACAATAATACTTCGCAAAGACTTCGACCGATGGCTGTCCGCCGTACGAAGTCGTCGCCCAGACATACTTCGACAGAGCCACCACGGCATTTGGTGTCAGCTGATGTATCTGAACGTTAAAACTGCGCAGGACTTCACCAACAAATCGGTGCGCAGGCAGGCGGAGACCGGCGGTGAAGAACGCCTCGAACACAACCAACTCGCCCTCCGGCTCGGGGACTTCCTCCGTCCCCGGGACACGAGCAACTCCGCCGCTGAAGTAACCCAACCGCTGCATATCTTGCACGCGGACCGACGACATCCACGACACGCCAAAATCAACAGAATCGCCGGCGCGCAACTCCTCCGCCATCAAACTACTCAGCGTCTCCTCAGACGAGGCATCGGCCGGCAGCGAGGCGGCGGCCGGCGGCGAGGGGTCGGCCGGCGCCGTAGCGGCAGCGGAAGAAGAGGAGGTCGGCATCGCTATGTACCATCGACGGCGGCGGGCGGTCTGCTTCACTCGAGCCAGATCTCCGGCGAACAAGAGCACGGCGGGCAGACGAGCAGCAAGACGGTGAAAAAGACGGCTAGGGTTTTCACGGAGCGCGGAAAGTGAAGTTCAAAAAGCGCTGACCCCTGCCCCCTTTTATAGACAGGGCGCGGCTCTTCGGGAAACCCGCAATCCAACAGGGCGCGGCGCTTCGGGAAACCCGCAATCCAACAGTACGCTGTCAATCAACGGTCATGTCAAAAACCCCCGCGGAACCACTTCGAGCGAGGGCAGCGTCTCCGCCATCTAGCGACGTCTTCGGCACCAGGCGACTTTGTCGAACTGGTCCCTCGGAGGGCAAATGTTGGGGCGAAGGCAAAAACGCCACCCTTCGCTCGAGGCCTTCGCTGCAGTCGCTGGTCTGACAGAGACAAAACGGGCAGGGACACCCTTCGCTCGATTCGGCACCAGACGAAGGCCGGCGACGGCGTCATCCCACAGTGCGGCCTCGTCCAGCTCAGAGGCCCACGTGTGATCCGGCCCATTATAACGGGCCCTGCGTGGCCGCCGCGTGTTACAGGCCTAATTTGTAAAGGCATCCCTGTAATTACAGTCTGTAACCCTACTTTATGGGAATATTCTGGGGATAACCTAGGTAGCTGAGGGCACATGCGTCCTTAGCACAAGGCGCTGGGCGCTCAGGTACCTATAAATACCCCCGCACAGTGCCCGTGAGAGGCCAGATGAACAGAGCTATTGCCATCTAGCGCGTAACCCTGTTAACGTCACTGTTCACCCTTGTTGGCCCCCCCTTGCGAGTGAGAGCAAGTTCCAACATTGTTCGACTCATGCTAAGGTCATTTACTGTTATTGATCCTCATCTTGTAAACCTCATCCGTGAAAATCATAGGTACACCAAGATGACGCTATGGGGGACAGATATCCCCCGGGTCCACTAGAAGGCTGGAAGGCCTCGTGAAAGACTCTGAGCCCATTATTTCATAAGGCCACCCCTTCGTGGGCCAGGGGAGGAATCACTGGCAGAATGGATCGACGCAAGATTGGATCAACTCGAGCCTAGGCGGCTCAATGGATTTAAACGTTATCCGCGGCATTGATCTGACTCTCCCCCGCAGCGCCCTCAGACATCAGAACTAAATGGGGATAAGTCGGCAGGATAATAGGGAGATAAGTTCAGTTGGTTCACTATTACTTAGGAGCACATAGTTATCGTATACGCATGTAACGCCCCACGATCGAGTATATAAGGCCTAGGGGGCACCCCATCAAAAGACATATCATTCATTAGCCATCTACTCGATTCTCTAGCATCCTTCATACTAGAGAACTCCCCTGTAACCCACCACATAAAGAGCCACACTAGGAAGTAGGGTGTTACGCCTCTCCAAGCGGCCCGAACCTGTATAAAATTGTCTACTGTCTCTCGTGCGCCTAGCATGAACCATCGAGTTACAGTCGGTAACACCGTCCTACCCAAAAGCACCTCGAGGGGTAACCCCGGGTGCGCAGTCGAGTCCCAAACACCGACAGCTGGCGCGCCAGGTAGGGGGTGTGTCACTGATCCAAGCTAGCTCAATGGCCATCACTTTTCAGTACAAAATTGCTCTCCGCCTTGGATCCGTGTTCTGCTTCAGAACTATCTCGTCCGTGGCAGACGAAGAAGGGACTCTACATCGTATAGCGGATCTACCGGAGAAAAAGCCTTCCTCGAAAATCTCCGAGAAAGCAGGAACGAAGCAGGAGATAGCCCAACCTCCAGCGCTCCGGACGAAGACTACCTCCTACAAGCCAGGAGCAGAGAATTCATTCACTCGGAGGAACCCGCTGTCCACCTCATCCACAGAAAAATGGACATGGGTTACAAGGAAAAAAGAAACAAAGACCCGTCAAGCTACCCTTCTGGCACCTCCGCCCTCAAAGGAGAACAGAAAGAAGCTTGTCGTCACGGCAACTCCATTCTACCACGACGTCCTCTTCATCGGGGGGAGAGTGGAATCGTCCCCCATCTCCGACGATGAACCAACTGTGCCTGGGGAAGAACCTCCTCAGCGGGAAGCTCGCCGACGAAGGAACCGACGTCGTAACGCCCGCACGACATCATAATCCGAAGAACGAGACCCGGCGCAACCTGTATCAGGAGATGAGATCTTGGAGGTGGGAGAAACTCCAGATGAACGAGTCTTCAGGGAAAGGAGGAATTCCCACCGACGTGATCGTCGGCAAGCTCAAGAGCAAGCCGAGCAGGAGGTAAGACAACGTCGAGAGAACCCTCTCTTCGGACGAAATCTGAACCCCGACTTCGCTCGAGCCATGAACACACCGAGCGAGGTCGGTGGAGTGTTGGCCCGGATAGCCGATGGCCTCCTCCGGACTCCAGACGCTGAGGGCTATCGGCGACTGCTCACTCGGGCAGCTAATCATCTTCTGCCTCTTGCTCATCCTCCGAATGATCTACGACACGCCATCAATAGTCGACGGGACGCACGGAGCTCCATCAATGCTTTGCGCGAACGACGACAAGAGAACGAGATTCAACGCCGAGAAGAGTATGATCGAGATCACGACATCCCCGCACGAAGTCAGGCCACCAGGGTTGAGTTAGCAACAGCTTCAACTGGTGGCACGACCCGGGGACGATCGAGGCAGCACGTCGACAACTCCCCTCCCCAAAACCGACACCACAATCGTCGACAGGAGGACACATGTGGAGTATCAGCACCCACTCCGCGTCTTAGAGCCATTCAGTGGCCCCCTAACTTCAAAGTCTCCAACATCGACAAGTACGAGCCTAAGCAGGACCCGAGAGGCTGGCTGGCAATATATACCACTGCTGCCTGGGCCGCTGGGGCAACCGAAGATGTGATGACTGTGTACTTGCCCATCGTCCTCGGGCAAGATGCACTGCAATGGCTATGACACCTACCCCAACACTGCATCAACGATTGGAGCGACTTCAGTCGGCGTTTTATCGCCAACTTTTAATCTCTCTCCGACAAACTGGCACAGCCATAGGACCTCAAATCCATCAGGCGCCGAGGAGATGAGACTCTTCGGTCATACCTCAAAAGATTTCAGACCATGAGAAATCGTATTCCTGAAGTTGCAGAAGCAGCAGTGATCGAGGACTTCTACCGAGGATCTAATGACTCGGCCTTCGTCTGAGCCATACTACAAAAAGTGTCGACTACTTCCGAACAGCTGTTTAGGGAGGCAGACCTCTACATCACTGCCGATGAACGTGCCCAGGACCTCATTGGAGGAATGAAGCCGGCTCCGTCCGCGCCACGGCGCGACACGAACCAGCAAACCGACAAGCGCTGGGAGAAGAAGCCCCGCGAAGAAGTCCATGTCGCTGAACCACCCATCTCTCATGCCCGAGGGGCACCCCGCGGAGGCGAACAAACATTGGACGGCATCCTCGACGCCCAGTGCCCATACCACAAGGTTATGCGTCATACCCTTCGGAACTGCAGAGATTTCAAGCACTCCGTTGGGAATGGCTGACCCTTCCAACCTCTGCCACCTCCCCCACCATGAGGAGGACCCAAAGAACCTCGACAACCTCAGCAGCAGGAAGGGGGAGGAGGCGGAGCGTTGCCGCGCATCGATGGAGAGGCCAACGTCATCTTCGGCGGACACGGGTCGCAAGAAAACAAGAGGCAGCAGAAGCTCAACGATCGCCAGATACTGGTGGCGGCCACCAGTGCTCCCACCCTGTATCGATGGTCCGAGCACCCGATCACCTTTACTCGGGCAGATCAATGGCTCAACTTCGATCATCCGGGCAAGTACACGCTCCTCGTCGATCCGGTGATCCGAGAGAGCAGGGTGAAGAAGGTGTTAGTGGACGGGGGAAGCAGCATCAACGTCACCTTCCCCCGGACACTCTTAGGCTTGGGAGTCGCACTCAAAGAGCTCCACGAGTCAGACACTCCTTTCTTCGGCATTGTGCTGACTGAAGGAGAATACCCACTTGGACACATCTACATGTCGGTTACCTTCGGAACTCCGGAAAACTACAGAACCGAGTTCCTGAGGTTCGAGGTAGCAAGCTTCGACTGCGGATACAACGCCATCATCGGCAGGCCAGGATTGGCAAAATTCATAGCCATTCCGCACTATTCATACATGATATTGAAGATGCCGGGACCACAAGGAATCATCACCGTGTGTGCTGACTTCCAAGGCGCCGCAGAATGCTTCCGAGTGGCCATTCAGGCGACCCTCACCACCAAACCACCAACGACTTCCTCCGCGCAGGCGAACTCAAAGCCTGAGGAAGACCTCGCGATACCCACGAATGAAGCTCAAGTCGTGACCTCTATGCGGCCAACTGAGGAAACGAAGACAATCAACCTCGGGTTCTGTAACGCCCTGAATTTGGGGGTAGAATTTTTTCTTCTTTTCTCTCACCAAATTCAGGCGTTACTCTTTCCTTTTTCCCTTTTCTTCTCGCTAAGCCTTGATCTTTTCTAAAAGTTATAGCGAGAATTAGCTCAACATCTTGTGTAACCAAAACCTAGAACTATTTTTGTTTGTTGCATCAGGCCGGATTATGCACTCTTGTGTTTGTGGTTGAGTGAATTGGAGAATTAGGCATATAAGAAAATATGGAAAATTAGAAAAAGAAAAGCCTTTTCTTTTTCTCTCCCCCCTTCTCCCCTTTTGGCCCAGCCGCCCCTTCCCCTTGGCCCAAGCGGCCCAGCCGCCCCCCCTCCCCTTCCCGCGTGGGCCCCGCGGCGGCCCAGCCACCCCTCCCCCGCCGTGGGCCGTCCTGGCGACCCAAGCCGCGCCCCCCTCCCCCCTTTGGGCCCAGCCGGCCCAACCGCCCCCTCCCTTTTTTTTCTTTTTTCCAAAAATCCCCTCCCCGCGGGCCCCGCCCGTTATCCCCTCTCTCTCCCCCTCTCCCTAACCCTAACCGCCGCCGCCCTCTCCCTGCCCTAGCGCCGCCGCCGCCCCTCCCCGGCGCCGCCGCCGCGCCGTCCTCCCCCTCCGGTGAGGCTTCTCCCCCCCTCCTCCCTTCTCTCCTCCCCCTCCCTCCTCCTTCCCACCCGTCGGCGCCCTCCCCCGCGCCATGGCCGCGCTCGCCAGGCCCCGGCGAGCTCGGCCCCGGCCCCGGCCGACCCCGGCTCGGCCGCCCCGCCCTCGCCTCGGCCGCTCCGGCGAGCCCCCGACCCCGGCCTCGCCAGCCCCGGTGCTCGCCGGGCCCGTCCGCCGTCCGCCGTCCCTGGCCGCTCCGCCCCCGCCCCCGGCCGTGCCGTCCCCGGCCGCGCCGCCTCCGTGCCCGGCCCGACCGCCTCCCGGCGAGCCCGGCCGCCCCGTGCCCCGGCTCGGCCGCCCGCCCCCGCGCCCGGCCTCGCCCGGCCGTGTCCTCGCCCGGTCGCGTCCTCGCTCGCCCGTGCTCGCTTGCCCCGGCGTGCTTGCCCGCTCGCCCCACAGTGCCTTGCTCGCGTCGTGACGGCCCCGGCGTGGCCTCGAGCTCGGCCTAGCGTGCCTATGGCGCGCGGCTTTGAGCTCGGCTAGCGCACGGCCCCGACGTGCGCACGGCTAGTTCGTGGCGTGTGCGTGCGGCCTCGCGCGCGTGCTCGCATAGTGCGCAGTAACTTGGCACGACCCGTCGTGTCCCCGTCTACCCCAGACGCCCCGTCTACCCCCCCCCCCCCCCCCCCCGTGTCCTATGCGCGCTAATCACGTGTTTATATTAATAAGATAGGAGTCTCAATTTGTAAATTGGTTACGTTAGTTAATTTGTATAACTAATCATCTATCTCATTCAATGTTGATCTACTAAAAGTGGTCACGTTTACATTAGTGCATGTAGCTAATTCTTTTGTTAGAACCAATTGGAACTAGAGGACGTAGCGTTTAGTCATTTGTTTACCCGTAGTGCGTCTCAGGCATAAGCTTTAACTCTCGCGAGACCTTTTCCCATTTCTTTCTAACCATGGTGAGTTCATTATTGTATGTGATATTCTATGCATATATACTTTATTTGTTCTCCTGTATGGTGTATTGTTTGTTTCCTAATTTGAATGGATGGATGTGTGTATGCTTGCAATCGCATAGAGAACGATCCGGTTGAAGAGCTCGAGGAACTCGCAGGAGAAGCCCCTGAGCAGCAGTCGGTTGGTGGAGGCAAGTGTCCCATGACCTATCATTGTCCTATTCATTCTTTAATTCACCTCCCGCTTTACACATGTATACCTAAGGATTGCCTAGCTTTTGTTATCCATGTCCTTGTTTACCTATTTGGGTTGGATTATTATTGTTTAGCTTTATGCTATTGCTCAAACTCTAATCAATGAACATGATGAGATTATCTATGATACGCTGTTTTCCCCTCTCTTATTATGATGTTATACTTGTGGTCTTTAAGGGGGCTCGAGCGGTTTCTCGAGTGCCTCTCCGTAAGGACCTGTTCTATGGATGACCGCCCAGGAAAACAGTGCAACCATGAGGGTGGAATGGGGTGCCCTTAGCTGAATAATTAGAGGATCCGGGGTGTAGATCACTTAGCCGTCGTGCCGTCAATGGGGCTCGGTGTATGCGGCTCGCTCTGCCAAGTTTGGGTTCGCCCCTTGGGGAGGAGTGCGGTGCATTTAGGAAACCTAACGGGTGGCTACAGCCCCGGGGAATCTTTGTAAAGGCTACGTAGTGATGCCCTGCTGGGTCACCTTGGTAGTGATCAATGGAGAGTCATGATCTCCGGGCAGAAAGGGAATCACGGCTTGTGGGTAAAGTGCACAACCTCTGCAGAGTGTTTGAAAACTGATATATCAGCCGTGCTCGTGGTTATGAGCGGCCAAGGGAGCTCTAGTGATTAGTGGTACTTGATCAGAGACATTATGGTTTCCAGGGGGCAATGAGATCGATGGTTTTGGTTATGGCTATGGTGCTGGTAAGTGGTATTCTTTCCGTTTGGAAAGGGTACATCGGGCTAATAACTTGGGTTAATGCTAAAACTTGGCTTTCTATTAGTAAATAATAATCTGACCAACTAAAAGCAACTGCTTAACTTATCCCCACATAAAGCTAGTCCACTACAGCCAAACAGGATACTTGCTGAGTATGTTGATGTGTACTCACCCTTGCTCTATACACCAACCCCCCCCATCCCCAGGTTGTCAGCATTGCAACCACTGCTCAGGAGAAGATGAAGTTGTGGAAGGAGACTTCCAGGAGTTCCAAGACTATGACGAGTTCTAGGCGTGGGTTAGCCGCAACCCGCAGTCGGCTGCCTGTGAAGGCCGCGGTTATCTACGTTCCTTTTCCGCACTTTGATTTATTGTAAGGACTATATGGACGTCTCAGACGTATGATGTAATCGACTATTATTTCCCTTTTAATACTATTTTGAGCACTGTGTGATGATGTCCATGTTATGTAACTGTTGTGTACGTGAATAACTGATCCTGGCACGTACATGGTTCGCATTCGGTTTACCTTCTAAAACCGGGTGTGACATAAGTGGTATCAAAGTCGTGCTGACTGTAGGACCGCTAACCTAGAGTAGAATGGTCGTTCTAAGGACTATAGACCTCTGTCCCAGCCATGACTTTGATATCCCTTCAAAAGTTGGTCATATCGACCAAAACCTATGTTCTACTATATATTATACCTTGCTGAAAATTATGTTTTATTCTAATCCTTCATTTATTTATGGTTCATTACTTGCTGGTCATATTAATTCTGTTCTCACTCTTTTGCTTGCGGTGTCTTTTGTAGATGGCTCGACTTAGACACACTGCACGAAAGTCCGTCATCCCCTTCTTACCCTCCCGCCTTGCTGAGCGTCCGCTTCGCCGTCCCGTGGCCGGACAGTCCAGCCACTTGGAGAGACTGCACCACCGCCTGCATGAGGAGCAGGAACGTCGACGACAGGAGCAGCAGGGCTCTTCTTTCTCGCTCCACCAGGAGATAGAGTCCGTGAGGAGCTGCTCCCCTGTGCTTCCCCTGGAGGCGCCCCCTGCACCAGCACTGGGCGCCCCAGCTTCTGGAGTAGCTGCTGGAGGAGACCCAGATGACGGAGGTGGCGACGACAGCTCGAGCCACGACACCGACTTTTCTGCTGACCAGGAGCCGGAAGGATGGGTTGCTCGACCCATCACTCACGACGCTGCTCGCGGGTGTCACTTCCATGATGCGCTCGACACCCTGCTACGTCGGGCACTTAACCGGCGTACTTGGTCCATCGAGTATCGCTGTGTGGTCTACCAGCATAGTCGCGGGGTCTACCCGGACCACTGGGAGGCGACCTGCTTGGTGCGCCGTCCGGAGAACAGTCTCCAAGGTGCTGAGGTCTGCTTAGAGCACTATTATATCTCTGAGCGGGACTCAGCTGAGGCAGCCATGCAAGATGTTGCACGGCGTGCGCTTTCGCACTACTGCTCGGTTCTCGGTGGGGTAGCTGACGGTCTCAACCTGAAGTATTACCCCCGCCGTCCATCTGGCAGCACAGGAGGCGTGATTGTCCCACCTGTCGGTGAGGACAATCCTAGGTTGAGCAGCACAGTCAACCTAGCCGTCGTGCTAAACACGGAGCTGGACCATGCAGTAGACGAGCTGAGTAGGGCTCGTGCTGAGATCGCCCTGCTGCGGGCTGAGCGCGCGGAACGTCGTCACCTTGATGATGGTTCCCCCGCTCCCGTTGGGACTCAGCACCCGTACCGCTCACCTCGGCGTGGACGCCAGTCTTATGGCAACCCCGACTGCAAGACCAAGATAAATCTGGAACCATAGATCGTTAGAGTTGGATCTTGTAATTAATACAAAATATATATACGTCGAAGCTACAGTCTTAGCGTTAGTCTCGCTCTTAGTTAAGCTTAGTTAGACAAGGTAGTTTGCTATATCATGTGCATTTATGTTTGTCATGATGAACTATGTTTGGTTTGGATCTTTGTAATGACTGTCACCAGAGTGTGGGTATCCCCTGCATTTTGGTTTACCTGTTATATGTTAAAGGAGTTAGCTATATAGTTGAGAAACCTTTTATTCCACTTTCCTCTTTATCTGAGAAGTTGTGTTGGTCTGTGTTGGAGATCAGTGAAGATGCTCATCTGTTCAGTGCTGTTGAAGAATTCTATACTCTTTTCTTATGCTGCAAGATTTGCAAGATCAGTTCTGATGTGTGGTTGCATTCTGCAGATGTTAGAGAACAGGCGCAGAGGAGGAAGGTGTGCTCAGCAGGAGCGAGCCGCTCAGCAGGAAGAGGTACCCCAGCAACAGCACCTGCCGCCCCCGCCCCCGATGTCGATTGAGCAGATGTTTCTGATGCAGACTCAGGCAGTTCAAGCCATCGGTCAGACTTTGGCCGCCATTCAGCAGCAGCAACAGCAGCAGGCCCCACCTCAGCCTCAGATGCCTCAAATGCCCAGGGACAAGCATGCTGAATTCATGAGAGGTCATCCACCAACGTTCGCTCATTCTTCTGACCCCATGGATGCTGAAGACTGGCTGCGCACTGTGGAGCGGGAGTTGCATACCGCTCAGTGCGATGATAGGGAGAAAGTCCTGTATGGTCCCCGTCTGTTGAGAGGAGCAGCTCAGTCTTGGTGGGAGTCTTACCTCGCCACCCATGCCCACCCCGACACCATCACCTGGGAAGAGTTCAGAGGAAGCTTTCGTCAGTACCATGTTCTGGCAGGTCTGATGACAGTGAAGAAGGAGGAGTTCCTGGCCCTCAAGCAAGGGCCATTATCTGTAAGTGAGTACCGGGACAGGTTTCTACAGTTGTCTCGCTATGCTCCTGAAGATGTCAACACCGACGCCAAGCGACAGTACCGTTTCCTGAGAGGCTTGGTTGACCCTCTTCAATATCAGCTGATGAATCATACCTTTCCGAAATTCCAGCACCTGATTGACAGAGCAATCATGATAGAGAGGAAGCGTAAGGAGATGGAGGATCGTAAGCGCAAGATCAGTGGACCCCAGCCTGGAAGTAGCAATCATCCTTGTTTCTCAGGCAATCAACCTCAGCAGTTCAGGCAGAACCAGCGTCCACCTCAGCATCAGCAGTTCCAAAGGCAGTATCCTCATCACCAGTACCAGAACCGTCAGAACAATCAGTCAGGAGGTCAGTTTCAGAGGCAGAATCAGCAGACACCTCGTCTTCCTGCCCCAGCAACCTAGCAGAACAGTCAGGCAGCACCAGCTCAGGTTGGAAACAGAGCATGTTTCCACTGTGGAGAGCAAGGCCACTGGGTGATGCAATGCCCGAAGAAGGCAGCCCAGCAGCAGTCAGGCCCCAATGCCCCAGCAAAGCAGAACGTGCCTCAGCCTGGAGCAGGCAATCGCTCTCAGCCGCGCTACAATCATGGAAGACTGAACCACTTGGAGGCTGAAGCAGTTCAGGAGACCCCCGGCATGATAGTAGGTATGTTCCCAGTCGACTCCCATATTGCAGAAGTGTTATTTGATACAGGAGCAACGCATTCTTTCATTACTGCATCATGGGTAGAAGCACATAATCTTCCAATTACTACCATGTCAACCCCCATTCAAATTGACTCAGCCGGTGGTAGAATTCGAGCCGATAGCATTTGTTTGAATGTATGTGTGGAAATAAGGGGGATAGTGTTTCCCGCCAACCTTATAGTAATGGGTACTCAGGGAATAGACGTCATCCTAGGGATGAATTGGCTAGATAAGTATCAGGCAGTTATCAGTTGTGATAAAAGGACAATCAAGTTGGTGTCCCCACTAGGAGAGGAAGTGGTGACCGAGTTAGTCCCGCCTGAGCCAAAGAAAGGAAGTTGTTATCAGATGGCCATCGATAGCAGGGAAGTAGACCCAATTGAGAGGATTAAGATTGTGTCTGAGTTTCCAGATGTGTTTCCCAAGGACTTACCGGGTATGCCACCAGAGCGGAAAGTTGAGTTTGCCATAGATCTTCTTCCTGGAATCGCCCCCGTCTTTAAGAGAGCTTACAGAATATCTAGACCAGAGTTGGTTGAGCTTAAGAAGCAGATTGATGAGCTGTCAGAGAAAGGTTACATTCGGCCAAGCACCTCGCCTTGGGCCGCTCCTGTCTTGTTTGTGGAGAAGAAAGATGGCACCAAAAGGATGTGTATCGATTATCGAGCTCTGAATGAAGTCACCATCAAGAACAAGTATCTCTTGCCCAGAATAGAAGATCTGTTCAACCAGTTGAGAGCAGCCAGTGTGTTCTCCAAGATAGATCTGAGGTCAGGTTATCATCAGCTCAGGATCCGACCTTCGGATATTCCGAAGACGGCATTCATTACCAAGTATGGTTTGTATGAGTTCACTGTGATGTCTTTTGGTTTGACCAATGCACCAGCGTTCTTCATGAACTTGATGAACAGTGTATTCATGGATTACCTTGATAAGTTTGTGGTGGTATTCATTGATGAAATTCTGGTTTATTCTCAAAGCGAAGAAGAGCACGCAGATCATTTGAAGATGGTATTACAGAGATTGCGAGAGCACCAGTTGTATGCAAAGTTGAGCAAGTGCGAGTTCTGGATCAGTGAAGTCATGTTCTTGGGTCACATAATCAACAAAGAAGGATTGGCTGTGGATCCAAAGAAAGTGACAGACATTCTGAACTGGAAAGCACCAACAGATGCTCGAGGAATCAAGAGTTTCATTGGAATGGCCGGATATTATCGGCGATTCATTGAAGGGTTTTCGAAGATTGCGAAACCAATGACAGCATTGCTAGGCAACAAGGTTGAGTTCAAGTGGACCCAAAAATGCCAAGAGGCCTTTGAAGCGCTGAAAGAGAAGTTGACAACAACGCCTGTCCTAGTCTTGCCTGATGTGCACAAGCCCTTCTCGGTGTATTGTGATGCTTGTTACACAGGTTTGGGATGTGTGTTGATGCAAGAGGGAAGAGTTGTGGCTTACTCGTCCCGACAGCTGAAGGTTCATGAGAAGAACTACCCAATCCATGATCTAGAGTTGGCAGCAGTAGTTCACGCACTGAAGACATGGAGGCACTACTTGTATGGACAGAAATGCGATGTTTACACAGACCACAAGAGTCTGAAGTACATATTCACTCAGTCAGAGTTGAATATGAGGCAACGAAGATGGTTAGAGTTTATCAAAGACTATGAGTTGGAGATCCATTACCATCTAGGCAAAGCAAACGTAGTGGCAGATGCTTTGAGCAGGAAGAGTCAAGTCAATCTGATGGTCGCTCATCCGATGCCTTACGAGTTGGCCAAAGAGTTCGACAAGTTGAGTCTCGAATTTCTGAACAATTCGCGAGGAGTCACAGTCGAGTTGGAACCTACCTTGGAGCGCGAAATCAAAGAAGCGCAGAAGAATGATGAGAAGATCAGTGAGATCCGGCGACTGATTCTAGATGGCAGAGGCAAAGATTTTCGAGAAGATGTAGAAGGTGTGATATGGTTCAAAGACCGCTTGTGTGTTCCCAATGTCCAATCCATTCGGGAGTTGATTCTCAAGGAAGCTCATGAGACAACCTATTCGATTCACCCTGATAGTGAGAAGATGTATCAAGATCTGAAGAAGAAATTTTGGTGGTACGGAATGAAGAGGGAAATCACAGAGCATGTGGCTATGTGTGATAGTTGTCGAAGAATTAAGGCAGAGCACCAGAGACCAGCTGGATTGTTGCAACCGTTGCAAATTCCCCAGTGGAAATGGGATGAAATCGGTATGGATTTCATAGTCGGATTGCCTCGCACTCGAGCCGGCTACGATTCTATTTGGGTAGTAGTGGACCGTTTGACCAAGTCAGCCCACTTCATACCTGTCAAGACCAACTACAGCAGTGTAGTATTGGCAGAGTTGTACATGTCTCGGATCGTTTGTCTTCATGGTGTGCCAAAGAAGATAGTGTCAGACAGAGGAACGCAGTTCACCTCTCATTTCTGGCAGCAGTTGCATGAAGCCTTGGGCACGCATCTGAATTTCAGTTCAGCTTATCATCCGCAGACAGATGGTCAGACCGAAAGGACCAATCAAATTCTTGAAGACATGTTGAGAGCCTGTGCGTTGCAAGATCAGTCCGGATGGGATAAGAGATTGCCTTATGTAGAGTTTTCCTATAACAACAGTTACCAGGCCAGTTTGAAGATGTCACCATTTCAGGCGCTCTATGGGAGGAGTTGTAGAACTCCGTTGCAATGGGATCAGCCTGGAGAGAAGCAAGTGTTTGTGCCAGACATTCTACTTGAAGCTGAAGAGAACATCAAGATGGTCCGAGAGAATCTGAAGATAGCGCAATCGAGGCAGCGAAGCTATGCAGACACAAGAAGAAGAGAGCTGAGTTTCGAAGTCGGAGACTTTGTCTATCTAAAAGTGTCACCGATCAGAGGAGTCAGAAGGTTCAGAGTCAAAGGCAAGCTAGCACCCCGCTACATTGGTCCGTACCAAATTCTCTCAAGGCGTGGAGAAGTGGCCTATCAGCTCAGTCTACCAGAGAATTTGTCCGCGGTGTATGATGTCTTTCATGTGTCTCAGTTGAAGAAGTGCTTGCGTGTGCCAGAAGAGCAGTTGCCAGTGGAAGGTCTCGAAGTCCAGGAGGACTTGACCTACGTTGAGAAGCCAGTGCAAATCCTTGAGGTTGCAGACAGAGTCACCCGAAGGAAGACCATCCGAATGTGCAAAGTCAGATGGAATCACCACTCTGAGGAAGAAGCAACCTGGGAGCGTGAAGATGATCTGATGGCTAAATACCTTGAGCTCTTTGCTAGCCAACCCTGAATCTCGAGGGCGAGATTCTTTTAAAGGGGATAGGTTTGTAACGCCCTGAATTTGGGGGTAGAATTTTTTCTTCTTTTCTCTCACCAAATTCAGGCGTTACTCTTTCCTTTTTCCCTTTTCTTCTCGTTAAGCCTTGATCTTTTCTAAAAGTTATAGCGAGAATTAGCTCGACATCTTGTGTAACCAAAACCTAGAACTATTTTTGTTTGTTGCATCATGCCGGATTATGCACTCTTGTGTTTGTGGTTGAGTGAATTGGAGAATTAGGCATATAAGAAAATATGGAAAATTAGAAAAAGAAAAGCCTTTTCTTTTTCTCTCTCCCCCCTTCTCCCCTTTTGGCCCAGCTGCCCCTTCCCCTTGGCCCAAGCGGCCCAGCCGCCCCCCTCCCCTTCCCGCGTGGGCCCCGCGGCGGCCCAGCCGCCCCTCCCCCGCCGTGGGCCGTCCTGGCGGCCCAAGCCGTGCCCTCCTCCCCCCTTTGGACCCAGCCGGCCCAACCGCCCCCTCCCCTTTTTTTCTTTTTTCCAAAAATCCCCTCCCCGGTCGCGGGCCCCGCCCGTCATCCCCTCTCTCTCTCCCTCTCCCTAACCCTAACCGCCGCCGCCCTCTCCCTGCCCTAGCGCCGCCGTCGCCCCTCCCGGCGTCGCCGCCGCGCCGTCCTCCCTCTCCGGTGAGGCTTCTCCCCCATCCTCCCTCCTCTCCTCCCCCTCCCTCCTCCTTCCCTCCCGTCGGCGCCCTCCCCCGCGCCATGGGCGCGCTCGCCCGGCCCCGGCGAGCTCGGCCGCCCCCGACTCGGCCGCCCTCGGCCGCCCCGCGCCCGACCGCCCTCGGTCGTCCCGCGCCCGGCCGCCCTCGGCCGCCCCGCCCTCGCCTCGGCCGCGCCGCCCTCGCCCCCGGCCGCACCGTCCCCGGCCTCGGCTCGCCAGCCCCGCCCGCGCCGCCCCCGGCCCCGGCTCGCCAGCCCCGGCCGCGCCAGCCCCGGTGCTCGCCGGCCCCGTCCGCCGTCCCCGGCCGCGCCGCCCCCGCCCCCGGCCGCGCCGCCTCCGTGCCCGGCCCGCCCGCCTCCCGGCGAGCCCGGCTCGGCCGCCCGCCCCCACGCCCGGCCTCGCCCGGCCGTGTCCTCGCCCGGCCGCGTCCTCGCTCGCCCGTGCTCGCTTGCCCCGGCGTGCTTGCCCGCTCGCCCCGCCGTGCCTTGCTCGCGTCGTGACGGCCCCGGCGTGGCCTCGAGCTCGGCCCAGCGTGCCTATGGCGCGCGGCTTTGAGCTCGGCTAGCGCACGGCCCCGACGTGCACATGGCTAGTTCGTGGCGTGTGCGTGCGGCCTCGCGCGCGTGCTCGCGTCGTGTCCCCGTCTACCCCAGACGCCCCGTCTACCCCCCCCCCCCCTCGTGTCCTATGCGCGCTAATCACGTGTTTATATTAATAAGGTAGGAGTCTCAATTTGGAAATTGGTTACGTTAGTTAATTTGTATAACTAATCATCTATCTCATTCAATGTTGATCTACTAAAAGTGGTCACGTTTACATTAGTGCATGTAGCTAATTCTTTTGTTAGAACCAATTGGAACTAGAGCACGTAGCGTTTAGTCATTTGTTTACCCGTAGTGCGTCTCGGGCATAAGCTTTAACTCTCGCGAGACCTTTTCCCATTTCTTTCTAACCATGGTGAGTTCATTATCGTATGTGATATTCTATGCATATATACTTTATTTGTTCTCCTGTATGGTGTACTGTTGGTTTCCTAATTTGAATGGATGGATGTGTGTATGCTTGCAATCGCATAGAGAACGATCCGGTTGAAGAGCCCGAGGAACTCGCAGGAGAAGCCCCTGAGAGCGGTCAGTTGGTAGAGGCAAGTGTCCCATGACCTATCTTTGTCCTATTCATTCTTTAATTCACCTCCCGCTTTACACATGTATACCTAAGGATTGGCTAGCTTTTGTTATCCATGTCCTTGTTTACCTATTTGGGTTGGATTATTATTGTTTAGCTTTATGCTATTGCTCAAACTCTAATCAATGAACATGATGAGATTATCTATGATACGTTGTTTTCCCCTCTCTTATTATGATGTTATACTTGTGGTCTTTAAGGGGGCTCGAGCGGTTTCTCGAGTGCCTCTCTGTAAGGCCCTGTTCTATGGATGACTGCCCGGGAAAACAGTGCAACCATGAGGGTGGAATGGGGTGCCCTTAGCTGAATAATTAGAGGATCCGGGGTGTAGATCACTTAGCCGTCGTGCCGTCAATGGGGCTCGGTGTATGCGGCTCGCTCTGCCAAGTTTGGGTTTGCCCCTTGGGGAGGAGTGCGGTGCATTTAGGAAACCTAACGGGTGGCTACAGCCCCGGGGAATCTTTGTAAAGGCTACGTAGTGATGCCCTGCTGGGTCACCTTGGTAGTGATCAATGGAGAGTCATGATCTCCGGGCAGAAAGGGAATCACGGCTTGTGGGTAAAGTGCACAACCTCTGCAGAGTGTTTGAAAACTGATATATCAGTCGTGCTCGCGGTTATGAGCGGCCAAGGGAGCTCCAGTGATTAGTGGTACTTGATCAGAGACATTATGGTTTCCAGGGGGCTATGAGATCGATGGTTTTGGTTATGGCTATGGTGCTGGTAAGTGGTATTCTTTCCGTTTGGAAAGGGTACATCGGGCTAATAACTTGGGTTAATGCTAAAACTTGGCTTTCTATTAGTAAATAATAATCTGACCAACTAAAAGCAACTGCTTGACTTATCCCCACATAAAGCTAGTCCACTACAGCCAAACAGGATACTTGCTGAGTATGTTGATGTGTACTCACCCTAGCTCTACACACCAAACCCCCCCATCCCCAGGTTGTCAGCATTGCAACCACTGCTCAGGAGAAGATGAAGCTGTGGAAGGAGACTTCTAGGAGTTCCAAGACTACGACGAGTTCTAGGCGTGGGTTAGCGGCAACCCCCAGTCGGCTGCCTGTGAAGGCCGCGGTTATCTACGTTTCTTTTCCGCACTTTGATTTATTGTAAGGACTATATGGACGTCTCAGACGTATGATGTAATCGACTATTATTTCCCTTTTAATACTATTTTGAGCACTGTGTGATGATGTCCATGTTTTGTAACTGTTGTGTACGTGAATAACTGATCCTGGCATGTACATGGTTCGCATTCGATTTACCTTCTAAAACCGGGTGTGACAGGTTTGCTACTGCCTGGATGACAAATAGAAAGGCGCGCTCGTCCTGTTTCTGCAAGATAACCGAGATGTATTCGCATGGCAGCCTGCGGATATGCCAGGAGTCCCGAGAGAACTAGCCGAACACAAACTAAAGGTCTATCCCCAGGCGAGGCCGATCCGACAAAAGTTGCGTCGTTTCATGCCCGACAAGAGAGAAGCTATTCGTGCCAAGCTAGCTCGATTAGTCGCAGCAGGATTCATTAGAGAAGTACTGCATCCCGAGTGGTTAGCAAATTCTATTCTTGTACTAAAAAAGAATAAAGTGGATTGACGCATGTGCGTCGACTATATAGATCTCAACAAACACTGTCCGTAGGATCCCTTCGAACTTCCTAGAATAGATCAGGTGGTAGATTCAACCGCCGGATGCTCTATGCTGTTATTCCTGGACTGCTACTCTAGATACCATCAAATCAGCTTGGCAAAAGAAGACAAGGAAAAAACTGCATTCATTACCCCGTTTGGAGCTTTCTGTTATACCTCCATGTCGTTTGGCCTCAAGAACGCTGGAGCGACTTACCAGAGAGCTATTCAAACATGCTTAGCCGACCACTGGGGCAAGCGGGTAGAAGCTTATGTTGATGATGTGGTGATTAAGACAGGAAACTCCGAAACTTCATTGAGGATCTACAGCTGGTCTTCAACAACCTGAGGCAGTACCGATGGAAGCTCAATCCAGAAAAATGTGTCTTTGGAGTGCCAGCAGGGAAGTTGCTCGGATTCATTGTCAGCCACCGAGGGATTGAAGCTAACCCAGAGAAAATCGAGGCTATCATGAGGATGGAAGCACCACGATCACAAAAGAAAGTACAAAGGCTTACTGGATGCATGGTAGCTTTAAACAGATTCATATCAAGGTTAGGAGAAAAAGGCTTACCATTCTACAAATTGCTCAAGAAGGTGGACAAGTTCTAGTGGACCTCTGAAGCTCAGGAAGGTCTTGATGCACTGAAGAAGTTCTTGACCACACCGGCAGTGCTAAAGCCGCCACGCCGAGCCATGCCGGACCAGCCGGCAGAAGATCTATTGTTGTACATCTCCTGCACAACTCACGTGGTGAGCACCGCGTTAGTAGTCAAGCGGGCAGAGGAAGGGCATGCATATCCAGTACAGCATCCCGTCTATTTCATCAGTGAAGTTCTGGGACCCTCTAAAAAGAAGTATCCTCAAGTTCAAAAACTCTTGTACGCAGTACTTCTAACTGCTCGCAAGCTCCGTCACTACTTTGACGACCACAAAGTCATAGTAGTCACCGGGTTTCCAATAGGGGATATTCTCCACAACAAAGAAGCCATTGGAATAATAGACAAGTGGGCCTGCGAGCTGGGAGCTCACGACATTGAGTTTCGGCCTCGCACTGCAATAAAGACTCAAGCGCTAGTCGATTTCGTATCAGAGTGGACCGAGCAACAAGTACCAGATAACCCAGAGGCTGCAGAAGTATGGTGGATGTATTTCGATGGCTCGCTAAAGCTGCAGGGAGCAGGCGCGGGAATCCTCTTCATTGCCCCTAGAGGTGAACAACTCAAATATGCTCTTTAGTTGTTATTTTCAACATCCAATAATGCAGCAAAATATGAAGCTCTGATCCACGAATTGAACATTGCCATATCACTGGGCATTAAGAGGTTGATGGTATACAGAGATTCACTGGTGGTCATAAGTCAGATAAATAAAGAATGGGATTGCTCGAATGATTCTATGGGCAAGTACTGTACAGCCGTCCGAAAATTGGAAGACAAATTTGAAGGGCTGGAATTTCATCATGTGGAAAGAGATCGCAATGCAGCAGCGGACGCATTGTCGAAACTAGGATCCAGTCGAACTCAGGTCCCACCTGGGGTTTTCGTCCAGGAGGTGTCATGCCCAAGCATTTCCTCAGATCAGACAGAAGAGTGCAATGTTTTGAGCCAGCCAGATTCAAACTCTAATGACTGGAGACAGCCTATCATCAGGTATATAAAGAACGAAGAAGAACTGGATGATAAAGCCGCAGCAGAACGCCTTGCAAGACAGTCAGCCCACTACACCCTCATAGGGGATGCGCTATACAGAAGGGGTGCAACAAGAGTCCTCATGAAGTGCATTCCCTCAGTTTTCGGGAGGCAATTGCTAGATGAAATTCACGCTGGACAGTGCGGGATACACGCAGCATCTAGGACTTTGGTTGGGAAAGTCTTCAGGTCTGGTTTCTACTGTCCGATGGCAAAAAGTGATGCAGCCGAGTTAGTCCAGAGATGTAAAGCTTGCCAATTCTTATCAAAGCAACAACATTTACCAGCACAGCAACTGCAGACCATACCCGTAACGTGGCCATTTGCATGCTGGGGACTGGACATGATTGGACCCTTCAAGAAAGTTTAGGAAGGCTACACTCACGTATTGGTCGCCATAGGCAAATTCACCAAATGGATAGAATACAAACCCATTGCTTCTCTAACTTCATCCAAGGTAGTGGAATTCATACAAGATATAATATTCAGGTTTGGGATACCGAATAGCATCATAACCGACCTGGAATCCAATTTCACTAGCTCTGAATTCTTTAATTTCTGCGAACAACGGAGCATCCAGGTCAAATATGCCTCCGTAGCACATCCAAGAGCCAATGGTCAGGTGGAAAGGGCTAATGGAATGATACTGGAAGCACTCAGGAAAAAAGTCTTCGACAAGAATGAAAAGTTTGCAGGGAAGTGGATCAGAGAATTACCTTATGTGGTTTGGAGCCTAAGAACTCAACCAAGTCGAGATCTACATGGAAACACCCCCTTTTTCATGGTATATGGTTCGGAGGCAGTGCTACCTGCCGACCTCAGGTTTGGGGCACCAAGGCTGGTCTTTGAAAACATAGCTGAAGCGGAAGCTACCAGGCTAGAAGATATTGACATAATGGAAGAAGAGCGATTGAATAAAGTAATTCAGTCAGCTAGGTACCAGCAGACCCTGAGGCGCTATCATGATAAGGCTATACGACATCGATCCTTTGTAGTGCGAGACCTGGTCCTTCGCCGAGTTCTAACGGGAGAAGGACGACACAAATTATCACCGCTAAGGGAGGGGCCATTCATGGTGTCGGAGGTCACTCGGCCAGGATCATATCGGCTTACTCAAATGGATGGCACGGAAGTAGGGAATTCATGGAATATAGAGCACCTCAGGAAGTTTTCCCCTTAGCAAGAACTATTGGAGCAACATTGTAACTGTAATTGTAAAATACATCGTCAATAAAAGATTTCACTCTCAAAAGCATTCAAACTATTGGTTATTCGTCGACTTCGACTTGATTAAACTTGGAGTCAAAACACTTACTCAACTTAGGGTTACCACTATACTGTGGCGGAACCGCCCGAATTATTCCAGCTTAAGTGACCAAGTCGCACCCTTAAGGGCAGCAACACACTTAAACAGGAATAACCCGTCAGTCCCTCGGATCTAGTCCGACGAGGCCACTGACAGGATCAGGTACCACAATCTCACTCGATGGTGAGTCACATAGCAAATACAATAAAGCATAAAACCATACATTAAGGAGTATTAACTTATTACATCATCATCGGAGTTTTTAGCAAAAGTAGTCATCATTGTTCGAAGTGCAGCGGAATAAAACTAACGGTAAGTAAACAGAGAGATGGGGAAGCCTGTCCCATCACTCCTCATGCTCCTCCTCAGCCGAGGAAGGATCCCACTCGACTGTCCAACCCGGTGGCAAGATGGACGGCCAAGTCACTCCAGCAACCATGTCCTCCAGAGAACCTGTAAAAATTATGACACAAGCAAGGCTGAGTATACTAATACTCAGCTAGACTTACCCGGTGTGAGGAGTCTACTCCTCTACCTCTAGACATGCAGCTGTTTGGATGTGGGGTTTGGTTGCCAAAAGCACTAGCTGAGTTTATAAATCAAGTTTTAGCTTTGTCAAGTTTAAGTGTGACTCTCTTAAGGCTAAATATGTACTATCTACTCATACATGGTATCAAACATATTTAGCAATCAACATCTTGTGTCAACTCATCACATTTCCACTTGTTACTCAATGCAGTACAATGGATCAAGCAGTCTCATTAGCTGCGAGAAGCAGACGATTCGAATCGAGCTTTTATCCTTGCAAGGTAAACCTAAACACACGACGTGGCGAGGCACTCCGTCCCCACACACATCAACCGTCCCCATCGATTCCCTGGCAACAGATCAGGGCTCATCGCCTTGGCGTACAATGCCTCACTGACCCCGACTGCCGTCGTGCAGTGACTGCACTTGTACCCACCATAACCGGAATGGGAGACCACGTCTCAGGTCGCGTGAGGGGATATGTCTGCGGTCATGTTCACTCAGGTACTAGGCTTACCGACTTACCATATTTCCTGGTATGTGTTTAGTACGTTCAAACGCTTGACACAGGTATCCGCACGTTAATCCTTATTCCAATTTTCCATCTCGTAGACAACCAATCCCCATGGATTGTTGTCCACAGACCAGCATCATTATGATATGAAAGTGGGTACATCCAATTCCTGACCTCGCGCGAGTGCTAGAAAAATCACTCAACTTCTACCGAGATCCTAATTAATAAAGCAGCTACTCGACCTAGCATACTAGTATTCATCTCAATAGGATTCTTGAGATCATGCAACTAGGGTTTCAAACAACTCCTACACTTAAGTGCACATTCAATCCTACAGTCATTAAGTGTAGTAAAATAGTATAAATAACAGGTTATGCATAAACCCGTGCTTGCCTTCCAAAGCTGTGGCAGGCAGATCCTCTGGTGCAGGCTCTGGTGCTGGATCCGGGGCTACCTCCTGAGCAACTCCTTGCTCCGGCACGAGGATGTACTCTCCGTCAGCGAGGTTGCAATCTATCGAGTGCAATGAATAAGAATATGCATCCCATGATTATGCAGGATGTGGTAAACATTATGCTAAGTAAAAGAAAACTAAGTTAGTTTAGTAACTTAGGGTTTCTTGGTCTTACTTGGCTCTTGGTGGTGTATGCTTATCAACTTAGGTTTGGAGTTTTGTTAGGGATAAGCATAGTGGATTAAGATTTGGATTGCCCTTTAAAGGTTCTATCAGGTATTCAAGGGTTTTGTTGTTTTGGTTAGGGCAACATTAATCTCCACTACTAATTCCTCTTTTTATTGTCTTTTATGCTCTTAAGATGGTTTGAACTACAACAGTGATTTAAAAATTTTCAAAAATCTTGTAAAAATTACAGTGGGTGAATATTGGGCTCTGAAGTCTGTCCTAATATTTTGAGGTCAAAAACAAACAGAACAAGCCCTGGACAAAAATAACAAAAGTTGGGGCAGAGGGGTTACTTTGCACTACAACCCTTATCTAGGTGTGGGTTCTGTACTAAGGGTTGTTTTTGCTAGTATATATGGGTCATAACATGCTTCTGTGCCAAAAATCACAGAGGGTTACTTAGTGGATTTTTAGTTATGATTTTCTAAGGTTTAATGCCAAAAAGACACTTATAACTAACTTACTAATTGAAAAATGTCAAACAACAAAACTTTTATTTTTCCTAGGTTCTTCTTAGCAAAAGAATAGTCATTCCTAAAGTAGGGGTGTTTTCTCCTTCGGATTATTTTCTTAGGACTTTTTAAAGTTTTCTCTATTTTTCATGAATAATTGAGAGTGTAATTTCTTTCCACTGGACTATGGGTTAATAGATTTTTCTTCTAAACTACATGACTTAGGCATGCTAGGAAAAATATGGTTGCCCTCTGGTTTCCATTTTTAATCCCTTTTCTTATTTTTCCTAAGTTTGAGCATAAACAAGCTTTAGTGAACAAACCATCCTTAACCTTGTACACTGGAGTGTTTACTAATTTTAAACAGTGTTACTACTAAGTTAGTGTCTCCAATATTTTTCTTAACCCTGGTCTAACAATATTTCTATTTTTCCTTCTAATATTAAGTTTTTAGCAGTTTTCTTATTTAATTCAAAACTCTAGAAAATAATACAGAAACTATGGGGTTTACTATTTTTATCTGATAGTTCATATTTCCCAAAGTCTAGAAAAATTGGTTTGACAATTTTTGGATGATTATTCTTCAAGTTATGCATTTATTAAGTTCTCTGCAATATTTAAAAGAAAAATAAATTCGAAAATGGAAAAGAATACAGGTTTGCGCTGAGGCCCCTGGGTTTTCTCTCCCTCTTCTCTCACAAAACAGTCCTCGGTCTACTATTGACATGGGTCACTGACATTGCACAAAACCCCCTGGACCTAGCCGAAATCTAACCCGCGCTCCCTGGCTAGCTTAAACAGTACCCGCGGCATAGATTATGGCGGCGAGGCTTACCGGCGGCAGCAGAGCTCCGGCGGGGTGGTCAGTGACGTCGAGGAGGTCACGACGGTCACGTCGGTGTTCGGGTCGGCGTCGGAGGTGGTCGGAGCTACCCTGGCCACGAGCACAGGCGGCGGGGGTCGTCGGCGGCTCCTGTTCCGGCCAAACCACGACGGTATAGTTCAATTAAAGTGCACGAGGAGCTCCACGGAATGATGTAGAGGCCATGCGCGCAACAAATTGGGAAATGGTGCAGAGGCTTACCCGGTCCACGTGCTCCGGCGGGGTTCCAAACTCCGGCGAGCACGATTGCGCTATTCCGGTGGCGTGGGTCCTCGGTTCAAGCTCGTGCAAGCTTCACGGCCTCCCAGGGGAGCTATCCGAGGGCTTGGATCGAGCGGAGGAGGGCGGGAAAAGGGTTGGCCATGGTGGTTGCCCTCGGGCGGCTCTGGCGGGTCGTGGGGAGGTCGCCGGAGCTATAGGCGAGCTCGGGGGAGTTAGGCGTGGTACGGAGGAGGCAACGGGGAAGATAGCCGGGCACTGGGACGGGCTTTATAGCCGTGGCGCGGACGTGGTCACGAGCGGCCGCGGGGGTTCGCGCACGGGCGTGCTCTGAGCGCGCCCCCGAGTGTCAGCCCGCGTCGAACACGTGGGAGCTTGCTTCTGCCATGGTTCAACGGCGGATTTGAGCACCTTAGCGTGCGTATCTTGGAAAAACCACTGTGTACGGTCTCTTCCCTGCTCCATATCCTACCTTTTTGATGTGAGTTCCAAGCCAAGATACGGTCGGGGTAGGGAGATAGAGGGGTGAGAAGTTGCCTATGTCATAGCTGTCCAAACCAGGACAAAAGCTATGCCAAGTCGTGTCAAACGACTTAGGGTAGGGGTCAACTTTCTCCAGAGTATTTTAGAGGTAATTTGGTGCCACTTTGTCAATTGGGTCGAATTGTTTTGAAGTTTGAATGAGGGTGAACATGTGTGGTCTTTGGCCAAGGGTTGGTTTTGGACTTAGAAAAATCCTGATTTTTCTTTTGTGCTCAACCCTTTGGTGAACCTTTTGGGGCTTTTCTGAATTCTTTTTGGGGTCACTTTCTTACTATTATTTGTAGGGTATTAAGGGTACTACAACTTTTATAAAAGGCCCAAGTCAAGATCATGGGGTTTTCATAACCTTTTGGTCACACTCACTTATAGTGCTTCACTTGTCCAAAGGGGTTTGAATTAGGGTTTGGGCAAATCTCCCCATTAGATGTGCATGATAAGTTAGGGTATGATATCTAAGATGGGTTGCACTTGCTTAGGACCTTGAGTTCCAAGTTTGAGGTGCTTTGCTCTATTTCAACCACATGTGATGATGGGCTTGGCTTGTGTAGTCTTAAGTGAAAACCCTAAGTAACACCTGAGGTGTTACATATACCCTACTAACGGAGCAATCGGCTTAAGTCGGCAATGACTTAAGATGGTGCAACATGCTCGCGCTTACTCAACTTAGGGTGACCACTATACCCTACTAACGGAGCAATCGGCCTAAGTCGGCAATGACTTAAGACGGTGCAACATGCTCGCGCTTACTCAACTTAGGGTGACCACTATACCCTACTGACAGAGCAATCGGCCTAAGTCGGCAATGACTTAAGACGGTGCAACATGCTCGCGCTTACTCGACTTAGGGTGATCACTATACCCTACTAACGGAGCAATCAGCTTAAGTCGGCAATGACTTAAGACGGTGCAACATGCTCGCGCTTACTCAACTTAGGGTGACCACTATACCCTACTAACAGAGCACTCAGCCTAAGTCGGCAATGACTTAAGACGGTGCAACATGCTCACAGCTACTCGTCATAAGGCAATCTCTATGCCTTATCAGCTGATCGATTGACATAAACTAGGAAAAGATTTCAAAAACCAGCACGCCACATTTATTTCTGCAATTGTTCATGACGACTGTTGAATTCTAACAACATAAACAAAATGTTATAACTTCAGCGCCAAGAACACATTCTAATACCCTACTGAGTATTTGAGTGCACTAATCACACACACATATAGTTCACAAAACGCATTCAACATCTTCTAAACACATCCAACCATCTCTATTTGGCAATGTCTTTTGCAGGAGCAATCGAGGAGGAAGGGCGACTCGAAGCATTAGGCGTAGCCTTGACATCCGCAACAATGTCATCAGGAACAACTACACCGGGCCTTCTCATCAAGATTCGCCTCGCGCGAATGGCTTTGTCCATAGCCTTGTCATGCTGGGCTTTCAGAGCGGTGCAGTTGTCCTCTGCAACTTTGGTAGCCAGTCGAGCGGCCTCTAGCTCATGGGCGACTGATCTCTTGGAGGCTCGTAGATCTTTGATGATAGAGTCCTTGTTTGACACCAACTGTCTAAGTTGCAGGATCTCATCGTGGGATACTTGCAGTTCACGACGATGATGATCTAGATCTGTCATGGTAAAGCGGTGGCTCCTCTCCAAGATGGTTAGGGAATTGCTGGCGTCACGATACAACCTATCCAAATTATCGCGAGAAGCTGCAAGTGCTCGTTTTTCCTCCTACAAACAAGGATCACCTCTCAAGCATCCATTAAGCAGTAAAAGCACAGCAGATCCAACTGAGTAAGTGTCACACCCAGATTTCGGGGCACCAAGACCCGGGCGCGAACATAATCACCAGGTGTGCTGGGACCAAGTCTCACACATATGATGATTCATGGCACAGGATCGAATGTCACATCTTTACTACATAACAGGAGTTCTATACAAAATAAATAAATAATTACATTATAAGGAGACAACGGTCCAGCAACCCAAAGTTGACTGGGAGACGACGACCTAGACCTCTCACGAACTCGTCACAGCATCCTTCATGCGCCTCATCCTGTGGTACATGTTCTTGACCTGTGGGGGGTGTGAGACAGCAAGAGTGAGCTCACATACGTTCATCGCTCAACAAGTTGTGGGGAATAATGTGCATGAACTCGCCAAAGGTGGGAGCTCACGTGAAGTGTAAGGCTTACCAAAGAGGATGGTTAGAGCTGAGCATTGCTTTTAAAGTTGGTCAAAATTTTATTAGCAATTACTAAGTATAAGTAAATACCAACCCAATTAAGTAGTAGAATAAAAGTAACAACATCACCCGCGATGCAATGCATATGACAAATTGAATTTAGTTCCATAATTTAATCATCAGAGAGTCCTGAGCTGCTCATGACCGTGAGCTCGGCTAGTATACCAGTTTTACACTCTGCAGAGGTGGTACCCTTTACCCACAAGTCATGTTACCCATCTGCCAAGGGATCGCGACTTCCCATACACCTCTACCGAGGAGGCGAGGCAGGGTAACACTACGAGGCCTTTACAAAGTTCCACTAGCTTCAGAAAACCCGCTACAGTTTATAGGAAGCTCCAATGCAGGGTTCTTGCCTGACCGCCATCGCAGCAAAATCAACCAAGGACCTCCCTACACTGACCACTCCCCTACTGCCCTTGCCCCTTTCGGGTAAGGTAGTCCTCCACTAGCTTTCCTAATTAATCAGCCAAGGGCGTCCATAAACCCTTGTGGTGGCACGTGTTTCTCAAGTTAAGCTCTATGTTCCAATTAACATTAATGATCTTGACATGAACAGTAAATAACAACGGATAACAAAAGTATAATCATGAATAATGTGTATCTCAATGCCCAAAACCACATATAGCACTAGCAAGTACTACCCAAAAAGTTCAGTGGTAAACAAGGCATAAAGATAGACAAACTAGGGTAACCTATTAGGTCCCATCAAAATTAACCTATGCAGATCATTATGATTAATTAGAACATGAGTGGGTAAAAGAAGTGATCAAGGACACAACTTGCCTGGGACTTGAGATTCCAGGTACCAACTTGCTCATCAGGTGACTCGTGACCTCACGCTAGTCGTAGCAATACAAACAAACAGTATATAGACAAAATTAACATTACACCAAACATAAGAACAAATTGCATAATAATAATCTACGCGTTGCTACGAGATCGGGAGAACAAGAATTACTAAATTCGGAGTTACGGTTAGCAAGTTATGAATTTCTAAAGGTTTTATATGTTTTGTACAAGATTAAATAGGATACAAATTTTATTGTGATATTCATGTCAAAACAGTGGCACTAAATTATAAACAATAATATTACAAAATTATAGGAATTGTAATGGATTAATTTGAACTTAGTATGAATTTTCTATGAATTATACAAGTTTCTAGCATTTATTCTCTCATTAAAATCATTTTCTATTTACTTTCTGGATTTTCTAATTCTCTGGGCTGGGCGTCAAAACCAGAGAAGCACAGGGTTTAATCTATAAGATTTCCTAGACTCAGTTCTACCCACGGTGGACGGCGGGTTATTTATAATAAAGGGTAGGGGTTCTTTTGCAATTGTCCCTGGCCGAAGGGGTAACTTCCAATCTGAGCCGCCCGATCCTATACCTACGGCCCAGATTACATCTGTGGCCCGCACGAATCGGTACGCGCCTGCGACTGTCGGATCAGAAATCAACCGCCCAGATCTAATACTGCCCACGGTGAATCCTATGCGCCCGATTAGAGACGGACGGACTGGATTGCTCCCGCCGAACCGGTACCCTAACATCTAATCGCGACCGAACACAAGCAGATCGACGGTCCATGGTCGTTCTTCTTCCTTCGCCGACCGGACACCGCCAGCCGGACTCCTTGCGGCGGCGCAGCCACCGGCGTAAGGCGAATCCACGAAAGAACGACACCAATCTCAAAGCCCTATTTCCCAAACGATGCGGAGCCCCCGTAGAGCATGATAAGGGTACCCACATGGGCCCCCGTGCAGGACACGCCCCAGCCACGGCGAGGAGGGTTGAGGGGAACAAATTCTACTTCCGCCGAGCGATTGGTAAGCTACCAGAGCCCTACACGATCCCCGCACGGTCCCAATAGAAGAGAAGCACATGACAAAGCAAGGGGGAGTTATCTCACCAAGTGTAGAGGCGTAATTTGCGCAGGGCACGACGGGCGACAGAATGTACCCCAGAACTCCGATGAGGAATTGGGTAACCGTAGGCCGGTCGGTGTTGAGGAAATCCACTCCGACGCGACCCCCGGTGACACGGGAACTCCCGTAGCCGGTTGCAGCGACCCAGACAGTGCAGACCAGCGGCAATCGCAGGCGAGGGTGCGGCGGCGTGGTTCCACGGCTAAAACTCTGGTGCCCTGAGTTCTCGACGTACCAGGGAACGGTAAAAGGGGATGGGAGAAGTGGGTCGCGAGTCCGGGGAGTCTTATGCCCCGAGCAACAACCCCGCGCGAGTCTGTTGCCGATAATCTCGCGGCGGCGAGCGACGAATCCGCCATGATTCAGCTGCGTGGAGTCAACAGAGGTTCCTTATGATGACTGGGCCCTACAAGTCAGCGGAGAACACCCATCGGCCACGGCGCGCATACGGAGTTGTGGGCCACGATGTCAGTGAGAGCCTCATCAGCCCACGCGCGACGGATTGCTGACACATGGGTCCCACATGTCGGCGCAAAAGTGACTTGGGCTGCACAGTGAAGCCGGTAGTGGGCCACGGTAGCAAATTGGGTCCAACTCGCCCTTTCCCTTTCTTTTTTTCTTTTCTTTCTATTTTCTTCTTTTCTAAGTCTAGTTTGAATTCAAATTTAAATTCGAATTTGTGCCAAATACATTCTCTATAATTTTTGTGAAGTTAAAAATACCAATTTTAGGAATATAATTATATATATTATTTATATCACCCTTCTCTCTTATTTTTAAAACCCTACTTTCAAATTTAGGGTTTAATTCCACTTCTAGTATTTATTATCTTATTGTGATTATCCTTATTATTTTTATTTAATGCACAAACATATAACTCCAACATGATGCATATTATTTTTTTTATCATTTGTTTTAATTCATCTCTAAATTTTATATATGCTCTTTTTATGATGCAAATGAGGCACATAAAATAAAGAAATCACTATATATTCCTTGTATACAATATTGAGTATTACAAATCCTACCCCCCTTAACAGAAATCTCGTCCTCGAGATTTGCAAGAAAAGGGATACGATAAGTTTAGTCTAGAATTTTAGTTTCCCATTTGGTTTTGGGAATCAAAGTTTTGTTTAAAGTTATATATATATATATATATGAATATGTATGTCTAGCCATTTATTATGTCAGGTGAGGTACGGTTATGGAAAGTATAGGTTGTGGCAAGGAAGAGTATAATAAGGAAAGGCTTCATCCAGAAATGTGGATCTTGATCCCGCTGGCGATTCAACTTGATCTTTGAAGACTTGAGTTGATGCTTATCCTTCTTTGATGTGGTTGGTCTTCTTTGGTCTTTCTTCTTGGAGTCGGTATCCGAGTTAAGGGTAGATGGAAAAGGACATATTGTTAGGATAGCCGGGGTACACGAGGTAGGTAGGTTTGAGCAGAGTTTTACTTTGCTTTTGGAACAAATGGGTTAGGCAACCTATGATGTAGGTTAGGTTATTGTTTACGGACGAGTTAGCCCAAGGTATTAATTTAGGGTAAGATATGTTTATAGAACTAGGGCCTAATTTTTGTCGCCAACATTATCTAACTTATTTAAGTAACTCAATTTGGATTAGATCATGGTTGTTATTCTAGAGTGGGATAAATATGCTAATTAGGGAAAGATGAATCCAAAAAGGATAAGGTAGAATCCTTTGAGGTCAGTTAGATCTATTAGGATGACATAAGATCTTTTCAAGATAAGACGATTATCTTTTAAGATAAGATGGACATATGAGTGTAGGATAGAATCTTTCAAGATGAGATGGATATTATTAGGCTAGATACTTTAATGAGAGATAATTTAGTTTGTCTAGTTATTTTGATGAGCAATTTTTTTTCTATATGTATATGCAAATGTAATTGTGGACATTACTCCACAACCCACCATACTCAATCAAAGATCCAAATCAGACAAGAGTCATAAGAACAAGCATTCAAGCATATAGATACAAGAAAATAGTTTTATTTTTGTTCCTAAGAGCAGGTCTCCTATTCCTAAAGGTCACTTTAGGCACAGGATTTCAAAGTGTGAAATCCACATTTGTCTTTTAGAAAGAAAAGATAAGAATAGTCAGAGTAAAGCGGAAATAGACGAGAAAAGATTAAGATAAGTTTAGAAATAATCAGAGTAGCAAAGGTAAGTAGACAATGGTTGTCCAGTTCTATCTAGGTTTCGTCCTACAGTCAACATTCCTCTGATACCACTTCTGTCACACCCGGATTTCGGGGCACCAAGACCCGGGCGCGAACATAATCACCAGGTGTGCTGGGACCAAGTCTCACACATATGATGATTCATGGCACAGGATCGAATGTCACATCTTTACTACATAACAGGAGTTCTATACAAAATAAATAAATAATTACATTATAAGGAGACAACGGTCCAGCAACCCAAAGTTGACTGGGAGACGACGACCTAGACCTCTCACGAACTCGTCACAGCATCCTTCATGCGCCTCATCCTATGGTACATGTTCTTGACCTGTGGGGGGTGTGAGACAGCAAGAGTGAGCTCACATACGTTCATCGCTCAACAAGTTGTGGGGAATAATGTGCATGAACTCGCCAAAGGTGGGAGCTCACGTGAAGTGTAAGGCTTACCAAAGAGGATGGTTAGAGCTGAGCATTGCTTTTAAAGTTGGTCAAAATTTTATTAGCAATTACTAAGTATAAGTAAATACCAACCCAATTAAGTAGTAGAATAAAAGTAACAACATCACCCGCGATGCAATGCATATGACAAATTGAATTTAGTTCCATAATTTAATCATCAGAGAGTCCTGAGCTGCTCATGACCGTGAGCTCGGCTAGTATACCAGTTTTACACTCTGCAGAGGTGGTACCCTTTACCCACAAGTCATGTTACCCATCTGCCAAGGGATCGCGACTTCCCATACACCTCTACCGAGGAGGCAAGGCAGGGTAACACTACGAGGCCTTTACAAAGTTCCACTAGCTTCAGAAAACCCGCTACAGTTTATAGGAAGCTCCAATGCAGGGTTCTTGTCTGACCGCCATCGCAGCAAAATCAACCAAGGACCTCCCTACACTGACCACTCCCCTACTGCCCTTGCCCCTTTCGGGTAAGGTAGTCCTCCACTAGCTTTCCTAATTAATCAGCCAAGGGCGTCCATAAACCCTTGTGGTGGCACGTGTTTCTCAAGTTAAGCTCTATGTTCCAATTAACATTAATGATCTTGACATGAACAGTAAATAACAACGGATAACAAAAGTATAATCATGAATAATGTGTATCTCAATGCCCAAAACCACATATAGCACTAGCAAGTACTACCCAAAAAGTTCAGTGGTAAACAAGGCATAAAGATAGACAAACTAGGGTAACCTATTAGGTCCCATCAAAATTAACCTATGCAGATCATTATGATTAATTAGAACATGAGTGGGTAAAAGAAGTGATCAAGGACACAACTTGCCTGGGACTTGAGATTCCAGGTACCAACTTGCTCATCAGGTGACTCGTGACCTCACGCTAGTCGTAGCAATATAAACAAACAGTATATAGACAAAATTAACATTACACCAAACATAAGAACAAACTGCATAATAATAATCTACGCGTTGCTACGAGATCGGGAGAACAAGAATTACTAAATTCGGAGTTACGGTTAGCAAGTTATGAATTTCTGAAGGTTTTATATGTTTTGTACAAGATTAAATAGGATACAAATTTTATTGTGATATTCATGTCAAAACAGTGGCACTAAATTATAAACAATAATATTACAAAATTATAGGAATTGTAATGGATTAATTTGAACTTAGTATGAATTTTCTATGAATTATACAAGTTTCTAGCATTTATTCTCTCATTAAAATCATTTTCTATTTACTTTCTGGATTTTCTAATTCTCTGGGCTGGGCGTCAAAACCAGAGAAGCACAGGGTTTAATCTATAAGATTTCCTAGACTCAGTTCTACCCACGGTGGACGGTGGGTTATTTATAATAAAGGGTAGGAGTTCTTTTGCAATTGTCCCTGGCCGAAGGGGTAACTTCCAATCTGAGCCGCCCGATCCTATACCTACGACCCAGATTACATCTGTGGCCCGCACGAATTGGTACGCGCCTGCAACTGTCGGATCAGAAATCAACCGCCCAGATCTAATACTGCCCACGGTGAATCCTATGCGCCCGATTAGAGACGGACGGACTGGATTGCTCCCGCCGAACCGGTACCCTAACATCTAATCTCGACCGAACACAAGCAGATCGACGGTCCATGGTCGTTCTTCTTCCTTCGCCGACCGGACACCGCCAGCCGGACTCCTTGCGGCGGCGCAGCCACCGGCGTAAGGCGAATCCACGAAAGAACGACACCAATCTCAAAGCCCTATTTCCCAGACGATGCGGAGCCCCCGTAGAGCATGATAAGGGTACCCACATGGGCCCCCGTGCAGGGACACGCCCCAGCCACGGCGAGGAGGGTTGAGGGGAACAAATTCTACTTCCGCCGAGCGATTGGTAAGCTACCAGAGCCCTACACGATCCCCGCACGGTCGCAATAGAAGAGAAGCACAGGACAAAGCAAGGGGGAGTTATCTCACCAAGTGTAGAGGCGTAATTTGCGCAGGGCACGACGGGCGACAGAATGTACCCCGGAACTCCGATGAGGAATTGGGTAACCGCAGGCCGGTCGGTGTTGAGGAAATCCACTCCGACGCGACCCCCGGTGACACGCGAACTCCCGTAGCCGGTTGCAGCGACCCAGACAGTGCAGACCAGCGGCAATCGCAGGCGAGGGTGCGGCGGCGTGGTTCCACGGCTAAAACTCTGGTGCCCTGAGTTCTCGACGTACCAGGGAACGGTAAAAGGGGATGGGAGAAGTGGGTCGCGAGTCCGGGGAGTCTTATGCCCCGAGCAACAACCCCGCGCGAGTTTGTCGCCGATAATCTCGCGACGGCGAGCGACGAATCCGCCATGATTCAGCTGCGTGGAGGCAACGGAAGTTCCTTATGACGACTGGGCCCTACAAGTCAGCGGAGAACACCCATCGGCCACGGTGCGCATACGGAGTTGTGGGCCACGACGTCAGTGAGAGCCTCATCAGCCCACGCGCGACGGATTGCTGACACGTGGGTCCCACATGTCGGCGCAAAAGTGACTTGGGCTGCACAGTGAAGCCGGTAGTGGGCCGCGGTAGCAAATTGGGTCCAACTCGCCCTTTCCCTTTCTTTTTTTTCTTTTCTTTCTATTTTCTTCTTTTCTAAGTCTAGTTTGAATTCGAATTTGTGCCAAATACATTCTCTATAATTTTTGTGAAGTTAAAAATACCAATTTTAGGAATATAATTATATATATTATTTATATCACCCTTCTCTCTTTCTTATTTTTAAAACCCTACTTTCAAATTTAGGGTTTAATTCCACTTCTAGTATTTATTATCTTATTGTGATTATCCTTATTATTTTTATTTAATGCACAAACATATAACTCCAACATGATGCATATTATTTTTTTATCATTTGTTTTAATTCATCTCTAAATTTTATATATGCTCTTTTTATGATGCAAATGAGGCACATAAAATAAAGAAATCACTATATATTCCTTGTATACAATTTTGAGTATTACAGTAAGTTTACCTCGTTAACTGCCCTTTCAGAGTCAAGTTGAGCGTTCAGAGAAGAATTCAAAGAATGTGCGTCATCTAAAGAAGCAGAAACCCGAGCCAGGTCGATCTGACCTTGGGAATACTTTTCCTCAAGCTCAGAGTACTGCCGGGTTGAGTCGGCTTGATGTTGAAGATGTTTCTCCTCAAGCTCAGAATACCGTCGGGCCATATCTGACAAAAAGCAGTCGAAGAAGGATACACAGTCAAAAAAATTAATTAATCGGCCAAGGAAGAAACAAAGATACCAACCAGCATGTGACACTTTCAAATCAGCTATCTGTTTCTGAAGCAGCAATGGATTCCACTGCGTCAGAGACAGAGCTCCTTCTGGGATAGTGGCACCATGTGATTTCAATTGAGTAGACATCCTGTCAACCAAAGCCTGTTATTAAAAACAAATGAGTATAGAGAAAGTGATTTACCAGGAGAAATGACGGAATGAAAAGAGTTAAGTTACCTGAAGATTAGAAAAGAATGATGGCAATCCCAAGTCACAAGAAGCTGTGTTGTAGCTCGACGAAGGAAGATCAACTGGAACAATCTGAAGAGTATTGTCAGGGGTTGATTTAGCTCCACTAGCAGATATTAGAACTCTGGCATCCGGCTCGCCGACCTCAAAGGCGACTCCCTCACTCGAAGCTAAAGAAGTATGTGTCGCTATCACTCCATCAGATCGTGGTGGAGACGACCCGACGTGGACGTCCATGGAGGTGTGGGAAGGAGAGCCCGCTCGGACACCCTCGGGGGCTGGGTTGCAGCTCACACTATCCATCGTAGCCGGATCACTACCGGCAACACCCTCGGGGGCTGGGTCGCATCTTGCGCTACCCACCAGAGCCGGATCATTACCGGCGACACCCTCAAGGGCTGGGTAACCGCCAGCATCACCCTTGGGGGCTGGGTTCTCTGCAACAGCCACCTCTGAGGTTGAAGGATCCTTGGTAATCTCCATGGGAGTCGGGCAACCCTGACCAACCTCTTGACACCGAAGACTGCCTTCCAAAGTCGACGATGCGTGTGATACCGCCCAGGATACCTCTAATCCCACGTCTGGAGTGTCAAAGCAAACATCCATCATATCACCAGCAGTTGGTTCCAACAGCATATCTTCAGGAATGACATCCTCAAGGGCTTGATAAAATATGTTATGGATAATTCTTGAAGGCTAACAAGAGCAGACAGAGCTGGAGAAGGAATATCACTATCCCCCTACTACCTCTGTAACGCTGGCTATTCTTGCGAATTAGCGGAACTTCTTCTTCCTCTTATTTGTCCTCGTCAAGAATGCAGACAATAGATGGTGCAAGATCACACCCATTGGGGTCAACTTCAACAGGATCACACCCATTTGGCTCAGCTTCATCAAGGTTACACCCATTGGGTTCAGTTGGTGCACGGTCACACCCATTGGGTTCAGCTTCAGCAGGTACACCACCAGTGGGGTCAACTTCAGTAAAGACCTCTGCTGGTACTTCTTCGCAAACAGGAGCAGAAGGTCCAGCATCCTGATCCAAGCATGACAGTCGCTAAAGCTGTTTCTTTTTTTTCTTCTTCTGCTCAGTAGGCGCAGTTGGGCGGCTGACTTGACGAAGACGCTTTGGGCGAGTACCCTCAGGCTTTCGGGTGTCCACTGTGTTGACAGTCTCTGGTATAACCACAACAACCATTGTTTCAGCAGGGGCCGAGTCAGAAGATTCTCCAGCCAACATATCGAGTACAACATTTATTTCTGCATCATCTGGACTCGTTGGCATCTCAAAATGAACTTGCCTCTCATCATTGGGAAGATCACAAAGAGAAGCAACCAACACTTCAATATCTTCAGGAGAGGGTCGCACTCTAAGACCTAGACCACTATCACCAGCGAGAGGATTAGACACGAAACTGAAAAATGACTTAGGAGGTGGAAGATTCCAAGCAGAATAGGCAATAGGAGCACCAACATTTGATACTTTGCCTCTCAAGATCATGTCTAGCCGGCTCACCAAATCCTCAGCAGGAATTCTCCTATTAGTAACCCGAGTCGAGTCGGTAACACCACTGTACAAGTAAGCTGGGTATGCTCTGTCCTTCAAGGGCTAGATATTCTTAAAAACAAAGTCAGCGACCACAGCCTCGGCGGTCAGACCTCTCTCCTTCAGCAGATAGATTTCAGCAAGCAGAACCCTAGCTTCTGTTACTTCCAAGGCAGTAGGAGACTCAATCCAACTTGGAGTGCGCACATCTAGCTGTCTCCCCGACCGAGGAGGAGGGACTTGCCGTGGTTTTCCACAATAAACCACTCAAGGCGCCACCCTTTAATGTTGTCCTTAAGCGGAATATCAAGGTATTCCATTTTCCTTCCGCGGCGCATCTCCAGACTCGCTCCACCCACAAGCTGGTGCTGCCCCCAGCCACCCTAGACCGATAGTGATACAAATACTTCCATAAACCAAAGTGGGGAAGAATTCTGAGGTAGGCCTCACACAGATGAACAAAGATAGAAATTTGCAAAATGGAATTGGGATTCAGATGAGTCAAGTTCAGATGGTAAAAGTCGAGGAGACCACGGAAGAAGGGAGAAATGGGAAGAGCAAGGCCACGGATAAGAAAAGGGACATAGACAACGGACTCGTGGGTATCTTCTGTTGGGACAGTGACCCCACGACAAATCCGCCAAGAACAAAGATCCTTCGGAGGAAGAACTCCAACATCGACAAGGCGGAGGAGATCCGATTCCGAGACAACAGACATATGATTACCTGCGAAGGGCAACTGACTGTTGGGGTCGATGGGAGGAATGACCACCGCAGCAGAATTCTGGTTCTTCCGCTTGGGCGCCATTGCAATATCGTCGGCGGATTGAACGGAAGCGAAATCAGAGGGAAACAGAGGAATGTTTTGAGGCAAAAAGGTGAAGCTAGGGCTCAGAACGCAGAGGCGTGCGGCAACATGACATAAATGGGGTTTTCCCGGGTTGGGCACCGTTTCTAAAAAGTGTTAAGTCGTCACTCGGGAAAAACAAGATTTCCTGGCATAACTCAGTAGTTACCTCTAAAGCGACGATGTGGCCCAGCATAACTCGGATGCTACCTCTAAAGCGCCGACGTGGCCTAGCATAACTCGGCTGTTACCTCTAAAGCGCCGACGTGGCCCAGCATAACTCGGCTATTACCTCTAAAACGCCGACGTAGCCCAGCATAACTCGGCTGTTACCTCTAAAACGCCGACGTACCCAGAGTAACTCGGTTGTTGCCTATAAGACGCCAGCGTCGCCAAGCACCACTTGGTTGTTACCTCTAAAACGCCAACGTGGCCCAGCGTGACTCGGTTGTTACCTCTAAAATGCTGGCATGGTCCAGAACAACTCGACAATTACTTCTAAAAGACACCGGCAATGCCTGCCATAACTCAGTCGTTTTCTCCATGTAAATGCCGGCAGAACTAAATACGACTTAGCAATTACAGTCATTACTCGGGTGTTATCTCTAAGAACAACAGCAACGCTGGGCATGAATACAAGCTATCAATTAACTATAAAAGAACGATGGAAAAGCAAAGGAGATACTCAGAACAAGCTAAAATTTTCTTCAATATATTAAGAAGGGAAGTTCTTGCACAAACTCAAATACCAACTCATTATGAGCCGGCCTTCTTTCCCTTTTTCGCTACATTACACTACTACATCACTACACTACTTACACTACTCTATACTACTAACTACTACTACATTATTCCACTATTACTAATACTACTTCTGCTACTACTAATCTATACTAGTATTTAAGCCAGTGGCGCTTTGCCACTGGCCTTGCCGTTGTCACCCTTGCCGCTGCCACTGCCGCCGTCGCCGTCGCCATCGCCTCCACCGCCGTCGTCGCCTCCATCGCCGCTGTCGCCTTCGTCGTCGCCGTCACCACCGCTCCCCTCCTCGGACGAGTCGGAGGAGTTCTCCTCGTCCGAGGAGATCTCCGACTCATTCGAGCCCTCAAGCCTAGAGCGCTCGATGGCCCGGATGTACGTCCACACCTCGGCAGCGATCCCCTAGGAATCGTCCGAGTCATCGGACGATACCGGGGGAGAGGCATAGACTGGCGACCCCTCGGACTCGGAGGAGAAGTCCTCTGAGTACTCGGAGTCCCCTAAGTCCTCCGAGGGGGGACTTGGCTCGCGTTTCCGCTTGTTGCCGGAGTGGTGCGATGAACTTCCACCCTTATTGTTCTTGCCCATAGTCGATTGGAAGATAAGAGAAAAGTGGAGAATACGCAACAAACGGCTGGAAGATGTGTGAAGACACCAGTGAAGCAGGCAGGCCATTTATAGAGGCGGGAGGCAACCGCTCATCTCCTACCACGGTCACTGAACAGTCGCAAATATTCAATAAGCCATTCAAATCGTTTGAAAACAAGTCAGGCGGCAGACGTCGTTTCACGTAACATGACACCATTGGGACTGAGGTCAACTTCTTGGACGATATGATTACACCCAGCGGTCACGTTAAGTTACTACTCAAGGGCAGTTTGCTAAACGCTCAGCACACCAAGCCGTCCCTTGGCTACACCCATTGGGGGGACGTCTAGGAATTTTCAATAAATTTTCCAAAGCAGTCACATCCATATAGTATACGCAATGAATGTATCAAGACAGAAGGAAGATATCGATAGAGATCGGAGGAAAGCCAAAAACAACTACTGAAGTACAAGTCTAATCAACAAAAGCATTGAAGCACGAAGCGAAGTGAAGACCAGCCAAGAGCCATCTACCGAACGTCCAATCTGTCGCCGATCAAATAAATTTCAAACCTACCAGGACATGGGTAGACCGCGTTGCTGATCTCAAAGGCAAGAATTAAAGACAACAGGTTGATCTCTAAAAGCATAAGCTGATGATATAATGCCAAAGTTCTAAGGCACGAGATGAAGACCTTTGAGTGGATTATTTTCAGTAATTCACTCAAAGCTCGGGGGCTACACCCATTGGGTGCACCTCCGGTGCACCCAATGAGTTCTCAACCTCGAAGGTAGAACGCTGATCTCTAGGGCATGGAACGACGATGAAATGCTGATTTCTAAAGCATGGGATGAAGATGAACTAACAACTTCTAAAAAGCAGGAGATGAAGACCTTTGAGTGGATTATTCTCAGTAATCCACTCAAAGCTCGGGGGCTACACCTATTGGGTGCACCTCCGGTGCACCCAATGAATCTTCAACCCCTAAAGACAAAATGCTGATCTCTAAAGCATAAGCTGGTGAGCAAGCACTAATCTCTAAAATATAAAGCGAAGACCACAGAAAGAGCTGAAGAATATAACAGAAGTTTGTTTTTACCGGACCGATCAAAGTTCAAAAGCAACGACTTGACAAGTGTACTGTCAAAGCATCCATAGTCTAAAATCAAAACTGCAAGCTGGACCTAGAATCTTTGGGCCGATTGTTTCAAAATCAACTCAAAGATTGGGGGCTTGTGGGGGACAGATATCCCCCGGGTCCACTAGAAGGCTGGAAGGCCTCGCGAAAGACTCTGAGCCCATTATTTCGCAAGGCCACCCCTTCGTGGGCCAGGGGAGGAATCACTGGCAAAATGGATCGACGCAAGATTGGATCAACTCGAGCCCAGGCGGCTCAATGGATTTAAACGTTATCCGTGGCATTGATCCGACTCTCCCGCGCAGCGCCCTCAGACATCGGAACTGAACGAGGATAAGTCGGCAGGATAATAGGGAGATAAGTTCAGCCGGTTCACTATTACTTAGGATCACATAGTTATCGTATCCGCATGTAACACCCCACGGTCGAGTATATAAGGCCTAGGGGGCACCCCATCAAAAGACAGGTCATTCATTAGCCATCTACTCGATTCTCTAGCATCCTTCATACTAGAGAACTCCCCTGTAACCCACCACATAAAGAGCCACACCAGGAAGTAGGGTGGTACGCCTCTCCAAGCGGCCCGAACCTATATAAAATTGTCTACTGTCTCTCATGTGCCTCGCACGAACCATCGAGCTACAGTCGGTAACACCGTCCTACACGAAAGCACCTCGAGGGGTAACCCCGGGTGCGCAGTCGGGTCCCAAACACCGACAGACGCCTGAGGAAATTCTTGGAAAATTTGTAAGCGGGCACATGATGGTGAAGGAAGCAAGGTACATGGATGACATTGCAAACAGACCGCTTCCACTCTATGAGCCGCAGCCCATCGCTCTCAAGGCAACAAGCAGCAAAGAGGCTCTACCCAACAAGGTGGTACAAGTGGAGGCTGTCGGGCTCAACGAGTAGGAAATGACACTTGTAATCAATCGCTTCAAGACCGCTTTGAAAGGACACAAGGAGTATCCCAACAAGAATAAATCAAGGGGAAAGCGCTCCTGCTTCAAATGTGGTAAGTTTGGTCATTTTATAGCATAATGTCCCGATAATGATAATGACTAGGCACAAGAAAAGAAAGGGAAGAAGGAGATAAAGGAAAACTACAGGAAGGCAAAGGGCGAGGCGCACATTGGCAAGGAATGGGACTCCAACTGTTCTTCATTCGACTCCGACGATGAAGGACTAGCTGCCTTCGCCTTCGACAAGTCCTCTCTCTTCCCCAACAAACATCACACATGCCTCATGGCTAGGGAGAAGAAGGTACGTACACAAGATATCCCCAAGTACACTTCTTCTAGTGATGAGGAATCTGATGATGATGATGTAGACTATAATGATCTCTTTAAGGGTTTAGATAGCTCTAAAGTTGATAAAATCAATGAATTAATTGATTCCCTTAATGAGAAAGATAGGTTGTTAGAAAAACAAGAAGTTATTCTTTATGAAGAACATGATAAACTAGTTTAGACTTGATTTTTATAGGATAACCTATTCATCCCCCCTCTAGGTGCTCTCAATAGGATCATACCTTGCTTTTCTATTTGCATCTCTTTAACTCTTTGCTCATATTTAGACAAAACAATATGTGTTGAGCATCTAATCACCAAAACATAATAGAAATGGCCCAAGGGCACATTTCCCTTTCAATTATCTTCTTGTAATGATTCTATCTCTAGTCTTAAAAGTTTAAATGTTGAGTTAAATGCTAGGCTAGAAAAAGTGAATATTGCTAGTTCATCTGTGGAGCGTGTGTCTATTTGTGATAGATGTAAAAATTTTGATATTGATGCTTGCAATACTCATGCTTCCATCATTCTTAAGTTGAATAATGATGTTGCAAATATTAATGCTCAACTTGAGACTTGCAAGAGTGAAAATGATAAAATAAAATTTGCTAGGGATGCTTACACCATTGGTAGACATCCCTCCATTAAGGATGGACTTGGTTTCCAAACGGGAATCAAGAACTTAACAAGCCAAAGGACTTCCAATCTCATCAAGGAGAAAGGGAAGGCTACTATGGCTAGTAGCTCTCATTCTTCTCATGATAGAAATAATCATGCTTATATGTATGCCCATGTTAAGAATGCCTCTAACATTGCTCATCATGATGGTTGTTATAATCATATTGTTTTACCTGTATGTCATGATGTTGTTTTTTATTCTCATGCTATGTTTACATCGTCTAGCTATATGGTCATGGTAGGAGTAGATCTAGGCACCATGTTCACCATGTTGTTTTCCATGTGACTAGAAATGCATCTAGTGGTCCAACTATGTTTTATCATACTTATGATGATTCATTTGTACTTATGTGTAAAAATGATAAAATAGTTGTTAGAAATTTAGGGCCTAAGTGCAAGAGAGATAAAACTTGCATCTGGGTTCCAAAGTCTTATGTGACTAACCTTGTAGGACCCAACAAGAGTTGGGTACATAAAACCCAAGCTTAAATCATATTGCAGGTTTATGCATCCAAGGGCACAAGCTGGATTATTGACAACGGATGCACAAACCACATGACGGGGGAGAAGAAGATGTTCACCTCCTACGTCAAGAACAAGGATTCCCACGACATGATCATATTTGGATATGGAAATCAAGGCAAAGTCAAAGGTTTGGGTAAAATAGCCATCACTACCAAGCATTCAATTTCTAATGTGTTCTTCGTAGAATCGCTTGGTTACAATTTGCTTTCTATAAGTCAATTATGTCATATGGGATATAATTGTTTATTTACAAATATTGATGTATCTGTCTTTAGAAGAAGTGATGGTTCATTAGCTTTTAAAGGTGTATTAGACGACAAGCTCTATTTAGTTGATTTCTCTAAAGAAAATGCCGATCTAGATGCATGTTTAATAGCTAAGACAAATATGGGCTAGTTCTGGCATCGCTGTCTAGCACATGTTGGAATGAAGAATCTTCATAAGCTTCTAAAGGGAGAACATGTGTTAGGACTAACCGATGTCTGTTTTAAGAAAGACAGACCTTGTGCAGCGTGTCAGGCAGGAAAGCAGGTGGGAACTACTCATCCAGGCAAAAATATGATGACAACATCAAGACCACTGGAACTCCTTCACATGGATCTCTTCAGGCCCGTTGCTTATCTTAGCATGGGGGGAAGTAAGTATAGTCTTTTAAGTGTTGATGATTTTTCCCGCTTCACTTGGATATTCCATTTGCAGGATAAATCAGAAACCCAAGGTACTTTAAAGTGCTTCCTAAGGAGAGCTCAAAATGAGTTTGAGCTCAAGGTGAAAAAGATCAGAAGCAACAATGGATCTGAATTCAAGAATCTCCAAGTGGAAGAGTATCTTGATGAGGAAGGCATCAAGCATGAGTTCTCCGCTCCCTACACACCACAAAAAAATGGTGTAGTAGAGAGGAAGAACATGACGCTCATCGACATGGCGAGGACAATACTTGGGGAATACAAGATGCCTGAGCGGTTTTGGTTGGGAAAGTGCATTCATCCCTTTTGTGAGTTTTGGTGATTTGGATAACAACACATTTAAAGGTCTAACAAGTTTGCTAAGTGTTGAACAGGAAATTTAGTATGATGAAGATACTTGAATAGTGTATAATGATCAGTGAACAAAGGTTCAACACAAGGTTAAATAACCAGTGAGACAATGCAAATGGATATAATATGGTCTCTATATTAGTTTGAATATATGGACAAGACCTGAGAAATCACTATGCATAAATATGATCAGAATAGAGGTTGAAGTGATTAAGAGGATTGGTCAAGCCAAAGTGAATAAGATATGAGGAATCGTGAACTGGCTTGACCATATTACTATTAGTCCATATGTGCTTCTATGAGAAACAAACTAGAGCTTGATTGATCTTAGCATTTATATCTAGATGACATTCAAGCAAGGTTCACAATATCGAAGAAATGATTCTCTAAATGGATGTTTAATATGATGTGACTCAAGAATGGCTTGATAGGGTGAAGATAGCAAGGAAAGGGCTTCGAGGAACTAAGCGAAGGTGAAGGCCAAGCGACGGCTTGTGGACCGAGGTACCATGGCTAAGGTGAAGAAGAGAGTACTTGCACTAAGTCAATGAACTAATCAGCTATGAAGAGTTATAATATGTTTATGCATCAGTAAGGTGACTTGAAGCCATGATTTGAACTCATATATGGTGAAATGGTACAAGTCATAGGGTTTGATTTATGTTTGCTTCAAAAGGTGAGACAAAGATGTTTGTGATCCTTATGAAGCAATGTCATGGAGAAATCACACATGAGACACCAATGACTCAAGGAGTTTACTTAATTATATTTTATTTAACTTGAGTATAGGAATCGTCGTACTATCAGGGGGATCCAAAAAGAAGGTTGGTGTTGGTACTAAAGCTCAAAATCCTTGATCTAAAACTTCCATTTTACCCTTGTAAATCCTTAGTGAAAGTATGTAGTACAACCTTTTTAAGTCTACCTTGGCCAAAATTGCTCTCTGGAAAATACTGGTTCAGCTGGTTCAGGCTGGTTCAGCTGGTATTCAAATACTAGTTCAGCCGGACACTCAACCGGTTTTCAGTCTGGTGGAAACCGGTTCAGCCGGTTTTTGTACTGTTCACTTTTTTCTGCCAGTCTGCCGTGTTAGTTAGCTTTTTGAAAATTGGTTCAGCCGGTTTTGGGACCGGTTCAACCGGTTTTTGTGCAGAAAAGTCAAAAACAGCTAGTTTTGAAGCCCCACCTATATATACTCACTCCTACCTCTCTCCCCACAGATGAGCACGCACAAAACTTCATTCCCAACCTAAGAAACACCTCCCGCTCTCTCTCACACACCTCTTGCCTCTCCCATTTCAAATCTTTGAGTGTGATTGAAGAGCTGCAGTTTTTGTGCTTCATCTCTAAATCCCTCTTGCTCTTCTTCATTCGAGCTTTGGTACTACATTGAGTTCTTTGTGGATTCATTACTCTTGGAGCTTCTAGCTCCTAGACAACTAGGTGTCTCTTGTGAGTCTCCAAATCTTGTGGAAGACCACAAGAAAGTTTGTATTACCCGCTCGTTTGAGCAAAGATTATTGCGTGGGCTTGACCTTTGTGGTCGGGAAAGGGAGGATTAGGGTTGAAAGAGACTCGGCTCTTTGTGGGCGCCTCAACGAGGAAGTAGGGCACCTTGGTGGTGTGACCGAACCTCAGGATAAATCTTGTGTCTCTTGTGTTCTTGCTCATTGTGTTTGTATGTGTTCTTTGTTCTGTCACCATTCCGTGGAAGATTTGTTTATATCTTTTTGGTGTGTGGATTTTGAGAAGTGCCCTTCTCAGATCTACTACTTTGAACCCTGTGGATCAACTAGAACATCTCATTTCCAAAGTTAACTAGGTGAATTTCATGATCAATTCAGTTTATATCTCATTCTTTAGTTGAGCTCGTGCAAACCGGTTGAACCGGTTTTGACACCGGTTAAACCGGTTTTACCCAGTTCGTTTCTAGTTTTTTGTTGAAAAAGTTTCCACTTGCCTATTCACCCCCCTCTAGGCAACTTTCAATTGGTATCAGAGGCTAATCCTCGTTCTAACGCTTAACTGCGTGAGGAAAAGATCATGTCGGGGGGGCTAAGAAACGAAAGTGCTTCTAAGCTTGAAAAAGTTGAGGTTGCCTCGACTTCATCTTTTGGTGCAGATGTTGATCCTAGGGCAATAGACCTTGCCATGAGAATCGTCGAAAGGATGTTCCTCAAAATGAAGGAAGATGAGGCGAAGAACAAGATTGAAGAAGAAGAAAATAATCGATGGAGACCAAACGACGAATCCACCTCTTCACAAGGTTCGTCTTTCAAATTCACTTCTCATATGTGCTTTGTCGCTAATGGGAGTGACAGTGAAAGCGAAAGTGAGGATGAGGAGGAGCATGAAAGTGATAATGAAGATGAGGATGATCTTCAACAATTCTTCGCTCAACTAAGCAAGAAAAATCGGATGAGCTTGCTCAAACTCATGAAAAGAGCAGAAGAACAAAAAGAAATGGTTCATAAGCAAGAAGATTTCCTCATCAGAAAAATTGAAGATTTAGAGAACTTGACCAAAGAGCATGAGAAGCTAAAGTGCTCTCATGATGATTTGGTCCAAAGGTATGAAGACATTTCAATTGAGCAAATTAGAGCTGTTAATCATTCATCATATATTGCTCAATTAGAAAATAAAAATGTTATGCTCAAGAACATGATAGAAAAGTTAAATATTAAAAATCTAGCTTTGCAAGAAAAATATGATATGCTTGTGTGCTCTCATAATAAATTTATGGATTCACATATCATGTTAGAAATGGCTCATGAGGTTGTGTTAACTAATTTGAAATCATACCAACCTCACTTATGCACATGTACTCAAATAGAAACTATATTATCATGTGCTAACAAATGTTGCTCTCAAGAAAGCCAATCTTTTATTGAGCTAGAATTTTTAGGAACAAGTAATGTTTCCCATGCAAAAGAAAACAATGAGCTCAAGGAAGAAAATGAGAGGCTAAGAAGGAGCTTGATTCAATTGAAGGGAAAGTGTCATGCTCAACCTTCTCAAGATAATCGTGATAATACGGTGAAAAATCTTGAAAAGGGGACAATATTAGCATGCACAAAACCCCTTCAAAGGAATACCAAGATTTCCAAGAAGGACATGAGCAAACATCAAGAGAAGAAAGCCAAAGCTCATGACAAGTTCCTCAACCACGCCTCCACATGCTCCACACAAGGTAACAAACAAGCCACTCTTCCAAATAAGAGAAGATGCGCTAGAAAGTGTTATCAATGTCATGAGAAGGGACATGAGATTAAGTCATGTCCCTACACAAAAGATAGTGGCTTAACTTTAGAAAGAAAGAGGCTCACTAACCATGTAGCAAACAAGAAGCAAGGCAAGGAGTCTTGCAAAATTAAAAATCAGATTTGCTACACTTGCCGAAGAAAAGGACACCTATGCAAGGATTGTCCCATGAGTAAGTATCCTAAGCCTACCATGTCAATTCATTCATATTTGCTTAGGAGACCCAAAAATGACATTTGTGCTAGAAAGGTAATTAGTTCACCTAAAACTAGCACAAAGGTCATTTGGGTGCCTAAATACTTATTAGCTAACCTTGGTGGACCCATCCAAAAATGGGTACCAAAATGTACTTAATAAGTTTTGCAGGTACCCACAGATGATATGAAGCTTTGGGGTGCTTGAGCAGATTAACTCAATTCTTATCTCAAGCTATCAATCTTACATTGTCTATCCTTTAAGATTGACCCAAAGATGAATTGAGTTGTTATATCACTAACTTCATATTCACCTCTAGCAAGAACTTGTGTTGTAGGGAAAAAGGATTAACCTTTGTGGGAATCAAGCAAAAGGCCTACAACTAAGTGATATCCAAAAGATGGTAACAATTAAATCTTAAGTACACATTGTTTTTAGTTAGTATATTCCTTTGTGTCTTTTGTAGCAACATAGGAAAAATGAAGCACTTGAGAATGAACTTAAAAGATTTTACCTTGCCTTGGAAAAGATCCAATTATATGGTAGATTGCAAGTTTATATGTTTATATTGTGACAATCTACATGCTTTAAATTGGTTGTATGTATTTCGTGGCATATTTCAAACGAATTATCGTATTATTTCCATTACCTAGACATAAATAGTATTATCCCATGTTCTTAAATGAATAGAGTGCTAAGTAAGAAATTCAAATTCTTAAAGCACTTACCAAAAGGGGAATTCTCTATATGACTAGAGTTGTGAGACTAATGTTTCTATCTAAGTGTTTATGTAGTCTCAACATGAGAATGTGTTTCTCAAATGGAATGTGTCATTCAACATTCAAAGAAGATCAAACCAATACTATGTGATGTACTTCTTGTTTAAATTGGTTTTGAGTCTTCTACATTAATCACTCACCATGTTGTGAATTAAACTTGCCCTGTAAACTTAATTAAATAATCATGCTAGTTTCATCTTATTTCAATTGATGTTACGCGTGATGCTAGGAAGGGTAATTTAGTTCATATCATGAGGTTTCCTTATTTTAGTAACCTTCTTGTCATTCATATACTAGAAGTTGCTGAATAGGAAACTATTGCTTGTGTTTCAAATGCAATCTCTTTTAAAATATTTCATGGAAATTTATAAGTAGAGATTGTGCTCTTTCAATTGGTAAAATCAAAAGCATTAAAGGTTAATCTTCACCTAAAAGAAACATTAGAATTGCTAAAGGCAAAGGAATGGCACTAATTGTTTTAATTGGTAGTTGATCAATAGTAGTTCGTTTCAAGTGGCATTCTTTCAATTGGTAATAATATATTCTATGTAAATAAATGTCAATATGAAGGTTAAATTTATTTTGGCTTAAATTTGTAAATTGGTGCATATTGTTAATTCACTCCTCCATGTGCATTAACTTAAAAGGAATTTAATTTATGCCTTTACGCCTTATAAATGATGATTTGTTTGCCATTCATATATAAATATCATCATTCATTAAATACTTCCTTGTACCACTAATATCTATTTTTCAAAGTGTTTTTTCGACTAGTTTTAAAAGGAAAAGAGATAACAAGCTAAATAAGAAAGTCTCCACAAATGAAGAAAAGAAGAATACTTAGATGACACCATCTCATATAGTAAGATCTTTCAATTGATATAACAAATGGTACATTCTATATGGTGGTAAGTATTCTTAGGCATAAGTTAATTCATTGCAAATTTGACATGCCTTGACCAATATATGTAATGTACTCCTCATGAGACTCTTAACTGAATTGAAAGTGCATTTGGCAAGTCATTCAAATACTTGATGCACATATCTAGTGGGAGCACATTATATATATCTTGTGTCATAGAGAATAAGTTTCCCTTGAGTAAGCTATACTAAGACAATCCATAATGGTAAATTTGTATCTCATTCATATGGATTGCAATCTTCATTTTCCAAATAGCTACTCTTGATGTAGTTTAAAATTTCCTTTATCTTGTATCAAGTGCATAATAATCCTTTTTGTTGATATTCATCATATGCATATGCACTAACATGGATATGATTTTTGAACTATAAAAGGTGAAATTAGTGATCCATACTCTCTAAATTTTGGAAACTTACAAATTGATATCTTAGAAATCTACTTCAATCAATATACATATGCTTCACACTGGATTGGATCACTAAGTTGTAAATTCCATGCATAACTTGTCTCATTGGTTAAGATATGATATGAATGCATGTGTGACTAGCCTTGATAAGCTAGGTGCACTCAAGGTCAAGCTAGTTACATTATCAAGAAGACGTTCACTAATGATGATGTATCAATAAAAGTTGAAGCCAAGAATAAGTCCCTAAGAAACAACCATGGACGAAGGGCACTTGGCTACAACCCATCTAAGCATATAACATGATCAACATGGGTTGTTTGAAGAGTAAGTTAAGTGAAATGTAACAAAAGGAGAAAAGGCTCCTATTCTTAACTCTAGCTCTTATCTGTGTGATTACATATTGACTTGAAACCACGTAAGATGGTTGTCAAGTATATGTGGGTGCCTACACAAAGAGAAAAGGTCACAATAAGGATTGTGTGGGTTCTCAAGGCTCTTACTACTAATCTCAAAGGACCCAATTTAAATTGGGTACCAAGATATGAAGCTTAAACTTGTTTTGCAGGATCACTCCTTCAATGGATCAAGTTGGGTGCTCGATAATGAATGTATAAATCATATTTGGAGATAATAGCAAGGGTGGTAACAAGTGAATCTCAAGTGCATATTATTTTCAAATCTTATCTCTTTTGTAACTTGTGTAGCCACTAAGGGAAAAGAAGCAATTGAGGATATACATCAGTTATTGATTATGAAATAAAGGTCCAATTGAAATATGAATGAATATTATCATAAGGTGAACAATCCAAAATTATGTGACGTATTCTCTATCTAGTTAATTTGGATTTGATTCTTCTATATTAGACACTCACCATAATATGGATTAAGTCAGCCTTTTAAACTTCATTGAACAACCATGCATATTATCCATGTCATTCAAAATATATTGTGCATGAGGGCTCAAGGGAAATTTAGTCCATATTATGAGGTTTCTCTATTTTAGCAACTCGTTTGCCTTTCACATATAAAGGGTTGCTAAATAAGAAACTAGTGCTTGTGCTACTAATGCTATCTCTTGTGTTGAGTTTATCCATAGAAAATCTATGTTAAGAGATGGTGCTTGTTTTAAATTGGATAAATCATAAGCTTAAAGAATATTATTCAACTAAAGTAAGATGAAGTTGATAAGAGGCCAAGGTGTGAAAACTTCCTCTCCTTCAGTTGTTTTTAGTATTCTAACCTTAGTGGGATGTACCATAGTATAGGTTAAATTCATTGCATTATAAAATGTTCAATAGTGCATATAACTTTGACATCAACTATATGTGTGCACTAATTTAAAGGAATTTAGTCTATCCTTTTGGGTTTCAAGAATGATGATTCATTTTCAATCCACATATAAGGATCATCATTTGTGAAACCCTCCCTTGTGTTTTTAATGCTCTCTTTTCTATGTGTTTCAACAAGGTCCTTCCAAGTGCTTTCAAGATGGATTCAAAATCTACAAATGTAAGAGTTTTAGTTCTTTCAATCATTGAGTTTCATTTGGTCTCATATCAAGTATGATCAAATCAAGCAAAGATGAATGTAGTTCAAGATCACTTGGTTGGATGAAATCACAAAAATAAAATAGATCACAGTGAATCAAGAAGGGAGTTGAACTATCCTGACATAACCATATAATATCCTTTATTATGAGGTTTGAGGTTCATATTAGCATGCTTTACCCTTCAGAATTTCAATTGATATACTTTCAGTTCTTAAACTTTCAATTGGTGTAATTTTCATCATCTATGTAAAGCATGTTATGTTAAACTAATATATAGTGCAAACATCTCCTTTTAACCTCGTATTGTTGATGTGCATAACTGTACTTTGTGTACTCTTGCATGCACAAATTGAGGGAGAGTTTAGCCTATATCTTGTGAGGCTAATGATTTCTTTCAAGTTCATGTTTTGTAGTCTCACACCTTGGAGAACATCAAATGAGGATGAATGGTTCCATAAAAATGGTCAAGCATTTACCACATGTCACCTTATAGATTAGTTCTATTGAGGAACGATATGTGTTCTCTAGCATGATTTCAATTGTTGCAAATTTATTATGCCCTAACCAATATATATGATGAACCCCTCTAAGAATCTTAATTGAATCAAGTGCATGTTACAAGTAATTCGAGTACCTGATGCATACATTTAGGGGGAGCTCATTCTATATCCTGTGTCGTTAAATACTAACATTTTCTTTTAGTGAACTTGTGTAGTTCTTTGAAGAGAATGGGTTTCTCTTGATTTTTTGAAGAGGATAAGTTTCTCTTTGGCATGCTAAATTTACTCAATCCATGTCGTAATGAAGACTGATGGGCATGAATGAAAATCATCTTGCTTTGTGCAAAAATAATGTCAATCCTGTCAAAACACTAAGTTGAAAATTGATGATCATGATGGAGAACATGTGGCATAAAACAAAGGTGTGTCATTCCATGAACTATTGTATTACCTTTGTACATCTATTATCTTACATGCTAGTGTGTGAATGTATATGTAATATCTTAAATCCCACCATAAGGTTGCATGTGATACCCAGTTTGCAAAGAAGATAAGTTGGAGGTCATTTTTGCTTTGTTTTCTTTTGTTGTTTCTCTTTCGGGTGGTGCATTTTTGGGGTTTGGAATTTTTGGGAAGCATTCACCAGTAAAATAGTAGAATGAGGTTTAGTCTCATGCGCTGGGGTCAGGAACTGACGTGTGATCGAGTTGGGCCGTGAATCTCGATCCGGCCCACTAGCCCCCCATTTATTCCCTTGGAGCGCGGCCGCCCCCCTCTCCCTCTCCTTCTTCCCCAAGAGCTGCAGCCACCACCACACAAAACCCAAGCCCCCCCCCCCCCCCTCTCCAAGGTGCAGCCCTCCCGCTGGGTTCTCCGTCGTGTGGCTGCGAGCTCTCAATTGGAGTTTGGAGGGAGGAAGAAGAAAGGAGGAAGGGAAGAACCCAAGATGAATTTGTGATTATCTTTTGTTGTTTATGTGCTGCAATCAAATTGATTATGTGTTTATCTATGTGAATCGGTAGAGGTGCTATCCAGAAATTTTGTGGGTGGGCGAACAACAGTAGTTCTAGTGATTTCTGGGAATTTTTGTGGGTTAATTAGTGGGAATCAGTGGGCGAATCATGTAGAGCTTTATCATACCTTTCCAATGAGTACTTATGCGCTCGATTCGGAGTTATATTTTAGGAGATATTGTTGTTTGAATCCGGGTATGTTGCTATCAAAAAAACAGATTTTCAGGTGGGCGAACAGCAGTAGTATTAGCAGTTTCTGGGGATTTTTCGTGAGTAATTAGTGGTAATCAGTATGAGAATCATGTAGATCTTTGTCATACCTTTCCAATGAGTACTTATGCGCTCGATTCGGAATTATATTTTAAAAGATATTGCTGTTTGAATCCGGGTATGTTGCTGCCAAAAAAATTAACAGATTGCAGGGTTCATCTTGTGGACTGTTTTGGGCTAATTAGATGTTATAATTTAATTATAAATTTTATACAAAACTTGTGGGGAATTTTATGTAGATGCCTCTGGAGTTTTTGCTTGTTACCACTGCTGTCATAATTCTAAAGTCATGAAATTGTTAAGCAGCGCCACTGCAGTTTGGGGGTGTGGGGAGAGTTGTTACCCGCGGCGGGGTTTGAAATTGTGTGTAGGTGCGACGTCGTTTATGAGCATTGTTATATGAAATTGGTGCACTAAGTTGTGTGTCAAAAACAGGTGGTGGACTTCCGGATCATACTTAGGGATTTGTCCAAACTTCCAGTGAAGGCAAGTAAAATAGTGATGGTTATTCCGTCACTCAATTCAAGTGTCTTATACTTGATTATGTTTATGTTATTTGTGTTCGTATTCATATTTCTAATTGGATACCATCATTTGAAGATATTCATGTTTATTGATCATATATGTTGAGGTTGTGGTTTGATCATTTACCCATGTTATTTATTATTTGGACTGGATGGAAGTATATGCTTAGCACATTTTATTTGGGAAGGACTCATGTTGTTGATATGCATAATGCATTCATCATCCATTGCATGGAAGTTTCGTCGCGATCTTATGGTCCGACCGTACCAGTACAATGAGCATCATATGTTGCCCGAGAAGGGGTATGATGCAGCTTCATATCCTTAGAGGTATGAAGGCAGAAGTCATTACTGCATCTGTAGCCATGTGCATTCATGGGTGAAGTGTGGAACCTATTATGGTGATGTGGATAGTGTAGATCTTTACCTTGTGATTCATCTTGGAACTAAGTAATTGGTTACTTGTTTACTTGCTGCAAATTATTATTCAAGAAGGAAGTTGTGAACTACGTGGTTGTTTAAGCACGGTTTGTTTACATTGTCTAGTTGTTGTTTGCTCTTTTACTTGCTGAGATGTGTCATCTCACTCTTGCATTTTCTGATGCAGGCACATGATCTTTGCTTTGGGAAAAGAAGAGATGTAGCAGCACGACCACTACACCTTTAAATAAAGGAACCACTGCTTAATAATGATGTTAAACAGGGAGGGTCTAGTCTGAGGGATTAATATGTTCTAGCCTTTCATGGTAGTTGAACAGATTTTTGGGTGGGCTGAGTTACCTATCATTTTATTTGGTCATGAATGTTCATTACTACCTTTGCATTTTGATTATACTTTGTGAATTAGATTTCTTTTATATTCGGTATAAACTCTATGTTCCCCTCGTTATGCTTCTTTCAAGGGAGGTGCTGTCGGATTTCGCAATACTATCTTTTTCTCTATTTCTTTTCTTATGTTGTATAAGTTTTGTGGGAAGGGTATTTGGTAACATTCATTGTGTGGGAGCAGTGGGGTGTTATAGTTGGTATCAGAGGTATAGGATGTAGGTCCTAGCAAGTGGAATAATAATAAATTGACACATTGCACATGTAGGAGGGGTTTCCTGCTTTACTATTGATATCTTATGTTATTGTCAGTGATGAATTGACATTGTTTGATGAAGTGCTATGCCAATCTTATTTACTTACTCCTGTGGCTGCAGTTATGCCGCCTCGTAGGGCTCGTGGCAGCCCGCAAGCCCCTAGTGGGGATTCTATGAGTCCAGCGGCAATGTTAGCCGCGATGCAGGCCATGCAGCAAGAGTTGGCCATTCTGAGGCAGGCTATTCCTGTTGCTCCTGCGGGTGCTGCTCAGGGTGCTGGTGGTGGAGGAGTGCTCGGGGGCGCTATTCCCGCGGGTGCTGCTTCAGGTGGCGGAGCTGAGGTGCCTCTTCCCGTCAGTGGTCTTTCTCTGATGCAGTGGATGGCCATGAAGTTGGACACTTTTGATGGTAGTGGTACTCCGGTCGAAGCGGCAGATTGGCTAACTTACATGGAGGATAAGATGAATGTCTTCGAGATTGTGTATGGGGATCGTGTTCGCTTTGGCACACAGCTGCTGAAGGGAGAGGCTTAGATTTGGTGGAGAGGCGTGTAGGCAGCTCACTCCTCTTCACCAGGAGTCCTGTCCTAGGATGTTTTCATCAGGCAGTTTGAGAGGAGGTTCTACCCGGTCACCTTCCTTGAGAAAATGAAGATTGATTTGCAGTCCTACAAGCAAGAGAAGAAGTCTGTCACAGAGTATGAAGTGGGCTTCAACAAGATGGTCCGCTTTGTTCCTCATGTGGCTTACAATGAGATGGAGAAGGCGAGCGAGTTCCATCAGGGCCTGAAACCTTCTATCAGGCATGCCCTGGGAGCCTTTTCGTTGGTGGATTTTTGTACTACAGTGGAGCAGGCATTGGGTGTGGAGATGCAACACCAGTACACCATGGAGTCACAGAAGTCTTTGGGTGTTGATCAGCCTCGTGGCCAGGACGCGAGGAGGGGCAACACTGGAGGTCCAGCCCACAAGAGGTGCAAGTCACAGCACCAGTGCCACCACCCCTACCATGGCAAATCCTCTGAATCGGGTACATCGGGAGGAAGTACTCAGAGGTTTCGGGCTGTCCCTAAGCCCGGGCTAGGGCTGGTGTGTTTCTGTTATGGTGATGCGCATCGCCGTGCAGAGTGCCAGTGGAGTGGCAAGTGTTCTATCTGTAGTTAAGACCATAAGGATGTGGTGTGTAGGAGGAATCCCAATGGGAAGCTCAGATGGGAGCCAGTGACTTCCTCCTCTTCTCAGGGCACTATCAACATGATGTCAAGCGCTGAGCAGCAATTTTCAGTTCCACTTCCTCCGCAGCAGTTTTTTGTGCCTAGGACTTCTCAGTTCGTGCTGATGTAGGGTTTTCCTCAATATCTGGCTGCGCCTACTCCTGCACCGACTACTCCTATGCCATCTCAGTTTGGAGCTCCGCGTCTGCCTCACCCGTCGGCTCAGTGGGGTTCTTCTGTTAATTTCACTGCGGGAGCTTCCTCTTCTGCGGGTATTACCTGAGTTTATGTGCTACCCGCTGCGGATGGTAGAGAGCAAGGATACGTGGTGACAGGTATGATTTCAGTTGATTCATTTGTGGCCCATGCTCTTTTTGACTCTGGCGCTAGCTATTCGTTTGTTTCGGAGATTTTTTTGTCGCGGCCTGGTCTTTCGGTGCAGAGGTTGGGTCACCCAATTTTGGTTAGTTCTGCTAATGGCTCCATTAGTAGCTGTTCAGTTTGTCAGGGGTGTTCCGTCATCCTTGTTGATGAGGTCTTTTCGGCCATTCTTGTTGTGATTTCATTAGGGGATTTCGATGTTATCTTGGGTATGGATTGGTTATCTCAGTATCGCGCAGTTATATCCTGTTTTTGGAAGACAGTGTTATTGCAAGCGTCGTCGGGTAGGGAGGTGGTATTCTTGGGAAGTTCCCCAAAGTTCATGTTATCCTTGTTGGCGCAATTGCTTCCGGATCGCCGGTCAAGGAAGTCGGGAATCTTTTTCTCCATGGTGGTGGAGGATGAGGCTGCCTTGCGGGTGCAGGACATCCGGGTGGTGTGTGACTTTGCCAACGTGTTTCCAGTAGCTTCCAAGCGTTCCTCCGGAGCACAATGCAGCTTTTGAAATCAAGCTGATTCCGGGTACGCAGTCTATTCATAAGGCACCGTATCGGATGGCTCCAAAGGAGCAGGTTGAATTGAAGCGACAATTGGATGATCTACTGGCTAAGGGTTTCATTAGGTCTAGCAGGTCGCCATGGGCTTCCCCAGTATTGTTTGTTGAGAAGAAATATAAAAGCAAGAGGCTATGTGTGGATTATCGTGCTTTGAATCAAGTGACAATCAAGAATAAATATCTGCTACCCGTATTGAGGTTCTTTTTGAGCAGTTGAGGGGTTCCCAAGTGTTCTCCAAAATTGATTTGAACTCTGGTTATCATCAGTTGAGGATTCGTGAGGAGGATATTGAGAAGACAGCCTTTTGCACCAGGTATGGGCATTACGAGTTCATAGTCATGTCTTTTGGCTTAACTAATGCCCCTGCTACTTTTATGGAAGCAATGAATAGGATGTTACATGAGTTCTTGGACGACTTTGTGGTCGTGTTCCTGGATGATATCCTTATTTATTCAAAGACCGAGGAAGAGCATGAGCGGCATCTCCGTCTCGTTCTGAGTGCTCTTAGGAAGAATCAACTTTATAGCAAATTGAAGAAGTGCACCTTTTGGTTGTCTGAAGTGGCTTTCCTGGGACATGTGATTAGTCAGCAGGGCATTGCGGTTGATACCAAGAATGTCACGGCTGTGGTGGAGTGGAAGAGACCCTCTAGTGTCTCTAAAATCCGAAGTTTCTTGGGGCTCGCCGGATATTATCGACGCTTCGTACCAAATTTTTCCATCATTTCTAAGCCTTTTGACTAGACTTTTGGAGAAGGGTGTTCTGTTCGTCTGGTCCAGCGATTGCGAGGTCAGCTATCAGACATTGAAGAACAAGTTGGTGAGCGCCCCTATCCTAGCTTTGCCTGAGAGTGGTAAGCGTTTCACAGTATATACGGATGCTTCTCGAATTGGCCTTGGTTGTGTGTTGATGCAGGAAGGCAGAGTGATCGCTTATGGCTCAAGGTAGTTGAGGAAGCATGAACGGAATTATCCAACTCATGATCTTGAATTGGCGCGGTGGTCTTTGCTCTAAAATCGTGGAGGCATTATCTCTATGGCGAGTCTTGTGACATTTACACCGATCATAAAAGTCTCAAGTACATTTTCACTCAAAAGGAGCTGAATTTGAGGCAGCGTCGATGGCTTGAATTGATTAAAGATTATGATTTGTCCATTCATTATCACCCTGGGAAGACAAATGTGGTGGTTGTTGCCCTTAGCAGGTCCGGGGTTCCAAAAGTGGCCTTGCCTTTGATCGCTGATCTGGACCGTTTGGGGATCGCTTTGTGGTATGTCGGCACCGCTAGTGAGGAGACTCGGATGCTTATTCAATCCTCCCTCATGGAGAGAGTGTGTGCGGCTCAGCAGCAAGATCGTCTATTGCAGGAAGCTCGAAAGAGGGTTGGTGATGGTAAACCCTAGGAGTTCACCATTGATGAAAATGATTTGGTTCGTTTTAGGGGTCGTCTTTGTGTGCCTCAGAAATCAGAGATGAAGATGGATGTCTTGAGAGAAGCTCATAAAACGCCTTACATTGTTCACCCTGGTGAAACCAAAATGTACCGAGACTTGAAGCAAAACTTCTGGTGGAAGCGGATGAAGGTTGACGTTTCCAAGTATGTGGCCACCTGTGAAGTATGTCAGCGTGTGAAGGCCGAGCATAAGCGGCCTGCAGGTTTACTGAAGCCGTTGGAAATTCCGGAGTGGAAATGGGAGCATATCACCATGGATTTTGTGGTGGGTTTACCTCGTTCTCCTCGGGGTAGGGATGCTATATGGGTGGTAGTGGATCGCTTGACTAAGTCTGTGTATTTTATTCCCATGAAGACCACAAATTCAGCTTTAGATTTGGTTCCCTTGTATATGAAGGAAGTAGCTAGGCTTCACGGGGTACCTAAGTCCATTGTTTCTAATCGAGACTCCAAATTTGTATCCAAATTCTGGGAGAGTCTTCACAGTGCATTGGGCACCAAGCTTTCACTTAGTGTCGCTTTTCACCCTCAGACTGATGGTCAGTCGGAGCGAACGATCCAAACCTTGGAAGATATGTTGCGCGCTTGTGTTCTGTCATGGAAGGGTAGCTGGGAGGATCATCTTGCATTGGCAGAGTTTGCTTATAACAACAGCTACCAGGCTAGCATCAAGATGGCACCATTTGAAGCTTTATATGGCAGGTGGCGTATCTCCCCTTTGTGCTAGGAGACTTTGGGAGAGAGATCACTGGTTGGTCCTGATTGGGTTCAGCAGACTTCTGAGAAGGTTAGGGAAATTCGATAGAATATTTTGGCCGCTCAGAGCCGTCATAAGAGTTATGCTGATGTGAGGAGGCGGGATTTTGAATTTGCAGTGGGTGACCAAGTCCTTCTTAGGGTATCACCCACTAAAGGAGTTGTTCAGTTCAGTGTCTCCGGAAAGCTTAGCCCGAGATACATTAGACCGTTCACTATCTTGGCTCGGGTGGGCAACTTGGCTTATGGCAGGGGTACACCCGGTTTTTCATGTCTCTATGTTGATGAAGTTCTTGCGAGATCCGGACCATCAGATCGAGATGGAACCAATTGTTGTGCAGCAGGATCTGACTCTGGAGTGTCGTCTGGTGAGTATCTTGGAATCCTCGGAGCGTGTTTTGAGGAAGAGATCAATCAAGTATGTTAAGGTCTTGTGGACTAATCAGTCTGAGCGCGAGGCTACTTGGGAGCTTGAGGAGCTGATGCAGCAGAAGTATCCGGAACTTTTCGCTGTGGGTGAGTATTGTTGATTCATTAATCTTTTCTTTTGCCGTTCCGATAGAAGCATCAGAATTCGAGGTTGAATTCTTTTTAAGAGGGGTAGAGTGTGATACCCAGTTTGCAAAGAAGAGAAGTTGGAGGTCATTTTTGCTTTGTTTCCTTTTGTTGTTTCTCTTTCGGGTGGTGCGTTTTTGGGGTTTGGAATTTTTGGGAAGCATTCACCAGTAAAATAGTAGAATGAGGTTTAGTCTCATGCGCTGGGGTCGGAAACTGACGTGTGAGCGAGTTGGGCCGTGGATCTCGATCCGGCCCACGAGTGCAGCCCCCCTTTCTCCCATTTGCTTGCCCCCCTCCCTCTCCTTCTTCCCCAAGAGCTGCAGCCACCACCACACAAAACCCTAGCCCCCCCCCATTCCCCCCCCCCCCTCTCCAAGGTGCACCCTCCCGCTGGGTTCTCCGTCGTGTGGCTGCGAGCTCTCAATTGGAGTTTGGAGGGAGGAAGAAGGAAGGAGGAATGGAAGAACCCAAGGTGAATTTGTGATTATCTTTTGTTTTTTATGTGCTACAATCAAATTGATTATGTGTTTATCTATGCGAATCGGTAGAGGTGCTGTCCAGAAATTCTATCCAGAAATTTTGTGGGTGGGCGAACAGCAGTAGTTCTAGTGATTTCTGGGACTTTTCGTGGGTTAATTAGTAGGAATCAGTGGGAGAATCATGTAGATCTTTGTCATATCTTTCCAACGAGTACTTATGTGCTCGATTCGGAGTTATATTTTAGGAGATATCGTTGTTTGAATCCGGTTATGTTGCTGTCCAAAAAACAGATTTTCAGGTGGGCGAACAGCAGTAGTATTAGCAGTTTCTGGGGATTTTTCGTGGGTAATTAGTGATAATAAGTATGTGAATCATATAGAGTTTTGTCTTACCTTTCCAATGAGTACTTATGCACTCGATTCGGAATTATATTTTAAAAGATATCGCTGTTTGAATCCGGATATGTTGCTGGCAAAAAAAATAACAGATTGCAGTGTTCATCTTGTGGACTGTTTTGGGCTAATTAGATGTTGGAATTTAATTATAAATTGTATACAAAACTTGTGGGGAATTTTATGTAGATGCCTCTGGAGTTTTTGCTTGTTACCACCGCTATCATAATTCTAAAGTCATGAAATTGTTAAGCAGCGCCACTGCAGTTTGGGGTGTGGGGAGAGTTGTTACCCGCGGCGGGGTTTGAAATTGTGCGTAGATGCGGCGTCGTTTATGAGCATTGTTATGTGAAATTGGTGCACTAAGTTGTGTGTCAAAAATAGGTGGTGGACTTCTGGATCGTACTTAGAGATTTGTCCAAACTTCCGGTGAAGGCAAGTAAAATAGTGATGGTTATTCCGTCACTCAATTCAAGTGTCTTATACTTGATTATGTTTGTGCTATTTGTGTTCGTATGCATATTCCTAATTGGGTACCATCGTTTGAAGATATTCATGTTTATTGATCACATATGTTGAGGTTGTGGTTTGATCGTGTTACCCATGTTGTATATTATTTGGAATGAGTGGAAGTATATGCTTGGCACATTTTATTTGGGAAGGACTCATGTTATTGACATGCATAATGCATTCATCATCCATTGCATGGAAGTTTCGTCGCGATCTTATGGTCCGACCATACCGATACAATGAGCATCATATGTTGCCCAAGAAGGGGTATGATGCAGCTTCATATCCTTAGAGGTATGAAGGCAGAAGTCATTACTGCATCTGTAGCCATGTGCATTCATGGGTGAAGTGTGGAACCTATTATGGTGATGTGGATAGTGTAGATCTTTACCTTGTGATTCATCTTGGAACTAAGTAATTGGTTACTTGTTTACTTGCTGCAATTTATTATTCAAGAAGGAAGTTGTGAACTACGTGGTTGTTTAAGCACTGTTTGTTTACATTGTCCAGTTGTTGTTTGCTCTTTTTACTTGCTGAGATGTGTCATCTCACTCTTGCATTGTCTGATGCAGGCACATGACCTTTGCTTTGGGAAAAGAAGGGATGTAGCAGCACGACCACTACACCTTTAAATAAAGGAACCACTGCTTAATAATGATGTTAAACAGGGAGGGTCTAGTCTGAGGGATTAATATGTTCTAGCCTTTCATGGTAGTTGAACAGATTTTTGGGTGGACTGAGTTACCTATCATTTTATTTGGTCATGAATGTTCATTACTACCTTTGCATTTTGATTATACTTTGTGAATTAGCTTTCTTTTATATTCAGTATAAACTCTATGTTCCCCTCGTTTTGCTTCTTTCAAGTGAGGTGCTGCCGGATTTCGCAATACTTTGTTTCTCTATTTCTTTTCTTATGTTGTATAAGTTTTGTGGGAAGGGTATTTGATAACATTCATTGTGTGGGAGCAGTGGGGTGTTACATTGCACTTGTGGTGATGATTAAAGAATCCCTAGATATTTGATTAATACCTCTTGTGGTGATGTCATAAGTTAGTATTAAGTCATCTTAGTGAGGTATGAGTCAAATATGCTAACTTCTCAAGAATCTTGGCTTAAAATATTGCATATCATGTCTATTAGTATACCTTTTGATTATGAGTAATTCCTTCAATTGGTACAATTTCACATTTTCATACTTTATTTGTACCAAGGTTCAAATTGTACAACTTAATCCCCTGACCTCACAAGTCCAGGTGCATAAGCTAAACAAGTATTCATCACTTGTATGCACACATTTAGGGGGAGAATGGTCTATAATTTGAATCTTTGAGACTAACTTCATTTTCAAGTCTATTATGTGTGTAGTCTCAAATTAGAAAGGAATCTTCAAGCAAAGACAATCGCTTCCACTGCAAATTTTGATGGGTATCAAAGATTATTTGCTCCTATAAATGTATCTTTTATACATTTAATAAGAGAATGAGTTTCTCTTGTATATGCTACTCCAATATCATCTAAAATTGGTAAATATGTATCACATCCTTTTGGATTGCAAATATCTAAAGTAACATAGCTTATAAATTCTCCTATCTAGAACTTAATTGATTAAATAACGCACATGTTTCTTATGTTGCATGATTATGTGTGTGCAATAAATCTTGAGGAGAACTTAGTGTAATATGCAATTAGTGATTTGTTTATCTATCAAATTGTATCAATTGGTGTTTTCAATTAGTACTTTTCGTACATGATCACTAGTTGTATAATCCATACTTATGCAATTTTCATGTCGCCTCTTGTTATGATAAGAAAATGCTAGGTGACATATAGACTCCAGGTATCAAGATTCAGCTTTCAATTAGTATGACAATATTCATTTGATATCTTGGACCTATGTCACAACTATGCCAACAAGAGCTTGCAAATGAATTCTAAATCTAACATGAGTCTGGAAACCCCTTGAAAAGTTAAACGCAAAGGTACATCACTTCATGTCACTTCTGTGTTACTTTTGTGTCATCTAAGGACCCTTTTCATGATAGTGTGTTCAAATCTCGCTTAATCATAATTTCTACCCTTTATATTCTTTGTGTCCTTTTTGGAGATGTATGACAAAGGGGGAGAAATTGTGCATTAAAGCTTACCTTTAGTCCTATGTAACTAAGTGTTAGAATACTTTTGAAAAGGGGATAAATAATTAACAAAAAGGGGGAATCATAAGAAAAACATAAGATGTAGAAAGTTGATGAGTGCATAAAATGTCATGAGCATCACATTTATTTTATGACACAGTGCACCCCATGAATAGTATGATATAAGTTGTCTTCATACTTTGACCCAAATATGTGCTTTTGGCATTTAGTACAAAATTGGTATTTTCTGAAATGCACATATTTAGGGGGAGGAAACTATATCATAGGATTCAAAATCTTATTTATCAAATCTTATGTAAGCTTTAAATGTGTTGTCATCAATCACCAAAAAGGGGGAGATTGAAAGTGCATTCATCCCTTTTGTGAGTTTTGGTGATTTGGATAACAACACATTTAAAGGTCTAACAAGTTTGCTAAGTGTTGAACAGGAAATTTAGTATGATGAACATACTTGAATTATATAATGATCAGTGAACAAAGGTTCAACACAAGGTTAAATAACCAGTGAGACAATGCAAATGGATATAATATGGTCTCTATATTGGTTTGAATATATGGACAAGACCTGAGAAATCACTATGCATAAATATGATCAGAATAGAGGTTGAAGTGATTAAGAGGATTGGTCAAGCCAAAGTGAATAAGATATGAGGAATCGTGAACTGGCTTGACCATACTACTATTAGTCCATATGTGCTTCTATGAGAAACAAACTAGAGCTTGATTGATCTTAGCATTTATATCTAGATGACATTCAAGCAAGGTTCACAATATCGAAGAAATGATTCTCTAAATGGATGCTCAATATGATGTGAGTCAAGAATGGCTTGATAGGGTGAAGATAGCAAGGAAAGGGCTTCGAGGAACTAAGCGAAGGTGAAGGCCAAGCGATGGCTTGTGGACTGAGGTACCATGGCTAAGGTGAAGAAGAGAGTACTTACACTAAGTCGATGAACTAATCAGCTATGAAGAGTTATAATATGTTGATGCATCAGTAAGGTGACTTGAAGCCATGATTTGAACTCATATATGGTGAAATGGTACAAGTCATAGGGTTTGATTTATGTTTGCTTCAAAAGGTGAGACAAAGAAGTTTGTGATCCTTATGAAGCAATGACATGGAGAAATCACACATGAGACACCAATGAGTCAAGGAGTTTACTTAATTATATTTTATTTAACTTGAGTATAGGAATCATCGTACTATCAGGGGGATCCAAAAAGAAGGTTGGTGTTGGTACTAAAGCTCAAAATCCTTGATCTAAAACTTCCATTTTACCCTTGTTAATCCTTAGTGAAAGTATGTAGTACAACCTTTTTAAGTCTATCTTAGCCAAAATTGCTCTCTGAAAAATACTGGTTCAGCTGGTTTTCAGGCTGGTTCAGCTGGTATTCAAATACTGGTTCAGCTGGACACTCAACCGGTTTTCAGTCTGGTGGAAACCGGTTCAGCCGGTTTTAAAACCGGTTCAGTCGGTTTTTATACTGTTCACTTTTTTCTGCCAGTCTGTCGTGTCAGCCAAAAAGCTGTGCGCAGCTTTTTGAAAACCGGTTCAGCCGGTTTTGGGTCCGGTTCAACCGGTTTTTGTGCAGAAAAGTCAAAAACGGCTAGTTTTGGAGCCCCACCTATATATACTCACTCCTACCTCTCTCCCCCACAGATGAGCACGCACAAAACTTCATTCCCAACCTGAGAAACACCTCCCGCTCTCTCTCACACACCTCATGCCTCTCCCGTTTCAAATCTTTGGAGAGAAATCTTTGAGTGAGATTGAAGAGCTGCAGGTTTTGTGCTTCATCTCTAAATCCCTCTTGCCCTTCTTCATTCGAGCTTTGGTACTACATCGAGTTCTTTGTGGATTCATTACTCTTGGAGCTTCCAGCTCCTAGACGACTAGGTGTCTCTTGTGAGTCTCCAAATCTTGTGGAAGACCACAAGAAAGTTTATATTACCCACTCGTTTGAGCAAAGATTATTGTGTGGGCTTGACCTTTGTGGTTGGCAAAGGGAGGATTAGGGTTGAAAGAGACTCGGCTCTTTGTGGGCGCCTCAACGAGGAAGTAGGGCACCTTGGTGGTGTGACCGAACCTCGGGATAAATCTTGTGTCTCTTGTGTTCTTGCTCATTGTGTTTGTTTGTGTTCTTCGTTCTGTCATCATTCCATGGAAGATTTGTTTATATATTTTTGGTGTGTGGATTTTGAAAAGTGCCCTTCTCAGATCTACTACTTTGAACCCTGTGGATCAACTAGAACTTCTTATTTCCAAAGTTAATTGGGTGAATTTCGTGATCAATTCAGTTTATATCTCATTCTTTAGTTGAGCTCGTGCAAACCGGTTGAACCGGTTTTGACACCGGTTGAACCGGTTTCACCCAGTTCGTTTCTAGTTTTTGTTGAAAAAGTTTCCACTTGCCTATTCACCCCCCTCTAGGCAACTTTCAGGTCGGAAGTTGTGAATACAAACTGCGATGCCATAAACCGGCTCTATCTTCATCGCCTCCTCAAGAAAACGTCTTATGAGCTTCTAACCGATAACAAACCTAATGTTTCATACTTTCATGTATTTGGGAGCAAATGCTACATTTTGGTAAAGAAAGGTAGACATTCAAAATTTGCTCCCAAAGTTGTAGAAGGGTTTTTACTAGGTTATGATTCAAATACAAAGGCATATAGGGTCTTCAACAAATCATCGGTTTAATTTAAATCTCTAGTGACGTTGTATTTGATGAGACTAATAGCTCTCCAAGAGAGCAAGTTGATCTTGATGATGTATATGAGGATGAAGTTCCAATGGCCACAATGAGAACTATGGCAATAGGTGATGTGCAACCGCAAGAACAACAAGATTAACCATCTTCCTCAACACTGGTGCAACCCCTAACTCAAGATGAGGAACAGGTACCTCAAGATGTAGGCATGAATCAAGGGCGAGCACATGAAGAAAGAGATAAAGAGGAAGAATCACCACAGGCACCTCCAACTCAAGTCTGGGCCACCATCCAAAGGAATCATCCAGTGGATCAGATTCTGGGTGACATTAGCAAGGGAGTAACCACTCATTCACGTTTAGTTAATTTTTGTGAACATTACTCTTTTGTTTCTTCTATTGAGCCTTTCAGGGTAGAAGAAGCCTTGCATGATCCGGACTGGGTGTTGGCTATGCAGGAAGAGCTCAATAATTTCAAAAGAAATGAAGTATGGAGCTTGGTGCCACGTCCAAAGCAAAATGTTGTGGGAACCAAGTGGGTGTTTCGCAACAAGCAAGATGAGCACAGTGTGGTGACAAGAAACAAGCCTCGACTTGTGGCAAAAGGTTATACCCAAGTCGCATGTTTGGATTTTGGGGAGACTTTTGCTTCTGTAGCTAGGCTTAAATCAATACGCATATTATTGGCCTATGCTGCTCACCACTCTTTTAAGTTGTTTCAAATGGACGTGAAGGGCGCTTTACTCAACGGACCAATCAAGGAAGAGGTGTACGTGGAACAACCCCCTGGCTTTGAGGATGACAGGTATCCTGACCATGTGTATAAGCTCTCTAAGGCACTCTATGAACTTAAGCAAGCTCCAAGAGCATGGTATGAATGCCTTAGAGATTTTCTTATTTCTAATGCTTTCAAGGTTAGGAAAGTTGATCCTACTCTTTTTACTAAGACTTATAATGGTGATTTGTTTGTATGCCAAATATATATATCGATGACATAATATTTGGTTCTACTAATCAAAGTCTTGTGAAGAGTTTAGCAGGGTAATGATGCAGAAATTTGAAATATCAATGATGGGTGAGCTAAACTACTTCCTTGGATTCCAAGTGATACAACTCAAGGAAGGAACCTTCATCTCCCAAACGAAGTACACTCACTGCCTACTCAAAAGGTTTGGGATGAAGGATGCTAAACCTGCCAAGACACCCATGGGAACCGACGAACATCTAGACCTCGACAAAGGAGGTAAGTCCGTTGATCAAAAGGCATACCGGTCTATGATAGGTTCATTACTTTATCTTTGTGCTAGTAGACCGGATATAATGCTTAGCGTATGCATGTGTGCTAGATTTCAATCCGGTCCCAAGGAATGTCATCTTGTGGCCGTGAAGCGAATTCTTAGATATTTAGTTCATACGCCTTGCTTCGGGATCTGATATCTAAAGGGTTGACTTAATCAGATATTCAGATTCCGACTATGTCGGGTGCAAGGTTGATAGGAAGAGCACATCAGAGACTTGTCAGTTTCTGGGAAGGTCCATGGTGTCTTGAAGCTCTAAGAAACAAACATATGTTGCCCTATCCACCGCTGAGGCCGAGTATGTTGCCGTAGGACAGTGTTGCGCGCAACAACTCTAGATTAGCCAAACCCTCCAAGACTTTGGCTATAATTTGAGCAAAGTCCCACTCCTAAGTGATAAAGAGAGTGCAATCCGCTTGGCGGATAATCCTGTTGAACAAAGCCGCACTAAGCACATAGACATCTGGCATCACTTTTTGAGAGACCACCAGCAAAGGGGAGATATCGATGTTTGCCACATTAGCACCGAGAACCAGCTAGCTGATATCCTCACCAAGCCTTTAGATGAGAAAAAGTTTTGCAGGCTACGTAGTGAGCTAAATGTCTTAGATTCGCGGAACTTGGATTGCTCTATATCATACATGTGTTTTATGTCGTTGATCATGTTACTTTAAGCATTACTATCTTTACTTGCTTATTTTTGTGATCAAGTTGTACAAGTCATCCCCTGACCTCACAAGCCCTTATGAAAATGTTGCACATGTTTAGGGGGAGGATGTACTACAACTTGATCTTTGAGACTAATGTGTTTGCTTGAGTAATATTGATCTCGTCTCAAAGATGGAATTGAAAGGGAAAAGGTGAATTTGGACAAAGAAGGGGCTTCCACTGCATTCCGGTATCAATGTATCTTGTTCAAAGTCACCATTTTTCTCATTGCCTTTGGTTTTACTTGTGATTTTTGTGAGGCAATGAGGTTAACAGGCCAAATAGTTCTTCTATTTTGGTGCTTAATGCCAAAGGGGGAGAAATTAAGGACAAAGCAACTGGATCAACTACCACTTGTGCGAATTTCAAAATTCTAGTGTTAGTATACTAGATTTTTTTATCAAAAATCCTCTTACTGCAAAAACTGCTCTCTTGTGGGGGAGAAAATTTGATGATGGGAAAAGGGGGAATTTTCTGACTCTTGATCAAAACTAGTCTTGAAAGTTATTTTGATTTGCCAAAACAAGTGTTGTTGTCATAGAGATAGCTTCTACAATCACGTGAGGAAAACATTATACAAGTATTAGCTACGGTCATAGAGATAGCTTCTACAGTCACTCTTGATCAAACAAACATATACAAGCATAAGAACATTATACCATACAAGGAAAACATTATAAAAACAGGCAATATGAAATAAAGATCGCTTCTACAGTCACGTGAGGAAAAGAAACATAACAACCGGAGCCACGGTCAAGAAGTTATCGCGTTTACGCTAAACAAGTATTAGCTAGAACGTTTAATTCAACATAATCATATTAATTAACATTTATCAAATATAAATTTAAACTACTACTTAGTTTTACCTAACTTACTATTTTAATAATTGAAGGATAAACGAGTAATTAATTAACATGAGCGATTATAAGCGAAACGGTTTAATAACACGTGCTGACAACGCGTGAATTAGCGTGTGCTCAACAGCGACGACACGTGGGGCCAGCGTGATGACGCGCACGAACACGACAGCAAGAGTGCTGGATATGGCGCGTGACACGCGAGAATCACTAATTGATATCACGTTTATGCTAAGAAAATATTAAATCAAAATATTTGAGTTGGTATTAATCATACTAACGTATATTTATAAAAGTGCAACTTAAAAGTCAAAAATTAGATTTAATTAGAAAGTTAATTTAATAACATTAGTTAAACAAACATTTAATTAATTATCTAATACATGTATCATGATGAAACATTATTATTAATGCGTTGACAACATTAATAGGAACCTAACGCAACTCGAACTATACAAAACAGATTTATAATGCAACATATATTGTATAGTTAACGTAACGTGGATTTACGAGGACATGGCGTGATTCTATTGGATGGAATCTGACCACACGAAAGGCCACAGACATCACCATCATAGAGGATCCACGCGATGTCATATGGGGGATGCAAGATGGCATAACATTAAACGTGATTAAAGGGCCAATTGTGCACCGACATGTGGAGAGGGAGAGCAGTTTCCCACACGTGTTGCATGGATGCATGCGTGGAATACTGAGATCTGTCTTGGGGGAAAGAAACAGTTTCTTCTTCCTCTTCTCTAACTAGGTGTGTGCCCGTGCGTTGCAACGGGAGTACGCTGGGATGAGCACGATACATATCTGATCGGATCTTATATTTCCTTGTGGGTCTGGAGAAAGTTTGCTTGAGTGAATACTATTTAACATAATAAAGAGTATCATGTATAAGGGCAAAACACTTACATGGCACACATATGTTGCCGCGACCAACTTAGAAAGATAGCCATTTGATCTGCTTAACCTCTCTTCACCACCAATAGCGAACCCTTGCTCACCAGAGTAAATACCATTTCCATTGTTAAAACCCAACCCGTTTTAAAAAGGATCAGCATTTGATCTGCTTAACCGCTCTTCGCCACCAATAGCAAACCCTTGCTCGCCAGAATAAATACCATTTCCATTGTTAAAACCCAATCCGTTTCGAAAAGAAGCAGCATACCCATTTATGTAAGCCTTGGGACTCAATGATGGTCTGTTGTCCCCTTTATGCAAAGAATTGATGCCTTCCTCATCCACAACCTTGACATAACTTACAGCAATATCACTTTGCCTATCACGCTTTCTAATCAACAAATCTGCCTCCTCAATAGACATGTATTGAATGGCCCGTCCATGCTCATCAAATACCTGACCATCTACAACGCAGATAAGTTTATCTGCCTCCAAGGCTAAAGCACATGCAGTAGCAACCTCGTAGGTGCTGAATTATTGCAAACAACACAAATCAATTTTGTTTAGTATGGTAGCTGCAATATATGCAAAGGAACAAGTTTTACGAAAATTATTTGCATTCATATGATATTGTGCTTGACTTGGCAGCAAGCATACAACTACACAATTTTGATGTATACATTGTACAATCATACGAAAAAACATAAAAATAATTAAGAAAATATACTTGCAATTTAACACATCTCCTGATGAACTGAAGCCCATGTTGCTGATAACAACTATGCTATCACTATCAAGCCTTTCTCTTATCCGTGAAACGTCTATTTTCGTAACTTCCCCGGTGAATCTGTAGTCAATACCATTAACCACCCCTCTTCTCTGCCAAAGACATACATATATTCAGTATTGCCGTTGTGCAGTCGAGTAAAGTTCAGCAGAACTAATAAATAGCAAAAACAAAGGAAGGAAATGAACACAAACAATAAGCATATTCCTATTTGTGGAGCATCTGGTTTCACTATTGTATGATTTATTATGATGTAATGAAAAGGAAGGAAAGAGAAGTAAGGTTATCTTTCTTCTGAAGAGACATCTGCAAACATTGAAATTCACAAAAAATATGCTATAAAAACGATATAGTAACTACATGGAAGCCAGATATTCAAAAGCTCATGTACTTATCAATACTCACCTTAGCACCAAGGAAATTGCCACTTGCAATGCTATCCACAAGACCATGCCAGCGTCCAATAACACCATGCCTACGAAGATTTAACATTGGAGGACCAGGAGAAAGTTTAGCTTCTATTGTCAATCGTATTCTACCAGCTGCATCCATTGCAGCCTTTCTTGCATCTCCATCAGTAATTATGTACTGACCAACATACTTGGCCTTATTCCCTACACAAAATTTAATAAGCTAAACACATGCTTTACAGGAAAGTAAGAGATATAGAGATGCATTAAGAATCATCAAACCAACAGATGTTAGCAAAGCAAAAAAACAGGACAGTGTAAAAAATAACTCTGTGTGTAACCAAAAGCAACTGGAGGCCTAACAAAGCTTCAGATTTTGGCTAATGTACTTCACCAAAAATTCAAACTATAGCCATGATAGTCTGCAAGCATATTAAATATACTTCCTGGAGCTCTGAGGGCCAAATGTCTAAGACAACTATATGCCAGTATGCCACAACAGCTAAATGATTCTCTAACTTTCTTATAATAGGTTTTATATGATTAGTAGCCATCCTATATACTGGTTTGTTTTAAAATCTGGTAGATTTTTATGAGCACAAGCAAGTGCAAACAGAGTGCTTGCTTAAGGATGAATTGTGAAGCTGCCCCATGAGGGTGTTGCACAACAGCTAAATGATTCTCTAACTTTCTTATAATAGGTTTTATATGATTAGTAGCCATCCTATATACTGGTTTGTTTTAAAATCTGGTAGATTTTTATGAGCACAAGCAAGTGCAAACAGAGTGTTTGCTTAAGGATGAATTGTGAAGCTGCCCCATGAGGATGTTGCACAGAACTGACCTCTTTCTGACAACAGCTTATCAATTTGAATATGTGTTCCTGGAACAAGAACAAATTTAATCCCCAGACCATGGAGAAGTGATATGTCCTGCGTATTGTTAAAAGAAAGTGTGGTTAGGAATGAGGAATCCATGACAACATAAATTTCTCATGACAACAAAATAATATAAATATGTGGCAAAATACTATAAGCTCATCCTTAGAATAAGAGACTGCAGGCAACCCTTTGATTCATGGAGAACATGAAGATTTTTTGCAGAAGCATATATTGTTCATTTAAAATAGCAGAACCAAATTCCTATGAAATGGACATAATTCTTGATTTAATTATTGAAATCTAGAATGCAGGAACATAACCTATGCTGCATATGCTACCATGTGAGAATGTGATCCATATACGTACATGAGTTAGCTTGAAGAGATTAGCAGAAAAAAGGTAGATAGAAACCTATAAGAGGAACATACTTTTGTTATCAAGTCCAAGTACTATACAGTGTATTTTCAATTGATTTAAAAGGGTTTGAAGAATAGAGAACACAATGCTGCAACAGCAAGAGCATTCTTCTGCTCCCTAAGTAATCGCTTGTCAGCAGCATGCTGCCTCCATTTCCTAAAACACCACAATAGGAATCAAGCTTTTATAAGTTACCACCAAAGTTCTACTGATGGGAGCATAAAGGAATAGAACAAGTATAAAAGAACCTCAGTATTGCTTTCAGGTTTTCATCAGAAATTAGTTTCTTTGCGGGCATAACAATTGGTAACCAATCATCATTTGTGTCGTTACTAATACTATGATCCTCATATTCCTCATGATAGGACAAAGGGGAGCTAATAGGCAATCCAGCTCCAATAACCAAACATTCATGATCTGATGGAGTTCCCTCATCCATATCTGCACCGATGCCAGAAACATGTGCCCTGAAGTCATCTTCCGCTCCATACATACTGGAGTAATTTAAAGACATCCTATCTGCAAGAGGATGTGAAACAATTGGTTCTGCCAGAGCATTGGTGTTTTGCGTGTTAGCTTGTGACCACAGTATGTCTGTTTGCATCTCTACCTTCTGAGGGATCTCAGCAACACCACTATCCTGGTCTTCAGCTATAAGGCCATTAACCAATTTGGTCTTGCCTTCAGCTTTTGGTGAAGCTACTTTTGGTGTTTTTGACAGTATGTCCCTCTTGCCAGTACGTGGAGAAACAACAGTAAGGACAGATGAAAACCTGTCTTTTCTACCATCAGTTGGGGATAGAGGCTTTGGATGTGTTGAACTGAATAGTTTACTGGCAGCTCTTGGAGAGAAAGGATCTGAAAACAATGGGCTAATCTGTCTGTCAGGAGTGATTGAAATAGGCCCAGGAAATGATGGATCCAAATCCATTCTGCCATCAGGAGGAATCGCAGGAGCATTCTGTGGTAGAAATAGATCTCTTTTGCCAGCAACTGGTTGACCAGTATATGGAAAGACAGTCTTTTCTTTGCTAGTTGGAGCACAATCTGGCCCATAAGAAACATCATCAACGACCCTCTGCGATTTTTTAGAATGCACAAGCTGTGAACAGCCAGATGGGAAATCACTTTCACTGTTAAGAAAAGGTCCTTCTTTGACTAAGTACAGTTCTTCATACTGCCTCAACCCAAAACCATGGTATTCTAATAGATTTTCAACATCCTCGTCCTTGAAAGAGAAAATGAGGCATATAAGGATTTCACAAGTTCCCAGTTCACTATATCTTTGCTTTTTGCTCCTATCTTATCTTGTCACATCTCATGCAGCCGCCACCGGATGCTCGTTTTGGTCATCCTAGGCTTTACCGAGCTTGTGTGCCACCAGGCATGCATCGGTTCAGAGGACTTATTTGGGATTTTGACAGTAGACCCAAGGTCATGACTACCCTAGGATATCCCTTGCCCATGAATGACAGAATTCCAGAAATCACAGAAGCAAGGAATATAGAGCTTGGACTTGGTCTTCGACTAACTCAACATCCCTAGACCATTTTTCTCCCCTTTTGTCATTTCTTTCAAAAAAATTATTTAACTATCTGTCTATCTACAAAGTATGTGCTTGGTATTTTACATAGTTAGGCCTTTAAAATTATATTTCTTGTGGCAATTAGCCATAATCATAAATCAAAAAGGGTAGTCCCAGTGCAGGAGACTCCCACATTAGTGGGGTATGGAAAAGGGAAAACCAAGCAAGCAGTCGGCCATTCTTGCTTGGTTATATGTAGCTGTAATGAGGGAATAAGAATGTAAATTTTAAGATCTGTAATATATGTAGCTGTAATGAGGGAATAAGAATGTAAATTTTAACATCTGTAATATATGTAGCTGTAATGAGGGAATATAGTTTGGAGGATGGACTGTGAAGACTAAACTGCAATGAGTATATTTCCTCTGCCACCTAATTATACTTTTGTATATCTTCTCTACAACTATTAAGAGGGGAGTGTATAATGCCCCCGCCGCTACCAAACTCCTCCTGCTACCGCGCGCCCAGCCCCCGCGAAAATCGCCGCAACCGAACGCCGCGATTCCCCGCCCGCAGATCACGCGCAAGCGCAACCGGCATAGGGCTGGCCGTGATGAACAACCTGGGGCAGATGGGCGTGGCCATGGGCTACGTGGACGTCTCCCTCTTCGTCTCCATGACCAGCATCTGGGGATTCTTCGGTCGCATCGCCTCCGGCACCATCTCCGAGCACTTCATCAAGTAAGTTATTTATTACCCGATTTGGCAACTGGCATGGAATGGAATCATATAATTCCTGCGCTACCGGTTTAGCAGCGGGTCAGTGACATCCGACGACTCGCCGGTGGTGACGCCCAGGCTGCTGTCCTTGATGTCCAGCTCCAGCCCCGAAAACTGCTTAGGCTGTGGAAAATTGGGGCACAGAAAAAATAGCTCCAAATGCCCACTAAACGGGACAAATAAGAGGTAGTAAGAGTTACGATATTGTTTTTTTAGTCCTTGTCATATGACATAATTTGAACTCATGTTTATTGTTTCATTTGTAGGAAAAGAGCGCCAAGGGAGAATACAACTAAAGGTTGGTTTCCTAAAGAAGTGCCTACATCATCACAGGCAGCACCCAATATTACTCCTCCAAGTGATGATGTGCCTGCATTTTCAGAGATTGTGCTCACAATACCTCCGCCAGGAGAGGATGTGCTTGCATCTTCACAGATAGTGCAACCAATGTCTCCTACAAGAGAGGTTGTGCCTACAGAACCAATCTCTCCTCCAAAAGACGCGTGAAGAAGGTTGTTCGTTAAATTACACCTAGGATGAGCTAGACATATATGTATTCTTAGGGTGCATGTTAGTTAGGAGAGTTATCTGCAAAACTGCTAATGTTAGATTAATGTATGTCAGTTTATTTGATTGTCAGTTTGGACAGTTATCTGCAAAACTGGTAATGTCATCAGCTATTGGGTGCATTTTTCTGCAAAACTGGTAATGTCATCAGCTATTGGGTGCATTATCTGAAATATATAGTTGATGCCTTGATGGCGTGCAATATAGTTTGAGAGAAAGGAGTGCTATTTATTCTGTTATTGACATACTGGTAGGAGAGGAAGTCTGCTCTTCCTTGCTGAGTTCTGGTAACATTCTGAGAGAAAGGGTGCTTTTGTAACAGTTTGAGAGAAAGGAGTGCTATTTCTTCCGTTATTGACATACTTGTAGGAGAGGAAGTCTGCTCTTCCTTGCTCAGTTCTGGTAACAGTTTTGAGATAAATTCCACCCGTGCTGTTACAGGCATATATTCAGTTTGAGAGAAAGGAGTGTTATTCAGTTTGCTCAGTTCTGGCATATGTACAGGCATATAGTCTGCTCTTCCTTACAGCAAGGCTATTAAACGGACGCACGAACATAAAAATATGTTTGGGAATTATATAAGAAAAATGGTCATTATAATGGTGTTACAATTTAATTTGTGATGAAAGGAAAAAATAGTTTACAGTCTTGGTTAGTAGTTTTTTTTCCAGTGGTATATCACTCCCTTACCGGAGTGTGGAAGACTATGAAACCTAACTGCATTGTTTCTTCTCCATTTTACAAGGAAGGAACAAGCATCAGGCGACGACCGTCTCGATTGCGGGAGAAGGGAGTGCCCCTCGAGTATCCGCAGGTCTGTTTGGTAACTGTGCTGTTTCCTGCTTTCTGTTATTCATAGATCATATGGTTAAAAATGGCATGCGTATACAGAATCGCATTCCTAGGAACATCGACCGGGGGGAAAAGGAAAGCTGTGCTGGTGTAGGAAGCAACAAAAAATCAGATCCGTTCTAGCTCTGTTCATTTTTATTCTTTTTTTTCTCTTGGGAACTTCATATACATATATATATAATAGTTCATCAGGAGCCACAGGCCAAGCGGCGAGACGAGGCGGTTTGGAACTGCCATGGCTGATGAGGTAAGGTGTGCCAAAGCTTATGCTCATGCATGTGTTGGAGGTTTTAGCTAAATGTGTATCTTCACACAACCTTCGGCTTTTACTGAATCTTATTTCATTACAATTGAAATGTCTGTTCTATGCATAATCTCATCCTTAATCAAGTGTCATTGGCTTTTTGCACTTTGTGTGATAGGAAAATGGAAGGTTTCTGTGTAAACCAGTGCTACAAGTGATGAATTTGGCAGCTTACCATATGAGAGAATACAAGAATTGCAGTGTGTACACTGCTGCCTCAGAAAGGAATTGCATTTCATGTTGGCATAGTGTACCATTGCAATACTGCAGTTCCCATTAATTCTGTATTTGGGAATGTCTTTGTTGGATTACTTGCACAATATATATAGGGAATAAAAATGATGTGACATATGTAATTTAGTTTCAGTGATATTGTTTGTGTACAACTTGATATATATCTGAAATATGGACATATGTAATTTAGTTCATTGTTCTTTTGAAGGTGAATATGGACTATGGCCTTGATCCAACAATAGGGAAGCCGAAATAATGCTTATCGTTCTTGAAGGTGAATATGGACTATGGCCTTGTTCATGTGTATTTTATCGTGAACCTAGCATGTTTAGGCCAGCTGTGCTATAATGTCTGTCATCAAAGATCTGAATATTTCGGCATTGATTGTACAAGAACTACATAGCGTGGCCCCTAACTCTGTACAAGTTCAATAGCAGTCCATTAGTGCCGTCTTAATTCTCTGCCTGTGAGTCGCTTAATGATTTTCCTGATTGAAGTTCATATTAATTAGGCCCATACCCTGGTGCTAATGTGCAGGATTTGCTAACCTGACTGTGCAGACTATTGACTTTAAAGACATAATTAAAACTATAATTGGACGTACACATACCCAAGATGCCACCCCGTTGACTCTTGGCCAAGAATTCAGTGGTTACACTTCACAGGTAGGAGTTATTATATCATATTTTGTTATCTTATTTATTAACTATGTAGTTAAGATTAACAGGTATACTTACTAACTATGCTGCCTCATAGCGCAATGAATAACCAAGGTTAATCTGTTAGTTAGAATTCCATTACTATGTAGTTCCTTTTTCCAGTTTCATCTCCTATGTATACTTCTGGATTAAAAGAAGTGGGATATGGAGACTTGAAAGGGGACACATATAATGACACTAATTTAAAGCAATTGGTTATTCAAAAGAAGCAATTGGATCAAAGGAAGCTATTGCCTCGACACCAATTTGTCAGTTGTCAGTGGTCGAGCCTAATGGCTTACCTTGCTCGAGGCCGGCGCGGTTGAGCAACCTTCCTCTCCGGTGTCGGGGCAGGATCCTTCTCCTTCGAGCTTCCTTTCTAGCGGCACACTGGCGTGGGACAGAAAGTTAAATCATATATACGGCGTGTTTTTTGAAAGGGAAGTACTGACAACTGCCTTGATAAACCCTAAACAAATCAGCACTGACAACTGACAAATAAGCATATCAACTTCATTGGAGGGTCGAGGCTAATGGCATACCTTGGTCGAGGCCTGCGCGGTTGAGCAACCTTCCTCTCTGGTGTCGGGGCAAGATCCTTCTCCTTCGAGCTTCCTCTCTAGCGGCACAATGGAGTGGGAATGAAGGGGGCGGGGCGGGCAAATGACGGCGGGTGGGATTGATCAGGGGATTGTGCAGGGGCAGTTTTGTTTGGGCTGTATGGAGATCATGCCGCCAAGAGCGCGACGGTTGTTTGCGGACTGCTCGGGGTTGCGCGCTGGGTATGGAGGTCGTGGCGAATCGCGCGCGGGTGTGCGGGGCGTGCGGGCGTTTGAGCCGGAGGTGGATTACGCAGAGTTGTCGCAGCATGTCTGTTGGAGTGTGGGCAGGGATTTAGGGGTTCGCGGCGGGGTTTTCGGCTGGCGTATCGTGACGGCGGGTGGGGTTCCGGGCGGATGGCGGGGTTCGGGGCGTACGGGTTGGGCGGATAGCGGCGGCCGCGCCTTGGCGTAGGGTTGGCAGGTGGTGTCGCGTCGTTCGCGCCCGTCGGGATGGCGGCTGTCGGGGCGCGCTGGCGTTCGCGGCGTTCGCGGCCGGAGGCATGGCGGCTGGGGTTTTCGGCACGCGGGCGTGCAGGCGGGGATCGCGGCGAATCGCGCGCTGGGTTCGCGGCTGGAGGGATGGCGGCTGGGGGTTTCGGCACGCGGGCGTGCAGGCGGAGTTCGCGGTGAATCGCGCGCGGGGTTCGCGGCGTTCGGGGCGGCGGGGCGGCGGTTGGGGTTTTCGGCATGCGAAGTGGATGGCGGGGGCAGTCTACATTTCGGTCATAATAGTTGTAGAGAATCACGGATGGTTGTTTCTTCTTGAACGCAAATGGCGGGCGCACGACGCATAGGCCGGGGCTGGCTTGACTAGGCAGTGGCGGCTTGCCGGTCGGAGCAGAGCGAGGCATGCATAGGGAGCGCTGGCCATGCGTAGGGAGCCTCCGGGAGCTCCTGCCATGGCTGTGCGCAGACTAGAGCAGGGAGCGCGTGGGGCTGGGTTCGACCACGAGCCACGCCGGCCAGGGGAGGAGATCGCACGGCGGGGGCGAGGGGTGAGGAGAGGGGCTCAGCCACGGCCAGCCACGTTGGCTTTCTCCGTAGCGTGTGCACGCGCAGGGAAAATGGAAGGGGCGGGGGCTGCACGGCTGCACAACCGACGACCGGGTGGGCTCACCGGTGAGGGCGCGGTGCAGCCATGGCAGCACACGGTCAGAGAGCGAGGCATGCTACAATGATTTCAACGAAGAAACGGAGGAGGGAACTCACCAGAGATGAAGTTTGCTGAAGTCGTCGCCGGAATTGAAACCGCCCTGAACTTTAGCTAGAAACTAACGGCACTACGGATCCCGACTTGCGAAATGGATATGTTATTTTGAACGAACTCGGCGAGTCCTCCAACCATATATATTCCTAGGATTTAATGATATTTTATTTTTCCAAATAAATCAATTTTTAGGATTAAAATAATTTCAGAAAAACGCTGGAATGGTACTTAATGCCTAAAAAATATCTAGAAGGTTCCAAACATTCTAGGAAAATTCCTAGATATGTTTTGGCACCTAATGAACTCAAAAGGCATATTTAGAGACTCTAAAAATGTTTTTAAGTAACTTAAATAAATATATTTTTGGTTTTCGGAAAATAAAAAAATACACGAAAAGTAATGAAAATTTACCAAAAACTTCTACAGTATATATTAACATGTTTCAAACATCTTTTGCACTTAGAAACACTATACAACGGTATGAGTGCAACAATCGAAGCTTCTCTAGGGTTCACTTCACTAGGCTTACGCCTATATATAACAAAATAACTCTCCATTATTTAGAAAAAGAAAACAAAAGCAAGGAAAAGAGAGAGTAACACTTGAATTTTGAGTATAGAGCAAAGAAATTTTTATACCCAAAATTCAGGGTGTTACAATTATCCTATACTCACAGTCCTATCTCACTTGAACAAACTTGTGCACTAACTATAGGTCTTTAACTTTACCACGACCCCCTAGGGCCAATCACACATGAATCACAAGTTAGGAGACCACAAAGTCGACCCCAACTCACAGAGGTCAGTTTCAGTAATCTGAAACCGAGGCAGAGTTCAGAGTTTGGTAGTTCCATCTTTGGGCAGTTTTGTTTTCACTTTTTGTGTGGAATCAACCCAAACTCACTTAAAGGGGCTTGCTCATGAACAGATGATCTTCAAATTTGCTATAAAAGTCTCAGTCCAAAAGCATCTAGAACAAGCACCACACAGCTTCAAAGTGGAGCCAAGCACTCAAATTCAGCACTGGTCACTATTCAGTATCTGAAAACTCCAAGGGTCTGATAGCCCATCTTCAGGCGCTATTTACTCCACTTTTTATGTAGTACCAAGTCCATCACCCTTAAGAAAACTTGTACCCTGATAGATACTCTACAAATTTGATATAATGGTCACTAACCAAAACTATATGGATAGAACAGTAAAGAGCTTCAAAATTAGCCCAAACACACAATTTCAGAGCCTGAATTTGTACTAAGTCTGGGAATTCATATTAGAGTATAGGATCTTTGGACCAAGTTTTCTACTAGTTCTATACAACTTTAGGGGCATGACTCTTAATTAAAGTTATACAACAACATGTGGTCTTCCACTTTGTTATAATACTCCAAGTCCAGAACTATATGGATTGGACACTAACAGACTTTCAAATTGGCTTCAGAACACAAAATTTTCAATTTCAAAGATTACACTAAGTGTGAAACCCAGCTTCTAACATGACATCTTGCAGCAAATTTTTCAAGTCGTTCCATATGTTTTTAGGACTGGACAACTTAATCAAACTTGTACACCTAGTAGAGTTCTACAGATTTTATACATTGATCATCTTCAAAGCATCCCTAGATCAAAAGTTATAAGGGTCCAAATAAAGCTAATTGCTAACATTTTCAGAAATCCAAATCTTAGGACAAAACTACTTGTGAGTTTTTCTCCACATTTTGCTATAAAGCTTAAAATTCTCTATAGATGAAAGTTGTTTGGTTTGGAAAATTCTATGACTTTGGTATTTTCACTTTTGGGCAAACTTTGCGAGATCACAAAATCCACTTTTGGGGTTAAAACTGAAGTTTCCCAAACTAGGTTTTCTGCTCTCCACTGATCACCTCCTCAAATCTAGATTGTCTTTGATTCTATTGAATGCATTCTAGGTGTATTACAACACAACCATGCCAATGCAAATGATGACATGCCTATTTTAATGCTAGTTACACCAGGGGTGTTACACCCACGTCCGGCCCTGAACCGACCCGCCATAAATATGACTGGCCACATTAACCACGCCTAGCACCGAGCCACAACGTGGGCACCGGTCCGCTTCCCACTCATGACCTACGGACCCCTCGGACTGCATAGCACTTATGACCTACGAACCCTCGGATTGCGACGCATTAATAGCATGCGCGCCCCACGGCATGCGTCGCACTTATGGCCTATTGGACTAGGCCTAAGTGCGCAGACCTCCCACAGGGCACTACGCAATGAGCCACACCGAGCCCCAAGCTACGGAAGCTAGGGGTCGATGTAGCTGGAATTATGACGCCTAGGACCATCGCCGCCCCCACGTCATCCGCCACGATAAATACGCAATAGCTAGGCAACCCCGGGCCCCACGAATACTCGTTGCCTAACATGGGGTAAAACGCTGGTTTTACCCCTGCATTATGGCTCCTTCCTAGAGAAGCCACCGCTGGCTGACCCCTCCCGGCTATAAAAGGGAGAGTGCCGCCTCAGGGCAGGGAGATGGACCGATCGAGGAACAAAAGGACGAACTGAGGGACGACCAGACGCCTTCAGATGGGGATGAACCCACAAGGACAAACAGGAGGAGGAGCGTCGACGAGGACCAGGAGGCCGGAGCCCCGCCAAGCCAAGACTTAGCTAGGCCTCCACCTCTCAGCTTCTAAGCTCCACTTCCACCCCAATAAGAGATCTAGAAGCCTCTCCTCCCTCTCTCGACTGCTTGTAACTGAAAGGGAAATGTGCCCTTGGGCCATTTCTAAGTATTTTGGTGGTTTAGTGTCCAACACAAGTGCCTAAGTGTAAAAGGTGGACAAAGTACAAATCAAGAATAGAGGTACGTTTCTCAAGACTTAGTACATTGTTTTATGAACTAATGTATTATGTCTAAGTGCTGGAAACAGGAAAAATCCAATTGAAAATGCCTTGGCTCGAGCAGCCAAGACTTTGCTCAGTCTGGAGCACCGGACTGTCCGGTGGTGCACCAGACAGTGTCCGGTGCGCCAGGCTGGCTCGAGCGAACTGGCCGCTCTCAGGAATTCACCGGCGACGTACGGCTAAAATTCACCGGACTGTCCGGTGCGCACTGGACTGTCCGGTGAGCCAACGGTCGGCCGGGCCAACGGTCGGCCGCGCAATCTGCGCGGGACACGAGGCCGAGCCAACGGCTAGAAGATGGCACCGGACTGTCCGGTGTGCACCGGACATGTCCGGTGCGCCAACGGCTCTCAGGCTGCCAACGGTCGGCTTCGCTATTTAAGGAAGGAAATCGAGCACCGGACAGTGTCCGGTGTGCACCGGACTGTCCGGTGCGCCAGTCGACAGAAGGCAAGATCAACCTTCCAAGATTGCTCCCAACGGCTCCTAGCTGCCTTGGGGCTATAAAAGGGACCCCTAGGTGCATGGAGGAACACACCAAGCATTCCTACAACATTTCTAAGCACCAAGACATCGATTTCGCGCATTCATTTCATTGTGATAGCATATAGAGCTCTTGTGGAGTTGTGAACTCATTGAGTCGTGTTGCGAGCTTTTGTTGCGATTTGTGTGCGTGTTGACACTCTGATTCTTGTGTCTTGTGTGCGTTGCTAATCCCTCCCTTGCTCCGTGTTCTTTGTGAATTTCAAGTGTAAGGGCGAGAGACTCCAAGTTGTGGAGATTCCTCGCAAACGGGATTGAGAAAAAGCAAGCAAAACACCGTGGTATTCAAGTGGGTCTTTGGACCGCTTGAGAGGGGTTGATTGCAACCCTCGTCCGTTGGGACGCCACAACGTGGAGTAGGCAAGCGTTGGTCTTGGCCGAACCACGGGATAACCACTGTGCCATCTCTGTGATTGATCCTTGTTGGTTATTGTGTTTTGTTGAGGATTCCTCTCTAGCCACTTGGCAATTATTGTGCTAACGATTAACCAAGTTTTGTGGCTTAAGTTTTCAAGTTTCACAGGATCACCTATTCACCCCCCCCCCCTCTAGGTGCTCTCAATTGGTATCAAAGCCGTTCTCTTCAAGAAAGGGACTAACCGCCCGAAGAGATGGATCCTAAGGGCAAGGGGATGGTGATCAACGACAAGGAGAAGGAGTCCTTCGTCAACGAGCCCAATGATGACAGGCCCACCGACTCAGGCTCGGGCCACAAAAGAAAAGACGGGAGGAAGAAGAAGACAAGGCGCATCAAGGAAATTGTCTACTATGACAGCGACGAATCTTCCTCCTCCCAAAAGGACAACGACGACTACTGAAAGGGAATTAGGCTTACACCTAGTCCCTAATTAATTTTGGTGGTTGAATTGACCAACACAAATTATTGGACTAACTAGTTTGCCCAAGTGTATAGATTATACAGGTGTTAAAGGTTCACACTCAGCCAATAAAAAGACCAAGTTTTGGATTCAACAAAGGAGCAAAAGGGGCAACCGAAGGCACCCCTAGTCTGGCGCACCGGACTGTCCGGTGTGCCACCGGACATGTCCGGTGCACCAGGGGGACTCAGACTCAAACTCGCCACCTTCGGGAATTCCCTGAGGCGACTCGGCTATAATTCACCGGACTGTCCGGTGTACACTGGACAGTGTCCGGTGCGCCAAGGGTGGTCGGCCTCAGGAACTCGCCAGCTTCGGGAAACTCCAACGGCTAGTCCACTATAATTCACCGGACTGTCCGGTGTGCACCGGACTGTCCGGTGCGACTCCGGAGCAACGGCTACCTCCGCGCCAACGGCTCTCTGTGGTGCAATAAATGCGCGCGCAGCGCGCGCAGATGGCAGGCGTGCCCATACTTGCACACCGGACAAGGAACAGTAGTTGTCCGGTGTGCACCGGACACCCAGGCGGGCCCACAAGTCAGGAGTTCCAACGGTCAGAATCCAACGGCAGTGATGACGTGGCAGGGGGCACCGGACTGTCCGGTGTGCACCGGACTGTCCGGTGCGCCATCGAGCAGACAGCCTCCCAACGGCCACTTTTGGTGGTTGGGGCTATAAATACCCCAACCACCCCACCATTCATTGCATCCAAGTTTTCCACTTCCCAACTACTACAAGAGCTCTAGCATTCAATTCTAGACACACCAAAGAGATCAAATCCTCTCCAAACTCCACACAACGCCATAGTGATTAGAGAGAGTGATTTGCTTATGTTCTTTCGAGCTCTTGCGCTTGGATTGCTTTCTTCGTTCTTGATCCTTTCTTTGCAATCAAACTCACTTGTAATTAAGGCAAGAGACACCAATCTTGTGGTGGTCCTTGCGGGAACTTTGTGTTCCAAGTGATTGAGAAGAAAAAGCTCACTCGATCCGTGGATCGTTTGAGAGAGGGAAGGGTTGAAAGAGACCCGGCCTTTGTGGCCTCCTCAACGGGGAGTAGGTTTGCAAGAACCGAACCTCGGTAAAACAAATCTCCGTGTCTCACTTACTTATTCGCTTGGGATTTGTTTTGCGCCCTCTCTCGCGGACTCATTTCTTTATTACTAACGCTAACCCCGGCTTGTAGTTGTGTTTATATTTGTAAATTTCAGTTTCGCCCTATTCACCCCCCCTCTAGGCGACTTTCAATTGGTATCAGAGCCCGGTGCTTCATTAGAGCCTAACCGCTCGAAGTGATGTCGGGAGATCACGCCAAGAAGGAGATGGAGACCGGTGAAAAGCCCACTACAAGCCACGGGAGCACTTCATCGGAAGAGTCCCGCACCAAGAGGAAGGAGAAGAAGAAGGACTCCTCCAAACGGAAGGAGAAAAAGTCTTCCGCTTCTCACCACAAAGAGAAGAAGGAAAAATCTTCTTCCCACAAGCCGCATCGGAAAGGCGACAAGCACAAGAGGATGAGGAAGGTGGTCTACTACGAGACCGACACTTCATCAACATCGACCTCCGACTCCGATGCGCCCTCCGTCACTTCTAAGCGCCAAGAGCGCAAGAAGTATAGTAAGATTCCCCTACGCTACCCTCGCATTTCCAAACATACACCTTTACTTTCCGTCCCATTAGGCAAACCACCAACTTTTGATGGTGAAGATTACGCTAGGTGGAGCGATTTAATGCGATTTCATCTAACCTCGCTCCACAAAAGTATATGGGATGTTGTTGAGTTTGGTGCGCAGGTACCATCCGTAGGGGATGAGAACTATGATGAGGATGAGGTGGCCCAAATCGAGCACTTCAACTCTCAAGCAACAACAATACTCCTAGCCTCTTTGAGTAGAGAGGAGTATAACAAAGTTCAAGGGTTGAAGAACGCAAAGGAGATTTGGGATTTACTCAAGACCGCGCATGAAGGTGATGAGCTCACCAAGATCACCAAGCGGGAAACGATTGAGGGGGAGCTCGGTCGGTTCCGGCTTCGCAAAGGGGAGGAGCCACAACACATGTACAATCGGCTCAAGACCTTGGTGAACCAAGTGCGCAACCTCGGGAGCGTAAAGTGGGATGACCACGAGGTGGTTAAGGTTATTCTAAGATCTCTTATTTTCCTTAACCCTACTCAAGTTCAATTAATTCGTGGTAATCCTAGATATACTAAAATGACCCCCGAGGAAGTTATCGGGAATTTTGTAAGTTTTGAGTGCATGATCGAAGGCTCGAAGAAGATCAACGAGCTTGATGATGCCACCACATCCGAAGCTCAACCCGTTGCATTCAAGGCAACGGAGGAGAAGAAGGAGGAGTCTACGCCAAGTCGACAACCAATAGACGCCTCCAAGCTCGACAATGAGGAAATGGCGCTCGTTATCAAGAGCTTCCGCCAAATCCTCAAGCAAAGGAAGGGGAAGGACTACAAGTCCCGCTCCAAGAAGGTTTGCTACAAGTGTGGTAAGCCCGGTCACTTTATTGCTAAATGTCCTATATCTAGTGACAGTGACCGAGGTGACGACAAGAAGGGAAGGAGAAAGGAGAAGAAGAGGTACTACAAGAAGAAGGGCGGTGATGCACATGTCTGTCGGGAGTGGGACTCCGACGAAAGCTCAAGCGATTCCTCCGACGACGAGGACGCCGCCAACATCGTCGTTACCAAGGGACTCCTCTTCCCCAACGTCGGCCACAAGTGCCTCATGGCAAAGGACGGCAAACGGAAGAAGGTTAAATCTAACTCCTCCACTAAATTTGAATCTTCTAGTGATGATATTAGTGATGAGGAGGATAATTTGCGTGTTCTCTTTGCCAATCTTAACATGGAGCAAAAAGAAAAATTAAATGAACTGATTAGTGCTATTCATGAAAAGGATGACCTTTTGGACTCCCAAGAGGATTGTCTAATTAAAGAAAACAAGAAACATGTTAAGGTTAAAAAGGCTTATGCTCTAGAAGTAGAAAAATGTGAAAAATTATCTAGTGAGCTAAGCACTTGCCGTGAGATGATTGACAACCTTAGGAATGAAAATGCTAGTTTAAATGCTAAGGTTGATTCTCATGTTTGCATAGTTTCAACTTCCAATCTTAGAGATGATAATGTTGATCTGCTTGCTAAGATTGATGAATTGAATGTATCTCTTGCTAGCCTTAGATTAGAGAATGAAAATTTGATTGCTAAGGCTAAAGATTTTGATGTTTGCAAAGTTACAATTGCCGATCTTAGAGATAAAAATGATATACTTCGTGCTAAGATTGTTGAACTTAATTCTTGCAAACCATCTACATCTACCACTGAGCATGTCACTATTTGTACTAGATGTAGAAATGTTGATATTGATGCTATTCATGATCATATGGCTTTAATTAAACAACAAAATGATCATATAGCAAAACTAGATGCTAAAATTGCCGAGCATAACTTGGAAAATGAAAAATTTAAATTTGCTAGAAGTATGCTCTATAATGGGAGACGCCCTGGCATTAAGGATGGCATTGGCTACCAAAGGGGAGACAATGTCAAACTTAATGTCCCTCCTAAGAACTTGTCTAACTTTGTTAAGGGCAAGACTCCCATGCCTCAGGATAACGAGGGTTACATTTTGTACCCTGTCGGTTATCCTGAGAGCAAAATTAGGAGAACTCATTCTAGGAAGTCTCACTCTGGCCCTAATCATGCTTTTGTGTATAAGGGTGAGACATCTAGCTCTAGGCAACCAACCCGTGCCAAGTTGCCTAGAAAGAAAACTCCTAATGCATCAAATGATCATGCCATTTCATTTAAAACTTTTGATGTTTCTTATGTACTTACTAACAAATCCGGCAAAGTAGTTGCCAAGTTTGTTGGGGGCAAACACAAGGGTTCCAAGACTTGTGTTTGGGTACCCAAAGTTCTTGTTTCTAATGCCAAAGGACCCAAAACCGTTTGGGTACCTAAAGTCAAGAACTAAAATTGTTTTGTAGGTTTATGCATCCGGGGGCTCAAGTTGGATACTCGACAGCGGGTGCACAAACCACATGACCGGGGAGAAAAGGATGTTCTCCTCATATGAGAAAAACCAAGATCCCCAACGAGCTATCACATTCGGGGATGGAAATCAAGGTTTGGTCAAAGGTCTTGGTAAAATTGCTATATCTCCTGACCATTCTATTTCCAACGTTTTTCTTGTAGATTCTTTAGATTACAATTTGCTTTCTGTATCTCAATTATGTCAAATGGGCTACAACTGTCTTTTCACTGATATAGGTGTCACTGTCTTTAGAAGAAGTGATGATTCAATAGCATTTAAGGGAATGTTAGAGGGTCAGCTATACCTGGTAGATTTTGATAGAACTGAACTCAATACTTGCTTAATTGCTAAGACTAACATGGGTTGGCTCTGGCACCGCCGACTAGCCCATGTTGGGATGAAGAATCTTCACAAGCTTCTAAAGGGAGAACACATTTTAGGATTAACAAATGTTCATTTTGAGAAAGACAGGGTTTGTAGCGCATGCCAGGCGGGAAAGCAAGTTGGAGCCCATCATCCACACAAGAACATCATGACGACCGACAGGCCGCTTGAGCTACTCCACATGGATCTATTCGGCCCGATTGCTTACATAAGCATCGGCGGGAGTAAGTATTGTCTTGTAATAGTGGATGATTATTCTCGCTTCACTTGGGTATTCTTTTTACAGGAAAAATCTCAAACCCAAGAGACCTTAAAGGGATTCTTGAGACGGGCTCAAAATGAGTTCGGCTTAAGGATCAAGAAAATAAGAAGCGACAACGGGACGGAGTTCAAGAACTCTCAAATCGAAGGCTTCCTTGAGGAGGAGGGCATCAAGCATGAGTTCTCCTCTCCCTACACTCCACAACAAAATGGTGTAGTGGAGAGGAAGAATAGAACTCTATTGGACATGGCAAGAACCATGCTTGATGAATACAAGACTTCGGATCGGTTTTGGGCCGAAGCAGTCAACACCGCCTGCTACGCCATCAACCGGTTATATCTTCACCGAATCCTCAAGAAGACATCCTATGAACTCCTAACCGGTAAAAAGCCCAACATTTCATACTTTAGAGTTTTTGGTAGCAAATGCTTTATTCTTGTTAAGAGAGGTAGAAAATCTAAATTTGCTCCTAAAACTGTAGAAGGCTTTTTACTTGGTTATGACTCAAACACAAGGGCATATAGGGTCTTTAACAAGTCCACTGGACTAGTTGAAGTCTCATGTGACGTTGTGTTTGATGAAACTAACGGCTCTCAAGTAGAGCAAGTTGATCTTGATGAGATAGGTAATGAAGAGGCTCCGTGTATCGCGCTAAGGAACATGTCCATTGGGGATGTGTGTCCTAAGGAATCCGAAGAGCCTCCAAATGCACAAGATCAACCATCCTCCTCCATGCAAGCATCTCCACCAACTCAAAATGAGGATGAGGCTCAAGTTGATGAAGGGCAAAATCAAGAAGATGAGCCACCTCAAGATAATGGCAATGATCAAGGGGGAGATGCAAATGATCAAGAAAAGGAGGATGAGGAAGAACCAAGACCGCCACACCCAAGAGTCCACCAAGCAATACAACGAGATCACCCCGTCGACACCATCCTCGGCGACATTCATAAGGGGGTAACTACTCGATCTCGTGTTGCCCATTTTTGTGAGCATTACTCTTTTGTTTCCTCTATTGAGCCACACAGGATAGAGGAAGCACTTCAAGATTCGGATTGGGTGGTGGCAATGCAAGAGGAGCTCAACAACTTCACAAGGAACGAGGTATGGCATTTAGTTCCACGTCCTAACCAAAATGTTGTAGGAACCAAATGGGTCTTCCGCAACAAGCAAGATGAGCATGGTGTGGTGACAAGGAATAAAGCTCGACTCGTGGCCAAAGGATATTCACAAGTCGAAGGTTTGGATTTCGGTGAAACCTATGCACCCGTAGCTAGGCTTGAGTCAATTCGAATATTATTAGCCTATGCTACTTACCATGGCTTTAAGCTTTATCAAATGGACGTGAAAAGTGCCTTCCTCAACGGACCAATCAAGGAAGAAGTCTATGTTGAGCAACCTCCCGGCTTTGAAGATAGTGAGTACCCTAACCATGTCTATAGGCTCTCTAAGGCGCTTTATGGGCTCAAGCAAGCCCCAAGAGCATGGTATGAATGCCTTAGAGATTTCCTTATTGCTAATGGTTTCAAAGTCGGCAAGGCCGATCCTACACTCTTTACTAAAACTCTTGAAAATGACTTGTTTGTATGCCAAATTTATGTTGATGATATTATATTTGGGTCTACTAACGAGTCTACATGTGAAGAGTTTAGTAGGATCATGACACAGAAATTCGAGATGTCGATGATGGGGGAGTTGAAGTATTTTCTAGGATTCCAAGTCAAGCAACTCCAAGAGGGCACCTTCATTTGTCAAACCAAATACACTCAAGACATTCTAACCAAGTTTGGAATGAAGGATGCCAAGCCCATCAAGACTCCCATGGGAACAAATGGGCATCTCGATCTCGACACGGGAGGTAAGTCCGTGGATCAAAAGGTATACCGGTCGATGATTGGTTCATTGCTTTATTTATGTGCATCTCGACCGGACATTATGCTATCCGTTTGCATGTGTGCAAGATTCCAATCCGACCCTAAGGAATCCCACCTTACGGTCGTAAAACGAATCTTGAGATATTTGGCTTATACTCCTAAGTTTGGGCTTTGGTACCCTCGGGGATCCACTTTTGATTTGATTGGTTATTCGGATGCCGATTGGGCGGGGTGTAAGATTAATAGAAAGAGCACATCGGGGACTTGCCAGTTCTTGGGAAGATCCTTGGTGTCTTGGGCTTCAAAGAAGCAAAACTCGGTCGCTCTTTCCACCGCCGAAGCCGAGTACATTGCCGCAGGCCATTGTTGCGCGCAATTGCTTTGGATGAGGCAAACCCTGCGGGACTACGGTTACAAATTAACCAAAGTCCCTTTGCTATGTGATAATGAGAGTGCTATCAAAATGGCCGACAATCCCGTCGAGCATAGCCGCACTAAGCACATAGCCATCCGGTATCATTTTCTTAGGGATCACCAACAAAAGGGAGATATCGAGATTTCTTACATTAGCACTAAAGATCAATTAGCCGATATCTTTACCAAGCCTCTTGATGAACAAACCTTTACCAAACTTAGGCATGAGCTCAATATTCTTGATTCTCGCAACTTCTTTTGCTAGATTGCACACATAGCTCATTTATACTTTTGATCATATATGCTATGACTAATGTGTTTTCAAGTCTATTTCAAACCAAGTCATAGGTATATTGAAAGGGAATTGGAGTCTTCGGCAAAGACAAAGGCTTCCACTCCGTAACTCATCCTTCGCCGTCGCTCCAAGCCTCTCTCCATCTTTAGGGGGAGAGTTCCAAGCAAAAGGACTTCGTCTTTGGGGGAGAGAATAAGCCCAAAGCAAGAGGACTTCGTCTTTGGTATAATCTTAACTCATTCATTTATGACCAAAGGGGAAGAAAAGCACTTAGAGGGCTCTAATAAATTCCGTTTTTGGCGATTCATGCCAAAAAGGGGGAGAAATGAGCCCAAAGCAAAAGGACCGCACCACCACCAAATTCAAAAACTTAGTGTTTTCCAAAAGTATTTATCAATTGATATCCTATTATGTTCAAAAGGGGGATTTCAAAAATCTTACATCAAAACCCTCTTGAACACTAAGAGGAGGATTTAATTTAGGGGGAGTTTTGTTTAGTCAAAGGAAAAGCATTTGAAACAAGGGAGAAAATTTCAAATCTTGAAAATGCCTTGCAAACTCTTATTCATTTATCTTTGACTATTTGCAAAAGATCTTTGAAATGGATTTACAAAAAGAATTTGCAAAAACAAAACATGTGGTGCAAACGTGGTCCAAAATGTTATATAAGAAAGAAACAATCCATGCATATCTTGTAAGTATTTATATTGGCTCAATTCCAAGCAACCTTTACACTTACATTATGCAAACTAGTTCAAATTATGCACTTCTATATTTGCTTTGGTTTGTGTTGGCATCAATCACCAAAAAGGGGGAGATTGAAAGGGAATTAGGCTTACACCTAGTCCCTAATTAATTTTGGTGGTTGAATTGACCAACACAAATTATTGGACTAACTAGTTTGCCCAAGTGTATAGATTATACAGGTGTTAAAGGTTCACACTCAGCCAATAAAAAGACCAAGTTTTGGATTCAACAAAGGAGCAAAAGGGGCAACCGAAGGCACCCCTAGTCTGGCGCACCGGACTGTCCGGTGTGCCACCGGACATGTCCGGTGCACCAGGGGGACTCAGACTCAAACTCGCCACCTTCGGGAATTCCCTGAGGCGACTCGGCTATAATTCACCGGACTGTCCGGTGTACACCGGACAGTGTCCGGTGCGCCAAGGGTGGTCGGCCTCAGGAACTCGCCAGCTTCGGGAAACTCCAACGGCTAGTCCACTATAATTCACCGGACTGTCCGGTGCGACTCCGGAGCAACGGCTACCTCCGCGCCAACGGCTCTCTGCGGTGCAATAAATGCGCGCGCAGCGCGCGCAGATGGCAGGCGTGCCCATACTGGCACACCGGATAAGGAACAGTAGTTGTCCGGTGTGCACCGGACACCCAGGCGGGCCCACAAGTCAGGAGTTCCAACGGTCAGAATCCAACGGCAGTGATGACGTGGCAGGGGGCACCGGACTGTCCGGTGTGCACCAGACTGTCCGGTGTGCACCGGACTGTCCGGTGCGCCATCGAGCAGACAGCCTCCCAACGGCCACTTTTGGTGGTTGGGGCTATAAATACCCCAACCACCCCACCATTCATTGCGTCCAAGTTTTCCACTTCCCAACTACTACAAGAGCTCTAGCATTCAATTCTAGACACACCAAAGAGATCAAATCCTCTCCAAACTCCACACAACGCCATAGTGATTAGAGAGAGTGATTTGCTTGTGTTCTTTCGAGCTCTTGCGCTTGGATTGCTTTCTTCGTTCTTGATCCTTTCTTTGCAATCAAACTCACTTGTAATTAAGGCAAGAGACACCAATCTTGTGGTGGTCCTTGCGGGAACTTTGTGTTCCAAGTGATTGAGAAGAAAAAGCTCACTCGATCCGTGGATCGTTTGAGAGAGGGAAGGGTTGAAAGAGACCCGGCCTTTGTGGCCTCCTCAACGGGGAGTAGGTTTGCAAGAACCGAACCTCGGTAAAACAAATCTCCGTGTCTCACTTGCTTATTCGCTTGGGATTTGTTTTGCGCCCTCTCTCGCGGACTCATTTCTTTATTACTAACGCTAACCCCGGCTTGTAGTTGTGTTTATATTTGTAAATTTCAGTTTCGCCCTATTCACCCCCCCTCTAGGCGACTTTCAACTACAACAGACGAAAGACGGTTAACTCAAACTTTTCTTTCGATTATTCGCGCATTCCGCATAGCTCAAATGCTCAATTGCTCCCCATTCCACTTGGCAAGCCCCCTCACTTTGATGGAGAGGACTACGGATTTTGGAGCCACAAAATGCGTACTCACTTGTTTTCTCTCCATCCAAGCATTTGGGAGATTGTGGAAAGTGGAATGAAATTTGATAGCTCGGATAGCCCTGTGTTTATTAATGAACAGATTCATAAAAATGCACAAGCTACTACTGTGTTGCTAGCCTCTTTGTGCAGGGACGAGTATCACAAGGTGAGCGGCTTGGACAATGCCAAGCAGATCTGGGACACCCTCAAGATCTCTCATGAGGGGAACGACGTCACCTTGCTCACCAAAATGGAGTTGGTGGAGGGCAAGCTTGGAAGGTTCGCGATGATAAGGGGCGAGGAGCCAACTCAAACATACAACCGGCTCAAGATCCTTATCAACAAAATAAGGAGCTACGGAAGCACGCGATGGACGGACCACGACGTCGTCCGACTGATGCTAAGGTCCTTTACCGTTCTTGATCCTCATTTGGTGAATAATATTCGTGAGAATCCCAGGTACACCAAAATGTCGCCCGAAGAAGTCCTCGGAAAATTCGTTAGCGGGCGAATGATGATCAAGGAGGCGAGGTACGTGGACGACGCCTTGAATGGTCCGATCAACGAGCCGCAACCCCTTGCTCTCAAGGCAACAAGAAGCAAGGAGGCGCTACCTAGCAAGGTGGCACAGATTGAGGCGGCCGAACTTAATGATGAAGAGATGGCCCTCATCATCAAAAGATTCAAGACGGCGTTTAAGGGTCGCAAGGGACAGCCAAGCAAGACCAAAGCCAAGGGGAAGCGCTCATGCTTCAAATGCGGTAAGCTTGGTCATTTTATTGCTAACTGTCCCGACAATGATAGTGATCAGGAACAAGGGAACAAGAGGGAGAAGAAGAAGAAGTATAAGAAGGCAAAAGGTGAGGCGCATCTAGGCAAGGAGTGGGATTCGGATTGCTCCTCTTCCGACTCTGACAATGAGGGACTCACCGCCACCGCCTTCAACAAAACGGCCCTCTTTCCAAACGAGCGTCACACATGCCTTATGGCAAGAGAGAAGAAGGTATGTACTCAAAACTCTACTTATGCTTCTTCAAGTGAGGACGAATCTAGTGATGAGGATGAAATAGATTATTCATGTTTGTTTAAGGGCCTAGATAGAACCAAGGTAGACAAAATTAACGAATTGATTGATGCCTTGAATGATAAGAATATGCTTTTAGAAAAGCAAGAGGTTTTGTTGTATGAAGAACATGATAAATTTGTAGAAGCACAAAAGTCTTTTGCTCTAGAAATTAAAAGGATTGAAATGCTCTCAAGTGAATTATCTTCTTGTCGTGAAACTATTGCTACGTTAAAAAGTTTTAATGATGATTTAAATGCTAAACTAGAAGTAGCTAGTAAATCTAATTCTTGTGTAGAAATTGTTGAAACTTGTAATAGGTGTAAAGATTTTGACATTGATGCTTGTAGTGATCATTTAGTTTCAATTTCCAAATTAAATGAGGAATTAGCTAGTCTTAGTGCCCAACTTAAGACTAGCAAGAATGAATTTGACAAGCTAAAATTTGCAAGGGATGCCTACACGATTGGTAGACACCCCTCAATTAAGGATGGACTTGGCTACAAGAGGGAAGCCAAGAACTTGACAGGCCATAAGGCTCCCATCTCCGCCAAGGAGAAAGGGAAGGCCCCTATGGCTAGTAGTGTGCAAAAGAACCATGCCTTTATGTACCATGATAGGAGACAATCTAGAAATACTTATAGGAGTTGTAATGCATATAATGCCTTTGATTCTCATGCCATGTTTGCTTCTAGTTCTTCTTATGTGCATGATAGAAATGTTGGTAGGAGAAATGTTGTTCATAATATGTCTAGGAGAAATGTTGTTAATGTTCCTAGGAAAGTAAATGAACCTTCTACAATATATCATGCTTTAAATGCTTCTTTTGCTATTTGTAGAAAGGATAGGAAGATAGTTGCTAGAAAATTAGGGGCAAGATGCAAGGGAGACAAAACTTGCATTTGGGTCCCTAAGGAAATTGTGACTAACCTTGTAGGACCCAACAAGAATTGGGTACCTAAGACCCAAGCCTAAATTTGCCTTGCAGGTTTATGCATCCGGGGGTTCAAGCTAGATTATTGACAGCGGATGCACAAACCATATGACGGGGGAGAAGAAGATGTTCACCTCCTACGTCAAAAACAAAGATTCCCAAGATTCAATAATATTCGGTGATGGGAATCAAGGCAAGGTAAAAGGGCTAGGTAAAATTGCAATCTCCAATGAGAACTCTATCTCTAATGTGTTTTTAGTAGAGTCTCTTGGATATAATTTACTATCTATTAGTCAATTATGTAATATGGGATATAATTGTTTATTTACAAATGTAGATGTGTCTGTCTTTAGAAGATGTGATGGTTCACTAGCTTTTAAGGGTGTACTAGACGACAAACTTTACTTAGTTGATTTTGCAAAAGAAGAGGCCGGTCTAGATGCATGCTTAATGGCTAAGACTTGCATGGGCTGGTTGTGGCATCGCCGCTTAGCACATGTGGGGATGAAGAACCACCACAAGCTTCTAAAGGGAGAACACGTGATAGGTCTAACCAATGTTCATTTCGAAAAAGATAGACCTTGTGCAGCTTGTCAAGCAGGTAAACAAGTGGGAGGAGCACATCACAGCAAGAATGTGATGACCACGTCAAGACCTCTGGAGCTGCTGCATATGGACCTCTTCGGACCCGTCGCCTATCTGAGCATAGGAGGAAGTAAGTATGGTCTAGTTATTGTTGATGACTTTTCCCGCTTCACTTGGGTGTTCTTTTTGCAGGATAAGTCTGAAACCCAAGGGACCCTCAAGCGCTTCCTAAGGAGAGCTCAAAATGAGTTTGAGCTCAAGGTGAAGAAGATAAGGAGCGACAACGGGTCCGAATTCAAGAACCTTCAAGTGGAGGAGTTCCTTGAGGAGGAGGGGATCAAGCACGAGTTCTCCGCTCCCTACACACCTCAGCAAAATGGTGTGGTAGAGAGGAAGAACAGGACGCTCATAGATATGGCGAGGACTATGCTTGGAGAGTTCAAGACCCCCGAGTGCTTTTGGTCGGAAGCCGTGAACACGGCTTGCCACGCCATCAACAGGGTCTACCTTCACCGCCTCCTCAAGAAGACTTCATATGAGCTGCTGACTGGTAACAAACCCAATGTATCGTACTTTCGTGTATTTGGGAGTAAATGCTACATTCTAGTGAAGAAGAGTAGGAATTCCAAATTTGCTCCCAAAGCCGTAGAAGGGTTTTTATTAGGTTATGATTCAAATACAAAGGCGTATAGGGTCTTCAACAAATCATCGGGTTTGGTTGAAGTCTCTAGCGACGTTGTATTTGATGAGACTAATGGCTCTCCAAGAGAGCAAGTTGTTGATCTTGATGATGTAGATGAAGAAGACGTTCCAACGGCCGCGATACGCACCATGGCGATTGGAGATGTACGGCCTCAGGAACATTTGAAGCAAGATCAACCGTCTTCCTCAACTATGGTGCATCCCCCAACCCAGGATGACGAACAGGTACCTCAAGTGGAGGCGCATGATCAAGGGGGAGCACAGGATGTTCAAATTGAAGAGGAAGAAGCTCCTCAGGCACCTCCAACCCAAGTTCGAGCGACGATCCAAAGGGATCATCCCGTCGACCAAATTTTGGGTGATATTAGCAAGGGAGTAACTACTCGTTCAAGATTAGTTAATTTTTGTGAGCATTACTCTTTTGTCTCTTCTATTGAGCCTTTCAGGGTAGAAGAGGCCTTGCTAGATCCGGACTGGGTGTTGGCCATGCAGGAGGAACTCAACAATTTCAAGCGCAATGAGGTTTGGACACTGGTGCCTCGCCCCAAGCAAAATGTTGTGGGAACCAAGTGGGTGTTCCGCAACAAACAGGACGAGCACGGGGTGGTGACAAGGAACAAGGCTCGGCTTGTGGCAAAAGGTTATGCCCAAGTCGCAGGTTTGGACTTTGAGGAGACTTTTGCTCCTATGGCTAGGCTAGAATCAATTCGTATCTTGCTAGCATATGCCGCTCACCATTCTTTCAGGTTGTACCAAATGGATGTGAAGAGCGCTTTCCTCAACGGGCCGATCAAGGAGGAGGTGTACGTAGAGCAACCCCCTGGCTTCGAGGATGAACGGTACCCCGACCACGTGTGTAAGCTCTCTAAGGTGCTCTATGGACTTAAGCAAGCCCCAAGAGCATGGTATGAATGCCTTAGAGACTTTTTAATTGCTAACGCTTTCAAGGTCGGGAAAGCCGATCCAACTCTTTTTACTAAGACTTGCGATGGCGATCTTTTTGTATGCCAAATTTATGTCGATGACATAATATTTGGTTCTACTAATCAAAAGTCTTGTGAAGAGTTTAGCAGGGTGATGACGCAGAAATTCGAGATGTCGATGATGGGCGAGTTGAACTACTTCCTTGGGTTCCAAGTGAAGCAACTCAAGGACGGCACCTTCATCTCCCAAACGAAGTATACGCAAGATTTGCTAAAGAGGTTTGGGATGAAGGACGCCAAGCCCGCAAAGACGCCGATGGGAACCGACGGACACACCGACCTCAACAAAGGTGGTAAGTCCGTTCATCAAAAAGCATACCGGTCCATGATAGGTTCTTTGCTTTATTTATGTGCTAGTAGACCGGATATTATGCTTAGCGTATGCATGTGTGCTAGGTTTCAATCCGATCCTAAGGAGTGCCACTTAGTGGCTGTGAAGCGAATTCTTAGATATTTAGTCGCTACGCCTTGCTTCGGGATCTGGTATCCAAAGGGGTCTAACTTTGACTTGATTGGGTACTCGGATTCCGACTATGCTGGATGTAAGGTCGATAGGAAGAGTACATCGGGGACGTGCCAATTCTTAGGAAGGTCCCTGGTGTCATGGAACTCTAAGAAACAAACCTCCGTTGCCCTATCCACCGCTGAGGCCGAGTACGTTGCCGCAGGACAGTGTTGCGCTGTCACACCCGGTTTTAGAAGGCAAACCGGATGCAAACCATGTACGTGCCAGGATCAGTTATTCACGTACACAGCAGTTACATAACATGGACATCATCACACAGTGCTCAAAATAGTATTAAAAGGGAATAATAGTAGATTACATCATACGTCTGAGACGTCCATATAGTTCTTTCAGTAAATCAAAGTGCGGAAAAGAAACGTAGATAAACGCGGCCTTCACAGGCAGCCGACTGGGGGTTGCCGCTAACCCACGCCTAGAACTCGTCATAGTCTTGGAACTCCTGGAAGTCTCCTTCCACAGCTTCATCTTCGCCTGAGCAGTGGTTGCAATGCTGACAACCTGGGGATGGGGGGGGTTTGGTGTGTAGAGCAAGGGTGAGTACACATCAACATACTCAGCAAGTATCCTGTTTGGCTGTAGTGGACTAGCTTTATGTGGGGATAAGTCAAGCAGTTGCTTTTAGTTGGTCAGATTATTATTACTAGTAGAGAAAGCCAAGTTTTAGAATTAACCCACGTTATTAACCCAAATGTACTCCTTTCCAAACGGAAAGAGTACCACTTACCAGCACCATAGTCATGACCAAAACCATCAATCTCATAACCACCTGTACCAAAGTATCTCTGATCAAGTCTCACTAATCACTGGAGCTCCCTTGGCCGCTCATAACCGCGAGCACGGCTGATATATCAGTTTTCAAACACTCTGCAGAGGTTGTGCACTTTACCCACAAGCCGTGATTCCCATTCTGCCCGGAGATCATGACTCTCCATTGATCACTACCAAGGTGACCCAGCAGGGCATCACTACGTAGCCTTTACAAAGATTCCCCGGGGCTGTAGCCACCCGTTAGGTTTCCTAAATGTACCACACTCCTCCCCAAGGGACAAATCAACCTTGGCAGAGCGAGCCGCATACACCGAGCCCCATTGACGGCACGACGGCTAAGTGAACTACACCCCGGATCCTCTAATTATTCAGCTAAGGGCACCCCATTCCACCCTCATGGTTGCACTGTTTTCCCGGGCGGTCATCCATAGAACAGGTCCTTACGGAGAGGCACTCGAGAAACCGCTCGAGCCCCCTTGAGGCCACAAGTACAACATCATAATAAGAGAAGGGAAAACAGCGTATCATAGATAATCTCATCATGTTCATTGATTAGAGTTTGAGCAATAGCATAAAGCTAAACAATAATAATCCAACCCAAATAGGTAAACAAGGATATGGATAACAAAAGCTAGTCAATCCTTAGGCATAAATGTGTAAAGCGGGAGGTGAATTAAAGAATGAATAGGATAGAGATAGGTCAAAGGACACTTGCCTCCACCAACCGACTGCTGCTCAGGGGCTTCCCCTGCGAGTTCCTCGGGCTCTTCAACCGGATCGTTCTCTATGCGATTGCAAACATACATACATCCACATATTTAATACAAAAGACCAGTACACCATACAATAGAAAGCAACAAGTAAACAGACGTTCCACGCGGGCTCGTGAGTACGGTTAAGAGAGAAAGAGGAAAAGACAGTCGAGAAACGATCACGTTACATGATTATAAATTAACCACTCGCTTAATGGAAGGAAATTTAATGTAGACACTATGTTTAGCGTAAAGTAAAGTCATGTTTCATGTCTAATTATTATCAGCAGGTGGAGATAAATAAAAAGGTGGTCGCGCGGCGAGACGCGCGACAAAGCTCTCTAAAACAAATTAAGAAGTTAACGACTCGTCGCGCGACCGAGCACGCAACGAGGCACTTCGCCTTAGTTATGAGGAGACGTTAAACGTCGCGCGACGAAGCGCACGACGACATACGTCGACTAAACTGAGTCCAAAGTGGAACGTCGTGTGAATGCACACGCGGCGTTACACCTTAAACAACCTGAAACAAAAATGGATCGTCGCGCGACGAAGCGCACGACGCAACACACAGATAGAATCTGAAATTAGACAAATCCGTCGCGCGGCGAAGCGCGCGACGCAGCGCGTTAACTAACGAATAATCACCGCGAGCGCGGGCGAACGGGGACACGGTCGGGCGAGGCCGGGACGGGAACGGGCGGCCGAACGGGGGGGGTTGAACCGGCCCAGGGGGCGGTTGAACCGGCCAGGAGCGGCCGAGTCGGCCGGGGCCGCGCCGGGGACGCGCCGGGGGCCGGAGGCCGCGCCGGGGGCCGCGCCGGGGGCCGAAGGCCGCGCCGGGGGCCACGCCGGGGCCGGGGGCCGCGCCGGGGACGCGAACCGGCGAGCAGGGGCGGGCGGGATCGCCGCGCGGGCGGGCAGGGGGCGGGGAGCGCCGCCGCGGGGCCGGGGGACGGGCGGGGGACGCCGCCGCGGCCGGGCAGGGGCGGGGGGGGCGCCGCGCCGCCGGCGAGCAGGGGCGGGCGAGCGCCGCCGGGGGCCGGGGAGCGGCGGGCGAGGTCGCCGGGGTCGGGGGAGGGGAGGGGGAGTGCCGCCGCGGGCCGGGGAAGGGGCGGGCGCCGCCGCGCGCGCGAGGGGAGGGGCGGGGAGGGCCGCCGCGGCTGGGGGGAGGGCGGGGGACGCCGCCGCGGTCGGGCAGGGGCGGGGGGCGCCGCGCCGCCGGCGAGCTGGGGCGGGCAGGGGGCGCGCGCGAGCAGGGGAAGAAGGGGGCGCGCGTGGGGAGAAGAAGGGGAGGGAGAGGGAGAGAGAGAAGAGAAGGGGAGGGGAGGGGAGCTCACCTCGGGGTCCAAATTCCGGTGATCGCCGTCTCCAAACCCTACGGCACCACGGGGTGAGAGAGGTGGGAGAGGGAGAGGGAAGTTGTTGCGCGGGAGATCCAAATGAGAGAGAGAGAGAGGGGAGGGGGCGCATGGGGGGTTTGGGCGCCAAGGGCGCGCAGGCCGGGGCGGGCCGGGCCGGCTGAGCTGGGCTGGACTAAGCTGGGCTGGGCCGAACCACTTCGCGGATCAAAAACCCACGACGAGCGCGGACCACTAAATGGAATTAAATCGCGAACCAAAATCCGGAACGGAACAAGACGAACACTCATCATCAGACAAAGAAATGCGCTTCGGCATGATGCAACACCCATGACACTTAGGTTTTGGTTTATACATGACACGGACACCTGCCGCTATACTGGTTTGAAATTGGGAAGAAGGAGCAAACGGGGAAAGAGAAAAGAGAGTAACGCCCGAATTTGGTGAGAGAAAAGAAGAAAAAATTCTACCCCCAAATTCAGGGCGTTACAAACCTATCCCCCTTAAAAGAATCTCGCCCTCGAGATTCAGGGTCGGCTAGCAAAAAGCTCAGGGTATTTAGCCATCAGATCATCTTCACGCTCCCAGGTTGCTTCTTCCACAGAGTGATGATTCCATTTGACTTTGCACATTCTGATGGTCTTCCTTCGGGTGACTCTGTCTGCAACCTCAAGGATTTGCACTGGCTTCTCAACATAGGTCAAGTCCTCCTGGACTTCAAGACCTTCCACTGGCAACTGCTCTTCTGGCACACGCAAGCACTTCTTCAACTGAGACACATGAAAGACATCATGCACAGCAGACAAATTCTCGGGCAAACTGAGCTGATAGGCCACTTCTCCACGTCTTGCAAGAATCTGATACGGACCAATGTAGCGGGGTGCTAGCTTGCCTTTCACTCCAAATCTTCTGACTCCTCTGATCGGTGACACTTTCAGATAGACAAAGTCTCCGACTTCGAAACTTAGCTCTCTTCTTCTTGTGTCTGCATAGCTTCGCTGCCTCGATTGCGCTATCCTCAGATTCTCTCGGACCATCTTGATGTTCTCTTCGGCCTCAAGCAAAATGTCTGGCCCAAACACTTGCTTTTCTCCAGGTTGATCCCATTGCAACGGAGTTCTACAACTCCTTCCATAGAGCGCCTGAAATGGTGACATCTTCAAACTGGCCTGGTAACTGTTGTTATAGGAAAACTCTGCATAAGGCAATCTCTTGTCCCATCCGGACTGATCTTGCAACGCACAGGCTCTCAACATGTCTTCAAGAATTTGATTGGTCCTTTCGGTCTGGCCATCTGTCTGTGGATGATAAGCTGAACTGAAGTTCAGATGCGTGCCCAAAGTTTCATGCAACTGCTGCCAGAAATGAGAGGTGAACTGCGTTCCTCTGTCTGACACTATCTTCTTTGGCACACCATGAAGACAAACGATCCGAGACATATACAACTCTGCCAATACTGCACTGCTGTAGTTGGTCTTGACAGGTATGAAGTGGGCTGACTTGGTCAAGCGGTCCACTACTACCCAAATGGAATCGTAGCCGGCTCGAGTGCGAGGCAATCCGACTATGAAATCCATACCGATTTCATCCCATTTCCACTGAGGGATCTGCAATGGTTGCAACAATCCAGCAGGCCTCTGGTGCTCTGCCTTAATTCTTCGACAACTATCACACATAGCCACATGCTCTGCGATTTCCCTCTTCATTTCGTACCACCAGAATTTCTTCTTCAGATCCTGATACATCTTCTCACTGCCAGGGTGAATCGAATAAGCTATCTCATGAGCTTCCTTGAGAATCAACTCCCGAATGGACTGGACATTGGGAACACACAAGCGGTCTTTGAACCATATCACGCCTTCCGCATCCTCTCGAAAATCTTTGCCTCTGCCATCTAGAATCAGTCGCCGGATCTCACTGATTTTCTCATCATTCTTCTGCGCTTCTTTAATTTCACGCTCCAGGGTAGGTTCCAACTCAACTGTGACTCCTCGCGAATTGTTCAGAAATCCGAGACTCAACCTGTCGAACTCCTTGGCCAACTCATAAGGCATCGGACGAGCGACCATCAGATTGACTTGACTCTTTCTGCTCAAAGCATCTGCCACTACGTTTGCTTTGCCTGGATGGTAATGAATCTCCAACTCATAATCTTTGATCAACTCTAACCATCTTCGTTGCCTCATGTTCAACTCTGACTGAGTGAATATGTACTTCAGACTCTTGTGATCTGTGTAAACATCACATTTCTGTCCATACAGATAGTGCCTCCATGTCTTCAGTGCGTGAACCACTGCTGCCAACTCTAGATCATGGATTGGGTAATTCTTCTCATGAACCTTCAGCTGTCGGGACGAGTAAGCCACAACTCTTCCCTCTTGCATCAACACGCATCCCAAACCTGTGTAACAAGCATCGCAATACACCGAGAAGGGCTTGTGCACATCAGGCAAGACTAGGACAGGCGTTGTAGTCAACTTCTCTTTCAGCGCTTCAAAGGCCTCTTGACATTTCTGGGTCCACTTGAACTCAACTTTGTTGCCTAGCAACGCTGTCATCGGTTTCGCAATCTTCGAAAACCCTTCAATGAATCGCCGGTAATATCCGGCCATTCCAATGAAACTCTTGATTCCTCGAGCATCTGTTGGCGCTTTCCAGTTCAGAATGTCTGCCACATTCTTCGGATCCACAGCCAATCCTTCTTTGTTGATTATGTGACCCAAGAACAGGACTTCACTGATCCAGAACTCACACTTGCTTAACTTTGCATACAACTGGTGCTCTCGCAATCTTTGCAATACCATCCTCAAATGGTCTGCGTGCTCTTCTTCGCTTTGAGAATAAACCAGAATGTCATCAATGAATACCACCACAAACTTATCAAGGTAATCCATGAATACACTATTCATCAAGTTCATGAAGAATGCTGGCGCATTGGTCAAACCAAAAGACATCACTGTGAACTCATACAACCCATACTTGGAAATGAATGTCGTCTTCGGAATGTCCGAAGGTCGGATCCTGAGCTGATGATAACCTGACCTCAGATCAATCTTGGAGAACACACTAGCTCCTCTCAACTGGTCGAACAGATCTTCTATTCTGGGCAAAGGATACTTGTTCTTGATCGTGACTTCATTCAAAGCTCGATAATCGATGCACATCCTCTTGGTGCCATCTTTCTTCTCCACAAATAGGACAGGGGCGGCCCAGGGCGAGGTGCTTGGCCGAATGTAACCTTTCTCTGACAGCTCATCAATTTGCTTCTTAAGTTCATCCAACTCTGGTCCTGATATTCTGTAAGCTCTCTTAAAGATGGGGGCGGTTCCAGGAAGAAGCTCTATGGCAAACTCAACTTTCCGCTCTGGTGGCATACCCGGTAAGTCCTTTGGAAACACATCCGGGAACTCGGACACAACCTTGATACTCTCAATTGGGTCTGCTTCACTGCTATCAACGGCCATCTGATAACAACTTCCTTTCTTTGGCTCAGGCGGGACTAACTCGGTCACCACTTCCTCTCCTAGTGGGGACACCAACTTGATTGTCCTCTTATCACAACTGATAACTGCCTGATACTTATCTAGCCAATTCATCCCTAGGATGACATCTATTCCCTGAGTACCCATTACTATAAGGTTGGCGGGAAACGCTATCCCCCTTATTTCCACACTTACATTCAAACAAATGCTATCGGCTCGAATTCTACCACCGGCTGAGTCAATTTGAATGGGGTTTGACATGGTAGTAATTGGAAGATTATGTGCTTCTACCCATGATGCAGTAATGAAAGAATGTGTTGCTCCAGTATCAAATAACACTTCTGCAATATGGGAGTCGACTGGGAACATACCTACTATCATGCCGGGGGTCTCCTGAACTGCTTCCGCCTCCAAGTGGTTCAGTCTCCCATGATTGTAACGCGGCTGAGAGCGATTGCCTGCTCCAGGCTGAGACACGTTCTGCTTCGCTGGGGCATTGGGGCCTGACTGCTGCTGGGCTGCCTTCTTCGGACATTGCATCACCCAGTGGCCTTGCTCTCCACAGTGGAAACATGCTCTGTTTCCAACCTGAGCTGGTGCTGCCTGACTGTTCTGCTAGTTTGCTGGGGCAGGAAGACGAGGTGCCTGCTGATTCTGCCTTTGAAACTGACCTCCTGACTGATTGCTCTGACGGTTCTGATACTGATGCTGAGGATACTGCCTTTGGAACTGCTGATGCTGAGGTGGACGCTGGTTCTGCCTGAACTGCTGAGGTTGATTGCCTGAGAAACGAGGACGATTGCTGCTTCCAGGCTGGGGTCCACTGATCTTGCGCTTACGATCTTCCATCTCCTTACGCTTCCTCTCTGTCATGATTGCCCTGTCAATCAGGTGCTGGAATGTCGGGAAAGTGTGATTCATCAGTTGGTACTGCAGAGGGTCAACCAAGCCTCTCAGGAAACGGTACTGTCGCTTGGCGTCAGTGTTGACATCTTCAGGAGCATAGCGAGACAATTGCAGAAACCTGTCTCGATACTCACTTACAGACAACGGGCCTTGCTTGAGAGCCAGGAACTCCTCCTTCTTCACTGTCATCAGACCTGCAGGAACATGGTACTGACGAAAACTACTTCTGAACTCTTCCCAGGTGATGGCGTCAGGGTGGGCATGGGTGGCGAGGTAAGACTCCCACCATGACTGGGTTGCTCCTCTCAACAGACGGGGACCATACAGAACCTTCTCCCTATCATCGCACTGAGCGGTATGCAACTCCCGCTCCACAGTGCGTAGCCAGTCTTCAGCATCCATGGGGTCAGAAGAATGAGCAAACGTTGGTGGATGACTTCTCATGAATTCAGCACGCTTGTCTCTGGGCATCTGAGGCATCTGAGGCTGAGGTGGGGCCTGCTGCTGCTGCTGAATGGCGGCCAAAGTCTGACCGATGGCTTGAACTGCTTGAGTCTGCATCAGAAACATCTGCTCGATGGACATCGGGGGTGGGGGCGGCAGGTGCTGCTGCTGGGGCACCTCCTCCTGTTGAGCGGCTCGCTCCTGCTGAGCACGCCTTCCTCCTCTGCGCCTGTTCTCTGACATCTGCAGAATGCAACCACACATCAGAACTGATCTGGCAAATCTTGCAGCATAAGAAAAGAGGATAGAATTCTTCAACAGCACTGAACAGATGAGCATCTTCACTGATCTCCAACACAGACCACACAGCTTCTCAGATAAAGAGGAAAGTGGAATAAAAGGTTTCCCAACTATATAACTAACTTTATTAACATAATAGGTAAACCAAAATGCAGGGGATACCCACACTCTGGTGACAATCATTACAAAGATCCAAACCAAACATAGTTCATCATGACAAACATAAATGCACAGGATATAGCAAACTACCATGTCTAACTAAGACTAACTAAAAGCGAGACTAACGCTAAGACTGAAGCTTCTATGTATATATATATTTCGTATTAATTACAAGATCCAACTCTAACGATCTATGGTTCTAGAGTTATCTTGGTCTTGCAGTCGGGGTTGCCATAAGACTGGGATCCACGCCGAGGTGAACGGTACAGGTGCTGAGTCCCGACGGGAGCGGGGGAACCATCCTCCAGGTGACGACGTTCCGCGCGCTCAGCCCGCAGCAGGGCGATCTCAGCACGAGCCCTACTCAGCTCGTCCAATGCATGGTCCAGCTCCGTGTTTAGCACGGCGGCTAGGTTGACTGTGCTGCTCAACCTAGGATTGCCCTCACCGACAGGTGAGACAATCACGCCTCCTGTGCTGCCAGATGGACGGCGGGGGTAATACTTTAGGTCAAGACCATCAGCTACCCCACCGAAAACCGAGCAGTAGTGCGAAAGCGCACGCCGTGCAGCATCTTGCATGGCTGCCTCAGCTGAGTCCCGCTCAGAGATAGAATAGTGCTCTGAGCAGGCCTCCGCACCCTGGAGACTGTTCTCCGGACGGCGCACCAAGCAGGTTGCCTCCCAGCGGTCCGGGTAGACCCCGCGACAGTGCTGGTAGACCACACAGCGATACTCGACGGACCAAGTATGCCGGTCAAATGCCCGACGTAGCAGGGTGTCGAGCGCATCGTGGAAGTGACACCCGCGAGCAGCGTCGCGAGTGATGGATCGAGCAAATCATCCTTCCAGCTCATGGTTAGCAGAGAAGTCGGTGTCGTGGCTCGAGCTGTCGTCGCCATCTCCGTCGTCTGGGTCTCCTCCAGCAGCTACTCTAGAAGCTGGGGCGCCCGGTGGTGGTGCAGGGGGCGGCTCCAGAGGAAGCACAGGGGAGCAACTCCTCACAGACTCTATCTCCTGGTGGAGCGAGAAAGAAGAGCCCTGCTGCTCCTGTCGTCGACGCTCCTGCTCCTCACGCAGGCGGTGGTGCAGTCTCTCCAAGTGGCTGGACTGTCCGGCCACGGGACGGCGAAGCGGACGCTAAGCAAGGCGGGAGGGTAAGAAGGGGATGACTGACTTTCGTGCAGTGTGTCTAAGTCGAGCCATCTATAAAAGACATCGCAAGCAAAAGGGTGAGAACAGAATTAATATGACCAGCAAATAATGAATCATAAGTAAATGAAGGATTAGAATAAAACATGATTTTCAGCAAGGTATATATATAGTAGAACATAGGTTTGATCGGTATGACCAACTTTTGAAGGGATATCAAAGTCAAGGAAGGGACAGAGGTCTATAGTCCTTAGAACGACCATTCTACTCTAGGTTAGCGGTCCTACAGTCAGCACGGCTTTGATACCACTTATGTCACACCCGGTTTTAGAAGGCAAACCGGATGCGAACCATGTACGTGCCAGGATCAGTTATTCACGTACACAGCAGTTACATAACATGGACATCATCACACAGTGCTCAAAATAGTATTAAAAGGGAATAATAGTAGATTACATCATACGTCTGAGACGTCCATATAGTTCTTTCAGTAAATCAAAGTGCGGAAAAGAAACGTAGATAAACGCGGCCTTCACAGGCAGCCGACTGGGGGTTGCCGCTAACCCACGCCTAGAACTCGTCATAGTCTTGGAACTCCTGGAAGTCTCCTTCCACAGCTTCATCTTCGCCTGAGTAGTGGTTGCAATGCTGACAACCTGGGGATGGGGGGGGTTGGTGTGTAGAGCAAGGGTGAGTACACATCAACATACTCAGCAAGTATCCTGTTTGGCTGTAGTGGACTAGCTTTATGTGGGGATAAGTCAAGCAGTTGCTTTTAGTTGGTCAGATTATTATTACTAGTAGAGAAAGCCAAGTTTTAGAATTAACCCACGTTATTAACCCAAACGTACTCCTTTCCAAACGGAAAGAGTACCACTTACCAGCACCATAGTCATGACCAAAACCATCAATCTCATAACCACCTGTACCAAAGTATCTCTGATCAAGTCTCACTAATCACTGGAGCTCCCTTGGCCGCTCATAACCGCGAGCACGGCTGATATATCAGTTTTCAAACACTCTGCAGAGGTTGTGCACTTTACCCACAAGCCGTGATTCCCATTCTGCCCGGAGATCATGACTCTCCATTGATCACTACCAAGGTGACCCAGCAGGGCATCACTACGTAGCCTTTACAAAGATTCCCCGGGGCTGTAGCCACCCGTTAGGTTTCCTAAATGTACCGCACTCCTCCCCAAGGGACAAATCAACCTTGGCAGAGCGAGCCGCATACACCGAGCCCCATTGACGGCACGACGGCTAAGTGAACTACACCCCGGATCCTCTAATTATTCAGCTAAGGGCACCCCATTCCACCCTCATGGTTGCACTGTTTTCCCGGGCGGTCATCCATAGAACAGGTCCTTACGGAGAGGCACTCGAGAAACCGCTCGAGCCCCCTTGAGGCCACAAGTACAACATCATAATAAGAGAAGGGAAAATAGCGTATCATAGATAATCTCATCATGTTCATTGATTAGAGTTTGAGCAATAGCATAAAGCTAAACAATAATAATCCAACCCAAATAGGTAAACAAGGATATGGATAACAAAAGCTAGTCAATCCTTAGGCATAAATGTGTAAAGCGGGAGGTGAATTAAAGAATGAATAGGACAGAGATAGGTCAAAGGACACTTGCCTCCACCAACCGACTGCTGCTCAGGGGCTTCTCCTGCGAGTTCCTCGGGCTCTTCAACCGGATCGTTCTCTATGCGATTGCAAACATACATACATCCACATATTTAATACAAAAGACCAGTACACCATACAATAGAAAGCAATAAGTAAACAGACGTTCCACGCGGGCTCGTGAGTACGGTTAAGAGAGAAAGAGGAAAAGACAGTCGAGAAACGATCACGTTACATGATTATAAATTAACCACTCGCTTAATGGAAGGAAATTTAATGTAGACACTATGTTTAGCGTAAAGTAAAGTCATGTTTCATGTCTAATTATTATCAGTAGGTGGAGATAAATAAAAAGGTGGTCGCGCGGCGAGACGCGCGACAAAGCTCTCTAAAACAAATTAAGAAGTTAACGACTCGTCGCGCGACCGAGCATGCAACGAGGCACTTCGCCTTAGTTATGAGGAGACGTTAAACGTCGCGCGACGAAGCGCACGACGGCATACGTCGACTAAACTGAGTCCAAAGTGGAACGTCGCGTGAATGCACACGCGGCGTTACACCTTAAACAACCTGAAACAAAAATGGATCGTCGCGCGACGAAGCGCACGACGCAACACACAGATAGAATCTGAAATTAGACAAATCCGTCGCGCGGCGAAGCGCGCGACGCAGCACGTTAACTAACGAATAATCACCGCGAGCGCGGGCGAACGGGGACACGGTCGGGCGAGGCCGGGACGGGAACGGGCGGCCGAACGGGGGGCGGTTGAACCGGCCCAGGGGGCGGTTGAACCGGCCAGGAGTGGCCGAGTCGGCCGGGGCCGCACCGGGGGCCGAAGGCCGCGCCGGGGGCCGCGCCGGGGACGCGAACCGGCGAGCAGGGGCGGGCGGGATCGCCGCGCGGGCGGGCAGGGGGCGGGGAGCGCCGCCGCGGGGCCGGGGGACGGGCGGGGGACGCCACCGCGGCCGGGCAGGCGCGGGGGGGGCGCCGCGCCGCCGGCGAGCAGGGGCGGGCGAGCGCCGCCGGGGGCCGGGGAGCGGCGGGCGAGGTCGCCGGGGTCGGGGGAGGGGAGGGGGAGTGCCGCCGCGGGCCGGGGAAGGGGCGGGCGCCGCCGCGCGCGCGAGGGGAGGGGCGGGGAGGGCCGCCGCGGCCGGGGGGAGGGGCGGGGGACGCCGCCGCGGCCGGGCAGGGGCGGGGGGCGCCGCGCCGCCGGCGAGCAGGGGCGGGCAGGGGGCGCGCGTGAGCAGGGGAAGAAGGGGGCGCGCGTGGGGAGAAGAAGGGGAGGGAGAGGGAGAGAGAGAAGAGAAGGGGAGGGGAGCTCACCTCGGGGTCCAAATTCCGGTGATCGCCGTCTCCAAACCCTAGGGCACCACGAGGAGAGAGAGGTGGGAGAGGGAGAGGGAAGTTGTTGCGCGGGAGATCCAAATGAGAGAGAGAGAGAGGGGAGGGGGGCGCATGGGGGGTTTGGGCGCCAGGGGCGCGCAGGCCGGGGCGGGTCGGGCCGGCTGAGCTGGGCTGGACTAAGCTGGGCTGGGCCGAACCACTTCGCGGATCAAAAACCCACGACGAGCGCGGACCACTAAATGGAATTAAATCGCGAACCGAAATCCGAAACGGAACAAGACGAACACTCATCATCAGACAAAGAAATGCGCTTCGGCATGATGCAACACCCATGACACTTAGGTTTTGGTTTATACATGACACGGACACCAGCCGCTATACTGGTTTGAAATTGGGAAGAAGGAGCAAACGGGGAAAGAGAAAAGAGAGTAACGCCCGAATTTGGTGAGAGAAAAGAAGAAAAAATTCTACCCCCAAATTCAGGGCGTTACATGCGCGCAACTACTTTGGATGAGGCAAACCCTCAGGGACTTTGGCTATAATCTGAGCAAAGTCCCACTCCTATGTGATAATGAGAGTGCTATCCGCATGGCGGAAAATCCTGTTGAACACAGCCGCACAAAGCACATAGACATCCGGCATCACTTTTTGAGAGACCACCAGCAAAAGGGAGATATCGAAGTGTTTCATGTTAGCACCGAGAACCAGCTAGCCGATATCTTCACTAAGCCTTTAGATGAAAAGACCTTTTGCAGGCTGCGTAGTGAGCTAAATGTCCTAGATTCGCGGAACTTGGATTGAATTGTAGCATACATGTGTTTATGCCTTTGACCATGTTCATTCTGCATTTTGTTGCTTATTGTTGTGCTCAAGTTGTACAAACACTCCCTGGACCTCACAAGTCCTTTTTGCAAGTGATGCACATATTTAGGGGGAGCTGTGCTACAACTTGACCCTTTGAGACTAACCATGTACTTGAGTTTGGTTGTTTTAGCCTCAAAGGAGGATTGAAAGGGAAAAGGTGGACTTGGACCATGAAAGACTTCCACTGCACTCCGATGAAAAGAGTAACTTTTCCAAGTTCATCTTTATACTCTTATTGCCTTTGTGTTCTCATTTGATGATTTTGGTGAGGCAATGGGGTTAAAGGGCCAAGATTGATCCCGTTTTGGTGCTTGATGCCAAAGGGGGAGAAAATAAAGGCCAAAGCAATAGATGGATCAGCTACCACTTGAGAAATTTTGAAATAGTAGATTAGAGCTTTTGGTTTGTCAAAACTCTTTTATTGTCTCTTATGTCAAAAGTTGGCCTCTTGTGGGGAGAAGTGTTGATTATGGAAAAAAGGGGGAGTTTTTGGAATCCTTGATCAAATTTCTTTGGAAAACCTTTCTTTATGTCTCTACAAGTGGTTTTGACTTAGAAATAGGAATTTGAGTTTGATTTGCAAAAACAAACCAAGTGGTGGCATAGAGTGATCCATATATGTCAAATTTGAATCAAAATAATTTGAGTTCTTATTTGAAGTGATTTTGTCCTTGTTCTACTTGCATTATGTTGTGTTGGCATAAATCACCAAAAAGGGGGAGATTGAAAGGGAAATGTGCCCTTGGGCCATTTCTAAGTATTTTGGTGGTTTAGTGTCCAACACAAGTGCCTAAGTGTAAAAGGTGGACAAAGTACAAATCAAGAATAGAGGTACGTTTCTCAAGACTTAGTACATTGTTTTATGAACTAATGTATTTTTGTCTAAGTGCTGGAAACAGGAAAAATCCAATTGAAAATGCCTTGGCTCGAGCAACCAAGACTTTGCTCAGTCTGGAGCACCGGACTGTCCGGTGGTGCACCGGACAGTGTCCGGTGCGCCAGGCTGGCTCGAGCGAACTGGCCGCTCTCGGGAATTCACCGGCGACGTACGGCTAAAATTCACCGGACTGTCCGGTGAGCCAACGGTCGGCCGGGCCAACGGTCGGCCGCGCAATCTACGCGGGACACGAGGCCGAGCCAACGGCTAGAAGATGGCACCGGACTGTCCGGTGTGCACCGAACATGTCCGGTGCGCCAACGGCTCTCAGGCTGCCAACGGTCGGCTTCGCTATTTAAGGAAGGAAATCGGGCACCGGACAGTGTCCGGTGTGCACCGGACTGTCCGGTGCGCCAGTCGATAGAAGGCAAGATCAGCCTTCCAAGATTGCTCCCAACGGCTCCTAGCTGCCTTGGGGCTATAAAAGGGACCCCTAGGCGCATGGAGGAACACACCAAGCATTCCTACAACATTTCTAAGCACCAAGACATCGATTTCGCGCATTCGTTTCATTGTGATAGCATATAGAGCTCTTATGGAGTTGTGAACTCATTGAGTCGTGTTGCGAGCTTTTGTTGCGATTTGTGTGCGTGTTGACACTCTGATTCTTGTGTCTTGTGTGCGTTGCTAATCTCTCCCTTGCTCCGTGTTCTTTGTGAATTTCAAGTGTAAGGGCGAGAGACTCCAAGTTGTGGAGATTCCTCGCAAACGGGATTGAGAAAAAGCAAGCAAAACACCGTGGTATTCAAGTGGGTCTTTGGACCACTTGAGAGGGGTTGATTGCAACCCTCGTCCGTTGGGACGCCACAACGTGGAGTAGGCAAGCGTTGGTCTTGGCCGAACCACGGGATAACCACAGTGCCATCTCTGTGATTGATCCTTGTTGGTTATTGTGTTTTGTTGAGGATTCCTCTCTAGCCACTTGGCAATTATTGTGCTAACGATTAACCAAGTTTTGTGGCTTAAGTTTTCAAGTTTCACAGGATCACCTATTCACCCCCCCCCCTCTAGGTGCTCTCAGTAACCCCTACTATGAGTTTGATCATCAATGGTGCCTGTAGCGCAAGCCACCAATGACTGGATGTAGGGACGTTCTACCCAAACCAGTATAAGGCTTGTGCCCTCCGCGCACACCCTCTGGAGCCTAGAACGCACACAATAAATTTACTTGTCGGAGCAAGGTACGAAACACCGACAACCATCCTTTTCTTTGTAGAGGATGAGTCGTCGTCCTCCCTTGGCGAAATGAAGAAGCGTCGCTGCCGTAGTAAACTATCTTCTTGATGCGCTTCTTCTTCTTCTTCCCGTCCTTCTTCTTGTCAGACCCGGAGTCGACGGTCTCTCCTCCCTTGGGTGTTTTGTTGGAGGGGATCTCATTCTCCTTCTTCTCGGTCACCTTCGCCGTCCCTTTAAGATCACCTAGGGGATGAATAGGTGATCCTGCAAAACTTGCTCGAAATAACACAAACTTGGTCTATAATATGAGTTAGAGTGAATAAAACTAAGCTTGAGCGTAGAGAGAAAGAGAGAAGTTCCTTTCACTTGATTGCTCTACCAAGATATAGTTGACTTAGAGCAATATCACGAGTGAGAATTTGGAAATTGGAAGAGATAAAAATTACAATAAAATAGATGGCACAAGAGGCACGACAAATTTTATCCCATGGTTCAGTCAAGCTTAATATGCTTGCCTACTCCACGTTGTGGCGTCCTACTGGACGAGGGTTGCAATCAACCCCTCTCAAGTGATCCAAAGATCAAACTTGAGTACCATGGTTCTTCCTTATATCACAATATCACGTTTATGAGGAATCTCCACAAGTTGGAGTCTCTCACGCCTTAAACAATGCGATCACAATCAAAACAGAGTAAGGGAGGGAGTAAGATCACGCACACAAGAGCACAATCACAACAATAACACGCACATAAGCAAAGAAGAGGGCGCAAGAATCAAATCGACAGAGTAATAGCTCAGAAAAGCGCTCAAATATGTCTCAAACACTTCGAAGGCGTGGTCGTGGAGTCTCAGAGTTGTAGTGTGCTCTTAGAATGCTTGGTGTGCTAGTAGAGGTGTCTAGGGGCCTCTTTTATAGCCCCAAGGGGCAAAGGAGTCGTTGCTTCTTTCTTTAGAAACTGAAGATTGACTTATGTCCGCGGGTGCACCGGACACTCTACAACGGTCATAGGATCGATTGATTGGTCACTTCCTTTTCGGGTGGGCACGACCGTTGGCTTGCTGACGTGACCGGCGTCGTTCGAGTTGCCAACCGTTGGCGCCGTTGGAGAGCCGTTAGCCGCCTGGTCCATCGAACATGTCCGGTGCACACTGGACTAATTTAGCAGTGAGAGCCCAAGCAAAAACCCAAGAGCGGCCAGCTGACCAGGCCAGCAGAGGACATGTCCGGTGAAGCGCAGTCTGGCCCAAGTATGACTCTTTTGAGCCTAACTCCTTTACTTCTTTTTGACTCTCTTTGTGATGATTCTTAGCACCTAGAGAAACATAGTTAGCAACAAAAACAATTTACTAAGAGCTAGAATTATACCTTTATCACTTCATTTCAATATGGTTTGCAATATGCTCAAGCTAAGTCCAAATGCCACATTACTTGCACAAAGAAGTTAGGGTTTGTTTGGTTGAGGAGTGGAGGAGAATGGAGTGGCTCCATTCCTTTTTTTTGGATGTTTGGTTTCTAACAAAAGAGGAGCGGATCGACTCAGAGTCTCCATATAAAAATTTACCATAAATAGTTTAAATGTTCTCGCTCCACAAAAACGACCGGATGCGAGCGCTCTCCCGAACGTGAGCGCTCTCCTCCTTCCCCTCCCCTCTACACCCATATGGCTCTCCAACCAAACAAAGAACGGAACGGCTCCGCTCTACTCTACTCTTCAACCAAACAAAAAAATGGAACAACTTTGTTCTATTTACCAAACGCTAAATATAATGGATCCATTCTTAAAAACTGGAATGGAGCCGCTCTTTTCTAGTTGACTCTCCAACCAAACACACCCTTAGTAACCAAACAAAGGCGCAAAAACATAGTATAATGTAAGTGCAATTTAGTCAAATACTTAAACCTCCTATTTTGTAGTTTTGCCCAAGGTTTGGTCTTCCAATCCAACTTATTTGGACTTTGCAGCTTCAATTTGCTTGATTTAAACCTGTGCTCATGCTCATATGAAGAATGTTTGTTTAAAGTGGTGTATTGAGCATTTAATCACCAAAACAACTTGTCAGCGTTTCGAGACAGGGGGGTCCCTAAGCCGACGAGTGAGTGTGCTGCGTGCCCCAGCCCAGATGGGTCGAGCGCGTGGGCGAGCGCGAAGGGGGGAGAGGCGAGGTGGCCGGAGTCGAGCGTGAGAGAGATGGAAGTCCCGCGGCCTTCGTGTTCGTCCCGCGCCTAGGTCAGGTGCGCTTGCAGTAGGGGGGTTACAAGCGTCCACGCGGGTGAGGGAAGCGAGCGGCCCCAAGAGAGCGCCTGTCCTGTCCTCGGTCCCGCGCGGCCAACCTTCTCTAAGAAGGCCCTGGTCCTCCCTTTTATAGTCGTAAGGAGAGGATCCAGGTGTACAATGGGGGGTGTAGCAGAGTGCTACGTGTCTAGCGGAGGGAGAGCTAGCGCCCTAGGTACATGCCAATGTGGCAGCCGGAGAGATCTAGGCACCCTGCTGGCGTGATGTCGTGGCTGTCGGAGGTGCGGCGGAGCCTGGCGGAGGGACAGCTGTTGGAGCGGTCGAGTCCCTGCTGACGTCGTCCTGCTTCCGTAAGAGAGCTGGGGGCCGCCGTCGTCATAGAGCTTGTGGAGCGCCATCATTGCCCCTCCGGCGGAGCTGGCCGGATGGGACGCCGGTCTTGTTCTCCATGACCCGAGTCGATTCGGGGTAGGATGATGATGGCGCTTCCTGTTGATGTGGCGGTCTGTGCCCTAGGCAGGGCGACGTGGGGGTTCCTCCGAAGCCGAGGTTGAGTCTGCCTTCCGTTGCCGTGGCCGAGCCCGAGCCATGGGGTCGGGCGAGGCGGAAGTCGTTCGGCCGAGGCCAGGGCGGAGTCCGAGCCCTGGGGTCGGGCGAGGCGGAGTTTCGTCGTCTTCCGGGTCTTAGCCCGAGTCCGAGCCCTGGCGTCGGGCGGAGCGGAGTTCGCCGTCTTCCGGGTCTTAGCCCGAGTCCGAGCCCTGGGGTCGGGCGGAGCGGAGTTCGCCGTCTTCCGGGTCTTAGCCCGAGTCCGAGCCCTGGGGTCGGGCGGAGCGGAGTTCGCCGTCTTCCGGGTCTTAGCCCGAGTCCGAGCCCTGGGGTCGGGCGGAGCGGAGTTCGCCGTCTTCCGGGTCTTAGCCCGAGTCCGAGCCCTGGGGTCGGGCGGAGCGGAGTTCGCCGTCTTCCGGGTCTTAGCCCGAGTCCGAGCCCTGGGGTCGGGCGGGGCGGAGTTCGCCGTGGCGCCTTTGGCAAGGCCTGACTGCCTGTCAGACTCACTCTGTCGAGTGGCACTGCAGTCGGAGTGGCGCAGGCGGCGCTGTCCTTCTGTCAGACTGGCCAGTGGAGCGGTGGAGTGACGGCGGTCACTTCGGCTCTGCCGGGGGCGCGTGTCAGGATAAAGGTGTCAGGCCACCTTTGCGTTAAATGCCCCTGCAATTTGGTCAGTCGGTGCGGCGATTTAGTCAAGGTTGCTTCTGAGCGAAGCCAAGGCCTCGGGCGAGCCGGTGATGTGTCCGCCATAAAAAGGGGGCCTCGGGCGAGACGGAAGTCTCTCGAGGTCGGCTGCCCTTGGCCGAGGCTAGGCTTGGGTGAAGCGTGATCGAGTCACTCGTGTGGACTGATCCCTGACTTAATCGTACCCATCAGGCCTTTGCAGCTTTATGCTGATGGGGGTTACCAGCTGAGAATTAGGCGTCTTGAGGGTACCCCTAATTATGGTCCCCGACAGTAGCCCCCGAGCCTCGAAGGGAGTGTTAGCACTCGCTTGGAGGCTTTTGTCGCACTTTTTTGCAAGGGGACCAGCCTTTCTCGGTTGCATTTCGTTCCGGTGGGTGCGCGCGAGCGCACCCGCCGGGTGTAGCCCCCGAGGCCTCGGAGGAGTGGTTACACTCCTTCGAGGTCTTAATACCTTGCGTAACGCTTCGGCTGGTCTGGTCGTTCCCTCATGCGAACTGGCCGTAGCCCGGGTGCACGGTCGGGGCCCAAGCTCTCGGGCTGGTATGTTGACGCTGTCAACGATTTGGCCGGAGCCAGTTTTTGCGAGAGCAACCCCCAAGCCTCTGCACAGGGCGAGAGGACGATCAGGGACAGACTCGACTTTTTACATACGCCCCTACGTCGCCTTTCCGCAAGGAGGAGGGGGGAGTGCGCCATGTTACCCTCGATGGGCACCGAACATGGTGTCTCCGGTGAGCTGCAAGCGGGTAATCCGAGTGGACGTCTGTGCCCCGTTCGTTGGGGGTCGGCTAGGGGCCCAGAGGCACGCCCAAAAGTACCTGCGGGTGATTTGCCGGACCCGGTCCCCTGGCGACGGGGTCCGAGGGCTCGATGCCTCCCTCCGATGGGATTCCGTTACAAGATCGTTCCCGCTGGTCTCGGAAATGTCCTAGGGTACCTCGGGAGCGCAGCCCGAGCCTCGGTTATGTATCGAACGTACCCCTGGTCATCCCTCGCTCGGTGTCTGAGGCGACTGTGAACCCTTCGGGGGCCAGCCTTCGAACCCCTGATCAGTAATGGGCGCGGAGCCCGAGTAGCCTGAGGCGGCCATGGAACCCTTCGGAGGGCCGGCCTTCGAACCCCTGACCAGTAGTGGGTGTCGGGCCCACGCGATCTGAGGCGACTGTTGAACCCTTCGGAGGGCCAGCCTTCGAACCCCTGATCAGTAGTGGGGGGCTCAGAGCCCGGTTCCTTCGCGGAGAAGGGTCCTTTTCGGGGTATCCCCCTTTCCCGGTCCCTGTTGCAAGAGATAGAGAAAGAGGAAAAAGGAAAAGGATACGAAATCGAATGACGTGGCGTACCTTTTCTGACGCGGTTATTATGGCGAAGGTGAAGCGTCGCGCGCTCCTCCCGTCAGAGACGCCGCCTGTCCCGCCGCGGAGTAAATGCGACGGGGCGAGTGGTTGGCGGGGCGGCCGTCGCGCGCGTGCGATCCGTTCGAGGAACAGGTCACGGGTGCACCGTCTCCACGCCGTGAGAGGAGGCTCTCTTGCTGTCCCAGGATGGGACGTGAGCCTGGCTGACGACGTGACCGCTGCGCCCGCCCGCCTGCCACCGCTATTACTGCAGGCCCACTTTCGGTCGCTTTGACTGACGCGCCAGGCTGGCGCTGTTGGGTCGCCTCGAGTCGCGGCATTGGCTCCGCAACCGAAGAGGCGCGATGGTGGCACAAGTGGCGGTGCGGTTGCTTGCATGCAGCAACTGGCGCGCCGGTTGCTCGACGCGCGGGCCTGGGTTCCCAAGCTGGCGTGTCAGAAGTCGGAGAAGCGCGCCCATCTGGCGCGGTTGCATGCCGCCTGCATGGCTGCCCGCCCCTTCTGCCCGTTGGTCTGGGCGAAAATGGGGGGTCGCTTGTAACCGCTGGACGGTCGTGCGCACCACGCGCGGCGGTTTGGCTTCTTCTGCCCTGAGCCGGCTTGCATGACATGCGGGACCCAGCCCCCGAGTCGCAGGGGAGGGCCTTGGAGCGTGTTGGAGAAGACTTAGCCCGTGGCGCCTGGGGGCGCACGTAGGGAGAGTTGCCTTTAAAAGGAGGGAGACTCCTTTCGGAAGGCAACCATGTCTTCTTCCTTCCTTAAGCGTCGTGTCTTCCCATCTTCCAAGCCCCCGGATGGGGGGTATCCGCCGCCTTTCCGCCTCCTCGTTGGAGGAACGCAACTCCATGGGAGTTGGTACCTCTCAGCCATCGTTCGGCTTCAAGGATTTTCATCATGCTGCCCGGCTGCTCCCCTCCGCCGGCGGTCACCTGAGATGGCGACCTCTGTCTTGATGGTGGGGGAAAGCGAGCCGGGCTGCGGCCTCTTCCCCTCCCTCAGCCTCAAGGATTTTCATCACCAGGGCTGGGGAGGGGAGTGCGCCGAGTTGAGGTCGGCCCCCGCGTGGGCGGCGGCCCGCTCCTTCACTCAGTGATCGGAGGGAAAGGCGGCCGTCGTCTGTGGCGCTGGCAGCTGCAGCGTGCCTGGCTTTCAGGCGCGAGTGGCTTCGGAGCCGCTCGCGGTGCCGGCATCTGCCACGGCAGCTTGAAGAGGTTCTGCTGCCGGCGAGATAGCCGGGGCCGGCCACGGGCTGACCTCCAACTCTACGGCCTTCTGCCCGTCCTTGCCTTACGAGTTTTGGCATGGGCGGGGGCCTCCTGGCAGCGGCATCTAGCCTGAGGTCGGCGTTGCCACTGCTTGGTCCCTCGGAGCAGAAGGCGTCGTCGTCGCCGCTGCTGGAGCAGGTGACGGCGCACCATTCGTCGGCCTTCAGTTGCTCCGCAGGCCTTCCCCCACGGAGTGGGGTCGTTCGTGCCTGCGGAGGGGGAACCGGAGTTCCGTTCGTAATGGCACTTCGAATGCCAGTGTTTTTTGTTCATTGCGGCTGTCGGGGCCTGAACATGTATGTAATTTCGGCACGGAGCCGTGTTTTTTCCTCATTTTCGAGCACTAAGTCTCGCCTGTTGATTATCTGAACCGCTTTACCAAGCATGAGTCGCCCCGTGTCAAGGTGACGGGTGAGGTATCCGTATCCCGGAGGCGTAGGAATCCCTCGGCCCGTTCGGCCTTGTTGTCTGGGGCTCCTCTAGCTTAGTTAAAGAGACCCCTCGGCCGCCCTTCGGTGGACCGAGGCCAGGGGTAGCGATATCAGTATGAACAGAGGCGGAGTTGGCTCGAGAATGGGAACCTGGTTGGCCGGAGCCTAGTCGTGTTGTCCGTCAGCGGAGCCGACGCCAAAGTCGATCAGTCGAGGCCTCGGGTCGGGCTGGCGCCCTTGGAAGCCGGTTGACCGAGGCCCCAGGGGTAACCGGTCGAGCCGCCTGCTCGGGCCGGATTCCCGGAGGAGTCCCTGGGCCGCGTCGCCGCCCGAGGCTGGGTCGGGCTTTGCTGAAGACGTCGTCGATGCCGAGGGTGCTACGGCTCCCTTCAGCGTGAAGACCCGAGCCTGCAGGATCAGATCATCTTGTAGCGTGTGCTTTCTGCGGCCGTCGAGGCCAGAAAAACACACCCTCGCCACGCTTGCGAAGCTGCGCCTTTTTTCCTCTTGTTTCGAGCATCTGGCCTCTGTCGGTAACAGGGATGTTTGTGTGAGCGAGAGTTGCTTTTCGCGGAAGGGACGAGTGAGGTATACGCATCCCAGAGGCGTGGGAATCCCTCGGCTCGGTCGGCCTTGCCGCTTACGCGTACTTTCACCCGTCCATGAGGCCCTGTCGCCGACTTAGTCGAGAAAGCTTGAAGGACTGCTTCGGCAGGAGAGCTTCCGAACGTGAAGACTTGTTCGGTCCACGGAGTCGCTTTATCCGAGCGCAAGTTACTTATCGCAGAAGGTGATGAGTGAGGTATCCGTATCCCGGAGGCGTAGGAGTCCCTCGGCTCGGTCAGCCTTGGCTGCTTACGTGTACTCCGTCGTTTCCAGGATCCGCTTTCCGAAGTAGTCAAGAAGCACGAAAGAAATCCTGCTAAAAAGAGATCCTTTTTCGAGGAAAAATTCGACGCAGAGGGGGTCTCCCCCCTTTTAGCCCCCGAGGGAGGGTCGGGCTTTGCCGAGGCTAGGCCGACCCTTCCTTGACGACTAAACTTTGCGTAGGTGCAAGGTATATGAACAACTTGAAAACATCTTAAGGGTAGAATCAACGTAGCTGTTTGATGTTCCAAGCGTTGCCGTAGATTTCGCCTTGATTGTTGGCCAGCTTGTATGTTCCGGGCTTCAGAACTTTGGCGATGACGAATGGCCCTTCCCAGGGGGGCGTGAGCTTGTGCCTCCCTCGGGCGTCTTGCCGCAGCCGAAGCACCAGATCGCCCACCTGGAGTTCTCGGGACCGGACCCCTCGGGCGTGGTAGCGTCGCAGGGACTGTTGGTACCGCGCCAAGTGTAGTAAGGCCCTGTCCCGAGCTTCCTCCAGCTGGTCCAGCGATTCCTCTCGGCTAGCTTGGTTGCTTTGTTCGGTGTAGGCCCTCGCCCTCGGGGAGCCGTATTCTAGGTCAGTGGGCAAGATAGCTTCAGCCCCGTAGACCAGGAAAAACGGCGTGAAGCCCGTGGCACGACTCGGCGTCGTCCTTAGGCTCCAGACCACCGAGGGGAGTTCCTTCATCCATCGCTTGCCGAATTTGTTGAGGTCGTTGTAGATCCGAGGCTTGAGCCCTTGTAGAATCATGCCGTTGGCACGCTCTACTTGCCCATTCGACATGGGATGAGCCACGGCGGCCCAGTCCACCCGGATATGGTGATCTTCGCAAAAATCCAAGAATTTTTTGCCGGTGAACTGGGTGCCGTTGTCGGTGATGATGGAGTTCGGGACCCCGAAGCGATGGATGATGTTGGTGAAGAACGCCACCGCCTGCTCGGACCTGATGCTGTTCAGAGGTCGGACCTCGATCCACTTGGAGAATTTGTCGATGGCGACCAGCAGGTGCGTGTAGCCCCCGGGCGCCTTCTGCAAGGGACTGACGAGGTCCAGACCCCATACAGCGAAGGGCCAGGTGATGGGTATTGTCTGCAGAGCCTGAGCGGGCAGGTGCGTCCGCTTCGCATAGAATTGGCACCCTTCGCAGGTGCGGACAATTCTAGTGGCGTCAGCCACCGCCGTTGGCCAGTAGAAGCCTTGCCGGAAAGCATTTCCGACAAGGGCTCGGGGCGCTGCGTGGTGGCCGCAAGCCCCCGAGTGTATTTCTTGGAGCAGTTCCCGACCTTCGGCGATGGAGATGCATCGCTGGAGGATGCCCGAGGGGCTGCGATGGTAGAGCTCCTCTTCGTTGCCCAACAAGACGAATGACTTGGCGCGTCGCGCTACCCGCCGAGCCTCGACTTGGTCGAGGGGTAGCTCTCCTCGACGGAGATATTGCAGGTACGGGGCCTGCCAATCTTGATCTGGCGTGGCCCCGCTCTGCCCTTCCTCGACGTTCAGTGCCCCGCCCTCGGGGGCCGAGGGTACCTCGGGCTGTGCCGAGGGTACCTCGGGCTGAGCCGAGGGTACCTCGGGCTCGGGCGCGTCGTCGAGCTTGACGGAGGGTTGATGCAGATCCCGGGAGAAGACGTCCGGGGGGACTGTCGTTCGCCCCGAGGCTATCTTAGCCAGCTCGTCTGCGGTTTCGTTGTAGCGCCGAGCGATGTGGTTGAGCTCGAGCCCGAAGAACTTGTCTTCCAGGCGCCGAACCTCGTCGCAGTAGGCCTCCATCTTCGGGTCGCGGCAGTGGGAGTTCTTCATGACTTGGTCGATGACGAGCTGCGAATCACCGCGGGCGTCGAGGCGTCTGACCCCTAGCTCGATGGCGATCCGCAATCCGTTGACCAGAGCTTCGTACTCGGCCACATTGTTGGACGCCGGGAAATGGAGGCGCAGCACGTAGCGTAAGTGCTTTCCGAGGGGCGAGATGAAGAGCAGGCCCGCGCCGGCCCCCGTCTTCATCAGCGACCCGTCGAAAAACATGGTCCAGAGCTCCGGTTGGATCGGAGTCGTTGGCAGCTGGGTGTCGACCCATTCGGCCACGAAATCCGCCAACACCTGGGACTTGATGGCCTTCCGAGGGGCGAACGAGATCGTTTCGCCCATGATTTCCACCGCCCACTTTGCGATCCTGCCCGAGGCCTCTCGGCACTGGATGATCTCCCCCAGGGGGAAGGATGACACCACAGTTACCGGATGAGACTCGAAGTAGTGTCGCAGCTTCCGCCTTGTCAGGATCACAGCATACAGCAGCTTTTGAACTTGTGGGTAGCGGATCTTAATCTCGGACAGCACTTCGCTGATGAAGTAGACCGGCCTCTGAACGGGCAATGCATGCCCTTCCTCTTGCCTTTCTTCTTGGCACTGCGCGGAGCAGACGCCTCGGGAGCTTCTTCCGATGGGCGGCCCTGGGGCTGCTTGTCCTTTCGGAAGATTGCCTCGACCGCCTCCTGGCCAGAGGCGAACTTGGTGGCGATGTCCATCAGCTCGCTCGCCCTGGTGGGGGTTTTGCGACCCAGCTTGCTCACCAGGTCGCGGCAAGTGGTGCCGGCGAGGAACGCGCCGATGACATCCGAGTCGGTGATGTTGGGCAGCTCGGTGCGCTGCTTCGAGAATCGCCGGATGTAGTCCCGGAGCGACTCCCCCGGCTGTTGCCGGCAGCTTCGAAGGTCCCAGGAATTCCCGGGGCGCACGTATGTGCCCTGGAAATTGCCAGCGAAGGCTTGGACCAAGTCGTCCCAGTTGGAGATCTGCCCCGGAGGCAGGTGCTCCAACCAGGCGCGAGCAGTGTCGGAGAGGAACAGGGGGAGGTTACGGATGATGAGGTTGTCGTCGTCCGTTCCACCCAGTTGGCAGGCGAGGCGGTAGTCCGCGAGCCACAGTTCCGGTCTCGTTTCCCCCGAGTACTTCGTGATAGTAGTCGGGGGTCGGAACCGGGTCGGGAATGGCGCCCGTCGGATGGCCCGACTGAAGGCCTACGGAACGGGTGGTTCGGGCGAGGGACTCCGATCCTCCCCGCTGTCGTAGCGCCCCCCACGCCTGGGGTGGTAGCCTCGGCGCACCCTTTTGTCGAGGTGAGCCCGACGGTCGCGTCGATGGTGCTCGTTGCCGAGGTGGCCCGGGGCCGCAGGCGCGGTGTTGCGCGTGCGCCCGGTGTAGACCGAGGCTTCCCGCATGAATCGGGAAGTCGCGGCATGAGGTTCCGAGGGATAACCTTGCCTTCGGGAGGCAGTGCTCTCGGCCCGCCGGGCCGCAGCGCCTTCCAGGAGATTCTTGAGTTCTCCCTGGATTCGCCGACCCTCGGTGGTTGACGGCTCCGGCATCGCGCGGATGAGCATTGCTGCGGTTGCCAGGTTCTGACCAACCCCGCTGGATGCGGGCGGCGGCCTGATCCTGACATCGTTGGCGACGCGGTGCTGGAGACCTTGGGGCAGGTGACGTATTTCTCCGGCCAGGGGTTGGCCCACCAATGCTTGTCCGACGTCCCGACGGATCGGCTCAAGCGCTCCTGTTCCCTCGTTGAGCCTGGCCTGCGCCTCGCGGACTTGCTCGAGTTGTGGGTCGTAACCCCCCGCCGGAGCGGGGACCACAGCTAGCTCCCGTGGGATGTCGGCGCGAGGCACCGGCCTAGGGAGATCACCGTCCTCCGGCATGCCAAGATGGTTGCCTTCGGAGGGATCCCCTAGCTCGATGTGGAAACATTCGCGGCTTGGGCCGCAGCTCTCGTCGCCAAGGCTGCGGCTTCCATCGGAACAGTCGGATAGGCAGTAGTCACATGCGGTCACGAAGTCCCGCACGGCACTAGGGTTGCCAAGTCCGGAGAAATCCCAACCGATGCTGGGATCGTCATCTTCCTCGGACCCAGAGGGCCCGTAGGTCGAGACGTCCGTCAGTCGGCCCCAAGGCGATCGCATACGGAACCTCAGTGGGGTTGCACTCGCCTCAATGAGGGCGCCCGCCAAAACGAGGTCGTTTGGCGGGTTGAGGCCGAGTCGAAATGACGCAAGATGGGAGTTAGTCGGTACCTTTTGGTCGACGAGGAGCGACGTAGTCACATCGGGGACTGGTTGCACCGTCATCTCTGGTTCGAGGGCGACGTCCTGCAGGCTTTCCGCGAGCGCGCCGGCGTCGTCTTCTTGCTCGGGGTCAGCGTGCAGCGGGGGGACGGCGCTTGCCTCCGTCTTGAACGCGAGGTCGACGTCCGGCGTGCCTTCCGTCGGGGCGTCGGGGGCGTCGATTCGCTCGACGGCCGACGAAGCGCGGCCTCCCACCTGGCCTTGACGGCCCCGCCTCCTCCTCCGTTGGCGGGGGAGAGAACGGAGCGAGCCCGAATGTTGCCCTTCCACCACACGGGGAAGACGTCGTCGATTCCGCCGCCGGCGGGCGGGTTGTCGGCCGCCATTGTCGTAGTCACGCGGCGGTGGAAGAAGTATCATGTCGTAGCTGCCGTCGAAGGACATGAACTCAAGAGTCCCGAAACGAAGCACCGTCCCGGGCCGGAGAGGTTGCTGGAGACTGCCCATCTGGAGCTTTACGGGGAGCTGTTCGTCAGCACGCAGCAGGCCCCTACCTGGCGCGCCAACTGTCGGCGTTTCGAGACAGGGGGGTCCCTAAGCCGACGAGTGAGTGTGCTGCGTGCCCCAGCCCAGATGGGTCGAGCGCGTGGGCGAGCGCGAAGGGGGGAGAGGTGAGGTGGCCGGAGTCGAGCGTGAGAGAGATGGAAGTCCCGCGGCCTTCGTGTTCGTCCCGCGCCCAGGTCAGGTGCGCTTGCAGTAGGGGGGTTACAAGCGTCCACGCGGGTGAGGGAAGCGAGCGGCCCCAAGAGAGCGCCTGTCCCGTCCTCGGTCCCGCGCGGCCAACCTTCTCTAAGAAGGCCCTGGTCCTCCCTTTTATAGTCGTAAGGAGAGGATCCAGGTGTACAATGGGGGGTGTAGCAGAGTGCTACGTGTCTAGCGGAGGGAGAGCTAGCGCCCTAGGTACATGCCAATGTGGCAGCCGGAGAGATCTGGGCACCCTGCTGGCGTGATGTCGTGGCTGTCGGAGGTGCGGCGGAGCCTGACGGAGGGACAGCTGTTGGAGCGGTCGAGTCCCTGCTGACGTCGTCCTGCTTCCGTAAGAGAGCTGGGGGCCGCCGTCGTCATAGAGCTTGTGGAGCGCCATCATTGCCCCTCCGGCGGAGCTGGCCGGATGGGACGCCGGTCTTGTTCTCCGTGACCCGAGTCGATTCGGGGTAGGATGATGATGGCGCTTCCTGTTGACGTGGCGGTCTGTGCCCTAGGCAGGGCGACGTGGGGGTTCCTCCGAAGCCGAGGTTGAGTCTGCCTTCCGTTGCCGTGGCCGAGCCCGAGCCATGGGGTCGGGCGAGGCGGAAGTCGTTCGGCCGAGGCCAGGGCGGAGTCCGAGCCCTGGGGTCGGGCGAGGCGGAGTTTCGTCGTCTTCCGGGTCTTAGCCCGAGTCCGAGCCCTGGGGTCGGGCGGAGCGGAGTTCGCCGTCTTCCGGGTCTTAGCCCGAGTCCGAGCCCTGGGGTCGGGCGGAGCGGAGTTCGCCGTCTTCCGGGTCTTAGCCCGAGTCCGAGCCCTGGGGTCGGGCGGAGCGGAGTTCGCCGTCTTCCGGGTCTTAGCCCGAGTCCGAGCCCTGGGGTCGGGCGGAGCGGAGTTCGCCGTCTTCCGGGTCTTAGCCCGAGTCCGAGCCCTGGGGTCGGGCGGAGCGGAGTTCGCCGTCTTCCGGGTCTTAGCCCGAGTCCGAGCCCTGGGGTCGGGCGGGGCGGAGTTCGCCGTGGCGCCTTTGGCAAGGCCTGACTGCCTGTCAGACTCACTCTGTCGAGTGGCACTGCAGTCGGAGTGGCGCAGGCGGCGCTGTCCTTCTGTCAGACTGGCCAGTGGAGCGGTGGAGTGACGGCGGTCACTTCGGCTCTGCCGGGGGCGCGTGTCAGGATAAAGGTGTCAGGCCACCTTTGCGTTAAATGCCCCTGCAATTTGGTCAGTCGGTGCGGCGATTTAGTCAAGGTTGCTTCTGAGCGAAGCCAAGGCCTCGGGCGAGCCGGTGATGTGTCCGCCATAAAAAGGGGGCCTCGGGCGAGACAGAAGTCTCTCGAGGTCGGCTGCCCTTGGCCGAGGCTAGGCTCGGGTGAAGCGTGATCGAGTCACTCGTGTGGACTGATCCCTGACTTAATCGTACCCATCAGGCCTTTGCAGCTTTATGCTGATGGGGGTTACCAGCTGAGAATTAGGCGTCTTGAGGGTACCCCTAATTATGGTCCCCGACACAACTATAAATGGTCCAAGTGCACATTTTCCTTTCAACATTCGACCCGCAAATTGTGTGTGGTTCGCTCGCGTCCGATTAAGCCGACCCTTTTAGGAGGGGTGCGGTTCGCCCGATCCTCTTCCGTCTCGACCGACCCCTAGGTGCACCTACTTCGCGTTAGGGCTTGAGACTGATGCCACCCCATAGAGTTGACATTGGTCCGCCTGCGCTCGGGGGTTAGTTGGGTCTCATTCAAGCCTCTTTGGAGCGATTTTACTCAGGGCTGTTTTGGTGACCGGGAACCTCCCCATGGATCTCCTCGAATTCCCTAGTCACCAAACTAGCCCTCATCGTGACCCACAAGCCTTGGTGCATGGGTTTTTTTAACCCCGACACAAGCTACCATGCTCTTATATCTACAACTAATAGTTATTTCAACCAAACATATTTTAGTTTTCGCACAACGTCAGTTCATAACAGATTTTTTGTAGCTCACATCTATAATTATATTTTTGGTGGTCTATGACTGAACTAAACATACCCTAATTAAGAGGTGGAAATCCATAATATGTAGCTACTAAATGTAAAATGGCCGAGTTCATATAATATAGGATCTATATTTTATAGAAGTATTATTTTTATCATATATATTTAGACATAATATGTAGCTAAATATAAAGTAAAATTATATAGGAAAATTAAATATCCTATGAAAAGACAGAGTAATATAATTATATATAATACTTCTTCTGTTCTAAATTAAAACCTATTTTAAATAATTACTAGATTCAAACAATATTTGAGTATGTGTTTTACGTGTTTAGATTTATATGTTTTTTCTATATATATGAATATACAAAATTAAGAGTTAAAACGAATAGAAGTACATATATTTGGAAGAAAAAAGGCAAGCCAAACGACCCCTCGACAAGCCTCGCGCCGTCGCGCGGTGCCTGTGTACTGTGAGTCAGTGAGTGTGACTGTCTGTGTCGCGCACGCTACGCTACCTCCTGTGACCGTGAGAGGGGGAGGGGGTATTTAACTGACGGCGGGACGAGGATGCAAGCTCTCGCGGCAGCAGCAACTGCAGTGGCGGCGCCTACCCCCGCGCGCCTCCGTCTCCCGCTCCTCTTCCGCGCCCCGCGCTCCGGTGAGTTCGCTTCCCTCTCTCCTTCCTCCTCGAGCCCTCTTCTCGGACCGCCTCAGCTCGCCGCGGAGAAACAGCCGAGAGGATTTTAGGTTCGGTCTCGGACTCTCGGTGTGAGTGGGACGCGCGGTTTTGGGGGTTTAGGGGTTGGTAGTCCGGGTGGGGCATTAGATTCTAGTTTGAGAGTTCAAAAACCGGAGGGGACTAGAGGGGCTAAAATCGCCTGCATAAGAAGGGGATTTTAGCCAATCCCGTTTTTGACTCCCAAACTAGATGGTGTCTGCGTTTCCGTGGTTTCCCCGTGGATTTTGGAGGGGGCTCGGGGTTCGGATGTTGGGTAAGGCTGGGTTTATAGATTTGCTCTGTACTGGGGCTCACCCTCTCCAATCCCGTTCGCATCAGCGGGGATTAGTGTAGCGTCAGGACTCACGTGCGCTTCTTCTAGATGAATAAATTGCTTTAAATTGTTTTAAATTGTTAACAAACATTGCTTTAAATTGTTAACAACTGGTGAAGGCACTAGATTTGGATTGCATCAGCTGATTGGGATCGTCTGTCAGGAACCTTGAACTTGTCATGCTTTGGGTTCGGTTACTCATGCTCATTTTATTGCTTAATTAATTTGGACTTGGTTTTTTTTTGAACGGCGTCGGTTAATTGTGCCATTTGATTTCGTAATCTGCTTCAAATGAACAGTGTGGGCACATTTGGATTGTTAGTGGATTGGGATAGGAGTGTCACACTTTTATGCTTCCTTTTCAGTTCATTGAAGACTCGCTGCATTGGTTAATTGTTTGATTTGGACTGTTTTCTCGTTCTGGCTAGTCAGGTCACTGTAGACCCGCTTCTTCCTCCAGGCTTCTGCGGATCTCGTGCAGTGCCACCACTATGGGAGACGAGACCTCGACCTCCGTTGCTCCTCAGGAGCAGGAATCCACTGTGGTGAGTGCACTGGGTGGGCTGCTGCCTCTGAAAATGATTGCATTGCTTAATTTTCTTTTCTAGTTTCCCTGCTTCATTTGAATTTAACCATGCAGCGGGCTGGGAGTGTCAAGCAACAGCTCTCCAGGCTGGTCCTTTCATCCCTCCAGACTACATTGCCCGATGTGGAGGTAGAACCGATGGTTGAAGTTTCAGCAAAGTTTGCTGACTACCAGTGGTACCTTGTTTGCATGTTGCCTTACCTGCTGTATCGATCCCTCATACAATCTGACTATTTGTTGCTTCTTTATTAATTATTATAATTAATTAACTTTCCTTCCATGAGCTCATCAATTGATTCTTGCTGAACCATGTGCAGCAACAATGCTATGGGATTATGGTCAAAGGTTAAAGGATCTGGAACAATTTTCAAAAACCCTAATTCCATTGGGCAGGTATTTGTCTGTATACCTTTTTGTTGTATAGACTTACACTAAGTACTTTCTCATAAGACTTGGAACTAATATTTCTCTATGACCCACTTCACTTTTTCATTCATGCTCAAGCTCTTTTACACTAACAACATACTGTTCTCTTCACATTTTCTCAGGCCATTGCCAAGAATCTGCCGTCTTCTGATATTATTGAATCTGCATCTGTTGCTGGACCTGGTTTTGTGAACATTACCTTATCAAACCGCTGGGTTGCACAGGTTTGACTGAGATTTTTTTATCTACAAGTTATGCTAGCATTAGCAGTGCCATTATCTATTCCCGCAATTTGTCAATGAGCTACATTATTTGCAGAGAATACAAGATATGCTTGTTAACGGCATCAAGACTTGGGCACCAGTTCTGCCAGTAAATAGGACAGTGGTTGATTTTTCATCACCTAATATTGCAAAGGAAATGCATGTGGGACATTTAAGGTCTACAATTATTGGAGATACATTAGCACGCATGTTTGAGTTCTCGAATGTTGTTGTTCTGCGCAGAAACCATGTGGGAGATTGGGGTACACAGGTAACAAGTCTTGTATTGTGATCTAAACATTTTATTACATGCTTTTGGTGAAACAAAATATTTTTACATATGGCTGAACTGCTTTAGTACTTGATTCTTGTGAAAAATACTCTCTGGTGCAGTGGTGCCCAATCTTTCGTATACCTACTTCTATAGCGTACCATTGCTTATTACATCTGCAATTTTCTTTGTCTTCATTGGCCAAAAGGTTCACTCAGCGCCGGTTCTGCTGGTGTTGTGTTAATCACCTTGGACAATTTGCATTTTTGTACCTTACACTGTGCATTCTGTTTTCTTACCTGATACCCAGAGTCTGTTTCCACTTCGTAATGAGATTTATTTATTTTTTCTATAGAAGCATCACCAAGCTTTCCTTAATATTATGACTACCTTTTTTTATATGTGTAGGAATGTCCATGTAATTTCTGTATCTAGGCTTACCTATGAGCACATTTTCATTTTGTAAGAAGTAAAATCATGCATAAATTAAAAGATATTGTGTGTGGCTGGGCTGTTTGAGAAGTTTGTGCCTTGGTTTTCTGTATGTGGCCTAAAAGATTGAGACTGTTTACCGCTGCACATGCAGCATGCTAACTCATGTTTGTGTTCATGCAGTTTGGGATGCTAATAGAATATCTTTTTGAGAAATTTCCAAATTGGCAGGAGATAGGTTGCCAGGCCATTGGGGACCTTCAGGTAACACATTCAATGCAACGATGCAATTATTTGTCTCTTGGCTCTCTGCATACAAAACATGCAAACATGAAAGCTAAATATGATGCCGAGTTGACCATTAAGTTTTGTTGTCATATACTAAAAATATTCAGGATAAAATGATGAAAGTATTTCTGTGAAATATTTACTCAAACCACATATCCCAACACTTACAAATATTTATTTGGTCAAAATTAACAGGCTCTGACTGTATTCTTGGTAGCACTTGTGAAAACCACATTCAATGCTTATCAATGGTTATGAACATTATTATTGCTGCAGTGGCTTATGCCTTGTCAGTGTTTGTACAAATTACTGTTGTGATTGTATTGTGGCGTCTTGCTAAAATCCATTGCATTGTCTCATATATTTATCTCCTCAACGTGTCTATCATTGTTCATGATGGATTTTGCTTTTTGTTGGTAGTTTCTTGTTATAAGTTGAGCACCCTGCTACCTACTTAATAGTTGGTTGCCTGTTTTCCTTTATAATCCATCCAAGCACTCGTGTGTTTCAAAATCACTTAAAATAAGTGCTGGAAATTGGCATTTTTTTGTTGTATGACATGTCTTGTTCCTACTATCGGGACTAACATTTTAACTTGGTTATATGACACAGATTTTCTATAAAGCATCCAAGCATAGGTTTGACAGTGATCCAGACTTTAAAGCAAGGGCTCAACAAGGAGTTGTTCGGCTACAGGTGAGTGCATCATTTTGGATGTCTGAGTCTGACTCAGGGAAGCTTGACATGTTCTAATCCAAGCATTGTATTATATGTAGGGAGGGGAGGATAAATATCGAGAAGCATGGAAAAAAATTTGTGACATTAGCAGGAGCGAATTTGACTTGGTCTACAAGCGCCTAAATGTGGTGCTTGAAGAAAAGGTACAACACATTGTAGTTGAAACATATATTTTTGATAGAAAGGTTGGTTGACTACAGAACTTAGGTGCGAGGTGAATTACTCATATGGATATTTTGGGTTTGATTTACATATAGCATTATCTTAACAACATTCCTGTTCACATTAACTTCTACCATGTTCAGTTTTTCACAGAAAAGTACATGCATATCTGTGCTTTAACTGGAGCATGTGTATCCCTTTCCCTTGTTAACTTGTTAATCAAAGCTCGATCAATTGGTATTGTTGAATGTTTATGCTCATGTTGTCTGTCTCATCAATGAAGCAGCTGACCAGGCCATTGGTTTAGGCTAATTAATTTAGCACCTTTCAGGGGGAGAGTTTCTATAATCCTTATATTCCTCAAGTGCTGGAGGAATTGAGTAACAAAGGCTTGATCAAGGAGAGTGAGGGTGCCCGAGTTATATTTATTCAAGGTCATCAAATCCCTTTGATTGTTGTTAAGAGTGATGGTGGCTTCAACTATGCCTCAACAGACTTAACTGCTCTTTGGTAAGTGCTTGTGCTTTTGAGGGTTCATTCCAAGGTTTTAAAGTCGTCCGACTATTCGCGATTAATCGGCCTTATCGTTGGAGCAAGCTCGATCAGGGTCTTCGACTCGATGTGGCGTGCGCCCTGCTCAGCACCACCGCCCTTGCTCCATTGCCCCCTTCTCTAGCGCTGTCGCCCTCCTCTCCCTTCGCCCCTGCTGTGCGTCCGTTGCTCCATCGCGTGGCTGCTGCAGAGGCCCTCGAGCCTCCAGTGTGTGGCACCTTTGCTGCAGCCTCCAGCGCGCGGAGCCCTTTTGCAGTCGCAGCCATTCTTACGACTTTTAGTGAAAACATGCTGCTATAGTTATATTGTCAATAGATCTGCAATAGTACTCTTTTAATGCTACCCTGCCTTTATACTAAAATGGTATTTGCAATGCGGTGTCCTGCTGTCCTGCATTTAAGCTTATGACTTGCATTTGAATTTTGAACCTATGATGCTGCTATATATATATATATATATATATATATATATATATATATATATATATATATATATATATATATATATATATATATATATATATATATCTAATGTGGATTTATTTATTTATTGTCCATGGCTTTATGGAGGTATCGGCTCAATGTTGAGCAGGCAGAGTGGATCATATATGTTACAGATGTTGGTCAGCAGCAGCACTTTGACATGGTTTTCAGTGTAAGCACGGAGTGGCACCAAGGTATTTTCCATTTAATATGCTTTTATTGAATCTTCTACTGTCTTTCTACAGGCTGCAAAGATGGCCGGTTGGCTCCCAGATCCAAGTGAAAAGAAGTTTCCGAAAACAAGCCATGTTGGATTTGGTCTTGTTCTTGGTTCAGATGGCAAGCGGTTCCGAACCCGCAGTACTGAGGTTGTTCGATTGGTAGAGCTACTTGATGAGGCTAAATCTCGGAGCAAATCAGAACTACTACAACGGCTCACTGAAAATGGTAAACTGGATTATTTTGGAAACTTATTGTTATTCTTCAGGTAAATATGATCACATTGTTTTTGTCAGGCAAAATTGTTGACTGGACGGATGAGGAATTAGAGCAAACTTCAGAGGCTGTTGGATATGGTGCTGTGAAGTATGTTCTGGAATGTCTTGTTTTAGAAAGATGGCACCTCTTGATTTGACTAAGCAATAACTAAGTACTACCTCCGTTCTCGAATATTTGTCCTCCGCTAATTCATTTTTGAACTAAAACACGACAAATAAAAAAGAACAGAGGGAGTATTTTACGGACAATCCAATTTATCGTAACACATTTCTGTAACTTTACTACAGGTACGCTGATCTAAAAAATAACAGGCTCACTAATTACACATTTAGTTTTGAACAAATGCTGAGCGATAAGGTACCAACCAGACTATTTTTCTTGGAATGCACTCTGAGAATTTTGTTAACATGATCATCATTATGCTCATGTTCATTCTCTATGTGAACAGGGAAATACTGCTGTGTACCTTCAGTATGCACATGCTCGTATTTGTTCCATTATTCGGAAATCCAACAAGAACGTGGAAGAGCTGAAGATGGTAAGCTTTATGTTTTCCTCGTGCAGATACTGTCATTAATTTGGTGAAGGTTTAGCACCAATTCTCCTGGCAAATCAGTCATGAGCTGAAAATTTTGTACTGTTTCTTCTAGAGTGGAGCCATTTCTCTCGACCATCCGGATGAGCGCGTGTTGGGGCTGTATCTTATCCGATTTGCAGAGGTACCTTTCTTCACTATTAGTGAACTTTATTATATATAAGTTTCTATAAGCCAGGATACCAATGGTCAGTTCTAGTTTTGGTCTGAGAACACACATGGTAATTATTAGGCGGTTTTGGGTGCTGGGATACTTTTTGGTTTTTTGCTGTATGTTTTTCCTTGTTGGATACTGCAAGGATGTTTTTTCTTGTTGTATACTCCAAGAACAGTTCTCTGATCCGCTTCAGGTGCAATCTAATTTAACTGAAATTACTACAATTTGCCTTTTCTGATTGCACTGCAATATGTTTCAGGTTGTTGAAGAGGCATGCACGAATCTACTTCCAAATGTTGTGTGTGAATACTTGTACAATCTATCTGAAATGTTCACAAAATTCTATACCAACTGCCAGGTATACTTCTTTCCATTTGCATCTCGCTTCTCTCTTGAAATGAATCTTACGTTGATTCTTGGGTATTTGCTGCTTAGATTGTCATCAGCTCATACAAACTGCAAAAAAGACCCATTTATTTCCATACAACGTTAGTACCACAGTCCTGATAACCTGATGATATTCAACCACTTTCACTCTGCATTGATCCCAACAGGTGGTTGGGTCGCCGGAGGAGACGAGCCGGTTGTTGCTTTGCCAGGCGACTGCTGTTGTCATGCGACAGTGCTTCAACCTGCTCGGGATCACGCCAGTATACAAGCTGTGATTGGCTGCATGTTCGATTAATACATTCAACATGTAGAAACCCCAATTCATCATGGTTGCAGTTTTGGTCTTGTAACCTAGTTGAGGCAGTTAACATAATCTACTGTCCTGTTTGAAAACAGAAGGAACTCAAAAGGTTGTATCAAAATGTGCTTGCAGAGTTTCTGTTACTGTTAGGCTAGTTTTGCAACTCCCGATTTTTATTTTTCTAAGGGCTAGTTCGGGAACACTATTTTTCCAAGGGATTTCCATTTTCCCAAGGGAAAATGAACTAATTTCTCTTGGGAAAATATGGTTCTCAAACTAGCCCTAGTTTGGGAACTCCATTCCCCAATGGATTTATATTTTCCCAAGGGAAAATGAACTAATTTCTCTTGGGAAAATGAAAATCCCTTGGAAAAATAGGGTTTCCAAACTAGCCCTAAAGGAAAATGAACTATTTTCCCTATAAAAATGGAAATCTCTTGAAAAATTGAGGTTGCCAAACTAGGCTTAGTGTTTCGTCGCAGCTCATCAGCCAATGCTGAGTGGCAACTGGCAATCGTGCGTGTCACTTCTGGTGGCAAGCATGCTAGTGGGCAAGTTTAGGTTCTGATCCTAGACCACAATCCACAAACGCTATTCTACTACACCCTTGTTCAGGTAAAACCGAGTTTGGCTACTCCAAATATTCAGAAGACATGTTCACGTGTTAGATTACTAAGGGTGGGTTTGTTTCAACTCAAAATCGGATTCTAGCCATCAAAATCTGATTCTATCAGCCAAACGCTTCAGTTCTCAGTTCGTTTCTGTGAGAATTGCTTCTATGAAAATCGTTCAAAACAACGTGAATGTAGAATCCATCGAGTTGTCACGATGAGAGGAATTTGTAGCTTTCTAGATCTTAAATTCCATAGACCCTTTCATCTTTCTTTGCATATAAGTCCCGTGATATTTAGATTCTCGTGACAACTAGATTATCCATGAATCCATATTCTCCAAAAAGCTCTTCAGAAAAAGTTATACCAAATAGACTAAATATTTTCTATTCAAGCCAATGGACTCTGGTATATTGGGTGAAGAATACTCCATTCTCAATCAAAATAGTCCAGAGATACAATAATATATACATAAACGCTAAAGGGTCTAGTGGGTTGAGCTATAAAAGGCGTTGATAAGGCTATGATACTGTCATGGTTTCGGAAACTAGGGGGACAATAGATTTGTATTCGACCGGGGATGTAAACGCGGACTCACTTCGAATGGTGGATCACGGGATCCTAGCAAGGAACTGAGATGCTGGGGTTATACTGGTTCAACCTTTCGCCTTAGTCCAGTGTAGTGTTGATCGTAGTATTGCATTGGTGCGTGTTACAACACGTGTGCTTGTGTGTACGAGTGAGAGGGACTCCCTTTTATATTTTAAGGGACGATCCTTACATGAGAGAAAGAGAGTTCTTTAGCTAATGCCTGATGATGTAGTGTGTGGCAGGCCCCCTTTGGCCAGTCTCGGGGCGTGCCTATGTGCACCATGGCTCATTCACGTGTGCTGTCGTACTCTTGGCACAACGTTCTGTCTCGTCTGTCCGGCGTGCGAGTCCCTGTAGCTTGCTCTACGCCTGCACTGTCGTACCTGATGGGTCCCGTAGAACATGCTCTCGGTAAGGTTGAGGTTCGTGTTCAGTACGACTTCCTCTTCCGTCAATGCCCTTGCGTCACCCTCTAGCATGCGCGAGCATGCACTAGATGTGTTGGCATGTCCCCTTTCTGGTACGTGGGTCGTTACCGTGGAGACTCTGTTGCCGTGGCCCCCCTTGGTACTACACGCATGGCATGGACATGGTTTGGTGACGACATGTCCTGTTACAACCGTCATGGACCAACAACATCGGCTTGGGTTTCCTCCTTGCGGGTTCGCTTGGTGTGATCTTGGTCGTATGTCCCGCCTCATAGACTTGCTTGGCGGGGACTTGTCGTTCGTGCCGCCGCGCAGACTTGCTCGGCAGGAACTTGGTCGTTCAACCCGCCTCGTGGGCTTGCTCGGTGGACGGGCTAGGAAGAGGTTTATGGGCCTCGCCATGGGTACCCTGTTCCTGGGTACCCGGCAGCAGCCCCTGAGCCTTTGTGTGACTCTTTGGAGTCTGTCGGAGGCTTTCTTGCTGGGGATCAAAAAACCCTAGGTGCACGCAAGTGCATCAGTATGATGTAGCCCCCGAGTAATTCATGAGGATTGCTTGGGGGTTTATTTAATCCTTGGCGGAGGCAGCGGTTCCCGAAGCGAAACGTGGTATCTGAGGACAGACTCGTACGGAGCTGTCTGGAGGCGGTGCCCGTTGGAGTGTGGTCTAGATGCCCGCAAGTGCATCAGTGTGATGTAGCCCCCGAGCCCCCGAGTGACCGGTGGTTTCCTCAGGGGTTTAGTTTTTCCTCGGCAATGATCGGGACTTGCCTTGTGTCGACCTTTCCTAATCTAGCCTTCCGAGTTGGTTGTTGATGCCTACCAGTTCTTCGTTATGCACGCATCTCCCCTCGGGAAGGGCTTTTGGGCCCTTTTGAGGAGAAGGCCATCTCCCCCGACCTAGTCAGCGTGAGGGAAAGGGGCCATCGAGTTACAAATGGGTTATCCAAGTGAGATCTAACTGTCCTTTTACAGGGTCTAGTTTCGGCGAGCAGTCCCACTAGGGGGGCTCGACCCGCTGGGTGCATCTCATTTAGTCCTTCCTTATTCTATCTCGTATCGGCCCTCCGGTCAGTTTGGCCGACCAGAGGGGGCCCCGTGGCCACCCCATCAATCGGGTTGCCGTAGGAGAATGTGACGTATGACCTTGGACGTGGGACAGAGCAAATGACCTATGGGCCGGTCATATGACTTGCGACTCGCTGGGAGCTTGCTCGGCCTACCCCTCGTTCTACGTGGGGAGGTGGAGTGAATTTTGGTTCTTACCTGGTGCAAGGTAGTTGTGGCGACGCAGTAGAAATAGAACCATCATGGCTCTATCCAGCGTGGGCGGCTTGATGGGACACGAAACAACCTGCTCACCTTATCTCCTCGTGTGTTCCTCGGCGCGTCGCCCGAAGCGACGCGAGCCCTGCAAAACGTGTCGTCTCCTTGCAGTGCCCAAGGCAAGGGGGAATACCGATGCGACGAATCCCTCGGCGTTGTTCGTGCGGCCTCCCCTTCAGGCGTCGCTTCGCGTACTTATTTCTGCGTATAAATAGGACACGAAGGCGCTTGGAGTCAGTTTCGCTTACCGTGCTTTCTCGACCGATCGGTTGTTGCCTCCTTCCTTCAAAGATCCGTAAGCGTTTCTCACGTTAACTTCCTTTCTGTGCCCCTCCTTCTTGCCTCCATGGACGCCTTTCCCTTGTGCTCCACCACCCGAGAGCGCCTTGATGACCTAGAGAGAAAGGGGTTTCTTCCTCCTGAGTTGGTCTCTGGCTGGCATCTGGAGGAGGAAGGCGGTGTTTCGGCGCCTCGTGATGGAGAGGTCGTGGTGCTAGCCTCCTTTTACGAGCACAACTTCGGGCATCCTTTGCATCCCTTCATGCGGGGACTACTCTTGTACTATGGGTTGGAGCTGCAAAACCTCCACTCGAACACGGTCCTCCACATAGTGTGCTTCATCATGCTAGGCATACCTCGGCATGGAGCCTCACTGGAAGCTGTGGGCGCATTTGTTCAGTCCGCGGGCGAACCCTGGCCGAGGTGACCAACCTTTTGTTGGCTCGTTCAATGTCTAGCTCCAGGGTTCACACAGGTCTCCTACCTCTCAATCCCCCTTCTATCCTCCGTTCGAGGTTACGAGGGTGAGTGGATCTATGTCCGGAACCTTGGGGGAGTGCACCGTCGTTCACTGGTCAGATCCCGGTGAACAAGCCTGAGTGGCCCTATGGCACGGAGAAGTTCAAGCCGAAGATCAAGCTTGTGTTGGATGTGGTTGCCTGGCAACACAAGCGGGGCCTTTCTGGTGAGAGGCAGATCCGCACATTCATGGATCATCGTTTCCAGCCACTCGCGGCCTGCTAGAGGACCATGTGGCAGTACACCAGGGATAATGACTCCGGCCGCCATTCAGCCAAGAACTTGATGAGGGAGGAGCTTACAACCCGCGTCCTTGCTATCACGGCGGGGTTACGTTAGACATTTTGGACGAGAGTGGCCCACTACCGTTCAACCAAGCGCGGTTGAGCGATCCGGTAAGTTCCCTTTAACCTTTTCCCTCTCCTCTTTCTTCGGGTCTCACCAATGAGTGCCTTTGCCAAGGGCTTTGCAGTATCAAAGTTTCTCGTCCCCCTCTCCCGGAGGATGTCGCTATTAAGGCGGAGAAGAAACGGAAGAGGGAGGCGGAGCAATCAGCCACGACAGCGTGTAAGAAACACCGTCTTGAGAGGAAGGCAGAGAAGAACCGGTCACGTCTAGCATGAGCTGAGCCGGGGAGGAGCATCACCCCATCCACCGACATGGAGGACTTGACCTCCACCGACGTCAAAGCCAGCTCCAGCGTTCAGCACCAGGGGCTGGGGGACGCTGCGGAGGCCGTCTCGCGTGCTGCTCGCGGAGAGAACCATGTGGGAAGGTCGGGGCCACCGGCTCTTCCTCCTCCCCTGTCACGATAACCGAGCGCGACGACTTTGGCTGAAAGGAAAATGTGCCCTTGGGCCATTTCTATATTGTTTTGGTGATTAAATGCTCAACACATTTTGTTTAGACTAACATCATCTAATGAGAGAAATGAGCATAGGTACTTAAAAGAAAATTGAGCTTGGAAGAGGACAAAATACAAATCTATATGGTGCCAAGTGAAAAAGGTAAGCTCTAAACACTTAGTCAATTGTTTTGGGTACTAATCATATTTGTCTAAGTGCTAGGGACTTTATGAAGTCAAGCCAAAAAGGCGCAAAAGATAATAAAGTTGAAAAGGAAAAAGTGGACTGGTCTGTATTGCACCGGACAGTCCGGTGCACGGTCCGCCGAACTGCTTCCTCTCGTGAATTTCAGCCTACGTCGTTGAAAGAGAATTAGTCTTACACCTAGTTCCTATATAATTTTGGTGGTTGAATTGCCCAACACAAATCTTTGGACTAACTAGTTTGCCCAAGTGTATAGATTATACAGGTGTTAAAGGTTCACATTCAGTCAATAAAAAGACCAAGTGTTGGATTCAACAAAGGAGCAATGAGGCAACCGAGGGCACCTCTGGCTGGAGGCACCGGACTGTCCGGTGTGCACCGGACAGTGTCCGGTGCGCCCAGAGGACACCAACTCAAACTCCTCGCCCTCGGGATTTCTCGGAAGCCGGCGCGCTATAATTCACCGGACTGTCCGGTGTGCACCGGACATGTCCGGTGCTCCAAGGAAGCACGGTCTTCGGAACTCGTCAGCCTCGGGTTCGCGCGGCAGCCGCTCCGCTAAAATTCACCGGACTGTCCGGTGTGCACCGGACTGTCCGGTGTGCCAGCGGAGCAACGGCTCCCTGCGGCGCCAACGGCTCCCTGCGGTGCATTTAATGCGCGCGCAGACGTCAGGCACGCTCATACCGGTGCACCGGACATCAAACAGTACCTATCCGGTGTGCACCGGACACCCAGGCGGGCCCACAAGTCAGAAGCTCCAACGGCTGGAATCCAACGGCAGTGATGACGTGGCAGGGGGCACCGGACTGTCCGGTGTGCACCGGACTGTCTGGTGCGCCATCGAACAGACAGGTTCCCAACTGCCACATTTGGTGGTTGGGGCTATAAATACCCCAACCACCCCACCATTCATTGCATCCAAGTTTTCCCACTTCTCAACCACTTACAAGAGCTAGGCATTCAATTCTAGACACATTCAAAGAGATCAAATCCTCTCCAATTCCACACAAAACCCTAGTGACTAGTGAGAGTGATTTGCCGTGTTCATTTGAGCTCTTGCGCTTGGATTGCTTCTTTTCTTTGTCACTTGTTCTTGTGATCAAAACTCCATTGTAATCAAGGCAAGAGGCACCAATTGTGTGGTGGCCCTTGCGGGGAAGTTTTGTTCCCGGCTTTGATTTGAGAAGAGAAGCTCACTCGGTCCGAGGGACCGTTTGAGAGAGGGAAGGGTTGAAAGAGACCCGGCCTTTGTGGCCTCCTCAACGGGGAGTAGGTTTGAAAGAACCGAACCTCGGTAAAACAAATCCGTGTGTCACACTTCATTATTTGCTCGCGATTTGTTTTGCGCCCTCTCTCGCGGACTCGTTTATATTTCTAACGCTAACCCGGCTTGTAGTTGTGTTTATATTTGTAAATTTCAGTTTCGCCCTATTCACCCCCCCCCCTCTAGGCGACTATCAATTGGTATCAGAGCCCGGTGCTTCATTAGAGCCTAACCGCTCGAAGTGATGTCGGGAGATCACGCCAAGAAGGAGATGGAGACCGGCGAAAAGCCCACTACAAGCCACGGGAGCACTTCATCGGAAGAGTCCCGCACCAAAAGGAGGGAGAAGAAGAAGAGCTCCTCCAACAAAGGGAAGGAGAAGAAATCTTCTTCTTACCACAAAGAGAAGAAGGAAAAATCTTCTTCCCACAAGCCGCATCGGAAAGGCGACAAGCACAAGAGGATGAGGAAGGTGGTCTACTACGAGACCGACACTTCATCAACATCGACCTCCGACTCCGATGCGCCCTCCGTCACTTCTAAGTGCCAAGAGCGCAAGAAGTATAGTAAGATCCCCCTACGCTACCCTCGCATTTCCAAACATACACCTTTACTTTCCGTCCCATTAGGCAAACCACCAACTTTTGATGGTGAAGATTACGCTAGGTGGAGCGATTTAATGCGATTTCATCTAACCTCGCTCCACAAAAGCATATGGGATGTTGTTGAGTTTGGCGCGCAGGTACCATCCGTAGGGGATGAGGACTATGATGAGGATGAGGTGGCCCAAATCGAGCACTTCAACTCTCAAGCAACAACAATACTCCTCGCCTCTCTAAGTAAAGAGGAGTATAACAAAGTACAAGGGTTGAAGAGAGCCAAGGAGATTTGGGATGTACTCAAAACCGCGCACGAGGGAGACGAGCTCACCAAGATCACCAAGCGGGAAACGATCGAGGGGGAGCTCGGTCGGTTCCGGCTTCACAAAGGAGAGGAGCCACAACACATGTACAACCGGCTCAAGACTTTGGTGAACCAAGTGCGCAACCTCGGGAGCAAGAAGTGGGACGATCACGAAGTGGTAAATGTTATTTTAAGATCTCTCATTTTTCTTAATCCCACTCAAGTTCAATTGATTCGTGGTAATCCTAGATATACTAAAATGACCCCCGAGGAAGTTATCGGGCATTTTGTAAGTTTTGAGTGCATGATAGAAGGCTCGAGGAAGATCAACGAGCTTGGCGACTCATCCGAAGCCCAACCCGTTGCATTCAAGGCAACGGAGGAGAAGAAGGAGGAGTCTACACCAAGTCGACAACCAATAGACGCCTCCAAGCTTGACAATGAGGAGATGACACTCGTCATCAAGAGCTTCCGCCAAATCCTCAAACAAAGGAGGGGGAAAGACTACAAGTCCCACTCCAAGAAGGTTTGCTACAAGTGTGGTAAGCCCGGTCATTTTATTGCTAAATGTCCTATATCTAGTGACAGTGACCGAGGTGACGACAAGAAGGGGAGGCGAAAGGAGAAGAAAAGATACTACAAGAAGAAGGGCGGCGATGCCCATGTTTGTCGGGAATGGGACTCCGACGAAAGCTCAAGCGACTCCTCCGACGACGAGGACGCCGCCAACATCGCCGTCACCAAGGGACTCCTCTTCCCCAACGTCGGCCACAAGTGCCTCATGGCAAAGGACGGCAAAAAGAAGGTTAAATCTAAATCCTCCACTAAATATGAATCCTCTAGTGATGACAATGCTAGTGATGAGGAAGATAATTTGTGTTCCCTTTTTGCCAACCTTAACATAGCTCAAAAGGAAAAATTAAATGAATTGGTTAGTGCTATTCATGAAAAGGATGACCTTTTGGATTCCCAAGAGGATTGTCTAATTAAAGAAAACAAAAAACATGTTAAGGTTAAAAAGGCTTATGCTCTAGAAGTAGAAAAATGTGAAAAATTATCTAGTGAGCTAAGCACTTGCCGTGAGATGATTGACAACCTTAGGAATGAAAATGCTATTTTAAATGCTAAGGTTGATTCACATGTTTGTAATGTTTCAATTCCCAATCTTAGAAATGATAATGTTGATTTGCTTGCTAAGATTGATGAATTGAATGTATCTCTTGCTAGCCTTAGAGTAGAAAATGAAAAGTTGATTACTAAGGCTAAAGAACTAGATGTTTGCAATGTTACAATTTCTGACCTTAGAACTAAAAATGATATGTTGCATGCTAAGGTTGTAGAATTAAAATCTTGCAAACCCTCTACATCTATTGTTGAGCATGTATCTATTTGTACTAGATGTAGAAATGTTGATATTGATGCTATTCATGATCATATGGCTTTAATTAAACAACAAAATGATCATATAGCAAAACTAGATGCTAAAATTGCCGAGCACAACTTAGAAAATGAGAAATTTAAATTTGCTCGTAGCATGCTTTATAATGGGAGACGCCCGGGCATTAAGGATGGCATTGGCTTCCAAAGGGGAGACAATGTCAAAATTAGTGCCCCTCCTAAGAGATTGTCCAACTTTGTTAAGGGCAAAGCTCCCATGCCTCAGGATAACGAGGGTTACATTTTATACCCTGCCGGCTATTCTGAGAGCAAAATTAGGAAGACTCATTCTAGGAAGTCTCACTCTGGTCCTAATCATGCTTTTATGTATAAGGGTGAGACATCTAGTTCTAGGCAACCAACCCATGCTAAGTTGCCTAAGAAGAAAATTCCTAATGCATCAAATGATCATGCCATCTCATTTAAAACTTTTGATGCATCTTATGTGCTTACTAGCAAATCCGGCAAGGTAGTTGCCAAATTTGTTGGGGGCAAACACAAGGGCTCCAAGACTTGTGTTTGGGTACCCAAAGTTCTTGTTTCTAATGCCAAAGGACCCAAAACCGTTTGGGTACCTAAAGTCAAGAACTAAAATTGTTTTGTAGGTTTATGCATCCGGGGGCTCAAGTTGGATACTCGACAGCGGGTGCACAAACCACATGACCGGGGAGAAAAGGATGTTCTCCTCATATGAGAAAAACCAAGATCCCCAACGAGCTATCACATTCGGGGATGGAAATCAAGGTTTGGTCAAAGGACTTGGTAAAATTGCTATATCTCCTGACCATTCTATTTCCAATGTTTTTCTTGTTGATTCTTTAGATTACAACTTGCTTTCTGTTTCCCAATTATGTCAAATGGGCTACAACTGTCTTTTTACTGATGTAGGTGTCACTGTCTTTAGAAGAAGTGATGATTCAATAGCATTTAAGGGTGTGTTAGAGGGTCAGCTATACTTAGTAGATTTTGATAGAGCTGAACTTGACACATGCTTAATTGCTAAGACTAACATGGGTTGGCTCTGGCACCGCCGACTAGCCCATGTTGGGATGAAGAATCTTCATAAGCTTCTAAAGGGAGAGCACATTTTAGGATTAACAAATGTTCATTTTGAGAAAGACAGGATTTGTAGCGCATGCCAGGCAGGGAAGCAAGTTGGAGTCCATCATCCACACAAGAACATCATGACGACCGACAGGCCGCTTGAGCTACTCCACATGGATCTATTCGGCCCGATTGCTTACATAAGCATCGGCGGGAGTAAGTATTGTCTTGTTATTGTGGATGATTATTCTCGCTTCACTTGGGTATTCTTTTTACAGGAAAAATCTCAAACCCAAGAGACCTTAAAGGGATTCTTGAGACGGGCTCAAAATGAGTTCGGCTTAAGGATCAAGAAGATAAGAAGCGACAACGGAACGGAGTTCAAGAACTCACAAATTGAAGGTTTCCTTGAGGAGGAGGGCATCAAGCATGAGTTCTCCTCTCCCTACACGCCACAACAAAATGGTGTAGTGGAGAGAAAGAATCGAACTCTATTGGACATGGCAAGAACCATGCTTGATGAGTACAAGACACCGGACCGGTTTTGGGCCGAAGCGGTCAACACCGCCTGCTACGCCATCAACCGGTTATATCTTCACCGAATCCTCAAGAAGACATCCTATGAACTCCTTACTGGTAAAAAGCCCAACATTTCATACTTTAGAGTTTTTGGTAGCAAATGCTTTATTCTTGTTAAAAGAGGTAGAAAATCCAAATTTGCACCTAAAACTGTAGAAGGCTTTTTACTAGGATATGACTCAAACACAAGGGCATATAGAGTCTTTAACAAGTCCACTGGACTAGTTGAAGTCTCATGTGACGTTGTGTTTGATGAAACTAACGGCTCTCAAGTAGAGCAAGTTGATCTTGATGAGATAGGTGAAGAACAGGCTCCATGCATAGCGCTAAGGAACATGTCCATTGGGGATGTGTGTCCTAAGGAATCCGAAGAGCCTCCACAGGCACAAGATCAACCGTCCTCCTCCATGCAAGCATCCCCACCAACTCAAAATGAGGATGAGGCTCAAGTTGATGAAGGGCAAAATCAAGAAGATGAGCCACCTCAAGATAATGGCAATGATCAAGGGGGAGATGAAAATAATCAAGAAAAGGAGGATGAGGAAGAACCAAGGCCGCCACACCCAAGAGTCCACCAAGCAATCCAACGAGATCACCCCGTCGACACTATCCTCGGAGACATTCATAAGGGGGTAACTACTAGATCTCGGGTTGCTCATTTTTGTGAACATTACTCTTTTGTTTCCTCTATTGAGCCACACAGGGTAGAGGAAGCTCTCCAAGATTCGGATTGGGTGGTGGCGATGCAAGAGGAGCTCAACAACTTCACTAGAAATGAGGTATGACATTTAGTTCCACGTCCTAACCAAAATGTTGTAGGAACCAAATGGGTCTTCCGCAACAAGCAAGACGAGCATGGTGTGGTGACAAGGAACAAAGCTCGACTCGTGGCCAAAGGGTATTCACAAGTCGAAGGTTTGAATTTCGGTGAAACCTATGCACCCGTAGCTAGGCTTGAGTCAATTCGCATATTATTGGCCTATGCTACTTACCATGGCTTTAAGCTCTATCAAATGGACGTGAAAAGTGCCTTCCTCAACGGACCGATCAAGGAAGAGGTCTATGTTGAGCAACCTCCCGGCTTTGAAGACAGTGAGTATCCTAACCATGTTTATAGGCTCTCTAAGGCGCTTTATGGGCTCAAGCAAGCCCCAAGAGCATGGTATGAATGCCTTAGAGATTTCCTTATTGCTAATGGCTTCAAAGTCGGCAAGGCCGATCCTACACTCTTTACTAAAACTCTTGAAAATGACTTGTTTGTATGCCAAATTTATGTTGATGATATTATATTTGGGTCTACTAACGAGTCTACATGTGAAGAGTTTAGTAGGATCATGACACAGAAATTCGAGATGTCGATGATGGGGGAGTTGAAGTATTTTCTAGGATTTCAAGTGAAGCAACTCCAAGAGGGCACCTTCATCAGCCAAACAAAGTACACTCAAGACATCCTAAGCAAGTTTGGAATGAAGGATGCCAAGCCCATCAAAACACCCATGGGAACAAATGGGCATCTCGACCTCGACACGGGAGGTAAGTCCGTGGATCAAAAGGTATACCGGTCGATGATTGGTTCATTGCTTTATTTATGTGCATCACGACCGGACATTATGCTTTCCGTATGCATGTGTGCAAGATTCCAGTCCGACCCTAAGGAATCCCACCTTACGGCCGTAAAACGAATCTTGAGATATTTGGCTTACACACCTAAGTTTGGGCTTTGGTACCCTCGGGGATCCACGTTTGATTTGATTGGTTATTCGGATGCCGATTGGGCGGGGTGCAAAATTAACAGGAAGAGCACATCGGGGACTTGCCAGTTCTTGGGAAGATCCTTGGTGTCTTGGGCTTCAAAGAAGCAAAATTCGGTCGCTCTTTCCACCGCCGAAGCCGAGTACATTGCCGCAGGACATTGTTGCGCGCAATTGCTCTGGATGAGGCAAACCCTGCGGGACTATGGTTACAAATTAACTAAAGTCCCTTTGCTATGTGATAATGAGAGTGCAATCAAAATGGCCGACAATCCCGTCGAGCATAGCCGCACTAAGCACATAGCCATTCGGTATCATTTTCTTAGGGATCACCAACAAAAGGGGGATATCGAGATTTCTTACATTAATACTAAAGATCAATTAGCCGATATCTTTACCAAGCCACTTGATGAACAATCTTTTACCAGACTTAGGCATGAGCTCAATATTCTTGATTCTAGAAATTTCTTCTGCTAGCTTGCACACATAGCTCATTTGAATACCTTTGATCATATCTCTTTTATATGCTATGACTAATGTGTTTTCAAGTCTATTTCAAACCAAGTCATAGGTATATTGAAAGGGAATTGGAGTCTTCGGCGAAGACAAAGGCTTCCACTCCGTAACTCATCCTTCGCCATCACTCCAACCATCTCTCTATTCTTTGGGGGAGAAATAAGCATCAAAGAAAAGGACTTCGTCTTTGGTATAATCTTAACTCATTTGCTTATGACCAAAGGGGAAGAAATTACTTCGAGGGCTCTAATGATTTCGTTTTTGGCGATTCATGCCAAAAAGGGGGAGAAATGAGCCCAAAGCAAAAGGACCGCACCACCACCAATTTTAAAAAAAAAACTTAGTGCTTTCCAAAAGTATTTATCAATGGGTATCCTATTGTGTTCAAAAGGGGGAGAAAGTAGTATTTCAAAAATAGTATATCAAAACCCTCTTGAACACTAAGAGGTGGATCTCTTTTAGGGGGAGTTTTGTTTAGTCAAAGGAAAAGCATTTGAAACAGGGGGAGAAAATTTCAAATCTTGAAAATGCTTTTGCAAACTCTTATTCATTTACCTTTGACTATTTGCAAAGGATCTTTGAAATGGATTTACAAAAGGATTTGCAAAAACAAAACATGTGGTGCAAACGTGGTCCAAAATGCTAAATAAGAAAGAAACATTCCATGCATATCTTGTAAGTAGTTTTATTGGCTCAACTCCAAGCAACCTTTGCACTTACATTATGCAAACTAGTTCAATTATGCACTTCTATATTTGCTTTGGTTTGTGTTGGCATCAATCACCAAAAAGGGGGAGATTGAAAGGGAATTAGGCTTACACCTAGTTCCTATATAATTTTGGTGGTTGAATTGCCCAACACAAATCTTTGGACTAACTAGTTTGCCCAAGTGTATAGATTATACAGGTGTTAAAGGTTCACATTCAGTCAATAAAAAGACCAAGTGTTGGATTCAACAAAGGAGCAATGAGGCAACCGAGGGCACCTCTGGCTGGAGGCACCGGACTGTCCGGTGTGCACCGGACAGTGTCCGGTGCGCCCAGAGGACACCAACTCAAACTCCTCGCCCTCGGGATTTCTCGGAAGTCGGCGCGCTATAATTCACCGGACTGTCCGGTGTGCACCGGACATGTCCGGTGCTCCAAGGAAGCACGGTCTTCGGAACTCGTCAGCCTCGGGTTCGCGCGGCAGCCGCTCCGCTAAAATTCACCGGACTGTCCGGTGTGCACCGGACTGTCCGGTGTGCCAGCGGAGCAACGGCTCCCTGCGGCGCCAACGGCTCCCTGCGGTGCATTTAATGCGCGCGCAGCGCGCGCAAACGTCAGGCACGCCCATACCGGTGCACCGGACATCAAACAGTACCTATCCGGTGTGCACCGGACACCCAGGCGGGCCCACAAGTCAGAAGCTCCAACGGCTGGAATCCAACGGCAGTGATGACGTGGCAGGGGGCACCGGACTGTCCGGTGTGCACCGGACTGTCCGGTGCGCCATCGAACAGACAGGTTCCCAACGGCCACATTTGGTGGTTGGGGCTATAAATACCCCAACCACCCCACCATTCATTGCATCCAAGTTTTCCCACTTCTCAACCACTTACAAGAGCTAGGCATTCAATTCTAGACACATTCAAAGAGATCAAATCCTCTCCAATTCCACACAAAACCCTAGTGACTAGTGAGAGTGATTTGCCGTGTTCATTTGAGCTCTTGCGCTTGGATTGCTTCTTTTCTTTGTCACTTGTTCTTGTGATCAAAACTCCATTGTAATCAAGGCAAGAGGCACCAATTGTGTGGTGGCCCTTGCGGGGAAGTTTTGTTCCCGGCTTTGATTTGAGAAGAGAAGCTCACTCGGTCCGAGGGACCGTTTGAGAGAGGGAAGGGTTGAAAGAGACCCGGCCTTTGTGGCCTCCTCAACGGGGAGTAGGTTTGAAAGAACCGAACCTCGGTAAAACAAATCCGTGTGTCACACTTCATTATTTGCTCGCGATTTGTTTTGCGCCCTCTCTCGCGGACTCGTTTATATTTCTAACGCTAACCCGGCTTGTAGTTGTGTTTATATTTGTAAATTTCAGTTTCGCCCTATTCACCCCCCCTCTAGGCGACTATCAGTCGTCTATAATTCACTGGAGCATCCATGTGGAGCGCTAGACAGTCCGGTGTGCCAGCAGCCAACTGCTAGTGGCCACGTCGGCCCCGAGCCAACGGTCCAGTGCCACCCACCGGACAGTCCGGTGCCCCTTCAGAAGCAGAAAGTTGCCAATCAGGGGATCTCTTGCCGTTGCACTGTTCACTGTCCGGTGTGCGCCGGACAGTCCGGTGCATCCACGGACAGAAGGCAACCAGGGCTTGCCAAATGGAGCTCTAACGGCTCCTAGGTCCCTTAGGGTATAAAAGGGACCTCTAGGCGCAAGGAGCACCACACCAAGCATCCATTGAACATCCTACAACGCCGAGACATCGCATTCAAGCCTTTGCTTTAGTAGATAGAGATTTGAGCTCTTGTTTTGAGGTGTAATTCCGCTGTGCTGTTTTTATGCTCTTCTCTCTCGACTTGCGTGCGTGAGTTGCTGCAAGTTTATCTTGTGTGTTTGCTTCTACTTCCCCTCTTACTCTTGTGGTTTATTTGAGATCAACTGTGTAAGGGTGAGAGACTCCAAATTGTGGAGATTCCTCACATCGGGAAAAAGTTGAGATAAGAAAGAGAATTGTGGTACTCAAGTTGATCAGTGGATCACTTGAGAGGGGTTGAGTGTAACCCTCGTCCATTAGGACACCACAACGTGGATTAGGCAAGCATTTTACACTTGACCGAACCACAAGATAAAAATTGCCATTTCACTTGTCTCTCTACCTTATTGTGATTCTACTCTTTCTAGCAGTTCACTTCACTTACAAAATTGCTCTAAGTTTAATACTCACCTTGTGAGATCAATTAAGTGAAGTTCTCTTCTCTTCCTATTCATTCGGACTTGGCTTTTGATCTCACTAATCCAATATTAGTCCAAGTTTGTTTTGTTGAGCTATTTTTACAGGATCATCTATTCACTCCTCTAGGTGCTCTAAATTGGTTACGTAGTCGTTCTCTTCATCAAGGGACTAACCCCCCGAAGAGATGGATCCTAAGGGCAAGGGGATCGTGATCAATGACAAGGAGAAGGAGGTCCTCAACATTGATGAGCCAAAAGGTGACAAGATCACCGACTCAGGCTCAAATAACAAGAGGAAGGAAGGGAAGAAGAAAAGTCGCATCAAGAAGATCATCTACTATGACAGTGACGCCTCATCTTCTTCACCAAGAGACGACGACGAAGACTCGTCTACGAAAAAGAAAACAATTAATCAAAATTATTAATTTGATTATTCTAACATTCCATACAATTCAAATTATCATTTACTGTCTATTCCACTTAGAAAACCCCTCACTTTGATGGAGAAGACTATTCTTTTTGGAGTAATAAAATGCGTAGAGATTTATTTTCTCTCCATCCTAGTATTTGGGAAATAGTGGAAAATGGAATGTAGTTTGATAGTAGCGATAATCCTGTATTTATTAATGAGCAAATTCATAAAAATGCTTAAGCTACTACTGTTTTGTTAGCATCTCTATGTAGGGATGAATACAACAAAGTCAGCGGCTTGGACAATGTCAATCAAATATGGGACACCCTCAAAATTTCTCATGAGGGAAACGACGTCACCATGATCACCAAAATAGAGTTGGTGGAAGGTGAACTAGGCAGGTGGAACATGAAAAGGGGAGAGGAGCCAACTGAAAAATACAACAGGCTCAAGACCCTAGTGAACAAGATCCAAAGCTATGAGAGTACAAGATGTACAGATCATGATGTCGTCTGACTCATGCTAAGGTCATTTACTGTTATTTATCCTCATCTTGTAAATCTTATTCGTGAGAATCCTAGGTACACCAAGATGACGCCCGAGAAAATTCTCGGAAAATTTGTAAGCGGGCGTATGATGGTGAAGGAGGCAAGGTACGTTGATGATATTGCCAACGGACCGCTTCCTCTCTACGAGCCGCAGCCCGTTGCTCTCAAGGCAACAAACAGCAAGGAGGCGCTACCTAAAAAGGTGGCACAAGTGGAGGCTGCCGGGCTTAACGAGGAAGAAATGGCGCTTATGATCAAGCGCTTCATGTAGATGTCCGCCTCCCAGAATAGTTGTTCTGAGGTGACGGGTGCCTTTTGAAGGATGGCTCGAATGAAAGCCGAGTCGTTGGATCCTCGATAGAAATCCTTGATCACGGCTGCCTCAATGACTTCAGGAATACAGTTCCTCATGGTTTGAAATCTCCTAAGAAACGAGTGGAGGGTCTCATCAATCTGACGTTTGATAGATTTGAGGTCCCATGGTTGCGCTGGTTTCTTGGAAAGCGATTGGAAATTCGCAACAAAACACCGGCTAAAATCCTCCCAGTCGTCGATGCAGTGTCGCGACAGATGTCAGAGCCACTGTAGTGCATCCTACCCTAGGACAATGGGTAGGTACGCTATCATGATATCCTCTGTTGCCCCGGCGGCCTAGGCGACAGTTGTGTAGACTGCCAACCAGGCTCTCGGGTCTTGCTTGGGCTCGTACTTGTCGACATTGGAAACTTTGAAGTTTGGAGGCCACTGGATTGCTTAGAGTCGAGGGGTGAGTGCGGAGACTCCGCACGTTCCCCTATCCTCTCGTCGATGATCATGTCGTCGGTCCCGGGGAGGCGAGCGAGCATTATGTCGCCTCGACCGTCCGCCTAGTCAATTTGGTGTTCAACACTTTGTTTAAGATTATAATCTGCACAGATTATGTAACCTAACAAATTTTGAACTAATACTTATATAATTTAGACATATTATAATCTCAAACAAACACCCATAAGTAAGAGGTTGATTAAGCAAGAAAATTGTCCACATTAATTACTTGTTTAAAAAAACAGGGGTTGAGGGGGCTACATAGGGGTTCAAACGAAGGGGAATTGCTTAGTAGTGGTGGGTGGTAGTTTACGTAATCAAACATGGCCAGTGACGCAAACATGGCCAGTGACGTAATCAGTCTTTATAGTAAATAAAATATATTAACATGAACATCACGGATTATTATTATCTTCGCATAAGCTGCACATTCCACCTATAGAAAGATTACAAAGGCTTCCTCTGCCCCTATTCCTTCTCCGGCAACATACAGACTACCATAACTCTCCACGGCATGGAGAAACCACAAAAAGATTATAAATTAATGTGTGATCTTTCCCTGCTAACATTAGCATCATCATCGTTCGTCATATGTAAGCTTAATCGAAAAGGTACAGTAAACATCGCAAGGCGGCATTGACCTTGCGCAAGAGGAAACTCTGACCTGCTTGTCCAGTCTTCTTCCATCCATGGCCGTCCTCCCGGGAGGAGGGCGATGCTATAGGCCTAAATCGGCCTAGGTCTTTTTGAATTGCAGCAGCTTGGGCACTTGTACTGCTTTATGCTCTCCGCCTTTGCAGGTGTGATCTTCACGCACTTGCCATGGTACCACTTCTCGCACACGTCGCACCCGATCCAGAACTCATCAGCGCTGTATATTCCACCACATGTCCCGCACAAGGTTTCGCTGTGGTTGCTGTCATCTTCATCGTAGCCCTCATCAGGCTCCCTGGCGTTATTTTCTAATCGTGGCTCGCTTGTTTGCTGGAGAGACAGATCAAGTTCAACATCATAACATGACAATAGAAGATGTGGTAAAAACAGCGATGGGTTCTTGTTACCTTTACCGACAGTTTATTTCTACCACCATTGTCAGTACCGGATCTATCCCTCTCTTTTGATTGCTTCACACCACTGGAGACGACTTCAAAAACAGTTGGCAGATCATTCATCATGCCGAACAAACGCTTCCTGCTCAATTAGAGAGGAGACGCATTACGCAAAATGGTTACTGCAATATCAACTCCTCTAGTGGCAGTTAAATTACCACTGGATACTGCTACTAGAACCAAAAACAATTGCAGGGTGGAATAAGAAATGTTTCACTTCCATTGTGGTTCAAGTGAAGGCTACTTAATACCTTTTGAATTAGTATGACTGACTAGCCAAAGGTAAACTGTAAGAACATTCTATGAAAAAAACAAAGTCAAACTTATAAGTTGCAAGATGCAACCGACCGACATTAACGTTGTTTATAGTGGCTTACTAGAGCTCCGGATTTTAACAGAAATGTTATGGATCCAGATTCTCTCAAGAAATGTTTCTGATGATGAATCAGAATCACTTTATGGAACCGTTTGGCTGATAAGATAGATTCTGATTCGAAAAAATCATGTAAATAAAAATATGTTAAAAAATTAAAGCTTTTGTGGATGGAGAACAACTTAAATACAATAGAATAGGAATCATTTTAACTTGTTGCACTAGAAAAAAAATAACTGGAAAAAAGAACAAAACAAAGTAGAAAACAATAAGATGAGGACTAAAAGGCTTTGCTACATATTTGGCCATGGTTATCAATAGCTATTTCTGCAGAAAGATTAGTAAAAAGCTTGAAGTAGAGTACTTAAGCAAACCCCATAATCAGATCCATCCACTATATCAAAACGTTGACACAGTATTAGTAACAAGAAGTGAAGTTGGAAAAGACCATAATCATCAATTCACAATTGCACGTTTTTTTAATTAAAAAAATTGTAAGTAACTTATAACCATCACAGAAGAAGTTTCAATTCCTTGAAATCAAAGCAAGAAGTCTTTCAGGAACAACTTGAAGACAGAGCAAGCTTTACGCATCTGAACATTTGGCATATTTAGTTCAGCAACATATGAACATTCTGATGACAATGAAGGGTATACACTAAGCTTTCCACATGAATAACCAACAATACCCTTCATTAGGATATTATTAACATCTTAGGGAAGAATAGAAGTAGAACTTCAGTGCGCACACAGGCTCAGAAATTTACAAATGCTAACTACAGCACAGATAAACAGATATCGTCCCCAACTTCAGCAAAATGACACTTTATGAGCTAGTATAACTTAGTAATTCGAATGGCTATAATAAACAATTCAATAGCACAGCTCCTTAAATTGCTACATGGGAACAAACTCATTTACTCCTTCGAAAATTGGCAAATTAATTATATTCTACGAAACCTCCGCAGGAGGCCCAATGTTGGACCCAAATACCTCCGCACACTGACATGCATTCAGAGGGGCAGAGGGCACGCACAACACACCATGCATATCCTGGCATCCAATTCAACTCACAGAATACTCCCCAGCACATGTATGCATGCCTAGATGTCAGTGAGCACAAACAGCACACCAAGATGCAGAAGTCACCGCAGGCGAGACTGGGAGCGAGGGGATCGTGTCGTACCGATCACTGCGGTTGAGCCGCGCGGCGTAGTAGAATGCGACGGAGACGAGCCACGAGTCAGAGTGTACGGCGACGAGCGCGAGCCAGTCGCCACGGTTCATCCCGTCGCGCGCGAAGTTGATCCCGAGCGCCGGCTCCGGAAGCTCCGTGGGCACCTCCTCCGCCGGCAGCGCTACCTCCCACGCTTCGTTCGCGTAGCCGTACAGGCACAGGTTCTCCTTCTCTACCGACACCCAACCCCAACCACAGACCGTATCACCTCGCACCCAAATTGAATCGAAAGCCACGGTGCGGAGAGATCGCGAGGGGAAGGAGACTCACCTGGATCGCACAGCGCGTAGAACTCCTCAACGTCTGCGAAGCGAGAGAAGTGGGATAGGGTTAGAGCTGGGGACTTTCCGCAAGCGTGGCGGGAAGAGGAGCCGCGGGGGAGCGGGCGCGTACCGTGGGTGAGGGCGCGGAGGATGGCGGAGCGGCGGGAGCGGTAGTCCTTGTAGATGTCCTCGACGGAGCGGGGAGCGGAGCCGCTCCCGGTGCCGGCGCGGCGGTAGGAGGCGTCCATCGCCCGGCGGCGGTGCGCCTGACCTCCGGCGAGAGCGAGACGCAGGAGGAAGGCTGGGAGGGAAAGAGATGACTGATCGCGATGCGGCCTGGAGCCGAGGGATGATAGTACACCGGTACACCCGGACGGGTGCTGCGGGCTAAAAGAGGGGAGATGTGCAACAGTGCAAGATCTTGCGTTTCTTTTTTTTTCGTGTGGGCCCCTGAGGATGTCAATATTTATTTATTAATTAAGGGCTAGTTTGGGAGCCATAAAACTGAAGGAGATTGGAGTGGCTAAAATTCTTTCTTATTCAATTTTGAATAAGGTATTTTAACCCTTCTAACCCCTCCGATATTTGGACTCCCAAACTAGCCCTCAGAGAAATTTTGGTGGGATCACAATCATGTTAAGGTTGTCCGCGGCATATAGGCTATATTGTTTACATGGTAAAATTTAAAATAGAAGACGAAATAAGAAATCTGCAGGAAATAGCCAAAGATATATCTTAAGCATATAATGTTTGATCATGTATGCATATATTTCTCTTATATAGAGTTGGGGAGTCCTGCTCAAGACAAAGCATCAGTCGCAGTTTGAGAAGACTTTGGGTTCCATGAAGGGGTGGTTGCATAGCTTTCATTCAAATGCTGGTGTTAGTGTTGGGGCGGAGGCCAAACCAGACCTCGATCTACCAAGCGCAGAAACGACCTCAAGATAAAACTAACAATGACTGAGTGCACTTAGCGCAACGGGGAACCTCGCCAGGCTCGCATCGCCCAAAGGGTCTTAATTGGACATGCTCGACGAAGACCATGAGAAGGCAAGCACTCGCGGGGCTCATCGAAGGCGAAGGCACTTACCATACCCTTCAAGCGAGAGCCAAACCGTGGCGACTGAAGTGAGGTTGAAGCCTTCGCTGGTGGTGTATCGCATGCTCGGGCGAAGACGCCTAGGAACTCGAAGGCCTCGAAGGAGAGCTAAGCTAGCGGGCCACAGAAGGGTTACAGTTGCCCTGCTAGGCCCACTCTTCATCCTACAGGGTGGGTGAGTGCCCTGGTGTACTTAGTTCCGAAGCGTTAATATTGTACTGTAATTACCCCATAGCACAACATATACCGGGGATGTAGCCAGTAGTCGGATGCAAAATTGTATTTAGATTTACATGCCCTAGTCGCCCTATAAATACACGACCTGTAACTGATGGGACATGCTTGACGAGACACTACTGTTCCCAACCTAATGTTTTTTGGAGCACCATGTTTATCATGTGCCCCCGAGTGTTAGGGTCCACCTGTCTGGCCCAACATTTGGCAGCCATCGTGCTCGCGACGAAAACCAGACCCCATGATGCCTCCTAGAAAACCACTCGATCCAACTCTACCCCCATTGAGATGACGAAGGCAGTCTCCGCTGATAACACCAAACAAACTAGAGTTACTTTAGCCACCAGAGATATCGACACCCAACCGAAGGGCACAAAGGCTAAGCCAACCCAAAACGACACACCACCCCGATAAAAGGAACCCATCGCTCCCACCTACAAAGGCAATGTTTACACTGTTAGTTCCGAAACCTCAAGCCACAACCACTTGTACAACAAAAGTCACTTTTATGAGCCCACTACATGGTCAGATCTCACCAGAATCCTGTCGTTCGCCTCGCTTCAGGCAGAGGTCCTCAACCTCTTCGCATTCGACGCCTTTGAGGACGGAGAGGTCACTGCATCAACTCTAAGCAATATCTCTTACACAAAAGTCTTCACATACAAAGGGGAAATACCCTCAAACAGAAAGGATCCCTAGCAGCTAGGAGGAACAAAGACCAAGATCATGTTAAATTTTGAAATTAAATCAGTTGAAAAAGGACAAGCTATGGGCACTACAACAGGAGGTGGTTAGTTAATAATAGTTCCCAAGTCAGCCTTCATCCCATGGTAACATGAACCACAATTCTGGTCAACACCAATCATAGGGTTCCTTCGCTCGCACCCAACAAGATCAATCAACGCACCATCAACAGCAACAATCTCAAAACACATGGGCAACTCCACACTCCGCTGTGTTTTGCAGTTTTGACTTCGTAGACGACAGGTCCCCACTCTCCGCAATGCTATAGTCCACCCAATGGCCCCACAATTATAGGTCAGGCAACTGACCCAAATACAACGGTAGCAACAACCCTTCATAATACATGATAAGTTACTAGGTCGCGGTAACATCGTCAAGTGGCGACGACAATGCTATGGTGAAGTCGTTCAGAATTGCACTCGGAGGCCCCGCCCTAACATGGTATACAAGACTCCCACCCATGTCCTTAGATTCATGGAGAGTTTTACGAGAAAAGTTCCTCCTCAACTTCCAAGGCAGATCTCATAGAAACTTTTGGCAAAATGAGAGAAGCTAAACTTTGACTGAATTTAGACAAGTGTGTCTTTGATATTTGCAAGGGAAAGGTCTTGAAATATTTTTAGTCTCTCGAAAAGGCATCGTGGCAAACCTAGACAAGATCATGGCTATAACACAGATGCACCCTCCACAGTCCACCAAAGATGTACAAAAGTTAACAGGTCGCATAACATCGCTTAATAGATTCATTTTGAAGTCTGTCGAACGAAGTCTGCCTTTCCTCAAAACCTTGCGAGAGGCCTAGGACTTCGTTTGGGGACAAAAGCAAGCAACTGCTTTTGAGTCCCTCAAAAACTACTTAACTGGGTTGAAAACACAGACAAGCCCTAGTCTGGCAGCAGAATTGTTGCTATACATCGCAACATCACACATCATGGTCAACACGGCTCTCATACAAGAGCAAGAGGTCAAAGGAAAACTTCAGCAGTTACTAATCTATTTTGTTTTTGAAGTCCTCATAGCATCAAAGGGCAACATGTTCGAAATGGAGAAGATAGCCTATGCGGTGCTCATGGCATCTAGAAAACTCAAGCATTACTGTGAAGCACACAAAGTCAAAGTTCTAATAGAGCGCAACCTCTTTGACATATCCAATAACCCTGAGGCCTCCACAATAATAGGAAAATGGGCCATGTAATTATAAAAGTATCATATATCCTTCGAGTCAGGAAGTGCCATCAAGTCTCAAGTCCTGCCAGAATTCATAGTCGACTAGACTGGTTCACTGACCCATCCACACCAAGTTCCAGACAGGTGTGGACCATTCATTGTGACGACACGTGGGGTCATGAAGGAGCAAGATTCACAACATTCATATTAGTGTCCTTGGGCACCAAGTACAAATACACAACCAGCCTAAAGTTCACATCAGAATCCAACAAGTGTACAAACAACATAACAGAGTATGAAACCATTATATTGGGTCTTCATAAGCTTAGAGCCCTCGGGGTCCAAACATGTCTACTAAAAATCGATTCCTGAATTATCTCAGGATAGATAGAGAAATGTTGCACAGATCACGAACCAGTGCTACTCTAGTATTTATCAGCAGCCAGAAGCTTAGAAAAACAGTTCCCGGATTCACGGTCCAGTATGTTGAATGAGAAAAGAACAAAGAGGCAGATGCACTTGCGAAGTCTACAACCAGAGGAGAGCCCTTACCCCTAGACATATTTTATCGAGTCATCAAAGTATCATTTATTAGACAACCATAAGTGGGACCGAATCCATCCACATGATAATGCAAGAGGACTGGCGTGCCCCCATCATTTCATATTTACGACGACACTACCACTGCATTGACACAAATGAAGAACCAGACTCAACTATAGAAGTCGGGTGTACGTCATCATCGAAGACTCCCTTTATAGAAGAGGGGTCGCTCACCACCTCATCAAGTGTATCCTAAAACCCGAAGGCAAAAACCTCCTAGTCAAACTTTACAAAGGAATATGCGGCTGCCACATCAAACCCCTCGCTCTCGCCTCAAGAGCCATTCGTCAATGTTTCTTTTGGCCTAGGGGATAGACATTGTTGGCCCCCTCCCAACCACAAAACACAACCTTAGATATGCCTTCTATTGGTGACTTGTTCTCAAATGCTAAGAGTTAAGAACAAGGCAACATAAAAAGTGTTAAATGTTAAAGTCCTTCGTCCTTCAAGACATTATGTCCCTTCGGATATAATGAATTCCGGACGAAGGTTACGAAGGAAGAAACCTTCGTAAATTCGACAGATGATAAAGAAGAATGCATATATGAAATACAAATAATAACGCAGATATTATCATCAACTTATCTTTTATTTGCATTATCATATCCATAATAACAAATTATAAATGTACCTTCGGATTGACGGAAAGTAAAGGTACATGCGTGATGCGGAAAGCGAATGCCAAGTCAGCGTGAACAGTACAAGAGTACTGTTCATCTATTTATAGGCACGGGGCGCAACCCGTGTAGAATTACATTAGTGCCCTTTACATTTATCAATAACTCTGTAGTTATTCTTCGAGGTCTAATTTGGCTTTTCATCTTTAAGTCGGTTCCCCTTTTCTGCTGTCATGCTGAAGCTTTTCCGCGCATAGCTTCGTGATCATCTTGTCCTTCGTCATAATCGCTTTCGTCCCACTCAAGCTTTGTCCTGACCATACTCTTGTATACCCACAACCCGTTTCCGAAGATACCTGTTCACATATTTCACTTGGAAAACATTGTCAAATCATGTTTTTGAGGACCTTCGGAAGCCGAAGGCCCCCAACAGTAGCCCCTCGCAATATTAATTTGCTGGAATGATAAATTCATATTGCGATATGGACGAAGGCTTTAAGCCGAAGGTCCGAAAAAACACCTTCCCTTTGCTAGAATAGCAACAGTCTTTGACAAGCGGGGCCCTCCAGTTTTCAACGCACTCGGTGTATAAATAAGAGCTCACCACGAGTTTATTTGGCACGTTTTCTTGCCATCGACTCTTGCTCACCCGACTTTTAGCCTGTGCGCAACAACACTTGCTTGGCTTTTTAAACTTTTAAGCTTCGGTTTCGAGAGCACTTTTCTCAGCGTTTGCGAAGATGTCTGAAGATAAGAAAGCTGTTGCTGAATCGAAGCTGAGCCTTTCTGAGGAGATGCATCTCGGCTTTCTTCAATCAATGTCAAAGACCAATACAGAGAAGATTACTAGGGAGATTTTGGAGGGTTTATCTGAAGATACTGGTGATAGTGACAGTTATGATGTGGATAGTGGTGGTGAAGACCCCGAAGATCGACCTTGGCGACCAAGCCACGCAGTTTTTGGTAAATCAAGTATTAAAGAAAGCCATCTTGTCAATATGAGGGGCAGATATTTTCGGGACTTGTCTATTGTGAGGGCTGACGAAGGAGAGAAGACTTGTCCGACTCCTGAGGAAAATGAAGTCGTGATATTCTAAAGCTTCTTAAAGGCTGGACTACGATTTCCCTTGAGCAGTTTTGTCGTGGAAATTTTGAAGATATTTGAAATTTACCTTCATCAACTTACTCCCGAAGCAATCATAAGGATGGGCATCTTTGTGTGGGCCGTGAGGAGCCAAGGTTTAGAACCAAATGCAAAAAGTTTCTGCAACATACATGAGCTATTGTACGAGACGAAACCCTGGGGTAAAGAGCAGTATCACAACAATTTTGGCTGCTACAGCTTCGGCGCCCGATCTGGGTCAAGCTGTCCCGTGCCAACCTTTCGAAAGAGGTGGCCCGGCGACTGGATGACGGAATGATTTTATGTGAAGAATGACTTGAAAGCACGGGAAGATATTAAAGATATCATTATGCGCCCTATCTGGCAACGCTTCGGCCTCTGGAGGCCGAAGGTGGAAATGAATGAAGCAGCCGAAGAATGCCAGAGAGCCTTCGGCGTGGTTTGCTCTTTTATTGGGACAAGGGATTTGGTCCAAGAACACATTGACTTCAGAGTATGGCCACTTGTAGAAAAGTGGGAAATGCCGAAGGAGACCATTAAAGAAACTAACGAAGGTGGGTTAGTTAAGCTAAAATACACATTCCAATATAGGGATAAATTCGTCGAGCCAGATGACGACTGGCTAAAAAGCATTGAGGCCATAAGTGATGAATTGCTTGGAGTATACTCAAAGGCCGAAGATACTGCATTATCAGCGGCCTTCGGAGGCCGAAAGAAGAAGAGACTCAACCGAGTATTTGATGCAATTGGGTTTGTCTACCCCGACTACCGTTATCCAACACGGGGTCAAAAAAAGAAAGAATACATCTTCTGCGAAGGAAACTGCTTCAGCCGCTCCTAGCGAGCCGGTGCCGAAGAGGAAAAGGGTAAAGGTTCTCACACACCGGCCACGTTATATTGACCGGCCACAGTGCCTGAGTTTGCCGGTGAGACCTCTTCGGCCACCGAAGCTAAAGAGCCAACTCCGCTGCCAAATATAGAAGGGCCGGCCGAAGTGCCAGCGACGGAAAAAATAGAAGAACCGAGGGCTGAAGAAACAAAGACATTAGAAGTTTTAAGTCCTTCAGCAAAAATTGAGGCAACAAAAAGCCAAAAGGGTCCAGCAGTGACCCCCAAAAGAAAAAGGATGGTTAATGTGCTGGATGTTTTGGAGACAATTAAGTCTTCAAGCACGACTCCGAAGAAGAAGATTGTTGAAACTTCCGAAGTGCACACTGAAGCCTTTGTTGCCGAAGTTTCAAAGCAACAATCTGAAACTGAAGCTGGGCCTTCAGAGCCCACCAAGGTGAAACCCTTGGATGCCGAAGAAACAAAAATAGCAGAGCCAATTTTGGTTGAAGAAACTGGCACTGCCGCCCCCGAAGCATCTTCCAAAACCCTCGATTATATTATATGACATGCTTCGGGAAAAAGATTATCTGAAGAAGAGATTTTTGAAGCTAATCACTATGCCCGAGAACTGAAGTATCCAAAGGGGGCCTTAGTATTCAATGGCACAGACGAAGATGACTTCTTATACTGCCTCTCAGACAACAAAGAATTATCTGTCTGCAGGGAGATGGCTAGAAGTATGGGGTTCTCGAAGCTTGAAGCTGGCCTCTGCGCTATGACAAAGGACGATCTTGCAGATAGCCTCGCATATAATAGTCTAAAGGTATGAAAATTGTATATTTGGAAGTTTATAATTTTTGAATTATTCTTTTATTCTTATACTAATTATTTTCATATAGGGCTTAATACTTAGCAACGCTTTGAGAGCGCAAAAGAATGCCGAAGACGAGAGCTATAATATTGCTTTCAACAACCTGCGAACAGAGGTTATTAAGTTGAGGAACGAAGCTTTGGAAAAAGATAAAATTCTGCTTACATTGGTGGATAAAATAAAGGAAGACGAAGCTACTTCTAAAGCTCAAGCTGAGGTTCAGAAGCATGAAATTGAGGATCTTCGGAAACAGCTAGCCAGAGCTAAAGAAGAACGCATACTTGAAGAGACGAAACAAGAACTTAGTGATCAGTGGGCAAGTCATTTAGAAAGAAACGTTGAAGAGCTTCGTGCATCCAAGAAAAGGTGCTATAACAAATCTATAGAATGCACTAAGAAAATTAAAACCAGCTTCGCCAGCGTTGGCGCATTCTCGAGCGAGGAAAACTTCACAAGGGATGACCCCGAAGGCCCAATTGAATGGATTAGTCACGAAGCTGAGGCCTTTGAGGAAATTTTGAATAGCCGCGAAGACATATGTGCCTTTTCGGGTGCCAGGGGGATTGCTACTATTTTGGAGAGGAAAGGCTGTGAGCATGTGAATTCTTTGGCACAATCCGAAGCCGCCTTATCCTCCGAAGATATAAAAGACCCCTCGGCCGAAGCAAGCTTGGTCGGTGGAAAATTTTTCACTTACATCTGGGACAATGGTGGCCGGGAAATGGCTCAGAAAATTATTCGAAAAAGCGAAAAAGGCATTCATGATGCTAGAAAAGTAGCAGAGGCCGCTGAGAAAAGCGCAGAGCCCAAAGGGCAAATAGGTATTGATTAGTGGTTTTTGGCTCTTTGTTGTAATTTTTTGATTTTGAACTTGTTCACGGGTTGTAATAGTAATATAGCCGTATCTTCTCCTCCCTCAGAACCTGCCGAGCCATCTGCGGACCCCCATGCGAAGGGGGATGACGAAATTAGGAAAATGGCCGAAGCTATCATGGATAAAGTTGTTGATCAACTACTAAACGAAGCTGCAGAGATAGTTCTAAGGGAAGATTAGCTGTTATTGTAAAAAATATTTAGAATGTAACATTTGTTGTGTGTAATACTTTGTATCTTTGAATGTAATATATTAGCTGTTCTATTCTTTACGATGCATGAAACATCATATACATACCGTTTTTGAGCCTTCGGCGAAAAAAACACCTTCCCTTCTTTTCATGCTTCGTAAATAATATCCGTGTTCTCATCAGTAACCAAACCTCGTAAAATCAATAATCAATAGATCTTTCCATTTCAGAGTTTGACGAAGGTATAACTCTTCAATAGCTATTTTCTGTGCCTTGTCACTATTTCTTTCAAAACAATCTTCGAATATCAAGACCCCCTTCTTGCGTTGTTGATGCAATATGATGTATGATGTTATGCTATGCAAATGATGTAATGATGTGATGTTATGCAAGATGATATTTGCCGAAGCTTGACATTTATTTTTCACTGTAAGCCTCCCTTAGAAGCTTCTTCGCCTTTTACTTCAGCGGAATCGGCGTTTATTTTTCGCTGTAAGCCTCCCTTAGGAGCTTCTTCGCCTTTTACTTTCAGCGGAATCAACGCTTATTTTTCGCTGTAAGCCTCCCTTAGGAGCTTCTTCGCCTTTTACTTTCAGCGGAATCAGCGTTTATTTTTCGCTGTAAGCTCAGCATTCCCTTCGGAACGACTTTTGAGCAGAAAACTTACACTGCGCTCCCTTAGGAACGACTTTTTGCTGCGTTGAAGAATTTACACTGCGTTCCTTTAAAATAAATTTCTGATAACTCGAAGGTCCTCCTTGCCACCATAAACTCTTAAGCTTCAGCAACTTAAGCCTATGGAGAAGGTATATTTTCATTATGGTAAAAAACGAAACTGTTACAAGAGATTGAAAAACGATAAAAACACTTAAACTTCCCATAATTGTTCCTTATTAAAAAGAAAGTAATACTGAATGCGAAAATGCGAAAAGCTGCTGTCGAGGTAGGATATCTGTCAGTAAATATGCTTTGACTCTGGCACAGTGCTATTGACTGTGCGAGCTTCAGACTCCTCTCTGAAATCCCGCTGGAGGTGAGTGTGCTGACTCCCTTCTGGCTGCTGACCTCGTTGCGTTAGTGGTGGCGGTGGAGGCTGTTGCCAAGATGCTTGGGGTTGGCTTGCCGAAGCAACAGAAGCTGCAGGGTGATTGCCTACATATTCTGGAATGTAAGGCGAATGGTACGAAGCAGTATGCATGACTTGCTTCGGCTGACTCTGTTGCGCTGCAGCTTCTGCTATCTCCTTTTGCTTCTGGATGGTAACATGGCACATCCTGGGGGTATGGCCCTTGTCTTCACCACAGAATAGGCAGTAAATTTTTCTTGGCTGATCCCCAAATCTTCCCCCGAAGCCCCTGGCGCCTCTGCCCCTTGGCGCTGGCGGCCGGAAAGAGCTTTGCTGCTGCCCCGAAGCTTGCGAGGAGTACTATGGCCTTTGCTGTTGACTCCCTCTATCATCACTTTGAGTAGAGTTGTGAATTGACCTGACGTGCCTCGGATGGAATCTTCCTCCGAAGCCCCTGGTCATTTCAGAGAACCTGAATGCTTCCTCCCTTCTTTGGCGAAAGTCATTGTCAGCTCGAATATACTCGTCCATCTTCTAGAGCAGCTTCTCCAAAGTTTGAGGAGGCTTCCTGGCAAAGTATTGAGCTAAAGGTCCTGGCCGAAGTCCCTTGATCACGGCCTTAATGACAATTTCACTGGGCACTATTGGTGCCTGTGCCCTCAGACGCAGGAACCTTCGGACATACGCCTGAAGGTATTCTTCGTGGTCCTGGGTGCACTGGAATAAAGCTTGAGCAGTGACCGGCTTCGTCTGAAACCCTTGGAAGCTGGTTATCAACATGTCCTTCAGCTTTTACCATGAGGTGATTGTTCCTTGTCGAAGAGAGGAGTACCAGGTTTGTGCAACACTCTTGACAGCCATGACGAAAGATTTTGCCATGACTGCAGTATTGCCACCATACGCAGATATGGTTGCTTCATAGCTCATCAAGAATTGCTTCGGGTCTGAATGACCGTCGTACATGGGGAGCTGGGGTGGCTTGTAAGACTGGGGCCATGGTGTAGCCTGCAGTTCTGTTGACAGAGGAGAAGCATCATCAAAAGCAAAATTTCCATGATGGAAATCTTCATACCAATCGTCCTCATTGTAGAAGCCCTCCTGATGAAGCTCTCTGCGCGGAGGCCTTCGGTTCTGGTCATCTTGAGCAAGATGACGAACTTCTTCCGAAGCTTCATCTATCCGCCTCTGTAGGTCAGCTAGACGAGCCATCTTTTCCTTCTTTCGTTGAACCTATTGATGGAGCATCTCCAGGTTTTGGATTTCTTGATCCAAGTCGTCCTCCGGAGGCGTTGGACTGGTGGCCTTCCTCTTCTGGCTTTGGGCCTCCCTAAGAGAAAGGACATCCTGATTGGGGTCCAGCGGCTGCAGAGTGGCAGCCCCTGTTGCTGAAGCTTTTTTCGGCGGCATGACGAACGTGATGCTTGCCGAAGGTGTTCAAAACTCAAAAAATGGAAGTGAGTTCACCGGAGGTGGGCGCCAATGTTGGTGACTTGTTCTCAAATGCTAAGAGTTAAGAACAAGGCAACATAAAAAGTGTTAAATGTTAAAGTCCTTCGTCCTTCAAGACATTATGTACCTTCAGATATAATGAATTCCGGACGAAGGTTACGAAGGAAGAAACCTTCGTAAATTCGACAGATGATAAAGAAGAATGCATATATGAAATACAAATAATAATGCAGATATTATCATCAACTTATCTTTTATTTGCATTATCATATCCATAATAACAAATTATAAATATACCTTCGGATTGACGGAAAGTAAAGGTACAGGCGTGATGCGGAAAGCGAATGCCAAGTCAGCGTGAACAGTACGGGAGTACTGTTCATCTATTTATAGGCACGAGGCGCAACCCGTGTAGAATTACATTAATGCCCTTTACATTTATCAATAACTCTGTAGTTATTCTTCGAGGTCTAATTTGGCTTTTCATCTTTAAGTCGGTTCCCCTTTTCTGCTGTCATGCCGAAGCTTTTCCGCGCATAGCTTCGTGATCATCTTGTCCTTCGTCATAATCACTTTTCGTCCCACTCAAGCTTCGTCCTGACCATACTCTTGTATACCCACAACCCGTTTCCGAAGATACCTGTTCACATATTTCACTTGGAAACCATTGTCAAATCATGTTTTTGAGGACCTTCGGAAGCCGAAGGCCCCCAACACCTTCGATGTGGTCGAATACTTCACAAAATGGATCGAGGCAAGGTAGTCTCCATCATCACCTCTAGAACAGCGTAGAAATTCTTTTAGCAAAACATTGTCTGCTGGTTCAGAGTGCCCTCCGAAGTCCCGGTTGACAACGGGAAGCATTTTGACAACCAATGTTTTTGAGATTTTTGCTCTTCTATTGAGAACAAAATCAACATCACCTCTATATATATCGTCCCCAATCAAATGGAGCAGTAGAGAGAGCCAACTGCAAATTCTTCATGTCTGCCAAAGAAACGACTACTCAAAGACAAAAAAAGGAAAATGGGCAGAGCAACTGCCAGAAGTCCTATGCTCACTAAACACGACAGAGACCAGGCCAACAGGATTTGCTCCGTTCAAACTAATGTTTGGGCCGAAGCCATGACCCTGCAAGAACTCAAATTCAGTTTCCCTTGAAAAGAGAGCAACTCCATCCTGAAGGTTGATGAATCAATAACAAAATACCTACTCAAACAATGTAGGGTTGAAGCCCTCAGCACCATCAATAAGTAACAAGAGCAAACGAAGGCATGGCGAGACAAACTAGTCAAGACCAAGAAGTTCGATGTAGGCGACCTAGTCCTCATTCACACCCCACGAACCTAGTAAAAAGGCAAGCTTGAGCCAAAGTGGGAAGGCCCCTACATTATCTCCAAGAAGACCTCTCCAAACTTCTACAAATTAGCCAACCAGTCAGGGATAGATTTGGAACATAGCTAGAATGTAGACAACCTACACAAGTTCTACATATGAGACTCACTTCCAGAGGGGCTACAGAAAAATGCCCTAGTAATTTTACTTTTTCCATTTAAGAGCATGTGAACCTAGGCCCGTAATCTTTTCCTCACAAAGGGGCTAAGATTTTTGATGAAGCAGAGCCTTGTAATAAAAGGATAGATTCACCCTGTGAACTCTCACCTATCGAAAAGACTCGTACTCGAGTCCTAACATTCAACAACCGCAAGTCACCATGACAGTATACAAAAAGCCTAACTATCATGTGCGACAACCATAAATCTACGCAAAAGTCATCTAAGGGTACAACCGGATTAGCACTAAATAAGTGTGAAGTCACCTAAGGGCGCGAAGTTGTCTAAGGACAGAACCGGATTTAGATAAAATTCTGCCAAAGTTATCCAAGGATGCGAAGTAATCGAAGGATGCGGCCGGATTCAGATAACATCTTAGCGAAGTCACCTAAGGGTGTGAAGTCATCGATGGTCACACGCAGATTCAAACAAAATTCTATCAAAGTCACCTAAGGGTGCGAAGTCGTCTAAAAACGCGCAAGAATATGTGGCAAGAAGTGATAGAAAGGCACAACCAATTGTGCGAAGATGGGTGCAGCCTAGCCGACTCTAAATCAGCGCAAAAGACAGTTAAAAGGGTATAAAAAGTAACCCAAAAATGCAACATGCACAAAAAAATCTAACAACGCCAAAGGCCAAACGCGCCCTCACATCGGCCCCTAATCGGCAAGGGGGGCAAAGGCAGGGGAACAAGACCCAGCTACCTGTAATCAAAAAGCAGCAGCTCAAGCTCTTCACCCCTAAATAAACACCTAGTTTCATCCTAGCGAAGACAAGAACCACCGACAAAAAACCACCAAGTTTTTGCATACTTCGAAGTCCCGGCTTCTGTCATGGCTGACGAAGTCAGCGCGATGATATTCCCTGAAGCTGGGCGAAGGCACTTGCCCTTCAATATTTTCTCCCAAAGCGGGCACCCCGCTACCGAAGTCGGAACGATTAGCCAGCAAGGGCTCCCCTTTTTCTATTGCAAGAGGAGCCGATGACACTTCATCAAGAAGCGCAAAACACACTAATTTGTCCTTGATATTTAAGGACTCCTCTAACCCAAACAACATATAAATTTCAATAGATTCCACTGATGGACTACGACGGTTCGGAGAAACAAAAATTGCATCAACTTCTGTCTCCATCGTACCATCAATAACCAGCAAAATGTGCTGCATAGGCCCTAGCAACAGAACCTGCACAAACACCAATCATTGCATTGGTCAAGAAAAAATGCTTTGTTTTTACACAAGTCGTCACACTAAAAACATAAACAACCTGACTACTTTCAATGTTAGTAGCCTTCGTCGCGTTAGCTCCACTACTCTGATCTCCGCGAGTAACATCTGTGTCGGACAAAAATAAGGAAAGTACGAAAGCAGGGGAAAAATAGCAGCAATCACCTTCTCCACATCCTGGCTCGCGCGTTCACGTACAATTCCAATGCCATGCGGCTCCCACATCATGTCAAACAGCACGCCAGCAGGCCTTTGCATATCAACATCTTCGACCTTGTACATTTCAAAGCCGGGAACCCGAAATGATTGAAATGATGGCAGGCCTTGCGCGCAAAAGCATTGGTGGTCCGTTCGTGTGTCACTTGGGCTGAGTACGACATGAGGCCTTCAACAACGAGGCTAAGATTTTCGATTTCATCCTACAGGCTACAGCCGATGGAAGAATCGAGCCCTCGCTCGGGTTCTCACCAACATCGTAAAATAAATGTAAATACCTAAGCCCCAAACTTACGATGTGTGTCATGCAGCTGAATGTGCACCGCCCGCACACTGCTGTGAAGGGAGGCCTCCGCCTCATCATATTCCCTTCGCAGCTCTTTCAACTCTGTGTTAGCGAGACACATTCGTTCGGAGCAAAGGCAATGTGTAGCTTTCATAGTGGATGCAACCACCACAACTGGGGAAGATGTCTTTGCCAATGTTGCAATAGGCATGGAAGGAGTGCCCCCTACCGCGAGGGCCAAAACCATGCTAGCTAAAGTGACTAGGTGCACTTCATGGGGGCTATCAAAGACCCTAGCTTGGCATGTCATTCCTTCTAAGGTTCAACCAGGCGCACATGTTCCCTCTTCTTTGACCCCTTCAAGGCGCTCTCCATTTTAGCTGATACAATAGTATCAATGTTATGCCCATAAGGAAACACTTTCAAGGACTGCACTAGCCTAGACATAATAAAGTCCTCGCTAGAGGCCCGAGGAATAGGTACGGTACACCTCTAGGCAACTTACCCCGGGTAACTTTCAGCATTCGCGTCGATTCCTACTTCAAGGTCGACGCAGCCATGACTTCCCCCGGCTTCGAGAACGTTGCAGCCAAGTCTTCGCAGAAACCAGCTGTTGCTATTGTTGCACCGAACCCTTTGTCCCTCACGACCCCATCGGGTTAGCAAAAGTTGTTCAAGTTTTCTTATTTTTATTCGACCTCGGAGACACCCCTTCCTTTCGAGGTCCCCTTGTCCGCCAGCACACCCTTCACACGACGCCTTTTCTTGCTCGCCACCTCCTCAATGTCTTTGGAGACTTCCTCCAGATACAGCCCACACTATCGGAATCCGACTCTTTGTCGAGTGCATGCGTATTTGCCGAGTGTTTTTTGTTGGGCACTCGACAAAGTAATCTTTGCCGAGTATCGCAGGTATAGACAGACTCTCGGCAAAGACCTCTTCGCCGAGTGTCAAACTCTCGGTGAACGCCGGCGCTCGGCAAAGGGCCGTCAGCAGTGGTCTATAGCTGACGGCTGTTAACTTTGCCGAGCGCCATCCTTAGACACTCGGCAAAGAAACTACTTTGTCGAGTGTCCCAAGACCGACACTCGACAAACTATTCTTTGCCGAGTGCCAACTTTGGACACTCGGCAAAGTATATTTTAATTTTTTTCTTTTACTAACCAAACTTTTTGTGGTTTGTTCCTACACTATGTAAAATTAAATGTTCCATTTTGGCACAATTATAAAAGTGTTTGCTATAACTATTGGATTTTATTCGTTTAATTGAATTTCCTCGAATAATTCAGATTTGAACTGCAAGTGACTCGAAACATGGAAAACTGTGAATGTAAAAATGATATCCATGTTATTTAGCATAAGTTACACACTACATAACCCTGAACTTGCCATCCAGTTGTTTAAAGATTATATAAAATATAAAGTCAGAAAATCTTGAAACTTGTCCACATGTCATGATATCATATGTAGAGGCTATGATAAAAAGTTGAAACTGTTTCGTGAAAGTTATCATGCAGTGTGTGGAGAAACCTAGCCGGTCTACATTGAAGTTCTATAATTTCATATGTAGGACACTTAGGTTTCCACACATAGTGTGTGATAACTTTCACTAAACATTTTTAATTTTTTATCACAACCTCTACATATGATATCATGACATGTGGACAAGTTTCATGATTTTCAGACTTTGTTTGTGTTTTATACAATTTTTAAACAACTGGATGGCAAGTTCATGGTCATGTTTCGTGAGCATTGTTGGGGGCCTTCGCCTTTTGAAGGTCCTCAAAAACATGTTTAACCATTGGTTACCAAGTATTGCATGAGCTTCGGTACCAGAACACGTTCGATATAGGACATTGGAGGGGCGACGAAGCTAACTTCGTCATAGCGACACAGGGAGACGAAGCAAGGAGGAGTCATCCTGAATGCTGAAAGCAAAGGACAATGTTGCCCTTGTATTATTTGTAAATCCTGTGTGTAATCCTTGTGGGTGTAAATGTAATTTTGAACGAAGCTATACGATTCCATATAAATAGATGAATAGTGCCCTGCATAAAGTACCTTTTGAAGGGCCAAATAATTGTTGTGTGTAATCTTTTCTCTAAAGCACCTTCGCTCTAATTCATTCTCTAGAGCCGAAGGTACGATTGTAAATTCATTATACGAAAGAGGAAATATGATATTGATACATTGAGTCGAGTCTTTATGTTAAAATTCTTTTTACATTCTTCACCTATTTATGCAATCAAGTCATGACTTATCCGGTTAAGTTTCGACCTTCGTCTTCGAAGGAGTTGTTCCGAAGGGATGACAACTTAAGGACGAAGGTTGTTTATCTTTTTAACATTGTGTTGCCTTGTTTTTTATTGTATATAGCAATCAGGAACAAGTGACCAACATTGGCGCCCACCTCCGGTGAACTCATCAACGACCACCTTCGTCATGACGCCGAAGAAAACAACGGCGCCAGGGGCTGTTCTTGCTCCTCTGGATACCAATTCTTGCTCCTCTGGATACCAATCAGGATGGAATCCTCCTAGGAGAGGCCCGAAGCCAGAAAAGGAAGGCTGCTAGACCAACCCCATAAGATGAGGAGCTAGATCAAGAGATCAGCAACCTTGAAGCCATACACCGACAAGTGGAGAAGAGAAGAGAGAAGATGCTTCGTTTGTCTGAGCTACAAAAGAAGATCGATGAAGCAGCTGTTGAAATGCACCATATTGCACAAGATACTGAACAAGGGTATCGACCACAACAAAGAGACCTTCGTCAAGAAGGCCCCAGCCACGAAGATATGTGGTATGAAGATTTTAAACATGACAATATTGCTTTCGATGACGCTTCTCCTCTATCTACAAACCTGCAGGCAGTGTCATGGCCACCTTCGTACAAGCCACCCCAATTACCCATGTACGATGGCCATTCTAACCCGAAGCAATTTCTCATGACCTATGAAGCAACCATATCTTCCTATGGTGGCAATACAACTATCATGGTCAAGTCCTTCATCATGGCAGTCAGGAGTGTTGCCCAAACTTGGTACTCCTCTCTAAGGCTAGGAACAATTACATCTTGACAGAAACTGAAGGACATGTTGATTACGAGTTTTTAGAGGTTTCAGATGAAGCCGGTAACTTCTCAGGCCTTGTTCCAGTGCACACAAGACCATGAGGAATATTTACAGGCTTACGTTCAAAGGTTTTTGCATCTCAGAGCCCAGGCACCAACGGTGCTAAATGAAATTGTCATTGAAGCAATGATCAAGGGGATTCAGCGAGGTCCAACGACACAATATTTTGCTAGAAAACCCCCTCAAACTCTAGAGAAGATTCTCCAAAAATGGATGAGTATATCAGGGCCGATAATGATTTTCGACAAAGAAGGGAGGAAGCTTACATGTACTCTAAGATGATCAGGGGCTTCGGGTGAAGGTTTCATCCAAGATATGTTAGAACAATCCACAACCTAGGCCAAATTGACGACAAAAACAACCATAATCAAGGGCAGCATGGTAACTCCCAGTCAATAGGGATGCACCAGAGTTATACTACCATCTCCAAGAGGCAGAGGAGAACGAAGGTTCGGAGGAAAATACAACTCCTAGCCAAGAAGACTATTATGCCTGATCTGTGGAGAAGACAAGGGACACACAACAATTACTTGCCAAGTCACAATACAAAAGCAGAAGGAAATAGTTGAGGCCGAAGCACGGCAGAATCTGTCGAAGCAAGTTCTTCATACTTCTTCGTACTACTCTCCATACATCCCAGAGTATGTATGCAACCAATAGCCACGTCCATTGTCTACAGCTTCAGTTGCCTCAACAAGTCACTCTCCAGCTATGTGGGCCTTACCTCAACCACCTGCACCAGTTCCAACTTCATCTTACAATCAGCAGCCTTAGGGGTAATATCAATATTAGCAGCAGCGTGACGCGAGGGAAGAGTCCGAAGCTCGAACAGACAACAACATTGTTCCGGAATCCAAACATATCTACTGAAGCACCAGAGGGGCTGGGTCAAGAATTCGAAGCATATCTACTATAATTTTTGTTTCTTTTGCTCTACATTTTGCCTCAAAAAAACTTTAAGAAGGGACATCCTTTGACACTTTGTAATAAATTTGAGGTTAGACCATCGAGTGTAACAAAAGTGCTAAAGAAGCTCCAAAGTCGTTCCTAAGGGGATGCAGAGCTAAAATACCACCTAGTAAAGGTGAAGAAGCTACAAAGTCGTTCCTAAGAGGATGCAGAGCTAAAATACTACCTAGTAAAGGCGAAGAAGCTCAAAAGTCGCTCATAAGGGGATGCAGAGCTAAAATACGACCTAGTAAAGGTGAAGAAGCTCCAAAGTCGTTGCTAAGGGGATGCAAAGCTAAAATACCACCTAGTAAAAGTGAAGAGACTCCAAAGTCGTTTCTAAAGGGATGCAAAGTCTTATTATAATATTTTTTATATCATCATATTAACCCAAGCATCTTTGCATTATATCATCGCATCATTTTGCATCATACCATAATGCATCATCTTGCATCAACCATGAAGAGAAAAAGGGGAATTGCTCCTCCATCTGCAAATGTGGCTTAGCTACAGAGCAAAATACGTGTTTCTTGAGAAATCATGGACTAAAAATAGGAGTACAAAGGAAGGGAAAGATGCTACATCTTCAATAGTCATCATCATCAACAGTTAGTTCTGATATTGGGGCAATCTAACTGAATGGTCGTCATCGTCCTTATCTTATCTTATGGTTTTTTGTTTTCTCCCACTGATTTTGATTCTTTGTTAGAAGTAATTCTCTTAGAGAAGTGATTATGTGGCTGAAAGCGATTCTCAAATGAAACCATATAATAAACTCTATTGAAAGTCCGACTATGTGGTGGGAGTGGAATAGGAGAAGCATCTTTTGTCAGCTCCCAGCCCCTAGTTCATTTTGAGTTCATTTTGTAGAATCATTTCGGGGAATTCACTCTAGGAGTAATTCTCAGAAAGTTGTTGTTTGACAGAGCTCTATAGATTCACTCCATAGAATCTGGGAGCAGAGCTGTACCAAACGGGTCTTAGTTGTTCTGGCTATCTGTCTTGATATATGTAAATTGGTATCCCTAGTGAAGTCTGAGTGGCAGATCCTATATGTACTTTCTTAAAAGGAGAGTAATATTCTCATTTCAAAAAAGCATTTAATGTTTGATTGTCACTCATCTTCTAGGCAACAATCATTCTATCATATAGATTGTAATCTTGTTAGATTTATAAAGAGAGAAACAAACTGAGCCTCTAGTAGTAGACTTATGTACTATATACTTTATTTCTTTACTTTGAAAATATACACATATAAGTCGTTTTAAGGTTAGTATATTTTTAATATTAATTAATTAAAATTAAATTCATATATCTAAGATCGTGAAAATAAAAAATGAAGAAAACACAAAAAAAAATCGCACGCGCGCACACACATATATATATGGAGAAGGTAATGTAAGCCCGAGGGCTTCCATTGGTACGGGAAGCCCTTGCCAGGTATGCCCCCGTGGTGTATAGACACTAGTTCTGGCTCGGACGGATTTCACCGTAAAACGAACCAAAACAGCATAAATCAGTATGAGTTTTAGCGTAAATCATAGATTTGTTTCGTAACGGTGAATAGGCCCAAAATTACGACGTGGAAATCGCGCGCGTCCGATCGAACGTGGGTTTTGGCTCGGGCGGATTTTCGGCGTAAAACATGAAGTAAATTGGTACGAATTTTAACATAAATTATAGATCTGTTTCGTAACTATGTATGGAGCCTAAATTACGGCATGAAAATCGCACACATCCAATCTTGCGTGGATTCTGGCTTATGCGGATTTAAGACCAAAACATCATAATGAGTACGGATTTATGTGTAAACCATCAATCAGTTTTGTAACGACGAATGTAGCCCGATTGTATCTCTCTTCACACAAGATTACCGAAAAACGCATCAAGAAGTGTTGTAAATTGGCATAAAACGCATCAATAAATGTCGTAAATTGGTGTAAAATGCAACAAGTGATTTGAGGTAATTGTAGCTAAAAACACAACAAGAAGTATCATAAAATTCATTTGATGTATAGTCTATATGCACTACTCACTCGGCAAAGCCTGGAAAACACTTGACGAAGGCTTTGCCAAGTATAACACTCTTGCAAAGAAATCTCGGCGAACTGTACATCAGCAACAGTTTCTTTGCCGAGTACTTTTTATCGGACACTTGTCAAAGACTTTACTAAGTGTCACCCGATACTTGGCAAAGAAAAATCGTCGTCACGACGCCAGATAACGGCGACAGAGCATGTGCCGAGTGCCCACAAAGTGACACTCAGCAAAGGCTCATTCTTTGTCGAGTGTCCACTGTACTGACATTCGGCAAAGAAGCTCCCTGTGGGCCCCTTTACCAGGTCCTTTGCCGAGTGTATTAGGTGCCACTCGACAAAGGCTCGCTCTTTGTCGAGAGCCCGCCGGACTAGCACTCGGCAAAGGATCACCAACGGCCCCTTTGTCAGTTCCTTTGCCGAGTGCTTAGGCTACAACACTCGGCAAAGGGGCTACATTGAATCTCTATGATTTCATGTGTTGAACACTTAGGTTTCTACACATAGTATGTCACAACTTTATCAAAATATTGTTAAATTTTTATCACAACCTCTACATATGATATCATGACATGTGGACAAGTTTCATACTTTTCTGACTTGACTTTATTTATGTTTTATACAATTTTTAAACTTTCCGGCTTGACTTTATTTGTGTTTTATACAATTTTTAAACAACTTGTTTGCAAGTTCACAGTCATGTTACGTGAGCATGGTGCTCGAAAATTCCGGGTTGCTCCCTAAATCGGCCGTAACTTGTGCTAAATAACATGAATATCAATTTTGCATTCACGATTTTCCATTTTCGAGTGACTTGCGGTTCAAATCTGAATTATCTGAGTAAATTCAATTAAAATAACAAAATCTAATAGTTATAGTAAACACTTTTATAATTGTGCCCAAATGAAACATGTAAGTCTACATAGTGTAGAAACAAACCACAAAAAGTTTGGTTAGAAAAAGAAAAAATAAAAATGTACTTTGCCGAGTGTCAATGTAGGCACTCGGCAAAGCATGGTTTGTCGAGTGTCGACAGGGTGACACTCGGCAAAGTAACTTCTTTGCTGAGTGCCAACGCATGACGCTGGACAAAAGTAACGGTCGTCAGCTATAGACGGCTGCTGACGGCCCTTTGCCGAGCGTCTCCATTCCCCGAGTGTGTGACACTCAGCAAAGAGGTCTTTGCCGAGTGTCTGTCGATGTCGAGTGTTCTACTCTCGGTAAACAGGGTCGTTACCGAGAGTGTGACTTGCGACACTCGATAAAGCGCCGAGCATCCGGTAAAGAGTAGGATTCCGGTAATGATGGTCTCGCCAGAACAATGGGCTTATGGCGTAAACCCAATATTTGAGCTTGTGGCGTAAAGCAGCTTGCTCGTTAGCGTGCATGACCGCTTGTGCGTTGGAAGCTGAAATTTACGGGAAAAAAAAGGATTAGAAAAATTTAGAAGAGAGCATGAATGCGAGTATGAATTTCACTGGTCAATGCTATACGGTTATACCTTGAACGTATTGTAGCATGTGGAAGCAAATTAAAGGTGAGCTACGTCTTGCTATACGGTTATATCCCCAATTGATGACCATAAAGTGTTATCAGTATGATGGCCACCTATTGTTTCAACCATAAACAACATTACCAGTTAAGAAAAATCATCTGAGTTTGAATAAGTAAATAAAAGTCAAATAAAAGAGGATTCAACATATCATCACTTAAGATGTCAAAGGTAATTGAATGATGCCCCCGGGATACCAAATAGATGCAGAAAATCTAGTTTCTGCAATCAGACAAGACGAACACAATATGAATTACCCGTATTGTTTGTTATGCAACCAGCAATGCCATAATCCAATGACATGTGTCCATTAGTTCGTCATACTCATTAATCATTGCCCTATTGGAAAATGAGGCTATGTTCTTCCGGAAACTGCATTGAAGAGTTCTAGCGCAACAACATACCTCAAGCATACAGAGAGGGCAATCACCAACGTAGAGCATCTTGATCCTCCAAGTTTCAGATTTGCTACTGCCCTTGAAGTCCGATGTAGGGGCCACGGAATGAACCTGGCACCTGCAAGCTGATGTACAATTCGTGCTTAATAACCTGATCTTACACACATGCCTAGCACTACATACTTGTGTAATCATAGAGGTATAAAAAGTGGTATTATGTTATCGTATATCAATTTAAATACAACTGGCACGAAGACACTGAAATGAACAGGTCTGAATCATATTTTGGTTACTTGTTAGCTGTTTCGAGTCAGTCTTTACCTTCACACATTATGCTCACCACGAAGAACATAAACAGCCCACCTCTGCAGCACCCTGCACAAATCAAACAAGGAATGCCGTTTTTTAGAAGAAATTCTAGTATGGATACCACCCAAACTGAAAAGCTTCTTCTCAGTCTCAACTAACTATGAAGTAGGTATTGGATTTTGCAGATCTCATCTCCATTACTAGAATAGAGTTCATGCAGATCCCATCTCCATTACTAGAATAGATGCATTTATGTTCCTTCGGCATTCGGGTGCTGTGAATCATGAATCCTTGAGTAATATTTCACCATGTTCTAACACATCTACCTTCCTAATTCTGACAGCAACAATTTATCTTGCTCTTTTTATGGTAAGTACCTAAGTGCTTGTTAAGTAAATATGGATTATCCAGATGTCCTTGTCTAATTTGTGACATAAATCTTACTAGAGAAAAGACACTGAATACTGAGAAGAATACTGAGACATAATGATGTGGTAAACTGCAATTCCTGTTCTATATATACAGTAATGCATACAGTGGGATCTTGCAGCTGGAAAATTTGAAGAAAAAGACAATTTTGCTGTTTGTGGAGCTCAACAAATGCCCTCTAATTACTGTATTGATTAAGCTTTATTCAGGTGAAGTATATTCAAGCCCTACTAAGCTACATGTTGGCATTCTCTATGTTTTCTCTACTGATCATTCAGATGTCTAGGATCATGTGTCTAAAATTACTAAAACGACGCCAACTATTTATGTTCCACTCAACTACAAAAAATCAGTACCTGTATAATGACCAAAAGGAAATATAGTAGACTTATAATCCTTATAAAAGGACAGTTGGATTTACCGTCTCACAAATTTGTTCTAGGTCTTCATTTTTTCAGAGGTTATGACTTTGAAGATCTTGAATCTATGGTTGAAGAAATAGCCAGAGCATTCAAGACAAAGGTGCTAATATGTAACTATAGATGCGAGCTCATAATATAGATGGCCAAATGGGTCGTGCCTGATGGGCCAGTCCGAAGCACGATCCGTTTAATAGTGACGGGCCGGGCCAGGCCCAACACGAGAGTCGTGCCGTGCTTGGGCCGCTGCCTCGGTCGCAGTGCCGGCCCGGCCCGGCCCGACACGATTATATATTTTTATTTTATAAAACATAGTATATATATATTTAGATTTTATATTTGCTATTAACAACAAATGTACTATAGTTCTATTGGTTAGTCTTCTTCATGTAGTGTATTGAACCTTGTAGAGGGAGGTCTTAGGTTCAAAACCTCACTCACGCACAGTTTTTTGTTATTTTTCCTGATTTAATGGGACAACGTGGCCAAATTAACGGGCCGGCCTGGCACGACTACCAGACCACCGTGACTGGGCCGCGGCTGCGGCACGCGGGCCTGTCAGACACGACCCGATTAACCGTTGGAACTACCAGGCCACCGTGCCTGGGCTGCGGCTGCGGCACGCGGGCCCGTCGGACACGGCCCGATTAACCGTCGGGCCTAACGGGCCCGTGCCGGGCCGGTCCGAGCCGCCCGTTTGGCCAACTATAGCTCATAATGCCATGTGCAAAAAATGCAGGAACCATGTAGCAAGAGAAGGGAATTTTTTTGTTACCCTAATCTGTCCAGCAAGTCCAACATGAAGTCTAATTCCCTCCAACATAGAATATTTAGAATGATTGGCGCACATTTTACTGGAGCATACACTCTATGCAGCGTCAAATAAAAACGACAGGCCATTAAGACAAACCAAGTCTAAGACATACCACATGAATAAGGGTTATCCAAAATACTGTTCAAATTGCCTAAGGCAATTCAAACAAAGTACACATCACGCACTACATGGTATAAGCACAAGGCTTAGAAAACATCAGCTTTCCTAGGTTGTCTAAATAACATGGTGGTGGCTTGTATTTTATGCCTTATTAAGAACACAACAACAAACATGGTCACTTGAAGCTTACACAACATACTTGTACAATAATATGGCTACAATTTTTGGACACTAAAGTAATAGCAGAAAATGCACGAAATATGCTCATTCTAGAGGTGAATGGGCTATCTGTACCAGAAGGAAGCAAGATCTGAGATTGGCTCTCTGCATGTTCTTACCAAATCGATAGCATCACCATAAAATTGCTAGATTCTTCACCTCACAAGACACATGTAAATTTCAACTATTCACAAACTTCGACTCTGGCTTTCCATATAAACTCTTACAGGATTCAGAAAGTGCACATGGAATATCTAGCAACAGAAACAGCTCCGACTTCTCCTTAACGACGCCTCGTGGTCGTGGTCGTGTTGTCCGGATTGGATCTACAGACTAGATAGGACCAGATCAGCACAGAGTTGGGGGAGCAAAGAGGGAAGAGAAGGGCCCGAGGAGCACAGAGTTGGGGGGGTGCAAAGCCTTTGCACGCAGATCCGGGCGCCGCCTGGCCGCAGGCGGGGTGCGGTCGCGTGCTCGCCAGATCCTGCTACCACCGTCCTTCTCCTTGCCTTCCACTGCAGACGCCGGAGCGGGAGGCAGTAGAGGCCTGGCGGAGAGGCGGGGCAGCGGGAGACGAGTAGAGGCGGTGGGGAAAGGGTGGCCGACTACACGGGGGGGCACTCGCCCGTGGCAGCCATAGGGGAGGCGAAGGGTGTGCGGGGTTGCAGAGCGGCATGAGGCGACGGGGGAGGCGCGACTGGCAGCGGAAGCCGGGCGGTGCACGGAGATGACGGCGAGAGGTGGGGGCGATGGCGACGGTGGATTGTGATGGACAAGAGCGGTTTAGGTTTTTGCGTGCGGATGGGGATCAGGTTGGGGTGGGTGGTGGATTCAGGTCCATGCGGGGATTCGGTTGTATAGGATAGGATTGGTGCGTATGGACCGAAGATTTGACCGCTGCTTCCGCTCGTCTGCTGCTACAATTACTGCCGGCCCACTTTTGGCCATATCGACCGCCGTGCCTATCCCTGCGGCTGACTGACCCATGATCGTTGCACTTAATTGGTACTGTTGGGTCATGCGCATGGCTGCCTCGAGTCGCGACACTGGTTCCGCAGTCGAGAAGACGCGGCATTGGCGCAAGTGTCGGTGCGGTTTCTTTGCACGCAGTAACCGTCGCGCCGGTTGCATGACATGCGGGCCTGGGCCTTCATGCTGACCCACCGGATGCGATGAAGCCGAAAGGGTGCACAACCGTGGCGCGGTTGCACGCCTCTTGCATAGCGGTCTGCCCTTTCGACCGCTGGTTTCGGCGAGGATGGAGGAGTGCTTATAACCGCGGGGCGGTTACATGCTCCGCGTGCGGCGGTTTGCCTTCTTCGTGTTTCGGGTCAGCCCGCATGACGTGTGGGACCCAGCCCTCGTGTCGCAAGGTGGGAACCCTGGAGCACGTCGGTGGAGACTTTGCCCGTGACGCTGTCTGAGGCCGGGCCAGATTCCGCCGAGGGTGGAAATGACGCCGAGGGTGCTGCTCCTCCCCCTGCCGATGTCTGAACCTGCAGGAACAGTTTGTCTGAAGCACGCGTACGTTTTTCGCGGCCGCTGAGGCCTAAACATTTTTATTGTCGTATTATAAAGCTGTGTTTTCTTTCCTCTCGTTTCGAGCATTAGGACTTGTTCGTCGGTAACAGAATCGCTTATCCGAGCGAGAGTTACTTTTTGCGGAAGGTGATGAGTGAGGTATCCGTATCCCGGAGGCGTAGGAGTCCCTCAGCTCGGTCGGCCTTGCCGCTTACGTGCTCTCTCATTCGGTTGTAGGATTCTGTTATCGATATAGTCGAAAGTCGTTTTGGTAGAAAACTTTTCCTTTGGTAGAAAACTTTTCTGAGGAAAATTTTGACACAGAGGGGGCTCCCCCCTTCTAGCCCCCGAGGGAGGGTCGGGCTTTGCCAGGCAAGGCTGATCCTTCCTTGACGGTTAGAATTTATTTGTGTATGTAAAGAAAAACGAGGTATATGAACGACTTGAAACATCTTAAGGGTAGAAGCGACGTAGCTGTTGGATGTTCCAAGCGTTGCGGTAGACCTCGCCTTGATCGTTGGCCAGCTTGTATGTTTCGGGCTTCAAAATCTTGGCGATGATGAATGGCCCTTCCCAGGGAGGAGTAAGCTTGTGGCGCCTTCGGGCGTCTTGTCGGAGCCGAAGTACCAAGTCTCCCACCTGGAAGCCTCAGGGCAGAACCCTTCGGGCGTGGTAGCATCACAGAGACTGCTGATACCGTGCCGAGTGTAGTAAGGCCACGTCTCGAGCCTCTTCCAGCTGGTCCAATGAATCTTCTCGGCTAGTCTGGTTGCTTCGGTCGTCGTACGCCTTTGTCCTCGGGGAACTGTATTCTAAGTCCGTGGGTAGGACGACCTCGGCCCCATAGACTAGAAAGAACGACAAGAAACTCGTGGACCGGCTCGGCGTCGTCCTTAGACTCCAGACCACCGAGGGTAGCTCTTTCATCCACCGCTTGCCAAACTTGTTGAGGTCGTTGTAGATCCTCGATTTTAGTCCCTGCAAAATCATACCGTTGGCACGCTCCACCTGCCCATTCGTCATGGGGTGAGCTACGACGGCCCAGTCCACACGGATGTGGTGGTCCTCGCAGAAGTCCAGGAAATTCTTCCCAGTGAACTGCGTGCCATTGTCGGTGATGATGGAGTTCGGGACCCCAAAGCGATGGATGATGTTTGTGAAGAACGCCACTGCCTGCTCGGACCTGATGCTGGTTAAGGGTCGGACCTTGATCTAGTTGGAGAATTTGTCGATAGTGACCAGCAGGTGCGAGAAGCCCCCGGGTGCCTTCTGCAAGGGACCGACAAGGTCCAAACCCCACACGGCAAACAACCAGGTGATGGGTATTGTCTGCAGGGCCTGAGTGGGCAGGTGCGTCTGTCTCGCATAGAATTGACACCCTTGGCAGGAGCGTATAATCCTAGTGGCGTCGACCACCGCGGTCGGCCAGTAGAAACCTTGTCGGAAGGTGTTCCCAACGAGGGCTCGAGGTGCTGCATGGTGACCGCAAGCCCCCGAGTGTATCTCTTGCAACAGCTCTTGTCCTTCGGCGACGGATATGCATCGTTGGAGAATGCCCGAGGGGCTGCGGTGGTAGAGCTCCTTTTCATCACCCAGTAAAACGAATGACTTGGCGCGCCGAGCCAGTCGCCGAGCTTCGACCTTGTCGAGGGGTAGCTCTCCTCGGAGGAGATATTCTAGGTACGAGGTCTGCCAGTTCGGGTTTGGCGTGACCCCATTCCGCTCCCGCTCGATGCGTAGGGCTTCACCCTCGGCGGCCGAGGGTACCTCGGGCTGGGCTGAGGTCTCGTCGGGCTCGGGCGCGTCGTCGAGTTTGACGGATGGTTGATATATGTCTCTGGAGAAGACGTTCAGGGGAATTGTCGTCCGCCCCGAGGCTATTTTAGCCAGCTCATCCGCAGTCTCGTTGTACCGTCGAGCAACATGGTTGAGTTCCAGCCCGTGGAACTTATCCTCCAAGCGCCGAACTTCGTCGCAATAGGCCTCCATTTTTCGATCGCGGCAGTGGGAGTTCTTCATGACTTGGTCGATGACGAGCTGCGAGTCGCCCCGAGCGTCGAGGCGCCGAACCCCTAGCTCGACGGCGATGCGCAGCCCGTTAACCAAAGCCTCGTACTCGGCCACGTTGTTTGACGCCGGGAAATGGAGGCGAATCACGTAGCGCACATGTTTCCCGAGGGGTGAGATGAAGAGCAAGCCAGCACCTGCTCCAGTTTTCATCAGTGACCCATCGAAGTACATGGTCCAAAGTTCGGCTTGGATTGGAGCTGTCGGCAATTGGGTGTCGACCCATTCAGCCAAAAAGTCCGCCAAGGCTTGAGATTTTATGGCCTTCCGAGGAGCGAATGAAATTGTCTCGCCCATGAGTTCCACTGCCCACTTTGCTATCCTACCCGAGGCCTCTCGGCACTGGATGATCTCCCCCAGGGGGAAGGATGACACCACAGTCACCGGATGAGACTCGAAGTAGTGTCGTAATTTTCGCCGCGTCAGAATTACTGCGTACAGTAGCTTCTGGATTTGTGGGTAGCGGATCTTGGTCTCGAATAGCACCTCGCTGATGAAGTAGACCGACCTCTGGACGAGCAGTGCATGCCCTTCTTCTCGTCTCTCGACTACAATCGCAGCGCTGACCACCTGAGTGGTTGCGGCTACGTAGATCAAGAGGGCTTCTCCCGCAGCGGGGGGCACCAAGATGGGCGCATTAGTAAGGAGCGCCTTTAAGTTTCCGAGGGCTTCCTCGGCCTCGGGGGTCCAAGTGAAGTGCTCGGCCTTCCTTAAGAGGCGGTACAAGGGTAATCCTTTCTCGCCGAGGCGCGAGATGAAGCGGCTTAGAGCCGCAAGGCATCCCATGACCCTTTGTACTCCTTTCAGATCTTTGATAGGCCCCATGTTGGTGATGGTCGTGATTTTCTCTGGGTTGGCCTCTATGCCTCGCTCGGAGACGATGAACCCTAGGACATGCCTCGGGGGACTCCAAATACACACTTCTCGGGATTGAGTTTCACGCCTTTCGCTCTCAGACACTTGAATGTTGTCTCAAAGTCGGAGAGGAGGTCGGAGGCTTTCCTGGTCTTGACAACGATGTCATCGACGTAAGCCTCGACCATTCTGCCGATGTGCTCCCCGAATACGTGGTTCATGCACCTTTGGTATGTTGCACCTGCATTCCTCAAGCCAAATGGCATAGTAGTATACCAATACATGCCAAAAGGTGTGATCAAAGAAGTCGTGAGCTGGTCGGACTCTTTCATCTTGATTTGGTGATAACCTAAATAGGCGTCGATGAATGACAGGGTTTCGCACCCAGCAGTGGAGTCCACAATTTGATCGATGCGAGGCAGAGGGTAGAGAACCTTCGGACATGCTTTGTTTAGACCAGTATAGTCTACGCACATCCTCCATTTCCCACCTTTTTTCTTTACAAGCACAGGGTTAGCTAACCATTCGGGATGGAATACCTCTTTGATGAACCCTGCAGCCATCAACTTGTGAACCTCCTCGCCTATGGCCCTGCGCTTTTCTTCATCAAAACGGCGCAGGTGCTGCTTCACGGGTCGGGCGCCTGCTCGGATATCTAGCGAGTGCTCGGCGACATCCCTCGGTATGCCGGGCATGTCCGAGGGACTCCACGCAAAAGTTTCGGCGTTTGCGCGGAGAAAGTCGACGAGCACTGCTTCCTATTTGGGGTCGAGCTCGGAGCCGATCCAGACTTTCTTGTCAGCGTCATTGCTAGGGTCGAGAGGGACGGACTTAACCGCCTCAGCCGGTTCGAAGTTGCCGGCGTGGTGCTTCGCATCAGGCACCTCCTTGGAGAGGCACTCTAGGTCGGCGATGAGGGCCTCGAACTCGGCGAGGGCCTCAGCGTACTCCACGCACTCCACGCACTCCACGTCGCATTCGTACGTGTGTCGGTACGTGGATCCGACGGTTATGACCCCGTTGGGGCCTGGCATCTTGAGCTTGAGGTACGTGTAGTTGGGGACGACCATGAACTTGGCATAGCACGGTCTCCCTAGCACCGCATGGTAGGTCCCTCGGAACCCGACCACCTTGAACGTGAGGGTTTCCCTGCGGAAGTTGGAGGGAGTTCCGAAGTAGACAGGCAAATCAAGTTGCCCAAGGGGCAGGACACGCTTACCGAGGACGATCCCATGGAAGGGTGCTGCACCGGCCCAGATCGTGGATAGATCTATCCCCAAGAGCCCCAGGGTCTCGGCGTAGATGATTTTGAGGCTGCTACCTCCGTCCATGAGGACCTTGGTGAGCCTAGCGTTGCCGATGTCAGGGTCGACAACGAGCGGGTACCTTCCCGGGCTCGGTACGCAGTCGGGGTGGTCGCCTTGGTCGAAGGTGATGGGCTTGTCGGACCAGTCTAGGTAGATTGGCGCCGGCACCTTCACCGAGCAGACTTCCTGGCGCTCCTGCTTGCGGTGCCGAGCCGAGGCGTTCGCCACTTGCCCACCGTAGATCATGAAGCAGCCGTGGACCTCCGGGAACTCCTCTTCCTTGTTGCCCTCCTTCTTGTTGCCTTGGTCCTTGCCACCTTCCGCCAGGGGCCCGCCCTTATGGAAGTAGCGCCGAAGCATGACGCATTCTTCAAGGGTGTGCTTGACGGGACCCTGGTGGTAGGGGCATGACTCCTTGAGCATCTTGTCGAACAAGTTGGTCCCTCCGGGAGGCTTCCGTGGGTTCCTGTGCTCGGCAGCATTGATGAGATCCGCGTCAGCGGCGTCGCGCTTTGCTTGCGCCTTCTCCTTGGCCTTCTTCTTCGTGCCACGCTGGGCAGACGCCTTGAGGACGTCTTCCTTCTGCCTCTCCTGAGGCTGCTTGTCCTTCCGGAAGATGGCCTCGAACGCCTCCTGACCAGAGGCGAACTTGGTGGCTATGTCCATCAATTCGCTCGCCTTGGTGGGAGTCTTGCGCCCTAGTTTGCTCACCAGATCTCAGCAGGTGGTGCCGGCGAGGAACGCCCCGATGACGTCCGAGTCGGTGATGTTGGGTAGCTCGGTGCGCTGCTTTGAAAACCGTCGGATGTACTCTCGCAGGGATTCCCCTGGCTGCTGGCGGCAGCTTCAGAGATCCCATGAGTTCCCAGGGCGCACGTACGTACCTTGGAAGTTTCCAGCGAAGGCCTTGACCAGGTCGTCCCAGTTGGAGATCTGCATGGGAGGCAGATGCTCCAGCCAGGCCCGGGCAGCGTCGGAGAGGAACAGGGGGAGGTTGCGGATGATGAGGTTGTCGTCGTCCATCCCTCCCAGCTGGCATGCCAGCCGGTAGTCCGCAAGCCACAACTCCGGCCTTGTCTCCCCCGAGTACTTGGTGATGGTAGTCGAGGCCCGGAACCGAGCTGGGAACGGCGCCCGTCGTATGGCCCGGCTGAAGGCTCGCGGACCTGGTGGTTCGGGCGAGGGACTCCGATCCTCCTCACTGTCGTAGCGTCCTCCGCGCCTGGGGTGGTAGCCTCGGCGCACCTTCTCTTCGCGGCGGTGGTGCTCGTTGCCGACGCGATCCGGGGCTGCAGGCGTCCCGTCCCGCGTGCGCCCGGTGCGGACCAAGGCCTCCCGCATGAGTCGGGAAGTCATTGCGCGATGCTCCGAGGGGCATCCTTGCCTTTGGGAGGTAGAGCTCTTGGCTCGTCGGACCACTGTGTCTTCCAGGAGACCCTTGAGTTCGCCCTGGATACGCCGCCCTCGGTGGTGGATGGCTCCGGCATTGCTCCGAGTAGCATTGCAGCTGCAGCTAGATTCTGGCCGCCCCGCTGGAGGCCGAGGGCAGCCTTGCCCTGGCATCGTCAACGATACGGCGTTGGACGTCCCAAGCCCGATGACGCGCTTCTCCGATGAGTGCTCGGCCTACCCACTCCTGCTCGACGTTTTGCCGGAGCTGCACAAGTTGCCCTGCTTCCTCGTCGAGCTTGGCCTGCATCTCGCGGATTTGCTCGAGCTGTGTGTCCTGACCCCCCGCAGGGACTGGGACCATAGCTAGCTCCCGTGGGATGTCAATGCGAGAAGCAGGCCCAGGGGGATCGTCATCCTCTGGCATACCGACGTGGTTGCCTTTGTCGCGATCCCCCAGTTCGACATGGAAACATTCGTAACTTGGGCCACAACCTTCGTCGTCAAGGCTATGGCCATCGTCAGAGCAACCGGAGAGGCAGTAGTCACATGCGGTCATGAAGTCTCGCATGGCACTGGGATCACAGAGCCCGGAGAAATCCCAACCGGAGTCGTGGTCGTCTTCTTCCTCGGAACCCGGGGGGCCGTAGGTTGATACGGCCGTCATTCGGTCCCATGATGACCACATATGGTACCCCGGAAGGTTAGGATATGCCTTTACGAAAGCGCTTATCGAAGCGGGGTCGCTTGGTGGATCGAAGCTGAATCTAAAAGGGACAGGGTGGAAAACGGATGGTACCTTTTGATCGATTGACGGCGGTGAAGTCTCGTTTGGGACGGAATGCACCGTCATCTCAGGTACGAGGCTAACGCCCAGCAAGTCCTTCGCGAGTGTGCTGGCGTCATCAGTCCGCTTGGGGTTGGCACGTTGCGGGGAAACGACATCCGTTGTTGTCTCAGGTGCGAGGACAACGCCCGACATGTCCCCCGCTGGGGTGCCGACGTCGTCGACTCGCTCGACAGCCGACGAGGTGCCACCTCCTGCCTGGCCACGGTTGCCCCGTCTCCTCCTCCTGCGGCGAGGAGGGTGGCGGGGCAAACCCGGATGCTGCTCTTCCGCCACGGGGGGAAGACGTCGTCGAGTTCGCCGCCGCCGGGCGAGCTGATGACCGTCGTTGTTGTCGTGCTGCAAGGGGAGGAGTACCATGTCATAGCTGCCGTCGCAGGACATGAACTCGAGACTCCCGAAGAGGAGCACCGTCCCGGGCTGAAGAGGTTGCGGAAGACTACCCATCTGGAACTCAACGAGAAAGTGTCCGTTAACACGCAACAGGCCTCTACCTGGCGCGCCAACTATCGGCGTTTCGGACCCGGGGGACCCTCAACCGAGCCTACCAGTGAATTTATCGCTGCGTGCCCCTGCCCAGATGGGTTGGCGCAAGATAGAACACAAGGGGGAATGCGGCTTGTATTATCTCGCACCGGGGGTGCTCGTAGTAGGGGTTACAAGCGTCGCGAGAGAGAGAGAGAGCCTCGCGGCAGTCGTCTTCTCCCGCCCCCCTCCCCCGCGGAAGGCCCTGGACCTCCCCTTTTATAGATGTAAGGAGAGTGTCCGGATGTACAATGGGGGTGTAGCTATGTGCTACGTGGCTAGCGGAGAGGTGCCTGAGCCCTGTGTACATGGTAATGTGGCCGTCGGGGAGGCGCTTGAGCCTTGTAGAAGCACAGCTGTCGGCGTGGCACGAATCCTGCTGACGTTTCCTTGCTTCCGTAGGGGGCTGAGAACCACCGACGTCATGGACGCATGCGGGGAACCATCATTACCTGTTACCGGGGTAAGCTAGATAGGACGCCGGTCTTGTTCCTTTGTAGCCTGAGCTAGCTAGGAGTAGGGTAATGATGTATGCCCTGCAGCACGGTCAATCTGAGCCCATGGTCGGGCGAGGCGGAGACTCTTCCCGAGGCTGAGGCCGGGGTCGGGCGAGGACATGACTCCTCCCGAGGCTGAGGCTAAGACCGAGGCCGGGGGTTGGGCGAGGCAGAGCTCCCTGTCGCGCCCGAGGCTGAACTTCGGCTGTTGTCAGTCTTACCTCGGTGGTTGGCACAGCAGTCGGAGCAGGGTGAGCGGCGCTGTTTTCCTGTCAGATCGGTCAGTGAAAGGGCGAAGTGACTGCGGTCACTTCAACCTTGCCGACTGAGGTGCGTGTGTCAGGATAAGGTGTCAGACGATCCCCGCATTAAATGTGCATGCGATACGGTCGGTTGGGGAGGCGATTTGGCCAAGGTTGCTTCACAACGAAGCCTGCCCGAGCTGGGCTTCAGGCGAGCCGAGGGTGCGCCCACTGCCTGAGGAGGCCCTCGGGCGAGGCGTGAATTCGTCTGGGACTATGGTTCCTGCCCGAGGCTGGGCTCGAGCGAGGTCGTGTCCCTTGGGTAGACGAAGCCTTGACTTAAACCGCGCCCATCAGTTTTTGTGGCTTTATTCTGAGTGTGTTTACCAGATGTGTTTAGGAGTGTTAGGGGTACCCCTAATTACGGTACCCGACAAACCTCAAACAGCATACGGTCAACACACGCCCCGCTCACACCTGACTGCATGAACTGTCTGATAAGGACTTTTTTGTTCAGGTTTAGAGGTGGCTTCGAAGTTGGAACTTGGAACAGAGATTGCAATGGAAAACATGGAGTGGATTCCTTTTCAAAAAAAGGCCTAGAACTGTGAAACCTACTCAAGAGGTGATTTGGAACGTTGCTACAATTTAATAAAGATAACAGCTTCAAGCCATAAAGCATCACACATACAGATTATGGAGGTTACATATTTTACAAATACGGATTACTACAACTCAAAATCTAACATACTCTAGTAACTCCAGTCTTGTCGTAGGATGTGAGGCACGTAATCGGACTACAAGTCGTACTTCGGTCCCATGGCCAGCTTCACTACTTTAAGATGGTCCTGATTCAGTGAACAATGGTATGAATGAGATGCTTCTAACGATGTCAAGATAACTCACATAACGCTAGTGCATTCTGCATAGGAAAAAACAACGCTTACCGAAACTGAGAGGTGACACGCTGAATGGGCCATCAGTGTCGTTCATCGCAAAACCGTTGTTTGTCTCCTATAAGTCACAGAAATGAGGGTATTGACTTCAGTATCAAATTCCTACCACCTTTTCGGTTTTGGGAACTACTGAGCGCATTGTGTGGCAGCGAGACCCATTTTCCATTGGGTGAAGTAGTCTTGACACGATTGTTAAGAGAATTTGGTTCTTGTAGGATATCAGGCATCTACTCATCGGCACCACTGACAACAAGCTTGTATGATTTACAAGGTTGTAATGTTGCAGTAGCTTTCGAAGCAGATGGATGGGAGTTCACACTCCAAGGTTTGAATGGTCTGGGTGGTTTTGCACTTGAGAAATTTTGCAGTTTGAGCAGAGAACTGCACAAAAAATACTTGGTTATTACTTAATCAAATGCAGAAGCAAATATACTAAGCATACTCAAGGAGAGAAATATTTAATAAGCAAACCTGCAAAAATCAAAATGTGGTGTTATTGGGATAAGGTTCGGGAGGGGCTGATCTTCGCTCTGTACATTTGCTTTGTGTTGATCTTTCTCCTTTTCTTGTTGAGAATTCTGTTTGTTCACTATCTTGTTTCATCTCTTCAGGGAGTTCAGTGTCAGATGATGCAGCAAATGCGAACAAAACAATAATAATCAGAGGAATGACTAAACCACGGTGCCTTGTTCATTCCAGAGTTAAGAGTAATGTGGGTGTGGGTTTTAGCCGGTACTCCGTATCTATCTCAGAGGAGTATGCAAATGTATATATATCTAGGAAACAAAAGTTGATTATTCAGAAAATCTGAAACAACAAAAGATTGCAAAAACAAAAGGATGCTCTCTGAAATCTGATGTTTTTTCTTTACAACCACCACCTATGCTGTCATAGAAGAATTTTGTTTGAACATGAACCTTTCACCTTTTTACATAGAATAGAAGTCCCGATACATCTATTTTAAGGAAACTCGCTACCAAAATATCCAGAGTGTCATGTTTACGAATTACAGTGGTGTCTAATCCAAATTAAAATCATAGGCAAGGTAATCTAATTGATGTTCAGTGCATAGAAACACTTTTTAATGAGAACACCACTAAACTTCTATTATTTCAAGGGACACATCAGAAGTTATTAGCATCATAATATAGTAAGTCGGAAAAGATGTCCCGGGATGGGACTCACGGACTGTACATGTTCCTAAATTTGAAACGCTAAATGCTCACCATCTCTTCTGCCAAAAGCATTTTTGCTACTCTCACATCTGCAGTTGCTGGAGCATCCAACACCTCCCTTTATTCAACCAAACATTTAAAACATAAGTAAAATCCAATAGGTACAATTTCAGATGAGATCATCTCAACTTCAATGAAGTACCTGATAGCATTCACAATATTTCTTGAGACAGCTTGACTTCTTACAATATTTCTGAAGCTGGAGTATTATTAGGCTTAAGCTGCAGTCACATTAATCATTTCCACATCAATCATAGGCTTAAGCTGGTTGCCTTCAGTTCCATCACCTTTTGATATGATGTCTAGTTCAACTTAGATGTCTGGTCAGTTTGGCATCACATGACCATACAAATTATGAAGAGCCTTTTCTGTTAATGCATGAGAAAAGAACTCAACAAATGCATACCCCTCTGACTGTCATGTTTGCCTATTGCGGATAACTTTTATTGTAACCACCTACAAAAATATAAGATAGAAAAATATAATAAGATTACAAGTCAAAAGGTTTTGGAAGCACAAAGACACATAAACAGAAAGAAGAAATAGTAAGTGATGCTTGATTAGCATTAACCTCATATGTATCCAATAAACATAATTTCAACTATGTTTGAAGAAAGGTTCCTATTAGCTAATACTCCTAGCTAGTAAAAAGTATATATACAAGTCGCTTTGTCCATATATTTTTGTGCGTGTTGCTTCTCTTGATTTATCACCACCGGCACCCCGCTTCTACATAGCAGGGTCAATGGTAGCTCTGGCGTAGCATGGAAGCTCATTCACAACTCTACCAGTAAACTGAGCATGCTAAACTGTTAATGAAAAACAAACAACATGAGATTCGCAGATAACATCAGCAATCAACAACAGATAAATGGAATGGTACAATGTCAATACCTATTGTAATTGTAGTAAAAAAAAGACAAAGAAAGGAGCAAGGATCAATAAAACTTACATGCTGAAATAGCCCTACCACTTGGCATCCTGCACAAAGGGACAAAAAACGAAAATATGATCTTGTCAGCATAATCTTATCAACATAATCTATAGGAGGAAAGACTACCTTTGCACATACCCATTAACAAATCTGACCAACTCAAGTGAGTTACAGATGTCTCTAACAATAGCATGCATCCAAAATATGAGCTTGAAGAACCTATGTTGTATGATTAACCACACAGGCGAGCACTAAAAACTACTCTATGTACAACTTAGCATCCAAAAAAAGAAGTCTGAAAAAATCAAAACTCTGTTCATTGAAAATAAATCACAAGACAGTTTCAAATCCTAAAGAGAACACACATGGTGCGTAAAAGCTAAGCATTCTGTTGGCATGGTACCTGCATGATCAAGGTGCAATCAATATGAGTGTCCTTGAGCATGGTACATTCTTGACTATTAATTGAGAATTTGGGAGATAAGCATCAGCCACATCCTTAATATAAGTAAAACACTTCTTGTATATAAAGAAAAAGCCAATGTTAATGCTTAGCAGAAGTAGTGTCAAGTGTAAATGATTGTGTTCTGTGTTAAATCATTCTTTATATACAATACGAGTTGAAAGGAATAGTTGTCCAAACATGCTCGAATAATTTACAATAATACTAACCCTATGAAGCTCCAAATAAGTTGTGGCCAAATGAGCTTGTGGATGACTGCCCAAATGCTGCAATTGAGATAGAAGGTGAGAAGATAATAAAAATTGCACAAAAGAAATAGAAAAAGTATATACTCTATCAGGGTGGATTTCTAAAGCATCTGTCAGTCCCATTGCATGAAGTTGCCTCCCAAAAGCGGCAAGGCCATATGCATATTGTGCAACATTTATGTGATTCAGGCAATCTGTGCAGCACTAAAAAGCAAAGAAACATGTATCTATCAAGTGCATCATTATTTATTCACATTATTGGCCATGTTATTCATTATTCCGACAGAGATAAAATAGAAAAGGTTCTACTTCTACAATTGAACTGTGCAGTGAAATATTTGCACCAAAGAAGTTATTCGAAGAGTGGCAATCGATCTCCATATTTGCAGTAAAATATTTGCACCAAAGAAGTTATTCTATCTGCACAGTAAAAAAGTTTCAACAATGCTAATCAACCCTACCTCCAGAGTGGCAATCGATCTCCATCTGCTTACACATTTCCATAAGCATAGAGTGCAAGCTCTGTCAGAATTCGGATTCGCCCCAAGCTTATTCTCCAGAAACACATCACAAAATACACATGACAAAAAATACACAGAGTTCACTGAAACACAAAAACATTATTCTCCAGAGACTAACATACTGAATTGCAGTTATTAACTTCAATAAAATATGAAACTGGTTGTACAGTATTTAACCCCAATAAAATATGAAACTGCATTCAACCTCAAATTGTGATTTTTCATTAGCAATTTTGAGCTATTGTAGTCCAATAACTGCTAACGGACGATCCCAATAATAGATATAGACGACATCTTTATTCCTGAACCTCTAAATTGTCCACAAAATACGTATTTTCAGTTTCAGTCGTCAATTCTCAAGTGGACGTCCACGAATGAAGTGCATTGAGCATTGTGGCAAAGATGGAGCAATTTGCTTGAGAAGTTAGTGGGTTATGCAAGATAACACAGTTGGCTTAAATTAACATACTGATAGTAAATTACAAACATTGAACACTACATATATGATGCCAGGTAATGTGATTCAAAGGTCTCAATTATTTTCTCACTAAATTTCTGGACCACTAAATTGTAGCTATAAAGTAAACAACTAGGAACAAGGATCAGAAGCAAAAATAATTAGCTTGCATCAGAAGAAGATCCCTACCAGTGACAAAATAATTGAGACCTACAGTAAAAAGAATGCATAGAAAATTAGTACGCATTCCCTTTCTACATGCTTCTTTATGCAGTTTTATCCCAACTACGCATGTCACCCGTAACTGGAATGTGGGAAATGTTGCAATACACAAAAACTGGTAACCCAGTTGTCTCACCTTGTAGCCACGGGACGATCAACGATTCCTCCCAGTGGTGGCTACGCCTGCGTAACTAACCTCTGCTATTATCCCAACTAGGCATGTCACTCGTAACTGGAATGTGGGAAATGTTGCAACACACAAAAACTGGTAACACAGTTGTCTCACCTTGTAGCCACCGGACGATCAATGATTCCTCCCAGTGGTGGCTATGCCTGCGCAACTAACCTATGCTATATGAAGAAGCAGATGCTTTTTATTCCCGAGAGGCAGGAGGATGGCTAGCACCACAAAAACCAGAGTCAGAGGATAGACAGAACCAGAAACGAACACTAATAAAATCGAAGAATGAAAAACTAACATACTAAACTCACGTGAACGTGTAGGGGAACACCAAGCTGTATAGGTCGCGGAGCTTTACAGACCGACACCAACACCAGCAGGAAGCTGTATAGGCCGCGGAGCTTTCGCGGTGCCGTATTTCACAAAGCTTCCATAGGAGGTCTGCGAAGGCCGGCTATTTGACGCAGGTGTGCGGCGGTTTTGCCCGCGTGGATGTCGGCGCAGATTTCGCGACACGCTCAGCTGGGCGAGGGCACGCGCGGATCGCGGAGAGGGGGAGGCGGGGGCATCCTGTGCGCTGGATCTGGGCGCGGATGTCAGCGTGGATCTGGTGCCCAACAAGACGACGCGGGCATGACAGCGTCGGCAAGATGGTGTAGAGTGTGCGAAGGTAGCAGCTGGGCGAGAGATTTCACGGAGGTAGCAGCTGGGCGGGGCGGGGGCACGCGCGGATGGTGTGTGGAGGTTTCGCGGATGAGCTTGAGGAGCGGCGGGCGATGGCTGGTTTCGCGTGCGGGTGATGGCTGGTTTCGCAACGGGGGCGTGCGGAGGACGGGGTTTTCGCTGGCGCGGGCGACCTTTGCGGGATTGGGGGAAGCGGCGGACGGCGGGTCGTGCGGCGGGTCGTGCGGCGGATGCGGCCGTTGCGGGCGTGCGGGATTCGCTGGCGCGGGCGTGCGGGAGCGGTGGTTTCGCGGCGGCGTCTGGGGGCGCGTGGGCGCGCGGCGGACGGCGGGGCGTGTGGGGCGTGCAGCCGTTGCGGGGCGCGACTTAGCGCGTGCGGGTAGGAGCGGGGGCAGTCTACACTGCCCCCTTGATAGTTAGTAGATATATATATATATTGTATATTAGGAGCCCTGGGCTTCCAATAACTAGAGGAAGCCCAGGCCAGATAGTGCAATCCAGTCGAGCCGGACCAGGTCCACACGTCTATAAAAGAAAATCTGGAGTTCTAGGGTTCAGTTTTCACGCCCCATCCAGATTCATTAGCGACGGCGCGTGCGACAACGGCGGTTGCCCGATAGCGCGCGCAGCGGTGGACCCCCGGCCAGTGGCTGCGGTGGCCGCGGCTCCCCGACCTCGACGTGCGGTGGCGGCGGTTCCTCGATCCGGAGTAGAGGCGGCGGTTCCCAGGTCGGCAACAGCGGCTCCCCGATCTAGAGAGCGAGCGACGACAGTGCCCTTGTGCAGGCAAGCGGCGGCGTTCCCGGGGCCCCGCGGCGGCGGCACTTCCACGGCCGGCGAGCAAGCGGCGCCCCTCGATGTGCGAGTAGCGACGGCGACACACGAGTCGTGAGGTTCGAGCGGCATCACGGAAGGTGCGAGGTGCGCGCAGCGACGATCGCGCATGACATCCTCCGATCCGGTGCAGTTCGGGCGGCCCCAATGACGACATACATCTGTGCTTATGTCGTCGACGACGTCCTCCGGTGACTAGCTCCTTCGATTCATGTTTTCTTTTCAATTATTGTGTTTTATGTCTATCACATGTATTATTTATGCTAAAAATTGTACGATTTTATACTTAAACACGGAGTTCGTATATCAGTTTGCTGCATGTATATTTTTTGCATGCACATTGGAAAGGCAATTCCTTAATTTATGTTGTTCGTAATTTGTGCGCATGCAATGAAAACTCCCATGATTTTGCCATAATTTTTGGATCTGTATAAAAATAGAAACTGCATGCATGTGGCTGCCATGTTTTTCGGATCTGTCATGAAATAGGATCGTAATAACAACCTACTAGAGCTATCAACCTCTCACATTGACTCGGTGTTTACGCTTATAATTGAGTGATTTTATGATCAAAACTTAAGGTTTTACGCTCCACCCGGAGATGCGTCCACCAGTGAACAACATAGCAGATTTTTTACGCACTGTAACGAATTGCATAAATATCTACACAGTGTAGTATAATTTGTATCAGTATATATCATAAACTAGTTCTAATGCGTTTAGCTGCATGGCTGTTGGAGGGATCCTATATTTATGAAGGAAATAAAACATTAAATGTGATTTTTTGTTTCTATACATGCAATTCATTTTCTTTCATTGCATATTCTTTCCATCATAAACACTTGTGCATGCAGCTGGTAACAGATTTTTACGCAGTATACCCAATTGCATAATTATCTACACAATGTAGCATATTTAGTATCACTATATATCATAAATAATAATTACGAGTCTAGCTGCATGGCTGTTGCAGCGATCCTAAATTTATGGAGGAAATAAAGCATTTAAAATAAAAACTGTCACACATATCTTTCCTAAATTTACGCGCATGCAAGGGAACATGTTTGACTCATGCATGCATTTTGCCATAATTTTTGGATCTGTATAAAAATAGAAACTGCATACATTCGGCTGTCATGTTTTTTGGATCTGCCATAAAAATAGGATCGTAATAACAACCTACCAGAGCTATCAACCTCTCACATTGGCTAGGTATTTGCGCTTATAATTGAGATTTTATGCTCAAAACTTAAGGTTTTTACGCTCCAACCTAGAGATGCGTCCACCAGTGAACAACATGCTAGATTTTTTTACGCAATGTACCGAATTGCATAAATACTTACACCGTGTAGTATAATTAGTATAAGTATATATCATAAACTAGTTCTAATGTGTTTAGCTGCATGATTGTTGTTGTTGGAGGGATCCTATATTTATGAAGCAAATTAAACATTAAATACGATTTTTTGTTTCTATGCATGCAATTCATTTCCTTTCATTGCATATTTTTTCCATCATAAATTCGTGTGCATGCAGCTAGTAACAGATTTTTACGCAGTATACCGAATTGCATAATTATCTACACAGTGTAGCATATTTAGTCTCAGTATATATCATAAAATGGTCCTTACACGTCTAGCTGCATGGCTGTTGCAGCGATCCTAAATTTATGAAGGAAATAAAGCATTTAAAAATAGAAACCGTCACACATATCTTTTCTAAATTTATGCGCATGCATTGGATTGTGTTTGAGTCATGCATGCATTCTTTTTTGCGCTAACAGACGTGTGGCAGGTGGCGCACCTGATAGCCTGGTTGGGCGCGCTGGGTTGAACCAGTTTGCAGGGGCGACCGACCTAAGCTTCCTTTAACTATTGGAAGTCCAGGGCTCCCGTTATACCTACCCTATATATATATATATAAGCTAATATGTGATCTCTATGTATCTAAGAAAATTTGAGCTCTACTCACAAAAGTCACAAAATTAGACGAGTCTTAATTCTTGAGAAGGCAAAATTGATTTTGTCGGAGAGCAAATCTCCGGCCGGGTGGCGGAGTGCACCCGCCCTAAATCCTAAGATGAGGAGGGGCCTAGGCGTTTCACTTGTTAGTTGGAAAATGGGAAGAACACAAGAACACACAAAGATTTAGAGTGGTTCGGGCCGCCGGAGCGTAACACCCTACTCCACTGTGTGATGTATTGCTTGAGAGCTCGTATGAACTTGTCAGTGTCTGAGGTTGGGTCTGAAAGATTGGATGTCCTGACCGAGCTTGTGTGTAACGTCGCATGCCTCCCCTTTTATAGCTGAAGGGGGGCATGCACAAAGGTACTGGGTCCCGATAGGTGGGCCCAGGGACATAAAGAATATAGCGCTTGGAGCCACAAATGTTTGCTGTTGGGGCAATCTTCTTGTGCCCTAACGCCCGAGATCTCCGTATCCTCGACGTGCAGGGGAAGCTTCTTGTAGAAGGGATGATGAGTACTGTGCGCCGCTCGGCACGGGCGCACTGTTCACCAACAGACTGGTTAGGCGCGCCGTCTGCTGGGTGACCCTGACGCCGTCTGATGGCGGATTGGACAGGACGCATTAAATGCTGAGAGGGCGCGTCGCTCGTTAGCGTGGTGGCAGGCGGCGCGTCCTCTCCGCAATAAATGCAAAGACTGCACAGCTGTATGGGCCTTACGTCAGGCTCGGCCCATTGGCTCATGTCACGAGCCATAAGCCACACGACCGTGGCGGGTCTCCGCCTGAGCGGGGAGCGTAGGGCAAAGCCTGGACACGTGTCGGCACCGGACCCTTGTCTGTGCCGGGGTCCTCCCCGTCCCGGGACCTTGCCAAGGCCCGGACCTCACTCGGGGGGACCTGGGGCCCACCCGGGGGACCCGGCATGTCTCCTCGGGAGCTCCGGACTCGTACCTCACAGGGGTCTGGTGTTCTTCTGCGGAGGTCCGGACCCAGCGGTGCTTCCCCGGGATGTATTATCCTTCCTTGCCACATGGTTCCCTTAGGCCTGCCCATGTGGTGGGGTCGGGTGTCACTCCCCGTGTGACCTGGAGGTCTCGTATGTATGCAACATCTTCATATAGTAGAAGAGGGTACCCCTGATTCAGGGTACCGACAATGGCCCCCGGGCCCGCCTCAGGGGAGGATGCGAGCCTGTAGGTGGGGCCAGAGTCTGATTTGCGGTTGGTCAGCTGCTCCTGTGCGTCCGTTGGCGCAATTACCGCCGGCCCGCCTATGGTCATGTCGTCTGCCACGCCTATTCCCATGGCTGACTAGCCCGTGACCATCGTACTTAATGTCACTATTGGGCCATGCGCGGGGGTGCCTCGAGTCGCTGCACTGGTTCTGAAAAATTTACCTTTTCAGACTTCCGTGACGGCCTCGAGAAGACGTGACATTGGCGCAAGCAGTGGTGCGGTTTTTTCGCACCTGGTAACCAGCGCGCCGGTTGCATGACATGTGGGCCTAGGCCCCCGTGTTGGACCGCCGGTTGTAGCGAAGCTGAGGGGGCGTACAGCCGCGGGGCGGTTGTACGCTTCTTGTGCGGCGGTTCACCTCTTTGACCGCTGGTTACGGCGAAGATGAAGGGGCGCTTAACCGTGGGGCGGTTGCATGCCCCTTGTGCGGCGGTTCGCCTTCCTAACCGCTGGTTGCCCCGAAAATGAAGGGGCGTGTAACCGCGGGGCAGTTGCACGCTCCTTCTTCGGGTCAGTCTGCATGACGTGTGGGGCCTGGCCCCCGTGTCATAAGGTGGGAACCTTGGTGCATGTTGGGGGAGACTTTGCCTGTGACGCTTCGGGGCCGCGAGTGGGGAGATCTGCTTTTAAAAGGGGTCGATCTCCCGGGTAGTGGTCATGCCTCGCTCCCCTTGCATCCATCACACCCTTCCACCTTTCGGGCCTCCAGATGGGGTGCACCAGTGTTCTCTAGAGGGATCCGCGTCAGGGCCGTCGCCTTCGGCGATCTCATCGCTGAAGAGCTCCCGCTCGTGGTGGTACCACCGATCTTGTCTTCTTGTTGTGGTTGTTGGCGGAGTGCAACCCCGTGGGGGTTGGCATTCTTCCGCCATCGCTCGGCTTCAAGGATTTTCATCATGTAGCCCGGTCGCAACCTCCGGTCAAAGGTCATCCACAAGGATGACTACCAGCCTTGTGGTGGAGAGAAGCGAGCCGGGCTGCGGCCTCCCCCTGCCCTCAGCTTCAAGGATGTTCATCATCCACGCTGGGGAGGAGGGTGAGCCGAGTCGGGGCTCCGCCTTTCACGTGGGCTGGCGGCCCGCTTCTTCCTCCAGCATTCGGGGGAGAAGGGCGTTCGCCAGCCCTGCGAAGGAGGCGAACTTCGGCTACGCCGGGTCGGCCTTCTGAGGCGCCGTCAGCTACCGCGTGCCTGGCTCCTTGGCCTGGGTGGCCTTGGTGCCGCCTCCGGCGCTGCCTCCTACCGCTTGGATGGGGCGTGGCTGTCGTCGGTGCTGAGGTGGTCGCCGCCGCTGGTGAGGCTCCCCATTGCAGAGGTGGTTGCCTCCGCTGGCGAGACCATCAGTGCCACCTGCCGCCGGGCCCCCCGACTCTTTGGCTTTAATGGCCTCGTTGTCGCCCCCCGTAGGAGGACGGGGGTGAGGACCTTTTTGCAATGGCGCTCACCCTGAGGTGGTCGCTGTTGCTGGCAAGCCGCTCGAAGCGGAGGTCGTTGTCGCTGTTGGTGCAGAGGTGGTCGCTGTCGCCGGCGATCCGTCGATGCAGAGGTGGTCGTCGCCGCTGGTGAGGCTGCCCGGAGCCAGCTTCCAGCGCGACTCCTGCTAGTGTAGCGTAGTCCATTTCTGCAGAAATGGAGCTAGGGCCCCGCTTGTAAGGGAATGTGGTAACATATGTTTGAAAGCAGAATGTAATAACATATGTACGCATGATTTTAGTCTGGAAAGCCAAGTTGTGTGTCCGGACCCCCTGGATGGTGGCTTCAAGTACTAAGACGCTTGCCGCAGGGTGGTGGAGTGTGCAGGCTCACGGTACGGGACCAGGTTGAGCGGCTACACGGTTTCCGGACCCCCCAGGAGACAAGTGCCCGTTCTTCAGAGCCGGACCTCCAGGTTGTTGGACGCATAGGACTATAGTTCCAAATACTAGGGCACCCGTCATGGAGTGGTGGAGTGTGCAGGGTTTGGGTACGGAACCAGGCTAACCGGCCACACAGGCTCCGGACCACCCTATGGAACGGGTAACCGTTTTTTAGAACCGGCCCCAGGCTTTTTCCTGTTTTTGTAAGGTACTACTGAGTACTATTTGTTAAGCAGTATTAGCACTTATCTATTTTCAACTTGTTCCTGCTGCGTGCGATATTGTTGACTCCTCCTTAGTATCTGGCCCCCGCCTGGGATACAGGCTTGATGTGTTGAGGTTGGATACCAGCGTTTCTAAAAAGGTTGTCAACAATTCTCGGGAGGCAACGTCGCCGGGATCTGGATCTATACACAGCTTTAGCTAGGAAGCATTAGTAGTACACCTCATAGGGTTCCCTGTCTAACATTAGTCGTCCATTAATACATGCTCGGGACTCGCAGGTTTTAGTCCGGGTGGCCAAGTTGCGTGTCCGGACCCCCTTGGGTCGCGGTTCTAGATACTAGGACACTTGTCGCATGGCGGTGGAGCGTGCAGGCCCACAGTACGGGACCAGGCTGAGCGGCTGCACGGGCTCCAGACCACCCTAGGAGACTAATGCCCATTCTCTAGCTCCGGTCCCGAGGTTGTCGGACCCGCAGGACTTATAACCCCAAATACTAAGTACCCGTCACGGAGTGGTGGAGCATGCAGGCCCACGGTACGGGACCAGGCTGAGCGGCTACATGGGCTCCGGACCACCCCATGGAATGTGGTCCCGTTCTTTAGGGTCGGCTCCCAGGCTGTCGATCCTCCCAACTTTCGTATAGGGGGCCCTAGACTGCGAGCCTGGCTGCTCAATTCAGACGTCGTAACGTTAGGACCGATAGGAACCATACGGGTGGGTTAGATAAAAAGCATTATCTAAAAAAACTGCAAGGTAAGACCATGGAGCAGTGAGGTGGATCTATCATAGGGGCACAACTAAGGGGACAATTTTTCTTTATAACTCGTCTTGCATGTGTGCAGACCAATAGACCGGGCTTATGGGGGCAGACCCCACCGGATTGTCGTACACGTATGCGTTACCTAGTTACAAAAAGGGAAACAGATTCGACCCCTCAGACTTGCTCTATGGATAGAACTTACAGAGGTGTTTCGGCATCGGGGTAAGGCACTCCTTCAGTCATAGCTAGATGGCTACCCTCAGGTCAGTGCGTTTCCGTTGCCTTGGAGGGTCCTTCCCAGCTGGGGGAGAGTTGCGGAGCCCTTCTTGGTTCGGTACTTGCCGCAAGGCTAGGTCCCGACCCTGGGTTCCCATCTGCATTTGACACGGGAGCCCCCGTCTCTGGCTGGGACTGTTCTTGTATGTACCTGTCAGAAGCCTGGACCCGCGGGGGATCCAGAAGGGTTTCCGGAGGAAGGCGTGCTTCAGCTCCGTAGACTGGGGAGCACGGGGTCCCCCTAGGGTCCGCCTAGTTGTCTTCACCGGAGTAGGAGCCTCCGGTGAAGACATCCTTCAGGTCCCCCTCGGGCGACTGATACCCGAGATCCTGTTCAGCCACGGCCAACTCGCCATCGTCCACCTTTTCTTTACCAGGTCGGCGGCGAGGTGGAGAGCCGTCTTTGGAAGTCTGCTCGCTCCGCTCACTGACATGCTTCGCGAGGTCAATGATCTCGCAACACTCCGCGGCGCTATGGCGACCGTTGGGGTGCATAGGGCATGAGCCGCCGTTATCCCTCTGCGGCCGTGGGCGTTTGTTGCGGTCGCCCTGGCCCCCGGTCGTGGCTGCGACCACCAGAGCGGTGGATCGTGGCCTCTGGTAGTCGCGGTCCTTCTTTTTCTTCTTTTCGTCCCTGGGGACGGCACCCGAGCCACCCGACTGGCCAGCTTCGGCTTGCGGGGCTGAGTGCCATGCACGGCCCTCAGTAGCTCTGGCGCATTTATCGGCCAGAGCGAAGAGTGTGGGGATAGTTTCCACGTCATGTGTGGCCAACTTCTCCAACATTTTTTCATCACGTAGTCCCTGTCGGAAGGTTGTGATGATGGAAGCATCAGAAATACGAGGTATAGTACCTCGCACCTTGGTGAAATGGGAGATGAACTTCTAGAGAGTCTCCCCGGGCTCCTGCCTCACCGCATGGAGGTAGGCCTCCACACCGTGTTGTTGGTAAGCACTGGCGAAGTTCGCCACGAACCACGCGCAGAGCTCTTCCCAGGAGTAGACTGACCCCGGGGTAAGGTTCATGAGCCAGGTCCGGGCAGGTCTAGACAAGGCCACATGAAAGTATGTTGCCATCATAGCGGTGTTTCCACCTGCTGCCGTGATGGCGGTGACGTACACCTGCAGGAACTCCGACGGGTTCGATGTTCCGTCGTACTTTTCTGGCAGGTGCGGCCGGAACTTGGGTGGCCATGACGCCGCGCGGAGATGATCCACAAGGGCGGCGCAACCCACACCGACCAAGGGGACACCGGTTTGGGAACGAGTGCCATTGGCGTCTGTGGTGCAACCGCCGTGAAGTCTTGATCGAGGTTGCGACCATCTATGTTTTGGCGGCGCTCGCGCGCCCTTTCCAAAGATACCCGGGCATCCTCTCCCGCACGCCTGCGGTTGAGTTCTGCCCGGAGGTCATTGGTTTGTGCACCCCTCACTGAGGGCGAGCGCACAGATGCTGACGCCTCGTGTTGGCGCCGGGATGACCGCGTCCTCGACTTGGTCGAGGTAGAATGTGCCATACCGACTAGTCGGTCAACGTCATCCCGCCATTGCTTCATGGCCCCCGGTGAGGCCGTGGAGCTTGGAGGGTGTCGCAACAACTCCCTGGCTACCGACAATGCCCCTGGTGATGCCCTCGACGGAGTCCGGGACGCTTGCGCAGCCGTGTGCTGCCGTGCGACGTGCACAGTAGCAGTGTCTGGCACAGGGCGATTGGGAACCTGCGGTGTTGAGGAAGTAGCTTCTCCCTCCACCGCAAAATCCACCGAAGTCTCGGCGCGGTGCTCAATGATCTGCACCATCATGCTTGGACAAGGAAACAAGCAAAAACCTAATGCCTAGCCCCATACCTGGCGCGCCAAATGTCGGAGAGCAAATCTTCGGCCGGGTGGCGGAGTGCACCCGCCCTAAATCCTAAGATGAGGAGGGGCCTAGGCGTTTCGCTTGTTAGTTAGAAAATGGGAAGAACACAAGAACACACAAAGATTTAGAGTGGTTCGGGCCGCCGGAGCGTAACACCCTACTCCACTATGTGATGTATTGCTTGAGAGCTCGTATGAACTTGTGAGTGTCTGAGGTTGGGTCTGAAAGATTGGATGTCCTGACCGAGCTTGTGTGTAACGTCGCATGCCTCCCCTTTTATAGCTGAAGGGGGGCATGCACAAAGGTACTGGGCCCCGACAGGTGGGCCCAGGGACATAAAGAATATAACGCTTGGAGCCACAAATGTTTGCTGCTGAGGTAATCTTCTTGTGCCCTGACGCCCGAGATCTTCGTATCCTCGACGTGCAGGGGAAGCTTCTTGTAGAAGGGATGATGAGTACTGTGCGCCGCTCGGCACGGGCGCACTGTTCACCAACAGACTGGTTAGGCGCGCCGTGTGCTGGGTGACCCTAACGCCGTCTACTGGCAGATTGGACAGGACACATTAAATGCTGAGAGGGTGCGTCGCCCGTCAGTGTGGTGGCAGGCGGCGCGTCCTCTCCACAATAAATGCAAAGACTGCACAACTGTATGGGCCTTATGTCAGGCTCGGCCCGTTGGCTCATGTCACGAGCCACAAGCCACGCGGGCGTGGCGGGTCTCCGCCTGAGCGGGGAGCGTAGGGCAAAGCCTGGACACGTGTCGGCAGCGGACCCTTGTCTGTGCCGGGGTCCTCCCCGTCTCGGGACCTTGCCAAGGCCCGGACCTTACTCGGGGGACCTGTGGCCCACCCGGGGAACCTGACATGTCTCCTCGGGAGCTCCGGACTCGTACCTCACAGGGGTCCGGTGTTCTTCTGCGGAGGTCCGGACCCAGCGGTGCTTCCCGGGATGTATTATCCTTCCTTGCCACGTGGTGCCCTTAGACCTGCCCATGTGGTGGGGTCGGGTGTCACTCCCCGTGCCTGGAGGTCTCATACGTGTACAACATCTTCATACAGTAGAAGAGGGTACCTCTGATTTAGGGTACCGACAGATTTCTTTCGAATGCATTTTCTAAAATTTAAATAAAGAAGTTTCTGTCTTAGTTCTATATAAAAGACGTGTGTAATAATAAAAATAAGAGCTAGTTTGGGATCCCATTTTCTCAAGAAATTTTTATTTTATAAAGGAAAATTATTTTTTTTGAAAAATAGGAATCTTTTGGGAAAACGGTGTTTCCAAATTAGCCCTAAGCAAATAATGTCCACATTAATACAATTGGATAACAATATACGTCCACAAAATATGATGTACAGTTCTTCAAAGTATACAATACAAACATTACAAAACGCCACCAAATACATCCACAATACATCTTTTTTTATAAAACGAAGAAAAGAATAATGAACTGGTCGATTGATGAATTAGAAACAAATCTGTCCGGAAAGAAGCTCCACGATGGCAAAACACGCATGCATCCTTACTGTACTGTACGTGGTCAGATAGCCCACCACAAAGCTGCCACGGCGGCGAGCGCCACGACGCAGGACGAAGCAGCTCGGACGCCAGCTGGGGTCCCTCCCGCGCGCGCGGCCGCCGACGCCGTCGTCGTCCCCGCCGCAGTCTCAGCCGCCGGCGCATCCGCCACAGCATCCGGCGTGGCCTTCTTCTTCTTCTTGCTCTCCGCCGGGGAAGGGGCCGGCGCGGGGACCGGCGGGCCGTAGAGCGCCCACGGCAGCAGCACCTTGCTGACCTGGTAGACGACGAGCCTGTCCCCGGCGTAAAGCGGCGTGGCGTCGAGCGTGGCGTTGACGACCCCCGTGGAGACGTTGACGCTGGAGCCGTCCGCGGTGAGGTTGAGCGGGTACTTGCCCCTGCCGGTGTCGCCAGCCTGCGTCCGCAGCGGGTTGCTGACGGTCTCGAGCTGCGCGGCGGGGAGCGCCGCGGACACGACGTGGAACTGCACCAGCGACGTCTTCTGCTGGTCGGAGAGGGAGTTGAGCGTGCCGGCGGGGAGCGCGGAGAAGGCGCTGTCGGGCGGCGCGAACACCGTGAGCCCGCCGTTGGACGGCTTGCCCTTGAGCTGGTTGGTGATCTGCTCCGCCTCCCGCGTCGACTGCAGCAGCTGGAGGAACTTGGTGAACTGCCCGGCCTTGCTCAGGATCGCCGTGATGGTCTTGGGCGGCGCGGGGGCTGGGGACGGCGCCGACGCTGCCTGGCCGCACGCCAGCGGCGCCACGGACGTCAGCAGGGCGACGACGGCGAGGAGAAGGGCGGCGGCGAGGCGTGACGCCATGGTGGGCTAGTTAGTACGTTGTTGACTTGTTGTATCTATGTACTAGGTCGATCCCGTGTGGCGCTGGATTATTCTTGATCTTGATGCGCATGCATATATATTGCAATGGAGGTATAAGAGTGTGGGTTATTATTTATATAATGAGGAGCGAGAGCGAGGGGATGAAGAGAGGAATGGTGGGGTGCCATGCTGCCATGGAGGCGGGGCTAGCTTAGCTAGACGTCGAGCTGGAAGATGGCACGTTGATTAGCAGGTGGCGTCGCGTCGCGGTGGTTTGCTTCACGGAGCAGCAACTCCACTGGCGTTGTGGGGTTTCTGCCGCCGAGGGTTGCACTGCACTGGGATCGATCGATCGGATCTCTCACCATCCCCGGCCGCCTGCGAGTGAACACTAGTTGTGATTTAATTAGGTGACGATGATGGACGTCGTAAAGACGGCTTAACTAGATAAACTGGGACACTGGAGCGGGTAAAGAGTTGCTAACGTTTAACAACCCGCATCGCTGGAGCTTGCTGGATCATCCACAGCACAGGCCGGAAAATGCGTGTAGAGTGGAGCAACGGAATGGAGCCTACTACTGCGAAAAAGGAAGATTCTCTGTCCCTATGCGTATGGTGCCGCACGTACGTGATGATGAATTGATGATTCACCTCAGGGCCGTCAGATCGTGATCTCGAGCACGACCACAGACCGAATCCCAGTATATATAATGGGAAGCCAACCTCTACTACACCTTAAGTATACAGCGAGAGCGTCCACAACATCAGCGTGCCCCCGCTGCCCCGCACGCGTCTTCCTCCCCGCATCACACATGCCGCACTTGCGCCAGCAATCGCCCCCGGTATCTCGCCCGTGCCCCCACCAACCTCGCCCCCGAGCCCGCCCGCCACCAATCTCGTCGCCGGGTATCTCGCCCGCCAACCAATCGTGCCCCCTGCCCTCGCCCTCGACGGCGCTGCCCTTTGTGATGGTGCCCTTCCTTCCCCGGCTCCCCCAAATGCTACCAACTCCCCCACCAACGCCGCCCTTCCTTCCCCGACAGCCCGCCCCGTCAGCTCCGCGCTCCGCGCTCCGCGCGCCCCACCAGCCGCGCGAGCCACCGCCGGGATACCCACCACCTCCGCGCCCCCACCAAACCGGAAGGCGAGATCCGCCGCCAGTTCCGCGCTCCGCGCGTCAAGAGCAGCCGTCACAGTGATGCTGCACGAGGGAGAGGAAGGAAGGCCGCGCGAGTCGCCGCCGGGAAAGCCGCCAGGCATCACTGTAAGGCGAGACCCGCCACCTCCGCGCCCCCACCAACCCCGCCCCCCTCCAAGCTCGCCCCGACCTGCCCAGGACGGCAGGACCATGCCTCCGCCCCGACATTCTCGCCCCCACCTCGCTTCGATGGAAGGCGTCGCCATTCTCGCCCCCGTCATCCCTCGCCATCGCGCCCGCGCTCCCTGCCAGCATATTCCGCTCCCCGCATCGCCCAGCCACATCACGTCTGCATCATCTACTCGTGCGTCTCAGCGACATCCGCTCGTCTGAATCCTCCGCGATTGCCGCACAACCACCTCCGTGCATACACCCGCCTCCACGCATACACCCGCCTCCGCGGAGAGACGAGTGGAGGAGGCATCCGATGGTGGGCAACCAGCTGCGCCACGCCACACCCGGGCTCGGCATCGCCATCGTCGCCTTTGGGACCTACCTCGTCGGCGAGGCCTCCTACAACCGCCTTTACCATCCCTCCGGCGACCACCTCCACTAGATCGCTTGCCAGGATCCGTGACTCCAAGGTAAGCCCCCACACGTGCCCGTCGCCTGGTTTACCCTGCGAAATGAGTTTGTTTGGTCAGGCTTGGATTTGACGATCTATTTAGAGGGATTTGATAGGGTTTGTTCATGTAGATTTGTCCTTTCAGGATTGCGTTCTATTGTTTCGTTAAGATCTGGTTATGGATTTGCACGCTGGACACATCAGCAATATTTGGATTAAACCAAACTAAAGTGATTAAACAAAACGATATTTAAAACCTATTTTTTACCATCTTAACTTAGAATTAATCTGGAGCACTGATGTGAAGTTTAAATTCGTGCTCAGATGGCATATCCCAAAATCGCTCTACTTACAAGGATGGCAAACATGCTCATCCAAATGAGTCTTCAGAACTGTCGGGGACCATAATTAGGGGTACCCCCAAGACTCCTAAATCTCAGCTGGTAACCCCCATCAGCACAAAGCTGCAAAGGCCTGATGGGTGCGATTAAGTCAAGGCTCGGTCCACTCAAGGGACACGATCTCGCCTCGTCCGAGCCCAGCCTTGGGCAAGGGCAGCCGACCCCGGAGGATTTGCGTCTCGCCCGAGGGCCCCCTCAAGCAACGGACACACCTTCGGCTCGCCCGAGGCCCAGTCTTCGCTAAGAAGCAACCTTGGCCAAATTGCCACGCCGACCGACCGTATCGCAGGGGCATTTAATGCAAGGATGGCCTGACACCTTATCCTGACGCGCACTCGTCAGTCGATAGAGCCGAAGTGACCGCAGTCACTTCGCCGCTCCACTGACCGACCTGACAAGAAGACAGCGCCGCCTGCACCGCTCCGACTGTTGTGCCACTCGACAGAGTAAGGCTGACAGCAGCCAAGTCCGGCCTCGGGCGCCATAGGAAGCTCCGCCTCGCCCGACCCCAGGGCTCGGACTCGGCCTCGGCCCCGGAAGACGACGAACTCCGCCTCGCCCGACCCCAGGGCTCGGACTCAGCCCTGGCCTCAGCCGACGGTCTCCGCCTCGCCCGACCCAAGGGCTCGGGCTCGACCTCGGAAGACAGACTCGACCTCGACCTCGGAGGAGCCTCCGCCTCGCCCTACCCAGGGCTCGGACCGACCACATCACAGTGGGGGCCATCATTACCCTACCCCTAGCTAGCTCTGGCTACGGGGAACAAGACCGGCGTCCCATCTGGCTCGCCCCGGTAAAACAAATAATGATGGCGCCCCGCGTGCTCCATGACGACGGCGGCTCTCAGCCCCCTTACGGAAGCAAGAAGACGTCAGCAAGGACTCGACAGCCCCGACAGCTGTCCTTCCGCCAGGCTCCAGCGCTCCTCCGACGGTCACGACATCACACGAACAGGGTGCCAAAACCTCTCCGGCTGCCACGACGGCATGTACTTAGGGCACTAGCTCCTCTCTGCTAGACACGTTAGCACACTGCTACATCTCCCATTGTACACCTGGACCCTCTCCTTACGCCTATAAAAGGAAGGTCCAAGGCCCTCTTACAGAGGGTTGGCCGCGCGGGGAAGGACGGGACGGCGCGCGCATAAGCCTCTCGCTCCCTCCCGCGCGGACGCTTCTAACCCCCTACTGCAAGCGCACCCGACCTGGGCGCAGGACAAACACGAAGGCCGCGGGTTTCCCCTTTTTACGCCTGTCTCCCTCCGGCTTCCCCCCCCCCCTTCGCGCTCCGTCTCGCGCCGACCCATCTGGGCTGGGGCACGCGACGACAATTTACTCGTCGGTCCAGGGACCCCACGGGGTCGAAACGCCGACAAGAACCCCATTACTTTGGCTCATCCGTGAGCATTTTACGGAAGCAACCAGCCAAGGAACCCCATACGGATGTACGTAGAAATTTTTATATATACGTAGAACAAGTCATTTGGTGCACTTAAGTCTAATGTTTATTTTGAATTTTAAATCCAGTAAAGGGGGACAATCCGAATGGCTCTGCTAACAGAGGTGATTAGCGGCAAAGTATCATCGCATCAATTTGTGTATTATCTTGAGTATACATGATTATGCATAGCTGAAAGTGAAATGTGCCCTTGAGCAATTTCTATAAGTATTTGGGTGATTAGATGTCCAACACATTAATTGAGTACTTATGTGCAAAATGTGTGAAGAGTGCAAATCAAAATGTAAGGTATGTTTCTAGACTTAGTATATTATTATTGTATACTAATGTGTTTGTCTAAGTGCTAGAAACAGGACCAACAAAAAAAGAAAAGCATCGGAAAAGACTTGGCTGTGAACAGCCAAGTATCTGCTTGGGCCTGGCACATCGGATTGTCCGGTGCGCCAGGCTGGTCAACGGTGAAGTGCCGGTCTCGGGAAGCAACGGAGTTGTACGGCTATAATTTATCGGACTGTCCGGCGAGTCATCCGCGACGAACTCGCCGCTCTCGGAAAACGAAAAAGGCGACGTGGCTATAATTCACCGGACTGTCCGGTGAGCCAACGGCGCCAGTGGCCAACGGTCGGCCGCACGATCAATGCGCGACACGTGGCCCATGCCAATGGTCGGTTGGGCACACCGGACTGTCCAGTGTGCACCAGACAGTGTCCGGTGCACCAACCGGTCCCGAGGACCAACAGTTAGATGTGCCAGATATGGAAGGAGATCGCGCACCGGACTGCTATAGTGACTGTCCGATGGTGCACCGGACTGTCCAGTGCACCACTCGACAGAAGGCAAGAATGGCCTTCCAAATTGATCTCCAATGGCTCCTATCTGCCTTGGGGCTATAAAAGGACCCCTAGGCGCATGGAGGAGACAACAAGCTTTCAAGAAACATTCTAAGACTCCCAGACTCTGACTCCACGCATTTGATTCTATGTGTTCATGATTTGAGCTCCATTTGAGTTGCAAACTCCGTGTGTTGTGTTTCGAGCTCAAGTCGTGACTTGTGTGCATGGTTGTACTGCGGATTTGAGTCTTGCGTGTGTTGCTCTCCCCAACCTTACTCTGTACTTTCTTTGTGATCTCTATTGTAAGGGCGAGAGACTCCAAACTGTGGAGATTCCTCGCACACGGGAAAAGACTCTAAAGGAAAAGACCGTGGTATTCAAGTTGATCATCGGATCATTTGAAAGGGGTTGAGTGCAACCCTCGTCCATTGGGACGCCACAATATGGAAGTAGGCAAGTGTTACTTGGCCGAACCACGGGATAAAAATCGCGTGTCTCTTGTGTTGCTTTCTCTGTGATTGTTGTGTTCACAAAAACTCGCTTCAAATCTACTTAGTCGTACTAACACTTTAAACTAAGTTTTGTGGCTATTTAGTGTTTGATTTTACAGGATCACCTATTCACCCCCCTCTAGGTGCTCTCAATTGGTATCAGAGTCGTACTCTGCATCTAAGGGACTAACCGCCCGAAGAGATGGATCCTAAGGGTAAGGGGATGGTGGTCAACGATAAGGAGAAGGAGTCCCTCTTCAACGAGCCAAGAGACGACAAGCCCACTGACTCAGGCTCGAGTCACAAGAAGAGGGACAGGAAGAAGAAGAGACGCATCAAGAAGATCATCTACTACGACAGTGATGCATCATCTTCTTCACCAAGGGACGACAACGACGACGACGACTCTTCGACAAAGAAAAAGACGGTTAATCAAAATTATTCTTTTGATTACTCTCGCATTCCCTATAATTCAAATGTGCATCTACTTTCAATTCCCCTTGGAAAACCTCCACACTTTGATCGAGAGGACTATTCCTTTTGGAGTCATAAAATGCGTAGTTATTTATTCCCTCTCCATCCTAGCATATGGGAAATTGTAGAAAATGGGATGCATTTTGGTAGCACTGATAATCCTGTGATTATTAATAAGCAAATCCATAAAAATGCCCAAGCTACTACTGTGTTGTTAGCATATCTTTGCAGGGACGAGTATAATAAAGTGAGTGGCTTGGACAATGCCAAACAAATCTAGGATATCCTCAAGATATCACATGAGGGAAATGATGCCACTATGATCACAAAGATGGAACTAGTGGAAGGCAAGCTAGGGAGGTTTGCGATGATCAGGGGAGAGGAGCTAACTCAGACCTACAACAGGCTCAAGACCCTGGTCAACAAGATCCGAAGCTACGGAAGCACAAGATGGACGGATCATGATGTCGTTCGACTCATGCTAAGGTCATTTACTGTAATTGACCCCCATCTTGTGAATCTTATTCGTGAAAACTCCAGGTACACCAAAATGACGCCCGAGGAGATCCTCGGAAAATTCGTGAGCGGGCGCATGATGGTGAAGGAGGCTCGATACGTGGACGATGCACTAAACGGTCCACTACCTGTCTACGAGCCACAGCTCGTTGCGCTCAAAGAAACAAGCAGCAGGGAGGCGCTACCAAGCAAGGTGGCACAAATTGAGGCTGCCGGGCTAAATGAAGATGAGATGACACTCATCATCAAACGTTTCAAGACCGCGATCAAAGGACGCAAAGAGTACCCCTCCAAGAATAAAACAAGGGGAAAATGCTCCTGCTTCAAATGCGGTAAGACTGGTCACTTTATTGCTCAATGTCCCGATAATGAAAATGACTAGGCACAAGAAAGACATGGGAAGAAGGAGAAGAAGAAGAATTACAGGAAGGCGAAGGGCGAGGCGCATCTTGGAAAGGAATGGGACTCTGATTGCTCCTCATCCGACGCCGACGATGAAGGATTGGCTGCCTCGGCCTTTGACAAGTCTTTGCTCTTCCCCAACGAACGCCACACTTGCCTCATGGCCAAGGAGAAGAAGGTACGTATTCGAGATTCCCCTAGGTACTCTTCTTCTAATTATGAGGAATCCTCCGATGATGAAGTAGATTACTCTGGTTTATTTAAAGGTTTAGATAGAGCCAAAGTAGAGAAAATTAATGAATTAATTGATGCTCTAAATGAAAAAGATAGACTGCTAGAAAAGCAAGAGGACATTTTGTATGAGGAACATTACAAACTTGTTAGTGTGCAAAAATCTCTTGCTTTAGAAACTAAGAGAAATGAAATGCTATCTTCTCAGTTATCTGCTTGCCATGAATCTATCTCTAGTTTAAAGAGTTTAAATGATGAATTAAATTCTAAGCTAGAGGAAGTAAATAAAACTAGTTCATGTGTAGAGCATGTTAGTATTTGTAATAGATGTAAGGACTTTGATGTTGATGCCTGTAATGAACATCTTATTTCTATTACTAAATTAAATGATGAGGTGGCAAGTCTTAATGCTCAACTTAAGACTTGCAAAATTGATTTTGATAAACTAAAATTTGCTAGGGATGCCGACACTGTTGGTAGACACCCCTCAATTAAGGATGGACTTGGTTTTCCAAAGGAAACTAAGAACTTAACAAGCCAAAGGATTCCCGTTCTCAACAAGGATAAAGGGAAGGCCCCTATGGCTAGTAGTCCTCATTACAATAGGAGTTATGTTCATACTGCTTATAATGATTCACATGCTATGTTTGCCTCAAGCTCTACTTTTGTTCATGATAGAAGTAGGCCTAGGAGAAATAATGTTGTGTCTCATGTGCCTAGGAAAATGTGCAATGAACCTACTACTGTTTTTCATGCTTGCAACACTTCTTTTGTTCTTTCATGTAATAATGCAAAAGTAGTTGCTAGGAAGTTGGGATCTAAATGCAAGGGAGACAAAACTTGCATATGGGTTCCAAAAACTATTTTGACTAACCTTGTAGGACCCAACAAGAGTTGGGTACCTAAAACCCAAGCTTAAATTCCTTGCAGGTTTATGCATCCGGGGGCTCTAGCTGGATAATCGACAGCGGATGCACAAACCACATGACGGGGGAGAAGAAGATGTTCACCTCCTACGTCAAGAACAAGGATTCCTAGGATACAATCATCTTTGGAGATGGGAACCAAGGCAAGGTCAAAGGCTTGGGCAAGATAGCCATCACTAACGAGCACTCCATATCAAATGTATTTCTAGTAGAGTCGCTTGGGTACAACCTTCTGTCTGTAAGTCAATTGTGTCACATGGGTTACAATTGCCTTTTTACAAACATTGATGTATCTGTCTTTAGAAGGAGTGATGGCTCATTAGCTTTTAAGGGTGTATTAGACGGCAAACTCTACTTAGTTGATTTTTCGAAAGAGGAGGCCGATCTAGAATCATGCTTAATAGCTAAGACTAATATGGGCTGGCTTTGGCATCGCCGTCTAGCACATGTTGGGATGAAGAACCTTCATAAACTTCTAAAGGGAGATCATGTGTTAGGACTAACCGATGTCTGTTTTGAGAAAGACAGACCTTGTGCAGCATGTCAGGCAGGGAAACAGGTGGGAAGTACTCATCACAGCAAGAACGTGATGACAACATCAAGACCACTAGAGCTTCTTCACATGGACCTTTTTGGACCCATTGCCTACCTTAGCATCGGGGGAAGTAAGTATGGTCTTGTAATTGTTGATGACTTTTCCCACTTCACTTGGGTGTTCTTTTTGCAGGACAAATCAGAAACCCAAGGGACCCTAAAACGCTTTCTAAGGAGGGCTCAAAATATATTTTAGCTACAGGTGAAGAAGATAAGGAGCAACAATAGGTCCGAGTTCAAGAATCTGCAAGTTGAAGAGTTTCTTGAGGAGGAAGGCATCAAGCACGAGTTCTCCGCTCCCTACACACCACAGCAAAATGGTGTGGTAGAGAGGAAGAACAGGACGCTAATTGACATGGCGAGAACAATGCTTGGAGAGTACAAGACGCCTGAGCGGTTTTGGTTGGAAGCTGTGAACACAGCCTGCCACGCCATAAACTGGCTCTATCTGCATCGCCTCCTCAAGAAGACCTCCTACGAACTCCTTACCGGTAACAAACCCAATGTCTCTTACAAAGAGTAGAAGGGTTTTTACTAGGGTATGAATCAAATGCAAAGGCGTATAGGGTCTTCAACAAATCATCAGGATTAGTTGAAGTCTCTAGAGACGTTGTATTTGATGAGACTAATGGCTCTCCAAGAGAGCAAGTTGATCTTGATGACATAGATGAGGATGAAGTTCCAACGGCCACAATGTGCACGATGGCGATAGGTGATGTGCGACCACAGGAACAACATGAGCAAGATCAACCATCTTCCTCAACAATGGTGCATCCCCCAACTCAAGATGATAGACAGGCACCTTAAGAAGAGGAGTGGGATCAAGGGGAAGCACAGGAAGATCAAGTGAGGGAGGAAGAAGCACCACGGGTCCCTCCAACTCAAGTCCGAGCGTCGATCCAAAGACATCACCCCGTCGATCAAATTTTGGGTGACATCAGCAAGGGAGTAACCACTCGCTCACGCTTAGCTAATTTTTGTGAGCATTACTCGTTTGTCTCTTCTATTGAGCCTTTCAGGGTAGAAGAGGCCTTGCAGGATCCAGACTGGGTGTTGGCCATGCAGGAAGAGCTCAACAACTTCAAGAGAAACGAAGTCTAGAGCCTGGTGCCACGTCCAAAGCAAAACATTGTGGGAACCAAGTGGGTGTTCCACAACAAGCAAGACGAGCACAGAGTGGTGACAAGAAACAAGGCTCGACTTGTGGCAAAAGGTTATGCCCAAGTCGCAGGTTTGGATTTCGAGGAGACTTTTGCTCCTGTGGCTAGGTTAGAGTCAATTCGAATTTTGTTAGCCTATGCTGCTCACCATTCTTTTAGGCTGTTCCAAATGGACGTGAAGAGAGCTTGCCTCAATGGGCCAATCAAGGAGGAGGTATACGGGAACAACCCCCTGGCTTTGAGGACGACAGGTATCCCGACCACGTGTATATGCTATCTAAGGCGCTCTATGGACTTAAGCAAGCCCCAAGAGCATGGTATGAATGCCTTAGATATTTCTTAATTGCTAATGCTTTCAAGGTTGGGAAAGCCGATCCCACTCTTTTTACAAAGACTTGTGATGGTGATCTCTTTGTGTGCCAAATTTATGTCGATGACATAATATTTGGTTCTACTAACCAAAAGTCTTGTGAAGAGTTTAGCAGGGTAATGACGCACAAGTTTGAGATGTTGATGGGCAAGTTGACCTACTTCCTTGGATTCCAAGTGAAGCAACTCAAGGACGACACCTTCATCTCCCAAACGAAGTACACTCAGGATCTTCTCAAGAGGTTTGGGATGAAGGACGCCAAGCCCACGAAGACACCGATGGGAACTGACGGGCACGTTGATCTCAACAAAGAAGGTAAGTCCGTTGATCAAAAGGCATACCGGTCCATGATAGGCTCATTACTTTATTTATGTGCTAGTAGACCGGACATTATGCTTAGTGTATGCATGTGTGCTAGATATCAATCCGACCCCAAGGAATGTCACCTTGTGGCCGTTAAGCGAATTCTTAGATATTTAGTTGCTACGCCTTGCTTCGGGATCTGGTATCCAAAGGGGTCTACCTTTGACTTGATTGGATATTCAGACTCCGATTATGCCGGGTGCAAGGTTGATAGAAAGAGTACATCAGGGATGTGCTAATTTCTAGGAAGGTCCCTAGTGTCCTGGAGTTCTAAGAAATAAACCTCCGTTGCCCTATCCACCGCTAAGGACGAGTACGTTGCCGCAGGACAGTGTTACGCGCAACTACTTTGGATGAGGCAAACCCTCCGGGACTTTGGCTACAATCTGAGCAAAGTCCCACTCCTATGTGACAATGAGAGTGCAATCCGTTTGGCGGAAAATCCTGTTGAACACAGTCGCACTAAGCACATAGACATCTGGCATCACTTCCTGTGAGACCACCAACAAAAGGGAGATATCGAGGTGTACCATATTTGCACCGAGAACCAGCTAGCCGATATCTTCACTAAGCCTTTAGATGAGAAAAGGTTTTGCAAGTTGCGTAGTGAGCTAAATGTCTTAGATTCGCGTAACTTGGATTGATCTATAGCATACATGTGTTCTATGCCTTGATCATGTTCCTTTGTGCATTATTGTTTATTTATGGTGCTCAAGTTGTACAAGTGATCCCCGGACCTCACAAGTCCATATGCAAATGATGCACATATTAAGGGGGAGATGTGCTACAACTTGACCCTTTGAGACTAACCTATTTGTTTGAGTACACTTGATGTAGCCTCAAAGGTGCATTGAAAGGGAAAAGTGAACTTGGACAATGAAAAGACTTCCACTGCACCCCGATATTAGTGTACTTACTTCCAAGTTCATACTTACAATCTCATTGCCTTTTTGCTCTTAATTGACATTTTTGGTGAGGCAATGGGGTTAAAGGGCCAAAAATGATCCCGTTTTGGTGCTTAATGCCAAAGGGGGAGAAATTAAGGCCAAAGCAACTGGATCAGCCAACCACTTGAGAATTTTGAAAATAGTAGAGTTAGAATTTGTGATTTGTCCAAAATACTCTTATTGCAAAATTTGGTCTCTTATGGGGGAGAATTTTGATTATGGGAAAAGGGGGAGTTTTTGGCACTTGATAAATTTTTCTCTTGGAATATCTCTCGTTTGCCCAAACAAGTGTGTTTGACTTAGAGATAGGAAAAAGAATTTGATTTGCAAAAACAAACCAAGTGGTGGCAAAGAGTGATCCAAATATGCCAAATCATAAGCAAAAATAATTTGGTCTTCAATTGCATTGATGTTGCACTTCTTTTGGTTGCTTTTGGATGTGTTGGCATAAATCACCAAAAAGGGGGAGATTGAAAGGGAAATGTGCCCTTGGGCAATTTCTATAAGTATTTTGGTGATTAGATGTCCAACACATTAATTGAGTACTTATGCGCAAAATGTGTGAAGAGTGCAAATCAAAATGTAAGGTATGTTTCTAGACTTAGTATATTATTATTGTATACTAATGTGTTTGTCTAAGTGCTAGAAACAGGGCCACAAAAGAAGAAAAGGATCGGAAAAGACTTGGCTGTGAACAACCAAGTATCTGCTCGGGCCTGGCACACCGGACTGTCCGGTGCGCTAGGCTGGTCAACGGTGATGTAGCCAGTCTCAGGAAGCAACGAAGTTGTACGACTATAATTCACTGGACTGTCCGGTGGTGCACCAGACTATCCAGTGAGTCATCCGCGATGAACTCGCCGCTCTCGAGAAACGGGAAAGGCGATGTGGCTATAATTCACCGGACTGTCCGGTGAGCCAACGGCGCCAGCGGCTAACGGTCGGCCGCGCGATCAACGCGCGACACGTGGCCCTTGCCAACGGTCGGTTGGGCACACCGGACTGTCCGGTGTGCATCGGACAGTGTCCGATGCACCAACCGATCCCGAGGACCAACGGTCGGATGCGCCAGATATGGAAGGAGATCGCGCACCGGACTGCTACAGTGACTGTCCGGTGGTGCACCGGACTGTCTGGTGCACCACTCGACAGAAGGCAAGAATGGCCTTCCAAATTGATCTCCAACGGCTCTTAGCTGCCTTGGGGCTATAAAAGGGACCCCTAGGCGCATGGAGGAGACACCAAGCTTTCAAGAAACATTCTAAGACTCCCAGACTCCGACTCCACGCATTTGATTCTCTGTGTTCGTGATTTGAGCTCCATTTGAGTTACAAACTCCGTGTGTTGTGTTTCGAGCTCAAGTCGTGACTTGTGTGCGTGGTTGTACTACGGATTTGAGTCTTGAGTGTGTTGCTCTCCCTAACCTTACTTTGTGCTCTCTTTGTGATCTCTATTGTAAGGGCGAGAGACTCCAAACTGGGGAGATTCCTCGCACACGGGAAAAGACTCTAAAGGAAAAGACCGTGGTATTCAAGTTGATCATCGAATCACTTGAAAGGGGTTGAGTGCAACCCTTGTCCATTGGGATGCCACAACGTGGAAGTAGGCAAGTGTTACTTGGCCGAACCACGTGATAAAAATCACGTGTCTCTTGTGTTGCTTTCTCTGTGATTGTTGTGTTCACAAGAACTCGCTTCAAAGTTACTTAGTCGTACTAACACTTTAAACTAAGTTTTGTGGCTATTTAGTGTTTGATTTTACAGGATCACCTATTCACCCCCCCTCTAGGTGCTCTCAATAGCCTGCGTGGATTTTGTTCGCCAAAGCTTTGGCCCTAGATCGTGTCTGTTACCTCCACCAATATTCTGTATGCATTCATCATCTTAAAGCTAAAAAGTCATTGTGTTTTTGTAGACCTGTGTTTTTGTAGAACAATTTTCTATTTTATCCATTCAGAACACTATTTTATATTTTATCCATTCCGAACTTGTGTTTTTGCAAAACACTTTTCAATTTTGCAATGAGCTTAACAGTCAGACTTTTGATAGACACTTATCCAGTATACTAATGCCCCAACTGCTCTTGAAGTTAAAAAGTCATTGGATGGAGTAAGCATGCCCAAGTAATGCATTTTACGAATTTACTAAATACTATTGTGGATTATCAAGCCTGCGATATGAAATTACCTATGTGACTTACTCTTCTTCAGATATTTCCTTCTGAACATAACGATGTCTGCCACATGTCTATAGCCTTTTCTGCACATAAAGATTTGAATATCATGTTACATTCTGCAGGTATGCTTCGTATGTTCATATCTCATGATGTTTCACCCCAACCCCAACCCCACCCTCCCTTTTTTTAATTTTTGTTGATCTAACTCAAAGAAAAATTTGCAGCCCACGATAGGCCGTGATGTGAAGATAAAGGAGCCTGAGAGCAGCGTGCTTTTAGGATCAGTTGAGATTTGAGAACATGCAATATATTGTGATGATGGATGTTCTGCAGACTGTAAGAATAACTCAATATCTTTTGTTTAATTCAAATAAAGAGCTGACATGAAAGCCAGTTGTATAGTTACATTAATGTGATATTTTTAGGTGTTTTCTGTTTTTGGCGCTGTTCAAAAAATCACCATGTTTGAGAAGAATCGTGGAATGCATGCTCTAATCCAATATTCAGGTATGTGCTCATCTATGCACCCAACAAGATATGCTCTTGATCTTGGTGCTGAATGTTGCTGCTCCGCTGGTGCCAACAAAAGCTAGGAGGACTTGTTTGGAATGTTTAAGTGTCTCAAGCAGACAGTGGTGAATGGATTGGTTGCAACAAAGCCTCCATCTGTGGAGCTGGAGACAGACATAGAGTACTCGCACATAAGGCCAGGTCGAAAGAAAGAGATCTTTTCCTTTGAGAAGTACAAATCCTGATATATGTCGTTTTCATTCATTCAAGTCTTTTATGCCTAACTTCACTAAATGACACAACATATTTGTTGACACTCTAAAAGTGTTATCTCCCTTGAAGTTGCTAAAAATGCTCAAATAATCTGTTAGAAAAAGGTGAAAGCCCATTTTTTCCTTAGCCCGCTACTTCTTGTTTTTCTACTGAATCTTCCATATTGTAGACTCATAAAAATCATCTTATGTGGATTCTTTAGCTTGAGAAGGACCTCAAGGAACAACAAGTTGTGCATGGTGCAGTGGAAAACACTTTAGGGCCTGGTTCTATCAACTTGCCATTAGAGAATCCAATACCAAAGGTAATTGTTTTTCATCGTAGACCTATTGTTAGTCTACACTTGTCCCAAATTTTTATTACTCATTATAGGATTGGAGAACTATTCATATGATTGGAGGTGAGGAGCTTATGGTGATCAGGTCGTTGTTAGTAAGGGTATTTCATCCCTCTGTTGCTTTGGTCTTTCTTATTGCGTCTGATGATAATGAAGTTTGTAATATTTGTTGCTCTGAGAGTTCTATGATTTGCGCTATGGCCTTGTCGTCGACTCCCACATCCATGAGACCACCTAGGAGTTTCTCGTGTACAACTAGCTCTACCAATTCGAGGGCCTCCCGAACTATACCTCTGGCATCATCGACCATGTCCGCCTCCAAGGGATGACGATGATGAGGAAGATACACAAGTGGGAGGTATTGATATACAAATCTTTTTAGTTAATAGATGGCTAACAACTATAGTGATATAATTGTTTATTTAATATGTCGTGAATTGCAATGGTTACAAGTGCCTTTGTTTTTTGTTTTGCGAGAAACATACCACTTGTCTATTGTCAAGGTTCTTCATGGCCTTCATAAGGTTTTGGAAGGTGGTGCAGTTGTCATGACTCTTAGAGATCATAGTATTCCTTCTAATGGGGATATCAATGAAAGTAAAGATTCCTATGTCTTTTGAAAGTCGCCTAGAGGGGGGGTGGATAGGCGAAACCTGAAAATTATAACTTTACACCCCAACTAGATCCCTTGATTAGTGGTTAGAACAAAATTCACAATTTATCGGAGTATAAAACTAAGTCCTTTGCTCGCAACGAGTATTATTATCAAAGAGTGCAGAATTTAAACAATAGCAATACTACTAGAAATGTTAGAGGAGAATAATGCAAGAGGGCTTAGTTAAGAAGAAGATAAACACAAGTTCTTTCTTGCAAGGAGTTGCTTCTCTAAATGAGAATTTAACTTGAAGCAACACAAAATAATGTTAGCAAAGAGTAGTGCAAGAGAACTTAGAAAGGGAGAGAACAAACAAATCACAAGCAATAAACACACGAGACATGGGTGATTTGTTTTAACGAGGTTCGGCCCTCGAAGGCCTAGTCCCCGTTGAGGAGTCCACTAAGGATGGGTCTCTTTCAACCCTTTCCCTCTCTCAACCGATCCCCAAGGATCACTTAAGACCCCGCAAGGATCACCACACACTTAGGTGTCTCTTGCTAGCTTTACAAGCCTCCAAAACTTTGGAGGAAGTTCAATGGGAGTCAAAACTCCACGCACAAATGAACGCAAGATGTAGCACACACTTTCTCTCAATGAATCTCACAAGGCACTAGAGCTAAACTCTCACAAGAGGCTTTCTTTTGCTTGCTCTCTCTTTTGTGGCACTTGTGTGGTTTGTAGTGGTCTAAATCTTGTGTATAGGATGGATCAATGAATAGAGGTGGTTGGGAGGGCTTGGATATGTCAACTATATGACTTGGAATGTTGCTTGGGCTCCCACACCTTGAAGTGGCCGGTTGGGGTGGTATTTATAGCCACCAACCAAATTGTAGCTGTTGGAGAAGGCTGCAGGCGATGGGCGCACCGGACAGTCCGGTGTGCCAACGGACAGTGTCCGGTGCGCCGCCACGTCATCTTGTTGTTAGGGCTTGGAGCTGGTCGACCGTTGGAGGCTTTGTCCTCATGTGGCACCAGACAGTCCGGTGTCACACCGGATAGTCCGGTGCCCCTCTGACCTGCTGCTCTGACTTTTGTCGTGGTACTGTGCTACACTGTTCATCCGTTAGAGTCGACCATTGTGCGTAGATAGCCGTTGCTCCGCTGGTGCACCGGACAGTCCGGTGGCACAACGGACAGTCCGATGAATTATAGCGGAGCTGCGCCTGGGAAACCCGAAGCTGAGGAGTTTGAGTTGTTTCACCCTGGTGCACCGGACAGTCTGGTGCGCCAGACCAGAGAACACTTCGGTTTCCTTTTTGCTCCTTTCTTTTGAAGCCTAACTTGTTGTTTTTATTGGTTTGTGTTGAACCTTTGGCACCTGTAGAATGTATGATCTAGAGCAAGCTAGTTAGTCCAATTATTTGTGTTGGGCATTTCAACCACCAAAATTACTTAGGAAAAGGTTTGACCTTATTTCCCTTTCAATCTCCCCCTTTTTGGTGATTGATGCCAACACAAACCAAAGCAAATATATAAATGCATAATTGAACTAGTTTGCATAAGGTAAGTGCAAAGGTTGCTTGAATTAAACCAATTTATATTTTCATAAGATATGTAAGGATTGCTTTCTTCATATTTAACATTTTGACTACGCTTGCACCACTTGTTTTGTTTTTGCAAATTCTTTTGGAAATTCTTTTCAAAGTCTTTTTGCAAATAGTCAAAGGTAAATGAATAAGATTTTGAGAAGCATTTTCAAGATTTGAAATTTTCTCCCCCTGTTTCAAATGCTTTTCCTTTGACTAAACAAAACTCTCCCTCAATGACATTCTCCTCTTAGTGTTCAAGAGGGTTTTAGATATGAATTTTGAAAGAGGTCATATCAATTTGAAATTATATCAAAACTAAGATATAAATTGAAAAACTTCTTTAATACAAATCGAAAGTCTACAAATTTTTGAAATTGGTGGTGGTGCGGTCCTTTTGCTTTGGTGGTGCGGTCCTTTTGCTTTGGGCTAATACTTTCTCCCCCTTTGGCATTAATCGCCAAAAACGGATACTTGTGAGTGAAATATAAGCCCTTCTTTACCTTCTCTCCCCCTTTGGCAAACAATATATGAGTGAAGATTATACCAAATTGGAGAGCTGTCGGAATACCGGCAAGGAAGGATAATACCGAAGATGTAGAGTGGAAGCGATGTCTTTGCCAAATACTCCATTTTCATTTCAATCTAAGACTTAATACACGAGATGCTCATGGAAACATATTATTCTTAGCCTTGGCACAATAGAGATAGGAAATATGCAAATGTACCAAAGGAAAGAAACATGATTAAAAGGATATGTCAATTAAGCTTAAACAGTTCTATATAATATAGATTGCTCCCCCTAAATATGTGCCTTGAGAGGAATACAGGTTTTGGCCTTAAGTGCCAAGTGCACAAAATTAGGTTAATGAGAACATATCTTTATCATAGAAACTGTGAAGTGCAATGTGTCATAATAAAAATGTGATGCTCATGACAGACTATGCACTTATGAAAGCATGTTGGAATCATTTTAAGCATTTACCCTTAAGGATTTCAAAGAGACTTAAGGACCCTCCACCTTTGAAACAAAGGTAGCTTATCCTCGTTAAAAGGTTAAGCTTTAAGCTCTTTGACAATAAAATCACTTCACCTAGTTGCAACAAAAGTGCATTAATGCAAGAATGAAAATTTTGAGAGGTTAAACTAGGTATGAAGCAGGGATATGCATAGACATGCTTTCTCTTCCTTTTATACGAGATATGCAAGGCATGTATAGAAGATTTAGGTACATGTGTAAATGAGAGGAAGTAGTTTTACCCTTTTGTACCTTCACATAGAGAGTTCTACAACTAGTGATCCTTTTCTAAGTCATTGTTATTACATATCAAGTGGATCACAAATTGCATAAATGTAACCTGAATTCTCCTTTTAACTTAGTGCTTATCACATAGAGGTATTGAATTAAAAGTATTTGAGGCACTAAGAAACATAAGTGTTAATTGAAGTTATTCAATGATCAAACAAACAACAGATGCGATCCAAAGAACAACATAGGCATTAGATCATTAAACAAGCTTAAAACGGGAGAATCCAGTAAATATGTTATTTGAACAATGAAAGCTACAATCCTTGATAAATGTGACATTAATTTACCAAGATGGATTGATATGTAGTAGCATACTTCATGAGAAAATTGTTCTCATACATGAGACTATATGAGATTACTAAGATAAAGTGTTAGTCTCAATATAATCAAGATATAGAAATAGGCTCCCCTAAAGATATGCATCAAGAAATTGAATGAATTGGATAGATGTACTCACTTTTAAAGACAAATAGGGAGAAGCATTATTCATCTTGATCAAGGTTTACAAAATTTGCAATAAACAATTTATGCCTAGTATTCTCACAATGAAAAATATTTAGAATGCTTACAACCACACCATTGATTGTTTTGAAGATCTCATTATCCAAGTAGGTGTTGTTGCTCTTGATGTCTTCCTTTTTCATTTGAGTGTCCTCCCTTTATAGTTGACTCTTTTTCCTTCCAAACTTATTGAAAATACTCAAGAGAGATGTTAATAGCACAAGGGAGTATATGATGAGAATGATTTCTTTTAGATAAGGAATATAAATAATTCATCATTCACAAGTCACACAGACATGAAGTAAAATCCTTAACATTAGTGCACATCATTGAAAAAGAGGAATATGCACCTTTTAAATATTTTGATCAATCATAGGAAATTTACTTCTTCATATTGAATTTATTATCATAACTTAGAAGCAAATCAATATGAGAATAGATATATATAGCAAAGGCATGAATTAGATTCTAATGGACAAGTGCATTTATAAGAACGAGATTGAATGCACATCTAGCTGATTTATGTCCAACAAGGAATCTATTCTTCACATAGGTAAGATATGATAATTTAGAGTAAATAACCATTGATGGGAACTATATTTGATTAAGAAGATGAGTTCCCATACCTTTGCTTTGACCTTTCTTCCTTTGGGTGAAGAGTAACCCTTGAGGCTTGCGGCTTGCACTTACTCTCTTGTAGATTTTCATAAGTAAGCTCAAGAGATATGTCATTAGTAACACAAGCACTAGTTTCCCTTTGTGTAATCATTTTGATAAGGAATGGAAAATAGATTACTAAAGCATGGAAACTTTATAATATGAACTAGGTTATTCCATGATGTATGCTTAAATTTTGCTTACAAAACGAGCATAGATAATTTTTTAAGATTATGGGAATAAATCTAATTCATAACATGGAGAGCGATAAATATAGAAGAATCATATCCAACTTAAGCAAGAGGCAAAACAACATAAATCATTGGATTGACTTTTCTTTTCATGCTAGATTGTGCATCTTCAAAGAGAAACTTATTCTCTACATGTGAGACTACTTAGGTTATTTAGATAAAAACATTAGTCCCACGATTTCCAGATAAAAGGAGAGATTCCCTTTATAAGTGTCCTAAGGAATTGAATTCCTTACGTGACACCTTATTCTTTTAAGAACATGGAATATCTCTCTATATCTAGAACATGGCAATAATAGGATGATTAGTGTAAAGCATGCCATGAGATACTTACAACAATTTAAAGCATGTAGATTGCCATGATATAGAAATGATGAATATACAATCTACCATATGAGAGGAATTTCTTCAAAGAATGGTGACATAATTTAAAAACATTTGAAGTGCTTTCTTTTTCTATGTGACTACACAAGATACATAAGAAATGATAATTTAAGATACTTGCACTTAAAAGCATAATTGTTACCATCCTTTAGCTTTCCTCCATGTTGTAGGCCTTGACTTTTTGGCATAGGATTAATTCTTTATTTCCTACAACATCAATATCTTCCCCGAGATAATATGAGTTTTAGATATAACAATTCAAAATAACTTTGGATCAATCTTGGATATAGATCATTGAAGATTGATAGTGTGGCGGAACTGCCCGAATTATTCCAACTTAAGTGCCCAAGTCCCGCCTTAGAGGCTAGATCACACTTAAATGGGAATAACCCGTCAATCCCTCGGATCTAGTCCGACACGGCCACTGACAGGATCAAGTACCACAATCTCACTCGAAGGTGAGTCACAGAGCAAATACAATAAAGCATAAAACCATACATGTCACAAGGTTAAATTATTACATCACCATCATCATCATCGGAGTTTTTGCAAAAGTATCCATCATTGTTCGAAGTGCAGCGGAATAAAACTAACGGTAAATAAAACAGAGAGATGGGGAAGCCTGTCCCATCACTCCTCATGCTCCTCCTCAGCCGAGGCAGGGTCCCACTCGACAGTCCAACCCGGTGGCAGGGTGGTCGGCCAAGTTATCCCAGCAACCATCTCCTCCAGAGAACCTATAAAAAATTATGCCACAAGCAAGGCTGAGTATACTAATACTCAGCTAGACTTACCCGGTGTGAGGAGTCTACTCCTCTACCTCTAGACATGCAGCTGTTTGGCTGTGGGGTTTGGTTGCCAAAAGCACTAGCTGAGTTTCTAAATCAAGATTTTAACTTAGTCAAAGTTAAGTGTGACTCTCTTAAGGCTAAAAGTGAACTATCTACTCATACATGGTAGCAAGCATTATTAATAATCAACATCTTGTCTCAACTCATCATACTTCCACTTAATACTCAATGTAGCAGCATGGATCAAGCAGTCTCATTAACTGCGAGAAGCAGACGATTCGAATCGAGTTTTTTATCCTTGCAAGGTAAACCTAAACACACGACATGCAGGGGCACTCCGTCCCCACACATATCAACCGTCCCCATCGATTCCCTGGCAACAGATCAGGGCTCACCGCCTTGGCGTACAATGCCCCACTGACCCCGACTGGCCGTCGTGCAGTGGCCGCACTTGTACCCACCATAACCGGAATGGGAGACCTCGTCTCAGGTCGCGTGAGGGGATATGTCTGCGGGCAGGTTCACTCAGGTACTAGGCTTACCGATTTACCATATTTCTCGGTATGTGTTTAGTACGTTCAAACGCTTGACTCACGGTACCACACCATAATCCTTATTCAAATTTTTATCCCGTGGACAATCAATCCCCATGGATTGTTGCCCACAAACCAGCATCAGTATGATATGAAAGTGGGTACAATCAATGTCCTGACCTCGCGCGAGTGCTAGAAAAATCACTCGACTTCTACCGAGATCCTACTTTATAAAGCAGCTACTCGACTTAGCATACTAGTATTCATCTCAATAGGATTCCTGAGATCATGCAACTAGGGTTTCAAGAAATTCCTACACTTAAGTGCACAATCAATCCTACAATCATTAAGTGAAGTAAAATAGCATAAATAACAGGTTATGCATAAAACCGGGGCTTGCCTTCCAAAGCAGTGGCAGGCAGGTCCTCTGGTGCTGGCTCTGGTGCTGGATCTGGGGCTACCTCCTGAGCAGCTCCTTGCTCCGGCACGAGGATGTACTCTCCGTCAGCAAGATTACAGTCTAGCGAATGCAATGAACATGTATGTCATGATTATGCATGATTTAATAACATTATGCAAAAAGAGACTAAGTCAAGAAGTAACTTAGGGTTTTCTTAGTTATGCGGGGCTTCTAGTGGTACATAGATAGACTTATTACTCTTTGGACTTAGGTTTTCTTTTAGGACAACATATTGGTTTGGTATTGCTTTGATATATTTTTTTTTTGGACAGCAAATAAAGTTTTTAGGGACAACCTTTATTCATATCTTTTATTTCTCTTCCCTTAATTTCCATTTAGGTTTTCTAGGGTAGATTTGAACTACAACAGGGTTTTAATAATTTCCAAAAATTCTGTAAAAATTACAGTGGGTTGTCATTGGCTATTTTAGCTTGTTTTAAGAATTTGAGGCTTAAGGTATAAAAGTTAGGCCTTAAACGAAAATAACAAAAGTTAGGCAAAAAGGGGCACTTTACACTACACCTCCTAGTTAGGGGTAGGCTCTGTCCTAAAGGTTATTTTTGTTGGCATCCTCTGGTAATGATAGGTCTTTGTGCTAAAAATCGCAGGGAACTAAGGGGTGGTTAATTAGCTATGATTTTCCCAAGTTTAATGTCAAAAAGGCACTTTCTACTACCTTATTATTTGAAAAATGTCAAACAGCAGATTTCATATTTTTCTTAGGTTCTTTCTAATAAAACAACAGTTATCCCAAAGGTGGGGGTGTTTTCACCTTGGGGTTATTTTTGTGGAGTTTTTCTAAGTTATCCTTGTTTTATTAGAAAGAACCTAAGAAAAATATGAAATCTGCTGTTTGACATTTTTCAAATAATAAGGTAGTAGAAAGTGCCTTTTTGACATTAAACTTGGGAAAATCATAGCTAATTAACCACCCCTTAGTTCCCTGCGATTTTTAGCACAAAGACCTATCATTACCAGAGGATGCCAACAAAAATAACCTTTAGGACAGAGCCTACCCCTAACTAGGAGGTGTAGTGTAAAGTGCCCCTTTTTGCCTAACTTTTGTTATTTTCGTTTAAGGCCTAACTTTTATACCTTAAGCCTCAAATTCTTAAAACAAGCTAAAATAGCCAGTGACAACCCACTGTAATTTTTACAGAATTTTTGGAAATTATTAAAACCCTGTTGTAGTTCAAATCTACCCTAGAAAACCTAAATGGAAATTAAGGGAAGAGAAATAAAAGATATGAATAAAGGTTGTCCCTAAAAACTTTATTTGCTGTCCAAAAAAAAATATATCAAAGCAATACCAAACCAATATGTTGTCCTAAAAGAAAACCTAAGTCCAAAGAGTAATAAGTCTATCTATGTACCACTAGAAGCCCCGCATAACTAAGAAAACCCTAAGTTACTTCTTGACTTAGTCTCTTTTTGCATAATGTTATTAAATCATGCATAATCATGACATACATGTTCATTGCATTCGCTAGACTGTAATCTTGCTGACGGAGAGTACATCCTCGTGCCGGAGCAAGGAGCTGCTCAGGAGGTAGCCCCAGATCCAGCACCAGAGCCAGCACCAGAGGACCTGCCTGCCACTGCTTTGGAAGGCAAGCCCCGGTTTTATGCATAACCTGTTATTTATGCTATTTTACTTCACTTAATGATTGTAGGATTGATTGTGCACTTAAGTGTAGGAATTTCTTGAAACCCTAGTTGCATGATCTCAGGAATCCTATTGAGATGAATACTAGTATGCTAAGTCGAGTAGCTGCTTTATAAAGTAGGATCTCGGTAGAAGTCGAGTGATTTTTCTAGCACTCGCGCGAGGTCAGGACATTGATTGTACCCACTTTCATATCATACTGATGCTGGTTTGTGGGCAACAATCCATGGGGATTGATTGTCCACGGGATAAAAATTTGAATAAGGATTATGGTGTGGTACCGTGAGTCAAGCGTTTGAACGTACTAAACACATACCGAGAAATATGGTAAATCGGTAAGCCTAGTACCTGAGTGAACCTGCCCGCAGACATATCCCCTCACGCGACCTGAGACGAGGTCTCCCATTCCGGTTATGGTGGGTACAAGTGCGGCCACTGCACGACGGCCAGTCGGGGTCAGTGGGGCATTGTACGCCAAGGCGGTGAGCCCTGATCTGTTGCCAGGGAATCGATGGGGACGGTTGATATGTGTGGGGACGGAGTGCCCCTGCATGTCGTGTGTTTAGGTTTACCTTGCAAGGATAAAAAACTCGATTCGAATCGTCTGCTTCTCGCAGTTAATGAGACTGCTTGATCCATGCTGCTACATTGAGTATTAAGTGGAAGTATGATGAGTTGAGACAAGATGTTGATTGTTAATAATGCTTGCTACCATGTATGAGTAGATAGTTCACTTTTAGCCTTAAGAGAGTCACACTTAACTTTGACTAAGTTAAAATCTTGATTTAGAAACTCAGCTAGTGCTTTTGGCAACCAAACCCCACAGCCAAACAGCTGCATGTCTAGAGGTAGAGGAGTAGACTCCTCACACCGGGTAAGTCTAGCTGAGTATTAGTATACTCAGCCTTGCTTGTGGCATAATTTTTTACAGGTTCTCTGGAGGAGATGGTTGCTGGGATAACTTGGCCGACCACCCTGCCACCGGGTTGGACTGTCGAGTGGGACCCTGCCTCGGCTGAGGAGGAGCATGAGGAGTGATGGGACAGGCTTCCCCATCTCTCTGTTTTATTTACCGTTAGTTTTATTCCGCTGCACTTCGAACAATGATGGATACTTTTGCAAAAACTCCGATGATGATGATGGTGATGTAATAATTTAACCTTGTGACATGTATGGTTTTATGCTTTATTGTATTTGCTCTGTGACTCACCTTCGAGTGAGATTGTGGTACTTGATCCTGTCAGTGGCCGTGTCGGACTAGATCCGAGGGATTGACGGGTTATTCCCATTTAAGTGTGATCTAGCCTCTAAGGCGGGACTTGGGCACTTAAGTTGGAATAATTCGGGCAGTTCCGCCACAGCTGGTATCGGAGCTTGTACCACCACAGAGGAATCAATAAAATGTAAATACCATCAATTTTCTAAATAAAACTTGATAGAACCAAGTTGGATAGATAGTAGGACGAGCAGGATAGACCTAGGACGTGAAGCCTTAGGTTACTAGAAGGGTAGCTAGGTGGCTAAGTAACTAGGCCCTACAGGCCACTTTTATAGGATGGGGGTTCCTCCCTATTCCTTTTATCTTGTTGAGAGGTCGTTCAGGACGAGCATGCATGCATTCATAATTAAGCAATGGATAACTAAGTAAGGACTTAAAAACAAGATAACAACCAGCTAGGTCCTTAGTGCCTTTTTACTTAACTAGAGAAAGGCTGAGTTTTATTTTTCTTGTTCTTTTTATAATTCTTTTCTTTTACTTACGCTTAACCGTACACAGATGACTTCCCATGGATCCTCCGATGACGGAAATGCACTGACCCACACGGACGGACTTGCACGAGAGGGTTTTCCCCGCATTTTGTGGGAGGTACTTCAGGGGGCTGGATACATGACACCCCCTCAGTACGCGGTGCAGCAGTTCGAGAAGCACCGAGTGCCTCGCTGTAGAGTGAGGATGACTTTGGAGCCCCATCCCCTGCAGCCAGGCTGGCGCTCCTTGGACTCCGAGTCTTTCGGGTACCGGGCAGAGGACACGATCGAGGCAATCGCTCTGCATGGGTTGACTACCTTCTGCGGATTCCATCCCTTCGAGCTGGCTACCCATCCCATTGGCTTGTTCCCCGCTGAGAAGGAGGACGACCCAATGTGGAAGGATCGGGTGGAGCATGCTAAGGATATCTGGGCCATCTACCCAGGACAGACTGCGCACTTGACAGTACGGTGCATGAATACTCTGTACCGTCTGCAGGTGATGCGCGGTGAGGCCATGTCCCATCTGATGGCACTGCTGGAGGCCACCAAGATCACGTTGGATAACCGAGAGGAGCTTGTGGTCGACTTGTCTCAAGAAATGGTAGAGAAAGATTTGCAAGTGGAGCAACTGTCTGGTGAGATTCATGAGTTGGAGGAGCTAGTGGGCACCCGGAAGAACACCATTGAGGTCCTAGAGGATCAGCTCCTCAACACTCAGCAGCAGCTGGCAGAAGCAAATGAGCACCTGGACATGCACCACCAGGAGATCCAGGACCAGGAGGACGACGAGGACGTCGACATTGAGGGAGGAGATGAGCCTGCCTCCAGTGTGGACACTGCTGGCTCGGGAAGACCACCTTCCCCCGAGTCGAGTGTTGCTTCGTTCGCTCACTAGGTGTCCAGGGTAGGTTTAGAAGTTGGGCAGTCGGACTCCTCGCCGCTAGCTTAGCTTTTGCACCCTTAGGGTACTAGGCTAGGTAGAGTTGAGTCATTTTGGAACAATTTGATGTAATCGTATTAAACTCTCTTGGGAGCTTGATGGATGGATGCTATTATTAGCTTAATCTTGGAAGGAAGAATTTATGCCCCTTAAAGAGTCCCTTTTGTTGAAGTTAGATCTTTCATGCTGTTTTTAACTTTTCCCGTGTTGAAATCTTGAAATCGGAACTATGGTGTTAAGCATGTATGTGGTTTTTTCAGATGGCCGGGAGGCAGCGTCGTGGCCAGAACGAGCACGTTCCACCACCACCCCCACCTCCCACTCTGCAGGAGCTCATGGCTCAGCAGAATGAGATTCTGAGGCAGCTGGCTCAACGTCAGCCACCACCCCAGCATTATGGTGGTGGAGACCACCAGCGTCACCCCGCGGCGGCCACCTATCAGGAATTCCTCAGCACCCAGCCTCCACTGTTCACAAGGGCGGAGGACCCACTTGACGCAGATGTATGGCTGCGAGTGGTGGAATCCAAATTCCCACTACTCCATGGAGTTTGCTCAGAGGTCACCAAAGTCAGGTTCGCCACCCAGCAGCTTCGCGGACCTGCAAGGACTTGGTGGGATCACTTTCTTGCTATGCAGCCAGAGGACCGAGAGGTGGAGTGGAGGGAGTTTAAGGCAGCTTTTAGAGGGCACCATATACCAGCCGGGATCATGGACAGGAAACTCAATGAGTTCTTGGCACTCACTCAGGGCAACCGGACAGTGTTGCAGTATGCCCAGGCCTTTAATGACTTGTGCCAGTATGCGGGATATCATGCGGATACAGATGAGAAGAAGAGGGACAGATTCAGAAGGGGGCTCAGCACTAAGCTCCGGGATCGTCTCAACACCGTCAGGGCCAACAGCTACAATGAGTTGGTAAACATGGCCATCTCCCAAGAGGACTGCATTACCGCTAGGCAGGCAGAGAAAAAGAGGAAGACCCCTGTGGCAGGACCCTCAGCTCAGCCACAGCGTTTCCGGATTGTGTCCGACACCCAGGGCAGGGGACCCCAGCAGCAGCAAGGGCGATGGGTAATTCGACCTCAGCAGCAGCAGCAGCAGCAGCAGGCACCCAACCGCAACCAGTTTCCAGCACAGCGGAATAATCAGCAGCAGCAGTACCGCCAGGCCAATGACAACAGATGTTTCACTTGTGGCAACACTGGGCATTATGCCAAGAATTGCCCCAGGAACCAGCAGAGGCCGGGGCAGAATGCTAACCAGAACCAAGGCAAGAGGCAGAAGGTGCAAGTGAGGCAAGGCCGGCTGAACTTCACCACCATGGCAGATATTCCAGAGGGAGCACCCGTCATGACTGGTATCTTTACAGTATTAAATTTCCCTGCTATTATTTTATTTGATTCGGGTGCATCGCATAGTTTTATCAGTGCCAAGTTTAGTGCTAAATGCCAATTGCCTTTTCACCACACCAATGGAGGTATTACAATTTCAACCCCAGGAGGCAGGGTTGCCACCTATCAAGTTAACAAGAATGTGCCTATAAGGTTTGGTAGTCTGATAATTAAGACCAACCTTCTCATTTTGGGTTTGGAGAGTGTGGATATTATATTGGGAACTGACTGGTTAACCAGAAACCAGGCTGTGATGGATATTGCAGCTAGAGCCATTGAGGTGCACTCACCAACTTGCGGTGAGACCACACTGTATTTGCCTGACCAGGGTTGTACCCGATCTTGTGCTTTTGTTATGTTAGAATCCCCAGTGGAAAAGATCCCAGTGGTCTGTGACTATCCGGATGTTTTTCCGGATGAATTGCCAGGAATGCCACCTGACCGAGATATTGAGTTCGCCATCGAATTGCAACCCGGGACTGCTCCTATCTCCAAGAGACCTTATAGGATGCCTCCCGCGGAATTGGCAGAGTTAAAGAAACAATTGCAAGAGTTGTTGGACAAGGGGTTTATTCGTCCAAGCACTTCACCATGGGGATGTCCAGCATTATTTGTGAAGAAAAAGGATGAGAGTTTGAGGATGTGTGTTGACTACCGTCCTCTCAATGCGGTGACTATTAAGAACAAATACCCGCTGCCCCGCATTGATGTTCTGTTTGATCAGTTGGTTGGAGCCAAGGTGTTCTCCAAGATAGACCTTCGCTCGGGATACCATCAGATCAAGATCCGTGCCAGCGACATTCCCAAGACGGCTTTCTCTACCAGATATGGACTGTATGAGTTTCTGGTGATGTCTTTTGGGCTGACCAATGCCCCGGCTTATTTTATGTACTTGATGAACTCAGTATTCATGCCAGAGTTAGACAAGTTTGTGGTCGTTTTCATTGATGATATACTGATTTATTCCAAGAACGAAGCCGAGCACACCAAACACTTGCATACTGTACTTCAGAGACTGCGTGATCATCAGTTGTATGCTAAGCTGAGTAAGTGTGAGTTCTGGCTGAAGGAAATCAAATTCTTGGGTCATACAATTTCTCAAGATGGGGTATCAGTTGATCCTGAGAAGGTGCAGGAGGTGATGGATTGGAAACCCCCGACCACAGTAAAGCAAATTCGGAGTTTTCTGGGATTGGCAGGGTATTATCGACGATTTATTCCGGATTTCTCCAGAATTGCCAAACCAATGACTGAACTGTTGAAGAAGGGAGTCAAATTTGAGTGGAGCCAAAAGTGTGAAGATGCCTTTCATACCTTGAGACAGCATTTGACAACAGCCCCAGTGCTAGCTCAACCTGACAACACCAAGCCATTTGAAGTTTATTGTGATGCTTCTGGTACTGGTTTGGGATGTGTCTTGATGCAAGAGAACAGAGTGATTGCTTATGCTTCCCGGGCACTCAGGCCCCATGAGCAGAACTACCCTACACATGATCTAGAGTTGGCAGCTGTAGTTCATGCTCTTAAGATTTGGAGGCACTACCTGATGGGAGCTCACTGTAACATCTACACTGATCACAAGAGCCTCAAATACATCTTCACTCAGGCAGATCTGAACATGAGGCAAAGGAGATGGTTAGAGTTGATCAAGGACTATGATCTGGAGGTGCATTACCACCCTGGTAAGGCCAATGTTGTGGCAGATGCCTTAAGCAGAAAGGCCCAGTGCTATTGCATGAGCATGGATGTGGGAGTGACCACCCTGTGTGATGAATTGTGCAAACTGAACCTGGAAGTTGTTTCTTCGGGTGACCTAAGTTATATCTCGGTAGAACCCACGTTGCAGGAACAGATCATAAGGGCTCAGGTTGAGGATAAGGGTGTTCAGGTTATCAAGGATATGATCAAGCAAAAGGCAGAGAAATACAAGTGTTTCCGGCAGGACAGCAAGGGAATCCTATGGTTTGGAGATCGATTGGTTGTCCCTAAGGACCCTGAGCTTAGAAAGAAGATACTGGACGAAGCTCACCTTTCCAAATTCTCCATGCACCCTGGTAGCAACAAGATGTACCATGATCTCAGATCTCTATATTGGTGGACAAGAATGAAAAGGGAAATTGCCAAGTACATATCCGAGTGCGATACTTGCCAGAGGATAAAGGCTAGTCACTTGAGGGCAGCAGGCCCTTTGCAACCCCTTCCCATACCATCTTGGAAATGGGAGGACATTTGCATGGACTTTATAGTGGGATTACCCAATACCTCCAGGCACCATGATTCTATTTGGGTTATCGTGGACAGGTTGACCAAGACTGCTCATTTCTTGCCAGTGCATACCACCCACAGGGCAGAGAAGTACGCTGAAATTTATATTGATCAGATAGTAAGGTTGCATGGTATTCCCAAGACCATTGTATCTGACAGAGGAGCACCTTTTGTGGCACGATTTTGGGAGCAATTGCAAGAGTCACTTGGGACCCATGTCATCCGAAGCTCAGCATACCACCCACAAACCGATGGGCAGACAGAAAGGGTGAATCAGATTTTGGAAGATATGTTGCGAGCCTGTGCACTACATTATGGAAAGGATTGGGATAAGTGTCTGTCTTTGGCAGAGTTCTCTTACAACAATAGCTATCAATCCAGTCTGAAGATGGCACCTTTTGAGGCATTATATGGGAGAAGGTGTAGGACCCCACTGAATTGGTCTCAAGCAGGAGAAAGGGAAATTTTTGGGCCAGACTTAGTACTCGAAGCAGAGGCAAAGGTCAGGGTCATTACCAAGAACTTGGAAGCTGCTCAAGCTAGGCAAAGGAGCTATCATGATAAGAGGCGGAAGCCTCTACAGTTTGAGGTGGGAGATCATGTCTATCTTAAGGTATCACCCACCAAGGGTGTTCAGAGATTCGGGATCAAGGGCAAGTTAGCCCCTCGCTATATTGGACCCTACGAGATCAAGGAGGCTTGTGGACCCATAGCCTATCAAGTGGAATTGCCACCTCACATGTCAGCAGTTCATAATGTATTCCATGTATCTCAGCTGCGGAAATGCGTTCGTCTACCCACTGAAGTACTCCCGGAACCAGACATTGAGATAGAACCAGACTTATCCTATCAAGAGTACCCCGTCAAGGTGTTAGATCAAAAGGAGAGATCAACTCGGGCAAGGTCGGTCAGAATGTATAAGGTTCAGTGGAGTCACCATTCAGCAGAAGAAGCTACATGGGAGACTGAGGATTTTCTATGCTCTCGCTTCCCCGACTTTCTACCCAAAGGAGTCGGTACGTAACCCCAGAACCCCACCCCCACCTGCCCTTTGAAATCAATTATAAGAGAAACTAAGATAGCAAAAATAGTCTAAGTTGTGGTTTTAACTTAAGAAGGGCTTCCTTCTGAAGTTGCAAAGAGAATGACATTCGAAGAGCAGTTAACAAGAGAAACTTGAGTATAAAGAAAGAGTAGCACCAACACACCTTCCAGCACCCTCCAAGGGACTCTACCTAAAATCTCGGGACGAGATTCCTTTAAGGGGGGAGGGCTGTAACACCCCAGGTGTTGCCATGGCTGGAGCACACCTTGGCACTCAAGACTATGATCATATGTGGAAGAACTTAAGGAGCAAAAGTATAAGGGGGCTTTGGAAACTAAGTTTTTACCAAGAGTTGGGAATGACCAAAGGCATTACCCTAATTGTGTGCAACTATCACCTTGGGAGAGGGGGAAAGAACCCTAGGCCTCTCTTAAACCCTATCTCCCAAAGCCATGGATAAGAGGGGAAAGAGAGTGAGCAAAATGTGCAAAACATGGGTAATCTTTACCCAAACCCTAAGCAACATTATAACCATCAATTAGGGGAGGGAAATATTACACAAAGGCCCCTAGGGAAACCCCATTTCAAATCTCCAAGTGGAGAGAGAGCTAGAGCTCTCTAATTCCCTCTAAGTCCCATTTTAGCCCTAAATCAAAGATCAACCGTGTTCACTTTAAAAATGGCGCCAAAACCACTTGGGTTCTATACCAAAAATGTGCAATACCACTTAGGGCACCCACTGGAAAAAGTTGAGCTCGAGACTCGGACGTTTGACATGCCATGGCATGGCTTTTGTCGTGGTATGCTCAGTATGACACACCTGTTTTGGCACCCGAAGATCTCCCTCCCTAGGCCGTATCTGCCCCGGCGTCTCACAGTTGAGTGACAGCCCTAGGTGCCAGGAAGAGGTCTGCGCCGGACTTTTGCAAAGATTCACACGTTTGCGACCTCTGGCGACATTTGAACACTGGAAGAAACAAACCGCCACGTGTTCGACGCCGTCTGCCGCGCCAGAGCACGCCCGCGCGCGCGCCCGCGCCGCGCCCAAGCCAAGCCAGTGCCCTGGTCCGCGTCCGCGGCTATAAAACGCCCAGGAGCCTTGGTCGTACCCCTCCGCACGCGCTCAAGCCTCACCGGAGCTCAGTTCGCCGCCGTTTACCCATACGCGACGCGCCCGCGGCCACCCGAGCCCCTGCCACCGTAGACCGGCCAGCCCAGCCATTCCCAATCCCGTCCAGCCCTCGGAGAAGACTGTGCACGTCTCCGTGAAGCTCCCCGAGCGAGGAATCGGGCTCTGCTTCACCGGAGAAGCCGGCCCAAGGTCACCGGACTTCAACCGACCGCCGGCAACCGTGGACCGAGGTACACCGTGCACCTCTCTTCGATTCCTTGCACGGTTAGACTCCTTAGACCTCCACGAAGTTCCCTATGCCTTTGGATTGAACTATGCCGCCGTGGATAGGCCGGAGCACACGCCGCCGACGAGCTCGCCCGCCTGCTCACGTGGGCCGGGCGCTTCCGGCCATCTCCGACGACGAGCCGTACCTCGACGTGATCGCCAGACCCTCCCCGAGCCAACCCTACCCTTCGCCGGACCTCCCTCGCCGCCGGTAAGCCGCGCCACCCTTTTCTTTCCCGCGGCCACTGTTTCAGTTGAGGGAGGGACTGCGGGTGAGAGGGAGAGAAACCCAGGGGGTTAAGTGAAAGGTCAGAGACTCAAGTGAATAGTGCCTTAAGGGTAGATCTGCGAGGTTTGAATTGTTTTAAACCCAGGGGCCTCGGCGCAAACTGTTTTTCCAGGAAAACTTAATTAAAACCTAATTTAAATTCAAACAGAAACTTTAAAAACCCATAACTTCTGTTTGGTTTATCCAATTTTGGTCAAACCAATTTTGCCAGACTCTAAATCATGTAACTTATTTAGGAAAAATATAAAACCCCTTGGTGCTGTGGAAAACTTAAAAGTTCTGATTTAATGTTAACTTTGGCCAAAAGCTAAATAATAGTAAGAAAAATAGTTAGGCTATTTGACTAAGGTTAGGAAAATTTGGAGAAGTTTATATTCACCTACTAACCTGTTCAAAAATGTTAAACCCCTCTGTCCATTACATTAAGTTAGTTTTAACCCCTTATTCCAAATATGCTTAAGTTTAAGAAAATAGGAAAAGTGACACAAAATTTTGAACCAGAGGGCACCCCTATTTTTGTTGAGATACTTAGTCAATATAGTTCACTGGAAAAATGTATCATACCCTGTTGTAGTGTAAAATAAGAAAGCTACCTTTTAAATTAATAAAACAAGGTGCATCTTCTTTTTCGGAAGCCTATCTCGAAAGAACCTCCAAGTTAAGCGTGCTTGGCTTGGAGCAATTTGGGATGGGTGACCGACCGGGAAGTTTTCTCGGGTGCGCATGAGTGAGGACAAAGTGCGCACAAAAGACTCGTGTTGGTCTGTGGGGACAATATATGATCCTAGAGAGCTGCCAGGAGTAAGTACCGTCGGTCCAGGGATTGGACGGGGTGTTACAAGCTTGAGTTAATAAAAATTGAATTGACTCTCTCAAGCACTCCAAAGCTTCATACCATCTCCTTTTCCTGTAAAGCTTGTCAAGCATATTTTGGTACCCATCGCTTGATGGGTCCATTAAGGTTAGTCAACAAAGATCTAGGAACCCAAGAGTCCTTTGTGTTAGCATTTGGTAAACTCATTACTTTTCTAGCACAAGTTGCAATTTTGGGTTGCCTAGTTACATGAGAAATAAGTGACAAGCTAGAGGTAGGATAGTTACCCATGGGACAATCCTTGCATTGATGTCCCTTCTTTCGGCATATGTAGCAAAGGCGATCTTCAAGTTTTGAGGATGTCTTCTTTCCCTGTTTCTTGCTTGCTACATGGTTAGTTAATATTTTCTTTTCTAACACTATGCCTTTTTGTTTTAAATAGGGACAAGATTTAATTAAGTGTCCCTTCTTTAAGCATTTAAAACAAAGTTTATCATCCTTGTTAATAAGCAAGTCATTTTTAATATAGGGACATGACCTAATTGAGTGTCCCTTTTCAAAACATTCACTACACTTTTTACTTCTCTTAGTGTGAAGTGTGAATTGATTATTACCTTGGATGTTACCTTTTATGGAGGCATGGTTGAGGCTTTTGGTAGAGGTATTGATTTTCTTCTTTTGTTCCCTCCTCTTGACAATCCCCAAGTCCTTGACATTTTCTTCAAGCGATTTAGTGCATGCCATGGTTGTTCCCGTCTCAAGCTCCTTCACCATGTGATCACGATTATCTTGAGAAGGTTGAGCAATGCACTTCCCTTTTAGTTGTGTCAAGCTCATTTTTAGCCTCTCATTTTCTTCTTTGAGCTTTTGATATGTATCTTCTTTTGTTCCTGCAGATTCTAGCTCAAAGGAAGATTTGCTTGTCGACGGACAGCAAGCATTAGCACATGGTAAAATAGTTTCAATTTGAATACATGTGCATGAGTGAGGTTGTTGGGATCTTAAGTTTTCTATCACAACCTCATGAGCAATATTTAACATGATATGATCATCCATAAGATTTTTATGAGAACATAGAACCATATCATATTTTTCTTGAAAAGCTAGATTTTCATCTTTTAGCTTTTCTACTTGGTCCTTAAGCAAGGCATTCCTATTTACTAATTGAGCGATACAATGTAAAGAGTTATCTTGCTCAATTGAAATAGTTTCATACCTTTGGACCAAATCAACATGAGAGCACTTTAGCTCCTCATGTTCTTTAGTCAACTCGTCAAAGTGTAGCATTTTCATAGAGAGAAAATCTTCTAGCATTTGACGAGCTTCGCTTTGCTCTCTCGCTCTTTTTAGAAGTTTGAGCATGACCGCCTTATCTTCTAGGCTTAGATGAGCGTAGAGTTGCATGAAGCTTCGTTCATCCTCCTCATCCTCATTTGTGCTTCCGCTATCATTTTCATTAGCCACACAACATATGTGGGAATCGAAATGGGAAGACAAACCTTTTGGAGAGGTGGATTCATCCTTTGGTCTCCATTGTTCATTTTCTTCTTCTTCCTTCAAAGGGTTAGTTTCACAAATACCAAAGGAAGTAGAAGCACAAAATGAACTATCATGTTTGGACTCATCAAAATTGATTTTAATTCTAGTCCAAATATCATGCGCATCATGAATAGACTCATTATAATTCGAAATGAAGACACGATAATCTTCATTGCTAAGAGAATTACTTAAGATGTCATAAGCTAGATAGTTTAAGCATATACATCTTTGATCTTCCTCGGAAGTATTTTTCTTATCATAACTAAAAGGTATAATACTCTTGTATAAGATTTGTTCTAATCGAGGATCTACAGTTCTAAAAGCATTTATCACCCTAGTAGACCATGAATCATAATTAGAACAATCAAGAAGCAATATTTCAAGAGTTACCTCATTGTTTTCCTTCGGAGGTGTCTTCTTGTTCTTTTGGGTTCTTCTTCAAGCCATCACTTCGAGTTGTTAGACTCAATATGAAGTGTCTGCCTCTGATACCAATTGAAAGTCGCCTAGAGGGGCGTGGATAGGCAAAACCTGAAAATTATAACTTTACACCCCAACTAGATCCCTTGATTAGTGGTTAGAACAAAATTCACAATTTATCGGAGTATAAAACTAAGTCCTTTGCTCGCAACAAGTATTATTATCAAAGAGTGCGGAATTTAAACAATAGCAATACTACTAGAAATGTTAGAGGAGAATAATGCAAGAGGGCTTAGTTAAGAAGAAGATAAACACAAGTTCTTTCTTGCAAGGAGTTGCTTCTCTAAATGAGAATTTAACTTGAAGCAACACAAAATAATGTTAGCAAAGAGTAGCCCAAGAGAACTTAGAAAGGGAGAGAACAAACAAATCACAAGCAATAAACACACGAGACACGGGTGATTTGTTTTACCGAGGTTCGGCCCTCAAAGGCCTAGTCCCCGTTGAGGAGTCCACTAAGGACGGGTCTCTTTCAACCCTTTCCCTCTCTCAACCAATCCCCAAGATCAGCGAGCTCTTCTTCTTCTCAAGGATCACTTAAGACCCCGCAAGGATCACCACACACTTAGGTGTCTCTTGCTATCTTTACAAGCCTCCAAAACTTTGGAGGAAGTTCAATGGGAGTCAAAACTCCACGCACAAATGAACACAAGATGTAGCACACACTTTCTCTCAATGAATCTCACAAGGCACTAGAGCTAAACTCTCACAAGAGGCTTTCTTTTGCTTGCTCTCTCTTTTGTGGCACTTGTGTGGTTTGTAGTGGTCTAAATCTTGTGTATAGGATAGATCAATGAATAGAGGTGGTTGGGAGGGCTTGGATATGTCAACTATATGACTTGGAATGTTGCTTGGGCTCCCACACCTTAAAGTGGCCGGTTGGGGTGGTATTTATAGCCACCAACCAAATTGTAGTCGTTGGAGAAGGCTGCAGGCGATGGGCGCACCGGATAGTGTCCGGTGCACCGCCACGTCATCTTGTTTTTAGGGCTTGGAGCTGGTCGACCGTTGGAGGCTTTGTCCTCATGTGGCACCGGACAGTCCGGTGTCACACCGGACAGTCCGGTGCCCCTCTGACCTGCTGCTCTAACTTCTACCGTGGTACTGTGTTGCACTGTTCATCCGTCAGAGTTGACCGTTGTGCGTAGATAGCCGTTGCTCCGCTGGTGCACCGGATAGTCCGGTGGCACACCGGACAGTCCGGTGAATTATAGCGGAGTTGCTCCTGAGAAACCCGAAGCTGAGTTTGAGTTGTTTCACCCTGGTGCACCGGACACTGTCCGGTGGTGCACCGGACAATCCGGTGCGCCAGACTAGAGAACACTTCGGTTTCCTTTTTGCTCCTTTCTTTTGAAGCCTAGCTTGTTCTTTTTATTGGTTTGTGTTGAACCTTTGGCACCTGTAGAATGTATGATATAGAGTAAGCTAGTTAGTCCAATTATTTGTGTTGGTCATTTCAACCACTAAAATTACTTAGGAAAAGGTTTGACCCTATTTCCCTTTCATATTTCCCTGTCATCTTTTCTCCATCTGCCCATCTCCAACCATATGTTTTTGATGATTTTGTTCCCTGGCCAGCATTTCAAAAGCTAAGCTTTCTGAGTATTCAGAAAAGATTGAAGCACTATCTTCTAGGCTCGCTGCTTCACTGGTACATTTCTATTGTATTCATTCATTTATTTGAATTGTTCCTACTATCATGATTAGTTTAGTTGCTTGCTCTTTATAGAATTGAATTTAAATCAATCACAACATATGATATTATTTTTTATCTTGACTATTACCTCTTATAGCTTTTAGATTGGATATACTTATTTGTTATTATTATATTATTGTTGGTAGAGCCTAAAAATGAAAAGCCAATTACTGAAAGCGGAGATGAAATCTGTTATGAAGGAGCAAAGGCAAAAAGTCCAATATCATTATTATCGGGACTACGAAGGAGATCAACGTAACAAATGGAAGGAAGTTAGCCTGATGATGGTGTTTTCTGATTTAAATGTAAGATTGTGATGATATGATGGATGTTTCAATTGGAGCCTGCTATATAGTCCTCTTCATCATAGAAGGTTATGCATATGAACTCTTGGGATTTACAAAATTTGCTTCTATATGTTGGATGCAGCGTAATCTTACATCTTCAGAACCAAAGGCTGATGAACTGGCAGCATCAGAAATGGTAGTTGCATATAACTCCTCGAATTGGGTATTATTAGTTGAGGGATGACCTCCATATACTGTCAAGTAAGTCACAGAAAGTGCTCTGTTCAGCTGGCTAGATCGGGTAATTGCTATTGGTGTGTTCTGTTCTGTTTTTCTATAGCATTTTTGGCGGGGTAATATGAACTTCTATTCATTTTTCAAATATATTCTAGACCCTAACTAACTGATCCAAAATGTCACATTGATTGATATGTGGATTTGATACTTCTGACTCCATGCAACTACTTGGAATGTTGCTTGTCCTGTTGGTTCATTTTTTATTTCAGTAGTCCCAGTTTACCCATATGAGATTTGTTTTTTTTGTTTCTTCATGTATAGTGAGTTTGGATTTAAAATTTTGTAGAGGACATCATGTAGGAGTTTAGAAACACACATGTTGGTTAACATTGGCTTACTCATACAAAGTAATGTTATAAAAAGATTGTACCATAAACAACATTAAAACACAGAGTTACCATGCTTCAAACTGCATTAGTAACTCAGAACAGATGCAAAATAGTTTCAGTAATAGTGTTCTTCATTAGTTTTCTTGCCTCTGCATCTTAATTTCACTTCATCTTTCCATACAAATTATATAGTAGTTTCTCTTCTATTTAAACATGGGCCCGATGGCGCGGCAGCTCTGGCGGAACCGCCCGAATTATTCCAGCTTAAGTGCCTAAGTCACGCCTCAGGGGCCGTAACACACTTAAATCAGAATAACCCGTCAGTCCCTCAGATCTAGTCTGATGGAGCCACTTAACCAGGATCAAATTCCACAATCTCACTCGAAGGTGAGTCACAGAAGAAATACAATAAAACAGGAAACCTCAAATTAAGTGCTGAATTATTACATAGGTCGGAGTTTTTGAGTAGCGAATAGGAGTTCACAAAATAAAGTGCAGCGGATAATCGATGTCGTCGGTATCGAGGAAAATGGGCAAGGCCTAGCCCACTACTCCTCGTGCTCCTCTCCTGCCGGAGCAACATCCCACTCGACCGTCCAACCCGGTGGCAGGGTGGTAGGCCAAGTCACACCATCAACCATTTCTTGAATGGTACCTGCAAAAATTATGCCACAAGCAAGGCTGAGTATACTAATACTCAGCTAGACTTAACCGGTGTGAGGAGTCTACTCCTCTACCTCTAGACTATGCAGTTGTTTGGCTGAGGGGTTTGGTTTGCCAAAAGCACTAGCTGTTTCTAAAATCAATTTTTAGCTTTTCAAATTCTATCCTCATTAACTTAGCTAGATTTGCTCCTTCTAAGCATCCATGGTGACAAGCATTTAGTTCAATCAACAAATTATCTCATGTAACCTCATTTCACTTCTTACTCGATGCAGTACAAGGGGTCAAGCAGTCTCATTAGCTGCGAGAAGCAGACGATTCGAATCGAGTTTTAACCTTGCAAGGTAAACCTAAACACACGGCATGTCAGGGTACTCCGACCCCACACATGACAATCGTCCCCATCGATTCCCCGTTCGCGTCCAGGCCTCACCGCCTTGGCATACAATGCTCCACTGACCTCGGCTGCCGCCGTGCAGTGACCGCATTTGTACCCACCATAGCTAGCATGGGAGACCCAGTCTCAGGTCGCATGAGGGATAAAGTCTGCGCCCGGCTTCACTCAGGTACTAGGTTTACCGGTTACCATTTTTCCCGGCATGTGCTTAGTACGTTCAAAAGCTTGACTCAAGTATCCACACATTAATCCATAATTCCTTTTCCCGTCTCATGGACAAGGCATCCTCCCTGGATCCGAGTCCATAGACTAACATATATCCCGTTATCAAGATGAATACAGTCAATTCCTGACCTCGCGCGAGTGCTAGAAAAATCACTCGACTTCTATCGAGATCCTGATTAGCAAGCAGCTACTCGACCTAGCATACTAGTATTCATCTCAAAAAGGAATCCTAAGTTCATGCAACTAGAGGTTTCAAGCAACTCCTACACTTAAGTGCACATTACAATCCTACAAGCATTAAGTGTAGTAAAGTAGCATATAATAATACGATTATGCATATAAACCGGGGCTTGCCTTCAATTGCTGGGGCTTGCCTTCAATCCTACAAGCATTACAATCCTACAACCTCGGAAGCTTGCTCCTGGTCCTCCTCTTGGACAGATCCTTGCTCGGGGATGAGCACGTACTCTCCGTCGGCAAGATTACAATCTAATGAATGCAATGCGTAAGATATATGCAGGATATAATAGGTGCTTTAGAAATTACAACTTTTGACGGTGTATGATCTTCTTGAGTTAGGCAAGGTTAAACTTCACTTATGTAAGACCTTTGGGTGGTATACTTGGTAAATTGGGTCAAACTTTAGCTAAGGTAAGTGGTAGGTTTATTTTTGGGGTTCCACTGAATTCTTTTTAAGTCTTAGTGAGAATTGATAAGTACTCAAGTTAGACTTATTGGGGTGAGGTTTATTTCTTCTTTCCTTTTCTTTTATTCTCTTAAATGTTTTGGAGTGGGTTTGAACTACAAGTTGCTTAAATAAAATTCCACAAATTCTGTAAAAATTACAGCGGCTTGGTATTGGTGTGTATTTCTTTGCCGCAAAATTTGGGGGTTAGAAGGTGAATAGTTTTCTCTAGACAAAATTTCCAAATTTTAGGGCAGAAGGGGTGCTTTGAACTACAACTATTATTTAACAGTGGGTAATTCTCTAAAACTTATTTTTGCTGGCTTTTATGTGCTATAACATGACTTGATACAAATTTCTAGTCCTTAATACCTTTTAGTTATTTTACTATGGTTTTCTCAAGTTTCTAGCCAAAGAGGTGCTTTCTACTACCACTATATTTGAAAAATATCAAACAACCGAGTTCTTATTTTTCTTAGTTTTTGTTTTGTGCAAGAGAAATCATTCTGAAGTTTGGCATCTTTTTGCTTAAGGGAAGGGGTGGTATGCATTAATTGGATTAAGTGGCCTTTCTCATAAATTATTAGCAATAGGCATGATTTTGCTCCTTTTTCATGGGTTTGCATTTTTCTCTGGTGGTTTATCTCATTATGGACTTAGCCAATTTTTGGTTGCCCATTATTGCATCATTAGGGGTTATTCATGATTTATTTGGAAAATGCCTCATTATCATCTTATATTTATTTTCCTTACTTAAAATGTTGGGCAGAGGTGTTCATTATTTTTGCAGTGGGGTTCTGGTGGTTGTAAGTCCACAGGATTTTTATTATCCATTTTGGGTATAGTTTTGAAATTCTAATAAATGATTTTCAGTTCAAGTAATGCTAAATAAAACATTTTAATTTAAAACTGATCTGGAGTAATGGTTTCTTTATTTTTCATAGATTCTTTGTTACTTAAGAAAACTAGGAAAAATAATTTTACTCACTGTTCATTAATTTCCAATGCCTTTCTGATTTTTCCTAAGTTTTGGGCAAAATAGCTTTAAATGAATATCTACACTATATTCTTCAATACTGGGGTTCCTACTATTTTTAAACAGTGCTTAAGTGAGGTTTGAACATCTACAAATTTTCTTAGGTTCAGCACAGAAGAAAAACTAATTTTCCTTAATTAAACAAGGTTTGGTCAGTTTCTGTTTTTAATTTTAAACTCTAAAATTCAGAACAGAAAGCATAGGGTTTATCATTTTTAAATGATAGTTCATAATATTTAGGATCTAGCAAAATTAGTTTGACAACTTTTTATTAAGAATTCATCAAGTTATGGATTTTCTAAGTTCTCTGGTTATTTTAAAAAGATTAACAGAATTGATTAAATGGAAAACTACTTTGCACTGGGGTCCCTGGCGGGTGTTTTAAGTTTTCTTCGCGGATCAGTCCCTGGGCTACTATTCAAATGAGTCACTGACGTTATAGAAAACCCCTCGAGTTCTTTTAATCCTAACCCGAGGTCCTTCTCCTAACTTAAACAGTAACCGCGGCGGAAGAAAGGGCGGAGGGGCTTACCGGCGGCGAGATTGCTCCAGTGAAGTGGTCGAGGACGTAGGGGAGGTCTCGGGGATCACAACGGTGTGCGGGTCGCCGTCGGGGATGGTCGGAGTTGGCCGGTCCACGTGCGCAGGCGGGGATGCTCGTCGGCGGCGAGGAGTCCGGCCTGCTCACGGCGCGATAGTTCAATTGAACGGGTCAGAGAGCTTCACGGGATGCCAGAGAAGATGTGGGTGCAAGGAATTAGACGAAGACTCACTGGTTAGCTCGGTCCACGCTCGGCGGCGGAAGACCGAAGTCCGGTGAAGTCGATCTCGGGCTTCCGGTGAAGTCCGGCCTGGTCCGAGGGCTTGGAAAGCTTCACGGGCCACTGGCGGAGCTAGCCGAAGCACTGGCTCGACTTGGGGGTGGCTGGAGTGGGCTGGCCACGGTGGTCGAAGCTCTGGCGGCAATGGCGGGCGGAAAAGAGCTCGCCGGAGCAAAGGAGGGGTGGCTGGCCGGTGATGGTGAGCGCGGGGTGAAGTGAGGCGCGCCCGGGGAGGCTTTATAGGCGCGGGCGAGCACGGCCGAGGGCGGGGCTCTGACAAGCGCTTGGGGCGTGCGCGGCGAACGCCAGTGCGCGCTCTGGCGCCTAGCACAGCGTCGAGCACGAGGCAGCGCAGAGAGAGGTCAAGTTCAAGCGCGTATTGGCCCCAAATCTTTGAGATTATGGCCATGATCCCGTTGAGAGATCTCTTCCTCTCAGGTCCCTTTGTCATTTGTGTGTGGAGGCTAGAAGGTTTTGCTGACTGGATTAAGAGATAGAGAGGTGAGAAATCATGTTTGTCTCACTGCCACACACAGGGAGAAGATCTCTGGTTTGACGTGTCCGAGGCACGCGTCCCAATGCCATCTTCTGGCACACGACAGAGGGGTTAGTTAGGCACATTTTTGTTAATGGGGCCATTAGGATTCGAGTTAGGGATCAAGGTGAACATCCTCGATCTTTCGCTCAAGGTCTGAACAGAATTCTGAAATTCAGAATTCCCATTAAGTCCCCACATGAGAAGCTTGATTTGGAGTTTTATTTGAGTTATTTTGGCCAAGCTTTCTCAACCTTTCTTGTTGCTTAATGAATATACTTCAATGTTTATAATTGGCTCAAGTCATGATTTTAAATTTTTCATACCCTTTTCCTTATTTTCTTGAATTTTGCTCATGGGGCTCACTTAGGGTTTTTATTAGGGTTGCAACATTATTACCTTTTTGAAGGACCCATTTGTTTGATCATGATACTTTTAAGTATATACTTGGGGAATTCTTCATTCTTAAGTTAATTTGATGCTCATGCTTACTTTGGTTCACATAAAATGATGGTTCTTGGTTTGGCATTTTGAGAGAAACCCTAGGTGACACTGGGGTGTCACAGCAGCACCTTAGTAATGTTTTATGCATCTTGCAAAAATGGATATTGGTCATTCTAGAGTTTTACTTACTAATAATTTATCATTTTATTATGATGTATACTGATTAATAGTCTATCATTTTATTATGCTGCATATCGACTAATATTTTATCATTTTATTATGATGTATACCGAGTAATAGTTGTATGTGCTGGAATTTTTGCTCTTGGTAGCATTTAAATCTGATTACTCCTTATGACCATTGCTAATTTAGTAATTCTCTATGTCTGATAAAATGGCATTTGATGTCAAAACTTTGCTCATTTACAGTAGTCATGCTTCCATTTTTCGACTAAGAATAACATTGATCAATGATACTACCAATTACTAATTGATTGTACTATTAGTAACACTGTTGTTCTATTCACATAAGTAGCTGAAACTCTAGAACGCTGTAATGTTTTATGCATCTTGCAAAAAAAGGATATTAGTCATCTAGAGTTTTACTTACTAATATTTTATCATTTTATAATTTGGTGCAGTTTCTGGTGTATTCCGAGAGACTAAATTCATTCTTGGGCAAACTTGAAAGAGGTTCTCCATCCAAAACTATTTTGATCCCTAAAGCCTCTTCATTTCAGTCATATGGTCTTATCCTCTCCTTTTGGTAAAAGAAAATTATTCTAGTAAGCATATCTCAACCTCAGGCGAACAAAATCCAACACCTGAGAATCCTGCCTGGCCAGGCAAGTTTGCCTGGGGACATAACCAAACATGCCCTTTCTGTCTACACGACACACAATTATTTAATACATGTTGCCTGTATTTTGAACCAGGTAAGGTGCTGTAACAGAAGATTCAAGGGGTAAGGTGTTGTTATCTTACTATACTTTTCGTAACAATGTTTTGTGATAGTTTTTTATTCCCATGACAAAGCACGAGCATATACCTATATATATGTTTTAATTTGACGACCCTCGTGATGCTGAAACTGATGAAGACCTCCGATGAAGAAAGAGACATGCTGCACATGCACGATGTATGGGCGATTTATGTTAGTGTTCAACAATTTGGTTTTTTGTTTTCCTTATCTTTTCAGCACCTCCTAACACTGCAAAGTTAATGTTCTTCCACGTCACAGGGTACTTGCAGATAGATGTTGGCTCTACAAATGAACACTCGACCAAGTCAGGTGAGGATTATGAGGGCCTAGCCATGCGTGACGTGATGGCGACTGGTCCGACGATGAGCAGCAAGCTGAGAGCAAAACCAAGAACTCGCCTGCCCTGCAGAGCAACATCCATAGGAGTGAGGCAAAATGGCTGGTACCACCACAACATGGACCTGTTCCTGAAGATGTCCAAGGAGGTGGTAGCCAGCACCATAATGTCTTGCGCGTCATTGTGCCACCTGCCGGCAACACGCTGCGCTGGTACCAGCGGGTGTTGTGTTTCTTAGGCGTCTGCTTCTGTGCTTTGAGCTATGCTATAGAGTGGTTGTGCCAACTACTGATTTTAAAATAAAAAGGTGAGCTGAGAATCATTGTTGAAAACAAACATGTAACGGTTCATTCTCATCAGTTGTGCCAACTACCAAGCATTTCATTGATCAGAATCTGTCGTTGCTCATGAGAACCAAACGTAAGACACTTCTCAATAACATTGGATGCAAATTTCTGCTAGCTTATCTTCACTATCTTTTCTCGTATCAATATAAAACACATTTATACATAATTTTTTATGGTATTATATGTTTCCGTTGCAACGCACGGGCACTCACCTAGTGAACAATTTCATATTGCCTAACAGCAACTCCAAAAGAACGTGTAAACTAACCACAAAACAGATATTAGTTAAGAATAGTGGTTTTTCTTACTCCAACAGCTCCATCATTCTTCTCCAAAAAAATCACGGCCCGCATCCACAGTGTGTTCCATCCCTCCCCAATCCATTCTTCAACGTATCGGATCATCCACAGCCTCCCGACGACTGTACAGATTGTGCCACATGTCACATTTAGAGGAACCCCAACGACTGTACAGATTGCGCCACATGTCACATTTAGAGGAACGATTGAAGTACCTATCATGATTCACTCTTAAAACTTTTTAGCCTACTCTTAATAATCAGTTTTTGGGTTAAAATTTTTAACAACCTTTTGAAGTTGCTCTAGGAATCTTCAGAGTCATCTTAAATGCAGTTCTTTCATCCAATCGTGTCTTCATATATAACCTCCACAAATGGGACAAGAAAACGTGTTTTACTACTGTTATATATTAATAAACTAGTAAAGTATGTGTGCTACGGTTTTCATTTATACTTATATTAATACTTCATCTGTCCTAAAATAATAGTCGTTTTAGATCTAGATATATATATATAGTTTATATATTTAGAGCCCTGGGCTCACATTAACAAACAGAAGCCCTGATCCAAATTAGTTGGTTTGACTCCACCAATTTGCAACTCAGACCCACCCACAACCAACATCAATTAGGAAACAAATCAACCCACACGTGCCCCACCTTCAATCTTGGCGCAGGCTTCCTAAACAACCGCCACCTCGTCTCCTCCGCATAGTCCGTGTTTTCCATTTCTTCTCTGCGTCTAGGCGACTGGGAGGCGAGCGAAGCTGTCTTCGGCGCACAGTGAATCTTCTCCAGCAGCGGGATTCGACGGCGCGCCGAATAGGGCATTTCGCCGTCACCCACCTCTAGCTGCGGAGTCGACCGTTAGTTCCATCGACGGTAAGTTTTTTCGGTCCGCCGCTCCTCCCAAAGTTGATATTCATTCGCTAGTGTGAATACTCGGCTGGTGTCGTCGCTCGCAGATTTCCCCTTTCATAGTATCTAAACCGATCCATTTCATAGTTTATTCGCATTGGGGTTTTCAAAGATGTTTACTAACATTGCAAGCGACCTCGTGCAATTCGTCATTTTTCATGTAGCATCTTTCAGTGACCTAATCTGTTCATCGGATTTGAAGGTGTACCCAGTTACGAGTTTTTACATCTGTTATTGTTGCAATCGAGCTGTCTAGGGTTTAGATTGCAATCTAAAATTCTGTTCTAATATCTTGTATGGTGTTCATAATATTAAACCCCAAATAACGGATAGCGGAACCCTAAATTATGTTTGGTGTGCAATTATTATGCACATTTTGTTTTTAATTAATTGGAATCAAACATACATAATGGTACACATTTATATTGTTTTGGCAAAATCTTGCAGTATTTATGCGGATTACGTTCACATTTATGATACTAATTAATTTACAGACTCATATTAGTAATGCATAAATGTATTATACACGTAGGCAGTTGGATGACGTTTGCACTTATGCTAATTACTTAACAGAGACTCACATTCTTCTCTTAATTTTTTATATAGTTATGACAAAATATGTTCGCTCTTATGCTGATTACGTACGTAGTTATGACAATAATTATTTACAGAGATGGACATTAGTTTTGATGCCAAAGAAAGAAGAAAACCAAAGAAAGAAGTGTGGTGAAGAATAGAAGTGAAAAGAAAACCAAAGAAAGAAGAACATAGGTTGGTGACAATAACATCTAATGTTATTACTATTGCAACAGTTATTGATCATAATACAATAATAAATAATTCATAAAAATTTTGATTGATATTACGTTCATAATATAGATACAATCTATATATTTGCTACCTAATCACGTTGGGTCAGTTAACTACATGTTGTTAATTGGTATTCTATGTCGTCTTCATTTAGTATTTATGAATCAAAATCATACATGTTGTTTTTATGCCTTTTTCATCATAGCATCATGCATTATTGGGATCAATCATTTTTTATTATATTTGTTTACATGTTTCTATATGTTTTCATACAGAAACTGAACATCTGTTGCATTCCGTATGATGTCATATTGTCTATATGGATAATGATTGACCGTCAACGCGAGGCTCTAGCGAGGAAAGGCTTCCAAAGTATACTGGAAATGTCAATAGATGGCCTTACTGTTGGATCGTTAATGAATTGGTTGATGGACAAGCTTGATCCAGTTGACATGACCATATGTCACACCCGGTTTTTAGAAGGCAAACCGAATGCGAACCATGTACGTGTCAGGATCAGTTATTCACGTACACAGCAGTTATATAACATGGACATCATCACACAGTGCTCAAAATAGTATTAAAAGGGAAATAATAGTTGATTACATCATACGTCTGAGACGTCCATATAGTTCTTACAATAAATCAAAGTGCGGAAAAGAAACGTAGATAACTGCGGCCTTCACAGGCAGCCGACTGGGGGTTGCCGCTAACCCACACCTAGAACTCGTCGTAGTCTTGGAACTCCTGGAAGTCTCCTTCCACAGCTTCATCTTCGCCTGAGCAGTGGTTGCAATGCTGACAACCTGGGGATGGGGGGGTTTGGTGTGTAGAGCAAGGGTGAGTACACATCAACATACTCAGCAAGTATCCTGTTTAGCTGTAGTGGACTAGCTTTATGTGGGGGTAAGTCAAGCAGTTGCTTTTAGTTGGTCAGATTATTATTACTAGTAGAGAAAGCCAAGTTTTAGATTTAACCCACGTTATTAACCCAAACGTACTTCTTTCCAAACGGAAAGAGTACCACTTACCAGCACCATAGTCATAACCAAAGCCATCGATCTCATAGCCACCTGTACCATAATGTCTCTGATCAAGTACCACTAATCACTGGAGCTCCCTTGGCCGCTCATAACCGCGAGCACGGCTGATATATCAGTTTTCAAACACTCTGCAGAGGTTGTGCACTTTACCCACAAGCCGTGATTCCCTTTCTGCCCGGAGAGAGCTACTCCCCATTGACCACTACCTAGGTGGCCTAGCAGGGCATCACTACGTAGCCTTTACAAAGATTCCCCGGGGCTGTAGCCACCCGTTAGGTTTCCTAAATGTACCGCACTCCTCCCAAAGGGACAAATCAACCTTGGCAGAGCGAGCCGCATACACCGAGCCCCATTGACGGCACGACGGCGAAGCGAACTACACCTCGGATCCTCTAATTATTCAGGTAAGGGCATCCCATTCCACCCTCATGGTTGCACTGTTTTCCCGGGCGGTCATCCATAGAACAGGTCCTTACGGAGAGGCACTCGAGAAATCGCTCGAGCCCCCTTGAAGACCACAAGTATAACATCATAATAAGAGAAGGGAAAACAACGTATCATAGATAATCTCATCATGTTCATTGATTAGAGTTTGAGCAATAGCATAAAGCTAAACAATAATAATCCAACCCAGATAGGTAAACAAGGACATGGATAACAAAAGCTAGTCAATCCTTAGGCATAAATGTGTAAAGCGGGAGGTGAATTAAAGAATGAATAGGACAGAGATAGGTCAAGGGACACTTGCCTCCACCAACCGACTGCTGCTCAGGGGCTTCTCCTGCGAGTTCCTCGGGCTCTTCAACCGGATCGTTCTCTAAGCGAGTGCAAACATACATACATCCATCCATTGAAATTAGGAAACCAACAGTATACCATACAAGAGAACAAGTAAAGCAAATATGCATAGAATACCACATACGATAATGAATTTACCATGGTTAGAAAGAAACGAGGGAAGGTCTCGCAAGGGTTAAGGCTTATGCTCGAGGGGCACTACAGGTAAACGAATGACTAGACGTCACGTGCTCTAGTTTTAATTGGTTCTAACAAAAGAATTAGCTACATGCACTAATGTAATCGCGACCACTTTTAGTAGATTAACATTGAACGAGATAGATGATTAGTTATACAAATTAACTAACGTAACCAATTTCCAAATTGAGACTCCTAGCTTATTAATATAAACATGGGGTTAGCGTGCATAGGACACGGGGGGGGGGGGGGGGGTAGACGGGGCGTCTGGGGGTAGACGGGGCACGACGGGTCGTGCCAAGGCACGCGCACTACGCGGGTACGCGCGCGAGGCCGCACGCACACGCCACGGACTAGCCGTGCGCACGTCGGGGCCGAGCGCTAGCCGAGCTCAAAGCCGCGCGCCATAGGCACGCTGGGCCAAGCTCGAGGCCACGCAGGGGCCGACACGACGCGAGCAAGGCACGACGGGGCGAGCGGGCAAGCACTCCGGGGCAAGCGAGCACGAGCGAGCGAGGACGCGGCCGGGCGAGGCCGGGCGAGGCCGGGCGCGGGCGCGGGCGGTCGAACCGGGGCACGGGGGCGGCCGAGCACGAGGCGGGGCGGGACGGCTCGCCGGAGGGCGGCCGGGCAGGGCCGAGCGCGGCTCGCCGGGGGGCGGCCGGGCACGGGGCGGCGCGAGTCGCCGGGGCGGCCAGGGAGCCGGGCCGAGCGGGCGGGGCGGCCGAGCCGGGGCTTGGCGCGGCGAGGGCCGGCCGAGCCGGGCGGCCGAGCTGAGCGACGGGGGCGGGGCGGAGCGGGCTCGCCGGACGAGGGCGGGGCTGGGCGAGCCGGAGCGAGACGCGGCCGGGCGGCTCGCCGGCGCGCGCGCGGGCGCGGGTAGGGGCGAGGGCGGGCTCGCCGGGCGCGGTCGGGGGCGGCCGGGGTGGGGCGCAGCCGGGGGCGGCCGGGGAGAGGACGGCCGAGGCGGGGCGGGCTCGCCGGAGCGAGGCCGGGCGAGGGCGGCCGGACGCGGGACGGGGGCGGGGCTCGTCGGACGCGGCCGGGGGCGGCGAGGCAGGGGGCCGGCGCGCAAGGGGGGGGGCTGGGCCAAAATGGGAAAGGGATAGAGGGAGAGAAAAAGAAAAGGGTTTTCTTTTTCTAAAATCTAATTTTCTTTGGATGAATGCTTTCACATTTTTAAACAATCAAAAGTATGCATGGTTCGGCATGGTGCATCACCCAAAATAAAGTATTTTAAGGTTTTGCTTTACACGGGGTCTAAAGCCAAAACCCGCTATAACTTTGGAAAAGATCAAGGTTTAGCGAGGGAACGAGACAAAAAGAAAAGGGTAACGCCTGAATTTGGTGAGAGAAAAGAAGAAAAAATTCTACCCCCAAATTCAGGGCGTTACAAACCTATCCCCCTTAAAAGAATCTCGCCCTCGAGATTCAGGGTTGGCTAGCAAAGAGCTCAGGGTATTTAGCCATCAGATCATCTTCACGCTCCCAGGTTGCTTCTTCCTCTGAATGGTGATTCCATCTGACTTTGCACATTCTGATGGTCTTCCTTCGGGTGACTCTGTCTGCAACCTCAAGGATTTGCACTGGTTTCTCAACGTAGGTCAAGTCCTCTTGGACTTCAAGACCTTCCACTGGCAACTGCTCTTCTGGCACACGCAAGCACTTCTTCAACTGAGACACATGAAAGACATCATGCACTGCGGACAGATTCTCTGGCAGACTGAGCTGATAGGCCACTTCTCCACGCCTTGAGAGGATTTGGTACGGACCAATGTAGCGGGGTGCTAGCTTGCCTTTGACTCTGAACCTCTTGACTCCTCTGATCGGTGACACTTTCAGATAGACGAAGTCTCCGACTTCGAAACTCAGCTCTCTTCTTCTTGTGTCTGCATAGCTTCGCTGCCTCGATTGCGCTATCTTCAGATTCTCTCGGACCATCTTGATGTTCTCTTCGGCTTCAAGCAGAATGTCTGGCCCAAACACCTGCTTTTCTCCAGGCTGATCCCATTGCAACGGAGTTCTACAACTCCTTCCATAGAGCGCCTGAAATGGTGACATCTTCAAACTGGCCTGGTAACTGTTGTTATAGGAAAACTCTGCATAAGGCAATCTCTTGTCCCATCCGGACTGATCTTGCAACGCACAGGCTCTCAGCATATCCTCAAGAATTTGGTTGGTCCTTTCGGTCTGGCCATCTGTCTGCGGATGATAAGCTGAACTGAAATTCAGATGTGTGCCCAAAGCTTCATGCAACTGCTGCCAGAAATGAGAGGTGAACTGCGTTCCTCTGTCTGACACTATCTTCTTTGGCACACCATGAAGACAAACGATCCGAGACATATACATTTCTGCCAATACTGCACTGCTGTAGTTGGTCTTGACAGGTATGAAGTGGGATGACTTGGTCAAGCGGTCCACTACTACCCAAATGGAATCGTAGCCGGCTCGAGTGCGAGGCAATCCGACTATGAAATCCATACCAATTTCATCCCATTTCCACTGAGGGATCTGCAACGGTTGCAACAATCCAGCAGGTTTCTGGTGCTCTGCCTTAATCCTTCGGCAACTATCGCACATAGCCACATGCTCTGCGATTTCCCTCTTCATTCCGTACCACCAGAATTTCTTCTTCAGATCCTGATACATCTTCTCACTGCCAGGGTGAATCGAATAGGCTGTCTCATGAGCTTCCTTGAGAATTAACTCCCGAATAGACTGGACATTGGGAACACACAAGCGGTCTTTGAACCATATCACGCCTTCTGCATCTTCTCGAAAATCTTTGCCTCTGCCATCTAGAATCAGTCGCCGGATCTCACTGATTTTCTCATCATTCTTCTGCGCTTCTTTGATTTCGCGCTCTAAGGTAGGTTCCAACTCAACTGTGACTCCTCGCGAATTGTTCAAAAATCCGAGACTCAACCTGTCGAACTCCTTGGCCAACTCATAAGGCATCGGACGAGCGACCATCAGATTGACTTGACTCTTTCTGCTCAAAGCATCTGCCACTACGTTTGCTTTGCCTAGATGGTAATGGATCTCCAACTCATAGTCTTTGATCAACTCTAACCATCTTCGTTGCCTCATGTTCAACTCTGACTGAGTGAATATGTACTTCAGACTCTTGTGGTCTGTGTAAACATCGCATTTCTGTCCATACAAATAGTGCCTCCATGTCTTCAGTGCATGAACCACTGCTGCCAACTCTAGATCATGGATTGGGTAATTCTTCTCATGAACCTTCAGCTGTCGGGACGAGTAAGCCACAACTCTTCCCTCTTGCATCAACACACATCCCAGACCTGTGTAACAAGCATCACAATACACCGAGAAGGGCTTGTGCACATCAGGCAAGACTAGGACAGGCGCTGTAGTCAACTTCTCTTTCAGCGCTTCAAAGGCCTCTTGACATTTCTGGGTCCACTTGAACTCAACTTTGTTGCCTAGCAACGCTGTCATTGGTTTCGCAATCTTCGAAAACCCTTCAATGAATCGCCGATAATATCCGGCCATTCCAATGAAACTCTTGATTCCTCGAGCATCTGTTGGCGCTTTCCAGTTCAGAATGTCTGCCACTTTCTTCGGATCCACAGCCAATCCTTCTTTGTTGATTATGTGACCCAAGAACAGGACTTCACTGATCTAGAACTCACACTTGCTCAACTTTGCATACAACTGGTGCTCTCGCAATCTCTGCAATACCATCTTCAAATGATCTGCGTGCTCTTCTTCGCTTTGAGAATAAACCAGAATGTCATCAATGAATACCACCACAAACTTGTCGAGATAATCCATGAATACACTATTCATCAAGTTCATGAAGAACGCTGGCGCATTGGTCAAACCAAAAGACATCACTGTGAACTCATACAAACCATACTTGGTAATGAATGCCGTCTTCGGAATGTCCGAAGGTCGGATCCTGAGCTGATGATAACCTGACCTCAGATCAATCTTGGAGAACACACTGGCTCCTCTCAACTGGTCGAACAGATCTTCTATTCTGGGCAAGGGATACTTGTTCTTGATCGTGACTTCATTCAAAGCTCGATAATCGATACACATCCTTTTGGTGCCATCTTTCTTTTCCACGAACAAGACAGGAGCGGCCCAAGGCGAGGTGCTTGGCCGGATGTAACCTTTCTCTGACAGCTCATCAATCTGCTCCTTAAGTTCAACCAACTCTGGTCCAGATATTCTGTAAGCTCTCTTAAAGATGGGGGCGGTTCCAGGAAGAAGCTCTATGGCAAACTCAACTTTCCGCTCTGGTGGCATACCCGGTAAGTCCTTTGGAAACACATACGGGAACTCGGACACAACCTTGATACTCTCAATTGGGTCTGCTTCACTGCTATCAACAGCTATCTGATAACAACTTCCTTTCTTTGGCTCAGGCGGGACTAACTCGGTCACCACTTCCTCTCCTAGTGGGGACACCAACTTGATTGTCCTTTTATCACAACTGATAACTGCCTGATACTTATCTAGCCAATTCATCCCTAGGATGACATCTATTCCCTGAGTACCCATCACTATAAGGTTGGCGAGAAACGCTATCCCCCTTATTTCCACACTTATATTCAAACAAATGCTATCGGCTCGAATTCTACCACCGGCTGAGTCAATTTGAATGGGGGTTGACATGGTAGTAATTGGAAGATTATGTGCTTCTACCCATGATGCAGTAATGAAAGAATGCGTTGCTCCAGTATCAAATAACACTTCTGCAGTATGGGAGTCGACTGGGAACATACCTACTATCATGTCGGGGGTCTCCTGAACTGCTTCAGCCTCCAAGTGGTTCAGCCTTCCATGATTATAGCGCGGCTGAGAGCGATTGCCTGCTCCAGGCTGAGGCACATTCTGCTTCGCTGGGGCATTGGGGCCTGACTGCTGCTGGTCTGCCTTCTTCGGACATTGCATCACCAAGTGGCCTTGCTCTCCACAGTGGAAACATGCTCTGTTTCCAACCTGAGCTGGTGCTGCCTGACTGTTCTGCTGGGCTGTTGGGGCAGGAAGGCGGGGTGCCTGCTGATTCTGCCTCTGAAACTGACCTCCTGACTGATTGCTCTGACGGTTCTGGTACTGGTGCTGAGGATACTGCCTTTGAAACTGCTGATGCTGCTAAGGTGGACGCTGGTTCTGCCTGAACTGCTGAGGTTGATTGCTTGAGAAACGAGGACGACTGCTGCTTCCAGGCTGGGGTCCACTGATTTTGCACTTACGATCCTCCATCTCCTTACGCTTCCTCTCTGTCATGATTGCTCTGTCAATCAGGTGCTGGAATGTTGGGAAGGTGTGATTCATCAGCTGATACTGAAGAGGGTCAACCAAGCCTCTCAGGAAACGGTACTGTCGCTTGGCGTCGGTGTTGACATCTTCAGGAGCATAGCGAGACAATTGCAGAAACCTGTCCCGGTACTCACTGACAGACGATGACCCTTGCTTGAGGGCCAGGAACTCCTCCTTCTTCACTGTCATCAGACCTGCAGGAACATGGTACTGACGAAAGCTTCCTCTGAACTCTTCCCAGGTGATGGCGTCAGGGTGGGCATGGGTGGCGAGGTAAGACTCCCACCATGATTGGGCTGCTCCTCTCAACAGACGGGGACCATACAGGACTTTCTCCCTGTCATCGCACTGAGCGGTATGCAACTCCCGCTCCACAGTGCGCAGCCAGTCTTCAGCATCCATGGGGTCAGAAGAATGACCGAACGTTGGTGGATGACCTCTCATGAATTCAGCACGCTTGTCTCTGGGCATCTGAGGCATCTGAGGCTGAGGTGGGGCCTGCTGCTGCTGCTGATGCTGCTGAATGGCGGCCAGAGTCTGACCGATGGCTTGAACTGCCTGAGTCTGCATCAGAAACATCTGCTCGATCGACATCGGGGGCGGGGGCGGCAGGTGCTGCTGCTGGGGCACCTCCTCCTGTTGAGCGGCTCGCTCCTGCTGAGCACGCCTTCCTCCTCTGCGCCTGTTCTCTGACATCTACAGAATGCAACCACACATCAGAACTGATCTGGCAAATCTTGCAGCATAAGAAAAGAGTATAGAATTCTTCAACAGCACTGAACAGATGAGCATCTTCACTGATCTCCAACACAGACCACACAGCTTCTCAGACAAAGAGGAAAGTGGAATAAAAGGTTTCCCAACTATATAACTAACTCCATTAACATAATAGGTAAACCAAAATGCAGGGGATACCCACACTCTGGTGACAGTCATTACAAAGATCCAAACCGAACATAGTTCATCATGACAAACATAGATGCACAGGATATAGCAAACTACCCTGTCTAACTAAGACTAACTAAGACCGAGACTAACGCTAAGACTGTAGCTTCTACGTATATATTTCGTATTAATTACAAGATCCAACTCTAACGATCTATGGTTCTAGAGTTATCTTGGTCTTGCAGTCGGGATTGCCATAAGACTGGTGTCCACGCCGAGGTGAGCGGTACGGGTGCTGAGTCCCGACGGGAGCGGGGGAACCATCATCCAGGTGACGACGTTCCGCGCGCTCAGCCCGCAGCAGGGCGATCTCAGCACGAGCCCTACTCAGCTCGTCTAATGCATGGTCTAGCTCCGTGTTTAGCACGGCGGCTAGGTTGACTGTGCTGCTCAACCTAGGATTGCCCTCACCGACAGGTGAGACAATCACGCCTCCTGTGCTGCCAGATGGACGGCGGGGGTAATACTTCAGGTCAAGGCCGTCAGCTACCCCACCGAAAACCGAGCAGTAGTGCGAAAGCGCACGCCGTGCAGCATCTTGCATGGCTGCCTCAGCTGAGTCCCGCTCAGAGATAGAATAGTGCTCTGAGCAGGCCTCCGCACCCTGGAGACTGTTCTCCGGACGGCGCACCAAGCAGGTTGCCTCCCAGCGGTCCGGGTAGACCCCGCGACTGTGCTGGTAGACCACACAGCGATACTCGATGGACCAAGTATGCCGGTTAAGTGCCCGACGTAGCAGGGTATCGAGCGCATCATGGAAGTGACACCCGCGAGCAGCGTCGCGAGTGACGGGTCGAGCAACCCATCCTTCCGGCTCATGGTTAGCAGAAAGGTCGGTGTCGTGGCTCGAGCTGTCGTCGCCATCTCCGTCGTCTGGGTCTCCTCCAGCAGCTACTCCAGAAGCTGGGGCGCCCAGTGGTGGTGCAGGGGGCGCCTCCAGAGGAAGCACGGGGGAGCAGCTCCTCACGGACTCTATCTCCTGATGGAGCGAGAAGGAAGAGCCCTGCTGCTCCTGTCGTCGACGTTCCTGCTCCTCATGCAGGCGGTGGTGCAGTCTCTCCAAGTGGCTGGACTGTCCGGCCACGGGACGACGAAGCGGACGCTCAGCAAGGCGGGAGGGTAAGAAGGGGATGACGGACTTTCGTGCAGTGTGTCTAAGTCGAGCCATCTACAAAAGACATCGCAAGCAAAAGGGTGAGAACAGAATCAATATGACCAGCAAGTAATGAACCATAAATAAATGAAGGATTAGGATAAAACATGATTTTCAGCAAGGTATAATATATAGTAGAACATAGGTTTGGTCGGTATGACCAACTTTTGAAGGGATATCAAAGTCAAGGCAGGGACAGAGGTCTATAGTCCTTAGAACGACCATTCTATTCTAGGTTAGCGGTCCTACAGTCAGCACGGCTTTGATACCACTTATGTCACACCCGGTTTTTAGAAGGCAAACCGAATGCGAACCATGTACGTGCCAGGATCAGTTATTCACGTACACAGCAGTTACATAACATGAACATCATCACACAGTGCTCAAAATAGTATTAAAAGGGAAATAATAGTTGATTACATCATACGTCTGAGACGTCCATATAGTTCTTACAATAAATCAAAGTGCGGAAAAGAAACGTAGATAACCGCGGCCTTCACAGGCAGCCGACTGGGGGTTGCCGCTAACCCACACCTAGAACTCGTCGTAGTCTTGGAACTCCTGGAAGTCTCCTTCCACAGCTTCATCTTCGCCTGAGCAGTGGTTGCAATGCTGACAACCTGGGGATGGGGGGGTTTGGTGTGTAGAGCAAGGGTGAGTACACATCAACATACTCAGCAAGTATCCTGTTTGGCTGTAGTGGACTAGCTTTATGTGGGGGTAAGTCAAGCAGTTGCTTTTAGTTGGTCAGATTATGATAACTAGTAGAGAAAGCCAAGTTTTAGATTTAACCCACGTTATTAACCCAAACGTACTTCTTTCCAAACGGAAAGAGTACCACTTACCAGCACCATAGTCATAACCAAAGCCATCGATCTCATAGCCACCTGTACCATAATGTCTCTGATCAAGTACCACTAATCACTGGAGCTCCCTTGGCCGCTCATAACCGCGAGCACGGCTGATATATCAGTTTTCAAACACTCTGCAGAGGTTGTGCACTTTACCCACAAGCCGTGATTCCCTTTCTGCCTGGAGAGAGCTACTCCCCATTGACCACTACCTAGGTGGCCTAGCAGGGCATCACTACGTAGCCTTTACAAAGATTCCCCGGGGCTGTAGCCGCCCGTTAGGTTTCCTAAATGTACCGCACTCCTCCCCAAGGGACAAATCAACCTTGGCAGAGCGAGCCGCATACACCGAGCCCCATTGACGGCACGACGGCGAAGCGAACTACACCCCGGATCCTCTAATTATTCAGCTAAGGGCATCCCATTCCACCCTCATGGTTGCACTGTTTTCCCGGGCGGTCATCCATAGAACAGGTCCTTACGGAGAGGCACTCGAGAAACCGCTCGAGTCCCCTTGAAGACCACAAGTATAACATCATAATAAGAGAAGGGAAAACAGCGTATCACAGATAATCTCATCATGTTCATTGATTAGAGTTTGAGCAATAGCATAAAGCTAAACAATAATAATCCAACCCAGATAGGTAAACAAGGACATGGATAACAAAAGCTAGTCAATCCTTAGGCATAAATGTGTAAAGCGGGAGGTGAATTAAAGAATGAATAGGACAGAGATAGGTCAAGGGACACTTGCCTCCACCAACCGACTGCTGCTCAGGGGCTTCTCCTGCGAGTTCCTCGGGCTCTTCAACCGGATCGTTCTCTAAGCGAGTGCAAACATACATACATCCATCCATTGAAATTAGGAAACCAACAGTACACCATACAAGAGAACAAGTAAAGCAAATATGCATAGAATACCACATACGATAATGAATTTACCATGGTTAGAAAGAAACGAGGGAAGGTCTCGCAAGGGTTAAGGCTTATGCTCGAGGGGCACTACAGGTAAACGAATGACTAGACGTCACGTGCTCTAGTTTTAATTGGTTCTAACAAAAGAATTAGCTACATGCACTAATGTAATCGCGACCACTTTTAGTAGATTAACATTGAACGAGATAGATGATTAGTTATACAAATTAACTAACGTAACCAATTTCCAAATTGAGACTCCTAGCTTATTAATATAAACATGGGGTTAACGCGCATAGGACACGGGGGGGGGGGGGTAGACGGGGCACGACGGGTCGTGCCAAGGCACGCGCACTACGCGGGTACGCGCACGAGGCCGCACGCACACGCCACGGACTAGCCGTGCGCACGTCGGGGCCGAGCGCTAGCCGAGCTCAAAGCCGCGCGCCATAGGCACGCTGGGCCAAGCTCGAGGCCACGCAGGGGCCGACACGACGCGAGCAAGGCACGACGGGGCGAGCGGGCAAGCACGCCGGGGCAAGCGAGCACGAGCGAGCGAGGACGCGGCCGGGCAAGGCCGGGCGCGGGCGCGGGCGGTCGAACCGGGGCACGGGGGCGGCCGAGCACGAGGCGGGGCGGGACGGCTCGCCGGAGGGCGGCCGGGCAGGGCCAAGCGCGGCTCGCCGGGGGGCGGCCGGGCACGGGGCGGCGCGAGTCGCCGGGGCGGCCAGGGAGCCGGGCCGAGCGGGCGGGGCGGCCGAGCCGGGGCTTGGCGCGGCGAGGGCCGGCCGAGCCGGGCGGCCGAGCCGAGCGACGGGGGCGGGGCGGGGCGGGGCGGAGCGGGCTCGCCGGACGAGGGCGGGGCTGGGCGAGCCGGAGCGAGACGGCGCGGGGAGGGCCGCCGGGGCGCGGCGCGGCCGGGCGGCTCGCCGGCGCGCGCGCGGGCGCGGGGAGGGGCGAGGGTGGGCTCGCCGAGCGCGGCCGGGGACGGCCGGGTCGGGGCGCAGCCGGGGGCGGCCGGGGAGGGGACGGCCGAGGCGGGGCGGGCTCGCCGGAGCGAGGCCGGGCGAGGGCGGCCGGACGCGGGACGGGGGCGGGGCTCGTCGGACGCGGCCGGGGGCGGCGAGGCGGGGGGCGGGCTCGCCGGGCGCGGCCGGGGGCGGCTGGGGCGGGGCGCAGCCGGGGGCGGCCGGGGAGGGGGCGGCCGAGGCGGGGCGGGCTCGCCGGAGCGAGACGGCGCGGGGGCGGGGAAGGGGCGGTCGAGGAAGGGGGAGAGAGGGGAGGGGAGGGGAGGGGGCCTCACCGTGGGCGGGAACGGCGGCGGCGGCGCGCAGGGGCGGCGGCGCTAGGGTTTGGGGAGAGAGAGGGTGAGAGAATGACGGGCGGGGCCCGCGGGAGGGATTTTTGGAAAAGGAAAAGGGAGGGGGGCGGTTGGGCCGGCTGGGCCGAAAGGGGGGGAGGGGGGCGCGCGGCTGGGCCGGCCGGGAGGCCCACGCGGGAGGGGAGGGGGGAGGCGCGGCTGGGCCGGCCGGGAGGCCCACGCGGGGGGGAGAAGGGGGGGGCGGCTGGGCCGCCAGCTGGGCCGGCGCGCAAGGGGGGCGGCTGGGCCGAAATGGGAAAGGGAGAGAGGGAGAGAAAAAGAAAAGGGTTTTCTTTTTCTAAAATCTAATTTTCTTTGGATGAATGCTTTCACATTTTTAAACAATCAAAAGTATGCATGGTTCGGCATGGTGCATCACCCAAAATAAAGTATTTTAAGGTTTTGCTTTACACGGGGTCTAAAGCCAAAACCCGCTATAACTTTGGAAAAGATCAAGGTTTAGCGAGGGAACGAGAAAAAAGAAAAGGGTAACGCCTGAATTTGGTGAGAGAAAAGAAGAAAAAATTCTACCCCCAAATTCAGGGCGTTACACCATACAACCTGGCCCAGGAAAGGAGTTAAAGATAACAAAGGAGACTGTTCGTCTAATTCTTGGTTTGCCCAGTGCTGAAAGGGGAAACCGTTTATGGATTGGTACGGAGAAGTTGATGCTGCTGGAAGGCTTAGGAAAGAACTCAAAATATCGAAGGATGAGTTTGATATTGCCACCCTATAGGAAATATTTGTCAAGGGTCGTGACGATGATCTAACCATCAGGTGTTTCTTCCTTATTTTATTCAACTGGCTGTTGTTCCCGACTTCTTCATGGTCAATCTCCAACAATGAAGTTCTGATGACAGAATACATGGACCGGCTCCCAGACATCAATTGGTGCCAGCTAGTATTTAGCTATTTGTGTGAGGCTGCTGCAAAATGGCATAAAAGGAACACTAATCATGTCACAGTTATGATATATGGGTGCTCCAAAGTCATTGTGGTAATTCCTGTGACTATTATGTTCATATTCGTATAATGTAATTAGGCAAACTTTCAGATAAAAATATTTGTTGATGTATGTTATTTGTTTATAATTTTCTCAGATATATGATCTAGACCATCTTCATTACGAGGAAGCTCTAGAGAACAAATATGACACTCCACGTATTAAATACTTTGACAAAGAGACAATTGATGCACTGACCAAGGCTGATAGGAGGAAGCCTCGTCATGCTGGCGAAACGTATGGTCATTGTCATGTAAGTTCATTCCCATATTCAAAAACAGATTCTTTTATGCAATTTATGCACACATTTTTTTATGTTTTGTTACTATTTGATTAGTAACTACGTGTGTTTGTTACTGTTTGATTAGTTCCATAGCAGGACAAACACATGCTACGTTGCTGCTCCTAAACAACCAACAAATGATACGTTCCATATTCATGTTCCTCGCATTAAAGACTTGACACCATCATACCGCTCTAGTTTTGACTCTTTGTTGAAAGCTCATGACGAAGAGGTTGACAAGTACCGTGCAACGCTTGAATGGGCTCACCGCAAATTAGTATCAAAACAACTCCAGTTAGTTGAGACCTTCGTAGACATGATTGATGATATCATTCGACTCGGGTCACAGGTTCAAGGATCACAACAACGAGACACTCAAATAGGTGATTAATTTTGTTTGTTTGTTTTGTTTATGTATATAGCAACTTCAGTACAATAATTACACTATAAATAGGGACATGTGCACCAGCAATTGCATGTCTACATGCAAACTTATATATAATACACAGAATTACTAATTTATGCACATACTAGTAACAATTTATGCATTAATATACATCTCAAACATCACCTATGAAAGAACTTATAGATAATAATGATTATAAGTTAGCAACACATTTTTTCTGAATTATGCAGAACAACCTACCCAGTCTGATGCCAACATTCCCAATGACCTGCACACGGGTGCAGCTGGTGATGTGATGCCAGAAGCATTTACGCAATCTGAAAATTTTGAGGTGCAGACAGATGACCTTAATGTAACTAATCATTCCAGTGATGAGATGCACAACATGTATGAAGACATCTCTATCAAAATCGATCAAACTCATGTTCCTCCGCTGCCCGACTCACCTATCAAACCCAAGGTGTAAGACCAACTTTTTTATTACACTCTGTCAATATGCACAAGTTACCATCATGACAGCCTAAAATACATGTCTTACTTTTCCAAAAATCAGGAATACCCAATGGAAGCCGATGGTGACCTAGTATCGACCATCAATAAGATGGTTGATCTGCTTGGCCAAGACAAAGTTCAAGAGACAATAAATATGGTAGCCCACAATTTGATGCAACCCCAAAATCAACGTATGTCTTCATATAGACCTCTAACCCCATTTCCTTTTTCATCATATTATGAGTTTCATGATAAATATTTATATAACATGTTGTTCATTTTATCATGTGGACATTTCTCATGGCAAGGGTGATAAAGCAAAAAATGTGGCTGACATATCTGTTCGTGATACTAATCGTTTAATTTTTAAACATTTGTTGTGTTTTTATCTTTGTAATTATTTTATTAAATTACTTCTAATATATACATATTTTCATTAGTGGCTGCTTCCTCATGATGCCAAAATGGTTTATAATGTTGTAGTCCATCCACAGAACATCCCTCCCCAACCTTCTTTTGATAAGATACATGTTGCACAGGTTAGTTATCAATTTCCCATAGCTATGTATATAATTAATAAACAGTATATTATATTAATTTTCATAATTTATGCTTTGTATAATTCTTCACTTCAGGTTTTAACCACGGAAGTCTCGATTGAAGTCCCACCGAAGGACCACCCTGTTTTGACAAGACACCTGTCATGTCAACGAGGTTAGATTTTTTTCAATTCCATATCAAGTTTTTCTAAATAAGCTTTGTACACATTTTTAGTGTAAACATATTTGTATTTACCTCAGCCAGCAATGCACAACAAATCGGCCCCATCAGACCAATCCGCAAAAAAATGACACATTTTGAATGTGCTTGTGCTCTTCATCAACATATATGATCCCCAGAGTTTGATAAGAGAAGGTACATGGTTTAAATTATCTATAAAATTAATGTCCTGGACAGGACCATCCTGCACATTGGACCATTTCCCTCCTCATGCCATGACATTTATCAATCATTCTCCGAAAGGATGCGCTTGGACAATTACTTCATGCAGGGTTTCATCGACTGTATTCAGTCAGAGCATGCTTCGCACACTCCTGATCCTATCACGGACGTTGTAATTCTCGATGTCAACATTGGGGTATATTTTTATTAAATCTTATGGTTAGTTGGTACTGCTAAAGCCAAATCAAAATTATGATCATGCTTCCTTTTCAAATTATACAATTGAGTATACCATATATATATATACACTACATGAAACGCATAAATTTTCGTAGGCCAGGCTATTTTCGTCGGCCCTCGTGACCGACGAAAATGTGGACTATTTTCGTGGGCCATGTCATATTTTCGTCGGCAGACCGACGAAAATACGAAAGTTATTTTCGTCAACCTCCACACCGACGAAAATTTTGTCGAACCAACTATTTTCGTCGGCTTTGGGGAAGCCGACGAAAATACATCATTTTCGTCGGTACCGACGTAAATAGTTGCCTAGTTTCGTCGAACTTATTTTCGGCGGCTATTTTCGTCGGTTTACGCTTATTTTCGTGGGTTTTTGGCCCACGAAAATTTAGGTGTTTCCTGTAGTGATATATATATTCATGCAACATTCATTTAAGTTTTACGCAACTATATTTGTTTTTATCCCTTATAACAACAAGGTTGTACATTAATATTGGCACCCTGTAATTCACATTTGTAATGATACTATTTGTATGATCCAAATTTATTTTATAATTAATTATTACATGATATCCTTAACATCGAAGAGCGAGAGCTACATAACAAGGATCCTCAGGCATTTCAAATATGTATAAATGTGAATGTGTATGTCACAACACTTATCACTTTGCATTTTGTTTGAATTGCGTATTGATGTTTACTCTATTCAATTTTTTCAGTATGCCATACCAAAAAAAATTTAATATCTTTCTTACATCCAGTTAATGATACCAATGCTACGCCGGGGACACTGGACATTATATGTTGTTAACTTCCATATGTGTTGCATAGATATTTTAGACTCAAATCCGTATGGGCCTGCAATTGGCGGTACCACCTAGAAACATTATCACAACGAAATCATAACCTTCCAAAAGAAAAAGTATACTTGATCGAGACTGATGATGTCTCGACTCAGTATGGGAATGCATTTAGCTAGGCCAAAGTAAATGCTTCCTAAATTTGGGAATTTCAAGATCGATCCTGATAAAGACTGTCCAACTATGCCAGTAGGCTCAAATGATTGTGGCTTCTTTGTCACCAGATTCATTATCTTGTATGAATATGCAGAAGGGTATATGCCTGATGAGATTGACACGGTATTCTAACTGATATTTTCATAATTAATATATATCCATTTAAACCTTTAATTTTATTCTGACATATATACTTGTCTTGTAGGACCTATCCCTTGAGAACCGTGCTACTCTTCTACACTACTTGACATTCCATAGTCTGAACAAGATCAAACCACTTCCAGCTGATATTAGAAGGTTCAGCTATGATCGTCATAATGAAGCCTCTGAGTATACTGAATTCAGTTGTACTATTTATGCTTTTAGGCAGCTGAAACACTACAATGTGTATCATTTGTCACAAGTGTGTTCATAACACTAGGCATTCTGTGTCAACTGGTCTCATAACACTAGTCTTTTGGTTGTTGAATTCTGGGTTTTATCGTCATGAACATCTTAAATGTCGTATGACATTATGTTTATGTCTTTTCATCTAAATCTAAGCTACCTGTTCCACCTACATGTACTGATTTTTTTCCTTTCATCTTCATGTTTTCAGCTCATCGTTTATAAAATATTTATACATGTCATAAACAGCTACTACACTGTCTATGCAACATCCCAATAAAATGCATTCAATATTTATAAAAGTCTACCTGCTTCAACTAATTCCTACACCTCAAACATCTTTTTATATGATATACAAACTATAGCACTATGCCAATTTACGTTGTTTCCTATCTAGTTTTACAAACGATCATTCTTCTTATTATGCATGTTAATACTCATTATTTATGAAATACTACATTCCCATGTATATTTCTTCATTCAACTACAGTCACATTTTATATGTGATTTAGTATATTTCGATGCCATTTAAAATTTTACCAAATAATATCGCAACAACAAACCATACTGAACCACGTTATAGAAATTCGACCTCATATGCATATCGTTTATAGAAATCATATGCATCATCAACATCTCGGAATACCATACCAATCCTAGGAATTAAACTAGGATCAATCGAATCTGGTTGTGTACAACATAAAAATCCTTACATTAACATCAATTTTTCATTTCTCCCGAACATAATATCATCGTCAGTGAATCCAAATCATAAACATACTTATAAGCATTGAACTTACGTGCGATTGTAATATATTTGGTGTATCCATCACACCAGATCCTATTGTATTCATCGGCCCGTGCATCATTGTTGTCAGAACACCATCTTCTCTGCATATCTCATGGCTACCAGGTCCTCGCAGAGTTGTAGGCGGTGTCTCATTTCTAGGGCAAGCAACAATGGCACCCAGAGGACGCATCATGGAGAACCGTGTAGTCGACGATGTATGATATGGTGACGACATAACCGCAGAAGCCTAAGAGTATGTGAGAACGAAGATGGTTTTTTTCGCTTGTATGTTGACTTCGAACTGATCAAAAGCTGCCCAATAAGCGAATACTACCCCGCCAAACGCCTCTTTATCAGGGATTGCCCACGTATCAAATCATAACCGGTCGGGAAAATTCCCCCCACATACCTTTTATGTGTTTATGAATTTTTATACCACAATCTATGCACTACCAATGAGAAATTATGTCGATATTGCATACTTTTCACTACTTTAATTTTAGTTTCATTACGACATAGAATACTTCTTTTTAAGTCATATGCATCATCCTTTTATGCATTACATTGTACCTTTCAAACATATCATGCTATGTTTACGAAACCTTCTACTAGATATTATACCCTTTATAAGTTTTGCTCGTTGTTACATGCAGATCTGGACCTCCATAATAACCGCAGATCTGAACCACCGTAATAACTATCCACTAATCTCGTGCATGCACATACTGCAATCTCGCGGATTGCGTTACATGTTGTTCAAAAAGCCATCATCCCATGTCGTGCGGACAACCTACCTTTTAAAAAACATTGTCTGCCATTACTGCATCTGCCATGTTGCCCACGCTGGTGTCCATCGGTCGATCGGGGCTTCCAGTATCCTATGGAAGCCCAGGGCTCCCAATAGCCTTACCCTATATATATATATATATTTCAAACTCTTGGATATCAAGCTGCCTTTAAGTACAGTCTATCACCCTCAAACTGATGGCCAAAGTGAGGAAGTTAATCAGTGTTTGGAGATGTATCTTCGCTGTGTTGTACACTCTAACCCTCATAAATGGAAGTCTTGGCTATCATTAGCCGAATTCTGGTACAACACTTCTTTCCATTCATCATTGGGTTGCTCACCTTTCCAGGCCCTTTATGGCTATGAAGCATATGTTCTTGGAGTACCGGTAGTCACAGGGCAGGAAGATGGGGGAGCTGTTCAGTTTATACAACACAGAATTGAGCACAGTGACATGTTAAAGGTTGTTTTGGCTCGAGCTCAGCAGAGATATAAACATTTTGCAGATAAGAAAAGGATTCCTAGGGAATTTCAAGTAGGGGAACAAGTGTTGCTCAAGTTCTAGCCCTATGCTCAATATTCTGTGGTCAATAGACCTTGTCCCAAATTGGCCTTCAAGTATTTCAGGCCTTACAAAGTAACCGAGAAGGTTGGACCAGTTGCTTATCGTTTGGATCTTCCACGAGAAGCTCAGATTCATCCTGTTTTTCATGTCTCTCAACTCAAACCTTTTTTGCCCAAATACACTCCAGTCTTTGATGTCCTCCCTCAGCCACTAGTTTTGTACAAGGAGACTTTGGCTCCGGTGGATCTACTGAGAGCACCTAGAGGGGGGTGAATAGGTGATCCTGTAAAAACTTAAAGCCACAAACTTGATTAAGTGTTAGAGCAATGAAGCCAAGTGGCTAGAGAGGAGTTCTTGCAAGACACAATAACCACAAAGATATCAACACAGAGAGGCACAGTGGTTTATCCCGTGGTTCGGCCAAGTCAACACTTGCCTACTCCATGTTGTGGCGTCCCAACGGACGAGGGTTGCAATCAACCCCTCTCAAGTGATCCAACGATCCACTTGAATACCAAGGTGTTTCTTTTCCTTTCACTATATCCCGTTTGCGAGGAATCTCCACAACTTGGAGTCTCTCTCCCTTACAAAAAGATGATCACAAATGAACACGGAAGTAAGGATGGGATGAGCAACATACACAAGTCCACAGCAAATACGCACACACACGGCCAAGACTTGAGCTCTAATGAATATCACAAAGTTCTCACTAGAACGGAGCTCAAATCACTAAGAAAGTCAAACGAGTGCGCAAAGACGAAGTGTGAATGATCAAGAATGCTCAAAGTGTGCTTGGTGTCTTCCTCCATGCGCCTAGGGGTCCCTTTTATAGCCCCAAGGCAGCTAGGAACCGTTGAGAGCATTCCAGGAAGGCAATTCTTGCCTTCTGTCGACTGGCGCACCGGACAGTCCGGTGCGGATTTCTTTCCTATTCTGGCGCAGCCGACCGTTGGAGACTTGGAGCCGTTGGCGCACCGGACACTATCCGGTGCCCCTTCTGACTGTTGGCCCGGCCACGCGTCACGCGCGGATTGCGCGGCCGACCGTTGGCTCACCGGACAGTCCGGTGCACACCGGACAGTCCGGTGAATTTTAGCCGTACGCCGCCGACGAAATCCCGAGAGCGGCCCTTTCACCAGAGCCAGCCTGGCGCACCGGACACTGTCCGGTGCACCACCGGACAGTCCGGTGCACCCAGACTGAGCAGAGTCTTGGCTGCTCGAGCTAAGTCTTTTCCAATTGTCTTTTCTCTGATTCTAGCACTTAGAAAAATATGTTAGTACACAAAAACCAATGTACTAAGTCTAGAATCATACCTTTGTATTGATTTGCACTTTGTCCACCATTTGGCATAGTTTAACACTTAAGCACTTGTGTTGGACACTAAATCACCAAAATACTTAGAAATGGCCCAAAAGCACATTTCCCTTTCAATCTCCCCCTTTTTGGTGATTTATGCCAACACAACATAAAGCAACTAAAAGAAGTGCAATATCAATGCAATTTCAAACAAGAAATGATTTTGATTCAAATTTGGTTTATTTGGATCATTCTTTGCCACCACTTGGTTTGTTTTTGCAAATCAAACTCAATTTCCTATCTCTAAGTCAAATTCACTTGAAGAGACATAAAGAGAGGTATTTCGAGAGAAATTGATCAAAGATTCAAAAACTCCCCCTTTTCCCATAATCAAACATTCTCCCCACAAGAGACAAACTTTTAGCACTAAGAGACAATAAGAGTATTTTGACAAAACAAAACTCTACTCTTCTATTTTCAAAATTCTCAAGTGGTAGCTGATCCATTTCTTGCTTTGGCCTTATTTTCTCCCCCTTTGGCATCAAGCACCAAAACGGGATCAATCTTGGCCCTTAAACCCCATTGCCTCACCAAAATCTTCAACTAAGAGTAAAAGGCAATAAGAATATGAAGACGAACTTGGAGTGAGTTACCCTCTCATCGGAGTGCAGTGGAAGTCTTGCATGGTCCAAGTTCACCTTTCCCTTTCAATCTACCTTTGAGACTAAATCAAGTAAACTCAAGCACACGGTTAGTCTCAAAGGGTCAAGTTGTAGCATGCCTCCCCCTAAATAAGTGCATCACTTGCAATTGGACTTGTGAGGTCCGGGGATTATGAGTACAACTTGAGCACCATAAATAAACAACAAAATGCATAAGGAACATGATCAAAGGCATAAACACATGTATGCTACAAATCAATCCAGGTTCCGCGAATCTAAGACATTTAGCTCACTACGCAGCCTGCAAAAGGTCTTCTCATCTAGAGGCTTGGTAAAGATATCGGCTAGCTGGTTCTCGGTGCTAACATGAAACACTTCGATATCTCCCTTTTGCTGGTGGTCTCTCAAAAGTGATGTCGGATGTCTATGTGCTTTGTGCGGCTGTGTTCAACAGGATTATCCGCCATGCGGATAGCACTCTCATTATCACATAGGAGTGGGACTTTGCTCAGATTGTAGCCAAAGTCCGGGAGGGTTTGCCTCATCCAAAGTAGTTGCACGCAACACTGTCCTGCGGCAACATACTTGGCCTCAGCAGTGGATAGGGCAACGGAAGTTTGTTTCTTAGAACTCCACGACACCAGGGACCTTCCTAAGAATTGGCACGTCCCCGATGTACTCTTCCTATCGACCTTACATCCAGCATAATCAGAGTCTGAATATCCAATCAGGTCAAAGGTAGACCCCTTTGGATACCAGATCCCGAAGCAAGGCGTAGCGACTAAATATCTCAGAATTCGCTTAACGGCCACTAAATGGCACTCCCTTGGATCGGATTGAAATCTAGCACACATGCATACGCTTAGCATAATATCCGGTCTACTAGCACATAAATAAAGTAAATACCCTATCATAGATCGGTATGCCTTTTGATCAACGGACTTACCTCCTTTGTTGAGGTCGACATGTCCGTCGGTTCCCATTGGAGTCTTTGCGGGCTTGGCGTCCTTCATTCCAAATCGCTTTAGCAAGTCTTGCGTGTACTTCATTTGGGAGATGAAGGTGCCGTCCTTGAGTTGCTTCACTTGGAACCCGAGGAAGTAGTTCAACTCGCCCATCATCGACATCTCAAACTTTTGAGTCATCACCCTGCTAAACTCTTCACAAGACTTTTGGTTAGTAGAGCCAAAAATTATGTCATCGACATAAATTTGGCATACAAATAAGTCACCATCACATGTCTTAGTGAATAAAGTTGGATCGGCTTTCCCAACCTTGAAAGCATTAGCAATTAAAAAGTCTCTAAGGCATTCATACCATGCTCTTGGGGCTTGCTTAAGTCCATAGAGCGCCTTAGAGAGCTTACACACGTGGTCGGGGTATCGTTCATCCTCAAAGCCAGGGGGTTGCTCTACGTACACCTCCTCCTTGATTGGCCCGTTGAGGAAAGCGCTCTTCACATCCATTTGGAACAACCTGAAAGAATGGTGAGCAGCATAGGCTAATAATATGCGAATTGACTCTAGCCTAGCCACAGGAGCAAAAGTCTTTCTTCTTTTGACTCGAGCCAGAGTCATTGACTTTGTCGTCCCTTGGCTCGTTTAAGATGGACTCCTTCTCATTGTCGTTGACCACCATCCCCTTTCCCTTAGGATCCATCTCTTCGGGCGATTAGTCTCTTTCTTGAAGAGAACGGCTCCGATACCAATTGAGAGCACCTAGAGGGGGGTGAATAGGTGATCCTGTAAAAACTTAAAGCCACAAACTTGATTAAGTGTTAGAGCAATGAAGCCAAGTGGCTAGAGAGGAGTTCTTGCAAGACACAATAACCACAAAGATATCAACACAGAGAGGCACAGTGGTTTATCCCGTGGTTCGGCCAAGTCAACACTTGCCTACTCCATGTTGTGGCGTCCCAACGGACGAGGGTTGCAATCAACCCCTCTCAAGTGATCCAACGATCCACTTGAATACCAAGGTGTTTCTTTTCCTTTCACTATATCCCGTTTGCGAGGAATCTCCACAACTTGGAGTCTCTCTCCCTTACAAAAAGATGATCACAAATGAACACGGAAGTTAGGATGGGATGAGCAACATACACAAGTCCACAGCAAATGCTCGAGCCAAGTCTTTTCCAATTGTCTTTTCTATGATTCTAGCACTTAGACAAATATGTTAGTACACAAAAACCAATGTACTAAGTCTAGAATCATACCTTTGTATTGATTTGCACTTTGTCCACCATTTGGCATAGTTTAACACTTAAGCACTTGTGTTGGACACTAAATCACCAAAATACTTAGAAATGGCCCAAAGGCACATTTCCCTTTCATCTACAGGATCATCACATGGTCAAGAAAGGAAACACAACTGTGGTCCAAGTGTTGCTCAAATGGTCTGGCACGCCATCATCATATGCTACTTGGGAAGATTTTCATGTGGTTAAGACCAGATTTCCACAAGTCCTTGCTTGGGGTCAAGCAAGCTCTCAAGGGGGGTGGATTGTCATGACCCTACCATGGGTGTGTAGATCCAGTCAAGGTGGTACAAGAGGGCAATACAAATGTAATCCGTTGTAATCCAGATGTAATCCGTTGTAATCTAGCTTTAACCTAGCTGTAATACAAAATAATGGGCAAACCGTTGTAACTTAGAGACGTATAAGGAGGATTAGGGTAATACAGATGTAATCCGTTGTAATCTAGTTGTAACCTAGCTGTAATACCCGATTAATGGGCAAACCCACTTAGGGGTGCTACAAATATGAGAGGTTGTAACTAAAGAAGGCAGAAAATGAAAAGAACAGAAATCAAACTGCCACATACCTGTGTGTGCTCGGATTTTGGTTGGAACCGACCAAGGGGGAGACCTCACGTTGGAAGAACCTTAGAGAAAGGGGAAAACGTACCTAAGAACAGATCCAGGCGAAACCCTAGTTCTAGGGTTCCTCACAGGGTACAACCTCTATAGAGTGTAAAACTGGTATATCAGTCGTGTTCACGGTCAAGAGCGACTTAGGACTCTCGCATGATTAATTGATGGAACTAAACTTAACCTGTCATTCATTGAATTGCATTGTGAGAATTATTAATTGTGATATCTTATTTAATTGGGTTGGTACTCTTATACTTAGTAATTGGTCATAAAATTTTGACCAACTTATTAAAAGCAATGCTCAACCTTAATCATTTTCTTTAGTAAGACTTACACAACATATGAGCCCCCACCGTAATTTAGCTCATGCACATTATTACCCACACTTGCTGAGCGATAAACGTTTATGAGCTCACTCTTGCTATAATCACACCATCAAGAAGAGGTACTACTAGAGGAGCATGAAAGATGCTATACTGAGTTCGGAGAGGTCTAGGCCATCGTCTCCCAGACAATTATGGTTGTGGATGATCGTTGTCGATGATATATTTATTTAGTTATTTTGTACAGAACTTCTATTATATAATAAAGATGTGACATTAATTTTTGTACCAGGAGTCATCATATGTGTGAGACTTGTTCCTATCACACATTTGAGACACGCTCTGGATTGTCCTTAAATCCGGGTACGGCATTCTAGGAGGACGTTTGTTGTATGGAGGAGGAAAAAATGAGATGAAAAAGATAAAAAGAGCTAGTGGCCAAAGGGATGCAATTTATACTATGGAGCTCGGCGCCGAGCTCGGTGCCAAGACCTACGGTCCGGAGATCCATGGTGCCGAGCTCGGCGCCATCACCTTTGGCGTTGATCTCCCTACCATGTCAGAGCCACGTCGATGAGTGAGACCGAGACCTCGGCGCCAACAATATTAGCACCGAGCTGTGTAACCTCGGCACCAATTATGATGGCACCGAGATAAGGGTCCATATTCTGAATTGAAACCAAAAGACCCATAAATGTGAAAAAAACGTAAACAGGACTAAATTGCAAAAAAATGGTCGATTGTCACTATAATGTACTTGTTGGCACAGTGTTGTTTAGGCTGTGTATCTTGTTATGCAGAGGATGGGAGAGAGTTTTTAAAGACTCTGTATCAACTCGATGTTTGGTCATTAAAAACAATATATTTCTTCCTTGCAAAAAACAGTGGAAGTAATACAACTGCAGTCCTTTTATTTTACTAGTAGCTGACGTGCGCGCTGCACGCCGTCGCCTGCCGCCAAACAAATTTTTTATATTCCATACGAAGCTTGCGCAACACAGAACAGGAGGGCGTGTGACGCTTTGTGACCATTGGTAGCGCATCAAACAATTGATAGTAAAAGCAACGACGTGGACTTGCTACCGTTTGTTCAGCGGTATATTATATACTCCCTCTATTTATACGAGTTTGTCTTTCTAATTTTTAAGTCAAATTATTTAAACTTACGAACAATATATATTAGTTTAGGTTATTTTAAACGAAAAGAATTAAGTATTGTGATAGTTCAAGTCATAATGAATCTAGTAATTTTATTTTTATATTATAAAAATTTTACGAAACATTTGATATAACTAGTGCTGGGAATTGGGCCGGTCTGATCCAAACCCATCGTGCTTCGTGCCAAACGGGTTTAAACTAGGAAAGCCAAAAAGTTTGGATCGTGTCATGCTAGCCTGTGGCCTAGCCCGACCCTACCGCCCCATATATTTGACCACATGAAATCAAAATATTAAAACTACATAAAGTTCATAAATTACTAAATTAAAGATTTTAAACAATCCTAGCATCATTTGACCACATAAACTCCAAATATCACAACAATATAAAGTCGGTACCTTACTAAATTAAAGAAATTAAACAACTGGGTTTCATTAGGCCGTGCTGGTCCAAGCTCAGCCCATCTGTGTGGCCGTGTCAGAGGCCGACAGGCGAGGCCAGCTCAGGCTCGACTTCAGGCTATGCTAGCCCAACCCATATTATTTCGTGTCGGGCTATACTTTGGTCTTCTTTTTCCGAGCAGTGCTCGTGCTGGCATAAAAAGCCCTGTCCATATTCCAAGCACCACTAGGTATAACCGGTCAAAGTTAACGGTGATTGATTTAGGATAAACCTAAAAAAACAAACTCACTCACGTGGATAGAGTAAGAATATCATAAAAAAGAGGTTACACGGATAGTGATTTGCAGTATACATGCATACAGCTGCTAGTCACGGTCCAGCAACATGCAGACGCCAACATTGCATCCAACCGTCTGGGTCAGTAGGGTGGTGCATCCATCGGCAGCAAACAAAGCTGTGTGCATACACAATGGGACGATTTTGGATTGGAGGCAAAGTCGCTTACGAGGTCGCGCGTACTGTCACTGACATGAACACCGAACCATGAAGGAGAGGCCAAGCTGGCAAGACAACCCACCTCTTAAGTCTTTAAGGTGCGTTTGGTTGAATGTACAAAGAAGGATGGAATGAGGCGGCCACGTTTTCTATAGTGTTTGGTTGAGAGTTAAGCGGGGGCGAGGTGAACACCGAAGTGATTTTTGGGGGCGGCGTGATCGCAAAAAATCGAGAGGACGGTGGCGCCCCCGACTCATCCTACTTTGACCTCAAACCAAACACACCCGGCCCGCCCTCCGACGGCGCTACAAGATGACCTCTTAGCAACCAGCTCGAGGATTAGATTTAAATTCAGCTCACAAATAATCTGTTTAAAATTCAGCTCACAAGATGGATAAGCCGTTGCAGATAACCTTAGATCCCGAATTCAACTCCCCGTGTAAGCGAATTTCAGGCTGTGCCGCTATGAGTGGGACAGAGGATATATGTTTTCTCGACCTGCATGAGGTCTTCTTCTTAATATAATATCCGAGGGCTATCTTAACCCCGCACGTCCAGTTTTTTCTTATGTTATTAAGCACATTATTAAAAATAAAAAATAAAATTTTGAATAAATTATTTTATGCATTATTTGCTCCCTACAATAAAAAATATGAAAATATCTGAATCTGCATCCGAATTTTATATCTATCATTTAAGAAGATATATGATAAATTTAAGGTTTACCTTTGATGAACCTTTATAAGCTTAATGCTAAAAACAAAAATACAAATTTGTACACAAACAAAGGAAAAAGACAAAAAATTAAATCAGAATAAGTATCCCTTTTCATCTCGTTTTCATCCTTATGTATAATCGTCCAATCAAGCGATCTAGCGCAGGTGAGGGCAACAAGGTGGGGGAGGGGGTGCGCGAGGGCGTATCGAGCGTCGGTGGCAAGGGGCCCCATGCAGGCGAGTGCATCGGGAGGGAGAAGAGTTGGGGCACCGGACGTGTCGATGAGGAGAGGGGCCACAGTGAGGGGCGGCAGGCGGATCCAGGATCGATTCAAGAGGGGGGCTACTATAAACATGGGACTACTACCAAACAAATAATCAAATCAAAACTTCAAATCAAAGCAATTAAGCAAATAAATAATCAAAGCAAAGCAATTCACCTTGGGACTTCGATCTTCACCTCTTCGGAGATCTGTCCATCGTGCAGTGGCGCGTAGCGCCCACGAGCACGAAGTGCTCCGATCCGACGATCTGTCGTCCGCGCCCACCACTGCTCGCCTGCTCCGGTTTCCGGGCGTCACGACAGTTAGGCGAAGGAGGCCAGGAGCCCAGGAGGGAGCGCTCGCGTCTCCACGGCGGTGCTCTGGCCTCCGGGCGCGCGAGGCGAGACCGCGAGAGGCACGCGACCGGCGTCTCGGCGGCTGCCGTCTTCACCTCTTTGGATATTCGCCCCTGGCGCAGTGGCGCGTAGCGCCCACGAGCACGAGGTGCTCAGTGCTCCGATCCGGCGATCTGCCGTCCGCGCCCACCCCTGCTCGCCTGCTCCGATCTCCGAGCATCACGGCGGTTAGACGAAGGAGGCCAAGAGCCTAGGAGGGAGCGCCCGCGTCACCGCAGCGGTGCTCTGGCCTCCGGGCGCGCGAGACGGCGCGAGGCGAGACCGCGAGAGGCATGCGGCCGGTGTCTCGGCGGCTGCCATCTTCACCTCTTCGGAGATCCGCCCCTGGCGCAGTGGCGCGTAGCGCCCACGAGCACGAGGTGCTCGGTGCTCTGATCCGGCGATCCGCCGTCCGCGCCCGCCCCTGCTCGCATGCTGGGCGGTCCAACGCGCCGGGCTGGGCGGCTGGGCACATGGCGGTGCCGCGGTGGCGGCCTGGCGGCTGGCCGCGAGCGCGCTGCGGCACGACGCTGCAGACTGGAGAGGAAGCGCGGGCGAGCGCGCTGCGGCGCTGGAGAGGAGGTGCGGCCGTGTGGTACCAGGACACAGGCAGGACGGCAAGAGCCAAGCGGCGGCTGGAGCTAGGGTTGGGGCTGGGCGCGACGATGGGCCTCTACTGCTCTAGTGGGCCGCAACTGTCGACTGGGACTGCAGGCTGCAGCCCAGGCAGCCCCGGGTGGACCGTGGGTGCAGCGGGGAGGGGCGCGTCTGAGCCACACCGGAGGAGCGGAAGCGATCAGCCAAGGCGAGCTCGTGGTGATCAAGCACGCGGGCATGATAGAGGTGAGCGCTCGATAAACGTGGCTTAGCCTAGAGCACAAGTGAGCACTCCTGGTAGATGGCCGCATGGTCCATGGGCGAAGCTAGAGGAGGCATGCCATGCGGTTGTTGTGGAAGACGGCACGATCGAGGTGGCCATCGGGGTCGCAGCCTAGGAGGGAGTGAGGGGTATGGGTATAGATGGCCAATAAGCACGAGGCCCGCGAGCCCGGCACGAATAAGCGGGTCGGACTCGGACAGGAAACTAGGCACGGTGGGCTAGCCCGGCATGACCCGTTTACCTCTAAGCACGTTAAGCCCACTTTTTTGCACTAAAACGTGCTTTTCGGCCCGCTTAGCCTGCTTTCGGCCCGCTTAGCCCGCTTTCGGTCCACTTTTTCGTGCTAAACGGGCCGGCCCGGCACGTTTAGGCCCACTGCGGGCCGGGCTCGGACAGAGAATCAAGCCCGCGGGCTTAGAAGGCTCGGCCCGGTTTCCTAACCGTGCCTGGTGGACCGGGCCCAAAACGGGCCGGGCTTCACCGGGCCCGGGCCGGGCGGCCCGTTTGGCCATCTCTAGGTATGGGGAGGGAGTGTCGGCAGCAGGTGTTGAAGACCGACGGCGATGTTGTGGGCAAGGAGAAGTACAAACAGTGAAAGGAAAGGGGGTTCGAGCCGTGATGGTCGGATGACACGGGGGAGATGGCCGGCACATGGGACAAGTGGAGGAAGCCGACCAAGGAGAAGCACCATAGCGTCGAGGTGGACCGTCGGTGGCGACGAATGGGGAGGGTGCTGATGGGGTGGGTTGTCTAGGGGAAAGGATCATAGGGGAGGTCCATGGTGCGGGGGATGGCTGGCGGGAGGGAAGCGAGTGACTATTAGGTGCCCTAGCGGCAAGGGGGAGGAGGGAGAAGAGGTAGTAGCTTGATACTATGTTAGAGTAATATAGTAGATCCCCTAGACTTTAATCAGGGCAGGCACATGTATATATTAGAGGATGAACATGAGGTGGGACAAGGTCAGTTACATTAAGATAATACATTATCCAACAATATGATGCACCAACAACTTTTCAGATAATATTTGTGTTCAACATAGTTGATCAGATAAAGAAGTTGTTTTATTCTGAGCAAGGGGCTAATTCAAGGTACCATCTGCTTATCTCAATTTCAAGGTTTTAGGGTTTAGGGCCACAGAGATCCTATATAACAATTACGAAATAATAATCAATATAATCTTCATGTACAACAGCAATTGATCAACCAATCAAATTTAGTAACATAAATAGAAAGATTTGTACCTATAACTAGCCATCAATTCTAGGGGATCATGGTACATCTCTGGCGCCTCTGAGGAACAGAGATCGACGCTGCCTGTCACCGTCGTTCGATGTCGTAGAGGTTGTGCAACGGCTGGGACAAGAGAGGCCTTCACGCACCAGGATGAGTAGCGTCGACCTTCCAATCGCATCTAGGGCTCTCTCCATTGAATTCCATCGAGCCCTGGCTGTCAGGCATGAATGAGGATGGGAGGGAGGCCTTCCATCCATCCTCACGGCTATGCTTCTTGGGAGGCGGCGTTCAGAGGGCGGCGGCGCGGTGCAGTTCAGAGAGGTCGCGTGGAGGAATGAAAAAGTTCGGCAGGTTGTGCGTACGTGGAAAAGAATATATGACCGCTCGTTTCGAGTCCAAGATCTGAGAGTGACGAGGTTGGGCCCAAAAATATTTGATGACATTTTTTTTTGTAAAATAGGGTTCTACTGGAGTACTTATTATATTAGAGAGTCCTATTTTTTTAAGATATATCTTCTTTTGAGACTACGACGGATCTACCACTATACAAAAGGACGTTTGAGATTTTTTAAGTGTTAATTAGCTAGTGCACTAATACTCCCTTCCATCTCCTTTGATCTCAAAGGGGATGAGTTTCTAAATAGCCCGTAGTGTCGGTCTGATATTGGGTTCGGCATTTTCCGCTACCAGTATTGCTTTCGAAGCAGGGTCGTACCTGAGCGGGTGCCGAGGGTGCGGACCCATCGGATCTCTGGCCACTGTACGCTAGCACTTTTCCTATTAAATCTATCTTTCCTAGATATAAATACGCAACGAGCGATACGATATCGATCAGTCTCGTTTAGATTGTTAAACTAATGTCTCAATTACTTATCGAATATTCCATCCTGATAGTCGCCTAGAGGGGGGTGAATAGGGCGAAACTGAAATTTACAAATATAAACACAACTACAAGCCGGGTTAGCGTTAGAAATATAAACGAGTCCGCAAGAGAGGGTGCAAAACAAATCTCAAGCAAATAAGGAGTGTGACACAAGGATTTGTTTTACCGAGGTTTGGTTCTCGCAAACCTACTCCCCGTTGAGGTGGTCACAAAGACCGGGTCTCTTTCAACCCTTTCCCTCTCTCAAACGGTCTTTCCGACCGAGTGAGCTTCTCTTCTCAAATCAAAGTCGGGAACAAAACTTCCCCGCAAGGGCCACCACACAATTGGTGCCTCTTGCCTTGATTACAGTGGAGTTTTGATCACAAGAACAAGTGAGAAAGAAAAGAAGCAATCCAAGCGCAAGAGCTCAAAAGAACACGGCAAATCTCTCTCGTTAATCACTAAAGCCTTGTGTGGAGTTGGAGAGGATTTGATCTCTTTGGTGTGTCTAGAATTGAATGCCTAGCTCTTGTAAGTGGTTGAGAAGTGGAAAACTTGGATGCTATGAATGGTGGGTGGTTGGGGGTATTTATAGCCCCAACCACCAAACTAGCCGTTTGGTGTGGCTGACTGTCGTATGGTGCACCGGACAGTCCGGTGTACACCGGACATGTCCGGTGCGCCAGCCACGTCACCAAAGCCGTTGGGTTCCGACCGTTGGAGCTCTGACTTCTGGGCCTGCCTCGATGTCCGGTGGCGCACCGGACATGTACTGTAGAGTGTCCGGTGCGCCACTACGCGTGTGCCTGACTTCTACGCGCTCTGGCGCGCATTAAATGTCGTTGCAGGTGACCGTTGGCGCGAAGTAGCCGTTGCCCCGCAGTTACACCGGACAGTCCGGTGTACACCGGACATGTCCGGTGAATTATAGCGGAGCAGCCGTTGCAAATTCCCGAAGCTGCCAAGTTCCAGAGCCGCGTCCTCTTGGAGCACCGGACAGTCCGGTGAATTATAGCGCACCGGCTTCTGAAAATTCCCGAGGCTGAGGAGTTCTGCGCGAAGTCCCCTGGTGCACCGGACACTGTCCGGTGCGCCACCGGACAGTCCGGTGCGCCAGACCAGGGAGCCTTTCGGGATGCCTTTAGCTCTCTATTTTGAACCCAACATTGGTCTTTTTAATTGGCTTGTTGTGAACCTTTGACACCTGTATAACTTATACACTAGAGCAAACTAGTTAGTCCAATTTATTTGTGTTCGGCAATTCAACCACCAAAATCATTTAGGAACTAGGTGTAAGCCTAATTCCCTTTCAATCTCCCCCTTTTTGGTGATTGATGCCAACACAAACCAAAGCAAATATATAAGTGCATAATTGAACTAGTTTGCATAATGTAAGTGCAAAGGTTGCTTGGAATTGAGCCAATATTAATACTTACAAGATACGCATGGATTGTTTCTTCATTTTAACATTTTGGACCATGCTTGCACCACATGTTTTGTTTTTGCAAACTCTTTTGTAAATCCTTTTCAAAGTTCTTTTGCGAATAGTCAAAGGTAAATGAATATGATTTTACGAAGCTTTTTCAAGATTTGAAATTTTCTCCCCCTTTTTCAAATGCTTTTCCTTTGACTAAACAAAACTCTCCCTAAATGAGATCCTCCTCTTAGTGTTCAAGAGGGCTTTGATATAATTTTTGAAATACTACTTTCTCCCCCTTTTGAACACAATAAGATACCAATTTGAAATTTACAAATTGAAAAATCTCCAAATTGAAAATTAGGTGGTGGTGCGGTCCTTTTGCTTTGGGCTCATACTCTCTCCCCCTTTGGCATGAATCGCCAAAAACGGAGTCATTAGAGCCCTTTGAATTACTCTTTCCTCCTTTGGTCATAAATAAATGAGTTAAGATTATACCAAAGACGAAGTCCTTTTGCTCTCTCCCCCAAAGATGGAGAGTGGCACGGAGTGACGGCGAAGGATGAGTTACGGAGTGGAAGCCTTTGTCTTCGCCGAAGACTCCAATTCCCTTTCAATACACCTATGACTTGGTTTGAAATAGACTTGAAAAACACATTAGTCATATCATATGAAAGAGACATGATCAAAGGTATACAAATGAGCTATGTGTGCAAGTTAGCAAAAGAAATTGCGCGAATCAAGAATATTGAGCTCATGCCTAAGTTTGTTAAAAGTTTATTCATCAAGAGGCTTGGTAAAGATATCGGCTAATTGATCTTTAGTGTTAATGTAAGAAATCTCGATATCTCCCTTTTGTTGGTGATCCCTAAGAAAATGATACTGAATGGCTATGTGTTTAGTGCGGCTATGCTCGACGGGATTATCCGCCATCTTGATTGCACTCTCATTATCACATAGCAAAGGGACTTTGGTTAATTTGTAACCGTAGCCTCGCAGGGTTTGCCTCATCCAAAGAAATTGCGCGCAACAATGGCCTGCGGCAATGTACTCGGCTTCGGCGGTAGAAAGAGCTACGGAATTTTGCTTCTTTGAAGCCCAAGACACCAAGGATCTTCCCAAGAACTGGCAAGTCCCCGATGTGCTCTTTCTATTGATTTTGCACCCCGCCCAATCGGCATCTGAATAACCAATCAAATCGAATGTGGATCCCCTAGGATACCAAAGCCCAAACTTAGGAGTATAAGCCAAATATCTCAAGATTCGTTTTACGGCCGTAAGGTGAGCTTCCTTAGGGTCGGCTTGGAATCTTGCACACATGCATACGGAAAGCATAATATCCGGTCGAGATGCACATAAATAGAGTAAAGAACCTATCATCGACCGGTATACCTTTTGATCCACGGACTTACCTCCCGTGTCGAGGTCGAGATGCCCATTAGTTCCCATGGGTGTCTTGATGGGCTTGGCATCCTTCATCCCAAACTTGTTTAGAATGTCTTGAGTATACTTCGTTTGGCTAATGAAGGTGCCCTCTTGGAGTTGCTTCACTTGAAATCCTAAGAAGTACTTCAACTCCCCCATCATAGACATCTCGAACTTTTGTGTCATGATCCTACTAAATTCTTCACATGTAGACTCGTTAGTAGACCCAAATATAATATCATCAACATAAATTTGGCATACGAACAAGTCATTTTCAAGAGTTTTAGTAAATAAAGTAGGATCAGCCTTTCCGACTTTGAATCCATTAGTGATAAGAAAATCCCTAAGGCATTCATACCATGCTCTTGGGGCTTGCTTGAGCCCATAAAGTGCCTTAGAGAGTTTATAAACATGGTTAGGGTACTCACTATCTTCAAAGCCGGGAGGTTGCTCAACATAGACCTCTTCCTTGATTGGTCCATTGAGGAAGGCACTTTTCACGTCCATTTGATAAAGCTTAAAGCCATGGTAAGTAGCATAGGCCAATAAAATGTGAATTGACTCAAGCCTAGCTACGGGTGCATAGGTTTCACCGAAATCCAAACCTTCGACTTGGGAGTATCCTTTGGCCACAAGTCGAGCTTTGTTCCTTGTCACCACACCATGCTCATCTTGCTTGTTGCGGAAGACCCATTTGGTTCCTACAACATTTTGATTAGGACGTGGAACTAAATGTCATACCTCATTCCTAGTGAAGTTGTTGAGCTCCTCTTGCATCGCCACCACCCAATCCGAATCTTGGAGTGCTTCCTCTACCTTGTGTGGCTCAATAGAGGAAACAAAAGAGTAATGCTCACAAAAATGTGCAACACGAGATCTAGTAGTTACCCCCTTATGAATGTCGCCGAGGATGGTGTCGACGGGGTGATCTCGTTGGATTGCTTGGTGGACTCTTGGGTGTGGCGGCTTTTGTTCCTCATCCTCCTTGTCTTCCTCATTTGCATATCCCCCTTGATCATTGCCATCATCTTGAGGTGGCTCATTTGCTTGATCTTCTACTTCATCAACTTGAGCTTCATCCTCATTTTGAGTCGGTGGAGATGCTTGCGTGGAGGAGGACGGTTGATCTTGTGCATTTGGAGGCTCTTCGGATTCCTTAGGAAACACATCCCCAATGGACATGTTCCTTAGCGCGATGCACGGAGCCTCTTCATTACCTATCTCATCAAGATCAACTTGCTCTACTTGAGAGCCGTTAGTCTCATCAAACACAACGTCACAAGAAACTTCAACTTGTCCAGTGGACTTGTTAAAGACTCTATATGCCCTTGTGTTTGAATCATATCCTAGTAAAAAGCCTTCTACAGTCTTAAGAGCAAATTTAGATTTTCTACCTCTTTTAACAAGAATAAAACATTTGCTACCAAAGACTCTAAAATATGAAATATTGGGCTTTTTACCGGTTAGGAGTTCATAAGATGTCTTCTTGAGGATTCGGTGTAGATATAACCGGTTGATGGCGTAGCAGGCGGTGTTGACTGCCTCGGCCCAAAACCGATCCGAAGTCTTGTACTCATCAAGCATGGTCCTTGCCATGTCCAATAGAGTTCGATTCTTCCTCTCCACTACACCATTTTGTTGTGGCGTGTAGGGAGAAGAGAACTCATGCTTGATGCCCTCCTCCTCAAGGAAGCCTTCGATTTGAGAGTTCTTGAACTCCGTCCCGTTGTCGCTTCTAATTTTCTTGATCCTTAAGCCGAACTCGTTTTGAGCTCGTCTCAAGAATCCCTTTAAGGTTTCTTGGGTTTGATATTTTTCCTGCAAAAAGAACACCCAAGTGAAGCGAGAATAATCATCCACAATTACTAGACAGTACTTACTCCCGCCGATGCTTATGTAAGCAATCGGGCCGAATAGATCCATGTGGAGTAGCTCAAGCGGTCTGTCGGTCGTCATGATGTTCTTGTGTGGATGATGGGCACCAACTTGCTTCCCTGCTTGGCATGCGCTACAAATCCTGTCTTTCTCAAAATGAACATTTGTTAATCCTAAAATGTGCTCTCCCTTTAGAAGCTTATGAAGATTCTTCATCCCAACATGGGCTAGTCGGCGGTGCCAGAGCCAACCCATGTTAGTCTTAGCAATTAAGCAAGTGTCGAGTTCAGCTCTATCAAAATCTACCAAGTATAGCTGACCCTCTAACACTCCCTTAAATGCTATTGAATCATCACTTCTTCTAAAGACAGTGACACCTACATCAGTAAATAGACAGTTGTAGCCCATTTGACATAATTGCGAAACGGAAAGCAAATTGTAATCTAGAGAATCTACAAGAAAAACATTGGAAATGGAATGGTCAGGGGATATAACAATTTTACCCAAACCTTTGACCAAACCTTGATTTCCATCCCCGAATGTGATAGCTCGTTGGGGATCTTGATTTTTCTCATATGAGGAGAACATCTTCTTCTCCCCTGTCATGTGGTTTGTGCACCCGCTGTCGATTATCCAACTTGAGCCCCCGGATGCATAAACCTACAAAACAGGTTTAGTTCTTGACTTTAGGTACCCAAACGGTTTTGGGTCCTTTGGCATTAGAAACAAGAACTTTGGGAACCCAAACACAAGTTTTGGAGCTCTTGTGTTTGCCCCCAACATACTTGGCAACGATCTTGCCGGATTTGTTAGTCAAAACATATGATGTATCAAAGGTTTTAAATGAAAAGCTATGTTCATTTGATGCACTAGGAGTTTTCTTCCTAGGCAACTTAGCACGGGTTGGTTGCCTAGAGCTAGATGTCTCACCCTTATACATGAAAGCATGATTAGGGCCAGAGTGAGACTTCCTAGAATGAATTCTCCTAATTTTGTCCTCGGGATAACCGGCAGGGTATAAAATGTAACCCTCGTTATCCTGAAGCATGGGAGCCTTGCCCTTAACAAAGTTGGACAATTTATTTGGAGGGGCATTAAGTTTGACATTGCCTCCCTGTTGGAAGCCAATGCCATCCTTGATGCCAGGGCGTCTCCCACTATAGAGCATACTTCTAGCAAATTTAAAATTTTCATTTTCTAAGTTATGCTCGGCAATTTTAGCATCTAATTTTGCTATATGATCATTTTGTTGTTTAATTAAAGCCATGTGATCATGTATAGCATCAATGTTAACATCTCTACATCTAGTACAAATGGTAGTGTGCTCAACGGTAGATGTAGAGGGTTTGCAAGATTTTAATTCTACAACCTTAGCATGTAACATATCATTCTTAGTTCTAAGGTCGGAAATAGTAGTATTGCAAACATCAAATTCTACAGCCTTAGCAAGCAATTTTTCATTTTCATTTCTAAGGCTAGCAAGTGAAATATTCAAATCTTTAATCCTAGCAAGTAAATCATTATTATTATCTCTAGGATTGGAAGTTGAAACATTACAAACATGAGAATCAACCTTAGCTAACAAATTAGCATTCTCATTTCTAAGGTTGTCTATAGTCTCATGGCAAGTGCTTAGCTCACTAGACAATTTTTCACATTTTTCTACTTCTAGAGCATAAGAATTTTTAACCTTGACATGCTTCTTATTTTCTTTAATAAGGAAGTCCTCTTGGGTGTCCAAGAGATCATCCTTTTCATGAATGGCACTAATCAGTTCATTAAGTTTCTCTTTTTGTTGCATGTTGAGGTTGGCAAAAAGAGAGCGCAAGTTATCTTCCTCATCACTAACATTTTCATCACTAGAGGATTCATATCTCGTGGAGGATTTAGATTTAACCTTCTTCTTTTTGCCGTCCTTTGCCATGAGGCACTTGTGGCCGACGTTGGGGAAGAGAAGTCCTTTGGTGACGACGATGTTGGCGGCGTCCTCGTCGTCGGAGGAGTCGCTAGAGCTTTCGTCGGAGTCCCACTCTCGACAAACATGGGCATCACCGCCCTTCTTCTTGTAGTATCTCTTCTTCTCCCTTCTTCTCCCCTTCTTGTCATCGCCCCTGTCACTGTCACTAGAAATAGGACATTTAGCTATAAAGTGACCGGGCTTACCACACTTGTAGCAAACCTTCTTGGAGCGGGGCTTGTAATCCTTCCCCCTCCTTTGCTTGAGGATTTGCCGAAAGCTTTTGATGACAAGTGTCATCTCCTCGTTGTCGAGCTTTGAGGCGTCGATTGGTTGTCTACTCGATGTAGACTCCTCCTTCTTCTCCTCCGTCGCCTTAAATGCGACCGGTTGCGCCGCGGATGTGGAGGGATCATCTAGCTCGTTGATCTTCTTCGAGCCCTTGATCATATACTCAAAGCTCACAAAATTCCCGATTACTTCCTCGGGAGTCATTAGTGTATATCTTGGGTTGCCACAAATTAATTGAACTTGAGTAGGGTTAAGGAAAATAAGAGATCTTAGAATAACCTTAACCACCTCGTGGTCATCCCACTTTTTGCTCCCGAGGTTGCGTACTTGGTTCACCAAGGTTTTGAGCCGGTTGTACATGTCTTGTGGCTCCTCCCCTTGGTGAAGACGGAAGCGTCCGAGCTCCCCCTCGATCGTTTCCCGCTTGGTGATCTTGGTGAGTTCATCACCCTCGTGCGCGGTCTTGAGTAAGTCCCAAATCTCCTTTGCACTCTTCAACCCTTGCACCTTGTTATATTCCTCTCTACTTAGAGAGGCAAGAAGTATGGTTGTGGCTTGGGAGTTGAAGTGCTCGATTTGGGCCACTTCATCCACATCATAGTCGTCATCCCCTACGGATGGTACCTGTGCACCAAACTCAACAACATCCCATATACTTTTGTGGAGTGAGGTTAGATGAAATCGCATTAAATCACTCCACCTAGCATAATCTTCACCATCAAATGTTGGTGGTTTGCCTAATGGGACGGAAAGTAAAGGTGTATGTTTAGAAATGCGAGGGTAGCGTAGGGGAATCTTACTATACTTCTTGCGCTCTTGGCGCTTAGAAGTGACGGACGCCGCGTCGGAGCCGGAGGTGGATGTTGATGACGAATCGGTCTCGTAGTAGACCACTTTCCTCATCCTCTTTTTCTTGTCCCCACTCCGATGCGGCTTGTGAGAAGAGGATTTCTCCTTCTTCTCTTTGTGTGAAGAGGATTTCTTCTCCTTCCCTTTGGAGGAGTCTTTCTTCTCCTTCCTCTTGTTGCGGGACTCTTCCGATGAAGTCTTCCCGTGGCTTGTAGTGGGCTTTTTGCCGGTCTCCATCTCCTTCTTGGCGTGATCTCCCGACATCACTTTGAGCGGTTAGGCTCTAATGAAGTACCAGGTTCTGATACCAATTTATAGTCACCTAGAGGGGGGGTGAATAGGGCGAAACTGAAATTTACAAATATAAACACAACTACAAGCCGGGTTAGCGTTAGAAATATAAACGAGTCCGCAAGAGAGGGTGCAAAACAAATCTCAAGCAAATAAGGAGTGTGACACAAGGATTTGTTTTACCGAGGTTCGGTTCTCGCAAACCTACTCCCCGTTGAGGTGGTCACAAAGACCGGGTCTCTTTCAACCCTTTCCCTCTCTCAAACGGTCCTTCCGATCGAGTGAGCTTCTCTTCTCAAATCAAAGCCGGGAACAAAACTTCCCCGCAAGGGCCACCACACAATTGGTGCCTCTTGCCTTGATTACAATGGAGTTTTGATCACAAGAACAAGTGAGAAAGAAAAGAAGCAATCCAAGCGCAAGAGCTCAAAAGAACAAGGCAAATCTCTCTCGCTAATCACTAAAGCCTTGTGTGGAGTTGGAGAGGATTTGATCTCTTTGGTGTGTCTAGAATTGAATGCCTAGCTCTTGTAAGTGGTTGAGAAGTGGAAAACTTGGATGCTATGAATGGTGGGTGGTTGGGGGTATTTATAGCCCCAACCACCAAACTAGCCGTTTGGTGGGGCTGACTGTCGTATGGTGCACCGGACAGTCCGGTGTACACCGGACATGTCCGATGCGCCAGCCACGTCACCAAAGCCGTTGGGTTCCGACCGTTGGAGCTCTGACTTCTGGGCCTGCCTCGATGTCCGGTGGCGCACCGGACATGTACTGTAGAGTGTCTGGTGCGCCACTACGCGCATGCCTGACTTCTGCGCGCTCTGGCGCGCATTAAATGCCGTTGCAGGTGACCGTTGGCGCGAAGTAGTCGTTGCCCCGCAGTTACACCGGACAGTCCGGTGTACACCGGACATGTCCGGTGAATTATAGCGGAGCAGCCGTTGCAAATTCCCGAAGCTGCCAAGTTCCAGAGCCGCGTCCTCTTGGAGCACCGGACATTGTCTGGTGTACACCGGACAGTCCGGTGAATTATAGCGCGCCGGCTTCTGAAAATTCCCGAGGCTGAGGAGTTCTGCGCGAAGTCCCCTGGTGCACCGGACACTGTCCGGTGCGCCACCGGACAGTCCGGTGCGCCAGACCAGGGAGTCTTTCGGGATGCCTTTAGCTCTCTATTTTGAACCCAACATTGGTCTTTTTAATTGGCTTGTTGTGAACCTTTGACACCTGTGTAACTTATACACTAGAGCAAACTAGTTAGTCCAATTTATTTGTGTTGGGCAATTCAACCACCAAAATCATTTAGGAACTAGGTGTAAGCCTAATTCCCTTTCACATCCATTTCAAAATAGTATTTGTTTTAGCTCTTGATTTTTATGTTTATATTCAACTAGATGATGTTGAATCCACTAAAGAAGCAAAACGAATTCTATTTTGATATAGAGAGCGTATTATTTACTATATATATGATGGTTGCATCGGTAGAGAGAAGCTTTTTAAAATTGAAATATTTTTGTGAACTATTTATGGTCAACAATAACTCAAGAGATGTTAAAATGGCTTGACGATTTTGTATATCGAAAAAAAGTTGTTGGATGAGATTGATCTCAATGATATAAGCGATGACTTTGTATCACAAAATACGAGAAGATATTTTTAATGATACCAGATAACAAGTAAGTGTTTTTGGCTATATTTTGCATTTGTTATTTTATAAAAATCAAAACAATGCATAATAATTTTATATGTTAAATATTTGATACTATATATATATATTTATATATATATATAATTATATATATATAATTATATATATTTATGTGTAGATAGGCCCTCGATATCGGATTTGGCACTGTGCCCCTAAAAAGTCAGAACGGCCTTGTTTCGAAGTAAGCAGTTTGAGATTATTTTTTAAAAAAAGTAACAAAGTTTGAAGTGCCGGTGCGCGTCGAGGCCCACCAACGAAATTCCTGTAAACAGCAGACAGATTAGCCGAATTTTTTGTATTTTAGCCCCTAAACAGAAGTAAAATCACGTTTAGACCTAAAAAAATTTTAAATGCAGTTTTGGACCCTTAGCTCGGCGCCATAGCCTGTGGCGCCGAGCTAACACAGCTCGGCGCCACAGCCTATGGCGCCGAGCTGTGACGTGGCCGCAACGGCTAGTTCCGTCTAGGGCTGACCTGGCTCTGACGTGGCGGCGGCGCGCCCTCATAGCTCGGCGCCACAGATCTTGGCGCCGAGCTACGAATTCCTATAAAAACGCCCGCGCGGCTGGCCGAGAGCAGCTCATTTCGTCCCATTTCCAAACTTCGTCAAAATTTCCTGGATTCAAAGATTTGAGTTGGTTCACTTCGTAGACCAAGGTATGATTTCCAACTGATTCGTTTTGTATATTAGGTTGTTAGTTTAATAATTTGTATACACCTATTATATTATCATTTCGATTATTAGTTTGTGTAAACTTATTATAAAGCATAATAGGTACAAGTGATAATTATAATCGTTTATTAGATGAAAGACATGTACCGAGAGGCGTTGTGGCAGAAGAGAGGTCGTCCTCGGGAGTTATATCCGGACGTATCTAGTAAGGATGCTCCTGTTCCTCCTGAACTCCCCGTGCCTAACTGTGACTATGGCAGACTGGCTTGGGTACATCAATCACAACATCCAGACACGGTTGCTCGCTGCTACTACCTTTGTGGCACTTTGGACGTACGTAGCTTATGACTTGTCACTTAACTTTGTTCGCATTCATTATTTTGTAGATATGTAATAGTGCATCTTTCCATTATTTTAGGGACATCAGAAGTGTTTCTTTTTCCAGTGGATCGATGGTCCTGATAAATTTGACCCTCGATATCTTCTTTTCGTTAATTGGTTGAGTGGAAAGACCAGTCATGAGCGTTTTAAGTGTTGGGTACCTCCTCCACCGAATCCTCCACCAATGACGGATGCGGAGAAGGAGGTAGCAACAGAAAGACGGCTGGACTCACCGCCTCGATGCGATTGTGGAGACCGTGCTGTCATCGACGAAGACTATGACAAGCAGTTCTGTTGTCCGAACATTGATTATGTGAGCCCATTGATACGCTAAATGTATGAACTAGTTTTTATTTACAAAAAATTACTAATTTTTTCTCCTGCAGCCATACGGGTGGCGTAAGTGTCGTTTCAGAGAGTGGTTGTATGGTCCTTTGTCCCATTGGCCAGAGCCAGAGGTAAAGGAAAAGAGATACATGGGGTGGGCGGCAGAAGAGGTCAAATTTGATCCAGTACTCTGCAAATGTGGTATTGAAGCTAAGTATGGATTAGTTCCTTCGGAGCTTGGTGTTGGATATTTTTGTGGACATATGGTCGATTACGATGAGGTTGGTATTTTTTTTGCACCAGATGTAATGTTATAGCGGTACTTACTATTTTTTTGTAGGAGACGAGGAAATGCAGTTGGGAGAGTTACGACGACAAAGGAGAGGTGATGCGCACAATAGAGTCCAAGAGAATAATGGGACAGAAGATGCGTTGTGGATCTCGGCTCGTCGATTCGTACATTAACGATCGCATACGCGACATGCGTAGGGAAGCAAAATCTGCCTTTTATGATAGCCCGAAGCGTGCAGAGTATAGGAGGTTGAAGGCGGCAGATGAGAAGAGAGCACAGGATGTAAGGGAATGGGAAGCGGCTCAAGCCGAGAAACAGATGTTGGATAATCTTGCTGATCGCCTCAAGGGAAGTAAGTGAGATAAATGATATTATAATTATGTTAGTACAATTTATTTATCCTGACTTTGCTAACTTAATTTTCTCATTATATTTGCAGAGATTGGAAGCGGCGTAAACTATTTGGCCGATGAGGCGCATGCGAGATATGTTCAGGATAAAATGGCAACGATGGAGGAGGAGGACGACGACACATCTAGATTGAGTGAGCTTATCGCCCTCGCAGAGGCAGGATTACATGAAGAAGAGTAGGACGACACGTCAAGGTTGAGTGAGCTCATCGCACTAGCTGAGGCAGGATTACGTGCTCAAGAGGAAGAGGATGAGTTTATGTCACAGGCCGCCGCAGAGGTAGAGGCAGCTTATTACAAGAAGAAGTCTGATGAGGCTGAGGCTGAGGACGAGCTATTCTCCCAAGCTGCAGATGAAGCAGAAGCCAATTATTACAAAAGAACTGGTGACAAGTGTGATGCAGGACAATGCAGCAAGTGGAATGATGTTGTTGTTGAGGATTGCGCGACGGATGACTCCGAAGATGAGTTACTCATAGATTGTGATTCAGACTGAAGAATTGTAGCCTAATATGTAGTATTTACGTATCAAAAATAATTTAGAACTCTAAAGATGCGTTACTTATTGCTTATTATGTTTTTTACAGTTCACAAAATTTTTTTGCAAGAGTTCCCCTTGTTTTATTAACAACCACAGTTCAAATAATCACATATTATAAGACATATAAGCATTTCAACATATAATACATCACAAAATAACATCGAATATAAAAACATCCACAGAACATAGTTCTTCATACAATGTCCACAAACAAAGTCCAAAATACAAGTTCCACAACACATAGTCCAAAACACATAACATAGTTCATATTACAACGTCTCCAGCATAAGTCCAAATCACACAGTCCATATCACAAAAGTATTCATTTCCTCCTAGTCTTACCCTTGCCCTTGGCCCCAAGAGCGTCGGTGCCTGGAGTGTAAGGGTCTCGTGGACGCCTTCTACGTGGTGTCAGCTGTGATGGCTGAGTTGTAGGAGCATCCTGCAACTGAGACGGTCCAATCTCCACCTGACCTGCGGCGCCAGCGCCAGCGTCGTCGTCGTCGTCATCGTCCTCGTCGTCCTGGGCCACGTTCTCAAACGTGTCCCGCGTCGATCGCGACGAGCTGAGTCCTGCTGTAGATGGTCCAACTGCACAAATGGGAGGCTGAACGTCCTGCTGCATACGAGGCACAGGCAGCTGCACGTCAACGCCCGCTAGAGACCGGCATCCACACCGAGCCGCTGCTCGACGAAGACGACGTGATACCCTCTGTAATCGAAATGTTAGTTAAAGACATATGTTACAACATACAAATAAACAAGTTTTCTGTTAGACATTGATACTCACTGATAGTAACGATAGCGTAGTAGTATCTGAAGTTCTCTGTGAGATACGCTCGAGTTCAACAACAGATACGAGCATAGAGTTTCCCTATCACAAGTTAAGACATTAGGATGCTCAAAACTAGACATATCCAATTGAATTGAAATCTCTAATTTAGTAAAGAAATAGTTACCACTCTATCAAGGATTGGAGCAACCTCAATTTGGGACCCGTGCCGAGCAGCTATGTCGAAAGCTGTGTCTTCGTCGTCTGACGATTCTTGCTCGGCGTAGTCTGCAGCTGTCCACTGTCCCTTCAACTTGCACCTAGTCACACCAGAATACCAAATCAAATACCTCCGGAAGTTGTAGTTTGTGTGCGCCTGGTCATTCTCATAGTTCAGATCCCCCTGCTGGTCCCATTCATCGATGTAATCACGATGGTGCGTCTCGAAGTCTGTGACCTTCTTCTGTCTCTGTCTGTCGAACCTGCAAAAGTTAGAACCATATATTAGCGACTACCTGATATTCCAATTATTAGTTAAAATAACAAGTGCATGTAGTAACTCACTTATGAAGTTCTATTGAAGTCGAGAATGGCTCCACCGGAAACTCCTGGCGCAATCCGAACTGTCGAGCAACTCTGTGGGGCAAGTGGTACTCAACAGCATAAAAACAGATGAGGGGACACCTCATGAGGTACAGGTTCTCGTCTATTGAGCACATGCTGCTCAACTGTATGCTGGCGAAATATGGATCAAGATACGGTTGCCAAGTCACCTGCAAAAGTTTTAGAAAGCCCATGTAAGCACGCTGGTGTCGTGTGATAAAAGTAGAAAGGACATGTAAAAAGAAAAAAGGAGACAACTCACCATCGAAGGAGTAAGTGCGTCGAGCTCGTTTGAGTACTCCACGTAAGCACGCTGGTGTCGTGCGAATGGCTCCTCGACCTGGTCCCAGCGGTAAGCAGCCGTGGGCTTAAGCCGATGTCCGGCTACCACGAACCACTCACGAGGAGGAAACTCTCTGGGTCGCCCGACGGGTATGTGTGCCCACATCCACAGCTGTAGTAGGTAGACACATCCACCTAAGCTGGCGGTCCTCGACGAACGACGACAAGCCTCGCAAAGTTGCCTGTACAGGAAGGCCAACACTGCTGAAGCCCAGCTGTAACCTCCGGTCGTGTCCCAGTCAGTCAGGCAGGGCAGAAACATCCATGACGCGCTGTCGCCTGTCGTGTCTGGAAAAAGAACTGAACCAAAGAGATGGAGAATCCAAGCTCGACAATGGTATCCAACCGTCTGCTCATCTGCACCAGGTGGACACTGCCCAAAGCTCTGCCTAAGCCAGGTCAGTGGGACTCCGGTGTTGTGGCTACCTCGTAGCTCATCCGGAAGCAGTCTCCCAAGAAAGGCCTCCACCCTCTGCCTCCAACCGCCTGGTGATGCCTGACCGGTCACTGGACGACCCATAATGCTGAGACCAAGAATCTTCTGGCAATCTTCAAGCGTCACGGTCATCTCACCGCAGGGAAGGTGGAAAGTGTGAGTCTCTGGCCGCCACCTATTGGAAGACAAAAGAATACAAAATCATTAGTATGCAAAGTAGATTTGATAATTGTAAATATTAAACAACTAGAGAAGTCTTTACCTGTCGACCAGAGCCGTCAACGCCGCTGGGTTGAAAGTGGGCAGCCCACGGCGGACCTGGTACGATAAGACGTCCAAGCCAGCCCTCTGTAGGAGAGGAGTGTACCTCTCATCGTACCTCATCTCCTCCAGAAACCGGTCGTGGGTCCGGACCCGCAGAACGGGCAACACCTAGCAATCAAAAGAATTTTCATTAGTCAAATATAGGTCGCATATATTAATTCAAATATAGGTCGCAAATATAGCAAACAAAATATTACCTCTCCCTCTGCGGTGAGACGGCCCCTGTGGTGCTCGTCGTAGTGAGGGTCCAGCAAGTGGAACTGCGCCATCCTGCAAATTAAGATATCAACATATTACAATACAAGTTGTGTACAAAGTGTAACAAAAACATCGACATATTACAATAAAATTTGTGTATAAAAAATATATCACACCTGACTAAGTGTCCAAATGCATGTACGTGAGTTGTGGCCAAGTCTACCGCATTTTCCGCATTCATTCTGCTCTGGGTCCACGAGAAAGGGGGACGCTCGTCCTCTCCTACTGCGACCGGAAACCTGATCCATAACCATGTTGCACCGACTCCTTTTCCTACTACCACGTTTGTCCCATCGATGCGCTGGATCAGCAACGTATACCGGACCGGTGTACGTTGGCCATTGTGACTCATCAAGAAATGGCTCAAAACGAGGGCTCCAGGTACGTCCAAGCCAACCTTAATCTCAATGCTGTCGGCGTTATCCGGAGCCTCTAGCAGTTCACCGTCACGTCCTTCAGCATACGCACGGGTGGAATGACTTAAACTGCTAAATTCATGTACTGCAGGGTCTCGCTCCGGACACAAAGGTCTTATGAGTTCAATTTCTTGCTCGGTCATTTCTTGAACCGGACGGTCATCATCAGAATCTACGGCCCGTGCAGCCTCATATGGCTCCTCCTCATCCTCAATCTGAACATCAACACTATTGGATGCCCTGCATATGTTGTCCATATTATATGACACAGGCACATCAATCTGAACATCAGCATTATCGATATGTGGAGATCCTGCATCGGGTCGGAGCAAGAAAAACCACATTAAAAAGTCTAATCAAACGAAATAATGGTGGATACGAACAATGTGTCGAAGACACTTACTAGGATGATCGTGAACTGGATCCTGGGTCAATGAGATCTCTTGGGGGGTACCACCGCATTAGAAGCCCCACAAACGCCGGGAATAGGACGAGAAATCCCATACTCGTGCGGACCCGATTGAACATCGGGCACAACAACGACTCCTTCATGAAGCTCTACCAAAGGAGCTTCAATACGAGATGCATTTGGCATTTGTGGAGACAACCCGACTGGACCTCCGCAATGACTAACAGGTAACTTTTGAACAACCACATCCAAACATGGTGGAACCATCGTCTTCACAATTCTTAAATATATCACCCAATCATCTTCTGAGGTAATGGAGATCAACCGTCGGACAACTGTTCCATATGTAATATGGGACAACAAACCCTGAATTGATATTCTAGGGTCGTTTATGTCGCAACTAATCTCCTCACAAGCTCGAGCCAAAAGCTGGTCAAAAGTTGGTCTTTCAACGAACAACATGGTCACGATCTTCATACCATCAAAAGTAACACTCCCATAAGCATCTATCTCCACCCTTCCTCCATGGTATAGTGTTACTAGGCTGTCCATCTATTACAAAAATGGATTACTAACTCAATAATGGCTATATACTTAAGCCTACTAACTTTCTAAGTAATAAATATATATTAACTAATAACTATATAGTAAATATTAAATGAACACATCAAACGAAATTACATAATCTATAAATAATGTACGAAAACATTGTATACCTGAGAACGCGTACGAGTCCAGCTAACGGTGGAGAAGGTCAAGTCGGACGAACACCTACGTACAAAAAAACCTATTGTCAGTAAAAAATTTGGCAGCACCTCCCCTGTAAAGTGATGTTTATAGAACCTGCGAATAAACGACAACACGATGGTTGCCAACACAGAAAACATGTAATATCAATGCGCTAAACAAAATGATAACTATATAAACACTAAGAATTTACTAAACACTAACAATATGCTAACAATTTACTAAACACGAACAAGAGCTAACAATTTACTAAACAATAAAAAAATACCTAACAATAGCTAACAATTTACTAACTAATACCTAACAATAGGTAACAATTTACTAACTAAGTAAATACTTAACAATAGCTAACAATATAGTAACTAAAAAATAAAAAAATACCTAGCGGCGCAGGCGCTCCGGGGCGGTCGCCGGGGCGGGGAGGTGGCGCGGCGGCGAGGGAGGTGGCCGGGAAGGGGAGGGAGCTCGGCGGCGAGGGAGGTGGCCGGGACGGGGAGGGAGCTCGGCGGCGATGGAGGTGGCCGAGACGGGGAGGGAGCTCGGCGGCGGGCGGCGAGCTCGGCGGGCGGCGGGCCGTGCGTTCTCGCCGAGCGCTGGCGGCGGCGGCGGTGGTATGCGCGGCGGCGGGCATAGGAAACGGCGGGCGTAGGAAACGGTCGAGCGAAACAGAGAACAAACGAAGAGGAAAGGGGGTTTCGGTTAAGTTTCCTAGCTCGGCGCCAAGATCTGTGGCGCCGAGCTAGGTGTGCCACGCGGGCTGCCACGTCATGAAGCTCGGCGCCACAGCCTATGGCGCCGAGCTAAGGGTCCAAAACTGCATTTAAAATTTTTTTAGGTCTAAACGTGATTTTACTTCTGTTTAGGGGCTAAAATACAAAAAATTCGGACAGATTAGCCACACAAAAGGATTAAAAATAAAACAAAAACGACCACAGTGGGAGTCGAACCCACGACCTTCTGATCCGAAGTCAGACGCGCTAATCCACTGCGCTATGCGGTCATTAGTGCTTAAATCGAAGCGCCTTGTGTATTTAATAATTCGTAATTTCAGTCTGATTTTGGGTTCGGCACTTTCTGCTTCTAGTATTGCTTTCGAAGTAAGCAGTTTGAGATTTTTATAAAAAGGGTAACAAAGTTTGAAGTGCTTAATTCGAAACGCCAAAATAAAAGATAGGTACAGCTAAAAGCAAATGTTCTGCGTCCACGTCTTCACGCCACTCCACTGGTGCCAAAACAAACCTCGAGACAAAATTGAACCAAGCAAAAGGTTAACTGAAAACTCGATTTGAATCCTAACAATTCAGCTGAATAAAATATTGGACGTCCTGTCCGTCCGAGAGGAGGATTTCTTTTTATGTTTTTTATAATCTTTTGTGGTTCTCAATATTGGATTTAGCACTGGCACCGAACTGTTAGCCACGCTGCCAAACGTGTGCTTCTGTTGAAACCAGCACTTGCGTCTGCCTAAACACCAATACAAACATCAGCGCGACGTCTGGCTGTCAGCTGGACAAACACCTCGATACCCACTATTATAAGTTGTTCTAGCTTTACCCTAAATCAAAATTTTATATATAAAAAACAGAAACATTTACAAATTCAACTAGATACATTCGATAAACCATAATGTAATATATTTGACAGTGCATTTATTTTATATTGTGTATGTTAAGTATATTTTTATAAATTTAGTTCATAATTAGAGCCAAAACACATTATAAACTAATACGAAGGAAGTACTTAGTGCTCGTTTGCTTGTCACCCCAGGCGGATCTCAGTGATTCGAGTCGTTTGGGAAGAGATTTTGACTGGCCAGGCACCTTCCTGGTAGTGCACCATCCAAACAAGCCTTACTAATTCTTATTGTTCTAAATTATAGGCAGTATTATAAACCTATTGCTTTGCCCATTCTAAATTTTATATCTATAGCTTCTATTAGTTCATATTGTTCTAGATTTTAGTGTTTGACTATCAACATAATCATTTAGACTAATGGGTTGCTAGTGTTTTTGTTTAGTTCAAAGGATGTAGCGTTGAAGGCAGTGAGCCAATTAAGGAGATCACCACCTCAAAGCAAGATATTAGACGACTCATTGAAGACATTATGAAGATCATGCACGAGTCTAAGACACAAGACAAAAAAGCCCAAACGAAAAAAACACGAAAACATAAAAAAACATTGTACAAAGGAGCACCAGACGTGTCTAGTGGTGCACCGAATAGGACATCGAATATATGTGTTATGCATGTGCTAAAGAATAGGGTGAAGATAAACTGCTTCGTATGTTTATGTGTGTACCGGACATGTACACTGAATGGCTGAAAGTAATCTGGGGTACTTAAGGATCTTGATGTCACGTAGAGGGGGGGATAAATATGCAATTAAAACTTTTCAACCGAAATGAACTCAACTTATTTGACTTGATCGATTGCAATGGAATAGTGTTCTTATCCACAAAGTACATACACTTCACAAACTCAAATAACAAATATATGATATGAAGTCCAAATAAGTAAATAAAGCAAGGGCCAAGACAAACAATTTTACCTCGTGGTTCAGCAAAGTCTCAAATGCTTCCCTACTCCATGTTAGAGTTAACCAACTGGCTTAGAGTCTATTTCAACTCCTTCATCCCTTTGCTCATGTTTATCACCTATTGTAATAAACTGAGACTTCCAATGTTGCTTTACAACAATCTTGAGGCTTTCCACACCTCGGAAGCTCTCCGACGAATCCCTAAAGCAAATGGTTGTAGCCCACAAACTTTTCTCAAGGTTGCTTAGCTCTTCTAAGCACTTGTTCTAGCTCTCTTATCTCTTTCTAGCTCTTACAACAACACACAAGCTCTTTTGCTCACTCCTTTACTCTCTACTAGGGAAGGCACAACAGAAAAAGAGGAGGGAGAGCGGATAGGGGAGAGGGAGAGGTTGCTAGGCCTTATGAAACTCTCTGAAAAGTTCCGGGGACGTGATGGACAGGAATGAAGTCACCGCTTTTTAAGAAACAAGGCAGAATGGGGGAGCGGGCACCGGGCCGCGGGAGGACGGAGAAGTCGTTGGGTCTGGGTTGACGCAACAGGACATGCACATTGGCATGCCGCTTGTGCGGTTGTGCCCACCAGCGTGGGGAGACCGGGAGACGTGTTTTTTTACGAAAACTGTGCAGTCACACCCACATAAACCAAAACTAGGAGAACACAGTTGCACACGTCTCGACACCAGCATCGGGTAGAAGGCGTGGGCAGCATAGAGTTCTCTTTACTATCAGTGGCTGGCTTTTTTCGTCGTAGCCATGCGTCGACACATATCCTAAGTCATCTCATTGAGTGCATCCACACATTATAAAGTCATCTCATTGGCTTCAACTCAACCTCCAACTTTCTTCTTTTCATCATCCTTTTTCTTCTAGTTGGCACTTGGAACCTCAAACTCCAAATCTGATCGATTCTCTTATTCCATTGAGTCCAATATGATGCTATGGTCATCAAGAACATATCCAAACATTGGAATGACCCAAAATCCAATTCCTTATTGATTTCTCATTTTTGGCTTCTTCTATCAAAGTCTACACACCAGGTGAGCCCTTCTAGATTCTATTTTTGACACCTTCGGGTTTCTCTAGTCTTCCATGGGCGGACGGTCCGTGACTGAGGGCCGAATGGCCCGAGCTTGGTCCCGGACGGTGCTCTCCTCTCCTTCGGACAATCCATAGTAGAAATGTGAGTTTTGCATAGTTTCTGTCCGAGGCTCACTGAGGTGTCGCGGACGGTCCGCTGGAAGGGCCCGAACTGTCCGCGCACAGGTGAATTCTCCAAAAAACTTCTACTGTTCGGAATAATCTACGGTATTCTGAACAGTCGACTTAGAATCAAGATGATTGGACTTATGCACCTGAGAATCAATCAACTAGGCAAACTAGTTAGTCAATTAGATTGTGATAGAGAAAATGGTAAAGGCCATTTCCCTTTTAGATTCTCCTCGCCCACCGCGGTATACGTGGCGGCTGTCTTCTCAACCTTCTCTCCTTTGGCCTTAGCTACCTTCGAAATTTCCACTTTTGACGCCAGGTTGACAGGATGCTTTCTCTTCTTAAGGCTATCTATAGCAGCTTACTCATCACCATCTTCTAAACTCCCACCATCTTCTAAACTCCACTATATAAACAGTACAGTCTGTCATGCAAAATAGTGATTTACATGATCATATACATAATATGTTGGTCATAGCATGTTTGGCTTTCTTTTTCAAAATGTTTACTTCACGTTTTCTTTTCAATCCACCTTTATCATTTTTCTCCAGATTAAGGTAATCAGGATACTTTAATCTTTAAAAATATAATTACATCTATACCTCTATATAAAGCATCAGTTCAAACTTTACAACAGCCACCCAAGCAAATACATCAAACCTTCTCACCTTTGAAACCAAGGAACGAGATTAGTATAAATTTCTCTTACTCACTCAAATACAACAGCCCAACTTATTTGGATCATCCAACGCACAGGAAGCTGCAACCGAGAAATCGTGGCAGCCAGACCACGATTCATATCTGATTCCCTGATTACTGAATAGTTTCAGTAGCCCCATGCAGAAGTAACCCATACTTTTTCAGCTTGCCATCTCTATCGGTTTCTTCTTTGAAATAAACATGTCTGGTGCGCTTAGAGCCTCTACACAACCTTTAAAATTTCTAGCTGATCCACGCATTACAGCCTGTGAAGTAGCCTTTGATGTCGATTATTTGTAAAACTGACTTCAACAGTTCGAAGATCCATGCTTCCATCTGCGCCTGAATTTTATCAAACAACTTGTGCATTACAGAATGACCAAATTGCGCGTTGGATCGAGCTCACTGAAAATACCCATTTTTTACAATCTCTCGCTGGTCGAACACGTTGTAGCCGTACCAGAGATGCGCTAACATTTGCTAAAAGAACGCAGCTTTACTGCTACAGAGTTACGAGAGCAGTGAAGTAGGTTGTGCTGCAATCATGTCGCGATGTGATGAACGTAGTAGCGTGAAAGTTTAATACTCTCTCGATTTCAAATATATACCACTTTATAACAGCACCAGTTTAAACTTGTAAAACACATCCAACTAATTCACCAGTTTAAATAGGCTGAATAGATACAAAACGAGGAGCACAGCCAGCCAGGCTCCCAGCATACGCAGCAGATGGGCATCTCCACGCAAGCCGGCGCTGCCCATGCAACTACATGTATTTGCACGCAAAACGAGAAAGTTTTTAAGGTTGTTTTTTATTATATTTTCTAATTAAAACATTTAATCATCAAATCAATTTTATATTCATGTTTCTCAAAATTTACGAACAAAACTAGACTATACGTGTTGTATAATATTTGAAAAATTATTTATGCACTCTTCTTTTATACATGTTCTGATGCAGATTACCAAACATGAGATGTATTTATCTTGAATGTACTAATACAAACAATAAAACAAAAGACTATGTATGGATAGAGCCTGTGCTCAAGATGTCTGGCTCCTCACGTACAGGGCATGCTATCACCGTTCAGCAACCAAACAGACGGTAAACAAATTGCTCTCATATTTAACATATCATCAAAACAAACGGTTCAGATCGCTGAATAACCTCCTCCCTTAGTCACTAAGATTTAATGTATTATATTATTTAGATCATCCTTCATCTCTCTCCCCTTTGACTCTGCCGCCCCCACCCCCCCTCCCTTCGCGTCCCGCCGCCCCTTCTCCTCCCTCGCGTCGCCGCTGTCGCTGTCAACCACTACCCTCGCATCGCCACCGTCAATCCCTTTCCTTGCCTCTCTGAGATCGGAGCGTTAGGGCATGTGCAGCCTCACATAAATGCCCTGTATCATAAGGGATATCAAGCAATGTTTTAAGTCATTGAGTTGCTTTGAGTCGCCAGAGTACCAATAAGTCGACTCAGTCGACTTATCGAACGACTAATCAATGGTAAATCATCCGTCTAAGTCGTCTAGACCCCAATAAAACGATACATGACGACTCACCTTGTTTTTTTATGTAAAAATATATTGTTTGCCAAAAAACTTGCTTATAATGAAAGAAAGTGATTTGCTTATCAAGTACAGTTTAAAACACATAAGAAAGTGACTTACTTAAAATGATGCTCATAAGCCCTTCGCCCCCCATGTTATGGTTTCCACATGACTTACTTGTCTAATAGATGAGTTGAAATTATGAAAAACAAGTCTTTTATTTAAGTCGTCCACGACTCAAAACTACGATTAATCGTCTAATCGTCTGACTCGATATTAAGTCGTCCAAGTCGTGTCAGGCTACATATCGTGCCAAAAAAATCGATACGACTGACTAATCGTAATTAGTCGGACGACTTAAAATCACTGATATCAAGGAGGCAAGTACAAAAAACACAAGAAATGGTATCTTGGTGAAGGAACTTTTCTAACACGGTTATCTAAATTTAGATACGGTTCTACCCATATAACCTATATAAATGAGAGGTTTTAATGAATAAAATATATATTACGTTATATGAATGTTTTTTAGGTGTATCTAGTGCTTGAAGAACCGAAACCTACCACACCCGTAGCATGTGTTATATGCTAATCATTAATATTTATGCACAACTAACGGAACTAAAAAAAAGACCTACCTATAACCTATGCATGCCGTGCCGGTAGAATTCAATAGCCATAGCACACCCGTAAATACCGGTCGGATACAGTACGCGACCCATAGTTGTCGTCCTTAGCCTTTGACTTTTCAGAAAGAGAGAAACAACACGAAAATTCTCGTTAGAAGGGCCACGTAACCACCAGTGACCACACGCAATCACTATGAGTAATCCACGTGCGCAGTCAATCCTATTCCATATAGACTCATAGTACTCCCCGTAAATTCGCACCCCCTCCGCGCCACGTTTCCTATATTTCTCTCCTTCCCTTCAACTCGGATCCTTTGCGCCACCGAGACGAGACGAGAGGAGACTCGCAAATTCCATCCCTTTCTTTTACCTCCCTGGCTCCCTCCCTCCCTCCCATTTCCCTTCCCGTTTGGTTTTGATCTCACCGCCCAAATAATACGGACGGTGGGACGCGGACGCCACCCAGACCCATGGACGTCCTGAGATTCGTGCCCGGAGTCAGGCCGCCGCTGCCAACCTTCGCCACGCCGGTATCCCCCGCGACTGCTCCCTCGCCGCACGCCGCCGCCGCCGCCGCCGCCCCAGGCCCCGGGTTCCACTCCGGGATGCTGGGCCTGTGGCCGCGCCGCGCGGGAGAGAATGCCCTGGGAGCCGCGGCTGAGGCGGCGGGCGTCGAGGAGGCGAGGGAACGCCGTCGCAGGCGGGCGGTGGAGGCGGAGGACGGCAGGGGAGGCAACTGGGTGCTGCAGATACTGCGCGTGCAGTCATCGCCGCCGCCGTCGCCGTCGCGCGACGATGGCCGCTGCGGCGTCGACGACGGCGGCTCGGTGCCTGGTTCCGGCGAGGGAGACGGGAGTAGCCAGCGGTGCGTGGAGAGGGGCGGCGTCGGACCGGACAGCGAGGAAGGCTGCTCGGTGGCTGACGGTGAGGAGCTCGATCGGGCCGCCTTCTCGAGGTTGCTGCGGAAGGTGTCGCTCGCGGAGGCCAAGTTGTTCTCCGAGATGTCCGGCCTCTGCAACCTCGCCTACATGGTTCCCCGGATCAAGGTAACCACAACTCGATAAGGACCTTTCCTTCCGTTCGATTGCGTAGTCATTTCTGTTAATCATGATCATGCGGGGAGAAGTCTCCTTCTGATTCATATATAAAATAATGACTTCGTAGTTGATTTCTCTAAAATGGGGTTGATTGTTTTGATCCTTTTTCATCAAATATTTACTAAAGTTGCATTTCTGCCATCTAGATTAAGGCTTAATGACAAATCGTGAAAATTTTAAATCTTTTGACATCTCATCTGACTTTTGTTTAGCATTATATTGTCCTTTAATAGAAGAAATAAATAAATCAGGTTCAGCTTTCTTGTTCCGCCTGAAATACAAAAATATGAAGATCATTGATGTCTTGTTTAACGGAATGTTGAGCATCTCTGTTGATTCTTACATTCTGCGCTCAGCTAAAGCACGTGCCTGCGGCTTGTGAAAATGCTAGTTATTTTGACTTCTCTACGATTCCCTTTGATCGGCAAAGTTCGGGCCTCTGTTTTCTGCTATTGTCAGCTAATCTCCTGTTTGCGGTCACAATTCGAAGCTATTTCTTCTAATATCAATTTGAAATTTGGACTTCATTTTAATATATACTCGTACTCAGGACATGTTTAATTTGTTACTAGTTGTCTAGTTTGCATCATATAGATAGATATCCCCGTGTCCTGGTTCTCATTTGTTTATTTGTTACTTCTTCAACGTCTCAGCCAAGGTATCTCCACAAGTACAACATGACGTTTGTGACATCATCAGTTGAAGAGAGGGCCAAACTTCCAAACCCTTGTAACCAGGAGGACCAAAATCTCAATGGCAGGAAGAATGCAAACATAAGCACGTCATCCAGACATTCTGATGAACAAGAGTCAACATATGGCGCTACCTCTGAACATGAGAGAATGCAGGAGAACCAAAGTGGCCAAGGGATAAATCCATTGGCAGCTTATCGAATTGCTGCATCTGCTGCTTCCTACATGCAATCTCGAGCCATGGAAGTTCTTCCCTTTGGTTCTCAGAATGAGGCTAGGCGAGATCGAACTATCCAGGCCATTGTAAATGCACAAACTGAAGGTCTGACTATGGACGAGGCTTCGTTTGTGGCCACAACGAATTCAATGACCTCAATGGTTGCTGCAAAGGAGGAAACAAAGCAGGCAGTTGCAGATGACCTGAACTCTTCAAGATCTTGCCCTTGTGAATGGTTCATTTGTGATGGAAATCGGAACAGCACAAGATATTTTGTGATTCAGGTAGGGAAATTAATGGCCAGTGTTAAGCTCAGAGAAAACAGTTTAGTCATTCTTCCTTTTTTCAGGTAAAGCTAGTACCTGCCATTAGCTGTATAGCCTGATTGGTCATTTTTCTTTTATTTAAATTTGTAGGGCTCAGAGACAATTGCTTCATGGCAGGCAAACCTTCTATTTGAACCAATTAAATTTGAGGTACTTTGTAAGAGATCTCAAGTCTTTGCATTTGCTGGTTAAATCTATTTACAATTTTCATGTGTTCCACATTTTACAAGTCATCTCAGGTATATGATGGAGCCTAGTAAATATTTATCAAAATAATAGTTCTTGCGTCCTGTTCTGCCCAACTGTCCAATAATGATGATGAATATTAAATGAAGACTTTTATAAATTCAGTCTTTATCTTCAGGCAGTGATTTCTCATGACATATGTGCTACCAGAAGCAACCCTTGCCTTATGTAATTCCATATGTTTCGTTTTTTAAACAGGGTCTTGACGTGCTCGTTCACAGGGGAATATATGAGGCTGCCAAAGGAATATACCAGCAAATGTTGCCATATGTCAAATCTCACTTCATAGTTCATGGCGAATCTGCAAGATTACGATTCACTGGGCATTCTCTTGGCGGAAGCCTGGCTTTGCTTGTGAACCTGATGTTCCTAATAAGAGGAGTAGCTCCCGCTGCTTCTCTGTTACCTGTCATAACATTTGGTTCACCATCTGTCATGTGTGGTGGTGATTACTTGCTTCAAAAGCTTGGTTTGCCAAAAAGTCACGTGCAGTCTGTGACCTTGCACCGGGACATTGTTCCTCGAGCGTTTTCTTGTCACTACCCGGATCATATTGCTAGCATTCTGAAACTTGTCAATGGAAACTTCCGCAGTCACCCTTGCCTGACGAACCAGGTAAACCCATGTATATATTTGCTAGCGAAATTCTATTGCTTTTGTCTGCATCATAGAATCTTTGCTATCTGAACAAGGGAAGGGTTCATATTCAATATTCATAGAACCTGCATCATAGAATGTTCGCTATCTGAATTCCCTATTTAGTGTTATGAAAACTATGCATCGTCATAGATGCATTTATGGTTTGTTTCTTTCTTTCATGGATGCATTTATGGTTGACGTGTTGAATACACCAGTACACTAGCCGTGAACTTTCCCAAGTCAGGGTGGGGATTGTGTTTTTGCAGATGTAAGATCATTGATCAAGTATAAGCTGTGATTTCATAGTCTACGTAGTTTGTTACTGTCATTTATCTGCTGTGATTTCAGCTGTTCCAGCTTTACCTAGTGAGGTAGTTACTAGTATAACCCATTTTATTGTGACTAAATTGCAGAAGCTGTTGTATGCGCCTATGGGTGAGGTGTTCATATTACAACCAGATGAGAAGTTGTCTCCCCATCACCACCTTCTTCCAGCAGGCAGTGGCCTGTACCTCATTGGCGGACAGACAGTGGATTCAGGCACTTCGTCCACAGCACTGCGGTCTGCATTGTCTGCCTTCTTCAACTCCCCGCATCCCCTCGAGATCCTCAGGGACGCTGGTGCCTATGGTCCCAAGGGCACTGTCTACAGAGACCACGACGTGCACTCGTATCTAAGGTCGATACGAGCTGTGGTGCGGAAGGAGATGAGGGCCGAGAAGGAGAGGCGCCGGCTCCTGCGGTGGCCCATCGAGGTGTATGGTGCGCTCGCCACCATAGACCGGAGGCAAGTGCTGAGGCAGCTCCGGAGGCATGCGCACTTGCTGGTCGTTTTCTTGTTGCCGGCAAAGCTGCTCTTCCTGGGCGTCCTGTCACTCATCCGACCCACCTGACCAATGTGTTTGTACATTAGATTCATCTCCCTTTTTTTAACTCATTCGATTCATTTGTTCATGCATAATTATTGATTTATTGTGGTAGCCAAATAGTCAGGGCTGATTTGGCAGAGCTCCCTGGGGCTGGGAAATACATCAAAAAGAGCATGACTGATTGTAAATTTGATGACTGAGCTAAAAGCTGAGATGGGCACGAAACTACATGGCTAGCCAGCTGTGTAACATGGGTTTGCTTAGAAGCAACCGACTGGTCGACGTTACCTATGGGTTTTCCTGGAAAGTATGTTTGTCCCAGTCACTCATCTTATATCCTCTGAATTCAAAGCAAAGTAGGCAAGCCACGGATCTTATGCGCCCGCCTGCTACCGCTATCTTGGCACTAACTAGTTGCGTCTCATTCTGTGTGTCACCGTCCTCCCTCTTGTCTCTAGTCTGTTAAGACATGTTGTGTACGGAACCGTTTGGTCTCTTGGCTCTTACTAGCCTAGTCTTGGCAAAGGTGCCTAGCCGAGCAAGGCATGGCAGGAAAAGATCGATTTGTTTGCCTGTTTGGTTTGCTTCTTGGCAGGTGGTATTTCTTTTTTCCCCCTCTGCCAATTTTCTCCTTCCGTGGTCAAATACCACCCTAACTTTAGATGCTTAAAATCGATAACTTTATTAGGTTTATAGAACAATATTTTTTTGAACGACCTATCAATTAAGAGTAAAGGGTTTAGAGGGAACAAACAACGGTCCGAGACAAGAGCCATACCTGTGCTCACCCAACGAGAGGTTAGTAGCTGTATGAAAAAAATACATGGAAAGCAAAGGCCGGCTAAATTGCGAAAAATCTTTAATTCTCAAGGCAACATGGATCGGGGGAAGGACGATGCTTTCAAAAATCCTACGATTTCTCTTCTTCCAGAGGTTCCACATTGTGTAAATCATGATGTTGTTGAACACGTGCCTTTGATCTTTTGGGAGTGGGGGAGGTCGAGGCTTCCCACCACTCCCTAATGTTGGAGGAAGCAAGGTCAGCCTAGGCAGGGAGGTTTACACCTTCCCAAGCTAGGATTTGGCTCCACACCGCATGACGCAAAAGGACAATGTAGACAGAGGTAAATACCAGACTCAAGGGTTCCGTTGCAGAAGGCACAAGACGGCTGATGAGGCCACCCCCAGGTGGTCAGATTGTTGGCAGTGAGGAGCTTATCATGTGGGAGAATTCAAACAAATTTTTTGCATTTTGGTTTTGCGCGTGCCTTCTAGACAAAGTTAGCATTAAGGTTGCTATACGAACCAATGAAATGTGCTATGTAGGCCGAATTAACTGAGAAGATGCCAACAAGAGACCATTTCTAGACAATGGTATCCGGTGAGTCAGGTTGCAGTTGCAAATCTCGTAGTCTAGTCCAAAGAGAAACAAACTCAATCTGAATAGTGGAATTGATCTTACTTCTCAGTGTTTTGATCTAATGGTGTCTGCTAAGCTCGTGGGCAACAAATTTGTTCTTTCTCGAGATTAGCTTGAAGAGGTGTGAGGCTATATTCCTCGGAGCCATGCTATCGAGCCAACTATCGTGCCAGAGCATGTCCGTCTTACCGTCCCCAATTGTGATACTAGTGGAGGTGCTAAAGAGCAATCTATCCACCCGGTTCGAAGCCACTTCCAAACCTTTCCATGGGTGACCCTCTCCCGTCCATTCCTTCCAAAGCCAGCGAAGGCGAAGGGCACGTCCGAACTTATCAAGGTTGAGAACGCCCAAGCCACCGAGGGCTTTGGGCTTGCTAACTAGTGGCCATGCGATGAGGCGGTGATCACCATTTGCCTCGGTGTTCCCTTTCCAAAGAAAGGAGCAACAAATCTTATCAATACGATTGCATGACCAGACTGCAACAGGAAAAACCGATAAGTGGTAGGTGGGCATGGAGGACAGAACAAAAGACACGAGCGTGAGCCAGCCAGCTCGGTTTAGTAGATTCCCTTTCCATCCTGCCAAGAAATTGCTAATTTTTCAATGATAGGTTGGATGTGGATTTTTCGGAGTGCGCAGGTATGGAGTTGGAGGTCTAGGTAACGACAGGAGAAAGTCCCTCGAGTCCCGTGGAACGACTAGAGCACATGGTCAAGGTTGATGTCTTCACACTGGATCGGGTGCATGGAGCTTTTCTCAAGCTTAGTAACCAAGCCCGAGGTGCAGCCAAAGGCATGTAGGATGTATTTGACCGCCACAAGTTCATCTCTGGAGGGGTTGATGAAGATAGCAACATCATCAGCATAAAGAGACGTCCTTAGATTGGCTGTGTTCAGCAGAAAGGGGGACAGGATTCCCCGCTAGGTTGCTAGCTAGAGGATACGCTACACATGGTCAATGGCCATAATGAACAATATAGGGGAGAGGGGGTCTCCCTGCCTCACCCCTCTTTTTGTGTTGGATGGCTGATCATTTGCTGCCATTGAGCAGAGCCCTAGAAGAGCCATGTCGAACAGGATGGAGATCCACTCATGCCAGCGTGGCCCAAAGCCCATGCCCTGGAGGACTTCCAGGAGATGTCCCCAATTCACAGTGTCGAAAGCCTTCTGGATGTCAAGCTTCAAGAAGAGTGTCGACTGTTTTTTTCTTATGTAACCTTCTGACCACGTTTTGAACATACATGAAGTTGTCTAGAATGCATCTTTTCCTAATGAAGTCAGATTGGGACTTGGAGATTAAGGTGTTCGAGAAGGGGGCAAGCCGGTTAGCAAGTAATTTGGAGAAGATTTTTGCTATGTTGTGGATCAAGATGATAGGGCGATAGTCTCTCACTGAATTAGCATCTGGCTTCTTTGGAATGAGCACGATATTCACAGAGTTGAAGAACTTGAAATCAGCTCCGTTCATGGCATGGAGTTGGTGAAAGGCCTCTATTGGGGCCTTTTTGGACCAAACACTAACGATCCCTAGGTCATCCTCGCTGTGAGTTTGGACCCTGGGGATGATCCCTAGGTTTTGCCCACAGAGGGTCGAGACCTTGTGTAGTGATATAGTAAATAAGATGTAAGACAAATAACACTATCTCGAATGCAGTCTTGAAAAGAAACCTTGGAATCAAGGGGATGATTACTTGATGTACCTAAGATGGTTATCGTGAAGAGGGACACCACCTCTATGATGACCACCACCTATTTGGGATCAAACAACAATGAATCCTAGGGCCTTCTCGTGATGAATAATACCTTGGGTTTGGCTCGGTGAGGTGGGTGGCGTGGTGGTTCGCGACGAGTCTTCGGATCGCTTAGCAGTGCTCGCTACGGTGGCACGAACAATTCGTGGCTCTGGGCCACATGGTCCGTGACCCTGCTGCAAGAGCGAGTCTTCTTTGCGCACTGTCCAGACGGTCCATGCTCTAGGGCAGCCGGTCTGCGATGGCACATGGTCATCTTCTTCTCCTCGTAGGACCTAGATCTCGCCCTCTATGGGGAGACCTTAGGGTGCTCTAGGTCAGCAGGTCACCTAGGGCATCCCCAAATGGCGTAGAGTTGCCTAGGAATTAAGAGGTCAAGTCGAGGAAGAGATCATGAGTGAAGTAGACGAAGTAGATCTTGCCCCTCAGAAGGAGTAGGATACTAGGGTCATCTTGGAATCGACAAGCCACCCTAGGACGGAGCTAGACGAAGTAGAGTCGAATAGGGGTGGAGGTGGATATGGGGAAAGCTACAATTAAAGCTATGTTACATCTACTCCTAGGACAGGAAAGTTAAATAAAGTAGATAAGTTCGATTGTAATGTGTTCGGGACGTTCTCAATCGGTCGTACCCCTTCATATATATAGGGGAAGGTCTGGACCCGTTCCTAGGTAATAGCCGATAGATCCAATGTGATTAGATGGATAACCACGCACGAGATAAGGATAATCGCCCAAGTCAATCTGACTGCGGGGGCACGAATCGTCTCGGCCCTAGGGCCAGACCGTCCATCACTTTTGGTGTTCAATAGTCTCCAACACATCTGAAAGGAAAATGTGCCCTTGGGCCATTTCTATATTGTTTTGGTGATTAAATGCTCAACACATTTTGTTTAGACTAACATCATCTAATATGAGAAATGAGCATAAGTACTTAAAAGCAAATTAAGCTTGGAAGAAGGCAAAATACAAATCTATATGGGACCAAGTGAAAAAGGTAAGCTCTGGACACTTAGTCAATTGTTTTGGGTACTAATCATATTTGTCTAGGTGCTAGGGACATTATGAAGTCAAACCAAAAGGAGCAAAAGAGATTAAGATTGAAAAAGGGGGTGCACGGTCCGCCGAACAGTCAGCTCTCCGGTGTGCCAGCTAGCCAACAGCTAGTGGCCACGTCGGCCTCGGGGCAACGGTCAAATGGTGCACCAGATAGTCTGATGCTACCAGAAGCAGAAAGTAGCCAATCAGGGGATTCTTTGTCGTTGCACTGTTCACTGTCCGGTGTGTACCGGACAGTCCGGTGCACCCGCGGACAGAAGGCAACCAGAGCCAGCCAAATAGAGCTCCAATGGCTCCTAGGCGCATGGAGCACTACACCAAGCATCTATTGAACATTCTACAATACCGAGACTTTGCATTCACGCCTTTGCTTCGCTAGATTGAGATTCGAGCAAGTGTTTTGACCTATAACTATGTTGTGTTGTCTCTTGTGCTCCTCTCTCAACTTGTGTGTGTGTTGCTGTGATTTTGTATCTTGTGTGTGTTTCTACTCCCCCTTACTCTTGTGGTTTATTTGAGATCAACTATGTAAGGCATGAGAGACTCCAAATTGTGGAGATTTCTCACAACGGGAAAAACTTGAGATAAGAAAGAGAACCGTGGTACTCAAGTATCACTTGAGAGGGGTTGAGTGCAACCCTCGTCCATTGGGACGCCACAACGTGGAGTAGGTAAGCATTTTACGCTTGACCGAACCACTGGATAAAAATCATTGTATCACTTGTCTAAGTTACTTTACCTTATTGCGATTCTACTCTTTCTAGCATTTCACTTCACTTACCATATTGCTCTAAGTTTAATACTAACCTTGTGAGAGCAATTAAGTGAAGAAGTTCTCTCCTCTCATACTCTTCATTTGAACTTGGTTTTTGATCTCATTAATCCAATTTCAGAACAAGTTTGTTTTGTTGAGATATTTTTACAGGATCACCTATTCACCCCCTTATAGGTGCTCTCAACTTCCACATTGATGATGTCGTAGCACGCCTTGAAGAGAATTCCTATAAAACTGTCCGGCCTCGAGGCCTTATCTCCTGGCATGTAAAAGATGGTTTCCTTCACCTCACCCAAGGAGAACGTCGCTTCCAAAACCGAGAGATCGTGTCGCGGTAAGGCTAGCGCCGACTAGTTGAGGGTGAGCTCTTTGGGTGGGGTTGTCCCTCTGTCACACTCGGTTTTGGAAGGCAAACATAATGCAAACCATGTACGTGCAGTGGCGAAGCTAGAGTGAACTTGAGGAGGGTGCAATTGCTTTGTGGATTCATAGACATCATCTGATAGGGGTGCATATAGGGTGAAAATTTATCAATTATAACTAGTTTTGTATTTTTAGGGGTGCATTTGCACCACCTAAATTAACTATAACTTCGCCCGTGTGTACGTGCCAGGATCAGAACTCACGTACACAGGGATTACATAAATGACTTATCATAGCACAATGCTTCGAATAATAATAAAGAGTAAGTAATAATATTACATACTAGAGCAATTTATATAATATAAATCAAAGTACACAGAATAGAAACATAGCCAACCTAAATAAACCCACCACAAGCAGCTGACTGAGGGAGGTCGCTAGCCTAATCCTCGAACTCGCCAAAGTCCTGGAACTCCTAGAGATCTACCTCGACGCTTTCTTCTCCTTCTTTACCTGAGCATAGGTTGCACCAAAGGCAACCTGGTGTTTTATGAAAGCAAGGGTGAGTACACATCAACGTACTCAGCAAATGTCTCGTTTGGCTGAGGTGGACTAGCTTTATGTGGGGTTAGGATCAAACAGTTGCTTTTAGTTCGTCGGGTATTTATTATTAGTAGAAGCCAAGTTTTAGCAATAACCAACCCGTGAATCATTTCCTCATCGAGGAACATCATTATCGTCATCGAACCAAATCCATAAATAGAACCATAGTATCTTGAACCATCTGTATCTCTAATCAAAGGAGCTCCCAAGGCCGCTCATAACCATGAGCACGACTGATATATCAGTTTCATTCTTCTGCAGAGGTCACACACTTTACCCATGAGTCGTGATTCCTTTTTTTGCCTCGGGTCGATCAAACCCTCAAACACTTCTAAGGTGAGTCGGCAAGGTTTCACTATGTAGCCTTTACAAAGATTCTCCTAGTGTGTAGCCGCCTGTTAGGTTTCGCTAGTCATACAAATACAGTACTCCTCCCTAAGGTGGGTGACTAACAAAACCAAATCGATTGAACCTCTGCACCCACCCTTAGCATAGCAAGTACTATGCCCTAGCCCCCATTGACGGTACAACGACGAAACAAACTACACCCCCAGATTCCTCCAGTTAATCGGATTAAGGGTGTCCCATTCCACCCTTATGGTTGTACTATTTTCTCGGGTGGTCATCCAGTGAACAGGTCCTTACGGAGAGGTACTCGAGAAACAGCCTGAGTCCCCTAAAGTATCATAAGTTCAACATCATATCCAGAATAACATCATCGTATCATAAATATTCTCATCATGCTCATTGATTAAAGTAAAGCAATAGCATGGTACTAATCATAGTTACCAATTCCCAAAGGATAACCAAGGACGAGAAAAACAGAACACTAGTCAATCCTTAGGTTGATCATGTTATGCAGGACAATGAATTATAAAGTAAGTATGACATAATGGGCTAGAGGACACTTACCTTCACCAAACAGATGCTCAGGGAATTCAATCCCATAGAACTCGAAGAGCTTTATCACTTGGTCGTCAAAGCTTGACCGTCGATCCCTCGAAGCTCAGGAACGTATTGCAGTCTATTCGCGATGCACAACGAATACGAACAGGCACAAACAAACAAACAAACAAACACATACATGCATAAGAACATTACACCATGCGAATGAAAACAATATAAAACATGTAACACAGAAGGAAGCTCGCTTTTACGGTCACGCGATAAAAAGGAACATGATAGTCAGAGCTACGGTCGAGAAGTTATCTCGTTTACACTAAACAAGTAATAATTAGAATATTTAATTCGACATAATTATATGAAATGACCTTTATCAAATGTAAATGAATACTACTACTTAGTTTTGACCGACTTACTATTTTAATAGTTGACGGTTAATCAAGTAATTTAATTAATATGAGCGGTTCTAATCGAGGCAAATTAACGACGCGCAACAAGGTGCTCAACGTGCAAAAAACGCTACGTGCGAAACACGGGCACATGTGACTTACTGCGAGGACAACGCACGACACGCCTGAACAACGCGTGACAACGCATGCGACAACACGCGAGTAACGCACGAACCGGACACGCGAACAACACGCCGACGGCGAGCGCCACACGTGCGAACAGCGCGCGACCCACGTGAATGACGCGTGATGGCACGCAACACTGTGCAAAATAGCGCGCGGATGGCACGCGAAACAACGCGCACGACAGCGCGCGACACGCGCGAAACAACGCGACGACGCGCGCGAACAACACAACTACGAGCACAACAAACAAATAATTAAATAAAAGTATTTAAGTTGGTATTAATCAAGTTAATTAACATTTATATTTATAAAAGCACGAGTTAAAACTATAGACTGATTCTAATTAAATTGTTATTTTAATAACCCTCGAACAAACCAATAATTAAGTATTTAACTAAAACATGTGTCATGACAATATAATAATTTTAACGTGTGCACGACATCATTACGCGGACTTGTGCATAATTAAATGCAGACTTCAGGGTGTAGCAAATTATTTCTGCGAGACTCGTAAATCTGGACGTTTATTACCTATTTTGTCGAGGGCATTTTCGCAAAACGGGCTTTCTTCCTCAGAACAAAACACAGGGAGGGGAGGACAGGGGTCGACTCGGGGGGCCTGGCAGGCTCAGCCCCACGTTGCTGGCCGGCCGACCGACTGTCGCGCTACTGCGCCGGGGCGCCGGGAGGGGAGGACAGGGAGGCTGGGCGCCATGGCCACGCTACGCATCTGGCTGGCTGGCCACCACCGCCGCTAGCAGGGGCCATGCAGGCCAGGAACAAGGGGAACGTGAGCCGCGCGCCCGCGCCTGTCGGTTTCTAGTTCTGAAAATCGTGGGTGGCTAAGAGTGATGCGAGTAGAGGAAATGGAGGAGGTTAGAAGGAGTGCCTGACGCGTGGGCCAGGGCGGGGCAGTGGGCGCAACGTCTGATGCATGGGGCACGCGCGCGCTGGGCCGGCGCCAGGGACACAGCTGGGCTACGCTCGCGCGGGCCTAGGAGGGGGAGGGGGCGCGCACGGGCTCGGGTGGGCTGGAGCGCAGTCCGTACGGGGCAGGCCGCGAGGTGGGTCGCATAGGGCCGACCGTGGGCCGATAGGAGGAGGGGGCTGAGTTTTTTCCCATTTCTTACTTATTTCCTTTTCTTCCTACTACCTCAAATCGAATTCCTTATTAAACGTATGCTTCACAAATTCACTCCTCAAACAAAGTGAAAATATGCTCCAGCATGATGCGACGATCAAAGCACCTCTAGGGTTTTATTTTACTAAGCTTAAAACTTATATATATATATATATGGCAGATATAACGGGAGCCCTGTGCTTCCAATAGTTAAAGTAAGCCCAGACCGACCACCCTGCAACGTGGTTCAACCCAACGCGCCGACTCAACCAGGCTGTTGGGTGCGCCACCCGCCCCATGCGCGCAAAAAAAAGAATGCATGCATGAGTCAAACACGTTCTCTTGCATGCACGTAAATTTAGGAAAGATATGTGTGACGATTTCTATTTTAAATGTTTTATTTCCTCCATAAATTTAGGATCGCTGCAACAACCATGCAGCAAAACTCGTAATGACCATTTTATGATATATATTGATACTAAATATGCTACACTGTGTAGATAATTATGCAATTCGGTATACTGCGTAAAAATCTGCTACCAGCTACATGCACACGAATTTATGATGGAAAGAATATACAATGAAAGGAAATGAATTGCATGCATAGAAACAAAAAATCGTATTTAATATTTTATTTCCTTCATAAATATAGGATCCCTCCAACAGCCATGCAGCTAAACGCATTAGAACTAGTTTATGATATATACTGATACAAATTATACTACACATTGTATGCATTTATGCAATTCCTTAGACAACGTAAAAAAACTGGCATGTTGTTCACTGGTGGACGCATCTCCGGGTGGAGCGTAAAAACCTTAAGTTTTGAGCATAAAATCTATCAATTATAAGCGTAAATACCGAGTCAATGTGAGAGGTTGATAGTTCTAGTAGGTTGTTATTACGATCCTATTTTTATGACAGATCCAAAAAACATGGCAGTCGCATGCATGCGGTTTCTATTTTTATACAGATCCAAAAATTATGGCAAAATCGTGGGAGTTTCCATTGCATGCGCGCAAATTACGAACATCATAAATCAAGGAATTGCCTTTCCAATGTGCATGCAAAAAATACGCATGCATCAAACTGATATACGAACTTCGTGTTCAAGCATAAAATCGTACAGTTTTTAGCGTAAACAATACATGTGGTAGGCATAAAACACAATAATCGAAAAAACACAAATCGAAGGAGGTAGTCGCCGGAGGACGTCGTCGACGACATAAGCATAGATGTATGTCGTCATTCGGGCCGTCCGAACTGCGCCGGATCGAAGGATGTCATGCGTGATCGTCGCTACGCGCACCTCGCACCTTCCGTGACGCCGCTCGAACCTCGCGCCTTGTGTGTCGTCGTCGCTACTCGCACATTGAGGGGCGTCGCTTGCTCGCCGGCCTTGGAAGTGCCGCCGCCTCGGGGCCCCGGGGACGCCGCCGCTTGCCCGCACAAGGGCACTGCCGTCGCTCACCCTCTGGATCGGGGAGCCGCCGCCGCCGACCTGGGAACCGCCGCCTCTACTCCGGATCGAAGAATCGCCGTCACCGCACGTCGAGGTCGGGGAGCCGCGGCCACCGCAGCCACTGGCCGGGGGTCCACCGTCGCGCGCGCTATCGGGCAACCGCCGTCGTCGCACGTGCTGTCGCTAATGAACCGGGATGGGGCGTAAAAAACTGAACCCTAGCATTCCGGATTTTCTTTTATAGACGTCTGGACCTGGTCCGGCTCGACCGGATTGCACTGTCTGGCCTGGGCTTCCTCTAGTTATTGGAAGCCTAGGGCTTCTAATATACAATATATATATATATAATAGAATAACTCTCCACTATTTAGAAGAAGAGAAGAAAATTAAGGAAAAGATAGGGTAACACCTAAATTTTGTGGACATTAGAAAAGAAATTTTACACCACGGTGTTACACCCTAGATGTGACTTGAAATGATCATAAATATTTTTTTCTTTGTTAGTATGGACCCCTATCAAATTTCCTAGGGTGGGCTGTAGGCATTGGATAAAGTTCTTCCTCGCTCTAGAACTGGCAGTGAGATGGAAGAATTTAGTGTTTGCATCGCCTAACCGAACGCGGGTAACTCGGGCTCGTTGGCGAATCCTCGTTTTTTCAATTACCACAAGTCCTTACCTTAAGGAATTCTAATTCTTCTGACGTGAGCAGTCTATCCTCTTGGACAGTTTCCAACCGGAGGATTAACTTTTTGGTAATTGCTAGCTGTAGGAATATATTGTTAATATTTATGATCCAAATAAATATACTATCATGATGTCTAAGGGGCTGCTCTTTGGATGGATATGGCTAACCGGTAGCTACCTAATTAATAGGTGAACTCAAACACTTAACTAGTTGTTAACAATCTATTTAGCCAAATCTTAACTAACTTTTAGCCCCAGATAATACTAGCTTTAACTAATTCAAATATATCTTAAATCTAAATACTATAAAACAATTATTCGTATTTGTATCTATATATACCAACAAATATGTCTATATTTTACAATAGAAAGAAAAAAACAAGCTATGAAACGTCCATCTAGAATGGAATCGAGTTGGCCTTATTTATGTTTTTTTTTTTCTATTAACTTTATTGTTTGGCGTAGCCTCTCTGCAAGAATGGTTGTAGGTTGACTTAGATCTTCTTTCTCCAATTTTTGGTTCGAGAAAATGACAACCAAAATATAATTGTACATCTATAATAGACCTAAGGAAAATATTTCTTTTTTATTTTTTTCAAATGAATGAAATAACTGGAATTAGGAAATGGTAATATACAAAAGTTTACAATTAGTCATCTACCACTGGAATCTAAAATTTGGATTTATTTTATCGATTCAAATTGGCTTGCGGAATTTCTAGTATTATAATGGTGTTTAGTTCCTAATCTAGAAACTGGTTACCTTAATTGTGTTTTGAACAAAAATACAACAATAAACTTTTGTCTATCCATGTGACATTGCTCCATCAGACTTTCGCCTATTGCGAAAAATTCACCACTTGAGAATGTTTCTTGTTGATATTATTACCATTACCATATTTGATATACCAGATTAAAAATGAAGAAATGGAAACTAAAAAAGGATCATTCTAATTCCCAAGGTTCTCTAAAAGGAATTCAATTTTAATTATTCTTGTACATTACTTTTTTTGTCATGCTTTGTATCTGTCACAACCCAACCAAGTTATCGGGCCCACATACACCAATCTTTTCCCTCAAGGCCTTGGATGGATATGCAAGTGAATCAGATAACTTACTCGGGTGCCGAGTTTCGATGAACTCGTTCATTTCCAAGGACCATTCATCATAGTTGCAAGTATTACAATAATCCCACAAGAACATACACTTTAAAATACAGGAGATGAGCGAAAGACTTTACAATAAGATAATATACATTAACAGACTTTTAAAGTATACAAACCAAGTAGTAGGTATTATTATTACATGCCCGGGGCAGATTCAAGTGCTAACTTATTACAACATATGGGAAGAAGCTATCTTCCCACAGTACACACATAATAAATATAAGAAAAAGTAGAAGCCTCCAGTGTGAGTTTTAGCAAAACTCAAAAGTATTAATAGTCTCTCCTGCAGCAACAATGGGAATAAAACACTGAGTACGCAATTACTCAGCGAGACTTACCCGACTAAAGAAAAGACTCTCAAGGGTATGCTGGTTTGTTGGGAATGAAGATAAAGCTTACCAAATTTCGAAGACTTAGTTTTGCAGAAAAGCTTACTAGTAGTGGATCCTTATGCCAAAATTTTACTTCACAAGTTAAGTTCCTTCCTGAATCTATATTTGCCTAATCTAGATCATTCACTTGTCCTACACTAACTTCATTTTGGCATCTTTAGTTTCACTTAGGGATGAAAACGGGACGGATACAGCCGGATACAGGGTCATCCCATATCCTACCCTAATGTATTTCTCTCGGATACGGGACCGAATACGGGTAGTTAAGATTCGGGACGGATACAGGACGGGACCGGGTAATAATCTGGACGGGTAAGAAATGGATAACGGATACTACTCGGGTAGGTATCGGATAATTGTCGGGTAGTTCATCCGATGATATTAATTGCCCAACCATCCATAAGTTAAGCAATACATAATCATGTATATGATAGATGAGATGTAAGAAAGGAAAACGGTAAAATTGACATCATGTAGTTCAAAATTGCTTATCACAAGGACATTGTAGAACCAACACCGCAATATTTAAAATTCATAAAATATTCTAGTTTCACTAAAAAAATTGCAAATAAGTTATAAAAACTAATAAACATTTTATATGAAGATAACTCAAGTCCTCGTATGAAAATGATAAAGTGAAGTACTGATTATATTGAAACTTGGATACTTACACTAATTTTACATGTAACTCATACAAATAAGTGAAAGTGAAAGTAAATAAACGTGGACATCTTATAGATCTTATGATCCAAACATTTTTTATGGTTAGATATGGACATATGTTGTATCTCCGTAAAATTTCACGATTTTTTGAGGCTATTTATGTATTATTATTTTCTTGTCATAGAAAATCATCAAAATACAATTAAATCATTAAAATATTGTTTAAACAAAAAATGATGTATTACAAAGTCATAGATCTCTTCAAGCTCTACAATTTTCATATAAACTTTATCTTCATCCGATTTCATATGTAAAAGTTATGATTTTATAACTATATTATGCAGAAAAAGAAAAAACGGGTACCCGAATTCCGGGTACCCGTATCCGACCCGGGATTTTCGGGTACTGCCCGGGTATTAGTGATTCCGTATCCTACCCGTATCCGAGGTTCAATATCCGGGTAATACCCGTATCCATCTCGATAAAAAAAAATACCCGTATCCATATCCGAAATTACGTCCCGTTTTGGTACCCGTATCCGATACCCGTTCCGGGTACCCGTCCCGTTTTCATCCCTAGTTTCACTTGTTATCTACGATGAGGGTCGAAGATCCAGTCTTCATATCCGAGAAGTTCGACGATCCGAATCGATTAATACACAGCCGGGGATCTCCAACCACACGACATATGTAGCACTTAACCCTTGCATATGTCAACTCGTCCACAGGTTTCTCAAGACCAGAACGGGTCCCCGCCAACCGAGAGCTCAGTACCCCACCATCCAGCCTCTTGCCAGGTGGATACACAATACTCTCGCCATCTCTCCACTCCCATTGCGGGTCGACCTTTCTGGTATTGGTCCAACCGAGGCTAAGCTTACCCATGATGAGGCATGTGGCCAGTTAAAGGGTCCTAGATCAGCATGCCAACAATCATACGGTCCTTAAGCGACACAGACAGACGACCTTTCGTGCTCAACGTCTGGTCTCATATTAAAATATTTTCTGAAAACCTGGTACCTGTCAGAGGTACCCTACTGAAATGATGAAGTCATCAAGGCCTTTGGTACCTTCATCATTTCATCCCCTTTTCTTTGTAAAAACATGATTCATACATCAAAACATTATGTTCCTTGTCTATAAGCATACTAAGCATATCTATCTTTTCAAATCAGGTATCAAGGACGATGATCAATAACTCAAGGAAGTTATGCAACAAAAGTTTAACCATTCAACTCCTACCACCTAATGCAGCATATAAGTGATAAAAGTTTTAAAACAGTAAGGATGTGGCAAATGCATTGGGGCTTGCCTTAATGAGGAGGAGAGTCAGGCTCTTCTATTAAAATATTGCAGTTGGCAGCAAATCCTATTGGAGCACCTTCTGGAGGACCTTGAGAGATAACCTCAGTTGGAGAAGTTTCAGATGGAGGAACATGCTCCTCTTCCACTTCCACTTCATATTCTTCTTCTAGGTGCTCTACAAGTCAATTCGAAGCATATGAATGCTCATGTAATGAGATGTTATGCAAACTCATTTAGAGAGAGGTGGAAAACTTACATATTCATAACTAAGGATATGACCATTATATTTCTGTTTCTGGGTAATATGGTTTTTGTCTAAAGGGGTCATATTAAACTTACTTTCTGGGTAATATGACTATCCATGTTCTAGTTGGCCAATTTGCATGTTCTAGTTGGCCAATTTGTTGTTTAACACTAGGTAGGGTTTAAGTTTGATCAAACCTGTCGGCGTTTCGAGACCGGGGGGGTCCCTGGACCGACGAGTAAATTGTCGCCGCGTGCCCCAACCCAGATGGGTCGACGCGAGACGAAGCGCGAAGGGGGGAGGCAGCCGGAGGGAGACGGGCGTGAGAGGTGGAAATCCTGTGGCCTTCGTGTTTGTCCCGCGCCCAGGTCGGGTGCGCTTGCAGTAGGGGGTTACAAGCGTCCACGCGGGAGGGAGCGAGCGGCCTCACGCGAGCGCCGTCCCGTCCTTCCCCGCGCGGCCAACCCTCTGTAAGAGGGCCCTGGTCCTTCCTTTTATAGGTGCAAGGAGAGGATCCAGGTGTACAATGGGGGGTGTAGCAGTGTGCTAACGTGTCTAGCGGAGGAGAGCTAGCGCCCTAAGTACATGCCATCGTGGCAGCCGGAGAGGTTTTGGCACCTAGTTCGTGTGGTGTCGTGGCCGTCGGAGGAGCGCTGGAGCCTGGCGGAAGGACAGCTGTCGGGGCTGTCGAGTCCTTGCTGACGTCCTCTTGCTTCCGTAAGGGGGCTGAGAGCCGCCGTCGTCATAGAGCGTGTGGGGCGCCATCATTACTTGTCTGGCGGAGCGAGCCAGATGGGACGCCAGTCTTGTTCCCCGTAGCCTGAGTCAGCTTGGGGTAGGGTAATGATGGCGCCTCCGGTTGACGTGGTCGGTCTGTGCCCTGGGTTGGGCGATGTGGAGGCTCCTCCGAGGTCGAGGTCGAGTCTGTCTTTTGAGGCCGAGGTCGAGTCCGAGCCCCTGGGTCGGGCGAGGCAGAGACCGTCAGCTGAGGCCAGGGCTGAGTCCGAGCCCTGGGGTCGGGCAAAGCGGAGTTCGTCGTCTTCCGGGGCTGAGCCCGAGTCCGAGCCCTGGGGTCGGGCGAAGCGGAGTTCGTCGTCTTCCGGGGCTGAGCCCGAGTCCGAGCCCTGGGGTCGGGCGAAGCGGAGTTCGTCGTCTTCCGGGGCTGAGCCCGAGTCCGAGCCCTGGGGTCGGGTGAAGCGGAGTTCGTCGTCTTCCGGGGCTGAGCCCGAGTCCGAGCCCTGGGGTCGGGCGAAGCGGAGTTCATCGTCTTCTGGGGCTGAGCCCGAGTCCGAGCCCTGGGGTCGGGCGAAGCGGAGTTCATCGTCTTCCGGGGCTGAGCCCGAGTCCGAGCCCTGGGGTCGGGCGAAGCGGAGTTCGTCATCTTCTGGGGCTGAGCCTGAGTCCGAGCCCTGGGGTCGGGCGAAGCGGAGTTCGTCGTCTTCCAGGGCTGAGCCCGAGTCTGAGCCCTAGGGTCGGGCGAAGCGGAGTTCGTCGTCTTCCGGGGCTGAGCCCAAGTCCGAGCCCTGGGGTCGGGCGAAACGGAGTTTCCTATGGCGCCTGAGGCCGGGCCTGGCTGCTGTCAGCCTCACTCTGTCGAGTGGCACAACAGTCAGAGCGGCGCAGGCGACGTTGTCCTCTTGTCAGACCGGTCAGTGGAGCGGCGAAGTGACTGCGGTCACTTCGGCTCTGTCTACTGGAGGGCGTGCGTTAGGATAAAGGTGTCAGGCCACCTTTGCATTAAATGCCCCTGCGATTTGGTCGGTTGGCGTGGCGATTTGGCCAAGGTTGCTTCTTGGTGAAGGCTGGGCCTCGGGCGAGCCGAAAGTATGTCCGTTGCTGGAGGGGGCCTCAGGCGAGACGTAGACCCTCCGGGGTCGGCTGCCCTTGCCCGAGGCTGGGCTCGGGCGAGGCGTGATCGCGTCCCTCGAATGGACCGATCCTTGACTTAGTCGCACCCATCAGGCCTTTGCAGCTTTGTGCTGATGGGGGTTACCAGCTGAGATTTAGGAGCCTTGAGGGTACCCCTAATTATGGTCCCCGACAGTAGCCCCCGAGCCTCGAAGGGAGTGTTAATACTCGCTTGGAGGCTTTCGTCGCACTTTTTTGCAAGGGGACCAGCCTTTCTCGGTTGCGTTTTGTTCCGGTGGGTGCGCGCGAGCGCACCCGCCGGGTGTAGCCCTCGAGGCCTCGGAGGAGTGGTTTGACTCCTCCGAGGTCTTAATGCCTCGCGCAATGCTTCGACTAGTCTGGTCGTTCCCTCATGCGAACTGGCCGTAGCCCGGGTGCACGGTCGGGTCCCAAGTTCTCGGGCTGGTATGTTGACGCTGTCAACGGTTTGGCCGGAGCCGGGTTTGCGAGAGCAGCCCCCGAGCCTCTGCACAGGGCGAGAGGACGGTCAAGGACAGACTCGACTTTTTTTCATACGCCCCTGTGTCGCATTTCCGCAAGGAGGAGGGGGGGAAAGCGCCATGTTGCCCTCGGAGGGCGCCGAACATGGTGTCTCCGGTGAGCTGCTGGCGGGTAATCCGAGTGGACGCCCGTGCCCCATTTGTTAGGGGTCGGCTAGAGGCCCGGAGGCGCGCTCAAAAGTACCTACGGGTGATCTGCCGGACCCGGTCCCCTTTCGATGGGGTTCGAGGGCTCGATGCCTCCCTCTGATGGGATTCCGTTACAAGATCGTTCCCGCTGGTCTCGGAAATGTCCTAGGGTACCTCGGGAGCGTAGCCCGAGCCTTGGTTATGTATCGAACGTAACCAGGGTCATCCCTCGCTCTGTGTCTGAGGCGGCTGTGAACCCTTCGAGGGCCAGCCTACAAACCCCTGATCAGTAGTGGGCACGGAGCCCGGGTGGCCTGAGGCGGCCGTTGAACCCTTCCGAGGGGCCGGCCTTCGAACCTCTGACCAGTAGTGGGCGCAGAACCCAAGCGCTCTGAGGCGGCTGTTGAACCCCTCCGAGGGGCCAGCCTTTGAACCTCTGATCTGTAGGGAGGCTCGGGGCCTGTTTCCTTCACGGAGAAGGATCCTTTTCGGGGTATCCCCCTTTCCCGGTCCCTGTTGTAAGAGAGAGAAAGAGGAAAAGGAAAAGGATACGAAATCGAATGACGTGGCGTACCTTTTTTGACGCGGTCATTATGGCAAAGGCGAAACGTCGCTCACTTCTCCTGCCAGAGGCGCCGCCTGTCCCGCCGCGGAGTTAATGCGACGGGGCGAGTGGTTGGCGGGGCGGCCGTTGCGCGTGCGCGAGCCGTTCGAGGAACGGGACACGGGCGCGCCGTCTTCACACCGTGAGAGAGGGTTCTCTCACTGCCCCTGGATGGGACGTAAGCTTGGCTGACGACGTGATCGCTGCTCCTGCCCGCCTGCCACCGCCATTACTGCCGGCCCATTTTCGGTCGTATTGACCATCGCGCTTGGCTGGCACTGCTGGGTCGTAGGCAGGGTTGCCTCGAGTCGCGGTACTGGTTCCGCAGTCGAGGAGGCGTGGTAGGGGTGCGAGCGGCGGTGCAGTTGCTCGCACGTAGCAACCGGCGCGCCGGTTGCATGACGCGTGGGCCTGGGCTTTCATGCTGGGTGCGTTGGAAGTCGGAGGGGCGCACCCACTTGGCGCGGTTGCATGCAGCCTGCACGGCTGTCCGCCCTTTTACCCGCTGGTCTGGGCAAAAGTGGAGGGACGCTTGTAACCGCCGGGCGGTTGCATGCACTGCGCGCGGCGATTTGGCTTCTTCTGCTCTGGGCCAGCTTGCATGACGCGTGGGACCCAGCCCCCGCGCCGTAGGGGGAGGACCTTGGAGCGTGTTGGAGAAGACTCAGCCCACGACGGCTGGGGACACAAGTGGGGAGAGTCGCCTTTAAAAGGGGGGTGATCCCCTTGAAAGGCGACCATGTCTTCCGCTCCCTTATGCACCGTGTCTTTCCACCTTTCGAGCCCCCAGATGGGGGACACCCGCAATCCTTCCGCCTTGTCGTCGGAGGAACGCAACTTCGTGGAAGTTGGTACCTTTCAGCCATCGTTCGGCTTCAAGGATTTTCATCATGCAGCCCGGCTGTACCCCCTCGCCGGCGGTCACCCAAAACGGTGACCTCCAGCTCGATGGCGGGGAAAATCAAGCCGGGCTGCGGCCTCTGCCCCTCCCTCAGCTTCAAGGATTTTCATCATCGGTGCTAGGGAGGGGAGTGTGCCGAGTTGGGGTCGACCCCTGCGCGGGTGGCGGCCTGCTCCTTCCCTCAGTGATCGGGGGGAATGGCGTTTGCCGTTCGTGGCGCTGGCAACTGCCGCGTGCCTGGCTCTCTGACCCGAGTGGCTTCGGAGCCGCTCCCGGCGCCGCCTTCCGCCACGGCAGCTGGAAGAGGTTCTTCCACCGACGAGATAGCCGGTGCCGCCCACGGATTGACCTCCAACTCTACGGCCTTCTGCCCGTCCTTGCCTCTCGAGTGAGGGCATGGGCGAGGGCCTCATGGCAGCAGCATCCGCCCTGAGGTCATCGCTGCTGCTGTTCGGCCCCCCGAAGCAGAAGTCGTCGTCGTCGCCGCTGCTGGAGCGGGCGACGGCGAGCCGTTCGTCGGTCTTCTGTTGCTCCACAGGCCCCCAAATCGTGTGGGGTTGTTCGTGCCTGCGGAGGTGGAACTGGAGTTCCGTTTGTAATGGCACCTTGAATGCCGGTCTTCTGTTCATTGTGGCTGTCGGGGCCTGAACATGTATGTATTTTTGGCACGGAGCCGTGTTTTTTCCTCATTTCGAGCACTAAGACTCGCCTGTTGGTTATCTGAACCGCTTCACCAAGCGTGAGTCGCCCCGTGCAAAGGTGACGAGTGAGGTATCCGTATCCCGGAGGCGTAGGAGTCCCTCGGCTCGGCCGACCTTGCTGTCCGAGGCTTCTCTTGCTTAGTTAAAGGAACCCCTCGGCCGCTCTTCGATGAGCCGAAGCCAGGGGTAGCAGTGTCAGCACGAACAGAGGCAGAGTTGGCTCGAAAAGAAGACTTGGTCGGCCAGAGCCTGGCCGAGTCGTCCACTGGCGGGACCGACGCCGGAATTGAGTTGCCGAGGCCTCGGGCCGGGCTGATGTCTTTGGGGGACAGCTGGCCGAGGCCTCGGGGTGACCGACCGAGCCGTCTGCTCGAGCCAGATTCCTGGAGAAGACCCTGGCGGCGATGGCCTGGGCGTGGTGATGATGTCGTCCTTCAGAGTGGAGATCCTCTGACCGCGTCGCCGTCCGAGGCTAGGTCGGACCTCGCCGAAGGTGTAGTTGATGCCGAGGGTGCTGCTGCTCCCTTCAACTGTCAAGATCCGAGCCTGCAGGATCGGATTATCTTGTAGCGTGTGTTTTCTGCGGCCGCCGAGGCCCAAACACACCATCGTCGTGTTGTAAAGCTACGTTTCTTTTCCCCTTGTTTCGAGTATCTGAACTTTTTTGTCGGTAACAGAATTGTCTATGCGAGCGAGAGTTGCTTTTCACGGAAGGCGATGAGTGAGGTATACGTATCCCAGAGGCGTAGGAATCCCTCGGCTCGGTCGGCCTTGCCGCTTATGTGCACTCTTACCCGTCAATAGGGTTCTGTCACCGACGCAGTCGAGAAGGCCCGAAAAATCGTTCCGGCAGAGGAGCTTTCGAGCGTGAAGACTTGTTCGGTCCGCGGAATCACCTATCCGAACGTGAGTTACTTATCGCAGAAGGTGATGAGTGAGGTATCTGTATCCCGGAGGCGTAGGAGTCTCTCGTCTCGGTCAGCATTGGCTGCTTACGTGTACTCCGTCGTTTTCAGGATCCACTTTCGAAGTAGTCGAAAAGCACGAAAGGCATTCTGGCAGAAAAGATCTTTTTTCGAGGAAAATTTTGACGTAGAGGGGGTTCCCCCCTTTTAGCCCCCGAGGGAGGGTCGGGCTTTGCCGAGGCAAGGCTGACCCTTCCTTGATGACTAAACTTTGCGTGGGAACGAGGTATACGAACAACTTGAAAGCATCTTAAGGGTAGAAGCGACGTAGCTGTTGGATGTTCCAAGCGTTGCTGTAGACCTCGCCTTGACTGTTGGCCAGCTTGTACGTTCCGGGCTTCAGAACTTTGGTGATGACGAACGGCCCTTCCCAGGGAGGCGTGAGCTTGTGCCGCCCTCGGGCCTCTTGTCGCAGTCGAAGCACCAGGTCGCCCATCTGGAGGTCTCGGGACCGAACCCCTCGGGGGTGGTAGCGTCGCAGAGACTGCTGGTACCACGCCGAGTGCAGTAAGGCCATGTCCCGAGCTTCTTCCAGCTGGTCCAATGAGTCTTCTCGACTAGCTTGATTTCTTTGGTCGGCGTAGGCCCTCGTCCTCGGGGAACCGTATTCTAAGTCTGTGGGCAAGATGGCCTCGGCCCCATAGACTAGAAAGAACGGCGCGAAGCCCGTGGCTCGGCTCGGCGTTGTCCTTAGACTCCAGTCCACCGAGGGGAGTTCCTTCATCCATCGCTTGCCGAACTTGTTGAGGTCGTTGTAGATCCGAGGCTTGAGTCCTTGTAGAATCATGCCGTTGGCACGCTCTACTTGCCCATTCGTCATGGGGTGAGCCACGGCGGCCCAGTCCACCCGGATGTGGTGATCCTCGCAGAAGTCCAGGAACTTTCTGCCGGTGAACTGGGTGCCATTGTCGGTGATGATGGAGTACGAGACCCCAAAGCGATGGATGATGTTGGTGAAGAACGCCACCGCCTGTTCGGACCTGATGCTGTTTAGGGGTCGGACCTCGATCCACTTGGAGAATTTGTCGATGGCGACCAACAGGTGCGTGTAGCCCCCGGGTGCCTTCTGCAAGGGGCCGACGAGGTCCAGACCCCACACAACAAAAGGCCAGGTGATGGGTATCGTCTGCAGGGCCTGAGCGGGCAGGTGGGTCTGCCTTGCGTAGAACTGACACCCTTCGCAGGTGCGGACAATTCTAGTGGCGTCGGCCACCACCGTCGGCCAGTAGAAACCTTGTCGGAAGGCGTTTCCAACAAGGGCTCGAGGTGCTGCGTGATGGCCGCAAGCCCCCGAGTGTATCTCTTGTAGGATCTCCTGGCCTTCGGCGATGGAAATGCATCGCTGGAGGATGCCTGAGGGGCTGCGGTGGTAGAGTTCCTTCCCATCTCCCAGCAAGACGAACGACTTGGCGCGCCGCGCCAACCGCCGAGCTTCGGCTCGGTCGAGGGGTAGCTCTCCTCGGTGGAGATATTGCAGGTACGGGGTCTGCCAGTTTTGATTAGGCATGACCCCGCTCCGCTCCCCCTCGATGTGCAGTGTCTCGCCCTCGGGGGCCGAGGGTACCTCGGGCCGAACCGAGGGTGCCTCGGGCCGAACCGAGGGTGCCTCGGGCTGGGCCGAGGGTGCCTCGGGCTAGGCCGAGGGTGCCTCGGGCTAAGCCGAGGGTTCCTCGGGTTGGGCCGAGGGTGCCTCGGACTGAGCCGAGGGCGCCTCAGGCTCGGCCGAGGCCTTCTCGGGCTCGGGCGTGTCGTCGGTCTTGACGGAGGGTTGATGCAGGTCTCGGGAGAAGACGTCCGGGGGAACCGTTGTTCGCCCCGAGGCTATTTTAGCCAGCTCGTCCGCAGTCTCGTTGTAGCGTCGGGCGATGTGGTTGAGCTCGAGCCCGTAGAACTTGTCTTCCAGGCACCGAACCTCATCGCAGTAGGCTTCCATCTTCGAGTCGCGGCAGTGGGAGTTCTTCATGACTTGGTCGATGACGAGTTGCGAGTCACCGCGAGCGTCGAGGCGTCGGACCCCTAGCTCGATGGCGATGCGCAACCCGTTGACCAGAGCCTCGTACTCAGCCACATTGTTGGACGCCGGGAAATGGAGGCGTAGCACGTAGCGTAGGTGCTTTCCGAGGGGCGAGATGAAGAGCAGGCCTTCGCCTGCTCCCGTCTTCATCAGCGACCCATCGAAGAACATGGTCCAGAGTTCCAGTTGGATCAGAGCCGTGGGGAGCTAGGTGTCGACCCATTCAGCCACAAAGTCCGCCAAGACCTGGGACTTGATGGCCTTCCGAGGGGCGAACGAGACCGCTTCGCTCATGATTTCCACCGCCCACTTTGCAATTCTACCCGAGGCCTCTCGGCACTGGATGATCTCCCCCAGGGGGAAGGATGACACCACAGTTACCGGATGAGACTCGAAGTAGTGTCGCAACTTCCGCCGCGTCAGGATCACCGCGTATAGCAGCTTCTGAACTTGTGGGTAGCAGATTTTGTTCTCGGACAGTACCTCGCTGATGAAGTAGACCGGCCTCTGGACGGGCAATGCATGCCCCTCTTCTCGTCTCTCAACCACAATCGCGGCGCTAACCACCTGAGTGGTCGCGGCGATGTAGATCAAGAGGGCTTCTCCGGCAGCGGGGGGCACCAGGATGGGCGCGTTCGTGAGGAGCGCCTTCAGGTTCCCGAGGGCTTCCTCGGCCTCAGGGGTCCAAGTGAAGCACTCGGCCTTCCTTAAGAGGCGGTACAGAGGCAGGCCTCTTTCGCCGAGGCGCGAGATGAAGCGGCTCAGAGCCGCAAGGCATCCCGTGACTCTCTATACACCTTTCAAGTCCTTGATGGGCCCCATGCTGGTGATGGCCGCGATATTCTCCGGGTTGGCCTCGATGCCCCGCTCGGACACGATGAACCCCAAGAGCATGCCTCGGGGAACCCCGAAGACACACTTCTCGGGATTGAGCTTCACGCCTTTCGCCTTGAGACATCGGAATGTCACTTCAAGGTTAGAAAGGAGGTCGGAGGCTTTCCTCGTCTTGACTACGATGTCATCGACGTAGGCCTCGACCGTTCGGCCAATGTGTTCGCTGAACACATGGTTCATGCACCGTTGGTACGTCGCACCCGCATTCCTCAAGCCGAACGGCATGGTGACATAGCAGTACATGCCGAAGGGTGTGATGAAAGAAGTCGCGAGCTGGTCGGACTCTTTCATCCTGATTTGGTGATACCCTGAGTAGGCATCGAGGAAAGACAGGGTTTCACACCCAGCAGTGGAATCCACGATTTGATCGATGCGAGGCAGAGGGTAGGGAACCTTCGGACATGCTTTGTTTAGACTAGTGTAGTCTACACACATCCGCCATTTCCCTCCTTTCTTTCTCACAAGCACAGGGTTGGCAAGCCATTCGGGATGGAATACCTCTTTGATGAACCCTACCGCCATTAGCTTGTGGATCTCCTCGCCTATGGCTCTGCGCTTTTCTTCGTCGAATAGGCACAGAGGCTGCTTCACGGGTCGGGCTCCAGCTCGGATATCCAGCGAGTGCTCGGCGACATCCCTCAGTATGCCGGGCATGTCCGAGGGACTCCACGCGAAAACGTCGGCGTTCGCGCGGAGAAAGTCGACGAGCACTGCTTCCTATTTGGGATCGAGCTTGGAGCCGATCCGGATCTGCTTGGAGGCGTCACTGCTGGGGTCGAGGGGGACGGACTTAACCGTCTCCGCTGGCTCGAAGCTGCCGGCGTGGCGCTTCACGTCTGGCAGGCTCTCCAGGTCAGCGATGAGGGCCTCGGATTCGGCGAGGGCCTCGGCGTACTCCACGCACTCCACGTCGCATTCGAATGTGTGTCGGTACATAGGGCCGACGGTGATGACCCCGTTGGGGCCCAACATCTTGAGCTTGAGGTAGGTGTAGTTGGGGACGGCCATGAACTTCGCGTAGCATGGCCTCCCCAGTACTGTGTGGTAGGTTCCTCGGAACCTGACCACTTCGAACGTGAGGGTCTCCCTTCGGAAGTTGGAGGGAGTCCCAAAGCAGACGGGAAGATCGAGTTGTCTGAGGGGCTGGACGCGCTTCCCGGGAATGATCCCGTGGAAAGGCGTAGCGCCTGCCCGGACCGAGGACAGATCAACACGCAGGAGCCCGAGGGTCTCGGCGTAGATGATGTTGAGGCTGCTGCCTCCGTCCATGAGGACCTTGGTGAGCCTGACGTCGCCGATGACGGGGTCGACAACGAGCGGGTATTTCCCCGGGCTCGGCACACGGTCGGGGTGGTCGACTTGGTCGAAGGTGATGGTCTTGTCGGACCAGTCTAGGTAGACTGGTGCCGCCACCTTTACCGAACAGACCTCCCGACGCTCTTGCTTGCGGTGCCGAGCCGAGGCGTTCGCCGCTTGCCCACCGTAGATCATGAAGCAGTCGCGGACTTCGAGGAACTCTCCTGCCTGGTGATCTTCCTTCTTATCGTCGTCGCGAGCCCTGCCACCCTCCGCGGGTGGCCCGGCCTTGTGAAAATGGCACCGAAGCATGGCGCACTCCTCAAGGGTGTGCTTGATGGGCCCCTGATGATAGGGGCACGGCTCCTTGAGCATCTTGTCGAAGAGGTTGGCACCTCCGGGGGGTTTCCGAGGGTTCTTGTACTCGGCGGCGGCGATAAGGTCCGCGTCGGCGGCGTCGCGTTTCGCTTGCGACTTCTTCTTGCCTTTCTTCTTGGCGCCGCGCTGAGTTGACGCCTCGGGGGCATCTTCCGGTGGGCGGCCCTGGGGCTGCTTGTCCTTCCAGAAGATAGCCTCAACCGCCTCCTGGCCAGAGGCGAATTTGGTGGCGATGTCCATCAGCTCGCTCGCCCTGGTGGGGGTCTTGCGACCTAGCTTGCTCACCAGGTCGCGGCAGGTGGTGCCGGCGAGGAACGCGCCGATGACATCTGAATCGGTGATGTTGGGCAGCTCGGTGCGCTGCTTCGAGAATCGTCGGATGTAGTCCCGGAGAGACTCTCCCGGCTGCTGTCGACAGCTCCGGAGATCCCAGGAGTTCCCAGGGCGCACGTATGTGCCCTGGAAATTGCCGGCGAAGGCTTGGACCAGGTCGTCCCAGTTGGAGATCTGCCCCGAAGGCAGGTGCTCCAACCAGGCGCGAGCGGTGTCGGAGAGGAACAGGGGGAGGTTGCGGATGATGAGGTTGTCATCGTCCGTTCCACCCAGTTGGTAGGCCAGCCGGTAGTCCGCGAGCCACAGTTCCGGTCTCGTCTCCCCCGAGTACTTTGTGATAGTAGTCAGGGTTCGGAACCGGGTCGGGAACGGCGCCCGTCGTATGGCGCGGCTGAAAGCCTGCGGACCGGGTGGTTCGGGCGAGGGACTCCGATCCTCTCCGCTGTCGTAGCGTCCCCCACGCCTGGGGTGGTAGCCTCGGCGCACCCTCTCGTCGAGGTGGGCTCGACGGTTGCGGTGATGGTGCTCGTTACCGAGGCGACCCGGGGCCGCAAGCGATGTGTTGCGCATGCGCCCGATGTGGACCGAGGCTTCCCGCATGAATCGGGAAGTCGCGGCGTGATGTTCCAAGGGGTACCCCTGCCTTCAGGAGGCGGAGCTTTCGGCCCGTCGGACCGCGGCGTCCTCCAGGAGATTCTTGAGCTCTCCCTGAATTCGCCGTCCCTCGGTGGTTGATGGCTCCGGCATCGCCGGAGAAGCATTGCCGCTGCACCCTGGTTCTGGCCGACTCCACTGGAAGTGGGTGGCGGCCTTACCCTGACATCGTCGGTGATGCGGTGCTGGATACCCTGGGGTAGATGACGCACTTCTTCGTCCGGAGGTTGGCCCGCCCATTCCTGCCCGACGTCCCGGCGGATCGGCTCAAGTGTTCCTGCTCCCTCGTCGAGCCTGGCCTGCACCCCGCGGATTTGCTCGAGCTGTGGGTCATGACCCCCCGCCGGAACGGGGACCACAACTAGCTCCCGTAGGATGTCAACGCGAGGCACAGGCCTAGGGGGATCACCGTTCTCCGGCATACCAAGATGGTTGCCTTCGGAGGGACCCCCTAGATCGACGTGGAAACATTCACGACTTGGGCCGCAGTCCTCGTCGCCGAGGCTGCGGCTACCGTCGGAACAGTCGGAAAGGCAGTAGTCACACGCGGTCATAAAGTCCCGCCTGGCACTGGGGTTACCAAGTCCGGAGAAATCCCAACAGAAGTCGGGCTCGTCATCTTCCTCGAACCCCGAGGGCCCGTAGGTCGAGACGTCTGTCAGCCGATCCCAGGGTGACCGCATATGATACCCCGGATGGTTTGGACTTGCCTCTACGAGAGCGCCCGCCAAAGCGAAGCCGCTTGGCGGGTCGAGGCTGAATCCAAAAGGCGTGAGATGGGAATCGGTTGGTACCTCTTGGTCGACGGACGGTGACGAAGTCACGTCAGGGACTGACTGCACCATCGTCTCAGGTACGAGGGTGACGCCCAGCAAGTCCTTCGCGAGCGTGCTGGCGTCGTCCGTTTGCTTGGGATTGGCGTGTTGCGAGGAGACGATGCTCGTCTTCGTCTCATACGCGAGGTCGATGCTCGGCGTGCCCCCTGTCGGGGCGCCGGCGCCATCGACTCGCTCGACAGCCGACGAGGTGCCGCCTCCTGCTTGGCCTTGGTGTCCCCGCCTCCTCCTCCATCGGCGGGGGAGGAGACGGGGTGAGCTCGAATGTTGTTCTTCCACCACGCGGGGAAGACGTCGTCGATTCCGCCGCTGGCGGGCGGGCTGTCGGCCGCCATTGTCGTTGTCGTACGATGGGGGAAGGAGTATCATGTCGTAGCTGCCGTCGAGGGACATTAAATCAAGACTCCCGAAACGGAGCACCGTCCCGGGCTGGAAAGGTTGCTGGAGACTGCCCATCTAGAGCTTGACGGGAAGCTGTTCGTCAACATGCAGCAGGCCCCTACCTGGCGCGCCAACTGTCGGCGTTTCGAGACCGGGGGGTCCCTGGACCGACGAGTAAATTGTCGCCGCGTGCCCCAGCCCAGATGGGTCGGCGCGAGACGGAGCGCGAAGGGGGGAGGCAGCCGGAGGGAGACGGGCGTGAGAGGTGGAAATCTCGCGACCTTCGTGTTTGTCCCGCGCCCAGGTCGGGTGCGCTTGTAGTAGGGGGTTACAAGCGTCCACGCCGGAGGGAGCGAGCGGCCTCACGCGAGCGCCGTCCCGTCCTTCCCCGCGCGGCCAACCCTCTGTAAGAGGGCCCTGGTCCTTCCTTTTATAGGCGCAAGGAGAGGATCCAGGTGTACAATGGGGGGTGTAGCAGTGTGCTAACATGTCTAGCGGAGGAGAGCTAGCGCCCTAAGTACATGCCATCGTGGCAGCCGGAGAGGTTTTGGCACCCGGTTCGTGTGGTGTCATGGCCGTCGGAGGAGCGCTGGAGCCTGGCGGAAGGACAGCTGTCGGGGCTGTCGAGTCCTTGCTGACGTCCTCTTGCTTCCGTAAGGGGGCTGAGAGCCGCCGTCGTCATAGAGCGTGCGGGGCGTCATCATTACTTGTCTGGCGGAGCGAGCCAGATGGGACGCCGGTCTTGTTCCCCGTAGCCTGAGTAAGCTTGGGGTAGGGTAATGATGGCGCCTCCGATTGACGTGGTCGGTCCGTGCCCTGGGTTGGGCGATGTGGAGGCTCCTCCGAGGTCGAGGTCGAGTCTGTCTTCCGAGGCCGAGGTCGAGTCCGAGCCCCCGGGTCGGGCGAGGCGGAGACCGTCGGCTGAGGCCAGGGCTGAGTCCGAGCCCTGGGGTCGGGCGAAGCGGAGTTCGTCGTCTTCTGGTGCTGATCCCGAGTCCGAGCCCTGGGGTCGGGCGAAGCGGAGTTCGTCGTCTTCCGGGGCTGAGCCCGAGTCCGAGCCCTGGGGTCGGGCGAAGCGGAGTTCGTCGTCTTCAGGGGCTGAGCCCGAGTCCGAGCCCTGGGGTCGGGCGAAGCGGAGTTCGTCGTCTTCCGGGGCTGAGCCCGAGTCCGAGCCCTGAGGTCGGGCGAAGCGGAGTTCGTCGTCTTCTGGGGCTGAGCCCGAGTCCGAGCCCTGGGGTCGGGCGAAACGGAGTTTCCTATGGCGCCTGAGGCCGGGCCTGGCTGCTGTCAGCCTCACTCTGTCGAGTGGCACAACAGTCGGAGCGGCGCAGGCGGCGCTATCCTCTTGTCAGACCGGTCAGTGGAGCGGCGAAGTGACTGCGGTCACTTCAGCTCTGTCGACTGGAGGGCGTGCGTCAGGATAAAGGTGTCAGGCCACCTTTGCATTAAATGCCCCTGCGATTTGGTCGGTTGGCGTGGCGATTTGGCCAAGGTTGCTTCTTGGTGAAGGCTGGGCCTCGGGCGAGCCGAAAGTATGTCCGTTGCTGGAGGGGGCCTCGGGCGAGACGTAGACCCTCCGGGGTCGGCTGCCCTTGCCCGAGGCTGGGCTCGGGCGAGGCGTGATCGCGTCCCTCGAATGGACCGATCCTTGACTTAGTCGCACCCATCAGGCCTTTGCAGCTTTGTGCTGATGGGGGTTACCAGCTGAGATTTAGGAGTCTTGAGGGTACCCCTAATTATGGTCCCCGACAAAACCTTAAACCAAAACTAAAGTTTTAGGGTTTTAATTACTTATACTTAGCTAGATTCTAGCCCTTTGGGCAATTCAACTCCAAATAGGTTCAAATTTTAACCATAAGCTATTCTAAGGTTATATAATCTTGCCACAAATTTTATGATTTTTGGATCTAGGGTTTTATTTCTAAAATTCTAAAAGGCTTGGTTTAAGCATCTTTAAAGCCTAAATAATTCCAAGCTCGGGATAAAAATCTTGAAACTATTTTTATTAATTACTCTGTGTTTTAGGAGTCTAGCAAAATTAGTCTCATGATTTTATCAATTTTCTACTATTTTCTATAAATTGTTGAAGCTGACAACAAAAAGAAAAAGAAAAACGATGAATAGGGTTGGGCCGATTCTGGCCTGAGTTGGCCCACGATAGAGGAAACACACACGAGCCCGTGGTCGCGTTGCAAATTTTCGCGAGGGCCTCTGGGTGTTCAAATAATCAGTAAACAACCCTAGATACTATTCACGTGTCTCACTGACAGTTGCACATAAGCCATCGGCTTCCGTTCTATTCACAAACTCCGGTCCACGGTCGCATCCCGACGAGCGCCAACCATCCGCCGCTTAGACCCATCTACGACGACCCTCTCCGATAAAACCGAGTCTACAAATGTGATTCCCGAGACTTATTTCCTATTTCCCCTAAGTTAATCGACCTTAAACTATCTAGGGCTTCACTAGCCATGCTGATGGCGGATCGACGAGCTTTGGTGATGTGTACCGGGGTTTCAAGTGCGGTAGGGTTCAATCCAAGGTCACTACGAGTATCAGTAATGCATCAGATATAAGATGCTCACCTAGGTTTGTCCGGAGGAGCTATGGGTTGGCCGGTCGATGTGAACACTGCCTTCGGCGACGTTCACCGAACGACACGACATTGTTCCAGTTAATCCTGTGTGGTAGATTTCAAGTGGGCAAACACATGAGCCTCACCATGATCTATAGACTGCGAAACACGAGTTAAACAACTATTACTGACCTTAGGAAAAGCTGACCACACAGTTGCATTGCTCGGCGGCGCTGGTGACCACAGATGGGGAAAAACCGGTGTTCTTGGCTATCGATGGTGGAACGATGGAAATAACGGGTGGCTTGGTGCATAACGGAGAGGCGGAACTGAGCGCAAGCTCAATTTAAAGGAAGTCACCATGACGGTGGGCAATTTGGTCGCTGACTCACGGCGGCGGTGACAACCCAAGAAGCTCCACATTAGCCTCAACGGTGTCCACAGGCCAGTAACGTGGCGAACTTACCGCATATTCTTTACGATGGTGTAACACGAGGGCTTCCAACCTGCTGCGTGGAGACCCGGAGCGTCCGGTGGCTTCTACGACGGCGATGGATGATTCACGATGAGGACACGTGGTGTCCGTGGCTAGAGCGGTAATTCGATCATCGAATCCGAGCCGGAGATCTTTTTACCACGTATTGATCCAAGTCATGGCGGCACCAATCGTGGTGCGAGCTCGAATCACGGCGGCGGTTCATCGGCTGCGAGCACACAACACTTAGGATCTTCTTCAGTGTACTGTACCATAGCGATGTCCATTCCGCGCGCCTGGCAGAGCGATTTGAGGATCATTTCTCTTCGGTTTTCATTCAACAACTTATCAAGCCGACCACAACAAAGTTGTTGTCCATCATATAAGATTTAACTTTGTTATAGAGCTCTTGTTCATACCTCCACTCGATCAAGCACAATTCAGCTCTAAAGTTGATCTAATGCCACTGTCAGTCTAGCCTTCAGGCCAACATCCGACTGACAGTCCAACTTCTAGGCTATTTTACTCCAATTTCTGAATAGCTCTAGGGCTTAATCACTTAATCAAACTTGAACTACTTCAATAACTCTACAGATTTGTTGTAATGACCCATGACAAAATCTTCATAGATCAAAGATACAGAGGTCTAAATGCAACACCAAATTACTGTTTTCAGAGTTAAACACTTGGGTGCCCTTGGGACCTTTTTGCAATTTACTCCAATTTGTTCCATAGTACATGGAAATATCTAAATACAAAAGTTGCCTAGTTTTTGTTACTCAACCACTTTGATATATGCACTTTGGTCCAAAAGTGCATAGAAATTTGAATCACCTCATGAAGCACTTTAATTAGGGTTTCTAGGGTTCATATTAGGGTTGTAGTGTTCTAGGGTTTATGTTCCACTCCAACACTCCAAGTTTAGTCTTGTCAGGGACCATAATTAGGGGTACCCTCAAGACGCCTAATTCTCAGCTGGTAACCCCCATCAGCATAAAGCTGCAGAGGCCTGATGGGTGCGATTAAGTCAGGGATCAGTCCATACGAGCGACTCGATCACGCCTCGCCCGAGCCTAGCCTCGGGCAAGGGCAGCCGACCCCGAGGGATTTCCGTCTCGCCCGAGGCCCCCCTTTAACGGCGGACACATCTCCGGCTCGCCCGAGGCCTTGCCTTCGCTAAGAAGCAACCCTGACTAAATCGCCGCGCCGACCGACCGAGTCGCAGGAGCATTTAACGCAAAGGTAGCCTGACACCTTTATCCTGACGCGCGCCCCCCGGCAGAGCCGAAGTGACCGCTGTCACTTCGCCGCTCCACTGACCGGTCTGACAGAAGGACAGCGCCGCCTGCGCCACTCCGACTGCAGTGCCACTTGACAGAGTGAGACTGACAGGCAGTCAGGCCTTGCCAAAGGCGCCATAGGAAACTCCGCTCCGCCCGACCCAGGGCTCGGACTCGGGCTAGGCCCCGGAAGACGGCGAACTCCGCTCCGCCCGACCCAGGGCTCGGACTCGGGTTAGGCCCCGGAAGACGGCGAACTCCGCTCCGCCCGACCCAGGGCTCGGACTCGGGCTAAGCCCCGGAAGACGGTGAACTCTGTAACACCCCTGGTGTTACTATAACTAAAACTTAAGCATGACATCATAAGCATTGGCATTGCATATGTTTGACACACCTAGAGTGCATTCACTAGGCCAAAAATTTCAAACAAGTTGTATTGTTTTAATGTTTTGCAAATAGGACCCTAGATAGGAAGCTTAACCCTAAGTAGAGATTAAAGGGGTAAAACTTAACCCAAGTTGAGAAAGCCTAAAAGCTTTAGGGTAAAAGTCATAAAATGACCCCAAGAATAAAGTTGAATCACCTTTATACCCTAAGATACCAGAAACCCTAATTGGAGCCCTGGTAAACCCTAAAACCAAACCCTAGGGGTCTATGTGCAAAAATAGTGCACATTTGGACTAAAGTGTGAAAACAACTATGTTAAAGCATGTTAAGTCATATGGTTCACAAAATTAGGGATTTGCAAGTGAAACCCTAAGTTTTGGGTTTATTTGCAAAAAGTACCACTTGGCCTCTATATAGCCTAAGTCTGAAATCAGTGTTGTGAGCACAACTTTGAGCCCTTGTAACTTTCAAATTAATGAAAATATGCCCTAGGTCACCACATAAAACTTATAGACCAAACATAGGAGAACAACTTTGTTTAAGGGTTCAAGCCATGATCTTATAAGAAATTGGGAGAAAAACCCAATTAAAGTTGGACTGTCAGGCTGTTTAAGTTCTGAATCTCAGACAAGCAGTGCAACTACAGGCACTTTGGGCATGAATTAATACATGATCGAGCAAGTATTTGCCTAGGATTGCTATATCAAGATTATAGCTGGATCCTAGGGCTACAACTTTGCTAAAGAGTGTCGACCATGTTGATATATAAAATCAAGAGAAAATCATGCTCCAAAAGGCTCTGTCAGGCTGCCTGACGAACACTAGCCATGGTACAGTAACTCAATTGGGGATCAGATCGCCGCGTCAAAAATCTCACCGCCGACGACCCCTTCGCCGGTTTTCGTGCCGCGGGCGTGGGGAGTTCGCTCACCATGAAAAGATCTAGTTACGGATGTGTATGAACTATTGTGGCCTCGCTGTTCCCTGCCCTTCGCACCGGCGACGTGGCCGTATGGCCGTCATCGGAGTTGCCGTGCCTCACCGCGGTTGTGCCACGCCCCAAGCTTCTCACCACGTCGTCACTAGCCGCACCAGCTCACCGATGGCCGCCGTAGCTCCTCAACCGGTGATCACAGGAGGAAGCGCCACGGTGGAAGCCACCCATCCCTTGCTCCAGTGTCCATGTTCCCTCTCCGACCGCCAGCACCCCTTGACCAAATTCGTCCCCAGCGCTCGATGCGCCTATAAATTGCATGCGCCATCAACTCCGTAGGGTAATAAGCTAACCAGCCACCCCGGATCAGCCGCAACCCTTCGCTAGAATCCACGAATTTTGAATTCGCCCCAAATCAGTCTCCGTCGCCGTGAAGAACAGCTCGCTGCGGCCAGCTCGATTCCGGTTAGCTCGCGTCCCTCTGTTTCTTGTTCTAGCATCCATAAGCACCCCGCGAACCCCTCGACCCATTCGATGCAACTGGACCACCACCCATCGCCAGGAACATCCTCATCCATCCGCAACCTTCACGGTCACCGTGGCCAGCACAACCCTGTTGATCATTAGTGAAATTAAGTTGGGGGAAAGGTTTGGGATGAGTCCAATTCCGTGTCCATCGCTCGGGAACCCTAGTCGTTGCCCTATCCCGCCGGTCTAGGAGCTCGCCGGACTTCGGCCGCGCTCGACGCCGTCGTGGACTCAGCACAGTGAAGGATTAGAACTTGGAGGGGTTTTCTGTAGTATGTCAGAGACTCAGTGAAATAGTGATAGAACCCAGTTATGGTTAGCCAAGAAACCGAGGTCCTTTTCGCAAAACCGCCAGAGCAGCGCGGGCGCGCGCATGAGCGCACTTCTGCTGTGGTTGGGCCGTCCTGGATTAGATTGGGTCCAGTACTATTCACAGATTTCCCTTTTATTTTTCTTCCAGAGCCAAATAAATTCTAGAAAATGGTAGAAAAATCCTAAAAATGTCAAACTAATTTTCCTAGATTCCTTATTTCTCATAGTATTTAATAAAAATAATTTCATGATTTTTAGATTAAATAAGGAATTTTGGGGTATTTAAAGTAACTTAAAACATTAGTTTTGGATTTTTAGAAAATAGATAATAATCCCAAAATTGCCCAAACTTTTTATGTGAGCTTTTCACATTATTTAGAAGCCTTGGGTAGAGTTTGAATTGTTTTGGACTTTGTTTGATCACCAAACCCAAAACCACCCCCCTGCCCTATGAACTCCTTTACCGACTCCGGAAACCCTAAGTTCCCGGAATCCCGTGAAGGAAAGTTGTACTCAAGACTTAGTTAATAAATATTTATTATCTTTGCACTCTCACAAGCATTACATGGCATTCTTATATATATACCTATATGGTTATATTTAGAAAACGAAGAAGAGAGTGAAGTGACTCAAGAGAAGACACCACCACCTTTGGAATCTCGGGCAAGGACTTGGCTCTACTTCGACATCTGCGAGTCCGAGCCTGACTCACCTGTGAACAAAGGCAAGCCCCGGTGCATGCAACCCCTTTCCTTGTGTTTTTAAATACTTTTCGCACACTTAAGTCTAGTGAAATGTGCATTAGGTTCATAGGAATTGCTTGAAACCCTTTGATGCATTGCTTTCCTTGATATCCATACCTTTATAGATACTTCTGTGAAGTATCAAAATATGATTTACAAAAATGCTTAGCCTTGCTTAGATCTTGTGGTTAGAGGTTGTCCTTAATTTATCTCGAGAAAGGATGGCTTCTACCTGCAAGAATATTTTCATTTGGAGCAATGGTGGGATCTTACTGCAAAGCTCCCTGTGATGCTCTTTTCATCCTTGGGAACAGAAACAATCCTAAGGATGGAAGTATGTAAATCGAGACTTGGGTTAGGAACAGGTGATGTTCTACCCAGGTTGATTAAGGATTAACGCGTATGTAGGCTTGATGATCGAGGACCCTTTAACTGGTCACATGCCTCGTCATGGGTAAGCCTTGCCTCGGGCAGACTAAGGCCGGAATAAGATAACACGAAATGGGCGTGGAGCAGTGGCGAGAGTAGCGTGTACCCTCCGTGGCAAGAGGCTGGACGGTGGTGTATCTGTGCTCTCGGTTTGCGTGAACCTGATCCGGTCTTAAGAACCCCGGTGGCGGGTTGACATATGCAAGGGTTAAGTGCTACATATGTCGTGTGATTGGAGATCCTCAGCTGAGTATAATCGATTCGGATCGCCGTACCTTCGCGGTTATGAAGACTTGGTCACTGCCCTGCAACCTAAAGTCAGGATGTGAACACTATGGATAAAAATGATGTTGTATGGATGAGATGTTGAAATTAGACTAGATGCAAATAGAGTCTATTAATACTTAATATGGCGTTAAAAGATTGAAAGTAAGGACTCACTTTAGTAAGCTGCTTCTGCAAAAGTATAAGTTGATTTTTGCTAAAGCCTCTCCTTGACTCCTATTTATCCAGCATACCCTTGAGAGTCTTTTCCTTAGTCGGGTAAGACTTGCTGAGTATTCCATACTCAGGGTTTATCCCTTTGTTGTTTTTAGGTGAGGAAGCGACAAAGTTTTGTTGCTTTTGCTCCAAGGTGGTATCTAATGAAGAAAAACAAGGATGAAGATACGGGAGGACGTGGTCCTCCACATAGGATCTTTTTGTTTGATAGTTATTGGGAGGAGTTTTTGCCTCCCTTGATATGTGTACTCAGCACTCGTTTATAGCTCTGGTCTGTAATAAGTAACTTGATCTTACTTTCTAAATAAATGTAAGTTTATGTAATTGCTTCCGCACTTCTATATCTCCGATGTTCTGTAATGTCTGCAAGACGGGTGAAACGTTCCTGGTAAGGTAAGGAAAGATACCGAACTTGTCAAGTGACTTAGGAACATCTACAGGGTGTCTGACGTCTGTTAGACAAGGACAACTGTAGGTGGGCCTAATTACTTGGGAGGTTCCGTCACAGCTGGTATCGGAGCGTAGCCTTTTTTTGCAGATATTATGAGGCATCTTCAAAAGGATTTTCAAAAGTCTTACCTAAAAATTCTCTTCTCTTCTTACCTAATATTCTGAAGAGTTTATCTTAAAGACCAGATAGGAAGAGTGCAATGTATAGAAGGTATGAATCAACTAAGGTTGATTCTGTAATTACACATGCATCATGTCATACAAACTTTAAGTTAAACCCCCTGTGTAGCTAGTTTAGTACATGATTCATCTACCTTGTTCATACATCCTTAGTGAATAGAGTGTATCCGTTGCCCTTCTCTATAGATGAATCAACAAGAAGCTCCTACAGGAGTTGGAGAGTTTCTACGAGATTTTGGTGTTCCAGTGGTCCTGTGGCGACTACTTCAAGAGGTCGGATATACCGAAGCACCCAAGTACCAGTGGTCACGCACTATTCTTAGAGGACAACCATGGTATGAGGTAGTAGTGCGTATTCCAGAACATGCTAGAAAACCATCTTGGCCGTATTGGATGTTCCATGCCGAAGGAATGACTCCTTGGGAGGGTGCTCAGGTAGCTGCCTTAGAGGTGTTAACAACCATTTGTTACCAGAAAAGGGAAGAAATACAAGCCACATCTATGAGGTTGTTCCCTGCAGTTGCCTTAAGTGACCCATTGGTGTATCATCACCAGGCCCGATTAATGGAAAGCATTCCTATTGGGCAGGATTCTGTTGAATCGGCATCTGCTCGAGTTTTGATGGCCGTGCTAGAGTTGCAACTTACTCGGGGGCACAGTCGTCAAAAGTGGCAACAGTTGTACACTGGGAGTTATGCAGCATTTAAGATGATGGAAATGGCCAAGAATAGTGCTTGTACCCAAGCACAAGCACGACTTGAGGAAACAAAGGTTCAAGCGGAACAGGTTATTGGACTAGAGCATCAGGTGACAGAACTTCAGATGCAACACCAAGCTGATCAGAATCGCATTAAGGAGCTTGAGCATCAGCTAACTAATGCTCATTCTAAATTAAAAATTTTGAGTAAGCAACAAGAAGAAATTTGTCTGTATGCTGTTGCTGTTAGAGAAGACCTTAAGGAAACCATGAGCTTCATAAGCCATCAGGATCAGGCGATCAAAGAATTGAATCGTGCTCATCCCATGGAATTTCAAGTAGCACAACGGCTTGTCAACCATCTGCAGCAATCAGTGCATAGGCTCAATGCTGCCGTTGATCCTACTCCTGCATCGGTGGACTAAGGGTTCCTTGGAAGAATGGCAACAAGCATCTAGCAGATGGTGTAGCTAGAGAAGATGTAGTAGATCAATGTAATAAGGTAGGTGTAGATAGACCAGCTTGGTAATAAAAACAGGTTAAACTTTGTTGGAAAGAGTTTTCCTATTTTACCTGGATCATGTAACATGTGAGCTTTTATATGACTATGGTGTAAGAAACGACTGCCGGTTTATGAAGCAACTTTTAATATCTATAGTAGTTTCTCAAAATTCAAGAGTTAAGATGGCTATTCCTTTGGATATTCCATGTGGATCACCATGTTGCCTTATTAACCTAACCTAGGAAAGACATGTGATCTATCGAAGGATTACCAACTTAATCCTTGACCTGGTGATCCCTATGATGGGCATAGAAATATGCTTGGGCTGAATTAACAGTCTCCCATCATACTTCTTTCATCAAGTTTAGGTTATGGCCATGCCTTGTTCACTTCCTTGGGCCATGATCTATTTGGATCTCTACTTGTGATCGTACTTACAGGTGGAGTCTCTTTTATACCTTGTCATCCTTGATCAGTCTATTTGTGTTGTGTGAGATTCCTTATTGGGTATGTCTGGTATTGGCGTTATGACTAAAATTGATGATGCTGCGCCAAAACCGAGGGCCTCTTGTGGGTATGCACACAAGGTTGTGCTGCTCGATGCACGCTTGTATCACAGTTAGTAGTCATAATCCATTATGAGATTATATCAATATGTTATCTCTACGCAAATCGTTCTTATCACGTGAGATCCATTATTGGTGCCAGTTTTGTAATGGTGTCATGGTTAAGAACTTATGGTACCGCGGCGAAACTGAGAGCCTCCTGTGAATGTACACACAGGATTCTGCTGCTTGGCGCATGTTGGTATCGAAGTCTCTGGTCATGATCCATTGTGAAACTACACTGATGTGTGATCTTCTGTGGACTCCTTCCTTAAAACAGTTTCTTGTTGTTTGTAAAGAGATCAAGCAACATCTGTCATTTCCATTGGATCAAAAGGCCATACCACTTTCATGTGTGGTCTTGTTTCTTTTGATCTTGGTAGTGACTACTTACACAAGTTCCCTTTGCATTCTTTGTGTAAAGGTGAAGCCTTGGATCTTTTTAGTGTGGAATAACAACTGATTAGCTCCCAAAATGAAGACTGGTTTTCCCTGCTGCTGAAATGCAGGAGTTTGTTCATTCGCTTTCCTAATTAATCTATGTATTCCCTAACCAAGTGGATAATTCATCTCGCTTGAAGAAACGGATGAACAACCTGACCAAATGGATTTCTATCCAAATGCATGACCTTTGGCTTGCAAATGTGAACTCTCAACCCTTGGCTTACCGATGGTACTGAGAGGACTTGCTCAATGTCAAAAGTAGTTCAACAAGTTGGTTTCACTAACGTGCAACTGCCTGGTGAACGAAGGTTGAGTTTAGAGATCGTTTTATCGAGTTGTCTAAGCTCACTTTTGTACAACCCCTCTTAAGGAAGAATTTTCAAGAATCGAGATTAAGTCGGTCAATAACCACCTAACCATCGCTCTAGTCGTGCCTCGATTGCCTCATGTATGCTTTTCCCAGCATAAGTGATTGGGTTGAGCCATGTCTAGTGCCCGATAAAATGGACTAGTTGCAAAGTCCGCATTTTTAGATCCCTCCACTGGTGATTTTCTTGAATCAATATCACCTTTCGTGAATTTGGATTCCCTGGCTAACACGAGTTGACCGTGATGATTTCGACATTCACACTCGTCTCGTGTGCTATGAACTTACTGTAACCACTTGTTGGTAAACCTCTTCTTGTGTGTTTTACCCAAGATGGTGCATCTGATTCTATTTAGGTTAAGTTGCATAATTGCCACCCAACAGACTCAGATAGTACAGTGTCATCCGAAGAAGCAAGTTGCACACATGGAACCTTATGTGTTCTTCTGGTGGGCAAAGATGCAAATTGAAATTGCACACTACGTGGCTAGATGTGACACTTGTAAACGTGTCAAGGCCATATATTTGAAGACTGCTGGTCCATTACAATCCTTACCTATCCCAACATGGAAAGGGGAAGATATTGTATGGACTTCATCATGGGATTATCCAGGACTACAAAAGGGTATGACTCTATCTGGGTTATTATTGATCGGCTTACGAAAATTTCTCATTTTCTGCCAGTCAAGACAGATCACCCGGTTACTGTCTATTCCCAATTGTACATTGCTCGTATTCTTAGTCTGCATGGTGTTCCCAAGACCATAGTGTCGGATCGTGGACCTCAATTTGTAGCCAAGTTTTGGGAAGAACTTCATAAATCCCTGGGTACTAAGTTGCTCCACAGTTCGGCCTATCATCCTCAAACCAGTGGACAGACTGAGTGAGTGAACCAAATACTTGAAGATATGCTGCGGGCATGTGTCCTGGACTTCTCACCAAAATGGGATGAATGTTTGCCTTTGGCGGAATTTTCATATAACAATAGCTATCAAGAAAGTATCAAGACGGCACCCTTCGAAGCGCTATATGGACGACGGTGTCGAACTCCGCTAAACTGGTCTGAACTTGGTGAAAGGTGCTTCTTTAGGCCTGATATGGTGAAAGAGGCTGAGGATAAGGTTCAGAAAATTATTTATAATATGAAGAAGGCACAAGCTCGTCAGAAGAGTTATGCAGACCGACGACAACAACCCTTATACTTTCTGGTACATTGGTCCATTCCTGGTGATTGAGCAATGTGAACCAGTGGCGTACCGACTTCAACTACCCGAAACATTGTCTGCTGTGCATAATGTGTTCCACGTGTCACAATTGAAGAAGTGTCTTCGGGTTCCTGATCGAACCGTTGAAATAACTGATGTTGTCCTGGAACCAGATTTAACATACTCGGAACATCCTATTCGAGTTCTGGATCAAAAGGACAGGGTTACCCGAAGAAAGACTCTCAAGTTCTACAAGATACTGTGGAACCAGCATTCTGAAGATGAAGCTACTTGGGAAACTCAAGATTTCTTGAATAAGAATTTCCCAGGCTTCCTAGCCTCATGTAAATTGTAAAGCCTGTATAGCTGTTGTAATAAAGAAGTAACCCCCACATCACCCCTGCCTTGCACCAAAACTTAGGAAATAAAAATGTGATGTGTTTCCTTTACCATTATCTACCCTAGGATCTTAATCTCGGGACGAGATTCTTTTATGGGGGGAAGGATGTAACACCCCTGGTGTTACTATAACTAAAACTTAAGCATGACATCATAAGCATTGGCATTGCATATGTTTGACACACCTAGAGTGCATTCACTAGGCCAAAAATTTCAAACAAGTTGTATTGTTTTAATGTTTTGCAAATAGGACCCTGGATAGGAAGCTTAACCCTAAGTAGGGATTAAAGGGGTAAAACTTAACCCAAGTTGAGAAAGCCTAAAAGCTTTAGGGTAAAAGTCATAAAATGACCCCAAGAATAAAGTTGAATCACCTTTATAACCTAAGATACCAGAAACCCTAATTGGAGCCCTGGTAAACCCTAAAACCAAACCCTAGGGGTCTATGTGCAAAAATAGTGCACATTTGGACTAAAGTGTGAAAACAACTATGTTAAAGCATCTTAAGTCATATGGTTCACAAAATTAGGGATTTGCAAGTGAAACCCTAAGTTTTGGGTTTATTTGCAAAAAGTACCACTTGGCCTCTATATAGCCTAAGTCTGAAATCAGTGTTGTGAGCACAACTTTGAGCCCTTGTAACTTTCAAATTAATGAAAATATGCCCTAGGTCACCACATAAAACTTATAGACCAAACATAGGAGAACAACTTTGTTTAAGGGTTCAAGCCATGATCTTATAAGAAATTGGGAGAAAAACCCAATTAAAGTTGGACTGTCAGGCTGTTTAAGTTCTGAATCTCAGACAAGCAGTGCAACTACATGCACTTTGGGCATGAATTAATACATGATCGAGCAAGTATTTGCCTAGGATTGCTATATCAAGATTATAGCTGGATCCTAGGGCTACAACTTTGCTAAAGAGTGTCGACCATGTTGATATATAAAATCAAGAGAAAATCATGCTCCAAAAGGCTCTGTCAGGCTGTCTGACGAACACTAGCCATGGTACAGTAACTCAATTGGGGATCAGATCGCCGCGTCAAAAATCTCACCGCCGACGACCCCTTCGCCGGTTTTCGTGCCGCGGGCGTGGGGAGTTCGCTCACCATGAAAAGATCTAGTTACGGATGTGTATGAACTATTGTGGCCTCGCTGTTCCCTGCCCTTCGCACCGGCGACGTGGCCATATGGCCGTCATCGGAGTTGCCGTGCCTCACCGCGGTTGTGCCACGCCCCAAGCTTCTCACCACGTCGTCACTAGCCGCACCAGCTCACCGATGGCCGCCGTAGCTCCTCAACCGGTGATCACCGGAGGAAGCGCCACGGTGGAAGCCACCCATCCCTTGCTCCAGTGTCCATGTTCCCTCTCCGACCGCCAGCACCCCTTGACCAAATTCGTCCCCAGCGCTCGATGCGCCTATAAATTGCATGCGCCATCAACTCCGTAGGGTAATAAGCTAACCAGCCACCCCGGATCAGCCGCAACCCTTCGCTAGAATCCACGAATTTTGAATTCGCCCCAAATCAGTCTCCGTCGCCGTGAAGAACAGCTTGCTGCGGCCAGCTCGATTCCGGTTAGCTCGCGTCCCTCTGTTTCTTGTTCTAGCATCCATAAGCACCCCGCGAACCCCTCGACCCATTCGATGCAACTGGACCACCACCCATCGCCAGGAACATCCTCATCCATCCGCAACCTTCACGGTCACCGTGGCCAGCACAATCCTGTTGATCATTAGTGAAATTAAGTTGGGGGAAAGGTTTGGGATGAGTCCAATTCCGTGTCCGTCGCTCGGGAACCCTAGTCGTTGCCCTATCCCGCCGGTCTAGGAGCTCGCCGGACTTCGGCCGCGCTCGACGCCGTCGTGGACTCAGCACAGTGAAGGATTAGAACTTGGAGGGGTTTTCTGTAGTATGTGAGAGACTCAGTGAAATAGTGATAGAACCCATTTATGGTTAGCCAAGAAACCGAGGTCCTTTTCGCAAAACCGCCAGAGCAGCGCGGGCGCGCGCATGAGCGCACTTCTGCTGTGGTTGGGCCGTCCTAGATTAGATTGGGTCCAGTACTATTCACAGATTTCCCTTTTCTTTTTCTTCCAGAGCCAAATAAATTCTAGAAAATGGTAGAAAAATCCTAAAAATGTCAAACTAATTTTCCTAGATTCCTTATTTCTCATAGTATTTAATAAAAATAATTTCATGATTTTTAGATTAAATAAGGAATTTTGGGGTATTTAAAGTAACTTAAAACATTAGTTTTGGATTTTTAGAAAATAGATAATAATCCCAAAATTGCCCAAACTTTTTATGTGAGCTTTTCACATTATTTAGAAGCCTTGGGTAGAGTTTGAATTGTTTTGGACTTTGTTTGATCACCAAACCCAAAACCACCCCCCTGCCCTATGAACTCCTTTACCGACTCCGGAAACCCTAAGTTCCCGGAATCCCGTGAAGGAAAGTTGTACTCAAGACTTAGTTAATAAATATTTATTATCTTTGCACTCTCACAAGCATTACATGGCATTCTTATATATATACCTATATGGTTATATTTAGAAAACGAAGAAGAGAGTGAAGTGACTCAAGAGAAGACACCACCACCTTTGGAATCTCGGGCAAGGACTTGGCTCTACTTCGACATCTGCGAGTCCGAGCCTGACTCACCTGTGAACAAAGGCAAGCCCCGGTGCATGCAACCCCTTTCCTTGTGTTTTTAAATACTTTTCGCACACTTAAGTCTAGTGAAATGTGCATTAGGTTCATAGGAATTGCTTGAAACCCTTTGATGCATTGCTTTCCTTGATATCCATACCTTTATAGATACTTCTATGAAGTATCAAAATATGATTTACAAAAATGCTTAGCCTTGCTTAGATCTTGTGGTTAGAGGTTGTCCTTAATTTATCTCGAGAAAGGATGGCTTCTACCTGCAAGAATATTTTCATTTGGAGCAATGGTGGGATCTTACTGCAAAGCTCCCTGTGATGCTCTTTTCATCCTTGGGAACAGAAACAATCCTAAGGATGGAAGTATGTAAATCGAGACTTGGGTTAGGAACAGGTGATGTTCTACCCAGGTTGATTAAGGATTAACGCGTATGTAGGCTTGATGATCGAGGACCCTTTAACTGGTCACATGCCTCGTCATGGGTAAGCCTTGCCTCGGGCAGACTAAGGCCGGAATAAGATAACACGAAATGGGCGTGGAGCGGTGGCGAGAGTAGCGTGTACCCTCCGTGGCAAGAGGCTGGACGGTGGTGTATCTGTGCTCTCGGTTTGCGTGAACCTGATCTGGTCTTAAGAACCCCGGTGGCGGGTTGACATATGCAAGGGTTAAGTGCTACATATGTCGTGTGATTGGAGATCCTCAGCTGAGTATAATCGATTCGGATCGCCGTACCTTCGCGGTTATGAAGACTTGGTCACTGCCCTGCAACCTAAAGTCAGGATGTGAACACTATGGATAAAAATGATGTTGTATGGATGAGATGTTGAAATTAGACTAGATGCAAATAGAGTCTATTAATACTTAATATGGCGTTAAAAGATTGAAAGTAAGGACTCACTTTAGTAAGCTGCTTCTGCAAAAGTATAAGTTGATTTTTGCTAAAGCCTCTCCTTGACTCCTATTTATCCAGCATACCCTTGAGAGTCTTTTCCTTAGTCGGGTAAGACTTGCTGAGTATTCCATACTCAGGGTTTATCCCTTTGTTGTTTTTAGGTGAGGAAGCGACAAAGTTTTGTTGCTTTTGCTCCAAGGTGGTATCTAATGAAGAAAAACAAGGATGAAGATACGGGAGGACGTGGTCCTCCACATAGGATCTTTTTGTTTGATAGTTATTGGGAGGAGTTTTTGCCTCCCTTGATATGTGTACTCAGCACTCGTTTATAGCTCTGGTCTGTAATAAGTAACTTGATCTTACTTTCTAAATAAATGTAAGTTTATGTAATTGCTTCCGCACTTCTATATCTCCGATGTTCTGTAATGTCTGCAAGACGGGTGAAACGTTCCTGGTAAGGTAAGGAAAGATACCGAACTTGTCAAGTGACTTAGGAACATCTACAGGGTGTCTGACGTCTGTTAGACAAGGACAACTGTAGGTGGGCCTAATTACTTGGGAGGTTCCGTCACAGCCTCCGCTCCGCCCGACCCAGGGCTCGGACTCGGGCTAAGCCCCGGAAGACGGCGAACTCCGCTCCGCCCGACCCAGGGCTCGGACTCGGGCTCAGCCCCAGAAGACGACGAACTCCGCTCCGCCTGACCCAGGGCTCGGACTCGGGCTCAGCCCCAGAAGACGACGAACTCCGCTTCGCCCGACCCCAGGGCTCGGACTCCGCCCTGGCCTCTGCCGAACAACCTCCGCCTCGCCCGACCCAGGGGCTCGGGCTCGGCCTCGGCCATGGAAGACAGACTCGACCCCGGCTTCGGAGGAGCCTCCACGTCGCCCGACCTAGGGCACAGGCCAGCCACGTCAACAGGAAGCGCCATCATCACCCTACCCCGAGCCGACTCGGGCCGCAGAGAACAAGACCGGTGTCCCATCTGGCTAGCTCCGCCAGATAGGCAATGATGGCGCCCCGCTAGCCCTGTTCCGACGGTGGCTCTCAGCTCCCTTACGGAAGCAGGGGGACGTCAGCAAGGACTCAACCGCTCCGACAGCTGTCCCTCCGCGAGGCTCCGTTGCTCCTCCGACAGCCACGACATCACACCAGCAGGGTGCCAAGATCTCTCCGGCTGCCACATTGGCATGTACTTAGGGCGCTAGCTCTCCCCCCGCTAGACACGTAGCACTCTGCTACACCCCCATTGTACACCTAGATCCTCTCCTTACGCCTATAAAAGGAAGGACCAGGGCCTTCTTAGAGAAGGTTGGCCGCGCGGGGACGAGGACAGGAAAGGCGCTCTCTTGGGGCCGCTCGCTTCTCTCACCCGCGTGGACGCTTGTAACCCCCTACTGCAAGAGCACCCGACCTGGGCGCGGGACGAACACGAAGGCCGCGGGATTTCCACCTCTCTCACGCCCGTCTCCGGCCACCTCGCTTTCCCCCCTTCGCGCTCGCCCACGCGCTCGACTCATCTGGGCTGGGGCACGCGGCACACTCACTCGTCGGCTTAGGGACCCCCCGGTCTCGAGACGCCGACAGTTGGCGCGCCAGGTAGGGGCCTGCTGCGTGCTAACGAACAGCTTCCCGTCAAGCTCCAGATGGGCAGTCTCCAGCAACCTCTCCGGCCCGGGACGGTGCTCCGTTTCGGGAGTCTTGAGTTCATGTCTTTCGACGGCAGCTATGACATGATACTCCTTCCACCGCCGCGCGACAACGACAATGGCGGCCGACAACCCGCCCGCCGGCGGCGGAATCGACGACATCTTCCCCGCGTGGTGGAAGAACAACATTCGAGCTCGCCCCGTCCTCTCCCCCGCCAACGGAGGAGGAGGCGGGGCAACCAAGGCCAAGCAGGAGGCCGCGCTTCGTCGGCTGTCGAACGAATCGACGTCCCCAGCGCCCCAACGAGGGGCGCGTCGGGCGTCGACCTCGCGTTTGAGACGAAGGCGAGCGTCGTCCCTCCGCGACACACCAATCCCGAGCAAGTGGACGACGCCAGCGCGCTCGCGGAGGGCTTGCAGGACGTCGCCCTCGTACCTAAGACGACGGTGCAATCAGTCCCCGACGTGACTATGTCGCTTCTCGTCGACCAAAAGGTACTGACTGATTCCCATCTTGCGTCATTTCGACTCGGCCTCAACCCGCCTAGCGACCTCGCTTTGGCGGGCGCTCTCGTTGAGGCGAGTGCAACCCCTCTGGGGTTTCGTATGCGGTCGCCTTGGGACCGATTGACGGACGTCTCGACCTACGGGCCCTCTGGGTCCGAGGAAGATGACGATCCCAGCATCTGTTGGGATTTCTCTGGATTTGGCAACCCCAGTGCCATGCGGGACTTTATGACCGCATGTGACTACTGCCTCTCCGACTGTTCCGACGGCAGCCGCAGCCTTGACGACGAGAACTGCGGCCCAAGCCACGAATGTTTCCACGTCGAGCTAGGGGATCCCTCCGAAGGCAACCATCTCGGCATGTCGGAGGACGGTGATCTCCCTAGGCCGGTGCCTCGCGCTGACATCCCGCGGGAGCTAGCTGTGGTCCCCGTTCCGGCGGGGGGTCATGACCCACAGCTCGAGCAAGTCCGCGGGGCGCAGGCCAGGCTCGACGAGGGAGCAGGAGCGCTTGAGTCGATCCGCCGGGACGTCGGGCAGGTATGGGCGGGCCAACCCCCGGCCGGAGAAATACGTCACCTGCCCCAGGGTTTCCAGCACCGCGTCGCCAACGACGTCAGGGTCAGGCCGCCACCCGCATCCAGCGGGGTCGGTCAGAACCTGGCAGCCGCAGCGATGCTCCTCCGCGCGATGCCGGAGCCATCAACCACCGAGGGTCGGCGAATCCAGGGAGAGCTCAAGAATCTCCTGGAAGGCGCTGCGGTCCGACGGGCCGAGAGCTCTGCCTCCCGAAGGCAGGGATACCCCTCGGAACCTCATGTCGCGACTTCCCGATTCATGCGGGAAGCCTCGGTCTACACCGGGCGCACGCGCAACACCGCGCCTGCGGCCCCGGGCCACCTCGGCAACGAGCACCATCGTCGCGACCGTCGGGCCCACCTCGACGAAAGGGTGCGCCGAGGCTACCACCCCAGGCGTGGGGGACGCTACGACAGCGGGGAGGATCGGAGTCCCTCGCCCGAACCACCCGGTCCGCAGGCCTTCAATCGGGCCATCCGACGGGCGCCGTTCCCGACCCGGTTCCGACCCCCGACTACTATCACAAAGTACTCGGGGGAAACGAGACCGGAACTGTGGCTCGCACACTACCGCCTGGCCTGCCAACTGGGTGGAACGGACGACGACAACCTCATCATCCGCAACCTCCCCCTGTTCCTCTCCGACACTGCTCGCGCCTGGTTGGAGCACCTGCCTCCGGGGCAGATCTCCAACTGGGATGACTTGGTCCAAGCCTTCGCCGGCAATTTCCAGGGCACGTACGTGCGCCCCGGGAATTCCTGGGACCTCCGAAGCTGCCGGCAACAGCCGGGAGAGTCTCTTCGGGACTACATCCGGCGATTCTCGAAGCAGCGCACCGAGCTGCCCAACATCACCGACTCGGATGTCATCGGCGCGTTCCTTGCCGGCACCACCTGCCGCGACCTGGTGAGTAAGTTGGGTCGCAAGACCCCCACCAGGGCGAGCGAGCTGATGGACATCGCCACCAAGTTCGCCTCTGGACAGGAGGCGGTCGAGGCTATCTTCCGAAAGGACAAGCAGCCCGAGGGCCGCCCACCGGAAGAGGCTCCCGAGGCGTCTACTCCGCTCGGCGCCAAGAAGAAAGGCAAGAAGAAGTCGCAAGCGAAACGCGACGCCGCCGACGCGGACCTTATCGCCGCCGCCGAGTACAAGAACCCTCGGAAGCCCCCCCGGAGGTGCTAACCTCTTCGACAAGATGCTCAAGGAGCCGTGCCCCTATCATCAGGGGCCCGTCAAGCACACCCTCGAGGAGTGCGTCATGCTTCGGCGCCACTTCCACAGGGCCGAGCCACCCGCAGAAGGTGGCAGGGCCCGCGACAACGACAAAAAGGAAGATCACCAAGCAGGAGAGTTCCCCGAGGTCCGCGACTGCTTCATGATCTACGGTGGGCATGCGGCGAATGCCTCAGCTCGGCGTCGCAAGCAAGAGCGCCGGGAGGTCTGCTCGGTGAAGGTGGCGGCGCCAGTCTACCTAGACTGGTCCGACAAGCCCATCACCTTCGACCAAGCTGACCACCCCGACCACGTGCCGAGCCCGGGGAAATACCCGCTCGTCATCGACCCCATCGTCGGTGACGTCAGGCTCACCAAGGTCCTGATGGACGGGGGCAGCTGCCTCAACATCATCTACGCCGAGACCCTCAGGCTCCTGCGCGTCGATCTGTCCTCCGTCCGAGCAGGCGCTGCGCCCTTCCACGGGATCATTCCTGGGAAGCGTGTCCAGCCCCTCGGACGACTCGACCTTCCCGTCTGCTTCAGAACGCCCTCCAACTTCCGAAGGGAGACTTTGACGTTCGAGGTGGTCGGGTTCCGAGGAACCTACCACGCGGTACTGGGGAGGCCATGCTACACGAAGTTCATGGCCGTCCCCAACTACACCTACCTGAAGCTCAAGATGCCGGACCCCAACGGGGTCATCACCGTCGGCCCCACGTACAAACACGCGTTCGAATGCGACGTGGAGTGCGTGGAGTACGCCGAGGCCCTCGCCGAGTCCGAGGCTCTCATCGCCGACCTGGAGAACCTCTCCAAAGAGGTGCCAGTCGTGAAGCGTCATGCCAGCAACTTCGAGCCAGCGGAGACAGTTAAGGCCGTCCCTCTCGACCCCAGTGGCGACACCTCCAAGCAGATCCGGATCGGTTCCGGGCTCGACCCCAAATAGGAAGCAATGCTCGTCGACTTTCTCCGCGCAAACACCGACGTCTTTGCGTGGAGTCCCTCGGACATGCCCGGCATACCGAGGGATGTCGCCGAGCACTCGCTGGATATTCGGGCTGGAGCCCAACCCGTCAGGCAGCCTCTGCGCCGATTCGACGAGGAGAAGCGCAGAGTGATAGGCGAGGAGATCCACAAGCTAATGGCAGCAGGGTTCATCAAAGAGGTATTCCATCCCGAATGGCTTGCCAACCCTGTGCTTGTGAGGAAGAAAGGGGGGAAATGGCGGATGTGTGTAGACTACACTGGTCTCAACAAAGCATGTCCAAAGGTTCCCTACCCTCTACCTCGCATCGATCAAATCGTGGATTCCACTGCTGGGTGCGAAACCCTGTCCTTCCTCGATGCCTACTCAGGGTATCACCAAATCCGGATGAAAGAGTCCGACCAGCTCGCAACTTCTTTCATCACGCCCTTCGGCATGTACTGCTATGTCACCATGCCGTTCGGTTTGAGGAATGCGGGCGCGACGTATCAGCGGTGCATGAACCATGTGTTCGGCGAACACATCGGTCGCACAGTCGAGGCCTACGTCGATGACATCGTAGTCAAGACAAGGAAGGCTTCCGACCTCCTCTCCGACCTTGAAGTGACATTCCGATGTCTCAAAGCGAAAGGCGTCAAGCTCAATCCCGAGAAGTGTGTCTTCGGGGTGCCCCGGGGCATGCTCTTGGGGTTCATCGTCTCCGAGCGAGGCATCGAAGCCAACCCGGAGAAGATCGCAGCTATCACCAGCATGGGGCCCATCAAGGACTTAAAAGGCGTACAGAGGGTCATGGGATGTCTCGCAGCCCTGAGCCGCTTCATCTCACGCCTTGGCGAAAGAGGTCTGCCTCTGTACCGCCTCTTAAGGAAGGCCGAGTGTTTCGCTTGGACCCCTGAGGCCGAGGAAGCTCTCGGGAACCTGAAGGCGCTCCTTACAAAGGCGCCTATCTTGGTGCCCCCAGCTGATGGAGAAGCCCTCTTGGTCTACGTCGCCGCGACCACTCAGGTGGTTAGCGCCGCGATTGTGGTCGAGAGGCAAGAAGAGGGGCATGCATTGCCCGTTCAGAGGCCAGTTTACTTCGTCAGCGAGGTACTGTCCGAAACCAAGATCCGCTACCCAAAAGTTCAGAAGCTGCTGTATGCAGTGATCCTGACGAGGCAAAAGTTGCGACATTACTTCGAGTCTCATCCGGTAACTGTGGTGTCATCCTTCCCCCTGGGGGAGATCATCCAGTGCCGAGAGGCCTCGGGCAGGATCGCAAAGTGGGCGGTGGAAATCATGGGCGAGACAATCTCGTTCGCCCCTCGGAAGGCCATCAAGTCCCAGGTATTGGCGGACTTCGTAGCCGAATGGGTCGACACCCAGCTGCCGACGGCTCCGATCCAACCGGAGCTCTGGACCATGTTTTTCGACGGGTCGCTGATGAAGACGGGAGCCGGCGCGGGCCTGCTCTTCATCTCGCCCCTCGGGAAACACCTACGCTACGTGCTACGCCTCCATTTCCCGGCGTCCAACAATGTGGCTGAGTACGAGGCTCTGGTCAACGGATTGCGGATCGCCATCGAGCTAGGGGTCAGACGCCTCGACGCCCGTGGTGACTCGCAGCTCATCATCGACCAAGTCATGAAGAACTCCCACTGCCGCGACCCGAAGATGGAGGCCTACTGCGATGAGGTTCGGCGCCTGGAAGACAAGTTCTACGGGCTCGAGCTTAACCACATCGCTCGGCGCTACAACGAGACTGCGGACGAGCTGGCAAAAATAGCCTCGGGGCGAACGACGGTTCCCTCGGACGTCTTCTCCCAGGATCTGCATCAACCCTCCATCAAGATCAACGACACGCCCGAGCCCGAGGCAACCTCGGTCCAACCCGAGGTACCCTCGGCTCAGCCCGAGGCGTCCTCGGTTCAGCCCGAGGTACCCTCGGCCCCCGAGGGCGAGGCACTGCACGTCGAGGAGGAGCAGAACGGGGCCACGCCTGATCGAAATTGGCAGACCCCGTACCTGCAATATCTTCGCCAAGGAGAGCTACCCCTCGACCAAGCCGAGGCTCGGCGGGTAGCGCGACGCGCCAAGTCGTTCGTCTTGCTGGGCGATGAGGAGGAGCTCTACCACCGCAGCCCCTCGGGCATCCTCCAGCGATGCATCTCCATCGCCGAAGGTCAGGAACTCCTGCAAGAAATACACTCGGGGGCTTGCGGCCATCATGCAGCGCCTCGAGCCCTTGTCGGGAATGCTTTCCGGCAAGGCTTCTACTGGCCAACGGCGGTGGCTGACGCCACTAGAATTGTCCGCAGCTGCGAAGGGTGCCAATTCTATGCGAAGCAGACCCACCTGCTCGCTCAGGCTCTGCAGACGATACCCATCACCTGGCCCTTTGCTGTATGGGGTCTGGACCTCGTCGGTCCCTTACAGAAGGCGCCCGGGGGCTACACGCACCTGCTGGTCGCCATCGACAAATTCTCCAAGTGGATTGAGGTCCGACCCCTGAACAGCATCAGGTCCGAGCAGGCGGTGGCGTTCTTCACCGACATCATCCATCGCTTCGGGGTCCCAAACTCCATCATCACCAACAACGGTACCCAGTTCACCGGCAGAAAATTCTTGGATTTTTGCGAGGATCACCACATCCGGGTGGACTGGGCCGCCGTGGCTCATCCCATGTCGAATGGGCAAGTAGAGCGTGCCAACGGCATGATTCTACAAGGGCTCAAGCCCCGGATTTACAACGACCTCAACAAATTCGGCAAGCGATGGATGAAGGAACTCCCCTCGGTGGTCTGGAGCCTGAGGACAACGCCGAGCCGAGCCACGGGTTTCACGCCGTTCTTCCTGGTCTACGGGGCCGAGGCCATCTTGCCCACTGACCTGGAATACGGCTCCCCGAGGACGAGGGCCTACAACTAACAAAGCAACCAAGCTAGCCGAGAAGAATCGCTGGACCAGCTGGAAGAGGCTTGGGACAAGGCCTTACTACACTCGGCGCGGTACCAGCAGTCCCTGCGACGCTACCACGCCCGAGGGGTCCGGCCCCGAGACCTCCAGGTGGGCGACCTGGTGCTTCGGCTGCGGCAAGACGCCCGAGGGAGGCACAAGCTCACGCCCCCCTGGGAGGGGCCATTCGTCATCGCCAAAGTTCTGAAGCCCGGAACGTACAAGCTGGCCAACAATCAAGGCGAGATCTACGGCAACGCTTGGAACATCCAACAGCTACGTCGCTTCTACCCTTAAGATGTTTTCAAGTTGTTCATATACCTCGCACCCACGCAAAGTTTAGTCATCAAGGAAGGGTCGGCCTCGCCTCAGCAAAGCCCGACCCTCCCTCGGGGGCTAAAAGGGGGGGACCCCCTCTGCGTCGAAATTTTCCTCGAAAAAAGATCTCTTTTAGCAGAATATCTTTCGTGCTTTTTGACTACTTCGAAAAGCGGATCCTGAAAACGACGGAGTACACGTAAGCAGCCAAGGCTGACCGAGCCGAGGGACTCCTACGCCTCCGGGATACGGATACCTCACTCATCACCTTCTGCGATAAGTAACTCACATTCGGATAAAGTGATTCCGCGGACCGAACAAGTCTTTATGTTCGGAAGCTCTTCTGCCGAAGCGATCCTTTAAGCCTTCTCGACTGAATCGGTGATAGGGCCTCATGGACGGGTGAAAGTACGCGTAAGCGGCAAGGCCGACCGAGCCGAGGGACTCCCACGCCTCCGGGATACGGATACCTCACTCATCACCTTCCGCGAGAAGCAACTCTCGCTCGCACAAACATCCCTGTTACCGACAAAAAAGTCCAGATACTCGAAATAAGAGGAAAAGAGACACAGCTTTACAACGCAGCGAGGGTGTGTTTTCTGGCCTCAGCGGCCGCAGAAGGCACACGCTACAAGACAATCTGATCCTGCAGGCTCGGGTCTTCACGCTGGAAGGGGGCTGTAGCACCCTCGGCATCGACGACACCTTCAGCGAGGTCCGACCCAGCCTCGGACGGCGACGCGGTCCAGGGACTTCTCTGGGAATCTGGCCCGAGCAGGCGGCTCGGCCAGTTTCCCCAGGGGCCTCGGCCAACCATCTTCCAAGGGCGCCAGCCTGGTCCGAGGCCTCGGCTGATCAACTCCGGCATCGGTCCCGCTGACGGACAACCCGGCTAGGCTCCGGCCAACCAGGTTTTCATTTTCGAGCCAACTCCGCCTCTGTTCGTGCTGATATCGCTACCCCTGGCCTCGGCTCGTCGAAGAGCGGCCAAGGGGTCTCTTTAACTAAGCTAGAGGAGCCTCAGACAACAAGGCCGATCGAGCCGAGGGACTCCTACGCCTCCGGGATACGGATACCTCACTCGTCACCTTGACACGGGGCGACTCATGCTTAGTGAAGCGGTTCAGATAATCAACAGGCGAGACTTAGTGCTCGAAAATGAGGAAAAGACACGGCTCCGTGCCAAAATTACATACATGTTCAGGCCTCGACAGCCACAATGAACAAAGACACCGGCATTCAAGGTGCCATTACAAACGGAACTCCGGTTCCCCCTCCGCAGGTACGAACAACCCCACTCCATGGGGGAAGGCCTGCGGAGCAACGGAAGACCGACGAACGGCGCGCCGCCACCTGCTCCAGCAGCGGCGACGACGACGACTTCTGCTCTGGGGGGCCGAACAGCGGCAGCACTGACCTCAGGGCGGATGCTGCTGCCAGGAGGCCCCCGCCCATGCCAAAACTCGTAAGGCAAGGACGGGCAGAAGGCCGTAGAGTTGGAGGTCGGTCCGTGGCCAGCCTTGGCTATCACGCCGGCGGAAGAACCTCTTCTAGCTGCCGTGGCAGACGCCGGCGCCGCGAGCGGCTCCGAAGCCACTCGCGTCCGAAAGCCGGGCACGCTGCAGCTGCCAGCGCCACGGACGACAACCGCTCCTCCCCCCATCACTGAGTGAAGGAGCGGGCCACCGCCCACGCAGGGGCCGACCCCAACTCGGCACACTCCCCTCCCCAGCCTTGGTGATGAAAATCCTTGAGGCTGAGGGAGGGGGAGGGGCCGCAGCCCGGCTCGCTTTCCCCCACCATCAAGCTGGAGGTCACTGTGGGGGATAGATATCCCCTGGGTCCACTAAAGAAGTAAAAGGCCTCACGAAAGGCCCAAGGGCCCAACAATTCGTAAGGTCATTCTTTCGTAGGCCTAGGGAAAGGCAACCAACAAAGAAGAGAAGACGCGAGACTGGACTGGTGCAAACCCGGACGGCCCACAACGTCGAACGAATGAATCGCAACAGAGACCCGACTTTCCCGCGCTGAAGCCCCAAGGCAACGGAGCCATGCGAGGATAAGTCGGCGAAGATTACGTAGGGATAAACTCAAGAGGTTCACTATCTTTTAGCTACTTGATGTTATCATATCACATGTACTGCCCCACGGTCGAGTATATAAGGCCTAGGGGGCACCCCTTCAGATCGATCGACCCTGTTTTACTTAGCCACCCACGTAAACTCTCTGCGCCCTCTATCCAGAGAACCCTCTTGTAACCACGCTCATATACTCACCAGGACGTAGGGTGTTACGCACTTCTAAGCGGCCCGAACCTGCAAATCTTGTCCATTGTCCCTCGTGCGATCGGCACGAACCATTTTGCTACAGTCGTTGACACCGTCCTACTCCTAAAAACACCTTGAGGGGCAACCCCGGGTGTGCGGTCGGACCCAAAACACCGACAGCTGGCGCGCCAGGTAGGGGGTGTGTCGACGATCCAAGCTAGCTCAATGGCCGTCACCTTCCACAGCAAGATCACCGTGCGTCCCGGATTTGTATTCTGCTTCGGGACAATCTCATCTGTGGCGGACGAAGAAGGAATTCTACACCGCATCGCAGATCTGCCGAAAAAGAAGTTTCCTCCAACAAACTCCGAAAATGCTGGAAGGACGCTACCTCCGGCTCTTCGGAAAAAGATCGTCTCCGGGGAGGCTGGAGCTAGAAGCTCGCTGACCCGGAAGACCCCGCTGTCTACTTCCCCGACGAAAGAATGGACACGGGTCGTGAGAAAGAAGGAGACCAGGGAGAGGCAAGTCGTTCTTCCCGTTCCTCCGGCCTCAAAGGAGAACGGAAAGAAAGTCGCCGCGACAGCAGTACCGTTCTACCCCGACGTCCTCTTCATCGGGAGAGCAGAGTCGCCCGCCGTCTCTGACGATGAACCGACCGCGCCTGGAGAAGAACCACCTCAGCGAGAATCCCGCCGACGAAGGAACCGACGCAGGAACGTTCGACGACATCATGCAGCCGAAGAACGGGATCCGGAGCAGCCTGTCTCGCGAGACGAGGTTTCAGAGATAGGAGAAACTCCGGAAGAACGCGTCTTCAGGGAACGAAGGAACTCCCGACGACGTGATCGCCGGCGGACTCAGGAGCAAGCCGAGCAAGATGCAAGGCAACGACGCGAGAATCCGCTCTTCGGGCGCAACCTGAACCCCGACTTCGCCCGAGCTATGAACACGCCGAGCGAAGTCGGAGGCGTTCTAGCTCGGATAGCTGACGGACTTCCTCGGACTCCCGACGCCGAAGGATACCGACGCCTGTTCACTCAGGCGGCCAACCATCTTCTACCACTCGCTCACCCGCCGAACGATTTGCGACACGCCATCAACAGTCGCCGAGACGCGCGAAGCTCTATCAATGCTTCGCGCGAACGGCGGCATGAGAACGAAATTCGCCGTCGGGAGGAGTATGACCGAGATCATGGCTTCCCGACTCAAAGCCAGGCCACCCGAACTGAGTCGGCGACAGCCTCAACTGGCGGTACCACCCGGGGACGGTCGAGGAACCACCACCGCCACTCCCCTCCCCGGGACAGACGTCATCCCCGGCGACAGGAGGACACGTGCGGAGTATCCGCCCTTACTCCGCGCCTTAGGGCCATCCAATGGCCTCCCAACTTCAAGGTATCCAATGTCGACAAATATGAACCTAAGCAGGATCCAGGGGGTTGGTTAGCCGTCTACACCACCGCTGCTCGGGCTGCCGGAGCCTCCGAAGACGTCATGACCGCGTATTTGCCCATCGTCCTTGGGCAAGATGCGCTGCAGTGGCTACGACATCTACCCCGACACTGCATCGACGACTGGGGAGACTTCAGTCGACGTTTCACCGCCAACTTCCAGTCTCTCTCCGACAAGCCAGCGCAACCATGGGACCTCAAATCCATCAAGCGCCGGGGGGATGAGACTCTCCAGTCATACCTTAAAAGGTTCCAGACCATGAGAAACTGCATCCCCGAGGTCACGGAGGCGGCCGTGATCGAGGACTTCTATAGAGGATCTAATGACTCGGCTTTCGTCCGAGCCATACTACAAAAGGCGCCGACTACCTCCGAGGAGCTGTTCCGGGAAGCCGACCTCTACATCACCGCCGACGAGCGGGCCCAGGATCTCATCGGAGGAGCAAAGCCCACACCGGCAGCACCACGACGCGACGCGAACCAGCCACCCGACAAACGCTGGGAGAAGAGGCCTCGTGAAGAAGTACACGCCGCCGGACCACCCGCCTCTCGCGCCCGAGGAGGGCCTCGCGGAGGCGAGCGCACGCTGGACGACATCCTCGACGCCCAGTGCCCGTACCACAAGGACATGCGCCATACTCTCCGTAACTGCCGGGACTTCAAGCACTCCGTCGGACATGGCCGACCCTTCCAACCCCTACCACCTCCTCCGCCGAGGGGAGGACCAGGTGAACCACGACAGCCCCATCAGCCGGAGGAGGGGGGAGGAGGAGCTTTCCCATGCGTTGACAGGGAGGTCAACGTCATCTTCGGCGGACATGGGTCGCAGGAGAACAAAAGACAACAAAAGCTCAACGACCGCCAGATACTGGTGGCGACCACCGGCCCTCCCGCCCCATACCGGTGGTCGGAGCACCCGATCACTTTCACTCGGGAGGATCAATGGCTCAACTTTGACCATCCAGGCAAATACCCGCTCCTCGTTGATCTGGTGATCCGAGAGAGCCGGGTAAAGAAGGTGCTAGTGGACGGGGGGAGCAGCATCAACGTCACCTTCCCCCGTACGCTCCAAGGCTTGGGAGTTCACCTCAAAGAGCTCCATGAGTCAGACACTCCTTTCTTCGGCATCGTGCCGACGGAAGGGGAATACCCGCTGGGCCACATCTACATGCCGGTCACCTTTGGGACTCCGGATAACTACAGAACCGAGTTCCTGAGGTTCGAGGTGGCGAACTTCGACTGCGGGTACAACGCCATCATCGGAAGGCCGGGGCTAGCCAAATTCATGGCCATCCCGCACTATACATACATGATACTGAAGATGCCAGGACCGCAAGGAATCATAACTGTGCGCGCCGATTTCCAAGGCGCCGCAGAATGTTTCCGAGTGGCCATCCAAGCAGCCCTCACCACCAAGCCGTCAACGGTTCCTTCCACACCGGCGAACTCTAAGCCTGAGGAAGACCTCGCCGTACCGGCAAACGAAGCTCAGGCCGTGACCTCTATGCGGCCGACTGAAGAAACCAAGCGGATCAACTTGGGGTTTGCTGATGAGCGCAAGACGGCCATCATCAGCTCCAGTTTGAATGACAAATAGGAAAGCGCGCTCGTCCAGTTCCTGCAAGATAACCGAGACGTATTCGCATGGCAACCTGCGGATATGCCGGGAGTCCCGAGGGAATTGGCCGAGCACAAATTGAAAGTCTATCCCCAAGCGAGGCCGATCCGGCAAAAGCTGCGTCGTTTCACGCTCGACAAGAGAGAGGCCATTCGTGCCGAGTTAGCTCGCTTGGTCGCGGCTGGATTTATTAGAGAAGTATTACACCCTGAGTGGTTAGCCAACCCTGTTCTTGTACTCAAAAAGAATAAAGTGGATTGGCGCATGTGCGTCGACTATACTGATCTCAACAAACACTGTCCGAAGGATCCCTTCGGGCTCCCGAGGATAGATCAGGTGGTGGATTCCACCGCTGGGTGTTCTGTGCTGTCTTTCTTAGACTGCTACTCCGGGTATCATCAGATTAGTTTGGCAAAAGAAGACGAGGAAAAAAACGGCGTTCATCACCCCGTTTGGTGCTTTCTGTTATACCTCCATGCCGTTCGGCCTCAAAAACGCTGGAGCGACTTATCAGAGGGCCATTCAAACATGCTTAGCCGATCACTGGGGCAAGCGTGTGGAGGCTTACGTAGATGACGTGGTGATCAAAACGGAGAATCCGGAAAACTTCATCGAAGACTTACAGCTGGTTTTCAACAGCCTGAGAAGATATAGATGGAAGCTCAATCCCGAAAAATGTGTTTTCGGGGTACCAGCAGGAAAGTTGCTCGGATTTATTGTCAGCCACCGGGGAATTGAGGCTAATCCAGATAAGATTGAAGCTATCATGAAGATGGAAGCTCCTCGGTCGCAAAAGAAGGTTCAGCGACTCACCGGATGTATGGCAGCCCTGAGCAGATTCATATCCAGGCTGGGAGAAAAAGGTCTGCCATTTTACAAACTACTCAAGAAGGTGGATAAGTTCCAATGGACTTCAGAAGCACAAGAAGCTCTAGACGCACTGAAGAAATTCCTGACAACACCACCAGTACTGAAACCGCCCCGGCGAGCTACGCCGACTCAACCGGCTGAAGATTTGCTGCTATATATCTCTTGCACGACTCACGTAGTAAGCACTGCGTTGGTAGTCGAGCGAGTGGAAGAAGGGCATGCCTATCCAGTACAACATCCTGTTTACTTCATCAGTGAGGTTCTAAGCCCATCGAAGAAAAAGTATCCTCAGGTTCAGAAGCTATTATATGCAGTACTTCTAACTACCCGCAAGCTGCGTCACTACTTTGACGATCACAAAGTCATAGTAGTTACTGGTTTTTCAATAGGGGATATTCTTCACAACAAGGAAGCCATTGGCCGAATAGCCAAGTGGGCTTGCGAGTTGGGATCCCATGATATCGAGTTCCGACCTCGCACTGCCATCAAAACTCAAGCACTGGTCGATTTCGTATCAGAGTGGACAGAACAGCAAGTTCCAGACAATCCAGAAACGACAGAAGTATGGCGAATGTATTTTGATGGCTCGCTGAAGCTGCAGGGAGCAGGAGCAGGGATTCTCTTCACTGCACCTGGAGGCGAGCACCTCAAGTATGCTCTCCAGTTGCTATTCCCGGCCTCTAACAACGCAGCCGAGTATGAAGCTTTGATACACGGATTAAACATCGCCATATCACTGGGCGTCAAGAGACTGATGGTGTATGGAGATTCTCTGGTAGTCATCAGTCAGATAAACAAGGAATGGGATTGTTCAAGTGATTCAATGGGAAAATACTGCGCCGTCGTCCGAAAGCTAGAAGATAAATTCGAGGGTCTGGAGTTTCATCATATAGAAAGAGATCGGAACACGGCGGCCGATGTACTGTCCAAGCTCGGATCTGGTCGGACTCAGGTCCCGCCCGGGGTCTTCATGCAAGAAATTCTCCAGCCGAGCATCTCGACGGATCAAAAAGAAGAGTGCAACATCATAGATCAACCCGAGTCAGACTCTGATGACTGGAGACAACCGATTATTAAGTATATAAAGAATGAAGAAGAACCAGATGACAAGAACTCGGCAGAACGCATTGCCAGACAATCAGCTCACTATACACTCATTGGGGAGGTATTATACAGGAGGGGCGCGTCAGGTGTCCTCATGAAGTGCGTTCTCCCGTCCACCGGGAAGCAACTTCTGGAGGAAGTCCATGCAGGGCAGTGTGGAGTACATGCAGCATCCAGAACACTAGTCGGGAAGGTTTTCAGGTCAGGATTCTATTGGCCGACGGCGAAGAACGATGCAGCCAAGTTAGTTCAGAGATGCGAAGCTTGCCAATACCTGTCAAAGCAACAGCACATGCCAGCACAGCAGCTACAGACCATACCAGTAACTTGGCCTTTCGCATGCTGGGGATTGGATATGATTGGACCTTTCAAGAAAGCTCAAGGAGGATACACCCATGTATTAGTGGCAATTGACAAATTCACTAAATGGATAGAGTTCCAGCCCATTGCCTCTTTAACCTCTGCTAAAGCCGTGGAATTCATACAAAGCATAATATTCAGATTCGGGATACCAAACAGTATCATCACTGACTTGGGATCCAACTTCACCAGTTCAGAATTCTTTGACTTCTGCGAGCAAAAAAGCATTCAGATCAAGTATGCATCTGTAGCCCATTCGAGAGCCAACGGGCAGGTTGAGCGAGCCAACGGAATGATATTGGAGGCACTCAGGAAAAGGGTCTTTGATAAGAGCGAGAAATTCGCAGGAAAATGGATAAGAGAATTGCCTTATGTTCTTTGGAGCTTGAGAACCCAACCTAGCCGGGCCCTGCATGGAAACACTCCTTTCTTCATGGTCTATGGGTCGGAGGCAGTGCTACCTGCTGATCTCAAGTTTGGGGCGCCAAGATTGATCTTCGAAAGCATAGCAGAAGCCGAAGCCACCAGGCTGGAGGATATTGATGTACTTGAGGAAGAACGACTGAATGCAGTAATCCAATCAGCACGATACCAGCAAACTCTAAGGCGCTACCACGACAAAGCTGTGCGGCAACGTTTCTTTTCGATAGGAGACCTCGTCCTCCGCCGAATTCTAACGGGGGAGGGACGGCACAAGTTATCACCCTTATGGGAAGGGCCTTTCATAGTAGCAGAGGTCACTCGGCCCGGATCATATCGCCTCACCCAGATGGATGGCACAGAAGTTGGGAACTCCTGGAACATAGAGCACCTCTGAAAGTTTTACCCCTAGCTGTATTTCAAAACAGCCGGGGCGACCATGTATTCTGTATAATGGAAATACGTCATCAATAAAGAGAAATTTCAATAAGATACTCGGCTCGTTTACGATTGACTTGCATTCTTACTTAACTCGGGGTGACCACTATGCCCTACAAACGGAGCAATCGACTTAAGTCGGCAACGACTTAAGGCGGTGCAACATGCTCACGCTTACTTAACTCGGGGTGACCACTATGCCCTACAAACGGAGCAATCGACTTAAGTCGGCAACGACTTAAGGCGGTACAACATGCTCACGCTTACTTAACTCGGGGTGACCACTATGCCCTACAAACGGAGCAATCGACTTAAGTCGGCAACGACTTAAGGCGGTGCAACATGCTCACGCTTACTTAACTCGGGGTGACCACTATGCCCTACAAACGGAGCAATCGACTTAAGTCGGCAACGACTTAAGGCGGTGTAACATGCTCACACTTACTTAACCCAGGGTGACCACTATACCCTACTAGCGGAGCTATCGGCTAAAGTCAGTGGTGGCTCAAGTCGGTGCAGTTTACTCGCGCTTGCGCAACCCAAGGGATGACTTCCATATCCCGGAAGCAAACTTCATAATCATCATGCAGCGTTACCACAAATTTGCAATTCGGATACAATAAGAGAGTGACGATGTCATTCGAATGATAAGCCGATAACCTCTAACGAGTACTTGATCATGCTAACCGCGCGCTAATAGCACGCGAAATGTTTCTTTATTTTCCAATGTCTTTCTCAGGAACGACTGACGAAGAAGGGCGATTCGAGGAATCGGGGGCAGCATTCACATCGGCTCTTATATCTTCAGGGACAACCACGCCGGGTCTTCTCATCAAGATTCGCCCCGCCCGAATAGCCTTGTCCAGGGCTTTATCACGCTGAGCTTTGAAAGTGACAGCAGTTTCTTCGGCAACTCTAGTAGCCAGCTGAGCAGCTTCTAACTCCTGAGCAATGGATTTCTTAGAAGCTCGGAGTCCCTTGATGGTGGCATCCTTTGCTGATAGCAACTGTGTAAGGCGGGTCACTTCGTCCGAAGATTCTTGCAGCTGACGACGCTGATTGTCCAGTTCTTCCATCCTAAAACGGTGGCTCCTCTCCAAGATGGTTAGCGAGTTGCTGGAATCTCGGTACAATCTGTCCAGATTGTCGCGAGAAGCAGCAAGGATGCGTTTTTCTTCCTACAAGCGAAAATCAACTCATTCAGAATCCAAGAGCATGATAAGGCGAAGCACGGTTTCGTAAGTTACCTTTTCAGAGTCAAGCTGAGCATGAAGAGAAGAACTCAGAGCGTTGGCGTCATCCAAAGCCGCGGAGACCTGACTCAATTCAATCTGGCTCTGAGAATACTTCTCCTCGAAGTCAGCGCACCGTCGAGCCATTTCAGCTTGATCTTGGGAATGTTTTTCTTCAAGAACTGTAATCTGCCGAGTCATCCCTATCAAGAGGTATTCAAACGAAATGAGGTCAGAAGGTAAAACAATCCACGAACAAGAACAAAGAAGAAGAAGAAAGGACACTAACCAGCATTAGTTGCCTCCAACTCGGATACACGACGATGAAGCAACACCGGATTCCAACGCTCAAGAGATAAAGCCACTTCCGGGATGGAAGCACCCTGCGATTTCAGCTGACTGGCCATTCCATCCACCAAAGCCTGATAAGAAGAGCGGATGAACATAAGGACAACAATTCAGGCAACGTAAAAGATCAAACTAAAGAGCAGCACAGCACCTGGAGGTTGGAAAAGAGCGAAGGGATCCCCAAGTCAGGAGAAATCAGCTGGTAACCAGGTGCCAGACCACCACCCGAAGCAGCTTGCAGCAGACCAGCAGGAACGAGCTCAGTACATTCAACAGAGCCTAACGCCAGACCAGTGGGGATGCTGCCCTCTAAAGCGACCCCCTGATCCGGAGTTTGGGCCACCACCATACCGCCAGAGTGTGGAGGTGAACCTGCATGAACGTCCATGGAAGTGCAGGAAGGAGACCTCGCTCGGACACCCTCGGGGGCTGGGTCAAAATTGGCACTGCCCACTTGAGCTGGATCATCACCGGCAACACCCTCGGGGGCTGGGCAGTGGCTTATACTCCTCACCCGAGCTAAGTCTTCCCCGGCAACACCCTCGGGGGCTGGGCACGTGTTAGCACTATTCAAGGGGTCCAAGCTCTCTGCCGTGACCACCTCTAAGGTTGACAGGCCTTCAGCTACTTCCATGGGATCAGGACAATCCAAGTCAGCATCCCGACCCTCGAGATCATGCTCTAAGGTCGACGAGGCACGGGATGACCTCAGCCCAGCATCTGGCACGACTGCACAAGTCTCTGTTGCATCAACATCCACAGGTTCCGACAACAAGTTCTCCGGGACCATATCCTCTAGAGTTTGATCAAAGTTGGCCATGGACAGTTCTTGCAGACCAATAAGGGCAGACAAAGCAGGAGAGGGAACTCCACTACTTCCACCGCTAGCGACGAACTGCCGACTGTTTTTCCGAGTTAATGGAGTTTCATTTTCTTCCTCCTCATCTTCCACAGTAATAGCGCAAACAGCATCCTCATTGGGGTCAGCAGCAGGCAGAGCACACCCATTGGGATCAATGTCAGCAAGGCCAGTTGCAGTCATTTCTTCAGCAGCAGGAGCTAAGGTACTGGCGTCCTCGTCAAAGCTGGATACTCGCCGGAGGCGTCTTCTCTTCTTCTTCTGCTCATCAGCAGAAGGCTCAGGATGACTAGTTCGACTAGGGCGCTTCGGGCGAGTACTGATAGGTTTCGGGACATCCAAGGTTGTATCAACCTCTGGAAGGGGCACCACTGCCAACGTACCATCAGGAGCAGCATCAGATGAATCCTCAGCCAGCAGATCAAGCATGTCATTTATGTCTGCATCACTAGGGTTCAGGGGCACTTCAAAATAGATCTGCCGCTCATCATCAGGTATCTCCCCGAGCGAAGCAACCAAAGTACGGACCTCTTCAGCAGAGGGTCGCACTCTAAGACCCAAATTGCTATCAGTCACGGGCGGATTGGACACAAAAAGGGTGAAAGCTTTGGGAGAAGGTAGGTTCCAAGCCGAGTATGCCACTGGAGCACCAACGTTTGAAACTTTACCCCTGAGGATCATCTCAAGTCGGCTTACCAAGTCAACAGAAGGAATTCTCCTATTGGTAACTCGGGTTGAGTCGGCCAGCCCTCGATAAAGATATGCCGGATAGGCCCTGTCTTTCAGCGGCTGAATGTTTTTGAAAACAAAATCTGTGACCACAGCTTCGGCAGTCAGACCTCTCTCTTTCAGTAATCCGACTTCTGTAAGCAACACGCCTGCCTCGGTCACTTCTTGATCCGTGGGAGACTCAGTCCAACTCGGAGTACGAACGTCTGGCTGTCTTCCTGACCGGGAGGGGAGAGAATTTCCATAGTTATCAACTATAAACCACTCCAGACGCCAACCTTTAATGCTGTCTTTGAGGGGTATCTCGAGATACTCGGTCTTCCGCCCACGACGCATCTCCAAACTGGCACCTCCGACCAACTGATGTTGCCCCCCGGCCATCCCAGGACGGCAGTGATACAGATACTTCCATAAACCGAAATGCGGCAGCACGCCGAGATAAGCTTCGCAAAGGTGAACGAAAATAGAGATTTGGAGAATGGAATTAGGGTTCAAATGAGTCAGGTTGATGTGATAAAAATCAAGGAGGCCACGGAAAAAAGGAGATATGGGAAGGCCGAGGCCGCGGAGAAGGAAAGGAGCGTAAACTACTGACTCGTGGGTATCTTCGGTTGGGACAGTAGTCCCGTGGCAAACCCGCCAAGAACAGAGTTCCCGCGGAGGAAGAACCCCGATGGAGACAAGACGGAGGAGCTCAGCTTCGGAAATAACAGACATATGGTTACCTGCGAAGGGTAACTGACTGTTGGGGTCGATTGCGGGGATCACTGCAGCAGACGAGTTCGCAGTTTTCCTCTTGGGCGCCATCTTGCTTCTCGCTGGCAAACAGAGTAGGAGGCGAGTGGCGGAGAAGATTCAGATGCGGAAATGCAAGAACTAGGGCACGGAAAGCAAAGGCGGCTAAAAGCGCGACTCTTAAGGGATATTCTTGAGCCAGATACCCTTTCAAAAAATGCCCAGTCATCACCCGACGGTTATTTCCGAAATCCCAGCATGCCACGTGGATATCCGACAGTTATTTCCAAGAAAGCCGACGTGCCACTTCATCACTCGGTTATTATCCTCAAAGTAACTCGTGAAGCTGGCTATCACTCGGCGTTGCCTCTAAAACGCCGACCACGTGTTCAATCGCTCGGCGTTGCCTCTAAAATGCCGACGCCGACCTCCAATCACTCGGCGTGTCCTCTAACACGCCGACTACGTGTTCAATCGCTCGGCGTTACTTCTAAAATGCCGACGCCGACCTCCAATCACTTGGCGTGGCCTCTAACACGCCGACCACGTATTCAATCGCTTGGCGTTACTTCTAAAATGCCGACGCCGACCTTCAATCACTCGGTGTTGCTTCTAAAACGCCGACCTCGTGTCCAAATCGCTTGGCATTACTTCTAAAATGCCGATGTCGACCTTTAAACACTCGGCGTTGCCTCTAAAACGCCAAGCTCGTATTCTGTCGCTTGGCATTACTTCTAAAATGCCGATGCCGACCTTCTATCATTCGGCATTGCCTCTAAAACGCTGGTCTTGTGTTCGGTTGCTTGGTGTTACTTCTAAAACGCCGATGTCAACCTTCACATCGCTCGGCGTTGTTTCTACTATATCAAAAAGAATAAGTTCAACATTCAGAAAAAGCAACGACGAGTCATCGAAAAGGGGGGTCAACGACAGTTCTTCATTAAAGGGAGGTTAATGAGTTTACAAACCAACTCTTCGCGAGTTGGTGCTTCCCTACTTCTACTCTACATTACTACTACTACTAAACTACACTATACTACTCTACATTACTACTACTACTAAACTACACTATACTACTCTACATTACTATTACATTATTCTAACTATACTAATATCTAAAGACCAGTGGCGTTTAGCCACTGGCCCTGCCGCCGCTGCCCTTGCCGCCGCCGCCTCCGGTGCTGCCCACGCTGCTGCCGCCCTTGGTGCCGCCCTTGCCGCCGCTGCCTCCGCCGCCGTTGCCGCCATCACCGTCGCCGTCGCCACCGTCGTCGTCGTCGCCGTCGTCGTCGTCGTCAACCTCGTCCTCGCCGCCGTCCGAGTCCTCCTCGTCCGAGGAGAACTCAGACTCATCCGAGCCCTCGAGCCCGGAGCGCTCGACGGCCCGGATGTACGTCCAGACCTCCGCCGCAAGCCCCTGGGAGTCGTCTGAGTCATCAGACGACTCACGCAGGGGGATGGGAGCCGGAGACCCCTCGGACTCAGAGGAGAACTCCTCCTCTGAGTATTCCGAGTCACCAAACTCCTCCGATGGAGGAGTCGGCTCACGCTTGCGCTTGTTGTTCTTGCCCATGGTGGAAGCAGACAGAAGGGAGGAGAAGAAGGCAGTAAAGAGCAGCGAAGAGATGTGAAAAAACCAGAGAAGCAAAGGTGTTATTTATAGAAGGGAAAGGCAACCGCTCACTTCCAACCGCGGTCACTGAACAGTCGCAAGGCATTCAATAAGCACTCCCACCCATCTAAAGACACGTCAGACGGCGGACGCCGTTTCATGCAACACTACACCCATTGGGACTCCAGTCAACAGTGCAAAGGATATGATTACACTAGCCGTCCCATCGCATTACTACTCAGAAGCAGCCGGCTAAAACACTCAGCGTACCAAGCCGTCCCTTGCCCACACCCATTGGGGGGGACGCCCAGGAATTATCAGTATATTTTTCAAAACGGTCACATCCGTGCAGGGCATGCAGTGAATACCTCAAGACAAAATGAGATATCAGTAAGGATCAGAGGAAAGCCAAATATAGCCAGCAAAGTACAAGATATGGCCGACAGAAGCGACGTGAAGACTAGACAGAGAACGTCCGTCAAACGTCCAATCAATCGCAGAAGCAAATAAATTGCACCACCTAGCAAGATATGGATGGATTGCAAACTCGGCTGCTAAAGACAAAATATATGCTGACCTCTGCAGCAAAATTTTGATGACATAATGCTGACTTCCAAAGCATAATGCGAATAGCTTCATGCCAACTTTTTCAAGCAAAAGGAAGACCTTCGAATGGATTATCCTTAAAAAATCCATTTGAAGGTCGGGGGCTACACCCATTGGGTGCACCTCCGGTGCACCCCATGGAGTATCATTCTAAACCGATATAGCGCCGACTTCTAAGGCGTGGAGCAAGATTGAAAAGACCAATCCTCAACCGAGATGCAGGAGCGCGAATGGAGATAACCTTTGGAAGAAGACCTTCGAGTAGATTATCTTCTAAAATCTACTCAAAGGTCGGGGGCTACACCCATTGGGTGCACCTCCGGTGCACCCAATGAAGTCCAGAATCTTACAATCCAAAATGCCGACCTCTAAGGCACAAGCACAAAACTAAACTTTGGTCGAACGAGTGATCAGAGCAAGAGAAGACAGCAGGGAGTCATTTTTTGGACCTTGGATCTTTGAGTTGATTACCTCTAAATCGACCCAAAGATCGGGGGCTTGTGGGGGATAGATATCCCCTGGGTCCACTAAAGAAGTAAAAGGCCTCACGAAAGGCCCAAGGGCCCAACAATTCATAAGGTCATTCTTTCGTAGGCCTAGGGAAAGGCAACCAACAAAGAAGAGAAGACACGAGACTGGACTGGTGCAAACCCGGACGGCCCACAACGTCGAACGAATGAATCGCAACAGAGACCCGACTTTCCCGCGCTGAAGCCCCCAGGCAACGGAGCCATGCGAGGATAAGTCGGCGAAGATTACGTAGGGATAAACTCAAGAGGTTCACTATCTTTTAGCTACTTGATGTTATCATATCACATGTACTGCCCCACGGTCGAGTATATAAGGCCTAGGGGGCACCCCTTCAGATCGATCGACCCTGTTTTACTTAGCCACCCACGTAAACTCTCTGCGCCCTCTATCCAGAGAACCCTCTTGTAACCACGCTCATATACTCACCAGGACGTAGGGTGTTACGCACTTCTAAGCGGCCCGAACCTGCAAATCTTGTCCATTGTCCCTCGTGCGATCGGCACGAACCATTTTGCTACAGTCGTTGACACCGTCCTACTCCTAAAAACACCTTGAGGGGCAACCCCGGGTGTGCGGTCGGACCCAAAACACCGACAGTCACCATCTTGGGTGACCGCCGGTGGAGGGGTGCAGCCGGGCTGCATGATGAAAATCCTTGAAGCCGAACGATGGCTGAAAGGTACCAACTCCCACGGAGTTGCGTTCCTCCAACGATGAGGCGAAAAGACGGCGGGTACCCCCCATCCGGGGGCTTGGAAGGTGGAAAGACGCGACACATAAGGGAGCGAGAAGACATGGTCGCCTTCCGAAAGGGGTCGCCCTCCTTTTAAAGGCAACTCTCCCTACGTGCGCCCCCAAACGTCACGGGCTGAGTCTTCTCCAACACGCTCCAAGGCCCTCCCCTGCGGCGCGGGGGCTGGGTCCCGCGTGTCATGCAAACCGGCTCAGAGCAGAAGAAGCCAAACCGCTGCGCGTGGTGCACACAACCGCCCAGCAGTTACAAGCGACCCCCCACTTTTGCCCAGACCAACGGGCGGAAGGGGCGGGCAGCCATGCAGGCGGCATGCAATCGTGCCAGGTGGACGCGCTTCTCCGACTCCCAACACGCCAGCATGGAGGCCCAGGCCCACGCGTCACGCAACCGGCGCGCCAGATGCTGCATGCAAGCAACTGCACCGCCACTTGCGCCACCACCGCGCCTCTTCGGTTGCGGAACCAATACCGCGACTCGAGGCGGCCCAGCGCACGACCCAGCAGCGCCAGCCTGGCGCGACGGTCAATACGGCCGAAAGTGGGCCGACAGTAATGATGGTGGCAGGCGGGCGGGAGCAGCGGTCACGTCGTCGGCCAGACTCACGTCCCGTCCGGGGGCAGCAAGAGAACCCCCTCTCACGGCGTGAAGACAGGGCGCCCGTGATCCGTTCCTCGAATAGCTCGCGCACGCGCAACGGCCGCCCTGCCAACAACTCACCCCGTCGCATTAACTCCGCGGCGGGACAGGCGGCGCTTCTGGCAGGAGAAGCGGGCGAAGCTTCGCCTTCGCCGTAATAACCGCGCCAAAAAAGGTACGCCACGTCGTTCGATTTCGTATCATTTTCCTTTTTTCCTCTTTCTCTATCTCTTGCAACAGGGACCGGGAAAGGGGGATACCCCGAAAAGGATCCTTCCCTGTGAAGGAACCGGGCTCCGAGCCCCCCTACTGATCAGAGGTTCGAAGGCTGGCCCTCCGAGGGGTTCAACAGTCGCCTCAGATCGCGTGGGCCCTACACCCACTACTGGTCAGAGGTTCGAAGGCCGGCCCCCCGAAGGGCTCCACGGCCGCCTCAGGCTACTCGGGCTCCGCGCCCATTACTGATCAGGGGTTCGAAGGCTGGCCCCCGAAGGGTTCACAGTCGCCTCAGACGCCGAGCGAGGGATGACCAGGGGTACGTTCGATACATAACCAAGGCTCGGGCTGCGCTCCCGAGGTACCCTAGGACATTTCCGAGACCAGCGGGAGCGATCTTGTAACGGAATCCCATCGGAGGGAGGCATCGAGCCCTCGGACCCCGTCGCCAGGGGACCGGGTCCGGCAGATCACCCGCAGGTACTTTTGGGCGTGCCTCTGGGCCCCTAGCCGACCCCCAACAAACGGGGCACGGACGTCCACTCGGATTACCCGCTTGCAGCTCACCGGAGACACCATGTTCGGTGCCCATCGAGGGTAACATGGCGCTCTCCCCCCTCCTCCTTGCGGAAAGGCGACGTAGGGGCGTATGTAAAAAAGCCAAGTCTGTCCCTGATCGCCCTCTCGCCCTGTGCGGAGGCTCGGGGGCTGCTCTCGCAAACCCGGCTCCGGCCGAACCGTTGACAGCGTCAACATACCAGCCCGAGAACTTGGGCCCCGACCGTGCACCCGGGCTACGGCCAGTTCGCATGAGGGAACAACTAGACCAGCCGAAGCATTACGCAAGGCATTAAGACCTCGGGGGAGTGAAACCACTCCTCCGAGGCCTCGGGGGCTACACCCGGCGGGTGCGCTCGCGCGCACCCACCGGAACAAAATGCAACCGAGAAAGGCTGGTCCCCTTGCAAAAAAGTGCGACGAAATATTCCAAGCGAGTGCTAACACTCCCTTCGAGGCTCGGGGGCTACTGTCGGGGACCATAATTAGGGGTACCCTCAAGACGCCTAATTCTCAGCTGGTAACCCCCATCAGCATAAAGCTGCAGAGGCCTGATGGGTGCGATTAAGTCAGGGATCAGTCCATACGAGCGACTCGATCACGCCTCGCCCGAGCCTAGCCTCGGGCAAGGGCAGCCGACCCCGAGGGATTTCCGTCTCGCCCGAGGCCCCACTTTAACGGCGGACACATCTCCGGCTCGCCCGAGGCCTTGCCTTCGCTAAGAAGCAACCCTGACTAAATCGCCGCGCCGACCGACCGAGTCGCAGGAGCATTTAACGCAAAGGTAGCCTGACACCTTTATCCTGACGCGCGCCCCCCGGCAGAGCCGAAGTGACCGCTGTCACTTCGCCGCTCCACTGACCGGTCTGACAGAAGGACAGCGCCGCCTGCGCCACTCCGACTGCAGTGCCACTTGACAGAGTGAGACTGACAGGCAGTCAGGCCTTGCCAAAGGCGCCATAGGAAACTCCGCTCCGCCCGACCCAGGGCTCGGACTCGGGCTAGGCCCCGGAAGACGGCGAACTCCGCTCCGCCCGACCCAGGGCTCGGACTCGGGCTAGGCCCCGGAAGGCGGCGAACTCCGCTCCGCCCGACCCAGGGATCGGACTTGGGCTAAGCCCCGGAAGACGGCGAACTCCGCTCCGCCCGACCCAGGGCTCGAACTCGGGCTAAGCCCCGGAAGACGGCGAACTCCGCTCCGCCCGACCCAGGGCTCGGACTCGGGCTCAGCCCCAGAAGACGACGAACTCCGCTCCGCCCGACCCAGGGCTCGGACTCGGGCTCAACCCCAGAAGACGACGAGCTCCGCTTCGCCCGACCCCAGGGCTCGGACTCCGCCCTGGCCTCTGCCGAACAACCTCCGCCTCGCCCGACCCAGGGGCTCGGGCTCGGCCTCGGCCATGGAAGACAGACTCGACCCCAGCTTCGGAGGAGCCTCCACGTCGCCCGACCTAGGGCACAGGCCAGCCACGTCAACAGGAAGCGCCATCATCACCCTACCCCGAGCCGACTCGGGCCGCAGAGAACAAGACCGGTGTCCCATCTGGCTAGCTCCGCCAGATAGGCAATGATGGCGCCCCGCTAGCCCTGTGACGACGGCGGCTCTCAGCTCCCTTACGGAAGCAGGGGGACGTCAGCAAGGACTCAACCGCTCCGACAGTTGTCCCTCCGCCAGGCTCCGTTGCTCCTCCGACAGCGACGACATCACACCAGCAGGGTGCCAAGATCTCTCCGGCTGCCACATTGGCATGTACTTAGGGCGCTAGCTCTCCCCCCGCTAGACACGTAGCACTCTGCTACACCCCCATTGTACACCTGGATCCTCTCCTTACGCCTATAAAAGGAAGGACCAGGGCCTTCTTAGAGAAGGTTGGCCGCGCGGGGACGAGGACGGGACATGCGCTCTCTTGGGGTCGCTCGCTTCCCTCACCCGCGTGGACGCTTGTAACCCCCTACTGCAAGCGCACCCGACCTGGGCGCGGGACGAACACGAAGGCCGCAGGATTTCCACCTCTCTCACGCCCGTCTCCGGCCACCTCGCTTTCCCTCCTTCGCGCTCGCCCACGCGCTCGACCCATCTGGGCTGGGGCACGCGGCACACTCACTCGTCGGCTTAGGGACCCCCCGGTCTCGAGACGCCGACAAGTCTCTTTTGAACATTTCCACTAATCTTTGAGTTCATACTCAAAATGCTATCTCACACACCCACATAATTGTAGTCCTTGGGTAAGCACCCTACCCTAGGGTTGAGGATCAATTCAAGACATCACATCCCAACTTGTTTTGAAAATTTTACCTAGTGGATGCACTCTAGGTGTATCATACATCATTAAATGTTAGTGCAAATGATGTCATGCCAAAGTTTTAGTTTTGGTAACACCAGGGGTGTTACAGTATCTAGTAAAATTCTAAGATAAAATGATATAATAGACCATGAATTCCCCCATTCAATTCAGAATGGATCCCTTAGTTTCGTCGACGAAGTAATGGCATTCGATAATTATCAACCAATGGAGCTTCCAAAAAAATCTTTGCAAGTCAATTTTGCAAATTAATAAATTCCCGTGGACATATTTTCATCTTCAAATTTATATAGTCTTGTTGCCGCGATCAAACTTGATAGTCGTGGGGATTAGTTGGATCTTTGGTTGAGTAATATTTCTAAGGACTTGCACGAATTAGGCCTTTATAATCTTTATTGCATGACATAAACATATTATTTAATCGAATTCACCTTTGTGCCTCAAGTCGACAAAATCTTACTATTCTACCGCACAAAAGTGTTTTGCAAAATAGTTTCTAACCCTACTCCATAAATCTATAATGACAGAGGGCTAGGACTTAACACTCTCGCCTACTCTTGTCGAAGCACATCAAACATTTTTAAATAAGTCAAATCATTGTATTTATTGAATGAAGCAATATTCTTGGTTCATCAAGGTAAATGTTATGTATTTAGGAAAAAATGGTTGAGATTCACTTGAAAATTGTAACACGTTGAAGATAAAAAATGTTTGTACTTTGGGTTTCTGGTTCACGTGAAAAGGGTTTCTAGCTTCATTAGGAAAAATGAACCAGCTTAATTAAAAAATAAGAAATGTTCTATTTGCTTATGTGCAACGTCCTAGTAAATGACATCATTATTCCACTTATTTGAAACTAATGTTCCATTAGCGTTGGCACAGTGTCCCGTGGAGGACAAATACGAATCAGAAAACAGCATAAATAAGAAGGTAAAAAATGAAATAAATGAATAAGAAAAAGAAACGGCAGAAGAAATACGCGAAAAAGAACGGCCCAGGAGTAGCCCAGTGCGGGTGAGCTCCGGGCTGAAGCCGAACAACACCGACTGGGCTACCACGGTACGCCAGTGTTCACCTTAACACCCTGGTGGCCCGGTCCCCTGTTTGCGCTCTCGCGTTTCTCCCTCCCTCTCTCTCTCTGTCCCTCTCTCTCTCCGACGACGACTGGGCTACCGGCTATCACCGCCCTACGCCAGGGAGGTGTCGAGGTCTTCATCGGTCCCTTCGCCGGCGACGAGCGCTTACAGGGTATTCCCATCCCTTCTCTCCCCTTCCTGCGCGAAATCGAGCACCCAAATTCAATAGATTCTGCTATTGGACGCCTACTACTTAAGTACTAACTTCGAACTTTGTGCAAAAAAATATCGGGTGTACGACCATGCATGTCCTTATTGGGTCCGCCGCTGGGTACGGTGGTTTGTCTGTTAGGTTTTGGGCGGTCCTTGCTGCTGAAATGGAGGAGCATTGCTGACGATCGGAGTGGTTGTACTTTGTATTGGGGTTTTGATGGAAGACTGCGTAAGGTTAGCAAGCTACTCGGGTCCGGATTCTGGGAACCGATTTCCTTGTTGACTGACCGGCTTACTCGTCCGATCAATGCTCTTTGTCTGCTGCTTGTTTTGGTCCAGTGCTTAGTCAGATGGTGACATGGTGTGCCAGTGTGGTTTCACTGCATTGTCTGTTTGGGTTGGAATAGGGGCATGCAGCATGCTGGTAGTTTTACCAGATAAGATAAAACGGAACACGCTATGTTTTCTGTCACATATCTGACGGATGGATTAGAATTACTGCATGCCTTAGTTCATGACACCAAATTTCCTGGTTCGTTTGTTGGTGCAGTGCTCCTGTTGCTTGGTTCCAAGATTTTCGACAACTGTAATTGGAGAAAACTAGGGGATTGCTGAATAATCTAAAACAGGCACATGCTGCTAGTAGTTCATTGTGGGTGTCTTAATTGTTGGTTCAGTTTATCGCTTTTCGGACATGCTACGGCAGTGATAAACTGGTCATATTCTGCTTGCACTTGCAGATTGCATCGGTGCTCTTTTTCGGTGTGACTGCATTCTATGGATCTTCAGGAGCATCATGATCTCATATTTGGCGAGGAGTTCTGCTTTCCTGCCGCCACAACTTATTATCCACCTCTTTATGTTCCAACTGGTATATCATAGTCTTGATGCTGTCTTCATTAAGTGATGTATGTTGATGTTGAAGTTCAGTTACTTAATGTGTTACTTACTTGAAATGAATCTTATGTGTGCAGGAATTAATGTTGTGCCTGCCCAGCTGTATCAACACCAGGCAAATTCAAGATGTGACAATCGAGCTCAAACTTACATGGTTTATTTTAAAGAATGCTATTTTCTTTCTTCATTCTTTTCTTGGTGTTTCCTATTGTACACATTTAAATATATTGTCCTAATTCTTGGGCAGGGCCACGAGGTGCAAGGCACACCATCCATGTATTATGTTGTCCCTAACTATGGGATCGCGCATTCTCCCCATGGACCTCACCCTTTGCACCCTTGTGCCATAGGTGATGGTAGGTTTGTCAGAACCCAAGAGTACTACTCTGAAACTGTGGAGCACACATACCAGCAACCAGTTCCTACATCCTACTGTTCCATCCGTCCATCTGCAGCAGACAGGACCCCCGCTAGCACTGCTCAATCTCTTGGTTACACCAATGACTTGTTTGTTCCCGGTGGGCTTCGGCAAACTGTATCTGTTACCTCAGAAAGGGGTGTCGCATGGAATCAATCTCTACAACAAGCTACTATTGCTTCAATGGAATTTCAAAGCCATACATCGCTACCAGAAAGGGGTGTTACATGGAATCAATCTCTGCAACAAGCTACTATTTCTTCAATGGAATTTCAAAGCCATGCTTCGCTACAAAAGGAACTACCACATACGCCACCTCCATGGAAGCGGCAATTATCAGGTGGGGTCAGGGCATCAGCTAGACTCCCTCGTGCTCGACGGGTATTTTTTCTGTCCTGACTATGAATCTGTCGAGTTTTACTGGCTTTTTTATGTCAGTTGCATTGAAACAGCCTGATCCTATTAAAAACTTTGATGCCTGTAGTTCTTTCTACTGTACATAATTTTTTCCCCTTTATTGGTAATTGAACCCTATAACTACATAGAATGGATGATAAAAGAATGTGTATTGTTGCTGAACTGAAATTAGTAGCCTTTCCATATTACGACGGCATAGGTAGAAGTATACTAAACTTCAGTGATTTCTGGTTGCACATATGTTCTTATTCATCCTTTAGATGTCTCATATCATGGTAGTGTGCTTCCGTGCTGGTGCATTTTCATGTATAATATCTTGTTATAACGTTTTTTTGTGGTGACATGAGTCAATGACAATTTTTATGAAAAAATGAGCCAATGCTAACCTGGTTGGGTAATATAATGTTGTAATAGGGGTAGTGCTACCCCACTCCCCCCCCCCCCCCCCCCCCCCCCCCCCCCCCCCCCCCCCCCCCCCCCCCCTCATTATCTTCCGATATAGAGCCAGCAGAGCTCCTGTTAATCTTTGGGGGAAAAGTTGTTAACTTGTTTATCTTTTATGTATTTTGTTGACATGTCTACTGACTACGATTAGGCACCACATCCGTCTCCACAAGTGGCTGTTCGTTCTTCATTGCACACTAATCTGTCATACAACAACAGAGTTTCAAATGTTGGATCTGACCTTTGTGAGATGCAGTCAACTGAGATTACCCAACCATATGAAAGAACCAGTAGCTGTGCTAATCAAAGGGTGAGTCCCATGAGTCAGCAGAACACAAGTAAAGCAAAAATGCCAATAGGTTCAATGCCTCCAGAAATAATTGTAAAATCATATACATCAAGGCTTCTTGTCGGCAACCCAGATGGTAAAATAGTCATTAGGTCTGATCAATATAACAGACATGATTTCCCTGTGGTGTATCCAAATGCAAAATTCTTTGTGATGAAGTCCTATGACGAGGCAGATATTCACAAATCTATCAAGTATGGTGTGTGGTCAACTTCCTCTGTTGGAAACCAGAAGTTGGATATTGCATTCAGAGAGGCTCAAGCTATATCTGCAAGTAGTTGTACCTTGTGCCCAGTTTTCCTTTTCTTTTCGGTGAGTTGATCTTAATTTTAAGGTATTTGACCTCTTTCATTAAATTCCATGTTGTTGAACTTGAATTACTGAGTCCAAAATTATGGTCAGCAGGTCAATGAAAGTTTCCATTTCTGTGGTGTTGCTGAGATGGTTGGCCCTATTGACTACCAAAATGACATGGACTTTTGGTGCATGGATAAATGGACTGGCAGCTTCCCTGTAAAGTGGCACATTATAAAAAACGTACATAACTCCACTTTCCGAAGTATCTTACTGCAGAACAATGAAGATAAGCCTGTAACCTCTAGCAGAGATACACAAGAGGCGAGCTCTCTTTGATATTTCACTAAATTTCTTACAGTTGGAAGAATATTGTTTCACTGTTTATGATTGGTTTCTTTAATTAAAGGAAAATATGTATATGTTCAGTTCTCTGGTTCTATGATATTTTGATATAGACCCTAAATATTGATTCCACATAAATGGGTCACATAAATCTAAGGTACTACCGTACTAGTAAGTTTTGTTTCTTTGGATGAAACTGGCCTAGCAATAGCCAGTAGGTTTTATCCATTTGCAGTATTTTGCTGTTGCACCTTTGACAACATTGTACCTTGATCTGCTGTTTATCTTGTGATCTCATCCTGCACTCTGACATTGTTCCATACTTGCATTTGCAGATACACTACACTCCTGGAACAACTATGCTCGAACTCTTCAAATATACCAGAGCAGACGGCTGTGTGCTTGATAGCTTCATGTTGCACGAGGAGAAGGAAGCAAGTAGTAGACAACTCCAAAAGTTTAAGCTGCGCAGGGGTGCTCCACATTTTATACCTGCATGGCATGGCCCTCGTCCCTACAGACATGTGCTGCCAAAATCTGACAGTGTAGTGATGGGGAAAATTACCACTGACTTTGAGACCAGCAATCTGGCTAACAAGCTACAGAATCTCAACCTGGAGAAGAACCAGGCTTCATGGCAAGACTTCAGGCACCTGACTAGCATAGCTTCCACCAAAAAGAGGCAGAAAGACTGTTATCCCTATGGAACCCGGGCTCATGGCAGGAGAAACAAGGATATTGTGAAGGCATACCATCCCATGGCTCCTAACAAGAAATCTGCTTTGGATGAAGAACATCGATACTGGAAGAAAAAACCACAACCAGGAACCGTAGCCAGCGTCTCATCAAAAGCACCACCTGAGGAGCATCAGCAAGGAGTTAAAAATACCGATGCGCACAGTGCATTAGTAGCTCCTGAGATGACTTGTGAAGAGCAAAAGATTGTCGGGAAAGCCTGTCCACCTGCGGTCGTTTCGACAACGAGTAAAGCCTGCTCAGAACTCCTGCCTGGTGTGGTTGCTATTGGCTCAATGCTGATCCCGATTACGATGCCCAATTAGTAGTTCCAAAGGCATCTCTTGTTGACCTGCACGAGTCAAGGCCTCTCTTGTAAATGCACGATTCCATTTTGAGCTCTTCTGACTCTATGGTCTCGTGGCAACCATGGAGCAAGCCGTCTTCACTTTAATCTGGCAAACTAGAAATCGCTTATAGGTTCAGGTTGTCTTTTCACCTTTTCTGCGTCCTTGCTTATGAATCTTCAGTTGCCAGGTCTGAACTTTTTGGTTACCCTAGTCTCTGGAATGGGAAATAAAAATACAGGCTGTGGTGATGCGCTTAAAACTTCTGTTGAGGTGGGTAGCAGAGTAAGTCGCATGTTATGCTGAAATGATTTCTTTGTTGAAAGCGTATGCTGTATATATCAAGTACATCTTTGTTCGCATACTCTGTTGTTAAAGCTAGACATGTCCCGATCGTGCATTGATTAAGGGTGTGCATTGGGTAAGATGTGTTTGGTTTGGTTTTGACTTTTGTTCCATAAAAGCTAAAAGCTAAACCAAAGTGTCGGATTAGAAAGCAGTTTATTCTGAAAGCATATTTGAACTTGTTTTTAGTGGCTTTCAAATGGAACTGTGAAAATGTATATAGAAGAATTTTTATTAGTGGTTTCTACCAAATGTTGTTTAACTTTTTAACAACTAAAAGTATACATCAACTTTTTTATAGCTCACATTACACAAAAGTTTTTTTTACAACCATAGCCTAACAACCTACGATCTTTTTTTTCACATCCATAACTCGCCGTAACTCAACCAAAGAGACTCTAAGCTAGACCGTCTGCGTCGGCTTTTTTTCACAGCCACAACTTAACCAGAGATCCTAAGCTAAACAGGCAGGAGTTGACAATAAAAACGAAGACTGGAATTGATTCCACCAATATCTACTTGATTGTTTCCTTTTCCCTATTTTGAATAGAGGACGTTCCCAACAATCCACCATGTATTATGTATATGATGTTTGATTTGAACAGTTCATTAGCCAGCAATCTAGTATGGATACTGCTTCTGTGTAACATTGCTCAGGAGGACGGAATCGGTTTGAAACCCCATATACTCATGAAGTAAGTAGTAAAGGGATTTTATGGTTCGCCCACTAGTAAGGGCACTCTGCTCAATTTTACCCCTATCTCAGTTCTCTGTTCCCTCTCATCTCTAACTTATGTCCGTCAGATACCTTATAGTTGGGACCTAAGGTTCTTGCAGGTGGACCCCACTCTCTTTCCCCTTCTTCACCTAAATCGAATCCGTGACCTGCTGCAGAAGTGCCGGCACAGCCACCAGAAGCTGACGACGAGTGCTGCCGACATCTTCCATGGCACTCTTCCTTGAGCCCGACTGCATCCTGCGAGGCTTACAAAGAAAATAGACTCTGGACCATTTAGCTAAGTGGTTTTGATGTTTGATGATCAACATAATCTTGTGGACTAACATGTTTGCTAGTGTTTTTTGTAGTCCATAGGATGCGAAGAGGATTGGAGTGAGGCTCTGAGGATGCAACACCTCAAAAGAAGACCTAAAAGATGCATAGAAGTCCAAAACTTAAGAACAAGAGAAGCCCGAGGAAATAATGAAGAAATTCAAGAAGAGGGTAGTCAGACAGCACTCTGGTGGCGCACGAGATAGTGAACAGTACCTGTCCGGTATGCACTGGCCTGTCTAGTGTGCAACCGGATAGTCTGAGCAGAGGCCCGCAATAAGGGACTCTTGGGCTGTAGCACCGAATTGTCCGGTGTGAACCGGACTATCTAGGTAACGGTCGGATCCAACGGTCGACTGCTACAGACCTCAATGGTCGGCTGACGTGGCCAGGGCACCGGACATGTTCGGTTCGTCCGACGACAGAGCAGACAGCTTTCTGTCTAACGGCTATAATTGTGTAGAAGGTTATAAATACTCCACCAACCGGCCATTTGAAGGTGTGGGAGCCCAAGCAACTTACCAATATATGTTGTAGACATTTCCAAGTGCTCAAACACCCAAGTGTTTAATAGAATCACTCAGTGATTAACATAGGTGCTTTGCAAAGTGCTTAGGTTAGTTAAACCACTTATGCACTTGCTCTAGGTGAATCCTAGTTAGTTGAGTGAGTTTAGAAAAACCACACAACCCCTCGGATCTGTATCGAGTGAGGCGAGAGTCTTGCGATACCGTGACAACTGAGTTTGTGTCACGGCCGCCATCGTGTACCGGAGAAAACGAGGCCTGCGGCGTTTAGGCCCGAAGCTCGATAGTGGAGAAGGAGCCAGAAGCGGAGCACCACTTGCGCGTGGAGAAGGCCCACGACTCTGTACTTTTACTCGACCGAGGCGCTTGGCCTTTGCGTGGGCTACCTTTGCGTAGAGGCACCAACGAGGATTAGTCGAGACCTTGTGTGGTTCTGGATACCTCTGTAAAAATACCGGCGTCATCCACGAGAGCTTGCATCTCTACTTTACACTTTATCTTCCGCATTTATATTGAGTAATTAAGTTTCAATCTCCTCTTTCTAGTTAGAATATTTAGGGTTGAAACTTAGGCTTTGCGGTAGAGATAGCATCACTTAGACAAAATTTAGTTTGCATATTCTAGATTATTTATTTGCATAGGTTTTGCTCTAGGGATTTAATTGTGGCCTAGTATGGAGATAGTTTTGAGAAGTCATAATTCACCCCTGTTAGTCGTCAATATTTCCTACTAGTGATATCGGAGCAAAGTTTGGCTCATTTGAACTATTTTAGCTTCACCGCTAATCGAGACGATGCTTTTTAGAGAAAGGGGATTGATACCCATAGGCCACCACACTTCGATGGTACTAACTTCCCATATTATAGTGCTAGAATGGCTTGTTACCTAGAAGTAATTGATCTAGGCGTTTAAAGAGCACTCGTGACAAGATGAAACCATCTAAGAGTCCCGAGAAGCTTACCACGTTTGAGGAAAAAGAAATTCAATTGAATGCTAGAGCAAAAAATTGCTTATATGAATCTCTTAGCATGGTAATTTTCAATCAAATATTTACATAAAAAACTGCTAATGAGATTTGACTAAAATTGCATGAGCTCTATGACGACATATCAAATGTTCGTGAGCAAAAAATTGCCTAGTCTTAAATGATTACAATTCTTTTGCCATGAAAGATAATGAGCTTGTTAAAGACATATATTCTCGTTTGAATCTAATCATCAATGAGCTCAATAAAATTGGAATTAATAAGCTAGGTGATGCGAACATTGTGAGGAAGATTATCTCCCTGCTACCACAACAAAAACATGGGAGCATCATCACCATTCTTCACAACATGAAAGACTTGAGCACAATGACCCAAACAATTGTGATTGAAAAAATTGCGGCATTTGAAATATCGCGAAAGATGGGTCAAGGGAGCCAACTTATTCAAGGCCATATGCTTTTGCATGTGATGAAAAGAAGAAAGGCAAGAAGAAGGCTCTCACTCCAAGCTCCTCAAGTGGAGAAGAGGAAGAAGAAGAAATTGATGATGAAGAAGCTGATCAACCCTCAACATCATCCTCCGAGTACGAAGAAACAGTATGACACGTCGAAAAGGTAATGGGGATGATCCGCAAGATTAATCTAATGAGTACCCCTGCAGGTCGAGGATCTTCTCTTTAACATTGACAGGAAAAAGCAAAGAAAGAGAGGATGCTTCACATGTGGAGAGAAGGGCCACTTCAGGGACAACTGTCTAAATATGGTCGAACCCACAAACAGGAGGAGCAAGGGCAAGGCGCTTACAAGTGTCAAAACTTAGGATGACTCTTCAAGCGAAGATGAAGCTCAAGGACACGCAACCACCGATGCTCATCATGCTTATCATGGTCATCACACAAATGCCTTATGACAAGAGGTAAAACAAGTATCCCATCCTCTAGTGATGATAGTAGTAGTGATGATGATAAAGGTGAGGGAAAACCCTCCTTATATGAACTTGCGGAAGTCGTTAAGTTTTTTGAGGTTGTTTGCGCTAAACAAAAGACTCAACTTAAAACCTTGAAAAATAAGTTGATTAGCTCTCAAAATGATTATAAATGTTTGATAGAAAATTCTGAAACATTTGCAAATTTGAATTGTGAGCTAACAACTAAAATTGAGAAATTAGAGTCTAATGCTCCATCCTCAACTATCGATGATGGCCTTGCCAAAAAGAATGAAAAACTTAAGGCTAAGTTAGCTAGCTCTCAAGAAGCAATTGAAACTTGTTAGAGAAAATCGAAATTCTTAGCATACACAATAATGAGCTAACTACTAAGCTAGAAAACATCGGTAGCACCCTAGGAGCATCTTTAGTTGATATTCCTAAAATTATTAAGAAAGATGCTTCTACTTCTTGCTTTGATTTAATTGATAATTCTAATCCTCCAATCAAGTTCTTGTTAAGAATGTTGTTATAGAAACATGTTCGGATGATATTACAATGGAAAATGAGCAATTAAGGCAAGAGATGGCTCACCTAGGTAAGGCTTTGTATGACAAGAAATGTAAGGCCAAACAAACCCAACCTCCATAGGATAACACCACTGCGGAAGTGAACAAGCCTGGAGAGGGAGAAATCGTGGTTTGTAGGCTATGCCACAAGGAAGGCCACAAGTCTTACCAATGCAAGGCGAAGACCAGGGATAAGCAAAAGCAAAAGCTCAAACAAAAGCCAACAAGCAAAATCTTCAACACTTACATCAACAAGGTGGACAAAAAGGTCGCTACACCATATTTGATCAAGAAGAAAAAGAATGGAAAGGTGATAAAAATCAAGGACAACAAGCAAGATAACAAAAGAAAGGTGGCCAAACGCATCTGGGTGCCAAAGGAAATCATTTCAACCATGAAAAGCACCAAGAAGGTTTGGATCCCAAGAGGGAAGTGAGAAGTCCGAAGGAGTTCGGGGAATTTGGAGACTTGGCAAAATTGGGATGTATATCATGGGATGCATCATATAGGATCTAGTCTTTTGCCAAGTGGGTTAGTAAATACTTAGGACCCAAATTCCCCACCCATGACTAATCTAACTAGATGTATTTCATTTCCTTTTAGATATGCATATCTATTTTCTTATATCTAGTTTTACCTTACATGTCTAGTTTTACATGTAGTATTTATTTTTTATTAGAGTTGCATGCATACTAGGTCAATCATATGGTAGGAATGCTCGTTTTCAAATTCATATTCTTAAGAAAACCTACATGGTTTAAAATGTTTAGTTAAGCACGACATATAGCTTATTTAACATTTCAAAGTAAATGACACTAATGCTTCAAAGTTTACATCCTACTAGTGGTATTCTCCAAGTGGTGTCATTTTGAGTTATATGTGCCAAAGCTCGGATTATAGATAATTTACCCCTCTTGATATCAAAATCAAAGTGCATGTCTCCTACAAGTATTCAAAACATGTATGCACACTTTTAGGGGGAGGTTACTCTATAATCTAAGTCTTTGAGACTAATACTTGTTTTCAAGCCTATTATATGTAGTAGTATCATTGAAGGAACATGGATTCCCTGGAAAAAGACAATAATCTTCCACTGCAAATCTACAAGAATTTTCAAAATCTTCAATTGATTCCACAATTGGTATCATTCACATGTCTTCTCCATATCTTGATTAGACTATATTTCATATCTTATGCTTCCCATGTTGCTAAAAATGCATATGTTGTTAAAATATATATTTTACCTATACTTAGGGGGAGTTAGTCTAATCAAATCATATCTTGCCCTCTCCTTCTTATGTGCTTTTCCTAAGTAGAGGATCTCCGACAGGGAGAGTATATCTTCGTCTATGACAAAGGGGGAGAATATTCTTTCAAAGGTGGAGAACACTCTTTTAGGGGGAGTTATCTTTAGAGCTACAAGTGGTAAATCCTTTAGAGGGCAAGTCTTATTTGCTTCCTATATGCATTTAATGTCTTCCTTTTCGGTGTTTGATTCCAAAGGGGGAGAATATTTAGGGACCAAAGCAATTCAAAATATATCAAATACCAAACACCACCCAATTTAAAATTTTTAAAATCTTGATCTTACAAGTGGTTTTGATTCTACAAGTATCTTTGGTCATAGTTCATAGCTTGTAATCTCATCCCAATACCAAGATCATCACAAGACGTAGGGTGTTACACCATTCTCGCGGCCCGAACCTGTATAAGCCTATGTGTCTCCCTATCATGTGACCGCACGAACCATCGAGTCGCGATCAACAACGTCGTCCTGCCCAAAAGCATCACGTGGGTAACCCCATGGTGTGCAGTCGGGTAATGAACACCGACAAACATGTTGTTAAGCATTGTAAGAGCTTCGGCACTAGAGCACCTTCGATTCAAAACGTTGGAAGGGCAACGAAGCTACCTTCGTCATAACAACACAGGAAGGTGATGTATGAAGAAGGTGTCATCCTGAATGCCGAAGGCAAAAGACAATGTTGCCCTTGTATCATTTGTAAATCCCGTGTGTAATCATTGTGGGTATAAATGTAATTTCGTACGAAGTTGTACGGTTCCCTATAAATAGATGAACAGTGCCCTGCATAAAGTACCTTTTTTGAGGGCCGAACGATTGTTGTGTGTAACCTTCTCTCTTCCTCACCTTCGCTCTAAATCACTCTCTAGAGCCGAAGGTACGTTTGTAAATTCAATATGCAAAAGAAGAGAAATGTGTTATTGATATGCTTAAGATGAGTTATCACGTTTAAGTGCCTTAACATTTTTGCATACATATTTACTTATAATATCAAATCATAATTCACTGAGTTCAATCTTAACCTTCGTCTTCAAAGGAGTAATCCTGAAGGGACGACTGCTCGAGAACGAAGGTTGATTATTTCTCGTTAATATTGTGTTGTCTTGTTTTTGGTTGTGCATAGCAATTGAGAACAAGTGACCAACACCAACGATGCACGGATTGGAAGTAATTGCTTGGAGGAGTTGGAACCCCTCCGAACTTCGGCGAGTAATTCCGGGAGATGGGGAATGAATCTGAGAAAACTGTATCATGATTCGGAATGTGCTCAGCAAGGAGAAGTCGGCCATATATATATATATATATATATATATATATATAGCTAGGGTTCAGACGAGATAAAAATTCGGGTCAAATTCGGATTTTACCATTTATTAAATTCAAAAAAGCCTAGAAATTCATATTTTATGCTCAACATATTGTAAATGCTTCCAAAAATTCTAGAAAAAATATTAGAAATGTTTTGGCACCTAATGAACTCAAAAACATATTTAGAGTTTCTAAAAATATTTTTAAGTACCTCGAATAAATAGATTTTAGCTTTCAAAAAATAGAAAAATATTTTGAAATATAAGAAAAATTATCGAAGGCTTCTACAAGGTATATTAATAGGTTTCAAACACCTTTTGCACTTAGAAACACTATGCAACGACATGAATGCAACAACCAAAGCATCTCTAGGGCTCATTCCACTAGGCTTATGCCAATATAAAACAAAATAATTCTCCATTATTTAGAAAAAAGAGAATGAAAGCAGGTAAAGAAGAGGGTAACACCTGAATTTGGTGGATATTAGGGAAGAAATTTTATACCCCCAAATTCAGGTGTTACAAATCTAACCACCTTAACAGGAATGTCGCCCTGAGATTCAAGAAGAAGCTAGCAAGAAAAACAAGGTTGGTTCATCAGTTGTTCACAAGACCTTACAAACAAATCTGCCAACCATCAAGAGACTCATCACTCTCTTGGCTCGACACTTATGTCTAGCAAGCTGCCGCTCTCATCGCTTGTGTGAATTATTTTGTACTTTGAACGGGTAAAGACAATTTCTTCTTGATTTTCACTGGTTGAGTTCTACTTAGAGGCCTTCTTCCTGAGCTGGTCTAGACGCTTATTAGGGCATTGGCAAATGAAATGCCCTTCTTTCTTGTAGTAGAAACAAGCACCTCTTGCTTTGACCTTTCTGCTAGTCAACTTTGCTTGATTGCCAGCATATGGTGGTTGGTTGGTTGTTTGCATGTTGAATAGCTGAGCTTGATTTGATTCTCTTGTTTGGGTATTCATGAGTTTTAGAGCTTATGCTTGCAGTTGAGGTGGTTTAATCTTGTACCCAAACATCCTTCTGGTCCTCTTGTTGTTCTTCATTCCATTCAACAGATATCCATGTGACTCATCCTTCTAGTTCATAACTGTTGGGGTTGGAATCTTGTCGTTGGCATCATCCACTTTATCTCCATTAGGATTCATCATCTAGGTGGGGGTAAAGGGGATGGTGAGAGAAGATTTCACAAGGTGCACGATATATACAAAGGGCAAATATGAAACAAGGACATCTAGACATTTATATCAGAAAAGAAGTAACAGCTAGCATGAAACACAAGGATGGTGTTGTATTTTTATAGGAATAGACTGATGGTACTGTGTTTCAAGAGAAGGCTAGCAAGAAAACAAGGTTGGCACATACGTTGCACATAGATTCTTCGATTCGACTCGGATTTTGCCAACTGAGCGGGTACAAGAGGAAAGGGTAGAGAGAGAGAGAAGGTAAGCATAGACGGATTAAAGGGAGAGAGCAGGAAAAGAGAACCCAACTACCCAACTATATGACACTCACCTAGTAAACTGATGTAAATGCGGACTAAGGGCCACAACACATCAACACTCATCACAAAGAAGCAAATCAATCATCACATAAAGACAAATAGCACAAGCATACAACAACAAACATCTCATTGCTATATGTTCCTTTTAATTACATGGTGGTCTTTCTTGAAAAGGGAATAACTACTCTCTAAGGTTGTTGAAAGACGAGGAGAAGAACAAGACGTATGAGACAGGAGCATGAACACAACAAAGGATAGAGCTGAAGCAAGATTTGCAAAGCGGCAAGGGAGGGGAAACAACCTAGGAAGAGATAGGTAAAACCACACCCTCGAATTGAAATGGGAGAGAGAAGGCTTTAAAATGCAGGTACAAGATAAGCATCAAGGTAAATATCGAGAGATGACAAGGGTTAAAATTAATAATAGATAAACGCACGACAAGAGATGGGGTTGAGACACAATTTGCAAGGCAAAAAATAAGGTGAAAACAATCAAGGGAGAAGTAGGTAACACACCATTTCTGAAACTAGGTTGGAAAAGAGGAGGCTTTAAAGGGTAATTTCAAAGTAAACATCTAGGTAAAGACATAAATAACGCAAGGGTCAAGGCGATAACGGACAAGGGTGTAAGAGAAAAGATGAAGGCATAGAAGAGCCAAGGGTACAAGTACAACAAAAAATGGAGTTAAGATATGGCTTGCACGTGCTAAAGAAGAGGATATAGCCAAGGGTGAGATAAGTAAAACACTACTCTCAAATTGAGATAGGAGAGAGGAGATTTCAAAAAGCAGACCTAAGATAAGCATCAAGGCAAGATCTAGTGATTACAAAGGTAAGGGTGATATCAAGCAAAAGCTAAGACTTACAATGTGACAGAGGAAAAAGAGAACAACCAAGAGCGGGATGGGTAAGACAACACTCTTGAACTGAAATGGGAGGGGAGGCATTAAAATGCAGATATAGGATAAGCATCAAGGTAAAGATCAAGGGATGACAAGGGTTAAGGTGATAACAGATAAACACATAACAAAGGATGTATTTTAGACAAAACTTGCAAGGCGTCAAAGAATGGGAAGCAATCAATGGTGAACTAGGTGAGGCATTATCCTTGAATAGGGCTGGAAAATAGGTGGCTTTAAAGGGTAGGTTCAAAGTAAGCGTGAATGTAAGGGTATAGATATTACAAGGGTTTAAAGATGATAATAGACAAGGATGTAGGAGAGGAGGTAAATGTGCATAAGAACCAAGAATATATGTACCACAAAGGATGGAGTTAAGACAAGACCTGCAAGTGGAAAAGAAGAGGATTTGTCCAAGGGCCAGATAGGTAAATTGCCACTCTCAAATTGAGGTGGAAGAGAGGAGATTTTTAAAGAGCAGGCATAAAGATAAGTATCAAGGCAAGATCGATGGATGACAAGGTAATGGTGATAGCAAATAAAAACACATCGAAGGATGAAATTAAGACAAAACTTATAACGCGACAAAGAGGGAAAAGAAACCAAGGGAGAGATAGGTAACTCACAGCTCTCAAACTGGGTTGAAAGAAAGGGGAGGCTTTTTAAAGGATAAGTTCAAAGTAAGCATTTAGGTAAAGATATAGATATTACAAGGGTTAAATGCGATAACAGACAAGGGTGTGAGAAAAGAGGTAAAGGTGCGTAAGCATGAGTACAACAAAGGGTGAAGTTGAAGCAAGACTTGCACACAGTAAAGGAGAGGATATAGCCAAGGGTGTGATAAGTAAAACACCACTCTCAAATTGAGATGGGAGTGGGGAGATTTTTAAATAGTGGGCATACGATAAGCATCAAGGCAAGATCAAGGGATGACAAAAATAAAGGGTATAACAGGCAAAAGCACAACAAAGGGCCGAGTCACGATGAGATTCGCAAGGTGGCGAAGTAAAGGGAACAATAAAAGGGGTAATATAGGTAAGGTTCCGGCAAAATGGTTGAAGTGAAAATTCATTGCCGACAGAAGTTATAAGAAACAATGAGATCACCAAGGATGTGTGAAATATAATGATCGCTCATGGATCATCGATGTCGGAGAGGAAATTCTTCGGCCGGGTGGCGGAGTGCACCCACCCTAAATCCTAAGATGAGGAGGGGCCTAAGCATTTTGCTTGTTACGCAGATTAGTGGATGAACACACAAGAACACGCGAGGGTTTAGAGTGGTTCAGGCCGCCGGAGCGTAATACCCTACTCCACTGTGTGTTGTATTGCTTGAGAGCTTGGGTGGATGTGAGGATCCCCGTGAGTCTGTCCGTGTGTTGGCACTTGTTCTTTGTAACGTTGCATGCTTCCCCTTTTATAGCTCAAGGGGGGCACGTGCAAAAGGTGCTGAGCCCCGACATGTGGGCCCAGGAACAAAATGGAGGGGAATAACTAACGCCTGCAACGTCCGAGCCATCCCCGAGTGTAGTAATGCCCGTAGCGCTTATAGTATTGGCTCCTCTCGGCTGCTTCCTCGGTAACGCGCGAGCCGTCATGAGTATAGAACATGTGACAACACGCCACCTGCCAATAGATTGGACAGGCACGCCGCCTGTAAGATGGCCCGGTCGCTGCCTACTAGAGGAGTAGAGAGAGGGTGTATTAAATGCTGAGTTGTCACATCGCCTGCCAGTAGAGTGGATGGGGCGCATTAAATGCTGAGATGGCACATCGCCTGTCAGGCGGCGGGCCTCCTCTGCATTAAATACCGAGATAGCGTAGCATGCGATGCGCGGCGTGGCCCGCGGCGCATAGTCCTTACATCAGGCTCCGCCCGCTGGCTTACGTCACGAGCAGAGGGCCACGTGGCAGCATCGGGTCTCCGCCTGGGCGGGGAGCTGAGGCGTACAGGATGGGGCCCAGACATGTGTCAGTACCGGACCTCTGCCTGGTCTTTGACCAGGGCTTAAGCATTTTCCGTCCTGACGCACCGGGACCCCGCTGTGAGCAGTCCGGACCCCCTTGTGGAGGGGTCTGGTTCCCACCTTAGGGGCCCAGTATGCACACGTGGAGGTCCCGGACCTCCCCTGGGAGTACTATCCGTAAACTTAGGGGTTCGATGCACTCCCATGGGGGTCTGGACTTACTGTAGATGTCCTAGAGTACTCCACCATCTTGGACACGTGGCGGCCCCGTACCCGCCCATGTGGTGAGGCCGGGCGCCGCTGTGGGTCCTGAGCAACCGCCCTTGGTTGGGCTGAGGCACTCCTTGGTCGCGGACGCAGCTCTACTGCCACGCGGCTAAGAGGTAGCCGCACAGGAACTGCGCCTTGATACAGTAGTAGGGGGTACCCCTGTTTCAGGGTACCGACAGTGGCCCCTGGGCCCACCTTAGGGGAGGATGCGAGCCTGCAGGTGGGGCCAAAACTCACACCATGCGTCAACATGGCATTAACTTTGGCGCATCGACGCGCGCGCTGTTAGTCTGCCTTTGGTCACGTTAACTGTCGCATCTATCCTTGCAGTTGACGGTCGTGTGGCCCCCATGCTTGATGACTTTGTCGGGCCATGCGTGAGGCACCTCGATCTTGCCACCTTTAACAACTCACCCGGCGGTACTAAAAGGGTGCAGTATCGCTGCGAACGATGGTTCGACTTCTCTTCCCTAGGGTCTGACGTCCAAGGGGGATGACCCATAGGCCCGGGCCCTTGCGTCGGAGACTAAGCCGTCGGAGGCCTAGGCGGAGATGAAGAGGCGTACTACCACGGGCGGCAGTACGCTCCTCGCGCGTCGGTTCGCCTTCTTCGTACTCAGGAACCGGCACGCCAAATGTATGATGTGTGGGTCCGGGCCCCCATGCCAGGGCTGGATCGTTGGAGACGGCGAAGATGAAGAGGCGCACTACCGTGGGTCGGTAGCACGCTCTTCACATGGCGGTTTGTCTTCTTCGCACTTGGAGACCACCGTGACAGCCGTATGACTTGTGGGACCGGGCCCCCGAGCCATAGACTGGGTACGTTGGTGTGCATCGGGGGAGACTTGCCCGTGACGCTTCGGGGTGCGAGCGGGGGAATCTGCCTTTAAATAGGGGTTCATCCCTCGAGTAGCAACCATGCCTTGCTTCTCTCCCACTCGCCACGCCCCTTTGTCTTCAGGGCCTCTGGATGGAGCGCGCCGGCATTCGGTGGAAGGATCCACATCAGCGCCTTGCCCCTTGGTGATCTCGCCACCGGGGAGCTCGCGCTCTTTGTTTCTTGCGCGATGGCGCTGCCGATCTCGCCTTTTTCTTGCTGTTGTTGGAGGAGCATGATCTCGTGGGGGTTGGCGCTCTTCCGCCATCGCTCAGCTTCAAGGATTTTCATCACGCAGCCGGGCTGCGGTCTCCCACCAGTGGTCATCTATAAGGATGACCACCAGCCTTGTGATGGTGAGAAGCGAGCCGAGCTGCGGCCTCCCCCCTGCCCTCAGCTTCAAGGATGTTCATCAGCCTTGCAAGGGTGGAGAGCGAGCCGAGTTGTGGTTCTGCCTTCCGCATGAGCTGGTGGCTCCCTTCTTCCTCCAACATTCGGAGAGAAGGATGTTCACCAGCCTTGCGAAGGAGATGAACTTCGGCTACGCGGTGCCGGCCGGACCGCAAGCACCGTCAGCCGCCGAGCTTCCAACTCCTTGGCTTCGATGGTCTTGTCATCACCCCCTATAGGAGGACGGGGGTGAGGGCCTCTTCGCTATGGCACACGCGTTGAGGTGGCCACCGCGGTTGGCAAGTCGCCCGGGAGGATTCCGCGAGGACATTGGCCGCGAGCTTCCGGCGCGACCCTGCTAGCGTCAAGTAGTTTACACCTATAGAGATGGAGCTAGGACTCTGCTTGAAGGCAAATGTAATAACTTTTGCTTTTGTAAGGTACTTTTTGAGTACTACTTATCAAGCAGTATTAGCACTTATCTGTGTACCACCTGTCCCTGTTGTGTGTGGTGTTGCCGACTCCTCCCTGGTACCTGGCCCCTCTGGGATGCAGGCCCGATGTGTCGAGGTTGGATACCAGCGTACCTAAAAGAGTTGGCCACGACCCCTTGAAGGTAGTCTCGACCGGGACCTGGACCTGTACACAGCTTTGGCTAGGGAGCGTTAGTAGCACACCCATAGGATCCCTCGTCTGACATTAGCCATCATTTGATACACGCTCGGGACTTGCAGGATTTAGTCTGGGAAGCCGAGTTGTATGTCCGGACCCCCTGGATCGTGGTTCTAGATACTAGGACACCCGTCGCAGAGTGGTGGAGCATGCAGGCTTACGGTACAGGACCAGGCTAAGCTTCTACACGGCTCCGGACAACCCCAGGAGACAAGTGCCCATTCTCTAGAGCCGGGCCCCAGGTTGTCGGACCCACAGGACTATAGCTCCAAGTACTAAGGTACCCATCACAGAGTGGTAGACTGTGCAGGCTTACGGTACGGGACCAGGCTAAGCGGCTACAGTGACCCGGACCACCCCATGGAGCGAGCTCCCGTTCTTTAGAACTGGCCCCCAGGCTGTCGGACCTCCCAGCTTTCGTAAAGGGGGTCCTAAACTGCAAGCCTGGCCGCTCAATTCGGGTGTCATCATGCCAGAACAGATGGGAACCACATGGGTGGGTTAGGTATAAATAATATCTGGAAACTGCAGGATAAAACCATGGAGCAAGAGGATGAGGTTATCATCGAAGCACATCTGAGGGGGTAAATCTCCTCTTTATAACTTGACATGCATGGGTGTAAACCAACATGCCGGGTTTATGAGGGTGGACCCCACCGGGCTGGTGTACACACATGCGAAACCTAATTACAAAAGAAAAACTTAACCCCTCAGACTTGCTCCTATGGATAGAACTTATAGAGATGCTCCAGGGGTTAGGAAGAGATACTCCTTCAGTTATAGCAAGGCGGGCACCCCACGAGCTGGCATATTTCCGTCACCTTGAAGGGTTCCTCCTAGCCGGGGGAGAGATTGTGGACACCTTTTTGGTTCGGTACTTGCCGCAGGACTAGGTCCTGACCCTGGGCTCCCTACTATGCACGAACTGTTGGTCGTAGTGCATGGGCGCCTGGTTACAATGTGTATTTCGAGTTGCCGCTTGACATCTGAGTTCGCCAATGGAGTCCACGTCCTTGCACTGTAGCCGCTCCTGCATAGACCCATCGGAAGGCTGGACCCGTGGGGAGTCCAGAAGGGTTTCCGGGGGAAGGCAGGCTTCGGCCCCGTAGACCAGGGAGTACGGGGCCTCCTCCGCATTAAATACCGAGATAGCGTAGCATGCGACGCGCGGCGTGGACCACGGCGCATAGTCCTTATGTCAGGCTCCGCCGGCTGGCTTACGTCACGGGCAGAGGGCCACGTGGCAGCATCGGGTCTCCGCCTGGGCGGGGAGCTGAGGCGTACAGGATGGGGCCCAGACACGTGTCAGTGCCGGACCCCTGCCTAATCTTTGATTAGGGCTTAAGCATTTTCCGTCCTAGCGCACCGGGACCCCACTATGAGCGGTCTGGACCCCTTGCAGAGGGGTCTGGTTCCCACCTTAGGGGCCCAGTATGCACACGTGGAGGTCCCGGACCTCCCCTGGGAGTCCTGTGCGCAAACTTAGGGGTTCAGCGCACTCCCATGGGGGTCTGGACTTACTGCAGATGTCCTGGAGTATTCCACCTTCTTGGACACGTGGCGGCCCCGGACCCGCCCATGTGGTGAGGCTGGGCGCCGCTGTGGTTCCTGAGCAACCGCCCTTGGTTGGGCTGAGGCACGCCTTGGTCACGGACGCAGCTCTACTGCTACGTGGCTAAGAGGTAGCCGCACGGGAACTGCGCCTTGATACAGTAGTAGGGCATACCCCTGTTTCAGGGTACCGACAATCGAGAAACAAGGGTGGTCAAGGACATGTAGACTAAAATGTTTTAAACAGACATGGGAGTATAAAGGTATGTATATATAAAAAGATAAGGGTATGCAAGGTTCCAACGATGTGAGCATACCAAAACCAGGGGAAAAGAGATTGCTAAAAGATAGCGACTTAACAACGGAATAGGAAAGGATCTTAGAAGATAAGAAGGTCATGGACATATAAACTGAAATGTTTAAATATGCAGGAGAGATTTAGAGGTAAGTATTTGAACTAAGGGATAAGAGTATTGAAGAGTCTAACGGTACGAGCAAGTCAATACCAAGGGAATAGAGATTGCTAAATGGTAGCAACCTAATGATGGAAGAAGAATCCCAAAAGACGAAGAAGGTTATTTTCAGGGGGCATCTACAAAGATGTCGTAAGCACAAGAGTGAGATCGGATCTAATAGATTGAGAAAAGTAAAGCATAGACAATACTAGCATAAAATACATTTAGCAATGTGATATATAGAAGCATAACATAGAATTAGTCAAGGTGACTAATATTTTAAAGCAGCATCAAGGATGACATGAAGTAATAGTCAATAAGTCCTTATAACGGCCAATTCTACTCTAGGCTAGCGGTCCTACAGTAATGTCGGCGTTTCGACCCCGGGGGGTCCCTGGACCGACGAGTGAATCGTCGCCGCGTGTCCCAGCCCAGATGGGTCGGCGCGAGACAGAGCACGAAGGGGGGTAGAAGAGAGGGGAAAGCCCACGGCCTCCGTGTTTGTCCTGCGCCCGGGTCGGGTGCGCTTGCAGTAGGGGGTTACAAGCGTCCGCGTGGGGGGAGAGCGAGGGACTCTACGCGTCGCCCCATCCTCCCGCACGACCAACCTTCTCGTAAGAGAGCCCTGGACCTTCCTTTTATAGGCGTAAGGAGAGGGTCCAGGTGTACAATGGGGGGGCGTAGCAATGCGCTATCGTGTCTAGCTGAGAGGAGCTAGTGCCCTAAGTACATGCCTTCGTGGCAACCGGAGAGGTTTTGGCACCCTGTTCATATGATGTCGTGGCCGTCGGAGGAGCGTTGGAGCCTTGTGGAAGGACAGCTGTCGGGGCTGTCGAGTCCTTGCTGACGTCTCCTTGCTTCCGTAAGGGTTTGAGAGTCGCCGTCGTCATGGAGCACGCGGGGCGCCATCATTATCTGTTTTCCGGGGCGAGCCAGATGGGACACCGGTCCCGTTACCCGTAGCCTGAGCTAGCTAGGGATAGGGTCATGATGGCTCCCCCTGTGACGTGGTCGGTCCGAGCCCTGGGTCAGGCGAGGCGGAGGCTCCTCCGAGGTCGGGGTCGAGTCAGTCTTCCGAGGTTGAGGTCGTGTCCGAACCCTGGGTCGGGCGAGGCGGAGTTCGTCGTCTTCCGGGGCCAAGCCCGAGTCCGAGCCCTGGGTCGGGCGAGGCGGAGTTCGTCGTCTTCCGGGGTCGAGCCCGAGTCCGAGCCCTGGGTCGGGCGAGGCGGAGTTCGTCGTCTTCCGGGGCCAAGCCTGAGTCCGAGCCTTGGGTCGGGCGAGGCGGAGTTCGTCGTCTTCCGGGGCCGAGCCCGAGTCCGAGCCCTGGGTCGGGCGAGGCGGAGTTCGTCGTCTTCCGGGGTCGAGCCCGAGTCCGAGCCCTGGGTCGGGCGAGGCAGAGTTCATCGTCTTCCGGGGCCGAGCCCGAGTCCGAGCCTTGGGGTCGGGCGAGGCGGAGTTTCCTATGGCGCCCGAGGCTGGACTTGGCTGCTGTCAGCCTCACTCTGTCGAGCGGCACAACAGTCGGAGCGACGCAGGTGGCACTGTCTTCTTGTCAGGCCGATCAGTGGAGCGGCGAAGTGACTGCGGTCACTTTCGGCTCTGTCGACTGAAGGGCGTATGACAGGATAGGATGTCAGGCCATCCTTGCATTAAATGCTCCTGCGATTTGGTCGGTCGGTGTGGCGATCAGGCCAAGGTTACTTCTTGGCGAAGACTGGGCCTCGGGCGAGACGTGAATCTTCTGGGGTCGGTTGCCTTTGCCCGAGGCTGGGCTCGGGCGAGGCGAGGTCGTGTCCCTTGAGTGGATCGAGCCTTGGCTTAATCGCACCCATCAGGCCTTTGCAGCTTAGTGCTGATGGGGGTTACCAGCTGAGATTTAGGAGTCTTGGGGGTACCCCTAATTATGGTCCCCGACAAGTAAGCAAGGCTTTGATACCACTTATGTCACACCCGGTTTTAGAAGGTAAACCGAATGCGAACCATGTACGTTCCAGGATCAGAAATTCACGTACACAGCGATGTCGGCGTTTCGACCCCGGGGGGTCCCTAGATCGACGAGTGAATTGTCGCTGCGTGTCCCAGCCTAGATGGGTCGGCACAAGACGGAGCACGAAGGGGGTAGAAGAGAGGGGAAAGCCCGCGGCCTCCGTGTTTGTCCTGCGCCTGGGTCGGGTGCGCTTGCAGTAGGGGGTTACAAGCGTCTGCGTGGGGGGAGAGCGAGGGACTCTACGCGTCGCCCCGTCCTCCCGCGCGGCCAACCTTCTCGTAGGAGAGCCCTGGACCTTCCTTTTATAGGCGTAAGGAGAGGGTCCAGGTGTACAATGGGGGGTGTAGCAATGCGCTATCGTGTCTAGCAGAGAGGAGATAGTGTCCTAAGTACATGCCTTCGTGGCAGCTAGAGAGGTTTTGGCACGCTGTTCATATGATGTCGTGGCTGTCGGAGGAGCGTTGGAGCCTTGCGGAAGGACAACTGTCGGGGCTGTCGAGTCCTTGCTGACGTCTCCTTGCTTCCGTAAGGGTTTGAGAGTCGCCGTCATCATGGAGCACGCGGGGCGCCATCATTATCTGTTTTTTGGGGCGAGCCAGATGGGACGCCGGTCCCGTTACCCGTAGCTTGAGCTAGCTAGGGATAGGGTCATGATGGCTCCCCCTGTGACGTGGTCGGTCCGAGCCCTGGGTCAGGTGAGGCGGAGGCTCCTCTGAGGTCGGGGTCGAGTCGGTCTTCCGAGGTCGAGGTCGTGTCCGAACCCTGGGTCGGGCGAGGCGGAGTTCGTCGTCTTCCGGGGCCGAGCCCGAGTCCGAGCCCTGGGTCGGGCGAGGCGGAGTTCGTCGTCTTTCGGGGCCAAGCCCGAGTCCGAGCCCTGGGTCGGGCAAGGCTGTGTTCGTCGTCTTCCGGGGCCGAGCCCGAATCCGAGCCCTGGGGTCGGGTGAGGCGGAGTTTCCTATAGCGCCCGAGGCTGGACTTGGCTGCTGTCAGCCTCACTCTGTCGAGCGGCACAGCAGTCGGAGCGACACAGGCGGCGCTGTCTTCTTGTCAGGCCAGTCAGTGGAGCGGCGAAGTGACTGTGGTCACTTTCGGCTCTGTCGACTGAAGGGCGTATGACAGAATAGGATGTCAGGCCATCCTTGCATTAAATGCTCCTATGATTTGGTCGGTCGGTGTGGCGATCAGGCCAAGGTTGCTTCTTGGCAAAGACTGGGCCTCAGGCGAGACGTGAATCTTCCGGGGTCGGCTGCCTTTGCCAGAGGGTGGGCTCGGGCGAGGCGAGGTCGTGTCCCTTGAGTGGACCGAGCCTTGGCTTAATCGCACCCATCAGGCCTTTGCAGCTTAGTGCTGATGGGGGTTACCAGCTGAGATTTAGGAGTCTTGGGGGTACCCCTAATTATGGTCCCCGACAGTAGCCCCCGAGCCTCGAAGGGAGTGTTGATACTCGCTTGGAGGCTTTTGTCGCACTTTTTTGCAAGGGGACCGGCCTTCCTCGGTTGTCTTTTGTTCCGGTGGGTGCGCGCGAGCGCACCCGCCGGGTGTAGCCCCCGAGGCCTCGGAGGAGTAGTTTGACTCCTTCGAGGTCTTAGTACGTTTCGTAATGTTTCGGCTGGTCTAGCTGCTCCCTCATGCGAACTGGCCGTAGCCCGGGTGAACAGTCGGGTCCCAAGTTCTCGGGCTGGTATGTTGACGCTGTCAACGGTTTGGCTGGAGCCGGGTTCGCAAGAGCAACCCTCGAGCCTCCGCACAGAGCGAGAGGACGATCAGGGACAGACTCGACTTTTTACATACGCCCCTGCGTCGCCTTTTCGCAAGGAGGAGGGGGGAAAGCGCCATGTTGCCCTCGGAGGACGTCGAACATGGTGTCTCCAGTGAGTTGCTAACGGGTAATCCGAGTGGACGCCCGTGCCCCATTTGTTAGGGGTCGGCTAGTGGCCCAGAGGCGCGCCCCAAAAGTACCTGCGAGTGACTTGCCGGACCCGGTCCCCTTTTGACGGGGTCCGAGGGCTCGATGCCTCCCTCTGGTGGGATTCCGTTACAAAATCGTTCCCGTTGGTCTCGGAAATGTCCTAGGGTACCTCGGGAGCGCAGCCCGAGCCTTGGTTATGTATCGAACGTACCCAGGGTCATCCCTCGCTCTGCGTCTGAGGCAGCTGTCGAACCCTTCGGGGGCCAGCCTTTGAACCCCTGATCAGTAGTGGGCGCGGAGCCCGAGTGGCCTGAGGCGGCCGTTGAACCCTTTCGAGGGGCCGGCCTTTGAACCTCTGACCAGTAGTGGGCGCGGAGCCCGATCGCTCTGAGGTGGCTGTTGGACCCTTCCGAGGGCCCAGCCTTTGAACCTCTGATCAGTAGGAGTGCTCGGGGTCCGCTTCCTTCGCGGAGAAGGATCCCTTTCGGAGTATCCCCTTTTCTGACCCCTGAGGCAAGAGAGAGAAAGAGGAAGTGAAAAGGATACAAAATCGAATGACGTGGCGCACCTTTTTTGACGCGGTCATTATGGCGGAGGTGAAGCGTCGCCTGCTTCGCCTGCCAAAGGTGCCGTCTGTCCTGCCGCAGAGTTAATGTGACGGGACGAGTGGTTCACAGGGCGACCGTTGCGCGTGCGCGAGCCGTTCGAGGGACGGGCGTCTCTTTGAGTTTTGAACCTTGCGGCGGGTTCGGGCGAAGTGTTGAATGGGTCTCGCCTGGGCCTTTATATATTTGGGAGAGGGGCTGGTGACGGTTCTTTACTCAGCGGCTTGCCTCCCACTTAGGTTTTCGCGACCCGAGGGAATAGCCAGAGAAAGGAAACCGCGCACCCAGTTCCTCCGCCGCCACCTCTTCCGCTTGGGGATGGCCGACCGGTGACCATTGTCCCGCCGCGCGACCCGTGGCCTTTCTCCACCGTCATGGCGGATGACTTGGAGGCCCTTGTTGCTGAGGGTTTGCTTCGCCCTCTCTCCGGTGACTCGCAGCCGAAGTGGATGGCCCCTCCGAGCGGGGCCGCCCCGTCCCCGCCGCCGGGGTATGTCGTGAGCTTTGTCTCCTTTCACGAGTGGGGGTTCGGAGTGCCGGCAAGCCGTTTTATGCGGGCGATTCTGCATGTCTACGGGGTGGAGCTGCACAACCTCAGTCCCAACTCCATCTCACAAGCTGCCATCTTTGCGGCGGTTTGTGAAGGATACTTGGGGATTGACCCTCACTGGGACTTGTGGACCCATCTCTTCTCGGCGGAGCTTTTTGCCTCGCCGACGGGGGAAAGGAGGGTCCGCATGGCGGTGCAGGCCGGTGGCTGCATCCTCCAGCTGAGGCAGGCGCGGGCGCTGCAGTACATCCCCGCCGTCCTAGCGTCTTCGAACAAAGGGTGGTAGCGCCGGTGGTTCTATCTCCGAAATGACGACGGGAGGCTCCCGTTGTTTTCTCAGCGAGTGGTGACCGCCGCCGTCGATAACTGGCGCTACGGGACCCCGCGCGACAGGCAGAAGAATCTCCAGCCCCTTCTGAAGGCCCTGGAGGAGCTGCGGAAAGGTGGGCTCACCGCTGCGGGGGTGGTTGCCGCCATTCACCGCCGGAGGGTGCTTCCTTTGACGGGGCGGCGGCTGCCGCTTTGGGAGATGACGCTGGGGGTCGACTTGGAGGGTTCGCGGATGTCCTCGGATCCCCTTCCCATCGAAGACCTCCACAGGCGGGTAGCGGGCACGTTGGGGAAGCTGGACGCCGGCGCCCTTTCCTAGCTCTCGATGCGTCCCGATCGCGGGTGTGTGTCCCTGGTGAGTGTCCGCGCCTTCTTCCTTCTTGTGTCGGATTGCCCTTGGTTCTCACAGTCGAGACCTTTCGTCCGTCCCCAGGAGGTGGGGTTTCACAAGTCTTCCCTGCCACCGGTCCCGGAGGACGCGGTGGACCGGGCTGCGCGGAGGGTCGCCGCGAAGAAGAGGAAGGAGAAGAAGGACGCAGAGAAGGCTTGGGCCCGCGAGCGGATGCGGGCTTGGGACGCCTTGGAAAGGCTTCGTCGTCGGCAGGAGAGGGATGGGCTCCCGAGGGAGCCATCGCCAGAGACGCCTGATGATGATGACGACGATAATGAAGACGATGATGAAGACGACGACATGGCGGCCCGTCTCGGCCTCAGCCCGGATCTGAGGCTGGGCCAAGGGTCGTCGAGCCAGCCCTCGAGCGGGCTGGCGCCATCGGTATCCAGGGCCGGGACGTCGGGGTCCCGGTCTGAAGGACGGGGGCAGGCCAAGGGGGTACTTGACCCCTTGGCCGAGGTAGTTGAGGTGACCCCGGGGTCTCAGGTCGAGCCGCCTGTTTCCGAAGAACCGTTGCCCGTGCCAACTGTGCAGGAGGGTGACCCTCGGGTCGCCGTGGCTATGCCTAGGCAGTCCGTCCCTCTGGTGCCTCGGGCGCCCGAGGCAAGGATGAAGCCGGCAGCGGGGCTGACCTCGGTGGCACCTTCGGAGATCGAGGCTCGAGAGACCTCCCCACAGGCACGATTGATCATGGCCCAGAGTGGGTAAGTATCTTAGGATATCTTTGTCCTGGCTCCTCCTTTATGTGTTCTGATCCTGCTCTCCTTTTCTCTCCCAGCAAACTGAGGCATGGTTCGACCGGCCTAGCTCCCCGGAAGGCCCTCAAAACGGTGCCGGCTTCTGCAGCCAGTGCCGCACCGGGCCTCGCCGGCCAGCTGGCCTTCCCACAAGATGCCCCAAAGCGGGGGGCTCAGGCGGCACAAGTCGTCGTGGGGCGAGCTCCCGAGGCTGACTCTTCTGCCAAGGCGACCGTCGTGCCGAAGGAGATTGCTGGCGCAGCTGCGACCTCGAGCCCACCAGACGTGTTGCCGGCGCCGTCACCAGCTCCTGCCGAGGCTGCTGCCGTTTTGGCCGTGGAGCCACCCGTCGCCGCCGACGCTAAGATGGCCGAGGCGTCGCTACTGGATGCCTCAAAAGAGGGGGGTGCAGAACCGTGACCCGCCCCACCGAGCGGTAGTCTTGTCCCCGCGCGACACAGTTCCGAGGGGCGGCGCCAGTTGCTTCGGTTCCGGACCCGTGGGGCCTCGGATCCCTTCTTCGTTCTCGACGATGAACGGGAGGAGCAGTCTTGGGACAGGCTTCGTGAGTGTGCCGAGGCAACAGTGGGATCGCTTCAGTCGACCTTGGAGGTCCTTTGCAGGGACGTTCCCAAGATCCTCCAGGTAATGACTTCATGCATACCTTTCTCGTGATTAAGGCGCTCTTTGTGACGCCCCGCTTCCTTCCCTCAGGATCTGACGGATCTGAGTGCTGCCAAGTCGTCGTTCATCCGCCGCGAGGTTGATGTCTGGGGTTCGCTGCGGTCCTTGAGGACCACGCTTGCCAGTGCTACCGCGCGCCTCTCCCAACAAAGCGCCGAGGTGGCGGACCTTCGGTTGCTCTGTGCCGATCTGGGAGCGGAGGCGGCGGCGGCACGCGCAGAGGCGCAGCGGCGGCAGTCGGAGCTTGACCAGGTCACCGACGAGCGGGACCATTCTCGGGGCCGGGCCGACGAAGCCGAAAGCCGGGCTGAGGCTCTTGGAGTCCAGTTAGCCGAGGCGTCTGCTCGGGCTGGAGCCCTTGCAGCGGACCTTGCTGTGGCCCAAGCCGCATCCTCGGAGCAGCGTGCCCGAGCCGAAGGTATGTCTCGGCTGTTTGAAGATTTTGTTTCAGCTTGGTTCTTCAACTCGTGTTTGAGGTCTTCCGCTTTGGCTGTTCGTAGAGCTCGAATCTGCCCTCGGTAAGTCCACCAGGGCGCTTGCTCAAGCGGCCGAGCAGAGGGAAGCCGACCGCGCGGCCATGTCTGAGGCCATCTCGGCTTTCTGCTGGGTCTTCGGCTTCGACGACGTCCCCTCGGGAAGCTCCCCTCAAAGTCGCGTGCAAGCCTTGGGTGACCATGCGCGTGGCAGTCTTCGCGAGGCGTTGCATCACGGCGTCAGGCGGGCCTTCGCCGTGCTCGCTTCCCACTATGACGTGGATCTGGAGCGGGTCAGTGAGGGGTATTGCCTCCCCGACGAAGATAAAGCCGCCCTGACCGAAGTCCAGAGGCTCGACGCGGCCGCCGCAGGCCCAAGCGCGGTGCAGGCGACCACCTTCGAGGCAGATATCCTCCCGCTTGTGCCGTCATCCGAGGCCGGGGCGGATCTTGCCGAGGGTGGAGACGAAGCCGAGGGCGCGGCTCCTTCTCCAGGCGACACCTGATTCTGCCGGAGCAGTTTTCTTTGAATGCATACGTGTCTTTTGCGGCCGCCGAGGCCTGAACACTTTATTATCGTAATATAAGATTGTGTTTCCTTTCCCTTCATTTTATCTGGATCCGTTTGTCAGTAGCAGGGTGGCTTGCCCAAGTAAGAGTCATTTTTCGTGGTAGGCGACGAGTGAGGTATCCGTATCCCAGAGGCGTAGGAGTCCCTCGGCTCGGTCGGCCTTGCCGCTTACATGCACCCTTATTCGTTTCTTGAGGTCCTGTTACTGACATAGCCGGGGGACGCGAAAGCTTTTTGATGGAAGGCTTTTTTCGAGGAAAATTTTGACGCAGAGGGGGTTCCCCCCTTCTAGCCCCCGAGGGAGGGTCGGGCTTTTTGCCGAGGCAAGGCCGACCCTTCCTTGATGGTTAGACTTTGAACGTGAACGAGGTGTGCGAACGACTTGAAAGCATCTTAAGGGTAAAAGCGACGTAGCTGTCGGATGTTCCGAGCGTTGCTGTAGACCTCGCCTTGGCTGTTGGCCAGCTTGTATGTCCCAGGCTTCAAAACCTTGGCGATGACGAACGGCCCTTCCCAGGGAGGCGTGAGCTTGTGCCGCCCTCGGGCGTCTTGTCGCAGCCGAAGCACCAGGTCGCCTGCTTGGAGGTCTCGGGATCGAACCCCTCGGGCGTGGTAGCGTCGCAGGGACTGCTAGTACCGCGCCGAGTGTAGTAAGGCCATGTCCCGAGCCTCTTTGAGCTGGTCCAGTGAGTCTTCTCGGTCGGTCTGGTTTCTTTGGTCGTCGTACGCCCTCGTCCTCGGGGAACCGTATTCTAAGTCTGTGGGCAAGACGACCTCGGCCCCATAGACTAGAAAGAACGGTGTGAAGCCCTTGGCTCGGCTCGGTGTTGTCCTCAGACTCCAGACCACCGAGGGGAGTTTCTTTATCCACCGCCTTCCGAACTTGTGGAGGTCGTTGTAGATACTCGGCTTGAGTCCTTGCAGAATCATGCCGTTGGCACGTTCCACTTGCCCATTTCTCATGGGGTGAGCCACGGCAGCCCAGTCCACCCGGATATGGTGATCCTCACAGAAGTCCAGGAACTTTTAGCCGGTGAACTGGGTGCCGTTGTCGGTGATGATGGAGTTCGGGACCCCAAAGCGATGGATGATGTTGGTGAAGAATGCCACCGCCTGTTCGGACCTGATGCTGTTTAGGGGTCGGACCTCGATCCACTTGGAGAATTTGTCGATGGCGACCAGCAGGTGCGTGTAGCCCCCGGGTGCCTTCTGCAAGGAACCGACGAGGTCCAGTCCCCACACAGCAAACGGCCAGGTGATGGGTATTGTCTGTAGAGCCTGAGCGGGCAGGTGGGTCTGCCTTGCGTAGAACTTACATCCTTGGCAGGCGCGGACAATTCTAGTGGCGTCGGCCACCGCAGTCGACCAGTAGAAACCTTGTCGGAAGGCGTTTCCGACAAGGGCTCAGGGCGCTGCGTGATCACCGCAAGCCCCGAGTGTATTTCTCGTAAGAGCTCCTGGCCTTCGGCGATGGATATGCACCGCTAGAGGATGCCAGATGGGCTGCGGTGGTAGAGCTCCTTTCCGTCACCCAGTAAGACGAACGACTTGGTGCGCCGTGCTAGTCGCCGAGCCTCGGCTCGGTCGAGGGGCAGCTCTCCTTGGTGGAGATATTGCAGGTACGGGGTCTGTCAGTTTCGATTAGGCTGGACCCCACTCCGCTCTTCCTCGACGCGCAGTGCCTCACCCTCGGGGGCCGAGGGTGCCTCGGGCCGAGCCGAGGGCGCCTCGGGCTATGCCGAGGATGCCTCGGGCTAGGCCGAGGCCTTCTCGGGCTCGGGCGTGTCGTCGGTCTTGACTGAGGGCTGATGTAGGTCTCGGGAGAAGACAGCTAGGGGGACCGTTGTCCGCCCCGAGGCTATCTTAGCCAGCTCGTCCGCAGTCTCGTTGTGTCGTCGGGCGATGTGGTTGAGCTCGAGCCCGTAGAACTTGTCCTCCAGGCGCCAAACCTCATCGCAGTACGCTTCCATCTTCGGGTTGCGACAGTGGGAGTTCTTCATAACTTGGTCAATGACGAGCTGCGAGTCGCCGCGAGCGTCAAGGCGTCGGACCCCTAGCTCAATGGCGATGCGCAACCCGTTGATCAGAGCTTCGTACTCAGCCACGTTGTTGGACACCGGGAAATGGAGGCGCAGCACGTAGCGTAGGTGTTTCCTGAGGGGCGAGATGAAGAGCAGGCCCGCGCCTGCCCCTGTTTTCATCTGCGACCCATCGAAAAACATGGTCCAGAGTTTCGGCTGGATCGGAGCCGCCGGGAGCTGGGTGTCGACCCATTCAGCCACAAAGTCCGCCAAGACTTGGGACTTGATGGCCTTCCGAGGGGCGAACGAGATCGTCTCGCCCATAATTTCCACCGCCCACTTTGCAATCCTACCCGAGGCCTCTCGGCACTGGATGATCTCCCCTAGGGGGAAGGATGACACCACAGTCACCGGATGAGACTCAAAGTAGTGTCGCAACTTCCGCCGCGTCAGGATCACCGCGTACAGCAGCTTCTAAATTTGCGGGTAGCAGATCTTGGTCTCGGATAGTACCTCACTGATGAAGTAAACCGGCCTCTGGACGGGCAATGCATGCCCTTCTTCTTGTCTCTCAACCACGATCGCGACGCTGACCACCTGAGTGGTAGCGACGACGTAGATCAAGAGGTCTTCTCCGGCGGCGGGGGGCACCAAGATGGGCGCGTTCGTAAGGAGTGCCTTCAGGTTCCCGAGGGCTTCCTCGGCCTCGGAGGTCCAAGTGAAGCACTCGGTCTTTCTTAAGAGGCGGTACAGAGGTAGGCCTCTTTCGCTGAGGTGCGAGATGAAACGGCTCAGGGCCGCAAGGCATCCCATGACCCTCTATACGCCTTTCAAGTCCTTGATGGGCCCCATGTTGGTGATGACCGCGATTTTCTCCGGGTTGGCCTCGATGCCCCGCTCGGAGACGATGAACCCCAAGAGCATGCCTCGGGGGACTCCGAAGACACACTTCTCGGGATTGAGTTTTATGCCCTTTGCCTTGAGACACCGAAATGTCGTTTCAAGGTCGGAAAGGAGGTCGGAGGCTTTCCTCGTCTTGACTACGATGTCATCGACATAAGCCTCGACCGTTCGACCAATGTGTTCGCCGAACACGTGGTTCATGCACCTTTGGTACGTCGCACCTGCATTCCTCAAACCAAATGGCATAGTAACATAGCAGTACATGCCAAAAGGTGTGATGAAAGAGTCGCGAGCTGGTCGGACTCTTTCATCCTGATTTGGTGATACCCTGAGTAGGCATCGAGGAAAGACAGGGTTTCGCATCCCGCAGTGGAATCCACGATTTGATCGATGCGAGGCAGAGGATAGGGAACTTTTGGGCATGCTTTGTTTAGACCAGTGTAGTCTACACACATCCGCCATTTCCCTCCTTTCTTTCTCACAAGCACGGGGTTGGCAGGCCATTCGGGATGGAATACCTCTTTGATGAACCCTGTGGCCATCAGCTTGTGGATCTCCTCGCCTATGGCTCTGCGCTTTTCTTCGTCGAATCGGCGCAGAGGTTGCTTCACGGGCCGGGCTCCAGCTCAGATATCCAGCGAGTGCTCGGCAACATCCCTCGGTATGCCAGACATGTCCGAGGGACTCCACGCAAAAACTTCGGCGTTTGCGCGGAGAAAGTCGATGAGCACTGCTTCCTATTTGGGGTCGAGCTTGGAGCTGATCCGGATCTGCTTGGAGGCGTCGTTGCTGGGGTCGAGTGGGACGGACTTAACCGTCTCCGCTGGCTCAAAGTTGCTGGCATGGCGCTTCACGTCTGGTGCCTCCTTGGAGAGGCTCTCCAGGTCGGCGATGAGGGCCTCAGATTTGGCGAGGGCCTCGGCGTACTCCACGCAATCTACGTCGCATTCGTACGCGTGTCGGTACGTGGGGCCGATGGTGATGACCCCGTTGGCGCCCGACATCTTGAGCTTGAGGTAGGTGTAGTTGGGGACGACCATGAACTTGGCATAGCATGGCCTCCCTAGTACCGCGTGGTAGGTTCCTCGGAACCCGACCACCTCGAACGTGAGGGTTTCCCTTCTGAAGTTGGAGGGAGTCCCGAAGCAGACGGGCAGATCGAGTCGTCCGAGGGGTTGGACGCGTTTCCCGGGGATGATCCCGTGAAAAGGCGCCGCACCGGCCCGGACCGAGGACAGATCGATCCGCAGGAGCTCGAGGGTCTCGGCGTAGATGATGTTGAGGCTGCTGCCTCCGTCCATGAGGACCTTGGTGAGCCTGACGTTGCCGATGACGGGGTCGACGACGAGCGGGTATTTCCCCGGGCTCGGCACGTGGTCGGGGTGATCGCTCTGGTCGAAGGTGATGGGCTTGTCGGACCAGTCTAGGTAGACCGGCGCCGCCACCTTTATCGAGTAGACCTCCCGACGCTCTTGCTTGCGGTGCCGAGCCAAGGTGTTCGCCACTGGCCCACCGTAGATCATGAAGCAGTTGCGGACCTCGGGGAACTCCTCTGCCTGGTGATCCTCCTTCTTGTCGTCGTGGGGGGCCCTGCCACCCTCCGCAGGTGGCCCGGCCCTATGAAAGTGACGCCGAAGCATGGCGCATTCCTCAAGGGTGTGCTTGACGGGTCCCTGATGATAGGGGCACGGCTCCTTGAGCATCTTGTCGAATAGATTTGCGCCTCCGGGAGGTTTCCGAGGGTTCTTGTACTCAGCGGTGGCGATAAGGTCTGCGTCGGCCGCGTCGCGTTTCGCTTGCGACTTCTTCTTGCCTTTCTTCTTGGTGCCGCGCTGAGCGGACGCCTTGGGAACATCTTCCGGCTGGCGGCCCTGGGGCCGCTTGTCCTTCTGGAAGATGGCCTCAACCGCCTCTTGGCCAGAGGCGAACTTGGTGGCGATGTCCATCAGCTCGCTCGCCCTGGTGGGGGTCTTGCGACCCAGCTTGCTCACCAGGTCGCGACAGGTGGTGCCGGCGAGGAACGCGCCGATGACATCCGAGTCGATGACGTTGGGCATCTCGGTGCGCTGCTTTGAGAATCACCGGATGTAGTCCCCGAGAGACTCTCCCGACTGCTGGCGGCAGCTTTGGAGATCCCAGGAGTTCCCAGGGCGCACATACGTGCCCTGGAAATTACCGGCGAAGGCTTGGACCAGGTCGTCCCAGTTGGAGATCTGCCCCGGAGGCAGATGCTCCAGCCAGGCCCGAGCGGAGTCGGAGAGGAACAGAGGGAGGTTGCGGATGACGAGGTTGTCATCGTCCGTTCCACCTAGTTGGCAGGCCAGCCGGTAGTCCGCGAGCCACAGTTCCGGCCTTGTCTCCGCCGAGTACTTTGTGATGGTAGTCAGGGTTCAGAACCGGGTCGGGAACGGCGCCCGTCGTATGGCTCGGCTGAAAGCCTGCGGGCCGGGCGGTTCGGGCGAGGGGCTCCAATCTTCCCCGCTATCGTAGCGTCCCTCACGCCTAGGGTGGTAGCCTCGGCGCACCCTCTCGTCGAGGCGGGCTCGATGGTTGCGGTGGTGGTGCTCGTTGCCGAGGCGTCCCGGGGCTGTAGGCGCTGTGTTGCGCGTGCGCCCGGTGTGGACCGAGGCTTCCCGCACGAATCGGGAAGTCGCGGCGCGGTGCTCCGTGGGGTATCCCTGCCTTTGGGAGGCAGAGCTCTCGGCCCGTCGGACCGCGGCATCCTCCAGGAGATTCTTGAGCTCTCCCCGGATCCGCCGCCCTTCGGTGGTTGACGGTTCTGGCATTGCGCAGAGAAGTATCGCTGCTGCAGCCAGGTTCTGGCCGACCCCACTTGAAGCCGGTGGCGGCCTTGTCCTGACGTCGTCGGCGATGCGGAGCTGGATGCCCTGGGGTAGATGACGCGCTTCTCCGGCCGGAGCTTGGCCTACCCATTCCTGCCCGATGTTCCGGCGGAGCGGCTCAAGTATTCCTGTCCCCTCGTCGAGCCTGGCCTGCATCTCGCGGATTTGCTCGAGCTGTGCGTCCTGACCCCCCGCAGGGACTGGTACCACAGCTAGCTCCCGAAGGATGTCAACACGAGGCGCAGGCCTAGGGGGATCACCGTTTTTCGGTATACCAAGATGGTTGCCTTCGTCAGGACCCCCTAGATTGACGTGGAAACATTCACGACTTGGGCCGCTGTCTCCGTCGCCGAAGCTGTGGCTACCGTCGGAACAATCGGAAAGGCAGTAGTCGCATGCGGTCATAAAGTCCCGCATTGCGCTGGGGTTACCGAGCCCAGAGAAATCCCAACCAAAGTCGGGCTCGTCATCTTCCTCGGAACCCGAGGGTCCGTAGGTCGAGACGGCCGTCAGCCGGTCCCAGGGTGACCGCATATGATACCCCGGAGGGCTGGTGCATGCCTCTATGAAGGCTTCCACCAAAGCGGGGTCGCTTGGTGGGTCGAGGCCGAATCCAAGAGGCATGAGACGGGAGTCGGACGGTACCTCTTGGTCGACAGGTGCTGAGGCCAAGAGGTACCTGTCGACCAAGAGGTACCGACCGACTCCCGTCTCATGCCTTTTGGATTCGGCCTCGACCCACCAAGCGACCCCGCTTTGGTGGAAGCCTTCATAGAGGCATGCACCAGCCCTCCGGGGTATCATGTGCGGTCACCCTGGGACCGGCTGACGGCCGTCTCGACCTACGGACCCTCGGGTTCCGAGGAAGATGACGAGCCCGACTTTGGTTGGGATTTCTCCGGGCTCGGTAACCCCAGCGCCATGCGGGACTTTATGACCGCATGCGACTACTGCCTTTCCGATTGTTCCGACGGTAGCCACAGCTTCGGCGACGGAGACAGCGGCCCAAGTCGTGAATGTTTCCACGTCGATCTAGGGGGTCCCGACGAAGGCAACCATCTTGGTATACCGGAAAACAGTGATCCCCCTAGGCCTGCGCCTCACGTTGACATCCTTTGGGAGCTAGCTGTGGTCCCAGTCCCTGCGGGGGGTCAGGACGCACAGCTCGAGCAAATCCACGAGATGCAGGCCAGGCTCGACGAGGGGGCAGGAACACTTGAGCCGCTCCGCCGGAACATCGGGCAGGAATGGGTAGACCAAGCTCCGGCCGGAGAAGCGCGTCATCTACCCCAGGGTGTCCAGCTCCGCATCGCCGACGACGTCAGGACAAGGCCGCCACCGGCTTCAAGTGGGGTCGGCCAGAACCTGGCTGTAGCAGCGATACTTCTCCGCACGATGCCGGAACCATCAACCACCGAAGGGCGGCGAATCCGGGGAGAGCTCAAGAATCTCCTGGAGGATGCCGCAGTCCGACGGGCCGAGAGCTCTGCCTCCCAAAGGCAAGGATACCCCTCAGAGCACCGCGTCGCGACTTCCCGATTTGTACGGGAAGCCTCGGTCCACACCGGGCGCACGCGCAACACAGCGCCTGCAGCCCCGGGACGCCTCGGCAACGAGCACCACCACCGCAACCATCGAGCCTGCCTCGACGAGAGGGTGTGCCGAGGCTACCACCCCAGGCGTGGGGGACGCTACGATAGCGGGGAGGATCGGAGCCCCTCGCCCGAACCGCCCGGCCCGCAGACTTTTAGCCGAGCCATACGACAGGCGCCGTTCCCGACCCGGTTCCGAACCCCAACTACCATCACAAAGTACTCGGGGGAGACAAGACTGAAACTGTGGCTCGCGGACTACCGGCTGGCCTGCCAACTGGGTGGAACGGACGATGACAACCTCGTCATCCACAACCTCCCCCTGTTCCTCTCCGACTCCGCTCGGGCCTTGCTGGAGCATCTGCCTTCGGGGCAGATCTCCAACTGGGACGACCTGGTCCAAGCCTTCGCTGGTAATTTCCAGGGCACGTATGTGTGCCCTAGGAACTCCTGGGATGTCCAAAGCTGCCGCCAGCAGCCGGGAGAGTCTCTCCGGGACTACATCCAGCGATTCTCAAAGCAGCGCACTGAGCTGCCCAACGTCACCGACTCGGATGTCATCGGCGCGTTCCTCGCCGGCACCACCTGCCGCGACCTGGTGAGCAAGCTGGGTCGCAAGACCCCCACCAGGGCGCGCGAGCTGATGGACATCGCCACCAAGTTCGCCTCTGTCCAGGAGGCGGTTGAGGCCATCTTCCGGAAGGACAAGCAGCCCCAGGGCCGCCAGCAGGAAGATGTTCCCGAGGCATCCGCTCAGCGCGGTACCAAGAAGAAAGGCAAGAAGAAGTCGCAAGCGAAACGCGACACGGCCGACGCAGACCTTGTCGCCGCCGCTGAGTACAAGAACCCTCGGAAACCTCCCGAAGGCGCCAATCTATTCGACAAGATGCTCAAGGAGCCGTGCCCCTATCATCAGGGACCCGTCAAGCACACCCTTGAGGAATGCGCCATGCTTCGGCGTCACTTTCACAGGGCTGGGCCACCTGCGGAGGGTGGCAGGGCCCCCCACGACGACAAGAAGGAGGATCACCAGGCAGAGGAGTTCCCCGAGGTCCGCGATTGCTTCATGATCTACGGTGGGCCAGTGGCGAACGCCTCGGCTCGGCACCGCAAGCAAGAGCGTCGGGAGGTCTGCTCGGTAAAGGTGGTGGCACTGGTCTACCTAGACTGGTCCGACAAGCCCATCACCTTCGACCAGGGCGATCACCCCGACCGCGTGCCGAGCCCGGGGAAATACCCGGTCATTGTCGACCCCGTCATCGGCAACGTCAGGCTCACCAAGGTCCTCATGGACGGAGGCGGCAGCCTCAACATCATCTACGCCGATACCCTCGAGCTCCGGCGGATCGATCTGTCCTTGGTCCGGGCCGGTGCGGCGCCTTTTCACGGGATCATCCCCGGGAAACGCGTCCAACCCCTCGGACGACTCGATCTGCCCGTCTGCTTTGGGACTCCCTCCAACTTCAGAAGGGAAACCCTCACGTTCGAGGTGGTCGGGTTCCGAGGAACCTACCACGCGGTACTAGGGAGGCCATGCTACGCCAAGTTCATGGCCGTCCCCAACTACACCTACCTCAAGCTCAAGATGCCGGGCCCCAACGGGGTCATCACCGTCGGCCCCACGTACCGACATGCGTACGAATGCGACGTAGAGTGCGTGGAGTACGCCGAGGCCCTCGCCGAATCCGAGGCCCTCATCGCCGACCTGGAGAGCCTCTCCAAGGAGGCGCCAGACGTGAAGCGCCATGCCGGCAACTTTGAGCCAGCGGAGACGGTTAAGTCCGTCCCACTCGACCCCAGCAACGACGCCTCCAAGCAGATCCGGATCGGCTCCGAGCTCGACCCCAAATAGGAAGCAGTGCTCGTCGACTTTCTCCGCGCAAACGCCGAAGTTTTCGCGTGGAGTCCCTCGGACATGCCTGGCATACCGAGGGATGTCGCCGAGCACTCGCTGGGTATCCGAGCTGGAGCCCGACCCGTGAAGCAACCTCTGCGCCGATTCGACGAAGAAAAGCGCAGAGCCATAGGCGAGGAGATCCACAAGCTGATGGCCGCAGGGTTCATCAAAAAGGTATTCCATCCCGAATGGCTTGCCAACCCCGTGCTTGTGAGAAAGAAAGGAGGGAAATGGCGGATGTGTGTAGACTACACTGGTCTAAACAAAGCATGCCCAAAAGTTCCCTATCCTCTGCCTCGCATCGATCAAATCGTGGATTCCACTGTGGGATGCAAAACCCTGTCTTTCCTCGATGCCTACTCAGGGTATCACCAAATCAGGATGAAAGAGTCCGACTAGCTCGCGACTTCTTTCATCACACCTTTTGGCATGTACTGCTATGTTACTCTGCCATTTGGTTTGAGGAATGCGGGTGCGACGTACCAAAGGTGCATGAACCACGTGTTCGGCGAACACATTGGTCGAACAGTCGAGGCTTATGTCGATGACATCGTAATCAAGACGAGGAAAGCCTCCGACCTCCTTTCCGACCTTGAAACGACATTCCGGTGTCTCAAGGCAAAGGGCGTAAAACTCAATCCTGAGAAGTGTGTCTTCGGAGTCCCCCGAGGCATGCTCTTGGGGTTCATCGTCTCCGAGCAGGGCATCGAGGCCAACCCGGAGAAAATCGCGGCCATCACCAACATGGGGCCCATCAAGGACTTGAAAGGCGTACAGAGGGTCATGGGATGCCTTGCGGCTCTGAGCCGCTTCATCTCGCGCCTCGGCGAAAGAGGCCTACCTCTGTACCGCCTCTTAAGAAAGACCGAGTGCTTCACTTGGACCCCCATGGCCGAGGAAGCCCTCGGGAACCTGAAGGCGCTCCTTACGAACGCACCCATCCTGGTGCCTCCCGCTGCCGGAGAAGCCCTCTTAATCTACATCGCCGCTACCACTCAGGTGGTCAGCGCCGCGATCGTGGTTGAGAGACAAGAAGAAGGGCATGCATTGCCCGTCCAGAGGCTGGTCTACTTCATCAGCGAGGTACTATCCGAGACCAAGATCCGCTACCCGCAAATTTAGAAGCTGCTGTACGCGGTGATCCTGACGCGGCGGAAGTTGCGACACTACTTCGAGTCTCATCCGGTGACTGTGGTGTCATCCTTCCCCTGGGGGAGATCATCCAGTGCCAAGAGGCCTCGGGTAGGATTGCAAAGTGGGCGGTGGAAATCATGGGCGAGACGATCTCGTTCGCCCCTCGGAAGGCCATCAAGTCCCAAGTCTTGGCGGACTTTGTGGCTGAATGGGTCGACACCCAGCTCCCGGCGGCTCCGATCCAGCCGGAACTCTGGACCATGTTTTTTGATGGGTCGCTGATGAAAACAGGGGCAGGTGCGGGCCTGCTCTTCATCTCGCCCCTCGGGAAACACCTACGCTATGTGTTGCGCCTCCATTTCCCGGTGTCCAACAACGTGGCCGAGTACGAAGCTTTGATCAACGGGTTGCACATTGCCATTGAGCTAGGGGTCCGACGCCTCGACGCTCGCGGCGACTCGCAGCTCGTCATTGACCAAGTTATGAAGAACTCCCACTGCCGCGACCCGAAGATGGAAGCCTACTGCGATGAGGTTCGGCGCCTGGAGGACAAGTTCTACGGGCTCGAGCTCAACCACATCGCCCGACGACACAACGAGACTGCGGACGAGCTGGCTAAGATAGCCTCAGGGCGGACAATGGTCCCCCGGACGTCTTCTCCCGAGACCTACATCAACCTTCAGTCAAGAGCGACGACACGCCCGAGCCCGAGAAGGCCTCGGCCCAGCCCGAGGCATCCTCGGCACAGCCCGAGGTGCCCTCGGCTCGTCCCCCGAGGGTGAGGCACTGCGCGTCGAGGAAGAGCGGAGTGGGGTCCAGCCTAATCAAAATTGGCAGACCCCGTACCTGCAATATCTCCACCAAGGAGAGCTGCCCCTCGACCGAGCCGAGGCTCAGCGACTGGCGCGGCGCGCCAAGTCGTTCGTCTTACTGGGTGACGGAAAGGAGCTCTACCACCGCAGCCCATCTGGCATCCTCCAGCGGTGCATATCCATCGCCGAAGGCCAGGAGCTCTTACGAGAAATACACTCGGGGGCTTGCGGTCATCATGCAGCGCCCCGAGCCCTTGTCGGAAATGCCTTCCGACAAGGTTTCTACTGGCCGACTGCGGTGGCCGACGCCACTAGAATTGTCCGTGCCTGCCAAGGATGTCAGTTCTACGCAAGGCAGACCCACCTGCCCACTTAGGCTCTGCAGACAATACCCATCACCTGGCCGTTTGCTGTGTGGGGACTGGACCTCGTTGGTCCCTTGCAGAAGGCACCCGGGGCTACACGCACCTGCTGGTCGCCATCGACAAATTCTCCAAGTGGATCGAGGTCCGACCCCTAAATAGCATCAGGTCCGAACAGGCGGTGGCATTCTTCACCAACATCATCCATCGCTTTGGGGTCCCGAACTCCATCATCACCGACAACGGCATCCAGTTCACCGGCCGAAAGTTCCTGGACTTCTGTGAGGATCACCATATCCGGGTGGACTGGGCTGCCGTGGCTCACCCCATGACGAATGGACAAGTGGAACGTGCCAACGGCATGACTCTGCAAGGACTCAAGCCGAGGATCTACAGCGACCTCCACAAGTTCGGAAGGCGGTGGATAAAGGAACTCCCCTCGGTGGTCTGGAGTCTGAGGACAACGCCGAGCCGAGCCACGGGCTTCACACCGTTCTTTCTAGTCTATGGGGCCGAGGCCGTCTTGCCCACAGACTTAGAATACGGTTCCCCGAGGACGAAGGTGTACGACGACCAAAGAAACCAGACCGACCGAGAAGACTCACTGGACCAGCCCGAAGAGGCTCGGGACATGGCCTTACTACACTTGGCGCGGTACTAGCAGTCCCTGTGACGCTACCACGCCCGAGGGGTTCGGTCCCGAGACCTCCAAGCAGGTGACCTAGTGCTTCGGCTGCGACAAGACGCCCGAGGGCGGCACAAGCTCACGCCTCCCTGGGAAGGGCCGTTCGTCATCGCCAAGGTTTTGAAGCCCGGGACATACAAGCTGGCCAACAGCCAAGGCGAGGTCTACAGCAACGCTTATTACATCCGACAGCTACGTCACTTCTACCCTTAAGATGCTTTCAAGTCATTCGTACACCTCGTTCACATTCAAAGTCTAACCATCAAGGAAGGGTCGGCCTTGCCTCGGCAAAACCCGACCCTCCCTTGGGGGCTAGTGTAACACCCCTGGTGTTACTATAACTAAAACTTGAGCATGGCATCATAAGCATTGACATTGCATATGTTTGATACACCTAGAGTGCATTCACTAGGTAAAAATTTCAAACAAGTGTATTGTTTTTGGTGTTTTGCAAATAGGACCCTGGATAGGGAACCTAACCCTAAATCAGGCTCAAAGGGGCAAAACTTAACCCAAGATGAGAAAACCTAAAGGCTTTAGGGAAGAGTCATAAAATGTCCCCAAAACAAAGTTGAGTCACATTTATACCCCTGGGATACCAAAAATCTCAATTAGAACCCTAGAAAACCCTAAATCCCAACCCTAGGGACCTATGTGCAAAATTAGTCCACTGTTGGACTAAATTGCAAAAACCAAGTCAAATAAGTATTTTAAGTCATTTGGTTCACAAATGTGTGGACTTGAAAGTCAAATATTGGGTTTTGGACTTAAATGCAAAATGGACCTCACTTAGGTTTCATTCTAAGTCTGAAATTCAGTGTTGAGGGCTCAACTTTGGAGCATTGTATCTTTCAAATTATGGGGTTTTTGCCCTAGGTCACCACATGAGAATTATAGAGCAAACTAGGGAGAACAACTTTGTTTAAAGTTGTAGGTTCACTTGTTAAGGAAATATTGGAGATAATCAAGCCTAAAGATTGGCTGTCAGGCTGATTCAGTCTGAAATTCAGAGGTTCAGTGTAATGGAGCCAACTTTGAGTATGAATTCAACCTTGATCTGTACTCAAATGTGTTCAAGCCCTATAGTCGAATTGTAGCTGGTCTATAACTCTGCAACTTTGCTATAGAAAGATGATGAAGTTCTTATGAAAAATCTGGAGAAAAGTTGCTTGGAAAGTGCTCTGTCAGACACACTGAATAAGCCTCCGATGGTACAGTGATCTGCTATAGATCAGATCGCCAGCGCGACTGACCCACCGCCGGTGACCCCCCTCGCCGTGATTCGCGTCGTCGGCGTCATGATTCATGCTCGGGTAAGTTGATAACGTCGCGGGGTCAAAAGATCGTCGCCGCCAGTGACCTGGAAGCCACTCCGGCTAGCAGTGGTTCATCTCCCCTGGCTCACCGCCCGCGGGTAAAGTGCTCACCGTCGTCGTGCCATCGCCGTTGGCCACCGCGTGTCCTAACCGCGCCATCGCATCGCCGTGACACCCTCTAAACTCCCCGTCGACCACCGGAGTTACTGCCACGGCGGTGAACACGTGTTCACTGCACCACCGTTCTTCCTCACTTCCGACCGCCGTGTGTCTCGTCCAAAATTCGCGGCCACCGCTCGCTCTGCCTATAAATTGAGCCCCCGCCAGCTGCGCTAGATCATACCGAAGCCATAGCCACCACTCCCGCCTCCGATTAGCCCCCATAGCCAGAGAATTGCTCATTTCCCCCAATTCGAGTTTCCGCCATCCGAAACCGACCTCAACGCAGCCAGCTCCCTTCCCGATCAGTTCAACCCTCCCTCTCCCTCGTTTAAGCTTTCTCACATGTCTACGATGCTTGCCGAACCACCAATTTGGACTGCGGGCTCACCAATCACCGGGAACGCACTCAACTGTCCGCCACCCATTCGGTTCACGCGGACAGAGCTTGATAGCTCACCATTTGTGCAACTAGGTTAGGGGAAACACTCGGGGTAGGTCCGATGTGATGTCCGCCGCTCGGGAGCGCCGGTCGTCACCTTAATCGGCCGGTACAGGTGCTCGCCGGGGCGCTGCCGTGCGCGGCGCCATCGGGGACTTGGCCGTGCGAAGAAATAGAAGGCGGAGGGGTTTTCTGTAAACCGTCAGTGGCACAGAGAAACAGTAAACAAACCTAATTCAAGTTAGCTAATAAACCAAGGGCCTCTTTGCAAAGCTGACGCGGGCGCGCGCGTGGACGTGTTTCTGTGGTAGTTGGGCCGACTTGGACTGATTACGGCCCAAGTCTGTTCATTGTTTTTCCTTTTCTATTTTTAGCCAGCTTTAGAAATCTGTAGAAAAATGTAGAAAAATCCTAAAATTGTGAAACCAATTTTCCTGGGCTTCTTATTTTCCCTAGAATTTAATAAAAATAGTTTCATGATTTTTAGTTTAAACAGGGAATTTTAAGGCATTTAAAATAGTTTAAGATAGTAGTTCTGGATTTTTAAAAGATAAATGGTAATCCCAAAAATGCTCAAAATTTTTATATGAGTTCCTCATATTATTTAGAAGCCTTGGGTAGAATTTGGGTTGATTTGGACCTTGTTTGATCACCAAACCCCAAAACACCCCCCTGCCCTGTGAACTCCTTTACTGACTCCGGAAACCCTAAGTTCTCGGAGTTCCGTGAAGGAAAGTTGTATTCAAGACTAAGATAATAAGTTTATATTATCTTTGCATCCTCATAAGCATCCCATGGCATCCATTCTTATACATATGTACGGCTATGATTAGAACACGAAGAAGAAGTGGAAGCCACAGAAGAGCAAGTGCCACCACCTTTGGAAACACAGGCTGAGAACTGTTTCTACTTTGATATTTGTGGATCTGAGCCTCACTCACCCATAAACAAAGGCAAGCCCCGGTGCATTTGCCACCCCCTTGTGTTTTAAAATCTTTCTCACTTGCTTGATGCACTAGGTGATAGGTGTTGATTGCTTAAAACCATTCCTGCATTACTTTCCTTGGATTTGATTACCTTCCTTGATACCCTGTTTTACAAAGGTTTTATTATGCTTAGTATTGCTCTAGCAAAACAAAAGGATTTGTTTTACAAAAGATGTTTGGCAAAGTGGGAGGGTTGTTTTCAAAATAAAACTTGATGGTGAATCTGTCAAAGGCCTTGATGGATTCAACATCGGAAAAGATGTACCTCTGCCAGGTACCAACCTTTGGGGTTAAATGATTAAGCTGAGACCGGGCGGGTGACTTGCACGAGAAGAGAGTCTCGGTGTAGTGTCTCCGTCTGAGTCGATTAAGGACCTTGTCGATGTAGGCCTGCTGACCGAGGACCCTTTAACTGGTCACATGCCTCTTCATGGGTAAGCTTTGCCTCGGGTGGACTAAGGCCAGAATAAGATAACACGAAATAGGCGTGGAGCGGTGGCGAGAGTAGCGTGTACCCTCCGTGGCAAGAGGCTGGACGGTGGTGTATCTGTGCTCTCGGTTTGCGTGAACCTGATCTGGTCTTAAGAAACTCGGTGGCGGGTTGACATATGCAAGGGTTAAGTGCTACATATGTCGTGTGATCGGAGATCCTCAGCTGAGTATAATCGATTCGGATCGCCGTACCTCCGCGGTTATGGAGACTTGGCCACTGACTTACACGTAGCAATCCAGTGAAGATGAAGGGTTGATAAGAAATCGGCTAGTGCAGGTCAAGTGATTGAACTAGGGTAGAAGAACTCTAGCTGCAGGTAATTTTACTTAACCTGACAATAAAATTGGATTTTAAGGATCCACTTTAGTAAGCAATTCTGCAAACAGAGTCTTTGATTATTGAAAGGCCTTACCTTGACTCCCTTAACCAGCATACCCTTGAGAGTCGTTTCCTTAGTCGGGTAAGACTTGCTGAGTAATTCCATACTCAGGGTTTATTCCCCCATTGTTTTTAGGTGAGGAGACAACAAACTTTTGTTGTTTCTGTACCAAGGTGGTGAAAGGTGAAGATAATCAAGAGTGAAGCTGCCGGAGGACCGGGTCCTCCTTAAAAACTTTTATGTACAGAACTTTATGGGAGGAGTTTTTACCTCCCAGGTATTGTAATAATACTTTTCAGCACTCTCTGGTCTGTACAAATAACTTACTCTTACTTTTAAATAAATGTAAGTTTATGTAATCACTTCCGCATTTCCGCATCTCCGATGAACATACTGTCTGTCAGACGGGTGAAACGTTCCTGGAAAGGTAAGGATAAAGATACCGAACTTGTCAAGTGATTCAGGAACATCTACAAGGTTGTCTGATGTCTGTTGGACAAGGACAACTGTAGGTGGGCCTAATGACTTGGGAGGTTCCGTCACAGCTAGAAGGGGGGAACCCCCTCTGCGTCAAAATTTTCCTCGGAAAAAGTCTTTCTGCCAGAGCGCCTTTCGTGCTTTTTGACTACTTCGAAAGTGGGGTCCTGAAAACGACGGAGTACACGTAAGCAGCCATGGCCGACCGAGCCGAGGGACTCCTACGCCTCCGGGATACAGATACCTCACTCATCATCTTCTGCGATAAGTAACTCACGCTCGGATAAGCGATTCCGCTGACCGAACAAGTCCCAATGCTCGGAGACCCTTTTGCCGAAACGATTTTTCGGGCCTTCTCGACTACATCGTTAGCAGAATCCTACGGACGAGTAAGAATACACGTAAGCGGCAAGGCCGATCGAGCCGAGGGACTCCTACGCCTCCGGGATACAGATACCTCACTCATCACCTTCCGTGAAAAGTAACTCTCGCTCGAACAAACAATTCTGTTGCCGACAAATAAGTCTTGATACTCGAAACAAAGGGAAAAAGAAACGCAGCTTTACAACATAACGACAGCACATTTGGGCCTCGGCGGCCGCAGAAAACATACGCACACTACAAGGTAAACCGATCCTGCAGGTTCGGACCTCGATGGAGGGGGAGCAGCAGCACCCTCGACGTCAACACCACCTTCGGCGAAGTCCGACCGAGCCTCGAACGGCAACATAGTCGAGAGGATCTCCGCTCCGAAAGACGACGTCAGCACCACGTCCGGGCCATCACCGCCAGGGTCTCTTCCAGGAGTTCGGCTCGAGCAGATGGCTCGGCCGGTCACCTCGAAGCCTCAGCCGGCTGTCCCCCGAGAACATCAGCCTGGCCCATGGCCTCGGCAACTCGACTCCGGCGCCGGTCCCGCCAGCGGATGGCCCGGTCAGGCTCCGGTCGACGAAGTCTTCTTTTCAAGCCAACTCTGCCTCTGTCCACGCTGATACTGCTGCCTCCGGCTCCGGCTCATCGAAGAGCCGCCGAGGGTTTCTTTTAACTAAGCAAGAGAAGCCTCGGGCGGCAAGGCCGACTGAGCCGAGGGGCTCCTACGCCTCCGGGATACAGATACCTCACTCATCACCTTCGCACGAGGCAACTCGCACTTGGTGAAGCGGTTCAGTTAGTCGACAGGCGAGTCCTAGTGCTCGGAATGAGGGAAAAACACGGCTTCATGCCGAAAGATACATACATGTTCAGGCCCCGACAGCCACAATGAACATACGCCAGCACTCAAGGTGCCATTACAAACGGAACTCCGGTTCCGCCCCCGCGGGAATGAACAACCTCCACACCGGAGAGCCTGCGGGGCGACAAGCTCCGGGCGACTCGCCAGCAACCTCTGCAGCAGCGGCCATGGTCCCAGGACGGGCGCACCCACCGGAAGGCTCTCGTTCACGTCCCCACTCAAGGGACACGAACCAGACATTAAAGCCAAAAGAGCCGGAGGTCGGTCCCTAGGCGGCGCTGACGGCCCCGACAGCGGAGAAGCTTTCTCCAGCTGCCACCACGTCAACACCGACGGCGTCGTCCGCCTGTCCACCAACGCCACACCAGCGAGCGCAGGCCGCTCCAAAGCGCACCGGCAGGCCCTCACTCCCGTCCTCGCCGCGAAAGCGAGGACAGAGGACGGAATGTTGCATCCTAGCTGGGCAGCAACTGTTCGCCTTCCCCGGCATGGCTGGAGGACGCCTCCTCTGCAGAGCTGGAGGATGGTTTCCACCACCAGAAGCTGGAAGAAGAGGTGGCCGGCCGACCCGTGCAGGAGGTAGAGCTCCGGCTCAGCCTAGCTTCCGCCCCAGCCAGGATGACGAAGATCCTTGAAGCTGAGGGCGGAACCAAGATCGCAGCCCGGCTCGCTTCTCCCCACCACCGAACTAGTGGCCACCATCTTGGGTGACCACCGGCGAGGGGATGCAGCCGGGCTGCCCGACGAAAATCCTTGAAGCCGAACGATGGCTGAAAGGTACCAACTTCCGCAAAGTTGCGTTCCCCCAACGATGACCAGGCGGGAAAACCACAGATGCCCCCCATCTGGGGGCTCGAAAGGTGGAAAGACACAATGCATGAGGAGAGCGTGAAGACATGGTTGCCCTTCAAGGGGGTCGCCATCCTTTTAAAGGCAACTCTCCCCACTTGCGTCCTTAGCCGTCGCGGGCTGAGTCTTCTCCAACACGCTCCAAGGCCCTCCCCCTACGACACGGGGGCTGGGCCCCACGTGTCATGCAGGCTGGCGTAGGGGAGACAGGGCCAAACCGCCGCCCACGGTGCGCACGACTGCCCAGCGGTTACGAGCATTCCTCCACTCTCGCCCAGGCCAGCGGGTGAAAGGGCGGGCCGCCATGCAGGCGGCGTGCAACCGCACCTAGGGGGACGCACCCTTTCGACTTCGACACATCCAGCATGGAGGCCCAGGCCCACACGTCATGTAACCGGCGCGCCGGTTACTACATACAAGAAACTGCACCGCCACTCGTGCCAGTACCGCACCTTCTCGACTGCGGAACATGTACCGTGACTCGAGGCGACCCTGCGCATGACCCGACAGTGCCAATCGAGCACATCGGTCACGGGCCGGTCTGCCGCGGGAGAGGGCGCGACGGTCGATATGGCCAGAAATGGGCCGGCAGTAATGGCGGTGGCAGGCGGGCGGAAGCAGCAGTCGAGTCGTCAGCAAGCTCACGTCCCCTTCTGGGATAGCGAAAGGACCTTCTCCCATGGCGGAAGACGACACGTCCACGTTTCGTTCCTCGAACGGCTCGCGCACGCGCGACGGCCGCCCGGTGAACCACTCGCCCCGTCGCATTAACTCTGCGGCAGGACAGGCGGCACCTTTGGCAGGCGAAGCAGGCGACGCTTCACCTCCGCCATAATGACCGCGTCAAAAAAGGTGCACCACGTCATTCGATTTTGTATCCTTTTCACTTCCTCTTTCTCTCTCTTGCCTCAGGGGTCAGAAAAGGGGACACTCCGAAAGGGATCCTTCTCCGCGAAGGAAGCGGGCCACGAGCCCCCCTACTGATCAGAGGTTCAAAGGCTGGCCCCTCGGAAGGGTTAAACAGCCGCCTCAGAGCGCTCGGGCTCTGCGCCCACTACTGGTCAGAGGTTCAAAGGCCGGCCCCTCGAAAGGGTTCAACGGCCGCCTCAGGCCACTCAGGCTCCGCGCCCACTACTGATCAGGGGTTCGAAGGCTGGCCCCCGAAGGGTTCGATAGCTGCCTCAGACACAGAGCGATGGATGACCCTGGGTACGTTCGATACATAACCGAGGCTCGGGCTGTGCTCCCGAGGTACCCTAGGACATTTCCGAGACCAACGGGAACGATTTTGTAACGGAATCCCACCACAGGGAGGCATCGAGCCCTTGGACCCCGTCAAAAGGGGACCGGGTCCGGCAAGTCACCCGCAGGTACTTTTGGGGCGCGCCTCTGGGCCACTAGCCGACCCCTAACAAATGGGGCACGGGCGTCCACTCGGATTACCCGTTAGCAACTCACTGGAGACACCATGTTCGGCGTCCTCCGAGGGCAACATGGCGCTTTCCCCCCTCCTCCTTGCGGAAAGGCGACGCAGGGGCGTATGTAAAAAGTCGAGTCTGTCCCTGACCGCCCTCTCGCTCTGTGCGGAGGCTCGGGGGCTGCTCTCGCAAACTCGGCTCCGGCCAAACCATTGACAGCGTCAACATACCAGCCCGAGAACTTGGGACCCGACTGTTCGCCCGGGCTACGGCCAGTTCGCATGAGGGAGCAGCTAGACCGGCCGAAACATTACGAAACATACTAAGACCTCGAAGGAGTCAAACTACTCCTCCGAGGCCTCGGGGGCTACACCCGGTGGGTGCGCTCGCGTGCACCCACCGGAACAAAAGACAACCGAGGAAGGTCGGTCCCCTTGCAAAAAAATGCGACAAAAGCCTCCAAGCGAGTATCAACACTCCCTTCGAGGCTCGGGGGCTACTGTCGGGGACCATAATTAGGGGTACCCCCAAGACTCCTAATCTCAGCTGGTAACCCCCATCAGCACTAAGCTGCAAAGGCCTGATGGGTGCGATTAAGCCAAGGCTCGGTCCACTCAAAGGACACGACCTCGCCTCGCCCGAGCCCAGCCTCGGGCAAAGGCAGCCGACCCCGGAAGATTCACGTCTTGCCCGAGGCCCAGTCTTCGCCAAGAAGCAACCTTGGCCAGATCGCCACACCGACCGACCCACTCGCAGGAGCATTTAATGCAAGGATGGCCTGACATCCTATCCTGTCATGCGCCCTTCAGTCGACAGAGCCGAAAGTGACCGCAGTCACTTCGCCGCTCCACTGACCGGCCTGACAAGAAGACAGCACCGCCTGCGTCGCTTCGACTGTTGTGCCACTCGACAGAGTGAGGCTGACAGCAGCCAAGTCCAGCCTCGGGCGCCATAGGAAACTCCGCCTCGCCCGACCCAGGGCTCGGACTCGGGCTCGGCCCCGGAAGACGACGAACTCCGCCTCGCCCGACCCAGGGCTCAGACACGACCTCGTCCTCGGAAGACCGACTCGACCCCGACCTCGGAGGAGCCTCTGCCTCGCCCAACCTAGGGCTCGGACCGACCACGTCACAGGGGGGCCATCATTACCCTATCTCTGGCTAGCTCAGGCTACGAGTAACGGGACCGGCATCCCATCTGGCTCGCCCCGGGAAACAGATAATGATGGCGCCCCGCGTGCTGCATGACGACGGCGACTCTCAAGCCCTTACGGAAGCAAGGAGACGTCAGCAAGGACTCGACAGCCCCGACAGCTGTCCTTCCGCAAGGCTCCAATGCTCCTCCGATGGCCACGGCATCATATGAACAGGGTGCCAAAACCTCTCTGGCTGCCACGAAGGCATGTACTTAGGGCACTAGCTCCTCTTTGCTAGACACGATAGCGCATTGCTACACCCCCCATTGTACACCTGGACCCTCTCCTTACGCCTATAAAAGGAAGGTCTATGGCTCTCTTACGAGAAGGTTGGCCGCGCGGGAGGACGGGGCGACACGTAGAGTCCCTCGCTCTCCCCCCACGCGGACGCTTGTAACCCCCTACTGCAAGCGCACCCGACCTGGGCGCAGGACAAACACGGAGGCCGCGGGCTTTCCCCTCTCTTCTACCCCCCTTCGTGCTCCGTCTCGCGCCGACCCATCTGGGCTGGGACCGCGGCGACAATTCACTCGTCGGTCTAGGGACCCCCCGGGTCGAAACGCCGACAACGGCGATGCAAACTACACCTCAAGGTTCCTCCAATTAATCAGCTAAGGGCATCACATACCACCCTCATGGTTGCACTATTTTCCTGGATGGTCTCTCAATGAACAGGTCCTTATGGAGAGGTACTCGGGAAATAGCCTAAGTCCCCTAAAATGCCACAAGTTCAACATCATATCCAGAATAAAATCATAGTATCATAAATGTATTTCATCATGTTCATTGATTAAAGTAGAGCACTAGCATAAAGCTAACCATAATAACCTAAAAGGTAATCAAGGACAAGGTAATTAGAAAGCTAGCCAATCCTTAGGTTTCAATTATGTAATGCGGGAAAATCAATTATCATGTGAATAGGACATAAATAGGTCAGAGGACACTTGTCTTCACCAAACAGATGCTCAGGGCAGCCTTCAACCTTGTAGAACTTGAGGAGCTTGATCACTTGGTCGTCGAAGCCTAGTTGCCGGTTCACCGAAGCTCAGAAACGGATCGCGTTCTAATCGCAACGTGAAGCAAAGATGAATAGGCACAAGCAAACAAACATATATATGCATAAGAACATTACACCATACAAAGAAAAACATAATCAAAACATGCAATACGGAATAGAGCTCGCTGCTACGGTCACGCGAGGAAAAGAAACACGATAGTCGGAGCTACGGTCGAGAAGTTATCACGTTTACAATAAATAGTATAAATTAGAATATTTAATTTAACATAATTATATAATTGATCTTTATCAAATGTAAATTAATATTACTTAGTTCTGGCTGACTTACAATTTTAATAGTGGACAATTAGACAAATAGCTAATTAACTGACATGAGTAATTATAAGAGAACAGTTTGACACGCGTGCGGACGCAGCACGCGCGAAACAACAGCACGCGACACGTGTGAAACAACGTGCGACAACACACGGATGCCGTGGGCGACACACGCGAAACAACGCGCGAATAGCACATGAACAACGGTGACGGCGCGCGCAAACAACATGACTATGTGTAAACGTCGACACCCGCAAAGGTCGACGCGCGACATGCGCGAACTACGCAACAAGCGAGAAATCATTACCAGAGGTTGTGTTTAAAATGAACAAATATTAAATCCAAACATTTAAGTTGGTAATAATTAAGTTAGCATTTATTTATAAAAGCACATGTTAAAAACGATAAATTAGCTTCAATGGGAAAACTAATATAAAACATTAGTTAAACAAATATTTAATAAATTATCTAAAACATGTGAAATGATGAGATGATAATTTTAACGCATAGACAATGTTAATATGAACCTAACACAACTTGAACAGCTCAAAACGGATTTAAAACGCGAAAGATATGTACATTTAAATTTACAGGGTTCTACACACAATTATCTATAGACTTCAGGGGCTGCAAGCGAGTTTGCCAATACGCAAGAAATATACTATTATTTAAATGATTCTATAGGGGTATTTTTGAAAAAGTGTTGTTCTTCCTCCTCTAAACGCACGCATGGGAGGGGATGGGCGCAGGTCCGAGTAGGGGAGGGGGCCTCACGGTGGGAGCCCGAACTAGGGAGCCTACGCGCGGGTCCGAGTAGGCCGCGTCGGCCGTGTCCTGGGGAACCGCGTAGGGAGGGGCCGCCACCGCCGCCACGGGTTGGATGGCTGGCGGGTCGCCGCCGCCTGGCCGCGCGTGGAGGGAGGGGGTAGGGGTGGGCATAGATATGGGGAAGGGCTGCAGGTTGGAGGGCGGCAGGGAGAAACGTACGTACTGCAAAAATGAAGAGAAACTAAAGAAGAGCAATAGTGAACCTCACTAGAGATGACGACCTTGCCGGAGCCGAGGACGAATTCATCGATTGATAGAGATTCAAAGGTTCGATCGACGAACCACACACACCGAGACAATGCCCTCGACGAAACGAACGCTGCGATAACCATGGATTCCGCCGATGACAAATGGATTGAAAGTAATTGCTCGCCGGAGTTGTCGCTGGAGTTGGAACCGTCTCGAACTTCGATGAGCAATTCCTGGAGTTTCAGATCTAGACTTGGGATGGGGTTTCGAAATTCGGAAAGGGCTCGATGAGAGGATTCTAGCCATATTTATATTGATAGGGTTTAAAGGTATTTTATTTTTCGTAGTTATCCCATTTTTAAAATTAAAAGTAATTTCATAAAAAGGCATGCAACAACAAAAGCACCTATAGGGCTCACTTCACTAGGCTTATGCCAATATATAATAAATTAACTCTCCATTATTTAGAAAAAAGAGAAGGAAAGCAAAGAAAGGAGAGGGTAACACCTGAATTTGGTGGATATTAGAAAAGATATTTTATAACCCCAAATCCAGGGTGTTACACCATGTCCCTAGTTCTGCAGAAACAATATGAGCATACTGATGCTTATTCTATGATTACTGGGTTGCGTGGAATGTTTGAGAACCATGCTAGGGTCGAGAGATGCAACATCTCCAAGTCTGTGTTCTCTGCCAAGCTCGCAGAAGGTAGCCTGGTTTGTCCTCATGTGATCAAAATGATTGGTTACATTGAGACTTTGAACAAACTTGGTTGTGAACTCAATGATGCTATCTAGCTATTGATGTTATTCTCTAGTCGCTCCCTCCAAGCTACGAGCTGTTCATAATGAATTACCAGATGAATGGCTTGGAGAAAACACTGGCTGAATTGAATGGGATGCTAAAGACAGCCGAGGAAAGCATTAAGAAAAATCATACTCATGTGATGATGGTTCAAAAGGAGAACAAGAACATGAAGCGTTGGACGCCTCCCAAGGGCAAATGAAAGGAAAAGAATGTACCCAAGGAGACCTCAAGCTCTAAGGCTAAACCGAAGGGCAAGTATAGCCTTTCTCCTAATAATGAATGCTTCCATTGTCATGAAAAGGGGCATTGGTTAAGGAACTACAAGAAGTACTTGGAAGAAGTCAAGAAGAAGAAGGGAAGTGGGACTTCTACTTCAGGTATAAATGTTATAGAAATTAATATTGCTACATCTTCTATTGAATCATGGGTATTTGATACTGGATCGATGATTCACTCTTGCAAATCGTTGCAGGGACTAAGAAAGACTAGAAAATTTGCAAAAGGCAAGATGGATGTACGTGTCAGCAATGGAGCAGGAGTTGCGGTCATAGCAGTTGGCACCTACAACTTATCGCTACCCTTAGGATTAGTTTTGGAGTTGAATAATTGTTATTGCATTCCTTCTATAAGTAAGAACATTATCTCTTATTCATGTCTGGAAGAAGTAGATGGCTATGAGGTTGTAATAGAGAACAAGCGTTGTTCTATTTATTATAATGATATTTTCTATGCTCATTTTCCATTGGTGAAAGGATTATATGTTATTGATTCTGAGAATAAGACTATTTGTAATGTTAGTACTAAAAGGGCTCGACCAAATGATTTGAATTCTACTTTTATTTGGCATTGTCGCTTAGGTCATATAAATGAGAAACGCATTAAAAGACTTCATAATGATGGTTTTCTTAACTCATTTGATTTTGAATCACTTGACGTGTGCGAGTCTTGTTTGCTTGGGAGGAAGACCAAATCACCCTTCACTGGTCACAGTGAGAGGGCAAATGACTTGTTGGGAGTTGTACATATTGATGTATGTGGACCAATGAGTTTGATTGCCAGAGGAGGATTTCAGTTTTATTACTTTCACCGATGACTTTAGTAGATATGGATATATATACCTAATGAGGCACAAGTCTGAATCATTTGAAAAGTTCAAAGAATTTTAGAATGAAGTACCAAATCAACTTGGCAAGACAATTAAGTTTCTATGATCAGATCATGGAGGTGAATATATGAGCCAAGAATTTAATGATCATCTTAAATAATGTGGAATTGTTCCGCAGTTGACTCCTCCTAGAACGCCTCAATGGGATGGGGTATCTGAACGGAGAAACCAAATCTCCTTAATGGGATGGGGTATCTGAACGGAGAAACCGAACCTTGTTAGACATGGTTTGGTCGATGATGAGCCAAGTTGATCTTCCACTATCCTTTTGGGGTTATGCTCTTGAAACAGTCGCGCTTACACTAAACAAGGTTCCAACTTCCAACTAAGTTGTTGAGAAGACTCCACATGAGATGTGGACTGGAAAACGTCCCGGATTGTCTTTCCTCAAAGTTTGGGGGTGTGAGGCTTATGTCAAACGTTTGATGTCAGAAAAACTCACTCCAAAATCAGACAAATGCTTTTTTCTTGGGTATCCAAGGGAAACCAAAGGATATTATTATTTACAATAAAAACGAGAGCAAAGTGTTTGTTGCTTGCAATAGTGTCTTGTTAGAAAAAAGAGCTCTCAAAAGGAGTTAGTGGGAGCAAAGTGCAACTTGAAGAAATTCGAGAAACACCTGAAACTGTTTTAGCACCCACTGAACTCGTACAAGATGTTGTGCAATCTATTGATGATGTACAAGATATTGTGCAATCTATGATGAAACACCAGTCCCACATAGGTCTACAAGGAAACGCCGCATAACTCAAAAGTTCACACTGCTAACCACAGAGCATCATGACATATTATTGTTGGACAATGATGAGCCTACAACCTACAAAGAAGCAATGACGGGATCTGACTCCGATAAATGGCTTAGAGCCATGGAATCTGAAATACAATCCATGCATGACAATCAAGTTTGTAACTTGATTGATCCAATCGATGGTGTGAGACCTATCGACTGCAAGTGTATTTACAAGAAAAAAGACATACATGGATGGAAATGTTCACTTATATGAAGCATGATTGGTGGCCAAAGGATTCAAGCAGATTCATGGTGTAGACTATGATGAAACTGTCTCACCAGTTGCAATGCTAAAGTCTGCACGGATTATCCTAGCTATTGCTGCATATTTTGATTATGAAATATGGAAAATGGATGTTAAAACTGCTTTCATTAATGGAATTCTGGTTGAGGATGTGTACATGACATAGCATGAAGGTTTTGTCAATACTAAAAATGCTGGGAAGTTATGCAAACTTCATAAGTCCATTTATGGGTTGAAGCAAGCATCTTAGGGTTGGAATATACATTTTGATGAAGTGATCAAAGGGTTTGGTTTCATCAAAAATCTAGAGGAGCCTCGTATTTACAAGAAGATTAGTGGTATCGCAATTGTATTTCTGGTCCTGTATGTAGATGACACATTGTTGATTGGGAATAACATACCATTGCTTGAGGACGTTAAATCTTCATTAAGAAAGAGTTTCTCAATGAAAGATTTAGGAGAGGCGTCATATATTTTGGGCATAAATATCTATAGAGATAGATCAATAAGGCTAATTGGATTAAGCCAAGATACATATATTGACAAAGTATTGAATCGATTCAATATGCATGATTGTAAGAAAGGATTCTTGTCAATGTCACATAGTGTTCATCTTTGCGAGAGTCAATGTCCAGTGATAATTGATGAGCAAGAAAGGATAAAGGTAATTACTTACGCTTCGGCTATAGGATCCGTCATGTATGCCATGCTATGTACACGCCCAGATGTCTCCTATGTTGTAAGTGTTATGAGCAGGTATCAATCAAGTTATGGAGAATGGACAGTTGTGAAGAACAATCTTAAGTACTTAAGAAGAACTAAGGACGTGCTCTTAGTGTTTGGTGGTGAGGAAGAGCTCGTTGTAACTAGTTACACCGATGCTAGCTTTTAGATAGACATAGATGATTCTAGATCGCAATCTAGTTTTGCTTTCTGTCTCAATGGTGGGGCAGTGAGTTGGAAGAGTTCCAAACAAGATACAACAACATATTTGGTGGTAGAAGCTGAGTATATTGCGGCTTCTGAAGCTGCAAAAGAGGTTGTTTGGATCAAAAATTTTGTTTCTGAGTTAGGTGTTGTTCCTAGTGCGTTCAGTCTAGTGGATCTCTATTGTGATAATAGTGGAGCCATTGCACAGGCAAAGGAGCCTAGATCACACCAAAAGACCAAACATATACTACAACACTATCATCTCAATCGAGAGATCATAGAACGAGGTGATGTGAAGATTTGCAAGGTGCACACGGATTCAAATGTTGCAGATCCATTGATGAAACCTCTTTCACAAGCAAAACATGAGGCACACACAAGATCAATGGGTATAAGATGCTTACATCAGTGATTCTAGTGTGAATGTGTGAGAGACCTATGTCATGACTATGTTTATGTACTATTGAATAAAGTATTGTTTGAATAACTATCATTTACATCTATTATCAAGTATGTGACTTGTTCGTGAAACTCTTTGTTGATTATGGTGTTATTCTAGATAATCTCTAGTCCATATCGTTATATGATATAATGAGTACGCACGGACTAGCACATGTATTAACTGATGATCATGTTTTACGGATCACAGATATAGAGATATCATGTTAATAATGTGAACACATGTTAATGAACATGGTGTTGGATCGACCCACCCCGAAAACACTGTTGGGATTGTTATTCGGTATGTGCCATCAGTTGTTTTCGAGTGGTACACCTACTAAATCCGTAAACCTGAGATCTCCATTGTTTCTCACTATGTGTAGTTATGCATTTTGGGACCCCCAATCGCTACGCAGTAACTAGGTAGTCATAAAAGGAGTCTTCGGGTGTACCATGAAGCATGGAATGGGATATGTGCGGATCAAAATGGGATTTGCCCCTATTAGATAACAGGAGAGGTATCTCTGGGCCCCTTGAGATAGTTGTATTGGAAAGTGCATGGCCATGCCAATATGATTAAAGAGTTTATCACAATGACTAAATGTTAGTCATGAATTGAATCCACTATTTGATCGAGTGAATGGTTAAGCTATAACAAGGATGGCACGTACCTTGCCTTGAGCTTGACTGATATCGTGCGGCAAAGGGATTAGTACGTGAATGTATCAAGGTTCAGTCGATATGATTTTTAATGTACATTCGAGAGTTAGTATGTCCTGCTAGGTACCTGAAAGTTGCCTAGAGGGGGTGAATAGGCGGAATCTGAAAAATTATAAACTTAAGCACACACTACAAGCCGGGGTTAGCGTTAGAAATAAAATCGAGTCTGAAAGAGAGGGCGAAAATAAATCACAAGCAAATGAAGAGAGTGACACGGTGATTTATTTTACCGAGGTTTGGCTCTTGCAAACCTACTCCCTGTTGAGGTGGTCACAAAGACCGGGTCTCTTTCAACCCTTTCCCTCTCTCAAACGGTCACCTAGACCGAGTGAGCTTTTCTCCTCAATCAAATGGGTCACGTAGACCCCATAAGGATTACCACACAATTGGTGTCTCTTGCTTTGATTACAAGTGTCTTGAGAATAAGAATGGGAAGAAGAAAAGCGATCCAAGCGATAAGAACTCAAATGAACACAAGTATCTCTCTCTCACTAGTCACTAATTGTTTGGAGTGATCTTAGACTTGGGAGAGGATTTGATCTCTTGTTTGTGTCTTGGAGTGAAGTCTAGAGCTCTTGTATTGAATGCAATGGCTGAAAACTTGGATGCCTTGAAGTGTGGTGGTTGGAGGGTATTTATAGCCCCACCCACCAAAATGGTCGTTGGGGAGGCTGTCTGTCGATGGGTGCCAACCACGTCACCCAACCGTTAGGGTTCGACCGTTAGAGCTCTATCAGCCTGGGCCACCGGACAGTCCGGTGGTGCACCAGATAGTCACTATTCACTGTGTGATGCGCCTTCTGGCGCCTGCTCTGACTCTGCGCGAACTATCCGTGCACTCTAGTGTTCACTGTTCACTTTTGCAGACGACCGTTGGCGCTGTAGCCGTTACTCCGCATGGCTCACCGGACAGTTCGGTGCTACACCGGACAATCCGATGAATTATAGCGGAGTGGCTCTCCAAAAACTCGAAGCTGAGCAGTTTAGAGTTGATCTCCCTGGTGCACCGGACAGTCCGGTGCGCCAGACCAGGGCACACTTTGGTTTTCTTTGCTCCTTTTGTTTTGAACCCTAACTTGTTCTTTTTATTGGTTTGTGTTGAGCCTATGGCACCTGTAGAACATATAATCTAGAGCAAACTAGTTAGTCCAATTGTTTGTGTTGGGCAATTCAACCACCAAAATCATTTTAGGAAAAGGTTTGACCCTATTTCCCTTTCAGTCTCCCCCTTTTTGGTGATTGATGCCAACACAAACCAAAGCAAATATATAAGTGAAGAATTGAACTAGTTTGCATAATGTAAGTGCATAGGTTGCTTGGAATGAAACCAATATAATTATTTCAATAGATATGCATGGATTGCTTTCTTCTTATTAAACATTTTGGACCACACTTGCACCACTAGTTTGTTTTTGCAAATTCTTTGGAAAATTCTTTTCAAAATCCTTTTGCAAATAGTCAAAGGTATATGAATAAGATTTAAGGAAGCATTTTCAATATTTGAGATTTTCTCCCCCTGTTTCAAATGCTTTTCCTTTCACTAAACAAAACTCCCCCTTAATGAAATTCTCCTCTTAGTGTTCAAGAGGGTTTTACCAATTGAGATAGAATTTCTCAGAGGAATTCTAAATTCAAAGATACCAATTGAAAAAACATTTAAAAACTTAAACTTGTTTCGAAAAATTTCGAAATTGGCGTGGTGGTGCGGTCCTTTTGCTTTGGGCTAATACTCTCTCCCCCTTTGGCATTAATCACCAAAAATGGAGTCTTTAGAGCCCTTTTAACTTCTCTCCCCCTTTGTCAAACAATATATGAGTGAAAGATTATACCAATGTGGAGAGATGGCGGAATACCGGCAAAGAGTAGATAATACCGATGGAGTTGAGTGGAAGCGTCGTCTTTGCCGAATACTCCATTTCCCTTTCAATTCTATGACTAAGCATGAGAATACACTTGAAAACACTTTAGTCAAAGACATAAAAGAGATATGATCAAAGGTATATAAATGAGTTATGTGTGCAAAGTATCAATCTAAGTTCCGAGAATCAAGAATGTTTAGCTCATTCCTAAGTTTGGTAAAGGTTTTCTCATCTAGTGGTTTGGTAAAGATACCGACTAGTTGTTATTTGGTGTTAATATAGGCAATCTCTATATCCCTCCTTTGTTGGTGATCTCTCATAAAGTGATACCGAATGGCTATGTGCTTAGTGCGGCTGTGTTCAACGGGATTATCCGCCATGCGGATTGCACTCTCATTATCACATAGGAGAGGGACTTTGCTAAATTTGTAGCCATAGTCCCTGAGGGTTTGCCTCATCCAAAGCAATTGCGCGCAACAATGGCCTGCGGCAATATACTCGGCTTCAGCGGTAGAAAGAGCTACTGAGTTTTGTTTCTTTGAAGCCCAAGACACCAGGGATCTCCCCAGAAACTGACAAGTCCCTGATGTGCTCTTCCTATCAATTTTACACCCTGCACAATCAGCATCTGAATATCCTAATAAATCAAAAGAGGATCCCTTAGGGTACTAAAGGCCAAACTTAGGAGTATAAACTAAATATCTCAAGATTCTCTTCACGGCCCTAAGGTGAACTTCCTTAGGATTGGCTTGGAACCTTGCACACATGCATACGGAAAGCATAATATCTAGTCGAGATGCACATAAATAGAGTAAAGATCCTATCATCGACCGATATACCTTTTGATCTACGGATTTACCTCTCGTGTCGAGGTCAAGATGCCCATTGGTTCCCATGGGTGTCTTGATGGGCTTGGCATCCTTCATTCCAAACTTGGTGAGTATATCTTGAATGTACTTCGTTTGGCTGATGAAGGTGCCCTCTTGGAGTTGCTTGACTTGAAATCCTAGAAAATATTTCAACTCCCCTATCATAGACATCTCGAATTTTTGAACCATGATCCTACTAAACTCTTCACATGTAGATTTGTTAGTAGACCCAAATATGATATCATCAACATAAATTTGGCATACAAACAAATCTTTTGCAATAGTTTTAGTAAAGAGAGTTGGATCGGCTTTACCGACTTTGAAGCCATTAGTGATAAGAAAATCTCTTAGGCATTCATACCACGCTCTTGGGGCTTGCTTGAGCCCATAAAGCGCTTTAGAGAGTTTATACACATGGTTAGGATACTATCTTTAAAGCCGGGAGGTGGCTCAACATAGACCTCTTCCTTGATTGGTCCATTGAGGAAGGCACTCTTCACGTCCATTTGATATAGCTTAAAGCCATGGTAAGTAGCATAGGCAAGTAATATTCGAATTGACTCAAGCCTAGCTACGGGTGCATAGGTTTCACCAAAATCCAAACCTTTGACTTGTGAATATCCCATGGCCACAAGTCGTGCTTTGTTTCTTGTCACCATACCATGCTCATCTTGCTTGTTGCGGAACACTCACTTGGTTCCTACAACATTTTGATTAGGACGTGGAACCAAATGCCATACCTCATTCCTCGTGAAGTTGTTGAGCTCCTCTTGCATCGCCAGCACCCAATCCGAATCTTGAAGTGCATCCTCTACCCTGTGTGGCTCAATAGAGGAAACAAAAGAGTAATGTTCACAAAAATGAGCGACTCAAGATCGAGTGGTTACCCCCTTATGAATATCACCGAGGATGGTGTTAACGGGGTGATCTCTTTGAATCGCCTGGTGGACTCTTAGGTGTGGCGGTCTTTGACCCTGTTCATCTTCCTTGTCTTGATCATTGTCATCTCCCCCTTGATCATTGTCCTCCTCTTGAGGTGGCTCATCTTCTTGATCTTCTTCTTCATTATCTTGAGTCTGTTCCTCATTTTGAGTTGGTGGAGATGCTTGTATAGAAGATGATGGTTGATCTTGTGCTTAAATGGGCTCTTCGGATTCCATAGGACACACATCCCCAATGGACATGTTCCTTAGCGCGACGCACGGAGCCACTTCATCATCTAGCTCATCAAGATCAACTTGCTCCACTTGGGAGTCGTTAGTCTCATCAAACACAATGTCACAAGAAACCTCAACTAATCCAATGGATTTGTTGAAGACTCTATATGCCCTTGTGTTTGAATTATATCCTAGTAAAAAGCCTTCTGCAGCCTTAGGAGCAAATTTAAATTTTCTACCTCTTTTAACAAGAATAAAACATTTGCTACCAAAGACTCTAAAATATGATACATTGGGCTTTTACCGGTTAGGAGTTCATATGATGTCTTCTTGAGGATTCAGTGTAGATATAACCAGTTGATGGAGTAGCAAGCGGTGTTAATCACCTCGGCCCAAAACCGATCTGGTGTCTTATACTCATCAAGCATGGTCCTCGCCATGTCTAGTAGAGTTCTATTCTTCCTCTCCACTACACCATTTTGTTGAGGTGTGTAGGGAGAAGAGAACTCATGCTTGATGCCCTCCTCCTCAAGGAAGCCTTCAATTTGAGAGTTCTTGAACTCTGTCCCATTGTCGCTTCTTATTTTCTTGATCCTTAATCCGAACTCATTTTGAGCCCGTCTCAAGAATCCCTTTAAGGTCTCTTGGGTTTGAGATTTTTCCCGTAAAAAGAATACCCAAGTGAAGCAAGAATAATCATCCACAATTACAAGACAATACTTACTCCCGCTGATGCTTATGTAAGCTATCAGGCCGAATAAATCCATGTGGAGTAGCTCAAGCGGCCTGTTAGTCGTCATGATGTTCTTGTGTGGATGGTGGGCACCAACTTGCTTTCCTGCTTGACATGCGCTACAAATCCTGTCTTTCTCAAAATGAACATTGGTTAGTCCTAAAATGTGCTCTCCCTTTAGAAGCTTGTGAAGATTCTTCATCCCAACATGGGCTAGTCGGCGATGCCAGAGCCATCCCATATTAGTCTTAGCAATTAAGCAAGTGTCGAGTTCAGCTCTTTTGAAATCAACCAAGTATAGCTGACCCCCTAACACTCCCTTAAAAGCTATTGAATCATCACTTCTTCTAAAGACAGTAACACCTACATCAGTAAATAGATAGTTGTAACCCATTTTGCATAATTGAGAAACAGAAAGCAAATTGTAATCTAAAGAATCTACAAGAAAAACATTGGAAATAGAATGGTCAGGTGATATAGCAATTTTACCAAGTCCTTTGACCAAACCTTGATTTCCATCCCCGAATGTGATAGCTCTTTGGGGATCTTGGTTTTTCTCATAGGAGGAGAACATCTTTTTCTCCCCAGTCATGTGGTTTGTGCACCCGCTATCAATGATCCAACTTGAGCCCTCAGATGCATAAACCTACAAAACAAGTTTAGGCCTTGTTCTTAGGTACCCAAACGGTCTTGGGTCCTTTCACATTAGAAACAAGCACCTTGGATACCCAAACACAAGTCTTGGAGCCCTTGTGTTTGCCCCCAACATATTTGGCAACTACTTTGCCTGATTTGTTAGTTAAAACATATGATGCATCAAAAGTCTTAAATGAAACATTGGGTTCATTTGATGCAATGGGAGATTTCTTTTTAGGCAATTTAACATGAGTGGATTGCCTAGAACTAGATGCCTCACTCTTATACATAAAAGCATGATGAGAACCAGAGTGAGACTTCCTAGAATGAATTCTCCTAATCTTATCCTCAGGATAACCAGCAGGATATAAAATATAGCCCTCGTTATCCTGTGGCATGGGAGCTTTGCCCTTAACAAAATTAGATAATCTTTTAGGGGCATTAATTTTGACATTGCCTCCCTGTTGGAAGCCAATGCCATCCTTAATGCCAGGGCGTCTCCCACTATAGAGCATGCTTCTAGCAAATTTAAATTTTTCATTTTCTAAGTCATGCTCATTAATTTTAGCACTAAGTTGAGCTATGTGATCATTTTGTTGTTTAATTAAATCTAGGTGATCATGAATAGCATCAACATTAATGTCTCTACATCTAGTACGAATAGTAACATGATCAACACTAGATGTAGAGGGTTTGCAAACATTTAATTCATCAATCTTAGCATGTAACATGGCATTCTCATTTCTAAGATTGGAAATAGAAACATTGCAATCATTCAAATCTTTAGCCTTAGACATTAATTTATCATTCTTAATCTTAAGGCTAGAGAGTGATTCATTCAACTTGTCAATCTTAGTAATCAAACTAGCATTATCATTTCTAAGGTTGACAAGAGAATCATCACAAACATTTAATTTCTCAACCTTAACAAATAAATTGGCATTCTCAGTTTTAAGGTTGGAAATCAAATCATGGCAACTCCTAAGCTCATTAGACAAATTTTCATATTTTTCTACTTCCTGAGCATAGGCATTTTTCACTTTAACATGCTTTTTGTTTTCCTTAATTAGGAATTCCTCTTGGCTATCAAAGAGTTCATCCTTCTCATGAATAGCTCCTATCAATTCATTCAATTTTTCCTTTTGTTGCATGTTTAAGTTGGCAAAAAGAGCAAGCAAGTTATCTTCATCATCACTAGAACTAGCCTCATCACTAGATGTTGTATATTTTGTAGAGGCTCTAGATTTTACCTTCTTCTTCTTGCCGTCCTTTGCCATGAGGCACTTGTGGCCGACGTTAGGGAAGAGGAGGCCCTTGTTGACGGCGATGTTGGCAGCGTCCTCATCGGAGGAGAAGTCGGTGGAGCTCTCATCGAAGTCCCACTCCCGGCATACATGGGCATCGCCGCCCTTCTTCTTGTAGTATTTCTTCTTTTCCTTCCTCTTTCCCTTCTTGTCGTCGCCCCTGTCACTGTCACTAGAAATAGGACATTTTGCTATAAAGTGATCGGGCTTACCACACTTGTAGCAAACCTTCTTGGAGCGGGGTTTGTAATCTTTTCCCCTCCTTTGCTTGAGGATTTGGCGGAAACTCTTGATAATGAGCGACATCTCCTCGTTGTCGAGCTTGGAGGCATCGATGGGGAGCCTACTTGATGTAGACTCTTCTTTCTTCTCCTCTGTTGCTTTGAAGGCAACGGGTTGCACCTCGGGTGTAGAGGTGGTGCCTCGCTCGATAATTTGTTTGGAGCCTTTGATCATCAATTCAAAGATCACAAACTTTCCTATAACCTCCTTGGGAGACATTAGCTTGTATCTACGATCACCACGAATTAATTGAACTTGTGTAGGATTAAGAAAAACGAGTGATCTTAGAATAACCTTGACCATTTCATGGTCATCCCATTTTGTGCTCCCGAGATTGCGCACTTGATTCACCAAGGTCTTGAGCCGGTTGTACATGGCTTGTGGCTCCTCCCCTTGGTTGAGCATAAATCGACCGAGCTCCCCCTCGATCGTCTCCCGCTTGGTGATCTTGGTCACCTCATCTCCTTCATGCACGGTTTTGAGCACATCCCAAATCTCTTTGGCACTCTTCAACCCTTGCACCTTATTATACTCCTCTCGACTTAGAGAGGCGAGGAGTATAGTAGTGGCTTGGGAGTTGAAGTGCCAGATTTGGGCAACCTTGTCCGAATCATAATCTTCATCCCCTACGGATGGTACCTGTGCTCCAAACTCAACAACATCCCAAATGCTAGTGTGGAGTGAGGTTAGATGGTGCCTCATTTTATCACTCCACATACAATAATCTTCACCATAAAAAACGGGTGGTTTGACTAATGGGACGGAAAGTAAAGAAGTGTGTTTAGAAATGCGAGGGTAGTGTAGGGGGATCTTACTAAACTTCTTACGCTCATGGCGCTTAGAAGTTATGGACGGTGCGTTGGAGCCGGAGGTGGATGGCAACGAAGAGTTGGTCTCGTAGTAGATCACTTTCTTCATCTTCTTCTTGTCGCCACTCCGATGCGACTTGACGTGTGGAGGGGATTCCTCCTTGTGCTTGGTGCCGGACTCCCTTGATGGAGCCTTCCCGTGGCTTGTAGCGGGCTTCTCGCCAGTCATGACCTCCTTCTTGGCGTGATCTCTGAGAGCACCTAGAGGGGGGTGAATAGGTGATCCTGTAAAAACTTAAGACTTATTGCCACAAAAACTAAGTTAAGTGTTAGTGCAATAGAATCAAGTAGTTGGAGAGGAGTACTTGTGAAACACAGAAACCACAGAGAGAAACAATACATTAGACATAGTGGTTTATCCCGTGGTTCGGCCAAGTACAAAACTTGCCTACTCCACGTTGTGGCGTCCCAATGGACGAGGGTTGCACTCAACCCCTCTCAAGTGATCCAACGATCAACTTGAATACCATGGTGTTCCTTTTTCTTATCACTTTTCCCGTTTGCGAGGAATCTCCACAAGTTGGAGTCTCTCGCCCTTACAACAAATATCAAAGTAAAAGCACTAGAGTAAGGGAGGGAAGCAACACACACAAATCTGCAGCAATACGCACACACACAGGCCAAGACTTGAGCTCAAATGAAATGCACAAGTTCACCACTAGAACGGAGCTCAAATCACAAAGAAAATCAATCGAGTGTGCCGATACGGAGTGTGAGAGTCTTAGAATGTTCAAAGTATGCTTGGTATGCTCCTTCATGTGCCTAGGGGTCCCTTTTATAGCCCCAAGGCAGCTAGGAGCTGTTGTAAGCAATCTGGGAAGGCAATTCTTGCCTTCTGTCGGGTGGCGCACCGACAGTCCGGTGCACCACCGGACAGGCACTGTTCATAGTCCGGTGCAGAATGCCTTCCAAAAATAGAACAGTCGACCATTGCAGAAATGGAGCCATTGGTGCACCGGACACTGTCTGGTGCCCCCTGCCGACCGTTGGCGCGGCCACGCGTCACGCGCGGATTGCGCAGCCGACCGTTGGCGCAGTCGACCGTTGGCTCACCGGACCGTCCGGTGAATTTTAGCCGTACGCTGTAACACCCCTGGTGTTACTGTAACTAAAACTTGAGCATGGCATCATAAGCATTGGCATTGTATATGTTTGATATACCTAGAGTGCATTCACTAGGCAAAAATTTCAATCAAGTTGTATTGTTTAAGTATCTTTGCAAATAGGACCCTGGATAGGGGACCTAACCCTAAACAGGGATTGAAGGGGTAAAGACCTAACCCAATATGATAAAGCCTAAAGGGTTTAGGGAAGAGTCATAAAATGTCCCCAAAAACAAAGTGGAATCAAATTTATGCCCCTGGGATACCAAAAATCTCAATTAGAACCCTCGAAAACCCTAAAACCAAAACCTAGGGGCCTATGTGCAAAATTAGTCCACTTTTGGACTAAAGTGCAAAAACCAAGTAAAATAAGTATTTTAAGTCATTTGGTTCACAAATATGTGGACTTGAAAGCCAAACATTGGATTTTGGACTTAAATGCAAAATGGACCCCAAAGAGGATTCTATCCTAAGTCTGAAAATTCAGAGTTTTGGCTCAACTTTGGAGCCCTGTATCTTTCAAATTCTAGGGTTTTTGCCCTAGGTCACCACATCAAAATTGTAGCCTAATTATAGAAGAACAACTTTGCTTAAGAGTGCAAGCCATGTTCTTGTGAGAAATTTGGAGATAATTCAGCCTAAAGATTGGCTGTCAGGCTGATTCAGTCTGAAATTCAGATGGGCAGTGTAACAAAGCCAACTTTGAGTATGAATTCAACCTTGATTTAGTGCTCAAATGGGTTCAAGTCCTATAGCCGAATTGTTGTTGGTTTATAGCCCTACAACTTTGGTGCAGATAGATGACAAAGTTGTAATGAAAAAATTAGAGAAAATTGGCTCTGAAGTTGCTCTGTCAGGCATCATACACTGAATATCTGATGGTACAGTGCCTTCGGGGGGGAAATCAGAAGACTCCACCGCCGACGATCCCCCGCCGTGATTCGCGTCACTGGCGTGCAGATTCGTGCGCTGGTCGACGGATAACATCGCGGGGTGAGAAGAATCTTCACCGCCGGTGAGCTGGGCTCCACTCCGGCGACCCCTCGTGCCTCCCCCTCTACCCTACGGCTGAGCAGATAAACTCGCCGGTGAACGCCGCCTCCCGGCCGTGCGCCGCGTGTCCTAACCGTGCCACCACATCGCTGTGACTCCCTCTAACTACCCGTCGACCACCGGAGTTACTGCCACGCCATAGGGCACGTAACCACGCGCGCCAAGGTTCTTCCTTATCTCCGGCCACCCGCACGGCTCAGCCAAATTCCGCGCCACCGACGAAGCCTCCTATAAATTGATGGCTCGGGCCACTGCGCTAAGTTATCCCAAAGCTATAGCACCTGCTCCCACCCTCGATTATCCACCAGCACGCGCGAATTTCCAGTTCTCCCCAATTCGGGTCTCCGCCACCGTGAACTAACCCCACCGCGGCCAGCTTTCCCCAGGTTTGCTCATTCCCTTCTCGTTCTTGTTCTAGCACCCTTACATGTTGGTGATGCTCCCCGACCCCTTTAATCGAACTAAACCGCCTCTGATCGCCGGGAACACAACACATTAGCCGCCATGCTCTCGGTCACCGTGGCCAGAGCTCCTCAGTTGGTCTTTAATGCAATTGAATTGGGGGAAAGGCTTAGGGTAGCTCCAATTTGGTGTCGGTCGCTCGGGAGCGCCAGTCATCGCCTCAATCGGCCGGTGCGGTGGCTCGCCGGAGCTCCTCAGCGCGCTGCCGCCGTCGGGGACCTTCCCCTGCGAAGAAACAGAAGTCGGGGGTCTCTTTTGCAAGTTGTCTATGACTGAGAAACACAGTAAATAAACCTGCTTCAATTTAACCAAAACCCCGAGGTCCTCTGTGCAAAACCGCCAGCGCGGGCGCGCGCGCGGGCGCTTTCTCCCTCTGAGTTGGGCCACTGGGCTGAAATCAGCCCAGTACTATTCATAAGCTTTTCTTTTTCTTTTTACCCCAGAGTTAAAACAATTATAGAAAACAGTAGAAAAATGATAAAATTGTGAAACCAATTTTCCTAGGTTTCTTATTTTCCCTAGAATTTAATAAAAATAATTTTTGATTTTTAGATTAAATAAGGAATTTTAAGGCATTTAAAGTAGTTCAAAGTAGTAGTTTTGGATTTTTAAAAGATAAGTTGTAATCCCAAAAATGCTCAAAATTTTTATATGAGTTCCTCATATTATTTAGAAGCCTTGGGTAGAATTTGGGTTGATTTGGACCTTGTATGATCACCAAACCCCAAAACACCCCCTGCCCTATGAACTCCTTTACTGACTCCGGAAACCCTAAGTTCTCGAAGTACCGTGAAGGAAAGTTGTATTCTAGACTTAGATAATAAGTTTATATTATCTTTGCACCCTCATGAGCATCCCATGGCATCCATTCTTATACATATATATGGTTATGTTAGAACACGAAGAAGAAGAGGAAGTCACCAAAGAAAGGACACCACCACCCTCGGATTCTCAAGCAGGCAACTGCTTCTACTTTGATATTTGCGGATCCGAGCCAGACTCACCTGTTAACAAAGGCAAGCCCCGGTGCATTTGCCACCCCCTTGTGTTTTAAATCTTTCTCACTTGTTTGATGCACTAGGTGATAGGTGTTGATTTCTAAAACAATTCCTGCATTACTTTCCTTGGAATTTGATTACCATCCTTGATACCCTGTTTTACAAAAGGTTTTGTTATGCTTAGTATTGCTCTAGCAAAACAAAAGGATTTGTTTTACAAAAGATGTTTGGCAAAGTGGGAGGGATGTTTTCAAAATAAAACTTGATGGTGAATCTGTCAAAGGCCTTGATGGATTCAACATTGGAAAAGATGTACCTCTGCCAGGTACCAACCTTTGGGGTTAATGATTAAGCTGAGACCGGGCGGGTGACTTGCACGAGAAAGAGAGTCTCAGTGTAGTGTCTCCGTCTGAGTCGATTAAGGGCCGTCTCGATGTAAGCCTGCTGACCGAGGACGTACCCTTTAACTGGTCACATGCCTCGTCATGGGTAAGCTTTGCCTCGGGTGGACTAAGGCCAGAATAAGATAACACGAAATGGGCGTGGAGAGGTGGCGAGAGTAGCGTGTACCCTCCGTGGCAAGAGGCTGGACGATGGTGTATCTGTGCTCTCGGTTTGCGTGAACCTGATCTGGTCTTAAGAAACTCGGTGGCGGGTTGACATATGCAAGGGTTAAGTGCTACATATGTCGTGTGATCGGAGATCCTCAGCTGAGTATAATCGATTCGGATCGCCGTACCTCCGCGGTTATGGAGACTTGGCCACTGACTTACACGTAGCAATCCAGTAAAGTTGAAGGGCTGATAAGAAAATTGGCTAGTACAGGTAAAGTGATTGATCTAGGGTAGAAAGAACTCTAGCTGCAGGTAATTTTACTTAACCTGACAATAAAATTGGATTTTAAGGATCCTCTCGTAGTAAGCTTTTCTGCTAAACTGAGTCTTTGGTTCTTGATAAGCCACTCCTTGATTCCCATTTATCCAGCATACCCTTGAGAGTCTTTTCCTTAGTCGGGTAAGACTTGCTGAGTAATTCCATACTCAGGGTTTATCCCCTTGTTGTTTTTAGGTGAGGAAGCAGCAGATTTCTGTTGCTTCTGTACCAAGGTGGTTCCTAATGAAGATAAGCAAAAATGAAGTGCGGGAGGAAAGGATCCTCCATTAAGACTTTTTGTGTGATAGCTGTCGGGAGGAGTTTTTACCTCCCTTGGTATGTGTAATAATAATACTCTGCACTCGTTATATATTCCTGGTCTGTAATAAACAACGTGATCTTACTTTTTAATAAATGTAAGCTTATGTACTCGCTTCCTCAATTTCTTTATCTCCGATGTTCTGTAATGTCTGCATGACGGGTGAGACGTTCCTGGAAAGGTAAGGAAAGATACCGAGCTTGTCAAGTAGTTCAGGGGCACCTATAGGGTTGTTTGAGGTCCGTTGGACAAGGACAACTGTAGGTGGGCCTAATTACTTGGGAGGTTCCGTCACAGCTAGTATCGGAGCGTAGCCCTTCTTGACAGATATTATGTGGCATCTTCAAAAGGATTTTCTAAGACTTATCTAGAAAATTGCTTCTCTTATTACCTAAGTATTTCTGAAGAGTTTATTTCAAGGACCAGATAGGAAGAGTGTAATGTATAGAAGGTTGAATCGACTAAGGTTGATTTTGTACTTATTCATGCATCATGCTAAGAACTGTGCTAATAAATTTTCCCCTTAGCAAATGCCGCCACGTACAAGGAAAACGGCACGTAAGCATACTGGACCCATTGGTGTGCCTCGGCATCAACTTGCCCCACGAGAGCAAGAGCAAAACAGCAGTAGCGGGAGCAACGATCCTATTGGTGATCTCGAAGCTCGCGTGAATCATCTCCAAGCGGAGTTACAGCGCAGGACTAATCTATGGGTTGCGGACGGAGACCGGATAAATGATTTAAGGAGCTACATCCGCACCATGCAAGATCAACTAGCTGACCGAGATTTGGCACTTGACTGGGCAGTACAATCTCGCTCAGTAGCTTTAGCTAAGGAAGCAAAGGCTCGAGTACGAGTCAACGAACTTAGCGTTGCTGTTGATAACTTGCAGGTATATTGCAATACTTTACATGAAGAAGTTCATGTACTGTATTCGCAATTACACCCAAATGTTCCTGCGGATCCCGTCAGGTCTGAAGCCGGACCCTCGCACACTGCGGGAGAAGTGCTTGGTGGGGAGTTAGACCTTTTTAGGCACCCTCCTTCTTTGAGGCTGGTCGACGTATGGTCTCCCACCCCTGACGATGAAGCTACCAAGAATAAGCAGGAGTAGTAGTGTAGCTTGTAAAAGTAGAAATAGTAAGTTGTATAATAGGTTGAACTTTTGTATAATGGGTAATGTGTCCTGTTATGTAAAATCGAGTCTGTATCATTACTTTTTATAGTAATGTAAAATGGAAGGTCTCTTTGGCATATTATGTTTATTTCAAATGTTCTTTGCCTCAGATGCCGACCAGGACTCGAGGACAGGACGCAGCGGGAACTTCTGGGGGAAGGGATGTCACCCCAAATCCACCTCCGGTTCCGCCCACGTTGGCCGAGGCGATTGCCGCCTTGGTAAATGCCACCGCAGAAAATACCCGCTTCCTTAGGGAAATGGCGGGTCAACAGCAATTCCAGCAGCAGGTAGGAAGGGGTTATCAGCAAGGCCCCCGTGAAACCACTTATCTGGACTTCTCCGAAACCCGTCCACCCCTATTCGTCAAGGCAGAAGACCCGTTGGAAGCCAACGAGTGGATACGGGTTATTGAACAAAAGTTTGGTCTTCTCCGTTGTTCAGAAACGCAGAAGCCATTATTCGCAGCACAGCAACTACGTGGCCCTGCCAGTACCTGGTGGGGAAACTTTGTGGCTATTCAACCTGTCAACCATCAAATCACCTGGGAAGAATTTAAAGCAGCCTTCCGTGAGCACTACATACCTGAAGGTGTGCTGCATATGAAACAAGAGGAATTCATGAAGCTGAAACAAGGAGGAGATACCGTCAACCAGTATCTCAACAAGTTTAATCACATGTCGCAGTATGCCATCGACCAGGTGAATACTGATTTGAAGAAAAAGAACTGCTTCATGAGGGGTCTAAATGACCGGTTGCAGCGAAAGATGGCCACATGTATAGATCTCACGTATGGAAAGGCTGTCAGTACAGCCTTATCTGTGGAAGCAAAATGCGCAAATTCTGGAAAGAACAGGGGATTCAGTGGTGAGAGGCCTAATCAGGGCCAGGCGAAGAGGCAACGGTTTGTCATCCGGCCTTCTAGCCAAAATCGTACTTTTTCTCGTCCACCTGCATTCCCTTTCAAACAACCAATCATTATTCGCCCCAGCAATACCCCCACTCCCCCAAATCAGCCGGGTGCCCCAGGCACTCGATTCCCTGCCTTGCCCAGCTCTTCAACTGGGTGTTTCAACTGCGGCAAGTCGGGACATTTTATCAAAGACTGCCCATATCCCAAGCAAAATCAATCAAATGCTCAGCAAGGATCTGGGAAGTCAACTCAGCCCAAGGGAAATACTGTGGGAAGGAATACAAAGAAGACGGGGCGTGTATACTACACCCAAGTGGCCACTACACCGGAAGGAGAGCCAGTGATGATGGGTACGTTTCCCATGGCCAGTCACTCTGCAATTATTCTTTTTGATTCTGGTGCTTCGCATACATTCATTAGCAAGAAATTTGTGGAGCAACATCACATTGCATGCCATGAATCAAAAGAGGGATTTAAAATTCATTCACCTGGGGGACATATTTTTACTCGAGAAGTGGCCTATGAAGTGCCAGTAACAATGGTCGGACGGAACTTTCCTGCTAACATGATTGTTCTGAAAGGCCAGGATATAGATGTAATTTTGGGTATGAATTGGTTAACCCAACACAAGGCAATTCTCAACACTGAACTCAGAACCGTCAGGTTGAGCTATAATCAAGAAGAGATTCTTTTGTCTCTCCCCGTAACCAATCCAGCCAAAGCTTCTGGTAGAATATATGAAGCCATTGTACCGAAGATCAAGAACATTCCGGTAGTATGTGAGTTTCCAGATGTATTTCCGGAAGATTTGCCTGGACTGCCCCCTGAAAGAGATGTAGAATTTGTAATTGAGCTAAAGCCCGGTACGGCTCCTATCTCCCGAAGATCGTACCGTATGCCCCCTAATGAGTTGGCGGAATTGAAGATTCAATTGCAAGATCTACTGAATAAGGGATTCATCCGGCCAAGCTCGTCTCCATGGGGTTGCCCCGCCATTTTTGTTAAAAAGAAGGATCAAACCTGGCGAATGTGCATGGATTATCGACCCCTGAATGAGGTCACTATCAAGAACAAGTACCCTCTTCCAAGGATCGACATCTTATTTGATCAACTGACTGGGGCGAGGGTATTTTCCAAAATTGATCTCAGGTCGGGCTATCATCAAATCCGTATTCGGCCCGAAGATATACCGAAGACCGCGTTTACTACGCGGTATGGTTTATTTGAGTATTTGGTAATGTCTTTTGGGCTAACAAATGCTCCTGCCCACTTCACCTATTTGATGAACTCGGTGTTCATGCCCGAGTTAGACAAGTTCGTGGTGGTCTTCATTGACGATATCTTGATATATTCTAAAAATGAAGAGGAGCATGCTCAACATCTACGGATTGTATTGACGTGCCTGAGGGAACATCAGCTTTATGCCAAGTTCAGCAAGTGCGCGTTTTGGCTGGAGGAAATTCAATTTTTGGGACACGTGTTATCGGCCAAAGGAATTGCGGTAGATCCTAGCAAAGTCAAAGATATTCTGGAGTGAAAACCCCCAACCACTGTTCACCAAGTCCGGAGTTTTCTTGGGCTAGCTGGATATTATCGCAGATTCATACCCGATTTCTCTAAGCTTGTGAAGCCAATCACAAGTTTATTGAAGAATGACATTAAGTTCAATTGGTCTTCTAAGTGTAATGAAGCCTTTGAGCAACTGAAGACATTATTAACCACTGCTCCGGTATTGGCTCAACCGGACATCACTAAGCCATTTGATGTATATTGTGATGCGTCTGGCAGTGGACTCGGCTGTGTATTAATGCAAGAGGGCCGAGTAATTGCATATGCTTCAAGGCAGTTGCGCCGACATGAGGAGCATTACCCAACTCATGATCTGGAGCTAGCTGCTGTGGTTCATGCCCTGAAAATCTGGCGTCACTATCTGCTGGGAAATATCTGTCATATTTATACAGATCATAAAAGCTTGAAGTACATCTTCACCCAGTCAGAATTAAATATGAGGCAAAGATGATGGCTTGAGCTTATTAAGGACTATGAACTGGAGATCCATTATCACCCAGGCAAAGCCAATGTGATGGCAGATGCACTAAGCCGTAAGGCTTCCTGTCACTGTCTTATGGTGAAGACCTCTGACAATACTTTGTGTCAAGAGATGGAAAAGCTAAACCTGGGGATGGTCCAACAAGGGACTCTAAAACAGCTAAAGCTTGAGTCAATCATTTTGCAAAGGATAATTGATGCTCAAAAGGATAATCTGGGTATGAAGCACATACGAGAGAAGATAAGGGCTGGAACAGCCAAATGTTTCTAGGAAGACGATCAAGGTGTGATATGGTTTAAAAACCGCATAGTAGTGCCAAAGGATGAAGAACTCCGCCAGCAAATTCTTGATGAAGCACATCTTAGTCGTTATTCTATTCATCCCGGAAGCACTAAGATGTACCAAGATTTGAAGCAGCACTACTGGTGGACGAAGATGAAAATTGAAATTGCACGCTATGTGGTTAAGTGTGACACTTGCAGACGTGTCAAAGCCATACACATGAAAACTGTTGGTCCATTACAATCTTTGCCGATCCCAACATGGAAATGGGAAGATATAAGTATGGACTTTATCGTGGGACTGCCCAGGACTGCAAAAGGGCATGATTCTATCTGGGTTATAATTGATCGGCTTACGAAGATTGCTCACTTTCTGCCGGTCAAGACAGATTCCCCAGTTACTGTCTACGCCCAATTGTACATTGCTCGTATTCTTAGTCTGCATGGTGTTCCGAAGACCATTGTGTCGGATTGTGGACCCCAATTTGTAGCCAAGTTTTGGGAAGCACTTCACAAATCCTTGGGTACTAAGTTGCTCCATAGTTCGGCATATCATCCACAAACCAGTGGACAGACTGAGAGGACTAATCAAGTACTTGAAGATATGTTGCGAGCATGTGTCCTGGATTTCTCACCAAAATGGGATGAATGTTTACCTTTGGCGGAGTTTTCATACAATAATAGTTATCAAGAAAGTATCAAGATGGCACCTTTTGAAGCTTTATATGGGCGACGGTGTCGAACTCCGCTAAATTGGTCTGAACCTGGAGAAAGGTATTTCTTTAGGCCTGACATAGTGAAGGAGGCCGAGGAAAAGGTTCAAAAAGTTATTCATAATCTGAAGAAAGCCCAAGCTCGACAGAAGAGCTATGCAGACAAACGGCGAATGCCCTTGTATTTTCTTGAAGGGGACTATGTTTACTTGAAGGTTTCACCAATGAAGGGAGTATCGCGTTTCGGGATAAAAGGAAAACTTGCACCCAGGTACATTGGTCCATTTCCTATCCTTCAAAGATATGGGCCAGTGGCGTATCGACTTCAACTTCCCAAAACATTGTCTGCTGTACATAATGTGTTCCATGTATCGCAATTGAAGAAGTGTCTTCGGGTTCCCGATCGAACCATTGAAGTGACAGATGTTGTCCTGGAACCAGATTTAACATACTCGGAACATCCTATTCGAGTTCTGGATCAAAAGGACAGGGTTACCCGGAGAAAGACTCTCAAGTTCTACAAGATACAATGGAACCAACATTCTGAGGAAGAGGCTACGTGGGAAACTCAAGACTTCTTGAATAAGAATTTCCCAGGCTTTCTAGCCTCATGTAATTTGTAAAGTATATATAGTTATTGCAATAAAAGAATGAACCCCCACACCACCCCTGCCTTGTACCAGAAATAAGGAAATACAAATGTGAAGCATTTCCTTTTCCATTACTCACCCTAGAACTTTAAATCTCGGGACAAGATTCTTTTATGGGGGAAGGATGTAACACCCCTGGTGTTACTGTAACTAAAACTTGAGCATGGCATCATAAGCATTGGCATTGTATATGTTTGATATACCTAGAGTGCATTCACTAGGCAAAATTTTCAATCAAGTTGTATTGTTTAAGTATCTTTGCAAATAGGACCCTGGATAGGGGACCTAACCCTAAACAGGGATTGAAGGGGTAAAGACCTAACCCAATATGAGAAAGCCTAAAGGCTTTAGGGAAGAGTCATAAAATGTCCCCAAAAACAAAGTGGAATCACATTTATGCCCCTGGGATACCAAAAATCTCAATTAGAACCCTGGAAAACCCTAAAACCAAAACCTAGGGGCCTATGTGCAAAATTAGTCCACTTTTGGACTAAAGTGCAAAAACCAAGTAAAATAAGTATTTTAAGTCATTTGGTTCACAAATATGTGGACTTGAAAGCCAAACATTGGATTTTGGACTTAAATGCAAAATGGACCCCAAAGAGGATTCTATCCTAAGTCTGAAAATTCAGAGTTTTGGCTCAACTTTGGAGCCCTGTATCTTTCAAATTCTAGGGTTTTTGCCCTAGGTCACCACATCAAAATTGTAGCCTAATTATAGAAGAACAACTTTGCTTAAGAGTGCAAGCCATGTTCTTGTGAGAAATTTGGAGATAATTCAGCCTAAAGATTGGCTGTCAGGCTGATTCAGTCTGAAATTCAGATGGGCAGTGTAACAAAGCCAACTTTGAGTATGAATTCAACCTTGATTTAGTGCTCAAATGGGTTCAAGTCCTATAGCCGAATTGTTGTTGGTTTATAGCCCTACAACTTTGGTGCAGATAGATGACAAAGTTGTAATGCAAAAATTAGAGAAAATTGGCTCTGAAGTTGCTCTGTCAGGCATCATACACTGAATATCTGATGGTACAGTGCCTTCGAGGGGGGGGAATCAGAAGACTCCACCGCCGACGATCCCCCGCCGCGATTCGCGTCACTGGCGTGCAGATTCGTGCGCTGGTTGACGGATAACATCGCGGGGTGAGAAGAATCTTCACCGCCGGTGAGCTGGGCTCCACTCCGGCGACCCCTCGTGCCTCCCCCTCTACCCTACGGCTGAGCAGATAAACTCGCCGGTGAACGCCGCCTCCCGGCCGTGCGCCGCGTGTCCTAACCGCGCCACCACATCGCTGTGACTCCCTCTAACTACCCGTCGACCACCGGAGTTACTGCCACGCCATAGGGCACGTAACCACGCGCGCCAAGGTTCTTCCTTATCTCCGGCCACCCGCACGGCTCAGCCAAATTCCGCGCCACCGACGAAGCCTCCTATAAATTGATGGCTCGGGCCACTGCGCTAAGTTATCCCAAAGCTATAGCACCTGCTCCCACCCTCGATTATCCACCAGCACGCGCGAATTTCCAGTTCTCCCCAATTCGGGTCTCCGCCACCGTGAACTAACCCCACCGCGGCCAGCTTTCCCCAGGTTTGCTCATTCCCTTCTCGTTCTTGTTCTAGCACCCTTACATGTTGGTGATGCTCCCCGACCCCTTTAATCGAACTAAACCGCCTCTGATCGCCGGGAACACAACACATTAGCCGCCATGCTCTCGGTCACCGTGGCCAGAGCTCCTCAATTGGTCTTTAATGCAATTGAATTGGGGGAAAGGCTTAGGGTAGCTCCAATTTGGTGTCGGTCGCTCGGGAGCGCCGGTCATCGCCTCAATCGACCGGTGCGGTGGCTCGCCGGAGCTCCTCAGCGCGCTGCCGCCGTCGGGGACCTTCCCCTGCGAAGAAACAGAAGTCGGGGGTCTCTTTTGCAAGTTGTCTATGACTGAGAAACACAGTAAATAAACCTGCTTCAATTTAACCAAAACCCCGAGGTCCTCTGTGCAAAACCGCCAGCGCGGGCGCGCGCGCGGGCGCTTTCTCCCTCTGAATTGGGCCACTGGGCTGAAATCAGCCCAGTACTATTCATAAGCTTTTCTTTTTCTTTTTACCCCAGAGTTAAAACAATTATAGAAAACAGTAGAAAAATGATAAAATTGTGAAACCAATTTTCCTAGGTTTCTTATTTTCCCTAGAATTTAATAAAAATAATTTTTGATTTTTAGATTAAATAAGGAATTTTAAGGCATTTAAAGTAGTTCAAAGTAGTAGTTTTGGATTTTTAAAAGATAAGTTGTAATCCCAAAAATGCTCAAAATTTTTATATGAGTTCCTCATATTATTTAGAAGCCTTGGGTAGAATTTGGGTTGATTTGGACCTTGTATGATCACCAAACCCCAAAACACCCCCCTGCCCTATGAACTCCTTTACCGACTCCGGAAACCCTAAGTTCTCGGAGTACCGTGAAGGAAAGTTGTATTCAAGACTTAGATAATAAGTTTATATTATCTTTGCACCCTCATGAGCATCCCATGGCATCCATTCTTATACATATATATGGTTATGTTAGAACACGAAGAAGAAGAGGAAGTCACCGAAGAAAGGACACCACCACCCTCGGATTCTCAAGCAGGCAACTGCTTCTACTTTGATATTTGCGGATCCGAGCCAGACTCACCTGTTAACAAAGGCAAGCCCCGGTGCATTTGCCACCCCCCTTGTGTTTTAAATCTTTCTCAGTTGTTTGATGCACTAGGTGATAGGTGTTGATTGCTAAAACAATTCCTGCATTACTTTCCTTGGAATTTGATTACCATCCTTGATACCCTGTTTTACAAAAGGTTTTGTTATGCTTGGTATTGCTCTAGCAAAACAAAAGGATTTGTTTTACAAAAGATGTTTGGCAAAGTGGGAGGGATGTTTTCAAAATAAAACTTGATGGTGAATCTGTCAAAGGCCTTGATGGATTCAACATTGGAAAGATGTACCTCTGCCAGGTACCAACCTTTGGGGTTAATGATTAAGCTGAGACCGGGCGGGTGACTTGCACGAGAAAGAGAGTCTCGGTGTAGTGTCTCCGTCTGAGTCGATTAAGGGCCGTCTCGATGTAAGCCTGCTGACCGAGGACCCTTTAACTGGTCACATGCCTCGTCATGGGTAAGCTTTGCCTCGGGTGGACTAAGGCCAGAATAAGATAACACGAAATGGGCGTGGAGCGGTGGCGAGAGTAGCGTGTACCCTCCGTGGCAAGAGGCTGGACGGTGGTGTATCTGTGCTCTCGGTTTGCGTGAACCTGATTTGGTCTTAAGAAACTCGGTGGCGGGTTGACATATGTCGTGTGATTGGAGATCCTCAGCTGAGTATAATCGATTCGGATCGCCGTACCTCCGCGGTTATGGAGACTTGGCCACTGACTTACACGTAGCAATCCAGTAAAGTTGAAGGGCTGATAAGAAAATTGGCTAGTACAGGTAAAGTGATTGATCTAGGGTACAAAGAACTCTAGCTGCAGGTAATTTTACTTAACCTGACAATAAAATTGGATTTTAAGGATCCACTCGTAGTAAGCTTTTCTGCAAAACAGAGTCTTTGGTTCTTGATAAGCCACTCCTTGATTCCCATTTATCCAGCAAACCCTTGAGAGTCTTTTCCTTAGTCGGGTAAGACTTGCTGAGTAATTCCATACTCAGGGTTTATCCCCTTGTTGTTTTTAGGTGAGGAAGCAGCAAATTTCTGTTGCTTCTGTACCAAGGTGGTTCCTAATGAAGATAAGCAAGAATGAAGTGCGGGAGGAAAGGATCCTCCATTAAGACTTTTTGTGTGATAGCTGTCGGGAGGAGTTTTTACCTCCCTTGGTATGTGTAATAATAATACTCTGCACTCGTTATATATTCCTGGTCTATAATAAACAACGTGATCTTACTTTTTAATAAATGTAAGCTTATGTACTCGCTTCCGCAATTTCTTTATCTCTGATGTTCTGTAATGTCTGCATGACGGGTGAGACGTTCCTGGAAAGGTAAGGAAAGATACTGAGCTTGTCAAGTAGTTCAGGGGCACCTATAGGGTTGTCTGAGGTCCGTTGGACAAGGACAACTGTAGGTGGGCCTAATTACTTGGGAGGTTCCGTCACATACGCCGTTGAACGATTCCCGAGAGCGACGACTTCGCAGTAGACGGCTCACCGGACAGTCCGGTGCACCACCGGACAGTCTGGTGAATTATAGCCATACACCGCCGTCAGTTCCCGAGAGTGGCCTGTTCACCGAAGGCTGGCCTGCACCACCGGACACTGTCCGGTGCACCACCGGACAGTCTGGTGTGCCAGACTGCGCTGAGTCTTGGCTGTTCCAGCCAAGATCTTTTCTTCTTTTCTTTTCTCTGATTCCAGCACTTAGACAAATATGTTAGTACACAAAAACGAATGTACTAAGTCTAGAATCATACCTTCTTGTTGATTTGCACTTCATCAATCATTTGGCACAAGATTACTCACTCAATACGTGTTGGGCACTTAATCACCAAAACTATACTAGAAATGGCCCAAGAGCACATTTCCCTTTCAATCTCCCCCTTTTTGGTGATTTATGCCAACACATCAAAAAGCAACTAAAAGGAAGTGCAACATCAAAGCAATTGAGAACAAGAATTGTTTTTTATTCAAATTTGACATATTTGGATCATTCTTTGCCACCACTTGGTTTGTTTTTGAAATCAACCTTAATTTCCTATCTCTAAGTCAAACACACTTGTTTAGGCTTGTTTAGGCATAAAGAGAGGTATTCCATGAGAAAAATTGATCAAGAGCCAAAAACTCCACCTTTTTCCCATAATCCTATATTCTCCCCACAAGAGGCCAAATTTTGCACATAAGAGTATTTTGACAAAACAGAAGTTCTAACTCTACTATTTTCAAAATTCTCAAGTGGTAGCTGATCCAGTTGCTTTGGCCTTAATTTCTCCCCCTTTGGCATTAAGCACCAAAACAGGATCATTATTGGCCCTTAAACCCCATTGCCTCACAAAAATCTTCAATTAAGAGTAAAAAGGCAATAAGAGCACGTAGATGAACTTGGAGTAAATTACCCTCTCATCGAAGTGCAGTGGAAGTCTTGCATGGTCCAAGTTCACCTTTTCCCTTTCAATCACCTTTGAGACTAAATTAAGAAAACTCAAGCACACGGTTAGTCTCAAAGGGTCAAGTTGTAGCATTTCTCCCCCTAAATATGTGCATCAATCACACATGGACTTGTGAGGTCTGGGGATCCCTTGCACAACTTGAGCACCATAAATAAGCAATAACATGCATAAAGGAACGTGATCAAAGGCATAAAACACATGTATGCTCTAGATCAATCCAAGTTACGCGAATCTAAGACATTTAGCTCACTACGCAGCCTGCAAAAGGTCTTTTCATCTGAAGGCTTGGTAAAGATATCGGCTAGCTGGTTCTCGGTGCTAACATAAAACACTTCGATATCTCCCTTTTGCTGGTGGTCTCTCAAAAAGTGGTGCCGGATGTCTATGTGCTTTGTGCGGCTGTGTTTAACAGGATTGTCCGCCATGCGGATTGCACTCTCATTGTCACATAGGAGTGGGACTTTGCTCAGATTGTAGCCAAAGTCCCGGAGGGTTTGCCTCATCCAAAGTAGTTGCGCGCAACAATGTCCTGCGGCAACATACTTGGCCTCAGCGGTGGATAGGGCAACGGAAGTTTGTTTCTTAGAACTCCAAGACACCAGGGACCTTCCTAGGAATTGGCACATCCCTGATGTACTCTTCCTATCAACCTTACATCCAGCATAGTCGGAGTTTGAGTATCCAATCAAGTCAAAGGTAGACCCCTTTGGATACCAGATCCCGAAGCACGGCGTAGCAACTAAATATCTAAGAATTCGCTTAACGGCCACAAGGTGACACTCCCTTGGGTCGGATTGAAATCTAGCACACATGCATACGCTAAGCATAATATCCAGTCTACTAGCACATAAATAAAGTAAGGACCCTATCATAGACTGGTATGCCTTTTGATCAACAGACTTACCTCCTTTGTTGAGGTCGACATGTCCGTCGGTTCCCATTGGAGTCTTTGCGGGCTTGGCGTCCTTCATCCCGAACCGCTTGAGCAAGTCTTGCGTGTACTTTGTTTGAGAGATGAAGGTGCCATCCTTGAGTTGCTTCACTTGGAATCCAAGGAAGTAGTTCAACTCGCCCATAATTGACATCTCGAATTTCTGTGTCATCACCCGGCTAAACTCTTCACAAGACTTTTGGTTAGTAGAACCAAATATTATGTCATCGACATAAATTTGGCACACAAATAGGTCACCATCTCAAGTCTTAGTGAAAAGAGTTGGATCGGCTTTCCCAACCTTGAAAGCATTAGCAATTAGAAAGTCTCTAAGACATTCATACCATGCTCTTGGGGCTTGCTTAAGTCCATAGAGCGCCTTAGAGAGCTTACACACGTGGTCGGGGTACCGTTCATCCTCAAAGCCAGGGGGTTGCTCCACGTACACCTCCTCCTTGATTGGCCCATTGAGGAAAGCGCTCTTCACGTCCATTTGGAACAACCTGAAAGAATGGTGAGCAGCATAGGCTAACAAAATACAAATCGACTCTAGCCTAGCCACAGGAGCAAAAGTCTCCTCAAAGTCCAAACCTGCGACTTGGGCATAACCTTTTGCCACAAGTCGAGCCTTGTTCCTTGTCACCACCCCATGCTCGTCCTGTTTGTTGCGGAACACCCACTTGGTTCCCACAACGTTTTGCTTGGGACATGGCACCAGTGTCCAAACTTCATTTCGCTTGAAGTTGTTAAGCTCTTCCTACATGGCCAACACCCAGTCCGGATCTAGCAAGGCCTCTTCTACCCTGAAAGGCTCAATAGAAGAGACAAAAGAGTAATGCTCACAAAAATTAGCTAATCTAGAGCGAGTGGTTACTCCCTTGCTAATATCACCCAATATCTGGTCGACAGGATGATTCCTTTGAATCGTCGCTCGAACTTGAGTTGGAGGGGCCTGTGGTACTTCTTCCTCCTCATCTTGGACATCCTGTGCTCCCCTTGATCACACGCCTCTTCTTGAGGGACCTGTTCGTCATCTTGAGTTGAGGAATGCACCATCATTGAGGAAGAAGGTTGATCTTGCTTCTTGTGTTCCTGTGGTCGCACATCTCCAATTGCCATGGTGCGAATTACGTCTGTTGGAACATCATCCTCATCTACATCATCAAGATCAACTTGCTCTCTTGGAGAGCCATTAGTTTCATCAAATACAACGTCGCTAGAGACTTCAACCAAACCTAATGATTTGTTGAAGACCCTATACGCCTTTGTATTTGAGTCATAATCTAGTAAAAACCCTTCTACAGCTTTGGGAGCAAATTTTGAATTCCTACCTTTCTTCACTAGAATATAACATTTACTCCCAAATACACGAAAATAAGACACATTGGATTTGTTACCGGTTAGAAGTTCATACGACGTCTTCTTGAGGAGGCGATGAAGGTAGACCCGGTTTATGGCGTGGCAGGCTGTGTTCACAGCTTCCGACCAAAACCGCTCGGGCGTCTTGAATTCTCCAAGCATCGTCCTCGCCATGTCTATAAGTGTCCTGTTCTTCCTCTCTACCACATCGTTTTGCTGTGGTGTGTAGGGAGTGGAGAACTCGTGCTTGATTCCTTCCTCCTCAAGAAACTCCTCCACTTGAAGGTTCTTGAACTCGGACCCGTTGTCGCTTCTAATTTTTTTCACCTTGAGCTCAAATTCGTTTTGAGCTCGCCTTAGAAAGCGCTTGAGGGTCCCTTGGGTTTCTGATTTATCCTGCAAAAAGAATAACCAAGTGAAGCGGGGAAATCATCATCAACAACAAGACCATACTTACTTCCCCCGATGCTAAGGTAGGCGACGGGTCCGAAGAGGTCCATATGCAGTAGCTCTAGAGGTCTTGATGTAGTCATCACATTCTTGTTGTGATGAGCGCTTCCCACCTGTTTACCTGCTTGACAAGCTGCACAAGGTCTATCTTTTTCGAAAAGCACATTTGTTAGACCTAACACATGTTCTCCCTTTATAAGTTTGTGAAGGTTCTTCATCCCAACATGTGCTAGACGGCGATGCCACAACCAGCCCATGCTAGTCTTAGCAATTAAGCATGCATCTAGACCGGCCTCCTCCTTTGAAAAATCAACTAAATAGAGTTTGTCGTCTAGTACACCCTTAAAAGCTAATGAGCCATCACTCCTTCTAAAGACAGACACATCTACATTGGTAAATAAGCAATTGTAACCCATATTACATAGTTGACTAACGGACAACAAGTTATACCCGAGCGATTCAACTAAGAACACATTAGAAATGGAATGCTCGGATGAAATAGCTATCTTCCCTAGTCCTTTAACCTCGCCTTGATTCCCGTCTCCAAAGATGATCGAATCTTGGGAATCTTTGTTCTTGACGTAGGAGGTGAACATCTTCTTCTCCCCCGTCATGTGGTTTGTGCATCCGCTGTCAGTAATCCAGCTTGAGCCCCCGGATGCATAAACCTGCAAGGCAGATTAGGCTTGGGCTTTAGGTACCCAACTCTTGTTGGGTCCTACAAGGTTAGTAACAATAGCCTTAGGGACCCAAATGCAAGTCTTATCTCCTTTACACTTGGCCCCCAACTTCCTAGCAATTACTTTCTTATTCTTACTACAAATTGCAAAAGAAGCATTGCAAGCATGGTAAATTATAGAAGGTTCATTACTTACTTTCCTAGGCACATGAACAACATTTTTCCTAGGCATATTTCTACCATGCACAACAGAGGAACTCGAAGCAATCATAGCATGTGAATCATAAGCATAACTTCTATGAGCATTTCTAGAAAAGTTTCTATTACTATAAATGAAAGCATGATTCATTTGAACATTATTAGTCATAGGGGCCTTCCCTTTCTCCTTGGCGGAGATGGGAGCCCTTTGACTTGTTAAGTTCTTGGCTTTCCTTTGAAAGCCAAGCCCATCCTTAATAGAGGGGTATCTACCAACAGTGTAGGCATCCCTTGCAAATTTTAGTTTATCAAAGTCATTTTTGCTAGTCTTAAGTTGGGCATTAAGACTAGCCACTTCATCATTTAATCTAGTAATGGAAATTAAATGTTCACTACAAGCATCAACATTAAAATCCTTACACCTATTGCAAATCACAACATGTTCCACACAAGAACTAGATTTATTTACTACTTCTAGCTTAGCATTTAAATCATAATTAATACTCATTAAATTAGACACAGTTTCATGACAAGTAGATAATTCACAAGAAAGCATTTCATTTCTCTTAACCTCTAAAGCAAGAGACTTTTGCACACTTAAAAATTTATCATGCTCTTCATATAAGAGATCCTCTTGTTTTTCTAAAAGTCTATTCTTTTCATTTAATGCATCAATCAATTCATTAATTTTTTCTATCTTGGTTCTATCTAGACCTTTAAACAAGCTAGAATAGTCTACCTCATCATCACTAGACTCTTCATCGCTAGAAGAAGCATATGTAGAGGTATCTCGAGCACTTACCTTCTTCTCCTTTTCCATGAGGCAGGTGTGACGCTCGTTGGGGAAGAGATACGACTTGTTGAAGGCTGAGGCGGCGAGTCCTTCATCGTCGGAGTCGGACGAAGAGCAATCTGAATCCCACTCCTTGCCGAGGTGAGCCTTGCCCTTTGCCTTCTTGTAAGACTTCTTTTTCTCCCTCTTCCCGCCTTTTTCTTGTCCCTGGTCACTATCATTATCGGGACAGTTAGCAATAAAGTAACCAGTCTTACCACACTTGAAGCAGGAGCGCTTTCCCTTCGTCTTGCTCTTGTTGGGATGCTCCTTGCGACCCTTTAGCGCCGTCTTGAAGCGTTTGATGATGAGGGCCATTTCTTCCTCGTTAAGCCCGGCCACCTCAACTTGCGCCACCTTTCTAGGTAGCGTCTCCCTGCTACTTGTTCCCTTGAGAGCGACAGGTTGAGGCTCGTAGACGGGCATTGGGCCATTGAGAGCATCATCCACATAGCGGGCTTCTTTAATCATCATCCGCCCGCTCACAAATTTTCTGAGTATCTCCTCGGGCGTCATCTTTGTGTACCTAGGATTTTCACGAATTGAGTTCACAAGATGAGGGTCAATGACAGTAAAGGACCTGAGCATAAGTCGGACGACGTCATGGTCCGTCCATCTCGTGCTCCCATAGCTCCTGATTTTGTTGACCAGGGTCTTGAGCCTGTTGTACGTTTGCGTTGGCTCCTCTCCCCTGATCATCACGAACCTTCCTAGCTCGCCCTCCACCAACTCTATCTTGGTGATTATGGTGGCATCGTTCCCCTGATGCGAGATCTTGAGGGGGTCCCATATTTGCTTGGCATTATTCAAGCCGCTCACCTTGTTGTATTCATCCCTGCACAACGAAGCTAACAAAACAGTGGTAGCTTGTGCATTTTTATGAATTTGTTCGTTAATGAATATTGGGTTATCCGTACTATCAAATTGCATTCCATTCTCTACTATCTCCCAAATGCTAGGATGGAGAGAGAAGAGGTGACTACGCATTTTGTGACTCCAAAAAGCGTAGTCCTCTCCATCAAAGTGAGGAGGTTTACCAAGAGGAATAGAAAGCAAATAAGCATTGGAATTATACGGAATACGAGAATAATCAAAAGAAAAGTTTGAGTTGACCGATTTCTTTTTCTCGTCGTAGTCGTCGTCTCTTTGGGAAGAAGAGGACTCGTCGCTGTCGTAGTACACGATCTTCTTGATACGCCTCTTCTTCTTCTCGTCCTTCTTCTTATGACTCGAGCTAGAGTCAGTAGGTTTGTCGTCCCTTGGCTCGTTGAAGATAGACTCCTTCTCCTTATCGTTGACCACCATCCCCTTTCCCTTAGGATCCATATCTTCGGGCGATTAGTCCCTTTTGTGAAGAGAACGGCTCTGATACCAATTGAGAGCACCTAGAGGGGGGTGAATGGGTGATCCTGTAAAAACTTAAGATGGGTGATCCTGTAAAAACTTAAGACTTATTGCCACAAAAACTAAGTTAAGTGTTAGTGCAATAGAATCAAGTAGCTGGAGAGGAGTACTTGTGAAACACAGAAACCACAGAGAGAAACAATACAGTAGACACAGTGGTTTATCCCGTGGTTCGGCCAAGTACAAAACTTGCCTACTCCACGTTGTGGCGTCCCAATGGACGAGGGTTGCACTCAACCCCTCTCAAGTGATCCAACGATCAACTTGAATACCACGATGTTCCTTTTTCTTATCACTTTTCCCGTTTGCGAGGAATCTCCACAAGTTGGAGTCTCTCACCCTTACAACAAATATCAATGCAAAAGCACAAGAGTAAGGGAGGGAAGCAACACACACAAATCCGCAGCAATACGCACACACACAGGCCAAGACTTGAGCTCAAATGAAATGCACAAGTTCACCACTAGAACGGAGCTCAAATCACTAAGAAAATCAATCGAGTGTGCCGAGACGGAGTGTGAGAGTCTTAGAATGTTCAAAGTATGCTTGGTATGCTCCTCCATGTGTCTAGGGGTCCTTTTATAGCCCCAAGGCAGCTAGGAGCCGTTGGAAGCAATCTGGGAAGGCAATTCTTGCCTTCTGTCGGGTGGCGCACCGGACAGTCCGGTGCACCACCGGACAGGCACTGTTCATAGTCTGGTGCAGATTGCCTTCCAAAAATAGAACAGTCGACCGTTGCAGAAATGGAGTCGTTGGCGCACCGGACACTGTCCGGTGCCCCCTGCCGACCGTTGGCGTGGCCACGCGTCACGCGCGGATTGCGCGGCCGACCGTTGGCGCAGTCGACCATTGGCTCACCGGACAGTCCGGTGCCTCACCGGACCGTCCGGTGAATTTTAGCCGTACGCCGTTGAACGATTCCCGAGAGCGACGACTTCGCCACAGACGGCTCACCGGACAGTCCGATGAATTATAGTCATACACCGCCGTCAGTTCCCGAGAGTAGCCTGTTCACCGGAGGCTGGCCTGGCGCACCGGACACTGTCCGGTGCACCACCTGACAGTCCGGTGTGCCAGACTGCGCTGAGTCTTGGCTGTTCCAGCCAAGATCTTTTCTTCTTTTCTTTTCTCTGATTCCAGCACTTAGACAAATATGTTAGTACACAAAAACCAATGTACTAAGTCTAGAATCATACCTTCTTGTTGATTTGCACTTCATCAATCATTTGGCACAAGATTACTCACTCAATACGCGTTGGGCACTTAATCACCAAAACTATACTAGAAATGGCCCAAGAGCACATTTCCCTTTCAATCTCCCGACATTACTTCGAGCGGTTTGCCTCTAATAAAGTACCAAGCTCTGATACCAATTGAAAGTCGCCTAGAGGGGGGTGAATAGGCGGAATCTGAAAATTATAAACTTAAGAACACACTACAAGCCAGGGTTAGCGTTAGAAATAAAATCGAGTCCGAAAGAGAGGGCGAAAACAATTCACAAGCAAATGAAGAGAGTGACACAGTGATTTGTTTTACTGAGGTTCAGTTCTTGCAAACCTACTCCTCGTTGAGGTGGTCACAAAGACCGGGTCTCTTTCAACCCTTTCCCTCTCTCAAACGGTCACCTAGACTGAGTGAGCTTTTCTCCTCAATCAAATGGGTCACTTAGACCCCACAAGGACCACCACACAATTGGTGTCTCTTGCTTTGATTACAAGTGTCTTGAGAACAAGAATGTGAAGAAGAAAAGCGATCCAAGCGATAAGAACTCAAATGAACACAAGTATCTCTCTCTCACTAGTTACTAATTGTTTGGAGTGATCTTGGACTTGGGAGAGGATTTGATCTCTTGTTTGTGTCTTGGAGTGAAGTCTAGAGCTCTTGTATTGAATGCAATGACTGAAAACTTGGATGCCTTAAAGTGTGGTGGTTGGGGGTATTTATAGCCCCACCCACCAAAATGGTCGTTGGGGAGGCTGTCTGTCGATGGGCGCACCAGACAGTCCGGTGCGCCACCGGACACTATCCGGTGCGCCAGCCACGTAACCCAACCGTTAGGGTTCGACTGTTGGAGCTCTGTCAGCCTGGTGAGAGCACCTAGAGGGGGGTGAATAGGTGATCCTGTAAAAATCAAATACTTTGAAGCCACAAACTTTGGTTAAGAGTTAGTTCAATAGAATCAAGTGGCTAAGGATCGAGCTCTTGTGAAACACAGTGGTCACGAAGAAAACAAGCACAAGAGACACAGAGATTTATCCCGTGGTTCGGCCAAGTATAACACTTGCCTACTCCACGTTGTGGCGTCCCACTGGACGAGGGTCGCACTCAACCCCTTTCACGTGATCCAATGATCAACTTGAATACCACGGTGTTTTCCTTTCTTTCACTATTCCCGTTCGCGAGGAATCTCCACAACTTGGAGACTCTCGCCCTTACAAATGATAATCACAAAGAAGCATGGAAGTAAGGGAGGGAAGAGCAACACACACAAGACTCAAAGAACGAACACAATCACGCACACAAGCCACAACTCGAGCTCACAACACAATGCAGGGAGTTCTCTACTCAACTAGAGCTCAAGTCACTTATCACAAGGAATCGAATGCGCGAGAATGGAGTCTTGGTGCTTAGAGATGATCAAAGAATGCTTGGTGTACTCCTCCATGCGCCTAGGGGTCCCTTTTATAGCACTAAGGCAGCTAGGAGCCGTTGGAAGCAATCTGGGAAGGCAATTCTTGCCTTCTGTCGGGTGGCGCACCGGACAGGTACTGTTCATAGTCCGGTGCAGATTGCCTTCCAAAAATAGAACAGTTGACCGTTGCAGAAATGGAGCCGTTCGTGCATCGGACAGTCCGGTGCCCCCTGCCGACCGTTGGCGCGGCCACGCGTCACGCGCGGATTGCGCGGCCGACCGTTGGCGCAGTCGACCGTTGGCTCACCGGATAGACCGTCCGGTGAATTTTAGTCGTACGCCGTTGAACGATTCCCGAGAGCGACGACTTCGTCGCAGACGGCTCACCGGATAGTCCGGTGCACCACCGGACAGTTCGGTGAATTATAGTCGTACACCGCCGTCAGTTCTCGAGAGCGGCATGTTCACCGGAGGCTGACCTGGCGCACCGGACACTGTCCGATGCACCACCAGACAGTCTGGTGTGCCAGACTGCGCTGAGTCTTGGCTGTTCCAGCCAAGATATTTTCTTCTTATCTTTTCTCTGATTCCAGCACTTAGACAAATATGTTAGTACACAAAAACCAATGTACTAAGTCTAGAATCATACCTTCTTGTTGATTTGCACTTCATCAATCAATTGGCACAAGATTACTTACACAATATGTGTTGGGCACTTAATCACCAAAACTATACTAGAAATGGCCCAAGGGCACATTTCCCTTTCAATCTCCCCCTTTTTGGTGATTTATGCCAACACATCAAAACGCAACTAAAAGAAGTGCAACATCAAAGCAATTGAGAACAAGAATTATTTTTTATTCAAATTTGGCATATTTGGATCATTCTTTGCCACCACTTGGTTTGTTTTTGAAATCAAACTCAATTTCCTATCTCTAAGTCAAACACACTTGTTTAGGCATAAAGAGAGGTGTTCCATGAGAAAAATTGATCAAGAGCCAAAAACTCCCCCTTTTCCCATAATCCTACATTTCCCCCACAAGAGGCCAACTTTTGCACATAAGAGTATTTTGACAAAACAAAAGTTCTAACTCTACTATTTTCAAAATTCTCAAGTGGTAGCTGATCCATTTGCTTTGGCCTTAATTTCTCCCCCTTTGGCATTAAGCACCAAAACAGGATCATTATTGGCCCTTAAACCCCATTGCCTCACCAAAATCTTCAATTAAGAGTAAAAAGGCAATAAGAGCATACAGATGAACTTGGAGTAAATTACCCTCTCATCGGAGTGCAGTGGAAGTCTTGCATGGTCCAAGTTCACCTTTTCCCTTTCAATCACCTTTGAGACTAAATTAAGAAAACTCAAGCACACGGTTAGTCTCAAGGTTCAAGTTGTAGCATTTCTCCCCCTAAATATGTGCATCATTCACACATGGACTTGTGAGGTTCGAGGATCCCTTGCACAACTTGAGCACCATAAATAAGCAATAACATGCATAAAGGAACATGATCAAAGGCATAAAACACATGTATGCTCTAGATCAATCCAAGTTACGTGAATCTAAGACATTTAGCTCACTACGCAGCCTGCAAAAGGTCTTCTCATCTAAAGGCTTGGTAAAGATATCGGCTAGCTGGTTCTCGGTGCTAACATAAAACACTTCGATATCTCCCTTTTGCTGGTGGTCTCTCAAAAAGTGATGCCGGATGTCTATGTGCTTTGTGCGGCTGTGTTCGACAGGATTGTCCGCCATGCGGATAGCACTCTCATTGTCACATAGGAGTGGGACTTTGCTTAGATTGTAGCCAAAGTCCCGGAGGGTTTGCCTCATCCAAAGTAGTTGCGCGCAACACTGCTTTGCGGCAACATACTTGGCCTCAGCGGTGGATAGGGCAACGGAAGTTTGTTTCTCAGAACTCCAAGACACCAGGGACCTTTCTAGGAAATGGCACGTCCCTGATGTACTCTTCCTATCAACCTTACATCCAGCATAGTCGGAGTCTGAGTATCCACTTAAGTCAAAGGTAGACCCCTTTGGATACCAAATCCCAAAGCAAGGCGTAGCAACTAAATATCTAAGGATTCGCTTAACGGCCACAAGGTGACACTCCCTTGGGTCGAATTGAAATCTAGCACACATGCATACGCTAAGCATAATATCCGGTCTACTAGCACATAAATAAAGTAAAGACCCTATCATAGACTGGTATGCCTTTTGATCAACGGACTTACCTCCTTTGTTGAGGTTTACATGTCCGTCGGTTCCCATTGGAGTCTTTGCGGGCTTGGCGTCCTTCATCCCAAACCGCTTGAGCAAGTCTTGCGTGTACTTTGTTTGAGAGATGAAGGTGCCATCCTTGAGTTGCTTCACTTGGAATCCAAGTAGTTCAACTCGCCCATCATTGACATCTCGAATTTCTGTGTCATCACCCTGCTAAACTCTTCACAAGACTTTTGGTTAGTAGAACCAAATATTATATCATCGACATAAATTTGGCACACAAATAGATCACCATCACAAGTCTTAGTGAACAGAGTTGGATCGGCTTTCCCAACCTTGAAAGCATTAGCAATTAGAAAATCTCTAAGGCATTCATACCATGCTCTTGGGGCTTGCTTAAGTCCATAGAGCGCCTTAGAGAGCTTACACACATGGTCGGGGTACCGTTCATCCTCAAAGCCAGGGGGTTGCTCTACGTACACCTTCTCCTTGATTGGCCCGTTGAGGAAAGTGCTCTTTACGTCCATTTGGAACAACCTAAAAGAATGGTGAGCGGCATAGGCTAACAAAATGCGAATTGACTCTAGCCTAGCCACAGGAGCAAAAGTCTCCTCAAAGTCCAAACCTGCGACTTGGGCATAACCTTTTGCCACAAGTCGAGCCTTGTTCCTTGTCACCACCCCGTGCTCGTCCTGTTTGTTGCAGAACACCCACTTGGTTCCCACAACGTTTTGCATGGGACGTGGCACCAGTGTCCAAACTTCATTTCGCTTGAAGTTGTTGAGCTCTTCCTGCATGGCCAACACCCAGTCCGGATCTAGCAAGGCCTCTTCTACCCTAAAAGGCTCAATAGAAGAGACAAAAGAGTAATGCTCACAAAAATTAGCTAATCTAGAGTGAGTGGTTACTCCCTTGCTTATGTCACCCAATATCTGGTCGACGGGATGATTCCTTTGAATCGTCGCTCGAACTTGAGTTGGAGGGAACCGAGGTGCTTCTTCCTCCACAACTTGATCTTCTTGTGCTCCCCCATGATCACACGCCTCCTCTTGAGGAACCTATTCATCATCTTGAGTTGGGGGTGCACCATTGTTGAGGAAGAAGGTTGATCTTGCACTTGGTGTTCCTATGGTCGCACATCTCCAATCGCCATGGTACGAATTGCGTCCGTTGGAACATCGTCTTCATCTATATCATCAAGATCAACTTGCTCTCTCGGAGAGCCATTAGTTTCATCAAATACAACGTCGCTAGAGACTTCAACCAAACCCGATGATTTGTTGAAGACTCTATACGCCTTTGTATTTGAGTCATAACCTAGTAAAAACCCTTCTACAACTTTGGGAGCAAATTTGGAATTCCTACCTTTCTTCACTAGAATGTAGCATTTACTCCCGAATACACGAAAATATGAAACGTTGGGTTTGTTACCGGTCAGAAGTTCGTATGACGTCTTCTTGAGGAGGCGATGAAGGTAGACCCGGTTTATGGCGTGGCAAGCTGTGTTCACATCTTCCGACCAAAACCGCTCGGGCGTCTTGAATTCTCCAAGCATCGTCCTTGCCATGTCTATGAGCGTCCTATTCTTCCTCTCTACCACACCATTTTGTTGTGGTGTGTAGGGAGCGGAGAACTCATGCTTGATTCCTTCCTCCTCAAGGTATTCCTCCACTTGAAGGTTCTTGAACTCGGACCCGTTGTCGCTTCTAATCTTTTTCACCTTGAGCTCAAATTTGATTTGAGCTCGCCTTAGAAAGCGCTTAAGGGTCCCTTAGGTTTCTGATTTATCCTGCAAAAAGAATACCCAAGTGAAGCGGAAAAAATCATCAACAACAACTAGACCATACTTACTTCCCCCGATGCTAAGGTAGGCGACGGGTCCGAAGAGGTCCATATGCAGTAGCTCTAGAGGTCTTGATGTAGTCATCACATTCTTGTTGTGATGAGCGCTTCCCACCTGTTTACCTGCTTGACAAGCTGGACAAGGTCTATCTTTTTCGAAAAACACATTTGTTAGACCTAACACATGTTCTCCCTTTAGAAGTTTGTGAAGGTTCTTCATCCCAACATGTGCTAGACGGCGATGCCACAACCAGCCATGCTAGTCTTAGCAATTAAGCATGCATCTAGACCGGCCTCCTCTTTCGAAAAATCCACTAAGTAGAGTTTGTCGTCTAGTACACCCTTAAAAGCTAATGAACCATCACTCCTTCTAAAGACAGACACATCTACATTGGTAAATAAGCAATTGTAACCCATATTACATAGTTGACTAACGGATAACAAGTTATACCCGAGCGATTCAACTAGGAACACATTAGATATGGAATGCTCGGATGAAATAGCTATCTTTCCTAGTCCTTTAACCTTGCCTTGATTCCCGTCTCCAAAGATGATCGAATCTTGGGAATCTTTGTTCTTGACGTAGGAGGTGAACATCTTCTTCTCCCCCGTCATGTGGTTTGTGCATCCGTTGTCGATAATCCAGCTTGAGCCCCCGGATGCATAAACCTGCAAGGCAAATTAGGCTTGGGTTTTAGGTACCCAACTCTTATTGGGTCCTACAAGGGTAGTAACAATAGCCTTAGGGACCCAAATGCAAGTCTTGTCTCCCTTGCATTTGGCCCCCATCTTTTTAGCAACCACCTTTTTATTTTTGCATGAAAGAACAAATGTAGTGTTGCAAGTATGAAAAACAGTGGTAGGTTTATTACAAACTTTCCTAGGAGCATGAGACACAATATTTCTCCTAGGCCTACCATTAAAATTGGAACTCGAAGCAATCATGGCATGTGAGTCCAAAGCATTATAACTCCTATTATAATGAACATCTCTAGAATATTTTCTATCATGGTACATGAAAGCATGGTTCTTTTGACTACTACTAGCCATAGGGGCCTTCCCTTTCTCTTTGTTGGGAATGGGAACCCTTTGGCTTGTTAAGTTCTTGGCTTCCCTTCGAAAGCCAAGCCCATCCTTAATTGAGGTATGTCTACCAACGCTGTAGGCATCCCTAGCAAATTTTAATTTATCAAAGTCATTTTTGCAAGTCTTAAGTTGGGCATTAAGACTTGCTACTTCATCATTAAGTTTTGTAATAGAAGTAAGGTGCTCAACACGTGCATCAACATTGAAGTCCTTACACCTATTACAAATCACAACATGCTCTACACAAGGACTAGATTTATTAACTATTTCTAGCTTAGCATTTAAATCATCATTCAAAGTCTTCAAGCTAGAAATAGATTCATTGCAAATTGATAACTCAGAAGATAGTAATTCATTCCTTTTAATCTCTAAGGCAAGAGACTTTTGAACACTAACAAATTTGTCATGTTCCTCATACAAAATGTCCTCTTGCCTTTCTAGCAGTCTATCTTTTTCATTCAAGGAATCAATCAATTCATTAATCTTTTCTACTTTAGTTCTATCTAATCCTTTGAACAAGCTAGTGTAATCTACTTCATCATCACTAGAGTCCTCATCACTAGAAGTAGAGTACTTAGGAGTTTCTCGAGTGTTTACCTTCTTTTCCCTTGCCATTAGGCAAGTATGGCGCTCGTTGGGGAAGAGCGACGACTTGTTGAAGGCCGAGGCGGCAAGTCCTTCGTCGTCGGAGTTGGACGAAGAACAATCCGAGTCCCACTCTTTGCCAAGGTGCGCCTCGCCCTTTGCCTTCTTGTAGGCCTTCTTTTTCTCCCTCTTCCCGTTCCTTTCTTGTTCCTGGTCATTTGTATTATCGGGACATTGAGCAATAAAATGACATGTCTTACCACATTTGAAGCAGGAGCGCTTTCCCTTTGCTTTGTTCTTGTTAGGGTGCTCCTTTCATCCTTTTAGCGCCGTCTTGAAGCGCTTGATAATGAGGGCCATTTCATCCTCGTTTAGCTTGGCCGCCTCAACTTGCGCCACCTTGCTCGGTAGCATCTCCCTGCTACTTGTTGCTTTGAGAGCAATGGTTTGAGGCTCGTAGATGGGCATGGGACCATTCAATGCCTCATCCACATATCTCGCTTCCTTGATCATCATCCGTCCGCTTACAAACTTTCCGAGTATTTCCTCGGGCGTCATCTTTGCGTACCTAGGATTTTCACGGATAGAGTTCACAAGATGAGGATCAAGGACAATGAAGGACCTGAGCATAAGTCGGACGATGTCGTGGTCTGTCCATCTCGTGCTTCCGTAGCTCCTGATTTTGTTGACCAGGGTCTTGAGCCTGTTGAACGTTTGGGTTAGCTCGTCCCCCCTAATCATTGTGAACCTTCCCAGTTCGCCTTCCACCAACTCCATCTTGGTGATCATGGTGGCATCGTTCTCGTTATGAGAAATCTTGAGGGTGTCCCAAATTTGCTTGGCGTTATCCAAGCCGCTCACCTTATGGTACTCGTCCCTGCACAAGGATGCTAGCAAAACAGTGGTAGCTTGTGCATTTTTGTGGATTTGCTCATTAATGAAAACGGGGTTGTCAGTACTATCAAAAAGCATTCCGTTTTTAACGATCTCCCAAACACTTGGATGGAGAGAGAATAGGTGACTACGCATTTTGTGACTCTAAAAGGCGTAGTCCTCTCCATCAAAGTGAGGAGGTTTCCCAAGTGGAATTGAAAGTAAATGAGCATTTGAGTTAAATGGAATACGAGAATAATCAAAAGAAAAGTTTGAGTTGACCGTTTTCTTTTTCTCGTCGTAGTCGTCGTCTCTTTGGGAAGAGGAAGACTCGTCGCTGTCGTAGTAGACGATCTTCTTGATGTGCCTCTTCTTCTTCCCGTGCTTTTTCTTATGACTCGAGCCAGAGTCCGAGGGCTATCATCTCTTGGCTCGTTGACGATGGACTCCTTTGTCTTGTTGTTGACCACCATCCCCTTTCCCTTAGGATCCATCTCTTCGGGCGATTAGTCCCTTGCATGAAGAGAATGGCTCTGATACCAATTGAGAGCACCTAGAGGGGGGTGAATAGGTGATCCTGTAAAAATCAAATACTTTGAAGCCATAAACTTTGGTTAAGAGTTAGTTCAATAGAATCAAGTGGCTAAGGATCGAGCTCTTGTGAAACACAGTGGTCACGAAGAAAACAAGCACAAGAGACACGGAGATTTATCCCGTGGTTCGGCCAAGTATAACACTTGCCTAATCCACGTTGTGGCGTCCCACTGGACGAGGGTCACACTCAACCCCTTTCAAGTGATCCAATGATCAACTTGAATACCATGGTGTTTTCCTTTCTTTCACTATTCCCGTTCGCGAGAAATCTCCACAACTTGGAGCCTCTCGCCCTTACAAATGATGATCACAAAGAAGCACGGAAGTAAGGGAGGGAAGAGCAATACACACAAGACTCAAAGAACGAACACAATCACGCACACAAGCCACAACTTGAGCTCACAACACAATGCGGGGAGTTCTCTACTCAACTAGAGCTCAAGTCACTTATCACAAGGAATCGAATGCGCGAGAATGGAGTCTTGGTGCTTAGAGATGATCAAAGGATGCTTGGTGTACTCCTCCATGCGCCTACGGGTCCCTTTTATAGCCCCAAGGCAGCTAGGAGTCGTTGGAAGCAATCTGGGAAGGCAATTCTTGCCTTCTGTCGGGTGGCGCACCGAACAGTCCGGTGCACCACCGGACAGGTACTGTTCATAGTCTGGTGCAGATTGCCTTCCAAAAATAGAACAGTCGACCGTTGCAGAAATGGAGCCGTTGGCGCACCGGACACTGTCCGGTGCACACCGGACAATCCGGTGCCCCCTGCTGACCGTTGGCACGGCCATGCGTCACGCATGGATTGCGCGGCCGACCGTTGACGCAGTCGACCGTTGGCTCACCGGATAGTCCGGTGCCTCACCAGACCGTCTGGTGAATTTTAGTCGTACGCCGTTGAACGATTCCCGAGAGCGACGACTTCGCCGCAGACGGCTCACCGGACTGTCCGGTGCACCACCGGACAATCCGGTGAATTATAGCCGTACACCGCCGTCAGTTCCCGAGAGCGTCCTGTTCACCAGAGGCTGGCCTGGCGCACCGGACAGTCCGGTGTGCCAGACTGCGCTGAGTCTTGGCTGTTCCAGCCAAGATATTTTCTTCTTCTCTTTTCTCTGATTCCAGCACTTAGACAAATATGTTAGTACACACAAACCAATGTACTAAGTCTAGAATCATACCTTCTTGTTGATTTGCACTTCATCAATCAATTGGCACAAGATTACTTACACAATACGTGTTGGGCACTTAATCACCAAAATTATACTAGAAATGGCAAAAGGGCACATTTCCCTTTCACCTGGGCCACCAGACAGTCCGGTGGTGCACCGGACAGTCACTGTTCACTGTTTGGTGCACCTTCAGGCGCCTGCTCTGACTCTGTGCGAACTGTCCGCGCACTGTAGCGTTCACTGTTCACTTTTGTAGACGACCATTAGCGCTATAGCCGCTACTCCGCATGGCTCACCGGACAGTCCGGTGCTACACTGGACAGTCTGATGAATTATATCGGAGTAGCTCTCCAAAAACCTGAAGCTGAGCAGTTCAGAGTTAATCTCCTTGGTGCACTGAACACTGTCCGGTGGCACACCGGACAGTCCGGTGCACCAGACCAGGGCTGAAGCGCCCCAGATCCTCTGGGACTCAAATGTGATACAATTACTAGTCCCAGGAGGCTAGTAAACACATTTATACATCAGATAGTTCTAGATCTGCTTAAACGAGACAAACCTATAAAGGTGGCTGTCGGAGGGTAAATCTCTCCGGCCGGGTGGCGGATTGCATCCGCCCTAAATCCTAAGAAGAGAAGGGGCCTAAGCGTTTTGCTTGTTACGAGACTGGTGGATGAACACACAAGAGCACGCGAGGGTTTAGAGTGGTTTGGGCCACCGGAGCGTAATACCCTACTCCACTGTGTGATGTATTGCTTGAGAGCTTGTATGAACTTGTGAGTGTCTGAGTGAGCCTAAGATTGGATCTGTCCTGTAACGCCGCATGCCTCCCCGTTTATAGTTGAAGGGGGCATGCACAAAGGTACTTAGCCCCGACATGCGGGCCCGGGGACATAGCGAATACAGCACTTGGAGCCACAAATGTTTGCTGCTGGGGCGATCTTCTAGTGCCCTGACACCTGAGATCTGCGTATCCTCGGCGTGCAGGGGAGGCTTCTTGTAGAAGGGATGATGAGTACAGCGCGCCGCTCAGCACGGGCGCACTGTTTTCCAACAGACCGGTCAGGCGCGCCGCCTGCTGGATGACCCTGACGCCGTCTGCCAGCGAATTGGACAGGACACATTAAATGCTGGGAGGACACATCGCCCGTTAGCGTGGTGGCAGGCGGTGCGTCCTCTCCGCAATAAATGCAGAGGCTGCATGGCTTTATGGGCTTTACGTCAGGCTTGGCCCGTTGGCTTATGTCACGGGCCACAAGCCACGCGGCAGCAGCGGGGAGCGCAGGACAAGGCCTGGACACGTGCCAGCACCGGACCCCTACTCATGCCAAGGTCCTTCTCGTCCCGGGACCTTGCTAAGGCTCGGACCTTACTCGGAGGGGGACTAGGGCCCTCCCAAGGGACCCGGCGTGCCTTCTTCTGGACTTGTACACGTAGGGGTCTAGTGTCCTTCTGTGGAGGTCCGGACCCAACGATGAATACTAGAACATACTACCTTTCCTTGCCACATGGCGCCCTTGGACTTGCCCATGAGGTGGGGTTGGGCGCCATTCTCCACGTGGCCTTGAGGAGTTGCACGGGTGCGCGGCTACATTATACTGTAGAAGAAGGTACCCCTGATTGAGGGTACTGACAGTGGCCCCCGGGCCTGCCTCAGGGGAGGATGCGAGCCTGCAGGTGGGGCCAGAGTCTAATTGGCGATCTGCCCGCTGCTCCTGCGCGCCTGTTGGTGCAATTACTACCAGCCCGCCTATGGCTACGCCGACTGTCACGCCCGTTCCCATGGCTGACTGGCCCGTGACCTTTGTACTTAATGTCACTGTTGGGCCATGCGCGGGGTGCCTCGAGTCGCTGCACCGGTTCTGAAAACTTATCTTTTCAGTTTTCTGCGATGGCCCTGAGGGGACGCGGCATTGGCGCAAGCGACGGTGCGATTTTTCCGCACCCAGTAACCAGCGCCGATTACATGACATGTGGGCCTGGGTCCGTATGTTGGACCGCCGATTGCAGCGAAGCTGAGGGGGCGCACAACCGTCGGGCGGTTGTTTTCTTCCTGTGTGGCGGTTCGCCTTCTTGACCGCTGGTTTTGGCGAAAATGAAGAGGCACATAACCGCGGGGCGGTTGCACGTTCCTTGTGCGGCGGTTCGTCTTCCTAACTGTTGGTTGCTCCGAAAATGAAGGGGCGTATAACCACAGGGCGGTTGTGTGCTCCTTGTGTGGTGGTTTGCCTTCTTCGTGCTTCGGGCCAGCCTATATGACGCGTGGGGCCTGGCCCCCGTGTCATAGGGCGGGATCCTCGGTGCACACCGAGGGAGGCTTTGCCCGTGACGCTCCGGGGCGCAAGAGGGGAAATCTCCCTTTAAAAAGGGATCGATCTCTTGGGTAGTAGTCATGCCTTGCTCCTCTTGCATCCTTCACGCCCTTTCGCCTTCTGGGCCTCTGGATGGGGCGCTCCGGTGTTTGCTGGAGGGATCCGTGTCAGGGCCGTACCGTCCGGCGGTCTCACCGTCGGAGAGCCCGCGCTCGCAGTGGGGCTGTCGGCCTTGTCTTCTTCTTGCTGCTGTTGGAGGAGCACAACCTCATGGAGGTTGGCGCTCTTCAGCCATCTCTCGGCTTCAAGGATTTTCATCATGCAGCCCGGTTGCAGTCCCCCGCCAGTGGCCTTCCAAAAGGATGACCACCAGCCTCATGGTGGGGAGAAGCAAGCCGGGCTATGGCCTCCCTCCCACCCTCAGCTTCAAGGATGTTCATCATCCTCACTGGGGTGGAGGGCGAGCCGAGTCGGGGCCCTGCCCTCCGCATGAGCTGGTGACCCGCTTCTTCCTCCAGCATTCGGAGGAGAAGGACGCTCACCAGCCTTGCGGAGGAGGCGAACCTCGGTTACGCGGGGCCGGCTGGCCGCAGGCCGTCAGCTGCAGCATGTCTGGCCCTTTGGGCTGGATGGATTTGGTGCCGCCTTTGACGCTGCCTCCTGTCGTTTGGCCAGGGCGTGGCTGTCCGTCCACCGCACGGGCGACGGTCGCGCCGTGCGTGGGTCCGCCACATCCACGGCTTCTCCTGCCCGCCGGCTGCACTGGGGGGTTGTACAAGACGCCGTACACCGCAAGCGTGGTGGTCGCGTTCTTGGATGGTCTTGTCCTCACTCCCGTGGGAGGACGGGAGCGAGGACCCCTTCGTGCGTGCTAAAGCAGCCGCCGTCCACCGGTGTAGAGGTGGGCGCTGTTGTTGGTGCTGAGGTGCTCGCCGCCGCTGGTGAGGCTACCCATTGCAGAGGTGGTTGCCTCCGCTGGCGAGACCATCAAAGCTACCTGCCGCCGAGTCCCTGACTCTTTGGCTTTAATGGCCTCGTTGTCACCCCCCGTAGGAGGACGGGGGCGAGGACCTCCTTGCAATGGCGCACACCCTGGGGTGGTTGCCACCGCTGGTAAGCTGCTCGGAGCGGAGGTGGTTGTCGCTGCTGGTGCAGAGGTGGTCGCTGTCGCCGGCAAACCGTTGGTGCAGAGATGGCAGCCGCCGGTGAGGTTGCCCGGAGCTAGCTTCCAGCGTGACTCCTGCTGGTGCAACGCAGTTCATTCCTGCAGAAATGGAGCTAGGGCCCCGCTTGTAAGGGAATGTAATAACATATGTTTGCTTAGGAGCAGAATGTAATAACATATGTACGCAGGATTTTAGTCTGGGAAGCCAGGTTGTGTGTCCGGACCCCCTGGATTGTGGTTCTAGGTACTAGGACACCTGCCGCAGGGTGGTGGAGTGTGCAGGTCCACAGTACGGGACCAGGCTGAGCGGCTACATGGCTCCGGACCCCCCCCCCAGGAGACAAGCATCTCTTCTCTAGTTCCGGACCCCAAGTTGTCGGACGCACAGGACTTATAGTTCCAAATACTAGGGCACCCGTCACGGAGTGGTGGAGTGTGCAGGATTTCAGGTACGGAACTAGGCTAACCGGCCACACAGGCTCCGGACCACCCCATGGAACGGGCACCCGTTCTTTAGAACCGCCCCCAGGCTTTTTCCTATTTTTGTAAGGTACTCCTGAGTATTATTTATAAAGCAGTGTTAATAGTTATCTGTGTATCGCTCGTTGCTGCTTTGTGAGATGTTACGTTGTTGACTCCCCCTGGTACCTAGCCCCCCACCTGGGATGCAGGCTTGATGTGTCGAGATTGGATACCAGCGTGTCTGAAAGAGTTGTCAACAATTCTCGGGAGGCAGCTTCGCCGAGACCTAGATCTATACACAGCTTTAGCTAAGGAGCGTTAGTAGTACACCCGTAGGACCCATCATCTGACACTAGCCATCCTTTGATACATGCTCGAGACTTGCAGGGTCTAGCCTAGGGGAGCCAAGTTGTGTGTCCGGACCCCCTGGATGGTGGTTCTAGGTACTAGGACACCCGCCGCAGGGTGGTGGAGTGTGCAGGCCCACGATACGGGACCAGGCTAAGCGGCTACACGGCTCCGGACCACCCCAGCAGACAAGTGTCTCTTCTCTAGTTCCGGACCCCAAGTTGTCGGACCCACAGGACTTATAGCTCCAAGTACTAGGGTACCCGTCATGGAGTGGTGGAGTGTGTAGGATTTCGGGTACGGAACCAGGCTAACCGGCCACACAGGCTCCGGACCACCCCATGGAACAGGCTCCCATTCTCCAGAGCCGGCCCCCAGGTTGTCGGGTGTCACACCCGGGTTTCGGGGCACCAAGACCCGGGCGCGAACTTAATCACCAGGTGTGCTGGGACCAAGTCTCACACATATGATGAATCATGGCACAGGATCGAATGTCACATCTTTACTATATAATAGGAGTTCTGTACAAAATAAATAATTACATTATAAGGAGACAACGGTCCAGCAACCCGAAGTTGACTGGGAGACGACGACCTAGACCTCTCACGAACACATCGCAGCATCCTCCAAGCGCCTCATCCTGCGGTACCTGTTCTTGACCTGTGGGGGGTGTGAGACAGCAAGAGTGAGCTCACATACGTTCATCGCTCAACAAGTTGTGGGGAATAATGTGAATGAACTCGCCAAAGGTGGGAGCTCACGTGAAGTGTAAGGCTTACCAAAGAGGATGGCTGAAGCTGAGCATTGCTTTTAAAGTTGGTCAAAATTTTATTAGCCATTACTAAGTATAAGTAAATACCAACCCAATTAAATAGTAGAACAGAAGTAACAACATCACCTGCGATGCAATGCATATGACAAATTGAGTTTAAGTTCCATAATTTAATCATGTGAGGGTCCGAGCTGCTCATGACCGTGAGCACGGCTAGTATACCAGTTTTACACTCTGCAGAGGTGGCGCATCTTTACCCACAAGTCATGTTACCCATCTGCCAAGGGATCGCGACTTCCCATACACCTCTACCGAGGAGGCGAGGCAGGGTAACACTACGAGGCCTTTACAAAGTTCCACTAGCTTCAGAAAACCCGCTACAGTTTATAGGAAGCTCCAATGCAGGAATCCCTTGCAGGACCGCCATCGCAGCAAAATCCTCCCGAGGGCCTCCCTACACTGACCACTCCCCTACTGCCCTTGCCCCTTTCGGGTAAGGTAGTCCTCCACTAGCTTTCCTAATTAATCAGCCAAGGGCGTCCCATTAAACCCTTGTGGTAGCACTGCTTTCCCGGGTGGTCGCTCCATGTTCCAATTAACATAATGATCTTATCATGAACGATAAATAACAACGGATAACAAAAGTATAATCATGAGTAATGTATCTTCATACCCAAAACCACATAAAGCACTAGCAAGTACTACCCAAAAAGTTCAGTGGTAACAAGGTATAAAGATAACCAAACTAGGGTAACCTATTGGGTCCCATCAAAATTAACATATGCAGATCATTATGATTAATCAGAACATGGCTGGGTAAAAAGAAGTGATCAAGGGCACAACTTGCCTGAGACTTGAGATTCCAGGTACCAACTTGCTCTTCAGATAACTCGTACCTCGCACTAGTCGTAGCAATACAAACAAACAGTGTATAGATAAAATTAACATCACACCAAACATAAGAATAAGTTGCATAATAATAATCTACGCGCTGCTACGAGATCGTGGAAACAAGAACCACTAAATTCGGAGCTACGGTTATTAAGTTATGAATTTCGGAAATTATTTAGTGCTTAGAATAGTTTAATCCAAATGAATAATTTTAATTCAAGTTTCATGACTAAACAAAGGCTCTAAGTGATAAAAAATAATATTACAAAAATTTAGAAAGTGGAATGGCTCAATTTGGACCAAAAATGGAATTTCTATGAATTTTACAAGTTCTAGGGTTTATTTTCATATTATAAATCCAATTTCTAATTCATTTAATCGATTTAAACCAGTGCTGGACTGGGCTTCAATTTCTGATAACAGCAGGGGCTCGGTGCAAGTTTTCTAAGACACAGGGAACAGGGTCCCTGGACGGCGGGTTGATTTACATGAAAGGCAGGGTCTCTTTTATAAAACATACCCGCGAAGGGGTATCCATGGATCTCGGCCGTTGGATCAAATCCTACGGTTAGGATTACACCAATGCTTTAAAGAAACAGCGATCAACTGTGGCCCTTGGATCATGGATCAGTGGCCCAGACTACATCACAACGAGATGGAGTTCAAGCCGCCCGCTCACCGATCGATGGCCTGGATTTCATCTGGCCAAACTAGTACGCAGACGCAATCCCGAGCGTTGATCTATTATTCCACGGCCCCCAACGCTGCCCTCTTCCCTCGCCGGCCCGAGGCGGCGCCAGGACCTGCCCGCGGCGGAGTCCCACCGGCGAGCAGCCGATTCAACGCCCAGGTACCTAATTCTCCCACCGGAAGCGAGCAACACGCAGAGCAGGGGACAGGGAACATCCTGGGGGCGACTACTCACCGAGAAGAAGCTGCGACGTAGCTGACCACGTCGCACGGCGGTCTCATGGCGTCGCTGCGCGACGGCGAGGAATTCCCTCGCCAGCACGCACGGAGATTGCGGTAGCGCGGCTGCGGCAGGCGGGCTAGCGTGCGAAGTTGACGCGCGGGTGCCGATGGGAAGCAGGGGCGCCGACGTACGACGAAGAAACCCAGCCGCCGTAGGGTGCTCGCCATGGGGAGACCGCTGGGGAGAAGCTCGGTTCGATTTTTTTTATAGTCGCAGACCCACGAGCGCCGGAGGAATCGGAGACCGTTTGCATGCAGAGTCCGCGCGACGAGGGCCCCGTATCACGGATTTGCCGCGGACTCTGCGCACGGCGCGCCGCGGAGCTCGCGTGGTGGAGAAGAAGGGGGTGCTGGCTGACGGGTGGGGCTAGTCAACAGAGGGCTTGGGCAACGGATGGCACTGCGCAGAGGAAAAGAAGTTGGGCCGGCCAAGGCCATTTTGGCCCAGTCGCAGAAGGAGAATGGGCAGGGACAGGATGGGCTGAACTGCATTCGGCCCAGGAACATGTTTCTTCTTTTCTATTTCATATTTTCATTTTTATTCCAAGTCTCAAATTTGTAAATCGGATTTGATTCAAAGTTCAAGGTTTCCAAGATTAAATTTAACAGAAAATAACTCCAATATGATGTGTATAAATACATACCTATGTTTAGTTTTGTTTATTTTATCCAAACATTTTAAGTATTCAATGCACCCACGTAAAAATGATTTCCTTGAACATATAGTCCGTTTAGAAATATGTTCATAGTTATTTAAAAGAGAAGATTTTATAGTGTATAATATTTGTTAAGGTATTTCTTAAACTTAATTCTTTTGGAGAATGTCTCTGGTCACATTATTCAACAAGAGTTGGCTTGAATTATATGAGGGTCTTTTATTTAATCTATTATTATAAAATACTTGAATCTTGGAATACTATCTCTTAGTCTTAAAGTAGTTTTTTTTATATATACACATTTTGGGCATTACATCGGGCCCTCCTGCTTTCGCATAGAGGTCCTAAACTGCAAGCCTCGCTGTTCAATTCAGATGTCATCATTCCTGATAGGATGGGAATTGATCGGGTGGGTTAGATAAAATACAATCCGGAAACTGCAGGGTGAGACCTTGGAGCAGTAGGATAATACTATCATAGAGGTACATCTGAGAGGGTAGTTTTCCTTTATAACTTATCATGCATGGGTGCGGACTAACAGGCCGGGTTTATGGGGACAGACCCCACCGGGTTGGCGTACACGTATGCGTTACCTAGTTACAAAAGGGAAACACTTCGACCCCCTCAGACTTGTGTAGGATTACGGGGAGGCTACGCTAGCGCAAAACAAAATTTTCATCCCCATAATACCAAGAACTACTGCGGTTATAGGTCATGGAATTACCACTAGACGCGCAGAGCAGCGGAAGACGTCTCGATGTAGACGAACGCGTCGAGCAGTGTCGTGCAGTCGCCGGCGTCCTTCACGTCCTCGCATGGTTCGTCCAAGTGCTCCAGATGTAGCACCTCCGAGGTATCCACACGTACAGGGAGGAAGCGCCGCGTATCGAACTGCTAGGTTCGCGACGGCGGCTTGGCGAGGGCGAGAGGTGGGCGGCGGCTGTTGGTTCGCTGGTGGCGAATTAGGTTATATTTTAACCGCGCCCCCGCCCCTCATTATATAGGCGTTATGGTGGGCTTCTGACGTCGAGGCCCATCATTAACCCTAAAGCCCAGTCTAATTTCGGATCTAATCCGAATTAGGCTTCCTTCCCCTTAAGTGTGTGACCCTATAGGTTCACGTACAAATAGACATAGCCCGAGTACTCTTACTTGGCCCAATAATTGACAGCGGCCTCTAGCAAGACATGTCAACTCCTATGTGTACGTAAAGATCATATCAGACGAACCATTGCGACATTAAGTACATGTTGTTCCCTTTGTCTCACGATATTTGGTCTGGCTCTAAGCTAACCTCTCTTTCTCGATACTGTGAATTGGAATCCTTTCAATGGTTAACTCTTAACCCTAGCACGGCCATGCATTTCTTGATCCAATCACTCGAGGGGCCCAGAGATATCTCTCTCACAAAGAGAGGGACAAATTCCATCTTGACTGACCATGCCTCATAGCATGCTTCCTGACAAACCCAAAACTACCTTTATAACTACCCAGTTACGGGATAGCGTTTGATAGTCCCTAAGTAAGTCAATTCACATCTTGAGAACATGCGACAATCTCAGGTCTAAGGATACAGTATTCATGTTGCAAGAAGAGAACTATATTACAATATCTCACGTTGGGTCGGTCCAGCCTCATGTCATACATGCGCCCACATTATTAATTTAACATCTCCATGTTCATGACTTGTGAAATGTAGTCATCATCTAATACATGTGCTAGTCATCGATTCTGACTAGGGACATCATTTAGAATAACCATATAAGTAAAGAATCTCACAAACAATTCACATAATTGCTAATCAATACAAGGTGCCTTCCATGGATATTCAATTAAGCAATATATATATCATGGATACAAAGAAATATGCTCATCTCTATGATTATCTCTAGGGCATATTTCTAACAGTCTCCCACTTGCACTAGAGTTAATCTAGAAGATATCTAATACCCATAGATCTCACGTGTGCCTCATGCTTAGGTTGTGGAAGAGGTTTTGTCAAAGGATCAGCAACATTCAAATCCGTATGTATTTTGCATATCTTTATCTCACCCCGCCTAATGAATTCCCGTATGAGGTGAAACTTCCGTAGTACGTGTTTGTTTTTCTGGTGGTTCCTTGGCTCCTTAGCTTGCGCAATAGCCCCATTGTTGTCACAGTAGAGGTTCAATGGGCTAGATGCATTAGGAAACACACCAAGCTCGATGAGGAACTTTCTTATCCAAACACCTTCCTTCGCAGATTCAGAAGCTGCAATGTACTCGGCTTCTGTTGTAGAATCAGTCACAGTCTCCTGTTTGGAACTCTTCCAACTAACAGCACCACCATTTATTGTGAACACAAAACCTGATTGCGATTTTAACTCGTCTGGGTCAGTTTGGAAGCTAGCATCGGTGTAACCAGTTACAACGAGCTCCTCCTTACCCCCATATACCAGGAACATATCTTTAGTCCTTCTTAAGTACTTAAGAATGTCTTTTACCGCTGTCCAGTGATCCTCACCTGGATCAGCCTGGTATCTACTCGTAGCACTTATAGCGTATGAAACATCTGGGCGTGTACTTATCATGGCATACATGATTGATCCAATCGCTGAGGCGTATGGTACCTTACTCATGCGCTCTCGCTCATTAGCCGTCGCAGGACATTGCATCTGGCTAAGGTGTTTACCATGTGACATAGGTATGAAACCTTTCTTGGACTGTTCCATGTTGAACCGTTTCAAAACCTTGTCAATGTACGTATCTTGACTTAATCCTATAAGCCTCTTCGACCTATCTCTATAGATCCTTATGCCCAAAATATATGCTGCTTCCCCTAAGTCCTTCATAGAAAAACTCTTTTTCAGTGAAGCCTTGACGGACTCCAGCATAGGAATGTCATTCCCAATCAATAATATGTCATCCACATACAAGATCAGAAATACAACAGCGCTCCCACTTTCCTTCTTGTAAACACAAGCTTCTTCTTCATTCTGATGAAAACCAAGCCCTTTGATCACTTCATCAAAACGAATGTTCCAACTCCGAGATGCTTGCTTCAACCCATAAATGGATTTCTGAAGTTTGCATATCTTTCCAGCATTGATCGGATCGACAAAACCCTCGGGTTGTATCATATACACGTCCTCATCTAGGTTTCCATTAAGGAAAGCTGTTTTGACATCCATCTGCCAAATCTCATAATCGAAATATGCGGCAATAGCTAGAATGATCCGAATAGATTTAAGCATCGCTACTGGCGAGAATGTCTCGTCATAGTCAACTCCTTGAACTTGTCGAAAACCCTTTGCAACAAGTCGAGCCTTATAGATGTGAACATTTCCATCCATGTCTTTCTTCTTCTTATAGATCCATTTGCATTCTATAGGTCTAACACCATCAGGCGGGTCAACCAAGTTCCAAACTTGATTTTCTCCCATGGAATCTATCTCGGATCTCATGGCGACATGCCATTTCTCGGAATCTGGGTCCATCATTGCTTCTGAATATGTTGCAGGTTCATCGTTGTCTAACAACAACACTTCCCCATTGCCCAACAATAGCACTTCTCCTCGTGCCTCGCGAAGCCTTGCTAACCTTCGTGGTTGTGGTGGTGTTTCTCTTGCCATAGACGTCTCAACTTGTTCTGCTACATTAGCATCACTTGTTGAATCTTGTCCCACTGGCTCATCCTGAACTTCTTCAAGATACACCTTTTGTTTACTTTTCTCTCTTTTGAGAAACTCTTTCTCTAAGAACACACCGTTCCAGGCGACAAACACTTTGCCCTCTGACCGGTGGTAAAAGTAATATCCCAAAGTTTCCTTTGGATATCCCACGAACATGCACTTGTCCGATTTTGGAGTGAGTTTATCCGACTGTAGTCGCTTGACGTAAACCTCACAACCCCAAATCTTCAGAAAAGACAAGCTGGGAGTCTTCCCAGTCCACATCTCATATGGTGTCTTAACTATGGACTTAGACGGTACCCTATTTAGTGTGAAAGCTGCTGTTTCTAGAGCGTATCCCCAAAACGACAAAGGTAGGTCCGACTGGCTCATCATTGATCGAACCATATCCAATAAAGTCCGATTACGTCGCTCAGACACGCCATTCCTCTGAGGCATTCCAGGCGGCGTAAGCTGTGGAACAATTCCACAACTCTTTAGATGATTGCTAAACTCATGACTCAAATATTCACCACCACGATCTGATCGCAGTGCTTTAATTTTCTTGCCACGCTGATTTTCTACTTCATTCTGAAACTCTTTGAACTTTTCTAAGGATTCAGACTTGTGTTTCATTAAGTAGACATACCCATATCTACTAAAATCATCAGTGAAGGTTATGAAGTATTGGAATCCTCCCCTAGCTGTCGTACTCATTGGTCCGCACACATCAGTATGTATGAGTTCCAATAAATCTAACGTCCTCTCCGGTAAACCCGTGAAGGGCGCCTTGGTCATCTTACCAAGTAAGCAAGCTTCACATGTCTCGTATGATTCAAAATCAAACGAAGTTAAAAGCCCATCAGAATGAAGCTTCTTCATGCGATTCTCACTTATATGACCCAAACGACAGTGCCAAATGTAGGTAGGACTTAAATCATTAGGCCGAGGCCTTTTAGCACTAATATTACAGATAGGTGCATCATCAAGATTTAAAATGAATAACCCATTCATAATGGATGCAAAAGCCACAAACATGCCATTCTTAGAGATCACACAACCATTGTTTTCACTCGCAAATGAATAACCATCCTTCATCAAACATGAAGGAGACATAATGTTTCGACTCATACTAGGAACTAGATAACAATTATTTAACTCCAAAATAAATCCTGATGGGAGGTGGAGTTGCATCGTCCCGACGGTCAACGCAGCAACTCTTGCATTATTGCCTACCCGGAAATCAACTTCTCCTCTTTTCACGCTTCTACTTCTTATCATTCCCTGCATCGAATTGCAAATATGGGCAACCGATCCGGTATCAAATACCCAAGAATTAATATAAGAATCAGCAAGAAAAATTTCTGTAATGTGAATAGCAAGTGTACCTGCTGCGGCTGTACCCTTACCGCCGCGATCCTTAATAGAGGCCAAGTACTGCTTGCAATTCCTTTTCCAGTGACCAAGTTCTTTGCAATAAAAGCACTCTGCATCTGCAGCTGGTCCAGCCTTGGGCTTTTGATTTGGCTTGGATACTGTATCCTTTGCCTTGCCCTTCTTCTTTTGAGATTTACTCTTCTTCTTAAAGTTGGGTTTGTTTTGGACCGCCATCACATGGCCGCTGCTGCCAGCGCTTTTCTTTATGTCCCCCTCTGCTGTTTTCAGCATGCCACATAGTTCATTGAGGCCCCTCTCCACCCCATGCATATGGTAGTTCGTGATGAAGTTTCCATAGCTGGGCGGAAGAGATGCCAAAATGAAGTCAGTGGCCAACTCTTGGCTTATTGGGAAGCCTAGCTTCTCCAACCTCTGACTGTAACCAACCATTTTGATTACGTGTGGCCCAACTGCTGCGCCTTCTGCTAGCTTGCATTCCAGAAAGGCTTTGGACACATTGAACCTTTCAGTCCTAGCCTGAGTCTGGAACATATCCTTGAGCGCCACGATCATATCGTACACCTCATGGTTTGTCTCAAACTGCATCTGGAGCTCAGGCTCCATGCAAGCAAGCATTAGGCAACTCACTTCAAGATTAGCATCCATTGCTTTCTTGTAAGCGGTTTTAGCTGCAGCAGTTGCATTTTCACCAGGATCCTCTGGTAGTGGGGTGTCTAGAACGTCTTCCTTTTTTTCAGCCCTAAGAACAATTCTCAGGTTACGGATCCAATCCGTATAGTTTGTTCCATTTAACTTATCCTTTTCAAGAATCGATCGCAAAGTAAATGTTGGTGTGCTAGGTGCCATTTATCTACAACAAAATAATGCAAAATACTAAGACAAAAATATCCATGACAGAGTAAATCATATTAAACATTTAGTAGTCTACTCCCACTAAAATCAATATCCCTCTATTGATACTTAGTGATTCAGAATCCACAACTAACAAGTCTACTAGTGAGCTTTAGCATCACCGCTAGAAGACAAGGTAGATCGGTAAGCAACTCCTTGCTAATCATATCATATATATGACTCCTGTTGTTGGGTGACATCTCTATGTCTCGGCTCCCAACCTTATGCCTCAAAGTCCTTAACCATTAAGCTGACTTTGTTTAAGTTAACCAACCCTTTCTGCAGTTCGTATCCGATACAAACCTATCTAGTCAAGGAAAACTGGTGGCACCCTAATTTCATAGACCCACCACCAATTGTACAAGACTTATGATAGTGCAAGGTTTGGAGAGGCATTAAAGCTTAAACATTTATGAGGGATCGTCCTACTTTTAACATCGCACGCAAGGACATATATGCAATATAAACAAGTAGAACAATAAGAATGGCATTCACACAACAGTTGTGATTCGGTATGGCTTGCTGTCACATGGTGATCCCCATCTCCAATAATCTGTCCATCACGATGATCTCCATCTCCATGATATAGGTATGCCATCCTCCAGGTGATGAGTCCTTCAAGACCTATCTAACGTATGCTGGTAAACAAATTACATATACGCTTTGGATCATCACATGTTGACACGCAGGTCATTACATTAAATTTGGACAATACATGTGGCTCCAGCCGTATTGCCCTGGTCACGACACGCAGGTCATGAATAATTTATTAACATGCATCACATACACATAATAGCCATACCGATCACATGTCCTGCAAAAACAGGTTAGACAAACACGTTTCCATGCATCGTATGTATGGAAATTCCACTTGAAATCTCATGCGGTTGATCAAATCAACCCAAATCCGAGACTTTCGACCCGAAGAAGATTACACTCATGACGTTGATCTGTTACATCAATCTGCTAGTTGTGTACGCAGTTAGCCCCGATGGTGATTCCAGCCGGTAGGGGCAAGTCGCGCACATAACAGAGAAGGACGAACTGATCTCTCCAGTCATATCCGATGTAATCGACTTCAACCCTTTATAACCAATTGATCTAATCAAACCGTGCATCAAGTAGATCCATCTCATGAACCTAGATCCAGACCTAAAACTACGCAGAACCGGCTCCGATACCACTGTAGGATTACGGGGAGGCTACGCTAGCGCAAAACAAAATTTTCATCCCCATAATACCAAGAACTACTGCGGTTATAGGTCATGGAATTACCACTAGACGCGCAGAGCAGCGGAAGACGTCTCGATGTAGACGAACGCGTCGAGCAGTGCCGTGCAGTCGCCGGCGTCCTTCACGTCCTCGCACGGTTCGTCCAAGTGCTCCAGATGTAGCACCTCCGAGGTATCCACACGTACAGGGAGGAAGCGCCGCGTATCGAACTGCTAGGTTCGCGACGGCGGCTTGGCGAGGGCGAGAGGTGGGCGGCGGCTGTTGGTTCGCTGGTGGCGAATTAGGTTATATTTTAACCGCGCCCCCGCCCCTCATTATATAGGCGTTATGGTGGGCTTCTGACGTCGAGGCCCATCATTAACCCTAAAGCCCAGTCTAATTTCGGATCTAATCCGAATTAGGCTTCCTTCCCCTTAAGTGTGTGACCCTATAGGTTCACGTACAAATAGACATAGCCCGAGTACTCTTACTTGGCCCAATAATTGACAGCGGCCTCTAGCAAGACATGTCAACTCCTATGTGTACGTAAAGATCATATCAGACGAACCATTGCGACATTAAGTACATGTTGTTCCCTTTGTCTCACGATATTTGGTCTGGCTCTAAGCTGACCTCTCTTTCTCGATACTGTGAATTGGAATCCTTTCAATGGTTAACTCTTAACCCTAGCACGGCCATGCATTTCTTGATCCAATCACTCGAGGGGCCCAGAGATATCTCTCTCACAAAGAGAGGGACAAATTCCATCTTGACTGACCATGCCTCATAGCATGCTTCCTGACAAACCCAAAACTACCTTTATAACTACCTAGTTACGGGATAGCGTTTGATAGTCCCTAAGTAAGTCAATTCACATCTTGAGAACATGCGACAATCTCAGGTCTAAGGATACAGTATTCATGTTGCAAGAAGAGAACTATATTACAATATCTCACGTTGGGTCGGTCCAGCCTCATGTCATACATGCGCCCACATTATTAATTTAACATCTCCATGTTCATGACTTGTGAAATGTAGTCATCAACTAATACATGTGCTAGTCATCGATTCTGACTAGGGACATCATTTAGAATAACCATATAAGTAAAGAATCTCACAAACAATTCACATAATTGCTAATCAATACAAGGTGCCTTCCATGGATATTCAATTAAGCAATATATATATCATGGATACAAAGAAATATGCTCATCTCTATGATTATCTCTAGGGCATATTTCTAACAACTTGCTCTATTGATAAAACTTACAGAGATGTTCCGGCACTGGGGGAGGCACTCCTTCAGTCGTAGCTAGATAGCTGCCCTCGGGTCGGAGTATTCTCGTTACCTTGAAGGGTCCTTCCCAGTTGGGGGAGTGTTGTGGAGCCCTAATTTGGTTTGGTACTTCCGTAAGATTAGGACCCGACCCCGGGTTTCCATCTATGTTTGACGAAGGAGCCCCCGTCTTTGGTTGCGGTCATTCCTGGATGAACCTGTCAGAAGTCTGGACCCGTGGGGAATCCAGAAGGGTTTTAGGAGGAAGGCAGGCTTCAGCTCCGTAGGCCGGGGGACATGGGGTCCCGCTGGTGGTCCGTCTAGTCGTCGCCATCGGAGTGGGAGTCCCTAGTGAAGACGTCCTTTAGGTCCCCTTCGGGTGACTGATACCCGAGGTCTCGCTCAACTGTGGCTACCTCGCCGCCGTCGACCTTTTCCTTGCCAGGGCGGCGACGAGGTGGGGAGCCATCCTTGGAAGACTGCTCACGCCGCTTGCTGATGCGTTCGCTGACGCGTTTTGCGAGATCAATGATCGCGCGACACTCCACGGTGTTGTGGCGACCGTTGGGGTGTACAGGGCACGAGCCGCTGTTACCCCTTTGTGGTCGTGGGCGTTTGTTGCGGTCGCCCTGGCCCCCGGTCGTAGCTGCAACGACCAGGGCGTTAGACTGCGACCTTTCGTAGACGCGACCCTTCTTTTTCTTTTTGTTGTCCCGGGGGGGCGGCACCTGAGCCACCCGTCTGGGAAGTCCCGGTTTGTGGGGCCGAGTGCCATGCACGGCCCTCGGCGGCTCTGGCGCACTTGTCAGCCATAGTGAAGAGCGTGGGGACAGCCTCCACGTCATGTGTGGCCAGTTTCTCCAACATTTTCTTATCATGTACCCCCTGTCGGAAGGCTGTGATGATGGAGGCATCGGAAATACGAGGTATAGTACCTCGTACCTTGGTGAAGCGGGAGATAAACGTCCGGAGGGTCTCTCTGGGCTCCTGCCTCACAGCGTGTAGGTGGGCCTCCACGCCATGTTGCTGGTAAGCGCTGGTGAAGTTTGCAACGAACCGTGCGCAGAGCTCTTCCTAGGTGTAGATTGACCCTGGGGCGAGGTTCATGAGCCAAGTCCGGGCAGGTCCAGACAAGGCGACATGAAAATACGTCGCCATCACAGCGGTGTTTCCACCTGCTGTCGTGATGGCGGTGACGTACACCTGCAGGAACTCTGACGGGTTTGATGTTCCATCGTATTTTTCCGGCAGGTGCGGCCAGAACTTGGGTGGCCATGACGTCGCGCGAAGATGGTCCGCGAGGGCGGCGCAGCCCACGCCAGCCAAGGGGACACCCGTTTGGGACCGGGTGCCCATTAGTGTCTGCGGTGCTGCCGCAGCAAAGTCTTGATCGAGGCTACGGCCCTCGATGTTTTGGCGGCGCTCACGCGCCCTTTCCAAAGAGATCTGGGTGTCCTCTCCTGTACGCCTGTGGTTGAGTTCTGCCCGAAGGTCGTTGGTCTATGCACCCCTTACGGAGGGTGAGCGTACAGACGTCGTCGCCTCGCGTTGGCGCCGGGATGACTGAGGCCTAGACCTGGTTGAGGTAGAATGTGCCATGCCGAGTAACCAGTCAACGTCGTCACTCCACTTCTTCATGGCCCCCGGTGAAGCCGTGGAGCTAGGGGGGTGGCGTAGTAACTCCCTGGCCGCAGACAGCGTCGTAGGCGCTGCCCTCGACGGAGTCCGAGACACCTGTGCTGGTGTGTGCTGTTGCACGGCGTGCACAGCAGCAACCCCAAACTCAGGGCGGTCGGGTACTCGCAGCGCGGAGGATGCAACTTCTTGCTCCATCACCAAATCTTCTGAAGTTTCGGCGCGGTGCTCGATGATCCGCACCATCATGCTGAGCGAGAAAACAAGCAAAAACTTCAAGCCTAGAGCCCCTACCTGGCGCGTCAAATGTTGGAGGGGAAATCTCTCCGGCCGGGTGGCGGATTGCACCCTCCCTAAATCCTAAGAAGAGGAGGGGCCTAAGCGTTTTGCTTGTTACGAGACTGGTGGATGAACACACAAGAGCACGCGAGGGTTTAGAGTGGTTCGGGCCACCGGAGCGTAATACCCAACTCCACTGTATGATGTATTGCTTCAGAGCTTGTATGAACTTGTGAGTGTCTGAGTGAGCCTAAGATTGGATCTGTCCTGTAACGCCGCATGCCTCCCCTTTTATAGCTGAAGGGGGGCATGCACAAAGGTACTGAGCCCCGACATGCGGGCCCAGGGACATAGCGAATACAGCACTTGGAGCCACAAATGTTTGCTGCTGGGGCGATCTTCTAGTGCCCTGACACCTGAGATCTGCGTATCCTCGGCGTGCAGGGGAGGCTTCTTATAGAAGGGATGATGAGTACAGTGTGCCGCTCGGCACGGGCGCACTGTTTGCCAACAGACCGGTCAGGCGCGTCGCCTGCTGGATGACCCTGATGTCGTCTGCCAGCGGATTGGACAGGACGCATTAAATGCAGGGAGGACACATCGCCCGTTAGCATGGTGGCAGGCGGCGCGTCCTCTTCGCAATAAATGTAGAGGTTGCATGGCTTTATGGGCTTTACGTCAGGCTTGGCCCGTTGGCTTATGTCACGGGCCACAAGCCACGCGGCAGCAGCGGGGAGCGCAGGGCAAGACCTAGACACGTGCCAGCACCGGACCCCTACTCATGCCAGGGTCCTTCTCATCCCGGGACCTTGCTAAGGCTCGGACCTTACTCGGAGGGGGACTAGGGCCCTCCCAAGGGACCCGGCGTGCCTTCTTCTGGACTTGTACGCGTAGGGGTCCGGTGTCCTTCTGTGGAGGTCCGAACCCAACGATGAATACTAGGACGTACTACCTTTCCTTGCCACGTGGCGCCCTTGGACCTGCCCATGTGGTGGGGTTGGGCGCCATTCTCCGCGTGGCCTTGAGGTGTTGCACGGGTGCGCGACTACTTTATACTGTAGTAGAGGGTACCCCTGATTGAGGGTGCTGACAGTGGCGATCAACTTTAAGAGTTGGTCCACAACTCGAGACATATTATCAGAATGGGGCTGAAGCAGCTCGATATACGCAGCGAAGCAAATCAGCGGTCCAACAGCCACAGGCAAGGTTGGGAACAGCCGTAACTCTTACCCGATCAGTGATCACCTTCTCTGAAAAACAACAAATAAGCAAGGGTGAGTACAAACGTACTCAGTAGCCCACCTTCACCCGCGGAATGGGGAAATCAGATATAATGCATGGAATATGTGGAGCTCAGGATATTTTGGAGAAACAGCAATATTTTATGCAGGGTTGTTTTGCAAAACTTTTTGTATTTTTTCAAAGCGCATCCTCTTCCAAAGGAGTAGGAAGTTTTTCAATATTAGGACAAATCCCCTGGACCAAACCATCCAGGTATCTCAGCAGTTTCTCACTGGTTTTCATTTTCAAAAACAGCTACTGGACTTCCCATCCACCATAGCTCACGGCTCAACCGCCAAACCTTTTAAAAACCACTTTTCTCAAATGCACCTTTTTTTGAAAACAAAACACTAATTGTCATACCACACCAGACTCGTCCATTCCTGTGGACACAGACTATTCGAATAGGTTTGAAACTCTGTGCAGAGGGGTACACTTTACCCACTAGTCCGGTTTCTGCGATCTCACCGTGGTGAGATCCGAATGCCGAATCTCTTTCTTTCCTCGCACGTCCTTACCTTAACGGTTATACCGGAAGGAGTCGGGCCACCGCCATGTCCAAACCGGACAAAACATTCCCCCCTCCTTATCCTCCCGGTGCTCCCCAGCCTTCATAACCCTAGGGTTTGGACCGTACGAGTTCAGATTGAGTGACTGCCCATACAGTCTCGAGTGGTTGTACTTATCATGAGTACAGGTAGTGAAGGATGACAAACCAGTCCTTATGTGAGGGGACAATCCTTCTGCTCACACCTAAACCAGTTGAGCCATCACCTTAGGCCCTCCTCTAAACCAGGGAGTCCCTGATCATCCCTACTCAAAGGTGATAAGGGTGAAAACCCTTCATCATACACATTTTGAAAAGCATTTTCTTTTAAAAACTCACACCTTTTCTCAAATCATTTGTAACAAATATCAAGGATTGATTGCGGCAAGCGGCTGGGTGGCCATAATAACTTGTCTCAAAATCATATCATGCATAAAATAACAGGCTGAGGGTTGTGGTTGAAAAATCATAGGTAATTTATGCATCAAAGGGATCCAGTGAGCTTGATGTGCTTATCCGGCGAAGGGGGAAGGGGAGCTCGCGGAACTGGCTTCTAGCTCCACTGCCTGGCGTAGACTTGCAGATCTGGCCTCCACGAGACGGCACGAATGCTCCGATAACTATGCAACATGAATAAGCAAACATACAAACCAGCAAGTATATCAACAGATATTTAGTATAGTGGTCAGAATAGCGATATATGGATGGGTAGAGTCTTAAGTAGAATCTGTGTCATGTGGTGTTGAGATACTATTAGTGGTGGAGTGGAGGTGCTTACCAGGAGGGTGGACTAGAGGCGGAGCGACACTATGCGTGTAGCCGGCAGAGCGGAGTAACTGAGTGGGTGGGGTGTTTGCCTTGGCTGAGAGTGTTGAGTGTGTGGAGAGGGAGAGGGTAGCTGGGTGTATTTATAGCTAGGTGTATGTGGTGTAGCACAGTGAAGTTCACTGTTGGTGAGAATAGTGACGAATGAATCGTCTGACTTAGTCTGAACAGGGAAATTATAGGCAGAATATGGGACAAGAGTATTTTGGGAGTTTTCTGGAATATGAACCATGCTTAAGGGATGACATGGTTGGATAGGAAATAGTTTGATAAGAATTTAGAAACGAGAATTATTGGAATCTGAGTTTGGGAGACTAGTTCGAAGGAATCTCAAAGTTAAGCGTGCTCAGCTTGGAGAAACCTAGGATGGGTGACCAGATGGGAAGTTCCCTACTGGAAGGAAAATCATAGTCACCGGAGTTCATATGACTGGAATATGGGTATGGCTGGTCTTAGGTGGACTGGACAGCATGATGGATGAGTAGTTCAAATTTGGGGTGATCGGATGATCGATGAATAGTAATAATGAATAGTAACGATGAATAGTGACAACGAAAAGGCTAACATAGATACCATCAGTGAATAGTAACGATGAATAGTAATGGTGAATAGTGATGGTGAATAGTTCGGATGAACGAACGATGAACGATGAATAGTGACGATGAACGAACGATGAATAGGAACTATGAAGAAACAGACGAACGATCGAATGATCGGACGAACAAACGATCGGAATTTCGGCAGCATAACGACAGGACAAAGATTATCTGGATGAACGATGAATAGGGACTATGAACAAACAATGAATAGGAACTATGAACGAATGATGAACGATGAATAGGAACTATGAACGAACGGACGAACGGTCTAATGATTGGACGAACGAACGATCAGAATTTCAACGGCATAACGGCAGGATAAAGATTATTTGGATGAATGATGAATAGGGACTATGAACGAACGATAAACGATGAATAGGAACTATGAATGAACGATGAACGATCGAATGATCGAATGAACGAACTATCAGAATTTCGGCAGCATAACGACAAGAAAAAGATTATTTGGACGAACGAACGATAAAACGATCGGACGAACGGACGAATGAACCATGAACGATCGAACGAACGATCGAACGATCGGACGAACGAACGAACAAACAAACTAAGAACAGAGGGACGAACGACCAAACGATCCTTGTGCTAGTGTGTGCTTGTGTGGGAGGTGGAGTGGGTGTGTGGGGGGGAGGGAGAGAGTTGCCATGATGTAATACCCAATTTGTAATAGATAATAAAAGAGGAGAAAAGTTATTGTCCTATATTTTATATGTGTGTTGCATCTATTTACCATCACTTGTGAACACTATAGTTTAAAAAAATAAATAATAAAAGATATTTCACTAAATTGTGCATCATGCTGGACTTTATTTTATGTGCATTTTGTGGCAATACAAAAAAATAAAAAAAAGAAATATATTATTAGTATCTAAATGGGATGTAAGGTTTAAAGGGAATTCTAGAAATGTAGAGAACAGAAAAGATAAAGGAGATGAATAAGTAAATAATATATATAAATAAATATCTCCAGAGTTAAGATCCTAATTTCACAAATCTAATTTGTAAGGAAGAGCCAAAACAAAAAAATAAAGTTTTAATTGAATTTGAATTCAAATTGAGTTTGAAATAGAATAAAAAGGAAGAAAATCGAAACTATGCAACTGGGCCAAAAACACCTATTCGGCCCACCTCTCTGTTCCACGCGGACTCGGCCTGTCCTCCTCTACCGAGCGCCTAGTAGGGTGTCTGGCTTGCGGGGTCGGCCGTCAGCGACCCCAAACAAGATCCTTGCGCGCGTGGCCCAATTTCTGGCCTCTGCTCGCGTGGATGTTCGCTGTCATGCGGGTCCCACGCCGCAGTCCCTCAGATAGCGCCCTTCTTGCCCGCGCTCGGACGCTGGCGCGTGGGCCCCCTGATGGGTTGTCCTCCTCCCGACGCCCTGCTCGTAACGAGTTCCACTCTTGGCGGCGGGCTGGGCGCATGCGGCTCCACCGGCTCTCCAAGATTTGCGCAGATCAGTTCGGCCAAGCTCGACCTCTCCCAGGCTATTAAAATCAGGCACCGTCCTCCTCTCTCTCCTCTCATCTTCTTGCCCCATCGTCGTGTGTTGCAAGAAGTAACGCCGCCACTGCTGATTCGTGGTCCGCCGTGGGCATTTGAGGGAAAAGCAAAGAAATCAGCCGCAATGAGGTGATCAGACTAGTGATTAGTCGGTCGGGTGGCTTCGCGGTGTTGCTCTGGTGCTCTGGTGGGCTCCGCGGCGGAAGAATTGCGCCGGTGCTGCGACCGCCGTTGAAGCGGGCTTCTCCGTGGTGCGGGCGATTGATCACGCCGTCGAAGGTAATAAATCTGCCATTCAGTTCGTCGCACAATACCGGCCGATTAGCGTATCTCGGGCAGGGCAATGTTAGTCTAGGTTGCGGGATGGCTTGCTGCCGGCGGGTGTGCCGGCGGGTGAACGGATGGAGCAGTGCAGGTTCTATCCCGGGGTTGGGGACGACATCCCTTGCGTAGGATCGGAAACGGGAGGCCAAGATCCTTTCACGGTTGAGAGCGTGGAAGAAATACAATCGTGACCGGTTAGTGGTGATCGGTCGGCTTAGAGTTTGGAGCGCGCGTGGTTAGATCTCAGGCATCGAACTCGGATCCATCGGCCGTAGTCACGTACAGATTTGTTTTAAACACGGTTTGATCCTGGCGCTCGGTCCCTAATCGGACGGCCCACCTTGGCCGATACCCCTTCAGCTTGGATTTTTTGCATAAGTAACCCTGAGTTTATTAGGAATGAACTCGCCATCCTATCGATTGTGCTCTGTGTCTGTGGTATTTTACCCCGAGGCCCCTGAGTTTTCTGTAAATAGTGCGCCCAGTCCATAGCTCTGAGAATTCAGTTATTTAATTTTAGAAATTGATTTTAATACAAAAATAAATGCTAGAACTTGATTAAATCATAGAAAATACATATTTAGTCCAAATTACTCCATTACAGTTCCTAAAATTTTATAGTTTTATTCTCCATCACCTAGAGTCTCTGTTTTTACATGAAAATAGTTAAAAAATTAATTTATCATTTAATCCTATTTCAATCACATTAAACCTTTGGAAATTCATAACTTGAAATCTATAACTCCAAATTTAATGATTCCAGTTTCTGTGATCTTATTTTAATGTCTAGTTTATTACTGTGTATTTTATTTATCTATTTGATGTGATGTTAATTTATGCTATACTACGTATGTATTGTGTGATGCGAGTAGACAAGCAGGCCACTATGGATTCTAAGGCTCAACAAGTAGAGGTAGCTGAGCAGGAGCTCATTGAAGGCAAGTTGTGCCCTTGATCACTTACTTTTTCCCAGCCATGTTCTTATTAATTATAATGATCTGCATAGGTTAATTTTGATGGGATCCAATAGGTTACCCCAGCTTTGGTTATCTTTATACCTTGTTTTATCACTAAAATATTTTTGGGTAGTACTTGCTATTGCTTTATGTGGATTGGGTATGGAGATACAATATTCATGATTACTCTTTTATCATCTTTTTATTATTACTGTTCATGTTAAGATCATTAAATTAATGGGAACATGGAGCGACCACCCGGGAAACAGTGCTACCACAAGGGTTTAATGGGACGCCCTTGGCTGATTAACTAGGAAAGCTAGTGGAGGTCTTCCTTACCCGAAAGGGGCAAGGGCAGTAGGGGAGTGGTCAGTGTAGGGAGGTCCTTGGGTTGATTTTGCTGCGATGGCGGTCAGGCGAGGGATTCCTGCAGTGGAGCTTCCTATAAACTGTAGCGGGATTTCTGAAGCTAGTGGAACTTTGTAAAGGCCTCGCAGTGTTACCCTGCCTCGCCTCCTCGGTAGAGGTGTATGGGATTGGCCGTCTCTTGGCAGATGGGTAACATGACTTGTGGGTAAAGATGTGCAACCTCTGCAGAGTGTAAAACTAGTATACTAGCCATGCTCACGGTCATGAGCGGCTCGGACCCTCACATGATTAATTATGGAACTTAAATTTAATTTGACATTTGCATCGCATTTGGGATTATTTTATTATTACTTTTCTTTATTATTATTAAGGTTTGGTATTTACTTACACTTAGTAATTGCTAATAAAATTTTGACCAACTTATAAAAGCAATGCTCAGCTTCAGCCTCTATTTCATTGATCAGCCTTACACTTCATGAACTCCCACCTTTGGTGAGTTCATGCCACATTATTCCCCACGACTTGTTGAGCTATGAACGTATGTGAGCTCACTCTTGCTGTCTCACACCCTCCACAGGAGAAGAACAGGTGGTCGAAGAGGAGCCGCCTAACACCGAGGCATTCGACTTGATCTAGGTGGCGTCTCACAGTCAGCTTTCTGGCGCCAAGGATAGATTTTAGTTCCTGCTATATTCATCTTTTATTTTGTAAGACCTCCGCTATGTAATAAGTACTCTGATTTTATTGTGACATTTATCTCTATACACTCTATTATTATATATGTTGTCTTCTTGGCGCATGTATGAGATGCACCTAGCTTTGTTCCTTAAAACCGGGTGTGCAGAAGTGGTATCAAAGGAAATGTTGACTGTAGGACGAGACCTAGATAGAAATGGACAAACCCTTACCTACTTATCTTATTCTGAATCCTTCTATACTTACCTTACTCTGATTCTTTCTACACTTATCTTGATCCTGTCTCACCTTCTACCGTTCTACTCTGATCATTCTTACCTTCTCTATTCTAAGACAAGACGGATTTCACACCTTGGAATCCCTACCCCTATTACATTTTTAAGAGATAGGAAGCAAAAGACAAAATTAAAACTATTTTCTATATTTAAAAAATTGTTGTTTGATTGTTCTGATGATAAATGTCTGATTTGCTTCTTTGATTGATTGAGATATTATATATGGACATCTTAGCATGTTCCACCATAAGGTAATGAATTAGCTATGGTAGGTAAAACATTAATCTGCTTAGCTAATAAATTCCCCAAAGTAACATGATTCGTAATTACTGCATTGTCTACTACTCTCTCTTACCATATGTATCTAACTCAGATGGTCAATACCAGGAGGGGTGGTGGAATTGATTTGCCTCCTAATCGACACACTCGGTGGATATATAGACAACCTCAGCCGCAGCCAGCAGAGATGAATCCTCCTAATCCTCCACCAGGCGGAGTTGACCCACTGATTGCAGCTCAGATGAGGATGATGCAGCAAATGGCGGACACTATGGCGGATATGCGGGCTCAGATGCAGCAGGAACGCTAGGAGATGCATTAGGAAAGAGAAGAGATAAGCCAGGAGTTGCGCCAGGAGAGAGAAGAGATACGTCAGGAGAGAAGGGCGCAACAGCAGCTGCAGCAGCAATTTCAACAACAACAGCAACAGCAACAGCAATAAGTACCATTGCCTCCACCACCACCACCAGTTCCACCTCGTGATAAGCACCGGGAGTTTATGAGCCATAAGCCACCGACCTTCGCCAGTTCGCTAGATCCACTTGATGCAGATGATTGGTTGAAGTCAATTGAGAAGATGCTCAACATCGCACAATGCTCAGACTTGGAGAAAGTTCTTTATGCCTCAGGTCGTCTGACAGGTCCTGCTGCTGACTGGTGGGATTCTTATACTGCTGCCCATGATGCTGCTGACACTATTACTTAGGCAGAGTTCAGTGCACAGTTCAGGAACTACCACATTCCAGCTGGATTGATAAAGATCAAGAAGAAGGAGTTTCTGTCATTGAAGCAAGGCAACATATCTGTTAGCGAGTACAGAGACAAATTTATTCAGCTGTCGAGATATGCTCCGGAGGAAGTTGCTGAGGATGAAAGGAAGCAGGAACATTTTATTGAAGGACTTAATGGACCCCTACAGTATGCACTGGTGGCACACACATTTCCATCATTTTAGAGGCTACTAGACAAGGCTCTTGCTATTGAACACAAGCGTGTTCAACTGGGTGATTTGAAGAGGAAGGCTATCTCACAAGGACAGGGTAGCAGCAGTGTTCGTCCCCGCTATGTTTTACCACAGGGTACACCTACTCGTCCAGGAGGACGACCACGCCCAGTTCAGTACACTCCACATGGGTCTCCACGGACACCTCCTACTCGTCAGGCTACTCCCACTGGCACCCCGACGAGGCCTACAGGACAGAAGACCAGCCCTACATGCTTCAAGTGCAGTCAGATTGGGCACTATGCTAATGCTTGTCCTATGGGGAATTCTGGTACACCAGCTAAGAACAAGCAGCAGACTCCTGGCAAGGGATATTCTATAGCCAGGGTGAATCAAGTCAGTGTTGATGATACTCCTGATGGTGCTGACATTGTACTCGGTATGTTTTACATTAATGCCATTCCTGCAACCATACTGTTTGATTCTGGTGCTACACATTGGTTCATGTCTGCTCGATATGCCAACACTAATGAGATACCCCTGCTAAATATGAGAAAACCAATGATAGTAATCACACCTAAAGGGCCTATTGAGGCAAATCAAATGACACGTAGATTGACATTATCAATTATGGGAAGAGAATTTGGAGCTACCGCTATAATATTAGAGGCCAGCAGTATAGATCTGATCCTTGGTATGTCATGGTTAAGGAAGGCAAAGGCCATTATAGCATGTGGTAGGGGTACTATAGAACTCACTAGCCCTAAAGGAGAAACATTTCAAGTTAATATTGCAGTAACCACCTCATCCAAGCGTGCAATGTTCTTTATACCTGAGGAGTTTGTTGGTGACAACATCCGAGTGGTTAGAGATTTTCCGGATGTCTTTACAGAGGAGTTACCAGGGATGCCACCAGATAGGGAAGTTGAGTTTGTGATTGATCTTCTACCTGGAACTGCCCCTATTTCTAAACGACCATACAGGATGGCTGTAGAAGAACTGAAGGAGCTTAAGAAGCAGTTAACTGAGTTACAGGAAGCAAGGTATATTCGTCCGAGTTTCTCACCATGGGGAGCATCGATGTTATTTGTACAGAAGAAGGATGGATCGCAACGGATGTGTGTGGACTATAGATCACTTAATGATGTCACTGTGAAAAGAACAAGTATCCATTACCCCGTATTGAGGATTTGTTTGATCAGATGAGAGGTGTCAGGGTATTCTCGAAGATTGATCTCCGATCAGGATACCATCAGATGAAGATTAGACCATCAGATATTCCTAAGATGGCTTTCTCAACCCGATATGGATTATATGAGTTCACAGTTATGTCATTTGGATTAACCAATGCACCAGCTTATTTCATGAATTTGATGAATAAGGTGTTTATGGAGTATTTGGACAGATTCGTCGTGGTGTTCATCGACGATATTCTTATCTATTCTAAGAGTGAAAGTGATCATGAACAACATTGTCGGGGACCATAATTAGGGGTACCCTCAAGACGCCTAATTCTCAGCTGGTAACCCCCATCAGCATAAAGCTGCAGAGGCCTGATGGGTGCGATTAAGTCAGGGATCAGTCCATACGAGTGACTCGATCACGCTTCACCCGAGCCTAGCCTCGGACTCGGGCAGCCGACCTCGAGGGACTTCCGTCTCGCCCGAGGCCCCCCTTTTAACGGCGGACACATCTCCGGCTCGCCCGAGGCCTTGGCTTCGCTAAGAAGCAACCCTAACTAAATCGCCGCACCGACTGACCGAGTTGCAGGGGCATTTAACGCAAAGGTGGCCTGACACCTCTATCCTGACGCACGCCCCCCGGCAGAGCCGAAGTGACCGTTGTCACTCCGCTGCTCCACTGACCGGTCTGACAGAAGGACAGCGCCGCCTGCGCCACTCCGACTGCGGTGCCACTCGAAAGAGTGAGTCTGACAGGCAGTCAGGCCTCGCCAGGGGCGCCATAGGGAACTCTGCTCCGCCCGACCCCAGGGCTCGGACTCGGGCTAAGACCCGGAAGACGGCGAACTCCGCTCCGCCCGACCCCAGGGCTCGGACTCGGGCTAAGACCCGGAAGACGGCGAACTCCGCTCCGCCCGACCCCAGGGCTCGGACTCGGGCTAAGACCCGGAAGATGGCGAACTCCGCTCCGCTCGACCCCAGGGCTCGGACTCGGGCTAAGACCCGGAAGACGGCGAACTCTGCTCCGCCCGACCCCAGGGCTCGGACTCGGGCTAAGACCCGGAAGACGGCGAACTCCGCTCCGCCCGACCCCAGGGCTCGGACTCGGGCTAAGACCCGGAAGACGGCGAACCCCGCTCCGCCCGACCCCAGGGCTCGGACTCGGGCTCGGCCCCGGAAGACGACGAACTCCGCCTCGCCCGACCCCAGGGCTCGGACTCCGCCCTGGCCTCTGCCGAACGACTTCCGCCTCGCCCGACCCAGGGGCTCGGACTCGGCCTCGGCAACGGAAGACAGATTCGACCCCAGCTTCGGAGGAGCCCCCACGTCGCCCGGCCTCGGGCGCGGGCCCGCCACGTCAACAGGGAGCGCCATCACCACTCTACCCCGAGCCGACTTGGGCCGCAGAGAACAAGACCGGTGTCCCATCTGGCCAGCTCCGCCAGATAGGCAATGATGGCGCCTCCCAAGCTCTCTGACGGCGGCGGCTCTCAGCTCTCTTACGGAAGCAGGTGGACGTCAGCAAGGACTCGACCGCTCCGACAGCTGTCCTTCCGCCAAGCTCCGTTGCTCCTCTGACAGCCACGATATCACACCAGCAGGGTGCCAAGATCTCTCCGGCTGCCACATTGGCATGTACTTAGGGCGCTAGCTCTCCCTCCGCTAGACACGTAGCACTCTGCTACACCCCCATTGTACACCTGGATCCTCTCCTTACGACTATAAAAGAAAGGACCAGGGCCTTCTTAGAGAAGGTTGGCCGCGCGGGACCGAGGACGGGACAGGCGCTCTCTTGGGGCCGCTCGCTTCCCTCACCCGCGTGGACGCTTGTAACCCCCCTACTGCAAGCGCACCCGACCTGGGCGCGGGACGAACACGAAGGCCGCGGGACTTCCACCTCTCTCACGCCCGCCTCCGGCCACCTCGCCTCTCCCCCCTTCGCGCTCGCCCACGCGCTCGACCCATCTAGGCTGGGGCACGCAGCACACTCACTCGTCGGCTTAGGGACCCCCCGGTCTCGAAACGCCGACAGTTGGCGCGCCAGGTAGGGGCCTGCTGCGTGTTGACGAACAGCTTCCCGTCAAGCTCCAGATGGGCGGTCTCCAGCAACCTCTCCGGCCTGGGACGGTGCTCCGTTTCGGGAGTCTTGAGTTCATGTCCTTCGACGGCAGCTACGACATGATACTCCTTCCACCGCCGTGCGACAACGACAATGGCGGCCGACAACCCGCCCGCCGGCGGCGGAATCGACGACATCTTCCTCGCGTGGTGGAAGAACAACATTCGAGCTCGCTCCGTCCTCTCCCCCGCCAACGGAGGAGGAGGCGGGGCAACCAAGGCCAAGCGGGAGGTCGCGCTTCGTTGGCCGTCGAGCGAATCGACGCCCCGACGCCCAGACGGAAGGCACGCCGGGCGTCGACCTCGCGTTCGAGACGAAGGCAAGCGTCGTCCCCCCGCGACACGCTGATCTCGAGCAAGAAGACGACGCCAGCGCGCTCGCGGAAAGCTTGCAGGACGTCGCCCTTGTACCTGAGATGATGGCGCAACCAGTCCCCGATGTGACTACGTCGCTCCGCGTCGACCAAAAGGTACTGACTAATCCCCATCTTACGTCATTTCGACTCGGCCTCAACCCGCCTAGCAACCTTGCTCTGGCGGGCGCCCTCATTGAGGCGAGTGCAACCCCACTGGGGTTTCGTATGCGGTCGCCTTGGGACCGGTTGACGGACGTCTCAACCTACGAGCCCTCTGGGTCCGAGGAAGATGACGATTCCAGCATCTGTTGGGATTTCTCTGGACTTGGCAACCCTGGTGCCATGCGGGACTTCATGACCGCATGTAACTACTGCCTCTCCGACTGTTCCGACGGAAGCCGCAGCCTTAACGACGAGGGCTGCGGCCCAAGCCGCGAATGTTTCCACATCGAGCTAGGGGATCCCTCCGAAGGCAACCATCTCGGCATGCCGGAGGACGGTGATCTTCCTAGGCCGGTGCCTCGCGCCGACATCCCGCGGGAGCTAGCTGTGGTCCCCGTTCCGGCGGGGGGTCACGACCCACAACTCGAGCAAGTCCGCGGGGCGCAGGCCAGGCTCAACGAGGGAACAGGAGCGCTTGAGCCGATCCGTCGGGACGTCGGACAGGTATGGGCGGGCCAACCCCCGGCCGGAGAAATACGTCACCTGCCCCAAGGTCTCCAGCATTGCGTCGCCAACGATGTCAGGGTCAGGCCGCCGCCCGCATCCAGCGGGGTTGGTCAGAACCTGGCAGCCGCAGCGATGCTCCTCCGTGCGATGCCGGAGCCATCAACTACCGAGGGTCGGCGGATCCAGGGAGAGCTCAAAAATCTCCTAGAAGGCGCTGCGGCCCGACGGGCCGAGAGCACTGCCTCCCGAAGGCAGGGATACCCCTCGGAACCTCATGCCGCGACTTCCCGATTCATGCGGGAAGCCTCGGTCTACACCGGGCGCACGCGCAACACCGCGCCTGCGGCCCCGGGCCACCTCAGCAACGAGCACCATCGACGCGACCGTCGGGCCCACCTCGACGAAAGGGTGCGCCGAGGCTACCACCCCAGGCGTGGGGGGCGCTACGACAGCGGGGAGGATCGAAGTCCCTCGCTCGAACCACCCGGTCCGCAGGCCTTCAGTCGGGCCATCCGACGGGCGCCGTTCCCGACCCGGTTCCGACCCCCGACTACCATCACAAAGTACTCGGGGGAAACGAGACCGGAACTGTGGCTCGCGGACTACCGCCTGGCCTGCCAACTGGGTGGAACGGACGACGACAACCTCATCATCCGAAACCTCCCCCTGTTCCTCTCCGACACTGCTCGCGCCTGGTTGGAGCACCTGCCTCCGGGGCAGATCTCCAGCTGGGACGACTTGGTCCAAGCCTTCGCCGGCAATTTCCAGGGCACATACGTGCGCCCCGGGAATTCCTGGGACTTTCGAAGCTGCCGGCAACAGCCGGGAGAGTCGCTCCGGGACTACATCCGGTGATTCTCGAAGCAGCGCACCGAGCTGCCCAACATCACCGACTCGGATGTCATCGGCGCGTTCCTCGCCGGCACCACCTGCCGCGACCTGGTGAGTAAGTTGGGTCGCAAGACCCCCACCAGGGCGAGCGAGCTGATGGACATCGCCACCAAGTTCGCCTCTGGCCAGGAGGCGGTCGAGGCTATCTTCCGAAAGGACAAGCAGCCCCAGGGCCGCCCATCGGAAGAGGCTCCTGAGGCATCTACTCCGCGCGGCGCCAAGAAGAAGGGCAAGAAGAAGTCGCAATCGAAACGCGACGCCGCCGACGCGGACCTTGTCGCCGCCGCCGAGTACAAGAACCCTCGGAAGCTCCCCGGAGGTGCAAACCTCTTCGACAAGATGCTCAAGGAGTCGTGCCCCTATCATCAGGGGCCCGTCAAGCACACTCTCGAGGAGTGCGCCATGCTTCGGCGCCACTTCCACAGGGTCGGGCCACCCGCGGAGGGTGGCAGGGCCCACGACGACGACAAGAAGGAAGATCACCAAGCAGGAGAATACCCCGAGGTCCGCGACTGCTTCATGATCTACGGTGGGCATGCGGCGAATGCCTCGGCTCGGCATCGCAAGCAAGAGCGCCGGGAGGTCTGCTCGGTGAAGGTGGCGGCGCCAGTCTACCTAGACTGGTCCGACAAGCCCATCACCTTCGACCAGGCTGACCACCCCGACCACGTGCCGAGCCTGGGGAAATACCCGCTCGTCGTCGACCCCGTCATCGGCGACGTCAGGCTCACCAAGGTCCTGATGGATGGGGGCAGCTGCCTCAACATCATCTACGCCGAGACCCTCAAGCTCCTGCGCGTCGATCTGTCCTCCGTCCGAGCAGGCGCTGCGCCCTTCCACGGGATCATCCCTGGGAAGCGCGTCCAGCCCCTCGGACAACTCGACCTCCCCGTCTGCTTCGGAACACCCTCCAACTTCCGAAGGGAGACCTTGACGTTCGAGGTGGTCGGGTTCCGAGGAACCTACCACGCGGTACTGGGAAGGCCATGCTACGCGAAGTTCATGGCCGTCCCCAACTACACCTACCTGAAGCTGAAGATGCCGGGGCCCAACGGGGTCATCACCGTCGGCCCCACGTACAAACACGCATTCGAATGCGACGTGGAGTGCGTGGAGTACGCCGAGGCCCTCGCCGAGTCCGAGGCCCTCATCGCCGACCTGGAGAACCTCTCCAAAGAGGTGCCAGATGTGAAGCGTCATGCCGGCAACTTCGAGCCAGCGGAGACGGTTAAGGCCGTCCCTCTCGACCCCCGTGGCGACACCTCCAAGCAGATCCAGATCGGTTCCAGGCTCGACCCCAAATAGGAAGCAGTGCTCGTCGACTTTCTCCGCGCAAACGCCGACATCTTTGCGTGGAGTCCCTCGGACATGCCCGGCATACCGAGGGATGTCACCGAGCACTCGCTGGATATTCGAGCCGGAGCCCGACCCGTCAGACAGCCTCTGCGCCGATTCGACGAGGAGAAGCGCAGAGCGATAGGCGAGGAGATCCACAAGCTAATGGCAGCAGGGTTCATCAAAGAGGTATTCCATCCCGAATGGCTTGCCAACCCTGTGCTTGTGAGGAAGAAAGGGGGGAAATGGCGGATGCGCGTAGACTACACTGGTCTCAACAAAGCATGTCCGAAGGTTCCCTACCCTCTGCCCCGCATCGATCAAATCGTGGATTCCACTGCTGGGTGCGAAACCCTGTCCTTCCTTGATGCCTACTCAGGGTATCACCAAATCCGGATGAAAGAGTCCGACCAGCTCGCGACTTCTTTCATCACGCCGTTCGGCATGTACTGCTATGTCACCATGCCGTTCGGTTTGAGGAATGCGGGCGCGACGTACCAGCGGTGCATGAACCATGTGTTCGGCGAACACATCGGTCGCACAGTCGAGGCCTACGTCGATGACATCGTAGTCAAGACAAGGAAGGCTTCCGACCTCCTCTCCGACCTTGAAGTGACATTCCGATGTCTCAAGGCGAAAGGAGTCAAGCTCAATCCTGAGAAGTGTGTCTTCGGGGTGCCCCGAGGCATGCTCCTGGGGTTCATCGTCTCCGAGCGAGGCATCGAAGCCAACCCGGAGAAGATTGCAGCCATCACCAGCATGGGACTCATCAAGGACTTAAAAGGCGTACAAAGGGTCATGGGATGTCTTGCGGCCCTGAGCCGCTTTATCTCACGCCTCGGCGAAAGAGGTCTGCCTCTGTACCGCCTCTTAAGGAAGGCCGAGTGTTTCGCTTGGACCCCTAAGGCCGAGGAAGCCCTCGGGAACCTGAAGGCGCTCCTTACAAAGGCGCCTGTCTTGGTGCCCCCGGCTGATGGAGAAGCCCTCTTGGTCTACGTCGCCGCTACCACTCAGGTGGTTAGCGCCGCGATTGTAGTCGAGAGGCAAGAAGAAGGGCATGCATCGCCCGTTCAGAGGCCAGTATACTTCGTCAGCGAAGTACTGTCCGAGACCAAGATCCGCTACCCACAAGTTCAGAAGCTGCTGTATGCTGTGATCCTGACAAGGCGGAAGTTACGACACTACTTCGAGTCTCATCCGGTAACTGTGGTGTCATCCTCCCCCCTGGGGGAGATCATCCAGTGCCGAGAAGCCTCGGGCAGGATCGCAAAGTGGGCGGTAGAAATCATGGGCGAAACAATCTCGTTCGCCCCTCGGAAGGCCATCAAGTCCCAGGTGTTGGCGGACTTCGTGGCCGAATGGGTCGACACCCAGCTGCCGACAGCTCCGATCCAACCGGAGCTCTGGACCATGTTTTTCGACGGGTCGCTGATGAAGACGGGAGCCGGCGCGGGCCTGCTCTTCATCTCGCCCCTCGGGAAGCACCTACGCTACGTGCTTCGCCTCCATTTCCCGGCGTCCAACAATGTGGCCGAGTACGAGGCTCTGGTCAACGGGTTGCGGATCGCCATCGAGCTAGGGGTCAGACGCCTCGACGCCCGCGGTGACTCGCAGCTTGTCATCGACCAAGTCATGAAGAACTCACACTGCCGCGACCCGAAGATGGAGGCCTACTGCGATGAGGTTCGGCGCCTGGAAGACAAGTTCTTCGGGCTCGAGCTCAACCACATCGCTCGGCGCTACAACGAGACTGCAGACGAGCTGGCTAAAATAGCCTCGGGGCGAACGACGGTCCCCCCAGACGTCTTCTCCTGGGATCTGCATCAACCCTCTGTCAAGATCGACGACGCTCCCGAGCCCGAGGCACCCTCGGCACAGCCCGAGGTACCATCGGCACAGCCCGAGGCACCCTCGGCACAGCCCGAGGTACCCTCGGCCCCCGAGGGCGAGGCGCTGCACGTCGAGGAAGAGCAGAGCGGGGCCACGCCTGATCGAAATTGGCAGGCCCCGTACCTGCAATATCTCCGCCGAGGAGAGCTACCCCTCGACCAAGCCGAGGCTCGGCGGGTAGCGCGACGCGCCAAGTCGTTCGTCTTGCTGGGCGATGAGGGGGAGCTCTACCACCGCAGCCCCTCGGGCGTCCTCCAGCGTTGCATCTCCATCGCCGAAGGTCAGGAACTCCTGCAAGAAATACACTCGGGGGCTTGCGGCCATCATGCAGCACCCTGAGCCCTTGTCGGGAATGCTTTCCGGCAAGGCTTCTACTGGCCAACGGCGGTGGCTGACGCCACTAGAATTGTCCGCACCTGCGAAGGGTGCCAATTCTATGCGAAGCAGACCTGCCTGCCCGCTCAGGCTCTGCAGACGATACCCATCACCTGGCCCTTTGCTGTATGGGGTCTGGACCTCGTCGGTCCCTTGCAGAAGGCGCCCGGGGGCTACGCGCACCTGCTGGTCGCCATCGACAAATTCTCCAAGTGGATCGAGGTCCGACCCCTGAACAGCATCAGGTCCGAGCAGGCGGTGGCGTTCTTCACCAACATCATCCATCGCTTCGGGGTCCCAAACTCCATCATCACCGACAACGGTACCCAGTTCACCGGCAAAAAATTCTTGGATTTTTGCGAAGATCACCACATCCGGGTGGACTGGGCCGCCGTGGCTCATCCCATGTCGAATGGGCAAGTGAAGCGTGCCAACGGCATGATTCTACAAGGGCTCAAGCCCCGGATCTACAACGGCCTCAACAAGTTCGGCAAGCGATGGATGAAGGAACTCCCCTCGGTGGTCTGGAGCCTGAGGACAACGCCAAGCCGAGCCACGGGTTTCACGCCGTTCTTCCTGGTCTATGGGGCCGAGGCCATCTTGCCCACTGACCTGGAATACGGCTCCCCGAGGGCGAAGGCCTACAACGAACAAAGCAACCAAGCTAGCCGAGAAGACTCGCTAGACCAGCTGGAGGAGGCTCGGGACAAGGCCTTACTACACTCGGCGCGGTACCAGCAGTCCCTGCGACGCTACCACGCCCGAGGGGTCCGGTCCCGAGACCTCCAGGTGGGCGATCTGGTGCTTCGGCTGGGGCAGGACGCCCGAGGGAGGCACAAGCTCACACCCCCCTGGGAGGGGCCATTCGTCATCGCCAAAGTCCTGAAGCCCGGAACATACAAGCTGGCCAACAATCAAGGCGAGGTCTACGGCAACGCTTGGAACATCAAACAGCTACGTCGCTTCTACCCTTAAGATGTTTTCAAGTTGTTCATATACCTCGCACCCACGCAAAAGTTTAGTCATCAAGGAAGGGTCGGCCTCGCCTCGGCAAAGCCCGACCCTCCCTCGGGGGCTAAAAGGGGGGAGACCCCCTCTGCGTCGAATTTTCCCCTCGAAAAAAGATCTCTTTTTAGCAGAATTTCTTTCGTGCTTTTTGACTACTTCGAAAAGCGGATCCTGGAAACGACGGAGTACACGTAAGCAGCCAAGGCTGACCAAGCCGAGGGACTCCTACGCCTCCGGGATACGGATACCTCACTCATCACCTTCTGCGATAAGTAACTCGCGTTCGGATAAAGCGACTCCGTGGACCGGACAAGTCTTCACGTTCGGAAGCTCTTCTGCCAAAGTGGTCCTTCAAGCTTCCTCGACTAAGTCGGAGACAGGGCCTCATGGACGGGTGAAGGTACGCGTAAGCGGCAAGGCCGACCGAGCCGAGGGACTCCTACGCCTCCGGGATACGGATACCTCACTCATCACCTTCCGCGAGAAGCAACTCTCGCCCGCACAAACATCCCTGTTACCGACGGAAAGTCCAGATGCTCGGAATAAGGGGAAAAGAGACGCAGCTTTACAAGCGCAGCGAGGGTGTGTTTTCTGGCCTCAACGGCCGCAGAAGGCACGCGCTACAAGACGATCTGATCCTGCAGGCTCAGGTCTTCACGCTGAAGGGGGTCGTAGCACCCTCGGCGACGACGACGTCTTCAGCAAGGTCCGACCCAGCCTCGGACGGCGGCGCGGTCCAGGGACTTCTCCGGGAATCCGGCCCGAGCAGGCGGCTCGGCCGGCTACCCCCGGGGCCTCGGCCAACCATCTTCCAAGGGCGCTAGCCCGACCCGAGGCCTCGGCTGATCGACTCCGGCGTCGGATCCGCTGACGGACAACCCGGCTAGGCTCCGGCCAACCAGGTTCCCATTTTCGAGCCAACTCCGCCTTTGTTCGTACTGATATCGCTACCCCTGGCCTCGGCTCATCGAAGAGCGGCCGAGGGGTCTCTTTAACTAAGCTAGAGGAGCCTCAGACAACAAGGCCGATCGAGCCGAGGGATTCCTACGCCTCCGGGATACGGATACCTCACTCGTCACCTTGACACGGGGCGGCTCATGCTTGGTGAAGCGATACAGATAATCAACAGGCGAGACTTAGTGCTCGAAAATGAGGAAAAAACACGGCTTCGTGCCGAAATTACATACATGTTCAGGCCTCGACAGCCACAATGAACAAAAAACCCTGGCAATCGAAATGCCATTACAAACGGAACTCCGGTTCCCCCTCCGCAGGTACGAACAACCCCACTCCGAGGGGGAAGGCCTGCGGTGCAACGGAAGGCCGACGAACGGCGCGCCGTCACCTGCTCCAGCAGCGGCGACGACGACGACTTCTGCTCCGGGGGGTTGAACAGCGGCAACGCTGACCCCAGGGTGGATGCCGCTGCCAGGAGGCCCCCGCCCGTGCCAAAACTCGTGAGGCAAGGACGGGCAGAAGGCCGTAGAGTTGGAGGTCAGCCCGTGGCCGGCCCCGGCTATCGCGCCGGCGGAAGAACCTCTTCCAGCTACCGTGGCGGACGCCGGCGCCGCGAGCGGCTCCGAGGCCACTCGCGTCTGAAGACCGGGCACGCTGCAGCTGCCAGCGCCACGGGCAACGCCTGCTCCTCCCCCCATCACTGAGTGAAGGAGTGGGCCGTCGCCCGCGCAGGGGCCGACCCCAACTCGGCACTCTCCCCTCCCCAGCCTCGGTGATGAAAATCCTTGAGGCTGAGGGAGGGGCAGAGGCCGCAGCCCGGCTCGCTTTCCCCCACCATCAAGCCGGAGGTCGCCATCTCGGGTGACCGCCGGTGGAGGGGTGCGGCTGGGCTGCATGATGAAAATCCTTGAAGCCGAACGATGGCTGAAAGGTACCAACTCCCACGGAGTTGTGTTCCTCCAACGAGGAGGCGGAAAGACGGTGGGTACCCCCCATCCGGGGGCTTGGAAGATGGAAAGACACGACGCATGAGGGAAGAAGAAGGCGTGGTCGCCTTCCGAAAGGGGTCGCCCTCCTTTTAAAGGCAACTCTCCCTACGTGCGCCCCCAAACGCCGCGGGCTGAGTCTTCTCCAACACGCTCCAAGGCCCACCCCTGCGACTCGGGGGCTGGGTCCCGCATGTCATGCAGACCAGCTCCGAGCAGAAGAAGCCAAACCGCCGCGCGTGGTGCGCACAACCGCCCAGCGGTTACAAGCGACCCCCCACTTTTGCCCAGACCAACGGGCGGGAGGGGCGGGCAGCCATGTAGGCGGCATGCAACCGCGCCAGGTGGACGCGCTTCTCCAACTTCTGACACGCCAGCTTGGAGGCCCAGGCCCACGCGTCACGCAACCAGCGCGCCAGTTGCTGCATGCAAGCAACCGCGCCACCACTTGTGCCACCGTCGCACCTCTTCGGTTGCGGAGCCTATGCCGCGACTCGAGGCGACCCAGCGCACGACCCAGCGGCGCCAGCCTGGCGCGACGGTCAATGCGGCCGAAAGTGGGCCGACAGTAATGACGGTGGCAGGCGGACGGGAGCAGCAGTCACGTCGTCAGCCAGGCTCACGTCCCATCCAGGAACAGCAAGAGAGCCTCCTCCCACGGCGTGAAGACGGTGCGCCCGTGATCCGTTCCTCGAACGGCTCGCGCACGCGCGACGGCCGCCCCACCAACCACTCGCCCCGTCGCATTAACTCCGCGGCAGGACAGGCGGCGCTTCTGGCAGGAGAAGCGGACGACGCTTCGCCTTCGCCGTAATAACCACGCCAAAAAAGGTACGCCACGTCGTTCGATTTCGTATCCTTTTCCCTTTTTCCTCTTTCTCTATCTCTTGCAACAGGGACCGGGAAAGGGGGATACCCCGAAAAGGATCCTTCCCTGTGAAGGAACCGGGCTCCGAGCCCCCCTACTGATCAGAGGTTCGAAGGCTGGCCCTCCGAAGGGTTCAACAGTCGCCTCAGATCGCGTGGGCCCGACACCCACTACTGGTCAGGGGTTCGAAGGCCGACCCCTCGAAGGGTTCCATGGCCGCCTCAGGCTACTCGGGCTCCGCGCCCATTACTGATCAGAGGTTCGAAGGCTGGCCCCCGAAGGGTTCACAGTCGCCTCAGATGCCGAGCGAGGGATGACCAGGGGTACGTTCGATACATAACCGAGGCTCGGGCTGCGCTCCCGAGGTACCCTAGGACATTTCCGAGACCAACGGGAGCGATCTTGTAACGGAATCCCATCAGAGGGAGGCATCGAGCCCTCGGACCCCGTCGCCAGGGGACCGGGTCCGGCAGATCACCCGCAGGTACTTTTGGGCGTGCCTCTGGGCCCCTACCCGACCCCCAACGAACGGGGCACGGACGTCCACTCGGATTACCCGCTTGCAGCTCACCGGAGACACCATGTTCGGTGCCCATCGAGGGTAACATGGCGCACTCCCCCCCTCCTCCTTGCGGAAAGGCGACGTAGGGGCGTATGCAAAAAGTCGAGTATGTCCCTGATCGTCCTCTCGCCCTGTGCGGGGGCTCGGGGGCTGCTCTCGCAAACCCGGCTCCGGCCAAACCGTTGACAGCGTCAACATACCAGCCCGAGAACTTGGGCCCCGACCGTGCACCCGGGCTACGGCCAGTTCGCATGAGGGAACGACCAGACCAGCCGAAGTGTTACGCAAGGCATTAAGACCTCGAAGGAATGAAACCACTCCTCCGAGGCCTCGGGGGCTACACCCGGCGGGTGCGCTCGCGCGCACCCACCGGAATGAAATGCAACCGAGGAAGGCTGGTCCCCTTGCAAAAAAGTGCGACGAAAGCCTCCAAGCGAGTGCTAACACTCCCTTCGAGGCTCGGGGGCTACTGTCGGGGACCATAATTAGGGGTACCCTCAAGACGCCTAATTCTCAGCTGGTAACCCCCATCAGCATAAAGCTGCAGAGGCCTGATGGGTGCGATTAAGTCAGGGATCAGTCCATACGAGTGACTCGATCACGCTTCACCCGAGCCTAGCCTCGGACTCGGGCAGCCGACCTCGAGGGACTTCCGTCTCGCCCGAGGCCCCCCTTTTAACGGCGGACACATCTCCGGCTCGCCCGAGGCCTTGGCTTCGCTAAGAAGCAACCCTGACTAAATCGCCGCACCGACTGACCGAGTTGCAGGGGCATTTAACGCAAAGGTGGCCTGACACCTCTATCCTGACGCACGCCCCCCGGCAGAGCCGAAGTGACCGCTGTCACTCCGCTGCTCCACTGACCGGTCTGACAGAAGGACAGCGCCGCCTGCGCCACTCCGACTGCGGTGCCACTCGAAAGAGTGAGTCTGACAGGCAGTCAGGCCTCGCCAGGGGCGCCATAGGGAACTCCGCTCCGCCCGACCCCAGGGCTCGGACTCGGGCTAAGACCCGGAAGACAGCGAACTCCGCTCCGCCCGACCCCAGGGCTCGGACTCGAGCTAAGACCCGGAAGACGGCGAACTCCGCTCCGCCCGACCCCAAGGCTCGGACTCGGGCTAAGACCCGGAAGACGGCGAACTCCGCTCCGCCCGACCCCAGGGCTCGGACTCGGGCTAAGACCCGGAAGACGGCGAACTCCGCTCCGCCCGACCCCAGGGCTCGGACTCGGGCTAAGACCCGGAAGACGGCGAACCCCGCTCCGCCCGACCCCAGGGCTCGGACTCGGGCTCGGCCCCGGAAGACGACGAACTCCGCCTCGCCCGACCCCAGGGCTCGGACTCCGCCCTGGCCTCTGCCGAACGACTTCCGCCTCGCCCGACCCAGGGGCTCGGACTCGGCCTCGGCAACGGAAGACAGATTCGACCCCAGCTTCGGAGGAGCCCCCACGTCGCCCGGCCTCGGGCGCGGGCCCGCCACGTCAACAGGGAGCGCCATCACCACTCTACCCCGAGCCGACTCGGGCCGCAGAGAACAAGACCGGTGTCCCATCTGGCCAGCTCCGCCAGATAGGCAATGATGGCGCCTCCCAAGCTCTCTTACGGCGGCGGCTCTCAGCTCTCTTACGAAAGCAGGTGGACGTCAGCAAGGACTCGACCGCTTCGACAGCTGTCCTTCCGCCAAGCTCCGTTGCTCCTCCGACAGCCACGATATCACACCAGCAGGGTGCCAAGATCTCTCCGGCTGCCACATTGGCATGTACTTAGGGCGCTAGCTCTCCCTCCGCTAGACACGTAGCACTCTGCTACACCCCCATTGTACACCTGGATCCTCTCCTTACGACTATAAAAGGAAGGACCAGGGCCTTCTTAGAGAAGGTTGGCCGCGCGGGACCGAGGACGGGACAGGCGCTCTCTTGGGGCCGCTCGCTTCCCTCACCCGCGTGGACGCTTGTAACCCCCCTACTGCAAGCGCACCCGACCTGGGCGCGGGACGAACACGAAGGCCGCGGGACTTCCACCTCTCTCACGCCCGTCTCCGGCCACCTCGCCTCTCCCCCCTTCGCGCTCGCCCACGCGCTCGACCCATCTGGGCTGGGGCACGCAGCACACTCACTCGTCGGCTTAGGGACCCCCCGGTCTCGAAACGCCGACAAACATCTAAGGTTGGTGCTACAGAAGTTACGAGATAATCAACTCTACGCCAAGTTTAGCAAGTGCGAGTTTTGGATTGACAAGGTGCCATTCCTTGGACATATTATTTCTAATGGAGGAATAGCAGTGGATCCTGCTAAAGTGAAGGAGATAATGGAGTGGAGAGTGCCCACTACAGTTACTGAAATTTGGAGTTTCTTGGGACTCGCAGGATATTATCGGAGATTCATTGAAGGGTTCTCTAAGATTGCCAAGCCTATGACCTCACTGCTGGAGAAAGGAAGAGAATTCAAGTGGGATGAGAAATGCCAAGAGAGCTTTGATCAATTGAAGGAGAGATTGATGTCACCACCAGTGTTGGTTATGCCAGATCTGCAGAAGGGATTTGACATTTATTGTGATGCATGTGGCCAAGGATTGGGATGTGTGCTCATGCAAGAAGGACATGTGATCGCCTATGCATCTCATCAGTTGTGGAAACATGAATTGAACTACCCCACTCATGACTTAGAACTGGCAGCAGTTGTGCATGCACTTAAGATTTGGAGACACTACATTATGGGAACTAAGTGCCAGGTATACATGGATCATAAGAGCTTGAAGTACATATTCACTCAGAAGGATCTCAACCTTAGGCAACGCCGTTGGTTGGAGCTTATTAAGGATTATGATTTGGAAATTCATTACCACCCAGGCAAGGCAAATTTGGTTGCAGATGCGAGTCGGAAGAAGCATGTTCACTCCGCTTTCGTTGTCCAGCTACCCGATGAATTAGCAAAAGATTTTGAGAGGCTCAACCTGGGAATTGTTACACATACGGAAGGAGTTACCATAGAATTAGAACCTACCTTGGAGCAAGAAATTCGTAAAGGTCAGGTTGGTGATGCTAAGATTCAGGAGATCAAGGATCTGATAACAGAGGGTAGAGGCCCGGAATTCACAGAGGATGAGCAAGGCACAGTATGGTTCAAGAATCGGATTTGTGTTCCGGATATCGATAGTCTTCGGGAAACCATATTGAAGGAAGCACATGACTCCGTTTATTCTATCCACCCTGGGAGTACTAAGATGTATCAAGATTTGAAGCAAAAATATTGGTGGTATGGATTAAAGAGAGATGTGGCTGCACATGTGGCTATGTGCGATGTGTGTCAAAGAGTTAAGGCTGAACACCAGAGGCTAGCCGGACTACTGCATCCACTGAAGATACCTGAGTGGAAATGGGAAGAGATTGGCATGGACTTCATCGTTGGACTACCCCGCACATATGCTGGGTATGATTCTATATGGGTGATTGTGGACAGGCTAACTAAAGTAGCCCACTTTATTCCAGTGAAGACCACGTATTCAGGAGTCAAGTTGGCAGAGTTGTACATGGCACGGATTGTCTGCTTACATGGTGTGCCAAAGAAGATTGTGTCAGACCGTGGATCACAGTTTACTTCTCGGTATTGGAAGAAGTTGCACGAGTCCTTGGATACCAGATTGAATTTTAGTTCGGCTTATCATCCCCAGACTGATGGGCAGACTGAGAGGACCAACCAAGTGCTGGAAGATATGTTGAGAGCTTGTGCCCTTAAGCATGGTGGTAGTTGGGATAAGAGTTTGCCTTATGCTGGGTTCTCTTACAATAATAGCTATCAGGCCAGTTTGAAGATGTCACTGTTTGAGGCTTTGTATGGCAGAAAGTGCAGGACTCCACTGTATTGGGATCAAACTGGTGAAAGACAGTTGTTTGGGCCTGAGATTATACAAGAAGCAGAGGAGCAAGTCCAGCAAATAAGGGAAAATTTGAGAACTGCACAGTCAAGGCAGAAAAGCTATGCTGATACCCGAAGAAGACAGCTAGAGTTTAAAGAAGGTGATTATGTCTATTTGAAGGTGTCACCACTCCGGGGTATGAGAAGATTCAAAGTCAAAGGAAAGTTGTCCCCTCGCTTTATTGGACCCTTCTTAATCTTAAAACGAGTGGGAGAGGTGGCATATCAATTGGAGTTACCGGATCATCTTGCGGATGTTCATGATGTCTTTCATGTATCTCAGCTGAAGAAATGTCTCAGGGTACCTGAAAAGCAGCTACCAATGGAGGATCTTAGTGTTCAAGATGATCTGACTTATGCTGAGTACCCCATCAAGATTTTGGATACTTTGACTCGAGTCACGAGGAATAAAGTTATAAAGATGTGCAAAGTGCAATGGAGTCACCACGGAGAGGATGAAGCTACTTGGGAAAGAGAAGAAGAGCTTCGCATAGATTTTCCCCACCTTTTTCCTAGATCTTCATAAATCTCGAGGACGAGATTATTTTTAAGGGGGGTAGGATTTGTAATACCCAATTTGTAATAGATAATAAAAGAGGAGAAAAGTTATTGTCCTATATTTTATACGTGTGTTGCATCTATTTGCCATCACTTGTGAACACTATAGTTTAAAAAAAATAAATAATAAAAGATATTTCACTAAATTGTGCATCATGCTGGACTTTATTTTGTGTGCATTTTGTGGCAATACAAAAAAATAAAAAAAAGAGAAATATATTAGTATCTAAATGGGATGTAAGGTTTAAAGAGAATTCTAGAAATGTGGAGAACAGAAAAGATAAAGAAGATGAATAAGTAAATAATATATATAAATAAATATCTCCAGAGTAAAAACCTTTCACAAATCAAATTTGTAAGGAAGAGCCAAAACAAAAAAAATAAAGTTTTAATTGAATTTGAATTCAAATTGAGTTTGAAATAGAATAAAAGGGAAGAAAATCGAAACTATGCAACTGGGCCAAAAACACCTATTCGGCCCACCTCTCTGTTCCACACGGACTCGGCCCGTCCTCCTCTACCGAGCGCCTGGTAGGGTGTCTGGCTTGCGGGGCCGGCCGTCAGCGACCCCAGACAAGATCCTTGCGCGCGCGGCCCAATTTCTGGCCTCTGCTCGCGTGGACGTTCGCTGTCATGCGGGTCCCACGCCGCAGTCCCTCAGATAGCGCCCTTCTTGCCCGCGCTCGGACGCTGGCGCGTGGGCCCCCTGGTGGGTCGTCCTCCTCCCGGTGCCCTGCTCGTAACGAGTTCTGCTCCTGGCGGCGGGCTGGGCGCATGCGGCTCCACCGGCTCTCCAAGATTTGCGCAGATCAGTTCGGCCAAGCTCGACCTCTCCCAGGCTATTAAAATCAGACACCGTCCTCCTCTCTCTCCTCTCATCTTCTTGCGCCATCGTCGTGTGTTGCAAGAAGTAACGCCGCCACTGCTGATTCGTGGTCCGCCGTGGGCATTTGAGGGAAAAGCAAAGAAATCAGCCGCGGTGAGGTGATTAGACTAGTGATTAGTCGGTCGGGTGGCTTCGTGGTGTTGCTCTGGTGCTCTAGTGGGCTCCGCGGTGGAAGAATTGCGCCGGTGCTGCGCATCCGCCGTTGAAGCGGGCTTCTCCATGGTGCGGGTGATTGATCGCGCCGTCGAAGGTAATAAATCTGCCATTCAGTTCGTCGCACAATACCGGTCGATTAGCGTATCTCGGGCAGGGCAATGTTAGTCTAGGTTGCGGGATGGCTTGCCGCTGGCGGGTGTGCCGTCGGGTGAACGGATGGAGCAGTGCAGGTTCTATCCCGGGGTTGGGGACGACTTCCCTTGCGTAGGATCGGAAACGGGAGGCCAAGATCCTTTCACGGTTGAGAGCGTGGAAGAAATACAATCGTGACCGGTTAGTGGTGATCGGTCGGCTGAGAGTTTGGAGCGCGCGTGGTTAGATCTCAGGCATCGAACTCGGATCCATCGGCCGTAGTCACGTACAGATTTGTTTTAAACACGGTTTGATCTTGGCGCTCGGTCCCTAATCGGACGGCCCACCTTGACCGATACCCCTCCAGCCTAGATTTTTTGCATAAGTAACCCTGAGTTTATTAGGAATGAACCCGCCATCCTAGCGACTGTGCTCTGTGTCTGTGGTATTTTACCTCGAGGCCCCTAAGTTTTCTGTAAATAGTGCGCCCAGTCCATAGCTCTGAGAATTCAGTTATTTAATTTTAGAAATTGATTTTAATACAAAAATAAATGCTAGAACTTGATTAAATCATAGAAAATACATATTTAGTCCAAATTACTCCATTCCAGGTCCTCAAATTTTGTAATTTTATTCTCCATCACCTAGAGTCTCTGTTTTTACATGAAAATAGTTAGAAAATTAATTTATCATTTAATCCTATTTCAATCACATTAAACCTTAGGAAATTCATAACTTGAAATCTATAACTCCAAATTTAATGATTCCAGTTCCTGTGATCTTATTTTAATGTCTAGTTTATTACTGTGTATTTTATTTATCTGTTTGATGTGATGTTAATTTATGTTATACTATGTATGTATTGTGTGATGCGAGTAGACGAGCAGGCCACTGTGGATTCTGAGGCTCAACAAGTAGAGGTAGCTGAGCAGGAGCTCATTGAAGGCAAGTTGTGCCCTTGACCACTTACTTTTTCCCAGCCATGTTCTTATTAATTATAATGATCTGCATAGGTTAATTTTGATGGGATCCAATAGGTTACCCCAGCTTTGGTTATCTTTATACCTTGTTTTACCACTGAAATATTTTTGAGTAGTACCTGCTATTGCTTTTGTGGATTGGGTATGGAGATACAATATTCATGATTACCCTTTTATCATCTTTTTATTATTACTGTTCATGTTAAGATCATTAAATTAATGGGAACATGGAGCGACCACCCGGGAAAATAGTGCTACCACAAGGATTTAATGGGACGCCCTTGGCTGATTAACTAGGAAAGCTAGTGGAGGTCTTCCTTACCCGAAAGAGGCAAGGGCAGTAGGGGAGTGGTCAGTGTAGGGAGGTCCTTGGGTTGATTTTGCTGCGATGGCGGTCAGGCGACAGATTCCTGCACTGGAGCTTCCTATAAACTGTAGCGGGATTTCTGAAACTAGTGAAACTTTGTAAAGGCCTCGTAGTGTTACCCTGCCTCGCCTCCTCGGTAGAGGTGTATGGGATTGGCCGTCTCTTGGCAGATGGGTAACATGACTTGTGGGTAAAGATGTGCAACCTCTGCAGAGTGTAAAACTAGTATACTAGCCGTGCTCACGGTCATGAGCGGCTTGGACCCTCACATGATTAATTATGGAACTTAAATTTAATTTGACATTTGCATCGCATTTGAGATTATTTTATTATTACTTTTCTTTATTATTATTAAGGTTTGGTATTTACTTACACTTAGTAATTGTTAATAAAATTTTGACAAACTTATAAAAGCAATGCTCAGCTTGAGCCTCTATTTCATTGATCAGCCTTACACTTCATGAACTCCCACCTTTGGTGAGTTCATGCCACATTATTCCCCACGACTTGTTGAGCTATGAACGTATGTGAGCTCACTCTTGCTATCTCACACCCTCCCACAGGAGAAGAACAGGTGGTCGAAGAGGAGCCGCCTAACACCGAGGCATTCGACTTGATCTAGGTGGCGTCTCCCAGTCAGCTTTCTGACGCCAAGGATAGATTTTAGTTCCTGCTATATTCATCTTTTATTTTGTAACACTTCCGCTATGTAATAAGTACTCTGATTTTATTGTGACATTTATCTCTATACACTCTGTTATTATATATGTTGTCTTCTTGGCGCATGTATGAGATGCACCCGGCTTTGTTCCTTAAAACCGGGTGTGACACATGAAATGGCTTGGGGTGGCTTGAGAGGAGGCCCTTGTCCCTCTATTTATAGCCATGGTGGGGGATTAGGGGGAGGGATGAGAGGATTAGTGGGAGGATGAGAGGATTAGTGGGAGATTAGCATGTATTTGTCTTGTATAAGTGTAATTAGCTTATAGAGCTCACCGTATAACACTAGAGGCATACGTATATGTATGAGCATGAGGAAAGTTATGAAGAAAATATTTGTAGGGACTTAAAATTGATTCTGAAGGTATTTCTGAGGAGGAAAATATCTGGAGAATTATCGGTGGAATATTTGGGCAGTATTTCTGGAAAGAACTTGAACGGCTGTGACACCCCAGTGTCACCCAGGGTTTCTCTCAAAATGCTAACCCATGAACCATCATCTTATGTGAACCAAATTTAAGTATGAACATCAAATTGACTTAAGAATAAAGGATCCACCAAGCCTATGCTTAAAAGTATCATGTTCAATTCAAATGGGTTTTTCAAAAAGGCAAAATGTGCAACCCCAACAAAAACCCTAATTGAGCCCTATGAGCAAAAATCCAAGAGAATGGGGAAAAGGGTATGAAAAATTTAAAATCATGACTTAGGCAATTATAAACATTGAAGTATATTTAATAAGCAACAATAAAGATTGAAGAAGCTTGGCCAAAATAATTCAAATAAAACCTTAAGCAAGCTTCTCATGTAGGGACTCAATAGGAAATTCTGAATTTCAGACCTTGAGCCAAAGATCAAGCGTGTTCACCTTGATCCCTAACTCAAATCCTAATGACCCCATTAACAAAAACGTGCCTAACTAACCCCTCTGTCGCCTGCCAAAAGATGGCATTGGGACGCGTGCCTCAGACACGTCAAACCAGAGATCTTCTCCCTGTGTGCGGCAGTGAGACAAACCAGATTTCTTCCCTCTCTATCTCCTAATCCAGTCAACCAAACCTGCTAGCCTCCACACATAAACGACAAAGGGACCTGAGAGGAAGAGATCTCTCAACGGGATTATGGCCAAAATCTCAAAGATTTGGAGCCAATCCGCGCTTGAACTCGACCTCTCTCTGCGCTGCCGCGTGCTCAACGTTGTGCTAGGCGCCAGAGCGCGCACTGGCGTTCGCCGCGCATGCCCCGAGCGCTTGTCAGAGCCCCGCCCTCGGCCGTGCTCGCCCGCGCCTATAAAGCCTCCCCGAGCGTGCCTCACTTCACCCCGCGCTCACCATCACCGGCCAGCCACCCCTCCTTAGCTCCGGCGAGCTCTTTTCCGCTCGCCATTGCCGCCAGAGCTTCGGCCACCGTGGCCAGCCCACTCCAGTCACCCTCAAGTCGGGCCAGTGCTTCGGTTAGTTCCGCCATAGGCCCGTGAAGCTCCCCAAGCCCTCGGACCCGGCAGAACTTCACCGGAAGCCCGAGATCACCCTCGCCGGACTTCGGTCGCCCGCCTACACGCGTGGACCGAGCTCTCCGGTGAGCCATTCTTCAATTCCTCGCGCGCACACCTTCCTTGATCCCTAGTGAAGCTCTCTGACCCGTTTGATTGGTCAATTTCGCCCTGGATAGGCCGGACTCCTCGCTGCCGACGAGCTCCCCCGCCTGCGCACGCGGACCGGCCAACTCCGACCACCCCCGACGGCGACCCGCACATCGTTGTGATCCCCGAGACCTCCCCTACGTCCTCGGCCACCTCACCGGAGCAATCTCGCTGCCGGTAAGCCCCTCCACCCTTTCTTCTGCCGCGGGCACTGTTTAAGTTAGGAGAAGGACCTCGGGTTAGGATTAGAAGAACCCGAGGGGTTTTCTGCAATGTCAGTGTCTCATGCGAATAGTAGCCCAGGGACTGATCCGTGAGGAAAAACTTGAAACACCCGCCAGGGACCCCAGTGAAAAGTAGTTTTTCCATTTAATCAATTCTGTTAATCTTTTTAAATAACCAAAGAACTTAGAAAATCCATAACTTGATAAATTCTTAATCAAAAGTTGTCAAACTAATTTTGGTAGATCCTAAATAATATGAGCTATCATTTAAAAATAATGAACCTTATGCTTTCTGTTCTAATTTTTAGAGTTAAAAATTAAACACAGAAACTGACCAAACCTTGTTTAATTAAGGAAAATTAGTTTTTCTTCTGTGCTGAACCTAAGAAAATTTGTAGGTATTCAAACCTCATTTAGACACTGTTTAAAAATAGTAGGAACCCCAGTATTGAAGAATATAGTGTAAATATTCATTAAAACCATTTCTACCCAAAACTTAGGAAAATCAGAAAGGCATTAGAAGTTAATGAACAGTGAGTGAAATTATTTTTTCTAGTTTGCTTAAGTAACAGAGAACCTAGGAAAAATAAAGAGACCTTTAGTCCAGATCAGTTTTAAAATAAATTTTTTTATTTAGCATTATTCCAACTGAAAATCAATTATTAGAAATTCAAAACCAGACCCAAAATTGATAATAAAAATCCAGTGGACTTATAACCACTAGAACCCCACTGCAAAATAATGAACACCCTAGCCCATCATTTTAAGTAGGGTAAATAAGTGTAATATGATAATAAGTCATTTTCTAAATAAATCATGAATAACCCATAATAATGCAATAATGGGCAAATAAAATTTTGCTAGGTCCATCATAAAATAGGCCACCAGAGGAAAATGCAAACCCATTAAAAAGATGCAAAATAATACCTATTGCTAATATTTTATAAGAAAGGCCATTTAATCCAATAAATGCATACCACCCCTCCCCTTAAGCAAAAAGATGCCAAACTTCAGAATGATTGCTCTTGCACAAAATAGAAGCTAAGAAAAATCAGAAGTCTGTTGTTTGATATTTTTCAAATATAGTGGTAGTAGAAAGCACCCCTTTGGCCAAGAACCTTAGAAAATCCCAGTAAAATAACTAATAAGAATTAATGACTAGAATTTTGTGCCAAGTCATGTTATAGCACCTAAAAGCTAGAAAAAATAAGTTTTAGAGGATTACCTACTTTTAATTAATAGTTGTAGTTCAAAGCACCCCTTCTGCCCTAAAACTTGGTAATTTTGTCCAGAGAAAACAATTCACTTTCTGATCCCCAAATTTTGAGACAGAGAATTATACACCAGTAATAAGCCACTGTAATTTTTACAGGATTTTTGGAATTTTATTAAAACAACTTGTAGTTCAAACCCACTCCAAAAACTTAAGGAGAATAAAGAAAAAGAAAGAAGAAATAAACCTCACTCCCATAAGTCCAACTTGAAATCTTGTCAAACTCACTAAGGCTTTAAAAAAAGAATTCAGTGGAACCCCAAAGAAAATAAACCTACCACTTACTTAGCTAAGTTTGACCCAATTTACCAAGTATACCACCCAAGGGTCTCACATAAGTAAGGTTTAACTCTATCTAACTTAAGTAGACCATACACCATCAAAAGTTGTAATCTCTAAAGCACATATCATATCATGCATGTATCTTACGCTTTGCATTCATTAGATTGTAATCTTGCCGACGGAGAGTACGTGCTCATCCCCGAGCAAGGATCTGTCCAAGAGGAGGACCAGGAGCAGGCTTCCGAGGCTGCTATCGAGGATCTCCCTGCAGCCCCAGCTATTGAAGGCAAGCCCCGGTTTATATGCATAATCGTATTATTATATGCTACTTTACTACACTTAATGCTTGTAGGATTGTAATGTGCACTTAAGTGTAGGAGTTGCTTGAAACCTCTAGTTGCATGAACTTAGGGTACCTTTTGAGATGGATACTAGTATGCTAGGTCGAGTAGCTGCTATGCTAAATCAGGATCTCGGTAGAAGTCGAGTGATTTTTCTAGCACTCGCGAGAGGTCAGGAATTGACTGTATTCATCTTGATAACGGGATTTATGTTAGTCTATGGACTTGGATCCAGGGAGGATGCCTTGTCCATGAGACGAGAAAAAGGAATTAAGGATTAATGTGTGGATACCTGAGTCAAGCGTTTGAACGTACTAAGCACATGCCGGGAAAAATGGTAACTGGTAAACCTAGTACCTGAGTGAAGCCGGGCGCGGACTTTATCCCTCATGCGACCTGAGACTGGGTCTCCCATGCTAGCTATGGTGGGTACAAGTGCGATCACTGCACGACGGCAACCGGGGTCAGTGGAGCATTGTATGCCAAGGCGGTGAGGCCTGGACGCGAACGGGGAATCGATGGGGACGGTTGTCATGTGCGCGGTCGGAGTACCCTGACATGCCGTGTGTTTAGGTTTACCTTGCAAGGTTAAAACTCGATTCGAATCGTCTGCTTCTCGCAGCTAATGAGACTGCTTGACCCCTTGTACTGCATCGAGTAAAAAGTGAAATGAGGTTACATGAGACAATTTGTTGATTGAACTAAATGCTTGTTACCATGTATGCTTAGAAGAAGCAAACCTAGCTAAATAATGATGCTAGAATTTGAAAAGTTAAAAATGGATTTTAGAAACAGCTAGTGCTTTTGGCAAACCAAATCCCTCAGCCAAACAGCTGCATAGTCTAGAGGTAGAGGAGTAGACTCCTCACACCGGGTAAGTCTAGCTGAGTATTAGTATACTCAGCCTTGCTTGTGGCATAATTTTTGCAGGTACGATTCAGGATATGGTTGATGGTGTGACTTGGCCTACCACCCTGCCACCGGGTTGGACGGTCGAATGGGATGTTGCTCTGGCAGGAGAGGAGCACGAGGAGTAGTGGGCTAGGCCTTGCCCAATTCCTCGATACCGACGACATCGATTATCCGCTACATTTTATTTCGTGAACTCTTATTTGCTACTGAAAACTCCGATCTATGTAATAATTCAGCACTTAATTTGAGGTTTCCTGTTTTATTGTATTTCTTCTGTGACTCACCTTCGAGTGAGATTGTGGAATTTGATCCTGGTTAAGTGGCTCTATCAGACTAGATCTGAGGGACTGACGGGTTATTCCGATTTAAGTGTGTTACGGCCCCTGAGGCGTGACTTAGGCACTTAAGCTGGAATAATTCGGGTGGTTCCGCCACAACGGGATCATTGGGGAAATATTTGTAGGATATTTTGAGGAGGATTTTTGGAGAGAATATTGACCACTATAATTTATTTATTGATATCAACTCACAAACAAACATTTTGAAACAAAATTTAAAATTCATTTTGAATTTAGAGCGAGTTTGAGAAAATTTCAAGATTTGAATTTTTGGGATGCTACAAGGGCACACTTCGGTTTTCTTTGCTCCTTTTGTTTTGAACCCTAACTTGTTCTTTTTATTGGTTTGTGTTGAGCCTATGGCACCTGTAGAACATATAATCTAGAGCAAACTAGTTAGTCCAATTGTTTGTGTTGGGCAATTCAACCACCAAAATTATTTTAGGAAAAGGTTTGACCCTATTTCCCTTTCAGTACTGCTACTGACTTGTGTTTTGGAAAAGTTCCATTCACTGTCGTCTGCACATGAACCTAACGGGTCACACACTTAAGGGGTTGGAACATTGCAACTTGCCTAATTGATTGTCTCTAATGCAAGTGGGAGATTGTTAGTGATATGCCCAAGAGGCAATCATACACAATTCAAATTAGGGCCCAATTGGGATTAGAGGTTTAATGGCTTGTAGCCCATTAACACGCTCTATAAATATATGGGAAGGGGCTAGGGTTAGAGTGCTCCACCACACGTGCAAATCCTAGTCGTCGCCTTCCTCATACCTAATCGTGAGACCCTCGCTGCGCGCGCGGTGCTAGCACACTGGTGCACGACGTTCCTTCCCTGTAGGTGTGGAATACGTGGAGACGCAGTTGCGACTGCTGTGTTGACAGACTGTGGAGGAGGAGACGATCGTGATCGTCTACTTCCTCTCCATCGATGCGCGCCTACGTTGGATCGCCGCTCCAACTCGTCTTCCACTGCGCGTCTAGTGTTAACAATCCATGATCTCTTACTTGCAAGTTTCCTACGTGACGTGGTAGATGTGTCTAGCATGATTCCTAATAATATATTCATATGGTATAACACATGCAATTTCTTCTCTGTGCAGGGACAATATGCGGCATCCAATAACCCTCATGGATCGTCTAGCCCATCGCCGAACCAGTCCAGCCGTCCACCTCGCTGATGTTCTTCTAAACTTAGTTGAGACATGTTTATGGCATATATTGGATGTTTGTAGACTTATTTATGTGAGTACTTGTTAGTGTTGTAAACTATTTTGTGGTACTTGTGACTTTATGATCTTTGCGAACAAACGTGTGATCTTTGTGAGCTATGTCATGTGTTTTATGTATGTGATGATTTTGTGGTATCTATGATGTATATGTGATGATTATGTGATATATCTTTTATTTGTTTGGATGGAATAGCAAAAAAATAAAAATAGGTTTATGGTCACTTTGCCGAGTGTAATACTCGTCAAAGAGATACTTTGCCGAGTGTAATACTCGTCAAAGAGATACTTTGCCGAGTGTCATGACATAACATTCGACAAAAAAGGCACACCTGGGAACCGGTAAAGCTTCTTTGCCAAGTGTTGTGGCTGCGGCACTCGATAAAGAAGAAACCTTTGCCGAGTGACTCCTAATGCACTCAGCAAATGAACTGGCAAAGGGGCCCACTGGAGCCCTCGTTGCCAAGAGCTAGTCTAGCTGGCACTCGGCAAAGACGGAGCATTTGTCGGGTGTCGCCGAATACACTCGGCAAAAAAAACTGGCAAAGGGGCTCATGGGAGACTTCTTTGCCAAGGGCCGGTATAGAAGACACTCGGCAAAGAGGGAGTCTTTGCCGAGTGTCACGACTGCACTCGGCAAAGTCTCCGTCACCGTTACCTGGCGCCGTGATGACAACTTTTCTTTGCCGAGTGCCTGACAAAAAGTACTCGGCAAAGAAGCCGTTGCCGATGTACAGTTCACCGAGACTTCTTTGCCGAGTGTCACACTCGGCAAAGACTTCGTCGAGTGTTTTTCAGGCTTTGCCGAGTGTCTCAGCTGTGTTCGGTAGTGAATATTAATCTTTGATATATAGAGGATGAGGCATAGAAGACGCTGTAAGAGAGAAATGAAGTATAGAGAAGAAAATTATTTTAGAGAAGATTACACAGAATAGATATAGAGGAGAGATATAAAGTATACGCTGGAGACAGCACGAGGGTGTGGTATACGCTAGAAACAGAATGAGGGTCTGCAATTTTGAGGGTATGAAACTGGCGGCAGGCCTGGCCATGTGTGGCCACGTTCCCATGATCAGAATAAAGCCAAGTGGGCTCTAGGCCCTGAACATACAAATCGCAAACTTGTCAAGGTACAAACCACCACGAATCATCAAGCTTTTTCCCATGGCAATGGCATGGCTTCTTGGTGAACTTCATCGGAGTAGTTTTCATAAACCACATAATAATACACCAGTCGCTCTCATGCCCGTGCCTCTATAGCTATCACAGCTGATTGCGATGCAGTACGCTTGTGTAATACGGTTAGTATACTGCAACCTCACACAGTAGGACTCATTCCTGTCGTTTCTCTCGTTTCAAATTTCTGCACTTGTAAAAATACGTTTCTGCATATTTTTTTTCTGATCCAGCAAGGAAGGAAGGGGACAACCATGCTCTGTCTACCTGGAAACAACAAACAAATAGCCAAAAAAAACATCGCTAGGAAATTTGGACCAGAAAAGGAATTAGAATGCAATTTGTGTGTGTTTCGGTGTATTGATTGATTGAAACAGTTAATATAAGCCCACATGGTCAACGTCCATGTACGTGTGACTGGGTACATATGGATTAAAGAAATTGAACTGATATAGCGGATGACATGGCCACCCTGTCACACCTCCTTTGAACAAGTCTGCATCGAATCCATGACACCGTCACTCCGGCTTAGTCAACACCACCCCCACCCTTGCCCTCGTCCAATAATGTCCTTTACAGCTAACTGCACGATCTCAACAACAATTATCTTATTTCCACAGTATAAGATAAATTTATGGCTTGTTTGATTCGTGGCTAACTGTGTCATATTTTACCTAAAGTTAGTCGTCTGAATTGAAGAATTAATCTTGACCAGAAAAATTGGAGTAACCTTAATTAAGTTATACAGCAATTCAACCAGACAACTAACTTTAGGGGTATTAAAAAACTGGCGGTAATTCAACCAGACAAGTTATACAGCAAACCAAATATATCCTTAGTCTTGCACTGGTGTTAGACTATAGCCCCTCTGTTGTAATAAATTATAATATATTTAGCCCTTTTTTGATATATTGTTTTTGCTATAGACAACGTGTGCAGTGGTGTAGACGATAAGGCCGAATTTTTTGTATTTTAGCCCCTAAACAGAAGTAAAATCACGATTAGACCTAAAAAAAATTTAAATGCAGTTTTGGACCCTTAGCTCGGCGCCATAGCCTGTGGCGCCGAGCTAACACAGCTCGGCGCCATCGGCTATGGCGCCGAGCTTCATGACGTGGCAGCCCGCGTGGCACTCCTAGCTCGGCGCCACAGATCTTGGCGCCGAGCTAGGAAACTTAACCGAAACCCCCTTTCCTCTTCGTTTCTTCTCTGTTTCGCTCGCCGCTTTCGTTTCCTACGCCCGCCGCCGCTCATACCGCCGCCGCCGCCGAGCTCGCCGCTCGCCCGCAGCCCGCCGAGCGCGCCCGCCGAGCGCGCCGCCCGCCCGCAGCCCGCCGAGCTCGCCCGCCGAGCTCGCCGCTCGCCCGGCGCCCGCCTAGCTCGCCCGCCTCTCCGCCCACCGCTCGCTCGACTCCGGCCGCCGCCTGCTCTCCTCCGCCTGCCGCTCTCCCTCCGGCCTTCCAGCTCACAAGGTAATAATTTTTTATAATTATTACTTAATATTTTTGTATTTAGTTGGTATTACTTAGTTATTTAGTGTTTAGTTGTTCGTTAGTGGTTAGTTAGTATTTAGCTTTTAGCATTTTAGGGTTTAGTGTTTAGGGTTAGTCGTTACATTAGTGTTTAGCATTTAGTTAGTATTTATTTAGTTTAGTATTTAGTATACTAGCTAGCCATTTACTTGTAAATATATTTAGTCCTTTTATATGTTAGTTAACGTGTTGTTCTTTCAGTCCTTTTATATTTAGTCCTATTTACTTGTAAATTTTTTTATTGTTTAGTAAATTGTTAGCTCTTGTTCGTGTTTAGTAAATTGTTAGCATATTGTTAGTGTTTAGTAAATTCTTAGTGTTTATATAGTTATCATTTTGTTTAGCGTATTGGTATTACATGTTTTCTGTGTTGGCAACCATCGTGTTGTCGTTTATTCGCAGGTTCTATAAACATCACTTTACAGGGGAGGTGCTGCCAAATTTTTTACTGACAATAGGTTTTTTTGTACGTAGGTGTTCGTCCGACTTGACCTTCTCCACCTTTAGCTGGACTCGTACGCGTTCTAAGGTATACAATGTTTTCGTACATTATTTATAGATTATGTAATTTCGTTTGATGTGTTTATTTAATATTTACTATATAGTTATTAGTTAATATATATTTATTACTTAGAAAGTTAGTAGGCTTAAGTATATAGCCATTATTGAGTTAGTAATCCATTTTTGTAATAGATGGACAGCCTAGTAACACTATACCATGGAGGAAGGGTGGAGATAGATGCTTATGGGAGTGTTACTTTTGATGGTATGAAGATCGTAACCATGTTGTTCGTTGAAAGACCAACTTTTGACCAGCTTTTGGCTCGAGCTTGTGAGGAGATTCGTTGCGACATAAACGACCCTCGAATATCAATTCAGGGTTTGTTGTCCCATATTACATATGGAACAGTTGTCCGACGGTTGATCTCCATTACCTCAGAAGATGATTGGGTGATATATTTAAGAATTGTGAAGACGATGGTTCCACCATGTTTGGATGTGGTTGTTCAAAAGTTACCTGTTAGTCATTGCGGAGGTCCAGTCGGGTTGTCTCCACACATGCCAAATGCATCTCGTATTGAAGCTCCTTTGGTAGAGCTTCATGAAGAAGTCGTTGTTGTGCCCGATGCTCAATCGGGTCCGCACGAGTATGGGATTTCTCGTCCTATTCCCGGCGTTTGTGGGGCTTCTAATGCGGTTGTACCCCCCCCAAGAGATCCCATTGACCCAGGATCCAGTTCACGATCATCCTAGTAAGTGTCTTCGACACATTGTTCGTATCCATCATTATTTCGTTTGATTAGACTTTTTAATGTGGTTTTTCTTGCTCCGACCCGATGCAGGATCTCCACATATCGATAATGCTGATGTTCAGATTGATGTGCCTGTGTCATATAATATGGACAACATATGCAGGGCATCCAATAGTGTTGATGTTCAGATTGAGGATGAGGAGGAGCCATATGAGGCTGCACGGGCCGTAGATTCTGATGATGACCGTCCGGTTCAAGAAATGACCGAGCAAGAAATTGAACTCATAAGACGTTTGTGTCCGGAGCGAGACCCTGCAGTACATGAATTTAGCAGTTTAAGTCAATCCAGCCTTGCGTATGCTGAAGGACGTGACGATGAACTGCTAGAGGCTCCGGATAACGCCGACAACATTGAGATTAAGGTTGGCTTACTTTTCAAGGATCTGCCTACACTGAGACGATGGCTACAGGAATATTCTGTGAACCGGAAGAGGCCGTTCAAGGTGAGACATTCGTATGCACAGCGTCGTTACACTGTTGTGTGCGAGGTGCCAGAATGTAATTGGAGGGTATGTGCCCGAAGGCAGAAGGACACCGGAAAGTTTAAGATCACCAAAATTGTAGGTCCACACACTTGTGCCCAGACAGAGCTGAGCTCTAAGCATCGTCAGTTGACATCTACCCTGATTGCGAAAAGGATATTGGGGATATTGAAGGGTCAGCCAAACTTGAAGGTGAAGTCAATTATGACCATGACTTCGGAGCTGTTTGGTTACAGGATCAAATATGGGAAAGCATGGAGGGCAAAGCAGCGGGCATGGAAGATGATATACGGGGATTGGGAGGAGGGTTATGAGAAGTTACCAGCATTGTTCAATGCAATGAAAGCAAAAAACCCAGGCATGCATTACGAGTACATCCCCAAACCTAATGAATGGAGGAACGGCAAGGAGATATTTTATCGTGCTTTCTGGTGTTTCTCGCAGTGCGTAGAGGCCTTCAGGCATTGTCGTCCCGTGCTCTCTATTGATGGTACTTTTCTGCTTGGGAAGTATAAGGGCACATTGTTGGTTGCCATATCATGCGACGCAGACAACTCACTGGTTCCTTTGGCATTTGCTTTGGTGGAGAGGGAGAACAGAGATAGTTGGTCTTGGTTCTTGCGGCTTGTACGCATCCATGTCGTAGGCCCTGGACGCGAGGTTGGTGTCATATCTGATAGACACCAAGGTATTCTTAATGCAGTGCAAGAGCAGATTCCTGGCTACGCACCCATGCACCACAGATGGTGCACTCGACATCTAGCAGAAAATCTTCTTCGAAAGGATCATAGCAAGGCTAACTTCCCCCTTTTTGAGGAGGTATGTCGTCAGTTGGAGGTTTCGTTTTTCGAGGATAAGTTGAAGGAACTAAAAGATGCAACAAATGCTGAAGGTAAGAACTGGATTGCTGGATTGCTGAGGGAACCGCACAAATGGACAAGGGCCTACGACGAAGGTGGCTGGCGGTTCGAGTTTCAGACTAGCAACATGGCCGAGTCATTTAACAGTGTGCTCAAGGGTATACAGGGCATGCCAGTCAATGCTATAGTAACATTCACTTTTTATAGGCTAGTGGCTTGGTTTAATGATAGACACGCGCAGGCCAAGGCAATGCAGACCCGAGGGCAGAGATGGGCACCTAAACCAACATCACACCTTAATAATGCAAAGGAACGTGCCCATAGACATGAGGTACAATGCTTTGATGAGGAGCTGGGTAAATACGAGGTAACAACACTAGGCGGCATAACTTCCGACGGTGAGGTGCGACCTTCGAGGACACATGTCGTGTTACTTGATGCATTCTGGTGTGGATGTGGTAAACCTAGACAATACCATTTTCCATGTTCTCATTATGTTGCGGCCGCACGTCATCGTAACTTTGCATTTGAGAGCAGAATACCTTCTGAGTTCAGTGTAGAGAGCTTAGTACGTACCTGGAGCCCTCGTTTTGAGCCATTTCTTGATGAGTCACAATGGCCACCGTACACCGGTCCGGTATACGTTGCTGATCCAGCGCATCGATGGGACAAACGTGGTAGTAGGAAAAGGAGCCGGTGCAACATGGTTATGGATCAGGTTTCCGGTCGCAGTAGGAGAGGACGAGCGTCCCCCTTTCTCGTGGACCCAGAGCAGAATGAATGCGGAAAATGCGGTAGACTTGGCCACAACTCACGTACATGCATTTGGACACTTAGTCAGGTGTGATATATTTTTTTATACACAAATTTTATTCTAATATGTCGATTTTTTTGTTACACTTTGTACACAACTTATATTCTAATATGTTGATATCTTAATTTGCAGGATGGCCCAACGCTTAAAACGCTCATGACTGGTCCTTCCACTCAACCAATTAACGAAAAGAAGATATCGAGGGTCAAATTTATCAGGACCATCGATCCACTGGAAAAAGAAACACCTCTGATGTCCCTAAAATAATGGAAAGATGCACTATTACATATCTACAAAATAATGAACGCGAACAAAATTAAGTGACAAGTCATAAGCTACGTACGTCCAAAGTGCCACAAAGGTAGTAGCAGCGAGCAGCCGTGTCTGGATGTTGTGATTGATGTACCCAAGCCAGTCTGCCACAGTCACAGTTAGGCACGGGGAGTTCAGGAGGAACAGGAGCATCCTTACTAGATACGTCCGGATATAACTCCCGAGGACGACCTCTCTTCTGCCACAACGCCTCTCGGTACATGTCTTTCATCTAATAAACGATTATAATTATCACTTGTACCTATTATGCTTTATAATAAGTTTACACAAACTAATAATCGAAATGATAATATAATAGGTGTATACAAATTATTAAACTAACAACCTAATATACAAAAGGAATCAGTTGGAAATCATACCTTGGTCTACGAAGTGAACCAACTCAAATCTTTGAATCCAGGAAATTTTTACGAAGTTTGGAAATGGGACGAAATGAGTTGCTCTCGGCCAGCCGCGCGGGCGTTTTTATAGGAATTCGTAGCTCGGCGCCAAGATCTGTGGCGCCGAGCTACGAGGCCGCGCCGCCGCCACGTCAGCGCCAGGTCAGCCCTGGACGCAGCTAGCCGTTGCGGCCACGTCACAGCTCGGCGCCATAGGCTGTGGCGCCGAGCTGTGTTAGCTCGGCGCCACAGCCTATGGCGCCGAGCTAAGGGTCCAAAATTGCATTTAAAATTTTTTTAGGTCTAAACGTGAATTTACTTCTGTTTAAGGGCTAAAATACAAAAAATTCGGACGATAAGGGGAGCTAGTAGGGGCCATCTTCCCCTAACAAAAAAAATTTGTTTGTAGTTGTTTTTTATGGCTAAAATAAAAAGATTTAATTTATAGTAAGTTAAAATATAGTATGCACTTAATGTATATATGTATTAATTGTTATGACACTACTACAGCAAACCTCTGTACAGGCGGTTTGGTTCGCCTCTACACAGACGGTTACAGGAACCGCTTGTGGTGCACCGCCTGTGATGTAAAACAACATCACAGGCGGTCAATCAAAAACCGCCTGTGAAAAACACAGATTACAGGCGGTCCAGTTCAAAGGAACCGCCTGTGATAGACACACATCACAGGCAGTTTCTTATCCTAGCCGCTTGTGTAGCCACACATCACAGGCGGTTTTTTATATAAGTCCGACTGCATACAATATAAATCACAGACAGTTTTCATTATACAGATTCATATATACAGAATTTTCAAACACAGAATATACACAGATTTCATACACAGATTATACACAGATTCACACAGATTGCATACACAAATTTCATACACATATTACAAGTTCCATAACAGGTATAATACACAGATTCATCCACATATCAAGTTCCATCGTCATACACAGATTTATACACATATCAAGTTCCATATACAACTAAACATCTCAAAGTTACATAGACAACTAAACATCTAAAATTCCTAACTAAAGACCTAAACACTGTGTGATATTGTGTACAAACTTAGTTCTGGGAATTTTTGCAAATTTCCATTTGTATTGTAGAATAGCCCTTGTTGATGAAGAACTTCACGGCGCATAAAGTAAAGCAAGTCTCTTACAACCTTAGCCACGCCGACGGAAACCATATCTCTTTCTAACCATTCAGCATTGATCTTGGATTTAGGAACCTGCAATGAAAGCAAAAAACAAGCAGTGCTAAGAGTAATGTGATGAGCAACAATATAACATAAAAATTGCAACATAGACAATGATAACGAACTTACATCCTCACGATTGACCATGTAATGGAAGGTGACACGACACCATTCGCATACATAATAACCGCACAGGACACTACCCGGAGGTTGTTTGTCACCATATGGAAATAATGATATTGACAAATTAGGCTTGTCCTCTGGATGTTCGCCGCCAAGATATTTCCAATAAAAACGGTATGCACTGCATATAAGAATAGCATTGTGAGATTAAGAATACATTTGTTAAGTTGTAATAAGTACAAGTGTGCAATAATAATCATACTTCTCTAAAATCTTCAAGAAGTCATTATACGTAGCCTTTTCCATTCTCAGTGAGTCGAAGACCACGACTTTACCATCCTTTGGAAAGATCATGATACAAATGTAGTGGTCACTATATAGACATAGACGAAAACACATGTTAAGATCACGATTGCCATAATTTATAGTTCAAAATTAAACCATGTCGATAACTTACTTAAAGTGGTGCGGAGCTATTATTAAGTCCTTGCCATGTTGTACATGATTATACATGGCTCGTCCAATGTATGCCGCCATTACCTTCATTTTCTTTCTCTGATTCCGTTTGACGCCTTTCTCAAATTCAGCATCGTCCAAGTCTTTGTATTCTTCTCCATGCCTCCGAGCAACTACTTTGTAGCGAGCTTGGGATATCATCAACGGGTCAAGAAACCCTGTCTTAAATTGTTTCTTCTTATCATCCATGTATTGCATCCTACGTGTAATAGTGTTAATCGTTAGACTCTCGTTTATGTGTGCGTGTACAAAACTAACAAATATGAAAGTTTAGAGGTACTTACAAGCAAAAGAGGGTTAAGTAGTTGGTTTCCATCCTTTGTCGGTGGTACAACGACCAGAGATCGTCAAAGAATAAATGCCGCACAGGATCTATATGATCATTGCTCCAAAATGCATCTTCTGGCACAACAAATGTGAAGTCCTCGAGTTTGTATTTGTTGCTAGCCACCATGTACCACTCATGCATTCTAATCTCCGGAGTCGACAACTTAGAAAGTTGCACCGTCAAGAACGGCCTCCCATTCACAAATTTTGGAGGAACATCCTCCTTCTTGTATACCGAGATATTGGTTTTAAGACGTAATGATTCTCGAGTATGAATCATTCCATCTTCTTCCCATACTTCGAAATTGTCTATTTGGGACCGTGTGCCTACTCCATGAGATGCTGATTCCGCTTTTGATTGATTTGTCATAACTCTCTGCAATTTATGCAGGTAGCGTGCCACTGATTCTGACGGTTTCTTGACATCGTCAGTGGCGATTCGCTTATGAATTTTCTTTGAAATAGTTGGCCCTTCAACATTGGTGCCAACCTTTGGTTCCTTTTTTATGTTGACGTCGACATTCTGAGGAACAATTTTTTCTACGTCCCCCTCGTCGAGTTCCTTCGCAAGAGGCGATATGATTGTTTCAACGATTTTTTTGGAGGTCGGTGTCATATTTTCCTGCACCATGGGGTGTGGAATGATCGAACTATCTTTTTGTTGCATTCGTGTTGAATTCGGCTCATCACCCAACTTGATGTCGCGTCGATGCCAAAGGACCAACTCGTTCATTGCCTCCTGCAAAGTTATGATCCCCTCAACTGGAAAATCTATCTCCCAATCTTCACAACCACTGTCTGTGATTTCTAGAACTTGGACCACAGCATAGTGTGGCGGGACAGGATTATCCTTGTAGTTAACAAGTCCTGGTTTTACTAAACCAATAGCAGCTTGCTTTGTTTTTGTCCCAGATCGATTGATTGGAATATGAAGAAAGCAAGGCTTGTCCTCAACAATATCGTCTACAGCGTACTTGGTCAAGTCTTGCACAGATCCTACGCTGCTAGGGACTATAGGTGGACTCATGTGGCTTGGCTTGAGTTCAAATGATATGCATTCTGTTTTCTTCATTTTGTTCATCACGTCATTAATAGCCTTTTGTACCCTTTCATCAATAGTCTCTTCAAGGGTCCTTTTCGACTTCTCGTGTTTCCTATATGACGACGCATACTCTGGAAACGCCTCTCTCCAGGAAATCTTAGAAGAGATTCCTCGAGCCCGTCCAGTGTGTTCAGCATTGCCTAGTGCTGCAGTTAGTATGCCATTCTCCCTTCGAGGCTTAAATTCTCCTTTTTTTCTCTTATCTGCATATTCTTGAATTTTTGTCGAAACTTCGCCTACCAATTCTGGATGCAAAAGTTTGCCGTCCTCACTCAAACCTGCCCGACCTAAGATCCAACGAATAGCTCGCTCATCGATATCTTTTAATATTGGGTCCAAAGTGCCGTTAGCTATAGCTTCATCGATTATCCTGTTCCACTGCACAACTTTATGGTGATATCCGGTTGACCCCAGGCGATGGGGGTGTTTGTTCATCTTTGCTCTCTGAGAATTAGTTTCGCCCAGTTCTTTGGCCTTCAGTTCGGTCTTCTGACGAACAAATTCCTCCCACTGAGCTTGAGTGATTTTCCCCATTTTCTTGGGCGAAGGAACCTTATTCTTCTTAACAAATTCCCTATTCATCTCGGCCTTCCACCCACGAAACATCTTGGCCATAGCAGAGAGCATCGACTTCCTTACTGCATCCTCTGTGCCTTTTGGGAACTTGAATGACTCAGACAACTTAGCCCATAGCTTATTGCGGGTGTCTTCATCTAAATCCTTCCATTTTTGAAGTGTGATTGGCACTATATCTCTAAAAGTAGACCCGCAGGAATTTCGAAACTTTGTAACCATGTCAAGTGGTTCTTCAGGAAACCCCTCTGCATTTAGTTTTGTTACGTACATAACTGCACCTTCTTTCATCTGATTCGGACCTCGTCGCCCTCGTTTCCGCTTATGTGAAACAGATGATTCAGGCATCGGAGCATCCTCCGTGTTTCGTGTAGAACATGCATCCTCTTTCTTCTCTTCATTTGAAATCTATATAGTGAAACAATTAATGGCCTTTCATATATGAACATTATTTTAGAATATAGTCGGCATATTTCTATTTACCTCTTCATCGTTGGGAATATAGTCGGCATCAAGCTCATCTGGTGTTTTTTCTTCCTTGGAGGTATAGGAGTACAAGGATTGTCGTCACTAGAACTATCCTCCCCGCTCCCTTCACCGGAGCTGCTCGTTGTCTGCCATTCAAGTTTGTTCGCGTCTTCATCAACTTTGTTAGACGCACCGGTGCAGACCACATCCATACTAGGCTGCTCGTTGTCTGCCATTCAAGCTGGTTCCATCGATAAAGGGATATACTGTTAGTCTGATATACTGGTTCCATCAATAAGGGAACTTGGAGAAAAGGTGATTCAAAAGAAATCGAGCCCAAACCCGCCTCCGGGGCAGGATCGGGTCGGGAAGCAAGCTCGCAGATAGAAGTGCACTTTCCAATGCAGTTAGACAGAGAAGGCATGGCTGTGATGTTATAATGCTGAAGGACCCCAAGAAGAGATTATGCCCTGTAGTCTACCACTTCCCGTTATTTGTGGGCTTCACCGAGGGCGGGAAACATTTGGTGACATCAAACGACCTTCGGGCTGGGGACGTCTGCGAGCTTGTTAAGGGGTCAAACGATGGTGAGCCGGTGTACTCTGTCCGGATGTGTGGTCACAAAATTTAAAGCCGCCCCGGCTTCATCTGTGCGCTTCTCTTCTCTTATGTCGGCTACTAAGATCACTTAGCACCCCACCTAAGAGAAGAGAAGCACACACATGAAGCCGGGGCGGCTTTAAATTTTGTGACCACACATCCGGACATAGTACACCGGCTCACCATCGTCTGGCCCCTTAACAAGCTCGCAGACGTCTTCAGCCCGAAGGTCGTTTGCTATCACCAAATGTTTCCAGCCATCGGTGAAGCCCACAAATAACGGGAGGTGGTAGACTACAGGGCTTAATCTCTTCTTGGGGTCCTTCAGCATTATAACATCACAACCATGCCTTCTCTGTCTAACTGCATTGGAAAGTGCACTTCTATCTGCGAGCTTGCTTCCCGACCCGATTCAGGCATTCCGCCGATGCCATTCTCCATATAAGTCCCAAACAGAGAATAGGGATGAGGTAGTCAAGATTGTAGGCGCTAGTGCTCAACTACTAGCATCTATAGATATGGACACAAGTCCAAATTTGGTGCTACTCGGCACCATCGATATCACTAGAAAAAAAATACATCAAAGAGATCCACTTCCCAATAGTACTCGAAGATAGTTCATTGACTTGACACTCTCTAAGAGGTTCATACAAAATACATTATCTCTAAGAGTGAAACCTACGATACTCATATCGTGTTGTTTAGGACTAAACATCAACAACCCCTTGACTGGTCGCTATCATACTCAATTCCAAAATATTTTTCCAATATGTCGGCTTGAGTAAGGAGATCTGGGCTTGGGAGTTCCTCCAAATCATCTGCAGCTTCATCATCTTCAGCATATTGCAGGGCTTCATCTTGAATAATTTTAGCCCTCTTGGAGTCAGCATACTTTTTGATGGACAGAGCACACTTCTCAAGCATGTCGCATACATCTCCAATTTGAAACAAAGTGGTCTTAAGTGTGTACACTGATTCCGGTTCACTAGTATCCACAACCCCATCAGTCACTAGACTGCGAATGATGTCAACATGTGTCTCGATGACTCGAACTGAGGTCTCAACCATGTCAAGTGGCTCTTTTTCCATCTCTGAAACTGAAAATGACCAAGTCTCACAATCAAAAGAACAAATGCAACAAAGACAGGGATCAGAGGGAAAACAAGGATGTGGCTTATAGGGCAAAAAGAAGGGTCCAAATAACATTGTCATGGCTATGAACAAGTCAAAGATGGGAGATAAGAACAAGTCTTATAACATAGGGTTGGGAAGCAAAGATAGGTATTCAAAAAACTTAGAAGGGAGATAAGAACAAGTCTTATAACATAGGGAGATAATAACATTGTCATGGCTATGTACTTCCATGATGTATGTGGCCATAAGCACATTTGGCCTAATGATTATCAAACAAAGATAGGTAGTCAAAAAACACTAAAAATGGACTTCATATAAGAAGTAATTGACAACCAAACAATAAGCAATAAGCATATTGACAATATATGTAAGTGAAAATATGCACTTATGAATATGCAAACAATAAGCAATAAGCAATAAACAATAAACAATAAGCAATAAGCAATAAGCATATTGACAATATATGTAACCTTCTCTGTTTGTTTCAAAGGCGGTTCTTCAATTCAAGGACGTTTGCCTAGTGGTCAGGGAATCGAAGGACATGGTGGTCAGGAAGGGCTTAGGGCAAGCACACTAGTCGTCAAACACTGGCAGTGATCCCATTGAGGATAGCAGCAACAGATTATGACCTATATCCAAGCAACGATATATCAAAACGATGGACAAATTAAACTATGACCTATGGACCTTGAAGATGGCGGCGTTAGCCTCGGAGACGGTGGCGTTGAGCTCGGAGACGGCGGCGTTGGCCTCGGAGACGGCGGCGTTGGGCTCGGGGACGGCGGCGTTGGGCTCGGGGACGGCGGTGTGGAGGGCGCCCAGCTCGGAGACGGCGGCGTTGGGCCTCGGGGACGGCGGCGTTGGGCTCGGGGGACGACGTGACCGGCGCCCAGCTCAGAGATGGGGACGGGGACGGCGGCGCTTGGGCTCGGTGACGGCGTGGCGGGCGCTCACAGCTCGGATACGGGGATAGGGACAGCGGCGCAGTATCAGCCTGGCGGCGCAGTATCAGCTCCGGGCGAGAGTTAGGGTTCCTGTTGGAACCACCGAGGCTTTTATATTGTATACACATCACAAGCGGATTTTTAGAAAAAATGCTTGTGATGTATAACATCACAAGCGCTTTTCTATTTTGACCGCCTGTGATATGTAAACTTCACAGGCGGTCGAAATAAAAAAGCGCTTGTGATGTTATACATCACAAGCGGTTTTTCTAAAAATCCGCCTGTGATGTGTATATAGTATAAAAGGCTCGGTGGTTCCAGCAGGAACCCTAACTCCCGGAGCCCGACACGCCGCCAGGCTGCGCACTGTAGCGGCGGCGGATTTTTTTGATCTACGGGGAGAAGGTTTTGTTTTTGAGTTTATTGATTGATTTCAAGAGTTTATGCATATATATGATCTCCGTTTGTTTTTTTTCTCATTTTGATACGATTTTTTGCCTCAATTTTGTAATATAGACCGGAATTGAAGAAAAACTCAGGAATTCCAAGATTTGGACTTGTAGTTGATCTAATTTAAAGATTTTTTATAAAGAGTTGTCTCACCTCAAGGTACCTATATTGCTGCAATCTTGTTTCATTTTCATGCACATTAATTCGTTCATGATTTAGGGATTAAATTCAATTAATTAGGGATATTTTAAATTTTTTGTATCATGTTACATCTCGATATTGACGTTAATCAATATAGGGATAGGTAATGGACCGAGGTTGGATGTACAATGTGCCAAGACCACATCCGTCGTACATTCGAAATTTGAGAAGCTTTATTGAAGCGGCCAAAAAGCACGCGAATTTGCGAAAGAGCAAGGAGATATTATGTCCGTGCATCGACTGTGATAATAAGATAGCTTGGAGAGATACAGGAGTAATCCAATCACATCTGCTAAAAAGAGGGTTTAAAAACAATTACACGATATGGTCAGAACATGGTGAGTTGGATCCGTGTGAAGTGCCTGGTAATGACGAGAGAGTTGTCGGAATTTTAGATCTTAAAGTTGATGGTAAAGTGGATTATATGGATGCTAATCAAGATTTTGAAGAATTTGATTGTGAAGAGATGTTGCGCCATATGGAACCAGAATGTTGAGTTCTGTGGGATCGCAGAAAGGGCTATCTAAAATGGAGGGACTGGAAAGTGCTTCAAAAGAACATTTATATGATGAATCAAAGGGTTGTGACAAAGAGTTTACTACACTGCGTACAGTTCTAGAACTTCTGAAGTTGAAGGCTAGCGCCGGATGGTCTGATACTAGCTTCACAGATCTTTTGAATTTTCTGTCCCAATTACTACCAAAACCCAACAAACTACCAACAAGCACTTATAAAGCGAAGAAGCTTATATCTCCCATAGCTCTGGGTGTGCAAAAAATTCATGCATGTCCGAACCATTGTATTCTGTATCGTGGCGATTTTGAGAACGCATCAAGATGCCCAGTTTGCAATGTCAGTCGATATAAGAAGAGCTACAATCAAGAATGTATAAAAAAATTCCCGAAGAAAAATAAAAACAAGAAATCCACTATTGGACCTGAAAGTGACGATGACACTTTTGATGACATGGATGGGAAAAAGAAGTCAAAGAGCCCAGCTTTGGTGATGTGGTATCTTCCAGTAATTGATCGCTTAAAACGTTTGTTCTCAAATTCTAGGGAGGCTGAGCTTATGCGTTGGCATGCTGAAAATCGCAAGCAGAATAACAAACAGATTCGACACCCTGCTGATGCATCACAATGGAAAAATTTCGATCTTATGTATCCTGAGTTTGCCAAAGAAACCAGAAATGTAAGATTTGCTTTGGGTACAGACGGAATGAATCCATTTGGTGAAAAAAGAAGTGTACATAGCACCTGGCCCGTGACTTTAACGATGTACAACCTTCCATCATGGCTGTGTCACAAAAGAAAGTACATTATGTTGACTATTCTTATTCAAGGTCCGAAATCAGCTGGTGTTGATATTGATGTGTTCCTAGAACCTCTTATGGAAGATATGACAAAGCTCTGGAATGAAGGAGTTAGAATATGGGATGAGTATTGCCATGAGTATTTCAACTTAAGAGCAATTATATTTGTTACCATCCATGATTCTCCCGGTGGCGCCACACTATCAGGGCAAAAGACCAAAGGAAAGAATGGTTGTGTAGTGTGCGTCGATGGAACTGCTTCCATGTACCTTAAATCATCCAAGAAGTTGGTGTTCATGGGACACAGACGGTTCTTGATGAAGCAGCATAAGTACCGAAAGATGAAAGCGGAATTTAACAATCAACTGGAAAGTGAAGGTGCACCAAAGCCTTATAGTGGGAAACTTGTTTTTGAAATTGTAAAGAACATTCATGTTGTATTCGGAAAGGGAAAAAACAAAGGAGAAAAGAGAAAGAGAACTGACCCTTCAACTTACACAACTTTCAAGAAGCAATCAATTTTTTTCAAGTACCTCCCATACTGGAAGGATATGGAAATTTGCCACAGCATTGATTTGATGCATGTAACAAAAAATGTTTTTGACAGCATCATTGGAACCTTGCTGGGCATGCCGAGTAAGACAAAAGACGGACTCAAATCACGCAATGATCTAGTAGATCTTCAAATCAGACCGGAACTTCATCCAGTGGATAGTGGCAAAGGGAAGCCTTACCTCCCCCCAGCTAGCTACAACTTGTCAGTTGAGGAGAGAACAAAGATTTGCAAATGTTTGTGTGGGGTCAAAGTGCCCATAGGTTTCTCATCCAATATCAGCAGACTAGTCAGGATGAAGGACTTGTCTCTATTTGGCTACAACTCTCATGACTGCCATGTGATGATGACGGTGTTCCTCCCAATTGCGGTAAGAGCCCTCGAAACAGAGCATGTCAAAGTTGTCATCACACGCTTGTGTTACTTTTTCAATGCGGTTTCACAAAAAGTAATAGCTTTAGAAGACTTGGACTATCTAAAGGCATACATCATCGAGACTATGTGCAAGCTTGAAATGTGTTTTCCTCCATTTTTTGATATGCAAGTACACCTAATCATACATCTCGTGGATCAGATAAAAATATTAGGGCCACTATATTTACATCATATGTTTCAGTTAGAGCGATACCTGGGAGTATTAAAAGGTTATGTGCGAAATCGCGCTCACCCAGAGGGTTCAATCATGGAGGGATACACTACAGAAGAAGTGATTGAGAGCTGTATAGATTACATCAGTGATGGAACAATGATAGGTGTGCATGTACCTAAACATGAGGGTAAACTATGTGGGAGAGGGAGAATGGGCAAGAAAACTTTTCGCGTTAAGGATTACAAGCTAGTACATTGTGCTCATGGTAGTGTACTACAACATCTCACGATAGCCGAGCCTTACATAGAGGAACACCTGGATGAGCTTCGTAAAGAAAATCAGAACCGCACAGAGGACTGGATCATGAGGGAGCACAAATATCGTTTCAGCGAATGGTTAATGGACAAAAACATCCCATTCGGAGACTCTTTGGAAGAGAAAACAATGAAGAATTTGGCTTCTGGGCCATCGTGTTTTGTAACGTCATGGCGAGCATATGACATCAATGGGTACACATTCTACACTAAATCAAAAGACATGAAAAGTGTTGCACAAAATAGCGGTGTTCGTATCGATGCTTTTGACCTACATGGACAGAAGACCACATATTTTGGATTCATAGAGGAAATATGGGAACTTGATTATGGCCCAAGCATGAAAATACCCTTATTTAAGTGCCAATGGGTACAACATCCCGTGGGGGTGATAGTGGATAACTACGGACTCACACTAGTAAACTTAAAGAAAGTAGGATATAAAGATGACCCGTGGGTTCTCGCCGAATGTGTTGCACAAGTGTTCTATGTACTCGATCCAGCAGATGAGAAGATGCATATAGTTATTTCTGGAAAGCAAAAAATTGTTGGAGTTGAGAATGTGGGAGACCAAGATGAGGAATACAATAAGTGTGAAGAGATGTTCGTCTTTAACGGTCCAGAGAGAATCAAGCGTGTGGAAAAGAAAATTGATAAGAACTTAATGCCATACATGCGGAAAAATGGTAGTTCATGAAAAATTGTATGAATCAAATTGTATTTGTTATCATGTATGATCGACTATGAATTGTGGTTGCCAATTAATTTAAAATCTCTCTAGTTATCTATGTGTAGGGCTGGACGAAATACTCGTGGCTCGATAACTCGCTCGACTCGGCTCGTTAGTAGCTCGGCTCGACTCGGCTCGTTTTAATTTTGTAGCGAGCCAAGCTAGCATTCTAGCTCGGTTCTCTAATGAGCCAGCTCGGGTTAGCTCGTGAGCTAGCTCGCGAGCCAAACGAGCTAAGCCACAACACAAGTTTGTCTAGTCGTTGGTGTCGTCTCATCTCTCATAATCTTGTTTTCTCGTTGTTATGATCTGTGATATGGACATGTGTGGATGTGCCATGTGCTTAAATATTTGTATTATTGCATGGCTACATGTTTGTAGTGTTAAACACTTAAAATATGATTTTCGGTTATACATATATTTATGTACATAGATCTTTATATTTAGTTGTGTGGCTCGCGAGCCTAACGAGCTGGCTCGAGCTTCCTAATGAGCCGAGCCGAGCCAGCTGTTTAGCTCGTTAGTATAACGAGCCGAGCCGAGCTGGCTCGTTACAATAACAAGCTATAACGAGCCGAGCCATAACGAGCCGAGCTGGCTCGATATCCACCCCTATCTATGTGTGCTATTATAATACATTTAAATTGTATTTGCATATTATTGTTAAAAATTAAATATTAATTCATTTAAATTGTATTTGCATATTTCTGTTAAAAATTAAATATTAATTCATTTAAATTGTATTTGCATATTTCTGTTAAAAATTAAAATTATTTTCATATTTAAATTGTATTTTCATATTTTTACAATCACAGGCGGTTTTTTCTTAGGGTCCGTTTGTGAAAAGGATAGAGCACCACAGACGGTCCTAAACAAAAACCGCTTGTGATACTATTATATCACAGGCGTACTGAACCGCCTGGGACATCACAGGCGGTTTTCTAACCGAACCGCCTGTGATGTAAAAAACTGTCACACCCGTTTCCAAGGGCAGAGCCGGGTGCATCGCATATGTGTGCCAGGATCTATTTCCACACATATGTTGACGTCACAAGTGTAATATATCAAAAGAACAATGCATAAAAGCGTAAATAACGATTATATTAACATATTACACTTCGAACAGACATAATGTCTTAACCTTTATTCATCAAAGTACAGCGAAACAAGGACATCCATCCACAGGAAGATGACCGGGGGTATCACTAGACTAGCATCCACGGAGTTCAGCATCATATCTTCATCTGCAAACTTCTGATCAAAATTAAGCAAGGGTGAGCTCACTTATGGTCGGGGCTCAGCAAGTGGGGGAAAAACTAATGCAGGTCTAACAAGGTGAGGCTGAGGTTGAGCAGTAAGCATTTTAGTTGGTCAACATTTTATTAACAACACCTGTCTTACTAATAAGTGTGAATCCCAAGTATCCCATTTAAACAGAGGTATAAGAATATATCAACAACACTTAAGTGAAACCACTTAAGCAAAACCATTGGCAGATCATCGGATCTCGATTTATTTCCATCTTCAAGTTCAATTATCATGTGAGGAGTCCAGGCTGCTCATAACCGTGAGCACGGCTGATATATCAGTTTTACACTCTGCAGAGGTGGCGCATCTTTACCCATGAGTCGCGATTCCCTTTTTGCCCGGGTTAGCTAGACCCGTATTCACTTCCGAGGTGAATGACCAGGGTCTCACTACGAGGCTTCTCCCTAGAGTCCTCATTACGCAAATGCTGGAAATGGTCAAATTGCATAAGGCACACCTACCGTAACCAACTTATAGTCCAGACTACAGGGTAAAGCTTTAAGAACTATGCCCGTATCCAATCTGCCTGAGCCGGAACTATAAGCGCTTGCCAGATGCCCCCATTCCTGTCGACCACGACCAGCACCCAACATAAGACTTCCCTAGTTATTTAGCCAAGACCAGAGCCATGATAGTTCTCATGGTAGCACTGTTTTCCCGGGTGGTCACTCCATGTTCCAATTAATATGCAATAATCTTGTTTAACCATCGGGTTAACAACAATAAAGTAAACTTACCATTTGGAACATTAATATCATAAACATGAGTGACTGCATAAAGTTAAGTTGTAGCAATAGCATAGCTACGAATGTAAAGTATAATTCCCAGGTTTGATCAAGGAATAAGGTTGGAAAGGTTATCTAAATAGGTAACCCGTCAAATTATGCACATATATCCAAAAGAATAAACTTTATTAAATGTATTGTTTGGGATCAAATAGAGTATGCAGAGGGAGAAGTCCACTTGCCTTGCTTATTGAAAACTTGAGGTTCTTCCACGGATAGGAATAGATCTTGATTCTTAACTACTAGATCAACCACTGGATATCACACAAACAAACAAGAAGAACAAACACCACTCAATAACATACAACATTCACCATACGTAAAGCTAAAAGAGAGTCTAACAAAAAGAGCGTTCGCTTTTCAAAAATATTACACGCAAGGGTTATAATAAAAAGGTATTCTTTTCAAAAATGTGTGATCTATACTTTATAAGACAAGATATGATCTTAAAAATATCTTAATTAAATATACAAATATTAGATTCACCAAATTAATCCTTTATAAAACGTCATATGTGATATGTCTACGATTAAGATGATAAAACAAGTTATAACAATATTAAACCTTTATAACCTTTTAGAGAAGATATATGTTATATATATATATATCTAAGGTTAATGAGCTACTAATCACGTTATTAATTTTAGAAGCATTATGGAACATATTATAAATATTGTTAACCATTTACTTATGACAATTTAAGATATAAGTCTAAATAGGTTTTATGTGAAAAGATTATTATCATTAAACATCTATTTATGGAAAGTTATGATATATGCCTTAAATGAACTTTTATGTAGGAGACAATGAACAAACAATTATATTTTATTTTTATTAGAAAGTACATGGCCTATATTATTATATTCAAAGTAAATATATAAAGTAACATTTTAAGTTATAAAAGAACTTAAACTCTTATTACTTTATTTTATCCTTTAGGAAAAGCTAAGTGATTCGTTTATAATGTGGACTAAATTCTATAAAATCATTAATCATGCCATAAATCTAGTTAAGAACAAATTGACTATAGGTTGGATTAATAAATTATGATAAATGATAATTAATCTATTAATTCTCTTTAGTTCTAAATTAGGAATAATTGATCCAATTCATTAAAAAGGAAAATATGTTCAACAATATTTAATCTATTATTTTAGTTACGTGGGTGAATTAAGCTATATTAATATTATTAGAAATCTCTATCTCGCATATTCATATCTAAATATGAAATACTTGAATATAAATCTGAATCATAAAAAGGTAATCCTATAATTATTTATTTAGTACATTTGATTAAGAAAAGGTGATCTATAAATATTTTTAACTTCATAATTAGAAACTATGCATAAATTTATTATAACATCACAAATCAGATTTAAATTATGAAAGTGTATGAACAGTTGGAAACACTAATTAAAATTGCTTATCATATAATTGTGAAACTAACAAAACTGTTTCTATTTTATTTAGCTTTCTAATATACATTTTATTATAAAAACTGTAACAAGAACCTACACATAAATAAAGGTAGATTAAGAATTTAAAACCTATAGATTATAACAAACATAATACAGACTAATTTTCAAAAACATGTAAATTGTTGCAACTATAAATTTAAATTGTTTAGCGCACTAACACAAAGCTAGCAAAGTATTTTTTAAATTTATTTAGATCTCAAATATGCATTTCAAAATAGGAAAATTGTCGCAGAGTCATATACACTATTATTTGTAGAAGCTAGAAAGTAGCAATTAATTTGATGTCGTCTTCTACCTTGTTCGCAACAGTAGAGAAGGCAGAGGGTGGCTTCGACAAACGACGACAAGGGCGATCTGTCGAGCTGAACGAACATGGGTAGCGTCGTGACGTGGCTGCATTAGGGACTCGACGGGGCAAGGCTTCAAACGTGGTGCTCCGGCGTCAGGCGCGGTCGTGGCGCGAGGATGGTCATGATGCAGGTAAGGATCATCAGCGCAGCAGGAAGTCCCAGCGACGATGCAGCATGGCGTGGCTCGACGAGGCAGCATCAGGCGCGACAGAGCAGCAAACAGTCACGACAACCATCAACGAGCGAGGTGCGAGCAGGGCGAGTGGGTAGGGGCGAGGAGAGACGAGGCTTGGAGTTTGCCGGAATCGCGTTCCAGTAAACCGCAACGTACGGCCTCACGGCTGTCACGCGGACAGAGAGCGAGAGGCACGCGAGGAGAAAGTGAAGGCTGTGAACGTACACGATGGAGCTCGGGTTCGTGATTTATAGCGACGAGGGAGAGCGAACGGTGCCAGAAGGGGAAGAACGCCCGGGCTTGGCTTCAAGGCGTCATTAATGGCGTGAGGGAGTAATGGGGGAGGAAACGGACGCATTGAAGCACCATTACAGGCGAGGGAAGAAACGGACGCGGAGCTTCGATCGGTTCGGTCCTCGGTCGGGCTTCTGGCGGCTCGGGTCGCCTGGGTGGCATCGGCGTTGCTCGGCGCTGGGCGCGTAGGGGCGGAGTCGCGTCGGGCTGTGGCTCGGGCGCGGCTGGTGTGGGCGCTCGACATGGGATGGGAGAGCGCGGGCGCTGTACGGTCGAGCTGAGAGGACGCAACGAACATCGAACCAGACGTGAGGTTGGAGAAGCTTGTATCCATATGGGCCCACATGCAAGAGACTAAAGAGGGAGAGAGAGTGAGTGGGGCATGTGAACGTGGGGGTGGGGCTGGATACAAGAGCAGGTTGGCCTCTGGGCTAGCCGAGAGAGCCGTCCAGGCTTTAGTTTTCCATTTTTTTTAATTTTCAAATTGTTTTTTTAATAGATGTGTACGTGAGTGTGTGTTGTTTTTTTTATTTTCTCTCCTAAAAAAATATATAATTGAAATATTTTTTTTAAAAAAATATATATTTTCATAAATGAATACATCGTTTTTTAATTAAAACATGATTTTAGACAAACTTCTATTATTTTAATAATTTGGGCTCAACAAAAGGTTAAATTAAATAAACATGAAATCTTTGCAAGGCATTACAAATATAAATCACGCTTCAATATGAATGCATCAAACACTTGACAAAATTTTATTTATTAAAGAAATTGTATAATTTAACCAAATTCATTATTTGGCAACGTAAATATTTCTCTTTTCTGTTGGAAATTAATAATTCAAACTGTGTTTCCTTTATTGATAGATTTAGGGTGTTACAAAATCTACCCCTCTAAAAGAAATCTCGTCCTCGAGATTAAGAAAGGCTAGCACGAAAGCAAAGGAGATACATGGTTATTTGTAGGTTTTTAGTTCACATTGAACTCTTCTAAACTTAAGGAACTTATTGTTTCTTCGCTCCGCAATGACTACAAATCAAGCGATCTTCATCATCGTACTTATAACTGGTTGGTCTTCTGGATTATTGTTTGGGTCTCGCTTCACCGTCTTCTTCTTTAGTTGGTCTAGACGCTTCTTGGGGCATTCACGAATAATATGTTCTTTATTTTTCAGTAGTAGCAAGCACCTCTTGCTTTGAGTTCTTTACGAGTCAACTTTGCTTGACCAACCGGGGATGAGGGATGATTGGGGTCTGTATCTCATATAGCTGAGTCTGGCTTGACTCTTCTGTTTGGGTATCCATGTGTTTCGGGGCTTTTGCTTGTGGTTGAGGTGGACTACTCATGTATCCAAACATTTTTCTATTCCTTTTGTTGTTCTTCACGATGTTGATAGAAGTTTCTGTGCATTTTGGTTCACATCCCATGTCTGGAGACTGAGATAGCTTTATCTCGGAGGTGATCTGTAGTGAACTCTTCTCAGGACAGTTACGGAAGTAATGACCTTCGCGTCCACATTGATAGCAAGCTTTTCTTGAAGTTATTTCTTGACTTTTTCCATGTTTCCCTTTTTGTTTCTTGGATCTGATGCGACGACGAGGCTGAAACTGTGTGCAAGTAATAGTCCATCCATCAATGTAACACTCCTGTGTTTCTTCTTGGGGCTGGGCATCCTTGTGATGTTTCCTTTCTGGAATACTTTGCAATTCATCAACTGACAGTGCATTAGGTATGAGAGAATCTGCTATTAGTTGTTCTTGGGGAGACATCTGTCTGTTTATGCCAGAAAATAAAATCCGGTTCTTCTGTTTTACAGTTTCACTTTCGTTTGTACTGATCTCGCGACAAGGAATTCCATAGTACTCACAACAACAACATGTTCCAAGGTCACTTGTTTGTTGGTTTGGTTGTGCATCCTTTTGTGTCTTGAATGTCTGTTCATCAGCTATTTTATTTATAGTGTTGTTTTGACTTGTCAACACACCGCATTCTTTGCATTTAGTGACATCACTTGTAGTTGACATTCCAAGGTCTGACATCTGTATGGGTATGCAAGAATGGAAGGGACGAAAGGGTTGAGTAAAGACAGATTATAGAGAGCAGAGAAAACCCATTTATCTAAGGTTTTACCTAGCTAATTGATGTCTTTGTGGACAAAAGTCACACAATATACCAACAATCATTTCAAAGAAGCAAATCAATCATGAACACAAAGGACAATGAACTCAAGCATACCAGCACAACACTATCCAATTCTACTTATTCAACCAAAACAAAGGTGAGACAAGGTTTGGAATAAGAAAGATATTATAAAGTCAAGGAGTCAGATAAGAATTATCAAGGAGTTAGACAAGACATATTTGTCGGTGGCCAATAGTGAAATAAGATAATCATGAACTATTAAAGTTAGGATAAATGATATAACCAAGGATATAAAGTGAGTTAGGGAGAAAGCATTATCAAGGAGTAGAGAGCCAAAGGTTTCATACATCAAGGTAGATATTGCACAAGGGTGGCAATACAATGGCACGAAAGCAAAAGTATAAGAATTCAATAGGGAGAAAGCATTATCAAGGAGAAAAGTAGAGATGCAAAAGTTTAATATATCAAGGTAGATATTGTCCAAGGATGACAATACAAAGGCATGAAAACAAAAGTATAAGAAGTCAAGGGTTATATAGCAATATTAGGGATTAGAAAACCACTATAATATAATGTCGTCTTTACCGATCTAGTCGAAAATCTTAATACTAAAGAACAATCCTATCAACCTAGCCAAGAAGTCAAATAATAGATCCAGGGGATCCATAACAAAACTTCTTGCAGAGTGGGGATAAGACAGAGAATGGGGCATCTTTCATAGCTTCTAAAGGGTTTCTTCCGGTAGACTTCACTTCAAGTTCCACAATCCTAACTTGATCATCTTGTAGTGCTTCCGAGTAGAGTCTTCTGATAGACCAAAATCAGACTAGAAGAGTTGAAAATAAAAGAGACGAGTTTTAATATAAAGTAAGTTTTTATGGAGGAAACTATATCAGGCTTTGAAAGACTGACTGGGCTTTCCATTTCTAACTAATCTAGCGACCTACGGTCACATTGCTTTGATACCACTTCTGTCACACCCGTTTCTGAGGGGGCAGAGCCAGGTGCATCGCATATGTGTGCCAGGATCTATTTCCACACATATGTTGACGTCACAAGTGTAATATATCAAAAGAACAATGCATAAAAGCGTAAATAACGATTATATTAACATATTACACTTCGAACAGACATAATGTCTTAACCTTTATTCATCAAAGTACAGCGAAACAAGGACATCCATCCACAGGAAGATGACCGGGGGTATCACTAGACTAGCATCCATGGAGTTCAGCATCATATCTTCATCTGCAAACTTCTGATCAAAATTAAGCAAGGGTGAGCTCACTTATGGTCAGGGCTCAGCAAGTGGGGGAAAAACTAATGCAGGTCTAACAAGGTGAGGCTGAGGTTGAGCAGTAAGCATTTTAGTTGGTCAACATTTTATTAACAACACCTGTCTTACTAATAAGTGTGAATCCCAAGTATCCCATTTAAACAGAGGTATAAGAATATATCAACAACACTTAAGTGAAACCACTTAAGCAAAACCATTGGCAGATCATCGGATCTCGATTTATTTCCATCTTCAAGTTCAATTATCATGTGAGGAGTCCAGGCTGCTCATAACCGTGAGCACGGCTGATATATCAGTTTTACACTCTGCAGAGGTGGCGCATCTTTACCCATGAGTCGCGATTCCCTTTTTGCCCGGGTTAGCTAGACCCGTATTCACTTCCGAGGTGAATGGCCAGGGTCTCACTACGAGGCTTCTCCCTAGAGTCCTCATTACGCAAATGCTGGAAATGGTCAAACTGCATAAGGCACACCTACCGTAACCAACTTATAGTCCAGACTACAGGGTAAAGCTTTAGGAACTATGCCCGTATCCAATCTGCCTGAGCCGGAACTATAAGCGCTTGCCAGATGCCCCCGTTCCTGTCGACCACGACCAGCACCCAACATAAGACTTCCCTAGTTATTTAGCCAAGACCAGAGCCATGATAGTTCTCATGGTAGCACTGTTTTCCCGGGTGGTCACTCCATGTTCCAATTAATATGCAATAATCTTGTTTAACCATCGGGTTAACAACAATAAAGTAAACTTACCATTTGGAACATTAATATCATAAACATGAGTGACTGCATAAAGTTAAGTTGTAGCAATAGCATAGCTACGAATGTAAAGTATAATTCCCAGGTTTGATCAAGGAATAAGGTTGGAAAGGTTATCTAAATAGGTAACCCGTCAAATTATGCACATATATCCAAAAGAATAAACTTTATTAAATGTATTGTTTGGGATCAAATAGAGTATGCAGAGGGAGAAGTCCACTTGCCTTGCTTATTGAAAACTTGAGGTTCTTCCACGGATAGGAATAGATCTTGATTCTTAACTACTAGATCAACCACTGGATATCACACAAACAAACAAGAAGAACAAACACCACTCAATAACATACAACATTCACCATACGTAAAGCTAAAAGAGAGTCTAACAAAAAGAGCGTTCGCTTTTCAAAAATATTACACGCAAGGGTTATAATAAAAAGGTATTCTTTTCAAAAATGTGTGATCTATACTTTATAAGACAAGATATGATCTTAAAAATATCTTAATTAAATATACAAATATTAGATTCACCAAATTAATCCTTTATAAAACGTCATATGTGATATGTCTACGATTAAGATGATAAAACAAGTTATAACAATATTAAACCTTTATAACCTTTTAGAGAAGATATATGTTATATATATATATATATCTAAGGTTAATGAGCTACTAATCACGTTATTAATTTTAGAAGCATTATGGAACATATTATAAATATTGTTAACCATTTACTTATGACAATTTAAGATATAAGTCTAAATAGGTTTTATGTGAAAAGATTATTATCATTAAACATCTATTTATGGAAAGTTATGATATATGCCTTAAATGAACTTTTATGTAGGAGACAATGAACAAACAATTATATTTTATTTTTATTAGAAAGTACATGGCCTATATTATTATATTCAAAGTAAATATATAAAGTAACATTTTAAGTTATAAAAGAACTTAAACTCTTATTACTTTATTTTATCCTTTAGGAAAAGCTAAGTGATTCGTTTATAATGTGGACTAAATTCTATAAAATCATTAATCATGCCATAAATCTAGTTAAGAACAAATTGACTATAGGTTGGATTAATAAATTATGATAAATGATAATTAATCTATTAATTCTCTTTAGTTCTAAATTAGGAATAATTGATCCAATTCATTAAAAAGGAAAATATGTTCAACAATATTTAATCTATTATTTTAGTTACGTGGGTGAATTAAGCTATATTAATATTATTAGAAATCTCTATCTCGCATATTCATATCTAAATATGAAATACTTGAATATAAATCTGAATCATAAAAAGGTAATCCTATAATTATTTATTTAGTACATTTGATTAAGAAAAGGTGATCTATAAATATTTTTAACTTCATAATTAGAAACTATGCATAAATTTATTATAACATCACAAATCAGATTTAAATTATGAAAGTGTATGAACAGTTGGAAACACTAATTAAAATTGCTTATCATATAATTGTGAAACTAACGAAACTGTTTCTATTTTATTTAGCTTTCTAATATACATTTTATTATAAAAACTGTAACAAGAACCAAGAGCCCTTGGATCGGTTTTCTAGGTACAATAAACGGCTAAGGGCATGTACAACCCTATTAATATGTGGTCTCATGAGGCGTCTCTAGTGGTTTAATTGAAAAAAAATACAAGAGACAGACTCTTCGTGAATAGTCTGTCTCTACATGATTCTTCATAAATATTATCTCTTAATTTATGGTCTAGGGGTTCAGGGTTGTATCATGCAGTCTTGTACTTTGGAAATCGAACCAGCGTCTCAGGACTGTACATGCTCTATAGAATCCTGAGCTCTTAAATCATTAATGCAGTTAAGAGACAATATATATAGAAAGTTGTGAAGAGATGGACTCTTTATGAAGAGCCTGTCTCTTAATTTTTTCCACTTAACCCCTAGACACTTTTTAAGAGACCACTCAATTAATGAAAATTGACATACCATAAGGGCTAGTTTCAAAATTTAAATCTCCTTCAAAATTGAAGGGAATTGAGAAGAAATTAGTTCATTCCCCTCTTAAACCTCTTTAATCCTAAAGAAGTTTTGAGTTTCTAAACTAGCCCTAAGTATGAGTACGATGACCACTCGCTTAATGGTACCTCCGTATATTGCTGGGAATATGGGTCGGGCTTTTCGGGCCAGCACGAGTGTCGGTGTTTCGAAACCCGGGGGGTCCCTGGATCGACGAGTGAATTGTCGCCGCGTGCCCCAGCCCAGATGGGTCGACACGAGGCGGAACGCAAAGGGGGGAAAGGAAGCAGCCGGAGGGAGGCAGGCGTAAGAGAGCGGATCCCGCGGCCTTCGTGTTAGCCCCGCGCCTGAGTCACGTGCGCTTGCAGTAGGGGGATACAAGCGTCCACGCGGGAGTGGGAGCGAGCGGCCTTGCGCGAGCGTCGTCCCGTCCTTCTCCGCGCGGGCCAACCCTCTGTAAGAGGGCCATGGTCCTTCCTTTTATAGGCGTAAGGAGAGGATCCAGGTGTACAATGGGGTGTGTAGCAATGTGCTAACGTGTCTAGCGGTGTTGAGCTAGCGCCCTAAGTACATGCCATCGTGGCAGCCGGAGAGGTCTTGGCACCCGGTTCGTGTGGTGTCGTGGCCGTCGGAGGAGCGCTGGAGCCTGGCGGAAGGACAGCTGTCGGGGCTGTTGAGTCCTTGCTGACGTCCTCTTGCTTCCGTAAGGGGGCCGAGAGCCGCCGTCGTCACAGAGCGTGCGGGGCGCCACCATTGCCTATCTGGCGGAGCGAGCCAGATGGGACGCCGGTCTTGTTCCCCGTAGCTTGAGTCAGCTTAGGGTAGGGTAATGATGGCGCCTCCTGTCGACGTGGTCGGTCCGCGCCCTAGGTTGGGCGATGTGGAGGCTCCTTCGAGGTCGAGGTCGAGTCTGTCTTCCGTGGCCGTGGTCGAGTCCGAGCCCCTGGGTCGGGCGAGGCGGAGACCGTCGGCTGAGGCCAGGGCTGAGTCCGAGCCCTGGGGTCGAGCCCATGTCTGAGCCCTGGGGTCGGGCGAGGCGGAGTTCGTCGTCTTCCGGGGCTGAGCCCGAGTCCGAGCCCTGGGTCGGGCGGAGCGGAGTTCGCCGTCTTCCGGGGCTGAGCCCGAGTCCGAGCCCTGGGTCGGGCGGAGCGGAGTTCGCCGTCTTCCGGGGCTGAGCCCGAGTCCGAGCCCTGGGTCGGGCGGAGCGGAGTTCACCGTCTTCCGGGGCTGAGCCCGAGTCCGAGCCCTGGGTCGGGCGGAGCGGAGTTCGCCGTCTTCCGGGGCTGAGCCCGAGTCCGAGCCCTGGGTCGGGCGGAGCGGAGTTCGCCGTCTTCCGGGGCTGAGCCCGAGTCCGAGCCCTAGGGTCGAGCGAGGTGGAGTTTCCTATGACGCCCAAGGCCGACCTTGGCTGCTGTCAGCCTCACTTTGTCGGGTGGCTCAGCAGTCAGAGCGGCGTAGGCGGCGCTGTCCTCTTGTCAGACCGGTCAGTAGAGCGGCGAAGTGACTGCGGTCACTTTGGCTCTATCGACTGGAGGGCGTGCGTCAGGATAAAGGTGTCAGGCCACCTTTGCATTAAATGCCCTTGCGATTTGGTCGGCCGGCGTGGCGATGTGGCCAAGGTTGCTTCTCGGTGAAGACTGGGCCTCGGGCGAGCTAACATTGTGCCCGTTGTTGGAGGGGGGTCCTCGGGCGAGACGTAGGTTCTCCGAGGTCGGCTTCCCTTGCCCGAGGCTAGGCTCGGGCGAGGCACGATCGTGTCCCTTGAATGGACTGATCCTTGATTTAATCGCACCCATCAGGCCTTTGCAGCTTTGTGCTGATTGGGGTTACCAGCTAAGATTTAGGGGCCTTGAGGGTACCCCAAATTATGGTCCCCAACAGTAGCCCCCGAGCCTCCAAGGGAGTACTAATACTCGCTTGGAGGCTTTTGCCGCACTTTTTTGCAAGGGGACCAGCCTTTTTCGGTTGCATTCTGTTCCGGTGGGTACGCGCGAGCGCACCCGCCGGGTGTAGCCCCCGAGGCCTCGGAGGAGTAGTTTTACTCCTTCGAGGTCTTAGTGCATTTCGCAACACTTCGGCTAGTCTAGTTGTTCCCTCATGCGAGCTGGCCGTAGCCCGAGTGCACGGTCGGGTCCCAAGTTCTCGGGCTGGTATGTTGACGCTGTCAACAGTTTGTCCGGAGCCGGATTTGCGAGAGCAGCCCCCGAGCCTCTGCACAGGGCGAGAGGACGGTCAAGGACAGACTCGTCTTTTTTACATACGCCCCTGCGTCGCCTTTCTGCAAGGAGGGGGGGAAGCGCCATGTTGTCCTCGGAGGGCGCCGAACATGGTGTCTCCGGTGAGCTGCTGGCGGGTAATCCGAGCGGACGTCCGTGCCCCATTTGTTAGGGGTCGGCTAGAGGCCCAGAGGCGCGCCCAAAAGTACCTGCGGGTGATCTGCCAGACCCGGTCCCCTGTCGATGGGGTTCGAGGGCTCGATGCCTCCCTCTGATGGGATTCCGTTACAAGATCGTTCCCGCTGGTCTCGGAAATGTCCTAGGGTACCTCGGGAGCGTAGCCCGAGCCTTGGTTATGTATCGAACGTACCCATGGTCATCCCTCGCTCTGTGTCTGAGGCGACTGTGAACCCTTCGAGGGCCAGCCTACGAACCCCTGATCAGTAGTGGGCGCGGAGCCCGAGTGGCCTGAGGCGACCGTTGAACCCTTCGAGGGGCCGGCCATCGAACCTCTGACCAGTAGTGGGCGCAGAACCCAATCGATCTGAGGCGGCCGTTGAACCCCTCCGAGGGGCCGGCCTTCGAACCTCTGATCAGTAGGGAGGCTCGGAGCCTGTTTCCTTCACGGAGAAGGGTACTTTTCGGGGTATCCCCCTTTCTGAAAGGGAAATGTGCCCTTGGGCCATTTCTAAGTATTTTGGTGATTGAGTGCCAACACAAGTGATTAAATGTGAATCTATGCCCATGGATGGACAAAGTGCAAATCAAGAGTAAAGGTATGTTTCTAAGCTTTAGTACATTGGTTTTGTGTTCTAATATACTTATCTAAGTGTTAGAAACAGAAAGAAGAAGAAAAGAGAATAGTTGGCTGTGTACAGCCAAGAGGCTGTTTCGGTCTGGGGCACCGGACTGTCCGGTGGTGCACCGGACAGTGTCCGGTGCGCCAGGCTGGCTCGAGCGAAGTGGCCGCTCTCGGGAATTCGACGACGGCGTACGGCTAAAATTCACCGGACTGTCCGGTGTGCACCGGACTGTCCGGTGAGCCAACGGTCGGCCGGGCCAACGGTCGGCCGCGGAATCTGCGCGCGACACGTGGTCGGGCCAACGGTCGGAAGGGGGCACCGGACTGTCCGGTGTGCACCGGACATGTCCGGTGCGCCAACGGCTCCCAGATCTGCAACGGTCGACTTCGCCATTTAAGGAAGGAAATCGGGCACCGGACAGTGTCCGGTGTGCACCGGACTGTCCGGTGCGCCCGATGACAGAAGGCAAGATCAGCCTTCCAGAATTGCTCTCAACGGCTCCTAGCTGCCTTGGGGCTATAAAAGGGACCCCTAGGCGCATGAAGGAGTACACCAAGCAACCTTAGAGCATTCTTGATCATCCACACTCAGTCTTTGCGCATTCGTTTGTCATTCTCAGTGATTCGAGCTCCGTTCTAGTGAGAACTTTGAGATAGTCTTTTGAGCTCGATTCTTGGCCGTGTGTGTGCGCATTTTGCTGTGGATTTGTGTGTGTTGCTTCCCTCCCTTACTCCGTGCTTCTTTGTGAACTTTAAGTGTAAGGGCGAGAGACTCCAATTTGTGGAGATTCCTCGCAAGTGGGATAAAGATAAGCAAAGCAAAACACCGTGGTATTCAAGTGGGTCTGTGGACCGCTTGAGAGGGGTTGATTGCAACCCTCGTCCGTTGGGACGCCACAACGTGGAGTAGGCAAGCGTTGGTCTTGGCCGAACCATGGGATAACCACCGTGTCATCTCTGTGATTGATCTTTGTTGGTTATTGTATTTTGTTGAGGATTCTATCTAGCCACTTGGCAATTATTGTGCTAACGATTAACCAAGTTTTGTGGCTTAAGTTTTCAAGTTTCACAGGATCACCTATTCACCCCCCCTCTAGGTGCTCTCAATTGGTATCGGAGCCGTTCTCTTCAAGAAAGGGACTAACCGCCCGAAGAGATGGATCCTAAAGGCAAGGGGATGGTGATCAACGACAAGGAAAAGGAGTCCTTCGTCAACGAGCCCAATGATGACAAGCTCACCGACTCAGGCTCAGGCCACAAAAGAAAAGACGGGAGAAAGAAGAAGGCAAGGCGCATCAAGGAAATTGTCTACTACGACAGCGACGAATCTTCCTCCTCCCAAAAGGACGACGACGACTACGATAAACGAAAGACGGTTAACTCAAACTTTTCTTTCGATTATTCGCGCATCCCGCATAGTTCAAATGCTCAATTGCTTCCCATTCCACTTGGCAAGCCCCCTCACTTTGATGGAGAGGATTACGGATTTTGGAGCCACAAAATGCGTACTCACCTATTTTCTCTCCATCCAAGCATTTGGGAGATTGTGGAAAGTGGAATGAAATTTGATAGCTCGGATAGCCCTATGTTTATTAATGAACAGATTCATAGAAATGCACAAGCTACTACTGTATTGCTAGCCTCTTTGTGCAGGGACGAGTATCACAAGGTGAGCGGCTTGGACAATGCCAAGCAGATCTGGGACACCCTCAAGATCTCTCATGAGGGAAACGACGTCACCTTGCTCACCAAAATGGAGTTGGTGGAAGGCGAACTTGGACGGTTCGCGATGATAAGGGGGGAGGAGCCGACGCAAACATACAACCGGCTCAAGACCCTTATCAACAAAATAAGGAGCTACGGGAGCACGTGATGGACGGACCACGACGTCGTCCGCCTAATGCTAAGGTCATTTACCATTCTTGATCCTCATTTGGTGAACAATATACGTGAAAATCCCAGGTACACCAAGATGTCGCCCGAAGAAGTTCTTGGGAAATTCGTTAGTGGGCGAATGATGATTAAGGAGGCAAGGTACGTGGACGACGCCTTGAATGGTCCGATCAACGAGCCGCAACCCCTTGCTCTCAAAGCAACACGAAGCAAGGAGGCGCTACCTAGCAAGGTGGCACAGTTTGAGGCGGCCGGACTTAATGATGAAGAGATGGCTCTCATCATCAAAAGATTCAAGACGGTGCTTAAAGGTCGCAAGGGACAGCCAAGCAAGACCAAAGCCAAGGGGAAGCGCTCATGCTTCAAATGCGGTAAGCTTGGTCATTTTATTGCTAACTGTCCCGACAATGATAGTGATCAGGATCAAGGGAACAAGAGGGAGAAAAAGAAGAACTATAAGAAGGCAAAGGGCGAGGCTCATCTGGGCAAGGAGTGGGATTCAGACTGCTCTTCATCCGACTCCGACAATGAAGGACTCGCCGCCACCGCCTTCAACAAGTCATCCCTCTTCCCCAACGAGCGTCACACTTGCCTCATGGCAAGGGAGAAGAAAGTAAGCACTCATAATACTAGTACTTATGCTTCTTCAAGTGAGGATGAGTCTAGTGATGATGATGAGATAGATTACTCATGCTTATTCAAGGGATTAGATAGAACCAAGGTAGACAAAATTAATGAATTGATTGATGCCTTGAATGATAGGAATATACTTTTAGAAAAGCAAGAGGATTTGTTGTATGAAGAACATGATAAATTTGTAGAAGCTCAGAAATCTCTTGCTCTAGAAATTAAGAGGAATGAAATGCTCTCTAGTGAATTATCTTCTTGTCATGAAACCATTGCTACTTTAAAAAGTGTTAATGATGACTTAAATGCTAAACTAGAAGTAGCTAGTAAATCTAATTCTTGTGTAGAACATGTTGAGATTTGCACTAGGTGTAAAGATTTCGATGTTGATGCTTGTAGTGATCATTTAGTTTCAATTTCCAAATTAACTGAGGAATTGGCTAGTCTTAATGCCCAACTTAAGACTAGCAAGAATGAATTTGATAAACTAAAATTTGCAAGGGATGCCTACACGATCGGTAGACACCCCTCAATTAAGGATGGACTTGGCTTCAAGAGGGAAGCCAAGAACTTAACAAGCCATAAGGCTCCCATTCCCACTAAGGAGAAAGGGAAGGCCCCTATGGCTACTAGTGCTAAAAAGAACCATGCCTTTTTGTATCATGATAGGAGACAAACTAGAAATGCTTATAGGAGTTATAATGCTTACAATGATTTTTCTCATGCTATGTTTGCTTCTAGTTCTTCATATGTGCATGATAGAAATGTTGGTAGAAGGAATGTTGTTCATAATATGCCTAGAAGAGATGTTGTTAATATTCCTAGGAAAGTTAATGAGCCTTCTACAATATATCATGCTTTGAATGCTTCCTTTGCAATTTGTAGAAAGGATAGAAAGGTAATTGCTAGAAAGTTAGGGGCAAAATGCAAGGGTGATAAAACTTGCATTTGGGTCCCTAAGGAAATTGTGACTAACCTTGTAGGACCCAACAAGAGATGGGTACCTAAGTCCCAAGCCTAAATTTGCCTTGCAGGTTTATGCATCCGGGGTTCAAGCTGGATTATTGATAGCGGATGCACAAACCATATGACGGGAGAGAAGAAGATGTTCACCTCCTACGTCAAGAATAAGGATTCCCAAGATTCAATTATATTCGGTGATGGGAATCAAGGCAAGGTAAAAGGGTTAGGTAAAATTGCAATTTCTAATGAGCACTCCATATCTAATGTGTTTTTAGTAGAGTCTCTTGGATATAATTTGCTATCTGTTAGTCAATTATGCAACATGGGGTATAACTGTCTATTTTACAAATGTAGATGTGTCTGTCTTTAGAAGAAGTGATGGTTCACTAGCTTTTAAGGGTGTATTAGACGGCAAACTTTATTTAGTTGATTTTGCAAAAGAAGAGGCCGGTCTAGATGCATGCTTAATAGCTAAGACTAGCATGGGATGGCTGTGGCATCGCCGCTTAGCACATGTGGGGATGAAGAACCTTCACAAGCTTCTAAAGGGAGAACACGTGATAGGTTTGACTAACGTGCAATTCGAAAAAGATAGACCTTGTGCAGCTTGTCAAGCAGGTAAACAAGTGGGAGGAGTGCATCACAGCAAGAATGTGATGACCACTTCAAGACCCCTGGAGCTGCTGCATATGGACCTCTTCGGACCTGTCGCCTATCTGAGCATAGGAGGGAGTAAGTATGGTCTAGTTATTGTTGATGACTTTTCCCGCTTCACTTGGGTGTTCTTTTTGCAGGATAAGTCTGAAACCCAAGGGACCCTCAAGCGCTTCCTCAGGAGAGCTCAAATGAGTTTGAGCTCAAGGTGAAGAAGATAAGGAGCGACAACGGGTCCGAGTTCAAGAACCTTCAAGTGGAGGAGTTCCTTGAGGAGGAAGGGATCAAGCACGAGTTCTCCGCTCCCTACACACCACAGCAAAATGGTGTGGTAGAGAGGAAGAATAGGACGCTAATCGATATGGCGAGGACGATGCTTGGAGAATTCAAGACCCCCGAGTGTTTCTGGTCGGAAGCCGTGAACACGGCTTGCCACGCCATCAACAGGGTCTACCTTCATCGCCTCCTCAAGAAGACTTCGTATGAGCTACTAACCGGTAACAAACCCAATGTATCTTACTTTCGTGTATTTGGGAGCAAGTGCTACATTCTAGTAAAGAAGGGTAGAAATTCTAAGTTTGCTCCCAAAGCTGTAGAAGGGTTTTTGTTAGGTTATGACTCAAATACAAAGGCGTATAGAGTCTTCAACAAATCATCAGGTTTGGTTGAAGTCTCTAGCGACGTTGTATTTGATGAGACTAATGGCTCTCCAAGAGAGCAAGTTGTTGATCTTGATGATGTAGATGAAGAAGACGTTCCAACGGCCGCTATGCGCACCATGGCGATTGGTGATGTGCGACCACAGGAGCAACTGGAGCAAGATCAACCTTCTTCCTCAACAATGATGCATCCCCCAACTCAAAACGATGAACAGGTTCATCAAGAGGAGTGTGATCAAGGGGGAGCACAAGATGATCATGTGATGGAGGAAGAAGCACAACTGGCACCTCCAACCCAAGTTCGAGCGATGATTCAAAGGGATCATCCCGTCGACCAAATTCTGGGTGATATTAGCAAGGGAGTAACTACTCGATCTCGATTAGTTAATTTTTGTGAGCATTACTCCTTTGTCTCTTCTATTGAGCCTTTCAGGGTAGAAGAGGCCTTGCTAGATCCGGACTGGGTGTTAGCCATGCAGGAGGAACTCAACAACTTCAAGTGAAATGAAGTTTGGACACTGGTGCCTCGTCCCAAGCAAAATGTTGTGGGAACCAAGTGGGTGTTCCGCAACAAACAGGACGAGCACGGGGTGGTGACGAGGAACAAGGCTCGACTTGTGGCAAAAGGTTATGCCCAAGTCGCAGGTTTGGACTTTGAGGAGACGTTTGCTCCTGTGGCTAGGCTAGAATCAATTCGTATCTTGCTAGCATATGCCGCTCACCATTCTTTCAGGTTGTTCCAAATGGATGTGAAGAGCGCTTTCCTCAACGGGCCAATCAAGGAGGAGGTGTACGTGGAGCAACCCCCTGGCTTCGAGGATGAACGGTACCCCGACCATGTGTGTAAGCTCTCTAAGGCGCTCTATGGACTTAAGCAAGCCCCAAGAGCATGGTATGAATGCCTTAGAGACTTTTTAATTGCTAATGCTTTCAAGGTTGGGAAAGCCGATCCAACTCTTTTCACTAAGACTTGTGACGGTGATCTTTTTGTGTGCCAAATTTATGTCGATGACATAATATTTGGTTCTAATAACCAAAAGTCTTGTGAAGAGTTCAGCAGGGTAATGACGCAGAAATTCGAGATGTCGATGATGGGCGAGTTGAACTACTTCCTTGGGTTCCAAGTGAAGCAACTCAAGGACGACACTTTCATCTCCCAAATGAAGTACACGCAAGATCTGCTAAAGCGGTTTGGGATGAAGGACGCCAAGCCCGCGAAGACTCCGATGGGGACCGACGGACACACCGACCTCAACAAAGGAGGTAAGTCCGTTGATCAAAAAGCATACCGGTCAATGATAGGGTCTCTACTTTATTTATGTGCTAGTAGACCGGATATTATGCTTAGCGTATGCATGTGTGCTAGATTTCAATCCGATCCTAAGGAGTGTCACTTAGTGGCGGTGAAGCGAATTCTTAGATATTTGGTTGCTACGCCCTGCTTCGGGCTCTGGTATCCAAAGGGGTCTACCTTTGACTTGGTTGGATACTCAGATTCCGACTATGCTGGATGTAAGGTCGATAGGAAGAGTACATCGGGACGTGCCAATTCTTAGGAAGGTCCCTGGTGTCATGGAACTCTAAGAAACAAACCTCCGTTGCCCTATCCACCGCTGAGGCCGAGTACGTTGCCGCAGGACAGTGTTGCGCGCAACTGCTTTGGATGAGGCAAACCCTCCGGGACTTTGGCTACAATCTGAGCAAAGTCCCACTCCTATGTGATAATGAGAGTGCTATCCGCATGGCGGAAAATCCTGTTGAGCACAGCCGCACAAAGCACATAGACATCCGGCATCACTTTTTGAGAGACCACCAGCAAAAGGGAGATATCGAAGTGTTTCATGTTAGCACCGAGAACCAGCTAGCCGATATCTTCACTAAGCCTCTAGATGAGAAGACCTTTTGCAGGTTGCGTAGTGAACTAAATGTCTTAGATTCGCGGAACCTGGATTGATTTATAGCATACATGTGTTTATGCCTTTGATCATGTTCCTTTTTGCATTTTGTTGCTTATTATGGTGCTCAAGTTGTACAAACACTCCCTGGACCTCACAAGTCCGTTGCAAAGTGATGCACATGTTTAGGGGGAGATGTGTTACAACTTGACCCTTGGAGACTAACCATGTGCTTGAGTTTGATGATTTAGTCTCGAAGGAGGATTGAAAGGGAAAAAGGTGGACTTGGACCATGAAAGACTTCCACTGCACTCCGATGAGAGGGTAACTTATTCCAAGTTCATCTTTAAACTCTTATTGCCTATTTGCTCTTAATTGAAGAATTTGGTGAGGCAATGGGATTAAAGGGCCAAGATTGATCCCGTTTTGGTGCTTGATGCCAAAGGGGGAGAAAATAAAGGCCAAAGCGATAAATGGATCAGCTACCACTTGAGAGATTTTGAAAATAGTAGAATAGAGCTTTTTGTTTTGTCAAAACTCTTGCATTATCTCTTTTGTCAAAAGTTGGCCTCTTGTGGGGAGAAGTGTTGATTATGGAAAAAAGGGGGAGTTTTTGGAATCTTGAATCAATTTTCTTTGGAAAACCTCTCTTTATGTCTCTACCAGTGGATTTGACTTAGAGATAGGATTTTGAGTTTGATTTGCAAAAACAAACCAAGTGGTGGCAAAGGATGATCCATATATGCCAAAATTGAATCAAAATAAATTTGAGTTTTATTTGAAGTGATTTTGCACTTGTTCTAGTGGCTTTATGTTGTGTTGGCATAAATCACCAAAAAGGGGGAGATTGAAAGGGAAATGTGCCCTTGGGCCATTTCTAAGTATTTTGGTGATTGAGTGCCAACACAAGTGATTAAATGTGAATCTATGCCCATGGATGGACAAAGTGCAAATCAAGAGTAAAGGTATGTTTCTAAGCTTTAGTACATTGGTTTTGTGTACTAATATACTTATCTAAGTGTTAGAAACAGAAAGAAGAAGAAAAGAGAAGAGTTGGCTGTGTACAGCCAAGAGGCTGTTTCGGTCTGGGGCACCGGACTGTCCGGTGGTGCACCGGACAGTGTCCGGTGGTGCACCGGACAGTGTCCGGTGCGCCAGGCTGGCTCGAGCGAAGTGGCCGCTCTCGGGAATTCGACGACGGCGTACGGCTAAAATTCACCGGACTGTCCGGTGTGCACCGGACTGTCCGGTGAGCCAACGGTCGGCCGGGCCAACGGTCGGCCGCAGAATCTGCGCGCGACACGTGGCCGGGCCAACGGTCGGAAGGGGGCACCGGACTGTCCGGTGTGCACCGGACATGTCCGGTGCGCCAACGGCTCCCAGATCTACAACGGTCGACTTCGCCATTTAAGGAAGGAAATCGGGCACCGGACAGTGTCCGGTGTGCACCGGACTGTCCGGTGCGCCCGATGACAGAAGGCAAGATCAGCCTTCCAGAATTGCTCTCAACGGCTCCTAGCTGCCTTGGGGCTATAAAAGGGACCCCTAGGCGCATGAAGGAGTACACCAAGCAACCTTAGAGCATTCTTGATCATCCACACTCAGTCTTTGCGCATTCGTTTGTCATTCTCAGTGATTCGAGCTCCGTTCTAGTGAGAACTTTGAGATAGTCTTTTGAGCTCGATTCTTGGCCGTGTGTGTGCGCATTTTGCTGTGGATTTGTGTGTGTTGCTTCCCTCCCTTACTCCGTGCTTCTTTGTGAACTTTAAGTGTAAGGGCGAGAGACTCCAATTTGTGGAGATTCCTCGCAAGTGGGATAAAGATAAGCAAAGCAAAACACCGTGGTATTCAAGTGGGTCTGTGGACCGCTTGAGAGGGGTTGATTGCAACCCTCGTCCGTTGGGACGCCACAACGTGGAGTAGGCAAGCGTTGGTCTTGGCCGAACCACGGGATAACCACCGTGTCATCTCTGTGATTGATCTTTGTTGGTTATTGTATTTTGTTGAGGATTCCTATCTAGCCACTTGGCAATTATTGTGCTAACGATTAACCAAGTTTTGTGGCTTAAGTTTTCAAGTTTCACAGGATCACCTATTCACCCCCCCCTCTAGGTGCTCTCACTTTCCCGGTCCCTGTTGTAAGAGAGAGAAAGAGGAAAAGGAAAAGGATGCGAAGTCGAATGACGTGGCGTACCTTTTTCGACGCGGTAATTATGGCGAAGGCGAAGCGTTGCTTGCTTCTCCCGCCTGAGGCACCGCCTATCCCGCCGCGGAGTTAATGCGACGGGGCGAGTGGTTCGCGAGGAGGTCGTTGCGCGTGTGCGCGCCGTTCGAGGAACGGATCACGGGCGCACCGTCTTCACGCCGTGGGAGAGGGCTCCCTCGCTGCCCCTGGATGGGACATAAGCTTGGCTGACGACGTGACCGCTGCTCCTGCCCGCCTGTCACCGCCATTACTGCCGGCCCAATTTTGACCGCATTTGACCGTCGCGCTTGGCTGGCACTGCAGGGTTGCCTCGAGTCGCGGTATTGACTCCGCAGTCGAGGAGGCGCGGTAGTGGCGTGAGTGGCGGTGCAGTTGCTCACACGTAGCAACCGGCGCGCCAGTTGCATGACGCGTGGGCCTGGACCTCCATGCTGGGCTCGTTAGAGTCGAAGGGGCGCGCCCACTTGGCACGGTTGCATGCCGCCTGCATGGCTGTCCGCCCTTTCACCCGCTGGTCTGGGCGAAAGTGGAGGAGTGCTTGTAACCGCCGAGTGGTTGCATGCACCGCGCGCGCGTGGCGGTTTGGCTTCTTCTCCCCTGGACCGGCTTGCATGACGTGTGGGACCCAGCCCCCGCGCCGTGGGGGGGAGAATCTTGGAGCGTGTTGGAGAAGACTCAACCCGCAACGGTTGAGGGTGCAAGTGGGGAGAGTCGCCTTTTAAAAAGGGGGGGCGACCCCCTTGGAGGGCAACCATGTCTTCGCGCTTCCCTCATGCATCGTGTCTTCCCACCTTCCGAGCCCCCGGGCGAGGGACGCCCGGAATCCTTCCGTCTTGTCGTCGGAGGAACGCAACTTCGTGGAAGTTGGTACCTTTCAGCCATCGTTCGGCTTCAAGGATTTTCATCATGCAGCCCGGCTGCATCCCCTCACCGGTGGTCACCCAAGACGGTGACCACCAGCCTCTTGGTGGGGAGGAGCAAGCCGGGCTGCGATCTTGGTCCCACCCTCAGCCCCAAGGATGTTCGTCATCCTTGCTGGGGCGGAGGCCAGGCTGAGCCGAAGCTCTACCTCCCGCGCGGGCCGGCTGGTCACCTCCTCTTCCAGCTTCTGGTGGTGGAAACCATCCTCCAGCCTTGCGGAGGAGGCGTCCTCCAGCCATGCCGGGGAAGGCGAACTATTGCTGTCCAGCTAGGATGCAACATTCCGTCCTTCTCCTCGCTTTCGCGGCGAGGACGAGAGTGAGGACCTGCCGGTGCGCCTTGCAGATCGTCGGCGTCGGTGGAGAGGCGGATGCCGCCGTCCGTGCTGATGTGGTGGCAGCCGGAGGAAGCTCCCCCCCATTAAGGCCGTCGGTGCCGCCCACGGGCCGGCCCCCAGCTCTTTGGCTTTGATGTCTGTTTCGCGTCCCTTGAGTAGGGACGCGAACGAAAGCCTTCCGGTGGCCGCGTCCGTACTGGGATCATGGCTGCTGCTGTGGAGTTGGAACCGGAGTTCCGTTTGTAATGGCACCTTGAGTGCCGGTGTTTTGTTCATTGCGGCTGTCGAGGCCTGAACGTGTATGTAATTTTTGGCACGGAGCCGTGTTTTTTCTTCATTTCGAGCACTAAGACTCGCCTTGTCGATTATCTTTACCGCTTCACCGAGCGTGAGTTGCTTCGTGCAAAGGTGACGAGTGAGGTATCCGTATCCCGGAGGCGTAGGAGTCCCTCGGCTCGGTCGGCCTTGCTGTCCGAGGCCCCTCTTGCTTAGCTAAAGGAACCTCTCGGCCGCCCTTCGATGAGCCGAAGCCGGAGGTAGCGGTGTCAGCACGGACGGAGGCAGAGTTGGCTTCGAAAAGGAGGCGTAGTTGGCCAGAGCCTGGCCGGGTCGTCCATTGGCGGAACCGACGCTGGAGTTGAGCTGCCGAGGCCACAAGCCGAGCTGATGTCTTTGGGGGTCAGCTGGCCGAGGCCTCGGGGTGGCCGGCCGAGCCGCCTGCTCGGGCCGGATTCTCGAAGAAGACCCTGGCGGCGATGGCCTGGGTGTGGTGCTGATGTCGTCCTTCAGAGTGGGGGCCCTCCGACCGCGTCGCCGTCCGAGGCTGGGTCAGACCCCACCGAAGGTGTAGTTGATGCCGAGGGTGCTACTGTCCCATTCGGCTGTCGACGTCCGAGCCTGCAGGATCAAGTTGTCTTGTAGTGTATGTTTTCTGCGGCCGCCGAGGCCTAAACACACCGTCGTCGTGTTGTAAAGCTGCGTTTCTTTTCCTCTTGTTTCGAGTATCCGGACTCATTTGTCGGTAACAGAATTGTTTGTGCGGGCGAGAGTTGCTTTTCACGGAAGGCGATGAGTGAGGTATCCATATCCCGGAGGCGTAGGAGTCCCTCGGCTCGGTCAGCCTTGGCTGCTTACGTGTACTCCGTTGTTTTCAGGATCCACTTTTGAAGTAGTCGAAGAGCACGAAAGGCATTCTGGCAGAAAAGATTTTTTTTCTTTTTTCGAGGAAAATTTTGACGCAGAGGGGGTTGCCCCCTTCTAGCCCCCGAGGGAGGGTCGGGCTTTGCCGAGGCAAGGCTGACCATTCCTTGACGACCAGACTTGGTGTGTGAACGAGGTATACGAGCAACTTGAAAGCATCTTAAGGGTAGAAGCGACGTAGCTGTTGGATGTTCCAAGCGTTGCTGTAGACCTCGCCTTGGCTGTTGGCCAGCTTGTACGTTCCGGGCTTCAGGACCTTGGCGATGACGAACGGCCCTTCCCAGGGAGGCGTGAGCTTGTGCCGCCCTCGGGCGTCTTGTCGCAGCCGAAGCACCAGGTCGCCCACCTGGAGGTCTCGGGACCTAACCCCTCGGGCGTGGTAGCGTCGCAGGGACTGCTGGTACCGCGCCGAGTGTAGTAAGGCCATGTCCCGAGCCTCTTCCAACTGGTCCACTGAGTCTTCTCGGTTGGCTTGGTTGCTTTGGTCGGTGTAGGCCCTCGCCCTCGGGGAACCGTACTCTAGGTCTGTGGGCAAGATGGCATCGGCCCCATAGACTAGAAAGAACGGTGTGAAGCCCGTAGCTCGGCTCGGCGTTGTTCTCAGACTCCAGACCACCGAGGGGAGTTCCTTCATCCACCGCTTGCCGAACTTGTTGAGGTCGTTGTAGATCCGAGGCTTGAGTCCTTGCAGGATCATACCGTTAGCTCGCTCCACTTGCCCATTCGTCATGGGGTGAGCCACGACAGCTCAGTCCACCCGGATGTGGTGATCCTCACAGAAGTCCAGGAACTTTCTGCCGGTGAACTGGGTGCCATTGTCGGTGATGATGGAGTTCGGGACCCCAAAGCGATGGGTGATGTTGGTGAAGAACGCTACCGCCTGTTCGGACCTGATGCTGTTTAGGGGTCGGACCTCGATCCACTTGGAGAATTTGTCGATGGCGACCAACAGGTGCGTGTAGCCCTCGGGTGCCTTCTGCAAGGGGCCAACGAGGTCCAGACCCCACACAGCAAATGGCCAGGTGATGGGTATGGTCTGCAGAGCCTGAGCGGGCAGGTGGGTCTGCCTCGCGTAGAACTGACATCCTTCGCAGGTGCGGACAATTCTAGTAGCGTCGGCCACCGCCGTCGGCCAGTAGAATCCTTGTCGGAAGGCGTTTCCAACGAGGGTTCGAGGTGCTGCATGATGGCCGCAAGCCCCCGAGTGTATCTCTTGCAAGAGCTGCTGGCCTTCGGCGATGGAAATGCATCGCTGGAGGATGCCTGAGGGGCTGCGGTGGTAGAGCTCCTTCCCATCTCCCAGCAAGACGAAAGACTTGGCGCGTCGCGCCAACCGCCGAGCTTCGGCTTGGTCGAGGGGTAGCTCCCCTCGGTGGAGATATTGCAGGTACGGGGTCTGCCAGCTTTGATTAGGCGTGACCTCGCTCGGTCCCCCCTCGACGCGCAGTGCCTCACCCTCGGGGGCCGAGGGTACCTCGGACCGTGCCGAGGGTACCTCGGACTGAGCCGAGGGTGCCTCGGGCGGAGCCGAAGGTGCCTCGGGCTCGGGCGTGTCCTCGGTCTTGACAGAGGGTTGATGCAGGTCTCGGGAGAATACGTCCGGGGGAACTGTTGTTCGTCCCGAGGCTATTTTAGCCAGCTCGTTCGCAGTCTCGTTGTAGCGTCGGGCGATGTGGTTGAGCTCGAGCCCATAGAACTTGTCTTCCAGGCGCTGAACCTCATCGCAGTAGGCTTCCATCTTTGGGTCACGGCAGTGGGAGTTCTTCATGACTTGGTCGATGACGAGCTGTGAGTCACCGCGAGCGTCGAGGCGTCGGACCCCTAGCTCGACGGCGATTCGCAACCCGTTTACCAGAGCCTCGTACTCTGCCACATTGTTGGACGCCGGGAAGTGGAGGCGTAGCACGTAGCGTAGGTGCTTCCCGAGGGGCGAGACGAAAAGGAGGCCTGCGCCGGCCCCCGTCTTCATCAGCGACCCATCGAAAAACATGGTCCAGAGCTCCGGTTGGATCGGAGCCATCGGGAGCTGGGTGTCGGCCCATTCATCCACGAAGTCCGCCAAGACCTGGGACTTGATGGCCTTCCGAGGGGCGAACGAGATCGTCTCGCCCATGATCTCCACCGCCCACTTCGCAATCCTACCCGAGGCCTCTCGGGACTGGATGATCTCTCCCAGGGGGAAGGATGACACCACAGTCACCGGATGAGACTCGAAGTAGTGTCGCAACTTCCGCCGTGTCAGGATCACCGCGTACAACAACTTCTGGATTTGTGGGTAGCAGATCTTGGTCTCGGACAGTACCTCACTGATGAAGTAGACTAGCCTCTGGACGGGCAATGCATGCCCTTCTTCTCGTCTCTCAACCACGATCGCGGCGCTAACCACCTGGGTGGTTGCGGCGACGTAGATCAAGAGGGCTTCTCCGGCAGCGGGGGGCACCAAGATGGGCGCGTTCGTGAGGAGTGCCTTCAGGTTCCCGAGGGCTTCCTCGGCCTCGGGAGTCCAAACGAAACACTCGGCCTTCCTTAAGAGGCGGTACAGAGGCAGACCTCTTTCGCCGAGGCGGGAGATGAAGCGGCTCAGAGCCGCGAGACATCCCATGACCCTCTGTACGCCTTTCAAGTCCTTGATTGGCCCCATGCTGGTGATGGCTGCAATCTTCTCCGGGTTGGCTTCAATGCCCCGCTCGGAGACGATGAACCCCAAGAGCATGCCTCGGGGGACCCCGAAGACACACTTTTCGGGATTAAGCTTCACGCCTTTCGCCTTGAGGCATCGGAACGTCGCTTCAAGGTCGAAAAGGAGGTCGGAGGCCTTCCTCGTCTTGACTACAATGTCATCGACGTAGGCCTCAACCGTTCGGCCGATGTGTTCGCCAAACACATGGTTCATGCATCGCTGGTACGTCGCCCCCGCATTCCTCAAACCAAACGGCATTGTAACATAGCAGTACATGCCGAAGGGTGTGATGAATGAAGTCGCGAGCTGGTCGGACTCTTTCATCCTGATCTGGTGATACCCTGAGTAGGCATCGAGGAAAGACAGGGTTTCGCACCCAGCAGTGGAATCCACGATCTGATCGATGCGAGGCAGAGGGTAGGGAACCTTCGGACATGCTTTGTTTAGACCAGTGTAGTCTACACACATCCGCCATTTCCCCCCTTTCTTTCTCACAAGCACAGGGTTGACAAGCCATCCGGGATGGAATACCTCTTTGATGAACCCTGCCGCCAGTAGCTTATGGATCTCTTCGCCTATGGCTCTGCGCTTTTCTTCGTCGAATCGGCGCAGAGGTTGCTTCACGGGTCGGGCCCTAGCTCGAATATCCAGAGAGTGCTCGGCGACTTCCCTCGGTATGCCGGGCATGTCCGAGGGACTCCACGCGAAAACGTCGGCGTTCGCGCGGAGAAAGTCGACGAGCACTGCTTCCTATTTGGGGTCAAGCTCGGAACCGATCCGGATCTGCTTGGAGGCGTCGTTGCAGGGGTCAAGAGGGACGGACTTGACCGTCTCTGCCGGTTCGAAGTTTCCGGCGTGGCGCTTCACGTTGGGCGCCTCCCTAGAGAGACTCTCCAGGTCAGCGATGAGGGCCTCGGCGTACTCCACGCACTCCACATCGCATTCGTATGCGCGTCGGTACGTGGGCCCGACGGTGATGACCCCTTTGGGGCCCGGCATCTTGAGCTTGAGGTAGGTGTAGTTGGGGACGGCCATGAACTTGGCGTAGCATGGCCTCCCCAGCACTGCGTGGTAGGTTCCTCGAAACCCGACCACTTCGAACGTGAGGGTCTCCTTTCGAAAGTTGGAGGGCGTCCCGAAGCAGACGGGTAGGTCGAGCTGTCCGAGGGGATGAACGCGCTTCCCGGGGACGATCCCGTGGAAAGGCGCAGCGCCCGTCCGGACCGAGGACAGATCGATCCGCAGGAGCCCGAGGGTCTCGGCGTAGATGATGTTGAGGCTGCTGCCTCCGTCCATGAGGACCTTGGTGAGCCTGAAGTTGCTGATGATGGGGTCGACAACGAGTGGGTATCTCCCCGGGCTCGGCACGTAGTCTGGATGGTCGGCCTGGTCGAAGGTGATGGGCTTGTCGGACTAGTCTAGGTAGACTGGCGCCGCCACCTTTATCGAGCAGACCTCCCGACGCTCTTGCTTGCGGTGCCAAGCCGAGGCGTTCGCCACTTGCCCGCCATAGATCATGAAGCAGTTGCGGACCTCGGGGAACCCTCCTGCCTTGCGATCTTTCTCCTTTGCGTCGTCGAGGGCCTTGCCACCCTCCGCGGGTGGCCCGGCCTTGTGGAAGTGTCGTCGAAGCATGGCACACTCCTCAAGGGTGTGCTTGACGGGCCCCTGATGATAGGGGCACGACTCCTTGAGCATCTTGTCGAAGAGGTTGGCACCTCCAGGAGGTTTCCGAGGGTTCTTGTACTCGGCGGCGGCGATAAGGTCCGCGTCGGCGGCGTCGCGTTTCGCTTGCGACTTCTTCTTGCCTTTCTTCTTGGCGTCGCGCTGAGTTGACGTGTCGGGAGCATCTTCCGGTGGGCGGCCCTGGGGCTGCTTGTCCTTCCGGAAAATGGCCTCAATCGCCTCCTGGCCAGAGGCGAACTTGGTGGCGATGTCCATCAGCTCACTCGCCCTGGTGGGGGTCTTGCGACCCAGCTTGCTCACCAGGTCGCGGTAGGTGGTGCCGGCGAGGAACGCGCCGATGACATCTGAATCGGTGACGTTGGGCAGCTCTGTACGCTGCTTCGAGAATCGCCGGATGTAGTCCCGGAGAGACTCTCACGGCTGCTGGCGGCAGCTTTGGAGATCCCAGGAGTTCCCAGGGCGCACGTACGTGCCCTGGAAATTGCCGGCGAAGGCTTGGACCAGGTCGTCCCAGGTGGAGATCTGCCCGGGGGCAGGTGCTCCAGCCAGGCTCGAGCGGTGTCGGAGAGGAACAGGGGGAGGTTGCGGATGATGAGGTTGTCATCGTCCGTTCCACCCAGTTGGCAGGCCAGCCAATAGTCCACGAGCCACAGTTCCGGTCTCGTCTCCTCCGAGTACTTTGTGATAGTAGTCGGGGTTCGGAACCGGGTCGGGAACGGTGCCCGTCGTATGGCGCGGCTGAAAGCCTGCGGACCGGGTGGTTCGGGCGAAGGACTCCGATCCTCCCCGCTGTCGTAGCGTCCCCCACGCCTGGGGTGATAGCCTCGATGCGCCCTGTCGTCGAGGTGGGCCCGACGGCTGTGATGATGGCGCTCGTTGCCGAGGCGACCCGGGGCCGCAGGCGCTGTGTTGCGCGTGCGCCCGGAGTGGACCGAGGCTTCCCGCATGAATCGGGAAGTCGCGGCGCGATGTTCCGAGGGGAACCCCTGCCTTCGGGAGGCAGAGCTTTCGGCCCGTCGGACCGCGGCGTCCGCCAGGAGATTCTTGAGCTCTCCCTGGATACGTCGCCCCTCGGTGGTTGATGGCTCCGGCATCGCGCGGAGGAGTATTGCCGCTGCAGCCAGGTTCTGGCCGACTCCGCTGGAATCCGGCGGCGGCCTCACCTTGACGTCGTCGGTGATGCGGTGCTGGATGTCCTGGGGGAGATGACGCGCTTCTCCGGCCGGGGGTTGGACCGCCCATTCCTGCCCGATGTCCCGGCGGATCGGCACACGCGTTCCTGCTCCCTCGTCGAGCCTGGCCTGCCTCTCGCGGATTTGCTCGAGCTGTGGGTCAGGACCCCCCGCCGGGACGGGGACCACAGCTAGCTCCCGAAGGATGTCAACGCGAGGCACGAGCCTAGGGGGGTCACCATTTTCCGGCATACCAAGATGGTTGCCTTCGTCGGGACCCCCTAGATCGACGTGGAAACATTCACGACTTGGGCCGTGGTCCTCATTGTCGAGGTCGCGGTTGCCGTCGGAACAGTCGGAAAGGCAGTAGTCACATGCGGTCATGAAGTCCCGCACGGCACTGGGGTTACCAAGTCCGGAGAAATCCCAACGGAGGTCGGGCTCGCCATCTTCCTCGGACCCCGAGGGCTCGTAGGTCGAGACGTCCGTCAGCCGGTCCCAGGGTGACCGCACGCGATACCCCAGAGGGTTTGGACTCGCCTCTATGAAAATGCTCACCGAAGCGGAGTCGCTTGGTGGGTCGAGGCCGAACCCAAAAGACGCGAGATGGGAATCGGTCGGCACCTTTTGGTCGACGGTCAGTGACGAGGTCGCGTCTGGGACTGACTGCACCGTTGTCTCAGGTACGAGGGTGACGCCCAGCAAGTCCTTCGCGAGCGTGCTGGCGTCGTGCGTTTGCTTGAGATCGGCGCGTTGCGGGGAGGCGGCGCTCGTCTTCGTCTCAGACGCGAGATCGATGCCCGACGCGCCCTCCGTTGGGGCGTCGGCGTCGTCGACTCGCTCGACAGCCAACGAGGTGCCGCTTCCCGCTTGGCCTTGGTTGCCCCGCCTCCTCCTCCGTCGGCGGGGGAGGGGACGGGACAAGCCCGAATGTCGTCCTTCCACCACGTGAGGAAGGCGTCGTCGATTTCCCCGCCGGCGAGCGGGTTGTCGACCGCCACTGTCGCTGTCGCGCGGTGGGAGAAGGAGTATCATGTCGTAGCTGCCGTCGAGGGACATGAACTCAAGATTCCCGAAACGGAGCACCGTCCCGGGCTGGAAAGGTTGCTGGAGACTGCCCATCTGGAGCTTGACGGGAAGCTGTTCGTCAACACGCAGCAGGCCCCTACCTGGCGCGCCAACTGTTGGTGTTTCGAAACCCGGGGGGTCCCTGGACCGACGAGTGAATTGTCGCCGCGTGCCCCAGCCCAGATGGGTCGACGCGAGGCGGAACGCAAAGGGGGGAAAGGAAGCAGCCGGAGTGAGGCAGGCGTAAGAGAGCGGATCCCGCGGCCTTCGTGTTAGCCTCGCGCCTGAGTCGGGTGCGCTTGCAGTAGGGGGATACAAGCGTCCACGCGGGAGTGGGAGCGAGCGGCCTTGCGCGAGCGCCGTCCCGTCCTTCTCCGCGCGGGCCAACCCTCTGTAAGAGGGCCCTGGTCCTTCCTTTTATAGGCGTAAGGAGAGGATCCAGGTGTACAATGGGGTGTGTAGCAATGTGCTAACGTGTCTAGCGGTGGTGAGCTAGCGCCCTAAGTACATGCCATCGTGGCAGCCGGAGAGGTCTTGGCACCCGATTCGTGTGGTGTCGTGGCCGTCGGAGGAGCGCTGGAGCCTGGCGGAAGGACAACTGTCGGGGCTGTTGAGTCCTTGCTGACGTCCTCTTGCTTCCGTAAGGGGGCCGAGAGCCGCCGTCGTCACAAAGCGTGCGGGGCGCCACCATTGCCTATCTGGCGGAGCGAGCCAGATGGGACGCCGGTCTTGTTCCCCGTAGCTTGAGTCAGCTTGGGGTAGGGTAATGATGGCGCCTCCTGTCGACGTGGTCGGTCCGCGTCCTATGTTGGGCGATGTGGAGGCTCCTCCGAGGTCGAGGTCGAGTCTGTCTTCCGTGGCCGTGGTCGAGTCCGAGCCCCTGGGTCGGGCGAGGCGGAGACTGTCGGCTGAGGCCAGGGCTGAGTCCGAGCCCTGGGGTCGGGCGAAGCGGAGTCCGTCGTCTCCTGGGGTCGAGCCCATGTCCGAGCCCTGGGGTCGGGCGAGGCGGAGTTCGTCGTCTTCCGGGGCTGAGCCCGAGTCCGAGCCCTAGGTCGGGCGGAGCGGAGTTCGCCGTCTTCCGGGGCTGAGCCCGAGTCCGAGCCCTGGGTCGGGCGGAGCGGAGTTCGCCGTCTTCCGGGGCTGAGCCCGAGTCCGAGCCCTGGGTCGGGCGAAGCGGAGTTCGCTGTCTTCCGGGGCTGAGCCCGAGTCCGAGCCCTGGGTCGGGCGGAGCGGAGTTCGCCGTCTTCCGGGGCTGAGCCCGAGTCCGAGCCCTGGGTCGGGCGGAGCGGAGTTCGCCGTCTTCCGGGGCTGAGCCCGAGTCCGAGCCCTAGGGTCGGGCGAGGCGGAGTTTCCTATGACGCCCGAGGCCGGCCTTGGCTGCTGTCAGCCTCACTTTGTCGGGTGGCTCAGCAGTCGGAGCGGCACAGGCGGCGCTGTCCTCTTGTCAGACCGGTCAGTAGAGCGGCGAAGTGACTGCGGTCACTTCGGCTCTGTCGACTGGAGGGCGTGCGTCAGGATAAAGGTGTCAGGCCACCTTTGCATTAAATGCCCCTGCGATTTGGTCGGTCGGCGTGGCGATGTGGCCAAGGTTGCTTCTCGGTGAAGACTGGGCCTCGGGCGAGCTGACATTGTGCCCGTTGTTGGAGGGGGGTCCTCGGGCGAGACGTAGGTTCTCCGGGGTCGGCTTCCCTTGCCCGAGGCTAGGCTCGGGCGAGGCACGATCGTGTCCCTTGAATGAACCGATCCTTGATTTAATTGCACCCATCAGGCATTTGCAGCTTTATGCTGATGGGGGTTACCAGCTGAAATTTAGGGGCCTTGAGGGTACCCCTAATTATGGTCCCCGACAACGAGCATGACCCGAAAATAGGAGCCCAAAGCACGGCCCGACACGAAATAATATAGGTCGGGCTAGCACGGCCTAAAGTCAGGCCTAGGCCTGGCCTCAAATTTTGGCCCGTCGGGCCCCTGGCACGGCCCGTATAGATGAGCCGGGCTTGGACCGACACGACCCAACGAAGGCACGACATGATTTAGGGTCGGGCTGGGCCATTGTTTTTACACTTCGGACTGGCACGGCACGACCCAAAAGTTTTTTGGGCTTTCATGACCCGAACCCGTTTGGCACGAAGCACGATAGACCACCAACCTCTAACATGTGATTACTGTTTTACCCTCAAATACGACCATGTCTCTAGTTCAAAATTACTTAGTAGTGATAGAAGAAAGTGCAGACGAAATTAGGAATCTTGCGAAGTATATATAAATACGAACACGTATGCTTTTCACAGTTGTTGAACCTTGAGACTACTAGCTAGAGAGAGAAATATCCAGGCCGAAGGCGAGAGAGGTCTGAGCGGGGAGACGACGCCCGCGCCATGGCAGGCGCCACCAACGGCGGAGGCAACGGCGGAGGCGGGAAGGTGGTCAGCATGCCGCTGCAGTACTTCTGCGTGCTGGCGGCGGTGGTGGTGGCCGTGATGGTGCTGTCGCTGTCGTTCATGTCGCCGGCGGCCATGGTGGCCGTCCGCCAGAACCTCAGCTCTGTGGCGGCCGCCCCCGGTGGCAGCAGCAACAGCAGCGCCGGCGGCGCCGGAGCGGGAGGCGCCGCCGGCCTGGCCAAGGCCGCGTCACCGCCGGCGGGCTGGAAGGAGAAGGAGCAGGAGCAGGAGCAGGAGCAGGCGCGGCGGCCGCCCGTGGTGCTGTTCAACTTCGGCGACTCCAACTCCGACACCGGAGGCGTGGCGGCGGCCGGCGGGATACGGATCATGCCGCCGGAGGGCCGCACCTACTTCCACCACCCCACGGGCCGGCTCTCCGACGGCCGCGTCATCATCGACTTCATCTGTGAGTTCCCGCTCCCCATACAATTCAACACCGCTCCCGCCGCTGGTAAAATAAACAAACAAATCATTTCGCCGCCGCGGGCGTTAGCTCTTTTAGCCGAATAAGCCGAGGACGTAATTGCAGACAAACTGTTTGGTGGCGTGGCTGGCTGCACCGTGCGATTCGGACTTTAGCAATCCCTAATAAGTTCCTGCTCTCGATTATACCGGGTCAATCTGGCTGGTTGGTGAACAGGTTGGGAAAGGTCAAGCCCACGTTGCCGCCGATTAAGAAATGGTGGTAGTTGAAGCGGAGGCCTCAATTTCAGTCTGTGCTATTTGGCTGGAACGACGATTAGGTTAATCTGCAGGGTTGAGAGCGAAAATCTGCCGTCCAATTCCGAGGCTGTTTCGTTCTCGTGCTTTCTGTGCGCAGACGGTGGGTGGGCCAAACAACGGTGGAAGGAGAGGAGAGAGGGGCAACAAAATGATAGAAACGGTTAGGGATTGTTGGACAAAGTGCGTCGACATGTGTTTGCTTCCTTCTTATTGCATTGGAATGCTTCCTTCTTCGTACAAAGTGCGGCCGACATGTCTTTCTTCCTTGTTGAATTGGCATGGAACAGGGTACCAAACATCCTTGTGTTATGATCGATCAATTCAATGTCCTTAATTAGTTTATACTAGCTCGGTGTGGTGGAGTAAAGAGATTGGAACTGGATAATGCGAGTACAGACAGAGGGGGTGGTAATCAAGGTGATTGTTACTGCTGCCCTGTCAGTTGTTTCTTGCTACACTAGTATTTTGTCCGAGTACCGAGTTGCTGAGTCAACAGCTAAAATCACCGGAAACACTGCAGCATTGGCTGTGAACCTACCAACCACGTGGTCTTCTCTTGTCTTTTCTGTCAGCGTTAGTGCCTGTACAAAATAATATTATGTTACGAGTCCAGGGTGCAGAGCATCATCCAGCATTTCAGCTACGTGTTGCTTTCCTTCTAAAATTTAGACAAGTGGGTTGTTGAAGAGGGTTTTTTAATGCACTAGATCTAATAGTTATTGACTAAAATTAATTGAGACATCTAAACATTCTAGCTAATAGTTCAGTTATTAGCTATTTTTTATAAATTATTAGTTAATAGTAGGTAGCTATTTATCAGCTAGCTAATTCTATTAACAATTTTTAACCAACTAACTATTAGTTCTATGCATTTAAACACCCTCTAAGTTAAACTGGAGAACAAAAGCCGTTGTTTTGTCGTGGTCAACGAATGCTTCATCCGACCTTGTGGTCATGAAAGCTTTAAATCCTCAACTGGCCTTCTCAAGTAAGAGACAGACATCGCATCTGCATATATGGTTGAGATCTGAGATGCATGCACGTGGTGAGGTACATGTGCTGCATCTGTTCTGTTCAAGGTCTGAAATATAGTTGTGGCACAAATCTGAAAACACTGAGGCCCCGTTTGTTTCGTTGGAATTGAATTTCACTTTAATAATTATAATTTAGACAAAACTAATTAAGTTTATATATTTATATATGTAATATATTTATATATTATTCTAAATCATATGAGAGATAATTATATACTACATTTATGTTATAACAAAGTAAGTAGAATATTGTGATATAAGTGTACATCGGAAACATAGCATGTAAATCTATAGAATCAATTTCCATCTCTCACCTCATGAATTTGAGATGGGCTTATATGATAACTTTGGAAAGTGGTGGAATGTCACATTCTAAAAAATTAGTCTATTCTATTAGTAAGATTCTAATTCCTCAAAATGAAAGGAAACAAACGGGACCTAAATTTATTCTTTGTGAGAAGGTTCAAACACATGGTAAATTAAAAAGAACACACGAGCAATCTACATGCATACAGTGACTAATAAGAGCTATCTGAAGTCTGAACACCAGTAAAAACAGAGATTAAATTCATTAACGGTTTCTCACTCTTGCTATTCAGGTGAGAGTCTGGGCACGCGTGAACTGAACCCATACCTCAGGGGAATTGGTTCGGACTACAGCAACGGCGTCAACTTCGCCATGGCAGGCTCGACGGTGACCCACGGCGTCTCTCCCTACTCCTTGAACGTCCAGGTCGACCAGTTCGTCTACTTCAGGCACAGATCCCTTGAGATGTTCGAACGAGGTTTGTTGGACATCTGTGCCATCGAATCTACACAGTACTCAGTTCTGAGCCTGAAAGACGTGCTTTCATCAGGACTGGAAGGCCCGGTGAGCAAGGAGGGGTTTGAGAGCGCTCTGTACATGATGGACATCGGCCACAACGACATGGTTGGTGTGGCGCACACACCGTCCGATCAGTGGGACAAGAAGATCACAGAGATCGTCGGCGAGGTCAGACAAGCCATCTCGGTAAGTTGAGACAAAGCCAAACAAGTTCTGTATGACAATGGGGCGACGAATGTTCAGCGTGCACTGACAAGAGAAGCATGTTCCCTTGGCAAAATTCAGATCCTGTACGACAACGGAGCGAGGAAGTTCTGGATCCACGGCACGGGCGCCCTGGGGTGCCTGCCGGCGCTGGTGGTGCAGGAGACGAAGGGCGAGCAGGACAAGCACGGCTGCCTCGCCGGCGTCAACAGGGCCGCCAAGGCGTTCAACAGGAAGCTCAGCCAGCTCTGCGACGACCTCCGCTTCCACCTCAAGGGCGCCACCGTCGTCTACACCGACATGTTCGCCATCAAGTACGACTTCGTCGCCAACCACACCAAATACGGTATGTATCAAGTTCAAATGGGCGGCAAATCCTCTCCAGAATTTCTGGCTCAGTTGCCGATAGCGTGCATTTCTCCATAATATAATGCTCTAGCTGCTCTTCTTCTCCAGGGATCGAGTGGCCGTTCATGGTGTGCTGTGGCAACGGCGGGCCGCCGTACAACATGAAGCAGGGAAGACCCGGCTGTGGCGACCTGTGCCCACCGGAGGCGAAGGTGGTCAGCTGGGATGGCGTGCACTTCACGGATTTCGGCAGCGGCCTTGCTGCCAAGCTTGCGATGAGCGGGGAGTACTCCAAGCCCAGGGTGAAGCTGGCAAGCTTGATCCATGGCGGATCCAAGAAAACGTCAGACTCTTGATGCGGACCATTGACCGAGTCGTGACCTTTGGATCCACATCTATGGAATGGAAGATGGGTAGCGGTGAAGAATTGGAGGGATATCTTGCACCAGGCTGTTTCTTGACGAAGATTGACTCCTTGTACACACTACACAGAACTACTACAGAAGGCAAAGTAGCACTGGGAATGCTCAGTTACAAGCTTAAGTTAATTTGCTGTCTTTTTATTTTGGGATTTTGTGCTGCAGAGTACAGAGATTTTGTACCTTGATGTACGTGTAACTATTTATGATAGTTCTTACAAGCTCCAAAAGGAAAATATGATGTGTCTCGTCATTTCCTTCTAATTTCAAAATAGTGCTAGAAAGCAACGAAATGTTTGGCCCCTCATCACTATCTTCAGTAGTCAAGTCAGTACAGACCAGTAGTTAGGCCTCTCATCACTATCTTCCTTGGCGTCTAAGCAACCAATGATTTCTGCGTTGGTTATCAGGTTCATATAAGTGTAGGTTTACTGCAGTCGTACTTTTAATTTCCATGGCCAGAAAAAAAAAGTAAAAACAGCGCTTGATGCAGACTCCTCAGTGCATGAGACAAGTGTATGCTTCATGGATAAATCACCCAAGAGATAAACCAAAGGATTCTGGTAATGACATCAAAATCGACCTATTTGTTGTATGAGGTAAAAAAGAATGATAACGGGACAGTACAATATGCTTGCTGTCTACGCTGGTAGAATTACATCCTTGCAATCAGAGGAAAGGCAGTAAACGTAGAATGCAAGCTCATCCTTTTGACAAATTGTACACCGCTGTGAGTAATATACTAATACCAGGGCCTCCGCGTGGGACTTCAGATGACACCGAATGCTGATTGCAGCGATGATGTGACACGGGAAGCGAGTGCATTTTGAGCGAAAGTCTGGATGTTCTTCTTGGCATCTGTAACAGTAATGGCAATGCCAAATGTTAGATTTTACTTGGTGAAATTCAGGCTGTGTACAGAGTTGTTGAGAACTTTCAGGGCTAGTTTGGGAGCTATAAACCCGGAGAGGAATGGAGGGGCTAAATTCTCCTTCTTATTCAAAATTGAATAAGAAGGAGAATTTAGCCCCTCCAATTCTCTCCGGTTTTGTGGCTCTCAAACTAGTCCTCAAGGTAAAAGTTTTATCTCCACCCCAACTAGACCCATATGACATCAAAAGGCAGGACGCTAAAATAAAAATTATTTTATAACAAATAATAGCATAATACTGTGAAGAACAGTACAGGTATAGTGAAGGTTAAAAAATCTAAAACAAGCATGTAGCTGATGAAATTTTGTTCCTGTAACATGCCAAACTCTAATGATGGACAGCAAACCAAGAAGCTGAATGGCTTGCACATAATTAGGGGTGGTAATGGTAGCTCAAAAATAAATAGGAATAGAGCCCGATCTCAATCCAATTCGATCCTTAGATTTTGTAGTGTAAAATTTAGAGCTCATTACCACCCCTACACATAATTGAACATATAAAATCATACAAAACTGAAAAGTATTAGCTTTAGAACTATTATGCTTAGCTGATAGGAAACAGTCCATCTCATTCAATCACCAGTTTATGAAAGGACAATCAGTTCGGAGTAAAATAACTAGGGCAATAAATCTTCACTAGAAACTTCTCAATTACGACGTACCTTTGTTGCACTTGGTGAATCCAACAATGTTTGCAATGCTTAGACTCAAGCAAACTCCAACAACAAGAAGGTAATCAGCCTCAAGCCTGATGAGTGAAAATATACCAAGAACGATCCATGCAGCAGCCTGAAACATGAAGAGATTTGTTTTTGTTTATATATATTCTAATACATATCAGTTGTCACGGTTGGTAAACATAGAATAGACAATAAAAGGCCTTCAACGGACCACCCTCAAGTATGGACGTGACAGCCTTCTCTGGTATCATTTACAATGTTAAGACTTAAGATAAGACTTCCATCTTCTCAAGAGAGCAGACAGATCAGCAAACATTTGTTGAGGTAAAGATACTATCACAGAACCCCCAACTAAGTGCATAACTGCATATTGTGGTATACTGGAACCATGGGAGAGAACGAACAGTCAAAAGGGGCTATTTTTTCCCTCTCAAAAGACTGCTTTAACTGATAAGCTAGAATCAACTACAAGTAATTTTCATTCATGCAAGATGTACCAGTTATCAAATTTCAAGTGTTAAGTTGACAAAATATTGCACCTATATTAAGTTGTTAACCAGACTTATACCCGATAGTTATTAAACCACAATTGGATTTAGGTACATTTTGTTGAACTTTGTACACTTAAATCGTGTAAGTTAATGGAAACAATAGAGAAATTGGATCAAACATAACTAAGTAGATAATGGACAAGCACAGCTAAGGAACAAGGAAAAATGAAATAGCCAAGTGCATTTGTACAGGTAGCATAAACACCAAGTGAATATACATAGCCTCGGACCTGATCATGAGCCACCCAACCCGACCCGCCAAAAAAATCCGGCCCGACCCGATCCGATCCAACCAATGCAACAAGCGGGTACGGGCCATAATTTTTGACCCGCAACAATTCACGGATTGGGTACATGTCATGATTTTTAATCCAAAACCCGACCCAGCCCGAAAAAACCCAACCCAATCCGAAAAAACCCGACCCGACACGTCAAACAGTAGGCATGGGCCAACCCGACACTAGGCACGAGTCGGGTATGGGCCACGCTAAATAGCCAATGGCCCGACCTGACCCGACGTTTGAACAGGTCTCTCCTAATGAAACAATTTTTGACTTATTGGTTCATAAAAAGATGGTCACAAACAGCAACTTGTAATCAAGTAATCTCAGACATCATGACACCGATCCAACGATGTCTATCGTCTACACCATGACATTCATTATAACAGAAAATTCACTCACAGTCAAGTAAAGAGTCCACCAGAACAGCCATGAATCCTTCTTGTTCATCCGAGCGAGAGACTGCAGGGAACATTCAAGTTACAACCTGCAACAATTTCACACACGAATACAATTAACATCACAGGCAAAGCAGGCACAGACCTCCCCATCAAGGCATTCAAACTTCCACACACTGTTTCCGTCATCATCGATCTCATTCCACCACCGCAGCCCGACTAGTATCCTGCCACTGACGTTCTTCACCACCCAGAAGTCAAGCGCTGCGAGGAGCACCGTGATCACGAAGATGATGACGAAGCTCTTCACAAAGAGCGAGAATAGGATGTAGAAGGCTAGCGCCCCCGCCTTAGAGCGAACATATAAGAATTAGTAAGTGTTAAACCGTTACCCTATACCATAATTCGACGAAACACGATGTAAGATCCATGAGATAGCAAGCGGATTACCTTGAATAGCACATGGAAGAAGCATGTTATGGGATTGGCATAATTCTCGCTAACCACCTGAACAATGTTGACGCCATTATTTGTTTGGACGGATAATAATCAGATCTCAACTGAGCAGGGAATTTTATAAGCTAAAGAGCACCGACAGCCCGATCCATCCCAAGAAACCAATACAACTGCATCGTGCATCCTACTATCCCAGAAACTAAATATTGGTTCACTAATTCAGATCCCGTGCCACACCAAGCCCCTTTCACAGCCTAACTGAGATCCACGCGCCATTCCAAGCCTAAATGGATCCACCCGAATCCGAACCAGAACTCGCGAGCCATAATCCGAGAACCGACAACGGATATGGGGCAATTCCTAAGGCGAGATCAATTCCGAGGAAGATCGGGAACGCAGGAGAAAGCTCAGATTCAAACTTCCCCAGAGGATGGAGAGAAAAAAGACGGATGAACGAAATGGGAATACCCACCTGGCGTTGGTCCATGGATGCTTCGCGCTTCCTTCTGCGGCCACTGCCTCGCGCTCCGCTACCACCGTTGCTTGGACGCCACGATCCAACAAGGCGCGAAGCTTGGAGCTGGGATGTGCCTCTCTAGAGATGCAGGAGGCAAGAGCCAAGAGGTGAACTCAACTGGAAAAAGGCCAGGGCTGAATTGTGTTTCCCAAGCGTTTTACCATTTGCGTAAAGAAGAAAAGAAAAATGTACGGCAAGCTAAGGAGATGTTTCGTCTGTGTAGGAAATCGGAATTCACCCAGCAACTTTTTTTCATTAATCAAATCTTATATAAAATATACAAGAAATTCGGCTAGAAATCGTTTCGGATGTCCTTCGAATCGAAATAATTCTAATTTTTTTAATGCTAGACCCTATTGCCATAAGTGATTGATGAGTATGTCCACCCTACGTGAAGTTTAGCCCTCGATTTAGTTTACATAAAACAAAAAATATATTATTGTATTCGCTCCAAATTATAAGATATTTTAAAGATTTTTACGCACATAGTCTTTTATATATTATTGTTATATTTAGTTTGTAAAATCACTTCATGCTTTCGTGAGATGGTGTCACCCTTTGCATTATGTTAAACTCAATCCTCATGCATATACCAATAATCTGGGACGAATGAGATGATGATAGATTAATCTATATCATTCCAAAAACTAACAAAAGTGAGGAATAAAAAAAGATAACAAACTTATTGTCACACCCGGATGTAAGAGGTGTCGGCGTTTCGAGACCGGAGGGTCCCTAGGCCGACGAGTGAATGTCGCCGCGTGCCCCAGCCCAGATGGGTCGAGCGCGAGGGCGAGCGCGAAGAGGGGAGAGCGAGGCGGCCGGAGACCAGCGTGAGAGGGGTGGGAATCCCGCGGCCTTCGTGTTCGTCCCGCGCCCAGGTCGGGTGCGCTTGCAGTAGGGGGTTACAAGCGTCCACGCGGGAGAGAGAGCGAGCGGCTTCAAGCGAGCGCGTGTCTCGTCCTCGTCCCCGCGCGGCCCACCCTCTCTAAGAGGGCCCTGGTCCTCCCTTTTATAGGCGCAAGGAGAGGATCCAGGTGTACAATTGGGGGTGTAGCAGAGTGCTACGTGTCTAGCGGAGGAGAGCTAGCGCCCTAAGTACATGCCGTTGTGGCAGCCGGAGAGATTTTGGCACCCAGCTGGTGTGATGTCGTGGCCGTCGGAGGAGCGATGGAGCCTGGCGGAGGGACAGCTGTCGGAGCGGTTGAGTCCTTGCTGACGTCCTCTTGCTTCCGTATAGGGGCTGAGAGCCGCCGTCGTCACAGAGTATGCAGGGCGCCATCATTGCCTATCTGGCGAGGCGAGCCAGATGGGACACCGGTCTTGTTCCCTGCGGCCCGAGTCAGCTCGGGGTAGGGTGATGATGGCGCCTCCTGTTGACGTGGCTGGTCTGCGCCCTAGGTTGGGCGATGTGGAAGCTCCTCCGAAGCCGAGGTCGAGTCTGTCTTCCGTGGCCGAGGTCGGGTCCGAGCCCCAGGTTCGGGCGAGGCGGAGATCGTCGGCTGGTGCCGGGGCGGAGTCCGAGCCCTGGGGTCGGGCGAAGCGGAGTTCGTCGTCTTCTGGGGCCGAGCCCAAGTCCGAGCCCTGGGCCGGGCGAGGCGGAGATCGTCGTCTTCTAGGACTTAGCCCGAGTCCGAGCCCTAGGTCGGGCGGAGTGGAGTTCGTCGTCTTCTGGGACTTAGCCCGAGTCCGAGCCCTGGGTCGGGCGAGGCGGAGATCGCCGTCTTCCGGGACTTAGCCCGAGTCCGAGCCCTGGGTCGGGCGGAGTTCGCCGTCTTCCGGGACTTAGCCCGAGTCCGAGACCTAGATCGGGCGGAGTTCGCCGTCTTCCGGGACTTAGCCCGAGTCCGAGCCCTGGGTCGGGCGGAGTTCGCCGTCTTCCGGGACTTAGCCCGAGTCCGAGCCCTGGGTCGGGCGGAGTGGAGTTCGCCGTCTTCCGGGACTTAGCCCGAGTCCGAGCCCTAGGTCGGGCGGAGCGGAGCTTCCTATGGTGCCTTTGGCCGGGCCTGACTATCTGTCAGTCTCACTCTGTCAAGTGGCACCGCAGTCGGAGTGGCGCAGGCGGCGCTGTCCTTCTGTCAGGCCGGTCAGTGGAGCGGCGAAGTGACGGCGGTCACTTCGGCTCTACCGGCTGGGGGGCGCGCGTCAGGATAAAGGTGTAAGGCCACCTTCGCATTAAATGCTCCTGCGATTTGGTCGGTCGGTGCGGCGATTTGGTCAGGGTTGCTTCTTGGCGAAGGCAGGGCCTCGGGCGAGCCGAAAATATGTTCGCCGCTGAAGGGGGGCCTCGGGCGAGACGGAAATCCTCCGGGGTGGGCTGCCCTTGTCCGAGGCTAGGCTCGGGCGAGGCGTGATCGAGTCCCTCGAATGGACTGATCCCTGACTTATTCGCACCCATCAGGCCTTTGCAGCTTTGTGCTGATGGGGGTTACCAGCTGAGAATTAGGAGCCTTGAGGGTACCCCTAATTATGGTCCCCGACAGTAGCCCCCGAGCCTCGAAGGGAGTGTTTGCACTCGCTTGGAGGCTTTCGTCGCACTTTTTTGCAAGGGGACCAGCCTTTCTCGGTTGCATTTTGTTCCGGTGGGTGCGCGCGAGCGCACCCGCCGGGTGTAGCCCCCGAGGCCTCGGAGGAGTGGTTTCACTCCTTCGAGGTCTTAATGCCTTTCGTAGTGCTTCGGCTGGTCTGGTCGTTCCCTCATGCGAGCTGGCCGTAGCCCAGGTGTACGGTCGGGTCCCAAGTTCTCGGGCTGGTATGTTGACGCTGTCAACGGTTCGGCCGGAGCCGGGTTTGCGAGAGAAGCCCCCGAGCCTCTGCACAGAGCGAGAGGGCGGTTAGGGGCAGACTCGGCTTTTTTACATACGCCCCTGCGTCGCCTTTCCGCAAGGAGGAGGGGGGAAAGCGCCATGTTGCCCTCGATGGGCGCCGAACATGGTGTCTCCGATGAGCTGCAAGCGGGTAATCCGAGTGGACGTCCGTGCCCCGTTCGTTAGGGGTCGGCTAGGGGCCCAGAGGCACGCCCAAAAGTACCTGTGGGTGATCTGCCGGACCCGGTCCCCTGGCGACGGGGTCCGAGGGCTCGATGCCTCTCTCTGATGGGATTCCGTTACAAGATCGTTCCCGCTGGTCTCGGAAATGTCCTAGGGTACCTCGGGAGCGCAGCCCGAGCCTTGGTTATGTATCGAACGTACCCATGGTCATCCCTCACTCGGCGTCTGAGGCGGTTGTGAACCCTTCGGGGGCCAGCCTTCGAACCCCTGATCAGTAATGGGCGCGGAGCCCGAGTAGCCTGAGGCGGCCGTGGAACCCTTTCGAGGGGCCGGCCTTCGAACCTCTGACCAGTAGTGGGTGTAGGGCCCACGCGATCTGAGGCGGCTGTCGAACCCTTCCGGGGGGCCAGCCTTCGAACCTCTGATCAGTAGGGGGGCTCGGAGCCTGGTTCCTTCTCGGGGAAGGATCCTTTTCGGGGTATCCCCCTTTCCCGGTCCCTGTTGCAAGAGAGAGAAAGAGGAAAAAAGGAAAAGGATACGAAATCGAACGACGCGGCGTACCTTTTTTGACGTGGTCATCATGGCGAAGGCGAAGCGTCGCCCGCTTCTCCTGCCAGAGGCGCCGCCTGTCGAACCGGAGTTCCGTTTGTAATGGCACTTTGAATGCCGGTGTTTTTGTTCATTGTGGCTGTCGGGGCCTGAACATGTATGTATTTTCGGCACGGAGCCGTGTTTTTTCCTCATTTTCGAGCACCAAGACTCGCCTGCTGATTGTCTGAACCGCTTCACCAAGCGTGAGTCGCCCCGTGTAAAGGTGACGAGTGAGGTATCTGTATCCCGGAGGCGTAGGAGTCCCTCGGCTCGGTCGGCCTTGCCGCTTACGCACATTCTTACCCGTCCATGGGGCTCTGTTCCCGACGCAGTCGAGAAAGCTCGAGAAATCGCTTCGGCCGAAGAGCTTCCGAACGTGAAGACTTGTTCGGTCCACGGGATCACTTATCCGAACGTGAGTTACTTATCACAGAAGGTGATGAGTGAGGTATCCGTATCCCGGAGGCGTAGGAGTCCCTCGGCTCGGTCAGCCTTGGCTGCTTACGTGTACTCCGTCGTTTTCAGGATCCACTTTCGAAGTAGTCAAACAGCCCGAAAGACCTTCTGGCAGAAAAGATCTTTTTTCGAGGAAAATTTCGACGCAGAGGGGGTTCCCCCCCTTTTAGCCCCCGAGGGAGGGTCGGGCTTTGCCGAGGCGAGGCCGACCCTTCCTTGACGACTAAGGGTGTGTTTGGTTTGACTTTTGGCTTTGGCTTTTGCCCCCTAAAAGTCAAAAGCCAACCAAAGGGCTGGATCCAGGAAGCAGCTTTTTCTAAAAGCCAACTTTCTCGTAGTGCAAATCTGAAAGCACCTCTGGACCTGCTTTTAGTGGCTTTTCGGATGGAACTGTGAAAACATATATCAAAGAATTTTTAACGACTTTTAGTGGTTTCCACCAAACGGTTTTTAGCTTTTTAACAGCTTACAGCCTACAGCAGCTTTTTCTCCACAGCTCACAGCCCACAGCAACTTTTTCACAGCCACAGCCCAACCAAACAGACCCTAAACTTTTGCTGGGCGCGAGGTATATGAACAACTTGAAAACATCTTAAGGGTAGAAGTGACGTAGCTGTTGGATGTTCCAAGCGTTGCCGTAGACCTCGCCTTGATTGTTGGCCAGCTTGTACGTTCCGGGCTTCAGAACTTTGGCGATGACAAATGGCCCCTCCCAAGGGGGCGTGAGCTTGTGCCGCCCTCGGGCGTCTTGTCGCAGCCGAAGCACCAGGTCGCCCACCTGGAGGTCTCGGGACCGGACCCCTCGGGCGTGGTAGCGTCACAGGGACTGCTGGTACCGCGCCGAGTGTAGTAAGGCCTTGTCCCGAGCCTCCTCCAGCTGGTCCAGCGAGTCTTCTCGGCTAGCTTGGTTGCTTTGGTCGGTGTAGGCCCTCGCCCTCGGGGAGCCGTATTCCAGGTCTGTGGGCAAGATGGCCTCGGCCCCGTAGACTAGGAAGAACGGCGTGAAGCCCGTGGCTCGGCTTGGCGTTGTCCTCAGACTCCAGACCACCGAGGGGAGTTCCTTCATCCATCGCTTGCCGAACATGTTGAGGTCGTTGTAGATCCGAGGCTTGAGCCCTTGTAGAATCATGTCGTTGGCACGCTCTACTTGCCCATTTGACATGGGGTGAGCCACGGCGGCCCAGTCCACCCGGATGTGGTGGTCCTCGCAGAAGTCCAGGAACTTTCTGCCGGTGAACTAGGTGCCGTTGTCGGTGATGATGGAGTTCGGGACCCCGAAGCGATGGATGATGTTGGTGAAGAACGCCACCGCCTGCTCGGACCTGATGCTGTTCAGGGGTCGGACCTCGATCCACTTGGAGAATTTGTCGATGGCGACCAGCAGGTGCGTGTAGCCCCCGGGTGCCTTCTGCAAGGGGCCGACGAGATCCAGACCCCACACAGCAAAAGGCCAGGTGATGGGTATCGTCTGCAGAGCCTGAGCGGGCAGGTGGGTCTGCCTTGCGTAGAACTGACACCCTTCGCAGGTGCGGACAATTCTAGTGGCGTCGGCCACCGCCGTCGGTCAGTAGAAGCCTTGCCGGAAAGCATTTCCGACAAGGGCTCGAGGCGCTGCGTGATGGCCGCAAGCCCCCGAGTGTATCTCTCGCAGGAGTTCCTGACCTTCAGCGATGGAGATGCATCGCTGGAGGATGCCTGAGGGGCTGTGGTGGTAGAGCTCCTTCTCATCTCCCAGCAAGACGAACGACTTGGCGCGCCACGCCACCCGCCGAGCTTCGGCTCGGTCGGAGGGTAGCTCTCCTCGGTGGAGATATTGCAGGTACGGGGTCTTCCAGTTTTGATCAGGCGTGACCCCACTTCGCTCCCCCCCCCGACGTGCAGCGTCTCGCCCTCGGGGGCCGAGGGTACCTCGGGCCGAACCGAGGATGCCTCGGACCGAGCCGTGGGTGCCTCGGACTGGGCCGAGGGTGCCTCGGGCTCGGGCGTGTCGTCGATCTTGACGGAGGGTTGATGGAGATCCCGGGAGAAGACGTCCGGGGGAACCGTTGTTCGCCCCGAGGCTATTTTAGCCAGCTCGTCCGCAGTCTCGTTGTAGCGCCGAGCGATGTGGTTGAGCTCGAGCCCGTAGAACTTGTCTTCTAGGCGCCGAACTTCATCGCAGTAGGCCTCCATCTTCGGGTCGCGGCAGTGGGAGTTCTTCATGACTTGGTCGATGACGAGCTGTGAGTCACCGCGAGCGTCGAGGCGTCAGACCCTTAGCTCGATGGCGATCCACAACCCGTTGACCAGAGCTTCGTACTCAGCCACATTGTTGGATGCCGGGAAATGGAGGCGTAGCACGTAGCGTAGGTGCTTCCCGAGGGGCGAGATGAAGAGTAGGCCTGCGTCGGCTCCTGTCTTCATCAGCGACCCGTCGAAGAACATGGTCCAGAGCTCCGGTTGGATCGGAGCCGTCGGTAGCTGGGTGTCGACCCATTCAGCTACGAAGTCCGCCAAGACCTAGGACTTGATGGCCTTCCGAGGAGCGAACGAGATTGTCTCGCCCATGATTTCCACCGCCCACTTTGCAATCCTACCCGAGGCCTCTCGGCACTGGATGATCTCCCCTAGGGGGAAGGATGACACCACAGTTACTGGATGAGACTCGAAGTAGTGTCGCAGCTTCCGCCGCGTTAGGATCACCGCGTACAGCAGCTTCTGAACTTGTGGGTAGCGGATCTTGGTTTCGGACAGTACCTCGCTGACGAAGTAGACTGGCCTCTGAACGGGCAATGCATGTCCCTCTTCTTGCCTCTCGACCACAATCGCGGCGCTAACCACCTGAGTGGTCGCGGCGATGTAGACCAGGAGGGCTTCTCCGGAAGGTGGGGGCACCAAGATAGGCGCCTTTGTGAGGAGTGCCTTCAGGTTCCCGAGGGCTTCCTCGGCCTCAGGGGTCCAAGTGAAGCACTCGGCCTTCCTTAAGAGGTGGTACAGAGGTAGACCTCTTTCGCCGAGGCATGAGATGAAGCGGCTCAGAGCTGCGAGGCATGCCATGACCCTCTGTACGCCTTTCAAGTCCTTGATGGGCCCCATGCTGGTGATAGCTGCGATTTTCTCCGGGTTGGCTTCGATGCCCCGCTCGGAGACGATGAACCCCAAGAGCATGCCTCGGGGTACTCCGAAAACACATTTTTCGGGATTGAGCTTGACGCCTTTCGCCTTGAGACATCGGAATGTCGCTTCAAGGTCGGAAAGGAGGTCGGAGGCTTTCCTCGTCTTGACTACGATGTCATCGACGTAGGCCTCGAACGTGCGGCCAATGTGTTCGTGGAACACATGGTTCATGCATCGCTGGTACGTCGCGCCCGCATTCCTCAAGCCGAACGGCATGGTGACATAGCAGTACATGCCGAAGGGTGTGATGAAAGAAGTCGCGAGCTGGTCGGACTCTTTCATCCTGATTTGATGATACCCTGAGTAGGCATCGAGGAAAGACAGGGTTTCGCACCCAGCAGTGGAATCCACGATTTGGTCGATGCGAGGCAGAGGGTAGGGAACCTTCGGACATGCTTTGTTGAGACCAGTGTAGTCTACACACATCCGCCATTTCCCCCCTTTCTTTCTCACAAGCACAGGGTTGGCAAGCCATTCGAGATGGAATACCTCTTTGATGAACCCTGCCGCCATTAGCTTGTGGATCTCCTCGCCTATGGCTCTGCGCTTCTCCTCGTCGAATCGGCGCAGTGGCTGCTTGACGGGTCGGGCTCCGGCTCGGATGTCCAGCGAGTGCTCGGCGACATCCCTCGGTATGCCGGGCATGTCCGAGGGACTCCACGCGAAGACGTCGGCGTTCGCGCGGAGAAAGTCGACGAGCATTGCTTCCTATTTGGGATCGAGCCCGGAGCCAATCCGGATCTGCTTGGAGGCGTCGCCGCTGGGGTCGAGGGGGACGGACTTAACCGTCTCTGCTGGCTCAAAGTTGCCGGCATGACGCTTCACGTCTGGCACCTCCTTAGAGAGGCTCTCCAGGTCGGCGATGAGGGCCTCGGACTCGGCGAGGGCCTCGGTGTACTCCACGCACTCCATGTCGCATTCGAACGTGTGTTTGTACGTGGGGCCGACGGTGATGACCCCGTTGGGGCCCGGCATCTTGAGCTTTAGGTAGGTGTAGTTGGGGACGGCCATGAACTTCGCGTAGCATGGCCTCCCCAGTACCGCGTGGTAGGTTCCTCGGAACCCGACCACCTCGAACGTCAGGGTCTCCCTTCGGAAGTTGGAGGGTGTTCCAAAGCAGACGGGAAGGTCGAGCTGTCCGAGGGGTTGGACGCGCTTCCCGGGAATGATCCCATGGAAGGGCGCAGCGCCTGCCCGGACAGAGGACAGATCGACACGCAGGAGCCCGAGGGTCTCGGCGTAGATGATGTTGAGGCTGCTGCCTCCGTCCATGAGGACCTTGGTGAGCCTGACGTTGCCGATGACGGGGTCGACGACGAGCAGGTATTTCCCCGGGCTCGGCACACGGTTGGGGTGATCGCCTCGGTCGAAGGTGATGGGCTTGTCGGACCAGTCTAGATAGACTGGCGCCACCACCTTCACCGAGCAGACCTCCCGGCGCTCTTGCTTGCGGTGCAGAGCCGAGGCGTTCGCCGCTTGCCCACCATAGATCATGAAGCAGTCGTGGACCTTGGGGAACTCTCCTGCCTCGTGATCTTCCTTCTTGTCGTCGTCACGGGCCTTGCTACCCTCCGCGGGTGGCCCGGCCCTGTGGAAGTGGCGCCGAAGCATGACGCACTCCTCAAGGGTGTGCCTGACGGGCCCCTGGTGATAGGGGCATGGCTCCTTGAGCATCTTGTCGAAGAGGTTGGCACCTCCGGGGGGCTTCCGAGGGTTCTTGTACTCGGCGGCGGCGACAAGGTCCGCGTCGGCGGCGTCGCGTTTTGCTTGCGACTTCTTCTTGCCCTTCTTCTTGGCACCGCGCTGAGTTGACGCCTCGGGAGTATCCTCCGATGGGAGGCCCTGGGGCTGCTTGTCCTTTCGGAAGATAGCCTCGACCGCCTCCTGGCCGGAGGCAAACTTGGTGGCGATGTCCATCAGCTCGCTCGCCCTGGTGGGGGTCTTGCGACCCAGCTTGCTCACCAGGTCGCGGCAGGTGGTGCCAGCGAGGAACGCGCCGATGACATCCGAGTCGGTGATGTTGGGCAGCTCGGTGCGCTGCTTCGAGAATCGCCGGATGTAGTCTCGGAGAGACTCTCCTGGCTACTGTCGGTAGCTTCGGAGGTCCCAGGAATTCCCGGGGCGCACGTACGTGCCCTGGAAATTGCCGGCGAAAGCTTGGACTAGGTCGTCCCAGTTGGAGATCTGCCCCGGAGGCAGGTGCTCCAACCAGGCGCGAGCGGTGTCGGAGAGGAACAGGGGGAGGTTGCGGATGATGAGGTTGTCATCGTCCGTTCCACCCAGTTGGCAGGCCAGACGGTAGTCCGCGAGCCACAGTTCCGGTCTCGTCTCCCCCGAGTACTTTGTGATAATAGCCGGGGGTCGGAACCGGGTCAGGAACGGCGCCCGCCGGATGGCTCGGCTGAAGGCTTGCGGACCAGGTGGTTCGGGCGAGGGACTCCGATCCTCCCCGCTGTCGTAGCGTCCCCCAAGCCTGGGGTGGTAGCCTCGGCGCATCCTTTCATCGAGGTGGGCCCGACGGTCGCGGTGATGGTGCTCGTTGCCGAGGCGACCCGGGGCCGCAGGCGCGGTGTTGCGCGTGCGCCCAGTGTAGACCGAGGCTTCCCGCATGAATCGGGAAGTCGCGGCATGAGGTTCCGAGGGGTACCCCTGCCTTCGGGAGGCGGAGCTCTCGGCCCGTCGGACCGCGGCGCCTTCCAGGAGATTCTTGAGCTCTCCCTGGATTCGCCGCCCCTCGGTGGTTGATGGCTCCGGCATCGCGCGAAGAAGCATTGCTGCTGCCGCCAGGTTCTGGCCGACCCCACTAGATGCGGGTGGTGGCCTGACCCTGACGTCGTCGGTGATGCGGTGCTGGAAGCCCTAGGGTAGATGACGTATTTCTCCGGCCGGAGGTTGGCCCGCCCATGCCTATCCGACGTCCCGAGCTGGTTGGCCCGTCGTCGAGCCTGGCCTGCACCCCGCGGATTTGCTCGAGCTGTGGGTCATGGCCCCCCGCCTGAACGGGGACCACAGCTAGCTCCCATGGGATGTCAACGCGAGGCACCGGCCTAGGGAGGTCACCGTCCTCCGGCATGCCGAGATGGTTGCCTTCGGAGGGACCCCCTAGATCGACGTGGAAGCATTCGCGACTTGGGCCGCAGTCCTCGTCGCCGAGGCTACAGCTACCGTCGGAACAGTCGGAAAGGCAGTAGTCGCATGTGGTCATGAGGTCCCGCATGGCACTGGGGTTGCCAAGTCCAGAGAAATCCCAACAGATGCTGGGCTCGTCGTCTTCCTCGGACCCAAAGGGCCCGTAGGTCGAGACGTCCGTCAGCCGGTCCCAAGGTGACCGCATACGAAACCCCAGAGGGTTTGGACTTGCCTCTACGAGAGCGCCCGCCAAAGCGAAGTCGCTAGGCGGGTTGAGGCTGAATCCGAAAGACGTGGGATGGGAATCGGTCGGTACCTTTTGGTCGACGGGCAGCGATAAGGTCACGTCGGGGACTGACTGCACCGTCGTCTCAGGTACGAGGGTGACGTCCAGCAAGCTTTTCGCGAGCGTGCTGGCGTCGTCTGCTTGCTCGGGATTGGCGTGTCGCGGGGAGACGGCGCTCGCCTTCGTCTCAAACGCGAGGTCGACGCCCGGCGCGCCCCCCGTTGGGGCGCTGGGGCCACCGACTCGCTCGACAGCCGACGAGGCGCTGTCTCCTGCTTGGCCTTGGTTGCCCCGCCTCCTCCTCCGCCGGTGGGGGAGAGGAAGGGGTGAGCTCGAAGGTTGTTCTTCCACCATGCGGGGAAGACGTCGCCGATTCCGCCGCCGGCGGGCGGGTTGTCGGCCGCCACTGTCGTTGTCGCACGGCGGTGGAAGGAGCATCATGTCGTAGCTGCCGTCGAGGGACATGAACTCAAGACTCCCGAAATGGAGCACCGTCCCGGGTTGGAGAGGTTGCTGGAGACTGCCCATCTGGAGCTTGACGGGAAGCTGTTCGTCAACACGCAGCAGGCCCCTACCTGGCGCGCCAACTATCGGCGTTTCGAGACCGGGGGGTCCCTAGGCCGACGAGTGAATGTCGCCGCGTGCCCCAGTCCAGATGGGTCGAGCGCGAGGCCGAGCGCGAAGGGGGGAGAGCGAGGAGGCCGGAGACCGGCGTGAGAGAGGTGGGAATCCCGCGGCCTTCGTGTTCGTCCCGCGCCCAGGTCGGGTGCGCTTGCAGTAGGGGGTTACAAGCGTCCACGCGGGAGAGGGAGCGAGCGGCTTCAAGCGAGCGCGTGTCTCGTCCTCGTCCCCGCGTGGCCCACCCTCTCTAAGAGGGCCCTGGTCCTCCCTTTTATAGGCGCAAGGAGAGGATCCAGGTGTACAATGGGGGGTGTAGCAGAGTGCTACGTGTCTAGCGGAGGAGAGCTAGCGCCCTAAGTACATGCCGTTGTGGCAGCCGGAGAGATTTTGGCACCCAGCTGGTGTGATGTCGTGGCCGTCGGAGGAGCGATGGAGCCTGGCGGAGGGACAGCTGTCGAAGCGGTTGAGTCCTTGCTGACGTCCTCTTGCTTCCGTATGGGGGCTGAGAGCCGCCGTCATCACAGAGTATGCAGGGCGCCATCATTGCCTATCTGGCGAGGCGAGCCAGATGGGACGCCGGTCTTGTTCCCTGCGGCCCGAGTCAGCTCGGGGTAGGGTGATGATGGCGCCTCCTGTTGACGTGGCTGGTCTGCGCCCTAGGTTGGGCGATGTGGAAGCTCCTCCGAAGTCGAGGTCGAGTCTGTCTTCCGTGGCCGAGGTCGGGTCCGAGCCCCAGGTTCGGGCGAGGCGGAGATCGCCGACTGGTGCCGGGGCGGAGTCCGAGCCCTGGGGTCGGGCGAAGCGGAGTTCGTCGTCTTCTGGGGCCGAGCCCAAGTCCGAGCCCTGGGTCGGGCAAGGCGGAGATCGTCGTCTTCTGGGACTTAGCCCGAGTCCGAGCCCTAGGTCGGGCGGAGTGGAGTTCGCCGTCTTCTGGGACTTAGCCCGAGTCCGAGCCCTGGGTCGAGCGAGGCGGAGATCGCCGTCTTCCGGGACTTAGCCCGAGTCCGAGCCCTGGGTCGGGCGGAGTTCGCCGTCTTCCGGGACTTAGCCTGAGTCCGAGCCCTGGATCGGGCGGAGTTCGCCGTCTTCCGGGACTTAGCCCGAGTCCGAGCCCTGGGTCGGGTGGAGTTCGCCGTCTTCCGGGACTTAGCCCGAGTCCGAGCCCTGGGTCGGGCAGAGTGGAGTTCGCCGTCTTCCGGGACATAGCCCGAGTCCGAGCCCTGGGTCGGGCGGAGCGGAGCTCCCTATGGTGCCTTTGGCCGGGCCTGACTGCCTGTCAGTCTCACTTTGTCAAGTGGCACCGCAGTCGGAGTGGCGCAGGCGGCGCTGTCCTTCTGTCAGGCCGGTCAGTGGAGCGGCGAAGTGACGGCGGTCACTTCGGCTCTGCCGGCTGGGGGCGCGCGTCAGGATAAAGGTGTCAGGCCACCTTCGCATTAAATGCTCCTGCGATTTGGTCGGTCGGTGCGGTGATTTGGTCAGGGTTGCTTCTTGGCGAAGACAGGGCCTCGGGCGAGCCGGAAATATGTTCGCCACTGAAGGGGGGCCTCGGGCGAGACGGAAATCCTCCGGGGTCGGCTGCCCTTGTCCGAGGCTAGGCTCGGGCGAGGCGTGATCGAGTCCCTCGAATGGACTGATCCCTGACTTATTCGCACCCATCAGGCCTTTGCAGCTTTGTGATGATGGGGGTTACCAGCTGAGAATTAGGAGCCTTGAGGGTACCCCTAATTATGGTCCCCGACAAGAGGCAAACCCAGACACAAATCAAATGTGTGCTAGAATTAGTCCCACACATATGTCACCTGATTGGATGCCTGTATCTAGACGCGGAGGCTCGGGTGGCCCTAGCTGACCCGATACAACAATTTTCTGCATATGAGGGGATGCAACCAAATGGCTATAAAATGGCTTGTTTTGCATCCGCTCATGCATCCTGCGTCTCCTTTGTGCAGGCAATCAAACAGGAGCTCAGGCAGAGTCAACGCATATGGTGGTTCAAGACGAGACGATGCGGGTAACCAAACATACGGATGATGACTCATGGTACAGAAATAAATTTCATGTCTATATAATGGAGTTCTGTACAAAATGGTTAAATAATTACATCATAAAGACAACGATCCAACAACCATAGTTGACTAGGAAACGACGGCCTAGACCTCTCATAAACTCATCGCGGCATCCTTCATGCTCCTTGTCTTGCAGTACATGTTCTTGACCTAGGGGGATGTGAGTACAGTAAGGGTGAGCTCACATAAGTTCATCGCTCAGAAAGTTGTGGGGAATAATGTGCATGAGCTCACTTACGGTGGGGCTCATGTGAAGTGTAAAACATATCAAAGAAAATAGTTAAAGCTGAACATTGCTTTTAAAGTTGGTCAAAGATTTATTAGCAATTACTGAGTATAAGTAGATACCATCCAAAACAAATAAGAGATCAAAATTAATAGTAAAAACCCACAATGCAATGCAAATGACAAATTAAGTTTAATTCCATAAGTTAATCATATGAGGGTCCGAGCTGCTCATGACTGTGAGCACGGCTGATATACCAGTTTTACACTCTGCAGAGGTTGATCATCTTTACCCACAAGACGTGTTTCCGTTTAGCCAGGGTTAACTAGACCCTTAGGCACTTCCAAGGTGAATGGTCAGGGATCCACTGCAAGGCATTTATAAAGTTCCACTAGATAAGAGAACCCACTATGGATTCCGGGACAAAGGCGATGTAGGAATCCCTCGTCCGGAAAACTAGAAGACAGTCCGACCCAAGGACCTCCCTACACCTACACAACTCCACCTTGCTTGCCCCTTTCGGGAAAGGATTAACTCACACTAGCTTTCCCAATTATTCAGCCAAGGACGTCATATTCCACCCATGTGGTAGCACTATTTTTTTGAGTGGTAACTCCATGTTCCATTTGAAATAATAATCTTAACATTAACAATAATTGAACCAGCAATATTAATGGAATATGATCATAATTTAATATAACATTAATCCCAAAACCAGGTAGAGCAATAGCGAGTCTACCCAATAGTTCACTATTTCATCTTGATTCGAGATATGAGCCCATTTTTTATTTTGGAGGCTTTCAATGTTATGTTTGGTTTCTTTACTAGTTTGGGTGCTTTAACGTGGTTGTCAATCATCACCGAGAACATCCAAACATTGTTTGATTCATGAGCTACTGATTTTCCATTTTTGCTGTCTTGAGGGCTTGTGTGATGTTTTAGGAAGTAGACCAAGAATGGTCAGAGCAGAAATTTTGATTGGCTCTCATTCATTCCTCCTCGCCCAATCTAGTCCTTCAATTAGTGGATATCAAAGCAGGTTAAGGATTAATCCATCTTAATCGATCATTGATGCGTGAAGGCGACATGAAGCACAGTGTTGGTAAACCATCATTTTATATGGGACAAATTACCCGTATTATAAGACACATCGTGTACTTCTAGAGCATAGGGTTATGGGTCTAGGATATTTGTTTGGATGCTGCATACATGGTGCTTCTTGTTTGGACCAGTTAAGGTTGAGCATCATGATGCAAATATCAAGGCTAGAAATACTCTTTTCTCCTATCTTCCGTTGTCGGAGATTTGAGAGGGTTTCTCACCTCGATACAACCTATAAGATTTGGTCAACACTTCAAACTATCACGAGGTATACTCTCATGTTAAAACTATAACCTTTGAGATGCATCGATGTGAATACAAGAACTTATTCAGTTGGCTAGAGAGTATGTTGATTCTATGTTCTCGCTTTTAATCCATAACAAACAAGATACATACGGGCAAGCCACAACTTTCTATGGTGAACATGGGAGGGCCCTTAAGTTGCTACACTCCCTAAATCAAAGGGTTTGCAATATGAAGATCTTGTCTAATGTCGAGTCTTCAACTACGAGACCTCACCGTGTATGAGTTATTCAACATGCTCAAGTCCATAAAGGTCGACCATCAGACTTTTCATAAAAAGCCACAACTTTCTACAAAGTAGACGGATTGGAGGAAACAATATTAGATCCTAATGCATTGGTAGGAGGGGGTTTTCGCAAAAAGGACACAAGTTGAAGTTGGTCAAGTCATTTTTTGGCTTCACCTATATAATAGAAAATGAAGTGCTTTTTATCAAAAGTCATCTGTCAAAATGTTGTTTGGTATGACTTATGCATTTTAACGTGAAACCACAGTAGAAGCTGATGTGGAGAAGCCTTGCCAAAAGGGCAATAAATTACTCCCTACGTCCTAAAATATTTGTCGTTATCACTTTTCGAGAAGTTAACCATTTTAAACTTTGACCAAATATATAAGAAAATATTAATATTTATAGTACATAATTAGTATCATTAGATATATATTTGAATCTATTTTTAGTAATTTTTTTGGGGATATAAATGTTGCTAATATTTTATATAAATCTAGTTAAACTTGAGAAAGTTTAACCGATACTAGTACTATAACAACAGATATTTTGGGATGGAGAGAGTAAATTTTAGTCATTTTTTGATTTAACTTCTGAGATCTAAACAAATCCTAATAAGGTGTTTGGTTTGAGAAATGAGCTAGTCTATCATCTTACCACTCATCACTTTTTGTTTGGTTTGTGGAATAGAATGAATCCATCATCACATCATTCATCATAGTTAGTTAGTATTAATACAAGGAATTAGATTATGCCACTAAATTTAAAAAATAAACCTATAATATACCACATCATTTTAGATGAAAAGATTCCTAAGAGCAGCTCCAGTAGTTATGTAAAATATCTCCTTAAAACTGAATTTAGCAAGTTTGTAAACAGCTATTTGGCGTTCAAAAATTGTGGATCTCCAACAGTTACTATTATTTAGGGAGTTCATCTATTTGAAATCAAATTGGTGGGTCATTTGGATTCCATGCAACACAGCTGTCGTACGTTGCTCCCTGTTCCAAAACGTCATCGTTCCTTCCATTCCAAAACGCCACCGCCGCTACTAGACAATCGCTCAATAGCCGCCGCTGCCACTTGACGTAGTTCCTTGTCGTTCAACAGCCGCCGTCGCCGTCGCCGCTTTGACGTTGCTCCCTATCGATCAACAGCCGCCGCCGCTGCTTGACGTTGTTCCTTGCCGTTCAACAGTCGTCGCTTGCGCCTGACGTTGCTCCCTGTGGCTGAACATCAGATTGATATCCAATACGGTAATGGTTCTCTACTGATTTTGTTTTAGGTACAAGTATATTCATCAGATGATGATGATTATTTCATACTTTGTGTTGCACAAATTATTCAAAGTTACTCTCAAGAGAGGGGAAAGCAGGAGGCTCTGTTCCAGGACGTTGACAAACTATAAATTCCATCCGACTTGGTATGTGTAATTGCAATCTTAATTTACGTTGGTGTATATTCAACTATTGCAATTTTAATTTTTGTTGTGTATAGTCATAGTAGATCTGTTTGCGAATTCAAGCGATTAGTGCAAATAGAATGTTGTCGTCACGAGTTTTGGATGAATCGCCGTCATCAGATGATGATGATTATTTCATACTTTGTGCTGCACAAATTATTCAAAGTTACTCTCAATAGAGGGGAATGCCAGGAGGCTCTGTTCTAGGTCGTGCATACATATATCGGGATAGAGAAGCAGGACACGCGAGAATGTACCAAGATTACCTTGCTGAAAATCCTACGTATGGCCCAAGCTTATTTCGACGAAGGTAAACAGTCTATTTGATATTTGTACCGTTTATATGTGTCTTATTTTTATTGTAGATGCATTTTTCACAGGTTTAGGATGAATCGACAACTATGTATTCGCATAATGAATGTTGTGGAACAACATGATGATTACTTCCAGCGAAAGAGAAATGCAGCTCATCAACAAGGGCTTAGTTGCTTTCAAAAGGTTACTGCAGTATTCCGTATGCTAACTTATGGAGTGGCAGCTGATGCTATGGATGAGTATGTACGCATTGGAGAAAGTACCGCACTGGAAAGTCTAAGAAGGTTTGTTAATGCTATAATAGAAGTTTTTGGAGACGAGTATTTGAGGTCACCTAATGAAAAGGATATAGAACGGTTACTTGCACTTGGTAATGAAAGAGGTTTTCCTGGTATGTTAGGTTCATTAGATTGCATGCATTGGAGGTGGAAGAACTATCCATCATCCTTGCAAGGTCAGTTTTTTGGACATCATCACACACCAACAATAATTTTGGAAGCAGTAGCATCGCAGGATTTATGGATTTGGCATGCATTTTTTGGTTTACCTAGATCTCTCAACGACATCAATGTTCTTCATCGGTCTCCACTTTTTGCAAAGCTAACAAATGGAGAAGGCCAAAAGTGAACTACAAAATAAATAATCATGATTATACGATGGGATATTACCTTGTAGATGGCATTTACCCTGCTTGGGCTACTTTGGTTAAGACCATACCTGAACCATGGGGCAATAAGAGGACATACTTTGCCAAGGCACAAGAAGCAGCACGGAAGGATGTTGAACGAGCCTTTGGAGTTTTGCAATCTCGTTTTGCTATTGGTCGGGGCCCAGCTTGATTATGGGATGAAGAGACACTAAATAACATAATAATATCTTGTATAATCATGCATAACATGATTATTGAAGACGAAGGAAGTGTGGATCCAGAAGAATGGTTCGAGAATGGAGATAATGTGGAGCCCTCCCATGAGATGACAACAGATTTTGATGAATTTCTTGAGAATCATAGGAAAATTAGGAACCAAGAAACACACTATCAACTTCGAGAAGACCTAGTGGAACACTTGTGGCAGCACCACCCGGATCTATATAGTTAGCTTTGCAATCTCTAAATAGCATGAATGACACCGACATGGATTTTTAGTAGTTCAACTCAATTTATTGTAACTACAAGTGTCCAACTAAGTGTTTTAATATATCACTATCCGATTGAGTGTTTTTAATTAGTACATTTATTTCAGATATTACGTGCCCATGTCTTTTCAGATATATCACTAGTCAAGAACATCAAGTCCAGTATCTGACCTCTTTCTAGCTTTGAACAGCAAGTCTTGTACAATAGGTGATAACAACTAGGTACTCATGACCAATACTAGGGATACAATTGATAAAAAATTATGCATCAACACTATATCTAATTGATATGATGAGCCATGATCTCAGCTTGAAGGTTTCTGTAAAATTGATGTTGCATCTCATTCAAAGAATTGAGATCAATGTTCATAATTTTTCTTCTGCAATTCTCTTTAAATAAGTATTATTGGCCTCATTGGTAACCTTCTCCCTCTCTATCGCAATCTTCTCTTTCTCAAGGTCAAGCCTCTCTTTGTCAAGAGCATAAGACTTGGCATACCTTTCGTCTCTCTTGACCTCTTTCTCTGCATCAGCTTGAGTCTTTTTTGCCCAAAGAATTTCCAGTGCTTCTTTGCAAGCATCAATACCACATCGACACACTGCCTCATTTGCCTTCTTCTTACCTAAAGGTCTTTCTGCTGCATCAGCCTGTCCAAGGTCAACATCTGGAGGGGAAACTACATTGTTTTCCTGAGTTATGCACTCAACACCACCGGGACTGGATTTTTTACTAGTCTTTTGTTTTTTGTTACTGTTTTTTGTAGCTAATAATTGCTGCCACTTATCTTGCCATTTTGGTTGATTCCTCAACATCAGCCATCAGTGTCTGAATTGAAAGGACTTGTTGTGAGGATCATTCTCTTTGAAAAGCTTTTCAGCCTGCTCCACCTACATGAACAGAATACACTAATGTCATAAATTAAAATAGATATTTCAAAAATTTAAAATAACATATACAATTTCGTATTTCCTACCCTGTCATGAATGGTAAGGCCACTTTGGTTTCTATTCTCAATACTGTTGACACAGCCACAAAATTTGCTTACAGCGTCTTGTATAGCACTCCAACGATGTAGCAAGGAACTCTCAGTACGTTCTGCACAATTTGCTCTGTTTGTCTCATAGAACATATGGATTCTTTTCCAGAATGTACCTCTAGTCTGATTTGTCCCTTGTGTAGGGTCCGTACTGACATTCAACCATGCTGCAACAAGGACTCTGTCTTCTTCCTCACTAACGTTTTTGCCTTTGTGCTTCTGGTTTGACTTCGAGAAGGTGTTGCTACCATTTGTAGGGACTATGTGCTGCAACTCATTTAGAGTTTCAGAGATGTCTTCAAAATTTTCTAATGCTACATTCACAAGGTTGGTAAAAAAGACCCATACCCTTCCATCTCTAAAAAATGAGGACATATTAGAATTAGCACTGGATTTGGATAAATAAGACAATCATTAGCACTAAATTTAGATAAATAATACAAAAAATGTGGAATACTGCACCAAAAGTTCTCCCACAGTTTGTTCATGTGCATCAGAAGGTATTCACACCAAGGTATTCAGTAGGTTTCTTCCTGAACCTTCTATTTTTTTATGGAATTCGAGGTGACATATCAAATGGAATATTCTCACGAATGCTAGACTACATAGAAAGGCTGGTACCTGATGTGAAAATCCAAGATAAAATACAGCGAGAGCTCCACATGTACCGGAGTGAAACAACCAAGACAACAAAATGAAACTGGTAATTGTGATGGCTTGGACTTGTATGCAACGGGGATGAGTTCCTAGTGGCGCTGTCAGGGAGGTGATCCTGCTAGAGCCTGGGACCGGATGCAGGGAACTGTGGCGGCTTGCAGGACCTAGCGGCGGTGAAAGGGAATTAGGCTTACACCTATTTCCTAATTGATTTTGGTGGTTGAATGCCCAACACAAATAATTGGACTAACTAGTTTGCTCTAGATTATACATTCTACAGGTGCCAAAGGTTCAACACAAACCAATAAAAAGAACAACCCAGGGTTCAAAAGAAAGGAGCAAAAGGAAACCGAAGTGCTCCCTGGTCTGGCGCACCGGACTGTCCGGTGTGCCACCGGACAGTGTCCGGTGCACCAGGGAAGATCGACTTCAAACTCTTCACCTTCGGGTTTTCCAGGCGCACCTCCGCTATAATTCACCGGACTGTCCGGTGTGCCACCGGACTGTCCGGTGCACCAGCGGAGCAACGGCTATCTGCGCGCAACGGTCGACTCTGCAAAGTGAACAGTGGATTTCAGATGTCAGAGCAGCAAGTTAGAGGGGCACCGGACTGTCCGGTGCCACATGAGGACAAAGGCTCCAACGGTCGACCAGCTCCAACCCTAACGAACATGCTGACGTGGCGGCTCACCGGACACTGTCCGGTGGCGCACCGGACACTGTCCGGTGCGCCCATCGCCAGCAGACTTCTCCAACGGCTACAATTTGGTTGGTGGCTATAAATACCACCCCAACCGACCACTTCAAGAAGGGAGAGCCCAAGCAACATTCCAAGTCATCTAGTTGACATACTCAAGCCCTCCCAACCACTTCTATTCATTGATCCATCCTATACACAAGATTTAGACCACTACAACCAACACAAGTGCCACAAAAGAGAGAGCAAGCAAAAGAGAGCTACTCATTTGAGTTTAGCACTAGTGCCTTGTGAGATTCATTGAAAGATAGTGTGTGCTTCATCTTTGTGTTCATTTGCGCGTGGAGTTTTGACTCCCATTGAACTTCCTCCAAAGTTTTGGAGGCTTGTAAAAGCTAGCAAGAGACACCAAAGAGTGTGGTGGTCCTTGCGGGATCGAGAGTGATCCTTGAGAAGAAGAAGAGCTCGCCGATCCTTGTGTGATCGGTGGAGAGAGGGAAAGGGTTGAAAAAGACCCGTCCTTAGTGGACTCCTCAACGGGGACTAGGCCTTCGAGGGCCGAACCTCGGTAAAACAAATCACCCGTGTCATTTGTGTTTATTGCTTGTGATTTGTTTGCTTTCCCTTACTCTAAGTTTTCTTGTGCTATTATTTGCTAATATCATTTGGTGTTGCTTCAAGTTAAGTTCTCATTTAGTGAAGCAATACTTCGCAAGAAACAACTTGACTTATTGCTCTTCTCATTTAAGCCTTCTTGCTTTATTCTCATAGACTTATTAGTTGTATTGTCTTATCAATTTCGCATTATTTGAAAGCAATACTCTTTTCAAGCAAGGACTTAGTTTTTATACTCCGATAATTGTATATCTTGTTCTAACCACTAATCAAGGGATCTAGTTGGGGGATAAAGTTTTTATTTTCAGGTTCCGCCTATCCACCCCCCCTCTAGGCGACTTTCAATTGGTATCAGAACTAGGCACTTCATCTTGAGTCTAACAACTCGAAGTGATGGCTCGTAGAAGATCCCATAAGAACAAGAAGACCCAGGAGGTAACTCTTGAGATATTACTTTCCGATTGTTCTAATTATGATTCATGGTCTACTAGAGTGATAAATGCTTTTAGAGCGGTAGATCCACAATTAGAACAAATTTTAGACAAGAGTATTATTCCTCGTAGTTATGATAGGAAAAATGCTTCCGAGGAAGATCAAAGATGTATACGCTTAAACTATCTAGCTTATGACATCTTAAGTAATTCTCTTAGCAAAGAAGATTATCATGCCTTCATAATGAATTATAATGAATCTATTCGTGATGCGCATGATATTTGGACTAGAATTAAAAGCAAATTTGATGAGTCCAAACATGATAGTTCATTTCGTGCTTCTACTTCCTTTGGTCTTTGTGATACTAACCTTTGCAAGGAAGAAGAAGAAAATGAACGATAGAGACCAAACGATGAATCCACCTCTCCAAAAGGTTTGTCTTCCCATTTTGATTCCCACATATGTTGTGTGGCTAATGAAAATGATGGCGGAAGGACAAATGAGGATGAGGAGGAAGAAAGAAGCTTCTTGCATCTCTACGCTCGCCTAAGCCAAGAAGATAAGGCGGGCATGCTCAAACTTCTAGAAAGAGCGAGAGAGCAAAGCGAAGCTCGTCAAAGGCTAGAAAGTATTCTCTCCATGAAAATGCAATGCTTTGACGAGTTGACTAAAGAACATGAGGAGCTAAAGTGCTCTCATGTTGATTTGGTCCAAAGGTATGAAACTATTTCAATTGAGCAAGATAACGCTTTACATTGTATCGCTCAATTATTAAATAGGAATACCTTGCTTAAGGACCAAGTAGAAAAGCTAAAAGTTGAAAATATAGCTTTTCAAGAAAAATATGATATGCTCCTATGCTCTCATGAAAATCTTAGAGATGATCATATCATATTAAACATTGCTCATGAGGTTGTGATGGAAAACTTAAAATCCCAACAATCTCACTCATGCACATGTATTCAAATTGATACTATATTACCATGTGCTAATGCTTGTTGTCCATCGACAAGCAAATCTTCTTTTGAGCTAGAATTTGCAGGAACAAAAGATGATACATATCAAAAGCTCAAAGAAGAGAATGAGAGGCTAAAGATGAGCTTGACACAACTTAAAGGGAAATGTGTTGCTCAACCTTCTCAAGATAACTGTGACCACATGGTGAAGAAGCTTGAGAATGAAACAACCGAAGCATGCACTAAATCCCTTGAAGAAAGTGTCAAGGACTTGAGGATTGCCAAGAAGAGGAAACAAAAGAAGAAAATTAATATCTCTTCCAAAAGCCTCAACCATGCCTCCATACAAGGTAACATCCAAGGTAATGATCAAGCCACACTTCACACTAAGAAGTGTAGTGAATGCTTTGAAGAGGGACACTTGATTAGGTCATGTCCCTACATTAAAAATGGCTTGATTATTAACAAGGATGATAGACTTTGTTTTAAATGCTCAAAGAAGGGACACTTAATTAAGTCTTGTCCCTACTTAAAACAAAAAGGCATAATGTTAGAAAAGAAAATATTCACTAACCATGTAGCAAGCAAGAGACGAGGAAAGAAGAAATCTTCAAGGATTGAAGATCGCCTATGCTACATATGCCGAAAGAAGGGACATCAATGCAAAGATTGTCCCATTGGTAACAATCCCACTACTAGCTTGTCAATTAATTCTCATGTAACTAGGCAACCCAAAATTGCAACTTGTGCTAGAAAGGTAATGAGTTTACCTAGTGCTAACACAAAGGACATTTGGGTTCCTAGATCTTTGTTGACTAACCTTGATGGACCCATCAAGAGATGGGTACCAAAATATGCTTGGCAAGCTTTGCAGGAGAAGGAGATGATATGAAGCCTTGGGGTGCTTGAGAGAGTCCATTCAATTCTTATCAACTCAAGCTATCAATCTTCAATGATCTATATCCGTGATTGACCCAAGGTTATTCTTCAAATTACTATGTCTTAAACTCATATCATCTCGAGGAAGACATTGATGTTGTAGGAAATAAAAGAAGTATCATGTGTGAAAAATCAAGGCCTACAACATGGAGGAAAGTCAAAGGATGGTAACCTCTATGCTTTTAAGTGCAAGTATCTTAAATTATCATTTCTTAGGTGTCTTGTGTAGTCACATAGAAATATGTAGCACTTCAAATGTCTTTAAATTTGTATTACCATTCTTTGAAGAATTTCCTCTCATATGGTAGATTGCATACTCATCATTTTCATCCTATGGCAATCTACATGCTTTAAATTATTGCAAGTCTCATGGCATGTTTTTCGCTAGTCATTCTATTATTGCCATGATTCTAGATATAGAGAGATATTTCAAGTTCTTAAAAGAATAAGGTGTCATGTAAGGAATTCAAATCCTTAGGACACTTATAAAAGGAAAACTCTCTCTATAACTAGAATAGTGAGACTAATGATTTTATCTAAGTAACCCAAGTAGTCTCACTTGTAGAGAATAGGTTTCTCTTTGGAAAAGCATGTAATCTAACATGAAAAAAAAATCAATCCAATGATTTATGATGTACTTCTACTTGCTTAAATTGGATTTGATTCTTTCACATTTATCGCTTTCCATATCATGAATTAGATTTATTCCCATAATCTTAAAGGATTGTTTATGCTTGTTTTATGAGTTAAAATTAAGCATAACATCATCTATGGATAATCTAGTTCATGCTATGAAGTTTCCATGCTTTTAGTAATCTAGCTTTTCATTCCCTATCAAAAATGATTACAAAAATGGAAACTAGTGCTTGTGTTACTAATAACGTATCTCTTGAGCCTACTTATAAATATCCACAAAAGAGAAAGTGCACAAGCCTCATGGGTATAGGTGTACATTTGGGCCGGGCCTGATGGGCCGGCCCGAAGCACGGTAAAAAAAGCACGGCCCAGGCACGGCACGAAATATTTTAGTGCCGGGCCGGCACGGCCCGATATATCGGGCCGGGTTTGGGCCGAGGTCACGGCCCATGGGCGGGCACGAGCACGACCCGTTTAAGGCAGGCACGAAATGGCCCATATAGAGGCACGAAAAGGCCCATATATTTATTAAAATCACACATCATTCCACACTTTCATGTACTTGATAAAGAACACAAATCTATAGATAATGTTAGTTAGATGTTTTTTTGTAGCTTTGAGTTAGAGTATGTGATGTAATTTTATTTTTGTTATGAACATTAGATAATAAACTGAACTTACGAACTTTATTTAGAGCTGATTATACTCTTTTTCTTTCTAACAAAATGATTTGTAAACGAGGTAGTCATTGCATAGCATCAGTAACTTAATACAATTATTAAGTTTGCTTTTAGTCAAATTTATTTGTCTTACTTAGGGATGGCAATGGGCACAGATTACCCGCGTGCCCGCGGGCACAAACCCTATAGGGTGCGGGTTTGGGTTTGGGTTTATACCCGCGGGTAAGGGTATGGGTTTAAATTTGTACCCAATGGGTTTATCTTCGCGGGTATAAAATGTTTGAACCCGTGCCCGTATACCCGCCAACCCGATATATATATGTGCTGAAAACCCTAGCTTGTCTCAGCAAACCCTACACCCGTTCCTCGTCGTGGCGGCCGCCCCTATCCCTAATTTCCTATCCCCATTCGGTCCAGCTGCTCCACCGGCCACCGCTCCAGCTGCTCCATCGCTCGTTCGCTCTAGCTGCTCACCGGCCACCGCTCGGGCGCTTGGCCGCTCCAGGCCCCTGGCGGTCCAGGACTCCAGGCGTCCAGCACTCCAACTCCAGGCCCCAGGCGGTCCAGCTCCAGCTCAAGCTGCTCCACCGCTCGGGCGCTGGCCGCTCCAGCAGTCAGCACGACAGTGCCGCACTGCCCCTGTCCCACGCGGCCACACCCAGGAGGCCAGGTCGCCAGCCATCCAGACATCCAGGCTCAAGTTGCGGCCACTCCAAGCTCCAAGCACCAAGGTATTATTTATCTGTTTGTGCTCAGCAACTAGAGTCAGTAATCAGTAATCAGGAGGTAATATTTCTACGAGATGCTTTAAAGTTCTATACCCGATGTTGTAGTATGTACGCCATGGTGACTGGGATTAATCACAATGTTCTGCCATCATTGTTTTCTGTATTGTTCTATAATCTATACTACTAGCTCTGAAGTGATTTAGCCATTCTAACCAAAAGAGAGGATATATGGCAGTCACTGGACATTTTATTGATGACACATGGACACTTAGAAGCTGCATTTTGAGGTGAATAACTAAATCTGCTTGCTGCTTGTATTCTATATGAACTAAAATGGTGCATTTTTTGTAGGTTTGTGTATGTGCCATGTCCCCATACTGGTGAGGCTATTTGTGATGCACTAGTGGTAGGGTTCTAAGTGAGCATCGGAGCCGTCTCACACCACAAATGTTAGAAGCTTTGATGTGCACTCAAAGTTGGTTTCGTCATGCTCTTAAAGGTAAACATATGTGCCTTGTTAATAGTCTAAGTGAATCAATTTTCTATATACTAATATGTATTTTGTTTTACAATATAGGTGAAGATAATGTGGATGATAATAGCTTTTGGTCATGTCTTGAAGACATTGAAGAGGAAATGAAGGAGGATCCTTGTATCGCCTCGGATGATTAGTTTAAACTTAAATTTGTGGTTGTTATCCTATAACTTGTTTGACATTTATTATTGCTATGAACTGATGTCTTGGAAGTTGTAAACTATATATGTATGGAACTGGTGCTGTTGTATGTTTGTTGTATGGGACTATTTGGAAATTGTTTGTGTTTGAAATTATTACTTGTTGTACATCAAAGCTTTGTTATCCTATAACTTGTTTGACATTTGTTGTATGGCCACGCGGGTTTGTTCGCGGGTCTGGTGCACCCGCGGGGTGTGATGTGGGTCTATTGCGCCCGCGGGCGCACCCGCGGGTTTATAAAACCCGCGGGTGACGGGTACGGATGTTATACAGTACCCGACGCGGGTTACGGGCACGGGTGCGGGTTTGCTATTTGCTGGCGGGTATGGGTTTATAAAACCAATGCCCGCGGGTTTTGTACCCGTTGCCATCCCTAGTCTTACTAAATTTGTTTTGAATTTCGGGCCCTGATGTGAATTTCGGGCCAAAAACTGCATTTCGGGCCAAAAATTGAATTTCGGGCCCTAATGTGAATTTCGGGCTTTTATAATTTCGGGCCGCCCGAAATGAGCCCGGCACGTTTAAGCAATTACGGGCCGGGCCGTGGGTCGAGGGCTAGGCCCATGGGCCGGCCCGGCACGGCCCGAAATTCAAACGGACCGGGCCGGCCCGAAATTCAAACAATACGGGCCTTTTCGGGCTTGGGCCGGGCCGGGCCGGGCGGCCCGAATGTACACCTATACTCATGGGTTGCTCTTCACCCAAAGGAAGAAAGGTAAAAGCAAAGGTATGGGAACTCATCTTCTTAATCAAGTTTAGTTCCCATCTCAATGGGTATTTAATCTAAATTATCATATTCTACCCTTGTGAGGAATAGATTCTTTATTGGACCTAAATTAACTAAGTGTGCATTCAATATCATTTTCATAAATGCGTTTGTCCATTAGAATCTAATTCATGCCTTTGCTATATCCATTCTCATATTGATGCGCTTCTAAGTCATGATAATAAATTCAATATAAAGAAGTAAAATTCCTATGATTGATCAAAAATGTTTAAATAGGTGCTCATTCCTCTTTTTTGATAATGTGCACTAACGTTAAGGATTTTACTTCATGTCTATGTGACTCATGGATGATGAATTACTTTTACCTCCTATCTAAAAGAATCATCTTCCATCATATACTCCCTTGTGCTATTAACATCTTTCTTGAGTATTTTCAATAAGTTTGAAAGGAAAAGGAAACAACTACAAAGGGAGGACACTCACATGAAAGAGAAGGACATCAAGAACAACAACATCCACTTGGATAATAAGATCCTCAAAACGGTCAATGGGGTAGTTGTGAGTATTCTAAACCTTTTTTCATTGTGAGAAATCCAGGCTTAAGTTGTTTATTGCAAATCTTATAAGCCTTGATCAAGATGTATAATGCTTCTCCCTATTTGTCTTTAAAGTAAATACATCCATTCAATTCATTCAAATACTTGATGTATATCTTTAGGGGGAGCATCTTTCTATATCTTGATTTTGTTGAGACTATCGCTTTATCTTAAATAATCTCATATAGTCTCTTACATAAGAATAAATTTCTCATGAAGTATGCTACTTAATCAATCCTTCTTGTTAAAGTAATGTCATCTTTATAAAGGATTGTTGCTTTCATTACTAAAGTAGCATATGTAATGAATTCTCCTGTTTTAAGCTTATCTCATGCATATGTTGTTCTTTTGATCTCATCTGTTATTTGTTTGATCATTGAATGACTTCAATTAACACTTATGTTTCTTAGTGCCGCATATACTATCAATCGATATCTCTTGATATGCACTAAGTTAAGAGGAGAATTCATGATATACAATTAGTGATCCACTTGGTATATGCTGACCATGAATTAGAAAAGAATCACTAGTTGTAAGAACTCTCTCTTGTGCAAAATATTTTCATTCATTGTCATTGAGTATAGGTCTTAAGCAAACAAGACTAAGGACAAAGCACAATGAAGAGAGCGTCTCCAAGTAAAGGTACAAAAAGGGTAAAACTACTTCCTTTCATTCAAACATGTACCTAAATCTTCCTCTTATAAACATTCTTTGCATATCTTTTATAAAAGGAAGAGAAAGCATGTCCTTTGCATTTTTTCCCTGCTTCATACCTAGTTTAACCTCTCAAATATTTCATTCCTGCATTTATGCATCTTTGTTAAAACTGGGTGAAGTAATTTTATTGTCAAAGAGCTTAAAGCTTAACCTTGTAACGAGGATAAGCTGCCTTTGTCCCAAAGGTGGATGGTCCTTAAGCCTCTTTGAAATCCTTAAGGGAAAATGCTTAAAATATTTATAACATGCTTTCATAAGTGCATAAACTGTCATGAGCATCACACTTATACTATGACACAATGCACTTCACATTCTGTATGGTATAGATATGTTCTCTTTAACCTCATTATGTGCAATTGGCATTTCAAGGCACAAATATGTATTCCTATCAAGGCACATATTTAGGGGGAGCAATCTATATTATATAGATCTATGATCATTCTTAATTGACATATCTCTTGATCATATCTCTTTATGTCTATGACTAATGTGCTTTCGAGTGATCTCTATGCTAAGTCGTAGATTGAAAGGGAAATGGAGTCTTCGGCGAAGACAAGGCTTCCACTCAACTCTATCGATACTATCTACCCTTCGCCATCACTCCACACTGTCTCTCCTCATTGGTACAATCTTTCACTCATATATTGTTTGCCAAAGGGGGAGAACTCTTATAAAAGGGCTTATATTTCACTCTAAGTATCCGTTTTTGGCGATTCATGCCAAAGGGGGAGAAAGTATTAGCCCAAAAGCAAAAGGACCGCACCACCACCTAATTATAAAACTCATGATTTTCAAATTGGTATCTTATTGTGTTCAAAAAGGGGAGAAAGTAGCACCTTCAAAAATTGATATCTTAAAACCCTCTTGAACACTAAGAGGAGAATTTTATTGAAGGAGAGTTTTGTTTAGTCAAAGGAAAAAGCATTTGAAACAGGGGGAGAAAATTTCAAATCTTGAAAATGCTTCTCAAAATCTTACTCATTTACCTTTGACTAGTTGCAAAATGTCTTTAAAAAGATTTTACAAAAGAATTTGCAAAAACAAAACATGTGGTGCAAGCGTGGTCCAAAATGTTAAAATTATAAAGAAACAATCCATGCATATCCTATGAATTTCTATTGGCTCAATTCTAAGTAACCTTTGCACTTACAAATATGCAAACTAGTTCAATTATGCACTTCTATACTTGCTTTGGTTTGTGTTGGCATCAATCACCAAAAAGGGGGAGATTGAAAGGGAATTAGGCTTACACCTATTTCCTAATTGATTTTGGTGGTTGAATGCCCAACACAAATAATTGGACTAACTAGTTTGCTCTAGGTTATACATTCTACAGGTGCCAAAGGTTCAACACAAACCAATAAAAAGAACAACCCAGGGTTCAAAAGAAAGGAGCAAAAGGAAACCGAAGTGCTCCCTGGTCTGGCACACTGGACTGTTCGGTGTGCCACCGGACAGTGTCCGGTGCACCAGGGAAGATCGACTTCAAACTCTTCACCTTCGGGTTTTCCAGGCGCACCTCCGCTATAATTCACCGGACTGTCCGGTGTGCCACCGGACTGTCCGGTGCACCAGCGGAGCAACGGCTATCTGCGCGCAACAGTCGACTCTGCAAAGTGAACAGTGGATTTCAGATGTCAGAGCAGCAAGTCAGAGGGGCACCGGACTGTCCGGTGTGACACCGGACTGTCCGGTGTGACACCGGACTGTCCGGTGTGACACCGGACTGTTCGGTGCCACATGAGGACAAAGGCTCCAACGGTCGACTAGCTCCAACCCTAACGAACAGGCTGACATGGCGGCTCACCGGACACTGTCTGGTGGCACACCGGACTGTCCGATGCGCCCATTGCCAGCAGACTTCTTGAAAGGGAACTAGGCTTACACCTAGTCCCTAATTAAATTTTGGTGGTTGAATTGCCCAACACAAATAATTGGACTAACTAGTTTGCTCTAGTGTATAAGTTATACAGGTGCAAAAGGTTCACACTTAGCCAATAAAAAGACCAAGTATCGGGTTCAACAAAAGAGCAAAGGGACAACCGAAGGCACCTCTGGTCTGGCGCACCGGACTGTCCGGTGTGCCACCGGACATGTCCGGTGCACCAGAGGACTCCAGCTCAAACTCGTCACCTTCGGGAATTTCCAGAGGCAACTCCGCTATAATTCACCGGACTGTCCGGTGTACACCGGACAGTGTCCGGTGCACCAAGGAAGAGCGGCCTCCGGAACTCGCCAGTCTCGGGAATTCAGAACGGCAGCTCCGCTATAATTCACCGGACATGTCCGGTGTGCACCGGACTGTCCGGTGTAACTGCGGGGCAACGACTACTTCCGGCGCCAACGGCTACCTGCAGCGCATTTATTGCGCGCCAGCGCGCGCAGAGGTCAGGCACGCCCATGCTGGCGCACCGGACACTCAACAGTACATGTCCGGTGCGCCACCGGACATCAAGGCGGGCCCAGAAGTCAGAGCTCCAACGGTCGGAACCCAACGGCTTTGGTGACGTGGCTGACGCACCGGACATGTCCGGTGTGCACCGGACTGTCCGGTGCACCATTTGACAGCCAGCCTGCACCAAACGGCTAGTTTGGTGGTTGGGGCTATAAATACCCCCAACCATCCCACATTCAAGTCATCCAAGTTTTCCACTTCTCAACTACTTACAAGAGCTCTAGCATTCAATTCTAGACACACCAAAGTGATCAAATCCTCTCCAAACTCCACACAACGCCCTAGTGATTAGTGAGAGAGATTTGCTTGTGTTCTTTCGAGCTCTTGCGCTTGGATTGCTTTCTTCTTTCTTGATTCCTTCTTGCGATCAAACTCACTTGTAATTGAGGCAAGAGACACCAATCTTGTGGTAGTCCTTGTGGGAACTTTGTGTTCCAAGTGATTGAGAAGAGAAAGCTCACTCGGTCCGAGGGACCGTTTGAGAGAGGGTAAGGGTTGAAAGAGACCCGGCCTTTGTGGCCTCCTCAACGGGGAGTAGGTTTGCGAGAACCGAACCTCGGTAAAACAAATCCTCGTGTCTCACTCTTTATTCGCTTGCGATTTGTTTTGCACCCTCTCTCGCGGACTCTATTATATTTCTAACGCTAACCCGGCTTGTAGTTGTGATTATTTTTGAGAATTTCAGTTTCGCCCTATTCACCCCCCCTCTAGGCGACTTTCAATTGGTATCAGAGCCCGGTGCTTCATTAGAGCCTAACCGCTCGAAGTGATGTCGGGAGATCACACCAAGAGGGAGATGGAGACCGGCGACAAGCCCACTACGAGCCACGAGAGCACTTCATCGGAAGAGTCCCGCACCAAGAGGAAGGAGAAGAAGAAGGACTCCTCCAAACGGAAGGAGAAAAGATCTTCTTCTCACCACAAAGAGAAGAAGGAGAAATCTTCTTCCCACAAGTCGCATCAGAGAGGCGACAAGCACAAAAGGATGAGGAAAGTGGTCTACTACGAGACCGACACTTCATCAACATCGACCTCCGACTCCGATGCGCCGTCCGTAACTTCGAAGCGCCAAGAGCGTAAGAAGTATAGTAAGATCCCCTTACGCTACCCTCGCATTCCTAAACATACACCTTTGCTTTCCGTCCCATTAGGCAAACCACCAATGTTTGATGGTGAAGACTATGCTAGGTGGAGTGATTTAATGCGATTTCATCTAACCTCACTCCACAAAAGTATATGGGATGTTGTTGAGTTTGGTGTACAGGTACCATCCGTAGGGGATGAAGATTATGATACGGACGAAGTAGCCCAAATCGAGCACTTCAATTCCCAAGCCACAACCATTCTCCTCGCCTCTCTAAGTAGAGAGGAATACAACAAGGTGCAAGGATTGAAGAATGCGAAGGAGATTTGGGACTTACTCAAGACCGCGCATGAAGGTGATGAACTCACCAAGATCACCAAACAGGAAACGATCGAGGGGGAGCTCGGTCGCTTCCGTCTTCGCCAAGGCGAGGAGCCACAAGATATGTACAACCGGCTCAAAACCTTGGTGAACCAAGTGCGCAACCTCGGGAGCAAGAAGTGGGACGACCACGAGGTGGTTAAGGTTATTCTAAGATCTCTTATTTTCCTTAACCCTACTCAAGTTCAATTAATTCGTGGCAACCCAAGATATACACTAATGACTCCCGAGGAAGTAATCGGGAATTTTGTGAGCTTTGAATGTATGATTAAAGGATCAAAGAAGATCAACGAGCTTGATGAACCCTCCACGTCCGAAGCACAACCGGTGGCATTCAAGGCGACGGAGGAGAAGAAGGAGGAGTCTACACCGAGTAGACAACCAATTGACGCCTCCAAGCTCGACAATGAGGAGATGGCTTTAATCATCAAAAGCTTTCGCCAAATCCTCAAGCAACGGAAGGGGAAGGACTACAAATCCCGTTCCAAGAAGGTTTGCTACAAGTGTGGTAAGCCCGGTCACTTTATTGCTAAATGTCCATTATCAAGTGACAGTGACAGGGATAACGACAAGAAGGGCAAGAGGAGAGAAAAGAAGAGGTACCACAAGAAGAGGGGCGGCGATGCCCACGTGTGCCGTGAGTGGAACTCCGACGAGAGCTCCACCGACTCCTCCGACGACGACGAGGACGCCGCCAACATCGCCGTCACCAAGGGACTCCTCTTCCCCAACGTTGGCCACAAATGCCTCATGGCAAAGGACGGCAAAAAGAAGAAGGTTAAATCCAAATCCTCCACTAAATATGAGTCTTCTAGTGATGATAATGCTAGTGATGAGGAGGATAACTTGCGTACCCTTTTTGCCAACCTTAACATGGAACAAAAGGAAAAATTAAATGAATTGATTAGTGTTATTCATGAAAAAGATGACCTTTTGGATTCCCAAGAGGATTTTCTAATTAAAGAAAACAAGAAACATGTTAAGGTTAAGAATGCTTATGCTCTAGAGGTAGAAAAATGTGAAAAATTATCTAGTGAGCTAAGCACATGCCATGACACTATTAACAACCTTAGAAATGAAAATGCTAAATTAATTGCTAAGGTTGATTCTCATGTTTGTGATGCTTTAATTCCCAATCTTAGAAATGATAATGATGATTTGCTTGCTAAGATTAAGGAATTGAATGATTCTCTTGCTAGCCTTAGAGTACAAAATGAAAATTTGATTGCTAAGGCTAAAGAATTAGATGTTTGCAATGTTACAATTTCCAATTTTAGAGATAACAATGATATTTTGCGTGCTAAGATTGTTGAACTTAATTCTTGCAAACCCTCTACATCTACTATTGAGCATGTGTCTATTTGTGATAGATGTAGAGATGTTGATATCAATGCTATTCATGATCACATGGTTTTAATTAAACAACAAAATGATCATATAGCAAAATTAGATGCTAAAATTGCCGAGCATAACTTAGAAAATGAAAAGTTTAAATTTGCTAGAAGTATGCTCTATAATGGGAGACGCCCTGGCATCAAGGATGGCATTGGCTTCCAAAGGGGAGAAAATGTCAAACTTAATGCCCATCCTAAAAATTTGTCTAACTTTGTTAAGGGCAAGGCACCCATGCCTCAGGATAACGAGGGTTACATTTTGTACCCTACCGGTTATCTAGAGAGCAAAATTAGGAGAACTCATTCTAGGAAGTCTCACTCTAGCCCTAACCATGCTTTTATGTATAAGGGTGAGACATCTAGCTCTAGGCAACCAACCCGTGCCAAGTTGCCTAAAAGGAACACTCCTAATGCATCAAATGATCATGCTATTTCATTTAAAACTTTTGATGCTTCTTATGTCTTGACTAACAAATCCGGCAAGGTAGTTGCCAAGTTTGTTGGGGGCAAACACAAGGGCTCCAAGACTTGTGTTTGGGTACCCAAAGTTGTTGTTTCTAATGCCAAAGGACCCAAAACCGTTTGGGTACCTAAAGTCAAGAACTAAAATTGTTTTGTAGGTTTATGCATCCGGGGGCTCAAGTTGGATACTCGACAGCGGTGCACAAACCACATGACAGGGGAGAAGAAGATGTTCTCCTCATATGAGAAAAACCAAGATCCCCAACGAGCTATCACATTCGGGGATGGAAACCAAGGTTTGGTCAAAGGTTTGGGTAAAATAGCTATATCTCCTGACCATTCCATTTCCAATGTTTTTCTTGTAGATTCTTTAGATTACAATTTGCTTTCCGTATCCCAATTATGTCAAATGGGCTACAACTGTCTATTTACTGATGTAGGTGTCACTGTCTTTAGAAGAAGTGATGATTCAATAGCATTTAAGGGAGTGTTAGAGGGTCAGCTATACTTGGTAGATTTTGATAGAGCTGAACTTGACACTTGCTTAGTTGCTAAGACTAACTTGGGTTGGCTCTGGCACCGCCGACTAGCTCATGTTGGAATGAAGAATCTTCATAAGCTTCTAAAGGGAGAACACATTTTAGGACTAACAAATGTTCATGTTGAGAAAGACAGGATTTGTAGCGCATGCTAAGCCAGGAAGCAAGTTGGCACTCATCATCCACACAAGAACATCATGACAAGTGACAGGCCACTAGAGCTCCTACACATGGATTTATTCGGCCCGATCGCTTACATAAGCATCGGCGGGAGTAAGTACTGTCTAGTTATTGTGGATGATTATTTTCGCTTCACTTGGGTGTTCTTTTTGCAGGAAAAATCCCATAACCAAGAGACCTTAAAGGGATTCTTGAGACGGGCTCAAAATGAGTTCGGCTTAAGGATCAAGAAAATTAGAAGCGACAACGGGACGGAGTTCAAGAACTCTCAAATTGAAGGCTTCCTTGAGGAGGAGGGCATCAAGCATGAGTTCTCTTCTCCCTACACCCCACAACAAAATGGTGTAGTGGAGAGGAAGAATCGAACTCTATTGGACATGGCAAGAACTATGCTTGATGAGTACAAGACACCGGATCGGTTTTGGGCCGAGGCGGTCAACACCGCCTGCTACGCCATCAACCGGTTATATCTACACCGAATCCTCAAGAAGACATCCTATGAACTCCTAACCGGTAAAAAGCCAAATATTTCATATTTTAGAGTTTTTGGTAGCAAATGTTTTATTCTTGTCAAAAGAGGTAGAAAATCTAAATTTGCTCCTAAAACTGTAGAAGGCTTTTTACTAGGATATGACTCAAACACAAGGGCATATAGAGTCTTTAACAAGTCCTCAGGACTTGTTGAAGTTTCTTGTGACGTTGTGTTTGATGAGACTAACGGCTCTCAAGTAGAGCAAGTTGATCTTGATGAGATAGGTGAAGAACAGGCTCCGTGCATCGCGCTAAGGAACATGTCCATTGGTGATGTGTGTCCTAAGGAATCCGAAGAGTCTTCACATGCACAAGATCAACCATCATCCTCCATGCAAGCATCTCCACCAACTCAAAATGAGGACGAAGCTCAAGTTGATGAAGGACAAGATCAAAGAGATGAGCCACCTCAAGATGACGACAATGATCAAGGGGGAGATGCAAATAATGAAGACAAGGAGGATGAAGAACCAAGGCCGCCACACCCAAGAGTCCACCAAGCAATACAACGAGATCACCCCGTCGACACCATCCTCGGCGACATTCATAAGGGGGTAACCACTCGATCTCGTGTTGCACATTTCTGTGAGCATTACTCTTTTGTTTCCTCTATTGAGCCACACAGGGTAGAGGAAGCACTCCAAGATTCGGATTGGGTGATGGCGATGCAAGAGGAGCTCAACAACTTCACGAGGAACGAGGTATGGCATTTAATTCCACGTCCTAACCAAAATGTTGTAGGAACCAAATGGGTCTTCCGCAACAAACAAGACGAGCATGGTGTGGTGACAAGGAACAAAGCTCGACTCGTGGCCAAAGGGTATTCACAAGTCGAAGGTTTGGATTTTGGTGAAACCTATGCACCCGTAGCTAGGCTTGAGTCAATTCGTATATTATTGGCCTATGCTACTTACCATGGCTTCAAGCTTTACCAAATGGACGTGAAGAGTGCCTTCCTCAACGGACCAATCAAGGAGGAGGTCTATGTTGAGAAACCTCCCGGCTTTGAAGATAGTGAGTACCCTAACCATGTCTATAGGCTCTCTAAGGCGCTTTATGGGCTCAAGCAAGCCCCAAGAGCATGGTATGAATGCCTAAGAGATTTCCTTATTGCTAATGGCTTCAAAGTCGGCAAGGCCGATCCTACTTTATTCACTAAAACTCTTGACAATGATTTGTTTGTATGCCAAATTTATGTTGATGATATTATATTTGGGTCTACTAACGAATCTACATGTGAAGAATTTAGTAGGATCATGACAAAGAAATTCGAGATGTCTATGATGGGGGAGTTGAAGTATTTTCTAGGATTCCAAGTCAAGCAACTCCAAGAGGGCACCTTCATTTGCCAAACGAAGTACACTCAAGACATTCTAACCAAGTTTGGAATGAAGGATGTCAAGCCCATCAAGACACCCATGGGAACAAATGGGCATCTTGACCTCGACACGGGAGGTAAGTCAGTGGATCAAAAGGTATACCGGTCGATGATTGGTTCATTGCTTTATTTATGTGCATCTCGACCGGACATTATGCTTTCCGTATGCATGTGTGCAAGATTCCAAGCCGACCCTAAGGAATCACACCTTACGGCCGTAAAACGAATCTTGAGATATTTGGCTTATACTCCTAAGTTTGGGCTTTGGTACCCTCGGGGATCCACATTTGATTTGATTGGTTATTCGGATGCCGATTGGGCGGGGTGTAAGATTAATAGGAAGAGCACATCGGGGACTTGCCAGTTCTTGGGAAGATCCTTGGTGTCTTGGGCTTCAAAGAAGCAAAATTCGGTCGCTCTTTCTACCGCCGAAGCCGAGTATATTGCCGCAGGCCATTGTTGCGCGCAATTGCTTTGGATGAGGCAAACCCTGCGGGACTATGGTTACAAATTAACCAAAGTTCCTCTTCTATGTGATAATGAGAGTGCAATCCGCATGGCGGATAATCCCGTTGAGCATAGCCGCACTAAACACATAGCCATTCGGTATCATTTTCTTCGGGATCACCAACAAAAGGGGGATATCGAGATTTCATACATTAACACTAAAGATCAATTAGCCGATATCTTTACCAAGCCACTTGATGAACAATCTTTTACCAAACTTAGGCATGAGCTCAATATTCTTGATTCTAGGAATTTCTTTTGCTAAACTTGCACACATAGCTCATAAGTATACCTTTGATCATGTCTCTTTTATATGCTATGACTAATGTGTTTTCAAGTGTATTTCAAACCAAGTCATAGGTATATTGAAAGGGAATTGGAGTCTTCGGCGAAGACAAAGGCTTCCACTCCACTCTACTACTCATCCTTCGTCGTCGCTCCGCATCACTCTCCGTCTTTGGTATAATCTTCACTCATATGTTTTATTTGCCAAAGGGGAGAAAATAGTTAGGAAAGGGCCTATATTTCATTCCAAGTATCCGTTTTTGGCGATTCATGCCAAAGGGGGAGAAAGTATGAGCCCAAAGCAAAAGGACCGCACCACCACCCTAATTTTTAAAATTAATGATTTTCATTGATAAAATTCAAATTGGTATCTCTTTGTGTTCTAAAGGGGGAGAAAATAGTATTTTCAAAATTGATATCTTAAAATCCTCTTGAACACTAAGAGGAGAATTTATTGAGGGGGAATTTTGTTTAGTCAAAGGAAAAGCATTTCAAACAAAAGGACAAAATTTCAAATCTTGAAAATGCTTCTCAAAATCTTATTCATTTACCTTTGACTATCTTGCAAAAGGACTTTGAAAAGAAGTTACAAAAGAATTTGCAAAAACAAAACATGTGGTGCAAGCGTGGTCCAATATGTTAAAAATAAAGAAACAATCCATGCATATCTTGTAAGTATTTATATTGGCTCAATTCCAAGCAACCTTTGCACTTACATTATGCAAACTAGTTCAATTATGCACTTTTATATTTGCTTTGGTTTGTGTTGGCATCAATCACCAAAAAGGGGGAGATTGAAAGGGAATTAGGCTTACACCTAGTCCCTAATTAAATTTTGGTGGTTGAATTGCCCAACACAAATAATTGGACTAACTAGTTTGCTCTAGTGTATAAGTTATACAGGTGCAAAAGGTTCACACTTAGCCAATAAAAAGACCAAGTATTGGGTTCAACAAAAGAGCAAAGGGACAACCGAAGGCACCTCTGGTCTGGCGCACCGGACTGTCCGGTGTGCCACCGGACATGTCCGGTGCACCAGAGGACTCCAGCTCAAACTCGTCACCTTCGGGAATTTCTAGAGGCAACTCCGCTATAATTCACCGGACTGTCCGGTGTACACCGGACAATGTCCGGTGCACCAAGGAAGAGCGGCCTCCGGAACTCGCCAGTCTCGGGAATTCAGAACGGCAGCTCTGCTATAATTCACCGGACATGTCCGGTGTGCACCAGACTGTCCGGTGGAACTGCGGGGCAACGACTACTTCCGGCGCCAACGGCTACCTGCAGCGCATTTATTGCGCGCCAGCGCGCGTAGAGGTCAGGCACGCCCATGCTGGCGCACCGGACACTCAACAGTACATGTCTGGTGCGCCACCGGACATCAAGGCGGGCCCAGGAGTCAGAGCTCCAACGGTCGGAACCCAACGGCTTTGGTGACGTGGCTGGCGCACCGGACATGTCCGGTGTGCACCGGACTGTCCGGTGCACCATTCGACAGCCAGCCTGCACCAAACGGCTAGTTTGGTGGTTGGGGCTATAAATACCCCCAACCATCCCACATTCAAGTCATCCAAGTTTTCCACTTCTCAACTACTTACAAGAGCTCTAGCATTCAATTCTAGACACACCAAGGTGATCAAATCCTCTCCAAACTCCACACAACGCCCTAGTGATTAGTGAGAGAGATTTGCTTGTGTTCTTTCGAGCTCTTGCGCTTGGATTGCTTTCTTCTTTCTTGATTCCTTCTTGCGATCAAACTCACTTGTAATTGAGGCAAGAGACACCAATCTTGTGGTGGTCCTTGTGGGAACTTTGTGTTCCAAGTGATTGAGAAGAGAAAGCTCACTCGGTCCGAGGGACCGTTTGAGAGAGGGTAAGGGTTGAAAGAGACCCGACCTTTGTGGCCTCCTCAATGGGGAGTAGGTTTGTGAGAACCGAACCTCGGTAAAACAAATCCTCGTGTCTCACTCTTTATTCGCTTGCGATTTGTTTTGCACCCTCTCTCGCGGACTCTATTATATTTCTAACGCTAACCCGGCTTGTAGTTGTGATTATGTTTGAGAATTTCAGTTTCGCCCTATTCACCCCCCCTCTAGGCGACTTTCACTTCTCCAACGGATACAATTTGGTTGGTGGCTATAAATACCACCCCAACCGACCACTTCAAGAAGGGAGAGCCCAAGCAACATTCCAAGTCATCTAGTTGACATACTCAAGCCCTCCCAACCACTTATATTCATTGATCCATCCTATACACAAGATTTAGACCACTACAACCAACACAAGTGCCACAAAAGAGAGAGCAAGCAAAAGAGAGCTACTCATTTGAGTTTAGTACTAGTGCCTTGTGAGATTCATTGAAAGATAGTGTGTGCTTCATCTTTGTGTTCATTTGCGCGTGGAGTTTTGACTCCCATTGAACTTCCTCCAAAGTTTTGGAGGCTTGTAAAAGCTAGCAAGAGACACCAAAGAGTGTGGTGGTCCTTGCGGGATCGAGAGTGATCCTTGAGAAGAAGAAGAGCTCGCCGATCCTTGTGTGATCGGTGGAGAGAGGGAAAGGGTTGAAAAAGACCCGTCCTTAGTGGACTCCTCAACGGGGACTAGGCCTTCGAGGGCCGAACCTCGGTAAAACAAATCACCCGTGTCATTTGTGTTTATTGCTTGTGATTTGTTTGCTTTCCCTTACTCTAAGTTTTCTTGTGCTATTATTTGCTAATATCATTTGGTGTTGCTTCAAGTTAAGTTCTCATTTAGTGAAGCAATACTTCGCAAGAAACAACTTGACTTATTGCTCTTCTCATTTAAGCCTTCTTGCTTTATTTTCATAGACTTATTAGTTGTATTGTCTTATCAATTCCGCATTATTTGAAAGCAATACTCTTTTCAAGCAAGGACTTAGTTTTTATACTCCGATAATTGTATATCTTGTTCTAACCACTAATCAAGGGATCTAGTTGGGGGATAAAGTTTAAATTTTCAGGTTCCGCCTATCCACCCCCCTCTAGGCGACTTTCAGGCGGGTACCGATGGCTGCGACCTGTGAGAGAAACGGGCACCGGTAACAGAGAGACAGATCAAACCTAGAACAACGGCAAGAAGCAGGAACTGGTAGCAGCAGGGATGAGTTCTTGGCAGTGGGGAGCTGGAGCCGTACCTGGTGGCGGGGAAGTTGTACCTGGCGGCGGGGAAGCTGGACCTATGCATGTTTGTGATGGCGGCGGGGAGGGGGAAAAGGCGCGAGATAGCTCGACGAGGAAACCTTTGGCACGATTTTTTTATTTCGGGAGTGGTGAAAGGATAGCTACATTTGGAGAGTACATAGGGTTGAATTACAAGTTCATAAATTTGGAGAGTTGTTTTAGAAAGCTATTAAAGAGATGTTTTCATACTAGTTCTCTAAAATTTTGATTTAGAAAGTTCTCCTAAACTATTAGAGTTGCTCTAATACCAAACAGCCTTTTGGCCTTCTGCTTTTTCAAATGGTGGTGTAAGACTGTCTCCAACAAGGGACGTCATATCGTTCTGTACGCCAAATTTAGAGGATATCAGCGCCTGTGTCTCGCGATGCAAAAAAGGAGCTCGGGCCAGGCTCTGGAGATGCGACCAAAATCTGCGCATCTGTGGAGCCAGGCTCACGCGATGCACAACCAGGCTGCCGCGGACCTGGCTCGCTCGGCCATGCTGCCTAGATACGGCAACCAATCAGGCCCTAAAGGGTGCGCTAAAATTTGGAGTCTGTCTCGCAGACGCTAAATCTGGATATTCACTGTTCGTTCGCTACCTGCACCATGATGTCCTCCAAGCAACCTGCTAGCATCACGAATAGGAAAGAGGCTGACGTCCTCCAAGCAACCTGCTAGCATCACGAATAGGAAAGAGATTGTTTCCCACGGCGATGTGCTCATGTGTGTACGGTAGTTGTAAAAAGTATTTATTAATATGAATAAAAAATGATTTCAAATTTGTGAGTGACTCAAATTTTTGTTAAAAAATGGTTTTGAAAATTTCTATTAATATAGTAGAAAAATGTAGAGAATAAAATATAGGATGAAATTTTAGAGGATCGAATATATAGAGGATAAAATATAGGATCGAAAATTATTAAATACACTTTTTTGTGCATCATTTGTATAACGTGAAATGAGAAGAAAACAAAGAAAACAAAAAAATGGAAAAAGGGAATCTGTTAATACTGTAGCTTTAGGGGACCGAATTTAGAGAACGCTGCTGGAGACTGAGAAGATATAGATGACACAATCTTTTAGATTGTGCTGTAAAGGACAGAGAATATTGCTTTAAGAGATGAAATTTAGAGGACCCTGCTAGAGACAGCCTAAAAGGCATCCAGATGAAGCGGCAGCTAAACAACGCTGAAAGTCCAAGCAGCCAAACATATTTAGACCCTGTTTGTTTCGGTTTCTGGCAGCTTCTGGCCACCAAAAGCTGCTGCGGACTGCCAAACGCTCAGCTTTTCAGTCAGCTTCTATAAAATTCGTTGGGGCAAAAACCATCCAAAATCAACATAAACATATAATCGGTTGAGTCGTTGTAATAGTAGGAATCCGTCACTTTCTAGATCCTGAGCCCTATGAACAACTTTATCTTCCTCCACACGTAATCGTAATGATACTCAGATTCTCCCCACAGCCAGATTCTCCCCACAGCCAGATTTTCAGAAAAACTGGTCAGAAAAAAGTTGAACCAAACAGGCACTTAAAATCTCAATGCAACCTCTCCTCCCCTGGATAAAAGCAATCCTCCCGCAGAAGCAGAACGATTCCGGAAAGTGTCTCGAATCTTCCAAATTCTTTCCCGAGACCTAAAATTCTCTCGACGGATTCGCCTGATCTGACACGCGATCTCTCGGCTCGCCCCAATGGCCGACAAGGAGAAGTTGGAGTCTGAAGAGGAGTACGAGAGCGACCTCGACGACGCACCCCTCTCCGCGTTGCGGCGCCGGGACGCTGCGAGCGATGACGAGGACGAGGATGAGGACGGAGGGATGCCCTTGAGGCGGAGGAAGGCTGGATCCGACGCAGATTCCGACGGGCAGGGCGCCGCCGAGGTGTACGACGAGGATGGCGCGTACGAAGAAAGCGAGGAGTACGAGGAATACGAGTACGGGGGGTTCAAAGCAGGGGGCGGCGGAGTGCGCGGGGTGGCTGTCGAGGCGGTTGCCGGTGCGGGCCATGAGGAAGGCGAGGCGGGGGATGGGGAAGCTGAAAAGGCGGGTGAGGCAGCGCCAGGAGGCGAAGAGGAGGACAAGAAGGGGAACGAACCCTACTCCGTTCCGACGACCGGCGCCTTCTACATGCACGACGACCGCTTCCAGGAGGGCCGGGGGCGGGGGCGGGGGCGCCAAAGGTAGAGCCTTTCCTTCTTCACTTTGTTGCTTAATCTGCTATTGTTTTCGCGAATATTATGAGAACTGGACCGTAGTCATGCACTTGGTAGTCTACTTTAGTTGCATTGTAGTGTAGGTCTAGTTTATATGCAGCTAATTGGAGCCTTTTGATGGGATTTTGTTTTGAATTCCTTCCATATAAGGTTTCAAAGACAATGATACATTTGCTAATGAATACCAAAGTGTCCACGTAATATTATTACAGTCACAGTGAATCAATAACTAAAAAACTTATGACAGAGCTGATTTATTTATCCTTCACCCATTTACTTCGTAGATGAAAACAATTATTCTATTCTTTGTACTCTAGAATACCGATGCATCTAGAACTTCCATGCATGACCGTTACTTGTGTAACATGGAGCAAAAAATTCCCTCAAAAAGAACATGGAGCAAAAAAGCTGAGTGCATAATGCACTGCATTAAAGAGCAGTAAATGCGGGAAACAAACAAAATTCAAGTGCATAGCGCAATTTTCCCTCAGAAAGGGAGGTTAGCGAGACATTGTTATTGTTAGCATAAAAACAGACAAGAAAACTATGAAACAGGGCAAGTTGGATTTGAAGCGTGGTATGGAATGTAGCCTAGCTTGCTATCTTAATTGTTGGAAATATATCATGCATCATTCTAGCACATGGAGTAAAAATGATGATATAAAATGAAGTACTGGATGGGGGCTTCAAAAAGGTTTCTGGTAGGGTTAGACAGAGGGAGTAGTTGACCAACATCATTTCGCTCTTGGAATTTGTATAAATTGTATTATCATTATATATATATATATCAGTGTTATTAAAACTACGTTTGAACTACGTTTAAATGTCAAAACTCTAATTAGAGGTTGAAACCACGTTTTAGCGTTTTGGCGTCCTAAACTGTTTAGGGTTCAGGGTTTCATGCGTTTTAGATCATTAGCTAGTTTTAGGCACAGTCTGTTAGTTACTTTTGGGGTCCAATCCGGCTCATGGGTGAAGTTTTGGTAAGTCACTGACCTCTCTGTTTTGGTATTTAATTTCATATTATTGTCTAAAATTATGATATATTGATATTTTTCCTATGTTGTTTAAAACTACGTTTAAACTTTGTTTAAACGTTTAAAAGTCAAAATTTCACCTATGAGCGTTTCACCGTTTTATCGTTTCAATAACCTATATATATATACTGCATGATTTGCATTTTTTTTTTGAAAAAATGGCCTGACCGGTGAGTGAACTCTACTGAACCAGAATTTTGTTTGCTGTCTATGTTTCTGCATTGCTCATGTAGGAGAATGGTGAACAGTAGAAGGTTATGGAGTCCTAAAGATGAGCAAGCCTGGGTTCATGACAGATTTGATGAGATGGACCTGCATGATTTTCATGGTGACAATGTAAGTTTTATGTTTTCTTATTTTGTATTGAGTAAAATACACTGGGCATACTTAAACTTGTCCAGCGGTGTCATCTAGGTCCCGAATTAGTTGAGTGTCCAGCTTGAAGTCTAAAATACTCTAATTAGCATAGAATTGTCTATAGCATGCAAATGTGTGACCTAAATTGCAATATATACAAATGTGCACTGTAGTGATGCCATGAGTAGAACATGGGGGAATCTTGGGCTCCACACTAGAGTGCTACATATGCAATCACTTACTGATTAGGGTAATTTGTACCTGAAGTGACCCAGATAAAATTTGGGGACATGTATACGAATTTTAAGAGAATAGGGATCTAGATGACACTGTGGGACAAGTTGAAGGACCACCCATACATTTTATTCTTTTGTTTTTATGGATGCAGCTTTTTTTCTTAACAAGTTACTGTTTTTCAACTGTACTTTCAGCCAAAAAGAAAGCAGGGAGGTGTCTTTAGAGGACGTGGTGGTGGACAAGGTGGTAGAACTCGTGGTATTAGCCGTGGTAACTTCAGAGGCAGCAGAACTCGAACATACTATCATGATGGTAGCAAGAACTACAGCTATGTTCCAAAGGAATCTCATGCATACCGTGATAACACCAAGAATGCCCATCATTCTTCACACATTAATGGAAAGAATAGAGTTCCAAAACCATCTCGTGACCACTATGATGGTGCTAAAAGTTATGACATTGTCCCAAATGAATCTCACATTTACCATGGTGATGCTAAGAGCCAAAAAAATGCACCAAGAGTAGTTCGAGGGAGAGGCTCCAAGCGTTACCAACCACGCTTGAAAAGCACCTCTGATGTATCTTCAGTGCAAAATACCAAGTGAGTGGAAGTCTTTCTTTATGCGATCTTGAAGCTGTTCGGCTGCTGTATGTAGCTGCCTGCTGCTGCTGCCACAGTGCTATCATATTGAGAATGTGCTCGCAGTGGCAGCTGCAGCCCCAGCCGACAGTTTAGCTCAAGCAAACAGCTTGCTTATGTCTTCATACCTTCTCTTCTGAGATATATATATATATAGCTAATATCACAATTGTTTCTGCTACCGCATTTCAGATCTCAGAGTCTTGAAGGCACTTCGTCAAATGCAAACTTGGTAAAAGATGAAGCTCAAGGACCAAATTCACGACTTGAGCAAGTCCTTCCTATTAAGCAGACTGTTGCATCAAACTTGAATTCAGCTTCGCCACCATTTTATCCTGCGAGGTCATCCAGTCAAGAGTTTGCAGTTGGTCAAGGAGAGAATACACAAGAACTTAGTACTAACCTAGTAAGAGGAAAGGCTTTTGTGCCATCGGGGCATGTTGAAGCTGCTATAAATGGCATGAATAGACCTGCACTGCTTCCACCTGCATCGTCATCAAATGGTCCATTTCCTGTAGCCACTAATCAAGTCAATAGAGATTATGGCCATCCTGCACATCCAATTGTTCAACAAAACCCAGTTCAACCCCCTACACGATCTGCACCCAGGATGCCTGCCCAGATGTTTGGTGCAACATTCAGCAATGGCAGTAAAATATCACCTGCACAACCTACATCAACTATTTTAGATGATGACGCTGAAATTTCTTCACCTAGTGGATCAAACAAATATGATTCTCGGTTAACAGTTAAAGGACAACCTGATGACCAAGGAGAAGAGCGAGCTTCGTTTCTCTATGGTGGGGCTCGTGTTCTTGGGGCTACAAGCGCAATGGGAATCACACTTGGTGATCAAAATTTTCATGGTACCCCAGCATTGCTGCCAGGTTTGTATCATGGCTCAGTAAAACATGAGTTCAATAACATGCTCTGTGAAGCGTATCAAAGAAATAAACTACTTTGAAGCTTACCATAAACTAGTGAAGGTAACTGCACAGACTTTCCAACTCAGGAAGCTACACTTTTTTTTAAAAAAAACTTTACCTCCATATTTTAGGTGGCTGTTATTTTTTTTTAAAATGGGTTCAATTCCATACTGTCATGTTGCATTCAAGGTTACCAGTATCTTGGTAAATGCGCACTATTATTTATAGTGTGGATGCACCATTATATACACATTCAGTTACTTTTTATCTCCTCTTCATACTTGCCTTAGCATGTATATGCTTTAAATTTAATCGTCAACTTTTTTTTTGGTGCAGTTATGCAGTTTGGAGGTCAGCGACCAGTTGGACGTGGTGTTCCTTCAATTGGTATGGCTCTGCCAGGATTTGTGTCTCAACAGCAACTTGGTATCAATAATTCTGAGATGACTTGGTAAGGACTTGGTTAAATCAGGACCTTTTGAAAGCACATTTGTTTTGTTTTCTATAATTGGTGCAATGTGGTATTCTATTAAGTTACCATTCTGCTGTTGGTATGTTTATGGAGAGTATGCATTGACATCATCATCAACCATCTGAAGTAAAAGCAATCTTAATAATAATATGCAGCTGCATACTACCTGTTCGGACTGAGTGCTGCTGTTGTATTTACCAGTTGAATGTGCCGGTATTATACTCATAATTAGCTTGTACAGTTGTACCTAAGTACCTAACTCCCTTGGTATTCTAATGACATTAGGCTACCAATATTGACTGGTGCCTCTGGAGCTCTAGGAGCACCTTATGGTTCACCTTATATAGCCGTCGATGGAAGTTATTACTCTCGACCGCCTGAACAACCATCTTCATCAGTTTCTAATAGGTATGTTGGTCTATAGAGTGCGATAACAACTTTTTTTCAGCCTTTTCGCATTTGCCGGGGGGGTGGGGTGGGGGAGGTTTGCCTCGGTTTATCTCTTCCCCAGACCTCACGTGCTATTGAAGTAGTTGGATTATTCTGTCTCATCGTTTTTCCCCTGTATGCAGAGAATCTAGTGCAAATAATGCTTCTTCTCTGAAGTCCCAAGAAATTACAGGTGGATCTAGATTCCCTTGTACTCTAATCGGAAATTCCCCACCAAATACCACTTCTTTATTTGCATTTCATTTATATTAGGAGCTTTGCCTTGCATATGTAGTTATGTCCTAGAAATTTTGACACCTTTTCCCTTTTGCAGAGGTTGCAGGCGACGCAAGAACTCAACACCAAAATAAACCTCGTCGGTATGTTGACAAAAATAACAAAATTTATGTGATGTACTAATTTGTGCCCTGCTTTAATTTATAGTATGTGTTGACATCATTCCACTTTTTGCTAAAGATACTCGGAGATGAACTTTGGCCAGTGAACATAGTGATGATAGTAAATCAGTGAGGGTTCATTGGAGCTTTGGATCCAAGTAAGACTTGTGCAAGAGACCCTGGCCTTACCAAGTGCTTCCAGCATTTCACTGTCTGATGTCTAGCACTATCTTGTGACCCAAACGAGGTACATACAATTCTCCTATTGCAGATCCTTTATGGTTTTGACTTTTGGAAATTTTCTCTGTTCCTAGTTATAAGTCTGGGTGAAGTAGTGAGGAACCTGGTTTCAAAAATATATTCATTAAGGGGTGTTTGGTTTTTAGGGACTAATGTTTAGTCCCTTCATTTTATTCCTTTTTTGTCTATAAATTGTTAAATATAGAAACTAAACTAAAGTTTTAGTTTCTATATTTGGCAATTTTAGAACTAAAATAGAATAAAATGTAGGGACTAAACATTAGTCTCTAGAAACCAAACACCCCCTTAGTTTAGATATTGCACCTGTAGTGATGGTTTAGACAACAGAAACAAAAAAAACTTGTTTTCCCTGACTGAAACTTCCCTGCCTGAAACCCCAAGTATTATTGACTAGAGTATATTATAACTAGCCTAGATCTCGTTTCAGTGCTTATTATCCACAGTCAGCTGTGCTTACAAAATCTGGACATCGCCCGTGTGCAGGTTTGACAGGAGGTGTTCAAACCATCGCTGTGGTCATTTGCTGTGATTATTCTGACGGGCTGGTGTTGTTACAATCATTAGGTGAGTTTATCGGCATTTCAAGTGTTTGGAATTCTTGGCCCTCACTATGCAAGTGAACGGTTGTGTGACACTAGCGTCCTTGCGTTGTCAGGTGAGATTTTCTGGTACTCTACGTCACCACAATACCAGACGGTCGGTCCGTAAGTGTGAAGGTCTTGATGGAAATCGTGAGGACGGAGGTCTCGGTCGTACTGCAAAGCTCGTGTCCCCGCTGTACAGTGTACATCACGTCTCTGACTGTGTTTGGGTGTGCGCTGCCTCTGCCTACGAACTCTTCGGTGGTTGTCGCATTTTTGAACTGACAAATAAAAAAGAACGTGTTGAGCACCAAATTGAGAAGGGCGGACGGTCCAGCCCGGTCCGGACAGTCCGCGCCTGTGGGCTGCACGGTCTGCGCAAGCGCAGAACAGATTAGGGTTCCAAGTTTTGTGCTACAGTTGTTAGCTAGATTCGCAGGATTCGCTTGGAAATTAGTTTGTAAATGGTTCAGTCCCCCTCCTCTATAAATAAAGAGGTATACGGTCGATTTGTAATAATCAATCGAATCAATAAAACTTCTATCTCGCATTTATTTTCTGTGCAATTAGGAGTGGTTCTAGTCTATTTCTAGTTTAGTCTCTCAATCCCCAAATTTTATGCTTCTCTTCGACTCTACGTATGTGTTTGGTTTTGGAACGACATGGGTCGGGTCGGAGCCGACCCATTTTTCTGGGTTGGGTCGGACTCGTTTCTTGTTTAGTTTCAGGGACGGATTGAACTTAGTTTCTTGTTTGATTACAGGGTTAAAGTGGTTTGAGCTGCACCATTTCTTGTTTGGTTTCGTGATGAGGGATGAACTGAATACGATCATCTTTCTGGTCATATTACCACACTCAGAATGATATCTTCAATTCCAAACGAGATGACAACAATCAAATTAAATGATACCGACACTATTTTAGTATTTGAGAAATCCATAAGCGCAAGATATATATAAATTGAAGCCATTAATAACAAAGTCATAAAATTTCAGTGATGAGGTCTCCTGCGTCGGTGTCGTCCTGTCGGGTGAGGATAACACAGGTAACAGACGGGGCGGGGAGGAACTGGGTCGAAGTGGTCCGGTTGTTTTTGAGGAACCACTAGAACCCGCATTTTTAAGGAAAATTCTGACCGGAAACCAACCTAACCCGAAAACCTTTTGAACCAAACACGGGTTGATGCGGGTTGAACCCGTTCTAACACACATCAACCCATTAACCAAACACAACCTACGTCGATTAGAGGAGTCTAGGTCGGCCTGTCTGAGCCTAGACAACTCCTAGGATCTCTTCTCCCCGACGGGGTCCCTCCCGGGAGCGAGATCCAGACGTCGCCGTCGATCTTCCGCCGTCCCTGCGCACGCGCGGACCGTCCGACCCTATGGTGCGGATCGTCCGGCCGTCAGGCAGGAAACCCTAGTCCCTGCGCCAGGTCGTGGACCGTCCGCGCCTGACCAGAGAGCACCGCCACAGTTCTTGTTGAGTATTTGGCGCTCCAAAAAGGCGTCAACATACTTTTTTGGCGACTCCGCTAGGGAAGACAAATATAGACTCATCAAATCGGCCCTCGATGGCCGGTTCAAGGGATATCTCTGATATTTCCCCAAGCAACATCATAGAGCCGACTTGGAAGACCTTGCCGGCTGACGAACAGCTCCAGTTCGAGGAGCACAAGGAGCAGATGATCCAGGAGGCAAAAGCAAAGTTCTTGGCCAACTTCAAAGTGGACAGGAACAACAAGGTCGTCCGACATCGGGCGACGGATCCGGCTTCGCTCCGACTCACACCAGATATTCCCAATGTAAGTAATACAAACGAGCTATAATCTCTTAGGAATTATGTAGATGAACAGCGCCAACAAATGCAAAATATCATAGGGGGTATGCAAAACGATTATAGGAGACTAGTACGTGCATTTCATAAATCTAACAAATTTTCCTTCGCACGAGGTTGAGTTAGGGGGTAACACGCGTAATACATCGGCTACAGATTGTCACGACCAGTCACAACCCCTTTATGAGATGCCGATGGACACATACCCTGAGCAACCGCAAATCGGCAGCAAATCAGCCGATCTGCACATGCCCGGACCGTCCGCACGTGAGCGCGGACCGTCCGGGCCAGCAACAGTCGGGCCCATGTTTAGTGATTTACCCAGACACGCACCCGAGCCACAACATATGGCGCATAATCTAAACTACCCAGTCGGACCGTCCGCATACAACAACGGACGGTCCACATATAATCACGGACGTTCCGGGCCTATGTCCGGACAGTCCGCGCATGACCTGTTTGAGGAAGACTGCTACCTGAATCCTCATCTGTCCCAGCAACACTTCCCATCACACTATGCAATGCATCGGCCCATTAATTCAAAATCCAGAGCCTAGGAAAACTTTCCGGCCCTACCTAGAAGGCCGGAAAGGAATGATCAAACCTACGAGCCATATAGGGCAAATGGCAATGCACCACGTAGCTCAAACCAATAGAGGGAAAGACAACATGCTAATATTCAGCCAACCCCACCTATGTTTAACCAGAGAGCCGGTGGTCTCGCACCGGCTGCCATTGATATAGTGAGGGAGGAAATAGCTGGGGCGTTCCGAGATAAGCTCGGAGTAAGCATGGTCCCTGGGGGGCAATCATATCAGAAACCTTATGACAACCGATTTGATCACCATCCATACCCACAAGGAACCAGGATACCCGAATTTGCAAAATTTTCGGGTGACCAAGGAAAAAACACGCGCGAACACATAGGCCAATTTTTAGCACAATTAGGAGAATTGGCCGACACAGAAGCATTTCGCGTACGTTTATTTTCATTGTCTTTAACAGGAACCGCGTTTGCATGGTACACCACTTTACCTCCTAATTCTATTTTGTCATGGGGGGATTTAGAACAAAATTCCATGATCATTTTTTCTCCGGTGACTATGGATTAGATCTGGTAGACCTAGTGGCCCTTCGACAAGGGAAGGAAGAATCGGTTAATGAATACATCCGAAGATTTCGGGATACAAGAAACCGATGCTTCCAAATTCATTTAGAAGAAAAACAGCTACCAGGATTAGCCTTTAATGGTCTGCTATATTATTTAAAAGAAAGATTAGAAGGCATCCAATTTTTTACACTAGCACAGTTACACCAAAGAGCTTTGGCCTGTGAAAGCCGAAGCAAAGAGACTGCCAAAACCATTCGTCACAATGTCCATATAGTAGAGTGCGACGAAAGTAGCTCGGACGACGAATCAGCAGAAGTGTATGCTGCTGAAATGGTTTGGCCAAAGCAGGCCAAATCTTCGGCTTGTTCCTCCTTGCAGCCGGTTCAGAAGAAACGACAAGAGGAAGTTAAGTTTACATTTAATGTTGATAAATGTGATAAAATATTTGATGAATTACTCAAAAAATGGCAACATTAAAATAAATTAAACTGTTCCATCCGTCGACGAGCTAAAACTTCAGACATACTGTAAGTGACATAACTCATTTTCTCATGCCACTAATGATTGTAATGTATTCCGTCGACAGATTCAATCGGCCATTAACGAGGGACGATTGAAATTTCAGGAAATGTAGGTGGATACAGAGCCCTTTCCAATGAACATGATCGACTTCGAGGGCAAGAAAGTCCTTGTTCGGCCAAACACAGCCGATAAAGGCAAAGATAAGGAGATAGTCATCGGCAATGCAAGAGAGGCCGATGAGAATCATAAAATTTTTTGCAGGAAAGTGGTGGCAGAAAAGACTCCTGATGGAGGGGAAACTCTTAAGGTGACCATCACGACCTCCGGCACTGAGGGGCAAGCACGGAACAAGGAGCAGGAACCCATGCTACGCACCCCGGACGGTCCGACACACAGGCGCGGACGGTCCGGGACCCCGCCGGACGGTCCGGAGAACTCCAGCGGACGGCCCGGCCATGCTCAAGACTCGCAACGGCCACGTACCTTCAAACCACGATGACCAGAGATAGGTACGTGGAAAACAAATACATTCAAGGCAGCTGGTCGGTTGGTCAAAACCGGCCCGACCTTCGATCAATTATTGTCTAAGTACGTGAAAAAGAAGGCCGGCCCCAGGGACCGACCAACAAAGCGATCTCGCTCACCTATTCATGAGCAACGTCAGATAAGGCCGATTGGACCACATCACCAATCGGAAGAAATGAAAGGTCATACTGTGCAACTGAGACCTAACATACCTGCATGGACACCTCCACCTTATCCGCCTATGCCATATCCATACACATATTTACCTCCACCATATGTCCCAAACCAAATGTGGGGCATGTCACCATATCCATTTGGGATGCCATAGTACCCTGCTTGGGGGGCACCCCAAACATCTGTATTTGATAGGTTGGCACCTCCAGTACAAGACCAGATTGAGCGGTCATCAGGCACAGGCCCAACAAGAGTGCCGGAGTACTCGGCCTCAAAGGCCGACCAATCTGGCAGGGGGCATATACCTGCAGGAACCGAAAGGACAACAAAAAAGGACGTCATCAAAATAGGTACTGCAGATGTTGTCATACAGGAAGATAATAAAGGGCCGATGATTTTTGGTGAATCGGCCAACACAACCAAAAAAGAAGATACGGCTACCATCAAAACAGCTGATCCGAAATACTTCATGCCTCGATGGTGCCTAGCGGGATTGTCACGGTCTCAAAAGCAGAAATTACAGCGCCTAAGAGCAAAAGAGAGCCAGGAGAAGGAGGCGAAAAAAAATATTCAATGACACACATTCACAGTACCCGCCACCGCAAAAGAAATGGAGACCAAAGGCCATTGAAGAAAAGCAAACGACCACAAAAATAGAAAATAAAATAACACTTGTGCAGCACCCTGCAGGTATGGCAGATAGCCTGGCCAACAAGGCCGGACAATCTGCACCAGGAGTGGACCGTCCACTCTCGGAGTCCGGACCGTCCGCACCACACCAGGACGCCTCCGACGACGTACCGACATCAATGGAGGAGGACGACCTACTAAGAGAAGACCTGGTCAACTACGAAGCCTCTCCAGAGCGCACAGGTATGGATGTAAATGTTATTACATTTTTCGTCGATTGTACTATTATCAGCGACGATGAACCTGTTGTTGCCCAGTTTGATTTTGGTCCTAAAGAAGCCGCCTTTACTAAACCAAATGAATCGGTAAACCATTTAAAGTCGCTCTTCGTGCGCGGTCACATTGATGGGATACTGATTGCTAAAATGTTAGTAGATGGAGGGGCGGCTGTAAATCTAATGCCTTATTCATTATACAGAAAATTAGGTAAACAAGATGACGAACTTGTCAAGACCAACATGACCCTCAGCGGTGTTGGAAATGATAGTTCGATTAAAGCCAGGGGAGTCACGTCCGTTGAATTAACCATCGGGACTAAGACTCTTGTTGTTGCATTCTTCGTCGCTGATGTAGAAGGAAATTACAGTCTAATCCTAGGTAGAGATTGGATTCATGCCAACCAATGTATACCTTCTACATTACATCAAATGTTAATACAATGGGTAGACGATGATGTAGAATAGGTACATGCTAATGTATCGGCCTGTATCGCTATGGCCGATGCCCCTGTACTCTGGACTTATGAGACTGCTACATGTCTCATAGGAGTAGATTTTTCTGATTACCAGTTCATAAGTATAGATAAGAAGGGTTTCATTCCTGTAATGCTAGAGCCGATGGAGAATCGGCTAAATCCTAAGTAAAGTTTAAATGATGAGTACACACAAAATTTATGAGTCCTTGGTCACGGACAGTTCGGTTTCTAACGCCGGACCATCTGGTCTTTCACCAAACAATTCGGACTTTAAGACCGAACATCTACCACAACGTAAAGACGGTATTACGGGTGATCCGACCCCTGAGATCAGAGAGTTCACCATCACACAAAGAACATCTAATTCCTCTGTGGGGGACATGATAGAGGAATTCAGAGATCTCAATAAACTAGGATAGGGGTTTACATCGGCCGATCCTTTGGAGGAGATCGATATAGGAGATGGTAAAACTCGAAGGCCGACTTCTATAAACAAGACCCTGGAGACCGATTCTAGAAGTGAAATGATCGGTCTATTGAAGGAGTATTCGGATTGCTTTGCTTGGAATTGCACTAAGATACCGAGATTAAGTCGAGAGATCGTAGAACATCGGCTGCCCATTAAGTCTAGTTTCAGACCTTTCAAGCAGAGAGCTAGAACATTTCGTCCAGATCTTCTCCCACGAATCAAGGACGAAATCCACCGGCTGCTAGAAGCTAATTTTATTAGACCCTGTAGATACGCAAAGTGGGTCTCCAATATTGTGCCAGTGGAGAAGAAGGAGTCAGGTAAGCTTAGAGTATGCATTGATTTTCACAATTTAAATAGAGCAACTCCTAAAGATGAGTATCCCATGCCCATAGCCGACACATTAATCAATAATGCATCAGGAAATAGAATTATTAGCTTTCTTGATGGTAATGCCGAATATAATCAGATTTTTATGGCCGAAGAGGATGCGTCTAAAACGGCCTTCATATGTCCAGGCTTCATCGGTTTATTTGAGTGGGTTGTCATGACATTTGGTTTGAAAAATGCTGGTGCTACTTATCAGAGGGCTATGAATTTGATCTTTCATGAGCTGTTAGGAAACACTGTGGAAGTCTACATTGATGATATTGTAGTAAAATCGGCTGAGTTTAGTTCTCATATAGCTGATTTGCGTAAAGCCTTTGATAAAATGCGTCGGTATGGTTTGAAAATGAACCCACGTAAATGTGCTTTTGGAGTGTCGGCTGGTAAGTTTTTAGGATTTGTCATCCATGAACATGGTATAGAGATAGACCCTGACTGAATCAAGTCTATTCGGAATGTGGGACCTCCAACCTATAAGGTCAAAGTACAAAAGTTTCTCGGCAAGGTGAATTATTTACGAAGGTTTATTTCTAACCTAGCCGGGAAGATTGATGCGTTCACCCCTATCCTTCGGCTTAAGAATGATGCCGAATTCGTTTGGGGGGCAAAACAACAAGAAGCATTTGATCTCATTAAAAAATACTTGTCTTTGGCTCCCGTATTAAAAGCACCATGAGCAGGAGTACCATTCCGATTATACATTGCAGTTGAAGATAAGGTCATTGGGGTTGTTCTGACACAAGAAACTGAAGGAAAGTAGCATGTGGTGACGTATCTAAGTCGGAGGTTGGTGGATGCTGAAACGAGGTACACTTTTATTGAGAAGTTATGCTTATGCTTGTTTTATGCGTGCACCAAGTGTAGATGTTATTTACTGTCTAGTCATTGCACTGTTTCTGGTCAAGCCGATGTGATCAAATACATGTTGCATAACCCAATTATGAGTGGTAGAATTGGTAAGTGGGCTTATGCACTCATAGAATATGACTTGGCCTATGAACCATTGAAATCTATGAAAGTCCAGGTCGTAGCGGATTTTATTGTAGAACATCGGGTTAATGATGCTCATAAACTAGACATGTCATACCTCAATATTACTCCTTGGACTTTATATTTTGATGGATCGGTTTGCAATGAAAGGCAGGGAATTGGCATCGTACTTGTTTCACCAAGTAATGTCTCCTTCGACTTCTCTAGCCGATTGAAAACTTATTGCACTAACAATCAAGCCGAATATGAGGCCCTTTTGTTCGGCTTAGAACTTTTAAATTATATGGGAGTAAAACATGTGAAGCTATTTGGTGATTCTCAGCTAGTCGTCCAACAGGTGTTAGAAGAATAACAATGTTTTGATGGTACTCTAAATAGTTACCTTGAAAAATGTTGGGGTATAATTCATTCTTTTGACGAATTCAGTATTCGGCATATATCTAGAGTTGAGAATCATAGAGCCAACAATTTGGCACAAGATGCATCGGGTTATTGGATAAAGCGAGGGAGATTTCACAGCACTGAAAATCTGATAACCGGTGCAGGACCAATTCCTCAGGTCGTGGACCGTCCGCGTCGAGATGCCGGACCGTTCGGGGTTGAGAGCACCTAGAGGGGGGGTGAATAGGTGATCCTGTAAAAAACGAATACTTGTAGCCACAAAATTTGGTTAATTGTTAGCTCAATGGAATCAAGTGGCTACGAACCAAGCTCTTGTGAAACACAATGGACACAAAGAACACAAGCACAAGAGACACGGTGATTTATCCCGTGGTTCGGCCAAGTAGCACTTGCCTACTCCACGTTGTGGCGTCCCAATGGACGAGGGTTGCACTCAACCCCTTTCAAGTGATCCATTGATCAACTTGAATACCATAGTGTTTTTCTTTCTTTTACTTTCTCCCGTTCGCGAGGAATCTCCATAATTTGAAGCCTGTCGCCCTTACAAATGATGATCACAAAGAAGCACGGAAGTAAGGGAGGGGAGAGAAACACACACAAGACTCAAAGCATGAACACAAACACGCACACAAGCCACAACTTGAGCTCACAACACAATGCGGGGAGTTCTCTACTCAACTAGAGCTCAAGTCACTTATCACAAAGAATCGAATGCGCAAAAATGGAGTCTTGGTGCTTAGAGATGATTAAAAAATGCTTGCATAACTCCTCCATGCGCCTAGGGGTCTCTTTTATAGCCCCAAGGCAGCTAGGAGCCGTTGGAAGCAATCTGGGAAGGCAATTCTTGCCTTCTGTCGGGTGGCGCACCGGACAGTCCGATGCACCACCGGACAAGTACTGTTCATAGTCTGGTGCAGATCTCCTTCCAAAAATAGAACAATCGACCGTTTGAAAGTCGCCTAGAGGGGGGGGGTGAATAGGGTGAAACTGAAATTTACAAAGTTAATCACAACTACAAGTCGGGTTAGCGTTAGAAATATAAGCGAGTCCGAGAGAGAGGGTGAAAAACAAATCGCAAGCAAATAAAGAGTGAGACATAAGGATTTGTTTTACCGAGGTTCGGTTCTTGCAAACCTACTCCCCGTTGAGGTGGTCACAAAGACCGGGTCTCTTTCAACCCTTTCCCTCTCTCAAACGGTCACTTAGACCGAGTGAGCTTCTCTTCTCAATCACACGGGACACTAAGTCCCCGCAAGGACCACCACACAATTGGTGTCTCTTGCCTCGGTTACAATTGAGTGTATCTCAAGAAAGAATGAGAAAGAAAAGAAGCAATCCAAGCGCAAGAGCTCAAATGAACACAAATGTCGCTCTCTCTAGTCACTATTTGATTTGGAGTGATTCCGGACTTGGAAGAGGATTTGATCTCTTTGGTTGTGTCTAGAATTGAATGTTATAGCTCTTGTAAGGTGTAGAAGTCTAAAAACTTGGATGCAATTGAATGTGGGGTGGTTGGGGTATTTATAGCCTCAACCACCAAAATGTGGCCGTTGGAAGTCTGCTGTCGCATGGCGCACCGGACAGTCCGGTGCGCCACCGGACACTGTCCGGTGCGCCAGCCACGTCAGCCAGCCGTTGGGGTTCGACCGTTGGAGCTCTGACTTGTGGGGCCTCTGGGCTGTCCGGTGGTGCACCGGACAAGTCCTGTAGACTGTCCGGTGCGCCAGCTGCGCGTGCTCTGACCTCTACGCGCGCAGGCGCGCATTAAATGCATTGCAGTCGACCGTTGCGCTTGAAGTAGCCGTTGCTCCGCTGACACACTGGACAGTCCGGTGCGCCACCGGACACTGTCCGGTGCCTCACCGGACGGTCCGGTGAATTATAGCGGAGCGCCCTCTGATTTTCCCGAAGGTGACGAGTTTGGAGCTGAGTTCCCTGGCACATCGGACAGTCCGGTGCGCCAGACCAGGGTGCCTTTGGGTTGTCTTTAGCTCACTTTGTTTGAACCCTTTCTTGGTCATTTTATTGGTCTATTGTGAACCTTTGGCACCTGTAAAACTTATAGACTAGAGCAAACTAGTTAGTCCAAATATTTGTGTTGGGCAATTCAACCACCAAAATCAATTAGGAAAAGGTGTAAGCCTATTTCCCTTTCAATCTCCCCCTTTTTGGTGATTGATGCCAACACAAACCAAAGCAAATATGGAAGTGTAGAATTGAACTAGTTTGCATAATGTAAGTGCAAAGGTTGCTTGGAATGAAACCAATAAATATTACTTATTGGATGCGCATGGATGGCTTTTCTTCTTATTAACATTTTGGACCATGCTTGCACCACATGTTTTGTTTTGCAAAATGTTTTAGAAATTCTTTTCAAAGTTCTTTTGCAAATAGTCAAAGGTAAATGAATAAGATTTTTGAGAAGCATTTTCAAGTTTTGAAATTTTCTCCCCCTGTTTCAAATGCTTTTCCTTTGACTAAACAAAACTCCCCCTTAATGAAATCCTCCTCTTAGTGTTCAAGAGGGTTTTAGATATTAATTTTGAAGAGAGTATACCAATTTAAAATTATATCAAAATAGGATACTAATTGAAAAACTTCTTTTTAATACCAAATAGAAGACTATAATTTTTGAAATTGGTGGTGGTGCGGTCCTTTTGCTTTGGGCTAATACTCTCTCCCCCTTTGGCATGAATCGCCAAAAACGGATGCTTGAGTGAAATATAAGCCCTTTTAAACTACTCTCTCCCCCTTTGGATAGAAGTAAAGGAGTGAAGATTATACCAAAGTTGGAGAGATGTGCGGAGCGACGGCGAAGGATGAATGATTCGATGGAGCGGAGTGGAAGCCTTGTCTTCGCCGAAGACTCCTTTTCCCTTTCAATCTATGACTTAGCATGAAATGGACTTGAAAGAACACATTAGTCATAGCATATGAAAGAGATGATCAAAGGTATACATATGAGCGATGTGTGCAAAACATCAACAAAATTTTCTAGAATCAAAAATATTTAGCTCATGCCTAAGTTTGGTAAAAGTTTGTTCATCCAATGGCTTGGTAAAGATATCGGCTAATTGTTCTTTGGTGTTAACATATGCAATCTCGATATCCCCCTTTTGTTGGTGATCCCTTAGAAAATGATACCAAATGGCTATGTGTTTAGTGCGGCTATGCTCAATGGGATTATCCGCCATGCGGATTGCACTCTCATTATCACATAGAAGAGTAACTTTGGTTAATTTGTAACCATAGTCCCTAAGGGTTTGCCTCATCCAAAGCAATTGCGCGCAATAATGGCCTGCGGCAATATACTCGGCTTCGGCGGTTGAAAGAGCCATTGCTTCTTTGAAGCCCAAGACACCAGAGATCTTCCCAAGAACTGGCAAGTCCCTGATGTGCTCTTTCTATTAATTTTGCACCCTGCCCAATCGGCATCGGAATAACCAATTAAATCAAATGTGGATCCCCTAGGGTACCAAAGGCCAAACTTAGGAGTATAAACTAAATATCTCAAGATTCATTTTATGGCCCTAAGGTGAGCTTCCTTAGGATCGGCTTGGAATCTTGCACACATGCATACGGAAAGCATAATATCCGGTCGTGAAGCACATAAATAGAGTAAAGAACCTATCATCGACCGGTATACCTTTTGATCTACGGATTTACCTCCCATGTCGAGGTCGAGATGCCCATTAGTTCCCATGGGTGTCTTGATGGGCTTGGCGTCCTTCATCCCAAACTTGGTTAGAATGTCTTGAATGTACTTCGTTTGGCTAATGAAGGTGCCTTCTTGGAGTTGCTTGACATGGAATCCTAGAAAATACTTCAACTCCCCCATCATCGACATCTCAATTTTTTGTGTCATGATCCTACTAAACTCTTCACATGTAGATTCGTTAGTAGACCCAAATATGATATCATCAACATAAATTTGGCATACGAACAAATCATTTGCAAGTGTTTTAGTAAAGAGAGTAGGATCGGCTTTTCCGACTTTGAAGCCATTAGCAATAAGAAAATCTCTTAGGCATTCATACCATGCTCTTGGGGCTTGCTTGAGCCCATAAAGCACCTTAGAGAGTCTATAAACATGGTTAGGATACTCACTGTCTTCAAAGCCGGGAGGTTGCTCAACATAGACCTCCTCCTTGATTGGTCCATTGAGGAAGGCACTTTTCACATCCATTTGGTAAAGCTTAAAGCCATGGTAAGTAGCATAGTCAAGTAAAATGCGAATTGATTCAAGCCTAGCTACGAGTGCATAGGTTTCACCGAAATCCAAACCTTCGACATGTGAGTATCCCTTGGCCACAAGTTGGGCTTTGTTCCTTGTCACCACACCATGCTCGTCTTGTTTGTTGCGGAAGACCCACTTGGTTCCTACAACATTTTGGTTAGGACGTGGAACTAAATGCCATACCTCATTCCTCGTGAAGTTGTTGAGCTCCTCTTGCATCGCCATCACCCAATCCGAATCTTGAAGTGCTTCCTCTACCCTGTGTGGCTCAATAGAGGAAACAAAAGAGTAATGCTCACAAAAGTGTGCAACACGAGATCTAGTGGTTACCCCCTTATGAATGTCACCGAGGATGGTGTTCACGGGGTGATCTCGTTGGATTGCTTGGTGGACTCTTAGGTGTGGCGGCCTTGTAACTTGCTCATCCTCCTTGTCTTGATCAATTGCATCTCCCCCTTGATTATTGTCATCGTCTTGAGGTGGCTCATCTTCTTGATCTTCTTCTTCATCATCTTGAGCCTCAACCTCATCTTGAGTTGGTGGAGATGCTTGCATGGAGGAGGATGGTTGATCTTGTGCTTGAATGGGCTCTTCGGATTCCTTAGGACACACATCCCCAATAGACATGTTCCTTAGCTCGATGCACGGAGCCTCTTCATCATCTAGTTCATCAAGATCAACTTGCTCCACTTGGGAGCCGTTAGTCTCATCAAACACAATGTCACAAGAAACTTCAACTAGTCCAGTGGACTTGTTAAAGACTCTATATGCCCTTGTGTTTGAATCATATCCTAGTAAAAAGCCTTCTACAGCCTTAGGAGCAAATTTGGACTTTCTACCTCTTTTAACAAGTATAAAACATTTGCTACCAAAGACTCTAAAATATGAAACATTGAGCTTTTTACCGTTTAGGAGTTCATATGATGTCTTCTTGAGGATTCGGTGTAGATATAACTGGTTGATGGCATAGCAAGCGGTGTTGACCGCCTCGGCCCAAAACCGATCTGAAGTCTTGTACTCATCAAGCATGGTTCTTGCTATGTCCAATAGAGTTCTATTCTTCCTCTCCACTACACCATTTTGTTGTGGCGTGTAGGGAGAAGAGAACTCATGTTTGATGCCCTCCTCTTCAAGGAAGCCTTCTATTTGAGAGTTCTTGAACTCCGTCCCATTATCGCTTCTAATTTTCTTGATCCTCAAGCCGAACTCATTTTGAGCCTGTCTCAAGAATCCCTTTAAGGTCTCTTGGGTTTGAGATTTTTCCTGTAAAAAGAATACCCAAGTGAAGCCAGAATAGTCATCCACAATAACAAGACAGTACTTACTCCCGCAGATGCTTATGTAAGCGATCGGGTCGAATAGGTCCATGTGGAGGAGCTCAAGTGGCGTGTCAGTCGTCAAGATGTTCTTATGTGGATGATGAGCGCCAACTTGCTTCCCTGCTTGACATGCGCTACAGATCCTGTCTTTCTCAAAATGAACATTGGTTAGTTCTAAAATGTGTTCTCCCTTTAGAAGCTTGTGAAGGTTCTTCATCCCAACATGTGCTAGTCGGCGATGCCAGAGCCAGCCCATGTTAGTCTTAGCAATTAAGCAAGTGTCGAGTTCAGCTCTATTGAAATCAACTAAGTATAGCTGACCCTCTAACACTCCCTTAAATGCTACTGAATCATCACTTCTTCTAAAGACAGTGACACCTACATCAGTAAATAGACAGTTGTAGCCTATTTTGCATAATTGAGATACGGAAAGCAAATTGTAATCTAAAGAGTCTACAAGAAAAACATTGGAAATAGAATGGTCAGGTGATATAGCAATTTTACCCAATCCTTTGACCAAACCTTGATTTCCATCCCCGAATGTGATAGCTCGTTGGGGATCTTGGTTTTTCTCATAGGAGGAGAACATCTTCTTCTCCCCTATCATGTGGTTTGTGCACCCGCTATCGATGATCCAACTTGAGCCCCCGGATGCATAAACCTACAAAACAAATTTAGTTCTTGATTTTAGGTACCCAAACAGTTTTGGGTCCTTTGACATTAGATACAAGAACTTTGGGTACCCAAACACAAGTCTTTGAACCCTTGTGTTTGTCCCCAACATACTTGACAACTACTTTGCCGGATTTGTTAGTCAAAACATAAGATGCATCAAAAGTTTTAAATGAAATGCTAGGTTCATTTGATGCACTAGGAGTTTTCTTTCTAGGCAATTTAGCACGAGTTGATTGCCTAGAGCTAGATGTCTCACCCTTATACATAAAAGCATGATTAGGGCCAGAGTGAGACTTCCTAGAATGGATTCTCCTAATTTTATGCTCGGGATAACCGGCAGGGTACAAAATGTAACCCTCGTTATCCTGAGGCTTGGGAGCCTTGCCCTTAACAAAGTTAGATAATTTTTTAGGAGGGGCATTAAGTTTGACATTGTCTCCCCTTTGGAAGCCAATGCCATCCTTGATGCCAGGGCGTCTCCCACTATAAAGCATACTACGAGCAAATTTAAATTTTTCATTTTCTAGCTCATGCTCGGCAATTTTAGCATCTAATTTTGCTATATGATCATTTTGTTGTTTAATTAATACCATGTGATCATGAATAGCATCAATGTCAACATCTCTACATCTAGTGCAAATAGAAACATGCTCAATGGTAGATGTAGAGGGTTTGCAAGTTTTTAGTTCAACAATCTTAGCATGCAAAATGTCATTTTCACTTCTAAGATCGGAAATGGAAGCATTGCAAACATCTAAGTCCTTAGCCTTAGCAATCAATTTTTCATTTTCAAATCTAAGGCTAGCAAGAGAGGCATTCAATTTCTCAATCTTAGCAATAGAAATAGCATGATCATTTCTAAGATTGCATATGAATCATCACAAACATTTGAATCAACCTTAGCAATTAATCTAGCGTTTTCATTTCTAAGGTTGGCAATCAAATCATGACAAGTGCTTAGCTCACTAGTTAATTTTTCACATTTTCAATTTCTAGAGCATAAGCATTCTTAACCTTAACATGCTTCTTATTTTCCTTAATTAGGAAGTCCTCTTGGCTATCCAAGAGTTCATCCTTATCATGAATAGCGCTAATCAATTCATTTAACTTTTCTTTTTGTTCCATGTTAAGGTTGGCAAAAAGAGTAAACAAATTATACTCCTCATTACTAGAATTGTCTTCATCACTAGAGGATGCATATTTAGTGGAGGATTTAGATTTAACCTTCTTCCTTTTGCCGTCCTTTGCCATGAGGCACTTGTGGCCGACGTTGGGGAAGAGGAGTCCCTTGTTGATGGCGATGTTGGCAGCGTCCTCGTCAGAGGAGGAGTCGGTGGAGCTCTCGTCGGAGTCCCACTCGCGGCACACATGGGCATCGTCGCCCTTCTTCTTGTGGTACCTCTTCTTTTCCTTTCTTCTCCCCTTCTTGTCGTCGCCCCTGTCACTGTCACTAGAAATAGGACATTTTGCTATAAAGTGACCGGGCTTACCACACTTGTAGCAAACCTTCTTGGAGCGGGGCTTGTAGTCCTTCCCCCTCCTTTGCTTGAGGATTTGTCGAAAGCTTTTGATAATTAAAGCCATCTCCTCATTGTCGAGCTTTGAGGCGTCGATGGGGAGCCTACTTGGTGTAGACTCTTCCTTCTTCTCCTCCGTTGCTTTGAATGCGACGGGTTGTGCCTCGGGCGTGGAGGAGGTGCCTTGCTCGATGATTTTCTTTGAGCCTTTAATCATTAGCTCAAAGCTCACAAATTTTCCTATAACCTCCTCAGGAGACATTAGCTTGTATCTAGGATCACCTCGAATTAATTGAACTTGCGTAGGGTTAAGAAAAACGAGGGATCTAAGAATAACCTTGACCATCTCATGGTCATCCCATTTTGTACTTCCGAGGTTGCGCACTTGGTTCACCAAGGTCTTCAACCGATTGTACATTGCTTGTGGATCCTCCCCTTGGTGAAGCATGAACCGACCGAGCTCCCCCTCGATCGTCTCCCGCTTGGTGATCTTTGTCACCTCGTCTCCTTCGTGCGCGGTCTTGAGCACGTCCCAAATTTCCTTTGCGCTCTTCAACCCTTGTACCTTATTATACTCCTCTCGACTTAGAGAGGCGAGGAGTATAGTAGTGGCTTGGGAGTTGAAGTGATGAATTTGGGCCACTTCATCCGAATCATAGTCTTCATCCCCTATGGATGGTACCTGTACACCAAACTCAACAACATTCCAAATGCTTATGTGGAGTGAGGTTAGATGATGCCTCATTTTGTCACTCCACATATTGTAATCTTCACCGTCAAAAACCGGTGGTTTGCCTAATGGAATGGAGAGTAAAGGAGTACGCTTTGAAATATGAGGGTAGCGTAGGGGAATCTTACTATACTTCTTGCGCTCATGGCGCTTATAAGTTATGGATGGCGCGTCGGAGCCGGAGGTGGATGGTGATGAAGAATCGGTCTCGTAGTAGACCACCTTCCTCATCTTCTTTTTCTTGTCGCCACTCCGATGCGACTTATGGGAGGTGGATTCCTTCTCCTTCCCAAGGCTTGTAGCGGGCTTGTCGCCGGTCACCATCTCCTTGGCGTGATCTCCCGACATCACTTCGAGCGGTTAGGCTCTAATGAAGCACCGGGCTCTGATACCAATTGAAAGTCGCCTAAAGGGGGGTGAATAGGGCGAAACTGAAATTTACAAAGTTAATCACAACTACAAGCCGGGTTAGCGTTAGAAATATAAGCGAGTCTGAGAGAGAGGGTGAAAAACAAATCGCAAGCAAATAAAGAGTGAGACACAAGGATTTGTTTTACCGATGTTCAATTCTTGCAAACCTACTCCCCGTTGAGGTGGTCACAAAGACCGGGTCTCTTTCAACCCTTTCCCTCTCTCAAACGGTCACTTAGACCGAGTGAGCTTCTCTTCTCAATCACACGGGACACTAAGTCCCCGTAAGGACCACCACACAATTGGTGTCTCTTGCCTCAGTTACAATTGAGTGTATCCCAAGAAAGAATGAGAAAGAAAAGAAGCAATCCAAGCGCAAGAGCTCAAATGAACACAAATGTCGCTCTCTCTAGTCACTATTTGATTTGGAGTGATTCCAGACTTGGGAGAGGATTTGATCTCTTTGGTTGTGTCTAGAATTGAATGCTATAGCTCTTGTAAGGTGTAGAAGTCTGAAAACTTGGATGCAATTGAATGTGGGGTGAATGGGGTATTTATAGCCTCAACCACCAAAATGTGGTCGTTGGAAGTCTGCTGTCGCATGGCACACCGGACAGTCCGGTGCGCCACCGGACACTGTCCGGTGCGCCAGCCACGTCAGCCAGCCGTTGGGGTTCGACCGTTGGAGCTCTGACTTGTGGGGCCTCTAGGCTGTCCGGTGGTGCACCGGACAAGTCCTGTAGACTGTCCGGTGCACCAGCTGCGCGTGCTCTGACCTCTGCACGCGCAGGCGCACATTAAATGCGTTGCAGTCGACCGTTGCGCTTGAAGTAGCCGTTGCTCCGCTGGCACACCGGACAGTCCGATGCACCACCGGACACTGTCCGGCGCCTCACCGGACGGTCCGGTGAATTATAGCTGAGCGCCCTCTGATTTTCCCGAAGGTGACGAGTTTGGAGCTGAGTTCCCTGGTGCACCGGACACTGTCCGGTGGCACACCGGACAGTCCGGTGCGCCAGACCAGGGTGCCTTTGGGTTGTCTTTAGCTCACTTTGTTTGAACCCTTTCTTGGTCATTTTATTGGTCTATTGTGAAACTTTGGCACCTGTAAAACTTATAGACTAGAGCAAACTAGTTAGTCCAAATATTTGTGTTGGGCAATTCAACCACCAAAATCAATTAGGAAAAGGTGTAAGCCTATTTCCCTTTCACCGTTGCAGAATTGGAGCCGTTGGCGCACCGGACACTGTCCGATGCACATCGGACAGTTCGGTGCTCCCTGCCGACCGTTGGCGCGCCCACGCGTCGCGCGCGGATTGCGCGGCCGACCGTTGGCGCAGTCGACCGTTGGCTCACCGGACAGTCCAGTGCCTCACCGGACCGTCCGGTGAATTTTAGCCGTACGCCGTTGAACGATTCCTGAGAGCGACGACTTCGCCGTAGACGGCTCACCGGATAGTCCGGTGCACCACCGGACAGTCCAGTGCACCACCGGACAGTCCGGTGAATTATAGTCGTACACCGCCGTCAGTTCTCGAGAGTGGCCTATTCACCGGAGGCTGGCCTGGCGCACCGGACACTGTCCGGTGCACCACCGGACAGTCCGGTGTGCCAGACTGCGCTGAGTCTTGGCTGCTTCGAGTCAAGTTCTTTTCTTCTTCTCTTTTCTCTGATTCCGGCACTTAGACAAATATATTAGTACACAAAAACCAATGTACTAAGTCTAGAATCATACCTTTGCTTTGGTTATCACTTTTCTCTTGATTTAGCACAAGAGGGCTCATTTAAATGTGTTGGGCACTTAATCACCAAAACATAATGGATATTGCCCAAATGCACATTTCCCTTTCAATCTCCCCCTTTTTGGTGATTTATGCCAACACATCCAAAAGCAATGCAAAACATGCAACATTGATTCAAATTGAAGACCAAATTGTTTTAAACTCTGATTTGGCATATTTGGATCATTCTTTGCTACCACTTGGTTTGTTTTTGAAATCAAACTCATTTTCCTATCTCTAAGTCAAATACACTTGTTTAGGCATAAAGAGAGGTATTCCATGAGAAAAATTGATCAAAAGCCACAAACTCCCCCTTTTCCCATAATCCTACATTCTCCCCACAAGAGGCCAAATTTTGCACATAAGAGTATTTTGACAAAACAAAAGTAAGAGTATTTTGACAAAACAAAAGTTCTAACTCTACTATTGTCAAAATTCTCAAGTGGTAGCTGATCCATTTGCTTTGACCTTAATTTCTCCCCCTTTGGCATTAAGCACCAAAACGGGATCATTATTGGCCCTTAAACCCCATTGCCTCACCAAAACAGTCAATTAAGAGTAAAAAGGCAATAAGAGCATGGAGATGAACTTGGAGTAAATTACCCTCTCATCGGAGTGCAGTGGAAGTCTTGCATGGTCTAAGTTCACCTTTTTCCTTTCAATCCACCTTTGAGACTAAATTAAGAAAACTCAAGCACACGGTTAGTCTCAAAGGGTCAAGTTGTAGCATTTCTCTCCCTAAATATGTGCATCATTCACACATGGACTTGTGAGGTCCGGGGATCCCTTGCACAACTTGAGCACCATAAATGAGCAATAACATGCATAAAGGAACATGATCAAAGGCATAAAATACATGTATGCTCTAGATCAATCCAAGTTACGCGAATCTAAGACATTTAGCTTACTACGCAACCTGCAAAAGGTCTTCTCATCTAAAGGCTTGGTAAAGATATCGGCTAGCTGGTTCTCGGTGCTAACATAAAACACTTCGATATCTCCCTTTTGCTGGTGGTCTCTCAAAAAGTGATGCCGGATGTCTATGTGCTTTGTGCGGCTGTGTTCAACAGGATTGTCCACCATGCGGATTGCACTCTCATTGTCACATAGGAGTGGGACTTTGCTCAGATTGTAGCCAAAGTCCCGGAGGGTTTACCTCATCCAAAGTTGTTGCGCGCAACACTGTCCTACGGCAACGTACTCGGCCTCAGCGGTGGATAGGGCAACGGAAGTTTGTTTCTTAGAACTCCAAGACACCAGGGACCTTCCTAGGAATTGGCACGTCCCTGATGTACTCTTCCTATCAACCTTACATCCAGCATAGTCAGAGTCTGAGTATCCAATTAAGTCAAAGGTAGACCCCTTTGGATACTAGATCCCGAAGCAAGGCGTAGCAACTAAATATCTAAGAATTCGCTTAACGGCCACAAGGTGACATTCCCTTAGGTCGGATTGAAATCTAGCACACATGCATACGCTTAGCATAATATCCGGTCTACTAGCACATAAATAAAGTAAAGACCCTATCATAGACCGGTATGCCTTTTGATCAACGGACTTACCTCCTTTGTTGAGGTCGACATGTCCGTCGGTTCCCATTGGAGTCTTTGCGGGCTTGGCGTCCTTCATCCCGAACCGCTTGAGCAAGTCTTGCGTGTACTATCAAAAAGCATTCCGTTTTCAACAATCTCCCAAATGCTTGGATGGAGAGAGAATAGATGACTACGCATTTTGTGACTCCAAAATGGGTAGTCTTCTCCATCAAAGTGCGGAGGTTTCCCGAGTGGAATTGAAAGTAGATGAGCATTGGAATTGAACGGAATACGAGAATAATCAAAAGAAAAATTCGAATTAACCGTTTTCTTTTTCTCTTCGTATTCCTCATCTCTTGGGGAAGAAGAAGACTCGTTGCTGTCGTAGTAGACGATCTTCTTGATGCGCCTCTTCTTCTTCCCGCCCTTCTTCTTATGACTTGAGCCAGAGTCCGAAGGCTTATCATCTCTTGGCTCGTTGACGATGGACTCCTTTGTCTTGTCGTTGACCACCATCCCCTTTCTCTTAGGATCCATCTCTTCGAGCGATTAGTCCCTTGCGTGAAGAGAACGGCTCCGATATCAATTGAGAGCACCTAGAGGGGGGTGAATAGGTGATCCTGTAAAAAACGAATACTTGTAGCCACAAAATTTGGTTAATTGTTAGCTCAATGGAATCAATTGGCTACAGACCAAGCTCTTGTGAAACACAATGGACACGAAGAACACAAGCACAAGAGACACGGTGATTTATCCCGTGGTTCGGCCAAGTAGCACTTGCCTACTCCACGTTGTGGCATCCCAATGGACAAGGGTTGCACTCAACCCCTTTCAAGTGATCCAATGATCAACTTGAATACCACAGTGTTTTTCTTTCTTTTACTTTCTCCCGTTCGCGAGGAATCTCCACAATTTGAAGCCTCTCGCCCTTACAAATGATGATCACAAAGAAGCACAGAAGTAAGGGAGAGGAGAGCAACACACACAAGACTCAAAGCACGAACACAAACACGCACACAAGCCACAACTTGAGCTCACAACACAATGCAAGGAGTTCTCTATTCAACTAGAGCTCAAGTCACTTATCACAAAGAATCGAATGCGCGAGAATGGAGTCTTGGTGCTTAGAGATGATCAAAGAATGCTTGCATAACTCCTCCATGCACCTAGGGGTCTCTTTTATAGCCTCAAGGCAGCTAGGAGTCGTTGGAAGCAATCTGGGAAGGCAATTCTTGCCTTCTGTCGGGTGGCGCACCGGACAGGTACTGTTTATAGTCCGGTGCAGATCTCCTTCCAAAAATATAACAGTCGACCGTTGCAGAATTGGAGCCGTTGGCGCACTGGACACTGTCCGGTGCACACCGGACAGTCCGATGCTCCCTACCGACCGTTGGCGCGCCCACGCGTCGCGCGCGGATTGCGCAGCCGACCGTTGGCGCAGTCGACTGTTGGCTCACCGGACAGTCCGGTGCCTCACCGGACCGTCCGGTGAATTTTAGCCGTATGCCGTTGAACGATTCCCGAGAGCGACGACTTCGCCGCAGACGGCTCACTGGACAGTCCGGTGCACCACCGGACAGTCCGGTGAATTATAGCCGTACACCGCCGTCAGTTCCCGAGAGTGGCCTATTCACCGGAGGCTGGCCTGGCGCACTAGACACTGTCCGGTGCATCATCGGACAGTCCGGTGTGCCAGACTGCGCTGAGTCTTGGCTGCTTCGAGTCAAGTTCTTTTCTTCTTCTTTTTTTCTCTGATTCCAGCACTTAGACAAATATATTAGTACACAAAAACCAATGTACTAAGTCTAGAATCATACCTTTGCTTTGGTTATCACTTTTCTCTTGATTTAGCACAAGAGGGCTCATTTAAATGTGTTGGGCACTTAATCACCAAAACATATTGGAAATTGCCCAAAGGCACATTTCCCTTTCAGGGTTACCAGAAAAATTCTCCTAATTGATTCGGCTGATAAGAAAGCCGATGCAAATGATTGGAGGATGCCTATACTTAATTATTTACGAAATCCCAATATCAGGACAGATAAGAACATTCAGCGTACAGCTTTTAAGTATGTCTTGATGAGTGACGAACTCTACCGCCGAACAGTCAACGACGTCCTGCTTAAGTGCTTGGGCCCAGATGATGCTATATTAGCCATGGCCGAAGTACATGAAGAAATTTGTGGTACCCATCAATCGGCTCCAAAGATGAAGTGGCTGTTGCGAAAGTCTGGTTTTTATTGGCCTAACATGAGAGCTGATTGTTTCAAGTACTACAAGGGTTGCCAAGTGTGTCAAAAATTCGGCGACCTACAGTTGGTCCCTGCAGCCGAATTACATCCTATCATCAAGCCTTGGCCTTTCAAAGGATGGGGTTTAGACTTTATTGGAGAAATTCATCATTCATCATCAAAGGGGCATCGGTTCGTGTTAGTTGCCACTGACTACTTTACTAAATGGACTGAAGCCGTTGCTCTGAAGAACATGACACATAAGGAGGTAATTGAGTTCATAACTGAGCATATTATTCATAGATTCGGCATTCCTCAGACCTTGACTACAGATCAAGAGACTTCTTTTATGTCAAAGGAGGTACATGAATTTGCTGAATTATATAGAATTAAGTTGCTTAATTCATCTCCATATTATGCTCAGGCCAATGGACAGCCCGAGTCTAGTAATAGGACATTGATTAACTTGATAAAAAAGAAGATATCTGGTAATCCTAAATATTGGCATAAAATTTTGTCTGAAGCCTTATGGGCTCACAGAATATCTAAACATAGTGCTACTAAAGTATCTCCTTTTGAGCTTGTCTATGGGCAGAAAGCAGTGTTGCCTGTGGAAATAAGTTTGAATGCTGTTAGGTTCGCCAGAAAAAATGATCTAACCGTCATGGATTATTATAATTCAATGATGGATAATATTGATGAGGTGACCGACAAGAGGGTGATAGCTTTGGGAGCAATAGAAAAGGATAAGATTATGGTAGCCAGGGCTTACAACAAGAAGGTCAAAACAAAGTCATTTCAAGTAGGGGACTTGGTGTGCAAGAACATCCTGCCTCTAAGGAATAAAGACCGGAAGTTTGGGAAATGGTCGTCAAGCTGGGAGGGTTCTTATAAAGTAAAACAGGTAATGTCGGGTAACGCCTATTTACTACAAACATTGCAAGGCAAGGATTTGCCCAAGGCTTTGAATGGGCGTTTCCTCAAGCATTACCATCCTAGTATGTGGCAAGATGTCTAAGAGAACCGATGTAATCACATTGAGTTAGTTGCTTTTGGTTTGCTCAGCTCCACCAAAGGCAGAGGGGCATATGTTGAGCACCAAATTGAGAAGGGCGGATGGTCCGGCCCCGAGGCCGGACGGTCCGCGCAAGCGCAGAACAGATTAGGGTTCCGAGTTTTGTGCTACGGTTGTTAGCTAGATTCGCGGGATTCGTTCGGAAATTAATTTGTAAAAGGTCCAGCCCCCTCCTCTATAAATAGAGAGATATACGGCCGATTTGTAATAATCAATCGAATCAATAAAACTTCTATCTCGCATTTATTTCCTGTGCAATTAGGAGTAATTCTAGTCTAGTTCTAGTTTAGCCTCTCAATCCCCAAATTCTCCGCTTCTCTTCGACTCTACGTCGACTAGAGAAGTCTAGGTCGGCCTGCCCGAGCCTAGACAACTCCTAGGATCTCTCCTCCCTGACGGGGTCCCTTCTGGGAGCGAGATCCAGGCGCCGCCGGCGATCTTCCGCCGCCCCTACGCACGCACGGACCGTCCAATCCTAGGGCGCGGACCGTCCGGCCGTCAGGCAGGAAACCCTAGCCCCTGCATCAAGTTGCGGACCGTCCGGCCCCTGGCCGTGGATCGTCCGCGCCTGACCAGAGAGCACCACCACGGTTCTTATTGAGTGTTTGGCGTTCCAAAAAGGCGTCAACAGAACAGATGGTTAGCTCATGACAATGGTACGGTCTTGTTAGTTAATAGTAGCAGCATACTAGGATCATGACAAAGGAACCGATGCATGGCTATCAGTCGGCATACGTGTGACAGACAAGTTCCATCGGCGGTGGTAACTGAAAGCAGAGTCCACTTCATCATATGTAAAAGCAGCACATCACCAAAAATTACAAGTTCCTGATGTACAGATGTCTACCTGTTCAAGTACCCAAACGGTGATAGAAGAGCTCGTACCATACATCCCGATGCATATAAATAGTGTCACATGATAAACAGCGACATTTGGATCACAAATAAATCGAGCCTCAACTTGGCATTGACATTCGAAAGGACGGATATCTTGATTGTTCCGTACTATCAGGTTACATATATACAGGGAAATCAAACAGTCAAGACCAAATACTTTCCCGGTCACTGGTTACGCTACATGCAAAATCCACGTGATGGAATAGTTTCGTTTCTGGGTCATTCATACAGTAATAACAACATCAAACGGGAACAATGCAACCTTGGCAGCAATACCAGGCCACCAAGATGCCCAAAATTGCTCCAGCAAAGACCTGTGACGGAGTATGTCCTAACAGCTCCTTGAGTTTTCTTTCACTAATCGGATGGCCTTCAAACAGGTCCTCAACGATCTTATTGAGTACCTGTGTGATTGTAATGCGCATATTAGTAAACGACATAAGGCAGATACCATGGAATTCGAGGATCAAAACTTCCTTCAAAACGCATAGCGGGGTAGCATCCAGGAAAAAGTACCACATCATAACCTATCATGTTGTGCTTGGTTGATGTGATTCGAAGCATGTCTAAACATAGTTCAGTTGTCAAAGTACAATAACTGTTATGAAATGCCTACACAGCACGTGCTGCTAGGTTGATGGCCGTCACAACTCACAATGTCTTATAATTGAATAGCATCGACAAAAGTAGTCTCAGCAAATATAACTGAGGACATGAATGCATTTCTTCTATGTAGGCTCATCGGGCCACAGGCCAGTCTATGACTGCTATTTGCAAGGTGATGCACCAGCCGAACTGCCAAATGACAACGCCTTTTAGTATATGAGCTGCTAGCTATATGGTCAACAGAACTTTAGGAGCAGAGTCCTATAATGGATCTAAAGCCACCAAGCCGAAGTCCTAAACATCCTGTAACAAAGCTAACAAAGCATGAACGCGTCACCATGTTTAATAATGAATGTTAAGTTACTAAACTACATACAGTGGCATCGCAATTATCACACAGATGATATACAGACCCAGAAAATGGAAACTATAAAATCCAAGCCACATTGACCAGTAAACAGCCATTCTCTTAGATTTAACTGTTTGTTTCAGGATTACGATATCCAACCAATCACACAATAATATACATGATATCCCAGTAACTAACAATCGGTCAGCAGACTAAATATAGTGATAGATGACAAACGTAGCCGTTGCCTTCTGATTTTAGTGGTATGAGAATTACACTTTGCTGCAGAGTATCAAAACGGTTTTCCTCAGACTGCAAAACTAGCTCAACGAAAGCAAGATTTCCCAAACGAATTGCATAATGCCACCAAAACATTGCAAGGAAGGGAAAAAAAAAGGCAAGCGAACCATGAGCTGCTCTCACCTCGGCCTGCATTCCGGCGTGGCGCCTGACGCCCGTGGCATCGTACATAACTATCAGAGTGAAACCGAGACAAACAGGGAAGAGCGCGTCGCTGACACCATGGCAGAGCGCGACGGAAGCAGTGAGCGCGGTGCAGAGCGCGGTGTGCGAGGACGGCATCCCGCCGGAGCTGAAGAGCATCCGCAGGTCCCAGCGCCGCTCGACGACGGAGGTGAGAAGGGCCTTGGCGGCCTGAGCCGCGGCCCACGCCAGCAGCCCCGACACGAAGGTCGGGTTGGCCGCCAGCGCCAGCAGGTACGGGCTCTCCCGCGCCTTGGTCACCGCTGCCGCCGTGGTGCTCATGAGCAGCGTCCCTATCCCGGCGCCGCCCGTGGTCGCGGCCGCGAGGTCGGGGAGCTCCCGACCCGCGCGGCCGCCCCGCAACGCGGCGGCGAGGAGCCGGGCGAGCGACGGCGAAGGCGCGGCGGCATCGGCGGCGGGAACGGGGGCTGAGCCTGAGGCTAGGGTATGGACGGCGTGGCGGCGGCACGGGGGCGTGCTGAGGTGCCTGGAGACCGGGTAGAGAATTGTCGGGAGTAAGAGTGCCCTAGCGAAGCGGCTGGAGCTGAGCACCTCCATTGCTTCTGCTCCGCATCGCTGCGCGGCGGAGCGGGCCGTGGCGATTGGGCTTGGGTTAATACCAACACGTCCATGTACAGAAATACCCCCGCGCTTCACGACGCGTGGCGGCGCCGGAGAGGTCTGTCGCCGAGGGGCGTTTTCGGTAGCACGCCTGCACACGAAGCGGCCAGGGGACGAGGGGGTTTCTGGCATATTATTTTCGGCGAAGATTGTGGGGACTGGTCGGAGTCGCGGTCGCGGCCAATGGAAGCTGGTACAGGTGGCTGGGCTTCAGTTTCGCCTGCATGAATTTGATTTGAATTTTATATTATCAACTCCAGTCCAGTACGTACGAGTGCTTGGCACGAGAAACAGACATGGGCTGCGGTACCTTAGTGGGCCAATTATAGATTGAGAAATGTGTGGTGGTGCCATTGTGACGCGAACAGTGAAAAAGAGGGGAAATGTTTTCCTCCATGCAAATTGCAAAAGGCCGTGATTTTTTTAGTTCATGAAAATGCAGCCAGTAGGAGTACTCGATGTGATGGGTTTCCACACCAGCATATGCTGTTGTTTTATGCCCAGTTCTTCGTCCGCCTTGAGTTTCTTTTTTTTTTCTTTCTAGTCTCCAACAGATTCTTCTAATCAATCACGTAGCAAATCTGCTAGAGACTATTGGATGTTTTTAAGATGGATATCAATACCTGAATTATTTATGCTTTGGAAAAATTTCAAATATAATATCCTCGGTTAGTGTATAAAATTTGAAATGAAAACTCAATTGATGCGAAGTGAAATAAAATAAGGCTGATGGCAAATAACATACTTCAGATCAATAACAATAAAAATCTCAAGAACTGTTGCGGGTCATGAAAATAATAAACGCTATGAACCACAAGAATTAGTAGAGAGCAAGTCGAAAAAGGAAAAAGAAGTCCAAGAACATTATCTTGCTGACTTCATTTTTGATCCATGCCTAATAAGCATCTTAAAAAAAGACTGGACCAGTAAATCTTGAGATCAATAAAATAGTCATAGTCGTTTTGCTACCTATGAAAACAATAAAATTTCAACTCCTTGAAATTTAGAACGATTTTAGAAAATGTGTGCACGTACCCTAAGTCAAAGACCTAAACTTTGTTGGACTGTTCCACTCCAAAGAAAAGCTAATTAGATAAAGACAAGCTACGCTCTATTAATATTAAAATTTTAGTATGCTTAAGTTGTCACCTTTGACTAAGGCCGCGTTTGGGATATAGTGAGATTTTTTAATATAAGTCATAAAATGTTGTACCTTTATAAGGCAATTCGTAGAGATATAGTGAGATTTTTTAAAATTCTTTTTCATCTTCTAATAGAAGTATAGAACCGACCTATGTAGTGTACTATGTTTTTTTAAATATGTGTATCCACCTTGTTGCTTTGTCATTGTATTGCTCTAACTTACGAGCATAATTTTTGTGTAACAAATTGTGTTGGACCTTCTACTAAAACACTATTTGGTACAGAAGTCTGACATCTTGTATTATGAAGGGTTGGATATATCACTGCCAGATTTACAGTTCTTAAAAAACCCTGAAAGTTGCATTTTACCATCATATATACGACGGATGAGATTTATTTTGCTACCAGGCACATATGGTCTACAACCTATAGTATTGTGTGTGTATCTTTATATTATATCCTTTCTCCATGTTGTTATTCATAGTATCAGGTTTCTGAAAAATAGCACCATTGTTGATGTAATAAATGACTTGAAAGCTAAGGTACGCAATACATTCTGCTCAATTCCTTCAAAGTTACACAACATCGCAACAAAGCTGACAGTACTGTATTGACATTGGCCTCCTGCTGTAACTCTAGAGACAAAAAAAATACGTTTTAACTCATATAGAGGGGAAATGACGACTAAAAATTCCCCCAAATTCACTTCTCCCCTTTTCATTTGTTAGGATTGTTCTGGAAGCCTACATAGTCAGTAGTTCATGGTGCGCGTGAGAGAGGCAGGAAGGGAGAGAAATAAATACACCTAAAGACGACGACGGGAGTAGGGCACGTACAACCTATAGATACTGCTATACGGTACTCTAAGTATAAGACACAACTAAAATACAACATAATACAGTAGTCATGTCTAAAACACGTGTCTTACCATATTCATTATACCAATCAGAGCATTTAATAAATTAAAGTTACTAATCAGATAGTCTCCTGTCTCGAATATAGAGCTAAGACACTGTATCTTCGTCAAGATACATGTCTTGAAATTTTTTACATTTACCCATCTAGACATACTTTAAGACACAACTTAAAGACACCCACTGCCCGTAGAGGCAACGATCTACTTGGCCTTAGCGAGCGCCATTAATCTCGATTCCGGGCTGGACGCTGAGGAGACGGTTCCCAGCTTTGTCACTTTCCGTCACTCTAGGCTCCGACACATGCCTATCTCCACGCGGTGACCATGGGCAACCTGGCTGGCACCTTGTAGAACCACCAACGAAGACACCTTCACCTTCTACCTGCTAGCCTCCAATGCGGGCGGTAGCCATCAGACGGCACGGTCGCGGCCCCGGCCCTCGGTCGCGGGCGCCAACGGAAGGACAGGAGCAGGGCCAGCGACCGGAGCACGACGAGGAGCCAGTGCAGCGTGAGCCGCGCTTATCCGACCCGCCGCATACACCGCTTGCATGCTCCCGGGTCCCGGCCATCCTTGAGACGACCTTATCCGTCTCCTATTCCTTCTTCCACGATGCGGCCTGTGGGGATTGGTGGGTTGGGTCGGATGGAGGAAGCATGGCTTCGTCTCGAAGGTTCGACATGCTTTAACCAGAGGCGTTGGATGGTGTTCGAACGACTGGGAAGTTAAAGCACGACGTGGCCTCACGGACGACAAGTTTTGCTCACAGGCTCGACGCAGAGGGTTCCAGGAGCGGAGCCCACAGACAACAGCATCGAGCAGAGGGAGGCAGTCGTTAGCGTCCGCCGCTGATTTGAAATCGAATGGATGAAACGAAAAGGATGACGTGGACCAACGGGAGGCAAGTATTGCTCTCGCGTAAATATATAGAACTAGTAAATTGCTCGTGCCTTGCGTGAGGCTTTTATCGTTGCTGGCATATGAGAGGAAATTTTGTTCTAATATCATGTTCTAAATTTTGTTTTAAAGAATGGGAGGAAAATGAATGGTTTCAATGGCTAATTTTGGTAGATTGACAGTACTAATCGCTGCAACTGAAACAAAAGGTAGAAATTAACAATACATTAAACATAGGAGATACAAAAATCATCGCAATTAAAAAAAATTGTAGAGATTGGTATTGCGCTAATAACGATGAACTTATTAATTAGTTCACATAGAGATCAGATATCACAGTTTTATAGAGAGAGAACCATTTTGAGATCAAACACATAACAAATACAAATAGACCACAAATCATTATTACTAAGCTTTTCCTAATACATAAGAAACAAATACCATACTGTAACAGTCTAAAACACATGTCTCAACCTGGTATCACATGTCAAATAAACAATTATATTCTCTAGAAATCTGTTGATGAAAATAGTTCCTTGATTTTTAAATCAAAAAACGTTGAAGTGCACTAATTTAAAACATGATTTGTAAGAATATATTTATTTAAAATTATTATAATTTTATTTTTTTAAATATATTGTAAGAACCACTCGCTCTCCAATCGGTGTGTAATGTGATGGTCTGGATTAAAATGAACAGTGTTCTGGTTAGAACTTTCTGATCACCCTATTGTTATAGTGAATTAACAAACATGAAAAACGAGTACATATTGAAAGATTTTAGGTAGATAATAAATTAATATGTATCTTGTTACACCCCATCATATTTCCAATAATTACGCTCTTGTTAGCTTTAGCTAATGCCTATCATAAAGCATTTCTTTATAAAAGGCCAATCCATGTCCACATGATGATTAAATTTCACATATAAATAAAATCTTAATTGTTCGAACAAAACATATCAAATGTTTAATGTTTTAAAAAAGAATATAGTTATGAATTAGTGTGACCTGAAATCCATTAGTGTGACTTCTCTATATGGTATTTCGTCGACATGCTCTAATAGCGCAAAATAAAGAACTATGCCAAACATCTGAGTCATTCATATGCATTTTTTAAATTTGAATAATTTATAGACTTCGGTCGGTATAAAGTATAAATATATAGAAAGAATGATTGTTACCTTTGAACGTCTTATTAGGTTATTGGACCATCTCATGAAATGAGGTAAGATGCTTTGGATTTGGAGGAAATTGAATTGACATAATGAATGGCTCCACAATAGTATTTGATTTTAATGTCAGAGATTATGACTAATATTCCAAAATTGAACCCCTCTAGTTTAGATAGAACATCATTTTATGTAATGTATAAATACATTCTTGATTGAGTAAAACGTCAAAACGTTGGGAATTTTCGTAGTCTAAAATCGATTCAATTTTGAATCTCTAGATATTTGAGAATACATGGCACATGGGTTAGAAAATTATTATATTAACATAATTTCAATGCTTAATGAAGTGACTCATACTGACGTCATGTAAAATAGAGTACAACTTATCACGATATTGTAGTTGAACAGGGAACTTAACAATTATCCTCACAACGACACTCTTTATTTGTGACAAGCCAATGATATCTTCAACATCGTCAAATAACACGAAACTAAATAAATCACGAATTTTAGCTTAATCCTTACATAGTTCACTTGTCACACCTATATGAATGAAAAAATAAGCTAAAATTTATTATTAATGTAGTTTGTGTTATTTGACGACGTTGAAGATGTCATTGGCTTACCACAAATAAAGAGTGATGTTGCGAGAATAGTTGTTAAGTTCCCTGTTCAACCATAATATCGTAATAAAATGTCCTTCCTCCTATAGTATATCACTGTGAGTCACTTCATCAATCATTAAAATAAAGTCAACATATTCACTTCATCCAAAATTGAACAATTTCATACCACAAAAATATCCAACGATTTGACGTCTTACTCAAACAAGGATGCACATATACATTGCATAGAATAGCGTTCTGTCTAAACTATGTGCGATTCAATTTCGAAATATTAGACATAATCTAGAGTTGACATTGACAACACAAACTATTGTGTAGCCATTCAACATGTCATTTCAATTTTCTCCATATCCAAAGCATCTTATGTCATTTCATGAGGTGGTGCAACAACCTAATAAAACGTTCATATGTAACGACCCTTCCTTGTATATAGTTTATAATTATACCGACTAAAATCTACAAATTATTCATATTTAACTAATCACATGTGAATGACTCAGACATTATTACCATAGTTCTTCATTTTGCACCATTAGAACATATTGCTGGAAGGTCATACGAGAGGCCATACTAATGGATTTCAGATCACACTAATTCATAATTATATTATTTTTAAATCATTAAATATTTGATAGATTTTATTCAAACAATTAATGTTTTATTTATTGGTGAAATCTAATCATTATGGAGACATGGACTGACCCATTGCAAAGAAATGTTATACGATGTTCGTTATCTAAAGCTATCAAGAGTATAATTATTAGAACTATGATGCGGCATAACAAGATACACAGTAATTTATTACTTGTCTAAAATCTTTTAATATGTACTTAATTTTTATATTTATTAATTCCATACTATAACAATATCATTCTCGAAAAGTTACGACTACAACACTTTTCATTTCAACCCAGATCATCACACTACACACTAGATGAAAAGTGAGTGGTTATTACAATAACATAGTTAATAATAATAATTTAAAATAATCATATTCTTACAAATCATGTTTTATATTGCAACAATTCAACGCTCATTGATTCAAAAACCAAGGAATTGTTTCATCAACAGATTTCTAAAGAATAGATTGACTTATTTGTCAACATGATACTAGATTGAGACATGTGTTTTAGCTTGTAGAGACTTTGTTTATTATATTTCAGGAAAAATTTAGTAATAATGATTTATGATCTATTTGTACTGGTCGTGTGTTTGACCTTAAAATGGTTACCTCTATGTACAAAACGGTGTGAGCTCTATGTGACATAATAAATATGTTCACTGTTATTAGTGCAATTTCAATCTCTACAGTATTATTAGTTGCAATAATTTTTTATACCTTCTATGTTTACTGCAGTATCTATTTCTACCTTTTGTTCCAGTTGCAATGACTAATATCAATCTCTACAATTTGGACCACTTGTGTTGTGACCAAAATTAGCCATTAAAATAATTCATTTTCTCTCATTCTTTGAAACAAAATTTAGAACATGATACATATACTTCTCAACTCCCATTGACGATCATTGCATATCGCCTAACGCCGCCATCCGCGATCCGCCTCCCTCTCTAGAAGACTTTTCTCTCTCTCTCTCAAGCAGTCTGAAGAGGACTAATCTTTTCTACACGGGTTTGGTGGCTGATTGAAAAGATGTAGATGAACACATTCAAAAATAACGATGTTCGTCCTCCATTAAGAGAATTGTCTAGCAACATTGTTGAAGATATATCTAATAATAAAATGTCTTCAACCTCTCAACAAGGTTTAAAAAGGGAAAAATATACAGGTTTAGGAGGACATGTCGATACAAGACACTGTAATAGGGAAAGAGAAAGAGCATGATATACAAAGATGAGTGATAAAAAACAAACTAAGAAAGCGTTGTGGGTCACGCAAAAAAGAAAAAATCTTGAGCACCATGAGTACTCAAAAGTTATGTTAACTATGCTCGTGCATCACTCATATTAAGAGTAACCTCTGGTGTGTTGTCAAAAAAATTATGTAAATTATGGGTCCAGAAGTTCTTAGAAAATTCTAGAAATAATTTTGTGTATATTAATTTATTTAAGAGAAGATTTATATAAAAATTGAAGATCTTTTTATTATTGTTTGGTAGTTGTTTCTAAAAAAACAAATGTAAAATTTATTTTGTTAATAATTAGAAGAAAGACTACTTAACTTGCTTAATAAAATAAAAAATATTAGTTTAGTTATAATATTATTAAGCTCTAGTAAAAGTTTTAGACTAAGAAGATAAGAAATGAATCGGGGACAAAAACAATAAGCCATTTTTATGTAGTTTTTAATTTTTAATAATTTAGCAACTACTCTTAATATTTTAGAAAAATAGATCAGATATAATATTTAATTGCTGATTTTTTAAATCATATAAATTTTAGATATTATTAGATGACGAACTGAAAAAGATAGAACGATGTCGCTTAAACTAGTGTTATATTACCAAAACTACCAACTAAAACTGTCCAGAAAGATATTTATCTAGTTTTGTAAAGATGAGAGGTTAAACAACCGATTTTAAAGGTGAAAGAGTAAAGTAGACAGTCTCTAAAAGTCAAGGGGTTGTGTAGACTTAATTCTTTACCATATTGATTCCGTAGCAACGCACATGTATATACCTATTGTAAATATAAGATTTTTTTCTAGCCTATGTATGTTTTTCAGGATTTGTAGATTAGATACATCACCTGTTGGAGACTTGTTCTCAAATGCTATAAATTGAGAACAAGGCAACACAAAAAACATGTTACTTGTTAATGCCCTTCGTCCTTCGGAACATTATTTCCTTATGGATATAATGATCTTCGGACGAAGGTCATGAAGGACATACCTTCATCATTTTAATATATATATATATATATATATATATATATATATATATATATATATATATATATATATATATATATATATATCAAGGGCGAACGAGACATGTAAAACATAAGGGATAATGTGAACAAACGTATAACATCATCATACACATTTCTTATTATATAATCATAAATAAATGATGACAATATTGAATTACATTCATACCTTCGGCTTAACAGAAAATGAAAGTATAAGTGTGACGCAAAAATGAGTACAAGTCCGCGTAAATAGTACGAGGGTATTGTTCATCTATTTATAGGCATAGGACACAGCCTATGAGAAATTACAACTATGCCCTTTACACTTACTATTGGCTTATAGAAAAATCTATGAGGACTGAACAACCTTTTCCCTTTTTAAGTCGGTTCCCTTTTCTGCGATTTAGCCGAAGCTCCCTTCCGCACAGCTTCGGAGCGACGGCCACCTTCGTCACGATCAAGTTCCTCATCGTGTATGCTTTTATCATAAATCCGAAGATACCTGACCATAAACCATACTTGGAAGACATTGTTAAATTATGTTTTTGAGGACCTTCGGAGGACGAAGGCCCCCAACAGTAGCCCCTTGTAGTATTAATTTATTTAAGATAACGAATTCAGACTGCGACATGGACGAAGGCCTTAAGCCGAAGGTCCGAAAAAACACCTTCCCTTTGTTAGAATAGCAACAGTCAATGACAGATGGGACCCTCCAATTTGGAGCGCGTCGATCGTATAAATAAGAATTCACCCTGACCACATTTGGTACACTACTTGCCACTTGCTTTGTTTGCTCAATTTTTTAGCTCTTGCTTACCAACGCTTGCTTAGTTTCTCAGACTTCCTAAGCTTCGGTTTTAAGGACGCATTTTCACCATTTTCGAAGAAGAGATGTCTCAGGACAAAAAAGTTGCCGCTGAGACGAAGCTGACCATGGAGGAGAAGCTCCTTGAGGAGAAGACTGCTGGATTTGTTGAGTCAATAGCAAAAACAAATACAAAGAAGATTACTAAAGAGATACTAGAAGGCTTATCTGAAGATACTGATGATAACGACAACTATGATGTGGAGAGTGGAGGCGAAGACTCTGAAGATCGGCCTTGGCGACCAAGTCATACAGTCTTCGGGAAATCAACTATCAAACAGAGTCATCTTGATAATATGAGAGGAAGGTATTTTCGAGATATGTCTATTGTGAGGGCCGACGTAGACAGAGCCGTTCCTGCTCCTGAAGAAAACGAAGTTGTGATCTTCCGGAGCTTCTTCAAAGCTGGACTTCGGTTCCCATTGAGCAGATTTGTGGTTGAAGTTTTAAAGACATACCAGATTTTCCTTCACCAGATCACTTCCGAAGTAGTTATTAGAATGGGGATCTTCGTCTGGCCTGTGAGAAGTCAAGGTCTAGAGCCAAGTGCAAGATGTTTTTGCAGTATGCATGAACTTTCATATGAGACGAAGCCCTGGGGTAAAGAACAATATCATAACAATTTCGGTTGTTATAGCTTCGTTGCTCGCTCTGGCGCAAGCTACCCAGTGCCAACGTTTCAGAAGAGATGGCCCGGGGCCTGGATGGAAGAGTGGTTCTATGTGAAAAATGATTTGAAGGTGAGAGAAGACATTAAAGAGATCATCATGCGCCCCATCCAGTCCCGCTTCGGCCTCCGAAAGCCGAAGGTAGAAAGGCAGCCGAAGCATGCCGAAGGGCCTTCAGCACAATTTGCTCTTTTATTGGGACAAGAGACTTACTTCAAGAACATGTAGCCTACGGGATATGGCCACTGATAGACAGCTGGGAAATACCGAAAGAAACCATCACTAACCCTAGCGAAGGCGGCCTAGTTCGATTGAAATACACCTTCAGGTTTGGGGACCAGTTTGTTGAACCAGATGATGACTGGCTGAAGTGTGTTGAAAATACTAGCGATGAGTTACTTGGAGCATACTCCAAGTCCGAAGATAATGCGCTATCTGCGGCCTTCGGGAGCCGAAAAAGATAAGATTAAATAGGGTTTTTGATGCTATTGGATTTTTGTACCCTGACTATCGCTACCCGCCACGGGGGCAGAAAAGAAAGGGTGCAACCTCTAAGAAGATTGCTGCTTCGGCTGCTCCGAGCGAGCCTGCGCCGAAGAGTAAAAAGTTGAAAGTCCTCACCCACTGGCCCCGTTATATTGAGCCGGCCGTGGTGCCTGAGTTTGGTGGGAAGACTTCTTCAGCTGCTGATCCGAAAGAGCCAATTCCTCCTACACAGAAAGCTGAAGAACCGGCTACCATGCCGAAGACACCCTCAGCCGAGCAGGCTAAGGCAAAGACTGGTAAAGATAAGGCCGAAAAGCCAGAGACTGAGGGAATAAAAATGTTAGAAGTTTTCAGCCCTTCGGCAGAAGTACTAATGCCGAAGATACAAAAAGGTCTTGCGGCCACTCCCAAAAGAAGAAGGATGGCAAGTGTACTAGATGTGCTAGAAATGGTAAAGGCTTCAAGCTCTACTCCAGGGAAAATTGCCAAGACTACGAAAATGCAAATCGAAGCTAAAACAAAATTGACCGAAACCGAAGCTGCAATGAGCCAGGCTAGTGCCGAAGCCGGGCCTTCAGAGCCTGCTAAGAAAAAACCCTCGGAAATTGAAGAGAAGGCAGCGGAGGAAGAGGCTATAGAACAGACTTTGCCTAAAAAAGTTGTCGCTCCTGCTCCCGAAGCACCTTCCAAAGACCTTGATTATGTTATTCGACATGCTTCGGGAAAAAAATTATCTGAGGAAGAAATTTTTGAAGCTAGACACTATGCCCGAGAACTGAAGTACCCGAAAGGGGCCTTAGTGTTTAATGGTACAGATGAAGATGATTTCTTGTATTGTCTCCTAGACAACAAAGAATTATCCGTCTGCTGGGAGATGGCCAGAAGTATGGGTTTTCCGAAGCTCGAAGCTGGCCTTTGTGCCATGACGAAGGAGGATCTTGCGGATAGCCTTGCATACAACAGTCTGAAGGTACAAAAGTTGTGAATTTTGAAGCTTATGGATTCTGTAATAGGGTCTTTTATTCTCATGTTAATCCATTCATTCTTTCTTGTAGGGCTTAATACTTAGCAACACCTTAAGGGCGCAAAAGAGTGCTGAAGACGAGAGCTGCACTATTGCTCTTAACAACCTTCGAACAGAGGTTATCAAGCTGAGAAACGAAGCCACGAAAAAAGACAAAATTCTACTTACATTGGTGGATAAAGTAAAGAGGGATGAAGCTAACTTCAAGGCTCAATCTGAAATTCAAAAGAATGAGATTGAAGACCTTCGAAAACAACTGGCTGAGGCCAAATTAAAATGCGCTGTTGTCGAAGCTGACCGAGATGCCAGTGAGTACTGGAAAAATTATTTTGAAAAAACAGTTGCAGAGCTTCGCGCATCAAAAGAAAGAGGTTTTGAAAAATCTGTGGAATGTGTAAAAAAGATAAAGACTAGCTTCGCTAACATGGGCGCCTACTCAAACGAAGACAACTTCATACGGGGCGACCCTGAGGGCTTCATCAAGTGGATCAGTAATGAAGCCGAAGCATTTGAGGAGATTTTGAGTGACCGCGGGGACGTCTGTGCATTCTCTGGTGCAGGGGGGTTGTAGCCATTTTGGAGAAGGCAGGTTGTGAACATGTTAAAACCTTGGCCCAGACCGAAGCTGCCTTCTCCGTTGACGATACGAAGGACCCCTCGGCCGAAGCGAAGTTCAATAGGTGGAAAAATTTTCACTGATATCTAGGAAAATGGCGGCCGAGGGATGGCTCATGAAATAATGAAGAAGAGCGAAAAAGATATTCATAACGCTCGAGAGGCTACGAAAGAAGCTGAAAAAGCTGTGGAACTCGAAAGACGGATAGGTATCACTTAATGGCTTTTAGCTTTGTTGTTTATTTTTGTGACTTTGAACTAATTTATGTCTTCTACCGCAACTGAACTACCTCCTCCCCTAGAGCCATTCGACCCACTGGCCGACCCAGAGACAAAGAAAGCAGTAGAAATTATTAATATGGCCGAAGCTATTGTAGATGAAGTTGTTACCAAACTGCTAACCGAAACTGCAGAAAAAGTTCTGAAGGAAGAAGAGTAGCTATTGTAAAAACATTTTCTAGAATATTAATGTAACATTTGCTGAACTATGTTTGTAATATTCGGTGCTTAGAAGATTTGAATGTAATATATGAATTACTTGTAATTTAGTTCTTTGCGATGCATGAAACTTTATGTACATACCATTTTTGAGCCCTCGACGAAAAACACCTTCCCTTCTTTTCATGCTTCGTAAAGAAGAGTTTTTATGCCTCGTAAGAATCATCCACCCTTTGTAAAATCATCAATGCTTCATAAAGAATAGATTCCTCTTTTCATTTTTTATAAAGCATTCTCCGAAGATCGGCCTCACTTACAATTGATGTTATTGATGTGATATGATGTATGATGTGATGCTATGCAATATGATGCGATGATATGATGCAAAGAATGATGCTAATGCCGAAGACACGTACCCACACTAAAACACAATATCTGCGTTCCCTTAGGAACCATCAAAAATCTCTTTGCCGTTTATTTTTCGGCTTCACCGCTTATTTTTCGGTGTAAGTTCTGCATCCCCTTAGGAACGTCTTTTGAACTTCTTCACCTTCTATTTCGGCGGTATTCGCGTTGACTTTTCGTGCTTCGCCTTATATTTCGGCGGTATTTGGCTCTGCATTCCCTTTGGAACGACTTTTGAGCAGAAAACTTACACTGCGCTCCCTTGGGAACGACTTTTTGTAGCTTCGACAAACTTACGCTGCGCTCCCTAGGAACGACTTTTTGTAGCTTCGGCAAACTTACGCTGCGTTCCTTAGGAACAACTTTTGTAGCTTCGGTAAAACTTGCAATGTAATTTTTAGGTCTGCATTCCCTTAGGAACGACTTTTTAGCTTCGGCAGTTTTTGAGCTTCGTAAGTCTGTAGGAAAGATATATTTCATTATGACAAGAACAAAGCTATTACAAGAAATTAAAAGTGACAAGAAGACTAGATTTACACCAATTGTTCCTTATTAAAAAGAAAATGACAATGAATGTAAAATGCTTCAGAGGTAGGATATCTCTCAATAGATGTGCTTTGACTCTGGCACAGTACTGTTGACTGTGCGAGCTTCGGATTTCTCCCTGAGCTCTCGCTGCTGATGAGTCTGATGGCTCCCTTCTGGCTGCTGACCTTGTGAATAGGCAGGTTGTAGTGGCGGCGAAGGTGGAAGCTGTGGCCAAGAAGCATGTGGCTGATTGGCCGAAGCAACAGAAGCTGCAAGATCCACATACTCTGGTATGTAGGGTGAGTGACACGAAGCAGTATGTAGGACCTGCTTCGGTTGACTTTGCCAAGCTTTGGCTTCTGCGATCTCTTTCTGCTTTTGGATGGTGATTTGGCACATTCTTGTAGTATGGCCCTTGTCTTCACCACAAAATAGACAGTAAATTTTCCTAGGTTGGTCCCCATATCTTCCTCCAAAGCCCCTGGTGCCTCTGCCTCTTAGAGCTGACGACCGAAAAGAGCTTTGTTGCTGCCCCGAAGATTGTGAAGAATATTGGGGCCTCTGCAGCTAACTTCCTCTATCATCATTTTGAGTGTTGTGAATTGACCTGACATGCCTCGGGTGTATTCTTCCTCCTAAGCCCCAGGTCATCTCGGAGAACCTGTAAGCTTCCTCCCTTCTTTGGCGGAAGTCATTGTCAGCCCTGATATATTCATCCATCTTTTGAAGCAACTTCTCCAGAGTCTATGGAGGTTTTCTGGCAAAGTACTGGGCAGTAGGTCCTGGACGAAGCCCCTTGATCATGGCCTCAATGATAATCTCATTGGGCACTGTAGGCGCCTGTGCTCTGAGACGCAAGAACCTTTGGACGTATGCTTGAAGATACTCCTCATGGTCTTGCGTACATTGAAACAGAGCCTAAGCTGTGACCGGCTTCGTCTGAAAGCCTTGAAAGCTTGTCAGTAGTGTCGGGTACCGTAATTAGGGGTACCCCAACACTCCTAAGCATGGCTGAAAAGCATCTTCAAAACAGACCGTAAAGGCTGGTAAGCACAGCGCAAAGTCAAAGCCCCATCTACCAAGGGACGCGATCTCGTCTCGCCCGAGCTTGGCCTCGGGCAAGAATAGTGGTCCCGGACGGATTCATGCCTCGCCCGAGGGCCCCCTTAGGCAGCGGGCGCACCCTCGACTCGTCCGAGGCTAAGCTCGGGCAGACTTTGTCATATAGTAACCTCGGCCAAATTGCCTTACCGCTGACCGCATCGCATGCGCATTTAATGCAAGGATCACCTGACACCTTATCCTGACACGCGCGCCTCAGTTGGCAAGGTCGAAGTGACCGCAGTCACTTTGCCCCTTTACTGATCGTTCTGACAGGAAAACAACACTATTCACCCCGTTCCGACTACTGTGCCAACCACCAGGGTAAGACTAACAACAGTAAGTCACGACCACTCCCGAGTTCAGCCTCGGGCGCAACAGGGAGCTCCGCCTCGCCCGACCCCAGGCCTCGGCCTCGGAAGAAGGTCTCCGCCTCGCCTGACCCCAGATCTCGACCTCAGCCTCGGCCTCGGGAGGAGTCACCGCCTCGCCCAAACTCGGCCTCGGACCGACTATGCTACAGGGGATACATCATTACCCTACCTCTAGCTAGCCGCCTCAGGCTACAAAGGAACAAGACCGGAGTCACATCTAGATTACTCCAGCCACAGGTAATGATGGTTCCCCGCATGTGTCCATGACGTCAATAGTCCACAAGCTCCCTACGAAGGCAAAGAAACGTCAGCAGGACCCAGGACCGCACCGCCAGCTACGCTTCATACAGGGCTCAAGCACTTCTTTGCCGGACACGTTAGCACATAGCTACACCGCCATATGTACAGCTGGACCATCCCCTTGTGTCTATAAAAGGGGATGCCTAGGGCCTTCTCAAGGGTGAGGGGAGGACGAGCGATAGGCACAACGGAGACGGACTCACTCAAACATCGAGCTCCACTCCGCAACGCTAGACTCCTCAGGAGGCCTAGGACCCGTTCCCTCTCTCGCGAAGCTTGTAACCCCTACTGCAAGCACCCTCGGTGCAAGATAATATAAGCCTCATCCCTCCTCTTGTGTTCCATCTTGCATCAATCCATCTGGACAGGGGCACGTGGCACAAAATTCACTAGTCGGTCCGGTTGAGGGTCCCCCAGGTCCAAAACACCGATAGTTGGCGCACCAGGTAGGGGCCGCTGCGTGTTGACTATACTTTTGAGAGCACCTAGAGGGGGGAGGGTGAATAGGTGATCCTGTAAAACTTGAAAACTTAATGCCACAAAAACTTAGTTAAGCGTTAGCACAATAATGCCAAGTGGCTAGAGAGGAGTCTCAACAAAACACAATAACCACAAAGATATCAACACAGAGATGGCACAGTGGTTTATCCCGTGGTTCGGCCAAGACCAACGCTTGCCTACTCCACGTTGTGGCGTCCCAACGGACGAGGGTTGCAATCAACCCCTCTCAAGCGGTCCAAAGACCCACTTGAATACCACGGTGTTTTGCTTTGCTTTTCTTTATCCCGCTTGCGAGGAATCTCCACAACTTGGAGTCTCTCGCCCTTACAAAGATGTTCACAAAGAAGCGCGGAGTAAGGGAGGGATGAGCAACTCACACAAGACACAAAGATCACAGCAAATACGCACACACAAGACCCAGACCTGAGCTCAAGAGACTATCACGAGTTTCTCACTAGAACGGAGCTCAAATCACTAAGAATGTCGAACAAGTGCGCAAGAACGAAGTGTGAGTGATCAACTATGCTCAAAGAATGCTTGGATGTCTTCTCCATGCGCCAAGGGGTCCCTTTTATAGCCCCAAGGCAGCTAGGAGCCGTTGAGAGCATTGTGGGAAGGCAATTCTTGCCTTCTGTCGACTGGCGCACCGGACAGTCCGGTGCACCACCGGACACTGCCCGGTGCGGATTTGTTTCCTTATTTGGCAAAGTCGACCGTTGCAGATTGAGAGCCATTGGCGCACCGGACACTGTCCGGTGCACACCGGACAGTCCGGTGCCACAATGTGACCGTTGGCTCGGCCACGCGTCACGCACGGAATCCTCGACCGACCGTTGCCCCGGCTGACCGTTGGCTCACCGGACAGTCTGGTGAATTATAGCCGTACGCCGTTGATGGCTTCCTGAGACCGACGACTTCGCCTGTGAACGGCTCACCGGACAGTCCGGTGCACCACCGGACAGTCCGGTGATTTATACCGTACACCGCCGTCGAAGTCCCGAGAGCAGCAAGTTCGCCAGAGCCAGCCTGGGGCACCGGACACTGTCCGGTGCACCTAGACTGCGCAGACTTTGGCTGAACAAAGCCATCTCTTTTCCTGTTTCCAGCACTTAGACACAATACATTAGTCCATAAAACAATGTACTAAGTCTAGAAACATACCTTTTGACTTGATTTGCACTTTGTCCACCACTTTGCATAGATTAACACAAAAGCACTTGTGTTGGCACTCAATCACCAAAATACTTAGAAATGGCCCAAGGGCACATTTCCCTTTCAATCTCCCCCTTTTTGGTGATTTATGCCAACACAACAAAGAGCAACTAGAACACGTGCAATATCAATGCAAATGAAAACTCAAAATTGTTTTGATTCAATTTTGGCATATATGGATCACTCTTTGCCACCACTTGGTTTGTTTTTGCAAATCAAACTCAATTTCCTATCTCTAAGTCAAATTCACTTGTAGAGACATAAAGAGAGTTGTTCCAATAGAAATTGATCACAGTATCAAAAACTCCCCCTATTTCCCATAATCAACCATTCTCCCCACAAGAGGCAAACTTTTGACAAAAGAGACAACAAGAGAGTTTTGACAAACCAAAAGCTCTATTCTACTATTTTCAAAATTTCTCAAGTGGTAGCTGATCCATTTATTGCTTTAGCCTTATTTTCTCCCCCTTTGGCATCAAGCACCAAAACGGGATCAATCTTGGCCCTTGAACCCCATTGCCTCACCAAAATCTTCAAATAAGAATACAAAGGCAATAAGAGTACATGAGATGAACTTGGAATAAGTTACCCTCTCATCGGAGTGCAGTGGAAGTCTTTCATGGTCCAAGTCCACCTTTTCCCTTTCAAACCTCCTTTGAGACTAAATTAAGAAAACTCAAACACATGGTGAGTCTCAAAGGGTCAAGTTGTAGCACATCTCCCCCTAAATATGTGCAACACTTGCAAAAGGACGTGTGAGGTCCGGGGAGTGTTTGTACAACTTGATCACCACAAGTAAACAACAAAATGCATAAGGAACATGATCAAAGGCATAAACACATGTATGCTATAAATCAATCCAAGTTCCGTGAATCTAAGACATTTAGCTCACTACGCAGCCTGCAAAAGGTCTTCTCATCTAAAGGCTTGGTAAAGATATCGGCTAACTGGTTCTCGGTGCTAACATAAAACACTTCGATATCTCCCTTTTGCTGGTGGTCTCTCAAAAAGTGATGCTGGATGTCAATGTGCTTTGTGCGGCTGTGCTCAACAGGATTGTCCGCTATGCGGATAGCACTCTCATTGTCACATAGGAGTGGGACTTTGCTCAGATTGTAGCCAAAGTCCCGGAGGGTTTGCCTCATCCAAAGTAGTTGCGCGCAACACTGTCCTGCGGCAACATACTCGGCCTCAGCGGTGGATAGGGCAACGGAAGTTTGTTTCTTAGAATTCCATGACACCAGGGACCTTCCTAAGAATTGGCACGTCCCCGATGTACTCTTCCTATCGACCTTACATCCAGCATAGTCGGAGTCTGAATATCCAATCAAGTCAAAGTTAGACCCCTTTGGATACCAGATCCCGAAGCAAGGCGTAGCGACTAAATATCTAAGAATTCGCTTCACGACCACTAAGTGACACTCCCTTGGATCGGATTGAAATCTGGCACACATGCATACACTAAGCATAATATCCGGTCTACTAGCACATAAATAAAGCAAAGAACCTATCATAGACCGGTATGCTTTTTGATCAACGGACTTACCTCCTTTGTTGAGGTTGGTGTGTCCGTCGGTTCCCATCGGAGTCTTTGCGGGCTTGGCGTCCTTCATCCCAAACCGCTTTAGCAAATCTTGCGTGTACTTCGTTTGGGAGATGAAAGTGTCGTCCTTGAGTTGCTTCACTTGGAACCCAAGGAAGTAGTTCAACTCGCCCATCATTGACATCTCGAATTTCTGCGTCATCACCCTGCTAAACTCTTCACAAGACTTTTGGTTAGTAGAACCAAATATTATGTCATCGACATAAATTTGGCACACAAACAAATCACCATCACAAGTCTTAGTGAATAAAGTCGGATCGACTTTCCCAACCTTGAAAGCATTAGCAATTAAAAAGTCTCTAAGGCATTCATACCATGCTCTTGGGGCTTGCTTAAGTCCATAGAGCGCCTTAGAGAGCTTACACACGTGGTCGGGGTACCGTTCATCCTCGAAGCCAGGGGGTTGCTCCACGTACACCTCCTCCTTGATCGGCCCGTTGAGGAAGGCGCTCTTCACATCCATTTGGAACAACCTGAAAGAATGGTGAGCGGCATATGCTAGCAAAATGCGAATGGACTCTAGCCTAGCCACAGGAGCAAAAGTCTCCTCAAAGTCCAAACCTGCGACTTGGGCATAACCTTTTGCCACAAGTCGAGCCTTGTTCCTCGTCACCACCCCGTGCTCATCCTGTTTGTTGCGGAACACCCACTTGGTTCCCACAACGTTTTGCTTGGGACGAGGCACCAGTGTCCAAACTTCATTCCTCTTGAAATTATTGAGCTCTTCCTGCATGGCCAACACCCAGTCCGGATCTAGCAAGGCCTCTTCTACCCTAAAAGGCTAAATAGAAGAGACAAAAGAGTAATGCTCACAAAAATTCACCAATCTAGAGCGAGTATTTACTCCCTTGCTAATATCACCCAAAATTTGGTCGACGGGATGATTCCTTCGAATCGTCGCTCGAACTTGGGTTGGAGGTGCCTGAGGTGCTTCTTCCTCTTCAACTTGGACATCCTATGCTCCCCCTTGATCACGCGCCTCCACTTGAGGTACCTGTTCGTCATCTTGGGTTGGGGAATTCACCATCGTTGAGGAAGAAGGTTGATCTTGCTCTTTTTGCTCCTGAGGCCGCACATCTCCAATCGCCATGGTGCGTATCGCGGCCGTTGGAACGTCTTCTTCATCTACATCATCAAGATCAACAACTTGCTCTCTTGGAGAGTCATTAGTCTCATCAAATACAACATCGCTAGAGACTTCAACCAAACCCGATGATTTGTTGAAGACTCTATACGCCTTTGTATTTGAGTCATAACCTAACAAAAACCCTTCTACAGCTTTGGGAGCAAATTTGGAATTCCTACCCTTCTTCACTAGAATGTAGCATTTACTCCCAAAAACTCGGAAATACGAAACATTGGGTTTGTTACCGGTTAGAAGCTCATACGAAGTCTTCTTGAGGAGGCGATGAAGGTAGACCCGGTTGATGGCGTGGCAAGCCGTGTTCACGGCTTCTGACCAAAAGCGCTCGGGGGTCTTGAATTCTCCAAGCATCGTCCTCGCCATATCGATGAGCGTCCTGTTCTTCCTCTCTACTACACCATTTTGCTGTGGTGTGTAGGGAGCGGAGAACTCATGCTTGATCCCTTCCTCCTCAAGATACTCCTCCACTTGAAGGTTCTTGAACTCGGACCCGTTGTCGCTCCTTATCTTGTTCACCTTGAGCTCAAACTCATTTTGAGATCTCCTTAGGAAGCGCTTGAGGGTTCCTTGGGTTTTAGATTTATCCTGCAAAAAGAATACCCAAGTGAAGCGGGAAAAATCATCAACTATAACAAGACCATACTTACTTCCTCCTATGCTTAGATAGGCGACGGGTCCGAAGAGGTCCATATGAAGCATCTCCAAGGGTCTTGACGTGGTCATCACATTTTTGGTGTGATGAGAGCTTCCCACCTGTTTGCCTGCTTGACAAGCTGCACAAGGTCTATCTTTTTCGAAATGCACATTAATCAGACCTATCACGTGTTCTTCCTTTAGAAGCTTGTGAAGGTTCTTCATCCCCACATGTGCTAAACGGTGATGCCACAGCCAGCCCATGCAAGTCTTAGCAATTAAGCATGCATCTAGACCGGCCTCCTCTTTTGCAAAATCAACTAAATAAAGTTTGCCGTCTAGTACACCCTTAAAAGCTAGTGAACCATCACACCTTCTAAAGACAGACACATCTACATTTGTGAATAAACAATTATATCCCATTTTACAAAGTTGACTAACGGATAACAGATTATATCCAAGCGACTCAACTAAAAACACATTAGAAATAGAGTGCTCGGATGAAATAGCAATCTTCCCTAACCCTTTTACCTTGCCTTGGTTCCCATCACCGAATATGATTGAATCTTGGGAATCCTTGTTCTTGACGTAGGAGGTGAACATCTTCTTCTCCCCCGTCATGTGGTTTGTGCATCCGCTGTCGATAATCCAGCTTGAACCCCCGGATGCATAAACCTGCAAGGCAAATTTAGGCTTGGGTCTTAGGTACCCAACTCTTGTTGGGTCCTACAAGGTTAGTCACAATGGTCTTAGGGACCCAAATGCAAGTTTTATCTCCCTTGCATCTTGCCCCTAATTTCCTAGCAATTACCTTCTTATCCTTTCTACAAATGGCAAATGAAGCATTGCAAGCATGATATATTGTCGAAGGTTCATTAATTTTCCTAGGAACAACATTTCTCCTAGGCATATGATGAACAACATTTCTCCTAGACATATCTCTACCATGCATATAGGAAGAACTTGAAGCAAACATGGCATGAGAATCAAAAGCATCATAACTTCTATAGGCATTCCTAGAATGTCTCCTATCATGATACATGAAAGCATGGTTCCTTTTATCACTACTAGCCATAGGGGCCTTCCCTTTCTCCTTGGCGGAGATGGGAGCCTTATGGCTTGTTAAGTTCTTGGCTTCCCTCTTGAAGCCAAGTCCATCCTTAATTGAGGGGTGTCTACCAATCGTGTAGGCATCCCTTGCAAATTTTAACTTATCAAATTCACTTTTGCTAGTCTTAAGTTGGGCATTAAGACTAGCCACTTCATCATTTAACTTTGCAATAGACACTAGGTGTTCACTACAAGCATTCACATTAAAATCTTTACACCTAGTGCAAATCATAACATGTTCTACACAAGAGTTAGATTTACTTGCTACTTCTAGTTTAGCATTTAAATCATTGTTAACATCCTTTAAACTAGAAATTGTCTCATGGCAAGTAGATAGTTCACAAGAAAGCATTTCATTCCTTTTAACTTCTAAAGCATGAGATTTTTGTGCCTCTACAAATTTATCGTGTTCTTCATACAAAAGATCCTCTTGTTTTTCTAAAAGTCTATCCTTTTCATTCAAGGCATCAATCAATTCATTAATCTTATCTATTTTAGTTCTATCCAATCCCTTGAACAAACTAGAGTAATCTATTTCATCATCACTAGACTCATCATCACTAGAAGAAGCATAAGTGGCATTGTTTCGAGTACATACCTTCTTCTCCTTCGCCATGAGGCATGTGTGATAATCGTTGGGGAAGAGGGATGACTTGTTGAAGGCGGTGGCGGCGAGTCCTTCATTGTCGGAGTCGGAAGAGGAGCAATCCGAATCCCACTCCTTTCCAACATGTGCCTCACCCTTGGCCTTCTTGTAATTCTTCTTCTTTTCCCTTTTGTCCCCTTGTTCCTGGTCACTATCATTATCGGGACAGTTAGCGATAAAATGACCAATCTTACCACATTTGAAGCATGAGCGCTTCCCCTTCGTCTTGGTCTTTTTGGGATGCTCCTTGCGTCCCTTTAGCGCCGTCTTGAAGCGCTTAATGATGAGGGCCATCTCTTCATCATTAAGCCCGGCCGCCTCTACTTGCGCCACCTTGTTAGGTAGCGTCTCCTTGCTTCTCGTTGCTTTGAGGGCAATGGTTTGAGGCTCATGGATTGGGCCATTTAGCGCATCATCCACGTATCTCGCCTCCTTGATCATCATTCGCCCGCTCACGAACTTCCCAAGAACTTCTTCAGGCGACATCTTGGTGTACCTAGGATTTTCACGAATATTGTTCACCAGATGTGGATCAAGTACAGTAAAGGACCTTAGCATTAGGCGAACGACGTCGTGGTCCGTCCAACGCGTGCTTCTGTAGCTCCTTATTTTATTGATGAGGGTCTTGAGCTGGTTGTACGTTTGGGTTGGCTCCTCGCCACTTATCATCGCGAATCTCCCAAGCTCGCCTTCCACCAACTCCATTTTGGTGAGCATGGTGATGTCATTCCCCTCATGAGAGATCTTGAGGGTGTCCCAGATCTGCTTGGCATTGTCCAAGCCGCTCACCTTATGGTATTCATCCCTGCACAATGAAGCTAGAAGAACAGTAGTTGCTTGTGCATTTTTGTGGATTTGCTCGTTAATGAACATGGGACTATCAGTACTATCAAATTTCATTCCACTCTCTACTATCTCCCATATGCTCGGATGGAGAGAGAACAAGTGACTACGCATTTTGTGACTCCAAAATCCGTAGTCCTCTCCATCAAAGTGAGGGGGTTTGCCAAGTGGAATGGAGAGCAAATGAGCATTTGTACTTTGCGGAATACGAGAGTAATCGAAAGAAAAGTTTGAATTGACCGTTTTTCGTTTCTCGTAGTCGTAGTCGTCCTCTTGGGAAGAAGAGGACTCGTCGCTGTCGTCGTAGTAGACGATCTCTTTGATGCGCCTCGTCTTCTTCTTCTTCCCATCTTTTTGTTTGTGACCCGAGCCCGAGTCAGTAGGCTTGTCGTCTTTTGGCTCGTTGACGAAGGACTCCTTCTCTTTATCATTGATCACAATTCCCTTCCCCTTAGGATCCATCTCTTCGGGCGATTAGTCCCTTTCTTGAAGAGAACAACTCTGATACCAATTGAGAGCACCTAGAGGGGGGGTGAATAGGTGATCCTGTAAAACTTGAAAACTTAATGCCACAAAAACTTAGTTAAGTGTTAGCACAATAATGCCAAGTGGCTAGAGAGGAGTCTCAACAAAACACAATAACCACAAAGATATCAACACAGAGATGGCACAGTGGTTTATCCCGTGGTTCGGCCAAGACCAACGCTTGCCTACTCCACGTTGTGGCGTCCCAACGGACGAGGGTTGCAATCAACCCCTATCAAGCGGTCCAAAGACCCACTTGAATACCATGGTGTTTTGCTTTGCTTTTCTTTATCCCGCTTGTGAGGAATCTCCACAACTTGGAGTCTCTCGCCCTTACAAAATGTTCACAAAGAAGCGTGGAGTAAGGGAGGGATGAGCAACTCACACAAGACACAAAGATCACAGCAAATACGCACACACAAGACCCAGACCTGAGCTCAAGAGACTATCACGAGTTTCTCACTAGAACGGAGCTCAAATCACTAAGAATGTCGAACAAGTGCGCAAGAACGAAGTGTGAGTGATCAACTATGCTCAAAGAATGCTTGGATGTCTTCTCCATGCGCCAAGGGGTCCCTTTTATAGCCCCAAGGCAGCTAGGAGCCATTGAGAGCATTGTGGGAAGGCAATTCTTGCCTTCTGTCGACTGGCGCACCGGACAGTCCGGTGCACCACCGGACACTGTCCGGTGCGGATTTGTTTCCTTATTTGGCGAAGTCGACCGTTGCAGATTCAGAGCTGTTGGCGCACTGGACACTGTCCGGTGCACACCGGACAGTCCGGTGCCCCAATGTGACCGTTGGCTCGGCCACGCGTCACGCGCGGAATCCTCGGCCAACCGTTGCCCTGGCTGATCGTTGGCTCACCGGACAGTGAATTATAGCCGTACGCCGTTGATGGCTTCCCGAGACCGACGACTTCGCCTGTGAACGGCTCACCGGACAGTCCGGTGCACCACCGGATAGTCCGGTGATTTATACCGTACACCACCGTCGAAGTCCCGAGAGCAGCAAGTTCGCCAGAGCCAGCCTGGCGCACCGGACACTGTCCGGTGCACCACCGGACAGTCCGATGCACCTAGACTGCGCAGACTTTGGCTGAACAAAGCCATCTCTTTTCCAAATCTATTTTTCCTGTTTCCAGCACTTAGACACAATACATTAGTCCATAAAACAATGTACTAAGTCTAGAAACATACCTTTTGACTTGATTTGCGCTTTGTCCACCACTTTGCATAGATTAACACAAAAGCACTTGTGTTGGCACTCAATCACCAAAATACTTAGAAATGGCCCAAGGGCACATTTCCCTTTCAACTTTTCCGTTGAGTTCCAGATGGACAATCTTCAGCAGCCTCTTCAGCCCAGGACGGTGCTCCGCTTTGGGAGTCTCGAGTTCATGTCCCCCAACGGCGGCTACGACATGGTACTCCTCCCCCTGCAGCACGACAACAACGACGAACATCGGCTCGCCCGGCGGAGGCGAACTCGACAACTGTTGGGGACTTGTTCTCAAATGCTATGAATTAAGAACAAGGCAACATAAAATGTTAAATGTTAACGTCCTTCGTCCATGAAACATTATTCCCTTGAGGATAATGAGCCTTAGACGAAGGTTAACGAGAATATGATTACGAAGCTTAAATCTTCGTAATAAAATTTCAATAAATATTATAAGACAACGTAGAATAAAGAGTATAAAAAGGGTGAATAATTCATAAATGAATTATATTATACTATATTTATTTGATATGATGAATCATTGAATACAATAATACCTCTGCCTTGGTAAAGGTTGGATTCCGAATGATGCGATTGCAATTATCAGAATGCCTGAACAGTAAAGGAATACTGTTCACTATTTATAGGCACAGGGCGCAACCTGTGAGGAATTACAAGTATGCCCCTTATAAAAGTTTACAACATTGACTCAGACCTTTATGGACTAAAAGGTCATTCTATCTTTAGGTCGGTTTGTAATACCGAAGCTTTATGAAGAGGAACCTTCGGCCATCTTATACAAACAGCTTCAGCCGAAAGCCGCTTTTTCCTACAAGACCTTCGGCGACGAAGCATAGGCCCAACAGTAGCCCCTTTCGCGGTGCTAGATCGTTTTTCGTAACGAGCTTGATCCGTGAAAAAAGTCTCTTAAGCTTCGGAGCGCCGAAGGTCTAAAAACACCTTTCCTGAGCTCGTTGTCGAGAAACGATTCAATTTCCCAGCGTGTAGCGGCCCCGCCTTGCAGAGTTACTGTTCGGTCTCTGCGGTCCACCACGCAGCGAGTGCGAGCTGGTGTAAAAATCCTGGCGCTTCGCCTTCTTACCTGCAACACTATATAAACAGACGAGTAGGTGTGAAGTTACCACAGCATTCATTGCTATTTGCACTGTTTTGCTGCCAAAATTTTTAACCGTCACCGAAGCTTGTCTGTCGGAATCGAACGAAGCTCCAGTTTGAAACCTGCTTCGGAGGAAGAAAGTATTAAAGTTCCACAAGTTCATAATTAAATGGCCAGAGTGCGTTCTACCGCCAGGGTTGAGCGTGAGGGGGACGAGACTGAAGCTTCAGAGACTGTTCCTATCTCCGAAGCTATGCAACGATCCGGGCTGGTGACTTCGGAAAAGATCCCTAATGATGATGCAGAACAAGCAGAACAAGCAATCGCTGAAGCAGAAGAAGAAGATATTGAGGAAACTGATCCCGAAGATGATTATCGCATTGCCATGCCAAGCAAGCCCAGCCACTTGGACTTCGGGAAATCTACTGTTTCGAAGGCTGATCTGTCCAAGATGGTAAAGTCAGGCTTTTTTACTGAAAATCAGAAGAAGCTATTACGCTTCGGAGGAGAAGAAACTACCCCAAAGCCGGAGAAGTATGAAATTGTTATTTTCAAGAGCTTCCTAAAGGCTGGATTAAGATTTCCCTTACATGGGATTATTGCAGAGGTACTGAAGAGGTTCGGTATCTATTTTCACCAGCTGACGCCTAACGCTATCGTTAGGCTTAGTGTTTATATCTGGGCACTCCGAAGCCAAGCGGTGGAACCATTTGCGGACAGCTTTTGCCGGGTTCACGAGTTGCATTATCAAACGAAGGCTAGAAAGGATGGATTGCACGACAATTTTGGTTGCTATAACTTCGCCTATCGGAAATCTACAAAGTTTCCTGTAATTAGCTACTGAAGCAAATGGGCAGCAGGCTGGAAATCAGAGTGGTTCTATGTCAAGGTTGATGACGACAAGGAAAAGCTTGTACAAAGTCCACTCGAATTAATCTTCGGAGAAACCCGACCTCGCTGCAATATGACACCCGAAGGTCCAACACAACAAGCAATGAATGAATTCAGAATTATTGCAGAGCATATCAGCACAAGGGACCTGGTTCAGGAGTTTTTGGCTTTCAAAGTTTTTCCTAGTGTAAAGGAGTGGGAAATGCCGAAGCTGAAGGGGGAGAAGAAAGAAGGTGAACTCGTGCGCTTACCTTACTACTTCAAGTTTAAGAAATACTTCAAAACACCTTGCCAAGAGTGGCTGGATACAATTGAAGTGATGTGCAATGAGATACTTGGCAATTATTCTAAAAAAGAAGATCAGTTGATGACCGCAGCCTTCGGCACCCGTCCGAAGCGAAGACTAAACCGAGTGCTGGACGCCCTAGGTTTCGAATACCCTGATTACGAAAATCTGAACAAAGGTGCCGGAGGCCAAAAAAGGAAAAGGATAACTGAAGCCTTAAATGAAGATGAAAAAGAACTACCAAAGAAGAAAATTCCGAAAAGGAAGAGAGCGTCTTCTCCGAAGCGTAAAATATCCGACGAAGAAGAAACCCCCGCATCACCCTCTGTCGCTGACATTGAGGAAATTCTGAAGGTAATGACTGAATCCTTACCTGCGAAGCTAAGTCCACTGGGGCCCCAACTGACAAAGTTTTTTCAGAAGGACAAGGAGCCCGAAAAGTCGAAGAAAATAATCAAAGCAAAGAAACAAAGAATTATTACTGTGACAGAAGTAATTGACAAGACACCGCCAAGAGCTTCAGCTCAGAAAACACCAGCGGCTGCGAAAGGGACAGATATTGAAATTACACCTTCGGAGGTCGCAGCTGCCGAAGCTGCCTCGGCTGAAGATTTGAACCTGGAGAGCACAATCGAACACATTGACAAAATACTGCTAGACATGGCTGCAGAAGAAGCTACCACCGCCGCCGAAGAGGCCGCGACCGCAGCGTCGGAGAAAGGGAAAGAAATTGCTGATGAAGCTTCAGAAAACGAAGCCTTCATGTTCCAGAATTTAGTTGGAGAAAAACTGTCAAAAGCTGAAAGAGAAGAGCTTAGAGAATATGCAAAATCCTGCGGATACGAACCTGGAGCACTCCTCTTTGGAGGCGTTGATGATGAAAAATTAGATTGTATTCGAGATCAAACCGGAGCCAAAGTTATCGGTACTCTGTCCAAGAGTATCGGCTTTCCGAAGCTAGAAACAGACATCAGCCGCTACCGACGACAACATATCGTCGGTAGTTTATTTTATTCCAACTTCAAGGTGAACTACTTTTGCCTTAACTTTTATTGTTTCTAATAATGAAAACATGTCTAACGAAGGTTGTTCTCGTGCAGAGTATTCTGTTGAGCAAAGCCTTGCAAATGCAGCAAGATTTTGAAGATAGGAAGCACGAAGTTATAATTGAAAATTTGGAAAGTAAAATAAAGGAGCAATCAGATGCTTTCGAGAAAAAGAACTTTGAGCTCCAGGCAACCGAAGGTTTATTGGCGGAAGCTGAAGCAAAAATAACAGAACTGAACACGAAGCTTCTCCGCCAGTCTGAACAGTTCGAACGAGAAAAGCAAGATCTTAGTGCAAAACTTGAAGCCGAAGCTCAACAAAATTCAGATTTGAGAAAACTATTGACAAGCCTTCAAGAAAAATGTTTGGAATTTAGCAACAAATGCATTCAACGATTAAGAAAGATTTTTCACTCAGTTGGGGCCAGCAGTGAAAAATTCACCCCCTCAGCTGAAGATCTACCGAAAACCTTCGAACATATTGAGGGTGAGATTGACGAGCTCGACGAAGTCATAGCTGGGCACGGTGACTTCTGTGCCTGGGTGGCTTCTCGGGCACTGCTGCAGCTTTCCTGAAAGCTGGCTGCGATCATGGAAAGATTGTCAATAGGCCAAATTTCACTTTAACACCATCAATCCTAGATGACATTCCTGATCTCGCCCGAAGTATCTCTAACAGATTTGTAAAAATGATATAGACAAAAGGTGGGCGAGAAAAGGCTGGAGACGAAGCTCGTAGCCACCTTGAACCAGTAAGAAACCATACCTTGTGCTTACCTTTTCCTGCAAGGTCGATTCTGACTTACAACGACCTTATTCATGTAGGATGACGAAGCCGAAGCTGATGATTAAAAATGACGCCGAAGTCAAAGCTCCTTGGAGATTAGATAGTAGACTGTAGACAGTACTTGAGAAACTTTTGAGATAACTTTTGTAAATGTAACTAAAACTTGTCTTTAATGAATTCTGTTCATACCTTGTGATATATCCTTATCCTTCCATTGATGTATGAGAAATGCTTTGATGTGGACGAAATTTTCTTTTTTGAGCCGAAGGCGAAAAAACACCTTCCCTTCTTTTCGTACGCAGCGAAGCATAGAAAACAACATTTTCCTTTTTTCCGAAGCTCTCCTTTTTGTACACGAAGCTCTTTCTTCCCCTTCTTTTTTTTTCTTTTTTGCCGAAGCAGCCACTTATGCCATGAAGATGATTATCCTACACATGCCTGGATGAATGTTTATGAATGCAAATGCTATGATGTAATGTGATGTGCAAATGAATGGCCAAACACGTATCCGAAACCATACTCATAGCCATTATTTTCTTAAAAACAATCACACCTCAGCTCTGCATTCCCTTAGGAACGACTTTGGAGCTTCTTCGCCTTTACTTTTGGCGGAATCAGCGTTGACTTTTCGCTGTAAGCTCTGCATTCCCTTAGGAACGACTTTGGAGCTTCTTCGCCTTTACTTTTGGCGGAATCAGCGTTGACTTTTCGCTGTAAGATCTGCATTCCCTTAGGAACGACTTTGGAGCTTCTTCGCCTTTACTTTTCGGCACTCGATGGTGCGTTCTCAGCTTTTACATTTACATTCCTTGGGGGATTTTGCTCTTATAGAACTAAAAAAGGAAATTACATGTGATGGCCCCATTAAAAACCTTTCTCCCCCTTCGAAAAGGAAAAGGGTGCCATGAAAGAAAAATAAAATAAAAAATATGAAAAATTACATCGAGTTATACATAGTATCGCCGAAGCTCATCCGCATTCCAAGATCTAGGAATGTCGTTGCCGTCCATATCCTTCAATCTGTATGAACCGGGTCTTGACGAAGATGCTATTAAGAAAGGTCCATCCCATTTCAACTGCAACTTGCCCACTGTTTCTGGATTGGCCACTCTCCGAAGCACCAAGTGTCCTGGCTCAATATTCTTTAGCCGAACCTTTCTATCTCGCCATTTAATTGTTTCGGCTTGATATTTATTGATGTTTTCCACGGCTTGCAGCCTGATCCCTTCTAAAGCATCTTTTTCCACAGAATAAGCAGCTTCGGAACCTGATTCTGCCGAAGCTACTACCCTTATTGATCCGGTTTTAGCTTCTTCCGGAGTTATTGCTTCGTCACCGAATAATAACTTGAATGGAGTAAAGCCTGTAGACCTTGATGTTGTTGTATTGTGGCTCCACACCACTTTGGTTAACTGATCTGGCCACTTTCCCCTGGGTTGATTGAAGATTAACTTCATTATTCCTGTCATTATAATGCCATTGGCTCTTTCAACGAGTCCATTTGACTCTGGATGTCTGACTGATGCAAAATGGATCTTCGTACCAATTTGATCACAGAAATCCCTAAAAGCTTCAGAGTCAAACTGTGTTCCATTATCCACAGTGATAGCCTTTGGTACCCCGAAACGACAAACAATATTCTGTCAAAAAAACTTTTGGACGGTGGCCGAAGTTATTGTGGCTAAAGGCTTTGCCTCAATCCATTTAGAAAAATATTCCACCGCCACTACAACATATCTTAGGTTCCCTTGGGCCGGTGGTAACGGACCTAACAAGTCAAGGCCCTACTTTTGCAATGGCCAAATGGGTTGTATGAGCTGTGTTAAGGACGAAGGTTGTTTTTGATCTCGTGCAGATTTCTGACAACCTTCGCACTTTTGGACTAACTCCGCTGCATCCGAAGCTGCCTTCGGCCAATAAAATCCTTGGCGGAAAATTTTCCAAGTAACGGCCTAGATCCAATGTGAGATCCACACAGGCCTGCATGTATTTCTTTCATCAACTCTATACCTTCGGTTCTGGATAAACACTTGAGTAGCGGAGCACAAACTCCATGCTTGTACAACTCTCCTTCTATCATGACATATGGACGAGCTCTTGCCTCTATCCTCCTGTTATAAGCTTCGTCATCTGAAAGGAATTTACCCTGAAGATAAGAGATGATCTCAGTTCTCCAATCTTCGCTATAAACAGGAGATATATTGAGGACTGCTCTTTCAAGAAGTTCGACCGAAGGTGCTTTTATTGTTTCGAAGAACACATCCGAAGGTAAGGGCAGCCCCTGTGCTGCTGACTTAGCTAGCAAATCAGCATGCTCATTTTGTCCTCGAGGGATATTTTTGACAAAATCCCTCGAAGGAAGCTTCAACTCTTCGAACGATATCCAGATACTTTTCAAGCTTCGGATCTTTAGCCTTGCAACTCTTGTCAATATGACCTGAAACAACTTGGGAATCAGTTTTAAGAACAGCCCTTCTGATTCCCATTGCTTTTAGCTTCCGTAGACCCAGAAGCAGGGCTTCGTACTCGGCAATGTTGTTTGTGCAACTAAAATCAAGCTTTGCCGCATAACAAGTTTTAACTTTGGAAGGTGAAACCAACACAGCAGCTGCTCCCGCTCTGAAGGTTCCCCAGGACCCATCACAAAACACTGTCCATGCTTCGGCGTCTTTATTTGTTTCTTCCTCCTGAGCCCCTAGCGTCCAGTCAGCAATGAAGTCTGCTAACGCCTGGGACTGAATCGAAGATCTATGAACATATTCAATATAGAATTCATTGAGCTCTGCAGCCCATTTTCCAATCCTTCCAGTAGCTTCTCGGTTCTTCATAATATCCTTCAGAGGTTGTGAAGAAGGAACAATTATGTTGTAAGCTTGAAAATAGCGCCGAAGCTTCCTGGATGCCATCAAAACAGCATATAACACCTTCTCTAATTCTGTGTAGTTTTTCTTTGATATACTAAGAACTTCAGATACAAAATATACTGGGACCTGCTTCCTGGCTTGGCCATCAAGCTTCTCCTGGACAAGTGCTGCACTTACCGCTGAGTGCGAAGCTGCCACATATAATAATAAAGGAGCCCCTGGCGTAGGTGGAGTTAGTGCTGTTAGATCTATCAAATAGTGCTTCAGCTCTTCGAAGGCCTTCTGCTGGATTGGTCCCCATTGAAAGACTTCGACTGACTTCAGCACTTCGAAGAATGGTAAGTTTCTCTCTGCTGATCCGGATATGAATCTATTGAGAGATGCCAACCTTCCTGTCAATCTTTGAGCCCCCTTTTTTGTAGTTGGTGGCTCCATCCGAAGTATAGCTTCAATCTTACTTGGATTAGCTTCAATTCCCTTTGTTGAAACCAAGCATCCTAGAAATTTCCCCTTCTTTACTCCGAAGACGCATTTTTCTGGATTCAACTTTAAGCCAGCTTGTCTGAAACTGGCGAAGGTCTCCTGCAGGTCAGCAATATGATTCTCCTGCTTCGTGCTTTTTACAATGATGTCATCAACATAAGTTAGCACATTTCTGCCTATCTGAGACTGGAGAACCTTCGCAGTCATTCTGCTGAAACTTCCTCTAGCGTTTTTGAGCCCCTCAGGCATCCGAAGATAACAATATGTGCCACTTGGAGTTATGAAGCTAGTCTTCGGCTCATCTTCCTTCTTCATCCAGATTTGATGATAGCCTGAATAGCAGTCTAACAGACTCATGAGCTCTGAAGAAGCTGCTGCATCAACTAAAGAGTCTATCCTTGGCAATGGGAATTCATCCTTCGGACAAGCCTTGTTAAGATCTGTAAAATCGATACACATTCGCCACTTGCCATTGGCCTTTTTTACCATAACAGTGTTAGCTAGCCATTCTGGGTACTTTACTTCTCTGATAACTCCTGCACTGAGGAGTCTTTTGACTTCGTTGCGAGCACCTTCGGCCTTATCATCTGACATTTTCCAAAGCCTTTGCTTTCTGGGTCTGAAGGATGGATCGACATTGAGCGAGTGCTCAATAACATCCCTATTAACTCCGCAGAGATCATTGGCTGACCATGCAAAAACATCTTTGTTGTTGAACAAAAATATTATCAAGGTTTTCTCTTGTTCTTCGGATAACTGAGAGCCCAACAGCACCTTCTGCTCTGCTATATCCTCACATAAGAGCATGGGCTTCGGCTGATCTGCTGAAGCTGCTTTCTCCCTTCTGAATTTGTATTGTTCACAAGCTTCAGCTCCATCTATGTTATGGATTGCTTTTGAATCAGTCCAGTTTCCTTCGGCCCTTCTGGCAGCTTCCTGGCTTCCATGAATAGCGATGGGTCCTTGATCCGAAGGTATCTTCATGCAAAGATAGGCAGGGTGAAGAATTGCTTCAAAAGCATTGAGGGTGCCACGACCAATAATTGCATTGTAAGGGTATTCCATGTCAACAATGTCAAACACAACTTGCTCAGTTCTAGTGTTGTTGATGAACCCGAAGGTCACTGACATGGTAATCTTGCCCAGTGCTACAATTTGTCTTCCTCCGAAACCACAGAGAGGATATATAGCATCATGAATCTTATCTTCTGGCTCTTGCATTTGTCTGAAGGCCTTAGCAAATATGATGTCAGCTGCACTGCCTGTGTCAACCAAGACATTGTGGACCAGAAATCCTTTGATAACACAAGAAATAACCATGGCATCATTGTGTGGGTAATCCTTGAGCTGAAGGTCCTCTTGGGAGAATGTAATAGGAATGTGAGACCATCTTGACTTGATGAAGGGTCCTTGCACCCCAACATGTTGTACCCTTCTCTGTGCTTCCTTCTTTTGTTTCTTGTTAGCTGGCTCTGAGGACGAGCCACCTGTGATCGGGAGCACCAGCTTCGGGTCCGAAGCAGCTCCAGCTTGGTCGTTGAACGAAGCCATCAGCTCAAAAAAGTGGAAGTGAGTTCACCGGAGGTGGGCGCCAATGTTGGGGACTTGTTCTCAAATGCTATGAATTAAGAACAAGGCAACATAAAATGTTAAATGTTAACGTCCTTCGTCCATGAAACATTATTCCCTTGAGGATAATGAGCCTTAGACGAAGGTTAACGAGAATATGATTACGAAGCTTAAATCTTCGTAATAAAATTTCAATAAATATTATAAGACAACGTAGAATAAAGAGTATAAAAAGGGTGAATAATTCATAAATGAATTATATTATACTATATTTATCTGATATGATGAATCATTGAATACAATAATACCTCTGCCTTGGTAAAGGTTGGATTCCGAAAGATGCGATTGCAATTATCAGAATGCCTGAACAGTAAAGGAATACTGTTCACTATTTATAGGCACAGGGCGCAGCCTGTGAGGAATTACAAGTATGCCCCTTATAAAAGTTTACAACATTGACTCAGACCTTTATGGACTAAAAGGTCATTCTATCTTTAGGTCGGTTTGTAATACCGAAGCTTTATGAAGAGGAACCTTCGGCCATCTTATACAAACAGCTTCAGCCGAAAGCCGTTTTTTCCTACAAGACCTTCGGCGACGAAGCATAGGCCCAACAACAACGGTGGCATCTCCCCATGGCGGAAGAGGAACACCCGAGTCAACCCTGTCACCCTCCTCGCCGGAGGAGGCGGAGACGAGGCAACCATGGCCAGGCAGGGGGCAGCACCTCGACGGCTATCGGACCAGAGCGAGTCGACGACGCCGACACCCCTGCGGGGGACATGTCGGGTGTTATCCTCGCACCTGAGACAACGACGGGTATCGCTACCCAGCAAAACGCTAGCCCCAAGCGGACTGATGACGCCGGCACCCTTGCGAGGGACTTGTCGGGCATTAGTCTCGCACCTGAGATAACGACGCATTCTACCTCTGATGCAACTTCGTCGTCGTCCACCAACCAACAGGTACCTTCAGTTTTCCATCCTGTTCCCTTTATATTCAGCTTCGACCCACCAAGCGACCCTGCTTCGGTAAGCGCTTTCATAAGGTCATATCCTGACCTTCCGGGGTACCATATGTGGTCAACTTGGGACTGACTGACGGCCGTCTCAACCTCCGGACCCGTGGGTTCCGAGGAAGAGGACGACCCCGACGTCAGTTAGGATTTCTCTGGACTCCGTGATCCCAGTGTCATGCGTGACTTCGTGTCCGCATGTGACCACTGCCTCTCCGGCTACTCTGATGATGACCACAGCCTCGACGATGAGGGTTGCGACCCAACTCACGAGTACTTCCACATCGATCAGGAAGATCACGATGGAGACCACCACCCCGCCATGCCAGGAGGCGACGGCGCCCATGCACCTGCGTCTCGCGTTGAGATCCCGCGGGAGCTAGCTGTGGCCCAGGTCCCCACGGGGGGGGCAGGGCTCACAGCTCGAGCAACTCCGCGAGATGCAGGCTGAAAGTCGCCTAGAGGGGGGTGAATAGGGCAAATCTGAAATTTACAAAGTTTAAGCACAACTACAAGCCGGGGTTAGCGTTAAAATTAAAATCGAGTCCGAGAGAGAGGGCGAAAAACAAATCACAAGCAAATAAAGAGTGTGACATGGTGATTTGTTTTACCGAGGTTCGGTTCTTGCAAACCTACTCCCCGTTGAGGTGGTCACAAAGACCGGGTCTCTTTCAACCCTTTCCCTCTCTCAAACGGTCACTTAGACCGAGTGAGCTTCTCTTCTCAATCAAACGGGACACTAAGTCCCCGCAAGGACCACCACACAATTGGTGTCTCTTGCCTCGGTTACAATTGAGTTGATCACAAGAAAGAATGAGAAAGAAAAGAAGCAATCCAAGCGCAAGAGCTCAAATGAACACAAGTCACTCTCACACTAGTCACTAATTGATTTGGAATGATCTTTGGACTTGGGAGAGGATTTGATCTCTTTGGTGTGTCTTGTATTGAATGCTATAGCTCTTGTAAGGTGTAGAAAGTCTGAAAACTTGGATGCAATGAATGGTGGGGTGGTTGGGGTATTTATAGCCCCACCCACCAAAAGTGGCCGTTGGGAGGCTATCTGTCGCATGGCGCACCGGACAGTCCGGTGCGCCACCGGACACTGTCCGGTGCGCCAGCCACGTCACCCGACTGTTAGGGTTCGACCGTTGGAGCTTCTGTATTCTGGGTCACCGGACAGTCCGGTGTTGCACCGGACAGTCACTGTACACTGTCCGGTGCGCCTTCTGACGCTGCTCTGACTCTGGTGCGCACTGTAGCACATTGAATGCGTTCTGGAGTCGACCGTTGGCGCGAAGTAGCCGTTGCTCCGCTAGCACACCGGACAGTCCGGTGTTGCACCGGACAGTCCGGTGAATTATAGCGGAGCGGTTCCCAGAATTCCCGTGACTGGCGAATTTGGAGTTGGATTCCCTGGTGCTCCGGACACTGTCCGGTGGCACACCGGACAGTCCGGTGCGCCAGACCAAGGCTGCCTTCGGTTTAACTTTGCTCCCTTTGTTTGAACCCTTTCTTTTGACTTGTATTGGTTTGTTCTGAACCTTTGGCACCTGTAGAACTCATAATCTAGAGCAAACTGGTTAGTCCAATAATTTGTGTTGGGCAATTCAACCACCAAAATTCTTATTGGAAAAAGGTTTGACCCTATTTCCCTTTCAATCTCCCCCTTTTTGGTGATTGATGCCAACACAAACCAAAGCAAATATAAAAGTGCAGAATTGAACTAGTTTGCATAATGTAAGTGCAAAGGTTACTTGGAATTGAAACCAATATACTTATTTCAATAGATACGCATGGATGGTTTTTCTTCTCATTTAAAATTTTGGACCACATTTGCACCACGAATTTTGTTTTGCAAATTCTTTGTAAAATTCTTTTCAAAAACCTTTTGCAATTAGTCAAAGGTACATGAATAAGATTGAAGAAAGCATTTTCAAGATTTGAACTTTTCTCCCCCTGTCTCAAATGCTTTTCCTTTTGACTAAAACAAAACTCCCCCTAAATAAAAATTCTCCTCTTAGTGTTCAAGGGGGTTTTGCAATTTTTGAAGATACTACTTTCTCCCCCTTTTTGAACACAATAAGATATCAAATTGAAAACTTCATTTTTAAATTTGGTGGTGGTGCGGTCCTTTTGCTTTGGGCTCATACTCTCTCCCCCTTTGGCATGAATCGTAAAAACGGATACTTGTGAGTGAAATATAAGCCCTTTAAAAAAACTTTCTCCCCCTTTGGCATACACAAAAATATGAGAGAAGATTATACCAAAGTGGAGAACGAAGCGGAGTACCGGCAAACACAATTGGAGTTGAGTGGAAGCGCCTTATTTGCCGACTACTCCATTTCCCTTTCAATATCTATGACTAAGCATAAGATGACACTTGAAAACACATTAGTCATGGACATAAAAAGAGATATGATCAAAGGTATATAAATGAGCTATGTGTGCAAATAATCAATCAAAATTCCTAGAATCAAGAATATTTAGCTCATTCCTAAGTTTGGTAAAGGATTGCTCATCTAAAGGCTCGGTAAAGACATCGGCCAATTGATCTTTGGTGTTTATATAGGCTATCTCGATATCCCCCTTTTGTTGATGATCTCTCAGAAAGTGATACCGAATGGCTATGTGCTTAGTGCGGCTGTGTTCAACGGGATTATCCGCCATGCGGATTGCACTCTCATTGTCACATAGGAGAGGGACTTCGCTAAACTTGTAGCCATAGTCCCTAAGGTTTGCCTCATCCAAAGCAATTGCGCGCAACAATGGCCTGCGGCAATGTACTCGGCTTCGGCGGTAGAAAGAGCTACTGAGTTTTGTTTCTTTGAAGCCCAAGACACCAGGGATCTTCCCAGAAACTGACAAGTCCCTGATGTGCTCTTCCTATTAATCTTACACCCTGCCCAATCAGCATCGAAATATCCTAATAAATCAAATGAGGATCCCTTGGGGTACCAAAGACCAAACTTAGGTGTTTGAACTAAATATCTCAAGAGGTGGGACAAGCCTTGTATTATCCTGCACCAGGGGTGCCGCTCGCAGTAGGGGTTACTAGCGCGTCGCGTGAGAGAGAGAGGGACACAGAGCTCATCCACCGCCTCCCTCGTGTGAACCCCCCTCAGGGTGGCCCTGGACCTCCCTTTTATAGAGGCAAGGAGAGAGTCCAGGCGTACAACGGGGGGCGCAGCTATGCGCTAACGTGTCCGGCAGTGGAGTGCCTAAGCTCTGTGTACATGCCAACGTGGCCGTTGGGGGAGAGCTTGGGCCCTGTACATGTGATGGCGTGGCCGCCGGAGGAGCGCCTGAGTCCTGTAGGAGCACAGCTGGTAGCGCGGCGAGGATCCTGCTGACGTCTCCTTGCTGTCGTAAGGGGCTGAGAGCCACCAACGTCATGGAGCACGCGGGGCACCATCATTACCCGTTGCCGGGGTAAGCCAGATGGGACGTCGGTCTTGTTCCTTGTAGCCTGAGCAGGCTAGGAATAGGGAAATGATGCATCCCCTATTAGCGCGGTCAGTCCGAGCCCAAGGTCGGTCGAGGCGGAGACTTCTCTTGAGGCCGAGGCCGAGGTCAGGCGAGGACGCGATTCTTCCCGAGACCGGGGTCGAGGCCGAGTCCAGGGGTCGGGCGAGGCGGAGACCTCCTCCCGAGGCTGGAGCCTGAGGTCGAGCGAGGCGGAGACCTGTTGCGCCCGAGGCTAAACTCAGTGGTTGATCGTGACTTGTTGTCAGTCGTTGCCGGGGTGGCTGACACGGCAGTCGGAGCGGAGCGAGCGGCGCTGTTTTCCTGTCATATCAGACAGTAAAGAAGAGGGGCGAAGTGACTGCGGTCACTTCGACCTGGCCGACTGAGGCGCGTGTGTCAGGCTACAGCGTCAGGCATCCCCTGCATTTAATGCGCCTGCGAAGCGGTCTGTTGGTGAGGCGATCTGGCCAAGGTTGCTTCACAACGAAGCCTGCCCGAACCGGGCCTCGGGAGTGCCGAGGGGGCGCCCGCTGCCTGAGGAGGCCCTCAGGCGAGGCGTGAACTCGTCTGGGACTACTGTTCCAACCCGAGGCTAGGCTCGGGTGAGATCGCGTCCCTCGGGTAGATGAAGTCTTGGCTTGAACTGCACCCGTTTGTTGGTCTGAGGGTGTTTACTAGCCATTATTAGGAGCGTTGGGGGTACCCCTAATTATGGTACCCGACAGTAGCCCCTGAGCCTCGAAGGGAGTGATGGTACTCGCTTGGAGGCTTTTGTCGCGTTTTCGATGAGGGGACCGGCCTTTCTCGGTTTTTGCCTTGTTCTGGTGGGTGCGCGCGAGCGCACCCGCCGGGTGTAGCCCCCGAGGCCTCAGAGGAGTGGTTTGACTCCTCTGAGGTCTGAATGCCTTTCGTGGTGCTTCGACTGGTCTGATCGTTCTTTCATGCGGCCCGGTAGTAGCCCGGGTGCGTGGTCGGGTTCCAAGTTATCAAGCTGGTTTGTTGACGCTGTCAACAGTTTTGGCTGTAGCCGGGTGCGGGAGCAGCCCCCGAGCCTCTACATGGAGCGAGAGGACGATCAAGGACTTTCCCGACTTTTATTATATGCCCCTGCGTCGCCTTTCTGCAAGGAGGAGGGGGGAAAGCGCCATGTTGCCCTCGGAGGGCGCCGAACATGGTGTTTCCAGTGAGCTGCTAACGGGTGATCCGAGTGGACGCCCGTGCCCCGTTCGTTAGGGGTCGGCTGGTGGCCTAGAGGCGCGCTCCAAAAGTACCTGCGGGTGATTCGCTGGACCCAGACCCCTTCGACAGGGTCCAAGGGCTCGATGCCTCCCTCCGGTGGGAATCCGTTACAAATCATTCCCGCCGGTCTCGGAAATGTCCTAGGGTACCTCGGGAGCATAGCCCGAGCCTCAGTTATGTATCGAACGTACCCAGAGTCATCCCTCACTCTGCGTGCTCTGGAATGACTATCAAACCCTTCCGAGGGGCCAGCCTACGAACCCCTGATCAGTAGTGGGCACGGAGCCCGGGCGCTCTAGGGCGGCTATCGAACCCTTCCGAGGGGCCAGCCTTCGAACCCCTGATCAGTAATGGGATTGAAGTCCGAGTGCTCTGGGGCGGCTGTCGAAACCCTTTCGAGGGGCCAGCCTTCGAACCCCTGATCAGTAGGAGGGCTCGGGGCCCGCTTCCTCCACCGAGAAGGATCCTTTCCACAATGTCCCCTTTCCCGGTCTCTGTGGCAAGAGAGAGAGAGGAGGAGGAGGGGAAGGATATGAATTTAAATAAGGTGGTGCACCTTTTTTGATGCGGTCATTATGGCGAAGGTGAAGCGACGCCCGCCTCACCTGCTAGAGGTGTCGCCTGCTCCGTTGGGGAATTAATGCGACGGGGCGGGCGATTCGCGTGGCGCCCGTTGCGCGCGCGAGCCGTTCGAGGAACGGGGCACGGGCGCGTCGTCTTCACGCCGTGGGAGAGGGCTCTCCCGTCGCTTCAGGAGGGGACGCGAGCCTGCAGGCGACTTGACCGCTGCCTTCGCTCGTCTGCCGCTGCAGTTACTGCCGGCCCACTTTTGACCATGCCAACCGTCGTGCCTACCCCGCGGCTGACTGACCCGTGGCCGTCGCCTTTAATTGGCACTGTTGGGTCATGCGCAGGGCTACCTCGAGTCGCGGCACTGGTTCCGCAGTCGAGGAGGCGCAGCATTGGCGCGAGTGGCGGTGTAACTTCTCGCACGTCGTAACCGGCGCGCCGGTCACATGACATGCGGGCCCGCTTCCTTTGCGCTGGTCCACCGGATGTAGACGGAGCCGAAGGGGCGCACAGTTGCGGTGCAGTTGGATGCCTGTCGCGTGGTGGTCCACCCTTTCGTCCACCGGTTTCTGCGAAGATGGGAGAGTGCTTGTAACAGTGGGACAGTTACATGCCTCGCGTGCGGCGGTTCACCTTCTTCGTGCTTCGGATCAGCTCGTATGACGTGTGGGTCCCAGCCCCCGTGTCGTAGGGGGAGAACCCTGGAGGATGTCAGTAGGGATTTCGCCCGTGACACTAAGGGGTGCAAGTGAGGAGGTCTGCCTATAAAAGGGGGATCAATCCCCTGGGCAGTGGCCATGCCTTCGTCCTCCCCTCATGCCTTGAGCCCTTCCGCCTTTTGAGCCCCCGGATGGGGTGTTCCAGCGTCGCCTTGCTCTTGCTGTCGTTGGAGGAGCGCGGCCTCGTGGAGATCGGCACCTTTCAGCCATCGCTCGGCTTCAAGGATTTTCGTCGTGCAGCCCGGCTGCATTCCCTCACCAATGGGCAGTTTGTTGGGGAACAGCAAGCCAGGCTGTGGCCTCCGCCCCGCCCTCAGCTTCAAGGATCTTCGTCATCCGGGCTGAGGTGGAGGAGCGCACCGAGTGGGGGGTTGCCTCCGCGTGGGCCGGTAACCCTTTTCTTCCCCCAGCGTTTGGGGGAGAAAGGCATCCTCCAGCCCTGCGGAGGCTTCCTCCAGCCATGCGGGGGTAGGCGAACTGCTGCTCCCTGGACAGGGTGTAGCTTTCCGTCCTTCGTCCGGGCGGCGGTCGTGCCGCACGCGGGCCGGCCACGTCTAGGTCCTCCTCGCACCGTCAGCCACGCCGGGGGGTCGCCCAGCACGTTGTACGCCGCGAGGGCGGTGCTCGTGTTTTGGGGCGGCCTCGGCGATGACGGGAGTGAGGACCTGCCGGCGAGCTTTGGGGCAGCCGCTGTTCGCCGGCGCGGTGTCGGTGGGTTCGAACCCACGGTCGGCGCCCTCTAACTCTTCGGCCTTAGCGGCTTGTCCTCGCCCCTCGTGTGGGGACGTGGGCGAGGGCCTCTTCACAGCAGCGTTTGTCCTGAGGTCATCGCTGCTGCTGTTTAGCCGCCCAAGGTGGAGGTCATTGTCTCTGCTGCTGCAAAGGTCGCCGGCAAGCCGCTTAGAGTTCGGCATCCAGCGGGCCCCCCGGTGTGGAGGTTGTTCATACCCGCGGGAGCGGAACCGGAGTCCCGTTTGTGAGGAGATATACCGGGTTTTTGCCGGAGCAAAATGTAATCGCTTCAAGTACTTAGACATTTGTCGTAGGTCGGGAGAACCGCCGAGGGTTCTGCCGATGTCTAAGTCTGTGTAGCATAGTTACCCCAGGTACATGTGTTTGTTCTTTGTGGCTGTCGAGGCCTGAACATTTGGGTATTCGAGAACAAAGCTGTGTGTCTTCCTCATTCCGGGCGCTGGGACTTGTCTGTTGGCTAGCCGAACCACTTAACCGAGCGTCGGTTGCCTTTCGCGGAAGGTGACGAGTGAGGTGTCCGTATCCTGGAGGCGTAGGAGTCCCTCGGCTCTGTCGGTCTTGCCGCTCTAGGCTTCCCTTGCTCAGTTTTTGGAACCCTCGGCTGCTCTGCGATGAGCCAGAGCCGGAGGCAGCGGTGTTAGCGCGGACAGACGTGGAGTCGGCTCGGAAAGAGACTTCGTCGGCCCGGGAGATGGCGGCTTCCCAGGCCAAGGAAGATGTGGTAGCAACTGCTGGAGCTTGGCCAAGACATCTGTTGGCATGGTGCTGGCGTCCTCCCTTAGGTGGAGGTCCTTTTCCCTGGGTCGCCGTCCGAGGCCAGGCCAGGTTCCGCCGTGGGTGGAAACAACGTCGAGGGTGCTGCTGCTCCCCCTGCCGATGCCCGAACCTGCAGGAACAATTTGTCTGTAGCATGCGCATGCTTTTTCGCGGCTGCCGAGGCCTAAACACTTTATCGTCGTGTTTAAAAAGCTGCGTCTTCTCTCCTCTTGTTTTGAGCATCACGACTTGTCTGTCAATAGCAGAATTGTTTATCCGAACGAGAGTTACTTTTTGCGAAAGGTGATGAGTGAGGTATCCGTATCCCGGAGGCGTAGGAGTCCCTTGACTTGGTCGGCCTTGCCGCTTACGTGCGCTCTCATTTGGTCGAAGGATTCCATTATTGGTACAGTCGAGAAGGCGCGAAAGTCGTTTTCTACCTGAGTGTTAGGACTTGTTCGGTAGCAGGATCGCTTATCCGAGCGTGAGTTACTTCTCGCGGAAGGTGATGAGTGAGGTATCCGTATCTTGGAGGCGTAGGAGTTCCTCGGCTCGGTCGGCCTTGCCGCTTACGTGTACTCTCGTTGTTCTCAAGATCCCGCTATCAATACGGAAGTCAAAAGCACAAAGGTTGTTTTAGTAGAAAATTTTTCCGAGGAAAATTTTGACGCAAAGGGGGTTCCCCTTCTATCCCCCGAGGGAGGGTCGGGCTTTGCTGAGGCAAGGCCGACCCTTCCTTGACGGTTAGACTTTGTGTATGTAAACGAGGTACATGAACGACTTAAAACATCTTAAGGGTAGAAGCGACGTAGCTGTTGGATGTTCCAAGCGTTGCTGTAGACCTCGCCTTGGTCGTTAGCCAGCTTGTATGTTCCGGGCTTCAAGATCTTGGCGATGATGAAGGGCCCTTCCCAGGGTGGAGTGAGCTTGTGGCGCCCTCGGGCGTCCTGTCGCAGGCGAAGCACCAAGTCTCCCACTTGGAGGCCTCGGGACCGAACGCTTCGGGCGTGGTAGTGCCGCAGCGACTGCTGGTACCGTGTCGAATGTAGTAGGGCGACGTCCTGAGCCTCCTCGAGTTGGTCCAGCGAGTCTTCTCGGCTGGTCTGGTTGCTTCGATCGTCGTACGCCTTGGTCCTCGGGGAGCCATATTCTAAGTCCGTGGGGAGGACGGCCTCGGCCCCATAGACTAGAAAGAATGGCGTAAAACCCGTGGCGCGGCTCGGCGTCGTCCTCAGACTCCAGACTACCGAGGGTAGCTCTTTCATCCACCGCTTGCCGAACTTGTTGAGGTCGTTGTAGATCCTTGGTTTGAGCCCCTGCAGAATCATACCGTTGGCACGCTCCACCTGCCCATTCGTCATGGGATGAGCTACGGCGGCCCAGTCCACACGGATGTGGTGGTCGTCGCAGAAGTCCGGGAACTTTTTTCCGGTGAACTGCGTGCCATTGTCGGTGATGATTGAGTTTGGGACCCCGAAGCGATGGATGATGCTGGTGAAGAATGCCACCGTCTGCTCGGACCTGATGCTGTTTAGGGGTTGGACCTCGATCCACTTGGAGAATTTGTTGATAGCGACCATCAGGTGCGTGAAGCCCCCGGGTGCCTTCTGCAAGGGACCGACAAGGTCGAGACCCCACACAACAAATGGCCAGGTGATGGGTATCGTCTGCAAGGCCTGAGCGGGCAGATGCGTCTGCTTTGCGTAGAATTGACACCCCGGCAGGAGCGCACAATCCTAGTGGCGTCGGCCACCGCGGTTGGCCAGTAGAAACCTTGTCGGAAGGCATTCCCCATGAGGGCTCGAGGCGATGCATGGTGGCTGCAAGCCCCCGAGTGTATTTCTTGCAATAGCTCTTGTCCTTGGGCGATAGATATGCATCATTGAAAGATGCCCGAGGGGATGCGGTGATAGAGCTCTTTTTCATCACCAAGAAAGATAAATGACTTGGCGCGCCGAGCCAGCCGCCGAGCTTTGGTCTTGTCGATGGGAAGCTCTCCTCGGAGGAGATATTCCAGGTACGGGGTCTGCCAGTTCGGATCTGGCGTGGCCCCATTCTGTTCCTCCTTGACGGGCAAGGCCTCTTCCTCGATGGCCGAGGGTACCTCGGGCTCGGCCGAGGGTACCTCGGGCTAGGCCAAGGCTTCCTCAGGCTCGGGCGCGTCGTCGATCTTGACGGATGGTTGATGTAGGTCTCTGGAGAAGACGTCCGGGGGAACCGTCGTTCGCCCCGAGGCTATTTTTGCCAGCTCGTCCGTAGTCTCGTTGTGCCGTCGGGCGATGTGGTTGAGCTCCAGCCCGTGGAACTTGTTTTCTAGGCGCCGGACTTCGTCGTAGTAGGCTTCCATCCTGCAGTCACGGCAGTGGGAGTTCTTCATGACTTGGTCAATGACAAGTTGCGAGTCGCCTCGAGCGTCGAGGCATCAGACCCCTAGCTCGATGGCGATGTGTAGCCCGTTAACCAGAGCTTCGTACTCGGCCACATTGTTTGATGCAGGAAAATGGAGGCGAATGACGTAGCGGAGATGCTTTCCGAGGGGTGAAACGAAGAGCAGGCCAGCGCCTGCCCCTGTTTTCATGAGTGACCCATCGAAGTACATGGTCCAGAGCTGGGGCTGGATTGGAGTTGTCGGTAACTGGGTGTCAGTCCACTCAGCCAGGAAGTCTGCCAAGACCTAGGATTTTATGGCCTTCCGAGGAGCGAATGATAGCGTTTTGCCCATAAGCTCCACCGCCCACTTTGCTATCCTACCCGAGGCCTCGTGGTACTGGATGATCTCCCCCAGGGGGAAGGATGACACCACAGTCACCGGATGAGACTCAAAGTAGTGTCGCAACTTCCGCCGTGTCAGAATCACTGCGTAGAGCAGCTTCTGGATCTATGGGTATCGGACTTTGGTCTCAGAAAGCACTTCGCTGATGAAGTAGACTGGCCTCTGGACGGGCAGTGCATGCCCTTCTTCTCGTCTCTCGACTACGATCGCGGCGCTGACCACCTGAGTAGTCGCGGCTACATAGATCAAGAGGGCTTCTCCTGCGGCGGGGGGCACCAGGATGGGTGTGTTCGTAAGGCGCGCCTTAAGGTTTCCGAGGGCTTCCTCGGCCTCAGGGGTCCAAGTGAAGCACTCGGCCTTCCTTAAGAGGCAGTACAGAGGCAAGCCTTTCTCGCCAAGGCGTGAGATGAAGCGGCTCAGAGCCGCAAGGCATCCCATGACCCTCTGCACTCCTTTCAAATCTTTGATTGGTCCCATGTTGGTGATGGCCGCGATTTTCTCCGGGTTGGCCTCGATGCCCCACTCGGAGACGATGAATCCAAGGAGCATGCCTCGGGGGACTCCGAAGACACACTTCTCGGGATTGAGTTTCACGCCTTTCGCTCTTAGACACTTGAATGTCGTTTCAAGGTTAGAGAGGAGGTCGGAGGCTCTCTTCATTTTAACAACAATGTCATCGATGTAAGCCTCGACCGTTCTGCCGATGTGGTCTCCAAACACTTTGTTCATGCACCTCTGGTAAGTGGCGCCTGCATTCCTCAACCCAAATGGCATTGTAGTGTAACAGTACATGCCAAAAGGTGTGATGAAAGAAGTCACGAGCTGGTCGGACTCTTTCATCTTGATTTGGTGATAGCCTGAGTAGGCATCGAGGAATGACAGGGTTTCGCACCCAGCAGTGGAGTTCACGATTTGATCGATGCGAGGTAGAGGGTAGGGAACTTTCGGACATGCTTTGTTTAGACCAGTGTAGTCTACACACATCCTCCATTTCCCATCCTCCTTCCTTACAAGAACAGGGTTAGCTAACCATTCGGGATGGAATACCACTTTGATAAACCCTGCCGCAAGTAGCTTGTGGATCTCCTCGCCTATGGCCCCATGCTTTTCTTCATCGAAACGGCGTAGGGTTTGCTTCATGGGTCGGGCTCCAGCTCTGATGTCCAATGAGTGCTCGGCGACATCCCTCGGTATGCCGGGCATGTCTGAGGGACTCCACGCAAAGACTTCGGCGTTTGCGCGGAGAAAGTCGACGAGCACTGCTTCCTATTTGGGGTCGAGCTCGGAGCCGATCCGAACTTGCTTGCTGGCGTCGTTGCTGGGGTCGAGAGAGACAGACTTGACCGCCTCAACTGGTTCAAAGTTGTCGGCGTGCCGCTTCGTGTCGGGCGCCTCCTTGGAGAGGCGTTCTAGGTCGGTGATGAGGGCCTCGGACTCGGCGAGAGCCTCGGCGTACTCCACGCACTCCATGTCGCATTCGTACGCGTGGCGGTACGTGGATCCGACGGTGATGATCCCATTCGGGCCTGGCATCTTGAGCTTGAGGTAGGTGTAGTTGGGGACGGCCATGAACTTGGCGTAGCATGGTCTTCCCAACACCGCATGGTAGGTTCCTCGAAACCCGACGACCTCAAAGGTGAGAGCTTCCTTTCGGAAGTTAGAGGGAGTTCCGAAGCAGACGGCTAAGTCGATCCATCCGAGGGGTAGGATTCGCTTCCCGGGCGTGATCCCGTGGAAGGGTGCCGCACCAGCCCAGACTTCGGACCGATCAACCCCTAAGAGTTCTAGGGTCTCGGCGTAGATGATGTTAAGGCTGCTGCCTCCGTCCATGAGGACCTTGGAGAGCCTAACGTTGCCGATGATCAGATCGACGACGAGCGGGTACCTTCCTGGGCTTGGCACGAAGTTGGGGTGGTCGCCCTAGTCGAAGGTGATAGGCTTGTCGGACCAGTCTAGGTAGACTGGCGCCACCACCTTCACCAAGCAGACTTCCCAGCACTCCTGCTTGCGGTGCCGAGCCGAGGCGTTCGCCGCCTGCCCGCTGTAGATCATGAAGCAGTTATGGACTTCCGGGAATCCATCTTCCTTGCCGCCCTCCTTCTTGTCGTTGTCATGGCCCTTGCCATCCTCCGCCGGGGGCCCGGTCTTATGGAAGTAGCGCCGGAGCATGACACATTCTTCGAGGGTATGCTTTACGGGCCCCTAGTGATAGGGGCACGGCTCATTGAGCATCTTGTCGAACGCGCCGGCCCCTCTAGGAGGTTTCCGAGGGTTCCTGTGCTCGGCCGCAGCGAGGAGATTCGCGTCTGCGGCGTCGCGCTTCGCTCGCGACTTGTTTTTAGCCTTCTTCTTCGTGTCCCACTGGGCGGACGCCTCAGGGGCGTCTGTCTTCGGCTCCCCCTGGGGCTGCTCGTCCTTCCGGAAGATGGCTTCGACCGCCTCTTGACCCGAGGCAAACTTGGTGGCGACGTCCATCAGTTCGCTCGCACAGGTGGGAGTCCTGCGCCCCAGTTTGCTCACCAGGTCTCGGCAAGTGGTGCCGGCAAGGAAAGCCCTGATGACATCCGAGTCGGTAACGTTGGGCAGCTTGGTGTGCTGCTTTGAGAACCGCCGGATGTACTCTCGGAGGGACTCCCCTGGCTGCTGGCGGCAGCTTCGGAGGTCCCACGAGTTCCTAGGGCGCACGTACGTGCCTTGGAAGTTCCCCGCGAAAGCTTTGACCAGATCGTCCCAGTCGGAGATCTGCGCAGGAGGCAGATGCTCCAGCCAGGCTCGGGCGGCGTCGGAGAGGAAAAGGGGTAGATTACGGATGATGAGGTTGTCATCATCCGCCCCTCCCAACTGGCATGCCAGTCGGTAGTCTGCGAGCCACAGCTCCGGCCTCGTCTCCCCGGAGTACTTGGTGATAGTAGTCGGGGCTCGGAAACGGGCAGGGAACAGCGCTCGTCATATGGCCCAGCTGAAGACTCACGAACCGGGTGGTTCGGGCGAAGGGCTGCGATCCTCCTCACTGTTGCAACGTTCCCCACGCCTGGGATGGTAGCCTCGGCGCACCTTCTCGTTAGGCGGGCTCGATGGTCGAGATGGTGATGCTCGTTGCTGAGGCGTTCCCGGGCAGCGGGCGCCTCGTCCCATGTACGCTCGGGATGGATCGAGGCTTCCCGAATGCGCCGAGAGGACACCGCGTGATGCTCCGAGGGATCAGCTCGCCTGTGGGAGGCGAAGCTCTCGGCTCGCCGAACCGCAGCGCCTTCTAGGAGATTCTTGAGTTCGCCATGGATACGCCGTCCCTCAGTGGTGGATGGCTCCGGCATGGCCCGAAGCAGCATCGCCGCTGAAGCTAGGTCCTAGCCGGACCCGCTGACGACCGGAGGCAGCGCTGCCCTGGCATTGTCGACGATGCAGCGCCGGATGTCTTGGGCCCGATGACAGGCTTCTTCGGCGAGTGATCGGCTTGCCCACTCCTGTTCGATGTTCTGTCGGAGCTGTACAAGCTGGCCTGCTTCCCCGTCGACCCGGGCCTACATCTCACGGATTTGCTCGAGCTGTATGTCCTGACCCCCGTAGGGACTGAGACCACAGCTAGCTCCTGCGGGATGTCAACGCGAGATGTGGGCCTAGGGGGATCGTCAACCTCTGGCATACCGAGGTGGTTGCCTTCGTTGTGATCTCCCAGATCGACGTGGAAACACTCGCGACTTGGGCCGTAACCCTCGTCGTCAAGGTCATGGCCATCGTCAGAACAACCGGAGAGGCAGTGGTCACATTCGGACATGAAGCCCCGCATGGCACGGGGTCATTGAGGGCAGAGAAATCCCAACCAGAGTCGGGGTCGTCCTCTTCCTCAGAACCTGTCGGTCCGAAGGTTGAGACGGCTGTTAGTCGGTCCCAGGTCGACCACATGTGGTACCCCGGAAGGTTTGGATACGCCTTTACGAAGGCGCTCACCATAGCGGGGTCGCTAGGTGGATCGAAGCTGAACCGAAAAGGTATGGGATGGAAAACGGACGGTACCTCTTGGTCATTGGACGCTGGTGAAGTCGCGTCGGGGGCGGAGCACACTGTCATCTCAGGTACGAGGGTAACGCCTAGTAGGTCCTTTGCGAGGGTGCTGGCGTCATCAGTCCGCTTGGGGCTGACACGTCGCGGGGAAGGGACACCCACCGTCGCCTCAGGTGCGAGGGCAATGTCCGACATGTCCCCCAGGGGAGTACCGGCGTCGTCGACTCGCTCTGGTGCGACAGCCGACAAGGTGCCGCCTCCTGCGTGGCCATGGTTGCCCCGTCTCCGCCTCCTCCGACGAGGAGGGTGGCAGGGATGACCGGAGTGCTCCTCTTCTGCCGTGGGGAGATGCTGTTGTAGAGCTCGCCGCCGCCGGGCGAGTCGAAGACCGTCGTTGTCGTCACGCCGCGGGGGGAGGAGTACCATGTCGTAGCTGCCGTCGAGGGACATGAACTCGAGACTCCCGAAGTGGAGCACCGTCCCGGGCTAGAGAGGTTGCTGAAGACTCTCCATCTGGAACTCAATGGGAAGGCGTTCGTTAACACGCAGCAGGCCCCTACCTGGCGCGCCAAATGTCGGCGTTTCGACCCCGGGGGGTCCCTGGACCGACGAGTGAATTGTCGCTGCGTGTCCCTGCCCAGATGGGTTGGCGCGGGATGGAACACAAGAGGTGGGACAAGCCTTGTATTATCCTGCACCAGGGGTGCCGCTCGCAGTAGGGGTTACAAGCGCATCGCGTGAGAGAGAGAGGGACACAGAGCTCGTCCGCCGCCTCCCTCGCGCGAACCCCCCTGAGGGTGGCCCTTGACCTCCCTTTTATAGAGGCAAGGAGAGAGTCCAGGCATACAACGGGGGGCACAGCTATGCGCTAACGTGTCCGGCAGTGGAGTGCCTAAGCCCTGTGTACATGCCAACGTGGCCGTTGGGGGAGAGCTTGGGCCCTGTACATGTGATGGCGTGGCCGCCGAAGGAGCGCCTGAGTCCTGTAGGAGCACAGCTGGCAGCGCGGCGAGGATCCTGCTGACGTCTCCTTGCTGTCGTAAGGGGCTGAGAGCCACCGGCGTCATGGCGCACGCGGGGCACCATCATTACCCGTCGTCGGGGTAAGCCAGATGGGACGCCGGTCTTGTTCCTTGTAGCCTGAGCAGGCTAGGAATAGGGAAATGATGCATCCCCTATTAGCGCGGTCAGTCCGAGCCCAAGGTCGGTCGAGGCGGAGACTTCTCTTGAGGCCGAGGCCGGGGTCGGGCGAGGACGCGATTCTTCCCGAGACTGGGGTCAAGGCCGAGTCCGGGGGTCGGGCGAGGCGGAGACCTCCTCCTGAGGCTGGAGCCTGAAGTCGGGCGAGGCGGATACCTGTTGCGCCCGAGGCTGAACTCGGTGGTTGATCGTGACTTGTTGTCAGTCGTTGCCAGGGTGGCTGACACGGCAGTCGGAGCGGAGCGAGCGGCGCTGTTTTCCTGTCATATCGGACAGTAAAGAAGAGGGGCGAAGTGACTGCGGTCACTTCGGCCTGGTCGACTGAGGCGCGTGTGTCAGGATACGGCGTCAGGCATCCCCTGCATTTAATGCGCCTGCGAAGCGGTTGGTTGGTGAGGCGATCTGGCCAATGTTGCTTCACAACGAAGCCTGCCCGAACTGGGCCTCGGCAGTGTCGAGGGGGCGCCCGCTGCCTGAGGAGGCCCTCGGGCGAGGCGTGAACTCGTCAGGGGCTACTGTTCCAACATGAGGCTGGGCTCGGGTGAGATCGCGTCCGTCGGGTAGACGAAGTCTTGGCTTGAACCACACCCGTCAGTTGGTCTGAGGGTGTTTACCAGCCATGATTAGGAGCGTTGGGGGTACCCCTAATTATGGTACCCGACACGGCCCTAAGATGAACTTTCTTAGGGTCGGCTTGGAACCTTGCACACATGCATACGGAAAGCATGATGTCCGGTCGAGAAGCACATAAATAGAGTAAATAACCTATCATTGACCGGTATACCTTTTGATCTACGGATTTACCTCCCGTGTCGAGGTCGAGATGCCCATTGGTTCCCATGGGTGTCTTGATGGGCTTGGCATCCTTCATTCCAAACTTGGTGAGAATATCTTGAATATACTTCGTTTGGCTAATGAAGGTGCCTTCTTGGAGTTGCTTGACTTGAAATCCTAAGAAATACTTCAACTCCCCCATCATAGACATCTCGAATTTTTGAATCATGATCCTACTAAATTCTTCACAAATAGATTTGTTAGTAGACCCAAATATGATATCATCAACATAAATTTGGCATACAAACAAATCATTCTCAATGGTTTTAGTGAATAAAGTAGGATCGGCCTTTCCGACTTTGAAGCCATTAGTGACAAGAAAATCTCTTAGGCATTCATACCATGCTCTTGGGGCTTGCTTGAGCCCATAAAGCGCCCTAGAGAGTTTGTAAACATGGTTAGGATACTCATTATCTTCAAAGTCGGGAGGTTGCTCAACATAGACCTCTTCCTTGATAGGTCCGTTGAGGAAGGCACTCTTCACGTCCATTTGGTAGAGCTTAAAGTCATGGTGAGTAGCATAGGCAAGTAATATTCGAATTGACTCAAGCCTAGCTACGGGTGCATAGGTTTCACCAAAATCCAAACCTTCGACTTGTGAATACCCTTTGGCCACAAGTCGTGCCTTGTTCCTTGTCACCACACCATGCTCGTCTTGTTTGTTGCGGAAGACCCACTTGGTTCCTACAACATTTTGGTTAAGACGTGGAACTAAATGCCATACCTCATTCCTTTTGAAATTGTTGAGCTCCTCTTGCATCGCCAGCACCCAATCCGAATCTTGAAGTGCTTCCTCTACCTTGTGTGGCTCAATAGAGGAAACAAACAAGTAATGTTCACAAAAATAAGCAACACGAGATCGAGTGGTTACCCCCTTATTAATATCTCCTAGGATGGTGTTCATGGGGTGATCTCGTTGGATAGCTTGGTGGACTCTTGGGTGTGGCGGCCTTGGATTTTGTTCATCCTCCTTGTCTTGATCATTTGCATCTCCCCCTTGATCCTTGTCGTCATCTTGAGGTGGCTCATCTTCTTGATCTTCTCCTTCATCATCTTGAGCCTCATCCTCATCTTGAGTTGGTGGAGATACTTGCATGGAGGAGGATGGTTGATCTTGTGCTTGAATGGGCTCTTCGGATTCCTTAGGACACACATCCCCAATGGACATGTTCCTTAGCGCGACGCATGGAGCCTCTTCATCATTTAATTCATCAAGATCAACTTGCTCCACTTGGGAGCCGTTAGTCTCATCAAACACAATGTCACAAGAAACTTCAACTAGTCCAGTGGACTTTTTAAAGACTCTATATGCCCTTGTGTTTGAATCATATCCTAGTAAAAAGCCTTCTACAGCCTTAGGAGCAAATTTGGATTTTCTACCTCTTTTAACAAGAATAAAGCATTTGCTACCAAAGACTCTAAAATATGAAACATTGGGCTTTTACCGGTTAGGAGTTCGTATGATGTCTTCTTGAGGATTCGGTGTAGATATAATCGGTTGATGGCGTAGCAAGCGGTGTTGACCGCCTCGGCCCAAAACCGATCTGAAGTCTTGTATTCATCAAGCATGGTCCTTGCCATGTCCAAGAGAGTCCTATTCTTCCTCTCCACTACACCATTTTGTTGTGGCGTGTAGGGAGAAGAGAACTCATGCTTGATTCCTTCCTCCTCAAGAAAATCTTCTATTTGTGAGTTCTTGAATTCCGTCCCATTATCGCTTCTAATTTTCTTGATCCTCAAGTCGAACTCATTTTGAGCCCATCTCAAGAATCCCTTTAAGGTCTCTTGGGTTTGAGATTTTTCCTGTAAAAAGAATACCCAAGTGAAGCGAGAATAATCATCCACAATAACAAGACAGTACTTACTCCCGCCGATGCTTATGTAAGCGATCGGGCCAAATAGGTCCATGTGGAGGAGCTCGAGTGGCCTGTCAGTCGTCATGATGTTCTTGTGTGGATGATGAACACCAACTTGCTTCCCCGCTTAGCATGCACTACAAATCCTGTCTTTCTCAAAATGCACATTGTTAGTCCCAAAATGTGCTCTCCCTTTATAAGCTTGTGAAGATTCTTCATTCCAACATGGGCTAGTCGGCGATGCCAGAGCCAACCCATGTTAGTCTTAGCTATTAAGCAAGTATCGAGTTCAGCTCTATTGAAATCAACTAAGTATAGCTGACCCTGTAATACTCCCTTAAAAGCTATTGAATCATCACTTCTTCTAAAGACAGTAATACATGTATCCGTAAAAAGACAGTTGTAGCCCATTTTACACAATTGAGAAACAGAAAGCAAGTTGTAATCCAAAGAATCTACAAGAAAAACATTGGAAATGGAATGGTCAGGTGATATAGCAATTTTACCCAGTCCTTTGACCAAACCTTGATTTCCATCCCCGAATGTGATAGCTCGTGGGGATCTTGGTTTTTCTCATAGGAGGAGAACATCTTTTTCTCCCCAGTCATATGGTTTTTGCACCCGCTGTCGATGATCCAACTTGAGCCCCCGGATGCATAAACCTACAAAACAAGTTTAGTTCTTGATTTTAGGTACCCAAATGGTTTTGGGTCCTTTGACATTAGATACAAGAACTTTGGGTACCCAAACACAAGTCTTTGATCCCTTGTGTTTACCCCCAACATACTTGGCAACTAACTTGCCTGATTTGTTTGTTAGCACATAGGAAGCATCAAAAGTTTCGAATGAAACATTGTGATCGTTTGATGCTTTAGGAGTTTTCTTCTTAGGCAATTTAGCATGGGTTGATTGCCTAGAGCTAGATGCCTCACTCTTATACATAAAAGCATGATTAGGACCAGAGTTAGACTTCCTAGAATGAATTCTCCTAATTTTGTGTTTGGGATAACCGGCAGGGTACAAAATGTAACCCTCGTTATCCTGAACCATGGGAGCCTTGCCTTTAACAAAATTAGACAATCTTTTGGGCAGGGCATTAAGCTTGACATTGTCTCCCTGTTGGAAGCCTACGCCATCCTTAATGCCAGGGCGTCTCCCAGTATAGAGCATGCTTCTAGCAAATTTAAATTTTTCATTTTCTAAGTCATGCTCATTAATTTTAGCAGTTAATGTAGCTATGTGATCATTTTGTTGTTTAATTAAAGCAAGGTGATCATGAATAGCATCTACATTAACATCTCTACATCTAGTACAAAAAGTAACATGCTCAACGGAAGATGTAGAGGGTTTGCAAGTATTTAATTCAACAATCTTAGCATGCAATATATCATTCTCATCTCTAAGATTGGAAATGGAAGCATTGCAAACATCTAAATCCTTAGCCTTAGCAATTAATTTTTCATTTTCAATTTTAAGGCTAGAAAGAGAAGCATTCAATTTGTCAATCTTAGCAATTAAATTAGCATTATCATTTCTAAGACTAACAATTGAATCATCACAAACATCAAGCTTCCCAACCTTAGCAATTAAATTGGCATTCTCATTTCTAAGGTTGGAAATAATATCATGGGAAGTGCTTAGCTCACTAGTTAATTTTTCACATTTTTCTACTTCTAGAGCATAAGCATTTTTCACTTTAACATGCTTTTTGTTTTCTTTAATTAGGAAGTCCTCTTGGCTATCCAAGAGTTCATCCTTATCATGAATAGTGCTAATCAATTCATTTAATTTTTCCTTTTGTTGCATGTTCAAGTTGGCAAAGAGAGTAAATAAATCATCCTCATCATCACTAGAATTAGCCTCATCACTAGATGTTGCATATTTAGTGGATGATTTGGATTTCACCTTCTTCTTTTTGTCATCCTTTGCCATGAGGCACTTGTGGCCGACATTGGGGAAGAGGAGCCCTTTGTTGATGGCAATGTTGGCGGCATCCTCGTCGGAGGAGGAGTCGGTGGAGCTCTCGTCGGAGTCCCACTCCCGGCAAACATGGGCATCGCCGCCCTTCTTCTTGTAGTATTTCTTCTTTTCTCTCCTCTTTCCCTTCTTGTCGTCGCCCCTGTCACTATCACTAGATAATGGACATTTTGCAATAAAATGACCGGGCTTACCACACTTGTAGCACACTTTCTTGGAACGGGGCTTGTAATCCTTCCCCTTCCTTTGTTTGAGGATTTGACGGAAGCTCTTGATGATGAGCGCCATCTCCTCATTGTCAAGCTTGGAGGCGTCGATGGGGATTCTACTTGTAGTAGAATCTTCTTTCTTCTCCTCCGTTGCTTTGAATGCAACGGGTTGTGCTTCGGGTACGGAGGAGGATGCGCCTTGCTCGATGATCTTTTTGGAGCCTTTGATCATTAGCTCAAAGCTCACAAATTTACCTATCACTTCCTCAGGAGACATTATTTTGAATCTAGGATCACCACGAATTAATTGAACTTGAGTAGGATTAAGAAAAACTAGTGATCTTAGAATAACCTTGACCATCTCATGGTCATCCCATTTGGTGCTCCTAAGGTTGCGCACTTGGTTCACCAAGGTCTTGAGCCGGTTGTACATTGCTTGTGGCTCCTCCCCTTGGTGAAGCATGAATTGACCGAGCTCCCCCTCGATTGTCTCCCTTTTGGTGATCTTGGTCACCTCATCTCCTTCGTGCGCCGTTTTGAGTACATCCCAAATCTCTTTGGCGCTCTTCAATCCTTGCACCTTGTTATACTCCTCTCGACTTAGAGAGGCGAGGAGTATTGTGGTGGCTTGTGAGTTGAAGTGCCGGATTTGGGCAACTTCGTCCGAATCATAGTCCTCATCCCCTACGGATGGTACCTGCACACCAAACTCAACAACGTTCCAAATACTTGTGTGGAGTGAGGTTAGGTGATGCCTCATTTTGTCACTCCACATGTTATAATCTTCACCGTTAAAAACGGTGGTTTGCCTAATGGAACGGAAAGTAATGTAGTGCGTTTAGAAATGTGAGGGTAGTGTAGGGGAATCTTACTAAACTTCTTGCGCTCATGACGCTTAGAAGTTACGGACGGCGCGTCGGTCTCGTAGTAGACCACTTTCCTCATCTTCTTCTTCTTTTCACCACTCCGATGCGACTTGTGTGAAGGGGATTCCTTCTCCTTCCCCTTGTTATGGGACTCTCCCGATGGAGCCTTCCCGTGGCTTGTAACGGGCTTGTCGCCGGTCACCATCTCCTTCTTGGCGTGATCTCCCGACATCACTTCGAGCGGTTAGGCTCTAATGAAGCACCGGGCTCTGATACCAATTGAAAGTCGCCTAGAGGGGGGTGATTAGGGCGAATCTGAAATTTACAAAGTTTAAGCACAACTACAAGTCGGGGTTAGCGTTAGAATTAAAATCGAGTCCAAGAGAGAGGGCAAAAAACAAATCACAAGCAAATAAAGAGTGTGACACGGTGATTTGTTTTACCAAGGTTCGGTTCTTGCAAACCTACTCCCCGTTGAGGTGGTCACTGTTGGAGGCTTGTTCTCAAATGCTATGAATTAAGAACAAGACAACATAAAAGTGTTAAATGTCGAGCTCCTTCGTCCTTAGAAACAGTATATCCCTTCGGGTATAATGAATCTCGGACGAAGGTTACGAAGGAAAAGACCTTCGTTAGGTTGATAAATGATTAAACAGAGTAATTATATATATATAATGTGCGAGTAATAATACTAGCATTATCATCGATATATTTCCATTATTAAATTCATAAAAACGAATTACAAATGTACCTTCAGATTGATGCAAAGTAAAGGTACAAACGTGATGCGAAAAGCGTATGTCAAGTCAGCATGGAGTACTGTTCACCTATTTATAGGCACGGGACGCCAGGGGAATTGTTACCATTTTAGAGAAGAAAGGGTGCGAGCATGTAAAATCTTTGGCGCAGTCTGAAGCTGCTTTGTCCCCTAAAGATATCACAGACCCTTCAGCCGAAGCAAGCCAGGTTGGTGGAAAATTTTTCACTGACATTTGGGACAATGGCGGCCGAAAAATGGCTCAAGAGATCATTCAGAGAAGTGAAAAAGGCATCCATGATGCTAGGGAGGTAGCGAGAGCTGCTGAAAAAAACACAGGGCCCGAAGGGCAAATAGGTATTAATTAGTGATTTTTATTTTGTTGTAATTTTTGATTTTGAACTTTATTCGTAGTTTGTAATAGTAATATAGCTGTGTCCTCTCCTCCCTCAGAACCCGCTGAGGCATCTACGGACCCTCCCCCGAAGGGAGACGACGAAATTAGACAAATGGCCGAAGCCATCATGGACGAAGTTGTTAATCAGCTGCTAAACGAAGCTGCAGAAGTAGTTCTTAGGGAAGATTAAATGCTATTGTAAAAATACTTGGAACATGACAAGTGTAAAACTTTGTAACTTTGAATGTAATATATAATCTATTTACGGTTCAATTCTTTACGATGCATGAAATTTTTTCATACATACCGCTTTTTGAGCCTTCGACGAAAAAACACCTTCCCTTCTTTTCATGCTTCGTAAAGAAAATCTTTTATGTGTCACAAGAATTACCATATTTCTTTGATGAAGAATCTCCAAACTTTATGAAAACATTCTTTGAATCCATAAAAAAAAGTCTTATGTTACCTCTCAAATGAAGCTACACTTCTTCTCAATTTATCTTGTGCCTTGGCACGATTTTCTCTTTTTCAAAACATTCTTCGAAGATCAATGTTGTGTCCCCTTCCTGTTCTCCATGCGAAATGATGGATGATGCTTATGTTATGCAAAATGATGTAATGATGTTATGTTATGCAAAATGACATTTATGCTGAAAATACACATATCCCTGCCATAGAGCACACAATCTTTTTATCTCAGCGTTGACTTTTCGTTGTAAGCCTCCCTTAGGAGCTTCTTCGCTTTTTACTTTCAGCGGAATCAGCATTTATTTTTCGCTGTAAGCCTCCCTTAGGAGCTTCTTCGCCTTTTACTTTCAGCGGAATCAGCGTTTATTTTTCGCTGTAAGCCTCCCTTAGGAGCTTCTTCGCCTTTTACTTTCAGCGGAATCAGCGTTTATTTTTCGCTGTAAGCTCTGCATTCCCTTTGGAACGACTTTCGAGTAGAAAACTTACACTGCGCTCCCTTAGGAACGACTTTTTATTACTTCAAAAAAGTTACGGCTCATTCCTTAGAACAAGTTTTCGATAATCCGAAGGTTCTCCGTGCCTCCATAAATTCTTGTGCTTCGGTAACTCAAACCTTTGGAGGAGATATATTTCCATTATGATAATACGGTAAACTGTTACAAGGATTTGAAAAACAATAAAAAACACTTAAACTCCCCATAATTGTTCTTTACTGCGAAGAAAATAAAACTGAATGTGAAAGCATAAAAAACTGCTGTGGGAGTAGGATATTTTGTCAGTAAATGTGCTTCGACTCTGGCACAGTGCTATTGACTGTGCGAGCTTCGGATTCTTCTCTGAAGTCCCTCTGGGGGTGAGAGTGCTGGCTCCCTTCTGGCTGCGAAGCTCATTGTATTGGTGGTGGCGGTGGAAGCTGTTGCCAGGAAGCTTGGGGTTGGCTTGCCGAAGCAACAGAGGCTGCAGGGTGATTGCCTACATATTCTGGAATGTAAGGCGAATGGTACGAAGCAGTATGCATGACCTGCTTCGGTTGGTTCTGTTGTGCAGCAGCTTCTGCTAGCTCCTTTTGCTTCTGGATGGTAATGTGACACATCCTGGTGGTGTGGCCCTTACCTTCACCACAAAATAGGCAGTATATTTTTCTTGGTTGATCCCCAAATCTTCCCCCGAAGCCCCTGGCGCCTCTGCCCCTTGACGCTGGCGGTCGAAAGGAGCTTTGTTGTTGCCCCGAAGCTTGTGAGGAGCACTGTGGCCTTTGCTGTTGACTCCCTTTGTCGTCATTTTGAGTAGAATTGTGAATTGACCTGACGTGCCTTGGATAAAATCTTCCTCCGAAGCCCCTAGTCATTTCAGAGAACCTGAGAGCTTCCTCCCTTCTTTGGCGAAAATCATTGTCAGCTTGAATGTACTCGTCCATCTTCTGGAGCAGCTTCTCCAGAGTTTGAGGAGGCTTCCTGGCAAAGCACTGAGCTGCAGGTCCTGGCCGAAGCCCCTTGATCATGGCCTCAATGACAATTTCATTGGGCACTGTTGGTGCCTGTGCCCTTAGACGTAGGAACCTTCGGACATATGCCTGAAGGTATTCTTCGTGATCCTGGGTGCACTGGAATAAAGCTTGAGCAGTGACTAGCTTCGTCTGAAACCCTTGGAAGCTGGTTATCAGCATATCCTTCAACTTTTGCCATGAGGTGATTGTCCCTGGCCTAAGGGAAGAGTACCAAGTTTGTGCAACGCTCCTGATAGCCATGACGAAGGACTTTGCCATGACCGCCGTGTTGCCACCGTACGAAGATATAGTTGCCTCATAGCTCATCAAGAATTGTTTCGGGTCTGAATGACTGTCGTACATGGGGAGCTGAGGCGGCTTGTAAGACTGTGGCCAAGGAACAGCCTGCAGTTCTGTTGACAAGGGAGAAGCATCATCAAAAGCAAAATTTCCGTGATGGAAATCTTCATACCAGTCATCCTCGTTGTAGAAACCCTCTTGATGAAGCTCTCTACGCGGGGGCCTTTGATTCTGGTCATCTTGAGCGAGATGTCGAAGCTCTTCAGAGGCTTCATCTATCTGCTTTTGAAGATCAGCTAGACGAGCCATCTTCTCCTTCTTCCGTTGAACCTGTTGATGGAGCATCTCCATTTTTTGTATTTCTTGGTCCAAGTCGTCTTCCGGAGGCGTTGGACTGATGGCCTTCCTCTTCTGGCTTCGGGCCTCCCTAAGAGAGATGACATCCTGATTGGGGTCCAGCGGCTGCAGAGTGGCAGCCCCTGTCGTTGAAGCTTTTTTCGGCGACATGACGAAGGTGACGCTTGCCGAAGGTTTTCAAAACCCAAAAAGTGGAAGTGAGTTGACCGGAGGTGGGCGCCAATGTTGGAGGCTTGTTCTCAAATGCTATGAATTAAGAACAAGACAACATAAAAGTGTTAAATGTCGAGCTCCTTCATCCTTAGAAACAGTATATCCCTTCGGGTATAATGAATCTCGGACGAAGGTTACGAAGGAAAAGACCTTCGTTAGGTTGATAAATGATTAAACAGAATAATTATATATATAATGTGCGAGTAATAATACCAGCATTATCATCGATATATTTCCATTATTAAATTCATAAAAACGAATTACAAATGTACCTTCAGATTGATGCAAAGTAAAGGTATAAACGTGATGCGAAAAAGCGTATGTCAAGTCAGCGTGAACAGTACGGGAGTACTGTTCACCTATTTATAGGCACGGGACGCAGCCCGTGTAAAATTACATTGATGCCCTTTACATTTATCAATAACTACATTAATTCTTCGGGGTCCAATTTGGCTTTTCATCTTTAAGTCGGTTCCTCTTTTCTGTTATTGTGCCGAAGCCTTTCTGCACATAGCTTCGTGATCGTCTTATCCTTCGTCATGATCGTTTTTCATTCCATTCACGCTTCGTCTTAACCATGCTCTTATATATTCGCGACCTGACTCCGAAGGTGCCTGTTCCGAAGGTGCCTGTTCACATATTACACTTGGAAAATATTATCAAACTATACTTTTGAGGACCTTCGGGAGCCGAAGGCCCCCAACAGTCACAAAGACCGGGTCTCTTTCAACCCTTTCCCTCTCTCAAACGGTCACTTAGACCGAGTGAGCTTCTCTTCTCAATCAAACGGGACACTAAGTTCCCGCAAGGACCACCACACAATTGGTGTCTCTTGCCTCGGTTACAATTGAGTTGATCACAAGAAAGAATGAGAAAGAAAAGAAGCAATCCAAGCGCAAGAGCTCAAATGAACACAAGTCACTCTCACACTAGTCACTAATTGATTTGGAATGATCTTTGGACTTGGGAGAGGATTTGATCTCTTTGGTGTGTCTTGTATTGAATGTTATAGCTCTTGTAAGGTGTAGAAAGTCTGAAAACTTGGATGCAATGAATGGTGGGGTGATTGGGGTATTTATAGCCCCACCCACCAAAAGTGGCCGTTGGGAGGATGACTGTCGCATGGCGCACCGGACAGTCCGGTGCGCCACCGGACACTATCTGGTGCGTCAGCCATGTCACCCGACCGTTAGGGTTCGACTGTTGGAGCTTCTGTCTTCTGGGTCACCGGACAGTCCGGTGTTGCATCGGACAGTCACTGTACACTGTCCGGTGCGCCTTCTGACGCTGCTCTGACTCTAGCGCGCACTGTAGCGCATTGAATGTGTTCTGCAGTCGACCGTTGGCGCGAAGTAGCCGTTGCTCCGCTGGCACACCAGACAGTCTGGTGTTGCACCGGACAGTCCGGTGAATTATAGTGGAGCGGCTCCCAGAATTCCCGAGACTGGCGAGTTTGGAGTTGGATTCCCTGGTGCACCGGACACTGTCCGGTGGCACACCGGACAGTCTGGTGCGCCAGACCAGGGCTGCCTTCGGTTTAACTTTGCTCCCTTTGTTTGATCCCTTTCTTTTGACTTGTATTGGTTTGTTGTGAACCTTTGGCACCTATAGAACTCATAATCTAGAGCAAACTAGTTAGTCAAATAATTTGTGTTGGGCAATTCAACCACCAAAATTCTTATTGGAAAAAGGTTTGACCCTATTTCCCTTTCAAGCTCGACGAAGAAACGGGGCGACTTGTGCAGCTCCAACAAAACCTCGAGCAAGAGTGGGCAGGCCGAGCGCTCGCAGGAGGAGCGCGACATCGGGCCCGGGACGTCCAGCGCCGCATTATTGACGATGCCAGGGCAATGCCGCCCCGGCCTTCAACGGGGCCAGCCAGAACCTAGCTGTTGCGGCGATGTTACTTCGAACGATGCCGGAGCCATCTACCACCAAGGGGCAGCGTATCTAGGGCGAACTCAAGGACCTCCTGGAAAATGCCGCAGCCCGACGAGCCGAGAGCTCTGCCTCCCAAAGGCGAGGGTGCCCCTCGGTGCATCACGTAGCGTCCTCCCGACACATGCGCGAGGCCTCGTCCACACCGAGCTTACAAGGGACGAGACACATGCGGTCTGGGATCGCCTCGGCGACGACCAACACCGCCGCGACCGTCGAGCCCGCCTCGAGGAGAAGGTGCGCCGAGGCTACCACCCCAGGCACGGGGGACGCTATGACAGTGAGGAGGATCGGAGCCCCTCACCCGAACCACCAGGCCTGTGGGTCTTCAACCAAGCCATACAACGAGCGTCGTTCCCAGCCCGAGGTACCCTTGGCTGCCGAGGGTGAGGCCCTGCGCGTCGAGATGGAGCAGAATGGGGTCACACCAAACCTGAACTGGCAGACCCCGTACCTAGAATATCTCCTCTGGGGAGAGCTGCCCCTCGACAAGGCCGAAGCTCGGTGACTGGCTCGGCGCGCCAAGTCGTTAGTTTTACTGGGTGATGAAAAGGAGTTGTACCACCGCAGCCCCTCAGGCATTCTCCAACGATGCATATCCATCGCCCAAGGACAAGAGCTGTTACAAGAAATACACTCGAGGGCTTGCGGTCACCATGCAGCACCTCGGACCCTTGTAGGAAACACTTTCCGACAAGGTTTCTACTGGCCGACCGCAGTGACCGATGCCACTAGGATTGTACGCTCCTACCGAGGGTGTCAAGTCTACACGAGACAAACACACCTGCCTGCTCAGGCTCTACAGACAATACCTATCACCTGGCCGTTTGTTGTGTGGGGTCTGGACCTCGTCGGTCCCTTGCAGAAGGCACCCGGGGGCTTCACGCACCTGCTGGTCGCCATCGACAAATTCTCCAAGTGGATCGAAGTCCGACCCTTAACCAGCATCAGGTCCGAGCAAGCGGTGGCGTTTTTTACAAATATCATCCACCGCTTCGGAATCCCGAACTCTATCATCACCGACAACGGCACGCAGTTCACTGGGAAAAGTTCCTAGACTTCTGCGAAGACCACCACATCCATGTGGACTGGGCCGCCGTAGCTCACCCAATGACAAATGGGCAAGTGGAGCGCGCCAATGGCATGATTTTGCAGGGGCTAAAACCAAGGATCTACAACGACCTCAACAAGTTTGGCAAGCGGTGGATGAAAGAGCTACCCTCGGTGGTTTGGAGTCTGAGGATGACGCCGAGCCGGGCCACAGGTTTCTCGCCGTTTTTCCTAGTCTATGGGGCCGAGGCTATCCTACCCACAGACTTAGAATACGGCTCCCCGAGGGCAAAGGCGTACGATGACCAAAACAACCAGACCAGCCGAGAGGATTCATTGGACCAGCTGGAAGAGGCTCGGGACGTAGCCTTGCTACACTCAGCGCGGTATTAGCAGTCTCTGCGACGCTACCACGCCCGAAGGATTCGGCCCCGAGGCTTCCAGGTGGGAGATTTGGTGCTTCGGCTACGACAAGACGCCCGAGGGTGCCACAAGCTTACTCCCCCCTAGGAAGGGCCGTTCATCATCGCCAAAATTTTAAAGCTCAGGACGTACAAGTTGGCCAACGACCAAGGCAAGGTCTACAGCAACGCTTGGAACATCGAACAGCTACGTCGCTTTTACCCTTAAAATGTTTCAAGTCGTTCATGTACCTCGGTCACTTTACATGTGCAAACAAAAAGTCTAGCTGTTAAGGGAGGATCGGCCTTGCCTCAGCAAAAACCGACCCTCCCTTAGGGGCTAGAAGGGAGGAACCCCCTCTGTGTCAAAATTTTCCTCGGAAAAGTTTTCTACCAAAACAACTTTCGTGTCTTTCGACTATGTCGATAGCGGAATCCTAAAAACGACGCGAGAGACCTTGAACGGCAAGGCCGACCGAGCCGAGGGACTCCTATGCCTCCGGGATACGGATACCTCACTCATCACCTTCCACGAAAGGTAGCTCACTCTCGGATAAGTGATTCTGCTATCGAAAAAGTCCTAACGCTCGGGTAAAAAATGACTTTCGTGCCTTTTCGACTATATCGATAACAGAATCCTAAAAACAAGCGAGAGAGACCTTGAACGGCAAGGCCGACCGAGCCGAGGGACTCCTACGCCTCCGGGATACGGATACCTCACTCGTCACCTTCCACGAAGGGTAGCTCACGCTCGGATAAGTGACTCTGCTACCGAACAAGTCCTAACGCTCGAAACAAGAGGAAAGAAAACGCAGCTTTATACTCTAACATTGAAAATGTTTAGGCCTCAGCGGCCGCAAGAAACTTATACCTACTTAGAATAAACTGTTCCCCACAGGCTCAGGTCTCGGTAGGGGGAGGAGCAACACCCTCGGCGTCGTTCCTACCCGTGGCGCAATCCGGCCCGGCCTCGGACGGTAACACGGGCGGAAGGACCTCCACCTCAAAGAAGGAAGCCAACGCCGCGCCTGGGCCCTCGGCAACCGCATCAAGCCTTTGGACCTCCACCAGGGCGGCATCCTCGTCATCAGGTAGGCACTAGCCCTCGCTGACCAGCTCCAAATCCACGTCGTAGTGGGAAGCGAGGACGGTGAAGGCCCGCCTAACGCCGTGGTGCAGCGCCCCACGGAGTCTGCTGCGCACGTGGCCGCCCAAGGCCCGCAGGCGACTCTGGGGGGAGTTGCCCGATGGGACGTCGTCGAGGCCAAAGGTCCGGAAGAAGGCCGAGATGGCCTCAGACATGGCCGTGCGGTCGGCCTCTTTCTGCTCAGCCGCCTGGGCAAGCGCCTTGCAGTTCTTGACGGACTCGTCGAGAGCCGCCTCGAACCCTGAAGACAGCCGAACGATGTTCCTCAGACATGGCCGTGGCGGTGCAGTTTCTTGCACGTAGTAACCAGCGCGCCGATTACATGACGTGTGGGCCTGGGCCTCCATGCTGGACGCGTCGAAGTCGAAAGGGTGCGCCCCCCTGGGTGCGGTTGCATGCCGCCTGCATGGCGGTCTGCCCTTTCACCCGCTGGCCTGGGCGAAAGTGGAATAATGCTTGTAACCGCTGGGCAGTTGCGCGCACCATGTGCGACGGTTTGGCTTTGTCTGCCCTGGGCCAGCTTGCATGACGCGTGGGACCCAGCCCCCGTGTCGTAGGGGGAGGACCTTGGAGCGTGTTGGAGAAGACTCAGCCCGCGACGGCTGAGGACGCAAGTGGGGAGAGTTGCCTTTAAAAGGAGGGTGACCCCCTTGAAAGGCAACCATGTCTTCGCGCTCCCCTCATGCATCGCGTCTTTCCACCTTCCGAGCCCCCAGATGGGGGGCGCCCGCGGTTCTTCCGCCTTATCGTCGTTGGGGGAACGCAACTTCGCAGAAGTTGGTGCCTTTTAGCCATTGTTCGGCTTCAAGGATTTTCATCAGGCAGCCCGGCTGCATCCCCTCGCCGGTGGTCACCCAAGACGGTGACCACCAGTTTGATGGTGGGGAGAAGCAAACCGGGCTGCGGCCTCTGCCCCTCCCTCAGCTTCAAGGATCTTCATCATCCTTGCTGGGGCGGAGAGCGAGGCGAGCCGGGGCTCTACCTCCTGCACGGGTCGACCGGCCACCTCTTCTTCCAGCTTCTGGTGGTGGAAACCATCCTCCAGCTCTATGGAGGGGGCGTCCTCCAACCATGCCGGGGAAGGCGAACTGTTGCTGCCCAGCTAGGATGCAACATTCCGTCCTCTGTCCTCGCTTTCATGGCGAGGACGAGAGTGAGGACCTGCCGGTGCGCTTTGGAGCGGCCTGCGCTTGCTGGTGCGGTGTTGAGGTGGTGGCAGCCGGAGAAGGCTTCTCTGCCGACGAGATTGCCAACTCCGCCTGCACCCCCAGACCTCCGTCCCCTGACTTGAATGGCTGGTTCTCGTCCTTCGTGGGCGAGAGCCCTTCTACCGCAGCATCCGCCCGGAAGCCGTTGCTGCAGCTATTTCGCCGCTCGGGGCGGAGGTTTTTGTCGCTGCTGCCGAAGCGGGCGGCGGTGAGCCACGTGGAGCCTTGTCGCCCTGCCGGTCCCCCAATGTGGGGGGTTGTTCGTACCCGCGGGGGCGGAACCGGAGTTCCGTTTGTAATGGCACCTTGAGTGCCGGTGTTTGTTCATTGTGGCTGTCGGGGCTAGAACATGTATGTATTTTTGGCGTGAAGCCGTGTTTTTTCGCTCATTTTTTAGCACTAGGACTCGCCTGTCAGCTAACTGAACCGCTTCACCAAGTGTGAGTTGCCTCGTGCGAAGATGACGAGTGAGGTATCCGTATCCCGGAGGCGTAGGAGTCCCTCGGCTCGGTCGGCCTTGCCGCCCGAGGCTTCTTTTGCTTAGTTAAAGGAAACCCTCGGCCGCTCTTCGATGAGCCAGAGCCGGAGGCAGCGGTATCAGCGTGGACAGAGGCAGAGTTGGCTCGAAAAGAAGACTTCGTCGGCCAGAGCCTGACCGGGCCATCCACTGGCGGGACCGGCACCGAAGTCGAGTTGCCGAGGCCATGGGTCGGGCTGATGTCCTCGGGGGATAGCTGGCTGAGGCTTCGAGGCGATCGGCCGAGCCGTCTGCTCGAGCCGGACTCCTAGAGGAGACCCTGGCGGCGATGGACCGGGCGTGGTGCTGACGTCGTCCTTCGGAGCGGAGATCCTCCGACTGTGTTGCCGTTCGAGGCTCGGTCGGACTTCGCCGAAGGTGGTGTTGACGCCGAGGGTGCTGCTGCTCCCCCTCCATCGAGGTCTGAACCTGCAGGATCGGTTTATCTTGTAGTGTGCGTATGTTTTCTGCGGCCGCCGAGGCCTAAACATACTGTCGTTGTGTTGTAAAGCTGCGTTTCTTTTTCCCTTTGTTTCGGGTATCAAGACTTATTTGTTGGTAACAGAATTGTTTGTCTGAGCGAGAGTTACTTTTCACGGAAGGTGATGAGTGAGGTATCCGTATCCTGAAGGCGTAGGAGTCCCTCGGGTCGATCGGCCTTGCCGCTTACGTGTACTCTTACTCGTCCGTAGGATTCTGCTAACGATGTAGTCGAGAAGGCCCGAAAAATCATTTCAGCAGAAAGGTCTCCGAGCATTAAGACTTGTTTGGTCAGCGGAATCGCTTATCCAAGCGTGAGTTACTTATCGCAGAAGGTGATGAGTGAGGTATCCGTATCCCGGAGGCGTAGGAGTCCCTCAGCTCGGTCGACCTTGGCTGCTTACGTGTACTCCGTCGTTTTCAGGATCCCACTTTTGAAGTAGTCAAAAAGCACGAAAGACGTTCTGGCAGAAAGACTTTTTCCGAGGAAAATTTTGACGCAGAGGGGGTTCCTCCTTCTAGCCCCCGAGGGAGGGTCGGGCTTTGCCGAGGCAAGGCTGACCCTTCCTTGATGGTTAGACTTTGTACGTGAACGAGGTGCACGAACAACTTGAAAACATCTTAAGGGTAGAAACGACGTAGCTGTCGGATGTTCCAAGCATTGTTGTAGACCTCGCCTTGGCTGTTGGCCAGCTTGTATGTCCCGGGCTTCAGAACCTTGGCGATGACGAACGGCCCTTCCCAGGGAGGCGTGAGCTTGTGCCGCCCTCGGGCGTCTTGTCACAGCCGAAGCACCAAGTCGCCCACTTGGAGGTCTCAGAACCGAACCCCTCGGGCGTGGTGGCGTCGCAGGGACTGCTGGTACCGCGCCGAGTGTAGTAAGGCCATGTCTCGAGCCTCTTCGAGCTGGTCCAGTGAGTCTTCTCGGTCGGTCTGGTTGCTTTGGTCGTCATACGCCCTCGTCCTCGGGGAACCGTATTATAAGTCCGTGGGCAAGATGGCCTCGGCCCCATAGACTAGAAAGAACGGTGTGAAGCCCGTGGCTCGGCTCAGCATTGTCCTCAGACTCCAGACCACTGAGGGGAGTTCCTTCATCCATCGTCTGCCGAACTTGTGGAGGTCGTTGTAGATCCTCGGCTTGAGTCCTTGCAGAATCATGTCGTTGGCACGTTCCACCTGCCCATTCGTCATGGGGTGAGCCACGGTGGCCCAGTCCACCCGGATGTGGTGACCCTCGCAGAAGTCCAGGAACTTTCTGCCAGTGAACTGGGTGCCGTTGTCGGTGATGATGGAGTTCGGGACCCCAAAGTGATGGATGATGTTGGTGAAGAATGCCACCGCCTGTTCGGACCTGATGCTGTTCAGGGGTCGGACCTCGATCCGCTTGGAGAATTTGTCGATGGCGACCAGCATGTGCGTGTAGCCCCCGGGTGCCTTCTGCAAGGGACCGACGAGGTCCAGTCCCCACACAACAAACGGCCAGGTGATGGGTATTGTCTGCAGAGCCTGAGCGGGCAGGTGGGTCTGTCTTGCATAGAATTGACACCCTTGGCAGGCGCGAACAATTCTAGTGGTGTCGGCCACCGCGGTCGGCCAATAGAAACCTTGTCGGAAGGCGTTTCCAACAAGGGCTCGGGGCGCTGCGTGATGACCGCAAGCCCCCGAGTGTATTTCTTGTAAGAGCTCCTGGCCTTCGGCGGTGGATATGCATCGCTGGAGGATACCGGAGGGGCTGCAGTGGTAGAGCTCCTTCCCGTCACCCAGTAAGACGAACGACTTGGCGCGCCGCGCCAGCCGCCGAGCCTCGGCTCGGTCGAGGAGCAGCTCTCCTTGGTGGAGATATTGCAGGTACGGGGTCTGCCAGTCTCGATTAGGCTGGACCCCATTCTGCTCTTCCTCGACGTGCAGTGCCTCACCCTCGGGGGCCGAGGGTGCCTCTGGCCAAGCCGAGGGCACCTCGGGCTGAGCCGAGGGTGCCTCGGACTGGGCCGAGGCCTTCTCGGGCTCGGGCGTGTCGTCGGTCTTGACTGAGGGTTGCTGTAGGTCTCGGGAGAAAACGTCCAGGGGAACCGTTGTCCGCCCCGAGGCTATCTTAGCCAGCTCGTCCGCAGTCTCGTTGTATCGTCGGGCGATGTGGTTGAGCTCAAGCCCGTAGAACTTGTCCTCCAGGCGCCGAACCTCATCGCAGTAGGCTTCCATCTTCGGGTCGCGGCAGTGGGAGTTCTTCATAACTTGGTCGATGACGAGCTGCGAGTCGCCGCGAGCGTCGAGGCGTCGGACCCCTAGCTCGATGGCGATGTGCAACCCGTTGACCAGAGCTTCGTACTCAGCCACGTTGTTGGATGCCGGGAAATGGAGGCAGAGTACGTAGCGTAGGTGCTTCCCGAGGGGCGAGATGAAGAGCAGGCCCGCGCATGCCCCTGTTTTCATCAGCGACCCATCGAAAAACATGGTCCAGAGTTCTGGTTGGATCAGAGCCGTCGGGAGCTGGGTGTCGACCCATTCAGCCACAAAGTCCGCCAAGACTTGGGACTTGATGGCCTTCCGAGGGGCGAACGAGATTGTCTCGCCCATGATTTCCACCGCCCACTTTGCAATCCTACCCGAGGCCTCTCGGCACTGGATGATCTCCCCCAGGGGGAAGGATGACACCACAGTCACCGGATGAGACTCGAAGTAGTGTCGCAGCTTCCGCCGTGTCAGGATCACCGCGTATAGCAGCTTCTGAATTTGCGGGTAGCGGATCTTGGTCTCGGACAGTACCTCACTAATGAAGTAAATCGGCCTCTGGACGGGCAATGCATGCCCTTCTTCTTGTCTCTCAACCACGATCGCGGCGCTGACCACCTGAGTGGTAGCGGCGACATAGATCAAGAGGGCTTCTCCGGCGGCGGGGGGCACCAAGATGGGCGCGTTCATAAGGAGCGCCTTCAGGTTCCCGAGGGCTTCCTCGGCCTCGGAGGTCCAAGTGAAGCACTCGATCTTTCTTAAGAGGCGGTACAGAGGTAGGCCTCTTTCGCCGAGGCGCGAGATGAAACGGCTCAGAGCCACAAGGCATCCCATGACCCTCTGTACGCCTTTCAAGTCCTTGATGGGCCCCATGTTGGTGATGGCCGCGATTTTCTCCGGGTTGGCCTCGATGCCCCGCTCGAAGACGATGAACCCCAAGAGCATGCCTCGGGGGACTCCGAAGACACACTTCTCGGGATTGAGTTTTACGCCTTTCGCCTTGAGACACCGGAATGTCGTTTCAAGGTCGGAAAGGAGGTCGGAGGCTTTCCTCGTCTTGACTACGATGTCATCGACATAAGCCTCGACCGTTTGACCAATGTGTTCGCCGAACACGTGGTTCATGCACCTTTGGTACGTCGCACCCGCATTCCTCAAACCAAATGGCATAGTAACATAGCAGTACATGCCAAAAGGTGTGATGAAAGAAGTCGCGAGCTGGTCGGACTCTTTCATCCTGATTTGGTGATACCCTGAGTAGGCATCGAGGAAAGACAGGGTTTCGCATCCCGCAGTGGAATCCATGATTTGATCGATGCGAGGCAGAGGATAGGGAACTTTTAGGCATTCTTTGTTTAGACCAGTGTAGTCTACACACATCCGCCATTTCCCTCCTTTCTTTCTCACAAGCACGGGGTTGGCAAGCCATTCGGGATGGAATACCTCTTTGATGAACCCTGCGGCCATCAGCTTGTGGATCTCCTCGCCTATGGCTCTGCGCTTTTCTTCGTCGAATCGGCGTAGAGGTTGCTTCACGGGTCGGGCTCCAGCTCGGATATCCAGCGAGTGCTCGGCGACATCCCTCGGTATGCCAAGCATGTCCAAGGGACTCCACGCGAAAACTTCGGCGTTTGCACGAAGAAAGTCGACGAGCACTGCTTCCTATTTGGGGTCGAGCTCGGAGCTGATCCGGATCTGCTTGGAGGCGTCGTTGCTGGGGTCGAGAGGGACGGACTTAACCGTCTTCGCTGGCTCGAAGTTGCCGGCATGGCGCTTCATGTCTGGCGCCTCCTTGGAGAGGCTCTCTAGGTCGGCGATGAGGGCCTCGGATTTGACGAGGGCCTCGGCGTACTCCACGCACTCCATGTTGCATTCGTACGTGTGTCGATACGTGGGGCCGACGGTGATGACCCCGTTGGGGCCCGGCATCTTGAGCTTGAGGTAGGTGTAGTTGGGGACGGCCATGAACTTGGCGTAGCATGGCCTCCCCAGCACTGCGTGGTAGGTTCCTCGGAACCCGACCACCTCGAACGTGAGGGTTTCCCTTCTGAAGTTGGAGGGAGTCCCGAAGCAGACGGGCAGATCGAGTTGTCCGAGGGGTTGGACGCGTTTCCCGGGGATGATCCCATGAAAAGGCGTCGCACCGGCCCGGACCGAGGATAGATCGATCTGCAGGAGCTCGAGGGTCTCGGCGTAGATGATGTTGAGGCTGCTGCCTCCGTCCATGAGGACCTTGGTGAGCCTGGCGTTGCTGATGACGGGGTCGACAACGAGCGGATATTTCCCCGGGCTCGGCACGCGGTCGGGGTGATCGCCCTGGTCGAAGGTGATGGGCTTGTCGGACCAGTCTAGGTAGACTGGCGCCGCCACTTTTACCGAGCAGACCTCCCGACGCTCTTGCTTGCGGTGCCGAGCCGAGGCGTTCGCCACTTGCCCACCGTAGATCATGAAGCAGTCGCGGACCTCGGGGAACTCCTCTGCCTTGTGATCCTCCTTCTTGTCGTCGTGGTGGGCCCTGCCACCCTCTGCAGGTGGCCCGGCCCTGTGAAAGTGGCGCCGAAGCATGGCGCACTCCTCAAGGGTGTGCTTGACGGGTCCCTGATGATAGGGGCATGGCTCATTGAGCATCTTGTCGAAGAGATTGGCGCCTCTGGGAGGTTTCCGAGGGTTCTTGTACTCAGCGGCGGCGACAAGGTCCGCGTCGGCGGCGTCGCGTTTCGCTTGCGACTTCTTCTTGCCTTTCTTCTTGGTGTCGCGCTGAGTGGACGCCTCGGGAACATCTTCCGGCTGGCGGCCCTGGGGCTACTTGTCCTTCCGGAAGATGACCTCAACCTCCTCCTGGCCAGAGGCGAACTTGGTGGCGATGTCCATCAGCTCGCTCGCCCTGGTGGGGGTCTTGCGACCCAGCTTGCTCACCAGGTTGCGGCAGGTGGTGCCGGCGAGGAACGCGCCGATGACATCCGAATCGGTGACGTTGGGCAGCTCAGTGCGCTGCTTGGAGAATCGTCGGATGTAGTCCCGGAGAGACTCTCTCGGCTGCTGGCGGCAGCTTCGGAGATCCCAGGAGTTCCCAGGGCGCACGTACGTGCCCTGGAAGTTACCGGCGAAGGCTTGGACCAGGTCGTCCCAGTTGGAGATCTGCTCCGGAGGCAGATGCTCCAGCCAGGCTCGAGCGGAGTCGGAGAGGAACAGGGAGAGGTTGCAGATGATGAGGTTGTCATCGTCCGTTCCACCCAGTTGGCAGGCCAGCCGGTAGTCCGCGAGCCACAGTTCCGGCCTTGTCTCCCCCGAGTACTTTGTGATGGTAGTCGGGGTTCGGAACCGGGTCGGGAACGGCGCCCGTCGTATGGCTTGGCTGAAAGCCTACGGACCAGGTGGTTCGGGCGAGGGACTCTGATCCTCCCCGCTATCGTAGCGTCCCCCACGCCTGGGGTGGTAGCCTCGGCACACCCTCTCATCGAGGTGGGCTTGATGGTTGCGGTGGTGGTGCTCGTTGCCGAGGCGACCCGGGGCCGCAGGCGCTGTGTTGCGCGTGCGCCCGGTGTGGACCGAGGCTTCCCGCATGAATCGGGAAGTCGCGGCGCGATACTCCGAGGGGTATCCCTGCCTTCGGGAGGCAGAGCTTTCGGCCCGTCGGACCGCGGCATCCTCCAGGAGATTCTTGAGCTCTCCCCGGATACGCCGCCCTTCGGTGGTTGATGGTTCCGGCATTGCGCGGAGAAGTATTGCTGCTGCAGCCAGGTTCTGGCCGACCCCACTGGAAGCCGGTGGTGGCCTTGCCCTGACGTCGTCGGCGATGCGGAGCTGGATGCCCTGGGGTAGATGACGCGTTTCTCCAGCCGGAGCTTGGTCTGCCCATTCCTGCCCGATGTTCCGGCAGAGCGGCTCAAGTGTTCCTGCTCCCTCGTCGAGCCTGGCCTGCATCTCGCGGATTTGCTCGAGCTGTGCGTCCTGACCCCCCGTAGGGACTGGGACCACAGCTAGCTCCCGAAGGATGTCAACGCGAGGCGCAGGCCTAGGGGGATCACCGATTTCCGGTATACCAAGATGGTTGCCTTCGTCGGGACCCCCTAGATCGACGTGGAAAAATTCACGACTTGGGCCACAGTCTTTGTCGCCGAAGCTGCGGCTACCGTCGGAACAATCGGAAAGGCAGTAGTCGCATGCGGTCATGAAGTCCCGCATGGCACTGGGGTTACCGAGCCCTGAGAAATCCCAACCAAAGTCAGGCTCGTCATCTTCCTCGGAACACGAGGGTCCGTAGGTCGAGACGGCCGTCAGCCGGTCCCAGGGTGACCGCATATGATACCCCAGAGGGTTGGTGCATGCCTCTATGAAGGCTTCCACCAAAGCGGGGTCGCTTGGTGGGTCGAGGCTGAATCCAAAAGGCACGAGATGGGAATCGGTCGGTACCTCTTGGTCGACAGGCGGTGACGAAGTCACGTTAGGGGCGGACTGCACCGTCGTCTCAAGCACGAGGGCGACGCCCAGCAAGTCCTTCGCGAGCGTGCTGGTGTCGTCCGCCCGCTTGGAGTTGGCGTGTTGCGGGGAAACGGCGCTCGTCTTCGTCTCAGGCGCGAGGTCGACGCCCGACGTGTCCCTCGTCGGGGCGCCGGCGCCGTCGACTCGCTCGACAGCCGACGAGGTGTCGCCTCCTGCTTGGCCACGGTTGCCCCACCTTCTCCTCCGTCGGCGGGGGAGGTGACGGGACAAACTCGGATGTTGTTCTTCCGCCTCGTGGGGAAGACGTCGTTGATTCCGTCGCCGGCGGGCGGGTTGTCGGTCGCCATTGTCGCTATCGCGCGGCGGAGGAAGGAGTATCATGTCGTAGCTACCGTCGAGGGACATGAACTCAAGACTCCCGAAACGAAGCACCGTCCCGGGTTGGAAAGGTTGCTAGAGACTACCTATCTGGAGCTTGATGGGAAGCTGTTCGTCAACAGCAGCAGGCCCCTACCTGGCGCGCCAACTGTCGGCGTTTCGACCCCGGGGGGTCCCTAGACTGACGAGTAAATTGTCGCCGCGTGTCCCAGCCCAGATGGGTCGGCGCGAGACGGAGCACGAAGGGGGAGAAGAGAGGAGGGAGGCAGGCAAAAATGGGAAACCCGCGGCCTTCGTGTTGTCCTGCGCCCAGGTCGGGAGCGCTTGCAGTAGGGGGTTACAAGCGTCCGCGTGGGGGAGAGCGAGGGACTCTACGCGTCGTCCCATCCTCCCGCGCGGCCGACCTCCTCATAAGAGAGCCCTGGTCCTTCCTTTTATAGGCGTAAGGAGAGGGCCCAGGTGTACAGTGGGGGTGTAGCAATGTGCTAACGTGTCTAGCAGAGAGGAGCTAGCGCCCTAAGTACATGTCGTCGTGGCAGCCGGAGAGGTCTTGACACCCTGTTCATGTGATGTCGTGGTCGTCGGAGGAGCGCTGGAGCCTTGAGGAAGGACAGCTGTCGGGGCTGTCGAGTCCTTGCTGACGTCTCCTTGCTTCCGTAAGGGGCTGAGAGCCGCCGTCGTCACGGAGCACGCGGGGCGCCATCATTATTATTTGTTTACCGGGGCGAGCCTGATGGGACGCCGGTCTTGTTCCCCGTAGCCTGAGCTAGCTAGGGGTAGGGTAATGATGGCCCCTCTTGCGACGTGGTCGGTCCGAGCCCTAGGTCGGGCGAGGTGGATGCTCCTCCGAGGTCGAGGTCGAGTCCGAGCCCTGGGTCGGGCGAGGCGGAGACTATCGTCCGAGGCCAAGGCCGAGTCCGAGCCCTGGGGTCGGGCGAGGTGGAGTTCGTCGTCTTCCGGAGCCGAGGCCGAGTCCGAGCCCTGGGGTCGGGCGAGGCAGAGTTCGTCGTCTTCCGGGGCCGAGCCCGAGTCCGAGCCCTGGGGTCGGGCGAGGCGGAGTTCGTCGTCTTCCGGGGTCGAGGCCGAGTCCGAGCCCTGGGGTCGGGCGAGGCGGAGTTCGTCGTCTTCCGGGGCCGAGCCCGAGTCCGAGCCCTGGGGTCGGGCGAGGCGGAGTTCGTCGTCTTCCGGGGCCGAGCCCGAGTTCGAGCCCTGGGGTCGGGCGAGGCGGAGTTCGTCGTCTTCCGGGGCCGAGCCCGAGTCCGAGCACTGGGGTCGGGCGAGGCGGAGTTCGTCGTCTTCCGGGGCCGAGCCCGAGTCCGAGCCCTGGGGTCGGGCGAGGCGGAGTTTCCTATGGCGCCCGAGGCCGGACTTGGCTGCTGTCAGCCTCGCTCTGTCGAGTGGCACAGCAGTCGGAGCGACGCAGGCGGCGCTGTCTTCTTGTCAGGCCGGTCAGTGGAGCGGCGAAGTGACTGCGGTCACTTCGGCTCTGTCGACTGAAGGGCGCATGTCAGGATAAGGTGTCAGGCCATCCTTGCATTAAATGCTCCTGCGATACGGTCGGTCGGTATGGCGATCTGGTCAAGGTTGCTTCTTGGCGAAGACTGGGCCTCGGGCGAGCCGAAGGTGTGTCCGTCGCTTGAGGGGGTCCTCGGGCGAGACGTGAATCCTCCGGAGTCGGCTGCCCTTGCCCGAGGCTGGGCTCGGGCGAGGCGAGATCGTGTCCCCTTGAGTGGACCAAGCCTTGACTTAATCGCACCCATCAGGCCTTTGCAGCTTTGTGCTGATGGGGGTTACCAGCTGAGATTAGGAGTCTTGGAGGTACCCCTAATTATGGTCCCCGACATATGGACAACCGACTAGTTATATACTCAAATATAACTATTGTTTATTTCTAAATACTAAATTACGTGTGGTCTGGTGATTAACCCTAAATTTCTGATAACAGGGGATGTGGGTTAAGTGCTCACTCTACACTATTTTTTACACGTTATGGTGGGTGAGCCTAAAATGTTAGCGTGGGGGTGAAGTCGTAGTATCTATCACCATATGCTCATATTAGTTTCTTAATGGATTAGTAAGTATAGACTAGTCTATTTAATAAAGCTTCACCCCACCCCGTCTAGATTGGATCTAAATTCATTTTATTAACAAACATTTTTGGATCCAATAGCTCTACTGTGATTCAGCTTTACTAATACCATGAGAAAACAGACTTAGATTCATCTTTTTAGCCAAACGTTTTTTTATCTAGGAAATCTACCCTGGATCTGTTTCACCAATAGATTTATTCCAGGTTATGGAGCACCCTAAAGATTCTTTACAAATTCTAAGTTTAAAGTTTTTTTTTAAAAAATAGCATACGAGTCATTAAAAAAGTTATATTTTTTCTTTCCCGACTTTGTTGAAATTTCATTGTTTCCAGAAGTTAACTTCAATCAGCCTGTTGTTGATTTTGAGGCCCGTATCTACTGCAGAAGTTAACTTCAATCAGCTTGTCGCAGCACTTCCTTAGTGGAGATCTCATCGTTTGCAAAAAAATGTCATATTAAAGTATTATAAAATATGGATGAAACTATATTATTCACAATACATAGTCTAGTTTTAGTGTTTTATAGGGAGTTTAATTCCAAGACTCATATAGAGCTAGAAATGAAGGCAACCGAGTTTCATACCCATAAAACTCTTATTTTCTCTCTTTTCTAAAAACCCCTCTCGTCTTAAACGTCATTTTAGCATTTTATACCAAGCAACATTGTTGAGACAACACAGACTTCGCACTGGTCACTGGTCAGAGTACATAACTCACACTAGTTTATGAAAACGTCGCGTGAATACACTATAGAAATCTTTCAATTCACAGCTTGATAGAGCTGAGCAATCGCGTGTATAACTGGGTATTTGCTCGCCCTGGCAGGTCTCGTATATATGTGCTTCTGCACCGAAAGTAGCTGCAGCACCAAACGTCCTGATCCCAATGTGTGCTTCACAAGATATCCGTTCTGTACAGCTGTACTTCTGTCTCTTTGCTTCGTTGGGGACTGCACGTAACGCCACGTCGCCCCTTGTACACCCGAGTCCGGATGCACCGCGCTTCCTCGGCAGATGCTTAATTCTGAGCTGATACAGACCATATTTCTTTACCATACGGTTAAGCACAGCATCTAGGAGACTTCATGGAGACAGCAGGGAACTGTCTCAATGTCTCTGCTGTTTATGCCGCTGCCCTGGCTCGAGTGGCTGTTTTCTGATAGATTTCTTCGTATTGAGAAACTGAAGTATCCCAGCTGAAATCTATCTTCATGTCTTTCTGCACCAACTGTTTCCAAACTTCAGGTTTTCTGTGGTAGTAGTTGAAAGCTCTTTCCAGTGCATTACCAAAATCCTATCGAAGTGAAACATCACACGTTAGCTGTACCGCAGCCACCAAAATATCTTAAATTCCAATGCTTTATGTTAGGATGTACACAGACATGGCAACCACCTGCTCATCAGCCTTCAAAAAGGTGAAGCCATTTCGCACCTCCATGGGTATCGTTTCATCGTCCAAATCGAAGACACTAAAATCACAGGTCACATCAGCACGGTATTATCAATACATGTTTGAAGGTGAGTAACCTTTTGGTGAATGAATAGCTGGTTTAGGATTTACCTGTCATTCAAACCGCCGGTTCTCCGAACAACTGGCACAGAACCATATCGCATAGCTACCATCTGTGGATGAAAAACAAGTTAGAACTGCACATCAGAAGACTAGCAAAAATCATCAAGGAATGAGTTGCGCAATTACAATATGATATACTATGATGAAGATGGTAAAGACAGACTGATCGACAGAAAATCGCACTCCCTCGGCTCCAAAATGTCAGTTTAGTTTTGTCACAGGTCAAACTTCTCTAACTTTGATCAATTTTAACTAAAACAACCTTCGTATCGTACTGAAATCGACAGGAATTTCCTGTACATACTAATCCGCACTCTGCACAATGCTAATCGCTAAATCATTAGATCAAATATGAAGAAAGCATACCTGAGTGAGGCCACATGGTTCAAACATAGAAGGAACAATGAACATGTCTGATGCTGCAAAGATCATATGTGCCAGAGCATCATCATACTTCAAAAGCAGCCTGACATTGTTGTTGTTCTGAAATTGGTCCGCAATACCCTCGAACTCTCTCTGAAACAAATGAACAACAAATACATCAAGAATTACGACCATAAGCAAACAGCTGTTCGGCCCAGGGAGCAGACAAATACTGTATTTCAGACAATAAGGTCGTGCTGCTTCATGATTAATTAGCTATTCATGAGGAGCTCAAGGCTGTTTTTCTAGATTTCAAGATTGGCCAAATGCAACTGCATGAATACTCCAAGAAAACACACCTGGATATGCTGTACTGGACTTGAACCCAGCAGAACAAATTGACCACCCAACTCAGTTATTTTATATATTGCATGCCTGATGAGATGTACACCCTTTTGAGGAACTAGCCTCGTAATGCAACCAACCTGCTTGAGGAAACTTCAGTTCTCTAATAAATCTTGGAGAGAGGAAGATGTTCAAACAAGTACAAGGTTGTGAGGATAGAAAGCATACTAATGGTTGAGAAGCTTGTGTGGAAGCAAGCTTCAACTGCTTCCTAAGAGCTGCTTTGTTTGCTGACTTTCCATATAGATCATTAGCACTGTATTGAACCTTGAGAAACCTATCCGTAGACGGATTCCAAGTATCTGTGTCAATGCCATTAAGTATTCCAACAAATTTCTTGGAGTGCACTTTGAGTGTATCTTGGAGCCCACGCCCACCCTGAGCAACAGAGTAAATTCGTCAGAAACAAAGCGAGGAGACACTTCATTTCACAAAGGGGTAAAACTCAATGAGATTAACAATGATGACAAAGCTTAATACAGAAGACATGGTTCTAAAATATATTAATCTCAAATCAAAACACCAGAACCATTTCAGGCCTTATGTAAGATAGTGTATCTGAATTAGGAAAGTTTCAAGCATTCAACCTCTTGATCCAACTCCTTACGATGCAAAAATAAAACACCGACGGATAGTTTCAGGTCAGTTCATTTTATCCCATTTGTCCAGATTAATTTAATGAAAATGAGTTTCAGATAATGTCCCGTTTGGATCATTAGAATTAAATTCCATTCTAATAATAGTAATTTAGGCATATATCAATTAAGCTAATTCAGTTTTATACAAAATATACTTGTATACTATTATTAGCAAGATGTCGAAGATATTTATACGCTATATTTTTACTATAGAGGAGTGAGGCGAAGAGTGTCACGTAAGTTACAGAGTAGAAACAAATTCTACTACTGTATAAAACCATTTCTCATCCTCCACCCCATGAATTTAAGATAGACTAATATCTGAACTTTGGAAAGTGGTGGAATGTCAAATTCCAAACTAAATAAGTTACTTTATTGAGTGAATTCCAATTCCTCTAAAATGAAGGGATCCAAACGCCCCGTAAGCAAAATTTGCATCCATAGCAGCTTTTGTGTAATGATCTACAATATTTTTTTATCATGAAGAAATATCAAGAAGAAAACAATGGAATGTTGCACAATTGGATAAATACTAGATCTTTTGGGGAATATTTATTGCATTGTCTCTTTAGTTTTCTTTTAGATGTCTTTACAGTTTTTAGTAAGAGAAGGAAAATATGGGTGCGAAAATGTTTCTATTATAGAACATACAAGAGAAAAGGCCAGAATTTTTTTTTCTTCAAAACAGAAGACCAAAAGTCAATACATTAGTTGCAAAGTTGCATCCAATGGAGCCACATTGGACCTAGAGGTCATAATATTACCTCTGAGCGAACCTCTTGTGCATATGTTGGTGATACAGTTGTCACAATGTTGGAATATACAACTGCACCCTGAACAATAAGTGCATAAAAGTGTTAGTGCTACCATAAGACTGAAGTCTAGTCCCAACTCTCCTGTTACAAATTTTCCATAGGTAAATACCTTAACAACATTTATTCTGCCATGTGAATTATCCCGCATTCTGTCTGGTCTATCCAGGTGATCAACATCAAGACCACAATATGCTAAGTCCTGAGCTGGAGCGATTCCTTGATATTCAAAATTGTGACAGGTAAAACAAATTCTAGCTGAGTTGAAGCCCAGGTTTGCATATACATCCCAGTAAAGAGGTGCCTGGAGTTTACAATGTAAAGAAGAAACATAATTTAATACCCAAAACTTAGTAACTAATAAAAACAAGATCCATTTTCAGCTGGAACATGATCATTTAAATCTTACAACAAATGCAGTCTGCCAGTCATGGCAGTGAATTATGTCAACTTTCTTCCCAGATTGGTAAAGCAATTCCAGTGCAACACGGCTAAAGTACGAAAAACGTTTGAAGTCATCATGCTCTCCGTAGTATTGTGCCCTCCAGAAGAACTTACCTGGATGTTGCGGTTCAATAAAGTAGACCGGAAGACCTGCATATGCAAATTTAGTTAGACAACTGTAGATTAAATTTTATATGATGGTTGAACTGAGTGCTGACTGGACCTTCAACAGTTCCAGTCCATATCTTGTTGGCAAACATATTTCCTTCAAAGTAAGACTTCACCACAACATCTAGAACCTGTAAATCACCAAACACCAAAACTAATCAAGCAAAAGATGGAAATAAAAGTATAAAAAGAGTTAACAAAAATGTATACCTTAAGATTATTTATTTGGTTATGCTGCATGCAATCATATTTGGGAAGAATAATCTCTACAAGGTGCCCCTTTTTTTGAAGTGCCTTCCCAAGACCAGAGATCACATCTGCCAGACCACCAACCTACATAATCAAGTGCATACCAAAAGGCTATAAGATGACCAACAGGGTTGAAAATTAAGGGGCTGTTTGGTAGCCAAGTTTATTTACAGTTCCAATGTGATACTATGGTATTTGAAAATACTGTAGTATTCTGAATCAAAAGGTGTTTAGTTGAACTTTTTAAGGGGGTGTTTGGGAGTTGGGACTGCACCACTCCACGTTTTACGGCTCTGCTCCACAATTTCCTTGCCAAACAATATCAACTCTAGCAACTCTGCTCCTCAAAAAACGCGGAGTTGGGGTCAAATCCACCATTTTGGTGAAGCAGTCAAATAAGTTCTCCACAAAACATGTTTTCAGATGTAAATGTGGAGCTCGGGAATAATTACCCGCCAATGCCACTCGTTATGAAGAAATAACAAAACGTTTTTCCTTATGTTCTTTCCTCCTCCGGTCGTTCTTTCCTGCACGCACACATTTTCCTCAAGGCAAAACCCTATCTCCCACCATAGATGAACCTCTGGAGGCGGATTTGATTAGACTGGATGGGCAAATCGATCCTCCTCACCTTCCTCATCCTAGTCCCCACGTTCTTGGAGCTGATTTAGTACCGAAATCATCGGATTTCGCGCCATCAATCTCCACTGCAGCTATGGCGGCGACGGCTCACCAATTTCTACTGCAGACATGAAAGAGGCGGCACCAGTCTCCACTGTACGTACGCGCCAATCTCCACTGCATCGCGGCCAGCATGGCCATGTCCCGGGCGGGCACTGTTGGCGTCCGAGCATGTGCCACCAGCAGCTCGGCCAGCCTGACCATGGCTGGCGCGGCCAGTGCTTAGGGTAAGAGAGACATTTTTCAACAAAATCTTATTTTCTAGAGCTGGAGCTAGGTTACAAGCCAAACACATCAAAATATTTATAAACTTTGGAGTAGATGTGCTCCATAGTGGAGTTGATCGAGCAGAGCTAGAGTTTTTGAAGCGGAGCAGTCCCAAACACCCCCTACAACACTGTTTTTAATACCTCAGATAGCCAAAACTGCACTGTTTTTTGTAGTATTGATACTGCAGTCTAGACTAAAGTTCTCTAAACCATGGTATTGTTGTCACATACAATTGCAGACCATGTTATTCTAAAACCATAATATCAAAAAAAAGGTAGCAAACAGGACTTAGTCAGCATAGACACCAACAAGTGTCTAAATTGGTTAGTAAATCATCATATTTGTAATTAAATCTAAGAAACCAGTGTAATATACATTATATACTCCAGCAGATGGAGGTCAATGCAACTCAACTTATTAAGTTAAAGTTTGTTTTTACAGCTCCAGTCAATTTAGTACTGAATCAACATCAAGTTTACGGCTTTATGGGCAACCACGTCTGAACAGCAACACATTTTCAACTGTATCAGATTCGTTGTTATACCCAATCAGCCCTTAAGATTCAGTCTGGAAAATACCTGAGGCGAAGCAACTTTACACTACTAATGAGTTGGAAAACACGTCTTAATACTCATTTGGTGTGCTCCCCTATTTGTCAACGATACTTCACTAACCAAGCCATTCCCATATCCAAATCCAATATTCTTTGGTACTCGATACTTTCTCTATAGTCTATATTACCAAAATGTTTTTTTCATAGTCGTGTATTGTCGTACCCGTATCGGAGATGCCTAGGTCTCCCTATTAGAACTTACTCCAGTTCAAATGGGGGACAGGAAGAGTGTTGATTTACGATGAACACTTCAACAGGACAACCATACCTAGAAAAATGTCTTTTCTGTTTGCACTTAGTTGTGAAAGGGCCTCTAGCCTCAACAGGACAACCATACCTAGAAAAATGTCTTTTCTGTTTGCACTTAGTTGTGAAAGGGCCTCTAGCCAATTGGTTACGTGGTCTGAGTACCATTCCTTAGGTTTTAGGTTCGACTCCCCAAGGGAGCGAATTTCAAGTTGTGGTTAAAAAATCATCTCGTTTGTCCCACCCCAAAACTCGGGCCCAGTCGCGGTCGTTCTCATATGGTCTACGGTATCGCTGCGTATGGGTGGGTGGGGCAGGGGTTCGGGGTTTTTCTCGACCTGCGTGAGAAGGTCTTCTTCTTAATGTAATGTCGTGGGGGCGGTCTTACCCCCGCATATCGATTTTTTTTTGCACTTGGTTTTTATGCAACATATTACGAAGAAATTTATTAACAAATGAGATAATGGGAACATATACACTTGATGAAAAACTGGATTAATAACAAGGATCACCTTTGCGACAGGAGCCATCTCTGCTGCTATGTGGACAATGTGCAAACCAGAACTGCAATGAATAATAAATAGTCAATCATACCAAACACAACAGGTTGATATTTTCTGAAGCAAAGTTGTTGTATAAACAGGTTTTCCCCTATTATTGGCAAAGGGGAAAGTGATACCTTGTTCCTGGTAGTGCCATCTTTAGAAAACTATCTATCAGTTCCCTCTCTTCCATTCCTCTGGATGACAAGTAAGCTTCCCGGAGGCGATTATCCCTTTTCCAAGCCATTTCTCTCAACATACTTGCATCATTAATGGATATTTTCTTCTCAAGCGACCACCCATCAATCAGAAGAGAGATCCTACTCCAGAACTCTGATGGCATGCCTTCTGCATAATGCTCCATTGACTTTTTCTCACTTTCATTTATTAGTTTGCTGAGAGTACCATGAAACTCCACTATTGAGTGTTCATAAAGTTCAATTTGTGAATGCATTTCATGATTACATGCTTGAAAGCGCTCTTCTACTGATTTTACCCTTTGCTGCAAAATATCAACCAAATAAAGACAGAACTCTGATACGTTTGTTGTTCCCAATGATGCTTTTAGTTTGTCAACCTTATCCTGGAAATCACGGTAACCATCTAGCGTCAAAGAAGCATGCTCCACTTGGTTTGCTGTGGAATCAAGCAAGTCTTCCAAATTTTCTACTTTCTCCCACCAGGCATCTTGTTGCAGAGGGCCAAGTTTCAACACATCAGATTGGGCAGAAGTGGATGTACACTCGAGCTCCCTAAGGGAAGCATTTAGAAGAGCACACTCTTTCTCCAACTTGAATAGACTCTCCTCTGTCTCAGTTATCTCAATAAGCTTTCCTTTTAGAAAATTCATCTCATCCTTCAGTAGCATATTCTCTTCCTTTACGACATCAAACTCCAGACTCTCTTCATCAGACTTTACTTCACTAGAAAGCACAGATTGTTTACCTGTTTCTGACAGTTTCATCTCTAAAATGTTTATCTTCTGTTGCAAAGTTTCTTTCTCTTTAAGAATTTTGTCAGCACGTTCCAATGCTTGAAGACGAGCTTGATTCAGAAGCAATATATCTAACCAAATAAAATTTGAAATTAAAGTTCATTATATGCACATATCGTACAAAAAATAAGAATATTCAGAGGAAGGAATCTCCTACTCTTCTGGGTATTCTGTATCATTCCTACCAGATCTTCCAGTTGAATGTCTAGTAGGCCATTTTCATCTTCAGACATCTGCCGCAAAGAGATCAAAACAGAAATGCTTAAAAGAAAAAACAGTGAATAAACTAATATAGAAAAGTAGAAGAGTATTGATATTTCTAATGACGTTAGTTTTAAAATTGACAGTTGCAGTGTAAGAGTAAGAATTAAAAACATATGAAACATGGAAAAAATACTCAGTGTCAAACACTATAGATTATAAAACATCTTATCTTATGGAAGACAAAATTGCTAAAGAATTTGCTGCAGTACCTGTTTCTGTTCTTCATCAATGGAAGCTGATGCTCTATCTCTCTGAATGCTAGCCCTGTTACGATGGTTAGCACTAGGTGCACTCTTCTGATGAGGGTGCACACCAGTCCTAACACAAGAAAATGGAAGCTTGATACATACACGATACATAATTTTCAAATTCTAGAAACTAAACGTTGTACATAACATACAGCAATGTTTAGAAATGGGCAGAACAGTGACATCAATCAAACATGAACCTCAGCAGCGCAAAATTGAGCGAAAAAGATGCAATCATGTTTTCAGAACAAAAATTATTTTGGCACAAATGTTTACAAATAAATAGAACAGTGCGTTCATACATGACAGTGGTGTTCAAAGAGACTGCAAACGGCCATTTCTTAAACATATAAAAAGAAAAAGACAAGCACGGTTGACGACTCCCGTAGTTTGCAGCCACTGCAAAGTGCGCAAATAACGTAGTACAACAATACGATTCAATCCATGACCCGGGGATCGCCAAGCCCACCCCAACGCTCCAATGTCACATGCAATACCCCGAACACATGATGAGCACCTTCCACACGAAGCTCCTTCGGAAACACTCGGGTATAAAAGCAACCCACCTGAGGTTTCGGCGCGAAGTCCGGCGAGACATAGCGAGGCGGTGACGCCCGACGATCGTGGACGGAGCGGCGCTGCGGAACAGGAGAGCGGTGGCCTCGGCGCCCGCCGCCGCCGAGCACGACATGGGAAGCCGAGGAGGATGGGGTTGCAGGGTAAACGGAGTGGAGCTCGAGGCGGCCGCGTCGGGGTTCGCGTGGGCGGCGGTTGGAAAAAGCGGAGTGGATGTGTGGGCTGGGTCGCGTGGCCGTGCACGTGCAGTGGGTCTGGGGCGGAAGGCGTGGGCGGCGGGTGTCCCGTGCGCTCTGCGCTGCGCGCGGAAGGCGGAGGAAGGAGAGCCAGAGGCGGGGCGCGGGACTAATCTGGCTGCCAGGGCCCGTTGATCGGGAGGCGTGGGGCACAACGGCTGCAGTGCGGTACGAGTCATACTAAAGAAGACGTGTCAATTAAAGGAGACTGTACCTGTATACAAGTTCTCTTTACCTCGTTTCTTATCTGTTTCTTATATATAGATGTCCAAACGGGCGGTCCGGTACAAGCCCGTTAGGTCCGACAGATAATCGAACCGTGTTTGGCTTGTTTAATTTGTCCATGTTATCCCATTAAATCAGAAAAATGACAAAAAAAATTGTACGTAATAGGGCATGTAAGAGACTAACCAGTAAAACTCTAGTACATTTATTGTAAATAGCAAATATAAAATCTAAATATATATACATTATGTTTTATAAAATAAAAAATATAATTGTGTCGAATCGGGTCGGCACTGTGGGCCGAGGCAGCGGCCCAAGAACGGCACGGCTGTCGTGCCATGCCCAGCCCGGCACTATTAAATGGGCCGTGATTCGGACCGGCCCGTCAAAAACGACCCATTTAGCCATCTATATTCGTATATATCAAAACTCATATTTAAATTTTACACATACGTAATTATCATATGAGTCATTTGTGTCATTTTTAAAAGTATTTTCTATTTATGCGATCCGACGGGTTCAAAAATTTAAAAATGTTTTTCCTTTCTAAAATAGTCATATAGATGTGAATTAGTGAAATCTTTATTATTCGCATATAAATAGTCCTCCAAACCTTTATAGGCATTACAAGTATTTCTTACACTGCCAATAGTTTCACAAGTGCTCTAACCAAACAACTTTGAATTTTTATCATAGCTCATAGCAGGTTTTACACAGCCCACAACGCACATCTCACAATAACTTCTATAAAAACCACAGGCCATCCAATCTAGACTAAATAGACAAAAGGTGAAGTGGATTTATCGTATCATAGATTATAAGCAAATTCATCATATTATCTCTCTATATATAAATAGAAACATCTGCATATTAAAATGATCAAACATTAAACACACACATATATGTATTATCATCTATTGTTAGAGTATCCTTACCAAAAAACGTAAAAAGTATAAAACACCATTTTGACATTGTATTGTAGATAGAGTGAAGTTTTAAATAGCTTATGAAATAAATTCTAAGATAGCCTTAGCTGTCAAGATTCTTGAACGAATGTTATATACTTTTTGAAGCAATAACAAAGGAAGCATCGATATTAGTAGATTACTACACATCAAATTCTATCTGATCAATTTGTTAACTTTTATTACATATCCACCTATAGTTAGGTTATATTAATGATAGAGTGATTTCTTGTACATATCATTTTCTAAATAACCAAACCTCATCGTGTCAAAATTAGCATGTGCTTATTAACTATATAATCCATACTTCATTAAAGCATCAGTTTTGTGCGTCACTCAAAGCACGTAAACTAGATCAATTTTTCTTCCTCATGTCTTGACCAAATCGTATTTTTTTCAAAAAAAATGAAAAATTTAAATTCACATTTAAAATATATTATATATTAAACAATATCACAGTAAAAACTAATAATTATTATGAATTTTTTAAATAAGACGAGCCAATTAAACTTAGACTAATAAGTCGAATGAATTATAAATTAAAATAGAGAAAACATTTTTATGGGGAGAGTTGTGTCTTCGTTGCTTTGGAGTGGGCTGGGCTGGACGTAAATATATATTATCAAAACTGTATGAATATACGTCAAAGTTGCTGTGGTGTAGTGGTTATCACGTCAGTCTTACACACTGAAGGTCTCCAGTTCGATCCTGGGCAGCAACATTTTTTTCTGTTTTATATATAGTTTTTTTTTCTCGCTCCATGTTGAGTTGTTGACTTCGTCTCCTTTCCTCCGCACATTTTTTTTCTTCACATCTCGTTCCACGCTACAGGGTCGAGGCTCAGGCCTTGTTCGTTTGTGTCAGATTGGTGGATCAGAACGATTCCGAACCGGATTGCTTCTCTAATTTATATAAACTTTGATTAGTTGGAACGATTCTGGGTGCAATCCGACACAAACGAACAAGGCCTCAGGCTGCCCAGTGCCCACCGGCCACCGGCATGCTCCATCCATAACTTGTGAGGCTATCTGCAACCGTTACCCCTAAATTTTTCCCCCTATATCACTTTTTCCCCCTATTTTCCCCCCTATTTTTTCATCTCCCGCAGCGGTTCCCCCTAAATACTCCTTTATACCCCACTACAACTATAAAATATCATTTTCTATATCAACTATCAATTTTTTATCTACTAACAATTACTCGTGGACCCACAGCACAGTGTTTAGGGGGATGAACAGTGACACGCTAGATTGGTGGGAGAGAGAAGAGTGCCGACACGTAGGGGGCGCTGTAGGGGGCACCGCTGCGGCCGTAGGGTGCCCCCTACAGACGACATGCAAGGGGAGGGGGAGTGCTAGCGGTGACCGCTGCGCACAGTCTGACTTTAAGATAGGGAAAGATTAGAAGGAACGGATCGAGTAGGCAGCTTAGCTGTTTGCTTAGACTTTATAGAGACAAAACACTCCCACTGTCCCACACCCTCAGTCCACAGACTCGCACTGCACTCGTCCAATCCAGGGAGGCTGGGAAGGATCAGGGATCCATCCACCGTTCTGTCTTCTCAGGTCGACAGGAGGCCAGACCAGGTGCGCGCGTCCGTGTCGGCGATGAGCGCGGGCGGGAGCCGGGCGCGGCAGAACGCGATGCGCTCAGGGGTGGTGGTGCTGGGCGCCGTGGCCTTCGGCTACCTCTCCTTCCGCGTCGGCTTCAAGCCCTACCTCGACCAGGCTCAGGAGGCCATCGACTCCGCCCGCGACCCCGACCCTGACCCCGCCACCACCGCCGCGAGGGACGCGTCCGACGATCCCGGCGCCGGTCGCCCAGGGGGAGACCTCGGGCCGTCCAAGGACCCGGCCGTCGTACTGCGCGACTGAGGCCCGGTGCGGGCGTTTGGTTGCGCCATTTTGGCAAACACCTTGTACGCGGGCCCTTGCTTCGACTGTTTTGGTAGTATGGGCCACCCTGTGTGAGATCTTCTTCCCTGCTGCTTTGAAGTTTGAACTGGTTTCTGTGTGATGCCCACATAAAGCTTCCTGTTCGATCCGTCGTTATGCACTTCGAAGAAATCGATTCGAGCGTTGGATGGTCCGAGGAAACGACGGTGCTGTAACTTGTAGATAGACTCTGTGTAAGTGCCCGAGGCTAGCTGATGAACTCCAACAGTGACTAAAGTTTAGTCAGATAGAAACTAAATATTTAAATGGAAAAGCAAAAAACGACTAAAATAATAAAAAATATCGATTTAGTTATTTTAACTGTTTATGTTTGGATCTTTAGTTTTTAAGTAATTAAACATTAATCACTTTTGTTTTATATTCTGAGATCAAACACTATCAGGCTATCCGCAGCGGTTCCCTCTAATTTTTCCCCCTATATCACTTTTTTGTGTCACATCATCAACATTTCACCTCCTATTTTTCATCTCCCGCAGCGATTCCCCATAAATACTCCCCCTATATCCCACTACAACTATAAAATATCATTTTCTATATCTACTATCAATCTTATATCTACTAACAATTACTTGTTGACCCACAGCACAGTGTCGTAGGGGATGAACAATGAACCCTTGGATTGAGGGGGAGAGAGAAGGGGACCGCGCCGTGGGGAGCCCCGTAGAGGGCCGCGCCGTGGGCTGCCGCGTGCTCCTGTTACCACCATGCAAGAGGAGGGGGCGAGCACGCGGCAGCCGCTGCGGCTAGTCTCAGGAACATAAGAGTGGAAGTAAGATGGAAAACACCTTCGAATTATCAGGAATGTATTATTAATTATAGCCATGAAATTGATCATAGAAGACTGAGGACATGCTTACGATGCTTTAGGGTATGTATAACTTCAATTTAAGGTATCTTACACTTAATTTAGAATAATCTAAATAATCTATATATAATTTAGTTAACAATTTGCTAAATAGCACAACATAATCCAAACGTCTTTTACCCAACAACAAAAAACTAAAAAGCTTCTGAAGTCCTCACGGTAACGCAGCCTATGAATGCAGCCTATGCACATTATTTAGTGTGAAGTGACGAGGGAGCGAGCGACAGTCAATTTTAGCGGACAACTATAACATCCACTATTATAGAGGAGTTTGCAGGAGGAAGAGCGACCATGAGAAAGCGTTTATTTAGCGGAGACAAGAATTTAGGGTGTGTTTAGTTGGATTTATAACAAGGGATGAAACACAATTTTTATAGTGTTTGGATGAGTCACGTGGGAGCGAAGGTGGGAGCGAGGTAAACGTCGGAGAAATTTTTTTAGTGGACGTGATCCCAAAAATTGAGGGGACGGTGTCACCCCGCCTTATCTTACTTTGACCTCAAATTAAACACAATATTAGAGTGTGTTGTTGAAGACGAACAGACAATCTTATACCTAAAATTTAGGTCTTATATCTAAAATTTAGAGAAAATTACCCTCATCTAATTTAACATCGTCCTCTAGACGATACTCTAGATATAATCTTTTTTATTCATTTTAATACTTTAAACAATAAATTTATAAAAACTAAAATATGTAAAAAAATATTTGAGAAATTTGATAAATATGTACACATAAAAAATAAAAAGTGAGAAGAGAATCATTTAAAGGGGATTATAAAGGATATATATAAATGATAGATATAGAGACTTTACCACGTGGCACCTTCAAATTTGAGCCGCCAATCCTTTCAATAACAAGATTGAAACCTGAATTTTGCAGAATTTTATATGTAAACAGAGAAGGGGTGAATATCCATACAACTAAATTATTAAGTCGTTGTCTAGTAAATCATGCATATGATCATTTAAAATATTGTTTTATAACATAGATGATATTATTATTTATATAGCAAAATTTGAAATAGAATGTGCTGTAGCTCGAGCCGCTCAAACAAATTTAGGAGCTGAATTCTGGTTCCTATGTAGACGTACTCGTCCTAAAATAATAAGTGTTTGCTATAGTATTTATGGCTGTTATTTAAAAAAAAATTAACTAGATTTTAGAAAACACTAGTAATATTATATTTTAAATAAATTTATTGTAAAAATGGACTCAATAATCTATCTAATAAGATTAATTTTGTATTATAAATGCTAAATTTTCATATATATTTGATTAAAACTAAAAACATTTGGTTTCTCGGGAGGTGGAAACTACGATTAGGGCATGTACAACCTAGATACTGCTGCACGGTACTCCAAGTATAAGATACAACTAAAACACAACATAATATAGTGGTCATGTTTAAAACATGTGTCTTACGATATTCATTGTACCAATCAGAGCATTCAATAAATTAAAGTGACCAATCAGCTAGTCTCCTATCTCGAACATAGAGCTAAGACACTGTGTCTTCGTCAAGATACGTGTCTTGAGTTTTTTTACATTCACCCTCCTAGACACACTGTAAGACACAACTTAGGGCCCCTTTGGCAGAGCTCTGGCTTCTCCAAAAACGGCTTTGGCTCTGGCTCACGAGGTGAAGCCACTTCTTTAGATGAGCCAAAGCCATTCTGAAAAATCATTTGGCAAAACGGCTTATAGGTTGTTTTTCAGAAAGACCCTTGTATAGTTTTTCTGAAAAATCTCTCCTGTACGTGGCTAGGGATTGAGGGCAGGACAAAAAAAATAATTTGGACTGGTGGGAGGGCTATTGTGCAAAAATGACGTGAGCTGAAGCCGGGTGAGCCACTTTTTTTGGCTCATGCCCTCTAGTTCATTTTGGAAAAGCACTTCACTGGTGAAGCCATTTGAAAAAGAGGTGTTTGGCACAACTTTTGCATGAGCCAGAGCCGAAGCTGAAAAATAAGCCCTATCAAAGGGACCCTTAAAACACCCACTGTACATGCCCTTATTTTAAGAGCGATCGGCACGAATATTTAAGACAAAGGCCGGATAGCCAGAGTTCACGTTCAAATTCCCCATCTCCAAAGGCTTCCTCTTCCCGACCGTTGCGCCCCAACTATGGAGAAGCAGAAGTTCCTCGGAGCCAACTCGACGGCGCGGCGGCGCCCGCTCAGCTCCCTCTCCGGAAACAAGCCGAGCCCGGCGCTGCAATCCCTGATCTGCAAGGCCCACCCTCACGCCGACCCCGCCGCCCAAGCGACCACCGCCGAGGTAGACGCGGCGCTCGACCGCCTCCTCTTCGCCCGCACCGACCTCGTGGGTATCGTTTCCCAGGTCGACCCTTCTCCACTCCCAAATCCCAATCCTAGCTCTCTGATCTTCATTTCCTTGGTGTTTGGTGATTTCTTGATGTCGGAACCTGTGTCGCGCCTCCTTTAACAAAATGAGTTGTCGCCCCAACTATCTTGTCAAATTAGATTGATATTCGCGCTTTCCTGCGTTATTCGTGATTTGGGTTGGCGACTTTGTGGTGATGTTCTTGAATACTTGTGTACTACTAGTCTACTAGTATCATGTTGGCTTCAGAAAGGTAGGGCTTAAGAAAATCTCCGTGCTGCTCTGTCGCTGTGTTTTTTTAGAGATTATCTGTTTACTGTCTGCACAATTTGTGACCGGCAATTGGAATACTACAGTTATAAAATGAGGCGAAAAACAGAATATCTCCGTCCCAAGGGTGTAACTCATTCGCTTGTGCACAAATCAATTAATGGCTCGCTGGTCCCTGAATCAGTTCTACCATGATGGATCATATATGCTCCAAAAGTGTTTTGAAATGTCAGTTTTTTCTGTTTCTGTAACACTAACATACTCTTCGATTTTTTTTCCCGTTCTTTTTGTTTGTTAGATTGACGAATTGATCTCTGAAGCCTTAAAATGCCAAAATGTGTCCAAAAAAGCAACACGAGAGATAGAATCCTTCAATGGCTTCTTAACAGACACTAAGGCTTCCTTCAAGGTATGTACTGTATGTAATTAAATCTTTCATTGTCCTCTATATATGACCCCCTTGTATTGCTGTTCTCTTTACCATCATGTTTTTTTTCTTTGTATAAACAGCAATGGTCTTCAAGACTGAAGCAAGCACTAGAGACCGGTCTGGTGAAAACCGAAGCTATCCCAAAAAACACACCGGGAACTTGCTTAAATACTGCTGCAAAAGGGAATGACAAGTTGATCAGCTGCAGTACCAAGCTACCTGATACAGGTAGCTCAAAAAACACACCAGGAACATGCTTAAATAATGCTGCAAAAGGGAATGACAAGTTGATCAGAGGCAGCAGCAAGCTACCTGATACATATAGTTCACAAAACACACCAGGAACATGCCTACATACTGCTGTAAAAGGGAGTGGCAAGTTGATCAGCGGCAGCAGCAAGCTACCTGATACAGATCCACTGGAGTCACCTTGCAGCAACTTTACTGAGGTCGACATGATTGTCTCACCTTCACCACTTGTCTCATGGAACACTGGATCTTGTATAGTTGAGAGCGGAAAGCAGTTGTTTCTCTTGACACCACTGCCAAAAACAAAAGCATGCTCGTCAAGGTGCCAAACATCAAAAACCCAGATGAAGACAGTTTCTAGCACTGACCAATTGAACAATCTTCTAAGGCCTGTTTCAAAGCTAACCATTTCTGATAATAATCATCCTGATCTAGAGCAAAGTGTGAAGGTAAAGGAATCATGGACTAGCACTACGACACCTCATGTTGCTCTAGCAAACAAGGCCTCACTAGAAGACAAGCTCTGTTCGCCTCGTACTTTCTCAGTTCAGAAGAGCAGAACACTGCCTAGATCATGCCTGAAGACAGCATTATCTAGCAAGCAGCAGCTGTTCTCTCCAATCCCGGAGGGAAGGAAGGAGGAAGACATTGACAGCAATGGTTCAATTGGGGATGACAAATGCTCATCTGATAAAATCTCAAAGGATTTAGCATCAAGATATGATATTTATGGGCTTAATCAATCAAACAGACAAGTCGAAGATCCTCTTCAGTGGTTTCTGTCACCACTGAAGACAATGGTGTTAATAGATCCATCAGAGGATAATCAACTTCCAACTCCAGCGAGGAGTAACATGGGGGAAAGATTGGATATTGCCGATGACAAGCCCATCCACACTCCTGCTGTGCATAGCAAGGCCTTACTTGGTACCCCCTGGAAAGGCTTGGAGAGCACGAACCTGAAGGGAAGGTGTGCTGGAGAAACTACTCTTAAGAAAGAACTGTGGACTCGATTTGAGGCGGCTTCAACCAATGAGCTGCACTTTGATAAGGTGCGCTTCCAGCAGACAGACGCAAAATGTTTTCTGGACATGCTTGAAGAAGAGGCGTCGTGATTCTAGAATGTACAGTAGGTCGGTTGGCACTTGGGTTAGTTTTTTTTTTTTGGTTGTAACAAGACGCCTAGGACTGGGACTGGGGGACTGCACACTGCGATGTCTGAGTGCTTAAAGCCGAACTGAACTGCTCGAATGCAACAGCAGAGTTGCCAAATGTTATTACGGCAGAGTGCCTTTGCCATGGTCAGCCTGAGGTCTCGAAGTTTGTGCTGAATGGCATGAAGTGTTGCAACTACTACAGTAGTCCATTGTGCTTATAAATCTAGGCTCTAAGATAAAACTGATTATCCTTCTGCATTGTCTCGTGTTCATTTTATTCTTACCACAATGGGGTCGCGTAGTTCTGTTAATAAGTGTTAGTTGCCGTTCTGCTTGCCTACATAACACCTTTCAGTCTCTGTAGCTCTGCATGTCTGTTGCTTTCCACTTTTTTGTTTTCAGCTTTCTATGGTTGTGCTTATGGCCTGTTTGTTTCAGATCACTTTTAGACCACTAACTTTTGGACTTCCAAACAACTCTCATAATCCAAAAGCCTAAAAGCTCATCCTAGGGAGCTTTGGATTCTTGACTTCGTGAGTTTTTTTACTATTGAATGGTCCAAAAACTGAAGCACAAAATCGTCGAGCAGCCGAAACAAATGGTCCTTTAGCTGCAGCCTTGGGAACATTGGTTATACTCACATATATTTTACGTCAAGGATAATATATTTTATCCTTTTGTAACAAGTTGCCCGTCTAGCTCAGTCGGTAGAGCGCAAGGCTCTTAACCTTGTGGTCGTGGGTTCGAGCCCCACGGTGGGCGATGTTATTTTTTTGGCGGTCTGCCTCGGCTGTGTGGGTCTGGTAGGCTCATTTTTTTGACGTCTGGGTCGACTGTGCGTGGCCCAATTGTTATTCTGCGGTCTGGGCCTAGTGGGCTCATTCTTTTCGCAGTCTGGCTCGGCTGTGTAGTACTAGTTGTGCTTGTACAATTTTTTTCCAAAACAAAAGGGCGAACTGAGACGAGCATACAATAACAGAACATAATATCAATGGAACCGAAGATAATATGAATGGAGAAAATTGAATGTTGGGTTGCCGCTGTTATGTACAACAATGATGAAGAATAGCTATGAACAAATCTCGCCGGGGCACGATTACAGGCCCCAGACCTAATGGAACAATGTTCCTGTGTGGGACTATCCAGACTCTGCTACTGAGAAAAAAACTTGCGTCACATTGGCATCCAACCCCTGGGCGATGGGTTTCGGGAGACGCCGTCGCGAGCTCGATTTTTTCTCCCTTTTCCGTTTCACGGAGGGCTTCTTTGTCGGAGGAGCTTTCCTGCTACCTACCCGGACATTCGCGTGCGTCACAGCCGCCGCCAAAGGGGGCATCCTACCAGATGCAATCATCTGCTCCAGTAGCTCCCTGTGGTATACCTGGTGCCAATGTAAACAGCAACAGATGTAGTTGTGAGCTTAACATGCACTACCGGTAGGAGTGCACCCAAAATAAAGGGCCACTTGCCTTTTATTTTACTTGTGCACTAACTGTGAGGCAGCCGTGCAACGAAAAAAAAGAAAGGTGCGGGAGGACCGGGTGACATAACGGATTGTGGGGGCAATACCTGAACGACAAAGTTGCGCCTTTCGCAGTCCATGAACATCTCAGGCATCCAGCCAACTCTAGCCCTGATTTTGTCCCGGACCGTGCTGAAACTGATCTGGTCCCTGGAGGTGAAGCGATCAACCTCATTGAACCATACGCACGTGAACAGGTTCGTGATGGGGATGTGCTCTCTGATGATCACACAGCCTTCGGGGACATCTGCACGCGGAGCAAAGGGATTTCAGCAAAAAAACCGAAGCGCTTTTACCGTAATCTGATGAGATCACTGACCGCTTGTGATGGGAAGCTTAGCAGAAGAATAATGCGTTAGGCCCTCGTTTCTGTAGAACTCTATTTGGTAATCGATTGACGCGTTGTCGTACTTTCCAGCAGCTTTGTTCGCTTCTGCTTCTTCAAACACATCAAAGCGTTTGTAATGCCGAGAGATTGCAAAAGTGGTATTCTTCCTCCAAAGGAACCTAACAGGTAGAGTGAGAAATCAGATTACTCATTATCACTTACAGCAGCCCAACTTTCATGGATCAGTCAAATAAATGTCGTACTACAATGATGGGATACAGATGCAACAAAACCCTACCACAGATCCAAATTTGCTGGGACCAGTTCACGATAGCATTGGCACTAAGAAATTGAAGTGAAGTTGCTAGGGTGCAAGACAGCCCCAAATTCATTTACCTCAATTTCACAGGTCATATATCTTCTCCAGATTTTCTCTTTTAAGAATAGTTATAGAACCATCAAAATGTAGGACATTACAAGTAAAGCTCTCTACATCAAGAATACCTCTCAAGCAGGAGATAGGGATCCACAACAAGCTCAAGTTTTGCATCTATCCAAACTGAAAATCTCACATTTGGAAAAAGCCTATGGAGCAGAAGTTTTGGAATCTGCACAGATAAGCATTTGTCCATTTAACTTGATCAAAACAATGTACAGATAAGGAGGTAACCACAGCTGATGCAAATAAAAAATACATTTCCTGCAATCAAACTACCACTAAAGTTAATGAAACTAAAAGCTATATATAGAAGAATCTTCAGACATATGAAAGGAATTACTTTAAACGACACATAGAAAACACATAAGAGGTGAAATTTATGCCTTCTCTCATGATAAGTTGCCTCAACTATTGAATCATATAATAGTTGCCTACTCGAAAACAAATATAAGTTACAGAAGCTAAGTCAAAGCAAAAGAACATCTAACAAAAATCAATTATATAGGCCACCATATGTTGAGTATCTATGAGACAGACATGATGGATAAGACAAGAGCATAATTTGCATAGTAGCTCCCTCAATAAGTTTGACAAGCATACAGACTATCAATTTATCCAAGCACTTAAGTAATCCCAAATTTCTTATGATGTTCTAAGATATGGCTATAATAAAAAAACTAGTGCCATTAATGTATAAATTATATGAACATTGTAGTTCTTTCTGTTTCAAAAGAAGCTTCACTGTGTTTAGGTTAGGTGGTATTTTGATATGAGATTCATATTCATTAGGTATAAATGACGAAAACCATTAACTTTTTGTTGATTCTTGAAATGGATGCTGATAATAGAAACACAAATCACAAGGAAAATTTGTTGATTATCACAATTTATAAGATAAGCACCTTTCCCGTACGCCTTGGGTCTTCATAAGGGAGGTTTCGGACAACCACCAGCCTCCACAGTCCAACTTTATTATTGTTGTACAGAGAACTAGAATTCTTGACATAAGCCTCTGTTTCTTCATCTACAAACATATAAAAGCATGCATTTGCCTTTGAAAAATCACTGATGTTCCTCGGATGCTGAATCATATCATAATTTCCTGAGCGGTGGTATACAATAGTGAGCAGAGAAATTCATTGCAATCACAGTGATCAGTGAAGACCTTTTTTAGGGCAAATAGTGGATACTATTAGCGAAAAGTGATGCATACCAAAAATAGCAGAAGCTACGACTAGATCGTGGCATTGCTCCATCTCTAGCAGATCGTCATCCTTGATATCGAATCCAGTACCTTGGCCAGGCTTCTTTCCTCTGACAAAGCTGATAGAGATAGTATAGAACATTCACTTCAGTATTCACGTCTGAAATTACATTTATTTTAAATAAGTATGAATTTAGTACAAGGGATGCATGTAACCTACCCGCAGTGGACAGTCATTGACTCATTAATGTTGAAAGAATCGTTTCTCTGATCCAGGGATGGATGCCCTCCAAATCCAGATCCCTGATTTGATAAATTTGCAGTAACACCATCTTCTGATACATAGTTTAAGTCCTTTAGGACAGGTGATGGTGAAGCTTGTAGGGGCATCAAGGCAAATGCCTGGTCCACGGAAACATAGCAAACAGGGCATGCTACAGAGGGAAATGAGAAATAGATAACATGATCAGTGATTAATGATTATTTACAAATTATTTTTGCAATGCTAGTGAAAAAAAATCAAAAAGCAACTCTTACGCCGGGGTCCAGTGCGTTTCTTATCAACCAGGGGAGGAGGAACTGAGAAACCTTCACAAGGATGTGTGAAGTTTGCAAATGAAAGATGAAGCCGATTTGGAAAATCAATTTTGTTGACAACACTGGTGGACTCTTGGTTTCCAGACATCATTAGAGGTCGTGTTCTGCTGGGATACACTGACTTCTGTATGGCATTTGGGACTTCGTAATTATTTACAATACTAGTTGAATTGGCGTCATCTGAAACAAAGTTATGAGGAAAACAGTCAGTGCCTATACTAATTTCTAACTACAAGGCACATTCCAGTTGAAAACGCATGTTTGACAATTCTTGGGGACATTGTCTACTCGTTAACAAAAGGCATACAGCACGAGCAGGAAACTGAAATGACCATATATGGCTTGGATCAGCATACAGGACGGCCACCTCAATTAACAACAAAATCGATTGCTAAAGGCCATGCAAATGCAATAGGCACAAGCTCTACTCCACCACCTGATTTCTCAAAAAAAAACAGAGACCAAAATCATCTCAGAGCAAAGTCTCAAATCATTCGAAACATATCGATTGGCAGTTCTTCCGCGCCATGAAACATAATTGACCGAACAAAAAAAAATGATCCACTAGTTCACAGACTCACAGTAGACCAAGTCATTGGCTACAACATCCAATTATCCACGATGACACAGCACTATGACGTGAGATCTGACAAGGGGGTCGTCACACGATCAGCGCGGCAAGTATGTAATGTACCTCTAAAAGTATGCACACACATTGTTCCCCGTTGTTTAAAACACAACAAACCAGTTCAAATCCTGTAAACGCCAGCAGCATGACCCCAGCAAGCACAATGATAATCTTCTAAGCTAAAAGTGACCCGCAACACAAGGACCAGACCTGCGAACAGAGCGCCAAAGGCGCGCAGAAGCAGCAGCAGCAGCATTAGGGGAGAGGAGAGGAGACCAGGGAGCTAGCGGGGGTGGGCCAGCGGACCTTTGACGACGGCGAAGAGGGAGCAGAAGAGAGCGGCGGACGCGACGGCGAGCAGCAGCAGGACGCCGGTCCTGCGGCGTCCGACCAGCCGCAGCGCGCGGTGCAGGCGCTCCTTCTCCACGCGCAGCGTGCGGCAGGCGGTGGCGCCGGCCTTCCTCCCGCCGCTGCCGACGACGGCGGCGGCCGCGAGGGAGCCGTAGCTCCCGGACCGCAGGCCCAGCGAGGCCGCCGAGCCGGTCATCGCCGGCGCGCCGCTGTCATCCCGATCGCCGGACCGTGGGGCCGGGGCCCGCGAGATCCCGCGCCGGGAGCGCGAGGTTCTGCGGCGGCGGCGGCGGCGGCGGCGATGCGATGGCCGCGGGTGGGAACCAGATCACACGGGGAGCGAACCGAGGCGGGGTACTTGACGCGCTGGGCTGGGAGGGTGGGATCGGAGGCAGAGTTGGGTGGGGGTTAGAAGCGCGGCGGCGCGGTTTGCCTGTATGGAGTCGGAGAGCGAGCGGGCAGTGGAGCCGGGGAGAGTAGAGCTCGTGATGCGATGCGATTTTGCGCGTGCAGTGCCAGGCGAGGCGAGGCGAGGCGAGACGGACGACGGCGCTCGCGCCTGCGGGGCGGTTGCTTCCAAGTTCCAAATACGGCTTCGCCTCGCCGTCGCCACTGTCCACGGCCGACTGGCTGTCTGGCTGACTGCCGCTTACTGCGACTAATGAATACGGAGTACACTGACCCGCCAACAAATAAACGCGGCCGCCGGGTGATATGGGGACGTCAGCGAGACGACTACGACGCACCGGCCGGCCGATCTGCGGCTGGAAGCGTTTATTTCCGTCGGTGCGATGGCGAGGAGGGCCTGTGGGAGGGTGAGCAGTGCACGTTTACATACACGTCTGATGATGCCGGAGCTGGAGCTATAGCATATTAGCATTTCCTATTGCTAAAGTCCTCGCAAACAGCCGTCGATGTCTCGTGCCTTTTTTTTCACATTGCGGTCGTGGTTAGTTGTATATTTAGGGTCTGTTTAGTTCACGGCTAATTGTGTCACACTATGTCTAAGGTTAGTCGTATGAATTGAAGAACTAACCTTAGGCAGAAAAGTTAGGCAAAGTGTGGCAAGTTAGGTAGTAAATCAAATAGGCTTTTAAGGCTTTGAAATTGTCATAATTTTATGTCACACTTATTTAAGGTTAGATGTTTAAATTTTGCGGTACATATAAGCATGTCTAAGAGAATATTATCATATTTTTGTTCATCATTGACAAATGAGATCTATACAATATGAGAAAAATCTTGACACAACTATGATACAAAACAAACACATATCTAGCTCAATCAAACACATCTAATCTTAAATATGACAAATCGTGATAAGTGAGACAATCAACCAAACATGCCATGTGTGTCTCTCTCTTAGAGAGTCTCTAGTAAATATCATATCTCATTGTGTAATTTGCAATCGTAGATCCTCTATTTTACTCGATGTGAAACGACGTTTCAGCCTTTGGTTCATTCATGGATCCATCGGCTCGCGTCGAGTGCGCATGCATGGACTAGTGTAACGAAATCGCATCACGTGCACGTTCGAAAGAAGGCAGGACAGGCTGCTGCGGTACCACAAACCGCTACAGCTCCACGCTACGGTCCCTAACGTACACATACATATCCTGTCGTCTACCAACCAAGCAACCCCTGGGTGCATGCACGTGAGTACGCTCTCCACGGATGTGATATTCCTCGGTATCCTTGTTCTTGCAACCGTCGTCCATGGACCCTGTCGTACGTGGGGACCACACGTCAGTGGCTCCTCCGCACGTCAGAGGACCTCGTCTCCGGACCTTGCATTGATATTTGATAGAACAGCGAGGCATAAATGGGTATTTGTTTTCGTTCGATTTCGTTCAAGTAAAGTTTAGTCTCTGTCACATTAAATACTTAAATAATAATTACATGGATAAATACTAAAAGACGAGATAGATTTATTAAACATAATTAACCTATATACAATACTCGTAATTGATATTCTGACGCGGAATAAACTTTAGTAGGAGAAATCAAATACCCTCTAACATTTTTATTAGTGCTTTACAGTTTACTTTGTTCGTGATAGAAAAGAGAGGACTACTAAGGGCTTGTTCGGTTATTCCCAATACACATGGATTGGATGAGACTGGAAAAAATTGAGAAGAAGTTTGACTTGTTTGGGATTAAAATCTATCCAATCTCACTCTGTCGGGGACCATAATTAGGGGTACCCTCAAGGCTCCTAATTCTCAGCTGGTAACCCCATCAGCATAAAGATGCAAAGGCCTGATGGGTGCGATTAAGTCAGGGATCAGTCCATTCGAGGGACTCGATCACGCCTCGCCCGAGCCCAGCCTCGGACAAGGGCAGCCGACCCCAAAGGATTTCCGTCTCGCCCGAGGCCCCCCTCCAGCGGCGAATATATTTCCGGCTCGCCCGAGGCCCTGTCTTCGCCAAGAAGCAACCCTGACCAAATCGCCGCACCGACCGCCCAAATCGCAGGAGCATTTAATGCAAAGGTGGCCTGACACCTTTATCCTGACGCGCGCCCCCCAGCCGGCAGAGCCGAAGCGACCGCCGTCACTTCGCCACTCCACTGACCGGCCTGACAGAAGGACAGCGTCGCCTGCACCACTCCGACCGCGGTGCCACTTGACAGGGTGAGACTGACAGGCAGTCAGGCCCGGCCGAAGGCACCATAGGAAACTCCGCTCCGCCCGACCCAGGGCTCGGACTCGGGCTAAGTCCCGGAAGACGGCGAACTCCGCTCCGCGCGACCCAGGGCTCGGACTCGGGCTAAGTCCCGGAAGACGGCGAACTCCGCTCCGCCCGACCCAGGGCTCGGACTCGGGCTAAGTCCCGGAAGACGACGAACTCCGCTCCGCCCGACCCAGGGCTCGGACTCGGGCTAAGTCCCGGAAGACGACGAACTCCGCTCCGCCCGACCCCAGGGCTCGGGCTCCGCCCTGGCCTCAGCTGACGGCCTCCGCCTCGCCCGACCCAGGGGCTCGGACTCGACCTCGGCCACGGAAGGCAGACTCGACCTCGGCCACGGAAGACAGACTCGACCTCGGCTTCGGAGGAGCTTCCACATCGCCCAGCCTAGGGCGCAGACCCGCCACGTCAACAGGAGGCGCCATCATCACCCTACCCCGAGCTGACTCGGGCCACAGGGAACAAGACCGGTGATAGTCGCCTAGAGGGGGGTGAATAGGGCGAAACTGAAATTCTCAAAAATAATCACAACTACAAGCCGGGTTAGCGTTAGAAATATAATCGAGTCCGCGAGAGAGGGCACAAAACAAATCGCAAGCGAATAGTGAAGTGAGACACGCGGATTTGTTTTACCGAGGTTCGGTTCTCTCAAACCTACTCCCCGTTGAGGAGGCCACAAAGGCCGGGTCTCTTTCAACCCTTCCCTCTCTCAAACGGTCCCTCGGACCGAGTGAGCTTCTCTTCTCAAATCAAAGTCGGGAATAAAACTTCCCCGCAAGGGCCACCACACAATTGGTGCCTCTTGCCTTGATTACAATTGAGTGTTGATCACAAGAGCAAGTGAGAAAGAAAAGAAGCAATCCAAGCGCAAGAGCTCAAAAGAACACGGCAAATCTCTCTCTCTAATCACTAAAGCCTTTTGTGGAATTGGAGAGGATTTGATCTCTTTGGTGTGTCTAGAATTGAATGCCTAGCTCTTGTTAGTGGTTGAGAAGTGGAAAACTTGGATGCAATGAATGGTGGGGTGGTTGGGGTATTTATAGCCCCAACCACCAAACTTGACCGTTGGCTGGGCTGTTTGTTCGATGGCGCACCGGACAGTCCGGTGCCCCCGCCACGTCACCAGTGCCGTTGGAAATCGACCGTTGGAGTTCTGACTTCTGGGCCCGCCTTGATGTCCGGTGGCGCACTGGACATGTACTGTAGAGTGTCCGGTGCGCCAGCATGGGCGTGCCTGATCTCTGCGCGCGCTGGCGCGCAATAAATGCGCCGCAGGTAGCCGTTGGCGCCTGAAGTAGCCGTTGCCCCGCAGATGCACCGGACAGTCCGGTGCACACCAGACAGTCCGGTGAATTATAGCGGAGCGGCTGGAGTGAAAACCCGAGGTTGGCGAGTTCCTGAGGACGACCTCCCTTGGAGCACCGGACACTGTCCGGTGTACACCGGACAGTCCGATGAATTATAGCGGAGTGGCCTCTGGAAATTCCCGAAGGTGGCGAGTTCGAGTTGGAGTCCTCTGGTGCACCGGACATGTCCGGTGGTGCACCGGACACTGTTCGGTGGCACACCGGACAGTCCGGTGTGCCAGACCAGAGGTGCCTTCGGTTACCTCTTTGCTCTTTCGTTGAACCCCACCCTTGGTCTTTTTATTGGCTAAGTGTGAACCTTTAGCACCTGTATAACTTATACACTAGAGCAAACTAGTTAGTCCAAAGATTTGTGTTGGGCAATTCAACCACCAAAATTATTTAGGAACTAGGTGTAAGCCTGATTCCCTTTCAATCTCCCCCTTTTTGGTGATTGATGCCAACACAAACCAAAGCAAATATAGAAGTGCATAATTTGAACTAGTTTGCATGATGTAAGTGTAAAGGTTGCTTGGAATTGAGCCAATATAACTACTTACAAGATATGCATGGATTGTTTCTTTCTTATTTAACATTTTGGACCACGCTTGCACCACATGTTTTGTTTTTGCAAACTCTTTTGTAAATCCTTTTCAAAGTTCTTTTGCAAATGGTCAAAGGTAAATGAATAGGATTTTGCAAAGCATTTACAAGATTTAAAATTTTCTCCCCCTGTTTCAAATGCTTTTCCTTTGACTAAACAAAACTCCCCCTAAAGGAGATCCTCCTCTTAGTGTTCAAGAGGGTTTTGATATATCATTTTTGAAATACTACTTTCTCCCCTTCTTGAACTTAATAAGATACTAATTGAAAAATATTCTTAGAAAACACTAAGTTTTTGAAATCGGTGGTGGTGCGGTCCCTTTGATTTGGGCTCATACTCTCTCCCCCTTTGGCATGAATCGCCAAAAACGGAATTATTAGAGCCCTAGAAGTAATGACTTCCTCTTTGGTCATAAACAAATGAGTTAAGATTATACCAAAGATGAAGTCCTTTTGTTCTCTCCCCCAAAGATGGAGAGTGGCTTGGAGCGACGGCGAAGGATGGGTTGCGGAGTGGAAGCCTTTGTCTTCGCCGAAAAAAAACTCCAATTCCCTTTCAATATACCTATGACTTGATTTGAAATAGACTTGGAAACACATTAGTCATAGCATATAAAAGAGATATGATCAAAAGTATATAAATGAGCTATGTGTGCAATCTAACAAAAGAAGTTGCGGGAATCAAGAATATTGAGCTCATGCCTAAGTTTGGTAAAAGTTTGTTCATCAAGTGGCTTGGTAAAGATATCGGCTAATTGATCTTTAGTATTAATGTAAGCAATCTCGATATCTCCCTTTTGTTGGTGATCCCTAAGAAAATGATACCGAATGGCTATGTGCTTAGTGCGGCTATGCTCGACGGGATTGTCAGCCATTTTGATTGCACTCTCATTATCACATAGCAAAGGAACTTTGGTTAATTTGTAACCATAGTCCCGCAGGGTTTGCCTCATCCAAATTAATTGCGCGCAACAATGACCTGCGGCAATGTACTCGGCTTCGGCGGTTGAAAGAGCGACCGAATTTTGCTTCTTTGAAGCCCAAGACACCAAGGATCTCCCCAAGAACTGGCAAGTCCCCGATGTGCTCTTCCTGTTAATCTTACACCCCGCCCAATCGGCATCCGAATAACCAATTAAATCAAATGTGGATCCCCGAGGGTACCAAAGCCCAAACTTAGGAGTATAAGCCAAATATCTCAAGATTTGTTTTACGGCCGTAAGGTGGGATTCCTTAGGGTCGGATTGGAATCTTGCACACATGCAAACGGAAAGCATAATGTCCGGTCGAGAAGCACATAAATAGAGTAAGGAACCTATCATCGACCGGTATACCTTTTGATCCACGGACTTACCTCCCGTGTCGAGGTCGAGATGCCCATTTGTTCCCATGGGAGTCTTGATGAGCTTGGCATCCTTCATTCCAAACTTGGTTAGAATGTCTTGAGTGTACTTTGTTTGACAAATGAAGGTGCCCTCTTGGAGTTGCTTCACTTGAAATCCTAAGAAATACTTCAACTCCCCCATCATAGACATCTTGAATTTCTGTGTCATGATCCTACTAAATTCCTCACAAGTAGATTCGTTAGTAGACCCAAATATGATATCATCAACATAAATTTGGCATACAAACAAATCATTGTCAAGAGTTTTAGTGAATAGAGTAGGATCGGCCTTGCCGACTTTGAAGCCATTAGCGATAAGGAAATCTCTAAGGCATCCATACCATGCTCTTGGGGCTTGCTTGAGCCCATAAAGCGCCTTAGAGAGCTTATAGACATGGTTAGGATACTCACTGTCTTCAAAGCCGGGAGGTTGCTCAACATAGACCTCTTCCTTGATAGGTCCATTGAGGAAGGCACTTTTCACGTCCATTTGATAAAGCTTAAAGCCATGGTAAGTAGCATAGGCTAATAATATGCGAATTGACTCAAGCCTAGCTACGGGTGCATAGGTTTCACCGAAATCCAAACCTTCGACTTGGGAGTATCCTTTGGCCACAAGTCGAGCTTTGTTCCTTGTCACCACACCATGCTCATCTTGCTTGTTGCGGAAGACCCATTTGGTTCCTACAACATTTTGGTTAGGACGTGGAACTAAGTGCCATACCTCGTTCCTTGTGAAATTGTTGAGCTCCTCTTGCATCGCCACCACCCAATCCGAATCTTGTAATGCTTCCTCTACCCGGTGTGGCTCAATAGAGGAAACAAACGAGTAATGATCACAAAAATGTGCAACACGAGATCTAGTAGTTACCCCCTTATGAATGTCACCGAGAATGGTGTCGACGGGGTGATCTCGTTGGATTGCTTGGTGGACTCTTGGGTGTGGCGGCCTTGGTTGTTCGTCCTCCTTGTCTTCATCATTTGCATCTCCCCCTTGATCGTTGCCGTCATCTTGAGGTGGCTCATCCTTTTGATCCTCTCCTTCATCAACTTGAGCCTCGTCCTCATTATGGGTTGGTGGAGATGCTTGCGTGGAGGAGGATGGTTGATCTTGTGTATTTGGAGGCTCTTCGAATTCCTTAGGGCACACATCCCCAATGGACATGTTCCTTAGCGCGATGCACGGAGCCTGTTCTTCACCTATCTCATCAAGATCAACTTGCTCTACTTGAGAGCCGTTAGTTTCATCAAACACAACGTCACAAGAAACTTCAACAAGTCCTGAAGACTTGTTAAAGACTCTATATGCCCTTGTGTTTGAGTCATATCCTAGTAAAAAGCCTTCTACAGTTTTAGGAGCAAATTTAGATTTTCTACCTCTTTTAACAAGAATGAAGCATTTGCTACCAAAAACTCTAAAATAGGAAATGTTGGGCTTTTTACCGGTTAGGAGTTCATAGGATGTCTTCTTGAGGATTCGGTGTAGATATAACCGGTTGATGGCGTAGCAAGCGGTGTTGACCGCCTCGGCCCAAAACCGATCCGGTGTCTTGTACTCATCAATCATGGTTCTAGTCATGTCCAAAAGAGTTCGATTCTTCCTCTCCACTACACCATTTTGTTGTGGCGTGTAGGGAGAAGAGAACTCATGCTTGATGCCCTCCTCCTCAAGGAAACCTTCTATTTGTGAGTTCTTGAACTCCGTCCCATTGTCGCTTCTAATTTTCTTGATCCTTAAGCTGAACTCATTTTGAGCCCGTCTCAAGAATCCCTTTAAGGTCTCTTGGGTATGAGATTTGTCCTGCAAAAAGAATACCCAAGTGAAGCGAGAATAATCATCCACAATAACTAGACAGTACTTACTCCCGCCGATGCTTATGTAAGCAATCGGGCCGAATAGGTCCATGTGTAGGAGCTCCAGTGGCCTGTCGGTCGTCATGATGTTTTTGTGTGGATGATGGGTACCAACTTGCTTTCCGGCTTGGCATGCGCTACAAATCCTGTCTTTCTCAAAATGAACATTGGTTAATCCTAAAATGTGTTCCCCCTTTAGAAGCTTATGAAGATTCTTCATCCCAACATGGGCTAGTCGGCGGTGCCAGAGCCAACCCATGTTAGTCTTAGCAATTAAGCATGTGTCGAGTTCAGCTCTATCAAAATCTACCAAGTATAGCTGACCCTCCAACACACCCTTAAATGCTATTGAATCATCACTTCTTCTAAAGACAGTGACACCTACATCAGTAAATAGACAGTTGTAGCCCATTTGACATAATTGTGAAACGGAAAGCAAATTGTAATCTAAAGAATCTACAAGAAAAACATTGGAAATAGTATGGTCAGGTGATATAGCAATTTTACCCAATCCTTTGACCAAACCTTGATTTCCATCCCCGAATGTGATAGCTCGTTGGGGATCTTGGTTTTTCTCATATGAGAACATCTTCTTCTCCCCAGTCATGTGGTTTGTGCACCCGCTATCGAGTATCCAACTTGAGCCCCCGGATACATAAACCTACAAAACAATTTTAGTTCTTGACTTTAGGTACCCAAATGGTTTTGGGTCCTTTGGCATTAGACACAAGAACTTTGGGTACCCAAACACAAGTCTTGGAGCCCTTGTGCTTGCCCCCAACATATTTGGCAACTATCTTGCCGGATTTGTTAGTCAAAACATAAGATGCATCAAAAGTTTTAAATGAAATGTTATGATCATTTGATGCACTAGGAGTTTTCTTTCTAGGCAACTTAGCATGGTGTCGGCGTTTCGAGACAGGGGGGTCCCTAAGCCGACGAGTGAGTGTGCTGCGTGCCCCAGCCCAGATGGGTCGAGCGCGTGGGCGAGCGCGAAGGGGGGAGAGGCGAGGTGGCCGGAGTCGAGCGTGAGAGAGGTGGAAGTCCCGCGGCCTTCGTGTTCGTCCCGCGCCCAGGTCAGGTGCGCTTGCAGTAGGGGGGTTACAAGCGTCCACGCGGGTGAGGGAAGCGAGCGGCCCCAAGAGAGCGCCTGTCCCGTCCTCGGTCCCGCGCGGCCAACCTTCTCTAAGAAGGCCCTGGTCCTCCCTTTTATAGTCGTAAGGAGAGGATCCAGGTGTACAATGGGGGGTGTAGCAGAGTGCTACGTGTCTAGCGGAGGGAGAGCTAGCGCCCTAGGTACATGCCAATGTGGCAGCCGGAGAGATCTGGGCACCCTGCTGGCATGATGTCGTGGCTGTCGGAGGTGCGGCGGAGCCTGGCGGAGGGACAGCTGTTGGAGCGGTCGAGTCCCTGCTGACGTCGTCCTGCTTCCGTAAGAGAGCTGGGGGCCGCCGTCGTCATAGAGCTTGTGGAGCGCCATCATTGCCCCTCCGGCGGAGCTGGCCGGATGGGACGCCGGTCTTGTTCTCCGTGACCCGAGTCGATTCGGGGTAGGATGATGATGGCGCTTCCTGTTGACGTGGCGGTCTGTGCCCTAGGCAGGGCGACGTGGGGGTTCCTCCGAAGCCGAGGTTGAGTCTGCCTTCCGTTGCCGTGGCCGAGCCCGAGCCATGGGGTCGGGCGAGGCGGAAGTCGTTCGGCCGAGGCCAGGGCGGAGTCCGAGCCCTGGGGTCGGGCGAGGCGGAGTTTCGTCGTCTTCCGGGTCTTAGCCCGAGTCCGAGCCCTGGGGTCGGGCGGAGCGGAGTTTCGTCGTCTTCCGGGTCTTAGCCCGAGTCCGAGCCCTGGGGTCGGGCGGAGCGGAGTTCGCCGTCTTCCGGGTCTTAGCCCGAGTCCGAGCCCTGGGGTCGGGCGGAGCGGAGTTCGCCGTCTTCCGGGTCTTAGCCCGAGTCCGAGCCCTGGGGTCGGGCGGAGCGGAGTTCGCCGTCTTCCGGGTCTTAGCCCGAGTCCGAGCCCTGGGGTCGGGCGGAGCGGAGTTCGCCGTCTTCCGGGTCTTAGCCCGAGTCCGAGCCCTGGGGTCGGGCGGAGCGGAGTTCGCCGTCTTCCGGGTCTTAGCCCGAGTCCGAGCCCTGGGGTCGGGCAGAGCGGAGTTCGCCATCTTCCGGGTCTTAGCCCGAGTCCGAGCCCTGGGGTCGGGCGGAGCGGAGTTCACCGTCTTCCGGGTCTTAGCCCGAGTCCGAGCCCTGGGGTCGGGCGGAGCGGAGTTCGCCGTCTTCCGGGTCTTAGCCCGAGTCCGAGCCCTGGGGTCGGGCGGGGCGGAGTTCGCCGTGGTGCCTTTGGCAAGGCCTGACTGCCTGTCAGACTCACTCTGTCGAGTGGCACTGCAGTCGGAGTGGCGCAGGCGGCGCTGTCCTTCTGTCAGACTGGCCAGTGGAGCGGTGGAGTGACGGCGGTCACTTCGGCTCTGCCGGGGGCGCGTGTCAGGATGAAGGTGTCAGGCCACCTTTGCGTTAAATGCCCCTGCAATTTGGTCAGTCGGTGTGGCGATTTAGTCAAGGTTGCTTCTGAGCGAAGCCAAGGCCTCGGGCGAGCCGGTGATGTGTCCGCCATAAAAAGGGGGCCTCGGGCGAGACGGAAGTCTCTCGAGGTCGGCTGCCCTTGGCCGAGGCTAGGCTCGGGTGAAGCGTGATCGAGTCACTCGTGTGGACTGATCCCTGACTTAATCGTACCCATCAGGCCTTTGCAGCTTTATGCTGATGGGGGTTACCAGCTGAGAATTAGGCGTCTTGAGGGTACCCTTAATTATGGTCCCCGACAGTAGCCCCCGAGCCTCGAAGGGAGTGTTAGCACTCGCTTGGAGGCTTTCGTCGCACTTTTTTGTAAGGGGACCAGCCTTTCTCGGTTGCATTTTGTTCCGGTGGGTGCGCGCGAGCGCACCCGCCGGGTGTAGCCCCCGAGGCCTCGGAGGAGTGGTTACACTCCTTCGAGGTCTTAATACCTCGCGCAATGCTTCGGCTGGTCTGGTCGTTCCCTCATGCGAACTGGCCGTAGCCCGGGTGCACGGTCGGGGTCCAAGCTCTCGGGCTGGTATGTTGACGCTGTCAACGATTTGGCCGGAGCCGGTTTTTGCGAGAGCAGCCCCCGAGCCTCTGCACAGGGCGAGAGGGCGATCAGGGACAGACTCGACTTTTTACATACGCCCCTACGTCGCCTTTCCGCAAGGAGGAGGGGGGGAGTGCGCCATGTTACCCTCGATGGGCACCGAACATGGTGTCTCCGGTGAGCTGCAAGCGGGTAATCCGAGTGGACGTCCGTGCCCCGTTCGTTGGGGGTCGGCTAGGGGCCCAGAGGCACGCCCAAAAGTACCTGCGGGTGATTTGCCGGACCCGGTCCCCTGGCGACGGGGTCCGAGGGCTCGATGCCTCCCTCCGATGGGATTCCGTTACAAGATCGTTTCCCGCTGGTCTCGGAAATGTCCTAGGGTACCTTGGGAGCACAGCCCGAGCCTTGGTTATGTATCGAACGTACCCCTGGTCATCCCTCGCTCGGTGTCTGAGGCGACTGTGAACCCTTCGGGGGCCAGCCTTCGAACCCCTGATCAGTAATGGGCGCGGAGCCCGAGTAGCCTGAGGCGGCCATGGAACCCTTCGGGGGGCTGGCCTTCGAACCCCTGACCAGTAGTGGGTGTCGGGCCCACGCGATCTGAGGCGGCTGTTGAACCCTTCGGAGGGCCAGCCTTCGAACCCCTGATCAGTAGTGGGGGGCTCGGAGCCCGGTTCCTTCGCGGAGAAGGATCCCTTTCGGGGTATCCCCCTTTCCCGGTCCCTGTTGCAAGAGATAGAGAAAGAGGAAAACGGAAAAGGATACGAAATCGGACGACGTGGCGTACCTTTTCTGACGCGATTATTACGGCGAAGGTGAAGCGTCGTGCGCTCCTCCTGCCAGAGGCGCCGCGTGTCCCGCCGCGGAGTTAATGCGACGGGGCGAGTGGTTGGCGGGGCGGCTGTTGCGTGCGTGCGATCTGTTCGAGGAACGGGTCACGGGTGCACCGTCTCCACGCCGTGAGAGGAGGCTCTCTTGCTGTCCCAGGATGGGACGTGAGCCTGGCTGACGACGTGACTGCTGCGCCCGCCTGCCTGCCACCGCTATTACTGCCGGCCCTCTTTCGGTCGCTTTGACCGACGCGCCAGGCTGGCGCTGTTGGGTCGCCTCGAGTCGCGGCATTGGCTCCGCAACCGAAGAGGCGCGATGGTGGCACAAGTGGCGGTGCGGTTGCTTGCATGCAGCAACTGGCGCGCCGGTTGCTTGACGCGTGGGCCTGGGTTCCCAAGCTGGCGTGTCAGAAGTTGGAGAAGCGCGTCCATCTGGCGCTGTTGCATGCCACCTGCATGGCTGCCCGCCCCTTCTGCCCGTTGGTCTGGGCGGAAATGGGGGGTCGCTTGTAACTGCTGGACGGTCGTGCGCACCACGCGCGGCGGTTCGGCTTCTTCTGCCCTGAGCCGGCTTGCATGACATGCGGGACCCAGCCCCCGAGTCGCAGGGGAGGGCCTTGGAGCGTGTTGGAGAAGACTCAGCCCGTGGCGCCTGGGGGCGCACGTAGGGAGAGTTGCTTTTAAAAGGAGGGAGACTCCTTTCGGAAGGAAACCATGTCTTCTTCCTCCCTTAAGCGTCGTGTCTTCCCATCTTTCAAGCCCCCGGATGGGGGGTATCCGCCGCCTCTCCGCCTCCTCGTTGGAGGAACGCAACTCCATGGGAGTTGGTACCTCTCAGCCATCGTTCGGCTTCAAGGATATTCATCACGCAGCCTGGCCACGCTCCGCCACCGGTGGCCACCCAAGATGGTGACCTCTAGTTCGACGGTGGGGGAAGCGGGCCAGGCCGCGGCCTCTACTCCTCCCTCGGCCTCAAGGATCTTCGTCATCCAGGCCAAGATGGAAGATGAGGCGAGTCGGGGGGCCGCCCCCGCGTGGGTCGGCTGCCCTTTTCTTCCCCCCGCGCCCGGGGGTGAAGGGCGTCCTTGAGCCCCACGGAGACTTCCTCCAGCCATGTCGGGATATGTAGGGCGCTAGTGGCCCTGGATCTCCGTCTCCCTGCCTGAATGGCTGGTTCTCGTCCTCAGCGGGGGGGAGTCCTCCTGCCGTGACACCTGCCCCAAAGCTGCTGCCTAAGCCGCTTCGCTGTCTAGGGCAGGGGTGGTTGTCGTCGCGGTTGGAACGGGCGGCAGCGAGCCGCTCATCGTTCTTCAGTTACTCCGCAGGCCTTCCCCCTCGGAGGGGGGTTGTTCGTACCTGCGGAGGTGGGAACCGGAGTTCCGTTGGTAGTGGCATCTCGAATGCCAGTGTTTTTTGTTCATTGTGGATGTCGGGGCCTGAACATGTATGTAATTTCGGCACGGAGCCGTGTTTTTTCCTCATTTTCGAGCACTAAGTCTCGCCTGTTGATTATCTGAACCGCTTTACCAAGCATGAGTCGCCCCATGTCAAGGTGACGGGTGAGGTATCCGTATCCCGGAGGCGTAGGAATCCCTCGGCCCGTTCGGCCTTGTTGTCTGGGGTTCCTCTAGCTTAGTTAAAGAGACCCCTCGGCCGCCCTTCGGTGGACCGAGGCCAGGGGTAGCGATATCAGTATGAACAGAGGCGGAGTTGGCTCGAGAATGGGAACCTGGTTGGCCGGAGCCTAGTCGTGTTGTCCGTCAGCGGAGCCGACGCCGAAGTCGATCAGTCGAGGCCTCGGGTCGGGCTGGTGCCCTTGGAAGCCGGTTGACCGAGGCCCCAGGGGTAACCGGTCGAGCCGCCTGCTCGGGCCGGATTCCCGGAGGAGTCCCTGGGCCGCGTCGCCGCCCGAGGCTGGGTCGGGCTTTGCTGAAGACGTCGTCGATGCCGAGGGTGCTACGGCTCCCTTCAGCGTGAAGACCCGAGCCTGCAGGATCAGATCATCTTGTAGCGTGTGCTTTCTGCGGCCACCGAGGCCAGAAAAAACACACCCTCGCCACGCTTGCGAAGCTGCGCCTTTTTTCCTCTTGTTTCGAGCATCTGGACTCTGTCGGTAACAGGGATGTTTGTGTGAGCGAGAGTTGCTTTTCGCGGAAGGGACGAGTGAGGTATCCGTATCCCAGAGGCGTGGGAATCCCTTGGCTCGGTCGGCCTTGCCGCTTACTCGTACTTTCACCCGTCCATGAGGCCCTGTCCCCGACTTAGTCGAGAAAGCTTGAAGGACTGCTTCGGCAGGAGAGCTTCCGAACGTGAAGACTTGTTCGGTCCACGGAGTCGCTTTATCCGAGCGCAAGTTACTTATCGCAGAAGGTGATGAGTGAGGTATCCGTATCCCGGAGGCGTAGGAGTCCCTCGGCTCGGTCAGCCTTGGCTGCTTACGTGTACTCCGTCGTTTCCAGGATCCGCTTTCCGAAGTAGTCAAGAAGCACGAAAGAAATCCTGCTAAAAAGAGATCCTTTTTCGAGGAAAAATTCGACGCAGAGGGGGTCTCCCCCCTTTTAGCCCCCGAGGGAGGGTCGGGCTTTGCCGAGGCTAAGCCGACCCTTCCTTGATGACTAAACTTTGCGTAGGTGCGAGGTATATGAACAACTTGAAAACATCTTAAGGGTAGAAGCGACGTAGCTGTTTGATGTTCCAAGCGTTACCGTAGATCTCGCCTTGATGGTTGGCCAGCTTGTATGTTCCGGGCTTCAGAACTTTGGCGATGACGAATGGCCCTTCCCAGGGGGGCGTGAGCTTGTGCCTCCCTCGGGCGTCTTGCCACAGCCGAAGCACCAGATCGCCCACCTGGAGTTCTCGGGACCGGACCCCTCGGGCGTGGTAGCGTCGCAGGGACTGTTGGTACCGCGCCGAGTGTAGTAAGGCCCTGTCCCGAGCTTCCTCCAGCTGGTCCAGCGATTCCTCTCGGCTAGCTTGGTTGCTTTGTTCGGTGTAGGCCCTCGCCCTCGGGGAGCCGTATTCCAGGTCAGTGGGCAAGATAGCTTCAGCCCCGTAGACCAGGAAAAACGGCGTGAAGCTCGTGGCACGACTCGGCGTCGTCCTTAGGCTCCAGACCACCGAGGGGAGTTCCTTCATCCATCGCTTGCCGAATTTGTTGAGGTCGTTGTAGATCCGAGGCTTGAGCCCTTGTAGAATCATGTCGTTGGCACGCTCTACTTGCCCATTCGACATGGGATGAGCCACGGCGGCCCAGTCCACCCGGATATGGTGATCCTCGCAAAAATCCAAGAATTTTTTGCCGGTGAACTGGGTGCCGTTGTCGGTGATGATGGAGTTCGGGACCCCGAAGCGATGGATGATGTTGGTGAAGAACGCCACCGCCTGCTCGGATCTGATGCTGTTCAGAGGTCGGACCTCGATCCACTTGGAGAATTTGTCGATGGCGACCAGCAGGTGCGTGTAGCCCCCAGGCGCCTTCTGCAAGGGACCGACGAGGTCCAGACCCCATACAGCGAAGGGCCAAGTGACGGGTATTGTCTGCAGAGCCTGAGCGGGCAGGTGCGTCCGCTTCGCATAGAATTGGCACCCTTCGCAGGTGCGGACAATTCTAGTGGCGTCAGCCACCGCTGTTGGCCAGTAGAAGCCTTGCCGGAAAGCATTTCCGACAAGGGCTCGGGGCGCTGCGTGGTGGCCGCAAGCCCCCGAGTGTATTTCTTGCAGCAGTTCCCGACCTTCGGCGATGGAGATGCATCGCTGGAGGATGCCCGAGGGGCTGCGATGGTAGAGCTCCTCTTCGTCGCCCAGCAAGACGAATGACTTGGCGCGTCGCGCTACCCGCCGAGCCTCGACTTGGTCGAGGGGTAGCTCTCCTCGACGGAGATATTGCAGGTACGGGGCCTGCCAATCTTGATCTGGCGTGGCCCCGCTCTGCCCTTCCTCGACGTTCAGTGCCTCACCCTCGGAGGCCGAGGGTACCTTGGGCTGTGCCGAGGGTACCTCGGGCTGTGCCGAGGGTACCTCGGGCTGAGCCGAGGGTACCTCGGGCTCGGGCGCGTCGTCGAGCTTGACGGAGGGTTGATGCAGATCCCGGGAGAAGACGTCCGGGGGGACTGTCGTTCGCCCCGAGGCTATCTTAGCCAGCTCGTCTGCGGTTTCGTTGTAGCGCCGAGCGATGTGGTTGAGCTCGAGCCCGAAGAACTTGTCTTCCAGGCGCCGAACCTCATCGCAGTAGGCCTCCATCTTTGGGTCGCGGCAGTGGGAGTTCTTCATGACTTGGTCGATGACGAGCTGCGAATCACCGCGGGCGTCGAGGCGTCTGACCCCTAGCTCGATGGCGATCCGCAATCCGTTGACCAGAGCTTCGTACTCGGCCACATTGTTGGACGCCGGGAAATGGAGGCGCAGCACGTAGCGCAAGTGCTTTCCGAGGGGCGAGATGAAGAGCAGGCCTGCGCCGGCCCCCGTCTTCAGCAGCGACCCATCGAAAAACATGGTCCAGAGCTCCGGTTGGATCGGAGTCGTTGGCAGCTGGGTCTCGACCCATTCGGCCACGAAATCCGCCAACACCTGGGACTTGATGGCCTTCCGAGGGGCGAACGAGATCGTTTCGCCCATGATTTCCACCGCCCACTTTGCGATCCTGCCCGAGGCCTCTCGGCACTGGATGATCTCCCCCAGGGGGAAGGATGACACCACAGTTACCGGATGAGACTCGAAGTAGTGTCGCAGCTTCCGCCTTGTCAGGATCACAGCATACAGCAGCTTTTGAACTTGCGGGTAGCGGATCTTAGTCTCGGACAGCACTTCGCTGATGAAGTAGACCGGCCTCTGAACGGGCAATGCATGCCCTTCCTCTTGCCTTTCGACCATAATCGCGGCGCTAACCACCTGAGTGGTCGCGGCGACGTAGACCAAGAGGGCTTCTCCGTCCGCCGGGGGCACCAAGACGGGCGCCTTTGTAAGGAGCGCCTTCAGGTTGCCGAGGGCTTCCTCGGCCTCGGGGGTCCAAGCGAAACACTCGGCCTTCCTTAAGAGGCGGTACAGAGGCAGACCTCTTTCGCCGAGGCGTGAGATGAAGCGGCTCAGGGCCGCGAGGCATCCCATGACCCTCTGTACCCCTTTTAAGTCCTTGATGGGTCCCATGCTGGTGATGGCCGCGATCTTCTCCGGGTTGGCTTCGATGCCTCGCTCGGAGACGATGAACCCTAGGAGCATGCCTCGGGGCACCCCGAAGACACACTTCTCAGGATTAAGCTTGACTCCTTTCGCCTTGAGACACCGGAATATCACTTCAAGGTCGGAGAGGAGGTTGGAGGCCTTCCTTGTCTTGACTACGATGTCATCGACGTAGGCCTCGACTGTGCGACCGATGTGTTCGCCGAACACATGGTTCATGCACCGCTGGTACGTCGCGCCCGCATTCCTCAAACCGAACGGCATGGTGACATAGCAGTACATGCCGAACGGCGTGATGAAAGAAGTCGCGAGCTGGTCGGACTCTTTCATCCGGATCTGGTGATACCCTGAGTAGGCATCGAGGAAGGACAGGGTTTCGCACCCAGCGGTGGAATCCACGATTTGGTCGATGCGAGGCAGAGGGTAGGGAACCTTCGGACATGCTTTGTTGAGACCAGTGTAGTCTACACACATCCGCCATTTCCCCCCTTTCTTCCTCACAAGCACAGGGTTGGCAAGCCATTCGGGATGGAATACCTCTTTGATGAACCCTGCTGCCATTAGCTTGTGGATCTCTTCGCCAATCACTCTGCGCTTCTCCTCGTCGAATCGGCGCAGAGGCTGCCTGACGGGTCGGGCTCCGGCCCGAATATCCAGCGAGTGCTCGGCGACATCCCTCGGTATGCCGGGCATGTCCGAGGGACTCCACGCAAAGACGTCGGCGTTCGCGCGGAGAAAGTCGACGAGCACTGCTTCCTATTTGGGGTCGAGCCCGGAACCGATCCGGACCTGCTTGGTGGTGTCGCCACTGGGGTCGAGAGGGACGGCCTTGACCGTCTCCGCTGGCTCGAAGTTGCCGGCGTGGCGCTTCACGTCTGGCACCTCCTTGGAGAGGTTCTCCAGGTCGGCGATGAGGGCCTCGGACTCGGCGAGGGCCTCGGCGTACTCCACGCACTCCACGTCGCATTCGAACGCGTGTTTGTACGTGGGGCCGACGGTGATGACCCCGTTGGGGCCTGGCATCTTGAGCTTCAAGTAGGTGTAGTTGGGGACGGCCATGAACTTCGCGTAGCATGGCCTCCCTAGCACGGCGTGGTAGGTTCCTCGGAACCCGACCACCTCGAACGTCAGGGTCTCCCTTCGGAAGTTGGAGGGTGTCCCGAAGCAGACGGGGAGGTCGAGTCGCCCGAGGGGCTGGACGCGCTTCCCAGGGATGATCCTGTGGAAGGGCGCAGCGCCTGCTCGGACGGAGGACAGATCGACGCGCAGGAGCTTGAGGGTCTCGGCGTAGATGATGTTGAGGCAGCTGCCCCCATCCATCAGGACCTTGGTGAGCCTGACATCGCCGACAACGGGGTCGACGACGAGCGGGTATTTCCCCGGGCTCGGCACATGATCGGGGTGGTCGGCCTGGTCGAAAGTGATGGGCTTGTCGGACCAGTCTAGGTAGACGGGCGCCGCCACCTTCACCGAGCAGACCTCCCGGCGCTCTTGCTTGCGGTGCCGAGCCGAGGTATTCGCCGCATGCCCTCCATAGATCATGAAGCAGTCGCGGACCTCGGGAATTCTCCTGCTAGGTGATCTTCGTTCTTGTCGTCGTCGCGGGTCCTGCCACCCTCGGCGGGTGGCCTGGCCCTGTGGAAGTGACGCCGAAGCATAACGCACTCCTCGAGGGTGTGCTTGACGGGCCCCTGATGGTAGGGGCACGGCTCCTTGAGCATCTTGTCGAAGAGGTTTGCACCTCCGGGGGGCTTCCGAGGGTTCTTATACTCGGCGGCGGCGACAAGGTCCGCGTCAGCGGCGTCGCGTTTCGATTGCGACTTCTTCTTGCCTTTCTTCTTGGCGCCGCGCGGAGCAGACGCCTCGGGAGCTTCTTCCGATGGGCGGCCCTGGGGCTGCTTGTCCTTTCGGAAGATAGCCTCGACCGCCTCCTGGCCAGAGGCGAACTTGGTGGTGATGTCCATCAGCTCGCTCGCCCTGGTGGGGGTTTTGCGACCCAGCTTGCTCACCAGGTCGCGGCAAGTGGTGCCGGCGAGGAACGCGCCGATGACATCCGAGTCGGTGATGTTGGGCAGCTCGGTGCGCTGCTTCGAGAATCGCCGGATGTAGTCCCGAAGCGGCTCCCCCGGCTGTTGCTGGCAGCTTCGAAGGTCCCAAGAATTCCCGGGGCGCACGTATGTGCCCTGGAAATTGCCAGCGAAGGCTTGGACCAAGTCGTCCCAGTTGGAGATCTGCCCCGGAGGCAGGTGCTCCAACCAGGCGCGAGCAGTGTCGGAGAGGAACAGGGGGAGGTTACGGATGATGAGGTTGTCGTCGTCCGTTCCACCCAGTTGGCAGGCAAGGCGGTAGTCCGCGAGCCACAGTTCCGGTCTCGTTTCCCCCGAGTACTTCGTGATAGTAGTCGGGGGTCGGAACCGGGTCGGGAATGGCGCCCGTCGGATGGCCCGACTGAAGGCCTGCGGACCGGGTGGTTCGGGCGAGGGACTCCGATCCTCCCCGCTGTCGTAGTGCCCCCCACGCCTGGGGTGGTAGCCTCGGCGCACCCTTTCGTCGAGGTGAGCCCGACGGTCGCGTCGATGGTGCTCGTTGCCGAGGTGGCCCGGGGCCGCAGGCGCGGTGTTGCGCGTGCGCCCGGTGTAGACCGAGGCTTCCCGCATGAATCGGGAAGTCGCGGCATGAGGTTCCGAGGGATAACCTTGCCTTCGGGAGGCAGTGCTCTCGGCCTGCCGGGCCGCAGCGCCTTCCAGGAGATTCTTGAGTTCTCCCTGGATTCGCCGACCCTCGGTGGTTGACGGCTCCGGCATCGCGCGGATGAGCATTGCTGCGGTTGCCAGGTTCTGACCAACCCCGCTGGATGCGGGCGGCGGCCTGATCCTGACATCGTTGGCGACGCGGTGATGGAGACCTTGGGGCAAGTGACGTATTTCTCCGGGCAGGGGTTGGCCCACCCATGCTTGTCCGACGTCCCGACGGATCGGCTCAAGCGCTCCTGTTCCCTCGTTGAGCCTGGCCTGCGCCTCGCGGACTTGCTCGAGTTGTGGGTCGTAACCCCCCGCCGGAGCGGGGACCACAGCTAGCTCCCGTGGGATGTCGGCGCGAGGCACCGGCCTAGGGAGATCACCGTCCTCCGGCATGCCAAGATGGTCGCCTTCGGAGGGATTCCCTAGCTCGATGTGGAAACATTCGCGGCTTGGGCCGCAGCTCTCGTCGCCAAGGCTGCGGCTTCCATCGGAACAGTCGGATAGGCAGTAGTCACATGCGGTCATGAAGTCCCGCACGGCACTGGGGTTGCCAAGTCCGGAGAAATCCCAAGCGATGCTGGGATCGTCATCTTCCTCGGACCCAGAGGGCCCGTAGGTCGAGACGTCCGTCAGTCGGTCCCAAGGCGACCGCATACGGAACCTCAGTGGGGTTGCACTCGCCTCAATGAGAACGCCCGCCAAAACGAGGTCGTTTGGCGGGTTGAGGCCGAGTCGAAATGACGCAAGATGGGAGTTAGTCGGTACCTTTTTGTCGACGAGGAGCGACGTAGTCACATCGGGGACTGGTTGCACCGTCAACTCTGGTTCGAGGGCGACGTCCTGCAGGCTTTCCGCGAGCGCGCCGGCGTCGTCTTCTTGCTCGGGGTCAGCGTGCCGCGGGGGGACGGCGCTTGCCTCCGTCTTGAACGCGAGGTCGACGTCCAGCGTGCCTTCCGTCGGGGCGTCGGGGGCGTCGATTCGCTCGACGGCCGACGAAGCGCGGCCTCCCACCTGGCCTTGACGGCCCCGCCTCCTCCTCCGTTGGCGGGGGAGAGAACGGAGCGAGCCCGAATGTTGCCCTTCCACCACGCGGGGAAGACGTCGTCGATTCCGCCGCCGGCGGGCGGGTTGTCGGCCGCCATTGTCGTAGTCGCGCGGCGGTGGAAGAAGTATCATATCGTAGCTGCCGTCGAAGGACATGAACTCAAGAGTCCCGAAATGAAGCACCGTCCCGGGCCGGAGAGGTTGCTGGAGACTGCCCATCTGGAGCTTGACGGGGAGCTGTTCGTCAGCACGCAGCAGGCCCCTACCTGGCGCGCCAACTGTCGGCGTTTCGAGACAGGGGGGTCCCTAAGCCGACGAGTGAGTGTGCTGCGTGCCCCAGCCCAGATGGGTCGAGCGCGTGGGCGAGAGCGAAGGGGGGAGAGGCGAGGTGGCCGGAGTCGAGCGTGAGAGAGGTGGAAGTCCCGCGGCCTTCGTGTTCGTCCCGCGCCCAGGTCAGGTGCGCTTGCAGTAGGGGGGTTACAAGCGTCCACGCGGGTGAGGGAAGCGAGCGGCCCCAAGAGAGCGCCTGTCCCGTCCTCGGTCCCGCGCGGCCAACCTTCTCTAAGAAGGCCCTGGTCCTCCCTTTTATAGTCGTAAGGAGAGGATCTAGGTGTACAATGGGGGGTGTAGCAGAGTGCTACGTGTCTAGCGGAGGGAGAGCTAGCGCCCTAGGTACATGCCAATGTGGCAGCCGGAGAGATCTGGGCACCCTGCTGGCGTGATGTCGTGGCTGTCGGAGGTGCGGCGGAGCCTGGCGGAGGGACAGCTGTTGGAGCGGTCGAGTCCCTACTGACGTCGTCCTGCTTCCGTAAGAGAGCTGGGGGCCGCCGTCGTCATAGAGCTTGTGGAGCGCCATCATTGCCCCTCCGGCGGAGCTGGCCGGATGGGACGCCGGTCTTGTTCTCCGTGACCCGAGTCGATTCGGGGTAGGATGATGATGGCGCTTCCTGTTGACGTGGCGGTCTGTGCCCTAGGCAGGGCGACGTGGGGGTTCCTCCGAAGCCGAGGTTGAGTCTGCCTTCCGTTGCCGTGGCCGAGCCCGAGCCATGGGGTCGGGCGAGGCGGAAGTCGTTCGGCCGAGGCCAGGGCGGAGTCCGAGCCCTGGGGTCGGGCGAGGCGGAGTTTCGTCGTCTTCCGGGTCTTAGCCCGAGTTCGAGCCCTGGGGTCGGGCGGAGCGGAGTTTCGTCGTCTTCCGGGTCTTAGCCCGAGTCCGAGCCCTGGGGTCGGGCGGAGCGGAGTTTCGTCGTCTTCCGGGTCTTAGCCCGAGTCCGAGCCCTGGGGTCGGGCGGAGCGGAGTTCGCCGTCTTCCGGGTCTTAGCCCGAGTCCGAGCCCTGGGGTCGGGCGGAGCGGAGTTCGCCGTCTTCCGGGTCTTAGCCCGAGTCCGAGCCCTGGGGTCGGGCGGAGCGGAGTTCGCCGTCTTCCGGGTCTTAGCCCGAGTCCGAGCCCTGGGGTCGGGCGGAGCGGAGTTCGCCGTCTTCCGGGTCTTAGCCCGAGTCCGAGCCCTGGGGTCGGGCGGAGCGGAGTTCGCCGTCTTCCGGGTCTTAGCCCGAGTCCGAGCCCTGGGGTCGGGCGGGGCGGAGTTCGCCGTGGTGCCTTTGGCAAGGCCTGACTGCCTGTCAGACTCACTCTGTCGAGTGGCACTGCAGTCGGAGTGGCGCAGGCGGCGCTGTCCTTCTGTCAGACTGGCCAGTGGAGCGGTGGAGTGACGGCGGTCACTTCGGCTCTGCCGGGGGCGCGTGTCAGGATGAAGGTGTCAGGCCACCTTTGCGTTAAATGCCCCTGCAATTTGGTCAGTCGGTGTGGCGATTTAGTCAAGGTTGCTTCTGAGCGAAGCCAAGGCCTCGGGCGAGCCGGTGATGTGTCCGCCATAAAAAGGGGGCCTCGGGCGAGACGGAAGTCTCTCGAGGTCGGCTGCCCTTGGCCGAGGCTAGGCTCGGGTGAAGCGTGATCGAGTCACTCGTGTGGACTGATCCCTGACTTAATCGTACCCATCAGGCCTTTGCAGCTTTATGCTGATGGGGGTTACCAGCTGAGAATTAGGCGTCTTGAGGGTACCCCTAATTATGGTCCCCGACACATGGGTTGGTTGCCTAGAGCTAGATGTCTCACCCTTATACATAAAAGCATGATTAGGGCCAGAGTGAGACTTCCTAGAATGAATTCTCCTAATTTTGCTCTCGGGATAACCGGCAGGGTATAAAATGTAACCCTCGTTATCCTGAGGCATGGGAGCCTTGCCCTTAACAAAATTAGACAATCTTTTAGGAGGGGCACTAATTTTGACATTGTCTCCCCTTTGGAAGCCAATGCCATCCTTGATGCCCGGGCGTCTCCCATTATAAAGCATGCTACGAGCAAATTTAAATTTCTCATTTTCTAAGTTGTGCTCGGTAATTTTAGCATCTAGTTTTGCTATATGATCATTTTGTTGTTTAATTAAAGCCATATGATCATGAATAGCATTAACATCAACATCTCTACATCTAGTACAAATAGATACATGCTCAACAATAGATGTAGAGGGTTTGCAAGAATTAAGTTCAACAATCTTAGCATGAAGAATATCATTTTTATCTCTAAGATCGGAAATTGTAACTTTGCAAACATCATAATCTTTAGCCTTAGCAATTAAATTTTTATTTTCTACTCTAAGGCTAGCAAGAGAAATATTCAATTCTTCAATCCTAGCAAGCAAATCATCATTATTATCTTTAGGATTGGAAGTTGAAACAATGCAAACATGAGAATCAACCTTAGCATTTAAACTAGCATTTTCATTCCTAAGGTTGTCAATCATCTCACGGCAAGTGCTTAGCTCACTAGATAATTTTTCACATTTTTCTACTTCTAGAGCATAAGCCTTTTTAACCTTAACATGTTTCTTGTTTTCTTTAATTAGACAATCCTCTTGGGAGTCCAAAAGGTCATCCTTTTCATGAATAGCACTAATCAATTCATTTAATTTTTTCTTTTTGCTCCATGTTAAGATTGGCAAAAAGAACACGTAAATTATCCTCCTTATCACTAGAAGATTCATATTTAGTGGAGGAGTTAGATTTAACCTTCTTCCGTTTGCCGTCCTTTGCCATGAGGCACTTGTGGCCGACGTTGGGGAAGAGGAGCCCTTTGGTGACGGCGATGTTGGCGGCGTCCTCGTCGTCGGAGGAGTCGCTTGAGCTTTCGTCGGAATCCCATTCCCGACAAACATGGGCATCGCCGCCCTTCTTTTTGTAGTACCTCTTCTTTTCCCTCCTCTTGCCCTTCTTGTCGTTATCCCTGTCACTGTCACTTGACAATGGACATTTTGCAATAAAGTGACCGGGCTTACCACGCTTGTAGCAAACTTTCTTGGAGCGGGATTTGTAGTCTTTCCCTCTCCTTTGCTTGAGGATTTGGCGGAAACTCTTAATGACGAGCGCCATTTCCTCATTGTCAAGCTTGGAGGCGTCTATTGGTTGTCGACTTGGGGTAGACTCCTCCTTCTTTTCTTCCGTCGCCTTGAATGCGACGGGTTGAGCTTCGGATGTAGATGGATCATCAAGCTCGTTGATCTTCCTCGAGCCTTCGATCATGCATTCAAAACTTACAAAATGCCCGATTACTTCCTCGGGGGTCATTTTAGTATATCTAGGATTACCACGAATTAATTGAACTTGAGTAGGGTTAAGGAAAATAAGAGATCTTAGAATAACTTTAACCATTTCGTGGTCATCCCACTTGACGCTCCCGAGGTTGCGCACTTGGTTCACCAAAGTCTTGAGCCGGTTGTACATGTGTTGTGGCTCCTCCCCTTTGCGAAGCCGGAACCGACCGAGCTCCCCCTCGATCGTTTCCCGCTTGGTGATCTTGGTGAGCTCATCTCCTTCGTGTGCGGTTTTGAGCACATCCCAAACCTCCTTGGCGCTCTTCAACCCTTGAACTTTGTTATACTCCTCTCTACTTAAAGAGGTGAGGAGTATTGTTGTCGCTTGAGAGTTGAAGTGCTCGATTTGGGCCACCTCATCCTCATCATAATCCTTGTCCCCTACGGATGGTACCTGTGTACCAAACTCAACAACATCCCATATACTTTTGTGGAGTGAGGTTAGATGAAATCGCATTAAATCACTCCACCTAGCATAATCTTCACCATCAAAAGTTGGTGGTTTGCCTAAAGGGACGGAAAGTAAAGGTGCATGTTTAGAAATGCGAGGATAGTGTAGGGGGATCTTACTAAACTTCTTACGCTCTTGGCGTTTAGAAGTTACGGAGGGTGCATCGGAGTCGGAGGTTGATGTTGATGAAGTGTCGGTCTCGTAGTAGACCACCTTCCTCATCCTCTTTTGCTTGTCCCCATTCCGACGCGGCTTGTGGGAAGAAGATTTTTCCTTCTTCTCTTTGTGGTGAGAAGAAGATTTCTTCTCCTTCCCTTTGTTGGAGGAGATCTTCTTTTTCTCCTTCCTCTTGGTGCGGGACTCTTCCGATGAAGTGCTCCCGTGGCTTGTAGTGGGCTTTTCGCCGGTCTCCATCTCCTTCTTGGCGTGATCTCCCGACATCACTTCGAGCGGTTAGGCTCTAATGAAGCACCGGGCTCCGATACCAATTGATAGTCGCCTAGAGGGGGGTGAATAGGGCGAAACTGAAATTCTCAAAAATAATCACAACTACAAGCCGGGTTAGCGTTAGAAATATAATCGAGTCCGCGAGAGATGGCACAAAACAAATCGCAAGCGAATAGTGAAGTGAGACACGCGGATTTGTTTTACCGAGGTTCGGTTCTCTCAAACCTACTCCCCGTTGAGGAGGCCACAAAGGCCGGGTCTCTTTCAACCCTTCCCTCTCTCAAACGGTCCCTCGGACCGAGTGAGCTTCTCTTCTCAAATCAAAGTCGGGAATAAAACTTCCCCGCAAGGGCCACCACACAATTGGTGCCTCTTGCCTTGATTACAATTGAGTGTTGATCACAAGAGCAAGTGAGAAAGAAAAGAAGCAATCCAAGCGCAAGAGCTCAAAAGAACACGGCAAATCTCTCTCTCTAATCACTAAAGCCTTTTGTGGAATTGGAGAGGATTTGATCTCTTTGGTGTGTCTAGAATTGAATGCCTAGCTCTTGTTAGTGGTTGAGAAGTGGAAAACTTGGATGCAATGAATGGTGGGGTGGTTGGGGTATTTATAGCCCCAACCACCAAACTTGACCGTTGGCTGGGTTGTTTGTTCGATGGCGCACCGGACAGTCCGGTGCCCCCGCCACGTCACCAGTGCCGTTGGAAATCGACCGTTGGAGTTCTGACTTCTGGGCCCGCCTTGATGTCCGGTGGCGCACCGGACATGTACTGTAGAGTGTCCGGTGCGCCAGCATGGGCGTGCCTGATCTCTGCGCGCGCTGGCGCGCAATAAATGCGCCGCAGGTAGCCGTTGGCGCCTGAAGTAGCCGTTGCCCCGCAGATGCACCGGACAGTCCGGTGCACACCAGACAGTCCGGTGAATTATAGCGGAGCGGCTGGAGTGAAAACCCGAGGTTGGCGAGTTCCTGAGGACGACCTCCCTTGGAGCACTGGACACTGTCCGGTGTACACCGGACAGTCCGGTGAATTATAGCGGAGTGGCCTCTGGAAATTCCCGAAGGTGGCGAGTTCGAGTTGGAGTCCTCTGGTGCACCGGACATGTCCGGTGGTGCACCGGACACTGTCCGGTGGCACACCGGACAGTCCGGTGTGCCAGACCAGAGGTGCCTTCGGTTACCTCTTTGCTCTTTCGTTGAACCCCACCCTTGGTCTTTTTATTGGCTAAGTGTGAACCTTTAGCACCTGTATAACTTATACACTAGAGCAAACTAGTTAGTCCAAAGATTTGTGTTGGGCAATTCAACCACCAAAATTATTTAGGAACTAGGTGTAAGCCTGATTCCCTTTCAACCGGCGTCCCATCTGGCTTGCTCCGCCAGATGGGCGATGATGGCGTCCCGCATACTCTGTGACGACGGCGGCTCTCAGCCCCCTTACGGAAGCAAGAGGACGTCAGCAAGGACTCGACAGCCCCGACAGCTATCCCTCCGCCAGGATCCAGCACTCCTCCGACGGCCACGACATCACACCAGCTGGGTGCCAAAATCTCTCCGGCTGCCACGACGGCATGTACTTAGGGCGCTAGCTCTCCTCCGCTAGACACGTAGCACTCTGCTACACCCCCCATTGTACACCTAGATCCTCTCCTTACGCCTATAAAAGGAAGGACCAGGGCCCTCTTAGAGAGGGTTGGCCGCGCGGGGACGAGGACGAGACAGGCGCTCGCTCGGAGCCGCTCGCTCCCTCACCCGCGTGGACGCTTGTAACCCCCTACTACAAGCGCACCCGACCTGGGCGCGGGACGAACACGAAGGCCGTGGGATTCCCACCTCTCTCACGCTGGTCTCCGGCCGCCTCGCTTTCCCCCCTTCGCGCTCGCTCTCGCGCTCGACCCATCTGGGCTGGGGCACGCGGCGGCATTCACTCGTCGGCTTAGGGACCCCCCGGTCTCGAAACGCCGACACACTCAATCCACATGGATTGAGAGCTAACCGAACAAGCCCTAACATGGGTGTCCTTTCTTATGCTCTATAGGTCACTTAAATGTCTCGTCTCTATATCTTAAATATATATTTAGTGTGACTATAGATAAGTATTATTTAGTAAATAAATCTAGATTATCACACGACTTCTAAGGGCACATATTCGTATCTAGGGTCCGCTTCTCCCACGCTTACATATTTTTTCCCAGATAGATTCTATCAGGGCGGATGCAAAGGGGAGGGGGGTTGCATCCCCGCCCGACCATGGGTTAAAAGATTAGGAGCATGTCTTCAAGCTAGTCCAAATGTCTTACTCTATTACACACATCTCGCATCAGCTACATCCACATCTAACAAGACAATCTAACTTTTTGCTATCTGTACGAAATGGATTATGGATGTCACACAAAATGCTATATTAACGACTCGGTTGTCAGTGATTGATAATTTAGTGTCATCTGTGAAGATGGTAAAAGACGAACCATATCATCGGTCTTGTTAAAATCTATGTCCTAATCCTAGCCGCCCACACCTATGCTGCCCGTTAGTCGTCGACTCGTCGTTGTCGTCAATCAACATGCACATGCATCCGTGCTTAGGCGCTAGAACGGCATACAAGGTACCAGTCATCTGTTGCCTGACCACCAGTGCCATAGTTGGTCGGCTTACTATCTCCTCTTTGATCTATTCCTCTTTGGAATCCACCACTAGATCCTATATACATGGCATATAACTAATGTAGAGCTGAGTTGCATTCACAATTATCCCGGTTAATAAGGATATATCCAACATATTATTTTGTATTTTAAAATAGAAGTTGAGTGCCTAAAATATAGACCTGAAACTCGAGCGGCAGCCCCCTGCGCCCCGGTCGGGGAGTCGGGCACCCCGCAGGCACGTACACCCGGCACTGCTGGCTCGTGAACACCGACGCCTGCCGCGACGTCTGGACTAGAAAGTAGCCGCCCGGGCCCGACTGCTCCGACACCGTCAGCGCGCGCCGCCCGTGCTTGCACCGCAAGTACATCTGCGTGCGCTCGCCGTTTGTATGTGCATGCATGCCAGTGGAGTCGGGAGTGGATGCACACGCATGCGCGGGCACCGTACTGGGCAGAAGGTCGGTCAGCATGCATGATACATGCATGTCCGTTTGCGTTGTCGTCTCAGCGGCGAAGAGGAATGCAACTAGTGAAAACTAATAGTAAAAAACACATAATAAAATCAGAACAATAGCAGCCGTTATAAATCTGTTCAAAAAATAAATAAAATCCTCACCGGCGAAGCCGAGTTGCCATCGGAGGCCGCCTCCCAAACAGAGAAGAAGATGAAGAGAAATACAGGGAAAGAAAATAAACAGTTCAAGCATTAAGATAATAGCGCGTTTTTTTTCAAACACGTGTTGGCATGTGAGGCCCGCGACTCAGAAAGAAACACACGTAGGTGTAGGACACGGACGGCGCAGTTGAAAGAAAGGGGTCATGTTGGTTTTTAGTTTTCTTCAAGGATCCGCAGAGGAGCAACGCGAGAACGGGGAAGTGGTGTGCCTTAATGGGCCTAATGGTCTAGGCCCAGAAAACCCCATAAAGGCAACGTAACTTCAGTATTGGCCCACGATGCCTCGGCCGCCCAAATTTGAACGGGACGTGTGTGCAGCTCGTACAGTGGTACTGGTGAGAGAGAGACAGACAGACACAGTTCTGTTTAAAAAAGAAGACTAAAGCTTTTTTCTATTATTAGAAAATAGAAAAGAAACCCACGTAGCCGTACGAGTTCATGGCGCGATGATTGATGGCATCCATATATTCCAATGGAAGCGCATGCGCGTGCGCGTGCCCCGTTGCTATCGGAGCCCTGACCTTTTCCTCCGGCGGGGCTCGCGGAAATGCATTCCTTCAATCCACCTATCACTAGCGCCTCTTGTACACGCAAGCTATACTGGAGAGAAGGGGTTGTTGCACGTTTTCTGTTGCTGCACGCCTGACAACTAGTTCTTCCATCCTGTCCTGAAATTCAAAGAAAAATTTAGGTTATCTACAATCAAACAATTGTAAGTTTGCACGAGTAAAAGTACGTCTACCATGTCAAAAAGGTAAATCCTAACAATAGTTTGATAATATATTTAAGGAAGCACATTCAATAATCTAGATATTATACTTCATTTGTTCGTGTTGGGGGTGTGATCTCTACAGCTACTAGTCATCAGTGACCGGATTAGACTAAATCAACTATCCATCTCCTTAAACGGGCCTTGATTGAGAGGGCCCACGAGGCACGCTGACCTCGGTTGGAGCCCCCAGTCACACGACGATATATATATAGGACTAAGAGGTTGCACGAAAGACTAACGCTAGTACCTCGCCCCAAAACTCTAATCCCTACAGAGACTCCTATCGCCTAAGCGTCGGAGTGTCTAGAAGCGCGACAACCCACAACCGTTCGGATCCCGATGCCTGAAGCTCCTCTGCAAGGCAACAAAATGACGATGACAATAACGACAAATCTCCAACAACAATAAAGGTGTGTTTCCGAACAGATCTACTCGTCATCGAGATATTCTAGTTCACGGATTGGTATTCTAGGGACTTAGTAATCGATCTTAGGCACCATAGAATCTATCATATCGATCAATCAACATACTCATGCATGCAATCAACATTTATTCAACATTAAACAGACTAATTGTCTGTTGGGTGATTTAATAGATCATGGGGTAAGTAAAAAAATACAAAGGAGAGACATATAGATATATGTGCTGTAATAGTGAATGAATATTGTCACGGTCATCAAGGCGCTTATAATTTCATAGCTAAGCCACATAACAGTATTTAATGTTAAGATTCCTTAGCTATAAAGTGTGGAACAACAATGTCAACATGCATGCCATCTAAACAATTGTGCTCCTCTATTTAGATCAATGTTCGTTAATCGTAACTAGGAATGGTAAAGCGCTCTAAATTTTGTACTATAAAAATAAGGATTGGATTAGGACTGGTCTATATTTCTATTCATTTTTAATTAAAATTAATTAAGAGCTCAAATAAATTGTGAAAAACATTTGAATTGTGATCTATTACCACCACTAATCGTAACACATACCCAAATATATAAGAACCGCTGCCTCAAGTTAAAAATATACAAATACATGAACATTGATGCAGCTGGTTTTGAAATTTTCTTCGTCTTATGATTATAGAAAATGTTAACAGGCTTACTACATGTCTACAATTACAACATTGATGTGCAGTACCACAGCAGCTGGCGTTCATTTTAAATTTACTCTTTTCAACTTATTTCACCCTCAGCTTCTTAGCTAGCTATGTACATTAATTAATCTTTACTACTACTTAAGCCAGCAGTGTAGGCGTCCACATTTTTTTGGTTCTGCCTCGCTCCTCCAGCCGCGTCTCGCTCCCCCGCAGCGTCGGCTCCCATGGCTGTGCGACGCGAGATTGACTCCCTTTCCTTGCGCGAAGGAGATCGAGCCCACAAATCGCGCTCCCGTGTGCCCCGCGTGGCCCGCTCCCCTCCCCCAGTCGCGTCCCGCTCCCCCCGTAGCTCTGCCCCACCGCGCACCCGCCGCCGCAATCCGCGCCCGCATCCCACCATCCCCGTGCGACCCCTTCACCGTGATGCTCGCCCACGCATGATAGAAGGCACGCCCGCATCTCGATTCTCACCAACCCCGCCCCGCCACCGCAATCTTCGCCTCTCACTGACTTCGATGGAAGGCGTACCGCTCGCCCTCACCTGCCCGCGACGCTCACCCCTCCCCATTGCTGGGGCCAGGTAAGGATCATTTCCACCATCGCAAACCACTGCCCCCGCAAAACGGCGTCGTCATCCGCCGTCCTGCTCGTCCCTAACCACCGCCCGCAGATGGATTCCACTCCCCCACCGCGCACAGCTCCACGCATCTCGTGAACGCAGCGTCCCGCTGGCGGATAAGCACGCAGCGGCTCACCATGCCTGGGTCGCCAACAAACCCATGCCTCTCCTTCTCATCCCCACCTGCCAGTGTAGGAGAAGAGGACGGAGGTTAGCAGATCTCGTTGCGCTTCCATCGAACGACGACATTCACAGGAGGAGCGGTACCTGTTTGCCTATGCGAACGACGACGTAGGGATCGCTGGATCAGAGGTCGCGGACGGCGAGGTTCACCCCCTCACCACGTGCAGCTTCAGCAGCCCAACGAGATGGTCCAGCATGGGGATTTCCCTCTTCTTCACCACTGAGTTCTCTCTTCTCTGACTACTATATATTCATCCAAGCAGATCTCGTCGCGCTGGTGGAGATGGCCGAAGCCGCGGAGTGCGAGGAGGAGCGGGACCTGTTTGCCGATGCGAATGACGACGTAGGGATCGCTGGATTGGAGGTCGCGGATGGCGAGGTTCACCCCCCTCACCACGCGCAGCTTCAGCAGCCCGACGAGATGGTCCAGCATGGTGATTTCCCTCTTCTTCACCACTGAGTTCTCTCTTCTCTTACTACTATATATTCATCCATCAGAAACATTAGAGAAACAAATTGTTGGGTATTTTCCTGACGTAACTGAGGTCTTTGTTGAAGTCACAGAAGAAGAAAAGCAGAATGTTCTTTACTGGCACAACGAGAAGCTGACAGTTGCTTTTGCATTACTTAGTTCAGAACCTAATACTATGATAAGAATTGTGAAAAACTTGAGGATGTGTTTAGACTGCCATAACACAATCAAATTGATTTCAAGGTTGTATGGAAGGGAGGTTGTTGTGAGGGACAGAACACGCTTCCATCATTTTAGACATGGATTCTGCTCTTGTAAAGACTATCGGTAACTCCTTATGCATCAACCACATAACGTAGCTGCAATCTGTAGCCTAATTTTTGAGCTCTGAGTGATCACCTGATAGGCGAGCATGAGTTCTCGCTAAAATGTAGCATTGAGTATTGACTGCAGTTCAGTAAGTAAATTAAAGCATGATAATATTGTTGATCCAGTGAACCCTTCATCCTATATTCTCTTTGAGCTAATCTTCTTGCACCTTGATGTAAACCTTGACATATCTGATGGTTCTGCTTGCACAACATTTATTCAGAGAAAGGTAATAATATATTCTGCTACGTGTTATAAAAAATATGTTCTGCCTTTGTTAGAGTATTGTTTTGAGAAGATTCTGATTCAAATTATTGAATGTTGAAATATCTATTGGTGGTAGAGTTATAAGTGTCATCAATGTCTAATTAAAAAACTCGACCCACATTAAGAAGACCTTTGTTTATATTTGATCAAAGAACCTTGTGTAGATTGTAACTAGCAATAGTAACATTCGATTAATATCTCTTGCTAAGTAAGTAGCTTGCATCGATCAATATAAACTGAAGACTGGAACTAAATACCTCCTCTGCTGGTGAAAGCAAGTATCCTGGTTGGCCTGGAACTACTGTGTTCAGGATGCTGATTCCTGCACAGAAGGTCGGTGCAATAATCGGCCACAAAGGTGAGAGGGTCAAAAGACTGTGTGAGGAAACAAGAGCATGTGTTCGTATTATTGGCGGTCATCTTTGTGCGGCAGAGCAAGCTGTAAGATATCCATCAAATGATCCTCTACAGTTAAAAATTCTTTTAAATATGTCTTGGTGGCTCATGAGAAGAAAAAACATGATTTATGTTTTGGCTCAACTGAAAAGAAAGATATCCTAAAATTTGCTTTAATTTTTGGAAAGGTAATCATTTTTGGAAGGGAGCAGCTTGATGAGCCATTACCTCCAGCCATGGATGCCCTACTAAGAGTATATCAGCAAACAATTAACAATGACTCTTTAGATGTGGGACCCGATAATGTGATTGTGAGGCAGATTCTTGCACCAAGTGAGCAGGCAGCAAGCCTTATTGGCGAGCATGGTGTGATGATTAATTCAATCATGGAAGCTTCTCAAACCGACATTCGTGTCCTTGGTAACTTAATTTGACGTAACCTCCCAACTCAATTTTTGGCAACTACTATTTGCTTCTGCTCAGTGCTTGTGTCTTAGATTATTGCACTGACGTAATTGGAAAATGAGTAATCTGCCAGGAAGCAACATATTGTGTTTTACTGAAGTACAGTTAGTCCTGTTGTCGCACAACTTTGCTCTGATGTTTGAAAGCATAAAGTATGTTTTGCAACCATGGGAGAGGTCCAACTGATATTGCATCTGGATCTTTTATGAAACATGATAGCACTTAGCAACACTAGGCAGAAGATGCACTTTTGAAATGTAGTGTTGCACCGTTGCTGTCGCAATCGTTTGTTACACATATGTTCTCTATATGTTGTCAGATATCCATATCTCTTAATGGTCGTACCTACCAATTTGATTCTGATAAAAATCAATCAATCTATTAGTTACAGAACAAGCAGAGAACTCACTGTACACGGTCTCTTCTTGTACTGAACTGGTATTCAGCTTCATTCAAAGAGTTCTGGTAAAGTATAAACTATGCTAGAACTTTTGAGCTCCTTAATTTTCATGTAGTATTTTTGTTACTTGATTTTTCGCCTATCTTGCAATAGCAACTTTAACACTGAAAAAGATTGCTTATGGCCACTGGCAAGTATGAATTGATCAAATTTTCAAAACATATCATTTGCTGATTTGATGAAGCACGATTCTTACATTATTTGTATCTAATTTGTTACATTCACTGTTTACAACTTCTCTTGTAACATTGGATATAATGACGCTGCTACATGACTATTATTTTGACATCATAACCTACATATAAAGATTAGAGACTAATCTGTTTTTTTTCTGAACTAAGGTGTTAACACATTTCCAAATATCGAACATCTATCTTTTAGTATGCAAGCATTTTAGTTTCTCAGAGGTATACTGTTCCCCATCTCTGTATTTTATTTCATCCACTGCCCTTGCTAATTTGTAGGAAATGAACTTCCATCAGACTTGATAGACACACTACTAAAGTGGATCCCAAGCAATGATGAGGAGCTTAGGCTTCGACTGTCCTCCCGTAGCACCGCCACACCGCACGCGTCCGTGGCGGCGTTCGCCTCGGCGCCGGTCTCGCACACCGCTCCCTGGCTGGGGAAGTTCATCGCCTTCGAGCCCTTCAACGTGGGGGGATTCGACTGGGCGATCTACTTCTACCCCGATGGGAAGAGCGGCGAGGATGGTATGTTGAAGTGACATGCTCTGAACTGCTCTTGGCTTCAGGTATGCTTATCCATGGTGGAAAGAAAAAGTGATTGACTCAGACTTGAAAAGAAAAGATGGCCTTTGCCCATTGACGCCTGAGGTAAGCCATCAAGTTTTCTATTGTATCATCATAGGTCCCTGTGCATCAAGCGCAATATCAGTGCCTCTACTGTACATATATATTTGTACATTTGAGAGGCCATTGTCATCCCATACATGCAGAATTGAGTATTACATACATGGAACATCACTTTAAGTCTATGTGGATATTTTATCATGTCATATGTTAAATGCATGCTGAAATACTTGGGAATGGATGCAAGTTGTGTTTGTGGAGAAAGATATTTGAAATGCCATCACAGACATCATGAGAGTATTGTAGATAAATGTGGATATAAACAAGTTATGCAAATCATCGTTCCTCTCTTTTACAGTTAACTTTGTTCAGCTAGGCCTCTCTCTTTTTCCCTGCATACACTTTTCTTTTTCTTTTCCCTTGTGTGTGTGTCCACTAATGTTATATAATTTTCAGCCTACACTTTGTGGTTCTGTTTTCTTCCTTGATATCGATAATTGTACAACACATAAACTGCATTTCCAATTTTTCCCTTTTAGATATTAAATTTCTTTCAACTCTTTTGGGGATATGGAACTTCAGTCTCTTGTAACTTGTGCCTGTTTCGGTTATAGATAAAACATCAACATGTGTTCACGATTAAGTGTTCTTTGTAGGCTAAATGCATACAGCTTGTTTGAGGTGAGAGTATCTGGTGACGGAAATTGTCAGGTACACCAACTCATGCCCATTCTATTTCAGTATTTCTTTGATACAGCAACAACAATAACAAAACCTTATTGTCCTAAGCAACTTATCAGTCTCATTCTATTTGAGAACAAAATCAAATAAAACATTTCCTATCGAAAAAAGAACAGATAAAGTATTCAGAAACATAATTTTCTAACCATTGTCTAATATTTTTTTTTTCATTCCTGAGAGGCCTGCATGCTTATATGTGCTGTTTTTCTCTTTTTGCAGCTCAAGGAATGTAACTCCTTATATGAAGGTTACGTTCCAATGAAATATAAACATTATTGCAAGAAAATGAAGAAGTATGGATATTACTATATTAACTTTGCCGCTTCAATAATAGAAGTCCTTGAATTTGTGATTTTTCTGACTGTTCTATTATTGAAAATAATCTTTTCCAGGTATGGTGAATGGGGTGACCATGTCACGCTACAAGCAGCTGCTGACAAGGTTATTCACTTTTATGCTATGTTTCTAACATCATTTGCTCTACTGAAGTTTCATGCAGCCTATGTTTCTTTCGTCATTTCTTTTTCTGCATCGTTGAAACTGATCGATGGTAGTGCGTCTTTCTGATGGTCAGAGACTCAGGATCAGTTCTCCAAGTACTCCTGCACTTGGAACCATCAACAAAGAGTCAAAGAGTAAAGATGTTATTCCACAATGGTTATCTTTACGTTATGTTTTGTTGTAGATTTTTAATTGTTATTTCTATTTTAGTATTGCATTGTATGGTTGTTTCCTTGAAACCACATTCACACTCATCTCTATAGCAATGAACGGACACTTTGTTATATCTTTTAAGTATGTAAACATCCAATATGAGTGATGCTAGCAAGAATATAGAATAACAATTAGTGTTTTTACCGTTAGGATTTATGGGCTTGGCCCAATTAAGTTATTCAAATAAATCCCAGGAAAATCTCAAAAGCCCATATAAGTGGATGGCAAAGGGATAGGTGGAACCAATAGCACCATATTGCTAGCTCTTGTGGAGTAGAGCTAGCTTAAATATGGAAGCCACACTCACTCACCAAGTCATGGATGAGAGGAGAGAGTGTGGAGAGCCACACGCGCGCGCGCGCTCGCTCGCCTCGCCTCGCCTGGCCTGGCCTGGCCTGGCCTGGCCGGGCCGGGCCGGGCCGGGCCGGGGCGAAGGGCGCGGGCGCACGACATACGCGTGAATGGTCCGCCGAAATCCGGCCCCTCGCCTTGCGGGGGCGCGGCTACCTTTTGCCGTTTGATTTTTTGGTTTCTTGGCTGTTACGCTTATCCTAACCGATCGCTACAAAATCTCAACTGATTGCGAGATTTTCGTGGGCGGATAAGCACGGGGGGTCGCGGACTCGACCCTATAAAAGGAGCCCGGCAGCCAGCCTCCAAATCATCCCCAGATCCCAGTTCGCTTTCGCCTCTCTTCATAGCTGAGCCGCCTTTTAGTTCCATTCGTCTCGACCGCAGAGGTGCATCTGCGATCAGGAGAGCAGGTCTCCGGAACCCTTCGTCTTCTAGATCCTGCACCGGGAGAGGGCGAATAAGGTTTTTGGGAAGCGTCTTCACGCGACTGCTCGTGATCTTCTGACATCGTCGACCCAGCTGATCCTGGCGCGCGCCAACAATCAGTAAGTCTAATCAGTACGCATCATCTGATTTGGCTTTTATTTCAGTTCTTCTGATTTGGTCATGATTTATATTCGGAATTTAATTTGGAATTTGTCTAATTATTCAACAATCCAAAAACCTTATTGTAGACAATTTCCTAGTTTTTCTATGGCTGCTTTTGCCGACGCGCTGAAGCCAGAAAAGTTTAATGGTATGCACTTTAAGAGATGGCAAGTCAAGGCCACGCTCTGGCTTACTGCTATGAATGTCTTCCATGTTAGTAAAGGCAGACCTGAGGGTCCACTGACTCCTGAACAGGAGAAAGAGTACGACCATGCCAATACTATGTTCACGGGAGCCGTTCTTAGCGCCCTTGTTGACCGTCTGGTTGATGCGAATATGCAGTACACAGACGGGAAACAGTTGTGGGATGCACTTACTACTAAGTATGGTGCATCAGATGCTGGCAGTGACCTGTATATCATGGAGAGCTTTCATGATTATAAGATGGTTGATAATCGCTCTATTGTAGAGCAAGCTCATGAAATACAGTGTATAGCCAAGGAGCTCGACCACCTTAAGATAGTCCTTCCTGACCGATTTGTGGCCGGATGCATTATTGCAAAGTTGCCTTCTACATGGAGGAACTTCGCCACAGCTCTGAAACATAAGAGACAGGAGATATCAGTTGAAAATCTGATAGCGTCTCTGGATGTTGAGGAGAAAGCTCGGGCTAAGGACACGGGATCTAAAGGAGGCGAGGGCCACTCCAGCGCCAACATGGTTCAGAAGAACCACAACAAGGGCAAAGGAAAGCCAAAATCTAACAAGCCCAACAAAACTACCAACTTCAAGAAGAAGAAGAACAAGGCTGAATTGACATGTTTCGCATGTGGCGAGGCGGGTCATTTTGCCAAGGATTGTCCCGATCGAGCGGATCGCCGTGGCAAAAAGGGCAATGTCAACACAGTGGTCGCTAGCAATGAGGAAGACAAAGGGTATGGTAATTTACCTTTCATCTTCTCAGTATTTCAATCACCTAGCTGGTGGCTTGATACTGGTGCTAATGTTCATGTGTGTTCTGACATCAACTTGTTCTCTTCTTATCAGGGCGCCCGGGATTCTTCCGTGCTAATGGGGAATGGGTCACATGCTTCTGTTCATGGCACTGGCACGGTGGATCTGAAGTTTACTTCGGGAAAGATCGTGCAGCTGAAGAACGTGCATCATGTCCCTTCTATACACAAGAATCTCGTTAGCGGAACCCTTCTATGTAGAGATGGGTTCAAGGTAGTTTTAGAGTCCAATAAATTAGTTGTGTCCAAGTCTGGACAATTTATTGGTAAAGGCTATGATTGCGGAGGCTTGTTCCGCTTTTCTTTGTTAGATTTCAATAATAAGTCTGTGAACCATATTTGTGCTAATGTTGATGATCTTGCGAGTATTTGGCATTCTCGTTTGTGTCATATTAATTTTGGCTCTATGTCTCGGTTTGCAACCATGAGTTTAATTCCGAATATCACCATAGTCAAAGGTTCTAAGTGCCATAGTTGTGTGCAGTCGAAGCAACCTCGAAAGCCTCATAAGGCTGCTGAGGAGAGACACCTGGCACCACTAGAACTCATACATTCTGATCTTTGTGAGATGAATGGTGTGTTGACAAAAGGTGGTAAGAGATACTTCATGACATTGATTGATGATGCGTCTAGATTTTGCTATGTATACTTGCTAAAAACTAAAGATGAGGCTTTAGACTACTTTAAAATCTATAAGGCTGAGGTTGAAAACCAACTAGAGAGAAAGATCAAACGTCTTAGATCAGATCGTGGTGGTGAGTTCTTTCCCAAAGTCTTTGACGATTTCTGTGCAGAACATGGCATTATTCATGAGAGGACTCCTCCCTATTCACCCGAGTCAAACGGGATTGCTGAAAGGAAAAACCGTACGTTGACTGACCTGGTGAATGCCATGTTAGACACTTGTGGTTTATCTAAGGCATGGTGGGGGGAGGCAGTTCTGACTTCATGTCATGTTCTGAATAGAATTCCTATGGGCAAAGAAGAGAAAACCCCTTATGAGAAGTGGGTTGGGAGAAAACCATCACTTTCATACTTGCGCACTTGGGGGTGCATGGCGAAAGTCAATGTACCAATTAATAAAAAGCGCAAGCTTGGTCCAAGGACAGTGGATTGTGTCTTTCTTGGATATGCTTCGTGTAGCATAGCATATAGATTTTTAGTAGTTAAATCTGAAGTTCCTGATGTGTATGTTGATACTATTATGGAATCACGTGATGCTACTTTCTTTGAGCATATATTTCCAATGAAAGACATTCATAGCAATTCTAGATACTCTTCTGAGATAATTCCTGAACATAATACACCTATTGAGAGTTTTGAACAGCCACATGAAATTGTCCTAGAGGAGGATGACAATGATGCTCCTAAAAGGAGCAAGAGACAAAGGGTTGAAAAATCCTTTGGTAATGATTTCATTGTGTACCTTGTGGACGATACTCCTACTACCATTGCAGAAGCATTTGCATCTCCAGATGCAGATGATTGGAAAGAAGCAGTTCATAATGAGATGGACTCTATTCTTTCAAATGGTACGTGGGAAGTCACTGATCGACCCTATGGATGCAAACCCGTGGGTTGTAAGTGGGTGTTTAAAAAGAAGCTCAAGCCTGATGGTACAATTGAAAAGTACAAGGCTAGGCTTGTGGCTAAAGGCTATACTCAGAAAGAAGGAGAAGACTTCTTTGATACTTACTCACCTGTTGCTAGAATGACCACTATTCGAGTACTACTTTCTTTGGCTGCCTCGTATGGTCTCCTTGTTCATCAGATGGATGTAAAGACAGCTTTTCTTAATGGAGAGCTGGACGAGGAAATCTATATGGAACAACCTGATGGATTTGTAGTAAAGGGTCAAGAAAGCAAGGTGTGCAAGTTATTGAAATCTTTGTATGGTCTGAAGCAAGCACCAAAGCAGTGGCATGAGAAGTTTGACACTACTCTAACGTCTGCAGGCTTTGCCATTAATGAGGCAGACAGGTGTGTATATTATCGCTGTGGTGGGGGCGAAGGAGTTATATTGTGCTTATATGTTGATGATATATTGATATTTGGCACAAACATTGATGTGATCAATGAAGTCAAGTCTTTTCTATCAAAGAGTTTTGATATGAAAGATCTGGGAGAAGCTGATGTGATTCTAAACATCAAGCTGATTAAGGCAGATGGTGGGATTACTCTCTCGCAATCTCACTATGTTGAAAAGGTTTTGAAGCGATTTGGCTTCTCTGAGTGCAAACCTTCTCCAACACCTTATGATCCCAGTGTGACACTGCGAAAGAACAAGAGAATTGGTTTAGACCAATTGAGATACTCTCAGATTGTCGGTTCACTCATGTATCTTGCTGGTGCAACAAGGCCCGATATCTCGTTTGCTGTGAGCAAATTGAGTAGGTTCATGTCAAACCCCGGGACTGATCATTGGCATGCACTTGAGCGGGTTATGCGCTACCTGCAAGGTACAATGAGTTATGGAATTCACTATTCTGGTCAGCATGCAGTACTTGAAGGATATAGTGATTCGAACTGGATATCTGATGCAGACGAGCTTTATGCCACCAGTGGTTATGTCTTTACTATTGGTGGAGGTGCGGTATCATGGAGGTCATGCAAGCAGACCATTTTGACGAGGTCAACCATGGAAGCCGAGCTAGCTGCACTTGACACAGCAACCGTTGAGGCAGAATGGTTGCGTGAACTCTTGATGGACTTGCCGGTGGTTGAGAAACCAATACCAGCTATCCTTATGAACTGTGACAATCAGACAGTGATTGCTAAAGTGACGAGTTCTAAGGATAATGGAAAGTCATCAAGACATGTCAAAAGACGATTGAAGTCTGTCAGAAAGTTGAGAAACTCCGGAGTTATAAGTGTGACTTATATTTCAACAGATAAAAATCTGGCAGATCCTTTTACCAAGGGACTACCACGTAATGTGATAGAAATCGCATCGAGAGAGATGGGTATGAGACCCGAATAAAGTTGCCATGGTGGAAACCCAGTCTATGTGATCGAAGATCCCGTGAATTAGGTCCTGGGAAGAACAAGCCATTGGTGAACTGAGGAGAGTAACTTTTGACCCTCTCTAAGTAAAGATGCAATACTCTCAAATGCTGTAAGGCAGGTTGGCTTTGTGCCTTAATGTGTTCTGTTGGCTTGTATTAGCGAAGATGTTGTCCTGCAGAACATTCTTTGAAAGAACACACCTATATGAGTTAGACTGTCTAACGTCGCAGTCTATGAGATTTGGGTGATCTCTAGTAAACTCATGAAGAGACCTTGGAGTACGACGTATATACTCCACCCGAGAAGGGGACTACTGGTAGCCAAGTACTGGTCATGACTTCAAGTGAAACCCATTCACGCAAAAGTTGCAATTCAAGGCATAGTCCATTGTCCAAGTTGTGGGTTGGTGTAACTTGGAGTTCTAGGCGGAAGTTCAACTTAACAGTCTCTGCTGAAAAACTAGTATATTAAACGGTAGTGAACAGTGGCGAAAACTGCAGATGGGCATTTGAGATCTGGTGGGGGATTGTTAGGATTTATGGGCTTGGCCCAATTAAGTTATTCAAATAAATCCCAGGAAAATCTCAAAAGCCCATATAAGTGGATGGCAAAGGGATAGGTGGAACCAATAGCACCATATTGCTAGCTCTTGTGGAGTAGAGCAAGCTTAAATATGGAAGCCACACTCACTCACCAAGTCATGGATGAGAGGAGAGAGTGTGGAGAGCCACACGCGCGCGCGCGCTCGCTCGCCTCGCCTCGCCTGGCCTGGCCTGGCCTGGCCGGGCCGGGCCGGGCCGGGCCGGGCCGGGGCGGGGCGGGGCGGGGCGAAGGGCGCGGGCGCACGACATACGTGTGAATGGTCCGCCGAAATCCGGCCCCTCGCCTTGCGGGGGCGCGGCTACCTTTTGCCGTTTGAACCGATCGCTACAAAATCTCAACTGATTGCGAGATTTTCGTGGGCGGATAAGCACGGGGGGTCGCGGACTCGACCCTATAAAAGGAGCCCGGCAGCCAGCCTCCAAATCATCCCCAGATCCCAGTTCGCTTTCGCCTCTCTTCATAGCTGAGCCGCCTTTTAGTTCCCTTCGTCCCGACCGCAGAGGTGCATCTGCGATCAGGAGAGCAGGTCTCCGGAACCCTTCGTCTTCTAGATCCTGCACCGGGAGAGGGCGAATAAGGTTTTTGGGAAGCGTCTTCACGCGACTGCTCGTGATCTTCTGACATCGTCGACCCAGCTGATCCTGGCGCGCGCCAACAATCAGTAAGTCTAATCAGTACGCATCATCTGATTTGGCTTTTATTTCAGTTCTTCTGATTTGGTCATGATTTATATTCGGAATTTAATTTGGAATTTGTCTAATTATTCAACATTTACATATATATGGATTTTATCATATTGATTCCGTAGCAACGCACGGGCATATACCTAGTTATTACATAAGCTAGCAAATTAATTATTACGCGTGAACAGTCGTCATCTTCTTGTATAGTTGTATATCCTTCTGCTAGACTGCTACGGGTGCTTCTTCCATTGGCTTGCTGAAAAGAATCCTCTGGATCCATGCGATGCGACGGCACGCATTCATTCACTCCTCGATGAAGCCTGTCATCTTGAGGACGAGGTTCCGGACGTCGCGGAGGTCTCGCCCTTTGAGCGTCCTCCCCTTGCCAGCGCACATGGAGTAGGCCGCCGTCCGGCCGCGCACCAGCCTCCTCCGCCGCGCGACAAGAACGTGCGGCGGCACGACTGCCGAGCCGTGGTTCGCAGTCGTCCCTTTTGCACCATCGCCGACGTCGTCGGTTTCCTGGTCGTCGAGCGTGGTGGCGTAATAATGCTCCGACGACGACACCGGGCAGGGGCGGCACCGCCGCTTCTGCCGAGAGATGTCGACCGGCGTGGCTGCCCTGGGACGATGACGGACCGAGCAAGCAGGCGCCGCCTCGCCGCCGCCGTCCACGCCTGCCGGCCATAGGATTTCGGCCTCCTGGAATTCCTCCTCCATGGTACGAGTGAATATATATAGATAGGATCGGTGGCCTCGCCGTCGAGGACGGGCAGGGCTGGACGTCCCATGGCTGGCTGAATATATAGCGGGTAGCGGTGTGCTCTGGAAGGAGACGGTGCCGTGTCTTGGCGAACAAACACTCTTCCTTGCATTGGGTGGGAACGAAGGCTGGCACTACTGTGTTGGTAACGTATACCGTAACCGTACGCGGCAAGGCAAGGCAAGAAAGGAAGGGGCCGGCCAGGCCAGTCCCCCTTTCTCGTGAGCGTATCTGCGGACACTATTTTTAAAATTTTGCTAGAAGCTGTGAATCGCGATGGGTTTCGAAGAGAGCGATGGCGATCGATGCGGATGCTGGCAGGGTGAACTCCGCACGACTCGCGAAAGGGACGGCGGTGTGGATGTCATCCCCCTTCCCCTCCGCATCCGCAGACGCCGGACGCGGCGCTGGGAGCACACGCGTTTCCGCGCGACACGCCAACGCGCAGCACTGCGCGTTGCGATGCGCACGCCGAGTTGCCGCGTCGGAAAGGAAGCCATACAAAGCAACGGCCGGACATGTCTGATGCGGTGCCGGTATCCTTCCAACGGCTATAATCCAAATAATTATACAATAGCTATTAAAAATATGTTAGGCCTTGTTCGATTATTCTCATTATATATGAATTGGATGGAATTGGAAAAAATTTAGAAAAACTTTAAATTATTTAGGATTTAAACTCATCCAATCCCACTCAATCCACATATATTGAGAGCTAACCGAACAAGCCCTTAGACGTTTAGTATGGACACCGGCCCGATAAGTCCAGTACGTTATAAACCAGACAATATAGATTTTTACATGCTCTCAGATACTCGGTGCCACACCGAACATGGCCAGCGAAGTATAGATCAATGTACATATTTTATATTCTCTCAGTTTTTTTTAATCTGCTAGGTTCTCTCATGCATCACCAGACCGTATACCTAGGTGTTCAACCTAAAAAAATGAAATCTAAACCAAATAGACATTATATCCCGTGTGGTGTCCACGCCTTCTGAAAAAAAATGTACAAAGATTATTTTTTCAAACGTGCTAACTCCAACCCAACATTTTAGAGCAAAGTTAGCAATGCCAAAGCGTTTTTAAATAAATCACACTGGCTTGGTCTTAGATGTGTGGGACTCAGACCTATATGCGATACATATGAATCCAAACACTAGATCACCAAATTGTCCAATTACACCCCCCCCCCCTCATAATAATACAACCATCTATCATAAACCTAATCACACACTCTATTACATTTTAACTGGTAAAACAAAAATGCCTTAGCTTAATACATTTGCCTTGAGCCCTTTGCATTTTTTGCTTTAATAATCTCTTTTGTTATGTTGACCACTTCATCAACCTTTGTGAATATCATAATCTTTTTCATGGTTGTCATCCTTACTCAAACTTGGGTACGGACTCAACATGTCTTTTGCACAACACTTAGAGCAGATATGTCGTTTACTAGTTGTCCCAATTACCAAAACCATACATAAAAGCCTTCAAAGCGGCACTAGAGGACCGATGTGCAAGCAAGTCTACTCCTCTTAATAGCATGGTCATCATCTTAAAATCTAGTCAAGAACTTCCCTACACAACCTTTGAGCAACGAACTAAATACCCTACAAGTCACACATTTGTCATGTGCGTTTAATTTTATTTTCTTTAATATTGGTTCTACACGAGCATCCAACCTTCATTTTTTATATCATGAACAACGGTCATTCATTAGTGTAGCCAACCATGCTATCTTTTTATCATTGCTCACAACATAAAGTTTCTTCGTTGTTCCATATGAATGATATGATCTACTTTGTGTCATTATGTTGTCTTATTGGTTCATGATGGCAACTTTACTTGCTCTTTGTTGTTGTTTCTGTCCATGGACATTAAGTCCTTGCTCAAACTTCTCTGTCACGTACACTTTGTCGCTTCAAAGCATCTGATTGCTCCTAACTATACATGTCCAAATGGACGGGCCAGACTGACCTAGCCCACGTCCGATCATCGTGCCAGCCTGGGCCGAATTAGCAAGCAGGCCAGGTCGTGCTTGCCAACGAGGCCCGAGCGAGGCCCATGCGCGACACAATAAGGTATTAATCGTGCAGGGTTGGCTCACAACCCGGCGAGCCTAACGGGCCTATAATAGTATAAAAACTATGTTAAAATATGCATATATGAAGGTTTGAATGATAGTTATTAGCTCTAAACACTTATTTACACCCATATAACCGACAAAACAAACATGATTCATGTATTTTGTACTCTACATTAAAGTATAATGTATGTCTTTGTATGAAAAATGGGGGAAATAAAAAACGGATCGTGCCATGCCTAGCCCGTCGTACCGCGCCTTAGGCCCAGACAAGGCCCGATGATCGGACCGGGATGGCACGGACCCGCTTTGCTTCGTACCGTGCCAGGTTTAGGCTGAGCCAAACCCGTGCTGTGTTTCGGGCCGCTCGATAAACCCGGCCTGCCTGGACATCTATAGCCCTAACCGATCGCTAAGCCATACAATTAAAACCATGTTATGTCTCATCACATTTGAGAGCGGCACAAACCACGAGAAAGCCTATGACACAAGTTCACTTCCACCTTTCTATATACGAACTGTTCGTGTCGTTTCTGAAATATGTTGGCATTAGCATAGTACTAGCTCCTTTTTCGAATATTTATCGTTCACTAGTTTATTTTTAAACTAAACGGCGACAAATAAAAAAGAAAGGAGGGAGTACTATTTACGCATCATCCTAGAGACCTAGATAGACAGAGACTGTTCACCATACAGTCCACAAAAAATAATCTCTAACAATGATGAAGGTCACATATGGATGGGTGACAAATTCCACACTCTGCGGCATCTTTTTTTTTGAACGAACGACACGAGATAGTGCACGTTTCTATTAATAACGAAGAGAGTCAAGTAGTGGCTAAGAGGCACCACAGGAAGAGTATAAAAAGATTACATAATTACACCAGAGGTAAAAGCGCAATAAGGTGCTTAGCACGTGCGACACCACATAGCCTTGCCTTTGCCTTAATTGCTGCTAGCATGTCTGCCACTGACCTCTATCGCCTTTGGAAAGTGTGGTGGTTCCTTTCCAGCCAAATTTGCGAGACCACCAACAAAAGCAGGGAGCGTGTCCTCTTTTTGAGTACAACGAATGAGCCGACTATGAACCACCACTGCTTGATCGAAGTGGAGTCCGTCCAGGTAGCTAGAGATAAAGGACCAACAGAGAGCCAGGATGCCAGAGCATCCCAAATTCTCGTCGAGTAGCGGCCGCAACCGGCAATAATGTGATGAACTGTCTCGGGGTGTCGCTTGCAAAGCGGATAAGAAGGACTATGTCTATGCGGCCATCCACGTGCTGCGAGCCTATCAGAGGTCCAAACCCCGGTTACGGATGATAAGCCAAGCAAAAGAGTTTGCATTTAGATGACTCCCATGGCATCCAAATAAGGGTTTTGAGTAATTGAATCCGGTAAGCAGAGGCTACAGAATATTCACCGGAGGTGCTGTAGATCCAGTCGATGCGATCGTCTGTGTTCTGTGCACCCAGGAGACCGAATGGACGAAGGACTAGAAGTCCACAAAAACTGTTTTAGGTGATCAACCGTGTGGATCGCGTGGAGATCAGTGTGGCTCACCAAGCGCTATCAGTCAAGGCCTCCGAACAGACAGCCTGCGGTCGAAGGAGGCGGGTGAAGATGTCTACGACAACTTTGTTCCCGCTACAGATACAGTCCAGCTATGAGCTATCGACTTGTCACCCTTTGGTTTTTCTTCGTTGCCTGTCTCGGTATGGCGCGGCTAGCTGCTTTCACGTTCCGTTCTGGTGAAAGTGAAACTCCCTTTCTCTCTCCTCGGTAGGCCTGATTGCCTGATACGGCCGTATCACGCGCGTTCGATACCGCCTGCAGAGCAATCTCTCTGTATCGATCGTACAGCGTGGGGTTGTTTCTTCACAGATGCCAACCAAATACAAAGCGCAGGTGTGTACTGTATTCCATAGCCTGTTCTGTTCACTTTCTGTCTCTGTCCCGCATCATTGGCTCGCTGCTGGTGTATCAGGCGAACACGAGCTCTGGTTTGCCTGTGGAGTGTGGAGAACTGCAGTGCCACATCAAATACGTAAGTGGTCCACTCCAGTCTATATATACGATGCACTCCACTCCAGAAATACGCGGCCGCAGCGCAACAGTCTATATATACGATGCACTCTACTCCAGAAATATGCTGGCATCTGCTACTGCTAGCCCTCTCAGCAAGCAGACTTGTGATCGAGTTTCTGTCTGTGCTTCTTTCTTTGTAGTCGCAGCGTGTCTTACTCCGGACGGAGGATCATGCATGCATGCATTCATGCCTCAGACAGAGCAGTGGGGCGCTGCTCCGTCCGTCAGGATATGTTTTCTGAAGGAAAACGACGAGAGGGGCAGGGCAGGCAACAAGCGCAGCGCGGCGCGGCACAGGGCTCGCTCGCTTTCTGATCTGAAGAGGGGGAAAAAAAGTTCAGATTGGGGTAGACGATTCTCGCTAGCGCTGGCTCTGGCGATGCCGATGCCGCCACCGGCAGGAGCTAGGCAGCTAGCTAGCCAAGCCGCCCATGGCGCCTTGTCGCTCCGGCGCACATGCATGGCGCTCGCGGCACGCCTTTGCGACGCCACCACCACCACGCGTCCACGCCCGCCCAATGCCGGAGAGAGGGTCTGGTCTGTCAGGTATCTTTCGTCACATCACCTGGGACTGGGTGGGAGGACCGGAGGAGTGCATGCAGCCAGCCGACGAGATGCATGCATGATGGACGGTGGCATGGTGCCATGACGCCCCTCTCCTCCGATCTCGTCGAGCTCCTTCCTATAATCCTATGGCGCTCGCTCGCTCGCTGACACGAGGGCTCGTCGCTCCTGTGGCTGGCCTCTGCCGAGTGGTGTGCATGTGTTGGTTGGTGTTGCCCTTGGCCGGCATTTCGCGCCGTCCCTGTGCTGTGCAGACGGGAGCCGCATGTGCACCGATCCTGTTCCGGCCGGAAACTTTTCACTCTGCCAGTGCTGCTGTAGATCCTGCCCCCGCTGTTGTCTGCGTCACTCTCTACAAGAGTATAGTACATTTATTACTCATCCGTGTTTGTGTATCTCTCGGCTCTCCTACCCTCCAGCCTGTCGTGTTGGGCCTGTTTGGGAGGGCTCCGGCTCCTCCGAATATAACTCCAGCTCCTATTCTTTTGCAAGAGCAGCTTCTCCACAAGAGCCGGTGTTTTTTCTGATCCATTTGGCAAAAATAGCTCTCTACTTTTTTTAATTTGGTGTACGGGCTAATGTCAGTAGTAAGCTCGTCACCCGTCCGTTCGTCTCGCTCGACATGCTGCTTTCACTCTGCAGTCTTCGCATCCGCCACCCGGTGTTCCGTCCAAGTTGCTGCACAGGATGAACGTGCCAGGCTGCTAGAGACCAAAAACGAATGGGACACACGGAGCTGTTAGGAGCCAGTTTTTATAGCTCCTGCTCTAGACGCTAAAACGTCTCCTGCTCTAATTCAAGAGCTGTTTTTTTGCATGGTGTTTGGGAGGGCTCCAGTAAAGAGCCGGCGCTGGAGCCGCTTAAGAGCCCTCCCAAACGGCCACGTTGTCCGCATAGTTACTCCTTTTTTGCGGTGGTGCAACACTGTAAGAGAGTAAATAGGGTAGAAGGTTCTAGCGTGGAAGAGGGGTAAGAACAGAGAGGGGACACGGAGGAAGACGAGGCGGCGGCGCCTCTCGCTCTCGTGTATTGTATTACTTGTTTGATAATGTCCCGATTACAGTAGTTTAGAGTATACTGGTCCGTTATCCGTGCGTTGCAATGGCTCACAATAATACCCACGTAAATTATCTACCAAAAAGATTTTAAGGTTTTTTTATTTATTGTCTCTGTGTAATACCTAAATTGTAAGAGTAGTGAAATGTCCAAGAATGAAGAAGTATAGAGGGTTCAATTGACCACTTGTGTTATTATTCTCATTGTTGCATATTTCAAATCATGGGATTATCCTTGGCTACCAATAAATATACTAAATAAAAGAATGGTGCATCATGTTGGAGTTTAATTGCTTGTGCATTTAATTATAAAAATAATTATAAATAAAACACATTAATAACGAAAAGGAGGTTTGACCTAATTTAAAGCTTGGAATTTGGAAAAGAGAGAAAAGAAAAGAAGAGAAGGGAGTATAAAATATAAAGGGAAAAATATAAATATACTTTTAAAATTGGTATTTGGTAACATGAGTTTGAACTTCACAAAAAAAATGATTCAAATTTAAAATCTAAATTTGAAAAGGAGAGAAAGGGAAACATAAAATAAAGAAAACAGTGAACAACCTTACCTGGGCTTCGGCCACCATTTTGGCCCACCAGGGAAAACCCCTCTGCGTAGCCCATCTTGCTCCGCAGGCGTGCGCCGACACGCTGGGCCCATCGGGCAGTCTAACGTGCTCGGCTGCGATCTCTTTCCCTCGCTGCTCTGCGGGCCCAATACGTCAGCCACTCGCCCTCGTTGTCCGTGGCTCAGCACGTGTTGCGCTCGGTCACTGAACCCGGGACACCACCTGTCACCCCCTTCCTTCGCACGGTTGCGTCAACAGCGATCGCGTGATCCGCGGAGAGCACCTTCCGGGGATCTCGCCGACGTCGTTGCAGCTGCGGCTCAGCCCACCCCTATATCCGTGGCCACGATCCATTGCCTCTCTCCGTTCCACAGTTTCCCCTAGGTCTGTCGCCCTAATTTCCAGTACCGCCCTATCGCCGAGTGTAGAGAAAGCGCCGCCGCAGTCTAGCTTCGGCTACGTCGCCGTTTGGGTCTTGGTGAAGGGTCGTGGAGCTTCGTAGCGTCACCAGGGAAACGTCCCTGGTAGTATCTGGTGGGATTGATCTTCAGGGCGGCCCCAATTTCTCGCCGTAGTTGAAGGGCCACCGCGGGACCGCACTCTGCCGCAGACCGACTCCCTGGGCACGCCATCGCCGGTAAGTAATCGACCCTCGTGTTCGGCGAGTCCTCCTTAACGCATTGTAGCTCGTTGTTTTGGCATCGGGTCAGCGGGCGCCGTGCCGGGCTAGCTCCGATCATCCTCCACCGGGCGTAGTCGAGCGGCGCCGCCGTATTCAATTGTAGGATTGGGGAGAATGCGTGGGTCGTTGATGCGTGAATGATCGGCCCGGATTTGATGATGTGATAGCGATAGCGCTCCACCGTTGGATAGCGATCGCGCGGTGGAGAGTCGACCGCGCGCAGGCGGGACTGGGGCCGTGGATCGCCGATCCAACCGCCCTAGTTGCGTACCGTATCATGGTTGGGAGGTTTTAATCTGGGCCGCTAGGCGGAGATCGGACGACCCTGGATCCACGATACCCCTTCGCGGAGACTTTTTGTTAATAAGACCATGTACTTTTTGAAATAGAACCCACAGTCCGCAGCAGTGTCAGTCTGAGTCTTAGGACATTTTTCGTGGTAGCCCCTGCTGTTTTCTGTTATTGAGGCCCAGTCCAGAGGGTTATTAAATCAGAAAAATGAATTAGAAAATGAGTTTTTAAAATAAAAACAATACCTATAATTTGTATAATTTATAGGAAATGCGTATGAGCTCCAAATTGGTCCTTTCCAGTTCCTAAATCTTCATAGTATTATTGTCTACCCATTTGTGCTTCTGTTTTTGCATGAAAGACACATTAAAATTATTCTTTTACTTAATCATGTATTAAATACATAAAACCTTGGAAAATCCATAACTTAAAATCTATAACTCCAAAATCAATGATTCCAGTTCCTATAATGTCGGGTACCGAAATTAGGGGTACCCCCAACACTCTTAATCACGGCTGGTAAACACCTTCAGAGAAACCATAAAGGCTTACGGCTCAGGTCAAAGTCAAAGCTTCGTCTACCAAGGGACGCGGGCTCACCTCGCCTGAGCCCGGCCTCAGGCAGAACAGTGGTCCCGGACGAGTCCACGCCTCGCCCGAGGGTCTCTTCGGACAGTGAGTGCACCCTCGGTTCCGCAAAATACAAGCCTTGTCGTGCAAGCGACTTTGGCCAAATCGTCTTACCAGCCGACCGTGTTGCATGCGCACTTAATGCTGGGGTCGCCTGACACCTTATCCTGACACACGCACCTCAGTTGGCAAGGTCAAAGTGACCGCAGTCACTTCGCCCTTTCACTGACCGATCTGACAGGAAAACAGCGTCGCCCGCCCTGCTCCGGCTGCTGTGCCAACCACCCGGGCGAAACCGACAACGGTCGAGTTCAGCCTCGGGCGCAACAAGAAGCTCCGCCTCGCCCGACCCCAGGGCTCGGCCTCGGCCTCGGCCTCGGGAAGAATCACGTCCTCGCCCAACCCTGGGTCTCGGCCCCAGCCTCGGCCTCGGAGGAGTCGCTGCCTCGCCCGACCTCAGGCTCGGATCAACCATGCCACGAGGGATGCATCATTACCCTACTCCTAGCTAGCTCAGGCTACGAAGGAACAAGACCGGCGTCCCATCAAACTTACCCCGGTAACAGGCGATGGTGGTTTCCCGCATGCAACCATGACGTCGGTGGTCCTCAAGCCCCCTACGGAAGCAAGGAGACGTCGGCAAGATCCACGCAGCGCCAACAGCTGTACTGCTACAGGATCCAAGGCACTTCTCCGACGGCCACAATACTACCTCTATAGGACTCGAGACGTCCCCCCGAGGGCCACGCTGTAATCTATACAGGGCTTAGGGCACTTCCCTGCCAGCCATGTTAGCTCCCAGCTACACCCCATTGTACAATTGGGCATCTCCTTACGTCTATAAAAGGGGGTGTCCAGGGCCCCACGAGGGGAGGACGGGAGGGGAAAAAAGGAGAGAGAGGGACAGAGGGACGAGCATACGAACATATGTATGCACAGCAAAGGGACGGGAGAAGACGAGCAGGGGCCGGACCCTCTCTCTCTCTCTCGCTCTCGCTCTCTTCTACTCGCTCTCTTTCGCCCTCGCTCTCTCACAACGCTCGTAACCCCTACTACGAGCACCCCGGTGCAGGATAATACAAGGCACATTCCTCCACTTGTGTTCCATCCCGCGCCAACCCATTTTGGTTGGGTCACGCAGCGACAATTTTACTCATCGGTCCAGGGACCCCCCGGGTCCGAAACACCGACAGTTGGTGCGCCAGCTAGGGGCCTGCTGCGTGTTAACAACCGCTTCCCCGTTGAGTTCCAGATGGGGAGTGTTTAGCAACCTCTTCAGCCTGGGACAGTGCTCCACTTCGGGAGCCTCGAGTTCATGTCCCTCGACGGTAGCTACGACATGGTACTCATCCCTCCGCGGCACAACGACAACGACAGTCAACGACTCGCCCGGCGGAGGCAACCTCCACGGCGGCATCTCCCCGTGGCGGAAGAGGAACACTCCGGTCGTCCCCGCCACCCTCCTCGCCGGAGGAGGCGGAGACGGGGCAACCGTGGCCATGCAGGAGGCGGCACCTTATCGGCTGTCGGACTGGATCGAGCCGACGACGCCGGCACTCCTCCGGGGGACATGTCAGGTGTTGTTCTCGTGCCTAAGACGACGACGAGCGCCACTTCCGCGCAACGAGCTAGCCCCGAGCATACCGACGACGCCAGCACCCTCGCCAAGGACCTGCTGGGCGTCACCCTCGTGCCTGAGATGACGGTGCGTTCCGTCCCCGACGCGACTTCACCACCGTCCATCGACCAAAAGGTACCGTCCGTATTCCACCCTGTTCCCTTTCGATTCAACTTCGATCCACCTAGCGATCCCGCTATGGTGAGCGCTTTCGTAAGGGCGTATCCCAACCTTCCGGGGTACCATATGTGGTCGACCTGGGACCGACTGACAGCCGTCCCAATCTCCGGACCGGCGGGTTCCGAGGAAGAGGACGACCCCGACTTTGGTTGGGATTTCTCTGGCATCGATGACCCCGGTGCCATGCGGGACTTCATGTCCGCATGTGATCACTACCGCTCCGGTTGTTCTGACGATGGCCACGACCATGACGACGAGGGTTACGGCCCAAGTCGTGAATGTTTCCATGTCGATCGGGGAAATCATGACGAAGGCAACCACCTCGGTATGCCGGAGGTTGATGATCCCCCTGGGCCCGCATCTCGCGTTGACATCCCGCGGGAGCTAGCTGTGGTCCCAGTCCCTGCGGGGGGTCGGGACACACAACTCGAGCAAATCCGTGAGATGCAGGCCTGGGTCGACGGGGAAGCAGGGCGGCTTGTGCAGCTCCGACAGAACATCGAACAGGAGTGGGCAGGCCAAACACTCGCCGGAGGAGCCTGTCATCGGCCCCGGGACGTCCAGCGCCGCATCGTCGACAATGCCAGGGCAGCGCTGCCTCCGGCCGTCAGCGGGTCCGGCCAGGACCTAGCTGCAGCGGCGATGCTACTTTGAACAATGCCGGAGCCATCCACCACCGAGGGACGGCGTATCCAGGGCAAACTCAAGAATCTCCTGGAAGGTGCCACAGTTCGACGAGCCGAGAGCTCCACCTCCCAGAGGCGAGCTGACCCCTCGGAGCATCACGCGACGTCCTCCCGACGCATGCGGGAGGCCTCGGTCCATCCCGAGCACACGTGGGAAGAGGCACCTGCCGCCCAGGATCGCCTCGGCAACGAGCATCACCATCACGACCATCGAGCCTGCCTCGACGAGAAGGTGCGCCGAGGCTACCATCCCAGGCGTGGAGGGCGCTGTGACAGCGAGGAGGATCGGAGCCCCTCGCTCGAGCCACCCGGTCCACGAGTCTTCAGCCGGGCCATACGACGAGCGCCGTTCCCCGCCCGTTTCCGAGCCCCGACTACCATCACCAAGTACTCGGGGGAGACGAGGCCGGAGCTGTGGCTCGCGGACTACCGACTGGCATGCCAGTTGGGAGGGGCGGACGATGACAACCTCATCATCCGTAATCTACCCCTTTTCCTCTCCGACGCCGCCCGGGCCTGGCTGGAGCATCTACCTCCTGCGCAGATCTCCGACTGGGACGACCTGGTCAAGGCTTTCGTGGGAAATTTCCAGGGCACGTACATGCGTCCTGGGAACTCATGGGATCTCCAAAGCTGTTGCAAGTAGCCTGGGGAATCCCTCCGAGAGTACATCCGGCGGTTTTCGAAGCAGTGCACCGAGTTGCCTAACATCACCGACTCGGACGTCATCGGAGCTTTCCTCGCCGGCACCACTTGCCGAGACCTGGTGAGCAAACTGGGACGCAAGACTCCCACCAAGGCAAGCGAATTGATGGACGTCGCCACCAAGTTCGCCTCGGGTCAGGAGGCGGTCGAGGCCATCTTCCGGAAAGACAAGCAGCCTCAGGGGGAGCTGAAGGAAGACGCCCCCGAGGCGTCCGCCCAACATGGCGCGAAGAAGAAGGCCAAGAAGAAGGCGCAAGCGAAGCGCAACGCCGCTGACGCGAATCTTGTCGCTGCTACCGAGCACAGGAATCCTCAGAAGCCCCCTGGAGGGGCCGCCACGTTCGACAAGATGCTCAAGGAGCTGTGCCCCTATCACCAGGGTCCCGTCAAGCACACCTAGGGGTGGATATCGAGCCAGCTCGGCTCGTTATGGCTCGGCTCGTTATAGCTCGTTATTGTAACGAGCCAACTCGGCTCGGCTCGTTATACTAACGAGCTAAACAGCTGGCTCGGCTCGGCTTGTTAGGAAGCTCGAGCCAGCTCGTTAGGCTCGCGAGCCACACAACTAAATATAAAGATCTATGTACATAAATATATGTATAACCGAAAAATCATATTTTAAGTGTTTAACACTACAAACATGTAGCCATGCAATAATACAAATATCTAAGCACATGACACATCCACACATGTCCATATCACAGATCATAACAACGAGAAAACAAGACTATGAGAGATGAGACAACACCAACGACTAGACAAACTTGTGTTGTGGCTTAGCTCGTTTGGCTCGCGAGCTAGCTCACGAGCTAACCCGAGCTGGCTCATTAGAGAACCGAGCTAGAATGCTAGCTTGGCTCGCTACAAAATTAAAACGAGCCGAGTCGAGCCGAGCTACTAACGAGCCGAGTCGAGCGAGTTATCGAGCCACGAGTATTTCGTCCAGCCCTAAGCACACCCTTGAAGAATGTGTCATGCTCCGATGCTATTTCCATAAGGCCGGGCCCCCGACGGAGGACGGCAAGGACCAAGGCAACAACAAGAAGGAGGGCGGCAAGGAAGAGGAGTTCCCCGAGATCCACAACTGCTTCATGATTTACGGCGGGCAGGTGGCGAACGCTTCGGCTCGGCACCGCAAGCAGGAGCGCCGGGAGGTCTGCTCGGTAAAGGTGGTAGCGCCAGCCTACCTAGACTGGTCCGACAAGCCTATCACCTTCGACCGAGACGACCACCCCGACTTCGTGCCAATCCCAGGAAGGTACCCGCTTGTCGTCGATCCGATCATCGACAACGTTAGGCTCTCCAAGGTCCTCATGGACGGAGGAAGCAGCCTCAACATCATCTATGCCGAGACCCTGAAACTCTTGGGGGTTGATCGGTCCGAGGTCCGGGCCGGTGCGGCACCCTTTCACGGGATCGCACCTGGAAAGCGTATCCTTCCCCTCGGGCGGATTGACTTGCCCATCTTCTTCGGAACTCCCTCCAACTTCTGAAAGGAAACCCTCACCTTTGAGGTGGTCGGGTTCCGAGGGACCTACCACGCGGTGTTGGGAAGGCCGTGCTACGCCAAGTTCATGGTCGTCCCCAACTACACCTACCTCAAGCTCAAGATGCCAGGCCCAAACGGGATCATCACCGTCGGATCCACGTACCGCCACACGTACGAATGCGACATGGAATGCGTGGAGTACGCTGAGGCCCTCGCCGAGTCCAAGGCCCTCATCGCCGACCTGGAACGCCTCTCCAAGGAGGTGCCCGACGTGAAGCGGCACGCCGGCAACTTCGAACCAGTCGAGGCGGTTAAGTCCGTCTCTCTCAACCCTAGCAACGACGCCAGCAAGAAAGTCCAGATCGGCTCCGAGCTCGACCCCAAATAGGAAGCAATGCTCGTCGACTTTCTCCGCGCAAACGCCGAAGTTTTTGCGTGGAGTCCCTCGGACATGCCAGGCATACCGAGGGATGTCGCCGAGCACTCACTGGACATCAAAGCTGGAGCCCGACCCGTGAAGCAGACCCTGCACCGTTTTGACGAAGAAAAGCGCAGGGCCATAGGCGAGGAGATCCACAAGCTACTCGCGTCAGGGTTCATCAAAGAGGTATTCCATCCCGAATGGTTAGCTAACCCTGTTCTTATAAGGAAGAAGGATGGGAAATGGAGGATGTGCGTAGACTACACTGGTCTAAACAAAGCATGTCCGAAGGTTCCCTACCCTCTGCCTCGCATCGATCAAATTGTGGACTCCACTGCTGGGTGCGAAACCCTGTCATTCCTCGATGCCTACTCAGGCTATCATCAAATCAAGATGAAAGAGTCCGACCAGCTCGCGACTTCTTTTATCACGCCTTTTGGCATGTATTGTTATACTACAATGCCATTTGGTTTGAGGAATGCAGGCGCCACCTACCAGAGGTGCATGAACCATGTGTTCGGACAACACATCGGTAGAACGGTCGAGGCTTACGTCGACGACATCGTTGTCAAGACGAAGAAAGCCTCCGACCTCCTCTCTGACCTTGAAACGACATTCAAGTGTATGAGAGCTAAAGGCGTGAAACTCAACCCCGAGAAGTGTGTCTTCGGAGTCCCCTGAGGCATGCTCCTAGGGTTCATCTTCTCCGAGCAGGGCATAGAGGCCAACCCAGAGAAAATCGCGGCCATCACCAACATGGGGCCGATAAAAGATTTGAAAGGAGTACAGAGGGTCATGGGATGCCTTGCGGCACTGAGCCGTTTCATCTCACACCTTGGTGAAAAAGGATTGCCCCTGTACCGCCTCTTAAGGAAGACCGAGCGCTTCACATGGACCCCCGAGGCCGAGGAAGCCCTCGGGAACTTAAAAGCACTCCTTACAAATGCACCCATCTTGGTGCCCCCCGCTGCGGGAGAAGCCCTCTTGATCTACGTGGCCGCAACCACTCAGGTGGTCAGCGCTGTGATCGTAGTCGAGAGACGAGAAGAAGGGCACGCACTGCTCATCCATAGGCCAGTCTACTTCATCAGCGAAGTGCTATCCGAGAACAAAGTTCGCTACCCGCAGATCCAGAAGCTGCTCTACGCAGTGATTCTGACACGGCGAAAGCTGCGACACTACTTCAAGTCTCACCCGGTGACTGTGGTGTCATCCTTTCCTCTGGGAGAGATCATCCAGTCCCGAGAGGCCTCGGGTAGGATAGCGAAATGGGCAGTGGAACTCATGGGCGAAACACTTCCATTCGCCCCTCAGAAGGCCATAAAATCCCAAGTCTTGGCCGACTTCCTGGCTGAGTGGACTGACACCCAGTTATCAACGACTCCAATCCAACCCGAGCTTTGGACCATGTACTTCGACGGGTCGCTGATGAAAACCGGAGCAGGCGCGGGCTTGCTCTTCATCTCACCCCTTGGAAAGCATCTTCGCTACATGATCCGCCTTCATTTTCCGGTGTCAAACAACGTGGCCGAGTACGAAGCATTGGTTAATGGGCTGCGCATCGCCGTCGAGCTAGGGGTTCGGCGCCTCGACGCTCGTGGCGACTCGCAGCTTGTCATTGACCAAGTCATGAAGAACTCCCACTGCTACGATCGGAAGATGGAGGCCTACTGCAAAGAAGTTCGACGCCTGGAGGACAAGTTCTACGGGCTGGAACTCAGCCACGTCGCCCGATGATTCAATGAGACTGCAGATGAGCTGGCTAAAATAGCCTCGGGGCGGACACCGGTTCCCCCGGACGTCTTCTCCAGGGATATACATCAACCCTCTGTCAAGATCGACGACACGCCCGAGGGAGCCTCGGCCGAGCCTGAGGTACCCTCGACCGCCGAGGGTGAGGCCCCATGCGTCGAGGGAGAGCGAAATGGGGTCACACCGGTCCTGGACTGGCAGACCCCGTACCTGGAATATCTCCTTCGAGGAGAGCTGCCCCTCGACAAGGCCGAAGCTCGGCGACTGGCTCGGCGCGCCAGGTCGTTCGTTTTGCTGGGTGATGAAAAGGAGCTCTATCACCGTAGTCCCTCGGGCATCCTCCAGCGATGCATCCCCATCGCCCAAGGACAAGAGCTGTTACAAGAAATACATTCGGGGGCTTGTGACCACCATGCAGCACCTCGAGCCCTCGGTGGAAATGACTTCCAACAAGGCTTCTACTGGCCAACCGTGGTGGCCGACGCCACTAGGATTGTACGCTCCTGCCGGGGGTGTCAGTTCTATGCAAAGCAGACACGCCTGTCCGCTCAGGCCCTACAGACGATACCCATCACCTGGCCGTTTGCTGTGTGGGGTCTGGAACTCGTCGGCCCCTTGCAGAAGGCACCCAGAGGCTTCACGCACCTGCTGGTCGCCATCGACAAGTTCTCCAAGTGGATCGAGGTCCGACCCTTAACCAGTATCAGGTCTGAGCAGGCGGTGGCGTTCTTCACCAATATCATCCATCGCTTTCGAGTCCCGAACTCCATTATCACCGACAATGGCACGTAGTTCACCGGAAAAAGTTCCTGGACTTCTGCGAGGACCACCACATCCGTGTGGACTGGGCCGCCGTATCTCACCCTATGACAAATGGGCAGGTGGAGCGTGCCAATGGTATGATTTTGCAAGGACTTAAGCCCAGGATCCACAACGACCTCAACAAGTTTGGCAAGCGGTGGATGAAGGAGCTACCCTCGATGGTCTGGAGTCTGAGGACGACGCTGAGCCGTGCCACGGGTGTTGGGGACTTGTTCTCAAACGCTTCGAGTTAAGGACAAGGCAACATAAAAGTGTTAAATGTTAAAGTCCTTCGTCATTCGAAGCATTATCTCCTTTCGGATATAATGAATTCCGGACGAAGGTCATGAAAGACAAACCTTCATGATCACAATAAATGATGAAGAAGGATTCATACACAAGATATGAAAAAATAATATAAACACTTTAAATGTTATTATCAACTTATTTTTATTTGCGTTACTGTATCCACAATGACAGATTATAAATGTACCTTCGGCTCGAAGGAAAGCAGGGGTACAAGCGCGACGTGAGAATAAATGCCAAGTTCGCGTGAACAGTACGGGAGTACCGTTCACCTATTTATAGGCACAAGACGCAGCCTATAAGAAATTACAATCATGCCCCTTACAGAAGATCACAATTATAACTCAGACCCTTATGGACTAAAAAGTCATTCCATCTTTAAGTCGGTTCGATCCTTCGTCTTTGGATACGCTATAGTGTCAAAGCTTTATGAGCGGTAGCTTCGGTATCACGTATAAACAGATTTGTCGAAGATGTTTCTTCCTGCAGGACCTTCGGCGACGAAGCATGATCCCAACAGTAGCCCCTTCGCGGTGCCAGATCGTTTTTCGTAACAAGCTTGACCCGTGAAAAAGTCTCTTAAGCTTCGGGTAGCCGAAGGTCCGAAAAACACCTTCCCTGAGCTCGTTGCGGAGAAACGATACAACTTCCGAGCGTGGAGTAGTCCCATCATGCATATTTACCTTCTCGGGTTTTGTGGCCCACTGTTCAGTGGATGCGGGCGACTGTTCGTCCGGTGTAGGAGACTTGACGATTCACCTTTTTACCTGCAGCACTATATAAACAGACAAGTAGGTATAAAGTTACCACAACATTCATTACAATTGCACTGTTTTCCTGCCAAAAATTTCACCATAGCCGAAGCTTGACCCTTGCACTCAAACGAAGCACCACTCCGGATTCTACTTCGTCACAAGAAGAGCTTCGGAAAAAAGGTCATTAATTTCAAAAAACTTTAGGAATTCATAATCAAATGGCTAGATTGCGCTCCACTGCCAGGATTGAGCGTGAGGGAGACGAGGCTGAAGCCACTGAAACTGTTCCGATTTCCGAAGCAATGAGGCGTTCTGGGCTGGTTTCATCAGAGGACACTCCTGCTGCCGAAGCAACACAAGCTGATGTTGAAGAAATTGGTTTCGAAGATGAGTACAGCTTCGGGATGCCAAGTAAACCTAGTCATCTGGACTTTGGAAAGTCCACCATCTCTGAAGCTGATCTTCCTAAGATGGTGAAGCTGGGTTATTTTAGTGAGGCCAAGAAGGAATTAATTCATTTTGGTGGAGAAGAAACTATCCCAAAGCCAGGAAAGGATGAGGTAGTAGTCTTCAAAAGTTTTCTGAAAGCTGGTTTAAGGTTCCCCCTTAACAAAATGATTGCTATTGTACTGAAGAAGTTTGGGATTTACCTTCATCAGCTGACCCCTAATGCTATCGTTAGGTTGAGTGTTTATATTTGGGCCCTTCGTAGCCAGGGAGTGGAACCGTTTGGTGAGGGTTTCTGCCGAGTTCATGAATTACACTACCAGACTAAAGCCAGAGGAGATGGTCTGCACGAGAATTTTGGCTGCTACAACTTTGCTTATCGCAAGACTACGAAGTTTCCAGTGATAAGCTATCGAAGCAAATGGCCAGCCGGATGGAAGTCTGAATGGTTCTATGTTAAAGTTGACGAAGATGAGGATAAATTGGTCCAGAGTCCGCTAGAACTGACCTTCGGAGAGACGAGGCCCCGATGCAACATGATAATGGGGAGCCCGAGTCAGATTGCTTTGGCTGAATTTTGAGTGATTTCAGATCATATTGGCACTAGAGACTTAGTGCAGGAATTCTTGGCTTTTAAAGTGTTCCCAACACTGAGGGAGTGGGAAATGCCGAAGCTAGAGGGAGAAAAGAAGAAGGGAGAACTTGTTCGATTGCCTTATCACTACAAATTTAAGAAACATTTTAAAGCACCATGCCAAGAATGGTTGAACACAATTGAGGTTATGTGCAACGAGATTCTCGGCTGCTACTCTAAGAAAGAAGATCAGTTAATGACTGCGGCCTTCGGCACTCGTCCGAAACGAAGATTGAATCGGGTGCTGGATGCCTTGAATTTTGATTATCCTGACTATGAGCAACTGAGCGGAGATGCCGAAGGCCAGAAAAGAAAAGGGATTGCCAGCGTCCTTGATAAAGAAGGCACCAAATTGGCTAAAAAGGACAAAGAAAATTCTAAAAAAGAAAATTGAGCCCTGTGCCGAAGATAGCTGCTCCAAAGAGAAGAAAAGCTGCATCCCCAAAACCGAAGACGCTAGCCCGAGAGGAGGAGGCTCCTGCGACACCTTCTGCTGTCGAAGTGGAAGAGATTCTAAAGGTAATGACTGAACCTTTGCCTATCAAGCTAAGTTCGCTGGCGCCAGAACTGACGAAGTTTTTTCAAAAGGAAAAAGAACCTTCGGCAACAGAAAGTCCTGCCAAGCCGAAGAAGAAAAGAAGAATTATGCAAGTGGCCGATGTCATTCATCAGACGCCACCACCGACATCGACGTCAAAAATAATTGAAAGCGTTGTTACTGCCGAAACCACAGCCACCAGAGCCGAAACTACCGGAGCCGAAGCCACCGGAGCAACCACCGAAGCTGAAGCCACCGGAGCCGAAACTGAGACCACCGAAGATCCTAATCTAGAAACCACACTTGGTGATATTGATAACATACTTCTGAAAATGGCTGAAGAGGAAGCTGCTGCGGTCGCGGTGGACACGACGATTGAGAAAGAAAAAGAGCAAATTGAAGACACTTTGGAAGAAGAAAACTTTAATTTTCAAGATATACTTGGACAAGAGTTATCAGAAACTGAAAAAGAAGAGCTAAAGAAATATGCTATATCCTGTGGATACAAACGAGGGGCTCTGCTATTTGGCGGAGTCAATTAAGGGAAACTAAGATGCCTTCGGAATCGAACCGAGGCTAAAGTTGTTAGGACTTTCTCAAAGAATGTTGGGCTGCCGAAGATTGAAGCGGACTTGTGCAGGTACCAGCGACAGCATATCGCCGGTAGCCTGTTCTACGCTAATTTCAAGGTAAAAACTTCTCAATTTTTTTTTGAATTAAGATGTTTTCTGATGAAGGTTGTTTTGCCAGAATATATTACTAAGTAAAGTGTTGAGGATGCAACAAGATCTTGAAGACAAGAAAAACGAAGCTACCATCAGAGATCTAGAAAATAAAGTCGAAAGTTACGAAGCTGCTTTGAAGAAAAAGGACTTCGACATTCAAGAACTTGAACATAAAGCTAAAGATCACGAGGCTGCCTTGGAGAAGAAGGACTTCGTCATTCACTCTATGGAAGGCTCGCTGGCTGAAGCTCAAGCTGAAATTAACAAATTAAACAGCGAATTACTCATAAAATCAGAAAAATCTGAGCAGGAAAAGAAGAATCTTGAAACAAGTCTCAAGACCGAAATTGAGAAGAATTCAAATTTGCAGAAATCATTGAAAGAGCTTCAGGAAAAATGTTTAGATTTCGGCAACCGATGTATGCAGCGGCTGAAGGATGTGTTTTACTCAATTGGAGTCAGCTCTGATAAGTTTACACCTTCAGCTGAAAACCTGCCAAGCACCTTTGAATACATTGAGGGCGAAGTTGATGCACTTGATGAAGTTATCGCTGGGCATGCCGATTTCTGCGCCCTGTTAGCTTCTCGAGGCACGACTACTGCTTTCCTGAAGGCTGGCTACACGCACGGGAAAATTGTTAACAGGCCAAACTTCAGTTTGTCGCCAACAGATTTAATTGACATCCCCAGCCTAGCTCGAAGCATAGGAAACAGGTTTATGACCCAGATTTGGATAAACGGCGGGCGAAAAATGGCTGGTGACGAAGCTCGGAGCCACCTTAAGCCAGTGAGAAACTTATACTTGTTACTTTTACCTTCTTCTTGAACTCTGCGCTTTCCTCATTCCGTTTTAATATGTATAGGATGATGAAGCTAAAGAATGACGAGCTGAAGCCTTAACAAATGTTCCGAAATACTTTGCTGCATAAGATTCTAGAGAAAATTTTGTAATATGATTGTAAAGAGACTTATGTAAATTTGTGCGTACCTTGTAATATATCTTTTCGCCTTTGTCCATGTACAATCTACTTTGCTGTGGACGAAATTTTATTTTTGAGCCGAAGGCAAAAAACACCTTCCCTTCTTTTCGTACACAACGAAGCATAAAAATTTCTTCTTTCTGTTTTTCTGTGAAGCTTTATCCTTATAGCCGAAGCATCTGCCTTTTCTGTATGATATGATGATAATGATCCTATGTATGTCTAAATGAATATTTATGAATGCAAATGTCATGATGTGATGTATCGTGCAAATGAATGTCCAAATATATATTCGAAGCCATAATCATAGCCTTCATTCCCTTAGGAATGACTCAAATCTTTTTGCCGCTTATTTTTCGGCTTCACCGTTTATTTTTCGGTGTATCAGCGTTGACTTTTCGCTGTAAGCCTCCCTTAGGAGCTTCTTCGCCTTTTACTTCAGCGGAATCAGCGTTTATTTTTCGCTGTAAGCCTCCCTTAGGAGCTTCTTCGCCTTTTACTTCGGCGGAATCAACGTTTATTTTTTGCTGCAAGCTCTGCATTCCCTTAGGAACGACTTTTGAGCTTCTCCCTGTTTTCTTTTCTTTTTCCTTTGCTCTCGATGGTGCGTTCTCATCTTTTACATTTACATCTTTGGGGGATATTGCTCTTATAGAGTTGAAAAAAGAAAAAGAAAAATTACATGTTGTGGCCCCATTAAAAACCTTTCTCCCCCTTTGGAAAGGAAAAGGGTGCCACAAGAAAGAATAGAAAAAATTACATCAAGCTAAATATAATACCACCGAAGCTCATCCGCATTCCATGATCTAGGAATGTCGTTGCCGTCCATATCCTTCAATCTGTAGGAACCGGGTCTTAACGAAGATACTACCAGAAAAGGTCCTTCCCACTTCAGCTGTAGCTTGCCTACTGTCTCTGGATTGGCTACTCTTCGAAGCACCAAATGTCCTGGCTCAATATTCTTTAGCCGAACCTTTCTATCACGCCATTTTATTGTTTCGGCTTGGTATTTATGGATGTTTTCCACAGCTTGAAGTCTGATCCCTTCTATAGCATCTTTTTCCACAGAGTAATCAGCTTCAGCTTCATCTTCTATCGAAGCTACTATTCTTATTGATCCCGCTTTTGCTTCTTCCGGAGTTATTGCTTCGTCACCAAACAACAATTTGAATGGTGTAAAACCTGTTGATCTTGATATTGTTGTGTTGTGGCTCCACACTACTTTGATTAATTCATCTGGCCACTTTCCTCTGGGCTGATTGAAGATTAACTTCATTATTCTTGTCATTATGATGCCATTAGCCCTTTCAACAAGTCCATTTGACTCCGGATGCCGAACTGATGCAAAATGGATCTTCGTGCCAATTTGTTCACAAAATTCTCTGAAAGCTTCAGAATCAAACTGCGTTTCATTGTCACAGTGATGTCCTTCGGCACTCCGAAGCGACAGACAATATTTTGCCAAAAAAACTTTTGAATAGTAACTGAAGTTATTGTGGCTAAAGGCTTTGCCTCAATCCATTTAGAAAAATATTCCACGGCCACTACAACATATCTTAAGTTCCCTTGTGTTGGTGGTAGCGGACCTAACAAATCAAGGCCCCATCTTTGCAATGCCCAAGTGGGTTGTATTAACTAGGTTAGAGACAAAGGTTGTTTTTGATCTCTTGCACATTTTTGACAGCCTTCGCACTTTTGGACTAACTCCGCTGCATCCGAAGCTGCCTTTGGCCAATAAAATCCTTGACGAAAAACTTTTCCCAGCAAAGGCCTAGATCCAATGTGAGATCCACACAGGCCTGCATGTATTTCCTTCATCAATTCTATACCTTCGGCTCTGGATAAACATTTGAGTAACGGAGAACAGACCCCATGCTTGTATAGCTCCCCTTCTATTATTACATATGGACGAGCTCTTGCCTCTATTCTCTTGTTATAAGCTTCATCATCTGAAAGGAAGTTACCCTGAAGGTAAGAGATGATCTCAGTTCTCCAGTCTTCATTATAAACAGGAGATATATTGAGGACTGCTCTTTCAAGGAGTTCAACTGAAGGTGCTTTTATTGTTTCAAAAAATACTTCCGAAGGTAAGGGCAGCCCCTGTGCTGCTGACTTGGCTAGCAAATCAGCATGTTCATTTTCTCCTCGAGGAATATTTTTTACAGAAAACCCTTCAAAGGAAGCTTCAATCCTTCGGACCATGTCTAAATATTTCTCCAGCTTCGGGTCTCTTGCCTTGCAACTCTTGTCAATATGACCAGAAATAACCTAGGAATCAGTTTTAAGAACCGCCCTTCTAATTCCCATTGCCTTTAACTTCCGAAGACCCAAAAGTAAAGCTTCGTACTCAGCGATGTTATTTGTGCAGCTGAAATCAAGTCTTGCTGCGTAGCAAGTTTTAACTTTGGATGGTGCGACCAACACAACGGCTGCTCCTGCCCCGAAGGTTCCCCAAGAACCATCGCAGAATATTGTCCAAGCTTCAGCATCTTTACTCACTTCTTCTTCCTGAGCCCCTGGCGTCCAGTCAGCAATGAAGTCTGCTAGCGCTTGAGACTGAATCGAAGATCTATGCACATAATCGATGCAAAACTCATTGAGTTCCGCAGCCCATTTTCCAACCCTTCCAGTAGCTTCTCTATTTCTCATAATATCCTTCAATGGTTGTGAAGAAGGGACAATTATATTGTATGCTTGAAAATAGTGCCGAAGCTTCCTGGAAGCCATCAAAACAGCATATAGCACCTTCTCCAATTCTGTATAATTTTTCTTTGATAAACTAAGAACTTCGGATACAAAGTATATTGGGGCTTGCTTTTTGACTTGCCCTTCAAGCTTCTCTTGGACAAGTGCCGCACTTACCGCTGAGTGCGAGGCTGCCACATATAACAACAGAGGAGCCCCTGGCGTTGGTGGAGTTAACATCGTTAAGTCTATCAAATATTGCTTCAGCTCTTCGAAGGCTCTCTACTGAACTGGTCCCCATTAAAAAACTTTGGCTGATTTCAGCACTTCGAAGAATGGTAAATTTCTCTCTGCTGATCTAGATATGAATCTGTTGAGAGATGCCAATCTTCCTGTCAATCGTTGAGCCCCCTTCTTTGTGCTTGGTGGTTCCATTCGAAGAATAGCTTCGATTTTATTTGGATTAGCTTCAATCCCTTTTGTTGAAACTAGGCAACCAAGGAATTTTCCCTTCTTTACTCCGAAAACACACTTTTCTGGATTCAGTTTTAGACCGGACTGTCTAAAATTAGCGAAAGTCTCCTGCAGATCAGCAATGTGATTTTCTTGCTTCGTGCTTTTTACAATGATATCATCGACATAAGTTAGCACATTTCTGCCTATCTGAGAATGAAGAACCTTTGCTGTCATTCTGTTGAAGCTTCCTCCAGCATTTTTAAGCCCTTCAGGCATCCGAAGGTAACAATATGTTCCGCTAGGGGTTATGAAGCTGGTTTTTGGCTCATCCTCCTTCTTCATCCAAATCTGATGATAGCCTGAATAACAGTCCAAGAGACTCATGAGTTCTGATGAAGATGCTGCATCAACTAGGGAGTCTATCCTTGGCAAAGGAAACTCATCCTTCGGACAAGCCTTGTTGAGATCAGTGAAATCAATACACATCCTCCATTTGGCATTGGCCTTTTTTACCATAACAGTGTTAGCCAGCCATTCTGGATACTTCACTTCTCTGATGACTCCGGCACTGAGGAGTCTTTTTACTTCATTTCGAGCACCTTCGGCCTTGTCATCAGACATCTTTCGAAGCCTCTGCTTTCTGGGCCTGAAGGATGGATCAACATTGAGCGAGTGTTCAATAACATCCCTGTTGACACCACAGAGATCGTTAGCCGACCATGCAAAGACATCTTTGTTGTTGAACAAAAACCTTATCAGGGTTTTCTCTTGTTCCTTGGACAATTGAGATCCCAGCAGCACCTTCTGCTCTGCGATATCTTCGCATAAAAGCATGGGTTTCGGCTGATCGGCTGAAGCAGCCTTCTCCCTTCTGTACTTGTACTGCTCACAAGCTTCGACTTCATCTATATTGTGGATTGCCTTTGAATCAGTCCAATTCCCCTTGGCCTTTCTGGCAGCTTCCTGACTCCCATGAATAGCAATAGGTCCCCGATCCGAAGGTATCTTCATGCAAAGATATGCTGGATGAAGAATTGCTTCGAAAGCATTGAGTGTTCCACGACCAATGATAGCATTGTAAGGATACTCCATGTCAACAATGTCAAACACAACTTGCTCAGTCCTTGTATTGTTGACGAATCCGAAGGTCACTGGCATGGTAATCTTGCCAAGCGCTACAATCTGTCTTCCTCCGAAGCCACAAAGAGGGTGCGTAGCATCATGAATCTTGTCTTCGGGCTCTTGCATTTGTCTGAAGGCCTTAGCAAATATAATATCCGCTGCACTGCCTGTATCAACCAAAACATTGTGGACCAGAAATCCTTTGATCACACAAGAGATAACCATAGCATCATTATGTGGGTAATCCTTGAGTTGAAGATCCTCTTGAGAGAAGGTAATTGAGATGTGAGACCATCTTGACTTGATGAAGGGTCCTTGTACCCCTACATGTTGTACTCTTCTTTGCGCCTCCTTCTTCTGTTTCTTGTTAGCCGGCTCTGAGCATGAACCGCCTGTTATCGGGAGAATCAGCTTCGGAGCCGAAGCAGTTCCAGCTTGGTTCTTGAACGAAGCCATCAGCTCAAAAAGTGGAAGTGAGTTCACCGGAGGTGGGCGCCAATGTTGGGGACTTGTTCTCAAACGCTTCGAGTTAAGAACAAGGCAACATAAAAGTGTTAAATGTTAAAGTCCTTCGTCCTTCGAAGCATTATCTCCTTTTGGATATAATGAATTCCGGACGAAGGTCATGAAAGACAAACCTTCATGATCACAATAAATGATGAAGAAGGATTCATACACAAGATATGAAAAAATAATATAAACACTTTAAATGTTATTATAAACTTATTTTTATTTGCGTTATTGTATCCACAATGATAGATTATAAATGTACCTTCGTCTCGAAGGAAAGCAGGGGTACAAGCGCGATGTGAGAATAAATGCCAAGTCAGCGTGAACAGTACGGGAGTACCGTTCACCTATTTATAGGCACAGGACGCAGCCTGTAAGAAATTACAATCATGCCCCTTACAGAAGATCACAATTATAACTCAGACCCTTATGGACTAAAAAGTCATTCCATCTTTAAGTCGGTTCGATCCTTCGTCTTTGGATACGCTATAGTGTCGAAGCTTTTTGAGCGGTAGCTTCGGTATCACGTATAAACAGATTTGTCGAAGATGTTTCTTCCTGCAGGACCTTCGGCGACGAAGCATGATCCCAACAACGGGCTTCACGCCGTTCTTTTTAGTCTATGGAGCCGAGGCCGTCCTCCCCACGGACTTAGAATATGGTTCCCCGAGGACGAAGGCGTACGACGACCGAAGCAACCAGATCAGCAGAGAGGACTTGCTGGACCAGCTCGAAGAAGCTCGGGACGTTGTCTTACTACATTCGGCGCGGTATCAGCAGTCTCTGCGACGTTACCACGCCCGAAGGGTTCGGCCCCGAGGCTTCCAAGTGGGAGACTTGGTGCTTCGGCTACGACAGGACGCCCGAGGGCGCCACAAGATTACTCCCCCCTGGGAAGGGCCATTCATCATCGCTAAGATCTTGAAACCCGGAACATACAAGCTGGCCAACGATTAAGGCGAGGTCTACAGCAACGCTTGGAACATCGAACAGCTACGTCGCTTCTACCCTTAAAATGTTTCAAGTCGTTCATGTTCCTCGTTTTTACGCACTTAAATAAAGTCTAACCGTCAAGGAAGGGTCAGCCTTGCCTCGGCCAAGCCCGACCCTCCCTCGGGGGCTAGAAGGCCCCCCTCTACGTCAAAATTTTCCTCGAAAAAGTTTCCTACAGAAAAACAACTTTCGTGCTTTCGACTATGTCGATAGCAGGGCCCTAAAAACGACGAGAGTACACGTAAGCGGCAAGGCCGACTGAGCCGAGGGACTCCTACGCCTTCGGGATACGAATACCTCACTCATCACCTTCCGCGGGAAGTAACTCTCGCTCGGATAAGCGGTTCTGCTACCGACGAACAAGTCCTGGTACTCGACACAAGAGGAAAGAAAACGCAGCTTTATAACACGACGATAAAATGTTTAGGCCTCGGTGGCCGCGAAAAGCATTCGCATGCTTCGGGCAAATCATTCCTACAAGATTCAGGCATCGGCAGGAGGAGGAGGAGCGCCCTCGACGACGTTTCCACCCTCGGCGGAATCTGGCCTGGCCTCAGACGGCGACTCAGGCGAGAGGATCTCCACCTCAAAGGAGGACGCCAACACCGCGCTTGGGCCAGCGATGGCCGCGTCAAGCCTCTGGACCTCGGCTAAGGCGGCCTCATCCTCGTCGGGTAGGCAGTACCCCTCGCTGACCCGCTCCAGATCCACGTCATAGTGGGAGGCGAGCACGTCGAAGGCCCGCCTAACACCGTGATGTGGCCACCCAAGGCCCGCAGGTGACTCTGGGGGAGCTACTCGAGGGGACGTCATCGAGGTCGAAGGCCCAGCAAAAGGCCGAGATAGTCTTGGACATGGCCGCACGGTCGGTCTCCTTCTGCTCAGCCGCCTGGGCAAGCGCCTTGGCGGACTCGTTGAGAGCCGTCTCGAACTCTGCAGACAGCCGAATAAAATTCTTCAGACACGAGTTGAAGAATGAAGCTGGATCGAAGTCACAAAGCGGGTGAAACATACCTTCGGCTCGGGCACGTTGCTTCGAGGCTAAGGCTTGGGTGGATTCGGCAGACTTGACAGCCATGGCCAGGCCCTCCGCAAGGGCCCCGGCCCTAGCGGACGCGAAAAGCATTCACATGCTTTGGGCAAACCATTCCTACAAGATTCAGGCATCGGCAGGAGGAGGAGCGGCGCCCTCGGCGACGTTTCCACCCTCGGTGGAATCTGGCCTGGCCTCAGACGGCAACTCGGGCGAGAGGATCTCCACCTCAAAGGAGGACGCCAGCACCGAGCTTGGGCCAGCGACGGCCGCGTCAAGCCTCTGGACCTCGGCTAAGGCGGCCTCATCCTCGTCGGGTAGGCAGTACCCCTCGCTGACCTGCTCCAAATCCATGTCATAGTGGGAAGCGAGCACGGCGAAGGCCCGCCTAACGCCATGATGCAGCGCCCCGCGGAGTCTACCGCGCACATGGCCACCCAAGGCCCGCAGGTGACTCTAGGGGGAGCTACCCAAGGGGATGTCATCGAGGTCGAAGGCCCGGCAAAAGGCCAAGATAGCCTCGGACATGGCCGCACGGTTGGCCTCCTTCTGCTCAGCCGCCTGGGCAAGCGCCTTGGCGGACTCATTGAGAGCCGTCTCGAACTCTGCAGATAGCCGAACAAAATTCTTCAGACACGAGTTGAAGAATGAAGCTGGATCGAAGTCACAAAGCAGGCGAAACATACCTCCGGCTCGGGCACGTTGCTCCGAGGCCACGACTTGGGCGGATTCGACAGACTTGACAGCCATGGCCAGGCCCTCCGTAAGGGTCTCGGCCCGAGCGGACGCCTCGGCTAGCCGCTCCGTAGCCTCAGCCAGCTGACCCCTAAGGGCCTCATCTTGGCCCACGGCTTCGGCAGCTTGGCTCCAAAATTGGTCTCGCTCGCCGAAGACCTGGCCGAGTTCCAGCTGCCGCTGCCACACTTTCGTCCATGCCAATGCCGCCTCTGCCCGCGCCACCGCCGCTTCCAACTTTTGCTCATCACAGAACAGCCGAAGGTCTGCCACCTCGGCGCTCCGTTGGGCGAGACGTGCATTAGCCTCGACAAGCGCGGCCCTCTGGGACCGCAGCGAAGCCCAGACGTCGCTCTCACGGCGAATGAACAACGACTTGGCGGTGCTTACATCTGCGAGTTCCTGAGGAAGGAAAACAGGCCATTACAAAGAATGCCCCGGTCACACAGGGTATACGCCTAACATCCTTACCTGGAAGACCCTGGGAATGTCCCTGGAAAGGATCTCCATGGTCGACCCCATCGCCGCCTCAGCATACTCACGGAGCTCATCCCGAGACTGCTCCTCCTGCTCGTCATTAAGAAGGAGGAGGGGTTCCGAGGCGTCGCGGCTCCATAATCGGAGCGCCTGCCCGCACCACTCATTGGGGTTGCGTCGTGCGGGGATAAGGCCGCTACTCCCCGAAACGGGCCGCGGTTCTGCGCGCCCTTCCACCGAGGCGTCAGGTCCCCTGCGGTCGACGCGCCAGGCACCGTCGTCGTCGACATACTGGGCCTCCCTCGGCTGAGGTGATGGGCCTCCGATCACTGATCTCGGCGACGGCGGCAGCCCCCTCCTCATGACCAAGAATGGGGAGGTTGGGGACGACCTCGAGCGGCGACGCCACGACCGTCCCGACGTCGGAAGCGACAGGCGGTTCCGCGGGCGAATCAGTAACGGCCCCGACGGGAGACGACGCCAACGCCGGTAACAAGTCAGGCGGGCTTGTGGCCACGACCGCGTCAACGGCCTCCCCTAGCACGATGACCGTCCCGATAGAAGGGTCAGCCTAGGGGGCTAGCCCCATGGGAGCTCGTGCTGCCTGGGCCCCCCGCTCGGGGGCATCTTGTGCGGAAGCCAGCCAACCGGCATGGCACGCCGCGGCATCAGCGGCGGAGGTCAGCCCCGTCTTAAGGGCCTTCCGGGGGGCCAGACCAGCCGAGCCCTGCCTCCGCTTGCTGAAAAGAAAGAGGGAGAGAGCAAGATCAAGACACGCAGGGAAAAAATCAAAACAGAGGTATTCTCAGATACCTACCCGCTCCGGACCAAGGCCAGTCGGCCCTGCGGGGAGGCCCCTCGGGCCCCAGCCCCCACAGGCGCTACCGAAAGTTGCCTCGACACCGGCTTCGGTGCCGCTTCCGCCTCGGACGCTCGAGGCGCCGAAGGGGAGGCCTGCCCAGGCGTCGCCACGGCCAAAGGGCCGACCTCCTGTACAGCCAGCACGGGCGCTTGCTCGTGGAAGACAGGCGGATCGGCCCGACCCCTCGGCGTCGCCTCGGTTACCTCGGCCAAGGGGTCAAGTACCCCCTCGGTCTGCCCCCGCTCCTCGGGCTGGGATCGTGATGTCCCGGCTCCGAGCACCGATGGTGCCGACCCACTTGGAGGCTGGCTCGGCGACCCCTGGCTCGGCCTCGGGTCCGGGCTGAGGCCGAGACGGGCCGCCATGTCGTCACTCTCGTCGTCATCGTTGTCGGGCGTCTCCGGCGACGGCTCCCTCGGGAGCCCGTCCCTCTCCTGCGTCCGACGATGCTTCTCCAATGCGTCCCGAGCTCGCATCCGTTTGTGAGCCCGGGCCTTCTCCGCGTCCTTTTTCTCCTTCTTCTTCTCTGCGACGACCCTCCGCGTGGCTCGGTCCACCGCATCCTCCGGGACCGGTGGCAGGGCGGGTTTATAAAACCTCAACCCCTAGGGACGGACAAAAATCCCAACAATGAAGATCAAAGACAACTTAGCGCAAAACGGGAGAAGGATCGGACACTCACCAGGGACATGTACCCATGGTCGGGACGCATCGCTGGTTGGGTAAGGGCGCCGGCATCCAGCCTCCCTACCGTACCCACTACCCGCTTGCGGAGGTCGTCGTCGGGGAGGGAGACCGAGGACATCTGCGAGCCCTCCAAGTTAACCCCTGGCCTCAGCTCTGAGAGCTGCAACCACCGCTCTGCCAAGGGAAGCACCCTCCGGCGATGGATGGCGGCAACAACCCCCGCAGCGGTAAGCCCCTCATCTCTTAACTTCTGCAAGGCATGCAGAAGGGGCTGGAGCTTCTCTTGTTTCTCGCGCGTGGCCCCCCAGCGCCAGTTAGCGCCGGCGGCGGTCACCACTCGTTGAGAAAACGACGGAAGCCTCCCGTCGTCGTTCCGAAGATAAAACCACCGGCGCTACCACCCCTTGTTCGAAGACACAAGGGTGGCGGGGATGTATAGCTGCGTGCGCCCCGACCTCAGCTGAAGGGTGCAGCCTCCGGCCCACACCGCCATACAGACCTTCTTCACCTCCGTCATCGAGGCAAAGAGCTCCGCGGAGAAGAGATGGGTCCACAGGTCCCAATGAACGTCGATCCCCAAATAACCCTCACAAACCGCCACGAAGATGGCCGCTTGCGCAATGGAGTTAGGGTTGAAGTTGTGCAGCTCCACCCCGTAATAGTGCAGGAGCGCCCGCATGAAGTGGCTCGCTAGTACTCTAAACCCACGCTCATGGAAGGAGATAAAGCTGACCACATACCCCGGCGGTGGAGTCGGGACGACCTCGCTCGGGGCCATCCACTCCGGCTGCGGTCCATCGGAGAGGGGACAGAGCAAACCATCGGCAACAAGGGCCTCCAGATCCCCCACAACGACAGTGGAGGAAGGCCACGGGTCGCGCAGCAGGACGATGGTCACCTTGTCGGCCATCACCGAACGAAGGTGGTGGAGGCGGAGGGGATAAGGCGTGCGGTTTTCTTTTCCCTGGCTATTCTCTTAGGTTGAGGGAACCAAAGCAGAAGGCAGGCATAGATGGCAGGGTAAAGAACCAACGCCGGCCCCTCTCCCTGGTATATAAAGACCCAGGCAAAGAGCCGTTCAAGACTTCGCCCGAACCCACCGTGAAATTCAAACTCGAAGGTGAAACGCCTGCCCCTCGAATGGCTCGCGCACGCACGACGGCCGCCCCGCGAATCACCCGTCTCGTCGCATTAACTCCCTGGCAGGGCAAGCGACACCGCTGGCGGGCGAAGCGGGCAACGTTTCACCTCCGCCATAAAGGTCGTGTCAAAAAAGGTGTGCCACGATTTTCAAATTCATATCCTTTTCTATTTCCTCTCTCTCTCTTGACACAGGGACCGAGAAAGGGGATATTTTGAAAGGGATCCTTCCCCACGAAGGAGGCGGGCCCCCGAGCCCTCCTACTGATCAGGGGTTCGAAGGCTGGCCCCTCGGAAGGGTTCGACAGCCGCCCTAGAGCACCCAGGCTCCGCGCCCATTACTGATCAGGGGTTTGAAGGCTGACCCCTCGGAAGGGTTCGACAGCCGCCCTAGAGCACTCGGGCTCCACGCCCACTATTGATCAGGGTTTCGTAGGCTGGCCCCTCGAAGGGGTTCGACAGCCACCCCAGAACACGCAGAGTGAGGGATGACCTTGGGTATGTCCGATACATGACCGAGGCTCGGGCTACACCCCCGAGGTACCCTAGGACATTTTCGAGACCAGCGGGAACGACTCGTAATGGAATCCCACCGGAAGGAGGCATCGAGCCCTCGGACCCTATCGAAAAGGGGTCGGGTCCAGTGAATCACCTGCACGTACTTTTGGAGCGCGCCTCTAGGCCACTAGCCGACCCTTAACGAACGGGGCATGGGCGTCCACTCGGATCACCCGTTAGCAGCTCGTCGGAAACACCATGATCGGTGCCCTCCGAGGGTAACATGGCGCTTTCCCCCCTTCCTCCTTGCGGAAAGGCGACGAAGGGGCGTATAATAAAATTCGAGACAATCCTTGATCGTCCTCTCGCTCCGTGCAGAGGCTCGAGGCTGCTCTCGCACCCGGCTACGGCCAAACTGTTGACAGCGTCAACAAACTAGCTCAAAAACTCGGAACCTGATCGTGCACCCGGGCTATGGCCAAGCCGCATGAGGGAACGACAGGACCGGCCAAAACATCCCGAAAAGCGTTAAGACCTCAGAGGAGTCAAACCACTCCTCTGAGGCCTCGGGGGCTACACCCGGCGGTTGCGCTCGCGCGCACCCGTCGGAACAAAGTATAACCGAGAAAGGCTGGTCCCCTCACCAAGAATGCGGCAGAGCCTCGAAGCGAGCATCACCACTCCCCTCGAGGCTCGGGGGCTACTGTCGGGTACCGAAATTAGGGGTACCCCCAACATTCCTAATCACGACTGGTAAACACCTTCAGAGCAAACCATAAAGGCTTACGGCTCAGGTCAAAGTCAAAGCTTTGTCTACCAAGGGACGCGGTCTCACCTCGCCCGAGCCCGGCCTCGGGCGGAACAGTGGTCCTGGACGAGTCCACGCCTCGCCGGAGGGTCTCTTCGGACAGTGAGTGCACCCTTGGTTCCGCCAAAGACAAGCCTTGTCGTGCAAGCGACTTTGGCCAAATCGTCTTACCAGCCGACCGTGTTACATGCGCACTTAATGCTGGGGTCACCTGACACCTTATCCTGACACGCGCACCTCAGTCGGCAAGGTCAAAGTGACCGCAGTCACTTTGCCCTTTCACTGACCGATCTGACAGGAAAACAGCGCCGCCCGCCCTGCTCCGGCTGCTGTGCCAACCACCCGGGCGAAACCGACAAAGGTCAAGTTCAGCCTCGGGCGCAACAAGAAGCTCCGTCTCGCCCGACCCCAGGGCTCGGCCTCGGCCTCGGCCTCGGGAAGAATCAAGTCCTCGCTCGACCCTGGGTCTCGGCCCCAACCTCGGCCTCGGAGGAGTCGCCGCCTCGCCCGACCTCAGGCTCGGATCAACCACGCCACGAGGGATGCATCATTACCCTACTCCTAGCTAGTTCAGGCTACGAAGGAACAAGACTGGTGTCCCATCAAGCTTACCCGGTAACAGGCGATGGTGGTTTCCCGCATGCAACCATGACGTCGGTGGTCCTCAAGCCCCGTACGGAAGCAAGGAGACGTCAGCAAGATCCACGCAGCGCCAACAACTGTACTGCTACAGGGTCCAAGGCACTTCTCCGACGGCCACAATACTACCTCTACAGGACTCGAGACGTCCCCCCGACGGCCACGTTGTAATCTGTACAGGGCTCAGGGCACTTCCCTGCCAGCCACGTTAGCTCCCAGCTACACCCCATTGTACAGCTGGGCATCTCCTTACGTCTATAAAAGGGGGTGTCCAGGGCCCCATGAGGGGGAGGATGTGAGGGGAAAAAGGAGAGAGAGGGATAGAGGGACGAGCATACGAACATACGTACGCACGAGCACGACAAAGGGACGGGAGAAGACGAGTAGGGGCCGGACCCTCTCTCTCGCGCGCGCTCTCGCTCTCTCCTACTCGCTCTCTCTCGCCCTCGCTCTCTCGCAATGCTTGTAACCCCTACTATGAGCACCCCGGTGCAGGATAATACAAGGCCCATTGAAAGGGAATTAGGCTTACACCTATTTACTAAACTAATTTTGGTGGTTGAATTGCCCAACACAAATAATTGGACTAACTAGTTTGCCCAAGTTTATAAGTTCTACAGGTACCAAAGGTTCACAGTAAGCCAATAAAAAGATCAAGAGAAAGGGTTCAAACAAAGGAGCAAAGGGACAACCGGAGGCACCCTGGTCTGGCGCACGGGACAATGTCCGGTGCACCAAGGGAGTCCAACGCAAACTTCGCACCTTCGGGAATTCTCAGAGACGCCGCGCTATAATTCACCTGACTGTCCGGTGTACACCGGACAGTGTCCGGTGCTCCAAGAATGAAGCGACTCTGAACTCGCTAGCTTCGGGAATTCGCTCCGCTATAATTCACCGGACATGTCCGGTGTAACTGCGGAGCAACGGCTACTTCGGCGCCAACGGTCACCTGCAGGCGCATTAAATGCGCGCCAGAGCGCGCAGAAGTCAGGCACGCGCGAAGAGGTGCACCGGACACTCTACAGTACATGTCCGATGCGCCACCAGACATCCAGGCGGGCCCAGCAGTCAGAGCTCCAACGATCGGAACCCTAACGGCCTGGTGACGTGGTTGTCGCACCAGACATGTCCGGTGTGCACCGGACTGTCCGGTGCACCGGACTGTCCGGTGCACCGGACTGTCCGGTGCACCATACGATAGACAGCCTCCACCAAACGACTAGTTTGGTTGTTGGGGCTATAAATACCCCCAACCACCCCACATTCAAGTCATCCAAGTTTTCCACCTCTCAACCACTTACAAGAGCTAGGCATTCAATACAAGACACACCCAAGTAATCAAATCCTCTCCAATTCCACACAAGGCTTTAGTGATTAGCGAGAGAGATTTGTTGTGTTCTTTTGAGCTCTTGCGCTTGGATTGCTTCTTTCTTTCTCATTTGTTCTTGTGATCAAAACTCCATTGTAACCGAGGCAAGAGACACCAATTGTGTGGTGGTCCTTGCGGGGAAGTTTTGTTCCCGGTTTGATTTGAGAAAGCTCACTCGGTCCGAGGGGCCGTTTGAGAGAGGGAAAGGGTTGAGATAAACCTGACCTTTGTGGCCTCCTCAACGGGGAGTAGGTTTGAGAGAACCGAACCTCGGTAAAACAAATCATCGTGTCTCACTCTTTATTTGCTCACGATTTGTTTTGCGCCCTCTCTTTCGGACTCGTTTCTATTTCTAACGCTAACCCGGCTTGTAGTTGTGTTTAAGTTGTTAAATTTCAGATTCGCCCTATTCACCCCCCTCTAGGCGACTTTCACCCATTCCTCCACTTGTGTTCCATCCTGCGCCAACCCATCTGGGCAGGGGCACGCAGCGACAATTTTACTCGTCGGTCCAGGGACCCCCCGGGTCCGAAACGCCGACATATGATCTCATTTTAATGTTTAGATTATTACTGTGTATTTCATTTACATGTTTGGTGTAATGTTAATTTTTGCTATATTATGTATGTATTGTGTTGATGCGAGTAGACGAGCAAGCTACAGAGGATTCTGAGGTTCAGCTGGTAGAGACTGCTGAGCAGGAGCTCGTGGAAGGCAAGTTGTGCCCTTGATCACTTCCTTTTACCCATTCATGTTCTTATTAATCATAATTGTCGGCGTTTCGAAACCCGGGGGGTTCCTGGACCGACGAGTAAATTGTCGCCGCGTGCCCCAGCCCAGATGGGTCAGCGCGAGGCGGAACGCGAAGGGGGGAGAGCAGCCGGAGGGAGACAGGTGTGGGAGGTGGAACCCGCGGCCTTCATGTTAGCCCCGCGCCGAGGTCGGGTGCGCTTGCAGTAGGGGGTTACAAGCGTCCACGCGGGAGAGGGAGCGAGCGGCCTTGCACGAGCGTCGTCCCGTCCTTCCCCGCGCGGCCAACCCTCTGTAAGAGGGCCCTGGACCTCCCTTTTATAGGCGTAAGGAGAGGATCCAGGTGTACAATGGGGGGTGTAGCAGTGTGCTAACGTGTCTAGCGGAGGAGAGCTAGCGCCCTAAGTACATGCCATCGTGGCAGCCGGAGAGGTTTTGGCACCCAGTTCGTGTGGTGTCGTGGCCGTCGGAGGAGCGCTGGAGCCTGGCGGAAGGACAGCTGTCGGGCCTGTCGAGTCCTTGCTGACGTTCTCTTGCTTCCGTAAGGGGGCTGAGAGTCGCCATCGTCACAGGGCATGCGGGGCGCCATCATGACTCGTATAGTGGAGCGAGCCAGATGGGACGCCGGTCTTGTTCCCTGTAGCCTGAGTCAGCTCGGGGTAGGGTAATGATGGCGCCTCCTGTCGACGTGGTCGGTCCGTGCCCTAGGTTGGGCGAGGTGGAGGCTCCTCCGAGGTCGAGGTCGAGTCTGTCTCCCAAGGTCGAGGTTGAGTCCGAGCCCCGAGGTCGGACAAGGCGGAGACCGTCGGCTGAGGCCAGGGCTGAGTCCGAGCCCTGGGGTCGGGCGAAGCGGAGTTCGTCGTCTTCCGGGGTTGAGCCCGAGTCCGAGCCCTGGGGTCGGGCGAAGCGGAGTTTGTCGTCTTCCGGGGCAGAGCCCGAGTCCGAGCCTTGGGGTCGGGCGAAGCGGAGTTCGTTGTCTTCCGGGGCTGAGCCCGAGTCCGAGCCCTAGGGTTAGGCGAAGCGGAGTTCGTCGTCTTCCGGGGCTGAGCCCGAGTCCGAGCCCTGGGGTCGGGCGAAGTGGAGTTCGTCGTCTTCCGGGGCTGAGCCCGAGTCCGAGCCCTGGGGTCGGGCGAAGCGGAGTTCATCGTCTTCCGGGGCTGAGCCCGAGTCCGAGCCCTGGGTCGGGCGAAGCGGAGTTCGTCGTCTTCCGGGGCTGAGCCCAAGTCCGAGCCTTGGGGTCGGGCGAAGCGGAGTTTCCTATGACGCCTGAGGTCGGACTTAGCTGCTGTCGGCCTCACTCTGTCGAGTGGCTCAGCCGTCGGAGCGGCGCAGGCGGCGCTGTCCTCTTGTCAAACCAGTCAGTGGAGCGGCGAGGTGACTGCAGTCACTTTGGCTCTGTCGACTGGAGGGCGTGCGTCAGGATAAAGGTGTCAGGCCACCTTTGCATTAAATGTCACTGCGGTTTGATCGGCTGGCGTGGCGATTTGGCCAAGGTTGCTTCTTGGTGAAGACTGGGCCTCGGGCGAGCCGAAGGTGTGTCCGTTGCTGGAGGGGGTCCTCGGGCGAGACGTAGATCCTCCGGGGTCGGCTTCCCTTGCCTGAGGCTGTGCTCGGGCGAGGCGTGATCGCGTCCCTCGAATGGACCGATCCTTGACTTAATCGCACCCATCAGGCCTTTGCAGCTTTGTGCTGATGGGGATTACCAGCTGAGATTTAGGAGTCTTGAGGATACCCCTAATTATGGTCCCCGACAGTAGCCCCCGAGCCTCGAAGGGAGTGGTAATACTCGCTTGGAGGCTTTTGCCGCACTTTTTTGCAAGGGGACCAGCCTTTTTTGGTTGCATTTTGTTCCGGTGGGTGCGCGCGAGCGCACCCGCCGGGTGTAGCCCCCGAGGCCTCGGAGGAGTAATTTGACTCCTTCGAGGTCTTAGTGTGTTTCGCAACACTTCGGCTGGTCTTGTTGTTCCCTCATGCGAGCTGGCCGTAGCCCGGGTGCACGGTCGGGTCCCAAGTTCTCGGGCTGGTATGTTGACGCTGTCAACGGTTTGGCCGAAGCCGGGTTTGCGAGAGCAGCCCCCGAGCCTCTGCATAGGACGAGAGGACGGTCAAGGACAGACTCGACTTTTTTACATACGCCCCTGCGTCGCCTTTCCGCAAGGAGGAGGGGGGAAAGCGCCATGTTGCCCTCGGAGGGCGCCGAACATGGTGTCTCCGGTGAGATGCTGGCGGGTAATCCGAGTGGACGCCCGTGCCCCATTTGTTAGGGGTCGGCTAGAGGCCCGGAGGCGCGCTCCAAAAGTACCTGCGGATGATCTGCCGGACCCGGTCCCCTTTTGACGGGGTCCAAGGGCTCGATGCCTCCCTCTGATGGGATTCCGTTACAAGATCGTTCCCGCTGGTCTCAGAAATGTCCTAGGGTACCTCGGGAGCGTAGCCCGAGCCTTGGTTATGTATCGAACGTACCCAGGGTCATCCCTCGCTCTGTGTCTGAGGCGACTGTGAACCCTTCGAGGGACAGCCTACGAACCCCTGATCAGTAGTGGGCGCGGAGCCCGAGTGGCCTGAGGCGGCCGTTGAACCCTTCCGAGGGGCCGGCCATCAAACCTCTGACCAGTAGTGGGCGCAGAACCCAAGCGCTCTGAGGCGGCCGTTGAACCCCTCCGAGGGGCCAGCCTTTGAACCTCTTATCAGTAGGGAGGCTCAGGGCCTATTTCCTTCACGGAGAAGGATCCTTTTCGGGGTATCCCCCTTTCCCGGTCCCTGTTGTAAGAGAGAGAAAGAGGAAAAGGAAAAGGATACGAAATCGAATGACGCGGCGTACCTTTTTTGACGCGGTCATTATGGCGAAGGCGAAGCATCGCTTGCTTCTCCTGCCTGAGGCGCCGCCTGTCCCGCCACGGAGTTAATGCGACAGGGCGAGTGGTTCGCGAGGCGACCGTTGCGCGTGTGCGAGCCGTTCGAGGAACGGAACAGGGGCGCGTCGTCTTCACGCCGTGAGAGAGGGTTTTCTCGCTGCCCCTGGATGGGACGTAACCTTGGCTGACGATGTGACCGCTGCTCCTGCCCGCCTGCCACCGCCATTACTGCCGGCCCATTGGTGGCCGCATCGACCGTCGCGCCTTCTCCCGCGGCTGACCGGCCCGTGATTGATGCGCCTGGCTGGCAATGTTGGGTCATGCGCAGGGTTGCCTCGAGTCGCGGTACTGGTTCCGCAGTCGAGGAGGCGCGGTTGTGGCGCGAGGGGAGGTGCAGTTGCTCGCACGTAGCAACCGGCGCGCCGTTTGCATGACGTGTGGGCCTGGGCATCCATGCTGGGTGCGTTGGAAGTCGGAGGGGCGCGCCCACTTGGCACGGTTGCATGCCGCCTGCATGGCTGTCCACCCTTTCACCCGCTGGTCTGGGCGAAAGTGGAGGAATGCTTGTAACCGCTGGGCAGTTGCATGCCCTGCGCGCGGTGGTTTGGCTCCTTCTGCCTTGGACCAGCTTGCATGACACGTGGGACCCAGCCCCCGCGCCGTAGGGGGAGGACCTTGGAGCGTGTTGGAGAAGACTCAGCCCGCAACGGCTGAGGACGCAAGTAGGGAGAGTCGCCTTTAAAAGGAGGGTGACCTCCTTGAAAGGCGACCGTGTCTTCGCGCTCCCTTATGCACCGTGTCTTTCCACCTTCCGAGCCCCCGGATGGGGGACGCCCGCAATCCTTCTGCCTTGTCGTCGGAGGGACGCAACTTCGAGGAAGTTGATACCTTTCAGCCATCGTTCGGCTTCAAGGATTTTCATCAGGCAGTCCGGCCGCATCCCCTCACCGGTGGTCACCCAAGACGGTGACCTCTAGTTTGATGGTGGGAAGAAGCGAACCGGGCTGCGGCCTCCGCCCCGCCCTCAGCTTCAAGGATCTTCATCATCCTTGCTGGGGCGGAGGGTGAGGCGAGCCGGGGGGCTGCCTCCGTGTGGGTCGGTAACCCTTTTCTTCCCCCGGCGTCTGGGGGAGAAAGGCATCTTCTAGCTCCGTGGAGGCTTCCCTCAGCCACACCGGGGAAGGCGGACCGCCGCTGCCCAGCCAGGGTGCAGCATTTCGTACTCCGTCCAGACGATGGTCACGCCGCGTACGGGCCGGCCACGTCCAGGCCTTCCTCGCGCCGACAGCCGTGCCAGAGGGTCGCCCAGCACGTCGTGCGCCGCGAGGGCGGCACTCATGTTCTGGGTGGCCCCGGCGAGGGCGAGGACTTGCCGGTGCGTCTTGAGGCGCCTGGCGCCCGCTGGGGCGGTGTTGAGGTGGTGGCAGCCGGAGAAGGCTTCTCTGCCAACGAGATTGCGAACTCTGCCTGCACCCCCGGGCCTCCGTCCCTCGGCTTGAATGGCTGGTTCTCGTCCTTCGTGGGCGAGAGCCATCCTGCTGCAGCACCCGCCCGGAAGTCGTTGCTGCAGCTGTTTCGCCACCCGGGGCGGAGGTCGTTGTCGCTGCTGTCCGAGTGGGTGGCGGTGAGCCAGCTGGAGCCTTGTCGCCCCGCGGGTCCTCCAGTGTGAGGGGTTGTTCATACCCGCGGGGGCGGAACCGAAGTTCCGTTTGTAATGGCACTTTGAGTGCCGGTCTTTTGTTCATTGTGGCTGTCGGGGCCTGAAGATGTATGTATTTTTGGCGCGGAGCCGTGTTTTTTCCTCATTTTCGAGCACTAATACTCGCCTGTTGGTTATCTGAACCGCTTCACCAAGCGTGAGTCGCCTCGTGCGAAGGTGACGAGTGAGGTATCTGTATCCCGGAGGCGTAGGAGTCCCTCGGCTCGGTCGGCCTTGCTGTCCGAGGCTTCTCTTGCTTAGTTAAAGGAACCCCTCGGCCGCTCTTCGATGAGCCGAAGCCAGAGGTAGCGGTGTCAGCACGGATAGAGGCGGAGTTGGCTCGAAAAGAAGATTTGGTCGGCCGGAGCCTGGCCGGGTCGTCCACTGGCGGGACCGACGCCGGAGTTGAGCTGCCGAGGCCACAAGCCGGGCTGATGTCTTCGGGGGACAGCTGGCCGAGGCCTCGGGGTGGCCGGCCGAGCCGTCTGCTCGAGCCGGATTCCTGGAGAAGACCTTGGCGGCGATGGTCCGGGTGTGGTGCTGATGTCGTCCTTCGGGGTGAAGATCCTCCAACCGTGTCGCCGTCCAAGGCTCGGTCAGACTTCGCCGAAGGTGTAGTTGATGCCGAGGGTGCTGCTGCCCCCTTCGACTGTCGACGTCCGAGCCTGTAGGATCGGGTTGTCATGTAGTGTGTGTATGTTTTTCTGCGGCCGCCAAGGCCCAAACACACTGTCGTCGTGTTGTAAAGCTGCGTCCCTTTTCCTCTTGTTTCGAGTATCTGGACTTACTTGTCGGTAACAAAATTGTTTGTCCGAGCGAGAGTTACTTTTCACGGAAGGTGATGAGTGAGGTATCCGTATCCTGGAGGCGTAGGAATCCCTCGGCTCGGTCGGCCTTGCCGCTTACGTGTACTCTTACTCGTCCATAGGGTTCTGTCACCGACGCAGTCGAGAAGGCCCGAAAAATCGTTCCGGCAGAGGAGCTTTCGAGCGTGAAGACTTGTTCGGTCCGCGGAATCACTTATCCGAGCGCGAGTTACTTATCGCAGAAGGTGATGAGTGAGGTATCCGTATCCTGGAGGCGTAGGAGTCCCTCGGCTCGGTCAGCCTTGCCTGCTTACGTGTACTCCGTCGTTTTCAGGATCCACTTTCAAAGTAGTCGAAAAGCACGAAAGGCATTCTGGCAGAAAAGATTTTTTTTGAGGAAAATTTCGACGCGGAGGGGGTTCCCCCTTCTAGCCCCCGAGGGAGGGTCGGGTTTTGCCGAGGCAAGGCTGACCCTTCCTTGACGACCAGACTTTGTGTGTGAACGGGGTGTATGAATAACTTGGAAACATCTTAAGGATAGAAGCGACGTAGCTGTTGGATGTTCCAAGCATTGCTGTATACCTCGCCTTGACTGTTGGCCAGCTTGTATGTTCTGGGCTTCAGAACCTTGGCGACGACGAACGGCCCTTCCCAGGGAGGCGTCATTTTGTGCCGCCCTCGGGCGTCTTGTCGCAGCCGAAGCACCAGGTCGCCCACCTGGAGGTCTCGGGACCGAACCCCTCGGGCGTGGTAGCGTCGCAGGGACTGCTGGTACCGCGCCGAGTGTAGTAAGGCCATGTCCCGAGCCTCCTCCAGCTGGTCCAGTGAGTCTTCTCGATTAGCTTGATTGCTTTGGTCGGCGTAGGCCCTCGTCCTCGGGGAACCGTATTCTATGTCTGTGGGCAAGATGGCCTCGGCCCCATAGACTAGAAAGAACGGTGTGAAGCCCGTGGCTTGGCTCGGCGTTGTCCTCAGACTCCAGACCACCGAGGGGAGCTCCTTCATCCACCGCTTGCCGAACTTGTTGAGGTTGTTGTAGACCCGAGGCTTAAGTCCTTGCAGGATCATGTCGTTAGCCCGCTCTACTTGCCCATTCGTCATGGGTTGAGCCATGGCGGCCCAGTCCACCCGGATGTGGTGATCCTCGTAGAAGTCCAGGAACTTTCTGTCGGTGAACTGGGTGCCGTTGTCGGTGATGATGGAGTTTGAGACCCCAAAGCGATGGATGATGTTGGTGAAGAAGGCCACCGCCTGTTCGGACCTGATGCTGTTTAGGGGTCGAACCTCGATCCACTTGGAGAATTTGTCGATGGCAACCAACATGTGCGTGTAGCCCCCGAGTGCCTTCTGCAAGGGGCCGACGAGGTCCAGACCCCACACAGCAAATGGCCAGGTGATGGGTATGGTCTGCAGAGCCTGAGCGGGCAGGTGGGTCTGCCTCGCGTAGAACTGACACCCTTCGCAGGTGCGGACAATTCTAGTGGCGTCGGCCACCGCCGTCGGCCAGTAGAAACCTTGTCGGAAGGCGTTTCCAACAAGGGCTCGAGGTGCTGCGTGATGGCCGCAAGCCCCGGAGTGTATCTCTTGTAGGAGCTCCTGACCTTCGGCGATGGAAATGCATCGCTGGAGGATGCCCGAGGGGCTGCGGTGGTAGAACTCCTTCCCATCTCCCAGCAAGACGAACGACTTGGCGCGCCGCGCCAACTGCCGAGCTTCGGCTTGGTCGAGGGGTAGCTCTCCTCGGTGGAGATATTGCAGGTACGAGGTCTGCCAGTTTCGATTAGGCGTGACCTCGCTCCGCTCCCCCTCGACGCGCAGTGCCTCACCCTCGAGGGCCGAGGGTACCTCGGGCTGAGCCGAGGGTGCCTCGGGCCGAGCCTAGGGTGCCTCGGGCCGAGCCGAGGGTACCTCGGACTGTGCCGAGGGTACCTCGGACTGAGCCGAGGGTGCCTCGGGCTGGGCCGAGGCCTTCTCGGGCTCGGGCGTGTCGTCGGTCTTGACGGAGGGTTGATGCAGGTCTCGGGAGAATACTTCCGGGGGAACAGTTGTTCGCCCCGAGGCTATTTTAGCCAGCTCATCTGCAGTCTCGTTGTAGCGTCGGGCGATGTGGTTAAGCTCGAGCCCGTAGAACTTGTCTTCCAGGCGCCGAACCTCATCGCAGTTGGCTTCCATCTTCGGGTCGCGGCAGTGGGAGTTCTTCATGACTTGGTCGATGACGAGCTGCGAGTCACCACGAGCGTCGAGGCGTCGGACCCCTAGCTCGATGGCGATTCGCAACCCGTTTACCAGAGCCTCGTACTCAGCCACGTTGTTGGACGCCGGGAAGTGGAGGCGTAGCACGTAGCGTAGGTGCTTCCCGAGGGGCGAGATGAAGAGCAGGTCCGCGTCTGCCCCCGTCTTCATCAGCGACCCGTCGAAAAACAAGGTCCAGAGTTCCGGTTGGATCAGAGCTGTTGGGAGCTGGGTGTCGACCCATTCGGCCACAAACTCTGCCAAGACCTGGGACTTGATGGCTTTCCGGGGGGGCGAACAAGATCGTCTCGCCCATGATCTCCACCGCCCACTTTGCAATTCTACCCGAGGCCTCTCGGGACTGGATGATCTCCCCCAGGGGGAAGGATGACACCAGTTACCAGATGAGACTCGAAGTAGTGTCGCAACTTCCGCCGCGTCAGGATCACCACGTACAGCAGCTTCTGAATTTGTGGGTAGCGGATCTTGGTCTCGGACAGTACCTCACTGATGAAGTAGACTGGCCTCTGGACAGGCAATGCATGCCCCTCTTCTTGTCTCTCAACCACAATCGCGGCGCTAACCACCTGAGTGGTAGCGGCGATGTAGATCAAGAGGGCTTCTCTGGCAGCGGGGGGCACCAAGATGGGCGCATTCGTGAGGAGCGCCTTCAGGTTCCCGAGGGCTTCCTCGGCCTCAGGGGTCCAAGCGAAGCACTCGGCCTTCCTTAAGAGGCGGTACAGAGGCAGGCCTCTTTCGCCGAGGCGCGAGATGAAACGGCTCAGAGCCGCGAGGCATCCCATGACCCTTTGTACGCCTTTCAAGTCCTTGATGGGCCCCATGCTGGTGATGGCCGCGATCTCCTTCGGGTTGGCCTTGATGCCCCGCTCGGAGACGATGAACCCCAAGAGCATGCCTCGGGGGACCCCGAAGACACACTTTTCGGGATTGAGCTTCACGCCTTTCGCCTTGAGACATCGGAATGTCACTTCAAGGTCGGAAAGGAGGTAGGAGGCTTTCCTCGTCTTGACTATGATGTCATCGACGTAGGCCTCAACCGTTCGGCCAATGTGTTCGCCGAACACATGGTTCATGAACCGTTGGTACGTTGCACCCGCATTCCTCAAGCCGAACGGCATGGTAACATAGCAGTACATGCCGAAGGGTGTGATGAAAGAAGTCGCGAGCTGGTCGGACTCTTTCATCCTGATCTGGTGATACCCTGAGTAGGCATCGAGAAAAGACAGGGTTTCGCACCCAGCAGTGGAATCCATGATTTGATCGATGCGAGGCAGAGGGTAGGGAACTTTCGGACATGCTTTGTTTAGACCAGTGTAGTCTACACACATCCGCCATTTCCCCCCTTTCTTTCTCACAAGCACAGGGTTGGCAAGCCATTCGGGATGGAATACCTCTTTAATGAACCCTGCCGCCATTAGCTTGTGGATCTCCTCGCCTATGGCTCTGCGCTTTTCTTCGTCGAATCGGCGCAGAGGCTGCTTCACGGGTCGGGCTCCAGCTCGGATATCCAGCGAGTGCTCGGCGACTTCCCTCGGTATGCCGGGCATGTCCGAGGGACTCCACGCGAAAACGTCGACGTTTGCGCGGAGAAAGTCGACGAGCACTGCTTCCTATTTGGGGTCGAGCTCGGAGCCGATCCGGATCTGCTTGGAGGCGTCGTTGCAGGGGTCGAGAGGGACAGACTTAACCGTCTCCGCTGGCTCGAAGTTGCCGGCGTGGCGCTTCACGTCTGGCGCCTCCCTAGAGAGGTTCTCCAGGTCGGCGATGAGGGCCTCGGACTCGGCGAGGGCCTCGGCGTACTCCACGCACTCCACGTCGCATTCGTACGCGTGTCGGTACGTGGGCCCGACGGTGATGACCCCGTTGGGGCCCGACATCTTGAGCTTGAGGTAGGTGTAGTTGGGGACGACCATGAACTTGGCGTAGCATGGCCTCCCCAGCACTGCGTGGTAGGTTCCTCGGAACCCGACCACCTCGAACGTGAGGGTCTCCCTTCGGAAGTTGGAGGGCGTCCCAAAGCAGACGGGTAGATCGAGTTGTCCGAGGGGTTGGACGCGCTTCCCGGGGATGATCCTGTGGAAAGGCGCAGCGCCCGTCCGGACCGAGGACAGATTGATCCGCAGGAGCCCGAGGGTCTCGGCGTAGATGATGTTGAGGCTGCTGCCTCCGTCCATGAGGACCTTGGTGAGCCTGACGTTGCCGATGATGGGGTCGACAACGAGCGGGTATTTCCCCGGGCTCGGCACATGGTCGGGATGGTCGCCCTGGTCGAAGGTGATGGGCTTGTCGGACCAGTCTAGGTAGACTGGCGCCGCCACCTTTACCGAGTAGACCTCCCGACGCTCTTGCTTGCAGTGCCGAGCCGAGGCGTTTGCCACTTGCCCACCGTAGATCATGAAGCAGTCGCGGACCTCGGGGAACTCTCCTGCCTTGTGATCTTCCTTTTTAGCGTCGTCGAGAGCCTTGTGAAAGTGGCGTCGAAGCATGGCACACTCCTCAAGGGTGTGCTTGACGGGCCCCTGATGATAGGGGCACGGCTCCTTGAGCATCTTGTCGAAGAGGTTGGCACCTCCGGGAGGTTTCCGAGGGTTCTTGTACTCGGCAGCGGCGACAAGGTCCGCGTCGGCGGCGTCGCGTTTCGCTTGCGACTTCTTCTTGCCTTTCTTCTTGGTGCCGCGCTGAGTTGACGCCTCGGGGACATCTTCCGGTGGGCGGCCCTGGGGCTGCTTGTCCTTCCGAAAGATGGCCTCAACCGCCTCCTGACCAGAGGCGAACTTGGTGGCGATGTCCATCAGCTCGCTCGCCCTGGTGGGGGTCTTGCGACCCAGCTTGCTCACTAGGTCGCGGCAGGTGGTGCCGGTGAGGAACGCGCCGATGACATCTGAATCGGTGACGTTGGGCAGCTCGGTGCGCTGCTTCGAGAATCGCCGGATGTAGTCCCGAAGAGACTCTCCCGGCTGCTGGCGGCAGCTTCGGAGATCCCAAGAGTTTCCAGGGCGCACGTACGTGCCTTGGAAATTGTCGGCGAAGGCTTGGACCAGGTCATCCCAGTTGGAGATCTGCCCCGGAGGCAGGTGCTCCAGCCAGGCTCGAGCGGTGTCGGAGAGGAACAGGGGGAGGTTGCGGATGATGAGATTATCATCGTCCGTTCCACCCAGTTGGCAGGCCAGCGGATAGTCCACGAGCCACAGTTCCGGTCTCGTCTCCCCCGAGTACTTTGTGATAGTAGTCGGGGTTCAGAACCGGGTCGGGAACGGTGCCCGTCGTATGGCGCGGCTGAAAGCCTGTGGACCAGGTGGTTCGGGCGAAGGACTCCGATCCTCCCCGATGTCGTAGCGTCCCCCACGCCTGGGGTGGTAGCCTCGGCGCACCTTCTCGTCGAGGTGGGCCCGACGGCTGTGGTGATGGTGCTCGCTGCCGAGGCGACCCGGGGCCGCAGGCGCTGTGTTGCGTGTGCGCCCGGTGTGGACCGAGGCTTCCCGCATGAATCGGGAAGTCGCGGCGCGATGTTCCGAGGGGTACCCCTGCCTTCGGGAGGCAGAGCTCTCGGCCCGTCGGACCACGGCGTCCTCCAGGAGGTTCTTGAGCTCTCCCTAGATACACCGCCCCTCGGTGGTTGATGGCTCCGGCATCGCGCGGAGAAGTATTGCTGCTGCGGCCAGGTTTTGGCCGACTCCACTGGAAACCGGTGGCGGCCTTACCCTGACGTCGTCGGCGATGCGGTGCTGGATGCCCTAGGGGAGATGACGCGCTTCTCCGGCCGGAGGTTGGCCCGCCCATTCCTGCCCGATGTCCCGGCGGATCGGCTCAAGCGTTCCTGCTCCCTCGTCGAGCCTGGCCTGCATCTCGCGGATTTGCTCGAGCTGTGGGGCATGACCCCCCCGCCGGGACGGGGACCACAGCTAGCTCCCGAAGGGTGTCAACACGAGGCACGGGCCTAGGGGGATCACCGTTCTCCGGTATACCAAGATGGTTGCCTTCGCCGGGACCCCCTAGATCGACGTGGAAACATTCGCGACTTGGGCCGCAGTCCTCGTCGCCGAGGCTGCGACTACCGTTGGAACAGTCGGAAAGGCAGTAGTCGCATGCGGTCATGAAGCCCCGCACGACACTGGGTTACCAAGTCCGGAGAAATCCCAACATAGGTCGGGCTCGCCATCTTCCTCGGACCCCGAGGGCCCGTAGGTCGAGACGGCCGTCAGCCGGTCCCAGGGTGACCGCACACGATACCCCAGAGGGTTTGGACTTGCCTCTATGAGAATGTCACCGAAGCGGAGTCGCTTGGTGGGTCGAGTCCGAATCCAAAAGGCGCGAGATGGGAATCGGTCGGTACCTTTTGGTCGACGGGCGGTGACGAAGTCACGTCAGGGACTGACTGCACCGTCGTCTCAGGTACGAGGGTGACACCCAACAAGTCCTTCGCGAGCGTGCTGGCGTCGTCCGTTTGCTTGAGGTTGATGTGTTGCGGGGAGACGGTGCTCGTCTTCGTCTCAGACGCGAGGCCGAAGCCCGACGCGCTCTCCGTTGGGGCACCGGCGCCGTCGACTCGCTCGACAGCCAACGAGGTGCCGCCTCTTTCTTGGCCTTGGTTGCCCCGCCTCCTCCTCCATCGGCGGGGGAGGGGACGGGACAAGCCCGAATGTCGTCCTTCCACCATTTGGGGAAGGCGTCGTCGATTTCCCCGCCGGCAGGCGGGTTGTCAACCGCCATTATCGCTGTCGTGCGGCGGGGAAAGGAGTATCATGTCGTAGCTGCCGTCGAGGGACATGAACTCAAGACTCCCGAAACGGAGCACCGTCCCGGGCTGGAGAGGTTGCTGCAGACTGCCCATCTGGAGCTTGACGGGAAGCTGTTCGTCAACACGCAGTAGGCCCCTACCTGGCGCGCCAACTGTCGGCGTTTCGAAACCCAGGGGGTCCCTGGACCGACGAGTAAATTTTCACCGCGTGCCCCAGCCCAGATGGGTCGGCGCGAGGCGGAACACGAAGGGGGGAGAGCAGCCGGAGGGAGACAGGCGTGGGAGGTGGAACCCGCGGCCTTCGTGTTAGCCCCGCGCCCAGGTCGGGTGCGCTTGCAGTAGGGGGTTACAAGCGTCCACGTGGGAGAGGGAGCGAGCGGCCTTACGCGAGCGCCGTCCCGTCCTTCCCCACGCGGCCAACCCTCTGTAAGAGGGCCCTAGACCTCCCTTTTATAGGCATAAGGAGAGGATCCAGGTGTACAATGGGGGGTGTAGCAGTGTGCTAACGTGTCTAGCGGAGGAGAGCTAGCGCCCTAAGTACATGCCATCGTGGCAGCTAGAGAGGTTTTGGCACCCAGTTCGTGTGGTGTCGTGGCCGTCGGAGGAGCACTCGAGCCTGGCGGAAGGACAACTGTCGGGGCTGTCGAGTCCTTGCTGACGTCCTCTTGCTTCCGTAAGGGGGCTGAGAGTCGCCATCGTCACAGGGCATGCGGGGCGCCATCATTACTCGTATAGTGGAGCGAGCCAGATGGGACGCCGGTCTTGTTCCCCGTAGCCTGAGTCAGCTCGGGGTAGGGTAATGATGGCGCCTCCTGTCGACATGGTCGGTCCGTGCCCTAGGTTGGGCGAGGTGGAGGCTCCTCCGAGGTCGAGGTCGAGTCTGTCTCCCAAGGTCGAGGTCAAGTCCGAGCCCCCGGGTCGAACAAGGCAGAGACCGTCGGCTGAGACCAGGGCTGAGTCTGAGCCTTGGGGTCGGGCGAAGCGGAGTTCGTCGTCTTCCGGGGTTGAGCCCGAGTCCGAGCCCTGGGGTCGGGCGAAGCGGAGTTCGTCGTCTTCCGGGGCTGAGCCCGAGTCCGAGCCCTGGGGTCGGGCGAAGCGGAGTTCGTCGTCTTCTGGGGCTGAGCCCGAGTCCGAGCCCTGGGGTCGGGCGAAGCGGAGTTCGTCGTCTTCCCGGGCTGAGCCCGAGTCCGAGCCCTGGGGTTTGGCGAAGTGGAGTTTCCTATGACGCCTGAGGCCGGACTTGGCTGCTGTCGGCCTCACTCTGTCGAGTGGCTCAGCCGTCGGAGCGGCGCAGGCGGCGTTGTCCTCTTGTCAGACCGGTCAGTGGAGCGGCGAGGTGACTGCAGTCACTTCGGCTCTGTCGACTAGAGGGCGTGCGTCAGGATAAAGGTGTCAGGCCACCTTTGCATTAAATGCCCCTACGGTTTGGTCGGCTGGCGTGGCGATTTGGCCAAGGTTGCTTCTTGGTGAAGACTGGGCCTCGGGCGAGCCTAAGGTGTGTCCGTTGCTGGAGGGGGTCCTCGGGCGAGACGTAGATCCTCTGGGGTCGGCTTCCCTTGCCTGAGGCTGTGCTCGGGCGAGGCGTGATCGCGTCCCTCGAATGGACCGATCCTTGACTTAATCGCACCCATCAGGCCTTTGCATTTACTGTTCATGATAAGATCATTATGTTAATGGGAACATGAAGAACCACCCGGGAAAACAGTGCTACCACAAGGGTTTAATGGGACGCCCTTGGCTGATTAACTAGGAAAGCTAGTGGATGACTACCTTACCCGAAAGGGGCAAGGGCAGTAGGGGAGTGGTCAGTGTAGGGAGGTCCTTGTGTTGATTTTGCTGCGATGGCGGTCAGGCGAGGGATTCCTGCACTAGAGCTTCCTATAAACTGTAGCGGGTTTTCTGAAGCTAGTGGAACTTTGTAAAGGCCTCGTAGTGGTACCCTGCCTCGCTTCCTTGGTAGAGGTGTATGGGGTCTGATCAACTCCGTGGCAAATGGGTAACACGACTTATGGGTAAAGATGTGCAACCTCTGCAGAGTGTAAAACTGGTATACTAGCCGTGCTCATGGTCATGAGCGGCTCGGACACTCACATGATTAATTTATGGAACTTAAACTTAATCTGTCATTTCATTGCATTTGGGATTATTTTATTATTACTTATATTTATTATTTCTAAGGTTTGGTATTTACTTACACTTAGTAACTGCTAATAAAACTTTGACCAACTTATAAAAGCAATGCTCAGCTTCAGCCTTTATTTCATTGATCAGCCTTACACTTCATGAACTCCCACCTTTGGTGAGTTCATACAACACTATTCCCCACAACTTGTTGAGCGATGAACATATGTGAGCTCACTCTTGCTGTCTCACACCCCCCACAGGAGAAGAACAGGTGGTCGAAGAGGAGTCGCCTAACACCGAGGCTTTCGATTTGATCTAGGTGGCGTCTCCTAGTCAGCTTTCTAGCGCCAAGGATAGATTTAGTTCCTGTTTTATTCATCTTTTATTTTGTAAGACTTCCGCTATGTAATAAGTACTCTGATTTTATTGTGACATTTATCTCTATACACTCTGTTATTATATATGTTGTCTTCTTTGGCGCATGTATGAGATGCACCCGGCTTTATTCCTTAAAGTCCGGGTGTGACACTCTGCTCTTCGCATAATATTTTTTATGAACGCACGGGTACCATAGGCAGCAAATCAGATATCCTCATCCTCCGTCTCCCCTACTTCCAAGGTTTCGTAGAGCACGAGGGAAAGGAAAGAGGCTAACATACCTGTTTGTTGTTGGAGAAGGACACAACGAAGACCTGGGCATATGGAGACGACATAGGTAGTATACCGCTAGATATATAAGGAGAGAGCACGCAACCGGAGAAAGAAGCCTAGCCGGAGCAGCTCCAAACCGAGAGGCACCCACACCAGGCGTCAATCCGAGAAAGGCGAGAGAATGCGAGTGTCTTTCCAGCCCTGGACCCGCCGAAGCGACACAACACCACCACCAACTCCGTAGCATATGCCGACTACTGCCACACTACGGGCCTTGGTTGTCCAATATCTCAGACCTGGACTCCTCATCGCCAAGATAACCTAAGCGTGGCAGACATCACCATGTCCTTCTCGACGGCACGCACGGAGAAAGGCCAGGAGCATGACTGACTCGCGTTGTACCCGCGTTGACGAGTGTCGGTCGGCTCGCGGCTGTGACCGTGGGCGGGTGCAGCAGGTTGGGGAGGAAGAACAGGGCGAAGACCGGGAAGATGAACGGGACGTCCGACGATGGCGAAAACGATGATGCGCGCATGATGTGAAACGCCCTTGTGGACGTGCAATAACCACTGCGCGAGTCAGTGTCGGGGCTAGTGTCAGACGAATACGGGGAGGAGGCGCATGCTCCTACGCCCTCTGCCGAGAATGGGGTGACGCGGAGGTGGAGGCATGAGGGGAGAGAAAAGACGTAGAATGACAAATAAGGTGGTAGCAACTGAGGCGATGACCATCATTATCGTGCGGAGGTATAGATGGTCAAATACTCAAATGGGCCGTGTCTGGCGAGCTGGCCCGAGGCACGACCCATTTAATAGTGTCTGGACCAACCCGACACGAGCGTCGCGCAGTGTTTAGACCGTAGCCTCGACCCGTAGTGCTGGTCCGGCCCGACACGATTTTTTTTATTTTACAAAAATCATATATACATATATACAATTTGTAGTTAATATTATAATCACACGAACATTCCAAGGCCCGGCTTCTAACTCCGTGTTGCTGACAAATACGCAGTAACCCAGCCACAGCTTGGCCTGGACTGGAGCTGCAATCCTGCAAAAACACTACGCAAATCGTTGGACTGGACTGGAGCATTCCAAGGCTGCAACTCAAGTGATCCAAGACTAACACTCACCTGCAAGCCAAGCCAAGCCAAGCAAAGCTTAGCGTAGCATAGAACAGCATAGTAGACAGCACTGCAGAGAAGGCCACTCACCTAGTCACCCACGCAGTGGGAACCTATGATGGGATCCGATCCAATTTCAAAAGCTTCTACCTGTAGGGCTTGTTCGTTTCACCATTAATCCATGTGGATTCAATGGTATTGAGTCGGTTTAAATCCATAATAAATCAAAATTTAACCCAATATATTTCAATACACTCCAATACACATGGATCAGAAATAACCGAACAAAGCCGTACGTGGAGCCAACCAACCGATCACGGGTCGCCTACATAGAAGGAAGGAACCCTCTTCCTTCGGTCGGTCTCGGCTCGGGTCCAATAATTCAGAGAGAGAGAGAGAGAGAGCAAGTACTACTACTACCTGGTGAGGCCCCGCCCCTGGGCCTGGAGGCAGGTCCGCCTGCTATCTAGCACCCTAGCAGGCTACAACCCTAGCTCTTGCTCCCCACATGCGTGCGAGCGCCGAGCGCGGTGGCACCAGTGCCTGCGCCGTGAGCAACTCGGATGCCACAGTGTTGGCTGTACGCAGTGGCCATGATGCATGGTGTCGAGAGGCCAGACGACAGAAGGTCAAAGGCAGACCACACGAGTCCTACGGTACCAACGCATTGTCGTAGTACACGACGTTCGAATGGCTTTTGGCTGGAGGGAAGTGACGGTCAGCAGTGTAAGGGATTCATCCCAAGGATTAGTTGCCAGACAAAAACTCCGAAAAAAAATACAATGAAACGGAAGAACAGAGCGTGTGTGGTTGTTCGTCAGCTTTCAATCAGCAGCAAGATCAGTTGTTATTACTGCTCCTAGGGACAGTGACAATCGTCACCACGCCACGCCAGCAGCCAACAGGCGCACGCACGGGCACACCTGTGTCCCTCCCCCTCTGTACGAACAGGTAGCCCCCACCCTGTCTCGTCACGTCAGATGCCACTGTTGCTGTAGAGCAGGGGGGCATGGGAGGTGGGGGCCACCACCCGCACATCCACGTACTGCAAACGCTGCCTCCCGCGCCCCGCTCAAAAACCATCGACGGCCCCCCAAAATAGCGAAACCCGAGACCGCCACCATCCGGCAGCGGCAGCAGAGCGGGCAGCGCCACTGCGCGGCAGAGCCACACGCGCGGCCATCATGGCGCCGCCGGCACCGTCCTCCAGGACGACCCTCTCCCGCGCGGTTCTGTACCTCCTCCTCCTCCTGTCCCTGCAGGTCGCCGCGCCCGCTGCCGCGGCCATGGACCCCGCCGAGCGGGAGACGCTGCTCCGCGTCATGGAGTCCGTCTCCGCCGACCGCGACTGGCGCGAGGCCGCCGGCGCCGACCCCTGCAGCGCGCCGTGGCCGGGGCTCGAGTGCAGGCCCGGGACCGCGGCGGCGCGGATGCACGTCGCGCGCCTTGACTTCGGCGTGCCGCCCCACCCGACGTGCAGGGACACGGCCACGTTCCCGCTCGCCGCGTTCGCGCTGCCGGAGCTGCGGTCGCTGTTCCTCGTCGGCTGCTTCAGGAACCCCCGCGCCGTCGCCGCCTTCACCTTACCGCCGGCGTCCAACCTCTCGGCGTCGCGCCTGCAGCAGCTCAGCGTGCGCTCCAACCCGTCGCTGGCCGGCGCGCTGCCGCCGCAGCTGGCCCGCCTCCGCTCGCTCCGGGTGCTCACCGTGTCCCAGAACGCGCTCGTCCGCGGCGCCGTCCCGGAGGGCATCGGCGACCTCGCCGGCCTCGTGCACCTCGACCTCAGCTACAACTCCCTCACCGGCCCGATCCCGGCCCGGCTCGGCGGTCTGCGCGGCCTCGTCGGCCTCGACCTCAGCTACAACTCCTTCTCCGGCCCCATCCCGGGCCGCCTCGGCGACCTCGCCCAGCTGCAGAAGCTGGACCTCAGCTCCAACAACCTCACCGGCGGCGTCCCGGCCGCCGTCACCCGCCTCAGGGCTCTCACCTTCCTGGCGCTCGCCAACAACGGGCTGCGCGGCCGCCTCCCCGCCGGCCTCTCCGCCCTCCGCGACCTGCAGTACCTCATCTTGGAGAACAACCCGATGGGCGGCGTCCCGCTGCCGCCCGAGCTGGGCAACATCCCCAGGCTCCAGGAGCTCCGGCTGGCCAACTCCGGCTACTCGGGCCCCATACCGGACACGTTCCGCCTCCTGTCCAGCCTCACCACGCTGTCGCTGGAGAACAACAACCTCACCGGGCGGATCCCGCCGGGGCTCAGCCGTCTCAAGCGCATGTACCACCTCAACCTGAGCAAGAACGGGCTGGACGGCGTCGTCCCTTTCGACGCCGCGTTCCTCAGGCGGCTCGGCCGGAACCTGGACCTGAGCGGCAACCCGGGGCTGTGCGTCACCAACCGGGCCGTCATGCCGGGCGTGGGCGTCGGAGTCTGCGGCGACGACGTCGTCGACTGCGAACGGTCCGCCGCCGCGGAGAGCTCGGTCGTCGGGAGAGTGGTCAGGGGAGAGGTGACGACGGGTCGCTGGCCGGCCGGGCTGCTCAGGCCCGCCGCGGTTGCGCTGTGCAGCTGCCTTTTGCTCTGAGCTCCTCTGATCATCCAGGGTCGGTGCATTGCATGCAATTGTTTGCACCCGTTGATCTCTGATCCTCTGTACGTAGGTGCGTTGCTGTAACTCGCGATGTTGATTGTTTGAGGTGTGTAGTTGGGATTCGTGACAAGTCCAAGTGAAGCGTGAAGACCCGGGAGTTAGGATGACGTTGTTTCTTTTGTGCGTGATTGGCACACGTAGGGTTTGTCGGATCACTTCATTCACATTCGGTTAACCGAGCGCGTGACTTCTGACAATAATACAGTCGTCAAACACGCTGTCCGTGGTTATAATTGCCATAAAACACACGTAGACGGTCGACCGATTAGTAAAACTTTTCCTTCTTACAGGACTTTTTGTTCTTTTAAAGTTAGTTTGAAAACTTTATTTTCTCCAAAGACATTTTTTTCCTAAAAATAAGAAAAATAGAAATCTTATACTGGTTATTTTATATCCACGGGTTAAAGGGTATGAATGATGGTGGAACGGTTCGTTTATCCATTGAATAAAGGTTTTTGACTAATAAAATTTACATATCTAGAATATTTAGCCTATAAATATATCATAACCAAGTAAATATCGGATATTCATGGTATCTCTGGTCGCCAGGCCCCAAGTCCCCAACTCGCCCGCTGAGGACTCGGGAGTGCGGGCGTGCGGCTGTGGGCAGTGGGCACACGGACTGACGGGCCGACTTATAGTTCTGCGTGCCTTTTCATGCGATCGCTGCTCGTCTCCGTGCTTCCTGTGCTGGTTCGGCAACTTTGCAGGGAGATTGACGGCACTTGCTCGCGGGCCACTGTTTGTATGGGTACGGCCGTACCTCCCGAGTCAACAGTGGCTTTCGTTTCCGGCCATCGACTGGCGTGACGAGTACTCAGACCTATAATTTCCCACAGAACCGCTAATGGTCTTTTTACGGGTCAGCCTGCCGGTGTCATTGTGCTGTGGCAGCAGCAACAGTGAACAGCCAATCAGCGATCAAAACTCATGTTCTTGTCAGAGAACAGTACCACTGACCACTCAGCGAAACACAACAGGCAAGCTAGTTTTTCTTTGCTTTTTTTTGATGGATGAAAAAAACACACACAAAGAAGATGCGATCGGACATCGTGAAAGTAGATTGGTTGGGCCTTCAGCGGGACGGGAGCAGTAGATTAGGCTTAGGCCCTGTTTGACACAACTTATTTTTTCAATCTCTACTACTTCTTAAGAGCCTATTGTAGGCGTCCACAGTGGTGGTTCTGCCCTGCCTCCGCCCTCCGCGCGTCTATGCCCCTGCTCCCCAAATTTCGCATCGGCATCGCGCCGCCGGCAATCTCGCTCGGTGACCCTCGCCCCCACTCCTGCCCCTGCGCCCCAAATCTCGCCGACGTGCTCGACCACCTCAAGCCCCACACTATCGCTCTCCTCCATCTTCTCTACAGCCGCTGCCCACCCCTAGCTCCGCCTCCTCTCTATGCGAAATGGGCGCGTGCGCACTGCGGCCCTAGCGAAGGCGTTCCAGATCCGCAGGAGCAGGCGACGCTTGCCTACCTCTGCGCCCCGTTCGAATCCGATAGCATCATCGATCTGTTCGTACGGACGATACCTCAATGGAGATGGTGGATGACGACGGTGGTCCTGTTCGTGGAGCCGGTATGCGACCGCGTTCGAAGTCCAAGGAAGAGAAGGGGAGGCTCGGGCGGTCCTGTTCGTAACATCTGACAATCTCCATGGCGGCTGTTTAGGTCCTGCGCCTGCGACCGCGTGCGAGCTGGCGCACGGGGTGTTCGAGTGCTGGCTCCACCCGTTGCGCTAACGGATCGCAGCCCTGCAAGGACGGCACCGGGTGCCGCCGCCGCGTCTGCTTCTTCGCGCACACGCCGGACCAGCTTCGCGTGCCACAGGCGCAACAGTCCAGCCCGAGGGGCGCGTCCGCGGCGTCGCTGCTGGCCGAGCCGTCGTACGACGGCTCGCCGCTCCGCCGCCAGGCGTTCCAGAGCTACCTCACCAAGAGCGGCGTCATGTCGTCGTCCCCGACCAGCACGCTGGTCTCGCCCCCGAGGTCGCCGCCGTCGGAGTCCCCGCCAATGTCGCCGGACGCCGCCGCCGCGGCGCGTGGCCGGGTGTCGGCGGCTCGCCCGTCAACGAGGTCCTCGCCTCGCTGCGCCAGCTCCGCCTCGGCGGCGGCTCGCCGAGGTCGGCGCCTTCCGGCGGGTCGTTCTTGGCAGGCGGCTACCCGTTCGGGTCCCTGAAGTCGCCGGCCGGTCTGTACAGTCTCCCGTCCACACCACCAACCCGGTCGTGCCCAGTGATGGTGACCACCGCCTCCGGCGCCACCATCATGACCGTGGAACGCCTCAACCTCGGGCTCCTCGTGGACGAGGAGCCGGTCATGGAGCGGGTCGAGTCCGGGAGAGCCCTCCGCGAGAAGGTGTTCGAACGGCTCAGCAAAGAAAGCGCCGTGCCCAACGACACCGTCGCCTCCGCCAACGTAGAGGTAGCGGCTCCGAACGTCAGTTGGGTCTCCGACCTCATCAACTGAGGGAATGAAACTCCTGAAACTATCAGCATCAGCCGTGCCTCCTCTGAACGGTGCTTATCCATGGTAAGTGCGTGAGGGAAGCTTAGAGGCGTCACTGCACAGCAGCAGGAGAAGAAAGTTCGTGGGAAAAACCAAAAAAAAGATTTTTATTTTTCTAGATTTGTACTAAGATGATCCTTGTACATATTTTCCTCCATGTGTGAATATTCTCGGATGGCTGTTGCCTGTTGGAGGGAGGGGAGGCAGGGAAAGGTTGATTTGTTCTGGGGTTTCAGATGATGGCATGCCAGTGGAGGTAGAAGGGGTGGCCAGTAAAACACAAAAGGATCAAAGGAGACATGGTAGGCGACCAGACCATGCATGAGGTGTCTAGATGTACATAGCGTCTGTGCGTACCTGTGTGTTGTGTGTGTGTGGAGGTAGAGCGTGGGAGAGGCGACCATGTCGGCGATCCAAGACAGGAGTAAAGATGACAGGTTTTTTTATATATCTGGCGCCTTGTCATAGCCTTTGTTTTATAATTTTTTAACAACTCTAAGGTAAATATATCGAACATAGTGATGTTCAGTCTTGCTCGATGCTGTGCTAAAGGTTCAAAAATCAGAGCTGAAAGCTGATTCGAATGCCTGAACACTGTGTAGGGGACTTGCTCCTTGGTGACGACATCTTCAACACCGACGGGGAGCTGTGGAGGAAGTAGAGGAAGACGACGTTTTTCAAGTTCACCTCTAAGACCCTGAGGTATTTCAACGCCAATATGTTCAGAGTACTTAGATCAACACACCATGTTTTTTTGTTGCATGCCATTTGTAGTAGTTCAGGAACTCAGATCAGCACACCATGTTCTTCTGTTGCATGCCATGTGAGTAGTTCAGATACTCAGATCAGCAATAGGATGACTTTTAGCAGTTCAAAGTCATTTTGTTTTGTTGCATGCCATGTGTAGTTCTACATATGTGAGTAGTTGACGGCCACAACAAATTTACAAAGTCACCTCCATGGGTGAATTAGGAGGTGAATGTGCTTGCAATACATGCGGGTGTAATCTAGCGTTTTAGCGGATTCCAGGTTTCCATGGAGTAAGATTCCTCTATGCGTTTTATTCGATTTCTTTGTATATTGTTCTTTCTATTTTTTTAATTCAGTAACAAGATCACAAACTGATTTCCCAATTTGCAGGTCCAATTCGCGTGTGGCATAGGAATCCCATCCTAGATTCAATAGAGGGGCTGCACTGCCAGCATTGCCATAGCTGAAATCGAGCGTTGACGGACACCGGGCGCCGAGATGGGCCATTCTGTCCACTGCCGCAAGAACCTCATGCGGTGGAGCCATCCTTACACCTGCTCCTACTTCCACGCTAGCAGCCCAACACGCCGACGACACGAGCTCCTCCCTATAAAAGCAACATCTTTACTGTATAGATAAAGAATGGTTATAATTATTTATTCTTGTGTCCAAGTGGTATTGGATTTTTTTCTAGCTTGGGGTTAAAGAAAAGACAGTCATGTACTTTGCATATTTTTTATTTATATTTTATGCTAAATTGTGGAGTAACACTATATTAGTTGTTAGCAAAGAATTTTTTCTTTGTGAGATATTAAGGTTGATGATAATATATATTGTTATTTCATGTAATCATTGTGTATTAATATTTTATTGAATAATTGGTGTACCGTCGCAACGCACGGGCTCTATACTAGTTTCTTTATAAATTTAAGAAGAAATTTGCCAAATAGATAATTTTTATAGCAGCTTATCAGTTTAGCTGTTTCTCAAAATACAATAAAAACAGTCAACAAGCCGAAGCGGTTTTTCACTGCATCACGCACCAAAACAGGGCCTAAGGCTGTCTCCAGCAACGTCCTCTATATTCATCCTCTATATCCGTCCTTTACAGTCTTCTCTAAAAGATTCCACCCTCTATATCTCCTTCCTCTCTAACAACGTTCTCTAAATCACGTCCTCTATACTCAAATATCTATATTAGAAACATTTTTTATTTTTATTTTTTGTACATACGTATTTGTCATACTCTCAAATGTATTGTACATATTTTAGTTTTGCTAAACCGGTTATTTAAAGTATTGAAATGGATAGAAGATCGTTTAGAGGAACTCTATATATAGAGAATCCAGCAGCGTCCTCTAAATTTAGAGAACCGTTTAGAGGACGCTTCTGGAGGGCGTAGAGGACCATTCGATCCTCTATATTTAGGGTACAGAACCATTTAAGGTCTCTTGTTGGAGCTAGTCTAATCAGGAGCCCGATTACGCCGTCGCGGTGGGGTCCCACGTGAGCGTCGCCTTTCTTTCCTCCCCATTTTTCTCTCTCTGGCGTCACTCATGTGTCAGACTGTCAGGCGCACTCCGCCTCTCCTCTCTCCGTCGCTGGGCAGCTGGGCTTCTCTCCCGACTCCCGAGCAGCCGAGCTCCCCCTGCTCGGCCTCGCCTCCGCCGCGAACCGCGCCTCCGGCTCCGCCTGCTCGGGCGGGCGGCACCCAGCTCCCTGCATCTTCGCTGCGGCGAGGTACGCCCCCCCCCCCCCCCCCCCCCCCCCCCCATCGCCTCATCCCTCCGCGCCTGCCTCTGCGTCTCTGCCTGTCTCTTTGTCCTCCCAGCGTACCAATTGGGATGCGCGCATGTCTGGGTCTTTGCGCTGTGAAGAAGCTGCGGTCTGTGGCTCGTGTCCCGTTGCTAGCGGAGAGGGATTTCGTGGCTCCGGCTAGCTCCGCCAGATCCGAGGCCTCGCGTCGTGGGATAGCGCGCTTAGCGGTTCGGCTGTGCAGGGGTTGGGGATTTGGGGTCGGGGCGCTTCAGCTTCAGCTTCAGCTTCGTTTTCTACAGCCCAAGGCCAACCGGGTGCGGATAGATTCTGAAAGATAGCTTGAGGATTTTGGTAACGGCATTCTGGTTCGCAACTCCCGCCTCTCCGCGAAGTAGATTGAGGCGTGCTGTTTTGGCCACATGCTGCCTCATGCCGCTCATCCCTATGTGATCAGAAACATGGTTGCGGGCTGTAGTGTTAGTTTGCTGTTTTGTTTTTTTTAATCTGTCTTATCTTGTAATTTTGTTGCTGGAGTAATGAAGTTCGGTTTTACCGTTGTGGAAAAAAAATGTTTGAGGTGTGTTGTGTCTTTGCTTAGCCTGAATCGGTATTACTTGTCTCGGTCGTCTAGGTCCAGCCTTCGAATTGTATCAGAGCGCGCATAGTTTTAGGTCTGCTTGCACAATAGTCGTTACCTGGTTTTAGCTCTTGTTTTCCCTTTCCCCTCAAATTAGTATGATATGCTTTGGTTTTGATTCAGGGTACACGATGGAGGGAGCTGGAAGAGATGCCAACCCTTTGGGCGGTTACCGAATTGGCAAAACCCTAGGAATCGGGTCGTTCGGTAAAGTGAAGATCGCGGAACATATATTGACTGGCCATAAGGTGGCAATCAAGATCCTCAATCGCCGTAAGATCAGAAGCATGGAAATGGAAGAGAAAGGTCAGTGCTTATTCCTTCCGTACAGAACATTGGCTTGTGGCGCTTAAGCTTGGCATGTGATGTATGGATTATGTACCTTATGTACACGCAGCAGAGCTCCTTATTATGTCTTGACAATTTTTTATCTGAAGTACTCAACTTAATTCTCTCTTACTATGTACCTGCAGTGAAGAGAGAAATCAAGATACTGAGATTATTTATGCATCCTCATATCATACGCCTTTATGAGGTGATAGATACACCTGCTGATATTTATGTTGTTATGGAGTATGTTAAATCTGGAGAGTTGTTTGATTACATTGTTGAGAAGGGAAGACTACATGAAGAAGAAGCCCGGCGCTTTTTTCAGCAGGTGGCTTTCTTGCATATTGTTCATTCCAAAGATTGCACAATGCATTGCAATCACTGTTTTGAAGAACTGTAGTATGGTACTATGGTTGGCATAACCTTTTTTGTGGCTGATAAATAATTGAAATCTGTTAACCGTCATGCTTCTGTCATATATATATCTGTGTCAGTAAATTGATTGTTTGTGTTTATTTGGTTCATTGAGTTTAGTTTGATAATTTTCTTCTTATTACTTTTTATGCAGATCATATCTGGTGTTGAATATTGCCATAGGAACATGGTTGCTCACCGTGATTTAAAGCCAGAGAATCTTCTTTTGGATTCGAAATGCAACATTAAGATTGCTGATTTTGGCTTAAGTAATGTTATGCGTGATGGTCACTTTCTTAAGACGAGTTGTGGTAGCCCGAATTATGCAGCACCTGAGGTATACATATGACATTATTTACAATTAGCATTCTTCATGGTCACATTTACATATATAACTTGCTATGACATGATTCTTGATTTCTTGTTTATTTTCTTAGGTCATATCTGGTAAACTATATGCTGGTCCTGAAGTTGATGTCTGGAGCTGCGGCGTTATTCTTTATGCTCTTCTTTGTGGCACTCTTCCATTTGACGATGAGAATATTCCAAACCTTTTTAAGAAAATAAAGGTGAGTTATCATCTCCTTGATTTATCGAGCATCTTCTAATAAAAATGATGAGGATCTCTATGAACCAATTTGGTTTCATGTCCAAAAGATTAACCATGGAAGCTATTTTCTTAATAAGACAAGTTATGGAGTAGTATAGAGAGCAGAAGAAGAACCTACACATGGTTTTCATTGAGTTGGAGAAGATTTTTGACAAAATACCAATAAATGTTGTGCGGCGGGCTTTGAACAAACATAAAGTTCCAACAAAATACATTAGAGCCATTAAGTACATGTACAACTATATTGTGGCTAGTGTTAGAACAAGTGATGGAGACACGAATGACTGGCCGATGAGAATAGGACTACACCAAGGGTTAGCCTTGAGCCCTTACCTTTTTGTCTTGGTGATGGATAAAATCACAAGCGACATATAAGGGGATATATGCTTTTGCGAATAATGTTGTACTAGTTGATGAATGGCAGGCATGATTAAATAGGAAACTTGAGTTGTGGTTGAAGACTATAGAGTGCAGGCTCAATAGAACTAAAACCGAATATATGAGATATGACTTTGACACTACATATGAGAAAGAAGATATTAGTTTGGAAGGTCAAGTAGTGCCCAGGAAGGACACTTTTCGGTATTTGTGATCAATACTATAGAAAGACGGGGATATCGATGAAGATGTTAGTCATAGAATAAAAACAGGGTGGATCAAGTGACATCAACCAGCGTTCTATGTGACAAGAAGGGTAGCACATAAGCTAAAAGGAGAGTTTTATAGGATGACGATTATACCTGCTATGTTGTATGGTGCAGAATGTTGGCTAATAAAAGACGATATGTTCAACAGTTAAGTAGCGGAAATGCATATGTTGTGTTGAATTTATGGCATAAAAAAAGGATCAAGTCCAGAATGAAGGTATATGTGATAAGCTAGGGGTAGCACAAATTTAAGAAAAGCTTGTCTAACACCGGTTGAGATGGTTTAGACATGTCCAACGGAGACATCCAAAAGGCGGTTTAAAAGGAAAGACTGAAATTGGCATGGGAAGAGGCAGTAAAAGGTGATTTAAAAGGATGAAATGTACATAAAGATTTAGCCTTGAATACGAGTGCATGGAAAACGGCTATCGACATGCCTGAACCTTGAATTGTGTCTTTTGTTAGGTTTTAACTATAGCCTACCCCAACTTGCTAGGGATTAAAAGGCTTTCTTGTTGCTGCTGCTGCTGTATCATCTCATTGATTTACCTGAAAAAAAGATTCCTTTATATTTTACTCTTAATATGCTCGTTAAATTCTTATATCTAATTGTAGGGTGGAATATATACCCTTCCTAGTCATTTGTCACCTTCAGCGAGGGACTTGATTCCTAGAATGCTGGTTGTTGATCCGATGAAAAGGATTACAATACGTGAAATCCGTGAACATATGTGGTTCAAAATTCAACTTCCGCGCTATTTGGCTGTACCGCCTCCAGACACTGCCCAACAAGTTAAGAAGGTATAATGATATTGTGTGTATGGATGGCGCTATTCTGTAAAATTCTTATTCCACGTTTTCTACTTCAGAAAATGAATTGACATTGTTTTGAATTTTGTAGCTGGACGAGGAAACCCTTAATGATGTTATTAAGATGGGTTTTGACAAGAATCAGCTAATTGAATCTCTGCACAACAGATTGCAGAATGAGGTATCTGCTTCACTCTCAGTTTCCTTTGGTCGTTTTATGGAATCATGATGGTTTGGCTGTGCAGGCAACAGTTGCCTATTATTTACTCATGGACAATAGGCTTCGTACAACCAGTGGTTATCTTGGATCTGAGTTTCAAGAATCTATGGTGAGTGGCTTTCTTATCTCTTGCATTTCCAAATGTTGGTTGAGTTATTCAGTACTTGTGATGCTATAAATTTCTTGCTAATTTTCTGTTTGCGTTTTGTGATCTCTAGGACCCATCTTTCTCTCAAGTACATGCTGAAACACCAACTTCAGCAACTGAACATCGGCAGCATGTGTTTACAGAATCTCCGGGGTCTGGTTTGAGGCAGCATTTTGCATCTGAAAGGAAATGGGCCCTTGGTCTTCAGGTAATTTTCATGTTAAGTACATCGTATGATGTCTTTCCTGCATTATTATGATTCAATTATCTGTAATTGTCTAACAGTCTCGAGCACATCCACGAGAAATAATAAGTGAAGTGCTTAAAGCACTGCAAGAACTGAATGTTTACTGGAAAAAGATTGGACACTACAACATGAAATGCAGATGGAGTCCTGGCTGCCTTGAGAGTATGATGCATAACTGTGATGGCTTTAGTGCAGAGTCTGCTATAATTGAAACTGATGATCTCATAGCGAAATCAACCCGTATAGTGAAGTTTGAGATTCAGGTATCATTTGGAATCTTAATCATGCACGCTTAAATAAATGTTATGTAACCTAGTTTTTGAAAGGGAAATGTGCCTTTGGGCCATTTCTAAGTATTTTGGTGATTAAGTGCCAACACAAGTGCTTAAATGTAAATCAATGCCCATGGATGAACAAAGTGCAAATCTTCAACAAAGGTATGTTTCTAAGTCTTAGTACATTGGTTTTGTGTACTAATATATTTGTCTAAGTGTTAGAAACAGAAAGAAGAAGAGAAGAGAAGACTTGGCTGTGTGCAGCCAAGGGGCTGCTTCGGTCTAGGGCACCGGACTGTCCGGTGGTGCACCGGACAGTGTCCGATGGTGCACCGGACAGTGTCCGGTGCGCCAGGCCGCCTTGGCCGAAGAGGCCGCTCTCGGGTTTTTCTCCGGCGACTTCGGCTAAAATTCACCGGACTGTCCGGTGTGCACCGGACTGTCCGGTGAGCCAACGGTCGGCCGGGCCAACGGTCGGCCGCGTGATCGGCGCGCGACACGTGGCCGAGCCAACGGTCGGAGGGAAGCACCGGACTGTCCGGTGTGCACCGGACTGGCCGGTGCGCCAGATCTGCAACGGTCGGCAACGGTCGGCTTCGCCAATTAAGGAAAGGAATCGGGCACCGGACACTGTCCGGTGTGCACCGGACTGTCCGGTGCGCCCGACGACAGAAGGCAAGAATAGCCTTCCAGATGTGCTCTCAACGGCTCCTAGGTGCCTTGGGGCTATAAAAGGGACCCCTTGGCGCATGGAGGAGTACAACCAAGCATTCCTACAACCTTTCTAAGCACCAAGACATTGATCTAGCGCATTCGATTCATTGTGATAGCATATAGAGCTCTTGTGGAGTTGTGTACTCTTTGAGTTGTGTTGCGAGCTCTTATTGCTGCTTGTGTGCGTGTTGCTCTGATCTTTTGAAGTCTTGTGTGCGTCGCTCATTCCCTCCCCTGCTCCGTGATTCTCTGTGAACATCTTTTGTAAGGGCGAGAGGCTCCAAATTGTGGAGATTCCTCGCAAGCGGGATTGAGAAAAGAAAAGCAAGAACACCGTGGTATTCAAGTTGATCATTGGATCACTTGAGAGGAGTTGAGTGCAACTCTCGTCCGTTGGGACGCCACAACGTGGAAGTAGGCAAGTTTTGTACTTGGCCGAACCACGGGATAACCACCGTGTCATCTCTGTGATTGATTTCTTGTGGTTATTGTGTTTTGACTCCTCTCTAGCCACTTGGCCATAATTGTGCTAACACTTAACAAGTTTTTGTGGCTTAAGTTTTGAAGTTATTCAGGATCACCTATTCACCCCCCCCTCTAGGTGCTCTCAATTGGTATCAGAGCCGTTCTCTTCAAGAAAGGGACTAACCGCCCGAAAAGATGGATCCTAAGGGGAAGGGAATTGTGATCAACGACAAGGAGAAGGAGTCCTTCGTCAACGAGCCAAGGGATGACAAGTCCAACGACTCGGGCTCGGGCCACAGGCGCAAAGATGGGAAGAAGAAGAAGACAAGGCGCATCAAGGAGATCATCTACTACGACGATAGTGATGAATCTACTTCTTCCCAAAAGGATGGTGACAACGACTACAAAAAGACGGTCAATTCGAACTTTTCATTTGATTATTCTCGTATTCAACATAGTTCGAATTCGCATTTGCTTTCCATTCCTCTTGGCAAACCCCCACACTTTGATGGGGAGGACTACGGATTTTGGAGTCACAAAATGCGTAGTCACTTATTCTCTCTCCATCCAAGCATATGGGAGATTGTGGAGAATGGAATGAAATTTGATAGCTCGGATAGTCCTATGCTTATAAATGAACAAATTCATAGAAATGCACAAGCTACTACTGTTCTCTTAGCATCTTTGTGCAGGGAAGAATACAATAAGGTGAGCGGCTTGGACAATGCCAAGCAGATATGGGACACCCTCAAGATCTCTCACGAGGGGAACGACATCACCATGCTCACCAAGATGGAGTTGGTGGAGGGCGAGCTTGGACGATTCGCCATGATAAGGGGAGAGGAGCCAACTCAAACTTACAACCGGCTCAAGACCCTTATCAACAAAATAAGGAGCTACGGAAGCACGCGTTGGACGGACCACGACGTCGTCCGCCTACTACTCAGGTCCTTTACCGTTCTTGATCCTCATCTCGTGAACAATATTCGTGAGAATTCCAGGTACACGATGATGACGCCCGAGGAAGTACTTGGAAAATTCGTGAGCGGGCGAATGATGATCAAGGAGGCAAGGTACGTCGATGACGCGTTGAACGGTCCAATCCACGAGCCTCTTGCTCTCAAGGCATCGAGAAGCAAGGAGGCACTACCAAGCAAGGTGGCGCAAATTGAGGCGGCCGGGCTTAATGATGAAGAAATGGCTCTCATCATTAAGCGCTTCAAGACGGCGTTAAGGGGTCGCAAGGAGCATCCCAACAAGACCAAGACGAAGGGGAAGCGCTCATGCTTCAAGTGTGGTAAGATTGGTCACTTTATCGCTAATTGTCCCGATAATGATAGTGACCAGGAAAAGAAGAGTGGAAAATGGGAAAAGAAGAAGAATTACAAGAAGGCAAAGGGCGAGGCTCATATTGGAAAAGAGTGGGATTCGGATTGCTCCTCGTCCGACTCCGACAACGAAGGACTCGCCGCCACCGCCTTCAACAAGTCATCCCTCTTTCCCAACGAACATCACACTTGCCTCATGGCAAGGGAAAAGAAGGTAATCACTCGTAATGCTAATACTTATGATTCTTCTAGTGATGATGAATCTAGTGAGGATGAAGTAGATTATTCATGTTTATTCAAGGGCTTAGATAGATCTAAGATAGACAAAATTAATGAATTAATTGATGCCTTGAATGAAAAGAATATACTTTTAGAAAAGCAAGAGGATTTGTTGTATGAAGAACATGATAAGTTTGTAGAGGCTCAAAAATCCCTTGCATTAGAAATTAAGAGGAATGAAATGCTTGCTTGTGAAGTGTCATCATGCCATGATTCTATTTCTAACTTAAAGAGCATAAATGATGATTTAAATGCTAAACTCGTAGAAGCAAATAAATCCAACTCCTGTGGTGAAACTGTTGTTATTTGCAATAGATGTAAAGACTTTGATATTGATGCTTGTAGTGAACACATAGCTTCTATTGCAAAGTTAAATAATGAAGTGGCTAGTCTTAATGCCCAACTTAAGACTAGCAAAAGTGAATTTGATAAACTAAAATTTGCAAGGGATGCCTACACTATTGGTAGACACCCCTCAATTAAGGATGGACTTGGCTTCAAGAGGGAAGTCAAGAACTTAACAAGCCATAAGACTCCCATTCCCACTAAGGAGAAAGGGAAGGCTCCTATGGCTACTAGTGCTAAAAAGAACCATGCCTTTTTATATCATGATAGGAGATATTCTAGAAATGCTTTTAAAGGTCATGATGTTTTTGGTTCACATGCTTATGACTCTTATGCTATGACTGCTTCTAGTTCTCATGTTATGCCTGGTAGAAATGTGCTTAGAAGAAATGTTGTTCATCAAATGCCTAGGAGAAATGATGCTCATAGTGCTCCTAGGAAAGTAGTAAATGAATCTTCTACAATTTATTGTGCTTTAAATGCTTCCTTTGCTATTTATAGAAAGGATAAGAAAATTGTTGCTAGGAAGATAGGGGCAAAATGCAAGGGAGACAAAACTTGCATTTGGGTCCCTAAGGATATTTGCACTAACCTTGTAGGACCCAACATGAGTTGGGTACCTAAGTCCCAAGCCTAAATTTGCCTTGCAGGTTTATGCATCCGGGGGTTCAAGCTGGATTATAGACAGCGGATGCACAAACCATATGACGGGGGAGAAGAAGATGTTCACCTCCTACGTCAAGAAAAAGGATTCCCAAGATTCAATTATATTCGGTGATGGGAATCAAGGCAAGGTAAAAGGGCTAGGTAAAATTGCAATTTCTAATGAGCACTCTATATCTAATGTGTTTTTAGTAGAGTCTCTTGGTTATAATTTGCTTTCTGTTAGTCAATTATGCAACATGGGGTATAACTGTCTATTTACAAATGTAGATGTGTCTGTCTTTAGAAGAAGTGATGGTTCACTAGCTTTTAAGGGTGTATTAGACGGCAAACTTTATTTAGTTGATTTTGCAAAAGAAGAGGCCGATCTAGATGCATGCTTAATAGCTAAGACTAGCATGGGCTGGCTGTGGCATCGCCGCTTAGCACATGTGGGGATGAAGAACCTTCACAAGCTTAAGGGAGAACACGTGATAGGTCTAACTAATGTTCAATTCGAAAAAGATAGACCTTGTGCAGCTTGTCAAGCAGGGAAACAGGTGGGAGGCTCTCATCACACCAAAAATGTGATGACGACATCAAGACCCTTGGAGATGCTGCATATGGACCTTTTTGGACCCGTCGCCTATCTGAGCATAGGAGGAAGTAAGTATGGTTTAGTTATTGTTGATGACTTTTCCCGCTTCACTTGGGTGTTCTTTTTGCAGGAAAAGTCCGAAACCCAAGGGACCCTCAAACGCTTCCTCAGGAGATCTCAAAATGAGTTTGAGCTCAAAGTGAAGAAGATAAGGAGCGACAACGGGTCCGAGTTCAAGAATCTTCAAGTGGAGGAATTCCTTGAAGAAGAAGGGATCAAGCATGAGTTCTCCGCTCCCTACACACCACAGCAAAATGGTGTGGTAGAGAGGAAGAACAGGACGCTCATCGACATGGCGAGGACTATGCTTGGAGAGTTCAAGACCCCCGAGCGTTTTTGGTCGGAAGCCGTGAACACGGCTTGCCACGCCATCAACAGGGTCTACCTTCATCGCCTCATCAAGAAGACGTCGTATGAGCCACTAACCGGTAACAAACCCAATGTATCTTACTTTCGTGTATTTGGGAGCAAGTGCTACATTCTAGTGAAGAAGGGTAGAAATTCTAAGTTTGCTCCCAAAGCTGTAGAAGGGTTTTTGTTAGGTTATGACTCAAATACAAAGGCGTATAGAGTCTTCAACAAATCATCGGGTTTGGTTGAAGTCTCTAGCGACGTTGTATTTGATGAGACTAATGGCTCTCCAAGAGAGCAAGTTGTTGATTGTGATGATGTAGATGAAGAAGATGTTCCAACGGCCGCTATGCGCACCATGGCGATTGGTGATGTGCGACCACAGGAACACTTGGAGCAAGATCAGCCTTCTTCCTCAACCATAGTGCATCCCCCAACCCAAGATGACGAACAGGTACCTCAAGTGGAGGCGGGCGATCAAGGGGGAGCACAAGATGATCATGTGATGAAGGAAAAAGCGCAACCGGCACCTCCAACCCAAGTTCGAGCAATGATTCAAAGGGATCATCCCGTCGACCAAATTCTGGGTGACATCAGCAAGGGAGTAACTACTCGTTCTCGATTAGTTAATTTTTGTGAGCATTACTCTTTTGTCTCCTCTATTGAGCCTTTCAGGGTAGAGGAGGCCTTGCTAGATCCGGACTGGGTGTTGGCCATGCAGGAGGAGCTCAACAACTTCAAGAGAAATGAAGTTTGGACGCTGGTGCCTCGTCCGAAGCAAAATGTTGTGGGAACCAAGTGGGTGTTCCGCAACAAACAGGACGAGCACGGGGTGGTGACGAGAAACAAGGCTCGACTTGTGGCAAAAGGTTATGCCCAAGTCGCAGGTTTGGATTTTGAGGAGACTTTTGCTCCTGTGGCTAGGCTAGAGTCAATTCGAATCTTGCTAGCATATGCCGCTCACCATTCTTTCAGGTTGTACCAAATGGATGTGAAGAGCGCTTTCCTCAACGGGCCAATCAAGGAGGAGGTGTACGTGGAGCAACCCCCTGGCTTCGAGGATGAACGGTACCCCGACCACGTGTGTAAGCTCTCTAAGGCGCTCTATGGACTTAAGCAAGCCCCAAGAGCATGGTATGAATGCCTTAGAGATTTCTTAATTGCTAATGCTTTCAAGGTTGGGAAAGCCGATCCAACTCTTTTCACTAAGACATGTGATGGTGATTTGTTCGTGTGCCAAATTTATGTCGATGACATAATATTTGGTTCTACTAACCAAAAGTCTTGTGAAGAGTTTAGCAGGGTGATGACGCAAAAATTCGAGATGTCGATGATGGGCGAGTTGAACTACTTCCTTGGGTTCCAAGTGAAGCAACTCAAGGACGGCACCTTCATCTCCCAAACGAAGTACACGCAAGATCTGCTAAAGCGGTTTGGGATGAAGGACGCCAAGCCCGCAAAGACTCCGATGGGGACCGACGGACACACCGACCTCAACAAAGGAGGTAAGTCCGTTGATCAAAAAGCATACCGGTCAATGATAGGGTCATTACTTTATTTATGTGCTAGTAGACCGGATATTATGCTTAGCGTATGCATGTGTGCTAGATTTCAATCCGATCCTAAGGAATGTCACTTAGTGGCGGTGAAGCGGATTCTTAGATATTTGGTTGCTACGCCTTGCTTCGGGCTCTGGTATCCAAAGGGGTCTACCTTTGACTTGGTTGGATACTCAGACTCCGACTATGCTGGATGTAAGGTCGATAGGAAGAGTACATCGGGGACGTGCCAGTTCTTAGGAAGGTCCCTGGTGTCATGGAATTCTAAGAAACAAACTTTCGTTGCCCTATCCACCGCTGAGGCCGAGTATGTTGCCGCAGGACAGTGTTGCGCGCAACTACTTTGGATGAGGCAAACCCTCAGGGACTTTGGCTACAATCTGAGCAAAGTCCCACTCCTATGTGATAATGAGAGTGCTATCCGCATGGCGGAAAATCCTGTTGAACACAGCCGCACAAAGCACATAGACATCCGACATCACTTTTTGAGAGACCACCAGCAAAAGGGAGATATCGAAGTGTTTCATGTTAGCACCGAGAACCAGCTAGCCGATATCTTTACCAAGCCTCTAGATGAGAAGACCTTTTGCAGGTTGCGTAGTGAGCTAAATGTCATAGATTCGCGGAACCTGGATTGAATTGTAGCATACATGTACTTATGCTTTTGATCATGTTCCTTTTTGCATTTTGTTGCTTATTATGGTGCTCAAGTTGTACCAACACTCCCTGGACCTCACAAATCCGTTGCAAAGTGATGCACATGTTTAGGGGGAGATGTGTTACAACTTGACCCTTTGAGACTAACCATTTGCTTGAGTTTGCTTGATTGAGTCTCGAAGGAGGATTGAAAGGGAAAAGGTGGACTTGGACCATGAAAGACTTCCACTGCACTCCGATGAGAGGCTAACTAATTCCAAGTTCATCTCATGAAATCTTATTGCCATTTGCTCTTAATTGAAGACTTTGGTGAGGCAATGGGGTTAAGAGGCCAAGATTAATCCCGTTTTGGTGCTTGATGCCAAAGGGGGAGAAAATAAAGGCCAAAGTGATAAATGGATCAGCTACCACTTGAGAGATTTTGAAAATAGTAGAATAGAGTTTTTGTTTTGTCAAAAGCTTTTATTGTCTCTTATTGTCTCTATTGTCAAAAGTTGGCTTCTTGTGGGGAGAAGTGTTGATTATGGGAAATAGGGGGAGTTTTTGAAATCCTTGATCAATCTCTTTTGGAATGACTCTCTTTATGCTTCAACATGTGTGTTTGACTTAGAGATAGAGATTTGAGTTTGATTTGCAAAAACAAACCAAGTGGTGGCAAAGGATGATCCATATATGCCAAAATTGAATCAAAACCAATTTGAGTTTTTATTTGAAGTGATTTTGCACTTGTTCTAGTTGCTTTATGTGGTGTTGGCATAAATCACCAAAAAGGGGGAGATTGAAAGGGAAATGTGCCTTTGGGCCATTTCTAAGTATTTTGGTGATTAAGTGCCAACACAAGTGCTTAAATGTAAATCAATGCCCATGGATGAACAAACTGCAAATCTTCAACAAAGGTATGTTTCTAAGTCTTAGTACATTGGTTTTGTGTACTAATATATTTGTCTAAGTGTTAGAAACAGAAAGAAGAAGAGAAGAGAAGACTTGGCTGTGTGCAGCCAAGGGGCTGCTTCGGTCTAGGGCACCGGACTGTCCGGTGGTGCACCGGACAGTGTCCGATGGTGCACCGGACAGTGTCCGGTGCGCCAAGCCGCCTTGGCCGAAGAGGCCGCTCTCGGGTTTTTCTCCGGCGACTTCGGCTAAAATTCACCGGACTGTCCGGTGTGCACCGGACTGTCCGGTGAGCCAACGGTCGGCCGGGCCAACAGTCGGCCGCGTGATCGGCGCGCGACACGTGGCCGAGCCAACGGTCGGAGGGAAGCACCGGACTGTCCGGTGTGCACCGGACTGGCCGGTGCGCCAGATCTGCAACGGTCGGCAACGGTCGGCTTCGCCAATTAAGGAAAGGAATCGGGCACCGGACACTGTCCGGTGTGCACCGGACTGTCCGGTGCGCCCGACGACAGAAGGCAAGAATAGCCTTCCAGATGTGCTCTCAACGGCTCCTAGGTGCCTTGGGGCTATAAAAGGGACCCCTTGGCGCATGGAGGAGTACAACCAAGCATTCCTACAACCTTTCTAAGCACCAAGACATTGATCTAGCGCATTCGATTCATTGTGATAGCATATAGAGCTCTTGTGGAGTTGTGTACTCTTTGAGTTGTGTTGCGAGCTCTTATTGCTGCTTGTGTGCGTGTTGCTCTGATCTTTTGAAGTCTTGTGTGCGTCGCTCATTCCCTCCCCTGCTCCGTGATTCTCTGTGAACATCTTTTGTAAGGGCGAGAGGCTCCAAATTGTGGAGATTCCTCGCAAGCGGGATTGAGAAAAGAAAAGCAAGAACACCGTGGTATTCAAGTTGATCATTGGATCACTTGAGAGGAGTTGAGTGCAACTCTCGTCCGTTGGGACGCCACAACGTGGAAGTAGGCAAGTTTTGTACTTGGCCGAACCACGGGATAACCACCGTGTCATCTCTGTGATTGATTTCTTGTGGTTATTGTGTTTTGACTCCTCTCTAGCCACTTGGCCATAATTGTGCTAACACTTAACAAGTTTTTGTGGCTTAAGTTTTGAAGTTATTCAGGATCACCTATTCACCCCCCCCTCTAGGTGCTCTCAGTTTTGAGAAGACTTGCTGTGCAGGCTATGAACCACACTATGCATAACTCTTTAACATATGTCCTTGACTTCTTTATGTGCTATGTTTATGCAACAAACATAATTTTGTTAGGATTACATTTGCATGCCAGATTATTTCTGAATTGTTTCAATGTTCACAATCCCTTAGGACCAAGTATATTTGTGATTAAAATTAGCATACTCCATAATTTGTACTTCCGTTCATACCTATAGATTAGACGCTCCCTTTTTGTTAGCATAAAGTCTACTTGGAAAATGTACCCAATTCTAATACACTTCCACTGATTGCAGCTTTACAAAACGAGGGATGAGAAGTACCTTCTTGACCTGCAAAGGGTCAGTGGACCACAACTCCTCTTTCTGGACTTGTGTTCCGCCTTTCTAACGCAGCTGAGAGTTCTTTGAGCCTGATGACATGATTGGCTTCCCAAGCACAATCCTTGATGCACCCCATGGACTTTCAAATTACATTCGTGCTGTACATAATGGCCATATATAATCCTCCGGTAGATTATATTTTCTGGAGCATGTGGACCGTACAGGTATGTCCTGGTTGCCGAGATGATTGTCACCTAAGGTCCTAAACAAGAGGCCACATGCGAGCCCCAGGCCTTCTTCCTCAATTAGATTATGCGAGTTTTGTTCGGCCTTTCTTTAGTCCTTGGACATGTTTTTTTCTTTGCCTTGTTTGGTTGTGTTTGGATCAAAGGAGATTGAGAGCTGGTTTGATGACCAGGGAAATGGAGGGGATTAATGGGGAGAAATCTCCTTCCTATTTGAAATTGAATAGCAAGTGGATATCTCTCCCATGCATCCTCTCTATTTCCCGTATCACCAAATTAGCCCTGAGGCTTTGTTTGGATACTCTAGTATTTATCTCAGTACATATGGATTGGGATAGATTAAAATGTAAATTAAACTAACTTACACCTCAATCCATGTGCATAGATGTAAATACTAGATTATTCAAACAAAGCTTGAGGGGGATTAAATCCCCTTATATTCAATTTTGACTAGTGAGAGATTTAATCACTCCAATCCCATTTGATCCCGATGCCCTAAGGTGATCGTGCTAGCATGGTACCTAAGGCTGAAAATGTTCCATTGAAAACTGAAAAGAAAGTTTACCCGTTGATGTACCAGTGTCAACTCTGACATAACAGGAGAGACAGTAATTAGATGTCACAGCAAGTGCACAATCATCACTTCATCAGATAAAATTACTATTTTAGGTATTGTAAGATGCATCTCCAGAGGATTTATGAGAAAGGGCACACGTGCAAGCACAACAACGGAAGAGATTAGGGCAGCAAATAACTGAATCTGTGCTCTAGCTCAACAGCACGAGGACATACGTAATGTACATGGGTCAGCATATGATTTTACTTTTTACAGTAGGAAATGCTAGAAAAGACTTAGCTAGCCTAAACTATAATGTACAGCGGCAACACCGATGGTGTGGTATCAGTAATTCTCGGGTGCATAAGAAGCTGAATCAAGCTGCCCCATCTGCTCAGTGATCTGATCAACATTGTCCTGGAGACGAGGACAGCAGCGGTCTACGGCAGTCTTCACATCCTCTTTTGCTTCTATTGCCTCGCTTTTACCCTCGGCGGCGTCTGTGAGAAACCGCTCCCAGAATACATCGTTCACTTTGGCCGGCACATGGGAACCTCCAGTTTCACTGGTGGTATCATCTTGCGAGGTGTCGCCGGTTGTGGTGTCAGAGTTCATATCGACTCCAGCAGCTGTCCTATGGGCATGTTCATGGAGCTGTGCCATCGGCAGCATCGGGCTCTGGGCGTAGTAGCTCGGGGGTTCTGCCAACGGAGAAGACGACTGGTCTTGCCCTGAGGTCGAAGCGAAGGGGTTCTGGCAAGCTGATGGCTGCAGATCGATCTCGGTATCCATTGGTGCCGAGAGCATCTCGCCTAGAGCCAGAGCAGGGCTGGGTTCAGCAACACCAGCGGCGTACAACATGCCTTGAGCAGCAGACGTATGCGCTGTTGCCCTCTGCAAGAAACTCTCCAGCGACACCAGGGCCAGCTCCATCTTCTCAAACGGCTCGGCGCTCAGAAGGCGGATCGGAGACATGCCTGGCGTCTCCGCGCCCACCGTCTGCAGGAACGGCACCTGCTGTTCTTCGACCTTGGGTTCGTCGACGAAGAAGTCCATCTTCGGAACCCTCCTCTTCTTGCTGAAGTGGTCCGCCCCCGTCGCCGACCCCCACGAAACGACCCCGTGTCCGACCGGCAGCAGGATGTCGCGCAGGGAGGCCACGATGTTCCTCTGGCGCTCCTCCATCTGCGCCAGCCTGCGTTCCAGCGACTGCATCTGCCAGCTGATCCCGCACCGCTGCTGGCTCTGCCTCTGGAGGTCCGTCAGGAGCAGGCTCTTCTCGTACTTGAGCCTGCTGATCTCGTCCTCGAGCTCGCGCCTCTCCGACTCCGCCAGTGGGCCGTTCACCTGGGTCTGCGGCGAGTGGCTGTGCACCGGCTTGCGCCGGTGGATGTTCTTCAGGAGGTGCGTGTGCCCCCTAACGAAGTCGTCGTTGGCGAACTCCCATCTCTCGGGATCGATCTTTCGGAAACCCTGGAAGTGAAGAACCAAGTTAGCAGCAGGCGGAAAGTGAGGACAGACATGAGGAGTGAGGACCAGCTGTTAAAAACAGCCGCCACTTTTAAAACATGGGCTTCCTACTATACAGAATAGGAACAGAGCAGAGAGCACACAGAATCCCGTGCAAAAAAAATCAAGAACCAACTTTGAATTGAATGCCCGTAATGCTCCTGTTGCTATTTGGGTTATGAGACAAATACGTCTCTCTTCATGAATAGACGACTCCACGATCAGGTGCGCTGGTGCCAACTGAACATGCGAAAAATGCCGAGGAAAAAGGCACATCGTCTTGAGGAAGATAGCAGACAGGAAATGGCAAGAAATAGACGCGCAACAGCAACATGTCACACGCACACAGAGAGAGAGATTGAGAGAGGGAGATTTAGAGGCACTCACGTATGTGTTGAGCTGCCTGATGAAGCTGGAGAAGTTGTTGTGCTTGAAGTACTTGGGCAGCAGGTCCCGTGAGAAGTCCGGCGGGTTCCACACCACGAAGCTTGCGCCGCCGGGGCCCCACGACACGACGTGGTTGGTCGCCGGGTCCTCCACCATCTCGTAGGTCTTGATGAGGAACGGCGGCGGCTGCGAGCTGGAATTGGAACCCTCCATGCCGGCCATGCACCTCCTCCTGTCTCTCCTCCGACTGATGATGGGCGAAGAATTAACTAACCGACGCTCCCCCAACTCTGTCTTACCCACCGGAATGGCTCGCACTCAACCGCAGCGAGAAAAATTCTCGCCAAGCTGCCGCAAGGACGACGAAAGCAAGGGCTACGGCTACTGAAGGGGAAGAAACCTGAGCGGTTGCTAGGATTTTTGCTCCTCGCGTTGGCGTCAGCTCGGGCGCGGCAGATGAGCGAGCCGAGGCAGCCCAAGGGGCAGAGGAGAAAACGAGGGGGAGTGGCGTCGCGCGGCGGTTTTATAAAGGGGGTCGGGTCGCGCGTCGTGTCGTGTCGTGTGTCCGGGTGCGCGGCGGGCCACCGGGACTCGGACGACGACGCGGACGGTGACTGGGCTGAGCAGCTCGCGCTGGCTCGCTGGCGCCCGCATCCTGGGCTGGGTATACATCGGCTGGCGGCTGGTCGTTGCATGGGGGCGTCTGAGGTTTGACTGGCCAATGCGTTGGCGGACCGGGACCCAGGTCGCTTCTAGAAGAAGGCGCGCGGAAACGGGTCCCGGCGGCGGGCCGTCAAAGTTCGCCGCCCAGCGCGCACGGGCAAAGGCTCGGTGCTGCCGGTCAGCAGGGCAAGCGAGCCAGCCGCCAGCGTTCGATAGCTGTCGGTCGTCTGGGTGACTGGAACAACAGCAGCAGCAGGCCAGTTTTGGGGCCGAGACGTCCCGACCTCTGTGCGCGTCCCGTCACATACTCGCATGTGCTGCTGCTCCGACACTTCCCTTCCCTAAGCTGGCGACCGTTGCTCTCCAGTGACGTCGGTCACCTCCAGGAGCCAGGAATCTTCCCAACGCCCCTCGCCCTGCCCCTGCGGCACCCCGCGCGGCCGGTTGGAGGGTCGAGCGAGACGCCTTTCCATCGCCCGTCGGGTCGTCGCGGGCAGGATGTGAACGGTCTCGGCGGGCGACCATTCCTGCCGAGAATTTTCAGCGGTGCGCCGGTGCCCGCCCGCGCGCCGTGGAAAAAGAGGGCCGCGGATCGCCAGGCGAGTGGATGCTAGCGCACGCACGAGCAGATTCGTTGGGCAGAAGAACCACGCGCCGACACGACGGCGACGGCAGGCTTGAACTATGTCCGCGCCGCGGGCGCTGCGTGTGTGTGTGTGTGCCACCTTTTCTTCCTTAACTTTGTCCCCAAGAATGAACGAACTGAAGGAAAAAAAGTCTAGTGTTTTAATCGATCTGCAAGTGTGTCACGCAGTCTCAGATCAAGAGTCAATTTCCATGCTGATACCGAGAGGCAAGGTTAATTTGGGTCATTGAATACCAGTCGGTAGTATTTGGTCATTTGCATGTCGTTGTTGTTCTTGCCACAGATCAAGTTGTGAGGTTTGTGGTGCTGCTAGAGATGTCCAAACGGGCCGCCCGGCCCGGTCCGGCCTGGGCCCGGTGAAGCCCGGCCCGCTAGGCACGATTAAAAAACCGGGTCGGACCGGCTAAGCACGCGGGCTCAATTTCTTGTCCGAGTCCGGTCCGCAACGGGCCTAAATGGGTCGGGCCAGCACAAAAAAAGCGGGCCGGAAAGCGGGCTATGCGGACCGAAAAACACATTTTAGTGTAAAAAAAGCGGGCTTAACGGGCTTAGAGCTAAACGGACCGTGCCGGGCTAGCCTACCGTGTCTAATTTCCTGTCCGAGCCCGGCCCGCTTATTCGTGCCGGGCCGACCCGGGCCCGCATATAACCGGGCCGTGCCGGGCTCGGACCGAGCCCCAAAAGCGGGCTTCGTGCCGGGCTCGCGGGCCTCGTGCCTATAGGTGCTGCTACGTTCCCATCAAGTGCATGTGCATGTGAATTGAGGAAGCAATCAAGTTCCTCTTGCCTTGCTCCCTTTTGATCGGTAACGAAGAGAAAAAAGAAAAGAGATCAGATTTCAACATATTTGCCACACACGCCTGAGCAGATTAGCGCAAGGTTTTAAGTTTATTACTAAATATACACAGGTTATGTAATAGCCATCATTTTTTTTTTGCTAGCTGGACGTCAGCGAACTGAGGCCTGAGAAGCACGGCAATAATAATCCTGTGCGACGGAGCGAGCCGCTAGCTGGACGTCAGCTATGGTGTCACCGCGCGGAAGGGGGGCATGCAAGGGGCGGGGTTGACCTCGGCGTCAGGTTGTTGCTGAATGTTTCTGGGGGTTCCTATCATTGCTTCTTCTAGACTAGATGAGCATGGACTTGTGGTGTGGTGGCATGGGCATGCAACATGCATGCAGGATCAGGCCAGGCTACCAGGGTTTTTTTTTGATCTATCTGCACGAGCTGATATATTAGTGTACCCAGTTTCTTCTTCTAGATTGTTCAACTTGTGCTTACCCTGCCGCGTCCGCGTGTCTACCAACCTGCGACTTGTACCGGTAATCGATCTAGAAGGGCGGCGAGTGTCATGGCGTCGTATGAACCCCTCTGGGGAATGGTTCAACTCGTGACGCAAAGACTGGCTGTTCTCACTTCTCAGTTCTCACACTAAATATACACATGCATGTGATGGACCGACTGATGGGCAGTAACTGTAATAATCTGATGTCATGGGAGAAGCTGCAAATGGTTACTAGAACGAAAGAAAAGGGGATAAATTATTTCTTCTCTTTTACTTCTCGGTGCCCTTTTTTTTAATACAAAAGACACGAGACTTTTTATACGGCACACGCATGTGTAGATTAGAGTGGGTCTCTACCACTGTCAAGTAGCTAGCTAGTACGACTCTCGAGCTGGATGAAGTTGGCCACGAGATGATGAGACAAAACATTTTTCTGTTCAGTAAACATTTGCTCATCAAGAACTAGATATAAATAAATAAACCCAAGATTCTGGAAGCAACTTTTGCGGAGTCAATGTCCGAGTTCACTTCACTAAAAAAAACCCCCGATCGAGGACCGTGTTTTCAAACCTCACTATCACGTGCGGAGATGGAGTTGAACAAAAGGGATATGGCTGATCTTAGAACCTATATAATACATGATGGAGAAAGTATGTAACTAAAGAAATCTTGATACCAATATGCATCATACCAATTGAACTTTATACAAGTATATTATGACTAGGTGAGTGCTCGTGCGTTGCAACGGAAACATATAATATCACGAAAATTATGTACAAATATGTATTATACTGTTATAAAAAAGGTTTCGTAATCTATTTGTGATCCTATCCATACATAAATTTTGTCAATCAGCATGGAGGATGCTTTTGAGCATGAAATTGTAACACTCAAGACAGATACCGAGCAACATGCTTGAGGCGCATGTACTCCTACAAATAGTCATGACGATAGGGAACTATCGATTTGTAGAGATGGCCAAACGGGCCGCCCGGCCCGGCCCGAGCCCGGTGAAGCCCGGCCCGTTTTGGGCCCGGCCTGCCAGGCACGGTTAGGAAACCGGGCCGGACCTTCTAAGTCCGCGGGCTTGATTCTCTGTCCGAGCCCGGCCCGCAGCGGGCCTAAACGGGCCGTAGCACGAAAAAAGCAGGCCGAAAGCGGGCTAAACGGACCGAAAAGCACGTTTTAGTGCAAAAAAAGCGGGCTTAACGTGCTTAGAGGTAAACGGGCTGTGCCGGGCTAGCCCACCGTGCCTAGTTTCCTGTCCAAGCCCGGCCCACTTATTCGTGTCGGGCCGGCCCGGGCCCGCATAAAACCGGGTCGTGTCGTGCTCGGACCGGGCCCAAACAGCGGGCTTCGTGCCGGGCTCGCGGGCCTCATGCTTATTGGCCATCTATATCGATCTGTGACAACTCTAGTCAGGTCATTTCCAAGAATGCTAAGCAGATATCTATCAAATGACACTTAGGTAATACATACAGTACATCTTGGATGACACTTAGGTCATTTCCCAGAGAAGACATCTAGGCAATACGTACATCTAAGATGACACTTTTTACCATCTTATGTGTCCATCCAAATACGATACAAGACACACAAAAGGACATCATGATACAAGCTAGACCAAACCTAAACAACAGGAACATGCTTCTACACAAATAAGGACGATGATTCCTGATCCACAATGTACACGAAACATTTAGAGTTCTTGTTTAGATGAACATGTTAGCACAGATGGGCCTCACACCACAACATCAGCCACCAACGACTGATTTGATGCATCCCTGCAATATCTGTATCATAAAAAGGTAAATAAACCCTCGTATATGAATTCGCGGATCAAACAGTATGCTTGATTGAAATTTTGACTTTTCATGTCCTTTACGCTATACATGGACTTCTCTGTGTGTAATTTCATATTTATCTATTACATACAACAAGACATGGACACTCATTGGGGGAATTTTCATTCCCAGTTCCAAATCAGAAAAGCATTCAGCCAACAGGTGCAACACCTCAAGTTTTCTAGGCAGGCGAAGTCTCCTGATCAACGTCCTATTCCCACCATGTAGCATTCTGCAGCACAGAAACTCGATTATTGTAACTCGTGATGTCTCCATCATGTGCTATAGTGAAATGTAATTTATGAGCAGACACTTTGAAGTTGCAACCAACTGTTTAGCTAGGATGAGACAAATCTTGTGTCCTCTTAGAAATTCAAGGGAGCTTCCCTCTTCTTGTAAACCAATAACTCTCGATAGTTCTTTCGCCTAAATGAAGATAAATTGCATGGCAGACCCAACAAGTTCAACGAAGTTAGTATCTCTTCCCCACAAACACACAAGTGAGCAAAAAAAGTAGAGCAAATGTATTCAAGTAGCTTATGGTATGACCTGTCCCAAAGTGATCCAAGATTCACTATCTGCGAAACATGCATATGAACCATCAACTTGCTTCAGCATGATAGGGCCTTTACAAACAGTAACTCAGTAGATCAGTAGCTATCGGTGTTGATAAATAGGGATGACATTACCAGCCAAATGACTTTGCATAATTCTTTAGTTTGATCTTCTATTCCATGCCCATTGCTATAATCTTTTCAATTGAAGAAATTCAAATAAACCTCTCCAATATTTACCTGAATATTGGCAGAATACAACTCCAGTGTAATTCACGATGTATGGATCAACTGGGATTGTCTACACGGTTGAGAAGGGAAAGTAGTCACATATGGTATAAGAAGCAATAAACGCAAGCATGTGTCTAGATGGATAAAAATAAGACAAATGAATACCTTGAAGTAGTCACATCGTCTGATACAAAATACTGGGATGAACTAAGAAAGAAACCGGTAGTGCAAACCTTTTGGGGGAAACCCCATGAGCCCCCGACCAAAACTGCATTGTGAATTGCATAAGTCACTGCCTCATAAAGCAATAGGCAATGGTTTGGAATATATGAGACATACCGCAATGTATCTAGATCAAGATTGAATAGAGGACTGGAACAAATGTGGCAAACTTTTCCTGAAATTAGCAAAAGCGCGAAGACAGAATCAACTGAATGTGCATATGACACATACAAGCACATCACCAACAAATGAAGCATATTCTAGACATACCACATACTTCTCTATAGAAGCAAGGTGATGCATGCTGCTGTTCATGAAGATATATAACGATGGTGGTTCATCGAATTTCCATCTATCTATATCCACACCAGGCAGCCGGTCCACGACAAGACATTCTGGTGCGGCATACCGTCGAACAACTCAATAAGAGTTTTCATGCAGATGGTATACAAAATGAAATGTGTTAGTTGTACAAAAAATACATTTAAGCTTGCAATCACAATATTTCATTTTGAAAGAATATATGATAGGATCCAACAGTAAATGAAACTATGTGACACATACATAGTACTACAGGTTAGCAACATATCATTTAACATCTGACACTCTATTTATCATGTCATCTATTCATAGTTATTTTTATTCCATTAATATGGCAAGAAGTGATCCAGAGGAATGCTTTAACAACTTACCCCGGGAGAAGAATACATTCCACAACTAAGGGCAAACATCAAAAGTGGCTCAGCTGTCGCAATGCAGAATTTTTTCTGCTCCTCAGATACCTTAATCTTCTAAAGGGCAAGAAGCAGAGCCTTGAACCAATGGTGTGTGCAGCCAAGATAGAAAACAAGTAATGCGATATGATTCTCCGGAAAGAAAAGTGTGTTACACAGCAAGCAACAAAGAGAAAAATGAAAAATTTGAACCGCTGGCATGTTATTTACTACCAGCAAACATAGTATCGAATCTAATGTACAAGAGTTCTTTCAGCAAACCATTTGCATCAATGAAAACGGTTTTATGTCACTTCGTGGAACACCATAAGCTAGGTAAGCCTGTAAATGGATGGAGAAATGTTCAACATGTGCTCTCCTATACATCACGAAAAAAAGAGAAATATTTCCAGACATTCAGCTACCCTAATAAGAACTAAATTTTTCAAAACCACGTACGTGCATCATAAGCGTGTTGTATAAGCCGATCCAAAATTCCAACCTTGCATCATCATATAGCATAATTGAAAATCTCAAAAACACCAAACAATGAAGAATCTCAGACTAAGTGTCTGTATATTTCACCATTCAGATTTCCTCAAGTGTTTCCTTGTACGAAATACAAAAGCTATTTCGATGGATCATCGCTATCTGGGACGGACAAATTTGTGTTTTACCTCGCGGATGGAGCAATCCATTTCCATCAATAATGAGCAACTGCAGCAGGGCAGAATGGCAAAACCTTAGAAAGGGCATGGGTAAATACATAGAAGATGCTGGTGATTATGCAAGACATCTCATAAACTAAAATGATTCATAGTCAAGAAAAGTAATAGATTGAGCAGTAAAATTCTTCAAACATGTAGCTCCAGTGGTCATTAAGTGTATTTACATGACAATAAAGAATAGCATATGTCTTGTTTCCTATGACTGCTTATGCAACCTGAACATTTAGAAAGTGATGGTATCACTTGCAATTGAAGCACACATGATTTTTTCCACTAAGTTTCTTGTTGCAGTAACCAGAAGCATTACATTACGCCTTACAGATGTGCTCTCCCGACCCAGTAGGAAAGACCAGTTCATTTTTTATTCATCAACCAGAGCAAAGTAGCAGAAGCTACATGCAAAGCACAAACACAATGCAGATCTATTGGAAGCGTATGTGATATGGTGTCGACGGAGCGGTGTGGATGTTCTATAACCACCAATGAGGTAGATCCTACCACCTACTACCCAAAAATGATGTGATATGTGTCAGCCGAGCTCCCAAGGAACATGCCCACGTAGTAGCCGCGGGTGGCGTGGGTGGGCAGCTCGTGCAACGACAGACTGTGCCTCCTACTGATGAACTCGCTCACCTTGCTGTCGCTGTCGCAGGTGAGGTTCGAGAGGACCTCGTCCACGCCGAGTCGCTCCTACAATCGTTGGATCGAGATGATGGGGAACTGCTGCCGATGGCCCACATGTCCGGTAGGGAGGTGGACACGGACATGTTGATGTGGTAGGTATGCGGCAGCTCGGGCGCGCCCATGCCACGGTCGACGAGCTCGCAGATCCACAATATATGAGTTATTTTAAATATTTTCATGCATTGGATTATTCTTGGTGGACCCTTGTAACAATTTGACATGGTGCAAAATCATGATCCTCTACTGATATGGTACAAATTGGGTCCAAATTTCATACCTTCTAGGGCAGCAAGGTCGAGATCCACAATATGAGTTATTTTAAATATTTTCATGCATTGGATTATTCTTGGTGGACCCTTGTAACAATTTGACATGGTACAAAATCATGATCCTCTACTGATATGGTACAAATTGGGTCCAAATTTCATACCTTCTAGGGCAGCAAGGTCGATCCTGTCAGATCGATTGGTACGATCCAAATTTTGTGGTATGAGGTCCCTGAAGAAACTTGGGTAGTTCCATAGTTCAAGTGTACCACAAGCTTGATATCCCATTGACAATATTTTCTTTTCAAACCCTATTTTTGATAGTTGTTCTTCCCCCTTGAGACCAACCAACTCTCCAATATCAATGCTATGTTTCGACACAAGAAAGAATTTGAGTCAGTGTTTATGTTAGTTATACTAAAAATGTGCTAATCGAGCAGAAAACTTATACATTCTAGCTACATTTTTAAAAGTAGCTGTTTGTTGTGTCAAGTTCAGTGTCTAAAGTCTGGTTCAGTAATGCATTATGTAAGAGTCGATATCTAATAGAAGAATGTCTTAACTTTTTTTTTGTTCAATTCTTTATAATCTGTATCACTCTTTTCTGTCTGATTTAATTCTACATAAAAATGAGAGGAATGGATGTCAAACATATATAAATTGTCTACTCACTCTTTCAGGTACGGTGGGGAATTATTTGCATCGGGTTGGCCGGTCGGATCCCTGAGCTTAAGAGTGCATTCTGTAAACACCGGTAAACTCTTCAGTCAAAGAATAAGGTACGCCATGGTTGATCGGCTTCTTCAACCCCACGAGCCCACCTAATGTCGGTCCTCCTATGTGACCAAATGTATCTTTTATTTTCTTACCCAATAAACCATACCTTCACAAAAGAATTAGAATGAGGTAAATTTGTACACAATCTCACTAATTAATTAATTTGAATATGCAGATGTAAATAAAATTTCCACTTGGAAAAGTAATACCAGCGTTAATTGTTTTCTTTCAACAAATATGAGAAAATGAGATAATATATCCTCACCAATTTGCGTGCATTCCAGCTCTCATGGTCTTAGTCTTGAGAAGCTCGACAGCCCAATCAACAGTGTGAACCTTTGCAATGACAGCAGAAGTGACCAATCTAGCATACCGATATAATTCTTCGTCTGATAGGTTGGGATGTTCTTCCTGAGATATCAAAATAACATTTTAAATTGTTTCTTCATATTTTAGCATAAAAAAATTAATGTCTTGGTAATTAATAAACAACAACTTTATCGGTACGGTGGAAAGAAATCAAGAACATCAAATTCTTCATATAAACTAAACAAATAGATAATAATAGTGATGCTTCTCTTACCTTTATTGCATCACACACTGCATTGCGTTCCTTAACAAAAAGAGCTTGTAAGATCGAAACCCCAACCCAACTATTGCGAACATCGCCCAATAATGCCACACCATTCTCCTCATGCAAAAGAAGACCATCATCAAATTGTTACGGGATCGGACGTCGGGATCGGACAACTGAGATTATTTACAGGATAGAATGGACGGCTGAGATCGCAGAATGGCAGAACGACAGACTACCCTTACCGTCTTAATAAGTAGTAGAGATATAATACACCACTGTGGCACTAACGGCAATTCAAAACAGTAAGTATCCACATCAAAATGCATCCAAATTCCGGCTTTCAGGAGATCTTAGAAATGCATAATTTGCAACCCCAATTACCAACAACATTGAAAACTGTGTGTTCGTTGTTTTATACAAGATTGTTTTTTAACATAAACCCAAACAAATTAAAAAAAGTACCAGGAACAAAGTCATAGTATGGGATGATATATTATGGATTTGTGGTTAAGGGAGAAAATTTTAAACTACGAACTGAAGCATACCATTTAACAGCTAAACCAAAAACATTTCCCGAAGCATCCTCAAGTTGTTGAACAATAATCGTTAACTTTGGATCAAGGTCTTGATCAGCTTTGAAGCTTTCTTTATTCAATTCACTAAGCAGATCTGATGTTGCCATATATCTGTAGTCTTTATCTTTCCCTATCATCTGTGCAGGCATTTAACAAAGTGCTTTAAAAGTCAAAACGGCATTTAACAAAGTGCTTTAAAAGTCAAAACGATGCATAGTTGAACCCAATTTCATGTAAATTAGTTTAGGGGTTACCTTCTCCAAGATGTTGGTTATGTTTAAATTTGCCATTTTAGCAAGCCTTTACAAGAGCACACACTTCAGAGAAGTCAACAATGTCCTGCTGGAAAACAAAATAGGGAACGGGATTAGTTTAATAGCACACCGTCTAAACGAACAGATCTGCATGTTGAGTTTTCAGTTGCTGATATTGTCGGTGTTTTGGGTCCAACCGCACACCCGGGGTTGCCCCTCAAGGTGTTTTTAGGAGTAGGACGGTGTCGACGACTGTAGCAAAATGGTTCGTGCCGGTCGCACGAGGAACAGTAGACAAGATTTGCAGGTTCGGGCCGCTTAGAAGTGCGTAACACCCTACGTCCTGGTGAGTATATGAGCGTGGTTACAAGAGGGTCCTCCGTAGAGAGTTTATGTGTATGGCTAAGTAGAACCGGAGCGATCGTTCTGAAGGGGTGCCCCCTAGGCCTTATATAATCGACCGTGGGGCAGTACATGTGGATATGATAACAACAAGTAGCTAAAAGATAGTGAACCTCTTGAGTTTATCCCTACGTAACCCTCGCCGACTTATCCTCGCATGGCTCTGTTGCATGGGGGCTTCAGCGCGGGAAAGTCGGGTCTCTGTTGCGATTCATTCGTTCGACGTTTGTGGGCCGTCTGGGTTTGCACTGATCAGTCTCACGTCTTCTTTTCTTTGCTGGCTGTCCTTCCCTAGGCCCACGAAAGAATGACCTTACGAATTATTGGGCCCCTGGGCCTTTCGTGAGGCCTTTTACTTCTTTGGTGGACCCAGGGGATATCTATCCCCCACAAGCCCCCGATCTTTGGGTTGATTTAGAAGTAATCAACTTAAAGATCCAAGGCCCAAAAAATGACTTCCTGCTGTCTTCTCTAGCTCTGATCACTCGTTCGACCAAAGCTTGGTTTTGTGCTTGTGCCTTAGAGGTCGGCATTTTTGGATTGTAAGACTTTGGACTTCATTGGGTGCACCGGAGGTGCACCCAATGGGTGTAGCCCCCGACTTTTGAGTAGATTTTAGAAGATAATCTACTCGAAGGTCTTCTTCCCAAGGTTATCTCCATTCGCGCTCCTGCATCTCGGTTGAAGATCGGTCTTTTCAGTCTTGCTCTACGCCTTAGAAGTCGGCGCTATATCGGCTTAGAATAATACTCCATGGGGTGCACCGGAGGTGCACCCAATGGGTGTAGCCCCCGACCTTCAAATGGATTTTTTAAGGATAATCCATTCGAAGGTCTTCCTTTCGCTTGTGGAAACTGGCACGAGGCTATTTTGCATTATGCTTTGGAGGTCAGCATTATGTCATCAATATTTTGCTGCAGAGGTCAGCGTATATTTTGTCTTGAGCAGCCGAGTTTGCAATCCATCCATATCTTGCTAGGTAGTGCAATTTATTTGCTTCTGTGATTGATTAGACGTTTGACAGACGTTCTCTGTCTAGTCTTCACGTCGCTTCTGTCGGCCATATCTTGTACTTTGCTGGCTATATTTGGCTTTCCACTAATCCTTACTGATATCTCATTTTTGTCTTGAGGTATTCACTGCGTGCCCTGCACGGATGTGACCGTTTTGAAAAATATACTGATAATTCCTGGGCGTCCCCCCCAATGGGTGTGGGCAAGGGACGGCTTGGTACGCTGAGTGTTTTAGCCGGTTGCCTCTGAGTAGTAATGCGATGGGACGGCTAGTGTAATCATATCCTTTGCGCTGTTGACTGGAGTCCCAATGGGTGTAGTGTTGCATGAAACGGCGTCCGCCGTCTGACGTGTCTTCAGATGGGTGGAAGTGCTTATTGAATGCCTTGCGACTGTTCAGTGACCGCGGTTAGAAGTGAGCGGTTGCCTTTCCCTTCTATAAATAACCCCTTTGCTTCTCTGGTTTCTCCACATCTCTTCGCTGCTCCTTACTGCCTTCTTTTCCTCCCCTCTGTCTGCTTCCGCCATGGGCAAGAACAACAAGCGCAAGCGCGAGCCGACTCCTCCATCGGAGGATTTCGGTGACTCGGAATACTCGGAGGAGGAGTTCTCCTCCGAGTCCGAGGGGTCTCCGGCTCCCGTCTCTCCCCCGGCGTCGTCCGATGACTCGGACGACTCCCAGGGGATAGCCGCGGAGGTCTGGACGTACATCCGGGCCGTCGAGCGCTCCGGGCTCGAAGGCTCGGATGAGTCGGAGTACTCCTCTGATGAGGAGGACTCGGACGGCGGCGACGAGGGTGAAGGCGACGACGACGATGACGACGACGACGACGACGGCGACGGTGACGGCAGCGGCAGTGGCAGGGGCGGCGGCGACGGCAGCAGGGACAGCACCAAGGGTGGCAGCAGCAAGGGCAGCACCAAGGGCGGCGACAGCGGCAGGGGCAGGGCCAGTGGCTAGACGCCACTGGTCTTCTTAGATGTTAGTATAGTTTAGTATAGTTAGAATAATGTAGTAGTAATTAGTGTAGTTTAGTAGTAGTAATAATGTAGAGTAGAAGTAGGGAAGTACCAACTCGTGAAGAGTTGGTTTGTAAACTCGTTAACTTCCCTTTAATGAAGAACTATCGTTGATCCCCCCTTTTCGATGACTTGTCGTTGCTTTTCCTGAACGTTGAACTGATTCTTTTAATGTAGTAGAAACAACGCCGAGCGATGTGTAGGTTGTCATCAGCGTTTTAGAAGTAACACCAAGCAATCGAACACAAGATCCGCGTTTTAGAGGCAATGCCGAATGATAGAAGGTCGGTATCGGCATTTTAGAAGTAATGTCGAGCGACAGAATACAGGGTCGGCGTTTTAGAAACAACGCCGAGTGATTGAAGGTCGGCGTCGGTATTTTTAGAAGTAATGCCGAGCGATTGAACACGTGGTCGGCGCGTTAGAGGACACGCCGAGTGATTGAAGGTCGGCATCGGCATTTTAGAAGTAATGCCGAACGATTGAACACGTGGTCGGCGTTTTAGAAGCAACGCCGAGTGATTGAAGGTCGGCATCGGCATTTTAGAAGTAATGCCGAGCGATTGAACACGTGGTCGGCGTTTTAGAGGTAACGCCGAGTGATTGAAGGTCGGCATCGGCATTTTAGAAGTAATGCCGAGCGATTGAACACGTGGTCGGCGTTTTAGAAGCAACGCCGAGTGATTGAAGGTCAGCATCGGCATTTTAGAAGTAATGCCGAGCGATTGAACACGTGGTCGGCGTTTTAGAGGTAACGCCGAGTGATTGAAGGTCGGCATCGGCATTTTAGAAGTAATGCCGAGCGATTGAACACGTGGTTGGCGTTTTAGAGGTAACGCCGAATGATAGCCAGCTTTATAAGTTATTTTGAGGAAAATAACCGAGTGATGAGATGGCACGTCGGCTCTCTTGGAAATAACTGTCGGATATCCACGTGGCATGCTGGAATTTCGGAGATGACCGCCGGGTGATGACTGGACACTTTTTTGAAAGGGTATCTGGCTCAAGAATATTCCCTAAGAGTCACGCTTTTAGCCGCCTTTGCTTTCCGTGCCCTAGTTCTTGCATTTCCGCATCTGAATCTTCTCTGCCACCCGCTTCCTACTCTGTTTCGCCAGTGAGAAGCAAGATGGCGCCCAAGAGAAAAACTGCGAACTCGTCTGCTGCAGTGATCCCCGCAATCGACCCCAACAGCCAGTTACCCTTCGCAGGTAACCACATGTCTGTAATTTCTGAAGCTGAGCTTCTCCGCCTTGTCTCCATCGGGGTTCTTCCTCCGCGGGAACTCTGTTCTTGGCGGGCTTGCCACGGGACTACTGTTCCAACCGAAGATACCCACGAGTCAGTAGTTTACACTCCTTTCCTTCTTCGCGGCCTCGGCCTTCCCATATCTCCTTTTTTCCGTGGCATCCTTGATTTTTATCACATCAACCTGACTCATTTGAACCCTAATTCCATTCTCCAAATCTCTATTTTCGTTCATCTTTGCGAAGCTTATCTCGGCGTGCTGCCGCATTTTGGCTTATGGAAATATCTGTATCACTGTCGTCCTGGGATGGCCGGGGGGCAACATCAGTTGGTCGGAGGTGCCAGTTTGGAGATGCGCCGTGGGCGGAAGACCGAGTATCTCGAGATACCCCTCAAGGACAGCATTAAAGGTTGGCGTCTGGAGTGGTTTATAATTGATAATTATGGAAATTCTCTCCCTCCCCGCTCAGGAAGACAGCCAGATGTTCGTACTCTGAGTTGGACTGAGTCTCCCACGGATCAAGAAGTGGCCGAGGCGGGTGTGCTGCTTACTGAAATCGGATTACTGAAAGAGAGAGGTCTGACTGCCGAAGCGGTGGTCACAGATTTCGTTTTCAAAAACATTCAGCCGCTGAAAGACAGGGCTTATCCGGCATATCTTTACCGAGGGCTGGCCGACTCAACCCGAGTTACCAATAGGAGAATTCCTTCTGTTGATTTGGTAAGTCGACTCGAACTGATCCTCAGGGGTAAAGTTTCAAATGTTGGTGCTCCAGTGGCTTACTCGGCTTGGAACCTTCCTTCTCCCAAAGCTTTCACCCTTTTTGTGTCCAATCCACCCGTGACTGATAGCGATTTGGGTCTTAGAGTGCGACCTTCTGTCGAGGAAGTCAGTGCTTTGGTTGCTTCGCTCGGGGCAATTCCTGATGATGAACGGCAGGTTTATTTCGAAGTGCCTCTGAACCCCAGTGATGCTGACATAAATGATATGCTCGATCTGCTAGCTGAGGATTCATCCGATGTTGCTCCTGATGGTACACTGGCAGTGGTGCCCCTTCCAGAGGTTGATGCGACCTTGGATGTCCCAAAACCTGTCAGTACTCGCCCGAGGCGCCCTAGCCGAACCAGTCAGCCCGAGCCTTCTGCTGATGAGCAGAAAAAGAAGAGAAGACGCCTCCGGCGAGTGTCCAGCTTTGACGAGGATGCCAGTACCTTAGCTCCTGCTGCCGAAGAAATGACTGCAACTGGCCTTGCTGACATTGATCCCAATGGGTGTGCTCCGCCTGCTGCTGACCCCAATGAGGATGTTGTTTGTGCTGTTACTGTGGAGGATGAGGAGGAAGAAAATGAAATTCCATTAACTCGGAAAAACAGTCGGCGGTTCGTTGCTAGCGGTGGAAGTAGTGGAGTTCCTTCTCCCGCCTTGTCTGCCCTTATTGGTCTGCAAGAACTGTCCATGGCCAATTTTGATCAAGCTCTAGAGGATATGGTCCCTGAGAACTTGTTGTTGGAACCTGCAGATGCTGATGCGACAGAAACTTGTGCAGCCGTGCCAGATGCTGGGTTGAGGTCATCCCGTGCCTCGTCGACCTTAGAGCATGATCCTGAGGGTCGGGATGCTGACCTGGATCGTTCTGATCCCATGGAAGTAGTTGAAGGCCCGTCAACCTTAGAGGTGGTCACGGCAGAGAGCCTGGGTCCCAAGAATGGCGCTGATATATGCCCAGCCCCCGAGGATGTCGTCGGGAGTGACTTAGCTCGGGCGAAGAGTGTAGGCCACTGCCCAGCCCCCGAGGGTGTTGCCGGGGATGATCCGGCTCAGGTGGGCAGTGCCGACTGTGACCCAGCCCCCGAGGGTGCCCGAGCAGGGTCTCCTTCCTGCTCTTCTATGGACGTTCACGCGGGTTCACCCCCACACTCTGGCGGCATGGTGGTGGCTCAAACTCCAGATCAGGGGGTCGCTTTAGAGGGCAGCATCCCCACTGGTCTGGCGTTAGGCTCTGCTGAATGTGATAGTCGCCTAGAGGGGGGGTGAATAGGGCGAAACTGAAATTTACAAATATAAACACAACTACAAGCCGGGTTAGCGTTAGAAATATAAACGAGTCCGAGAGAGAGGGCGCAAAACAAATCCCAAGCGAATAAGCAAGTGAGACACGGAGATTTGTTTTACCGAGGTTCGGTTCTTGCAAACCTACTCCCCGTTGAGGAGGCCACAAAGGCCGGGTCTCTTTCAACCCTTCCCTCTCTCAAACGGTCCCTCGGACCGAGTGAGCTTCTCTTCTCTAATCAAAGCTGGGAACAAAACTTCCCCGCAAGGGCCACCACACAATTGGTGCCTCTTGCCTTGATTACAATGGAGTTGTGATCTCAAGAACAAGTGAGAAAGAAAAGAAGCAATCCAAGCGCAAGAGCTCAAATGAACACGGCAAATCACTCTCACTAGTCACTAGGGCTTTGTGTGGAATTGGAGAGGATTTGATCTCTTTAGTGTGTCTAGAATTGAATGCTAGAGCTCTTGTAGTAGTTGAGAAGTGGAAAACTTGGATGCAATGAATGGTGGGGTGGTTGGGGTATTTATAGCCCCAACCACCAAACTTGACCGTTGGCTGGAGGCGTCTGCTCGATGGCGCACCGGACAGTCCGGTGCACACCGGACAATCCGGTGCCCCTGCCACGTCATCACTGCCGTTGGATTCTGACCGTTGGAGCTTCTGACTTGTGGGCCCGCCTGGGTGTCCGGTGCACACCGGACATGTACTGTTTGATGTCCGGTGCACCGGTATGGGCGTGCCTGACGTCTACGCGCGCTGTGCGCGCATTAAATGCAGCGCAGGGAGCCGTTGGCGCCGCAGGGAGCCGTTGCTCCGCTGGCACACCGGACAGTCCGGTGCACACCGGACAGTCCGGTGCACACCGGACAGTCCGGTGAATTATAGCGGAGCGGCTGCCACGCGAACCCGAGGCTGGCGAGTTCTGGAGACCGCGCTTCCTTGGAGCACCGGACATGTCCGGTGCACACCGGACAGTCCGGTGAATTATAGCGCGCCGGCTTCCGAGAATTCCCGAGGGCGAAAAGTTTGAGTCTGAGTCCCCTGGTGCACCGGACAGGTACTGTTCACTGTCCGGTGCGCCAGACCAGGGGTGCCTTCGGTTGCCCCTTTGCTCCTTTATTGAATCCAAAACTTGGTCTTTTTATTGGCTGAGTGTGAACCTTTTACACCTGTATAATCTATACACTTGGGCAAACTAGTTAGTCCAAGGATTTGTGTTGGGCAATTCAATCACCAAAATTAATTAAGGATTAGGTGTAAGCCTAATTCCCTTTCAATCTCCCCCTTTTTGGTGATTGATGCCAACACAAACCAAAGCAAATATAGAAGTGCATAATTGAACTAGTTTGCATGATGTAAGTGTAAAAGTTGCTTGGAATTGAGCCAATATAACTACTTACAAGATATGCATGGAATGTTCCTTTCTATTTAGTATTTTGGACCACGATTGCACCACATGTTTTGTTTTTGCAAATTTTTGTAAATTCATTTCAAAGATCTTTTGCAAATAGTCAAAGGTAAATGAATAAGAGTTTGCAAAGCATTTTCAAGATTTGAAATTTTCTCCCTCTGTTTCAAATGCTTTTACTTTGACTAAACAAAACTCCCCCTAAATTAAATCCTCCTCTTAGTGTTCAAGAGGGTTTTGAAGTAAGTTTTTTTGAAATCCCCCTTTTGAACATAATAGGATAACAATTGATAAATACTTTTGGAAAACGCTAAGTTTTTGAAATTGGTGGTGGTGGTGCGGTCCTTTTGCTTTGGGCTCCTTTCTCCCCCTTTTTGGCATGAATCGCCAAAAACGGAATCATTAGAGCCCTTTTTGTAATTTCTTCCTCTTTGGTCATAAATGAATGAGTTAAGATTATACCAAAGACGAAGTCCGGTCCTTTTGCTTTTGAGCTTTTACTCTCTCCCCCAAGGATGAAGTCCTTTTCTTTGATGCTCATTTCTCCCCAAGGAATAGAGAGTTGCTCGGAGTGATGGCGAAGCATGAGTTACGGAGTGGAAGCCTTTGTCTTTGCCGAAGACTCCAATTTCCTTTCAATATACCTATGACTTGGTTTGAAATAGACTTGAAAACACATTAGTCATAGCATATAAAAGAGATATGATCAAAGGTATTCAAATGAGCTATGTGTGCAAGCTAGCAAAAGAAATTTCTAGAATCAAGAATATTGAGCTCATGCCTAAGTCTGGTAAAAGATTGTTCATCAAGTGGCTTGGTAAAGATATCGGCTAATTGATCTTTAGTGTTAATGTAAGAAATCTCGATATCTCCCTTTTGTTGGTGATCCCTAAGAAAATGATACCGAATGGCTATGTGCTTAGTGCGGCTATGCTCGACGGGATTGTCGGCCATTTTGATTGCACTCTCATTATCACATAGCAAAGGGACTTTGGTTAATTTGTAACCGTAGTCCCGCAGGGTTTGCCTCATCCAAAGCAATTGCGCGCAACAATGTCCTGCGGCAATGTACTCGGCTTCGGCGGTGGAAAGAGCGACCGAATTTTGCTTCTTTGAAGCCCAAGACACCAAGGATCTTCCCAAGAACTGGCAAGTCCCCGATGTGCTCTTCCTATTAATTTTGCACCCCGCCCAATCGGCATCCGAATAACCAATCAAATCAAATGTGGATCCCCGAGGGTACCAAAGCCCAAACTTAGGTGTGTAAGCCAAATATCTCAAGATTCGTTTTACGGTCGTAAGGTGGGATTCCTTAGGGTCGGATTGGAATCTTGCACACATGCAAACGGAAAGCATAATGTCCGGTCGAGATGCACATAAATAAAGCAATGAACCAATCATCGACCGGTATACCTTTTGATCCACGGATTTACCTCCCGTGTCGAGGTCGAGATGCCCATTAGTTCCCATGGGTGTCTTGATGGGTTTGGCATCCTTCATCCCAAACTTGGTTAGAATGTCTTGAGTGTACTTCGTTTGGCTAATGAAGGTGCCCTCTTAAAGTTGCTTGACTTGGAATCCTAGAAAATACTTCAACTCCCCCATCATTGACATCTCGAATTTCTGTGTCATGATCCTACTAAACTCTTCACATGTAGACTCGTTAGTAGACCCAAATATAATATCATCAACATAAATTTGGCATACAAACAAGTCATTTTCAAGAGTTTTGGTAAAGAGTGTAGGATCGGCCTTGCCGACTTTGAAGCCATTAGAAATAAGGAAATCTCTTAGGCATTCATACCATGCTCTTGGGGCTTGCTTGAGCCCATAAAGCGCCTTAGAGAGCCTATAGACATGGTTAGGATACTCACTGTCTTCAAAGCCGGGAGGTTGCTCAACATAGACCTCTTCCTTGATTGGTCCGTTGAGGAAGGCACTTTTCACGTCCATTTGATAAAGCTTAAAGCCATGGTAAGTAGCATAGGCTAATAATATTCGAATTGACTCAAGCCTAGCTACGGGTGCATAGGTTTCACCGAAATCCAAACCTTCGACTTGTGAATACCCTTTGGCCACGAGTCGAGCTTTGTTCCTTGTCACCACACCATGCTCATCTTGCTTGTTGCGGAAGACCCATTTGGTTCCTACAACATTTTGGTTAGGACGTGGAACTAAATGCCATACCTCATTCCTCGTGAAATTGTTGAGCTCCTCTTGCATCGCCACCACCCAATCCGAATCTTGAAGTGCTTCCTCCACCCTGTGTGGCTCAATAGAGGAAACAAAAGAGTAATGTTCACAAAAATGTGCAACACGAGATCGAGTGGTTACCCCCTTATGAATGTCGCCGAGGATGGTGTCGACGGGGTGATCTCGTTGGATTGCTTGATGGACTCTTGGGTGTGGCGGCCTTGGTTCTTCCTCATCCTCCTTTTCTTGATCAATTGTATCTCCCCCTGGATCATTGCCATCATCTTGAGGTGGCTCATCTTCTTGATTTTGCCCTTCATCAACTTGAGCTTCATCCTCATTTTGAGTTGGTGGAGATGCTTGCATGGAGGAGGACGGTTGATCTTGTGCATTTGGAGGCTCTTCGGATTCCCTAGGACACACATCCCCAATGGACATGTTCCTTAGCGCTATGCATGGAGCCTGTTCTTCACCTATCTCATCAAGATCAACTTGCTCTACTTGAGAGCCGTTAGTTTCATCAAACACAACGTCACATGAGACTTCAACTAGTCCAGTGGACTTGTTAAAGACCCTATATGCCCTTGTGTTTGAGTCATAACCAAGTAAAAAGCCTTCTACAGTTTTAGGAGCAAATTTAGATTTTCTACCTCTTTTAACAAGAATAAAGCATTTGCTACCAAAAACTCTAAAGTATGAAATGTTGGGCTTTTTACCGGTTAGGAGTTCATATGATGTCTTCTTGAGGATTCGGTGAAGATATAACCGGTTGATGGCGTAGCAGGCGGTGTTGACCGCTTCGGCCCAAAACCGGTCCGGTGTCTTGTACTCATCAAGCATGGTTCTTGCCATGTCCAATAGAGTTCGATTCTTCCTCTCCACTACACCATTTTGTTGAGGTGTGTAGGGAGAAGAGAACTCATGCTTGATGCCCTCCTCCTCAAGGAAGCTTTCAATTTGAGAGTTCTTGAACTCCGTCCCGTTGTCGCTTCTTATTTTCTTGATCCTTAAGGCGAACTCATTTTGAGCCCGTCTCAAGAATCCCTTTAAGGTCTCTTGGGTTTGAGATTTTTCCTGTAAAAAGAATACCCAAGTGAAGCGAGAATAATCATCCACTATTACAAGACAATACTTACTCCCGCCGATGCTTATGTAAGCAATCGGGCCGAATAAATCCATGTGGAGTAGCTCAAGCGGCCTGTCGGTCGTCATGATGTTCTTGTGTGGATGATGGACTCCAACTTGCTTCCCCGCCTGGCATGCGCTACAAATCCTGTCTTTCTCAAAATGAACATTTGTTAATCCTAAAATGTGCTCTCCCTTTAGAAGCTTGTGAAGATTCTTCATCCCAACATGGGCTAGTCGGCGGTGCCAGAGCCAACCCATGTTAGTCTTAGCAATTAAGCAAGTGTCGAGTTCAGCTCTATCAAAATCTACCAAGTATAGCTGACCCTCTAACACTCCCTTAAAAGCTATTGAATCATCACTTCTTCTAAAGACAGTGACACCTGTATCAGTAAAAAGACAGTTGTAGCCCATTTGACATAATTGGGAAACTGAAAGCAAGTTGTAGTCTAAGGAATCAACAAGAAAAACATTGGAAATAGAATGGTCAGGAGATATAGCAATTTTACCCAATCCTTTGACCAAACCTTGATTTCCATCTCCGAATGTGATAGCTCGTTGGGGATCTTGGTTTTTCTCATATGAGGAGAACATCCTTTTCTCCCCGGTCATGTGGTTTGTGCACCCGCTGTCGAGTATCCAACTTGAGCCCCCGGATGCATAAACCTACAAAACAATTTTAGTTCTTGACTTTAGGTACCCAAATGGTTTTGGGTCCTTTGGCATTAGACACAAGAACTTTGGGTACCCAAACACAAGTCCTTGATTCCTTGTGCTTGCCCCCAACATATTTGGCAACTACTTTGCCGGATTTGTTAGTCAACACATAAGAAGCATCAAAAGTTTTAAATGAAATAGCATGATCATTTGATGCATTAGAAGTTTTCTTTCTAGGCAACTTGGCACGGGTTGGTTGCCTAGAGCTAGATGTCTCACCCCTATATATAAAAGCATGGTTAGGGCCAGAGTGAGACTTTCTAGAGTGAATTCTCCTAATTTTGCTCTCGGGATAACCGGCAGGGTACAAAATGTAACCCTCGTTATCCTGAGGCATGGGAGCCTTGCCCTTAACAAAGTTAGACAAATTTTTAGGAGGGGCATTAAGTTTGACATTGTCTCCCCTTTGAAAGCCAATGCCATCCTTAATGCCAGGGCGTCTCCCATTATAAAGCATGCTACGAGCAAATTTAAATTTCTCATTTTCTAGGTTGTGCTCGGCAATTTTAGCATCTAGTTTTGCTATATGATCATTTTGTTGTTTAATTAAAGCCATATGATCATGAATAGCATCAATATCAACATTTCTACATCTAGTACAAATGGATACATGCTCAACAATAGATGTAGAGGGTTTGCAAGATTTTAATTCTACAACCTTAGTTTGTAATATGTCATTTTTAGTTCTAAGGTCGGAAATAGCAGCATTGCAAACATCAAGATCTTTAGCCTTAACAAGCAATTTCTCATTTTCAATTTTAAGGCTAGCTAGAGAAGCATTCAACTCATCAATCCTAGCAAGTAAATCAACATTATCATCTCTAGGATTTGAAGTTGAAACATTGCAAACATGTGAATCAACCTTAGCATTTAAAATAGCATTTTCATTTCTAAGATTGTCAATCATCTCACGACAAGTGCTTAGCTCACTAGATAATTTTTCACATTTCTCAATTTCAAGAGCATAAGCCTTTTTAACCTTAACATGTTTTTTGTTTTCTTTAATTAGACAATCCTCTTGGGAGTCCAAAAGGTCATCTTTTTCATGAATAGCACTAACCAATTCATTTAATTTTTCCTTTTGAGCTATGTTAAGGTTGGCAAAAAGGGAACGCAAATTATCTTCCTCATCACTAGCATTATCATCACTAGAAGACTCATATTTAGTGGAGGAGTTAGATTTAACCTTCTTTTTGCCGTCCTTTGCCATGAGGCACTTGTGGCCGACGTTGGGGAAGAGGAGTCCCTTGGTGACGGCGATGTTGGCGGCGTCCTCGTCGTCGGAGGAGTCGCTAGAGCTTTCGTCGGAGTCCCACTCCCGACAAACATGGGCATCGCCGCCCTTCTTCTTGTAGTACCTCTTCTTCTCCTTTCTTCTCCCCTTCTTGTCGTCGCCCCTGTCACTATCACTTGATAATGGACATTTAGCAATAAAGTGTCCGGGCTTACCACACTTGTAGCAAACCTTCTTGGAGCGGGACTTGTAGTCTTTCCCCCTCCTTTGCTTGAGGATTTGGCGGAAGCTCTTGATGACGAGCGCCATTTCCTCATTGTCGAGCTTGGAGGCGTCTATTGGTTGTCGACTTGGTGTAGACTCCTCCTTCTTCTCCTCCGTTGCCTTGAATGCAACGGGTTGGGCTTCGGATGGGTCGCCAAGCTCGTTGATTTTCCTCGAGCCTTCTATCATGCACTCAAAACTTACAAAATGCCCGATAACTTCCTCGGGGGTCATTTTAGTATATCTAGGATTACCACGAATCAATTGAACTTGAGTGGGATTAAGAAAAATGAGAGATCTTAAAATAACATTTACCACTTCGTGGTCATCCCACTTCTTGCTCCCGAGGTTGCACACTTGGTTCACCAAAGTCTTGAGCCGGTTGTACATATGTTGTGGCTCCTCCCCTTTGTGAAGCCGGAACCGACCAAGCTCCCCCTCGATCGTTTCCCGCTTGGTGATCTTGGTGAGCTCATCTCCTTCGTGCGCGGTTTTGAGCACATCCCAAATCTCCTTAGCGCTCTTCAACCCTTGTACTTTGTTATACTCCTCTCTACTTAGAGAGGCGAGGAGTATTGTCGTTGCTTGAGAGTTGAAGTGCTCGATTTGGGCCACCTCATCCTCATCATAGTTCTCATCCCCTACCGACGGTACCTGTGCACCAAACTCAACAACATCCCATATACTTTTGTGGAGCGAGATTAGATGAAATCGCATTAAATCGCTCCACCTAGCGTAATCTTCACCATCAAAAGTTGGTGGTTTGCCTAATGGGACGGAAAGTAAAGGTGTATGTTTGGAAATGCGAGGGTAGTGTAGGGGGATCTTACTATACTTCTTACGCTCTTGGCGCTTAGAAGTGACGGAGGGCGCATCGGAGTCGGAGGTCGATGTTGATGAAGTGTCGGTCTCGTAGTAGACCACCTTCCTCATCCTCTTGTGCTTGTCGCCTTTCCGATGCGGCTTGTGGGAAGAAGATTTTTCCTTCTTCTCTTTGTGGTGAGAAGAAGATTTCTTCTCCTTCCCTTTGTTGGAGGAGCTCTTCTTCTTCTCCCTCCTTTTGGTGCGGGACTCTTCCGATGAAGTGCTCCCGTGGCTTGTAGTGGGCTTTTCGCCGGTCTCCATCTCCTTCTTGGCGTGATCTCCCGACATCACTTCGAGCGGTTAGGCTCTAATGAAGCACCGGGTTCTGATACCAATTGATAGTCGCCTAGAGGGGGGGTGAATAGGGCGAAACTGAAATTTACAAATATAAACACAACTACAAGACGGGTTAGCGTTAGAAATATAAACGAGTCCGAGAGAGAGGGCGCAAAACAAATCCCAAGCGAATAAGCAAGTGAGACACGGAGATTTGTTTTACCGAGGTTCGGTTCTTGCAAACCTACTCCCCGTTGAGGAGGCCACAAAGGCCGGGTCTCTTTCAACCCTTCCCTCTCTCAAACGGTCCCTCGGACCGAGTGAGCTTCTCTTCTCTAATCAAAGCCGGGAACAAAACTTCCCCGCAAGGGCCACCACACAATTGGTGCCTCTTGCCTTGATTACAATGGAGTTGTGATCTCAAGAACAAGTGAGAAAGAAAAGAAGCAATCCAAGCGCAAGAGCTCAAATGAACACGGCAAATCACTCTCACTAGTCACTAGGGCTTTGTGTGGAATTGGAGAGGATTTGATCTCTTTAGTGTGTCTAGAATTGAATGCTAGAGCTCTTGTAGTAGTTGAGAAGTGGAAAACTTGGATGCAATGAATGGTGGGGTGGTTGGGGTATTTATAGCCCCAACCACCAAACTTGACCGTTGGCTGGAGGCGTCTGCTCGATGGCGCACCGGACAGTCCGGTGCACACCGGACAGTCCGGTGCCCCTGCCACGTCATCACTGCCGTTGGATTCTGACCGTTGGAGCTTCTGACTTGTGGGCCCGCCTGGGTGTCCGGTGCACACCGGACATGTACTGTTTGATGTCCGGTGCACCGGTATGGGCGTGCCTGACGTCTACGCGCGCTGTGCGCGCATTAAATGCAGCGCAGGGAGCCGTTGGCGCCGCAGGGAGCCGTTGCTCCGCTGGCACACCGGACAGTCCGGTGCACACCGGACAGTCCGGTGAATTATAGCGGAGCGGCTGCCACGCGAACCCGAGGCTGGCGAGTTCTGGAGACCGCGCTTCCTTGGAGCACCGGACATGTCCGGTGCACACCGGACAGTCCGGTGAATTATAGCGCGCCGGCTTCCGAGAATTCCCGAGGGCGAAAAGTTTGAGTCTGAGTCCCCTGGTGCACCGGACAGGTACTGTTCACTGTCCGGTGGCACACCGGACAGTCCGGTGCGCCAGACCAGGGGTGCCTTCGGTTGCCCCTTTGCTCCTTTATTGAATCCAAAACTTGGTCTTTTTATTGGCTGAGTGTGAACCTTTTACACCTGTATAATCTATACACTTGGGCAAACTAGTTAGTCCAAGGATTTGTGTTGGGCAATTCAATCACCAAAATTAATTAGGGATTAGGTGTAAGCCTAATTCCCTTTCAGAATGTACTGAGCTCGTTCCTGCTGGTCTGCTGCAAGCTGCTTCGGGTGGTGGTCTTACACCTGATTATCCACTGATCTCTCCTGATTTGGGAATATCTTCGTTCTTCTCCAACCTCCAGGTAATTGCGCTGTATTGTAGCTTGATCTCTTCATTGTATGAACTGTTGCCATTCTACTCATCTGTTCTTCTCATCAGGCTTTAGTGAATGGGATGGCCAGCCAGCTGAGATTGCATGGTGCTTCTGTCCCAGAAGTGGCTTCGTCTCTTGCATGCTGGAATCCAGTGTCGCTTCAACGTCGTGTGTCTGAGTTGGAGGCAACAAATGCTGGTCGGTGTTCTTTTCCTTCTTCTTCTTTGCTTTTGCTCGTGGATTGTTTTACCTTCTGACCTTATTTCGTTTGATTCCCCTTTGATAGGAATGACTCGGCAGATTGCAGTTCTTGAAGAAAAACATTCCCAAGATCAAGCTGAAATGGCTCAACGGTGCGCTGACTTCGAGGAGAAGTATTCTCAGAGTCAGATCGAGTTGAGTCAAGTATCTGCGGCTTTGGATGATGCCAACGCTCTGAGTTCTTCTCTTCATGCTCAGCTTGACTCTGAGAAGGTAGCTTACGAACCCGTGCTTCGCCTTATCATGCTCTTGGATTCTGAATGAGTTGATTTTTTGCTTGTAGGAAGAAAAACGCATCCTTGCTGCTTCTCGCGACAACCTCGACAGATTGTACCAAGATTCCAGCAACTCGCTGACCATCTTGGAGAGGAGCCACCGCTTTACGATGGAGGAGCTGGACAATCAGCGTCGTCAGCTGCAAGAATCCTCGGACGAAGTGACCCGCCTTACACAGTTGCTATCAGCAAAGGATACCATCATCAAGGGACTCCGAGCTTCTAAGAAATCCATTGCTCAAGAGTTAGAAACTGCCCAACAGGCTGTTAAAGTTGCCGAAGAAACTGCTGCCACTTTCAAAGCTCAGCACGATAAGGCCTTGGACAAGGCCATTCGGGCGGGACGAATCTTGATGAGAAGACCCGGCGTGGTTGTCCCTGAAGATATAAGAGCCGATGTGAATGCTGCCCCTGACTCCTCGAATCGCCCTTCTTCGTCAGTCGTTCCTGAGAAAGACATTGGAAAATAAAGAAACAGTTCGCGTGCTCTGAGCGCGCAGTTAGCATGATCAAGTACTCGCTAGAGGTTATCGGCTTATCATTCAAATGACATCATCATTTTCTTATTGTATCCGAATTTCGAATTTGTGGTAACGCTACATGATGATTATGAAGTTTGTTTGTGGGATATGGAAATCATCCCCTGAACTGCATAAGCGCGAGTATGCTATACCGGTTTAAGCCGTAAATGACTTTTAGCCGATAACTCCGTTAGTAGGGTATAGTGGTCCCCCTAGGTAAAGTAAGCGTGAGCATGTTGCGCCGCCTTAAGTCGTTGCCGACTTAAGTCGATTGCTTCGTTTGTAGGGCATAGTGGTCACCCCGAGTTAAGTAAGCGTGAGCATGTTGCACCGCCTTAAGTCGTTGCCGACTTAAGTCGATTGCTCCGTTTGTAGGGCATAGTGGTCACCCCGAGTTAAGTAAGCGTGAGCATGTTGCACCGCCTTAAGTCGTTGCCGACTTAAGTCGATTGCTCCGTTTGTAGGGCATAGTGGTCACCCCGAGTTAAGTAAGCGTGAGCATGTTGCACCGCCTTAAGTCGTTGCCGACTTAAGTCGATTGCTCCGTTTGTAGGGCATAGTGGTCACCCCGAGTTAAGTAAGCGTGAGCATGTTGCACCGCCTTAAGTCGTTGCCGACTTAAGTCGATTGCTCCGTTTGTAGGGCATAGTGGTCACCCCGAGTTAAGTAAGAATGCAAGTCAATCATAAACGAACCGAGTATCTTTGAAATCTATCTTTATTGATGACATATTTCCACTTTACAGAGTACATGGTCGCCCCGGCTGTTTTGAAATACAGCTAGGGGTAAAACTTTCTGAGGTGCTCTATGTTCCAAGAGTTCCCAACTTCTGTACCATCCGTCTGGGTGAGGCGATATGATCCGGGCCGAGTGACCTCTGCTACTATGAAGGGTCCTTCCCATAAGGGTGATAGCTTGTGCCGTCCCTCCCCCGTTAGAATTCGGCGGAGGACGAGGTCTCCTACTGAAAAGAACCTTTGCCGCACAGCCTTATCGTGATAGCGCCTTAGAGTCTGCTGGTACCGTGCTGATTGGATTACCGCATTCAGTCGTTCTTCCTCAAGTATATCAATATCCTCTAGCCTGGTGGCCTCAGCTTCCGCTATGCTTTCGAAGATCAATCTTGGCGCCCCAAACTTGAGGTCAGCAGGTATCACTGCCTCCGACCCATAGACCATGAAGAAAGGAGTGTTTCCATGCAGGGCTCGGCTAGGTTGGGTTCTCAGGCTCCAAACGACATAAGGTAGTTCTCTTATCCATTTTCCTGCGAATTTTTCATTCTTATCGAAGACCCTTTTCCTGAGTGCCTCCAATATCATTCCGTTGGCTCGCTCAACCTGCCCGTTGGCTCTTGGATGCGCTACAGATGCGTATTTGATCTGAATGCTCTTTTGCTCGCAGAAGTCGAAGAATTCTGAGCTGGTGAAGTTGGATCCTAAGTCAGTGATGATGTTGTTTGGTATCCCGAATCTGAATATTATATCCTGTATGAATTCCACGGCCTTAGCAGAGGTTAAAGAAGCAATGGGCTTGAACTCTATCCATTTAGTGAATTTGTCAATTGCCACCAATACGTGGGTATAACCTCCTTGAGCTTTCTTGAAAGGTCCAATCATATCCAATCCCCAGCATGCGAAAGGCCAAGTTACTGGTATGGTCTGTAGCTGCTGTGCTGGCATGTGCTGTTGCTTTGACAGGTATTGACAAGCTTCGCATCTCTGAACTAACTCGGCTGCGTCGTTCTTCGCCGTCGGCCAATAGAATCCTGACCTGAAGACCTTCCCGACTAGTGTTCTGGAGGCTGCATGTATTCCACATTGCCCTGCATGGACTTCCTCTAGAAGTTGCTTCCCAGTGGACGGGAGAATACACTTCATGAGAACACCTAATGCACCCCTTCTGTATAATATCTCCCCAATGAGTGTGTAGTGAGCCGACTGTCTGGCAATGCGCTCTGCTGAGTTCTTGTCGTCTGGCTCTTCTTCGTTCTTTATGTACTTAATGATCGGCCTCCTCCAGTCATCAGAGTCTGACTCGGGTTGATCTACGATGTTGCACTCTTCTGTTTGGTCTATTGAAATACTCGGCCGTGTAATTTCTTGCACGAAAACTCCGGGTGGGACCTGAGTTCGACCGGATCCGAGCTTGGATAGTGTATCAGCTGCTGTGTTACGATCCCTTTCCACATGATGAAATTCCAGACCCTCGAACTTATCTTCCAGCTTTCGGACAGCAGCGCAGTATTTTCCCATTGAATCACTTGAACAATCTCATTCTTTGTTTATCTGGCTAATGACTACCAGAGAGTCTCCATATACCATCAATCTTTTGACGCCCAGTGATATGGCGATGTTTAATCCGTGTATCAAAGCTTCATACTCGGCTGCGTTGTTAGAGGCCGGGAATAGCAGCTGGAGAGCATACTTGAGGTGCTCGCCTCTAGGTGCAGTGAAGAGAATTCCTGCTCCTGCTCCTTGCAGTTTCAGCGAGCCATCAAAATACATTCGCCATACTTCTGCGGTTTCTGGATTATCCGGTACTTGCTGTTCTGTCCACTCTGATACGAAATCAACCAGTGCTTGAGTTTTGATGGCTGTGCGAGGTCGGAACTCGATATCATGGGATCCCAACTCGCAAGCCCACTTGGCTATTCGGCCAATGGCTTCCTTGTTGTGAAGAATGTCCCTATTGGAAAACCAGTAACTACTATGACTTTGTGGTCGTCAAAGTAGTGGCGTAGTTTGCGGGCAGTTAGAAGTACTGCATATAATAGCTTCTGAACTTGAGGATACTTTTTCTTCGATGGACCCAGAACCTCACTGATGAAGTAGACAGGATGTTGTACCGGATGAGCATGCCCTTCTTCCACTCGTTCGACTACCAACGCAGTGCTTACCACGTGAGTCGTGCAAGAGATATATAGCAGCAAATCTTCAGCTGGTTGAGTTGGCGTAGCTCGCCGGGGCGGCTTTAGTACTGGTGGTGTTGTTAGGAATTTCTTAAGTGCATCTAGAGCTTCTTGTGCTTCTGAAGTCCATTGAAACTTATCCACCTTCTTAAGCAGCTTGTAAAACGGCAAGCCTTTCTCCCCCAGTCTGGATATAAATCTGCTTAGAGCTGCCATACATCCTGTGAGTCGCTGAACCTTCTTTTGTGACCGAGGAGCTTCCATCTTCATGATAGCTTCAATCTTATCTGGATTAGCCTCAATTCCCCGGTGGCTGACGATAAATCCGAGCAACTTTCCTGCTGGTACCCCGAAAACGCATTTTTCAGGATTGAGCTTCCATCTATATCTTCTCAGGCTGTTGAAAACCAGCTGTAAATCTTCGATGAAGTTTTCTGGATTCTCAGTTTTGATCACCACGTCATCAACGTAAGCCTCCACACGCTTGCCCCAGTGATCGGCTAGGCATGTTTGAATGGCTCTCTGATAAGTCGCTCCAGCGTTTTTGAGGCCGAACGGCATGGAGGTATAACAGAAGGCACCAAACGGAGTGATGAACGCCGTTTTTTCCTCGTCTTCTTTTGCCAAACTAATCTGATGATACCCGGAATAGCAATCTAAGAAAGACAACACGGAACATCCAGCGGTGGAATCCACCACCTGATCTATCCTCGGGAGCCCGAAGGGATCCTTCGGACAGTGTTTGTTGAGATCGGTATAGTCGACGCACATGCGCCAATCCACTTTATTCTTTTTGAGTACAAGAACAGGGTTGGCTAACCACTCAGGGTGTAATACTTCTCTAATAAATCCAGCCGCGACCAGGCGAGCTAATTCGGCACGGATGGCTTCCCTCTTGTCGGGCGTGAAACGACGTAGCTTTTGTCGAATCGGTCTCGCCTGGGGGTAGACTTTCAGTTTGTGCTCGGCCAGTTCTCTTGGGACTCCCGGCATATCCGCAGGTTGCCACGCGAATACATCCCGGTTATCTTGCAGAAACTGGACGAGCGCGCTTTCCTATTTGTCGTCCAAACTGGAGCTGATGACAGCCGTCTTGCGCTCGTCAGCGAACCCCAGGTTGATTCTTTTGGTTTCTTCAGTCGGCCGCATAGAGGTCGCGGCCTGAGTTTCATTCGCTGGTACCGTGAGGCCTTCCTCAGGCTTAGAGTTCGCCGATGTAGAAGGAACCGTCGACGGCTTGGTGGTGAGGGCTGCCTGAATGGCCACTCGGAAACACTCTGCGGCGCCTTGGAAGTCGGCACGCACAGTTATGATTCCTCGTGGTCCCGGCATCTTCAGTATCATGTATGTATAGTGCGGAATGGCCATGAATTTGGCCAGTCCCGGCCTCCCGATGATGGCGTTGTACCCGCAGTCGAAGTTCGCCACCTCGAACCTCAGGAACTCGGTTCGGTAGTTCTCCGGAGTTCCGAAGGTGACCGGCATGTAGATGTGGCCCAACGGGTATTCCCCTTCCGTCGGCACGATGCCGAAGAAAGGAGTGTCCGACTCGTGGAGCTCTTTGAGGTGAACCCCCAAGCCTTGGAGTGTACGGGGGAAGGTGACGTTAATGCTGCTCCCCCCGTCCACTAGCACCTTCTTTACCCGGCTCTCTCGGATCACCGGATCGACGAGGAGCGGGTATTTGCCTGGATGGTCGAAGTTGAGCCACTGATCCTCCCGAGTGAAAGTGATCGGGTGCTCCGACCACCGGTACGGGGCGGGAGGTCCGGTGGTCGCCACCAGTATCTGGCGGTCGTTGAGCTTTTGTTGTCTTTTGTTCTCCTGCGACCCATGTCCGCCGAAGATGACGTTGACCTCCCTATCAACGCGCGGGAAAGCTCCTCCTCCCCCCTCCTCCTGCCAACGGGGCTGTTGTGGTTCATCAGGTCCTCCCCTCGGCGGAGGAGGCGGTAGAGGTTGGAAGGGTCGGCCGTGCCCGACGGAGTGCTTGAAGTCCCGACAGTTTCGAAGGGTGTGGCGCATGTCCTTGTGGTACGGGCACTGGGCGTCGAGGATGTCGTCCAGCGTGCGCTCGCCTCCACGAGGTCCTCCTCAGGCGCGAGAGGCGGGTGGTCCGGCGGCGTGTACTTCTTCTCGAGGCCTCTTCTCCCAGCGTTTGTCGGACGGCGGGTTCGCGTCACGTCGTGGCGCTGCCGGTGCAGGCTTTGCTCCTCCGATGAGATCCTGGGCCCGCTCGTCGGCGGTGATGTAGAGGTCGGCTTCCCGGAACAGCTCCTCGGAGGTAGTCGGCGCCTTTTGTAGTATGGCTCGGACGAAAACCGAGTCATTGGATCCTCTGTAGAAGTCCTCGATCACGGCTGCCTCCGTGACCTCGGGGATGCGGTTTCTCATGGTCTGGAACCTTTTAAGGTATGACCGGAGAGTCTCGTCCCCCCGGCGCTTGATGGATTTGAGGTCCCATGGTTGCGCCGGCTTGTCAGAGAGGGACTGGAAGTTGGCGATGAAACGTTGACTGAAGTCTCCCCAGTCGTCGATGCAGTGTCGGGGTAGATGTCGCAGCCACTGCAGTGCATCTTGCCCAAGGACGATGGGCAGATACGCGGTCATGACGTCTTCGGATGCTCCGGCAGCTCGAGCGGCAGTGGTGTAGACAGCTAACCAACCCCCTGGATCCTGCTTAGGTTCATATTTGTCAACATTGGATACCTTGAAGTTGGGAGGCCATTGGATGGCCCTAAGGCGCGGAGTAAGTGCAGATACTCCGCACGTGTCCTCCTGTCGTCGGGGATGACGTCTGTCCCGGGGAGGGGAGTGGTGGTGGCGGTCCCTCGACCGTCCCCGGGTGGTACCGCCAGTTGAAGCTGTTGCCGACTCAGTCCTGGTGGCCTGGCTTTGAGTCGGGAAGCCATGATCTCGGTCATACTCCTCCCGACGGCGAATTTCGTTCTCATGCCGCCGTTCGCGCGAAGCATTGATGGAGCTTCGCGCGTCTCGACGACTGTTGATGGTGTGTCGCAAATCGTTCGGCGGGTGAGCGAGCGGTAGAAGATGGTTGGCCGCCTGAGTAAACAGGCGTCGGTATCCCTCGGCGTCGGGAGTCCGAGGAAGTCCGTCAGCTATTCGAGCTAGAACGCCTCCGACTTCGCTCGGCGTGTTCATAGCTCGAGCGAAGTCGGGGTTCAAGTTGCGCCCGAAGAGCGGATTCTCGCGTCGTTGCCTTGCATCTTGCTCGGCTTGCTCCTGAGTCCGACGGCGATCCCGTCGTCGAGAGTTCCTTCGTTCCCTGAAGACGCGTTCTTCCGGAGTTTCTCCTATCTCTGAGACCTCGTCTCGCGAGACAGGCTGCTCCGGATCCCTTTCTCCAGCTGCGTGATGTCGTCGAACGTTCCTGCGTCGGTTCCTTCGTCGGCGGGATTCTCGCTGAGGCGGTTCTTCTCCAGGCGCGGTCGGTTCATCGTCGGAGATGGCGGGCGACTCTGCTCTCCCGATGAAGAGGACGTCGGGGTAGAACGGTATTGCTGCCGCGGTGACTTTCTTTCCGTTCTCCTTTGAGGTCAGAGGAACGGGAAGAACGACTTGCCTCTCCCTGGTCTCCTTCTTTCTCACGACCCGTGTCCATTCTTTCGTCGGGGAAGTAGACAGCGGAGTCTTCCGGGTCAGCGAGCTTCTAGCTCCAGCCTCCCCGGAGACGATCTTTTTCCGAAGAGCCGGAGGTAGCGTCTTTCCAGTATTTTCGGAGTTTGTTGGAGGAGATTTCTGTTCCGGCAGATCTGCAAGGCGGTGTAGGATTCCTTCTTCATCTGCTACGGACGAGATTGTCCCGAAGCAGAATACAGATCCGGGACGCACGGCGATTTTGCTGTGGAAGGTGACGGCCATTGAGCTAGCTTGGATCGTCGACACACCCCCTACCTGGCGCGCCAGCTGTCGGTGTTTTGGGTCCGACCGCACACCCGGGGTTGCCCCTCAAGGTGTTTTTAGGAGTAGGACGGTGTCGACGACTGTAGCAAAATGGTTCGTGCCGGTCGCACGAGGAACAGTAGACAAGATTTGCAGGTTCGGGCCGCTTAGAAGTGCGTAACACCCTACGTCCTGGTGAGTATATGAGCGTGGTTACAAGAGGGTCCTCCGTAGAGAGTTTATGTGTATGGCTAAGTAGAACCGGAGCGATCGTTCTGAAGGGGTGCCCCCTAGGCCTTATATAATTGACCATGGGGCAGTACATGTGGATATGATAACAACAAGTAGCTAAAAGATAGTGAACCTCTTGAGTTTATCCCTACGTAACCCTCGCCGACTTATCCTCGCATGGCTCTGTTGCATGGGGGCTTCAGCGCGGGAAAGTCGGGTCTCTGTTGCGATTCATTCGTTCGACGTTTGTGGGCCGTCTGGGTTTGCACTGATCAGTCTCACGTCTTCTTTTCTTTGCTGGCTGTCCTTCCCTAGGCCCACGAAAGAATGACCTTACGAATTATTGGGCCCCTGGGCCTTTCGTGAGGCCTTTTACTTCTTTGGTGGACCCAGGGGATATCTATCCCCCACAGATATATACATAAAAGCATTCAGCAATGGCAGGAAAGCTTAAACAATGGCAATATTATTTCTGATATGATCCTAATAATTCTTCATGCAGCAAATCCCAACAAGGATACCAGTCATTTAACTTCAGAGTCATGCTCAGCATACAGAAAAAAAGGATGCAACTCAAAGGCGTGTATCATTACAATGGAGTACTCTTACTTGTACAAAGAGTATCATTACAGTGGAAACTTAATTTCAATTATTATTATGATGAACAGAGTTCCAGAAAGCAGCACTAAGCACACGCTTCCGCACGCTGAATCGTTAGGAGCACGGGTAACGCTTCGCTTTGGGGAATAAACGTTCCCAAATCGGCGCAATCGCCTTGGTGGAGCAGCGGCTGCTGGTTCCCGCCCTCAGGCCGGGCACCGTTGATAATCCACCGGAGGCGGGAGGAGACAGAGAGGCACGCACACAGGGTAACAGGTCGGCGTGCGCAGGACCGGAGGCGAGGGTGCGAGGCGACTGGCGAGAGGCGGGAGGGGAAGCCACCGACGCCGCCGCTGAGAGTACGAGACTAGGCGCCGCCGCCGTCGCCTGTGTGCCAAGCGCAAGTAAGGGAGGGAGCGGAAGATGGAGCGCCGCCGCGCCGGCGCTGCGAGGAAGATGTAGATGGGAGATGCTCCAGCCAGATCAGCGACCGATGGAGGCTTGCCGACGGAGGGGAGCCCGTCGACCTATTTCGTAAGGGGGCGGTGGAGGCTTGCCGGCGGGGATGAGGCCGCTAGGGATGGCAACGGATAAACTATCCACGGATAGTGTCTCTGGACATCCATATCCGTGACTTATATCTGATATCCGAACCCATACCCGTTACCCGCTACGAATAAAAAATAGTATCCACATCTGTTACCCGCGGGTAATGGATATCCACGGATATATCCGTTTGCCCACTACACATACAACATATTTAAATCTAGCAAATTTGAATATGATAACATATTTGTTCAGCAAATTTAAATATGATAAAAACACGATTGGGGAGGCTAGACGGTCAGGAGATGGGTGGGCCGCGACGGGACTTGGGCTGGCTATGGTCCGTGAAGTGGTTCCAAACTCCAGTGACCCCACATGTAAGGTTCCTTTAATGGATATTTGGGTATTCGGGTATGGATACTAATTTTTCATACCCGTTTTAAAAATATCCACGGATATCAAATGCTACCCGTATCCGTATCCACGGGTACAGGCTCGTACCAAAAACCGTGCCCAACTGGTTTTTTATCCACGAGTACGCGGATAAATCACATCCATTACCATCCCTAGAGGCCGCTGCACGGTGAAGAGTACGCGGAGACCGCGGGCGCTGGAGATTGGGATGTCACGGGATTGGACGGCGGGATCGGACGACTGAGATTATTTACGGGATAGAATGGACGGCTGAGATCGCAGAATGGCAAAACGGCAGGCTAACCTTACCGTCTTAATAAGTAGTAGAGATATCATCCGTTGAATTTTTGAAGCAGTTAAAGCACGTTGCATTTATGTGGGGACTCTAGTTTTCTTTTAATGGGACTACATGAAACCATCTAGGCCCTCTGTAGTTTCTTTTAATGAGTCTGCATAAAGCATCTAGCAGGGCCTATGTAGTTTCGGTGATTAACACAACACAAGGGCCGTGGTTGCGCAGGGTGAATAGGCGAGCGAGAAAGAGACATAGCAGATGGTCTTTGAGGCTACGTAAATTAATTATCTTGCTTGATTACATTGATACATCTCATTTTCTTTATATAGAGAGGTTTACTTGACCTTTAATCAATCTATATTGTTCTCTAATCAATCTATATTGTTTATGGGGTGGACTGCTTGGGCGGATTGTGTGGAGTGTGGACTGATCAGGTCGATTGTGTCGACACAATACATGGAGCGTGTGTAGACTATCTCCAGCAACGTTCTCTATATACATCCTCTATATTCGTCCTTTACAGTCTTCTCTAAAAGATTCCATCTCCTATATCTACTTTCTCTCCAACAACATCCTCTAAATCACGTCCTCTATATGTAAATACCTATATTAAAGACATTTTTAATTTTTTAATTTTTGTACATACGTATTTGTCATACTATCAAATGTATTTTACATATTTTAGTTTTATTAAACCGGTTGTTTAAAGTATTCAAATAGATAGAGAACCGTTTAGAGAAACTCTACATATAGAGGATCCAGCAACGTTCTCTAAATTTAGAGGACCGTTTAGAGGACGTTGCTGGAGAGAGTAGAGGACGTCTTCGTCCTCTAAATTTAGGGTACAGGACCCTTTAGAGGGTCTTGTTGGAGCCAGCCTAACAGACGTACGACTTACACATTGCGTGTGACGTACGGTACATGGTTTTAAAGTCGTCCGACTAATCGCGATTAGTCGCGATTAGTCGGGCTTATCGCTGCTGCAAGGCCGATTAGGGACACCGACGCGATTAGGGCGACTAGAAACCTAGTCGTCCGACTAATCGCGATTAGTCGGCGATTAGTCGTCCGATTAGGATGTCGGTCGACTAGGATCTCTGTTTTGGGCTCCAGTCTGCTTTTTCTATTTGGGCCGGCCCACCAGGGGAGCTTTAACTGAGCGCCAATATTTTACCCTAGCTCTTTTACCCGCCACCCTCTTCTGGTTGCTGCTGCTGTGAGCGCAGCCGCCCTCTTCTGGTTGCTGCTGCTGTGAGCGCCGCCGCCCTCCCCTTGCTGCTGCTCTGAGCGCCGCCGCCCTCCCCTTGCTGCTGCTCTGAGCGCCGCCCTCCTCTGTTTGCTGCTGCTGCTTGCTGGACGCCCTCCTCTGTTTGCTGCTGCTGCTTGCTGGACGCCCTCCTCTGCTTGCTGGACGCCCTCCCTCCTGCTCTGTTGTTCTTTTGCTGGAACAGAGATGAGCACTTCTGGTAATCCCTCCCTCCTCTAGTCTTTTGTTCTTTTGCTGGAAACAGAGATGAGCACTTCTTGAGTTGCTCTTTGCTTGCTGCAGATGAGGATGGGAGCCAACGTAATAATGTAGAAGTCATCTTTCCAGGATCTAGGTTGTCCCAGCCTCAGGGTGATGGCGCAGCCACAGATCATGCTGCCACACGTGAATCAGTTGCTTCAGCTTCGTCTGATGTCGCAGCAGCTGCTGGTTCTACCATAAAAGATAAAGCTATTGCTGCACTACCCGCAGTATTGGTTGAGATGGCTAAGGATACTAAGAGAAAGGCTCGATCTTCAGACCCAGGGTGGAATTATGGATTTTGGCCAGATATTGGAAAGAAGGAGATGGTTCAGTGTATATTTTGCCAAAAAGTTGTACCAGCAGGAATCAAAAGGTTCAAGCAACATCTTGCTGGAGGGTTTGGTGATGTAGGGAAGTGCCCAAGAGCGCCTGAATTGGTTAGGAAGGAGATGGCAGGCTACTTGAAGAAGAATGCAAGGAATAAGAACTTGTTATTAGAGGATGAAGGGGAGAATGTAGAAGAGGGAGAGGGACAAGAAGATGATGATGCAAGAGAAGTACCAAGTTCTGGCACGGCAGGAAAACAAGTGAAGAGGAAATTAGCTCAAGCTGCTATTAAGTCCTTCATGGTTTCTGGTCCAGTTAAACCACAAACCCAAAAGCAATGCAAGTCAGTTAGTTCCATGTTGTGTAAGACACCGGAGGAAGTTGTTGCAGAAAGGAATAACTCTAAGTGTTCTCAAACTACTCTTGAGCATCTCACAAAGAAGGATAAGGAGTCAAAACAGATTGTTGATGATCATGTGGCTGACTTCTTAATTGAGAATGGGATACCGTTCAATGTCATTAATTCAAGAAGTTGGGAAATCATGCTTGAGTCTATTGGTCAGTATGGTCCTGGTTATAGGTCACCAACATACCATGACTGCAGGGGCAAATTGCTTGACAGGGCTGTTGGAAGGACAACTGAACTCAGGAAGAAACATGAGGAATCTTGGAAGGAGTATGGTTGCTCAATCATGTCTGATGGGTGGACCTCTACAAACCACCGTCATATCATCAATTTCCTTGCCAACAGTCCAGCAGGAACCTTTTTCCTTGGTTCGGTGGACGCTTCAAGCGAGGTAGCAAATGCAAACATGCTAGCAGATCTGTTGGAGCAGCACATAAATCAGGTTGGCAAGGAAAATGTGGTGCAAGTTGTTACGGACAATGGGGCAAATTTCAAAGCAGCGGGAAGAATCCTTATGGAAAGGATTCCAACTTTATTTTGGACACCGTGTGCAGCCCACTGCTTGGATTTGATGCTAGAGGATATTGGGAAGATAAACGAATTCAACACTTGCATTAATCATGCAAAGAAGGTGACCAGATTTGTATACAAGCATGGTCGAATTCTTGATATGATGAGAGGTAAGATTGGTGGAGATCTAGTGAGACCTGCTGTGACCCGTTTTGCTACTTCATTCCTCACATTGGCAAGTATGCAAAAGAATAAGCAGGGTCTTAAAAGTTTGTTTGTTTGTGATGAATGGCATAATCACAAATTGGCGAAAACTAGAGAAGGAGAACTAGTTGAAAGCATTATCCTTTCTGTTCCATTTTGGACAAAGTTGGAAAACTGTCTTCGAGCTTCACAACCACTTCTTATTGCATTAAGAATAGCAGATGGAGATGAAACACCAGCAATGCCTGAGATTATGGCAGCCATGGAAAAAGCAAAGAGCAGCATCACTAATTCTTTGAGTAAGAAGCCACAGTTGCTTAGAGAGGTCTTGGATTGCTATGAAAAGAGATGGGATGGTCAAATGGAGCAAAAGATATATGGGGCAGCCTTGTTCTTGAACCCAAGCAAGTTTTTTACTTTGAGAGAAAAAGATAGGAGGAGTGCTGCAAGATTGAGGTCAATGTTTAATGATGTTTTATGGAAGATGGTGGTTGATGAAGATGAGCAAAGTAAGATAAGTAAACAAGCTGATGACTATGAGAGGTCAGAAGGTGATACTTTCTCAAAGCCTGGTGCAATAAGAGATAGAGATAAAAAAAATCCTAGTAAGTTTATCCCCTCTTCTAGTAAGTTTTGTTCCCCTTTCACTACTAACGATTTGATTTTAATTACCTGTAGTTAACTGGTGGGGATCATATGGTGGTAATACATTTGAGCTCCAATGTCTAGCAAAGAAAATTGTGAGCCTTTGTTGTTATGCTTCAGGCTGTGAGCGCAGTTGGAGTGCATTTGCAAATGTATGTTAGTATTTGTACCTTTTGTTTGCATATTTCGTCTTCTCAAAATTGCTTAGGTTTCCTTTTGTCATTATGTAGGTTCATACCAAAAAAAGAAACCGTTTAGAACATAAAAGGCTAGACAAATTGGTGTATGTTAGCTACAACCGAAAGATGGCAAATAGATTTCAAAGAATTAGAGAGTTGGACTCAAAGGGAAATAAAAGCAACCCCTTGATCCTACAAGAGTTCCAATGGGAAAATGAGTGGGTTCATGAAAATGATGAGGACAATAACGATGAAAATTCTCTTTGGAGGGTTGTTGATGAAGCTGTTGGTGCAACTGAGCATCTAAGGGGTAGAAATCTCCCTAGAGCTGCTGCTGGGGCTGTTAACAGAACATACACTAGAACAAGGAAGCGTATTGCTCGTCCTCCACAGTTTGGTGAATCTGATTCTGATGAAGAAATGCAAGAACAAGGAGAAGAACTTGTTGTTGCATCCACTGAAGATCCAACTGAAGAAGGCCTCTTTGAACTAGCTGATGAAATGCTTGATTAGCAGTTTAATCTAGTGTCCTGCACTCCTACTATCTTGCATTTGTTTGTTTTAATCTAGTGTCCTGCTGTCCTACACAACAATCTAGCAGTCCATCTTATTTTAATCTTATCAGTTGACCTGCATTTAATCCTGCAATCTTGCTTTCCTGCTGTCCTACTAATATTTATAGCTTTATGTATATATACATATGCTCTTGGCCTCCTGTTGTAGGCATACCAGAAGTGTAATCCTGGAGTTGAAATCAATGTGGCAGTGTGCTGTTGTATACTCCAATCCAAGGTAAGTGTCTAAGTGATCCTTACCTTTTAGTGAAAACATGATCATTCATTCATTCTACGGTTTCATTGTAATATTGTATATATATATATATATATATATATATATATATATATATATATATATATATATATATATATATATATATATATATATATATATATATATATATATAGTCCTGTTATAGATGGACGACTAGGGAGTCGACTAGGATCGACTAATCGAGCTAATCGACGACTAATCGCGATTAGTCACCTTATCGGTGCTTAGGCGACTAGAGTCGACTAGCCGACTTTAAAACCTTGGGTACGGTACGACGCTGGTGCTTTGTAGTAGAGGCTAATGAAGCGGGCGGGGAATCCACAAAGAAATCATATATAAGAATTTGCTTATCGAACAATGCACATAGCCGCCATATGTTTCTGTCCACGTTACGAGGTGAGTGAGTTGAGTCGAGGCCCATAAAAGGGAGTTAGGGGCGAACTAGAGATGACAACGGGTAAAAACCTGTTGGGTATTATTTGTCCAAACTCATACCCGCGAAAAAAAATTACGTCCGCTAAAAAACTCATACCCATGACAGGTATAAAATTTTGCCCAAACCTATACACATGCGGGTTTCGGGTATCCAACGGGTTTCTCATACCCACTAACATCAACATAAAAAATAATTCATCATATAAATAACAATCAATACATTAATAAGCTAGGATAAAAGAAACAAGTAATAACTAATTTTAGCTTAAAATTTGTTACATACAATTTATTTTAATTAGAACATATTCAATTAATAATATTATGAGACATATTTATAAGGAATGATGATTTTAAGGCGGGTTTTAAAAACCCATGGATTTACGGGTATGGGTACTGGAAGAACAAACTCATGCCCACGTACCCGTTGGGTTTCAATTTGAACCCATGAACAAACTCATGGGTAGAGAAATTGACCCAAACCCATAACCTAATAGAGCAAAAACCCACCGGATTTCGGGTAGCGGGTACACGTTGCCATCTCTAGGGCAAACACAGAACTAGGACCGGCGGGCTGAAGCCCCTATCAACAGTTCAAGTAGCATATATAGTATCTTTAATAATGTATCTTGAAAGTTAATCGATGCTCCAAAAATTAAAATACTACAATATTTAGAATAGTTAGACCAATAAAAATAAATTGAGCTCTAACAATTATGTCCCTAAGTCTTGTATTTTAGAAAAAAAATATTATTAAAAAATATTGAGAATGATATATAAAACAAAGATATGACACTAATCCGGGATATACTATATTTAGGTCAGCTCATGGCCTGCTCTATATGTTTTTTATATAAATTTGTAAAATAGGATATGATTGGAGATATTTTATTAGTTGTTCTTGAAAGGGAAATGTGCCCTTGGGCCATTTCTATAAGATTTTGGTGATTAAGTGCCCAACACACATTAAGGGAGTGTGTATATGCCAAAGGGTGGACAAAATGCAAATCAATATAAAGGTATGATTCTAGACTTAGTACATTGGTTTTAGTGTACTAACATATTTGTCTAAGGGCTAGAATCAGAGAAAATACAATTGGAAATGACTTGGCTCGAGCAGCCAAGACTCTGCTCAGTCTGGGTGCACCGGACAGTGTCCGGTGCGCCAGGCTGGCTCTGGTGAAAAGGCCGCTCTCGGGATTTCGTCGGCGGCGTACGACTAAAATTCACCAGACTGTCCGGTGTGCACCGGACTGTCCGGTGAGCCAACGGTCGGCCGCACAATCTGTGCGTGACGCGTGGCCGGGCCAACGGTCTGAAGGGGGCACCGGACTATCCGGTGCGCCAACGGCTCCAAATCGCCAACGGTCGGCTGTGCCAAAACAGGAAAGAAATCCGCACCGGACAGTGTCCGGTGCGCCAGTCGACAGAAGGCAAGAATTGCCTTCCTGGAATGCTCTCAACGGCTCCTAGCTGCCTTGGGGCTATAAAAGGGACCCCTAGGCGCATGAAGGAAGACACCAAGCATCCTTTGAGCATTGTTGATCATTCACACTTCATTCTTGCGCACTTGTTCGACATTCTTAGTTATTTGAGCTCCGTTCTAGTGAGAACCTCGTGATATTCTTTTGAGCTCAAGTCTTGGCCTTGTGTGTGCATATTTGCTGTGAATTTGAGTGTGTTGCTTCCCTCCCTTACTCTAGTGCTTCATTTTGATTCTTATTGTAAGGGCGAGAGACTCCAAGTTGTGGAGATTCCTTGCAAACGGGAAAAAGTAAAGTAAAGAAGAACACCGTGGTATTCAAGTTGATCATTGGATCACTTGAGAGGAGTTGAGTGCAACTCTCGTCCGTTGGGACGCCACAACGTGGAGTAGGCAAGTTTTGTACTTGGCCAAACCACGGGATAAATCCTCGTGTCTCTTGTGCTTGTTCTTACTGTGTCTATTGTGCTTCACAAGAGCTCTTCTCTCTAATCACTTGATCTCATTGTTCTAACTCCTAATCAAGTTTGTGGTGTTAATATTTAAGTTTTTACAGGATCACCTATTCATCCCCCCCCTCTAGGTGCTCTCAATTGGTATCAGAGTCGTTCTCTTCAAGAAAGGTAATAATCGCCCGAAGAGATGAATCCTAAGGGCAAGGGGATGGTGGTCAATGATAATGAGAAGGAATCTTTCTTAAATGAGCCAAAAGATGACAAGCCTACTGACTCGGGCTCAAGTCACAAGAAGAAAGACGGGAAGAAGAAGAGGCGCATCAAGAAGATAGTCTACTACGACAGCGACGAATCTTCCTCTTCCCAAAAGGACGACGACGACTACGAGAAAAAGAAAACGGTCAATTCAAACTTTTCTTTTGATTATTCTCGTATTCCGCAAAGTTCAAATGCTCATTTGCTTTCAAGTAGCAGGGAGGCGCTACCCAGCAAGGTGGCACAAATTGAGGCGGCTGGGCTAAATGAGGATGAAATGGCCCTCATCATCAAGTGCTTCAAGACAGCGCTTAAGGGTCGCAAGGAGCATCCCAACAAAATCAAGATGAAGGGAAAGCGCTCCTGCTTCAAGTGTGGTAAGATTGGTCATTTTATCGCTAATTGTCCCAATAATGATAGTGACCAGGAACAAGAGAAGAAGAGGGAAAAGAAGAAGGCTTACAAGAAGGCTAAGGGCGAGGCACACCTTGGCAAAGAGTGGGACTCGGATTGTTCGTCGTCCGACTCCGACAACGAAGGTGAAAGGGAATTAGGCTTACACCTAGTTCCTAAATTATTTTGGTGGTTGAGTTGCCCAACACAAATATTAGGACTAACTAGTTTGTTCTAGTGTATAAGTTTTACAGGTGCAAAAGGTTCACACTTAGCCAATAAAAAGACCAAGTACTGGGTTCAAACAAAGGAGCAAGAGTCAACCGAAGGCACCTCTGGTCTGGCGCACCGGACTGTCCGGTGTGCCACCGGACATGTCCGGTGCACCAGAGGACTCCGACTTCAAACTCTTCACCTTCGGGAAATTCCAGAGGCGACTCCGCTATAATTCACCGGACTGTCCGGTGCTCCAAGGAAGAGCGGCCTCCGGAACTCGCCAGCCTCGGGAATTCATTGAAGCTGCTCCGCTATAATTCACCGGACATGTCCGGTGCAACCTCGGAGCAACGGCTACTTCGCGCCAACGGCTACCTGCAACGCATTAAATGCGCGCGCAGCGTGCGCAGAAGGCAGGCGCGCCCATACCGGCGCACCGGACACTGAACAGTACATGTCCGGTGCGCCACCGGACATCAAGGCGGGCCCAGAAGTCAGAACTCCAACGGTCGGATTCCAACGGCATTGGTGACGTGGCTGGGGCACCGGACATGTCCGGTGTGCACCGGACTGTCCGGTGCGCCATACGACAGACAGCCCCACCAACAGTCAAGTTTGGTGGTTGGGGCTATAAATACCCCAACCACCCCACCATTCATTGCATCCAAGTCTTCCACTTCTCAACCACTTACAAGAGCTAGGCATTCAATTCTAGACACACCAAAGAGATCAAATCCTCTCCAATCCCACTCAAGGCTTTAGTGATTAGCGAGAGAGATTTGTCGTATTCTTTTGAGCTCTTGCGCTTGGATTGCTTCTTTTCTTTCTCACTTGTTCTTAAGATCAAAACTCCATTGTAATCAAGACAAGAGGCACCAATTGTGTGGTGGCCCTTGCGGGGAAGTTTTGTTCCCATTTGATTTGAGAAGAGAAGCTCACTCGGTCCGAGGGATCGTTTGAGAGAGGGAAGGGTTGAAAGAGACCCGACCTTTGTGGCCTCCTCAACGGGGAGTAGGTTTGCGAGAACCGAACCTCGGTAAAACAAATCCACGTGTCACACTCTTTATTTGCTTGCGATTTGTTTTGCACCCTCTCTCGCGGACTCGCTTTTATTTCTAACGCTAACCCGGCTTGTAGTTGTGTTTGTATTTATAAATTTCAGTTTCGCCCTATTCACCCCCCCTCTAGGCGACTATCAATTGGTATCAGAGCCCGGTGCTTCATTAGAGCCTAATCGCTCGAAGTGATGTCGGGAGATCACGCCAAGAAGGAGATGGAGACCGACGAAAAGCCCACTACAAGCCATGGGAGCACTTCATCGGAAGAGTCCCGCACCACGAGGAAGGAGAAGAAGAACTCCTCCAAAGGGAAGGAGAAGAAGTCTTCTTCACACCAAAAGGAGAAGAAGGAGAAATCCTCTTCTCACAAGACGCGTCGGAGTGGGGACAAGAAAAAGAGGATGAGGAAAGTGGTCTACTACGAGACCGATTCTTCATCGACATCCACCTCCGGCTCCGACGCGGCGTCCGTCACTTCTAAACGCCAAGAGCGTAAGAAGTATAGTAAGATTCCCCTACGCTACCCTCGCATTTCCAAACATACACCTTTACTTTCCGTCCCATTAGGCAAACCACCAACTTTTGATGGTGAAGATTATGCTAGGTGGAGTGATTTAATGCGATTTCATCTAACCTCACTACACAAAAGTATATGGGATGTTGTTGAGTTTGGTGCACAGGTACCATCCGTAGGGGATAAAGACTATGATGAGGATGAGGTGGCCCAAATCGAGCACTTCAACTCTCAAGCAACAACAATACTCCTCGCCTCTCTAAATAGAGAGGAGTATAACAAAGTGCAAGGGTTGAAGAGCGCCAAGGAGGTTTGGGATGTTCTCAAAACCGCACACGAAGGAGATGAGCTCACAAAGATCACCAAGCGGGAGACGATCGAGGGGGAGCTCGGTCGGTTCCGGCTTTGCAAAGGGGAGGAGCCACAAAACATGTACAACCGGCTCAAGACCTTGGTGAATCAAGTGCGCAACCTCGGAAGCACAAAGTGGGATGACCACGAGGTGGTTAAGGTTATTCTAAGATCTCTTATTTTCCTTAACCCTACTCAAGTTCAATTAATCCGTGGCAACCCAAGATATACACTAATGACCCCCCCGAGGAAGTAATCGGGAATTTTGTAAGTTTTGAGTGCATGATCGAAGGCTCGAGGAAGATCAACGAGCTTGATGATCCCTCCACATCCGAAGCTCAACCAGTCGCATTCAAGGCGACAGAGGAAAAGAAGGAGGAATCTACACCAAGTAGACAACCAATCGATGCCTCCAAGCTCGACAATGAGGAAATGGCGCTCGTCATCAAGAGCTTCCGCCAAATCCTCAAGCAAAGGAGGGGGAAAGACTACAAGTCCCGCTCCAAGAAGGTTTGCTACAAGTGTGGTAAGCCCGGTCACTTTATAGCTAAATGTCCATTATCAAGTGATAGTGACAGGGGCGACGACAAGAAGGGGAGAAGAAAGGAGAAGAAGAGGTACTACAAGAAGAAGGGCGGCGATGCCCATGTTTGTCGGGAGTGGGACTCCGACGAAAGCTCTAGCGACTCCTCCGACGACGAGGACACCGCCAACATCGCCGTCACCAAAGGACTTCTCTTCCCCAACGTCGGCCACAAGTGCCTCATGGCAAAGGACGGCAAAAAGAAGGTTAAATCTAAATCCTCCACTAAATATGAATCCTCTAGTGATGATAATGCTAGTGATGAGGAAGATAATTTGCGTACCCTTTTTGCCAACCTTAACATGGAACAAAAAAAATTAAATGAATTGATTAGTGCTATTCATGAAAAGGATGACCTTTTGGATTCCCAAGAGGATTTTCTAATTAAAGAAAACAAGAAACATGTTAAGGTTAAAAATGCTTATGCTCTCGAAATTAAGAAATGTGAAAAATTATCTAGTGAGCTAAGCACTTGCCATGAGACAATAGACAACCTTAGAAATGAAAATGCTAATTTATTAGCTAAGGTTGATTCCCATGTTTGTAATGTTTCAATTACCAATTCTAGAAATAATAATGATGATTTACTTGCTAGGATTGAAGAATTGAACATTTCTCTTGCTAGCCTTAAAGATGAAAATGAGAAATTGCTTGCTAAGGCTAGAGACTTTGATATTTGCAATACTACTATTTCCGACCTTAGAACTAAGAATGATATATTGCATGCTAAGGTTGTAGAATTAAAATCTTGCAAATCCTCTACATCTATCGTTGAGCACACTTTTATTTGCACTAGATGTAGAGATATTGATGTTAATGCTATTCATGATCACATGACTTTAATTAAACAACAAAATGATCATATAGCAAAACTAGATGCTAAAATTGCCGAGCATAACTTAGAAAATGAAAAATTTAAATTTGCTAGAAGTATGCTCTATAGTGGGAGACGCCCTGGCATCAAGGATGGCATTGGCTTCCAAAGGGGAGACAATGTCAAACTTAATGCCCCTCCTAAAAGATTGTCTAATTTTGTAAAGGGCAAGGCTCCCATGCCTCAGGATAACGAGGGTTACATTTTATACCCTGCCGGTTATCCCGAGAGCTAGATTAGGAGAATTCATTCTAGGAAGTCTCACTCTGGCCCAAATCATGCTTTTATGTATAAGGGTGAGACATCTAGCTCTAGGCAACCAACCCGTGCTAAGTTGCCTAAAAGGAAAACTCCTAGTGCATCAAATGAACACAGTTTTTCATTTAAAACTTTTGATGCATCCTATGTATTGACTAACAAATCCGGCAAAGTAGTTGCCAAATATGTTGGGGGCAAGCACAAGGGGTCAAAGACTTGTGTTTGGGTACCCAAAGTTCTTGTGTCTAATGCCAAAGGACCCAAAACCATTTGGGTACCTAAAGTCAAGAACTAAAATTGTTTTGTAGGTTTATGCATCCGGGGGCTCAAGTTGGATACTCGACAGCGGGTGCACAAACCACATGACAGGGGAGAAGAAGATGTTCTCCTCATATGAGAAAAAACCGAGATCCCCAACGAGCTATCACATTCGGGGATGGAAATCAAGGTTTGGTCAAAGGATTGGGTAAAATTGCCATATCACCTGACCATACTATTTCCAATGTTTTTCTTGTAGATTCTATAGATTACAATTTGCTTTCTGTATCTCAATTATGCAAAATGGGCTACAACTGTCTCTTTACTGATGTAGGTGTCACTGTCTTTAGAAGAAGTGATGATTCAATAGCATTTAAGGGTGTGTTAGAGGGTCAGCTATACTTAGTAGATTTTGATAAAGCTGAACTTGACACATGCTTAATTGCTAAGACTAACATGGGTTGGCTCTAGCATCGCCGACTAGCCCACGTTGGGATGAAGAATCTTCATAAGCTTCTAAAGGGAGAACACATTTTAGGACTAACAAATGTTCATTTTGAGAAAGACAGGGTTTGTAGCGCATGCCAAGCAGGAAAGCAAGTTGGTGCCCATCATCCACACAAGAACATCATGACGACCGACAGGCCGCTTGAGCTACTCCACATGGATCTATTCGGCCCGATTGCTTACATAAGCATCGGCGGGAGTAAGTATTGTTTTGTAATAGTGGATGATTATTCTTGTTTCACTTGGGTGTTCTTTTTGCAGGAAAAATCTCATACCCAAGAGACCTTAAAAGGATTCTTGAGACGGGCTCAAAACGAGTTCGGCTTAAGGATCAAGAAAATTAGAAGCGACAATGGGACATAGTTCAAGAACTCACAAATCGAAGGCTTCCTTGAGGAGGAGGGCATCAAGCATGAGTTCTCTTCTCCCTACACGCCACAACAAAATGGTGTAGTGGAGAGGAAGAATAGAACTCTATTGGACATGGCAAGAACCATGCTTGATGAGTACAAGACTTCGGATCGGTTTTGGGCCGAGGCGGTCAACACCGCCTGCTACGCCATCAACCGGTTGTATCTACACCAAATCCTCAAGAAAACATCCTATGAACTCCTAACCGGTAAAAAGCCCAACATTTCATATTTTAGAGTCTTTGGTAGCAAATGCTTTATTCTTGTTAAAAGAGGTAGAAAATCTAAATTTGCTCCTAAGACTGTAGAAGACTTTTTACTAGGATATGATTCAAACACAAGGGCATATAGAGTCTTTAACAAGTCCACTGGACAAGTTGAAGTTTCTTGTGACGTTGTGTTTGATGAGACTAACGGCTCTCAAGTAGAGCAAGTTGATCTTGATGAGATAGGTATTGAAGAGGCTCCGTGCATCGCGCTAAGGAACATGTCCATTGGGGATGTGTGTCCTAAGGAATCCGAAGAGCCTCCAAATACACAAGATCAACCATCTTCCTCCACGCAAGCATCTCCACCGACTCAAAATGAGGATGAAGCTCAAGTTGATGAAATAGAAGATCAAGCAAATGAGCCACCTCAAGATGACGGCAATGATCAAGGGGGAGATGCAAATGACCAAGACAAGGAGGATGAGCAAAGGCCGCCACACCCAAGAGTCCACCAAGCAATCCAACGAGATCACCCCGTCGACACCATCCTCGGCGATATTCATAAGGGGGTAACCACTAGATCTCGTGTTGCACATTTTTGTGAGCATTACTCTTTTGTTTCCTCTATTGAGCCACACAGGGTAGAGGAAGCACTTCAAGATTCGGATTGGGTGGTGGCGATGCAAGAGGAGCTCAACAACTTCACTAGGAATGAGGTATGGCATTTAGTTCCACGTCCTAACCAAAATGTTGTAGGAACCAAATGGGTCTTCCGCAACAAGCAAGATGAGCATGGTGTGGTGACAAGGAACAAAGCCCGACTTGTGGCGAAGGGATACTCACAAGTCGAAGGTTTGGATTTCGGTGAAACCTATGCACCAGTAGCTAGGCTTGAGTCAATTCGTATATTATTAGCCTATGCTACTTACCATGGCTTCAAGCTTTATCAAATGGACGTGAAGAGTGCCTTCCTCAATGGACCAATCAAGGAAGAGGTCTATGTTGAGCAACCTCCCGGCTTTGAAGATAGTGAGTACCCTAACCATGTACACAAACTCTCTAAGGCGCTTTATGGGCTCAAACAAGCCCCAAGAGCATGGTATGAATGCCTTAGAGATTTTCTTATTGCAAATGGATTCAAAGTCGGAAAGGCCGATCCTACGCTCTTTACCAAAACACTTGAGAATGATTTGTTTGTATGTCAAATTTATGTTGATGATATTATATTTGGGTCTACTAACGAATCTACATGTGAGGAATTTAGTAGGATCATGACACAAAAATTCGAGATGTCTATGATGGGGGAGTTGAAGTACTTCTTAGGATTTCAAGTGAAGCAACTCCAAGAGGGCACCTTCATCAGCCAAACGAAGTACACTCAAGACATTCTAACCAAGTTTGGAATGAAGGATGCTAAACCTATCAAGACACCCATGGGAACTAATGGGCATCTCGACCTCGACACGGGAGGTAAGTCCGTGGATCAAAAGGTATACCGGTCGATGATAGGTTCTTTACTCTATTTATGTGCATCTCGACCGGACATTATGCTTTCCGTGTGCATGTGTGCAAGATTCCAATCCGACCCTAAGGAATCCCACCTTACGGCCGTAAAACGAATCTTGAGATATTTAGCTTATACTCCTAAGTTTGGGCTTTGGTACCCTCGGGGATCCACCTTTGATTTAATTGGTTATTCGGATGTCGATTGGGCGGGGTGTAAAATTAATAGAAAGAGCACATCGGGGACTTGCCAGTTCTGGGGAAGATCCTTGGTGTCTTGGGCTTCAAAGAAGCAAAATTCGGTCGCTCTTTCTACCGCCAAAGCCGAGTACATTGCCGCAGGCCATTGTTGCGCGCAATTGCTTTGGATGAGGCAAACCCTGCGTGACTACGGTTACAAATTAACCAAAGTCCCTTTACTATGTGATAACGAGAGTGCAATCAAAATGGCCGACAATCCCGTCGAGCATAGCCGCACTAAGCACATAGCCATTCGGTATCATTTTCTTAGGGATCACCAACAAAAGGGAGATATCGAGATTTCTTACATTAATACTAAAGATCAATTAGCCGATATCTTTACCAAGCCACTTGATGAACAAACTTTTACCAAACTTAGGCATGAGCTCAATATTCTTGATTCTAGAAATTTCTTTTGCTAACTTCCACACATAGCTCATACAAATACCTTTGATCATGTCTCTTTCATATGCTATGACTAATGTGCTTTCAAGTCTATTTCAAACCAAGTCATAGGTGTATTGAAAGGGAATTGGAGTCTTCGGCGAAGACAAAGGCTTCCACTCCATAACTCATCCTTCGCCGTCACTCCGAGCCGCTCTCTATCTTTGGGGGAGAGAGCAAAGCAAAAGGACTCCTACTTTGGTATAATCTTCACTCATTTATTTATGCCCAAAGGAGGAGAAATGAATTCAAAGGGCTCTAATGACTCCGTTTTTGGCGATTCATGCCAAAGGGGGAGAAAGTATTAGCCCAAAGCAAAAGGACCGCACCACCACCTAATTTTAAAATATAATTTTCAATAGTCAATTTGGTATTTTCTTGTGTTCAAAAGGGGGAGAAAGTGGTATTTCAAAATCAATATCTCAAAACCCTCTTGAACACTAAGAGGAGGATTTCATCTAGGAGGAGTTTTGTTTAGTCAAAGGAAAAGCATTTGAAACAGGGGGAGAAAATTTCAAATCCTGAAAAGGCTTTGCAAACTCTTATTCATTTACCTTTGACTATTTGCAAAAGAACTTTGAAAAGATTTACAAAAGATTTTGCAAAAACAAAAAATGTGGTGCAAGCGTGGTCCAAAATGTTAAAGATGAAGAAACAATCCATGCATATCTTGTAAGTATTTATATTGGCTCAATTCCAAGCAACCTTTGCACTTACATTATGCAAACTAGTTCAATTATGCACTTCTATACTTGCTTTGGTTTGTGTTGGCATCAATCACCAAAAAGGGGGAGATTGAAAGGGAATTAGGCTTACACCTAGTTCCTAAATTATTTTGGTGGTTGAGTTGCCCAACACAAATATTAGGACTAACTAGTTTGTTCTAGTGTATAAGTTTTACAGGTGCAAAAGGTTCACACTTAGCCAATAAAAAGACCAAGTACTGGGTTCAAACAAAGGAGCAAGAGTCAACCGAAGGCACCTCTGGTCTGGCGCACCGGACTGTCCGGTGCACCAGAGGACTCCGACTTCAAACTCTTCACCTTCGGGAAATTCCAGAGGCGACTCCGCTATAATTCACCGGACTGTCCGGTGTACACCGGACATGTCCGGTGCTCCAAGAAAGAGCGGCCTCCGGAACTCGCCAGCCTCAGGAATTCATTGAAGTTGCTCCGCTATAATTCACCGGACATGTCCGGTGTGCACCGGACTGTCCGGTGCAACCTCGGAGCAACGGCTACTTCGCGCCAACGGCTACCTGCAACGCATTAAATCCGCGCGCAGCGTGCGCAGAAGGCAGGCGCGCCCATACCGGCGCACCGGACACTGAACAGTACATGTCCGGTGCGCCACCGGACATCAAGGCGGGCCCAGAAGTCAGAACTCCAACGGTCGGATTCCAACGGCATTGGTGATGTGGCTGGGGCACCGGACATGTCCGGTGCGCCATACGACAGACAGCCCCACCAACAGTCAAGTTTGGTGGTTGGGGCTATAAATACCCCAACCACCCCACCATTCATTGCATCCAAGTCTTCCACTTCTCAACCACTTACAAGAGCTAGGCATTCAATTCTAGACACACCAAAGAGATCAAATCCTATCCAATCCCACTCAAGGCTTTAGTGATTAGCGAGAGAGATTTGTCGTGTTCTTTTGAGCTCTTGCGCTTGGATTGCTTCTTTTCTTTCTCACTTGTTCTTAAGATCAAAACTCCATTGTAATCAAGACAAGAGGCACCAATTGTGTGGTGGCCCTTGCGGGGAAGTTTTGTTCCCATTTGATTTGAGAAGAGAAGCTCACTCGGTCCGAGGGATCATTTGAGAGAGGGAAGGGTTGAAAGAGACCCGGCCTTTGTGGCCTCCTCAACGGGGAGTAGGTTTGCGAGAACCAAACCTCGGTAAAACAAATCCACGTGTCACACTCTTTATTTGCTTGCGATTTGTTTTGCACCCTCTCTCGCGGACTCGCTTTTATTTCTAACGCTAACCCGGCTTGTAGTTGTGTTTGTATTTGTAAATTTCAGTTCCGCCCTATTCACCCCCTTCTAGGCGACTATCAGAAGGACTTGCCGCCTCGGCCTTCAACAAATCGTCCCTCTTCCCCAACGAGCATCACACCTGCCTCATGGCAAAGGAGAAGAAGGTAAACACTTGAAAGTCTACTTATGCTTCTAGTGACGATGAATCTAGCGATGATGAAATAGACTACGCTAGTTTGTTCAAGGGCTTAGATAGAACTAAGATTGATAAGATCAATGAGTTGATTGATGCCTTGAATGATAAGAATAGATTATTAGAAAAGCAAGAGGATCTTTTGTATGAAGAACATGATAAATTTGTAAGTGCACAAAATTCTCTTGCTTTAGAAGTTAAAAGAAATGAAATGCTTTCATGTGAATTGTCTACATGCCATGAATCTATTTCTAGCTTAAAGAGTATCAATGATGACTTGAATGCTAAGTTAGAAATAGCTAGTAAATCAACCTCTTGTGTAGAACATGTTATGATTTGCAATAGGTGCAGAGATATTAATGTTGATGCTTGTAGTGAACACCTAGTTTGCATTTCTAAACTAAATGATGAAGTGGCTAGTCTTAATGCTCAACTTAAGACTAGCAAAAATGAATTTGATAAATTAAAATTTGCAAGGGATGCCTACACGATTGGTAGACACCCCTCAATTAAGGATGGGCTTGGCTTCAAGAGGGAAGCCAAGAACTTAACAAGTCATAAGGCTCCCATCTCCGCCAAGGAAAAAAGGGAAGGCCCCTATGGCTAATAGTGCTCAAAAGAACCATGCTTTCATATACCATGATAGGAGATATTCTAGGAATGTTCATTATGATAGAAGTTACAATGATGTTGTTCCACATGCCATGATTGCTTCAAGTTCTTCTATTATGCATGATAGAAGTTTGGCTAGGAAAAATGTCATTCATCATGTACCTAGGAAAACAAGTAATGAATCTTCTACAATTTATCATGCTTGCAATACTTCCTTTGCTATTTGTAGAAAGGACAAGAAAGTGGTTGCTAGAAAATTAGGGGCAAAATGCAAGGGAGATAAAACTTGCATTTGGGTCCCTAAGGCTATTATTACTAACCTTGTAGGACCCAACAAGAGTTGGGTACCTAAGACCCAAGCCTAATTTGCCTTGCAGGTTTATGCATCCGGGGGATCAAGCTGGATTATCGACAGCGGATGCACAAACCACATGACGTGGGAGAAGAAGATGTTCACCTCCTACGTCAAGAACAAAGATTCCCAAGACTCAATCATATTCGGTGACGGGAATCAAGGCAAGGTTAAAGGACTAGGAAAAATAGCTATTTCTTCCGAGCATTCTATCTCTAATGTGTTTTTAGTTGAATCACTCGGGTATAATTTATTGTCCGTTAGTCAATTATGTAATATGAGATATAATTGCTTATTCACAAATGTAGATGTGTCTGTCTTTAGAAGGAGTGATGGTTCATTAGCTTTTAAGGGTGTACTAGACAACAAACTCTATTTAGTTGATTTTGCAAAAGAGGAGGCCGGTCTAGATGCATGCTTAATTGCTAATACTAGCATGGGCTGGCTGTGGCATCGCCGTTTAGCACATGTGGGGATGAAGAACCTTCACAAACTTCTAAAGGGAGAACATGTGATAGGTCTAACAAACGTAACCTTCGAAAAAGATAGACCTTGTGCAGCTTGTCAAGCAGGTAAACAGGTGGGAAGCTCTCATCATACCAAAAATGTGATGACCACATCAAGACCTTTGGAGTTGCTTCATATGGACCTCTTTGGACCCGTCGCCTATCTAAGCATAGGAGGAAGTAAGTATGGTCTTGTTATCGTTGATGACTTTTCCCGCTTCACTTGGGTATTCTTTTTGCAGGATAAAACAGAAACCCAAGGGACCCTCAAGTGCTTCCTAAGGAGAGCTCAAAATGAGTTTGAGCTCAAAGTGAAGAAGATAAGGAGCGACAACGGGTCCGAGTTCAAGAACCTTCAAGTGGAGGAGTATCTTGAGGAGGAAGGAATCAAGCACGAGTTATCCGCTCCCTACACACCACAACAAAATGGTGTAGTAGAGAGGAAGAACATGACTCTCATTGACATGGCGAGGACAATGCTTGGAGAGTTCAAGACCCCCGAGCGGTTTTGGTTGGAAGCCGTGAACACGGCTTGCCACACCATAAACCGGGTCTACCTTCATCGCCTCCTCAAGAAGACTTCATATGAGCTTCTAACCGGTAACAAACCCAATGTTTCATACTTTCGTGTATTTGGGAGTAAATGCTACATTCTAGTAAAGAAAGGTAGGAATTCTAAATTTGCTCCCAAGGCTGTAGAAGGGTTTTTGCTAGGTTATGACTCAAATACAAAGGCGTATAGGGTCTTCAACAAATCATCGGGTTCGGTTGAAGTCTCTAGCGACGTTGTATTTGATGAGACTAATGGCTCTCCAAGAGAGCAAGTTGTTGATCTTGATGATGTAGATGAACAAGACGTTCCAACGGCCGCAATTCGCACCATGGAGATTGGAGATGTGCGACCACAGGAACACCAAGAGCAAGATCAACCTTCTTCCTCAACAATGGTGCAACCCTCGACTCAAGACGATGAACAGGTTCATCAAGAAGAGGCGTGTGATCAAGGGGGAGCACAAGACAATCATGCTATGGAGGAAGAAGCACCTCAAGCCCCTCCAACTCAAGTTCGAGCGATGATTCAAAGGAATCATCCCGTCGACCAGATATTGGGTGATATTAGCAAGGGAGTAACTACTCGCTCTAGATTAGTTAATTTTTGTGAGCATTACTCTTTTGTCTCTTCTATTGAGCCTTTCAGGGTAGAAGAAGCCTTGCTAGATCCGGACTGGGTGTTGGCCATGCAGGAGGAGCTCAAGAATTTCAAGAGAAATGAAGTTTGGACACTGGTGCCACGTCCCAAGCAAAACGTTGTGGGAACCAAGTGGGTGTTTCACAACAAATAGGACGAGCACGGTGTGGTGACAAGGAACAAGGCTAGACTTGTGGCAAAAGGTTATGCCCAAGTCGCAGGTTTGGACTTTGAGGAGACTTTTGCTCCTGTGGCTAGGCTAGAGTCAATTCGCATATTGTTAGCCTATGCCGCTCACCATTCTTTCAGGTTGTTCCAAATGGACGTGAAGAGCGCTTTCCTCAACGGGCCAATCAAGGAGGAGGTGTACGTAGAGCAACCCCCTGGCTTTGAGGACGAACGGTACCCCGACCACGTGTGTAAGCTCTCTAAGGCGCTCTATGGACTTAAGCAAGCCCCAAGAGCATGGTATGAATACCTTAGAGACTTTTTAATTGCTAATGCTTTCAAGGTTGGGAAAACCGACCCAACTTTATTCACTAAGACTTGTGATGGTGACCTATTTGTGTGCCAAATTTATGTCGATGACATAATATTTGGTTCTACTAACCAAAAGTCTTGTGAATAGTTTAGCAGGGTGATGACTCAAAAGTTCGAAATGTCGATGATGGGCGAGTTGAACTACTTCCTTGGGTTCCAAGTGAAGCAACTCAAGGATGGGAGTTTCATCTCCCAAATGAAGTACACGCAAGACTTGCTCAAGCGGTTTGGGATGAAGGACGCCAAGCCCGCAAAGACTCCAATGGGAACTAACGGACACGTCGACCTCAACAAAGGAGGTAAGTCCGTTGATCAAAAAGCATACCGGTCTATGATAGGTTCCTTGCTTTACTTATGTGCTAGTAGACCAGATATTATGCTTAGTGTATGCATGTGTGCTAGATTTCAATCCGATCCAAGGGAGTGTCACTTAGTGGCCGTGAAGCGAATTCTTAGATATTTAGTTGCTATGCCTTGCTTCGGGATCTGGTATCCAAAGGGGTCTACCTTTGACTTAATTGGATACTCAGACTCCGATTATGCTGGATGTAAGGTCGATAGGAAGAGTACATCAGGGACGTGCCAATTCTTAGGAAGGTCCCTGGTGTCTTGGAGTTCTAAGAAACAAACTTTCGTTGCCCTATCCACCGCTGAGGCCGAGTATGTTGCCGCAGGACAGTGTTGCGCGCAACTACTTTTGATGAGGCAAACCCTCCGGGACTTTGGCTACAATCTGAGCAAAGTCCCACTCCTATGTGACAATGAGAGTGCTATCCGCTTGGCGGATAATCCTGTTGAACACAGCCGCACAAAGCACATAGACATCCGGCATCACTTTTTGAGAGACCACCAGCAAAAGGGAGATATCGAAGTGTTTTATGTTAGCACCGAGAACCAGCTAGCCGATATCTTTACCAAGCCTCTAGATGAGAAGACCTTTTGCAGGCTGCGTAGTGAGCTAAATGTCTTAGATTCGCGGAACTTGGATTGATTAATAGCATACATGTGTTTTATGCATTGATCATATTCTTTATGCATTGTGTTGTTTATTTATGATGCTCAAGTTGTACAAGCACTCCCCGGACCTCACAAGTCCATTTGCAAGTGATGCACATATTTAGGGGGAGTTGTGCTACAACTTTATCCTTTGAGACTAACCATGCGCTTGAGTGTTCTTAAATTAGTCTCAAAGGTGGTGAAAGCATCTAGGCCCCTGGTTGGTTTTAGTGATTAATGACAACATAATACTATATGTGACTAACGTGTGTTTTGCAGAGACAAATGGTAAGTTAGGTCGCATGACATGTAGAAGTACTACAACGGTGAAAACAATCCCGGAGATAAGAACTCGAAGCGACGGCTAAAACGACGAAACAAAAGGTGAAGGTCTACGAAGTCCGAGTGTCAAGGAGATGTGGACACTCGCCGTTTAGTTAGGTCTTTTATTCTCTTTTAGCCGTACTATAAAGAGGGGTTGTCGATGAGTAGTTTGACCAAGAGAGTTCTAGTGTAGTGTTGGTACACAATCACACTCATATACAGTGCTAGGTGTCACTCTAGAACTCACACACAAGTTAGAACGAAAACCGATTTGAAAATCAGCTGAAAAACAAGAGTTAGTGTTTTTGGCCTTGGGGCACCGGACTGTCCGGTGTGCACCGGACTGTCCGGTGCACCCTCTGCCAGGTGGGGCCAGGCTGGTCCACGGCAGAGGCTTCCCCTCCCCAGAAACCCGAGAGCGCAGCTTTTAGAGTTGAATTTTAGTGGCACACCAGACACCGCACCGGACTGTCCGGTGTGCACCGGACAGTGAACTGTTCACTGTCCGGTGCGCCATGAGTCCAACGGCTAGCTGTCAGAACTAGCCGTTGGAAACGACCGTTGGCGCACCGGTGGCGCACCGGACTGTCCGGTGCGCCATTGCACAGTGAAATCCCTGTAACGGCTAGTTGGTGGGTGAGGGCTATTTATACCCCCTCCACCCACCATATTCAATGTCTTGCACTCCACATTTATTCCAGCACATTGCTAGAGCATTGCAAGCACCAAAAGCCTAGTGAGGAGATTAGAGAATCATAATCCGCGTTTGTTCCTCATTAGCGCTAGTGAAAGCCACCTAGAGCACACACCACTTGCATTAGGCTTCTCTTGGTCAAGCGAAAGCCTACGGCTTGTTACTCTTGGTGATCGGCATCACCTAGACGGCTTGGTGGCGTTGGGAGCTCGGTGATCACCGTGAAGATCTTGTTGGTGACCCGACTCAAGTTTGTAAGCGGTCTCGAGGGATCCACCGCGCCGGAGTGGCAAAGGATCATCTCGCAGTGAGCACTTGGTTCTTGCGAGGACCAAGGGGGAGCGATACCCTTGCGCGGGTGCTCCAACGAGGACTAGTGGAGAGTGCCGACTCTTCGATACCTCGGGAAAAATTGGAGGAGTCTTCTAAACTTTGCTTTACATTCCGCACTTAATTGAAGCACTTTACATTGTGTATTTGTTTAGCAAGTATTTGAAGTATTATCTTAGCTTTGTTGCATTTCTAGTATTATATTCTTAGTGCTAGTTGTTGGGGTGAAGTTGGGCTCTTGCTTAGCTCTTGCTTAGGTTTTAATTAGTGTTGATTTTTAGAAAAGCCCAATTCACCCCCCCTCTTGGGCATCGTGATCCTTTCAATTGGTATCAAAGCCTTGTTGCTCATAGATTAGCTTAATCGCTAGAGTTACGATGTCCGGTGGGGATGGACCTCCTCCCGTTTTTGATGGTGACGATTTTCCTTATTGGAAAATTCGTATGGAAGCATACTTAGAGGCTATAGACATTGGTGTCTATAAAGCCGCCACACAAGGGTTCCCTGAACCTAGAGATCCCACAAATCTTGTAGGTGATGAGTTCAATTATGAGAAATGGAATGCTAAGGCCAAAAACACCCTTTTTAGAGGCCTTTGCAAAGATGTGTTCAATAGAGTAAGAAATCACAAAAATGCTCATGATTTGTGGATGGACATTTGTGCTCTACACGAAGGGACTAGAAGTGAACGTGAGGAAAGATATCACATAGCCATGCGAAAGTTAAATTCTTTTGAAATGCTTACTAATGAAAATGCAAATGCTATGTACTCACGACTTAATATTCTTGTAGAGGAAGTAAATGGATTGGGGCTTACTCAAATCTCACAACCGGATGTTGTGAGGAAGATTCTCAGTGTCCTCCCAATAGACAAATATGGACACATTGTCACTGTGCTACATCAAATGGATCTTTCAGTTACCACACCTACACAAATTTTGGGAAAGATCAATGCCCATGAAATGTACATGCACATCAACGACAAAGAAGAATCATCTTCCAAAAGAAAGGATTTGGCTCTCAAAGCAAATCAGGAAAGAAAAGGAAAAGCAAAAATACAAGTTGAGAAAGAATCCTCAAGTGATGATGACCTTGATGCAAACATTGCCTTGATGGTAAGGAAGACCACCAATATGTTGAAGAAGCTAAATAGAGAAGGCATCAAATTTGATTCAAGGAAGAAGAAGTTCTTTTCCAACAAAAGAAAGCCCATTTCTGAGATGGACTGCTACAACTGTGGTGAGCTTGGTCATCTTGCTCATCAATGCAACAAGCCCAAGAAGAACAAGTTCAAGGGCAAGAAAGAAGATGACAGCGATGATGAAAAGAAGGAAAAGAAATTCTTCAAGAGAAAGGATGGGAAGCAAAAAAGGTTCCACAAGAAGAAGAATGGAAAGGCATATATTGTTGGCGACTGGCTCACCGACATCGAATCATCAAGTGGGTCTTCTTCAAGTGAAGAAGAGAATGATGAAAAAGTTGCCGCCATCGCCGGGGACTTCTCTTCACCACCACCATCGCCATCATCCACTTCTCACCTATGCCTCATGGCTAGGGGTGAACAGAAGGTACAAAATGATATTAATATTACTGATGATAGTGATAGTGATAGTGATGAGGAATTTGCTTCACCTTCATATGATGAATTAGCTGACTTGCTTAAAGAATATACTCAAATCATTAGAAAGTCAAAAGCTAAATGTGATAGGTTGAAAAATGAAAATGAATCTTTAAATGCCAAATATGACATAGTTATAAAGGCTAGTGATGAAACAAAAGAAGAGAATAAAACTATGTCATCAACTGTAAATGAGCTCACAAACTCCCTAAAAGATGCTAAGGAAAAATATGACAAATTAAATGAAGCTAATAGGGAGTTGCAAAATAGACTAGTAAAGATCAAGGAAGACTATACTCAAATTAAATTTGATCATGACAATCTTCTTGTTGAAAATGAACTTTTATCTTGCAAAACACATGAGGCTATTAACCCTGTTGTTAAGTGTGATGTAGCAACCTCATGTGATGATTTGATTCAAGAAGAGCAAACTAGTCTACATGCTGAATTGACTGAAAAAGTTGAAGTCCTGACCTTAGACAACCAAAAATTGAAGAATTACTTGACTGATGCAACTACTAGAGGAAAAGTTGCTATTGAGAACAATGATTTCAACAATGAGTTGGCAGTGTATAATCAAAGGCTTAAGAATGAGGTCAAGAAACTAAAAAGTGAAAATGAACATCTTGCAACAAGTGTGCAAAAGTTCAACAAGGGTCAATACCTCCAAAATGAGCTGCTTATGAACACTGTTATGAAAAATAACAAGAGTGGTATTGGATACAATGCTTTTGTGCAAAAGAAAGCTACCACTCAATACAAGCCAAAGCAGACTCATAAGCCTATCAAATGCTTTGAGTGTGGAAATGAAGGTCATTTTGCCCACAACTGCAAAGCTAAACCACCAACTCCCTTGCCTAAGCACTCAAGACCATTTGCTTTCAATGCGCATTATGTTCTAAGAAAGGTTGCAAATGGAAAGGTTAAAGTTACATTCCTTGGTCCACCAAACAAGAGTAGACCTAGACAAATCTGGGTGGCAAAGTCCTTAATTGAAAGAGTCACTGGTCCTATGCAATATAGGGCCCTCAAAACTCAAGCTTGAATTGTCTGTGAATGTAGGTGAACTACAAGACCGGTGGGAGTCATTGGGTTATTGACAGTGGATGCACACAACATATGACAGGCAACCCACGGATGTTCACCTCACTAGATGAGAATGTTGATGGTCAAGATAAAATCACATTTGGAGACAATTCAAAAGGAAAAGTGCAAGGACTTGGCAAGGTGGCAATCTCAAATGATTTATCAATATCAAATGTTCTCTTAGTTGCACCTTTGAGCTTCAATTTATTATCAGTGGGTCAACTCTGTGATCTTGGACTTCAATGATTATTCACTCCATCAGAGGTTATTGTAACAAAGATGGATGATGAATCAATGGTATTCAAGGGATTTAGATACAACAACCTCTACTTAGTGGATTTCACTTCAGAAGATGCAGACTTAAGAACTTGCCTCTTCACCAAAGCTTCTCTTGGATGGCTTTGGCATAGGAGGCTTGCACATGTTGGGATGAGCACACTCAAGAAGGTATTAAAGAAAGATATGGTTAGAGGATTAAAGGATGTGGTGTTTGAAAAAGACAAGCCATGCAGTGCATGTCAAGCTAGAAAGCAAGTTGCTAATACACATCCCACTAAAGCTTTCATGTCAACATCAAGGCCACTGGAACTACTTCATATGGATTTATTTGGACCTACAAATTATGTCAGTGCCGGTGGCAACCTCTACTGTCTAGTGATTGTTGATGACTTCTCAAGATACACTTGGGTGTTCTTTCTCCATGACAAATCTGAAGTTGCATCTATATTCAAGAAGTTTGCCAAGAAAGCACAAAATGAATTTGATTGCAAGATTAAAAAGATTAGAAGTGACAATGGCAAAGAATTTGACAACACCAACATTCATGAGTACTGTGATGAAATTGGGATCAAGCATGAAGTATCTGCCACATACACACCTCAACAAAATGGAGTTGTTAAAAGGAAAAATAGGACCTTGATCACTCTTGCAAGAACAATGATTGATGAGTATAACACACCAGAGAGGTTTTGGGCCGAAGCTATCAACACTGCTTGTTATGCATCAAACAGGCCATTTCCTCACTGGCTACTTGAGAAGACTCCGTATGAACTGCTAAATGGGAAAAAGCCAGACGTCTCTTTCTTCCGGGTGTTTGGGTGCAAATGCTACATCTACAAGAAACACCATCATCTAGGGAAGTTTCAAAGACGTTGTGATATTGGTTTTCTTTTGGGTTATTCATTAAAGTCCAAAGCATATCGAGTATTCAACCATGCCACTGGTATGGTAGAAGAAACATATGATGTGGAATTTGATGAGACTAATGGCTCCCAAGGAGCACTTGAAAATCTTGATGATGTAGGTGATGAGCCACTTAGGGAAGCAATGAAGAACATGCCTATTGGAGCTATCAAACCAAAAGAAGATGAAGAAGAGGTGCAAATCATTGACAGGCCTTCTTCATCAAATGTACCACAAGATGATGAAAAAGATGAGAGGCATGCAAATGAAGATACATTTGTCTCTCATGAACAAGCAAGGGTACAAGCCAAAGATGTTGATGCTCCTGGATCCTCTTCCCAAGTGGTTGACAGAAGAAACTCATCACTACTTCAAGCTCATCCTCAAAACCAAATCATCGGGAGTCCTTCACAAGGGGTTATTACTCGATCACATAGACATGCTACTTTTATTGAACATCACTCTTTTGTTTCTTGTGTTGAGCCTACTTGTATAGATGAGGCGCTACAGGATCCGGACTGGGTGAATGCCATGCATGAAGAACTTAACAACTTCACCCGTAACGAAGGTTGGACCCTGGAGAAGCCCCCACAAGATGCAAGAATCATTGGAACAAAGTGGGTGTTCAGAAACAAACAAGATGATCAAGGTGTGATTGTAAGAAACAAGGCAAGACTTGTCGCAAAGGGATTCTCTCAAGTTGAAGGCTTAGATTTTGGAGAGACCTTTGCACCGGTTGCTCGACTGGAAGCCATCTGTATCCTACTTGCATATGCATCATGCTATGATAAAAAACTTTATCAAATGGATGTAAAAAGTGCATTTTTAAATGGCTTCATAAATGAACTTGTATATGTTGAGCAACCGCCTGGATTTGAAGACCCTAGATATCCTAACCATGCTTACAGGTTGTCCAAGGCGCTTTATGGGCTAAAGCAAGCTCCAAGGGCTTGGTATGAGCGTCTTCGCGACTTCCTCGTCGAAAAGGGCTTCAAGATCGGGACCGTCGACACAACTCTCTTTACAAAGAAACATAACGGTGATATTTTCATTTGTCAAGTATATGTTGATGATATAATCTTTGGCTCGACAAATGACTATCATTGCAAGGAATTTGGTGAGTTGATGTCGAAGGAGTTCGAGATGTCAATGATTGGTGAGCTAACATACTTCCTCGGCTTTCAAGTCAAGCAAATGAAAGATGGTAACTTTCTCTCACAAGAGAAGTATACCAAAGACTTGTTGAAAAGGTTCAACATGGAGAAGTGCAAACCAATCAAGACCCCCATGCCTACAAATGGACATCTCGACTTAGATGGGGGAGGTAACCCGGTTAATCAAACTCTCTACCGTTCTATGATTGGTAGTTTATTGTACCTTACCGCATCTAGGCCCGATATTATGTTTAGTGTCTGCATGTGTGCTAGATTTCAATCTAATCCTAAGAAAGCTCATCTTCGCGCTGTTAAGAGAATTCTTAGGTATCTCAGGCACACCACAAGCGTTGGTCTGTGGTATCCCAAAGGAGCTACTTTTGATTTAACTGGCTATTCCGATTCGGATTATGCCGGTTGCAAAATTGATAGGAAAAGTACTTCTGGGGGATGCCATCTGCTTGGTAGATCACTAGTTTCATGGACATCCAAAAAGCAAAATAGTGTTGCCTTGTCAACTGCCGAAGCAGAATACATTGCTGCAGGTGCTTGTTGCACACAAATTTTATATATGAAACAAACTCTTCTAGACTATGGCGTAGTTCTAGAAAAGGTACCTTTGTTGTGTGATAATGAGAGTGCTGTTAAAATTGCTAATAACCCTGTACAACACTCCCGCACCAAGCACATTGATATCCGTCATCACTTCCTTAGAGATCATGTTGCTAAAGGAGATATCATTTTAGAAGGAGTGAGGTCGGAAGAACAATTAGCGGATATTTTCACTAAGCCACTTGATAAGACCCGCTTTTGCATGTTGAGGAATGAACTAAATATTCTTGATCTCAGAAATTTTATGTAAAATGTCAAATGGAGTTGTCAAGCCTGCATTGCATGTTTAAATTCCTTGTATTGCATCTAGGGCTTGTCTAACCTAGTTAAGATAACCGCCAACAAAGCGAGTGAAAAAGCTTAACTCGGATCAAACTTGACAAGTCTTAGTTTTTAAGCTTTTAGCACTTAAATTCTTACTTTTTATGCAATTATTGGTTCTTGAAATATGCATGAGGTATTGCACTTAGGGGGAGTATTCAAAACTCAAATCACTCATGAAAACCCCTAGTGCAAGCCAAAATGCAAATTTCACCATTTGCCTATTTTCTCTAAAAATTATCTAGCCTATGGCAAAATATTTTGAAAAGTAAATGAGGGTGCCAATACCTGTCCCAACAAGTGTTATTTTGTGTGATTATAAGTTGGGATTTGGTTTGGTTGGGAGTTAGATAGAAAATTTCAAAATTTTCCAAACTCTCCTCTGTCTGGGCTCACCGGACACTGCACTGTGCAATGTCCGGTGCACCGGCAGTCGCGCGCTAAAATTCCGTTTTCCTGTGCGCTGTCCGGTGTGCACCGGACAGGCACTGTAGACTGTCCGGTGCGCCCATATCACGTTTTAAAAAAAGGCCTCCAGCCCGACCGAGCCAGAGGCTCAGTCTTCTCCCTGCCAGCGCCCGTTTCCTCTCTGTTCCTGGCAATTCCCTCTCCCCCGCCGGCGATCCCCCTCCACCGGCGGCCACCGTCTTCTTCCGTGCTCCGGCGAACTCGTGCCTCTCTCCTTCCCCCCTTAGGTGAGAAGCTCTGGCTCCCTCTCTCTCCTCCCTATTTCTTTTTGAGCAGAGCACTCCTTTCCACCTCTTTTGCTCAAACTCCAATTCCTGTGAAATCCAGTGCAATCCAGTTGTGAAATGTGTTCCCCTGTATTCCTTGAACACTCCTGCAGGTTTCTAGCTCCTTCGGGAGGGTTTTCCCACCTCAAATAGCCGTTTCACCGTAAACCTAATTTCCCGCACGCCACGTGCTCGGTGAAATGCCCAAACCAGCCAAAAATGCTCCAATTGAACCCAAATTTTTCAGGCACCTTCATAACACTCCCAGCAACATCCTTGCCAAATTTCACGCCAATCCGAGTTTCCAGGCTTCAATTTCACTCAATTCCCCGTTTCGAGCGATCGTTTCCGAGCCGAGTGCCCTAATCCCGTTTTCTTCGCCTAAATTCAAACCAAGCGCACACTTCACTCATATTCACCCTCATAAACCTATTCGTGAAGTTTCGGCTAAATTCCATGTCGTTTTGTGCCTCTATTCGGATTCCAAACCTCCTATGGCACTATTCATCTTTCAAACGTCGTTTTCACGCCGTTTGACCTATCGATCGTCTCGTCTCGTGTTTTCTGTGCCATATCTCTCTGTGTATGTATTTATTCACATTTCATATACTTATGACTATGTGCCTAATACGTGCTCACCTCTTCTGTCATTTCAGTGACCTTGATTGCCCGTGTGCCGTCTCCCGTCCTGCCTGGATCGTCACCTCTCGTGTGAGCTTTCCAGGTAGTCATCTCATCTTTTGCTAATCTATCGGTCACTTTTGCTCTGTGCTTAGTCACTCTCTCTCTTTTACAGACATCAGTTCAGGATGCCGCGCATGAAGAATGTGTCGGCGCCAGGGGGAGGCGATGATGAGGATCCTCGTCGCCCCTTCAGGCAGGTCAAGGGCAAGACTGTTTACTTGGAGCAGCAGGAAGGCCGCAAGAAGCGGCGTACGGACAGAGCTGCCCGTGCAGCGGCAGCAGCTGCAGCAGCCGCTGCGCAGGCCGTGCTTGGAGATCAGCCGCAGACTCCATCCGATCAGATCGCCTACCGTGTTCGTCGTCTCACCTCCCAGCCTCGCTCCTCCACTCACACCTTCGCTTCCACTCCGCCACCCACTCTGCCTGCTCCCGTCACTCCTATTGCTCCATCCACCTCCACAGCCATACCCGCTACCTCCACTACGCCAGCTTCCACTGCTCCTCCTCCTCCCGCTCCCGCTTCAGCTCCTCCTGTCCCTCCACCTCGATTCCGGGAGCGCGATGAGACTGAGGTTCGTCCTCTGGTTTCGGATCCTCGACTGTTTGACCTTCAGCGTGCTACAGCGGCACGGGTACGTAGGTTCAGATACGTACCCGTGGAGTCTTGGCTACCAGCTCAGAGAGACCCTGCAGCAGGTGATCTTTTCAGCACACGTATTCAGGAGTCATTTTTCAGAGCTCAGATGTCTGCTCAGATAGCTCTGCGAGTGCACCGGCTTTTGGATCTTCCAGCCTTTCTGCTTGTAGCCGGTGCTGACTCTGAGGCGCACCTCACCTATCTGCCTGGCCTTCAGACCCTTCTGACTATCAGCGGCAGGTATGTTGAGGAGTGGGTACGAGTCTTCTACGCCTCTGTTTGGATTGACCCGGATCATCACTGGATGAGGTTCCGCTTTGAGCGAGAGGATGTCACAATTACTGCCAGTCAGATCCACCAGCTATTTGGATTCCCCGAGTCGACCACTCGCCTTCACAGTCTCTGCTACGACACTTCTGACCCTCCTCGTCGCCCTCACGGCGGTGTGGCTCCGGGTACAGCTCACGTCGCGGCTCTGTTCCGCCCGCCCTTCACCGATGGGTCGCGACGTTCTCCGGCAGATTTTACTACAACAGCAAAGTACTTATATGAGCTCATCAGACGGACTCTTCTGCCGAGGATGGGATACAGGGAGGCTACCACTCATATTCAGCTTTGGCTCCTTGGTGCCCTGGTCTCCCAGTCTGAGTTTGACGTTGTGGACTTCCTGATTTGTGAGATCGAGGACACCGTTCTGGATGGGATTCGTGCTCGTCGGCAGTTGCCTTATGCTCACTACTTGTGCCACATCTTTGCGCAGCTGATTCAACCCCCTCGATTTCAGAGCACCCTTGAGGCCTCACGCCTCGTTTTTTGATCCTACCGTCCTGCGCCTGAGATTCCTGTGCCAGCTTCTGCTTCTGTGTTTGACGCTCAGGCCGAGGATGCAGCTCTTCGACAGTTTGACACTCAGGGTACAGCAGCTGATGATGATGATGATGATGACTTTGGGGTTCCTCCTCCGCCTCCGCCTCCGCCTCCTATGCCTCCACGCTCACATGATCATGAGGCTGGGAGTTCTAGTGCTGTCCCTCCTCCTCCTCAGGCTATGGACCCTGCTCTTGCTTCGATTCTGGCCCACCTGGCGGCCGAGCAAGCCCGGTTATCCGAGAGGATGCTCTCGATGTTTCAGAACATGCAGGACAGGCAGGATGCACTTCAGCAGCAGCTTCTTCAGGATCGGGCTGAGAGTAGGGCATTCATGGCTCTTATGCTTCAGCACTCTGGTATCTCAGTACCTCCGGTTCAGTCTGCTCCACCTCCTCCGCTTCACGCTCCAGTGGTGCCATCGATTCTGTCAGGACCCCCTGTTGGTGCCTCTCCGCTCCGGCCGGTCACTTTGGCGTTCACCTCTCCGGTTCTCAGCTCTGTCTGCCCGCAGCCGCCAGTGCCACCAGCATCTGCTGTTACCACTACCGCTGTGGCAGTATCTGTGACCGCTTCTGTTCCGGTAGCTCCTGCAGTGCGGCCTCTGTCCGAGTCAGTACCAGCTCCAGCTTCTACCACAGATCCTGGATCCGAGACTGACTCTGACCCTCCGCCGGCGTTCGCTCTGCTGCCTCGACCGCGACCGGATGCGCCCCCGCCGCCTCCTCCTGCTTCAGATGTTTAGGTTCAGGTCCCTTTTGGTGTTTGACACCAAAGGGGGAGAGATATGAGTTGTGAGAGCTAGGGGGAGTTAGAGAGTTAGTAGAGAGTCATTTTGATGTAATATATGTGCTTGCTACTCTCTGTACTAGCTTGATGTTTTTGGCTCACAAACTCGACATATACTCTCGTTGCTTATGATTGACTGTGTGTATTATGTTTTCACCTTATATTTTATCACCAGTCTTCTAGTTCTTGTTTCATTGATTTAACTTCACTTCTATATGAACAAGAATCTTATGATATGTATGCGCTCACTCTTATTATTATGGTACACGTTCTTTCTGTCAAAGATTACTAAGTATAACTAACCATTCTTTCTATTCACAAAAAATTCAAAATAAACTACTCTCACAAAACTTGTAGGGTTGTCATCAATCACCAAAAAGGGGGAGATTGAAAGCATCTAGGCCCCTGGTTGGTTTTAGTGATTAATGACAACATAATACTATATGTGACTAACGTGTGTTTTGCAGAGACAAATGGTAAGTTAGGTCGCATGACATGTAGAAGTACTACAACGGTGAAAACAATCCCGGAGATAAGAACTCGAAGCGACGGCTAAAATGACGAAACAAAAGGTGAAGGTCTACGAAGTCCGAGTGTCAAGGAGATGTGGACACTCGCCGTTTAGTTAGGTCTTTTATTCTCTTTTAGTCGTACTATAAAGAGGGGTTGTCGATGAGTAGTTTGACCAAGAGAGTTCTAGTGTAGTGTTGGTACACAATCACACTCATATACAGTGCTAGGTGTCACTCTAGAACTCACACACAAGTTAGAACGAAAACCGATTTGAAAATCAGCTGAAAAACAAGAGTTAGTGTTTCTGGCCTTGGGGCACCGGACTGTCCGGTGTGCACCGGACTGTCCGGTGCACCCTCTGCCAGGTGGGGCCAGGCTGGTCCGCGGCAGAGGCTTCCCCTCCCCAGAAACCCGAGAGCGCAGCTTTTAGAGTTGAATTTTAGTGGCACACCGGACACCGCACCAGACTGTCCAGTGTGCACCGGACAGTGAACTGTTCACTGTCCGGTGCGCCATGAGTCCAACGGCTAGCTGTCAGAACTAGCCGTTGGAAACGACCGTTGGCGCACCGGTGGCGCACCGGTGGCGCACCGGACTGTCCGGTGCGCCATTGCACAGTGAAATCCCTGTAACGGCTAGTTGGTGGGTGAGGGCTATTTATACCCCCTCCACCCACCATATTCAATGTCTTGCACTCCACATTTATTCCAGCACATTGCTAGAGCATTGCAAGCACCAAAAGCCTAGTGAGGAGATTAGAGAATCATAATCCGCGTTTGTTCCTCATTAGCGCTAGTGAAAGCCACCTAGAGCACACACCACTTGCATTAGGCTTCTCTTGGTCAAGCGAAAGTCTACAACTTGTTACTCTTGGTGATCAGCATCACCTAGACGGCTTGGTGGAGTTGGGAGCTCGGTGATCACCGTGAAGATCTTGTTGGTGACCCGACTCAAGTTTGTAAGCGGTCTCGAGGGATCCACCGCGCCGGAGTGGCAAAGGATCATCTCGCAGTGAGCACTTGGTTCTTGCGAGGACCAAGGGGGAGCGATACCCTTGCGCGGGTGCTCCAACGAGGACTAGTGGAGAGTGCCGACTCTTCGATACCTCGGGAAAAATTGGAGGAGTCTTCTAAACTTTGCTTTACATTCCGCACTTAATTGAAGCACTTTACATTGTGTATTTGTTTAGCAAGTATTTGAAGTATTATCTTAGCTTTGTTGCATTTCTAGTATTATATTCTTAGTGCTAGTTGTTGGGGTGAAGTTGGGCTCTTGCTTAGCTCTTGCTTAGGTTTTAATTAGTGTTGATTTTTAGAAAAGCCCAATTCACCCCCCCTCTTGGGCATCGTGATCCTTTCAGGTGGTTTGAAAGGGAAAGGTGGACTTGGACCATGAAAGACTTCCACTGCACTCCGATAAGAGGGTAACTTACTCCAAGTTCATCTCCATGTCTCTTATTGCCTTTTGCTCTTAATTGACAATTTTGGTGAGGCAATGAGGTTTAAGGGCAAAAAATGATCCCGTTTTGGTGCTTGATGCCAAAGGGGGAGAAATTAAGGGCCAAAGCAACAAATGGATCAGCTACCACTTGAGAATTTTGAAAATAGTAGAGTTAGGACTTTTGATTTGTCAAAACTCTAAATGTCTCTTTCTGTCAAAAGTTGGTCTCTTGTGGGGAGAAGGTTTGATTATGGGAAATATGGGGAGTTTTTGAATCAGTGATCAATTTCTCTTGGAATATCTTTCTCTATGCTTCAACAAGTGTATTTGACTTAGAGATAGGAAATTGAGTTTAATTAGCAAAAACAAACCAAGTGGTGGCAAAGAATGATCCAAATATGCCAAATTTGAATCAAAACAAATTTGTGTTCTCATTTGCATTGATGTTGCACTTCTTTTAGTTGCTTTTTGTTGTGTTGGCATAAATCACCAAAAAGGGGGAGATTGAAAGGGAAATGTGCCCTTGGGCCATTTCTATAAGATTTTGGTGATTAAGTGCTCAACAAACATTAAGGGAGTGTGTATATGCCAAAGGGTGGACAAAATGCAAATCAATACAAAGGTATGATTCTAGACTTAGTACATTGGTTTTAGTGTACTAACATATTTGTCTAAGGGCTAGAATCAGAGAAAATACAATTGGAAACGACTTGGCTCGAGAAGACAAGACTCTGCTCAGTCTGGGTGCACCGGACTGTCCGGTAGTGCACCGGACAGTGTCCGGTGCGCCAGGTTGGCTCTGGTGAAAAGGCCGCTTTCGGGATTTCGTCGGCGGCTTACGGCTAAAATTCACCGGACTGTTCGGTGTGCACCGGACTGTCCGGTGAGCCAACGGTCGGCTGAGCCAACGGTCGGCCGCACAATCTGCGCGTGACGTGTGGCCGGGCCAACGGTCTGAAGGGGCACCGGATTGTCCGGTGTGCACCGGACAGTGTCCGATGCGCCAACGGCTCCAAATCGCCAACGGTCGGCTGCGCCAAAACAGGAAAGAAATCTGCACCAGACAGTGTCCTGTGGTGCACCGGACTGTCCGGTGCGCCAGTCGACAGAAGGCAAGAATTGCCTTCCTGGAATGCTCTCAACGGCTCCTAGCTGCCTTGGGGCTATAAAAGGGACCCCTAGGCGCATGGAGGAAGACACCAAGCATCCTTTGAGTATTGTTGATCATTCACACTTTATTCTTGCGCACTTGTTCGACATTCTTAGTGATTTGAGCTCCGTTCTAGTGAGAACCTCGTGATATTCTTTTGAGCTCAAGTCTTGGCCTTGTGTGTGCATATTTGATGTGAATTTGAGTGTGTTGCTTCCCTCCCTTACTCTAGTGCTTCATTTTGATTCTTATTGTAAGGGCGAGAGACTCCAAGTTGTGGAGATTCCTCGCAAACGGGAAACAGTAAAGTAAAGAAGAACATTGTGGTATTCAAGTTGATCATTGGATCACTTGAGAGGAGTTGAGTGCAACTCTCGTCCGTTGGAACGCCACAACGTGGAGTAGGCAAGTTTTGTACTTGGCCGAACCACGGGATAAATCCTCGTGTCTCTTGTGCTTGTTCTTACTGTGTCTATTGTGCTTCACAAGAGCTCTTCTCTCTAATCACTTGATCTCATTGTTCTAACTCCTAATCAAGTTTGTGATGTTAAGATTTAAGTTTTTACAGGATCACCTATTCACCCCCTTTAGGTGCTCTCAGTTCTCTATTTTTTAAAATTACGACATTGATTTAATACATTGTTGAATATGCTCTTGATACCCTCACCAAAGTCATAATAAGAAGGTACATGGTGACAAGATACAGACACATAATAACATATTGCAACCTGCAGACCTATCAAACATCACTCGTGTATGTGACACATAGCAACTCACACACGTCTGTAATTCACGCATTCTCTCTCCAACGCCTTTTATATCCTTTGCAGTTTCCAATCCATAATCTAATCCCTCCCTTGATCTGTTTGTGGATCCACCACTGCAGGGAGTTCCATTTGCACATGAGTAAACCAAGCCAGCAGCTACGATCGATGTGCGGGAAAATATGAAATCCATCGAGATTGTCGATGTGGAAAATGCATAATTAATATCTAAGAGCCTGTTTGATTTCTTTAGTCTACGACTAAAGTTTAGTCGAGAGCTCTACCCTATTTGATTACAGGAACTAAAGCATTCGAAACACATTAAATGGCTCATAAGAAAACTAAAATACCCTTTAACATTCTCATGACATTCGTGCAACTGAATTAAATAAGAGACAAAAGCTGGAATTGGTATGGTTTAGTCCCCTTTAGTCACCTCTTGAGGGACTAGGGAGTAGGGACTAAAACAATTTAGACTATATTTTAGTCCTACCGTTTGCCTATTTAAAGACTAAATGAAACTAAAATGAAGAGACTAATCTTTATTCCCTCAAATAATCAAACAGGCCTAAAGTAGTGTTTGGTTTATATGGACTAATTTTTAGCAACTTAATTTATTTTATCTTAGTCCCTAAATTGACAAATATAAAAACTAACAATCTACTTTAGTTTTCATATTTGACAATCTAGAGACTAAAATAAAATAAAATAGAGATAATATGATCATCTGGTTTTAATCTATACCGGCTTATACTGATTTTACAATGTTTTTATCTCTATAGATTGCAACTATAGCAATTTAAACAACCGACTTTATTTCAAAGCCAACAACAAAAATAGGGGGTTATTGGTTTTAGGGACTAATTTTTAGTCCCTCCATTTAATTTATTTTAATGCATAAATTGCTAAATATGAAAACTAAATTCTATTTTAGTTTCTAAATTTAATAATTTAGGGACTAAAATTAATCACTAGAAAACAAACACATCCTTAGTCCATACAACAATTCAGACCAACTCCAACAGACTCCCTCTCCGTATCCGTATTTAGCACGGCTAACAGTTTCTCTTCCCTCTCCATATCCGTCCCCATTTCCAGCAGACTCCGTATTTGCACTCCGCATGCAGTCTATGACAGCTGAGGCCCGCGAGCAGGAGGTGGCGCATGCAGTCTTGTGCGGAGAGGAGAGAGAAACCGTGGAAAAGGGGAGTGCAGGTACACGGCGTCTGTTTTGCGGAGACGGATGCGGAGGCTGCTGGAGAGCGAAATAGTGACTCAGAGCGTGTATAATGCGGATGCGGAGTGGGATGAGGAGTGTTGCTGGAGTTGGTCTCACCACAGCCAACTTCACGGCGCGTCGTCGACGGTCGGCGGCTCGGCGCCCACAGCTCGCCATTTTTACCTGACACGGGAGACCCACATAAAGTCCGCACCGAGGCCCACGCGTTGCTCGCGCACCTCTATCACCTCTCTCGCTGCACCAACTTTATTGGTCCATGGTGTCACTGCCACGTGGTCCCCGCATGCAGATTCTGTCCACAATGGCCCACGAGGGTGCCATCTCCAATTCTCCATTCTTTCTTCCTGTCCTGTCCTGGTGTCCTGTCCTGTCCACCTCTCCTCCGACTCCGATCCTCTCCGCCATTTCCCTGCGCTTCTGGAACTGTTGTTCTAAACCCCCAAACCCTAACGGCCTAACCTCTGCGCTGCCGGCGTCGCCACCGCCGGAGCTGCGGCCATGAACGCCTTCCGGTTCCTCGGGGACATGACCCACCTCTTCTCGGTCCTCGTGCTCCTCCTCAAGATCTACGCCACCAAGTCCTGCTCAGGTAACTCCTAGCAGCGATAGGGTTTCGAACGCCCGTTAGGGGGGCTTGCCGCTTACGGATCTGGGCGCCTCCGCGCAGGGGTGTCGAGGAAGACGCAGGAGCTGTACATGTTGGTGTTCGTGGCGAGGTACCTCGACCTCTTCACGGACTACGTCTCGCTCTACAACTCAGTGATGAAGATGGTGTTCATCACCAGCTCGGCGGCGATTGTGTGGTGCATGCGCCGCCACCCGCAGGTACGGAGGACTTACGACAAGGAGCAGGACACCTTCCGCCACGCGGTGCTCGTCGCCGCCGCGTTCCTGCTCGCGCTGATGTTCCACGACCGGTTCACCTTCCGAGAGGTGATGTTTTCTTCCTATCACCATTGCATTGTTGAATTGACGACGGTGCCAAGGGATATGTGATGAAATTTTAAGATGTGTTAGGAAGTATAGTATCTTTTGCAGAATTAGTTTGTACTCCATTTTGTTTGTTACTAGTAGAATGTTACTCCTAAAAGCTACAAGTAATACTTATTATTAATAACTGCAACTAACATTCTGTGTCTGATAAACTGTGCTAGTGACGTGGCTGATAGTTTAGTCAGTCAAATATGAGTAGTTGAGTACTACTACTATATTAATTTGACAGTTGATGACCCATCAAATAGGTCCATACTGATTTCTTACTTGCATGAAGCCAAAGGTGATCTCTCTCATGGTTGACTAATGCCTAGGAAGTGGGAGGTTGTATGTGTACTATACATTATTTGTTGTTGGTCAAATTTTCAGATCCATCTTGTACGTGTATCTAAGTTACGGAAGAAAACATGATGATTAATTTACTGAAGGGCAATGCAATCCATAGAATGTAAAATTGTAAAAGGGATGTGAAAGCAAAACTAAATTGCATCTGACTCTACAAAGTACATTTATATATATTTTTTCCCAAATTTACAATCGTCTGTTCCCTTCACACACATGTACTTTGATCAGAACCTCTCACACTTCTGCAAATTTATTTGTACAGTTCCATCGCTTTATAGTTATCTTCAGCACAGGGTGGGTACATACATTCTTTCTATTAATAATCACGTGTTTGGTGCAAATTGTCTTACCTTTTGTATTTTCTGCGATCAGTAGCTACTAAAATGGAAGTTAAATGGTAGCATGTCCGAATCCTCAAAATTTTATGAGCCACATACACTGAAGTTACTGATAGTTCCAAAGGTTCATTGATGGTGATGAAGGCTAAGATACTGTTCCTTTGCAGATATGCTGGGCATTTTCGATCTATTTAGAGGCAGTGGCAATTCTCCCACAGTTAGTGTTACTCCAGAGAAGCAGAAATGTGGATAACTTAACTGGACAATATGTTTTCTTCCTTGGGTATGGATTGTCTTTCTTACTCATTGTCGGCAATTTGCTATTTTTTCTGAACACATATGTTGTGTTCAAAGTCTGCTATCAAGTAAATATGAAACAGTTTATGGCATTGAACTCTGTCCAATGTTGTAGTCTTGAAATATACCAACATTTAATAGTCATGCATATCCTCAATAAATGGTACTAATCAGCTTTACGAATATAAGAATTTCAGACAATTGCATATAGTGAAATTAATATCTGATTGGTGCTATGGAAATATAGTAATGTATGATCTTGAAAGCCAAATATGCCTCTAACATGATACCCAGGAACTCACACAGACAAGATCACACATAGCACAATGCTTTTCGGTCGCTGCAATGACATAGCCTTTTCTGTTCTCTCTCTCTCTCTCTCATATGTGTGTGAGTGTGTGACTGTGTGTGTGCGCGCACGACATTGTCAGCATGGGCGTGTGGCCGTCCATGCGGGTGGGTGGGTAGGTGAGGTACAATCATGACTGTGACATCCTCCTAATTAATGCAAAATTTTACCCAAATAAACACCCTATTACTCCTATTACTCCATGCTGAAATTTAGTTAAAGTAAATGCTATGAACGTAGACACTAGCATGCTTCTAGACACATAGGATTACTTGCAACAGATCTTATGTCAGTTTATCTTAAGTTGTGATTGTAGTCTTGGAATCCAAAAGTCCAAAGAAACTTAACTTTTAATCCTAGGTTTCTGGCTTAATTTCAGGCACATATGCAACTATGTTTTTGTTTCTTTACCATATTTGGAACTACACTTGGATTGTCTTTTGTAGTTTATTTTCATTTTAGTATATCTTTCCTGGATCGGACAAAATAGAAGCATAACATATCAAATCTGCATTATGAGACAATAACAAATTCTCTAGAAGATCAACTTCTCTTCACACTTTTCAGTTCTCTAGCTACTTTGTCTCTTTATAGTAACACCATACTTATTCTCAGGGCCTACCGGGCATTTTACATTCTAAACTGGATTTACCGTTATTTCACGGAGGGTCATCACAGCAGATGGATCCGTAAGTTGTCACTTTTGTATGGTATAGTGTTTTATCCCAAATGTTTTCTCAGAACTGCTGTCCACTAATGGTCTATTTCTTTCAGCTTGGCTTGCTGGTTTGGTGCAAACAGCTCTGTATGCAGATTTCTTTTACTATTATTTCTTAAGGTGAACTGCATACCATTGTGAAATGTCATATCATTAACATCTATCATCGTACTCCTTGGTTACTGAGTATTGACACTTCCATGTCGATCACTGCAGTTGGAAGAACAACGTGAAGCTCGAGTTGCCTGCTTGAGCATGCTTCGTCGTGCCAGAAAGTGTGCATGCTACATGACTCAAGTTTTCTAGAAATTTGTTTATATGGGCATGGGGAGACTTGGTAATGATGTGAGCAGTTGAGTTGATACCATACCCTTAATCTTGCCTGCGAAAATTGATATTTGTGTTTCCATGGCAAAGTCGATACGATTCGAAAGCTAACAGATGCTGCTGCACAGAAGTAGACTAGTTCCTTTTTGTACCTCGATACTTTTGATATGGAAAATCACAAACAGTTCAGTTGTTTAACATGCTATTTCACTTTACGTAAACGAAAATGAACTGTTCTTACGAGTTCTCTGTAAAACATGTCTTTGACTATCCTGATTTAATATCTAGCTTTTTATGTCCTTGTGCTACTCTGGCCTAGTGTCAACTATCCGTTTTTTGCGCTTCTAACAATTCTGAATTATACAATTTTTGTTGTTGCAACAATTCTGAAGCATACAGTTTATCCAACTTGAGACCCTTTCAACCAAAGCGATTTTCGATATTTTAAAGTTTTGTCACTTGTTTATGGATTCTATATACTCTCCAAAGAAAACCCATATCTTGTAATGTACAGATAAAGTGGTCATGAAATTTGTTGGAGATGTGCTTCGCTAAGTTTTATAACACATGTAAAAATTTGCTTCATTGATTTCATATGAATTGCTAGCAATCACATTTTCACCATCTAGTACATTCCAAAAACTACTGCACTTATGTTGACATATTTTCTTTATCAAACTCTCGTTGGCATGCTGCGGTAAGAGGTATAAGTACACAAACTTCTCTTTAATTTCTGTTGGAGCCCCACGTAATGAAATGTCCACATATGAGAAGCTCTTGACCAAGTATCATCGGTCTAAGTCTTTTCGACGTGCAAGTGGTGCTTTAGTTTTGGCTTCTCTCAATGCTCTCTATTGTCGTCACTATCAAGTTTTCGACTGAAACAACATAAATTTTGTTCTCTCTAGTACATGGTGGCAAACACACCACAAACACGGTTGATATGATCTCGCAAGACTTACAAACTTCACTTGGTACAACTATAAACTTCACTTGGTACAACTATAATGGCATGCACAAGTACCAAGGGTTGGAGGTGACTATTTATCACTTCTAATCACTAGGCAAAATATAGAGCAAGCGTTAATAAAGCGACCTAACTAACCTAAACATTTTATAAAGGACCTACGTTAATCACAAGTGATATTTGAGCATCTGAGTGTTTAAAGCTATAGGAATGAAGTCTCAACTATTTAGTAATATTTGTCATCTCCCACACTTCTCAAATTGTCGGTTGGGTGATAAATATACCCTTAAAGTCCAAAACTAGTTGGAAGTAATACGTAATTCATGTGTACTCACCTGACACTCTAGTGGAGGCATCATATAGGTTGGTGCATTGCCGACCTTTGGAGTAAAATAATCTAGTGCTTTGACTAGTGTTACACCAGACATATCTCGTGTGTTATAGCCCTTCTTAAGGTTGTTGTGCATACTCTGTGAATACCCTATCTGATAGGGTATCTGGTGGTACATCGGACATCTCTAGTGCCTTATAGATCTTCCCAAACATGTTGTAGACTTCTTTGAGTGTCGTATCTAGTGCCCTGTTCGGTGTATTGTCTGGTGCACACCTAGGTATCTAGTGTACTTTTTTGTAGCCCTTCGTTTAGTATGGCACATGATGTGACCATACCAGCATCGTCAACCTTGCCGAACATTCCTACTGGACCTATCACTCGATGTCGAGCGAAACAGATACAACAAGAGGTGCACGCGCTACTTTACAAATTTAAATTAAACACTAATGATAACTTTATGCTATCTAAGTCGTGTATGTTGATTTTGCTTAGGTTCACCAAAGAGGAAGGACAAAACACATCAAGGGCGAATCAGAGAGAAGAACTATGTTCGAGTCAGTCCAGCGTGACAGAAGCGTCCAGAAGAAACAGTCATATCTTTTGATTCCCAAGAGTTATGAAGGTCCATAAGTACATTTTGGAAAGCGTTTGAAGTCTAGTTTCCAATTCTTCTAAGGCCGACTTAATCAGATCTCCCAGCAAGGCAGCCGACCTACTTTAGAACTGACTGGTCAGAAGGTCAACAAATTGCTTGATGACCAAGTTTCAACATTAAACTGCATCATTCTACGAAGTTTCATTCAGCATGCTATACATGGTGAGAAAGCTTATCAAGTTAGCTTTCCAACGCATCCAACTCCACGCCATTTGGAGATTCCTAGGAGAAGTTATTATCAAAATACTGAAGGTTGCGCAGAAGTCAAACAGCCACGCGGAATCCAGCTCTCGACATCTCCCGAAGAGACCCCTTCACATTAGCACGTTAAAATACTTTCTTTTCGTGTTTATACCTATCTAAGGCTGGTTGTAGCTAGTATAAATACCCTCCCTATGTCTATAATGTAAGATAACTTTTGATAACCTTTGATAATTTAATAATCCAAGTGATTACCACAGCCAAGCTGCTGAGTGTTTACTCTACCCGTGTTCTTCCTTGTTCTCCTGGACTTGTGAAGAGATCCCTCTGGGATCCACTAGTTCGTGCCTTGTGAGTTCCACTACGGCTGCCTCGCATTGTGTGGATTAGCTTCGGTTGTTGTTCTGCGGTCGCTCGGAGACCGAGTCGTAGTCTACACGGTTTCGGTGTCTCTTTCCCCGTCGCTTGGTCACCTCCGACCTTGATCAGGTATAAACTCAGTTACCTGCTGTTCTTCAACAATTTTACCTTGTTATTCAGTTACTTTTATATCCAACCATCCTATTTATCAACCTACTGTCGTGAAGATCGGGCCACCCCAGTACCGAATATAACTCGGTACATATCAACACAACTCTTAACCGGTGTTTTATCTAGTGCCTCACTGGACATGTCTGATGCCACTAAGGAACTTGATTTTCTATGTTTCTTTGTGTCTTTTCATCTAGGCTTATTGCATCTTGTGTCATGGACTCTTGCATGATCTTTGTAATTCTTCAATTAGTCTTTTCATGTCTTGCTTGAGGTATTGATCTTCTCGGGCACTACTTTGCCTTTTTCCAAGTCTATGTTGTATCTTTTGAACTACAACCATAAATACTAGCAAATAATATTAGTCTAAATGGTTATGTTGACCATCAAAAACAAAAACTCAATTGCCAAATGGTTCTCGGTCCATTTTCCTTGCATGAATAAAAATGTATAGGTCTAGAAGTGCTTCAAATCAACCCAAGTCACTTACAGTTGAGTCTTCTATGTTCATAGATGAAGTATTGTCAAGAAAAAAGAAAAATACAAAAGAAAGAACAAGCTAAAAAGCTACAAAAGGTTTGGTTTGTATTTGATAGCCCTTCAATATCCACGGGTGCAAAATAATTGACACTACTAGTCCTTCAATGAGCACAAGTTAGAAAGGCTAAGTTTGTTATTACCATATACCTAAATTTTTAAGTTACAAAAGTTTATTTATTTGTGTGTTATGTGCTACGTATTTCTATGTGTTATGTAATGGATGTGAACATGCACGATGATTGATTGTTGTGTATATGTCGATCTGGATTCTAAATGATCAAATTATGTAAGCTATGTTACTGTTTTGTCATTATGCTATTATCATGTTGCAATGAAACTTGGATGTCATTGTGAGAGCACCTAGAGGGGGGGTGAATAGGTGATCCTGTAAAATTCAACACTAATAGCCACAAAAACTTGATTATGAAAGTTAGAACGCCTAAGTAGCTTAAAACTAGTTCTTGTGAACCCAGATAATCAAAGAGAAGCACACAAGAGACACGCGATTTTATCCCGTGGTTTGGCCAAGTAATACTTGCCTACTTCCATGTTGTGGCGTCCCAATGGACGAGGGTTGCACTCAACCCCTTTTAAGTGATCCAATGATCAACTTGAATACCACGACTTTTCTTCCTTATCTCTTTTCCCGTTTGCGAGGAATCTCCACAAGTTGGAGTCTCTCGCCCTTACAACAAAGATCACAATGAAAGCACAAGAGTAAGGTTGGGGAGCAACACACACAAATCCGCAGCACACACACACACAAGCCAAGACTTGAGCTCAAAATGAAGCACAAAGAGTTCACAACTAGAACGGAGCTCAAATCACTAACACAATCGATCAAGTGCGCGAAGACAGAGTGTGCGAGACTTAGAATGCTTAGTGAATGCTTGGGTGTCTCCTCCATGCGCCTAGGGGTCCCTTTTATAGCCCCAAGGCAGCTAGGAGCCGTTGGAGGCCAACAAGGAAGGCCAAAGTTGCCTTCTGTCGGGTGGTGCACCGGACAGTCCGGTGCACCACCGAACAGTCACTGTGCACCACCGGACAGTCACTGTAGATGACCGTTGCGGCACCGAGTCATTTGGCGCACCGGACACTGTCCGGTGCACAACGGACAGTCCGGTGCCCCCTGCCGACCGTTGGCGCGGGCCACGCGTCGCCCGCGGATTGCGCGACCGACCGTTGCGTTGGCGGCCGTTGGCTCACCGGACAGTCCGATGCACCACCGGACAGTCCGATGAATTATAGCCGTACACCGCCAAAATTTTCCTGAGAGTGGCCTGTTCACCGGAGGCTGGCCTGGCTCACCGGACACTGTCCGGTGTGCCAGACCGAGCTGGACTTTGGCTGTACTCAGCCAAGTCTTTTGCAATTCTTTCTTTTCTTGTTTCTAGCACTTAGACGCAATATGTTAGTACTCAAAACAATGTACTAAGTCTAGAAACGTAGCTTGTCACATGATTTTCACTTTTTGCTTGTTTGGCACATAACAACTCAAAGATTATGTGTTGGCACTTAATCACCAAAACATTATAGAAATGGCCTAAAGGCACATTTCCCTTTCAATCTCCCCCTTTTTGGTGATTTATGCCAACACATCAAAAAGCAATCAAAATAAGTGCAATATCAATGCAAATGAGGACGAAATTGTTTTTGACTCTAATTTGGCATATTTGGATCATTCTTTGCCACCACTTGGTTTATTTTTGCAAATCAAATTCAATTTCCTATCTCTAAGTCAAACTCACTTGTTTGGGCATAAAGAGAGATATTCCAAGAGTGAAATTGATCACGATCTAAATCTCCCCCTTTTTCCCATAATCATAAAATCTCCCCACAAGAGACCAAATTTTGCAATAAGAGTATTTTGACAAATCAAAAGTTCTAACTCTATTGTTTTCAAAAATTCTCAATTGGTAGCTGATCCATTTGCTTTGGCCTTAATTTCTCCCCCTTTGACATCAAGCACCAAAACGGGATCATTTGTGGCCCTTTAACCCCATTGCCTCACCAAAAATGTCAATTAAGAGCAAAAGGCAATAAGAGCATAAGAATGAACTTGGAGGTGAGTACACTAATACCAGAGTGCAGTGGAAGTCTTTGCATGGTCCAAGTTCACTTTTTCCCTTTCTATGCACCTTTGAGACTACATCAAGTACACTTAAACACAAAGGTTTTCTCATCTAATGGCTTGGTAAAGATATCGGCTAGCTGGTTCTCGGTGCTAATATGGAACACCTCGATATCTCCCTTTTGCTGGTGATCTCTCAGAAAGTGATGCCGGATGTCTATGTGCTTAGTGCGGCTGTGTTCAACAGGATTATCCGTCATGCGGATTGCACTCTCATTATCACATAGGAGTGGGACTTTGCTCAGATTGTAGCCAAAGTCCCGGAGGGTTTGCCTCATCCAAAGTAGTTGCGTGCAACACTGTCCTGCGGCAACATACTCGGCCTCAGCGGTGGATAGGGCAACGGAGGTTTGTTTCTTTGAACTCCAAGACACCAGGGACCTCCCTAGGAATTGGCACGTCCCTGATGTACTCTTCCTATCAACCTTGCATCCAGCATAATTGGAGTCTGAATATTCAATTAAGTCAAAGGTAGACCCCTTTGGATACCAGATCTCGAAGCAAGGCATAGACACTAAATATCTAAGAATCTGCTTAATGGCCACAAGGTGACATTCCCTTGGGTCGGATTGATATCTAGCACACATGCATACGCTAAGCATAATATCCGGTCTACTAGCACATAAATAAAGTAATGACCCTATCATAGACCGATATGCCTTTTGATCAACGAACTTACCTCCTTTGTTGAGGTCGACATGCACATTGGTTCCCATTGGTGTCTTCGCGGGTTTGGCGTCCTTCATCCCAAACCGCTTGAGAAGATCTTGGGTGTACTTTGTTTGGGAGATGAAGGTGTCGTCCTTGAGTTGCTTCACTTGGAACCCAAGGAAGTAGTTCAACTCGCCCATCATTGACATCTCAAATTTTTGAGTCATCACCCTGCTAAACTCCTCACAAGACTTTTGATTAGTAGAACCAAATATTATGTCATCGACATAAATTTGGCACATAAAAAGGTCACCATTACAAGTCTTAGTGAAAAGAGTGGGATCGGCTTTCCCAACCTTGAAATAATTAGCAATTAAGAAATCTCTAAGGCATTTATACCATGCTCTTGGGGCTTGCTTAAGTCCATAGAGCGCCTTAGAGAGCTTACACACATGGTCGGGGTACCTGTCATCCTCAAAACCAGGGGGTTGTTCCACATACACCTCCCCCTTTATTGGCTCATTGAGGAAAGCGCTCTTCACATCCATTTGAAACAACCTGAAAGAGTGGTGAGCGGCATAGGCTAATAATATTCTAATAGACTCTAGCCTAGCCATAGGAGCAAAAGTCTCCTCGAAATCCAAACCTGCGACTTGGGCATAACCTTTTGCCACAAGTCGAGCCTTGTTCCTTGTCACCACCCCGTGCTCATCTTGTTTGTTGCGGAACACCCACTTGGTTCCCACAACATTTTGCTTTGGACGTGGCACCAGGATCCAAACTTCATTCCTCTTGAAGTTGTTGAGCTCTTCCTGCATGGCCAACACCCAGTCCGGACCTTGCAAGGCCTCTTCTACCCTAAAAGGCTCAATAGAAGAGACAAACGAGTAATGCTCACAAAAGTTAGCTAATCTTGAGCAAGTAGTTACTCCCTTGCTTATGTCACCTAGAATCTGGTCAACGGGGTGATTCCTTTGAATCGTCGCTCGGACTTGAGTTGGAGGGGCCAGTGGTGCTTCTTCCTCCAAAACTTATTCTTCTTGTGCTCCCCCTTGATCACACGCCTCTTCTTGAGGAACCTGTCCATCATCTTGAGTAGGGGGATGCACCATTGTTGAGGAAGAAGGTTGATCTTGCTTTTGTTGTTCCTGTGGTCGCACGTCTCCAATCGCCATGGTGCGTATTGCGGCCGTTGGAACATCATCTTCATCTATGTCATCAAGATCAACTTGCTCTCTTGGAGAGCCATTAGTCTCATCAAATACAACGTCGCTAGAGACTTCAACCAAACCCGATGATTTGTTGAAGACTCTATATGCCTTTGTATTTGAGTCATATCCTAGTAAAAACCCTTCTACAGCTTTGGGAGCAAATTTGGAATGTCTACCTTTCTTCACCAAAATGTAGCATTTGCTCCCAAATACACGAAAGTAAGAGACATTGGGTTTGTTACCGGTAAGGAGTTCGTAGGAGGTCTTCTTGAGGAGACGATGCAGATAGAGCCGGTTTACGGCGTGGCAAGCTGTGTTCACAGCTTCCGACCAAAACCGCTTGGGCGTCTTGAACTCTCCAAGCATCGTCCTCGCCATGTCGATAAGCATCCTGTTCTTCCTCTCTACCACACCGTTTTGCTGTGGTGTGTAGGGAGCGGAGAACTCATGCTTGACACCTTCTTCCTCAAGATACTCCTCAACTTGTAGGTTCTTGAACTCGGACCCGTTGTCGCTCCTTATCTTTTTCACCTTGAGCTCAAATTCGTTTTGAGCCCTCTTTAGAAAGCGCTTTAGGGTCCCTTGGGTTTCTGATTTATCCTGCAAAAAGAACACCCAAGTGAAGCGGAAAAAGTCATCAACAATTACAAGACCATACTTACTTCCCCCGATGCTGAGGTAGGCGACGGGTCCAAAAAAATCCATATGAAGGAGCTCCAGTGGTCTTGATGTTGTCATCACATTCTTGCTGTGATGAGTGCTTCCCACCTGTTTCCCTGCCTGACAAGCTGCACAAGGTCTGTCTTTCTCGAAGCAGACATTGGTTAGTCCTAACACATGTTCTCCCTTTAGAAGTTTATAAAGGTTCTTCATCCTAACATGTGCTAGACGGTGATGCCACAGCCAGCCCATGCTAGTCTTAGCTATTAAGCATGCATCTAGATCGGCCTCCTCTTTCGAAAAATCAACTAGGTAGAGTTTGTCGTCTAATACACCCTTAAACGCTAATGAACCATCACTCCTTCTAAAGACAGAAACATCAACATTTGTAAACAAACAATTGTAGCCCATGTGGCACAATTGACTTACAGACAGGAGGTTGTAACCAAGCGACTCTACTAGAAATACGTTTGAAATGGAGTGCTCGTTGGTGATGGCTATCTTGCCCAAGCCTTTGACCTTGCCTTGGTTCCCATCTCCAAAGATAATCGTATCCTGGGAATCCTTGTTCTTTACGTAGGAGGTGAACATCTTCTTCTCCCCCGTCATGTGGTTTGTGCATCCGCTATCGATAATCCAGCTTGAGCCCTCGGATGCATAAACCTGCAAGACAATTTACGCTTGGGTTTTAGGTACCCAACTCTTGTTGGGTCCTACAAGGTTAGTTACAATAGCCTTTGGAATCCAAATACAAGTCTTATCTCCCTTGCATTTGGATCCCAACTTTCTAGCAACTACTTTTTCATTCTTACATACAAGTGCAAACGAAGTATTGCAAGCATGGTAAATAGTAGAAAGTTCATTACGTACTCTCCTAGTCACATGATGCACAACATGATTTCTCCTAGGCCTACTTCTATCATGCACAAAAGTAGAGCTAGAAGCAAACATAGCATGTGAATTATACGCATCATAACTCCTATTATAATGAGCATTTCTAGAAAATTTTCTATCATAAATGTAAGCATGACATTTTTTAGAACTACTAGCCATAGGAGCCTTCCCTTTCTCCTTGTTGAGAACGGGAGCCTTTTGGCTTGTTAAGTGAAAGGGAAATAAGCTTACACCTTTTCCTAATTGATTTTGGTGGTTGAATTGCCCAACACAAATTATTGAACTAACTAGTTTGCTCTAGATTATAAGTTTTACAGGTGCCAAAGGTTCACAACAAACCAATAAAAAGACCAAGAAAGGGTTCAAACAAAGAGAGCAAAAGACAACCCAAAGGCAGCCCTGGTCTGGCGCACCGGACTGTCCGGTGTGCCACCGGACAGTGTCCGGTGACCAGGGAACCCAACTCCAAACTTGCCACCTTCGGGAATTCGGGTGGCTGCTCCGCTATAATTCACCGGACTATCCGGTGTAGCATTGGACTGTCCGGTGTGCCAGCGAAGCAACGACTACTTCGCGCCAACGGTCGTCTGCAGAGGAACAGTGAAAGTGAACAGTGCGCGCCTGCGCACGCAGAAGTCAGAGCAGCGCCAGAAGGCGCACCGGATAGTGAATAGTGACTGTCTGGTGACCCAGTTGTCAGAAGCTCCAACGGTCGGAACCCAACGACCTGGTAACGTGGTTGGCGCACCGGACAGTGTCCGGTGGCGCACCGGACTGTCTGGTGCGCCATACGACAGAAGCCCTCACCAACGGTTCTTTTGGTGGTTGGGGCTATAAATACCCCCCAACCACCACACTTCAATGCATCCAAGTTTTCAACCATCAAACCTCATACAAGAGCTCTAGACTTCATTCAAAGACACAATCAAGAGATCAAATCCTCTCCCAAGTCCAAAAATCATTCCAATCAAATAGTGACTAGTGAGAGAGACAATTGTGTTCATTTGAGTTCTTGTGCTTGGATTGCTTTTCTTCTTCCTTCTTTCTTGTTTCCAACTCAATTGTAATCAAGGCAAGAGACACCAATTGTGTGGTGGTCCTTGTGGGGACTTAGTGTCCCGGTTGATTGAGAAGAGAAGCTCACTCGGTCTAGGTGATCGTGTGAGAGAGGGAAAGGGTTGAAAGAAACCTGGTCTTTGTGACCACCTCAACGGGGAGTAGGTTTGCAAGAACCGAACATCGGTAAAATAAATCACCGTATCATTCGCTCTTATTTGCTTGTGATTTGTTTTCACCCTCTCTTTCGGACTCGTTTATATTTCTAACGCTAACCCCGGCTTGTAGTTGTGCTTAAACTTTTAAAATTTCAGATTTGCCTATTCACCCCCCTCTAGGCGACTTTCAATTGGTATCAAAGCCCGGTACTTCGTTAGAGCCTAACCGCTCGAAGTGATGTCGGGAGCATCCGCCATGAGGGAGATCGGGACCAGCGACAAGTCCGCAAGCTCGGGGAGAACACACTCACGAGAGTCTGCCCACAAGCACAAGGAGGAATCCTCTTCCTCCATCAAGTCCCAACGGAAGGGTGACAAGAAGAAGAAGATGAAGAAGGTTGTCGGGTACCGTAATTAGGAATACCCCCAATGCTCCTTAACCTGGCTGGAAAACATCTTCAGAACAAACCGTAAAGACTGATAAGCATGGTTCAAGTCAAGGCCTCATCTACCAAGGGACGCGATCTCATCCGAGCCCAGCCTCGGGCAAGAGCAGTAGTCCCGGACGGATTCACGCCTCGCCCGAGGGCATCCTCAGGCAGTGGGCGCACCCTCGGCTCGCCCGAAGCCAAGCTCAGGCAGACTTTGTCGTACAGCGACCTCGGCCAAATCGCCTTACCAACCGACCGTATCGCATGCACATTTAATGCAGGGATCGCCTGACACCTTATCCTGACACGCGCGCCTCAGTCGGCAAGGTCGAAGTGACCGCAGTCACTTCGCCCCTTTACTGACCGTTCTGACAGGAAAACAGCGCTATTCACCCCGTTCCGACTACTGTGCCAACCACCAGGGTAAAACCGAGTCACGATCTCCCCCAAATTCAGCCTCGGGCGCAACAGGGAGCTCCGCCTCGCCCGACCTTAGGCCTCGGCCTCAGCCTCGGCCTCGGGAGAAGGTCTCCGCTTCGCCCGACCTCAGGCCTCAGCCTCGGCCTCGGGAGAAGGTCTCCGCCTCGCCCGACCTCGGGCTCGGACCGACCGCGCCATAGGGGATACATCATTACCCTACCCCTAGCTAGCTGCCTCAAGCTACGAAGGAACAAGACCAATGTCCCATCTAGATTACTCCGGCAACAGGTAATGATGGTTCCCCGCGTGCGTCCATGACGTTGGATTGTTCTCAACCCTCTACGAAAGCAAAGAAACGTCAGTAGGACCCCGGGCCGCACCGTCAGCTACGCTTCTACAGGGCTCAAGCACTTCTTCGACAGCCACGTTAGCACATATACAGGGCTCAGGCACTTCTCTGATGGCCACATTAGCACATAGCTACACTCCCATTGTACAGCTGGGCCATCTCCTTGTATCTATAAAAGGGGATGTCCAGGGCCTTCCAAAGGGCGGCAGAAGAGAAAAGGCGAGGAAGAAGGGCGAACAGAGGCAGGCAGAGTGGGAGAGACGCTAAGGAGGCTAACTCATACAGCTCACCTCAGGGCCAGACCCTCTCTCTCTCTCTCTCGCTCGCTCGCTCTCTCTCTCGCGACGCTTGTAACCCCTACTACGAGCACCCTGGTGCAAGATAATATAAGCCTCTACCCTCCTCTTGTGTTTCATCTTGCATCAACCCATCTGGGCAGGGACACACAACGACAAATTCACTAGTCGGTTGACGGTCCTCGCGGGTCCAAAACGCCGATAGTTGGCGCGCCAGGTAGGGGCCTGCTGCGTGTTAACAAATACTTTCCCGTTGAGTTCCAGATGGGTAGCCTTCAGCAGCCTCTCCAGCCCGGGACGGTGCTCCGCTTCGGGAGTCTCGAGTTCATGTCCCACGACGGCAGCTACGACATGGTACTCCTCCCCTTGCAGCACGACAACGACGACGGTCGTCGGCTCGCCCGGCGGCGGCGAACTCGACGACGACATCTCCCCGCGGCAGAAGAGGAACACCCGGGTTTGCCCCGCCACCCTCCTCGCCGGAGGATGAGGAGACAGTGCAACCGTGGCCAGGCATGGGGCGGCACTTCGTCGGCTATCGGACCAGAGCGAGTCGACGACGCCGGCACCCCTGCGGGGGACATGTCGGGTGCTGTCCTCGCACCTGAGACAACGACGGGTGTCGCTTCCCAGCAACGTGCCAACCCCAAGCGAACTGATGGTGCCGACACCCTTGCGAGGGACTTGTCGGACATTAGTCTTGCACCTGAGATAACGACGCACTCTGTCCCCGATGCGACTTCACCACCGTCCATCGACCAGGAGGTACCATCAGTCTTCTACCCTGTTCCCTTTAGATTCAGCTTCGATCCACCAAGCGACCCCGCTTCGGTGAGCGCTTTCGCGAGGGCATATCCTGACCTTCCAGGGTACCATATGTGGTCAACCTGGGACCGACTAACGGCCGTCTCAACCTACGGACCCACGGGTTTCGAGGAAGAGGACGACCCCGACTTCGGTTGGGATTTCTCCGGACTTAGTGATCCCAGTGCCATGCGAGACTTCATGTCCGCATGTGACTACTACCTCTCCGGTTGCTCTGACGATGGCCGCAGCCTTGACGACGAGGATTACGACCCAAGTCGCGAGTGTTTCCACATAGATCAGGGGGATCACGACGAAGACGACCGCCTCGACATGCCAGAGAACGACGCCGCCCCTGCGCCTGCGTCTTGCGTTGAGGTCCCGCGAGAGCTAGCTGTGGTCTGAGTCCCTGCGGGGGGTCAGGACACACAGCTCGAGCAACTCCGCGAGATGCAGTCCAAGCTCGACGAAGAAGCAGGGTGGCTTGTGCAGCTCCGACAAAACATCGAGCAGGAGTGGGCAGGCCGAGCACTCGCCGGAGGAGCGCGTCATCGAGCCCGGGACGTCCAGCGCCGTATCATTGACAATGCCAGGGCAGGGCTGCCCCCGGCCTTCAGCAGGGCCGGCCAGAACCTAGCTGTAGCGGCGATGCTACTTCAAACAATGCCGGAGCCATCCACCACCGAGGGGCGACGCATCCAGGGCGAACTCAAGGATCTCCTGGAAGATGCCGCAGTCCGACGAGCCGAAAGCTCTGCCTCCCGAAGGCGAGGGTGCCCCTCGGGGCATCGCACAACGTCCTCCCGATGCATGCGGGAGGCCTCGGTCCACACCGAGCGCACACGGGACGGGACGCCTGCAGCCCCGGACCGCCTCAGCAGCGAACAACACCGCCGCGACCGTCGAGCCCGCCTCGAGGAAAGGGTGCATCGAGGCTACCACCCCAGGCGCGGAGGACGCTACGATAGTGAGGAGGATCGAAGCCCCTCGCCCGAACCACTAGGTCCGCGAGACTTCAGCCAGGCCATACGACGGGCGTCGTTCCCGGCCCGGTTCCGAGCCCCGACCACCATCACCAAGTACTCAGGGGAGACAAGGTCGGAGTTGTGGCTTCTGGATTACCGGCTGGCGTGCCAGTTGGGAGGGATGGACGACGACAACCTCATCATCCGCAACCTCCCCCTTTTCCTCTCCGACGCTGCCCGGGCCTGGCTGGAGCATCTGCCTCCTACGTAGATCTCCGACTGGGACGATGCAGCATCCCAAAAATTCAAATTCTGAAATATTCTCAAACTTGCTCTAAATTCAAAATGAATTTCAAATTTTGTTTCAAGATGTTTGTTTGCAAGTTGATATCAGCAAGTAAAATTTAGTGGTCCATATTCTCTCTAAAATCCTCCTCAAAATATCCTACAAATATTTCCCCAGTGATCACCCTCAAACTCTTTCAGAAATACTACCCAAATATTCCACCGATATATCTCCAAGTATTTTCTTCCTAAGAAATACCTTCAGAATCATTTTTCAAGCCACCACAAATATTTTCTTCATAACCTTTCTCATGCTCATACATATATGTATGCCTCCGGTGTCATACGGTGAGCTCTACAAGCTAATTACACTCATATAAGACAAATCCATGCTAATCTCCCACTAATCCTCTCATCCTCCCACTAATCCTCTCATCCCTCCCCCTAATCCCCCCACCATGGCTATAAATAGAGGGGCAAGGGCTTCCTCTCATCCCACCCCAAGCCATTTCATGGCAACTCTCTCCCCCCCACACACACCCACTCCATGTTCCACACAAGCACACACTAGCACAAGGATCGTTCGATCGTTCGTCCCCTGTTCTTAGTTTGTTCGTTCGTTCGTCCGATCGTTTGATCGTTCGTCCGATCGTTCATGGTTCGTTTGTCTGTTCGTCCGATCGTTCGATCGTTCGTTCGTTCGTTCGTCCAAATAATCTTTTTCCTACCATTATGCTGCCGAAATTCCGATCGTTCGTGCGTCTGATCGTTTGATCGTTCGCCCGATCGTTCATGGTTCGTTCGTCCGTTCGTCCGATCGTTCGATCGTTCGTCCGTTCGTTCGTCCAAATAATCTTTTTCCTGCCGTTATGCTGCCGAAATTCCGATCGTCCGTTCGTTCGATCATTCGATCGTTCATCGTTCGTTCATAGTTCCTATTCATCGTTCATCGTTCGTTCACCGTCACTATTTACCGTCACTATTTTACCGTTACTATTTACCGTTACTATTTTACCGTCACTATTTACCGTCACTATTTACCGTTACTATTCACCGTTACTATTCATCGATCATCAAATCACCCCAAATTTCAACTACTCATCCATCATGTTGTCCAGTCCACCTAAGACCAGCCAGACCCATATTCCAGTTATACAAACTCCGGTGACTGTGATTTTCCTTCCAGTGGGAACTTCCCATCTGGTCACCCATCCTAGGTTTCTCCAAGTTGAGCACGCTTAACTTGAGATTCCTTCGAACCAGGCTTCCAAACTCAGATTCCAATAATTCTCGTTTCTAAATTCTTATCAAACTATTCCCTATCCAACCATGTCATCCCTTAAGCATGGTTCATATTCCAGAAAACTCCCAAAATACTCTCGTCCCATATTCTGCCTATAACTCTCCTGTTCATACTAAGTCAGACGATTCATTCGTCACTATTCTCACCAACAGTGAACTTCACTGTGCTACACCACGTACACCCAGCTACCCTCTCCCTCTCCACACACACTCAACACCCTCAGCCAAGGAAAACACCCCACCCACTCAGTTACTCCGCTATGTCGGCTACACGCATAGTGTCGCTTCGCCTCCAGTCCACCCTCCTGTTATCGGAGCGTTCATGTCGTCTCGTGGAGGCCAGATCTGCAAGTCTACGCCAGGCGGTGGAGCCAGAAGCCAGTTCCGCGAGCTCTCCTCCCCCTTTCCCGAATAAGCACAGCAAGCTCACTGGATCCCTTTGATGCATAAATTACCTATGATTTTTCAACCACAACCCTCAGCCTGTTATTTTATGCATGATATGATTTTGAGACAAGTTATTATGGCCACCCAAGTCGCTTGCCGCAATCAATCCTTAATATATTTGTTACAGATGATTTGAGAAAAGGTGTGAGTTTTTCAAAAGAAAATGCTTTTCAAAATGTGTATGATGAAGGGTTTTCACCCTTATCACCTTTGAGTAGGGATGATCAGGGACTCCCTGGTTTAAGGGAGGGCCTAAGGTGATGGCTCAGCTGGTTTAGGCGTGAGCAGAAGGATTGTCCCCTCGTATAAGGACCGGTTTGTCATCTTTCACTACCTGTACTCATGATAAGTACAACCACTCGAGACTGTGTGGGCAGTCACTCAATCTGAACTCGTACGGTCCAACCCTAGGGTTATGAAGGCTGGGGAGCACCGAGAGGATAAGGAGAGGGAATGTTTTGTCCGGTTTGGACATGGCGGTGGCCTGACTCCTTCCGGTATAACCGTTAAGGTTAGGACGTGCAAGGGAAGAAAGAGATTCGGATTCGGATCTCACTGATCATGTGATCGCAGAGCCGGACTAGTGGGTAAAGTGTACATCTCTGCGTAGAGTTTGAAATCCTATTCGAATAGTCCATGTCCACAGGAATGGACGAGTCTGGTATGGTATGGCAATTAATGTTTTGTTTTCAAAAAGGGTGCGTTTGAGAAAAATGGCTTTTAAAAGGTCCGGCGGTTGAGCCGTGAGCTATGGTGGACGGGAAGTCCAGTAGCTGTTTTTGAAAAGGAAAACCAGTGGGAAACTGCTGAGATACCTGGATGGTTTAGTCTAGGGGATTTTATTATAATACTGAAAAACTTCCTGCTCCTTTTGGAGAGGATGCGCTTTGCAAAATACAAAATGTTTTTCAAAACAACCCTGCATAAAATATTGTTGTTTCTGCAAATTGTCCTGAGCTCCACATATTCCATGCATTATATCTGATTTCCCCATTCCGCGGGTGAAGGTGGGCTGTCGAGTACGTTTGTACTCACCCTTGCTTATTTGTTGTTTTTCAGAAAAAGGAGATCGGGTAAGAGTTACGACTGTTCCCAACCTTGCCTGTGGCTGTTGGACCGCTGATTTGCTTCACTGCGTATATCGGGCTGCTTCAGCCCCACTCTGATGATATGTCCCGAGTTGTGGACCAACTCTTAAAGTTGTTCACCACCTTTATAGGTTTGTCGTTTAAGCAGATCTGTAATCATCTGATGTATAAATGTGTTTACTAGCCTCCTGGGACTAGTAATTGTGTCACATTTGAGTCCCAGAGGATTGGGGACGCTTCAGGTGGTATCAGAGCTGTTAGATTGGCCGTAGGACGTAACCCTTAGCTTGATCCAAAAAATTTTGAGTCAAAACTATTTTCAAAAAAAAATCTTGCTCTCATCCCTTCATTTCAAAAATGCTTTCCCCCTTTCCTTCTCTCAGAAGTCAGATGGAGGTTCGCTGCCAAACCAGCTTTTGCCAGAATGAAGATGGTTTCCCCAAGTTGCTAAGAGCATGCACAGTCCGCCTCAGAATCAGGAGCCAGCCAGAGTATGATGGTCGTGAATTCGTCGAGCATGGCACAGAGAAATGTGTTGTGACTGTTGTCGGCGTTTCGAGACCGGGGGGTCTCTGGGCCGATGAGTGAAATGTCGCTGCGTGCCCCAGCCCAGATGGGTCGGCGCGAGGCCGAGCGCGAAGGGGGAGAAAGGTGGCCGGAGACGGGCGTGAGAGAGGTGGAAATCCCGCGGCCTTCGTGTTCGTCCCACGCCCAGGTCGGGTGCGCTTGCAGTAGGGGGTTACAAGCGTCCACGCGGGTGAGGGAGCGAGCGGCCTTACGCGAGCGCCTGTCTCGTCCTCGTCCCCGCGCGGCCAACCCTCTGTAAGAGGGCCCTGGTCCTTCCTTTTATAGGCGCAAGGAGAGGATCCAGGTGTACAATGGGGGGTGTAGCAGAGTGCTACGTGTCTAGCGGAGGAGAGCTAGCGCCCTAAGTACACGCCGTCGTGGCAGCCGGAGAGGTTTTGGCACCCGGTTGGTGTGATGTCGTGGCCGTCAGAGGAGCGCCGGAGCCTGGTGGAGGGTCAGCTGTCGGGGCTGTCGAGTCCTTGCTGACGTCCTCTTGCTTCCGTAAGGGGGCTGAGAGCCGACGTCGTCAGGAAGCGTGCAGGGCGCCATCATTGCCTATCTGGTGGAGCGAGCCAGATGGGACGCTGGTCTTGTTCCCCGTAGCCTGAGTCAGCTTGGGGTAGGGTGATGATGGCGCCTCCTGTCGACGTGGTTAGTCCGCGCCCTAGGTTGGGCGATGTGGAGGCTCCTCCGAGGTCGAGGTTGAGTCTGTCTTCCGTGGACGAGGTCGAGTTCGAGCCCCTGGGTTGGGCGAGGCGGAGACCGTCAACTGAGGCCAGGGCTGAGTCCGAGCTCTGGGTCGGGCGGAGCGGTGTTCGTCGTCTTCCGGGGTTGAGCCCAAGTCCGAGCCCTGGGTCGGGCAGAGCGGAGTTCGCCGTCTTCCGGGGCTTAGTCCGAGTCCGAGCCCTGGATCGGGCGGAGCGGAGTTCGCCGTCTTCCGGGGCTTAGCCCGAGTCCGAGCCCTAGGTCGGGCGGAGCGGAGTTCGTCGTCTTCCGGGGCTGAGCCCGAGTCCGAGCCCTGGGTCGGGCGAAGCGGAGCTTCCTATGGTGCCTGTGGCCAGGCCTGACTGCCTGTCAGCCCCGCTCTGTCAAGTGGCACTGCAGTCGGAGTGGCGCAGGCGGCGCTGTCTTTCTGTCAGGCCGGTCAGCGGAGCGGCGAAGTGACGGCGATCACTTCGGCTCTATCGACTGAAGGGCGCGCGTCAGGATAAAGGTGTTAGGCCACCTTTGCATTAAATGCTCCTGCGATTTGGTCGGTCGGTGCGGCGATTTGGTCAGGGTTGCTTCTTGGTGAAGACAGGGCCTCGAGCGAGCCGGAAGTATGTTCGGCGCTGAAGGGGGGCCTCAGGCGAGACGGAGGTCCTCCGGGGTTGGCTGCCCTTGTCCGAGGCTAGGCTCGGGCGAGGCGTGATCGAGTCCCTCGAATGGACCGATCCCTGACTTAATCGCACCCATCAGGCCTTTGCAACTTTGTGCTGATGGGGGTTACCAGCTGAGAATTAGGAGACTTGAGGGTACCCCTAATTATGGTCCCCGACAGTAGCCCCCGAGCCTCGAAGGGAGTGTTAGTACTCGCTTGGAGGCTTTCGTCGCACTTTTTTGCAAGGGGACCAACCTTTCTCGGTTGCGATTTGTTCCGGTGGGTGCGCGCGAGCGCACCCGCCGGGTGTAGTCCCCGAGGCCTCGGAGGAGTGGTTTGACTCCTCCGAGGTCTTAATGCCTCGCGCAATGCTTTGGCTGGTCTGGTCGTTCCCTCATGCGAACTGGCCGTAGCCCGGGTGCACGGTCGGGTCCCAAGTTCTCGGGCTGGTATGTTGACGATGTCAACGGTTTGGCCGGAGCCGGGTTTGCGAGAGCAGCCCCCGAGCCTCTGCACAGGGCGAGAGGACGGTCAGGAACAGACTCGACTTTTTTACATATGCCCCTGCGTCGCCTTTCCGCAAGGAGGAGGGGGGAAAGCGCCATGTTGCCCTCGGAGGGCGCCGAACATGGTGTCTCCGGTGAGCTGCTGGCGGGTAATCCGAGTGGACGTCCGTGCCCCATTCGCTAGGGGTCAGCTAGAGGCCCAGAGGCGTGCCCAAAAGTACCTACGGGTGATCTGCCGAGCCCGGTCCCCTGTCGACGGGGTCCGAGGGCTCGATGCCTCCCTCTAATGGGATTTTGTTACAAGATCGTTCCCGCTGGTTTCGAAAATGTCCTAGGGTACCTCGGGAGCGCAGCCCGAGCCTTGGTTATGTATCGAACGTACCCATGGTCATCCCTCGCTCTGTGTCTGAGGCGGCTGTGAACCTTTCGAGGGCCAGCCTTCGAACCCCTGATCAGTAGTGGGCGCGGAGCCCGAGTAGCCTGAGGCGGTCGTTGAACCCTTCCGAGGGGCCGGCCTTCGAACCTCTGACCAGTAGTGGGTGTGGAGCCCACGCGCTCTGAGGCGGCTATTGAACCCTTCGAGGGGCCAGCCTTCGAACCTCTGATCAGTAGGGAGGCTCGGAGCCTGGTTCCTTCACAGAGAAGGATCCTTTTCGGGGTATCCTCCTTTCCCGGTCCCTGTTGTAAGAGAGAGAAAGAGGAAAAGGAAAAGGATACGAAATTGAACGATGCGGCGTACCTTTTTTGACACGGTCATTATGGCGAAGGCGAAACGTCGCTCGCTTCCCCTGCCAGAGGCGCCGCCTTTCCCGCCGTGGAGTTAATGCGACGAGGCGTGCGGTTCGCGGGGCGGCCGTTGCGCGTGCGCGAGCCATTCGAGGAACGGAACACGGGCGCCTCATCTTCACACCGTGAGAGAGGGTTCTCTCGCTGCCCCTGGATGGGACGTAAGCTTGGCTGACTACGTGACCGCTGCTCCTACCCGCCTGTCACCGCCATTACTGCCGGCCCATTTTTGGCCGCATTGACCGTCGCGTCAGGCTGGCGCTGCTGGGTCGTGCGTAGGGTTGCCTCGAGTCGCGGTACTGGTTCCACAGTCGAGGAGGCGTGGCAGTGGCACGAGTGGCGGTGCAGTTGCTCGCACGTAGCATCCAGCGCGCCGGTTGCATGGCGCGTGGGCCTGGGCCTCCATGTTGGGCGCGCTGGAAGTCGGAGAAGTGCGCCCACTTGGCGCGGTTGCATGCTGCCTGCATGGCTGCCCGCCCTCTCGCCCGCTGGTCTGGGCAAAAGTGGAGGGCCGCTTGTAACCGCTGGGCGGTTGCATGCACCGCGCGCGGCAGTTTGGCTTCTTCTGCTCTGGGCCGGCTTGCATGACGTGTGGAACCCAGCCCTCGCGCCGTAGGGGGAGGACCTTGGAGCGTGCTGGAGAAGACTCAGCCCGTGACGGCTGGGGACGCAAGTAGGGAGAGTCGCCTTTAAAAGGAGGATGACCCCCTTGAAAGGCGACCATGTCTTCGCGCTCCCTTATGCATCGTGTCTTTCCACCTTCCAAGCCCCAGTATGGGGGATGCCCGCAGTCCTTCCACCTTGTCGTCTGAGGAACATAACTCCGTGGGAGTTGGTACCTTTCAGCCATCGTTCGGCTTCAAGGATTTTCATCATGCAGCCCGGCTGCACTCCCCCGCCGGTGGTCACCCAAGACGGTGACCTCCAGTTTGATGGCGGGGGAAAGCAAACCGAGCTGCGGCCTCTGCCCCTCCCTCAGCCTCAAGGATTTTCATCACCAGTGCTGGGGAGGGGAGTGTGCCGAGTTGGGGTCGGCCCCTGCGTGGGCGGTGGCCCGCTCCTTCCCTCAGTGATCGGGGGGAAGGGCGGTTGTTGTCCGTGGCGCTGGCCGCTGCCGCGTGCCTGGCTCTCGGACCCGAGTGGCTTCGGAGCCGCTCTCGGCGCCGGCTTCCGCCACGACAGCTGGAAGAGGTTCTTCCACCGATGAGATAGCCGAGGCCGCCTACGGACCGACCTCCAACTCTACGGCCTTCTGCCCGTCCTTGCCTCACGAGTTTGGGCATGGGCGAGGGCCTCCTGGCAGCAGCATCCGCCCTGAGGTCATTGCTGCCGCTGTTCGGCCCCCCGGAGCAGAAGTCATCGTCGTCGCCACTGCTGGAGCGGGTGACGGCGTGCCGTTCGTCGGTCTTCTGTTGCTCCGCAGGCCCCCCCATCGAGTGGGGTTGTTCGTACCTGCGGAGGTGGAACCGGAGTTCCGTTTGTAATGGCACTTTGAATGCCAATGTTTTTGTTCATTGTGGTTGTCGAGGCCTGAACATGTATGTATTTTTTCTTCATTTTCGAGCACTAAGACTCGCCTGTTGGTTGTCTGAACCGCTTCACCAAGCGTGAGTTGCCCCGTGCAAAGGTGACGAGTGAGGTATCCGTATCCCGGAGGCGTAGGAGTCCCTCGGCTCGGTCGGCCTTGCTGCCCGAGGCTTCTCTTACTTAGTTAAAAGAACCCCTCGGCCGCTCTTCGACGAGCCGAGGCCAGGGGTAGCGGTGTCAGCATGGACAGAGGCGGAGTTGGCTCGAAAAGAAGACTTGGTCGGCCGGAGCCTGGCCGGGTCGTCCGTTAGCGGGACCGACGCCGGAATTGATCTGCCGAGGCCTTGGGCCGGGCTGATGTCCTCGGAGGACAGCTGACCAAGGCCTCGGGGTGACCAGCCGAGCCGCCTGCTCAAGCCGGATTCTTGGAGGAGACCCGGGCGGCGATGGCCCGGGCGTGATGATGAAGTCGTCCTTCAGAGTGGAGATCCTCGGACCGCGTCGCCGTCCGAGGCTAGGTCGGACCTCGCCGAAGGCGTTGTTGACGTCGAGGGTGCTGCTGCTCCCTTCAACCGTCAAGATCCGAGCCTGCAGGATCGGATTATCTTGTAGTGTGTGTTTTCTGCGGCCGCCACACACCCTCGCCGTGTTGTAAAGCTGCGCTTCTTTTCCTCTTGTTTCGAGTATCTGGACTTTTTCGTTGGTAACAGAATTGTCTATGCGAGCGAGAGTTGCTTTTCACGGAAGGTGATGAGTGAGGTGTCCGTATCCCGGAGGCGTAGGAATCCCTCGGCTCGGTCGGCCTTGCCGCTTACGCGCGCTCTTGCCTATCCATGGGGTTCTGTCACCGACGCAGTCGAGAAGGCCCGAAGAACCGCTTCGGTAGAGGAGCTTTCGAACGTGAAGACTTGTTCGGTCCGCGAAATCACTTATCCGAGCGTGAGTTACTTATCACAGAAGGTGATGAGTGAGGTATCCGTATCTCGGAGGCGTAGGAGTCCCTCGGCTCGGTCAGCCTTGGCTGCTTACGTGTACTCCATCGTTTTCAGGATCCACTTTCGAAGTAGTCGAAAAGCACGAAAGACATTCTGGCAGAAAGGATCTTTTTTCGAGGAAAAAATTCAGCGCAGAGGGGGTTCCCCCCTTTTAGCCCCCGAGGGACGGTCGGGCTTTGCCGAGGCAAGGCTGACCCTTCCTTGATGACTAAACTTTGCATGGGAGCGAGGTATATGAACAACTTGAAAACATCTTAAGGGTAGAAGCGACGTAGCTGTTGGATGTTCCAAGCGTTGCTGTAGACCTCGCCTTGACTGTTGGCCAGCTTGTACGTTTCGGGCTTCAGAACTTTGGCGATGACGAGCGGCCCTTCCCAGGGGTGCGTGTAGCCCCCGGGTGTCTCCAACAAGGGCTCGGGGGGCTGCGCGATGGTCACAAGCCCCCGAGTGTACCTCTCGTAGGGGCTCCTGGCCTTCGGTGATGAAAATGCATCACCATCTCCCAGCAAGACGAACGACTTGGCGGGCCGCGCCAACCTCCGAGCTTTGGCTCGGTCAAGGGGTAGCTCTCCTCGGTGGAGATATTGCAGGTACGGGGTCTACCAGTTTCGATTAGGCGTGACCCCGCCTCGCTCCTCCTCGACGCGCAGTGCCTCACCCTCGGGGGCCGAGGGTACCTCGGGCCGAACCGTGGGTACCTCTGACCGAGCCAAGGGTACCTCGGGCTAGGCCGAGGGTGCCTCGGGCTCGGGCGTGTCATCGATCTTGACGGAGGGTTGATGCAGGTCTCGGGAGAAGGTTTCCGGGGGAACCGTTATTCGCCGCGAGGCGGTACAGAGGCAGGCCTCTTTCGCCGAGGAGCGAGATGAAACGGCTCAAGGCCGTAAGACATCCCATGACTCTCTGTACGCCTTTCAAGTCCTTGATGGGCTCCATGCCGGTGATGGCTGCGATCTTCTCCGGGTTGGCTTCGATGCCCCGCTTGGAGACGATGAACCCCAAGAGCATGCCTCGGGGTACCCCGAAGACACACTTTTCGGGATTGAGCTTCACGCCTTTCGCCTTGAGACATCGGAATGTCACTTCAAGGTCGGAAAGGAGGTCGGAGGCTTTCCTCGTCTTGACTACGATGTCATCGACGTAGGCCTCGACCATCCGGCCAATGTGTTCGCCGAACACATGGTTCATGCACCGCTGGTACGTCGCACCCGCATTCCTCAAGCCGAACGGCATGGTGACATAGCAGTACATGCCGAAGGGTGTGATGAAAGAAGTCGCGAGCTGGTCAGACTCTTTCATCCTGATTTGGTGATACCCTGAGTAGGCATCGAGGAAAGACAGGGTTTCGCACCCAGCAGTGGAATCCACGATTTGATCGATGCGAGGCAGAGGGTGGGGAACCTTCGGACATGCTTTGTTTAGACCAGTGTAGTCTACACACATCCGCCATTTCCCTCCTTTCTTTCTCACAAGCACAGGGTTGGCAAGCCATTCGGGATGGAATACCTCTTTGATGAACCCTGCCGCCATTAGCTTGTGGATCTCCTCGCCTATGGCTCTGCGCTTTTCTTCGTCGAATCGGCGCATAGCCTCCTTGATGGGTCGGGCTCTGGCTCGGATATCCAGCGAGTGCTCGGCGACATCTCTCGGTATGTCGGGCATGTCCGAGGGACTCCACGCGAAAACGTCGGCGTTTGCGCGGAGAAAGTCGACGAGCACTGCTTCTTATTTGGGATCGAGCTCGGAGCCGATCCGGATCTGCTTGGAGGCGTCACCGCTGGGGTCGAGGGGGACGGACTTAACCGTCTCCGCTGGCTCGAGGTTGCCGGCATGACGCTTCACGTCTGGCACCTCCTTAGAGAGGCTCTCCAGGTCGGCGATGAGGGCCTCGGACTCGGCGAGGGCCTCGGCGTACTCCACGCACTCCACGTCGCATTCGAACGCGTGTTTGTACGTGGGGCCGACAGTGATGACCCCGTTGGGGCCCGACATCTTGAGCTTGAGGTAGGTGTAGTTGGGGACGGCCATGAACTTCACATAGCATGGCCTTTCCAGTACCGTGTGGTAGGTTCCTCGGAACCCGACCACCTCGAACGTCAGGGTCTCCCTTCGGAAGTTGGAGGGTGTTCCGAAGCAGACGGGAAGGTCGAGTTGTCCGAGGGGCTGGACGCGCTTCCCGGGAATGATCCCGTGGAAAGGCGCAGCGCCTGCCCGGACCGAGGACAGATCGACACGCAGGAGCCCGAGGGTCTCGGCGTAGATGACGTTGAGGCTGCTGCCTCCGTCCATGAGGACCTTGGTGAGCCTGACGTTGCCGATGACGGGGTCGACGACGAGCAGGTATTTCCCCGGGCTCGGCACGTGGTCGGGGTGGTCGTCTTGGTCGAAGGTGATGGGCTTGTCAGACCAGTCTAGGTAGACTGGCGCCGCCACCTTCACCGAACAGACCTCCCGACGCTCTTGCTTGCGGTGCCGAGCCGAGGCGTTCGCCGCTTGCCCACCGTAGATCATGAAGCAGTCGCGGACCTCGGGGAACTCTCCTGCCTGGTGATCTTCCTTCTTGTCATCGTCGCGGGCCCTGCCACCCTCCGCGGGTGGCCCGGCCCTGTGGAAGTGGCGCCGAAGCATGACGCACTCCTTAAGGGTGTGCTTGACGGGCCCCTGGTGATAGGGGCATGGCTCCTTGAGCATCTTGTCGAAGAGGTTGGCACCTCCGGGGGGTTTCCGAGGGCTCTTGTACTCGGCGGCGGCGACAAGGTCCGCGTCAGCGGCATCGCGTTTCGCTTGCGACTTCTTCTTGCCCTTCTTCTTGGTGCCGCGCTGAGTTGACGCCTCGGGGGCATCTTCCGGTGGGCGGCCCTGGGGCTGCTTGTCCTTCCGGAAGATAGCCTCGACCGCCTCCTGGCCAGAGGCGAACTTGGTGGCGATGTCCATCAGCTCGCTCGCCCTGGTGGGGGTCTTGCGACCCAGCTTGCTCACCAGGTCGCGGCAAGTGGTGCCGGCGAGGAACGCGCCGATGACATCCGAGTCGGTGATGTTGGGCAGCTCGGTGCGCTGCTTCGAGAATCGCCGGATGTAGTCCCGAAGAGACTCTCTCGGCTGTTGCCGGCAGCTTCGGAGGTCACAGGAGTTTCCAGGGCGCACGTACGTGCCCTGAAAATTGCCGGCGAAGGCTTGGACCAGGTCGTCCCAGTTGGAGATCTGCCCCGGAGGCAGGTGCTCCAACCAGGCGCGAGCGGTGTCGGAGAGGAACAGGGGGAGGTTGCGGATGATGAGGTCGTCATCGTCCGTTCCACCCAGTTGGCAGGCCAGCCGGTAGTCCGCGAGCCACAGCTCCGGTCTCGTCTCCCCCGAGTACTTTGTGATAGTAGTCGGGGGTCGGAACCGGGTCGGGAACGGCGCCCGTCGTATGGCCCGGCTGAAGGCCTGCGGACCGGGTGGTTCGGGCGAGGGACTCCGATCTTCCCCGCTGTCGTAGCGTCCTCCACGCCTGGGGTGGTAGCCTCGGCGCACCCTCTCGTCGAGGTGGGCCCGACGATCGCGGTGATGGTGCTCGTTGCCGAGGCGTCCCAGGGCCGCAGGCGCTGTGTTGCGCGTGCGCCCGGTGTAGACCGAGGCTTCCCGCATGAATCGGGAAGTCGCGGCATGATGTTCCGAGGGGTACCCCTGCCTTCGAGAGGCGGAGCTCTCGGCCCGTCGGACCGCGATGCCTTCCAGGAGATTCTTGAGCTCTCCCTGGATTCGCCGCCCCTTGGTGGTTGATGGCTCTGGCATCGCACGGAGAAGCATTGCTGCTGCTGCCAGGTTCTGGCCGACCCCACTGGATGCGGGTGGCGGCCTGACCCTGACATCGTCGGTGATGCGGTGCTGGAAGCCCTGGGGTAGATGACGCATTTCTCCAGCCGGAGGTTGGCCCGCCCATGCCTGCTCGACGTCCCGGTGGATTGGCTCAAGAGCTCCTGCTCCCTCGTCGAGCCTGGCCTGCACCCCGCGGATTTGCTCGAGCTGTGGGTCATGGCCCCCCGCCTGAACGGGGACCACAACTAGCTCCCGTGGGATGTCAACGCGAGGCACCGGCCTAGGGAGATCACCGTCCTCCGGCATGCCGAGATGGTTGCCTTCGGAGGGACCCCCTAGATCGACATGGAAACATTCGTGGCTTGGGCCGCAGTCCTCGTCGCCGAGGCTGCGGCTACCGTCGGAACAGTCGGAAAGGCAGTAGTCGCATGCGGTCATGAAGTCCCGCATGGCACTGGGGTCGCCAAGTCCAGAGAAATTCCAACGGAAGTCGGGCTCGTCATCTTCCTCGGACCCCGAGGGCCCGTAGGTCGAGACGTCCGTCAGCCGGTCCCAGGGTGACCGCACACGAAACCCCAGAGGGTTTGGACTCGCCTCTACGAGAGTGTCCGCCAAAGTGAAGCCGCTTGGCGGGTCGAGGCTGAATCCAAAAGGCGTGAGATGGGAATCGGTCGGTACCTCTTGGTCGACGGGCGGTGATGAAGTCACATCGGGGACTGACTGCACCGTCGTCTCAGGTACGAGGGTGACGTCCAGCAAGCCTTTCGCGAGCATGCTAGCGTCGTCCGTTGGCTCGGGATTGGCATGTTGCGGGGAGACGGCGCTCGTCTTCGTCTCAAACGCGAGGTCGATGCCCGACGTGCCCCCCGTTGCGGCGCTGGCGCCGTCGACTCGCTCGACAGCCGACGAGACGCTGCCTCCTGCTTGGCCTTGGTTGCCCCGCCTCCTCCTCCATTGGCGGGGGAGAGGACGGGGTGAGCTCGAATGTTGTTCTTCCACCACGCGGGGAAGACGTCGTCGATTCCGCCGCCGGCGGGCGGGCTGTCGGCCGCTATTGTCGCTGCCGCACGGCGGTGAAAGGAGTATCATGTCGTAGCTGCCGTCAAGGGACATGAACTCAAGACTCCCGAAACGGAGCACCGTCCCGGGCCGGAGAGGTTGCTGGAGACTGCCCATCTGGAGCTTGACGGGAAGCAGTTCGTCAACACGCAGCAGGCCCCTACCTGGCGCGCCAACTGTCGGCGTTTCGAGACCGGGGGGTCCCTGGGCCGACGAGTGAAATGTCGCTGCGTGCCCCAACCCAGATGGGTCGGCGCGAGGCCGAGCGCGAAGGGGGGAGAAAGGTGGCCGGAGACGGGCGTGAGAGAGGTGGAAATCCTGCGGCCTTCGTGTTCGTCCCACGCCCAGGTCGGGTGCGCTTGCAGTAGGGGGTTACAAGCGTCCACGCGGGTGAGGGAGCGAGCGGCCTTACGCGAGCGCCTGTCTCGTCCTCGTCCCCGCGCGGCCAACCCTCTGTAAGAGGGACCTGGTCCTTCCTTTTATAGGTGCAAGGAGAGGATCCAGGTGTACAATGGAGGGTGTAGCAGAGTGCTACGTGTCTAGCGGAGGAGAGCTAGCACCCTAAGTACACGCCGTCGTGGCAGCCGGAGAGGTTTTGGCACCCGGTTGGTGTGATGTCGTGGCCGTCGGAGGAGCGCCGGAGCCTGGTGGAGGGTCAGCTGTCGGGGCTGTCGAGTCCTTGCTGACGTCCTCTTGCTTCCGTAAGGGGGCTGAGAGCCGCCGTCGTCAGGGAGCGTGCGGGGCACCATCATTGCCTATCTGGTGGAGCGAGCCAGATGGGACATCGGTCTTGTTCCCCGTAGCCTGAGTCAGCTTGGGGTAGGGTGATGATGGCGCCTCCTGTCGACGTGGTCGGTCCGCGCCCTAGGTTGGGCGATGTGGAGGCTCCTCCGAGGTCGAGGTTGAGTCTGTCTTCCATGGCCGAGGTCGAGTCCGAGCCCCTGGGTTGGGCGAGGCGTAGACCGTCAGCTAAGGCCAGGGCTGAGTCCGAGCCCTGGGTCGGGCGGAGCGGTGTTCGTCGTCTTCCGGGGCTAAGCCCAAGTCCGAGCCCTGGGTCGGGCAGAGCGGAGTTCGCCGTCTTCCGGGGCTTAGCCCAAGTCCGAGCCCTGGATCGGGCGGAGCGGAGTTTGCCGTCTTCCGGGGCTTAGCCCGAGTCCGAGCCCTGGGTCGGGCGGAGCGGAGCGGAGTTCGTCGTCTTCCGGGGCTGAGCCCGAGTCCGAGCCCTGGGTCGGGCGAAGCGGAGCTTCCTATGGTGCATGTGGCCAGGCCTGACTGCCTGTCAGCCTCGCTCTGTCAAGTGGCACTGCAGTCGGAGCGGCGCAGGCGGCGTTGTCTTTCTGTCAGGCCGGTCAGCGGAGCGGCGAAGTGACGGCGATCACTTCGGCTCTGTCGACTGAAGGGCGCGCGTCAGGATAAAGGTGTTAGGCCACCTTTGCATTAAATGCTCCTGCGATTTGGTCGGTCGGCGCGGCGATTTGGTCAGGGTTGCTTCTTGGAGAAGACAGGGCATCGGGCGAGCCGGAAGTATGTTCGTCGCTGAAGGGGGGCCTCGGGCGAGACGGAGGTCCTCCGGGGTCGGCTGCCCTTGTCCGAGGCTAGGCTCGGGCGAGGCGTGATTGAGTCCCTCGAATGGATCGATCCCTGACTTAATCGCACCCATCAGGCCTTTGCAGCTTTATGCTGATGGGGGTTACCAGCTGAGAATTAGGAGACTTGAGGGTACCCCTAATTATGGTCCCCGACAACTGTGTACATTGGATCCAGTCCGCACCATGTGGAATGGAGTGTCACTGCTGTTGGGCACAGATTCAAAGACACTTGCCAAGTCGACGCCTGCAAGGCATTGAGGGCCCTGTGTTAGATCTATGAAGAAGTGGCCGACACACTGCTCAGATTCTTTCCGCCCTTTCAGAGAGACCGTCCCGTTTGGATGGCCAGGATGCGTGCATTGGAAGGGAAGCAGCTGCTTGAGGATGACCCCACAGTCGTGTACCTCACTGCATACCTGCTCACCCTTGATGCACAGTATGATTTCTTGGCTCGGCACCACCATCAGATGATTGCTCGAGCAGAAGATGCAGAGAAGCTCAACCGTAAGCTCCATGTGGATCTCACCACAGCTCAAGCCCGTGTAGCTGCCTTGGAAAGTCGTGAAGTCATTGCTGTTGAAGCCCTGAAGCAAGCCAAGGATGAGCATGTCCAGAAGTTGATGGAGGCCTACTTGGTCACCCATAACCAACGTAGAGCCCTGCGGATCCAAGAGCCCGCTTCATCCAACCCAGTTCAACCCAGGAGAGCTGAAGATCCCCAGATTCTTGAAGGTCACCCTATCTCTATCAGAGGAGAGAAGAAGGCTTGGGAACTCCCGGAAGGAGCCATAGTCTTGGAAGGAATTCCAGTCTTCCCTCAGGCTATGAATAAGAAAGAGCACCCCGAGTCCTCCCAAGATCCCCTGCCAGAGTTTGTTTGAGCCCCTTACCATGAAGAAGATTCCAGCACCATCCCGTGAAGCAAAGGAAGGAGCTGCAAGCACCCCGCTAGCACCGCCGCCCTCTGAGGAACTACAAGAGCTAGTCCACCTTGAAGAAGAATTCGACCCCGGGTTGCCAGCTCAGTCACCGCCAGAAGAAGTCATCAACATCAGCTCCCTCTTGACCCATCCAGGAGATATCTCAGATTGAAGTTGTGCGCCAGCCTTGCCAGAAGAGAAGCTGCCAGATCTGAGTTAGTTATACCCAGTCCTCTGCGTGCATTGGGTAGTGAAGTTTTTCTTCACTTTGCTAGAGCCCTGCGTGTATGAGAGGTAATCGTGTAGACTCGTGTTTTGCAAAACTCTAATTGTGTGGCCCCCTAGGGCATTTCAAAATGAATTTCGCTTGATGTTTTCTCCTCTTTTGAGTGCATATGGGATGCTTTAACGTTAGTGCTCATAAGTCCTGGTAAGCATAGTCCTCAATTCAGGAGCTGAGCAATAGTAGTTATGCTTAGCCCCCGAATCTGAGTAGTCCGTGCTTTGGAAAAACTCTATTCTTCCCTTATTCAAAACATTTGATTTGTTTGTGCTTATCATTGCTGAGCTTGTGTGTTTTCTTTTCGTTTTTCTTAAAAAGGTTTTCTCTAAAAAAACATAGATCACAAATTAGAGTTAATCCTTACCTTATGCTTCCATTCTCATCTTAACCCATCTGAAGAGAAAAGCACCTTACCCAAGAAGATACCGGGAAGCTTACCCTTGAAGCCTGGAATAAGCTACAGAAGAAACCAGTCCAGTCGCTCAGTTAAAAGGACCGACCATGAGAATCAAAGCACTGCCCCTGAGTCAAAGTAAACAGAAAAAGAGGACAGGAGTTATTACCATACAGAGAGGCAAAGATTCTTGGAACCAGAGACCACAAACATCAGGGTCATCGACCCCACCACTCACCCGTGCCCCCCGCACGCGTGCCCGCCTCCATGCGCACTACCGCCACCCATGCCCCCTTTGCAGCGCACCACCACTGTCCCACCCCCTTTTGCAGCGCACCCATCGTCGCCATTACCGCCAGCAACACCGCCCCCCTCTCCATCGCACCTGTTGCCTCGTGTCACCTGCTCCATCATCACCACTCCGCACCCGAGCACCACCTCGCATACTGGTCGCCTATAAAACCTCCCACACCAACTCCCTCAGTTCCCATCCCAAGCAAAACACTCCAGATAAAACCCCCTCTGCCAAATCGCAAGAACCCCATTTCCCACTCCCTCGCCCCTAAGATCACAATGCATGGTGATTCTTGGGTTGAAGACTGTTGTACATGGTTCATAGTCTTTGGCTTCCTCCTCTGTATGATGGTAATACTCTTTGATAGAATCCTCCAGTGGGAAGAGCAAAGAGAAAGAAAGGGTCAGTGAAAAGAAGATAGTGAAGAGAAGATAAGAAGAAGGTTCTCCCAGAATCAACCCTGTGTCAGTCATCTCCCTGCAGCTAGCTCGAGCAACAACAGCAGAAGAAGGATCCGTAACACCCTTGTTATGAGGTACTTCACGGAGTTCAAATCCCCAAGATTCAAGAGTTCTACCCTCATTCTTTTTAAGTGGGGTAGTATTCAAGTAAAGGTTCCTGCTATGGAGAAAAAAAAAGAAGAATGCCTGTAGCAAGCCTGTGGAGGACCCAATCATCCAAGCATATAAGTTTCTGGATGAGAAGTGATCACCCAAGTTTTGTTGATGAAGCAACAGAAGACTAATCAAGGAAGGAATCCATGTGGATAAGTTCGCAAGAAGAAGGTTTGTGTGTTGGCATCGATGCTTCTTCAATGAGCTAGCTGCCAAGCAAAAGCTAGAAACCTGAAGATGATCTTTGAGTAGCCAGAATCAGCGTTTGCAATCAGCAACTAGATGCCCCTCAAAGGCCAGATTTTGTTGAAGTTCCATCTCCTCGAAGAGTCTGCAAAGTGAAGATACGTAGCTGAAGTAAAGCTATACCCATAACCCTTCTAAGCCGAATCTCGAGGACGAGATTCCTTTTAAGTGGGGTAGATTTGTAGCATCCCAAAAATTCAAATTCTGAAATATTCTCAAACTTGCTCTAAATTCAAAATGAATTTCAAATTTTGTTTCAAGATGTTTGTTTGCAAGTTGATATCAACAAGTAAAATATAGTGGTCCATATTCTCTCTAAAATCCTCCTCAAAATATCCTACAAATATTTCCCCAGTGATCACCCTCAAACTCTTTCAGAAATACTACCCAAATATTCCACCGATATATCTCCAAGTATTTTCTTCCTAAGAAATACCTTCAGAATCATTTTTCAAGCCACCACAAATATTTTCTTCAGAGGCCCCCATCGCCTAGTCGTCGAAGTGTTTGGAAACGCGACAACCTACAGCGGCTCGGATCCCGATGCCTGCTGCTTCTCTACAGGGCGACGGTATGAAGATAGTGACAGCAACAACAAGGTGTGTTTCCCCGTTCCTCCCAGTAGATCAGTAGATCAGATCTAAATCATCAAGGTTTTGATTTCAGTTACGGATTGGTATTCTAGGGACTTAGGAATCGATCCTAGACAGAATAGATTCCCGTTACTATTCATCGATCATCCGATCACCCCAAATTTCAACTACTCATCCATCATGCTGTCCAGTCCACCTAAGACCAGCCAGACCCATATTCCAGTTATACAAACTCCGGTGACTGTGATTTTCCTTCCAGTGGGAACTTCCTATCTGGTCACCCATCCTAGGTTTCTCCAAGTTGAGCACGCTTAACTTGAGATTCCTTCGAACCAGGCTTCCAAACTCAGATTCCAATAATTCTCGTTTCTAAATTCTTATCAAACTATTCCCTATCCAACCATGTCATCCCTTAAGCATGGTTCATATTCCAGAAAACTCCCAAAATACTCTCGTCCCATATTCTGCCTATAACTCTCCTGTTCATACTAAGTCAGACGATTCATTCGTCACTATTCTCACCAACAGTGAACTTCACTGTGCTACACCACGTACACCCAGCTATAAATACACCCAACTACCCTCTCCCTCTCCACACACACTCAACACCCTCAGCCAAGGAAAACACCCCACCCACTCAGTTACTCCGCTCTGCCGGCTACACGCATAGTGTCGCTTCGCCTCCAGTCCACCCTTCTGTTATCGGAGCGTTCGTGTCGTCTCGTGGAGGCCAGATCTGCAAGTCTACGCCAGGCGGTGGAGCCAGAAGCCAGTTCCATGAGCTCTCCTCCCCCTTCACCGAATAAGCACGGCAAGCTCACTGGATCCCTTTGATGCATAAATTACCTATGATTTTTCAACCACAACTCTCAGCCTGTTATTTTATGCATGATATGATTTTGAGACAAGTTATTATGGCCACCCAAGCCGCTTGCCGCAATCAATCCTTAATATATTTGTTACAAATGATTTGAGAAAAGGTGTGAGTTTTTCAAAAGAAAATGCTTTTCAAAATGTGTATGATGAAGGGTTTTCACCCTTATCACCTTTGAGTAGGGATGATCAGGGACTCCCTGGTTTAGGGGAGGGCCTAAGGTGATGGCTCAGCTGGTTTAGGCGTGAGCAGAAGGATTGTCCCCTCGTATAAGGACCGGTTTGTCATCTTTCACTACATGTACTCATGATAAGTACAACCACTCGAGACTGTGTGGGCAGTCACTCAATCTGAACTCGTACGGTCCAACCCTAGTGTTATGAAGGCTGGGGAGCACCGAGAGGATAAGGAGGGGGAATGTTTTGTCCGGTTTGGACATGGCGGTGGCCTGACTCCTTCCGGTATAACCGTTAAGGTTAGGACGTGCAAGGGAAGAAAGAGATTCGGATTCGGATCTCACTGATCATGAGATCGCAGAGCCGGACTAGTGGGTAAAGTGTACATCTCTGCGCAGAGTTTGAAAACCTATTCGAATAGTCTGTGTCCACAGGAATGGACGAGTCTGGTATGGTATGGCAATTAATGTTTTGTTTTCAAAAAGGGTGCGTTTGAGAAAAATGGCTTTTAAAAGGTCCGGCGGTTGAGCCGTGAGCTATGGTGGACGGGAAGTCCAGTAGCTATTTTTGAAAAGGAAAACCAGTGGGAAACTGCTGAGATACCTGGATGGTTTAGTCCAGGGGATTTTATTATAATACTGAAAAACTTCCTGCTCCTTTTGGAGAGGATGCGCTTTGCAAAATACAAAATGTTTTTCAAAACAACCCTGCATAAAATATTGTTGTTTCTGCAAAATATCCTGAGCTCCACATATTCCATGCATTATATTTGATTTCCCCATTCCGCGGGTGAAGGTGGGCTGCTGAGTACGTTTGTACTCACCCTTGCTTATTTGTTGTTTTTCAGAAAAAGGAGATCGGGTAAGAGTTACGACTGTTCCCAACCTTGCCTGTGGCTGTTGGACCGCTGATTTGCTTCACTGCGTATATCGGGCTGCTTCAGCCCCACTCTGATGATATGTCCCGAGTTGTGGACCAACTCTTAAAGTTGTTCACCACCTTTATAGGTTTGTCGTTTAAGCAGATCTGTAATCATCTGATGTATAAATGTGTTTACTAGCCTCCTGGGACTAGTAATTGTGTCACATTTGAGTCCCAGAGGATTGGGGACGCTTCAGACGACCTAGTCAAGGCCTTCGCTGGAAATTTCCAAGGTATGTACATACGCCCTACGAGAGTACATCCGGCGGTTTTCAAAGCAGCGCACCGAGCTACCCAACATCACCGACTCGGACGTCATTGGGGCATTCCTCGCCGGCACCACTTGCCGAGACCTGGTGAGCAAACTGGGACGCAAGACTCCCACCAAGGCGAGCGAATTGATGGACATAGCCACCAAGTTCGCCTCTGGTCAGGAGGCGGTCGAAGCTATCTTTCAGAAGGACAAGCAGCCTCAGGGAAGACAGAAGGAAGACGCCCCCGAGGCGTCCGCCCCGCGTGGCACGAAGAAGAAGACCAGGAAGAAGGCGCAAGCAAAACGCGACGCCGTTGACGCGGATCTCGTCGCTGCTGCCGAGCACAGGAATCCTCGGAAGCCTCCCGGAGGGGCTAACGTGTTCGACAAGATGCTCAAGGAGTCGTGCCCCTATCACAGGGGTCCCGTCAAGCACACCCTTGAAGAATGCGACATGCTCCAGCGTTACTTCAACAAGGCCGGACCCTCGGCAAAAGGTGGCAAGGACCAAGGCAACAACAAGAAGGGGGGCGACAAGGAAGAGGAGTTCCCAGAGGTCCACAACTGCTTCATGATCTACGGTGGGCGAGTGGCGAACGTCTCGGCTCGGCACCGCAAGCAGGAGCGCCAGGAGGTCTGCTCGGTGAAGGTAGCGGCACCGGTCTACCTAGACTGGTCCGACAAGCCCATCACCTTCGACCAAGGCAACCACCCCGACTGCGTACCGAGCCCAGGAAGGTACCTGCTCATCGTCGATCCAGTCATCGGCAACGCTAGGCTCACCAAGGTCCTCATGGATGGAGGCAGCAGCCTCAACATCATCTACGCCGAGACCCTAGGGCTCTTGGGGGTCGATCTGTCCACGATCCAGGACGGTGCGGCACCCTTTCACGGGATTGTCCCCGGTAAGCGCGTCCTGCCCCTTGGGCAACTCGATTTGCCCGTCTGCTTCAGAACTCCCTCCAACTTCTGAAAGGAAACCCTCACGTTCGAGGTGGTCGGGTTCCGAGGGACCTATCACGCGGTGCTGGGAAGACTGTGCTACGCCAAGTTCATGGCCGTCCCCAACTACACATACCTCAAGCTCAAGATGCCAGGCCCCCAACGGAACCATCACCATCGGATCCACGTACCGCCACGCTTACGAGTGCGACGTGGAATGCGTGGAGTATGCCGAGGCCATCGCCAAGTCCGAGGCCCTCATGGCCGACCTAGATTGCCTCTCCAAGGAGGCGCCAGATGCGAAGCGCCACACCGGCAACTTCGAACCGGCCGAGGCGGTTAAGTCCGTCTCCCTCGACCCCAGCAACGACGCCGGCAAGAAAGTCAGGATCGGCTCCGAGCTCGACCCCAAATAGGAAGCAGTGCTCGTCGACTTTCTCCACGCAAACGCCGAAATTTTTGCGTGGAGTCCCTCGGACATGCCCGGCATACCGAGGGATGTCGCCGAGCACTCGATGGACATCCGAGCCGGTGCCCGACCCGTGAAGCAGCATCTGCGCCGTTTTGATGAAGAAAAGCGCAGAGCCATAGGCGAGGAGGTCCACAAGCTAATGGCTGCACGGTTCATCAAAGAGGTATTCCATCCATAATGGTTAGCTAACCCTGTGCTGGTAAAGAAGAAAGGTGGGAAATGGAGGATGTGCGTAGACTACACTGGGTTGAATAAAGCATGTCTGAAGGTTCCCTACCCTCTGCCTCGCATCGGTCAAATTGTGGACTCCATTGCTGGGTGCGAAACCCTGTCATTCCTCGACGCCTATTCAGGCTATCACCAAATCAAGATGAAAGAATCCGACCAGCTCGCGACTTCTTTTATCACACCTTTTGGCATGTATTGTTATACTACTATGCCATTTGGCTTGAGGAATGAAGGTGCAACCTACCAAAGGTGCATGAACCATGTGTTAGGGGAGCACATCGGCAGAACGGTCGAGGCTTATGTCGATGACATCGTTGTCAAAACAAGGAAGGCCTCCGACCTCCTCTCCGACCTCGAAGTAACTTTCGGGTGCCTGCGTGCAAAGGGCGTAAAACTCAATCCCGAGAAGTGTGTCTTCGGAGTCCCCGAGGCATTCTCCTGGGGTTCATCATCTCCGAATGAGGCATCGAGGCCAACCCGGAGAAAATCGCGGCCATCACAAACATGGGACCCATCAAAGATTTAAAAGGAGTACAAAGGGTCATGGGATGCCTTGCGGCTCTGAGCCGCTTCATCTTGCGCCTTGGCGAGAAAGGATTGCCCTTGTACCGCCTCTTAAGGAAGGCCGAGCGCTTCACTTGGACCCCCGAGGCCGAAGAAGCCCTCAGAAACCTTAAAGCGCTCCTTACTAATGCGCCCATCTTGGTGCCACCCGCTGCGAAAGAAGCCTTCTTGATTTACGTAGCCGCAACCACTTAGGTGGTCAGCGCCTCGATCGTAGTTGAGAGACGAAAAGAGGGGCATGCACTGCTCATCCAGAGGCCGATCTACTTCATCAGCGAGGTGCTGTCCGAGACCAAGATCCGCTACCCACAAATTCAGAAGTTACTGTACGCAGTGATTCTAACACGGCGAAAGTTGCGACACTACTTCGAGTCTCATCCGGTGACTGTGGTGTCATCCTTCCCCCTGGGAGAGATCATCCAGTGCCGAGAGGCCTCGGGTAGGATAGCAAAATGGGCAGTGGAACTCATGGGCGAAATACTTTCATTCGCTCCTCGGAAGGCCATAAAATCCCAAGTCTTAGCAGACATCCTGGCTGAATGGGTCGACACCCAATTGCCGACAGCTCCAATCCAGGCCGAACTTTGGACCATGTACTTCGATGGGTCGCTTATGAAAACCGGAGCAGGTGCTGGCTTGCTCTTCATCTCGCCCCTCGGGAAACATGTGTGCTACGTTATACGCCTCCATTTTCCAGCGTCAAACAACGTGGCCGTGTACGAGGCTTTGGTTAATGGGTTGCGCATCACCGTCGAGCTAGGGGTTCGGCGCCTCGACGCTCGTGGCGACTCGCAGCTTGTTATTGACCAAGTCATGAAGAACTCCCACTGCCGCGATCGAAAAATGGAGGCCTACTGCGACGAAGTTCAGCGCTTGGAAGATAAGTTATACGGGCTAGAACTCAACCATGTTGCTCGACGGTACAACGAGACTGCGGATGAGCTGGCTAAAATAGCCTCGGGATGAACGACGGTTCCCCCGGACGTCTTCTCTAGGGACATATATCAACCATCCGTCAAACTCGACGACGCGCCCGAACCCGAGGTAACCTCGGCCGCCAAGGGTGAGGCCCTGCGCGTCGAGGGAGAGCAGAATGGGGTTACGCCAAACTAGAATTGGTAGACCCCGTACCTGGAATATCTCCTCCGAGGAGAGCTGCCCCTCGACAAGGCCGAAGCTCGGTGACTGGCTCGGTGCGCCAAGTCGTTCGTTTTACTGGGTGATGAAAAAGAGTTGTACCACCGCAGCCCCTCAGGCATTCTCCAACGATGCATATCCATCGCCCAAGGACAAGAGTTGTTACAAGAAGTACAATCAAGGGCTTGCGGTCACCATGCAGCACCTCGGGCCCTCGTGGGAAATGCTTTCCGACAAGGTTTCTACTGGCCGACCGCAGTGGCCGACGCCACTAGGATTGTGCGCTCCTGCCGAGGGTGTCAATTCTACGCGAGACAGACGCACCTGCCCGCTCAGACCCTGCAAACAATACCCATCACCTGACCATTTGCCGTGTGGGGTTTGGACCTCGTCGGTCCCTTGCAGAAGGCACCTGGGGGCTTCACGCACCTGCTGGTCGCCATCGACAAATTCTCCAAGTGGATCGAGGTCCGACCCTTAACCAGCATTGGGTCCGAGCAGGCGGTGGCGTTCTTCACAAATATCATCCATCGCTTTGGGGTCCCAAACTCCATCATCACCGACAATGGCACGTAGTTCACTGGGAAAAAGTTCCTGGACTTCTACGAAGACCACCACATCCGTGTGGACTGGGCCACCGTAGCTCACCCAATGACAAATGGGCAGGTGGAGTGCGCCAATGGCATGATTTTGCAGGGACTAAAACTGAGGATCTACAACGACCTCAACAAGTTTGGCAAGCGGTGGATAAAAGAACTACCCTCGGTGGTTTGGAGTCTGAGGACAACGCCGAGCTGGGCCACAGGTTTCACGCCGTTCTTTCTAGTCTATGGGGCCGAGGCCGTCCTACCCATAGACTTAGAATACGGTTCCCCAAGGACAAAGGCATACGACGACCGAAGCAACCAGACCAGCCGAGAAGATTCATTGGACCAGCTAGAAGAGGCTCGGGACGTAGCCTTACTACACTCGACGCGGTATCAGCAGTCTCTGCGACGCCACCACGCCCGAAGGGTTCGGCCCCGAGGCTTCCAAGTGGGAGACTTGGTGCTTCGGCTACGACAAGACGCCCGAGGGCGCCACAAGCTTACTCCTCCCTGGGAAGGGCCGTTCATCATCGCCAAGATTTTGAAGCCCGGGACATACAAGCTGACCAACGAAGAAGGCGAGGTCTACAACAACGCTTGGAACATCCAACATCTACGTCGCTTCTATCCTTAAAATGTTTCAAGTCGTTCATGTATCTCGCTTTCTTTACATGCATAAATAAAGTCTAACCATCAAGGAAGGATCAGCCTTGCCTCGGCAAAGCCCGACCCTCCCTCGGGGGCTAGAAGGGGTGAACCCCCTCTGCGTCAAAATTTTCCTCGGAAAATTTTTCTACCAAAATGACTTTCGTGCTTTTCGACTATATCGATAACGAAATCCTAAAAACGACGAGAGGAACACGTAAACGACAAGCCGACCGAGCCGAGGGACTCCTACGCCTCCAGGATACGGATACCTCACTCATCACCTTCCGCGAAAAGTAACTCACGCTCGGACAAGTGATTCTGCTACCGACGAACAAGTCCTAACGCACGAAACGAGAGGAAAGAAAACACAGCTTTATAATCCGACAATAAAAATGTTTAGGCCTCGGCGACCGCAAAAAACATACGTATACTTAAAACAAACTGTTCCTGCAGGCTCAGACATCGGCAGGGGGAGGAGCAGCACCCTCGGCGTCGTTTCCACCCTCGGCAGAATCTGGCCCGACCTCAGACGGTGACACGGGCGGAAGGATCTCCACCTCAAAGGAGGAAGCCAGCGCCGCGCTTGGACCCTCGACAGCCGCGTCAAGCCTCTGGACCTCGGCTAAGGCGGCCTCCTCTTCGTCAGGTAAGCAGTACCCTTCGCTGATCCGCTCCAGATCCACGTCGTAGTGGGAGGCGAGGACGGCGAAGGCCCGCCTAACGCCGTGGTGCAGCGCCCCGCGGAGTCTTTTACGCACATGGCCGCCCAAGCCCCGCAGGTGACTCTGGGGAGAGCTACCCGAGGGGACGTCGTCGAGGCCAAAGGCCCGGCAGAAGGCCGAGATAGCCTCGGACATGGCCACGCGGTCGGCCTCCTTCTGCTTAGCCGCCTCGGCAAGTGCCTTGCAGTTCCTGACGGACTCGTTAAGAGACGTCTCGAACCCTGTAGACGGCCGGACAACGTTCTTCAGACACAAGGTGAAGAATGGAGATAAAAACAAGGTCGTAAAGCGGACAAAACAGACCTTCGGTCCGGGCGCGCTGCTGTGAGGCGATAGCTTGGGCGTGCCTTTCGACTGCGTTGATAACAGAATCCTAAAGACGAGCGAGAGAGACCTTGAACGGCAAGGCCGACCGTGCCGAGGGACTCCTACGCCTCCGAGATACGGATACCTCACTCGTCACCTTCCGCGAAAGGTAGCTCACGCTCGAATAAGTGATTCTGCTACCGACGAACAAGTCCTAATGCTCGAAACAAGAGGAAAGAAGCACGGCTTTATACCCAAATGTTCAGGCCTCAGCAGCCACAAAGAACAAACACACATACTTAGGGTAACTATGGTATCTAGACTTAGACGTCGGCAGCGCCCTCGGCGCTTTTCCCGACCTACGACAGACGTCTTAGTAATTGAAGCAATTACATTTTGCTCTCAGGAAAATACCAGTACATTCCCTTACAAACGAGACTCCAGCTCCATTCCCACAGGAATGAACTACCTCCACACCAGAGGGGCTGCGAGATAACAAACTCCAAGCGGCTCGCTGTAACACCTCAGGTGTTACTTAGGGTTTTCACTTAAGACTACACAAGCCAAGCCCATCATCACATGTGGTTGAAATAGAGCAAAGCACCCCAAACTTGGAACTCAAGGTCCTAAGAAAGTGCAACCCATCTTAGATATCATACCCTAACTTATCATGCACATATAATGGGGAGATTTGCCCAAACCCTAATTCAAACCCCTTTGGACAAGTGAAGCACTACAAGTAAGTATGACCAAAAGGTTATGAAAACCCCATGATCATGACTTGGGCCATTTATAAAAGTTGTAGTACCCTTAATACCCTACAAATAATAGTAAGTAAGTGACCCCAAAAAGAATTCAGGAAAGCCCCAAAAGGTTCACCAAAGGGGTGAGCACAAAAGAAAAATCAGGATTTTTTCTAAGTCCAAAACCAACCCTTGGCCAAAGATCACACATGTTCACCCTCATTCAAACTTCAAAACAATTTGACCCAATTGACAAAGTGGCGCCAAATTACCTCTAAAATACCCTGGAGAAAGTTGACCCCTACCCTAAGTCGTTTGACACGACTTGGCATAGCTTTTGTCCCAGTTTGGACAGCTATGACATAGGCAACTTCTCACCCCTCTATCTCCCTACCCCGACCGTATCTTGGCTTGGAACTCACATAAAAAAGGTAGGATATGGTGCAGGGAAGAGACCGTACACAGTGGTTTTGCCAAGATATGCACGCTAAGGTGCTCAAATCCGTCGTTGAACCATGGCAGAAGCAAGCTCCCACGTGTTCGACGCGGGCTGACACTCGGGGGCGCGCTCAGAGCACGCCCGTGCGCGAACTCCCGCGCGCCCGCGGCCGCTTGTGACCACGCCCGCGCCACGGCTATAAAGCCCGTCCCAGAGCCCGGCTGTCTTCCCCGTTGCATCCTTTGCCCCGCGCCAAACTCCCCGGAGCTCGCCCATAGCTCCAGCGACCTCTCCGCGACCCGCCAGAGCCGCCCGAGGACGAACCATTCCCTGTCCTCCTCCGCTCGATCCAAGCCCCTAGGTAGCTTCCCTGGGAGGCCGTAAAGCTTGCCAAGGCTTAAACCGAGGACCCTCGCCACCGGAAAAGCGCAATCGTGCTCGCCGGAGTTCAGAACCCTGCCGGCGCATGTGGACCGGGTAAGTCTCTGCGCCATTTTCCGATTCAATGTACAGATAGCCTCTACGTCACCCCGTGGAGCTCACCGTGCCGCCTAATCGAACTAGATCGTCGTGGTTAGGCCGGAGCTCTCACCGCCGACGAGATCACCCGCCTGCGCACGTGGACCGGCCGATTCCGGCCACCTCCGCCGTCGAGCCGTACACCGCTGTGACCGCCAGGACCACCCGGAGCGAACCCCGCCCCTCGCCGGACCTCTCTCGCCGCCGGTAAGCCGCGCCACCCTTTTCTTTTCCGCGGGTACTGTTTAAACCTGGGGAGGGACCGCGGGGGAGAAGAAGAAAAGGCTAGGGGGTTTTGTGCATTGTCAGTGACTCGGGGGAATAGTAGCGTAGGGGTATAACTGAGAGGATTAGTTTAAAAAGAACCCAGGGTCTTCGGTGCAAAGTGGTTTTTCCAGGAAACCTTTTTATTAATCTGATTTAAAATTCAAACAGAACTTGAATAATTCATATCTTCTGTTTGGTTCACTCAAATCGAGTCAAACCAATTTTGCCAGATCTTAAATAATGTAAACTACTTAAGAAAAATATAAAATCCCTAAGTGTTGCAGAAAACTTTAAGGTTTTGATTTAAATATTGATTTAGCCAAAAGATAAATAATAGGAGGAAAATAGTTGCACTGTTAGACTGAGGTTAAGAAAAATTGGAGAAGCACCTAATCACTTTCTAACTTGTTTAAAAATAATAAACCCCTCTGTACAACCAGTTAAGATAGAGTTTACTATTTAAATTCTTTTTAGCCTAAAGTTAGAGAAAATATTAATGGAGGTTTAAATAAAGAACCAGGGAACACCCATATTTTTTGTTAGTCTACTTATTCAGTATAGTTCACTAGAAAAATTTATTACACCCTGGTTTAGTATAAAATATTTGGGATACCTTTTATTTTAAGAAAACAAGGAAAACTTAGAAAAACCCTAGAAAAATAACCCCAAAGTGAAAACACCCCAAACCTTGGGATAATTAATGTTTTGTTATTAAAAACATAGGAAAAATAGGAAATCTGCTGTTTGACATTTTTCAAATAACAAGATAGTAGAAAGTGCCTTTTGACATTAAGCTTTAGAAAATCACAACTAAATAACCACCAATTAACCTTCTGTGATTTTTGGCACAGAAGCATGTTATTACTGTTAGATACCAGCAAAAATGACCTTTAGGACAGAACCCACCCCTAGTTAAGAGTTGTAGTGCAAAGTGACCCCCTTTGCCCAACTTTTGTTCTTTTTGTCCAGGGCATACTCTATTTATTCTGGACCTCAAATTCATAGGACAGACTACAGTGGCCAATAGTAACCCACTGTAATTTTTACAAAATGTTTGGAAAAAGTTAAACCACTATTGTAGTTCAAACCCACACTAGAATTAATAGATAGAAAATGTAAAAGGGAAATTAATAGTGGAGATTAATGTCACCCTAAACCAACCAGCAAAACCCTTTTTAAATTCCCCACTAAAATATATAAGGGAATTGCAAATCCACTACGCTTATCCTTAACAAAACCCAAACCTAGAGTGATAAGCATAAACCACTAGAAGCCACGTATGACCAAGAAACCCTAAGTCACTAACTAACTTAGTTTTTCTTCCTTTAGCATAATGTTTACTAAATCCTGCATAATCATGGCATGCATATTCTTATTCATTGCATTCGATAGATTGCAACCTCGCTGACGGAGAGTACGTCCTCATGCCGGAGCAAGGAGCTGCTCAGGAGGTAGCCCCGGATCCAGCACCAGAGCCTGCACCAGAGGATCTGCCTGCCCCAGCTTTGGAAGGTAAGCCCCAGTTTTATGCATAACCTATTTATTATGCTATTTTACTACACTTAATGATTGTAGGCTTGAATGTGCACTTAAGTGTAGGAGTTGTTTGAAACCCTAGTTGCATGATCTCAGGAATCCTTTTGTGATGGATACTAGTATGCTAGGTCGAGTAGCTGCTTTATTAATTAGGGATCTTGGTAGAAGTCGAGTGATTTTTCTAGCACTCGCGCGAGGTCAGAAATTGGTTGTACCCACTTTCATATCATAATGATGCTGGTCTATGGACAACAATCTATGGGGATTGGTTGTCTACGAGATGGGAAAATTGGAATAAGGATTAACCTGCGGATACCTGTGTCAAGCGTTTGAACGTACTAAGCACATGCCGAGAAATATGGTAAATCGGTAAGCCTAGTACCTGAGTGAACCTGCCCGTAGATTGCCCTCCTCACGCGACCTGAGACGTGGTCTCCCATTCCGGTTATGGTGGGTACAAGTGCGGTCACTGCACGACGGCAGTCGGGGTCAGTGAGGCATTGTACGCCAAGGCGGAGAGCCCCTTTCTGTTGCCAGGGAATCGATGGGGACGGTTGATGTGTGTGAGGACGGAGTGCCTCGCCACGTCGTGTGTTTAGGTTTACCTTGCAAGGATAACAACTCGATTCGAATCGTCTGCTTCTCGCAGTTAATGAGACTGCTTGATCCATTGTAGTGCATTGAGTAACAAGTGGAAATGGGATGAGTTGACACAAGATATTGATTGCTAAATATGTTTGATACCATGAATGAGTAGATAGTACACATTTAGCCTTAAGAGAGTCACACTTAAACTTGACAAAGCTAAAACTTGATTTATAAACTCAGCTAGTGCTTTTGGCAACCAAACCCCACAGCCAAACAGCTGCATGTTTAGAGGTAGAGGAGTAGACTCCTCACACCGGGTAAGTCTAGCTGAGTATTAGTATACTCAGCCTTGTTTGTGGCATAATTTTTACAGGTTCTCTGGAGGACATGGTTGCTGGAGTGACTTGGTCGTCCATCTTGCCACCGGGTTGGACAGTCGAGTGGGATCCTGCCTCGGCTGAGGAGGAGCATGAGGAGTGATGGGACAAGCTTCCCCATCTCTCTGTTTACTTACTGTTAGTTTTATTCCGCTGCACTTCGAACAATGATGACTACTTTTGCTAAAACTCCGATGATGATGATGTAATAAGTTAATACTCCTTAATGTATGGTTTTATGCTTTATTGTATTTGCTCTGTGACTCACCATCGAGTGAGATTGTGGTACTTGATCCTGTCAGTGGCCTCGTCGGACTAGATCCGAGGGATTGACGGGTTATTTCCATTTAAGTGTGGTCTAGCCTTTGGGGTGGGACTTAGGCACTTAAGTTGGAATAATTCGGGTAGTTCTGCCACACTCGCCGGCGACCACTGCACCAGCAGCGACAACGACCTCCGCCTCGGGTGGCTAGACAGCTGCAGCGATTGCCTCAGGGCAAATGCTACTGCAAAAAGGCCCTCGCCCACGTCCCCCTACGAGGGACGAGAACCAGCCACTAAAGCCAAAGAGGCGGAGGTCCTGAGCGCAGGTGGCACTGACAGTCTCGTCGGCGGAGGCAACCGCTTCTGTAGGGGGAAGCCTCACCTATGGCGACCACCACCTCAGCACCGACGACAGCGGCCACCTGCCCACCAACACCGCACCGGCGAACGGCGGCCGCCCCAGCGTGCACCGGCAGGTCCTCACTACCGTCCTCGCCACAGGAGCGAGGACAAGACTGTCCCAGAACACGAACACCGCCCTCGCGGCGTACGACGTGTTGTGCGACCCCCCGGTGCAGCCGGCAGCGCAGGAAGGACCTGGACGTGACTAGCCCGCGCACGGCGCGACCGACACCCGTGCGGTGGGCGGGCAGCCACGCTCTGCCCCAGCGTTAGGAGGCGGCACCGGAAGCAGCACCAGAGCCGCTCAGGCCGGGGAGCCAGACACGCGGCAGCTGACAGCGCCACGGACGGCAAACGCCCTTCTCCCCTGAACGCTGAGGGAAGGAGCGGGCCGCTGCCCACGCGGAGGTGGGACCTAACTCGGCGGCTCGGCGCGCCCTCCTCCCCAACACGGATGATGAACATCCTTGAAGCTGAGGGCAGGGGGGAGGCCACGGCCCGGCTCGCTCTTCCCCACCACGAGGCCTACGGTCATCATCCTGGGTGACCGCCGGCGGGGGACTGCAGCCGGGCAGCCGAGCGATGACTGAAGAGCGCCAACCCCCACGAGGTCGTGCTCCTCCAACAGCAGCAAGAAGATGGCAGCATAGGTGCACCCCATCTGGGGGCTCGGAAGGTGGAAAGACGCGATGAATGCGAGGAGTGCGAAGGCATGGCTACCGCCCGGGGGATCGATCCCTTTTTAAAGGCAGATATCCTCACTCGCACCCCCAAGCGTCACGGGCAAAGTCTCCACCGACGTGCTCCAGGGTTCTCACCCTTCGACATGGGGGCTAGGTCCCACATGTCATACGAGCTGACCCGAAACGCGAAGAAGGCAAACCGCCGCACACGAAGCATGTAACCGCCCCGCGGTTATAATCACTACCTCATCCTCGCTGAAACCGACAGTCGAAAGGGCGGACTGCCACGCAAGAAGCATGCAACCGCACCACGGTTGTGCACCCTTTCGGCTTCGTCGCATCCGGCGGTCTAGCATGGAGGCCCAGGCCCACATGTCGTGTAACCGGCGCGCCGGTTACTACGTGCAAGGAAACCGCACCGCCACTTGCGCCAATACCGCGTCTTCTCGACTGCAGAACAGGTGTAGCGACTCGAGGCAGCCCCGCGCATGACCCAACAGTGCCAATTAAGTGCGACGGTCACGGGTGGGTCAGCCGCGGGAATAGGCACGACAGTTGATATGACCAAAGACGGGCCGACAATAATTATAGCAAGAGACATGCGGAAGCAGCGGTCCAATCACCTACAGGCTCACATCCTCTCCTGAAGCGGCAGAGGAGCCCTCTCCCACGGCATAAAGACGACGCACCCGTGTTCCGTTCCTCGAACGACTCGCACACGCGTAACAGACGCCCCGTGAATCACTCGTCCCATCGCATTAACTCCCTGGCAGGGCAAGCGACACCTCTGGCAGGCGAAGCGGGCGCCGTTTCACCTCCGTCATGATGACCATGTCAAAAAAGGTGCGCCACGTTATTTAAATTTATATCCTTTTCCTCTCTCTCTCTTACCACAGGGACCGGGAAAGGGGATATTTCGAAAAGGATCCTTCTCAGCGAAGGAAACTGGCCCCGAGCCCTCCTACTGATCAGGGGTTTGAAGGTTGCGCCATGCGGGGTTCGGCAACCGCCCCAGAGCACTCGGGCTCCGAGCCCTTTACTGATCAGGGGTTCGAAGGCTGGCCCCTCGGAAGGGTTTGACAGCCGCCCCAGAGCATGCAGAGTCAGGGATGACCCTGGGTACGTCTGTTACATGGCCGAGGCTCGGGCTACGCTCCCGAGGTACCCTAGGACATTTCCGAGACCAGCAGGAACAATTTGTAATGGAATCCCACCGGAGGGAGGCACCGAGCCCTTGGAGCCTATCAAATGGGTCCGGGTCCAGCAAATCACCTGCATGTACTTTTGGGGCGCGCCTCTAGGCCACTAGCCAACCCTTATCGAACGGGGCTCGGGCGTCCACTCGGATCACCCGTTAGCAACTCACTAGAAACGTCGTGTTCGGTTCCCTCCGAGGGTAACATGGTGCTTCCCCCCCCCTTCCTCCTTGCGGAAAGGCGACGAAGGGGCATACAATAAAAGTCAAGACGGTCCTTGATCGTTCTCTCGCTCCGTGCAGAGGCTCGGAGGCTGCTCTCGCACCAGGCTACGGCCAAATTGTTGACCACGTCAACAAACCAGCTTAAAAACTCGGAGCCTGACCGTGCACCCGGGCTATGGCCAGGCCGCATGAGGGAACAACAAGGCCGACCGAGGCATCACAAAAAGAATTAAGACCTCAGAGGAGTCAAACCACTCCTCCGAGGCCTCGGGGGCTACACCCGACGGTTGCGCTCATGCGCACCCATCGGAACAAAATATAACCGAGAAAGGCTGGTCCCCTTGCAAGAAAGCCGGCAGAACCTCCAAGCGAGTACCTACACTCCCTTCATGAGGGAACAACAAGCTGTCAGGTACCGTAATTAGGGGTACCCCCAATGCTCCTTAACCTGGCTGGAAAACATCTTCAGAACAAACTGTAAAGACTGATAAACACGGTTCAAGTCAAGGCCTCGTCTACCAAGGGACGCGATCTCATCCGAGCCCAGCCTCGGGCAAGAGCAGTAGTCCTGGACGGATTCACGCCTCGCCCGAGGGCATCCTCAGGCAGTGGGCGCACCCTTGGCTCGCCCGAAGCCAAGCTCGGGCAGACTTTGTCGTACAGCGACCTCGGCCAAATCGCCTTACCAACCGACTGTATCGCATGCGCATTTAATGCAGGGATCGCCTGACACCTTATCCTGACACGCGCGCCTCAGTCGGCAAGGTCGAAGTGACCGCAGTCACTTCGCCCCTTTTTGACTGTTCTGACAGGAAAACGGCGCTATTCACCCCGTTTCGACTACTGTGCCAACCACCAGGGTAAAACTGAGTCACGATCTCCCCCGAATTCAGCCTTGGGCGCAATAGGGAGCTCCGCCTCGCCCGACCTCAGGCCTCGGCCTCAGCCTCGGCCTCGGGAGAAGGTCTCCGCTTCGCCCGATCTCAGGCCTCGGCCTCAGCCTCGGCCTCGGGAGAAGGTCTCTTCCTCGCCCGACCTCGGGCTCGGACCGACCGCGCCATAGGGGATACATCATTACCCTACCCCTAGCTAGCTGCCTCAGGCTACGAAGGAACAAGACTGGTGTCCCATCTAGATTACTCTGATAACAGGTAATGATGGTTCCCCACATGCGTCCATGACGTCGGATTGTTCTCAACCCTCTTCGAAAGCAAAGAAACGTCAGCAGGACCCTGGGCCGCACCGTTAGCTACGCTTCTACAGGGCTCAAGCACTTCTCCGACAGCCACATTAGCACATATACAGGGCTCAGGCACTTCTCCGATGGCCACGTTAGCACATAGCTACACCCCCATTGTACAGCTGGGCCATCTCCTTGTATCTATAAAAGGGGATGTCCAGGGCCTTCCAAAGGGCGGTAGAAGAGAAAAGGCAAGGAAGAAGGGCGAACAGAGGCAGACGGAGTGGGAGAGACGCTAAGGAGGCTAACTCATACAGCTCACCTCAGGGCCAGACCCTCTCTCACTCTCTCTCTCTCTCGCTCTCTCTCTTGTGACGCTTGTAACCCCTACTACGAGCACCCCAGTGCAAGATAATATAAGCCTTGACCCCCTCTTGTGTTTCATCTTGCATCAACCCATCTGGGCAGGGACACGCAACGACAAATTCACTAGTCGGTTGACGGTCCTCGTGGGTCCGAAACGCCGACAAAGGTGGTCTACTACGAGACCGATTCTTCGTCACCCTCCACCTCCGGCTCGGAATCGGCATCCGCCACTTCTAAGCGCCACGAGCGCAAGAAGTATAGTAAGATGCCCCTTCGCTATCCTCATATTTCAAAACGCACTCCATTACTTTCCATCCCATTAGGCAAACCACCTATGTTTGATGGTGAAGATTATTCTATATGGAGTGATAAAATGAGGCATCACCTAACCTCACTCCACAAAAGCATATGGGATATTGTTGAGTATGGAGCGCAGGTACCAAAGAAGGGGGACAAGGATTATGATCCGGAGGAGGTCGAACAAATCCAACACTTCAACTCCCAAGCCACTACTATACTCCTCGCCTCTCTAAGTCGAGAGGAGTATAATAAGGTGCAAGGGTTGAAGAGTGCAAAGTAGATTTGGGACGTGCTCAAGACCGCGCACGAAGGAGATGAGGTGGCTAAGATCACCAAGAGGGAAACGATCGAGGGGGAGCTCGATCGATTCATGCTTCACCAAGGGGAGGAGCCACAAGCGATGTACAACCGACTCAAGACCTTGGTGAACCAAGTGCGCAACCTCGGGAGCAACAAATGGGATGACCATGAGATGGTCAAGGTTATTCTTAGATCACTCGTTTTTCTTAACCCTACACAAGTTCAATTAATTCGTGGTGATCCAAGGTATAAACTAATGTCTCCCGAGGAAGTAATAGGAAAATTTGTGAGCTTTGAATTGATGATCAAAGGCTCCAAGAAAATCATCGAGCAAGGCGCCACCTCAACACCCGAGGTGCAACCCATCGCATTCAAGGCGAGGGAAGAAGAAAAGAAGGATTCTACACCAAGTAGGATTCCCATCGACGCCTCCAAGCTCGACAACGAGGAAATGACGCTCATCATCAAGAGCTTCCACCAAATCCTCAAGCAAAGGAGGGGGAAGGATTACAAACCCCGCTCCAAGAAGGTTTGCTACAAATTTGGTAAGCCCGGTCATTTTATCGCTAAATGTCCTTTGTCTAGTGATAGTGACAGGGGCGACGATAAGAAGGGAAAGAGAAGAGAAAAGAAGAGGTACTACAAGAAGAAGGGCGGCGATGCCCATGATTGTCGGGAGTGGGACTCTGACGAGAGCTCCACCAACTCCTTCTCCGACGAGGACGCCGCAAACATCGCCGTCACCAAAGGCCTTCTCTTCCCCAACGTCGGCCACAAGTGCCTCATGGCAAAGGACGACAAACGAAAGAAGGTAAAATCTAGAGCTTCCACCAAGTATGCTACTTCTAGTGATGAGGCTAGCTCTAGTGATAATGAGGATGATTTGCTCACCCTTTTTGCCAACTTAAACATGCAACAAAAAGAAAAATTAAATGAATTGATTAGTGCTATTCATGACAAGGATGAACTCTTGGACACCCAAGAGGACTTCCTTATTAAAGAAAATAAGAAACATGTTAAAGTTAAAAATGCTTATGCTCTAGAGGTAGAAAAATGTGAAGAATTAACTAGTAAGCTAAGCACTTGCCATGACACTATTTCCAACCTTAGAATTGAGAATGATAATTTGATTGCTAAGGTTGAGAAGTCAAATATTTGTGATGATTCAATTGCCAATCTTAGAAATGATAATGCTAGTTTAATTGCTAAGATTGAAAAATTGAATGCCTCTCTTGCTAGCCTTAGAAATGAGAATGAAAAATTAACTGCTAAGGCTAAAGACTTAGATGTTTGCAATGCTTCTATTTCCAATCTTAGGGATGAGAATGCTATTTTACATGCTAAAATTGTTGAATTAAATGATTGCAAACCCTCTACATCTAGCGTAGATCATGTTTCCATTTGTACTAGATGTAGAGATATTAATGTTGATGCTATTCATGATCACCTTGCTATGATTAAACAACAAAATGATCATATAGCTAAACTAGACGCTAATATTGTCGAGCATGAACTAGAAAATGAGAAATTTAAATTTGCTCGTAGCATGCTTTATAGTGGGAGATGCCCTGGCATTAAGGATGGCATTGGCTTCCAACAAGGAGACAATGTCAAGCTTAATGCCCCTCCTAAAAGATTGTCTAATTTTGTGAAGGGCAAAGCTCCCATGCCTCAGGATAACGAGGGCTATATTTTATATCCTGTTGGTTATCCTGAGGATAAGATTAGGAGAATTCATGCAAAGAAGACTCATTCTCATCATGCTTTTATTTACAAGAATGAGGCTTCTAGCTCTAGGCGTTCTACACATGTTAAAATGCCTAAGAAGAAACTCCTATTGCATCAAATGAACCTAATATTTAATTTGAAACTTTTGATGCATCATATGTGCTCACTAACAAATCAGGCAAGGTAGTTGTCAAATATGTTGGGGGCAAACACAAGGGGTCAAAGACTTGTGTTTGGGTACCCAAGGTGCTTGTTTCTAATGTGAAAGGACCCAAGACCGTTTGGATACCTAAGAACAAGGCCTAAATTTGTTTTGTAGGTTTATGCATCCGGGGGCTCAAGTTGGATAATTGATAGCGGGTGCACAAACCACATGACTGGGGAGAAAAGGATGTTCTCCTCCTATGAGAAAAACCAAGATCCCCAAAGAGCTATCACATTCAGGGATGGAAATCAAGGTTTGGTCAAAGGACTTGGTAAAATTGCTATATCACCTGACCATTATATTTCCAATGTTTTTCTTGTAGATTCCTTAGATTACAATTTGCTTTCCGTTTCTCAATTATGTAAAATGGGTTACAACTATCTTTTTACAGATTTAGGTGTTACTGTCTTTAGAAGAAGTGATGATTCAGTAGCATTTAAAGGAGTGTTAGAGGGTCAGCTATACTTAGTTGATTTTAATAGAGCTGAACTTGACACTTGCTTAATTGCTAAGACTAACATGGGTTGGCTTTGGCATCGTCGACTAGCCCATGTTGGAATGAAGAATCTTCATAAGCTTCTAAAGGGAGAGCACATTTTGGGACTAACCAATGTTCATTTTGAGAAAGACAGGGTTTGTAGCGCATGTCAAGCAGGAAAGCAAGTTGGTGTTCATCATCCACACAAGAACATCATGACGACCGACAGGCCGCTTGAGCTACACCACATGGATCTATTCGGCCCGATAGCTTACATAAGCATCGGCGGGAGTAAGTATTGTCTTGTCATTGTGGATGACTATTCTCGCTTCACTTGGGTGTTCTTTTTGCAGGAAAAATCTCAAACCCAAGAGACTTTAAAGGGATTCTTGAGACGGGCTCAAAATGAGTTCGGCTTAAGGATAAAAAAGATTAGAAGCGACAACGGGACGGAGTTCAAGAACTCACAAATAGAAGGTTTTCTTGAGGAAGAGGGCATCAAGCATGAGTTCTCTTCTCCCTACACGCCACAACAAAATGGTGTAGTGGAGAGGAAGAATAGAACTCTACTTGACATGGCAAGGACCATGCTTGATGAGTACAAGACCTCAGATCGGTTTTGGGCCGAGGCGGTCAACTCCGCTTGCTACGCGGTTGTTCCCTCATGCGGACGGCGGTTACGCGGGGATGACGGGGCTGACAGCCGGGACCCACGGGCAGAGAGAGAGAGGAAAGCGGGCGCGGGCGCGGAGAAGGCGGCCGCGCTGACGGGCGGGCCCGCCAGGGCAGAGAGAGGAGGGGGGGAAAGCGCGCGTGGGGGATGGGCCTAATGGGCCGAAAGGCCGAGGGGCGGGGGAAGCGGGCTTCTTTTCCTTTTTCTTTTATTCTGGTATTTGTTTTCTCTTTTCTTTTTATTTATTCTATTTGGTTCAAATCCAAATAAGCCACAAACTCAAATTAGCCTTTCTAAGAATTATGCACCAAACAAAAGTGAAATCTAGGGTTCAACATGATGCAACAATTCATACTCCCTTGGAGTTTGAGCTAATAGACTATAATTACAAATAAAATAACCACTTTTCTCCTATAGAAATGAGGAAGAGAAGATTGGGGAAGGATGTGAAAAGAGAAGTAACACCTGAATTTGTGAATATGAGCAAGGAAATTTTATACCCCCAAATTCAGGGTGTTACAAACCTATCCCCCTTAAAAGAATCTCGCCCCGAGATTCAAGGTTGGTCAGCAAAGAGTTCAGGGTATTTGGCCTTCAGATCATCTTCTCGTTCCCAGGTTGCTTCTTCCTCGGAGTGGTGACCCCATCTGACTTTGCACATTCTGATGGTATTCCTCCGGGTGACTCTGTCTGCAAACTCCAGAATCTGCGTTGGCTTCTCTATGTATGTCAGATCCTCCTGGACCTCCAAACCCTCCACTGGCAGCTGTTCTTCTGGTACTCGCAGACACTTCTTCAATTGCGACACGTGGAACACATTGTGCACTGCTGACAAGCTCTCTGGTAGGTTGAGCTGGTAGGCCACTTCTCCACGCTTTGCTTGAATCTGATATGGTCTGACGTACCGGGGTGCTAACTTGCCTTTAACTCCGAACCTTCTGACTCCCCTGATAGGTGACACCTTCAGATAGACGTAATCCCCCACTTCGAAACTCAGTTCTCTTCTCCTTCGGTCCGCATAGCTTCGCTGTCTTGACTGTGCTATCTTCAGGTTCTCCCGAACCATTTTGATATTCTCTTCGGCTTCAAGCAAGATGTCGGGGCCAAACACCTGTCTCTCTCCAGGCTGGTCCCAATGCAGCAGAGTCCTACAACTCCGCCCATAGAGTGCCTGAAACGGTGACATCTTCAAGCTAGCCTGGTAACTATTGTTGTAGGAAAACTCTGCATAAGGTAACCTTTTGTCCCATCATGACTTGTCTTGCAACGCACAGGCTCTCAGCATATCTTCTAGGATCTGATTAGTTCTTTCAGTCTGACCGTCTGTCTGCGGGTGATAAGCTGAGCTGAAGTTCAAATGTGTGCCCAAAGCTTCTTGTAGCTGCTGCCAAAAATGAGAGGTGAACTGCGTTCCTCGATCTGACACTATCTTCTTCGGCACACCATGAAGGCAGACTATCCGTGACATGTATAACTCAGCTAACATTGCTCCGGTGTATGTTGTCTTCACGGGTATGAAATGGGCCACCTTTGTTAAGCGGTCCACAACCACCCAGATGGAATCATAGCCGGCCCGGGTACGAGGTAGGCCAACTATAAAATCCATCCCGACCTCATCCCACTTCCACTGAGGAATCCGCAATGGCTGCAACAATCCGGCAGGCCTCTGATGCTCTGCTTTGGTTCTCTGACAGCTATCGCAGATGGCGACATATTCTGCGATCTCTCTTTTCATGCCATACCACCAAAATCTCCTTTTTAAATCCTGATACATCTTTTCACTTCCAGGGTGTATGGAGTAGGCTGTCTCATGAGCTTCCTTTAGGATCAGCTCCCGAATAGGTTTGATGTCGGGAACACACAATCGGTCCTTGAACCATATTACTCCCTCTTCATCCTCTCGAAAGTCTTTGCCTCTTCCTTCTAAGATCAGCTGCCGGATATTGTTGATGTTTTCATCATCCTTCTGCCCTTCTTTGATCTCCCGCTCTAGGGTGGGCTCTAACTCCACTGTTACTCCTTGTGTACTGTTCAGGAAACCGAGACTCAATCTGTCGAACTCCTTGGCTAACTCATATGGCATTGGGTACGTGGCCAACATATTGACTTGACTCTTCCTGCTCAGAGCATCTGCAACAACATTGGCTTTGCCTGGATGGTAATGTATCTCCAACTCATAGTCCTTGATCAATTCCAACCATCTTCGCTGCCTCATGTTTAACTCGGACTGGGTGAATATGTACTTCAGACTTTTATGATCTGTGTAGATGTCGCATTTTTGTCCATACAGGTAATGTCTCCATGTCTTTAGAGCATGAACCACTGCTGCCAACTCCAGGTCATGTGTGGGATAATTTTTCTCATGGATCTTCAGCTGTCGAGATGAGTATGCTACAACTCTTCCTTCTTGCATTAGCACACATCCCAATCCGGTGTAAGAAGCATCGCAATACACTGAGAATGGCTTGTGAACATCAGGCAGGACTAACACAGGAGCTGTAGTCAATCTATTCTTCAGTTCTTCAAATGCTTCTTGACACTTTTGGGTCCACTTAAACTCAACTTTCTTTTCTAGTAACGCTGTCATTGGCCTAGCAATCTTTGAGAAGCCTTCAATGAAACGCCTATAATATCCAGCCATTCCAATGAAGCTCTTGATCCCACGAACATCCTTCGGTGCTTTCCAGTTCAGGATATCTGCTACTTTCTTTGGATCCACTGCTAACTCATCTTGATTTATGATGTGACCTAGAAATAAGACTTCATGAATCCAGAACTCGCATTTGCCCAGCTTGGCATACAACTGATGCTCTCGAAGTCTTTGCAATACCATCTTCAAATGCTCTACATGATCTTCCTCACTTTGAGAGTATATGAGGATATCATCGATGAATACTACCACAAACTTGTCTAGGTAGTCCATGAACACGCTGTTCATCAGATACATAAAGAAGGCTGGCGCATTTGTCAAACCAAAGGACATAACTGTGAACTCATATAACCCATACTTGGTGATGAATGCCGTCTTCGGTATGTCCGAGGGTCGGATTCTGAGTTGATGGTAACCTGATCTTAGATCTATCTTCGAGAATACGCTGGCACCTCTGAGCTGGTCGAACAAATCTTCTATCCTTGGCAGGGGGTACTTGTTCTTGACAGTGACTTCATTCAAGGCTCTGTAGTCTATGCACATCCTTTTGGTACCATCTTTCTTCTCTACAAACAACACTGGAGCGGCCCAAGGCGAGGTACTTGGCCTGATGTAACCCTTCTCTAACATCTCATCTATCTGCTTCTTGAGTTCCACCAATTCTGGTCCAGACACTCGATAGGCTCTTTTGGAAATGGGGGCGGTACCAGGGATAAGCTTTATGGCAAATTCAGCCTTTCTCTCGGGTGGCATGCCCGTTAGCTCCTCGGGAAACACATCCGGAAAGTCTGACACAACCTTGATAGCCTCGAGTGGGTTGGGCTCCTTACTATCAACTGAAATCTGGTGACAGACTCCCTCCGCTGATTTAGGCATCCTTAGCTCGGCCACTACCTCCTCTCCTGACGGGGACCTCAATGTTACGGTCCTCTTGTCACAACTAACATTTGCTTCATACTTCATTAACCAATTCATCCCTAAAATGACATCTATCCCAGGGGTGTCTATTACTATTAAGTCACTGGGGAATCCTATCCCCCTTATTTCCACCATTATATTTGAGCATATTTTATCTGTTTGCACCTTGCCACCAACCGAATTAATCCTCATGGGCGGCATCATTGCCTCTACTGAAATGTTATGCAATTCTACCCAGGTTGCAGTGACAAATGAATGAGTTGCACCAGTATCAAATAGCACTTTTGCGGGATGAGATTCGACTGAGAACATACCTACTGCCACATCCGGTGCATCCTGAATTGCTTGGGCCTCCAAGTGGTTCACCTTTCCACGGTTGTACGCTTGGCTACGATTGCCTGCTGCCGGCTGTAGTACACCTTGCCTTGTTGGAGCATTGGGGTTGGTCTGCTGCTGCGCCATCTTCTTTGGGCACTGCATCGCCCAGTGGCCTTGTTCTCCACAATGGAAACATCCTCTGCCTCCTCCTTGTGCTGGGGCTGCTTGGTTGCTCTGATTTGTTGCGGGGGCAGGAAGGCGAGGTGCCTGGTTGTTCTGCTTCTGATATTGATTACCTCCTTGCTGGCTGTTCTGACGATACTGCTGCTGCTGTGGGTACTGCCTCTGAAACTGCTGCTGATGCGGACGCTGATTCTGATTCTGGTATCCCTGTGGGTGGCCAGGTCTGCTTTGCTGAGATGAACTGCCTGAGAAACGGGGACGGCTGATGCTTCCGGACTGGGGTCCACTCATCTTGCGCTTCCGATCTTCCATATCCTTACGCTTCTTCTCAGTCATAACTGCCCTATCGATCAGGTGCTGGAAGGTGGGGAAGGTGTGATTCATCAGCTGGTAATGCAGGGGATCCACCAAACCCCTCATGAACCTGTACTGCCTTTTAGCATCAGTGTTGACATCCTCAGGTGCATAACGAGACAGCTGCAGAAACTTGTCTCTGTATTCACTAACAGACAGGGGTCCCTGCTTTAGAGCCAGAAACTCCTCCTTCTTCACGATCATCAGTCCCTCTGGCACATGGTACCTGCGGAAACTCTCGCTGAATTCTTCCCAGGTGATGGCTTCGGGGTCGGCATGTGTGGCGAGGTAGGACTCCCACCAGGACTGGGCTGCTCCCCTTAGCTGACGGGGACCATACAGAGCCTTCTCCCTGTCGTCACATTGGGCGGTACGCAGTTCCCTTTCCACCGCGCGCAGCCAGTCTTCTGCATCCATGGGGTCAGCAGAATGGGCGAAAGTAGGAGGGTGCCCTCTCATGAACTCACCACGCTTATCCCGTGGCATCTGGGGCATCTGCACTTGCAACTGGGGTTGGGGTTGCTGTTGAGCCTGCTGCATGGCTGCCAGAGTCTGCCCAATGGCCTGCACTGCCTGAGTCTGCATCAAGAACATCTGCTCCACTGACATAGGGGGTGGTGGGGGAGGCTGCCTCTGATGTTCCTCCTGCTGGTCATGCTGCTCTTGCTGAGCACGCCTGTTGCATCGGCGCCTGTTGTCAGACATCTGTGGAAGACATTCATACATCAGCATTGATCTTACAATCCTTCAGCATAAGAAAAGGGAATACAGAATTCTTCATGGCACTGAGTGAATAAAGAGCTTCACTGATCCTCATTATGATTCAACACAGCTTCTCAGATAAGAAGGAAAGTAGAAGTAAATGGTTTCCCAACTAAGCAACTGACTTCATTAACATTACTAGCTAGGCCAAACTGCAGGGGAAACCCACAGGTTGGCAACAGTCATTACAAAGATTCGAATCCAGCACAAGTTCATCATAACAAGCATGAAAGCAACTGGTAAGCAAACTAAGCTAAATGGAAGCAACTGATAAGCAAACTAAACTGACTACCTAAGACTGAGACATCTGACTTAAGAATTATTACAAACTCTAACGCTAACGATCTAAGGATCCAGATCTATCCTGGTCTTACAGGCAGGGGAACCATAAGTGTGGTGACCACGTGGCGGCGAGCGGTATGGGTGCTGAGTCCCAACAGGAGCGGGGGAACCACCCTCCTGGTGATGGCGCTCTGCCAGCTCAGCACGCAACTCCGCAATCTCCGTTCGAGCCCTGCTTAGCTCGTCCAGAGAGTGATCCAGCTCAGTGTTAAGCACTGCGACTAGGTTGACTGTGCTGCTCAACCTAGGGTTACCCTCACCAACAGGTGAGACAACCACACTCTCGGTGCTGCCAGTAGGACGGCGGGGGTAGTACCGAAGGTTAAGACCGTCGGCCACCCCACCGAACAAAGAACAGTACTGGGAGAGTGCACGCCGTGCTGCATCCTGCATAGCCGCCTCTGCAGTGTCCCTCTCGGAGATGGAGTAGTGCTCCGAAACGGCCTCCACACCCCGGAGATCATCCTCCGGACGGCGAACTAGGCAGGTAGCCTCCCAGCGGTCCGGGTACCTCCCGCGACTGTGCTGGTAGACTACATAACGATACTCGATCGACCAGGTGTGCCGGTCGAAAGCCTGGCGCAGCAAGGTGTCGAGTGCGTCGTGGAAGTGACAACCGCGAGCGGCGTCACGGGTGATGGGTCGGGCGACCCATCCTTCCGCCTCCTGCGGCTCAGAGGACTCCGTGCTGTGGTCTGAGTCGTCGTCGTCGGGGTCTCCTCCAGGACCTCCTCCAGTAGCTCCTCCAACAGCCGGGACGTCCCGCGGTGGTGCAGGGGGCGCCTCCAGCTGGGCAACAGAGGAACGGGGCCTCACGGACTCCACCTCCTACTGGGGTGGGGAGGAAGAGCCCTGCTGCTCTCGGTGCTGGCGCCGGCGTTCCTGCTCCTCACGCAGGCGGTGGTGCAGTCTCTCCAGGTGACTCGACTGACCGGACACGGTACGGCGCAGAGGGCGCTCCGCAAGTCGAGACGGCATGAAAGGAATCACCGACTTACGTGCAGTGTGTCTAAGGCGAGCCATCTACAAAAGGCACCGTAAGCATAAGAGTAAGAGCAGAACTAATATGACAAGTGAATAAACCATAGAAAGAATAAGATAAAAAAATTTAACAAGGTATAATATAGTATATATATGTAGTAAAACATAGGGTTGGTCGAGGTGACCGACTTTTGAAGTAACATCAGAGGTCAAGGTGAGAGGGAAGGTCAATAGTCCTTAGTACGACCAGTGCTACTCTAGGTCAGCGGTCCTACAGTCAGCACGGCTTTGATACCACTTATGTCACACCTGGTTTTGGAAGGCAAACCGAATGCGAACTATGTACGTGCCAGGATCAGAACTCACGTACACAGCGATTACATAAATGAACATCATCGCACAATGCTCGAATAATAACATAAAAGAGTATTAACTTATTACATCACAGAGTCATAGACATCCACATAGTCATCAACTTAACAGTTAAATCAAAGTGCTAGCGAAACGCAGTAAAGATAAGGCCTTCACAGGCAGCTGACTGGGGGTTGCCGCCAACCCACACCTAGAATTCGTCGTAGTCTTGGAACTCCTGGAAGTCTCCTTCCACGGCTTCACCTTCTCCTGAGCAGTGGTTACAATGCGGACAACCTGGTGTTTTGTGGTAAAGCAAGGATGAGTACACATCAACGTACTCAGCAAATGTCTCGTTTGGCTGAAGTGGACTAGCTTTTTGTGGGGTTAGGCTCAAGCAGTTGCTTTTAGTTGGTCAAGTATTTATCATTAGTAGAAGCCAGATTTTAGCATTAACCAACCCGTAAACCATTTCCTCATCGAGGAACAACATCATCATAGTCGAACCAAAACCATAACATAATCCTTGTATCTTGAACCATCTGTATCTCTAATCAAAGAGGATCCCAAGGCTGCTCTTAACCATGAGCACGGCTGATATACCAGTTTCACTACCCTCTGCAGAGGTTGCACACTTTACCCATGAGCCGCGATTCCCTCTCTAGCCCGGGCTTGCAAGACCCTTATTCACTCCCAAGGTGAATGGCCAGGGATTCGCTACGAAGCCTTTACAAAGATTCCCTAGAGGTCATAGCTGCCCGTTAGGTTTCTCCAGTTTGATAAACACAGTACCTCTCCCCGCAGGAGGGTGACTAAAAAGCAAAACGAAAGAACCTCGGCACCCAGCCTCGGCAGAGCAAGCACTGTGCCTGGACCCCATTGACGGCACGACGGCGAAGCAACTACACTTCTAGTTCCTCTAATTAATTAGCTAAGGGCACCCCATTCCACCCTCATGGTTGCACTGTTATCCCGGGTGGTCTCTCAACGAACAGGTCCTTACGGAGAGGTACTCAGGAAACAGCCTGAGCCCCCTAGAGTATCACAAGATTATCAACATCATCAGGATAACAGTATCATAAATAATCTCATCATGTTCATTGATTAAGTTAAGGCAATAGCAGAATGCTAACCATAACAGCCCATAAGGTCAGCAAGGATAAAGTAAAGTGTAAAGCTAGTCAATCCTTAGGTTTCAAGTAAGTAATGCGGGATGGTAAGTTATAAGTAGATTGGACATAATGGGTCATAGGACACTTGCCTTCACCAAACTGCTGATCAGGGACTTCCTCTGCAACTTCCTCGGGAAACACAGACTGCTCGTTGTCTACGTAAAGTAATCATTCACACTATGCACTTAGGAAATAACAAACAAAAGCAATATACCAAACATATGCAGCAGAGAGATCACAAGTTCATAGTAGAAAGGATTGGCACTCTGGTGTTCCCTAGGTCTAAGGTAGAGGACTATACAAAGTGATTCATCATCCACTAATCAGGTCTAAGTCAGTGGTGGGGTTAAATCATTACATGGTTTTAAGTCCCTGAACTTGGGTGCTTAAGTCCATAAACCTAGGTGCTCCAACTTTTATTAAAGTCTACCATCTTCTAATTATCTCAAATAGGGTTCCAATAACCTTAATCCTATCCTAATGATCAACTATTAATGGGGACATGGAAACAGCAGGGAAACATTGTTTAAATAGATAGACAAAAATACTATGAGCATTTTGCAATTTGAAGCACCTAATTTGGAGTTCATATGACAAAGTTATGAATTTTACAAGTTTAGGGGTTAAAAATATACCCTAAATACTTATTTTGAATTAAATAAAAGGTCCGAGGACCTAACTGTGAGAATCCAGGAACGGCGGGTTAAATTTCTGAAAACCGGGGGTCTCTTTAAAAAAACGCGCGGGCGAAGGGGTATCGGGCTCCTACGGCCGTCGGATCTCAGACCAACGCGCAGGATTAGATCCGCGGGCGGGCGCGCGAGCGCGCGGCGGCCTGAGCGGCTGACAGGCGGGGCCGGGCGGGCAGCGCGAGCGCGGGCGGGCTGACAGGCGGGGCCAGCGGGCAGCGCGGGCGCGGGCGGGCTGACAGGCGGGGCCAGCGGGCAGCGCGGGCGCGGGCGGGCTGACAGGCGGGGCCAGCGGGCAGCGCGGGCGCGGGCGGGCTGACAGGCGGGGCCGGCGGGCAGAGCGGGCGCGGGGTGTGGGGGAAGCGGGCCTGGGCCGTTGGATCCCAGGCGGACGGCCAGGATTAAGCCCGGGTTAATTGAAACAGAGCCGCCCGATCTGGGATGGACGGCGGGGATCGGGTGGCCGGCCTTGGCCTTCCCTACGGCTAGCAGGGGCGGCGGCGCTCGTTCCCGCGGCGGAGAACTCGCCGGAGACGAGGGGCGCGGGGGCTCTGCGGGTCCCTGGGGCGACCTGAGCGGCCGGGGAGGTTGGGGAAGGCACGGGGAGTCTTCTGGTGGGGGCTAGGTCGGGGCAGGGGCACCGGAGGGGGGCGGTCCACGGCGAAGCGGCTCAGCGGCGGCGCAAAAGGGCTCCAGCGAGCAATTGAACGCGACAGAAGGCAATACAAAGGTCGGGAGGGGGCGGGAGAGGTTCCTTACCTCAAGGCGGACTCCGGGGACTCCTCGGTGGCGGCAATGGCGCGACGGCGGCCCGGGTCGATGGTGGCGGACCTCCGCGGCTGCACGGAGGACGGCGGGTGAGCGCGGGCAGAGGGAAATAGGGAGGGGGAAGAGGAATTGGGGCGTGTCCCGGGTTGCGGACGCCGAGGCGAAGCTCACCGTGGCAGAGGGCACGGCGGAGCTCCAACGGCGACGGGGAAACGGGCTCGGGACGGTGGCGGTTTTAATGGCGGTGGCGCTCTGGCGTGTGCGCAGCGCGGGGGAGGTGAGAGAGGGGCCTGCTGGTGCGCAAATGAGGGAGGGGGAGAGGGCGAGTGGGGTTCTGGGCTCAAGTGGCCGGGGCGGGACGGTTGCGAGCTCCACGCGCGACGTGGGCGCGGAGTCCGCGGCAGCGCGCAGCTCGGGCGGCGGTTACGCGGGGATGACGGGGCTGACAGCCGGGACCCACGGGCAGAGAAGGAGAGGAAAGCGGGCGCGGGTGCGGAGAAGGCGGCCGCGCTGACGGGCGGGCCCGCCAGGGCAGAGAGAGGAGGGGGGGAAAGCGCGCGCGCGGGATGGGCCGAAAGGCCGAGGGGGCGGGGGAAGCGGGCTTCTTTTCCTTTTTATTTTATTCTGGTATTTGTTTTCTCTTTTCTTTTTATTTATTCTATTTGATTCAAATCCAAATAAGCCACAAACTCAAATTAGCCTTTCTAAGAATTATGCACCAAACAAAAGTGAAATCTAGGGTTCAACATGATGCAACAATTCATACTCCCTTGGAGTTTGAGCTAATAGACTATAATTACAAATAAAATAACCACTTTTCTCCTATAGAAATGAGGAAGAGAAGATTGGGGAAGGATGTGAAAAGAGAAGTAACACCTGAATTTGTGAATATGAGCAAAGAAATTTTATACCCCCAAATTCAGGGTGTTACAGCGGCTAAAAGCGCAGCTCTTAAGGGATATTCTCGAGCCAGATACCGTTTCAAAAAGTGCCCAGTCATCACCCGGCGGTTATTTCCAAAACCAGCGTGCCACGTGGTCACTCGGCAATTATCCCCAGAACACCAATGCGCCACCTCATCACTCGGCCACCATCCTTAAAGTGGCTCGGGCAGCCTGCCGTCACCCGGCGTTGCTTCTAAAACGCTGATTTCGTATTCAGTCGCTCGGCATTACTTCTAAAATGCCGAGGTCGACCTCCAGTCACTCGGCGTTGCCTCTAAAACGTTGATTTCGTATTCAGTCGCTCGGCATTACTTCTAAAATGCCGACGTCGACCTCCAGTCACTCGGCGTTGCCTCTAAAACATTGATTTCGTATTCAGTCGCTCGGCATTACTTCTAAAATGCCGACGTTGACCTCCCGTCACTCGGCGTTGCCTCTAAAACGCTGATTTCGTATTCAGTCGATCGGCATTACTTCTAAAATGCCGACGTCGACCTCTAGCCACTCGGCGTTGCCTCTAAAACGCTGATTTCGTATTCAGTCGCTCGACATTACTTCTAAAATGACGACGCCGACCTCCAGCCACTCGATGTTACTTCTAAAACGTTGATATCATATTCAGTTACTCGGCGTTGCCTCTAAAACGCTGACACAATCTTCAGTCACTCGGCAGTTACTTCTACGAGCGCCGATGCCACCTACAAAGTTACTCGGCAACCATTTCAGAAAACATCAGTTCAATACCCGAGTATTTCACTTACTTTTTCAAAAGGAATTAGGCTCACAAGTAAGCGGGACAGTCATCAAAAGAGAAGCCAAATGTCATTCTTTCATTCAAAGGGAAGTTAATAAACTTACAAATCAACTCTTCGCGAGTTGATACTCCCCTACTATTACTACATTACATTACTACTACTACACTACGCTATACTACTCTACATTACTACTACATTATTATAACTATACTAAACTGTACTAATATCTAAGAAGACCAGTGGCGTCTAGCCACTGGCCCTGCCCCTGCTGCCGCCGCCGCCCTTGGTGCTGCCCTTGCTGCTGCCGCCCCTGGTGCTGCCCTTGCTGCTGCCGCCTCTGGTGCTGCCCTTGCTCCCGTCGCCGCCGCTACTGCCCCCGCCGCTGCCGCTGCCGTCACCGTCGTCGTCGCCACCGTCGTCGTCGTCGTCGTCATCCTCGTCCTCGCCGCCGTCCGAGTCCTCCTCATCCGAGGAGTACTCCGACTCATTCGAGCCCTCGAGCCCGGAGCGCTCGACGGCCCAGATATATCCAGACTTCCGCGGCAATCCCCTGGGAGTCGTCTGAATCATCAGACGACGCCGGGGGAGAGACGGGAGCCGGAGACCCCTCGGACTCGGAGGAGAACTCCTCCTCCGAGTATTCCGAGTCGCCGAAGTCCTCAGACGGAGGAGTCGGTTCGCGCTTGCGTTTGTTACTCTTGCCCATGGCAGAAGCAGACGGGAGAGAAGAGAAGGATGCAGTAAAGAACAGCGAAGAGATGTGAAAAAACCAGAGGAGCAACGGCGTTATTTATAGAAGGGAAAGACAACCGCTCACCTCCAACTGCGGTCACTGAACAGTCGCAAAGCATTCAATAAGCACTTCCACTCGTCTGAAGACACGTCAGGCGGCTGACGCCGTTTCATGCAACACTACACCCATTGGGACTCCAGTCAACAGCGCAAAGGATATGATTACACCCGCCGTCCCATCACATTACTACTCAGAAGCAGTCGGATAAAACACTCAGCGTACCAAGCCGTCCCTTGCCCACACCCATTGGGGGGGACGCCCAGGAATTATCAGTATATTTTTCAAAACGGTCACATCTGTGCAGGACACGCAGTGAATACCTCAAGACAAAAATGAGATATCAGTAAGGATCAGAGGAAAGCCAAATATAGCCAGCGAAGTACAAAATATGGCCGACAGAAGCGACGTGAAGACTAGACAGAGAACGTCCATCAAACGTCCAATCAGTCGCAGAAGCAAATAAATTGCACTACCTAGCAAGATATGGATGGATTGCAAACTCGGCTGCTAAAGACAAAATATATGCTGACCTCTGCAGCAAAATATTGATGACATAATGCTGACCTCCAAAGCATAATGCAAATAACTTCATGCCAATCTCTACAAACGAAAGGGATGATTTTCAGCAAAGAGGCACGAAAGGAAGACCTTCGAATGGATTATCCTTAAAAAATCCATTTGAAGGTCGGGGGCTACACCCATTGGGTGCACCTCCGGTGCACCCCATGGATTATCATTCCAAGCCGAGATAGTGCCGACTTCTAAGGCGAGGGACAAGATTAAAAGACCAACCCTCAACCAAGATGCAGGAGCACAAATGGAGATAATTTCTGGGGAAGACCTTCGAGTAGATTATTTTCTAAAATCTACTCGAAGCTCGGGGGCTACACCCATTGGGTGCACCTCCGGTGCACCCAATGAAGTTCAGAACCCTACAAATTGAAATGCCGACCTCTAAGGCACAAGCATGAAACTAAGCTTCGGTCAAATGACTGATCAGAGCAAGAGAAGACAGCAGGAAGTCATTTTTCTTCAAAACACCCGCAAGTTGGACCTGGGATCTTTGGGCTGATTACCTCTAAATTAACCCAAAGATCGGGGGCTTGTGGGGGATGGATATCCCCCGGATCCACTAAAGGAGTAAAAGACCTCACGAAAGGCCCAAGGGCCCAATAAATCGTAAGGTCATTCTTTCGTGGGCCTAGGGGGAAACAACCAACAAAGAAGAGCGACGTGAGATTGGATTGGTGCAAACCCGGACGGCCCACAACGTTGAGCGAGTAAACCGCAACAAAGATCCGACTTTCCCGCGCCGGAGCCTCCATGCAACGAAGCCATGCGAGGATAAGTCGGCGAGGGTTACGTAGGGATAATCTCAAGAGGTTCACTATCTTTTAGCTACTTATTGCTATCTTATCCACGTGTACTGCCCCACGGTCGAGTATATAAGGCCTAGGGGGCACCCCTTCAGAACGATCGACCCTTTACTTAGCCACCCACGTCAACTCTCTGTATCCTCAATCCAGAGAGCTCTCTTGTAACCACATTCACCAAGCATACTCACCAGGACGTAGGGTGTTACGCATCTCAGAGCGGCCCGAACCTGTAAACCTTGTCCACTGTCCCTCGTGCGACCGGCACGAACCATTTTGCTACAGTTGTCGACACCGTCCTACTCCTAAAACACCTCGAGGGGTAACCCCGGGTGTGCGGTCGGACCCAAAACACCGACACCTACCACCACACTTCAATGCATCCAAGTTTTCAACCATCAAACCTCATACAAGAGCTCTAGACTTCATTCAAAGACACAAACAAGAGATCAAATCCTCTCCCAAGTCCAAAGATCATTCCAATCAAATAGTGACTAGTGAGAGAGACAATTGTGTTCATTTGAGTTCTTGCGCTTGGATTGCATTTCTTCTTCCTTCTTTCTTGTTTCCAACTCAATTGTAATCAACGCAAGAGACACCAATTGTGTGGTGGTCTTTGTGGGGACTTAGTGTCCCGGTTGATTGAGAAGAGAAGCTCACTCGGTCTAGGTGACCGTGTGAGAGAGGGAAAGGGTTGAAAGAGACCCGGTCTTTGTGACCACCTCAACGGGGAGTAGGTTTGCAAGAACCGAACCTCGGTAAAACAAATCATCGTGTCATTCGCTCTTATTTGCTTGTGATTTGTTTTCACCCTCTCTTTCGGACTCGTTTATATTTCTAGCGCTAACCCCGGCTTGTAGTTGTGCTTAAGCTTTATAAATTTCAGATTTGCCTATTCACCCCCTCTAGGCGACTTTCATTAAGTTCTTGGTTTCCTTTCGAAAACCAAGTCCATCCTTAATAGAGGGGTGTCTACCCACGGTGTAGGCATCCCTAGCAAATTTTAATTGATCAAAATTAATTTTGCAAGTCTTAAGTTGAGCATTAAGACTTGCCACTTCATCATTTAATTTGATAATAGACATAAGGTGTTCATCAGAAGCATCAACATCAAAATCCTTACATCTATTACAAATACTAACGTGCTCTACACATGAACTAGATTTATTTGTTTCCTCCAGCTTAGCATTTAAATCATCATTTACACTCTTTAAACTAGACACAGTTTCATGGCAAGCAGATAATTCAGAAGATAGCATTTCATTCCTTTTAATCTCTAAAGCAAGAGATTTTTGCACACTAACAAACTTATCATGCTCCTCATATAAAATATCCTCTTGCTTTTTCTAACAATCTATCCTTTTCATTTAGTGCATCAATCAACTCATTGATTTTATCTACTTTAGCTCTATCTAAGCCCTTAAATAAATCAGTATAATTTACTTCATCATCGCTAGTAGTATACTTAGATGTATTTTGAACACTTACCTTTTTCTCCTTGGCCATGAGACACGTATGGTGTTCGTTGGGGAAGAGTGAAGATTTGTCGAAGGCTGAGGCGGCCAGTCCCTCATCGTCAGAGTCGGATGAAGAGCAGTCAGAGTCCCACTCCTTTCCAAGGTGTGCCTCGCTCTTCGCCTTCTTGTAGTTCTTTTTCTTTTCATTCTTGTTGTGTCTTTCTTGTGCTTGGTCATTCTCATTATCGGGACATTGAGCAATAAAGTGACCAGTCTTACCGCATTTGAAGTAGGAGCGCTTTCCCCTTGTTTTGTTCTTGTTGGAGTACTCCTTGTGTCCTTTAAGTGCGGTCTTGAAGCGCTTGATAATAAGCGCCATCTCATCCTCGTTGAGGCCAGCAGCCTCCACTTGTGCCACCCTACTTGGAAGCGCCTCCCTGCTGCTAGTAGCCTTAAGAGCCACAAGTTGAGGCTCGTAGATGGGTAGTGGACCATTTAGTGCATCGTCCACATATCGAGCCTCCTTCACCATCATGCGCCCGCTCACAAACTTCCCAAGAATCTCCTCAGGCGTCATCTTGGTGTACCTCGGATTCTCACGAATAAGATTGACAAGATGGGGGTCAATTACGGTAAATGACCTTAGCATTAGTCGGACGACGTCGTGGTCCGTCCATCTTGTGCTTCCATAGCTCCTAATCTTGTTGACTAGGGTCTTGAGCCTGTTGTATGTTTGAGTTGGCTCCTCTCCCCTGATTATGGCAAACCTCCCCAGCTCGCCTTCCACCAGTTCCATCTTGGTGATCATAGTGGCATCATTTCCCTCATGTGAGATCTTGAGGGTATCCCAGATTTGCTTGGCGTTGTCCAAGCCGCTAACCTTGTTATATTCATCCCTGCACAAAGATGCTAGCAAAACAGTGGTAGCTTGTGCATTCTTATGAATTTGTTCATTAATCATCACAGGATTATCCGTACTATCAAAATGCATTCCATTCTCCATGATTTCCCAAATGCTAGGATGGAGAGAAAATAGACGACTACGCATTTTATGACTCCAAAATGAGTAATCCTCTCCATCAAAGTGTGGGGGTTTTCCAAGAGGAATAGAAAGTAAATGGGCATTTGAATTGTACGGAATGCGGGAATAATCAAAGGAATAGTTTTGATTAACCGTCTTTTTCTTTGACAAAGAATCGTCATCGTCGTCGTCTCTTGGTGAAGAAGAGGATTCATCGCTGTCGTAGTAGACGATCTTCTTGATGCGCCTCTTCTTCTTCCCGTTGTTCTTCTTATGACTCGAGCCAGAGTCAGTGGGCTTGTCGTCCCTTGGCTCGTTGAAGAGGGATTCCTTCTCCTTGTCGTTGACCACCATCCCCTTTCCCTTAGGATCCATCTCTTCGGGCGATTAGTCCCTTAGATGAAGAGAATGACTCTGATACCAATTGAGAGCACCTAGAGGGGGGTGAATAGGTGATCCTATAAAATTCAACACTAATAGCCACAAAAACTTGATTATGAAAGTTAGAATGCCTAAGTAGCTTGAAACTAGTTCTTGTGAACCCAGATAATCAAAGAGAAAGCACACAAGAGACACGCGATTTTATCCCGTGGTTTGGCCAAGTAACACTTGCCTACTTCCACGTTGTGGCGTCTCAATGGACGAGGGTTGCACACAACCCCTTTCAAGTGATCCAATGATCAACTTGAATACCACGGCTTTTCTTCCTTATCTCTTTTCCCGTTTGCGAGGAATCTCCACAAGTTGGAGTCTCTCGCCCTTACAACAAAGATCACAATGAAAGCACAAGAGTAAGGTTGGGGAGCAACACACACAAATCCACAGCATACACACGCACACAAGCCAAGACTTGAGCTCAAAATGAAGCACAAAGAGTTCACAACTAGAACGGAACTCAAATCACTAACACAATCGATCAAGTGCGCGAAGACGGAGTGTGGGAGACTTAGAATGCTTAGTGAATGCTTGGGTGTCTCCTCCATGCGCCTAGGGGTCCCTTTTATAGCCCCAAGGCAGCTAGGAGCCGTTGGAGGCCAATAAGGAAGGCCAAAGTTGCCTTCTGTTGGGTGGTGCACCGGATAGTCCGGTGCACCACCGGACAGTCACTGTAGACGGTCCGGTGCAGATCTCCTTCCTATTTTGGCGCAGATGACCGTTGCGGCGCCGAGTCAGTTGGCGCACCGGACAGTCCGGTGCCCCCTGCCGACCGTTGGCACGGGCCATGCGTCGCCCGTGGATTGCGCGGCCGACCGTTGCGCTGGCGGCCGTTGGCTCACCGGACTGTCCGGTGCTCCACCGGACAGTCCGATGAATTATAGTCGTACGCCGCCAAACTTTTCCCGAGAGTGGCCTGTTCACCGGAGGCTGGCCTGGCGCACCGGACACTGTCTGGTGCACCACCGGACAGTCCGGTGTGCCAGACCGAGCTGGACTTTGGCTGTACTCAGCCAAGTCTTTTGCACTTCTTTCTTTTCCTGTTTCTAGCACTTAGACGCAATATGTTAGTACTCAAAACAATGTACTAAGTCTAGAAACATACCTTGTCACATGATTTTCACTTTTTGCTTGTTTGGCACATAACAACTCAAAGATTATGTGTTGGCACTTAATCACCAAAACATTATAGAAATGGCCCAAAGGCACATTTCCCTTTCACATTGGCCAGTTCATGTTAGTCATTTTTATGAATCTAATTGATTCATATTAAAGAAATTTAAAAGTCAAGTGTAACATTTAAAAACACCAAAAAGGACTTCAATAACCTGTATATAGGTATATAACAATTTTGCACCTCCAAATTGATGAGAGTTTTAAATAGGTAAAGAAAATTAAATAGGTGAACAAATAAGAAAATTTTCAAATCGACAAAAGAGGAAGAAGACTACCAAATTAGCACAAAGTGGAATTGTTCCATGGAATGATGAAGGACAAATAGTTTTGATGCCTTTTTGCCAAGGTTTGTTCATTTTCCATTTTCTATATTTAGATTACAACACATGGTGTGACTCACCTTAGAACTTCGATTGTCATTGTAGCAAAAACTTGGATACTTAGGGTCTATTTGGTTCAATTGTAGATTCCTGAAAAGTTGATTATATTTGTGAGTTGTGAGAAAGTTCATGTGAGCTGACAATTGTGAAAAAAATCTAAAATTTGTTTGGTTGAAACAACTATCAACTATAGATTTTATAAGAGCACGACAACTTATAACATGAATGACATGAATCTGGAAAATCTGTGGTAGGAGGTGATTCTGAATTGAACTAGAGGAATATATATATTTTCAGAAAACTATTCTGTTGTTATACCCGTTTGGTTGATATTACATATTTTTGGCAGCGAATCTGATCCAGAAGATGAACCAAACACACCCTCAAACAGTATCTAATACGATTGTAGTATAGGGCCTTGAAGAAAGTTTTCTTCAAAATTTGAACAAATATTCTACTTGATGAAACTGCATGCTCATTTCTAAATCCGACTTTTGTTCAAAGCCGAAGCTTGAAGATTACAGGTGAGAGAAGAGAAATCATGCTATCTAACTCTCAAGCATAAAAATGGTAGTGCACACTAAATCTGTTTTTTGCATGGTGAGTTCTTCAATCTCATCTAAAATTATTGTTGATATGCTTGAACATATATACATGTTAAGAGGTGGTTCGAATCAACCTGGGCCACTTTTGGTTGAGTGTCCTATGTCCATAGATGAAGTTGTTGTCAACATAAAACAGAAATGGAACTACAACGGAGCCAGTTTGCATCCACACCAGCTCCGGTACGTTAATCTTAGCAATTTATCTTAATAACATTCTCTAAACTAGCAATTCATCTAGTTAGTATAGTACCAAAACATGAACCGTATACTTAACTTGTTGAATATTCAATAAATAGAGATTGGGGACTCAACAGTTCAACACCCCTCCGACACATATATCTGCACCTGGAGATAGGGTAAATTTGATAACTCTCGATGATTTTATACACTTGTATACTTAACTTGTTGATATTTGCATTTAACTTATTGATATTGGCATTAAACTTGTTGATATTTACATCTTTGCATAGTGTCGGGGACCATAATTAGGGGTACCCTCAAGACTCCTAATTCTCAGCTGGTAACCCCCATCAGCATAAAGCTGCTAAGGCCTGATGGGTGCGATTAAGTCAGGGATCAGTCCATTCGAGCGACTCGATCACGCCTCGCCCGAGCCTAGCCTCAGACAAGGGCAGCCGACCCCGAAGGATTTCCGTCTCGCCCGAGGCCCCCCCTCCGACGGCGAACATATCTCCGGCTCGCCTGAGGCCCTGCCTTCGCTAAGAAGCAACCCTGACTAAATCGCCGCACCGACCGACCAAGTCGCAGGAGCATTTAATGCAAAGGTAGCCTGACACCTTTATCCTGACGCACGCCCTCCGGCAGAGCCGAAGTGACCGCCGTCGCTTCGCCGCTCCACTGACCGGCCTGACAGAAGGACAGCGCCGCCTGCGCCACTCCGACTGCAGTGTCACCTGACAGAGTGAGACTGACAGGCAGTCAGGCCCTGCCAAAGGCACCATAGGAAACTCCGCTCCGCCCAACCCAGGGCTCGGACACGGGCTAAGCCCCGGAAGACGACGAACTCCGCTCCGCCCGACCCAGGGCTCGGACACGGGCTAAGCCCCGGAAGACGACGAACTCCGCTCCGCCCGACCCAGTGCTCGGACTCGGGCTAAGCCCCGGAAGACGGCAAACTCCGCTCCGCCCGACCCAGGGCTCGGACTCGGGCTAAGCCCCGGAAGACGGCGAACTCCGCTCCGCCCGACCCAGGGCTCGGACTCGGGCTCAGCCCCAGCAGACGACGAACTCCGCTTCGCCCGACCCCAGGGCTCGGACTCCGCCCTGGCCTCCGCCGACGACCTCCGCCTCGCCCGACCCAGGGGCACGGACTCGGCCTAGGCCATGGAAGACAGACTCGACCTCGGCCTCGGAGGAGCCTCCACATCACCCAACCTAGGGCACAGGCTCGCCACGTCAACAGGAGGCGCCATCATCACCCTACCCCGAGCTGACTCGGGCTGCAGGGAACAAGACTGGTGTCCCATCTGGCTAGCTCCGCCAGATAGGCAATGATGGCGCCCTGCATGCTCTGTGACGACGGTGGCTCTCAGCCCCCTTACGGAAGCAAGGGGACGTCAGCAAGGACCCAACCTCTCCGACAGCTGTCCCTCCGCCAGGCTCCATCGCTCCTCCGACGGCCACGACATCACACCAGCTGGGTGCTGTCGGTGTTTTGGGTCCGACCGCACACCCGGGGTTGCCCCTCAAGGTGTTTTTAGGAGTAGGACGGTGTCGACAACTGTAGCAAAATGGTTCGTGCCGATCGCACGAGGGACAATGGACAAGATTTTCAGGTTCGGGCCGCTTAGAAGTGCGTAACACCCTACGTCCTGGTGAGTATATGAGCGTGGTTACAAGAGGATTCTCTGGATAGAGGGCGCAGAGAGTTTTTGTGGGTGGCTAAATAGAACAGAGTCGATCCATCTGAAGGGGTGCCCCTAGGCCTTATATACTCGACCGTGGGGCAGTACACGTGGGTAAGATAACAACAAGTAGCTAAAAGATAGTGAACCTCTTGAGATTATCCCTACGTAACCCTCGCCGACTTATCCTCGCATGGCTTCGTTGCATGGAGACTCCAGTGCGGGAAAGTCGGATCTCTGTTGCAGCCATTCGCTCGACGCTGTGGGCCGTCTGGGTTTGCACCAATTCGGCTTCATGTCGTTCTGTTTTGCTGGTTGTTTCTCCCCAGGCCCACGAAAGAATGACCTTACGATTTATTGGGCCCTTGGGCCTTTCGTGAGGTCTTTTACTCTTTTAGTGGACCCGGGGGATATCTATCTCCCACAAGCCCCCGATCTTTGGGTTGATTTGGAGGTAATCAACTCAAAGATCCAAGGTCCAAAAATGATTCCCTGCTGTTTTCTCTTGCTCTGATCACTTGTTCGACCAAAGTTTAGCTTTGTGCTTGTGCCTTAGAAGTCGACATTTCGGATTGTCAGACTCTAGACTTCATTGGGTGCACCGGAGGTGCACCCAATGGGTGTAGCCCCCGACCTTTGAGTAGATTTTAGAAGATAATCTACTCAAAGGTCTTCTCCAAAGGTTATCTCCATTCGCGTTCCTGTATCTCAGTTGAGGATTGATCTTTCCAATCTTGTTCCACGCCTTAGAGGTCGGCACTATATTGATTTAGAATGATAATCCATGGGGTGCACCGAAGGTGCACCCAATGGGTGTAGCCCCCGACCTTCAAGTGGATTTTTGAGGATAATCCACTCGAAGGTCTTCCTTCTGTGTCCTTTTTGCTGAAAATTATCCTTTCTGCTTGTAAAAAATTGGCATGATGTCATCCGCGCTATGTCATCAGTATTATGCTTCAGAGGTCAGCATGTATTTTGTCTTTTGCAGCCGAGTTCGCAATCCATCCATATCTCGCTAGGTAGTGTAATTTATTTGCTCTGTGACTGATTGGACAGTTGATGGACGTTCTCTGTCTAGCCTTCAAGTCATTTCTGTCGACCATATTTTGCACTCTACTGGCTATATTTGGCTTCCCTCTAACTCTTGTTGATATCTCATTTTTGTCTCGAGGTATTCACTGCATGCCCTGCACGGATGTGACCGTTTGAAAAATATACTGATAATTCCTGGGCGTCTCCCCCCAATGGGTGTGGGCAAGGGACGGCTTGGTACGCTGAGTGTTTTAGCCGGTTGCCTCTGAGTAGTAATGCGATGGGACGGCTAGTGTAATCATATCCTTTGCGCTGTTGACTGGAGTCCCAATGGGTTTAGTGTTGCATGAAACGGCGTCCTCCGTCTGACGTGTCTTCGGGTGGGTGGAAGTGCTTATTGAATGCCTTGCGACTGTTCAGTGACCGCGGTTAGAAGCGAGCGGTTGCCTTTCCCTTCTATAAATAACTCCTTTGCTTCTCTGGTTTCTTCATATCTCTTCGCTGCTCCTTACTGCCTCTTCCCTTTCTTCTCTCCCAAAGCTTCAACCATGGGCAAGAACAACAAGCGCAAGCGTGAACCGACTCCTCCATCGGAGGAGTTTGGTGACTCGGAATACTCGGAGGAGGAGTTCTCCTCCGAGCCCGAGGGGTCTCCGGCTCCCGTCTCTCCCCCGGCGTCGTCTGATGACTCGGACGACTCCCAGGGGATAGCCGCGGAGGTCTGGACGTACATCCGAGCCGTCGAGCGCGTCGGGCTCGATGGCTCGGATGAGTCGGAGTACTCCTCGGATGAGGAGGACTCGGACGGCGGCGACGAGGGTGAAGACGACGACGACGACGACGATGACGACGACGACGGCGACGACAGTGGCAGGGGCGGCGGCGACGGCAGCAGGGACAGCACCAAGGGCGGCAGCAGCAGGGGCAGCACCAAGGGCAGCAGCAGGGGTAGCACCAAGGGCGGCGGCGGCGACAGGGGCAGGGCCAGTGGCTAGACGCCACTGGTCTTCTTAGATATTAGTATAGTTTAGTATAGCTAGAATAATGTAGTAGTAATTAGTGTAATTTAGTAGTAGTGGTAATGTAGAGTAGTATATTGTAGTTTAGTAGTAGTAGTAATGTAGAGTAGAATTAGGGAAGTACCAACTCATAAAGAGTTGGTTTGTAATCTCGTCAACTTCCCTTTAATGAAGTATATCGTTTATCCCCTCTTTTTGATGACTTACCACTGCTTTTGCTGAATGTTGAACTGATTCTTTTGATATAGTAGAAACAGCGCCGAGCGATGTGAAGATTGACATCAGCGTTTTTAGAAGTAGCACTGAGCAATCGAACACAAGACCAGCATTTTAGAGGCAATGCCGAATGATAGAAGGTCGGCATCGACATTTTTAGAAGTAATGCCAAGCGACAAAATACGGGGCCAGCATTTTAGAAACAACGCCGAGTGATAGAATATCGGCGTCAGCATTTTAGAAGTAATGCTGAGCGTTTGAACACATGGTCGGCGTGCTAAAGGACACGCCGAGTGATTGAAGGTCGGCATCGGCATTTTAGAAGTAATGCCGAGCGGTTGAACACGTGGTCGGCGTTTTAGAGGCAGCGCCGAGTGATTGAAGGTCAGCGTCGGCATTTTAGAAGTAATGCCGAGCGATTGAACACGTGGTCGGCGTTTTAGAGGTCAACGCCGAGTGATTGAAGGTCGGCGTCGGCATTTTAGAAGTGATGCCGAGCGATTGAACATGTGGTCGGCGTTTTAGAGGCAGCGCCAAGTGATAGCCAGCTTCTCAAGTTACTTTGAGGAAAATGGCCGAGTGATGAGGTGGCACATCGGCTTTCTTGGAAATAACTGTTAGATATCCACGTGGCATGCTGGGATTTCGGAGATGACCGCCGGGTGATGACTGGGCACTTTTGAAAAGGTATCTGGCTCAAGAATATCCCTTAAGAGTCGCGCTTTCAGCCGCCTTTGCTTTCCGTGCCCTAGTTCTTGCATTTCCGCATCTGAGTCTTCTCTGCCACTCGCCTCCTGCTCTGTTTCGCCGGCGAGAAGCAAGATGGCGCCCAAGAGGAAGACCGCGAACTCGTCTGCTGCAGTGATCCCCGCCATCGATCCCAACAGTCAGTTACCCTTCGCAGGTAACCATATGTCTGTGATTTCTGAAGTTGAGCTTCTCCGCCTTGTCTCCATCGGGGTTGTCCCTCCACGGGAACTCTGTTCTTGGCGTTCTTGCCATGGGACTACTGTCCCAACCGAAGATACCCACGAGTCAGTGGTTTACACTCCTTTCCTTCTTCGCGGCCTCGGCCTTCCCATATCTCCTTTTTTCCGTGGCATCCTTGATTTTTATCACATCAACCTGACTCACTTGAACCCTAACTCCATTCTCCAAATCTCTATTTTCGTTCACCTTTGCGAAGCTTATCTTGGCGTGCTGCCGCATTTTGGCTTATGGAAGTATCTGTATCACTGCCGTCCTGGGATGGCCGGGGGGCAACATCAATTGGTCGGAGGTGCCAGTTTAGAGATGCGTCGGGGGCGGAAGACCGAGTATCTCGAGATACCCCTTAAAGACAGCATTAAAGGTTGGCGTCTGGAGTGGTTTATAATGGATAATTATGGAAATTCTCTCCCTTCCCGCTCGGGAAGACAGGCAGACGTTCGTACTCCGAGTTGGACTGAATCTCCCACGGACCAAGAAGTAGCCGAAGCGGGTGTGTTGCTTACTGAAGTTGGATTACTGAAAGAGAGAGGTCTGACTGCCAAAGCCGTGGTCACAGATTTTGTGTTCAAAAACATTCAGCCGCTGAAAGACAGGGCCTATCCGGCATATCTTTACCGAGGGCTGGCCGACTCAACCCGAGTTACTAATAGGAGAATTCCTTCTGTTGATTTGGTGAGCCGACTCGAAATGATCCTCAGGGGTAAAGTTTCAAATGTTGGAGCTCCAGTGGCATACTCAGCTTGGAACCTACCTTCTCCCAAAGCTTTCACTCTTTTTGTATCCAATCCACCCATGACAGATAGTAATTTGGGTCTTAGAGTGCGACCCTCTGCTGACGAGGTCCGTTCCTTAGTTGCTTCGCTCGGGGAGATACCTGATGATGAACGGCAGATTTATTTTGAAGTGCCCCTGAACCCTAGTGATGCAGACATAAATGACATGCTCGATCTGCTAGCCGAGGATTCATCTGATACTGCTCCTGATGGTACATTGGCAGTGGTGCCCCTTCCAGAGGTTAATGCGACCTTGGACGTCTCGAAACCTGTCAGTACTCGCCCGAGGCGCCCTAGCCGAACCAGTCAGCCCGAGCCTTCTGCTGATGAGCAGAAGAAGAAAAGGAGACGCCTCTGGCAAGTGTCCAGCTTTGACGAGGATACCAGCACCTTAGCTCCTGCTATCGAAGAAATGACTGCAACTGGCCTAGCTGACATTGATCCCAATGGGTGTGCTCCGCCTGCTGCTGACCCCAATGAGGGTGCTGTTTGTGCTGTTGCTGTGGAAGATGAGGAGGAAGAGAATGAAACTCCATTGACTCGGAAAAACAGTCGGCAGTTCGTCGCTAGCGGCGGTAGTAGTGGGGTTCCTTCTCCTGCCTTGTCTGCTCTTATTGGTCTGCAAGAACTGTCCATGGCCAATTTTGATCAAGCTCTAGAGGATATGGTCCCTGAGAACTTGTTGTTGGAACCTGCAGACGCTGATGCAACAGAAACTTGTGCGGCCGTGCCAGATGCTGGGTTGAGGTCGTCCCGTGCCTCGTCGACCTTAGAGCACGATCTCGAGGGCCGGGATGATGACTTGGATCGTCCTGATCCTGCGGAGGTAGCTGAAGGCCCGTCGACCTTAGAGGTGGTCACGGCAGAGAGCTTGGATCCTTTGAATAGTGCTGACATGTGCCCAGCCCCCGAGGGTGTCGCCGGGGAGGACTCAGCTCAGGTGAGGAGCGTAGGCCACTACCCAGCCCCCGAGGGTGCTGCCGGGGGTAACCCGGCTCAAGTGGGCAGTGCCAACCTTGACCCAGCCCCCGAGGGTGTCCGAGCGAGGTCTCCCTCCTGCACTTCCATGGATGTTCATGTGGGTTCACCTCCACGCTCTGGCGGCATGGTGGTGGCTCAAACTCCAGATCAGGGGGTCGCTTTAGAGGGCAGCATCCCCACTGGTCTGGCGTTAGGCTCTGCTGAATGTACTGAGCTCGTTCCTGCCGGTCTACTGCAAGCTGCTTCGGGTGGTGGTCCGACACCTGATTATCAGCTGATTTCTCCTGACTTGGGGATCCCTTCGTTCTTTTCCAACCTCCAGGTGCTGTGTTGTGCTTTAGTTAGATCTTTATGTTGCATGAATTGCTGTCATTATGCTCATCTGTTCTTCTCGTCAGGCTTTGGTGAATGGATTGGCCAGTCAACTGAAATCACAGGGTGCTTCTACCCCAGAAGTGGCGTCATCTCTCGAGCGTTGGAATCCAGTGTTGCTTCATCGTCGTGTATCTGAGTTGGAGGCCACCAATGCTGGTCATTGTCCTTTCTTCTTCTTCTTTGTTCTTGCCCGTAGGTTGTTTTACCTTCTGACCTCATTTTGTTTGAATACCTCTTGATAGGGATGACTCGGCAGATCACAGTTCTTGAAGAAAAACACTCTCAAGATCAAGCTGAAATGGCTCGACGATGCGCTGACTTCGAGAAGTATTCTCAAAGTCAGATCGAGTTGAGCCAGGTCTCTGCGGCTTTGGATGATGCCAACGCTCTGAGTTCTTCTCTTCATGCTCAGCTTGACTCTGAGAAGGTAGCTTACGTACATGTGCTTCGCCTTATCATGCTCTTGGATTCTGAATGAGTTTGATTTTTGCTTGTAGGAAGAAAAACGTATCCTTGCTGCTTCTCGCGACAACTTGGACAGATTGTACCGAGATTCCAGTAACTCGCTGACCATCTTGGAGAGGAGCCACCGTTTTACGATGGAGGAGCTTGACAATCAGCGCCGTCAACTGCAAGAATCTTCAAACGAAATGGCCCGCCTTACACAGTTGCTATCAGCAAAGGATGCCACCATCAAGGAACTCCGAGCTTCCAAGAAAACCACTGCTCGGGAGTTAGAAACTGCTCAGCTGGCCGCTAAAACCGCTGAAGAGACTGCTGCTACTTTCAAAGCCCAGCGCGATAAAGCCATGGACAAGGCTATTCGAGCGGGGCGAATCTTGATGAGAAGACCCGGAGTGGTAGTTCCTGAAGATATAAAAGCTGATGTGCATGCCACCCCCGATTCTTCGATTCGCCCTTCTTCATCGGTCGTTCCTGAGAAAGATATTGGAAAATAGAGAAACACTTTGCGTGCCATGAGCACGCGGTTAGTATGAGCAAGCATTCATTTAGAGGACATCAGCTTATCATTCGAATGTTATGATTTCTTTCTTATCGTATCAGAATTTATTAGTTTGCAAGTTTGTGGTAACGCTGCATGATGATTATGAAGTTTGTTTGTGGGATATGGAGATCATTCCTTGAACTGCATAAGCGCGAGTATGCTATACTGGTTTAAGCCGCCAATGACTTTTAGCCGGTAACTTCTGTTAGTAGGGTTTAGTGATCGTCCTAGGTAAAGTAAGCATAAGCATGTTGCACCGCCTTAAGTCGTTGTCGACTTAAGTCGATTGCTCCGTTTGTAGGGCATAGTGGTCACCCCGAGTTAAGTAAGCGTGAGCATGTTGCACCGCCTTAAGTCGTTGCCGACTTAAGTCGATTGCTCCGTTTGTAGGGCATAGTGGTCACCCCGAGTTAAGTAAGCGTGAGCATGTTGCACCGTTTTAAGTCGTTGCCGACTTAAGTCGATTGCTCCGTTTGTAGGGCATAGTGGTCACCCCGAGTTAAGTAAGCGTGAGCATGTTGCACCGCCTTAAGTCGTTGCCGACTTAAGTCGATTGCTCCGTTTGTAGGGCATAGTGGTCACCCCGAGTTAAGTAAGCGTGAGCATGTTGCACCGCCTTAAGTCGTTGCCGACTTAAGTCGATTGCTCCGTTTGTAGGGCATAGTGGTCACCCCGAGTTAAGTAAGCGTGAGCATGTTGCACCGCCTTAAGTCGTTGCCGACTTAAGTCGATTGCTCCGTTTGTAGGGCATAGTGGTCACCCCGAGTTAAGTAAGAATGCAAGTCAATCATAAACGAACCGAGTATCTTTGAAATCTATCTTTATTGATGACATATTTCCACTTTTACAGAGTACATGGTCGCCCCGGCTGTTTTGAAATACAGCTAGGGGTAAAACTTTCTGAGGTGCTCTATGTTCCAAGAGTTCCCGACTTCTGTACCATCCGTCTGGGTGAGGCGATACGATCCGGGCCAAGTGACCTCTGCTACTATGAAGGGTCCTTCCCATAAGGGTGATAGCTTGTGCCGTCCCTCCCCCGTTAGAATTCGGCGGAGGACGAGGTCTCCTACTAAAAAGGACCTTTGCCGCACAGCCTTATCGTGATAGCGCCTTAGAGTCTGCTGGTACCGTGCTGATTGGATTACTGCATTCAGTCGTTCTTCCTCAAGTATATCAATATCCTCCAGCCTGGTGGCCTCAGCTTCCGCTATGCTTTCGAAGATCAATCTTGGTGCCCCAAACTTGAGGTCAGCAGGTATCACTGCCTCCGACCCATAGACCATGAAGAAAGGAGTGTTTCCATGCAGGGCTCGGCTAGGTTGGGTTCTCAGGCTCCAAACGACATAAGGTAGTTCTCTTATCCATTTTCCTGCGAATTTTTCATTTTTATCGAAGACCCTTTTCCTGAGTGCCTCCAATATCATTCCGTTGGCTCGCTCAACCTGCCCGTTGGCTCTTGGATGCGCCACAGATGCATATTTGATCTGAATGCTCTTTTGCTCGCAGAAGTCAAAGAATTCTGAGCTGGTGAAGTTGGATCCTAAGTCAGTGATGATGCTGTTTGGTATCCCGAATCTGAATATTATATCCTGTATGAATTCCACGACCTTAGCAGAGGTTAAAGAAGCAATGGGCTTGAACTCTATCCATTTAGTGAATTTGTCAATTGCCACCAATACGTGGGTATAACCTCCTTGAGCTTTCTTGAAAGGTCCAATCATATCCAATCCCTAGCATGCGAAAGGCCAAGTTACTGGTATGGTCTGTAGCTGCTGTGCTGGCATGTGCTGTTGCTTCGACAGGTATTGACAAGCTTCGCATCTCTGAACTAACTCGGCTGCGTCGCTCTTTGCTGTCGGCCAATAGAACCCTGACCTGAAGACCTTCCCGACTAGTGTTCTGGAGGCTGCATGTATTCCACATTGCCCTGCATGGACTTCCTCCAGAAGTTGCTTCCCAGTGGATGGGAGAATACACTTCATGAGAACCCCTGATGCACCCCTTCTGTATAATATCTCCCCAATGAGTGTGTAGTGAGCCGACTGTCTGGCAATGCGTTCTGCTGAGTTCTTGTCGTCTGGCTCTTCTTCGTTCTTTATGTACTTAATGATCGGCCTCCTCCAGTCATCAGAGTCTGACTCGGGTTGATCTACGATGTTGCACTCTTCTGTTTGGTCTATTGAGATACTCGGCCGTGTAATTTCCTGTACGAAAACTCCGGGTGGGACCTGAGTTCGACCGGATCCGAGCTTGGATAGTGTATCAGCTGCTGTGTTTCGATCCCTTTCCTAGGGCTGGGCATTCGGTTTATTTTAAAAATTCGGTTCGGTTTTTCGGTTATTTAAAACTTCGGTTTTGCATATAAAAGAAACCGATCGGTTTACATAAAAAGAAAAACCGACAAGTTCGGGATTGGTTTTTTACTTCGGTTTATCGGGAAAACCCAAAGTAAAAAACCTACGCTTACAAGGTGTCTGTTATGCCAAATAAATAAAAGCAGGCCAATAGCTCACACAAATATAATCAACACATTTACATGTCAGGTACACAAAATTCAGGCAATCAGCTCACACAAATATAATCCACACATTTAGTTGCAAGGATTTAGGAATAAGTCATACATCACATAAATAATAAGTTCATTGTAACACACACATTTAGTTCACATAATCAAATGGATAAATCTCAAATCAGTGTACATATGGCATGCAGGCTAGCAGCAACAAGAGCACACGCACAAGGCTTCCAGCCTGCAGTCCAGCGCACATCCAGAGTTGTAGGCACTAGCACATTAGCTCCATGCCTCCATACCAGCACCAACAGTCCAGGTCTCCAGGCGTCCAGCACCAGCACCATGCTGGAGAAGCGCCGCCGGACGCTGTGCAGCCCGTGCTGGAGAAGCGCCGACTGCCGCGGTAGTCTTGCTGGAGAAGTGTCGCCGTCCGTCGTAGTCTTGCTGGAGAACAGGAGAAGCGCCGCCACTGCCTCAACCGAGTCTAGACGCCGCCGCCGACCCGCCGTCACTGAGTCACGGACTGTGTTGTGTGACTGTGTCCTAGGGTTGGAAGTTGGGACTTCAGAGTTCAGACTTGACTACTTCATGTCTTCAGCGTGGTGGGTTGGATAGTTGGATGGGCTCACGTGGTTAATTTGGATAGTTGGATTAGATGGGCTCACGTGATAGCCTGCTGGGTTGGATAGTTGGAGAACAAATGGACATATGACATTTACGTTATGTGGGCTGACGGACTTATGGTTACATGGGCTGTTCGGTTTTCTTGTAATTCGGTTCGGTACAGTGTGAAAACCGAATACAATACCATATACCGAACTTCACAGTTTTAAAAACCGAAACCGAACCGAATTACCATAAAAACCGACTTTTCGGTTCGGTTCGGTTCGGTTCGGTATGGTTTTTGGTATACGGTAAAAAATTGCCCAGCCCTACCCTTTCCACATGATGAAATTCCAGACCCTCGAACTTATCTTCCAGCTTTCGAACGGCAGCGCAATATTTTCCCATTGAATCACTTGAACAATCCCATTCTTTGTTTATCTGGCTAATGACTACCAGAGAGTCTCCATATACCATCAATCTCTTGACGCCTAGTGATATGGCGATGTTTAATCCGTGTATCAAGGCTTCATACTCAGCTGCGTTGTTAGAGGCCGGGAATAGCAGCTGGAGAGCATACTTGAGGTGCTCGCCTCCAGGTGCAGTGAAGAGAATTCCTGCTCCTGCTCCTTGCAGTTTCAGCGAGCCATCAAAATACATTCGCCATACTTCTGCGGTTTCTGGATTATCCGGTACTTGCTGTTCTGTCCACTCTGATACGAAATCGACCAGTGCTTGAGTTTTGATGGCAGTGCGAGGTCGGAACTCGATATCATGGGATCCCAACTCGCAAGCCCACTTGGCTATTCGGCCAATGGCTTCCTTGTTGTGAAGAATGTCCCCTATTGGAAAACCAGTGACTACTATGACTTTGTGGTCGTCAAAGTAGTGACGCAGCTTGCGGGCAGTTAGAAGTACTGCATATAATAGCTTCTGAACTTGAGGATATTTTTTCTTCGATGGGCCTAGAACTTCACTGATGAAGTAGACAGGATGTTGTACCGGGTGGGCATGCCCTTCTTCTACTCGCTCGACTACCAACGCAGTGCTTACCACGTGAGTCGTGCAAGAGATATATAGCAGCAAATCTTCAGCCGGCTGAGTCGGCGTGGCTCGCCGGGGCGGTTTCAATACTGGCGGTGTTGTCAGGAATTTCTTCAGTGCGTCTAGAGCTTCTTGTGCCTCTGAAGTCTATTGAAACTTATCCACCTTTTTCAACAGTTTATAAAATGGCAGACCTTTTTCTCCCAGTCTGGATATGAATCTGCTCAGGGCTGCCATACATCCGGTGAGTCGCTGAACCTTCTTTTGCGATCGAGGAGCTTCCATCTTCATGATAGCTTCAATCTTATCTGGATTAGCTTCAATTCCCCGGTGGCTGACAATAAATCCGAGTAACTTTCCTGCTGGTACCCCGAAGACGCATTTCTCAGGATTGAGCTTCCATCTATATCTTCTCAGGCTGTTGAAAACCAGCTGTAAGTCTTCGATGAAGTTTTCCGGATTTTCTGTCTTAATCACCACGTCGTCTACGTAAGCCTCCACACGCTTGCCCCAGTGATCGGCTAAGCATGTTTGAATAGCTCTCTGATAAGTCGCTCCAGTGTTTTTGAGGCCGAACGGCATGGAGGTATAACAGAAAGCACCAAACGGGGTGATGAACGCCGTTTTTTCCTCGTCTTCTTTTGCCAAACTAATCTGATGATACCCGGAATAGCAATCTAAGAAAGACAGCATCGAACATCCAGCGGTGGAATCCACCACCTGATCTATCCTTGGGAGCCCGAAGGGATCCTTCGAACAGTGTTTGTTGAGATCAGTATAGTCGACGCACATGCGCCAATCCACTTTATTCTTTTTGAGTACAAGAACAGGGTTGGCTAACCACTCGGGGTGTAATACTTCTCTAATAAATCCGGCCGTGACCAAGCGAGCTAACTCGGCACGAATGGCCGCTCTCTTGTCTGGCGTGAAACGACGCAGCTTTTGCCGGATCGGCCTCGCCTGAGGATAGACTTTCAATTTGTGCTCGGCCAGTTCCCTCGGGACTCCCGGCATATCCGCAGGTTGCCATGCGAATACGTCTTGGTTATCTTGTAGGAACTGGACGAGCGCGCTTTCCTATTTGTCACTCAAACTGGAGCTGATGATGGCCGTCTTGCGCTCATCAGCGAACCCCAGGTTGATCCGCTTGGTGTCCTCAGTCGGCCGCATAGAGGTCGCGGCCTGAGCTTCGTTTGCCGGCACGGCGAGGTCTTCTTCAGGCTTAGAGTTCGCCGGTGTAGAAGGAACCGTTGACGGCTTGGTGGTGAGGGCTGCTTGGATGGCCACTCGGAAACATTCTGCGGCGCCTTGGAAGTCGGCGCGCACAGTTATGATTCCTCGTGGTCCTGGCATCTTCAGTATCATGTACGTATAGTGTGGGATGGCCATGAACTTGGCCAGCCCTGGCCTCCCGATGATGGCGTTGTACCCGCAGTCGAAGTTCGCCACCTCGAACCTCAGGAACTCGGTTCTGTAATTATCCGGAGTCCCGAAGGTGACCGGCATGTAGATGTGGCCCAGCGGGTATTCTCCTTCCGTCGGCACGATGCCGAAGAAAGGAGTGTCTGACTCGTGGAGCTCTTTGAGGTGAACTCCCAAGCCTTGGAGCGTACGGGGGAAGGTGACGTTGATGCTGCTCCCCCCGTCCACTAGCACCTTCTTCACCCGGCTCTCTCGGATCACCGGATCGACGAGGAGCGGATATTTGCCCGGGTGGTCGAAGTTGAGCCATTGATCCTCCCGAGTGAACGTGATTGGGTGTTCCGACCACCGGTACGGGGCGGGAGGGCCGGTGGTCGCCACCAGTATCTGGCGATCGTTGAGCTTTTGTTGTCTCTTGTTCTCCTGCGACCCATGTCCACCGAAGATGACGTTGACCTCCCTGTCAACGCGCGGGAATGCTCCTCCTCCCCCCTCCTCCGGCCGATGGGGCTGTCGTGGTTCATCTGGTCCTCCCCTCGGCGGAGGAGGTGGTAGAGGTTGGAAAGGTCGGCCATGCCCGACGGAGTGCTTGAAATCCCGGCAGTTGCGGAGAGTGTGGCGCATATCCTTGTGGTACGGGCACTGGGCGTCGAGGATGTCGTCCAGCGTGCGTTCGCCTCCACGAGGTCCTCCTCGGGCGCGAGAGGCGGGTGGTCCGGCGGCGTGTACTTCTTCGCGAGGCCTCTTCTCCCAGCGCTTGTCGGGCGGTTGGTTCGCGTCGCGTCGTGGTGCTGCTGGCGCGGGCTTTGCTCCTCCGATGAGGTCCTGGGCTCGCTCGTCAGCGGTGATGTAGAGGTCGGCTTCCCGGAACAGCTCCTCGGAGGTAGTCGGCGCCTTTTGCAGTATGGCTCGGACGAAAGCCGAGTCGTTAGATCCTCTGTAGAAGTCCTCGATTACGGCCGCCTCCGTGACCTCGGGGATGCGGTTTCTCATGGTCTGGAACCTTTTAAGGTATGACCTGAGAGTCTCATCCCCCCGGCGCTTGATGGATTTGAGGTCCCATGGTTGCGCTGGCTTGTCGGAGAGAGACTGGAAGTTGGCGGTGAAACGTCGACTGAAGTCTCCCCAGTCGTCGATGCAGTGTCGGGGTAGATGTCGTAGCCACTGCAGCGCGTCTTGCCCGAGGACGATGGGCAGATACGCAGTCATGACGTCCTCGGATGCCCCGGCAGCCCGAGCAGCGGTGGTGTAGACGGCCAACCAGCCCCCTGGATCCTGCTTAGGTTCATATTTGTCGACATTGGATACCTTGAAGTTGGGAGGCCATTGGATGGCCCTAAGGCGCGGAGTAAGGGCGGATACTCCGCACGTGTCCTCCTGTCGTCGAGGATGTCGTCTGTCCCGGGGAGGGGAGTGGTGATGGTGGTTCCTCGACCGTCCCCGGGTGGTTCCTCCAGTTGAAGCTGTTGCCGACTCAGTTCGGGTGGCCTGGCTTTGAGTCGGGAAGCCATGATCTCGATCATACTCCTCCCGACGGCAAATTTCGTTCTCGTGCCGCCGTTCGCGCGAAGCGTTGATAGAGCTCCGCGCGTCTCGGCGACTGTTGATGGCGTGTCGCAGATCGTTCGGCGGGTGAGCGAGCGGTAGAAGATGGTTGGCTGCCTGAGTGAACAGGCGCCGGTATCCCTCGGCGTCGGGGGTCCGAGGAAGTCCGTCAGCTATCCGGGCCAAAACGCCTCCGACTTCGCTCGGCGTATTCATAGCTCGGGCGAAGTCGGGGTTCAGGTTGCGCCCGAAGAGCGGATTCTCGCGTCGTTGCCTTGCATCTTGCTCGGCTTGCTCCTGAGTCCGACGGCGATCTCGTCGTCGGGAGTTCCTTCGTTCCCTGAAGACGCGTTCTTCCGGAGTTTCTCCTATCTCTGAGACCTCGTCTCGCGAGACAGGTTGCTCCAGATCCCGTTCTCCGGCTGCGTGATGTCGTCGAATGTTTCTGCGTCGGTTCCTTCGTCGGCGGGATTCTCGCTGAGGTGGTTCTTCTCCGGGCGCGGTCGGTTCATCGTCGGAGACGGCGGGCGACTCTGCCCTCCCGATGAAGAGGACGTCGGGGTAGAACGGTATTGCTGCCGCGGCGGCTTTCTTTCTGTTCTCCTTTGAGGTCGGAGGAACGGAAAGAATGACCGGCCTCTCCCTGATCTCCTTCCTTCTCATGACCTGTGTCCATTCTTTCGTCGGGGAAGTAGACAGCGGAGTCTTCCGGGTCAGCGAGCTTCTAGCTCCAGCCTCCCCGGAGACGATCTTGTTCCGAAGAGCCGGAGGTAGCTTCTTTCCAGCATTTTCGGAGTTTGTTGGAGGAGACTTCTTTTCCGGCAGATCCGCGAGGCGGTGTAGAATTCCTTCTTCGTCCGCCACGGATGAGATTGTCCCGAAGCAGAATGTGGATCCGGGACGCATGGTGATCTTGCTGTGGAAGGTGACGGCCATTGAGCTAGCTTGGATCGTCGACACACCCCCTACCTGGCGCGCCAGCTGTCGGTGTTTTGGGTCCGACCGCACACCCGGGGTTGCCCCTCAAGGTGTTTTTAGGAGTAGGATGGTGTCGACAACTGTAGCAAAATGGTTCGTGCCGATCGCACGAGGGACAATGGACAAGATTTTCAGGTTCGGGCCGCTTAGAAGTGCGTAACACCCTACGTCCTGGTGAGTATATGAGCGTGGTTACAAGAGGATTCTCTGGATAGAGGGCGCAGAGAGTTTTTGTGGGTGGCTAAATAGAACAGAGTCGATCCATCTGAAGGGGTGCCCCCTAGGCCTTATATACTCGACCGTGGGGCAGTACACGTGGGTAAGATAACAACAAGTAGCTAAAAGATAGTGAACCTCTTGAGATTATCCCTACGTAACCCTCGCCGACTTATCCTCGCATGGCTTCGTTGCATGGAGACTCCAGTGCGGGAAAGTCGGATCTCTGTTGCAGCCATTCGCTCGACGCTGTGGGCCGTCCGGGTTTGCACCAATTCGTCTTCATGTCGTTCTGTTTTGCCGGTTGTTTCTCCCCAGGCCCACGAAAGAATGACCTTACGATTTATTGGGCCCTTGGGCCTTTCGTGAGGTCTTTTACTCTTTTAGTGGACCCGGGGGATATCTATCTCCCACAGGTGCCAAATTCTCTCCGGCTGCCACATCGGCATGTACTTAGGGCGCTAGCTCTTCCTCGCTAGACACGTAGCACTCTGCTACACCCCCCATTGTACACCTGGATCCTCTCCTTACGCCTATAAAAGGAAGGACCAGGGCCCTCTTAGAGAGGGTTGGCCACGCGGGGACGAGGACGAGACAGGCGCTCTCTTGGGGCCGCTCGCTTCCCTCTCCCGCGTGGACGCTTGTAACCCCCTACTACAAGCGCACCCGACCTGGGCGCGGGACGAACACGAAGGCCGCGGGATTCCCACCTCTCTCACGCCGGTCTCCGGCCGCCTCGCTTCTCCCCCCTTCGCGCTCGCCCTCGTGCTCGACCCATCTGGGCTGGGGCACGCGGCGACACTCACTCGTCGGCCCGAGGGACCCCCCGGTCTCGAAACGCCGACAGTTGGCGCGCCAGGTAGGGGCCTGCTGCGTGTTGACGAATAGCTTCCCGTCAAGCTCCAGATGGGCAGTCTCCAGCAACCTCTCCGACCCGGGACGGTGCTCCGTTTCAGGAGTCTTGAGTTCATGTCCTTCGACGGCAGCTACGACATGATACTCCTTCCACCGCCGCGCGACAACGACAATGGCGGCCAACAGCCCGCCCGCCGGCAGCGAAATCGACGACGTCTTCCCCGCGTGGCGGAAGAACAACATTCGAGCTCGCCCCGTCCTCTCCCCCGCCAACGGAGGAGGAGGCGGGGCAACCAAGGCCAAGCGGGAGGCCGCGCCTCGTCGGCTGTCGAGCGAGTCGATAGCCCCAGCGCCCCAACGAGGGGCGCTCCGGGTATCGACTTCGCGCCTGAGACGAAGACGAGCGTCGACTCCCCGTGACACGCCAATCCCGAGCAAGTGGACGACGCCAGCGCGCTTGCGAAAAGCTTGCAGGACGTCGCCCTCGTACCTGAGACGACGGTGCAGTCAGTCCTCGACCTGACTTCATCGCCGCTCGTCGACCAAAAGGTACCGACCGATTCCCATCCTACGTCATTTGGATTCAGCCTCAACCCGCCTAGCGACCTCGCTTTGGCGGACGCTCTCGTAGAGGCGAGTCCAAACCCTCTAGGGTTTCGCATGCGGTCGCCTTGGGACTGGTTGATGAACGTCTCGACCTACGGGCTCTCTGGGTCCGAGGAAGACGACGACCCCAGCATCTGTTGGGATTTCTCTGGACTTGGCAACCCCAGTGCCATGCGGGACTTCATGACCGCATGTGACTTCTGCCTCTCCGACTGTTCCGACGGTAGCCACAGCCTCGACAACGAGGACTGCGGCCCAAGCCACGAATGTTTCCACGTCGATCTAGGGGGTCCCTCCGAAGGCAATCATCTCGGCATGCCGGAGGACGGTGATCTCCCTAGGCCGGTGCCTCGCGCTGACATCCCGCGGGAGCTAGCTGTGGTCCCCGTTCCGGCGGGGGGTCACGACCCACAGCTCGAGCAAGTCCGCAGGGCGCAGGCCAGGTTCGACGAGGGAGCAGGAGCGCTTGAGCCAATCCGCCGGGACGTCGGGCAGGCATGGGCAGGCCAACCCCCGGCCGGAGAAATACGTCACCTGCCCCAGGGTTTCCAGCACCGCGTCGCCGACGATGCCAGGGTCAGGCCGCCACCCGCATCTAGTGGCGTCGGCCAGAACCTGGCTGCAGCAGCGATGCTCCTCCGCGCGATGCCGGAGCCATCCACCACCGAGGGCCGGCGAATCCAGGGGAGCTCAAGAATCTCCTGGAAGGCGCCACGGTCCGACGCGCCGAGAGCTCTGCCTCCCGAAGGCAGGGATACCCCTCGGAACCTTATGTCGCGACTTCCCGATTCATGCGGGAAGCCTCGGTCTACACCGGGCGCACGCGCAACACCGCGCCTGCGGCCCCAGGCCGCCTCGGCAACGAGCACCATCATCGCGACCGTCGGGCCCACCTCGACGAGAGGGTGCATCGAGGCTATCACCCCAGGCGTGGGGGACGCTACGACAGCGGGGAGGATCGGAGTCCCTCGCTCGAACCACCCGGTCCGCAGGCCTTCAGCCGGGCCATCCGACGGGCACCATTCCCGACCCGGTTCCGACCCCCGACTACAATCACAAAGTACTCGGGGAGACGAGACCGGAACTGTGGCTCGCGGACTACCGTCTGGCCTGCCAACTAGGTGGAACGGACGACGACAACCTCATCATCTGCAACCTCCCCCTGTTCCTCTCCGACACCGCTCGCGCCTGGTTGGAGCACCTGCCCCCGGGGCAGATCTCCAACTGGGATGACCTGGTCCAAGCCTTCGCCGGCAATTTCCAGGGCACATACGTGCGCCCCGGGAACTCCTGGGACCTCCGAAGCTGCCGACAGCAGCCGGGAGAGTCTCTCCGGGACTACATCCGTCGATTCTCGAAGCAGCGCACCGAGCTGCCCAACATCACCGACTCGGATGTCATCGGCGCATTCCTTGCCGGCACCACCTGCCGCGACCTGGTGAGCAAGTTGGGTCGCAAGACCCCCACCAGGGCGGGCGAGCTGATGGACATCGCCACCAAGTTCGCCTCTGGCCAGGAGGCGGTCGAGGCTATCTTCCGAAAGGACAAGCAGCCCCAGGGCCGCCCATCGGAAGATGCTCCCGAGGCGTCTACTCAGCGCGGCACCAAGAAGAAAGGCAAGAAGAAGTCGCAAGCGAAACGCGACGCCGCCGACGCGGACCTTGTCGCCGCCGCCGAGTACAAGAACCCTCGGAAGCCCCCCGGAGGTGCCAACCTCTTCGACAAGATGCTCAAGGAGCCGTGCCCCTATCATCAGGGGCTCGTCAAGCACACCCTTGAGGAGTGCGTCATGCTTCGGCGCCACTTCCACAGGGCCGGGCCACCCGCGGAGGGTGGCAGGGCCCGCGACGACGACAAGAAGGAAGATCACCAAGCAGGAGAGTTCCCCGAGGTCCGCGACTGCTTCATGATCTACGGTGGGCATGCAGCGAATGCCTCGGCTCGGCATCACAAGCAAGAGCGCCGGGAGGTCTGCTCGGTGAAGGTGGCGGCGCCAGTCTACCTAGACTGGTCCGACAAGCCCATCACCTTCGACCAAGCTGACCACCCCGACCACGTGCCGAGCCCGGGGAAATACCCGCTCGTCGTCGACCCCGTCGTCGGCGACGTCAGGCTCACCAAGGTCCTTATGGATGGGGGCAGCAGCCTCAATATCATCTACACCGAGACCCTCGGGCTCCTGCGCGTCGATCTGTCCTCCGTCCGAGCAGGCGCTGCGCCCTTCCACGGGATCATTCCCGGGAAGCGCGTCCAACCCCTCGGACGACTCGACCTTCCCGTCTGCTTCGGAACGCCCTCCAACTTCCGAAGGGAGACCCTGACGTTCGAGGTGGTCGGGTTCCGGGGGACCTACCACGCAGTACTGGGAAGGCCATGCTATGCGAAGTTCATGGCTGTCCCCAACTACACCTACCTGAAGCTCAAGATGCCAGGCCCCAACGGGGTCATCACCTTCGGCCCCACGTACAAGCACGCATTCGAATGCGACGTGGAGTGCGTGGAGTACGCCGAGGCCCTCGACGAGTCCGAGGCCCTCATCGCCGACCTGGAAAGCCTCTCTAAAGAGGTGCCAGACGTGAAGCGTCATGCCGGCAACTTCGAGCCAGTGGAGACGGTCAAGGTCGTCCCCCTCGACCCCAGTGGCGACGCCTCCAAGCAGATTCGGATCGGCTCCGGGCTCGACCCCAAATAGGAAGTAGTGCTCGTCGACTTTCTCCGCACAAACGCCGACGTCTTCGCGTGGAGTCCCTCGGACATGCCCGACATACCGAGGGATGTCGCCGAGCACTCGCTGGATATTCGGGCCGGAGCCCGACCCGTCAAGTAGCCTCTGCGCCGATTCGACGAGGAGAAGAGCAGAGTAATAGGCGAGGAGATCCACAAGCTAATGGCAGCAGGGTTCATCAAAGAGGTATTCCATCCCGAATGGCTTGCCAACCCTGTGCTTGTGAGAAAGAAAGGGGGGAAATGGCGGATGTGTGTAGACTACACTGGTCTCAACAAAGCATGTCCGAAGGTTCCCTACCCTCTGCCTCGCATCGATCAAATCGTGGATTCCACTGCTGGGTGCGAAACCCTGTCTTTCCTCGATGCCTACTTAGGGTATCATCAAATCAGGATGAAAGAGTCCGACCAGCTCGCGACTTCTTTCATCACGCCCTTCGGCATGTACTGCTATGTCACCATGCCGTTCGGCTTGAGGAATGCGGGTGCGACGTACCAGCGGTGCATGAACCATGTGTTCGACGAACACATTGGCCGCACGGTCGAGGCCTACGTCGATGACATCGTGGTTAAGACGAGGAAAGCTTCCGACCTCCTTTCCGACCTTGAAGTGACATTCTGATGCCTCAAGGCGAAAGGCATCAAGCTCAATCCCAAGAAGTGTGTCTTCGGGGTGCCCCGAGGCATGCTCTTGGGGTTCATCGTCTCCGAGCGGGGCATCGAAGCCAACCCGGAGAAGATCGCAGCCATCACCAGCATGGGGCCCATCAAGGACTTAAAAGGCGTACAGAGGGTCATGGGATGTCTCGCGGCTCTGAGCCGCTTCATCTCACGCCTCGGCGAAAGAGGTCTGCCTCTGTACCGCCTCTTAAGGAAGGCCGAGTGCTTCACTTGGACCCCTGAGGCCGAGGAAGCTCTCGGGAACCTGAAGGCGCTCCTCACAAGGGCGCCTATCCTGGTGCCTCCAGCTGCCGGAGAAGCCCTCTTGGTCTACGTCGCCGCGACCACTCAGGTGGTCAGCGCCGAGATTGTGGTCGAGAGGCAAGAAGAGGGGCATGCATTGCCTGTTCAGAGGCCAGTTTACTTCGTCAGCGAAGTACTGTCCGAAACCAAGATTCGCTACCCACAAGTTCAGAAGCTGCTGTACGCGGTGATCCTGACGCGGCGGAAGTTGCGACACTACTTCGAGTCTCATCCGGTCACTGTGGTGTTATCCTTCCCCCTGGGGGAGATCATCCAGTGCCGAGAGGCCTCGGGCAGAATCGCAAAGTGGGCGGTGGAAATCATGGGCGAGACAATCTCGTTCGCCCCACAGAAGGCCATCAAGTCCTAGGTCTTGGCGGACTTCGTGGCCGAATGGGTCGATACCCAGCTACCGACGGCTCCGATCCAACCGGAGCTCTGGACCATGTTTTTCGACGGGTCGCTGATGAAGACGGGAGCCGGCGCAGGCCTACTCTTCATCTCGCCCCTCGGGAAACACCTACACTATGTGCTGCGCCTACATTTCCCGGCGTCCAACAATGTGGCTGAGCATGAGGCTCTGGTCAACGGGTTGCGGATCGCCATCGAGCTAGGGGTCCGGCGCCTCGACGCCCGCGGTGACTCGCAGCTCGTCATCGACCAAGTCATGAAGAACTCCCACTACCACGACCCAAAGATGGAGGCCTACTGCGATGAGGTTCGGCGCCTAGAAGACAAGTTCTACGGGCTTGAGCTTAACCACATCGCTCGGCGCTACAACGAGACTGCGGACGAGCTGGCTAAAATAGCCTCGGGGCGAACAACGGTTCCCCCGGACGTCTTCTCCCGGGATCTGCATCAACCCTCCGTCAAGATCGACGACACGCCCGAGCCTGAGGCGCCCTCGGCCCAGTCCGAGGTACCCTCGGTCCAGCCCGAGGTACCCTCGGCACAGCCCGAGGCACCCTTAGCTCGGCCCGAGGCACCCTCGGTTCAGCCCGAGGTACCCTCGGCCTCCGAGGGTGAGGCACTGCGCATCGAGGAGGAGCAAAGCAGGGCCACGCCTGATCGAAACTGGCAGACCCCGTACCTGCAATATCTCCGCCAAGGAGAGCTACCCCTCGACCGAGCCGAGGCTCGGCGGGTGGCGCGGCGCGCCAAGTCGTTCGTCTTGCTGGGCGATGAGAAGGAGCTCTACCACCGCAGCCCCTCAGGCATCCTCCAGCGATGCATCTCCGTCACCGAAGGTCAGGAACTCCTGCGAGAGATACACTCAGGGGCTTGCGGCCATCACGCAGCGCCTCGAGCCCTTGTCGGGAATGCTTTCCGACAAGGCTTCTACTGGCCAACGGCGGTGGCTGACGCCACTAGAATTGTCCGCACCTGCGAAGGGTGCCAATTCTATGCGAAGCAGACCCACCTGCCCGCTCAGGCTCTGCAGACGATACCCATCACCTGGCCTTTTGTCGTGTGGGGTCTGGACCTCGTCGGCCCTTTGCAGAAGGCACCCGGGGGCTACACGCACCTGCTGGTCGCCATCGACAAATTCTCCAAGTGGATCGAGGTCCGACCTCTGAACAGCATCAGGTCCGAGCAGGCGGTGGCGTTCTTCACCAACATCATCCATCGCTTCGGGGTCCCGAACTCCATCATCACCGACAACGGCACCCAGTTCACCGGCAGAAAGTTCTTGGACTTCTGTGAGGATCACCACATCCGGGTGGACTGGGCTGCCGTGGCTCATCCCATGTCGAATGGGCAAGTAGAGTGTGCCAACGGCATGATTCTACAAGGGCTCAAGCCTCGGATTTACAACGACCTCAACAAGTTCGGCAAGCGATGGATGAAGGAACTGCCCTCGGTGGTCTGGAGCCTGAGGACGACGCCGAGTCGAGCCACGAGTTTCACGCCGTTCTTCCTAGTCTACGGGGCCGAGGCCGTCTTGCCCACAGACCTGGAATACGACTCCCTGAGGACGAGGGCCTACAGCGATCAAAGCAACCAAGCTAGCCGAGAAGACTCGCTGGACCAGCTGGAAGAGGCTCGGGACAAGGCCTTACTACACTCGGCGCGGTACCAGCAGTCCCTGCGACGCTACCACGCCCGAGGGGTCTGGTCCCGAGACCTCCAGGTGGGCGACCTAGTGCTTCGGCTGCGACAAGATGCCCGAGGGAGGCACAAGCTCACGCCTCCCTGGGAGGGGCCATTCGTCATCGCCAAAGTTCTGAAGCCCGGAACGTACAAGCTGGCCAACAGTCAAGGCGAGGTCTACGGCAACGCCTGGAACATCCAACAGCTATGTCGCTTCTACCCTTAAGATGTTTTCAAGTTGTTCATATACCTCGCACCCACGCAAAGTTTAGTCATCAAGGAAGGGTCGGCCTCGCCTCGGCAAAGCCCGACCCTCCCTCGGGGGCTAAAAGGGGGGGAACCCCCTCTGCGTTGAAATTTTCCTCGAAAAAAGATCTCTTCTGCCAGAATATCTTTCGTGCTTTTTGACTGCTTCGAAAAGTGGATGCTGAAAACGACGGAGTACACGTAAGCAGCCAAGGCTGACCGAGCCGAGGGACTCCTACGCCTCCGGGATACGGATACCTCACTCATCACCTTCTGCGATAAGTAACTCGCGTTCGGATAAAGTGATTCCGCGGACCGAACAAGTCTTCATGTTCGGAAGCTCTTCTGCCGAAGCGATCCTTCGAGCCTTCTCGACTGAGTCGGTGACAGAGCCTCATGGACGGGTAAAAGTGCGCGTAAGCGGCAAGGCCGACCGAGCCGAGGGACTCCCACGCCTTCGGGATACGGAAACCTCACTCATCACCTTCCGCGAGAAGCAACTCTCGCTCGCACAAACATCCCTGTTACCGACAAAAAAGTCCAGATACTCGAAACAAGAGGAAAGGAGACGCAGCTTTACAACACAGCGAGGGTGTGTGTTCTGGCCTCGGCGGCCGCAGAAGGCACACGCTACAAGACAATCTGATCCTGCAGGCTCGGGTCTTGACGCTGGAAGGGGGCAGCAGCACCCTCGGTATCGACGACACCTTCGGCGAGGTTCGACCTAGCCTCGGACGGCGATGCGGTCCGAAGATCTCCACTCCGAAGGACGACGTCATCACCACGCCCGGGCCATCGCCGCCAGGGTCTTCTCCGGGAATCCGGCCCAAGCAGGCGGCTCGGCCGGTCACCCCTGGGGCCTCGGCCAACCATCTTCCAAGGGCGCCAGCCCGACCCGAGGCCTCGGCTGGTCTACTCCGGCGTCGGTCTCGCTAACGGACGACCCGGCTAGGCTCCGGCCAACCAGGTTTCATTTTTGAGCCAACTCTGCCTCTATTCGTGCTGATATCGCTACCCCTGGCCTCGGCTCATCGAAGAGCGGCCAAGGGGTCCCTTTAACTAAGCTAGAGGAGCCTCAGACAACAAGGCCGATCGAGCCGAGGGACTCCTACGCCTCCAGGATACGGATACCTCACTCGTCACCTTGACATGGGGCGACTCATGCTTGGTGAAGCGGTTCAGATAATCAACAGGCGAGTCTTAGTGCTCAAAAATGAGGAAAAAAACACGGCTCCGTGCCAAAATTACATACATGTTCAGGCCTCGACAGCCATAATGAACAAAAATTGTCATTCAGGGTGCCATTACAAACGGAACTCCGGTTCCCCCTCCGTAGGTACGAACAACCCCACTCGATAGGGGAGGGCCTGCGGAGCAACAGAAGACCGACGAACGGCGCGTCGTCACCCGCTCCAGCAGCAGCGACGACGACGACTTCTGCTCCGGGGGGCCGAACAGCGGCAGCACTGACCTCAGGGCGGATGCTGCTGCCAGGAGGCCCCCGCCCATCCCCAAACTCGTGAGGCAAGGACGGGCAGAAGGCCGTAGAGTTGGAGGTCGGTCCGTGGCCGACCCTGGCTATCTCGCCGGCGGAAGAACCTCTTCCAGCTGTCGTGGCAGACGCCGGCGCCGCGAGCGGCTCCGAAGCCACTCGCGTCCGAGAGCCAGGCACGGTGCAGCTGCCGGCGCCACGGACGACGACCGCCCTTCCCTCCGATCACTGAGTGAAGGAGCGGGCCACCGCCCACATAGGGGCCGACCCCAACTCGGCACACTCCCCTCCCCAGCCCTGGTGATGAAAATCCTTGAGGCTGAGGGAGGGGCAGAGGCCGCAGCCCGGCTCGCTTTCCCCCACCATCAAGCTGGAGGTCACCACCTTGGGTGACCACCGGCGGAGGGGTGCAGCCGGGCTGCATGATGAAAATCCTTGAAGCCGAACGATGGTTGAAAGGTACCAACTCCCACGGAGTTGCGTTCCTCCAACGATGAGGCGAAAAGACGGCGGGTATCCCCCATCCGGGGGCTTGGAAGGTGGAAAGACACGATGCATAAGGGAGCGCGAAGACATGGTCTACTTCCAAGGGGGTCACCCTCCTTTTAAAGGCGACTATCCCTGCTTGCGTCCCCATCCGTCACGGGCTGAGTCTTCTCCAACACGCTCCAAGGCCCTCCCCTGCGGCGCGGGGGCTGGGTCCCGCATGTCATGCAAGCCGGCTCAGAGCAGAAGAAGCCAAACCGCCGCGTGTGGTGCACACGACCGCCCAGCGATTACAAGTGACCCTCCACTTTTGCCCAGACCAACGGGCGAAAGAGGCGGGCAGCCATGCAGGCGGCATGCAACCGCGCCAAGTGGACGCGCTTCTCCGACTCCCGACACGCCCAGCATGGAGGCCCAGGCCCACGCGTCACGCAACCGGCGCGCCGGATGCTTCATGCAAGCAACTGCACCGCCACTTGCGCCACCACCACGCCTCCTCGATTGCGGAACCAATACCGCGACTCGAGGCGACCCGGCGCACGACCCAGCAGCGCCAGCCTGGCGCGGCGGTCAATGCGGCCAAAAGCGGGCCGACAGTAATGACGGTGGCAGGCGGGCGGGAGCAGCGGTCACGTCGTCAGCCAAGCTCACGTCCCATCCGGGGGCAGCAAGAGAACCCCCTCTCATGGCGTGAAGACAACGCACCCGTGATCCGTTCCTCGAACGGCTCACGCACGCGCAACGGCCGCCCCGCCAACCACTCGCCCCGTCGCATTAACTCCGCGGCGGAACAGGCGGCGCTTCTGGCAGGAGCAGCGGGCGACGCTTCGCCTTCGCCGTAATAACCGCGCCAAAAAAGGTACGCCGCGTCATTCGATTTCGAATCCTTTTCCTTTTTTCCTCTTTCTCTCTCTCTTGCAACAGGGACCGGGAAAGGGGGATACCCCGAAAAGGATCCTTCCCCGTGAAGGAACCAGGCTCCGAGCCTCCCTACTGATCAGAGGTTCGAAGGCTGGCCCCCCCGAAGGGCTCGACAGCTGCCTCAGATCGCGTGGGCCCTACACCCACTACTGGTCAGAGGTTCGAAGGCCGGCCCCCCGAAGGGTTCCATGGCCGCCTCAGGCTACTCGGGCTCCGCGCCCATTACTGATCAGGGGTTCGAAGGCTGGCCCTCGAAGGGTTCACAACCGCCTCAGACGCCGAGCGAGGGATGACCATGGGTACGTTCGATACATAACCAAGGCTCGGGCTGCGCTCCCGAGGTACCCTAGGACATTTCCGAGACCAGCGGGAGCGATCTTGTAACGGAATCCCATCAGAGGGAGGCATCGAGCCCTCGGACCCCGTCGCCAGGGGACCGGGTCCGGCAGATCACCCGCAAATACTTTTGGGCGTGCCTCTGGGCCCCTAGCCGACCCCTAACGAACGGGGCACGGACGTCCACTCGGATTACCCGCTTGCAGCTCACCGGAGACACCATGTTCGGCGCCCATCGAGGGCAACATGGCGCTTTCCCCCCCCCCCCCCTCCTCCTTGCGGAAAGGCGACGCAGGGGCGTATGTAAAAAAGCCGAGTCTGTCCCTGATCGCCCTCTCGCCCTGTGCAGAGGCTCGGGGGCCGCTCTCGCAAACCCTGCTCCGGCCGAACCGTTGACAGCGTCAACGTACCAGCCCGAGAACTTGGGACCCGACCGTACACCCGGGCTACGGCCAGCTCGCATGAGGGAACAACCAGACCAGCCGAAGCATTACGCAAGGCATTAAGACCTCGAAGGAGTGAAACCACTCCTCCGAGGCCTCAGGGGCTACACCCGGCGGGTGCGCTCGCGCGCACCCACCGGAACAAAATGCAACCGAGAAAGGCTGGTCCCCTTGCAAAAAAGTGCGACGAAAGCCTCCAAGCGAGTGCTAACACTCCCTTCGAGGCTCGAGGGCTACTGTCGGGGACCATAATTAGGGGTACCCTCAAGACTCCTAATTCTCAGCTGGTAACCCCCATCAGCATAAAGCTGCTAAGGCCTGATGGGTGCGATTAAGTCAGAGATCAGTCCATTCGAGCGACTCGATCACGCCTCGCCCGAGCCTAGCCTCGGACAAGGGCAGCCGACCCTGGAGGATTTCCGTCTCGCCCGAGGCCCCCCCTCCGACGGCGAACATATCTCCGGCTCGCCCGAGGCCCTGCCTTCGCTAAGAAGCAACCCTGACTAAATTGCCGCACCGACTGACCAAGTCGCAGGAGCATTTAATGCAAAGGTAGCCTGACACCTTTATCCTGACGCGGCCCTCCGGCAGAGCCGAAGTGACCGCCGTCACTTCGCCGCTCCACTGACCGGCCTGACAGAAGGACAGCGCCGCCTGCGCCACTCCGACTGCAGTGTCACCTGACAGAGTGAGACTGACAGGCAGTCAGGCCCTGCCAAAGGCACCATAGGAAACTCCGCTCCGCCCAACCCAGAGCTCGGACACGGGCTAAGCCCCGAAAGACGACGAACTCCGCTCCGCCCGACCCAGGGCTCGGACACGGGCTAAGCCCCGGAAGACGACGAACTCCGCTCCGCCCGACCTAGGGCTCGGACTCGGGCTAAGCCCCGGAAGACGGCGAACTCCGCTCCGCCCGACCCAGGGCTCAGACTCGGGCTAAGCCCCGGAAGACGGCGAACTCCGCTCCGCCCGACCCAGGGCTCGGACTCGGGCTCAGCCCCAGCAGACGACGAACTCCGCTTCGCCCGACCCCAGGGCTCGGACTCCGCCCTAGCCTCCGCCGACGACCTCCGCCTCGCCCGACCCAGGGGCACGGACTCGGCCTCGGCCATGGAAGACAGACTCGACCTCAGCCTCGGAGGAGCCTCCACATCGCCCAACCTAGGGCACAGGCTCGCCACGTCAACAGGAGGCGCCATCATCACCCTACCCCGAGCTGACTCGAGCTGCAGGGAACAAGACCGGTGTCCCATCTGGCTAGCTCCGCCAGATAGGCAATGATGGCGCCCCGCATGCTCTGTGACGACGGCGGCTCTCAGCCCCCTTACGGAAGCAAGGGGACGTCAGCAAGGACCCAACCTCTCCGACAGCTGTCCCTCCGCCAGGCTCCATCGCTCCTCCGACGGCCACGACATCACACCAGCTGGGTGCCAAATTCTCTCCGGCTGCCACATCGGCATGTACTTAGGGCGCTAGCTCTTCCCCGCTAGACACGTAGCACTCTGCTACACCCCCCATTGTACACCTGGATCCTCTCCTTACGCCTATAAAAGGAAGGACCAGGGCCCTCTTAGAGAGGGTTGGCCGCGCGGGGACGAGGACGAGACAGGCGCTCTCTTGGGGCCGCTCGCTTCCCTCTCCCGCGTGGACGCTTGTAACCCCCTACTGCAAGCGCACCCGACCTGGGCGCGGGACGAACACGAAGGCCGCGGGATTCCCACCTCTCTCACGCCGGTCTCCGGCCGCCTCGCTTCTCCCCCCTTCGCGCTCGCCCTCGCGCTCGACCCATCTGGGCTGGGGCACGCGGCGACACTCACTCGTCGGCCCGAGGGACCCCCCGGTCTCGAAACACCGACACATAGGTTACGCCTGAAGCGGGTGGGAGTGGGTCTGAACCCACATGAACTGGATTTGTTGAGTCCCTCTTCGCGTACCCTCCTCCTAGTGGCGGGAGCGACCAAAGCTCTAACCATACAAGTGGTGGTTATCCTTGAGTATGGTGCTTGGTCGACTTTGTTTCTCAACTCGTGCACTCTATGTGTTTTCGTGAACTAAACACTTTAATTTATCTCGTTGTTGCTATTTTGAAATGATCATGTAAGCTATATTGGTGATGTGAAGTTTGTGATGTCTGAATTGATTATGTGGTTGTAATGTGAAGTTTTTGTGAACTATGTCAATAGATGTGTTTGTAATGTGACCAATATTAATATATGTATTGTCTGTGATGATATATATGTTGTTGTGTACAATATCGTGAAGAAATAAAAGCCTCATTGGGTGCTGGTTTGCAACAGGAAAGGTTAATTCCCGTTGGCTTGACCATAGCCGACAGGAATTACTCGAATAATTCCCATCAACCAAAGGCGGTCGACGGTAATTATTCGAATAATTCTCATGGGCCAGACTTGGCCAACGAAAATTAACTAGCCGACGAGAATTATTCGAGTAATTCACGCCAGCCAGCCTTGAGCGACGAAAATTAACTAATTTCCGTCGCCTTCCCTAGAGCCGACGAGAATCACCTGAACCGACGGGAATTAACAATATATCGATGAGAAGTAGTAATCCCCGTCGGTATAAGGCTAATTTATGTCTGTTACTGGCCGACGGGAATAACCTGAATTCCTGTTTTTTTATAAAATCACTTAGGTTGTTTAACCAACTTCTATAAAAATAGAATTAAATGTAGCTCTACAAAACTGATCATCAAACTTGAGAGAGTCTTTAGAGCATATTTAAGAGACTAGCTAAATGATTTGTCAAGCTAAATTTTAGCTATCTAATATTAAAATAACTCTCAACAGACTAGCCATATAACTCGCTAAGCTATCCAGCTCTTTAAATTAGCTCCATCACTAGTTAAACTTGTCTAGCCACTCCAATTAGCTAAACTAATTTGTATATTAGAGAGTTTGTTGGAATGAGATGTTATAAACAGAGTTTAATCTTTATGAAAAGTAAATAGTAAGTTAAATAGAGTGTAAAAAAATAAAGAGTCCCTCGCATATGCTTTTATACATGTCTGAAGTCAATTTTGAAAAACGTCTTGTTGTAATGTAAATATCAAATTCTATCTAATTTTATTTTGCTGCAATCAAATCAAACTCGGCTACGTGGTTAATCAAGCGATCACCGTGATAGTACCAACCTCATTAACTGTCACTTCGTCTCGTACGTACATGTGGGGCCCACGCTTCCATTCCATCCCATCGACCCAAGTCGACAGGTCACAGGTGCAAAGCTCTGAAAACACTCCAGAGTCCATCAGGTAAAAAAAAAATCAAAAATAGAAAAAGTCTCTTGCCCCCGCGGCCGTGCCGAGCCGGCATCCCCTCCCCCAGCAACGATCGCGACGACCCAAACCGGCAAGGGTGACCAGCGGCTGGCCGCCGCCGCGGCAGACGAGTCCCATGGGAGACAACAAGTCTCCGCTGAGCCTGAGCCCGATGGGCGGGCGCGACCGGGACCGGGAGCTCCTCATCCCGGTCTCCGGCGGCGGCTCGGCGCCCGGCGTCGATGACGAGGACGCTGACAGGGCCTCCTCCGCCTCCGCGGCGCTCTCCTCCTCCGGCCGCGAGGTACGTCCCCGCTCCCGCCCCCTGACATCCCCCCACCCACTCAATTGATAGTTTTTCCCCTCTTGCCCTCCTTTTATTCAATTGCTCTTCGGTTAGTTTACTATTTATGTTCTTTTCGACGTTTTAAACTCAGCTACATCTTGTTGACTGATGCTTGTGAACGGCATGAACCGACTAGCAGTTTATGTAGTAGGAAATGCTTCAATGTCCCATTCGGGTCTCGTGGGCAAATGATATTAGTACTGGATGGTGCATAACTCCGATGTAGTAGCTTATTTGATCTACTAAAACTTTATTTTAGTTTCTATATTTGTCAATTTATATACTAAAATGGAACAAAATGAAGGGACTAAATATTAGTCCCTTCATTTTGTTCAATTTTAGTACTTAAATTGTTAAATATAGAAATTAAAACGCTATTTTAGTTTCCGTATTTGGCAATTTAGGAACCAAAATGGATAAAATGAAGGGACTAAAGATTAGTCCCTAGAAACCTAACACCCTCTAAAAAATAGAAAGCTGAGAAGACTGTGACTCACTTGTTTTTCTGCGGTGGCACAACCCTATATTACCAGTTGAATAAAATGACATTTAAAATATTTATTTGCTTTTGAATTTCGATGGAATCTCTAAACTGCCTAGAGCGCTTAGCACACTGAGCTGCAATTTGGAAATTGGAATGAAAATTACTTGACAACATCTGATATACTTTTTTTCGTCCTACTCTTGCAGTTTTGCTTCTCCTATTTGATACTTGCCTTCCTGAAACCGAGAAACCATGTTCTGGGTTCAAGCTAGAACAGCTCATGTTGATTTTTTTTTCTTGAAATGCAGGCTTTCCATAAGGTCGTCCGCAGTTGGGCTTCAAAGAAGTTCATGACTGGATGGTAAAGAGTTGCTAAATTAATATTTCCTCGCCTCTTGATTACCGTCTAGTGTTTAACTATAGAACTGAATAGTGTACCTCCTTGTAGTTAATGATAGGTTCTGTTTCCATGGTTTTGTCATGTATAGTCTGGTTGTTGGGGATATGTACCATGGCCCATGGCTTAGTAGCTTAAAAAGTCAAATTTCTTGGTGCAGTGCTTTATGATTGCCATGCCAACATCCATTCTCCTTTGTCCTTTCCCCATCAGGAATTCATCTTGGCTGGTGATGCAATATTATCAATGGGGCTATATAATTAAGTAGTTACTAGGAACTGTGGGATGCTTGTTTCTTTGGTTCTTGGTTTTATTCCTTTCAATATATAATAGTAAAAGATAAACTTGTCTAAATCTTGAGAAATATCATAAGGTTCATGAACTCATGGTTGGGGTGGAGGATTTACATGTTGCCACTTGACTGGTAGCTCCTTTGTGACAACCCAAACATTCAAAATGTCCATATGAGAACATGAATTTAGATTTTAGTGGAAATTCACCATGATGTTCCAACAGTAGGATTATCATAAAGTCCCAATAGCAAGGAATTTCATTAGTACCTTCTGTTTTCAGTTAATTTCGCAAGCATATGGTCCAGCCTCTAGTTTAGACATTAAAAAAATACTTTTGTTTCTTCTGATTTCCTGAAGTGTCGCTCTAGGATATATATGAATTATGATAAGCAATGACTGATTTTACATACACCATTTCTATGCAATCTGCAATAATGCTACATGAATTTACCTTTCATGTGCCTGCCACATGTACTAAGATGCTTTTTTCTGTCATCATTTTGTTTGCCGGTTTCTTCAGTGTAATTCTCTTCCCCATAGCAATAACGTTCTACATCACCTGGTGGTTCATTCATTTTGTTGATGGATTCTTCTCTCCAATATATGCACAACTAGGAATCAACATATTTGGTATGTGAATCACTTTTTTGTATCGAAATATCAGATCTAGAACAATTGATACTCCCTTTGTTCAAAATTATAGTTCACTTTGATTTTGTCGTCAAACTTATTCAGGTTTGGCAAGTTTATACAAAAACTATCATCACCTACGACATTTAATTCTCCATGAAATATGTTTTGATAATGCATATATTGAACTCCTAGATGTTACTATGTTTTTTTTTCTACAATCTTGGTTATAATTAGAAAGTTTGAATTAGGACAAAAGTAAAGTGAACTATAACTTGAAACAGAGGGAGTATTATATAATATTGTAATGTTTTCCTTTCATTCAGAAAAAGGGACCATTAGTTCAGTATAAACCATGGGATTAGATTCTCAGTTCTTTCATAAATCTGGAAAACTTACCATGCATGTCATTTAGGCAAAACTATTGCCATATGGTAGCTTGTCATCAGCGAGAAGAACATTTTATTGCTTATCCAGCTTGAGTTTTCAGTTTGCACTGTGATGATCCCGCAGGTCTTGGCTTCATCACATCTGTTACTTTCATATTTTTGATCGGAGTCTTTATGTCATCTTGGGTTGGGGCATCTGTCCTTAGCCTTGGCGAGTGGATTATTAAGCGCATGCCCCTTGTTCGTCATATCTACAATGCATCGAAGCAAATTAGTGCTGCAATATCACCAGGTAATATGAATCATCAAACTGGTCGATTGAATTTGCCGAGGTGCTGAATAAACTCTGGTTGCTTTTTACAGATCAGAACAAACAGGCATTCAAGGAAGCGGTCATCATAAGGCATCCTCGTGTTGGAGAATATGCGTTTGGTTTCATCACATCGTCAGTATCTCTCCAGGTTTGCTCCATACGAGGCTACTTTAGCTTTTTCACACGAATGCTGTTTGTTTTATGCTTCTGCTGTTGTTATTCTACTGAGCAATTCAAGCTAGGTTTGATTTCTTGTACGGTTGAGACTTTACTGTCATGACATGTGGATGTGTATTTAGTGAGATAATAATGTCACTGTTTCATTTGCTGATCGAGAAGAATTTATATTGATGACATGCATTTTTTGGCTGTACCAATACCATTTCTTACGTGGTTCTGTCTCTGTGCATCAATCCTGTTATCATGCTGCAGAGTTATTCCGGTCAAGAAGATCTTTACTGTGTCTATGTCCCAACGAACCATCTTTACATTGGCGATATCTTCATGGTGAATTCAAAGGATGTCATAAGGCCAAACCTTTCCGTGCGTGAAGGCATCGGTAAGTTCGTACTCTGCCATTTCAGGAGCACGGCTTAATTGGTATTCTGCTTCAGGGAATAAGGATGGCTACTCCTGCGAAAAGAAACTTAACGTATTTGCATTCATGGGTTTGCAGAAATCGTTGTGTCTGGTGGTATGTCAATGCCCCAGATTCTGTCAACCCTCGACCCGGAGATGATCCTTGGTGACAGAACCGGACCAAGCAGAAGCTGAAGCTGCCACGAGCCCTTTGTGTAACTTTTGTAGTGGTTTGCTAGTAACATTTTCATACAGGCTACCAAGAGTACGGCGAACTGAACTTGGAGCACAAGTATCTCTGTATTAAGGGTTGAGCTGTGCCTTTTTTTTGTTTTGAAAAAGCTGCTGTGAGTTATGTGTTATACAATAGCTGTTGTGAGTTGTGAAAGGAAAAAAAATCATTTGGTGGAACAACTGTGTCTTCTAGAAAAGCTAGTGAGAGCCTTTGTCGCTTACGAGTAGACCCCACAAGTCATCCACACCCCTCTTCTTTGAAACTCTCCACCTGATGAGCGGGTGCTCAGTAGATCGTGAATATGTGGTGTGAAATACTATTTTGTATTGTAGATAGAATTTAAAACAGAGGATATGATAAGCAAGACAGCTGCAGATAGCCTAACTGAAATGCTGCTTTGCTTGCAGCTTATCTGACGGCTAGAGACAGCCTAACGCATTTCGACGAGTTAGTATTTTGGGCCTGGGCCCAAATTGCGAAAACGCGTCGTTCCTAATGAAAGTTGGGCCTACTAGACATCGACGACAGAATTTGACGGACGGCTGGGATTCGCTCGACGTAGAGAATCCAAGAACCAGAAGTGAGAAGCCCCACCGCCCCCGTAAAACCCTAGTGCGTTAGGGACGTCTATATAATAGCGTGCCGGGCGGCGACCCCTACTACCTCTCAGGCTCTCACGCCGCCGCCGCCGCCGCTCTCAACTACCCTTGCCCCTCGCCAGTTCTCCACAGCTTTTGTTTCCAGCATTTGAATTTGGATCGGCGGTGTCTTTGTTCTTTGTATCTTTCTTTTTTGGTCGCGGTTTTGGTTCTGATGGGGATTTGAGCTGCGCATCTGGCTGAGGACGATGAAGATTGTATCTATTGGTCTCGTTCGTCGTAACAGGCATTTGATTGCCTTTGCCGACCATCCTGATATATCACCACCCATATTCCGAGTCCGCTCCCAACGGTCGTCAGTTTCTATCAACTTTTTCATTCCCTTTAGATTTTGATGTTTGATTTATTATTATATTTCCTGGCCTATGATTAAATTTTCAAAAAAAGACAAGCATATGTCCGAATCCTTGTATGTGGATAAGCCTAATCTTCTCTATGAGGTCGATCACGTATTATAAACTTTTATGTGTCTTGAGATTTCCATTCCTTTGAGGCCAAAGATGAAATATGTGGATGCTATTTCTGTATGACGTCTCACGTCTGATTACAAAACCCATTACTGCCTTCCTTCTGAGGCCTCTGTTAATTTGGATCTTGTTATTTTGTCCGTGTTTATTTTCGCCGAGTCTGCGTTGTGGTCTGGTGGCATTTTGGATGAGGTCGGGTGATGAGTTGCATAGTTCAGATGATCAACCCTCGTGGTTCTGATTACATTGAGTAATTAGTCTTTCGCTCCTATCTGACGACCTTATCAATGCCACTCCGATATTATATACTTTCCGTTAACTGATTTCGATACACTAATCTTTATTGACGTCGTATGTTACATTCTCAGCCAGATACTTTCGCCGCTTCAAAATCCTGGCCAAGAGGTTCACGGCGCCGGCTCGCATCCGTCCTTGCCCTGCTCGCCTATGCTAGCACCTTTTCGTCTCATATGGCTGCACCTTGCTTATCGTAGTTGAAATGGTGCACGTGATGTATGCATTGTAATCCTATTAATTACACCTTGCTTCAGTTCATGTTCGGTTGATTCACGACGCTGTTAGTATGCTGTACGATTGCTGCTACCATGTCGATAACGTCATCATGCAATCTTATCGGATGTAGGGTTGCTGAAATAGATTCAAAATCAACTAATTCCTAAGTATGAGCAACTATTAGACATGGTAAACATGATTTTGGCAAGTTTTTTTACTTTAAATAGCTATTTACTAACTTGCTAAACATGATTTTGACAAGCTTTTTTAAGAACTATTGGAGTTCTCTTACCAATTGGTGATTCTACAACTAAATCAGTACAAATTTTTATTTCTACCGATGAATTTATGACGTATTCAATTGAGAATTGACTTCTACGAATTCAATGACAATGGATACACATTAATTAACAGGGAACGTATCATGTGTTCTTAGAGCTCTTTGGAGCTCTTGTGCTCATATGAGAGCTCTTTGGAGCTCTTGTGCTCATATGAGTACTTTAAATCTGGTGCTTTTATTTCTCATCCAGTGGCTTAAGGCAGCAGTGGCACACATAAAAGACAGGTGACGCAACAAGGGTAGTACTAAGAATAAACTAGGAAATGTCTATTTACATTTAGATGAGAAATGAATACACCAGATTTAAAGTGCTCATATGAGCATAAGAGTTCCTTTAGCACAGGATACGTTCCCTAATTAACAAACCAATGCTGATGTTAAAAACTTGTTGATGTTGAAAACATATATCAGAGCACCGCTGCCACCAACTACACTAGCTCCTTATCATTATTGAATATATAGTTGGACTTAAACCAATGGTGAGGTGCTATCATTGAAAGTACGACTAATTTTTTTTGTATGTACCTATCTAAGGAGTCTCGGATGCAATCTTGGTAAGTCATAAACTTCATATATCCTTTGGAAGAAGTGGTCAATATCACCTAGTTGGGGACCATAATTAGGGGTACTCCTAAGATTCCTAATCTCAGCTGGTAACCCTAATTAGGGGTACCCTAAGATTCCTAATCTCAGCTGGTAACCCTTATCAGCACAAAATTGCAAAGGCCTGATGGGTGCGATTAAGTTAAGGCTCGGTCCACTCAAGGACACGATCTTGCCTCGCTCGAGCCCAGCCTCGGGCAAGGGCAGCCGACACCGGAGGATCTACGCCTCGCCCGAGGCCACACCTTCGGCTCGCTCAAGGCCCGGTCTTCGCCAAGAAGCAACCTTGGCCAAATCGCCACGACGACCGACCGTATCGCAGAAGCATTTAATGCAAAGATGACCTGACATGCGCCCTTCAGTCGACAGAGCCGAAGTGACCGCAGTCACTTCGCCGCTCCACTGACCGGCCTGACAAGAGGACAGCGCCGCCTGCGCTGTTCCGACTGCTGTGCCACTCGACAGAGTGAGGCTGACAGCAACCAAGTCCGGCCTCAGGCGCCATAGGAAGCTCCGCCTCGCCCGATTCCAGGGCATGGACTCGGCCTCGGCCCCGGAAGACGACGAACACCGCCTCGCTCGACCCCAGGGCTCGGACTCGGTCTCGGCCCCAGAAGACGACGAACTCCGCCTCGCCCGACCCCAGGGCTCGGACTCGGCCTCGGCCCCGGAAGACGGACTCGACCTCGACCTCGGAGGAGCCTCCGCCTCGCCCTACCCAGGGCTCGGACCGACCACGTCACAGGAGGGGCCATCATTACCCTACCCCTAGCTAGCTCTAGCTACAGGGAACAAGACCGACGCCCTATCTGGCTCGCCTCGGTAAAACAAATAATGATGGCGCCCCGCATGCTCCATGACGACGGCGGCTCTCAGCCCCCTTACGGAAGCAAGGAGACGTCAGCAAGGACTCGACAGCCCCGACAGCTGTCCTTCCGCAAGGGTCCAGCGCTCCTCCGACGGCCACGACATCACACGAACAGGGAGCCAAAACCTCTTCGGCTGCCACGACGGCATGTACTTAGGGCACTAGCTCCTCTCTGCTAGACACGTTAGCACGCTGCTACATCTCTCATTGTACACCTGGACCCTCTCCTTACGCCTATAAAAGGAAGGTCCAGGGCCCTCTTACGGAGGGTTGGCCGCGCGGGGAAGGACGAGACGGCGCGCGCTTAGGCCTCTCGCTCCCTCCCGCGCGGACGCTTGTAACCCCCTACTGCAAGCGCACCCGACCTGGGCGCGGGACAAACACGAAGGCCGCGGGTTTCCCCTTTTACGCCTGTCTCCCCCCCTTCGCGCTCCGTCTCGTGCCGACCCATCTGGGCTGGGGCACGCGGCGATAATTTACTCGTCGGTCCAGGGACCCCCCAGGTTCGAAACGCCGACAGTTGGCGCGCCAGGTAGGGGCCTGCTGTGTGTTGACGAACAGCTTCCCGTCAAGCTCCAGATGGGTAGTCTCCAGCAACCTTTCCAGCCCGGGACGGTGCTCCGTTTCGGGAGTCTTGAGTTCATGTCCCTCGACGACAGCTACGACATGATACTCCTTCCCCCACCGCGCGACAGCGACAATGGCGGCTGTAAGGGAATTAGGCTTACACCTAGTTCCTAATTAATTTTGGTGGTTGAATTGCCCAACACAAATAATTGGACTAACTAGTTTGCTCTAGATTATATGTTCTACAGGTGTCAAAGGTTCATCTACAACTATACTAAATCGACTGTCCGGAATACCGTAGATTATTCCGGACAGAAGAAGCTTTTTGGAAAAACAGGCCAAGCACGGACCGTCCGGGCCCTTGCAGCGGACCGTCCGCGGCACAAGGATGACCCTCGGACAGAACCAATGCAAAAATCTGAGTCTGCACTATGGACCGTCCGGAGGATAAGCGCGGACCGTCTGAGACCTCGCTCGGACCGTCCGGCCTCAGGCGCAGACCGTCCGGTAGGCAAGGATCCGAAAAACCCGAAGGTGACGGGTTCGGAAGAATGAATTATAGCGGCCTCGCGGACCGTCCGGGGTGCACGACCGGACCGTCCGCGACTGGGTCTGTCTGACATCTGACGACGCATTAAATGCAATATAGCCGTTGATATAGCCGTTACTGCTGACCGTTGCCTTTTCAGCCGTTGATCTACAGGGGCGGACCGTCCGGACCTGGCGGGCGGACCGTCCGCGCTCAGCAGAATGGAGTAACGGCTAGGAAGTGGTTGGTGGCTATAAATACAACCCCAACCACCTCCATTCAAAACACCCAAGCATTCCAACCTTCAACATTCAATACAAGAGCTAGCAATCCATTCCAAGACACATTCAAAGCCTCCTTCTCTCCAAGTTTCACAATTGAGAAAAGAGATCATTAGTGATTAGTGGCTTGAGAGAGAAAGTGATCCGTGTGTTATTTGTCGCTCTTATCGCTTGGCTTTTGCAATCATGTTTTCCTTCAATCTTTCTTGCGATCAAAACTCACTTGTAATTAAGGCAAGAGACACCAATCTTGTGGTGGTCCTTGTAGGAACTTTGTGTTCCAAGTGATTGAGAAAAGAAAGCTCACTCGGTCCGAGGGACCGTTTGAGAGAGGGTAAGGGTTGAAAGAGACCCGGCCTTTGTGGCCTCCTCAACGGGGAGTAGGTTTAAAAGAACCGAACCTCGGTAAAACAAATCCGCGTGTCTCACTTCATTATTCGCTTGCAATTTGTTTTGCACCCTCTCTCACGGACTCTATTATATTTCTAACGCTAACCCGGCTTGTAATTGTGATTATTTTTGAGAATTTCAGTTTCGCCCTATTCACCGCCCTCTAGGCGACTTTCAATTGGTATCAGAGGTCGGTGCTTCATTAGAGTCTAACCGCTCGAAGTGATGTCGGGAGATCACGCCAAGAGGGAGATGGAGACTGGCGACAAACCCACTACGAGCCAAGGGAGCACTTCATCGGAAGAGTCCCGCACCAAGAGGAAGGAGAAGAAGAAGGACTCCTCCAAACGGAAGGAGAAAAGATCCTCTTCTTCTCACCACAAAGAGAAGAAGGAAAAATCTTCTTCCCACAAGTCGCATCGGAAAGGCGACAAGCACAAGAGGATGAGGAAAGTGGTCTACTATGAGACCGACACTTCATCAACATCGACCTCCGACTCCGATGCGTCGTCCGTAACTTCTAAGCGCCAAGAGCGCAAGAAGTTTAGTAAGATCCCCTTACACTATCCTCGTACATCTAGACCTACTCCATTACTTTCCGTTCCATTAGGCAAACCGCCAACCTTTGATGGCGAAGATTATGCTAGGTGGAGTGATTTAATGAAATTTCATCTAACCTCACTCCACAAAAGCATATGGAATGTTGTTGAGTTTGGAGCACAGGTACCATCCGTAGGGGATGAAGACTATGATACGGACGAAGTGGCCCAAATCGAGCACTTCAACTCCCAAGCTACAACCATACTCCTCGCCTCTCTAAGCAAGGAGGAATACAACAAGGTGCAAGGGTTGAAGAATGCAAAGGAAATTTGGGACCTACTCAAGACCGCGCACGAAGGTGATGAACTCACAAAGATCACCAAGCGGGAAACGATCGAGGGGGAGCTCGGTCGCTTCCGTCTTCGCCAAGGGGAGGAGCCACAAGATATGTACAACCGGCTCAAAACCTTGGTGAACCAAGTGCGTAACCTCGGGAGCAAGAAGTGGGACGACCACGAGGTGGTTAAGGTTATTTTAAGATCGCTTATTTTCCTTAACCCTACTCAAGTACAATTAATTCGTGGTAACCCAAGATATACACTAATGACTCCCGAGGAAGTAATCGGGAATTTTGTGAGCTTTGAATGCATGATTAAAGGATCAAAGAAGATCAACGAGCTTGACGAACCCTCCACGTCCGAAGCACAACCGGTGGCTTTTAAGGCGACGGAGGAGAAGAAGGAGGAGTCTACACCGAGTAGACAACCAATTGACGCCTTCAAGCTCGACAATGAGGAGATGGCTTTAATCATCAAAAGCTTTCGCCAAATCCTCAAGCAACGGAAGGGGAAGGACTACAAATCCCGTTCCAAGAAGGTTTGCTACAAGTGTGGTAAGCCCGGTCACTTTATTGCTAAATGTCCATTATCAAGTGACAGTGACAGGGATAACGACAAGAAGGGCAAGAGAAGAGAAAAGAAGAGGTACCACAAGAAGAAGGGCGGCGATGCCCACGTATGCCGCGAATGGAACTCCGACGAGAGCTCCACCGACTCCTCCTCCGACGACGAGGACGCCGCCAACATCGCCGTCACCAAGGGACTTCTCTTCCCCAATGTCGGCCACAAGTGCCTCATGGCAAAGGACGGCAAAAGGAAGAAGGTTAAATCTAAATCCTCCACTAAATATGAATCTTCTAGTGATGATAATGCTAGTTGTGAGGAAGACAATTTGCGTATCCTTTTTGCCAACCTTAACATGGAACAAAAAGAAAAATTAAATGAGCTAATTAGTGCCATCCATGAAAAGGATGATCTCTTGGACTCCCAAGAGGACTTCCTAATCAAGGAAAACAAGAAACATGTTAAGGTTAAAAATGCTTATGCTCTACAAGTTGAAAAATATGAAAAATTGTCTAGTGAGCTAAGCACTTGCCATGAAACCATTGACAACCTTAGAAATGAAAATGCTAAATTAATTGCTAAGGTTGATTCCCATGTTTGTATTGATTCAATTTCCAATCCTAGAGATGATAATGTTGATTTGCTTGCTAGTATTGATGAATTGAATATTTCTCTCGCCAGTCTTAGAGACGAGAATAAGAAATTATTTGCTAAGGCTAAAGATTTTGATGTTTGCAATACTACTATTTCCGACCTTAGAACTAAGAATGATATGTTGCATGCTAAGGTTGTAGAATTAAAATCTTGCAAACCCTCTACATTTACCGTTGAGCACACTTCTATTTGTACTAGATGTAGAGATGTTGATATCAATGCTATTCATGATCACATGGCTTTAATTAAACAACAAAATGATCATATAGCAATATTAGATGCTAAAATTGCCGAGCATAACTTAGAAAATGAAAAGTTTAAATTTGCTAGAAGTATGCTCTATAATGGGAGACGCCCTGGCATCAAGGATGGCATTGGCTTCCAAAGGGGAGACAATGTCAAACTTAATGCCCCTCCTAAAAACTTGTCTAACTTTGTTAAGGGCAAGGCTCCCATGCCTCAGGATAACGAGGGTTACATTTTGTACCCTACCGGTTATCCCGAGAGCAAAATTAAGAAAGTTCAGTCTAGGAAGTCTCACTCTGGCCCTAACCATGCTTTTATGTATAAGGGTGAGACATCTAGCTCTAGGCAACCAACCCGTGCTAAGTTGCCTAGTAAGAAAACTCCTAATGCATCAAATGATCATGACATTTCATTTAAGACTTTTGATGCATCTTATGTGCTTACTAACAAATTCGGCAAGGTAGTTGCCAAGTTTGTTGGGGGAAAATACAAGGGCTCCAAGACTTGTGTTTGGGTACCCAAAGTTCTTGTTTCTAATGCCAAAGGACCCAAAACCGTTTGGGTACCTAAAGTCAAGAACTAAAATTGTTTTGTAGGTTTATGCATCCGGGGGCTCAAGTTGGATACTCGACAGCGGGTGCACAAACCACATGACAGGAGAGAAGAAGATGTTCTCCTCATATGAGAAAAACCAAGATCCCCAACGAGCTATCACTTTTGGGGATGGAAATCAAGGTTTGGTCAAAGGATTGGGTAAAATTGCTATATCACCTGACCATAATATTTCCAATGTTTTTCTTGTAGATTCTTTAGATTACAATTTGCTTTCTGTATCTCAATTATGTCAAATGGGCTACAACTGTCTCTTTACTGATGTAGGTGTCACTGTCTTTAGAAGAAGTGATGATTCAATAGCATTTAAGGGTGTGTTAGAGGGTCAGCTATACTTGGTAGATTTTGATAGAGCTGAACTCGACACATGCTTAATTGCTAAGACTAACATGGGTTGGCTCTGGCATCGCCGACTAGCCCACGTTGGGATGAAGAATCTTCATAAGCTTCTAAAGGGAGAGCACATTTTGGGACTAACAAATGTTCATTTTGAGAAAGACAGGATTTGTAGCGCATGCCAAGCAGGAAAGCAAGTTGGGTCTCATCATCCACACAAGAACATCATGACTAGTGACAGGCCACTGGAGCTCCTACACATGGACCTATTCGGCCCGATCGCTTACATAAGCATCGGCGGGAGTAAGTACTGTCTAGTTGTTGTGGATGATTATTATCGCTTCACTTGGGTGTTCTTTTTGCAGGAAAAATCCCATACCCAAGAGACCTTAAAGGGATTCTTGAGACGGGCTCAAAATGAGTTCGGCTTAAGGATCAAGAAAATTAGAAGCGACAACGGGACGGAGTTCAAGAACTCTCAAATCGAAGGCTTCCTTGAGGAGGAGGGCATCAAGCATGAGTTCTCTTCTCCCTACACTCCACAACAAAATGGTGTAGTGGAGAGGAAGAATCGAACTCTATTGGACATGGCAAGAACCATGCTTGATGAGTACAAGACACCGGATCGGTTTTGGGCCGAGGCGGTCAACACCGCTTGCTACGCCATCAACCGGTTATATCTACACCGAATCCTCAAGAAGACATCCTATGAACTCCTAACCGGTAAAAAGCCCAATATTTCATATTTTAGAGTTTTTGGTAGCAAATGCTTTATTCTTGTTAAAAGAGGTAGAAAATCTAAATTTGCTCCTAAAACTGTAGAAGGCTTTTTACTAGGATATGATTCAAACACAAGGGCATATAGAGTCTTTAACAAATCCTCGGGACTTGTTGAAGTTTCTTGTGACGTTGTGTTTGATGAAACTAACGGCTCTCAAGTAGAGCAAGTTGATCTTGATGAGATAGGTGAAGAACAGGCTCCGTGCATCGCGCTAAGGAACATGTCCATTGGGGATGTGTGCCCTAAGGAATCCGAAGAGCCTCCAAATACACAAGATCAACCATCCTCCTCCACGCAAGCATCTCCACCAACTCAAATTGAGGACGAGGCTCAAGTTGATGAAGGAGAAGATCAAAGACATGAGCCACCTCAAGATGACGGCAATGATCAAGGGGGAGATGCGAATGATCAAGACAAGGAGGATGAACAACCAAGGCCGCCACACCCAAGAGTCCACCAAGCAATCCAACGAGATCACCCCGTCGACACCATCCTCGGCGACATTCATAAGGGGGTAACCACTCGATCTCGTGTTGCACACTTTTGTGAGCATTACTCTTTTGTTTCCTCTATTGAGCCACACAGGGTAGAGGAAGCACTACAAGTTTCGGATTGGGTGATGGCGATGCAAGAGGAGCTCAACAACTTCACTAGGAACGAGGTATGGCATTTAGTTCCACGTCCTAATCAAAATGTTGTAGGAACCAAGTGGGTCTTCCGCAACAAGCAAGACGAGCATGGTGTGGTGACAAGGAACAAAGCTTGACTCGTGGCCAAGGGGTATTCACAAGTCGAAGGTTTGGATTTCGGTGAAACCTATGCACCCGTAGCTAGGCTTGAGTCAATTCGTATATTATTGGCATATGCTACTTACCATGGATTCAAGCTTTATCAAATGGACGTGAAGAGTGCCTTCCTCAACGGACCAATCAAGGAGGAGGTCTATGTTGAGCAACCTCCCGGCTTTGAAGACAGTGAGTATCCTAACCATGTCTATAGGCTCTCTAAGGCGCTTTATGGGATCAAGCAAGCCCCAAGAGCATGGTATGAATGCCTTAGAGATTTCCTTATTGCAAATGGCTTCAAAGTCGGCAAGGCCGATCCTACTTTATTCACTAAAACTCTTGACAATGATTTGTTTGTATGCCAAATTTATGTTGATGATATTATATTTGGGTCTACTAACGAATCTACATGTGAAGAATTTAGTAGGATCATGACACAGAAATTCGAGATTTCTATGATGAGTGAGTTGAAGTATTTTCTAGGATTCCAAGTCAAGCAACTCCAAGAGGGCACCTTCATTAGCCAAACGAAGTACACTCAAGACATTCTAACCAAGTTTGGAATGAAGGATGCCAAGCCCATCAAGACACCCATGGGAACCAATGGGCATCTCGACCTCGACACGGGAGGTAAGTCCGTGGATCAAAAGGTATACCGGTCGATGATTGGTTCATTGCTTTATTTATGTGCATCTCGACCGGACATTATGCTTTCCGTTTGCATGTGTGCAAGATTCCAAGCCGACCCTAAGGAATCACACCTTACGGCCGTAAAACGAATCTTGAGATATTTGGCTTATACACCTAAGTTTGGGCTTTGGTACCCTCGGGGATCCACATTTGATTTGATTGGTTATTCGGATGCCGATTGGGCAGGGTGTAAGATTAATAGGAAGAGCACATCAGGGACTTGCCAGTTCTTGGGAAGATCCTTGGTGTCTTGGGCTTCAAAGAAGCAAAATTCGGTCGCTCTTTCTACCGCCGAAGCCGAGTATATTGCCGCAGGCCACTGTTGCGCGCAATTGCTTTGGATGAGGCAAACCCTGTGGGACTACGGTTACAAACTAACCAAAGTTCCCCTTCTATGTGATAATGAGAGTGCAATCCGCATGGCGGATAATCCCGTTGAGCATAGCCGCACTAAACACATAGCCATTCGGTATCATTTTCTTAGGGATCACCAACAAAAGGGGGATATCGAGATTTCATACATTAACACTAAAGATCAATTAGCCGATATCTTTACCAAGCCACTTGATGAACAAACTTTTACCAAACTTAGGCATGAGCTCAATATTCTTGATTCTAGGAATTTCTTTTGCTAATTTGCACACATAGCTTATAAATATACCTTTGATCATGTCTCTTTTATGCTATGACTAATGTGTTTTCAAGTATATTTCAAATCAAGTCATAGGTATATTGAAAGGGAATTGGAATCTTCGGCGAAGACAAAGGCTTCCACTCCACTCTACTACTCATCCTTCGCCGTCGCTCCGCATCACTCTCCATCTTTGGTATAATCTTCTCTTATATGTTTTCCTTGCCAAAGGGGAGAAAGTACCTAGAAAGGGCCTATATTTCATTCCAAATATCCGTTTTTGGCGATTCATGCCAAAGGGGGAGAGAATATTAGCCCAAAGCAAAAGGACCGCACCACCACCTAAATTTAAAATGATTTTCAATTGGAAATTTCAAATTGGTATCTTATTATGATCAAAAGGGGGAGAAAGTAGTATTTCAAAATTGATATATCAAAACCCTCTTGAACACTAAGAGGAGAATTTCATTTAGGGGGAGTTTTGTTTTAGCCAAAGGAAAAGCATTTGAAAAAGGGGGAGAAAATTTCAAATCTTGAAAGATGCTTCGCAAAATCTTACTCATTTACCTTTGACTATTTTGCAAAAGACCTTTGAAAAGGATTTACAAAAGAATTTGCAAAAACAAAACAAGTGGTGCAAGCGTGGTCCAAAATGTTAAAAATAAAGAAACAATCCATGCAAGAATTTATATTGGCGCAATTCTAAGTAACCTTTACACTGACATTATGCAAACTAGTTCAATTTTGCACTTCTCTACTTGCTTTGGTTTGTGTTGGCATCAATCACCAAAAAGGGGGAGATTGTAAGGGAATTAGGCTTACACCTAGTTCCTAATTAATTTTGGTGGTTGAATTGCCCAACACAAATAATTGGACTAACTAGTTTGCTCTAGATTATATGTTCTACAGGTGTCAAAGGTTCATCTACAACTATACTAAATCGACTGTCCGGAATACCGTAGATTATTCCGGACAGGAGAAGCTTTTTGGAAAAACAGGCCAAGCGCGGACCGTCCGGGCCCTTGCAGCGGACCGTCCGCGGCACAAGGATGACCCTCGGACAGAACCAATGCAAAAATCTGAGTCTGCACTATGGACCGTCCGGAGGATAAGCGCGGACCGTCTGAGACCTCGCTCGGACCGTTCGGCCTCAGGCGCGGACCGTCCGGTAGACAAGGATCCGAAAAACCCGAAGGTGACGGGTTCGGAAGAATGAATTATAGCGGCCTCGCGGACCGTCCGGGGTGCACGACCGGACCGTCCGCGACTGGGTCTGTCTGACATCTGACGACGCATTAAATGCAATATAGCCGTTGATATAGCCGTTACTGCTGACTGTTGCCTTTTCAGCCGTTGATCTACAGGGGCGGACCGTCCGGACCTGGCGGGTGGACCGTCCGCGCTCAGCAGAATGGAGTAACGGCTAGGAAGTGGTTGGTGGCTATAAATACAACCCCAACCACCTCCATTCAAAACACCCAAGCATTCCAACCTTCAACATTCAATACAAGAGCTAGCAATCCATTCCAAGACACATTCAAAGCCTCCTTCTCTCCAAGTTTCACAATTGAGAAAAGAGATCATTAGTGATTAGTGGCTTGAGAGAGAAAGTGATCCGTGTGTTATTTGTCGCTCTTATCGCTTGGCTTTTGCAATCGTGTTTTCCTTCAATCTTTCTTGCGATCAAAACTCACTTGTAATTAAGGCAAGAGACACCAATCTTGTGGTGGTCCTTGTAGGAACTTTGTGTTCCAAGTGATTGAGAAAAGAAAGCTCACTCGGTCCGAGGGACCATTTGAGAGAGGGTAAGGGTTGAAAGAGACCCGGCCTTTGTGGCCTCCTCAACGGGGAGTAGGTTTAAAAGAACCAAACCTCGGTAAAACAAATCCGCGTGTCTCACTTCATTATTCGCTTGCAATTTGTTTTGCACCCTCTCTCACGGACTCTATTATATTTCTAACGCTAACCCGGCTTGTAATTGTGATTATTTTTGAGAATTTCAGTTTCGCCCTATTCACCCCCCCCTCTAGGCGACTTTCAGCGGCCGACAACCCGCCCGCCGGCGGCGGAATCGACGACGTCTTCCCCACGTGGCGGAAGAACAACATTCGGGTTTTTCCCGTCCCCTCCCCCGCCGACGGAGGAGGAGGCGGGGCAACCAAGGCCAAGCAGGAGGCGGCACCTCGTCGGCTGTCGAGCGAGTCGACGGCACCGGCGCCCCAACGGGGGACACGTCGGGCATCGACTTCGCGTCTGAGACGAAGAGGAGCGCCGTTTCCCCGCAACACGCCAACTCCAAGCGGACGGACGACGCCAGCACGCTCGCAAAGGACTTGCTGGGCGTCACCCTCGTACCTGAGACGACGGTGTAGTCCACCCCTGACGTGACTTCGTCACCGCCCGTCGACCAAGAAGTACCGACTGATTCCCATCTCGTGCCTTTTGGATTCAGCCTCGACCCACCAAGCGACTTCGCTTCGGTGGACGCTTTCATAGAGGCAAGTCCAAACCCTCTGGGGTACGGTATGCGGTCACCCTGGCACCGGCTGACAACCATCTCGACCTACGGGCCCTCGGGTTCCGAGGAAGATGACGAGCCCGACTTTTGTTGGGATTTCTCCGGACTTGGTAACCCCAGTGCCATGCGGGACTTCATGACCGCATGCGACTACTACCTCTCCGATTGTTCTGACGGTAGCCGCAGCTTCGGCGACGAGGACTGCAGCCCAAGTCGTGAATGTTTCCACGTCGATCTAGGGGGTCCCGGCGAAGGCAACCATCTTGGTATACCGGAGAACGGTGATCCCCCTAGGCCTGCGCCTCGCGTTGACATCCTACGGGAGCTAGCTGTGGTCCCAGTCCCTGCGGGGGGTCAGGACTCACAGCTCGAGCAAATCCGCGAGATGCAGGCCAGGCTCGATGGGGGAGCAAGAACACTTGAGCCGTTCCGCCGGGACATCGGGCAGGAATGGGCGGGCCAACCTCCGGCCGGAGAAGCGCGTCATCTACCCCAGGGCATCCAGCACCGCATCGCCGACGATGTCAGGGCAAGGCCGCCACCGGCTTCCAGTGGGGTCGGCCAGAACCTGGCTGCAGCGGCAATACTTCTCTGCGCCATGCCGGAGCCATCAACCACCGAGGGGCGGCGTATCCAGGGAGAGCTCAAGAATCTCTTGGAGGATGTCGCGGTCCAACGGGCCGAGAGCTCTACCTCCCAAAGGCAGGGGTACCCCTCGGAACATTGCGCCGCAACTTCTCGATTCATGCGGGAAGCCTCGGTCCACACCGGGCGCATGCGCAACACGGCGCCTGCGGCCCCGGGTCGCCTCGGCAACGAGCACCATCACTGCAACCGTCGAGCCCACCTCGACGAGAAGGTGCGACGAGGCTACCACCCCAGGCGTGGGGGACGCTACGACAGCGGGGAAGATCGGAGTCCCTCGCCCGAACCACCCGGTCCACAGGCTTTCAGCCAGGCTATACGACGAGCGCCGTTCCCAACCCGGTTCCGAACCCCGACTACTATCACAAAGTACTCGGGGGAGACGAGGCCAGAACTGTGGCTCGTGGACTACCGGCTGGCCTGCCACCTGGGTGGAACGGACGATGACAACCTCATCATCCGTAACCTCCCCCTGTTCCTCTCCGACACCGCTCGAGCCTAGCTGGAGCACCTGCCTCCGGGGCAGATCTCCAACTGGGACGACCTGGTCCAAGCATTCGTCGACAACTTCCAGGGCACGTACGTGCGCCCTGGGAACTCCTGGAATCTCCGAAGCTGCCGCCAGCAGCCGGGAGAGTCTCTCTGGGACTACATCCGGCGATTCTCGAAGCAGGGCACCGAGCTGCCCAACGTCACCGACTCGGATGTCATCGGCGCGTTCCTCGCCGGCACCACCTGCCGCGACCTGGTGAGCAAGCTGGGTCGCAAGACCCCCACCAGGGCGAGCGAGCTGATGGACATCGCCACTAAGTTCGCCTCTGGCCAGGAGGCGGTCGAGGCCATCTTCCGGAAGGATAAGCAGCCCCAGGGCCGCCAGCCAAAAGATGTCCCCGAGGCGTCCACTCAGCGCGACACCAATAAGAATGGCAAGAAGAAGTCGCACGCGAAACGCGACGCCGCCGACGCGGACCTTGTCGCCGCCGCTGAGTACAAGAACCCTCGGAAACCTCCCGGAGGCGCCAATCTCTTCGACAAGATGCTCAAGGAGCCGTGCCCCTATCATCAGGGGCCCGTCAAGCACACCCTTGAGGAGTGTGCCATGCTTCGGCGCCACTTTCACAAGGCCGGGCCACCTGCGGAGTGTGGCAGGGCCTGCGACGATGATAAGAAGGAAGATCACCAGGCAGGAGAGTTCCCTGAGGTCCGCGACTGCTTCATGATCTATGGTGGGCAAGTGGCGAACGCCTCGGCTCGGCACCGCAAGCAAGAGCGTCGAGAGGTCTGCTCGGTAAAGGTGGCGGCGCTAGTCTACCTAGACTGGTCCGACAAGCCCATCACCTTCGACCAGGGCGACCACCCCGACCGCGTGCTGAGCCCGGGGAAATACCCGCTCATGGTCGACCCCGTCATCGGCAACGTCAGGCTCACCAAGGTCCTCATGGATGGAGGCAGCAGCCTCAACATCATCTACGCCGAGACCCTCGGGCTCCTGCGGATCGATCTGTCCTCGGTCCGGGCAGGCGCGGCGCCTTTCCACGGGATCATCCCCGGGAAACACGTCCAGCCCCTCAGACAACTCGATCTACCCGTCTGCTTCGGGACTCCCTCCAACTTCCGAAGGGAAACCCTCACGTTCGAGGTGGTCGGGTTCCAAGGAACCTACCACGCGGTGTTGAGGAGGCCATGCTACGCCAAGTTCATGGCCGTCCCCAACTACACCTACCTCAAGCTCAAGATGTCGGGCCCCAACGGGGTCATCATCGTCGGCCCCACGTACCGACACGCGTACGAATGCGACGTGGAGTGCGTGGAGTACGCTGAGGCCCTCGCCAAATCCGAGGCCCTCATCGCCGACCTAGAGAGCCTCTCCAAGGAGGCGCCAGACGTGAAGCGCCATGCCGGCAACTTTGAGCCAGCGGAGACGGTTAAGTCTGTCCCTCTCGACCCCAGCAACGACGCCTCCAAGCAGATCCGGATCGGCTCCGAGCTCGATCCCAAATAGGAAGTAGTGCTCGTCTACTTTCTCCGCGCAAACACCAACGTTTTCGTGTGGAGTTCCTCGGACATGCCCGGCATACCGAGGGATGTCGCCGAGTACTCGCTGGATATCCGAGCTGGGGCCCGACCCGTGAAGCAGCCTCTGCGCCGATTCGACGAAGAAAAGCGCAGAGCCATAGGCGAGGAGATCCACAAGCTAATGGCGGCAAGGTTCATCAAAGAGGTATTCCATCCCGAATGGCTTGCCAACCCTGTGCTTGTGAGAAAGAAAGGAGGGAAATGGCGGATGTGTGTAGACTACACTGGTCTAAACAAAGCATGTCCAAAAGTTCCCTACCCTCTGCCTCGCATCGATCAAATCGTGGTTTCCACTGCTGGGTGCGAAACCCTGTCTTTCCTCGATGCCTACTCAGGGTATCACCAAATCAGGATGAAAGAGTCTGATCAGCTCGCAACTTCTTTCATCACACCCTTCGGCATGTACTGCTATGTTACCATGCCGTTCGGTTTGAGGAATGCGGGTGCGACATACCAAAGGTGCATGAACCACGTGTTCGGCGAACACATTGGTCGAACGGTCGAGGCCTACGTCGATGGCATCGTAGTCAAGACGAGGAAAGCCTCCGACCTCCTTTCCAACCTTGAAACGATATTCCGGTGTCTCAAGGCGAAAGGCGTAAAGCTCAATCCCGAGAAGTGTGTCTTCGGGGTCCCCCGAGGCATGCTCTTGGGGTTCATCGTCTCCGAGCGGGGCATCGAGGCCAACCCGGAGAAAATTGCGGCCATCACCGGCATGGGGCCCATCAAGGACTTGAAAGGCGTACAGAGGGTCACGGGATGCCTTGCGGCTCTGAGCCGTTTCATCTCGCGCCTCGGCGAAAGAGGCCTGCCTCTGTACCGCCTCTTAAGAAAGGCCGAGTGCTTCACTTGGACCCCTGAGGCCGAGGAAGCCCTCGGGAACCTGAAGGCGCTCCTCACGAACGCGCCCATCTTGGTGCCCCCCGCGGTCGGAGAAGCCCTCTTGATCTACGTCGCTGCTACCACTCAGGTGGTCAGCGCCGCGATCGTGGTTGAGAGACGAGAAGAGGGGCATGCATTGCCCGTCCAGAGGCCAGTCTACTTCATCAGTGAGGTACTGTCCGAGACCAAGATCCGCTACCCACAAATTCAGAAGCTGCTGTACGCGGTGATCCTGACGCGACGGAAGTTGCGACACTACTTCGAGTCTCATCCGGTAACTGTGGTGTCATCCTTCCCCCTGGGGAAGATCATCCAGTGCCGAGAGGCCTCGGGTAGGATTGCAAAGTGGGCGGTGGAAATCATGGGCGAGCCAATCTCGTTCGCCCCTCGGAAGGCCATCAAGTCCCAAGTCTTGGCGAACTTTGTGGCTAAATGGGTCGATACCCAGCTCCCAACAGCTCTGATCCAACCGGAACTCTGGACCATGTTTTTCGATGGGTCGCTGATGAAGAAAGGGGCAGGCGCGGGCCTGCTCTTCATCTCGCCCCTCGGGAAGCACCTACGCTACGTGCTACGCCTCCACTTCCCGGCGTCCAACAATGTGGCTGAGTACAAGGCTCTGGTCAACGGGTTGCGCATCGCCATCGAGCTAGGGGTCCGACGCCTCGACGCTCGCGGTGACTCGCAGCTCGTCATCGACCAAGTCATGAAGAACTCCCACTGCCGCGACCCGAAGATGGAAGCCTACTGCGATGAGGTTTGGCGCCTGGAAGACAAGTTCTACGGGCTCGAGCTCAACCACATCGCCCGACGATACAACGAGACTGCAGACGAGCTGGCTAAGATAGCCTCGGGGCGGACAACGGTTCCCCCGGACGTCTTCTCCCGAGACCTGCATCAACCCTCCATCAAGACCGACGACGCGCCCGAGCCCGAGAAGGCCTCGGCTCAGCTCGAGGCACCCTCGGCCCAGCCCGGGGCACCCTCGGCTCAGACCGAGGCACCCTCGGCCCAGCCCGAGGCACCCTCGGCCCCCGAGGGTGAGGCACTGCGCGTCGAGGAGGAGCGGAGCGGGGTCACGCCTAATCGAAACTGGCAGACCCCGTACCTGCAATATCTCCACCGAGGAGAGCTACCCCTCGACCGAGCCGAAGCTCGGCGGTTGGCGCAGCGCGCCAAGTCGTTCGTCTTGCTGGGGACGGGAATGAGCTCTACCACCGCAGCCCCTCGGGCATCCTCCAGCGATGCATATCTATCGCCGAAGGCCAGCAGCTCTTACAAGAAATACACTCGGGGGCTTGCGGTCATCACGCAGCGCCTCGAGCCCTTGTTGGAAACGCCTTTCGACAAGGTTTCTACTGGCTGACCGCGGTGGCCGACGCCACTAGAATTGTCCGCACCTGCCAAGGGTGTCAATTCTATGCGAGGCAGACACACTTGCCCGCTCAGGCCCTGCAGACGATACCCATCACCTGGTCGTTTGCTGTGTGGGGGCTGGACCTCGTCGGCCCCTTGCAGAAGGCACCCGGGGGCTACACGCACCTGCTGGTCATCATCAACAAATTCTCCAAGTGGATCGAGGTCCGACCCCTAAACAGCATCAGGTTCGAACAGGCGGTGGCATTCTTCACCAACATCATCCATCGCTTTGGGGTCCTGAACTCCATCATCCCCAACAACGGCACCCAGTTCACCGGCAGAAAGTTCCTGGACCTCTGCGAGGATCACCACATCCGGGTGGACTGGGCCGCCGTGGCTCACCCCATGACGAATGGGCAAGTAGAGCGTGCCAATGACATGATTCTGCAAGGACTCAAGCCACGGATCTACAACGACCTCAACAAGTTCGGCAAGCGATGGATGAAGGAGCTCCCCTCGGTGGTCTGGGGTCTGAGGACGACGCCGAGCCGAGCCACGGGCTTCACACCGTTCTTTCTAGTCTATGGGGCCGAGGCCATCTTGCCCACAGACTTAGAATACGGTTCCCCAAGGATGAGGGCCTACGACGACCAAAGCAATCGAGCTAACCGAGAAGACTCACTAGACTAGCTGGAAGAGGCTCGGGACATGGCCTTACTACACTCGGCGCGGTACCAGCAGTCCCTGCGACGCTACCACGCCCGAGGGCTTCGGTCCCGAGACCTCCAGGTGGGCGACTTGGTGCTTCGGCTGCGATAAGATGCCCGAGGACAGCACAAGCTCACGCCTCCCTAGGAAGGGCCGTTCGTCATCGCCAAGGTTCTGAAGCCCAGAATGTACAAGCTGGCCAACAGTCAAGGCGAGGTCTACAGCAACGCTTGGAACATCCGACAGCTACGTCACTTCTACCCTTAAGATGCTTTCAAGTCGTTCATACACCTCATTCACACACAAAGTCTAACCATCAAGGAAGGGTCAGCCTTGCCTCGGCAAAGCCCGACCCTCCCTCGGGGGCTAGAAGGGGGGAACCCCCTCCGCGTCAAAATTTTCCTCGGAAAAGATCTTTTCTGCCAGAACGTCTTTCGTGCTTTTCGACTACTTCGAAAGTGGGATCCTGAAAACGACGGAGTACACGTAAGCAGCCAAGGCTGACCAAGCTGAGGGACTCCTACGCCTCCGGGATACGGATACCTCACTCGTCACCTTCGCACGAGGCAACTCACACTTGGTTAAGCGGTTCAGTTAGCCGACAGGCGAGTCCTAGTGCTCGAAATGAGGAAAAAACACGGCTTCGTGCCAAAAATACATACATGTTCAGGCCCCAACAGCCACAATGAACAAGACACCGGCACTCAAGGTGCCATTACAAACGGAACTCCGGTTCCACCTCCGCAGGTACGAACAACCCCCCACGATTGGAGGGCCTGCGGAGCAACAGAAGGCCGACGGATGGCTCGCCGCCGCCCGCTTCAGCAGCAGTGACGACGACTTCTGCTCCGAGCGGCTGAACAGCAGCAGCGATGACCTCAGGGCGGATGCTGCTGCCATAAGGCCCTCGCCCACGTCCCCACTCGAGGGGCGAGGACGAGCAGAAGGCCGTAGAGTTGGAGGTCAGTCCGTGGGCGGCACCGGCTATCTCGTCGGCGGAGAAACCTCTTCCGGCTGCCGTGGCGGAAGGTGGCACCGGAAGCGGCGCCGAAGCCACTCGGGCCGGAGAGCCGGACACGCGGCAGCTGCCAGCGCCACGAACGACGAACGCCCTTCCCCCTCGATCGCTGAGGGAAGGAGCGGGCCGCTGCCCGCGCAGAGACCGACCCCAACTTGGCGCTCTCCCCTCCCCAGCACTGATGATGAACATCCTTGAAGCTGAGGGAGGGGCAGAGGCCGCAGCCCGGCTTGCTTCTCCACATCCAAGGGCTAGTGGTCACCGTCTTGGGTGACCGCCGGCGAGGGGATGCGGCCGGGCTGCCTGATGAAAATCCTTGAAGCCGAACGATGGCTGAAAGGTACCAACTTCCGCGAAGTTGCGTTCCTCCAACGACAAGGCGAAAGAACTGCGAGTGTCCCCCATCCGGGGGCTCGGAAGGTGGAAGGACGCGACACAATAGGGGGGCGCAAAGACATGGTTGCCTTTCAAGGGGGTCACCCTCCTTTTAAAGGCGACTCTCCCCACTTGCGTCCTTAGCCATCGCGGGCTGAGTCTTCTCCAACACGCTCAAAGGTCCTCCCCCTACGACACGGGGGCTGGGTCCCACGCGTCATGCAAGCTGGCCCAGGGCAGAAGAAGCCAAACTGTCGCGCGCGGTGCGCGCAACTGCCCAGCGGTTACAAGAATTCCTCCACTTTTGCCCAGACCAGCGGGTGAAAGGGCGGACCGCCATGCAGGCGGCATGCAACCGAACCAAGTGGGCGCACCCTTTCGACTCCAACGCGTCCAGCATGGGGGCCCAGGCCCACACGTCATGTAACCGGCGCGTCGGTTGCTACGTGCAAGAAACTGCACCGCCACCCGCGCCACTACCGTGCCTCCTTGACTGCGGAACCAGTACCGCGACTCGAGGCAACCCTGCGTATGACCCAACAGTGCCAACCAGGCACGTCGGTCATGGGTCAGTCAGCCGCGGGAGAAGGCGCGACGGTCGATACGGCCAGAAATGGGCCGGCAGTAATGGCGGTGGCAGGCGGGCGGAAGCAGCGGTCAAGTCGTCAGCCAAGCTCACGTCCCCTCCAGGGACAGCGAGAGAACCCTCTCCCACGGCGTGAAGACGGCGCGCCCGTGTTCCGTTCCTCGAATGGCTCGCGCACGCACAACGGCCGCCCCGTGAACCACTCGTCCCATCGCATTAACTCTGCGGTAGGCCGGGCGGCACCTTTGGCGAGCAAAGCAAGCGACGCTTTGTTTCCGCCATAATGACGCGTCAAAAAAGGTGTGCCACGTCATTTCGATTTCGTATCCTTTTCCTCTTCCTCTTTCTCTCTCTTACAACAGGGACCGGGAAAGGCGATACCCCGAAAGGGATCCTTCTCCGCGAAGGAAACGGGCCCCGAGCCCCCCTACTAATCAGAGGTTCGAAGGCTGGCCCCTCGGAGGGGTTCAACAGCCGCCTCAGAGAGCTCGGGCTCCGCGCCCACTACTGGTCAGAGGTTCGAAGGCCGGCCCCTCGGAAGGGTTCAACGGCCACCTCAGGCCACTCGGGCTCCGTGCCCACTACTGATCAGGGGTTCGTAGGCTGGCCCTCGAAAGGGTTCGACAGTCGCCTTAGACGCAGAGCGAGGGATGACCCTGGGTACGTTCGATACATAACCAAGGCTCGGGCTACGCTCCTGAGGTACCCTAGGACATTTCCGAGACCAACGAGAACGATTTTTGTAACGGAATCCCATCAGAGGGAGGCATCGAGCACTCGGACCCCGTCAAAAAAGGACCGGGTCCGGCAAATCACCCGCAGGTACTTTTGGAGCGCGCCTCCGGGCCACTAGCCGACCCCTAACAAATGGGGCACGAGCGTCCACTCGGATTACCCGTTAGCAGCTCACTGGAGACACCATGTTCGGCGCCCTCCAAGGGCAACATGGCGCTTTCCCCCCCTCCTCCTTGCGGAAAGGCGACGCAGGGGCATATGTAAAAAAGTCGAGTCTGTCCTTGACCGCCCTCTCGCTCTGTGCGGAGGCTCGGGGGCTGCTCTCGCAAACCCGGCTCCGGCCAAACCGTTGACAGCGTCAACATACCAGCCCGAGAACTTGGGACCCGACCGTGCACCCGAGCTACGGCCAGCTCGCATGAGGGAACAACCAGACCGGCTGAAGCATCGCGAAACGCATTAAGACCTCGAAGGAGTCAAACCACTCCTCCGAGGCCTTGGGGGCTACACCCGGCGGGTGCGCTCGCGTGCACCCACCGGAACAAAACGCAACCGAGAAAGGCCGGTCCCCTTGCAAAAAAGTGCGACAAAAGCCTCCAAGCAAGTATTAACATTCCCTTTGAGGCTCGGGGGCTACTGTCGGGGACCATAATTAGGGGTACCCCCAAGACTCCTAATCTCAGCTGGTAACCCCCATCAACACAAAGCTGCAAAGGCCTGATGGGTGCGATTAAGTCAAGGCTCGGTCCACTCAAGGACACGATCTCGCCTAGCCCGAGCCCAGCCTCGGGCAAGGGTAGCCAACCCCGGAGGATCTACGTCTCGCCCGAGGGCCCCCTCAAGCAGCGGACACACCTTCGGCTCGCCCGAGGCCCGGTCTTCGCCAAGAAGCAACCTTGGCCAAATCGCCACGATGACCGACAATATCGCAGGAGCATTTAATGCAAAGATGGCCTGACACCTTATCCTGACACGCGCCCTTCAGTCAACAGATCCGAAGTGACCGCAGTCACTTCGCCGCTCCACTGACCGGCCTAACAAGAGGACAGCGCCGCCTGCGTCGCTCCGACTGCTGTGCCACTCGACAGAGTGAGGCTGACAGCAGCCAAGTCCGGCCTCGGGCGCCATAGGAAGCTCCGCCTCGCCCGATCTCAGGGCTCGGACTCGGCCTCGGCCCCGGAAGACGACGAACTCCGCCTCGCCCGACCCCAGGGCTCGGACTCGGCCTCGGCCCCGGAAGACGACGAACTCCGCCTCACCCGACCCCAGGGCTCGGACTCGGCCTCGGTCCTAGAAGACGACGAACTCCGCCTCGCCCGACCCCAGGGCTCGGACTCGGCCTCGGCCCCGGAAGACGGACTCGACCTCGACCTCGGAGGAGCCTCCGCCTCGCCCTACCCAGGGCTCGGACCGACCACGTCACAGGAGGGGCCATCATTACCCTACCCCTAGCTAGCTCTGGCTACAGGGAACAAGACCGGCGTCCCATCTGGCTCACCTCGGTAAAGCAAATAATGATGGCGCCCCGCATGCTCCATGACGACGGCGGCTCTCAGCCCCCTTACAGAAGCAAGGAGACGTCAGCAAGGACTCGACAGCCCCGACAGCTGTCCTTCCGCAAGGGTCCAGCGCTCCTCCGACGGCCACGACATCACACGAACAGGGAGCCAAAACCTCTCCGGCTGCCACGACGGCATGTACTTAGGGCACTAGCTCCTCTCTGCTAGACACGTTAGCACGCTGCTACATCTCCCATTGTACACCTGGACCCTCTCCTTACGCCTATAAAAGGAAGGTCCAGGGCCCTCTTATGGAGGGTTGGCCACGCGGGGAAGGACGGGACGGCGCGCGCTTAGGCCTCTCGCTCCCTCCCACGCGGTTGCTTGTAACCCCCTAGTGCAAGCGCACCCGACCTGGGCACGGGACAAACATGAAGGCCGTGGGTTTCCCCTTTTACGCCTGTCTCCCCCCTTCGCGCTCCGTCTCGCGCCGACCCATCTGGGCTGGTGTCGGTGTTTTGGGTCCGACCGCACACCCGGGGTTGCCCCTCGAGGTGATTTTAGGAGTAGGACGGTGTCACCGACTGTAGCAAAATGGTTCGTGCCAGATGCACGAGGGAAAATGGACAGTGTTTGCAGGTTCGGGCCGCTTAGAGATGCGTAACACCCTACGTCCTGGTGAGTATGCTTTGTGTAATGGGTTACAAGGTAGCTCTCTAAAGTGAGAACGTGGAGAGTTAAGGTGAGTGGCTGGGTAATGGGATCGATCCTTCTGAAGGGTTGCCCCCTAGGCCTTATATATTCGACCGTGGGGCAATACATGTGGATTTGATAACAATGTGCACCTAAAAGATAGTGAACTGTTTGAGTCTATCTTCCCATGGTTCTGCCGACCTATCCTCGCCTGGTTCCGTTGCATGGGGCTCCAGCGCGGGAAAGTCGGATCTTCTGTTGTGGTCGCTTGCTCATCGTTGTGGGGCCATCCGGGTTTGCGCCTACCCGGCCTTATGTCGATCTGCTTTACTAGCCGTTTCTCCCAGGCCCATGAAGGAGTGACCTCACAATTTATTGGGCTCTTGGGCCTTTCGTGAGGTCTTTTATCCTTCCAGTGGACCCGGGGGATATCTGTCCCCCACAAGCCCCCGATCTTTGGGCTGATTTTAAGATAATCAGCCCAAAGATCCTAGGTCCAGCTTGTGGTCTTTATTTATGATAAGAGATGCTTTCCAAGCAGTCCAGTAAAAATGATTTTTTACTGTCTCCTTCTGCTTAGATCACTCGTAGACTGGAGCCTTGCTTCATGTTTGTGCCTTAGAGGTCGGCATTTCTTTTTGTGGGACCCTGGACTTCATTGGGTGCACCGGAGGTGCACCCAATGGGTGTAGCCCCCGAGCTTCGAGTAGATTTTGGGAAATAATCTGCTCGAAGGTCTTCATCAGAAATTATCTTTATTTTACTCTTGTTCTTTGGTTGAGGGCCAGCCTTGCCTTTAATCTTGTTTCATGCCTTAGAAGTCGGCACTATCTTGGCTTGAAATGGTAATCCATGGGTGCACCCAATGGGTGTAGCCCCTGAGCTTCGAGTGGATTTTTGAGGATAATCCACTCGAAGGTCTTCCTTTTGTGTCTTTTTGTTGAAGGTTATCCTTTCTGCCTTAGTAGTCGGCATGATGCCATCCACATTATGCTTTAGAGGTCAGCATTATGTCATCAATATTATGCTTCAGAGGTCAGCATGTATTTTGTCTTTTGCAGCCGAGTTCGCGATCCACCCATATCTTGCTAGGTGGTGCAATTTATTTGCTCTGCGACTGATTGGACATTTGATGGACGTTTCCTGGCTAGTCTTCACGTCGCTTCTGTCGGTCAGATTTTGTACTTCCCCGGCTATATTTGGCTTTCCTCTGATCCTTACTGTTATCTCATTTTTGTCTTGAGGTATTCATTGCACGCCCTGCATAGATGTGACAGTTTTGAAAAATATACTGATAATTCCTGGGCGTCCCCCCCCAATGGGTGTGGACAAGGGACGGCTTGGTACGCTGAGTGTTTTAGCCGGCTGCTTCTAAGTAGTAATGTGATGCGACGGCGGGCATAATCATATCATCCACGCTGTTGACTGGAGTCCCAATGGGTGTTGCGCTGCGTGAAACGGCGTCAGCCGCCTGACGTGTCTTCAGACGAGTTGAAGTGTGTATTGAATGCTTCGTGACTGTTCAGTGACCATGGTTGGAGGTGAGCAGTTGCCTTCTTCTTCTATAAATAGTGCCTTTCCCTCTGGTTTTTTCACATCTCTTGCTGTTCTCCGCTGCTTTCTTTCTTCTCCTTCTCACGCTTCCACCATGGGCAAGAACAACAAGCACAAGCGTGAGCCGACTCCTCCATCAGAGGACTTCGGTGACTCGGAGTACTCAGAGGAGGAGTTCTCCTCTGAGTCCGAGGGGTCTCCGGCTCCCATCCCTCTGCGTGAGTCGTCTGACGATTCAGACGACTCCCAGGGGCTTGCGGCGGAGGTCTGGACTTACATCCGGGCCGTCGAGCGCTCCGGGCTCGAGGGCTCGGATGAGTCGGAGTACTCCTCGGACGAGGAGGACTCGTCCGAGGAGGACGGTGGCGGCGATGGCGAGGACGACGACGACGACGACGACGAAGGCGGTGGCGGCGGTGACGGTGACGGCGACGGCAGGGGCGGCAGCAGCGGCAGCAGCGGCAGCAAGGATGGCGACGGCGGCAGCAGCAGGGGCGGCGGCAGCAGCAAGGGCAGCAACAAGGCCAGTGGCTAAATGCCACTGGTTTTTAGATATTAGTATAGATTAGAAGTAGTATAGTGAAATAATGTAGTAGTATTAGTAGTGTAGAGTAGTATAGTGTAGCGTAGTAGTAGTAGTAGGGAAGTATCAACTCATAATGAGTTGATTTGTAAGTATTGTTACTTCCCTTTAATGAAGAATGGCGTTGCCTTCTCTGTGCCGATTGTTTTGCTTCGTAATCAGTTAATTTCTGCCATGATATTCATTGCCCATGATGTTCTCTATCCATTATGTTTGTATCATAACTTAGAGTTCTTGAATCATTCCTCCGCCCACCTTATTTGTGAAGTTGATTCTCTTGGAATAGTAATTAAATAACTCGGGCATCATATCGACGCTTTTAGAGGTAGCTGCCGAGTGACTTGAAGACGACGTCGGAGTTTTAGAGATAACTGCCGAGCGACTGAGGACGACGTTGGAGTTTTAGAGATAATTGTCGAGCGACTAAAGATGACTTCGGCGTGTTAGAGGTAACGCCGAGCGACTGAACATGATGTCGGAGTTTTAGAGGTAACTGCCGAGCGACTAAGGACGACGTTGGAGTTTTAGAGATAACTGTCGAGCGACTGAACATGATGTCAGAGTTTTAGAGGTAACTGCCGAGCGACTGAGGACGACGTCGGAGTTTTAGAGGTAACGCCGAGTGACTAGAAGATGACGTCGGCGTGTTGGAGGTAACGCCGAGCGACTGAACACGATGTCGGAGTTTTAGAGGTAACTACCGAGCGACTGAGGACGACGTCGGAGTTTTAGAGATAACTGTCGAGCAACTGAACATGATGTCGGAGTTTTAGAGGTAACTACCGAGCGACTGAAGACGACATCGGCGTGTTAGGGGTAACTGCCGAGCGACTGAGGGTAACATCGGCGTTTTAGAGATAACGGCCGAGTTAGAACGGGCTGCGCCGGCCATGTTGAGGGTAATAGCCGAGTGATGATGTGGAAGTGACCGCCGGGTGACAACGTGGCGCGCTGGTGTTTTGAAAGTAACTGCCGGGTGCTGACTGGGCGCTTTTTAGAAACGGTATCTGACTCGGGAATATCCCATAAGTACTGCGCTTTTAGCCGCCTCTGCTTTTCGTGCCCTAGTTCTTGCTTTCCTGCCTTCAAATCCTCTCTGCAATTCGGCTCTTGCTCCGTCCACCAGTAGAATTGAGATGGCGCCCAAGCGGAAAGCCTCGAGTTCATCCGCCGCAGTGATTCCCCCAATCGACCCCAACAGTTAGTTGCCTTTCGCAGGTAACCACATGTCTGTTGTCTCCGAGCCCGACCTTCTCCACCTCGTGTCCATCGGGGTCCTTCCCCCGAGGGAGCTCTGTTCTTGGCGGATTTGTCATGGGGTCACTGTCCCGACAGAGGATACCCATGAGTCCGTGATTTACGTTCCTTTTCTTCTCCGCGGTCTCGGTCTTCCCATTTCTCCCTTTTTCCGTGGCCTCCTTGATTTCTATCATCTTAACCTGACCCATTTGAATCCCAATTCTATTCTGCAAATTTCCATTTACATTCATTTATGCGAAGCTTTTCTTGGCGTGCTGCCACATTTTGGGCTGTGGAAGTACTTGTATCACTGTCGCCCTGGGATGGCCGGGGGGCAGCATCAGTTGGTTGGGGGTGCTAGTTTGGAGATGCGCCGTGGGAGGAAGACTGAGTATCTTGAAATCCCTCTCAAAGATAGTATCAAGGGATGACGCTTGGAGTGGTTTATTGTGGAGAACCATGGAAATTCTTTCCCCCTAGGTCGGGAAGACAGCCGAACGTTCGCACTCCAAGTTGGACCGAATTCCCACTGATCAGGAGGTGGCTGAGGCAGGGGCTTTGCTAGCTGAAGTTGGACTGCTGAAGGAGAGGGGTCTGACTACTGAGGCTGTGGTTGCTGATTTTGTCTTCAAGAATATTCAGCCGTTGAAAGACAGGGCATACCGGGCTTATCTGTACCGAGGCCTAGCTGACTCGACTCGGGTTACCAACAGAAGAATTCCCTCTGTAGACTTGGTGAACCGGCTTGAGATGATTCTTAGAGGCAAGGTATCAAATGTTGGTGCCCCAGTGGCATACTCAGCCTGGAACTTGCCTCCTCCCAAGGCCTTCACTCTTTTTGTGTCGAATCCACATGTTGCTGATGGCAGTTTGGGCCTTAGAGTGCGACCCTGTGCTGAAGAAGTTAGCACCTTGATTGCCTCGCTCGGGGAAGTTCCTGATGGTGAACGGCAGGTCCACTTTGAGGTGCCCTTGGATCCTAGTGATGTAGAGATAAGTGCTATGCTTGATTTGCTGGCTGAGGACTCTTCTGATGCTGCTCCTGCTGGGACATTGGTGGTGGCGCCTCTCCCAGAGGTAGGTACAACCTTAGATGTTCAGAAGCTTGTCAGTGTTCGCCCGAGACGCCCTTGCCGAGTCAATCAACTTGATCCTTCTGCTGATGAGCAGAAAAAGAAAAAGAGACGCCTCCGGCGAGTATCTAGTTTGGATCGGGACGTTGGTATTTCGGTTCCTGCTGCTGAAGAAGTGCCTCTGCCTGAATTTACTGACGCCGACCCCACTGGGTGTGCTCCATCTGCTGCTGATCCCAATGGGGGTGCTCCATCTGTTGCTGATCCCAATGGGGGTGTTGCCTGTGTTGCTGGTGAAGACGACGGGGAGGAAGAAGATGAGGTCCCTCTGACTCGAAAGAACAGTCGGCAGTATGTCGCCAGTGGTGAAAGTAGCGGAGTTCCTTCTCCTGCTTTGTCTGCTCTCGTTGGTCTGCAAGAATTGTTGAGAGCACCTAGAGGGGGGGTGAATAGGTGATCCTGTGAAACTTAAACTTATAGCCACAAAAACTTGTTAAGTGTTAGCACAATAATTGCCAAGTGGCTAGAGAGGAGTCTCAACAAAACACAATACCACAAGAGATCAAACACAGAGATGACACAGTGGTTTATCCCGTGGTTCGGCCAAGACCAACGCTTGCCTACTCCACATTGTGGCGTCCCAACGGACGAGGGTTGCAATCAACCCCTCTCAAGCGGTCCAAAGACCAACTTGAATACCACGGTGTTTTGCTTTGCCTTTCAATATCCCGTTTGCGAGGAATCTCCACAACTTGGAGCCTCTCGCCCTTACACTTAAGATTCACAAAGAAATACGGAGTAAGGGAGAAACTAGCAACGCACACAAGACTCAAAATCAGAGCAACAGCACGCACACAAGTCGCAACAAGAGCTCGCAACACAACTCAATGAGTTCACAACTCAACAAGAGCTCTAGATGCTATCACAATGAACCAAATGCGTGGAATCGATGTCTTGGTGCTTAGGAATGTTGTAGGAATGCTTGATATTCTCCTCCATGCGCCTAGGGGTCCCTTTTATAGCCCCAAGGCAGCTAGGAGCCATTGAGAGCAATCCAGGAAGGCTGATCTTGCCTTCTGTCGACTGGCGCACCGGACAGTCCGGTGTACACCGGACACTGTCCGGTGCCCGATTTCTTTCCTTAAACGGCGCAGCCGACCGTTGGCAGCCAGAGAGCCGTTGGCGCACCGGACATGTCCGGTGCACACCAGACAGTCCGGTGCCCTCTTCTAGCCGTTGGCTCGGCCACGTGTCCCGCGCAGATTGCGCGGCCGACCGTTGGCCCGGCCGACCGTTGGCTCACCGGACAGTCCGGTGAATTTTAGCCGTACGCCGTCGGCGAATTCCCGAGAGCGGCCACTTCGCTCGAGCCAGTCTGGCGCACCGGACACTGTCCGGTGCACCACCGGACACTGTCCGGTGCACCACCGGACAGTCCGGTGCTCCCAGACTCAGCGGATTCTTGGCTGCTCGAGCCAAGACATTTCCAATTGGATTTTTCCTGTTTCCAGCACTTAGACACAATACATTAGTTCCATAAAACAATGTACTCAGTCTGAGAAACATACCTTTATCCTTGATTTGTACTTTGTCCACCTTTTTACACTTAAGCACTTGTGTTGGGCACTAAACCACCAAAATACTTAGAAATGGCCCAAGGGCACATTTCCCTTTCAATCTCCCCCTTTTTGGTGATTTATGCCAACACAATATAAAGCAAGTAGAACAAGTACAAAATCAAATCAAATTAGAACTCAATATTGTTTTGATTCAATTTTGACATATACGGATCACTCTATGCCACCACTTGGTTTGTTTTTGCAAATCAAACTCAAATTCCTATCTCTAAGTCAAACACACATGTTAAGACATAAAGAGAGTCATTCTAAGAGAAATTGATTCAAGATTTCAAAAACTCCCCATTTTTCCTATGATCAACACTTTCTCCCCACAAGAGGCCAACTTTTGACATAAGAGACAATAAAAGAGTTTTGAAAAACCAAAAGCTCTAATCTACTATTTTCAAAATTTCTCAAGTGGTAGCTGATCCATTTATCGCTTTGGCCTTTATTTTCTCCCCCTTTGGCATCAAGCACCAAAACGGGATCAATCTTGGCCCTTTAACCTCATTGCCTCACCAAATTCTTCAATTAAGAGCAAAATAGGCAATAAGAGTTTAAAGATGAACTTGGAAAAGTTACTCTTTTTATCGGAGTGCAGTGGAAGTCTTGCATGGTCCAAGTCCACCTTTTCCCTTTCAATCCTTCTTTGAGACTAAAGCATCAAACTCAAGCACAGGATTAGTCTCAAAGGGTCAAGTTGTAACACATCTCCCCCTAAACATGTGCATCACTTTGCAACGGACTTGTGAGGTCCAGGGAGTGTTTGTACACCTTGAGCACCACAATAAGCAACAAAATGCATAAGGAAAATGATCAAAGGCATAAACACATGTATGCTACACTTCAATCCAAGTTCCGCGAATCTAAGACATTTAGCTCACTACGCAGCCTGCAAAAGGTCTTCTCATCTAGAGGCTTGGTAAAGATATCGGCTAGCTGGTTCTCGGTGCTAACATGAAACACTTCGATATCTCCCTTTTGCTGGTGGTCTCTCAAAAAGTGATGCCGGATGTCTATGTGCTTTGTGCGGCTGTGCTCAACAGGATTTTCTGCCATGCGGATAGCACTCTCATTATCACATAGGAGTGGGACTTTGCTCAGATTGTAGCCAAAGTCCCGGAGAGTTTGCCTCATCCAAAGCAGTTGCGCGCAACACTGTCCTGCGGCAACGTACTCGGCCTCAGCGGTGGATAGGGCAACAGAGGTTTGTTTCTTAGAGTTCCATGACACCAGAGACCTTCCTAAGAATTGGCACGTCCCCGATGTACTCTTCCTATCGACCTTACATCCAGCATAGTCGGAGTCTGAGTATCCAACCAAGTCAAAGGTAGACCCCTTTGGATACCAGAGCCCGAAGCAAGGCGTAGCAACCAAATATCTAAGAATTCGCTTCACCGCCACTAAGTGACACTCCTTAGGATCGGATTGAAATCTAGCACACATGCATACGCTAAGCATAATATCCGGTCTACTAGCACATAAATAAAGCAAAGAACCTATCATTGACCGGTATGCTTTTTGATCAACGGACTTACCTCCTTTGTTGAGATCGGTGTGTCCGTCGGTTCCCATCGGAGTCTTTGCGGGCTTGGCGTCCTTCATCCCAAACCGCTTTAGCAGATCTTGCGTGTACTTCGTTTGGGAGATGAAGGTGCCATCCTTGAGTTGCTTCACTTGGAACCCAAGGAAGTAGTTCAACTCGCCCATCATCGACATCTCGAATTTCTGCGTCATCACCCTGCTAAACTCTTCACAAGACTTTTGGTTAGTAGAACCAAATATTATGTCATCGACATAAATTTGGCACACAAACAAATCACCATCACATGTCTTAGTAAAAAGAGTTGGATCGGCTTCCCAACCTTGAAAGCATTAACAATTAGAAAGTCTCTAAGGCATTCATACCATGCTCTTGGGGCTTGCTTAAGTCCATAGAGCGCCTTAGAGAGCTTACACACGTGGTCGGGGTACCGTTCATCCTCGAAGCCAGGGGGTTGCTCCACATACACTTCCTCCTTGATCGGTCCGTTGAGGAAAGCGCTCTTCACATCCATTTGGAACAACCTGAAGGAATGGTGAGCGGCATATGCTAGCAAGATACGAATTGATTCTAGCCTAGCCACAGGAGCAAAAGTCTCCTCAAAGTCCAAACCTGCGACTTGGGCATAACCTTTTGCCACAAGTCTAGCCTTGTTCCTTGTCACCACCCCGTGCTCGTCTTGTTTGTTGCGGAACACCCACTTGGTTCCCACAACATTTTGCTTGGGACGAGGCACCAGCGTCCAAACTTCATTTCTCTTGAAGTTGTTGAGCTCCTCCTGCATGGCCAATACCCAGTCCGGATCTAGCAAGGCCTCCTCTACCCTGAAAGGCTCAATAGAAGAGACAAAGGAGTAATGCTCACAAAAATTAACTAATCGAGATCGAGTAGTTACTCCCTTGCTAATGTCACCCAAAATTTGGTCGACGGGATGATCCCTTTGAATCACCGCTCGAAATTGGGTTGGAGGTGCCGGTTGCGCTTCTTCCTCCATCACGTGATCATCTTGTGCTCCCCCTTGATCACACGCCTCCTTTTGATGAACCTGTTCATCGTCTTGAGGTGGGGGATGCACCGTTGTTGAGGAAGAAGGTTGATCTCGTTCATCTTGTTCCTGTGGCCACACTTCTCCAATTGCCATGGTTCGTACAGCGGCCGTCGGAACATCTTCTTCATCTACATCATCACAATCAACAACTTGCTCTCTTGGAGAGCCATTAGTCTCATCAAATACAACGTCGCTAGAGACTTCAACCAAACCCGATGATTTGTTGAAGACTCTATACGCCTTTATATTTGAGTCATAACCTAACAAAAACCCTTCTACAGCTTTGGGAGCAAATTTAGAATTTCTACCCTTCTTCACTAGAATGTAGCACCTGCTCCCAAATACACGAAAGTAAGATACATTGGGTTTGTTACCGGTTAGTAGCTCATACGAAGTCTTCTTGAGGAGACGATGAAGGTAGACCCGGTTGATGGCGTGGCAAGCCGTGTTCACGGCTTCCGACCAAAAACGCTCGGGGGTCTTGAATTCTCCAAGCATTGTCCTCGCCATATCGATTAACGTCCTGTTCTTCCTCTCTACCACACCATTTTGCTGTGGTGTGTAGGGAGCGGAGAACTCGTGCTTGATCCCTTCCTCCTCAAGGAACTCCTCCACTTGAAGGTTCTTGAACTCGGACCCGTTGTCGCTCCTTATCTTCTTCACCTTGAGCTCAAACTCATTTTGAGCTCTCCTTAGGAAGCGCTTGAGGGTCCCTTGGGTTTCAGACTTATCCTGCAAAAAGAACACCCAAGTGAAGCGGGAAAAGTCATCAACAATAACTAAACCATACTTACTTCCTCCTATGCTCAGATAGGCGACGGGTCCGAAGCGGTCCATATGTAGCAGCTCCAGGGGTCTTGATGTTGTCATCACATTTTTGGTGTGATGAGAGCCTCCCACTTGTTTCCCTGCTTGACAAGCTGCACAAGGTCTATCTTTTTCGAAATGAACATTGGTTAGACCTATCACATGTTCTCCCTTTAGAAGCTTGTGGAGGTTCTTCATCCCCACATGTGCTAAGCGGCGATGCCACAGCCAGCCCATGCAAGTCTTAGCCATTAAGCATGCATCTAGACCGGCCTCTTCTTTTGCAAAATCAACTAGGTAAAGCTTGCCGGCTAGTACACCCTTAAAAGCTAGTGAACCATCACATCTTCTAAAGACAGACACATCTATATTTGTAAACAAACAGTTATATCCCATATTGCATAATTGACTAACAGATAGCAAATTATATCCAAGAGACTCTACTAAAAACACATTAGAGATAGAGTGCTCATTTGAGATTGCAATTTTACCTAACCCTTTTACCTTGCCTTGATTCCCATCACCGAATATTATTGAATCTTGGGAATCTTTGTTTTTGACGTAGGAGGTGAACATCTTCTTCTCCCCCGTCATATGGTTTGTGCATCCGCTGTCAATAATCCAGCTTGAACCCCCGGATGCATAAACCTGCAAGGCAAATTTAGGCTTGGGTCTTAGGTACCCAACTCATGTTGGGTCCTGCAAGGTTAGCACAAATATCCTTAGGGACCCAAATGCAAGTTTTGTCTCCCTTGCATCTTGCCCCTAATTTTCTAGCAACTATCTTCCTATCCTTTCTACAAATAGCAAAAGAAGCATTTAAAGCATGATATATTGTAGAGGGTTCATTTACTTTCCTAGGAACATTATGAACAACATTTCTCCTACCAACATTTCTATCATGCACATAAGAAGAACTAGAAGCAAACATGGCATGAGAATCAAAGGCATTATATGCATTACAACTTCTATAAGCATTTCTAGATTGTCTCCTATCATGGTACATAAAAGCATGGTTCTTTTGCACACTCCTAGCCATAGGGGCCTTTCCTTTCTCCTTGGCGGAGATGGGGGCCTTATGGCTTGTCAAGTTCTTGGCTTCCCTCTTGTAGCCAAGTCCATCCTTAATTGAGGGGTGTCTACCGATCGTGTAGGCATCCCTTGCAAATTTTAGCTTGTCAAATTCATTCTTGCTAGTCTTAAGTTGGGCATTAAGACTAGCTAATTCCTCATTTAATTTAGAAATTGAAACTAAATGATCACTACAAGCATCAATGTCAAAATCTTTACACCTATTACAAGTTTCAACAATTTCTACACAAGAATTAGATTTACTAGCTACTTCTAGTTTAGCATTTAAATCATCATTAAAACTTTTTAACTTAGCAATAGTTTCATGACAAGAAGATAATTCACTAGAGAGCATTTCATTCCTCTTAATTTCTAGAGCAAGAGATTTCTGAGCTTCTACAAATTTATTATGTTCTTCATACAACAAATCCTCTTGCTTTTCTAACAGTATATTCCTATCATTCAAGGCATCAATCAATTCATTAATTTTGTCTACCTTAGTTCTATCTAATCCCTTGAATAAGCATGAGTAATCTATCTCATCGTCATCACTAGACTCATCCTCACTTGAAGAAGCATAAGTACTAGTATTAGGAGTGCTTACTTTCTTCTCCCTTGCCATGAGGCAAGTGTGACGCTCGTTGGGGAAGAGGGATGACTTGTTGAAGGCAGTGGCGGCGAGTCCCTCATTATCAGAGTCGGACGAGGAGCAGTCCGAATCCCACTCCTTGCCAAGATGAGCCTCGCCCTTTGCCTTCTTATAGTTCTTCTTTTTCTCCCTCTTGTTCCCTTGATCCTGATCACTATCATTGTCGGGACAGTTAGCAATAAAATGACCAAGCTTACCGCATTTGAAGCATGAGCGCTTCCCCTTGGCTTTGGTCTTGCTTGGCTGTCCCTTGCGACCTTTAAGCACCGTCTTGAATCTTTTGATGATGAGAGCCATCTCTTCATCATTAAGTTCGGCCGCCTCAAACTGTGCCACCTTGCTAGGTAGCGCCTCCTTGCTTCGTGTTGCCTTGAGAGCAAGGGGTTGCGGCTCGTTGATCGGGCCATTCAAGGCGTCGTCCACGTACCTTGCCTCCTTGATCATCATTCGCCCGCTAACGAATTTCCCAAGAACTTCTTCGGGCGACATCTTGGTGTACCTGGGATTTTCACGAATATTGTTCACCAATTGAGGATCAAGAACGGTAAATGACCTTAGCATTAGGCGGACGACGTCGTGGTCCGTCCATCGCGTGCTCCCGTAGCTCCTTATTTTGTTGATAAGGGTCTTGAGCCTGTTGTATGTTTGTGTCGGCTCCTCGCCCCTTATCATCGCGAACCGTCCAAGCTCGCCCTCCACCAACTCCATTTTGGTGAGCAAGGTGACATCATTCCCCTCATGAGAGATCTTGAAGGTGTCCCAGATCTGCTTGGCATTGTCCAAGCCGCTCACCTTATGGTACTCGTCCCTGCACAAGGAGGCTAGCAACACAGTAGTAGCTTGTGCATTTTTATGAATCTGTTCATTAATAAACATGGGACTATCCATACTATCAAAGTGCATTCCACTTTCTACAATCTCCCATATGCTAGGATGGAGAGAGAACAAGTGACTACGCATTTTGTGACTCCAAAATCCGTAGTCCTCTCCATCAAAATGAGGAGGTTTACCAAGTGGAATAGATAATAAATGAGCATTAGTACTTTGAGGAATACGAGAGTAATCAAAAGAAAAGTTCGAATTGACCGGTTTCTTTCTCTCGTATTCGTTGTGGTCGTCGTCCTTTTGGGAGGAAGTAGACTCATCGCTGTCGTAGTAGACGATCTCCTTGATGCGTCTTGTCTTCTTCTTCTTCCCATCTTTGCATCTGTGGCCTGAGCCCGAGTCGTTGGACTTGTCATCCCTTGGCTCGTTGACGAAGGACTCCTTCTCCTTGTCGTTGATCACGATTCCCTTCCCTTTAGGATCCATCTCTTCGGGCGGTTAGTCCCTTTGTGAAGAGAACGGCTCCGATACCAATTGAGAGCACCTAGAGGGGGGAGGGTGAATAGGTGATCCTGTGAAACTTAAACTTATAGCACAAAAACTTGTTAAGTGTTAGCACAATAATTGCCAAGTGGCTAGAGAGGAGTCTCAACAAAACACAATACCACAAGAGATCAAACACAGAGATGACACAGTGGTTTATCCCGTGGTTCGGCCAAGACCAACGCTTGCCTACTCCACGTTGTGGCGTCCCAACGGACGAGGGTTGCAATCAACCCCTCTCAAGCGGTCCAAAGACCAACTTGAATACCACGGTGTTTTGCTTTGCCTTTCAATATCCCGTTTGCGAGGAATCTCCACAACTTGGAGCCTCTCGCCCTTACACTTAAGATTCACAAAGAAATACGGAGTAAGGGAGAAACTAGCAACACACACAAGACTCAAAATCAGAGCAACAGCACGCACACAAGTCGCAACAAGAGCTCGCAACACAACTCAATGAGTTCACAACTCAACAAGAGCTCTAGATGCTATCACAATGAACCAAATGCGTGGAATCGATGTCTTGGTGCTTAGGAATGTTGTAGGAATGCTTGATATTCTCCTCCATGCGCCTAGGGGTCCCTTTTATAGCCCCAAGGCAGCTAGGAGCCGTTGAGAGCAATCCAGGAGGGCTGATCTTGCCTTCTGTCGACTGGCGCACCGGACAGTCTGGTGTACACCGGACACTATCCGGTGCCCGATTTCTTTCCTTAAACGGCGCAGCCGACCGTTGGCAGCCAGAGAGCCGTTGGCGCACCGGACATGTCCGGTGCACACCGGACAGTCCGGTGCCCTCTTCTAGCCGTTGGCTCGGCCACGTGTCCCGCGCAGATTGCGCGGCCGACCGTTGGCCCGGCCGACCGTTGGCTCACCGGACAGTCCGGTGCACACCGGACAGTCCGGTGAATTTTAGCCGTACGCCGTCGGCGAATTCCCGAGAGCGGCCACTTCGCTCGAGCCAGTCTAGCGCACCAGACACTGTCCGGTGCACCACCGGACAGTCCGGTGCTCCCAGACTCAGTAGATTCTTGGCTGCTCGAGCCAAGACATTTCCAATTGGATTTTTCCTGTTTCCAGCACTTAGACACAATACATTAGTTCCATAAAACAATGTACTCAGTCTGAGAAACATACCTTTATCCTTGATTTGTACTTTGTCCACCTTTTTACACTTAAGCACTTGTGTTGGGCACTAAACCACCAAAATACTTAGAAATGGCCCAAGGGCACATTTCCCTTTCAATTGTCCCTGGCGAATTTTGATCAGACTCTTGAGGATATGGTTCCAGAGGATCTGTTATCCGAGCCGGCAGATGATGGTGTGATGGAGGTTTGTGCTGATGTGCTCGATGCTGGGTTGAGGTCATCCCGTGCCTCATCGACCTTAGAACGCGGTCTTGAGGGTCAGGAGAGTGACTTGGATTATCTTGGCCCCATGGAAGTAACTAAGGGTCCATCAGCCTTAGAGGTGGCTACTGTAGAGAACTTGGTCCACAAGGGCGGTGTTGATGCTTGCCCAGCCCCCGAGGATGTTGCCGGGGATGACTCGGCTCGGGTGGGAAGCACAAGCCACTACCCAGCCCCCGAGGGTACTGCCGGGGATGATCCGGCTCAAGTGGGTAGCGCAAACCGTGACCCAGCCCCCGAGGGTGTCCGAGCGGGGTCTCCCTCTTGTACTTCCATGGACGTTCATGCGGGATCGCCTCCGCACTCCGACTGCATGGTGGTAGCCCAAGCTTTGGACCAGGGAGTCGCTTTAGAGGACAGCGTCCCCGCTGACCAAGTTTTGGGCTCTGTTGATGGCACTGAGTTGGTTCCTGCTGGTTCGTTGCAAGCTGCTTCGAGTGGCGACCTTATGCCCGGTCATCAATTGATCTCTCATGATTTGGGAGTCCCTTCGTTCTTTTCCAACCTCCAGGTACTGTGATATATTTTAGCTTGATTTTTACACCGCATCAACTGCTATCATTACACTCATCTGTTCTCCTTATCAGGCTTTGGTGGACGGGATGGCTGGCCAGCTGAGGTTGCAGGGTGCTTCTGTTCCAGAAGGAGCTTTGTCTCTTGCACGTTGGAATCCAGTGTTACTTCAACATCGTGTTTCTGACTTGGAGGCGACCAATGCTGGTTAGTGCTTTTTTGCTTCTCTTTGTCTTCATTATTGAACTGCCTTACATTCTAACCCCTTTTGTTTGATTGTCTCCTGCTAGATATGACTCGGCAGATTTCTACTCTTGAAGAAAAACATTCTCGAGATCAGGCTGAACTGGTCCAGCGGTGCTCTGATTTTGAAGAGAAGTATTCTCAAAGCCAGACTGAACTAGCTCAGGTCTCTGCTGCCCTAGATGACGCCAATGCACTGAGCTCTTCCCTTCGCACTCAGCTTGATTCTGAAAAGGTGACTTTTGGAACTATGCCTTGCATTACTGTGTTCCTATTGCTTGCTTGATGTTTGAAGGAGCTGATTTTTGTTTGTAGGAAGAAAAACGCATCCTTGCTGCTTCTCGCGACAATCTTGACAGACTGTATCGCGACTCTAGCAATTCGTTGACCATCCTGGAGAGGAGTCATCGCTTCACCATGGAGGAGTTAGACAACCATCGCTGTAAGCTGCAGGAATCCACGGACGAGGTGATCCGGCTCAAGCAATTGATATCGGCGAAGGATGCTACTATCAAAGAACTCTGTGCTTCCAAGAAATCCATCGCCCAGGAGCTAGAAACCGCTCAGTTGGCTGCCAAGGTCGCTGAAGAAACTTCCATTACTCTGAGAGCCCAGCGTGACAGAGCCATGGATAAGGCCATTCGGGCGGGGCGAATCTTGATGAGGAGACCTGGCGTGGTTGTTCCTGAAGATATAAGGGCTGACGTGAATGCTGCTCCTGATTCCTCAAGTCGCCCTTCCTCGTCGGTTGCTCCTGAGAAAGATATCGCGAAATAGAGAGATATTTTGCGTGCTTTGAGCGCGCGGTTAGCATGGTCAGACATTTGTTAGAGGACACCAGATTAGCATTTGAATGATATTGTTATTCTCCTATTGTTTCAGAATTCAACAGTACGTAAATTTGCAGTAGTAAAATGTTGTGTGATGGTTTTGAAACTTGTTTACGGGATATAGAAGTCATCCCTATATGAGTAATCGTAAGCGCGTCAAATCGCCTTAAGTTGTTGCTGACTTAAGTCGATCGCTTCTGCTAATAGGGCATAGTGGTCATCCCAAGTTAGGTAAGCGCGAGCATGTTGCACCGCCTTAAGTCGTTGCCGACTTAAGTCGATTGCTCTGTTAGCAGGGCATAGTGGTCACCCTGAGTTAAGTAAGCGCGAGCATGTTGCACCGCCTTAAGTCGTTGCCGACTTAAGCCGATTGCTCCGTTAGCAGGGCATAGTGGTCACCCCGAGTTAAGTAAGCGCGAGCATGTTGCACCGCCTTAAGTCGTTGCCGACTTAAGCCGATTGCTCCGTTAGCAGGGCATAGTGGTCACCCCGAGTTAAGTAAGCGCGAGTATGTTGCACCGCCTTAAGTCGTTGCCGACTTAAGCCGATTGCTCCGTTAGCAGGGCATAGTGGTCACCCCGAGTTAAGTAAGCGCGAGCATGTTGCACCGCCTTAAGTCGTTGCCGACTTAAGCCGATTGCTCCGTTAGTGGGGTACAGTGGTCACCCCGAGTTAAGTAAGCGCGAGCATGTTGCACCGCCTTAAGTCGTTGCCGACTTAAGCCGATTGCTCCGTTAGTGGGGTATAGTGGTCACCCCGAGTTAAGTAAGCGCGAGCATGTTGCACCGCCTTAAGTCGTTGCCGACTTAAGCCGATTGCTCCGTTAGTGGGGTATAGTGGTCACCCCGAGTTAAGTAAGAATGCAAGTCAATCATGAACAAACTGAGTATCTTTGAAGCCTTTTTTATTGATGACATATTTCCCATCTTACAGAGTACATCGTCGTCCCGATAGCTTTTGAAATACAGCTAGGGATAAAACTTCCTGAGGTGTTCTATATTCCAGGAATTCCCAATTTATGTGCCGTCCGTCTGAGTGAGACGATATGATCCTGGTCGAGTGACTTCTGCTACTATGAAGGGTCCTTCCCATAAGGGTGATAACTTGTGTCGTCCCTCCCCCGTTAGAATTCGGTGGAGGACGAGATCTCCTATTGAGAAGGATCGCTGTCGCACGGCCTTGTCGTGATAGCGCCTTAGAGTCTGCTGGTACCGTGCTGATTGGATTACTGCATTCAGCCGTTCTTCCTCGAGTATATCGATGTCCTCCATCCTAGTAGCTTCGGCTTCTGCTATGCTTTCGAAGATCAACCTTGGCGCCCCGAACTTGAGATCAGCGGGTAACACTGCCTCCGACTCATAGACCATGAAGAAAGGAGTGTTTCCATGCAGAGCTCGGCTAGGTTGGGTTCTTAGGCTCCAAACGACATAGGGCAATTCCCTTATCCACTTTCCTGCAAACTTTTCATTCTTATCGAAGACCTTTTTCCTGAGTGCTTCCAGTATCATCCCGTTGGCTCGCTCAACCTGCCCGTTGGCTCTTGGGTGTGCTACAGAAGCATACTTGATCTGAATGCTTTTTTGCTCGCAGAAGTCGAAGAACTCTGAACTTGTGAAGTTGGATCCTAGGTCAGTTATGATGCTGTTTGGTATCCCGAATCTGAATATTATGTCTTGTATGAATTCCACGGCCTTAGCTGAGGTTAAAGAAGCAATGGGTTTGAATTCTATCCATTTGGTGAATTTGTCGATTGCTACCAGTACATGAGTGTATCCTCCTTGAGCTTTCTTGAAAGGTCCAATCATATCAAGTCCCCAGCATGTGAAGGGCCAAGTCACTGGTATGGTCTGCAGTTGCTGTGCTGGTAGATGTTGTTGCTTCGACAAGTACTGGCAAGCTTCGCACCTCTGAACTAACTCGGCTGCGTCATTCTTCGCTGTTGGCCAATAGAATCCTGACCTGAAGACCTTCCTGACTAGTGTCTTGGATGCTGCGTGTATTCCACATTGCCCAGCATGGACCTCATCCAGAAGTCGTTTCCCGGTAGATGAGAGAATGCACTTCATGAAGACGCCTGATGCACCCCTTCTGTATAATGTCTCCCCAATGAGTGTGTAGTGAGCCGACTGTCTGGCGATACGCTCGGCTGCATTTTTGTCATCTGGTTCCTCTTCATTCTTCATATACCTGATGATTGGCCTTCTCCAGTCATCAGAGTCTGACTCTGGTTGATTCACGATATTACACTCTTCTGCTTGATCCATTGAGATGCTCGGCTGTAGTATTTCTTGCACAAAGACTCCAGGTGGGACCTGAGTCCGACTGGATCCTAGCTTGGACAATACATCAGCCGCCGTGTTCCGATCTCTTTCTACATGATGAAATTCCAGACCCTCAAACTTATCTTCCAGTTTTCGGACGGCGGTGCAGTACTTTCCCATTGAATCGCTTGAACAATCCCATTCTTTGTTTATCTGGCTTATGACTACCAGAGAGTCTCCGTACACCATCAGTTTCTTGATGCCCAATGATATGGCGATGTTCAATCCATGGATCAGAGCTTCATACTCGGCTGCATTGTTGGAGGCTGGGAACAGCAACTGGAGGGTATATTTGAGGTGCTCGCCTCCAGGTGTGGTGAAGAGAATTCCTGCTCCTGCTCCCTGCAGCTTCAGCGAACCATCAAAATACATTCGCCATACTTCTGCAGTCTCTGGGTTATCTGGTACTTGCTGTTCAGTCCACTCTGATACGAAGTCAACCAATGCTTGAGTTTTGATGGCAGTGCGAGGTCGAATTCGATGTCATGAGATCCCAGTTCGCAGGCCCACTAGGTTATTCGGCCAATGGCTTCCTTGTTGTGAAGAATATCCCCTATTGGAAAACCAGTGACTACTATGACTTTGTGGTCGTCAAAGTAGTGACGTAGCTTGCGGGCAGTTAGAAGTACTGCATATAATAGCTTCTGAACTTGAGGATACTTTTTCTTCGAGAGACCCAGAACTTCACTGATGAAGTAAATGGGATGTTGCACTGGGTAGGCATGTCCTTCTTCTGCTCGCTCGACTACCAACGCGGTGCTTACCACGTGAGTCGTGCAAGAGATATACAGCAGCAGATCTTTAGCTGGTTGAGTTGATGTGGCTCACCGTGGTGGCTTCAGTACTGGTGGCATTGTCAAGAATTTCTTCAGTGCATCTAGAGCTTCCTGTGCTTCTGAGGTCCACTGAAACTTATCCACTTTCTTGAGTAGCTTGTAAAATGGTAAACCTTTTTTCTCCCAGCCTGGATATAAATCTGCTCAGAGCTGCCATACATCCAGTAAGTCGCTGAACCTTCTTTTGTGATCGTGGTGCTTCCATTTTCATGATAGCTTCGATCTTATCAGGATTAGCCTCAATTCCCCGGTGGCTGACAATAAATCCGAGTAACTTTCCTGCTGATACCCCAAAAACACATTTTTCGGGATTAAGCTTCCATCGGTACCGCCGTAGACTGTTGAAAACCAGCTGTAAGTCTTCAATGAAGTTTTCTGAGTTCTCCGTTTTGATTACCACATCATCTACGTAGGCTTCCACACGCTTGCCCCAGTGATCGGCTAAGCATGTTTGAATGGCTCTCTGATAAGTCGCTCCTGCGTTTTTGAGGCCAAACGGCATGGAGGTGTAACAGAAAGCACCAAACGGAGTGATGAACGCTGTTTTTTCCTCGTCTTCCTTCGCCAAGCTAATCTGATGTTATCCGGAATAGCAATCCAGGAAAGATAGCACAGAACATCCAGCGGTGGAGTCTACCACCTGATCTATCCTTGGGAGCCCGAAGGGATCCTTTGGACAATGCTTGTTGAGATCAGTATAGTCGACGCACATGCGCCAATCCACTTTATTCTTTTTGAGTACAAGAACAGGGTTGGCTAACCACTCGGGGTGTAACACCTCTCTAATAAATCCAGCCGCGACCAAGCGAGCTAGCTCGACGCGAATGGCCTCTCTCTTGTCGGGCGTGAAACGACGTAGTTTTTGTCGGATCGGCCTTGCCTAGGGATAGACCTTCAGTTTGTGCTCGGCCAGTTCTCTTGGGACTCCCGGCATATCCGCAGGTTGCCATGCGAATACGTCTCGGTTATCTTGCAGAAACTGGACGAGCGCGTCTTCCTATTTGTCGTCCAGGCTGGAGCTGACGATGGCAGTCTTGCGTTCATCAGCGAACCCCAGGTTGATCCTTTTAGTTTCTTCAGTCGGCCGCATAGAGGTCGCGGCTTGAGCTTCGTTCGCCGGTGCTGTAAAGTCTTCCTCAGGCTTAGAGTTCGCCTGCGTCGAAGAAGTCGCCGGCGGTTTGGTGGTGAGGGCTGCTTGGATGGCCACTCGGAAACACTCTGCGGCGCCTTGGAAGTCAGCACACATAGTTATGATTCCTTGTGGTCCTGGCATCTTCAGTATCATGTACGTGTAATGCGGAATGGCCATGAATTTTGCCAATCCCGGCCTCCCGATGATGGCGTTGTACCCGCAGTCGAAGTTCGCCACTTCGAACCTCAGGAACTCGGTTCTGTAGTTCTCCGGAGTTCCGAAGGTGACGGTCATGTAGATGTGGCCCAACGGGTATTCTCCTTCAGTCGGCACGATGCCGAAGAAAGGAGTGTCTGACTCGTGGAGCTCTTTGAGGTGGACTCCCAAGCCTTGGAGTGTCCGGGGGAAGGTGACATTGATGCTGCTCCCCCCGTCCACTAACACCTTCTTCACCCTGCTCTCTCGGATCACCGGATCGACGAGGAGCGGGTATTTGCCAGGGTGGTCGAAGTTGAGCCATTGATCCGCCCGAGTGAAGGTGATCGGGTGCTCCGACCACCGGTATGGGGCGGGAGGACCGGTGGTTGCCACCAATATCTGGCGATCGTTGATGATAGTCGCCTAGAGGGGGGGGGTGAATAGGGCGAAACTGAAATTCTCAAAAATAATCACAACTACAAGTCGGGTTAGCGTTAGAAATATAATCGAGTCCGCGAGAGAGGGCGCAAAACAAATTGCAAGCGAATAATGAAGTGAGACACGCGGATTTGTTTTACCGAGGTTCGGTTCTCTCAAACCTACTCCCCGTTGAGGAGGCCACAAAGGCCGGGTCTCTTTCAACCCTTCCCTCTCTCAAACGGTCCCTCGGACCGAGTGAGCTTCTCTTTCTCAAATCACTTGGGAATCAAACTTTCCGCAAGGACCACCACACGATTGGTGTCTCTTGCCTCAATTACAAGTGAGTGTTTGATCACAAGAAAGAATGCGCAAGAAAAGAAGCGATCCAAGCGCAAGAGCTCAAATGAACACTACAAATCACTCTCTCTAATCACTAGTGCTTTGTGTGGGGTTGGGAGAGGATTTGATCTCTTTTGGTGTGCTTTGCAATGAATGCTAGCTCTTGTATAGTGGTTGGAAGCTGGAAAACTTGGATGCAATGAATGGTGGGGTGGTTGGGGTATTTATAGCCCCAACCACCAACTTGACCGTTGGTGGAGGCCGTCTGTTCGATGGCGCACCGGACAGTCCGGTGCACACCGGACATGTCCGGTGCCCCCGCCACGTCATCAGTGCCGTTGGAAATTGACCGTTGGAGTTCTGACTTCTGGGCCCGCCTTGATGTCCGGTGGCGCACCGGACATGCACTGTTCACTGTCCGGTGCGCCGGCATGGGCGACTCTGACTCCTGCGCGCGCTGCGCGCGCATTAAATGTCGTCGCAGGTAGCCGTTGGCGCGAAGTAGCCGTTGCTCTGAGGATGCACCGGACAGTCCGGTGTACACCGGACAGTCCGGTGAATTTTAGCGGAGCAGCTGAAGTGAAAACCCGAGGCTGGCGAGTTCCGGAGGCCGCCCTTCCTTGGAGCACCGGACATGTCCGGTGTGCACCGGACAGTCCGGTGAATTATAGCGGAGTGGTCTCCGGAAATTCCCGAAGGCGAGCAGTTCGGAGTTGGAGTCCCCTGGTGCACCAGACATGTCCGGTGGCACACCGGACAGTCCGGTGCGCCAGACTAGAGGAGCCTTCTGTTGCTCCTTTGCTCTTGTGTTGAACCCAACACTTGGTCTTTTTATTGGCTAAGTGTGAACATTTTGCACCTGTATAACTTATTCACTAGAGCAAACTAGTTAGTCCAATATTTGTGTTGGGCAATTCAACCACCAAAATTATATAGGAACTAGGTGTAAGCCTAATTCCCTTTCAATCTCCCCCTTTTTGGTGATTGATGCCAACACAAACCAAAGCAAATATAGAAGTGCATAATTGAACTAGTTTGTATGATGTAAGTGCAAAGGTTGCTTGGAATTGAGCCAATATAAATACTTACAAGATATGCATGGATTGTTTCTTCATTTTTAACATTTTGGACCACGTTTGCACCACATGTTTTGTTTTTGCAAAAATCTTTTGTAAATCTTTTCAAAGTTCTTTTGCAAATAGTCAAAGGTAAATGAATAAGAGTTTGCAAGGCATTTTCAAGTTTTGAAATTTTCTCCCCCTGTTTCAAATGCCTTTCCTTTGACTAAACAAAACTCCCCCTAAATGAAATCATCCTCTTAGTGTTCAAGAGGGTTTTGATGATTCAAATTGAAAAACTATTTTCTCCCCCTTTTGAACTCAATAAGATACCAATTGAAAAATACTCTTGGAAAACACTAAGTTTTTGAAATTGGTGGTGGTGCGGTCCTTTTGCTTTGGGCTCAACCTTTCTCCCCCTTTGGCATGAATCGCCAAAAACGGAATCATTAGAGCCCTTCGAAGTATTTTCTCCTCCTTTGGTCATAAAATAAATGAATGAAGAGTATACCAAAGTTGGAGAGATGCTCGGAGTGACGGCGAAGGATGAGTAGTGGAGTGGAGTGGAAGCCTTTGTCTTCGCCGAAGACTCCAATTCCCTTTCAATATACCTATGACTTGGTTTGAAATACTCTTGAAAACACATTAGTCATAGCATATACAAAAGAGATATGATCAAAGGTATACTTGTGTGCTATGTGTGCAAACTAGCAAAAGAAATTTCTAGAATCAAGAATATTGAGCTCATGCCTAAGTTTGGTAAAAGTTTGTTCATCAAGTGGCTTGGTAAAGATATCGGCTAATTGATCTTTAGTGTTAATGTATGAAATCTCGATATCCCCCTTTTGTTGGTGATCCCTAAGAAAATGATACCGAATGGCTATGTGTTTAGTGCGGCTATGCTCGACGGGATTGTCGGCCATTTTAATTGCACTCTCATTATCACATAGCAAAGGGACTTTGGTTAATTTGTAACCGTAGTCCCGCAAGGTTTGCCTCATCCAAAGCAATTGCGCGCAACAATGGCCTGCGGCAATATATTCGGCTTCGGTGGTAGAAAGAGCGACCGAATTTTGCTTCTTTGAAGCCCAAGACACCAAGGATCTTCCCAAGAACTGGCAAGTCCCCGATGTGCTCTTTCTATTAATCTTACACCCTGCCCAATCGGCATCCGAATAACCAATCAAATCAAATGTGGATCCCCGAGGGTACCAAAGCCCAAACTTAGGTGTATAAGCCAAATATCTCAAGATTCGTTTTACGGCCGTAAGGTGTGATTCCTTAGGGTCGGCTTGGAATCTTGCACACATGCAAACGGAAAGCATAATGTCCGGTCGAGATGCACATAAATAAAGCAATGAACCAATCATCGACCGGTATACCTTTTGATCCACGGACTTACCTCCCGTGTCGAGGTCAAGATGCCCATTGGTTCCCATGGGTGTCTTGATGGGCTTGGCATCCTTCATCCCAAACTTGTTTAGAATGTCTTGAGTGTACTTCGTTTGGCTAATGAAGGTGCCCTCTTGGAGTTGCTTTACTTGGAATCCTAAGAAATACTTCAACTCCCCCATCATAGACATCTCGAACTTTTGTGTCATGATCCTACTAAATTCCTCACATGTAGATTCGTTAGTAGACCCAAATATAATATCATCAACATAAATTTGGCATACAAACAAATCATTTGCAAGAGTTTTAGTGAAGAGTGTAGGATCGGCTTTTCCGACTTTGAAGCCATTAGCAATGAGAAAGTCTCTAAGGCATTCATACCATGCTCTTGGGGCTTGCTTGAGCCCATAAAGCGCCTTAGAGAGCTTATAGACATGGTTAGGATACTCACTGTCTTCAAAGCCGGGAGGTTGCTCAACATAGACCTCTTCCTTGATTGGTCCATTGAGGAAGGCACTTTTCACGTCCATTTGATAAAGCTTAAAGCCATGGTAAGTAGCATAGGCTAATAATATGCGAATTGACTCAAGCCTAGCTACGGGTGCATAGGTTTCACCGAAATCCAAACCTTCGACTTGGGAGTATCCCTTGGCCACAAGTCGAGCTTTGTTCCTTGTCACCACACCATGCTCATCTTGCTTGTTGCGGAAGACCCATTTTGTTCCTACAACATTTTGATTAGGACGTGGAACCAAATGCCATACCTCATTCCTAGTGAAGTTGTTGAGCTCGTCTTGCATTGCCACCACCCAATCCGAATCTTGTAGTGCTTCCTCTACCCTGTGTGGCTCAATAGAGGAAACAAACGAGTAATGTTCACAAAAATGTGCAATACGAGATCTAGTAGTTACCCCCTTATGAATGTCGCCGAGGATGGTGTCGACGGGGTGATCTCGTTGGATTGCTTGGTGGACTCTTGGGTGTGGCCGCCTTTGCTCTTCATCCTCCTTGTCTTGATCATTTGCATCTCCCCCTTGATCATTGTCGTCATCTTGAGGTGGCTCATTTGCTTGATCTTCTACTTCATCAACTTGAGCTTCATCCTCATTTTGAGTCGGTGGAGATGCTAGCGTGGAGGAGGATGGTTGATCTTGTGCATGTGGAGGCTCTTCGGATTCCTTAGGACACACATCCCCAATGGACATGTTCCTTAGCGCTATGCATGGAGCCTGTTCTTCACCTATCTCATCAAGATCAACTTGCTCTACTTGAGAGCCGTTAGTTTCGTCAAACACAACGTCACAAGAAACTTCAACAAGTCCTGAGGACTTGTTAAAGACTCTATATGCCCTTGTGTTTGAGTCATATCCTAGTAAAAAGCCTTCTACAGTTTTAGGAGCAAATTTAGATTTTCTACCTCTCTTAACAAGAATAAAGCATTTGCTACCAAAAACTCTAAAATATGAAATATTTGGCTTTTTACCGGTTAGGAGTTCATAGGATGTCTTCTTGAGGATTCGGTATAGATACAACCGGTTGATAGCGTAGCAAGCGGTGTTGACCGCCTTGGCCCAAAACCGATCCGAAGTCTTATACTCATCAAGCATGGTTCTTGCCATGTCCAATAGAGTTCGATTCTTCCTCTCCACTACTCCATTTTGTTGTGGAGTGTAGGGAGAAGAGAACTCATGCTTGATGCCCTCCTCCTCAGGAAGCCTTCAATTTGAGAGTTCTTGAACTCCGTCCCGTTGTCGCTTCTAATTTTCTTGATCCTTAAGCCGAACTCATTTTGAGCCCGTCTCAAGAATCCCTTTAAGGTCTCTTGGGTTTGAGATTTTTCCTGCAAAAAGAACACCCAAGTGAAGCGAGAATAATCATCCACTATTACAAGACAATACTTACTCCCGCCGATGCTTATGTAAGCAATCGGGCCGAATAGATCCATGTGGAGTAGCTCAAGCGGCCTGTCGGTCGTCATGATGTTCTTGTGTGGATGTTGGGTTCCAACTTGCTTCCCGGCTTGACATGCGCTACAAATCCTGTCTTTCTCAAAATGAACATTTGTTAATCCTAAAATGTGTTCTCCCTTTAGAAGCTTATGAAGATTCTTCATCCCAACATGGGCTAGTCGGCGGTGCCAGAGCCAACCCATGTTAGTCTTAGCAATTAAGCAAGTGTCGAGTTCAGCTCTATCAAAATCTACCAAGTATAGCTGACCCTCTAACACTCCCTTAAATGCTATTGAATCATCACTTCTTCTAAAGACAGTGACACCTACATCAGTGAATAGACAGTTGTAGCCCATTTGACATAATTGGGATACGGAAAGCAAATTGTAATCTAAAGAATCTACAAGAAAAACATTGGAAATAGTATGGTCAGGTGATATAGCAATTTTACCCAGTCCTTTGACCAAACCTTGATTTCCATCCCCGAATGTGATAGCTCGTTGGGGATCTTGGTTTTTCTCATATGAGGAGAACATCTTTTTCTCCCCTGTCATGTGGTTTGTGCACCCGCTGTCGAGTATCCAACTTGAACCCCCGGATGCATAAACCTACAAAATAATTTTAGTTCTTGACTTTAGGTACCCAAACGGTTTTGGGTCCTTTGGCATTAGAAACAAGAACTTTGGGTACCCAAACACAAGTCTTGGAGCCCTTGTGTTTGCCCCCAACAAATTTGTCAACTACCTTGCCGGATTTATTAGTCAAAACATAAGATGCATCAAAAGTTTTGAATGAAATAGCATGATCATTTGATGCATTAGGAGTTTTCTTCCTAGGCACCTTGGCACGGGTTGGTTGCCTAGAGCTAGATGTCTCACCCTTATACATAAAAGCATGATTAGGGCCAGAGTGAGACTTCCTAGAATGAAATTTCCTAATTTTGCTCTCAGGATAACCGGCAGGGTACAAAATGTAACCCTCGTTATCCTGAGGCATGGGAGCCTTGCCCTTCACAAAGTTAGACAAGTTCTTAGGAGGGGCATTAAGTTTGACATTGTCTCCCCTTTGGAAGCCAATGCCATCCTTGATGCCTGGGCGTCTCCCATTATAGAGCATACTTCTAGCAAATTTAAACTTTTCATTTTCCAAGTTATGCTCGGCAATTTTTGCATCTAATTTTGCTATATGATCATTTTGTTGTTTAATTAAGACCATGTGATCATGAATAACATTAACATCAATATCTCTACATCTAGTACAAATAGAAACATGCTCAACATTAGATGTAGAGGGTTTGCAAGATTTTAATTCAACAACCTTAGCATGTAACATATCATTCTTAGTTCTAAGGTCGGAAATAATAGAATTGCAAACATCAAAATCTTTAGCCTTAGCAATCAAATTTTCATTTTCTACTCTAAGGCTAGCAAGAGAATCATTCAATTCCTTAATCTTAGCAAGCAAGTCATCATTACTATTTCTAAGATTGGGAATTGAAGCATCACAAACATGAGACTCAACCTTAGCAATTAAACTAGCATTTTCATTTCTAAGGTTGACAATGGTGTCATGGCAAGTGCTTAGCTCACTAGATAGTTTTTGACATTTTTCTACTTCTAGAGCATAAGCATTTTTAACCTTAACATGTTTCTTGTTTTCTTTAATTAGAAAATCCTCTTGGGAGTCCAAAAGGTCATCTTTTTCATGAATAGCGCTAATCAATTCATTTAATTTTTCCTTTTGTTCCATGTTAAGATTGGCAAAAAGGGTAAGCAAGTTATCCTCCTCATCACTGGCACTATCATCACTAGAGGACTCATATTTTGTGGAGGATTTAGATTTAACCTTTTTCCTTTTGCCGTCCTTTGCCATGAGGCACTTGTGGCCGACGTTGGGGAAGAGAAGCCCCTTGGTGACGGCGATGTTGGCGGCATCCTCGTCGTCGGAGGAGGAGTCGGTGGAGCTCTCGTCGGAGTTCCACTCCCGGCAAACATGGGCATCGCCGCCCTTCTTCTTGTAATATTTCTTCTTTTCTCTCCTCTTTCCCTTCTTGTCGTCGCCCCTGTCACTGTCACTGGACATAGGACATTTTGCAATAAAATGACCGGGCTTACCACATTTGTAGCACACTTTCTTGGAGCGGGGTTTGTAGTCCTTCCCCCTCCGATGCTTGAGGATTTGGCGAAAGCTTTTGATGATTAAAGCCATCTCCTCATTGTCGAGCTTGGAGGCGTCAATTGGTTGTCTACTCGGTGTAGACTCCTCCTTCTTCTCCTCCGTTGCCTTGAAGGCCACCGGCTGTGCCTCGGACGTGGAGGGTTCGTCAAGCTCGTTGATCTTCTTTGATCCTTTAATCATACATTCAAAACTCACAAAATTCCCGATAACTTCCTCGGGGGTCATTAGTGGGTATCTAGGATTACCACGAATCAATTGAACTTGAGTGGGGTTAAGAAAAATGAGAGCTCTTAGAATAACCTTAACCACCTCATGGTCGTCCCACTTTTTGCTCCCGAGGTTGCGCACTTGGTTCACCAAGGTTTTGAGCCGGTTGTACATATCTTGTGGCTCCTCCCCTTGGCGAAGACGGAAGCGACCGAGCTCCCCCTCGATCGTTTCCCGCTTGGTGATTTTGGTGAGTTCATCACCCTCGTGCGCGGTCTTGAGTAGGTCCCAAATCTCCTTTGCATTCTTCAACCCTTGCACTTTGTTGTATTCCTCCTTGCTTAAAGAGGCGAGGAGTATGGTTGTGGCTTGAGAGTTGAAGTGCTCGATTTGGGCCACTTCGTCCGTATCATAATCCTCATCCCCTACAGAAGGTACCTGTGCTCCAAACTCAACAACATTCCATATACTTTTGTGGAGTGAGGTTAGATGAAATTTCATTAAATCACTCCACCTAGCATAATCTTCGCCATCAAAAGTTGGCGGTTTGCCTAATGGAACGGAAAGCAATGGAGTATGTCTAGATGTACGGGGATAGTGTAAGGGAATCTTACTAAACTTCTTGCGCTCTTGGCGCTTAGAAGTTACGGACGGCGCATCGGAGTCGGAGGTAGATGTTGATGAAGTGTCGGTCTCGTAGTAGACCACCTTCCTCATCCTTTTGTGCTTGTCTCCTTTCCGATGCGACTTGTGGGAAGAAGATTTCTCCTTCTTCTCCTTGTGGTGTGAAGAAGAAGATCTTTTCTCCTTCCGTTTGGAGGAGTCCTTCTTCTTCTCCTTCCTCTTGGTGCGGGATTCTTCCGATGAAGTGCTCCCTTGGCTCGTAGTGGGCTTGTCGCCGGTCTCCATCTCCCTCTTGGTGTGATCCCCCGACATCACTTCGAGCGGTTAGGCTCTAATGAAGCACCGGGCTCTGATACCAATTGATAGTCGCCTAGAGGGGGGGTGAATAGGGCGAAACTGAAATTCTCAAAAATAATCACAACTACAAGCCGGGTTAGAGTTAGAAATATAATCGAGTCCGCGAGAGAGGGCGCAAAACAAATTGCAAGCGAATAATGAAGTGAGACACGCGGATTTGTTTTACCGAGGTTCGGTTCTCTCAAACCTACTCCCCGTTGAGGAGGCCACAAAGGTCGGGTCTCTTTCAACCCTTCCCTCTCTCAAACGGTCCCTCGGACCGAGTGAGCTTCTCTTTCTCAAATCACTTGGGAATCAAACTTTCCGCAAGGACCACCACACGATTGGTGTCTCTTGCCTCAATTACAAGTGAGTGTTTGATCACAAGAAAGAATGCGCAAGAAAAGAAGCGATCCAAGCGCAAGAGCTCAAATGAACACTACAAATCACTCTCTCTAATCACTAGTGCTTTGTGTGGGGTTGGGAGAGGATTTGATCTCTTTTGGTGTGCTTTGCAATGAATGCTAGCTCTTGTATAGTGGTTGGAAGCTGGAAAACTTGGATGCAATGAATGGTGGGGTGGTTGGGGTATTTATAGCCCCAACCACCAACTTGACCGTTGGTGGAGGCCGTCTGTTCGATGGCGCACCGGACAGTCCGGTGCACACCGGACATGTCCGGTGCCCCCGCCACGTCATCAGTGCCGTTGGAAATTGACCGTTGGAGTTCTGACTTCTGGGCCCGCCTTGATGTCCGGTGGCGCACCGGACATGCACTGTTCACTGTCCGGTGCGCCGGCATGGGCGACTCTGACTCCTGCGCGCGCATTAAATGTCGTCGCAGGTAGCCGTTGGCGCGAAGTAGCCGTTGCTCCGAGGATGCACCGGACAGCCCGGTGTACACCGGACAGTCCGGTGAATTTTAGCGGAGCAGCTGAAGTGAAAACCCGAGGCTGGCGAGTTCCGGAGGCCGCCCTTCCTTGGAGCACCGGACATGTCCGGTGTGCACCGGACAGTCCGGTGAATTATAGCGGAGTGGTCTCCGGAAATTCCCGAAGGCGAGCAGTTCGGAGTTGGAGTCCCCTGGTGCACCGGACATGTCCGGTGGCACACCGGACAGTCCGGTGCACCAGACCAGAGGAGCCTTCTGTTGCTCCTTTGCTCTTGTGTTGAACCCAACACTTGGTCTTTTTATTGGCTAAGTGTGAACATTTTGCACCTGTATAACTTATTCACTAGAGCAAACTAGTTAGTCCAATATTTGTGTTGGGCAATTCAACCACCAAAATTATATAGGAACTAGGTGTAAGCCTAATTCCCTTTCAGTTGAGCTTTTGTTGTCTTCTGTTCTCCTGTGATCCGTGTCCGCCGAAGATGACGTTGACCTCCCTGTCAACGCGCGGGAAAGCTCCTCCTCCTCCCTCCTCCTGCTGCTGGGGTTGTCGTGGTTCTTCTGGCCCTCCCCTCGGCGGAGGAGGAGGTAGAGGTTGGAAGGGTCGACCGTGCCCGACGGAGTGCTTGAAGTCCCGGCAGTTCCGAAGAGTGTGGCGCATGTCCTTGTGGTACGGGCACTGGGCGTCGAGGATGTCGTCCAGCGTGTGTTCGCCTCCGCAAGGTCCTCCCCGGGCGCGAGAGGCTGGTGGTCCGGCGGTGTGTACTTCTTCGCGAGGTCTCTTCTCCCAGCGTTTGTCGGGTTGCTGGTTCGCGTCGCGTCGTGGTGCTGCCGGTGTGGACTTCGCTCCTCCGATGAGGTCCTGGGCTCGCTCGTCGGTGGTGATGTAGAGGTCAGCTTCCCGGAACAGCTCCTCGGAGGTAGTCGACGCCTTCTGTAGTATGGCTTGGACGAAGGCCGAGTCATTGGATCCTCTGTAGAAGTCCTCGATCACGGCCGCCTCCGTGACCTCAGGGATACGATTTCTCATGGTCTGGAACCTTTTGAGGTATGACCGGAGAGTTTCGTCCCCCCGACGCTTGATGGATTTGAGGTCCCATGGTTGCGCCAGTTTGTCGGAGAGGGACTGAAAATTGGCGGTGAAGCGTCGACTGAAATCGCCCCAGTCGTCGATGCAGTGTCGGGGTAGATGTCACAGCCATTGCAGCGCGTCTTGCCCGAGGACAATGGGTAAGTACGCGGTCATCACGTCCTCGGACGCCCCGGCGGCCCGAGCAGCGGTGGTGTAGACGGCTAGCCAGCCTCCTGGATCCTGCTTGGGTTCATATTTATCGACATTGGATACCTTGAAGTTAGGGGGCCATTGGATGGCCCTAAGGCGTGGAGTAAGAGCAGATACTCCACACGTGTCCTCTTGTCGTCGGGGATGATGTCTGTCCCGGGGAGGGGAGTAGTTGTTGTGGTTCCTCGACCGTCCCTGGGTAGTACCGCTAGTTGAGGCCGTTGCCGACTCAGTTCTGGTGGCCTGACTCCGAGCTGGGATGCCATGATCCCTGTCGTACTCCTCCCGGCGGCGGATCTCGTTCTCATGCCGTCGTTCACGCGAAGCGTTGATGGAGCTTCGCGCGTCCCGACGGCTGTTGATAGTGTGTCGTAGATCGTTCGGCGGGTGAGCGAGCGGTAGAAGATGGTTGGCCGCCTGAGTGAACAGTCGTCGATAGCCCTCGGCGTCAGGAGTCCGAGGGAGTCCATCAGCTATCCGAGCTAGTACTCCTCGGACTTCACTCGACGTGTTCATGGCTCGGGCGAAGTCGGGATTCAGGTTGCGCCCGAAGAGTGGATTCTCCCGGCGTTGCCTTGCATCTTGCTCGGCTTGTTCCTGGGCCCGGCGGCGATCACGTCGTCGGGAGTTCCTTCGTTCTCTGAAGACGCGTTCCTCTGGAGTTTCTCCTATCTCCGAGACCTCGTCCCACGAAACAGGTTGCTCCGGATCCCGTTCGCCGGCCTCGTGGTGTCGCCGAATGTTTCGGCGCCGGTTTCTCCGTCGGCGGGATTTCCGCTGAGGTGGTTCTTCTCCGGGCGCGGTCGGCTCGTCGTCGGAGACGGGGGGCGACTCCACTCTCCCAATGAAGAGGACGTCGGGGTAGAATGGTACGGCGGTCGCGACGATCTTTTTTCCGTTCTCCTTTGAGGGCGGAGGAACAGAAAGAAAAACTTGCTTCCTCCCGATCTCTTTCTTCCTTGTGATCCATGTCCATTCTTTTGTCGGGGAAGTAGATAGTGGAGTTCTCCGGGTCAGCGGGCCCTTGGCCCCTGACTTTCTGAAGGCGATCTTTTTTCGGAGAGCTGGAGGTCGCGCTTCTCCGGTATTTTCGGAGTTTGTTGGAGGAGACTTCTTTTTCAGCGGATCTGCAATGCGGTGTAGAGTTCCCTCTTCGTCTGCTATGGATGAGATTGTTCCAAAGCAGAATACGGATCCAGGACGGAGGGTGATCTTGTTGTAGAAGGTGACGGCCATTGAGCTAGCTTGGATCGTCGACACACCCCCTACCTGGCGCGCCAGCTGTCGGTGTTTTGGGTCCGACCGCACACCCGGGGTTGCCCCTCGAGGTGATTTTAGGAGTAGGACGGTGTCGCCGACTGTAGCAAAATGGTTCGTGCCAGATGCACGAGGGACAATGGACAGTGTTTACAGGTTCGGGCCGCTTAGAGATGCGTAACACCCTACGTCCTGGTGAGTATGCTTTTGTGTAATGGGTTACAAGGTAGCTCTCTAAAGTGAGAACGTGGAGAGTTAAGGTGAGTGGCTGGGTAATGGGATCGATCCTTCTGAAGGGGTGCCCCCTAGGCCTTATATATTCGACCGTGGGGCAATACATGTGGATTTGATAACAATGTGCACCTAAAAGATAGTGAACTGTTTGAGTCTATCTTCCCATGGTTCTACCGACCTATCCTCGCCTGGTTCCGTTGCATGGGGCTCCAGCGCGGGAAAGTCGGATCTTCTGTTGTGGTCGCTTGCTCATCGCTGAGGGGCCATCCGGGTTTGCGCCTACCCGGCCTTATGTCGATCTGCTTTACTAGCCGTTTCTCCCAGGCCCATGAAGGAGTGACCTCACAATTTATTGGGCTCTTGGGCCTTTCGTGAGGTCTTTTATCCTTCCAGTGGACCCGGGGGATATCTGTCCCCCACAGCTGGGGCACGCGGCGACAATTTACTCGTCGGTCCAGGGACCCCCCGGGTTCGAAACGCCGACACCTAGATAGTTCGATGGCGATTTGGAGTGCAGTGATCTAATGAGTTTGTGGGTGAGTGAACCCAAGATTTATATACGGGTCGGAGCGATGAAAATTGGCTTGTATGGAGTATTGTGCACTGTTCTTTCCTATAGTACCCATAAAAATAGATTCAGATTGCACACAAAACACAAGAGTATGTTTGCCTAATAGGTTGCAACTTTGGCCGTAAGCATTCAAATGGCCAATCTGTGGGATCGCAGGATGTGGAAAAACAAAGCCTCAGAGTAATTAGCCATCCATGTGACCATCTAGATTAGAGGTATACAATATACTAGTCCAAAATGACCTTCAAATGCTTCAACATCAAGTATTTGCATCGAAAATGAAAAACCCTTAAACATCAAGTATTTGAAGGCCGGAGGTAGTACTTGTGTTAGTGCTTCAATGAGGATTATTGTGGAGTGACATTTTATAAACAACATTGATGAGTCTCATTACGGTTGCATTACTTTCTACATTTACTCTTGAGTAGTTTATCTTAAAAAATTGTATTCTTAGAATTACCTTGATGATGTAGGGTTAAAAATTAGGGTGCAATTTTTTTGTATACACATTAGACACTCTAGTAAAGTTAGGATTGAGATTTCAGTTATTACAGTAAATTTCATAGAATTTTAATTCACCCCTCTTATGCATCATGATCATTTCACCACTATACCTACTAAGGGTCTAAATGCTTTCACAAAAATAGAATTACTTAGAAGTTAAGACAAGTTAGCATATCGCCAAAATCATTTAAGATTAGGATGAGAAAGGGTAAAAAAGTTGAAATTATAAGAAAAGATATATCTCTTGAGACTAGACATGAATAAGCAAGAGGAAACCTTAATTTTATCTCCCTGCATTGCCCTTCCCTGCACTAGGCTGCTCCTGCCCCTCCCTCTTCCTAGGCATTAGTAGGGCACCGTTCCTTCACTCTCTAATCCCTTGAATTCTACTTCTAGATCCACATCAATTACTATTTGGTATAGTTCTTCCGTAGAAGGCAATACTAGAGTCAAAGAGCTGCATCAAATGGGTCCTAAATATGATGAGGTGTGAGGAAGGTACAAGAGACTTATTTGGACTTTCTTGCGAAGTGGAAGAATATAGTTATATCTTTCAAAGAAGGTTTCTTTACATAACCCTCTTGGACCTTAGGATCCATTATCTTTCCTATTCAGAGATTAATCATTTATCATTGTGTTTTTGTGTTAAGATTTCTTTGTACATGAAGATGAAGAGATGGCAAATCGGCTATGTTTTTATGTAAAAAAATCTTTGTATATAAACATGAAGATATGTCAATGCTGCCTTAGTATATTTACCCAAATAAGAAAAAACATGTAGACAAATTGATAAAGCTTTGGACAGCTTTTGCTTCGTTTTTTTATGGATATACGGGCCTTTGTGTGTTTGTTGAATCTATTGCCATCAAGCCCATTCTAAATCACGTCTACAGCCCAAATGAACAAAGAACCATTTTACGCCTAGCATTTATCTTCTTGAGAAGTGCATGTATTTGATGTTTCGAACACCGCACGACGTCTCCAATTCGCAAACGTGACTACCTGTCTCCGAGCTTGGAAGAGGTAAAGTAAAATATTCCGGTGGACGGGCAGTTGAGCTGCACCCATGGCAGTGGTTGAGCTGTGGTTGCTGCCTGTTGGCTCTCTCAGTCGCAGCTTCTGTTCCTCCGATCTGGTCGCTTCCAACGTCTCTGCGCGTCCAACGCTTCTCACCTTCCCTCTCACACGCACCCCACCCGCCAGTCACAGCTACCACGCAGCTGCACGGTGCACCCATCTGCGATCTATATATCCCGCGGCGCGGCTCACTTATCACGTGACCTCGCCGCCGGCGCGCTAGCTCTCTCTGTCGATGGAAAATTCGACGCTCCACGGAGGAAGCTGCCAACAACCAAACACTCAGCTGGATACGGCTTCGTGCCTGCTTGCCCCGCTGCCGCCGGTGGTAGCCGAGCCACAGCCGGAGCAGCAGCATGCATGCACCGATGCGCCGCCGACGTCTCTCGCCCCTGGCGCGGCGATGAGTTGCCCACCGCCGCCGGCTGCCGTGGACTGGGCGTCGCTGCTTCTACCGCCCAGCACGTCGGGCGCGAGCGAGGTCGGCTGCGGTGTCAGCGCTGTGACGACGGTGGCTGCCGGAAGCAAAGCTGGTGCGACGGCGGGAGAGGGAGATAATAGTAAGACCGTAAAAGCTGGGAAGCAGGGCGGCGGGAGAGGGAAGAACAAGGTGAGCCGGCCACGGTTCGCGTTCCAGACGCGGAGCGAGAACGACATCCTCGACGACGGCTACCGGTGGAGGAAGTACGGGCAGAAGGCCGTCAAGAACACCGCATTTCCAAGGTTGATCGTCTCTTTGTTGATGCTCATGAAGTCATGTCTTATGCTAGCTTCAATCTGCTGTGGAAATGACGCACTGTGGGCATGCAGGAGCTACTACCGGTGCACGCACCATACGTGCGACGTGAAGAAGCAGGTGCAGCGGCTGGCCAAGGACACGAGCATAGTGGTGACCACGTACGAGGGCGTGCACAACCACCCGTGCGAGAAGCTCATGGAGGCGCTCAGCCCCATCCTCAAACAGCTCCAGCTCCTCTCTCAGCTCCAGTCTTGCACTAATCAACTCCTCTGAATATTGATGTGTGGCCTAGCCATCATCAGTGTTAACTAATGCAAATTTACTGCTAAGTGTACAAAACAAACTCACATGATGACTTCTTTCAAGTACCCATAAAATATTATTAGTTGTTCCGTGATTAAATGATAATCATGACTCTTCAACCCAGATAACTTCTCTGTCTTCAAATTCAAATCGCTTCTATACAATTAGGATGGCACACATGCATGAATCTTCTTATGATATATCATGACATGAAAGCAATTTTTCTGACCGGTACATATTTTTTGGCATTTTATGATTCACCGGACGAATATGACTAGTCAAGTTCACTAGCTCTTTATAGAAATTATTTAAGAACTATTGATCACTCGTTTTTTATCTCTAAAGAATATCGAAAACAAGACAACATAAGTCATTGAATTAGAAGCTTCGCTCTTCAATTAACTCTCCTTCGAAGGTTAATTCAAGAAAGAAGACGAATGACATAACAATAAGATGATGAAAACAATTGCAAATAAAAAAGAGTAAGATATATCACTCATCTGTTTGTGGTACACATTATTTTATTCCTTGCAAGATATCAAATGATTACAAGTATGCCTTCGGCTTCACACAAACGAGAGCTCGAAGGTATATTTGAAGGATGAGCAAATCAGTGTTCTGGGCTCGATAACGTACCATTATGCATGTATGACATTGTTTCTTTATTTATAATCGTGAGGTACAACTTCGTATGAATTACAAACATATCCTTAAACTCTATACATGATAACTACAAATATTATGAGGTCCATATTGTACTTCTCGCATCTATTCGTCTTGCAGATCAAATCTTCCACAACCTTTATCTTCGTCCCCACTTCGTACGCTGAAGCACATCACATGAAGCTAGCTCCTTCAAATTCATATGACTCAACGCTTCCATAGATCCAAATCTTCTTGACTTAGTCCCTGTTATCAACTTGGACTTGGCGACGAAGATGAACACTTTTACATGAAACTTGTTCTTGACGAAGTTAGTATCTTAGGGACCTTCGACGATGAAGGCTCTTCCCCAACAAGAACACAAACTTAGACTTAATAAACATAAGTTTCATGTAAATGTTAAATATTTATGCAATGGTTCTTTCAAAGCTCTTAAAAGGTTGTAGAACTTTTGAACATTTAGAGTAGATGGATCCTCATTTGTTCAAACTCTAGACATATAACATTAAGCATCTCATTCATTCTAGCATCGTCGGTCCAATCATGCTCTTCAACTTCTGTATGTTGACGATGCAACTCGTTATAGTGTACCCACACTTTAAAACTTGGCATAAAACCAAACTAGCAAAGATCCATTTAACACCCTTCTCTTGTTATGATATAGATAATTCTGGCATTTTCTGCACTGACATGTTACAATACTAGTGGTTGACAAAAAATACACAAATGATAAATTTGCTGAGTCTTACCCATCCACTCTTTTAAATGAGCTCCACTCTTACTCCAACCATAATACATCCATCGATGATTGTCATCTTTATTTAATCGTAAAGACTAAAGATGGTGAATAATCTTCACTCCTTAGATATATCACAATCCCACATCTATGGAAAAAAGATGGATCCTTAACCCACACAAGAACGACTGATGGAGCACAAATTTGTGATGAATCTAATCAGACCAAATGAGATTCTGTTTGCATAATCTCGTTGTCCTCTATCTCATGCACAAATGTGATATAATTGAGAACATCATGGTTATGATGTCGAAATCTTACTGGAACTCACAACTCACCATAAATATCACACTATCAACCGCTACAAGTCATATATTTATGATGAGTTGTGTTTATGGTGTCGTGGGATATCACACTATATTGTTTCAAAACTCTCTTTTTAGACTGACTTATCATAAATATCATATTATTAACCGCTCTAAGTCATAAATATCACATTATCTGACTTAGAGCGGTTGATAGTGTGATATCCCATGACACCATAAACACAACGCATCATAAATATCACACTATCACCAACTCATCATAAATATCACACTATCACCAACTCATCATAAATATCACACTATCAACCCCCTCCACAGCGCGAGCGGACCGCTGTTCCCCAGGTCAGCATCGCCCATCCTCCTACCCAGAGCTCCTCGGATTCAAGCTCGAGGGCACCATAAACACTTATGTCACCTACCTCGTTGGCATTGGAGTGAGCCGAGACCCACGTCGTGGATGGCGGTATTATCTATAGCATGGATGTCCAGCAGCTCCACGAGCTCGGCAACGGGCTATGCGATTCCGACTGGCCGTTCATCTAGATTGTGAGGCCCGACGAGAGGCGCATAAGGTGTCTCGAGATCTTGGCAACACCTATAGGAAGAACGAAGAAGGGCATCATCGTGTCGTGGTGTCCTTAACTAAAAGGTCTTGTCGCGACGAGCCACAAAGGCTATCTCAAGATCTCGGCGACACCTGTTGAATAATTAGACAAATTCCAAATTAAATTCCGAATATAAATCATGACCAAATCAGAAGAACTGAAACAAAAGCCAAATCAGATGATGCGTACTGATTAGACTTACTGATTGTTGGCGCGCGCCAGGATCAGCTGGGTCGACGATGTCAGAAGATCACGAGCAGTCGCGTGAGGACGCTTCCCAAAAACCTTATTCGCCCTCTCCCGGTGCAGGATCTAGAAGACGAAGGGTTCTGGAGACCTGCTCTCCTGATCGCAGATGCACCTCTGCGGTCGGGACGAAGGGAACTAAAAGGTGGCTCAGCTATGAAGAGAGGCGAAAGCGAACTGGGATCTGGGGATGAATTGGAGGCTGGCTGCCGGGCTCCTTTTATAGGGCCGAGTCCGCGACCCCCGTGCTTATCCACCCACGAAAATCTCGCAATCAGTTGAGATTTTGTAGCGATCGGTTAGGATAAGCGTAACAGCCAAGAAACCAAAAAATCAAACGGCAAAAGGTAGCCGCGCCCCCGCAAGGCGAGGGGCCGGATTTCGGCGGACCATTCACGCGCATGTCGTGCGCCCGCGCCCTTCGCCCCGCCCCGCCCCGCCCCGGCCAGGCCAGGCCAGGCCAGGCGAGGCGAGGCGAGCGAGCGCGCGCGCGCGTGTGGCTCTCCACACTCTCTCCTCTCATCCATGACTTGGTGAGTGAGTGTGGCTTCCATATTTAAGTTAGCTCTACTCCACAAGAGCTAGCAATATGGTGCTATTGGTTCCACCTATCCCTTTGCCATCCACTTATATGGGCTTTTGAGATTTTCCTGGGATTTATTTGAATAACTTAATTGGGCCAAGCCCATAAATCCTAACAATCCCCCACCAGATCTCAAATGCCCATCTGCAGTTTTCGCCACTGTTCACTACTGTTTAATATACTAGTTTTTCAGCAGAGACTGTTAAGTTGAACTTCCGCCTAGAACTCCAAGTTACACCAACCCACAACTTGGACAATGGACTATGCCTTGAATTGCAAGTTTTGCGTGAATGGGTTTCACTTGAAGTCATGACCAGTACTTGGCTACCAGTAGTCCCCTTCTCGGGTGGAGCATATACGTCGTACTCCAAGGTCTCTTCATGAGTTTACTAGAGATCACCCAAATCTCATAGACTGCGACGTTAGACAGTCTAACTCATATAGGTGTGTTCTTTCAAAGAATGTTCTGCAGGACAACATCTTCGCTAATACAAGCCAACAGAACACATTAAGGCACAAAGCCAACCTGCCTTACAGCATTTGAGAGTATTGCATCTTTACTTAGAGAGGGTCAAAAGTTACTCTCCTCAGTTCACCAATGGCTTGTTCTTCCCAGGACCTAATTCACGGGATCTCCGATCACATAGACTGGGTTTCCACCATGGCAACTTTATTCGGGTCTCATACCCATCTCTCTCGATGCGATTTCTATCACATTACGTGGTAGTCCCTTGGTAAAAGGATCTGCCAGATTTTTATCTGTTGAAATATAAGTCACACTTATAACTCCGGAGTTTCTCAACTTTCTGACAGACTTCAATCGTCTTTTGACATGTCTTGATGACTTTCCATTATCCTTAGAACTCGTCACTTTAGCAATCACTGTCTGATTGTCACAGTTCATAAGGATAGCTGGTATTGGTTTCTCAACCACCGGCAAGTCCATCAAGAGTTCACGCAACCATTCTGCCTCAACGGTTGCTGTGTCAAGTGCAGCTAGCTCGGCTTCCATGGTTGACCTCGTCAAAATGGTCTGCTTGCATGACCTCCATGATACCGCACCTCCACCAATAGTAAAGACATAACCACTGGTGGCATAAAGCTCGTCTGCATCAGATATCCAGTTCGAATCACTATATCCTTCAAGTACTGCATGCTGACCAGAATAGTGAATTCCATAACTCATTGTACCTTGCAGGTAGCGCATAACCCGCTCAAGTGCATGCCAATGATCAGTCCCGGGGTTTGACATGAACCTACTCAATTTGCTCACAGCAAACGAGATATCGGGCCTTGTTGCACCAGCAAGATACATGAGTGAACCGACAATCTGAGAGTATCTCAATTGGTCTAAACCAATTCTCTTGTTCTTTCGCAGTGTCACACTGGGATCATAAGGTGTTGAAGAAGGTTTGCACTCAGAGAAGCCAAATCGCTTCAAAACCTTTTCAACATAGTGAGATTGCGAGAGAGTAATCCCACCATCTGCCTTAATCAGCTTGATGTTTAGAATCACATCAGCTTCTCCCAGATCTTTCATATCAAAACTCTTTGATAGAAAAGACTTGACTTCATTGATCACATCAATGTTTGTGCCAAATATCAATATATCATCAACATATAAGCACAATATAACTCCTTCGCCCCCACCACAGCGATAATATACACACCTGTCTGCCTCATTAATGGCAAAGCCTGCAGACGTTAGAGTAGTGTCAAACTTCTCATGCCACTGCTTTGGTGCTTGCTTCAGACCATACAAAGATTTCAATAACTTGCACACCTTGCTTTCTTGACCCTTTACTACAAATCCATCAGGTTGTTCCATATAGATTTCCTCGTCCAGCTCTCCATTAAGAAAAGCTGTCTTTACATCCATCTGATGAACAAGGAGACCATACGAGGCAGCCAAAGAAAGTAGTACTCGAATAGTGGTCATTCTAGCAACAGGTGAGTAAGTATCAAAGAAGTCTTCTCCTTCTTTCTGAGTATAGCCTTTAGCCACAAGCCTAGCCTTGTACTTTTCAATTGTACCATCAGGCTTGAGCTTCTTTTTAAACACCCACTTACAACCCACGGGTTTGCATCCATAGGGTCGATCAGTGACTTCCCACGTACCATTTGAAAGAATAGAGTCCATCTCATTATGAACTGCTTCTTTCCAATCATCTGCATTTGGAGATGCAAATGCTTCTGCAATGGTAGTAGGAGTATCGTCCACAAGGTACACAATGAAATCATTACCAAAGGATTTTTCAACCCTTTGTCTCTTGCTCCTTTTAGGAGCATCATTGTCATCCTCCTCTAGGACAATTTCATGTGGCTGTTCAAAACTCTCAATAGGTGTATTATGTTCAGGAATTATCTCAGAAGAGTATCTAGAATTGCTATGAATGTCTTTCATTGGAAATATATGCTCAAAGAAAGTAGCATCACGTGATTCCATAATAGTATCAACATACACATCAGGAACTTCAGATTTAACTACTAAAAATCTATATGCTATGCTACACGAAGCATATCCAAGAAAGACACAATCCACTGTCCTTGGACCAAGCTTGCGCTTTTTATTAATTGGTACATTGACTTTCGCCATGCACCCCCAAGTGCGCAAGTATGAAAGTGATGGTTTTCTCCCAACCCACTTCTCATAAGGGGTTTTCTCTTCTTTGCCCATAGGAATTCTATTCAGAACATGACATGAAGTCAGGACTGCCTCCCCCCACCATGCCTTAGATAAACCACAAGTGTCTAACATGGCATTCACCAGGTCAGTCAACGTACGGTTTTTCCTTTCAGCAATCCCGTTTGACTCGGGTGAATAGGGAGGAGTCCTCTCATGAATAATGCCATGTTCTGCACAGAAATCGTCAAAGACTTTGGGAAAGAACTCGCCACCACGATCTGATCTAAGACGTTTGATCTTTCTCTCTAGTTGGTTTTCAACTTCAGCCTTATAGATTTTAAAGTAGTCTAAAGCCTCATCTTTAGTTTTTAGCAAGTATACATAGCAAAATCTAGACGCATCATCAATCAATGTCATGAAGTATCTCTTACCACCTTTTGTCAACACACCATTCATCTCACAAAGATCAGAATGTATGAGTTCTAGTGGTGCCAGGTGTCTCTCCTCAGCAGCCTTATGAGGCTTTCGAGGTTGCTTCGACTGCACACAACTATGGCACTTAGAACCTTTGACTATGGTGATATTCGGAATTAAACTCATGGTTGCAAGCCGAGACATAGAGCCAAAATTAATATGACACAAACGAGAATGCCAAATACTCGCAAGATCATCAACATTAGCACAAATATGGTTCACAGACTTATTATTGAAATCTAACAAAGAAAAGCGGAACAAGCCTCCGCAATCATAGCCTTTACCAATAAATTGTCCAGACTTGGACACAACTAATTTATTGGACTCTAAAACTACCTTGAACCCATCTCTACATAGAAGGGTTCCGCTAACGAGATTCTTGTGTATAGAAGGGACATGATGCACGTTCTTCAGCTGCACGATCTTTCCCGAAGTAAACTTCAGATCCACCGTGCCAGTGCCATGAACAGAAGCATGTGACCCATTCCCCATTAGCACGGAAGAATCCCGGGCGCCCTGATAAGAAGAGAACAAGTTGATGTCAGAACACACATGAACATTAGCACCAGTATCAAGCCACCAGCTAGGTGATTGAAATACTGAGAAGATGAAAGGTAAATTACCATACCCTTTGTCTTCCTCATTGCTAGCGACCACTGTGTTGACATTGCCCTTTTTGCCACGGCGATCCGCTCGATCGGGACAATCCTTGGCAAAATGACCCGCCTCGCCACATGCGAAACATGTCAATTCAGCCTTGTTCTTCTTCTTCTTGAAGTTGGTAGTTTTGTTGGGCTTGTTAGATTTTGGCTTTCCTTTGCCCTTGTTGTGGTTCTTCTGAACCATGTTGGCGCTGGAGTGGCCCTCGCCTCCTTTAGATCCCGTGTCCTTAGCCCGAGCTTTCTCCTCAACATCCAGAGACGCTATCAGATTTTCAACTGATATCTCCTGTCTCTTATGTTTCAGAGCTGTGGCGAAGTTCCTCCATGTAGAAGGCAACTTTGCAATAATGCATCCGGCCACAAATCGGTCAGGAAGGACTATCTTAAGGTGGTCGAGCTCCTTGGCTATACACTGTATTTCATGAGCTTGCTCTACAATAGAGCGATTATCAACCATCTTATAATCATGAAAGCTCTCCATGATATACAGGTCACTGCCAGCATCTGATGCACCATACTTAGTAGTAAGTGCATCCCACAACTGTTTCCCGTCTGTGTACTGCATATTCGCATCAACCAGACGGTCAACAAGGGCACTAAGAACGGCTCCCGTGAACATAGTATTGGCATGGTCGTACTCTTTCTCCTGTTCAGGAGTCAGTGGACCCTCAGGTCTGCCTTTACTAACATGGAAGACATTCATAGCAGTAAGCCAGAGCGTGGCCTTGACTTGCCATCTCTTAAAGTGCATACCATTAAACTTTTCTGGCTTCAGCGCGTCGGCAAAAGCAGCCATAGAAAAACTAGGAAATTGTCTACAATAAGGTTTTTGGATTGTTGAATAATTAGACAAATTCCAAATTAAATTCCGAATATAAATCATGACCAAATCAGAAGAACTGAAACAAAAGCCAAATCAGATGATGCGTACTGATTAGACTTACTGATTGTTGGCGCGCGCCAGGATCAGCTGGGTCGACGATGTCAGAAGATCACGAGCAGTCGCGTGAGGACGCTTCCCAAAAACCTTATTCGCCCTCTCCCGGTGCAGGATCTAGAAGACGAAGGGTTCCGGAGACCTGCTCTCCTGATCGCAGATGCACCTCTGCGGTCGGGACGAAGGGAACTAAAAGGCGGCTCAGCTATGAAGAGAGGCGAAAGCGAACTGGGATCTGGGGATGAATTGGAGGCTGGCTGCCGGGCTCCTTTTATAGGGCCGAGTCCGCGACCCCCGTGCCAGGCGAGGCGAGCGAGCGCGCGCGCGTGTGGCTCTCCACACTCTCTCCTCTCATCCATGACTTGGTGAGTGAGTGTGGCTTCCATATTTAAGTTAGCTCTACTCCACAAGAGCTAGCAATATGGTGCTATTGGTTCCACCTATCCCTTTGCCATCCACTTATATGGGCTTTTGAGATTTTCCTGGGATTTATTTGAATAACTTAATTGGGCCAAGCCCATAAATCCTAACAACACCTACAGGGAGAAGGGCCTCATTGTGCCCTGATGTCCTCAACTCAAGGAACACCACAACTATATTTTCGATTATTGACTCTGTAGAGCTCATCATATAAACATCACATCCGTCAACTAAATTTGTCGACATGCTTGTTAAAAATCACGCAGGTTGGGCAGACGTAACGTAAGACGAAATCTGGATAATTTCTGTGAGCTTAGTTAAAAACAATAATAAAATTTAACCCACAAAAGTTTCGTTTTTTCATGTTGCGATACAACGAATACGTTCGGTCAGCAAAACAAGTGCGCGGACGCAGAGAAAACGCTCGGGCGCAGATAGCTTTTATTTATTTTTATTTTTTTCTTTCTGAGAGGGCAGGGAGGGACCTAAAAATCAAGCCCAAAGGCCCAAGCTTCTTTTCTTCCCCGCAAAGAAAGAAGGGAAGAGTTCTCGGCTTCTCGCGAGTCGCGACAGAGAGAGGCGGAGTTGCGGAGAATATGCAGAGCAGCAGCATGAAGAGGGAGATCAGCGAGGCCCACGACACCATTCGCTTCGGCATCAACGCCGGCGTCAAAGCCGACCTCGCCCCGCCGCACCCGCTCCAGTCTACCATCCAATCGGTAAGGATCCGTCGCTCTCCTCCGTTCCCCTTTGTCCGTGCCCACGAAACCCTAACGATGAGCATGGGACTTATGTGGGGTGGGGGGCGCCTCGCACAGGAGACCAAGTTCTGGGCGGACAAGAAGAAGTTCGGGACAGATGCCATATATGGATCCGCCCTCAACATCCGCAAGGATCTCGATGCCCAAATCCTCTCCAGGTTCTTCACTATCCCCTTTGCGGTTGTTCTTACCGGAGAAATAGAGTTTCCTTCCATCAATAGTTCAATACGTTAGTGGTTGATGGGAGCGCTAAAAAAAATGCCCATCTGGATCTGGCGGGAAGTTTAGGTGAATTCCTGAAGCTTTGTTACTTTCCTCATGATATGCATACTAGGAAGATTAGTGCACTTCGCCGCACCCATGTTTGTTGCCATCGAAATAAAATTGATTTGATTACCTGCGTTGTAGAAAGATGTTGAGTATTACCTAGTTAAGGCAGGGTAGCTTGAGAATAAAGTTGTGTTAATGCATGTATTGTGTAGAGCATTTCTGATGTTAATTGTATATTTTAAGCCTTAGTATCGTAAGTGCCTCTTTCTCACAGATAAAAGATGCACATTGCTGGGACAACATTTGGTTGACATTCACTATAAAATGGGTCTCTGAATGTCTAGACCTTTCTCTGCTTTAATATTAGGACTGGGCAATCGGTTTTCTCGGTTTATTTGGTTTGGTTTTTTCGGTATACAAAAACTTCAGTTTCCATACTAGGAGAACCGTTCGGTAGCCAAAATGTATAATAACCAAGGAATTCGGTTTTCAATAATTCCGGTTCGGTATTTTCGGTTTTCAGCAAATTGGACACCACTGCTAGCTCTGTCAGCCTCCTGCCCAATATACGGCATACAGAAAAAACACTAAGGGCCTGTTTGGAAATGCAGTTTTGAAATACCATAGTTTATAATTGTAAATGACACAAATACTATGGTATTACTTTACCACAGTAAAACCACAATATTGCTCAAAACCGAGATCTGTTTGGTTCCATTGGAAAAACAAAGTATGTGTAGAGAGAAGAGAAGAAAACTGAGGTCCTGAGTGGAGTTTCAAAAACTCCAAAAATACTACGATTTTGGGTAAACCATGGTATTTAAAACTGTGTTTTGCCTGTACAAACCAAACACCTTTTGAGTTCCATTACTACAGTATCATCAAATACCATAGTATTGCTTCAAAACTCAAAAATACTACATTTTCAAACATGGCCTAAAACAAAGTCAGAAACAGCATACATAAAACTCCAAACCCACTGACACAAACAACATACACTTGCCAACAAACAACATTCAACTGTTTTTGCATACAACAAACATATCAGTTTGGAAACTGATTGTAGCAATATAGGCATGGGGATACAAGAAACTGATTAGGCTGTCTCCAGCAACGTCCTCTAAATTTCATCCTCTAAAGAAATATTTTGTGTCCTTTACAGCACACTCTAAAAGATTCCGTTCTCTAATTATTCATCATCTCCAACAACGTTCTCTAAATTACATCCTCTATATCTCATTCTCCATATTTTCACCAATAATATTAACAAAAATGGTTGCACCATTTTTTTAATCGGGTCAAGTTACACAGATTATAAATTATGGTACACGTACGAATATTTTTTTTGTAACCACTGTTTTTTTAATATTCATTTACAAGTTGCAAATCGTGTGTTATGTTATGTACACAAGAATTATTTTTTTAAAAAAACAAGGCTTCCAAATATCTCCACCACAGAGCAAACCCAAATACAGGAAGCAGTCCATTGTCTATTCCTCTCCTTCCTCTTGCTTCGCGTAGCCTCCAATTTCCGCCGGCGTGGCACCTCCTCTCATCGTTCCATCCCGCAAGGCTAGAGCTCGCTAGTGAAGATCGAAGCTGATGTCTGGGCCTCCCCACCACCACCATACTTTACTCGTCGTCAACGGTGCCTGCGCACATGGCCGCCGTCGACCCTGCCCTCCTCTGCACATGGCCACCGCCGACCCCGCCGACATCACCCGGTGATATGCATCTCTTATGTTCCTGCCCTGTCCCAGGTGTGCTCCCGCGGCGGTCGCCGCCCCCGTCCCAGCTCTATGCCCGCGGCCAGTGTGCCTCTGCCTAGCTCAACGCTAAGAACATCGCCGGATGTGGTTGCACCGCACGATGGAGGTCGGCGACGCCCAGCTAGAAACTTACGAGGGAGTGCAGGAAAGAACGGAAGACTGAGCGCGTGAGTCATCAGTTGATAGCGCACGGTCACCCGTACTCCAAATTTTGCGGACGAGGAACATGTGCTATATTTTAGCGGATGCTTTAGCGGTTGTTGTTGGGGCTATACCAGATGTCCAAATCCTCTAGATTTAGAGTACATGGTGCTTTACGGTCTCTTGTTGGAGACAGCCTTATAGCAATACAACATACATCTGTTTTTTTCAAACTGATTATAGCAATACAGCATACAATTTGTAAACTGATTATAGCACTACAACATACATCTGTCTTTGCATACAACAAACAAATACTTAGAACAGAAACAAGAAGTCCATAAATCATCAGGCATGACAGTCTACAGCAGACCAGCAGTAGAGCAGATCTGGTTAGTGGGTTAGGGTTTCTCGTTTTTGGGCTTTTGGCACTTTGGCATCCGCATGAAGTGCTGCATATGGGAGCCGGTCGTAGTGTTTGGTATATAAAACGGTTTTCGGTTTGGTTTCAGATGGTATCCGAGCCCGAAACCAAGTACCGATTTACACAGAAATGCCAACCGAAAAACCGCAATTTCGGTCCGGTTTACAGTGTTAGAGTGCCCAGTCCTATTTAATATGCATCATATGTTGCAATTCAGCAATTGTTTGTGTTCATCTGGTCCTTCTAAAGTTATCACACCAACTGGAACGGACAAAAAAGGGAGGCACCTAAGGAAATATGAGTGCACCTTCTATTTTGTTTATATTCATCCTTCGACATCTTAGTACATTTAGCTTAAATTGTCTTCTTGGTGATTAGCCAGTTTAGCTCTCTTGATGTCTTGCTGTTGGATTTTTTGTGATCCCAGGTTCCAAAGGCCCCCTGGTGCTTTGCCGTCATCTCTGCTTGGATACGAGGCACTGACAGGTTCCCTGGATGATTTTGGATTTGAAGATTATCTTAACAGTAAGACATTATGTCATTTGTTATTGATAAGTCATTTTCCTTCTCTATCACATATATAAGCATTTTTGCAATAGTTTATGACCACATTAATATTCTTAGCTAGAGAGTGTTGCTGTTTTTATTCATCTTAACCTTGTAATTCACACTAATTTTGTTGTACACAGGAAGACCCTTTGAAGTAAAACTAATTTATCTGGCTTAATTGGAAGTTAGGGGTTCCTGTTAATCAGTAGTAGTAAATTTACCAAGCCAATTATATAGTTGTTGGATGAACTTTGAGTCTTCGAGAGGTTATCAGTAATTTAAGTTGGAGAGGTCATCAGTTCAATAGCATTCTGATTACATGATTGTTGGCTATTGTTTTACTTGATTTAATTTGTGTATGTACTGGAAAAAAGTGTTACATGCTTTGTGACACGGTCTGACCTAAGCTTGTCTCATAGCTACAAGCTTACACCAACTTTCGTAGGAGTTAGGATCAGTGGCGGAGCCAGCCTAAAATTGGAGCCTGGGCGCCGTTATAATTTTCTAAATTTCACTCACTCTCTATACAATATCGACTAGTAAATTTCAATAAAATATATATATAATAAATATTCAATCAGAAAATTATTAAGTGCTATTTTTTTAAAAAAAATAACACAGTGAATACCTCAAGATGGTAGAGATATAGGTAAATTTATTTTTCTAGTCTCAAGATGGTAGAGAATGAGGTAAATTTATTTTTCTAGTCTTCATGCTTTTGTCTTATCAAATACCTCATCGTTGTAATCATAGCAATCGAAAATACCTCAACAAATGAGTTTGATATTTGAATACTATTATACTGTTGCATCAAATAGTTAAATATGACTATAAATTTATAAATTATACCTCCTCAACTGTTGAATACCTCCTCTAGCCTCTACTGTGCTCCTCAATAGTCAATTCCTCAACCTTCTTCTCTGCTCTCTACTCACTCAGTGACATGCTCAGCGCTTCAGCAGTATGGGCACTCTGTGCAGGCACGGCCGCGCGGGGGATGTCGGATGGGGCTGCCGGCTGCGGCAGTGCGGCCCACGTTGGGGAGGCCGGGTGGGGCTACCGGCTGCAGGGGAGGCTGAGGCGCGGTCGCGCGGAGGTGGAGCTGCGCGCCTGCAGCGCTGCGTGGCATGGCTGGCCAGGGTGGGCGTCACCCCGATGGAGACGAAGAGGGATGGCTGGCCAGGGTGGGCGTCACCCCGATGGAGACGAAGAGGGAGCCGGGTGCGGGGCGCTGGCCGTGAGGCTGTGTAAGGAGCTGGGCAGCTGGCCCTGGCCAGGCCGCGGGAGGGCGGGGCGGCTGGCTGAGGGAGCTGCTTGTCGGGCACAGCAGCCGCCAGGCGAGGGGTGAGCCACAAATGTGAGCGTTGGCGCGTGCCTGCGTCCTTGTGTCGGGCAGGGCGGAAACGGGGATGAGCTGCGAGCGCGGCTAGGGTTTGGTAACTGGGGCACCGGACTGCGATAACTAGCTGGACCACGAAGCAGACCGAAGCCCGGGCTAGCCAGGCCGTGCCTCCGCTACTGGTTAGGATCAACATCTTTGATAAGTGATAAAATCTTGTGTTTCATTTGTCATCATTGGTGCTTATATATATATATATACACACACACACACACACACACACATATAATTATGAACTAAATTTGCCCCCCCCCCCCCCTTTGTAGTATTTGGGTATTTTTCCTGTTGCCACAATTGTCTTTGAGTTGTGCTAATTTTTTTTTCTGCTGGTTCCCAGTGCCTCATGATTCTGACAGTTTCCGTCAACCTGACATGCACCATGGAATGGAGGTTCGCCTTGGTTTGTCCAAGGGACCTATCTGTCCTAGCTTCAATTGAGGCAGTAATGTAATTCTGCTGCAAGTTCACCTCTCAGTCCAGTACTTCAGTCAATAGACCATATTAAGATGGTGAAATATGAAAACTGGTAGCTTGCATCTGTTCAATGTTATGTTTTAATCAACGCTGAATTTAATATTTGTCAAGTTTGAACTTTTCTGGTTTCCTTGCCACTGCGAGGCCATGGAAGCGACCAAATTTATATATGTTTGATGCGGGTTGTCCATGGTTGCCAAAACGTTTGTTCTCTGGGGCATGATTTTATTTTGGGGGACACAAATGGAGCACATTAAGCATGCGGTCGTTTCCTTGACGTCTCATCAATCTTCACAGGGGCTTAGGTAAGAGGTAGTATTTGCATCCAAAGGCCTAATATATTTTTTAGATGTGACACATCAAAGATGTGGTTTGGGTCATCCATCTTCAAGTCAGTTGCTGCCATTGATATTTGCATTGGTACAAGTAGGATTGTTGACTAGAAATTTTACGATCCATGTATGATACTCCCTCCGTCTTAAAATGTTAGTCGTTTTAGCATTTTAATAGATTAATTGTCATACATTTAAATATAGATATGAAATTCAAGGTCTAAAGCAACTAGTATTTTGGGATAGAGGGAGTATTAAACATTGCGTAGGTTTGAATCCCTAATAAATCAGAATCTCTACTAAATTTTGTAATTCCAATCAATCCATGTACGTCTCAAGTGGAACCGTGGATGGTCCATAGCATTCCAACACAGATATAATGAGGGCCTGTTTGCAGGGCTCTGGCTTGCCCCAAAACGGATGACTCTGGCTCTGGCTTTGTTTTTTCTTCTGAAAAGCAGCTTTTTTAGTACAGCTTGAAGACGAAGCCATTTCACAAACATAAGTATAGGAATGTTATAAAGAAAACTATACAAATGAAGAACATGATATATTTTCTCTCTCTCTTCTACCATAAATCTAGTTCTACATCACCCAAAACTTGAAAAAAGAGAGCAAAAGAAGGATAATGTGATAGCGCATAGGAACCTCCTATGTTGTCCTCTTTCAAGGAACCCAAGAGCAAGATTCCATCCCTCGAAACATGGTGATTTTTGGATGATTTTTGGAGTTCTAGAGCTCCAATCTTATCAAAATGAATATAAAAGCTCGTGGAGAAAGAAGATAGGGTTGGTTAGGGGTCTAGTTTTATAGCAATAAATTAATAAAGTTGGGCATCCTAAGGCCGATCAGCTCTGTTAATGGAGTCATTAACGAAGACAGTCTTTCTAGGGGGTGTTTTAATGCACTAGAGCTAATAGTTAGTGGCTAAAATTAGTTGATACATTCAAACATCCTAGCTAATAGTTCAACTATTAGCTATTTTTAGTAAATTAGTTAATAGTTAGGTAGCTATTTGTTAGCTAGCTAATTTTACTAACATTTTTTAGCCAACTAACTATTAGTTCTAGTGCATTTAAACACCCCTAGTAGCACTATCTCTGTTAGTAGTGTATTAACGGAGACAAACAACTTACATGGATATCTTGGTTAATTAAATGATGGAGGTGGTAGTCTTAAGGCATCCACCTATGTTAATGTACTATTAAAGAAGGTGGTCGTCTTATGTCTGTCGCCTCCGTTAACCTTTAGGGGGTGCTTGAATGCACTAGAACTTATAGTTAGTTAGCTAAAAATTGTTAGTTGAATTAGCTAGCTAACAAATAACTACCTAACTATTAACTAATTTTCTAATAATAGCTAATAGCTGAACTATTAACTAGGGTGTTTGGATGTTTCAACTAATTTTAGCCACTAACTATTAGTTTTAGTGCATTCAAACACCCTCTTAATCAATCCGACCACTTAGTTATGGGGCATACCAGTGATTAACGGAGGGTGAAAGAATAAAACAAATTCGATCAAAAATATCAAAGAATAAAGGTCCTCAAAGAATGACAAAAAACTTCAAATATAATAAAACAAATGTTAAAGTGCAAGACAGTCGCGAATCTAGCTATGAAGCTCGTTGGGCTCGTGACATTAATCCAACAAAGTTAACACAATGACAGTGGCGGGTCCAGAATTTAGAAGTCGGGTATTCGAAAAAAATTAGGATAATTTTTTTCTAGACCTAAAGCTTGTTTATTAACCTATATATAGTTAATTATATATAATCTATAATTAAGCACATATAATATAGTCATAACCGATTCAATAACTAGCCTACTAAACTCAAATTTCATACAACTATTTCAAAAAATTTAAATTGGAATGCACCAGGGGCTATTGCTGAGTTGTTGGCTAGATACTTATCATATTTGTCTCTTTCCAATCGCTAATGCCTCGCACTATCGCTAATGTCCCACCACGACCTGACAGCTTTTCCCTGATACGACAATAGGGTTTGGAGATTTTTTGCCGTGAGATACTAAGATGGGCTATATCACTCTATTGGATCTTATAGGACACAATCACACAACAATTTATTAGGCTAGGTGGGTATGGGAAGTAGCAAGGAGAGCTGGAGATATTTTGGTCTAAGTTAACAGAAATTCCTCCACTTATTTGATTCATTTCTTATTTTCTATGTATATATACTATATATATGTATATGTTGTTTTTTTGTCAAAATAATGGGTATTCAATTGAATACCATTGAATTGAATGAGGTCCACCCATGCACAATGATGAATACTAATTCTCTATTGAGGTACTAAAGTTCCTTAAGGTCATATGACCCCAATATTATAGGCTAGATTCACTCTTTGGAAGCCGCTTATTTTAACTGTAGACAATGCAACACCAGTTTGATCGACCGACCATCCGATAGATCCAGAATGACATTTAACCATGAAAGGTACCTTTCAAACTAGCAACTATAAACTACGATCAACTTTAGCAATGCTTTCCACTCTCTAACCGATTGGTCGGTTCTTCATGGCCATCCGAAATAATGACTTCCTAGGTAATCGAAGCGAAGGTGGTGTACATGGTGCGAATAGGTTTGAGCGAAAGCGGATGCAGATACAAACAAATATGCTACAATTCTTTTTAAAACATGAGCTTTTCTTTTTCGCTTTTAGATCGTATCTCTTAGAGAAATATTATCATGCCAAGCACGGTGGACACTAGTGTTGGTCTTAGACCAAACACATATGAGATGGAAGTGAAAAACAATTAGAAGGGTGCAAATAACTCAAGGGCCAGGTTTAGAGATGTCAATGAGGAATTTCTCACTGGGATTAACTCTCCAGACCCGTATCCATGAGCACAGACTCGCCCCCATCCCCGAACCCGAACCCGACCTCGGGTACGAAAATCTTCCCCATACCCATCCCCGACCGAGTACCAAATACCCATGGGGACCCATACCCGATCCGACTATTTAGCATTTCAGAATTTCAGTATATGGACACAACACAATTCAGCATTTTAGCATGCATGTTTTATAGTTTCATCAACATACTCATGCAAAATAAATAGTGTCTTCTAGTAGACACATGTCCACATATCACAAATATGGTCAAACAGTAAATAGAAATATCTCTTAGTACATGTTTTATCATTTAAGCCCACAGGCGGACAGGCACCTGCTCGAAGATGAATTCCCCTAGAAAAACAATTTGAAGGGTGCAAATAACTCAAGGGCCAAGCCCCAGGCTCCTCCCCACCTAGAGATAGCAATGGGGACCCGATCCCCGATTCCCCGCGGGGAATTCCTCTATTAGGGGATGGGGATGGGGAAATTTCTTCCCCCACGGGGATGTAAACGGGGAAAATTTCTCCCCCGACGGGTAAACGGGGATGGGGATGGGGAAGCATTCCCCATCCCCGTTCCCCGCGGCGACCCGTTAAACTTACATGTGACGATGTTTTCATATAATAGTTAATGATAAAAAATAAATAATTATCTTGCCAAGAGATCACTAGTTGTACAAATGCGTTCATTTTAATGTACACATAATGATTTTTACATCTAACAATGTGTATAAGTGAAAATGTTTTACATTAATAACAAATTAAGTATGATCTAATTATAATTTAAGCGGGGACGGGGATCCCCGATGGGGATTTATCCCCGCGGGTAACGGGGATGGGGAAGAAATGTCCCCCGCAAGCGTTCGTGGGGATCCCCGAGGGGAAGTTTTTTCGTCGCGGGGACGGGGATGTGGAGCCAAAACCCGACGGGGAATTCCCCGTTGCCATCTCTATCCCCACCTCTCCTCTCTCTTACTTTTTATATAGGAAAGGTGGAAGAGGACATGTGAGGTTTTTATTATTTTGAATTTCATTTTTTTCTCAAAAAACGTAGGAGGACTGTGTTTCAGATATATATATTAAGAAGAGGGAAACAAAGGTTTAAAGTGGCCCAAAAAATAACACACTCCTTATGGAGGTCAGTAACACTCGTACATGAAAGGATCCATAAAAACACACACTCCCTACAACAACCTATGCAGGGCAACAAAAAAGGAGAGCCCTTTGGCTCCAGCAATTTTTGAGCTTCTTCTTTCCTCATCTGCTTGCTCCAGAGTCAAAGGCTGGGAGACCCTCCATAAAAAATGGCTCTATTGCGATGCTTCCAAATCAACCAAGATCCTAAAATAACGAGGGAGTAAAGACCTTTCCTGACCAGACATTTACGGTCTCTGAAACCATCTCCCACCAATGCATAAAGGAAATTGTATGTGGCCGTGGGGCTAAACTATACAACCCAAACTTTCTTAGTAGGTTTTACCAGAAAACTCTTGAGAAGACAGCTCATGAGCAAGTGGTTAAGGGTTTCACCTTGCTGGTCACATAAAGGACATCTGCTAGGGTGATTCAATCCTCTTTTCGCAAAGCGATCAGCTGTCCAACATTTATTATGGTCCACCAGCCAAATGAATAAACAACACTTTGGAGGACACACGTGTGGACACAAGGAGTACAAAGAAAAAAAATGAAGAGTATGAACTTTTATTTAGTGGCCCATCTAAAAGCCCATTAATTCAGCACAAGTTCCACTAGCCCAGACGTTTCTTTAACCTAGCCTTTTCACTGCTCCAGCGAAGGCACAGCCGCCACCGTTTCTTGATCTCCCATCTTCATCTTCTTCGTAGCGCCGGCGCTCCATCTTCCGCTCCCTCCCTTAGTCGCGCTCGGCACGCGGGTGACGGCGGCAGTGGCGGCACTCAGGATCGGGCTCTCAGCGACGGCATCAGCGGTTTCCCCTCCCGCTTCTCTCCAGTCGCCTCGCGCCCTCGCCTCCGGTCCTCCGCACACCAGCCGGTGACCCTCCGTGCGTCCTATATCTCTCGCTCCTCCCGCCTCCGGTGGAACGTCAACGGTACCCGGCACCGGCGGCTGCGCCGCGCGCAGCCTGAGGGCAGCGGGAGCCAGCAGCCGCTGCTCGACCAAGGCGGTCGCGCCGCTTTGGGAGCCGTTATGCCCCAAAGCGAAGCCTTACTCGTCCTCTTAGCGCTTTAGCGCGCTGAAGCGTGCGTTTAGTGCCGCATTTTGGAACCCTGTGTGAAAGTAGTATTTCTGTGTGCTGCCCCAACAACCTTTTCTAACATCGGTAGTAAATATGAATTGGTGGAAGCATCGGTATCATAAAATTGGAAGCACTGGTAGAGTAAATTTGTGGAAGCACATTGTGACCGCAAGAGCTGAAACATTTAGTCTTTATTAGAACTGCCTCGTGGTCTATGAGTCATCATCTATTTTGCACAAGTCGCAAAATATGTTGATGTTCAGATTAATTTGATATGTTGCAAGTTGTATGCAGTGGTCAGCACTTGTCTTGCCTTTGGTATCAGATTATGCTTCATTTGGTCATGTATATTTGGTTTTCAAGATTTAAATTGACAGTGGAGCCTTCCCTTTGAAATATATGTATAACTTAATTTCTTTCTTTGGACTCAACTTTAAATTAGTTAGGTAGTATTGTTTATTTTTATTTTGGTCCGATAGTTGAACTAAGAGCTTGCATTTTGTTGAAGGGTATTTTAAAAAGGATGTCTACTCTATACACCCTTGAATTGTTACTGTTGACATATACTTCCAATTCTTGTGTTCCTGTGTAGCAGTTAAAACATTGTAGAAACGATCTTCTGACAGGGTCGACTTGTATGGAATCCTTAGTTAGGAATAAAAATGTCAGCGATACCCTGTGCATAGTCTGAACTCACACTGGATTAGTTCATACTGAAATCCAACGCTTTCTCTACCTTTTCCTTAATGTTGCAGATATAGGGTGTGAGACTACCAAAACTCGAAAATGAACAAGGGAAAGATTTTTAAGCTAGCCAAGGGATTCAGAGGAAGGGCGAAAAATTGCATAAGGATAGCAAGAGAGAGGGTGGAGAAGGCGCTGCAATATTCATATAGGGATCGACGCAACAAGAAGAGAGACATGCGGTCTCTTTGGATTGAGCGCATCAATGCTGGTACACGCCTCCATGGGGTATGTATCGTTTACAATTGAGGCTCATTTTCTATCCTTGGCCCAAAGTCTCTTTTCATGGTCACGCTAAAACAAACAATTCTCAGAAGACACCAGCTTTGTTCATCTCATGCAAGTAGAATAGGTTGCCAGAGCTTTGGAATCTTTCGAAACTTAAGCAGTGCAGTGCCCATGCTTATTATAGTACCTTGGTTGTTTGTCCAGGTGAACTACGGCAATTTCATGCATGGGTTAATGAAGGAGAACATCCAACTCAACAGGAAGGTGCTCTCGGAGCTGTCAATGCACGAGCCATACAGCTTCAAGGCTCTTGTCGATGTGTCTCGGAATGCATTTCCTGGCAACAGGCCTGTTCCTGCCAAGGAGGGGCTAGCGAGCATTCTGTAAACGTTTTCTTCCCAATAATTAAACTTGATGGTTTACATCTACATCTGAAAGTGACCTGTCTGCTTGTAACGTGACGAGGAGGTCCGAAATTGTCACGGGCATTGCACGTGTTATTCCTCTATTTTTTTCCCACCTATCTAATTGCATGCTTTGTACCTCATGCTTATAAGTTTTCTGAAGAACGTGTTCCATTCGGTCTTCAAAGCTTTTAGCAGAATCAACTGTAGATTACGTTTCGTGCTTCTGACGGGCTTGGCTTGTGGCAAGAGGACAGGGCAAGGCTATATCAGATCGTGCATGAGCATGACTGCAACACACTGTTTTGCTTTGCATTCTAGTTCAAAATAAAATAAGAGGGGTGATGACTGATGAGTAAGCTGTTCGAGAAAAGCCTAAATAACCACTCATTGTCAAAACCCATTGAAAAGTATGTGGTTTGAGACTGCATGAGCTTTTGTAACTCTACATTCTCTTGTAAAAGCTTTTTTTTCTTCTATATCTTATTTCTTTCTAACACTATTTAATTTTGTCCTCTATACTTAAATATATAGTAGAGACTAGAGAGGTATAAATTGGTCCAAACACCCGGAAAAGCAGAGGTGAGTACATCACAAGACTCACAAAGGTTAAAAGGAAAATAAATAAATTACTATTGTCTACTATATTAAAGCTCAAATTACTAGTCTCTACTATATTAAATTGTTAGAATGTTAAAATTAAGTATAAATGAGAATTTCTATATCTATACTATACTTAAAGCGCCAGTATTGTCGGGGACCATAATTAGGGTACCCTCAAGACTCTTAAATCTCAGCTGGTAACCCCCATCAGCACAAAACTGCAAAGGCCTGATGGGTGCGACTAAGTCAAGGATCGGTCCATTCGAGGGACGCGATCACGCCTCGCCCGAGCCCATCCTCGGGCAAGGGCAGCCGACCCCGGAGGGTCTACGTCTCGCCCGAGGCCCCCCTCCAGCAACGGAGACACCTTCGGCTCGCCCGAGGCCCAGTCTTCACCAAGAAGCAACCTTGGCCAAATCGCCACGCCAACCGACCAAATCGCAGGGCATTTAATGCAAAGGTGGCCTGACACCTTTATCCTGACGCACGCCCTCCAGTCGACAGAGCCGAAGTGACCGCAGTCACTTCGCCGCTCCACTGACCGGTCTGACAAGAAGACAGCGCCGCCTGTGCCGCTCCGACTGCTGTGCCACTCGATAGAGTGAGGCTGACAGCAGCTAAGTCCGGCCTCAGGCGCCATAGGGAACTCCGCTTCGCCCGACCCCAGGGCTCGGACTCGGGCTCAGCCCCGGAAGACGACGAACTCCGCTCCGCCCGACCCCACGGCTCGGACTCGGGCTCAGCCCCAGAAGACGATGAACTCCGCTCCGCCCGACCCCAGGGCTCGGACTCGGGCTTAGCCCCAGAAGACGATGAACTCCGCTTCGCCCGACCCCAGGGCTCGGACTCGGCATGATTCTACAAGGACTCAAGCCTCGGATCTACAACGACCTCAACAAGTTCGGCAAGCGATGGATGAAGGAACTCCCCTCGGTGGTCTGGAGTCTGAGGACAACGCCGAGCCGAGCCACGGGCTTCACACCGTTCTTTCTAGTCTATGGGGCCGAGGCCATCTTGCCCACAGACTTAGAATACGGTTCCCCGAGGACGAGGGCCTACGCCGACCAAAGCAATCAAGTTAATCGAGAAGACTCACTGGACCAGCTGGAAGAGGCTCGGGACATGGCCTTACTACACTCGGCGCGGTACCAGCAGTCCCTGCGACGCTACCACACCCGAGGGGTTCGGTCCCGAGACCTCCAGGTGGGCGACCTGGTGCTTCGGCTGCGACAAGACGCCCGAGGGCGGCATAAGCTCACGCCTCCCTGGGAAGGGCCGTTCGTCATCGCCAAAGTTCTGAAGCCCGAAACGTACAAGCTGGCCAACAGTCAAGGCGAGGTCTACAGCAACGCTTGGAACATCCAACAGCTACGTCGCTTCTACCCTTAAGATGCTTTCAAGTTGTTCGTATGCCTCGTTCCCACGTAAAGTTTAGTCATCAAGGAAGGGTCAGCCTTGCCTCGGCAAAGCCCGACCCTCCCTCGGGGGCTAAAAGGGGGGAACCCCCTCTGCGTCGAAATTTTCCTCGAAAAAAGATCTTTTTCGCCAGAATGTCTTTCGTGCTTCTCGACTACTTCGAAAGTGGATCCTGAAAACGACGGAGTACACGTAAGCAGCCAAGGCTGACCGAGCCGAGGGACTCCTATGCCTCCGGGATACGGATACCTCACTCATCACCTTCTGCGATAAGTAACTCGCGCTCGGATAAGTGATTCCGCGGACCGAACAAGTCTTCACGCTCGAAAGCTCCTCTGCCGGAACGATTTTTTGGGCCTTCTCGACTGCGTCGGTGACAGAACCCTATGGACGAGTAAGAGTGCGCGTAAGCGGCAAGGCCGACCGAGCCGAGGGATTCCTACGCCTCTGGGATACAGATACCTCACTCATCACCTTCCGTGGAAAGCAACTCTCGCTCACACAAACAATTCTGTTACCGACAAAAAAGTCCAGATACTCGAAACAAGAGGAAAAGAAACGCAGCTTTACAACACGACGATGGTGTGTTTGGGCCTCGGCGGCCGCAGAAAACATACACACACTACAAGATAATCCGATCCTGCAGGCTCGGATCTTGACAGTTGAAGGGAGCAGCAGCACCCTCGGCGTCAACTACACCTTCGGCGAGGTCCGACTTAGCCTCGGACGGCGAAGCAGTCGGAGAATCTCCACTCTGAAGGACAACATCAGCACCACGCCCGGGCCATCGCTGCCTGGGTCTTCTCCAGGAATCCGGCTCGAGCAGACGGCTCGGCCGGCCACCCCGAGGCCTCGGCCAGCTGCCTCCCGAAGACATCGGCTCGGTTTGTGGCCTCGGCGACTCAACTCCGGCGTCGGTCCCGCCAGCGGACGACCCGGCCAGGCTCCGACCGACCAAGTCTTCTTTTCGAGCCAACTCTGCCTCTGTTCGAGCTGACACCGCTACCCCCGGCTTCGGCTCATCGAAGAGCGGCCGAGGGGTTCCTTTAACTAAGCAAGAGAAGCCTCGGACAGCAAGGCCGACCGAGCCGAGGGACTCCTACGCCTCCGGGATACGGATACCTCACTCGTCACGTTTGCACGGGGCAACTCACGCTTGGTGAAGCGGTTCAGATAGCCGACAGGCGAGTCTTAGTGCTCGAAATAAGGAAAAAACACGGCTCCGCGCCAAAAATACATACATGTTCAGGCTCCGACGGCCGCAATGAACAAAACACCGGCATTCAAGGTGCCATCACAAACGGAACTCCGGTTTCGTCCCCGCGGGTATGAACAACCTCCACACCAGGGAGCCTGCGGGGCAACAAGTTCCGGGCGACTCGCCAGCGACCTCTGCAGCAGCAGCTATGGTCCCAGGACGGACGCGGCCACCGGAAGGCTCTCGTTCGCGTCCTCGCTCAAGGGACGCGAACTAGACATCAAAGCCAAAGAGCCGTGCGACGTCCGCCTCTTCACCAACGCCGCACCGGCGAACGCGGGCCGCTCCAAAGCGCACAGGCAGGTCCTCGCTCCCGTCCTCGCCACGAAAGCGAGGAAGAGGATGGAATGTTGCATCCTAGCTGGGCAGCAACAGTCCGCCTCCCCCGGCATGGCTGGAGGACGCCTCCTCCGCAAAGCTGGAGGATGGTTTCCACCACCAGAAGTTGGAAGAGGAGGTGGCCAGCCGACCCGTGCGGGAGGTAGAGCCCCGGCTCGCCTCGCTCTCCGCTCCAGCAAGGATGATGAACATCCTTGAAGCTGAGGGCGGGACCAAGATCGCAGCCCGGCTTGCTTCTCCCCATCCAGGGGCTGGTGGTCACCGTCTTGGGTGACCACCGGCGAGGGGATGCAGCCAGGCCGCGTGATGAAAATCCTTGAAGCCGAACGATGGCTGAAAGGTACCAACTTCCACGAAGTTGCGTTCCTCCAACGACAAGGCGGAAGGATTGCGGGTGTTCCCCATCCGGGGCTCGAAAGGTGGAAACACACGATGCATAAGGGAGCGCGAAGACATGGTCGCCTTTCAAGGGGGTCACCCTCCTTTTAAAGGCGACTCTCCCTACTTGCGTCCCCAGCCGTCGTGGGCTGAGTCTTCTCCAACACGCTCCAAGGTCCTCCCCCTACGGCGCGGGGGCTGGGTCCCACGCGTCATGCAAACTGGCCCAGGGCAGAAGAAGCCAAACCGCCGCGCGCGGTGCATGCAACCGCCCAGCGGTTACAAGCATTCCTCCACTTTCGCCCAGACCAGCGGGTGAAAGGGCGGACAGCCGTGCAGGCGGCATGCAACCGCGCCAAGTGGGCGCGCCCCTCCGACTTCCAACGCACCCAGCATGGAGGCCCGGGCCCACGCGTCATGCAACCGGCGCGCCGGTTGCTACGTGCGAGCAACTGCACCGCCACTCGCACCACTACCACGCCTCCTTGACTGCGGAACCAGTACCGCGACTCGAGGCAACCCTGCGTACGACCCAACAGTGCCAGCCAGGCGCGACTATCAATACGGCCAAAATGGGCCGGCAGTAATGGCGGTGGCAGGCGGGCAGGAGCAGCGGTCACGTCGTCAGCCAAGCTCACGTCACCTCGTGGGACAGCGAGAGAACCCTCTCTCACGGCGTGAAGACGGCGTGCCCGTGTTCCGTTCCTCGAACGGCTCGCGCACGCGCAACGGCCGCCTCGCGAACCACTCGCCCCGTCGCATTAACTCCGCGGCGGGACAGGCAGCGCCTCAGGGAGGAGAAGCAAGCGACGCTTCACCTTCGCCATAATGACCGCGTCAAAAAAGGTACGCCACGTCATTCGATTTCGTATCCTTTTCCTTTTCCTCTTTCTCTCTCTTACAACAGGGACCGGGAAAGGGGGATACCCCGAAAAGGATCCTTCTCCGTGAAGGAAACAGGCCCCGAGCCTCCCTACTGATCAGAGGTTCAAAGGCTGGCCCCTCGGAGGGGTTTAACAGCCGCCTCAGAGCGCTTGGGTTCCGCGCCCACTACTGGTCAGAGGTTCGAAGGCCGGCTGAAAGGGAATTAGGCTTTCACCTAGTTCCTAAATAATTTTGGTGGTTGAATTGCCCAACACAAATAATTGGACTAACTAGTTTGCTCTAAGTGTATAAGTTATACAGGTGCCAAAGGTTCACACTTAGCCAATAAAAAGACCAAGTATTGGGTTCAACCAAAGAGCAAAGGGACAACCGAAGGCACCTCTGGTCTGGCGCACCGGACTGTCCGGTGTGCCACCGGACATGTCCGGTGCACCAGAGGACTCCAACTCCGAACTGCTCACCTTCGGGAATTTCCAGAGGCAACTCCGCTATAATTCACCGGACTGTCCGGTGTACACCGGACATGTCCGGTGCTCCAAGGAAGAGCGGCCTCCGGAACTCGCCAGCCTCGGGTTTTCACTTCAGCTGCTCCGCTAAAATTCACCGGACTGTCCGGTGTAACGGCGGGGCAACGGCTATTTTGGCGCCAACGGCTACCTGCGTCGCATTAAATGCGCGCGCTGTGCGCGCAGAGGTCAGGCACGCCCATGCTGGCGCACCGGACAATCTATAGTGCATGTCTGGTGCGCCACCGGACTTCCAGGCGGGCCCAGAAGTCAGAGCTCCAACGATCGACCCCAACGGCTTTTGGTGACGTGGCTGTCGCACCGGACATGTCCGGTGTGCACCGGACTGTCCGGTGCGCCATCGAACAGACAGCCCCACCAAACGGCTAGTTTGGTGGTTGGGGCTATAAATACCCCAACCACCCCACCATTCATTGCATCCAAGTTTTCCACTTCTCAACCACTTACAAGAGCTAGGCATTCAATTCTAGACACACCAAAGAGATCAAATCCTCTCCAATTCCACACAAGGCTTTAGTGATTAGCGAGAGAGATTTGCCGTGTTCTTTTGAGCTCTTGCGCTTGGATTGCTTCTTTTCTTTCTCACTTGTTCTTGTGATCAAAACTCCATTGTAATCAAGGCAAGAGGCACCAATTGTGTGGTGGCCCTTGCGGGGAAGTTTTGTTCCCGGTTTTGATTTGAGAAGAGAAGCTCACTCGGTCCGAGGGACCGTTTGAGAGAGGGAAGGGTTGAAAGAGACCCGGCCTTTGTGGCCTCCTCAACGGGGAGTAGGTTTGCGAAAACCGAACCTCGGTAAAACAAATCCGCGTGTCACACTCTCCATTTGCTTGCGATTTGTTTTGCACCCTCTCTCGCGGACTCATTTTTATTTCTAACGCTAACCCGGCTTGTAGTTGTGTTTATATTTGTAAATTTCAGTTTCGCCCTATTCACCCCCCCCTCTAGGCGACTATCAATTGGTATCAGAGCCCGGTGCTTCATTAGAGCCTAACCGCTCGAAGTGATGTCGGGAGATCACGCCAAGAAGGAGATGGAGACCGGCGAAAAGCCCACTACAAGCCATGGGAGCACTTCATCGGAGGAGTCCCGCACCAAGAGAAAGGAGAAGAAGAACTCCTCCAAGGGGAAGGAGAAGAAGTCTTCTTCACACCAAAAGGAGAAGGAGAAATCCTCTTCTCACAAGACGCGTCGGAGTGGGGACAAGAAAAAGAGGATGAGGAAAGTGGTCTACTACGAGACCGATTCTTCATCGCCATCCACCTCCGGCTCCGACGCGACATCCGTCACTTCTAAGCGCCAAGAGCGCAAGAAGTATAGTAAGATCCCCCTACACTACCCTTGCATTTCTAAACATGCACCTTTACTTTCCGTCCCATTAGGCAAACCACCAACTTTTGATGGTGAAGATTATGCTAGGTGGAGTGATTTAATGCGATTTCATCTAACCTCACTCCACAAAAGTATATGGGATGTTGTTGAGTTTGGTGCACAGGTACCATCCGTAGGGGATAAAGACTATGATGAGGATGAGGTGGCCCAAATCGAGCACTTCAACTCTCAAGCGACAACAATACTCCTCGCCTCTCTAAGTAGAGAGGAGTATAACAAAGTGCAAGGGTTGAAGAGCGCCAAGGAGGTTTGGGATGTGCTCAAAACCGCTCACGAAGGAGATGAGCTCACAAAGATCACCAAGCGGGAGACGATCGAGGGGGAGCTCGGTCGGTTCCGGCTTCGCAAAGGGGAGGAGCCACAAAACATGTACAACCGGCTCAAGACCTTGGTGAATCAAGTGCGCAACCTCGGGAGCAAAAAGTGGGATGACCACGAGGTGGTTAAGGTTATTTTAAGATCTCTTATTTTCCTTAACCCTACTCAAGTTCAATTAATCCGTGGCAACCCAAGATATACACTAATGACCCCCGAGGAAGTAATCGGGAATTTTGTAAGCTTTGAGTGCATGATCGAAGGCTCGAGGAAGATCAACGAGCTTGATGATCCCTCCACATCCGAAGCTCAACCCGTCGCATTCAAGGCGACAGAAGAAAAGAAGGAGTCTACACCAAGTAGACAACCAATCGACGCCTCCAAGCTCGACAATGAGGAAATGGCGCTCGTCATCAAGAGCTTCCGCCAAATCCTCAAACAAAGGAGAGGGAAAGACTACAAGTCCCGCTCCAAGAAGGTTTGCTACAAATGTGGTAAGCCCAGTCATTTTATTGCAAAATGTCCTATATCTAGTGACAGTGACCGGGGTGACGACAAGAAGGGGAGAAGGAAGGAGAAGAAGAAATACTACAAGAAGAGGGGCGGCGATGCCCATGTTTGTCGGGAGTGGGACTCCAACGAGAGCTCCACCGACTCCTCCGACGACGAGGACGCCGCCAACATCGCCGTCACCAAGGGACTCCTCTTCCCAAACGTCGGCCACAAGTGCCTCATGGCAAAGGACGACAAAAGAAGAAGGTTAAATCTAAATCCTCCACTAGATATGAGTCTTCTAGTGATGATAATGCTAGTGATGAGGAGGATAATTTGCGTACCCTTTTTGCCAACCTTAACATGGAACAAAAGGAAAAATTAAATGAATTAATTAATGCTATTCATGAAAAGGATGACCTTTTGGATTCTCAAGAGGACTTCCTAATTAAGGAAAATAAGAAACATGTTAAGATTAAAAATGCTTATGCTCTAGAAATTGAGAAATGTGAAAAATTATCTAGTGAGCTAAGCACTTGCCATGAGACAATAGACAACCTTAGAAATGAAAATGCTAATTTGTTAGCTAAGGTTGATTCCCATGTTTGTAATGTTTCAATTACCAATTCTAGAAATAATGATGATGATTTACTTGCTAGGATTGAAGAATTGAACATTTCTCTTGCTAGCCTTAGGATTGAAAATGAAAAATTGCTTGCTAAGGCTAAAGATTTTGATGTTTGCAATGCTATTATTTCCGACCTTAGAACTAAGAATGACATGTTACATGCTAAGGTTGTAGAATTAAAATCTTGCAAACCCTCTACATCTACCGTTGAGCATGTATCTATATGTACTAGATGTAGAGATGTTGATATTAATGCTATTCATGATCACATGTGTGGCGGAACTGCCCGAATTATTCCGACTTAAGTGCCTAAGCCCTGCCTTAGAGGCTAGACCACACTTAAATGGGAATAACCCGTCAATCCCTCGGATCTAGTCCGACACGGCCACTGACAGGATCAAGTACCACAAGCTCACTCGATGGTGAGTCACAGAGCAAATACAATAAAGCATAAAACCATACATGCCACAATGTTAAATTATTACATCACCATCATCATCATCGGAGTTTTTGCAAAAGTACCCATCATTGTTCGAAGTGCAGCGGAATAAAACTAACGATAATTAAACGGAGAGATGGGGAAGCCTGTCCCATCACTCCTCATGCTCCTCCTCAGCCGAGGCAGGGTCCCACTCGACAGTCCAACCCGGTGGAAGGGTGGTCGGCCAAGTAATCCCAGCAACCATCTCCTCCAGAGAGCCTGTAAAAAATTATGCCACAAGCAAGGCTGAGTATACTAATACTCAGCTAGACTTACCCGGTGTGAGGAGTCTACTCCTCTACCTCTAGACATGCAGCTGTTTGGCTGTGGGGTTTGGTTGCCAAAAGCACTAGCTGAGTCTCTAAATCAAGATTTTAACTTAGTCAAAGTTAAGTGTGACTCTCTTAAGGCTAAAAGTGGACTATCTACTCATACATGGTAGCAAGCATTATTAACAATCAACATCTTATTTCAACTCATCATACTTCCACTTATTACTCAATGCAGTACAATGGATCAAGCAGTCTCATTAGCTGCGAGAAGCAGACGATTCGAATCGAGTTTTTATCCTTGCAAGGTAAACCTAAACACACGACATGCAGGGGCACTCCGTCCCCACACACATCAACCGTCCCCATCGATTCCCCGTCAGCAGAGAGGGGCTCACCGCCTTGGCGTACAATGCCTCACTGACCCCGACTGGCCGTCGTGCAGTGACCGCACTTGTACCCACCATAACCGGAATGGGAGACCTCGTCTCAGGTTGCGTGAGGAGGGCAATCTGCTGCCAGGTTCAATCAGGTACTAGGCTTACCGATTTACCATATTTCTCGGCATATGTTTAGTACATTCAAACGCTTGACACAGGTATCCGCACGTAAATCCTTATTCCAATTTCATCTCGTAGACCACGCATCCCCATGGATCCGTGTCCACAGACCATCATTATTCTGTTATCAAAGTGGATACAATCAATTCCTGTCCTCGCGCGAGTGCTAGAAAAATCACTCGACTTCTACCGAGATCCCTGATTATTAAAGCAGCTACTCGACCTAGCATACTAGTATCCATCTCAAAAAGGATTCCTGAGATCATGCAACTAGGGTTTCAACCAACTCCTACACTTAAGTGCACAATACAAGCCTACAATCATTAAGTGTAGTAAAATAGCATATAAAACAGGTTATGCATAAACCGGGGCTTGCCTTCAAAAGTAGTGGCAGGCAGGTCCTCAGGTGCAGGCTCTGGTGCTGGGTCGGGGGCAACCTCCTGGGCAGCTCCTTGCTCCGGCACGAGGATGTACTCTCCGTCAGCAAGATTACAGTCTATCGAATGCAATGAACATGTATGTCATGATTATGCAAGATTTAAGAACATTAAGTTAAAGACACTAAGTTAAGAAGTAACTTAAGGTTTTCTTAGTTGTGCGGGGCTTCTAGTGGTATACATAGACTTTGACTTATTACCCTTTAAGCTTAGGTTTGGCTTTAGGATAACACAGATTGGTTTGGTATTGCTTGATATATTTTTGTGGACAGCAAATAAAGTTTTTAGGGACAACCTTTATTCATATCTTTCATTTCTCTTTCCTTAATTTCCATTTAGGGTTTCTAGGGTAGGTTTGAACTACAACAGAGTTTTAATAATTTCCAAAAATTTTGTAAAAATTACAGTGGTTTGTCACTAGCTATTTTAGCTTGTTTTAAGAATTTGAGGCTTAAAGTATAAAAGTTAGGCCTTAGACAAAAATAACAAAAATTAGGCAATAAGGGCCACTTCACACTACACCTCCTAGTTAGGGGTAGGTTCTGTCCTAAAGGTTATTTTTGTTGACATCCTCTGGTAATAATAGGTCTTTGTGCTAAAAATCACAGGAAACAAAGGGGTGGTTAATTAGCTATGATTTTCTCAAGTTTAATGTCAAAAAGGCACTTTCTACTACCTTATTATTTGAAAAATGTCAAACAGCAGATTTCATATTTTTCTTAGGTTCTTTCTAATAAAACAATAGTTATCCCAAGGGTGGGGGTGTTTTTACCTTGGGGTTATTTTTGTAGAATTTTTCTAAGTTTCCCTTGTTTTATTAAAATAAAAGAGATCTTGATCACTTTACACTAAAACAGGGTATGATGTATTTTTCTAGTGAACTATATTGAGTAAGTGACCTACAAAAATAGAGGTCCCCTCTGGTTCAATATTTATGTCACTTTTCCTATTTTTCTTAAACTTAAGCATGTTATGGAATAAGGGGTTAAAACTAACTTAATGTAATGGACAGAGGGGTTTAACATTTTTAAACAGGTTAGTAGGTGAATATAAACTTCTCCAAATTTTCCTAACCCTAGTCAAATAGCCCAACTATTTTTCTTACTATTATTTAGCTTTTGGCCAAAGTTAACATTAAATCAGAACTTTTAAGTTTTCCACAGCACCAAGGGGTTTTATATTTTTCCTAAATAGGGTACATTATTTAGAGTCTGGCAAAATTAGTTTGACCAAATTTGGATAAACCAAACAGAAGTTATGGGTTTTTAAAGTTTCTGTTTGAATTTAAATCAGGTTTTAATTAAGTTTTCCTGGAAATACAGTTTGCGCCGAGGTCCCTAGGTTTAAAACAATTCAAACCTCACAGATCTACCCTCGCGGCACTATTCACTTGAGTCTCTGACCTTTCACTTAACCCCCTGGGTTTCTCTCCCTCTCACCCGCAGTCCCTCCCTCAACTGAAACAGTAGCCGCGGGAAAGAAAAGGGTGGCGCGGCTTACCGGCGGCGAGGGAGGTCCGGCGAAGGGTAGGGTTGGCTCGGGGAGGGTCTGACGATCACGTCGAGGTACGGCTTGTCGTCGGAGATGGCCGGAATCGCCCGGTCCACGTGAGCAGGCGGGCGAGCTCGTCGGCGGCGTGTGCTCCGGCCTATCCACGGCGGCATAGTTCAATCCAAGGGCATAGGGAGCTTCGTGGAGGTCTAAGGAGTCTGACCGTGCAAGGAATCGAAGAGAGGTGCACGGTGTACCTCGGTCCACGGTTGCCGGCGGTCGGTTGAAGTCCGGTGACCTTGGGCCGGCCTCTCCGGTGAAGCAGAGCCCGATTCCCCGCTAGGGGAGCTTCACGGAGACGTGCACAGTCTTCTCCGAGGGCTGGACGGGGTTGGGAATGGCTGGGCTGGCCGGTCTACGGTGGCAGGGGCTCGGGTGGCCGCGGGCACGTCGCGTATGGGCAGACGGCGGTGAACTGAGCTCCGGTGAGGCTTGAGCGCGTGCGGAGGGGTACGGCCAAGGCTCCTGGGCGTTTTATAGCCGCGGACGCGGACCAGGGCACCGGCTTGGCTCGGGCGCGGCGCGGGGCGTGCTCGGGCGTGCTCTGGCGCGGCAGACGGCGTCGAACACGTGGCGGTTTGTTTCTTCCAGTGTTCAAATGTCGCCAGAGGTCGCAACCGTGCGAATCTTTGCAAAGGTCCGGCGCAGACCTCTTCCTGGCACCTAGGGCTGTCACTCAACTGTGAGACGCCGGGGCAGATACGGCCTAGGGAGGGAGATCTTCGGGTGCCAAATCAGGTGTGTCACACTGAGCACTTCGCGACAAAAGCCATGCCATGGCATGTCAAACGTCCGAGTCTCGAGCTCAACTTTTTCCAGTGGGTGCCCTAAGTGGTATTGCACATTTTTGGTATAGAACCCAAGTGGTTTTGGCGCCATTTTTAAAGTGAACACGGTTGATCTTTGATTTAGGGCTAAAATGGGACTTAGAGGGAATTAGAGAGCTCTAGCTCTCTCTCCACTTGGAGATTTGAAATGGGGTTTCCCTAGGGGCCTTTTTGTAATATTTCCCTCCCCTAATTGATGGTTATAATGTTGCTTAGGGTTTGGGTAAAGATTACCCATGTTTTGCACATTTGCTCACTCTCTTTCCCCTCTTATCCATGGTTTTGGGAGATAGGGTTTAAGAGAGGCCTAGGGTTCTTCCCCCCTCTCCCAAGGTGATAGTTGCACACAAATAGGGTAATGCCTTTGGTCATTCCCAACTCTTGGTAAAAACCTAGTTTCCAAAGCCCCTTACACTTTTGTTCCTTAAGTTCTTCCACATGTGATCATAGTCTTGAGTGCCAAGGTGTGCTCCAGCCAGGGTAACACCTGCGGTGTTACAGCCCTCCCCCCTTAAAGGAATCTCGTCCCGAGATTTTAGGTAGAGTCCCTTGGAGGGTGCTGGAAGGTGTGTTGGTGCTACTCTTTCTTTATACTCAAGTTTCTCTTGTTAACTGCTCTTCGAATGTCATTCTCTTTGCAACTTCAGAAGGAAGCCCTTCTTAAGTTGAATTCACAACTTAGACTATTCTTGTTATCTAAGTTTTTCTTATAATTAGATTCAAAGGGCAGGTGGGGGTGGGGTTCTGGGGTTACATACCGACTCCTTTGGGTAGAAAGTCGGGGAAGCGAGAGCGTAGAAAATCCTCAGTCTCCCATGTAGCTTCTTCAGCTGAATGGTGACTCCACTGAACCTTATACATTCTGACCGACCTTGCCCGAGTTGATCTCTCCTTTTGATCTAACACCTTGACGGGGTACTCTTGGTAGGACAAGTCTGGTTCTATCTCAATGTCTGGTTCTGGTAGTACTTCAATGGGTAGACGAACACATTTTCGCAGCTGAGATACATGGAACACATTGTGAACGGTCGACATGTGAGGTGGCAATTCCACTTGATAGGCTACGGGTCCACAACTTGCCTTGATCTCATAGGGTCCAATGTAGCGAGGAGCTAACTTGCCCTTGATCCCGAATCTCTAAACACCCTTGGTGGGTGATACCTTAAGATAGACATGATCTCCCACTTCAAACTGTAGAGGCTTCCGCCTCTTATCATGATAGCTCCTTTGCCTGGCCTGAGCAGCTTCCAAGTTCTTGGTAATGACCCTGACTTTTGCCTCTGCCTCGAGTACCAAGTCTGGCCCAAAAATTTCCCTTTCTCCCGCTTGAGACCAGTTTAGTGGGGTCCTACACCTTCTCCCATACAATGCCTCAAAAGGTGCCATCTTTAAACTGGACTGATAGCTATTGTTGTAAGAGAACTCTGCCAAAGACAGACACTTGTCCCAATCCTTTCCATAATGTAGTGCACAGGCTCGCAACATATCTTCCAAAATTTGATTCACCCTTTCTGTCTGGCCATCGGTTTGAGGGTGATACGCCGAGCTTCGGATAACATGGGTCCCAAGTGATTCTTGCAGTTTCTCCCAAAAGCGTGCCACAAAAAGTGCTCCTCTGTCAGATATAATGGTCTTGGGAATACCATGCAATCTCACTATCTGATCAACATAAATTTCAGCATACTTCTCGGTCTTGTGGGTGGTGTGTACTGGCAAGAAATGAGCCGTCTTGGTCAATCTGTCCACGATAACCCAAATAGAATCATGGTGCCTGGAGGTATTGGGTAATCCTACTATGAAGTCCATGCAAATGTCCTCCCATTTCCAAGATGGTATGGGAAGGGGTTGTAAAGGGCCTGCTGCCTTCAAGTGACTAGCCTTTATCCTCTGGCAAGTATCACACTCAGATATGTACTTGGCAATTTCTCTTTTCATTCTAGTCCACCAATATAAAGATCTGAGGTCATGGTACATCTTGGTGCTACCAGGGTGCATAGAGAATTTGGAAAGGTGAGCTTCATCTAGTATCTTCTTTCTGAGCTCAGGGTCCTTAGGAACAACCAATCGATCTCCAAACCATAGAACTCCCTTGCTGTCCTGTCGGAAACATTTGTATTTTTCTGCCTTTTGCTTGATCATATCCTTGATAACCTGAACACCCTTATCCTCAACCTGTGCCCTGACTATCTGTTCTTGCAATGTGGGCTCCACTGAGATGTAGCTTAGGTCACCCGCTGAAACAACTTCCAAGTTCAATCTGCACAACTCATCACACAGGGTGGTCACTCCTACATCCATGCTCATGCAATTGCACTGGGCCTTTCTGCTCAAGGCATCTGCCACAACATTGGCCTTTCCTGGGTGGTAATGTACCTCTAAATCATAGTCCTTGATTAACTCCAACCATCTCCTTTGCCTCATGTTCAGATCTGCCTGAGTGAAGATGTATTTGAGACTTTTGTGATCAGTGTAGATGTTACAGTGAGCTCCCATCAGGTAGTGTCTCCATATCTTAAGAGCATGAACTACAGCTGCCAACTCCAGATCATGGGTAGGGTAGTTCTGCTCATGGGGCCTGAGTGCCCGGGAAGCATAAGCAATCACTCTGTTTTCTTGCATCAAGACACATCCCAAACCAGTACCAGAAGCATCACATTAAACTTCAAATGGCTTGGTGTTGTCAGGTTGGGCCAGCACTGGGGCTGTGGTCAAATGCTGCCTCAAGGTATGGAAGGCATCCTCACACTTTTGGCTCCACTCAAACTTGACTCCCTTCTTCAACAGTTCAGTCATTGGTTTGGCAATTCTGGAGAAATTCGGAATAAATCGTCGATAATACCCTGCTAATCCCAGAAAACTCCGAATTTGTTTCACTGTAGTCGGGGGTTTCCAATCCATCACCTCCTGTACTTTCTCAGGATCAACTGATATCCCATCTTGAGAAATTGTATGACCCAAGAATTTGATCTCCTTCAGCCAAAACTCACATTTGGACAACTTAGCATAAAGACGATGATCGCGCAGTCGCTGAAGCACGATGTGCAGGTGCTCAGTATGTTCGTCTTCATTCTTGGAATAGACCAGAATATCATCAATGAAAACGACCACGAACTTGTCCAATTCTGGCATAAACACTGAGTTCATCAGGTACATAAAGTAAGCCGGGGCATTGGTCAGCCCAAAAGACATTACCAGAAACTCATACAGTCCATATCTGGTAGAGAAAGCCGTCTTGGGAATATCACTGGCACGGATCTTTATCTGATGGTATCCTGAGCGAAGGTCTATCTTGGAGAATACCTTGGCTCCTACCAACTGATCAAACAGAACATCAATGCGGGGCAGTGGGTATTTGTTCTTAATAGTCACCGCATTGAGAGGACGGTAGTCAACACACATTCTCAAACTCTCATCCTTTTTCTTCACAAATAAAGCTGGACATCCCCATGGTGAAGTACTTGGACGAATAAACCCCTTGTCCAACAATTCTTGTAACTGTTTCTTCAATTCTGCCAATTCCGCGGGAGGCATCCTATAGGGTCTCTTGGAGATAGGAGCAGTCCCGGGTTGCAACTCAATTGCGAACTCAATGTCTCGGTCAGGTGGCATTCCTGGCAATTCATCCGGAAAAACATCTGGATAGTCACAGACCACTGGGATCTTTTCCACTGGGGATTCTATCATAACAAAGGCACAAGAACGGGTGCATCCCTGGTCGGGTAAATATAAAACAGTCTCGCCATAAGCAGGGGAATGGATTTCAATGGCTCTGGCTGCAATGTCCAATACTGCCTGATGCCTGGTCAACCAGTCAGCTCCCAAAATAATATCCACGCTATCCAATCCTAAGATGAGAAGGGTGGTTCTAATTACCAGACTACCAAATTTTATAGGCACTTGCCTGTTGATTTGATAAGTGGCAACTCTGCCTCCTGGTGTTGAAATTGTAATGCCCCCATCGGTATGGTGAAAGGGCAACTGGCATTTGGCACTAAATTTGGCACTGATAAAACTATGCGATGCACCAGAATCAAATAGAATAATAGCAGGATAATTCAAAACTGTAAAGATACCAGTCATGACGGGTGCTCCCTCTGGAATGTCAGCCATCATGGTGAAATTCAGCCTGCCCTGCCTCACTTGCACCTTCTGCCTCTTGCCTTGATTCTGATTTGCATTCTGCCCCTGCCTCTGCTGGTTCCTGGGGCAATTCTTGGCATAATGCCCAGTGTTGCCACAAGTGAAGCACCTGTTGTCATTGGCTTGGCGGTACTGCTGCTGCTGATTATTCCGCTGTGCTGGAAATTGATTGCGGTTGGGTGCCTGCTGCTGCTGCTGAGGTCGGATTACCCATCGCCCTTGCTGCTGCTGGGGTCCCCTGCCCTGGGTGTCGGACACAATCCGGAAACGCTGTGGCTGAGCTGAGGGTCCTGCCACAGGGGTCTTCCTTTTCTTCTCTGCCTGCCTAGCTGTAATGCAGTCCTCTTGGGAGATAGCCATGTTGACCAACTCATTGTAGCTGTTGGCCCTGACGGTGTTGAGACGATCCCGGAGCTTAGTGCTGAGCCCCCTCCTGAATCTGTCCCTCTTCTTCTCATCTGTATCTGCATGATATCCCGCGTACTGGCACAAGTCATTAAAGGCCTGGGCATACTGCAACACTGTCCTGTTGCCCTGAGTGAGTGCCAAGAACTCATTGAGCTTCCTGTCCATGATCCCGGCTGGTATATGGTGTCCTCTAAAAGCTGCCTTAAACTCCCTCCACTCCACCTCTCGGTCCTCTGGCTGCATAGCAAGAAAGTGATCCCACCAAGTCCTTGCAGGTCCGCGAAGCTGTTGGGTGGCGAACCTGACTTTGGTGACCTCTGAGCAAACTCCATGGAGCAGTGGAAATTTGGACTCCACCACTCGCAGCCACACATCTGCGTCAAGTGGGTCTTCCGCCCTTGTGAACAGTGGAGGCTGGGTGCTGAGGAATTCCTGATAGGTGGCCGCCGCGGGGTGACGCTGGTGGTCTCCACCACCATAATGCTGGGGTGGTGGCTGACGTTGAGCCAGCTGCCTCAGGATCTCATTCTGCTGAGCCATGAGCTCCTGCAGAGTGGGAGGTGGGGGTGGTGGTGGAACGTGCTCGTTCTGGCCACGGCGCTGCCTCCCAGCCATCTGAAAAACCACATACTTACTTAACACCACAGTTCCAATTTCAAGATTTCAACACGGGGAAAAGTTAAAAACAGCATGAAAGATCTAACTTCAACAAAAGGGATTCTTTAAGAGGCATAAATTCTTCCTTCCAAATTAAACTGATAATAGCATTCCTCAACCAAGCCCCCAAGAGAGTTTAACATGATTACATCAATTTGTTCCAAAATGACTCAACCCTACCTAGCCTAGTACCCCAAGGGTGCAAAAGCTAAGCTAGCTGCGAGGAGTCCGACTGTCCGACTTCTAAACCTACCCTGGACACCTAGTGAGCGAACGAAGCAACACTGGACTCGGGGGAAGGTGGTCTTCCCGAGCCAGCAGTGTCTATACTGGAAGCAGACTCGTCTCCTCCCTCGATGTCAACGTCCTCGTCAGCCTCCCCACCATGGATCTCTTGGTGATGCATGTCTAGGTGCTCATTTGCTTCTGCCAGCTGCTGCTGAGTGTTGAGGAGCTGATCCTCTAGGACCTCAATGGTGTTCTCCCGGGTGCCCACTAGCTCCTCCAACTCATGAATCTCACCAGACAGCTGCTCCACTTGCAAATCTTTCTCTACCATTTCTTGAGACAAGTCGACCACAAGCTCCTCTCGGTTATCCAACGTGATCTTGGTGGCCTCCAGCAGTGCCATCAGATGGGACATGGCCTCACCGCGCATCACCTGCAGACGGTACAGAGCATTCATGCACCGTACTGTCAAGTGCGCAGTCTGTCCTGGGTAGATGGCCCAGATATCCTTAGCATGCTCCACCCGATCCTTCCACATTGGGTCGTCCTCCTTCTCAGCGGGGAACAAGCCAATGGGGTGGGTAGCCAGCTCCAAGGGATGAAATCCGCAGAAAGTAGTCAATCCGTGCAGCGCGATCGCCTCGATCGTGTCCTCCGCTCGGTATCCGAAGGACTCGGAGTCCAAGGAGCGCCATCCTGGCTGCAGGGGATGAGGCTCCAAGGTCATCCTCACCCTACAGCGAGGCACTCGATGCTTCTCGAATTGCTGCACCGCGTACTGAGGGGGTGTCGTGTATCCCGCCCCCTGAAGTACGTCCCACAAAATGCGGGGAAAGCCCTCTCGTGCAAGCCCGTCAGTGTGGGTCAGTGCATTTCCGTCATCGGAGGATCCGTGGGAAGTCATCTGTGTACGGTTAAGCGTAAGTAAAGAAAAAGAATTATAAAAAGAACAAGGAAAAATAAAACTCAGCCCTTTTCTAGTTAAGTAAAAAGGCACTAGGGACCTAGTTGGTTGTTATCTTGTTTTTAAGTCCTTTACTCAGTTGGCCATTTGCTTAATTATGAATGCATGCATGCTCGTCCTGAACGGCCTCACAACAGGATAAAAGGAATAGGGAGGAACTCCCATCCTGTAAAAGTGGCCTATAGGGCCTAATTACTTAGCCACCTAGCTACCCTTCTATTAACCTAAGGCTTCACGTCCTAGGTCTATCCTGCTCGTCCTACTATCTATCCAACTTGTTTCTATCAAGTTTTATTTAGAAAATTGATGGTATTTACATTTTATTGATTCCTCTGTGGTGGTACAAGCTCCGATACCAGCTGTGGCGGAACTGCCCGAATTATTCCGACTTAAGTGCCTAAGCCCTGCCTTAGAGGCTAGACCACACTTAAATGGGAATAACCCGTCAATCCCTCGGATCTAGTCCGACACGGCCACTGACAGGATCAAGTACCACAAGCTCACTCGATGGTGAGTCACAGAGCAAATACAATAAAGCATAAAACCATACATGCCACAATGTTAAATTATTACATCACCATCATCATCATCGGAGTTTTTGCAAAAGTACCCATCATTGTTCGAAGTGCAGCGGAATAAAACTAACGATAATTAAACGGAGAGATGGGGAAGCCTGTCCCATCACTCCTCATGCTCCTCCTCAGCCGAGGCAGGGTCCCACTCGACAGTCCAACCCGGTGGAAGGGTGGTCGGCCAAGTAATCCCAGCAACCATCTCCTCCAGAGAGCCTGTAAAAAATTATGCCACAAGCAAGGCTGAGTATACTAATACTCAGCTAGACTTACCCGGTGTGAGGAGTCTACTCCTCTACCTCTAGACATGCAGCTGTTTGGCTGTGGGGTTTGGTTGCCAAAAGCACTAGCTGAGTCTCTAAATCAAGATTTTAACTTAGTCAAAGTTAAGTGTGACTCTCTTAAGGCTAAAAGTGGACTATCTACTCATACATGGTAGCAAGCATTATTAACAATCAACATCTTATTTCAACTCATCATACTTCCACTTATTACTCAATGCAGTACAATGGATCAAGCAGTCTCATTAGCTGCGAGAAGCAGACGATTCGAATCGAGTTTTTATCCTTGCAAGGTAAACCTAAACACATGACATGCAGGGGCACTCCGTCCCCACACACATCAACCGTCCCCATCGATTCCCCGTCAGCAGAGAGGGGCTCACCGCCTTGGCGTACAATGCCTCACTGACCCCGACTGGCCGTCGTGCAGTGACCGCACTTGTACCCACCATAACCGGAATGGGAGACCTCGTCTCAGGTCGCGTGAGGAGGGCAATCTGCTGCCAGGTTCAATCAGGTACTAGGCTTACCGATTTACCATATTTCTCGGCATATGTTTAGTACGTTCAAACGCTTGACACAGGTATCCGCACGTAAATCCTTATTCCAATTTCATCTCGTAGACCACGCATCCCCATGGATCCGTGTCCACAGACCATCATTATTCTGTTATCAAAGTGGATACAATCAATTCCTGTCCTCGCGCGAGTGCTAGAAAAATCACTCGACTTCTACCGAGATCCCTGATTATTAAAGCAGCTACTCGACCTAGCATACTAGTATCCATCTCAAAAAGGATTCCTGAGATCATGCAACTAGGGTTTCAACCAACTCCTACACTTAAGTGCACAATACAAGCCTACAATCATTAAGTGTAGTAAAATAGCATATAAAACAGGTTATGCATAAACCGGGGCTTGCCTTCAAAAGTAGTGGCAGGCAGGTCCTCAGGTGCAGGCTCTGGTGCTGGGTCGGGGGCAACCTCCTGGGCAGCTCCTTGCTCCGGCACGAGGATGTACTCTCCGTCAGCAAGATTACAGTCTATCGAATGCAATGAACATGTATGTCATGATTATGCAAGATTTAAGAACATTAAGTTAAAGACACTAAGTTAAGAAGTAACTTAAGGTTTTCTTAGTTGTGCGGGGCTTCTAGTGGTATACATAGACTTTGACTTATTACCCTTTAAGCTTAGGTTTGGCTTTAGGATAACACAGATTGGTTTGGTATTGCTTGATATATTTTTGTGGACAGCAAATAAAGTTTTTAGGGACAACTTTTATTCATATCTTTCATTTCTCTTTCCTTAATTTCCATTTAGGGTTTCTAGGGTAGGTTTGAACTACAACAGAGTTTTAATAATTTCCAAAAATTTTGTAAAAATTACAGTGGTTTGTCACTAGCTATTTTAGCTTGTTTTAAGAATTTGAGGCTTAAAGTATAAAAGTTAGGCCTTAGACAAAAATAACAAAAATTAGGCAATAAGGGCCACTTCACACTACACCTCCTAGTTAGGGGTAGGTTCAGTCCTAAAGGTTATTTTTGTTGACATCCTCTGGTAATAATAGGTCTTTGTGCTAAAAATCACAGGAAACAAAGGGGTGGTTAATTAGCTATGATTTTCTCAAGTTTAATGTCAAAAAGGCACTTTCTACTACCTTATTATTTGAAAAATGTCAAACAGCAGATTTCATATTTTTCTTAGGTTCTTTCTAATAAAACAATAGTTATCCCAAGGGTGGGGGTGTTTTTACCTTGGGGTTATTTTTGTAGAATTTTTCTAAGTTTCCCTTGTTTTATTAAAATAAAAGAGATCTTGATCACTTTACACTAAAACAGGGTATGATGTATTTTTCTAGTGAACTATATTGAGTAAGTGACCTACAAAAATAGAGGTCCCCTCTGGTTCAATATTTATGTCACTTTTCCTATTTTTCTTAAACTTAAGCATGTTATGGAATAAGGGGTTAAAACTAACTTAATGTAATGGACAGAGGGGTTTAACATTTTTAAACAGGTTAGTAGGTGAATATAAACTTCTCCAAATTTTCCTAACCCTAGTCAAATAGCCCAACTATTTTTCTTACTATTATTTAGCTTTTGGCCAAAGTTAACATTAAATCAGAACTTTTAAGTTTTCCACAGCACCAAGGGGTTTTATATTTTTCCTAAATAGGGTACATTATTTAGAGTCTGGCAAAATTAGTTTGACCAAATTTGGATAAACCAAACAGAAGTTATGGGGTTTTAAAGTTTCTGTTTGAATTTAAATCAGGTTTTAATTAAGTTTTCCTGGAAATACAGTTTGCGCCGAGGTCCCTAGGTTTAAAACAATTCAAACCTCACAGATCTACCCTCGCGGCACTATTCACTTGAGTCTCTGACCTTTCACTTAACCCCCTGGGTTTCTCTCCCTCTCACCCGCAGTCCCTCCCTCAACTGAAACAGTAGCCACGGGAAAGAAAAGGGTGGCGCGGCTTACCGGCGGCGAGGGAGGTCCGGCGAAGGGTAGGGTTGGCTCGGGGAGGGTCTGACGATCACGTCGAGGTACGGCTTGTCGTCGGAGATGGCTGGAATCGCCCGGTCCACGTGAGCAGGCGGGCGAGCTCGTCGGCGGCGTGTGCTCCGGCCTATCCACGGCGGCATAGTTCAATCCAAGGGCATAGGGAGCTTCGTGGAGGTCTAAGGAGTCTGACCGTGCAAGGAATCGAAGAGAGGTGCACGGTGTACCTCGGTCCACGGTTGCCGGCGGTCGGTTGAAGTCCGGTGACCTTGGGCCGGCCTCTCCGGTGAAGCAGAGCCCGATTCCCCGCTAGGGGAGCTTCACGGAGACGTGCACAGTCTTCTCCGAGGGCTGGACGGGGTTGGGAATGGCTGAGCTGGCCGGTCTACGGTGGCAGGGGCTCGGGTGGCCGCGGGCACGTCGCGTATGGGCAGACGGCGGTGAACTGAGCTCCGGTGAGGCTTGAGCGCGTGCGGAGGGGTACGACCAAGGCTCCTGGGCGTTTTATAGCCGCGGACGCGGACCAGGGCACCGGCTTGGCTCGGGCGCGGCGCGGGGCGTGCTCGGGCGTGCTCTAGCGCGGCAGACAGCGTCGAACACGTGGCGGTTTGTTTCTTCCAGTGTTCAAATGTCGCCAGAGGTCGCAACCGTGCGAATCTTTGCAAAGGTCCGGCGCAGACCTCTTCCTGGCACCTAGGGCTGTCACTCAACTGTGAGACGCCGGGGCAGATACGGCCTAGGGAGGGAGATCTTCGGGTGCCAAATCAGGTGTGTCACACTGAGCACTTCGCGACAAAAGCCATGCCATGGCATGTCAAACGTCCGAGTCTCGAGCTCAACTTTTTCCAGTGGGTGCCCTAAGTGGTATTGCACATTTTTGGTATAGAACCCAAGTGGTTTTGGCGCCATTTTTAAAGTGAACACGGTTGATCTTTGATTTAGGGCTAAAATGGGACTTAGAGGGAATTAGAGAGCTCTAGCTCTCTCTCCACTTGGAGATTTGAAATGGGGTTTCCCTAGGGGCCTTTTTGTAATATTTCCCTCCCCTAATTGATGGTTATAATGTTGCTTAGGGTTTGGGTAAAGATTACCCATGTTTTGCACATTTGCTCACTCTCTTTCCCCTCTTATCCATGGTTTTGGGAGATAGGGTTTAAGAGAGGCCTAGGGTTCTTCCCCCCTCTCCCAAGGTGATAGTTGCACACAAATAGGGTAATGCCTTTGGTCATTCCCAACTCTTGGTAAAAACCTAGTTTCCAAAGCCCCTTACACTTTTGTTCCTTAAGTTCTTCCACATGTGATCATAGTCTTGAGTGCCAAGGTGTGCTCCAGCCAGGGTAACACCTGGGGTGTTACAACATGTCTTTAATTAAACAACAAAATGATCATATAGCAAAATTAGATGCTAAAATTGCTGAGCATAACTTAGAGAATGAAAAATTTAAATTTGCTAGAAGTATGCTCTATAGTGGGAGACGCCCTGGCATCAAGGATGGCATTGGCTTCCAAAGGGAAGACAATGTCAAACCTAATGCCCCTCCTAAGAAATTGTCAAACTTTGTTAAGGGCAAGGCTCCCATGCCTCAGGATAACGAGGGTTACATTTTGTACCCTGCCAGTTATCCCGAGAGCAAGATTAGGAGAATTCACTCTAGGAAGTCTCATTCTGGCCCAAATCATGCTTTCATGTATAAGGGTGAGACATCTAGTTCTAGGCAACCAACCCATGCTAAGTTGCCTAAGAAGAAAACTCCTAATGCATCAAATGATCATGACATTTCATTCAAAACTTTTGATGCATCATATGTGCTTACTAACAAATCCGGCAAGGTAGTTGCCAAGTTTGTTGGAGGCGAACACAAGGGCTCCAAGACTTGTGTTTGGGTACCCAAAGTTCTTGTTTCTAATGCCAAATGACCCAAAACCGTTTGGGTACCTAAAGTCAATAACTAAAATTGTTTTGTAGGTTTATGCATCCGGGGGCTCAAGTTGGATACTCGACAGCGGGTGCACAAACCATATGACAGGGGAGAAGAAGATGTTCTCCTCCTACGAGAAAAACCAAGATCCCCAACGAGCTATCACATTCGGGGATGGAAATCAAGGTTTGGTCAAAGGTCTTGGTAAAATAGCTATATCTCCTAACCATTCTATTTCCAATGTTTTTCTTGTAGATTCACTAGACTACAATTTGCTTTCCGTATGCCAATTATGTCAAATGGGCTACAACTGTCTATTTACCGATGTAGGTGTCACTGTCTTTAGAAGGAATGATGACTCAATAGCATTCAAGGGAGTGTTAGAGGGTCAGCTATACTTAGTAGATTTTGATAGAGCTGAACTCGACACTTGCTTGGTTGCTAAGACTAACTTGGGTTGGCTCTGGCACCGCCGACTAGCCCATGTTGGAATGAAGAATCTTCATAAGCTTCTAAAGGGAGAGCACATTTTAGGACTAACAAATGTTCATTTTGAGAAAGATAGGATTTGTAACGTATGCCAAGCCGGGAAGCAAGTTGGCACTCATCATCCACACAAGAACATCATGACAAGTGACAGGCCACTAGAGCTCCTACACATGGATTTATTCGGCCCGATCGCTTACATAAGCATCGGCGGGAGTAAGTACTGTCTGGTTATTGTGGATGATTATTCTCGCTTCACTTGGGTGTTCTTTTTGCAGGAAAAATCTCATACCCAAGAGACCTTAAAGGGATTCTTGAGACGGGCTCAAAATGAGTTCGACTTAAGGATCAAGAAAATTAGAAGCGACAATGGGACGGAGTTCAAGAACTCTCAAATTGAAAGCTTCCTTGAGGAGGAGGGCATCAAGCATGAGTTCTCTTCTCCCTACACTCCAGAACAATATGGTGTAGTGGAGAGGAAGAATCGAACTCTATTGGACATGGCAAGAACCATGCTTGATGAGTACAAGACACCGGATCGGTTTTGGGCCGAGGCGGTCCACACCGCCTGCTACGCCATCAACTGGTTATATCTACACCGAATCCTCAAGAAGACATCATACGAACTCCTAACCGGTAAAAAGCCCAACATTTCATATTTTAGAGTCTTTGGTAGCAAATGCTTTATTCTTGTTAAAAGAGGTAGAAAATCTAAATTTGCTCCTAAGACTGTAGAAGGCTTTTTACTAGGATATGATTCAAAAACAAGGGCATATAGAGTCTTTAACAAGTCCTCTGGACAAGTTGAAGTTTCTTGTGACGTTGTGTTTGATGAGACTAACGGCTCTCAAGTAGAGCAAGTTGATCTTGATGAGATAGGTATTGAAGAGGCTCCGTGCATCACGTTAAGGAACATGTCCATTGGGGATGTGTGTCCTAAGGAATCCGAAGAGCCTCCAAATGCACAAGATCAACCATCCTCCTCCACTCAAGCATCTCCACCAACTCAAAATGAGGATGAAGCTCAAGTTGATGAAGTAGAAGATCAAGCAAATGAGCCACCTCAAGATGACGGCAATGATCAAGGGGGAGATGCAAATGATCAAGACAAGGAGGATGAAGAGCAAAGGCCGCCACACCCAAGAGTCCACCAAGCAATCCAACGAGATCACCCCGTCGACACCATCCTCGGCGACATTCATAAAGGGGTAACCACTAGATCTCGTGTTGCACTATTTTGTGAGCATTACTCTTTTGTTTCCTCTATTGAGCCACACAGGGTAGAGGAAGCACTCCAAGATTCGGATTGGGTGGTGGCGATGCAAGAGGAGCTCAACAACTTCACTAGGAATGAGGTATGGCATTTGGTTCCACGTCCTAATCAAAATGTTGTAGGAACCAAATGGGTCTTCCGCAACAAGCAAGATGAGCATGGTGTGGTGACAAGGAACAAAGCTCGACTTGTGGCCAAGGGATACTCCCAAGTCGAAGGTTTGGATTTCGGTGAAACCTATGCACCCGTAGCTAGGCTTGAGTCAATTCGCATATTATTGGCCTATGCTACTTACCATGGCTTTAAGCTTTATCAAATGGACGTGAAAAGTGCCTTCCTCAACGGACCGATCAAGGAAGAGGTCTATGTTGAGCAACCTCCCGGCTTTGAAGACAGTGAGTACCCTAACCATGTCTATAAGCTCTCTAAGGCGCTTTATGGGCTCAAGCAAGCCCCAAGAGCATGGTATGAATGCCTTAGAGATTTCCTTATTGCTAATGGCTTCAAAGTCGGAAAGGCCGATCCTACTTTATTCACTAAAACTCTTGAAAATGACTTGTTTGTATGCCAAATTTATGTTGATGATATCATATTTGGGTCTACTAACGAGTCTACATGTGAAGAATTTAGTAGGATCATGACACAAAAGTTCGAGATGTCTATGATGGGGGAGTTGAAGTACTTCTTAGGATTTCAAGTGAAGCAACTCCAAGAGGGCACCTTCCTAAGCCAAACAAAGTATACTCAAGATATTCTAAGCAAGTTTGGGATGAAGGATGCCAAGCCCATCAAGACACCCATGGGAACCAATGGGCATCTCGACCTCGACACGGGAGGTAAGTCCGTGGATCAAAAGGTATACCGGTCGATGATAGGTTCTTTACTCTACTTATGTGCATCTCGACCGGATATTATGCTTTCCGTATGCATGTGTGCAAGATTCCAAGCCGACCCTAAGGAAGCTCACCTTACGGCCGTAAAACGAATCTTGAGATATTTGGCTTATACTCCTAAGTTTGGGCTTTGGTATCCTAGGGGATCCACATTTGATTTGATTGGTTATTCGGATGCCGATTGGGCGGGATGCAAAATCAATAGGAAGAGCACATCGGGGACTTGCCAGTTCTTGGGAAGATCCTTGGTGTCTTGGGCTTCAAAGAAGCAAAATTCGGTCGCTCTTTCCACCGCCGAAGCCGAGTACATTGCCGCATGCCATTGTTGCGCGCAATTGCTTTGGATGAGGCAAACCCTGCGGGACTACGGTTACAAATTAACCAAAGTCCCTTTGCTATGTGATAATGAGAGTGCAATCAAGATGGCGGATAATCCCGTCGAGCATAGCCGCACTAAACACATAGCCATTCGGTATCATTTTCTTAGGGATCACCAACAAAAGGGAGATATCGAGATTTCTTATATTAATACTAAAGATCAATTAGCCGATATCTTTACCAAGCCTCTTGATGAACAAACTTTTAACAAACTTAGGCATGAGCTCAATATTCTTGATTCGCGCAATTTCTTTTGCTAGATTGCACACATAGCTCATTTGTATACCTTTGATCATGTCTCTTTCATATGCTATGACTAATGTGTTTTCAAGTTCATTTCAAACCAAGTCATAGGTGTATTGAAAGGGAATTGGAGTCTTCGGCGAAGACCAAGGCTTCCACTCCATAACTCATCCCTCGTCGTCGCTCCGAGCCACTCTCCATCCTAGGGGGAGAAAGCAAAATGACTTCGTCTTTGGTATAATCTTAACTCATTTATTTATGACCAAAGGGGAAGAAAGTCCTTCAAGGGCTCTAATGATTCCGTTTTTGGCGATTCATGCCAAAGGGGGAGAGAGTATGAGCCCAAAGCAAAAGGACCGCACCACCACCAATTTCAAAAACTTAGTCTCTCAAAAGAGTATTTTCAATTAGTATCCTATTATGTTCAAAAGGGGGAGAAAGCAGTACTTCAAAAATGATTTATCAAAACCCTCTTGAACACTAAGAGGAGGATCTCATTTAGGGGGAGTTTTGTTTAGTCAAAGGAAAAGCATTTGAAACAGGGAGAGAAAATTTCAAATCTTGAAAATGCTTTGCAAAATCTTATTCATCTACCCTTGACTATTTGCAAAAGAACATTGAAAAGGTTTTACAAAAGAATTTGCAAAAACAAAACTTATGGTGCAAGCGTGGTCCAAAATGTTAAATAAGAAAGAAACAATCCATGCATATCTTGTAAGTATTAATATTGGCTCAATTCCAAGCAACCTTTGCACTTACATTATGCAAACTAGTTCAATTATGCACTTCTATATTTGCTTTGGTTTGTGTTGGCATCAATCACCAAAAAGGGGGAGATTGAAAGGGAATTAGGCTTTCACCTAGTTCCTAAATAATTTTGGTGGTTGAATTGCCCAACACAAATAATTGGACTAACTAGTTTGCTCTAAGTGTATAAGTTATACAGGTGCCAAAGGTTCACACTTAGCCAATAAAAAGACCAAGTATTGGGTTCAACCAAAGAGCAAAGGGACAACCGAAGGCACCTCTGGTCTGGCGCACCGGACTGTCCGGTGTGCCACCGGACATGTCCGGTGCACCAGAGGACTCCAACTCCGAACTGCTCACCTTCGGGAATTTCCAGAGGCAACTCCGCTATAATTCACCGGACTGTCCGGTGTACACCGGACATGTCCGGTGCTCCAAGGAAGAGCGGCCTCCGGAACTCGCCAGCCTCGGGTTTTCACTTCAGCTGCTCCGCTAAAATTCACCGGACTGTCCGGTGTAACGGCAGGGCAACGACTATTTCGGCGCCAACAGCTACCTGCGTCGCATTAAATGCGCGCGCTGCGCGCATAGAGGTCAGGCACGCCCATGCTGGCGCACCGGACAATCTACAGTGCATGTCCGGTGCGCCACCGGACTTCCAGGCGGGCCCAGAAGTCAGAGCTCCAACGGTCGACCCCAACGGCTTTTGGTGACGTGGCTGTTGCACCGGACATGTCCGGTGTGCACCGGACTGTCCGGTGCGCCATCGAACAGACAGCCCCACCAAACGGCTAGTTTGGTGGTTGGGGCTATAAATACCCCAACCACCCCACCATTCATTGCATCCAAGTTTTCCACTTCTCAACCACTTACAAGAGCTAGGCATTCAATTCTAGACACACCAAAGAGATCAAATCCTCTCCAATTCCACACAAGGCTTTAGTGATTAGCGAGAGAGATTTGCCGTGTTCTTTTGAGCTCTTGCGCTTGGATTGCTTCTTTTCTTTCTCACTTGTTCTTGTGATCAAAACTCCATTGTAATCAAGGCAAGAGGCACCAATTGTGTGGTGGCCCTTGCGGGGAAGTTTTGTTCCCAGTTTTGATTTGAGAAGAGAAGCTCACTCGGTCCGAGGGACCGTTTGAGAGAGGGAAGGGTTGAAAGAGACCCGGCCTTTATGGCCTCCTCAACGGGGAGTAGGTTTGCGAAAACCGAACCTCGGTAAAACAAATCCGCGTGTCACACTCTCCATTTGCTTGCGATTTGTTTTGCACCCTCTCTCGCGGACTCATTTTTATTTCTAACGCTAACCCGGCTTGTAGTTGTGTTTATATTTGTAAATTTCAGTTTTGCCCTATTCACCCCCCTCTAGGCGACTATCACCGGCCCCTCGGAAGGGTTCAACGGCCGCCTCAGGCCACCCGGGCTCCGCGCCTACTACTGATCAGGGGTTCGTAGGCTGGCCCTCGAAGGGTTCACAACCGCCTTAGACACAGAGCGAGGGATGACCCTGGGTACGTTCGATACATAACCAAGGCTCGAGCTACGCTCCCGAGGTACCCTAGGACATTTCCGAGACCAGCGGGAACGATCTTGTAACGGAATCCCATCAGAGGGAGGCATCGAGCCCTCGGACCCCTTCGAAAGGGGACCGGGTCCGGCAGATCACCCGCAGGTACTTTTGGAGCGTGCCTTCGAGCCTCTAGCCGACCCCTAACAAATGGGGCACGGGCATCCACTCGGATTACCCGTCAGCAGCTCACCGGAGACACCATGTTCAGCGCCCTCCAAGGGCAACATGGCGCTTTCCCCCCTCCTCCTTGCGGAAAGGCGACGCAGGGGCGTATGTAAAAAAGTCGAGTATGTCCTTGACTGTCCTCTCGCCCTGTGCAGAGGCTCGGGGACTACTCTCGCAAACCCGACTCCGACCAAACCGTTGACAGCATCAACATACCAGCCCGAGAACTTGGGACCCTACCGTGCACCCGGGCTACGGCCAGCTCGCATGAGGGAACAACCAGACCAGCCGAAGCATTGCGCAAGGCACTAAGACCTCGGAGGAGTCAAACCACTCCTCCGAGGCCTCGGGGGCTACACCCGGCGGGTGCGCTCGCGCGCACCCACCGGAACAAAACGCAACCGAGAAAGGCTGGTCCCCTTGCAAAAAAGTGCGACAAAGGCCTCTAAGCGAGTATTAACACTCCCTTCGAGGCTCGGGGGCTACTGTCGGGGACCATAATTAGGGGTACCCTCAAGACTCCTAAATCTCAGCTGGTAACCCCCATCAGCACAAAGCTGCAAAGGCCTGATGGGTGCGATTAAGTCAAGGATCGGTCCATTCGAGGGACGCGATCACGCCTCGCCCGAGCCCAGCCTCGGGCAAGGGCAGCCGACCCCGGAGGGTCTACGTCTCGCCCGAGGCCCCCCCTCCAGCAACGGACACACCTTCGGCTCGCCCGAGGCCCAGTCTTCACCAAGAAGCAACCTTGGCCAAATCGCCACGCCAACCAACCAAATCGCAGGGGCATTTAATGCAAAGGTGGCCTGACAACTTTATCCTGACGCACGCCCTCCAGTCGACAGAGCCGAAGTGACCGCAGTCACTTCGCCGCTCCACTGACCGGTCTGACAAGAAGACAACGCCGCCTGCGCCGCTCCGACTGCTGTGCCACTCGACAAAGTGAGGCTGACAGCAACCAAGTCCGGCCTCAGGCGCCATAGGGAACTCCGCTTCGCCCGACCCCAGGGCTCGGACTCGGGCTCAGCCCCGGAAGACGACGAACTCCGCTCCGCCCGACCCCAGGGCTCGGACTCGGGCTCAGCCCCGGAAGACGATGAACTCCGCTCCGCCCGACCCCAGGGCTCGGACTCGGGCTTAGCCCCGGAAGACGACGAACTCCGCTTCGCCCGACCCCAGGGCTCGGACTCGGGCTCAGCCCCGAAGGACGACGAACTCCGCTTCGCCCGACCCCAGGGCTCGGACTCAGCCCTGGCAACAGCCGACGGTCTACGCCTCGTCCGACCCGGGGGCTCGGACTCGACCTCGACCTTGGAAGACAGACTCGACCTCGACCTCGGAGGAGCCTCCACCTCGCCCAAACTAGGGCACAGACCGACCACGTCAACAAGAGGCGCCATCATTACCCTGCCCCAAGCTGACTCAGGCTACGGGGAACAAGACCGGCGTCCCATCTGGCTCGCTCCGCCAGACAAGTAATGATGGCGCCCCGCACGCTCTATGACGATGGCGGCTCTCAGCCCCCTTACGGAAGCAAGAGGACATCAGCAAGGACCCGACAGCCCCGACAGCTATCCTTCCGCCGGGCTCCAGCACTCCTCCGACGGCCACGACACCACACGAACCGGGTGCCAAAACCTCTCCGGCTGCCACGATGGCATGTACTTAGGGCGCTAGCTCTCCTCCGCTAGACACGTTAGCACGCTGCTACACCCCCCATTGTACACCTGGATCCTTTCCTTGCGCCTATAAAAGGAAGGACCAGGGCCCTCTTACGAGGGTTGGCCGCGCGGAGAAGGACGGGACGGCGCTCGCGTGAGGCCGCTCGCTCCCTCCCGCGTGGACGCTGTAACCCCCTACTGCAAGCGCACCCGACCTAGGCGCGGGACAAACACGAAGGCCGCGGGATTCCACCTCTCACGCCCGTCTCCCTCCGGCTGCCTCCCCCCTTCGCGCTCCGTCTCGCGCCGACCCATCTGGGCTGGGGCACGCGACGATAATTTACTCGTCGGTCCAGGGACCCCCCGGGTTCGAAACGCCGACAAGTATCAACGGTCGTCTCGCGTAATCTTTTCACAAATAACCCCTCACAGTTATTTTAAATTAATCTGCTGCACGTCTATAGATGGCCAAACGGCCCGGCACGGGCCAGACGCACGCGGGTCACAACTATGGCCTAGGTATGTCATGTCGGCCTGCTGACTGTGCCGAGCCAGTCTGTTAGCCCGTCGGTCCATTTGATTAAATCAGCGTAAAATGTTAAAAAACGGTGCAGGAGGTAATGTTTGAACCCATGCTCTAATGGAAGATGTTTTTAATATTGAATATAAATTGTATATATATGTATATACTTTTTTTGTAAAAAAAATATAATCGTGCCGGGCCGGGACAACACTACGGGCCGAGGCTACAACCCAAGCACGGCACGACGTTCTTGGCACTTGCAAGCATTATGTCGTTTCTGAGACCACATTGGCGCAATGAACTCCATGGTGTTTGAGGTTGCTGAATTGGATGGAGCAACAATGATTTGTCACACTAACAGTAAAATGAAAGGTAATTTGTTGGTTTTAAACGTTAGTAATTGCTACGAAGTAGCATAATTTATATGGAGCACATCCAGTTTTTTATTGATGCCTGACTTTAGCAATCACTCCATATTTTAATCTATCTTTTTTATAAGTTTGACTTCATGTGACTTATTTTAGAAACCTGAGCTCACAAACTTTCTCTTATTTGGTCCCTGTATGGTGGAATTATGTCTGTTGGAGATTTGTTATCAAATGCTAAGAGTCAAGAACAAGGCAACACAAAATATTAAATGTTAATGTCCTTCGTCCTTCGAAGCATTATTTCCCTTAGGATATAACGATCTTCGGACGAAGGTCATGAAGGACGTACCTTCATCATCACGGTTATAGGAAAATGAAAGATGAAACATATAAAACATGAAAGATAAACACAAATAAGCATATCATAATATCATTCATATATTATCATTATACAAACTTGAATATTTAAATATGATGTTTAATTACATTTATACCTTCAGCTTGATAGAAGGCAAAAATCCAAGTGTTGTGCGCGAGCGATTACAAGACAGCGTGAACAGTAGAGGGGCACTGTTCATCTATTTATAGGCACATGGCGCAGCCTGTGTGAAATTACATTTATGCCCTCCACAATCGATTACAGTCATGACACAAACTATCCAGGGTTTATTGGTCATTTCATCTTTAGGTCGGTTCACTCCTTCGTCTTGAGACAAGTCACTGTGCCGAAGCTTTATAGGTGATAGCTTCGGCCTTGCTTTTGAGAGGATCCGCTGAAGGTGTTTCTTTCTTCAGGATCTTCGGCTACGAAGCATACCCCCAACAGTAGCCCCTTAGCGGTGCTAGATCATTTTTTGTAACGAGCTTGATCCGTGAAAAAAGTCTCTTAGGCTTCGGGATGCCGAAGATCCGAAAAACACCTTCCCTGAGCTCGTTGCCGAGAAACGATTAAAATAATCCGAGCGCGAGGTGGCCCCGCCATGCAGCAGTTACACGTGTCCTGGCGATTCACCTTCTCGGGCTCTGTGGCCCACCGTTCAGTGGGTGCGAGCGGCTGTTTGTCCAGTGCGGAAGAGTTGATGATTTACCTTCCCGCCTGCGACACTATATAAATAGACGGGTAGGTGTGAAGTTACCACAACATTCATTGCTATTGCACTGTTTTGCTGCCAAAAATTTGACCATAGCCGAAGCTTGCTTACTGCATCGTCAACCGAAGCTATTCATTTTGCTCAAGCTTCGTAACAAGAAAGAGTTTCAGCAAAGTTAAAAAAATTTCAACTTCATCAAAAAACAAGAAATTCAATCATCAGATGGCTAGGGTACGCTCAACAGCTAGGGTTACTCACGATGGAGAGGAAGCCGAAGGTGCCGAAACTGCTCCAATCTCTGAAGTGATGCAACGGTCAGGGCTGGTAGTATCGGAGGATGCACCTGCCGCTGAAGCTGAGCAGGTTGATGCTGAGGAATTTGAATCTAAAGATAATTACAACGCCGTGCCATCTAAACCCAGTCACTTGGAGTTTGGGAAATCCACCGTTGCCGAAGGTGATATGTCTAAGCTGATGAAGCTGGGCTATTTCAGTGAAGCAAAAAAGGAGCTGGTTCGTTTTGGCTGAGAAGAGATTACTCCGAAGCCGGAAAAGGATGAAGTGGTAGTGTTCAAAAGCTTCTTTAAAGCAGGATTAAGATTTCCTTTGAATGGGATGATTGCTGATGTTTTGAAGAAGTTTGGAATTTATCTTCATCAACTAACTCCTAACGCCATCGTTAGGCTTAGTGTCTATATCTGGGCCCTCTGAAGCCAGGGGGTAGAACCATTTGCCGAAGGGCTTCTACCGAGTACATGAGCTTCATTATCAAACAAAAGCGAGAGAAGATGGGTTGCATGAAAACTTCGGCTGTTACAACTTTGCCTATCGCAAAAATACAAAGTTTCTAGTTATCAGCTATCGTACCAAGTGGCCAACTGGCTGGAAGACTGAATGGTTTTTGTTAGAAATATGCCCTAGAGATAATCATAGAGATGAGCATATTTCTTTGTATCCATGATATATATTGCTTAATTGAATATCCATGGAAGGCACCTTGTATTGATTAGCAATTATGTGAATTATTTGTGAGATTATTTACTTATATGGTTATTCTAAATGATGTCCCTAGTCAGAGTCGATGACTAGCACATGTATTAGTTGATGACTACATTTCACAAGTCATGAACATGGAGATGTTAAACTAATAATGTGGGAGCATGTATGACATGAGGCTGGACCGACCCAACGTGAGATATTGTAATATAGTTCTCTTTTTGCAACATGAATACTGTATCCTTAGACCTGAGATTGTCGCATGTTCTCAAGATGTGAATTGACTTACTTAGGGACTATCAAACGCTATCCCGTAACTGGGTAGTTATAAAGGTAGTTTTGGGTTTGTCAGGAAGCATGCTGTGAGGCATGGTCAGTCAAGATGGAATTTGTCCCTCTCTTTGTGAGAGAGATATCTCTAGGCCCCTCGAGTGATTGGATCAAGAAATGCATGGCCATGCTAGGGTTAATAGTTAACCATTGAAAGGATTCCAATTCACAGTGTCGAGAAAGAGAGGTCAGCTTAGAGCCAGACCAAATATCGTGAGACAAAGGGAACAACATGTACGTAATGTCGCAATGGTTCGTCTAATATGATCTTTACGTGCGCATAGGAGTTGACATGTCTTGCTAGAGGCCGCTGTCAATTATTGGGCCAAGTAAGAGTACTCGAGCTATGTCTATTTGTACGTGAACCTATAGGGTCACACACTTAAGGGGAAGGAAGCCTAACTCGGATTAGATCCAAAATTAGACTGGGCTTTAGGGTTAATGATGGGCCTCGGTGTCAGAAGCCCACCATAACACCTATATAATGAGGGGCGGGGGCGCGGTTAGGCTTAACCTAATTGGCCACCAGCAAACGAGCAGCCGCCGCTCACCTCTCGCCCTCGCCAAGCCCCCGTCGCGAACCTAGCAGTTCGGTACGCGGCGCTTCCTCCCTGTACGTGTGGATACCTCGGAGGTGCTACATCTGGAGCACTAGGACGAACCGTGCGAGGACGTGAAGGACGCCGACGACTGCACGGCACTGCTCGACGCGTTCGTCTACATCGAGACGTCTTCCGCTGCTCTGCGCGTCTAGTGGTAATTCCATGACCTATAACCGCAGTAGTTCTTGGTATTATGGGGTTGAAAATTTTGTTTTGCGCTAGCGTAGCCTCCCCGTAATCCTACAGTTTTACGTTAAAGTTGTTGAAGAAAAGGAGAAGCTGGTCCAAAGTCCACTGGAATTAATCTTCGAAGAAACCAGGCCCCAGTGCAACATGACACCAAAGAGTCCAAGCCAAATTGCACTGGGCGAATTTTGAGTTATTGCTGAGCATATTGGCACTAGGGATCTGGTGCAAGAATTCTTGGCTTTTAGAGTGTTCCCAACTTTGAAAGAGTGGGACATGCCGAAGCTCAAGAGAGAAAAGAAAAAGGGGGAACTTGTTCGGCTGCCCTATTATTATAAATTCAAGAAACATTTCAAAGTGTCTTGCCAAGAATGGTTAAACACAATTGAAGTTATGTGCAACGACATTCTTGGCAATTATTCTAAAAAGGAAGACCAACTGATGACTGCAACCTTCGACACTCGTCCGAAGTGAAGGTTAAACCGGGTAATGGATGCTCTGAACTTTGAGTATCCTGACTATGAGCGACTGGACCGAGGCGCCGAAGGGCAGAAGAGAAAGAGAGTTGCCAGCGTCCTGAATAAAGAAGATGCTAAATTGGTGAAGGATGATGAAGAAAAACTGAAAAAGAGAAGGCTGAGGACTGAGCCGAAGACAGATGCTACGAAGAAAACAAGGTTGCGGCTCCGAAGCAGAAGGCAACTGATATAGAAGAAGAAACTACTGCAACACCTTCTGCCACCGACATGGAGGAAATCTTATAGGTAATGACTGAATCTTTGCCTATCAAGCTAAGTCCACTGGGGCCGCATCTAACGAAGCTTTTTCAGAAGGAAAAGGATCCCTCGCTAACGAAGAAGGTAACCGGGCCGAAAAAACAAAGAATTGTTACAGTGACAGAAGTTATTGAAAGGACACCACCAACAGCTTCGGCTTCGAAGGCACCAATTGTTGAGAGCACAACAGCGACCGAAGCTGTACCTGCTGAAGCTGCAGCTGCCGAAGCTGCCACGGCCGAAGATGTACATTTAGAAAGCACAATTTCTAACATTGATAAGATACTTCTGGACATGGCCACAGAAGAAGCTGCCGCAGCCACTGAAGAAACTATGACTACAGTACCTGAGAAGGGGAAGAAGATAGCTGAAGATGCTTCGGAAGAGGAAATTTTCAACTTTCAAAACTTAGTTGGACAAGAGTTGACGAAGGCTGAGAAAGAAGAATTAAAAGAATATGCCATATCTTGTGGATATCAACCAGGGGCACTACTCTTCGGTGGTGTTGATGATGAAAAGTTAGGCTGCGTCCGAGATCAAACTAGAGCGAAGGTTATCGGTACTCTATCAAAGAGTATTGGTTTCCCGAAGCTTGAAACCGACATAAGCCGCTACCGACGACAACATCTTGTCGGTAGCTTATTTTATTCTAATTTCAAGGTAAAAACTTTTCTTCGATTTTTTATTGTTTTAAACAACAAAGGTGTTTTCTAACGAAGGTTACTTGTGCATAGAGTATGCTGTTGAGTAAAGCTTTAAGAATGCAACAAGATCTTGAAGATAAAAAACATGAAGTTATAATTGAGGGTTTAGAAAGTAAAATAAAAGATCGAGCAGCTGCACTTGAAAAGAAGGATTGCGAGCTTCAGACAACAGAAGGTTTATTGGCTGAAGCTGAAGCTAAAATTGCAAAGTTAAATACGGAGCTTCTCTCAAAGTCAGAAAGCTTCGAACAGGAAAAACAGAAGTTTAATGCAAAATTTGAGGCCGAGGTCGAGAAAAGTTCAAGTTTGCAAAAATCATTGACAGAGCTTCAAAATAAATGTCTGGAGTTCAGTAGCCGATGTGTACAACGGCTGAAGCAAATCTTCAATTCGGTTGGAGCCAGCTGTGAAGAATTTAGCCCTTCGACTGAAGACCTGCGAGGGGCCTTCGAACATATCGAGGGTGAAGTTGATGACCTTGATGAAATCATAGCCGGACATGGTGACTTCTGTGCCCTGGTAGCTTCTCGGGGCACAACTGTCGCCTTCCTAAAATCTGGTTGCACACATAGAAATATTGTTAATAGGCCTAATTTTAGTTTATCACCAGCAGATCTAGTTGATATTCTCAATCTTGCCCGAAGCATAGGAAACAGGTTTATAAAACTAATATGGACGAAGGGTGGACGAAGCATAGCTGGTGACGAAGCTCGAAGTCATCTTAAACCGGTAACAAAATCATACCTTGTGCTTACCTTTCCCTTTGAACTTGAATAATTGTTATAATACTTAAATATGTACAGGATGACGAAGCTGAGGAGCAAGTTGATGAAGCTGAAGAGCGCGAAGCCGAAGCTTAATAGATAATGACGAAGCTTGAATAGATAGCTGTGGAAAATACTCTAAGAATTCTTGTAATAACCTTTGTAAAGAATATTGTTACTTGGGAATTAAATTTTACTGTGTAAACTTTGTCCACACCTTGTAATATATTTTTAACTTTCCATCAACGTATGAAGTGCTTCGATGTGAACAACACTTGTACTTGCATTGATTTGCTTTGCTGTGGACGAAACTAGCATTTTTTGAGCCGAAGGCGAAAAACACCTTCCCTTCTTTTCGTACACAACGAAGCATAAAGCTGCTTCTTTTTCTCTTTTTGCCGAAGCCTTATTTTTAGAGCCAAAGCATCCGCCTGTGTCTATGTTATGATGATGATGATCCTATGTATGTCTAAATGAATGTTTATGAATGCAAATGTATGATGTAATGTGTCGTGCAAATGAATGTCCAAACACACATACCAAGCCACAACCATAGCCTTCATTCCCTTGGGAATGACCGAAGTCTCTTTGCCGCTTATTTTTCGGCTTTACCGCTTATTTTTCGGTGTATCAGCGCTGACTTTTCGCTGTAAGTTCTGCATCCTCTTAGGAACGTCTTTTGAACTTCTTCGCCTTCTATTTCGGCGGTATCACGTTGACTTTTCGCGCTTCGCCTTATATTTTGGCGGAATCAGCGTTGACTTTTCGCTGTAAGCTCTGCATTCCCTTTGGAACGACTTTTGAGCAGAAAACTTACGTTGCGCTCCCTTAGGAATGGCTTTTTGTAGCTTCGTCGTGCTCTGCATCCCCTTAGGGACAACTTTCGAGCTTCGTCGCTGTTTTTTCCTTTTTGCCTGCACTCGATGGTGCATGCTGAGTTTTTACATTTACATTTTTTGGGGGATTTTGCTCTTGTAGAGCTAAATAAGAAAAAGGGAAACTACATGCTATGGCCCCATTAAAAACCTTTCTCCCCCTTCGGAAAGGAAAATGGTGCCATAGGAAAAATAAAAAGATTACATCAGCTAAACATAATATCGCCGAAGCTCATCCGCATTCCAAGATCTAGGAATGTCGTTGCCGTTCATATCCTTCAATCTGTAAGAGCCGGGTCTTGACGAAGATACTACCAAAAAAGGTCCTTCCTACTTTAGCTGTAGCTTGCCTACTGTATCTGGGTTGGCCACTCTTCGAAGTACCAAGTGCCCTGGCTTAATGTTCTTTAGTCGAACTTTTCTGTCACGCCACTTTATTGTTTCGGCTTGATATTTATTGATGTTCTCCACTGCCTGAAGCCTGATCCCTTTCATAGCATATTTTGCCACAGAACAATCAACTTTGTCCTCTGCCGAAGCCATTGTTCTTATTGATCCTGCTTTAGCTTCTTCTGGGGTTATTGCTTCGTCACCAAACAGTAATTTGAATGGTGTAAAGCCTGTTGACCTTGATATTGTTGTGTTGTGGCTCCACACCACTTTGATCAATTCATCTGGCCACTTTCCTCTAGGCTGATTGAAGATTAACTTCATTATTCCCGTCATTATAATGCCATTAGCTCTTTCAACAAGTTCATTTGACTCCGGATGTCTGACCTATGCAAAATGAATCTTCGTGCCAATTTGTTCACAGAATTCTTTGAAAGCTTCAGCATCAAATTGTGTCCCGTTGTCCACAGTAATAGCCTTCGGCACTCCGAAGCGACAAACAATATTTTGCCAGAAAAAATTCTGGACAGTGACCGAAGTTATTATGGCTAAAGGCTTCGCCTCAATTCACTTGGAAAAATACTCTACCACCACCACAACATATTTTAGATTTCCTTGTGCTGGTGGAAGTGGGACTAGTAAATCGAGGCCCCACCTTTGCAACGGCCAAGTGGGTTGTATTAATTGAGTGAGAGATGAAGGTTGCTTCTGATCTCTTGCACATTTTTGACAGCCTTCGCACTTTTGGACTAATTCTGCCGCATCCGAAGCTGCCTTCGGCCAATAGAATCCTTGTCGGAAAACTTTTCCCAATAAGGGCCTAGATCCAATGTGAGATCCACACAGACCTGCATGTATCTCTTTCATTAATTCCATACCTTCGGTTCTTGATAAACATTTGAGGAGTGGTGAACAAACTCCATGTTTATACAATTCCCCTTCTATTACCACATATGGTCTTGTTCTTGCCTCCATTCTTTTGTTATAAGCTTCGTCATTTGAAAGACAATTGCCTTGAAGGAAAGATATTATTTCAGTTCTCCAGTCTTCACTGTGTACTGGAAAAATAGTAAGCACTGCTCTCTCCATGAGCTCAACCGAAGGTGCTTTTATTGCTTCAAAAAATACTTCGGAGGGAAGGGGAAGCCTCTGAGCCACTGATTTGGCTAGCAAATCTGCATGCTCATTTTCACCTCTTGGAATATTCTTGATGGAAAACCCTTCGAAGGAAGCTTCCAACCTTTGGACTGCATCCAGATATTTTCAAGCTTCGGATCTCGTGCCTTGCTGCTCTTATCCACATGGCCAGCAATGACTTGAGAGTCAGTCTTTAGGATGGCCCTTCTTATTCCCATTGCCCTCAGTTTCCGAAGCCCCAATAGAAGTGCTTCGTACTCAGCAATATTATTTGTGCAACTAAAATCCAGTTTGACTGCAAAACATGTTTTGACTCTTGAAGGTGCTACTAGAACTGCAGCTGCTCCTGCACCGAAGGTTCCCCAAGAACCATCGCAGAACACCTTCCAAGCTTCGGTATCCTTGCTTGTCCCTTCTTCGTGAGCCCCTGGCGTCCAATCAGCGATGAAGTCTGCTAGCGCCTGGGATTGAATTGAAGATCTATGCACGTAGTCAATGGTGAATTCATTGAGCTCTGCGGCGCACTTTCCAACCCTTCCAGTAGCTTCTCTGTTTCTCATAATATCCTTCAGAGGCTGTGACGAGGGAACAATTATATGGTAAGCTTGAAAATAATGCCGAAGCTTCCTGGAGGCCATTAATACAGCATATAACACTTTCTCCAATTCTGTGTAATTTTTCTTTGATAAGCTTAATACTTCGGAAACAAAATATACTGGAACTTGCTTTTTAGTTTGTCCTTCAAGCTTCTCCTGTACAAGCGCCGCACTTACTACAGAGTGCGAAGCTGCCACATACAATAGCAAAGGAGCCCCTGGCGTGGGTGGAGTTAACGTTGTTAGATCTATCAGGTATTGCTTCAGCTCTTCGAAGGCTTTCTGCTGAGCTGATCCCAATTGAAAGACTTTGGCTGATTTCAACACTTCGAAGAATGGTAAATTTCTCTCTGCTGATCTAGATATGAATCGATTCAAAGATGCCAATCTTCCTGTCAGCCATTGAGCCCCCTTCTTTGTGCTTGGCGGCTCCATCCGAAGAATAGCTTCGATTTTGTTCGGATTAGCTTCGATCCCCTTTGTTGAAACTAAACAACCAAGGAATTTTCCTTTCTTTACTCCGAAGACACATTTTTCTGGATTTAATTTGAGGTCAGCTTGCCTAAAATTAGCAAATGTTTCCTGTAGATCAGCATTGTGATTTTCCTGCTTCGTGCTCTTTACTATGATATCATCAACATATGTTAGCACATTTCTGCCTATCTGAGAATGAAGGACTTTGGGTGTCATTCTACTGAAGCTTCCTCCAGCATTCTTGAGCCCCTCAGGCATCCGAAGGTAACAATATGTACCACTGGGGGTTATGAAGCTGGTTTTTGGCTCATCTTCCTTCTTCATCCAGATTTGATGGTAGCCTGAATAACAATCTAGTAGACTCATGAGCTCTGACGAACCTGCTGCATCCACTAGAGAATCTATTCTTGGTAATGGGAACTCATCCTTTGGACAAGCCTTATTAAGATCAGTAAAATCAATGCACATTCTCCATTTACCATTGGCCTTCTTCACCATAACAGTGTTAGCTAGCCATTCCAGGTATTTTACTTTGATGACTCCAGCATTAAGAAGTCTTTTTACTTCATTCCGAGCACCTTAGGCCTTGTCATCAAACATTTTTCGAAGCCTCTGTTTTCTGGGTCTGAAGGATGGATCGACATTGAGCGAATGTTCAATGACGTCTCTGTTGACACCACAGAGATCGTTGGCTGACCATGCAAAAACATCTTTGTTGTTGAATAAAAACCTTAACAAGGTTTTCTCCTGCTCTTCAGATAGTTGAGATCCCAGCAATACCTTTTGCTCTGCTATGTCTTCACATAGAAGCATGGGCTTCGGCTGATCAGCCGAAGCAGCCTTCTCCCTTCTGTACTTATACTGTTCACAAGCTTCGGCTCCATCTATATTATGGATTGCTTTTGAATCTGTCTAGTTTCCTTCAGCCTTTCTGGCAGCTTCCTGACTTCCGTGAATAGCAATAGGCCCTTGATCCGAAGGTATCTTCATGCATAGATATGCTGGATGAAGAATTGCTTCAAAAGCATTGAGTGTCCCATGACCAATGATTGCATTATAAGGATACTCCATGTCGACAATATCAAACACAACTTGCTCAGTCCTTGTATTGTTGACAAATCCGAAGGTCACTAGCATCGTGATCTTGCCAAGTGCTACGATCTGCCTTCCTCCGAAGCCACAAAGAGGGTGTGTAGCATCATGAATCGTATCCTCTGGCTCGGTTCCCGGCTCGGTTCATATGACGGGCCATACGACGGGCGCCGTTCTCTGCTCGGTTCCGGGCCCCGACTACCATCACCAAGTACTCGGGGGAGACAAGGCCGGAGCTGTGGCTTGCGGACTACCGGCTGGCATGCCAGCCGGGAGGAACGGACGAAGACAATCTCATCATCCGCAACCTCCCCCTGTTCCTCTCCGACGCTGCCCGGGCCTGGCTAGAGCATCTGCCTCCTGCGCAGATTTCCAACTGGGACGACCTGGTCAAGACTTTCGCTGGGAACTTCCAGGGCACGTACGTGCGCCCTAGGAACTCCTGGGATCTTCGAAGCTGCCGCCAGCAGCCAGGGGAGTCCCTGCGAGAATACATCCGACAGTTTTCAAAGTAGCGCACCGAGCTGCCCAACATCACCGACTCGGATGTCATCGGGGCGTTCCTCACCGGCACCACGTGCCGGGACCTGGTGAGCAAACTGGGGCGCAAGACTCCCACCAAGGCAAGCGAATTGATGGACATCACCACCAACTTCGCCTCTGGTCAGGAGGCGATCGAAGCCATCTTCCGGAAGGACAAGCAGCCTCAGGGACGACAGCGGGAAGACGTCCCCGAGGCGTCCGCCCAGCGTGGCACGAAGAAGAAGGCCAAGAAGAAGGCGCAAGCAAAGCGCGACGCCGCTGACGTGGATCTCGTCGCTGCTGTTGAGCACAGGAACCCCCGGAAGCCTCCTAGAGGGGCCAACCTGTTTGATAAGATGCTCAAGGAGTCGTGCCCCTATCACCAGGGTCCCGTCAAGCACACCCTTGAGGAATGCGTCATGCTTCGGCGCTACTTCCATAAGGCTAGGCCCCCGGCGAGAGATGGCAAAGGCCAAGACGACAACAAGAAAGAGGGCGACAAGGAAGAGGAGTTCCCTGAGGTTCACGGCTGCTTCATGATCTACGATGGGCAAGTGGCGAATGCCTCGGCTCGGCACCGCAAGCAGGAGCGCCGAGAGGTCTGCTCGGTAAAGGTGGCGGCGCCAGTCTACCTAGACTGGTCCGACAAGCCCATCACCTTCGACCAAGGCGACCACCCCGACTGTGTGCCGAGTCTAGGAAGGTACCCGCTCGTTGTCGATCCTGTCATTGGCAACGCTAGGCTCACCAAGGTCCTCATGGACGGAGGCAACAACCTCAACATCATCTACGCCGAGACCCTCGGGCTCTTGGAGATCGATCTGTCCACGATCCGGGCCGGTGCGGCGCCCTTTCACGGGATCGTCCCTAGAAAGCGCGTCCACCCCCTTGGGCAACTCGATTTGCCCGTCTGCTTCGGGACTCCCTCCAACTTCCGCAGGGAAACCCTCATGTTCGAGGTGGTCGGGTTCCGAGGGACCTACCAAGCGGTGCTGGGGAGACCGTGCTATGCCAAGTTCATGGCCGTCCCCAACTACACGTACCTCAAGCTCAAGATGTCAGGCCCCAACGGGGTCATCACCGTTGGATCCACGTACCGCCACGCGTACAAATGCGACGTGGAATGCGTGGAGTACGCCGAGGCCCTCATCGCCGACCTAGAGTGCCTCTCCAAGGAGGTGCCTGATGCGAAGCGCCACGCCGGCAACTTCGAACCGGCTGAGGCGGTTAAGTCCATCGCCCTCGACCCCAGCAACGACGCCTGCAAGCAAGTCCGAATCGGCTCCGAGCTCGACCCCAAATAGGTAGCAGTGCTCGTCGACTTTCTCCGCGCAAACGCCAAAACCTTTGCGTGGAGTCCCTCGAACATGCCCGACATACCGAGGGATGTCGCCGAGCACTCACTGGACATCCGAGCCGGTGCCCGACCCGTGAATCAGCATCTGTGCCGTTTCGACGAAGAAAAGCGCAGGGCCATAGGCGAGGAGATCCACAAGCTGATGGCTGCAGGGTTCATCAAAGAGGTATTCCATCCCGAATGGTTAGCTAACCCTATGCTTGTGAAAAATAAAGGTGGGAAGTGGAGGATGTGCGTAGACTACACTGGTCTAAACAAAGCATGTCCGAAGGTTCCCTACCCTCTGCCTCGCATCGATCAAATTGTGGACTTCACTGCTGGGTGCGAAACCCTGTCATTCCTCGACGCCTATTCAGGTTATCACCAAATCAAGATGAAAGAGTCCGACCAGCTCGCGACTTCTTTCATCACACCTTTTGGCATGTACTGTTATACTACTATGCCATTTGGCTTGAGGAATGCAGGTGCAACATACCAAAGGTGCATGAACCACGTGTTCGGGGAGCACATCAGCTGAACGGTCGAGGCTTACGTCGATGACATCGTTGTCAAGACGAGGAAAGCCTCCGACCTCCTCTTTGACCTTGAAACGACATTCAAGTGTCTGAGAGCGAAGGGCATGAAGCTCAATCCCGAGAAGTGTGTCTTCGGAGTCCCTCGAGGCATGCTCCTGGGGTTCATCGTCTCCGAGCGAGGCATCGAGACCAACATGGGGCCTATCAAAGGTTTGAAAGGAGTACAAAGGGTCATGGGATGCCTTGCGGCTCTGAGCCGCTTCATCTTGCGCCTTGGCGAAAAAGTCCTACCCTTGTACCGCCTCTTAAGGAAGGCCGAGCGCTTCACTTGGACCCCCGAGGCCGAGGAAGCCCTCGGAAACTTAAAGGCACTCCTTACAAATGCGCCCATCTTGGTGCCCCCCGCTGCGGGAGAAGCCCTCTTGATCTACGTAGCCGCAACCACTCAGGTGGTCAGCGCCGCGATCGTAGTCGAGAGACGAGAAGAAGGGCATGCACTACTCGTCCAGAGGCCGGTTTACTTCATCAGTGAGGTGCTATCCGAGACCAAGATCCGCTACCCACAAATCCAGAAGCTACTTTACGCAGTAATTCTGACGCGGCGAAAATTGCGACACTACTTCGAGTCTCATCCGGTGACTATGGTGTCATCCTTCCCCCTGGGGGAGATCATCCAGTGCCAAGAGGCCTCGGGTAGGATAGCAAAGTGGGCAGTGGAGCTCATGGGCGAAACACTCTCATTCGTCCCTCGGAAGGCCATAAAGTCCCAAGTCTTGGCGGATTTCTTGGCTGAATGGGTTGACACCCAATTGCCAACAGCTCCGATCCAACCCAAACTTTGGACCATGTACTTCGATGGGTCGCTGATGAAAACGGGAGCAGGTGCTGGCCTGCTCTTCATCTCACCCCTCGGGAAACATGTGCGCTACGTGCTGCGCCTCCATTTTCCAGCATCAAACAACGTGACCGAGTATGTGGCTTTGGTTAATGGGCTGCACATCGCCGTCGAGCTAGGGGTTCGGTGCCTCGACGCTCATGGCGACTCGCAGCTTGTCATCGACCAAGTCATGAAGAACTCCCACTGCCGCGACCCGAAGATGGAGGCCTACTGCGACGAAGTTCGGCGCCTAGAAGACAAGTTCTACAAGCTGGAGCTCAACCACATCGCTCGACGGTACAACAAGACTGCGGCCGAGCTGGCGAAAATAGCCTCGGGGCAGACAAAGGTTCCCCTAGACGTTTTCTCCAGAGACATACATCAACCCTCCGTCAAGATCGACGACACGCCCGAGCCCGAGGAAGCCTCGACCCAGCCCGAGGTACCCTCGGCCGCCGAGGGTGAAGCCTTGCGCATCGAGGGGGAGCGAAATGGGGTCACGCCAAACACGAACTGGCAGACCCCGTACCTACAATATCTCCTCCGAGGAGAGCTGCCCCTCGACAAGGTCGAAGCTCGGTGACTGGCTCGGCGCGCCAAGTCGTTCATTTTACTGGGTGATGAGAAAGAGCTCTACCACCGCAGCCCCTCGGGCATTCTCCAACGATGCATATCCGTCGCCGAAGGACAAGAGCTGTTATGAGAGATACACTCGGGGGCTTGCGGTCACCACGCAGCACCTCGAGCCCTCGTGGGAAACGCCTTCCGACAAGGTTTCTACTGGCCGATCACGGTGGCCGACGCCACTAGGATTGTACGCTCTTGCCAAGGGTGTCAATTCTACGCGAGATAGACGCACCTGTTCGCTCAGGCCCTGCAAACAATACCCATCACCTGGCCGTTTGCAGTGTGGGGTCTGGACCTCGTCGGTACCTTGCAAAAGGCACCCGGGGGCTTCTCGCACCTGCTGGTCGCCATCAACAAATTCTCCAAGTGGATCGAGGTCCGACCCTTAACCAGCATCAAGTCCGAGGAGGCAGTGGCGTTCTTCACCAACATCATCCATCGCTTTGGGGCCCCAAACTCCATCATCACCGACAACGGCACACAGTTCACTGGGAAGAAGTTCCTGGACTTCTGCGAGGACCACCACATCCGTGTGGACTGGGCTGCCGTAGCTCACCCCATGACGAATGGGCAGGTGGAGCAGGCCAACGGTATGATTCTACATGGACTTAAACCGAGGATCTACAACGACCTCAACAAGTTTGGCAAGCGGTGGATGAAAGAGCTACCCTTGGTGGTCTGGATTCTGAGGACGACGCCGAGCCGAGCCGTGGGTTTCTCGCCGTTCTTTCTAGTCTATGGGGCCGAGGCTATCTTACCCACAGACTCAGAATACGGTTCCCCGAGGACAAAGGCGTACGACGACGGAGGTAACCAGACCAGCCGAGAAGATTCATTGGACCAGCTGGAAGAGGCTCAGGACGTGGCCTTACTACACTCGGCACGGTATCAGCAGTCTCTGCGACGCTACCACGCCCGAAGGGTTCGGTCCCGAGACTTCCAGGTGGGAGACCTGGTACTTTGGCAGCGACAAGACGCCCGAGGGCGCCACAAGCTCACTCCTCCCTAGGAAGGGCCGTTCATCATCGCCAAGATTTTGAAGCCCGGAACATACAAGCTGGCCAACGATCAGGGTGAGGTCTACAGCAACGCTTGGAACATCCAACAACTACGTCGCTTTTACCATTAAGATGTTTCAAGTCATTCATATACCTCGTTTTTTCTTTACATACATAAATAAAGTCTAACCGTCAAGGAAGGATCAACCTTGCCTCGGCAAAGCCCGACCCTCCCTCGGGGGCTAGAAGGGGGGGACCCCCTCTGCGTCAAAATTTTCCTCGGAAAACTTTTCTGCTAGAACGACTTTCGCAGTTTTCTACTGCTTCGATAGTGGGGTCCTAAAAACAACGAGAGTACACGTAAGCGGCAAGGCCGATTGAGCCGAGGGACTCCTACGCCTCCGGGATACGGATACCTCACTCATCACCTTCCGCGAAAAAGTAACTCGCGCTCGAACGAGGGACTCTACTGCCGAACAAGTCCTAACGCTTGAAAACTTTTCTGCCAGAACGACTTTCGTGCCGTTTCGACTGCTTCGATAGCAGAACCCTAAAAACGAAGAGAGTACACGTCAGCGGCAAGGCCGACCGAGCTGAGGGACTCCTACGCCTCCGGGATACGGATACCTCACTCATCACCTTCCGCGAAAAGTAACTCTGCTACCAAACAAGTCCTAACACACGAAACAAGAGGAAAGAAAACACAGCTTTATAATCCAGCGTTAAAATGTTTAGGCCCCAGCGGCCGCGAAAAACATACGCATACTTCAGACAAACTGTTCAAAAAAGGTTCGGACATCGGCAGGTGGAGAAGCAGCACCCTCGGCGACGTTTCCACCCTCGGCAGATCCTGGCCCAGCCTCGGACGGCGACTCGGGCGGAAGGATCTCCACCTCGAAGGAGGACGCCAGCACCGCGCTTGGGCCCTCACGACCAGGTTCTCCGCAAGGGTTCTGGCCCGAGAAGACACCCCGGCTAGCCGCTCCGTAGCCTCAGCTGGCTGTCCCCCGAGGACCTCAGCCCGGCTCCCAGCCTCAGCGACGTGACTCTGGGATTGGTCCCGCTCGCGGACGACCTAGCCAAGCTCCAGCCGCTGCTGCTGCACCTCCTCGGCCTGGGAAGCCACATGCTCCTGGGCCGACAAAGCCTCTTTTCGAGCTGACTCTGCCTCTGTCCACGCCGACGCCGCTGCCTCCGGCTTCAGCTCATCGCAGAGCGGCCGAGGGTTCTAAAACTTAGCAAGAGAAGCCTTGAGCGGCAAGGCCGACCGAGCCGAGGAACTCCTACGCCTCCGGGATACGGATACCTCACTTGTCACCTTCCGCGCAAAGCAACTCACGCTCGATTAAGTGGCTCAGCTAGCCGACAGGCGAGTCCTAGTGCTCGAAATGAGGAAGAAACACGACATCGTGCTCAAATGCCCAAATGTTCAGGCCTCAGCGGCCACAATGAACAAACACCCATGTTCAGGGTACCATTACAAACGGGACTCCGGTTCCATTCCTGCGAGTATGAACAACCTCCACACCAGAGGGCCTGCAGGATAACAAACTCCAGGTGGTTCGCCGGTAACCACTGCACCAACAGCGCGACAACGACCTCCGTCTCGGGCGGCAAGACAGCTGCAGCGATGGCGCCAGGGCAAACGCTGCTGCTGAAAGGCCCTTGTTCACGTCCCCTCATGGGAGACGAGAACCAGCCATTAAAGCCAAAGAGCCGGAGGTCCGGAGCGTAGGTGGCGCTGATGGTCTCGTTGGCGGAGAAACCTCCTCTGGCGACCACCACCTCAGCACCGACGACAGCGGCCACCTGCCCACCAACACCGCACCAGCGAGCGGCAGCCGCCCCAAAGCGCACCAGCAGGTCCTCACTCCCGCTCTCGCCACAAGAACGAGAACGGGACCGTCCCAGAACACGAGTACGACCCTCGCAGCGTACGACGTGTTGTGCGACCCCCCGGTGCAGCCGGTGATCGTCGCTCGGGCGAAGGACGGACAGTTGCACCCTGGCCGGGCAGCAGCAGTTCGCCTTCCCCCGCATGGCTGGAGGACGCCTCCTCCGCAGCGCTACCAGCGCCACAGGCGGCGAACGCCCTTTTCCCCCGATCACTGAGGGAAGGAGCGGGCCGCTACCCGCGCGGAGGCAGGCCCCAACTCGGTGCGCCCCCTCCCCAGCCCGGATGATGAAGATCCTTGAAGCTGAGGGCGGGGCAGAGGCCGCAGCCGGCTCGCTTCTCCCCACCACAAGGCTGATGATCATCCCTACGGATGACCATTGGTGAGGGAATGCAGCCGGGCTGCGTGATGAAAATCCTTGAAGCCGAGCGATGGCTGAAGGGTGCCAACCCCCGCGAGGTCGCGATCCTCCAACAGCAGCAAGACAAAGGCAACGCGAATGCTCCCCATCTAGGGGCTCGGAAGGTGGAAGGGCACGATGCATGAGGAGGGTGCGAAGGCATGGCTACTGCCCGAGAGATCAACCCCTTTTTAAAGGCGGCTCTCCCCACTCGTATCCCCAAGCGCCATGGGCAAAGTCTTCACCGACGCGCTCCAGGGTCCTCCCCCTACGACACGGGGGCTGAGTCCCACACGTCATGCAAGCTGACCCGAAACGAAAGAAGCCAAACCGCCGCACGCGGAGCATGTAACCGCCCCACGGTTACAAGCACTCCTCCACCCTCGCCGAAACCAGCGGTTGAAAGGACGGACCGCCATACAGGTGGCATGGAACCGCACCGCGGTGGCGCACCCCTTCGGCTTCGTCGCATCCGGCATGGAGGCCCAGGCCCACACGTCATGTAACCGGCGCGCCGGTTACTATGTGCAAGAAATCGTACCGCCACTTGCGCCAATGTCGCGCCTTCTCGACTGCGGATATGGTGCCGCGACTCGAGGCAGCCCTGCGCATAACCCAACAGTGCCAATCGAGCACAACGATCACGGGTCAGTCAGCCGCGGGAGGAGGCGCGACGGTTGATGTGGCCAAAAGTGGGCCCGCAGTAATTGTAGCAGCAGACGAGCGGAAGCAACGGTCGAATCGCCTGCAGGCTCGCGTCCCCTCTTGGAGCGGCAGGAGAGCCTTCTCCCGCGGCATGAATACGGCGTGCCCATGGTCTGTTCCTCGAATGGCTTGAGAACGCGCAACGGCCACCCCACGAATCGCCCGTCCCGTCGCATTAACTCCTCGGCAGGGCAAGCGACACCTTTGGTAGGCGAAGCGGGTGTCGTTTCACCTCCGTCATGATGACCGCGTCAAAAAAGGTGCGCCGCACTATTTAAATTCATATCCTTTTCCTCTTCCTCTTTCTCTCTCTTGCTACAGGGACCGGGAAAGGGGATATTTCGGAAAGGGATCCTTCTCCACGAAGCAAGTGGGCTCCGAGCCCATTACTGATCAGGGGTTCGAAGGCTGGCCCCTCAGAAGGGTTCGACAGCCGCCCCAGAGCACTCGGGCTCAAAGCCTATTACTGATCAGGGCTTCGAAGGCTGGCCCCTCGGAAGGGTTCGACAGCCGCCCCAGAGCGCGTAGAGTGAGGGATTACTCTGGGTACGTCTGTTACATGGCCGAGGCTTGGGCTGCGCTCCCGAGGTACCCTAGGACATTTCTGAGACCAACAGGAGCGATTTTGTAACGGAATCCCACTAGAGGGAGGCATCGAGCCCTCGGGCCCTATCGAACGGGTCCGGGTCCGGCAAATCACCTGCAGGTACTTTTGGAGCGCGCCTCTGGGCCACTAGCCGACCCTTATCAAACGGGGCATGGGCGTCCACTCGGATCACCCATTAGCAACTCACTGGAGACACCATGTTTGGCGCCCTCCGAGGGCAACATGGCGCTTTCCCCCCCTTCCTCCTTGCAAGGGGCGTATAATAAAAGTCGAGACAGTCCTTGATCGTCCTCTCGCTCCGTGCAGAGGCTCGGGGGCTGCTCTCGCAACCCGGCTACGACCAAACCGTTGACAGCGTCAACAAACCAGCCTAAAAACTCTGAACCTGACCATGCACCCGAGCTACGACCAGGCCGCATGAGGGAACAACAAGGCCGGCCAAGGCATCACGAAAGGCATTAAGACCTCAGAGGAGTCAAACCACTCCTCCGAGGCCTCGGGGGCTACACCCGGCGGGTGCGCTCGGGCGCACCCACCAGAACAAAGTATAACCGAGAAAGGCTGGTCCCCTCGCAAAAAGTGCGGTAAAGCCTCCAAGCGAGTACCAACGCTCCCTTCGAGGCTCGGGGGCTACTATCGAGTACCGTAATTAGGGGTACCCCCAACACTCCTTAACACGGATGGTAACAACCCTCAGCACAAACCGCAAAGACTGATGGGCACGATTCATGTCAAGGCTTCGTCTACCCAAGGGACGCAATCTCGCCTCGCCCGAGCCAAGCCTCGGGCGGGAACTGTAGTCCTGGACGAAGTTACGTCTCGCCCGAGGGCCTCCTCAGGCAGTGGGCGCACCCTCGGCACGCCCGAGGCCCAGCTTGGGCAGGCTTCGTCAAGAAGCAACCTTGGCCAAATCGCCTCTCCAACCGACTGTATCGCAGGCGCATTCAATGCGAGGATCGCCTGACACCTTATCCTGACACGCGCGCCTTAGTCGGCAAGGTCGAAGTGACCGCAGTCACTTCTCCCTTTCACTGACCGATCTGACAGGAAAACAACGCCGCTCACCCCGCTCCGACTGCTGTGCCAGCCATCCGGGCAAGGCTGACAACAGCAAGTTCAACCTCGGGCGCAACAGGAAGCTCCGCCTCGCCCGACCTTAGGCCTCGGCCTCGGGAGGAGGTCTCCGCCTCGCCCGACCCCAAGACTCAGCCTCAGCCTCGGCCTCGGGAGGAATCACGTCCTCGCCCGACCCTAGCCTCGGCCTCAGGAGAAGTCTCCGCCTCGCCCGACCTTGGGCTCGGACCGACCGCTCCACAAGGGATACATCATTACTGTAACACCCCTGGTGTTACTATAACTAAAACTTGAGCATGACATCATAGCATTGGCATTGCATATGTTTGACACACCTAGAGTGCATTCACTAGGCAAAAATTTCAAACAAGTTGTATTGTTTTAATGTTTTGCAAATAGGACCCTGGATAGGAAGCTTTACCCTAAATAGGGATTAAAGGGGTAAAACTTAACCCAAGTTGAGAAAACCTAAAAGCTTTAGGGTAAAGGTCATAAAATGACCCCAAAAATAAAGTTGAATCACATTTATACCCCTGGGATACCAGAAACCCTAATTGGAACCCTGGTAAACCCTAAAACCAAACCCTAGGGGCTTATGTGCAAAATTAGTCCACTTTTGGGCTAAAGTGCAAAAACCAAGCCAAATAAGTATTTTAAGTCAATTGGTTCACAAATATGTGGACTTGAAAGCCAAACCCTAAGTTTTGGACTTAAATGCAAAATGGACCTCATTTGAGTTCTATACTAAGTCTGAAATTCAGTGTTGAAGGCTCCACTTTGGGGCTTTGTAACTTTCAAAGCATAGGGTTTTTGCCCTAGGTCACCACACCAAATTTGTAAACCAATCATAGGAGAACAACTTTGTTTAAGGATTCAAGCCATGATCCTATGAGAATATTGGAGATAATTAAACCTGAAGATTGGCTGTCAGGCTGATTCAGTCAGAAGTTCAGTGCAACAGAGCTAACTTTGGACTTGAATTAAACCTTGATCTAGTGCTCAAATAGGTTTAATCCCTATAGTCGATTTGTAGCTGGTACATAGAACTACAACTTTGATGCAGAGACTTAGACTTGTTGCCACATGAAATTGGAAGAAAAACCCCCTGCAAATCGCTCTGTCAGACTGTCTGAACAAGCTTGACGCCGGTAACCTCTCCGCCGTGATTCACGTCGCCGGCGTCATGATTCGCGCTCGGGTAAGTGGATAACTTCGCGGCGTCAAAAGATAGTCGTCACCGCCGAGCTGGAAGCCACCCCGATCGGCCACGGCACCCCTCCCCTTTGCTCACCGCCGTAGATAAAGCCGCTCGCCGCCGTCGTGCCATCTCTATGCCCGCCGCGTGTCCGAGCCTTTCCACGGCACCGCCGTAATTCCCTACTGCCGTCCCATCATCACCGATGAGCCCGCCATGGCTAGGGACACGTAACCGCGCGCGCCAGGCTTCTTCCCCGTCTCCGGCCGCCAACACATCGCGGTCAAATTGAGAGCCACCGCCCCCGGAGTCTATAAATCCAGTGCACCGTCAGCTTCGTTATGTATTCGAGCATCTAGCGCACCCTTCTGCACCTCAAATCCTCCACCAGAAAGCTTCAATTCGAGATTTCCCCCAAAACGCTCAGGAACACCGCACAACTTGACCTCGCCGTGGTCAGCCCGATTCAGGTCCAATCTCACCCTCGGTTTCCTTGTTTCAACATCCTTGCTTGCTCTTGATGCTCACCGACCCGTTAAATCGAACTAGACCACTCCCAATCCGCGGGAACGTGTACTCCCGTGCTCGGTTTCCGCCGTGCACGTGGACCGATCGTTCTCGGGGTGTTCGGGTCAAATTAGTGTGCGTTCCAAGGCCGTCGTAGGTCAGTGAAGCCTCATAGATAGTTAGCTTGAGCAATCTTCGCCGGCCATGGCCGGTACAGACCTTGTCCGTGATGAACGAACAACGCGCCGTGGTCAGGGGCATTCGCGGGGAAGAGATAGAAACTGGAGGGCCTTTCTGCGAAGTGTCAGCGACTCCTGAAAATAGTGTTTATGCTCATTTCAGATTAGCCAGAACACCAAGGACCTTTCTGCAAAGTCACCAGAGCGCGCGGGCGCGGGCGCCCTTTTTCCTCTGGTGTTGGGCCGTTTGAGTTAGAATTGGCCCAATACTGTTACACTTTTTCCTTTTTCTTTTTCAGTGGAGCTTTAAAAATATGTAGAAAATTACAGAAAAATCCTAAAAATATGAGACCAATTTTCCTAGGCTCCTTATTTTCCCTAGAATTTAGTAAAAATAGTTTTGTGATTTTTAGTGGAAGTAAGAAATTTTAGGGTATTTGAAATAGTTAAAAGTATTGGTTATAGATTTTTAGAAAATAATTGATAAGCCCAAAAATGCCCAAACTTTTTATGGGAACTTAAAACAATATTTAGAAGCCTTGGGTAAAGTTTGAATTGATTTGAACCTTGTTTGATCACCAAAACCCAAAACACCCCCCTGCCCTATGAACTCCTTTATCGACTCCGGAAACCCTAAGTTCCCGGAATTCCGTGAAGGAAAGTTGTATTCAAGACATAGATAATAAGTTTATAATATCTTTGCATCCTCATGAGCATCCCATGGCATCCATTCTTATACACATGTATGGTTATGATTAGAACGTGAAGAAGAGATAGAAGTCACCGAAGACAGGACACCACCACCTTCGGATTCGCAAGCAGGCAACTGCTTCTACTTCGATATCTGTGGATCCGAACCCGAATCACCTGTAAACGAAGGCAAGCCCCGGTGCATTAGCCACCTCCCTTGATATTTTAAAATCTTTCTCACTTGCTTGATGCATTAGGTGATAGGAGTTGATTGATAAAACAATTCCTGCATTACCTTCCTTGAATTTGATTACCTTCCTTGATCACCTGTTTTACAAAAGATTTTTTATGCTTAGCTTTGCTTTAGAAAAACAAAAGGTTGGTTTTCACAAAATATGATGTGGCAAAAGTGGGTGGGATGTTTTCAAAAATAAAATTTGATGGTGGATCCATCAAGGCCTTGATGGGTTCAACATCGGAAAAGATGTACCTCTGCCAGGTACCAAACTTTGGGTTTGAAATGATTAAGCTGAGACCGGGCGGGTGACTTGCACGAGAAGAGAGTCTCGGTGTAGTGTCTCCGTCTGAGTCGATTAAGGACCTTGTCGATGTAGGCTTGATGATCGAGGACCCTTTAACTGGTCACATGCCTCGTCATGAGTAAGCCTTGCCTCGGGCAGACTAAGGCCGGAATAAGATAACACGAAATGGCGTGGAGCAGTGGCGAGAGTAGCGTGTACCCTCCGTGGCAAGAGGCTGGACGGTGGTGTATCTGTGCTCTCGGTTTGCATGAACCTGATCCGGTCTTAAGAACCCCGGTGGCGGGTTGACATATGCAAGGGTTAAGTGCTAATATGTCGTGTGATTGGAGATCCTCAGCTGAGTATAATCGATTCGGATCGCCGTACCTTCGCGGTTATGAAGACTTGGTCACTGCCCTACACGTAGCATTCCACTAAAGACGATGGGCTTTTGTTAAGAAATTGGCTAGTGCAGGACCAGTGATTGAACTAGGGTAGAAAGAACTCTAGTTACAGGTAACTCTACTTAACTTGACAAATAAAATTGGATTTTTAAGGATCCACTTTAGTAAGCATTTCTGCAAAACAGAGTCTTTGATTATTGAAAAGCCTTACCTTGACTCCCATACAACCAGCATACCCTTGAGAGTCTTTTCTTTAGTCGGGTAAGACTTGCTGAGTAATTCCATACTCAGGGTTTATCCCTTCGTTGTTTTTAGGTGAGGAAGTAGCAGACTTTTGCTGCTTCTGTGCCAAGGTGGTTCCCAAAGAAGAAAAACAAGACTGAAGTGCGGGAGGACTCGGTCCTCCACATAGGATCTTTTGCTTATAACTTATCGGGAGGAGTTTGTGCCTCCCTTGGTTTGTATAATATTACTACTCTGCACTCACTTTTAGTTCTGGTCTGTAATAAAATAACTCAAGCTTGCTTTTGAAATAAATGTAAGTTATGTAATTCGCTTCCGCATTTCTTTATCTCCGATGTTCTGTAATGTCTGCAAGACGGGTGAGACGTTCCTGGTGAGGTAAGGAAAGATACCGAGCTTGTCAAGTGACTTAGGAACATCTACAGGGTGTCTGATGTCTGTTAGACAAGGACAACTGTAGGTGGGCCTAATTACTTGGGAGGTTCCGTCACAGCTGGTATCAGAGCGTAGCCCTTCTTTGCAGATATTTTGAGGCATCTTCAAAAGGATTTTCAAAGGTCTTACCTAAAAACTCTTTTCTCTTCTTACCTAAGTATTCTGAAGAGTCTATCTTAAAGACCAGATAGGAAGAGTGCAATGTATAGAAGGTTGAATCGACTAAGGTTGATTCTGTACTTACACATGCATCATGCTAAGAATTCTACTAATAACATTTTCCCCCTTAAAAAGATGCCGCCACGCACCAGACTAACGGCACGCAAGTCTACGGGACCAATTGGGGTGCCTCGGCATCAATTGGCTCCCCGACATGAAAGCAGCAGCAGTGGAAGTAATGACCCCATCGGAGACCTTGAAGCCCGAGTGAGTCGACTTCAAGCAGCGCTTCAACACAGGACCAATGCTTGGGTCGCCGACGGAGATAGAATCAATGAACTGAGAAGGGACATCTGACATCTGCAGGATCAGCTCGCTGATCGAGACTTAGCACTTGACTGGGCCGTACAGTCTCGTTTGCTAATATGTGCTAAGGAAGCAAGGGCTCAGGCCCGAATTAAAGAACTTAGCTCGACTGTCGATGACCTGCAGGTTTACTGCAATACGTTGCATGAGGAAGTCCATATACTATACTCACAATTACACCCTAGTGAGCCTGCACATCCTGCTGAGGCAGAAGCCGGACCATCTCACGTTGCGGGACGTGCACTGGGTGGGGAGTTAGACCTTTTTGAGCCTCCTCCTTCTTTGAGGTTGGTTGATGTCTGGACTCCCACACCTGACGATGAGGCCGCCAAGAGTAATGGAAAGCAGGAATAATGGTGTAATAAAGGTAGAGTAGTGTATTGTAGGGTGTACTGTTGTATAGTAGGTTGAGCTTTTGTATAATGGGTAATGTATCCTGTTATGTAATATCGAGTCTGTATCATTACTTTTTATAGTAATGTAAAATGGAAGGTTCTCTCTGGCACATTATGTTTACTTCAAATGTTCTTTGCCACAGATGCCGACCAGAACTCGAGGACAAGACGCAGCAGGAACTTCCGAGGGAAGGGATGTTACCCCAAACCCACCTCCGGTTCCTCCCACGTTAGCCGAGGCGATTGCCGCCTTGGTGAATGCCACCGCAGACAATACCCGCTTCCTTAGGGAAATGGCGGGTCAGCAGCAATTCCAGCAGCAGGCAGGAAGAGGTTATCCGCAAGGCCCCCGGGAGACCACCTATCTGGACTTCTCTGAAACCCGTCCACCCCTATTCGTCAAAGCTGAAGATCCCCTTGAAGCGGATGAGTGGATTCGGGTTATTGAACAAAAGTTTGGTCTTCTCCGTTGCTCAGAGACGCAGAAGCCGTTGTTCGCAGCACAACAACTCCGTGGTCCTGCCAGTACCTGGTGGGGAAATTTTGTGGCTATTCAACCTGTCAACCATCAAGTCACCTGGGAAGAGTTTAAAGCAGCCTTCCGTGAGCACTACATACCCGAAGGAGTGCTGCATATGAAACAAGAGGAATTTATGAAGTTAAAACAAGGGGTAGATACCGTCACTCAATATCTCAACAAGTTTAATCACCTGTCGCAGTATGCCATCGACCAGGTGAATACTGATTTAAAGAAGAAGAACTGTTTTATGCGGGGTTTAAATGATCGGCTACAGAGAAAGATGGCCACATGCATAGATCTCACGTATGGAAAGGCTGTCAGCACAGCCTTATCTGTTGAAGCAAAATATGCAAATTCTGGGAAGAATAAGGGATTTGGTGGTGAGAGGCCTAATCAGGGCTAGGCGAAGAAGCAACGGTTTGTGATCCGACCTTCAGGCCAAAATCGTACTTTTTCTCGTCCACCCTCATTCCCCTTCAAACAACCTATCATTATTCGCCCCAACAATACCCCCACTACCCCAAATCAGCCGGGTGTCCCAGGCACTCGATTCCCTGCCTTGCCTAGTTCTTCAACTGGGTGTTTTAATTGCGGCAAGTCGGGACACTTCATCAAAGACTGCCCATATCCTAGGCAAAATCAATCAAATGCTTCGCAAGGATCTGGGAAATCAGCTCAGCCCAAAGGAAATGCTATGGGGAAAAATACAAAGAAGACGGGGCGTGTATATTACACCCAAGTGGCTACTACACCGGAAGGAGAGCCGGTGATGATGGGTACGTTTCCCGTGGCCAGTCACCCAGCAATTATTCTTTTTGATTCTAGTGCTTCACATACATTCATTAGCAAGAAATTTGTGGAGCAACATCGCATTACATACCATGAATCAAAGGAGGGATTTAAAATTCATTCACCTGGGGGACACATTTTTACTAAAGAAGTGGCCTATGGAGTGCCAGTAACAATGGCCGGACGGAACTTTCCTGCTAACATGATTGTTCTAAAAGGCCAGGATATAGATGTAATCTTGGGTATGAATTGGTTAACCCAACACAAGGCAATTCTCAACACTGAACTCAGAACCGTCAGGTTGAGCTATAATCAAGAAGAGATTCTTTTGACTCTCCCCGTAACCAATCCAGCCAAAGCTTCTGGTAGAGTATATGAAGCCATTGTACCGGAGATCAAGAACATTCCGGTAGTATGTGAATTTCCAGATGTATTTCCGGAAGATTTGCCTGGACTGCCCCCTGAAAGAGATGTAGAATTCGTAATTGAGCTAAAGCCCGGTACGGCTCCCATCTCCCGAAGATCGTACCGTATGCCCCCTAATGAGTTGGCGGAATTGAAAATTCAATTACAAGATCTACTGAATAAGGGATTCATCCGGCCAAGCTCGTCCCCATGGGGTTGCCCCGCCATTTTTGTTAAGAAGAAGGATCAAACCTTGCGAATGTGTGTGGATTATCGACCCCTGAATGAGGTCACCATCAAGAATAAGTACCCTCTTCCAAGGATCGACATCTTATTTGATCAACTGACTGGGGCGAGGGTATTTTCCAAAATTGATCTCAGGTCGGGCTATCATCAAATCCGTATTCGGCCCGAGGATATACCGAAGACCGCGTTTACTACGCGGTATGGATTGTTTGAATACCTAGTAATGTCTTTCGGGCTCACAAATGCTCCTGCCCACTTCACCTATTTGATGAACTCGGTATTCATGCCCGAGTTGGACAAATTCGTGGTAGTCTTCATCGACGATATCTTGATATATTCTAAGAATGAAGAGGACCATGCTCAGCATTTACGGATTGTATTGACGCGCCTCAGGGAACATCAGCTATATGCCAAGTTCAGCAAGTGCGCGTTCTGGTTGGAAGAAATTCAATTTTTGGGGCACGTGTTATCGGCCAAAGGAATTGCGGTAGATCCTAGCAAGGTCAAAGATATTCTGGAGTGGAAACCCCCAACAACTGTTCACCAAGTCCGGAGTTTTCTTGGACTAGCTGGGTATTATCGCAGATTCATACCAGATTTTTCTAAGCTTGTGAAGCCAATCACAAGTTTATTAAAGAATGACATTAAGTTCAATTGGTCTTCTAAGTGTAATGAAGCCTTTGAGCAACTGAAGACATTATTCACCACTGCTCCGGTATTGGCTCAACCGGACATCACTAAGCCTTTTGATGTATATTGTGATGCATCTAGCAGTGGGCTCGACTGTGTACTGATGCAAGAGGGCCGAGTAATTGCGTATGCTTCAAGGCAGTTGCGCCGACATGAGGAGCATTATCCAACTCATGATCTGGAGCTAGCTGCTGTGGTTCATGCCCTGAAGATTTGGCGTCACTATCTGCTGGGAAATATCTGTCACATATATACAGATCATAAAAGTTTGAAGTATATCTTCACCCAGTCAGAGTTAAATATGAGGCAAAGACGATGGCTTGAGCTCATTAAAGACTATGAACTGGAGATCCATTATCACCCAGACAAAGCAAATGTGGTGGCAGATGCGTTGAGTCGTAAGACTTCCTGCCACTGTCTTATGGCGAAGACCTCCGAGAACACTTTGTGTCAGGAAATGGAAAAGCTAAACCTGGGGATCATCCAACAAGGGACTCTAAATCAGCTAAAGCTTGAGTCAATCATTTTGCAAAGAATAATTGATGCCCAAAAGGATAATCTGGGTATGAAGCACATACGAGAGAAGATAAGGGCTGGAGTAGCCAAGTGTTTCAAGGAAGACGATCGAGGTGTGATATGGTTTAAAAACCGCATAGTAGTGCCAAAGAACGAAGAACTCCGCCAGCAAATTCTTGATGAAGCACATCTTAGTCGTTATTCTATTCATCCCGGAAGCACTAAGATGTATCAAGATTTAAAGCAACATTACTGGTGGACAAAGATGAAGATTGAAATTGCACGCTATGTGGCTAAGTGTGACACTTGCAGACGTGTCAAGGCCATACACATGAAAACTGCTGGTCCATTACAATCTTTGCCAATCCCAACATGGAAATGGGAAGACATCAGCATGGACTTTATTGTGGGATTGCCCAGGACCGCAAAAGGGTATGACTCTATTTGGGTTATCATTGATCGACTCACAAAGATCGCCCACTTCCTCCCTGTCAAAGTAAAATATCCCGTCATTACCTATGCGGAATTGTACATCGCCCGTATTCTCAGTTTGCATGGTGTTCCAAAGACTATAGTGTCAGATCGTGGACCACAATTTGTATCCAAATTCTGGGAAGAACTTCATAAATCCCTGGGTACTAAGTTACTCCACAGTTCGGCCTATCATCCTCAAACCAGTGGACAGACTGAGAGAGTGAACCAAATACTTGAAGATATGCTGCGGGCATGTGTTCTGGACTTCTCACCAAAATGGGATGAATGTTTACCTTTGGCGGAGTTTTCATACAATAACAGTTATCAAGAAAGTATCAAGATGGCACCCTTTGAAGCTTTATATGGACGTCGGTGTCGAACTCCGCTAAATTGGTCTGAACCTGGAGAAAGATGCTTCTTTAGGCCTGATATGGTGAAAGAGGCCGAGGATAAGGTTCAGAAAATTATTTATAATATGAAGAAGGCACAAGCTCGTCAGAAGAGTTATGCAGACACACGGCGAATGCCCTTATATTTCCTGGAAGGAGACTATGTTTACCTGAAGGTCTCACCAATGAAAGGTGTATCGCGTTTTGGGGTTAAAGGAAAACTTGCACCCAGGTACATTGGTCCATTCCTGGTGCTTGAGCAATGTGGACCAGTGGCATACCGACTTCAGCTCCCCGAAACATTGTCTGCTGTGCATAATGTGTTCCACGTGTCACAATTGAAGAAGTGTCTTCGGGTTCCTGATCGAACCGTTGAAGTGACTGATGTTGTCCTGGAACCAGATTTAACATACTCGGAACATCCTATTCGAGTTCTGGATCAAAAGGACAGGGTTACCCGGAGAAAAACTCTCAAGTTTTATAAGATACAGTGGAACCAGCATTCTGAAGATGAGGCTACATGGGAAACCCAAGACTTTTTAGATAAGAATTTCCCAGGCTTTTTAGCCTCATGTAAATTGTAAAACCTGTATAACTGTGTAATAGAGAAGTGACCCCCACACCACCCCTGCCTTGTACCAAAACTTAAGAAATAAAAATGTGATGTGTTTTCTTTACCATTACCTACCCTAGGATTTTTAATCTCGGGACGAGATTCTTTTATGGGGGGAAGGATGTAACACCCCTGGTGTTACTATAACTAAAACTTGAGCATGACATCATAGCATTGGCATTGCATATGTTTGACACACCTAGAGTGCATTCACTAGGCAAAAATTTCAAACAAGTTGTATTGTTTTAATGTTTTGCAAATAGGACCCTGGATAGGAAGCTTTACCCTAAATAGGGATTAAAGGGGTAAAACTTAACCCAAGTTGAGAAAACCTAAAAGCTTTAGGGTAAAGGTCATAAAATGACCCCAAAAATAAAGTTGAATCACATTTATACCCCTGGGATACCAGAAACCCTAATTGGAACCCTGGTAAACCCTAAAACCAAACCCTAGGGGCTTATGTGCAAAATTAGTCCACTTTTGGGCTAAAGTGCAAAAACCAAGCCAAATAAGTATTTTAAGTCAATTGGTTCACAAATATGTGGACTTGAAAGCCAAACCCTAAGTTTTGGACTTAAATGCAAAATGGACCTCATTTGAGTTCTATACTAAGTCTGAAATTCAGTGTTGAAGGCTCCACTTTGGGGCTTTGTAACTTTCAAAGCATAGGGTTTTTGCCCTAGGTCACCACACCAAATTTGTAAACCAATCATAGGAGAACAACTTTGTTTAAGGATTCAAGCCATGATCCTATGAGAATATTGGAGATAATTAAACCTGAAGATTGGCTGTCAGGCTGATTCAGTCAGAAGTTCAGTGCAACAGAGCTAACTTTGGACTTGAATTAAACCTTGATCCAGTGCTCAAATAGGTTTAATCCCTATAGTCGATTTGTAGCTGGTACATAGAACTACAACTTTGATGCAGAGACTTAGACTTGTTGCCACATGAAATTGGAAGAAAAACCCCCTGCAAATCGCTCTGTCAGACTGTCTGAACAAGCTCCTCGATGGTACAGTGCACTGATAAGGACGCCAGCTTGGACAGCTCGACGCCGGTAACCTCTCCGCCGTGATTCACGTCGCCGGCGTCACGATTCACGCTCAGGTAAGTGGATAACTTCGCGGCGTCAAAAGATAGTCGTCACCGCCGAGCTGGAAGCCACCCCGATCGCCCACGGCACCCCTCCCCTTTGCTCACCGCCGTAGATAAAGCCGCTCGTCGCCGTCGTGCCATCTCTATGCCCGCCGCGTGTCCGAGCCTTTCCACGGCACCGCCGTAATTCCCTACTGCCGTCCCATCATCGCCGATGAGCCCGCCACGGCTAGGGACACGTAACCGCGCGCGCCAGGCTTCTTCCCCGTCTCCGGCCGCCAACACATCGCGGTCAAATTGAGAGCCACCGCCCCCGGAGTCTATAAATCCAGTGCACCGTCAGCTTCGTTATGTATTCGAGCATCTAGCGCACCCTTCTGCACCTCAAATCCTCCACCAGAAAGCTTCAATTCGAGATTTCCCCCAAAACGCTCAGGAACACCGCACAACTTGACCTCGCCGTGGTCAGCCCGATTCAGGTCCAATCTCACCCTCGGTTTCCTTGTTTCAACATCCTTGCTTGCTCTTGATGCTCACCGACCCGTTAAATCGAACTAGACCACTCCCAATCCGCGGGAACGTGTACTCCCGTGCTCGGTTTCCGCCGTGCACGTGGACCGATCGTTCTCGGGGTGTTCGGGTCAAATTAGTGTGTGTTCCAAGGCCGTCGTAGGTCAGTGAAGCCTCATAGATAGTTAGCTTGAGCAATCTTCGCCGGCCATGGCCGGTACAGACCTTGTCCGTGATGAACGAACAACGCGCCGTGGTCAGGGGCATTCGCGGGGAAGAGATAGAAACTGGAGGGCCTTTCTGCGAAGTGTCAGCGACTCCTGAAAATAGTGTTTATGCTCATTTCAGATTAGCCAGAACACCAAGGACCTTTCTGCAAAGTCACCAGAGCACGCGGGCGCGGGCGCCCTTTTTCCTCTGGTGTTGGGCCGTTTGAGTTAGAATTGGCCCAATACTGTTACACTTTTTCCTTTTTCTTTTTCAGTGGAGCTTTAAAAATATGTAGAAAATTACAGAAAAATCCTAAAAATATGAGACCAATTTTCCTAGGCTCCTTATTTTCCCTAGAATTTAGTAAAAATAGTTTTGTGATTTTTAGTGGAAGTAAGAAATTTTAGGGTATTTGAAATAGTTAAAAGTATTGGTTATAGATTTTTAGAAAATAATTGATAAGCCCAAAAATGCCCAAACTTTTTATGGGAACTTAAAACAATATTTAGAAGCCTTGGGTAAAGTTTGAATTGATTTGAACCTTGTTTGATCACCAAAACCCAAAACACCCCCCTGCCCTATGAACTCCTTTACCGACTCCGGAAACCCTAAGTTCCCGGAATTCCGTGAAGGAAAGTTGTATTCAAGACATAGATAATAAGTTTATAATATCTTTGCATCCTCATGAGCATCCCATGGCATCCATTCTTATACACATGTATGGTTATGATTAGAACGTGAAGAAGAGATAGAAGTCACCGAAGACAGGACACCACCACCTTCGGATTCGCAAGCAGGCAACTGCTTCTACTTCGATATCTGTGGATCCGAACCCGAATCACCTGTAAACGAAGGCAAGCCCCGGTGCATTAGCCACCTCCCTTGATATTTTAAAATCTTTCTCACTTGCTTGATGCATTAGGTGATAGGAGTTGATTGATAAAACAATTCCTGCATTACCTTCCTTGAATTTGATTACCTTCCTTGATCACCGGTTTTACAAAAGATTTTTGATGCTTAGCTTTGCTTTAGAAAAACAAAAGGTTGGTTTTCACAAAATATGATGTGGCAAAAGTGGGTGGGATGTTTTCGAAAATAAAATTTGATGGTGGATCCATCAAGGCCTTGATGGGTTCAACATCGGAAAAGATGTACCTCTGCCAGGTACCAAACTTTGGGTTTGAAATGATTAAGCTGAGACCGGGCGGGTGACTTGCACGAGAAGAGAGTCTCGGTGTAGTGTCTCCGTCTGAGTCGATTAAGGACCTTGTCGATGTAGGCTTGATGATCGAGGACCCTTTAACTGGTCACATGCCTCGTCATGGGTAAGCCTTGCCTCGGGCAGACTAAGGCCGGAATAAGATAACACGAAATGGGCGTGGAGCGCTGGCGAGAGTAGCGTGTACCCTCCGTGGCAAGAGGCTGGACGGTGGTGTATCTGTGCTCTCGGTTTGCGTGAACCTGATCCGGTCTTAAGAACCCCGGTGGCGGGTTGACATATGCAAGGGTTAAGTGCTACATATGTCGTGTGATTGGAGATCCTCAGCTGAGTATAATCGATTCGGATCGCCGTACCTTCGCGGTTATGAAGACTTGGTCACTGCCCTACACGTAGCATTCCACTAAAGACGATGGGCTTTTGTTAAGAAATTGGCTAGTGCAGGACCAGTGATTGAACTAGGGTAGAAAGAACTCTAGTTACAGGTAACTCTACTTAACTTGACAAATAAAATTGGATTTTTAAGGATCCACTTTAGTAAGCATTTCTGCAAAACAGAGTCTTTGATTATTGAAAAGCCTTACCTTGACTCCCATACAACCAGCATACCCTTGAGAGTCTTTTCTTTAGTCGGGTAAGACTTGCTGAGTAATTCCATACTCAGGGTTTATCCCTTCGTTGTTTTTAGGTGAGGAAGTAGCAGACTTTTGCTGCTTCTGTGCCAAGGTGGTTCCCAAAGAAGAAAAACAAGACTGAAGTGCGGGAGGACTCGGTCCTCCACATAGGATCTTTTGCTTATAACTTATCGGGAGGAGTTTGTGCCTCCCTTGGTTTGTATAATATTACTACTCTGCACTCACTTTTAGTTCTGGTCTGTAATAAAATAACTCAAGCTTGCTTTTGAAATAAATGTAAGTTATGTAATTCGCTTCCGCATTTCTTTATCTCCGATGTTCTGTAATGTCTGCAAGACGGGTGAGACGTTCATGGTGAGGTAAGGAAAGATACCGAGCTTGTCAAGTGACTTAGTGTAATACCCAAATTTGCAAACCAAATAAAAGGAGATAACTATTCCTGTATAATATACCTCTGTTTGATATCACATGTGAACAACCTTATTTAAGTAAGTAATTAGCCAAAAACATATAAATAATATATGCATCATGCCGGAGTTTAATTGTGTGTGCATTTGATAACAATAAATTTAATAATTATAGAAAGCCATTGGTACTCAAATTTGAATTTAGACCTAATTTACAATCTAGAATTTGGAGAAAGAGAAGGAAGATGCTATACAATACAAAGAAAATTACATATATAAATAAGTAAACCTTCCTCATAATGGTATTTGGATTTGTGTATTTTATCTGAGTATGAACTGGACAACAAAAATTTGAATTTGAGATAAAAAAAATAATAAGAAAAGAAAACAGAAAAGAAAAGAGAAAGAAAATAAAAAGGAGATTTGGAAAACCCACCTAGGCCCAAACCGGCTTCACAGCCCACTTACCCACGCGCCTCGCTTACGTGTGGGGCCCCTGGCCAGCCACTCTGCGCTCACGCTCGCCCTTCCTCAATCACCGCCAGGTGGGGCTCAGCGCGTCAGCGTTTTCTTCTCCCTGGCGTTTACCAGCTCAATGCCGCCGTACCCGTCGGCCGGATCCGCCGCACCAAATCGCGCTGCGCAGCTCGGCGATTCGCAACCGAATGCACGGAGGGGCGCGCGCATGCTCCGACCCCACTCATCCCCGTTTTCCTCGCGTCGGTGAACAAGTCGCCACGGATTCCGCGCGGGGCGAGTCCACCGCATGCGCATGGAACAGCCGGCCGAGCTCCCACCTGGACGGACTCCTAACGTAACAGAATCGCTATCGTCTGCGTGAGGTTGGGCGGACGTCTGGGGAGGTCGCCAGTGCGGATTTCTCGCCTCAATCCTACCTCCTTGCGCCTTTAAATACCGGCTGGGGTGCTCTGCGATTCAACAATCCCGTAATGTATCGAGGCTGGGAGATCGCAGCGTTGAGCGGAGCATCAAAACCAGTGGAAGAGGTCGGAGAGAGATAGAGAACGGCCGGTGCGGATCTTCATCAAGCGCGGTGTCGAGCAAAGGAAATGGAGAGGGGAGAGAAAAGATGAAGCCGCCGTCGATCCATACCCTCGGCTTGCTGCGTCCTGGGTGGGTGTCCTAGGAGATCCACCATAATACCGTGATTGCTCGCCGGTGTAAGGATCTAACCGCTGGGCCGCGGGTCACGTGCGCAGGGCACCTCGCAGCTTGTACCAAGGTATGATGACTCCCCCATTATGCTCACTTCCGCCCCCTCTTGCATCTGCGCTTGGTTTGCCGTTGATGGACCTGGGAGCACCGTCGGGTGCGACTCTGATGTGCTCGCGGCCGTGGGGGTTTGGGCGCCGCCTGTACTGATCAGGGGAGGAAGAAAGGCTCCTCGCCATCCAATCCGTGATGAAGGGTGGGTCGATCTTGACCGTGGGTTTTCGATCGTGGGGCCAAAGATAGATGCGGTAGACGGCGGCTAGGAAATCCGATCTGGGCCGTTTATTCCAGATCGGGCGTATGGGAATTGATCATGGCCGCGTAAAATCTTGACCGTTGATCCATGCACCAACGGTTTGGATTGGCTTCATTACATGCCACTTCTCAGATCTAATCTGGACCGTCTGGGTTAGATCGGGCGGCTCTGAATCAACGATACCCCTTCGCCGTGCACTTCTTTCAAAAGAGCCCCCGTGGAACCTAGAAACTAACCCGCCGTCCTATACGGCTGTTCATTGAGTCTTAGTAATTTTTACACCGTGACCCCCGTGCTTCTCTGTTTTTGGTGCCCGGTCCAGGAAATAGGGAAAATAGGAAATTAATATTATAAATAGATTTTTAATACAAAAATCAATCCCGAGACTTATATAATTCATATTAAATTCATTTTAGCTCCAAATTAATTCATTCCAGAGACATTAACTTTGTTTTAATATTGTCTACCACTTAGTACCTCTGTTTAGCAATGAAACATGAATTAAAATTATTCATCGGAATTAATCTATACCATGTACTCAATAACTCCATAAATTCATAATTCAATAACCGTAACTTCGTTTTGATCCATTATAGTTGCATTAGTCTCATAATAATATTTATTATCATCTGGTAACTTTGTTTTGTCATGAAATATAGGTTAAAATGTTGCACTTAGTCTCTTCTATACTTAACCACGTGGATCTTCGGAAAACCATAACTTCATAACCGTAACCCCGAATTTAGTAGTTCTCGAACCCACGATCTCGTTACAACGCGTAGAATATTCTTATATAGTTTGTTCTTATGTTTGGTGTGATGTTAATTTTGCATATACCATGTTTGTCTGTATTGCAACGACTAGCAGTGAGGTCACGTGTCATCTGAAGATCATCCTGGTACATGGAATCTCAAGTCCCAGGCAAGTTGTGCCCTTGATCACTTCTTTTTACCCACTCATGTTCTAATTAATCATAATGATCTGCATAGGTTAATTTTGATGGGACCCAATAGGTTACCCTAGTTTGATTATCTTTATACCTTGTTACCACTGAACTTTTTGGGTAGTACTTGCTAGTGCTTTATGTGGTTTTGGGTATGAAGATACATTACTCATGATCACACTTTTATTATCTGTTTATTATTATTGTTCATGATAAGATCATTATGTTAATTGGAACATGGAGCGACCACCCGGGAAAACAGTGCTACCACAAGGGTTTAATGGGACGCCCTTGGCCGATTAATTAGGAAAGCTAGTGGAAGACTACCTTACCTGAAAGGGGCAAGGGCAGTAGGGGAGTGGTCAGTGTAGGGAGGCCCTCGGGAGGATTTTGCTGCGATGGCGGTCCTGCAAGGGATTCCTGCATTGGAGCTTCCTATAAACTGTAGCGGGTTTTCTGAAGCTAGTGGAACTTTGTAAAGGCCTCGTAGTGTTACCCTGCCTCGCCTCCTCGGTAGAGGTGTATGGGAAGTCGCGATCCCTTGGCAGATGGGTAACATGACTTGTGGGTAAAGATGCGCAACCTCTGCAGAGTGTAAAACTGGTATACTAGCCGTGCTCACGGTCATGAGCAGCTCGGACCCTCACATGATTAACTTATGGAACTAAATTCAATTTGTCATATGCATTGCATCGCAGGTGATGTTGTTACTTTTGTTATTACTTAATTGGGTTGGTATTTACTTATACTTAGTAACTGCTAATAAAATTTTGACTAACTTTAAAAGCAATGCTCAGCTCTAACCATCCTCTTTGGTAAGCCTTACACTTCACGTGAGCTCCCACTTTTGGCGAGTTCATGCACATTATTCCCCACAACTTGTTGAGCGATGAACGTATGTGAGCTCACTCTTGCTGTCTCACACCCCCCACAGGTCAAGAACAGGTACCACAGGATGAGGCGCATGGAGGATGCTGCGATGTGTTCGTGAGAGGTCTAGGCCGTCGTCTCCCAGTCAACTTTGGGTTGCTGGACCGTTGTCTCCTTATAATGTAATTATTTATTTATTTTGTATAGAACTCCTATTATATAGTAAAGATGTGACATTCGATCCTGTGCCATGATTCATCATATGTGTGAGACTTGGTCCCAGCACACCTGGTGATTATGTTCGCGCCCGGGTCTTGGTGCCCTAAAACCCGGGTGTGACACTTAGGAACATCTACAGGGTGTCTGATGTCTGTTAGACAAGGACAACTGTAGGTGGGCCTAATTACTTGGGAGGTTCCGTCACAATTACCCTCCCCTAGCTAGTTCAGGCTACGAGGGAACAAGACCGGCGTCCCATCTGGCTCGTCCCGGTGACAGGTAATGATTGCTCCCCGCGTGCGTCCATGACGACAGTGGTTCTCAGCCCCTTACGGAAGCAAGGAGACGTCAGGAGGATCCCAACATCACCGACAACTGTACTTCTACAGGGCTCAGGCACTTCTCTGACGGACACGTTATCGCCTACGCAGGGCTCAAGCACTTCTCCGACAACCACGTTGGCATGTACACAGGGCTCAGGCACTTCCCTGCCAGACACGTTAGCGCCTACCTACACCCCCCATTGTACATCTGGACCCTCTCCTTGCAACTATAAAAGGGAGGTCTAGGGCCATCATGCGGAGGGTGGCACGGGGGAACGAGCTGACGAACAGGCTCACTCTCTCTCTCTCTCTCTCTCTCGCGAACGCTTGTAACCCCTACTACGAGCACACCCCCCTAGTGCGAGATAATACGAGCCGCGTTTCTCCCTTGTGTTCCATCTCGCGCCAACCCATCTGGGCAGGGGCACGCAACGACAAATTTACTCATCGGTCCAGGGACCCCCCCGGGTCCAAAACGCCGACAGCGTTGAACCATCTCCTGCCCATACGAAGCCTGGAGGCAAACAATACCAAATATAAGTGCATCACCAAATTGATGGACAAACACATAATATAGTACCAAAAACTCACTAGACGGTCGGTGGCCGTCTGAGTGCATAAAACATCAAGATTCTGAGGATCAGAACCCCTATGCCCTTGCATATACACCTCCACATTCGTGGGCTTACAACCGGATTTGACTTCCTGTACATACAAGTTAGAATGACACATTTCTATGTAATTCGAAGTTACAACATACAGTGACATACCATTCGCTTAGCCAAGCGCACATGTCTATCGACGCCGTAGTTGTGGAACGACTCAGTCCCACGGTTTCCCCTGTTCCTTTCGGAAATGGCACGAAACTCAGGGGAAGCCCACCATCTGCACAAGGCCCGATAACCCTCTGATCAGGTGGCCATCCACGGCACCGACACCTACATGAAATTTTTTCAATAAAGCAAATACATGGATTCGTGCGATATGAGATGCAACAACTTGTTTACCTCAAGGTATTGCTCCTCCATAAGGTAAATTGATGACCACTTGGCCTTCATGAGCAAAGCTGGAATCAAAAGCATCTAGTGCCTTCCATGCATCTGTATGAGCTGGGTGCGCCATGACATTTGGATTCTCACGTACCCCTTCTTTGTGCCACCTCATGTGTCTGGCTGTATTCTTGGAGATGAACAACGTTTCAATCAAGATATAAGAGACATGTAACGAAGCTGCTTACGTGCAATCTTCGTCGTCACGGTCAAACCATCGTCGTTTTCAACCTCAACGAATCTACGCTCACCACATACAATACACTTCTTCTCACTCGCGGTCTCCTTCCAGAAAAGCATACAGTTATTGTCACAGACATCGATTTTTTCGTAAACCATACCGAGCCCAGAGAGTAACTTTTTGGACTGATACATATCTTTTGGCATCTTGTGATTCTCCGGAAGTACATCACTGATCAAGTTCAAAAGCTCCTTGTAGCAGTTGTTTGAGAATGCAAACTTAGACTTAATAGCCATAAATCGAGTCACAAATACAAGGACGATCACTTTCGTGTGCTCAGGCAACGGCTCTTCGACAGCTTTAAGGAGCTCGAAGAACTTCTGAACCTCAGGTGTAGCTGGATCCTCATAATCGGTGGGTTGGCCGGGGTTCTCCGAATCGACGGTTAGAAGCTCATGGCGTACATCGTCAAGCATCTATTCCATCCTATCGTAGTCCCCCTCTTCATGTGAATGAACTTCCGATACAATACGAGGAGGTGGGTCCTCACCGTGGTGCACCCACACCTCATAGCCCGACATATAATCGTTCTTGCAAAGATCTATCGACATAGTGCTCCTATCAAGGAAATAAATGTTCCGACACTTGCTACAAGGGCACCTAACATCGGTTCCAGTCTCTGACCGAGCAAAAGCACGGTCGAGAAAAACGTCAGTCTTGGCAACCCACTCACTTGATAGAGCACCTCTTTTCTTACAACCTTCATACATCCATCGACGATCCTCCTCATACTAGATACGAGACGTTCACTTAATTAGTTATGATTACTAATGAACCACCCTAATACAATATCACTACAGAAAAATCATTTCACGAGACCCTAAATCAAATAAAATAACCTTATTTCCGAGGGTTTAATAATTACCCTCGGAAATTAAAAGTTTAGATTATATAGACACTAATAAATAAATTAAAACAAGCTAATTTAATTGCATAATTAACTCAAGCCGTCGGACATAACAAAACCAAACATTACTACTAGCAAACAATATATGCATATACAAAATTATACTAAAATTATAAAATTACTCACTTTGCTGGACGATGAGCCGGTGAAGCGAGCGCCGGCGGGGTCGGGGACGGGGGCAGAGGCTCCGGCGGCCGCGGGCTGCGTCGGGGCGGCTCCGGTGGTGTCGGGATGGTCACGGAGGCGACCACAGGCTCGTGCTCGTGCGCGGGCTGGGCGTCGGGGCGAGACGGGAGGTCGTCGGGCACGGGCTGGGCTTGGGCGGCGGCGGAGACACCTTGCGGCGGCGGCGGCTTGGCATGCGAGCGAGCGGGAGAGACAAAGATAGAATGAAACAATGCGGGCACGGGGACATCGATTAAAATTCTTTATTTCCGACGGCCTCATAGCAGACCGTCGGACATAAGCTTATGTCCGACGGCCCCTCTGACAGCCATCGGATATAAACTTATGTCCGACGGCAGATCGGACAACCTCGGCTATTCCTCGTTACTTCCGACGGCGGTCCGTGGCCGTCGAACATAACCTTAACTCCGACGGTCCCGGATCGTCGGACATAAAGTGGCCGTCGGACTTTTGCTGTTTTATTGTAGTGTATGTACCGTGTAGTTGTACTCAGGAGCTAGGAGCCGAAGACAAATCATTGAGCTAGACTAAAATTTTATAGAATTCAAATACGGAGGGGAGTATATCTTCAAACCAATATTCGGTTGCTTAGAGCCTCAGACATTATCTGTAGCAAGCAGCTTATCTTTGGGGTGCTAGTCGTTGCCCCCTGCCGGCGGATAACCAGAAAATCTTTGGCCTCCGATCCATGAAGAAGACCGTGGTTCTCTACCCCGGCCTCGCCGTCAGCCACTTCATGCCCATGATGCAGCTCGCCGACGTCCTCCTGGAAGAAGGCTACGCCGTCGTGGTCGCGCTCATCGACGTCACCAACGAGCGCAACACCACCTTCGCCGCGGCCATCGACCGCGCCATGGCATCATCCTCTAAGCTGGCGGCCACCTTCCACACGCTCCCCCGAATCCGCGACCCTCCCACCGTCACCAACGACGTCAACCTGCTCCTCGGATACTTCGAGATCATACGGCGCTACAACGAGCACCTCCGCGAGCTGCTCCGCTCCATCCCTCGGCAGAGCGTCCACGCGGTGGTCGTGGACTCGCTCTCCAACGCGGCGCTCGACGTCGCGGCCGAGCTCGGCGTCCCGGCCTACAGCTTCTTCGCCTCCAACGCCTCCGCGCTCGCTGTATGCCTCCAGCTCCCCTGGGCCCGTGCGGAAGGCCAGCCGCCGAGCTTCAAGGAGCTAGGAGACGCCACTGTCAACTTCCACGGCGTCCCACCCATGCCGGCTTCTCACCTCATTCCCGAAGTGCTCGAGGACCCCGGCACTGAGATCTACAAGGCGATGATGAACTCGCTGAGCAAGAATCTGGAGGCCGGCGGCATACTGGTGAACACGTTCGCGTCGCTAGAGGCTCGGGCGGTGGCGGCCCTCAAGGACCCGCACTTTCTCGCCGAAAGCAGGCTCAGGATGCCTCCCGTGTACTGCGTCGGGCCACTCGTCGAGAAGGCTGCTGAGACGAAAGAGGAGCACGCGTGTGACGCGTGTCTCGCATGGCTCGACGAGCAACCGGAGCTCAGCGTCGTGTTCCTGTGCTTCGGAAGCGTAGGGTCAAGCAACCACTCGGAGACGCAGCTTAAGGAGATCGCCGTCGGCCTCGAGAGATCCGGCCAGCGGTTCCTCTGGGTGGTGCGAGCTCCTCTCGGCGACAACCCGGAGAGGGAGTTCGGCGACAAGGCTGACCCGGACCTGCAGGCGCTCCTGCCCGAAGGGTTCCTGGAGAGGACCAGAGGGCGCGGCCTTGTCGTCAAGCTATGGGCGCCGCAGGTGGCGGTGCTCCAGCACAAGGCGACGGGCGCGTTCGTGACGCACTGTGGGTGGAACTCTGTGCTGGAGGGGGTCATGGCCGGCGTGCCGATGCTCTGCTGGCCGTTGTATGCGGAGCAGAAGATGAACAAGGTGCTCATGGTGGAGGAGCTACGGATCGGCGTGGAGCTTGCTGGGTGGCACCAGCATGGGTTGGTGAAGGCCGAAGAGCTGGAGGCCAAGGTGAGGCTGGTCATGGAGGCCGAGGAAGGGGAGCAGCTTAGGGCGCGCGTGAGAGCACACAAAGGGCATGTTTGGTTCCATGAGACTAAACTTTAGTCCCTCTTTTTTAGTCCTAAATTACCAAAAATAGGACTAAAGAGAGAGGAGGAAATCTGATTTATTCTCTTTTATTTCCTATATTTAGTAATTTATGGACTAAAATAGACTAAAAGGGAGGGACTAAAGTTTAGTCCCATGAAACCAAACAACCCCAAAGAGGCCGCGGACATGGTCTGGAAGGATGGTGGATCGTCGCGTGTATCGTTTCGCCAGTTCTTGTCGGACGTGGTCAACGTTAGCCCGGATCGGACACTCGGTTGATGCATATGCATCGGTCGGATTGTGAGGAGTTAAAAAGACTGCAGCTCTAGATATGGTCATTTCCTTATTTTTAATATTTTGCTCTAATTAGCTTCTTCCGCCGTCTGCGAAATGATCAATTGATCTAGGGGTGCTAGTGTGGCGGATGGACCGCCAAATGAGATATACATATACTCCCTCCATCCTAAATGTATGTTTTTTTAAATATATATATTTAGATTTATTATCATCAATTTGAATATAAACATAAAAACAACGACTACTAAATTAGGATATATGTAGTACAAGTTAGCGGGATTTAATATCACGAAATTGGTACTAATAAATTAAAAGATTAAATGTGTAGTAGTATGGCTGTAAAATTGGATCGGGTATTTGTTGAACTTTAGACTATTCGTTTAGAATTAAAGTCAGCTATTTGGATTACTTGAGCTTGCAGCTTCAATCGGACTACGCCACTTGCATGTTTACAGGTAATTTGCTAATTTACTTTATTTTCTGGATCAATTCAGAATTCACTGATAATTGTATCTACTATAGCATATTCTGATCTAAGCTAGAACGTGCTACTGAGGAAAGCCTGCAGTTCCTCAGTAGCCACAACATGGACGGTACTGCATGGATTTCTGAGTATATGTCAAACTCTCAAAGTCATGGTCCGCTATACCATTGAGACCATGTTCAGTTTGGTGAGGATTTAAGGATCAACCATTATGCTCGCTTCTGTGTATATTAATCTCTACTACTCCTTATGTCTTTAGTGTAGGCGTCCACACTTCTTTGTTGTGCCATCGCGCTCCGCCCGCGATTCCCCTCCCCGCGCCCGCAGTCGCCGCGCCAGCAACGCCCGTAGAATCCGCCGCGCCAGCAAGGCCCCTCCCCAAGCTCGCAGTCCCCGCTGTCCTCGCGGATCCCAGCGCTCCCTCCCTCCACGCCCCCCCGCAGCCACGCCGCAACCGCCCGCATCCGCGGCAGCCCCGCATCCCGCAGCCGCTCCTTCCATCCTCCGCGGATCCCCCATCCTCGCGGATCCCAGCGCTCCCTCCGCGCTCGCCCGCGGATCTCCAACAGCAAGCGCCGCCGCCGCCGCCTCGCCTCGGCAAACCCGGCTCCAGGGCGACAGCTCCCGCCGGTGGGACCTCGTGTTCAGCGTCGTGAAGTCGTCCGTGATCCATCTGCGGGGGCCCACCAAGGTCAGCGTCTTCATCGCCAGCAACGACGCCGAGCAGGCCTGCGACTTCAGGATCACCGGCAGCTAACACGACGGCGCCTGCGCCGTCTCCCTCGGTGACTCCGACATCGTCATCACCAAGGCAAGTGCGCTCTCGGCTCTCCCTCCTCCTACCCACCCGTTCTTGGACCACCGAGGACGTCGCGGCAAGCTCGCCCTCACCCGCAACAATCTCGCCGGCCCCGCCTCGGCAAACCCGGCTCTCCATGGAAGGTACGTCGTACGCGCGGTCCACTCCTCCATGGAAGGGCGCGATCCCCGACCCGGCCACCACGCAGATCCACTCTACCCGAGCAATGCATCTCTCCCTTCTGTCGTCAGAGATCTCGCCCTTCCGCGCGGTCCCAAGCTCTACAGATGGTGGATAACCAGAGATTTTGCCCTTCCATCCCGCCCTTCCCACCATCCTTGCCCCAAGCCAGAGATTCGCGGCCATCCGCGATAATCAATCAGCACAAATCGACGGCCCTGGTTTTCTGTTCCTTCAATCACCTTCCTAAGTCGACGCCAACCTACCATCGACGGCGAGGATGGAGGTCCTTAAATATGTCCAAAGCGAGGCTGCCACACCAATCCCCATCCTCCACTAACGAACCAATATCTTACAGGTACTCTGCATGTGTGGGAAGCCGTCTCCGCCTCCACCACCCTCGGTATGGGCAATCGATTCCTCTTCATCTCCCTCTCGTTGTGTCGTCTCCTGTTGCGATGTGGATCGTTGATGCGAATGGAATGCGGTGTGTGGTGTAATTCTGGTGGTTTTTGTGACCTACGAGTCATCTCCTTAATTCCGATCTGGTATTTATTAGTATGGGTGAATTGTCATGGATTTGTGATACTCCACTGTTCTGGGGAATGAATATGTTTGTCAGATTGTTAATATAACTCTGCTTCCTGTGAGAATACAAGATATGTTTTTCATGTCATGTCCCATGGGCTCTGAAAACTTATGTTAGACTTTGCCCCGGTTTCTAATTGTAGGCAGTGAGTGGTATGTGTGGTTGCTTTCAAATTGCCTGATGCACAATCCCTGCATGAGGGGGCCTCCTTTTGTCAGTGCAAACAGTTTTTTGTTTTATCAACATTTTCCATTTTTAACTGCCACGTATTGTTGTTTACATACAGAGTCAATATGTTTAGTTGTGCGTGTCATGTATTGAGCCAATTAGCATTTCTTGATTTATTTATTGTGGCAACATGTGGATGAGCCAACTGCTTTCTACTGTTTAAGACATGTCTATACCTATCACTCTGCATGTGTTTCCATGCATTTCAGTTGGGATTTGGTCCAACCAATGTGCTATCTTCGAACATTCTACATACCCATTCTTGTGGTAGCCACATTAATAAATTGATAATTTGTGCGTTTTGAGGTATCTGATCTTTTATCACAATAGAGCAATGCTTCACACACAACTTTGGTGCTGATCAAAATGCATATTCACCACAATCTACAGACTCTGATATTGTTCTTGATGATTAAGTAGTTTGGGTATCTACAACATTTGCCAAACCAAGGTACAATAATGGAATTGGTAGTTCAAACTTTAGTGACTTGAAGCCTGGTGATACTGCTATAGTATATGCATGTGAGTTGCTAAAGTTAAGGGAAATTTGGTCCATCTAACGCTGCTGCCCTTGGCCTTAGGTGCTCATGTGGTTATTGCCACTGAATCATCAAACATGGAAATTTTATCACAACAGAGCAATGCTTCACACACAACTTTGGTGCTCATGTGGTTATTGTCACTGAATCATCAAACTGATCTGTGACGGAACCTCCCAAGTAATTTGGCCCACCTACAGTTGTCCTTGTCCAACGGACCTCAGACAACCCTGTAGGTGCCCCTGAACTACTTGACAAGCTCTGTATCTTTCCTTACCTTACCAGGAACGATTCACCCGTCTTGCAGACATTACAGAACATCAGAGATAAAGAATTGCGGAAGCGATTACATAACTTACATTTATTTAAAAACAAGCTCAAGTTATTTTATTACAGACCAGAACTAAAAGCGAGTGCAGAGTAGTAATATTATACAAACCAAGGGAGGCAAAAACTCCTCCCGATAAGTTTTAAGCAAAAGATCCTATGTGGAGGACCAAGTCCTCTCGCACTTCAGTCTTGCTTTTCCTCCTTAGGAACCACCTTGGCACAGAAGCAACAGAAATCTGCTACTTCCTCACCTAAAAACAACGAAGGGATAAACCCTGAGTATGGAATTACTCAGCAAGTCTTACCCGACTAAAGAAAAGACTCTCAAGGGTATGCTGGTTATATGGGAGTCAAGGTAAGGCTTTTCAATAATCAAAGACTCTGTTTTGCAGAAATGCTTACTAAAGTGGATCCTTAAAAATCCAATTTTATTTGTCAGGTTAAGTACAATTACCTGCAACTAGAGTTTTTTCTACCCTAGTTCAATCACTGGTCCTGTACTAGCCAATTTCTTAACAAAAACCCATCATCTTTAGTGGAATGCTACGTGTAAGTCAGTGGCCAAGTCTCCATAACCGCGGAGGTACGGCGATCCGAATCGATTATACTCAGCTGAGGATCTCCAATCACACGACATATGTAGCACTTAACCCTTGCATATGTCAACCCGCCACCGGGGTTCTTAAGACCAGATCAGGTTCACGCAAACCGAGAGCACAGATACACCACCGTCCAGCCTCTTGCCACGGAGGGTACACGCTACTCTCGCCACCGCTCCACGCCCATTTCGTGTTATCTTATTCTAGCCTTAGTCCACCCGAGGCAAGGCGTACTGATGACGAGGCATGTGACCAGTTAAAGGGTCCTCGGTCAGCAGGCCTACATCGAGACGGTCCTTAATCGACTCAGACGGAGACACTACACCGAGACTCTCTTCTCGTGCAAGTCACCCGCCCGGTCTCAGCTTAATCTTTTAACCCAAAAACTTGGTACCTGGCAGAGGTACATCTTTTCCGATGTTGAATCCAACACGGCCGTGATGGATTCATCATCAAGTTTTATTTTCAAAAACAACCCTCCCACTTTGCCAAACATCATTTGTAAAACAAATCCTTTTATTTTTCTAGAGCAATACTAAGCATAGTAAAACCTTTTTGTAAAAACAGGGTTTCAAGGAGGGTAATCAAGATCAAGGAAGGTAATGCAGGAATTGTTTAATCAATCAACTCCTATCACCTAATGCAGCAAGCAAGTGAAAAAGATTTTAAAAACATCAAGGAAGGTGACAAATGCATCGGGGCTTGTCTTCGTTAACAGGTGAGTCGGGTTCGGATCCACAAATATCGAAGTAGAAGCAGTTGCCTGCTTGAGAATCCGAGGGTGGTGGTGTCCTTTCTTCGGTGACTTCTATTTCTTCTTCACGTTCTAATCATAACCATACATATGTATAAGAATGGATGCCATGGGATGCTCATGAGGATGCAAAGATAATATAAACTTATTATCTATGTCTTGAATACAACTTTCCTTCATGGAACTCCGAGAACTTAGGGTTTCCGGAGTCGGTAAAGGAGTTCAAAGGGCAGGGGGGATGGTTTTGGGTTCTAGTTATCAAACATGGTTCAAATCAATTCAAACTCTACCCAAGGCTTCTAAATATTGTTTTAAGTTCCCATAAAAAGTTTGGGCATTTTTGGACTTACCAATTATTTTCTAAAAATCCATAACCAATACTTTTAACTACTTTAAATGCCCTAAAATTTCTTATTTTCACTAAAAATCACAAAACTATTTTTATTAAATTCTAGGAAAAATAACAAGCCTAGGAAAATTGGTTTCACAATTTTACCATTTTTCTACATTTTTTTATAATTGTTTTGGCTCTGGAAATAAAAGAAAAAGGAAAACAAATGAATAGTACTCGGCTGATTTCAGTCCAGTGGCCCAGTTCAACGAGGAAAGCGCGTGCGTGCGCCCGCGCCCTGGCGGTTTTGCAGAACGGCCCTCGCGTTATTGAATAACCTGAAGAACTCCAAACCCTATTTAAAATAGTCGCTGACACTTCACAGAAACGCCCCCGACTTTCTATTCCTTCACACAGCCCGGTCCACGACGGCGCTCACGCGCGACCGAGCTCCGACGAGCTCGCAGACCGACCGATTGGGGCAACGGCTAGGGTTCCCAAGCAGCGGACATGAAATCGGGGCTACCTTGACCATTTCCCCCAACCTAATTGCAGCTAAGACCAACTACGTAGCTCTGGCCACGGTGGCCGTGAGCATGGCGGCTAAAGTGTTGCGTTCCCGGCGATCCCAGGCGGTTCGGTTCGATTAAAGGGGTCGGGGAGCATCACCAGCCTGTAAGGGTGCTAGAACAAGAACGAGAAGGGAATGAGCAGACCTGGGGAAGGCTGGCCGCGGCGATGGGTAGTTTGCGGTGGCGGAGAGTCGATTTGGGGCGAATCCAAAATTCGCGAGTTCTAGCGAAGGACTGCTAGCGATTAGCGGTGGCTGGGTGCGCGATGATGTGGTGAAGCTCACTGCAGGGTCAATTTATAGATCCCCGGGGTGGTGGCGCTTAATTTGAGCGGACAGTGGGGGCGGCCGGAGATGAGGAAGAAGTCTGGCGTCGTGGTTACGTGTTCCCAGCCGTGGCGAGCTCATCGGCGATGATGGGACGGCAGTAGGGAATCACGGCGGTGCCGTGGAAAGGCTCGGACACGCGGCGGGCACAGAGATGGCACGACGGCAGCGAGCGGCTTTAACTACGGCGGTGAGCAAAGGGGAGGGGTACCATGGCCGATCGGGGTGGCTTCCAGCTTGACGACGATGAGGATCTTTTACCCCGAGAGGTTATCCACAAGTCCGGTGCACAAATCCAAACGCCGGCGACACGAATCGCGGCGGAGGGATCCGTCGGCGGTGAGGACAGCCGCGCTGGCGGTCTTGTCGGGGACCATAATTAGGGGTACCCTCAAGACGCCTAATTCTCAGCTGGTAACCCCCATCAGCATAAAGCTGCAAAGGCCTGATGGGTACGATTAAGTCAGGGATCAGTCCACACGAGTGACTCGATCACGCCTCACCCGAGCCTAGCCTCGGCCAAAGGCAGCCGACCTCGAGAGACTTCCGTCTCGCCCGAGGCCCCCTTTTTATGGCGGACACATCACCGGCTTGCCCGAGGCCTTGGCTTCGCTCAGAAGCAACCTTGACTAAATCGCCGCACCGACTGACCAAATTGCAGGGGCATTTAACGCAAAGGTGGCCTGACACCTCTATCCTGACACGCGCCCCCGGCAGAGCCGAAGTGACCGCCGTCACTCCACTGCTCCACTGGCCAGTCTGACAGAAGGACAGCGCCGCCTGCGCCACTCCGACTGCAGTGCCACTCGACAGAGTGAGTCTGACAGGTAGTCAGGCCTTGCCAAAGGCGCCACGGCGAACTCCGCTCCGCCCGACCCCAGGGCTCGGACTCGGGCTAAGACCCGGAAGACGGCGAACTCCGCTCCGCCCGACCCCAGGGCTCGGACTCGGGCTAAGACCCGGAAGACGGCGAACTCCGCTCCGCCCGACCCCAGGGCTCGGACTCGGGCTAAGACCCGGAAGACGGCGAACTCCGCTCCGCCCGACCCCAGGGCTCGGACTCGGGCTAAGACCCGGAAGACGGCGAACTCCGCTCCGCCCGACCCCAGGGCTCGGACTCGGGCTAAGACTCGGAAGACGGCGAACTCCGCTCCGCCCGACCCCAGGGCTCGGACTCGGGCTAAGACCCGGAAGACGGTGAACTCCGCTCCGCCCGACCCCAGGGCTCGGACTCGGGCTAAGACCCGGAAGACGGCGAACTCCGCTCCGCCCGACCCCAGGGCTTGGACTCGGGCTAGCACCCGGAAGACGACGAAACTCCGCTTCGCCCGACCCCAGGGCTCGGACTCCGCCCTGGCCTCGGCCGAACGACTTCCGCCTCGCCCGACCCCTTGGCTCGGGCTCGGCCACGGCAACAAAAGGCAAACTCAACCTTGGCTTCGGAGGAACCCCCACGTCGCCCTGCCTAGGGCATAGACCGCCACGCCAACAGGAGGCGCCATCATCATCCTACCCCAAATCGACTCGGGTCACGGAGAACAAGACCGGCGTCCCATCCGGCCAGCTCCGCCGGAGGGGCAATGATGGCGCTCCGCAAGCTCTGTGACGACGGCGGCCCCCGGCTCTCTTACGGAAGCAGGACAACGTCAGCAGGGACTCGACCGCTCCAACAGCTGTCCCTCCATCAGGCTCCGCCGCACCTCCGACAGCCACGACATCACGCCAGCAGGGTGCCCAGATCTCTCCGGCTGCCACATTGGCATGTACCTAGGGCGCTAGCTCTCCCTCCGCTAGACACGTAGCACTCTGCTACATCCCCGTTGTACACCTGGATCCTCTCCTTACGACTATAAAAGGAAGGACCAGGGCCTTCTCAGAGGAGGTTGGCCGCGCGGGACCGAGGACGGGACAGGCGCTCTCTTGGGGCCGCTCGCTTCCCTCACCCGCGTGGACGCTTGTAACCCCCCTACTGCAAGCGCACCTGACCTGGGCGCGGGACGAACACGAAGGCCGCGGGACTTACACCTCTCTCACGCTCGACTCCGGCCACCTCGCCTCTCCCCCCTTCGCGCTCGCCCACGCGCTCGACCCATCTGGGCTGGGGCACGCAGCACACTCACTCGTCGGCTTAGGGACCCCCCTGTCTCGAAACGCCGACAGTTGGCGCGCCAGGTAGGGGCCTGCTGCGTGCTGACGAACAGCTCCCCGTCAAGCTCCAGATGGGCAGTCTCCAGCAACCTCTCCGGCCCGGGACGGTGCTTCGTTTCGGGACTCTTGAGTTCATGTCCTTCGACGGCAGCTACGACATGATACTTCTTCCACCGCCGCGCGACTACGACAATGGCGGCCGACAACCCGCCCGCCGGCGGCGGAATCGACGACGTCTTCCCCGCGTGGTGGAAGAGCAACATTCGGGCTCGCTCCGTTCCCTCCCCCGCCAACGGAGGAGGAAGCGGGGCCGTCAAGGCCAGACGGGAGGCCGCGCTTCGTCGGCCGTCGAGCGAATCGACGCCCCCGACGCCCCGACGGAAGGCACGCCGGACGTCGACCTCGCGTTCAAGACGGAGGCAAGCGCCGTCCCCCCGCGCCACGCTGACCCCGAGCAAGAAGACGACGCCGGCGCGCTCGCGGAAAGCCTGCAGGACGTCGCCCTCGAACCGGAGATGACGGCGCAACCAGTCCCCGATGTGACTACATCGCTCCTCGTCGACCAAAAGGTAACGACTAACTCCCATCTTGCGTCATTTCGACTCGGCCTCAACCCGCCAAACGACTTCGTTTTGGCGGGCGCTCTCATTGAGGCGAGTGCAACCCCACTGAGGTTCCGTATGCGGTCGCCTTGGGACCGACTGATGGACGTCTCGACCTACGGGCCCTCTGGGTACGAGGAAGATGACGATCCCGGCATCGGTTGGGATTTCTCCGGACTTGGCAACCCCAGTGCCGTGCGGGACTTCATGACCGCATGTGACTACTGCCTATCCGACTGTTCCGATGGAAGCCGCAGCCTTGGCGACGAGAGCTGTGGCCCAAGCCGCGAATGTTTCCACATCGAGCTAGGGGATCCCACCGAAGGCAACCATCTTGGCATGCCGGAGGATGGTGATCTCCCTAGGCCGGTGCCTCGCGCCGACATCCCACGGGAGCTAGCTGTGGTCCCCGCTCCGGCGGGGGGTTACGACCCACAACTCGAGCAAGTCCGCGAGGCGCGGGCCAGGCTCAACGAGGGAACAGGAGCGCTTGAGCCGATCCGTCGGGACGTCGGATAGGCATGGGTGGGCCAACCCCTGGCCGGAGAAATACGTCAGCTGCCCCAAGGTCTCCAGCACCGCGTCGCCAACGATGTCAGGATCAGGCCGCCGCCCGCATCCAGCGGGGTCGGTCAGAACCTGGCAACCGCAGCAATGCTCATCCGCGCGATGCCGGAGCCGTCAACCACCGAGGGTCGGCGAATCCAGGGAGAACTCAAGAATCTCCTGGAAGGCGCTGCGGCCCGGCGGGCCGAGAGCACTGCATCCCGAAGGCAAGGATATCCCTCGGAACCTCATGCCGCGACTTCCCGATTCATGCGGGAAGCCTCGGTCTACACCGGGCGCACGCGCAACACCGCGCCTGCGGCCCCGGGCCACCTCGGCAACGAGCACCATCGACGCGACCGTCAGGCTCACCTCGACGAAAGGGTGCGCCGAGGCTACCACCCCAGGCGTGGGGGGCGCTACGACAGCGGGGAGGATCGGAGTCCCTCGCCCGAGCCACCCGGTCCGCAGGCCTTCAGTCGGGCCATCCGACGGGCGCCATTCCCGACCCGGTTCCGACCCCCGACTACTATCACGAAGTACTCGGGGGAAACGAGACCGGAACTGTGGCTCGCGGACTACCGCCTTGCCTGCCAACTGGGTGGAACGGACGACGACAACCTCATCATCCGTAACCTCCCCCTGTTCCTCTCCGACACTGCTCGCGCCTGGTTGGAGCACCTGCCTCCGGGGCAGATTTCCAACTGGGACGACTTGGTACAAGCCTTCGCTGGCAATTTCCAGGGCACATATGTGCGCCCCGGGAATTCCTGGGACCTTCGAAGCTGCCGGCAACAGCCGGGGGAGTCACTCCGGGACTACATCCGGCGATTCTCGAAGCAGCGCACCGAGCTGCCCAACATCACCGACTCGGATGTCATCGGCGCGTTCCTCGCCGGCACCACTTGCCGCGACCTGGTGAGCAAGCTGGGTCGCAAAACCCCCACCAGGGCGAGCGAGCTGATGGACATCGCCACCAAGTTCGCCTCTGGCCAGGAGGCGGTCGAGGCTATCTTCCGAAAGGACAAGCAGCCCCAGGGCCGCCCATCGGAAGAAGCTCCCGAGGCGTCTGCTCCGCGCGGCGCCAAGAAGAAAGGCAAGAAGAAGTCGCAATCGAAACGCGACGCCGCCGACGCGGACCTTGTCGCCGCCGCCGAGTATAAGAACCCTCGGAAGCCCCCCGGAGGTGCAAACCTCTTCGACAAGATGCTCAAGGAGCCGTGCCCCTACCATCAGGGGCCCGTCAAGCACACCCTCGAGGAGTGCGTTATGCTTCGGCGTCATTTCCACAGGGTCGGGCCACCCGCCGAGGGTGGCAGGGCCCACGACGACGACAAGAACGAAGATCGCCCAGCAGGAGAGTTCCCCGAGGTCCGCGACTGCTTCATGATCTATGGAGGGCATGCGGCGAATACCTCGGCTCGGCACCGCAAGCAGGAGCGCCGGGAGGTCTGCTCGGTGAAGGTGGCGGCGCCAGTCTACCTAGACTGGTCCGACAAGCCCATCACTTTCGACCGGGCCGACCACCCCGACCATGTGCCGAGCCCCGGGAAATACCCGCTCGTCGTCGACCCCGTTGTCGGCGATGTCAGGCTCACCAAGGTCCTGATGGACGGGGGCAGCTGCCTCAACATCATCTACGCCGAGACCCTCAAGCTCCTGCACGTCGATCCGTCCTCCGTCCGAGCAGGCGCTGCGCCCTTCCACGGGATCATCCCTGGGAAGCGCGTCCAGCCCCTCGGGCGACTTGACCTCCCAGTCTGCTTCGGGACACCCTCCAACTTCTGAAGGGAGACCCTGACGTTCGAAGTGGTCGGGTTCCGAGGAACCTACCACGCCGTGCTAGGGAGGCCATGCTACGCGAAGTTCATGGCCGTCCCCAACTACACCTACCTGAAGCTCAAGATGCCGGGCCCCAACGGGGTCATCACCGTCGGCCCCACGTACAAACACGCGTTCGAATGCGACGTGGAGTGCGTGGAGTACGCCGAGGCCCTCGCCGAGTCCGAGGCCCTCATCGCCGACCTGGAGAACCTCTCCAAGGAGGTGCCAGACGTGAAGCGCCATGCCGGCAACTTCGAGCCAGCGGAGACGGTCAAGGCCGTCCCCCTCGACCCCAGTGGCGACACCACCAAGCAGATCCGGATCGGTTCCGGGCTCGACCCCAAATAGGAAGCAGTGCTCGTCGACTTTCTCCGCGCAAACGCCGACGTTTTTGCGTGGAGTCCCTCGGACATGCCCGGCATACCGAGGGAGGTCGCCGAGCACTCGCTGGATATTCGGGCCGGAGCCCGACCCGTCAGGCAGCCTCTGCGCCGATTCGACGAGGAGAAGCGCAGAGTGATTGGCGAAGAGATCCACAAGCTAATGGCAGCGGGGTTCATCAAAGAGGTATTCCATCCCGAATGGCTTGCCAACCCTGTGCTTGTGAGGAAGAAAGGGGGGAAATGGCGGATGTGTGTAGACTACACTGGTCTCAACAAAGCATGTCCGAAGGTTCCCTACCCTCTGCCTCGCATCGACCAAATCGTGGATTCCACTGCTGGGTGCGAAACCCTGTCCTTCCTCGATGCCTACTCAGGGTATCACCAGATCCGGATGAAAGAGTCCGACCAGCTCGCGACTTCTTTCATCACGCCGTTCGGCATGTACTGCTATGTCACCATGCCGTTCGGTTTGAGGAATGCGGGCGCGACGTACCAGCGGTGCATGAACCATGTGTTCGGCGAACACATCGGTCGCACAATCGAGGCCTACGTCGATGACATCGTGGTCAAGACGCGGAAGGCTTCCGACCTCCTCTCCGACCTCGAAGTGACATTCCGGTGTCTCAAGGCGAAAGGAGTCAAGCTTAATCCTGAGAAGTGTGTCTTCGGGGTCCCCCAAGGCATGCTCCTAGGGTTCATCGTCTCCGAGCGAGGCATCGAAGCCAACCCGGAGAAGATTGCGGCCATCACCAGCATGGGACCCATCAAGGACTTAAAAGGGGTACAGAGGGTCATGGGATGCCTCGCGGCCCTGAGCCGCTTCATCTCACGCCTCGGCGAAAGAGGTCTGCCTCTGTACCGCCTCTTAAGGAAGGCCGAATGTTTCGCTTGGACCCCTGAGGCCGAGGAAGCGCTCGGCAACCTGAAGGCGCTCCTTACAAAAGCGCCTGTCTTGGTGCCGCCGGCGGACGGAGAAGCCCTCTTGGTCTACGTCGCCGCAACCACTCAGGTGGTTAGCGCCGCGATTGCGGTCGAAAGGCAGGAGGAAGGGCATACATTGCCCGTTCAGAGGCCGGTCTACTTCATCAGCGAAGTGCTGTCCGAGACTAAGATCCGCTACCCACAAGTTCAAAAGCTGCTGTATGCTGTGATCCTGACAAGGCGGAAGCTGCGACACTACTTCGAGTCCCATCCGGTGACTGTGGTGTCATCCTTCCCCCTGGGGGAGATCATCCAGTGCCGAGAGGCCTCCGGCAGGATCGCGAAGTGGGCGGTGGAAATCATGGGCGAAACGATCTCGTTCGCCCCTCGGAAGGCCATCAAGTCCCAAGTGTTGGCGGATTTCGTGGCCGAATGGGTCGACACCCAACTGCCAACGACCCCGATCCAACCGGAGCTCTGGACCATGTTTTTCGACGGGTCGCTGATGAAGACGGGGGCCGGCGCGGGCCTGCTCTTCATCTCGCCCCTCGGAAAGCACTTGCGCTACGTGCTGCGCCTCCACTTCCCGGCGTCCAACAATGTGGCTGAGTACGAAGCTCTGGTCAACGGATTGCGGATCGCCATCGAGCTAGGGGTCAGACGCCTCGACGCTCGCGGTGATTCGCAGCTCGTCATCGACCAAGTCATGAAGAACTCCCACTGCCGCGACCCGAAGATGGAGGCCTACTGCGACGAGGTTCGGCGCCTGGAAGACGAGTTCTTCGGGCTCGAGCTCAACCACATCGCTCGACGCTACAACGAAACCGCAGACGAGCTGGCTAAGATAGCCTCGGGGCGAACAACAGTCCCCCCGGACGTCTTCTCCCGGGATCTGCATCAACCCTCCGTCAAGCTCGACGACACGCCCGAGCCCGAGGTACCCTCGGCTCAGCCCGAGGTACCCTCGGCTCAGCCCGAGGCACCCTCGGCCCAGCACGAGGTACCCTCGGCCCCCGAGGGCAGGGCACTGAACGTCGAGGAAGGGCAGAGCGGGGCCACACCAGATCAAGATTGGCAGGCCCCGTACCTGCAATATCTCCGTCGAGGAGAGCTACCCCTCGACCAAGTCGAGGCTCGGCGGGTAGCGCGACGCGCCAAGTCATTCGTCTTGCTGGGCGACGAAGAGGAGCTCTACCATCGCAGCCCCTCGGGCATCCTCCAGCGGTGCATCTCCATCGCCGAAGGTCGGGAACTGCTGCAGGAAGTACACTCGGGGGCTTGCGGCCACCACGCAGCGCCCCGAGCCCTTGTCGGAAATGCTTTCCGGCAAGGCTTCTACTGGCCAACGGCGGTGGCTGACGCCACTAGAATTGTCCGCACCTGCGAAGGGTGCCAATTCTATGCGAAGCGGACACACCTGCCCGCTCAGGCTCTGCAGACAATACCCATCACCTGGCCCTTCGCTGTATGGGGTCTGGACCTCGTCGGTCTCTTGCAGAAGGCGCTCGGGGGCTACACGCACCTGCTGGTCGCCATCGACAAATTCTCCAAGTGGATCGAGGTCCGACCTCTGAACAGCATCAGGTCCGAGCAGGCGGTGGCATTCTTCACCAACATCATTCATCGCTTCGGGGTCCCGAACTCCATCATCACCGACAACGGCACCCAGTTCACCGGCAAAAAATTCTTGGATTTTTGCGAGGATCGCCATATCCGGGTGGACTGGGCCGCCGTGGCTCATCCCATGTCGAATGGGCAAGTAGAGCGTGCCAATGGCATGATTCTACAAGGGCTCAAGCCTCGGATCTACAACGACCTCAACAAGTTCGGCAAGCGATGGATGAAGGAACTCCCCTCGGTGGTCTGGAGCCTAAGGACGACGCCGAGTCGTGCCACGGGCTTCACGCCGTTTTTCCTGGTCTACGGGGCTGAAGCTATCTTGCCCACTGACCTGGAGTACGGCTCCCCGAGGGTGAGGGCCTACACCGAACAAAGCAACCAAGCTAGCCGAGAGGAATCGCTGGGCCAGCTGGAGGAAGCTCGGGACAGGGCCTTACTACACTCGGCGCGGTACCAACAGTCCCTGCGACGCTACCATGCCCGAGGGGTCCGGTCCCGAGAACTCCAGGTGGGCGACCTGGTGCTTCGGCTGCGGCAAGACGCCCGAGGGAGGCACAAGCTCACGCCCCCCTGGGAAGGGCCATTCGTCATCGCCAAAGTTCTGAAGCCCGGAACATACAAGCTGGCCAACAATCAAGGCGAGATCTACGGCAACGCTTGGAACATCAAACAGCTACGTCGCTTCTACCCTTAAGATGTTTTCAAGTTGTTTATATACCTCGCACCTACGCAAAGTTTAGTCGTCAAGGAAGGGTCGGCCTAGCCTCGGCAAAGCCCGACCCTCCCTCGGGGGCTAAAAGGGGGGAGACCCCCTCTGCGTCGAATTTTCCCTCGAAAAAGGATCTCTTTTTAGCAGGATTTCTTTCGTGCTTCCTGACTACTTCGGAAAAGCGGGTCCTGGAAACGACGAGGTACACGTAAGCAGCCAAGGCTGACCGAGCCGAGGGACTCCTACGCCTCCGGGATACGGATACCTCACTCATCACCTTCTGCGATAAGTAACTTGCGCTCGGATAAAGCGACTCCGTGGACCGAACGAGTCATCACGCTCGGAAGCTCTCCTACCGAAGCAGTCCTTCAAGCTTTCTCGACTAAGTCGGCGACAGGGCCTCATGGACGGGTGAAAGTACGCGTAAGCCGCAAGGCCGACCGAGCCGAGGGATTCCCACGCCTCTGGGATACGGATACCTCACTCGTCCCTTCCGCGAAAAGCAGCTCTCGCTCACACAAACATCCCTGTTACCGACAGAGTCCAGATGCTCGAAACAAGAGGAAAAAAGACGCAGCTTTGCAAGCGCAGCGAGGGTGTGTTCTTCTGGCCTCGGCGGCCGCAGAAAGCACACGCTACAAGATGATCTAATCCTGCAGGCTCGGGTCTTCACGCTGAAGGGAGCCGTAGCACCCTCGGCATCGACGACGTCTTCAGCAAAGCCCGACCCAGCCTCGGGCGGCGCTGCGGTCCAGGGACTCCTCCGGGAATCCGGCCCGAGCAGGCGGCTCAACCGGTTACCCCTGGGGCCTCGGTCAACCGGCTTCCAAGGGCGCCAGCCCGACCCGAGGCCTCGACTGATCGACTTCGACGTCGGCTCCGCTGACGGACAACACGGCTAGGCTCCGGCCAGACAGGTTCCCATTTTCGAGCCAACTCCGCCTCTGTTCATACTGATATCGCTACCCCTGGCCTCGGTCCACCAAAGGGCGGCCGAGGGGTCTCTTCAACTAAGCTAGAGGAGCCCCATACAACAAGGCCGAATGGGCCGAGGGATTCCTACGCCTCCAGGATACGGATACCTCACCCGTCACCTTGACATGGGGCAACTCATGCTTGGTAAAGCGGTTCAGATAATCAACAGGCGAGACTTAATGCTCGAAAATGAGGAAAAAACACGGCTCCGTGCCAAAATTACATACACGTTCAGGCCTCGACAGCCACAATGAATGAAGAACACTGGCATTCGAAGTGCCATTACAAACGGAACTCCGGTTCCCCCTCCGCAGGTACGAACAACCCCACTCCGAGGGGGAAGGCCTGCGGAGCAACGGAAGGCCGACGAACGGCGCGCCGTCACCTGCTCCAGCAGCGGCGACGACGACGACTTCTGCTCCGGGGGGCCGAACAGCGGCAACGCTGACCTCAGGGTGGATGCCGCTGCCAGGAGGCCCCCGCCCATGCCAAAACTCGTGAGGCAAGGACGGGCAGAAGGCCGTAGAAGTTGGAGGTCAGCCCGTGGCCGGTCCCGGCCGCCGCGCCGGCGGAAGAACCTCTTCCAGCTGTCGTGGCAGACGCCGGCGCCGCAAGTGGCCCCGAAGCCACTCGCGACTGAAGACCAGGCACGCTGCAGCTGCCGGACGCCACGGGCAATGCCCGCCTCTCCCCCATCACTGAGTGAAGGAGCGGGCCACCGCCCACGCAGGGGCCGACCCCAACTCGGCACTCTCCCCTCCCCAGCCTTGGTGATGAAAATCCTTGAGGCTGAGGAAGGGGCAGAGGCCGCAGCCCGGCTCGCTTTCCCCCACCATCAAGCTGGAGGTCGCCATCTCGGGTGACCGCCGGTGAAGGGGCGCGACCGGGCTGCGTGATGAAAATCCTTGAAGCCGAACGATGGCTGAGAGGTACCAACTCCCATGGAGTTGCGTTCCTCCAACGAGGAGGCGGAAAGGCGGCGGATCCCCCCCATCCGGGGGCTTGGAAGATGGGAAGACACGACGCTTAAGGGAGAAAGAAGACATGGTTGCCTTACGAAAGGAGTCTCCCTCCTTTTAAAGGCAACTCTCCCTACGTGCGCCCCCAGACGCCGCGGGCTGAGTCTTCTCCAACACGCTCCAAGGCCCTCCCCTGCGACTCGGGGGCTGGGTCCCGCATGTCATGCAAGCCGGCTCAGGGCAGGAGAAGCCAAACCGCCGCTCGTGGTGCGCACGACCGTCCGGCGGTTACAGGCGACCCCCCATTTTCGCCCAGACCAACGGGCAGAAGGGGCGGGCAGCCATGCAGGCGGCATGCAACCGCGCCAGATGGACGCGCTTCTCCGACTTCTAACACGCCAGCTTGGGAACCCAGGCCCACGCGTCGAGCAACCGGTGCGTCAGTTGCTGCATGCAAGCAACCGCACCGCCACTTGTGCCACCATCACGCCTCTTCGGTTGCGGAGCCTATGCCGCGACTCGAGGCGACCCAACAGCGCCAGCCTGGCGCGTCGGTCAAAGCGACCGAAAGTGGGCCGGCAGTAATAGCGGTGGCAGACGGGCGGGCGCAGCGGTCACGTCGTCAGCCAGGCTCACGTCCCATCCTGAGACAGCAAGAGAGCCTCCTCTCACGGCGTGGAGACGGTGCACCCGTGACCCGTTCCTCGAACGGATCGCACGCGCGCAACGGCCGCCTCGCCAACCACTCGCCCCGTCGCATTAACTCCGCGGCGGGACACGCGGCGCCTCTGGCAGGAGGAGCGCGCGACGCTTCACCTTCGCTGTAATAACCGCGTCAGAAAAGGTACGCCACGTCGTCCGATTTCGTATCCTTTTCTGTTTTCCTCTTTCTCTATCTCTTGCAACAGGGACCGGGAAAGGGGGATACCCCGAAAGGGATCCTTCTCCGCGAAGGAACCGGGCTCCGAGCCCCCCATTACTGATCAGGGGTTCGAAGGCTGGCCCTCCTAAGGGTTCAACAGTCGCCTCAGATCGCGTGGGCCCGACACCCACTACTGGTCAGGGGTTCGAAGGCCAGCCCCCCGAAGGGCTCCATGGCCGCCTCAGGCTACTCGGGCTCCGCGCCCATTACTGATCAGGGGTTCGAAGGCTGGCCCCCGAAGGGTTCACAGTCGCCTCAGACACCGAGCGAGGGATGACCAGGGGTACGTTCGATACATAACCAAGGCTCGGGCTGCGCTCCCGAGGTACCCTAGGACATTTCCGAGACCAGCGGGAACGATCTTGTAACGGAATCCCATCGGAGGGAGGCATCGAGCCCTCGGACCCCGTCGCCAGGGGACCGGGTCCGGCAAATCACCCGCAGGTACTTTTGGGCGTGCCTCTGGGCCCCTAGCCGACCCCCAACGAACGGGGCACGGACGTCCACTCGGATTACCCGCTTGCAGCTCACCGGAGACACCATGTTCGGTGCCCATCGAGGGTAACATGGCGCACTCCCCCCCTCCTCCTTGCGGAAAGGCGACGTAGGGGCGTATGTAAAAAGTCGAGTCTGTCCCTGATCGTCCTCTCGCCCTGTGCAGAGGCTCGGGGGCTGCTCTCACAAAAACCGGCTCCGGCCAAATCGTTGACAGCGTCAACATACCAGCCCGAGAGCTTGGGCCCCGACCGTGCACCCGGGCTACGGCCAGTTCGCATGAGGGAACGACCAGACCAGCCGAAGCGTTAAGCGAAGTATTAAGACCTCGAAGGAGTGTAACCACTCCTCCGAGGCCTCGGGGGCTACACCCGGCGGGTGCGCTCGCGCGCACCCACCGGAACAAAATGCAACCGAGAAAGGCTGGTCCCCTTGCAAAAAAGTGCGACAAAAGCCTCCAAGCGAGTGCTAACACTCCCTTCGAGGCTCGGGGGCTACTGTTGGGGACCATAATTAGGGGTACCCTCAAGACGCCTAATTCTCAGCTGGTAACCCCCATCAGCATAAAGCTGCAAAGGCCTGATGGGTACGATTAAGTCAGGGATCAGTCCACACGAGTGACTCGATCACGCTTCACCCGAGCCTAGCCTCGGCCAAAGGCAGCCGACCTCGAGAGACTTCCGTCTCGCCCGAGGCCCCCTTTTTATGGCGGACACATCACCGGCTTGCCCGAGGCCTTGGCTTCGCTCAGAAGCAACCTTGACTAAATCGCCGCACCGACTGACCAAATTGCAGGGGCATTTAACGCAAAGGTGGCCTGACACCTCTATCCTGACACGCGCCCCCGGCAGAGCCGAAGTGACCGTCGTCACTCCACTGCTCCACTGGCCAGTCTGACAGAAGGACAGCGCCGCCTGCGCCACTCCGACTGCAGTGCCACTCGACAGAGTGAGTCTGACAGGCAGTCAGGCCTTGCCAAAGGCGCCACGGCGAACTCCGCTCCGCCCGACCCCAGGGCTCGGACTCGGGCTAAGACCCGAAAGACGGCGAACTCCGCTCCGCCCGACCCCAGGGCTCGGACTCGGGCTAAGACCCGGAAGACGGCGAACTCCGCTCCGCCCGACCCCAGGGCTCGGACTCGGGCTAAGACCCGGAAGACGGCGAACTCCGCTCCGCCCGACCCCAGGGCTCGGACTCGGGCTAAGACCCGGAAGACGGCGAACTCCGCTCCGCCCGACCCCAGGGCTCGGACTCGGGCTAAGACCCGGAAGACGGCGAACTCCGCTCCGCCCGACCCCAGGGCTCGGACTCGGGCTAAGACCCGGAAGACGGCGAACTCCGCTCCGCCCGACCCCAGGGCTCGGACTCCGCCCTGGCCTCGGCCGAACGACTTCCGCCTCGCCCGACCCCTTGGCTTAGGCTCGGCCACGGCAACAAAAGGCAAACTCAACCTTGGCTTCGGAGGAACCCCCACGTCGCCCTGCCTAGGGCATAGACCGCCACGCCAACAGGAGGCGCCATCATCATCCTACCCCGAATCGACTCGGGTCACGGAGAACAAGACCGGCGTCCCATCCGGCCAGCTCCGCCGGAGGGGCAATGATGGCGCTCCGCAAGCTCTGTGACGACGGCGGCCCCGGCTCTCTTACGGAAGCAGGACAACGTCAGCAGGGACTCGACCGCTCCAACAGCTGTCCCTCCATCAGGCTCCGCCGCACCTCCGACAGCCACGACATCACGCCAGCAGGGTGCCCAGATCTCTCCGACTGCCACATTGGCATGTACCTAGGGCGCTAGCTCTCCCTCCGCTAGACACGTAGCACTCTGCTACATCCCCGTTGTACACCTGGATCCTCTCCTTACGACTATAAAAGGAAGGACCAGGGCCTTCTCAGAGGAGGTTGGCCGCGCGGGACCGAGGACGGGACAGGCGCTCTCTTGGGGCCGCTCGCTTCCCTCACCCGCGTGGACGCTTGTAACCCCCCTACTGCAAGCGCACCTGACCTGGGCGCGGGACGAACACGAAGGCCGCGGGACTTACACCTCTCTCACGCTCGACTCCGGCCACCTCGCCTCTCCCCCCTTCGCGCTCGCCCACGCGCTCGACCCATCTGGGCTGGGGCACGCAGCACACTCACTCGTCGGCTTAGGGACCCCCCTGTCTCGAAACGCCGACAGGTCTGATCCAGTCAAGCTACTGTACCATGGCGAGCTCGGTTCAGACAGTCTGACAAAGCGATTTGCAGGGGAGTTTTCTTCCAATTTCATGTGGCAACAGGCCCAAGTCTCTGCACCAAAGTTGTAGTGCTACATACCAGCTACAAATCGACTATAGGGATTAAACCTATTTGAGCACTGGATTAAGGTTTAATTCACACTCAAAGTTGACCCTGTTACACTGAAAAGCCGAATTTCAGAATGAAACTAGCCTGACAGTCAAACTTTGAGCATAATTATATCCAATATTTTCTCAACAACATGGCTTGCACTCTTAAGCAAACTTGTTCTCCTATAATTGGGCTACAATTTTGATGTGGTGACCTAATATGAATTCTCACTATTTTGAAAGCTACACAGCCCCAAAGTTGGGCCTATAACCCTGATTTCAGACTTAGCATAGGAATCAAAATTGGGGTCCTTTTTGCAAATGAGTCCAAAACTTAGGGTTTGGCTTTCAAGTCCACATATTTGTGAACCAAATGACTTAAAATACTTATTTGACTTGGTTTTTGCACTTTAGCCCAAAAGTGGACTAATTTTGCACAGAGGCCCCTAGGGTTTAGTTTCAGGGTTTTCCAGGGTTCCAATTAGGGTTTTTAGTATCCCAGGGGTATAAATGTGATTCAACTTTGTTTTTGGGGATATTTTATAACTATTTCCCTAAAGTATTTAGGTTTTCTCAATTTGGGTTAGGTTTTACCCCTTTAATCCCTATTTAGGGTAAAGCTTCCTATCCAGGGTCCTATTTGCAAAACACTTAAACAATACAACTTGCTTGAAATTTTTGCCTAGTGAATGCATTCTAGGTGTATCAAACATATGCAATGCCAATGCTTATGATGCCATGCTCAAGTTTTAGTTACAGTAACACCAGGGGTGTTACATCCTTCCCCCCATAAAAGAATCTCGTCCCGAGATTAAAAGTCCTAGGGTAAGTAATGGAAAAGGAAACGCGGAATACTTTTATTTCCTTATTTCTGGTACAAGGCAGGGGTGATGTGGGGGTCACTTCTGTATTACACAGTTATACAGGCTTTAAAGTTTACAAGAGGCTAAAAAGCCTGGGAAATTCTTATCTAAAAAGTCTTGAGTTTCCCATGTAGCCTCATCTTCAGAATGCTGGTTCCACTGTACCTTATAAAACTTGAGAGTTTTTCTCCGGGTAACCCTGTCCTTTTGATCCAAGACTCGAATAGGGTGCTCAAAGTATGTCAAGTCCGGTTCAAGGACAACATTTGTTACTTCAATGGTTCGATCGGGAACCCGAAGACACTTCTTCAATTGTGACACGTGGAACACATTATGCACAGCAGACAATGTTTCGGGTAGTTGGAGTCGGTATGCCACTGGCCCATATCTTTCAAGTATAGGAAATGGACCAATGTACCTGGGTGCAAGCTTCCCTTTTATCCCGAAACGCGATACTCCCTTCATTGGTGAAACCTTCAAGTAGACGTAGTCTCCTTCAAGAAAATACAAGGGCCTTCGCCGTTTGTCTACATAACCCTTCTGACGAGCTTGTGCTTTCTTCATATTATAAATAATTTTTTGAACCTTTTCCTCGGCCTCCTTCACCATATCAGGCCTAAAGAAGTACCTTTCTCCTGGTTCAGACCAATTTAGCGGAGTACGACATCGTCGTCCATATAAAGCTTCGAAGGGTGCCATCTTGATACTTTCTTGATAGCTATTATTATATGAAAACTCCGCCAAAGGCAAACATTCATCCCATTTCGGTGAGAAGTCCAGAACGCATGCTCGCAACATATCTTCGAGTATTTGATTAACCCTCTCAGTCTGTCCACTTGTTTAGGGATGATAGGCCGAACTGTGGAGCAACTTAGTACCCAAGAATTTGTGAAGTGCTTCCCAAAACTTGGCTACAAATTGAGGTCCACGATCCGACACTATGGTCTTCGGAACACCATGCAGACTAAGAATACGAGCAATGGACAATTGGGCGTAGACAGTAACCGGGGAATCTGTCTTGACCGGCAGAAAGTGAGCAATCTTTGTAAGTCGATCAATTATAACCCAGATAGAATCATACCCTTTTGCCGTCCTGGACAGTCCCACAGTAAAGTCCATACTTATGTCTTCCCATTTCCATGTTGGGATTGGCAAAGATTGTAATGGACCAGCAGTTTTCATGTGTATGGCCTTGACACGCCTGCAAGTGTCACACCTAGCCACATAGCGTGCAATTTCGATCTTCATCTTTGTCCACCAGTAATGTTGCTTTAAGTCTTGGTACATCTTAGTGCTTCCGGGATGAATAGAATAACGACTAAGATGTGCTTCATCAAGAATTTGCTGGCGGAGTTCTTCGTTCTTTGGCACTATTATGCGGTTTTTAAACCATATCACACCTTGATCGTCTTCCTTGAAACATTTGGCTACTCCAGCCCTTATCTTCTCACGAATATGTCTCATGCCCTCATTATCCTTTTGGGCATCAATTATCCTTTGCAAAATGATTGACTCAAGCTTTAGCTGATTTAGAGTCCCTTGTTGGATTATCCCCAGGCTTAACTTTTCCATCTCTTGACACAAAGTGTTGTCAGAGGTCTTCACCATAAGACAGTGGCAGGAAGCCTTACGGCTTAGTGCATCTGCCGCCACATTGGCCTTTCCTGGGTGATAATGGATCTCCAGTTCATAGTCCTTAATAAGCTCAAGCCATCGTCTTTGCCTCATATTTAATTCTGACTGGGTGAAGATGTACTTCAAACTTTTATGATCTGTATATATGTGACAGATATTTCCCAGCAGATAGTGACGCCAAATTTTCAGGGCATGAACCACAGCAGCTAGCTCCAGATCATGAGTTGGGTAATGCTCTTCATATCGGCGCAACTGCCGTGAAGCATACGCAATTACTTGGCCCTCTTGCATTAATACACAGCCGAGTCCACTGCCTGACGCATCACAATATACATCAAAAGGCTTAGTGATGTCCGGTTGAGCTAATACCGGAGCAGTGGTTAATAATGTCTTCAATTGCTAAAAGGCTTCATTACACTTAGAAGACCAATTGAACTTAATGTCATTCTTCAATAAACTTGTGATTGGCTTCACAAGCTTAGAAAAATCTGGTATGAATCTGCGATAATATCCAGCTAGTCCAAGAAAACTCCGGACTTGGTGAACAGTGGTTGGGGGTTTCCACTCCAGAATATCTTTGACCTTGCTAGGATCTACCGCAATTCCTTTAGCCGATAACACGTGCCCCAAAAATTGAATTTCCTCCAGCCAGAACGCGCACTTGCTGAACTTGGCATACAACTGATGTTCCCTCAGGCGCATCAATACAATCCATAAATGCTGAGCATGGTCCTCTTCATTTTTAGAATATATCAAGATATCGTCGATGAAGACCACCACGAACTTGTCCAACTCGGGCGTGAACACCGAGTTCATCAAATAGGTGAAGTGGGCAGGAGCATTTGTGAGCCCAAAAGACATTACCAGGTATTCAAACAATTCATACCGCGTAGTAAACGCGGTCTTCGGTATATCCTCGGGCCGAATACGGATTTGGTGATAGCCCGACCTGAGATCAATTTTGGAAAATACCCTCGCCCCAGTCAGTTGATCAAATAAGATGTCGATCCTTGGAAGAGGGTACTTATTCTTGATGGTGACCTCATTCAGGGGTCGATAATCCACGCACATTCGCAAGGTTTGATCCTTCTTCTTAACAAAAATGGCGGGGGCAACCCCATGGCGATGAGCTTGGCCGGATGAATCCCTTATTCAGTAGATCTTGTAATTGAATCTTCAATTCTGCCAACTCATTAGGGGGCATACGGTACGATCTTCGGGAGATGGGAGCCGTACCGGGCTTTAGCTCAATTACAAATTCTACATCTCTTTCAGGGGGCAGTCCAGGCAAATCTTCCGGAAATACATCTGGAAACTCACATACTACCGGAATGTTCTTGATCTCCGGTACAATGGCTTCATATATTCTACCAGAAGCTTTGGCTGGATTGGTTACGGGGAGAGACAAAAGAATCTCTTCTTGATTATAGCTCAACCTGACGGTTCTGAGTTCAGTGTTGAGAATTGCCTTGTGTTGGGTTAACCAATTCATACCCAAAATTACATCTATATCCTGGCCTTTCAGAACAATCATGTTAGCAGGAAAGTTCCGTCCGGCCATTGTTACTGGCACTTCATAGGCCACTTCTCTAGTAAAAATGCGTCCCCCAGGTGAATGAATTTTAAATCCCTCTTTTGATTCATGGCATGCAATATGATGTTGCTCCACAAATTTCTTGCTAATGAACGTATGCGAAGCACCAGAATCAAAAAGAATAATTGCAGGGTGACTGGCCACGGGAAACGTACCCATCATCACCGGCTCTCCTTCCGGTGTAGTGGCCACTTGGGTGTAGTATACACGCCCCGTCTTCTTTGTATTTTTCCCCACAGTATTTCCTTTGGGCCGAGCTGATCTCCCAGATCCTTGCGGAGCATTTGATTGATTTTGCTTAGGATATGGGCAGTCTTTGATGAAATGTCCCGACTTGCCGCAATTAAAACACCCAGTTGAAGAGCTGGGCAAGGCAGGGAATCGAGTGCCTGGGGCACCCGACTGATTTGGGGTAGTGGGGGTATTGTTGGGGCGAATAATGATTGGCTGTTTGAAAGGGAATGAGGGTGGACGAGAAAAAGTGCGATTTTGGCTTGAAGGCCGGATCACAAACCGTTGTCTCTTCGCCTGGCCCTGATTAGGCCTCTCACCACCGAATCCCTTGTTCTTCCCAGAACTTGCGTATTTTGCTTCAACAGATAAGGCTGTGCTGACAGCCTTTCCATACGTCAAGTCAATACAAGCAGCCATTTTCCTCTGTAGCCGATCATTTAGTCCTCTCATAAAGCAGTTCTTCTTCTTTAAATCAGTATTCACCTGGTCGATGGCATACTGCGACAGGTGATTAAACTTGTTGAGATACTGATTGACGGTATCTCCTCCTTGTTTTAACTTCATAAATTCTTCTTGTTTCATATGCAGCACACCTTCGGGTATGTAGTGCTCACGGAAGGCTGCTTTAAACTCTTCCTAGGTGATTTGATGGTTGACAGGTTGAATAGCCACAAAATTTCCCCACCAGGTACTGGCAGGACCACTTAGTTGTTGTGCTGCGAATAACGGCTTCTGCGTTTCCGAACAGCGGAGAAGACCAAACTTTTGTTCAATAACCCGTATCCACTCATCGGCTTCTGGTGGATCTTCAGCTTTCACAAATAGTGGTGGACGGGTTTCAGAGAAGTCCAGATAGGTGGTTTCACGGGGGCCTTGCTGATAACCCCTTCCCGCCTGCTGCTGGAATTGCTGTTGACCCGCCATTTCCCTAAGAAAGCGGGTATTGTCTGCGGTGGCATTTACCAAGGCGGCAATCGCCTCGGCCAATGTGGGAGGAACCGGAGGTGGGTTTGGGGTAACATCCCTTCCCCCAGAAGTTCCTGCTGCGTCCTGTCCTCGAGTCCTGGTCGGCATCTGTGGCAAAGAATATTTGAAATAAATATAAAATGCCAAAGAAGCCTTCCATTTTACATTACCAAAAGTAATGTTATAGACTCAAGACTCTTACAACAGGGTACAATACCTAGTATACAATAGCATTACCTATTATACACCAGTACAACCTACAATACACTACTCTACTTTTATTACACCATTAGTCCTGCTTCCCATTACTCTTGGCGGCCTCATCGTCAGGTGTGGGAGTCCAGACGTCGACCAACCTCATGGAAGGAGGGGGCTCAAAAAGGTCTAACTCCCCACCCAGCGCGCGTCCCGCACCGTGAGAGGGTCCGGCTTCCGCCTCAGCAGGGTGTGCAGGTGCACTAGGGTGTAATTGCGAGTATAGTACATGGACTTCCTCATGCAACGTATTGCAATAGACCTGTAGGTTGTCGACAGTTGAGCTAAGTTCTTTAATTCAGGCCTGAGCCCTTGCTTCCTTAGCACATGCCAGCAAACGGGACTGTACTGCCCAGTCAAGTGCTAAGTCCCGATCAGCAAGCTGATCCTGCAGGTGACGGATGTCCCTTCTTAGTTCATTTATTCTATCTCCGTCTGCGACCCAAGCATCGGTCCTGTGTTGCAGCGCCGCTTGAAGTCGACTCACTCGGGCTTCAAGATCTCCTATGGGGTCATTACTCCCACTGCTACTGCTTTCATGTCGAGGGGCCAGTTGATGCCGGGGCACACCGATTGGTCCCGTTGACTTGCGTGCCGTTAGCCTTGTGCGTGGCGGCATCTTTCTAAGGGGGAAAATGTTATTAGTATAATTCTTAGCATGATGCATGTGTGAGTACAGAATCAACCTTAGTCGATTCAACCTTCTATACATTGCACTCTTCCTATCTGGTCTTTAAGATAGACTCTTCAGAATACTTAGGTAAGAAGAGAAAAGAGTTTTTAGGTAAGACTTTTGAAAATCCTTTTGAAGATGCCTCATAATATCTGCAAAGAAGGGCTACGCTCCGATACTAGCTGTGACGGAACCTCCCAAGTAATTAGGCCCACCTACAGTTGTCCTTGTCCAACGGACCTCAGACAACCCTGTAGGTGCCCCTGAACTACTTGACAAGCTCGGTATCTTTCCTTACCTTACCAGGAACGATTCACCCGTCTTGCAGACATTACAGAACATCGGAGATAAAGAATTGCGGAAGCGATTACATAACTTACATTTATTTAAAAACAAGCTCAAGTTATTTTATTACAGACCAGAACTAAAAGCGAGTGCAGAGTAGTAATATTATACAAACCAAGGGAGGCAAAAACTCCTCTCGATAAGTTTTAAGCAAAAGATCCTATGTGGAGGACCAAGTCCTCCCGCACTTCAGTCTTGCTTTTCCTCCTTAGGAACCACCTTGGCACAGAAGCAACAGAAATCTGCTACTTCCTCACCTAAAAACAACGAAGGGATAAACCCTGAGTATGGAATTACTCAGCAAGTCTTACCCGACTAAAGAAAAGACTCTCAAGGGTATGCTGGTTATATGGGAGTCAAGGTAAGGCTTTTCAATAATCAAAGACTCTGTTTTGCAGAAATGCTTACTAAAGTGGATCCTTAAAAATCCAATTTTATTTGTCAGGTTAAGTACAATTACCTGCAACTAGAGTTCTTTCTACCCTAGTTCAATCACTGGTCCTGTACTAGCCAATTTCTTAACAAAAACCCATCATCTTTAGTGGAATGCTACGTGTAAGTCAGTGGCCAAGTCTCCATAACCGCGGAGGTACGGCGATCCGAATCGATTATACTCAGCTGAGGATCTCCAATCACACGACATATGTAGCACTTAACCCTTGCATATGTCAACCCGCCACCGGGGTTCTTAAGACCAGATCAGGTTCACGCAAACCGAGAGCACAGATACACCACCGTCCAGCCTCTTGCCACGGAGGGTACACGCTACTCTCGCCACCGCTCCACGCCCATTTCGTGTTATCTTATTCTGGCCTTAGTCCACGCGAGGCAAGGCTTACCCATGACGAGGCATGTGACCAGTTAAAGGGTCCTCGGTCAGCAGGCCTACATCGAGACGGTCCTTAATCAACTCAGACGGAGACACTACACCGAGACTCTCTTCTCGTGCAAGTCACCCGCCCGGTCTCAGCTTAATCTTTTAACCCAAAAACTTGGTACCTGGCAGAGGTACATCTTTTCCGATGTTGAATCCATCACGGCCGTGATGGATTCACCATCAAGTTTTATTTTCAAAAACAACCCTCCCACTTTGCCAAACATCATTTGTAAAACAAATCCTTTTATTTTTCTAGAGCAATACTAAGCATAGTAAAACCTTTTTGTAAAAACAGGGTTTCAAGGAGGGTAATCAAGATCAAGGAAGGTAATGCAGGAATTGTTTAATCAATCAACTCCTATCACCTAATGCAGCAAGCAAGTGAAAAAGATTTTAAAAACATCAAGGAAGGTGGCAAATGTTAGAAATATAGGCATTTTCCGTACCATTTTAATTCCATAAATTAACATTATGATGATGACATATAATAGATAATCAAACATAGAAAACATGATCTCAAAAATATCCATAACAATATGGATCATGAGAACACAAAGCATATGAAGCATGTAAATCATATAAATAAAATAAGTATATAAACATGGTTCATGGATTATTGCGGAACAACTGGAAATAAACAGATAACAACATAAACAGGATGACTGTAAAATTAAGACAGACAGATATAACATATTATAATACGATAGAACAAAGCTACATATGACATATATAATATGCAGAATATAAAACTGTAATGAACTGAATTGATCATACCCTCCCATGCGCTCCGAGGATCCTGATCCTTGTCCAATTCTCTTGTCATCCGATCGAGGTGAAGACGCCAAGAATCAGCGATGAAGACAACGACAGACGTTGGGCAGTCGCGTAGACGCTCCCCAAAAACCTAATTGTCGATCCCCCGTGCAAGGTCTCGAACGGCACCGGCTTCGGAGGCACCTGCCCTCTCGCTTCTCTGTGCGTGCAGATTCACGAGATGGAAATACCCTCACTCGGCTGCTGGACTGTGAGACTGAAAGTGTTTCTCGCGTGTACCGAGTGATAGGGGTGCTCCTCTATTTAACCTCTCGCAGAGGGAAGCTGAAGGAGAAAAGTCACCGAGTCACGCCAAGAGTCGGCCAGCTCTAGCCGAGTTATGCCATGAGTCGGCCAGCTCTCGCCGAGTCACGCCATGAGTCGGCAGCTGAAGGAGAAGGGTCACCCGGCTGGCTGACGAAGAGACAGGGTCACTCGGCAAACGAAGAGACAGGGTCACTCGGCTGACGTACGCGGTTAGTGAGTGCTAAAAATTAACACAACCACACCACGCCCGCTCGCCTGCCTGCCTGCCTGCCTGCCTGCCTCGCCACGCCACGCCACGCCCGGCCCGGCCGGCGGCGACGGCGGCGCGCGCGCGCGTGTGGCACGCCCTTGTCCATTTCTTGACTTCTCAAGTTAAGTGGAATAAATCCCACCATATAAGTCAAGGCAAAAGACCCTTGGACTTCCAATGTGGTACTATTGGTATTCTCCACCATTACACACCATAGAGTTTATTTAATAAATGGGCCAAGCCCATAAAAGATCCAACAGCAAATGCACCGGGGCTTGCCTTCGTTAACAGGTGAGTCGGGTTCGGATCCACAAATATCGAAGTAGAAGCAGTTGCCTGCTTGAGAATCCGAGGGTGGTGGTGTCCTTTCTTCGGTGACTTCTATTTCTTCTTCACGTTCTAATCATAACCATACATATGTATAAGAATGGATGCCATGGGATGCTCATGAGGATGCAAAGATAATATAAACTTATTATCTATGTCTTGAATACAACTTTCCTTCACGGAACTCCGAGAACTTAGGGTTTCCAGAGTCGGTAAAGGAGTTCAAAGGGCAGGGGGGATGGTTTTGGGTTCTAGTTATCAAACATGGTTCAAATCAATTAAAACTCTACCCAAGGCTTCTAAATATTGTTTTAAGTTCCCATAAAAAGTTTGGGCATTTTTGGACTTACCAATTATTTTCTAAAAATCCATAACCAATACTTTTAACTACTTTAAATGCCCTAAAATTTCTTATTTCCACTAAAAATCACAAAACTATTTTTATTAAATTCTAGGGAAAATAACAAGCCTAGGAAAATTGGTTTCACAATTTTACCATTTTTCTACATTTTTTTATAATTGTTTTGGCTCTGGAAATAAAAGAAAAAGGAAAACAGATGAATAGTACTGGGCTGATTTCAGTCCAGTGGCCCAGTTCAACGAGGAAAGCGCGTGCGTGCGCCCGTGCCCTGGCGGTTTTGCAGAACGGCCCTCGCGTTATTGAATAACCTGAAGAACTCCAAACCCTATTTAAAATAGTCGCTGACACTTCACAGAAACGCCCCCGACTTTCTATTCCTTCACACAGCCCGGTCCACGACGGCGCTCACGCGCGACCGAGCTCCGACGAGCTCGCAGACCGACCGATTGGGGCAACGGCTAGGGTTCCCAAGCAGCGGACATGAAATCGGGGCTACCTTGACCATTTCCCCCAACCTAATTGCAGCTAAGACTAACTACGTAGCTCTGGCCACGGTGGCCGTGAGCATGGCGGCTAAAGTGTTGCGTTCCCGGCGATCCCAGGCGGTTCGGTTCGATTAAAGGGGTCGGGGAGCATCACCAGCCTGTAAGGGTGCTAGAACAAGAACGAGAAGGGAATGAGCAGACCTGGGGAAGGCTGGCCGCGGCGATGGGTAGTTTGCGGTGGCGGAGAGTCGATTTGGGGCGAATCCAAAATTCGCGAGTTCTAGCGAAGGACTGCTAGCGATTAGCGGTGGCTGGGTGCGCGATGATGTGGTGAAGCTCACTGCAGGGTCAATTTATAGATCCCCGGGGCGGTGGCGCTTAATTTGAGCGGACAGTGGGGGCGGCCGGAGATGAGGAAGAAGTCTGGCGTCGTGGTTACGTGTTCCCAGCCGTGGCGAGCTCATCGGCGATGATGGGACGGCAGTAGGGAATCACGGCGGTGCCGTGGAAAGGCTCGGACACGCGGCGGGCACAGAGATGGCACGACGGCGGCGAGCGGCTTTATCTACGGCAGTGAGCAAAGGGGAGGGGTACCGTGGCCGATTGGGGTGGCTTCCAGCTTGACGACGATGAGGATCTTTTACCCCGAGAGGTTATCCACAAGTCCGGTGCACGAATCCAAACGCCGGCGACACGAATCGCGGCGGAGGGATCCGTCGGCGGTGAGGACAGCCGCGCTGGCGGTCTGATCCAGTCAAGCTACTGTACCATGGCGAGCTCGGTTCAGACAGTCTGACAGAGTGATTTGCAGGGGAGTTTTCTTCCAATTTCATGTGGCAACAGGCCCAAGTCTCTGCACCAAAGTTGTAGTGCTACATACCAGCTACAAATCGACTATAGGGATTAAACCTATTTGAGCACTGGATTAAGGTTTAATTCACACTCAAAGTTGACCCTGTTACACTGAAAAGCTGAATTTCAGAATGAAACTAGCCTGACAGTCAAACTTTGAGCATAATTATATCCAATATTTTCTCAACAACATGGCTTGCACTCTTAAGCAAACTTGTTCTCCTATAATTGGGCTACAATTTTGATGTGGTGACCTAATATGAATTCTCACTATTTTGAAAGCTACACAGCCCCAAAGTTGGGCCTATAACCCTGATTTCAGACTTAGCATAGGAATCAAAATTGGGGTCCTTTTTGCAAATGAGTCCAAAACTTAGGGTTTGGCTTTCAAGTCCACATATTTGTGAACCAAATGACTTAAAATACTTATTTGACTTGGTTTTTGCACTTTAGCCCAAAAGTGGACTAATTTTGCACAGAGGCCCCTAGGGTTTAGTTTCAGGGTTTTCCAGGGTTCCAATTAGGGTTTTTAGTATCCCAGGGGTATAAATGTGATTCAACTTTGTTTTTGGGGATATTTTATAACTATTTCCCTAAAGTATTTAGGTTTTCTCAATTTGGGTTAGGTTTTACCCCTTTAATCCCTATTTAGGGTAAAGCTTCCTATCCAGGGTCCTATTTGCAAAACACTTAAACAATGCAACTTGCTTGAAATTTTTGCCTAGTGAATGCATTCTAGGTGTATCAAACATATGTAATGCCAATGTTTATGATGCCATGCTCAAGTTTTAGTTACAGTAACACCAGGGGTGTTACATGATCTTTTAGCCGTAATGCTTAGAGGTTAGTTTTTTGTCATTTTTGCCCATTATGCTCTGTGGTTATTTCTATGTCCTTTGTTGTATCAATAATTATAGTTTATTTGATGTCAACAAGATAAAATGATGCTACATTATTTACTTATTTGTTTGTTGTGCTGACCTGCACTAATGACTTTTGTTCAGGTTGAAGCGGAAGAACAACCTGAAATATCAGAGGCATATGAAGTTACAACGTTTCCATATTTTGTTTTCTGCAAGGTATTTGCAATTACAGAATAATATAATTTGTCCTTGCTTCTTGTCAATTAATATGGTGATCCCCTTTATATGAATAATACTTATGATAGAATCATGGTATTTGTCATCTTCGTGGAAGTTGAATAACCGCATATAATTTCTTATTGCCAATCTAATATCATGAGTACAATGTTTAATAAATAAGATCCGCTCTTTCGTTAAGGCAAGTAGTTAAAATTATTTGGATCCATGTCTTCATTTTCCTCATCATACTTGTATCAAAACCAATAGTTATGTAATTGGTATATGGTCACTGTCCGTGTAGGAACTGGAGGGGAGAGGAGTTCAGCATGGTGTTTTTACCTCTTTATCCCTCATACACATTCTTATCCAGTAGTTAATCCAAATAGTCATGTCCGATGAGTACTTTTGTTGTTTCTGACTATCAGTAATCTCTAAAGTACTCTTGTTGTTTAGCTATGAAAACTCATTTTGTTGGTATTGCAGCTTCATCAATTTGTTGAGTATACATCCAGTTTCAACTTAGTTTGTGCGCCAGGGGCTTACTTGTTGTGCAGCAGCGTGAACAGGTTTGGTGCAGTGTGTTCCTCGTCGCACCTGAGTACACCATCCACGAGATCTACAACCAAAATGCCAGTGACATTTCTCTTAAGGGTCTTTACAGGTTGGTCCACACACCGACACTCTCAATGCACGACTCACCTTACCTGGCCATTCTCACCTTTTTTTGGCCTCCCATTGTCGGCATTCGAAGAATTATGTGTTTCTAGAGTAGTGGTGTGTGCAAATTCTAGCAAAATTACCTTAATTATTAGCTGAGCACACCTCTGTACACCATAATTATCCGAGACTGAGTTGAATCTGTATGTAGAACCTGCTATGGGATGGCACTTCTTGTGACTATGTTAGCAGTAGATTCATGTTTGACTGTAGTAGTAAAATAAATTGTTGATCCCAATGGATTGTTCTACAACCTGTATCTATTTTATGAGTCGGGGGTTACTCAATTTTCCACTATCAACTAGAAACCATGAAATGAGAAGTAAAATCAGTATCCATATGTCCTTTTTTCTCGAAGGCACGACTGTGCCTTAAATCTACACTACTCTTTAAGGGAATACTGTAGGCGTCCACACAACCTTGTAATGGAGAGAGTACATATTAAGAAAAGGTCCAACACTCAAAAGGTAAGAATCCAAATTATTTCCAGTAGAGTTGCATGAAAAAGAAACATTGCTGCCTTTGCAAGTGTTGATTTCTTATATGCAAATTTTTTGTGTACCAGTTCTTTTTTTACATGACATTTTCTACTTCAATGGTCCTCCCCATTTGACAAAAGCTGTATTTTCCTTTTTTATACAGGATGTTGCTGGTGAAATTGCTGCTGAATTACAAGGTACTCCAGACTTCATAATTGGAAACTACAGTGATGGAAATCTTGTGGCATCGTTGCTATCTTACAAGATGGGAATTACCCAAGTATGCCCTGTTAATCATACTTGAGGTCTTACATTTGTTTTGTTACTAACCATATATGCATGGTCCTTGCAGTGCAACATTGCTCATGCTCTGGAAAAAACTAAGTATCCAGATTCAGACATATTTTGGAAGAATTTCGATGAGAAGTACCATTTCTCCTGTCAGTTCACTGCTGATATAATTGCTATGAACAATGCTGATTTTGATCATCACCAACACATACCAAGAAATTGCTGGAAGGTTTTTATTCTGTTTCCGTCTTGTTGGCCACTGTAGATTTCTTCTAGGACTTAGCATTCACCAATTAATTTGCATGCACACTGAATCATGTTTACCTCGCTCATGCATATACTGTTCTGATGTTAAGTTACTGTATTGATTGTAATTATGGTAACATGCAATCCATGCTTTTTCATGCATTAATCTTGCATGGACTGTGATCACATATGGATAATAGCTATTCTTAATTTCATACAAGACGCTCATATATATACTTATTCTATTTTTTTCTCTCAGCAAAAATATTGTTGGACAGTATGATAGTCATTACGGCCATTACTCTGCCTGGTCTGTACCGAGTTGTCCATGGGATCGATGTCTTCGATCCAAAGTTCAATATAGTCTCTCCTGGAGCTGACATGTCCATATACTTTCCACATACCGAGAAGGCCAAGAGACTCACCTCTCTTCATGGTTCAATCGAAAATTTGATTTATGACCCGGAGCAAAACGATGAACACATGTGAGTACTTTTTGCTATCCTGCCTGGTCCTTTGAGGCCTTTTGGGTTGTGACATGGACGTCATTCGCAGTATTCTCTTCTAATTCGATTCGACCTTGGAAATCTCTGCTGATGATATTGTTATCACTAATTCGCAGTGGGCATCTGGATGACTGGTCAAAGCCCATCCTCTTCTCCATGGCAAGACTCGATAGGGTGAAGAACATAACAGGCTGGTCGAAGCTTTTGCTAAGTGCGCTAAGTTGAGGGAGCTGGTAAACCTTGTTGTCGTTGCTGGGTACAATGATGTCAAGAAGTCCAACGACAGGAAAGAGATCGCGGAGATAGAGAAGATGCATGAACTCATCAAGACCCACAAATTGATTGGGCAGTTCCGCTGGAATGAGCTATGTTATGTAATGCTAATACTTAACATAACTACCTCACATGCCTAATCTATTAATATGTGCATTGTATATGTTTGGTTTTTTGTTTGCTTTGTCCACATTCAGTTTTTTTTAAAAAAAATCTCATGAAATGAGACAATTAGTGTGGACATAGGATTGTATTTTGTTGGTACTTGTTCTGATCTCTAGATATATTATTGAACCATCTTTCCCCCCCTTTGTTAATAATTTCTATTTAGAGTCATTAATCTGGGACACCTGTAACATTATCAAGTTACTCCTTGTGCTGATGACTTTCTGTATTCTGATTTTTGCATGCTTAATGATATTGGTGTTACTCTAATGACTACAGAAAATGGCATCGGATTTCCTAGGTACTTCTAGATTTGGGTTGATGCGACTTGGTTTGTCTGTACAATTTTGATCTGGCAGGGTGTTTTTGATGATAGAGCTGCCTAACGCCAAGGGTGTGAAGCAGAACTTAAAGCCTAAAGGCCATTTCAACTTGTCAGCTAAGGGCTCAGATGACTCGCCCTGCGAGTTTGATCTCGAGCTGTTTGATGTTGTCTATTTAATACATGTTGAATGAAGCGTTTCAGATTTTGATTGTATTGGCCTTTCTATTTGCAGGAGTGCAAAGCAGTTGTTGTCCCAAGAACCATATGCTACCAGAACAAGAAAGATGAGAGCGGTTGGTGGCCAAGGCTCCTGAAAAAGGACCTGTGTTCTTGAAGGTTGACTGGACAAATGGTAGGATGAGGATGGCGAAGATGTTGGATGTTAGTATTTCACTTTTGGTTGATTATATTTTTTCTTATGCGCCTGACAAATCTAGATATGCAACCAGACATGCTTTATTCTTGTTCCTATTTTGTTTTCCTTATGTATTAATTTCTTAACTTGTAATGCACATGATATTTTCCTTATGTATTAATTCCTTAACTTGTAATGCACATGATGTTTTTCTTATGTATTAATTCCTTAACTTTTAAAGCACATGACGAAGGCTGGTTGTCGGGTAAGTTCTCTTAAACTTTGGTAAGCTTGCGTACTTTTGCTATGGATCTTTTGAATCAATTACAAGGTAATTCATTTAAAAATCGTAGTAACACACATGTACCTAAATATCATATATAAAAGTCTGTATAGTACTGATGGTTGCAATGTAGTGGTGAAACAACTAGATTAAAATAACAAAATTTATGTATGGATAGGATCACAGATGTATTAAGAAACCTTTTCTTATAGCAGTACCGTGGCATTATGTGTTTCTGTTGCAACGCACGGGCACTCACCTAGTGTGTATATTAAGTTGCATATACCAACTAATACAATACATAAGCTTGAGTCGATAGAAAGAGACAGACAATTCACTTATATTATATATTCTAACACTTTCCTCACGTTGAGTCATTATTGTATCTCTGACGTGGAATATAAAAGCGAACAACAATTACTCGTCTACTTTTACAAACACCTTGTTTACGTGCAGCGGCCAGCGCAGCGTGGGAACGCCGGCCGACGCCGCCTCCATCACCGAGTTCCACCCACAGTGGGTCATGAACGCGCCCGTCGCCACCAGTGGCGGGCTCAGGGGTGTTTCATGGGTATTCATTGAATACCCAAGTTTTGGATGATCTATACTAATTTGTTAATAATGTATTATATAAAATAGCGTTAGAACACTAATTTCTTTAATCTTTTGAATTTTTTGAATACCCAATCTCAAATGTTTAGACCCGCTTCTGGTCGCCGTGTGCCGCAGCACCTCCACTCCACCAACGGCGCCCACATCTTCACCACCATCCCCTACCACTCGTCCGCTCCTTTTTTTGAAATATTCGGGAGGGGAGACCCCTACTGAGATTTTATTGAATAAGAAACTAAACCTGATTACAATAATTAGCCGGAGTGATCTAATTAAGCAGTTACAAGGATTGGAGTGAGTAAAATAACTCTTATGTCTGCCACAAACTCAACCAGTTTTGGATGGAAGTGTCAAAATTACCACGCGCTCTGTGGATGATCAACCGAAGCTCCTTACAGAATTCCTGCGTGCAGTGATGAACTGAGGGATCTTTATTTGCAAACAGCCATTCATTGCGGCTTTTCCAAATGCTCCATGTCATGAGAATAATAACCTCCATAGAAAAAGGAACGTTAAGTTGCTGTTTGAGGTTTGTCGAGGCCTCCTCTGGATTAGCAATTCTAGGGGGTTATTCCAATTGAGTTCCAACAAGCTTTTGCAAAGTTGCATCTGAGGAACAGGTGATAAAGAGTCTCCTCTCTTTGCCATAAACAATTCTCACATGAGTATGATTCTAGAGTCATGTTTTTCCTTCTCAACATATGTCTGGTATTTAGTCTGTTTTTAAGCCAAAGCCAATAGAAAACTCTATGCTTAGGTTGACATTTACTCTTCCATAAGTGCTTGTAGATATGGTGAACCTGTGTCTGCCCCATTAAATGTCTGTAAGCTTTTTGAGTTGAGTAGCTGTCAGAGCCCCAAATGTATCTCCATCGGTCTTGTACAGTACTGAGGATAATTTGTTCCCAGACCACCTGCAGCTCCAGGTATTGTTCATAAGCTTGCTCAGAAATAGGCAATTGGAAAATACCAGAGAGATGATCATGTTCCTTGACCTCTGCGATAGACAGTTTTGTGCTTTTGGCAAAAGAGAATAATTCTGGATATTGTTGTCTTGGAATGTTCTGGTTCCACTGATCTTCCCAGAAATAAATTGATCTGCCATTGCCAATGATTGGGTGCACCAGACCCTTAAAGTTATGAAGTAGTTTGATCATACTTTTCCACCAGAAGGAACCAATGGTTCTATGACCAGGGAGACCGCGGGACGAATAATATTTATTCCAGATGAGATTAACCCAAGGTAAATCATAGCTATTGAAGAACTTATGCAAGAATTTAAGCAGAAGAGCATCATTTTGAGTATCAAGGCGAAGCACCTCCAGACCACCATTCACTTTTCTCCGAGTTACCAAAGCCCAAGCAATCAGAGGCGGCTTCCTTGAGCTTATGTCATTCCCTCTCCAAAGACAGTGCTTCCTGAAAATGTCTATTTGCTTAATGATGGTTTTAGGAATCTTGAGCGTACACATAAAGAAGGTTGGCAAAGTTGAAAATACTGAATTTACCAACTCCAAGCGCCCCGCCTGAGATAAAAAATTTGAGAAACATGACAATCTCTTTTCAATCCTTTCACTTCTCCGCTCCTCCAGGAAAACCCCTCCGGGAGCAGCGAGTCCAAGTCCAGCTCGGGACGCGCGAGGAAGAACTCGGTCGGGTCCTCCGGGCTCCGCAGCACCCACAGTAATCGACGCCCGGAACTCTCCAACCCACGAGCGATCTACTTCATCCGCTCCGCGGAGACGGCGCCTAGGCTGCCGAAGCAGAGGAACACCACCCTCCGCTCCGGCTATGCTAAAAATCTCGATTTCTTGGCTGAGGAGGCTAAAAATCTTTTTTTTTCTTTCTATTTTGTCCTTGATGTGATTACGTAATGATGTTTTCTTCTTATGACAAAACATAGTTTCCACTATTTTAATAGTTTGTTGCATTTGATTTGCGTTTTTTTACTTATGGATATAGGGACGCAGAGTTTATTGGCGAGTGTTTGGTTCCGGAGCAACTGTACAAATAACCATAACTTTCTACGGTTTGTTATAAAAGTTGTAGGAAATTTAAAAACTGTAAAAAGTTTATATTTTTGGTGTAGTGAATATATAGATAAGAAGGCCGTTCTACGCGTTCGGCCAACAAAGAAACTCCAGTCACCCGCTAAAACAAAACGACCAAACAAAACGGCTCGAAAAGCGACGCAACAAGCATCACCTATTCATCGTGTGATGCGATGGTTTCCACCCGCCTACTCACCGTCGATGTATTGTTCAGTTCAAATATGGAATTGTACGACGATAAACTCATGTTACATGCATAATCCCTTTGTCTATTCAGGCTGAGGGCACCTCCATTCTATACATTTTGATCAATTGATCAAATGATCATGGACGAGAAAGATGCAATCCGAAATGGACTCTATGCATTGGAGCTCTATTGAATGATCACCATATTGAATTGAAAAGCCGGTGACTTGCATCAGGCTTAGTGCAAATTCTTTTGGTTCGTCAACCTCCACCAAAAAGCAGGGGGCATATGTTGAGCCCAGAAAATGACCTCGTGGATGGTCTGGCCCTAAGGACGGACGGTGCGCGCGTACACATAATCAGTTAAGGTTTCAAGTTTCTTACAGGATTTGTTAGCTAAATTTGTGGGATTAACTCGGGAAACGACTTGTAACAGCTCCACTCCTCCCCCTTTATATAGATGAAAGTCTACGACCAAGTGAACCCCCAACAATCGATCAAATCAAATCTACTTATCGTTTTTACCTTATGCATTAGGAGTAGTTCTAGTTTAGCATTCCTCTACCTCAAACATTCACCTCTCTTCGGCTCTACGTTGACTAGAAGATGTTTTAGATGGCCTGCCGACGCCAAGGCACACCCTAGGATCTCTCCTCCCCGATGGAGACCCTCTCGGGAGACGAGATCTAGGCCTGCTGCGAATAAGACCCTATGTGTCATCGCGGACCGTTCTGACGTATGCAGAGGAAGAGTCGTTCCTGCGCGAGGCCGTGGACCGTCCGACCCTATGTCACGGACCATCCGCGGATCTGCAGAGAGCACTGCCAGACGGTCCGTTCCAGTGTTTGGCGCTCAGATCGCCGCCAACAGTGATAGCTGTCTTTGTGGTTTGCAGCAAATCAGGAACACCAAAGAAGGACCTAAGATATCTTACTGATAAGGTATACACGGTTTGGGTTTGCAGAGTTCTCGTGGATGCATTCCACAGCAGCAATGCGAGTAACGATGTCATAGATGGGTATTGGGTTGAATGGCTACGATGTTGAATATACAGCACCCAAGGCGCGCAAAGCGCTGATGTTCTAGTGGTGCGAGATGATTGCAAGTGGAAGATGGACCATGGAAAAGGAGCAGATCAAACGTCTAGAAAATTTCGGTGAGACGAGCCGGATTTTTTTTATATATATTCGAGTCGAAGGCTGTAGTTAGTTACTGAGGACTTTGCGTCCAGAAGAATCTTCCAGTTTGTTTCCCCAGTTCATACAAAATTAAAGGAGGAACGCTGCTGAACAAGCAACAAACTGTGGCTAGCCAATGTGAATTGACAAAACGGACAGCGTGATTGCGATTGCATACCTCGATCGCCGTTTCCACGGCTAATCGCTCCGGCCTCAGGCTTCTTGCCTGGTACTTCTAGATTGATAGGAGAGATGCACACTCACGCTCACAAGTCGCCACCACAGAGACAGAAACCTTGTCCACCTTGGATTTCCTTCCTTGACCACAGATGATTTTTTGATACAACATGTGAGACGCATTCCATTCAGCAGAGCATCTGCTGCATCGTCTACGGTCATCGCGAATTTTTACACTTGCATTGCATTGGGCCAAGTCAAGCGGGTCAAACCCGGCATAGAACATGTACCGGCCGGCGTTCTACGAATTCCGTAACACCACGTGTAACAAGACCAATACCCCAACCCAACAGTGGCGTGAGCCAGAGCTGAGCTCTTCATAGGACCGTCCGTGTACCAGACGAAGCAGACGTTGGTTCTACTGGTGTACAGACCGCGTGTGCGTGTGGCCTGCGGCCTGCCTCTCTTGTCCGCCGGCCCTCTTCCATGGCGGCCGCCGGGGCGTCGAGGAGCGCGGAGGAGGGCAAGAGCGACCAAACGAGGCCCCTCGCGCTGCCTTCCCCAACAGTCTACCCGGCGCCGTCGGCCAGCGACGCCGCCGCCAGGGCCAGGTGGCGGTCCACGCAGTACCTCCGCAAGCGCCGGTGCGCGCTCTGCTGCGGCGGCTGCTGCGTGAGCGCCATCGTGGTCGTCGGCGTCATCATCCTGGCGCTGGCGCTCACCGTGTTCAGGGTCAAGCAGCCGCGCCTGGCCGTCAACAACGTCTGGCTCACGGCCATCAGCGCCGGGCCCGGGACGGGGCCGGGGGCCGCCGCCCCCGTGGCCGCCAACGCCACGCTCACCGCCGACGTCTCCGTGGACAACCCCAACGCCGCGGCGTTCAGGTTCTCGCGGACCGAGACGGACGTCTACTACGAGGGCCGGACGGTGAGCGTGGCGTACGCGCCCGCCGGCCGCGTCGGCGCGCGCGGGAGCGTCCGGATGAACGTCACGGTCGACCTCCTCGCCGACCGCCTCGCGCGCGCCGTCAACGGCACCGGCCTCGTGTTCGGCCAGGAGTACCAACTCCACACCTACACGGCGATCAACGGCACGGTCAATGTGCTGGGGATCGTCAAGAAGCACATCCAGATCAGGCTCAACTGCTCCACCGTCATCCAGGTTGGGGGAGCGGCTGCCGCGCTGGAGTACGGGGCTGCGTCCACAGTGCAGAGCAAGGGCGTCGATTGTTTAGCAGATGTCACCCTGTGAGTTGTGACTGTGAGTGAGTAGGTTCAAGAGTGGCGAGCAGATAGTTTTCTATTTTGAATCTCTTTAGCAAGTATTTGGTGTATTTGTCTTGGCGGATAAAGTTACCTTCATTTACTTGATTTGAAAGCTAAAGAAAGAAAGTAAGCTCGATGATCATCGACATCTCGAACTCTTTTGACATCAACTCACCAAACTCCTTACAATGACCTTCATTTATCGAGCCAAAGATTTAATTGCCAACATAAACTTGATAGAACTTGAGGGATTTTGACCAACGTTGTGATTCCTCGAGGGATTTTGACAAGGGTGTGTGAAAGCAAGAGAAGATCATTCTCCTTGTGTTATTGAGCACTTGATGAAGCCCTAGTCATTTAGTGCGTTAATTAATTAATTAATTAATTAATCATAGAGCTTAACTCCTAGAAAACTAAATGTTGCCCAGGATAGGATAAAAGGAGTGGGTCGAAAAAAACTCCACAGCCTTTATGATGACGTCGGAATGGCCGCTTCCAATACACCTGCATCCAAGGCAATGATTGATCATATCGAAGGCAGAGAGCTAGGGGAAGCACCCGAAGGTCTCAAGAGAATGCATGACTGCCAATAATGAATGTTGGACAACATAGAACTGTAGAGCAGCTAGGCCGGCACCATCAGCAACTCGAGGAACTTGATAGCTGCAGGAGGTAACGATGGCCTCGCACTCGCTGATAAACAAAGTACGATGTTATGTTCATTAGTTCATACATGAATATGATAATTTCTCTCGACTCTAGCACACACTTGGGGCCGAAACTCTAAAGTTGGGCCGGTGTGCGAGAGCAGGCCGGGCCTGATATTCTTGGGCTTGAGGCTGTCTGCCTTGAGTCGGGGCGCTGCTAACGGTCATCTATTTCACGCTCCATCCATATGCAGGGGCCGGGGGGGGGGGGGGGGGGGGGGGACGGTTACCGCGGGCGGAAATGTCCGTACTCCGTAGGCTCCCTCCCGAGTCAGCTGATGCAAATTTTATTTTAAGGTGCACGGAAGTATATGCTCTCTTTAGTACCAGGATAAATATATATGTCCAGGTGCCTTGCCTCTTCTCAGGGGCATGGCTGCTGGATCCACAAGAGTAGTGATGCAGCTGTGTACGTGTGGGTGTCCCGTACTGCGCAGCAGACCACGCCGTACAGCAGCGCAGCTCGAAACCTCACCGGCCCAGCCGCAAAAGCGCCCGGTGGCCCGCCCCATTTCCTTCGCCGAGAGGCCGCGACGTGGCGAGCAACATGCAGCACGGGCCTCCACGCCTCTCCACGTAGTCGCCCCGCGCCAAACCACCTCCCCACGACGCCACGCCAGCCTCCGATAGCTCGGCAACCAACAGAGCCCTCAATACCGCCCATGCCGGTTGCCGGATACGATACCGCCCCAGCCCAACCCCTATAAAACCCCGCGCCACCAACCCTACGGTTGTTATATCTCCTCAAGGCACGTTCACCACAGTCCTCTCTTTCCCCGGCACCACCACCACCCAGGCTAACCGGACTGGACCGAGTGTTGAACAACACTGAGGGCGAGGCAGATAGAGCGACGGCAGGCATGGTGAGCCGTGAAAATTTGCACCTGGTGCTGGACCCGGCGTCTCTGGGCGCGCCGTGGGCCGACCCGTCCGCCGCAGAGATCCCGCCGCAGCTCCTCGCCGCGCTGGGAGAGTACCTCTCCTCCACCCGCGCCGAGGGCGGCGACGTCGCGACGGAGGCGGACGACGAGTTCATGATGCACGAGTTCAAGGTGCGGCGGTGCGCGCGCGCGCGGAGCCACGACTGGACGGCGTGCCCCTACGCGCACCCGGGGGAGGCCGCGCGGCGGCGGGACCCGCGCCGCGTGGCCTACGCGGGGGAGCCGTGCCCGGACTTCCGGCGCCGCCCGGGCGCGGGCGCCGCGTGCCCGCGCGGGGCCGCCTGCCCGCTCGCGCACGGCACCTTCGAGCTGTGGCTCCACCCGTCCCGCTACCGCACGCGCCCCTGCCGCGCGGGCGCTGCCTGCCGCCGCCGCGTCTGCTTCTTCGCGCACGCCGCGGCCGAGCTCCGCGCCGGCGCCGGCGCCGGCGCCGGCGCCGCCAAGGACGGCTGCTCGCCGCTCGCGCTGTCGCTCTCGCCCAAGTCGACGCTGGCGCCGCCCTGGGAGTCGCCGCCGGTGTCGCCGGTGGAGGGCCGGAGGTGGGTCGACGAGCCGGCGGACGCCGAGGTGGAGGAGCTGTTGCTCGCGATGCGGGAGCTCGGATTCAGGAAGGCCAAGGCGTCGTCGTCGGCGCCGGTCCTGCCTGCGGCTGCGGTCACGGAGGACGACGGGCCGGACTTGGGATGGGTGTCGGAGCTGGTGATGTAGGCGTCCAAGATGTGGTGGATGCCGATCTGCGATCTCCTTCGCTCGCTGCTGCCGGCGTCGTCAACGGAACAGCTTCGTTAAGCAATATTGATCGTACCATTTTCTTTCATGAATTTGCATCATTCTTCTTGTGGATATAAACCAAACCTGGTGCAACTATTAATACTGCAATCTGTAAGCGTGGCGTGCTGCTGTACATGGTTCTCGTTCGTTCGATCATTACTACCAGTGTATATACAAAGTGTAGTTGCCTTCGCTGTCAGTACACTGCTGCCTTCTGGAATCGGTGTTCAGCTAATCTGCAATTAATCGGTGTTCAGTCGTGGAAGTACGTGTGTTCCATTCATCCGATCACTGCAGGGGGATTGGTCTTGGATGAAGGAAATGCGGTAGAGTTTCTGCAAATGGGAAACCAACATGGCCGGGCCGGTGATGACGACGATTCGCCATTGCCGCCATGACGCCGTCAGTGAGGCGGCCGGACGATGAGTACGACAAACATCCCCGGGGTTAAGAGGGGACGACGAAGTTGCGACCTTCCAAAGATGAAGCCCTAGCCCCTGGTCCAGAACATACTCTGGAGTCTGGACCGAGGGAGGTCGCAGTAAGCGGCGCGGCGGCACACAGCATAGGGCGATGCGATGCCAAATGAAGCTGCGCGAAGCCTCTTCTTTTCTCTTCTCTAAAAGAAGCGGACAAACCAATTCGCAAGTGGCAATTGACTGTCCAGTCCACTACGGCGATCCACGAAATCATTTGGTCCGTATTGTCCTTATCTGTTCGTTGGATCTGCATAATAATCTTCGGTTCCCCGCACGATTCATCGCATCGGCACCGAGGACCACGGTCCACGGGCACGGAAGACAAATCGGAGCCACGAAAGCGAAGCGCCCGTCGGATTGCAGCAAAACAACTAGCTTTAGCACTCCAACTTTGCTCCGCCCGGAGGCCGGAGCCCAGGACGTTTGTGCGCCGTGCGTGGCTGCCCAAGTTTCGCTCGCCCGGGCTTTTTCGCTGGGTTTCCCTCCTCGGCCGCACGCCACGCGACCACGGGTTCGGGCTCTCGTCTCGTCGCACCAGCTCCGCACGGGCAGAGGAAAAGGACGGGGGCCAAGTTGGGCTCCGAAGCTGCGGTTTTTATTGATCTCGCTGCAAGGCGGGGCGGAGTGGTGTCTCGCTTTCGCTCTCGCTTTCTCCCCGTCTCGACGCGCGCGGCTCGGCAGTATCTGGTGGTTGGTGGCTTGGTGCTCGCCTGCTCGGGCAGGAAGAAAAGGTTGCCTGGTTAGACCAACTTAACCAACTCCAGCAGACTCCCTCTCCGTATCCGTATTTAGCACGGCCAACAGTTTCTCTCTCCTCTCCGTATCCGTCCCCGTTTCCAGCAGACTCCGTATTTTGCACTCCGCATGCAGTCTATGACAGCTGGGGCCCGCGAGCAGCCGCGAGCACATGCAGTCAGCTGCGGAGAGGAGAGAGAAACCGTGGAAAAGGGGAGTGCAGGTACAGGGCGTGCGTTTTAGGGAGACGGATGCGGAGACTGCTGGACTGATGAATAGTGTGCTCCGCTGTGTAAAAAGGGGATACGGAGCCGCATGCGGAGTGCTGCTGGAGTTGGTCTTACCAACCTTTCGTCACTGCACGCGTCATTGCAGTTGCAGCTGTTGCAACTCTATGCGCGTGCATGGTTTTATGAGCGAGGACCTAAGTTACTTGCCTTTTCTGTTTCAAGTCCAGCACTCCACATCATACACTGAGATCTTCTGAAATGGTAGAGAGAATAACAGCGCTGTCACCGACGGTCCAGTCCAGTCTCACGGTAGAGAGAAGCAGAAGGGTTTCTCCTTGGCCTGCCTGGCCATTGTTACTACACTACCTACTGATCCATCTACAGCTGATACACTGAAGAAGCTGCAGTCAGGCGAGGTGGAGAAGCACGCTGGTCGCAAGCGCCGAGCCAATGTCCGCATCTCTGGACCAGAGTAGGTGTAAACTGGACACTGTGTTGTGCTTCCTGATGTGTGTGGCTGATGTCAGTGCCAGCGGGTATAAATAATGCGTTATGTTATTAGGAAGGTATGCTTGTAATGAACAGAATTCTGAATCTCTAAGAAATCTCCGTTACCTCTGCCTGTATCCTTCTTCCCGAAGCTACCTTCTGCTCCTCCTTAGGTAGCTAACAGCCATTCTTGGTCTTCATCCTTGATGCGACATCAGAAGAACGTAAGAGGAGAAACTGACGGCTCATCTCGATCGCGCATCTGCTTTGAACACCTTTTCTGGAATTTCTCGTCACGATTGCTGACATTGCAAGAATTTACCTTGCATCTTCTTTACCTGAGATTTGTTGTCTTCCTTCTGTTAGGAAAGTAGTGGATCTTGAGCTCTGCACAATTCCTGGTCAGGGTTCATAACGAGGGAATCGCATGGCCTGCCAACAGCCTACCATCTGTCTTTAAACTCTAAGCTAGGCTGTTCACAACAATTTATCCACCTGCCTGAGTTTCTTAACCACACACTTCAAGCTTTCAGCTGTCCTGGTGGACGGGGCAAACAAAGGGAGGGATTGGTACAGGCTGCTCAGGTAGCCACACCATCATCAGAAGCAGACGCTGGTCAGGCAAGACTTAGGGGCAGATTGGTCGAAGAAGTTCGCCACACGCCGCTGGCACCCGTTGGCTAGCCTATGCTACGGGCGTCACTTGACCTCCTTAACTTTGGACAGTCTCGACCCTAAAACTACTAAGTACTTAAATTATTTCTCAAAACATCTACTCCCTCCGTTTCTTTTTAGTTGTCGCTGGATAGTTCAATTTTGCACTATCAAGCGACAACTAAAACGAAACGGAGGGAGTACACATCATCAGGAACACAAGAATAATGCACATCCAACTAGCACAGAAGGATCTGCCAGTTTTGTATGCAACTTTCAAGGTGCCATTGTGCCTAAAGAAAAGGCACGGTAGTATAGATAGGTGCAGATCAGATAGATCATCAGCCAAACGCCTAATAACTCCTTATATTCTGCAGCAAATACATGATAGATGGAGCCTCCAGGAAGTAGATTCATATTCATCAAATAGGCAAATCTATTTTGAAAATAGAAATGATCGAGTAGGAAAGATAACATAATCACTACGAATTAATACATGGCCTGCCAAACCAAAGATCAAATAATACCCACGTAAGAAGACCCTCTCCTGGCTTCTCTCTTCTCTCGATTTCCTGTGCTCTCCTAGTTTGATCAGGTCCAAGCATCAGGCATGTCTGAAACTGGAAAGGTGAAATGTATTTAACGCGCAGACAACAGAGTTGAGCGTCTGTGTTCTCTGCCAAATGGGGAAACGTACCTGCTCTTAGCTGTCTGCCGAGCAACTCCAACAAAATTAAGTCATTGTCCCAACCGACTACGCGCAAACAGGAAATCATGTGTAGTGTAAACAAGATCAGGAGATGTTATATTGTTGGTCCTTGAAGCACTTTGACAACTTCCTCTGCTCTAGCATGTATCTCTTTTAGATACTCAACCAGTATGCGTTGTTGGTAAGAACCACCTTCCTGTAGAACAGCGTGTGAGAAAGGAAGAACATATGTCAGTGTGAGAAGATGCTCAAGAAAAGGCCCTGCTCCCTGTAGAATCCAGATGTTTGTGGATCTCACCGTACGAATCAAGACTCTCTCAATTCTCTTGTTAATAACGGCATACAGATCATCTGGCGAAACGTCTCCTTTTCCTACTGTAAGCCCGTCAAGCAACACCTTATTCCACTCGTTCTCAGGAGCTGAGTTGCACAATATCCATTGATCAGATATGATGACTAGTAGATGCAAGAGAGAGAGTGTGTGTGTGTGAGGGGGAAGGGGAGGGGGAGAGAGAACGAGAACTCGAGAATCTCTACGTGGAAATACAGACCCTGTATTACACATTCGAGAAACTTTTCAGGAACTACAACTTGCCCCCCTGAAAAAAAGGAAGGTGCTCATGAACTAAAATGGAAGTGTAATTCTGACTCAACATCACAAGTCGAACACCAGTAATGCAAGAAAGAAAAAAAAGACTACCTTTGTATGCATAACTACGTTTTTGGAGAGATTTAGAAGCATATAACTGCAACACCTTTTGCAGCATAGCCTGAAGCCCTGGCTTATCTCCGTCTTGTTTAGCCTAAACACATATAAAGATAACTAATAACATGAAAATAAAATTTAATACATGTTGGAACACAAATAACCAACTCGCAAGAACAAAATGCAGAAACTAACACTTACTTGCCTCAACTGAGCACTAACTTCTGACAGAAATCCCTCATCAAGTTGTCCTTCTTGTTCTCGGCGTGTTATTTCCTGTGAATTTCATGATGGCATGTAATAAAAGCATTTTAGAACAGGCGTGTTATTTTCTGTGATTTTCATGATGGCATGTAATAAAAGCATTTTAGAACACTGGAAGCACATTGGCATTTTTAGATACACAACGTGGCACATGAAATTACATATAATCAACTGAATAACTGCAGTCCAAAAGAAATATCAGTTGAAAAGTAGCAAAAGACAATAATAGACACATCTAAATCATAATTTGAAAGGAATTGCTGAAGAAGAGATGTTCGGGTATTTTACCTGACCAACACATTTGTTAATTATTGTAAATGACAGTTTAAGAAAGTTCAGTTTTATAGGCACTGCAAATGCTAAAAAAACTCGGCCGGTAGGTAAAAGACCTCCCCACAGTATTATATTAAGAAGCTTAATCGAAGCCCAGACCGAAGCTGCCCCCTGTAGCATGAGGGTCCGCCCTCTATTTGAGCCCTCCCAGCTCCTACACGAGGATCCGCCCCCCATAGGACAGTCACTCATTCCATCTCGCGTGCACACAACCAGGGAACCAACGAATGACCTTTTTTAACCCCAGCCTGAAATTCGCTATCAATAGGATTCGAACTCAGGGCCTGGTGAGTGCTACACATACCACCTAACCAACTGCAAATGCTAAGACCATGATGGTGGAATAGGCCATGTCAATCATACGGTGGGCAGCAGTGTTGCTTATTTAGCCCCTAATCTTTTTTTGACTGTCCCTAAGAGGATTTCCAAAAGGCGTACAGTGAGTCAGGCACTCTTAAACAGATATCAGGGGAGCTCAAACTGTTCCAGTTCTAACAGAATTTCTCAGTATCTGGGAGCTTGTTGAGGGTACTATCTTACATCCAGATGTCCCAGATCAGTTCTGTTGGAAGCTATCTTCTACAGGGCACTAGGGCAGTACAGCAGCAAGACAGCCTACAATTCAATGTTTATTGGTTCCATTAGATTCTCACCCTGGAAGAGAATTTGGAAAACTTGGGCTCCTCCTAAGTGCAGATTTTTCATTTGGTTGGCAATCAATGGCCGCAGCTGGACTGCGATCGCTTGGCTAAGAGAGGGCTTCCACATCATGCTGCTTGTCCTCTTTGTGATCAACATATGGAAAACATCAGCCATATTCTAGTTTCCTGTGTTTTTCCCAGGGAAGTCTGGACTATAATACTTCATAGATTCATTGCGGTTGTGAGACCTCCCACTGCTACTAGCTTCTTCAATTCCTGGTGGTGCCGTGCAGCCAGGTCCTTGCCCAAAGAGGAGAGGAAAGGTGTTAAACTGTTAATTCCCTAGTAATCCTAGTGGCTTGGGAGCTTTGGAAACACAGAAATGACATTGTTTTTCAGGGTGTTAGGCCAGATATCCAAAGTGTGGTGTCTGCAGTGGTTATTACTGAAGGGCAAATGTGGTGCCTGGCTGGGGCTTCGGCCTTCCAGGACCTGGCCCTAAAGGCTAGACCACTTAGGGTTGAGCTAGGGCCCAATAGTTTTTAAGTGTGTTGGAATCCACCCGTTCCCCCCTGGGGGTGGCTAATCCATCAGAGGGACCCCCACTTTCTTTGTTAATGATAGAGAAAAAATGTTGTTGAAGTGCATAATTGGATTGACTACCTTCTCCCATTAGCTTAAGCTTTTGGGTTAAACTGATTAGTGTGTCCACTTTAACATGGTATCAAAGCCAGAGGTCTCGTTCGAATCCTGACAGAGGCTTTATTTGTGCCTCCACCCATTTATTTTCATGTTTGCGCCTTTCTCTCTGGCTGCAAGTGAGTGGGGGTGTTGAAGTGTATAATTAGATTGGCTACCTTCTCCCATTAGCTTAAGCTTTTGGGTTGAACTGGTTAGTGCGTCCACTCTAACAGATGTCATCAAGGGTGTCCTTTCTGCTTATGTGAGTATCTTATTGTGTGGGATTTGGTAGATACTTGGCAGTTGCAGCAAGAGGTGGCTGATCAACATATATGGAAATTCACTGAAGATGGTTCTTACTGAACCAATTCGGCTTACACTGCTTTTTTCATGGGAACAATTCAGTTTGCACCTTGGAAGAGAGTGTGGAAATGGAAATCCTGCCCCCCCCCCCCCCCCCCCCCCCATGCAAGATGTTCATCTGGTTGGTTCTCAAGAATAGGGTGTGGACTGCAGACCGCCTTGCAAAGAGAGGCCTCCCGCACAATGTTTTCAAGTCAGACGACTTGCTGGTCGTTCTGGCTGACCGACGAGGGCGATTAATCACGATTAGTTGGACGACTTGGGACATGATTGGTCCAAACCGTTTTGGACAATTAATCGCGATTAATCGGACGACTTGAAAACATTGCTCCTGCATCCTGCAGCTTGCCCTCTCTGTGCCCAAGAGGCTGAATCAATACAACATCTATTGGTCTCATGTGTCTTTGTCAAACAAGTTTGGTTTATGTTACTCGTTGGCTTGGGTCTGTCCTTTTTGCGTCAACTCAGGAATGACAGCTTTATGAAGTGGTGGAGTAGTTCGATCAAGTTGGCACCAAAGGAGCTACAGAAGGGTCTCAACACTCTCGTTTTTCTTGTAGCTTGGGAGATCAGGAAGCATCGAAATGCCTGCGTCTTTGAGGGGGCTGCCCCGGACGTTTCGGTGGTGCTCCAAAATATTGCCAATGAGGACTCACTGTGGTGTACGGCTCGAGCTAAGGGGCTTCGCTACCTGCTGGAGGGGGCAGTAAGCAAGCTAGGATAATTCTTGGCTGTCCCAGTCATGTATTCCTTCTTTCTTTCATGTAAAGGTTTTAGGCATGCTGTACTCTGGGGTTCTTTCCCCTACTACTTTTTTCTTCTTAATGAAATGAAACGCAACTCTCCCGCATTTTCGAAAAAAAGGACCATGACAAAATGCAAGTCTGTAAAAAGCATCTAGAAAAATAGGTAGAGATGTGGTGTTACTTTCTCCATCAATTTGAGTGTATCTGGATCTCTTGGTGGCCACTTCACATCTCCTTCATGCATTGCAGGACTAATAATTGCCTTCAGCACATCAGTTGATTGTTCAATCTTTTGCTGCATAACATAAGGGTAAAATTAGCAGCATGCAACAATATCTGTAATCCGTATGATGGAACATGGTTCTTACATTAGTCTTGTGAACAAGCCGGTCAACAATGTTCATGACATTTTCCGCCAGCTCTTCATAATCTTTCTGAGAAGGCAAAAGAGAGAAACCAACTGCAAAGTTAGATTAATTTGAGATAAAAGATAACACCATCCATAGAAAGTAAAATTTTCTACATATGTGAAATCATGCTTTATCATCATCTGATTTGCAGAGATCAATTCTAGCTGCCAGTCGAACCCAGAAACCTGCGTCGAATGCCAGAACATTTTCAACCACTATTTGATCAAGCTGTTTACAAAAAAAAAGGTGTATTAGTACTTTAATCTGAACTACTATTTAAAAATAAACAATAAAACGAGCAAGGATTCTTCCAGTTCATTCAGCAGAGAATAAGGCCTTCATTTAAAGAGAGAGAGAGAGAGACATGACACATTTGTCCAATCTAGGGATACCTTTTAGACAAACCCAAACACTGTGCAAGCATGTAGAAGGTGTAGAACGGGATAGTAAGAAGACAAAGAAATAAGTCAAAAGTAAAAGAGGATATCGAGGCACTTTTTTTTGAACGAAGATATCGAGGCACGAGGCACTTAAATCCATCCTTGACGCCTTCAGCAAAGTGTCAGACCCATGTAAACTTTGCTAAAAGCTCCATCCACCCAATTCGTTGTGAGGACATAGACCTTGATCAAGTGATCTCACCTTTCTTGGGAGCCAGAGGCACTTTTCCCTGCCGCTACCTTGGGCTACAATACATACCAGGCCTCTCCAAAAAGTGCATGTGCAACCTCTCATGGAATGTGGCAGAGACTTCCAGGTTGGAAAGTGTTAGTCAGTTTTGGTAAGCTAAAATCAGGGCTAGACATATGATTACCTTCCCAATGTATTCTAACCAGAATAGGTAGGGTATATGAGCTGATTAGGCAAGGATCAATCTGTGATTGGGTATTTCTATAAACCCTGTGATCCTTGCCTATATATGTGTAACCTCTCTACCCTGTTATGCAATGAATCAATGCAGTTCTAGCCTCCTCATATGTTCCTACAGAAAGGAAAGCTATTAAACAAAGTCAGGTGTTTGACATTAGTCACCTCGGTTCTGTTGTCCATGTCTATATATCACCTCACCATCTTCCCCTCAAAATCTGAAGATCCTTTGGAAGGGGGAAGAGAACGCCAACGAAGGATACTGCTTAGTAAAGTGGCCAATAGTGTCCAAGCCAAAGGAGCTTGGAGGACTTGGGGTGTCTGACCTGGACAAATTCCGAAGAGCATATGCCTACTTTGATGCCGATATAGTTAGACCATAGGCCCAACCAAGAGAAATCGCTGCTTGGTGTGAAGAGGCAGCCACCAATATACCAAGGCAACGGCGGCGACATTTCAACGGGGTGGTGATATACACAGTTTGCAACATTTAGAAAGCAAGAAATAGGAGGATCTTTGAAAGCAGCTTGCTAGATGCACGGCAGGTGGCCTGTAGAGCCAAGGAGGACATTGACCTACACACGAGGGTGTTGAGTAATTTGCCTTAGTTGGGTGTGTGCTTAATGCTCGTGCGCCTATGGGAGCCTGTAGCCTTCGGAATTTTCTGTACATAAACTCTTCAATCTTAATTGAGAGGCAGAGCTCCTGCCATTTGTTCAAAAAAAACAAGCTGTCATCTAGCTCTATAGTCAAAGCAGTTGATAAAACTTAGGTCCGGTGATAGATTTGTCAATGAGTTCTTCGTTTGGCTCCGAAAATTCTGAACAGGCAACACAGGATGGAAGCTCTAACTGAGCACACTATAAAATCTGCAAAAATAAAAGTAAAGGGGGTCTAGGCATTAAAGAACAACGGAAACTGAACATTAGTCTTCTGTGCAAATGGTGGTGGAAATTTGAACAGGAGGGTACATGGCATGAAATTGTGAAAGCCAAATATTTACACAATCAATCATTATATTCTGTGAATCACAGGTATGATGCTTCCCCAATCTAGGATGACCTTCTCAAAGTCAAACCAATATACTTACAAGGTGGGAAATCAAGGAATGGAAATAAAACCAGTTTCTGGAAAGACGCCTGTCTCTATAATGAACCTTTGGCTAGTAAATTTCATACGATGTTTCAGCTCTGTGAACAGCAAGATATAACTGTGGCACATTGCTGGGACCAAATTTGTCATGATGTTACCGATTTCTATTTCTAGGATGGAGATGATCTAATCTGTTGGAAACTGGAAAAGAACAAGTTTACTGTGAAATTTCTTTATAATGCTTTGACAGCCATTCACAAAGGACCTTCCTATAAACATATTTAGAGGGAAAATCCCTCCCAAAATTAAAATCTTCATATGGTTACTGGAATAATGGTGTACTAACAAAGGACAACATGATTAGCAGAAATTGGCAAGACAGCCCTTATTGTTGTTATGAATTACACTACTGTCAGGGCCTAAGGAGGCCCATGGAGGGGCTGCGGTAGCAACAGCCATAGGCCCTCCAAGGGAGATTAGATAAGAATAGTTAGAGATAAGATTAGAAGATTAGTTGAGATTATTTAGGAGATTAGTTGAGATTATCTAGGAAGGTTATCAGTTAGTTTGTTGAGAGTTTTTAGGAGAGTTTTAAGGAGATAAGGATCTCTAGGTAGATAGGGGCGGCCAGCTGGCCTATTTATGTAATCAATGGATGAGAAATAAAGTAGGCAAGAATTAGAAGGGAAAAACTCTCCTCTTGCTCGGCCGTGGGCAGAGGCCCCCGGCCGGCGTTCCTGCCCATCGATACCCCTCTCCAATCCCTCACCGATCTAGCGACTCGAGGGCGAGCTGCTTGTCCAGGAGGGGTGTAGTGTCAGGGCTAGAGATGGCAACGGGGATTTCCCCGTCGGGGAATGGCTTCCCATCCCCGTCCCCGCGGGGAGAAAAATTCCCCGTCCCCGTCCCCGCGAACGTTCACGGGGGAGTTTTTTCTCCCATCCCCGTCCCCGTCGGGGAATTTATCCCCGTGACGAACCCCGCGGGGAATCTGTCCCCGCTAGAAGTACAATATTTAAAGATAAATTTAAATTGATTGTATCAAATTAATACGAATTTAACAAACAAGATTAAAAATTACAAGAGACATCTACTTTAGAGTTTAGTTTGCTATTTTATAACATGTCATGCACTGAGTTTTTACTATAATTTTAACAAATAAATTGACTAATATGGAATAAAAAAGTTTCGTGGGGCGGGTACACGGGGAACGGGGACGGGGGATGGTCCCCCATCCCCATCCCCGCGAACCCGACGGGGATTAAAATTTCCCCATTTAGATCCCCGTGGGGACTAAATTAGTCTCATACCCGTCCCCTAATAGGGGAATTCCCCACGGGGAATTGGGGATCGGGTCCCCGTTGCCATCTCTAGTCAGGGCCTAAGGAGGCCCACGGAGGGGCTGCGGTAGCAGCAGCCATGGGCCCTCAAGAGGGATTAGATAAGGATAGTTAGAGATAAGATTAGAAGATTAGTTGAGATTATTTAGGAGATTAGTTGAGATTATCTAGGAAGGTTATCAGTTAGTAGTTTGTTGAGAGTTTTTAGGAGATAATGATCTCTAGCTAGATAGGGGCAGCCAACCGGCCTATTCATGTAATCAATGGATGAGAAATAAAGCAGACAAGAATTATAAGGGAGAAACCCTCTTCTTTGCTTGGCCGTGGGCACAGGCCCCCGGCCGGCGTTCCTGCCCATCGATATCCCTCTCCAATCCCTCACCGATCTAGCGGCCATAACATCTGGTATCGGCTAGCTTGGGTTTCGATCTGATCACATGGCTTCTGCTGCCAATTCCGCGGCGACATCCTGGCAATCAGCGTCCCCATCTCCATGGACAGCGCCGCATGTCACCTTCGTCACGCCGTCCTGGCAATCGACGTCCCCATCTCCATGGGCTGCGTCGCATGCCACCTTCGTCACGCCATCCTGGCAACCGGCGTCCCTATCTCCATGGGCAGCATCGTCTGCCAATTTTGTCACCACATCCTGGACGCCGGCGTGCCCATCCCCAAGGACAACGCCAAATTTCATCACATCATCTTCGTTGATGGTGTCTCCGTCCCCATGCGCGACGCCACTAGGGGCAGCCACGACTCAGCAATCACCAGCTCTATCGATGGGGGATTTGTGGACCAACATAAGGGCTGATCTCACAAAGATGCAAGCCACGCTCCAGAAGGTTGAGCAAGGGCTGCTGCAAATCAAGGCAGCAGTGCAACATGAGCAACACCAGCTGGTGTTGTCCGCACGGCTCCGGACGTCGGCGGCTGTGGGCATACAAGCTGCTGCTCGTGGCTTCCTTGCACGACAGAGAGTGCGGGAGATGCGCCGGCAGATGCTTGAGGCGGCCTTGGTGACGGTTGACCTCGGCACACGGGGGCGCGACCTCACCTTGTCGGACGGCCATCAGCAGTGGCACCGGGCCGCTATCTCCAAGTGCGAGCATGGTACGTGTCCCTCGGGCGACGAACGTCAACTCTACGGCAGCGGCGGTAAGGAAGGCACTCCCCTCGTCATCGGCAAGGGCGCACTATTTAGCGCCACCACATTCCGCTATCGGCCGCCACGAGGACGCCTCCGCTAGTTATTGTTGCGACCTATTCCAGGTGCCCGTCCATGTGCTCCCCTTTCGTCTAGATGGCGTCCATGGGATCCAGGTGGCTGCACACGTGCAAGTCCAATGCGCGGAGGGTGTCCACCTTATCTTATGGGGTCAAAAAATCAGATTCAGAATAATAAGATAAGTCGAGATGTAAAAGGCTTGTCTTCTAGGTGTCTGGTTTTGGGTCAAGTAGACTCGGTCTTTGAGCACCCGTCATGCTGCAGTTCGAGGACGAGCTGCTTGTCCAGGAGGGGTGTAGTGTCAGGGCCTAAGGAGGCCCATGGAGGGGCTGCGGTAGCAACAGCCATAGGCCCTCCAAGGGAGATTAGATAAGAATAGTTAGAGATAAGATTAGAAGATTAGTTGAGATTATTTAGGAGATTAGTTGAGATTATCTAGGAAGGTTATCAGTTAGTTTGTTGAGAGTTTTTAGGAGAGTTTTAAGGAGATAAGGATCTCTAGGTAGATAGGGGCGGCCAGCTGGCCTATTTATGTAATCAATGGATGAGAAATAAAGTAGGCAAGAATTAGAAGGGAAAAACTCTCCTCTTGCTCGGCCGTGGGCAGAGGCCCCCGGCCGGCGTTCCTGCCCATCGATACCCCTCTCCAATCCCTCACCGATCTAGCGACCATAACAACTACATTTAATATGAGGGCACTACGTCTGAATATATACATTAGTCCGTGGAGCTTGGACTAATGTTGCAACCGGCTCCACTCTGCTTCCTCAGAGGCCATCTTCTGCTCCTTCCAAGCACGGTGGTAACAGATTTTTCTCACAGTTGGTTGGCTGCTAGAAGTTTTCAGTCATGTCTCAGATCAATACTATTCCTATCAATATTATTTTTGATGGTCAGAATTGCCCAGAGTGGGCATTTTGTGTCAAAACTGCTTTAAGGGGTCATGACCTTTTTCATTTCACTAATGATCCTCCTTTGCTTCAGAGTGATCAGAGTAATGCTGCTGACGTCAAAACATGGCAGATTAATGATGGGAAGGTCATGGCTGCCATGGTCAACAGTAATAAGTAACCTATGATTATGAGTCTCTCCAAGTGTAAAACATCCAAGGCTATCTAGTCATGCTTGAAGGAGCAGTATATTCACGACATCGGTGCTCTCTTGCACAGTCTTATGCAACAGACTCGTGTTATTGAGCAGCAAGACATGTCTATTGATAAATACTACTAAGTTTTTGGTCGTCTGATGGGATCATTGACCTCTATGGCGCCTGCGTGTACAACTGTTGATTGTCCATCCCACAAATTTATTGAGAAGTTTCTTACTTATTGTTTTGTCATGAGCAGAATTTGATTCCCTATGGACACATCTACGATATATGACATCTTCCATGCAAGTGTTTCATAGTGTATTGGCTGCTTCTCAGAAGTTTAGCGCACAAAAAGGTGCCTCTCAGGAGCCTTGTCCACATTATGGCAAGATTGGTCATACTCCAGGTAACTGTTTTTTTGCATAGTCCAGAGAAGTTGCCTGAATACCATGCTTGTCAAGCTGCCGGTACCACTCGGGATCGTGGTACTGCTTCCACTCCTAGAGGCTCTATGTCAGTTGTTACTGCCTCTCCTGAGAATAAACTAATCAAGAACCCTGCTGAAATTGTTTGTTATATTGTGCTCATATGTGCTACTGGAGAGGTCTGTACCCAAAGAAAAAGCAAGAGATGTGGTGGAAGGTGTCAATAATGTGCTAAAGGTGGCCACAAGACTGCTTGCTAGTTGCTACAGCTGCTCTGACAAACCTGGCTGGCTGGCTCCCCTACAACTGGAAGACATCCGAGAGGGGGGAATATGAATAGAACTAATGGCTGGACGTGTCCCTCTGTGACCTCTGTTTGCATGTTCTGGTTGGCCAGTTTTGCTGCTCTTTGTATTCTGATTTCTGAATGTTATGTAATGAGCAGGGTCCTGTAGGAGTAGAAGTAATGTGGCCTTTTAATGTAATGACAGTAGTCTGTGCACCATTCCTCTGCATCTGTGGCAGTAATCTGCGGATCACTATTAACAGGTGGAAGGATTTCAGGCTTCTGTCTCTCTATTTCTTATGCCTGCTCAAACATCTGTATTTCTGTTTTGCTTAATCGAAATTGGGGTCTCCTTTGTTCAGAAATAGTACAAACTAGTGGGTTTCAAATTGGAGATCTATAGTGTGAAGTGACTCGTCTGATTAATCGTGATTAATCGTCCAAGTCAGTTTGGACCAATCGCTATTAATCGCTGAAGTCGTTGATTAATCGTGATTAATCATCCAAGTCGGTTAGCCAGCAAGTCGCCCAACTTGAAAACAATACTGAAGTCCAAATCGAAACGTGGGACAGAAACCACAGTTCAAAGGGATAATGTGATCTAAATACCAGCCAGACTTGAGAAAGAAATCATACATTCACATTTACCTCTCTAGGATTTGCGTCCCTCAGCATATCAATAAGCCTATCCACTTCAATGGTCTTCTTGAGGGATTCTTCAGGAGCTTTATCAGCAGCGCATAATAAAGTGCTCCTGTTTAATGAAATCTTAAGTCCTTAATTAAGAATATTATCTAGCCACATTCGCATCAAAATTTAAGATAGAAAGATATATCCTGGTGAGTGCAGGGTAGTATTAACATTAATCACAAATTTGTGTCAGCAATTTGGCACCTCCAAAGTTGACATGCACATCCAACTTTCTAATAATAGCCATGCTACTACTTGATTGATTACAATTCCCAGGCCCAGGATCACATTTGTTCATCAACCACAGACACACAGCGGCAGTTCTACTGCAATGTTCAGTTATAAAATTCACCCAGCTCATTATATTTCTTAATCCCGCGCACAGCTATGCCACAGCATGGCTAAGGAGGTGATAGGATAAGTCCCATTGTTCGTAACCAATCGGACCAAATCGTGCAATTGGGCAAAGTTAAGGCCGAGCGCACATGTGAAATTTAATTAAAATACGGAGAGCAAGGATAGAACACGGACCGCCTCCGCCGTTCAGCATGGAATGCGCTCCGCCCGGAGGACTGCACCGGGATTCCCCAACACCACCGACGGGGCAAACTCTGATTAGCATAAACGCGGATGATTAGATGACGCTATGAGTCCGTTATTGAGGAAAATAGATTGAGATGAACAGGGTGAAGAGTGTAACCGCGATGCGAGGTGGGGACGGTGACAGCGGCCGGAGCGACGTGGATGCGGCGGCGGTCGTCGCCATCGCCGGCCGAAAACGGAAGCAGGGTGGAGAGGGAGTGGGGGAGTGGCGTGGGAAATGAGTGTTGGATAGATTTTTATCTTATGTTTGGATATTGGGGTGGAGAAATAAAGACGGATTGGCTCGCAGGTCGACGGAGCCGCTGCTCGCCTCGCGTGCGCAGGACGCCGGTGAGTCCGCTTGCCTCGGAAACAGCCGCGGGCCACGGCGAGGTGCCGTACCCTCGTGAGCCGTGAGGAGTGGGGAGTGGCTAGAACCAAGACGGCCGGATAAGAAAGGATATGTTTGCAATTAGTATACAACACTGCACGATGGGCTTCGCTAGAATAGACATCATGCTGAGAATTTTGACACAGTAGAAACGGAGACACCGGCAAATTCGCCCGTTTGACATGCTCCCACCATCTATCTCGTCCCTTGAGCTTTGATCGACACACAGCCCGTCACCATTACCGTCCGTCGTTCACACGCCGTCCTCACTACGCCGTCACTGCACAGCTCCCGTGGCCTGTAGCTGTCGCCACGGAGGGGAGTTCGCCAGAGAGCTCTGCAGTGACGACGGTCGTCCGGTCCAGCGTGTCCTGTGCACCGCGCGCTCCGACTCAGGAGTCCAGCTGCTGAAATATGGCACTTCTATTACTCGGACACTACTTGGTCTCCAATTCAGTGATCCAGTTGCTGAAATATGGCACTTCTTCGCTGCGGGCTGTTAAAAATGTTCGGCAAGCTCAACGCGAGATGCCTTTCCATGCAGAGCAGAGCTCGAACCCAACCTGCTCAGCTCAGCATTGTCTTATGACGAATCCAGTGAACTGTCAAGCAATGCAAGAATTCAGAGCTCAACATCATCTGACGAAGAATCCAGTGAAGCATCCTTTCGAGGCCATGCTCTGCTACCATTGAGTTTGTTTTACTTTGCCATCTAAATATGCTGTCCAGACCAACAAAGCCCCGCTGGCTGCGCCTAGGTGTAGCGATGCATTTTGTTTGTTTTACGTTGTCCAAGCGCTAGTTGGTTCGCCACAAGCCCATCATGAGGAAACTCTCCTGCGAACCATCTCCTGGTCCTGGCCATTGTTCGAACCTGGTAGATGATTTTGCTATGGTGGCTTTCGCGTCTGTATTTCGCTCTTACATCGGCAGAGTTTAATTTAGTGGCATGAGTTTGCTGTTTGCACATCCTGCAGAATTATTCTCTCGGGACAGAACTGTATGGTCTGGCCTGTGGGTGGCGTGAGAGATTTGGCTATCGGAGATCTGACCTGAGTATTGGTGTAGAGATTGCGAGAGATCTCAATGTTTTCCTTGGACGTGCTGTCTCTCGCGCAGGGGGCCCACTGTCGCCTGGCGAGAGGGAGAGCAAGAGTGACGGATGAGAGCGACGTGGAGGTTTTTAATTGGTCCAGCCGTTGCAACTAGTTATTTTTGGAGTCCGAAAAATTCAAAAAATGAAAAAAAAAATCACAAATTTGATCATCAATCTCTATAAATACCCCTACTAAAGACCATCGATCTCTCTGGAGCTCTTTCCACACACTATTTCATTATGTTATACGATTTCTGAGCGAGCGCTGAAATAAACTTGTGTGAATTCTAAAAAAACTGAGCTATATAGCCTTCTATGGTCTGTACACTGAATCAAAGTTGAGTTGAGAGCTTATGTGGTAGGTGCGGGAGAGGATTCGGTTAATGGTCACTCCAAAGGAAGGAAACAGTCGATCATTATTTTCTGCCAGGACTGCAGTGCTTCGTATTTACCCAAACAGCAGTTTGTTTTGCCGAGCAGCAACAGTGCAGAACGGTCAATTATGTTGTGAGTGAGTCCCTCTAGTGCTCTACAGGTACTCCGATAGCAGAGCAAGCAACAGTTCACACCACCTCGTAAAATTCTCACAGTCAAGTCAAGTCAAGCCCGTGAAGGAAATCCCGCAGAACAAGAGTAGAGAAGTAAAAAAAAAAAAGAGAGAACGAAAAAACAGTTGCAGTGCTCTCGTCGTCTGCCTACAGGCTACAGCCTCACTGGTGGTACCCGTTCTGAATTGGGGCCGTGGGCCGTCCTGAACCCGTTGGCGGCGGCGAGGCCGAGGTCGGCGCAGGAGCTGGAGGCGGGCTTCTTGGCCACATCATCCCTCCCAGTCCCAGTCCCAGCGCGCCGTAGCTCTTGTTGGTCCTGTGCTTGTAGGGGCTGCCCTTCTTGCGCAGGTCCTCCAGGCAGCGCACCTCCGACATGCACGCGAACGACTGCGACTTGCCCTCGTAGTACCGCGATAGCCCTTTCCTGCAAGCCAGCCAGCCAGGTCCCCGATTCATGAGCAAAAATACCGTGAGGCGTGAGAAGACAGACCATGGGTGCAGGCGCGCGCGCACTTACTTGGCTGGGAGCTGCTGCGACACCATGGACGCCATGTCGTAGATGCTGTCCGAGTTCATCCTCCGCAGCGGCGGCACGAACGCGCGGCGCTCCTGGTCGCACGAGCCCTCGCCGCCGGAGACGGACGGCGCCGTCTCGAACAGCTCCTCGTCCCCCTCCTCGCGGTCCGCCGCGCCTCCAAGCCGGTAGCTCATGTCGCTCTGCTCTGCAGCGGCAAAGCCTCGCTCCGTCTCGCTCTCGCTAGCGGCTCACCCGAACAACCCAGGAGAAACGCTTCTCCCTCTCGGTCTCTTCCGCTTCGCTTCCTTGGGCTCCCTCTGCGCGTCGGCCTCCGCGGTGCGCGCTTTTATATAACTCCCGGCGCCACGCCGCGGCGAGATAACGCGCCCCGCGCCTGCCCTCCCCGCCCGCTTTCTCTCCGTCGGTCCATTGACGGATTGACCAACGCAAAAACCATCTGTCCATCTCGCGTCGCGAGCGAGTAACGTGCGAAATTCGGTGCGGAAACCATTTGTTTTTGCAGCGGTTCGTGGTCGTGCCCTCGCATCTCCCCGCCTGTGGCACTGTGCCGAGTGCCGTCGCGTCCATGGCACATCGGGTCCTGCGACCCACGCCGACACGTGGGGTGTAAATCTGCGTTAATAAAGGCGTGTTGGCTCGGGCTGGCCACTGCGGCGCTGCCACGCATGGCTTTCGCTCCGGAATCTGTTCTCCGATCTTATCCTCATCTCACTCCGGGTCCCGCGCGCACGAGGCCAGGTTTGGTTCGCAATCGCACCGGGTGGGGGTGCTGGCCGGTGGCCGCCAATCTCCGGGTCCGAACGCTCGGACTCGACCGGTCCGAAAGCGTGAACTCTGGTTTTGTTTAGATTATATCGTATATAAAATAATTTGAAATTTCTAACGATAAAAAACTTTTGTATCCGTAGTGTCTTGTGTACTGGTCTGGGTTACAACCGAAAATCTTTACGACCAAGCGTTTCGGGACAATCGAACCAAAACAGCCTATAGGAACTAGCTGGCTTATGGCTGGAGTAAATGGATAGCTTATAAGGAATTATTAAGATAAACTTCATTGGTATAAAAAGCGTGAAATCAAATACTTCTAAATACTTCTCCATCCAAAAATATAATATAATTTGTTTTAGACTAAAGATACATTCATTAATTAACCGGGGTCATGTGCTACTTCCAGATGGTAGATTGCCGCATCAGCTTGAAACTCACCTCCTTCTGTTTTTTTTTTTTTTTTTGCTTGAATCTGAGGGTTTTTTTTCTACGGTGTCATTATGTTCAGAATCATATTCAGAACTTACATCAAAACTAATGTTATACTCCAGGTTCGATTCGATTATGTGCATTGCGCTTGGGTTGAAACACAGGAGAGGTTTCGCTCTCAGGGATGTGTGCTTATGTGTACTACGTGGCGTCTGATTTGCTAACTTGCGGCGAGACTAGATACATATGTTTTTCCGTTTCAAGAAAAGGTGCTCCCCAAGTCAGGATTGATCGGTTCGCTCTCAATTCATATAAATTAAGTGGGATTGAGGCCTTGTTCGGTTAGAATAGATTGAGCAGGATTGAAGAGATTTAATCTATTTTTATACAAATTTGTATATGAGGGGATTTAATCCTCCTCAATCCACTTTAAACCGAACAAGATATGAGTGTGTTTAAATACCAAGCAAGTCAAACTTCTTATGGCTTGTTCGTCTTACTCTCAATCCATATGTATTGGGTGGGATTGAATGAGTTTCAATCCCGAACAAGTTGTTGGCACCGATCCAAGCACCAATCACTGCGATGATAACCGGTAGCGGTGCTCTCTGCGGAGGCGCGGACGGTCCGTGGCCAGGGGCCGGACGATTCGCGACCTGGCACTGAGGCTAGTGTTCATGCCTTACGAGGCGGACGGTCCACGCATGCGCAGGGGCAGCGGAGTTTGCCGGCAGCGCCTTAATCTCGCTCCCGGGAGGGACCCTGGCGGAGAGAAGAGATCCTAGACTTTGTCTTGGGATCGGTAGGCCGCCCAAGACGCCTCTAAGCGACGTAGAGCCGAAGAGATGTGAAGATTTGAGATAGAGAGAGGCTAAACTAGGGCTAAACTAGAACTACTCTTAATGCATAAGGTAAAAACGAGATGTATATTGATTATTGATTTGATTGTTGGTGTTTCAATCGGCCATAGTCCTCTCTATATATAGGGGATCTGGACCCGTTACAAGCCGTCTCCCAAGCTAATTCTACAGATTTAGCTAACAAATAACACAAGAAACTCAGAACCCTAACTGATTTTGCGCGTGCGCTGACCGTCCGGTCTTAGGGCCGGAACCGTCGGCTCGACCCATCCTGCTACTCAGCACAAGTCAAAATTCTTCATATTTTTTTTCAGTCACATCTAATTCAAATGAATTCAAATGAGATAGGAATAACCGATCAAGTCCTTATTTTTTTAAATCACATTCAATCCTTAACCGAATAAAGTCTTATATGGTAGGTTTATTGCACGTGTTTATTTGAGATGATTAGTAGGCTGCATGGGTTCGAGTGGGGATGATGAGAGTTGTTCGGTGGTTAGGCACCATGTCATTTTCCTATGATCTATCGTCGAGAGTTCACGAACGAAACGAGCGTTTAGGCGCGGTGTCATTTTCTCACATAATCTATATACTAAAGATCCTCTCTTCTTTTTTTTTTTCTCCTTTCCCTGAAAAGCATCTAATAAGTGAGACCATTTATACCTTGTTCGGTTAATCCCGTTATCTATGAACTAGATGAGATTGGAAAACATTGTAAAGAAATTTAACTTATTTAAGATTTAAACTCACTCAATCTCACTCAATCCACATGGATTGAGAGCTAAATGAATAAACCCTTAAGTGCAGGAACCACGGAGACCAATCCAGCTCCGTCAGCATACCAGGTCTACAGAAACGTGCAGGCGGAAGTGATTCTAAAGTCCAACAACGTACGTACATGCCTTGAAACGCATCATTCGCCGTGGTCACAACCGCATGGATCTCTCATTCTCTCGTTTCCCTTTTCCGTGAGAACAACCGAACAGAACAGTATCATCTCAGTCGTACTCGAACCGCATTGCTGTACTGCAACTGCAACGCGACGTCATCTCTATAGCCCAGTTGACAGAAGGCGCAGAACATCTGGCACGGGAGGCGACGTGCCGCGTTCTGGTCTTCTGGAAGTGCGTGTCCGACGGACGGACGGAGGCGGAGCCCGGCGATCCTGACACGCCGCGGGGGCGGGGCTTGATTGGCGGCACGTAGGCCAGCCAGGGGCCGGGTGGGAAGACCCCGGCGCCGTTTCCGGGGACACGGCCACGCGAGACCTGGGACAGGCTTTCAGCTTTCTTGTGGTCGTCGCCGAGCACGATGCGTGTCCACTGTCCACGCTGCCAAATGCGCCCCCGGTTCTCGCCTTTTCGGCCACCTATCGCTAGCGCGGGTCGAGTGCCCGTTAGAGATGGCAACGGGTACAAACCCGTTGGGTTTTGCTTTGCCGTCCCAAATCCGTACCCATGAAAAATATCTATGCCCATTAAAAAACCCGTGCCCATGACGGGTTTGAGATTTTGCCCAAACCCATACCCATCGGGTTAGCGGGTACCCATGGGTTACCCGCGGGTTTCATCTCAAATATACTTGTTCTTCTCATAATCAATAAGAATTATAATGATTAATGAGATCATGACCCAAAATCTATGTAATGAACAACGAGTTCATGATTTGGTATAAAAATTATTAGTAGAGAGAATGAAATACAAATAATAAGTTGTATAATTAAGTGACCTTGCACTAAGTTATCCATCCACCACATATATAACGCTAGTAAAAACTATAATAGCAAGCAAGCAACACTCTCACCGACTACTGATACATTCACCAATTAATAAAAATTATGAAGTAAATAAGGAATAACAATTTTGTTGGTCGTTTATAAAATAAAATGACAATATGCACTAGGTTTGGTCGGGTTTTAAAAAACCCACGGGTTCACGGGTTTGGGTACTATAGGAACAAACCCGTACCCATAAACCCGCCGGGTATAGATTTATGCCCATTAACAAATCCATGGGTATAAAAATTGACCCAAACTCGTACCCTAATAGAGTAAAAACCCATCGGGTTTCGGGTTTCGGGTATCCATTGCCATCTCTAGTGCCCGTCCTCATCTCCAGGAGTATCAAGCATCGGTGATGCAGAGAAAAGAAACACGTATTGCGTCTCTGATAGGTACGGAGATGAGTGACGCGTACGCGTCGCTGATTGAAACAACAAAAAATAAACTAATTAGCCTTTTTTTCTTTTTTTTATAGCCTGTTGCTATACTGGCTAGCTCTAGGTGTCTCGATAGGAAGCCGGAGAGAGAGATAGTCAGGGGCACGTGTGCGTTGGACCATCTGATCCGATGCGATCCAATAGGCTCGCGACGTTTCGTTTTTACTGTACGTAGAATTGGAAAAAGGAGCATATACTGTTTGAGTATGAATAATGAAAAGTGAATCGTACGTACTATTGCATCAGTATTGAAAAGTATTTATACATCCTGAATAGATACATTGCGTCTGTTCGGCCGAAGCGATAGCCGCTTGACCATTTAATCACATGTACATTATACTTAATTAGGATTAAAGGGAGATGTAATAACTGCTACTCTTCTGGAGACTTCTTGTTACTTTCGGATAAGATCATTGTCGCCTTTTTGTTCTTCAACACTCCCCTTGATCGAATCTATCCCATTACATCATCTAGGAATACAAAACTATTCAATATCTATCCTATTCTGAGTATTATTATCTTACAAAAACATTCCCTGTGTTGATATTACATCATTAAAAACTTTATATGGTAAAACCTCTTCGAGGGAAAATCTATAGAAAGAAAAGAGTATAATATAATGTCAACTAGGTTATATTCTGGACAGTGATACTCCCCCTGATTCATGCAAATCTCTAAATCGTCTCATACCTGTCCCTTTAACAAACTTCGAAAATGTGGAATATGGTAATGACTTTGTAAATAAGTCACCAAGATTATCACACGACTTAGTCTGCAAAATGTTTGTGTTGGACACCAAAATGAGCGGACGGTCCGGCCCTTGGGCCCGGACAGTTCGCGTGCCCCGAGATTAGATTAACTCGGGTGTTTATCCTTATCTCGTGCGTGGTTATCCATCTAATCACGTGGGAGTTGTTGGCTATCTCTTAGGAAAAGGTCCAGGCCTCCTCCCCTATAAATATAAAGGGGTACGACCGATTGAGAACCCCCGAACACATTCTAATCGAACTAATTACTTTACTTACTTTTCCTGCCCTAGGAGTAGATGTAGCGTAGTTCTAGTTGTAGCCTTCCACATATCCACCTCCACCCCTATTCGAGTCTACGTTGTCTAGATCTGTCTTGGGTGGCCTGCCGATTCCAAGACGACCCTAGGATCTCACCCCTCCCGGGGGCAAGATCTAGTTGTCCACTCAAGACCTCTTCCTCGAATTGATCTCTTAATTACTAGGTGACTCCACGTTGTTTCGGGACGCCCCGGGTGACCTGTCGACCCGGAGCACCTTAAGATCTCTTCCCCAGGGGACGAGATCTAGATTCCAGTAAGGAGGAGGAAGACGACCTTGTCGCCAGGTCGCTGACCGTCCGGCCCAGAGCTGTGGACCGTCTGGTGTGACGCAGGGAAGACACCGCTCCTGCGCCCAGGTCGCGGACCGTCTGGCCCAGGGCTGCGGACCGTCCGCACCGCCGTAGAGGGCACCGCCAGGCGGTACACCACTGTCGGTGTTTCGGACCTGGGGGACCCTCAACCGAACCGACTAGTGAATTTTAGTGCCGCGTGCCCCTGTCCAGATGGGTTGATGCAAGATGGAACACAAGCGAAGGGATGAGGCTTATATTATCTTGCACCTAGGGGTGCTTGCAGTAGGGGTTACAAGCGTCGCGAGGGAGAGCGAGAGCGAGGGAGAGAGAGAGAAAGAGAGGGTTCGGCCTTGAGGTGAGCTGTCTGAGGCTGCCTCTACCGCGCTGAAAGGGAATTAGGCTTACACCTATTTCCTAATTGATTTTGGTGGTTGAATTGCCCAACACAAATAATTAGACTAACTAGTTTGTTCTAGTTTATAAGTTCTACAGGTGCCAAAGGTTCACGATAAGCCAATAAAAAGACCAAGAAAAGGGTTCAATCAAGAGAGCAAAGGATTCCCCTGAAGGCACCCTGGTCTGGCGCACCGGACAGTGTTCGGTGCACCACCGGACAGTGTCCGATGCACCAGGGGACTCCAAGCTGAACTCTTCACCTTCGGGAATTTTCAGAGGAGCTCCGCTATAATTCACCGGACTGTCCGGTGCACCACCGGACAGTGACCGGTGCTCCAGAGGAGAGCAACTCTGAACTCGCCAGCTTCGGGAATCCGCTCCGCTATAATTCACCGGACTGTCCAGTGAGTCACCGGACAGTGTCCGGTGCACACCGGACTGTCCGGTGTGACAGCGGGGCAACGGCTACTTCGAGCGCAACGGTCGTCTGCAACGCATTAAATGCGCGCCAGCGCGCGCAGAGGAGCAGAGCACGCGTGGGTGGCACACCGGACAGCCTACAGGGCCTGTCCGGTGCACCACCGGACAGCTAGGTGGGCCCACAAGATAGAGCTCCAACGGTCGGAACCCTTCGGCCAGGTGACGTGGCTGGCGCACCGGACAGTGTCCGGTGGCGCACCAGACTGTCCGGTGCGCCATGCGACAGACAGTCTCCCAACGGCCACTTTTGGTGGTTGGGGTTATAAATACCCCCAACCACCCCACATTCAAGTTATCCAAGTTTTCCACCTTCCAACTACTTACAAGAGCTCTAGCATTCAATTCTAAACACACCAAAGAGATCAAATCCTCTCCAAATTCCACTCAAAGCTTTAGTGATTAGAGAGAGTGATTGTTGTGTTCATTTGAGCTCTTGCGCTTGGATTGCTTCTTTTTCTCATTCTTTCTTGCAATCATCTCAATTGTAATCAAGGCAAGAGACATCAATTGTGTGGTGGTCCTTGCGGGGAAGTTTGGTTCCCGGTTGATTGAGAAGAGAAGCTCACTCGGTCCGATGGACCGTTTGAGAGAGGGAAAGAGTTGAAAGAGACCCGGTCTTTGTGACCACCTCAACGGGGAGTAGGTTTGAGAGAACCGAACCTCGGTAAAACAAATCCTTGTGTCTCACTTCTTTAATCGCTTGCGATTTGTTTTTACGCCCTCTCTCGGACTCACATTATATTTCTAACGCTAACCTGGCTTGTAGTTGTGATTAACTTTGTAAATTTCAGTTTCGCCCTATTCACCCCCCTCTAGGCGACTTTCACGCGCCCCTCCTACTCTGCCTGCCTCCGCTCGTCTGCGTCGTGTGCCCGTGTGTTCGTACGTGCATTTTTCCCCTCTCGTCTCCCTCTTTCTCTTCCCCCTCCCTCCGTAGGAAGGCCCTGGACATCCCTTTGATAGATACAAGGAGATGCCCAGTTGTACAATGGGGGTATAGCTATGTGCTAATGTGGTTGGCAGGGAAGTGCCTTGAGCCCTGTATAGGTAATAACGTGGCCGTCGGAGAAGTGCCTTGAGCCCTGTAGATGTACTAACGTGGCCGTCGGAGAAGTGCCTTGAGCCCTGTAGAAGCATAGCTGGCGGTGCGGCATGGACCCTGCTGACGTTTCCTTGCTTCCGTAGGGGGTTGAGAGCAACCGACGTCATGGGCGCACGCGGGGAACCATCATTACTTGTTACCGGAGTAACTTAGATGGGACACCGGTCTTGTTCCTTCGTAGCCTGAGGCGGCTAGCTAGGGGTAGGGTAATGATGGATCCCCAGTAGCGTAGTTGATACGAGGCCGAGGTCGGGCGAGGCAGCGACTCCTCCGAGGCCAAGGCTGAGGTCGGGCGAGGTTGTGACTCCTCCCGAGGCCGAGGTTGAGGCCGAGACCCAGGGTCGGGCGAGGCGGAGACCTTCTCTCGAGGTCGAGGTTGAGGCCGAGGCTCAGGGTCGGGCGAGGAGGAGACCTTCTATTGCGCCCGAGGCCGGACTCAGGGGTGGTCGTGACTTGCTGTTGTCAGTGTTTTCCTGGTGGATGGCACAGTTGCCGAAGCAGGATGAACAGTGCTGTTGTCCTGTCAGAACGGTCAGTAAAGGGGTGAAGTGACTGCGGTCAATTCGACCTTGCCGACTGAGGCGCGCGTGTCAGGATAAGGTGTCAGGCGATCCCCGCATTAAATGCGCATGCGATACGATCGGTTGGTAAGGCGATTTGGGCGAGGTCACTGCACGACAAAGTCTGCCCGCGCTGGGCTTCGGGCGAGCCGAGGGTGCGTCTGCTGACTGAGGGGACCCTCGGTCGAGGAGTGAATCCGTCCAGGACTACCGTCCTTGCCCGAGGCTGGGCTCGGATGAGGTCGCGTCCCTTAGTAGACGAGGCCTGCGCTTTATCAGTCGTTTATGGTTTGTTCTGAAGATGTTTTCCAGTCGGATTAAGGAGCATTGGGGGTACCCCTAATTACGGTCCCCGACAGTAGCCCCCGAGCCTCGAAGGCATTGTAGGTTCTCGCTTGGAGGTTCTGCCGGATTTTTTGCAAGGGGACCGGCCCTTCTCGGTTATATTTTGTTCCGCCGGGTGCGCGCGAGCGCACCCGCCGGGTGTATCCCCCGAGGCCTCGGAGGAGTGGTTTGACTCCTCTGAGGTCTTAATCCTTTTTTGCGATGCCTCGGTTAGCCTTGTTGTTCCCTCATGCGGCCTGGCCGTAGCCCGGGTGCACGGTCAGGCTCCGAGTTTTCAAGCTGGTTTGTTGACGTGGTCAACGGTTTGGCCGTAGCCTGGTGCGAGAGCAGCCCCTGAGCCTCTGCACGGAGCGAGAGGACGATCAAGGACCGTCTCGACTTTTATTGTACGCCCCTTCGTCGCCTCTCCGCGAGGAGGAAGGGGGGGGGGGGAAGCGCCATGTTACCCTCGGAGGGCACCGAACATGGTGTTTCCGGTGAGTTGCTAGCGAGTGATCCGAGTGGACGCCCGAGCCTCGTTCGATAAGGGTCGGCTAGTGGCCCAGAGGCACGCTCCAAAAGTATCTGCAGGTGACTTGCTGGACCCGGACCCATTCGATAGGGTCCGATGGCTCGGTGCCTCCCTCCGGTGGGATTCCATTACAAATCGTTCCCGCTGGTCTCGGAAATGTCCTAGGGTACCTCGAGAGCGTAGCCCGAGCCTCGGCCATGTAACGAACGTACCCAGGGTCATCCCTGACTCTGCGTGCTGTGGGGCGGTTGTCGAACCCTTCCGAGGGGCCAGCCTTCGAACCCCTGATCAGTAAAGGGCTCGGAGCCCGAGTGCTCTGGGGCGGTTGCCGAACCCCGGAGGGCGCAACCTTTGAACCCCTGATCAGTAGGAGGGCTCGGGGCCCGTTTCCTTCACCGAGAAGGATCCTTTTCGCAATGTCCCCTTTCCTGGTCCCTGTGGCAAGAGAGAGAGAGAGAGAGAGAGAGAGGAAAAGGAAAAGGATATAAATTTAAATAATGTGGCACACCTTTTATGACGCGGTCATCATGACGGAGACGAAACGGTGCCCGCTTCACCTGCCGGAGGTGTCGCTTGTCTTGCCAAGGAGTTAATGCGATGGGACGGGCGATTCGCGGGGCGGCTGTTGCGTGTGCGCGAGTCGTTCGAGGAACGGAACACGGGTGCGTCGTCTTTTATGCTGTGGGAGAGGGCTCCCCTGCCGTTTCGGGAGAGGATGCAAACCTGTAGGTGATTGGACCGCTGCTTCCGCACGCCTGTTGCCGCAATTACTGCCGGTCCGCCTCTAATCATATCGACCGTCGTGCCTATCTCCGCGGCTGAGTGACCCGTGATCGTCGCACTTAATGGGCACTGTTGGGTCATGCGCAGGGCTGCCTTGAGTCGCTGCGCTGGTTCTGCAGTCGAGAAGACGCAGCATTGGCGCGAGTTGCGGTGTGGTTTCCTTGCACGCAGTGACCGGCGCGCCGGTTACATGACATGTGGGACCGGGCCTCCGTGCTTGACCACCGGATGCGACGAAGCTGAAAGGGTGCACAATCGTGGTGCAGTTGCATGCTCCCTGCGTGGCGGCTCGCCCTTTCGACCGCTGGTTTCGGCGAGGCTGAGGGAACGCTTATAACCGCAGGGCGGTTACATGCTTCACGTGCGGCGGTTTGCCTCCTTCGCGTTTCGGGTCAGCTCGCATGACGTGTGGGACCCAGCCCCCGTGTCGTAGGGTGGGAACCCTGGAGCACGTCGGTGGAGACTTTGCCCGTGGCGCTTAGGGGTGCGAGTGAGGAGATCCGCCTTTAAAAAGGGATCGACCCCCTGGGCGGTAGCCATGCCTTCACACTCCTCGCATCCATCGCGCCCTTCCGCCTTACGAGCCCCAGATGGGGTGTGCCGGTGTCTTCTGGCCGTCCTAGACCACCGACATTTCCACGGGCGCAAGCTATCTAGTCGGTCCAGTTGAGGGCCCCCCGGGTCCGAAACACCGACAGTTGGCGCGCCAGGTAGGGGTTACAAGTGTCGCGAGGGAGAGAGAGAGCGAGGGAGAGAGAGAAAGAGAGGGTTTGGCCTTGAGGTGAGTTGTCTGAGGCTGCCTCTACCGCGCCCCTCCTACTATGCCTGCCTCCGCTCGTCTGCGTCGTGCACCCATGTGTTTGTACGTGCGTTTTTCCCCTCTCGTCTCCCTTTTTCTCTTCCCCCTCCCTCCGTAGGAAGGCCCTAGACATCCCTTTTATAGATACAAGGAGATGCCCAGCTGTACAATGGGGGTGTAGCTATGTGCTAATGTGGCTGGCAGGGAAGTGCCTTGAGCCCCATACAGGTAATAACGTGGCCGTCAGAGAAGTGCCTTGAGCCCTATAGATGTACCAACGTGGCCGTCGGAGAAGTGCCTTGAGCCCTGTAGAAGCATAGCTGGCGGTGCGTCATGGACCTTGCTGACGTTTCCTTGCTTCCGTAGGGGGTTGAGAGCAACCGACGTCATGGGCGCACGCGGGGAACCATCATTACTTGTTACCGGAGTAACTTAGATGGGACACCGGTCTTGTTCCTTCATAGCCTGAGGCGGCTAGCTAGGGGTAGGGTAATGATGGATCCCCAGTAGCGTAGTTGATACGAGGCTGAGATCGGGCAAGGCGGCGACTCCTCCGAGGTCGAGGCTGAGGTCGGGCGAGGTTGTGACTCCTCCCGAGGCCGAGGCTGAGGCTGAGACCCAGGGTCGGGTGAGGCGGAGACCTTCTCCCAATGCCGAGGTTGAGGCCGAGGCCCAGGGTCGGGCGAGGCGGAGACCTTCTGTTGCGCCCGAGGCCGGACTCAGGGGAGGTCGTGACTTGCTATTGTCAGTCTTTCCTTGGTGGATGACACAGTTGCCGGAGCGGGATGAACAATGTTGTTTTCCTGTCAGAACGGTCAGTAAAGGGGTGAAGTGACTGCGGTCACTTGGACCTTGCCGACTGAGGCGCGCGTGTCAGGATAAGGTGTCAGGCGATCCCCGCATTAAATGCGCATGCGATATGGTCGGTTGGTAAGGCGTTTTGGGTGAGGTCGCTGCACGACAAAGTTTGCCCGCGCTGGGCTTCGGGCGAGCCGAGGGTGCTTCTACTGACTGAGGGAGCCTCGGTCGAGGCGTGAATCCGTCCGGGACTACCGTCCTTGCCTGAGGCTGGGCTCGGATCCCTTGGTAGACGAGGCCTGCACTTTATCAGTCGTTTATGGTTTGTTCCGAAGATGTTTTCCAGCCGGATTAAGGAGCATTGGGGGTACCCCTAATTACGGTCCCCGACAACCACCTAGTGATTGGCGCTGCCCAGATCGGTGCCAACAGTTTGTTTCCCCGTTCTTTTGTAACTCATGAGGGTAAAACAATTTTGGAGCAATATGTTTTGTGATACTACTTTTTAATAACCAGTCTCCATCTGAACAACACATGCAGCATTATCTTCATAGATAATGGTTGGTGAGTTAATTGAACCAATGCCACATGACTGTGTTATGTGGTTTATCATTCCGCGAAGCCAAGTACATTCCTTAGAGGCTTCATATAATGCAATAATTTCAGAATGATTAGTGGAGGTAGCTACCAAAGATTGTTTGGATGATTTCCAAGAGATAGCAGTTCCACCCTGTAAAAATACAAAATCGGTTTCTGATCTGGCATTATGGGGATCAGATAAATAGCTAGCATCAGTATATCCAATTAAAGTTGGATCTTGGCTTCTACTATAGAAAAGACCAAGATCTCTTGTGTCGTTAAGATATCTAAAGATATTCTTAATTCCTGTCCAATGGCGTTTTGTAGGAGCTGCACTATATCTCGCAAGTAAATTTACTGCAAATGCAATGTCCGACCGGGAATTATTTGCAAGATACATAAGTGCTCCAATAGCACTGAGATATGGAAACTCAGATCCCAAAATTTCTTCATCTTCATCCTTTGGTTGAAAAGGATCTTTATTCATATCGAGAAATCTTACAACCATAGGAGTTTTGACTCGATATGCTTTATCCATATTGAATTTCTCTAACACTTTCTGGATATATGCCGATTGATATATAAAAATTCTTGAAGGTAAATAGTCAAGTTGAATACCTAAACAAAATTTGGTTTGACCCAAATCCTTCATCTCAAATTTCGTCTTTAAATGATGACGTGCTTCATTTATATCTTTTTCGCTTCCAATAATATTGAGGTCATCAACATATACTGAAATGATACAAAATCCAGTGGAGGACTTCTTAATGAACACACATGGGCAATCATCATTATTAGTGTATCCTTTAAGAGAAAGGAAATCACTTAAGCGATTGTATCACATTTGTCGATGGATTCGGTATATTTATTCCATCTGGAACTTTCATATAAATTTCTGAATCCAGTGACCCATATAAATATGCGGTTACTACGTCCATCAACTGCAAAGATAGATGATTTTGTACTGCCAATGAAATTAAGTATCGAAATGTTATGTCACTCATTACTTGTCACACCCGGTTTCAAGGAACAAAGCCAGGTGCATCTCATATATACGCCAGAGAAGACAACACATATAATAACAGAGTGCATAGAGATAAATGTCATAAATATCATAAAGGTACTTATTACATAGCGGAAGTCTTACAAAAATAAATGATAAAATAAAATGAACTAAGTATTATTCCCTAGTGCCACAAAGCTGACTGGAAGACGCCACCTAGATCAAGTCGAAAGCCTCAGTGTTAGGCGGCTCCTCTTTGACCACTTGTTCTTCTCCTGTGGCGGGTGTGAGACAACAAGAGTGAGCTCACATACGTTCATAGCTCAACAAGTCGTGGGGAATAATGTGCATGAACTCACCAAAGGTGGGAGTTTATGTGAAGTGTAAGGCTGATCAATGAAATAAAGGCTGAAGCTGAGCATTGCTTTTATGAGTTGGTCAAAATTTTATTAGCAATTACTAAGTGTAAGTAAATACCAAACCTTAATGATAATAAAGAAAAGTAATAATAAAATAATCCCAAATACGATGCAAATGTCAAATTGAGTTTTAATTCCATAGATTAATCATGTGAGGGTCCGAGCTACTCATGACCGTGAGCACGGCTAGTATACCAGTTTTACACTCTGCAGAGGTTGCTTTACCCACAAGTCATGTTACCCATCTGCCAAGAGACGACCAATCCCATACACCTCTACCGAGGAGTGAAACTCTCTTGTGGGTTTTGGTGTTTGGATGACAACCCAATTAAAGGACTAATAAGTGTGTTAAGTGTTGAACAGGTGCTGAATGCAAAGCTAACAGGGTTCAACACAAGTAAACAGGTGTGATGGTCCAAAGACGGAATTATCTATAGATAATGGACATCACAAGAAAGATGGACACTGCTTAAGTGAGACTTGATGTGCATAACTTGGAGACAACGGATCAAACCAAGGATGGAAGCAAGAAGAGCTTCGAGGTACCGAGTGCACGGGAAAAAGTCAATGAGACTAGGAACCCAAAGCCAGGGGTGAAGAAGGAGACTTGCGGAATCAAGGTTGATCGAGTTAAGAAGAGTTATGGTGCATCAAGTAACACTACATAAGGACATGACATACAACCAATGAGGTAACATCTACAATTATGTGGTGTAAGTCATAAGGCTCAAGACCAAGCTCAAAAAGTGAACAAGGTCACTGGAAGGAGAACCAATGTCAAAATCAGAACCGGAAGCAGCCCAAAAGAGCTAAGTGCACCTTGACCTTTAGTTTGAGTTGTTCCTATGTTTGGAGATATTCTGTGTGACCTTTGCAGGATGTTGGAGCTCAGAAATGTCAATCTAGATCAAGTCAAGCCGACTAGATGGTTTATGAGTCCAACATCAATCTCAATCATGCCAAATGCTAAAGAAGTGAAAATCAAAGAGAAGGTATGTTTCTAGACTTAGTACATTGGTTTTTGTGTACTAATATATTTGTCTAAGTATTAGAAACAGAGAAAAGAAGAAAAGAAAAGGCTTGGCTGTGTACAACCAAGACTCAGCTCAGTCTGGCACACCGGACTGTCCGGTGGTGCACCAGACAGTGTCCGGTGCACCAGACTGAACTCCGGTGAACAGGCCGCTCTCGGGAGATGTTTGGTGGAGTACAGGTATAATTCACCGGACTGTCCGGTGGTGCACCGGACTGTCCGGTGAGCCAACGGTCGACAACGCGATTAGCGGGCGACGCGTGGCCTGAGCCAACGGATAGTTGGTACACCGGACTGTCCGATGTGCACCGGACAGTGTCCGGTGAGCCAAGACGACCGTTGCTCCAATGGTTAGCTGAGCCTGATTTGGAAGGAGATCGCGCACCGGACAAGCTACAGGACCTGTCCGGTGATGCACCAGACTGTCCGGTGCGCCACCCGACAGAAAGCAAGTATTGCCTTGCAAAATGGATTCCAACGGCTCCTAGGCCCCTTGGGTCTATAAAAGGGACTCCTAGGCGCCTCCAACATGAATATAAGTGCAACCAATAATTGTATACATCACTTGGATCGATTCTCTCTCTCCCTCTCGTGTATATCTCTCTAGTTTGTGTAGAGGCAAAGCTATAAGCCTTGAGAGAGAGGAGAAGTGCTGCTAAGAGCTAGAGCATAGTCTTGAGCGCATCGTTACTCTGCCGGAGTGCTGTCAAGAAGACTGTAAGCAGCCGCGGCTTTGCTGTAACAATCATCAACATAGTGGAAGGCTCTATCTGTCATACTGACAGATCTGAGCAAACAGAGGAAGGAGTTGAAATAGACTCCAAGCCAAGGTGTGGCTAACTCCAACGAGGACTAGGCAAGCATTTCAGGCTTGGCCGAACCTCAGGATAAATCCCTGTGTCTGTGTGCTTCGCTTTGTATTGTGTGATGTCTCTTTGTTCTATCTACTCTTTATATCTACACTTCAATACTTATTTGTGGTACAAGTTATATTTGAAGTGCAGGGCATTTTGAGACAGGATCTTCTATTCCACTTCAACTTACTCGAAGGGTCATTCATTCCACTGCGATCTGGTCTTCGAGTAGAGCAAGAATTTAAGTGTTAAAGTGATAATTTTTATCCGCCTATTCACCCCCCTCTAGGCGACATCCAGATCCTGTTCCCGGGCAAAGGGAACTTTCAAGGAGGCGAGGAAGGGTAACACTACGAGGCCTTTACAAAGTTCCTCTAGCTTCATAAATCCCGCTACAGTTTATAGGAAGCTCTAGTGCAGGAATCCCTCGCCTGACCGCCATCGCAGCAAAATCAACCCAAGGACCTCCCTACACTGACCACTCCCCTACTGCCCTTGCCCCTTTCGGGTAAGGAAGTCATCCACTAACTTTCCTAGTTAATCAGCCAAGGGCGTCCCATTAAACCCTTGTGGTAGCACTGTTTTCCCAGGTGGTCGCTCCATGTTCCCATTAACATAATGAACTTAATATGAACAGTAATAATAAAAAGATAATAAAAGTGTAATTATGAATAGTGTATCTCCATACCCAAATCAATATAAAGCAATAGCAGGTACTACCTGAAAATATTTCAGTGGTAAACAAGGTATAAAGATAACCAAAACTGGGGTAACCTATTGGATCCCATCAAAATTAACCTATGCAAATTATTATAATTATTAAGAACATGGCTGGGAAAAAGTAAGTGATCAAGGGCACAACTTGCCTTCAATGAGCTCCTGTTCAGCTACTTCTACCTGTTGAACCTCATGATCCACAGTGGCTTGCTCGTCTACTCACATCAACACAATACATACATAGTATAGCAAAAATTAATATCACACCAAACATATAAATAAAATACATAATAAAAATCTACACATTAAAATAAGATCCTAGGAACAGGAATCATTACTTTTAGAGTTATAGATTTTAAGTTATGAATTTCCAAAGGTTTAATGTGCTTGAAATAGGATTAAATGAGAAATTAATTTTCTTATTGTTTTCATGTCAAAACAGAGACACTAACTGATAGATAATAATATTACAAAATTTTAGAAATTGGAATGGATCAATTTGGAGCTAAAATGAATTTCCTATGCATTTTATAAGTTTCTAGAATTGTTTTTGTATTAAAAACTAATTTCTATAATTATTTCTCGGTTTTTATCATCCTCTGGACTGGGCGTCAATTTTTAGAAAGTGCAAGGACACTGGCGTAGACGTTACTAAGGCTCAGGCAACACACAGGGTGGACTGCGGGTCATTTTGACATAAACCGAGGGGCTTCCTTGCAAATTACTCATCCACAGAGCGCTAGGGTTCACCAGGGCTATTGGATCTTGATCGGACGTAAAGGATTAGATCTAAACGATGACGAACCAGTACGTAGCGCGAACCCTCGGATTTCAATCCGACGACCCTAATTTAATGAGTCCTAGCGTGGGTACTCACCATCCGATCCCGATCGGACGACCATCGTGTATCAGGACGGATCGGTATGCGCGGTCTGATCTAAACCGCCCAGGGGACATCCAATGGCCCACGATCGTCTTCTACTCTACACCCTCGTTCACCGGCGACAGACGACAGAAACCCGAGCACCGCCGCGGCGCCATTGCCGGCTCACGCGATACGACGCTAGCGTGACCTAAACTCGAATTCAATCTGCGCTACACGATGCACAAGAAAAAGGGAAGAGTTCGGATAGCTGCTCACCGACAATCGCGACCCGTAGTGCCTTGGCCACGAAGAGGTGCTGTTCTCCGCCGCGGATGCGTTCCGGTGAAAAATTCGCCGGTGCCAGACGCTCCCAACCCGATGCCGATACCGCGGAAACAATTGCCGAGTTGAGGCGGAGCTCCCCGACCAACTCGCTCCATGCACAACACTTATCCCAGCGAGATCCCACACGTCCACTCACGACAGCAATGGTGGTGGCGATTCCCTTGCGAAGTGGTGAACTACGAACGTAGGGGGTGTTAGGTTAGGAAAGGGGATAGGTCGTGGCGGCTCAACTCCTTTATGGTCACGAGATGGTGCGCAGGTTCAGGTAACGGAGCTCCGAGGCCCGCGGCCGCTTCCACCATGGTCGGGATTCCGTTGGGACGAACGTGCAGAGCGGATGGGCAGCTGACAACACTGGCCCACGCGGCAGTGAGATGGTGAACGGGCCCGCATGACAGCCACGCGCGCGACTGAGCGAAGGGAACAGGGTGGCTGACAGGGGGCCCGGCTTGTCGGCGCGGAGTGGAGGTAACAGGTTGCGTGGTGTAAATTGCGTGTTGGGCCGAATTAGAATCCGCGGCCCAGGTTGGCTTCTCCCCCCTTTTCCTTTTTCTTTTCTATTTTCCTCCTATTTGAGTCTCAATTTAAATTTCAATTTAAATTCAAACTTTGTGGCTCTTCATTTACAACTATATTTGTGCAATAAAAATACCAAGTCTGAAGATATTTATTTATATATATTATTTATTTATTTGTTTCCTTCATATCCCTTCTCTTTTTCTTATTTCCAAACCCTAATTTCAATTTAGGGTTTAATCCAACCTTTGGAGTTATTATCTTATTATTATTATTATCCTTATTATTTTATTTAGTGCACAAACATATAAAACTCCAACAAGATGCACTTCTATTTTAGTGTCATTGGTTTAATTTAATCATTCTCAATTTTATGTATGCTCTTTTCATGATTCAAGTAAGACACATAAAATAAGGAAATCCAATATAGTATTATTGTATATATTTTGGGTATCACATTACTTGAGAGTATGATTCATTATAATCAATGCTAGGCTTTTGCGTAAAGCCTTGTGCTACTAACCTTGCTTTATATCTTTTGTTTTCGTTTTGCTTACGAACGAAAACCCACTTGTATCCTAGTGGGAAGGTGCCTTTAGGTGTTAACATCACTTCCAAGAATACTTCTCTTTTATAAAGCGAGGCAATCACTTTTTCAATAGCTTCTTTCCACTGATTCCAGTCTGAGCGTTTTCTACACTCTACCATGGATTTAGGATCTAGATCATTAAGGATGTCAACAACTTTTTTAGAGAAATAAGAGTCGACTACAGTAGCCTTGCGGTCAAATGTTTCGCCAGTTTCAATATAATTGGTAGCAAGTTCATCTACCCTTAAGGACACATCAGCATTTCCTGTATCCATGGTCCTCGGGTTTTCCGATATTACTTCTTCGACTATGCACACATTCGAAGAGGGTTGTGTATCAAGTCCACATTGTGTTTCATCAACTTGTTGTTGATGTGCATTTACCGTCTTTATTTTCTTTAAAGGAGGTGAATCCTTATTGGTTGCCTTACTTCTCCCCCTTTTATTAGTAGGATTTTGAGCGGTTTGGTACCTCCACTCTTTCAGGTGCGTTCCTAGCAGGAATGAAAGACTTTGTTACACCTTTGTAATTAGTGAATGCATTAGGCAGGTTAATTGCAATATTTTGTAGACCAATAATTTTCTAAACTTGGAGTTCATTTTCTTTAGTACGAGGATCTGAGGAGGAGATACTCTTCGCAACCCAATCAATTTCTCGGCATTCTCCTTTCTGGTACTTGAAATCTCCCCTAATGCCGGAAAATGTTCCTCATTAAAAATACAATCAACGAACCGGGCCGTAAATAGATCACCTGTTAGGGGTTCTAAATACTTTATTATTGACGGAGATTGGTAACCCACATAAATCCCTAACTTTCTGTGGGGGCCCATAAAGGTATGCTGTGGTGGTGATATCAGTATATAAATGGCACACCCAAATTTATGCAAATGGAAAATCCTAGGAGGGTCCCCTCGTACTAACTGCAAGGGAGAGGAGTCATGATATGCAGTTGGTCTTATTTGTAGTAGGTCGGCAGCGTGTAAAACTGCATGACCCCAACATGACGTAGGCAAAGAGCAATTCATTAGTAATGGACGTGCAACGAGCTTTATTCTTTTGATTAAAAATTTGGCCAAACTATTTTGAGTGTAGACATATGGAACTGAGTGCTGAACATGAATTCCTAAAGCCATGCAATAATCATTAAAGGCATGGGAAGAGAATTCAGCAGCACTGTCCATTCGGATTGATTGAATCCGATGTTTAGGATAATGTGCCTTTAGCTTTATAATTTGTGACATTATTTTAACAAAAGCATGGTTTCTAGTAGACAGTAAACACACATGTGACCATCTTGTAGATGCATCGATTAAAACCATAAAATATCTGAACGATCCAAAAGATGGCTGAGAGCACCTAGAGGGGGGTGAATAGGTGATCCTGTAAAATCAAACACTGAATAGCCACAAATTTGATTGTTAAGGTGTTAGTGAAATCAAGTGGCTTATGGAACGCGCTCGTGCGAACAAAACAATCACAAGAAGCAACACACGAGACACACGATTTTTATCCCGTGGTTCGACCAAGTAACACTTACCTACTTCCACGTTGTGGCGTCCCAATGGACGAGGGTTGCACTCAGCCCCTTTCAAGTTATCCAATGATCAACTTGAATACCATGGTGTTTTATCTTAGACTACTCTTCCCGTTTGCGAGGAATCTCCACAAGTTGGAGCCTCTCGCCCTTACAAAGTTATGATCACAAAGAAAGCACAAGAGTAAGGAAGGGAGAGCAACACAAGCAAGACTCAAATCCGTAGCACAATCACGCACACAAGCCAAGACTTGAGCTCGAAACACAACACAGGAAGTTTGCAACTCAAACGGTGCTCAAATCACTAACACAGCGAATCAAATACGTGGAGACAGAGTCTAGGAGTCTTAGAATGTTTCTTGAAAGCTTGGTGTTCTGCTCTATGCGCCTAGGGGTCCCTTTTATAGCCCAAGACAGCTAGGAGCCGTTGGAGATCAACATGGAAGGCTATTCTTGCCTTCTGCCAGTGGCGCACCGGACAGTCCGATGCGCCACCGGATAGGTCATGTAGCTTGTCAGGTGCGCGATCTCCTTCCATATCGGGCGCATCCGACCGTTGAGCCGGCGGTCTCGTTGGCGCACCGAACACAGTCCGGTGTACACCAGACAGTCCGGTGTGCCCAACCGACCGTCGGCCCGGCCACGTGTCACCCGCAGATTTTGCTGCTGACCATTGGCCGCGAGCGTCGTTGGCTCACCGGACAGTCCGGTGCACCATCGGACAGTCCGGTGAATTATAGCCACGTCGCCTTTTCTTTTCCCGAGAGTGGCGAGTTTGTTACTGACGACTCACCGGACAGTCCGGTGCACCACCGGACAGTCCGGTGATTTATAGCCGCGTCACTCCCGAGAGCAGCTGGTTCACCGTCGGCTCGCCTAGGGCACCAGACACTGTCCGGTGCACCACCGAACAGTCCGGTGTGCTAGGCTCGAGCTGGTATTTGGCTGTACACAGCTAAGACTTTTCCATGTTTTTCTTCTTTTCTTGGCTCTATTTCTAGCACTTAGATAAACATGTTAGTATTCAAAAACCAATTTACTAAGTCTAGAAACATACCTTGGTATATGATTTGCACTTCTCACTTATTTAGCACATAAGAACTTAATCAAACGTGTTGGACATTTAATCACCAAAACATTATAGAAATAGTCCAAGGGCACATTTCCCTTTCAATCTCCCCCTTTTTGGTGATTTATGCCAACACATCAAAAAGCAACAAAAAGAAGTGCAATATCAATGCAAATGAAGACCAAATTCTTTTTACTCAAGATTTGATATATTTGAATCATTCTTTGCCACCACTTGGTTTATTTTTGCAAATCAAGTTCCTTTTCCTGTCTCTAAGTCAAACACACTTGTTTGGGCAGATAGAGAGATATTCCAAGAGTAACATTGATCAAGTGCCAAAAACTCCCCTTTTTCCCCATAATCAGAATTCTCCCCCATAAGAGACCAAATTTTGCAATAAGAGTATTTTGGACAAATCACAAATTCTAAATTCTACTTATTTTCAAAGTTCTCAAGTGGTTACCTAATCCATTTGCTTTGGCCTTAATTTCTCCCCCTTTGGCATTAAGCACCAAAACGGGATCATTTTTGGCCCTTTTAACCCCATTGCCTCACCAAAAATGTCAATTAAGAGCAAAAAACAATGAGAGCACAATGATGAACTTGGAATTAAATACACTAATACCGGAGTGCAGTGGAAGTCTTTGCATCGTCCAAGTTCGTTTTCTCTTTCAATGTACCTTCGAGACTACATCAAGTGTACTCAAACAAACAAATTAGTCTCAAAGGGATCAAGTTGTAGCACATCTCCCCCTAAATATGTGCACATCTGCATACGGACTTGTGAGGTCCAGGGATGACTTGTACAACTTGAGCACCATAAATAAACAATAACTGATTTAAATGCATAAGGTAATATGATCAAAGGCATAGAATACATGTATGCTATAGATCAATCCAAGTTACGCGAATCTAGGGCATTTAGCTCACTATGCAACCTGCAAAACCTTTTCTCATCTAAAGGCTTAGTGAAGATATCGGCTAGCTGGTTCTCGGTGCTAATGTGGTACACATCGATATCTCCCTTTTGCTGGTGGTCTCTCAGGAAGTGATGCCGGATGTCTATGTGCTTAGTGCGGCTATGTTCAACAGGATTATCCGCCATGCGGATTGCACTCTCATTGTCACATAGGAGTGGGACTTTGCTCAGATTGTAGCCAAAGTCCCGGAGGGTTTGCCTCATCCAGAGTAGTTGCGCGCAACACTATCCTACGACAACGTACTCGGCCTCAACAATGGATAGGGCAACAAATGTTTGTTTCTTGGAACTCTAGGACACCAGGGACCTTCCTAGAAATTGGCACGTCCCTGATGTACTCTTCCTATAAACCTTGCACCCGACATAATTGGAGTTTGAGTATCCAATCAAGTCAAAGGTAGACCCCTTTGGATACCAGATCCCGAAGCAAGGCGTAGAAACTAAATACCTAAGAATTCGCTTAACGGCCACATGGTGACATTCCTTGGGGTCGGATTAAAATCTAGCACACATACATACACTAAGCATAATGTCCGGTCTACTAGCACAAAGATAAAGTAATGAACCTATCATTGACCAGTATGCCTTTTGATCAACGGACTTACCTCCTTTGTTGAGGTCAATGTGCGCGCTAGTACCCATCGGTGTCTTCATGGGCTTAGCGTCCTTCATCCCAAACCTCTTGAGAAGATCCTGAGTGTACTTCGTTTGGGAGATGAAGGTGTCGTCCTTGAGTTGCTTCACTTGGAATCCAAGAAAGTAGGTCTGAAAGCTCTCTTGTGAGTTTTGGTGTTTGGATGACAACTCAATTAAAGGACTAACAAGTGTACTAAGTGTTGAACAGGTGCTTAAGGTAAAGCCTACAGGGTTCAACACAAGTGAACAAATGTGATGGCCCAAGAACTGGATTATGGATACATAATGGACATCACAAGTAAGATGGACATTGCATAAAGTGAGACTCGAGTGCGTAGCTCGGAGACAACTGATCAAGCCAAGGACGGAGGCAAGAAGAGCTTCGAGGTACCAAGTGCATGGGAGAAGGTCAAGGAGGCTGAGGAACCCAAAGCCAAGGGTAAAGAAGAAGGCTTGCAAAGTCAAGGGTGATCAAGTTGAGAACAGCTACGACACATCAAGGATCACTACATAAGGACATGACTTACAACCAATGAGGAAGTATCTATAGGTATGTGGTGTAAGTCATAAGGCTCAAGACCAAGCTCTAAGAAGGAGATCAATGTCACTAGAACGAGAACAAATGTCAAAAACAGAACTGGAAGCAGCCCAAAAGAGCTAAGTGCACCTTGACTTTTAGTTTGGGTTGTTCCTATGTTTGGAGATGTTCTATGTGACCTTTGCAGGATGTTGGAGCTAAGAAATGTCAATCTAGATCAAGTCATGCTGACTTGAGGATTTATGAGTCCAACATCAAAGCTCAAGCATGTCAAATGCTTTAGATGTAAAAATCAAAGAGAAGGTATGTTTCTAGACTTAGTACATTGGTTTATGTGTACTAACATATTTGTCTAAGTGTTAGAAACAGAGAAAAGACGAAAAGAAAAGAGATGCAAAATGCTTGGTTGTGTACAGCCAAGACTCAGCTCAGTCTGGTACACCGGATGTGACGGAACCTCCCAAGTAATTAGGCCCACCTACAGTTGTCCTTGTCCAACGGACATCAGTCAACCCTGTAGGTGCCCCTGAACTACTTGACAAGTTCGGTATCTTTCCTTACCTCACCAGGAACGTCTCACCCGTCTTGCAGACATTACAGAACATCGGAGATAAAGAAATGCGGAAGCGAATTACATAATCTTACATTTATTTCAAAAGCAAGCTTGAGTTATGTTATTACAGACCAGATTAAAAGTGAGTGCATAGAAGTAATATAATACAAACCAGGGGAGGCACAAACTCCTCCCGATATGCTAAAAGCAAAAGATCCTAAGTGGAGGACCGAGTCCTCCCGCACTTCAGTCTTGATTTTCTTCTTTTGGAACCACCTTGGCACAGAAGCAGCAAAAGTCTGCTACTTCCTCACCTAAAAACAATGAAGGGATAAACCCTGAGTATGGAATTACTCAGCAAGTCTTACCCGACTAAAGAAAAGACTCTCAAGGGCATGCTGGTTATGTGGGAGTCAAGGTAAGGCTTTTCAATATTCAAAGACTCTGTTTTGCAGAAATGCTTACTAAAGTGGATCCTTAAAAATCCAATTTTATTTGTCAAGTTAGGTAAAATTACCTGCACTAGAGTTCTTTCTACCCTAGTTCAATCACTGGTCCTGCACTAGCCAATTTCTTAACAAGAGCCCATCGTCTTTAGTGGAATGCTACGTGTAGGGTAGTGACCAAGTCTTCATGACCGCGAAGGTACGGCGATCCGAATCGATTATACTCAGCTGAGGATCTCCAATCACACGACATATGTAGCACTTAACCCTTGCATATGTCAACCCGCCACCGGGGTTCTTAAGACCGGATCAGGTTCACGCAGACCGAGAGCACAGATACACCACCGTCCAGCCTCTTGCCACGGAGGGTACACGCTACTCTCGCCACTGCTCCACGCCCATCTCGTGTTGTCTTATTCCGGCCTTAGTCTGCCCGAGGCAAGGCTTACCCATGACGAGGCATGTGACCAGCTAAAGGGTCCTCGATCAACAAGCCTACATCGAGACGGTCCTTAATCGACTCAGACGGAGACACTACACCGAGACTCTCTTCTCGTGCAAGTCACCCGCCCGGTCTCAGCTTAATCATTTCACCCCAAAAAACTTGGTACCTGGCAGAGGTACATCTTTTCCGATGTTGAATCCATCACGGCCGTGATGGATCCACCATCAAGTTTTATTTTCGAAAACAACCCTCCCACTTTGCCAAACATCTTTTGTAAAACAAATCCTTTGTTTTTCTAAAGCAATGCTAAGCAAAGTAAAACCTTTTGTAAAAACAGGATTTCAAGGGGGGGTAATCAAGATCAAGGATGGTAATGCAGGAATTGTTTAACATTCAACTCCTATAACTTAATGCAGCAAGCAAGTGAGAAAGATTTTAAAAACATCAAGGGAGGTGGCAAATGCACCGGGGCTTGCCTTCGTTTACAGGTGATTCAGGCTCGGATCCACAAATGTCGAAGTAGAAACTATTCCCGGCCTGAGTGTCCAAAGGTGGTTGTACTTGCTCTTCAGTGACTTCTATCTCTTCTTCACGTTCTAATCATAGCCATTCACAAGTATAAGAATGGATGCCATGGGATGCTCATGAGAATGCAAAGATAATATAAACTTATTATCTATGTCTTGAATATAACTTTCCTTCACGGAATTCCGGTAACTTAGGGTTTCCGGAGTCGGTAAAGGAGTTCATAGGGCAGGGGGGTGGTTTTGGGTTCTAGTTATCAAACATGGTCCAAATCAACTCAAATCCTACCCAAGGCTTCTAAATAATAAAAGGAGCTCATATAAAAATTTTGAGCATTTTTGGGATTACCAATTATCTTTTAAAAATCTATAATCAACATTTTTAACTATTTTAAATACCCTAAAATTTCTTACTTTCACTAAAAATCATCAACTTATTTTTACTAAATTCTAGGGAAAATAAAAAGTCTAGGAAAATTAGTTTCACAATTTTAACATTTTTCTATATTTTTCTACATATTTTTGAAGCTCTGCTGAAAAAGAAAAAGGAAAAGAATTAAATAGAACTGGGCCGGATTCAGCCCAGGCGGCCCAGGTCCAGAGGGAAAGCGCGCCCGCGCGCCCCGCGCCCTGGCAACTTTGCGCAGAGGTCCCTGCGCTTTAGACTAACTGCGACCAGGTTCTTTTACTGTTTATTCAAGTCACTGACGCATTACACCGAGCCCCTCTGGTTTCTATCTATTCTGTGTTTCAAGTCCCCGACGGCGTGGAACACGGCCGAGCTCCGGCGAGCTGTCTGCGCCGGCCGATTGGGGCTGTGACCGGCGCTCTCCGTCGACTGACACCAAATTCACACCTTATTCGATGTTTCCCCTAGGTTAATTTCAGGAATGACACACCGAGACGCCCTGACCACGGTGACCGCGGATGAGGCGGATGACCATACGCGTTCTCGGCGAGGGGGGGGGGGGGGCGGTCCAGTCCAATTGGGCGGGTCTAAGAGTTTTAGGAGGGCTTAAGGACGCTAGAACAGGCAACAGAGGAATGCGAGCTAACCGGAATCGAGCTGGCCACGGCGAGGTTGCTCTTCGCGGTGTTCTTCAACGGTTTTGGGGAAATCCCAAATTCACGTGCTCTGGTGGGGTTTTCGGGATGCCGGTGGGTGCAGTAGATGCTTGGATGCATGGCGGAGCTGGGGGTACGGTCAATTTATAGCGAGGGTAAGCGGCGGTGGCAAATTTGACCGAGCAGTACTGGCGGCCGGAGATAGGGAAGAATCCCTGGCGCGGTGAGTTCGTGGCAAACGGCGTGGCAAGCTTACCAGAGCTGATTTGACGGCCGTAAGAAGCCACGGCGACACGGTAGAAAAGTTAGGCCACGCGGCGCACGGCCGGGAGGCGGCGGTCACCGGCGTTCTTATCGGCTCAAGCCGCAGGGTAGAGGGAAATCACGGGGGTTCACCGGAATGGAGTCCAGCTCACCGGCGGCGAATATTCCCTCTCCCCGGGATGTTATCCGGTTACCAGCGAGTGCGAATCTCAACGGCGGCGATGATCTTGGCGCAAGGTCGTCGACGGTGAAGACAGCCGCGCTGGCGGTCTGATCTATTTCAGTTGCCATACTGTACCATGGCGATTTTCAGTTTATGACGCCTGACAGAGCAACTTTAGAGCAACTTTTCTCTCAAATCTTCATGGCAACAGGTCCAAATCTCTGCAGCAATATTGTAGTGCTATAAACCAGCTACATCTTTGCTATATGGTATTGTCACAAAAAGGCAGCAGATCATGCATGAACTTGGTCTTGAAGTTGCTATCAGTCCACTGTCAGTCTGAATTTTCAGACTTAAATAGCCTGACAGTCCAACTTCAAGCAAGATTATCTCCCAATTTCTCACAAGAACAAGGCTTGTACTCTTGAGCAAACTTATTCTCCTTTGAATGCTCTACAACTTTGGTGTGGTGATCTAGGGCAGAAACCCTAGAAGTTGAAAGATACAATGCTCCAAAGTTGAGCCCTCAACACTAAATTTCAGACTTAGAATAGAATCTAATTGAGGTCCATTTTGCATTTAAGTCCAAAACTCAACATTTGGCTTTCAAGTCCACACATTTATGAACCAAATGACTTTATATGTTTAAACATAGTAGTTTTTGCACTTTAGTTCAAAGGTTCATCACTTTTACACATAAGCCCCTAGGGTTTGGTTTTAGGGTTTTCCAGGGTTCCAATTAGGGTTTCTGGTATCCCAGGGGTACAAAAGTGACTCTAGTTTATTCTTAGGGTCATTTTATGACTTTTACCCTAAAGTCTTTGGGTTTTATTAACTTGGGTTAAGTTTTACCCCTTTAACCACTATTTAGGGTTAAGTCCATTAACCAGGGTTCCATTTGCAAAAACATTAAAACAATACAACTTGTTTGAAATTTTTGCCTAGTGGATGCACTCTAGGTGTGTCACACATATGCAATGCCAATGCTTATGATGTCATGCTCAAGTTTTAGTTATAGTAACACCAGGGGTGTTACATCCTTCCCCCCATAAAAGAATCTCGTCCCGAGATTAAAATCCTAGGGTAAGTAATGGTAAAGGAAACGCATCACATTTTTATTTCCTTATTTTTGGTACAAGACAGGGGTGACGTGGGGGTTACTTCTTTATTACACAGCTATACAGACTTTACAATTTACATGAGGCTAGAAAGCCTGGGAAATTCTTATCTAAGAAGTCTTGGGTTTCCCATGTAGCCTCGTCTTCAGAATGCTGGTTCCACTGTATCTTGTAGAACTTGAGAGTCTTTCTTCGGGTGACCCTGTCCTTTTGATCCAGAACTCGAATAGGATGTTCCGAGTATGTTAAATCTGGTTCCAGGACAACATCAGTCACTTCAACGGTTCGATCAGGAACCCGAAGATACTTCTTCAGTTGTGATACGTGGAACACATTATGCACAGCAGACAAGGTTTCGGGGAGTTGGAGTCGATACGCCACTGGCCCATATCTTTCCAGAATAAGAAAAGGACCAATATATCGTGGTGCAAGTTTTCCTTTAACTCCGAAACGCGATACGCCCTTCATTGGCGATACCTTCAGGTAGACATAGTCCCCTTCAAGAAAATATAAGGGCATTCGCCGTTTGTCTGCATAACTCTTTTGCCGTGCTTGAGCTTTCTTCATATTATGGATAATTCTCTGAACCTTTTCTTCAACCTCTTTCACCATATCAGGTCTAAAGAAGTATCTTTCTCCAGGTTCAGACCAATTTAGCGGAGTCCGACACCGTCGTCCATATAAAGCTTCAAAGGGTGCCATCTTGATACTTTCTTGGTAGCTATTATTATATGAAAACTCCGCTAAAGGTAGACATTCATCCCATTTTAGTGAGAAATCCAGGACACATGCCCGCAGCATATCTTCAAGTATTTGGTTCACTCTCTCAGTTTGTCCACTGGTTTGAGGATGATAGGCCGAACTGTGGAGCAGTTTAGTACCCATGAATTTATGAAGTTCTTCCCAGAATTTAGATACAAATTGTGGTCCACGATCCGACACTATAGTCTTTGGGATACCATGCAAACTGAGAATACGGGCGATGTACAACTCCGCATAGATATTGACGTGATATTTTACCTTGACCGGGAGAAAGTGGGCGATCTTTGTAAGTCGATCGATGATAACCCAGATGGAGTCAAAGCCTTTTGCGGTTCTGGGCAATCCCACAATGAAGTCCATGCTGATGTCTTCCCATTTCCATGTTGGGATTGGCAAAGATTGTAATGGACCAGCAGTTTTCATGTGTATGGCCTTGACACGTCTGCAGGTGTCACACTTAGCCACATAGCGTGCAATTTCAATCTTCATTTTAGTCCACCAGTAATGTTGCTTTAAATCTTGGTACATCTTAGTGCTTCCGGGATGAATAGAATAGCGACTAAGATGTGCTTCATCCAGAATTTGCTGGCGGAGCTCTTCGTTCTTTGGCACAACTATGCGGTTTTTAAACCATATCACACCTTGATCGTCTTCTTTGAAACACTTGGCTGTTCCAGCCCTTATCTTTTCTCGTATGTGCTTCATACCCAGATTATCCTTTTGAGCATCAATTATTTTTTGCAAAATGATTGACTCAAGCCTTAACTGATTTAGAGTTCCTTGTTGAATGATCCCCAGGTTTAGCTTTTCCATTTCTTGACACAGAGTGTTCTCGAAGGTCTTCACCATAAGACAGTGGCAGGAAGTCTTACGACTCAATGCATCTGCCACCACATTGGCCTTGCCTGGGTGATAATGGATCTCCAGTTCATAGTCTTTAATGAGTTCAAGCCATCGTCTTTGCCTCATATTTAACTCTGACTGGGTGAAGATGTACTTCAAACTTTTATGATCTGTATATATGTGACAGATATTTCCCAGCAGATAGTGACGCCAAATCTTTAGGGCATGAACCACAGCAGCTAGCTCCAGATCATGAGTTGGATAGTGCTCCTCATGTCGGCGCAACTGCCTTGAAGCATACGCAATCACTCGGCCCTCTTGCATCAGTACACAGCCGAGCCCACTGCCAGATGCATCACAATATACATCAAAAGGTTTAGTGATGTCCGGTTGAGCTAATACCGGAGCAGTGGTCAATAGTGTCTTTAGTTGCTCAAAGGCTTCATTGCACTTAGAAGACCAATTGAACTTAATGTCATTCTTCAACAAACTTGTGATTGGCTTCACAAGCTTAGAAAAATCTGGTATGAATCTGCGATAATACCCAGCTAGTCCAAGAAAACTCCGGACTTGATGAACAGTTGTTGGGGGTTTCCATTCCAGAATATCCTTGACCTTGCTAGGATCTACCGCAATTCCTTTAGCCGATAATACGTGCCCCAAAAATTGAATTTCTTCCAGCCAGAACGCGCACTTGCTGAACTTGGCATATAGCTGGTGTTCCCTGAGGCGTGTCAATACAATCCGTAAATGCTGAGCATGGTCTTCTTCATTCTTGGAATATATCAAGATATCATCAATGAAGACTACCACGAATTTGTCCAATTCGGGCATGAATACCGAGTTCATCAGATAAGTGAAATGGGCAGGAGCATTTGTGAGCCCGAAAGACATTACCAAGTATTCAAACAATCCATATCGCGTAGTAAACACGGTCTTCGGTATATCCTCGGGCCGAATACGGATTTGATGATAGCCCGACCTGAGATCAATTTTGGAAAATACCCTCGCCCCAGTCAGTTGATCAAATAAGATGTCGATCCTTGGAAGAGGGTACTTATTCTTGATAGTGACCTCATTTAGGGGTCGATAATCCACGCACATTCTCAAGGTTTGATCCTTCTTCTTAACAAAAATGGCGGGACAACCCCAAGGGGACGAGCTTGGCCGGATGAATCCTTTATTCAGTAGATCTTGCAATTGAATCTTCAGTTCCGCCAATTCATTAGGGGGCATACGGTACGACCTTCGGGAGATGGGAGCCGTACCGGGCTTTAGCTTAATTACGAATTCTACATCTCTTTCAGGGGGCAGTCCAGGCAAATCTTCCGGAAATACATCTGGAAACTCACATACTACCGGAATGTTCTTGATCTCCGGTACAATGGCTTCATAGACTCTACCAGAAGTTTTGGCCGGATTGGTTGCGGGGAGAGTCAAGAGAATCTCTTTTTGGTTATAGCTCAACCTGACGGTTCTGAGTTCAGTGTTGAGGATTGCTTTGTGTTGGGTTAACCAATTCATACCCAAGATTACATCTATATCCTGGCCCTTCAGAACAATCATGTTAGCAGGAAAGTTCCGTCCGGCCATTATTATTGGCACTCCATAGGCCACTTCTCTAGTATAAATGTGTCCCCCAGGTGAATGAATTTTAAATCCCTCCTTTGATTCATGGTATGCAATATGATGTTGTTCCACAAACTTCTTGCTAATAAATGTATGTGAAGCACCAGAATCAAAAAGAATAATTGCTGGGTGACTGACCACGGGAAACGTACCCATCATCATCGGCTCTCCTTCCGGTGTAGTAGCCACTTGAGTATAATACACACGCCCCGTTTTCTTCATATTCTTCCCCATAGTATTTCCTTTAGGCTGAACTGATTTCCCAGATCCTTGCGAAGCATTAGATTGATTTTGCCTAGGATATGGGCAGTCCTTGATAAAATGTCCTGATTTGCCGCAATTAAAACACCCAGTTGAAGAACTAGGCAAGGCAGGAAATCGAGTGCCTGGGGCACCCGGCTGTTTTGGGGTAGTGGGGGCATTGTTGGGGCGGATAATGATTGGCTGTTTGAAGGGAAATGAAGGTGGACGAGAAAAAGGGCGATTTTGGCTTGAAGGTCGGATCACAAACCGTGGTTTCTTCGCCTGGCCCTGACTAGGCCTCTCACCACCAAATCCCTTAGTCTTCCCAGAATTTGTGTATTTGGCTTCAACAGATAAGGCTGTGCTGACAGCCTTTCCATACGTGAGATCTATGCATGTGGCCATTTTCCTTTGTAGCCGATCATTTAGTCCCCGCATAAAACAGTTCTTCTTCTTTAAATCCGTATTCACCTGGTCAATGGCATACTGCGACAGGTGATTGAATTTGTTGAGATATTGGTTGACAGTATCTCCACCTTGTTGTAACTTCATAAATTCCTCTTGTTTCATATGCAGCACTCCTTCGGGGATATAGTGTTCACGGAAGGCTGCTTTAAACTCATCCCAGGTGACTTGATGGTTGACAGGCTGGATAGCCACGAAATTTCCCCACCAGGTACTGGCAGGACCACGGAGTTGTTGTGCAGCAAACAACGACTTCTGCGTCTCTGAGCAACGGAGAAGACCAAACTTTTGCTCGATAACCCGAATCCACTCATCAGCTTCTAGGGGATCTTCAGCCTTGACGAATAGAGGTGGACGGGTTTCCGAGAAATCCAGATAGGTAGTCTCACGAGGGCCTTGCGGAAAACCCCTTCCTGCTTGCTGCTGGAATTGCTGCTGACCCGCCATTTCCCTAAGGAAGCGGGTATTGTCTGCGGTGGCATTCACCAAGGCGGCGATTGCCTCGGCTAACGTGGGAGGAACTGGAGGTGGGTTTGGGGTAGCATCCCTGCCCCCAGAAGTTCCGGCTGCGTCCTGTCCTCGAGTCCTGGTCGGCATCTGTGGCAAAAACATTTGAAGTAAACTGAAAGGGAAATGTGCCTTTGGGCCATTTCTAAGTATTTTGGTGATTGAGTGCAAACACAAGTGCTTAAATGTGAAAATATGCCTAAGGATGATCAAAGTGCAAATCACAAGTTAAGGTATGTTTCTAAGCCTTAGTACATTGGTTTTATGTACTAATATATTTGTCTAAGTGTTAGAAACAGATAGAAGAAGAGAAGAGAAGACTTGGCTGTGTACAGCCAAGGGGCTGCTTCGGTCTGGGGCACCGGACTGTCCGGTGGTGCACCGGACAGTGTCCGGTGCGCCAGGCTGCCTCGGCCGAAGAGGCCGCTCTCGGGTTTTTCTCCGGCGACTTCGGCTAAAATTCACCGGACTGTCCGGTGTGCACCGGACTGTCCGGTGAGCCAACGGTCGGCCGGGCCAACGGTCGGCCGCGCGATCGGCGCGCGACACGTGGCCGAGCCAACGGTCGGAAGGAAGCACCGGACTGTCCGGTGTGCACCGGACTGTCCGGTGCGCCAGATCTGCAACGGTCGGCAACGGTCGGCTTCGCTTTTTATGGAAACAAATCGGGCACCGGACAGTGTCCGGTGTGCACCGGACTGTCCGGTGCGCCACGAGACAGAAGGCAAAGATGGCCTTCCAGATTTGTTCCCAACGACTCCTAGCTGCCTTGGGGCTATAAAAGGGACCCCTTGGCGCATGGAGGAGCACACCAAGCATTCCTACAACTCTTCTAAGCACCAAGACACCAATCTCACGCATTCGTTTCATTGTGATAGCATATAGAGCTCTTGTGGAGTTGTGAACTCTTTGTGTTGCGTTGCGAGCTCTTGTTGCAACTTGTGTGCGTGTTGTTGCTCTGATTTTCGAGTCTTGTGTGTGTTGCTCATTCCCACCTTACTCCGTATTTCTTTGTGAACTCAATTGTAAGGGCGAGAGACTCCAAGTTGTGGAGATTCCTCGCAAACGGGAAAAGATCAAAGGAAAGAAAAACACCGTGGTATTCAAGTTGATCATTGGATCACTTGAGAGGAGTTGAGTGCAACTCTCGTCCGTTGGGACGCCACAACGTGGAGTAGGCAAGTTTTGTACTTGGCCGAACCACGAGATAACCACCGTGTCAACTCTGTGATTGCTTTCTTGTGGTTATCGTGTTTTGAGCTCTCTCTAGCCACTTGGCCATACTTGTGCTAACCCTTAACAAGTTTTTGTGGCTTAAGTTTTGAACTTTACAGGATCACCTATTCACCCCCCCTCTAGGTGCTCTCGATTGGTATCAGAGCCGTTCTCTTCAAGAAAGGGACTAACCGCCCGAAGAGATGGATCCTAAGGGGAAGGGAATTGTGATCAACGACAAGGAGAAGGAGTCCTTCGTCAACGAGCCAAGGGATGACAAGTCCAATGACTCGGGCTCGGGCCACAAGCGAAGAGATGGGAAGAAGAAGAAGACAAGACGCATCAAGGAGATCGTCTACTACGACAGCGATGAGTCCTCTTCTTCCCAAAAGGACGACGACCACGACAAACAAAGGAAACCGGTTAATTCTAACTTTTCTTTTGACTACTCTCGTATTCCGCAAAGTTCAAATTCACATTTGCTTTCCATTCCACTCGGCAAGCCCCCACACTTTGATGGGGAGGACTACGGATTTTGGAGCCACAAAATGCGTAGTCACCTATTCTCTCTCCATCCTAGCATATGGGAGATTGTAGATAGTGGAATGCACTTTAATAGTTCGGATAGTCCTATATTCATTAATGAGCAAATCCATAAGAATGCACAAGCTACTACTGTTCTTCTAGCCTCATTGTGCAGGGATGAATATAATAAAGTGAGTGGCTTGGATAACGCCAAGCAAATCTGGGATACCCTCAAGATCTCTCATGAGGGAAATGACGCTACCTTGCTCACCAAAATGGAGTTGGTGGAGGGCGAGCTTGGACGGTTCGCGATGATAAGGGGCGAGGAGCCAACTCAAACATACAACCGGCTCAAGACCCTTGTCAACAAGATAAGGAGCTATGGAAGCACGCGATGGACGGACCACGACGTCGTCCGTCTAATGCTAAGGTCCTTTACTGTTCTTGATCCTCATTTGGTGAATAATATTCGTGAGAATCCCAGGTACACCAAAATGTCGCCCGAAGAAATTCTTGGAAAATTTGTAAGCGGGCGGATGATGATCAAGGAGGCAAGGTACGTCGATGACGCGTTGAACGGTCCAATCCACGAGCCTCAACCCATTGCTCTCAAGGCATCAAGGAGCAAGGAGGCACTACCAAGCAAGGTGGCGCAAATTGAGGCGGCCGGGCTTAATGATGAAGAAATGGCTCTCATCATTAAGCGATTCAAGACGGTGCTAAAAGGTCGCAATGGACAGCCGAGCAAGACTAAGACCAAGGGGAAGCGATCATGCTTCAAATGCGGTAAGCTTGGTCATTTTATTGCTAACTGTCCTGATAATGAAAGTGACCAGGAAAAGGGAAACAAGAGGGAAAAGAAGAAGCATTATAAGAAGGCAAAGGGTGAGGCGCATCTAGGCAAGGAGTGGGACTCGGATTGCTCCTCGTCCGACTCCGACAATGAAGGACTCGCCGCCACCGCCTTCAACAAATCAACCCTCTTCCCCAACGAGCGTCACACATGCCTTATGGCAAGGGAGAAGAAGGTATGTACTCGCAACTCTACCTATGCTTCTTCAAGTGAGGACGAATCTAGTGATGAGGATGAGGTAGATTATTCATGTTTGTTCAAGGGCTTAGATAGATCTAAGATAGACAAAATTAATGAATTAATTGATGCCTTGAATGAAAATAATATACTTTTAGAAAAGCAAGAGGATTTATTGTATGAAGAGCATGATAAATTTGTTGAGGCACAAAAATCCTATGCTTTAGAAGTTAAAAGAAATGAAATGCTTTCTTTTGAACTATCTACTTGTCATGAAACCATTTCTACTTTGAAAGGTGTCAACAATGATTTGAATGCTAAATTAGAAGTAGCAAATAACTCAACAACTTGTGTAGAAAATGTTGCTATTTGCAATAGATGTAAAGAATTTGATATTGATGCTTGTAGTGAACACATAGCCTCTATTGCAAAGCTAAATAATGAAGTGGCTAGTCTTAATGTCCAACTTAAGACTAGCAAAAGTGAATTTGATAAGTTAAAATTTGCAAGGGATGCCTACACAATAGGAAGACATCCCTCAATTAAGGATGGGCTTGGCTTCAAGAGAGAAGCCAAGAACTTAACAAGCCATAAGGCTCCCATTCCCGCCAAGGAGAAAGGGAAGGCCCCTATGGCTACTAGTGCTAAAAGGAACCATGCATTTTTGTATCATGATAGAAGACAAACTAGAAATGTAAGTCATGATGCTTTTGATTCATATGTTTATGATTCTCATGCCATGTTTGCTCCTAGTTCCTCTTATGTGGGTGATAGAAATATTACTAGGAGAAATGTTGTTCCTAAAAGAAATGCTATTCATCATGTGCCTAGAAAGAATGTTATTCATGCTCCTAGGAAAGTAGTAAATGAACCTTCCACAATTTATTATGCTTTAAATGCTTCCTTTGCTATTTGTAGAAAGGATAAGAAAATTGTTGCTAGGAAGTTAGGGGCAAAATGCAAGGGAGACAAAACTTGCATTTGGGTCCCTAAGGATATTTGTGCTAACCTTGTAGGACCCAACATGAGTTGGGTACCTAAAACCCAAGCCTAAATTTGCCTTGCAGGTTTATGCATCCGGGGGTTCAAGCTGGATTATCGACAGCGGATGCACAAACCATATGACGGGGGAGAAGAAGATGTTCACCTCCTACGTCAAAAATAAGGATTCCCAAGATTCAATTATATTCGGTGATGGGAATCAAGGCAAGGTAAAAGGGTTAGGTAAAATTGCGATTTCTAATGAGCATTCTATCTCTAATGTATTTTTAGTAGAGAGTCTTGGATATAATTTGCTATCTGTTAGTCAATTATGTCATATGGGGTATAACTGTCTGTTTACAAATATAGATGTGTCTGTCTTTAGAAGAAGTGATGGTTCACTAGCTTTTAAGGGTGTATTAGACGGCAAACTTTATTTAGTTGATTTTGCAAAAGAAGAGGCCGGTCTAGATGCATGCTTAATGGCTAAGACTTGCATGGGCTGGCTGTGGCATCGCCGCTTAGCACATGTGGGGATGAAGAACCTTCACAAGCTTCTAAAGGGAGAACACGTGATAGGTCTAACCAATGTTCAATTCGAAAAAGATAGACCTTGTGCAGCTTGTCAAGCAGGGAAACAGGTGGGAGGAGCGCATCACAGCAAGAATGTGATGACCACTTCAAGACCCCTGGAGCTGCTGCATATGGACCTCTTCGGACCCGTCGCCTATCTAAGCATAGGGGGAAGTAAGTATGGTCTAGTTATTGTAGATGATTTTTCCCGCTTCACTTGGGTGTTCTTTTTGCAGGATAAGTCTGAAACCCAAGGGACCCTCAAGCGCTTTCTCAGGAGAGCTCAAAATGAGTTTGAGCTCAAGGTGAAGAAGATAAGGAGCGACAACGGGTCCGAGTTCAAGAACCTTCAAGTGGAGGAGTTCCTTGAAGATGAAGGGATCAAGCACGAGTTCTCCGCTCCCTACACACCACAGCAAAATGGTGTGGTAGAGAGGAAGAACAGGACGCTCATCGACATGGCAATGACGATGCTAGGAGAGTTCAAGACCCCCGAGTGCTTTTGGACGGAAGCCGTGAACACGGCTTGCCACGCCATCAACAGGGTCTACCTTCATCGCCTCCTAAAGAAGACGTCGTATGAGCTAATAACCGGTAACAAACCCAATGTATCGTACTTTCGTGTATTTGGGAGTAAATGCTACATTCTAGTGAAGAAGGGTAGAAATTCTAAGTTTGCTCCCAAAGCTGTAGAAGGGTTTTTATTAGGTTATGACTCAAATACAAAGGCGTATAGAGTCTTCAACAAATCATCGGGTATGGTTGAAGTCTCTAGCGACGTTGTATTTGATGAGACTAATGGCTCTCCAAGAGAGCAAGTTGTTGATTGTGATGATGTAGATGAAGAAGATGTTCCGACGGCCGCTATACGGACCATGGCGATTGGAGAAGTACGGCCACAGGAACAAGATGAACGAGATCAACCTTCTTCCTCAACTATGGTGCATTCCCCAACCGAAGATGACGAACAGGTACCTCAAGTGGAGGCGCTCGATCAAGGGGGAGCACAAGATAATCATGTGATGGAGGAAGAAGTGCAACCGGTACCTCCAACCCAAGTTCGAGCGATGATTCAAAGGGATCATCCCGTCGACCAAATTCTGGGTGACATTAGCAAGGGAGTAACTACTCGATCTCGATTAGTTAATTTTTGTGAGCATTACTCCTTTGTCTCTTCTATTGAGCCTTTCAGGGTAGAAGAGGCCTTGCTAGATCCGGACTGGGTGTTGGCCATGCAAGAGGAGCTCAACAACTTCAAGCGCAATGAAGTTTGGACGCTGGTGCCTCGTCCGAAGCAAAATGTTGTGGGAACCAAGTGGGTGTTCCGCAACAAACAGGACGAGCACGGGGTGGTGACGAGGAACAAGGCTCGACTTGTGGCAAAAGGTTATGCCCAAGTCGCAGGTTTGGACTTTGAGGAGACTTTTGCTCCTGTGGCTAGGCTAGAGTCAATTCGAATCTTGCTAGCATATGCCGCTCACCATTCTTTCAGGTTGTACCAAATGGATGTGAAGAGCGCTTTCCTCAACGGGCCAATCAAGGAGGAGGTGTACGTGGAGCAACCCCCTGGCTTCGAGGATGAACGGTACCCCGACCATGTGTGTAAGCTCTCTAAGGCGCTCTATGGACTTAAGCAAGCCCCAAGAGCATGGTATGAATGCCTTAGAGACTTTTTACTTGCTAATGCTTTCAAGGTTGGGAAGGCCGATCCAACTCTTTTTACAAAGACATGTGATGGTGATTTGTTTGTGTGCCAAATTTATGTCGATGACATAATATTTGGTTCTACTAACCAAAAGTCTTGTGAAGAGTTTAGCAGGGTGATGACGCAGAAATTCGAGATGTCGATGATGGGCGAGTTGAACTACTTCCTTGGGTTCCAAGTGAAGCAACTCAAGGACGGCACCTTCATCTCCCAAACGAAGTACACGCAAGATCTGCTAAAGCGGTTTGGGATGAAGGACGCCAAGCCCGCAAAGACGCCGATGGGAACCGACGGACACACCGACCTCAACAAAGGAGGTAAGTCCGTTGATCAAAAAGCATACCGGTCAATGATAGGTTCTTTGCTTTACTTATGTGCTAGTAGACCGGATATTATGCTTAGCGTATGCATGTGTGCTAGATTTCAATCCAATCCTAAGGAGTGTCACTTAGTGGCGGTAAAGCGAATTCTTAGATATTTGGTTGCTACGCCTTGCTTCGGGCTCTGGTATCCAAAGGGGTCTACCTTTGACTTAGTTGGATACTCAGACTCCGACTATGCTGGATGTAAGGTCGATAGGAAGAGTACATCGGGGACGTGCCAATTCTTAGGAAGGTCCCTGGTGTCATGGAACTCTAAGAAACAAACATCCGTTGCCCTATCCACCGCTGAGGCCGAGTATGTTGCCGCAGGACAGTGTTGCGCGCAACTACTTTGGATGAGGCAAACCCTCCGGGACTTTGGCTACAATCTGAGCAAAGTCCCACTCCTATGTGACAATGAGAGTACTATCCGCATGGCGGAGAATCCTGTTGAGCACAGCCGCACAAAGCACATAGACATCCGGCATCACTTTTTGAGAGACCACCAGCAAAAGGGAGATATCGAAGTGTTTCATGTTAGCACCGAGAATCAGCTAGCCGATATCTTCACTAAGCCTCTAGATGAGAAGACCTTTTGCAGGCTGCGTAGTGAGCTAAATGTCTTAGATTCGCGGAACTTGGATTGAATTGTAGCATACATGTGTTTATGCATTTGATCAGGTTCATTCTGCATTTTGTTGCTTATTGTGGTGCTCAAGTTGTACCAACACTCCCTGGACCTCACAAGTCCGTTGCAAAGTGATGCACATGTTTAGGGGGAGATGTGTTACAACTTGACCCTTTGAGACTAACCATTTGCTTGAGTTTGCTTGACTTAGTCTTGAAGGAGGATTGAAAGGGAAAAGATGGACTTGGACCATGAAAGACTTCCACTGCACTCCGATGAGAGGGTAACTAATTCCAAGTTCATCTCATGAAATCTTATTGCCATTTGCTCTTAATTGAAGACTTTGGTGAGGCAATGGGGTTAAAAGGCCAAGATTGATCCCGTTTTGGTGCTTGATGCCAAAGGGGGAGAAAATAAAGGCCAAAGCGATAAATGGATCAGCTACCACTTGAGAGATTTTGAAAATAGTAGGATAGAGTTTTTGTTTTGTCAAAAGCTTTTATTGTCTCTTATTGTCTCTATTGTCAAAAGTTGGCTTCTTGTGGGGAGAAGTATTGAGTATGGGAAATAGGGGGAGTTTTTGAAATCTTTGATCAATCTCTTTTGGAATGACTCTCTTTATGCTTCAACATGTGTGTTTGACTTAGAGATAGAGATTTGAGTTTGATTTGCAAAAACAAACCAAGTGGTGGCAAAGGATGATCCATATATGCCAAAATTGAATCAAAACCAATTTGAGTTTTTATTTGAAGTGATTTTGCACTTGTTCTAGTCGCTTTATGTTGTGTTGGCATAAATCACCAAAAAGGGGGAGATTGAAAGGGAAATGTGCCTTTGGGCCATTTCTAAGTATTTTGGTGATTGAGTGCAAACACAAGTGCTTAAATGTGAAAATATGCCTAAGGATGATCAAAGTGCAAATCACAAGTTAAGGTATGTTTCTAAGCCTTAGTACATTGGTTTTATGTACTAATATATTTGTCTAAGTGTTAGAAACAGATAGAAGAAGAGAAGAGAAGACTTGGCTGTGTACAGCCAAGGGGCTGCTTCGGTCTGGTGCACCGGACAGTGTCCGGTGGTGCACCGGACAGTGTCCGGTGCGCCAGGCTGCCTCGGCCGAAGAGGCCGCTCTAGGGTTTTTCTCCGGCGACTTCGGCTAAAATTCACCGGACTGTCCGGTGTGCACCGGACTGTCCGGTGAGCCAACGGTCGGCCGGGCCAACGGTCGGCCGCGCGATCGGCGCGCGACACGTGGCCGAGCCAACGGTCGGAAGGAAGCACCGGACTGTCCGGTGTGCACCGGACTGTCCGGTGCGCCAGATCTGCAACGGTCGGCAACGGTCGGCTTCGCTTTTTATGGAAACAAATCGGGCACCGGACAGTGTCCGGTGTGCACCGGACTGTCCGGTGCGCCACGAGACAGAAGGCAAAGATGGCCTTCCAGATTTGTTCCCAATGGCTCCTAGCTGCCTTGGGGCTATAAAAGGGACCCCTTGGCGCATGGAGGAGCACACCAAGCATTCCTACAACTCTTCTAAGCACCAAGACACCAATCTCACGCATTCGTTTCATTGTGATAGCATATAGAGCTCTTGTGGAGTTGTGAACTCTTTGTGTTGCGTTGCGAGCTCTTGTTGCAACTTGTGTGCGTGTTGTTGCTCTGATTTTCGAGTCTTGTGTGTGTTGCTCATTCCCACCTTACTCCGTATTTCTTTGTGAACTCAATTGTAAGGGCGAGAGACTCCAAGTTGTGGAGATTCCTCGCAAACGGGAAAAGATCAAAGGAAAGAAAAACACTGTGGTATTCAAGTTGATCATTGGATCACTTGAGAGGAGTTGAGTGCAACTCTCGTCCGTTGGGACGCCACAACGTGGAGTAGGCAAGTTTTGTACTTGGCCGAACCACGGGATAACCACCGTGTCAACTCTGTGATTGCTTTCTTGTGGTTATCGTGTTTTGAGCTCTCTCTAGCCACTTGGCCATACTTGTGCTAACCCTTAACAAGTTTTTGTGGCTTAAGTTTTGAACTTTACAGGATCACCTATTCACCCCCCCTCTAGGTGCTCTCATAAACATACTGTGCCAGAGAAAACCTTCCATTTTACATTACTATTAAAAGTAATGATACAGACTCGATATTACATAACAGGATACAATACCCATTATACAAAAGTTCAACCTATTATACAACAGTACACCCAACAATACCCTACAATATACTACTCTACTTTTATTACACCATTATTCCTGCTTTCCATTAGTCTTGGCGGCCTCATCGTCAGGTGTGGGAGTCCAGACATCAACCAACCTCAAAGAAGGAGGGGGCTCAAAAAGGTCTAACTCCCCACCCAGCGCACGTCCCGCAACGTGAGATGGTCCAGCTTCTGCCTCAGCAGGTGGTGCAGGCTCACTTGGGTGTAGTTGTGAGTATAATACATGGACTTCCTCGTGCAACGTATTGCAGTAAACCTTCAGGTCATCGACAGTCGAGCTAAGTTCTTTAATTCGAGCCTGAGCCCTTGCTTCCTTAGCACACATTAGCAAACGAGACTGTACGGCCCAGTCAAGTGCTAAGTCTCGATCAGCGAGTTGATCCTGCAAGTGTCGGATGTCCCTTCTCAGTTCATTGATTCTATCTCCGTCAGCGACCCAAGCATCAGTCCTTTGTTGCAGTGCTGCCTGAAGTCGACTCACACGAGCTTCAAGGTCTCCGATGGGATCGTTACTTCCACTGCTGCTGCTTTCATGTCGGGGAGCCAATTGATGCCGAGGCACCCCAATTGGTCCCGTAGACTTGCGTGCCGTTAGCCTGGTGCGTGGCGGCATCTTTTCTAAGGGGGAAATGTTATTAGAATAGTGCTTAGCATGATGCATGTATAATTACAGAATCAACCTTAGTCGATTCAACCTTCTATATGTTGCACTCTTCCTATCTGGTCTTTAAGATAGACTTCTTCAGAATACTTAGGTAAGAAGAGAAAAGAATTTTAGGTAAGACTTTCGAAACTCCTTTTGAAGATGCCTCATAATATCTGCCAAGAAGGGCTACGCTCCGATACCAGCTGTGACGGAACCTCCCAAGTAATTAGGCCCACCTACAGTTGTCCTTGTCCAACGGACATCAGTCAACCCTGTAGGTGCCCCTGAACTACTTGACAAGTTCGGTATCTTTCCTTACCTCACCAGGAACGTCTCACCCGTCTTGCAGACATTACAGAACATCGGAGATAAAGAAATGCGGAAGCGAATTACATAATCTTACATTTATTTCAAAAGCAAGCTTGAGTTATGTTATTACAGACCAGATTAAAAGTGAGTGCATAGAAGTAATATAATACAAACCAGGGGAGGCACAAACTCCTCCCGATATGCTAAAAGCAAAAGATCCTAAGTGGAGGACCGAGTCCTCCCGCACTTCAGTCTTGATTTTCTTCTTTTGGAACCACCTTGGCACAGAAGCAGCAAAAGTCTGCTACTTCCTCACCTAAAAACAACGAAGGGATAAACCCTGAGTATGGAATTACTCAGCAAGTCTTACCCGACTAAAGAAAAGACTCTCAAGGGCATGCTGGTTATGTGGGAGTCAAGGTAAGGCTTTTCAATATTCAAAGACTCTGTTTTGCAGAAATGCTTACTAAAGTGGATCCTTAAAAATCCAATTTTATTTGTCAAGTTAGGTAAAATTACCTGCACTAGAGTTCTTTCTACCCTAGTTCAATCACTGGTCCTGCACTAGCCAATTTCTTAACAAGAGCCCATCGTCTTTAGTGGAATGCTACGTGTAGGGTAGTGACCAAGTCTTCATGACCGCGAAGGTACGGCGATCCGAATCGATTATACTCAGCTGAGGATCTCCAATCACACGACATATGTAGCACTTAACCCTTGCATATGTCAACCCGCCACCGGGGTTCTTAAGACCGGATCAGGTTCACGCAGACCGAGAGCACAGATACACCACCGTCCAGCCTCTTGCCACGGAGGGTACACGCTACTCTCGCCACTGCTCCACGCCCATCTCGTGTTGTCTTATTCCGGCCTTAGTCTGCCCGAGGCAAGGCTTACCCATGACGAGGCATGTGACCAGCTAAAGGGTCCTCGATCAACAAGCCTACATCGAGACGGTCCTTAATCGACTCAGACGGAGACACTACACCGAGACTCTCTTCTCGTGCAAGTCACCCGCCCGGTCTCAGCTTAATCATTTCACCCCAAAAAACTTGGTACCTGGCAGAGGTACATCTTTTCCGATGTTGAATCCATCACGGCCGTGATGGATCCACCATCAAGTTTTATTTTCGAAAACAACCCTCCCACTTTGCCAAACATCTTTTGTAAAACAAATCCTTTGTTTTTCTAAAGCAATGCTAAGCAAAGTAAAACCTTTTGTAAAAACAGGATTTCAAGGGGGGGTAATCAAGATCAAGGATGGTAATGCAGGAATTGTTTAACATTCAACTCCTATAACTTAATGCAGCAAGCAAGTGAGAAAGATTTTAAAAACATCAAGGGAGGTGGCAAATGCACCGGGGCTTGCCTTCGTTTACAGGTGATTCAGGCTCGGATCCACAAATGTCGAAGTAGAAACTATTCCCGGCCTGAGTGTCCAAAGGTGGTTGTACTTGCTCTTCAGTGACTTCTATCTCTTCTTCACGTTCTAATCATAGCCATTCACAAGTATAAGAATGGATGCCATGGGATGCTCATGAGAATGCAAAGATAATATAAACTTATTATCTATGTCTTGAATATAACTTTCCTTCACGGAATTCCGGTAACTTAGGGTTTCCGGAGTCGGTAAAGGAGTTCATAGGGCAGGGGGGTGGTTTTGGGTTCTAGTTATCAAACATGGTCCAAATCAACTCAAATCCTACCCAAGGCTTCTAAATAATAAAAGGAGCTCATATAAAAATTTTGAGCATTTTTGGGATTACCAATTATCTTTTAAAAATCTATAATCAACATTTTTAACTATTTTAAATACCCTAAAATTTCTTACTTTCACTAAAAATCATCAACTTATTTTTACTAAATTCTAGGGAAAATAAAAAGTCTAGGAAAATTAGTTTCACAATTTTAACATTTTTCTATATTTTTCTACATATTTTTGAAGCTCTGCTGAAAAAGAAAAAGGAAAAGAATTAAATAGAACTGGGCCGGATTCAGCCCAGGCGGCCCAGGTCCAGAGGGAAAGCGCGCCCGCGCGCCCCGCGCCCTGGCAACTTTGCGCAGAGGTCCCTGCGCTTTAGACTAACTGCGACCAGGTTCTTTTACTGTTTATTCAAGTCACTGACGCATTACACCGAGCCCCTCTGGTTTCTATCTATTCTGTGTTTCAAGTCCCCGACGGCGTGGAACACGGCCGAGCTCCGGCGAGCTGTCTGCGCCGGCCGATTGGGGCTGTGACCGGCGCTCTCCGTCGACTGACACCAAATTCACACCTTATTCGATGTTTCCCCTAGGTTAATTTCAGGAATGACACACCGAGACGCCCTGACCACGGTGACCGCGGATGAGGCGGATGACCATACGCGTTCTCGGCGAGGGGGGGGGCGGTCCAGTCCAATTGGGCGGGTCTAAGAGTTTTAGGAGGGCTTAAGGACGCTAGAACAGGCAACAGAGGAATGCGAGCTAACCGGAATCGAGCTGGCCACGGCGAGGTTGCTCTTCGCGGTGTTCTTCAACGGTTTTGGGGAAATCCCAAATTCACGTGCTCTGGTGGGGTTTTCGGGATGCCGGTGGGTGCAGTAGATGCTTGGATGCATGGCGGAGCTGGGGGTACGGTCAATTTATAGCGAGGGTAAGCGGCGGTGGCGAATTTGACCGAGCAGTACTGGCGGCCGGAGATAGGGAAGAATCCCTGGCGCGGTGAGTTCGTGGCAAACGGCGTGGCAAGCTTACCGGAGCTGATTTGACGGCCGTAAGAAGCCACGGCGACACGGTAGAAAAGTTAGGCCACGCGGCGCACGGCCGGGAGGCGGCGGTCACCGGCGTTCTTATCGGCTCAAGCCGCAGGGTAGAGGGAAAGCACGGGGGTTCACCGGAATGGAGTCCAGCTCACCGGCGGCGAATATTCCCTCTCCCCGGGATGTTATCCGGTTACCAGCGAGTGCGAATCTCAACGGCGGCGATGATCTTGGCGCAAGGTCGTCGACGGTGAAGACAGCCGCGCTGGCGGTCTGATCTATTTCAGTTGCCATACTGTACCATGGCGATTTTCAGTTTATGACGCCTGACAGAGCAACTTTAGAGCAACTTTTCTCTCAAATCTTCATGGCAACAGGTCCAAATCTCTGCAGCAATATTGTAGTGCTATAAACCAGCTACATCTTTGCTATATGGTATTGTCACAAAAAGGCAGCAGATCATGCATGAACTTGGTCTTGAAGTTGCTATCAGTCCACTGTCAGTCTGAATTTTCAGACTTAAATAGCCTGACAGTCCAACTTCAAGCAAGATTATCTCCCAATTTCTCACAAGAACAAGGCTTGTACTCTTGAGCAAACTTATTCTCCTTTGAATGCTCTACAACTTTGGTGTGGTGATCTAGGGCAGAAACCCTAGAAGTTGAAAGATACAATGCTCCAAAGTTGAGCCCTCAACACTAAATTTCAGACTTAGAATAGAATCTAATTGAGGTCCATTTTGCATTTAAGTCCAAAACTCAACATTTGGCTTTCAAGTCCACACATTTGTGAACCAAATGACTTTATATGTTTAAACATAGTAGTTTTTGCACTTTAGTCCAAAGGTTCATCACTTTTACACATAAGCCCCTAGGGTTTGGTTTTAGGGTTTTCCAGGGTTCCAATTAGGGTTTCTGGTATCCCAGGGGTACAAAAGTGACTCTAGTTTATTCTTAGGGTCATTTTATGACTTTTACCCTAAAGTCTTTGGGTTTTCTTAACTTGGGTTAAGTTTTACCCCTTTAACCACTATTTAGGGTTAAGTCCATTAACCAGGGTTCCATTTGCAAAAACATTAAAACAATACAACTTGTTTGAAATTTTTGCCTAGTGGATGCACTCTAGGTGTGTCACACATATGCAATGCCAATGCTTATGATGTCATGCTCAAGTTTTAGTTATAGTAACACCAGGGGTGTTACACCGGACTGTCCGGTGGTGCACCAGACAGTGTCCGGTGCGCCAGGCTGAACTCTGGTGAACAGGCCGCTCTCGGGAGGAGTCTGGCGACATACGACTATAATTCACCGGACTGTCCGGTGAGCCAACGGTCGGCTTGGACAACGGTCGGCCGCGCGATCCGCGCGTGACGCGTGGCCGAGCCAACTGTCAAATGGGGGCACCGGACTGTCCGGTGTGCATCGGACAGTGTCCGGTGCGCCAACAGCTCCAAGACTGCAACGGTCGACTGCGCCATTTTTGGAAGGAAATCGGGCACCGGACAGTGTCCGGTGGTGCACTAGACTGTCCGGTGCGCCACCCGACAGAAGGCAAGATTTGCCTTCCTGGATTGCTTCCAACGGCTCCTAGGCCCCTTGTGCCTATAAAAGGGACCCCTAGGCGCCTCAAGCAATATAGAAGTGCAGCCAACAAGTGTAGACATCACTCGGATCAATTCTCACTCTCCCTCTTGTGTGTATCTCTCTAGCCTATGTAGAAGGCACATCTATAAGCCTTTAGAGAGTGGAGAAGAGCTGTTAAGAGCTAGAGCAAGGTCTTGAGAGTATCGTTACTCTGCCGAGGTGCTGTCGAGAAGTTTGTAAGCAGCCACGGTTTTGTTGTAACCCAACTCAATAGTGAAAGGCTCTATCTGTCATACTGACAGATCTGAGCAAACGGAGGAAGGAGTTGAAATAGACTCCAAGCCCAGGTGTGGCTAACTCCAACGAGGACTAGGCAAGCATTTCAGGCTTGGCCGAACCTCGAGATAAATCCTTACGTCTGTGTGCTCTGTTCTGTATTGTATCCTGACTCTCTGCCTTACTCGATTTTATATCTGCACTTCAACACTTATCCGTGGTATAAGCTTTATTTGAAGTTCAGGACATTTTGAGACAGGATCTCCGATTCCGCTGCAACCAACTCGAAGGATCTTCTCATTCCACTGCATTCTAGTCTTCGAGTAGAGTAAGAATTTAAGTTTTAAATTGATAAGTTTTATTCGCCTATTCACCCCCCCTCTAGGCGACATCCAGATCATGTTCCCGAGTCAAAGGGATCTTTCAATTGGTATCAGAGCTAGGCCTCTCCAGTGTGGGCTTAGCCGTCCGGAGATAACGATGTCGTCATAAGAGGTAACTGTAGAACTTCTTTTAGGCGATGGTTCTAATTACAAATCTTGGTCTGTCTCTATTTACAAAGCTTTCATGAATATTGATCCTGATTTGAGACAGATCTTTAGTAGAAGTATTTTTCCCTATGATTTTAGTAAAAATCCTTCTAATGAAGAACTAAGATGTTTATCTCTCAATCACCATGCTTGCAACATCTTAGTTGACTCTCTTTCTAGAAGTGCTTATTTTGCCATCATGAGCAGTGATAGTGATCTATTTGTTGATGCTCATGATTTATGGAATAGAATTAAAGAAAAATATTCTGTGGCAAACTGTGATGCACCTACTCCCCATATTACTTGTGATACTAACCATTCAAAGGGAGAAGAACAAGAACGATGGCACCCAAACGATGAATCCACCTCGTCGATAGGTTTGTTCTCCACTAGTGATAAATGTTTTATTGCTAACAATAACGGTGGAGACGAAAGCCATGATGAGGAGGAATATGAGGATGATAGCGAGGGTGAATCTTCATCATCACAAGGTACATTTTCCTATATTGCTTCCACTGACACTAATGACAGGGAAAATGAGACCGATGATGTGGAAGAAGAGGAGATTCACCGTTTCTACAACCATCTCAACAAAGCGGACAAAGCTCTCTTGATTAAGTTGTTGAGAAGGAACAAGGAACAAGGCGAGATGCTTCTCAGGCTAGAGGAGTCCCTCATCAAAACCAACAACAGCCTGGAGAAGATGACCAAAGAACATGAGGAGCTAAGGTGCTCTCATGATGTCTTGGTCCAACGGTATGATTCAATGTTAATTGAGCAAAGTAATAATGATGACGCTCTATCTAATGTTGCTCAACTTAAAACTGAAAATTCTATGCTTAGAAGTCAAGTAGAAACAATGAATTTAGAAAAGCTTGCTCTTAGTGAAAAGTATGATACGTTGTCATACTCTCATAGTAAACTAGTTGATGATCATATCATGCTCGATATTGCTCATGAGGTAGTAATTACTAGTTTAAACTCATATGAACCTCATTCTTGCACTAGTAATCAATTGGTCAAAATATTATCCTGTGCTGACCTCCACCGCCCCAAGAAAGGCCAATCTTTGTTTGAGAAACAAGTTACAGGATCAAAAAGGAAATTGCTTAGGAACAAGAAACAAAGACAATTAAGGAGAAGATGCCTTGCTCGATTTCCGCAAAATATCTACGAACACATGGTGAAGAAGCTTGAGGAAGGAGAAACCACAGCAAGGGTCAAACTCCATAAGAAGGATGTTCCCAAAGCAATAAATGAAGAAATCAACATGAACAAGGAAAAAGGTAAAAATTCAATTAATCATGTTGTTTGCACTGATCATCTCTCCATGTCATTCAAGTACAAAAAGGGAAAAGGAAAAAGGAGGTGCTTCAAGTGCAAGAAGTTAGGCCACCTCATCGCGTCTTGTCCGTACAAAGACAAGAATGAAGGGACAATGAGTTGTTTTGGATGCAACAATAAGGACCACACGATCACTTCATGTCCGGTCATGAAGAATCAAGGATGTGCATCCTCCAAGGTGACCCTCACCAAGGAAAATGACAAACAGCAAGCGTCATGTCAGGGTGAGCGACGCTGTTGCTACAAGTGTGGTGAGCAGGGTCATCTATCCAAGGTATGTTATAAAGGTAAGATTCCTAAGCAAGTGAATTTGTCTCAATCTCATTCGCTTAGGAGACCCAAATCATACACTTGTACTAGATCTATAATGAGATCACCTAGAACTAGCACAAAGGCAATTTGGGTACTAAAGGCACATTTAGATGATCATTATGGACCCATTCCGAGATGGGTACCAAATTGTGCGAACTAGACCATGCAGGTGCCATGAGATGAACTGGAGACCATGAGAGAGCTTAAGACTGTTATCTCAAACTCTATGCTTAAGATTTTCATTGTTTTGGTGTTTATTCATTGACCCAAGGTTGAATTATTGTGAGACGCTAATCCCAAGTTCATCTCAAAGTGAAAAGTTGAATAAATCCTTAATCATTATTGGTGAATCAAGCAAAGGACCTCGATTGCGCATCTGTCTCTCCAAAGGACGGTACCTGTGTTTCTTAAGTGTCGTGCTATCTGTTCTTGGAGTAGTTATGCTTTTTGATTGCCTGTGTTGGGTACCTTTCAATTATTGATTAACGATTTCCAAGTTAGTAATTATGCTTGCTTTAATCATGACTATGTGCTTTAAATGTTATGTCTCTTGAATCATTTAATGGGTAGTTTTTCATTGAATATATCCACCATGATTAGCTCTTGTTGTGTTCGTGAATAAACCTGCATTCAGTTGTGAGTTATGCTATATGGTTTTAATGATCAACCTGTGTGCAAATATGACATATTGTTTAGTTTATGTTCACTTGATTACTCTAGTCTGGTATTGTGTGAATACCAACTCCATGTTGTGCCTCTAATGCACTCTTTTGAGCTATAAGATGCATGAGCAAAAGGAGCCCCCAAGTTAGTGACAACTGATGCTCTCATAGCAATTCAGGAAAAGGCAAAGGTATGGAGAATGGAACTATGCAACTTAATTAAATATCTTGAAGTTCCAATAAATGTGATCACAGCTATGGTCTTGCCTCTGAATTGGTAGTATCTTGGCTTAGGTGCTCCTTACTTTATAATGTTGATTCTTTTGGTGTATCTAAGGAACCTTCTTAATTATGATGTGCTTAGACATTGCGCTTTATATGCATGATCGTGTTGTTTTTCAATTGGTATATGTGGTGCAATGATTGTCAAGTATGAAGCATGTCTAGGTTGCTCGTAAAATGTTATACTTCTTGAGGCATGCATTGTTAGATTAAGTCAATCTTTCATTTGATATTCAAATTGGTATCTTTGTGTGATGAAAGTGATAGAGTATGCCTTGACCAAGGTATGTTGTGATCCCCTCTAGTTCTAAGGAAGCTAGAATGTGCAAAGTGCAAGTCATTCAAATACTTGATGCACAACTTGAGGGGGAGCACACATAACTTGTGTCTTTTGAGACTAACTGTTTCTTGAGCGATCTTGTATAGTCTCTAGGTGGAAAAGAGAAGATGAGCAAGAAATGGAGCAATCAGGACTTGGGTACCTCTGTAAGTCAAGAAATTGGTATCTCAAGTCGTGAGTAAGTGCATATTTTTAGATTGCTCATGCTCTATAATATCTGGTGATAATAGATGCTTATTCTTAAATATCATGGAGCTATGATAATAAATGAACTTGCAATTGGTATCTTTCAATTGGTAGCCGTGATAGTTTGCTTCAATTGACATCTTTTGATAATCATTAGAATAGAAGTTTCTTCTTGTGCCCAATACTATAACTTGTTCTAAGTTTGGTGTCTTAGCAACAAGAAAAAGTTAGGATAAAGAATCAGGAACAAGTGTGGAGAAGCTCTCGAGAGATTAAATACTTTCAAGATGGGAAGTACACTACAACATGGTAAAGGTACAAAAGGAAGTATTAATCTTTTTGCATATATGTATCTTACCTAAATGTTGATAGTGCATATGTTCAATAAGTAAGGGGGAGTTTTGATAGTCGTTTTTCCTCCTTAACACCCTGCTGTCCCTTGACATCATCCTATGTTCTTGCTTGAGTATGGTTTTTTGGTGTTTGATGTCAAAGGGGGAGAATTTGTGTATTAAAGCTTATCTCAACCTGAGAGGAAAGCTTATCCTAAGGGGTGATGTGTTAGTTTAAGCTTTGCTATTGTGTTATTCATATGCTTCTTGCAGTATTATATGTGTTGCATCATATGGACGAGTGTTTCCGCTGCGATGAATTATTTGGCTTCTATAGTGTAATAGATAGTCATGTGGTTAATGGTGCTTTAATATTAAAGGTGCTTTAAGATTGCTTTAAATTGGTATCTTAGTTTAAATTGGTATCTTAATGGTGAATAGTGGTAGGTTGATATTCCTGTGATATATCCACTAATTTGAATGGTGTTTAACTCTGATTATGTGCATTTGTGTGTTATAGCATCATGGTTTGATTCTTGACACTATGCATCCTAAAAAGTGCTAATGTGTAGAAATGTTTCGAATTGCCTAAGTATGTGCAAATTGGCGTCTGAGGCCAAAATTATGTTTTTGAAGTAAGCACATATTTAGGGGGAGCATTCTATAAACTTAGAATTCAAAATTTGTGCTTCAAATCTTATTCTCATGTAAGCTTTAATTGTGTTGCCATCAATCACCAAAAAGGGGGAGATTGAAAGCTCTCTTGTGAGTTTTGGTGTTTGGATGACAACTCAATTAAAGGACTAACAAGTGTACTAAGTGTTGAACAGGTGCTTAAGGTAAAGCCTACAGGGTTCAACACAAGTGAACAAATGTGATGGCCCAAGAACTGGATTATGGATACATAATGGACATCACAAGTAAGATGGACATTGCATAAAGTGAGACTCGAGTGCGTAGCTCGGAGACAACTGATCAAGCCAAGGACGGAGGCAAGAAGAGCTTCGAGGTACCAAGTGCACGGGAGAAGGTCAAGGAGGTTGAGGAACCCAAAGCCAAGGGTAAAGAAGAAGGCTTGCAAAGTCAAGGGTGATCAAGTTGAGAACAGCTATGGCACATCAAGGATCACTACATAAGGACATGACTTACAACCAATGAGGAAATATCTATAGGTATGTGGTGTAAGTCATAAGGCTCAAGACCAAGCTCTAAGAAGGAGATCAATGTCACTAGAACGAGAACAAATGTCAAAAACAGAACTGGAAGCAGCCCAAAAGAGCTAAGTGCACCTTGACTTTTAGTTTGGGTTGTTCCTATGTTTGGAGATGTTCTATGTGACCTTTGCAGGATGTTGGAGCTAAGAAATGTCAATCTAGATCAAGTCAAGCTGACTTGAGGATTTATGAGTCCAACATCAAAGCTCAAGCATGTCAAATGCTTTAGATGTAAAAATCAAAGAGAAGGTATGTTTCTAGACTTAGTACATTGGTTTATGTGTACTAACATATTTGTCTAAGTGTTAGAAACAGAGAAAAGACGAAAAGAAAAGAGATGCAAAATGCTTGGTTGTGTACAGCCAAGACTCAGCTCAGTCTGGCACACCGGACTGTCCGGTGGTGCACCGGACAGTGTCCGGTGCGCCAGGCTGAACTCCGGTGAACAGGCCGCTCTCGGGAGGAGTCTGGCGACATACGGCTATAATTCACCGGACTGTCCGGTGGTGCACCGGACTGTCCGGTGAGCCAACGGTCAGCTTGGACAACGGTCGGCCGCGCGATCCGCGCGTGACGCGTGGCCGAGCCAACGATCAAATGGGGGCACCGGACTGTCCGGTGTGCATCAGACAGTGTCCGGTGCGCCAACAGCTCCAAGACTACAACGGTCGACTGCGCCATTTTTGGAAGGAAATCGGGCACCGGACAGTGTCCAGTGGTGCACCGGACTGTCCGGTGCGCCACCCGACAGAAGGCAAGATTTGCCTTTCTGGATTGCTTCCAACGGCTCCTAGGCCCCTTGTGCCTATAAAAGGGACCCCTAGGCGCCTCAAGCAATATAGAAGTGCAGCCAACAAGTGTAGACATCACTCGGATCAATTCTCACTCTCCCTCTTGTGTGTATCTCTCTAGCCTGTGTAGAAGGCACAACTATAAGCCTTTAGAGAGTGGAGAAGAGCTGCTAAGAGCTAGAGCAAGGTCTTGAGAGTATCATTACTCTGCCGAGGTGTTGTCGAGAAGTTTGTAAGCAGCCACGTTTTTGTTGTAACCCAACTCAATAGTGAAAAGCTCTATCTGTCATACTGATAGGTCTGAGCAAACGGAGGAAGGAGTTGAAATAGACTCCAAGCCCAGGTGTGGCTAACTCCAACGAGGACTAGGCAAGCATTTCAGGCTTGGCTGAACCTCGGGATAAATCCTTGCGTCTGTGTGCTCTGTTCTGTATTGTATCATGACTCTCTGCCTTACTCGATTTTATATATGCACTTCAACACTTATCCGTGGTATAAGCTTTATTTGAAGTTCAGGACATTTTGAGACAGGATCTCCGATTCCGCTGCAACCAACTCGAAGGATCTTCTCATTCCACTGCATTCTAGTCTTCGAGTAGAGTAAGAATTTAAGTTTTAAATTGATAAGTTTTATTCGCCTATTCACCCCCCTCTAGGCGACATCCAGATCCTGTTCCCGGGTCAAAGGGATCTTTCAAGGTCAACTCGCCCATCATTGACATCTCGAACTTTTGCATCATCACCCTGCTAAACTCCTCACATGACTCTTGATTAGTAGAACCAAATATTATGTCATCGACATAAATTTGGCAAACAAAAAGATCACCGTTGCAAGTCTTTGTAAAAAGAGTGGAATCAACTTTCCCAACCTTGAAAGCATTAGAAATAAGGAAATCTCTAAGGCATTCATACCATGCTCTTGGGGCTTGCTTAAGTCCATAGAGCGCCTTAGAGAGCTTGTACACATGATTGGGATACCTGTCATCCTCAAAGCCAGGGGTTTGTTCCACGTATACATCCTCCTTGATTGGCCTGTTGAGGAAAGCGCTGTTTACGTCCATTTGGAATAGCCTGAAGGAATGGTGAGCGGCATAGGCTAATAAAATTCGAATTGACTCTAACCTAGCCATAGGAGCAAAAGTCTCCTTGAAATCCAGACCTGCGACTTGGGCATAACCTTTTGCCACAAGTCGAGCCTTGTTTCTTGTCACCACCCCATGCTCGTCTTGCTTGTTGCGGAACACTGAAAGGGAAATGTGCCCTTGGGCCATTTCTAAGTATTTTGGTGATTGAGTGCCAACACAAGTGCTTAAATGTGAATTCATGCTTATGGATGGACAAAGTGCAAAACAAGAGCAAAGGTATGTTTCTAAGCATTAGTACATTGGTTTTGTGTACTAATATACTTGTCTAAGTGTTAGAAACAGAAAGAAGAAGAAAAGAGAAGAGTTGGCTGTGTACAGCCAAAAGGCTGTTTCGGTCTGGGGCACCGGAATGTCCGGTGGTGCACCGGACAGTGTCCGGTGCGCCAGGCTGCCTTGAGCGAAGTGGCCGCTCTCGGGAATTCGCCGACGGCGTACGGCTAAAATTCACCGGACTGTCCGGTGTGCACCGGACTGTCCGGTGAGCCAACGGTCGGCCGGGCCAACGGTCGGCCGCGGAATCTGCGCACGACACGTGGCCGGGCCAACGGTCGGAAGGGGGCACCGGACTGTCCGGTGTGCACCGGACATGTCCGGTGCGCCAACGGCTCCCAGATCTGCAACGGTCGGCTGCGCCATTTTAGGAAGGAAATCAGGCACCGGACAGTGTCCGGTGTGCACCGGACTGTCCGGTGCGCCCGATGACAGAAGGCAAGAATGGCCTTCCAGAATTGCTCTCAACGGCTCCTAGCTGCCTTGGGACTATAAAAGGGACCCCTAGGCGCATGGAGGAGAACACCAAGCAACCTTAGAGCATTCTTGATCATCCACACTCAGTCTTTGCGCATTCGTTTGTCATTCTCAGTGATTCGAGCTCCGTTCTAGTGAGAACTTTGAGATAGTCTTTTGAGCTCGATTCTTGGCCGTGTGTGTGCGCATTTTGCTGTGGCTTTGTGTGTGTTGCTTCCCTCCCTTACTCCATATTTCTTTGTGAATCTCAAGTGTAAGGGCGAGAGGCTCCAAGGTGTGGAGATTCCTCGCAAACGGGATATTGAAAGGCAAAGCAAAACACTGTGGTATTCAAGTTGGTCTTTGGACCGCTTGAGAGGGGTTGATTGCAACCCTCGTCCGTTGGGACGCCACAACGTGGAGTAGGCAAGCGTTGGTCTTGGCCGAACCACGGGATAAACCACTGTGTCATCTCTGTGTTTGATCTCTTGTGGTATTGTGTTTTGTTGAGACTCCTTTCTAGCCACTTGGCGATTATTGTGCTAACACTTAACAAGTTTTTGGTGGCTATAAGTTTAAGTTTCACAGGATCACCTATTCACCCCCCCTCTAGGTGCTCTCAATTGGTATCAGAGTCGTTCTCTTCAAGAAGAGGGACTAACCGCCCGAAGAGATGGATCCTAAGGGCAAGGGGATAGTGATCAACGATAAGGAGAAGGAGTCCTTCGTCAACGAGCCCAAAGATGACAAGCCTACCGACTCCGGCTCTGGTCATAGACGAAAGGAAGGGAAGAAGAAGAAGACAAGGCGCATCAAGGAGATCGTCTACTACGACGACAGCGATGAGTCTACTTCTTCCCAAAAGGACGATGACCACAACGACTACGAGAAAAGGAAACCGGTTAATTCGAACTTTTCCTTTGACTACTCTCGTATTCCGCAAAGTTCAAATTCACATTTGCTCTCCATTCCACTCGGCAAGCCCCCACACTTTGATGGGGAGGACTACGGATTTTGGAGCCACAAAATGCGTAGTCACCTATTCTCTCTCTATCCTAGTATATGGGAGATTGTAGATAGTGGAATGCACTTTGATAGTTCGGATAGTCCTATATTCATTAATGAGCAAATCCATAAGAATGCACAAGCTACTACTGTTCTTCTAGCTTCATTGTGCAGGGATGAATATAACAAAGTGAGCGGCTTGGATAACGCCAAGCAGATCTGGGACACCCTCAAAATTTCTCATGAGGGAAATGACGTTACCTTGCTCACCAAAATGGAGTTGGTGGAGGGCGAGCTTGGACGGTTCGCGATGATAAGGGGCGAGGAGCCAACTCAAACATACAACCGGCTCAAGACCCTTATCAACAAAATAAGGAGCTACGGAAGCACGCGATGGACGGACCACGACGTCGTCCGACTAATGCTAAGGTCCTTTACCGTTCTTGATCCTCATTTGGTGAATAATATTCGTGAGAATCCCAGGTACACCAAAATGTCGCCCGAAGAAGTCCTAGGAAAATTCGTCAGCGGGCGAATGATGATCAAGGAGGCTAGATACGTGGACGACGCCTTGAATGGTCCGATCAACGAGCCGCAACCCCTTGCTCTCAAGGCAACAAGAAGCAAGGAGGCGCTACCTAGTAAGGTGGCACAAATTGAGGCGGCCGGACTTAATGATGAAAAGATGGCCCTCATCATCAAAAGATTCAAGACGGCGCTTAAGGGTCGCAAGGGACAGCCAAGCAAGACCAAAGCCAAGGGAAAACGCTCATGCTTCAAATGCGGTAAGCTTGGTCATTTTATTGCTAACTGTCCTGACAATGATAGTGATCAGGACCAAGGGAATAAGAGGGAGAAGAAGAAGAATTATAAGAAGGCAAAGGGCGAGGCTCATCTTGGCAAGGAATGGGATTCGGACTGCTCCTCATCCGACTCCGACAATGAAGGACTCGCTGCCACCGCCTTCAACAAGTCATCCCTCTTCCCCAACGAGCGTCACACATGCCTTATGGCTAAGGAGAAGAAGGTATGTACTCAAGACTCTACTTATGCTTCTTCAAGTGAAGACGAATCTAGTGATGAGGAAATAGATTACTCTAGCTTGTTCAAGGGATTGGACAGAAATAAAATTGATAAAATCAATGAATTGATTGATGCCTTGAATGAAAAGGATAGGCTTTTAGAAAAGCAAGAGGATTTGTTGTATGATGAACATGACAAATTTGTAGAGGCACAAAAATCCTATGCTTTAGAAGTTAAAAGAAATGAAATGCTTTCTTGTGAACTATCTACGTGTCATGAAACCATTTCTACTTTACAAAGTGTTAACAATGATTTAAATGCTAAATTAGAAGTAGCAAATAAATCTAATTCTTGTGTAGAACATGTTATGATTTGCACTAGGTGTAAGGATTTTGATATTGATGCCTGTAATGGACACCTAGTTTCAATTTCGAGATTAAATGATGAAGTAGCTAGTCTTAATGCCCAACTTAAGACTAGCAAAAGTGATTTCGATAAGCTAAAATTTGCAAGGGATGCCTATACAATTGGTAGACACCCCTCAATTAAGGATGGTCTTGGCTTCAAGAGGGAAGTCAAAAACTTAACAAGCCATAAGGCTCCTATCTCCGCCAAGGAGAAAGGGAAGGCTCCTATGGTTAGTAGTGCTAAAAAGAATCATGCTTTTATGTACCATGATAAGAGACAAACTAGAAAGGCTTATAGGAGTTATAATGCTTATGATGATTTTGATTCTCATGCTATGTTTGCTTCTAGTTCTTCCTATGTGCATGATAGAAATATTGGTAGGAGAAATGTTGTTCATAATATGCCTAGGAAAAATGTTGTCAATGTTCCTAGAAAAGTTATGAATGGTCCCTCTACAATTTATCGTGCCTTAATTGCTTCCTTTGCTATTTGTAGAAAGGATAGGAAAATAGTTGCTAGAAAATTAGGGGCAAGATGCAAGGGAGACAAAACTTGCATTTGGGTCCCTAAGGATATTTGTGCTAACCTTGTAGGACCCAACATGAGTTGGGTACCTAAGACCCAAGCCTAAATTTGCCTTGCAGGTTTATGCATCCGGGGGTTCAAGCTGGATTATTGACAGCGGATGCACAAACCATATGACGGGGGAGAAGAAGATGTTCACCTCCTACGTCAAGAATAAGGATTCCCAAGATTCAATTATATTCGGTGATGGGAATCAAGGCAAGGTAAAAGGGTTAGGTAAAATTGCAATTTCTAATGAGCACTCTATCTCAAATGTGTTTTTAGTTGAGTCTCTTGGTTACAATTTGCTATCTGTTAGTCAACTATGCAATATGGGATATAATTGTCTTTTTACAAATGTGGATGTGTCTGTCTTTAGAAGAAGTGATGGTTCACTAGCCTTTAAGGGTGTATTAGACGGCAAGCTTTACTTAGTTGATTTTGCAAAAGAAGAGGCCGGTCTAGATGCATGCTTAATTGCTAAGACTAGCATGGGCTGGCTGTGGCATCGCCGCTTAGCACATGTGGGGATGAAGAACCTTCACAAGCTTCTAAAGGGAGAACACGTGATAGGTTTGACTAACGTAAAATTCGAAAAAGATAGACCTTGTGCAGCTTGTCAGGCAGGTAAACAGGTGGGAGGAGCGCATCACAGCAAGAATGTGATGACCACATCAAGACCCCTGGAGCTGCTACATATGGACCTCTTCGGACCCGTCGCCTATCTAAGCATAGGAGGAAGTAAGTATGGTTTAGTTATTGTTGATGACTTTTCCCGCTTCACTTGGGTGTTCTTTTTGCAGGATAAGTCTGAAACCCAAGGGATCCTCAAGCGCTTCCTCAGGAGAGCTCAAAATGAGTTTGAGCTCAAGGTGAAGAAGATAAGGAGCGACAACGGGTCCGAATTCAAGAACCTTCAAGTGGAGGAGTGTCTTGAGGAGGAGGGGATCAAGCACGAGTTCTCCACTCCCTACACACCACAGCAAAATGGTGTGGTAGAGAGGAAGAACATGACGCTAATCGATATGGCAAGGACGATGCTTGGAGAGTTCAAGACCCCCGAGTGCTTTTGGTCGGAAGCTGTGAACACGGCTAGCCACGCCATCAACAGGGTCTACCTTCATCGCCTCCTCAAGAAGACTTCGTATGAGCTACTAACCGGTAACAAACCCAATGTATCTTACTTTCGTGTGTTTGGGAGCAAGTGCTACATTCTAGTGAAGAAGGGTAGAAATTCTAAGTTTGCTCCCAAAGCTGTAGAAGGGTTTTTGTTAGGTTATGATTCAAATACAAAGGCATATAGGGTCTTCAACAAATCATCGGGATTAGCTGAAGTCTCTAGCGACGTTGTATTTGATGAGACTAATGGCTCTCCAAGAGCGCAAGTTGTTGATTGTGATGTTGTAGATGAAGAAGATGTTCCAACGGCCGCTATACGAACCATGGCGATTGGAGAAGTGCGGCCACAGGAACAAGATGAACGAGATCAACCTTCTTCCTCAACAACGGTGCATCCCCCAACTCAAGACGATGAACAGGTTCATCAACAGGAGGCGTGTGATCAAGGGGGAGCACAAGATGATCATGTGATGGAGGAAGAAACTCAACCGGCACCTCCAACCCAAGCTCGAGCGATGATTCAAAGGGATCATCCCGTCGATCAAATTCTTGGTGATATTAGCAAGGGAGTAACTACTCGATCTCGATTAGTTAATTTTTGTGAGCATTACTCCTTTGTCTCTTCTATTGAGCCTTTCAGGGTAGAAGAGGCCTTGCTAGATCCGGACTGGGTGTTGGCCATGCAAGAGGAGCTCAACAACTTCAAGAGAAATGAAGTTTGGACACTGGTGCCTCGTCCTAAGCAAAATGTTGTGGGAACCAAGTGGGTGTTCCGCAACAAATAGGACGAGCACGGGGTGGTGACAAGGAACAAGGCTCGGCTTGTGGCAAAAGGTTATGCCCAAGTCGCAGGTTTGGACTTTGAGGAGACTTTTGCTCCTGTGGCTAGGCTAGAGTCAATTCGTATCTTGCTAGCATATGCCGCTCACCATTCTTTCAGGTTGTACCAAATGGATGTGAAGAGCGCTTTCCTCAACGGGCCGATCAAGGAGGAGGTGTACGTAGAGCAACCTCCTGGCTTCGAGGATGAACGGTTCCCCGACCACGTGTGTAAGCTCTCTAAGGCGCTCTATGGACTTAAGCAAGCCCCAAGAGCATGGTATGAATGCCTTAGAGACTTTCTAACTGTTAATGCTTTCAAGGTTGGGAAAGCCGATCCAACTCTCTTTACTAAGACATGTGATGGTGATTTGTTTGTGTGCCAAATTTATGTCGATGACATAATATTTGGTTCTACTAACCAAAAGTCTTGTGAAGAGTTTAGCATGGTAATGACGCAGAAATTCGAGATGTCGATGATGGGCGAGTTGAACTACTTCCTTGGGTTCCAAGTGAAGCAACTCAAGGACGTCACCTTCATCTCCCAAACGAAGTACACGCAAGATCTGCTAAAGCGGTTTGGGATGAAGGAAGCCAAGCCAGCAAAGACTCCGATGGGAACCGACGGACACACCGACCTCAACAAAGGAGGTAAGTCCGTTGATCAAAAAGCATACCGGTCAATGATAGGGTCTTTACTTTATTTATGTGCTAGTAGACCGGATATTATGCTTAGCGTATGCATGTGTGCTAGATTTCAATCCGATCCTAAGGAATGTCACTTAGTGGCGGTGAAGCGAATTCTAAGATATTTGGTTGCTACGCCTTGCTTCGGGCTCTGGTATCCAAAAGGGTCTACCTTTGACTTGGTTGGATACTCAGATTCCGACTATGCTGGATGTAAGGTCGATAGGAAGAGTACATCAGGGACGTGCCAATTCTTAGGAAGGTCCCTGGTGTCGTGGAACTCTAAGAAACAAACCTCTGTTGCCCTATCTACCGCTGAGGCCGAGTATGTTGCCGCAGGACAGTGTTGCGCGCAACTACTTTGGATGAGGCAAACCCTCCGGGACTTTGGCTACAATCTGAGCAAAGTCCCACTCCTATGTGATAATGAGAGTGCTATCCGCATGGCGAAAAATCCTGTTGAACACAGCCGTACAAAGCACATCGACATCCGGCATCACTTTTTGAGAGACCACCAGCAAAAGGGAGATATCGAAGTGTTTCATGTTAGCACCGAGAACCAGCTAGCCGATATCTTTACCAAGCCTCTAGATGAGAAGACCTTTTGCAGGTTGCGTAGTGAGCTAAATGTCTTAGATTCGCGGAACTTGGATTGAATTGTAGCATACATGTGTTTATGCCTTTGATCATGTTCATTCTGCATTTTGTTGCTTATTGTGGTGCTCAAGTTGTACAAACATTCCCTGGACCTCACAAGTCCTTGTATCAGTGATGCACATATTTAGGGGGAGTTGTGTTACAACTTGACCCTTTGAGACTAACCATATGCTTGAGTTTGCTTGATTTAGTCTCGAAGGAAAATTGAAAGGGAAAAGGTGGACTTGGACCATGAAAGACTTCCACTGCACTCCGATGAGAGGGTAACTTATTCCAAGTTCATCTCATGAACTCTTATTGCCATTTGCTCTTAATTGAAGATTTTGGTGAGGCAATGGGGTTGTCGGGCCAAGATTGATCCCGTTTTGGTGCTTGATGCCAAAGGGGGAGAAAATAAAGGCCAAAGCAATAAATGGATCAGCTACCACTTGAGAGATTTTGAAAACAATAGAATAGAGCTTTTGGTTTTTCAAAACTCTTTTGTTGTCTCTCTTGTCAAAAGATGGCTTCTTGTGGGGAGAAGTGTTGATTATGGGAAAAAGGGGGGAGTTTTTGAAATCCTTGATCAATCTCTTTTGGAATGACTCTCTTTATGCTTCAACATGTGTGTTTGACTTAGAGATAGAGATTTGAGTTTGATTTGCAAAAACAAACCAAGTGGTGGCAAAGGATGATCCATATATGCCAAAATTAAATCAAAATAAATTTGAGTTTTATTTGAAGTGATATTACACTTGTTCTAGTTGCTTTATGTTGTGTTGGCATAAATCACCAAAAAGGGGGAGATTGAAAGGGAAATGTGCCCTTGGGCCATTTCTAAGTATTTTGGTGATTGAGTGCCAACACAAGTGCTTAAATGTGAATTCATGCTTATGGATGGACAAAGTGCAAAACAAGAGCAAAGGTATGTTTCTAAGCATTAGTACATTGGTTTTGTGTACTAATATACTTGTCTAAGTGTTAGAAACAGAAAGAAGAAGAAAAGAGAAGAGTTGGCTGTGTACAGCCAAAAGGCTGTTTCGGTCTGGGGCACCGGACTGTCCGGTGGTGCACCGAACAGTGTCCGGTGCGCCAGGCTGCCTTGAGCGAAGTGGCCGCTCTCGGGAATTCGCCGACGGCGTACGGCTAAAATTCACCGGACTGTCCGGTGTGCACCGGACTGTCCGGTGAGCCAACGGTCGGCCGGGCCAACGGTCGGCCGCGGAATCTGCGCACGACACGTGGCCGGGCCAACGGTCGGAAGGGGGCACCGGACTGTCCGGTGTGCACCGGACATGTCCGGTGCGCCAACGGCTCCCAGATCCGCAACGGTCGGCTGTACCATTTTAGGAAGGAAATCGGGCACCGGACAGTGTCCGGTGTGCACCGGACTGTCCGGTGCGCCCGATGACAGAAGGCAAGAATGGCCTTCCAGAATTGCTCTCAACGGCTCCTAGCTGCCTTGGGACTATAAAAGGGACCCCTAGGCGCATGGAGGAGAACACCAAGCAACCTTAGAGCATTCTTGATCATCCACACTCAGTCTTTGCGCATTCGTTTGTCATTCTCAGTGATTCGAGCTCCGTTCTAGTGAGAACTTTGAGATAGTCTTTTGATCTCGATTCTTGGCCGTGTGTGTGCGCATTTTGCTGTGGATTTGTGTGTGTTGCTTCCCTCCCTTACTCCATATTTCTTTGTGAATCTCAAGTGTAAGGGCGAGAGGCTCCAAGGTGTGGAGATTCCTCGCAAACGGGATATTGAAAGGCAAAGCAAAACACTGTGGTATTCAAGTTGGTCTTTGGACCGCTTGAGAGGGGTTGATTGCAACCCTCGTCCGTTGGGACGCCACAACGTGGAGTAGGCAAGCGTTGGTCTTGGCCGAACCACGGGATAAACCATTGTGTCATCTCTGTGTTTGATCTCTTGTGGTATTGTGTTTTGTTGAGACTCCTTTCTAGCCACTTGGCGATTATTGTGCTAACACTTAACAAGTTTTTGGTGGCTATAAGTTTAAGTTTCACAGGATCACCTATTCACCCCCCCTCTAGGTGCTCTCAAACACCCACTTGGTTCCCACAACGTTTTGCTTTAGACGTGGCACCAGGCTCCTGAGAGCACCTAGAGGGGGGGTGAATAGGTGATCCTGTAAAAACTTAACTTATAGCCACAAAAACTTGTTAAGGGTTAGCACAATAATTGCCAAGTGGCTAAAGAGGAGATCTTGCACAATATGACAATCACAAAGAATTTAACATAGGGAAGACACGGTGATTTATCCCGTGGTTCGGCCAAGTACAAAACTTGCCTACTCCACGTTGTGGCGTCCCAACGGACGAGGGTTGCAATCAACCCCTCTCAAGCGGTCCAAAGACCCACTTGAATACCACGGTGTTTTTGCCTTGCTTATCTTTATCCCACTCGCGAGGAATCTCCACAAATTGGAGTCTCTCGCCCTTACACTTAAGATTCACAAAGAAGCACGGAGTAAGGGAGGGAAGCAACACACACAAATCCACAGCGAAATGCGCACACACACGGCCAAGAATCGAGCTCAAAGACTATCTCACAGTTTCTCACAAGAACAGAGCTCGAATCACTTAGAATCACAAACGGATGCGCAAAGACTGAGTGTGGATGATCAAGTATGCTCAAAGGTTGCTTGGTGTGCTCCTCCATGCGCCTAGGGGTCCCTTTTATAGCCCCAAGGCAGCTAGGAGCCGTTGAGAGCAAATCTGGAAGGCTGATCTTGCCTTCTGTCGTCGGGCGCACCGGACAGTCCGGTGCACACCGGACAGTGTCCGGTGCCCGATTCCTTTCCTTAAATGGCGAAGCCGACCGTTGCAGATGCGGGAGCCGTTGGCGCACCGGACAGTCCGGTGCCCCCTTCCGACCGTTGGCTTGGCCACGTGTCCCGCGCAGATCGCGCGGCCGACCGTTGGCCCTGCCGACCGTTGGCTCACCGGACAGTCCGGTGAATTTTAGTCGTACGCCGTCGGCGAATTCCCGAGAGTGGCCACTTCGGCCGAGGCAGCCTGGCGCACCGGACACTGTCCGGTGCACCACCGGACAGTCCGGTGTCCCAGACCGAGACAGCCCCTTGGCTGTACACAGCCAAGTCTTCTCTTCTCTTCTTCTTTCTGTTTCTACCACTTAGACAAATATATTAGTACACAAAACCAATGTACTAAGACTTAGAAACATACCTTTGCTCTTGATTTGCACTTTGTTCATTCATTGCATAAATTCACATTTTAAGCACTTGAGTTGGCACTCAATCACCAAAATACTTAGAAATGGCCCAAGGGCACATTTCCCTTTCAGCTCCAGACTTCATTTCTTTTGAAGTTGTTGAGCTCTTCCTGCATGCCCAACACCTAGTCCGGATCCTGCAAGGCCTCTTCTACCTGAAAGGCTCAATAGAAGAGACAAATGAGTAATGCTCACAAAAATTAGCTAATCGTGAATGAGTAGTTACTCCCTTGCTGATGTCACCCAGAATTTGATCGATAGGCATAAAGAGAGTCATTCCAAAAGAGATTGATCAAGGATTTCAAAAACTCCCCCCTATTTCCCATAATCAACACTTCTCTCCACAAGAGGCCAAACTTTTGACAAAAGAGACAATGCAAGAGTTTTGACAAACAAAAAGCTCTATTCTACTATTTTCAAAAATTTCTCAAGTGGTAGCTGATCCATCTATTGCTTTGGCCTTTATTTTCTCCCCCTTTGGCATCAAGCACCAAAACGGGATCAATCTTGGCCCTGTAACCCCATTGCCTCACCAAAATCTTCAATTAAGAGTACAAAGGCAATAAGATCATAGAGATGAACTTGGAATAAGTTACCCTCTCATCGGAGTGCAGTGGAAGTCTTGCATGGTCCAAGTTCACCTTTCCCTTTCAATCCACCTTCGAGACTAAATCAAGCAAACTCAAGCAAATGGTTAGTCTCAAAGGGTCAAGTTGTAACACATCTCCCCCTAAACATGTGCATCACTTTGCAACGGACTTGTGAGGTCCAGGGAGTGTTTGTACAACTTGAGCACCACAATAAGCAACAAAATGCAACAAGGAACATGATCAAAAGCATAAATACATGTATGCTACAATTCAATCCAGGTTCCGCGAATCTAAGACATTTAGCTCACTACGCAACCTGCAAAAGGTCTTCTCATCTAGAGGCTTAGTGAAGATATCGGCTAGCTGGTTCTCGGTGCTAACATGAAACACTTCGATATCTCCCTTTTGCTGGTGGTCTCTCAAAAAGTGATGCCGGATGTCTATGTGCTTTGTGCGGCTGTGCTCAACAGGATTCTCCGCCATGCGGATAGCACTCTCATTGTCACATAGGAGTGGGACTTTGCTCAGATTGTAGCCAAAGTCCCGGAGGGTTTGCCTCATCCAAAGTAGTTGCGCGCAACACTGACCTGCGGCAACGTACTCGGCCTCAGCGGTGGATAGGGCAACGGAGGTTTGTTTCTTAGAGTTCCATGACACCAGGGACCTTCCTAAGAATTGGCACGTCCCCGATGTACTCTTCCTATCGACCTTACATCCAGCATAGTCGGAGTCTGAGTATCCAACTAAGTCAAAGGTAGACCCCTTTGGATACCAGAGCCCGAAGCAAGGCGTAGCAACCAAATATCTAAGAATTCGCTTCACCGCCACTAAGTGACACTCCTTAGGATCAGATTGAAATCTAGCACACATGCATACGCTAAGCATAATATCCGGTCTACTAGCACATAAGTAAAGCAAAGAACCTATCATTGACCGGTATGCTTTTTGATCAACGGACTTACCTCCTTTGTTGAGGTCGGTGTGTCCGTCGGTCCCCATCGGAGTCTTTGCGGGCTTGGCGTCCTTCATCCCAAACCGCTTTAGCAGATCTTGCGTGTACTTTGTTTGGGAGATGAAGGTGCCGTCCTTGAGTTGCTTCACTTGGAACCCAAGGAAGTAGTTCAACTCGCCCATCATCGACATCTCGAATTTCTGCGTCATCACCCTGCTAAACTCTTCACAAGACTTTTGGTTAGTAGAACCAAATATTATGTCATCGACATAAATTTGGCACACAAACAAATCACCATCACATGTCTTTGTAAAAAGAGTTGGATCGGCTTTCCCAACCTTGAAATCATTAGCAATTAGAATGTCTCTAAGGCATTCATACCATGCTCTTGGGGCTTGCTTAAGTCCATAGAGCGCCTTAGAGAGCTTACACACGTGGTCGGGGTACCGTTCATCCTCGAAGCCAGGGGGTTGCTCCACGTACACCTCCTCCTTGATTGGCCCGTTGAGGAAAGCGCTCTTCACATCCATTTGGTACAACCTGAAAGAATGGTGAGCGGCATATGCTAGCAAGATACGAATGGACTCTAGCCTAGCCACAGGAGCGAAAGTCTCCTCAAAGTCCAAACCTGCGACTTGGGCATAACCTTTTGCCGCAAGTCGAGCCTTGTTCCTCGTCAACATCCCGTGCTCGTCCTGTTTGTTGCGGAATACCCACTTGGTTCCCACAACATTTTGCTTCGGACGAGGCACCAGTGTCCAAACTTCATTGCGCTTGAAGTTGTTGAGCTCCTCCTGCATGGCCAACACCCAGTCCGGATCTAGCAAGGCCTCCTCTACCCTGAAAGGCTCAATAGAAGAGACAAAGGAGTAATGCTCACAAAAATTAACTAATCGAGATCGAGTAGTTACTCCCTTGCTAATATCACCCAGAATTTGGTCAACGGGATGATCCCTTTGAATCATCGCTCGAACTTGGGTTGGAGGTGCCGGTTGTGCTTCTTCCTCCATTACTTGATCATCTTGTGCTCCCCCTTGTTCAAGCGCCTCCACTTGAGGTACCTGTACGTCATCTTCGGTTGGGGGATGCACCATAGTTGAGGAAGAAGGTTGTTCATCTTTTTCCTGTGGCCGCACTTCTCCAATCGCCATGGTTCGTATAGCGGCCGCCGGAACATCTTCTTCATCTACATCATCACAAACAACAACGGTTTGTAGCTCATACGAAGTCTTCTTGAGGAGGCGATGAAGATAGACCCTGTTGATGGCGTGGCATGCCGTGTTCACGGCTTCCGACCAGAAACACTCGGGGGTCTTGAATTCTCCAAGCATTGTCCTCGCCATATCGATTAGCGTCCTGTTCTTCCTCTCTACCACACCATTTTGCTGTGGTGTGTAGGGAGCGGAGAACTCGTGCTTGATCCCTTCCTCCTCAAGAAATTCCTCCACTTGAAGGTTCTTGAATTCGGACCCGTTGTCGCTCCTTATCTTCTTCACCTTGAGCTCAAACTCATTTTGAGCTCTCCTGAGGAAGCGCTTGAGGGTCCCTTGGGTTTCAGACTTATCCTGCAAAAAGAACACCCAAGTGAAGCGGGAAAAGTCATCAACAATAACTAAACCATACTTACTCCCTCCTATGCTCAGATAGGCGACGGGTCCGAAGAGGTCCATATGCAGCAGCTCCAGGGGTCTTGAAGTGGTCATCACATTCTTGCTGTGATGCGCTCCTCCCACTTGTTTACCTGCTTGACAAGCTGCACAAGGTCTATCTTTTTCGAAATGCACGTTAGTCAAACCTATCACGTGTTCTCCCTTTAGAAGCTTGTGAAGGTTCTTCATCCCCACATGTGCTAAGCGGCGATGCCACAGCCAGCCCATGCTAGTCTTAGCTATTAAGCATGCATCTAGACCGGCCTCTTCTTTTGCAAAATCAACTAAATAAAGTTTGCCGTCTAATACACCCTTAAAAGCTAATGAACCATCGCTTCTTCTAAAGACAGACACATCTACATTTGTAAATAGACAGTTATATCCCATATGACATAATTGACTAACAGATAGCAAATTATATCCAAGACTCTCTACTAAATATACATTAGAGATAGAATGCTCATTAGAAATTGCAATTTTACCTAACCCTTTTACCTTGCCTTGATTCCCATCACCGAATATAATTGAATCTTGGGAATCCTTATTCTTGACGTAGGAAGTGAACATCTTCTTCTCCCCCGTCATATGGTTTGTGCATCCGCTGTCGATAATCCAGCTTGAACCCCCGGATGCATAAACCTGCAAGGCAAATTTAGGCTTGGGACTTAGGTACCCAACTCATGTTGGGTCCTACAAGGTTAGCACATATATCCTTAGGAACCCAAATGCAAGTTTTATCTCCCTTGCATCTTGCCCCTAATTTCCTAGCAATTACCTTCTTACCCTTTCTACAAATGGCAAAGGGAGCATTGCAAGCATAATAAATGGTAGAAGGTTTGTTCACAACTTTTCTAGGAACATGAGCAAAATTTCTCCTAGGCATATGCACAACATTTCTCCTACACATATCTCTATCATGCTTATAGGAAGAACTAGAAGCAAACATGGCATGAGAATCATAAGCATGTCTCCTATCATGGTATAAGAAAGCATGGTTCCTTTTAGCACTACTAGCCATAGGGGCCTTCCCTTTCTCCTTGACGAAGATGGGAGCCTTATGGCTTGTTAAGTTCTTGGCCTCTCTCTTGAAGCCAAGACCATCCTTAATTGAGGGGTGTCTACCAACCGTGTAGGCATCCCTTGCAAATTTTATTTTATCAACTTCACTCTTGCTAGTCTTAAGTTGAGCATTAAGACTAGCCACTTCATCATTTAGTTTTGAAATTGAAACTAAGTGTTCACTACAAGCATTAATATCAAAATCCTTACACCTAGTGCAAATTGTAATGTTTTCAACACAAGAGTTACTTGCTACTTCTAGTTTAGCAGTTAAAACATTAATTTCACCTTTTAAAGAAGAAATGGTTTCATTACAAGTAGAAAGTTCACAAGAAAGTATTCCATTTCTTTTAACTTCTAGAGCAAGTGAATTTTGTGCACTAACAAATTTATCATGTTCTTCATATAAAAGGTCTTCTTGTTTCTCTAAGATTCTATCCTTTTCATTTAAGGCATCAATCAACTCATTAATCTTAGCTATCTTAGTTCTATCCAATCCCTTGAATAAACTAGAGTAATCAATTTCATCCTCACTAGATTCATCATCACTAGAAGAATCATAAGTATTAGCATTACGAGTGATTACCTTCTTTTCCCTTGCCATGAGGCAAGTGTGATGCTCGTTGGGGAAGAGAGCCGATTTGTTGAAGGCAGTGGCGGCGAGCCCTTCGTCGTCGGAGTCGGACGAATCCGAATCCCACTCCTTTCCAAGGTGTGCTTCGCCTTTTGCCTTCTTGTAAACCTTCTTGTTCTCTCTCTTCCCATTTTTCCCTTGCTCCTGGTCACTATCATTTTCGGGACAGTTAGCAATAAAATGACCAAGCTTACCGCATTTGAAGCATGATCGCTTTCCCTTGGTCTTGCTTGGCTGTCCCTTCCGACCTTTTAACGCCGTCTTGAATCTTTTAATGATGAGGGCCATCTCTTCATCATTAAGACCGACAGCCTCAATTTGTGCCACCTTGCTGGGTAGCGCCTCCTTGCTCCTCGTTGCCTTGAGAGCAATGGGTTGAGGCTCGTTGATCGGACCATTCAAGGCGTCGTCGACGTATCTTGCCTCCTTGATCATCATCCGCCCGCTTACGAATTTTCTGAGTACCTCCTCGGGCGTCATCTTCGTGTACCTGGGATTCTCACGAATATTGTTCACGAGATGAGGATCAAGAACGGTAAATGACCTGAGCATTAGGCGGACGACGTCGTGATCCGTCCAGCGCGTGCTTCCGTAGCTCCTTATTTTGTTGATAAGGGTCTTGAGCCGGTTGTAAGTTTGAGTTGGCTCCTCTCCCCTTATCATGGCGAATCGTCCAAGCTCGCCCTCCACCAACTCCATCTTGGTGAGCATGGTGATGTCGTTCCCCTCATGAGAGATCTTGAGGGTGTCCCATATCTGCTTGGCATTGTCCAAGCCGCTCACCTTATTGTACTCTTCCCTGCACAAAGATGCTAAGAGAACAGTAGTAGCTTGTGCATTTCTATGAATTTGTTCATTTATAAGCATAGGGCTATCCGAGCTATCAAATTTCATTCCATTCTCCACAATCTCCCATATGCTTGGATGGAGAGAGAATAAGTGACTACGCATTTTGTGACTCCAAAATCCGTAGTCCTCCCCATCGAAGTGTGGAGGTTTGCCAAGAGGAATGGAAAGCAAATGCGAATTCGAACTATGTTGAATACGAGAATAATCAAATGAAAAGTTCGAATTGACCGTCTTTTTGTAGTCGTTGTCATCATCCTTTTGGGAAGAAGTAGACTCATCACTATCGTCGTAGTAGATGATCTCCTTGATGCGTCTTGTCTTCTTCTTCTTCCCTTCCTTCCGTCTATGCCCCGAGCCGGAGTCGGTAGGCTTGTCGTCCTTCGGCTTGTTGACGAAGGATTCCTTTTCTTTGTCGTTGATCGCGATTCCCTTCCCCTTAGGATCCATCTCTTCGGGCGGTAAGTCCCTTTGTGAAGAGAACGGCTCTGATACCAATTGAGAGCACCTAGAGGGGGGGGGGTGAATAGGTGATCCTATAAAAACTTAACTTATAGCCACAAAAACTTGTTAAGGGTTAGCACAATAATTGCCAAGTGGCTAAAGAGGAGATCTTGCACAATATGACAATCACAAAGAATTTAACATAGGGAAGACACGGTGATTTATCCCGTGGTTCGGCCAAGTACAAAACTTGCCTACTCCACGTTGTGGCGTCCCAACGGACGAGGGTTGCAATCAACCCCTCTCAAGCGGTCCAAAGACCCACTTGAATACCACGGTGTTTTTGCCTTGCTTATCTTTATCCCACTCGCGAGGAATCTCCACAAATTGGAGTCTCTCGCCCTTACACTTAAGATTCACAAAGAAGCACGGAGTAAGGGAGGGAAGCAACACACACAAATCCACAGCGAAATGCGCACACACACGGCCAAGAATCGAGCTCAAAGACTATCTCACAGTTTCTCACAAGAACAGAGCTCGAATCACTTAGAATCACAAACGGATGCGCAAAGACTGAGTGTGGATGATCAAGTATGCTCAAAGGTTGCTTGGTGTGCTCCTCCATGCACCTAGGGGTCCCTTTTATAGCCCCAAGGCAGCTAGGAGCCGTTGAGAGCAAATCTGGAAGGCTGATCTTGCCTTCTGTCGTCGGGCGCACCGGACAGTCCGGTGCACACCGGACAGTGTCCGGTGCCCGATTCCTTTCCTTAAATGGCGAAGCCGACCGTTGCAGATGCGGGAGCCGTTGGCGCACCGGACATGTCCGGTGCACACCGGACAGTCCGGTGCCCCCTTCCGACCGTTGGCTTGGCCACGTGTCCCGCGCAGATCGCGCGGCCGACCGTTGGCCCTGCCGACCGTTGGCTCACCGGACAGTCCGGTGCACACCGGACAGTCCGGTGAATTTTAGCCGTACGCCGTCGGCGAATTCCCGAGAGTGGCCACTTCGGCCGAGGCAGCCTGGCGCACCGGACACTGTCCGGTGCACCACCGGACAGTCCGGTGTCCCAGACCGAGACAGCCCCTTGGCTGTACACAGCCAAGTCTTCTCTTCTCTTCTTCTTTCTGTTTCTACCACTTAGACAAATATATTAGTACACAAAACCAATGTACTAAGACTTAGAAACATACCTTTGCTCTTGATTTGCACTTTGTTCATCCATTGCATAAATTCACATTTTAAGCACTTGAGTTGGCACTCAATCACCAAAATACTTAGAAATGGCCCAAGGGCACATTTCCCTTTCAGCTCCAGACTTCATTTCTTTTGAAGTTGTTGAGCTCTTCCTGCATGCCCAACACCTAGTCCGGATCCTGCAAGGCCTCTTCTACCTGAAAGGCTCAATAGAAGAGACAAATGAGTAATGCTCACAAAAATTAGCTAATCGTGAATGAGTAGTTACTCCCTTGCTGATGTCACCCAGAATTTGATCGATAGGGTGATGTCTTTGGATCGACGCTCGGACTTGAGTTGGAGGGGCCCGTGGTGCTTCTTCCTCCATCACTTGATCTTCCTGTGGTCCCCCTTGATCCTTCCCTTCTTCTTGAAGTACATGTACATCATCTTGAGTTGGGGATGCGCCATTGTAGAGGAAGGTGGTTGATCTTGTTCATGTAGTTCCTGTGGTCGCACATCGCCTATCGTCATCATGCGCATTGCGGCCGTTGGAACTTCTTCTTCATCTATGTCATCAAGATCAACTTGCTCTCTTGGAGAGCCATTAGTCTCATCAAATACAATGTCGCTAGAGACTTCAACTAATTCTGATGATTTGTTGAAGACCCTATATGCCTTTGTATTTGAGCCATACCCTAGTAAAAAACCTTCTACTGCCTTGAGAGCAAATTTAGAATGTCTACCTTTCTTCACCAGAATGTAGCATTTGCTCCCAAATACACGAAAGTAAGAGACATTGGGTTTGTTACCGGTAAGGAGTTCGTAGGAGGTCTTCTTGAGGAGGCGATGCAGATAGAGCCGGTTTATGGCGTGACAGGCTGTGTTCACAGCTTCCGACCAAAACCGCTCGGACGTCTTGATCTCTCCAAGCATCGTTCTCGCCATGTCGATTAGCATCCTATTCTTCCTCTCTACCACACCATTTTGCTATGGTGTGTAGGGAGCAGAGAACTCGTGCTTGATGCCTTCCTCCTCAAGATACTCTTCAACTTGTAGATTTTTGAACTCGGACGCGTTGTCACTCCTTATCTTTTTCACCTTTAGCTCAAATTCATTTTGAGCCCTCCTTAGAAAATGATTTAGGGTCCCTTGGGTTTCTGATTTGTCCTGCAAAAAGAACACCCAAGTGAAGCGGGAAAAATCATCGACAATTACAAGACCATACTTACTTCCCCCGATGCTAAGGTAGGCAACGGGTCCAAAGAGGTCCATGTGAAGAAGCTCCAATGGTCTTGATGTTGTCATCACATTCTTGCTGTGATGAGTGCTTCCCACCTGTTTCCCTGCCTGACATGCTGCACAAGGTCTGTCTTTCTCAAAACAGACATCGGTTAGTCCTAACACATGATCTCCCTTTAGAAGCTTATGAAGGTTCTTCATCCCAACATGTGCTAGACGGCGATGCCAAAGCCAGCCCATATTGGTCTTAGCCATTAAGCATGCATCTAGATCGGCATTCTCTTTTGAAAAATCAACTAAATAGAGCTTGTCGTCTAATACACCCTTAAAAGCTAATGAACCATCATTCCTTCTAAAGACAGATACATCTACATTTGTGAATAAATAATTATAACCCATGTTACATAATTGACTCATAGACAATAAGTTGTACCCGAGCGATTCAACTAAAAGCACATTGGAGATAGAATGCTCGGATGTGATGGCTATCTTTCCCAATCCTTTAACCTTGCCTTGGTTCCCATCTCCAAAGATGATCGAATCCTGGGAGTCCTTGTTCTTGACACAGGAGGTGAACATTTTCTTCTCCCCTGTCATGTGGTTCGTGCATCCGCTATCGATAATCCAGCTTGAGCCCCCGCATGCATAAACCTGCAAGGCAATTTAAGCTTGGGTTTTAGGTATCCAACTCTTGTTGGGTCCTACAAGGTTAGTCATAATAACTTTTGGAACCCAAATACAAGTCTTGTCTCCCTTGTATTTGGATCCCAATTTTCTAGCTACTACTTTTGTATTTTTATATGAAAGTACAAAAGAAGTATTGCAAGCATGATAAACAATAGTAGGACCATTATGAACTCTCCTAGGTGCATGAGACACAACATGATTACGCCTAGGCCTATTTGTACCATAATCATGAGTGGAGCTAGAAGCAACCATAGCATGAGAAGTATGATAACTAGGTAAAACAGCATGATCATAGCATCTATCATTATAAGCATTCCTAGAAAGTTTCCTATCATAAATATAGGCATGATTCTTTTGGGAACTACTAGCCATAGGGGCCTTCCCTTTCTCCTTGAGAACGGGAGTCCTTTGGCATGTTAAGTTCTTGGTTTCCTTTTGAAAACCAAGTTCATCCTTAATTGAAAGGTGTCTACCAACAGCGTAGGCATCCCTAGCAAATTTTAATTTATCAAAATCAACTTTGCAAGTCTTAAGTTGAGCATTAAGACTTGCCACCTCATCGTTTAATTTAGCAATAGAAATAAGATATTCATCACAGGCATTAACATCAAAGTCCTTACATCTATTGCAAATAACTACATGCTCTACACATGATCTAGTTGCATTTGCTTCCTCTAGTTTAGTATTTAATTCAACATTTAAATCTTTTAGACTAGAGACAGATTCATGACAAGCAGACAACTCAGAGGATAGCATTTCATTTCTTTTAATTTCTAAAGCAAAAGATTTTTGAACATTAACAAACTTGTCATGTTCCTCATACAAAATGTCCTCTTGCTTTTCTAACAATCTATCCTTTTCATTTAGAGCATCAATTAATTCATTAATTTTGTCTACCTTAGCTCTATCTAGTCCTTTAAACAAGTCAGTGTAATCTACTTCATCTTTGAAAGATTCCTCATCGCTAGAAGAAGAGTACTTAGGGGAATCTCGAATACGTACCTTCTTCTCCTTAGCCATGAGACAAGTATGGCGTTCGTTGGGGAAGAGCGAAGACTTGTCAAAGGCCGAGGCAGCTAATCCTTCATCATCGGAGTCAGATGAAGAGCAGTCAGAATCCCATTTCTTTCCAAGGTGCGCCTCGCCCTTTGCCTTCCTATAGTTCTTTTTCTTCTCCCTCTTCCCGTGCTTTTCTTGTCCCTGGTCATTATCATTATCGGGGCATTGAGCTATGAAATGACCAGTCTTACCGCATTTGAAGCAGGAGCGCTTTCCCCTTGTTTTATTCTTGTTGGGGTACTCCTTGCGTACTTTTAGCGCGGTCTTGAAGTGCTTTATGATAAGCACCATTTCATCTTCATTGAGCCCGGCAGCCTCCACTTGTGCTACCTTGCTTGGTAGCGCCTCCTTGCTGCTAGTTGCTTTGAGAGCAACGGGCTGCGTCTCGTAGATGGGTAGCGGACCATTTAGCGCATCGTCCACATATCGCGCCTCCTTCACCATCATACGCCCGCTCACGAATTTTCCGAGGATCTTCTTGGGCGTCATTTTGGTGTACCTGGGATTTTCACGAATAAGGTTGACAAGATGGGGGTCAATTACAGTAAATGACTTTAGCATAAGTCGGATGACATCATGATCCGTCCATCTTGTGCTTCCATAGCTTCGGATCTTGTTGACCAGGATCTTGAGCCTATTGTAGGTTTGTGTTAGCTCCTCTCCCCTGATCATCACAAACCTTCCCAACTCGCCTTCCACCAGTTCCATCTTGGTGATCATGGTGGCGTCGTTTCCCTCATGAGATATCTTGAGGGTGTCCTAGATTTGTTTGGCGTTGTCCAAGCCACTTACTTTATTGTACTTATCCATGCAAAGAGATGCTAGCAAAACAGTAGTAGCTTGGGCATTTTTTTGAATTTGTTCATTTATAACAACATGATTATCAGTGCTACCGAAATGCATCCCATTTTCTACAATTTCCCATATGCTAGGATGGAGAGATAATAAATGACTACGCATTTTATGACTCCAAAACGAATAGTCATCTCCATCAAAGTGAGGATGTTTTCCGAGACGAATTGGTAGTAAATGCGCATTTTAATTGTAGAGAATGCGAGAGTAATCAAAAGAATAGTTTTGATTAACCGTCTTTTTCTTGGACGAGGAGTCGTCGTCGTCGTCCCTTGGTGAAGAAGAAGATGCATCACTGTCGTAGTAGATAATCTTCTTGATGCGTCTCTTCTTCTTCCCGTCCCACTTTTTGTGACTCGAGCCTGAGTTAGTGGGCTTGTCGTCTCTTGGCTCGTTGAAGAGGGACTCCTTCTCCTTGTCGTTGACCACCATCCCCTTTTCCTTAGGATCCATCTCTTCGGGTGGTTAGTCCCTTAGATGAAGTGTACGGCTCCGATACCAATTGAGAGCACCTAGAGGGGGGGGCTGAATAGATGATCCTGTAAAATCAAACACTGAATAGCCACAAACTTGATTGTTAAGGTGTTAGTGAAATCAAGTGGCTTATGGAATGCGCTCGTGCGAACAAAACAATCACAAGAAGCAACACACGAGACACGCGATTTTTATCCCGTAGTTCGGCCAAGTAACACTTGCCTACTTCCACGTTGTGGCGTCCTAATGGACGAGGGTTGCACTCACCCCCTTTCAAGTGATCCAATGATTAACTTGAATACCATGGTGTTTTATCTTAGAGTACTCTTCCCATTTGCGAGGAATCTCCACAAGTTGGAGCCTCTCACCCTTACAAAGTTATGATCACAAAGAAAGCACAAGAGTAAGGATGGGAGAGCAACACACGCAAGACTCAAATCCGTAGCACAATCACGCACACAAGCCAAGACTTGAGCTCGAAACACAGCACATGGAGTTTGCAACTCAAACAGAGCTCAAATCACTAACACAGCGAATCAAATGCGTGGAGACGGAGTCTGGGAGTCTTAGAATGTTTCTTGAAAGCTTGGTGTTCTGCTCCATGCGCCTAGGGGTCCCTTTTAAACCTCCAAGACAGCTAGGAGTCGTTGGAGATCAACATGGAAGGCTGATCTTTCCTTCTGCCGAGTGGCGCACCGGACAGTCCGGTGCGCCACCGGGCAGGTCCTGTAGCTTGTCCGGTGTGCGATCTCCTTCCATATCGGGCGCATCCGACCGTTGAGCCGGCGGTCTCGTTGGCGCATCAGACACTGTACGGTGTACACCGGACAGTCTGGTGTGCCCAACCAACCGTTGGCCCGTCCACGTGTCACCCGCAGATTTCGCTGCCGACCGTTGGCCGTGAGCGCCGTTGGCTCATCGGACAGTCATTAGGAACGAAACATAAACAAAAGCGCGTGATGTGGACACACATTAGGGTATTTTGGGCTAACTTGACACACTTGAGTATTTATAAGATGTGTCATGGGCTTGACGACTCTATAGGCTAGCTAGCACGGCACATAATTAGGTTTGTACTTTAGCGTGTCATGCTAGCCTATATGTGTATAAGGCCATTCTCAATTGAAGTTTTATTGGAGTTTCATTCTCATTAAATGTTGTGCCACATAAGCAAACAAGACGACATGTCATACCATTTAATGAAGAGAGATATGAGAGAGTTTAATGGGGAATAAAGCTCTATTTACACTATTTCCTAGACAAATATTGATATGGTATCCTTGGAATTCGTGTGATGAAATCCTCAATTGAAGAATGGCTTAACTGGCACCGCTACGTAGGGGCTATTCAAGAACCAACAATGTACAGTTGTTGCAACGTGAATGGTTATTTGCTTCAGATTAAAGCCAATTGTTTAGACTGATGCAGCTGCAATTCATAGAGACAAAAACAGTGTAGAAGCCGTATAAGCATTAAGCAAACAAGCGAACATTGCTTAGCTACAACCAATTTGCTGGGCTTCCATGGGCATCGCAGAAGTATTGTGGCTGCATATTGCTGAAATTATAGCGAGGGCCCAAGGCCCATCACTTCACTTCGAGGTCAGCATTGTACTTTTGTTAACGTCTCGATAAATTTGTTCACTTAAAATAGACCAGTTCAATTCTGGTTCTAGTCAACATGCCTGGATCCACGGGGGAGCGAGGAGACGAATGTGTGGCCCGCCGCAGTGAGGCCAAGCCGAGCCCGGTCGTCCGTCCAACCACCCCCTCGTTTATACTATATATACACAGACGCACGATACCCATATCGTGGTGCTAGAAGCAACTGAAAACAGCCGAGCGATCTCCTCTCCCTCTCCCTCTCCGATCCATTCTCCAGCGCAGCGAAGTAAACATGTCTGACCGGGCAAAGATGTCGTGGCAGGCGTACGTGGACGAGCACCTGATGTGCGAGATCGAGGGCCACCACCTCGCGGCGGCGGCCATCGTCGGCCACGACGGTGCCGCCTGGGCGCAGAGCACGGCGTTCCCCGAGGTACGGTCACCCACCACAACGCATGCAATCACACGTTCACGTAGCATCATATATACTTGTCGTTATTATTGTTTGTACATAATATATTAATGGAGCTTTTGTTGTGTTGTGGCCTTCTTCTTCCAGTTCAAGACCGAGGACATGGCCAACATCATGAAGGACTTCGACGAGCCAGGGCACCTCGCGCCGACAGGCCTGTTCCTCGGACCTACCAAGTACATGGTCATCCAAGGCGAGCCTGGTGCCGTCATCCGTGGCAAGAAGGTGACGTACTGTTACTGACTATCTGTTTCCGTCGCCGTTTCTGCCAGGGCCAGGCCTGACGACGATTGTTTTCTTCGTCCCCAGGGATCAGGAGGCATCACCGTGAAGAAGACAGGGCAGGCACTCGTGGTTGGCATCTACGACGAGCCGATGACGCCTGGGCAGTGCAACATGGTGGTGGAAAGGCTGGGCGACTACCTGCTTGAACAGGGCATGTAACTACTACGTACCAGCTGGAATGCATGTCGACGACGATGGTTTCGAGTTTCGACTTCCAATAATAGTAACAACAAAGCAAAGGCCTTCCTCCCGGCGTATTTGCTTTGGCTCTTCTCCTCCACGCCATAAGATATCTAGCAATTGGTGACTCGCCTTAATTAGTTCGCTTTGCTTTTGAGGTTGACTCGACCATTTTGCTGTAGCGTGAATTGCATGGACATGCAACGCTCCAATGGCCTTTGGAATGTGGAATTTTTTTTTCCCGTTTCTGTATTTTTCCTATAAAATGAAGTAATGAACTGGTTCTTATATAATTCCTCTCAAATTCCTATTGTTCAAAGGAGATGAAAGCAAATACTATATCCTGTGCTGATATCTGAATCTCGTTCATCGTGTATGATATGTCCGTCGCTCGCACTACTATTATAACGAAAAAAATCTTAACGGCTAGTTTGGGAACCTCATTTTCCCAAATAAAATTATTTCATTTTTTCTTATAAAAATATAATACCTTGAGAGAATGGAGTTCACATACTAACCCTAAGAACTCGGTTTTCCATGCATACTTGAGGGACAATAAAAAAAACGAACTCTTAACAACTCAATTTTATACATGATTGTCCCAAAAAGCATCCTCAATCCATTGATCAATCATCAATGCACCAAAGCCTTCTTCTGGTCTAGGACCGATTCCTGTCATGGCTCTAGCTTGTCTCCTGGAATAACGTTTGTCGCCCTACGGATTGTGGTGGCTTGGGCATCAGAAACCTTGTGTTCCACAATCGCAGCCTTCTCAGATAGTCAGATTCGTTAAACAAAGCTCTTGGTGGCCCATGTGTGCCCTGGATTCAGTGGTGCTTCAGAGGCCCTGATCCTGACATGACGCGGTGCCTTCTTCCCCCATGTACATCGGTCGTATCTTCAACCTTGTCATTGATCTCTACAGAACCTGCTCCCGTGTCATTGTGGGGGTGGTAAATCCAGGGGTAAGTGGTGTGGATAATTATCCGATCCGGATTCGGATCCTAATTATATGCATATGGTGGATGAGTTATTATATCTATGCGGATATGAATAACCTGAATCTGTTCTACATGTGGATGCGAAGTAGGATATCGTATCACCAAAATCCGACGGATATGGAGTATTCGATATTTGTACGTGGATTATCTGGTACTTAAAATAGGATAATATCTGATTAGTTTGTCAAGTATAAGAGAGACAGAGAGTCAGTCAACAATGATTGATTACTGCCTAAATAAAACTGAAATTTCTATACGGTAGAACAGGAAATAAAATGCTATATACGACAGAAATCAATGTCACCCCAACCCAACAGTCAACAAGCCAACATAAATCAATCAGTCGATCGCACACCGTATAGTGTGTGACATAATGCTAATTATTATTTACCTACTTAGTTATCTATTATAGCTACATTCAATGCGAAGGGACCTCTAGCCTAGTGGTTAAGGACTTCCGAGTAGCACCTCCAAGTCTTGGTTCGATCCCCCCGGGAGCGAATTTTCAGGCTTGGTTAAAAAAATCCCCTCGCTGTGCTCCATCCGCTCTCGAGTTATGATGTCCTGTGCGCCACCCTCCGGTTGGGCCGTTGCAGAGTGGACAGTTGACGCCGGCCCGTTAGTGATGGGGGGCGGGGATCATTGTTTCGGTCTCTTTTTAATATAATACCGGGAGTACGGTCTTTCCCTCCCCGGCCGAGTTTTTTATAGCTACATTCAATTATGTTGTCAACTATTAAATTTTAATTTATGAATTATCGATCGCTATAAAAAATAGATGTATACATTTATCATCCGACCTTTGAAATCCGCTTCTGTCACGCTTCCGTTCCGACTCCGCACCATTTCCGACATCCTAAAATATCCATATCCATATCCGCAACCGCAGAATATCCGCTCCGATCTGAATTCAATGATAAAAATAGGATTAGGATATAGAAAAGAAGTTATTGGTCCCGGTCCGATCCGTTTGCACCCCTAGGCAAATCGACTTCTTTCTGGTTCGACGGATGGATTCTCAGTGACCCTCTTTGGCCCTGTTTGTTTCGGCTTCTGGCAGCTTCTGGTCACCAAAAGCTGCTGCGGACTGCCAAACGCTCAGCTTTTCAGCCAGCTTATATAAAATTCGTTGTGGCAAAAATAATCCAAAATCAACATAAACACATAATCGGTTGAGTCGTTGTAATAGTAGGAATCCGTCACTTTTTAGATCCTGAGCCCTATGAACAACTTTATCTTCTTCACACGTAATCGTAATTATACTCAGATTCTCCCCACAGCCAGATTCTCAGAAAAGCTGGTCAGAAAAAAGTTGAACCAAACGGACCCTTTGTACCTCCTTTCCCTACCTCTTCTCCCACACAATGGTGTCTAACCTCTCGGTTCATGGGTTTTTCAGTCATAATCTTGATTTGTTCCCCAAAGACAAATTGAACACCAGACTCAATCTCTTCAAGAAGAAGGTCTTCCCCGACCCCCTTTGTCCCCGCTGCGGAGTTGAGAGTGAGGACAAGACTCACGTCTCCATATTACCACCGTGGAGAATTTGTGGCGATTGCACGGTCTCCATATTACCACCGTGGAGGGTGTGCCCCTATCTTGTGCATTCGCGCCTCACACTGCTATCCCCCAGTCTTTTTTCAAGCGGAAACCCTTGGTGATGTTTGTTGGAGAATTTGGGAGAGTAGGAACAATTACATCTTCAGGGTCGAAGACCCTACTGGGACCCAACTGCGCATGTACTCCTCACTAGTGATCTTAATACTTAGAGCTAGTTTGGAAACCTCATTTTTTCAAGGGAAAATAAACTAATTTTTCATGGGAAAAATAAAAATTCATTTGGAAAATGAGGTTCATAAACTAGCCCTTATTTAGCTTGGCGCAACCACTTCCCTGCTTCTGTCAGGGATTTTATTTTGCGCTGGTGTGAACATGTAACCAATTCCTCTCTTGTACTCCGCCAGGACCCGACTCCGTGTTGTACCGCAATATCAATGAAAAGGTGGCTGCAGTGCCCCGTTAACTTAAAAAAAAACTCAATTTCAATTCACACCAAACATACATGGCAAACAAAAGAACGGTAGTGGAACAAACTAATAACTTCTTATATTATACTCCCAATTTATAACTCGTTTGACTTTTTTACTAGATTTAACAGATTCATCTTATTCATGTTTTTACCGAAACTGAAAAACTCAAAACAATACTTAAAGTAAATAATAATTATTATTATGAATTGTTTTAATAAGACGGGCCACTCAAACTTGGTATGAAAAAGTCACACGAATTATAAATTGAAATGGAGGTAGTATCATCAATCAATTCACTCCAATAATAAATAGTTATCGACACCAAAAGTCACTAAGACTTAAACTGTAATATCAATTAAGCCTGAGCGTAGCTCAAACTTAGTCTAGAAACATGTTTTGTTGGTATATCAGTAGAGTTATTATAAATAATTATCTTACATATCTTGACACCATCTTCAACAATAACACATCGAATAAAGTGATATCTCACATCAATGCACTTTATTTTTCATGAAACGTCTGATATTTAGTGAGACAAATAGCACTATGGTTATCATAATATATAGTAATGCAAGAAGTAATTCCACAAAGTTTAGAGTATAAGTATTTCAACCAAATAGCTTCTTCACAAACTCAAAAAAGTCATATATCAGCTTATGTAGTAGACAAAACAATAATAGTCTACAAACTTGTGTTCTAGCTAACATCACAACCATCAGCCATAAAAAACAGGATCTGTGAGAGATTTCTTCTTATCCAAGTCGCGAGTATAATCAGAATCAACATAACCAATAAGTCCATCTCTAGAATTTTTGAGTTGCAAATATACACTAGAAGTACCTCACAAATATCTAAAAAAATCACTGAACAACACTAAGGTAGTGTTCGGTTTCAGAGCCAGTTGTGATGCAGTGGCTCCGCCCGGAAGATTTTGAAAAGTCGGATGGTTCACCATGTAAACATAATTTTTCTTTTTAAGACATTACATTATACATGAAAATAATCCAAATAACAACAAATTAGGAATAGAGCGGTTCCGTCTCATCATACTCTAGAACCAAACACTAGCCAAGGACACACAGATCGAGAACAAAGCATACGGTACATAGGACAACAAACTCATGCATCACGATCACAAGTGCTCGCCAACCATCGTGCACCCAGACGTCAAGTCCATTAGCACCTTCCTTGGCTCAGAGCTCAATGCCAAGGTCGCCGACTTAGGGCTCGTTCGGATGTTGGTCTAGGCCGGCATGCCAGTGTCCAACTTTTTTGCAATTTAGTCCTTTTTCAGTTTTTTGCACAAATATACCCTTTATAGTTTCATTCCAAAAAATTGACTCCTAGCTCGGTGCCAATAGCATTGGCACCGAGATAACACTGGCCGGCGCCAATGTTATTGGCGCCTAGGTCTCAGACGTGGCGGTGGTGCTGGTGGTGACCCAGCGCCTACGTGGCATGGGGTTGGCGCCAAGATCTACGCATGTTGTTGTCCCACAGTCAAAAGCCGAAGATCAATGTCCTGTACCGAGTGTCTCAATGTGTTACCCTGTACAACACAATTTGCATCAAAGATACACTTGATACATGTCTAGTTTTAAAATTGAGTAAAAACGTTTTAAAGCGTACCACTCGATCCAAGATGGGTGTCACCTCCACTTGGGTTCCTAGTCTAGTGGACTGGTCGTACGTCGTGTCTTCGTCGTCGGAAGAATCAATGTCGGCGTAGTCATCCGTTGTCCACTGCTTGCGAAGCTTACAATGAGTCAAACCCTGGTACCAAGCTTGGTACCGCCTGTAGTCACTATTGTTGTGCAACTCATAATTTTCATGCACATTCTCCTCAGCCAAATCCCACTCTTCAATAAATGTCGGATGATGTTGACGAAAGTCTGTTACCTTCTTTTGCTTTCGCGTTCAAACCTACACACAAACCATATCATTTAAATAACACAAAAGATTTACAAATGCTTGATGTTACGAAGTCAACTGGAATAAGAGAATTTGTATAGATCAAAGTTACTTGTGCAACTCCCTAGAAGTTGGAAAATCTTCAACCGGCCATATCTAGTTCATACCAAACTGCCTCTCAACCCCGTGCGGTAGGTGCCACTCAACACACCAGAAACAGATCATAGGACATTTCATCCTATACACTGCCTCGTCTCTGTTGCATATTGAACTAAAGATCATCTCAGCCAACTCAGGTGCGTTGTATGGTTGCCATGTGACCTGATTTTTTTGAAGAAATCAATGTTAAGTTGAATGAAACAAATTTCATAATGATAAGATACAAATGTTGAGTACTTACGCTAGAGGCCGAGAGCGTGTGGAGGTCGTTCACATTCTCCATATATGCCCTCTTAGCTCTGCGAAAAGGAGCCGCCACTTGGTCCCAAATATAAGCATACGTAGGACGAAGATGGTCATTTCCAACAATATTACATGGTCTAGGCTGGAAAACGTGTGGCCGACCAACTGGTATGTGAAACCACATCCACAGCTAGAGGATGTAGACGCAACCACTTACGGACAAAGAGGATGAGGTACGACGGCAAGCCACAGATCTCGGCGCCGACCCCCTGCCACGTGTCCTACATAGTACAGGGGGTCGGCGCCAAGATCTGTGGCGCCGACCCCTGCCACGTCTAAGTGTGAGACCTAGGCGCCAATAGCATTGGTGCCGACCTGTGTTAGCTCGGCGCCAACGCTATTGGCGCCGAACTAGTGGTCTATTTTTTGAAATGAAACTACAAATGACATATATGTGAAAAAACTAAAAAGGGCTAAATTGCAAAAAAAAGTCGGACACGGTGTCCGCTGTCGCTTGATGATTCGGCTACATGGCTCCCGGTACGTGCCTCGTCTTCGCTGATCCTGAACACCAGTTCCAGTGACACGACCAGTGGCGAGCCAGAATTTCTCTAAATGTAGGGCTCGATATAACACTAACAAATATTTATATCAGCTAGAAAATCATAAATCATGCAAATGCATAGATAATGACACATATGACCATGAATGGATTATACGAATTCCCTCATTCCTTCAAAACATATTTGGATCTCTAGCAATTTTTCGGTCCAAAAGTAGGGCCCGAGCCCTAGTGGCCCCACGCCGGTCTCCGCCACTGGACACAACAACTTATCTGTCACGTTCCTTCATGCAGAGTGCTCGTAGCCGCATACATGAGGAAGGTGGACGAGAAGGTCGACCGTCGACGTGTACAGCTTCGGGGCCGTTCTCTTGGAGACGACGAAGTGCGTCCTTCAGACATTGCAGCAACTTGAGCAGGCACACCAGAAAAACATCTAAAGGTGCGTGTAGTGGAGGTAACCCCAGTCTTAAACATGTGAAGAAAAGCACCATTTCCATACTACATGTGTGTATGTACCGTAACAGTCAAGTCATATTTTGATAGTTGAAAGGGAAATAGGGTTTAACCTTGTTCTATAAACAATTTTGGTGGTTAAATGCCCAACACAAATAATTGGACTAACTAGTTTGCCCTAGATTATATATTCTACAAGTGCATAAAGGTTCAACACAAACCAATAAAAGATCAAGTTAGGGTTCAAAAGAAAGGAGCAAAAGAAACCGAAGGGTGCCCTGGTCTGGCGCACCGGACAGTGTCCTGTGCATAAGGACCGTACAACTCTGAACTAGCCACCTTCGGGTTTCTCCACCGCCACTCCGCTATAACTCACCGGACTGTCCGTTGCACCAGCGGAGCAACGGCTACCAGTGCAACGGTCGACTGCAATGGACGCCTGCAACGCTACAGTGCGCGCAGAAGTCAGAGCAGCCGCCAGAGGCGCACCGGACAGTGAACAGTACCTGTCTAGTGCGGCACCGGACTGTCTGGTGCCACTAGAAGACAAAGCTCCAATGGTCAAACCCTAACGGTTGGGTGACATGGCTGGCGCACCGGACAGTGTCCGGTGGCGCACCGGACTGTCCGGTGCGCCCATCGACAGCAGCCACCTGCAACGTTTGTTTTGGTGGTTGAGGGCTATAAATACCCCCAACCACCTCCACTCTAACCATCCAAGCATTCATCACTCTCCATTCAATACAAGAGCAAAGTGCAACACTCCAAGACACAAATCAAAGCCACCGATCCGATCAAAGTCCCCAATTCAATTCTAGTGCATTATGACTTGTGAGAGGATTACTTGTGTTTCTTGTTGCTCTTGTTTGCTTGGCTTGGCTTTCTTTTCTTTCTCACTTCTTACTCTCAAGTGCTTTGTAAGCGAGGCAAGAGACACCAATTGTGTGGTGATCCTTGCGGGGTCTAAGTGACCCGTGAGATTAAGGAAGAAGCCTCACTCGGTCTAAGTGACCGTTTGAGAGAAGGAAAGGGTTGAAAGAGACCCCGTCTTTATGACCACCTCAACGGGGACTAGGTTCTTTAGAACCGAACCTCGGTAAAACAAATCATCGTGTCATCCACTTTGTTTTCTTGGTTGATTTGTTTCCCCCCCTCTCTCGGACTTAATATTCGTTCTAACGCTAACCCCGGCTTGTAGTGTGTTTAAAGTTGTAAATTTCAGTTTCTGCCTATCCACCCCCTCTAGGCGACTTTCAATTGGTATCAGAGCCTAGTGCTTCATTAGAGTCTAACAACTCGAAGTGATGTCGGGAGGCTCCGCCAAGAGGGAGATGGAAACCGGCGAGAAGACTACAAGCCACGGGAAGGCTCCATCAAGGAAGTCCGGCCACATGCATAAGGAGGAATCCTCTTCCTCCATCCAGTCACAACGGAGAGGTGACAAGAAGAAAAAGATGAAGAAAGTTGTCTACTACGAGACCGACTCTTCGTCACCCTCCACCTCCGGCTCCGAATCGTCGTCCGTCACTTCTAAGCGCCATGAGCGTAAGAAGTATAGTAAGATGCCTCTCCGCTATCCTCGTATTTCTAAACGCACTCCATTACTTTCCGTTCCCCTAGGCAAACCACCATTTTTTGATGGTGAGGATTATTGTATGTGGAGTGATAAAATGAGGCATCACCTAACCTCACTCCACAAAAGCAATGGGATATTGTTGAGTATGGAGAGCAGGTACCGAAGGTAGGGGACAAGGACTACGATTCGGACGAGGCTGACCAAATTCGGCACTTTAACTCCCAAGCCACAACTATACTCCTCGCCTCCTTGTGTCGAGAGGAGTATAATAAGGTGAAAGGGTTAAAGATGGCCAAAGAAATTTGGGACGTCCTCAAGACGGCACACGAAGGGGATGAGGTGACCAAGATCACCAAATGGGAGACGATCGAGGGGGAGCTCGGTCGATTCGTCCTCAACCAAGGAGAGGAGCCACAAGCCTCAAGACCTTATGGCAAGAGGTAAAATGAGCATTCCATCCTCTAGTGATGATAGTAGTAGTGATGATGATGGTGAGGGAAAGCCCTCCGTAGATGAACTTGCGGAAGCCGTTAAATTTTTCCAGGATGTTTGCACTAAGCAAAAAGCTCAACTTAAGACTTTGAAAAAATAAGTTGATTAGCTCCCAAAATGATTACAAAGGATTGCTAGAAAAATTTGAAACTTTTGCAAACCTAAATTGTGAGCTGTCAACTAAAATTGAGCTATTAGAGTCGAGTGCTCCATCCACTGCTACTGATGATGGCCTTATTAAAAAGAATGAAAAACTTAAGGCTAAGTTAGCAAGCTCCCAAGAAGCTATTGAAAATTTGCTAGAGAAAATGGAAATTCTTAGCATACACAATAATGAGCTAAGAGCATCTCCAAGAGACTAGCTAAATAACTTGTCAAACTAAATTTTAGCTAATTAATAACATAATAGCTCTCCAACAGAGTAGCCATTTAACTTGCTAAGCTATCTGGCTCTCTAAATTAACTCTCTCACTAGCTAAATTTGGCTAGCAACTCTCGTTAGCCAAGCTAAATTGCATTTTGGAGAGTCTGTTGGAATGAGATGTTATATATAGAGTTCAATATTTATGGAGAGACAAATAAGAGTCAAATAGAGAGTAAAAAATAAAGAGTCTCTTGGAGATGCTCTAACTACTAAGCTAGAAAACACCGGTAGCACCCCCACAGCATCTTTAGTTGAAATACCTAAAATTATTAAGAAAGATGCTTCTACTTCTTGCTTTGATTTAATTAATGATTCTAACCCCTGCAACCAACTTCTTGTTGAGAATATTGTTGTAGAAACTTGTTTGGATGAGGTTGCAAAGGGAAATGAACAATTAAGGCAAGAAGTGGCTCGCCTTAGCAAGGCTTTGTATGACAAGAAAGGCAAAGCCAAACAAATCCGACCTCCACAGGATAACACCACCGCGGGAGTGAACAAGCCTATGGAGGGAGAAACTGTGATTTGTAGGCTATGCCACATGGAAGGTCATAAGTCTTTCCAATGCAAGGCGATGACCGGGGATAAGCAAAGGCAAAAGTTCAAGCAAAAGCCATCAAGCAAAATCTCCAACACCTACATCAAAAAGGTGGACAAAAGGCTGCTACACCATATTTGATCAAGAAGAAAAAGAATGGAAAGGTGATAGCAATCAAGGCCAACAAGCAAGCCAACAAAGGAAAGGAGGCCAAACGCATCTGGGTGCCAAAGGAAATAATTTCAACCATGAAAAGCACCAAGAAGGTTTGGATCCCGAAAGGGAAGTGAGTGGACCGAAGGTCCGAGGGAAATTTGGAGACTTGGCAAAATTGGGATGTATATCATGGGATACATCATATTGGATCAAGTTTATTGCCAAGTGAGTTAGTGAAAATCTTGGACCCAAATTTCCCACCCATGACTATGGTAACTAGATTTACTGTATCTCTTATTTTTAGATATGAGTATCTATCTTTTATGTATCTAGTTTTACCTTTCATGCCTAGTATTACATTTTGTGCTTACTTTAGCTTAAATGCATGCATACTAGGAAAATTACATGGTAGGTCTGCTTGTTTTAAATTCATACACTTAAGCAAGCCTACATGATTTAAAATGTTCATTTGAGCACGACACATAGCTCCTTTATCACCCCATAATAAATGATGCATCAATTGATATTGTTAATATTACAAGTGGTAAAACACTCACATCCTACAATGTGTATCATTTAATTTATATGTGCCAAAAGTTTGGATTATAAATAATTCGCCCCTCTTGGTATCAAATCAATGTGCATGTCTCCTACAAGTATTCAAAACTTGTATGCACAACTTTAGGGGGAGGTTACTCTATAATCTAAGACTTTGAGACTAACATCTTTTTCAAGTCTACTTTTCTGTGATAGTCTCATTGTAAGGAAAATGAAGTCCCCGGAGAATGACAACAAACTTCCACTACAAAATCTCCAAGAACTCTCATGTCTCACAAGCACACCATTGACTTTCAATCGGTATCTTTGAGACTACATTTAGTATCATTTACATGTCTTCTCCAGTATTTGATTAGACTATATATCATATCATATAATTTCATGTTGCTAAAAATGCATAAATGGTTAATTCATATTTTGTTACCTATACATAAGGGAAGTTAGTCTATTCAAATCATGTCTTGCACCTCTAATTTTCACATGCTTTTTCCTAAGTAGAAGATCTCTGTCGGGGGGAGTATTTCTTCGTCTCACAAAGAGGGAGAAAATTCTCTCTAAAAGAGAACACTCATTTAGGGGGAGTAATCATTTGAGGGCAAATATTTATTTACTTCCTACATGCTTTTAATGTCTTCCTTTTTGGTGGTTGATGCCAAAGGGAGAGAAGTTTAGGGACCAAAGCAATGAAAACTATATCAAACACCAAACACCACCAATTTAAAATTTTAAAATCTACAAATGGTTTTTAAGTGGTTTTGGTTATTTGGTCCAAAAATAGGAAGTAAGTGAAATATTGAAAGCACCTAGAGGGGGGGGGGTGAATAGGTGATCCTGTAAAACTTCAAAACTTAAGCCACAAAAACTTGTCAAGTGTTAGCACAATTATGGCCAAGTGGCTAGAGAGGAGTCAAAACACAATAACCACAAGAATTCAATCACAGAGATGACACGGTGGTTATCCCGTGGTTCGGCCAAGTACAAAACTTGCCTACTCCACGTTGTGGCGTCCCAACGGACGAGAGTTGCACTCAACTCCTCTCAAGTGATCCAATGATCAACTTGAATACCACGGTGTTCTTGCTTTTCTTTTCTCTATCCCGTTTGCGAGGAATCTCCACAACTTGGAGCCTCTCGCCCTTACAAAAGATGTTCACAGAGAATCACAGAGCAAGGGAGGGATTAGCAACTCACACACGACACAAAGATCACAGCGAATACGCACACACAAGACCCAGACTTGAGCTCAAGAGACTAGCACACTAGAACGGAGCTCAAATCACTAGAATGTCGAACAAGTGCGCAAGATTGATGTGTGAGTGATCAAGAGTGCTCAAGGAATGCTTGGTTGTCTCCTCCATGCGCCTAGGGGTCCCTTTTATAGCCCCAAGGCAGCTAGGAGCCGTTGAGAGCACATCTGGAAGGCTATCCTTGCCTTTTGTCGTCGGGCGCACCGGACAGTCCGGTGCACACCGGACACTGTCCGGTGCCCGATTTATTTCCATAAACAGCGCAGCCGACCGTTGCCGACCGTTGCAGATCTGGCGCACCGGACAGTCCGGTGCACACCGGACAGTCCGGTGCTTCCTTCCGACCGTTGGCTCGGCCACGTGTCGCGCGGCGATCGCGCGGCCGACCGTTGGCCCGGCCGACCATTGGCTCACCGGACAGTCCGGTGCACACCGGACAGTCCGGTGAATTTTAGCCGAAGTCGCCGGAGAAAAACCCGAGAGCGGCTGGTTTGCGCTGCGCTGGTCTGGCGCACCGGACACTGTCCGGTGCACACCGGACAGTCCGGTGCCCCAGCCCGAAGCAGCCTTTGGCTGCACACAGCTACTCTCCACTTCTTTTCTTCTTCCTGTTTCTAACACTTAGACAAATACATTAGTACACAAAACCAATGTACTAAGACTTAGAAACATACCTTTGTTGAAGATTTGCACTTTGTTCATCCATGGGCATTGATTTACATTTAAGCACTTGTGTTTGCATTCAATCACCAAAATACTTAGAAATGGCCCAAAGGCACATTTCCCTTTCAATCTCCCCCTTTTTGGTGATTTATGCCAACACAACATAAAGCAACTAGAACAAGTGCAAATTCACTTCAAATAAAACTCAAATTGATTTTGATTCAATTTTGGCATATATGGATCATCCTTTGCCACCACTTGGTTTGTTTTTGCAAATCAAACTCAAATCTCTATCTCTAAGTCAAACACACATGTTGAAGCATAAAGAGAGTCATTCCAAAAGAGATTGATCAAAGATTTCAAAAACTCCCCCTATTTCCCATAATCAATACTTCTCCCCACAAGAAGCCAACTTTTGACAAGAGAGATAATAAAAGAGTTTAACAATACAAAAACTCTATTCTACTATTTTCAAAAACTCTCAAGTGGTAGCTGATCCATTTGATCGCTTTGGCCTTTATTTTCTCCCCCTTTGGCATCAAACACCAAAACGGGATCAATCTTGGCCTTGGAACCCCATTGCCTCACCAAAATTTTCAATTAAGAGCAAATGGCAATAAGAGTTCATGAACTTGGAAGTAATTACCCTCTCATCGGAGTGCAGTGGAAGTCTTTCATGGTCCAAGTCCACCTTTTCCCTTTCAATCCTCCTTCGAGACTAAATCATCAAACTCAAGCACATGGTTAGTCTCAAAGGGTCAAGTTGTAACACATCTCCCCCTACACATGTGCATCACTTTGCAACGGACTCCTTTGTTGAGGTCTGTGTGTCCGTCGGTTCCCATCGGCGTCTTTGCGGGCTTGGCGTCCTTCATCCCAAACCGCTTTAGTAGATCTTGCGTGTACTTCGTTTGGGAGATGAAGGTGCCGTCCTTGAGTTGCTTCACTTGGAACCCAAGGAAGTAGTTCAACTCGCCCATCATCGACATCTCGAATTTCTGCGTCATCACCCTGCTAAACTCTTCACAAGACTTTTGGTTAGTAGAACCAAATATTATGTCATCGACATAAATTTGGCACACAAACAAATCACCATCACATGTCTTTGTAAAAAGAGTTGGATCGGCTTTCCCAACCTTGAAAGCATTAGCAATTAAAAAGTCTCTAAGGCATTCATACCATGCTCTTGGGGCTTGCTTAAGTCCATAGAGCGCCTTAGAGAGCTTACACACATGGTCGGGGTACCGTTCATCCTCGAAGCCAGGGGGTTGCTCCACGTACACCTCTTCCTTGATTGGCCCGTTGAGGAAAGCGCTCTTCACATCCATTTGATACAACCTGAAAGAATGGTGAGCGGCATATGCTAGCAAGATACGAATTGACTCTAGCCTAGCCACAGGAGCAAAAGTCTCCTCAAAGTCCAAACCTGCGACTTGGGCATAACCTTTTGCCACAAGTCGAGCCTTGTTTCTCGTCACCACCCCGTGCTCGTCCTGTTTGTTGCGGAACACCCACTTGGTTCCCACAACATTTTGCTTCGGACGAGGCACCAGTGTCCAAACTTCATTGCGCTTGAAGTTGTTTAGCTCCTCTTGCATGGCCAACACCCAGTCCGGATCTAGCAAGGCCTCTTCTACCCTGAAAGGCTCAATAGAAGAGACAAAGGAGTAATGCTCACAAAAATTAACTAGTCGAGATCGAGTAGTTACTCCCTTGCTAATGTCACCCAGAATTTGATCGACGGGATGATCCCTTTGAATCATCGCTCGAACTTGGGTTGGAGGTGCCGATAGCGCTTCTTCCTCCATCACTTGATCACCTTGTGCTCCCCATTGATCAAGCGCCTCCACTTGAGGTACCTGTTCGTCATCTTCGGTTGGGAGTTGCACCATAGTTGAGGAAGAAGGTTGATCTCGTTCATCTCGTTCCTGTGGCCGCACTTCTCCAATCGCCATGGTGCGTATAGCGGCCGTCGGAACATCTTCTTCATCTACATCATCACAATCAACAACTTGCTCTCTTGGAGAGCCATTAGTCTCATCAAATACAACGTCGCTAGAGACTTCAACCAAACCCGATGATTTGTTGAAGACTCTATACGCCTTTGTATTTGAGTCATAACCTAATAAAAACCCTTCTACAGCTTTGGGAGCAAACTTAGAATTTCTACCCTTCTTCACTAGAATGTAGCATTTACTCCCAAATACACGAAAGTACGATACATTGGGTTTGTTACCGGTTAGTAGCTCATACGACGTCTTCTTGAGGAGGCGATGAAGGTAGACCCTGTTGTTGGCGTGGCAAGCAGTGTTAACGGCTTCCGTCCAAAAGCACTCGGGGGTCTTGAACTCTCCTAGCATCGTCCTCGCCATATCGATGAGCGTCCTGTTCTTCCTCTCTACCACACCATTTTGCTGTGGTGTGTAGGGAGCGGAGAACTCGTGCTTGATCCCTTCCTCTTCAAGGAACTCCTCCACTTGAAGGTTCTTGAACTCGGATCCGTTGTCGCTCCTTATCTTCTTCACTTTGAGCTCAAACTCATTTTGAGCTCTCCTGAGGAAGCGCTTGAGGGTCCCTTGGGTTTCAGACTTATCCTGCAAAAAGAACACCCAAGTGAAGCGGGAAAAGTCATCAACAATAACTAGACCATACTTACTCCCTCCTATGCTTAGATAGGCGACGGGTCCGAAGAGGTCCATATGCAGCAGCTCCAGAGGTCTTGAAGTGGTCATCACATTCTTGCTGTGATGCGCTCCTCCCACTTGTTTACCTGCTTGACAAGCTGCACAAGGTCTATCTTTTTCGAAATGCACGTTAGTCAAACCTATCACGTGTTCTCCCTTTAGAAGCTTGTGAAGGTTCTTCATCCCCACATGTGCTAAGCGGCGATGCCACAGCCAGCCCATGCTAGTCTTAGCTATTAAGCATGCATCTAGACCGGCCTCTTCTTTTGCAAAATCAACTAAATAAAGTTTGCCGTCTAATACACCCTTAAAAGCTAATGAACCATCGCTTCTTCTAAAGACAGACACATCTACATTTGTAAACAGACAGTTATATCCCATATTGCACAATTGACTAACAGATAGTAAATTATATCCTAGTGACTCTACTAAAAACACATTAGAGATAGAGTGCTCATTAGAAATTGCAATTTTACCTAACCCTTTTACCTTGCCTTGATTCCCATCACCGAATATGATTGAATCTTGGGAATCCTTATTCTTGACGTAGGAGGTGAACATCTTCTTCTCCCCCGTCATATGGTTTGTGCATCCGCTATCAATAATCCAGCTTGAACCCCCGGATGCATAAACCTGCAAGGCAAATTTAGGCTTGGGTCTTAGGTACCCAACTCATGTTGGGTCCTACAAGGTTAGTGCAAATATCCTTAGGGACCCAAATGCAAGTTTTGTCTCCCTTGCATTTTGCCCCTAGCTTCCTAGCAACAATTTTCTTATCCTTTCTACAAATTACAAAGGAAGTATTCAAAGCACAATAAATTGTAGAAGGTTCATTCACTATTTTCCTAACAACATTTCTCCTAGGCATTTGATGAACAACATTTCTTCTAAGCCCATTTCTACCATGCATAACATGAGAACTAGAAGCAGTCATAGCATAAGAGTCATAAGCATGTGAATCAAAAACATCATGACCTCTAAAAGCATTTCTAGAATATCTCCTATCATAGTACATGAAAGCATGATTCTTCTTAACATTATTAGCCATAGGAGCCTTCCCTTTCTCCTTGGTGGAGATGGGAGTCTTATGGGTTGTTAAGTTCTTGGCTTCCCTCTTGAAGCCAAGCCCATCCTTAATTGAGGGATGTCTTCCTATTGTGTAAGCATCCCTTGCAAATTTTAACTTATCAAATTCACTTTTGCTAGTCTTAAGTTGGGCATTAAGACTAGCCACTTCATTATTTAACTTTGCAATAGAAACTATGTGTTCACTACAAGCATCAATATCAAAGTCTTTACATCTATTGCAAATAACAACATTTTCTACACAAGTTGTTGATTTACTAGCTATTTCTATCTTAGCATTCAACTCATCGTTAATGCTCTTTAATTTTGAAATTGTCTCATGGCATGAAGATAATTCACAAGTAAGCATTTCATTTCTTTTAACTTCTAGAGCATGAGATTTTTGAGCTTCTAAAAATTTATCATGCTCTTCATACAATAAATCCTCTTGTTTCTCTAAGAGTTTATCCTTCTCATTCAATGCATCAATTAATTCATTAATTTTGCCAATCGTGATTCTATCTAGACCTTTAAATAAACTAGAATAGTCTATTTCATCATCGTCACTAGAATCATCACCACTAGAAGAAGCATAAGTAGAGTTTCGAGTACTTACTTTCTTCTCCTTAGCCATGAGACACGTGTGACGCTCGTTGGGGAAGAGGGCCGATTTGTTGAAGGCGGTGGCGGCGAGTCCCTCATTGTCGGAGTCGGAGGAGGAGCAATCCGAATCCCACTCCTTGCCTATATGCGCCTCGCCCTTGGCCTTTTTATAGTGCTTCTTCTTCTCCCTTTTGTTCCCCTTTTCCTGGTCACTTTCATTATCAGGACAGTTAGCAATAAAATGACCAAGCTTACCGCATTTGAAGCATGATCGCTTCCCCTTGGTCTTAGTCTTGCTCGGCTGTCCATTGCGACCCTTTAGCACCGTCTTGAATCTCTTGATAATGAGGGCCATTTCTTCATCATTAAGACCGGCCGCCTCAATTTGCGCCACCTTGCTGGGTAGCGCCTCCTTGTTCCTTGTGGCTTTGAGAGCAAAAGGTTGCGGCTCGTTGATCGGTCCATTCAAGGCGTCGTCCACATACCTTGCCTCCTTGATCATCATTCGCCCGCTGACGAATTTTCCTAGGACTTCTTCGGGCGACATTTTGGTGTACCTGGGATTCTCACGAATATTATTCACCAAATGAGGATCAAGAACGGTAAAGGACCTGAGCATTAGTCGGACGACGTCGTGGTCCGTCCATCGCGTGCTTCCGTAGCTCCTTATTTTGTTGATAAGGGTCTTGAGCCGGTTGTATGTCTGAGTTGGCTCCTCGCCCCTTATCATCGCGAACCGTCCAAGCTCGCCTTCCACCAACTCCGTTTTGGTGAGCAAGGTAACGTCATTCCCTTCATGAGAGATCTTGAGGGTGTCCCAGATCTGCTTGGCGTTATCCAAGCCGCTCACTTTGTTATATTCATCCCTGCACAATGAAGCTAGAAGAACAGTGGTAGCTTGTGCATTCTTATGGATTTGCTCATTAATGAATGAAGGGCTATCTGAGCTATCAAATTTCATTCCACATTCCACAATCTCCCAAATGCTTGGATGGAGAGAAAATAGGTGAGTACGCATTTTGTGACTCCAAAATCCGTAGTCCTCTCCATCAAAGTGAGGAGGCTTGCCAAGTGGAATGGGGAGCAAATGAGCATTTGAGCTATATGGAATGCGCGAATAATCAAAAGAAAAGTTTGAGTTAACCGTCTTTTGTTTGTCGTGGTCGTCGTCCTTTTGGGAAGAAGAAGACTCATCGCTGTCGTAGTAGACGATCTCTTTGATGCGTCTTGTCTTCTTCTTCTTCCCATCTTTTCGCTTGAGGCCCGAGCCCGAGTCATTGGACTTGTCATCCCTTGGCTCGTTGACGAAGGACTCCTTCTCCTTGTCGTTGATCACAATTCCCTTCCCCTTAGGATCCATCTCTTCGGGCGGTTAGTCCCTTTCTTGAAGAGAACGGCTTTGATACCAATTGAAAGCACCTAGAGGGGGGGGGGTGAATAGGTGATCCTGTAAAACTTCAAAACTTAAGCCACAAAAACTTGTCAAGTGTTAGCACAATTATGGCCAAGTGGCTAGAGAGGAGTCAAAACACAATAACCACAAGAATTCAATCACAGAGATGACACGGTGGTTATCCCGTGGTTCGGCCAAGTACAAAACTTGCCTACTCCACGTTGTGGCGTCCCAACGGACGAGAGTTGCACTCAACTCCTCTCAAGTGATCCAATGATCAACTTGAATACCACGGTGTTCTTGCTTTTCTTTTCTCTATCCCGTTTGCGAGGAATCTCCACAACTTGGAGCCTCTCGCCCTTACAAAAGATGTTCACAGAGAATCACAGAGCAAGGGAGGGATTAGCAACTCACACACGACACAAAGATCACAGCGAATACGCACACACAAGACCCAGACTTGAGCTCAAGAGACTAGCACACTAGAACGGAGCTCAAATCACTAGAATGTCGAACAAGTGCGCAAGATTGATGTGTGAGTGATCAAGAGTGCTCAAGGAATGCTTGGTTGTCTCCTCCATGCGCCTAGGGGTCCCTTTTATAGCCCCAAGGCAGCTAGGAGCCGTTGAGAGCACATCTGGAAGGCTATCCTTGCCTTCTGTCGTCGGGCGCACCGGACAGTCCGGTGCACACCGGACACTGTCCGGTGCCCGATTTATTTCCATAAACAGCGCAGCCGACCGTTGCCGACCGTTGCAGATCTGGCGCACCGGACAGTCCGGTGCACACCGGACAGTCCGGTGCTTCCTTCCGACCGTTGGCTCGGCCACGTGTCGCGCGGCGATCGCGCGGCCGACCGTTGGCCCGGCCGACCATTGGCTCACCGGACAGTCCGGTGCACACCGGACAGTCCGGTGAATTTTAGCCGAAGTCGCCGGAGAAAAACCCGAGAGCGGCTGGTTTGCGCTGCGCTGGTCTGGCGCACCGGACACTGTCCGGTGCACACCGGACAGTCCGGTGCCCCAGCCCGAAGCAGCCTTTGGCTGCACACAGCTACTCTCCACTTCTTTTCTTCTTCCTGTTTCTAACACTTAGACAAATACATTAGTACACAAAACCAATGTACTAAGACTTAGAAACATACCTTTGTTGAAGATTTGCACTTTGTTCATCCATGGGCATTGATTTACATTTAAGCACTTGTGTTTGCATTCAATCACCAAAATACTTAGAAATGGCCCAAAGGCACATTTCCCTTTCAAATATGGAGTTAGGGGGAGGCTTAAGTCCATAATATCACATTATGGGGACAAACATGCATCCTAGCAAGTAGATTGCATAATGTCATTCAAATAATTGTATTATTTGCTTGCTTTGGTTGTGTTGTCATCAATCACCAAAAAGGGAGAGATTGTAAGGAAAATGGAGCCCGGGCCATTTGGCTAATTGAGTTTTGGTGTTTGAAGATCAACACAATCCGTGAACTAATAAGTTTTCTAGTGTTTGTGTTTGTAGTTCACAGGATGCAAGATTAACTTGGACTAAGGAATTGAGGAAAGCAACACCTCAAAAGAAGACATTAAAAAGATCTAAAAAAGTCCAAGTGTGTTGCCTGCGGACTGTCTGTGCGTGGAGCACCGGACTGTCCGATGGGACACCGGACTGTCCGGTGCACCAGGAAACAGCAGCCCAACGCCTAGTTCCAGGTGGCACCCGGAGAGAAGACCACCGGACTGTCCGGTGTGAGGACCGAACTGTCCAGTGTGGAAAGCCTGCGACGCAACGGTCACCTGCTCTAACAGGGCAACGGCTAGGCGCACCGGACATGCTACAGTGCGCTGTCCGGTGCACCACCGGACTGTCCGGCGTGCCGCAGAAAGCAGCAGCTTTTCTCCAACGACTCTATTTGTGTTGGGGGCTATAAATACACCCCCAACTGGCCATTTCCAGGTGTGGGAGCCCAAGAGACATACCAAGGCATACAGTAGACATTCCCAAGTGCTCTTACACCCAAGTGCTTAATAGAATCACTCGGTGATTAGTGTAGGTGCTTCGCGAAGTGCTTAGATTAGTTAGACCGCTTTAGCGCTTGCTCTAGGTGAACCCTAGATTGTTGAGTGAGTTTAGATAAACCTCACAACCCCTCGGCTCTTGCGTGATCCGTTGTAATTGTACCGAGTGGGGCGAGTGTCTTGCGAGACCGTGATAACCGCGTTTGGGTCACGGCCGCCATCGTGTATCGGAGGGAACGAGGCCCGCGACGTTTTGGCCGGAAGCTTGATAGTGGAGACGGCGGGGAGCGTCCGAGAGGAGCCGGAAGCGGAGCACCACTTGCGTGTGGAGAAGGCCCGCGACTCTCTACGGAGTTACTCGACCGAGGTGCTTGGCCCTCATGTGGGCTTCCCTTTGCGTAGGGGCACCAACGAGGATTAGTCGGGACCTTGCGCGGTTCCGGATACCTCAGTAAAAATACCGGCGTCATCCACGAGAGTTTGCATCTCTACTTTGCTCTTTAAGTTTCCGCATTTATATTAAGCATTTAAGTTTCAATCTTGTAGTCATACTTATTTAGTGTAGATTGAAACTTAGCCATTACGGTAGAGATAGCAACACTTAGACAAAACCTAGTTTGCACATTCTAGTTTGACTATTTGCATAGGTTTTGCTCTAGGGATTTATTTGTGGCCTAGTTTAGCGAAAGTTTTAGAAGTCCTAATTCACCCCCCCCCTCTTAGGCGTCACCCGTTTCCTACACCATGCATGTCAAGTTATAAAGGAAGGATTTAACCCCCCCAGATGTGCTTCTGTGACGATTTTATTCTGCTGTAGTTTCCAGACATTATCTTTTATCTAACCCGCCCATACAGTTCCCACCCTTGCTGGTATAATGACATCCGAATTGAGTAGCCAGGCTTGCAGTTTGGGATCCCTCGGTATGGGGGTCCGGCTGCCTGGGGGCCAGTTCTAGAGAACGGGAACTCTTCTCCTGGGGTGGTCCGGAGCTGTGTAGCCGTTTAGCTTGGTTCCGTACCCCAAGCCTGCACGCTCCACCACTCTGTGACGAGTACCCTAGTATTTAGAACTATAGTCCTGTAGGTCCGAAAACCTGGGGTCCGGTTCTAGAGAACGGACGCACGTCCCCTGGGGTGGTCCGGAGCTATGTAGCCGCTTAGCCTGGTCCCGTACCCTAAGCCTACACGCTCCACCACTCTGCGACGGGTGCTCTAGTATTTAGAGCTGTGATCCAGGGGGTCCAGACACACGGATTGGCTTCCCGGTCTACATCCTGCAGGTCCTGTTGCGTGAATCAAAGGATGGCAGATACTAGACGATGGGTCCTATGGGTGTGCTACTAACGCTCCCTAGCTGAAGTTGTGTACTGGTCCAGGTCCCAGTTGAGGCTACCTCCTAGGGACCGGGTCTCCAACTCTTTCTTAGGTATGCTGGTATCCAGCCTCGACACGTCGAGCCTACATCCTAGGGGGGCCAAGTACCAGGAGAGGAGTTGGTAATGCCACACACAGCAAAAACAAATACCATACAGATAAGAGCTGTTTTAATTAATAGTTCCCAAAAGTATCTTACAAAAACAAAAGTTATTACATCTGCCTTCAAGCGGAGCCCTAGCCTCATTTCTACAGGTATGAGCTACTCGACATCAGCAGGTTCACGCTGGAAGCGTGCGGCCGCCGTCTCCGCGACATCTTGTACGACCTCCCAGGCGACATCTTCAGTGTCGGCAACCAGACCAGCGATCACTACCACCGCCCGTGGGCATCCTCCCTCAGCGTCATCGTAGCGCAGCTGCCGTCGCAACTGCCGGGCGCAGGCCTGCCGCTCACCCTAAACACGGTGGCAGCCACTGGGAACAGCGGCGCTAGAGGCAACCCGGTGCTACAGCTTGCCAACAACGGTGGCCTCCTCGATGCGTGCGTCAAGGCGAAGGAGCCCTCATCGTTGGAGGCGATGTTGAAGCCATTAAAGCCAAAGAGGTGGATGCGCGGCAGCGCACGGCGCTAGGTGACCTGGCCGCTGGGACGGAGCCGGAGCTGGACCAGTTCATGGAGGCGTACCACGAGGTGCTGGTGGATTTCAGGGAGGAGCTGACGAGGCCGCTGCAAGAGGCAATAAAGTTCATGCAAAAGATGGAGCCGCAGCTCAACTCGCTTTCCATCTCCGGAAGGTCGCTGCGCAGGACCCTTTTGTCCGAGCACTGGCGAAAGAAGCGCCACCCCCACAAACATCTCGCACAGGTGGGCGAAGATGGCCGCCTGGAGGATGGAGTGGGACGTGAGGTGCTGAAGCTGGAGGCCGAGCTCCTCCAGCAGCAGCAGGAAGAAAGGCGAGAGCGGCAGCGCCAACCCGCAGGAGAAGTAGGAGACAAAGAGCACGAACTCCTCGGCGGCGAGATCGCCGAGGGAAGAGGCGCCGACACGGATCCTTCCGGCGAACGCCGGCGCGGCCCATCTGAGCAGGTTGCGCACCAGGTTGAGTGCCTCCTCGGACTAGAAGCGCTCGGGATGAGCTCGCAAGGCCATGGCGACTATGGCGGCGGAAAGCAGAGGAACGCGAATGCAAAGGGGCATGGAGAGCTCGAAGGCGAAAGGGCGCATCAGTTGGAGAGAATGCGAAAGCGTAACTGCTGCACGTGGGGTGAATCCCTTTTCAAGGAAGACTCTCTCGCTCGCTCCCCGAGAGGCCACAAAAAATCTTGCCCGACGCGCACCAAAGCAGCCCAGCCTATGACACGGGGGCCCGAGCCCACAAGTCATACAGCTGGCGTGCGGGTCTCCGAGTGCGAAGAAGGCAAACCGCCACGCGAGGAGTGAACCGCCGCCCGCGGTAGTGCGCCTCTTCATCTCCACCGAAAACAACGGCCCAGTCTCTGACACGGGGGCCCGGGCCCACGAGTCATACTCCTTGGGCGTCAGTTTCTAAGTGCAGAAAGAGCGAACTGCCGCTTGCGCCAGTACCGCACCCCCTCGGGGCCGCCGTAGAAGACAGAGAAGGTTAATTTTTAAAACCAATGCAGCGGTATCGAGGCGCCTCGCGCGTGGCCCGGCAAAACCATCAGGCGTGGGGGCGCGGGTCAGTCAGCCGCGGGGACAGACTTGGCAGTTGACATGATCGAAGGCGGACTGGCAGTGATTACGTCAGCAAGCGCACGAAAGCGACGCGCCAATCGCCAATCAAGATTTGGCCCCACCTACAGGCTCGTATCCTCCCTTGAGGTGGGCCCGGGGGCCACTGTCGGTACCCTGAAACAGGGGTACCCCTTACTACAGCATGAAGGCGCGGTGCCCACGCAGCTATCTCTAGACACATGGTGAACAACACCCGACTCCACCACGTGGACGGCTCCGTGGCCGCCACATGGCTAGAAAAGACAATACCCTCTAAGGTATCAATAGTGGGTCCGGACCCCCATGGGTAAGCGTCGGACCCCTGCATATACAGACCGGACCTCCGGGTAAAGCCCCGGACCCCCACGAGCGCGAACCGGACCCCAGGGACAGGTCCTGGACCCATCTGTGTGAGGTCCAGGCCACCCCCAGCAGGGTCCCGAGATTCTGGGACAAGGAATACCCGGGCCTTAATCAAGGCAAGGCGTGGGTCCGGAGCCGACACGTGTCCGGACCATACCGTGTACGCCTCTGTTCCCCGCTTAGGCGGAGCCCCGATGCTGCCACGTGACCTACTGCCCATGACGTAAGCCAGCGGGCGGAGCCTGACGTAAGGCCTCTGGGCCGCACGGCCTCTGCATTTATTGCGGACAAGGCGCGCCGCCTGTCCATTCCACTGGCAGGTGATGTGCTGCCTCGCCATTTAATGAGCCCTGTCCATTCCACTGGCAGGTGGTGTGCCGCCTCAGCATTTAATGTGCCCTGTCCACTCCGCTGATGGGCAGCAACAAGGCCATCTTGCAGGCGGCATGCCTGTCCATTCCGTTGGCAGGCAGTATGCCCATGCTGCTGCATATTCTGCACTCATCTTGACTTGCGCGTACCGAGGAAGCAGCGATGACATATCAATATTGTATGCACTACGGACATTATGGCGCTCAGGGATCACCCAGGCGTTGCAGGCATTAGTAACTTCCTTCCATTTTGCCCCTGGGCCCACATGTCGGGGCTTAGCATCCTTGTACGTGCCCCCCTTGAGCTATAAAAGGGAGGGCACACGACGTTACAAAGCAGACCCAACTTAGACGCTAAAGCTCACTTAGACACTCAGACTCACAAGTTCATACAAGCTCTCAAGCTCAATACAACACACAGTATTCTTATGGCGGCTTGAACCACTCTAAACCCTTGTGTGTTCTTGTGTTCATCGTCCATCTAGCTAGCAGACAAAACGCTTAGGCCCCTCCTCATCTTAGGATTTAGGGCGGGTGCGTTCCGCCACCCGGCCGGAGAATTTCCTCTCCGACACTTACATATATAAGAATGAGGCATCTAGCTCTAGGCATTCTACCCATGTTAAAATGCCTAAAAAGAAAACACCTACTGCATCAAATGAGCCTAACATATCATTTATGACTTTTGATGCATCTTATGTTTTAACTATCAAATCAGGCAAAGTAGTTGCCAAATATGTTGGGGGCAAACACAAGGGCTCCAAGACTTGTGTTTGGGTACCCAAGGTGCTTGTTTGTAATGTGAAAGGACCCAAGACCGTTTGGGTACCAAAGAACAAGGCCTAAATTGTTTTGCAGGTTTATGCATCCGGGGGCTCAAGTTGGATTATTGATAGTGAAGCGTCCCGATCCTTTGGGACTCAAATGTGAAACAAATACTAGTCCCAGGAGGCTAGTAAACACATTTCTTACTTCAAATAATACAGAGTTTATATAAAGGTTATTACAATACCGGGGTACAAGCTCGAGAGAGCCAAATTAAGAAGCGCAGTAGGAAAATATACTAGCCCAAGCCACAGGCAGAACTGGGTGCAGACACAGCCCCCCTCAATCAAGCATAGCAGAGAAGAAGTCTTCGGCTGCTGAAAAACATAAATAAATCTGGGTGAATACACTAGGTATTCCGCAAGCCCACCCCGCTCCCGTAAAGAGAAAGAGACCTATGATATACATGCTTTATTTGGTGTAGTTGAAGTCACTTATCATTTTCTTAGAGAAAGGCAAGTGCTGAAAGGTTTTCCCATAGTCTTAAAAGTAATCAAAACTCAACCACCACTGAGCTTCCCGCTCCCGTGGCCTTAGTTTCTTTCTCCACACCCATTTAACCACATAGTTCCCTTTTTATCAAACTCATAGGAAAAACTCTAATTGCCATACCATACCAGACTCGTCCATACCAGTGGACACGGACTATTCGAATAGGTTTCAACTCTGCGCAGAGGGGTACACTTTACCCACTAGCCCGGTTTCTGCGATCTCACCGTCGCGAGACCCGAATGCCGGATCTCTTTCCTTACTCGTACGTCCTAACCTTAACGGTTATCCGGAAGGAGTCAGGCCACCACCATGTCCAAACCGGACAAAACTTTCCCCCTCCTTATCCTCCCGGTGCTCCCCAGCCTTCTTAACCCTGGGGTTGGACCGCACGAGTTTGGATTGAGTGACTGCCCACATAGTCTCGAGTGGTTGTACGATAAAGGAGTACATGTAGTGAAAATGACAAGCCGGTCCTTATATGAGGGGACAATCCTTCTGCTCACGCCTAAACCAGCTGAGCCAACACCTTAGGCCCTCCCCTAAACCAGGGAGTCCTTGATCATCCCACTCCCAAGGTGATGAGGGTGAGTACCCTTCATCGCATAACTTTTCAAAAAGAGGTTTTATTTGGAGAAGCACATTGCCCTTCTTCCCAATCCACATTTCGTATCCAGAATGTATGTGTTAATGCGGGCCATCTCTCACTCACAATGCAATATTCCCCCATGATTCCCGGCCTAGGCAGTGGTAGAGAGAATAGGTAATTTATGCATCAAGGGAAGGATGGACTTGCCTTCGTCGAAGCTTTCCTGGCACAGAAGATCTACTTCCGGAAGTTCGGGCTCCGGTCCCTCTTCCGGGGCTACGGGTTCCAGATCAACGGTCCCCGCTTCTTCTAGGAAAACAGGCAATAAAACAATACATCAACAGTGGTTTACAAATTTTAGTGTGTCATTTTCTAACATCATTATTGCATGTGACCTTAGAAATCATTTTTGATAATTTTTGGTGCATAAAATAATGGGAAGTACTAATTAAGGGGAAAAAGGCTGAAAAAAGAAAAGAAAAAGGAATTAAGCCTTCGGTGGGCCGTGGGGGGGGAGGGACTGGCCCAACCGAGCGCAGAACGCGCGCGGGCGCGAGTGCGCCGGCCCAGTTGCGGCCCAGGGCAGGGGATGGCGCGGGCGCGCGAGGGAGACGACGTCATCACGGGGCCCACACGCCAGAGAGAGCGGAAGGGGGAGAGAACGACGTCAGCGGTTTGATGGAGGGACGAACCGGCCGTCCGCGGGGAGGACCCGGCCGCCGGTGGGCTCGGCGGCGATTCGCCGCCGGTGGCTCGGTTCTTGGACAATGCGCAGGTGCCTTAGCACGGGGAGGGGCTGGCGAGCCTAGAGGTGGGCTCAATTTGTGTAACACCCCAGGTGTTGCCATGGCTGGAGCACACCTTGGCACTCAAGACTATGATCACATGTGGAAGAACTTAAGGAGCAAAAGTATAAGGGGCTTTGGAAACTAAGTTTTTACCAAGAGTTGGGAATGACCAAAGGCATTACCCTAATTGTGTGCAACTATCACCTTGGGAGAGGGGGAAAGAACCCTAGGCCTCTCTTAAACCCTATCTCCCAAAACCATGGATAAGAGGGGAGAGAGAGTGAACAAATGTGCAAAACATGGGTAATCTTTACCCAAACCCTAAGCAACATTATAACCATCAATTAGGGGAGGGAAATATTACAAAAAGGCCCCTAGGGAAACCCCATTTCAAATCTCCAAGTGGAGAGAGAGCTAGAGCTCTCTATTTCCCTCTAAGTCCCATTTTAGCCCTAAATCAAAGATCAACCGTGTTCACTTTAAAAATGGCGCCAAAACCACTTGGGTTCTATACCAAAAATGTGCAATACCACTTAGGGCACCCACTGGAAAAGGTTGAGCTCGAGACTCGGACATTTGACATGCCATGGCATGGCTTTTGTCGTGATATGCTCAGTATGACACACCTGTTTTGGCACCCGAAGATCTCCCTCCCTAGGCCGTATCTCCCCCGGCGTCTCACAGTTGAGTGACAGCCCTAGGTGCCAGGAAGAGGTCTGCACCGGACGTTTGCAAAGATTCGCACGTTTGCGACCTCTGGCGACATTTGAACACTGGAAGAAACAAACCGCCACGTGTTCGACGCCGTCTGCCGCGCCAGAGCACGCCCGCGCGCGCGCCCGCGCCGCGCCCAAGCCAAGCCAGTGCCCTGGTCCGCGTCCGCGACTATAAAACGCCCAGGAGCCTTGGCCGTACCCCTCCGCACGCGCTCAAGCCTCACCGGAGCTCAGTTCGCCGCCGTTTGCCCATACGCGACGTGCCCGCGGCCACCCGAGCCCCTGCCACCGTAGACCGGCCAGCCCAGCCATTCCCAACCCCGTCCAGCCCTCGGAGAAGACCGTGCACGTCTCTGTGAAGCTCCCCGAGCGAGGAATCGGGCTCTGCTTCACCGGAGAGGCCGGCCCAAGGTCACCGGACTTCAACCGACCGCCGGCAACCGTGGACCGAGGTACACCGTGCGCCTCTCTTCGAATCCTTGCACGGTTAGACTCCTTAGACCTCCACGAAGCTCCCTATGCCCTTGGATTGAACTATGCTGCCGTGGATAGGCCGGAGCACACGCCGCCGACGAGCTCGCCCGCCTGCTCACGTGGACCGGGCGATTCCGGTCATCCCCGACGACGAGCCGTACCTCGACGTGATCGCCGGACCCTCCCCGAGCCAACCCTACACTTCGTCGGACCTCCCTCGCCGCCGGTAAGCCGCGCCACCCTTTTCTTTCCCGCGGCTACTGTTTCAGTTGAAGGAGGGACTGCGGGTGAGAGGGAGAGAAACCCAGGGGGTTAAGCGAAAGGTCAGAGACTCAAGTGAATAGTGCCTTAAGGGTAGATCTGCGAGGTTTGAATTGTTTTAAACCCAGGGGCCTCGGCGCAAACTGTGTTTCCAGGAAAACTTAATTAAAACCTAATTTAAATTCAAACGGAAACTTTAAAAACCCATAACTTCTGTTTGGTTTATCCAATTTTGGTCAAACCAATTTTGCCAGACTCTAAATCATGTAACCTATTTAGGAAAAATATAAAACCCCTTGATGCTGTGGAAAACTTAAAAGTTCTGATTTAATGTTAACTTTGGCCAAAAGCTAAATGATAGTAAGAAAAATAGTTAGGCTATTTGACTAAGGTTAGGAAAATTTAGAGAAGTTATTATCTACCTACTGACCTAGTTAAAAATGTTAAGCACCTCTGTCCACTCCATTTAAGTTAGTTTTGCCCTTTATTCTAAAATATGCTTAAAGATGAGGAAAATAGAAAATGCAACTTAATTAATGAACCAGAGGGCACCCCTATTTTTGTTAAGATACTTAGTTTATGTAGTTCACTAGAAAAATATATCATACCCTGTTTTAGTGTGAAATAATTAAGATCTCTTTTATTTTAATAAAACAAGTGAAACTTAGAAAAATTCTACAAAAATGACCCCAAGGTAAAAACACCCCCACCCTTGGGATAACTATTGTTTTATTAGAAAGAACTTAGGAAAAATAAGAAATCTGCTGTTTGACATTTTTCAAGTAATAATGTAGCAGAAAGTGCCTTTTTGACATTAAACTTGAGAAAATCATAACTAAATAACCACCCCTTAGTTTCCTGTGATTTTTAGCACAAAGACCTATTATTACCAGAGGATGCCAACAAAAATAACCTTTAGGACAGAGCCTACCCCTAACTAGGAGGTGTAGTGTAAAGTGCCCCTTTTTGCCTAACTTTTGTTATTTTTGTTTAAGGCCTAACTTTTATACCTTAAGCCTCAAATTCTTAAAACAAGCTAAAATAGCCAGTGACAACCCACTGTAATTTTTACAGAATTTTTGGAAATTATTAAAACCCTGTTGTAGTTCAAACCTACCCTAGAAAACCTAAATGGAAATTAAGGGAAGAGAAATAAAAGATATGAATAAAGGTTGTCCCTAAAAAAAACTTTATTTGCTATCCACAAAAATATATCAAAGCAATACCAAACCAATATGTTGTCCTAAAGGAAAACCTAAGTCCAAAGAGTAATAAGTCTATCTATGTACCACTAGAAGCCCCGCATAACTAAGAAAACCCTAAGTTACTTCTCGACTTCGTTTCTTTTGCATAATGTTATTAAATCGTGCATAATCATGACATACATGTTCATTGCATTTCGATAGACTGTAATCTTGCTGACGGAGAGTACATCCTCGTGCCGGAGCAAGGAGCTGCTCAGGAGGTAGCCCCAGATCCAGCACCCGAGCCTGCACCAGAGGACCTGCCTGCCACTGCTTTGGAAGGCAAGCCCCGGTTTATGCATAACCTGTTTTATATGCTATTTTACTACACTTAATGATTGTAGGCTTGTATTGTGCACTTAAGTGTAGGAGTTGGTTGAAACCCTAGTTGCATGATCTCAGGAATCCTTTTTGAGATGGATACTAGTATGCTAGGTCGAGTAGCTGCTTTAATAATTAGGGATCTCGGTAGAAGTCGAGTGATTTTTCTAGCACTCGCGCGAGGACAGGAATTGATTGTATCCACTTTGATAACAGAATAATGATGGTCTGTGGACACGGATCCATGGGGATGCGTTGTTTACGAGATGGAAAATGGAATAAGGATTAACGTGCGGATACCTGTGTCAAGCGTTTGAATGTACTAATCACATGCCGAGAAATATGGTAAATCGGTAAGCCTAGTACCTGATTGAACCTGGCAGTGGACTTTACCCCTCACGCGACCTGAGACGAGGTCTCCCATTCCGGTTATGGTGGGTACAAGTGCGGTCACTGCACGACGGCCAGTCGGGGTCAGTGAGGCATTGTACGCCAAGGCGGTGAGCCCTGATCTGCTGACGGGGAATCGATGGGGACGGTTGATGTGTGTGGGGACGGAGTGCCCCTGCATGTCGTGTGTTTAGGTTTACCTTGCAAGGATAAAAACTCGATTCGAATCGTCTGCTTCTCGCAGCTAATGAGACTGCTTGATCCATTGTACTGCATTGAGTAATAAGTGGAAGTATGATGAGTTGAGATAAGATGTTGACTGTTAATGATGCTTGCTACCATGTATGAGTAGATAGTCCACTTTTAGCCTTAAGAGAGTCACACTTAACTTTGATTAAGTTAAAATCTTGATTTAGAAACTCAGCTAGTGCTTTTGGCAACCAAACCCCACAGCCAAACAGCTGCATGTCTAGAGGTAGAGGAGTAGACTCCTCACACCGGGTAAGTCTAGCTGAGTATTAGTATACTCAGCCTTGCTTGTGGCATAATTTTTTACAGGTTCTCTGGAGGAGATGGTTGCTGGGATTACTTGGCCGACCACCCTGCCACCGGGTTGGACTGTCGAGTGGGACCCTGCCTCGGCTGAGGAGGAGCATGAGGAGTGATGGGACAGGCTTCCCCATCTCTCCGTTTAATTATCGTTAGTTTTATTCCGCTGCACTTCGAACAATGATGGGTACTTTTGCAAAAACTCCGATGATGATGATGGTGATGTAATAATTTAACATTGTGACATGTATGGTTTTATGCTTTATTGTATTTGCTCTGTGACTCACCATCGAGTGAGCTTGTGGTACTTGATCCTGTCAGTGGCCGTGTCGGACTAGATCCGAGGGATTGACGGGTTATTCCCATTTAAGTGTGGTCTAGCCTCTAAGGCAGGGCTTAGGCACTTAAGTCGGAATAATTCGGGCAGTTCCGCCACAGCTGGTATCGGAGCTTGTACCACCACAGAGGAATCAATAAAATGTAAATACCATCAATTTTCTAAATAAAACTTGATAGAAACAAGTTGGATAGATAGTAGGACGAGCAGGATAGACCTAGGACGTGAAGCCTTAGGTTAATAGAAGGGTAGCTAGGTGGCTAAGTAACTAGGCCCTACAGGCCACTTTTACAGGATGGGAGTTCCTCCCTATTCCTTTTATCTTGTTGTGAGGCCGTTCAGGACGAGCATGCATGCATTCATAATTAAGCAAATGGCCAACTGAGTAAAGGACTTAAAAACAAGATAACAACCAACTAGGTCCCTAGTGCCTTTTTACTTAACTAGAAAAGGGCTGAGTTTTATTTTTTTCCTTATTCTTTTTATAATTCTTTTTCTTTACTTACGCTTAACCGTACACAGATGACTTCCCACGGATCCTCCGATGACGGAAATGCACTGACCCACACTGACGGGCTTGCACGAGAGGGCTTTCCCCGCATTTTGTGGGAGGTACTTCAGGGGGCGGGATACACGACACCCCCTCAGTACGCGGTGCAGCAGTTCGAGAAGCATCGAGTGCCTCGCTGTAGGGTGAGGATGACTTTGGAGCCTCATCCCCTGCAGCCAGGATGGCGCTCCTTGGACTCCGAGTCCTTCGGATACCGAGCGGAGGACACGATCGAGGCGATCGCGCTGCACGGATTGACTACTTTCTGCGGATTTCATCCCTTGGAGCTGGCTACCCACCCCATTGGCTTGTTCCCCGCTGAGAAGGAGGACGACCCAATGTGGAAGGATCAGGTGGAGCATGCTAAGGATATCTGGGCCATCTACCCAGGACAGACTGCGCACTTGACAGTACGGTGCATGAATGCTCTGTACCGTCTGCAGGTGATGCGCGGTGAGGCCATGTCCCATCTGATGGCACTGCTGGAGGCCACCAAGATCACGTTGGATAACCGAGAGGAGCTTGTGGTCGACTTGTCTCAAGAAATGGTAGAGAAAGATTTGCAAGTGGAGCAGCTGTCTGGTGAGATTCATGAGTTGGAGGAGCTAGTGGGCACCCGGGAGAACACCATTGAGGTCCTAGAGGATCAGCTCCTCAACACTCAGCAGCAGCTGGCAGAAGCAAATGAGCACCTAGACATGCATCACCAAGAGATCCATGGTGGGGAGGCTGACGAGGACGTTGACATCGAGGGAGGAGACGAGTCTGCTTCCAGTATAGACACTGCCGGCTCGGGAAGACCACCTTCCCCCGAGTCCAGTGTTGCTTCGTTCGCTCACTAGGTGTCCAGGGTAGGCTTAGAAGTCGGATAGTCGGACTCCTCGCAGCTAGCTTAGCTTTTGCACCCTTGGGGTACTAGGCTAGATAGAGTTGAGTCATTTTGGAACAGTTTGATGTAATCATGTTAAACTCTCTTGGGGGCTTGTTTGAGGAATGCTATTATCAGTTTAATTTGGAAGGAAGAATTTATGCCTCTTAAAGAATCCCTTTTGTTGAAGTTAGATCTTTCATGCTGTTTTTAACTTTTTCCCCGTGTTGAAATCTTGAAATTGGAACTGTGGTGTTAAGTAAGTATGTGGATTTTTCAGATGGCCGGGAGGCAGCGTCGTGGCCAGAACGAGCGCGTTCCTCCACCGCCACCACCACCTCCCACTCTGCAGGAGCTCATGGCTCAGCAGAATGAGATCCTGAGGCAGCTGGCTCAACGTCAGCCACCACCCCAGCATTATGGTGGTGGAGACCACCAGCGTCACCCCGCGGCGGCCACCTATCAGGAATTCCTCAGCACCCAGCCTCCGCTGTTCACAAGGGCGGAAGACCGACTTGACGCAGATGTGTGGCTGCGAGTGGTGGAGTCCAAATTTCCACTGCTCCATGGAGTTTGCTCAGAGGTCACCAAAGTCAGGTTCGCCACCCAGCAGCTTCGCGGACCTGCAAGCACTTGGTGGGATCACTTTCTTGCTATGCAGCCCGAGGACCGAGAGGTGGAGTGGAGGGAGTTTAAGGCAGCTTTTAGAGGACACCATATACCAGCCGGGATCATGGACAGGAAACTCAATGAATTCTTGGCACTCACTCAGGGCAACAGGACCGTGTTGCAGTATGCCCAGGCCTTTAATGACTTGTGCCAGTACGCGGGATATCATGCAGATACAGATGAGAAGAAGAGGAACAGATTCAGAAGGGGGCTCAGCACTAAGCTCCGGGATCGTCTCAACACCGTCAGGGCCAACAGCTACAATGAGTTGGTCAACATGGCTATCTCCCAAGAGGACTGCATTACAGCTAGGCAGGCAGAGAAGAAAAGGAAGACCCCTGTGGCAGGACCCTCAGCTCAGCCACAGCGTTTCCGGATTGTGTCCGACACCCAGGGCAGGGGACCCCAGCAGCAGCAAGGGCGATGGGTAATTCGACCTCAGCAGCAGCAGCAGCAGCAGGCACCCAACCGCAATCAATTTCCAGCACAGCGGAATAATCAGCAGCAGCAGTACCGCCAGGCCAATGACAACAGATGTTTCACTTGTGGCAACACTGGGCATTATGCCAAGAATTGCCCCAGGAACCAGCAGAGGCCGGGGCAGAATGCTAACCAGAACCAAGGCAAGAGGCAGAGGGTGCAAGTGAGGCAAGGCAGGCTGAACTTCACCACCATGGTTGATATCCCAGAGGGAGCACCCGTCTTGACTGGTATCTTTACAGTTTTGAATTATCCTGCTATTGTTCTTTTTGATTCTGGTGCATCACATAGTTTTATCAGTACCAAATTTTGTGCCAAGTGCCAATTGCCTTTTCACCACACCAATGGGGGTATTACAATCTCAACACCAGGAGGCAGGGTTGCCTCCTATCAGATCTGTAGGCACGTACCAATTAAGTTGGGTAGTCTCATAATCAAAACTACCCTAATGGTAATGGGGTTGGATAGCGTGGATATTATATTGGGAGCTGACTGGTTGACCAGGCACCAAGCAGTTATGGATATCGCAGCCAGAGCCATTGAGGTGCACTCACCAACTTGTGGTGAGACCACACTGTATTTGCCTGACCAGGGTTGTACCCGATCTTGTGCTTTTGTTATGTTAGAATCCCTAGTGGAAAAGATCCCAGTGGTCTGTGACTATCCAGATGTTTTTCCGGATGAATTGCCAGGAATGCCACCTGACCGAGACATTGAGTTCGCAATTGAGTTGCAACCCGGGACTGCTCCGATCTCCAAGAGACCCTATCGGATGCCTCCCGCGGAATTGGCAGAATTGAAGAAGCAACTGCAAGAGTTGTTGGACAAGGGATTTATTCGTCCAAGCACTTCACCATGGGGATGTCCAGCATTATTTGTGAAGAAAAAGGATGAGAGTTTGAGGATGTGTGTTGACTACCGTCCTCTCAATGCGGTGACCATAAAGAACAAATACCCGTTGCCTCGCATTGATGTTCTGTTTGATCAATTGGTTGGAGCCAAGGTATTCTCCAAGATAGACCTTCGCTCAGGATACCATCAAATAAAGATCCGTGCTAGTGATATTCCCAAGACAGCTTTCTCTACCAGATATGGACTGTATGAGTTTCTGGTGATGTCTTTTGGGCTGACCAATGCCCCGGCTTATTTTATGTACCTGATGAATTCAGTGTTTATGCCAGAATTGGATAAGTTCGTGGTTGTCTTCATTGATGATATTCTGGTTTATTCCAAAAATGAAGACGAACATGCTGAGCACCTGCACATTGTGCTTCAACGATTGCGCGATCATCATCTTTATGCTAAGTTGTCTAAGTGTGAGTTCTGGCTGAAGGAGATCAAATTCTTGGGTCACACAATTTCTCAGGATGGGATATCAGTTGATCCTGAGAAGGTACAAGAGGTAATGGATTGGAAACCCCCGACTACAGTGAAGCAGATTCGGAGTTTTCTGGGATTGGCAGGGTATTATCGACAATTTATTCCGGATTTCTCCAGAATTGCCAAACCAATGACTGAACTGTTAAAGAAGGGAGTCAAATTTGAGTGGAGCCAAAAGTGTGAGGACGCCTTTCATACCTTGAGGCAGCATCTAACAACAGCCCCAGTGCTGGCCCAACCTGATAACACCAAGCCCTTTGAAGTTTATTGTGATGCTTCTGGTACTGGATTGGGATGTGTTTTGATGCAAGAGAACAGAGTGATTGCTTATGCTTCCCGGGCACTCAGGCCCCATGAGCAGAACTACCCTACACATGATCTAGAATTGGCAGCTGTGGTTCATGCTCTAAAGATATGGAGACACTACTTGATGGGAGCTCACTGTAACATTTACACTGATCACAAGAGTCTCAAATACATCTTCACTCAGGCAGACCTGAACATGAGGCAAAGGAGGTGGCTAGAGTTGATCAAGGATTATGATTTAGAAGTGCATTACCACCCAGGTAAGGCCAATGTTGTGGCAGATGCCTTGAGCAGAAAGGCCCAGTGTAATTGTATGAACATGGATGTGGGAGTGACCACCCTGTGTGATGAATTGTGCAAACTGAACCTGGAAGTTGTTTCTTCGGGTAACCTAAGCTATATCTCGGTGGAACCTACATTGCAAGAGCAAATAGTTCAGGCACAGCTTGGGGATAAGGGAGTTCAGGTTATCAAAGAAATGATCAAGCTGAAGGCAGAGAAATATAAGTGTTTCCGTCAGGACAGCAAGGGAATCCTATGGTTTGGAGATCGATTGGTTGTTCCCAAGGACCCTGAGCTCAGAAAGAAGATACTGGATGAAGCTCACCTTTCCAAATTCTCCATGCACCCTGGTAGCAACAAGATGTACCATGATCTCAGATCTCTATATTGGTGGACTAGAATGAAAAGGGAAATTGCCAAGTACATATCCGAATGTGACACCTGCCAGAGAATTAAGGCTAGTCACTTGAAGGCAGCAGGCCCTCTGCAACCCCTTCCCATACCATCTTGGAAATGGGAGGACATTTGCATGGACTTCATAGTGGGATTACCCAATACCTCCAGGCACCATGATTCTATTTGGGTTATCGTGGACAGATTGACCAAGACTGCTCATTTCTTGCCAGTGCATACCACCCACAAGACCGAGAAGTATGCTGAAATTTATGTTGATCAGATAGTGAGATTGCATGGTATTCCCAAGACCATTATATCTGACAGAGGAGCACTGTTTGTGGCACGCTTTTGGGAGAAACTGCAAGAATCACTTGGGACCCATGTCATCCGAAGCTCAGCATATCACCCACAAACAGATGGCCAGACCGAAAGGGTGAATCAGATTTTGGAAGATATGTTGCGAGCATGTGCACTACACTACGGGAAGGATTGGGACAAGTGTCTGTCTTTGGCAGAGTTTTCGTACAATAACAGCTACCAGTCCAGTCTGAAGATGGCACCTTTTGAGGCATTATATGGGAGAAGGTGCAGGACCCCACTAAACTGGTCTCAAGCAGGAGAAAGGGAAATTTTTGGGCCAGACTTAGTACTCGAGGCAGAGGCAAAGGTCAGGGTCATTACCAAGAACTTGGAAGCTGCTCAGGCCAGGCAAAGGAGCTATCATGATAAAAGGCAGAAGCCTCTACAGTTTGAGGTGGGAGATCATGTCTATCTTAAGGTATCACCCACCAAGGGTGTTCAGAGATTCGGGATCAAGGGCAAGTTAGCCCCTCGCTACATTGGACCCTATGAGATCAAGGCAAGTTGTGGACCCGTAGCGTACCAATTGGAATTGCCACCTCACATGTCAGCAGTGCATAATGTGTTCCATGTATCTCAGCTGCGGAAATGCGTTCGTCTACCCACTGAAGTACTCCCGGAACCAGACATTGAGATAGAACCAGATTTATCCTACCAAGAGTACCCCGTCAAGGTATTAGATCAAAAAGAGAGATCAACTCGGGCAAGGACAGTAAGAATGTATAAGGTTCAGTGGAGTCACCATTCAACAGAAGAAGCTACATGGGAGACTGAGGATTTTCTACGCTCTCGCTTCCCCGACTTTCTACCCAAAAGAGTCGGTATGTAACCACATAACCCCACCCCACCTGCCCTTTGAAATCAATTATAAGAGAGACTAAGATAGCAAGAATAGTCTAAGTTGTGAATTCAACTTAAGAAGGGCTTCCTTCTGAAGTTGCAAAGAGAATGACATTCGAAGAGCAGTTAACAAGAGAAACTTGAGTATAAAGAAAGAGTAGCACCAACACACCTTCCAGCACCCTCCAAGGGACTCTACCTCAAATCTCGGGACGAGATTCCTTTAAGGGGGGAGGGCTGTAACACCCCAGGTGTTGCCATGGCTGGAGCACACCTTGGCACTCAAGACTATGATCACATGTGGAAGAACTTAAGGAGCAAAAGTATAAGGGGCTTTGGAAACTAAGTTTTTACCAAGAGTTGGGAATGACCAAAGGCATTACCCTAATTGTGTGCAACTATCACCTTGGGAGAGGGGGAAAGAACCCTAGGCCTCTCTTAAACCCTATCTCCCAAAACCATGGATAAGAGGGGAGAGAGAGTGAACAAATGTGCAAAACATGGGTAATCTTTACCCAAACCCTAAGCAACATTATAACCATCAATTAGGGGAGGGAAATATTACAAAAAGGCCCCTAGGGAAACCCCATTTCAAATCTCCAAGTGGAGAGAGAGCTAGAGCTCTCTATTTCCCTCTAAGTCCCATTTTAGCCCTAAATCAAAGATCAACCGTGTTCACTTTAAAAATGGCGCCAAAACCACTTGGGTTCTATACCAAAAATGTGCAATACCACTTAGGGCACCCACTGGAAAAAGTTGAGCTCGAGACTCGGACATTTGACATGCCATGGCATGGCTTTTGTCGTGATATGCTCAGTATGACACACCTGTTTTGGCACCCGAAGATCTCCCTCCCTAGGCCGTATCTCCCCCGGCGTCTCACAGTTGAGTGACAGCCCTAGGTGCCAGGAAGAGGTCTGCACCGGACGTTTGCAAAGATTCGCACGTTTGCGACCTCTGGCGACATTTGAACACTGGAAGAAACAAACCGCCACGTGTTCGACGCCGTCTGCCGCGCCAGAGCACGCCCGCGCGCGCGCCCGCGCCGCGCCCAAGCCAAGCCAGTGCCCTGGTCCGCGTCCGCGACTATAAAACGCCCAGGAGCCTTGGCCGTACCCCTCCGCACGCGCTCAAGCCTCACCGGAGCTCAGTTCGCCGCCGTTTGCCCATACGCGACGTGCCCGCGGCCACCCGAGCCCCTGCCACCGTAGACCGGCCAGCCCAGCCATTCCCAACCCCGTCCAGCCCTCGGAGAAGACTGTGCACGTCTCCGTGAAGCTCCCCGAGCGAGGAATCGGGCTCTGCTTCACCGGAGAGGCCGGCCCAAGGTCACCGGACTTCAACCGACCGCCGGCAACCGTGGACCGAGGTACACCGTGCGCCTCTCTTCGATTCCTTGCACGGTTAGACTCCTTAGACCTCCACGAAGCTCCCTATGCCCTTGGATTGAACTATGCCGCCGTGGATAGGCCGGAGCACACGCCGCCGACGAGCTCGCCCGCCTGCTCACGTGGACCGGGCGATTCCGGTCATCCCCGACGACGAGCCGTACCTCGACGTGATCGCCGGACCCTCCCCGAGCCAACCCTACACTTCGCCGGACCTCCCTCGCCGCCGGTAAGCCGCGCCACCCTTTTCTTTCCCGCGGCTACTGTTTCAGTTGAAGGAGGGACTGCGGGTGAGAGGGAGAGAAACCCAGGGGGTTAAGCGAAAGGTCAGAGACTCAAGTGAATAGTGCCTTAAGGGTAGATCTGCGAGGTTTGAATTGTTTTAAACCCAGGGGCCTCGGCGCAAACTGTGTTTCCAGGAAAACTTAATTAAAACCTAATTTAAATTCAAACAGAAACTTTAAAAACCCATAACTTCTGTTTGGTTTATCCAATTTTGGTCAAACCAATTTTGCCAGACTCTAAATCATGTAACCTATTTAGGAAAAATATAAAACCCCTTGATGCTGTGGAAAACTTAAAAGTTCTGATTTAATGTTAACTTTGGCCAAAAGCTAAATGATAGTAAGAAAAATAGTTAGGCTATTTGACTAAGGTTAGGAAAATTTAGAGAAGTTATTATCTACCTACTGACCTAGTTAAAAATGTTAAGCACCTCTGTCCACTCCATTTAAGTTAGTTTTGCCCTTTATTCTAAAATATGCTTAAAGATGAGGAAAATAGAAAATGCAACTTAATTAATGAACCAGAGGGCACCCCTATTTTTGTTAAGATACTTAGTTTATGTAGTTCACTAGAAAAATATATCATACCCTGTTTTAGTGTGAAATAATTAAGATCTCTTTTATTTTAATAAAACAAGTGAAACTTAGAAAAATTCTACAAAAATGACCCCAAGGTAAAAACACCCCCACCCTTGGGATAACTATTGTTTTATTAGAAAGAACTTAGGAAAAATAAGAAATCTGCTGTTTGACATTTTTCAAGTAATAATGTAGCAGAAAGTGCCTTTTTGACATTAAACTTGAGAAAATCATAACTAAATAACCACCCCTTAGTTTCCTGTGATTTTTAGCACAAAGACCTATTATTATCAGAGGATGCCAACAAAAATAACCTTTAGGACAGAGCCTACCCCTAACTAGGAGGTGTAGTGTAAAGTGCCCCTTTTTGCCTAACTTTTGTTATTTTTGTTTAAGGCCTAACTTTTATACCTTAAGCCTCAAATTCTTAAAACAAGCTAAAATAGCCAGTGACAACCCACTGTAATTTTTACAGAATTTTTGGAAATTATTAAAACCCTGTTGTAGTTCAAACCTACCCTAGAAAACCTAAATGGAAATTAAGGGAAGAGAAATAAAAGATATGAATAAAGGTTGTCCCTAAAAAAAACTTTATTTGCTATCCACAAAAATATATCAAAGCAATACCAAACCAATATGTTGTCCTAAAGGAAAACCTAAGTCCAAAGAGTAATAAGTCTATCTATGTACCACTAGAAGCCCCGCATAACTAAGAAAACCCTAAGTTACTTCTCGACTTCGTTTCTTTTGCATAATGTTATTAAATCGTGCATAATCATGACATACATGTTCATTGCATTTCGATAGACTGTAATCTTGCTGACGGAGAGTACATCCTCGTGCCGGAGCAAGGAGCTGCTCAGGAGGTAGCCCCAGATCCAGCACCCGAGCCTGCACCAGAGGACCTGCCTGCCACTGCTTTGGAAGGCAAGCCCCGGTTTATGCATAACCTGTTTTATATGCTATTTTACTACACTTAATGATTGTAGGCTTGTATTGTGCACTTAAGTGTAGGAGTTGGTTGAAACCCTAGTTGCATGATCTCAGGAATCCTTTTTGAGATGGATACTAGTATGCTAGGTCGAGTAGCTGCTTTAATAATTAGGGATCTCGGTAGAAGTCGAGTGATTTTTCTAGCACTCGCGCGAGGACAGGAATTGATTGTATCCACTTTGATAACAGAATAATGATGGTCTGTGGACACGGATCCATGGGGATGCGTTGTTTACGAGATGGAAAATGGAATAAGGATTAACGTGCGAATACCTGTGTCAAGCGTTTGAATGTACTAAGCACATGCCGAGAAATATGGTAAATCGGTAAGCCTAGTACCTGATTGAACCTGGCAGTGGACTTTACCCCTCACGCGACCTGAGACGAGGTCTCCCATTCCGGTTATGGTGGGTACAAGTGCGGTCACTGCACGACGGCCAGTCGGGGTCAGTGAGGCATTGTACGCCAAGGCGGTGAGCCCTGATCTGCTGACGGGGAATCGATGGGGACGGTTGATGTGTGTGGGGACGGAGTGCCCCTGCATGTCGTGTGTTTAGGTTTACCTTGCAAGGATAAAAACTCGATTCGAATCGTCTGCTTCTCGCAGCTAATGAGACTGCTTGATCCATTGTACTGCATTGAGTAATAAGTGGAAGTATGATGAGTTGAGATAAGATGTTGACTGTTAATGATGCTTGCTACCATGTATGAGTAGATAGTCCACTTTTAGCCTTAAGAGAGTCACACTTAACTTTGATTAAGTTAAAATCTTGATTTAGAAACTCAGCTAGTGCTTTTGGCAACCAAACCCCACAGCCAAACAGCTGCATGTCTAGAGGTAGAGGAGTAGACTCCTCACACCGGGTAAGTCTAGCTGAGTATTAGTATACTCAGCCTTGCTTGTGGCATAATTTTTTACAGGTTCTCTGGAGGAGATGGTTGCTGGGATTACTTGGCCGACCACCCTGCCACCGGGTTGGACTGTCGAGTGGGACCCTGCCTCGGCTGAGGAGGAGCATGAGGAGTGATGGGACAGGCTTCCCCATCTCTCCGTTTAATTATCGTTAGTTTTATTCCGCTGCACTTCGAACAATGATGGGTACTTTTGCAAAAACTCCGATGATGATGATGGTGATGTAATAATTTAACATTGTGACATGTATGGTTTTATGCTTTATTGTATTTGCTCTGTGACTCACCATCGAGTGAGCTTGTGGTACTTGATCCTGTCAGTGGCCGTGTCGGACTAGATCCGAGGGATTGACGGGTTATTCCCATTTAAGTGTGGTCTAGCCTCTAAGGCAGGGCTTAGGCACTTAAGTCGGAATAATTCGGGCAGTTCCGCCACAATTTGGCTAGGGGGGCTGGGAGGGGGCTGTCTGCGGGGAGGCGGCGGAGCTTCGCGGCGGGGTTGCCGTCGGTGAGCTCTGGGCGAGCAATCGGGGTGGGGGAGTGGTGTACTGCATCCGTGGCGGTGTGGCGAAGCTAGGGGGCCCAAGCAATCGCTTGATGGACCAACAGAGGGGCAGGGAGAAGAGAGGGATGGCTCACCGGGGAGGAAGACGATGGCGGTGGCTTTTCCACGGATTGAGCTCGGACGAGGGAGGAGAGGAATGGCCGAGGCCGGTGCGGGGAAGGAGGGGCTCGAGGCGGCCCTTTTATAGGCGCGCGAGGGAAAGGGGAGCGGTGGAGCTTCACGGCGCCGGTGAGCTTGCACAGCGCCGCCCATAAATGTCGCACAGCGCCGCCGATGAGACACCACAGCGGGGCGGTACCGGCGAGGACGCTAGTCAAGGGGGGGAGGACGGAGCGGTGCCAAACTTCCCTGTGCGGCGAGAAGACGGGGGAGGGAACGGAGGCGATGGCCGGAGGTGACCGCGATGAAGGGACGGCGGGGAAGACGACGAGCGGCTGACAAGCGGGGCCACACTGCCAGTGGGAGTGATCGCGAGCGAGGCGAGGAATGGGGTGGCTGACGGGTGGGGACGGCTCGTCAGTGAGAGAGAGAGAGCACAGGGCAGGCTGGCGCGCGCGCGCGGGAGCAGGCCGGAAATGGGCCGGGGAAGGGAGTCGCGGGCGCGAGGGGTGGGGAGAGTGGCCGCGGCATGGGCTGGATTCAGCCCAGCAGAGGGGGGAGGGCTTTTCTCTTTTTCTTTTTGTTTTCTAATTCCTTTATCCATTTTTATATCTTTTTCTTTTGAACAATTAATCTTAATAGATAATCTTAGGTGCTGAAGAATAAAATCTAAGTGAGGTGCTTGTGATCAAACAAGGTATATGCATATGATGAAAGAAAATCTAAGGGAGTTCTTGGAATTAGAGGATGAAAAAAAAGGAGAGGGGTAGTTTAGGGTTTCCAACCTAGGTTAGGATTTTTGGGATGTTACAAACCTACCCCACTTAAAGGAATCTCGCCCTCGAGATTCAGACGGGGCTCGAGAAAAGGTAAGGGTATTCCTTCCTCAGAGAGTCCTCACTTTCCCAGGTGGCTTCCTCTTCTCCATCTCTGCTCCACTGAACCTTACAGAGTTTCACTTCTGAGTTGCGGGTCCTTCTGACTGCTGAGTCGAGAATCTTCACTAGCTTTTCTCGGTACTGTAGATCCTTTTGAATCTGAATTGCATCTGCCTCGATGTGGGTTTCTGGCACCTTTAGGCATTTGGAAATGACGGGGTAGGGACCGACGAAACGTGGTGCCAGTTTTCCTTTCATTTGGAACCTTTTAACACCACACATCGGGGAGACCTTGAGATAAACGAAATCTCCTTCCTCAAATCTGAGTTCCCTTCGTCGGTTGTCTGCGTAACTCTTCTGTCGACTCTGAGCTTCAAGTAACCTCCTGCGGATCAAAGCGACTTTCTCTTCGGCTTCTTTAACAAAGTTGGGTCCTTTTAGTGTCCTTTCCCCTACATTGGACCACATTAGGGGAGTCTGGCATTTTCTTCCATACAGTGCTTCGAATGGTGACATTTTAATGCTGGCCTGATGGCTGTTGTTGTACAAGAATTCAGCGTACGGCAAACTGGACTCCCAATCCCTATCGAATGTTAGCACACAGGCTCTTAGCAAATCTTCGAGGATCTTGTTGACTCTTTCCGTTTGACCATCTGACTGGGGGTGGTAAGCGGTGCTGAAATCTAGCTTGGTGCCCATTGCTTGCTGGAGGCCTTTCCAAAATTTTGAAGTGAACTGCGTTCCTCTATCTGATACTATCTTCCGCGGAATGCCATGGAGCCTGACTATCTCTTTAAGGTATAATCGGGCAAGGGCGGCTCCTCCAAAAGTGGTCTTTACTGGAACGAAGTGGGCCACCTTGGTGAGACGATCGATTATTACCCATATGGAATCATTTCCTTTCTGGGTTCGGGGCAGTCCGGTCACGAAATCCATGCCTATTTCTTCCCACTTCCATTCAGGTACTGGGAGGGGTTGAAGTAGGCCTGCAGGCTTCTGATGTTCGGCCTTTGTTCGCTGACAGGTGTCACACCGGGCCACATACTGTGCTATTTCCTTCTTCATCCCTTTCCACCAGTATCTGGCTTTGAGGTCTAGGTACATTTTGGTGGTTCCTGGGTGGATGGAGTAAGCTGAGTTGTGGGCTTCATTGAGCAAGGTTTCCCGTGCCTCTCCCACTAGTACACACAGGCGGTTCTTGAACCAGAGGACTCCTTGTTCATCTGTCCTAAGGTTCGGAAGTTGCTCCTTGCGAGCTCCTTCCATAAGTCTGGCTGTTTCTGCGTCCAGGTGTTGAGCCTTGCATATGAGATCTTCTAGATTAGGCTTGACTTCCAGGCTACCGTTGTCTCCCAGACATGCATTTAGCCGAGCTGATTCTTTCTTCCAATCTTCTAGAAAGTTGGTTCCTTTAATCCCGAAAGGTTTTCGGCTGAGGGCGTCTGCTACCACATTGGCCTTCCTGGGGTGGTAGTGGATTTCGAGGTCATAATCCTTGATCAATTCAAGCCATCTTCTTTGACGGAGGTTGAGGTCCGGTTGCGTGAAGATGTATTTTAGACTCTTGTGATCAGTGAAGATGTGGCATTTGTTCCCGATCAGATAATGCCTCCATATTTTTAGGGCGTGCACTATGGCTGCCAATTCCAGGTCGTGGGTAGGGTAGTTCTGCTCGTGTGGCTTGAGTAAGCGGGATGCATAAGCAATAACTTTCTCATTTTGCATCAAGACACACCCTAAGCCTTGCTTGGAAGCATCACAGAAGATGACAAAATCCTGGTGTATATCTAGCAATGTCAAAACTGGTGCGGTTGTAAGCTTTTCCTTGATGATCTGGAAACTTTCCTCACATTTGGGGGTCCACACAAACTTATTGTCCTTTTTGAGAAGTTCGGTCATAGGTTTTGCTATGCTGGAGAATCCCTTGATAAAGCGGCGGTAATACCCTGCCATTCCCAGAAAGCTTCGTACCTCACTGACGTTGGATGGTTGTTTCCAATTTGAAACGGCTTCTACCTTGGATGGGTCCACTTCTATCCCTCCTGTAGTCAAGATATGCCCCAGGAAAGCTATCTTCTCTAACCAGAACTCACACTTGCTGAGTTTAGCATAGAGTTGATGTGCTCTGAGTCTTCCGAGGACGATTCGGAGGTGACGCTCATGGTCCTTACGATTCTTGGAATAAATGAGGATGTCGTCTATGAAGACTACGACAAACTTGTCCAATTCCTCCATAAATACCTTATTCATGAGGTTCATGAAAAAGGCGGGTGTGTTTGTTAGCCCAAACAGCATCACTGTGAATTCATATTGCCCGTATCTGGTGACGAATGCAGTCTTCTGAATGTCTGCTTCCTTGATTCTCAGTTGGAGATACCCTGACCTGAGGTCTATCTTGGAGAAGTATTTGGCTCTCTGTAGTTGGTCGAAGAGGTCATCGATCCGAGGGAGAGGGTACTTATTCTTGATCGTAACTTCATTCAAGGATCGATAATCAATACACATTCTCATACTTCCATCCTTTTTAGTAACGAAAAGAATGGGTGCTCCCCAGGGAGACGAACTGGGACGGATGTACCCTTTTTGTTGCAGCTCTGCAATTTGGAGTTTTAATTCTGCTAACTCTGTGGGAGCCATGCGGTATGGTCTCTTTGCGATGGGCGCAGTGCCAGGAAGGAGATCTATATAGAACTCTACTCCTCTTTCTGGTGGCATCCCGGGCAACTCTTCCGGAAATACATCCTCAAACTCTTCGATTACAGACATGTTTTCTGTTGCCAGATTGAACATCATCGGATCGTTTACTGGCGGCTGGGCTTGACAGGAAACTGCCTTTCCTTGGTGATCTGTGAGAAGAACAGTTTTGCTTGCGCAGCTGATGATACCTTTGTGCTTAGCTAGCCAATCCATTCCTAGTATCACATCAATCCCTTGGGATGGCAAGATGGTTAAGTCTGCCAGGAACACTATCCCACTTAAAAGAATTCTGACTTGAGAGCACCTGAGTTTGCACAGGAGGTCTGATCCCGGGGTTCGGGTGACCAAGGGGACAACTAGGGGTGTAGAGGGAATGCCATGTTTTTCCACAAACTTAGCGGCTATAAAAGAATGGGATGCTCCCGAATCAAAAAGCACAGTAGCGGGAGTAAATTCAACAAGGAACTCACCGAGCACTACTCCCGGGGCTTGCTGGGCTTCTTGAGCGTCGACGTGGTTGACTCGGGCCCTGCCCTGGTACTGAGTCCTGCTCTGCTGGCTGTTGGAAGGAGGTGCCTTGGAGGTAGGTGCCGAGGGAATCTTGGGGCCATTCACCGAGTTGGAGTAGGTCGGTCCGGGTGCCTTCAACTGAGGGCAGTTGTTCTTGAAGTGACTGGGGTCTCCGCAGTGCCAACAGGCGTTTGCTGGCGGTTGATTGCTTGCAACGGAGGGTGCCTGAAGGGAGCTCTGACTCTGCTGACTGTAGCGCGATGGGGTGGGTCCAGATGGTTTATTGAAGCTTGGTCCCCTGGGTGGAAGCCCAAAGGGTCGAGCTCTCTGGTGACGTTCTTGCTGTTGAGCTCGGAGAACTTGGAATTTCCTCTTGAGGTGCCCTTTTTCTTCCTCTTTTGCCCTCTCCACTTGGATAGCTTTGTTGGAGAGGTGAGAGAAGCTGTGGAAGTCTTGGCTGGCGAGGATGGTCTTAAGCTCGGGTCTTAATCCTCTCAGGAAACGGGCGATCTTTCTAGACTCGGTGCTGACATCCTCAGGCGCGTAGCGGGCCAGCTCTGTGAACTTGTGCACATACTCACTGACTGTTCTCCCGCCTTGAGTTAGCTCCCGGAATTCATCCTCCTTGAGTTGAACTATCCCCTGGGTACGTGGTGCTCACGGAAGGCTTCTTCGAATTCTGCCCAGGTAGCATCTCTGACGGCTTCACTGAAAGTGTCCCACCATGCTAAAGCCATTCCTGAAAGCTGATGAGCTGCCAGTTGAACACGCTGATTTTCGGGGCATCCGATGGCTTCCAACTTCCTCTTGATCGTGCGAAGCCAGTCATCTGCATCGAGGGGATTGCTGGACCCCGCGAACGTGGGAGGCTTGAGTCTCAAAAATTCTCCCATCCTGTCTTGTGGCCTTCCACCACCTGGGCGCTGGTTTTCCAGACTTCGAGTGAGGACTTCAATGAGTGGGGTTTGATTGGCTAGAACTTGGGCTAGGTCTAGTGGTAGTTCCGGAGGTGCGGGGAGGTGGGTCTCACCCCCTTCTCCGCCAGCCTCTCCTTCAGCTCCTAGAGGAAGTCTTGCTCCAATCCCGGAGGCGGTAGGCGTGGTTTTATCTGAAGCCATCTGCCATGGGAAAAGAGTCACTATCATGCACATGCCATTTTTTTAACTAGTTATTTTATTCATTACATCCAGCCATTACAACATAGCACACTGCTACCATACGTTCATCACACACGAGTCCTATCTAGGGTACTCCCGAACTCCTTCTCTAAAGTGTCCCCGAATTCCTTGAGAAGGTCATCAAGGCTGGCCAGGGATATCTCCTCGGTGTCGGACGAGTCCCTTAACCCGGCAGGGGGTAGGGTTGGAGGGTTTCCTTCCTTCTGCTCAGTCTGACATCCTTGGCTTTTGGTCTTCTTGCGGATTTTTCTTGCTGGGGCGAGCTTCTTCAGTTTCTTGTCATAGTCTATTTTTAGGGTGCGGTAAGCTTCACGGGTATTGGTTTCTTCGCCTTCAGCTATTGAGAGGCTCTCTTGAAGGGACGCCTTTTCCCCTGAAAGTTCCCTGACTTTTTGCTCCAGGCTTTCCACCCGGGAGGTTAGGGAGGTGCAGTGGAGGGTGAGGTCATCATATTGGTTATCGAGGGTGTGAAGGTATCCAGCCATGTAGACGATGGTGGGATCATCCTCAATAGGATCTCCTCCTGACAGGGCCTGAAGTCTTTTCCTCCAGGTGGGGGTATTCTTGTTGCTGGGTGGAAAGTAGCGAAGGGGGGTTTCAAAGATCACTTTGTTGTAGTTCTGGCACAGTTGACGGAGGGTTGTTCGGGCAACATTTTGGCAAGTATCTGGGAACCGGTATCCGGTAAAAGTGACTTGGAAGGAAGGATGGTTTGGATAGTTTCGGCTCTCTCCCAGGTAGACTGCCATAGAGCATTTCTCCATTCCGCCCTCGATATACTCCATCCAGATGTATTCCGTCTTCTTGCGGATTCCCATGCGAAGCGCACAACTTCGCAAGAGATGTGGGAACCCTTCCACCTCTGAGCAGTAGAATGTCCTAATGGCCAGAGAGTCTTCCATCTGGAATAGGAAAAGAAGGGTCTTGTTAAAATCGGGGGAGAGGAGAGAAAACTTTTCTTGGGGTAAGAGGTATTTTCTTTTTAGGGCCAGTTTTAGGGTCAGGGCTGCGACCTACGGCCAGTCCTATGGCTCTGATACCACCTGAAGCGTCCCGATCCTTTGGGACTCAAATGTGAAACAAGTACTAGTCCTAGGAGGCTAGTAAACACATTTCTTACTTCAAATAGTACAGAGTTTATATAAAGGTTATTACAATACCGGGGTACAAGCTCGAGAGAGCCAAATTAAGAAGCGCAGTAGGAAAATATACTAGCCCAAGCCACAGGTAGAACTGGGTGCAGACACAGCCCCCCTCAATCAAGCATAGCAGAGAAGAAGTCTTCGGGTGCTGAAAAACATAAATAAATCTGGGTGAATACACTAGGTATTCCGCAAGCCCACCCCGCTCCCGTAAAGAGAAAGAGACCTATGATATACATGCTTTATTTGGTGTAGTTGAAGTCACTCATCATTTTCTTAGAGAAAGGCAAGTGCTGAAAGGTTTTCCCATAGTCTTAAAAGTAATCAAAACTCAACCACCACTGAGCTTCCCGCTCCCGTGGCCTTAGTTTCTTTCTCCACACCCATTTAACCACATAGTTCCCTTTTTATCAAACTCATAGGAAAAACTCTAATTGCCATACCATACCAGACTCGTCCATACCAGTGGACACGGACTATTCGAATAGGTTTCAACTCTGCGCAGAGGGGTACACTTTACCCACTAGCCCGGTTTCTGCGATCTCACCGTTGCGAGACCCGAATGCCGGATCTCTTTCCTTACTCGTACGTCCTAACCTTAACGGTTATCCGGAAGGAGTCAGGCCACCACCATGTCCAAACCGGACAAAACTTTCCCCCTCCTTATCCTCCCGGTGCTCCCCAGCCTTCTTAACCCTGGGGTTGGACCGCACGAGTTTGGATTGAGTGACTGCCCACAGTCTCGAGTGGTTGTACGATAAAGGAGTACAGGTAGTGAAAATGACAAGCCGGTCCTTATATGAGGGGACAATCCTTCTGCTCACGCTTAAACTAGCTGAGCCAACACCTTAGGCCCTCCCCTAAACCAGGGAGTCCTTGATCATCCCACTCCCAAGGTGATGAGGGTGAGTACCCTTCATCGCATAACTTTTCAAAAAGAGGTTTTATTTGGAGAAGCACATTGCCCTTCTTCCCAATCCACATTTCATATCCAGAATGTATGTGTTAATGCGGGCCATCTCTCACTCACAATGCAATATTCCCCCATGATTCCCGGCCTAGGCAGTGGTAGAGAGAATAGGTAATTTATGCATCAAGGGAAGGATGGACTTGCCTTCGTCGAAGCTTTCCTGGCACAGAAGATCTACTTCCAGAAGTTCGGGCTCCGGTCCCTCTTCCGAGGCTACGGGTTCCGGATCAACGGTCCCCGCTTCTTCTAGGAAAACAGGCAATAAAACAATACATCAACAGTGGTTTACAAATTTTAGTGTGTCATTTTCTAACATCATTATTGCATGTGACCTTAGAAATCATTTTTGATAATTTTTGGTGCATAAAATAATGGGAAGTACTAATTAAGGGGAAAAGGCTGAAAAAAAGAAAAGAAAAAGGAATTAAGCCTTCGGTGGGCCGTGGGGGGGAAACTGGCCCAACTGAGCGCAGAACGCGCGCGGGCGCGAGTGCACCGGCCCAGTTGTGGCCCAGGGCAGGGGACGGCGCGGGCGCGCGAGGGAGACAGCGTCGTCGCGGGGCCCACACGCTAGAGAGAGCGGAAGGGGGAGAGAACGGTGTCAGCGGTTTGATGGAGGGACGAACCGGCCGTCCGCGGGGAGGACCCGGCCACCGGTGGGCTCGGCGGCGATTCGCCGCCAGTGGCTCGGTTCTTGGACAATGCGCAGGTGCCTTAGCACGGGGAGGGGCTGGCGAGCCTAGAGGTGGGCTCAATTTGGCTAGGGGGGCCGGGAGGGGGCTGTCCGCGGGGAGGCGACGGAGCTTCGCGGCGGGGTTGCCGTCGGTGAGCTCTGGGCGAGCAATCGGGGTGGGGGAGTGGTGTACTGCGTCCGTGGCGGTGTGGCGAAGCTAGGGGGCCCAAGCAATCGCTTGATGGACCAACAGAGGGGCAGGGAGAAGAGAGGGATGGCTCACCGGGGAGGAAGACGATGGTGGCGGCTTTTCCACGGATTGAGCTCGGACGAGGGAGTAGAGGAATGGCCGAGGCCGGTGCGGGGAAGGAGGGGCTCGGGGCGGCCCTTTTATAGGCGCGCGAGGGAAAGGGGAGCAGTGGAGCTTCGCGGCGCCGGTGAGCTTGCACAGCGCCGCCCATAAATGCCGCACAGCGCCGCCGATGAGACACCACGACGGGGCGGTACCGGCGAGGACGCTGGTCAAGGGGGGAGGACGGAGCGGTGCCAAACTTCCCTGTGCGGCGAGAAGACGAGGGAGGGAACGGAGGCGATGGCCGGAGGTGACCGCGATGAAGGGACGGCGGGGAAGACGACGAGCGGCTGACAAGCGGGGCCACACTGCCAGTGGGAGTGATCGCGAGCGAGGCGAGGAATGGGGCGGCTGGCGGGTGGGGACGGCTCGTCAGTGAGAGAGAGAGAGCGCAGGGCGGGCTGGCGCGCGCGCGCGGGAGCAGGCCGGAAATGGGCCGGGGAAGGGAGTCGCGGGCGCGAGGGGGGGAGAGTGGCCGCGGCATGGGCTGGATTCAGCCCAGCAGAGGGGGGAGGGCTTTTCTCTTTTTCTTTTTGTTTTCTAATTCCTTTATCCATTTTTATATCTTTTTCTTTTGAACAATTAATCTTAATAGATAATCTTAGGTGCTGAAGAATAAAATCTAAGTGAGGTGCTTGTGATCAAACAAGGTGTATGCATATGATGAAAGAAAATCTAAGGGAGTTCTTGGAATTAGAGGATGAAAAAAAGGAGAGGGGTAGTTTAGGGTTTCCAACCTAGGTTAGGATTTTTGGGATGTTACAGATAGCGGATGCACAAACCACATGACAGTGGAGAAAAGGATGTTCTCCTCCTATGAGAAAAACGAAGATCCCCAAAGAGCTATCACATTCGGGGATGGAAATCAAGGTTTGGTCAAAGGACTTGGTAAAATTGCAATATCACCTGACCATTCTATTTCCAATGTTTTTCTTTTAGATTCTTTAGATTGCTATTTGCTTTCTATATCTCAATTATGCAAAATGGGTTACAACTGTCTTTTTACGGATATAGGTGTTACTGTCTTTAGAAGAAGTGATGATTCAGTAGCATTTAAGGGAGTATTAGAGGGTCAGCTATACTTAGTTGATTTTAATAGAGCTGAACTCGATACATGCTTAATTGCTAAGACTAATATGGGTTGACTCTGGCATCGCCGACTAGCCCATGTTGGGATGAAGAATCTTCACAAGCTTCTAAAGTGAGAGCACATTTTGGGACTAACCAATGTTCATTTTGAGAAAGACAGGGTTTGTAGCGCATGTCAAGCAGGGAAGCAAGTTGGTACCCATCATCCACACAAGAACATAATGACAACGGACATGCCACTGGAGTTACTCCACATGGATTTATTCGGCCCGATCGCTTACATAAGCATCAACGGGAGTAAGTATTGTTTTGTAATTGTGGATGATTATTCTCGATTCACATGGGTATTCTTTTTGCAGGAAAAATCACAAACCCAAGAGACTTTAAAGGGATTCTTGAGACGGGCTCAAAATGAGTTCGGATTGAGAATCAAGAAGATAAGAAACGACAACGGGACGGAGTTCAAGAACTCACAAATCGAAGGCTTTCTTGAGGATGAGGGCATCAAGCATGAGTTCTCTTCTCCCTACCCGCTTCAACAAAATGGTGTAGTGGAGAGGAAGAATAGAACTCTATTGGACATGGCAAGGACCATGCTTGATGAGTACAAGACTCCAGACCGGTTTTGGGCTGAGGCGATTAACACCGCTTGCTACTCCATCAACCGGCTCTACCTCCACCGAATCCTCAAGAAAACATCATACGAACTCCTTACCGATAAAAAGCCCAATGTTTCATACTTTAGAGTCTTTGGTAGCAAATGTTTTATTCTTGTTAAAAGAGGTAGAAAATCTAAATTTGCTCCTAAGGCTGTAGAAGGCTTTTTACTTGGTTATGACTCAAACACAAGGGCATATAGAGTCTTCAACAAATCCACTGGATTAGTTGAGGTTTCTTGTGACATTGTGTTTGATGAGACTAATGGCTCCCAAGTGGAGCAAGTTGATCTTGATGAGCTAGATGATGAAGAGACTCTATGTGTCGCGCTAAGGAACATGTCCATTGGGGGTGTGTGTCCTAAGGAATCCGAAGAGCCCACTCAAGCACAAGATCAACCATCATCTTCCATGCAAGCATCTCCACCAACTCAAGATGAGGATCAGGCTCAAGACAATGGAGATGAAGATCAAGAGGATGAGCCAACTCAAGAGGAGGACAATGATCAAGGGGGAGATGAAGTTGATCAAGACAAGGAAGATGATCAAGAGATACAGGGTCAAAGACCGCCACACCCAAGAGTCCACCAAGCGATTCAAAGAGATCACCCTGTGAACTCAATTCTCGGTGATATTCATAAGGGGGTAACCACTCGATCTCGAGTCACTCATTTTTTTTGAACATTACTCTTTTGTGTCCTCTATTGAGTCATACAGGGTGGAGGATGCACTAAGAGATTCAGATTGGGTGCTAGCAATGCAAGAGGAGCTCAACAACTTCACAAAGAATGAGGTATGGCATTTAGTTCCACGTCCTAATCAAAATGTTGTAGGTACCAAATGGGTATTCCGCAACAAGCAAGATGAGCATGGTGTGGTGACAAGGAACAAAGCCCGACTTGTGGCCAAAGGTTATTCACAAGTCGAAGGTTTGGACTTTGGTGAAACTTATGCACCCATAGCTAGGCTTGAGTCAATTCGTATATTACTTGCCTATGCTACTCACCATGGCTTTAAGCTTGACCAAATGGACGTGAAAAGTGCTTTCCTCAATGGACCAATCAAGGAAGAGGTCTACGTTGAGCAACCTCCCGGCTTTGAAGATAGTGAGTACCCTAACCATGTTTATAAACTCTCAAAGGTGCTTTATGGGCTCAAGCAAGCCCCAAGAGCATGGTATGAATGCCTGCGAGATTTTCTTATCACTAATGGCTTCAAAGTCGGTAAAGTCGATCCTACTGTCTTTACTAAAACTATTGCAAAAGATTTGTTTGTATGCCAAATTTATGTTGATGATAACATATTTGGGTCTACTAACAAATCAACTTGTGAAGAGTTTAGTAGGATCATGATTCAAAAATTCGAGATGTCTATGATGGGGGAGTTGAAGTATTTCCTAGGATTTTAAGTCAAGCAACTCCAAGAGCCTTCATCAGCCAAACAAAGTATATTCAAGACATACTCAACAAGTTTGGAATGAAGTATGCCAAACCCATCAAGACACCCATAGGAACAAATGGGCATCTCAACCTCGACACGGGAGGTAAATCCGTAGATCAAAAGGTATACCGGTCGATGATAGGATCTTTACTCTATTTATGTGCATCTCGACCGGATATTATGCTATCTGTATGCATGTGTGCAAGGTTCCAAGCCGATCCTAAGGAAGTTCACCTTAGGGCCGTAAAAAGAATCATGAGATATTTAGTTTACACTCCTAAGTTTGGTCTTTGGTACCCCAAGGGATCCACTTTTGATTTGATAGGTTATTCAGATGTCGATTGGGCGGGGTGTAAAATTGATAGGAAGAGCACATCAGGGACTTGTCAGTTTCTGGGAAGATCCCTGGTGTCTTGGGCTTCAAAGAAACAAAACTCAGTAGCTCTTTCTACTACCGAAGCCGAGTATATTGCCGCAAGCCATTGTTGCTCGCAATTACTTTGGATGAGACAAACCCTCATGGACTATGGTTACAAATTGAGCAAAGTCCCTCTCCTATGTGACAATGAGAGTGCAATCCGTATGGCGGATAATCCCGTTGAACACAGCCGCACTAAGCACGTAGACATTCGGTATCACTTTTTGAGTTATCACCAACAAAGAGGGGATATCGAGATCGCTTATGTTAGCACCAAAGAACAATTAGTCGATATCTTCACCAAGCCATTAGATAAGAAAACTTTTACCAAACTTAGGAATGAGCTAAACATTTTTGATTCTCGGAACTTTGATTGAAACTTTGCACACATAGCTCATTTATATACCGTTGATCATATCTTTTTCATGTCTACGACTAATGTGTTTTCAAGTGTATCTCTATACTAAGTCGTAGCTTGAAAGGGAAATGGAGTCCTCGACGAAGACAAGGCTTCCACTCCACTCTATCGGTATCTTTTATCCTTCGTCGTTACTCCGCACTCCAAATTGGTATAATCTTCACTCTTATTTTACTTGTACCAATGGTGAGAAAGTTTACAAGGGCTCTCAAAGTCTCCGTTTTTGGCGATTAATGCCAAAGGGGGAGAAATATTAAGCCCAAAGCAAAAGGACCGCACCACCACCTTTCGAAAAATTTTAATTAATATATTTCAAATTGGTATGTTGATTTCCAATTGGTATCTATTAAAACCATCTTGAAAGCTAAGAGGAGAATTTTATTCAGGGGGAGTTTTGTTTAGTCAAAGGAAAAGCATTTGAAACAGGGGGAGAAAATTTCAAATCTTGAAAATGCTTCTTATAATCTTATTCATACACCTTTGACTATTTGCAAAAGACCTTGAAAAAGAATTTCCAAAAAGAATTTGCAAAAACAAAACAAGTGGTGTAAGCGTGGTCCAAAATGTTAAATAAAAGAAAGCAACCATGCATATCTAGTAAAACTATAAATTGGTTTAATTCCAAGTAACCTATACACTTACCTTATGCAAACTAGTTTAATTCTGCACTTATATATTTGCTTTGGTTTGTGTTGGCATCAATCACCAAAAAGTGGGAGATTGAAAGGGAAATAGGGTTTAACCTTTTTCTATAAATAATTTTGGTGGTTGAATGCCCAACACAAATAATTGGACTAACTAGTTTGCTCTAGATTATATATTCTACAGATGCATAAAGGTTCTACACAAACCAATAAAAGATCAAGTTAGGGTTCAAAAAGAAAGGAGCAAAAAAACCGAAGGGTGCCCTGGTCTGGGCAATCGGACTGTCCGATGTGCCACCGGACAGTGTCCGGTGCACCAGGACAGTACACCTCTGAACTAGCCACCTTCGGGTTTCTCCAGCGCCACTCCGCTATAAGTCACCGGCCACCGGACTGTCCGGTGCACCAGCGGAGCAACGGCTACCAGCGCAACGATCGACTGCAACGGACACCTGCAACGCTATAGTGCGCGGACAGTGCGCGCAGAAGTCAGAGCAGCCGCCAGAGGCGCACTGGACAGTGAGCAGTACCTGTCCGGTGCCACTAGAAGACAAAGCTCCAGCGGTCAAATCCTAACGGTTGGGTGACGTGGCTGGCGCACCGGACAGTGTCCGGTGACGCATTGGACTGTCTGGTGCGCCCATCAACAGCAGCCACCCCAAACGGTTGTTTTTGTGGTTGAGGGCTATAAATACCCCCAACCACCTCCACTCCTACCATCCAAGCATTCATCACTTTCCATTCAATACAAGAGCAAAATGCAACACTCTAAGACACAAATTGTCGGGGACCATAATTAGGGGTACCCTCAAGGCTCCTAATTCTCAGCTGGTAACCCCCATCAACATAAAGCTGCAAAGGCCTGATGGGAGCGATTAAGTCAGGGATCGGTCCATTCGAGGGACTCGATCACGCCTCGCCCGAGCCTAGCCTCGGACAAGGGCAGCCGACCCCGGAGGATCTCCGCCTCGCCCGAGGCCCCCCTCCAGCGGCGAACATATTTTCGGCTCGCCCGAGGCCATGTCTTCGCCAAGAAGCAACCCTGACCAAATCGCCACGCCGACCGACCAAATCACAGGAGCATTTAATGCGAAGGTGGCCTGACACCTTTATCCTGACGCGTGCCCTTCAGTCGACAGAGCCAAAGTGACCGCCGTCACTTCGCCGCTCCACTGACCGGCCTGACAGAAAGACAGCGCCGCCTGCGCCGCTCCGACTGCGGTGCCACTTGACAGAGTGAGGCTGACAGGCAGTCAGGCCCGGCCGTAGGCGCCATAGGAAGCTCCGCTCCGCCCGACCCAGGGCTCGGACTCGGGCTAAGCCCCGGAAGACGGCGAACTCCGCTCCGCCCGACCCAGGGCTCGGACTCGGGCTAAGCCCCGGAAGACGACGAACTCCGCTCCGCCCGACCCAGGGCTCGGACTCGGGCTCAGCCCCAGAAGACGACGAACTCCGCTCCGCCCGACCCAGGGCTCGGACTTGGGCTCAGCCCTAGAAGATGACGAACTCCGCTCCGCCCGACCCAGGGCTCGGACTTGGGCTCAGCCCCAGAAGACGACAAACTCCGCTCCATCCGACCCAGGGCTCGGACTTCGGCTCAGCCCCAAAAGACGACGAACTCCACTTCGCCCGACCCTAGGGCTCGGACTCCGCCCTGGCTTCAGCCGACGGTCTCCGCCTCGCCTGACCTAGGGGCTCGGACTCGACCACGGCCACGGAAGACAGACTCGACGTCGACCTTGGAGGAGCCTCCACATCACCCAACCTAGGGCGCGGGCCAGCCACGTCAACAGGAGGCGCCATCATTACCCTACCCCGAGCTGACTCAGGCTACGGGGAACAAGACCGGCGTCCCATCTGGCTCGCTCCGCCAGATAGGCAATGATGGCGCCCCGCACGCTCCCTGATGACGGCGGCTCTCGGCCCCCTTACAGAAGCAAGAGGACGTCAGCAAGGACTCAACCGCCCCTGTCGGGGACCATAATTAGGGGTACCCTCAAGGCTCCTGATTCTAAGCTGGTAACCCCCATCAGCATAAAGCTGCAAAGGCCTGATGGGCACGATCAAGTCAGGGATCAGTCCATTCGAGGGACTCGATCACGCCTCGCCCGAGCCTAGCCTCGGACAAGGGCAGCCGACCCCAGAGGATCTCCGCCTCGCCCGAGGCCCCCCTCCAGCGGCGAACATATTTCCGCCTCGCCCGAGGCCCTGCCTTCGCCAAGAAGCAACCCTGACCAAATTGCCGCACCAACCGACCAAATCGCACGAGCATTTAATGCAAAGGTGGCCTGACACCTTTATCCTGACGAGCGCCCCTCAGCCGACAGAGCCGAAGTGACCGCCGTCACTTCGCCGCTCCACTGACCGGTCTGACAGAAAGACAGCGCCGCCTGCACCGCTCCGACTGCGGTGCCACTTGACAGAGTGAGGCTGACAGGCAGTCAGGCCCGGCCGCAGGCACCATAGGAAGCTCCGCTTCGCCCGACCCAGGGCTCGGACTCGGGCTAAGCCCCAGAAGACGACGAATTCCGCTCCGCCCGACCCAGGGCTCGGACTCGGGCTAAGCCCCGGAAGACGGCGAACTCCGCTCCGCCCGACCCAGGGCTCAGACTCGGGCTAAGCCCCGGAAGACGGCGAACTCCGCTCCGCCCGACCTAGGGCTCGGACTCAGGCTAAGCCCCGGAAGACGGCGAACTCCGTTCCGCCTGACCCAGGGCTCGGACTTGGGCTCAGCCCCAGAAGACAACGAATTCCGCTCCGCCCGACCCAGGGCTCGGACTTGGGCTCAGCCCCAGAAGACGACGAACTCCGCTTCGCCCGACCCCAGGACTCGAACTCCGCCCTAGCCTCAGCCAACGGCCTCCGCCTTGCCCGACCTAGGGGCTCGGACTCGACCTCGGTCACGGAAGACGGACTCGACCTCGACCTCGGAGGAGCCTTCGCATCGCCCAACCTAGGGCACGGGCCGGCCACGTCAACGGGAGGCGCCATCATTACCCTACTCCAAGCTGACTCAGGCTACGGGGAACAAGACCGGCGTCCCATCTAGCTCGCTCCGCCAGATAGGCAATGATGGCGCCCCGCACGCTCCCTGATGATGGCGGCTCTCGGTCCCCTTACGGAAGCAAGAGGACATCAGCAAGGACTCGACAGCCCCGACAGCTATCCCTCCGCCAGGCTCCAGCGCTCCTCCGACGGCCACGACATCACACAAACCGGGCGCCAAAATCTCTCCGGCCGCCACGATGGCGTGTACTTAGGGCGCTAGCTCTCCTCCGCTAGACACGTAGCACTCTGTTACACCCCCATTGTACACCTGGATCCTCTCCTTACGCCTATAAAAGGAAGGACCAGGGCCCTCTTAGAGAGGGTTGGCCGCACGGGGACGAGGACGAGACAGGCGCTCGTGTAAGGCCGCTCGCTCCCTCTCCCGTGTGGATGCTTGTAACCCCCTACTGCAAGCGCACCCGACCTGGGCGTGGGACGAACACGAAGGCCGCGGGATTTCCACCTCTCTCTCGCCCATCTCCGGCCACCTCACTTCCCCCCTTCGCGCTCGGCCTCGCGCCGACCCATCTGGGCTAGGGCACGCGGCAACATTTCACTCGTCGACTTAGGGACCCCCCGGTCTCAAAACGCCGACAGTTGGCGCGCCAGGTAGGGGCCTGCTGCGTGTTGACGAACAGCTTCCCGTCAAGCTCCAGATGGGCAGTCTCCAGCAACCTCTCCAACCCGGGACGGTGCTCCGTTTCGGGAGTCTTGAGTTCGTGTCCCTCGACGGCAGCTACGACATGATACTCCTTCCACCGCCGTGCGACAGCGACAATGGCGGCCGACAGCCCGCCCGCCGGCGGCGGAATCGACGACGTCTTCCCCGCGTGGTGGAAGAACAACATTCGAGCTCACCCCGTCCTCTCCCCCACCGACGGAGGAGGGGGCGGGGCAACCAAGGCCAAGCAGGAGGCAGCGCCTCGTTGGCTGTCGAGCGAGTCGACGGCGCCAGCGCCCTAACGGGGGGCGCGTCGGGCATCGACCTCGCGTTTGAGACGAGGACGAGCGCCGTCTCCCCGCAACGCGCCGATTCCGGGCAAACGGACGACGCCAGCGCGCTCGCAAAAGGCTTGCTGGATGTCACCCTCGTACCTGAGACGACGGTCCAATCAGTCCCCGACGTGACTTCATCGCCGCCCGTCGACCAAGAGGTACCGACCGAGTCCCATCTCACGCCTTTCAGATTCAGCCTCGAACCGCCAAGCGACCTCGCTTTGGCGGACGCTCTCGTAGAGGCGAGTCCAAACCCTCTGGGGTATCGTGTGCGGTCACCCTGGGACCGGCTGACGGACGTCTCGACCTACGGGCCCTCTGGGTCCGAGGAAGACGACGCGCCCGACTTCTGCTGGGATTTCTCTGGACTTGGCAACCCCAGTGCCATGCGGGACTTTATGACCGCATGCGACTACTGCCTTTCCGACTGTTCCGACGGTAGCCGCAGCCTCGGCGACAAGGACTGCGGCCCAAGCCGCGAATGTTTCCACGTCGATCTAGGGGGTCCCTCCGAAGGCAACCATCTCGGCATGCCGGAGGACGGTGATCTCCCTAGGCCGGTGCCTCGCGTTGACATCCCACGGGAGCTAGTTGTGGTCCCCGTTCCGGCGGGGGGTCACGACCCACAGCTCGAGCAAATCCGCGGGGTGCAGGCCAGGCTCGACGAGGGAGCAGGAGCGCTTGAGCCAATCCGCCGGGACGTCGGGCAGGCATGGGCGGGCCAACCTCCGGCCGGAGAAATATGTCATCTACCCCAGGGCTTCCAGCACCGCATCGCCGATGATGTCAGGGTCAGGCCGCCACTCGCATCCAGTGGGGTCGGCCAGAACCTGGCTGCAGCAGCAATGCTTCTTCATGCGATGCCAGAGCCGTCAACCACCAAGGGGCGGCGAATCCAGGGAGAGCTCAAGAATCTCCTGGAAGGCGCTGAGGTCCGACGGGCTGAGAGCTCCGCCTCCCAAAAGCAGGGGCACCCCTCGGAACATCATGCCGCGACTTCCCGATTCATGTGGGAAGCCTCGGTCCACACCGGGCGCACGCGCAACACAGCGCCTGCGGCCCCAGGACGCCTCGGCAACGAGCACCATCACCGCGACCATCGGGCCCACCTCGACGAGAGGGTGCGCCGAGGCTACCACCCCAGGCGTGGGGGACGCTACGACAGCGGGGAGGATTGGAGTCCCTCGCCCGAACCACCCGGTCCGCAGGCCTTCAGCCGGGCCATACGACGGGCGCCGTTCCTGACCCGGTTCCGACCCCCGACTACTATCACGAAGGACTCGGGGGAGACGAGACCGGAACTGTGGCTCGCGGACTACCGTCTGGCCTGCCAACTGGGTGGAACGGACGATGACAACCTCATCATCCGCAACCTCCCCGTGTTCCTCTCCGACACCGCTCGCGCCTAGTTGGAGCACCTGCCTCCGGGGCAGATCTCCAACTGGGATGACCTAGTCCAAGCTTTCGCCGGCAATTTCCAGGGCACGTACGTGCGCCCCGGGAATTCCTGGGACCTCCGAAGCTACCGACAGCAGCCGGGAGAGTCTCTCCGGGACTACATCCGGCGATTCTCGAAGCAGGGCACCGAGCTGCCCAACATCACCGACTCGGATGTCATCGGCGCGTTCCTCGCCGGCACCATCTGCCGCGACCTGGTGAGCAAGCTGGGTCGCAACACCCCCACCAGGGCGAGCGAGCTGATGGATGTCGCCACCAAGTTCGCCTCCGGCCAGGAGGCGGTCGAGGCTATCTTCCGGAAGGACAAGCAGCCCCAGGGCCGCCCATCGGAAGATGCCCCCGAGGCGTCAACTCAGCGCAGCGCCAAGAAGAAGGGCAAGAAGAAGTCGCAAGCGAAACGCGACGCCGCCGACGCGGACCTTGTCGCCGCCGCCGAGTACAAGAACCCTCAGAAACCCCCCGGAGGTGCCAACCTCTTCGACAAGATGCTCAAGGAGCCGTGCCCCTACCACCAGGGGCCCGTCAAGCACACCCTTGAGGAGTGCGTCATGCTTTGGCGCCACTTCCACAGGGCCGGGCCACCCGCAGAGGGTGGCAGGGCCCGCGACGACGACAAGAAGGAAGATCATCAGGCAGGAGAGTTCCCCGAGGTCCGCGACTGCTTCATGATCTATGGTGGGCAAGCGGCGAACGCCTCGGCTCGGCACCGCAAGCAAGAGCGCCGGGAGGTCTGTTCGGTGAAGGTGGCGGCGCCAGTCTACCTAGACTGGTCCGACAAGCCCATCACCTTCAACCAAGCCGACCACCCCGACCATGTGCCGAGCCCGGGGAAATACCCGCTCGTCGTCGACCCCGTCATCGGCGACGTCAGGCTCACCAAGGTCCTCATGGACGGAGGCAGCAACCTCAACATCATCTACGCCGAGACCCTCGGGCTTCTGCGTATCGATCTGTCCTCGGTCCGGGCGGGCGCTGCGCCTTTCCATGGGATCATCCCCGGGAAGCGCGTCCAGCCCCTCGGACAACTCGATCTTCGCGTCTGCTTCGGAACACCCTCCAACTTCCGAAGGGAGACCCTGACGTTCGAGGTGGTCGGGTTCCGAGGAACCTACCACACGGTACTGGGGAGGCCATGCTACGCGAAGTTCATGGTCGTCCCCAACTACACCTACCTCAAGCTCAAGATGTCGGGCCCCAACGGGGTCATCACCGTCGGCCCCACGTACAAACACGCGTTCGAATGCGACGTTGAGTGCGTGGAGTACGCCGAGGCCCTCGCTGAGTCCGAGGCCCTCATCGCCGACCTAGAGAGCCTCTCTAAGGAGGTGCCAGACGTGAAGCGTCATGCCGGCAACTTCGAGCCAGCGGAGACGGTTAAGTCCGTCCCCCTCGACCCCAGGAGCGACGCCTCCAAGCAGATCCGGATCGATTCCGAGCTCGATCCCAAATAGGAAGCAGTGCTCGTCGACTTTCTCCGCGCGAACGCCGACGTCTTCGCGCGGAGTCCCTCGGACATGCCCGGCATACCGAGGGATGTCGCCGAGCACTCGCTGGACATCCGAGCCGGAGCCCGACCCGTCAAGCAGCCTCTGCGCCGATTCGACGAGGAGAAGCGCAGAGCCATAGGCGAGGAGATCCACAAGCTAATGGCGGCAGGGTTCATCAAAGAGGTATTCCATCCCGAATGCTTGCCAACCCTGTGCTTGTGAGAAAGAAAGGGGGGAAATGGCGGATGTGTGTAGACTACACTGGTCTGAACAAAGCATGTCCGAAGGTTCCCTACCCTCTGCCTCGCATCGATCAAATCGTGGATTCCACTGCTAGGTGCGAAACCCTGTCTTTCCTCGATGCCTACTCAGGGTATCACCAAATCAGGATGAAAGAGTCCGACCAGCTCGCGACTTCTTTCATCACACCCTTCGGCATGTACTGCTATGTCACCATGCCGTTCGGCTTGAGGAATGCGGGCGCGACGTACCAGCGGTGCTTGAACCATGTGTTCGGCGATCACATTGGCCGCACGGTCGAGGCCTACGTCGATGACATCGTAGTCAAGACGAGGAAAGCCTCTGACCTCCTTTCCGACCTTGAAGTGACATTCCGATGTCTCAAGGCGAAAGGCGTCAAGCTCAATCCCGAAAAGTGTGTCTTCAGGGTGCCCCAAGGCATGCTCTTGGGGTTCATCGTCTCCGAGCGGGGCATCAAAGCCAACCCGGAGAAGATCGCAGCCATCACCAGCATGGGGCCCATCAAGGACTTGAAAGGCGTACAGAGGGTCATGGGATGTCTCGCGGCTCTGAGCCGCTTCATCTCACGCCTCGGCGAAAGAGGTCTACCTCTGTACCGCCTCTTAAGGAAGGCCGAGTGTTTCACTTGGACCCCTGAGGCCGAGGAAGCCCTCGGGAACCTGAAGGCGCTCCTCACAAAGGCGCCTATCTTGGTGCCCCCAGCTGCCGGAGAAGCCCTCTTGGTCTACGTCGCCGCGACCACTCAGGTGGTTAGCGCCGCGATTGTGGTCGAGAGGCAAAAAGAGGGGCATGCATTGCCCGTTCAGAGGCCAGTCTACTTCGTCAGCGAGGTACTGTCCGAAACCAAGATCCGCTACCCACAAGTTCAGAAGCTGCTGTACGCGGTGATCCTGACACGGCGGAAGTTGCGACACTACTTCGAGTCTCATCCGGTAACTGTGGTGTCATCCTTCCCCCTGGGGGAGATCATCCATTGCCGAGAGGCCTCGGGTAGGATTGCAAAGTGGGCGGTGGAAATCATGGGCGAAACAATCTCGTTCGCCCCTCGGAAGGCCATCAAATCCTAGGTCTTGGCGGACTTCGTGGCTGAATGGGTCGACACCCAGCTACCAACAGCTCCGATCCAACCGGAGCTCTGGACCATGTTCTTTGACGGGTCGCTGATGAAGACAGGAGCCGACGTAGGCCTACTCTTCATCTCGCCCCTCGGGAAGCACCTACGCTACGTGCTACGCCTCCATTTCCCGGCGTCCAACAATGTAGCTGAGTATGAGGCTCTGGTCAATGGGTTGCGGATTGCCGTCGAGCTAGGGGTCTGACGCCTCGACGCTCGCGGTGACTCGCAGCTCGTCATCGACCAAGTCATGAAGAACTCCCACTGCCGCGACCCGAAGATGGAGGCCTACTTCGATGAGGTTCGGCGCCTGGAAGACAAGTTCTACGGGCTCGAGCTCAACCACATCGCTCGGCGCTACAACGAGACTGCGGACGAGCTGGCTAAAATAGCCTCGGGGCGAACAACGGTTCCCCCGGACGTCTTCTCCTGAGATCTGCATCAACCCTCCGTCAAGATCGACGACACGCCCGAGCCTGAGGCACCCTCGGCCCAGCCCGAGGTACCCTCGGCACAGTCCGAGGCACCCTCGGCTCGGCCCGAGGCACCCTCGGTTCAGCCCGAGGTACCCTCGGCCCCCGAGGGCGAGACGCTGCACGTCGAGGGGGAGCAAAGCGGGGTCACGCCTGATCAAAACTGGCAGACCCCGTACCTGCGATATCTCCACCGAGGAGAGCTACCCCTCGATCGAGTCAAAGCTCGGCGGTTGGCGCGGCGCGCCAAGTCGTTCGTCTTGCTGGGAGAAGGGAAGGAGCTCTACCACCGCAGCCCTTCAGGCATCCTCCAGCGATGCATCTCCACCACCGAAGGTCAGGAACTCCTCCGAGAAATACACTCGGGGGGCTTGCGGCCACCACGCAGCACCTCGAGCCCTTGTCGGAAATGCTTTCCGACAAGGTTTCTACTGGCCAACGGCGGTGGCCGACGCCACTAGAATTGTCCGCGCCTGCGAAGGGTGTCAGTTCTACGCAAGGCAGACCCACCTGCCCGCTCAGGCTCTGCAGACGATACCCATCACCTGGCCTTTTGCTGTGTGGGGTCTGGACCTCGTCGGCCCCTTGCAGAAGGCACCCGGGGGCTACACGCACCTGTTGGTCGCCATCGACAAATTCTCCAAGTGGATCGAGGTCCGACCCCTAAACAGCATCAGGTCCGAGCAGGCGGTGGCGTTCTTCACCAACATCATCCATCGTGTCGGGGTCCCGAACTCCATCATCACCAACAACGGCACCCAGTTCACCGGCAGAAAGTTCCTGGACTTCTGCGAGGATCACCACATCCGGGTGGACTGGGCCGCCGTGGCTCATCCCATGACGAATGGGCAAGTAGAGCGTGCCAACGACATGATTCTACAAGGACTCAAGCCTCGAATTTACAACGACCTCAACAAGTTCGGCAAGCGATGGATGAAGGAACTCCCCTCGGTGGTCTGGAGCCTGAGGACAACACCGAGCCGAGCCACGGGCTTCACGCCGTTCTTTCTAGTCTATGGGGCCGAGGCCATCTTGCCCACAGACCTGGAATACGGTTCCCCGAGGACGAGGGCCTATGCCGACCAAAGCAACCAAGCTAGTCGAGAAGACTCGCTGGACCAGTTGGAACATGCTCGGGACAAGGCCTTACTACACTCGGCGCGGTACCAGCAGTCCATGCGACGCTACCACGCCCGAGGGGTCCGGTCCCGAGACCTCCAGGTGGGCGACCTGGTGCTTCGGCTGCGACAAGGCGCCCGAGGTCGACACAAGCTCACGCCCCCCTGGGAGGGGCCGTTCGTCATCGCCAAAGTTCTGAAGCACAGAACGTACAAGCTGGCCAACAGTCAAGGCGAGGTCTACAACAACGCTTGGAACATCCAACAGCTACGTCGCTTCTACCCTTAAGATGTTTTCAAGTTGTTCATATACCTCGCTCCCACACAAAGTTTAGTCATCAAGGAAGGGTCAGCCTTGCCTCGGCAAAGCCCGACCCTCCCTCGGGGGCTAAAAGGGCGGAACCCTCTCTGCGTCGAAATTTTCCTCGAAAAAAGATCTTTTCTGCCATAATGTCTTTCGTGCTTTTCGACTACTTCGAAAGTGGATCCTGAAAACGATGGAGTACACGTAAGCAGCCAAGGCTGACCGAGCCGAGGGACTCCTACGCCTCCGGGATACGGATACCTCACTCATCACCTTCTGCGATAAGTAACTCACGTTCGAATAAGTGATTCCGCGGACCGAACAAGTCTTCACGTTCGGAAGCCCTTCTGCCGGAGCGATTCTTCGGGCCTTCTCGACTGCGTCGGTGACAGAACCCCATGGACGGGTAAGAGTGCGCGTAAGCGGCAAGGCCGACCGAGCCGAGGGACTCCTACGCCTCCGGGATACGGATACCTCACTCATCACCTTCCGTGAGAAGCAACTCTCGCTCGCACAAACAATTCTGTTACCGACAAAAAAGTCCAGATACTCGAAACAAGAGGAAAGGAGACGCGGCTTTACAACACGGCAAGGGTGTGTTTTGGCCTCGGCGGCCGCAGAAAACACACGCTACAAGATAATCTGATCCTGCAGGCTCGGATCTTGACGGCTAAAGGGAGCAGCAGCACCCTCGGCGTCGACAACACCTTCGGCGAGGTCCGACCTAGCCTCGGACGGCGACGCGGTCCGAGGGTCTCCGCTCTGAAGGACAACGTCATCACCAAGCCCGGGCCATCGCCGCCAGGGGCTTCTCCGAGAATCCGGCCCGAGCAGGCGGCTCGGCCGGTCATCCCGGGGCCTCGGCCGGCTATCCCCCAAGGACATCAGCCCGGCCCGAGGCCTCGGCAGATCAATTCCGGCGTCGGTCCCGCTAACGGACGACCCGGCCAGGCTCCGGCCGACTAGGTCTTCTTTTTGAGCCAACTCTGCCTCTGTTCGCGCTGACACCGCTACCCCTGGCCTCGGCTCATCGAAGAGCGGCCGAGGGGTTCCTTTAACTAAGCAAGGGAAGCCTCGGACAACAAGGCCGACCGAGCCGAGGGACTCCTACGCCTCCGGGATACGGATACCTCACTCGTCACCTTTACACGGGGCGACTCACGCTTGGTGAAGCGGTTCAGACAACCAACAGGCGAGTCTTAGTGCTCGAAAATAAGGAAAAAACATGGCTCCGTGCCGAAATTACATACATGTTCAGGCCTCGACAGCCACAATGAACAAAAACACTGGCATTCAAAGTGCCATTACAAACGGAACTCCGGTTCCACCTCCGCAGGTACGAACAACCCCACTCGATGGGGGGGCCTGCGGAGTAACGGAAGACCGACGAACGGCGTGCCGTCACCCGCTCTGGGTGGCCGAACTGCAGCAGCGATGGCCTCCGGGCGGACGCTGCTGCAACCTTGCCTCGCCTACGCCGACGCTCGAGGGGCGAGGACAAGTACAAAGAGCCGGAGGCCCGAAGCACGGATGGTGACGGTGATCCCGTCGGCAACGGGGACTTCTCGAGCTGCCTCCACCTCGGCACCGACGGCAGGGGCCGTCAGCCCTCCGGCAGATCCCCACTCAGACCCTCCCGGACGAGTGGGGCACCGACCTCCGCATGAAGGCGACGTACTGGTGTAAAGGCAGGACCGCCCCAGAACACGAACGCCGCCCTGGCAGCGCGCGACATCTTGGGCGGTCCTCCCGCGCGCTCGGTGCGACAACCGCCTTCGCGGCAGGAGGGGGCACCGGGAGCCAAGCCGGCGAGTCCAACGCACCGAGGCTGACGACACCCGCCGTCGACCAGCCCCGCGTTGTCGAAGTCCGCCCCTCCCGCAGGGCCAGTGAGCGCCCTCTCCCTCGAACGATGAAGGAGAGGCTGACCCACAAAACCGCGCGGGAGGTAGAGCTCCGGCTCAGCCCGGCCTCCACCCCAGCGAGGATGATGAACACCCTTGAAGCTGAGGGTGGGACCAAGATCGCAGCCCGGCTTGCTTCTCCCCACCCAGGGGCTGGTGGTCACCGTCTTGGGTGACCGTAGGCGGAGGGGTGCAACCGGGCTGCATGATGAAAATCCTTGAAACCGAGCGATGGCCGAAAGGTACCAACTCCCACGGAGTTGCGTTCCCCCAACGACAAGGCGGAAAGATTGCGGGTATCCCCCATCCGGGGGCTTGGAAGGTGGAAAGGCACGATGCATAAGGGAGCGCGAAGACATGGTCGCCTTTCAAGGGGGTCACCCTCCTTTTAAAGGCGACTCTCCCTACTTGCGTCCCCAACCGTCGGGGGCTGAGTCTTCTCCGACACGCTCCAAGGTCCTCCCCCTACGGCGCGGGGGCTGGGTCCCACACGTCATGCAAGCCAGCCCAGAGCAGAAGAAGCCAAACCGCCGCGCGCGGTGCGTGCAACCGCCCAGCGGATTACAAGCGGCTCTCCACTTTTGCCCAGACCAGCGGGCGAAAGGGCGGGCAGCCATGCAGGCGGCATGCAACCGCGCCAAGTGGGCGCACTTCTCCGACTTCCAGCATGCCCAGCATGGAGGCCCAGGCCCACGGGTCATGCAACCGGCGCGCCGGATGCTTCGTGCAAGCAACTGCACCGCCACTTGCGCCACTACCGCGCCTCCTCGACTGCGGAACTGATACCGTGACTCGAGGCAACCCAGCGCACGACCCAGCAGCGCCAGCCTGGCGCGACGGTCAATGCGGCCAAAAATGGGCCGGCAGTAATGGCGGTGGCAGGTGGGCAGGAGCAGCGGTCACGTCGTCAGCCAAGCTTACGTCCCATCCGGGGGCAGCGAGAGAACCCTCTCTCACGGCGTGAAGACGATGCGCCCGTGTTCCGTTCCTCGAACGGCCCGCGCACGCGCAACGGCCGCCCCGCGAACCACTCGCCCCGTCGCATTAACTCCGCGGCGGGACAGGCGGCGCCTCTGGCAGGAGAAGCGAGCGACGCTTCGCCTTCGCCATAATGACTGCGTCAAAAAAGGTACGCCGCGTCGTTCGATTTCGTATCCTTTTCCTTTTTTTCCTCTTTCTCTCTCTTACAACAGGGACCGGGAAAGGGGGATACCCCGAAAAGGATCCTTCCCCGTGAAGGAACCAGGCTCCGAGCCTCCCTACTGATCAGAGGTTCGAAGGCTGGCCCCTCGGAAGGGTTCAACAGCCGCCTCAGAGCACGTGGGCTCCACACCCACTACTGGTCAGAGGTTCGAAGGCCGGCCCCTCGGAAGGGTTCAACGGCCGCCTCAGACTACTCGGGCTCCGCGCCCACTACTGATCAGGGGTTCGAAGGCTGGCCCCTGAAGGGTTCACAGCCGCCTCAGACACAGAGCGAGGGATGACCATGGGTACGTTTGATACATAACCAAGGCTCGGGTTGCGCTCCCGAGGTACCCTAGGACATTTCCGAGACCAGCGGGAACGATCTTGTAACGGAATCCCATCAGAGGGAGGCATCGAGCCCTCGGACCCCGTCGACAGGGGACCGGGACCGGCAGATCACCCGCAAGTATTTTTGGGCGCGCCTCTGGGCCTCTAGCCGACCCCTAGCGAATGGGGCACGGACGTCCGCTCGGATTACCCGCCTGCAGCTCACCGGAGACACCATGTTCGGCGCCCACCGAGGGCAACATGGCGCTTCCCCCCCCCTCCTCCTCCTCCTTGTGGAAAGGCGACGCAGAGGCGTATGTAAAAAAGTCGAGTCTGCCCCTGATTGCCCTCTCGCCCTGTGCAGAGGCTCGGGGGCTGCTCTCGCAAACCCGGCTCCGGCCAAACCGTTGACAGCATCAACATACCAGCCCGAGAACTTGGGACCCGACCGTACACCCGGGCTACGGCCAGCTCGCATGAGGGAACGACCAGACCAGTCGAAGCATTACGCGAGGCATTAAGACCTCGGAGGAGTCAAACCACTCCTCCGAGGCCTCGGGGGCTACACCCGGCGGGTGCGCTCGCGCGCACCCCCCGGAACAAAACGCAACCGAGAAAGGCTGGTCCCATTGCAAAAAAGTGCGACGAAAGCCTCCAAGCGAGTGCTAACACTCCCTTCGAGGCTCGGGGGCTACTGACGGGGACCATAATTAGGGGTACCCTCAAGGCTCCTAATTCTCAGCTGGTAACCCCCATCAGCATAAAGCTGCAAAGGCCTGATGGGAGCGATTAAGTCAGGGATCGGTCCATTCGAGGGACTCGATCACGCCTCGCCCGAGCCTAGCCTCGGACAAGGGCAGCCGACCCCGGAGGATCTCCGCCTCGCCCGAGGCCCCCCTCCAGCGGCGAACATATTTCTGGCTCGCCCGAGGCCATGTCTTCGCCAAGAAGCAACCCTGACCAAATCGCCACGCCGACCGACCAAATCACAGGAGCATTTAATGCAAAGGTGGCCTGACACCTTTATCCTGACGCGCGCCCTTCAGTCGACAGAGCCGAAGTGACCGCCGTCACTTCGCCGCTCCACTGACCGGCCTGACAGAAAGACAGCACCGCCTGCGCCGCTCCGACTGCGGTGCCACTTGACAGAGTGAGGCTGACAGGCAGTCAGGCCCGGCCGCAGGCGCTATAGGAAACTCCGCTCCGCCCGACCCAGGGCTCGGACTCGGGCTAAGCCCTAGAAGACGGCGAACTCCGCTCCGCCCGACCCAGGGCTCGGACTCGGGCTAAGCCCCGGAAGACGACGAACTCCGCTCCGCCCAACCCAGGGCTCGGACTCGGGCTCAGCCCCAGAAGACGACGAACTCTGCTCCGCCCGACCCAGGGCTCGGACTTGGGCTCAGCCCCAGAAGACGACGAACTCTGCTCCGCCCGACACAGGGCTCGGACTTGGGCTCAGCCCCAGAAGACGACGAACTCCGCTCCACCCGACCCAGGGCTCGGACTTGGGCTCAGCCCCAAAAGACGACGAACTCCGCTTCGCCCGACCCCAGGGCTCAGACTCCGCCCTGGCTTCAGCCGACGGTCTCCGCCTCGCCCGACCCAGGGGCTCGGACTCGACCACGGCCACGGAAGACAAACTCGACCTCGACCTCGGAGGAGCCTCCACATCACCCAACCTAGGGCGCGGGCCAACCACGTCAACAGGAGGCGCCATCATTACCCTACCCCGAGCTGACTCAGGCTACGGGGAACAAGACCGGCGTCCCATCTGGCTCGCTCCGCCAGATAGGCAATGATGGCGCCCCGCACGCTCCCTGACGACAGCGGCTCTCGGCCCCCTTACGGAAGCAAGAGGACGTCAGCAAGGACTCAACCGCCCCGATAGCTGTCCTTCCGCCAGGCTCCAGCGCTCCTCCGACGGCCACGACATCACACCAACTGGGTGCCAAAACCTCTCCGGCTGCCACGACGGCGTGTACTTAGGGCACTAGCTCTCCTCCGCTAGACACGTAGCACTCTGCTACACCTCCCATTGTACACCTGGATCCTCTCCTTACGTCTATAAAAGGAAGGACCAGGGCCCTCTTACATGGGGTTGGCCGCGCGGGGACGAGGACGAGACAGGCGCTCGCGTGAGGCCGCTCGCTCCCTCTCCCGCGTGGACGCTTGTAATCCCCTACTGCAAGCGCACCCGACCTGGGCGCGGGACGAACACGAAGGCCGCGGGATTTCCACCTCTCTCACGCCCGTCTCCAGCCACCTTTCTCCCCCCTTCGTGCTCGGCCTCGCGCCGACCCATCTGGGCTGGGGCACGCAGCGACATTTCACTCGTCGGTCCAGGGACCCTCCGGTCTCGAAACGCCGACACAAATTAAAGCCACCGATCTGATTCTAGTGCATTAGGACTTGTGAGAGGATTACTTGTGTTTCTTGTTGCTCTTGTTTGCTTGGCTTGGCTTTCTTTTCTTTCTCACTTCTTACTCTCAAGTGCTTTGTAAGCGAGGCAAGAAACACCAATTGTGTGGTGATCCTTGCGGGGTCTAAGTGACCCGTGATATTAAGGAAGAAGCCTCACTCGGTCTAAGTGGCCGTTTGAGAGAGGGAAATGGTTGAAAGAGACCTAGTCTTTGTGACCACCTCAACGGTAACTAGGTTCTTGGTTGATTTGTTTTCCCCTCTCCCGAACTTAATATTCGTTCTAACGCTAACCCCGGCTTGTAGTGTGTTTAAAATTGTAAATTTCAGTTTCCGCCTATCCACCCCTCTCGGCGAGCTTCTTTTCATGTAACCCCAGTCTTAAAACCATATGATCTGAAAAAAAATCCGCCCTTACATGTTTCAAAAAAAATCAAGTCATATACTTGACACATGGTCAAATTATCGTATTCTCTTTATTGCCAACACACACAAAAAAAAGGGTTAACATTTTTTTATTGGTTTACAACACCATACAAGGGGAAAAAAGAATGGGCAGAGCATGAATGTCATTGCTCTGCTTCCATTTCCATGCTCCTGCCTTGTGCCATTAGATAACCTCCAAACTCATTGGCTCTATACTAGCTACATCCCAATGCAGAGCCGTAAGTGCATCCACGGAATAGCCAACAAAAGGAAGCCGAAAAAAATCCCCAAAAAGATGTTTTGAAAAGGGAAAAAAGAAAAGATAAATGAGAGCTACACTCAAAATCTCGATCCGCGCCCATTTCAGGACTACTAGTCACTCGCGCCATACTGATACTGGGAGTGTGAGGCTGCGAGAAGCGCAGCTCCAATGCCAGAGCCGTCGTTGGCCAGCTTGGCGACCACGGAGGAAGAAGCCTCCTCGCCGAGCAAGTCTGTGAGAGTCGCTTCTACGCAACTGCTGAACTTCTTGTAGTGTTCGTAGAGCCCACCGTCCAAGGCAACTACGGTCCTCGGCATTTTACCGCCACCGCTTGGTACTTTGTCCCGGCCTATCTTCTTCAGGATGCTGTACACGCCTGCGGCGGCCAGGCGTGCTGCACGCTCTGCGACAAGGTCACAGATGTGACGAGTGATGTACCTTACTTCCAGGGAAGTGTCCGCGACCTGAACATGAGAACAAATGTATATGCCGTAAGGGACCGAGAGTCACACTGACTGACTATTTATGAACAACAAGCCAATTTGGCACAGGCAAGCCGTACCCCGACTATGTCCTTCAGTTTAGCTCCAAGAGTTTTGAGGTCATGTGAGGAGTCATGATGCATGGCTGACATATCTGGCGTCCTGTGATACCACAACGAATGTATTCATCGAACATGTACTAATTGATACATAGGTTTCAACTTACTAATAAGCATAAAAAGGGCACAGAAAGAGCTGGTGCCAAAGAAAATGTTAAGCATCACACAAAGATGTTAAGCATCAACATGCCTCAAACCCAATACATGTACCTGTTAATAGACTAACGAGAGTTACAAGGTGACCGTTTGTTTTAGCTCCAGGTAAATACTTTATTAGCCCTGAAATCTAATCTAATATAAAGCTCCCTGAAGCAAGCTGTTTCTAGGCACACATTTTCTCATGCCATCAAGATAGTTATTCAAAAGTAAAATTGCAGCATATCAGAGACCATGTTTATTGCAACCAATTGAAATAAACAGAGTTGACCAAAAAAAATATTGTATCATGTCGCCTTCTTTGGATTACTTACTGATGTGACATCTAACTTAGCCTATTAAAGAGACATAAACAACTTTTCCATACCAACAATGTAGCAAACAAGCTTGAACAGCTGGATGTCCATAGGACAAGAAAGCATACCTCAATATAAATGGCAGCTCCAGCTTAGGTGGAACAACATCCCCAAATAGAGAAGCTTCATGTGCCAACTTCAGTAAAATTCTTCGAACAATCTCTCCGAGATACATACCAGAAATCATTTTCTCGTATATCTGTCAGAAGCCACGCATAAGTTATCCACATATATTCATGCAGTCACCTGAAATGGTAAAGTCAACCGCCAGAGCAACAATACCTGCTCTCCAGGGTTCAAACTTTCAAAGTCCATGGCTTTGTCATATTCTGAAAGAGGAAGTTTGTTGGATTTGAAGCTCCCCCACTCTGTATTAATTACCTAGAGCACCAAGAATAATATTTCATGGTTACACGGTTCTAATGGTGTAAGACCATACGATGGTTTCATACAACTATGTGATCCCTAGTATAAAGAATTCAAGCACTAACCATCTTTCCAGATTTAGGCAGTAACCCAGTCCATTTAGGAATTGCATTTGCATGCTCCACATATGCTGCATTTGTACCAGTGCCCAATATTACAGCTGCAACTACATCGGTATCCATATATCTCCCACCAGCCAATGTGCCCACTGTATCATTGACCTACAAAGCATCAAAATAAACATTGGAGATTTTCAAGAAGACTCCGAAAGAAATGTTTTGCATAATCTAATAGTTTTGGTATTCTATCAACAGATAAAAGGTTCGAAAAACATAGAATGAGGAACTTTACAAATATATTGTGCAAAAAGTTCAATAGTTTAACTGGTAGCTACTTACTAATGCCGTAGCTTTCATATCTAGTCCCTGCCTCTCCATGGCCCTGCTCAACTCAGAAACAACATCTTCACCAACCTGATTCAGGGGCAATCAAATGTACAAATCAAATAACTGTTATTATTATGACAATTGACAAGTAACACAGACATCACCTCAAGGCATACATAATATTCTTAGGGCTTGTTTGGTTAGAAGAGGATTGTAGGGGATTGAGCGGGAAATTAGTCCATTTCCCCCTTATGGCTTGTTTGGTTAGGAGTGAATTTAAATGGATTGGAGGGGATTAAATCCCTTGTTAGTCAAAATTGAATAAAAAGAGATTTAACCCCCTCAATCCCCTATAATCCGAATGCAACCGTACATGCTCTTGATCTCCTCCAATCCCCTTCTAACCAAACAAGCCCTTAGAGCATCTCCAACAACGTGTCCTATAAAAATGCCCTATAATTTAAAAACGAGTATATTTTATATGGTTTACGGCACCAATAAAATATTCTGCTCCAACAGTAAAACCCTAATTATAGATTATAGGGCAGCACACTAGGATGTAGTATATTTGAAGCACTTGAGAGGGTGCCTATATGTTTTTGACAAAATTTTACAAAATGAAGCACTGTTGGAGTAGTTTTTCCTGTTTAGAGCCCTATATTTCAATTTGAGGCACTAGTTTGAGGCATTGTTGGAGATGCTCTTAGAGTCTCATAAATGTCCTTCCAGTCTAAACTTAATCTACTTCCAGACAAACAATTCTGTTTGATCATTAATCCATGAGGTGGAAAATGAACAGAGACAATTTGGTAAGTTTGTTTAAAGGTAAGAAAATTAGAATGAAATCACATTTACAAAAGCACATCAATTAAAGTTCAAATTGACATAGGCACATAGCTACTACAAAATATCAGAGTCACTACTCTATACTAAACTAAACTCTATACTAGAAAAAATCTAGGAGAAACTACATATCATTTCTTTGCAAAAGGAAATGTGGTCAGGACATCAGCTGGTACAACCTGGTGCTACTTAATGGTACATAGGTACCCCTCAAATTGGGTTTATGAAGGAAATATCGAAGATAAATTCATGTACTATTAAGAAACTCCACTTTTAGGGTAATTAAAAAATTCCACTTTTTTAGGCAATAAGAAATTACACATTGATCCCACCTTAGGGCTTGTTTGTTTTACTCTCAACACATGTGGATTGGGTGGAATTGAGTGAGTTTAAATCCCAAACAAGTCAAAATCTTTCATAATTTTTTTCAGTCCCATCCTATCCACATGGGATACGAATAACCAAATAAGGCCTTACTGAACTATAGGAAGGTATTCAATAGATCGAATTAGGTAAAATTGTTTCAATTTTTTACCGTGCCATTGATGGAAAAGCCCTTTGTCCACTTGATGAGTGTTCCTGATGATATTGATGTTTGGTTCACCGGGAAGGAAAAAGTGAAACCAAGTTCTCTCTGCCTACCCTCTGGGAGTTGGAAATCTTCACCTTCAGTACCGACAAATTTAGCCAATGCAGCAGCAATGAAATCAAATAGTTCCTGTATCAATAATTCAAGATACATAAGACAAACAGTGTTGAAAACGCACAACTTCAAGAAACTAAAATTAGAACAGCAAGTACTCACCATGGAAGTCCCGACCATCAAATGTGGTGGAATGGAAACCTCCTCATACTGTTGTTTGACAACACGTTTCTCCTTTCCTCCTAGCTGGACTCGCAGCACACGGAAGTTGGTCCCTCCAAGATCCAGTGCATAAAACAGCCCATGTTCATCTCTGCAGAAGCAAAACCCATATGTGGATAAATGAAGTGCAGCACAAGTGTTAGAGTTAACATTCCACGCTGAAGAGTGGATTGCCTTAACAAACTGGTGGTGATAGAACCACTAGAGCAACTCCAAGAGCCTCTTTATATCCTTCCGTAATGGTAGGAATAGAGATTTTGGTTGGGAAAAAAACCCAACAGGTCTTCAATTAGATATCTAAATATTGTCATCATCTATTCCTGGTTACTCACTGGCCAAAGATGGAGAGCAAGGATGGCTCTCCAAAGTGGGTACAAAATATAGAGAAACTGTTAGAAGATGAAAGGATATAGAGAGCGGCTTTTATTCAAATGGCTCTCCGAATGAGGATTTAGAGAATGAAATTAAAAAGTCTCTTGGTGATGCTCTTATATTTAATAGCACCTATTTTTCTGGAGTTGACTGACAATTTTTAACTGCAATGCTTCTTGAGACCATAGTGATTTTACCAATTTATTGCACCAGATAAGCTCAATTAGTAGATATAATAAATGTACAAACTGCTAAAACAAACCATAAGTCCCGGAACAACACATTGACATTTGAACAGAAGCAATATAGATAGAGTGCTACCAAATCTAATATCTATAGTAGAGCCTACTTGGATTGGAGGGTGCCTAGACTCCGGAGCTGCCTATGCTCACTGATTCATATAGTCCTACAAATATCGGGACGTAACAATCCACAGTTTGGCCCATGGCCATGGGAGAGAATCGCTTAATCATGACAAGGACAAGCGCAGCCATACCGTAAAAATCACAATCAGATCTCTACCTGATTTGCCAATAAAAAGGTTTCGCCAAGCTTACGCGATCAAGGACACGCTTTTGAGTCCAGATCACGTCCGTATGTGCCTTTTTTTTCTTTCCCACGAGAAGCCGGCATGTCTCGGATCACAAAGCTCACGCGGCCCAGATCACAATCAGTCAATCACACCCTGGAACTGGAACTGGAAGGGAAAAAGAAAAAGAAAGGAAAAGGGGATGCAAGATCAGACAGGGAGCGGGGAGCCGTTTACCCGGTGGGGAGGCTGTCGACGTAGCTAATGAGCATCTTGAGCTGCGCGTGGATGTCCCCGCGCAGGCCGCGCTCCATCTCGGCGACCATGGCGTCCGCGATGCTCCGCAGCAGCGCCGTGGGCGTGGCGAGGCTGCTCTCGACCTCCTCGATCACGGCGGCCGCGCGCCTCCTCCTCTCCGCCTCCGCGGACCCCAGGAGGTCGGCGTCTCGCTTACGCCGGCGGCGCTCCAGCACCACCGCCACCCCGACCGCCGCACACGCCACGACCGCCGCGCCCACCACCACGGCCTTCACCATCGCCGCCGATCCTGGCCCCTACCTCGCGCCCCCCGGCCTTCGAGCGGGTCGATCCGAACGCCGCACGCGTTCCGCGCTCTGGATCCGAGGCCAAGGCCAACGCCAACGAACCAATTCTTCCCTCCCCGTGCGCGTAGGAGAAGAGGGAGACGGGAGGCAGCCACTGGCACCGGCGTTTTAACCGGTGGCCAACCACCCCTCGTCTTTCCAGAAATCACGGGTCCACCCTCGGTTTCGGACGGCCACGATCTGCTTCGCGTCAAGGGGCAAGGGCGGGCTGGATCGGAGCGTGAGGTGGACGTGGACGGATCTGGGGGGGTTTGTCTCGTAATATGGCTTCCGGGACAAGAGCATGTTTGGATATATGCGATAATTTCCGGATCGGTATGAGATTAGTTGCAGGATGGAAATAGATAAGCGATTGCGATCATCGTGGTAGCCATTTGACACCGACAGGTGTTGAGGTGACAGACACCTACCATCTCGGGACCACCTTGCAGTGAGGTAACGGAATTGAAAGCGAGAGTCTCATCCCAGTATCCCACGTGGACGGCCGGGTCGCGGGCCTGTTGGAGATTCGTGTACGGTAAGCCGTCCGCGCGCGGTTGCAAGGTCAACTGTCAGCCAGCAACTGTGTCCCCGCTGCACGAATAGCTCTTCAACGATGGCTCAGGCCAAACACCACCGACACCTGGGCCCGTGGGCCGTGCAAGCCATAGATAGATACGGTGGATACATGTTGGTGAATGATCTACTCCATAAAACATTTGCGGTGGCACGAATGCAGTGCCTGTTTCTGTGCCGAAAAAGGGTCAAAGATATATGAACATGGATACATGAAGGATCTTTACTTTGGTCGAGCCCAAATGTTTGATGTTTCTATAGTTACTTGCATTACTAATAATAGATCAATTAATTTCCACAACCCGAACAAAAGGGATGCACTCCATCTATTTTTCCACATGCCCTTGTTGGTTGGAACTATGTTAATACTCAACTCATCAAATATCTCCAACGGTGCCTAATTTAATGATTTTTTATCAAAAGAAATAGGGCGGACGCCCAAATATACAACACTCTGAATCAGTGTCATATTCTTGTTTTATAAATCATCCTCAATCTTTTCTCTTCTAGTAATCCAATTTATTTCATAAAATACATTATTTAGGGTTTAACTGTTGCAGCACAATTTGTTTTTAGTGATCTAAACATTTTAAATGATGTAGTATTTTGATTTTTGCATACTATTTTGATACATTTTGTTGGAGATGCTCTAGGTGTAATCAAACTCTAATTATAGATTTTTAATATTAATGATCACGTAACTATAGGAATAATGAGATTTCTCGAGTTAAGAATATATTAAATAAAAAGATAATACATAAGTTGGCGGAGCCCCCAATAAATAAAGACGCGACAATCAACACAAATGCGTTTAAATTCATTTCATATTTAAAATTTGAGTAAAGAACATTGCATTGTAAAGAGGATGCATATGATGAGAACATCACTCCCATACAAATAACACATGGGCCGACAATACGAGCACATCATGCATGACAGATAAATCTCCAGGTTTATTCTTACCTAGTCAGTTGTATTTTGGATCTTATGTTTTGTGTCATAGATGTTTTGATGATTACAAACCTTGGAAAGGACCATCAAGGACTTGAGAAATGTCAAGTTGTCAAAGAAGGAGAAGGTAGGATGTTCACAATAAGAGAAAGCCAAGTCCGACTCAACTTCGTCTTCATCTCGAAGTCCAGGACCAGTCTGCACTAACGGACGCCCAAGATGCATCTGAACTCCGATTAGGTTGTGCTTTATATGGATGGAAAGATAAAGAGATAAGATTTCAACCCCAACTGGAACCACCTTAAAATTCATCTGGAGTCAACAGAAATCGTCGAAACAAGTCAGCGTTTAGATTATATTTTGGTGTTGCGACACCGTCTGTTGGGCCGTTGGGTCGTGTATCGTGTTGGAGCCCATTAGGGGTACCTCCAGGGGTTGTGCACGCCCCTAACCTCTATTTTAACAGCAAACGCCGTCATGTTAGGGTTTGAGTTTTGTTTATATTATTCTGTCATCGAACAATTTCGTCGTCATCGTCTTGTGAGACCCCATCTTGTAATCAACACAGTTTTGTTGTGTTCTTCCTGTTATTGCTGGTTTTCTTGATTACGCTTGCAGGGGTAAGCCTTCGTGGCGAGGTCACTCATGTGTTATAGGTGACAACCAACGAAGCAGTGGTGTAGTGATTGCGAGAGCCGATCGTTCGGAGCCTTGGATCATCAGCGTCGAGATCTCCACCCAATCAAATTATCGTAACTCACGGAACTCTTGTTCTTAACGGAACTCTTGGTCAATTTTATAATTAGTGTACATATGTATCTGATTCGTCTCTTTTGCTTAACGGAACTCTTGTTTACTATAAGAATAAGATGTGTGTTCTAATGGTTAGGTATGTAAATGTGGAGCCAACAATTGTGGTTCCAACCCTTATTTTGCACAATATTAGGTTAACAGAGAAATATATGCGCGTGCGAACTAGTAGTACATATGATATGACATTATTGAAATAACGCTACGAAACTCTCCATGCTATGAAACTCTCCATTAAGATTCGACCTAACTTGACCTTATTAAAAATACGCGTGTAATAGATATACAGGTGTAGCAGAAGGGCCTCTAGCGTAATAGTTAAGGATTTCGAGTAGCACGAGGTCTCGGGTTCAATCCCTCCTTGTGGGCAAATGCACGCCAGCCTCCGAATAGGCTGTTGCAGAGTGGACGTTACGAACTAATGGCCTGCTACTGATGAGTGTCAGGGTTCAGGTATTTTCTTGGTGGCATCATATGGTCTCGGTCTTTGTTAATATAATATCAAGAGGACGGTCTTTTTTCCTCACGGCCGAGTTATAGATACATGTTTGCAAAAAAGTGTGATGAAATTAAGCATTATTGCTTCTCCTAAATTTGTTTGTGGGGGCGATAGAGACTGTGGGCCATATAGTTGTTTGCTTATTTTGAATGGCCAATTAAAGAAATGGTTGGTGTTTTAAGTGGGCTTACGGGCTGCAGGCTGCAGCCGCAGCCACAGGCCCACACCGTGCGCGCTGCGCAGGGCCAGGGCTACACGCCGCACACCCACACCACGCATTGTTCCTTCGATTAGATGCTCACACATATATTGTTACAGCTTTTTATTTATTATGTTAGATAAATATTCTTTAAATAAGATAGTTGTTGAAACACGTTTATGCAGTTTAGCCCGGCTCAGCCTATTGTGCACTGGTTCGTTCCTTCATGCGGCGCGCCACCGATGCAGCAGCAGCAGCGCACGTCTGCACTGCAGCAGTGCCGCTGCAGCACTGCGCTTTCATAACGGAAATGGATAGCCTGCCCGGTGCAGGGTGGCCTCCCGGAGCTGCGCTTGTCAGGTCCCGGGTTGACGAAACTGAACGCGGCGCACTCCAAATGTCCCAACAGTCGCGGCAGGTCTAGCTCTAGCACTCCATTTCTGCTTCAACCGAGCCGAGAACACAACGCAGCAACGGGACCGGGGCCACAGGACAGGAGAGCGAGCGGCAGCTGTCCGTCAGCGGGAGTCTGTGCAGTGCAGAACCGATGGAAGGAATCGAAATCGAAATCGAAGCAAGCGGGACCAGGCACAGGCAGGAGCAATGCAAGACCGGATCAGCGTTCGGCCTGCCTGCCTGCCTGCCTCGGCCTTCCTTTATGGCCCGCAGCACGGCACGGACGGGGCAGAGATCTCGTACTAGCTAGCATTAGCCACAGATGGATCGCCCGTACTAGCCCTTTTTGATCGCGCCTTGCCTTCTTCAGTTCTTGTCCTCGAATCCCACATTACTCTGTCTCTACCGTGATGCCGCTATCGCTTTTGGCTCTCGGCTCGGCTAGCCGTAGGATCAATCGATCAATTCGGGGCTCCGTACGTACTGCCTGCCCGTACTAGCCTTTTTTATCGCGCCTTCTTCAGTTCATGGCGAACTGCTTCTGCTGCTGCCATGGATGCCGAGTGAAATGTCCGTCCCTGTCTGTCACCGGCGAGAACTGAGAAGCGAAACCGAAAGCGGCAGGGGCGACTGAGGAGGAAGAACGAAGCTGCCGTGACGCGGATCAGAACAGTGCCTCCTGCTCCTGCTCCGGCGACCGGACCGGAGCCGATACCGGAGAGAAAGGTGCCTGTGCCGGATTTCATTCGATCGGCGTCGTGGCCTCCCAGAAAGAAAAAAAACCATTTCATTTGCCGGGCGGATCGGATCTTGGCGCGGGCTCTTGGCCGGACGCGGCCGCGCCATCCAGCCAGCCAGCCAGCCGCCAAAAGCCGCGCGCCTCGCGGGGACGAGGCTTTTGAGGTGCGAATGATTGCTGGTTCGTCCAGCCGCCTCGTGCCGCGCGTGTTTTGAGCCCTGTTCTGTTCTGTTCCGGTCCCGGGCGGCTGCTAGCCTTGTTGCCTTGCTGGCTGCTACAGTGGGTTTCCTCTGCTCGTCTCGATCGGTCGGATCGAAGGTCGTTGGCTCGTGAAAAGGGCTTTCTTCCCCACCGGTCACCAGCCTTTTCCCCCCTTCCCTACCACTACTACTAGTACTACTATTCCGTTCCTCTCACGGCGTCTCCTGCTGCCCTGAGCACTGCCCCTCTCTGTGGTTCCCTGCTGCCACTACTACCCACTCCTCCTCCTCCTCTCCCTTGGCGCTACGCTTCTACTTTAAACTCTGCCTGCCTCTGCGCCGAGACCTTTCCTGCCCTTTTGGCCTCTCTCTGTTCTGTTCACTCCCCATGCTTCTTGGCCCGCAGGCCTCTGGAAAAAGCTTCTGCCCTTTTTTCCTTCCGGTGAACTAGTTAGTGAAGCTTCTTTTCTCGCTCTGTTCCTAAAGTTCCAAGTTCCTCGTCGGCCTGTGTGTTCCTGCCCTTGTATTGTATCTCAGATTGCAAGCCAGACCCTTTCGTTTCAAAAATCCTGTTTCCATAAAGCTGCAGCCCTTTTTGCTTCGACCAAGGGGCTTCCGGTCCTCTGCATCCGCACGGCACCGGCACCGGCACCGTGTGTTAGCTTTCAGGAAATCCCGAGCTGATCTCCGCGAGTTCCCATTCCCACGCTGTAGCTGTAGCTTGTAGTAGGGCTCTGTAGCCCTGCCCTGCCCAACCCAACGCTTGCATCGCAGCCGTTCCTGAAGCAGTGCAGCTCTACGAAAACCACGCCATGGGCCGCGCGATGAGGTGGCTCAAGAAGGTGCTCGCCGGCAGCAAGCACCAAGGGGACAGGGATCGCAAGGCGCAAAACGCCGCGTGCGCCGCCTTGCCGCCCGCGGAGAAGAGGCGGTGGAGCTTCGCCAAGCCGAGGAACAGCGTGGCTGACGGCGGCGCCCGGCGGCCCTCCGTCGCCGCCGGGGAGCTGTCGCAGGTGCGCCCGTGCAGCTGCGGCCAGGAGCGCGTGGCCGCCGCCGCCGTCGTCATCCAGAAGGCCTTCAGAGGATACTTGGTAAGTTGGTAGCCGAAACGCCTTCGTTCTTTCCTTGTGTTGGTGGTGATTCATTACCGCAGTGCATTTTTGTTTCCTTCACAAAAAAATGCACTGCTCAACCGAACGAAGGTTTAGTGGGTTTGGCCATTCGTTTGCTTTCTGTCGGTCCAAGAAACGAACGGATGAGTGAACAAGTAAGTGGGCATGAACTTGGCAGATTCTTCTGCGTTCGCATTGGACAGGAGATTTGACCTCACTCACTGCCCTCGATCCATGGCTGGTCGCTGCTGCTGTTCCTCTCCGCCGAGTCGACTCGTTTCGTTTGTTTAATTAATCCCTACTACTATAGAATAGATTATTATTCCGCCGATATTTTTGTTTATTGCTAGAGTGTGCTTCGTGAACTGCGCGGCGTGACGCACCTAGCCGTCACTCATCCCAGCCCAATTCTTTTCGGTTTCCGATGCGACCTGCAGCGTTAAATTTTTTTTTTTTTGAATTTTTTCGTGCAACGCAGGCTCGGAAGGCGCTCCGCGCTCTCAGGTCGCTGGTGAAGCTGCAGGCTCTGGTGCGTGGGTACCTGGCGAGGAAGCGGACCGCCATGACGCTGCGCAGGCTGCAGGCGCTCATGAGGCTCCAGGCGTCATCCCGGAGATCCGTCGAACAAGTGAGGGCTACTAATACCAGTCACATTTTAAAGCATGAATGAAAACGGATTTGTTTGTTTATATCTGACTCCGTTTGAAACATACTACTTGTTTGCGCTTGCGCTCAAAGGAGCGGATCGCCGCGCGGGTGAAGCCACTGGCCCTGCCCGCGGCGCACCGGCGGCGGCTGTCCGACGGCGGGGACGACCGCAGCCCGAGGATCGTGGAGATGGACACGTGCCAGCTCCGCTGCCGGTCGTCCCGGATCACGACGAGCCGCTACTTCCACGAGCCGGCGTGGTGCCTCCTGCAGGGGCCAGAGCAGGTCGAGCCTGCGCACCCGAAGACGACGCACAACACGCCCCGCCTCGGCGCGTTCCCGGGGTACCTCGGCTCCCCGGCGAAGCCGCGCGCGGCCGCGTGCCGGGACGCCGGGAGCAGCCCGCGGTACATGGCGGACACGGCCTCGTCCACGGCGCGCGCCCGGTTGCAGAGCGCGCCCAGGCAGCACGCAGGGCGAGAGCAGGCGACGAGGCCCAGCGTTGGCCGCAGCGCGAGCGGGCCGAGGAAGCAGCAGGACAGCTTCAGCTTCCAGAGCTCCGAGGCCAGCCGCGTGGAGGTGGAGGGCTCGGAGCTGAGCGACGAGGTCACCAGAGACTACTACCTGGACCGTCTCTGGTGATTCCGACCGCGCCCGAATGCATGCACACCCCCGTCGCCAGGAGGAGGAAGGTTAACAAATCAAATCAGTACATACCAGTAGTACCACTATTAGGATCAAACAAGGTCTAGTCGTCTGATCATGCATGGTGAAATGTCATGATATCGTGCTAGCTAGTTCGTTCGACTACTAATCTCTACTGCCAGCCATGGAGCTCAAGTACCCAGAGGTTGTACGGTATCGTCATAGAGAAGGAAATAAATTAAATTGTGTACTATACGTACACTTCTACTACTACATGTCACATTTTTTTTTCAAAAAAAAAGGAAAAAGAAATAAAACAAGGACAAAAGTGCTTAAAGCATCAATGCCGATCGATTCGTAGAATCTGATATCATCGACGTCACTCGTGGCTAGTACTAGGATGGAATCTGATAGTATAGTACTGGATTGGCACGCGGGAAAGAAAGGAGGCAGCAGATCCTTTGAAGTAGTAATAATAATAAAGGCAGACGAGTGTTGTGGTTTTCTGGTACACTCGTCCTTCTCCCATGCACCTTTCATTGCGCTATGGATGGCAGGTCGCATAAATGTTGCCGTGCCAGGTGCAACTTTTGTATTTGTGTACCAAGCGCGGCTGTTGAGCGTTGACATGACATAGCCTGTTTTGGCTGCCTGTTGCGACTGCGAGAGCTCGCAAGGAATTCATTGCCTCTGGATGTCCAGTTCACTACCCGAGCAGCCGCTACGGTACTCGGTACTGTACGTATCCGGAGTGTACCAACGCTGGATATGTGATAGACGAACGCTACTCCAGATTGGTGCGAGCGAAGCCGCGTGATTCCAGCGTCTGGACACCCGAAACGACAGTATACCACGCTGCATAGCGAAGTTTTTTTTCTTCTTTTTTTTATCTCTGCTGCCTGAGCCAAGCTAGCTGTCTCACCGGTGCCTCTGATCTGAGGCCGTTGGAATGACGCGTGGATTCGACGACGCCGGGGCACGGGCACGGGCACGGGCACGTGACGCGGCCGAAGACCCGGCCGTCGTATCGCAGACGCGCGCGGACGACACCACATGACCCGCCTGCAGGCTGTCGATCTTGTTTGAGCCCACGGCGTGGCGTGACTCGGAGGAGGAGGCGTCGGAGTTGGGATTTGTTTGCGTCTGTGCATGCTGCTCGATCTGGATGGATCCTGCAGTGCCCTCGACAGGCCGGCGTGGCCCGATCTGCCTGCGCCTGTGCAGGCGTACGTTCTGCCGCGCTGTAAAACGTGTACGCGAGCTCTTGGCGACTGTCAGTGAGCGGTCCCAGTCCCACGTCAAATACAGCGGCGAAGTGGGGCCGCGGCTGCCGGTCTCGTTCAGGGCTTCAGGCGCGACCTAGGCGCTGGATGATTCAGACATAGCCTACCAGTCTATATTTTATTTGTGTTGGACTGATAAAGGAACCGCCGCCCCTATAAAAAATGTGATAAATTGGACAAACTTTCAAAATCTGATTCTTAAACTAAAATCGAGTCAGAGTCTCTCTCTATCTTTTTTCACGGTAAAGCTCGTGCCCTGATCGGGACATAAATCGACTTATGGTTATGGCCCTCAGTCACAAGAAGCGCTATATTACCGGTAGAGATGGCCAAATGGGCGGCACGGCACGGCCCGGCCCGGGCACGGCCAGGCACGGCACGGTTAGGGCACGGCCCGTTTGGCCCGTTTAATAGCCGTGCCGTGCCGGCACGGCACTAGTGCCTAAGGCCAGGCCCAAGCACGGCACTAAGCCTGCTTAGCCGTGCCGTGCCGGCCCGTTTAGCCCGTTTAGCCCATATAGCCCGTTTAGCACTATACCACTGAATTTTAGTCAGATATTCACAAACACAGTTAAAACATACTAAAATAGCTAATATTGAACTGTTTAGTGCAATGGCTGACTCATTAAAAACCTATTTAGGTAAAAACTCACCCTTGTGAGAAAACCCTAGATAAGAAAAAAGAGTACAACACACAGCTAACTAGTCGTGCTTGGATCTAATCATGCATAATCGTGCCTAACCGTGCCTAGAGGCTAATCGTGCCGTACCCGTGCCGGCCCAGCGTGCCTGATGCTCGGCCCAGGCACGGCACTACCTATCGGGCCGTGCCGGCACGGGCCCGACACTAGCCGTGCCGTGCCGTGCCCAGGCACTACGGGCCGTGCCGTGCTTCGGGCTGGCCCGTTTAGCCCGGCCCGGCTGGCCATCTATAATTACCGGTGACTATGGGCCAGCAAAAAAAACAACGCTTTTGCCTTCGCTTAACCCAAGTTGCCACAGTTCCGAAGGACCCAGTCCCTTTTAGGCCATTTTCGTTTGATCCCAAAACCATAGAGATTGAGGGGATTGAAAGGGATTGGAGAGAATTTTTACTTGTAGAGGATTTAATCCCCCTCAATCCTTATGGTTTGGCACAAAACGAACAGGGCCTTACGCTTTTTTAGCATGTGTTTGGTTTCGGAACGATATTGGGTCGGAGCCGACCTATTTTTCTAGGTTGGATCGGACTCGTTTCTTGTTTGGTTTCAGTGACAGGTTCAACCTAATTTCTTGTTTGATTACATGGTTAAAGTGGGTTAGAGCTGCACCATCTCTTGTTTGTTTCGTGATGAAGGATGAACTGAATACGGTCACCTTCCTGATCATATTACCACACTTAGAATGATACCTTCAATTCAATAAGATGACATTATTCAAAATAAATGAAACTAACACTATTTAAATATTTGAGTAATCCATAAGCATAAGATATAAATAAATTAAAACCATTATTGACTAAGTCGTAATTTTTTAGTGACGAGGTCTCAATGTTACATTTTAGTCATAATTAAAGGAACATCCAAACAACATCAAGATACATTTAGTGAATTTGTAACATTTGCCATCACTAACATGCTTGTCTAGGCGATGACGAACACTGACCTTTACATGTTCGATGACAGCACTAGGCTCGCGGGTTGTGCCTACTAGAGAACATACATGTCGGCGTTTCGAGACCGGGGGTACCGACGAGTGAAATGTCGTCGCGTGCCCCAACCCAGATGGGTCGGCGCGAGACGGAGCGCGAAGGGGGCAAAAGGCAGTCGAAGAGAGAGAGAGTGGAAATCCCGTGGCCTTCGTGTTTGTCCCGCGCCCAGGTCGGGTGCGCTTGCAGTAGGGGGTTACAAGCATCCACGTGGGAGAGGGAGCGAGCGGCCTCACGCGAGCGCCTGTCCCGTCCTCTTCCCCGCACGGCCAACCCTCTGTAAGAGGGCCCTGGTCCTTCCTTTTATAGGCGCAAGGAGAGGATCCAGGTGTACAATGGGGGTGTAGCAGAGTGCTAACGTGTCTAGCGGAGGAGAGCTAGCGCCCTAAGTACATGCCATCGTGGCAGCCGGAGAGGTTTTGGCACCCAGTTCGTGTGGTGTCGTGGCCGTCGGAGGAGCGCTGGAGCCTGGCGGAAAGATAGCTGTCGGGGCTGTTGAGTCCTTGCTGACGTCCTCTTGCTTCCGTAAGGGGGCTGAGAGCCGCCGTCGTCATAGAGCGTGCGGGGTGCCATCATTACTTGTCTGGCGGAGCGAGCCAGATGGGACGCCGGTCTTGTTCCCCGTAGCCTGAGTCAGCTTGGGGTAGGGTAATGATGGCGCCTCCTGTTGACGTGGTCGGTCCGCGCCCTAGGTTGGGCGATGTGGAGGCTCCTCCTAGGTCGAGGTCGAGTTTGTCTTCCGTGGTCGAGGTCGAGTCCGAGCCCCTGGGTCGGGCGAGGCAGAGACCGTCGGCTGAAGCCGGGGCTAAGTCCGAGCCCTGGGGTCGGGCGAAGCGGAGTTCGTCGTCTTCCGGGGCTGAGCCCGAGTCCGAGCCCTGGGGTCGGTGAAGCGTCCCGATCCTTTGGGACTCAAATGTGATACAATTACTAGTCCCAGGAGGCTAGTAACCACATTCATTACTTCAAATAGTTACAGAGTCTGAATAATGTTATTACAATACCGGGGATACAAGCTCGAAAGTGAGCCGAGAAAACATAAAGCGCAGTGGAAGATAAAATAGCCCAAGCCACAGGCAGAACTGGGTGAAGACACAGCCCCATCAATCAAGCATAGCAAAAAAGAAATCTTCAGCTGCTGAAAAACATAAATAAATCTGGGTGAATACACTAGGTATTCCGCAAGCCCACCCGACTCCCGTAAAGAGAAAGTGACCTATAATGTACATGCTTTATATGGTGGAGTTGAAGTCACTCATACTTTTTCAGAGAAAGGCAGTACTCAATGATTAGGGTTTTCCCAAGACAATAGAAGTAACACTTGCTTAACTACCACTGAGCTTCCCGCTCCCGTGGTACTACTTTCTTTTCAGAACATACACACACATTTCCCTGTTCCCAGTTGTAGTAGAAACACTAATTGTCATACCATACCAGACTCGTCCATACCAGTGGACACGGACTATTCGAATAGGTTTAGACTCTACGCAGAGGGGTACACTTTACCCACTAGTCCAGCTCTGCGATCTCATGGCCAATGAGACCCGAATCCAAAACTCTTTCCTTCCTTGTACGTCCGAACCTTAACGGTTATACCGGAAGGAGTCAGGCCACCGCCATGTCCAAACCGGACAAAACATTCCCCCTCCTTATCCTCCCGGTGCTACCCCAGCCTTTCATAACCCTGGGGTTGGACCGTACGAGTTCAGATTGAGTGGCTGCCCACACAGCCTCGAGTGGTTGTACTTTTGAGAGTACAGGTAATGAAAGATGACAAACTGGTCCTTATATGAGAGGACGATCCTTCTGCTCACGCCTAAACCAGCTGAGCCAACATCTTAGGCCCTCCCCTAAACCAGGGAGTCCCTGATCATCCAACTTCACCAGGTGATGAGGGTGAATACCCTTCATCGCACTCTTTTGGAAAACATTTCACTTATACCCCTTTTACTTGTCCCATATCTTTTAATCGAAGTAATAGTTAATGCGGGCTCTCTCATGCTTACCATGCAATTCGATTCCCATCCCATAATCCAGGCTTAGGCAGTGGTAGAGAGAGATAGGTAAATAATGCATCAAGGGAAAGATGGACTTGCCTTCGTCGAAGCTTTCCTGGCACAAGAGGTTAATCTCGGAGGGGTCGGGTTCTTGCCCTTCTTCCGGAGCTAAGAGTTCCGGAGGATCGGATCCCTCTTCCGCTAATTAAACAAGACAATAACAATACATCAAACATAGTGACCTTTGTGGGGTGTGCAAATTATTATACTTTATTATTTTTGTGCCCTAATAATTTTTTTAGACAATTTTTGGTGCATAAAATATTAGTATCTAAATATATATGTGAAAATGAGAAAGGAAAATAGGAAAAAGAAAAAGAAAAGGGATTCTCCATCTAACCGGACCGGGGGGGAAATTTTGGCCCACATAGCGTGCGGGCGCGGGTGCGCTTTGCGGCCCAAACGGCCCAGCAGCGAGGGAACGGCGGAGGGGACGGCGCCGTAGCGCGGGCCCACCGGCCAGAGAGAGAGGGGGGCTGACGGCGCTACTGGTAACGGAGGGGAAGGGGGCTCGACCGGGCCGGTCGGCGGCGAGCTCCGCGGCGGTTCTCCGCCATCGGTCCGGTCCTCTGGCGGGGAAGGGGTGGCGAAGCACGGGCGGTTGGAGTGGGTCACGATGGTGGGGCGAATTTGGCCTGCGGGGGCCTATGGCGGCCGACCCACGGCGCAGTGGCGCCGGTGAGGTTTCCGGCCACGACAGGGGAGGCAAAGTGGTGCCTAGTGATCGCGAGTGTATGGCGGAGCTTCGGCCATAGCTTAATTGAACAGAGAGACGCTAGAGAGGGGGAAGGGGGCTCACCGGAGCAAGGTAGGGGCACGGCGGCGCTTGCTTGAACCGCTCGGGGAGGAGGGCAGCGAGGATGGCTGGTGTTGTGTGGCGAAGACGGGGCTCGAGCGGGCCCTTTTATAGGCGCTCGGGGGAGGGAGGGGGATGGGGGAGACGGCGAGCACCGGCGAGCTCGCCATGGGTACGGGAATGGCGCTAACGCCGATTGGGACGGCTCGGGCAGGCTGTGGGGGTGAGAGGTCGGCTCAAGCACAGTGGCGGGGTTGTCGCGGAGGCGGGCGAGCATTAATGGCGAGGCGACGAGGCGAGGGGCGCTCGGCGGCGATCGCGCCGGTGAGGGATGGGCGAGGGAGAAGGAGCTGACGGGTGGGGTCGGGCTGCTAGTGAGAGAGGTCCGCGCGAGAGAGAGAGAGCGGTGAGGTGCTGACGGGCGGGGCCCAGTGGTCAGGGGGCGGGAGTGGCGCGCGGGTTGGGCCGCCTGGGCCGGAAGAGAGGGGGGAAGCGGGCGCGCGCGAGCTGGGCTGGGATTCGGCCCAGCCAAGGGAGGGGAGAGGGTTTTTCCTTTTCCTTTTCTTATTTCATTTCTTTTCCTTTTTCTTTTCTACTTTTGTGTCTTTTTGTTTCTTTTTCTCTTATCAAATTTTCTCTAAATGAACTTGGTGATAAATATGGTCTATGTGAGGTGCTTCAAATCATTTTAAGTGCATGCATATGATTTGGGTGACCTAGGGGTAGGGTTAAGGGAGAAGAATAAAATGAAGGAGGGGGGGAATTAGGGGGGGTTAGGGTTTCAAACCTGGGTTGGGATTTTGGGATGTTACAAACCTACCCCACTTAAAGGAATCTCGCCCTCGAGATTAGACTGGATTTGGGAAAAGATAAGGGTATTCCTTCCTCAAGAAGTCCTCACTCTCCCAGGTGGCTTCCTCTTCTCCTTCTCTGCTCCACTGAACTTTACATAGCTTTACTTCTGAGGTGCGGGTCTTTCTGACTGCTGAATCAAGAATCTTCACTGGTTTCTCACGATATTGAAGATCTTTCTGAATCTGCACTGTCTCTTCTTCGAGGTGACTTTCTGGTGCTTGCAGGCATTTGCGGAGCTGGGATACGTGGAACACATTGTGGATGTCGGACATGGATTCTGGTAGTTCCAGGCGGTATGCTGCGGGTCCTACCTTGCCAATGATGGGATAGGGACCTACAAAACGTGGGGCTAGCTTCCCTTTGACTTGGAACCTCCTGACACCACGCATTGGAGAAACCTTGAGGTAGACGAAGTCTCCTTCCTCAAATCGGAGTTCCCTCCACCTGTTGTCTGCGTAACTCTTCTGCCGACTTTGAGCTTCAAGCAACCTTCTGTGGATCAGTGCAACTTTCTCTTCCGCCTCTTTGACAAAGGCAGGTCCCTCTAGTGCTTTTCCCCCACATTGGACCACATGAGAGGGGTCTGGCATTTTCGTCCATACAGTGCTTCGAATGGCGACATCTTGATGCTGGCCTGATAGCTATTGTTGTATGAGAACTCTGTGTAGGGTAGACTGGACTCCCAACTTCTATCAAAAGCTAACACACATGCTCTCAACAGATCTTCAAGGACTTTGTTGACCCTTTCTGTCTGCCCATCTGTTTGAGGGTGGTAAGCGGTACTGAAATCTAGCTTGGTGCCCATGGCTTTCTGAAGGCTTGTCCAGAATTTGGATGTGAACTGGGTTCCTCTGTCTGACACTATCTTCCTTGGGATGCCATGGAGTCTGACTATCTCCTTGAGGTAAATCCGGGCAAGGGTGGCTCCTCCAAAGGTAGTTTTCACGGGAATGAAATGGGCTACCTTGGTGAGGCGATCTATTATTACCCAGATGGAGTCATTCCCTTTCTGCGTCCGGGGTAGTCCGGTTACGAAGTCCATGCCTATTTCTTCCCACTTCCATTCAGGTATCGGGAGGGGTTGTAATAGGCCAGCAGGTTTTTGGTGTTCGGCCTTCGTCCGTTGGCAGATGTCACATCGGGCCACATACTGAGCTATTTCTTTCTTCATCCCCTTCCACCAGTATCTGGTCTTGAGGTCCAGGTACATCTTGGTAGTTCCGGGGTGAATGGAGTAGGCCGAGTCGTGAGCTTCCTTGAGTAGGACTTCTCGGGCCTCCCCTTTTGGTACACATAGACAGTGTTTGAACCAAAGGACTCCTTGGTCATCTGTCCTGAGGTCCGGGAGTTGTTCCTTGCGGGCTTTCTCCACGAGCCTTGCTGTCTCTGAGTCTAGACGTTGAGCTTTGCTGATGAGGTCTTCTAGCATTGGCTTGACTTCGAGACTGTCGTTGTTTCCCAGACATGCATTTAGTTGTGCTGATTCTTTCTTCCAGTCTTCTAGAAAGTTGGTCCCTTTTATTCCGAATGGCTTTCGACTGAGGGCGTCGGCTACCACGTTGGCCTTTCCGGGGTGATAGTGAATTTCTAGGTCGTAATCCTTGATTAGTTCTAACCATCTTCGCTGACGGAGGTTGAGATCAGGTTGAGTAAATATATACCTCAGACTCTTGTGATCGGTGAAAATGTGACATTTGTTTCCGATTAGGTAATGTCTCCATATCTTTAAGGCATGCACTATGGCTGCCAATTCCAAATCATGGGTGGGGTAATTCTGCTCGTGCGGCTTGAGTAGGCGTGATGCGTAAGCAATGACTTTCTCGTTTTGCATTAGCACACACCCTAAGCATTGCCTCAAGGCATCACAGAAGACGACAAAATCTTGATGAATATCTGGCAGTGATAGAACGGGTACCATTGTAAGTTTCTCCTTTATGATTTGGAAACTTCCTTCACATTTTGGGGTCCACACAAATTTGTGGTCTTTCTTGAGAAGTTCTGTCATTGGTCTTGCTATGCTGGAGAATCCTTTGATGAAGCGGCGGTAATACCCTGCCATTCCTAGGAAGCTTCGAACTTCACTGACGTTGGTTGGTTGCCTCCATTTTGACACTGCTTCTACTTTGGAAGGGTCCACTTCTATCCCTTCTGCGGTTAAGATATGCCCAAGGAAGGCTATCTTTTCCAACCAGAATTCACATTTACTGAGTTTAGCATAAAGTTGGTGTGCTCTGAGTTTTCCAAGGATGATTCGAAGGTGACGCTTATGGTCTTCGCGGTTCCTGGAGTAAATAAGGATGTCGTCGATGAAGACTACGACAAACTTATCTAGCTCTTCCATAAACACTTTATTCATGAGGTTCATGAAAAAGGCGGGTGCGTTTGTCAGTCCGAACGGCATTACCGTGAATTCATATTGCCCGTACCGGGTGACGAATGCAGTCTTTTGGATGTCTGCCTCCTTGATCCTCAATTGGTGGTAACCAGACCTTAGGTCTATCTTGGAGAAGTACTTGGCTCCTTGAAGCTGATCGAAGAGATCGTCAATCCGAGGAAGTGGGTACTTGTTCTTGATGGTAACTTCATTTAACGATCGGTAATCAATACACATTCTCATGCTTCCATCCTTCTTGGAGACGAACAGGACTGGTGCTCCCCAAGGTGATGAGCTGGGACGAATGTACCCTTTTTGCTGAAGATCTGAGATTTGAAGCTTCAGTTCTGCTAACTCGGTGGGAGCCATGTGGTATGGTCTCCTCGCGATGGGTGCTGTTCCAGGAATCAGATCTATGTAGAACTCCATTTCTCTTTCTGGTGGCATTCCTGGCAATTCTTCTGGAAATACGTCCATGAATTCCTCTACTACTGATATACTTTCCGTTGTTAGATTGAACATCATTGGGTCACTGGCGGGTGGTTGTGCCTGGCAAGAGACTGACTTTCCCTGCTAGTCGGTGAGGAGGACTGTCTTGTCTGCGCAACTGATAATGCCTTTGTGTTTAGTTAGCCAATCCATCCCCAGGATTACATCAATTCCTTTGGATGGCAAGACGGTTAAGTCTGCCAGGAAAACTACCCCACTTAAAAGGATTCTGACTTGGGAGCTTTTTAGCTGGCATAGGAGGTCGGACCCTGGGGTTCGGGTGACCAAAGGAATCTCTAGAGGAGTAGTGGGAATGCCATATTTTTCCACAAAGCTAGTGGCTATGAAGTAGTGGGATGCTCCCGAATCGAAAAGTACGGTAGCGGGAGTAAATTCAACAAGAAACTCACCGAGTACTACTCCCGGAGCCTGCTGAGCTTCCTGGGCATCGACGTGATTTACACGTGCCCTCCCTTGGTACGGAGTCTTGTTCTGCTGGCTGACGGTGGAGGGCGCCTTGGGGGCGGATGCCGAGGTATTCTTGGGGCCATTCACCGAGTTGGAGTAGGCGGGTCCTGGTGGCTTCAGCTGCGGACAGTTGTTCTTGAAGTGACTTGGATCACCGCAGTGCCAACATGCATTCGCCGGAGGTTGGTTGCTTGCCACTGAGGGAGAATGGAAAGAGCTCTGACTCTGCTGGCTGAATCGTGATGGAGTGGGTCCAGCTGGTCTACTGAAGTTGGGCCCCTTGGGTGGAAACCCAAATGATCGAGTCTTCTGGTGACAGTCCTGCTGCTGTGCCCGGAGAACCTGGAACTTCCTTTTGAGATGTCCTTTTTCTTCCTCCTTAGCTCTTTCAACTTGCATGGCCTTGTTGGAAAGGTGAGAGAAGTTGAGGAAGTCTTGGCTAGCCAGAATTGTTTTGAGTTCTGGCCTGAGTCCCTTCAGGAAACGGGCCATCTTTTTGCTCTCAGTATTGACATCATCTAGCGCATAGCGGGCTAACTCCGTGAACTTGTGCACATATTCGCTGACAGACCTTCCGTCTTGAGTCAATTCTCGGAACTCGTCCTCCTTAAGCTGTACCAGTCCTTGGGGCACATGGTGCTCCCGGAAAGCTGCTTCAAACTCCGCCCAGGTAGCATCCCTGATGGTGACGTTGAAGGTGTCCCACCAGGCTAAGGCCATCCCAGAAAGTTGGTGGGCAGCCAGTTGAACACGCTGATTTTCTGGGCAACCAATGGCTTCCAGTTTCCTTTTGATCGTGCGCATCCAATCATCTGCATCGAGGGGGTTGCTTGATCCGGCGAACGTGGGAGGTTTGAGTCTTAGGAAGTCCCCCATTCTGTCTTGCGGTCTTCCACCATTCGGCCGTTGATTTTCCAGATTTCGAGTGAGGACCTCGATGAGTCGGGTCTGATTGGCTAGAACTTGGGCTAGGTCTAAGGGTAGGGGTGGCGGTGCGGGGAGGTGGGTTTCACTTTCTTCTCTAACGACTTCCCCTTCGGCTCTTCGGGGGAAACCTGCTCCAATCCCTGAGGCGGTAGGCGTGGTTTTATCCGAAGCCATCTGCCAGGGAAGAGAGTCACTATCATGCACATGCAAATTGTTTTCAACCAAGTTATTTTATTCATTACACCATCACATTACAAGCATAAGATTACTACAAGTGGGACTACACGAGAGCGTTCTTCGAGGTACTAGCGAGTTCCTTGTCTAAGGTGTCTCCAAATGCCTTGAGAAGATCATCAAGGCTGGCTAGGGATACATCTTCTTCTTCGGACCAGTCATCTATTCTGGGGGGAGGTAGGGCTAGAGAGGCCTTCTTCTTCTTCTCTATCTGGCATCCCTGGTTAGCGGTCTTCTTCTGGATCTTCTTTTTGGGGGCGAGTGTCTTTAGCTTCTTGTCAAAGTCTATCTTCAAGGTCCGGTAGGCCTCACGGGTGTTGGCTTCCTCGCCTTCTACTATGCTGAGACTCTCCTGGAGGGATGCCTTCTCTTGCTTAAGCTCTTTTACTTGCTGCTCTAGGCTTTCCACTCGGGAGTTTAGGTGGGTACAGTGGGAGGAGAGCTCATCGTAGTGGTTGTCGAGGGTGTGGAGGTATCCGGCCATGTAGACGATAGTGGGATCATCTTCTATGGGATCTCCTCCTGACAGAGCCTGGAGTCTTTTCTTCCAGGTGGGGGTGTTTTTGTTGCTGGGTGGGAAATACTGGAGGGGGGTCTCAAAGATCTCTCGGCTATAGTTTTGACACAGTTGTTTGAGGGCTTTTCGAGCAACGCTCTGGCAAGTGTCTGGGAAGCGGTGCCCGATGAAGGTAATTTGGAAGGAAGGGTGGTTTGGGTAGTTCCGGCTTTCTCCCAAGTAGACCGCCATAGAGCATTTTTCCATTCCATTTTCACGGTACTCCTTCCAGACATATTCGGGTTTCTTGCGGATCCCCAAGCGCAGCGCGCAGCTTCGAAGAAGGTGAGGAAAGCCTTCCTCCTCTGAGCAATAGGAAGTCCTAATCACCCAAGGGTTTTCCATCTGGTAGACGAAAAGAAAGGTCTATTAATATCGGGGAAAAGAGGAAAGAGTGTTTCTTGGAGGTAAGAGGTGTTTTCTTGTAAAGGCAACTTTTAAGGTCAGGGCTGTGGTCTACGGTCAGTCCTATAGGCTCTGATACCACCTGAAGCGTCCCGATCATTTGGGACTCAAATGTGATACAATTACTAGTCCGAGGAGGCTAGTAACCACATTCATTACTTCAAATAGTTACAGAGTCTGAATAATGTTATTACAATACCGGGGATACAAGCTCGAAAGTGAGCCGAGAAAACATAAAGCGCAGTGGAAGATAAAATAGCCCAAGCCACAGGCAGAACTGGGTGAAGACACAACCCCATCAATCAAGCATAGCAGAAAAGAAATCTTCAGCTGCTGAAAAACATAAATAAATCTGGGTGAATACACTAGGTATTCTGCAAGCCCACCCGACTCCCGTAAAGAGAAAGTGACCTATAATGTACATGCTTTATATGGTGGAGTTGAAGTCACTCATACTTTTTCAGAGAAAGGCAGTACTCAATGATTAGGGTTTTCCCAAGACAATAGAAGTAACACTTGCTTAACTACCACTGAGCTTCCCGCTCCCGTGGTACTACTTTCTTTTCAGAACATACACACACATTTCCCTGTTCCCAGTTGTAGTAGAAACACTAATTGTCATACCATACCAGACTCGTCCATACCAGTGGACACGGACTATTCGAATAGGTTTAGACTCTGCACAGAGGGGTACACTTTACCCACTAGTCCGGCTCTGCGATCTCATGGCCAATGAGACCCGAATCCGAAACTGTAGCATCCCAAAAATTCAAATCTTGAAATTTTCTCAAACTCGCTCTAAATTCAAAATGAATTTCAAATTTCATTTTAAAATGTTTGTTTGCGAGTTGATATCAACAAATAAAATATAGTGGTCTAGATTCTCTCCAAAATCCTCCTCAAAATATCCTACAAATATTTCCCTAGTGATCACCCTCAAATTCTTTCCAGAAATACTGCTCAGATATTTCCCCAATAACCCCCCTTTGATTTCTTTCCAGAAATACTGCCCAAATATTCCACCGATGTATCTCCGGATATTTTCCTCTTGAGAAATACCTTTAGAATCATTTTTCAAGACCCTACAAATATTTTCTTCATAACTTTCCTCATGCTCATACGTATACGTATGCCTCCAGTGTCATACGGTGAGCTCTACAAGCTAATTACACTTATACAAGACAAATACATGCTAACCTCCCACTAATCCTCTCATCCTCCCACTAATCCTCTCATCCCTCCCCCTAATCCCCCCACCATGGCTATAAATAGAGGGGCAAGGGCCTCCTCCCATCCCACCCCAAGCCATTTCATGGCAACTCTCTTCCCCCCCCCACACACACCCACTCCATGTTCCACACAAGCACACACTAGCACAAGGATCGTTCGATCGTTCTTCGATCGTTCGTCCCCTATTCTTAGTTTGTTCGTTCGTTCGTCCGATCGTTCGATCGTTCGTCCGATCGTTCATGGTTTGTTCGTCCGTTCGTCCGATCATTCGATCGTTCGTCCGTTCGTTCGTCCAAATAATCTTTTTCCTACTGTTATGCTGCCGAAATTCCGATCGTTCGTTCGTTCGATCATTCGATCGTTCATCGTTCGTTCATAGTTCCTATTCATCGTTCATCGTTCGTTCATAGTCCCTATTCATCGTTCTTCCAGATAATCTTTGTCCTGCTGTTATGCTACCGAGATTCCGATCGTTCGTTCGTTCGATCATTCGATCGTTCATCGTTCGTTCATAGTTCCCTATTCATCGTTCATCGTTCGTTCATAGTCCCTATTCATCGTTCTTCCAGATAATCTTTATCCTGCCGTTATGCTGCCGAAATTCCGATCGTTCGTTCGTCCGATCATTCGATCGTTCGTCCGTTCGTTCGTCCAAATAATCTTTTCCTGCCGTTATGCTGCCGAAATTCCAATCGTTCGTTCGTCCGATCATTCGATCGTTCGTCCGTTCGTTCATAGTTCCTATTCATCGTTCATCGTTCGTTCGTACGAACTATTCACTATCACTATTCACCATTACTATTCACCGTTACTATTCATCGTTACTATTGACATACACTATTCATCATCGTTACTATTTATCATTACTATTCATCATCATTACTATTCATCGATGATATCTATAATTACTTTTCCATCGCCATTATTCATCGTTACTATTCATCGATTAGCCGATCACCCCAAATTTCAACTACTCATACATCATGCTGTCCAGTCCACCTAAGACCAGCCAGACCCATATTCCATTCATACGAACTCCGGTGACTGTGATTTTCCTTCCAGTAGGGAACTTCCCATCTGGCCACTCATCCCAGGTTTCTCCGAGTTGAGCACGCTTAACTTTGAGATTCCTTCGAACCAGGCTCCCAAACTCAGATTCCAATAATTCTCGTTTCTAAATTTTTATCAAACTATTCCCTATCCAGCCATGTCGCCCCTTAAGCATGGTTCATGTTCCAGAAAACTCCCAAAATACTCTTGTCCCATATTCTGCCTATAACTCTCATGTTCATACTAAGTCAGACGATTCATTCGTCACTATTCTCACCAACAGTGAACTTCACTGTGCTACACCATATACACCCAGCTATAAATACCCCCAGCTACCCTCTCCCACTCCACACACTCAACACCCTCAGCCAAGGCAAACACCCCACCCACTCAGTTACTCTGCTCTGCTGGCTACACGCATAGTGTTGCTTCGCCTCCAGTCCACCCTCCTGGTAAGCACCTCCGCTCCACCACTAGTAGTATCTCAACACCACATGACACAGATTCTACTCAAGACTCTACCCATCCATATATCGCTATTCTGACCACTATACTAAATATTTGATGGTATACTTGCTTGTTTGTATGTTTGCTTGTTCATGTTGCATAGTTATCGAAGCGTTCGTGCCATCTCGTGGAGGCCAGATCCGCGAGTCTACGCTAGGCGGTGGAGCCAGAAGCCAGTTCCGCGAGCTCCCCTTCCCCCTTCGCCGAATAAGCACGACAAGCTCATTGGATCCCTTTGATGCATAAATTACCTATGATTTTTCAACCACAACCCTCAGCCTGTTATTTTATGCATAATATGATTTTGAGACAAGTTATTATGGCCACCCAGCCGCTTGCCGCAATCAATCCCTGATATAATTGTTACAAATGATTTGAGGAAAGGTGTGAGTTTTCAAAAGAAAATGCTTTTCAAAATGTGTTTGATGAAGGGTTTTCACCCTTATCACCTTTGAGTAGGGATGATCAAGGACTCCCTGGTTTAGGGGAGGGACTAAGGTGTTGGCTCAGCTGGTTTAGGCGTGAGCAGAAGGATTGTCCCCTCATATAAGGATCGGTTTGTCATCTTCACTACCTGTACTCTTTAATAGTACAACCACTCGAGACTGTGTGGGCAGTCACTCAATCTGAACTCGTACGGTCCAACCCCAGGGTTATGAAAGCTGGGGAGCACCGGGAGGATAAGGAGGGGGAAAGTTTTGTCCGGTTTGGACATGGTGGTGGCCTGACTCCTTTCGGATAACCATTAAGGTTAGGACGTACGGGGAAAGAAAGAGAGTCGGATTCGGGTCTCATTGGCCATGGGATCGCAGAGCCGGACTAGTGGGTAAAGTGTACACCTCTGCGCAGAGTTCAAACCTATTCGAATAGTCTGTGTTCACAGGAATGGACGAGTCTGGTATGGTATGGCAATTAATGTTTTGTTTTCAAAAAAAAGGGTGCTTTTGAGAAAAGTGGTTTTTAAAAGGTTCGGCGGTTGAGCCGTGAGCTATGGTGGACGGGAAGTCCAGTAGCTGTTTTTGAAAAAGGAAAAACCAGTGGGAAACTGCTGAGATACCTGGATGGTTTAGTCCAGGGGATTTTGTTATAATACTGAAAAACTTCCTGCTCCTTTTGGAGAGGATGCACTTTGCAAAATACAAAATGTTTTTCAAAACAACCCTGCATAAAATATTGTTGTTTCTGCAAATATCCTGAGCTCTACATATTCCATGCATTATATCTGATTTCCCCATTCCGCGGGTGAAGGTGGGCTGCTGAGTACGTTTGTACTCACCCTTGCTTATTTGTTGTTTTTCAGAAAAAGGAGATCGGGTAAGAGTTACGACTGTTCCCAACCTTGCCTGTGGCTGTTGGACCGCCGATTTGCTTCGCTGCGTATATCGGGCTGCTTCAGCCCCACTCTGATGATATGTCCCGAGTTGTGGACCAACTCTTAAAGTTGTTCGCCACCTTTGTAGGTTTGTCTCGTTTGAGCAGATTTGGTATCATCTGATGTATAAATGTGTTTACTAGCCTCATGGGACTAGTAATTGTATCACATTTGAGTCCCAGAGGATTGGGGACGCTTCAGGTGGTATCAGAGCTGTTAGGTTGGCCGCAGGACGTAACCCTTAGCCTGATCCAAAAGTTTTTGAGTCAAAACTATTTTCTTAAAAAAAATTCTTGCTCTTATCCCTTCATTTCAAAAATGGTTTCCTCCTTTCCTTCTCTTAGAAGTCAGATGGAGGTTCGCTGCCAAACCAGCTTTTGCCAGAATGAAGATGGTTTCCCCAAGTTGCTGAGAGCATGCACAGTTCGCCTCGGAATCAGGAGCCAGCCAGAGTATGATGGTCGTGAATTCGTCGAGCATGGCACAGAGAAGTGTGTCGTGACTGTATACATTGGATCCAGTCCGCACCATGTGGAATGGAGTGTCAATGCTGCAGGGCACAGATTCAAAGGCACCTGCCAAGTCGTCGCTCGCAAGGCATTGAGGACCCTGTGTCAACTTTATGAAGAAGAAGTGGCCGACACCCCGCTCAGATTCTTTCCGCCCTTTCAGAGAGACCATCCCGCTTGGATGGCCAGGATGCGTGCATTGGAAGAGCAGCAGCTGCTTGAGGATGACCCCACAGTCAGTACCTCACTGCATACCTGCTCACCCTTGATACACAGTATGATTTCTTGGCTCGGCACCACCGTTAGATGATTGCCCGAGCAGAAGATGCAGAGAAGCGCAACCGTCAACTCCATGTGGATCTCACCACAGCTCAAGCCCGTGTAGCTGCCTTGGAGAGTCGTGAAGTCATTGCTGTTGAAGCCCTGAAGCAAGCCAAGGATGAGCACGTCCAGAAGTTGATGGAGGCCTACTTGGTAACCCATAACCAACGTAGAGCCCTACGGATCCAAGAGCCCGCTCCATCCAACCCTGTTCTACCCATCAAAGCTGAAGACCCCCAGATTCTTGAAGGTCACCCGGTCTCTATCAGAGGAGAGAAGAAGGCTTGGGAACTCCCGGAAGGAACCATAGTCTTGGAAGGAATTCCAGTCTTCCCTCAGGCTATGGATAAGCAAGAGCACCCCGAGTCCTCCCAAGATCCCCCGCCAGAGTTGTTTGAGCCCCTCACCATGAAGAAGATTCTAGCACCGTCCCTTGAGGTCAAGGAAGAAGCTGCAAGCACCCCGCCAGCACCGCCGCCCTCAGAGGAGCTACAAGAGCCAGTCCAGCTTGAAGAAGAGTTCAACCCTATGTTGCCATCTCAGTCACCGCCAGAAGAAGTCATCAACATCAGCTCCCTGTTGACCCATCCAGGAGATGTCTCAGATTGAAGTTGTGCGCCAGCCTTGCCAGAAGAGAAGCTGCCAGATCTGAGTTAGTTATACCCAGTCCTCTGCGTGCATTGGGTAGTGAAGTTTTTCTTCACTTTGGCTAGAGCCCTGCATGTATGAGAGGTAATCGTGTAGACTCGTGTTTTGCAAAACTCTATTTGTGTGGCCCCCTAGGGCATTTCAAAATGAATTTCGCTTGATGTTTTCTCCCCTTTTGAGTGCATATGTGATGCTTTAACGTTAGTGCTCATAAGTTGCATTTAGCATAGTTCTCAATTCAGGAGCCAAGCAATAGTAGTTATGCTTAGCCCCCGAATCTGAGTAGCCTGTGCTTTGGAAAAACTCTATTCTTCCCTTATTCAAAACATTTGATTTGTTTGTGCTTATCATTGCTGAGCTTGTGTGTTTTCTTTTCGTTTTTCTTAAAAAGGTTTTCTCTAAAAACATAGATCACAAATTAGAGCTAATCCTTACCTTATGCTTCCATTCTCATCTTAACCCATCTGAAGAAAAAAGTGCCTTACCCAAGAAGACACCGGGAAGCTCACCCTTGAAGCCTGTAACAAGCTACAGAAGAAACCAGTCCAGCCGCTCAGTCAAAAGGACCGACCGTGAGAATCAAAGCACTGCCCCTGAGTCAAAGTAAACAGGAAAAGAGGACAGAAGGAGTTATTACCATACAGAGAGGCAAAGATTCTTGGAACCAGAGACCACAAACATCAGGGTCATTGACCCCACCACTCACCCGTGCCCCTCGCACGCGTGCCCGCCTCCATGCGCACTACCACCGCCCCACCCCCTCCTTTGCAGCGCACTACCGCCGCCCACGCCACCTTTGCAGCGCACCCACCGCCACCATCATCACCGGCAACACCAGACCCCCCTCCCCTTGTCGCACCCGCTGCCGCGTAGTACCTACTCCATCACCACCACTCTGCAACCGGACACCCCCGCTCGCCTATAAATCCCCCCAGCTCCTTCAACTCCCATCCCAAGCAAAGCAAAACACTCCAGATAAAACCCCCTCTGCCAAATCGCAAGCAACTCCATTTTCCACTCCCTCGCCCCTAAGATCACAATGCTTGGTGATTCTTGGGTTGAAGATTGTTACACATGGTTCATAGTCTTTGGTTTCCTCCAGTGTATGATAGTAATACTCTTTGATAGAATCCTCGAGTGGGAAGAGCAAAGAGAAAGAAAGAGGCAGTGAGAAGAGAAAAGAAGATAATGAAGAGAAGATAAGAAGAAGGTTCTCCTAGAATCAACCCTGTGTCAGTCATCACTCCGCAGCCTGGTCAAGCAGCAACAGCAGCAGAAGGACCCGTAACACCCTTGTTCTGTGGTACTTCAAGGAGTTCAAATCCCCAAGATTCAAAAGTCCTACCCTCATTCTTTTTAAGTGGGGTAGTGTTCCAGTAAGGTTCCTGCTATGGAGAAAAAGAAGAAGGCCTGTAGCAAGCTTGTGGAGGACCAGATCACCGAAGCTTATAAGTTTCTGGATGAGAAGTGGTCACCCAAGTTCCATTGATGAAGCACCAGAAGACCAATCAAGGAAGGAATCCATGTGGAAGTTCGCAAGAGAAAGGTTTGCGTGTTGGCATCGATGCTTCTTCAATAAGCTAGCTGCGAAGCGAAACCTAGAAGCCTGAAGATGATCTTTGAGTAGCCAGAATCAGCGTTTGCAATCAGCAACCAGACGCTCCGCAAGGGCCGGATTTTGTTGAAGTTCCATCTCCTCGAAGAGTTGCAAAGTGAAGATATGTAGCTGAAGTAAAGCTATACCCATAACCCTTCTAAGCCGAATCTCGAGGACGAGATTCCTTTTAAGTGGGGTAGATTTGTAGCATCCCAAAAATTCAAATCTTGAAATTTTCTCAAACTCGCTCTAAATTCAAAATGAATTTCAAATTTCATTTTAAAATGTTTGTTTGTGAGTTGATATCAGCAAATAAAATATAGTGGTCTAGATTCTCTCCAAAATCCTCCTCAAAATATCCTACAAATATTTCCCTAGTGATCACCCTCAAATTCTTTCCAGAAATACTGCTCAGATATTTCCCCAATAACCCCCCTTTGATTTCTTTCCAGAAATACTGCCCAAATATTCCACGATGTATCTCCAGATATTTTCCTCTTGAGAAATACCTTCAGAATCATTTTTCAAGACCCTACAAATATTTTCTTCATAACTTTCCTCATGCTCATACGTATACGTATGCCTCCAGTGTCATACGGTGAGCTCTACAAGCTAATTACACTTATACAAGACAAATACATGCTAACCTCCCACTAATCCTCTCATCCTCCCACTAATCCTCTCATCCCTCCCCCTAATCCCCCCACCATGGCTATAAATAGAGGGGCAAGGGCCTCCTCCCATCCCACCCCAAGCCATTTCATGGCAACTCTCTTCCCCCCCCCCCACACACACACCCACTCCATGTTCCACACAAGCACACACTAGCACAAGGATCGTTCGATCGTTCTTCGATCGTTCGTCCCCTGTTCTTAGTTTGTTCGTTCGTTCGTCCGATCGTTCGATCGTTCGTCCGATCGTTCATGGTTCGTTCGTCCGTTCGTCCGATCGTTCGATCGTTCGTCCGTTCGTTCGTCCAAATAATCTTTTTCCTACTGTTATGCTGCCGAAATTCCGATCGTTCGTTCGTTCGATCATTCGATCGTTCATCGTTTGTTCATAGTTCCTATTCATCGTTCATCGTTCGTTCATAGTCCCCATTCATCGTTCGTTCATAGTCCCTATTCATCGTTCTTCCAGATAATCTTTGTCCTGTCGTTATGCTGCCGAGATTCCGATCGTTCGTTCGTTCGATCATTCGATCGTTCATCGTTCGTTCATAGTTCCATATTCATCGTTCATCGTTCGTTCATAGTCCCTATTCATCGTTCTTCCAGATAATCTTTATCCTGTCGTTATGCTGCCGAAATTCCGATCGTTCGTTCGTCCGATCATTCGATCGTTCGTCCGTTCGTTCGTCCAAATAATCTTTTCCTGTCGTTATGCTGCCGAAATTCCAATCGTTCGTTCGTCCGATCATTCGATCGTTCATCCGTTCGTTCATAGTTCCTATTCATCGTTCATCGTTCGTTCATACGAACTATTCACTGTCACTATTCACCGTTACTATTCATTGTTACTATTCATTGTTACTATTCACATACACTATTCATCATCGTTACTATTTATCATTACTATTCATCATCGTTACTATTCATCGATGATACCTATAATTACTTTTCCATCGCCATTATTCATCGTTACTATTCATCGATTAGCCGATCACCCCAAATTTCAACTACTCATACATCATGATGTCCAGTCCACCTAAGACCAGCCAGACCCATATTCCAGTCATACGAACTCCGGTGACTGTGATTTTCCTTCCAGTAGGGAACTTCCCATCTGGTCACCCATCCCAGGTTTCTCCGAGTTGAGCACGCTTAACTTTGAGATTCCTTCGAACCAGGCTCCCAAACATAGATTCCAATAATTCTCGTTTCTAAATTTTTATCAAACTATTCCCTATCCAGCCATGTCGCCCCTTAAGCATGGTTCATGTTTTAGAAAACTCCCAAAATACTCTTGTCCCATATTCTGCCTATAACTCTCATGTTCATACTAAGTCAGACGATTCATTCGTCACTATTCTCACCAACAGTGAACTTCACTGTGCTACACCACATACACCCATCTATAAATACCCCCAGCTACCCTCTCCCACTCCACACACTCAACACCCTCAGCCAAGGCAAACACCCCACCCACTCAGTTACTCTGCTCTGCTGGCTACACGCATAGTGTTGCTTCGCCTCCAGTCCACCCTCCTGGTAAGCACCTCCGCTCCACCACTAGTAGTATCTCAACACCACATGACACAGATTCTACTCAAGACTCTACCCATCCATATATCGCTATTCTGACCACTATACTAAATATTTGATGGTATACTTGCTTGTTTGTATGTTTGCTTGTTCATGTTGCATAGTTATCGAAGCGTTCGTGCCATCTCGTGGAGGCCAGATCCGCGAGTCTACGCTAGGCGGTGAAGCCAGAAGCCAGTTCCGCGAGCTCCCCTTCCCCCTTCGCCGAATAAGCACGGCAAGCTCACTGGATCCCTTTGATGCATAAATTACCTATGATTTTTCAACCACAACCCTCAGCCTGTTATTTTATGCATAATATGATTTTGAGACAAGTTATTATGGCCACCCAGCCGCTTGCTGCAATCAATCCCTGATATAATTGTTACAAATGATTTGAGGAAAGGTGTGAGTTTTCAAAAGAAAATGCTTTTCAAAATGTGTTTGATGAAGGGTTTTCACCCTTATCACCTTTTGAGTAGGGATGATCAAGGACTCCCTGGTTTAGGGGAGGGACTAAGGTGTTGGCTCAGCTGGTTTAGGCGTGAGCAGAAGGATTGTCCCCTCATATAAGGACCGGTTTGTCATCTTCACTACCTGTACTCTTTAATAGTACAACCACTCGAGACTGTGTGGGCAGTCACTCAATCTGAACTCGTGCGGTCCAACCCCAGGGTTATGAAAGCTGGGGAGCACCAGGAGGATAAGGAGGGGGAAAGTTTTGTCTGGTTTGGACATGGTGGTGGCCTGACTCCTTCCGGATAACTGTTAAGGTTAGGACGTACGGGGAAAGAAAGAGAGTCGGATTCGGGTCTCATTGGCCATGGGATCGCACAGCCGGACTAGTGGGTAAAGTGTACACCTCTGCGCAGAGTTCAAACCTATTCGAATAGTCTGTGTCCACAGGAATGGACGAGTCTGGTATGGTATGGCAATTAATGTTTTGTTTTCAAAAAAAAGGGTGCTTTTGAGAAAAGTGGTTTTTAAAAGGTTCGGCGGTTGAGCCGTGAGCTATGGTGGACGGGAAGTCCAGTAGCTGTTTTTGAAAAAGGAAAAACCAGTGGGAAACTGTTGAGATACCTGGATGGTTTAGTCCAGGGGATTTTGTTATAATACTGAAAAACTTCCTGCTCCTTTTGGAGAGGATGCACTTTGCAAAATACAAAATGTTTTTCAAAACAACCCTGCATAAAATATTGCTGTTTTTGCAAATATCCTGAGCTCTACATATTCCATGCATTATATCTGATTTCCCCATTCCGCGGGTGAAGGTGGGCTGCTGAGTACGTTTGTACTCACCCTTGCTTATTTGTTGTTTTTCAGAAAAAGGAGATCGGGTAAGAGTTACGACTGTTCCCAACCTTGCCTGTGGCTGTTGGACCGCCGATTTGCTTCGCTGCGTATATCGGGCTGCTTCAGCCCCACTCTGATGATATGTCCCGAGTTGTGGACCAACTCTTAAAGTTGTTCGCCACCTTTGTAGGTTTGTCTCGTTTGAGCAGATTTGGTATCATCCGATGTATAAATGTGTTTACTAGCCTCCTGGGACTAGTAATTGTATCACATTTGAGTCCCAGAGGATTGGGGACGCTTCAGAAACTCTTTCCTTCCTTGTACGTCCGAACCTTAACGGTTATACCGGAAGGAGTCAAGCCACCGCCATGTCCAAACTGGACAAAACATTCCCCCTCCTTATCCTCCCGGTGCTACCCCAGCCTTCATAACCCTGGGGTTGGACCGTACGAGTTCAGATTGAGTGGCTGCCCGCACAGCCTCGAGTGGTTGTACTTTTGAGAGTACAGGTAATGAAAGGTGACAAACCGGTCCTTATATGAGAGGACGATCCTTCTGCTCATGCCTAAACCAGCTGAGCCAACACCTTAGGCCCTCCCCTAAACCAGGGAGTCCCTGATCATCCAACTTCACCAGGTGATGAGGGTGAATACCCTTCATCGCACTCTTTTGGAAAACATTTCACTTATACCCCTTTTACTTGTCCCATATCTTTTAATCGAAGTAATAGTTAATGCGGGCTCTCTCATGCTTACCATGCAATTCGATTCCCATCCCATAATCCAGGCTTAGGCAGTGGTAGAGAGAGATAGGTAAATAATGCATCAAGGGAAAGATGGACTTGCCTTCGTCGAAGCTTTCCTGGCACAAGAGGTTAATCTCGGAGGGGTCGGGTTCTTGCCCTTCTTCCGGAGCTAAGAGTTCCGGAGGATCGGATCCCTCTTCCGCTAATTAAACAAGACAATAACAATACATCAAACATAGTGACCTTTGTGGGGTGTGCAAATTATTATACTTTATTATTTTTGTGCCCTAATAATTTTTTTAGACAATTTTTGGTGCATAAAATATTAGTATCTAAATATATATGTGAAAATGAGAAAGGAAAATAGGAAAAAGAAAAAGAAAAGGGATTCTCTATCTAACCGGGCCGGGGGGGAAATTTTGGCCCACATGGCGTGCGGGCGCGGGCGCGGGTGTGCTTTGTGGCCCAAACGGCCCAGCAGCGAGGGAACGACGGCGGGGACGGCGCCGTAGCGCGGGCCCACCGGGCAGAGAGGGGGGGGGGGCTGATGGCGCTATTGGTAACGGAGGGGAAGGGGGCTCGACCGGGCCGGTCGGCGGTGAGCTCCGCGACGGTTCTCCGCCGTCGGTCCGGTCCTCTGGCGGGGAAGGGGTGGCGAAGCACGGGCGGTTGGAGTGGGTCACGATGGTGGGGCGAATTTGGCCTACGGGGGCCTATGGCGGCCGGCCCACGGCGCAGTGGCGGGCGCCCGCGGCGGCGAAGCCGCCGGTGAGGTTTCCGGCCACGACAGGGGAGGCAAAGTGGTGCCTAGTGATCGCGAGTGTATGGCGGAGCTTCGGCCATAGCTTAATTGAACAGAGAGACGCTAGAGAGGGGGAAGGGGGCTCACCGGAGCAAGGCAGGGGCACGGCGGCGCTTGCTTGAACCGCTCGGGGAGGAGGGCAGCGAGGATGGCTGGTGTTGTGTGGCGAAGACGGGGCTCGAGCGGGCCCTTTTATAGGCGCTCGGGGGAGGGAGGGGGATGGGGGAGACGGCGAGCACCGGCGAGCTCGCCATGGGTACGGGAATGGCACTAACGCCGATTGGGACGACTCGGGCAGGCTGTGGGGTGAGAGGTCGGCTCAAGCACAGTGGCGGGGTTGTCGCGGAGGTGGGCGAGCATTAATGGCGAGGCGACGAGGCGAGGGGCGCTCGGCGGCGATCGCGCCGGTGAGAGAGGTCCGCACGCGAGAGAGAGCGGTGAGGTGCTGACGGGCGGGGCCCAGTGGTCAGGGGGCGGGAGCGGCGCGCGGGTTGGGCCGCCTGGGCCGGAAGAGAGGGGGGGAAGCGGGCGCGCGCGAGCTGGGCTGGGATTCGGCCCAACCGAGGGAGGGGAGAGGGTTTTTCCTTTTCCTTTTGTTATTTCATTTCTTTTCCTTTTTCTTTTCTACTTTTGTGTCTTTTTGTTTCTTTTTCTCTTATCAAATTTTCTCTAAATGAACTTGGTGATAAATATGGTCTATGTGAGGTGCTTCAAATCATTTTAAGTGCATGCATATGATTTCGGTGACCTAGGGGTAGGGTTAAGGGAGAAGAATAAAATGAAGGAGGGGGGGGGATTAGGGGGGGTTAGGGTTTCAAACCTGGGTTGGGATTTTGGGATGTTACAGTCGGGCGGATCGGAGTTCGCCGTCTTCCGGGGCTGAGCCCAAGTCCGAGCCCTAGGGTCGGGCGGATTGGAGTTCGCCATCTTCTAGGGCTGAGCCCGAGTCCGAGCCCTAGGTCGGGCGGAGCGGAGTTCGCCGTCTTCCGGGGCTGAGCCCGAGTCCGAGCCCTGGGTCGGGCGGAGCGGAGTTCGCCGTCTTCCGAGGCTGAGCCCGAGTCCGAACCCTGGGTCGGGCGGAGCGGAGTTCGCCGTCTTCCGGGGCTGAGCCCGAGTCCAAGCCCTGGGTCGGGCGGAGCGGAGTTTCCTATGGTGCCTGAGGTCGGGCCTGACTGCCTGTCAGCCTCACTCTATCGAGTGGCACAGCACTCAGAGCGGCGCAGGCGGCGCTGTCCTTCTGTCAGGCCGGTCAGTGGAGCGGCGAAGTGACTGCGGTCACTTCGGCTCTGTCGACTGGAGGGCGCGTGTCAAGATAAAGGTGTCAGGCCACCTTTGCATTAAATGCCCCTGCGATTTGGTCGGTTGGCGCGGCAATTTGGTCAAGGTTGCTTCTTGGCGAAGGCTGGGCCTAGGGCGAGCCGGAAGTATGTTCGTCGCTGGAGGGGGGCCTCGGGCGAGACAGAGGTCCTCCGGGGTCGGCTGCCCTTGCCCGAGGCTGGGCTCGGGCGAGGCGTGATCGAGTCCCTCGAATGGACCGATCCCTGACTTAGTCGCACCCATCAGGCCTTTGCAGCTTTGTGCTGATGGGGTTTACCAGCTGAGAATTAGGAGTCTTAAGGGTACCCCTAATTATGGTCCCCGACAGTAGCCCCCGAGCCTCAAAGGGAGTGTTAACACTCTCTTGGAGGCTTTTGACGCACTTTTTTGCAAGGGGACCAGCCTTTCTCGGTTGCGTTTTGTTCCGGTGGGTGCGCGCGAGCGCACCTGCCGGGTGTAGCCCCTGAGGCCTCGGAGGAGTGGTTTGACTCCTCCGAGGTCTTAATGTCTCGCGCAATGCTTCGGCTGGTCTGGTCGTTCCCTCATGCGAGCTGGCCGTAGCCCGGGTGCACGGTCGGATCCCAAGTTCTCGGGCTGGTATGTTGATGCTGTCAACGGTTTGGCCGGAGCCGGGTTTGCGAGAGCAGCCCCCGAGCCTCTGCACAGGGCGAGAGGACGGTCAGGGACAGACTCGACTTTTTTATATATGCCCCTGCGTCGCCTTTCCGCAAGGAGGAGGGGGGGGGAAGCGCCATGTTGCCCTCGGAGGGCGCCGAACATGGTGTCTCCGGTGAGCTGCTGGCGGGTAATCCGAGTGGACGCCCGTGCCCCATTTGTTAGGGGTCGGCTAGGGGCCCGAAGGCGCGCCCAAAAGTACCTGCGGGTGATCTGCCGGACCCGGTCCCCTGTCGACGGGGTCCGAGGGCTCGATGCCTCCCTCTGATGGGATTCCGTTACAAGATCGTTCCCGCCGGTCTCGGAAATGTCCTAGGGTACCTCGGGAGCGTAGCCCGAGCCTCGGTTATGTATCGAACGTACCCAGGGTCATCCCTCGCTCTATGTCTGAGGCGGCTGTGAACCCTTCGAGGGCCAGCCTACGAACCCCTGATCAGTAGTGGGCGCGGAGCCCGAGTGGCCTGAGGCGGCCGTAGAACCCTTTCGAGGGGCCGGCCTTCGAACCTCTGACCAGTAGTGGGTGTAGAGCCCACGCGCTCTGAGGCGGCTGTTAAACCCCTCCGAGGGGCCAGCCTTTGAACCTCTGATCAGTAGGGAGGCTCGGAGCCTATTTCCTTCACGGAGAAGGATCCTTTTCGGGGTATCCCCTTTCCCGGTCCCTGTTGTAAGAGAGAGAAAGAGGAAAAGGAAAAGGATACGAAATCGAATGATGTGGCGTACCTTTTTTGACGTGGTCATTATGGCGAAGGCGAAGCGTCGCTTGCTTCCCCTGCCAGAGGCGCCGCCTGTCCCGCCGCGGAGTTAATGCGACAGGGCGAGTGGTTCGCGGGGCGGCCGTTGCACGTGCGCGAGCCGTTCAAGGAATGGAACACGGGCGCGCCTTCTTCACGCTGTGAGAGAGGTTTCTCTCGCTGTCCCTGGATGGGACGTAAGCTTGGCTGACGACGTGACCGCTGCTCCTGCCCGCCTGCCACCGCCATTACTGCCGGCCCAGTTTTGGCCGTATTGACCGTCGCGCCAGGCTGGCACTGCTGGGTCGTACGCAGGGTCGCCTCGAGTCGCGGTAATGGTTCCGCAGTCGAGGAGGCGCGGTAGTGGTGCGAGTGGCGGTGCAGTTGCTTGCATGTAGCGACTGGCGTGTCGGTTGCATGACGCGTGGGCGTGGGCCCCCATGCTGGGTGCGTTGGAAGTCGGAGGGGCGCACCCACTTAGCGCGGTTGCATGCCGCCTGCATGGCTGTCCGCCCTTTCGCCCGCTGGTCTGGGCGAAGGTGGAGGAATGCTCGTAACCGCTGGGCGGTTGCATGCACCACGCGCGGCGGTTTGGCTTCTTCTGCTCTGGGCCAGCTTGCATGACGCGTGGGACCCAGCCCCCGCGCCGTAGGGGGAGGACCTTGGAGCGTGTTGGAGAAGGCTCAGCCCACGGCGGCTGGGGACGCAAGTAGGGAGAGTCGCCTTTAAAAGGAGGGTGACCCCCTTGAAAGGCGACCATGTCTTCGCGCTCCCTTATGCATCGTGTCTTTCCACCTTCCGAGCCCCCGGATGGGGGCACCCGCAATCCTTCCGTCTTGTCGTTGGAGGAACGCAACTCTGTGGGAGTTGGTACCTTTCAGCCATCGTTCGGCTTCAAGGATTTTCATCATGCAGCCCGGCTGCACCCCTCCACCGGCGGTCACCCAAGACGGTGACCTCCAGTTCGATGGCGGGGGAAAGCAAGCCGGGCTGCGACCTTTGCCCCTCCCTCAGCCTCAAGGATTTTCATCATCAGTGCTGGGGAGGGGAGTGTGTCGAGTTGGGGTCGGCCCCTGCACGAACGGCGGCGCCGGTGCTGGCAGCTGCCGCGTGCCTGACTCTCTAACCCGAGTGGCTTCGGAGCCGCTCCCGGCGCCGCCTTCCGCCACGGCAGCTGGAAGAGGTTCTTCCGCCGACGAGATAGCCGGGGCCGCCCACGGACCGACCTCTAACTCTACGACCTTCTGCCCGTCCTTGCCTCACGAGTTTGGGCACGGGCGGGGGCCTCATGGCAGCAGCATCCGCCCTGAGGTCATCGTTGCTGCTGTTCGGCCCCCCGGAGCAGAAGTCGTCGTCGTCGCCGCTGCTGGAGCGGGTGACGGCGAGCCGTTCGTCGGTCTTCTGTTGCTCCGCAGGCCCCCCCAATCGTGTGGGGTTGTTCGTACCTGCGGAGGTGGAACTGGGGTTCCGCTTGTAATGGCACCTTGAATGCCGGTTTTTTGTTCATTGTGGCTGTCGGGGCCTGAACGTGTATGTATTTTTGGCGCGGAGCCGTGTTTTTTCCTCATTTTTAAGCACTAAGACTCGCCTGTTGGTTGTCTGAACCGCTTCACCAAGCGTGAGTCACCCCGTGCAAAGGTGACGAGTGAGGTATCCGTATCCCGGAGGCGTAGGAGTCCCTCGGCTCGGTCGGCCTTGTTGTCCGAGGCTTCTCTTGCTTAGTTAAAGGAACCCCTCGGCCGCTCTTCGATGAGCCGAAGCCAGGGGTAGCGGTGTCAGCACGGACAGAGGCAGAGTTGGCTCGAAAAGAAGACTTGGTCGGCCGGAGCCTGGCCGGGTCGTCCGTTAGCGGGACCAACGCTGGAGTTGATCTGCCGAGGCCTCGGGCCGGGCCGATGTCTTCAGGGGACAGCTGGCCGAGACCTCGGGGTGACCGGCCGAGCCGCCTGCTCGAGCCGGATTCTTGGAGAAGACCCTGGCGGCGATGGCCCAGGCGTGATGATGATGTCGTCCTTCAGAGTGGAGGTCCTCGGACCGCGTCGCCGTCCGAGGCTAGGTCGGACCTCGCCGAAGGTGTAGTCGACGCCGAGGATGCTGCAGCTCCCTTCAACTGTCAAGATCCGAGCCTGCAGGATCGGATTGTCTTGTAGTGTGTGTTTTATGCGGCCGCCGAGGCCCAAACACACCCTCGCCGTGTTGTAAAGCTGCGCTTCTTTTCCTCTTGTTTTGAGTATCTGGACTTTTTCGTCGGTAACAGAATTGTCTGTGCGAGCGAGAGTTGCTTTTCACGGAAGGTGATGAGTGAGGTATCCGTATCCCGGAGGCGTAGGAATCCCTCGGCTCGGTCGGCCTTGCCGCTTACGCGCACTCTTGCCCGTCCATAGGGTTCTGTCACCGACACAGTCGAGAAGGCCCGAAGAATCACTTCGGCAGAGGGGCTTTCGATCGTGAAGACTTGTTCGGTACGCGGAATCACTTATCCGAACGCGAGTTACTTATCGCAGAAGGTGATGAGTGAGGTATCCGTATCCCGGAGGCGTAGGAGTCCCTCGGCTCGGTCAGCCTTGGCTGCTTACGTGTACTCCGTCGTTTTCAGGATCCACTTTCGAAGTAGTCAAAAAGCGCGAAAGACATTCTGGCAGAAAGGATCTTTTTTCGAGGAAAATTTCGACGCAGAGGGGGTTCCCCCCTTTTAGCCCCCGAGGGAGGGTCGGGCTTTGCCGAGGCAAGGCTGACCCTTCCTTGATGACTAAACTTTGCGTGGGAGCGAGGTATATGAACAACTTGAAAGCATCTTAAGGATAGAAGCGACGTAGCTGTTGGATGTTCCAAGCGTTGTTGTAGACCTCGCCTTGACTGTTGGCCAGGTTGTACGTTCCGGGCTTCAGAACTTTGGCGATGACGAACGGCCCTTCCCAGGGAGGCGCGAGCTTGTGCCGCCCTCGGGCGTCCTGTCGCAGCCGAAGCACCATGTCGCCCACCTGGAGGTCTCGGGACCGGACCCCTCGGGCTTTGTAGCGTCGCAGGGACTGCTGGTACCGCGCCGAGTGTAGTAAGGCCATGTCTCGAGCCTCTTCTAGCTGGTCCAGCGAGTCTTCTCGACTAGCTTGGTTGCTTTGGTCGGCGTAGGCCCTCGTCCTCGGGGAACCGTATTCTAAGTCTGTGGGCAAGATGGCCTCGGCCCCATAGACTAGAAAGAACGACGTGAAGCCCGTGGCTCGGCTCGGCGTTGTCCTCAGACTCTAGACCACCGAGGGGAGTTCCTTCATCCATCGCTTGCCGAACTTGTTGAGGTCGTTGTAGATCCGAGGCTTGAGTCCTTGTAGAATCATGCCGTTGGCACGCTCTACTTGCCCATTCGTCATGGGGTGAGCCACGGCGGCCCAGTCCACCCGGATGTGGTGATCCTCGCAGAAGTCCAGGAACTTTCTGCCGGTGAACTGGGTGCCGTTGTCGGTGATGATGGAGTTCGGGACCCCAAAACGATGGATGATGTTGGTGAAGAACGCCACCGCCTGTTCGGACCTGATGCTGTTTAGGGTCGGACCTCGATCCACTTGGAGAATTTGTCGATGGCGACCAAAAGGTGTGTGTAGCCCCCGGGTGCCTTCTGCAAGGGGCCGACGAGGTCCAGACCCACACATCAAAAGGCCAGGTGATGGGTATCGTTTGCAGAGCCTGAGCGGGCAGGTGGGTCTGCCTCGCGTAGAACTGACACCCTTCGCAGGTGCGGACAATTCTAGTGGCGTCAGCCACCGCCGTCGGCCAGTAGAAACCTTGTCGGAAGGCGTTTCCAACAAGGGCCCGAGGTGCTGCGTGATGGCCGCAAGCCCCCGAGTGTATCTCTCGTAGGAGCTCCTGACCTTCGGCGATGGGGATGCATCGCTGGAGGATGCCTGAGGGACTGCGGTGGTAGAGCTCCTTCCCATCCCCCAGCAAGACGAACGACTTGGCACGTCGCGCCAACCGCCGAGCTTCGGCTCGGTCGAGGGGTAGCTCTCCTTGGTGGAGATATTGCAGGTTCGGGGTCTGCCAGTTTCGATTAGGCGTGACCCCGCTTTGCTCCTCCTCAACGCGTAGTGCCTCACCCTCGGGGGCCAAGGGTACCTCGGGCTGAACCGAGGGTGCCTCGGGCCGAGCCGAGGGTGCCTCGGACTGAGCCGAGGGTGCCTCGAGCTGGGCCGAGGGTGCCTCGGGCTCGGGCGTGTCGTCGATCTTGACGGAGGGTTGATGCAGGTCTCGGGAGAAGACATCCGGGGGAACCGTTGTTCGCCCCGAGCCCCCGAGGCTATTTTAGCCAGCTCGTCCGCAGTCTCGTTGTAGCGCCGGGCGATGTGGTTGAGCTCGAGCCCGTAGAACTTGTCTTCCAGGCGCCGAACCTCATCGCAGTAGGCCTCCATCTTCGGGTCGCGGCAGTGGGAGTTCTTCATGATTTGGTCGATGACGAGCTGCGAGTCACCACGAGCATCGAGGCGTCGGACCCCTAGCTCGATGGCGATCCGCAACCCGTTGACCAGAGCCTCGTACTCAGCCACATTGTTGGATGCCGGGAAATGGAGGCGTAGCACGTAGCGTAGGTGCTTTCTGAGGGGCGAGATGAAGAGTAGGCCTGCACCGGCTCCTGTCTTCATCAGCGACCCGTTGAAGAACATGGTCCAGAGTTCCGGCTGGATCAGAACTGTTGGGAGCTGGGTGTCGACGCATTCAGCCACGAAGTCCGCCAAGACCTGGGACTTGATGGCCTTCCGAGGGGCGAACGAGATTGTTTCGCCCATGATTTCCACCGCCCACTTCGCGATTCTACCCGAGGCCTCTCGGCACTGGATGATCTCCCCCAGGGGGAAGGATGACACCACATTTACCGGGTGAGACTCGAAGTAGTGTCGTAATTTTCCCGCGTCAGGATCACCGTGTACAGCAGCTTCTGAACTTGTGGGTAGCAGATTTTGGTCTCGGACAGTACCTCGCTGATGAAGTAGACCGGCCTCTGGACGGGCAATGTATGCCCCTCTTCTCGTCTCTCAACCACAATCGCGACGCTAACCACCTGAGTGGTCGCGGCGACGTAGATCAAGAGGGCTTCTCCGGCAGTGGGGGGCACCAAGATGGGCGCATTCGTGAGGAGCGCCTTCAGGTTCCCGAGGGCTTCCTCGGCCTCAAGGGTCCAAGTGAAGCACTCGGCCTTCCTTAAGAGGCGGTACAGAGGCAGGCCTCTTTCGCCGAGCCGTGAGATGAAGCGGCTCAGAGCCGCAAGACATCCCATGACTCTCTGTACGCCTTTCAAGTCCTTGATGGGCCTCATGCTGGTGATGGCTGCGATCTTCTCCGGGTTGGCTTTGATGCCCCGCTCGGAGACAATGAACCCCAAGAGCATGCCTCGGGGTACCCCGAAGACACACTTTTCGGGATTGAGCTTCACGCCTTTCGCCTCTTTGATGAACCCTGCCGCCATTAGCTTGTGGATCTCCTCGCCTATGGCTCTGCGCTTTTCTTCGTCGAATCGGTGCAGAGGCTGCTTGACGGGTCGGGCTCCGGCTCGGATATCCAGCGAGTGCTCGGCGACATCCCTCGGTATGCCAGGCATGTCCGAGGGACTCCACGCGAAAACGTTGGCGTTCACGCGGAGAATGTCGACGAGCATTGCTTCCTATTTGGGATCGAGCTCGGAGCCGATCCGGATCTGCTTGGAGGCGTCGCTGCTGGGGTCGAGGGGGACAGACTTAACCGTCTCCGCTGGCTCGAAGTTGCAGGCGTGGCGCTTCACGTCTGGCACCTCCTTAGAGAGGCTCTCCAGGTCGGCGATGAGGGCCTCGGCATACTCCACGCACTCCACGTCACATTCGAACGCGTGTCGGTACGTGGGGCCGACAGTGGTGACCCCGTCGGGGCTCGACATCTTGAGCTTGAGGTAGGTGTAGTTGGGGACGGCCATGAACTTCGCGTAGCATGGCCTCCCCAGTACTGCGTGCTAGGTTCCTCGGAACCCAACCACCTCGAACGTGAGGGTCTCCCTTCGGAAGTTGGAGGGTGCTTCGAAGTAGACGGGAAGGTCGAGTTGTCCGAGGGGCTGGACGCGCTTCCCAGGGATGATCCCGTGGAAAGGCGCAGCGCCTGCCCGGACCGAGGACAGATCAACACGCAGGAGCCCGAGGGTCTCGGTGTAGATGATGTTGAGGCTGCTGCCTCCGTCCATGAGGACCTTGGTGAGCCTGACGTCGCCGATGATGGGGTCGACAACGAGCGGGTATTTCCCCGGGCTCGGCACGTGGTCGGGCTGGTCGGCTTGGTCGAAGGTGATGGGCTTGTCGGACCAGTCTAGGTAGACTGGCGCCGCCACCTTAACCGAACAGACCTCCCGACGCTCTTGCTTGCGATGACGAGCCGAGGCGTTTGCCGCTTGCCCGCCGTAGATCATGAAGCAGTCGCGGACCTCGGGGAACTCTCCTGCCTGGTGATCTTCCTTCTTGTCGTCGTCGCGAGCCCTGCCACCCTCCGTGGGTGGCCCGGCCCTGTGGAAGTGGCGCCGAAGCATAGCGCACTCCTCAAGGGTGTGCTTGACGGGCCCCTGATGATAGGGGCACGGCTCCTTGAGCATCTTGTCGAAGAGGTTGGCACCTCCGGGGGGTTTCCGAGGGTTCTTGTACTCGGCGGCGGCGACAAGGTCCGCGTCGGCGGCGTCGCGTTTCGCCTGCGACTTCTTCTTGCCCTTCTTCTTGGCGCCGTGCTGAGTTGACGCCTCGGGGGCATCTTCCGGTGGGCGGCCCTGGGGCTGCTTGTCCTTCCGGAAGATAGCCTCAACCGCCTCCTGGCCAGAGGCGAACTTGGTGGCGATGTCCATCAGCTCGCTCGCCCTGGTGGGAGTCTTGCGACCCAGCTTGCTCACCAGGTTGCGGCAGGTGGTGCCGGCGAGGAACGCGCCGATGACATCCGAATCGGTGATGTTGGGCAGCTCGGTGCGCTGCTTCGAGAATCGCCGGATGTAGTCCCGGAGAGACTCTCCCGGCTGTTGTCGGCAGCTTCGGAGGTCCCAGGAGTTCCCAGGGCGCACGTACGTGCCCTGGAAATTGTCGGCGAAGGCTTGGACCAGGTCGTCCCAGTTGGAGATCTGCCCCGGAGGCAGGTGCTCCAACCAGGCGCGAGCGGTGTCGGAGAGGAACAGGGGGAGGTTGCGGATGATGAGGTTGTCATCGTCCGTTCCACCCAGTTGGCAGGCCAGCCGGTAGTCCGTGAGCCACAGTTCCGGTCTCGTCTCCCCCGAGTACTTTGTGATAGTAGTCGGGCGTCGGAACCGGGTCGGGAACGGCGCCCGTCGTATGGCGCGGCTGAAAGCCTGCGGACCGGGTGGTTCGGGCGAGGGACTCCGATCCTCCCCGCTGTCGTAGCGTCCCCCACGCCTGGGGTGGTAGCCTCGGCGCACCCTCTCGTCGAGGTGGGCCCGACGGTCGCGGTGATGGTGCTCGTTGCCGAGGCGACCCGGGACCGCAGGCGCTGTGTTGCGCGTGCGCCCGGTGTGGATCGAGGCTTCCCGCATGAATCGGGAAGTCGCGGCGCGATGTTCCGAGGGGTACCCCTGCCTTCGGGAGGCGGAGCTTTCGGCCCGTCGAACCGCGGCGCCCTCCAGGAGATTCTTGAGCTCTCCCTGGATTCGCCGCCCCTCGGTGGTTGATGGCTCCGGCATCACGCGGAGGAGCATTGCCGCTGCAGCCAGGTTCTGGCCGACCCCACTGGAAGCGGGTGGCGGCCTTACCCTGACATCGTCGGCGATGCGGTGCTGGATACCCTGGGGTAGATGACGCATTTCTCCGGCCGGAGGTTGGCCCGCCCATTCCTGCCCGACGTCCCGGTGGATCGGCTCAAGTGCTCCTGCTCCCTCGTCGAGCCTGGCCGGCACCCCGCGGGATTTGCTCGAGCTGTGGGTCATGACCCCCCGCCGGAACGGGGACCACAGCTAGCTCCCGTAGGATGTCAACGCGAGGCACAGGTCTAGGGAGATCATCGTTCTCCGGCATACCAAGATGGTTGCCTTCAGAGGGACCCCCTAGATCGACGTGGAAACATTCGCGACTTGGGCCGCAGTCCTCGTCGCCGAGGCTGCGGCTACCGTCGGAACAGTCGGAAAGGCAATAGTCGCATGCGGTCATGAAGTCCCGCATGGCACTGGGGTTACCAAGTCCGGAGAAGTCCTAACAGAAGTCGGGCTCGTCATCTTCCTCGGACCCCGAGGGCCCGTAGGTCGAGACGTTCGTCAGCCGGTCCCAGGGTGACCGCATACGATACCCCAGAGGGTTTGGACTCGCCTCTACGAGGGCGTTCGCCAAAGCGAAGTCGCTTGGTGTGTCGAGGCTGAATCCAAAGGGCGTGAGATGGGAATCGGTGGGTACCTCTTGGTCGACGGGCGGTGACGAAGTCACGTCAGGGACTGACTGCACCGTCGTCTCAGGTACGAGGGTGACGCCCAGCAAGCCTTTCGCGAGCGTGCTGGCGTCGTCCATTTGCTTGGAATTGGCATGTTGCGGGGAGACGGTGCTCGTCTTCGTCTCAAACGTGAGGTCGATACCCGACGCGCCCCCCGTTGGGGCGCCGGCGCCGTCGACTTGCTCGACAGCCAACGAGGTGTCGCCTCCTGCTTGTCCTTGGTTGCCCCACCTCCTCCTCCGTTGGCGGGGGAGAGGGCGGGGCGAGCTCGAATGTTGTTCTTCCACCACGCGGGGAAGACGTCATCGATTCCACCGCCGGCGGGCGGGCTGTCGGCCGCCATTGTCGCTGTCGCACGGCGGGGGAAGGAGTATCATGTCGTAGCTGCCGTCGAGGGACATGAACTCAAGACTCCCAAAACGGAGCACCGTCCCGAGCTGGAAAGGTTGTTGGAGACTGCCCATCTGGAGCTTGACGGGAAGCTGTTTGTCAACACGCAGGAGGCCCCTACCTGGCGCGCCAACTGTCGACGTTTCGAGACCGGGGGGGTCCCTGGACCGACGAGAGAAATGTCGCCGCGTGCCCCAGCCTAGATGGGTCGGCGCGAGACGAAGCGCGAAGGGGGGAAAAGGCAGCCGGAGAGAGGGAGGTGGAAATCCCGCGGCCTTCGTGTTTGTCCCGCGCCCAGGTTGGGTGCGCTTGCAGTAGGGGGTTACAAGCGTCCACGTGGGAGAGGGAGCGAGCGGCCTCACGCGAGCGCCTGTCCCGTCCTCTTCCCCGCGCGGCCAACCCTTCGTAAGAGGGCCCTGGTCCTTCCTTTTATAGGCGCAAGGAGAGGATCCAGGTGTACAATGGGGGTGTAGCAGAGTGCTAACGTGTCTAGCGGAGGAGAGCTAGCGCCCTAAGTACATGCCATCGTGACAGCCGGAGAGGTTTTGGCACCCAGTTCGTGTGGTGTCGTGGCCGTCGGAGGAGCGCTGGAGCCTGGCGGAAGGATAGCTGTCGGGGCTGTTGAGTCCTTGCTGACGTCCTCTTGCTTCCGTAAGGGGGCTGAGAGCCGCCGTCGTCATAGAGCGTGCGGGGTGCCATCATTACTTGTCTGGCGGAGCGAGCCAGATGGGACGCCGGTCTTGTTCCCCGTAGCCTGAGTCAGCTTGGGGTAGGGTAATGATGGTGCCTCCTGTTGACGTGGTCGGTCCGCGCCCTAGGTTGGGCGATGTGGAGGCTCCTCTGAGGTCGAGGTCAAGTCTGTCTTCCGTGGCCGAGGTCGAGTCCAAGCCCCTGGGTCGGGCGAGGCGGAGACTGTCGGCTGAAGCCGGGGCTGAGTCCGAGCCCTGGGGTCGGGCGAAGCGGAGTTCGTCGTCTTCCGGGGCTGAGCCCGAGTCTGAGCCCTGGGGTCGGGCGGATCGGAGTTCGCCGTCTTCCGGGGCTGAGCCCAAGTCCGAGCCCTGGGGTCGGGCGGATCGGAGTTCGCCGTCTTCCGGGGCTGAGCCCGAGTCCGAGCCCTGGGTCGGGCGGAGCGGAGTTCGCCGTCTTCCGGGGCTGAGCCTGAGTCCGAGCCCTGGGTCGGGCGGAGCGGAGTTCGCCGTCTTCCGAGGCTGAGCCCGAGTCTGAACCCTGGGTCGGGCGGAGCGGAGTTCGCCGTCTTCCGGGGCTGAGCCCGAGTCTGAGCCCTGGGTCGGGCGGAGCAGAGTTTCCTATGGTGCCTGAGGCCGGGCCTGACTGCCTGTCAGCCTCACTCTATCGAGTGGCACAGCAGTCGGAGCGGCGCAGGCGGCGCTGTCCTTCTGTCAGGCCGGTCAGTGGAGCGGCGAAGTGACTGCGGTCACTTCGGCTCTGTCGACTGGAGGGCGCGCGTCAGGATAAAGGTGTCAGGCCACCTTTGCATTAAATGCCCCTGCGATTTGGTTGGTTGGCGCGGCGATTTGGTCAAGGTTGCTTCTTGGCGAAGGCTGGGCCTCGGGCGAGCCGGAAGTATGTTCGTCGCTGGAGGGGGGCCTCGGGCGAGACGGAGGTCCTCCGGGGTCGGCTGCCCTTGATCGAGGCTGGGCTCAGGCGAGGCGTGATCGAGTCCCTCGAATGGACCGATCCCTGACTTAGTCGCACCCATCAGGCCTTTGCAGCTTTGTGCTGATGGGGTTTACCAGCTGAGAATTAGGAGTCTTGAGGGTACCCCTAATTATGGTCCCCGACAATACCGGCATCGGAGGGTAGGCCAGTGAGGGACTGACGATGGGAGGCAGGCAGGGGATTAACATCGGAGGGTAGGCCGACGGGGGTCCCTCGTCCCAGCAGGCCGACAGTGGCGGCGCGCTCCTGTGCTGGTCTCGAGTGGATAAGTCATGGGTGACGAGAGGGTGGAGAGGAAGTGGGTTGAAATGGTTCGCTTGTTTTTGAGGGATCACTAGAACCCATATTTTCAATAAGTATTTCGACCGAGAACCATCCTAACATGTGATCCTTTTGACCGAACATGAGTTGTTGTGGGTTGAACCCGTTCCAACCGACGTCAACCCGCTAACCAAACACACCTTTAGTGACCACAATCGCCCTGTTGCAAAAGCATTATGTAACCTATGTTTTAACTCTACCACCACTCTAGTGAGCTAAGCTAATAAAGTAAACACACAACTTAGTTATATAATAAATAATGTATGGGTCAGGTGTAATAATTAGTGGTACCCAGATTATCCCTCTAAAAACGTACTCGGGAAAGGTTAAAACATAACCCCCGAAGGAAAATCAGCCGAGACACCTACTATCCTGAGGCCCCTCCCCGAGGGTCTCTCGCCTAGGCAAAAACCCGCCTCGCCCGAAGTCACCACTGCTTCGTCCATCTCACTCGAGACGATCCCAGGCAGATAGGACAAAGGCACCCGAAAGCCGGCGGGAGACACTCACATTTAATGCGCACACCTACCCCACGCAGAGCCACAGGAGCACAGTGACTACAAGACAGCGGCCATGTCCGGGCGCAACAACATGATTATGCTCCCGCCACTGCACATGCGCACCGCCTGCCATCCCCCGATGGGACGTCTAATACGACAGGAGAAGCAGATCGACACTCGGGCGCAAATCTCCGCCTCGCCCGACGCTGGGCTCGTCCTTGGGCGCAATTTCCGTCTGGCCCGACGCTGGGCTCGTCCTTGGGCGCAATCTCCGCCTCGCCCGATGTTGGGCTCGTCCTTGGGCGCAATCTCCGCCTCGCCCGAGCTCAGCTTCGGCTACCTGCCCCACCATGAATCCGTAGGCGGCCACTCTGCCAACTATGGCACACGTCAAGGAAGGCTCAACCATTGTCTCGGGAAGACTTTCGCCTTGCCCAAGAAGGGCTCTGACCTTGATAATCGCAGCAAAGGAATCACAACGTCACCCGGCACAAAGACGTTGACGCACCCCGTAAGCATACTTTTACCCATACCGAAGCCCTGTTACAACAACTACGGTATGGACGACCCCTCCCCTGGGGGCTCGGACGTACGACCAACCCCTCGGCCTCTGTCTCGGCCATCAACAGGAAATCAGCAGGCACAAGTCAACAACGTAGTACACCATCATGTCACTCACAGGACGCCAATACATCTTTCTTGGGAATACGACGACCCCGGGATTCACATCGTACATCTCCTAGGTGTATAAATAGGGCAGTGGTAGTTCTTCCAGGGGCAGACGAACACTCAGTAGTTTTCCTCCAAATCTTTCGGTATTGACACTTGCCTCAATCAGTTCTACGGACTTAGAGACTTCCTCTCTCCCGCTGTGCTTGTAATCCCTACTGCAGGCACCCCGATCCGAGTAATATAAGCCACATCCTCCCTCTGCAGGAGGTAGGGCCTCACATTGCCCGAACCAGGATAAACCACTTGTGTCAACTCGCACATCATCTAGATTCTGGGCACGTGGCATCATTTTACTAGTTGGTTAGGACCGTTAGTCCAAACACCGAAAGTTGGTGCGCTAGGTAGGGTCTGTCGCGGGAAAGCTATATTTTTGCTTGATGAAGTGGTTTCTTCTTAACCCATCTTACATGGATAAGTGTTAAAATCATTATTTTGTTTCAGGGCTAGATTTTTTTTTTCATTTTCCCATGAAAAAATAAACTAACTTCCCTGGAAAATGAAAATCCCTTTAGAAAAATGGGGTTCTCAAACTATCACTTATTAATGTAAACATTTGGCTAAAATTGTCCGTGCTAAAAAATTTCAAATAAGCAGTTTTACGCGTGCCTGGTGAACAGTACTAGGCTTGCTCGGCTGTAAACATGAAGGTTGCTCGGAACGGGTGATGGGCTTGGCTGCACTCGCGTGTCAGCATGTGGACCAAACCTGACGCTATTCCGGCCTGGGCCAAGGAAGCCCATGTTCATGAAAACCTGCAGCGATGTGATGCACAGGAAAGGAGTCGAACAAAAAGAGTGCAGGACGTAGTTCTGCAGCGCTCACTCATCAGCCAGCCAACCACCAACTCTCATCGTACGCAGTTGCGCCAACAATTGGATTTGTATTTGCCTTGTGTTTTTGTTTGCTCTTCATTCACATCAACTAATTAAGGTCATGCATGGTGTGTGTGTGTGTGTGTGTCAACAATGTGGCGTGCTACAACCGGAGCCACTGGAAGCCGTCGATGAAGTCGAGCGAGATGAAGGGCTTGGCCTCCTCGTCGGTGAGCTCCCGCGACCACTGCACCCTGCCGGCGTAGTTCGCGCCCGGCCCCGTGCACTTGTACTGCCCGTAGAACACCGTCCTGCACGCGAATAGAACCAACCGCACCGCGCGTCAGATGATTCCATTTCATGCACTGCACCGGCGGCGCCGGAGAGGGAGGGAGGAGGAGGAGCACTGACATCTCCCGCGTCGGGTCGCCCCAGTTGTACCAGCCGCGCGGGATGATGATGTTGTCCATGTAGGTGTAGGCGAAGACGACGCGGGAGAAGGTTCCCCAGGCGCGGCCCAGGTACAGCGCGCCGGACCCCGTCACCCGGCACTTGACGAACGAGAACCCCGTGTCCTCCAGCAGGCTCTGCCGGTTCTGCGCCGTCAGCGCGCCGTAGTTCCGCGCGATCGCGTGCACATGGCACCCCTGTATATTCATCATCCAGCTGTTATTTTCCAAACGGGGAGAACGCACAAGAAAAAGCAAGTGGTACTGCGTAAAGGAGTACAGCGATGGCAGTGGCAGGCGTCACGGGCGGCCGGCACCACGCTTGGGGCCGGGGAACCGTGCCCGCCGCCAACGACAAGGGCGGACGACATGAGAGGTTCACTTCACCCCACTCTATCTACTGTAGTAGGAGTACCCCATTAATTAATTAAAAACTGAAAGAGGGGTCGATTAGTTAATGCGCATCGACATTCCATTTGCACCTGTTCTTCACCGACTCTTTGGCAGTAAACGGGGTAGGCCGACGAGATGCTCAGTACGGACTGACCTCGTAGAGGGAGAGCGCGTTGCCGAAGATGAAGTCGACGGAGCCCTCGATGTAGCAGTCGCGGTAGTAGTGGCGGCCGAGGTGGTCGTACAGCGTGTCCTGCGCGCCCAGGAAGTTGCACCCCACGAACGCCGCGTTGTCCGCCGATATCCGCAGCGCCACCCCCTGCTTGCCCAGAGCGCCGGGCCGCGGCACAGGGGCCGTGTTCTGCTGCCCCAGCGGAAACGCGCGTCAGGCATGCAGTGCAGTGCAGGCTCTCTCGTAGCGAAGCGGAAACGCCGCGTCGAGAGAAAGAACCTTGAAGGTGATGTTCTTGGCGACGAAGAACATGGAGTTGACGGCGAACGTGGCGGAGCCGAACGTGCCCATGGGCCTGCCCCAGGACCCGGCCGTGTCCGCCGTGTCGCCCCACTGCACCACCGTCTTGTCTGCGCCGGCGCCCTCCACGGTGACGAACGCGCGCATCGGCGAGATGTTCACCTTCTCCCTGCAGCAGCACCGAGCAAGTGAGACCCGTCTTCGACGCAGCGCCAGCAATGCAATGCAATGCAATGCACGTACGTACGTGTACGTGCCGGCGTTGACCCTGATGACGACGCGGGCGAGGTTGATGAGCGGGAGCGAGTCGACGGCGGCCTGGATGGACGTGAAGTCCCCGGCGCCCGGCCTCCTGTCGACGACGAGCGTGCGCGCGGGCAGGAGCGTGAGCGCCGGCCGGTTGTAGTTGTAGGTGCCGTGGCCGAGGCGGCCGCCCACGAAGCGCACCCACCGCGTGAACTGCCGCTCGATCGCCTCCGCCCGCGTCGCGTTCGCCGGGTACAGCTTCGCGGCGGCCGCCGCCGCGCTCTTCTTGGGCCGCAGGCGCCTCGTGTGCGTGTGCCCGTGTCCCGCGGCGGCGGCCACCTCTCCCGGCGCGACGAGCAGCGCCACGGCGACGACGGCGGAGCAGAGGAGGAGCCGCGATGGCACGGCCATGGTTGTCGTCGTCGCGCGGTGGAGGTGCCCTGTGGCCGCGGTCACCGCTGGCCTGCGAGAACTAGCAAGCGGCCGGGGGTTATTATAATTCCCGGAGGGGGGAATTTAAGGAGATCACGGGCGTGCGCGGACGACGGACGCGGCTCACGAGTGACGACGAGCCGCGCCGGGGGCGGGGCGAGAAGCTGGTTGCTTTTGCTGCGCCGCATCCAAGCATTCCTCGGGCGGGGGTGGGGAGGGCCGTGTCTAGAAAATGGCAATGGGTACAAACCCGCTGGGTTTTGTCGTCCCAAACCCGTACCCGTGAAAAATATTTATGCCTATTAAAAAACCCGTACACATGACGGGTTTGAGATTTTGCCCAAACCCGTACCCATCGGGTTAGAGGGTACCCGCGGGTTACCCACGGGTTTTATCTCCAATATGCTTGTTCTTCCTATAATCAATAAGTATCGTAATGATTAATGAGATCATGGTCCAAAATTTATGTGATGAACAACGAGTTCATGATTTGGTATAAAAATTATTAGTAGAGAGAATGGAATACAAATAATAAGTTGTATAATAGCAAGCAAGCAACACTCTCACCGACTACTTATACATTCACCATTTGATAAAAATTAGTAAGTAAATAAGGAATAACAAGTTTGTTGTTCGTTTATAAAATAAAATGACAATATGCACTAGGTTTGGTCGGGTTTAAAAAACCCACGAGTTCGCGGGTTTGGGTACTATAAGAACAAACCCGTACCCATAAACCCGTCGGGTATAGATTTATGCCCGTTAACAAACCCATGGGTATGAAAATTGACCCAAACCCGTACCCTAATGGGGTAAAAACCCATCGGGTTTCGGGTACCCATTGCCATCTCTAGCCGTGTCGCATTAGCCAAGATGGCATGCCGGCAGCATTTCTCGTGCTGGAATTGTCTTGGAGACGGCGCCGGAAGTATAATTCTCTGCTGGGGTCTCGATCGCTGTATTGTATTGTTCTCACCCCGTGATCGAATTTGTTCGGAGCACTGTTCCGCTTCGTATTTTTGCTGCGCTCAATCTTTCCTCACGCCGAGAGAGGAAAATGGCTACCATATGATTGTTCACTGGTCAAACCACAGAAAACCACAGTAAACTAACTGATAGGGTCGCTTGGTTTTTCACGGGGTGGACTCATGATCAGAGCCCGCTAGACTTGATAGTACGTCGGATCGGGTCAAAATCTTGGATGGGATCGAACTGTTTTTCAGATTACCACACTTTGGTTCGGGTTTAACCGAACCCGAATCGGTACAGTGGTACACTATCAGGTCAGGCTCGATGGTGTCGAGAGAGAGCTCAGCGGTTGGCTCATTGCTTCCCTTCACAGACGGAGCTGTCCTTACCAAACACCAATGCAGCAAATATGCAATGGCCACAGAGAGCTAGAGAAAAGGGAGTCACACAAGCAAATACTCCACAAAATTTCCGGCTCGCCAGGAAAATACAAACATCGGGGCCACTATTACATCCCTCAAAGCACAAGCTGCCAAGCTCTACCAGATAAAGAGTACCATAACCCATCATTTATTTATTCCACAGTACAAGCAGAACGCATGGTCATGGCCTACTGAGCGACGTGACTGTCGTCGTACCACTACCATGTCAGCCTGCAGCAGATCCAGGGCGTGTCCGCGTGTTTATGAATTATGATCCTCCTGCGCTGGAGCTAGAGTTTCTAGCGGCATCCTGCTTCTTCGTCTCCTCAAACTTGTCGATCGCCACCTGGAGCTCGTCCGTGCCTCCCACCGCTCTCATGGTGTAGTAGTAGACCCCGAGCACGAAGGCAGACAGTCCCCCGGCCACCACCAGGTTCCTGGTCTTGGGTGCAAGGCTTCTGAACCCCGCCATCTATCGTTGAGGTGTGCAGGTTCACGATCTGTGCTGCAGGACATGAAGGCACACAGAACCAGCCAGATGTACTTGTGCATGATAAATGTTGATGAACTGGAGATGAAAGGTGACTAGGTAGTATTCCGTCCGGTCATCATCAATTGACATTTTTTTATTTACAGCAAAAATACAACTGATAGTATGACTTCACTCCAGCCATTTACCGCTTGGCATTCTTACAGCAAAAAATATAACTAATCGCAGGCCAATTTGGGTGTCTGAAATGTCAAACAATATTGAACGCAGGTGGTATAAGATTTACGGGATCCATGGTGTGCTTCTGGAACAGACTCTGATCCACAAACACCTAAAGAGTTTTACGTTAACTGACAGTAGCATCAAAGGAAAGGACAGTTGTATGTACAATACACAAGGGGGGGGCACTGTCTGGAAAATAGAAAAATTGAGCCATTTGCTTTGTGTGTATAACTGTATATATCAGATGTTTCTGAAGACAATTTCGGAGTTGAAAAGATAAATTCATGATTCAACTAGTTATTCAACCAAACGGAGTAATCAGCACTAGATCAAACATTTATTTGGGGTTCACCATATTCAGATTCAGTTAACTAAAATGCAAATATGATAAAGTTATTGAAAAGGCAGTTTCAAACAAACAAACAGTAAAAATAATATAGAAGCAAAAATGGCTACGGATCATTTTATTCTCTGAATAAAGAGGGGGAGACCCTTTTCTCTAAAAAAAATATAGAGCATGCATGAACCTGTTGACGCCTTTTTGGAGGCGCCAATTACTCAAGAGAACCAGCGGCGGTGCTCTCTGCACAGGGGCGGACGGTCCGCGCGCCGGGGCCGGACGGTCCGCGGCCTGGTGCGAGGCGGCGGTGCTTTCTGGTCAGGCGCGGACGGTCCGCGGCACAGGGCCGGACGGTCCGCGACCTGGTGCAGGAGCCCGAGTTCCTTGCCTGACGGCCGGACGGTCCGCGCCCTAGGGCCGGACGGTCCGCGCGTGCGCAGGGGCGGCGGAAGACCGCCGACGACGCCTGGATCTCGCTCCCGGGAGGGACCCCGTCGGGGAGGAGAGATCCTAGGTGGTGTCTAGGCTCGGGCCGGCCGACCTAGACTCCTCTAATCGACGTAGAGTCGAAGAGAGACGAAGAATTGGGGATTGGAAGGCTAAAACCTAAACTAGACTAGAACTACTCCTAGGATAAAATGCGAAATAGAAGTTGTATTGATTCGATTGTTTATTACAAATCGGCCGTATACCTCTCTATTTATAGAGGAGGGGGGCTGGACCCTTTACAAACTAATTTCCGAGCTTATCCCATGATTTTAGCTAACAACCATAGCACAAAACTCGGAACCCTAATCTGTTCTGCGCACGCGCGGACCGTCCGGCCCACAGGCGCGGACTGTCCGGACCGCGGACCGTCCGGCCTCAGGGCCGGACCGTCCGCAGGCTCAAATATGATTCAAACATATGCCCCCCTGTCTTTTGGTGGAGCTGGGCGAACCAAAAGCAACTAACTCGATGTGCTCACATCGGTTCTCTTAGGCATCTTGCCACATACTAGGATGGTACTGTTTGAGGAAACACCCATTCAAAGCCTTAGGCAAATCCTTGCCTTGTAATGTTTGTAGCAAATAAGCGTTGCCAGACATCACCTGTTTTACTTTATAAGGACCCTCCCAGCTTGGCGACCATTTTCCAAACTTCCGGTCTTTATTCCTTAGAGGTAAGATGGTCTTCCACACCAGATCTCCTACTTGAAATGACTTTGCTCTGACCTTCTTGTTGTAGGCCCTGGCTACCATAATCTTGTCCTTTTCTATTGCTCCCAAAGCTATCACCCTCTTGTCGGTCACCTCATCAATATTATCCATCATTGAATTATAATAATCAGTGACAGTTAAATCATTTTGTCTGGCGAACCTGACAGCATTCAAACTTATTTCCACAGGCAATACTGCTTCCTGCCCATAGACAAGCTCAAAAGGAGATACTTTAGTAGCACTATGTTTAGATATTCTATGAGCCCATAAAGCTTCGGACAAAATCTTATGCCAATGTTTAGGATTATCAGATATCTTCTTTTTTATCAAATTAATCAATGTCCTATTACTAGACTCGGCCTGTCCATTGGCCTGAGCATAATATGGAGATGAATTAAGCAGCTTAATTCTGTATAATTCAGCAAATTCACGTACCTCCTTTGACATAAAAGAAGTCCCTTGATCTGTAGACAAGGTCTGGGGAATGCCGAATCTATGAATAATATGCTCAGTTATGAACTCAATTACCTCCTTGTGCGTCATGTTTTTCAGAGCAACGGCTTCAGTCCATTTGGTGAAATAGTCAGTGGCAACTAACACAAACCGATGCCCCTTTGATGATGAAGGATGAATTTCTCCAATAAAGTCTAATCCCCACCCTCTGAACGGCCAAGGCTTGATGATAGGATGCAATTCGGCTGCAGGGACCAACTGTAGGTCGCCGAATTTTTGACACACTTGGCATCCCTTGTAGTACTTGAAACAATCAGCTATCATACTAGGCCAATAAAAACCAGACCTTCGCAACAACCACTTCATCTTTGGAGCCGATTGATGAGTACCACAAATTCCTTCATGTACTTCGGCCATGGCTAATATAGCATCATCTGGGCCCAAGCACTTCAGCAGGACGTCACTGACTGTTCGGCGGTAAAGTTCATCACTCATCAAAACATACTTGAAAGCTGTTCGCCGAATGTTCTTATCTGTCCTAATATTGGGATTTCGTAAATAATTAAGTATAGGTGTCCTCCAATCACTTACATCGGCTTCATTGTCAGCCGAATCGATTAAGAGAACATTTCTGGAAACCCCGGACGGTCCGGCGTTGTCACGCGGACGGTCCGCGACCTGGGAATTTGGCTCTGCACTGGTTATCGGAATTTCAGTTTTGTGAAATTTCCCTCTCTTTATCCGATAACCTGATGCATCTTGTGCCAAATCGTTAGCTCTATGATTCTCAACTCTAGAGATATGTCGAATACTGAATTCGTCAAAAGAATGGATTATGCTCCAACATTTCTCAAGGTAACTATTTAGAGTACTATCAAAACATTGATATTCTTCTAACACTTGTTGGACAACCAGCTGAGAATCACCAAATACCTTCACATGTTTTACTCTCATACCATTTAAAAGTTCTAAGCCGAATAGGAGGGCCTCATATTCGGCTTGATTATTAGTGCAATAAGTTTTCAATCGGCTAGAGAAGTCAAAGGAGACATTACTTGGTGAAACAAGCACAATGCCAATTCCTTGCCCTTCATTGCAAACCGATCCATCAAAATATAAAGTCCAAGGAGTAATAGTGAGGTATGACATGTCTAGTTCATGAATATCATTAACCCGATGTTCTACAATAAAATCCGCTACGACTTGGCCTTTCATAGATTTCAATGGTTCATAGGCCAAGTCATATTCTATGAGTGCATAAGCCCACTTACCAATTCTACCACTCATAATTGGGTTATGCAACATGTATTTGATTACATCGGCTTGACCAGAAACAGTGCAATGACTAGACAGTAAATAACATCTACATTTGGTGCATGCATAAAACAAGCATAAGCATAACTTTTCAATAAAAGTGTACCTTGTTTCAGCATCCACCAACCTTCGGCTTAGATATGTCACCACATGCTCCTTCCCCTCAGTTTCTTGTGTCAGAACAGCCCCAATAACCTTGTCTTCAGCTGCAATGTATAATCTGAATGGCGCTCCTACTTGTGGTGCTTTTAACACGGGAGCCGAAGACAAGTATTTTTTAATGAGATCAAATGCTTCCTGCTGCTCTGCCCCCCAAGTGAATTCAGTATCATTCTTAAGCCGAAGGATAGGGGTGAAGGCATCAATCTTCCCAGCTAGGTTAGAAATAAACCTTCGTAAATAATTCACCTTGCCGAGAAACCTCTGCACTTCGACCTTACAAGTTGGAGGCCCCACATTCCGAATAGACTTGATTCGGTCAGGATCTATTTCTATACCATGTTCATGGATGACAAATCCTAAAAACTTACCAGCCGACACTCCAAAAGCACACTTACGTGGGTTCATTTTCAAACCATACCGACGCATTTTATCAAAGGCTTTGCGCAAATCAGCTATATGAGAACTAAACTCAGCCGATTTGACTAAAATATCATCAATGTAGACTTCCACAGTGTTTCCTAACAACTCATGGAAGATCAGATTCATAGCCCTCTGATAAGTAGCACCAGCATTTTTAAGACCGAATGTCATGACAACCCATTCAAATAAACCAATGAAGTCTGGACATATAAAGGCCGTTTTAGACGCATCTTCTTCGGCCATGAAAATCTGATTATATCCGGCATTACCATCAAGGAAGCTAATAATTCTATTTCCTGATGCATTATTGATTAATGTGTCGGCTATGGGCATGAGATATTCATCTTTAGGAGTTGCTTTATTTAAATTACGAAAATCAATGCATACTCTAAGCTTACCTGACTCCTTCTTCTCCACCGGCACAATATTGGAGACCCACTCTGCGTATCTGCAAGGTCTAATAAAATTAGCTTCTAGCAGCCGGTGGATTTCGTCCTTGATTCGTGGGAGAAGATCTGGACGAAATGTTCTAGCTTTCTGCTTGAAAGGTCTGAAACCAGGCTTAATAGGCAGCCGATGTTCGACAATTTCTCGGCTTAGTCCAGGCATTTCAGTGTAATTCCAAGCAAAACAATCTGAATATTCCTTCAATAGACCGATCATCTCATTTGTAGAATCGGTCTCCAGGGTCTTGTTTACAAAAGTCGGCCTTGGAGTTTTACCATCTCCTATATCAATCTCCTCCAAAGGATCGGCTGATGTAAACCCCTGTCCTAGTTTATCAAGATCTCTGAATTCCTCTATCATGTCCCCCACAGAGGAATCAGATGATCTTTGTGTGATGGCGGACTTTCCGGTCTCGTGGACCGGATCATCCGTAATACTGTCTTTTTGCTGTGGTAGATGTTCGGTCTTAAAGTCCGAACTCTTTTGTGAAAGACCAGACCATCCGGCCTTGGCGGCCGAACTGTCCGTGACCAAAGACTCATGAAATTTGTGTGTATTCATCATTTAACTTTATTTAGGATTTAGCCGATTTTCCATCGGCTCTAGCATTACAGGAATGAAACCTTTCTTATCTATACTTATGAATTGATAATCAGAAAAGTCTACTCCTGTGAGACATGTAGCAGTCTCATAAGTCCAGAGTACAGGGGCATCGGCCACAGCGATGCAGGCTGATACATCAGCATGTACTTGTTCTATGTCATCGCCTACCCATTGTATCAGCATTTGATGTAATGTAGAAGGTATACATTGATTGGCGTGAATCCAATCTCTGCCTAAGATTAAACTGTAATTTCCTTCTACATCAGCGACGAAGAATGCAGCAGCAAGGGTCTTAGTCCCGATGGTTAATTCAACGGGCGTGACTCCCCTGGCTTTGATCGAACTATCAGTTCCAACACCGCTGAGGGTCATGTTGGTCTTGACAAGTTCGTCATCTTGTTTACCTAATTTTCTGTATAATGAATAAGGCATTAGATTTACAGCCGCCCCTCCATCTACCAACATCTTAGCAATCGGTATCCCATCAATGTGGCCGCGCACGAAGAGCGGCTTTAAATGATTTACCGATTCTTTTGGTTTAGTAAAGGCGGCTTCTTTAGGACCAAAATCAAACTGGGCAACAACAGGTTCATCGTCGCCGATAATAGTACAATCGACAGAAAATGTAATAATATTTACATCCATACCTGTGTGTTCTGGAGAAGCCTCGTAGTCGACCAGGTCTTCTCCCAGCAGGTCGTCCTCTTCCATTGATGTTGTCGTATCGTTGGAGGCTTCCTGGTGAACGGCGGACGGTCCGCGTGCGGTGGCCGAACGGTCCGCGCCTGGTGCAGGTTGTCCAGAGACTTCCTGGTGAACGGCGGACGGTCCGTGCGTAGGGGCCGGACGGTCCGTGCTTGGTGCAGATTGACTTTCTATTTCTGTGACCGTTTGTTTTTTCTCAACGGCCTTCGGTCTCCATTTCTTTTGCGGTGGCGGGTATAATGGATGTGTGTCATTAAATGTCTTTTCCGCCTCCTTCTCCTGGCTCTCCTTTGCTCTTAGGCGCTGTAATTTTCTCTTTTGGGATCGTGTCAATCCCGCTGGGCACCATCGAGGCATGGAGTATTTTGGATCGGCTGTTTTGATGGTAGCCGTATCCTTTTCGGTTGCGTTGGCCGATTCGCCGAGAATCATCGGCCCTTTATTGTCTCCCTGTATGACAACATCTGCGGTGCCTATTTTGATGATGTCCCCTTTTGTTGTTTTTTGAGTTGCTGCAGGCATATGCCCCCCTGCCGGATTGGTCGGCCTTGAAGGCCGAGTAGTCCGGCAATCCTGTTGGGTTTGTGCCTGGTGACCAGATTGAGCAGCGCTCAATCGGTCTTGCACTGGTGGCGTCAACCTGTTGAAAACAGATGTTTGGGGTGCCCCCCAGGCGGGGTACTGTGGCATCCCAAATGGATATGGTGGCATGCCCCACATTTGATTTGGGACATATGGCGGAGGTAAATATGTGTACGGATATGGCATAGGTGGATATGGAGGTGGAGGGGTCCATGTCGGCATGTTAGGTCTCAATTGTACAATAGGACCTTTCATTTCTTCCGATTGGTGATGTGGTCCAATCGGCCTGACCTGACGTTGCTCATGAATGGGTGAGCGGGGTCGCTTCGGTGGCCGGTCACTGGGGCCAGCCTTCTTTTTCACATATTTAGACAACAATTGATCGAAAGTCGGGCCAGGCTTGATCAGCCGACCAGCTGCTTTAAATGTATTTGTTTTCCACGTACCTATCTCTGGTCGTCGTGGTTTGAAGGTACGTGGTCGCTGCGAGTCCTGAGCATGGCCGGACCGTCTGCTGGAGCTCTCCGGACCGTCCGGTGGGGTCCCGGACCGTCCGCGCCTACGTGTCGGACCGTCCGGGATACGCAGCACGGGCTCCTGCATCTGTCTCCCTGTCTGCGCTTGCCCCCCAGTACTGGAGGCTGTGATGGTCACCTTCAGGGTCTCCCCTCCATCGGGAGTCTTCTCGGACACCACTTTCCTGCAAGAAATTTTACAATCCCCATCGGCCTTTTTAGCATTGCCGATGATTGTTTCCTTGCCTTTGCCTTTATCGGCTGTATTTGGCCGAACCAGGACTTTCTTGCCCTCGAAGTCAATCATGTTCATCGGAAAGGGCTCCGTATCCACCTGCATTTCCTGAAATTTCAATCGTCCTTCGTTAATGGCCGATTGAATCTGTCGCCGAAATACATTACAATCATTAGTGGCATGAGAAAATGAGTTATGCCACTTGCAGTACGCACGACGTTTTAGCTCGTCGGCGGATGGAACAGTGTGATTTATTTTAATATTGCCATTTTTAAGTAACTCATCAAATATTTTATCACATTTACCAACATTAAATGTAAACTTAACCTCCTCTTGCCGTTTCTTTTGAACCGGCTGCAAGGAGGAACAAGCCGAAGATTTGGCCTGTTTTGGCCAAACCATTTCAGCAGCATATACTTCTGTTGATTCGTCATCTGAGCTACTTTGGTCGCATTCAACTATATGTACGTTGTGACGCATTGTTTTAGCAGTTTCTTTGCTCCGGCTTTCGCAAGCCAAAGCCCTCTGGTGTAACTGTGCTAGTGTAAAAAATTGGATGCCTTCTAATCTCTCTTTTAAATAATATCGTAGACCATTAAAGGCTAATCCTACTAGCTGTTTTTCTGCTAAATGAATTTGAAAGCATCGGTTTCTTGTATCGCGGAATCTCCGGATGTAATCATTAACCGATTCGTCTTTTGTCTGTCGCAATGACACTAAATCTACCAAATCCAATTCATAATCACCGGAGAAAAAATGATCATGAAATTTTTGTTCTAGATCCCCCCATGATGAAATGGAATTAGGAGGTAAAGTGGCATACCATGCAAACGCGGTTCCTGTTAGCGATAATGAAAATAAACGTACGCGAAATGCCTCTATGTCTGCCAATTCTCCCAATTGTGCTAAGAACTGGCCTATATGTTCGCGCGTATTTTTCCCTTGATCACCCGAAAATTTTGCGAATTCGGGTATTCTAGTTCCCTGTGGGAACGGGTGGTGATCAAATCGGCTGTCATAAGGTTTCCGATATGATTGCCCCCCAGGGACCATGCTTACTCCGAGCTTATCTCGGAACGCCCCGGCTATTTCTTCCCTCACTATATCAATGGCAGCCGGTGCAAGACCACCGGCTCTCTGGTCAAACATAGGTGGGGTTGGTTGCATATTAGTATGTTGTCGTTCCCCCCATTGGTTTGAGCTACGTGGTGCATTCCCATTTGCCCTATATGGCTCATAGGTTTGATCGTTTCTTTCCGGCCTTTTAGGTGGGGCCGGAAAGCTTTCCTGGGCTCTGGATCCTGAATTAATGGGCTGGTGCATTGCATAATGTGATGGGAAGTGTTGCTGGGACGGGCGAGGATTCAGGTAATAATCCTCCTCAAAAGACTCATGCGCGGGCTGTCCGGATATGTACCCGGACCGTCCGTGGTCATATGCGGACCGTCCGTCATTGTATGCGGACCGTCCGACTGGGTAATTTGGGTTCTGTGTCATATGTGGAGGCTCGGGCACATATCTAGGTAACTCATTAAAAATAGGCCCAACTGCTGTTGGCCCGGACGGTCCGCGCTCACGTGCGGACGGTCCGGGCATGTGCAGATCGGCTGGTTTGCTGCCGATTTGCGGTTGCTTAGGGTATGTTTCCATCGGCATCCCATAAAGGGGTTGTGACTGGTCGTGACAACCTGTAGCCGATGTGTTACGCGCGTTATCTCCTAACTCAACCTCGTGCGAAGGAAAATTTGCGGTACTAGATTTATCGAATGCACGTACTAGTCTCTTAAGATCGCTTTGCATACCCCCTATGATGTTCTGCATTTGTTCACGCTGATCTTCTACATAATTTCTAAGAGATTGCAGATCGTTGGTATTACTTACATTGGGGATATCTGGCGTGGGTTGGAGCGAAGCCGGATCCGTCGCCCGATGTCGGACGACCTTGTTGTTCCTGTCCACTTTGAAGTTGGCCAAGAACTTTGCTTTCGCCTCCTGGATCATCCGCTCCTTGTGCTCCTCAAACTGGAGCTGCTCGTCAGCCGGCAAGGTCTCCCAAGTTGGCTCTATGATGTTGCTTGGAGAAATATCAGAGCTATCCCTTGAACCGGCCATTGAGGGCCGATTTGATAAGCTTAGATATATGTTCCCCAGCGGAGTCGCCAAAAAGTATGTTGACGCCTTTTTGGAGGCGCCAATTACTCAAGAGAACCAGCGGCGGTGCTCTCTGCACAGGGGCGGACGGTCCGCGCGCCGGGGCCGGACGGTCCGCGGCCTGGTGCGAGGCGGCGGTGCTTTCTGGTCAGGCGCGGACGGTCCGCGGCACAGGGCCGGACGGTCCGCGACCTGGTGCAGGAGCCCGAGTTCCTTGCCTGACGGCCGGACGGTCCGCGCCCTAGGGCCGGACGGTCCGCGCGTGCGCAGGGGCGGCGGAAGACCGCCGACGACGCCTGGATCTCGCTCCCGGGAGGGACCCCGTCGGGGAGGAGAGATCCTAGGTGGTGTCTAGGCTCGGGCCGGCCGACCTAGACTCCTCTAATCGACGTAGAGTCGAAGAGAGACGAAGAATTGGGGATTGGAAGGCTAAAACCTAAACTAGACTAGAACTACTCCTAGGATAAAATGCGAAATAGAAGTTGTATTGATTCGATTGTTTATTACAAATCGGCCGTATACCTCTCTATTTATAGAGGAGGGGGGCTGGACCCTTTACAAACTAATTTCCGAGTTTATCCCATGATTTTAGCTAACAACCATAGCACAAAACTCGGAACCCTAATCTGTTCTGCGCACGCGCGGACCGTCCGGCCCACAGGCGCGGACTGTCCGGACCGCGGACCGTCCGGCCTCAGGGCCGGACCGTCCGCAGGCTCAAATATGATTCAAACAGAACCATATAGTCATATAGACCATAGACGTTTCCTAAGGTAGGCACTAGGCAGTGTAGTGAAGTGAGCCAACGAATCCCGACACTGATTTGGATGCGCGCACAGACAAGGAAATGGATGCGCGCAAGGTCACCCGTTAATCGTTTGCAAAAGAATCCAAATTAGCAGTCATAAACTCATGATAATACATGGACACGTTTACAATTAGACCAGATCCGTTTACAATATAGTCAAAATAGCACAGGTTAGGCGTTGGGTACTCGGTTTCGCACGGCAGGGAAAGGAAGAGAAGGGGCGGGCACACCAGGGTGCTCGTTGCCGGAGAAAAGCCTGACGAAGACCTGGGAAGCTTCCGTAGGGCGGCGGCGGTAGCCGAGTCGGCGCCGAGAGAGAGAGAGAGAGAGCGCACGCGCGGTGAGGAGAACAGCGGCCAAGGTGGAGTGGAACAAAGCCCGCCAGGGCCTTCTGCCCTTCTCAACATGATGGGCCGTTTCCTTTTTCCTATTTTGTTTCATTATTTTTTCCTGTTTAATTCGTTTTAAATTAGCGAAACCATGATAGTGATGTATATGAACATTGCAAATGGGAAAAGGTAAAAATAATAAATGCCAGTTTAGAAAATTAAATCTCCTCTGAGATTTTTAAGAAAAAAGTAAACTAATTTTTACCTCATTCCTCGGAAATACAGAAGAAGATTTCAGTTTCCAAACTAGCCATAAGATAGAACTTTTTAACTCATGATGTTACAAACACCTCTATAACACATTGTTCGATTGCACAGGTCAGAGAGGATTAAGTGCGATTAAATCTATTTCTATTTAGTTTTAAGAAATAATTGGCTCTATACCATTAAAAGATTGTAAATTTAGATATATAACATTAAATCCATATGTCATTGACTCATGTGAACTCCACATGTAAGTGAGATAGAACTGATATATATTTAAAGTTGTAATCTTTTAATGGTACAGATCAAAATTTCCCTAATTTTAATTAGGAGGAGATTTAATCCTTTTCAATCTCCTTTATAACCGAATAAAACCTAAATAGGAAAAACAATTTTCAGAAAACTATTTCGTAATGAAATGTTGAGCCCTGAAATAGGCGGGCGTACGGTCTACTCTTGAAGCCGGACGGTTCGTGGTCCGGACCGTGCGTCGTAGTAGCGCGGACCATCCACGCGTGCGCAGAATCAGTTAGGGTTCTAGATTTCTTGTGGGATTTGTTAGCTAAAACTACGAGATTAACTCGAAAACCGACTTATAATGGGTCCAAAGCTTCCCTTTATTATATAAAGGGTCATGGCCGATTGAAGCCCACACAATCGATCCAATCAAATTTACTTATTGGTTTTACCTTATACATTAGTAGTAGTTATATTTTAGTCTAGTTTAGTCTCCATCTACCTCAAATCTTTACATCTCTTCGGTTCTACGTCGACTAGAGGCGTCTTAAGTGGTCTGCCAACGTTAGACACACCATAGGATCTCTCCTCCCTAACGGGGTCCCCCAGGAGACGAGATCTAGGTCTGTTGCGAAGATGACGACACTCTGCGCCATCACAGACCGTCCGAGCCCTAGATGCGGACCGTCTGGACATACGAAAAGAAGGAGTCGCTCCTGCGCCAGATCACGGACTATCCGGCTATGTGTCATGTATCGTCCGCGCCTGCGCAAGTCGCTACAGTGTTTGATGCCCCCGTTGGCGCCAACATAATCTAGAACGATATTTTCTCCCATAGGCCATATCTCATGCATTCCCCTCCCTGCGGCTAGTGTTTGCTGGCTTCTTGGTGCTTTTGTGCCGCCGCCCGTGACCGTGAGCTGCCTCTGCGCAGCCGCTAGTGGCTCCATAGATTCTGGCTCAAAAGAAAAAGGACAGTGGCTAGGATCGCCAGATGCCATACGCATTGGCTGCTGCTTAAGACTTGGGAGCTGCGAGGTAGCTAGGCTGATGCTGCTGCCACTGGCCTCAGCTCAGGACTACCATTGTTAGTTGGATAAGTGTCCTGCTCCTGCAAGCACATTTTCCTGCAGCGCTAAATATGCACACCTGAATACTGAGCAGCGAACTGAAGGATACAAGCCTTTCATGGGCACCTTGTTCGATCAAACCAGGCTGTCAATCATTCTACACCTTGTTCGATCAAACCAGGCCGTCAATCATTCTATCGAACTAATCCCCGGTACCAAAAGATTTCGTTTGCCATGACAAACAAGCCGGTCCATCTCCAAACCCAGGTAACCGTTGGTTGAAACTTTTCTGATAATCCGGTTGTTGGGATAATCTAGATGCGGAGATAATTTAAGGAGCATGGAGATTACGTGCGGAGTAAAATAAAGGAGTCAATATGATTTAGGATGTAGAAGGTGACATTTTTCTACTATCGTAACGACTCGATCGATTTTGTGTTCACGTTGATTTTGGACGGCTTTGACTAAAGTGATTTTTGTAGAAGCGAGCTAAAAAGTTTGGTGTTTGATAGTATGTAGCAACTTCTGGTGGTCAGAAGCTGAAAAAACTGAAACAAATAGGTGGACAAGAATCTCTACCTGTTGGGTAGACGGGTGTCGTGGTTTCAAAAACCGGTGGACAATAAATTTGTGTTCGGTGGGGGATGCAAGCGCAGACTCACTCTGAATGGTGGATCACGTGGTTCCAAATGAGAACTGAGACACATGGGTTATATTGGTTCAGGCTTTCGATCTAGTCCAGTGTAGTGTTGATCGTAGTATTGCTTTGAGCTGTGTTACAGCAGGTGTGCTTGTGTACCGGGAGGAAAGAGGGCCTGCTCTTTTATAGTTTAAGGGTTGAACCTTTTAGAGGAGTTCTACGAGAGAGATAGGCTCCTTCGGGTCGTCGTGTGTGTTCTCCGCCTGTCATCACAAACCTGCGTCACCCCCTACCGTGCGTAGGCATACGCCACAGTATGACATATTTGTTGTTCTTTCGAGCATGCATGTCACTGTAGAGAATTCGGTGCTGAGGCCCCTGAAAGAAATAGGTGACGCCTAATAGGGGGTGAATTAGAACTTCTAAAACTTTCTCTAAACTAGACCACAAATAAATTTCTAGAGCAAAACCTATGCAAATAATCAAACTAGAATATGCAAACTAGGTTTTGTCTAAATGTTGCTATCTCTACCACAATGGCTAAGTTTTAATCCTAAACAATATAGGTATGAATACAAGATTAAAACTTAAATAATTAATGTAAATGCGGAAGCTAAAGAGCAAGGTAGAGATGCAAACTCTCGTGGATGACACCAATATTTTTACCGAGGTATCCGGAATCACGCAAGATCCCGACTAATCCTCGTTAGTGCCCCTACGCAAAGGGAAGCCCACGCAAGGGCCAAGCACCTTGGTCGAGTAACTCCGTAGAGAGCCGCAAGCCTTCTCCACGCGCAAGCGGTGCTCTACTTTCGGCCCCTCTCGGATGCACCCCGTTGTCTCCACTATCGAGCTTCCGACCGAAACGTCGCGGGCCTCGTTCCCTCCAGTACACGGTGGCGGCCGTCACACAAACTCGGTTGTTACGGTCTCGCAAGACTCTCGCCCCACTCAATATAATTACAACGGCTCGCGCAAGAGCCGAGGGGTTGTGTGGTTTTTCTAAACTTACTCAACTAACTAGGGTCACCTAGAGCAAGCGCTAAAGCAGTCTAATTAACTTAAGCACTTCGCAAAGCACCTACGCTAATCAACGAGTGAGTGATTCTATTAAGCACTTGGGTGTATGAGCACTTGGGAATGTCCATTATATGTCTTGGTATGTTGCTTGGGCTCCCACACATTGAAATGGCCGGTTGGGGTGTACTTATAGCCCCCAACACAAAACTAGCCATTGGAGAAAAGTTGTGCTCTCTGCGGCACATCGAACAGTCCGGTGGTGCACCGGACAGTGCACTGTTCGCTGTCCTGTGTGCCTAGCCGTTGGTCTGACACCGCAGGCGACCATTGGTGCGCAGGCTTTTTACACCGGACAATCTGGTGGTCTCCTCTCCATAGTGCCACCTAGAACTAGCCGCTGGACTACTGTACCCTGGTGCACCGAACATTCCGACGTGTGCCACCGGATAGTCCGGTGCTCCAGACCAGACAGTCAGTAGGCAACACTTCTTTTGTTTCTTGGACTTCGCTTGGTCTTCATATTGTCTTCTTTTGAGGTGTTGCTTTCCTCAATGACTTGGTCCAAGTAACTTCAGCATCCTGTGAACTACAAACACAAACACTAGCAAATTCATTAGTCCACATGTTATGTTGATCATCAAACACCAAAACTTATTTAGCCAAATGGCCTGAGGTCCATTTTCCTTACAATCTCCCCATTTTGGTGATTGATGACAACACAACCAAAGCAAGCAAATATAACAAACATTTGAATGAAAATATGCAATCTACTTGCTAGGATGCATGTTTGTCTCCATAATGTGATATTATGGACTTAAGCCTCCCCCTAACTCCATAATTCACTTACTTCCTATTTTAGACCAAAGAACCAAAACTACTTGAAGGATCAAGGATTGAAATTTTTTAATTTGGTGGTGTTTGGTGTTTGATACAATTTTCATTGCTTTTGTCCCTAAACTTCTCCCCCTTTGGCACCAACCACCGAAAAGGAAGACATTAAAAGCATGTATGAAGAAAATAGGACTTGCCCTCATAAAAGATTTATCAGTCAAAACCAATTGAAGAGCTTGACATTATAACCCTCCCTAAATGAGTGTTCTCCTTTAGAAAGAATTTTCTCCCCATTAGATACAAAGAAATACTCCCCCTGTCAGAGATCTTCTACTTAGAAAAAAGCATGTGAAAATAGAGGTGGAAGACATAATTTGATTAGGCACAGGTAACATAATATGATTTAACCACTTATGCATGTATAGAAATATGGGAATTATAAGATATGAAATATAGTCTAACCAAATATTGGGGAAGACATGTAAATGATGCCAAATGTAGTCTCAAAGTTACTAATTGAAAATCAATGGCAGACCATTTGAAGACAAATGGTAGGCTTGTGAGACATAAGAGTTCTTGTAGATTTGCAGTGGAAGCTTGTTGTCTTTCTTCGGGACTTCATTTTCCTTACAATGAGACTATTACATGAAATAAACTCGAAAAAGGTATTAGTCTCAAAGTCTTAGATTATAGAGTAACCTTCCTCTAAAAGTGTGCATACAAGTTTTTAATACTTGTAGGAGACATGCACTTGGATTTTGATATCAAGAGGGGCAAATTATCTATAATCCGAGCTTTGGCACATATATAAGTTAAATGATACCAACTGTAGGATATATGCTTTTGAAGCATTAGTGTCATTTACTTATGGATGTTAAATAAGTTATGTGTCATGCTTAATTAAACATTTTAAACCATGTAAGTTGTTCAAGAATATGAATTGAGAACGAGCAATCCTACCATGTGATTTACCTAATATACATTTATTCAACAAGAGTAAATGCCAATTGAAACACTAGGCATGAAAAGTAAAGCTAGATTCAAGGAAAATAGATACACATATCTAAAAGCAAGAAATACAATAAATCTAGTTACCTTAGTCATGGGTGGGGAAATTTGGGTCCAAAATATTCATTAACCCACTTGGCAATAAACTTGATCCAATATGATATATCCCATGATATACATCCCAAATTTGCAAGTCTCCAAATTCCCCATCGTCCTTCGAACTCATCACTTCCCTTTCAGGATCCAAACCTTTTTTATGCTTTTCATGGTTGAAATTATTTCGTTTGGCACCCAGATGCGTTTGGCTCCTTTCCCTTTGTTGGCCTTGATTTATATCATCTTTCCATTCTTTTTCTTCTTGATCAAATATGGTGTAGCAGCATTTTTGTCCACCTTTTTTATGTAGGTGTTGGAGATTTTGCTTGTTGTATTTTTGCTTGAGCTTTTGCTTTTTCTTATCCCCGGTCTTTGCCTTGCATTGGAAAGACTTGTGACCTTCTTTGTGACATAGCCTACAAATCACAGTTTCACCCTCCACAGCCTTGTTCACTCCCACAGAGGTGTTATCCTATGGAGGTTGGATTTGTTTGGGTTTGCCTTTTTTGTCGTACAAGGTCTTCCCAAGGCGAGCCACTTCTTGCCTTAATTGTTTATTTTCCTTTGCAACCTCATCCGAACATGTTTCTACAACAATATTCTCAACAGGAACTTGGTTGCAGGGATTGGAATCATCAATTAAATCAAAACAAGAAGTAGAAGCATCTTTCTTAATAATATAAGTAATCAAAACAAGTAGTAGTTACCAATGTTTTCATGCTTAGCTCTTGCTTAGGTTTTAATTAGTGTTGATTTTTAGAAAAGCCCAATTCACCCCCCTCTTGGGCATCGTGATCCTTTCAATTGGTATCAGAGCCTTGTTGCTCTTAGATTAGCTTAACCGCTAGAGTAACGATGTCCGGTGGGGATGGACCTCCTCCCGTTTTTGATGGTGACGATTTTCCATATTAGAAAATTCGTATGGAAGCATATCTAGAGGCTATAGACATTGGTGTCTACAAAGCCGCCACACAAGGATTCCCCGCACCTAGAGATCCCACAAATCTTGTAGGTGATGAGTTCAATTATGAGAAATGGAATGCTAAGGCCAAAAACATCCTTTTTAGAGGCCTTTGCAAAGATGTGTTTAATAGAGTTAGAAATCATAAAAATGCTCATGATTTGTGGATGGACATTTGTGCTCTACATGAAGGAACTAGAAGTGAGCGTGAGGAGATATATCACATTGCTATGAGAAAGTTAAATTCTTTTGTAATGCTTGCTAATGAAAATGCCAATGCTATGTACTCACGTCTCAATATTCTTGTAGAGGAAGTAAATGGATTGGGGCTTACTCAAATCTCACAACGGATGTTGTGAGGAAGATTCTCAGTGTCCTCCCAATAGATAAATATGGACACATTGTCACTGTACTACATCAAATGGATCTTTCAGTTACCACACCTACACATATATTGGGAAAGATCAATGCTCATGAGATGTACATGCACATCAATGACAAAGATGAGTCATCTTCCAAGAGAAAGGATTTGGCTCTCAAAGCAAATCAAGAAAGAAAAGGAAAAGCTAAAGTACAAATTGAGGAAGAATCCTCAAGTGATGATGACCTTGATGCTAACATTGCCTTGATGGTGAGGAAGACCACCAAGATGTTAAAGAAGCTAAACAGAGAAGGCATCAAATTTGATTCAAGAAAGAAGAAATTCTTTTCCAGCAAAAGAAAGCCCATTTCTGAGATGGATTGCTACAACTGTGGAGAGCTTGGTCATCTTGCTCATCAATGTATCAAGCCCAAGAAGAACAAGTTCAAGGGCAAGAAAGAAGATAACAACGATGATGAGAAAAAGGAAAAGAGATTCTTCAAAAGGAAGTATGGGAAGCAAAAGAGGTTCCACAAAAAGAAAAATGGAAAGGCATATATTTTTGGTGACTGGCTCACTGACATTGAGTCATCAAGTGGATCTTCTTCAAGTGAAGAAGAGAATGATGAAAAAGTTGCCGCCATCACCGGGGACTTCTCTTCACCACCACCATCGCCATCATCGGCTTCTCACCTATGCCTCATGGCTAGAGGTGAACGGAAGGTACAAAATGATATTGATATTACTGATGATAGTGATAGTGATGAGGAATTTGCTTCACCTTCCTATGATGAACTAGCTAACTTGCTTAAAGAATACACTCAAATCATTAGGAAGTCAAAAGCTAAATGTGAAGGTTGAAAAATGAAAATGAATCTTTGAATGCCAAATATGACATAGTTATGAAAGCTAGTGATGAAATGAAAGAAGAGAACAAAACTATGTCATCCACTGTAAATGAGCTCACAACCTCCCTAAAAGATGCTAAGGATAAATGTGACAAGTTAAATGAAGATAATAGGGAGTTAAAAGATAGACTAGTGAAAATCAAGGAAGACTATACTAAGATTAAATTTGATCATGATAATCTTCTTGTTGAAAATGAACTTTTATCTTGCAATACACATGAGGATATTAACCCTGTTGTTAAGATTGATGTAGCAACCTCATGTGATGATTTGAGTCAAGGAGAGCAAACTAGTCTACATGATGAATTGACCGAAAAAGTTGAAGTCTTGACTTTAGACAACCAAAAATTGAAGAGATACTTGACTGATGCAACTACTAGAGGAAAGGCTGCTATTGAGAACAATGATTTCAACAATGAGTTGGCAGTGAATAATGAAAGGCTTAAAAATGAGGTCAAGAAACTTAAGAGTGAAAATGAACATCTTGCAGCAAGTGTGCAAAAGTTCAACAAGGGCCAATACCTCCAAAATGAGTTGCTTATGAACACTGTCATGAAAAACAACAAGAGTGGTATTGGATACAATGCTTTTGTGCAAAAGAAAGCTACTACTCAATACAAGCCAAAGCAGACTCACAAGACTATCAAATGCTTTGAGTGTGGAAAAGAAGGTCACTTTGCCCACAATTGCAAAGCCAAACCACCAACTCCCTTGCCTAAGCACTCAAGACCATTTGCTTTCAATGCTCATTATGTTCTAAGAAAAGTAGCAAATGGAAAGGTCAAAATTACATTCCTAGGTCCACCAAGCAAGAGTAGACCTAGACAAATTTGGTTGCAAAGTCTTTGATTGAGAGAGTCATTGGTCCTATGCAATATAGGGCCCTAAAAACTCAAGCTTGATTTGTCTATGGATGTAGGTGAACTACAAGACCGGTGGGAGCCATTGGGTTATTGACAGTGGATGCACACAACATATGACAGGCAACCCACGAATGTTCACCTCACTTGATGAGAATGTTGATGGACAAGACAAAATCACTTTTGGAGATAATTCAAAAGGGAAAGTGCAAGGACTTGGCAAGGTGGCAATTTCAAATGATTTATCAATTTCAAATGATCTCTTGGTTGCACCTTTGAGCTTCAATTTATTATCAGTGGGTCAACTCTGTGATCTTGGACTTCAATGCTTATTCACTCCAACAGAGGTTATTGTATAAAAAAATGGATGATGAATCAATGGTGTTCAAAGGATTTAGATACAACAATCTCTACTTAGTGGATTTCACTTCAGAAGATGCAGACTTAAGAACTTGCCTCTTCACCAAAGCTTCACTTGGATGGCTTTGGCATAGAAGGCTTGCACATGTTGGGATGAGCACACTCAAGAAGGTATTAAAGAAGTACATGGTTAGAGGATTAAATGATGTTGTATTTGAAAAGGACAAGCCTTGTAGTGCATGTCAAGCTGGAAAGCAAGTTGCTAATACACATCCTACAAAAGCTTTCATGTCAACATCAAGGCCACTGGAACTACTTCATATGGATTTATTTGGACCTACAAATTATGTAAGTGCTGGTGGCAACCTCTACTATCTGGTGATTGTTGATGATTTCTCAAGATACACTTGGGTGTTCTTTCTCCATGACAAATCTGAAGTTGCATCTATATTCAAGAAGTTTGCCAAGAAAGCTCAAAATGAATTTGATTGCAAGATCAAGAAGATTAGAAGTGATAATGGTAAAGAATTTGACAACACCAACATTCATGAGTACTGTGATGAGATTAGGATCAAGCATGAAGTATCTGCAACATATACACCTCAACAAAATGGAGTTGTTGAAAGGAAAAACAAGACCTTGATCACACTTGCAAGGACAATGATTGATGAGTATAACACATCGGAGAGGTTTTGGGCCGAAGCTGTCAACACTGCATGTTATGCATCAAACAGGCTATTTCCTCACCGGCTGCTTGCGAAGACACCCTATGAACTGCTAAATGGGAAAAAGCCAGACGTCTCCTTCTTCCGGGTGTTTGGATGCAAATGCTACATCTACAAGAAACGCCATCACCCAGGGAAGTTTCAAAGACGTTGTGATATTGGTTTTCTATTGGGTTATTCATTAAAGTCCAAAGCATATCGAGTATTCAACCATGCCACTGGCGTGGTAGAAGAAACATATGATGTGGAATTTGATGAGACTAATGGCTCCCAAGGAGCACTTGAAAATCTTGATGATGTAGGTGATGAGCCACTTAGGGAAGCAATGAAGAACATGCCAATTGGAGCTATCAAACCAAAAGAAGATGAAGAAGAGGTGCAAAACATTGACAGACCTTCTTCATCAAATGTACCACAAGATGATGAAAAAGATGAGAGGCATGCAAATGAAGATACATTTGTCTCTCATGAACAAGCAAGGGTACAAGCCGAAGATGTTGATGCTCCAGGATCTTCTTCCTAAGTGGTTGACAGGAGAAACTCATCACTACTTCAAGCTCATCCTCAAAACCAAATCATTGGGAGTCCTTCACAAGGGGTTATTACTCGATCACATAAACATGCTTCTTTTATTGAACATCACTCCTTTGTTTCTTGTGTTGAGCCTACATGTAAAGATGAGGCGCTACAGGATCCGGGCTGGGTGAACGCCATGCATGAAGAACTTAACAACTTCACCCGTAACCAAGTTTGGACCCTGGAGAAGCCCCCACAAGATGCAAGAATCATTGGAACAAAGTGGGTGTTCAGAAACAAATAAGATGATCAAGGCATGATTGTAAGGAACAAGGCAAGACTTGTTGCAAAGGGATTCTCTCAAGTTGAAGGTTTAGATTTTGGAGAGACCTTTGCACCGGTTGCTCGACTGAAAGCCATCCGTATCCTACTCGCATAAGCATCATGCTATGATATAAAGCTTTATCAAATGGATGTAAAAAGTGCATTTTAAAGGGCTTCATAAATGAACTTGTATATGTTGAGCAACCACCTGGATTTGAAGACCCTAGATATCCTAACCATGCTTACAGGTTGTCCAAGGTGCTATATGGGCTAAAGCAAGCTACAAGGGCTTGGTATGAGCATCTTTGCAACTTCCTCATCGAAAAGGGCTTCAAGATCGGGACCATCGACACAACTCTATTCACAAAGAAACATAACAGTGATATTTTCATTTGTCAAGTATATGTTGATGACATAATCTTTGGCTCGACAAATGACTATCATTGCAAGGAATTTGGTGAGTTGATGTCGAAGGAGTTCGAGATGTCAATGATTGGTGAGCTAACATACTTCCTCGGCTTTCAAGTCAAGCAAATGAAAGATGGTAACTTTCTCTCACAAGAGAAGTGAAAGGGAAATGTGCCCTTGGGCCATTTCTAGTATATTTTGGTGATTAAGTGCCCAACACATAATTGAGTGAGTAATTATGTGCCAAATGATGAATGAAGTGCAAATCAACAAGAAGGTATGATTCTAGACTTAGTACATTGGTTTTTGTGTACTAATATATTTGTCTAAGTGCTTGAATCAGGAAAAGAAAGGGATTGGAAAGAGCTGGCTGTGTTCAGCCAGCTGCTGCTCAGTTTGGGTGCACCGGACTGTGCGGTGGTGCACCGGACAGTGTCCGGTGCGCCAGACTGGCTCTAGCGAACTGGCCACTCTCGGGAATTCGTCGGTGGCGTACAACTATAATTCACCAGACTGTCCGGTGAGCCAACGGTCGCCAGCGCAACGGTCGGCCGCGCAATCCGCGCGCGACCCGTGGCCCCAGCCAACGGTCGGCTGGGGGCACCAGACTATCTGGTGTGCACCGGACAGTGTCCGGTGCGCCAACGGCTACAATTCTGCAACGGCTGGCTGTGGCATTTTAGGAAGGAGATCCGCACCAGACAATGAACAGTGGATGTCCGGTGGTGCACCGGACTGTCCGGTGCGCCACCCGACAGAAGGCAAGAATTGCCTTCCAAGAATGCCTCCAACGGCTCCTAGCTGCCTTGGGGCTATAAAAGGGACCCCTAGGCGCATGGAGGAGTTATCCAAGCATTCATTGATCATTCCTAAGCACCAAGACTTCATTCTCACGCATTCGATTCTTTGAGATAGTGACTTGAGCTTTATTTGAGTAGAGAACTCTTTGAGTTGTGTTGTGAGCTCAAGTTGTGGCTTGTGTGCGTGATTGTGCTCGTGCTTTGAGTCTTGTGTGTGTTGCTCTTCCCATCCTTACTTCCGTGCTTCTTTGTGATCAACAATTGTAAGGGCGAGAGGCTCCAAGTTGTGGAGATTCCTCGCAAACGGGAAAGAGTAAAAGAAAGAAAAACACCATGGTATTCAAGTCGATCATTGGATCACTTGAGAGGGGTTGAGTGCAACCCTCGTCCATTAGGACGCCACAACTTGGAGTAGGCAAGTGTTATACTTGGCCGAACCACGGGATAAATCACCGTGTCTCTTGTGCTTGTTTTCTTTGTGACTATTGTGTTTCACAAGAGCTCGGTTCTTTGCCACTTGATTCTATTGTGCTAACACTTAGCCAAGTTTTGTGGCTATAAGTTTTAAGTTTTTACAGGATCACCTATTCACCCCCTCTAGGTGCTCTCAATTGGTATCAGAGCCGTTCTCTTCACGAAAGGGACTAATCGCCCGAAGAGATGGATCCTAAGGGAAAGGGGATGGTGGTCAACGATAAGGAGAAGGAATTCGTCTTCAACGAGCCAAGAGACGATAAGCCCACTGACTCTGGCTTAAGTCACAAGAAGAAGGACGGGAAGAAGAAGAGGCGCATCAAGAAGATAGTCTACTACGACAGCAACGAGTCTTCCTCTTCCCAAATAGACGACGACGATGAGAAAAAGAAAAGGGTTAACTCAAACTTTTCTTTTGACTATTCTCGTATTCCGTCTAACTCCAATGCTCATTTACTTTCGATTCCACTTGGGAAACCTTCACACTTTGATGGAGAAGACTACTCATTTTGGAGTCATAAAATGCGTAGTCACCTATTCTCTCTCCATCCGAGTATTTGGGAGATCGTTGAAAATGGAATGCTTTTTGATAGTACTGACAATCCCATTTTCAATAATGAGCAAATCCATAAAAATGCACAAGCTACCACTATTTTGCTAGCATCCTTGTGCAGGGACAAGTACCACAAGGTGAGCGGCTTGGATAACGCCAAGCAAATTTGGGACACCCTCAAGATTTCTCATGAGGGGAATGACGCCACCATGATCACCAAGATGGAGTTGGTCGAAGGCGAACTAGGAAGGTTTGCAATGATCAGGGGGGAAGAGCCATCCCAAACGTACAACAGGCTCAAAACCCTGGTCAACAAGATCAGGAGCTATGGAAGCACGAGATGGACGGACCACGATGTCGTCCGACTTATGCTTAGGTCCTTCACTGTACTTGATCCCCATCTTGTGAACTCTATCCGTGAAAATCCTAGGTACACCAAGATGATGCCCGAGGAAATACTCGAAAAGTTTGTAAGCGGGCGTATGATGATCAAGGAAGCAAGGTACGTTGATGAGGCATTGAATGGCCCAATGCCCATCTACGAGCCTCAAACGGTTGCTCTCAAAGCAACAAGTAGCAGGGAGGCGCTACCTAGCAAGGTGGCACAAGTTGAGGCGGCCGGGCTAAACGAGGATGAGATGGCCCTCATTATCAAGCGCTTCAAGACCGCATTAAAGGGACGCAAGGAGTACTCAAACAAGAGCAAGGCAAAGGGAAAGCGCTCCTGCTTCAAGTGCGGTAAGACAGGTCATTTTATTGCTCAATGTCCCAATAATGAAAATGACCAGGGAGACGAAAGACATGGGAAGAGAGAGAACAAGAAGGTTTACAAGAAGGCGAAGGGCGAGGCACACCTTGGCAAAGAGTGGGACTCGGATTGTTCTTCGTCCGACTCCGACGACGAAGGACTCGCCGCCTCGGCCTTCAACAAATCGTCGCTCTTCCCCAACGAGCGCCATACTTGCCTAATGGCAAAGGAGAAGAAGGTAAACGCTCAAGAAACTCCTAAGTACTCTATTTCTAGTGATGAGGACTCTAGTGATGCTGAAGTAGATTACACTAGCTTGTTCAAAGGATTAGATAGAGCTAAAGTAGAAAAGATTAATGAGTTGATTGATGCATTGAATGAAAAAGATAGACTGCTAGAGAGGCAAGAGGACATCTTGTATGAGGAACATGACAAATTTGTTAGTGTTCAAAAGTCTCTTGCCTTAGAGATTAAAAGGAATGAATTACTATGTTCTGAATTATCTATTTGCAATGAATCCATTTCTAGCTTGAAGTTTTTGAATGATGATTTAAATGCTAAGCTAGAGGTAGTTAATAAATCTAGTCCTTGTGTAGAGCATGTTGTAATTTGCAATAGACGCAAGGATTTTAATGTTGATGCTTTTGATGAACATTTAATTTCTATTTCTAAATTAAATGATGAAGTAGCAAGTCTTAATGCTCAACTTAAGACTTGCAAAAGTGATTTTGATAAATTAAAATTTGCTAGGGATGCCTACACTGTTGGTAGACACCCCTCAATTAAGGATGGGCTTGGCTTTAAGAGGGAAGCCAAGAACTTAACAAGCCAAAGGGCTCCCATTTTCAACAAGGAAAAAGGGAAGGCTCCTATATCTAGTAGTAGTCAAAAGAATCATGCATTTATTTATGATAGAAAATTTTCTAGGAATGCTCATCATAATAGGAGTTATAATGCTTATGATTCACATGCCATGATTGTTTCAAGTTCTTCCTTTGTGCATAGTAGAAATATGCCTAGAAACAATGTTGTTCATCATGTGCCTAAGAAAACGCAAAATAAAACTGCTATTGTTTTTCATGCCTGCAACACTGATTTTGTACTTTCATGTAAAAATAAGAAAGTGGTTGCTAGGAAATTGGGGGCTAAATGCAAGGGAGATAAAACTTGCATTTGGGTCCCTAAGACTATTGTTACTAACCTTGTAGGACCCAACAAGAGTTGGGTACCTAAAACCCAAGCCTAATTTGCCTTGCAGGTTTATGCATCCGGGGGCTCAAGCTGGATTATCGATAGCGGATGCACAAACCACATGACAGGGGAGAAGAAGATGTTCACCTCCTACATCAAGAACAAAGATTCCCAAGATTCGATCATCTTTGGAGACGGGAATCAAGGCAAGGTTAAAGGACTAGGAAAAATAGCTATTTCATCCAAGCATTCCATATCTAATGTGTTCTTAGTTGAATCGCTCGGGTATAACTTGTTGTCCGTTAGTCAACTATGTAATATGGGTTACAATTGCTTATTTACCAATGTAGATGTGTCTGTCTTCAGAAGGAGTGATGGTTCATTAGCTTTTAAGGGTGTACTAGACGACAAACTCTATTTAGTTGATTTTTTTGAAGGAGGAGGCTGGTCTAGATGCATGCTTAATCGCTAAGACTAGCATGGGCTGGCTGTGACATCGCCGTCTAGCACATGTTGGGATGAAGAACCTTCATAAACTTCTAAAGGGAGAACATGTGTTAGGTCTAACCAATGTAACTTTCGAAAAAGATAGACCTTGTGCAGCTTGTCAAGCAGGTAAACAGGTGGGAAGTTCTCATCATAGCAAAAATGTGATGACCACATCAAGACCTTTGGAGCTACTTCACATGGACCTCTTTGGACCCGTCGCCTACCTCAGCATCGGGGTAAGTAAGTATGGTCTTGTTATTGTTGATGATTTTTCCCGCTTCACTTGGGTATTCTTTTTGCAGGATAAAATAGAAACCCAAGGGACCCTAAAGCGCTTCCTAAGGAGAGCTCAAAACGAATTTGAGCTCAAGGTGAAAAAGATAAGGAGCGACAACGGGTCCGAGTTCAAGAATCGGCAAGTAGAGGAGTACCTTGAGGAGGAAGGAATCAAGCATGAGTTCTCCGCTCCCTACACACCACAGCAAAACGGTGTGGTAGAGAGGAAGAACATGACGCTTATTGACATGGCGAGGACGATGCTTGGTGAATTCAAGACTCACGAGCGGTTTTGGTCGGAAGCTGTGAACACAGCCTATCACGCCATAAACCGGATCTACCTTCATCGCCTCCACAAGAAGACATCGTACGGACTTCTAACCGGTAACAAACCCAACGTATCATACTTTTGTGTATTTGGGAGTAAATATTATATTCTAGTGAAGAAAGGTAGGAATTCCAAATTTGCTCCCAAGGCTGTAGAAGGGTTTTTGTTAGGATATGACTCAAATACAAAGGCGTATAGGGTCTTCAACAAATCATCGGGTTTGGTTGAAGTCTCTAGCAACGTTGTATTTGATGAGACTAATGGCTCTCCAAGAGAGCAAGTTGATCTTGATGATGTAGATGAAGATGACGTTCCAACGACCGCAATACACACCATGGCAATTGGAGATGTGCGACCACAGGAACAAAAAGAGCAAGATCAACCTTCTTCCTCAACAATGGTGCATCCCCCAACTCAAGACGATGAACAGGTTCATCAAGAAGAGGCGTGTGATCAAGGGGGAGCACAAGATGATCAAGTTATGGAGGAAGAAGCACCACAAGCCCCTCCCACTCTAGTTCGAGCGACGATTCAAAGGAATCATCCCGTCGACCAGATTTTGGGTGATATAAGCAAGGGAGTAACTACTCGCTCTAGATTAGTTAATTTTTGTGAGCATTACTCGTTTGTCTCTTCTATTGAGCCTTTCAGGATAGAAGAGGCCTTGCTAGATCCGGACTGGGGTGTTAGCCATGCAGGAAGAGCTCAATAACTTCAAGCGAAATGAAGTTTGGACCCTTGTGCCACGTCCAAAGCAAAACGTTGTGGGAACTAAGTGGGTGTTCCGCAACAAGCAAGACGAGCACAGAGTGGTGACAAGGAACAAGGCTCGACTTGTGGCAAAAGGTTATGCCCAAGTCGCAGGTTTGGACTTTGAGGAGACTTTTGCTCCTGTGGCTAGGCTAGAGTCTATTCGCATTTTGTTAGCCTATGCCGCTCACCATTCCTTCAGATTGTTCCAAATGGATGTGAAGAGCGCCTTCCTCAATGGGCCAATCAAGGAGGAGGTGTACGTGGAGCAACCCCCTGGTTTTGAGGATGAACGGTACCCCGACCATGTGTGTAAGCTCTCTAAGGCGCTCTATGGACTTAAGCAAGCCCCAAGAGCATGGTATGAATGCCTTAGAAATTTTCTAATTACTAATGCTTTCAAGGTTGGGAAAGCCGATCCAACCCTTTTCACTAAGACTTGTGATGGTGATCTATTTGTATGCCAAATTTATGTCGATGACATAATATTTGGTTCTACTAACCAAAAGTCTTGTGAAGAGTTTAGCAGGGTGATGACACAGAAATTCGAGATGTCTATGATGAGCGAATTGAACTACTTCCTTGGGTTTCAAGTGAAGCAACTCAAGGATGGAACCTTCATCTCCCAAATGAAGTACACGCAAGACTTGATCAAGCGGTTTGTGCCAAGCCCGCAAAGACACCCATGGGAACCGACGGACATGTCGACCTCAACAAAGGAGGTAAGTCCGTTGATCAAAAAGCATACTGGTCTATGATAGGTTCCTTGCTTTACTTATGTGCTAGTAGACCGGATATCATGCTTAGTGTATGCATGTGTGCTAGATTTCAATCCAATCCAAGGGAGTGCCACTTAGTGACCATTAAGCGAATTCTTAGATATTTAGTTGCTACGCCTTGCTTCGGGATCTGGTATCCAAAGGGGTCAACCTTTGACTTGATTGGATACTCAGACTCCGATTATGCTGGATGCAAGGTTGATAGGAAGAGTACATCAGGGACGTGCCAATTCTTAGGAAGGTCCCTGGTGTCTTGGAGTTCTAAGAAACAAACTTTCGTTGCCCTATCCACCGCTGAGGTCGAGTACGTTGTCGCAGGTCAGTGTTGCGCGCAACTACTTTGGATGAGGCAAACCCTCTGGGACTTTGGCTACAATCTGAGCAAAGTCCCACTCCTATGTGACAATGAGAGTGCAATCCGCATAGCGGATAATCCTGTTGAACACAGCCGCACTAAGCACATAGACATCCGACATCAGTTTTTGAGAGACCACCAGCAAAAGGGAGATATCGAAGTGTTTTATGTTAGCACCGAGAACCAGCTAGCCGATATCTTTACCAAGCCTTTAGATGAGAAGATGTTTTGCAAGCTGCGTAGTGAGCCAAATGTCTTAGATTCGTGGAACTTGGATTGATCTATTGCATACATGTGTTTTATGCCTTTGATCATGTAATTTATGAATTTCAATCGATTTTGTTCATTTGTAGTGCTCAAGTTGTACCCATGAACCCCGGACCTCACAAGTCCATTTGCAAGTGATGCACTTATTTAGGGGGAGGCATGCTACAACTTGACACTTTGAGACTAACCTTGTGTTTGAGTTTATGTGTTTTAGTCTCAAAAGTGGATTGAAAGGGAAAGGTGGACTTGGACCATGAAAGACTTCCACTGCACTCCGATGAGAGAGTACTTAACTCCAAGTTCATCTCTATACACTTATTGCCTTTTGCTCTTAATTGACAATTTTGGTGAGGCAATGAGGTTAAAGGGCCAACAATGATCCTGTTTTGGTGCTTGATGCCAAAGGGGGAGAAATTAAGGCCAAAGCAAGCAAATGGATCAGCTACCACTTCAGAATTTTGAAAATAGTAGAGTTAGAACCTTTGTTTTGTCAAAATACTCTTATTGTCTCTTGTGGGGAGAATGTTTGATTATGGGAAAAAGGGGGAGTTTTGGATCTTTGATCAATTTCTCTTGGAATACCTCTCTTTATGCCTCAACAAGTGTGTTTGACTTAGAGATAGGAAAATGAATTTGATTTGCAAAAACAAACCAAGTGGTGGCAAAGAACGATCCAAATATGTCAAATCTAGTCAAAGACTATTTTTGTCCTCAATTGCTTTGATGTTGCACTTCCATTTATTGCTCTTTGATGTGTTGGCATAAATCACCAAAAAGGGGGAGATTGAAAGGGAAATGTGCCCTTGGGCCATTTCTAGTATATTTTGGTGATTAAGTGCCCAACACATAATTGAGTGAGTAATTATGTGCCAAATGATGAATGAAGTGCAAATCAACAAGAAAGTATGATTCTAGACTTAGTACATTGGTTTTTGTGTACTAATATATTTGTCTAAGTGCTTGAATCAGGAAAAGAAAGGGATTGGAAAGAGTTGGCTGTGTTCAGCCAGCTGCTGCTCAGTCTGGGTGCACCGGACAGTGTCCGGTGCGCCAGGCTGGCTCTAGCGAACTGGCCACTCTCGGGAATTCGTCGGCGGCGTACGACTATAATTCACAGGACTGTCCGGTGGTGCACCGGACTGTCCGGTGAGCCAATGGCCGCCAGCGCAACGGTCGGCCGCGCAATCCGCGCGCGACGCGTGGCCCCAGCCAACGGTCGGATGGGGACACCGGTCTGTCCGGTGTGCACTGGACAGTGTCCGGTGCGCCAACGGCTACAATTCTGCAACGATCGGCTGTGGCATTTTAGGAAGGAGATCCGCACCGGACAATGAACAGTGGATGCCTGGTGGTGCACCGGACTGTCCGGTGCGCCACCCGACAGAAGGCAAGAATTACCTTCCAAGAATGCCTCCAACGACTCCTAGCTGCCTTGGGGCTATAAAAGGGACCCCTAGGCGCATGGAGGAGTTATCCAAGCATTCATTGATCATTCCTAAGCACCAAGACTTCATTCTCGCGCATTCGATTCTTTGAGATAGTGACTTGAGCTCCATTTGAGTAGAGAACTCTTTGAGTTGTGTTGTGAGCTCAAGTTGTGGCTTGTGTGCGTGATTGTGCTCGTGCTTTGAGTCTTTTGTGTGTTGCTCTTCCCATCCTTACTTCCATGCTTCTTTGTGATCAACAATTGTAAGGGCGAGAGGCTCCAAGTTGTGGAGATTCCTCGCAAACGAGAAAGAGTAAAAGAAAGAAAAACACTGTGGTATTCAAGTCGATCATTGGATCACTTGAGAGGGGTTGAGTGCAACCCTCTTCCATTGGGACGCCACAACGTGGAGTAGGCAAGTGTTATACTTGGCCGAACCATGGGATAAATCATCGTGTCTCTTGTGCTTGTTTTCTTTGTGACTATTGTGTTTCACAAGAGCTCGGTTCTTAGCCACTTGATTCTATTGTGCTAACACTTAACCAAGTTTTGTGGCTATAAGTTTTAAGTTTTTACAGGATCACCTATTCACCCCCCTAAGGGGGAGAAATTAAGGCCAAAGCAAGCAAATGGATCAGCTACCACTTCAGAATTTTGAAAATAGTAGAGTTAGAACCTTTGTTTTGTCAAAATACTCTTATTGTCTCTTGTGGGGAGAATGTTTGATTATGGGAAAAAGGGGGAGTTTTTGGATCTTTGATCAATTTCTCTTGGAATACCTCTCTTTATGCCTCAACAAGTGTGTTTGACTTAGAGATAGGAAAATGAATTTGATTTGCAAAAACAAACCAAGTGGTGGCAAAGAACGATCCAAATATGTCAAATCTAGTCAAAGACTATTTTTGTCCTCAATTGCTTTGATGTTGCACTTCCATTTATTGCTCTTTGATGTGTTGGCATAAATCACCAAAAAGGGGGAGATTGAAAGGGAAATGTGCCCTTGGGCCATTTCTAGTATATTTTGGTGATTAAGTGCCCAACACATAATTGAGTGAGTAATTATGTGCCAAATGATGAATGAAGTGCAAATCAACAAGAAAGTATGATTCTAGACTTAGTACATTGGTTTTTGTGTACTAATATATTTGTCTAAGTGCTTGAATCAGGAAAAGAAAGGGATTGGAAAGAGTTGGCTGTGTTCAGCCAGCTGCTGCTCAGTCTGGGTGCACCGGACAGTGTCCGGTGCGCCAGGCTGGCTCTAGCGAACTGGCCACTCTCGGGAATTCGTCGGCGGCGTACGACTATAATTCACAGGACTGTCCGGTGGTGCACCGGACTGTCCGGTGAGCCAATGGCCGCCAGCGCAACGGTCGGCCGCGCAATCCGCGTGCGACGCGTGGCCCCAGCCAACGGTCGGATGGGGACACCGGTCTGTCCGGTGTGCACTGGACAGTGTCCGGTGCGCCAACGGCTACAATTCTGCAACGATCGGCTGTGGCATTTTAGGAAGGAGATCCGCACCGGACAATGAACAGTGGATGCCTGGTGGTGCACCGGACTGTCCGGTGCGCCACCCGACAGAAGGCAAGAATTACCTTCCAAGAATGCCTCCAACGGCTCCTAGCTGCCTTGGGGCTATAAAAGGGACCCCTAGGCGCATGGAGGAGTTATCCAAGCATTCATTGATCATTCCTAAGCACCAAGACTTCATTCTCGCGCATTCGATTCTTTGAGATAGTGACTTGAGCTCCATTTGAGTAGAGAACTCTTTGAGTTGTGTTGTGAGCTCAAGTTGTGGCTTGTGTGCGTGATTGTGCTCGTGCTTTGAGTCTTTTGTGTGTTGCTCTTCCCATCCTTACTTCCGTGCTTCTTTGTGATCAACAATTGTAAGGGCGAGAGGCTCCAAGTTGTGGAGATTCCTCGCAAACGGGAAAGAGTAAAAGAAAGAAAAACACTGTGGTATTCAAGTCGATCATTGGATCACTTGAGAGGGGTTGAGTGCAACCCTCTTCCATTGGGACGCCACAACGTGGAGTAGGCAAGTGTTATACTTGGCCGAACCATGGGATAAATCATCGTGTCTCTTGTGCTTGTTTTCTTTGTGACTATTGTGTTTCACAAGAGCTCGGTTCTTAGCCACTTGATTCTATTGTGCTAACACTTAACCAAGTTTTGTGGCTATAAGTTTTAAGTTTTTACAGGATCACCTATTCACCCCCCTCCTCTAGGTGCTCTCAAGAAGTATACCAAAGACTTGTTGAAAAGGTTCAACATGGAGAAGTGCAAACCAATCAAGACACCTATGCCAACAAACGGACATCTCGACCTAGATGAGGGAGGTAACCCGGTTAATCAAACTCTCTACCGTTCTATGATTGGTAGTTTATTGTACCTTACCGCATTTAGGCCCGATATCATGTTTAGTGTCTGCATGTGTGCTAGATTTCAATCTAATCCTAAGAAATCTCATCTTCGCGCTGTTAAAAGAATTTTTAGGTATCTCAGGCACACCCCAAGCGTTGGTGTGTGGTATCCCAAAGGAGCTACTTTTGACTTAATTGGCTATTCCAATTCGGATTATGTCGGTTGCAAAATTGATAGAAAAAGTAATTCTGGGGGGTGCCATTTGCTTGGGAGATCACTAGTTTCATGGACATCCAAAAAGCAAAATAGTGTTGCCTTGTCAACCGCCGAAGCGGAATACATTGCCGCGGGTGCTTGTTGCACACAAATTTTATATATGAAACAAACTCTTCTAGACTATGGCGTAGTTCTAGAAAAGGTACCTTTGTTGTGTGACAATGAGAGTGCTGTTAAAATTGCTAATAACCCTGTTCAACACTCTCGCACCAAGCACATTGATATCCGTTATCACTTCCTTAGAGATCATGTTGCAAAAGGATACATCATTTTAGAAGGAGTGAGGTCGGAAGATCAATTAGCGGATTTTCACTAAGCCATTTGATAAGACCCGCTTTTGCATGTTGAGAAATGAATTAAATATACTTGATCTCAGAAATTTTATGTAAGATGTCAAATGGTGTTGTCAAGCTTGCATTGCATATTTAAATTTCTTGTGTTGCATCTAGGGCTTGTCTAACCTAGTTGAGATAACCGCCAACAAAGCGAGTGAAAAAGCTTAACTCGGATCAAACTTGACAAGTCTTAGTTTTAAGCTTTTAGCACTTAAATTCTTACTTACTATGCAATTGTTGGTTCTTGAAATATGCATGAGGTACTGCACTTAGGGGGAGTATTCAAAACTCAAATCACTCATGAAAACCCCTAGTGCAAGGCCAAAATGCAAATTTCACCATTTGTCTATTTTCTCAAAAAATTATCGACCCTATGGCAAAATATTTTGAAAATTATGAGTAAATATATGAGGGTGCCAATACCTATCCCAACAAGTGTTATTTTGTGTGATTATAAGTTGGGATTTGGTTTGGTTGAAAACTAAATAGAAAAAAATCAAAGATTTCAGAATTTCCCTCTGTCTGGGGTCACCGGACAGTCCGGTGTGCACCGGACACTCCACTGTGCAATGTACGGTGCACCGGCAGCCGCGCGCGTAGATCCCATTTTCCTATGCACTGTCTGGTGGTTCACCGGACAGCTACTGTGCGCTATCCGGTGTGCACTGGACAGGCACTGTAGACTGTCCGGTGCGCCCATATTGCGTTTTAAAAAAAACGTCTCCAGCCCGAAGCCAAGCCAGAGGCTGCCTTCCTCTCTGGCTCTCTGTCTGTGTCTTCCCTCGCCGGCGATCTCCACCCCGCTCTCCTCTCTGGCGACCTCCTCTTCGCCGGCGGCCGTGCTCCTGTGGTGGTGCTCCTCCCTTCTCCTCTGGTGAGCTCCAGTGCCTTCCCTCTCTCTCACCATTTCTCTGCCTAGTGAGCACTCCTCAACCACCCTTTGATTCAAATTCCAATTTCTATCAAATCATGAGAATCCAAGTGCTTGATTGAGTCCCTGTGTGCTCCTTGAAGTACTCCTACAGTTTTCTAGCTCCTTAGGGAGGGTTTCACAGCCTAAATTGACCAAATCTCCAAAACCCTATCTCACCGCATACCACGTGTTCGGTGAAATGTCCAAACCAGCCAAAAATGCTTCGATTGAACCCAAACTTTTCAGGCACCTTCACAACATCTCCAGTTACATATTTGCCAAATTTCACGCCAATTCGATATTCCAGGCTTCAATTTCACACAATTCCCTGGTTCGAGCGATCAATTCCGAGCCGAGTGCCCAAATTCCATTTTCTTCGCCTAAATTCAAACCAAGCACACACGTCACTCATATTTACCTATATAAACCTATTCGTGAAGTATCGGCTCAATTCCACGTCATTTCATACCTCAATTCGAATTTCAAACCTCCTATGGCACTATTTCTCGCTCAAACGCTGTTTTCGCGACGTTTGACCTCTCGATCGCCATATCTCTCGTTTTCTGTGCCATAACTCTCTATGTATGTATTTATTCACATTTCATATACTTATGACTATGTGACTAATACGTGCTCACCTCTTCTGTCATTTCAGTGACCTTGCCTGCCCATGAGCCGTCTCCTGTCCTGCCTGGATTTTCACCTCTCGTGTGAGCTTTCCAGGTAGACATCCACTCTTCTGAAATTCTATCGGCAGTTATCGACTTGTGCTTAGTTTCTCTCTCTCATCTGCAGTCGTTAGGTCAGGATGCCACGCACGAAGAATGTGTCGGCGCCAGGGGGAGGAGATGACGAGGATCCTCCTCGCCCCTACAGGCAGGTCAAGGGAAAGACCGTGTATTTGGAGCAGCAGGAAGGCCGCAAGAAGCGGCGTCTGGACAGAGTAGCCCGAGCAGCGGCAGCAGCAGCAGCCGCTGAGCAGATAGAGCAAGGAGATCAGCTGCGGATTTCTTCAGATCAGATTGCCTACCGAGTTCGTCGTCACGCCTCTTGTCCTCGCTCCTCCGCTCCTACCACTCCCACCACTGCTACCACTCCTCCACCCACTTCACCTGCCCCCATCACTCCTGCGCCATCCACCACCTCAGCCATACCCACCACCTCTACTACTCCAGTTTCCACTGCTCCTTTAGCTCTCCTTTCCGCTCCACCTATCCCACCTGCTCGCTTCTGGGAGCGTGATGAGACTGAGGTGCGACCACTTGCTGCAGATCCTAGGTTGTTTGATCTTCAGCGTGCTACAGCGGCACGGGTACGTCGGTTCAGATACGTACCCGTGGAGTCTTGGTTACCTGCACAGAGAGACCCTGCAGCAGCAGATCCTTTCAGCACCAGGATTCAAGAGTCTTTCTACAGAGCATAGTTGTCAGCTCAGATTGCTCTGCGAGCGCACTGGCTTTTGGATCTCCCTGCCTTCCTACTAGCCGCCGGTGTCGACTCTAAGGTTCACCTCTCATATCTGCCTGGACTTCTCTCTCTGTTGACTACCAGCGGCAGATATGTTGAGGAATGGGTCCGAGTTTTCTATGCTACTGTATGGATCGACCCTGATCACCACTGGATGAGATTCCAATTTGAGCGAGAGGATGTTACTATTCATGCCAGTCAGATTCATCAGGTGTTTGGATTTAACGAGTCATCAACTCATCTTCACAGCATGTGCTATGGCACCTCTGACCCTCCTCGTCGCCCTCACAGCGGAGTTGCTCCCGGTACAGCTCACGTCGCGGCTTTGTTCCGACCGCCCTTCTTAGATGGGTCGCGACGTTCTCTGCAGATTTCACCACAGCGGCCAGATTTCTATATCAGCTCATGAGACGGATGCTTCTGCCACAGATGGGCTACAGGGAGGCTGCCACTCATATCAGCTTTGGCTCCTTGGTGCCCTAGTTTCTCACTCAGAGTTTGATGTTGTGGATTTTCTCATTTGTGAGATCGAGGACACAATACTGGATGGTCTACGTGCTCGTCGACAGCTGCCTTATGCTCACTATCTGTGTCACATCTTTGCTCAGCTCATTCGACCCCCACAATTCCAGAGTACTCTTGAGGCCTCTCGCCTCATCTTTGGGTCATACCGTCCAGTTCCAGAGGATCCTGTGCCGGCACCTGCTCCAGTGATTGATACTCAGGCCGAGGATACCACTTTTCACCAGTTTGAGACTCAGGACGCAGCAGTCCATGATGATGATGATGATGATGATGATGATGACTTTGGGATTCCTCCTCCGCCTCCGCCTCCTATGCCTCCTCGCACACATGATCATGAGGCTGGGAGTTCTAGTGCTGCCCCTACTGCCCCTCCAGCCATTGACCATGCTCTTGCTATGATTCTCCAGACTCTTACTCAGCAGCAGACTCACTTGGCAGCCGAGCAGGCCCGTCAGGCAGCGGTCCAGCAGCAGTTGTCCGAGAGAATGCTCTCGATGTTCCAGACGATTCAGGACAGGCAGGATTCTCTACAGCAGCAGCTTCTCCAGGACTGGGCTGAGAATAGGGCTTTTATGACTCTCATGCTTCAGCATACTGGTGTATCGATTCCCCCAGTTCAGTCAGCACCGCCTCCACCTCTTCAGGCTGCTGTTGTGCCAGCCATTCAGGCATGACCTCCTCTTCCTACAGTTGGTCCTTCTTCCTCTCCGCTCCAGCCGGTCACCCTGGTTTTCATGTTGCCAGTCATCAGCTCTGTCAGCCCTCAGCCGCCAGTGCCACCAGCTTCTGCTGTTACCACTGCTGTTGTGGCGTTGTCTGTGACTTCTTCGGCTCCGGCAGCTCCTGCAGCGCAGCTTCCGTCTGAGTCAGTACCAGCTCCAGCTTCTACAGCAGATCCTGGATCCAAGACTTACTCTGACTAATAATATTAAGAACTAGATCATCTAACCCCATTGAAAAATGAAATTGGATTTTCGGGAGAATTTTGGAATAAAAGATAAATAAAGAATTGAATTTGAAAAAAAATTCTTTCTATTTCGGATTCGGATTATTTCTTTTTTAATAGGATGGATTTCATCCTCTTTTTGGAGCAAATTTTAACTCATTGTATTCCATATGGAATAAGAGGAGAAGAAAAGCATTCCACGACCCCCGAGGGGCCCCCTAAAAAAGGGAACTATTCCTTAAATTTACTTTTTTTATTTATTTTTATTCGTTTTTTGAACCCCAACAAAAGTGGATTCAAAGTTACTTCAATTATCCTTTTCTTTTAAGTTCTTCTTGTAAAGTTCCATGCTTGCTGTACCCACAGCTGGCGTTCGCTCTACTGCCTCGACCGCGACCGGATGCGCCCCCGCCGCCTCCTCCCTCTTCTGATGTGTAGGTTCGGGTACCCTTTTGGTGATTGATGCCAAAGGGGGAGAGATATGAGTTGTGAGAGCTAGGGGAGTTAGGGAGTTAGTAGAGAGTCATTTTGATGTAATATATGTGCTTGTTACTCTCAGTACTAGCTCCACTTTTGTATGATGCTTTTGGCTCACAAACTCTATATATACTCTCGATGTTTATGTTGACTATGTGTGTATTATGTTTTCACCTTATATGTTATCACCAGTCTTTTAGTTCTTGTTCATCGATTTGATTTCACTTTTATATGAACAAGAAACTTACGATGTGTATGCGCTCATTCCTATTATTATGGTACTCATTCTTTATATCAAAGATTACTGAGTATAACTAACCATCTTCTCTATTGACAGAAATTTCAAAACAAACTACTCTCACAAAACTTGTAGGGTTGTCATCAATCACCAAAAAGGGGGACATTGAAAGCATCTAGGCCCCTGGTTGGTTTTAGTGATTAATGACAACGTAATGTTATATGTGACTAACGTGTGTTTTGCAGAGACAAATGGTAAGTTAGGCCACATTACAGGTAGAAGTACTACAATGGTGAAAATAGTCCTGGAGATAAGAACTCGAAGCGACGGCTAAAATGACGAAACAAAAAGTGAAGGACTACGGAGTCCGAGTGTCAAGGAGTTGTGGACACTCGTGATTTAGTTAGGTCTTTTATTCTCTTTTAGCTGTACTATAAAGAGGGGTTGTCGATGAGTAGTTTGACCAAGAGAGTTCTAGTGTAGTGTTGTTGCATATTCACACTTACATATAGTGCTAGGTGACACTCTATAACATACACTCAAGTTAGAACGAAAACTGAATTGAAAAACAACATAAAACAGAAAATAGGGTTTCTGGCCTTGGGGCACCGGACTGTCCGGTGTGCACCGGACTGTCCGGTGCGTCCTCTGCCAGGTGGGGCCAGGCTGGCCCAGGGGAAGGGTTTCCCCACGCAGAAACCCGAGAGCGCAAGGTTCCCGAGTGGAATTTTAGTGGCGCACCGGACAGCGCACCAGACAGTGCACCGGACTGTCCGGTGTGCATCGGACAGTGACTGTTCACTGTCCGGTGTGCCATCTGCCCAACGGCTAGCTGTCAGAACTAGCCGTTGGAGTCGACCGTTGGCGCACCGGTGGCGCACCAGACTGTCCGGTGCGCCCATGCGCAGAACTTTGCTGGTAACGACTAGTTGGTGGGTGAGGGCTATTTATACCCCCTCCACCCACCATATTCAATGTCTTGCTGCCCACATTAATTCCAGCACATTGGTAGAGCATTGCAAGCACCAAAAGCCTAGTGAGAAGGTTAGAGAATTTTAATCCCGCATTTGGTCCTCATTAGCGCTAGCGAGAGCCACCTAGAGCACACACCACTTGCATTAGGCTTCTCTTGGTCAAGCAAAAGTCTATGGCTTGTTACTCTTGGTGATCAGCATCACCTAGACGGCTTGGTGGCATTGGGAGCTCAGTGGTCACCGTGGAGATCTTGTTGGTGACCTGACTCAAGTTTGTAAGCGGTCGTGAGGGATCCACCGCGCCGGAGTGGCAAAGGATCATCTCGTTGTGAGCACTTGGTTCTTGCGAGGACCAAGGGGGAGTGATACCCTTGCACGGGTGCTCCAACGAGGACTAGTGGAGAGTGCCGACTCTTCGATACCTCGGGAAAAATTGGAGGAGTCTTCTAAACCTTGCTTTACATTCCGCACTTAATTCAATCATTTTACATTGTGTATTTGTTTAGCAAGTATTTGAAGTATTGTCTTAGCATTGTTGTATTTCTAGTATTATTATCTTAGTGCTAGTTGTTGGGTTGAAGTTGGGCTCTTGCTTAGCTCTTGCTTAGGTTTTAATTAGTGTTGATTTTTAGAAAAGCCCAATTCACCCCCCTCTTGGGCATCGTGATCATTTCAGATACTTTCTCTCTTTTATAGATGACTCCACCAGATTTTGCTATGTGTATCTCTTAAAAACAAAAGATGAAGTGTTTAATTATTTTAAGACCTATAAAGCTAAAGTTGAGAACCAACTTGAGAGGAAAATAAAACGGTTAAGGTCCGATCGAGGTGGAGAATGTTTCTCTAATGTTTTCGATGAGTTATGTGTGGAACATGGTATTATTCATGAGAGGACACCACCATTCTCACTACAATCCAATGGGATTGCTGAAAGGAAAAACCACACTCTAACAGATTTGGTGAATGCTATGTTGAGTACAGTGGGATTATCTAAGGCATGGTGGGGTGAGACGATTTTGACGGTGTGTCATGTCTTGAACAGAGTTCCAACAAAGAACAAAGAGATCACACCATTTGAGGAATGGGAAAAGAGAAGATTAAATCTCTCATATTTGCGCACTTGGGGTTACTTGGCTAAAGTTAATATGCCGATCAACAAAAAGCATAAACTTGGGCCTAAAACTGTTGATTGTATATTCCTTGGGTACTCTTTTCATAGCACTGGGTATAGGTTCTTAATTATAAAATCTGATCTGCCTGATATGTATGTTGATACTATCATGGAATCAAGAGACGCAACATTTTTTGAGAATGAGTTTCCCATGAAGAATGCACCTAGTGATACAAGTCATGAGACTATAGTCATGCTGAGGATCCTCACGTGCACATTCCTGAGGAGGATGACACTATAGTCACTCGAAAGAGCAAGAGACAGAGGGTTGCAAAATCCTTTGGTAATGACTTTATAGTGTACCTTGTGGAAGACACACCACTACCATTAGTGAGGCATATTCCTCTCCTGATGCTGACTTATGGAAGGAAGCAGTAAGGAGTGAGATGGAATCTATTAAGTCTAATGGAACTTGGAAGGTCGTTGACCATCCTTATGGTTGTCAACCTATAGGCTGCAAATGGATCTTCAAGAAAAAGCTTAGGCCTGATGGTACAATCGAAAGGTACAAGGCAAGGCTTGTGGCCAAAGGATATACCAAAAAAGAGGGTGAATATTTCTTTGATACCTACTCACCAGTTGCTCGATTGACTACAATTCGCACATTAATAGACGTGGCAGCTTCCTATGGTCTTATCATTCATCAGATGGATGTTAAGACAGCTTTCCTAAATGGAGAGTTGGATGAGGAGATCTACATGGATCAGCCAGAAGGGTTCATTGCAGATGGTCAAGAGAACAAGGTGTGCAGGTTGATAAAATCATTGTATGACCTAAAACAAGCACCTAAGCAATGGCATAAAAAGTTTGATAATACTCTTACAGCTGCTGGTTTTGCTGTAAATGAAGCTGACACACATGTATATTATCAGTATGGTGGGGGTGAGTCTGTTATGCTGTGCCTTTATGTTGATGACATCTTGATCTTTGGATCAAATCTCAATGTGATTGAGGAAGTTAAAAATCTTCTATCGAGCAACTTCAAAATGAAAGATTTGGGAGAAGCTGATGTCATTCTAAACATCAAGCTTATTAGAGAAGATGAAGGTGGGGTAACTTTGTTACAATCTCATTATGTGGAAAAGGTATTGAGTCGCTTTGGTTTTAGTGACTGTGATCCTGCTCCAACACCTTATTACCCTAGCATGCTATTGAGAAAGAATCGGAGAATAGCAAGGGATCAATTGACATACTCCCAGATCATTGGCTCGCTCATGTACCTTGCAAGTGCAACAAGACCGGACATCTCATATGCTGTGAGTAAGCTGAGTCGGTTTGTGTCAAAACCAGGAGATGATCACTGACGTGCTCTTGAGAGAGTGTTGCCGTATTTGAAAGGTACTATGACATACGATATTCATTATACTGGAAACCCAAAAAGTGCTGGAAGGCTATTGTGATGCCAACTGGATTTCTGATGCTGATGAGCTTTATGCCACAAGCGGATATGTGTTTCTGTTTGGAGGTGGCGCCGTTTTCTGGAAGTCTTACAAGCAGACTATCTTAACGAAGTCTACCATAGAAGCAGAACTCACAGCATTAGACACAGCTGGGGCTGAGGTCGAGTGGCTCCGTGATTTCCTATTGGATTTACCGGTAGTTGAAAACCGATACCGGCTATCTCCATGAACTGTGACAACCAAACTGTGATTACAAAGGTTAACAGTTCTAGGAATAACATGAAGACTACAAGGCATGTTAAGAGAAGATTAAAATCTATCAGAAAGCTGAAAAACTCTGGAGTTATAACGGTGGATTATGTCCACACATCGAATAATTTGGCAGATCAATTCACTAAGGGTCTATCACACAATGTGATAGAAAGTGCATCGAGAGAAATGGGTATGAGACCCATGTGAAATATACTATAGTGGTAACCTGCTCTATGTGATCGGAGATCTCGTGAAGTAGAGTGGAGAAACAAGCTAGGAGTAGGTTGTGAGGAAAGATCCCTTCCTTAACTCATTTCTGATGCACATCTTTCCTATCTATAAGGAAGGATGTTATTTACCTTAATGTATTCCAAGAGTCTTATAAAGGTGAGATGTTGTCCTACAGAACATCTTCTGAGGAGTACACCTATATGAGTCAGACTGCTGGTCACAATCTATGGGACTTGGGTAATCCCTAAATACTCATGAAAGGCACTGAAGTGTGACTTATATGCTTCTAAACAGTGGGGATGCCTTTTTGCAGCCTAGTATCAGCAAAGGATTTGAGCGAATCTCATCTCGCACAAAACTGTCAATTCAAGGCTTAGTCCATTGTTCAGTTGTGAATGAGTGAAACTCTTATTCTAGATAGATGTTCAACTTAACAGTCTCCATCGAAACACTGGTATATCAAAGGATTGTGATTCTAATACTTCATCATTACAAACCCTAGAGTTTGGTGGGGATTGTTGGATCTTTTATGGGCTTGGCCCATTTAATCAATAAACTCTATGGTGTGTAATTGTGGACAATACCAATAGTACCATATTGGAATTCCAAGGGTTGTTGGCTTGACTTATATGGTGGGAATTATTCCACTTAATTTCAGAAGTTAAGAAACGAACAAGGGTGTGCCACACGCGCGCGCGCCGCCGTCGCTGTCGGATGGGCCGCGCCGGGCACGGGCCCGGGCATGGCGTGGCAGGCAGGCAGGCGGCGAGCGGGCGTGGTGTGGTTGTGTTAATTTTTAGCACACATTAACCGCGGGAGTTTCAACTTCGGGTTAAACTTTTCAATTGCCTGTCTCTTGAATAGCCGCATGTGAGACCCTTCCCCTTCAGCTTTCCTTCCGCGATGAAAGGTTAAAAGGGGAGAACTCCTATCGCTTGGGGACGAGGGCAGAACTCTTTTAGAATCACAGTCCAGCAGCAAGTACGGGTATTCCCATCTCATAACTCTGTGTGCACAGAGGAGCGAGAGGGCAGGTGCCTCCGAAGCCCTTGCCATTCGAGACCTTGCACGAGGAATCAACAATTAGGTTTTTGGGGAGCGTCTACGCGACTGCCCAAACATCACGACATGACAAGAGAAGTTGGACAAGGATCATGATCCTCGGAGCGCATGGGAGGGTATGATCATTTTAGCTCTTTACCGTTTTACGTTCTCCATATTATATATGTTTAATACGTTCATCTTTACTGTTTTGTATGTAGCCATGAATTTATCCAATCTGTTATGTCATATCATATCATGACATTTCTAATGCTTGTTCATGCTAGTAATATACCATATTTGTTTGTTTTAATTTTACAGTCATGCTGTTTATGTTTCTATCTCTTTATTTTCAGTTGTTCCGTCATGATGCATGTACCATGTTTATATGCTTATTATATTTATATGATTCATATGTTTTATGTTCTCATGTTCCATATTGTTATGGATATATTTGACATCATGATTTCTATGATTAATCATCTTTTATATGTCATCATCATAATGTTAATTTATAGAATTAAAATGATATGGAAAATACCTATATTTCTAATAGTTAGTGTCGTCAAAGTGTGGTGGCCTATGAGTATTCATCCCTTCCTCTAAAAAGTGTCGACTCTTTTAGCGGTGAAGCTAAAGCATTTCAATTGAGCCAAAGCAGGCTCTGGTATCAATTGAAAGAAACATGTGACCCCTAAGAGGGGGTGAATTAGGACTTCTAAAACTTTCTTTAAACTAGGCCACAAAGAAATCCCTAGAGCAAAAACCTACGCAATTAATCAAACTAGAATGTACATATTAGATTTTGTCTAAGTGTTGTGAAAGTCGCCTAGAGGGGTGGTGGATAGGCGGAATCTGAAAATTATAAACTTAAGCACACACTACAAGCCGAGGTTAGCGTTAGAGCGAGAATCAAGTCCGGGAGAGAGGGGAAAACAAATCAACCAAGAAATAAAGCGGATGAACACAATGATTTGTTTTACCGAGGTTCGGTTCTAAAGAACCTAGTCCCCATTGAGGTGGTCACAAAGGCCGGGTCTCTTTCAACCCTTTCCCTCTCTCAAACGGTCACTTAGACCGAGTGAGCTTTTTTCTTACTTCTCACGGGTCACTTAGACCCCGCAAGGATCACCACACAATCGGTGTCTCTTGCCTTGCTTACAAAGCAATTGAGAGTATCAAATGAAAAGAAAAGAAAACCAACCAAGCAAACAAGAGCAACAAGAAACACAAGTGATCCTCTCACAAGCCCTAATGCGCTAGAGTTGAATTTGGGACTTTGAGTGGATCGATCGCTTGATTTGTGTCTTGGAGTGAAGTCTATTGCTCTTGTATTGAATGCAATGTGTGGAATGCTTGGATGGTTGGAGTGGAGGTGGTTGAGGGGTATTTATAGCCCTCAACCACCAAACAACCGTTGGGGAGGGGTTGCTGTCGATGGGCACACCGGACTGTCTGGTGCGCCACCGGACACAGTCCGGTGCGCCAGCCACGGCACCCAACCGTTAGGGTTCGGGAGCAGTCGACCATTGGAGGCTTTGTCCTCTAGTGACACCGGACAGTCCGGTGCCGCACCGGACAGGCACTATTCAGTGTCTGGTGCGCCTCTGACGGGTGGCTCTGACTCTGCGCGCACTTGAAAGGGAAATAGGGTCGAACCTTTTCCTAAATGATTTTGGTGGTTAAATTGCCCAACACAAATAATTGGACTAACTAGTTTGCTCTAGATTATAAGTTCTACAAGTGCCAAAGGTTCAACACAAACCAATAAAAATGTCCAAGTTAGGGTTCAAAAAGAAAGGAGCAAAAGAAACCGAAGGCTGCCCTGGTCTGGTGCACCAGGGTGGATCAACTTCAACTCGCTACCTTCGGGTTTCTGGGAAATCCACTCCGCTATAATTCACCGGACTGTCCAGTGTGCCACCGGACTGTCCGGTGTGCCAGCGGAGCAACGACTTCCAAGTGCAACGGTCAACCTCAACGGTCGGCTGACAGGTGCACAGTGCGTGGACAGTGCGCGCAGAGTCAGAGCAGGCGCCAGAAGGCGCATCGGACAGTGAACAGTGACTGTCTAGTGCACCACCGGACTGTCCGGTGGCCCAAGCTGTCAGAGCTCCAACGGTCGAACCCTAACGGTTGGGTGACGTGGCTGGCACACCGGACTGTCCGATGCGCCCATTGACAGTAGCCCAACCCCAACGGTTGGTTTGGCGGTTGGGGCTATAATTACTCCCAACCACCACCACTTCAAGGCATCCAAGTTTTCAGCCATTGCATTCAATACAAGAGCTCTAGACTTCACTCCAAGACACAAACAAGAGATCAAATCCTCTCCCAAGTCCAAGATCACTCCAAACAATTAGTGACTAGTGAGAGAGAGATATTTGTGTTCATTTGAGTTCTTGTCGCTTGGATCACTTTTCTTCTTCCCCATTTTTGTTCTCAACACCTTTGTAATCAAAGCAAGAGACACCAAGGTGTGGTGGTCCTTGTGGGGTCTAAGTAACCCAATTGATTAATGAGAAAAGCTCACTCGGTCTAGGTGACCGTTTGAGAGAGGGAAAGGGTTGAAAGAGACCCGGTCTTTGTGATCACCTCAACGGGGAGTAGGTTTGCAAGAACCGAACCTCGGTAAAACAAATCACTGTGTCATCCGCTTTCATTTGCTTGTGATTTGTTTTCACCCTCTCCATCGGACTCGGTTTTATTTCTAACGCTAACCCCGGCTTGTAGTTGTGCTTAAAGTTTATAAATTTCAGATTTGCCTATTCACCCCCCCTCTAGGCGACTTTCAGCATTGTTCTTCACTGTAACTCTGAACTTCAGCTTTTGCAGACGACCGTTGCGTGAAGTAGTCGTTGCTCCACTGTCACACCGGACGGTTAGGTGAATTATAGCGGAGCGCACTCTAGGAAACTCGAGAGTGGCCAGTTAACTCTGGTACGGACCTGGTGCACCAGACACTATTCGGTGGCACACCGGACAGTCTGGTGCGCCAGACCAGGGAAACCTTAGTTTCTTTGCTCCTTTGTTTTTTAACCCTTTCTTCAATCTTTTATTGGTTTGTGTTGAACCTTTATGCACCTGTAGAATATATAATCTAGAGCAAACTAGTTAGTCCAATATTTGTGTTGGGCATTCAACCACCAAAATTATTTATAGGAAAAGGTTAAACCCTATTTCCCTTTCAATCTCCCCCTTTTTGGTGATTGATGCCAACACAAACCAAAACAAATATATAAGTGCAGAATTGAACTAGTTTGCATAAGGTGAGTGCATAGGTTACTTAGAATTTAACCAATTTATACTTTCACTAGATATGCATGGATTGCTTTCTTTTATTTAACATTTTGGACCACGCTTGCACCACTTGATTTTTTTTGCAAATTCTTTTGGAAAGTCTTTTCAAAATCTTTTTGCAAATAGTCAAAGGTATATGAATAAGATTTCGAGAAGCATTTTCAAGATTTGAAATTTCCCCCCCTGTTTCAAATGCTTTTTCTTTGACTTCAACAAAGCTCCCCCTGAATGAAATTCTCCTCTTAGCTTTCAAGAGGGTTTTAATAGATATCAATTGGAAGTATGTAGCTTAGATGCTAGTTTTGAAAATATACCAATTGAAAGTAAACATACCAATTTGAAATATATCAATTAAAAATTTTCGAAGGATGGTGGTGCAATCCTTTTGCTTTGGGCTAATACTTTCGCCCCCTTTGGCATTAAGCGCCATAAACGGAGACTTTGTGAGCCCTTTTTACTTTCTCTCCCATTGGTACAAGTAAATATGAGTGAAAGATTATGCCAATCGAAGAGTGTTGTGGAGTGATGACGAAGAATAAATGATACTGGTAGAGTGAAGTGGAAGCCTTGTCTTCGTCGAGTACTCCATTTCCCTTTCAATCTACGACTTAGCATAGAAATACACTTGAAAACACATTAGTCGTAATCATGAAAGAGATATGATCAAATATATATAAATGAGATATGTGTGCAATGTTTCAATCAAAGTTCCGAAAATCAAGTATATTTAGCTCATTCCGAAGTTTGCTAAAAGTTTTCTCATCTGATGGTTTGGTAAAGATATCGGCTAATTGTTCTTTGTTGCTAACATAAGCAATCTCGATATCCCCCCTTTGTTGGTGATCCCTCAAAAAGTGATACCGAATGTCTATGTGCTTAGTGCAGCTGTGTTCAACGGGATTATCCGCCATACGGATAGCACTCTCATTGTCACATAGGAGAGGGACTTTGCTCAATTTGTATCCATAGTCCCTGAGGGTTTGCCTCATCCAAAGTAATTGCGCATAGCAATAGCCTGCGGCAATGTACTCGGCTTCGACGGTAGAAAGAACTACTGAGTTTTGTTTCTTTGAAGCCTAAGACACCAGGGATCTTCCCAGAAACTGAAAAGTCCCTGATGTGCTCTTCCTATCAATTTTACACCCTGCCCAATCAGCATCTGAATATCCTATTAAATCAAAAGTGGATCCCTTGGGGGTACCAAAGTCCAAACTTAGGAGTGTAAACTAAATATCTCATGATTCTTTTTATGGCCCTAAGGTGAACTTCCTTAGGATCGGCTTGGAACCTTGCACACATGCATACGGAAAGCATAATATCCGGTCGAGATGCACATAAATAGAGTAAAGATCCTATCATCGACCGATATACCTTTTGATCTATGGATTTGCCTCCCGTGTCGAGGTCGAGATGCCCATTAGTTCCCATGGGTGTCTTGATGGGTTTGGCATCCTTCATTCCAAACTTGTTGAGTATGTCTTGAATGTACTTTGTTTGGCTGATGAAGGTATCGTCTTGGAGTTGCTTGACATGAAATCCTAGGAAATACTTCAACTCCCCCATCATAGACATCTCGAATTTTTGAATCATGATCCTACTAAACTCTTCACAAGTAGACTTGTTAGTAGACCCAAATATGATATCATCAACATAAATTTGGCATACAAACAAATCTTTTGCAATAGTTTTAGTGAAGAGAGTAGGATCGGCTTTACCGACTTTGAAGCCATTAGTGATAAGGAAATCTCGCGGGCATTCATACCATGCTCTTGGGGCTTGCTTGAGCCCATAAAGCGCCTTTGAGAGTTTATAAACATGGTTAGGGTACTCACTATCTTCAAAGCCAGGAGGTTGCTCAACATAGACCTCTTCCTTGATTGGTCCATTGAGGAAGGCACTTTTCACGTCCATTTGATAAAGCTTAAAGCCATGGTAAGTAGCATAGGCAAGTAATATACGAATTGACTCAAGCCTAGCTACAGGTGCATAAGTTTCTCCAAAGTCCAAACCTTCGACTTGTGAATAACCCTTGGCCACAAGTCGGGATTTGTTCCTTGTCACCACACCATGCTCATCTTGCTTGTTGTGGAATACCCATTTGGTACCTACAACATTTTGATTAGGACGTGGAACTAAATGCCATACCTCATTCCTCGTGAAGTTGTTGAGCTCCTCTTGCATTGCCAGCACCCAATCTGAATCTCTTAGTGCATCCTCTACCCTGTATGGTTCAATAGAGGAGACAAAAGAGTAATGTTCACAGAAACGAGGAACTCGAGATCTAGTAGTTACCCCCTTATGTATGTCACCAAGGATGGAGTTGACGAGGTGATCTCTTTGAATTGCTTGGTGGACTCTTGGGTGTGGCGGTCTTTGACTCTGAATTTCTTGATCATCTTCCTTGTCTTGATCAACTTTATCTCCCCCTTGATCATTGTCCTCCTCTTGAGGTGGCTCATCCTCTTGATCTTCATCTTCATTGTCCTGAGCCAGATCCTCATCTTGACTTGGTGGAGATGCTTGATTGGAAGATGTCGGTTGATCTTGTGCTTGAGTGGGCTCTTCGGATTCTTTAGGACACACATCCCCAATGGATATGTTCCTTAGCTGAAAGGGAAATGTGCCCTTGGGCCATTTCTAAGTATTTTGGTGATTTAGTGTCCAACACAAGTGCTTAAGTGATAAACTATACCAAATGATGGATAAGGTGCAAATCAATACAAAGGTATGATTTTGGACTTAGTACATTGGTTTTTGTGTACTAACATGTTTGTCTAAGTGTTAGAATTAGAGAAAATACAATTGGAAAACTGTGGCTCGAAGCAGCCAATAGTCTGCTCAGTCTGGGTGCACCGGACAGTGTCCGGTGCGCCAGGCTGGCTCTAGCGAACTGGCTGCTCTCGGGACTTCGACGGCGGCGTACGACTATAAATCACCGGACTGTCCAGTGGTGCACCGGACTGTTCGGTGAGCCAACAGTCGGTCGGGCCAACGGTCGGCCGCGGAATCCGCGCGCGACACGTGGCAAGTGCCAACGGTCGAAAGGGGCACCGAACTGTCCGGTGTGCACCGGACAGTGTCCGATGCGCCAACGGCTCCAAGACTGCAACGGTCGGCTTCGCCAAATAAGGAAAGAGATCCACACCGGACAGCGTCCGGTGGTACACCGGACTATCCGGTGCGCCAGGCGACAGAAGGCAAGAATTGCCTTCCTGGAATGCTCTCAACGGCTCCTAGCTGCCTTGGGGCTATAAAAGGGACCCCTAGGCGCATGGAGGAACACACCAAGCATTCTCTAAGCATTCCTAAGCACCAAGACTTTGATTCCGCGCATTTGATTCTTTGTGATAGCAACTAGAGCTCCATTTGAGTTGTGAACTCGTCGGGTTGTGTTGTGAGCTCTTGTTGTGACTTGTGTGCGTGTTGGTACTCTGATTTTGTGTCTTGTGTGCGTTGTTCATCCCTCCCTTACTCCGTGCTTCTTTGTGAAAATCAAAGTGTAAAGGCGAGAGGCTCCAAGTTGTGGAGATTCCTCGCAAGCGGGATATAGTAAAGTGAAAGCAAAACACTGTGGTATTCAAGTGGGTCTTTGGACCGCTTGAAAGGGGTTGATTGCAACCCTCGTCCGTTGGGACGCCACAACGTGGAGTAGGCAAGTGTTGGACTTGGCCGAACCACGGGATAAACCACTGTGCCATCTCTGTGTTGATCTCTTTGTGGTTATCGTGTTGTGCAAGTTTTCCTCTCTAGCCACTTGGCTTATTCGTGCTAACTCCTAATCAAGTTTTGTGGATTAAGTTTCAAGTTTTTACAGTATCACCTATTCACCCCCCCTCTAGGTGCTCTCAATTGGTATCGGAGCCGTTCTCTTCAAGAAAGGGACCAATCGCCCAAAGAGATGGATCCTAAGGGCAAGGGGATGGTGGTCAACGATAAGGAGAAGGAGTCCTTTGTCAATGATCCAAAGGAGGACAAGCCTACTGACTCGGGCTCGAGCCACAAAAGAAAAGATGGGAGGAAGAAGAAAACAAGGCGCATCAAAGAGATAATCTACTACGACAGCGACGAATCCTCTTCTTCCCAAAAGGACGACGACAACGACTATGAGAAAAAGAAGACGGTTAATTCAAACTTCTCTTTTGATTATTCTCGTATTCCTCAAAGTACCAATGCTCATTTACTCTCCATTCCACTTGGTAAACCTCCTCATTTTGATGGATAGGGCTACAGATTTTGGAGTCACAAAATGCGTAGTCACTTGTTCTCTCTCCATCCTAGTATATGGGAGATAGTGGAGAGTGAAATGAAATTTGATAGCTCGGATACTCCTTTGTTTATCAATGAACAGATTCATAAAAATGCACAAGCTACTACTGTGTTGTTAGCCTCATTGTGCAGGGACGAGTACCACAAGGTGAGCGGCTTGGACAATGCCAAGCAGATCTGGGACACCCTCAAGATCTCACATGAGGGGAACGACGTCACCATGCTCACCAAGATGGAGTTGGTGGAAGGCGAACTCGGGAGATTCGCGATGATAAGAGGGGAGGAGCCAACCCAGACTTACAACAGGCTCAAGACCCTCGTCAACAAGATAAGGAGCTATGGAAGCACGTGATGGACGGACCATGACATCGTCCGCCTAATGCTAAGGTCCTTCACTGTACTTGATCCACATCTGGTAAACAATATTCGTGAAAATCCTAGGTACACCAAGATGTCGCCCGAAGAAATTCTTGGGAAATTTGTAAGCGGGCGGATGATGATCAAAGAGGCGAGATACATGGATGATGCATTGAATGGCCCAATCCACGAGCCTCAAACCGTTGCTCTCAAAGCGACAAGGAGCAAGGAGGCACTACCTAGCAAGGTGGCTCAAGTTGAGGCGGCCGGGATTAATGAGGAAGAAATGGCCCTTATCATCAAATGGTTCAAGACGGCGCTAAAGGGTCGCAAGGAGCACCCCAACAAGAACAAGACGAAGGGGAAGCGCTCCTGCTTCAAATGTGGTAAGATTGGTCATTTTATCGCTAATTGTCCCGATAATGATAGTGACCAGGAAAAGAAGAGTGGAAAGTGGGAAAAGAAGAAGAACTACAAGAAGGCGAAGGGCGAGGCACATCTTGGAAAGGAGTGGGATTCAGATTGCTCCTCGTCTGACTCCGACAACGAAGGACTCACCGCCACCGCCTTCAACAAGTCATCTCTCTTCCCCAACGAGCATCACACATGCCTCATGGCAAAGGAGAAGAAGGTATGTACTCGAAACAATACTACTTATGCTTCTTCAAGCGAGGATGAGTCTAGTGATGATGATGAAATAGACTATTCATGCTTATTCAAGGGCTTAGATAGAACTATGATTGATAAGATTAATGAATTGATTGATGCTTTGAATGATAAGAATAGATTACTAGAAAAACTAGAGGACCTTTTATATGAAGAGCATGATAAATTTGTTAGTGCACAAAATTCTCTTGCTCTAGAAGTTAAAAGGAATGAAATGCTTTCTTGTGAACTATCCACTTGTCATGAAACTATTTCTACTTTAAAAGGTGTTAATGATGATTTAAATGCTAAACTAGAAGTAGCAAATAAATCTAACTCTTGTGTAGAACATGTTATGATTTGCGATAGGTGCAAAGATTTTAATGTTGATGCTTGTAGTGAACACCTAGTTTGCATTTCTAAATTAAATGATGAAGTGGCTAGTCTTAATGCCCAACTTAAGACTAGCAAGAGTGAATTTGACAAGCTAAAATTTGCAAGGGATGCCTACACGATTGGTAGACACCCCTCAATTAAGGATGGTCTTGGCTTCAAGAGGGAAGTCAAGAACTTAACCAGCCATAAGGCTTTCATCTCCGCCAAGGAGAAAGGGAAGGCCCCTATGGATAGTAATGCTCAAAAGAACCATGCCTTCATGTATTATGATAGGAGACATACTAGAAATGTTTATAGAAGTTATGATGCTTTTAATTCTCATGCCATGGTTGCTTCTAGTTCTTCTATTATGCATGATAGAAATTTAGCTAGGAGAAATGTTATTAATCACATGCCTAGAAGAAATGTTGTTCATGTTTCTAGGAAAATAATAAATGAACCTTCTACAATTTATCATGCTTGCAATGCTTCATTTGCGATTTGTAGAAAGGATAGGAAAGTGATTGCTAGGAAACTAGGGGCAAAATGCAAGGGAGATAAAACTTGCATTTGGGTCCCTAAGGATATTGTCACTAACCTTGTAGGACCCAACAAGAGTTGGGTACCTAAGACCCAAGCCTAAATTTGCCTTGCAGGTTTATGCATCCGGAGGATCAAGCTGGATTATCGACAGCGGATGCACAAACCACATGACGGGGGAGAAGAAGATGTTCACCTCCTACGTCAAGAATAAAGATTCCCAAGATTCAATCATATTCGGTGACGGGAATCAAGGCAAGGTTAAAGGCTTAGGCAAGATTGCAATCTCAAATGAGCACTCTATTTCTAATGTATTCTTAGTTGAGTCGCTTGGATATAATTTGTTATCCATAAGTCAATTATGTAATATGGGATATAATTGTCTATTCACAAATATAGATGTGTCTGTCTTTAGAAGAAGTGATGGTTCACTAGCTTTTAAGGGTGTATTAGACGGCAAACTCTATTTAGTTGATTTTGCAAAAGAGGAGGCCGGTCTAGATGCATGCTTAATTGCTAAGACGAGCATGGGCTGGCTGTGGCATCGCCGCTTAGCACATGTGGGGATGAAGAACCTTCACAAGCTTCTAAAGGGAGAACACGTGATAGGTCTAACAAATGTTACTTTCGAAAAAGATAGACCTTGCGTAGCTTGTCAAGAAGGTAAACATGTGGGAAGCTCTCATCATGCCAAAAATGTGATGACAACATCAAGACCCCTGGAGTTACTTCATATGGACCTCTTCGGACCCGTCGCCTATCTAAGCATAGGAGGAAGTAAGTATGGTCTTGTTATAGTTGATGACTTTTCCCGCTTCACTTGGGTATTCTTTTTGCAGGATAAATCTGAAACCCAAGGGACCCTCAAGCGCTTCCTAAGGAGAGCTCAAAACGAGTTTGAGCTCAAGGTGAAGAAGATAAGGAGCGACAATGGGTCCGAGTTTAAGAATCTTCAAGTGGAGGAGTATCTTGAGGAGGAAGGAATCAAGCACGAGTTCTCCGCTCCCTACACACCACAGCAAAATGGTGTGGTAGAGAGGAAGAACAAGACACTACTAGACATGGCGAGGACGATGCTTGGTGAATTCAAGACGCCCGAACGGTTTTGGACGGAAGCCGTGAGCACGGCTTGCCACGCCATAAACTGGGTCTATCTTCATCGCCTCCTCAAGAAGACTTCATATGAGCTTCTAACCGGTAACAAACCCAATGTGTCTTACTTTCGTGTATTTGGGAGCAAATGTTACATTATAGTGAAGAGGGGTAGAAATTCTAAGTTTGCTCCCAAAGTTGTAGAAGGGTTTTTGTTAGGTTATGACTCAAATACAAAGGCGTATAGGGTCTTCAACAAATCATCGGGTTTGGTTGAAGTCTCTAGCGACGTTGTATTTGATGAGACTAATGGCTCTCCAAGAGAGCAAGTTGTTGATCTTGATGATGTAGATGAAGAAGACGTTCCAACGGCCGCAATGCGCACCATGGCGATTGGAGATGTGCGGCCACAGGAGCAAAAGGAGCAAGATCAACCTTCTTCCTCAACAATGGTGCATCCCCCAACTCAAGACGATGAACAGGTTCATCAAGAAGAGGCGTGTGATTAAGGGGGAGCACAAGATATTCATGTGATAGAGGAAGAAGCACAACCGGCACCTCCAACCCAAGTTCGAGCGACGATTCAAAGGAATCATCCCGTCGACCAAATATTGGGTGACATAAGCAAGGGAGTAACTACTCGTTCTAGATTAGTTAACTTTTGTGAGCATTACTCCTTTGTCTCTTCTATTGAGCCTTTCAGGGTAGAAGAGGCCTTGCTAGATTCGGACTGGGTGTTGGCCATGCAAGAGGAACTCAACAACTTCAAGAGAAATGAAGTTTGGACACTGGTGCCTCGTCCCAAGCAAAACATTGTGGGAACCAAGTGGGTGTTCCGCAACAAACAAGACGAGCACGGAGTGGTGACAAGGAACAAGGCACGACTTGTGGCAAAAGGTTATGCCCAAGTCGCAGGTTTGGACTTTGAGGAGACTTTTGCTCATGTGGCTAGGCTAGAGTCAATTCGCATATTGTTAGCCTATGCTGCTCACCATTCTTTAAGGTTGTTCCAAATGGATGTGAAGAGTGCTTTCCTCAACGGGCCAATTAAGGAGGAGGTGTATGTGGAGCAACCCCCTGGCTTTGAGGATGAACGGTACCCCGACCACGTGTGTAAGCTCTCTAAGGCGCTCTATGGACTTAAGCAAGCCCCAAGAGCATGGTATGAATGCCTTAGAGACTTTTTAATTGCTAATGCTTTTAAGGTTGGGAAAGCCGATCCAACTCTATTTACTAAGACTTGTGATGGTGACCTTTTTGTGTGCCAAATTTATGTTGATGACATAATATTTGGTTCTACTAACCAAAAGTCTTGTGAAGAGTTTAGCAGGGTGATGACTCAAAAGTTTGAGATGTCAATGATGGGAGAGTTAAGCTACTTGCTTGGGTTCCAAGTGAAACAATTCAAGGATGGGACCTTCATTTCCCAAACGAAGTACACGCAAGACCTGATCAAGCGGTTTGGGATGAAGGACGCCAAGCCCGCAAAGACTCCAATGGGAACCGACGGACACACCGACCTCAACAAAGGAGGTAAGTCCGTTGATCAAAAGGCATACCGGTCTATGATAGGGTCTTTACTTTATTTATGTGCTAGTAGACCGGATATTATGCTTAGCGTATGCATGTGTGCTAGATTTCAATCTGATCCAAGGGAGTGTCACTTAGTGGCCGTGAAGCGAATTCTTAGATATTTAGTTGCTACGCCTTGCTTCGGAATCTGGTATCCAAAGGGGTCTACCTTTGACTTGATTGGATACTCAGACTCTGATTATGCTGGATGTAAGGTCGATAGGAAGAGTACATCAGGGACGTGCCAATTCTTAGGAAGGTCCCTGGTGTCGTGGAGTTCTAAGAAACAAACCTCCGTTGCCCTATCCACCGCTGAGGCCGAGTATGTTGCCGCAGGACAGTGTTGCGCGCAACTACTTTGGATGAGGCAAACCCTCAGGGACTTTGGCTACAATCTGAGCAAAGTCCCACTCCTATGTGATAATGAGAGTGCTATCCGCATGGCGGATAATCCTGTTGAACACAGCCGCACAAAGCACATTGACATCCGGCATCACTTTTTGAGAGACCACCAGCAAAAGGGAGATATCGAAGTGTTTCATGTTAGCACCGAGAACCAGCTAGCCGATATCTTTACCAAGCCTCTAGATGAGAAGACCTTTTGCAGACTGCGTAGTGAGCTAAATGTCTTAGATTCGCGGAACCTGGATTGATTTATAGCATACATGTGTTTTATGCCTTGATCATGTTCCTTAATGCATTTTGTTGTTTATTTATGGTGCTCAAGTTGTACAAGCACTCCCCGGACCTCACAAGTCCATTTGCAAGTGATGCACATATTTAGGGGGAGATGTGCTACAACTTGACCCTTTGAGACTAACTGTGTACTTGAGTTTGCTTAATTTAGTCTTAAAGGAGGTTTGAAAGGAAAAGGTGGACTTGGACCATGCAAGACTTCCACTGCACCCCGATGAAAGAGTAACTACTTCCAAGTTCATCTTTATACTCTTATTGCCTTTATACTCTTAGTTGAAGATTTTGGTGAGGCAATGGGGTTAATGGGCCAAGATTGATCCCGTTTTGGTGCTTGATGCCAAAGGGGGAGAAAATAAGGCCAAAGCAAGAAAGGGATTAGCTACCACTTGAGAACTTGAGAATTTTGAAAAAAATAGAGTTAGAGTTTTTGTTTGTCAAAATACTCTTGTTTGTCTCTTAGTGTCAAAAGTTGGCCTCTTATGGGAAAATGGTTGATTATGGGAAAAGGGGGAGTTTTTGAAATTTTTGATCAATTTCTCTTGGAACAACTCTCTTTATCTTTCAACAAGTGTGTTTGACTTAGAGATAAAAAATTGAGTTTGATTTGCAAAAACAAACCAAGTGGTGGCAAAGGATGATCCAAATATGCCAAATTTGAATCTAAACAAATTTGAGTTTTCATTTGCATTGATGTTGCACTTCTTTTAGTTGCTTTATATTGTGTTGGCATAAATCACCAAAAAGGGGGAGATTAAAAGGGAAATGTGCCCTTGGGCCATTTCTAAGTATTTTGGTGATTTAGTGTCCAACACAAGTGCTTAAGTGATAAACTATACCAAATGATGGATAAGGTGCAAATCAATACAAAGGTATGATTCTAGACTTAGTACATTGGTTTTTGTGTACTAACATGTTTGTCTAAGTGTTAGAATCAGAGAAAATACAATTGGAAAAGTGTGGCTCGAAGCAGCCAAGAGTCTGCTCAGTCTGGGTGCACCGGACTGTCCGGTGGTGCACCGGACAGTGTCTGGTGCCCCAGGCTGGCTCTGGCGAACTGGCTGCTCTCGGGACTTCGACGGCGGCGTACGGCTATAAATCACCGGACTGTCCGGTGGTGCACCAGACTGTCCGGTGAGCCAACAGTCGGCCGGGCCAACGGTCGACCGCGGAATCCGCGCGCGACACGTGGCAAGTGCCAACGGTCGGAAGGGGCACCGGACTGTCCGGTGTGCACCAGACAGTGTCCGATGCGCCAACGGCTCCATGACTGCAACGGTCGGCTTCGCCAAATAAGGAAAGAGATCTGCACCGGACAGTGTCCGGTGGTACACCGGACTGTCCGGTGCGCCAGGCGACAGAAGGCAAGAATTGCCTTCCTGGAATGCTCTCAACGGCTCCTAGCTGCCTTGGGGCTATAAAAGGGACCCCTAGGCACATGGAGGAACACACCAAGCATTCTCTAAGCATTCCTAAGCACCAAGACTTTGATTCCACGCATTTGATTCTTTGTGATAGCAACTAGAGCTCCATTTGAGTTGTGAACTCACCGGGTTGTGTTGTGAGCTCTTGTTGTGACTTGTGTGCGTGTTGGTACTCTGATTTTGTGTCTTGTGTGCGTTGTTCATCCCTCCCTTACTCTGTGCTTCTTTGTGAAAATCAAAGTGTAAGGGCGAGAGGCTCCAAGTTGTGGAGATTCCTCGCAAGCGGGATATAGTAAAGTGAAAGCAAAACACTGTGGTATTCAAGTCGGTCTTTGGACCGCTTGAAAGGGGTTGATTGCAACCCTCGTCCGTTGGGACGCCACAACGTGGAGTAGGCAAGTGTTGGACTTGGCCGAACCACGGGATAAACCACTGTGCCATCTCTGTGTTGATCTCTTTGTGGTTATCGTGTTGTGCAAGTTTTCCTCTCTAGCCACTTGGCTTATTCGTGCTAACTCCTAATCAAGTTTTGCGGATTAAGTTTCAAGTTTTTACAGGATCACCTATTCACCCCCCCCCCCTTTAGGTGCTATCATTAGCGCGACGCACGGAGCCTCTTCATCATCTAGCTCATCAAGATCAAATTGCTCCACTTGGGAGCCATTAGTCTCATCAAACACAATGTCACAAGAAACCTCAACTAATCTAGTGGATTTGTTGAAGACTCTATATGCCCTTGTGTTTGAGATATAACCAAGTAAAAAGCCTTCTACAGGCTTAGAAGCAAATTTAGATTTTCTACCTCTTTTAACAATAATGAAACATTTGCTACCAAAGACTCTAAAATATGAAACATTTGGGTTTTTTACCGGTGAGGAGTTCGTATGATGTCTTCTTGAGGATTTGGTGAAGGTAGACCCGGTTGATGGAGTAGCAGGCGGTGTTAATCGCCTCAGCCCAAAACCGGTCTGGAGTCTTGTACTCATCAAGCATGGTCCTCGCCATGTCCAATAGAGTTCTATTCTTCCTCTCCACTACACCATTTTGTTGAGGTGTGTAGGGAGAAGAGAACTCATGCTTGATGCCCTCATCCTCAAGAAAGCCTTCAATTTGAGAGTTCTTGAACTCCGTCCCATTGTCGCTTCTTATCTTTTTGATTCTCAATCCGAACTCGTTTTGAGCCCGTCTTAAGAATCCTTTTAGGGTCTCTTGGGTTTGAGATTTTTCCTGCAAAAAGAATACCCAAGTAAAGCGAGAATAATCATCCACAATTACAAGACAGTACTTACTCCCGCCGATGCTTATGTAAGCTATCGGGCCGAATAGATTCATGTGGAGTAGTTCCAGTGGCCTGTCCATTGTCATTATGTTCTTGTGTGGATGGTGGGTACCAACTTGCTTTCCTGCTTGGCATGCGCTGAAAACCCTGTCTTTCTCAAAATGAACATTTGTTAGTCCCAAAATGTGCTCTCCCTTTAGAAGCTTGTGAAGATTCTTCATTCCAACATGGGCTAGTCGGCGATGCCAGAGCCAACCCATATTAGTCTTAGCAATTAAGAAAGTATCGAGTTCAGCTTTGTTAAAATCAACTAAGTATATCTGACCCTCTAATACTCCCTTAAATGCTACTGAATCATCACTTCTTCTAAAGACAGTAACACCTACATCTGTAAATAGACAGTTGTAGCCAATTTTGCATAATTGAGATACAGAAAGCAAGTTATAATCTAAAGAATCTACAAGAAAAACATTGAAAATGGAATGGTCAGGTGATATAGTATTTTTACCAAGTCCTTTGACCAAACCTTGATTTCCATCCCCGAATGTGATAGCTCTTTGGGGATCTTCGTTTTTCTCGTAGGAGGAGAACATTCTTTTCTCCCCTGTCATGTGGTTTGTGCATCCGCTATCAATTATCCAACTTGAGCCCCCGGATGCATAAACCTGCAAAACAATTTAGGCCTTGTTCTTAGGTACCCAAACAGTCTTGGGTCCTTTCACGTTAGAAATAAGCACCTTGGGTACCCAAACACAAGTCTTTGACCCCTTGTGTTTGCCCCCAACATATTTGGCAACTACTTTGCCTGATTTGTTAGTTAAAACACAAGATGCATCAAAAGTCTTAAATGAAATGTTAGGCTCATTTGATGCAGTAGGAGTTTGGTTTTAGGCATTTTAACATGAGTAGAATGCCTAGAGCTAGAAGCCTCATTCTTATACATAAAAGCATGGTGAGAAACAGAATGAGATTTCTTAGCATGAATTCTCCTAATTTTGTGTTCGGGAAAACCAACAGGATATAAAACATAGCCCTCGTTATCCTGAACCATGGGAGCCTTGCCCTTAACAAAATTAGACAATCTTTTAGGGGCATTAAGCTTGACATTGGTTCCCTGTTGGAAACTAATGCCATCCTTAATACCAGGGCGTCTCCCACTATAGAGCATGCTTCTAGCAAATTTAAACTTTTCATTTTCAATTTCATGCTCATTGATTTTAGCAGTTAATTGAGCTATATGATCATTTTGTTGTTTAATTAAAGCGAGGTGATCATGAATAGCTTCTACATTAACATCTCTACATCTAGTACAAATAGTGTTGGGGACTTGTTCTCAAATGCTATGAGTTAAGAACAAGGCAACACAAAATGTTAAAGGTTAATGCCCTTCGTCCTTCGAAGCATTATCTCCCTTAGGATATAATGATCTTTAGACGAAGATCATGAAGGACGTACCTTCATCATCGCAGTACATGTTAATGAAAGAAGAAGCATATGAAATGTGAGAGATAACATGAATAATCATATGACATCATTGATATATCTTTATTATATCATCATAAATAAACATGAACAATATTGAATTACATTTGTACCTTCGGCTTGACAGAAGGCAAAAGACCAAGCGTGAAGCACGAGCGAATACAAGTCAGCGTGAACAGTACGGGGGTATTGTTCATCTATTTATAGGCACAGGGCGCAGCCTGTGTAAAATTACATTCATGCCCTTCATGTTTACTATTGACTTAAGGACAATCCAACGAGGACTAGATAGCCTTTTCCCCTTTAAGTCGGTTCCTTTTTCCGCCGTTGAGCCGAAGCTTCCTTGCGCGTAGCTTCGGAGCTGGTTCAACCTTCGTCCCGACCATGCTTTTTCATATTGTGTACAACTTTATTCTGTGTCTGAAGGTTCCTGTACATATATTACACTTGGGAAACATTGTTAATCATGTTTTTGAGGACCTTCGGAAGACGAAGGCCCTGAACAGTAGCCCCTCGCAGTATTAATTTGTTATAACAACGAATTCAGACTGCGACGTGAACGAAGGCCTTAAGATGAAGGTCCGAAAAACACCTTACCTTTGCTAGAATAGCAATAGTCAATGACAGACGGGGCCCTCCAAGTTGCAACGCACTGGGCGTATAAATATGAACCCACACCGACAACATTTGATACGCCATTTCTGCCATTTGCTATTTTCTCAAACTTTTTAGCTCTTGCTCACTAGCTCTCGCCTGATTTTCAAACTTTTCAAGCTTCGGTTTAAAGACGTGTTTGCACCATGTCTGGGGAAAAGATGACTGCGGAAAAGAAGATGACTGAGTAGACGAAGCTAACTGAGAAGACGAAGTTGTTTGAAGAAAAGAAAGCTCTGGATCCTTTTATCGCCGGATTTTTTGAGTCTATGTCAAAAACGAACATAGAGAAGATTACTAAAGAGATATTGGAGGGTTTGTCTGAAGATACTAATGACAGTGATAGTTATGATGTGGAGAGTGGATATGAAGATTCTGAAGATTGGCCCTGGCGACCGAGCTAGTCTTCGAAAAATCAACTATTAAATAGAGTCATATTGACAACATGAGAGGAAGGTACTTTCGTGACATGTCTATCGTGAGAGTTGGTGGAGACAACATCGTCCCTGCTCTTGAGGAAAATGAAGTTGTTATTTATCGAAGCTTTTTGAAGGCTGATCTTCGGTTCCCTTTGAGCAAGTTTGTGGTTGAAGTGTTGAAGATATACCAGATCTTCTTTCATCAAATCACCCTCGAAGCTATAATTAGGATGGGGATTTTTGTCTGGGCTGTAAGTAGTCAGGGGCTGGAGCCAAGCGCGAAGTGTTTCTGCAGTATGCACGAGCTTTTATATGAGACGAAGGCTACTGGCAAAGAATAGTACCACAACAACTTCGGTTGTTATGGATTTATTGCTCGCCGTAATGCAAGCCACCCAGTGCCAACATTCCGGAAAAGATGGGCCGAGGCCTGGATGGAGGAATGGTTTTACGTTAAAAATGATTTAAAGAAAAGAGAAGACATTAAGGAAATTATCCATCTGGTCTCGCTTCTGCCTCCGAAGGCCGAAGGTGAATATTGATAGTGATGTTGAAGCGTGCCAGAAGGCCTTTAGTATTGTGTGCGCCTTTATTGGCACGAGGGATTTAATTCAAGAACACATATCCTTCAGGGTGTGGCCACTTGTGGAGAGTTGGGATGTGCCGAAGGAGGCTATTGTCGAGTCCAATGACAGAGGCCTAGTCCGATTGAAATATACCTTCAGATTTAGGGAAAAGTTTGATGAGCCAGATGATGACTGGTTGAAGTGTATTGAAGCTACCAGCGACGAGCTACTTGGGACATATTCCAAGGCTGAAGATAATGCTCTGTCCGCGGCCTTCGGAGGTCGGGGCAAGAAAAGATTGAATAGGGTATTTGATGCGATTGGCTTCGTATACCCTGACTACCATTACCTGCTACAAGGGCAAGGGAAAAAGAGAAAGACTGCCACTTCGGCCACCGCAGCTGCGCCGAAGAGCAAAAAGGTGAAGGTTCTGACCCACCGGCCGTGCTATATTGAACCGACCGTAGTGCCTAAATTTGGCGAGGGTACTTCTTCTGCTACCGAAGCAAAGCAAGTTGCTTCGATTATGTAGAGCATTGAAGAGCCGACTGTGGTGCTAAAGGTACCTACAGTCGCAGCAGCCGAAGCTAAGACTGCTAAGGCCGAAGAGCCACAGACGGAAAAATAGAGAAAATGCCTGAAATTTTGAGCCCACCAGCTGAGGCAAGTTTGCTGAAGGTGCAAAAGGCTCCTACCGCAACTCCCAAGAGGAGGAGAATGGCCAACGTGTTGGACGCTATCCTAGAGACTACGAAGGCCTTGAGCCCTGGAGCTACTAAGAAAGATGCTGAAGCTACCAAAGTCCAAGATGTGACCGAAGCTGGGCCTTCAGCGCCTATTAAGACGAAGGCCATCGCGCCTGAAGATAAAACTGATCCACAGGCTTCAGACGCTGGCATGGTAGAAGGGCCAGATGCGGGAGAAAGGGCAAAATCTCCTGCCCCCGAAGCCTCTAGCGAGGACGCTGATTATATTTATCGTCATGCTTCGGGGAAAAAGTTGTCCGAAGAAGAAATTCTGGAAGCCAGACACTATGCGCGAAAATTGAAATATCCAAAGGGAGCTTTAGTGTTTAACGGTACTAACGATGGCGACTTCTTATACTGTCTCCCGGACAACAAAGAAATATCTGTCTGCCGGGAGATAGCTAAGAGTATGGGATTCCCGAAGCTGGAAGATGGCCTTTCGATTTTGTCGAAGGATGATCTTACTGATAGCCTAGCATAAAACAGTATAAAGGTATAAAAAGTTAACTCTAAAGTTGGAAACGAAGTACTTCATTGTCATACTCAATTATTTCTTCTTCTTTATAGGGCTTGATTCTTAGTAATGCCTTGAGGGTGCAAAAGAATACTAAAGACGAGAGATGTGCCATAGCACTCAACAACCTTCGGACCGAAGTGATTGAGCTAAGAAATGAAGGTCTAGAGAAAGACAAGATTTTGATTTTATTGGTAGAAAAAATAAAAGAAGACGAGACTAAATACAATGCTCAAGCCAAAGCTCAAAAGGCTGAGGTTGAAGACCTTCGGAGACAACTGGCCGAACCTAGTGAGAAGTGCGCTCTCGTAGAGCATAAGCAAGAGATCAGTGAATACTGGAGAAAAAAGCTAGAGAAAAATGTTGAAGAGCTTCGCAAGTCCAAGGAAAGGTGTTTTGAAAAATCCTTGGATTGTGTGAAGAAAATAAAAGGTAGCTTCTCCAAAGTGGGCGCCTATTCTTCTGAAGAAAACTTCATACGAGGCGACCCCGAAGGCGTTGTTGAATGGATAAATGGAGAAGCTGAAGCCTTCGAGGAAATTTTGAGTGATTGTGGGGATGTTTACACGTTTTCTGGTGCGCGGGGAATCTCAGCTATTCTGGAGAAGGCCGGATGTGATCACGTTAAGGCCATAGCCCAAGCCGAAGCTGCCTTCTCCATAGATGATACGAAGGATCCTTCGGCCGAAGCAACTTTAATGGGCGGGAAATTTTATAACAATATCGGGGTGAACGGTGGCCGAGAGCTGGCCCACGAGATTATAAAAAAGAGTGAAAAAGACACCCACGACGCTCGAGCAAATGCAAAACGAACTGAAGAAGCTGTAGAACGCGAAAGGCGTATAGGTATTTGTCGGTACCCTAAATCAGGGGTACCCTCTCCTGCAACATGAAGGCATCGCACCCATGCGACGTCCCCTAGCCGCACGGAGGACCGCGCCTAACCCCACCGGATGGACAGGCCAAAGGACGCCACGTGGCAGGAAAAGACACCACACCCCAGTAAGGCCGGACCCCCACGAAAGAACACTGGACCCCTATATACGAGTCCGAAGCCTTCGGGTAAGTCCGAACTCCAGCAGGGTCCCGGAGCGAGGAGGACCCTGGTGTGTGCAGGGGTCCGGCGCTGACACGTGTGCAGGCCTCGCCTCCGCTTCCCACTCAGGCGGAGACCCGCTGCTTGTGGCCCATGACATAAGCTACCAGGCCGACCCTGACGAAAAGCCGCGTAGCCCCTGCATTTATTGAGGAAAAGACGCGCCGCCTGCCACTGCGCTGATGGGCGATGTGCCCTCTCAGCATTAAATGCGTCTCGTCCCATCCGCTGGCAGGCGGCGTCAAGGTCATCCAGCAGACAGCCCGTCTGCTGGTTCTACTGGTGAACAGTATGCCTGTGCTGGGCGGCGCGCTATACTCATCTACTCTTCCACCAGAAGCTTCCCCTGTACACCAAGGATACGCAGATCTTGGGCGTCAGGGCGCAAGAGGATGGACTCGACAACAGATATTAAAGGATCCAAGCACTATGTTCTTTATGTCCCTGGGCCCACATGTCGGGGCCCAGACCCTTTGTGCATGCCCCCCTTCAGCTATAAAAGGGGTGGCATGCGACGTTACACACACACGCAATCTCAGACTCGCAAGCTCATACAAGCCCTCAAGCAATACATCTCACAGTGGAGTAGGGTATTATGCTCCGATGGCTCGAACCACTCTAAATCCCCGTGTGTTCTTGGCCACTGCACCTTCTCTCCATCGATCAAGCGAAACGCCTAAGCCCCTCCTCATCTCAGGACTTAGGGCGGGTGCACTCCGCCACCCGGCCGAAGATCTACTCTCCGACATTTGGCGCGCAAGGTAGGGGCCTGGGCATTAGGTTTTTGCTTGATTTCTTGCCCAATCATGATGGTGCAAATCGTGGAGCACCGCGCCGAGACTTTGATAGATCTCACGGTGGAGGGAGAAGCTGCTTCCTCCACACCGCAGGCTCCCAGTCGTCCGGCACCAGTCACTCCTGTCGTGCACGCCGCACGGCAGCACACGGTGGTGCAAACATCCCGGACTCCATCAAGGGCGTCTCCGAGGGCGTTGTCAGCAGCCAGGGAGTTATTGTGACACCCTCCAAGCTCCACTGCATCACCAGGAGCCATGAAGCAGTGGCGGGACGACGTCGACCGGCTGCTCAGTATGGCGCATTCTACCTCGACCCGGTCGAAGTCGCGGTCATCACGACGCCAACACGAGGCATCAACATCGGTGTGCTCGCCCTCAGTGAGGGGCACGCAGGCCAATGATCTCCGGGCAGAGCTCAACCACAAGCGTGCGAGAGAGGATGCCCGGGGTATCTTTGGAAAGGGCGCGCGAGCGCCGTCAAAACATCAACGGGCGCGACCTCGATCAAGACTTCGCCGCGGTTGCACCGCAGACGCCAATGGGCACTCGGTCCCAGATGGGTGTCCCCTTGGCCGGAGTAGGCTGCGCCGCTCTGGCGGATCACCTCCGCGCGACATCCTGGCCACCCAAGTTCCGGCCACACCTGCCGGAAAAATACGACGGAACATCGAACCCGTCGGAGTTCCTGCAGGTGTACGTTACCACCATCACAGCGGCAGGTGGAAACACCACTGTGATGGCAACATACTTTCATGTGGCCTTGTCTGGACCTGCCCGGACCTGGCTCATGAATCTCATCCCGGGATTAGTCTATTCCTGGGAAGAACTCTGTGCGCGGTTCGTAGCGAACTTCGCCAGTGCTTTCCAGCGGCACGGTGTGGAAGCCCACCTCCATGCAGTGAGGCAGGAGCCCGGGGAAATCCTCCGGAAGTTCATCTCCCGCTTCACCAAGGTACGAGGTACGATACCTCGTATTTCTGATGCTTCTATCATCACGGCTTTTCGACAGGGAGTACGTGATCAGAAAATGTTGGAGAAGTTGGCCACACATGACGTGGAAACTGTCCCTACGCTCTTCGCCCTGGCCGACAAATGCGCTAGAGCCGCCGAGGGCCATGCATGGCACTCGGCCCCGCAAACTGGGGCTGCCCAGTCAGGTGGCTCGGGGGCCGCCCTCCGGGACGGAAAGAAGAAAAAGAAGAAGGACCGCGACTACCAGAGGCCACGGTCCACTGCTCTGGTGGCCATAGCAGTGACTAGAGGCTAGGGCGACCGCAACAAGCGCCCACGACCGCAGAAGAGTGGCAGCGGTCCATGCCCTGTGCACCCATATGGTCGCCACAGTGCAGTGGAGTGTCACGAGATCATTGACCTCACAAAACGCGTCAGCGAGCGGCGCGAGCAGTCTTCCAAAGACGGCTCCCCGCCTCGCCGTCGGCCCGACAAAGAGAAGGAGGACGACGGCGAGGAAGTCGCGGCTAAGCGGGACCTCGGGTAACAGTCGCCCGAGGGGGACCTGAAAGATATCTTCACCGGAGGCTCCTACTCCGGTGAAGACAACTAGACGAACCCCAAAGGGACTCCGTGTTCCCCGGTCTATGGAGCTGGAGCACGCCTTTCCTCCGGAGGCCCTTCCGGACCCCCCACGGGTCCGAGCTGCAGACAGGTATATGCAGAAGTGATCACTGCCAGAGGCAAGGGCTCCCGCGTCGAATACAGATGGGAACCCTGGGTCGGGGCTTAGCCCCACGGCAGATACCATACCAAGAGGGGTTCTGCAACTCTCCCCCAGCTAGGAAGGACCCTTCAAGGTAACGGGAGTGCACCGACCCAAGGGGAACCATCTAGCTACGACTGGAGGAGCACCTTACCCCGTGACCAAGTATCTCTGTAAGTTCTATCCATAGAGCAAGACTAAGGGGTCGAGTCTGTTTCCTTTTCTTGTGACTAGATAACGCATACGTGTACGACGACCCGGTGGGGCCTGCCCCCATAAACCCAGACTATTGGTCTGCACACATGTACGACAAGTTATAAAGAGAAACTACCCCCTCAGCTGCGCTCTTAAGATAGTTCCATCTTGCTGCTCCATGGTCCTGCCTCGCAGTTTTCCAGATAATACTTTTTAGCTAACCCACCCGTACGGTTCCCATCTGTCTGACATGGCGGCGTCCGAATTGAGCAGCCAGGCTTGCAGTTTAGGACCCCTGATGCGAAAGTAGGGAGGTCCGACAGCCTGGGGGCCGGCTCTGGAGAACGGGACTCCGTTCCATATGGTGGTCCGGAGCCCATGTAGCCGCTCAGCCAGGTCTGTACCGTGGGCCTGCATGCTCCGCCACCCGTGACAAGGACTTAGTATCTAGAGTTATAAGTCCTGCGGGTCCGACAACCTCAGGACCGGAGCTAGAGAACGGACAGTAGTCTCCTGGGGTGGTCCAGAGCCCATGCAGCCGCTCAGCCTGGTCCCGTACCGTGGGCCTGCACGCTCCACCGCCCTGCGACAAGTGTCCTAGTATCTGGAACCGCGACCCAAGGGGGTCCGGACACGCAACATGGCCACCCGAACTAAAACCTGCAGGTCTCGAGCATGTATCAAAGGGCGACTAATGTCAGACGGAGAACCCTATGAGGTGTACTACTAATGCTTCCTACCTAAAAGTTGTGTACAGATCCAGATCTCGGCGAGTCTGCCTCGCGAGGATTGTTGATGACCTTTTCAGGAACGCTAGCATCCAACCTCAACACATCAAGCCTGCATCCCAGGCGGGGGGCTAGGTACTAAGGAGGAGTCAACAACATCGCACACAACCGGAACAGGCGTTACACAGATAAGTGTTAAATGCAGTTCAAAAGACAATATTTATTTATTTACAAAAACAGGGGAAGGCTTGGGGGCCAGTTCTAAAGAACGGATGCCCGCTCCATAGGGTGGTCCGGAGCCTGTGTGGCCGGTTAGCCTGGTTCCGTACCCAAAATCCTGCACACTCCACCACCCTGTAGTGAGTGTCCTAGTATTTAAAACTAAAGACCTATGCATCCAACAACCTAGAGGTCCGGCTTTGAAGAACAGGCACTCGTCTCCTGGGGGGTCCGGAAACCATGTAGCCGCTCAGCCAGGTCCTGTACTGTGGGCCTGCATACTCCACCGCCCTGTGGCAGGTGTCTTAGTACTTGAAGTCACCATCTAGAGGGTCTGGGCACATAACTGGGCTTCCCAGGCTAAAATCCTGCGTACATACGTTATTACATTTTGCTTTCAAGCAGATGTCATTCCCTTACAAGCGGGACCCCAGCTTCATTTCTGCAGGAATGAACTACCTCCAAGAGCCACGCTGGAAGCTGGCTCCGGACAGCCCCACCAACGACGTTGACGACCTCTGCACCAGCAGCGACAACGACCTCTGTCTCGGGTGGCTAGACAGCAGCAGCGATCGCCTCAGGGCAAGCGCTGCTGCGAAAAGGACCTCGCCCCCGTCCTCCTATGGGGGGTAACAGCGAGGCCATTAAAGCCAAAGAGCTAAAGGACCGACAGCAGGTGGCACTGACGGTCTCGCCAGCGGAGGCAACCACCTCTGCTGTGGGTAGCCTCACCAGCGGAAGCAACCACATCAGCCCCGCTAGGGGCGGCGATCACCTCAGCACCGGTGGGCAGCGGCTGCACCAGTGTGCACGAAGAGGTCTTCGCTCCCGTCCTCGCTACGGGAGTGAAGGCAAGACCATCAAGAACGTCGTCGCCACCCCCCGCGACGTACGACGTCCTGTACAGCCTCCCAGTGTAGCCGGAGGGGCGGGAGAAGTCGTGGATGTGGCCGACCCGCGCACAGCGCCACCATCGCCCGTGCAGTGGACGGGCAGCCACGCTCCACCCCAGCAGCAGGATGCAGTGCCGAAGGCGGTGCCAGAGCCACCCAGGCCGAGAAGCCAGGCACGTGGCAGCTGACAGCGCCACAAACGGCGAACACCCTTCTCCCCCGGACACTGAGGGAAGAAGCGAGTCGCTACCCACGCGAGGGTGGAGCCTCAACCCGGCACACCCCCCTCCCCAGCACGGATGATGAACATCCTTGAAGCTGAGGGCAGGAGGGAGGCCGCAGCCCGGTTTGCTTCTACCCACCATAAGGCTGGTAGTCATCCTTCTGGATGACCACCGGCGGGGGACTGCAGCCGGGCTGCATGATGAAAATCCTTGAAGCCGAATAGTGGCGAAAGGATGCCAACCCCCATGGGGTTGCACTCCTCCAATGGCGGCAGGAAGAAGACAAGATCAGCGACACCACCACAAGCGCACACTCTCCGACGGTGAAGTCGCCGGAAGAGACGGCCTTGACACAGATCCTTCTAGAGAACACCGACGCACCCCATCTGGAGGCCCGAAAGGCGGAAGGGCGTAGTGGTCGCAAGAGGAGCGAGACATGCCTACTGCCCGGGGGATCGACCCCTTTTTAAAGGCAGATCCCCACACTCGCGCCCCTGAAGCGTCACGAGTGAAGTCTCCCCCAGCGTGCACCAGGGGTCTCACCTTATGACACGGGGGCCAGGCCCCGCATGTCATAAAAACCAACCCAAAGGAGGAGCGTGCGACTGTCCCGCGGTTACGCGCCCCTCCATTTCCGGAGCAACCAGCGGTCAGGAAGGCGAACTGCCGCGCAAGGGGCATGCAACTGCCCCACGATCAAGTGCCCCTTCATCTTCGCCGTAACCAGCGGTCAAAGAGGCGAACCGCCGCGCGAGAAGCGTGCAAACGCCCTACGACTGAGCGCCCCCTCTGCTCCGCCACAACTGGCGGTCCAACTCAGGGTCCAGGCCCACACGTCATGTAACCGGTGCGCCGGTTATCGTGTGCAAAGAAGCTGCACCACCGCCTGCGCCAATGCCTTGTCTTCTCGGGACTGTCATGGATTCTGAAAAGGTAATTTTTCAGAACCAGTGCAACGACTCGAGGCAGCCCCGCGCATGGCCAAACAGTACCGTTAAGTACGACGGACACGGGTCAGTCAGTCATGGGAATAGGCATGGTAGTTGGCATGGTCATAGGTGGGCCAGCAGTAATTGCAGCAGCAGGCGCACGGAAGCAGCGGTCTAACCACCAATCAGACTCTGGTCCCACCTGCAAGCTCGCATCCTCCCTTGAGGCGGGACCGGGGGCCACTGTCGGTACCCTAAATCAGGGGTACCCTCTCCTGCAGCATGAAGGCATCACACCCATGCGATGTCCCCTAGACGCGTGGAGGACCGCGCCTGACCCCGCCGGATGGGCGGGCCAAAGGACGCCACGTGGCAGGAAAAGACACCACACCCCAGTAAGGCCGGACCCCCATGAAAGAACACTGGACCCCTATATACGAGTCCGGAGCCTTCGGGTAAGTCCGAACTCCAGCAGGGTCCCGGAGCGAGGAGGACCCTGGTGGGTGCAGGGGTCCGGCGCTGACACGTGTGCGGGCCTCACCTCCGCTTCCCACTCAGGCGGAGACCCGCTGCTCGTGGCCCATGACATAAGCTACCGGGGCGACCCTGACGAAAAGCTGTGTAGCCCCTGCATTTATTGAGAAAAAGACGTGCCGCCTGCCACTGCGCTGACGGGCGACGTGCCCTCTCAGCATTAAATGTGTCCTGTCCCATCCGCTAGCAGGTGGCGTCAAGGTCATCCAGTAGACAGCACGTCTGTTGGGTCTGCTGGTGAAGAGTATGCCTGTGCTGAGCGGCACGCTATACTCATCTACTCTTCCGCCAGAAGCTTCCCCTGTACACCAAGGATACGCAAGAGGATGGACTCGACAATAGATATTAAAGGATCCAAGCACTATATTCTTTATGTCCCTGGGCCCACATGTCGGGGCCCAGACCCTTTGTGCATGCCCCCTACAGCTATAAAAGGGGAGGCATGCGACATTACACACACACGCAATCTCAAAATCGCTAGCTCATACAAGCCCTCAAGCAATACATCTCACAGTGGAGTAGGGTATTATGTTACGGCGGCCCGAACCACTCTAAATCCCCATGTGTTCTTGGCCACTGCTCCTTCTCTCCATCGATCAAGTGAAACGCCTAAGCCCCTCCTCGTCTCAGGACTTAGGGCGAGAGCACTCCGCCACCCGGCCGGAGATCTACTCTCCGACAGTATTATTTCTTGATTATTTAGCTTCGGTACTTGCTTCAAGGCTTCGTATTAATAATTTTCCTATTACAGCTGAACTATCCCTGCCACCAGAGCCGTATGATCCTCTAGCTGATTCAGAGATGAAGGAATCATTGGACATCCAAGTATGGCTGAATCCATTATTGATGAAGATGTCAATAAATTATTGAACGAAGTTGCGGAGAAAGTTCTTAGAAAAGAATAGATTTTATTGTAATAATATTGAAATGCTTGATGTATGGGACAATGAACATTAAGCTTCTATTGTAACAAAACTATGTGACATTTGATGTATGTAACATTGAATCGAGAATGTAAATTATTGTAATTTATTTCTTTGCGATGCATGAGACTTACATACATACCATTTTTGAGCCTTCGGTGAAAAAACGCCTTCCCTTCTTTTCATGCTTCGTAAAGAAATAGGTCCCTTCTTGTGACAAGGCTGATAAAACTGTATTTCCTGAAGCTTACTTCGTGCCTTAGCACATTTTCATTTTGACGAAGCATTTGCCGAAGATTGACTTCGTATTCGATTCTTGTGTCGTTGATGCAATATGATGTATGATGTAATGTTATGCGAAATGATGTGATGATATGATGCAAAATGATGAGGATGCCGAAGACACACAGCCACACGCCCACACTGGAACACACAAGCTCTGCATCCCCTTAGGAACGACTTTTGAGCTTCTTCACCTTCTATTTCAGTGATATAAGTTCTGCATCCCCTTAGGAACGTCTTTTTAACTTCTTCGCCTTCTATTTCAGCGGTATAAGTTTTGCATCCCCTTAGGAACGACTTTTGAACTTCTTCGCCTTATATTTCGGCGGTATTTGGCTCTGCATTCCCTTTGGAACGACTTTTGAGCATAAAATTTATACTGCACTCCCTTAGGAACGACTTTTTGTAGCTTCGTCAATTTTGGCTCTGCATTCCCTTAGGAACGACTTTTGAGCACAGAACTTACGCTGCACTCCCTTAGGAACGACTTTTTGTAGCTTCGTTTATGTTGGCTCTGCATTCCCTTAGGAACGACTTTTGAGCTTCGTAAATCTGTAAAGAAGATATATTTCATTCTGATAGAAGCAAAATCATTACAAGAAATTAAAACTAAGTTTTCATTGCTTGTTCCTTATTCGAAAAGCAAAATGGCATAGAAGATAAAAGTATTTCAGAAGTAGGATATTGCTCAGTATATGTGCTTTGATTCTGGTACAGTGCTATTGACTGTACAAGCTACAGACTCCTCCCTGAAGTCATGTTGTTGTTAGGAGTGTTGGCGCCCTTCTGGCTGCTGGCTTCGGGTATAAGTGGGTTGCAATGGTGGTGGAGGTGGGAGCTGAGGCCAGGAAGCTTGTGAATGGCTTGTCGAAGCGACAGAAGCTGTAGGTTGATTGCCTACATATTTTGGTATGTAGGGAGAGTGGCACGAAGCAGTATGTAGGACCTGCTTCGTCTGATTCTGCCGGGCTTCTGCTTCGACGATCTCTTTTTGCTTTTGAATGGTAATCTGGCATGTTCTTGTCGTGTGGCCCTTGTCTTCACCATAGAATAAGCAATAGATCTTTCCAGGCTGATCCCCATGTCTACCTCCGAAGCCCCTGCCGCCTCTGCCCCTTGGAGCTGGTGGCCTGAAGGAGCTTGGCTGCTGTCCCGAAGACTGTGAGGTGTGTTGTGGCCTCTGAAGCTGGCTTCCTTTGTCATCATTCTGACTGGAGCTATGGGATTGATCTAACATGCTAGGTTCGATTCTTCCTTTGAAGCCCCTAGTCATCTCAGAAAATCTATAAGCTTCCTCCCTTCTTTGTCGGAAGTCATTATCAGCCCGGATGTACTCATCCATTTTCTGAAGCAGCTTCTCCAGAGTCTGGGGGGTTTCCTGGTGAAGTATTGGGTCGTAGGCCCTGGTCGAAGACCCTTGATCATGGCCTCAATAACGATTTCATTGGGCACTGTGGGCGCTTGTGCTCTCAGACGCAAGAACCTTCGGACATACGCCTGAAGGTATTCCTCATGGTCTTGTGTGCACTGGAACAAGGCCTGAGCTGTGACTGGCTGAAAATTGCCTAGAGGGGGGTGAATAGGCAAGTTAAAACTTTTTTAACAAAAACTAGAAGCAAACTGGGTAAAACCAGTTCAACCGGTGTCAAAACCGGTTCAACTGGTTTGCACGAGCTCAACTAAACGATGAGATATAAAACTGAAATGATCTCAAAATTCACCTAGTTAACTTTGGAAATGAGATGTTCTAAATGATCCACAGGGTTCAAAGTAGTAGATCTGAGAAGGGCACTTCTCAAAATCCACACACCAAAAAGATATGAACAAATCTTTCACGGAATGGTGAGAGAACGAAGAACACGAATAAGCACAATGAACAAGAACACAAGAGAAACAAGATTTATCCCGAGGTTCGGTCACACCACCAAGGTGCCCTACTTCCTCGTTGAGGCCCCCACAAAGAGTCGGGTCTCTTTCAACCCTAATCCTCCCTTTACCGACCACAAAGGTCAAGCTCACACACTAATCTTTGCTCAAACGAGCGGGTAATACAAACTTTCTTGTGGTCTTCCACAAGATTTGAAGACTCACAAGAGACACCTAGTCATCTAGGAGCTAGAAGCTCCAAGAGTAATGAATCCACAAAGAACTCGATGTAGTACCAAAGCTCGAATGAAGAAGAGCAAGAGAGATTTGGAGATGAAGCACAAAACCATAGCTCTCAAACTCTCTTAAAGATTTCTCTCCAAATATTTGAAATGGGAGAGGCAAGAGATGTGTGTGAGAGAGTGGGAGGTGTTCTTCAAGTTAGAAATGGAGTTTGGGTCATGCTCTTATGTGGGGAGAGAGGTAGGAGTGAATATATATAGGTGGGGCTTCAAAACTAGCCGTTGGACTGATTTTGGCAATGGAGGACCAGTTGAACCACCCCTAGGACCGGTTCAACTGACTGGGTCAGGCTGACACTCAGACTGGCAGACTGCAGGTCAGACTGCAAAAACAGGTCCTCACACCGGTTGAACCGCCCCTAGGGCCGGTTCAACTGCCTGGGGGTCAGACTGGCAGTCAGTCTGCTAGTCAGGAGGTCAGACCGGTCAGGTGACCCTGACATCGGTTGAACCTCCCCTAGGGCCGGTTCAACCGGTTTTGACCAGTGAGGTCCGGGTAACAAACCCCGGCTGAACTTTCCCTGGAACCCGGTTGAACCTCTCTGGACCCCGGTTCAACTTGCCCTGGACCCCGGTTGAACCTGTCTGGACCCCGGTTGAACTTGAAGTTCAGCTGGAGTTGAGAAAGCTCAACTCAGCTGAAGTTCAGCTCAACTGAAAAGCTCAGCTACAGCTAAAGAAGCTCAACTCAGCTGAAAAGCTCAGCTGCAGTTGAAGAAGTTCAGCTGCTTTTCAACAAGAACACTCTAGGTTTCTCAAACCTAACCATGGTCAACCATAGAACGTTCAAGAGATTTGGTTTTTTGAAATAGCTTTTGAATATAGAGGCTTGAGCTTTGGCAAACATCAACCTTCTTTTTGGATCCCCCTTGATAGTATGACGATTCCTATACTCAAGTTAAATAAAATATAATTAAGTAAACTCCTTGAGTCATTGGTGTCTCATGTGTGATTTCTCCATGGCGTTGCTTCATAAGGATCACAAACATCTTTGTCTCACCTTTTGAAGCAAACACAACTCAAACCCTGTGACCTGTACCATATCACCATATATGAGTTCAAATCATGGCTTCAAGTCACCTTACTGATGCATCAACATGTTATAACTCTACATAGCTGATTAGTTCATCGACTTAGTGCAAGTACTCTCCTCTTCACCTTAGCCATGGTACCTCGGTCTACAAGCCGTCGCTTAGCCTTCACCTTCGCTTAGTTCCTCAAAGCTCTTTCCTTGCTATCTTTACCCTATCAAGCCATTCTTGAGTCACATCATTTTGAGCATCCATTAAGAGAATCATTTCTTCAATATTGTGAACCTTGCTTGAATGTCTTCTAGATATAACTGTTAAGATTAATCAAGCTCTAGTTTGATTCTCATAGAAGCATATATGGACTGATAGTAATATGGTCAAGCGAATTCATGATTCCTCATATCTTATTCACTTTGGCTTGACCAATCCTCTTAACCACTTCATTCTCTATTCTGATCATATGTATGTAGTGATTTCTCAGGTCTTGTACATATATTCAAACCAATATAGAGATCATATTATATCCATTTGCATTGTCTCACTGTTATTTAACCTTGTGTTGAACCTTTGTTCACTGTCATTATACACTATTCAAGTATGTTCATCATACTGAATTTCCTGTTCAACACTTAGCAAATTTGTTAGTCTTTTAAAAGTGTTGTCATCCAAATCACCAAAACTCAAAAAGGGATGAATGCACTTTCAATCTCCCCCTTTTTGGTGATTGATGACAACACATTTAAAGCTTACATAAGATTTGATAAATAAGATTTTGAATCCTATGATATAGTTTCCTCCCCCTAAATATGTGCATTTCAGAAAATAACACTTTTGTACTCAAATGAAAAAGCACATATTTGGGTCAAAGTATGGAGACAACTTATATCATACTATTCGTGGGGTGCAGTGTGTCATAAAATAAACGTGATGCTCATGACATAGTATGCACTCATCAAGTTTCTACATCTTATGTTTTTCTTATGACTTCCCCTTTTGTTAATTATTTCTCCCCTTTTTAAAGTCTTCTAACACTTAGTTACATAAGACTAAAGGTAAGCTTTAATGCAAAATTTCTCCCCCTTTGTCATAAATCTCCAAAAAGGATACAAAGAATATAAAGGGTAGAAATTATGATTAAGCAAGATGGGAACACACTATTATGAAAAGGTCCTTAGATGGCACAAAGGTAGTGGAGAAGTGACATGAAGTGATGTACCTTTGCATTTTACCTTTTCAAGGGGAGTTCCAAACTTGTGTTGGATTTATAATTCATTTGCAAGCTATTGTTGGTATAGTTGTGACATAGGTCCAAGATATTAAATGAAGATTGTCATACTAAATCGAAGGTGAAACTTGATACCTAGAGTCTAGGTGACAACCTAGCATTTTCTTATCACAACAAGAGGCAACATGAAAATTGCACAAGTATGGATTATGCAACTAGTGATCATGTATGAAAAATATCAATTGAAAAACACCAATTGATACAATTTGATAGATAAGTAGATCACTAATAGCATATTACACTAAGTTCTCCTCAAGTTTTAGTGCACACATATATATGAATTCAATTGATATCTGTTGAGAGTACGTATTTGCAACTTAAAGTACCATTGGCATAAAAGGAGTATCAATTGAACATAATCATGCAACATAAGAAACATGTGCACTATTTAATCAATTAAGTTCTAGACAGGAGAATTTATAAGCTATGCTACTTTATACATTTGCAATCCAAAAGGATATGATACATGTTTACCAATTTTAGATGACGTTGGAGTAGCATATAAAAGAGAAACTCATTCCCTTATGAATTGTATAAAAGATACATTTATTGGAGCAAAGAATCTTTGATACCCATCAAATTTGCAGTGGAAGCGATTGTCTTTGCCCAAAAATTCCTTTCTAATTTGAGACTACACACATAATAGACTTGGAAATGAAGTTAGTTTCAAAGATTCAAATTATAGACCATTCTCCCCCTAAATGTGTGCATACAAGTGATGAATACTTGTTTTAGTTATGCGCTTGGACTTGTGAGGCCAGGGGAATAAGTTCTACAATTTAAACCTTGGTACAAATAAACTATGAAATTGTACCAATTGAAGGAATTACTCATAATCAAAATATATACTAATAGACATGATATGCAATATTTTAAGCCAAGATTCTTGAGAAGTTAGCATGTTTGACTCATACCTCACTAAGATGACTCAAGACAAACTTATGACATCACCACAAGAGGTATTAATCAAATATCTAGAGATTCTTTAATCGTCACCACAAGTGCAACCTTATGGCGTGACTTAAGATATTGCATATACATGCACACACTAGCATGTGAGAGCCTAGATAGATAGATTTAATACAATAGTTCATGGAGTGACACACCTTTGTTCCACGCCACATGGTCTCCATTATAATCATGAATTTCCATCTTAGCTTTTGATAGGCTTGACATTTTAAAGAGAAACTTATCCTCTTCAAACGATCAAGAGAAACTCATTTTTTGATAGGTTCAAGATAAATTCATTTTCATTTCTATGGAACCATTCATCCTCATTTGATGTTCTCCAAGGTGTGAGACTACACAACATGAACTTGAAAGAAATCATTAGTTTCACAGGATATAGGCTAAATTCTCCCTCAATTTGTGCATATAAGAGTACACAAAGTACACTTATGCACATCAACAATACGAGGTTAAAGGAGAAGTTTGCACTATATCTTGGTTGAACATAACATGTTTTACATAGATGATGAAAACTAAACCAATTGAAAGTTTAAGAACTGAAAGTATATCAATTGAAATCCTGAAGGGTAAAGCATGCAAATATGAACCTCAAACCTCATAATGAAGGATATTATATGATTATGTCACTACTTCTTCATTATTTGGTTTACAAGATAGTTCAACTTCCTTCTTGATTCACTACGATCTCTTTTCTCTTTATGATTTCATCCAACCAAGTGATCTTGAACTTCATTCATTTTTTGTAGATTTTGAATCCATCTTGAAAGCACTTGGAAGGACCTTGCTGTAACACTTAGAAAAGAGAGCATTAAAAACAAAAGAGAGGGTTTCACAAATGATGATCCTTATATGTGGATGGCAAATGAATCATCATTATTGAAACCCAAAAGGATAGACTAAATTCCTTTAAATTAGTGCACACATATATTTGATGTCAAAGTTATATACACTATTGAACATTCTATATTGCAAGGAATTTAACATATACTATGGTACATCCCACTAAGGATAGAATACTAAAACAACTGAAGGAGATGAAGTTTTCATACCTTGGCCTCTTATCAACTTCATCTTACTTTAGTTGAATAGTATCCTTTAAGTTTGTGATTTATCCAATTTAAAACAGGCACCATCTCTTAACATGGATTTCTATGGATAAACTCAACACAAGAGATGGCATTAGTAGCACAAGCACTAGTTTCTTGTTTAGCAACCCTTTAAATGTGGAAGGCAAGCGAGTAGCTAAAATAGAGAAACCTAATAATATGGACTAAATTTCCCTTGAGCCCTCATACACAATATATTTTGAATGACATAGATAATATGCATGATTTTTCAATGAAGTCTAAAGAGCTAACTTAATCCATATTATGGTGAGTGTCTAATATAGAAGAATCAAATCCAAATTAACTAGATAGATAATACGTCACATAATTTTGGATTGTTGACCATATGATAATATTCATTCATCTTCCAATTGGACCTTTATTTCATGATCAACAACTGATGTATATCCTCAAGTGCTTCTTTTTCCTTAGTGGCTACACAAGTCACAAAAAAGATAAGATTTGAAAATAATATGCACTTGAGATTCAGTTGTTACCGCCCTTGCTACTATCTCCAAAGATGATTTATACATTCATTATCGAGCACCCAACTTGATCCATTGAAGGAGTGATCCTGCAAAACAAGTTTAAGCTTCATATCTTGGTACCCAATTTGAATTGGGTCCTTTGAGATTAGTAGTAAGAGCCTTAAGTACCCACACAATCCTTATTGTGGCCTTTCTCTTTGTGTAGGCACCCACATATACTTGACAACCATCTTACATGGTTTCAAGTCAATATTTAACCACACAGATAAAAGCTAGAGTTAGGAATAGGAGCCTTTTCTCCTTTTCATGGTACATCATTGTTTTGCCTTCTTGATGATGAACCTAGCTTGACCTTGGGTGCACCTAGCTTATCAAGGTTAGTCTCATAAGCATTCATATCATAGAGACAAGTTATGCATGGAATTTACAACTTAGTGATCCAATTCAATGTGAAGCATATGGATACCGATTGAAGTAGATTTCTAAGATATCAAAATATGGGTTTCCAAAAAAATTTAGAGAGTATGGATCACTAATTGTACCTTTTACAGTTTAAAAATCATATCCATGTTAGTGCATATGTATGTGATGAATATCAACAAAAAGGATTCTTATGCACTTTTAGTTTTAACGATAAGGAAATTTTAAAATGCATCAAGAGTAGCTATTTAGAAAACAAAGATTACAATCCATATGAATGAAATACAAATTTACCATTTTTGGATTGTCTTAGTATAGCTTACTCAAGGGAAACTTATTCTCTACGACACAAGATATATAATGTTCACCCACTAGATATGTGCATCAAGTATTTGAATGACTTGCCACATGCACTTTCAATTCAGCTAAGAGTCTCATGAGGAGTACATTACATATCATGGTCAAGGCATGACAAATTTGCAATGAATTAACTTATCTTTAAGAATACTTACCACCAAGTAGAGCGTACCATTTGTTATACCAATTTAAAAGATCTTACTATCTGTGGCGGTGTCATCGTAGTATTCTTCTTTTCATCATTTGTGGAGACTTCCTTCTTTAGCTTGTTATCTCTTTTCCTTTTAATACTAGTTGAAAAAGAACTTTGAAAAGAGATATTAGTAGTACAAGGAAGTATTTAATGAATGGTGATCTTTAGATATGAATTGCAAACAAATCATCATTTATGAGGCATAAAGGCATATGTTAGATTCCTTTTAAGTTAATGCACATGGAGGAGTGAATTAACAATATGCACCAATTTACAAATTTAAGCCAAAAGGAATTTTAACCTTTATATTGACATTTCTTTCCATGGAATAGATTATTACCAATTGAAAGAATGCCACTTGAAAGGAACTATTATTGGTCTCATACCAAATGAAACAACTAGTTCCATACCTTTGCCTTGAGCATTCCTAATCTTTCTTTTAGGTGAAGATTAACCTTTAATGCTTGTGATTTTACCAATTGAAAGAGCACAATCTCTACTTATGAATTTCCATGAAATATCTTAAAAGAGATTGCATTTGAAACACAAGCAATAGTTTCCTATTTAGAAACCTCTAGTATATGAATGACAAGGTCACTAAAATAAGAAAACCTCATGATATGAACTAAATTACCCTTACAAGCATCATGTGTAACATCAATTGACATAAGATGAAACTAGCATGATTATTTAATTAAGTTTATAGGGCAAGTTTAATTCACAACATGGTGAGTGATTAATGCAGAAGACTCAAAACCAATTTAAACAAGAATGAATACATGACATAGTATTGGTTCGGTCTTCTTTGAATGTTTAATGGCACACTCCATTTGGGAAACACATTCTCATGTTGTGAGACTACATAAACACTAAGATAGAAACATTAGTCTCACAACTCTAGTCATATATCATGTGTTTGGTTCCCTTCCCTGTGGGTGCAAGTGTATCTGCATATACAAAATGCAGTGTTTGTTTGGTTCGTTGTATTGCAAGAGACATGCCAGCACGAACCCCAAAGCGCCGTGAGCTAGGCCCGGTGGAACGCCCGGCGCAGTCGCACGTGCGCGGCCAGGCTTGGCTGAGCGGACTGTTTACTCAGGCACGCAAATCCAGATGTTGGTTTTGTTGGTATTTTTGTTATATCTTGTAATTAAAAGATTTAATTATCGAACCGATTTCATATCTGTGTTTTTGATATTTTTACGAACGAAACTAGACCACACATGCTATATATATTTTAAATAAAAAAATTACGTGATTAAGATTAGTATATAATTAGTGTTTATTAACATGTAGTTAGCGTCTATTAAATAATTTTAACATATAATTATTTTCTACTAATACAATTTTCATTTATTTAATAACATTTTTAACTCATACAACAAATATTCATACCAGCAACCAAACAACATCTCACATAAACCAGACTGATCACATGCACACAACCAAACACAAGAAGTTGCATGTGTCCAATCAGACCAGTCAAAGCTAGGCTCACTAGATACGAGCCAGGCTCAGCCATGCAGGCAACCAAACAGGCCAATAGAGAATTCCCTTTTAGGTAAGTGCTTCAAGAATTTGAATTTCTTACTTAGCACTCTATTCATTTAAGAACATGCGATAATCCTCTTTATGTCTAGGTTATGGCAATAATACGATAATAAACATGAGATAATCATCAATTAAAGTATGTAGGTTGCCACATATAAGAATAACAAATATACAATCTACCATATGATTGGAACTTTTCCAAGACAAGGTAAAATATTTTAAGTTCATTCTCAAGTGCTTCATTTTTTCTATGTGGCTACAAAAGACACAAAGGAATATACTAATTAAAAACAATGTGCACTTAAGATTTAATTGTTACCATCCTTTGGATATCACTTGGTTGTAGGCCTTTTGCTTGATTCCCACAATGGTTAATCCTTATTCCCTACAACACAAGTTCTTGCTAGAGATGAATATGAAGTTAGTGATATAACAACTCAATTCATCTTTGGGCCAATCTTAAAAGAATAGTCAATGTAAGATTGATAGCTTGAGATAAGGATTGAGTTAAACTGCTCAAGCACCCCAAAGCTTCATATTATCTCTAGGTACCTGCAAAAACTTATTAAGTATATTTTGGTACCCATCGCATGATGGGTCCATCAAGGTTAGCCAATAAGGACTTAGGCACCCAAATAGCCTTGGTCCCAGAATGTGGTGAACTCATCACCTTTCTAGCACAGGAGTCAAATTTGGGTCTCCTAAGCAAATCTGAATGTATTGACAATTTAGGCTTAGGAGTTTTACCCTTTGGACAAACCTTGAATAGATGACCTTTTTTACGGCAATTATAGAAAATGTGGTGCTTGTCCTTGCAATGCATTTGCCTTTTGCTTTCATCTTTCTTGATAGTCATCTTTCTTGATAGTGCAAGGTCTTGGTTCTTCATGTGGGGGCATGAATCAATTTCATGACCCTTCTCCTTGCATCCATAGCACCTTCTATCGCTTCTCTTTGATCTTTCTTTGTTGAAGCACATAGGTACATTGTTAGAGCAAATAGTATGAGCATTAATTTTCTTACCATGAATTTTTCTCATGCCCTTATTGGAAAGCTTGGTATTCTTTTGAAGGGGTTTTGTGCATGCTATGGTTGTCTCCTTCTCAAGCTTTTTCACCACATTATCACGGTTATATTGAGAAGGTTGAGCATGACACTTTCCCTTCAAAAGAGTTAAGCTCCTTCTTAGCCTTCCAACTTCTTCCTTGAGCTCTTTATTTTCTTGTGTGATAGAAATATCACTAATTCTTGAAATTTCTAGCTCAATGTAAGATTGGCTTTCTTGAGAGCAACATTTGTTAGCACATGATAATATAGTTTCTACTTGAGTACATGTGCATATGTGAGGTTGGTATGATTTCAAATTAGTTAACACAACCTCATGAGCCATTTCTAACATGATATGTGAATCCATAAATTTATTATGAGAGCACACAAGCATATCATGTTTTTCTTGCAAAGCTAGATTTTCAATATTTAGCCTTTCTATCGTGTTCTTGAACATAGCATTTTTATTTTCTAATTGAGCAATATATGGTGAATGATTAACAACTTTAATTTGCTCAATTGAAATGTCATCATACCTTTGGACCAAATCATCATGAGAGCACTTTAGCTTCTCATGCTCTTTGGTCAACTTCTCTAAGTCTTCGATTTTTCTGATGAGGAAGTCTTCTTGCTTATGAAGCATTTCTTTTTGTTCTTCCGCTCTTTTCATGAGTTTGAGCAAGCTCATCCAATTTTTCTTGCTTAGCTGAGTGAAGAATTATTGAAGATCATCATCATCTTCACTATCACTTTCTTGCTCCTCCTCATCCTCACTTTCGCTTTCACTATCACTCCCATTAGCGATAAAGCACATATGAGAAGTGGATTTGAAAGACGAACCTTGTGAAGAGGTGGATTCGTCGTTTGGTCTCCATCGATCATTTTCTTCTTCAATCTTGTTCTTCGCCTCATCTTCCTTCATTTTGAGGAACATCCCTTCGGCGATTCTCATGGCAAGATCTATTGCCCTAGGATCAACATCTGCACCAAAAGATGAAGTCAAGGCAACCTCAACTTTTTCAAGCATAGAAGCACTTTCGTTTCTTAGTCCCCCCGACATGATCTTTTCCTCACGCGGTTAAGCGTTAGAACGAGGATTAGGCTCTGATACCAATTGAAAGTTGCTTAGAGGGGGTGAATAGGCAAGTTAAAACTTTTTTAACAAAAACTAGAAGCAAACTGGGTAAAACCAGTTCAACAGGTGTCAAAACCGGTTCAACTGGTTTTCACGAGCTCAACTAAATGATGAGATATAAAACTAAATTGATCTCAAAATTCACCCACTTAACTTTGGAAATGAGATGTTCTAAATGATCCACAGGGTTCAAAGTAGTAGATTTGAGAAGGGCACTTCTCAAAATCCACACACCAAAAAGATATGAACAAATCTTTCACGGAATGGTGAGAGAACAAAGAACACAAATAAGCAGAATGAACAAGAACACAAGAGACACAAGATTTATCCCGAGGTTCGGTCACACCACCAAGGTGCCCTACTTCCTCGTTGAGGCGCCCACAAAGAGCCAGGTCTCTTTCAACCCTAATCCTCCCTTTACCGACCACAAAGGTCAAGCTCACACACTAATCTTTGCTCAAACGAGCGGGTAATACAAACTTTCTTGTGGTCTTCCACAATATTTGGAGACTCACAAGAGACACCTAGTCGTCTAGGAGCTAGAAGCTCCAAGAGTAATGAATACACAAAGAACTCAATGTAGTACCAAAGCTCAAATGAAGAAGAGCAAGAGAGATTTGGAGATGAAGCACAAAAACCGCAGCTCTCAAACTCTCTCAAAGATTTTCTCTCCAAAGATTTGAAATGGGAGAGCCAAGAGATGTGTGAGAGAGAGTGAGAGGTGTTCTTCAAGTTAGAAATGGAGTTTGGGTTGTGCTCTTATGTGGGGAGAGAGGTAGGAGTGAGTATATATAGGTGGGGCTTCAAAACTAGCAGTTGGACTGATTTTGGCTGTGGAGGACCGGTTGAACCGCCCCTAAGACCGGTTCAACCGCCTGGGGCAGGCTGACAGTAAGTCTGCTAGTCAGACTAGCAAACTGCAGGTTAGACTACAAAAATAGGTCCTAACACTGGTTGAATCGGCCCTAGGGGCGATTCAACCGCCTGGGGGTCAGACTGGCAGTCGGTTTGCCAGTCAGGAGGTCAGACCGGTCAGGTGACCCTGACACCGGTTGAACCTCCCCTAGGGTCAGTTCAACCAGTTTTGACCAGTGAGGTCCAGGGAAAAAACCCTGGCTGAACTTTCCCTGGACCCCGGTTGAACCTCTCTGGACCCCGGTTCAACTTGCCCTAGACCCCGGTTGAACCTGTCTGGACCCCGGTTGAACTTGAAGTTCAGCAGGAGTTGAGAAAGCTCAACTGAGCTGGAGTTCAGCTCAGCTGAAAAGCTCAGCTGCAGCTGAAGAAGCTCAACTCAGCTGAAGTTCAGCTCAGCTAAAAAGCTCAGCTGCAGTTGAAGAAGTTTAGCTGCTTTTCAACAAGAACACTCTAGGTTTCTCAAACCTAACCATGGTCAACCATAGAACGTTCAAGAGATTTGGTTTTTTGAAATAGCTTTTGAATACAGAGGCTTGAGCTTTGGCAAACACCAACCTTCTTTTTGAACCCCCCTTGATAGTACGACGATTCCTATACTCAAGTTGAATAAAATATAATTAAGTAAACTCCTTGAGTCATTGGTGTCTCATGTGTGATTTCTCCATGGCGTTGCTTCATAAGGATCACAAACATCTTTGTCTCACCTTTTGAAGCAAACACAACTCAAACCCTGTGACTTGTACCATATCACCATATATGAGTTCAAATCATGGCTTCAAGTCACCTTACTGATGCATCAACATGTTATAACTCTACATAGCTGATTAGTTCATCGACTTAGTGCAAGTACTCTCCTCTTCACCTTAGCCATAGTACCTTAGTCTACAAGTCGTCGCTTGGCCTTCACCTTCGCTTAGTTCCTCGAAGCCCTTTCCTTGCTATCTTCACCCTATCAAGCCATTCTTGAGTCACATCATTTTGATCATCCATTGAGAGAATCATTTCTTCAATATTGTGAACCTTGCTTGAATGTCTTCTAGATATAACTGTTAAGATTAATCAAGCTCTAGTTTGATTCTCATAGAAGCATATATGGACTGATAGTAATATGGTCAAGCGAATTCACGATTCCTCATATCTTATTCACTTTGGCTTGACCAATCCTCTTAATCACTTCATCCTCTATTCTGATCATATGTATGTAGTGATTTCTCAGGTCTTGTCCATATATTCAAACCAATATAGAGATCATATTATATCCATTTGCATTGTCTCACTCGTTATTTAACCTTGTGTTGAACCTTTGTTCACTGTCACTATACACTATTCAAGTACGTTCATCATATTGAATTTCCTGTTCAACACTTAGCAAATTTGTTAGTCTTTTAAATGTGTTGTCATCCAAATCACCAAAACTCACAAAAGTGGATGAATGCACTTTCACTAGCTTCGTCTGAAAGCCTTGAAAACTGGTAACCAGCATGTCCTTGAGCTTCTGCCATGACGTGATTGTCCCTGGCCAGAGAGAAGAGTACCATGTCTGGGCCACATTTCGAACTGCCATGACGAAGGACTTTGCATGACAGCTGTGTTGCCTCCATATGAGGATATTGTTGCCTCATAGCTCATCAAAAATTGTTTTGGGTCTGAGTGCCCATCGTACATGGGCAATTGAAGTGGCTTGTAGGATTGTGGCCATGGAATAGCCTGCAATTCTGCTGCCATGGGAGAAGCATCATCAAAAGTAAAGCTACCATGATAAAAATCATTGTACCATTCATCTTCGTTGAATGAGCCCTCTTGATGAAGCTCCCTGTGTTGGGGCCTTCGGTCATGATCATCTTGAGTAAGATGACGCACTTCCTCAGCAGCTTCGTCGATCTTCTTCTAAAGCTCGGTCAGCCGGCCATCTTCTCCTTTTTTTTCCTTTGCACCTACTGGTGAATGACTTCTAGGTTCCTGATCTCTTGGTCCAACTCCTCCTCCTGAAGTGTTGGACTGGTGGCCTTTCTCTTTTAGCTTCTAGCCTCTCAGAGAGAGAGAGTCTCCTGGTTTGTGTCCAGTGGCTGCAGTGCAGCCCCTGGCGCTGTTGTCTTCTTCGATGGCATGACAAAGGTTGATGCTTTGCCGAAGGTTGTGGAAGTGAGTACACCGGAGGTGGGCGCCAATGTTGGGGACTTGTTCTCAAATGCTATGAGTTAAGAGCAATGCAACACAAAATGTTAAAGGTTAATGTCCTTCGTCCTTCGAAGCATTATCTCCCTTAGGATATAATGATCTTTAGACGAAGGTCATGAAGGACGTACCTTCATCATCGCAGTACATGTTAATGAAAGAAGAAGCATATGAAATGTGAGAGATAACATGAATAATCATATAACATCATTGATATATCTTTATTATATCATCATGAATAAACATGAACAATATTGAATTACATTTGTACCTTCGGCTTGACAGAAGGCAAAAGACCAAGCGTGACACACGAGCGAATACAAGTCAGCGTGAACAGTACGGGGGTACTGTTCATCTATTTATAGGCACAGGGCGCAACCTGTGTAAAATTACATTCATGCCCTTTATGTTTACTATTGACTTAAGGACAATCCAACGAGGACTAGATAGCCTTTTCCCCTTTAAGTCGGTTCCTTTTTCCGCCGTTGAGCCGAAGCTTCCTTGCGCGTAGCTTTGGAGCTGGTTCAACCTTCGTCCCGACCATGCTTTTCATATTGTGTACAGCTTTATTCTGAGTCTGAAGGTTCCTGTACATATATTACACTTGGGAAACATTGTTAATCATGTTTTTGAGGACCTTCGTAAGACGAAGGCCCCCCAACAAATAGTAATATGATCAACAATAGATGTAGAGGGTTTGCAAGATTTGAATTCTTCTATCTTAGAATTTAAAATTGCATTCTCATCTCTAAGACAGGAAATAGAATCATTGCAAACATTTAAATCTTTAGCCTTAGAAATTAAGCTAGCATTTTCAGTTCTAAGGCTAGAAATTGATTCATTCAATTTATCAATCTTAGCAATTAAGCTAGCATTTTCATTTCTAAGATTGGTAATTGAATCATGGCAAATGCTAAGCTCCTTAGTCAAGTTTTCATTTTTCTCTACTTCCTAAGCATAATCATTTTTTACTTTAACATGCCTTTTGTTTTCTTTAATAAGGAATCCCTCTTGGCTGTCCAAGAGTTCATCCTTCTCATGAATGGCACCTATCAATTCATTTAATTTTTCCTTTTGTTGCATGTTAAGGTTGGCAAAAAGTGTAAGTAAATCATCTTCATCATCACTAGAACTACCCTCATCACTAGATGTAGTATACTTGGGGTGGTTCTAGATTGTACCTTCTTCTTTTTGCCGTCCTTTGCCATGAAGCACTTGTGGCCGATGTTGGGGAAGAGAAGTCCCTTGTTGACGATGATGTTGGCGGCATCCTCGTCGGAGGAGGAGTCGATGGAGCTCTCATCGGAGTCCCATTCCCGACACACGTGGGCATCGCCGCCCTTCTTCTTGTAATATCTTTTCTTCTCCTTCTTCTTTCCCCTCTCGTCGTTGTCCCTGTCACTATCACTAGACATTGAGCATTTAGCGATAAAATGATCGGGCTTACCACACTTGTAGCACACCCTCTTGGAGCGGAGTTTGTAGTCCTTCCCCCTCCTTTGCTTGAGGATTTGGCGAAAGCTCTTGATGATGAGCGCCATCTCCTCATTGTCGAGCTTGGAGGCGTCGATGGGGAACCTACTTGATGTAGACTCTTCTTTCTTCTCTTCTGTCGCTTTGAAGGCGACGGGTTGCACCTCGGGTGTGGAGGTGCTGCCTTGCTCCAAGCCGACGATGTGTTTGGAGCCTTTGATCATTAGTTCAAAGCTCACAAACTTTCCTATCACTTCCTCGGGAGACATTAGCTTGTATCTAGGATCACCACGTATTAATTGAACTTGAGTGGGATTACAAAATACGAGGGATCTTAGAATAACCTTGACCATTTCATGGCCATCCCACTTGGTGCTCTCGATGTTGCGTACTTGATTGACTAAGGTCTTAAGCCGGTTGTACATAGCTTGTGGCTCCTCTCCTTGGTTGAGGACGAATCGACCGAGCTCCCCCTCGATCGTCTCCCGCTTGGTGATCTTGGTCACCTCATCCCCTTCGTGCGCGGTCTTTAGGACATCCCAAATTTCTTTGGCACTCTTTAACCCTTGCATCTTATTATACTCCTCTCAACATAGAGAGACGAGGAGTATAGTAGCGGCTTGGGAGTTAAAGTGTCATATTTGGGCGACCTCGTCCGAGTCATAGTCTTCGTCCCTCACATTGGGTACCTACGCTCCAAACTCAACAATGTCCCATATGCTTGCGTAGAGTGAGGTTAGATGATGCCTCATTTTATCACTCCACATACAATAATCTTCGCCATCAAAACATGGTGGCTTGCCTAATGGAACGTAAAGTAATGGAGTGCGCTTAGAGATACGAGGATAACTGTTGGGGGCCTTCGTCCTCCGAAGGTCCTCAAAAACATGATTTGACAATATTTTCCAAGTGAAATGTATGAACAGGTATCTTCGGACTTAGATTATGAACATGAAGTACGATCAGGACGAAGCTTAAGCTAGACGAAGGAGGATTGAGATGGATGGGCTGATCACCAAGCTGTACGAAGGATGGTGCATAGCCGAAGCTATGCGCAGGGGAGCTTCGGCATGGTGGCAGAAAGGGGAACCGACTTAAAGATGAAAAGACTACTTAGGCCTTGACAGATCCCCATAAGTCATTAGCAAATGTAGTGGGCATAAATGTAATTTTACATGGGCTGCGTCCCACGTCTATAAATAGATGAACAGTACTCCCGTACTGTTCACGCTGACTTGGCATTCGCTTTTTGCGTCACACTTGTATTGTCATTTCCTTCCGATTGAAGGTACACTTGTGATTCAATAATATTTTTATTTATGCTCAATAATAAATGATTGTTCATGTTTTCTTTTATATTATTTATATTTTATCACCTTCATCATTGTCTGATGAGTTTATGAAGGTATGTCCTTCATAACCTTCGTCCGCAAGTCATTACATCCTAAGGGAAATAATGCTTCGGAGGACGAAGGACATTAACGATTAACATTTTCTATGTTGCCTTGTTCTTAACTCTTGAAGTGCTTGAGAACAAGTCCCCAACATTGGCGCCCACCTCCGGTGAACTCACTTCCATTTCTTGAGCTTTTCAACATCTTCGGCAAGCATCACCTTCGTCATGCCGCCGAAGAAGGCTTCAGCACCAGGGGCTGGCACGCTGCAGCCGCTGGACCCCAATCAAGACGTCCTTTCTCTTAGAGAGGCACGAAGCCAGAAGAGGAAGGCTACCAGTCCAACACCTCCGGAGGATGATCTAGATCAGGAGATTCAAAATCTGGAAATCCTTCAGCAGCAGGTTCAACGCAAGAAGGAAAAGATGGCCAGGGTAGCTGAACTGCAGAGGCAGATAGACGAAGTCTCTGAAGAAGTTCGTCATCTTGCTCAGGACGAGCAACACCGAAGGCCTCAGCATCAAGACCTTCATCAGGAGGGTTTTCCCAACGAAGATGATTGGTATGACAATTTCCATCATGGGAATTTTGTTTTTGATGATGCTTCTCCTCTGTCCGCTGAGCTGCAGGCTACACCTTGGCCCCCGTCCTACAAGCCGCCTCAGCTCCCTGTATTCGATGGCCACTCAGACCCGAAGCAGTTTTTGATGAGCTACGAAGCAACAGTGTCTTCGTATGGTGGCAATGCTTCAGTCATGGCCAAATCTTTCGTTATGGCTGTCAGAAGTGTTGCTCAAACCTGGTATTCCTCCCTTCGACCAGGAACGATCACTTCATGGCAGAAGCCGAAGGATTTGTTGTTAACCAGCTTTCAAGGATTTCAGACGAAGCCGGTCACTGCTCAGGCTCTTTTCCAGTGCACTCAGGACCACGAAGAATACCTTCAGGCATATGTCCGAAGGTTCTTGCGTCTGAGGGCACAGGCACCAACGGTGCCCAATGAAATTGTCATCGAGGCCATGATCAAGGGGCTTCGTCCTGGACCTGCAGCTCAATATTTTGCTAGGAAGCCCCCTCAGACTCTGGAGAAGCTGCTCCAAAAGATGGACGAGTACATTCGTGCCGACAATGATTTTCGCCAAAGAAGGGAGGAGGCTTTCAGATTTTCTGAGTTGACCAGGGGCTTCGGAGGAAGATTCTATCCGAGGCATGTCAGGTCCATCCATAACTCTACTCAAAGTGATGATAAGGGGAATCAGCAGCACAGGCCGCAGCCCTCCTCACAGGCTTCGGGGCAACAACAAAGCTTCTTCCGGCCACCAGCTCCAAGAGGAAGAGGCGCCAGGGGCTTTGGCGGAAGATTTGGAGATCAACCAAGGAGAATATTTTGCTTGTTTTGCGGTGAAAACAAGGGCCATACCACCAGGATGTGCCATGTTACCATCCAAAAGCAAAAGGAGATAGCCGAAGCTGCAGCACAACAAGCTCAGCCGAAGCAGGTCATGCATACTGCTTCGTGCCATGTGCCTTACATCCCAGAATACGTAGGTAACCACCCTGCAATTTCTGTTGCTTCGGCAAGTCAACCTCAAGCTTCCTGGCAACAACCTCCACCTCCACCACCGCTGCAACAAGGCCAACAGCCAGAAGGGAGCCAATATGCTCCACACCAAAGGGACTTCAGAGAGCAGTCCGAAGCTCGTACAGTCAACAGCACCGTGCCGGAGTCAAAGCACATTTATTGACAAGTATCCTACCTTGATAGCAGTCTTTTCCATTTAGTTCTATTTTCTGTATAATAAAGAACATTTCGATTTTCATGTAATGGTTTTGTGGTTGGTCATAAGGGAAATCTATTTTCTCCGAAGGCTTAAGTTGCTGAAGCTTGAAAGTTTGCGGAGGACCTTCGAATTATTAAAAATCCTTCGAAGTAACAAAAAGTCGTTCTAAGGAACGCAGAGTAAGTTGCTGAAGTTACAAAAAGCCGTTCCAAAGGGAGCGCAGTGTAAGTTTTTTGCTCCAAAGACGTTCCTAAGGGAATGCAGAGCATACAGCGAAAAGTCAACGCTGATACCGCCTAAGTAAAAGGCGAAGAAGCTCCAAAGACGTTCCTAAGGGAATGCAGAGCTTATACCGCCTAAGTAAAAGGCGAAGAAGCTCCAAAGACGTTCCTAAGGGAATGCAGAGCTTATACCGCCTAAGTAAAAGGCGAAGAAGCTCCAAAGACGTTCCTAAGGGAATGCAGAGCTTACAGCGAAGAATCAGCGCTGATACAAAAATATTGTGTGGGGATATGTGTGTATCTTTCGGAACAAATGTCATCTACGTAACATAACATCATCACATCATTTTGCATAGCATAAGCATCATACATCATGTTGCATATGGCACAAGAAGGGGACACAATATTGATCTTCGGAAGTATGCTTTGAAAGAGTGAAAATCGTGTTAAGTCACAAGGAGACACAATCTTCATCTTCGGAGTATAGCTTCGGAGAATGTTTTCACGAAGCTTGGGTATTCTTCATCTGAGCACTATGGACATTGTTGTGATACATAAAAATTTTTTCTTCACGAAGCATGAAAAGAAGGGAAGGTGTTTTTTCGCCGAAGGCTCAAAAGCGGTACGTATGTAAAGTTTCATGCATCGTAAAGAATTGAATAATGAAAAGAGACTTGTATATTACATTCAAATGTACCAAATATTACATAAATCACACTTCAACTGTTTTTCCTAATAACACCTAGTCTTCTCTTAATACTACTTCGGCAGCCTCATTTAGAAGCTGTTCAACAACTTTATCCACGATAGTTTCGGCCATTTGTTTAATTTCGTCATCCCCTTTTGTGTGAAGGTCAATAAACGATCCAGCAGGTTCTGAGGGAAGAGAATATTTTTGCATTACTATTACAAACCGCGAACAAAGTTTGAAATAAAAATTACAACACGATACAAGCTATTAATTAATACCTAATTGACCTTCGGGCTCTGCGCTCTTTTCAGCAGCCTTAGCCACCTCTCTAGCATCGTGAATGCCCTTTTCACTTCTTTGAATAATTTCTCCTGCCATTTCTCGGCCACCATTATCCCAGACGTCGGTGAAAAATTTTCCACCAACTTGGCTAGCTTCGGTCGAGGGGCCTTTAATATCTTCAGCGGATAAAGTGGCTTCGGATTGCGCAAGCAGCTTAATATGATCACAACCTTTTTTCTCTAGAACAGTAGCAATTCCTCTGGCGCCCGAAAATGCGCAGATATCACCGCGGCTGCTCAGAATTTCCTCGAAAGCTTCTGCTTCATGTCTAATCCATTCCAATGGACCTTCGGGATTGCCTCTGGAGAAACTTTCTTCACTAGAAAATGCGCCAACGCTGGCGAAGCTGGATTTTATCTTTTTGACGCATTCTATAGATTTAACATAGCATTTCCTCTGGGATGCACGAAGCTCCTGAGCACTTAACTCTAAATGATTAACCAACTGATCACTAAGCTCTCGTTTTGTTTCTTCAAGCACACGTTCCTCTTTAGCTCTAGCTAGCTGTTTCTGAAGATCTTTAATCTCACGTTTTTGGGCTTCGGCCTGGATCTTTGAGGCAGCTTCATCCTTTTTTACCTTGTCTACCAATGTAAGCAAAATTTTATCCTTTTCCAGAGCTTCGTTTCTCAGTTTAATAACTTCTGACCGAAGGTTGTTGAACGCAATTTCATAGCTCTCATCTTCGGCACTCTTTTGTGCTCTTAATGCGTTGCTTAGGATTAAGCCCTACATGTCAAGATTTGGTATAAGAATAAAAGAATGAATTACGTATTGTAAAATTTTTTCAAAACGTCTAATTTCCATACCTTTAGGCTGTTATACGCAAGACTGTCCGCGAGATCCTCCTTCGTCATAGCACATAATCCAGCTTCGAGCTTCGGGAACCCCATACTTCTAGCCATCTCTCGGCAGACAGATAATTCTTTGTTATCAGGGAGGCAGTATAGGAAGTCATCCTCATTTGTCCCATTGAACACCACTGCTCCCTTTGGATATTTTAGCTCTCTAGCATAGTGATTGGCTTCATAAGTCTCTTCTTCAGATAATTTTTTCCCCGAAGCATGTCGTATGATATAATCGCATGTGCTGGCAGGAGCTTCGGGGACGGCAGTGTCAATCTTCTCAACCAAAGCTGGTTCTGATGTTTTTTCGGTTTCCAAAGATTGTTCCTTGGTGGGCTCTGAAGGCCCAGCTTCAGCTTTAGCTTCAGCTTCAGCTTGTTGCTTCGAAGTTTCAGTAGACGCTTCAGCAAGTTCAACAGTCTTCTTTGGAGTTGTGCTTGAAGACATAATTGTTTCCAAGACATCTAGTACGTTCACCATTCTTTTTCTTTTTGGGGTCACCAATGGGCCCTTTTGGATTTTTCCTGTTTCAGCATTCGCTGAAGGACTTAAGATTTCCAATATTTTTTGTCCTTCAATTCTCGATTTTTCCGCCTTCTCTGCTAAAGGCGCTTCAGATTTCTTTTCTATCTTCGGCACTGGAGCTGGTTCTGTAGCTTCAGAGGCCAAGGAAACTTCACCAATAAATTCCGGCACTGTGGCCGGTTCAATAAAGCGCGCTCGGTGGGTGAGCACCTTCATCTTTTTCCTTTGCGGTGCTGGCTCATTAGTGGCACTTGTGGTAGTTTCTGTTGCAGGAGAAGTATTCTTTCTTTTGCGACCTAGTACCGGATAGTGATAGTCAGGGTAAACAAACCCGACTGCGTCAAATACCCGGTTGAGTCTTTTCTTCTTTCGGCCTCCGAAGGCTGCTGATAATGCAGTGTTCTCGGCCTTCGAATATGCCCCAAGCAGTTCGTCACTTAATGTTTCAATGCTTTTCAACCAGTCGTCATCAGGTTCAACAAATTTATCCCCGTATTTGAATGTGTATTTTAGTCTGACCAGTCCGCCTTCGTCGGACTCTTTGATGGTCTCCTTCGGCATTTCCCACTTTCCTGCAAGTGGCCACACCCTGAAGGCAATATGTTCTTGAATCAAGTCCCTTGTCCTAATAAAAGAGCAGACTACGCCGAAGGCTCTTTGGCATTCCTCGGCTGCTTCATCCATTTTAACCTTCGGCCTTCGGAGTCCGAAGCGTTGCCAGATGGGGCGCATAATGATACTCTTGACATCTTCTTGCGTTGTCAGGTCATTCTTTACATAGAACCATTCAGTCATCCAGGCTCCGGGCCATCTCTTCCGAAAGGTCGGTACAGGGCAGCTTGACCCGGAGCGGGCAACGAAGCTGTAGCACCCAAAGTTGTTGTGATATTGTTCTTTCCCCCAGGGCTTCGTCTCATATAACAACTCATGAATGTTGCAAAAGCTTTTGGCATTTGGTTCTAAACCTTGGCTTCTCGCAGCCCAGACAAACATCCCCATTCTTATGATAGCTTCGGGAGTAATTTGATGAAGGTAGATTTGAAATGTTTTCAGAACTTCAACAACAAAGTTGCTTAGGGGAAATCGAAGCCCAGCCTTGAGAAAGCTTCGGAAGATTACGACTTCATCTTCTTCGGGGGTGGGAGAAGTTTTTTCTCCAGCATCAGCTCTCACAATAGATATATCTCGAAAATACCGCCCTTTCATATTATCAATATGACTCTGCTTAATGGTGGTTTTCCCGAAAACCGCGTGACTTGGCCGCCATGGCCGGTCTTCGGACTCTTCCCCACCACTTTCTACATCGTAGCTGTCGCTGTCACCAGTATCTTCAGACAAGCCTTCCAGGATCTCCTTGGTGATTTTTTCCGTATTGGTCTCCGCCATCGCTATAAGGAACCCCAGGTTCTTCTCTTCAGAGAGACTCAGCTTCATCTCGGGACCAGCCTTTTTGTCTTCAGACATCTTCGGAAATGCTAAAAACTGTTTTCAATGCCGAAGCTTCAAAACTAAAAGCTCAGTAAATTTTTTGCGCGCAAGAGCTAAAATTGAGTAAGCGGGGGCAGATAGCAAGTGTGCGTACCAAAATGAGTTTGGGGTATGATCTTATTTATACGCCCAGTGCGTTGAAAGTCGAAAGACCTGCTTGTCAGTGAATGTTGCTATTCTAGCAAAGGGAAGGTGTTTTTTCGGACCTTCGGCTTAAGGCCTTCGTCCATATCGCAATCTAAATTTATCGCTAACAAATTAATATTGCGAGGGGCTACTGTTGGGGGCCTTCGTCCTCCGAAGGTCCTCAAAAACATGATTTGACAATATTTTCCAAGTGAAATGTATGAACAGGTATCTTCGGACTTAGATTATGAACATGAAGTACGATCAGGATGAAGCTTAAGCTAGACGAAGGAGGATTGAGATGGATGGGCTGATCACCAAGCTGTACGAAGGATGGTGCATAGCCGAAGCTATGCGCAGGGGAGCTTCGGCATGGTGGCAGAAAGGGGAACCGACTTAAAGATGAAAAGACTACTTAGGCCTTGACAGATCCCCATAAGTCATTAGCAAATGTAGTGGGCATAAATGTAATTTTACATGGGCTGCGTCCCACGTCTATAAATAGATGAACAGTACTCCCGTACTATTCACGCTGACTTGGCATTCGCTTTTTGCGTCACACTTGTATTGTCATTTCCTTCCGATTGAAGGTACACTTGTGATTCAATAATATTTTTATTTATGCTCAATAATAAATGATTGTTCATGTTTTCTTTTATATTATTTATATTTTATCACCTTCATCATTGTCTGATGAGTTTATGAAGGTATGTCCTTCATAACCTTCGTCCGCAAGTCATTACATCCTAAGGGAAATAATGCTTCGGAGGACGAAGGACATTAACGATTAACATTTTCTATGTTGCCTTGTTCTTAACTCTTGAAGTGCTTGAGAACAAGTCCCCAACAATAACGAAGTGGCATCTTACTATACTTCTTGCGCTCATAGCGCTTAGAAGTGACGGACGCTGCGTCGGAGCCGGATGTGGAGGGCGACGAAGAATTGGTCTTGTAGTCGACCACTTTCTTCATCTTCTTCTTCTTGTCGCCACTCCGATGCGACTTGACGCGGGGAGGGGATTCCTCCTTGCCTTTGGCGCTGGACTCCCTTGATGGAGCCTTCCCGTGGCTTGTGGCCTTCTCACCGGTTTTCATCTCCCTCTTGGCGGATCCTCCCGACATCACTTTGAGTGGTTAGACTCTAATGAAGTATCGAGCTCTGATACCAATTGAAAGTCACCTAGAGGGGGTGGATAGGCGGAATCTGAAAATTATAAACTTAAGCACACACTACAAGCCGGGGTTAGCGTTAGAGCGAGAATCAAGTCCGGGGGAGAGCGGAAAATAAATCAACCAAGAAATAAAGCGGACGAACACGATGATTTGTTTTACCGAGGTTCGGTTCTAAAGAACCTACTCCCCGTTGAGGTGGTCACAAAGACCGGGTCTCTTTCAACCCTTTCCCTCTCTCAAACGGTCACTTAGACCGAGTGAGCTTTCTTCTTACTTCTCACGGGTCACTTAGACCCCGCAAGGATCACCACACAATCGGTGTCTCTTGCTTTGCTTACAAAGCACTTGAGAGTATCAAATGAAAAGAAAAGAAAGCCAACCAAGCAAACAAGAGCAACAAGAAACACAAGTGATCATCTCACAAGCCCTAGTGCGCTAGAGTTGAATTTGGGACTTTGAGTGGATCGATCGCTTGATTTGTGTCTTGGAGTGAAGTATATTGCTCTTGTATTGAATGCAATGTGCGAAATGCTTGGATGGTTGGAGTGGAGGTGGTTGAGGGGTATTTATAGCCCTCAACCACCAAACAACCATTGGGGAGGGGCTGCTGTCGATGGGCGCACCGGACAGTCCGGTGTGCCACCGGACACTATCCGGTGCACCAGCCACGTCACCCAACCGTTATGGTTCGGGAGCAGTCGACCATTGGAGGCTTTGTCCTCTAGTGGCACCAGACAGTCCAGTGTCGCACCGGACATGCACTATTCAGTGTCCGGTGCGCCTCTGACGGGCGGCTCTGACTCTGCGCGCACTGTTCTTCACTGTAGTTCGGAACTTTAGCTTTTGCAGACGATCATTGCGCGAAGTAGTTGTTGCTCCACTGTCACACCGGATAGTCCGGTGAACTATAGCGGAGCACGCTCTAAGAAACCCGAGAGTGGCCATTTAACTCTGGTATGGACCTGGTGCACCAGACACTGTCCGGTGGCACACCGGACAGTCCGGTGCGCCAGACCAGGGAAACCTTGGTTTCTTTGCTCCTTTATTTTTGAACCCTTTCTTCAATCTTTTATTGGTTTGTGTTGAACCTTTATGCACCTGTAGAATATATAATCTAGAGCAAACTAGTTAGTCCAATATTTGTGTTGGGCATTCAACCACCAAAATTATTTATAGGAAAAGGTTAAACCCTATTTCCCTTTCATGTTGCTATCTCTACCGCAATGGCTAAGTTTCAATCCTAAACAATATAGGTATGAATACAAGATTGAAATTTAAATGCTTAATGTAAATGCGGAAGCTAAAGAGCAAGGTAGAGATGCAAACTCTCGTGGATGACGCCAGTATTTTTATCGAGGTATCCGGAACCACGCAAGGTCCTGACTAATCATCGTTGGTGCCCCTACACAAAGGGAAGCCTGATAGTCGCCTAGAGGGGGTGAATAGGCGAAACCTGAAAATTATAAACTTTGAACACGCAATATGCTCGGGGTTAGTGTTAGAATTAAATCGGAGTGCGGAAGATAGTTCTCCTTGCTTAGAGTTGCTCAATCAATACAGATAACTTTGGGAGCCAACTCAAATCAATATGAGCAAGAGAACTTTAGAGAGAGGAAAGAGAGGAGACAAATCAAGTGAAGATCAATAAGTGAACACGGTGATTTGTTTACCGAGGTTCGGTTCCAAAGAACCTAGTCCCCGTTGAGGAGGCCACAAAGGTCGAGTCTATTCCAACCCTTTTCCTCTCTCAATCGATCACTTAGACCGATTGAGGCTTCTCCTTAATCACTTGGGTCACTAAGACCCACAAGGATCACCACACACTTAAGCATCTCTTGCTAGCTTTACAAAGCACTTAGAAGAATAAGAAGGAGAAGGAAAAGCAATCCAAGCAACAAGAGCAACAAAAGAACACAAATGATCCTCTCACAAGTCTCTAAGTAATAGAGTTGATTTTAGACCTTGGAGTGGATTGAATGCTTTGATTGTGTCTTTGGAGTGTTTGCCTTTGCTCTTGCAATGAATGTGAAGTTCAGAAAACTTGGATGATTTGAATGGAGGTGGTTGGGGTATTTATAGCCTCCAACCACTTCCTAGTCGGTGGCTGTCGATGGCACATCGGACAGTCCGATGGTGCACCGGACAAGGTACTGTTCATATCTGATGCCTGCCACATCAGCAGACTATTGGGGTTTGGAGCAGTTGACCGTTGAAGTCCTTTGTCTTCTTGCTGCACCGGACAGTTTGGTGCATTCTGACTTCGCATCTTTGACTTCTGACTTCTACACTGTGCACCTTTTTACTGTTCATGCAGTCGACCGTTGGCGTATCTGACCGTTGCTCCATTGGCTCACCGGACATGTCCGGAGCACACAGTACAGTCCGGTGAATTATAGTGGAGTGGCTCCCTGAGAAACCCGAGAGTGGCCAGTTCGGGAGGAGCTCGGCCTGGGCACGGGACCGAGTCCGGTGCGCCACTGCAGCACCATTGCTAGTCTTTGCTCCAAACTTGGTTGAATTCCCAATTTAATTTATTTCTTGGTTTATTTTGAACCTTAAGCACCTGAGATAAATGACAACTAGGCAGACTAGTTAGTACACGTGGTTTGTGATGGACGTCAAACACCAAAATCGATTATAGAAAATGTTTTAAGTCTATTTCCCTTTCAAAGCCCATGCGAGGGCCAAGCACCTTGGTCGAGTAACTCCATAGAGAGCCGCAGGCCTTCTCCACGGGCAAGTGGTGCTCCGCTTCCGGTCCATCTCGGATGCTCCCCGTTGTATCCACTATCGAGCTTCCAACCGAAACGCCGTGGGCCTCGTTCCCTCCAGTACACGGTGGCGGTCGTGACACAAACTTGGTTGTCGCGGTCTTGCAAGACTCTCGCCCCACTCGGTATAATTACAACGGCTCGCGCAAGAGCCGAGGGGTTGTGTGGTTTTCTAAACTCACTCAACTAACTAGAGTTCACCTAGAGCAAGTGCTAAAGCGGTCTAACTAACCTAAGCACTTCGCAAAGAACCTATGCTAATCACCAAATGATTCTATTAAGCACTTGGGTGTATGAGCACTTGGGAATGTCTAATGTATGCCTTGGTATGTTGCTTGGGCTCCCACGCATTGAAATGGCCGGTTGGGGTGTATTTATAGCCCCCAACACAAAACTAGCTGTTGGAGAAAAGTTGTGCTCTCTGCGGCACGCCGGACAGTCTGATGGTGCACCGGATGTTGCACTATCCACTGTCTGGTGCGTCTAGTCGTTGGTCTGATACCGTAGGCGACCGTTGGTGCCTAGCCTTTTTACATCGTACACTCCGGACTTCACACCAGGCAGTCCGATGGTCTTCTCTCCACAGTACCACCTAGAACTAGCCGTTGGGCTACTGTTCCCTGGCGCACTGGGAAGTCCGGTGTGTGGCATCGAACAGTTCGGTGTGCCACCGGACAATCCGATGCTCCATACTAGACAGTCTGCATGCAACACTTCCTTTGTTTCTTGGACTTCGCTTGGCCTTCATAGTGTCTTATTTTGAAGTGTTGCTTTCCTCAATGACTTGGTCCAAGTAACTTTAGCATCCTGTGAACTACAAACACAAACATTAGCAAATTCATTAGTCCATAGGTTATGTTGATCATCAAACACCAAAACATATTTAGCCAAATGGCCCAGTGTCCATTTCCCTTACAGCCCCTAGGACCGGGGTTGACTAGCCCCACGAGTGAGTGAGGGTATATCTGTGGCCACATGCGGGGGTGTCCCATCGTGTCTGTTGGTACTGTATGTACAGTTCAGATGTGTTTTGGCGATGTTGCATCTTATCGCGGTAGTCGTGGGTCGACAGCGTCGGCGTGTGTTCCCTCCTTGTAGATCCACTCGACGGAGATTTGGTCGTTCGCCCCGCCTCGCAGACTTTCTCGGCGAGGGTTTGGTCATTCGTCCCACCTCACACACTTGCTCGGTGGGGATTGGTCGTTTGCCCCGCCTCACAGACTTTGCTTGGTGGGGACTTGGTCGATAAATGAGCAAAAGAGAGGTTGAATGGAAAATGACCTTAACCATTTTTTATAAATGTTTTTGGTGCTTGACGACCATCACAAATCTTATAGACTAACTAGTTTGCCTAGTTGATTATTTCTCAGGTGCATAAGTCCATCTATATCAATTCTAAGTCGACTGTCCGAAATACCATAGATTATTCCGAACAGGAGAAGCCTTTTGGAAATTACACCTGTGTGCAGACCGTTTGGGCCCTTCTAGCGGACCGTCCGCGACACTAAGGTGTGCCTCGGACAGGAACTATGCAAAACACGCATTTACACCACGTACTATCCGAAGGAGAAGAGAGCACCGTCCGGGACCAAGCTCGGACCGTCCGCTCGTTGAAAAACTACAAAAACCCGAAGGTGTCGGGTTCCATGAAATGCATTTTTAGCGTCCTCGCGGACCGTCCGGGGTAAATGAGCTAGAGAGAGGTTTATGGGCCTCGCCTTGGGTACCCTGTTTCTGGGTACCCGACAACAGGTATGGGTGTGGGTGGGTACTACCCATATCCGTGGATAAATTATACCCGCATCATACTATTATTGCAAATAATAAAGCACGTCTTAGCTAAAAGAAAATTCTTCTTTAGCTATTATTTGTTTAACTATTAAGTTATGTAATCATATGGTTTGCTATATTTTAAGTTGAACTAATATATGTGTGTTTATTTGACATTTTGATTGATTGAAATATTAGAATTTGAGGCCTTCCTAGTGGGTACGGGTTACCCAACGGGTAAAATTACCCGTGTGGGTATAGGTATGGGTAAGATTCCATACTCGTGTACATATATGAGTAATCTGACGGATATAATTTTTATGGATGGGTATGGGTATGGAATGGTAATACCCAATGGGTATAAACTCGTTGCCATCCCTTCCTGAGAACGAGAATTGATAGCAAATGCTTGGTACTCATAGCAATTCCCACTTGGGCAGTTATAGGAGATGAGTTGAGCCTCGTTATCATCCAGTCCTGCAATATGGAGCCCAACACGATAAGTATTAATGGTTCGTTTGGACCCTAGGAGCTAAAACAAAAGTAATTAAAGTTTAGACACTTAGAAGCTAACGATCTAAACAAAAAGAACTAAAAGTGACTAAAATAGTAAAAATGTATCAATTTAGTTACTTTTAACTATCCTTGTTTGGATCTTTAGCTCCAAAGGGACTAAATTGTAGTCACTTTTATTTTAGCTCATAGAATCTGACAGTCCCTGAGAGTGTATTTGGGTGAGTTGTGGTCTTTGAAAAAAGTGGTTGTGGGATATGAGTTGTAGGTTATAGAAAAATAATGGTAAGTTATGAGCTATGTGGAAGTTGAAATCCGTTTAATTTAACATCAGTGTCTTTTAAAAAAACTATTGTCATTTATCTCAATGACAAGCAGACTTTGTGTGTCTACCTCATCTTCTTTCTTCGAATGGATCTATGGCCAAGGTCGTGCTTGCCTACTAGTAGATCCACACTCGCCTGTATGATGTTCTAGGTTGTTTAGTCATGATCACGGTGAAGTTTGAGGACGCCATCGTAATGAACTAACAAAAAAATCTATCACACTCATACATGATTTTGACTACACTTAGTTTCCAAAATTGTTCGCTTTAGATTAAAACTAGTTATTCAGATTACCGCAAAGAGATAAAATATTGTAGAATCAGTAGAATCGATACGAATTAAAGCTAAGTGAATCAATACAAAGTTCACGTGAAAAAAATGAGTACGCGCACTACCGGTCCGCAACTTAAACAGGTACCTCATGTCGCCTAATCATAAACTGCATTATTTTAGTCCTTGTTAAAGGTATGCCGTACCGTCCATATACTGACAAAGTGCACTATTTTTATACTTGTCAAGATGTGTCACATTGATCCTCTGGACAAACGGATCTGACGTCATGCTGATGACATACTAAATATATACTGATATGGATCCAAACGGGTGTCGGCAATGGTCATCTAAACTTAAAATTAGTTTTTGAATCTTATCATTGTAAAATATAGTAGAAAAACATATTTAAAATTTATTCTTCACATAATAAAATTAATCAAACCAAGATAAAAAGCAGCACACCTAGAAAATCAATTTCATAAAGTTGTAAAAAATAGTATAATTAAATTGCAAATAACTTAATAAGATGTAAAAATATATAATTTATAAAATATCTCGTTTCTTAGTTAAGTCATTGCTAATTTAACTAAATAAAATTTCTTTATAATTTTTCAAACCAAATTTCCTATAGGTTTTACTTTTATTCTTTCATCAGGCCCACGTCTTCACGGCCCAATCATCACTCGTCCTATCCTGGCAGCCCGATTCTGTGGCCCGCCCCCTCTCAGTAAAACAAATCGCGGCCTAGCTGTCCTCCGCGGCTCCGCCACAGTGTCCATCCGCTGCGGCGCAGTCCCATGCGCGGCGTCCACTCGCCGGCGGCCCAACTTCTCAAGCCTTCACTCCTACGCGCGCTTCGCCTTCCCCTCTCCTGGAAGGGAGACGGCCATTCTCACCCGTGCTCCGGATTTGTGGTAGTTCAACTTCAACCGTGTGTAATCACCCCCCCCCCCCCCCCCCCCCGAGCATTTGTGTGATTATTTCTTCGAGATTCCAGTGCTAAGTTGCATTTGCGTCCACGCTGATCTACAGTAAACTGAGCAGGTGACGGACGTATTGCTCGGAGTTTGGGGACCAGTCAATTATGGAGGTTACTGGAGGCCCCGGTCCAAGAATCTTGTGTTGCCTGTACAGTGTAGCCATCGCTGCCGCTTTGCCCCCAAATATGGATGCCACTGGAGAGAATGTGCTGTGTGCCTTCACATCAACCAAGGAATCAAGATATCTAAAGAGGTAGTGTATTCACTCGACACACACTGTCAATACCAACACGACAAGATTGCCCAACTTGGGTATTCGTTTGCATTTTGTTGATGAATTCATTTTGCATTTTTTTTCCAGTTAAATAGACCATCGAGGTAGCCTTTCAATGCCACTAGAAGCACGTCACGTGCATCGCTGAATAGATTCTCAACTTGTGTCGTGTGCTATGCAGCTCCTTTTGGTGATGCTTGGACATGGACGGTCTGAGTTCTTACTAAGCGATACAATTGCATGATACAATACTACTTGTCTGCGGAACATACACCATTTCTTAGTATGGCTGCAGATTCAATTAGGCTTTAGGATTGAAATCTTAGTCTCAAAAGGCAATTCAACAATATATACGAAAAAAACAAGGATCTCCCAAAGGCAAAATAGATTGGAAATTTTTTCCATATTAGAGTGTGGTGCCAATCCAATCTTCAACTGTAAAAATCTTATGTCACACAATCGCACTAAGTGATGTTGTTTAAGCTACAGAAAGTTGCATTTGTGGTTATGAACCTGCTATGAAGGGCATGCTGCTGGTAGAAGCCATTGCTAATTTGCTATAGATAGAGTGATAGACTTACTCGTTACACGTACACATGAGGATATGTATGCCATGTCTATGGTGCTTCAGGCCACGGTCAGAGAATCTCATCATATGACAGTGGTCCAGCATCTATGATATCCTGCTCATTGGATGCAACAAAAAAAAAACCTTTTAGTCCCAAGCAAGTTAGGGTAGGCTATCCTGCTCAATGGGTGCAACAAGTAAAATCTTATATGAAGTGTGTAACACTTAACACTTCAATAAAGCCATCCAAGTAAACCATTCTCTTACAATTTTCAGAAAGTTGAAATGAACAAAAGAAAAACTGAGCACTATTTCAAGGGGTGAATAGTCGACAGATTATTATTTCAACATACAATAGGCAGCAGCAATTACCGGTTTACCACATGGTGTCAATATTTCAGTATGATGACCATGAGTCTTTATCACATTTATTATGATTAATCATACGTTTCATATCAGGCCACACCATAAATGACATGTTACATACTCTAAATCAAGCTACTAATTTTCATCTATTTCTAGGTGTAAATACAAAGCATTGGTGTAAGCATGTATCATAATGGTTTTGCTGCTGCTTTTTTAGAAACACAGCAGATGGATGTTACACTTTTCAAATCTTTAGTGTGAATGTATGTATATAACTACTCCCTCCATTATAAACAGTAAGTCGTTTTGGCTTTTTAAGATACATAGCTTTTATGATGTATTTAGACATAGCGTATATCTAGGTACATAGCAAAAGCTATGTAAGTAATAAAAACACAAAGAATACTAAACTACTATAGTTTGCTCATTCAATTTCGACCGATATATTGCATTACCTATTGTATGATGAGGTTGGCACACTATTATAAGAATGTTGCCATGAGAATGTTCCATTGATAAAGGAAAAGCGATATCACTGTCGGGTTGTATAGGGAAAACATCTTTATTGTTTTTTTATAAAAAGATTTATCATCCAAGGTCGATTTCAACTTCATAGTTTGCATTCAGACAATTTTGTCCGTTCATTTCAACCTTCATTGTCATGAATTTGATCTAATAGAATTTGCTTTTTTGATCTGTTCCATCAGTAGGCTTTCTGGTTGTTTCACTCCACATCAGATTCTCTTATCAAGATGTGAAGATGGTTGAAGGTGGGAAGGCCACTCGCTGTACCAATCAAGGCAATCATTGAGTGAATCTGTTTTAGCCCTTCTGCTATGTGGTCCAGTTTCAAGTGATCTGAGAGAGTTATGGTTCCTAACTACTGAAAGCAACTACTGAGGTCATTTTCTTTGTCCAACTTTTTTTGTCAGTGCAAAAAGTAGGCATCTCTTGGTACTATTCTAATTCTCCACCATTGTCTTGGATTTTACTGCAATATTATTCTTGAACTTGGAGGAGGAAAAAACTCAAACCTCCTTGTGTTGTTCAAACAACATATTCATTGCAGCAATATGTCGCCCTATAGATGCTAGAATACTTCATAAACTTAGATATACAAACCATTTGAATCTAAAAGGACATCATCTGAAATATGAACACTTTTTCTGATAATTGTTTTTTTAGAACTACGCAGGAAGTACCACTTCAATTCACCAGCTTCACAATACAGACTCCATCTTCTAAGCTCCAAACCTCCAACACCATCCACATTTATCAGTACCACTTCTTGGCCATGTTCTGCTTCCTGCTGGTGAAAATGCCTTTCACAAAGCTGCAGCATCTCCTCTCATGGAATGTGCCTGTCCCATAGCCACTAGGTAGCTGGGCAGGGTCGTTTTCTAGAGGTGTGTTGTAAGTGCTGTTGCGAGTTCAGGGAGGTCTGCTCCTCCCTTTGTACGTGGTGTTTTTCCATCTTAATGAAATGACACGTAGCTCTCATGCGTTGTTCAAAAAATATGCAGCGCCAACCCTTTCGGTACCTCTGCTTCAAGTTCCAGCATCTCCTTGTTCTCCAGTGATCGAAGACCTGTCCAGTGCAAAAAAAAGATAGAACAAGTAGAAACTAAAATAATAATTGAGGTAAAAAACTTTGCCGATGAAACATCAGAGTTTGTGAAAGGCAGAAAGCTAGATTTGATGAGGAATAGAGTACTACGGTACTACCTGAGATGCTAATGCATTATTGACCATGTGAAATTTTATCAATTTTTCATCACAAGTGATAATAAACATTGGCCAGGAGGGTTGCTTATGGATAATTAACGAAATGGCAGTCTTCTTGGATCGTGTACTTTTTTTCTCGAACACGCAGGAGAGCTGTGCATCATTTAATTAAAGGGAGAAAAGGTCCAAAATGGACTAAGGTACAAAGCCTAAAAAGGCAGGGAAAACACACCCACTAACCACCTGCCCTGCAACAATGTTCCAGCCTCCTCCAAAGCTGAAAAGAACAGCAGGAAATACACAAGAGGCAACAGCACAAAAAACTGCAGGCAGACCCCACTCGCCACCAACACTACGCAACAAGAGTCGCCCTGACCATATTAAGGGCAGCATCTAGGCCTAAATTCTCTAGATGTTTAGCTCCAGCTTGGTTCCAGCACACCATCTCATTTATTTGAAAGAAGAGCATCAGCTAGGCCTAAATTCTCTTGGATCGTGTACTAATCAGTCTGTTTAGTTGAAAGAAGAGCAGTTATTGCTTCTTCAGGCCAACTGTGCACAACATGCACCTCAAAGGAGCATCAGATACACAGCAGTTTGAGTCATTGTCCAAAATTGTGGATAGACGTTGCACACCTTGGCAATAAAATCTCATCTGTACGTGTCATGCTAATATCTATTGTTTATACTTTGAAATATCTTCACTTTTACTCATGTTGGACGATAGCAATAGCCTCCTCAGCTATATAAATGGATCTCGTAGCCAACTATTTTACAAGCAAGGTGACCAACCAGTTGCATATGCATTTTGTGCCTACTCTACCTTTAAGGCATTCATTTATAAATGGAGTATTCTAATTTGCAGCAGCAGGCAGCGTCCTTGAAAAAGAACCTCTTTGATCAGGTTTATGTTGGCATTTTGGTCCAGTCAATAGTGTGTTTCCTGTTTGTTCAAGTGTTGCAGTATACCTACCAATATACTGTGTACCACATGAACTACTCACTTTGGAGGCTGTGCAACTCTACTCCTCAATCCTTTCTTTGTATAATTACTTTGTGTTATTTTCTGTTCAGCATTTAGCAGGGATTACAAAAGAGTCTTGTGGAAATTGTTTACATCATTTCATATTAGTTGACAGAAAGCTAAGAACCTGAAAAAATGTTGAATTAAGTGTGTCAACTTTATTTATATAGAATTTTACTAAATGTGAGTGTGGACCTTTATTAAGCAAACTGATGCTAAGGTTTTCATGGCCACATTTGTTTTTTTAATCAAATTCTGCTATCTGCCTTACTTTAATATGTGCTGTTAAAATGTTTGCTGATTTTCCATATTGTAATGACAGGGATACTTGGATGAGCAATTTTGTCAGATTGAGGACTTGCAGGATGAAGCAAGCCCTAATTTTACAGAAGAAGTTGTTTCCCTGTTCTTCAAGAACTCAACCAGGCTAATGACAAATATTGAGCAAGCTATGTAAGTGTTGGCAATGTCTTTTTTCTCAAATACGCACAGGAGAGATGCGATGTCATAAACTAGAACAACACTTTGTTATGTTTACATGTTTAGTGACATCAAGTTTTGTTGGAAATCTGACAACACTGTGCAGGGACAGGAATCCCAGAGATTTCTGTAGATGGGATGTAAACATGCAGCAATTAAAAGGAACCTGTTCTAGGTTGGTCCATCTACATAGTTGCTTCTGTCTTGTTTGAGTGCATACATCATGCATGGCTATGTGACAAAACTATTGACAATAGACTTAGGTTGTTTGAACTTGTTTGCCCTTTTAGGCAAGTTCATTATAAATGTTGGTCACCTCTTTGGTGGAGATAAATCCCACTTTCTTTAACAACTGATCCAGCTTAGGGGATGTTTGGTTTATAGGAACTAATTTTTAGTCCTCCATTTTATTCCATTTTAGTTCATAAATTTAGTTTTCGTATTTGACAATTTAGGGACTAAAATGGAGGCACTAAAAATTAGTCCCTAGAAACCAAACACCCCCTTAGATTTGAAAAACACTGCCACGTGGAGTAGAGCCTGAAAGAGAATCACAATATTTAAACTACCAAATATACTATAACGCATATGATAGTCTACAATACATAATATCTAAACTACTAAATATACTCTAATAGAGCCACATGTACCAGGTCGTTTTCATGGATTGAAAATGACAATGTTTAGGTTTTGTACTGTTGTCCTTGTTCATGTGTTACCTATACGGTTAATTCTCAAATATTGACAAATGCTCAACTAATTTATCATCAAACCTAATTGATTTTTGCCAAGAAACCAACACAGAAGACAAAACTAATCTGGATTATAAAACAGCTTCCCCCTACCTTTTATATAGCTTGGATAGGCGAAGAACCTGAACAGGTCTTTATCCCCATCTGTTACTTTTTACATTTGCCTGGACACTTAAATATTTGAAGGGCAGGCCTGGTACAGTGGTGAGAGCCTACCTCAGTGAGTCGCTAGGTCGCTGGTTCGAAGTTTCTCTCTGCATTTGCGGGAGAAGACTCGACTCAATTTATCCCTTCTCTATATCCCACTCATATGGGAGCCCCCAGTACTGGGTCTGCCCTTTGAAACGCATAGCCTGGCAAAATGGTAGGTAACGATACTTAGAAAATTTGCAACCATATTTTGCTTTGATGAGATCTGCTAACGTAGATGTGAATCCAGTTTGGTCAGTCCATCGTAAATATGTACGTCTTTACAAACTATTGGGTTCAGGCATATGCCAACGTTGTATAGTAGATATTGTGATATTACTGTCACAGCCATGTGAATGTGCGATACATAGACATTCTGACTGTGTGTTTACACCGAACGTCTTCATGGCTTTGTATGATCTGTTCATGCCTAACATAACACTACCGGTGACAGCATCGGTGCTTGCAGGATGAAGAACGAGTGCACCTCATTCAGAAATAGATGTGGAGACGAGAACGTTGAAGGGTCTCTCACTCTCTCCCTCCCAGGCTCATACTCTGTCTGTAATTTCCACTTTGATTTTTTTTTTTGGTGGGGAGGGGGAGGGGGGGAGCTCGTTTTGAATTGGTAACGTTGGGTCGTGAATCTTAAGATGACTGACTGCTGAAGCCAACTTCCCACTCCCTTGAGAAAAAAAGCATGTAAAATCGGGTTGGCTTTGGCAGTTCGGCTCTTCTTGGCTGTTGGCAGTTTCACGGGCTGGATGTCATCTCGTCTGAGCAAGACCTGTTAACCAGCCATTACTGATACGCCTGCCTTTCGTGTTCGCAGTTGTATGAGGTCCTTCCAGAACCTGAAGAGGGAGCATGGAGTCCTCAGGCAGAAGCTGGAATCCTACTTCCAGGTATTCATTCACGCCCAGCTCCATCCCTACCATTCATCGCCTTGCTAATCTCGCCTGTGTGCAGCTGCTGCGACAAGCCGGTCCTGCCGTGACTGCAACCAGGCCTAGAGGCATGTAAGGAACGGCTGTTGGCGTGCAGGGAGCAGTGCAAGGGACAGACAGCGTCATAGCGATGCTCCACTACGCCATTGTTGAGGCTAGCTGTAACGATGGGCCACGAATAAGAAGTTTGCCTATGGCCTGTGGGGGAGTTCCCTGCGGGTTTTAAAGTGTAACACCCTTCATAATCGATGCCTTAAGCTGGTGCTGCCGAGTGCCGACTAGCTAGGCCGGCATGTAAGAGCAGCCTAGACTGATGTTGATGTGGTCTGGCAGACGTCCTGTGCTGTGCCTGCCTCTGTATTTCGGTCAAATAAATAAACTAGATGGAGTTTGCATGTTTGCATCATGGGATCTCTGTTTTTTCGCACTGAATTTGTCCATTCTGTCACGCAGATTGCGATGTCCCAATGTTGTGTGATGTGCATCTGCTCAGAACTATCGGTAACCATTCCGAGTTTGAGACCGAATCGAAACTATTGGAATGTGAACCCATAACCCTAACAGGGGTTGGGTGATATATTAATAGACTGAGTGAACTGGGCCAGGCCCATTACAGAGGGGTGAGAAGGTCATTACACGAGGAAGACTCCAAACCCTAAACGGGTATTCTAACACCCCCCCGCAGTCACAACTCTATCCTGTACAGATGTTGAGACTGGATCGAAAGTCTAAAAATACACTCGACGGTAACCCCTTGGTGAAGATGTCGGCGAACTGCAGCGTGGTGGGGACGCTGAGAACCCGAACGTCACCGGCAGCGACACGTTCGCGGACGAAGTGCAGGTCGATCTCCACGTGTTTCGTGCGCTGATGCTGCACGGGGTTGGTGGAGAGGTAGACCGCGCTGACGTTGTCGCAGTAGACGAGGGTGGCACGCTGGAGGGGACTGTGGAGCTCGTGGAGGAGCTGGCGCAGCCAGGAGGCCTCTGCCACGCCGTTGGCCACGGCACGGTACTCGGCCTCAGCGCTGGAGCGAGAGACGACGGGCTGACGCTTGGCGGCCCAAGAGACGAGGTTGGCGCCCAGGAACACGGCGTAACCGGAGGTGGACCGGCGCGTGTCGGGACAGCCAGCCCAGTCAGCGTCGGTGTAGACCACGAGCTCCGACGTCGGGGATGGTCGGAGGAGGAGGCCGTAGTCGAGCGAGCCGCGGAGGTAGCGCAGAATCCGCTTGAGCGCGGTGAGATGGGGCTCCCGCGGGGTGTGCATATGCAAACACACCTGCTGGACGGCGTATGCGATGTCGGGCCTGGAGAAGGTGAGGTACTGGAGCGCGCCGGTCAGGCTCCGGTAGGACGTCGCGTCGGCGACCGGAGGCCCGTCGTCCTCAGGGAGCTTCGCCTGGGTGTCGACAGGCGTGGAGCAAGGCTTGCAGTCAGACATGCCAGCCCGCTCCAGGATGTCGATGGCGTACTGGCGCTGGTGGAGGAAGAGACCCTGAGGCCGGCGTTCGGCGGTGATGCCGAGGAAGTGGTGTAGGGGCCCCAGGTCCTTCATGGCGAATTCCCGCTGAAGGGCGACGATCGTGCGGTGAAGAAGGTCGGCGGTGGATGCCGTGAGCACAATGTCGTCGACATAGAGCAGGAGGTAGACGGTGTCGTCGCCGCGCCGGTAGATGAACAGGGACGTGTCCGACTTGGCCTCGACGAAGCCGATGGAGGCCAGGTAGGAGGCGAAGCGACTGTACCATGCCCGGGGCGCCTGCTTGAGGCCGTACAGGGACCGGTTCAGCCGGCAGACCAGATCCGGACGGTCAGCGTCGACAAAGCCGGTGGGCTGGGTGCAGTAGACAGTCTCCGTCAGAGTGCCATGGAGGAAGGCATTCTTGACGTCGAGCTGGTGGATCGCCCAGTCGCGGGAGAGGGCGAGGGAGAGGACGGCGCGAACAGTGGCGAACTTGACGACGGGGCTGAAGGTCTCGTCGTAGTCCACTCCGGGGCGCTGGGTGAAGCCCCGAAGGACCCAACGGGCCTTGTAGCGGTCGAGGGAGCCGTCCGAGGTCAGCTTGTGGCGAAATAGCCACTTGCCGGTGACCACGTTGGTGCCTGGTGGACGCGGCACCAGGTCCCAGGTGTGGTTGGCCAAGAGGGCCGCGTACTCCTCCTCCATAGCACGACGCCAATGTGGGTCGGCGAGGGCAGCGCGTACGGAGGAGGGCACAGGGGATGCGTCCGGAGGAGTGCAGGTCGTATCCGCTGCGAGGACCAGCCGGTCGACGGGGCGAAGAACGCCAGCGGCGCGCCGAGTCACCATCGGGTGGACGTGCCCGGGGTCGCGGTGGATGGCGACCGGGTGGTACACTGACGACTCGGGGCGGGCCGCCGGAACGTCGGGAGCGGCGGGTGTGACCGGCTCGCGGCGGTGGTAGACGACGGCAGGGTCGGCAAAGCGGGCCGTGCTCGTCGACGGGCCCGAGTCGGCAGGCGCCGAGGTGGCGGCATGGCTGCGACGGTGGTAGACGAGCGCGGGGTCGGCGAAGCGAGTTGGGGTCGACGGGGCCGCGCGTGGCGCAGGCGTGATCGACGGGGCCGCGCGTGGCGCAGGCGGGGTCGTCGGGGCCGCGCGTGGCGCAGGCGGGGTCGTCGGGGCCGCGCGTGGCGCAGGCGGGGTCGTCGGGGCCGCGCGGGGCGCAGGCGTGAGCGACGAGGCCGCGCGTGGCGCAGGCGGGGTCGTCGGGGCCGCGCGTGGCGTGGTAGTGGGCGCGAGTTGAGGCGTCGTGGCCGCACGAGGTACGGGTAACGGCGCAAGGCGGGGCGCCGGGGGTGGGAGGGGAACCGGATCAGACTCGAGGAGTGAGTCGAGGTCGGTGGGTGGGGTGGAGCCGGCAAGGGGAAACACATCTTCGTCGAAGACGACATGACGAGAGATGATGATGCGGTGGGAGGTGAGGTCCAGGCACCGATACCCCTTGTGGTCAGGGGAGTAGCCGAGGAATAGGCAGCGAGTGGAGCGAGGAGAAAGCTTGTTGGGGGCAGTAGCGGAAATGTTAGGGTAGCAGGCACAGCCGAACACGCGCAGGTGGTCGTAGGAAGGGGCTGTGCCGTACAGGGCAAAGTGAGGTGTAGGGTGGCTCACCGCCTTCGAGGGAAGACGGTTGAGGAGATGAGTGGCAGTATGAAGGGCCTCTGCCCAGTAGGTGGCAGGGAGAGACGCCTGAAAGAGAAGGCAGCGGATCATGTTGGTGGTGGTGCGAATCATGCGCTCGGCCCGGCCGTTCTGAGCAGAGGTGTAGGGACACGAGAGACGCAACTGGACGCCGTGAGTGAGGAAGAAAGAACGAGAGGCGTTGTTGTCGAACTCGCGGCCATTGTCGCACTGCAGGGCACGGACCGGGCGCCGAAACTGGGTGGATACCCAGGCGAAGAAGTGAGTGAGGGTGGTAAACGTGTCGGACTTCAGCCGAAGGGGGAAAGTCCAAAGGAAATGGGAGTAGTCGTCCAGAATGACCAGGTAGTATTTGTAGCCGGAGAGGCTAAGGACAGGAGACGTCCAGAGATCACAGTGGACAAGATCAAAGGCCTGGACAGCCCTGGACGTGGAAGTGGAAAAAGGAAGGCGGGAGTGACGGCCAAGCTGACAAGCATGACAGAGGTGCTCAGAGGAGCCCCGAGTATAGGATATGTTAGAGTGGCCGGCAAGCTGGGACATGACGTCAGGTCCAGGGTGCCCGAGGCGACGGTGCCAAATGGCGGAGGAGGTGGTGGTAGTAGTAAGAGCATGTGATGTGGTGGTAGTAGTAAGGGCAGGAGATGAGGCTATTCTGGTGTGGGGAGTGGTGGGCAATTGAAGGGAGTAGAGGGGGCCGGAGCTATCACAGCGAGCGAGCACAGCACGTGTGGGAAGGTGGTGTATGGTGAGACCCCAGGGGTCGAACTCCATAGAGCACTGGTTGTCACTAGTGAAGCGACGAACCGAGAGGAGGGGATGAGTCAGTCCAGGAGCAACAAGGACGTCGTTAAGGCAGAATTGTCCTGGAAGAACCGATGCACCTACTGAGGTGACCGGGAGGGTGGAACCGTTGCCAACGACGATGGAGGAAGGATGTGAGGGGTGCGGTGGATGGGAGTGGAGTAACGAACTAGTTGTGGGGGTAGTGTGGAAGGAGGCCCCGGAGTCAACCACCCAATCGGTGGAGGGAGGAGGAGGTGGTGGTGGCGAAGGTACGGTGTGAGCGGAGAGGGCTAAAGAAGGTGCCCCGATATAGGTGCTAGGGAGGGAGGGAGATGACACGGGCTCAACCGCTAGGGAGGCGATTGCAGCACACGGGAAGACTAGCGGTCCAGGCACGTGACGACCCGCCTGAGGGTGGATCTCGACGCAGTCCTGAAGAATAAGGTTCCAGACAGGATCGAAGGACACGAACAGGCCCCGGATGAGCTGGTCGTTGTGGAGGAGGGCACGCACAGTTACAGGAGCGACGGGCGAGGGAAAGCTCATGTACAGCGGGGGTGACGCCATGGAATGGGTGGGGGTGGGGACAACACTGGTAGGAGAGGCGCAGCTGCGCGAGTAGCGAGGAATTGGCCGTCCAGAAGGGCGCACGCTGCCAGTAGGAACGAGTCGGGCGGTTTGGCTGGGAGTTGGGGCCGACAGCGCCAGACGACAAGTGAAGAGGAGGTGGCAGGGAGAAGCCGGCCGGGACGGATCCGGTGGCGCTGGCGCGGAAGGAGACAGATCGGGGCAGGCGCGACGGGAGGGGGTCCGGCGGCGCGGGCGCGACAGGACGGGGCGCGCACGGCACTGACGGCTGGAGAAGACGGCACAGGTGCGCGGTCCGGTAGGAGCAGAGGGAGGCGGCCGGCGCAGACAGGAGTTGGCCAACGGCGGGTTGAAGGCCGGTGGCTGGAAGCCCCAGCGCGCCGAGAATCGCGTCCACCACGCAGTGCAGCAGCACGTCGAAGTCAGAGTGAGCCGCGCAGTCGCGGACGTGGGGGATGTTGATGCCGCCGATGATGAGCGGGAGGTCGGACTCCAGGCGGTGGAGGTCGAAGCCGTGGCCCACGCGGGACGATAGCGCGGGTGGCTTTGGCGCCGCGGGCTGGTGCTCCGCCTGGACGGTGGCCGTGGCTGCCGGGGACGGCCTCGGCCGGAGCCGCAGGGATGGCTGGGCGGATGGAGGGCAGAGCCCGCGCGGTGGGGATGGGGGAGGGAGTCCGGCGGCTGGGAAGGAGAGGGGAGAGGGGAAGCCGGCGGCTGGCGGCTGGGAGGGAGGAGGCTGGAAAAAAAAACCTAATCTGATACCATATTGGAATGTGAACCCATAACCCTAACAGGGGTTGGGTGATATATTAATAGACTGAGTGAACTGGGCCAGGCCCATTACAGAGGGGTGAGAAGGTCATTACACGAGGAAGACTCCAAACCCTAAACGGGTATTCTAACAGAAACTCGAGGTTGGTGTTGTGATGGGTGCAATCAAACACCTGTTTGATGGACATTACTGAGCTTATAACCAGAACATGATGCAAACATAACAAAGCTTTTTTTGATAAGGGCCACTTAACAAGTTCAAGCACATAGAAATGTATTTTCCAAGTTCCTTGATCTAAATGGTATTCATTGACAAGTTTAGATGGCACACATGTATTTTACTCTATTCAGAACTTATTTCTCATAAAGGGGTGTGATTTAGCAAAACATAAGAGGAGACTTGAAAGCAATATTCTTTTTCACTCAATTTTAGTTCCCACTGATCTAAGTTCATGCTCAGCAAAGCGTCAATATGGTAGTATAAAACAATATTATATACTATAGACTGCATTTGTTTACATGGTGGAGTTTGAAATAGGGTGAATAGAAAGGTTGTTGGAGACAACCTTAACAAATCCCAAATATATGCTTAATTTTGGGAGGGGACGCCGCCTACTGTTGTTGTATTGTCTAACATTGCAACCACTTGCCACTCAGTATTAGGCCTAAAAAAACTCAAACTCGCCGGCTTGGGCTCGTAGCGGCTTGGCTCGACGCTCAAAATAAACTCGAGCGGAGCCTGTTTTTGTGGGCCGAGAAAAGAACGAGTCATCTCGACTCGACTCGGTTCAACGCTTAGAACGGGCCTGAGCCGAGGCTGTTTTGTGGCTCGAAAAAAGAGCGAGTTGGCTCGTGGCTTGACCCAACAATAATTTATTACATAAAATCCAAATTACCATATAGGGTGTGTTTGCAGACATGGCTCAGCGGTCGGGCTGCGCTCTCGGGATGCAACTCCCGTGTTTGTGTTGCCTGGCCAGCTTGGGAGCCTGGCTCTACGCGTGCAAAACTGGATTCTCAGCCTGGCTCCACAGAAACGAGTTCAAGGTCTGTTTACTGGGGGCCGGGCTGCTCGTGGCGTAAGAATAAATGATTTTAGGTAGTTCTGACCTCTTAGCCTAGCTGCCTACTGGTTGGCAAACTAGCAAACATCAGCTCGCCTAGACCGTATAAGTGCACAAACAAGGTGAATTGGCAGTAGCTAGGACAGGCTAGTCTCAGACTAGACCAGTTGGACGGACCGAGGTGGCCAAGTACAGGGTCACAAACACGACCATAGTGTTAGTTTATCATATTTGAGATTACTGTATAAAATTATTTTCTTTTCTATATTATATTAGTAATATATTTATTTTTGTAATTGAAAGTATGTTACTTAAAATATTTTGACATTTTATAATATAATTTTGAGGTCGAGTTCACACTTATGCCCAGGCTCGTTGGCTCGACGAGTCGACTTGTGAGCCAAGCCGAGCCTGCCTTTTAGGCTCGCTCGACTCAACTTGCTGCCATCCCTACTCAATACTATGATATGATTTTGTTTGTTTTGGCTTCTGGTCAGATTCTAGCCATTAGAATATACTTCTGCCAGCCAAACACTTTGCTTCTCAGTCCGTTTCTGTGAAAACTGTTTCTTTAAAAATCGTCTAAATCAACCTGAATGCAAAAATCGTCGAGTTGTCATGACGTAAGAAATTTGTCGTTTTAAAACCCTAAATTGACCCATTTATCTTATTCCGCACGCAAACGTCGCGATATCCAGATTATTGTGACAACTAGATTATCAAAACACTGAGATCGTCAAGCTATTCATGAAAAAAGTTGTCCCAAACAGCACATAGTTTTTCAGACAGAGAACAACCAAAGCCTGCACCTTAGGCCCTATCTGGGAACACAATTTTTTTTTAAAAATATGGTAGTATACTTTACTCGTGTCATTACTGTAGTTTAAAATATTTTAGTTTTCGAATACTACAATATACAATACATCAAGTTGTTTGAGGAAAACTTTGGTTGAGACCAATTGGCTAGAGTGGGACTGAGCATCAACGCTCTCTTTACACAAAAAAACTTTGGTTGGGACTAAAATTTCCAAAACTACAAAACAAGTGCAGTATTAAAAATACTATAATTTAGTATATAGAGATTTCAGATGAGTTTTAAACACCAAAAATATATAATACTACATTATTACTCAATACCTTCAATACTGCAAAAAATACTTTGTTCCCAAATACCCTAAGACAACCTTCATGAAGCGTGAGGCGATTTGGCTCAGCATGGCCGTCGGCCGGCTTCATTCGAAATGGAAAGAACAAGTTAACAAGCTGCCACCGGTAGGCGAGGTGGGAGTGCCGAACGTGCCGGGCTGCCGGCCACCAAATGGCCCCCACGTCTCTGCCACCGAGGAAAAATACCGAGGATACATAAAATATTATGATTAAGGGTCTCTTGATGAATCTGTAAGAGGTCAAGTGAAAAAATTCAAAAGACTTCACAATTTATATTTATATTATCTCTTAATTATATTTATGATAACACTCAGAGTTATATCATAGAGACTTTAGTTATATTTTATATTTGAAAAATCGATCTAAAGACTAAGGTTTACATGTCCTTAGAGCATGTATAACTATTAAATGAATGGTCTTTGAGAGGTCTTTAGAGGTTAAGTGAGAAAAAAATCAAGAGACGGTTATTCACGACCTTTGATGCATATTGTTTTTTAACTGTATCAATGATATAAGAGCTCGAAGTTGTATCATGTAATCTTTTAGCTGTCTTTTGTACCTAAAAAACCGTTCTAAGGGTTCTAGGGGGGTGTTTGGTTAGAGCGACTAAAGATTAGTCTCTAGTTTTTAGTCCCATTTAGTCCCTTTTTTACCAAACACTAGGACTAAAATATGGACTAAAATGATTTAGTCTTTAGTCCTTCACATAGGTGCTAAAAGAGACTAAAAGCCCACATATGAGTGTATTCCAATAGCATTTGAGTCTATTTAGTCCCTAGAACCAAACAAGTAGGGACTAAAGTTTAGTCCTAGAACTAAAGTTTAGTCCTAAGACTAATTGAAACCAAACATGGCTTAGGATGTACATGTTCTTAGGCAGGTGACTGCCAAAGCGTCACGAGCGCAAGTTGTGTGGATGTCGGTGTCGTCGTATACTGTAAGTATGGTTCGACTGGTTAGATTGTCTCTAAGACCGTCTCTAACAGTTCACTCATATGTTTATCCAAAACACTGTTTTGCGCCGTAGATTGCACTGTTTACTGAGTAAAAGTTTGAAATGGACAATGAAGATAGTTAAGCAAGATAGGCTAACAATTTTAATTATCTACATTTTATTTCAAGCTTTACTCAAACGATGAAGTTTACAGTATAAATATTGTAAGATAATATTTTGCACGACTAATAATAATGTGTTGACTTTGTTACCGTAACTCATCCCATACGAAGTTACGAACAACGTTGGAGTGTACTCAAGCATCTACCCATTCTGGGTATGATACCGCATCATTGCAGTAATCATCTGAAGGCGTTCACTTCACGATGATAGAGATTCTACTTGATGACATACTGATTATGAAACTCAAACCTACTTCGTTGAAGCATAGTATTCACGAGTTTATTTTGTTAACCGCGTTTTTTCTTGCAAAAACCAATAGAATTAAATCTAACCCGATTTTTCGAGGAAAAGAAAACAGAGTGGAGAAAAATAAAGAACGGCGTCGCTCTTGCGGCCCCTACTAGAGATAGCCAGATGGGCCGGGTTAGTCGGGCCGGCCCGAGGCCCGGCACGATTTGGCGTGCCTGAGCCCGGCACGGCACGATAGGATTCGGTCTAGTGCCGGCCCGGCACGGCCCGTTTAAAACGGAAAGCCCGATAGGCCCGACTAGCTATTCCTACTTCCTAAGACCCGAAGTTCGTAACCCTAACCCTAACCCCAGTCGCGCACTCGTCTCGTTCTCTCCGTCTCCGCTGTCCGCTCCGCCCTCGCCCAGTCGCCGCCTCGCCCCGTCGGTTCCCTCGTGGGTGCTCGCCTCCCCGGCCGTCGGTTCCCTCGCGGTGCCCGCCTCGGTTCCCTCGCGGTGCTCGCACCCGGTTCCCCGTCGACCGTCGCCTCGCACCCAGTTCCGTCGACGTCGAGGCGTCGGCCGTCGCGCGCCGTGCTTCCTAGAATCCTGGATGCCCCGTCCTCGGCACGTCGCCGGTAACAGAATCTTGTATCCCCATTCCCTAGCGCTTCCCCCTCTGCTATGGACTCCGGTGTACTAGATCTGTGGATCTGCCTCTCCTCTGTCTTATCCATCACCGATGGTCTGCAGATCTGGTAAGGTAAAGCTTCACACACACCTCCTCTCCCTATTTGGCCATCTATATCGTGCGCTTGTGCTCATAGTCTCTCTGTTCTTCTATCTGGCTCTATCTCTGTGTCTCTGGATCTGCTGTCGCTGGATCTTCTCTATCGCCGACGGAACTGGTGCTCCGGCCTAATCGGCTAAGGTATGAACTCGCTAAACCCTAATCCCCCTCTGTTTTTGCTTCTTTAACCCTAACCCCCCCTAATCCCCCTATGTCTTTGCTTCTTTGCAGGTCGAGGTTGTGGCCGTGAGGGACCAGGTGCCGGCGATGGAGCATAGGTATGATCCTACCTCCATTAATCATGATTTGGTGTTGATGGGTCAAACCCCAGACGATGTGGACGACGTGCACGATGGTTTGGAGGATCTCTTTGGTTCCACTGCCCCTACCCCTAACCACGAGGCGAGTCGAGCACCACGAGGGAACCGACGGCCGGCGAGGCGAGCACCCACGAGGGAACCGACGGGGCGAGGCGGTGAAAGGGAATTAGGCTTACACCTATTTCCTAAATGATTTTGGTGGTTGAATTGCCCAACACAAATAAATTGGACTAACTAGTTTGCTCTAGTGTATAAGTTATACAGGTGCCAAAGGTTCACACTTAGCCAATAAAAAGACCAAGAATTGAGTTCAACAAAGAGAGCAAGGGATAACCGAAGCCACCTCTGGTCTGGCGCACCGGACTGTCCGGTGTGCCACCGGACAGTGTCCGGTGCACCAGGGGACTTCACGCTGAACTCTTCACCTTCGGGAATATCCAGAGCCGCTTCGCTATAATTCACCGGACTGTCCGGTGCCCCAAGGAAGTACGACTCTGAAACTCGCCAGCTTCGGGAATTTGCTCCGCTATAATTCACCAGACATGTCCGGTGTACACCGGACTGTCCGGTGAGCCAGCGAGGCAACGACTACTTCGCGCCAACGGTCACCTGCAGAAGCATTAAATGCGCGCCAGAGCGCGCAGAAGTCAGGCACGCGCAAAGTGGCGCACCGGACACTCTACAGTGCATGTCTGGTGTGCCACCGGACATCCAGGCGGGCCCAGCAGTCAGAGCTCCAACGGTCGGAACCCAACGGCCTTGGTAACGTGGCTGGCGCACCGGACATGTCCGGTGCACCATGCGACAGACAGCCCCACCAAACGGCTAGTTTGGTGGTTGGGGCTATAAATACCCCCAACTACCCCACATTCAAGTCATCCAAGTTTTCCTACTTCAACTACTTACAAGAGCTCTAGCATTCAATTCTAGACACACCCAAGTGATCAAATCCTCTCCAAACTCCACACAACGCCCTAGTGATTAGAGAGAGAGAGATTTGCTTGTGTTCTTTCGAGCTCTTGCGCTTGGATTGCTTTCTTCTTTCTTGATTCTTTATTGCGATCAAACTCACTTGTAATTGAGGCAAGAGACACCAATCTTGTGGTGATCCTTGTGGGAACTTTGTGTTCCAAGTGATTGAGAAGAAAAGCTCACTCGGTCCGAGGGACCGTTTGAGAGAGGGAAAGGGTTGAAAGAGACCCGGTCTTTGTGACCACCTCAACGGGGAGTAGGTTTGCAAGAACCGAACCTCGGTAAAACAAATCCACGTGTCTCACTCCTTATTCGCTTGCGATTTGTTTTGCACCCTCTCTCGTGGACTCGATTTTATTTCTAACGCTAACCCGGCTTGTAGTTGTGATCATTTTTGAGAATTTCAGTTTCGCCCTATTCACCCCCCCTCTAGGCGACTTTCAATTGGTATCAGAGCCCGGTGCTTCATTAGAGCTTAACCGCTCGAAGTGATGTCGGGAGAACTCGCCAAGAAGGAGATGGAGACCGGCGACAAGCCCGCTACAAGCCACGGGAAGGCTTCATCGGAAGAGTCCCGCAACAAGGAGAAGAAGAAAGAAAAGAAGAAGGAAAAGAAGACTTCTTCTCACAAGTCGCATCGGAGTGGCGACAAAATAAAGAAGATGAGGAAGGTGGTCTACTATGAGACCGACACTTCATCACCTTCTACCTCCGGCTCCGACGCGCCCTCCATAACTTCTAAGCGCCATGAGCGCAAGAAGTTTAGTAAGATCCCCTTACATTATCCTCGTACTTCTAGACATACTCCATTACTTTCCGTTCCATTAGGCAAACCGCCAACCTTTGACGGTGAAGATTATGCTAGGTGGAGTGATTTAATGAAATTTCATCTAACCTCACTCCACAAAAGTATATGGAATGTTGTTGAGTTTGGAGCACAGGTACCATCCATAGGAGATGAGGATTATGATGAGGACGAGGTGGCCCAAATCGAGCACTTCAACTCCCAAGCCACAACAATACTCCTCGCCTCTCTAAGTAGGGAGGAGTACAACAAGGTGCAAGGATTAAAGAGCGCCAAAGAAGTTTGGGACGTGCTCAAGACCGCGCACGAGGGTGATGAACTCACCAAAATCACCAAGCGGGAAACGATCGAGGGGGAGCTCGGTCGCTTCCGTCTACGCCAAGGGGAGGAGCCACAAGACATGTACAACCGGCTCAAAACCTTGGTGAATCAAGTGCGCAACCTCGGGAGCAAAAGGTGGGATGACCACGAGGTGGTTAAGGTTATTCTAAGATCTCTTATTTTCCTTAACCCTACTCAAGTACAATTAATTCGTGGTAATCCAAGATATACACTGATGACTCCCGAGAAAGTAATCGGAAATTTTGTGAGCTTTGAATTTATAATTAAGGGCTCACGAAAGATCAACGAACTTGACGGCCCCTCCACGTCCGAAACACAACCGGTCGCATTTAAGGCGACAGAAGAGAAGGAGGAATTTACACCAAGTAGACAACCAATCGACGCCTCCAAGCTCGACAACGAGGAAATGGCGCTCGTCATCAAAAGCTTTCGCCAAATCCTCAAGCAAAGGAGGGGGAAAGATTACAAGCCTCGCTCCAAGAAGGTTTGCTACAAGTGTGGTAAGCCCGGCCACTTTATTGCAAAATGTCCTATTTCTAGTGACAGTGACAGGGGCGATGACAAGAAGGGGAGAAAAAAGGAGAAGAAGAGATACTACAAGAAGGGCGGCGATGCCCATGTTTATCGGGAGTGGGACTCCGACGAAAGCTCTAGCGACTCCTCCGACGACGAGGACGCCGCCAACATCGCCGTCACCAAGGGACTTCTCTTCCCCAACGTCGGCCACAAGTGCCTCATGGCAAAGGAACGGCAAAAAGAAGAAGGTTAAATCTAAATCCTCCACTAGATATGAATCTTCTAGTGATGAAAATGCTAGTGATGAGGAAGATAACTTGCGTACTCTTTTTGCCAACTTAAACATGCAACAAAAGGAGAAATTAAATGAATTAATTAGTGCCATCCATGAGAAGGATGATCTCTTGGACTCCCAAGAGGACTTTCTTATTAAAGAAAATAAGAAGCATGTTAAGGTCAAAAATGCTTACGCTCTAGAAGTAGAAAAATGTGAAAAACTTTCTAGTGAGCTAAGCTCTTGCCATGAAACTATTGACAACCTTAGAAATAAAAATGCCAATTTGTTAACTAAGGTTGATTCTATTGCTTGTAATGTTTCAATTCCAAATCTTAGAAATAATAATGATGATATGCTTGCTAAGATTGAAGAATTAAACATTTCTCTTGCTAGCCTTAGAAATGAAAATGAAAAATTGCTTGCTAAGGCTAAAGATTTTGATGTTTGCAATGCTACTATTTCCGATCTTAGAGATAAAAATGATATATTGCGTTCTAAGATTGTTGAACTAAAATCTTGCAAACCATCTACATCTACCATTGAGCACACTACTATTTGCACTAGATGTAGAGATGCTAACATTGATGCTATACATGATCACATGGCTTTAATTAAACAACAAAATGACCATATAGCAAAATTAGATGCTAAAATTGCCGAGCATAACTTAGAAAATGAAAAATTTAAATTTGCTAGAAGTATGCTCTATAATGGGAGACGCCCTGGCATCAAGGATGGCATTGGCTTCCAACAGGGAGGCAATGTTAAACTTAGTGCCCCCCTAAGAAATTATCCAACTTTGTTAAGTGCAAGGCTCCCATGCCTCAGGATAATGAGGGTTACATTTTATACCCTGCCGGTTATCCTGAGGACAAAATTAAAAGAATTCATTCTAGGAAGTCTCACTTTGGCCCTAACCATACTTTCATGTATAAGGGTGAGACATCTAGCTCTAGGCAACCAACCCATGCTAAGTTGCCTGAAAGGAAAATTCATAATGCATCAAATGAACATAATTTTTCATTTAAAACCTTTGATGCATCTTATGTTCTAACTAACAAATCCGGCAAGGTAGTTGCCAAATATGTTGGGGGCAAGCACAAGGGGTCAAAGACTTGTGTTTGGGTACCTAAAGTTCTTGTGTCTAATGCCAAAGGACCCAAAACCATTTGGGTACCTAAAGTCAAGAACTAAACTTGTTTTGTAGGTTTATGCATCCGGGGGCTCAAGTTGGATTATCGACAGCGGGTGCACAAACCACATGACAGGGGAGAAGAAAATGTTCTCCTATGAGAAAAACCAAGATCCCCAACGAGCTATCACATTCGGGGATGGAAATCAAGGTTTGGTCAAAGGATTGGGTAAAATTGCTATATCTCCTGACCATTCTATTTCCAATGTTTTTCTTGTAGATTCTTTAGATTACAATTTGCTTTCTGTATCTCAATTATGTCAAATGGGCTACAACTGTCTATTCACTGATGTAGGTGTCACTGTCTTTAGAAGAAGTGATGATTCAATAGCATTTAAGGGAGTGTTAGAGGGTCAGCTATACTTGGTAGATTTTGATATAGCTGAACTCGACACTTGCTTAATTGCTAAGACTAACATGGACTGGCTCTGGCACCGCCGACTAGCACATGTTGGGATGAAGAATCTTCACAAGCTTCTAAAGGGAGAGCACATTTTAGGATTAACAAATGTTCATTTGAGAAAGTTAGGATTTGTAGCGCATGCCAAGCAGGGAAGCAAGTTGGTGCTCACCATCCACATAAAAACATCATGACGACTGACAGGCCACTAGAGCTCCTACACATGGATCTATTCAGCCCGATAGCTTACATAAGCATCGGCGGGAGTAAGTACTGTCTAGTTATTGTGGATGATTATTCTCGCTTCACTTGGGTGTTCTTTTTGCAGGAAAAATCTCATACCCAAGAAACCTTAAAGGGATTCTTGAGACGAGCTCAAAATGAGTTCGGCTTGAGGATCAAGAAAATTAGAAGCGACAATGGGACGGAGTTCAAGAACTCTCAAATTGAAGGCTTCCTTGAGGAGGAGGGCATCAAGCATGAGTTCTCTTCTCCCTACACGCCACAACAAAATGGTGTAGTGGAGAGGAAGAATAGAACTCTATTGGACATGGCAAGAACCATGCTTGATGAATACAAGACTTCGGATCGGTTTTGGGCCGAGGCGGTCAACACCGCCTGCTACGCCATCAACCAGTTATATCTACACCGAATCCTCAAGAAGACATCTTATGAACTCCTAACCGATAAAAGCCCAACATTTCATATTTTAGAGTCTTTGGTAGCAAATGCTTTATACTTATTAAAAGAGGTAGAAAATCTAAATTTGCTCCTAAGACTGTAGAAGGCTTTTTACTAGGATATGATTCAAACACAAGGGCATATAGAGTCTTTAACAAGTCCTCTGTACAAGTTGAAGTTTCTTGTGACGTTGTGTTTGATGAGACTAATGGCTCTCAAGTAGAGCAAGTTGATCTTGATGAGATAGGTATTGAAGAGGCACCGTGCATCGCGCTAAGGAACATGTCCATTGGGGATGTGTGTCCTAAGGAATCCGAACAGCCTCCAAATGCACAAGATCAACCATCCTCCTCCACGCAAGCATCTCCACCAACTCAAAATGAGGATGAGGCTCAAGTTGATGAAGGAGACGATCAAGCAAATGAGCCACCTCAAGATGACGACAATGATCAAGGGGGAGATGCAAATGAGCAAGACAAGGAGGATGAAGAACCAAGGCCGCCACACCCAACACCAAGCAGTCCAACGAGATCACCCCGTCGACACCATCCTCGACGACATTCATAAGGGGGTAACCACTAGATCTCGTGTTGCACATTTTTGTGAGCATTACTCTTTTGTTTCCTCTATTGAGCCACACAGGGTAGAGGAAGCACTACAAGATTCGGATTGGGTGGTGGCGATGCAAGAGTTGCTCAACAACTTCACTAGGAATGAGGTATGGCATCTAGTTCCACGTCCTAATCAAAATGTTGTAGGAACCAAATGGGTCTTCCGCAACAAGCAAGATGAGCATGGTGTGGTGACAAGGAACAAAGCCCGACTTGTGGCCAAAGGATACTCCCAAGTTGAAGGTTTGGATTTCGGTGAAACCTATGCACCCGTAGCTAGGCTTGAGTCAATTCGCATATATATTATTAGCCTATGCTACTTACCATGGCTTCAAGCTTTATCAAATGGACGTGAAGAGTGCCTTCCTCAATGGACCAATCAAGGAAGAGGTCTATGTTGAGCAACCTCCCGACTTTGAAGATAGTGAGTACCCTAACCATGTGTATAAGCTCTCTAAGGCGCTTTATGGGCTCAAGCAAGCCCCAAGAGCATGGTATGAATGCCTTAGAGATTTCCTTATTTCAAATGGATTCAAAGTCGGAAAGGCCGACCCTACACTCTTTACCAAAACACTTGAAAATGACTTGTTTGTATGCCAAATTTATGTTTATGATATTATATTTGGGTCTACTAACGAGTCTACATGTGAAGAATTTAGTAGGATCATGACACAAAAATTCGAGATGTCTATGATGGGGGAGTTGAAGTATTTCTTAGGATTTCAAGTAAAGCAACTCCAAGAGGGCACCTTCCTAAGCCAAACGAAGTACACTCAAGATATTCTAAGCAAGTTTGGGATGAAGGATGCCAAGCCCATCAAGACACCCATGGGAACCAATGGGCATCTCGACCTCGACGAGGGAGGTAAATCCGTCGATCAAAAGGTATACCGGTCGATGATTGGGTCTTTACTCTACTTATGTGCATCTCGACCGGATATTATGCTTTTCGTATGCATGTGTGCAAGATTCCAAGCCGACCCTAAGGAAGCTCACCTTATGGCCGTAAAACGAATCTTGAGATACTTAGTTTATACTCCTAAGTTTGGGATTTGGTATCCTAGGGGATCCACATTTGATTTACTTGGTTATTCCGATGCCGATTGGGCGGGTTGTAAAATCAATAGAAAGAGCACATCAGGGACTTGCCAGTTCTTGGGAAGATCCTTGGTGTCTTGGGCTTCAAAGAAGCAAAATTCCGTAGCTCTTTCTACCGCCGAAGCCGAGTACATTGCCGCAGGCCATTGTTGCGCGCAACTACTTTGGATGAGGCAAACCCTTAGGGACTATGGTTACAAATTAACCAAAGTTCCTCTTCTATGTGATAATGAGAGTGCAATCCGCATGGCGGATAATCCCGTTGAGCATAGCCGCACTAAACACATAGCCATTCGGTATCACTTTTTAAGGATCACCAACAAAAGGGAGATATCGAGATTTCATACATTAATACTAAAGATCAATTAGCCGATATCTTTATCAAGCCACTTGATGAACAAACTTTTAACAAACTTAGGCATGAGCTAAATATCCTTGATTCTAGGAACTTTTTTTGTTGATTTGCACACATAGCTCATTTATATACCTTTGATCATGTATCTTTCATATGCTATGACTAATGTGTTTTCAAGTCTATTTCAAACCAAGTCATAGGTGTATTGAAAGGAAATTGAAGTCTTCAGCGAAGACAAAGGCTTCCACTCCGCAACTCATCCTTCGCCATCACTCCGAGCAACACTCCGTCTTTGGTATAATCTTCACTCATTTATTTATGACCAAAGGGGGAGAAAGTATTTCTAAGGGCTCTAATGACTCCGTTTTTGGCGATTCATGCCAAAGGGGGAGAGAGTATTAGCCCAAAGCAAAAGGACCGCACCACCACCTAATTTTAAAAGAGTTTTTCAATTGGTATGATTCTCAATTGATAAATTTCAAATTGGTATCTTATTGTGTTCAAAAGGGGAGAAAAGTAGTATTTCAAAATTGATATATCAAAACCCTCTTTAACACTAAGAGGAGAATTTCATTTAGAGGGAGTTTTGTTTAGTCAAAGGAAAAGCATTTGAAACAGGGGGGAGAAAATTTCAAATCTTGAAAATGCTTCGCAAAATCCTATTCATTTACCTTTGACTTTTTGCAAAAGAACTTTGAAGAGGATTTACAAAAGAATTTGCAAAAACAAAACATGTGGTGCAAGCGTGGTCCAAAATGTCAAAAATTGAAGAAAACAATCCATGCATATCTTATAAGTATTTATATTGGCTCAATTCAAAGCAACCTTTGCACTTACATTATGCAAGCTAGTTCAATTATGCACTTCTATATTTGCTTTGGTTTGTGTTGGCATCAATCACCAAAAAGGGGAGATTGAAAGGGAATTAGGCTTACACCTATTTCCTAAATGATTTTGGTGGTTGAATTACCCAACACAAATAAATTGGACTAACTAGTTTGCTCTAGTGTATAAGTTATACAGGTGCCAAAGGTTCACACTTAGCCAATAAAAAGACCAAGAATTGGGTTCAACAAAGAGAGCAAGGGATAACCGAAGGCACCTCTGGTCTGGCGCACCGGACTGTCCGGTGTGCCACCGGACAGTGTCCGGTGCACCACCGGACAGTGTCCGGTGCATCAGGGGACTTCACGCTGAACTCTTCACCTTCGGGAATATCCAGAGCCGCTTCGCTATAATTCACCGGACTGTCCGGTGCCCCAAGGAAGTACGACTCTGAAACTCGCCAGCTTCGGGAATTTGCTCCGCTATAATTCACCGGACATGTCCGGTGTACACCGGACTGTCCGGTGAGCCAGCGGGGCAACGACTACTTCGCGCCAACGGTCACCTGCAGAAGCATTAAATGCGCGCCAGAGCGCGCAGAAGTCAGGCACGCGCGAAGTGGCGCACCGGACACTCTATAGTGCATGTCCGGTGTGCCACCGGACATCCAGGCGGGCCCAGCAGTCAGAGCTCCAACAGTCGGAACCCAACGGCCTTGGTGACGTGGCTGGCGCACCGGACATGTCCGGTGTGCACCGGACTGTCCGGTGCACCATGCGACAGACAGCCCCACCAAACGACTAGTTTGGTGGTTGGGGCTATAAATACCCCCAACTACCCCCCATTCAAGTCATCCAAGTTTTCCTACTTCAACTACTTACAAGAGCTCTAGCATTCAATTCTAGACACACCCAAGTGATCAAATCCTCTCCAAACTCCACACAACGCCCTAGTGATTCGAGAGAGAGATTTGCTTGTGTTCTTTCGAGCTCTTGCGCTTGGATTGTTTTCTTCTTTCTTGATTCTTTATTGCGATCAAACTCACTTGTAATTGAGGCAAGAGACACCAATCTTGTGGTGATCCTTGTGGGAACTTTGTGTTCCAAGTGATTGAGAAGAAAAACTCACTCGGTCCGAGGGACCGTTTGAGAGAGGGAAAGGGTTGAAAGAGACCTGGTCTTTGTGACCACCTCAACGGGGAGTAGGTTTGCAAGAACCGAACCTCGGTAAAACAAATCCACGTGTCTCACTCCTTATTCGCTTGCGATTTGTTTTGCACCGTCTCTCGCGGACTCGATTTTATTTCTAACGCTAACCCGGCTTGTAGTTGTGATTATTTCTGAGAATTTCAGTTTCGCCCTATTCACCCCCTCTAGGCGACTTTCAGGCGGCGACTGGGCGATGGCGGAGCGGATAGCGGAGACGGAGAGAACGAGACGAGTGCGCGACTGGGGTTAGGGTTAGGGTTACGGACTTCGGGTCTTAGGAAGTAGGAATAGCTAGTCGGGCCTATCGGGCTTTCCGTTTTAAACGGGCCGTGCCGGGCCGGCACGACGTGCCTTGGTCGCGGCCTAAGCCCGGCACGGGCGTAGTGCCGGGCCGGCACTAGCCCGAATCCCATCGTACCGTGCCGGGCTCAGGCACGCCAAATCGTGCCGGGCCTGGGGCCGGCCCATCTGGCCATCTCTACTACTAGCTAACTGTAACAGTAACGGGGGCGCGAGTTCAGGAAGAGCGAGTCAACTCATCTCGAGGCAGTTCCGCTGCCGGAAGCCCGCAATTCAACACGCGAAGCTAAAAAAGAAAAAAACAATTCGAAACCCCCGACCTACGCGAGGACAAAACAGCAAAACCAAAGCGCTCAGCCGCTCGCGAGGAGCGAAAGGCGAGCGCGCAGCCGGGCGCCCGTGGCGGAGGCGAAACCCCCGCCGCCGCATCGCCCTGAGACCCTCCGGTTCGGCCCGGGCCGAGCTCGAGCCCGCGCAATCTCGCCGCCGGCGGGCTTGATCTGATCCAAGGCCACCGCGCGCCGGCGCGGGCGGCGAGGAATGGGGAGCGTGGACGGCCGCGGGGTCGAGGGGATCCACGAAGGTGAGCCGTGTGCTGATCTGGACTCACTCGGGTTGTGGAATTCCAGCCAGGCAGCTCAAATGTTTGTTTGGGTTAGGGAGTCTTCTTGTGGTTTTGATCACCAATGTGAAGCTCTTGCTTTTTGTTTATTGAGCTGGATTTTTAGCCTGACGGTCTCATTGCCTGGATCTCGGTGTTTGGTTGCACCATTGGTGTGTATGGCTGTCATTAGCTGTTGTGCTTCTGTTTGTGTTTGGAGCTGTCGAGCAGGAGAGTGGAGCTCAGAGTTGCCATTTCCTCGTCTCTCTCTCCTTTTTTTTGTCATATTTACTTCACACGGTGCTGTAAAATAATTGCAGCTAATCGGCGCGCGCAGTTGATTGGATGGATGAATGCCTTACTCCCGGAATTCAGTTTGCCTCCGGATTCATCGAGTGAAGAGCTGCGAGAGCTGCTCAGTGACGGCGTGGTCCTGTGCCGTCTTGTGAACACACTCATCCCGGGGGTTCTTGAGGCAAGCCTTTTTTTTTCTTGTATAATATGTGTTGCTTTTGTTTCCTGTTGCGCTGAGGAGATGTTGATATTTGTACTTTGAGTTTGGTCATTTTTGTTCAGGGATCCTGGGAGGGTTATGCACCGTCAGATCAGAGGTTAGGCAACGTGAAGAAATTCCTCTCGGTGGTCTCTGATATGGGGCTGCCAGGCTTCAGTTTGAAAGATCTTGATGAGGTGAGGGTTCCATTATCAGTTGTCACACACACAAAAGTTGGTATGCACGCCAGAACTCTGGATTGTCATACTTTTGAAGCTCAACTATTATTGCATGGATGCTGTTTTTGATGCAGTATTTCTTAGTAGGGTGCCTAGCGTTGTCAGTCATGTTTCCAGTCAGCTATGTACAGACAAGTATAAGTTCGCAATGTACATCTATATGTGATTCCTTTCTCTTTTTTGTGATAAATATGTTCTTGGTATCATTGCAATGTGCAGCTATGATTGAACTGCAGAAATAATGTAAAGATCTGGTTCCACAGTAAATGTACTTGATTTTGTTAGTTCCTCTTGTCCTATGCTGCTTGCTTTCACGGAGGAGGCCTTCAACAATCAACTATAAATGTGATGGACTGATGCTTTAAATCCTATGTCACAACATAGCTATACAACCTTGTAACATGCCATTTCATTCGAATGTTTTTATGTTCCTTGGGCTCACAAGCATGGGGACATGGACTAAAATTCCACTCTTTATCTACCTGTGTACTATAATATGGGGAGTACTCTTAGATGTGACATACTATTATTCCTTAGTTCTTGCGCTCCTGATTGTCACATCCTGTTAACTTGTAGCTTGATGATTACAGGGATTAATGTCTTCTGTAGTGGAATGTCTCTTGGTTTTGAGGGGCAGTGTGGATCCTAGATTAGGTGATGATATTCCACCAGATGTTACCAGAACTCCTTTGAGAAAACAATGGGGAGTTCAGGAAATGGACAAGCCTCAAGTTCCCGCTGCAGCACTAGGGAAAAGATCCCCTGCAGAGGACATGAGAAACGGCGTTGCAGATTCCAAAACCCATCAGAAAACTTCTGTCTTTTCTGGTAGATTTATTTCACACACAAGCTTTCACGAACCATCCAGAAATGACTTATGAGATATTCAGATTTGGGTTACACCTTAGATTGGTTTAGTTTGTTACGAATTGCAAACATAATACTCATTATTATTTTAACCTCGTTTTCAAGCTGCTCGACCACAATATTATAATGTTTCCCACTTTGTATAGTGCCATCCATTGCGTCAGGTGCAGATTTCATATCTGTTTAATCTATGGGAGATTGTTATATATCCTGCAGGACAAAAGGTTCGTGAAGTTTTCCAATTAAAACGCGGATCATATTCAGATCTTACTGCTGCCAAGATTTCAGAGATGATGCACTCTAATAGCTTAGATGTAAGTTCTTCAAGGATATTGCCTAAAGTTGTTGAATTATGCTACACTGCTCTTTGATGTCCATGTTGTAACATTAGTAATATTCTCGCAGAATGCACCGACACAGTCGCTTATTAGTGTTGTTAATGGTATTTTGGATGAAAGCATAGAAAGGAAAAAGGGAGAAATACCACATGTATGTGTTCATTTTGAACTACATTACTATCTTTCCATTTGTGATTTTTTACAACGGTGCTTAAGTTTGACTGTCTCATCTCAGCGTGTAGTTTACTTACTGCGGAAAGTCGTTCAAGAGATTGAGCACCGTCTCTGTATTCAAGCAGAGCACATAAGAAGTGTAAGATAATCTGCTTAAAACATGAATTTTCCTTTTGGGCACACAAATTTACAATGAATCAGATACAATATACTGCAGCAAAATGTTACCATCAAGACAAGAGAACAAAAGTACTGTTCAAAAATTAAAGCACTTGAAATGTTGGTAAATGGCACAAATGAAGAAAACCAGGTAACAATTCATTTGGTTGATTAGTCAGACAAATTATGTGTGTTTAAAAGTTTTTATGTTGTTTAATATTGACTTGTAGTTTCTCTCTTCAGATGGCAATAAACAGGCTTCAGATAGTCAAGGTTTGATCCTCATCCAATAGATTATAATTCCCTGTGTTTTGATACTTTTCTCTTTATTCCATGTATTATGTATGCTTCAGTTATAACATAAAGATCTTCAAATTGTCAAGTACATAATATCTGGTGTGATAAAAAGAATAGGTCAATAAATACCACTGTTTTACTTAAACCACTTGTACTGTTAGTAGAACATATGATAGCAGATATAGTAATATATAAAACGATGTATCCTCAAATTGTCAGATATTACATATTTGACGTCCTAAAAAGGATGACACAATAAACATCTATATTTTATAACTTAAGATTGCAATTAGTAAAAGTTGTGGTGGTCTAGTTTATGATTAATGTTACAGTATCTTTTTCTTCTTCCAGAATGAGAAGTCACAAATCGAAGAGAAAAAAGAACTCTGTGAGAAAGATGTTCAACGATTAATGAAAGAGAAAGAATATTCCAAAAGCATCATAATGAACCTAACAAAAGATATGGAAGCCATGAATAGATTGCATGAGCAGCAACTTGAGCAAATTGGAAGAAAGGCAAAGGAAATGGAGGAACAATTAACCACCAGGGTAAAAGAAGTAGAGTATCTCTTGCTACAATCGAATAAGAAAGTTGAAGAACTTGAGATTGCTTCTAGGCTAAAATCACAGTTATGGGATCAGAAAGAGAACATTTTTCAGAGTTACATGGATAATCAACAATTAGTTATCAAGGTTTGTTTACCAGTACTGATTCCTTTTATTTTATTTATTAAACCAGTTTTGTGCCTTTTATTTTATTTACATTCAATATTTAAAAATGTAGGACATAAGAATATTGTCACAGTCATATGAAAATGATATGTATGCACTTCAAATGCAGTGGAGAAATGAAATCTCTAATTTAGGTATGTTTTTTGTAATATGCTATACAAAAGTTCATAGTAAATTCGATTTAATACGCTTTTTCTTTGCTGCTAAAAACCTGTGTAGGATCTGGGTTAAAATGTTTGGTTGATGCCGCTGAAAATTATCATAAAGTCCTGACAGAGAACCAAAAGTTATTTAATGAAGTGCAAGAACTAAAAGGTATTTTTGTTTTAAAATGTTCTTTTTTACTGAAACCCTAAGTGTAGATGTGATCATAATTTTTTGGTCTTGTTATTTCTTTCAGGTAATATAAGAGTATATTGTCGTGTTAGGCCATTTCTTTCCGGTCAAGATAAAAAGTCCACCACAATTGACTACATGGGGGAAAATGGTGAGCTTCTTATATCAAATCCATTTAAGCAAGGGAAGGACGGACATAGAATGTTCAAGTTTAATAAAGTGTTTACTCCATTTGCTTCCCAAGGTATGTTGTTTTCTTTTAATTTAAAAGAAATTGATAATTTAATATCACATTTTGTAGTGTTATAATCTGATATTCTGATTATTCTCTATGATTTTACAGCTGAGGTTTTTTCTGACATACAACCACTGATCCGATCAGTTCTGGATGGATTCAACGTTTGTATTTTTGCATATGGCCAGACTGGTTCTGGCAAAACTTACACTATGGTACTATAAAATAAATCATAATAAAAAATTGTCATCACTACAATAGTAATATTACTGATTATGATATCTGTTTTGTTGTTATTATTTAATCTTTAGAGTGGGCCTACCACATCAAAACAAGATTGGGGTGTCAATTATCGAGCTTTAAATGATTTGTTTGATATTTCACTAAGTAGGAGAAATGCCTTCTCATATGAGGTGGGGGTACAAATGGTTGAGATATACAATGAACAAGTCCGTGATCTGCTATCAAATGATATTGCACAAAGAAGATATCCTTTTTGTACTATCACTTTAGCTTTTATTTCATTACTCTTATTGTCTTCAAAATATTCGTATATGAAACATTGATGGTATTCTTGCATTTGGGAAAATATTTTTTCCTTAACATAAAGAAACACTTGGGATTTGGAACACTTCTCAACCCAATGGGCTTGTTGTTCCAGATGCAAGCTTGCACTCAGTTAAGTCGACATCTGATGTATTAGACTTGATGGAGATTGGACAAGCAAATAGAGCAGTTGGTTCAACAGCGCTAAATGAACGAAGTAGTCGGTCACACAGGTTAGTCATACCAATTACCATATTTTTTTTTTCTACATGTGCTTTAGCACTGGAGCTTATTGTGCGTGTTTTATTTGCAGTATTCTAACTGTACATGTTCGAGGGATGGATTTGAAGAATGGATCAACCTCTAGGGGTTGTTTGCATCTTATTGATCTTGCTGGTAGTGAGAGGGTAGAGAAGTCTGAAGTAACCGGCGATAGATTAAAAGAAGCTCAATACATTAACAAATCACTCTCTGCGTTAGGTGATGTTATTTTTGCTTTGTCACAGAAAAGTGCCCATGTGCCTTATAGAAACAGCAAGTTAACACAAGTTCTTCAAAGTTCTTTAGGTAATCAAATATTTATTTACTACCTAGATGTTAAATATATTAATGTTTATCTTCCAAATTTTATGTACCTTTTATTTTCTTCCAGGTGGACAAGCAAAAACTCTAATGTTTGTTCAGATAAATCCTGATGTTGAGTCATATTCAGAAACTATAAGTACTTTAAAGTTTGCTGAAAGGGTGTCTGGAGTAGAGTTAGGTGCTGCTAGAAGTAACAAGGAGGGAAAAGATATAAAAGAGCTATTGGAACAGGTTCTTGTACTTCTTGACTTGTCACTAACTAGAGTTTATTTGTTTCCAATTCTGTAGCAATTTTGGTTGGAAAAACAGTATACTGAAAAAAGGGCAAACTTTTACATGAATGCTATGTTAGTATTTATCAAGGTTCAACTTTCGAAGCATGGTTTGCATACTACTCAAAGGTATGGCGTGCATAAAGTGTTTTTGATTAATCTTTGCACGATGACAGTATTTGTGGAACACATCCTTCTTTTGTGAAACCATTTGTCATGGGCATCATAGGGAGCGAGAGGCAACAGCCTGCCTCTCAGCCAGGCTGGGATAAGGCTAGAGAATAAGATTGAAATGAGCTGGGATAAGGCTAGAGAATAAGATTGAGATGAGAGAATTGTGGAGAGTTGGTTAGCATCAGATAAGTCCAAGAAAGTAGGAGTTAGTTGAGAGTTTGTAGGAGAAGTTGGTTAGCCATAGGGCTATTTATAAGCCGCATGGCAGCAGGGAATAAATCAAACAAGATCATTATCAAACCAATCTCTCTCTCCCTTGCAATGACCCTCTCAAGCGCCTAGGGCTGCTACCCTAGAACCAAGCCTATAGCAGAGGGGTATAACCTCGCCGGAGAAGACAACTATCCCCATGGACCGAAGGTCCATGACACCTGGTATCAGCTCCAGGTTATCCTCACCACCACCAGCCGCCCATCCCTCACCACCACCAGCCGCCGCGCCATCTGCCGCCGCAACGCCCTCCCACCCGCCCTCTCCAACTCCAGATGCATTCACTCGGCTCGAAGAGAAGTGAGATCAATTCGTTGTGATGTTCCACCGCTACAAGGAGAAGACAGAGAAGGAACTCCAAGCAGCGGTGCGGCTTCAGGCGGGAGCGCGAGGGTTCCTGGCACGCCGCCAGGTACAATCCCTTCGTGGGGGCGAGGGTTCCTGGCACGCCGCCAGGTACAGTCCCTTCGTGGGGAGAAGCACCTTGCTGTGGCCTCCAGGGCCACCCCATGGCCGTCATCACATGAGCAGGCCGTGGTGCGCCTGCAAGCCGCAGTGCGCGGCTTCCTTGTTAGGCGGGCGGTGCGGAAGCTGCACTTGCTGATCAGCTCATCGCTGCACCAACTCGCAGCCTACGCGCCCAACCACCAGGTCTCGTCTATACTTTTTGAACCTCCTGCAGAAGTCGCTGGGTATGTAGCCCCCCTGCACGGCCAAAGAGGGTCGTCTCCTTCATTCGGGCAACTGCCTTGGTGCTGGACAGACCCAACATAAGAACGGGCTGGTTCCTCCTTCACCTTTCATCCAACGTGAAGTCCACAGTTCAGCTCTTTCCTTGGGATCCAGGAGGACAGGAGGACATAGCTGCAGTTCAAATTTATATTTTAGTTCCACAATTATTTTGTATTTTCATCTTAAATAATAAAGGTAAGCCGAGATGTAAAAGGCTTAACCTTAAGTCGTGTCAGGTAAGTCTATGGCAGCTCGAGGACGAGCTGGTCCTCAAGGGAGGGGGAGATGTCATGGGCATCATAGGGAGCGAGAGGCAACAACCAGGCTGGGATAAGGCTAGAGAATAAGATTGAGATGAGCTGGGATAAGGCTAGAGAATAAGATTGAGATGAGAGAATTGTGGAGAGTTGGTTAGCATCAGATAAGTCCAAGAAAGTAGGAGTTAGTTGAGAGTTTGTAGGAGAAGTTGGTTAGCCATAGGGCTATTTATAAGCCGCATTGCAGCAGGGAATAAATCAAGCAAGATCATTATCAAACCAATTTCTCTCTCTTGCAATGACCCTCTCAAGCGCCTAGGGCTGCTACCCTAGAACCAAGCCTACGGCAGAGGGGTATAACCTCGCCGGAGAAGACAACTATCCCCATGACACCATTGCAGATTCTTTCCAGGCTCTTACTAGCTGAGTTTTCTGTTATTTTTTTTAGTATTTGTTGCGTGCTACTTACTTTTAAGAGTATTATTTTTTTAGTATTTGTTGCGTGCTACTTACTTTTTTAGTATTGATAATGCTGTATTATCGTGCATGTAATGCCTGTCTTTTGCTGTGATTATCTCAGTGTTGAAACAACAGCATTTTACAAATTTTGTCCAGGTTGCGTCTTTGAAAGACACAATTTTGCGCAAAGATATGGAAATAGAGCAGATCCAGGTCATCAAAGACAAAGTAAAATCCCCAAATTTGTTGTTAGATAGAAATGTGCCTGGCTTGACGAAGACTACAGCAAACCAACCTAGCCAACTATTATCAGGCGAACGAATGCTTAAGTCTAGTGACAGAGTTCTATCGGATCGTCAGAGTTACGGCGAGGTGAATGTAGATCCTAACCACCATGTGATGGATACTGCACCAGTGAGCATAGATGAAGCAGGATATGAGAACAATGCATCGGATGATGGTTTATCGGGTGAAACCGAGAATGATAATTCAGCTGCTGAGATGACAGCGGAACGGCTGTAAGTCATCTAGACTTTTGTTCACTTCTTGTAAAATATCATTTACCTGTTAATTCTCTCTGCCTTTATTCATTATATTCACTTCATCATCACAGCAATAGCAATAGTGATAGCTTATTTGGTCATGTTAACAAAATGCAGGCATAGATTTCCATCAAGAATAAGCAGGTTCACTCTCACAAAGAACGGGCAGCCATCTATGTCTAGATCGAACCCAAAGGATGCTAAGACTCCAAGTATGTGTTCTAAGCCAATCAGGCACACAACTATTTTAGCATGTTAGGCTACTGTTACCATTCTAACCAAAGCTATACTAATTGAATAGGCAATACGAAAGCTCCATCGAGCCGGTTGACAGGAGGCTCTTCAGCCAGGTCTAAAAGACGGCAGTAGAGCACGATCATGTTGCTCGTTTTGATGTGCATTGTAGTTGAAATGTGAATTTGATGGGTAGTTGTAGGACCGTTTTATGATTGTAACTTTAGAAAATGTCAGACACTGATGGCAGAATATTTGAGGCATTTGTTTGATCATTTGCTTATGCCGAGCAAAACAGCAAACAATGCTCGATTGTATGTGAAACACTCTGACCTGTGACCATTTGAATGTCGGTGCGCCTCCGGAAGTCCGGAGTTGTGTATATACCACCAAATTGCCGGCCTAAAATTTCCAGTTTGATGCATCCTGGAATCTCACATATTTTCGGTTTTCAATTTTGTTGGAACGCGTTGTGCAACCGCGGTAACGAATGCCCTGAGCGCGGATCGAACATGCAGCCTTCACTATCCCAATTGAGGGCCTGTTCGTTTTGCTCTCAATCCATGTGGATTGGGTGGGATTGGATGGGTTTCAATCCCAAACAAGTCAAAATTTTTCACAATTTTTTCCAATCCCATCCAATCAACATAGGATAGGAATAACCGAACAAGCCCTGAGCGATCTCGCCTAATAGAATCTGGAGCATAATTCTTACTGAAGAATGACCCATAGCCGCACCTGTGAGTTGGATTGCCATATAATAGATTGAGGGCCGGTTTGGATCTACGGTGTTAAAGTTTAGCATACCTTTAAAATCTAAAGTGCTTTTGAGTGCTAAGTTTTAGCACTTCATTTTAGCACCTTTTAGAGCAACTCTAATAGTTCTCTAAATAACTCTCTAAATCTTAAATTTAAGAAGTGAACAGAAAAATGCTTCTCCAATGGTTCTCTAAATAGACTTGCTAAATTTACTTAGTTGCTATTCAACTCTATTTACTCTCCACATTTAGCAACTCGGTAGGAACTCCCTAAATACAGTTGACGTCAATTTCTTCACACTAGCGTGATTATTTTTACCTTTCCCATACAGTGAGATAGCCAGTTATAACACACTATTTTTTCATTTTCTAGCATAATGAGGTAGCTAGGTCAAACACGTATGACGCAAGTTTCTCCTTCACCGTCGAACCTAACTTTCTCATAGGTTGCGTCACCGGACCACCACTCATCCATAATTCATATCGACCGACCTTTTTTCTTCCGCCCTCATATCCTCTGCTCTCAACCTTATTATCAGGCAGATCTCATAAGGACAGGGCCGCTAAAGCTAGATTCAAAATCGAACTACTTCCTAAATATGAGCAACTATTGGAGACTAAGTTATTTTTTACTTCCAATAGCTATTTAGCAACTTGCTAAACATGATTTTAGCAAGCTATTTTTTAGAGAACTACTGGAGTTGCTCTTACTATGCCAAATGTTGGGTCGGTTTGGCCCGTCCCTCCCAATTTTGACATGGGTTAGAATTTTTTAGGTTTGGGTCAGGTTTTAGGTCCAAAATCACGGTCCGTAAATTATTGCAGTTAAAAAATTATGGTTCATACACAACCGATGCATTGTTCGAGTTGAATGGCTCGTGATCAGGTTTACGTGAGACTGTAAACCCATCCGAGTAAAACAATAGTATATACAAGCATCAAGTGATAAGAGGTATGTAAACATCACTAAATACTAGGCTAAAATCTTGATCAACTGCATAAGCAACAACTAGCCTAAAAACTCTATAAAGCACATACACTATTGAGAGTTTTTTTTATCGAGGCATAATAGTGTGGTAATTGTCATAGGAAGAGTGTTGTAAAATATAACGAAAGAGGAGGAGAAATTCTAATTTTAGTTTATTTTTCATGTGGGTACTTGCCAAACTTTAGAATATATTCGCCCTATATATGTGAAAAAAAATTATTATAATTATCAATATGTAGAAAACAATGATAAATAATCCAATAATTATTTTCTTGCTGTTAGACTCACGATATCACGCTCACAGTTTCACTCCGGCCAGCGTCAAAACTGATCGCCGCCGTCGTCACAGCCGTGTTCTGGTTCAGTTCTGTTCGTGGTCTGAGGTCTTTCCCCTCGGCCAAGTCACCTTATTACACGTATGTGTTTACAGGGCCACTTGGGCTCCAAATTCACTTGGACCACTCATCTCCCGAATAACGGATGTTGGGCCGTCTCACTCGCTGGGCTCTCCTGGGAGCCGTCCCGTGATCCACTTCTCCATTCAGCATTCTTCCAGCTCCTCCATGGACGCTAACATTTTCCCTCCCTTCAGAACCAGCTTGACCCCAAGCTGGAGCGCGGGGAAACCTCCGACGGACGTCTTGTTCTTCCTCCCACGTAGCTAGTGATGGCTGCCAACCACTCCACTTAATCAACAGCTGTGTTTGCACTTTGCCTGCCCGGCGACGAAGCCTGGTGTCGAGGACAACTTCGGGTACCTGAAGGTTGTGAGAAAGATCAGGCAACAACGAGCTCACCGGTATACGAGGATGGATCACCGCCTTGAGTTGGGAGACATGGAAGATTGGATGCACCGCACTTCCAGGTGGTAACTGGAGCTCATACGCCACTGGATTGATTTGCCGAATCACTGTGTAAGGCCCAAAGAAACGAAACGACAATTTTTTGGTTGAGACGTTCAGTTACCGAGGACTGGCAATATGGTTGCAGCTTGAGAAAAACTTTGTCTCCCACAGAAAACTGACGCTCTGTACGCCCTCGGTCAGCTTGCTTCTTCATGCGCTCTTGTGCACGCTGGAGATGCATACGCACTTGTTGTTGCATGTGTTGCCTGTCCTCCAGGTATTGCTGCAAATCTAGCACGGTGCATCGGTCAGTTGGCAACAATCCCAACTGTGTTGGTGTATGCCCATAAAGAACCTCAAATGGAGACCTGTCCAGCGATGAATGGTAGCAGTTGTTATACCAGAATTCAGCAAGTGGTAACCAGGTGGGCCATTGCTTTGGACAAGAGTGTACAAAACAGCGTAAGTATGTTTCTAAGCACTGATTAACCCTTTCGGTTTGTCCGTCTGTTTGTGGGTGGTAGGAGCTGCTGAGACACAATTGGGTTCCTGTTAAACGGAAGAGCTCTTGCCACAACTTACTAGTGAAAATGGGGTCTCGATCAGATATGATAGCAGCAGGTAGCCCATGCAATCTGTACACCTCTGACAAATACACCTTAGCCACTGTTAAAGTTGTGAAAGGATGTAATAGAGGTAGGAAATGGGCATACTTCGAGAACTTGTCTACCACCACCAAAATGCAATTGCCCTTGCTGGAAGGAGGTAGTCCAGAGATGAAGTCCATGCTCACAGTTTGCCAGGCTTGTTCTGGGACTGGCAGGGGCAGCAGTAACCCGGGGTATTTGACTCTTTCTGGTTTAGCTTGTTGACAGATCTGGCACGAACTCACAAATTCATGTATATGTTTCTTCATGCCTGGCCAAGCGAAATTAGCTTTAACTCTTCTGTATGTGACTGGAAAACCGGAGTGTCCTCCTACGGCACTGTCGTGTAGTGCTGTCATCACCATTTGTTGAACCACTTGATTGTTGCCCAGCCAGATTCTGCCTTTGTAACGAATTACACCATTAGTGAGTGTATAATGTTCCTGTTTTTCCCCCATGGCCAAACTGACCAACAGTTGTTTTGCTACTGAGTCATTTTCGTACCCCTGAGTAACTTGTCGTAACCAGTTCGGAACCACAACTGATGTCGAAACTGTGTTGAGCTGTGTATCAGTAGCATCTTGGGCCATATTCGGACGCCGAGACAGGGCGTCTGCAACTCGATTTTCACAACCTTGCCTGTACTGAATACGAAACTGCAATCCCAACAATTTTGTCAAGGCCTTCTGCTGCCACTGTGTTGACAGTCTCTGATCGTCGAGATGGGTCAAGCTTTGGTGATCAGTCTGAATAATAAACTCTCCATGTTGCAAGTATGGTCTCCATTGCTCCACAGCAAATAGTATGGCCATGCATTCCTTTTCATATGTAGACAATCCCAAGTTTTTTTGACCCAAAGATCTACTGATATAGGCAATGGGATGTCCTCCTTGCTGCAGAACTGCTCCCACTCCACCCCCACTAGCATCAGTTTCAATGATAAATGGCTTAGTAAAGTCTGGAATAGCTAAAACCGGAGCTTGTGCTAAGGCTATCTTCAGTGCCTTGAAAGACTGGTCTGCCAGCTCGGTCCAGACAAATAGGGTGTCCTTCCTTAGCAGCATTGTGAGGGGCTTGCTGATTATACCAAAGTGTGCCACAAATTTTCTATAATAACCGGCCATGCCTAGAAAACTCCTCACCTCCTTCACACATGTAGGTGTAGGCCAATTCTGGATTACTTCCACCTTTTTGGGATCTGTAGTTACTCCAGCAGCACTTACAATATGTCCCAAAAATTCCAGTTGCGTTTGAGCAAACAAGCATTTGGATTGTTTCAGATATAATTGTTGTTGACTGAGCAACTCAAATACTTGCCTTAGATGCTTAACATGGTCATCTAGGTTGGCACTATACACCAAAACATCGTCTAGGAATACCACAACACACTTCCGAAGTAGTGGTGCCAACAGTTTGTTCATGAAGTTCTGAAAAGTTGCAGGTGCTCCAGTCAAACCAAATGGCATTACTCGATACTCGAAGTGACCATGGTGCGTTTGAAATGCTATCTTGTACTCATCGCCTTCCTTCAGACGTATCTGATGATACCCCGAGCGATGGTCAAGTTTTGAGAAAATAGCTGCACCCCCAAGCTCGTCAATGATTTCATCGAAGATGGGCATTGGATATCTATTCTTTACAGTATGAGCATTTAATCTCCGGTAGTCCACACATAGACGCCACTCCCCATCCTTTTTCTTGACTAGGAGTATTGGAGAGGCGAAAGGACTAGTACTGTGTTGAATCACACCACTGTCTAGCATCTCTTTGACTTGTTTCTCTATCTCATCCTTCTGTTGAGGGGTGTTGTCACACCCGGCTTTAAGGGACAAAGCCAGGTGCATCTCATACATGCGCCAAGAAGACAACATATATAATAACAGAGTGTATAGAGATAAATGTCACAACACATCAGAGTATTTATTACATAGCGGAAGACTTATTACAAAATAAAAGAATAAATATAAAACAAACTAAGGATCGTTGGCGCCAATGTCAACTGAGAAACGCCACCTAGATCAGATCATACTCCTCGCCTTGTGGCTCCTCCTGAACCACCTGCTCTTCTCCTGTGGGGGGGGGGGTGTGAGACAGCAAGAGTGAGCTCACATACGTTCATCGCTCAACAAGTTGTGGGGAATAATGTGACATGAACTCACCAAAGGTGGGAGCTCATGGAGTGTAAGGCTTATCAAAGAGAATGGTTAAAGCTGAGCATTGCTTTTAAGCAGTTGGTCAAAATTTTATTAGCAATTACTAGATGTAAGTGAATACCAAACCTTAATAAATAATAGAACAAAATTAATAATAAACCCATGCATATGCAAATGACAAATTGAGTTTAGGTTCCATAATTTAATCATCAGAGAGTCCTGAGCTGCTCATGACCGTGAGCTCGGCTAGTATACCAGTTTTACACTCTGCAGAGGTTGTACCCTTTACCCACAAGTCATGTTACCCATCTGCCAAGGGGTCGCGAATCCCATACACCTCTACCTAGGAAGCGCGGCAGGGCAACACTACGAGGCCTTTACAAAGTTCCACTAGCTTCCGAAAACCCGCTACAGTTTATAGGAAGTTCCAATGCAGGGTTCCTGGCTGACCGCCATCGCAGCAAAATCAACCAGGGACCTCCCTACACTGACCACTCCCCTACTGCCCTTGCCCCTTTCGGGTAAGGTAGTCTTCCACTAGCTTTCCTAATTAGTCAGCCAAGGGCGTCCCATTAAACCCTTGTGGTGGCACGTGGTTCTCAAGTTAAGCTCTATGTTCCAATTAACATTAATGAACTTGACATGAACATAAATAGAATAACAAGAATAATTGGAACATAGATATAATAAATGATTATCCCAAAACCATGTAAAGCAATAGCAAACTACCCAAGTGATTCAGGGGTAAACAAGGTAATGAGATAAACAATCTAGGGTGACCTATTGGGTCCCATCAAAATTAACCTATGCATGGATAAGTGATATTAAAGAACATTATTGGGTAAAAAGTGGTCAAGGGCACAACTTGCCTTCAATGAGCTCCTGCTCAGCTACTTCAACCTGCTGCTTACCAGGATCCTCAGTCACGGGCTCTTCTACTCGCCACAATATAAACAAGCACAGTCCATATAGAGAAATTAACATTACACCAAATATATAAACAAAATACACAGAGATATTCTACATATTAAAATAAAATTCTAGGAACAGGAATCATAATTTTTCGAGTTATAGATTTTAAGTTATGAATTTTCAAAGGTTTCATGTGTTTTAAATAGGATTAAGTGGGAAATAAATTTTCTTACTGTTTTCATGACAAAACAGAGACTCTAAGTGATAGAGAATTACATTACAAAAATTTAGAAAGTGGAATGGCTCAATTTGGACCAGAGATGAATTTTCTATGAATTTTATAAGTTCTAGCAATTCTTTTCATATTAAATATTCAATTTCTAATTCATTTATACAGTTTAAATAAGCTCTGGACTGGGCGCACTATTTCCAGAGAACCCAGGGGCCTCGGGGCAAGAAACCCGAGACACAGTGCATAGTGACTAATGGACGGCGGGTTGATTTTAGCGAAACCGAGGGGCTCTTTAATAAAAGTGCCAGCGCGAAAGGGTACGGTTAGATCTCGGCTGCACGATCTGATCTGAGCGGCCCAGATCAGATCAGGACTTTAAGTGAACCGGTACACGATTCCTAACGTCGGATCGGAGGCCAATGGTAGAGATCTTTCCTTTAACCTAGACTTGTTTCAGCCGCCCGATTGAGATCGATGGTTAGATCTGGACGTTGAACCGGTATGAGCTTGTGACCGCCAGATCTTGATCCGACGGCCGCGCAAGCTTCGCCTTCACCCAACCCAAGCCACCCCAATCAGTCACTGCACACGGCGGCGGGATCACCGGAGCTCACCAATCCGGCCAACCCGAGCGCCCAAACACAAATTCGCCTGGCTCTCGCGAGATTCGCGACCTCCCGAACCCATTTCGCCTCACAATTTCCCTTGTCCCACAGCGCAGATCCACGGCCCACGGTGCGGTTTAACACACGGCGGAGCAAATCGTTCCGACGAGCAATTACAAGGATTAGACGTTTTCAAGCGCGGAGCGGTGTGGGCTCCTATCTACCAAGGAATGATCTGCAATCCAGAGAGGGGAAAGTTACCGTCGAGGAGGGCCGAGGGGATCACTGGTGCGGCGTTGGTCGACTCCGCGGCAATGGCAGCGACAATTTCGTGGGCTCTCAGTTGCCAATTCCGCCCGACGAGCTTGGGATTACCGACAGAGAGTGGATCCGAAGCACCCTGGACCGAAAGGATGGCTCGACGGCGGCTATCGCGAGGTAATGCCAGGACGCAGGGTCGGCGGCAACGGTGGCTAAGCGCACGGCAAGAACTCCCTAGGCTTGCGCGAGAAACGCAGCGGCGGTACTTATCTCTGGGTGCCAGACCCAACTCTTGTGCGGCTGGCGCAACAACCCACGCACCGAACGGCGAGGTCAACCACGGCGCGCGATTCTTATGGGAAGAGAAACAGGGCGAGTCCGCGCGAGTCTGTTGCGACGGAGATGGGAGCCCTGACGAAATGGCCCCACGCAGCAGTGAAGAGATGAGGGCGTGAGGGGGAAGGGCTGACATGCGGGCCCCATCTGCCAGTGAAAGGAGGAGTGGGCGCGGGAGAGATGGGCTGCGCGCGCTGGAAAGCCCTAGTGGGCCGAAATGGGAGTCTGCGGCCCAATTAGGGTTTTACTCTTTTTCCTTTTTATATTTCCTATTTTCTTTTTTTCTTTTGAATCTCAAGTTTGAATTTGATTATTGTTATGAGGTTCAACTTTGAATTAATTATACAAATTCAAATCTCAATACAGAAATAATATATTCTATCATATATATTTTTATACCATTTTTAGTCACATAGTATTTCCATTCTTCTTTTCCAACTCTATAATCTATTTTAGGATTTAATTTCCCCATTTGGATATTTAACATTTTTTTGCATTACTGTAATATTGTCACACAAATGCACACAAAAAAAGATCCAGCATGATGCACAGGTTATTTATGTGTTTCTTTGTTCAAATTATCAAATTTTTAACTAGTGTTGATCACATGTGATGAATGGTAGAGGCCACAAGCTATTGAGATTATATCAATCCCTTTATTTCACTTTTGAGTATTACAAATCCTACCCCCCTTAAAAATAATCTCGTCCTCGAGATTTAGGAAGACCTAGGGAAAAGGTGGGGATAATCTATGCGAAGCTCTTCTTCTCTTTCCCAAGTTGCTTCATCTTCACCGTGGTGACTCCATTGGACTTTGCACATCTTTATCACCTTATTTCTTGTAACTCGAGTCAAAGTATCCAAAATCTTGATCGGGAAGTCAAATCACCCTGAACACTGAGCTCTTCCATCGGTAATTGTTCCTCAGGGACACGGAGACACTTCTTAAGTTGAGATACGTGAAACACATTATGCACATCCGATAGACTAGCAGGTAACTCGAGTTGGTATGCCATCTCCCCAACTCTTCTAAAGATCAGGAATGGTCCAATATAACGAGGGGACAATTTGCCCTTGACTTTAAATCTCCTCATTCCGCGAAGTGGTGACACCTTGAGATACACATAATCTCCTTCTTCGAATTCCAGTGGCCTCCTTCTATTATCAGCATAACTCTTTTGCCTAGTTTGAGCTACTCTCAAATTCTCTCGAATTATACGAACTTGTTCTTCTGCTTCTTGAATCAATTCAGGCCCAAAGAATTGTCTCTCTCCAGTCTGATCCCAATATAGAGGAGTCCTGCACTTCCTCCCATATAAAGCTTCAAAAGGTGACATCTTCAGACTGGCCTGATAACTATTGTTATATGAGAACTCAGCATATGGTAGACTTTTATCCCAACTTCCTCCATGCTGAAGGGCACAAGCTCTCAACATATCTTCCAATACTTAATTGGTCCTTTCAGTCTGTCCATCAGTCTGAGGGTGATAAGTTGTACTAAAATTCAACTTCGTACTCATATTCTCATGAAAGCTTCTCCAAAATCTTGAGGTAAACTGCTAACCTCGATCAGACACGATCTTCTTTGGTACTCCAAGTAAACACACAATCCGAGCCATATATAACTCTGCTAGCTGAGAACCTTTATAAGTAGTCTTGACAGGAATGAAGTGAGCCACTTTAGTCAATCTATCCACAATCACCCATATAGCATCATATCCTTTCTGGGTGCGAGGCAATCCAGTAATGAAATCCATACCAATCTCCTCCCACTTCCACTCGGGTATCTTCAGTGGGTGTAGTAGTCCAGCTGGCCTCTGGTGTTCAGCCTTAACTCTTTGACACACATCGCACATAGCCACATGTGCAGCTACATCTCTTTTCAATCCATACCACCAATATTTCCGTTTCAAATCCTGATACATCTTGGTACTACCAGGATGAATAGAATAATCTGAATCATGGGCCTCTTTCAATATAGTCTCTCGAAGGCTTTCAATATCAGGAACACACATCCTGTCCTTGAACCATACAGTGCCTTGCTCATCTTCCGTAAATTCCAGAACTCGACCTTCAGTAATCAGATCCTTAATCTCTTTTATTTTAGCATCGTCAAGTTGACCTTTGCGGATTTCTTGCTCCAAAGTAGGTTCCACATCAATAGTGACTCCTTCAGTATGAGCAACTATCCCCAGGTTAAGTCTCCTGAAATCCTCAACAATCTTATCGGGTAGCTGGGCAACAACAGCTGAATGAACATGCTCCTTGTGACTCAAGGCATCTGCAACCAAATTTGCCTTGCCCGGGTGATAGTGAATCTCTAAATCATAATCCTTAATAAGCTCCAACCAACGGCGTTGCCCAAGGTTGAGATCCTTCTGAGTGAATATATACTTCAACTCTTATGATTCGTGTACACTTGGCACTTGGTCCCCATGATATAATGTCTCCAAATCTTAAGCGCATGCACAACGGCTGCCAATTCCAAGTCATGAGTGGGGTAGTTCAATTCATGTTTGCGTAACTGACGAGAAGCATAGGCAATCACATGTCCTTCCTGCATGAGCACACATCCTAAGCCTTGGCCACATGCATCACAATAGATATCAAATCCTTTCTGTAGGTCTAGCATAACCAATACTGGTGGCGACATCAATCTTTTCTTTAATTGATCAAAGCTGTCTTGGCACTTCTCGTCCCACTTAAATTCTCTTCCTTTCTCCAAAAGCGAAGTCATAGGTTTAGCAATCTTAGAAAATCCTTCAATAAATCTCCGATAATAGCCTGCTAATCCCAAGAAACTCCGAATCTCAGTAACTATAGTGGGTGCTCTCCACTCCATTATCTCCTTAACCTTAGCAGGATCCACTGAAATTCCTCCATTAGAAATAATATGACCAAGAAATGGCACCTCGCCAATCCAAAACTCGCACTTGCTGAACTTGGCATATAGCTGGTTATCTCGTAGCTTCTGTAGCACCATCCTCAGATGTTCCTCGTGATCGCTATCACTCTTGGAATAGATGAGAATATCGTCTATGAATACCACGACGAATCTGTCCAAATACTCCATAAACACCTTGTTCATTAAGTTCATAAAATAAGCTGGTGCATTGGTTAATCCAAACGACATAACAGTAAACTCATATAAACCATATCGGGTCAAGGAATTCGTCTTGGGAATATCCGATGGCCTAATCCTCATCTGATGGTAACCGGATCGGAGATCAATCTTCGAGAATACTCTAGCACCTCTCATCTGATCAAATAAATCCTCAATACGGGGCAATGGATACTTGTTCTTCACCGTAACATCATTAAGAGATCTATAATCCACACACATCCGCTGCGATCCATCCTTCTTCTGTACAAACAAGACCGGTGCTCCCCAAGGTGAGGAACTCGGACGTATGTACCCAGCCTCTTGTAATTCCGTTAACTGCTTCTTCAGTCCCTTTAACTCTTCTGGGAAGACATCCAGAAAATCTCTAACCACATGGATGTTGACACCAACAAACTTCCCATCTACTAAAAATGTCGCTAGTCTGGTGGCGGTAGTTACTGCAATTCCAACTTCAAATCTTTCTCCTTTGGAACTGGTGAGTTCTACGGTTCCCTTAGCGCAGTGTATAAACTGTCTTTGCCTTTCTTAACCATGACATACCAAGGATCATGTATATAGTGCTCTCTTCTAACACTATAGGGGTAGTCCATCTGGGTTAGAAATACGGGGTAAGAAAGGAAGAATTGTAGACAAGGCGAGTAATTACGAGGAATGTTACTATGTGGGATTTATTAGCTAAGTAGATTAGTGTGTTACCTACTAAAGCTAATACATTACCTTATGGTGGTACATGCTAAGATGCCCAACTATAATGTTTCAATCAATCAAAGAAGCAAATCAGGCATTGATCATCAGAACAATCAACCAACATTTTTTAATAGAGAAAATAGTTTTAATTTCGTCTTAGGTTCCCTATCTCTGAAAAAGTTCATAGTTATAGGATTCCAAAGTGTGAAATCCATCTTGTCTTGAAGTAGAAAAGATAAGAATAATCAGAGGAGAACAGTAGAAGGTGAGACAGGATCAAGATAAGTATAGAGAGAATCAGAGTAAGGTAAGTATAGAATGAATCAGAATAAGATAAGGAGGTAAGGGATGTCCATTTCTATCTAGGTTTCGTCCTATAGTCAACATTTCCTCTGATACCACTTCTGTCACACCCGGCTTTAAGGGACAAAGCCAGGTGCATCTCATACATGCGCCAAGAAGACAACATATATAATAACAGAGTGTATAGAGATAAATGTCACAACACATCAGAGTATTTATTACATAGCGGAAGACTTATTACAAAATAAAAGAATAAATATAAAACAAACTAAGGATCGTTGGCGCCAATGTCAACTGAGAAACGCCACCTAGATCAGATCATACTCCTCGCCTTGTGGCTCCTCCTGAACCACCTGCTCTTCTCCTGTGGGGGGTGTGAGACAGCAAGAGTGAGCTCACATACGTTCATCGCTCAACAAGTTGTGGGGAATAATGTGACATGAACTCACCAAAGGTGGGAGCTCATGGAGTGTAAGGCTTATCAAAGAGAATGGTTAAAGCTGAGCATTGCTTTTAAGCAGTTGGTCAAAATTTTATTAGCAATTACTAGATGTAAGTGAATACCAAACCTTAATAAATAATAGAACAAAATTAATAATAAACCCATGCATATGCAAATGACAAATTGAGTTTAGGTTCCATAATTTAATCATCAGAGAGTCCTGAGCTGCTCATGACCGTGAGCTCGGCTAGTATACCAGTTTTACACTCTGTAGAGGTTGTACCCTTTACCCACAAGTCATGTTACCCATCTGCCAAGGGGTCGCGAATCCCATACACCTCTACCTAGGAAGCGCGGCAGGGCAACACTACGAGGCCTTTACAAAGTTCCACTAGCTTCCGAAAACCCGCTACAGTTTATAGGAAGTTCCAATGCAGGGTTCCTGGCTGACCGCCATCGCAGCAAAATCAACCAGGGACCTCCCTACACTGACCACTCCCCTACTGCCCTTGCCCCTTTCGGGTAAGGTAGTCTTCCACTAGTTTTCCTAATTAGTCAGCCAAGGGCGTCCCATTAAACCCTTGTGGTGGCACGTGGTTCTCAAGTTAAGCTCTATGTTCCAATTAACATTAATGAACTTGACATGAACATAAATAGAATAACAAGAATAATTGGAACATAGATATAATAAATGATTATCCCAAAACCATGTAAAGCAATAGCAAACTACCCAAGTGATTCAGGGGTAAACAAGGTAATGAGATAAACAATCTAGGGTGACCTATTGGGTCCCATCAAAATTAACCTATGCATGGATAAGTGATATTAAAGAACATTATTGGGTAAAAAGTGGTCAAGGGCACAACTTGCCTTCAATGAGCTCCTGCTCAGCTACTTCAACCTGCTGCTCACCAGGATCCTCAGTCACGGGCTCTTTTACTCGCCACAATATAAACAAGCACAGTCCATATAGAGAAATTAACATTACACCAAACATATAAACAAAATACACAGAGATATTCTACATATTAAAATAAAATTCTAGGAACAGGAATCATAATTTTTCGAGTTATAGATTTTAAGTTATGAATTTTCAAAGGTTTCATGTGTTTTAAATAGGATTAAGTGGGAAATAAATTTTCTTACTGTTTTCATGACAAAACAGAGACTCTAAGTGATAGAGAATTACATTACAAAAATTTAGAAAGTGGAATGGCTCAATTTGGACCAGAGATGAATTTTCTATGAATTTTATAAGTTCTAGCAATTCTTTTCATATTAAATATTCAATTTCTAATTCATTTATACAGTTTAAATAAGCTCTGGACTGGGCGCACTATTTCCAGAGAACCCAGGGGCCTCGGGGCAAGAAACCCGAGACACAGTGCATAGTGACTAATGGACGGCGGGTTGATTTTAGCGAAACCGAGAGGCTCTTTAATAAAAGTGCCAGCGCGAAAGGGTACGGTTAGATCTCGGCTGCACGATCTGATCTGAGCGGCCCAGATCAGATCAGGACTTTAAGTGAACCGGTACACGATTCCTAACGTCGGATCGGAGGCCAATGGTAGAGATCTTTCCTTTAACCTAGACTTGTTTCAGCCGCCCGATTGAGATCGATGGTTAGATCTGGACGTTGAACCGGTATGAGCTTGTGACCGCCAGATCTTGATCCGACGGCCACGCAAGCTTCGCCTTCACCCAACCCAAGCCACCCCAATCAGTCACTGCACACGGCGGCGGGATCACCGGAGCTCACCAATCCGGCCAACCCGAGCGCCCAAACACAAATTCGCCTGGCTCTCGCGAGATTCGCGACCTCCCGAACCCATTTCGCCTCACAATTTCCCTTGTCCCACAGCGCAGATCCACGGCCCACAGTGCGGTTTAACACACGGCGGAGCAAATCGTTCCGACGAGCAATTACAAGGATTAGACGTTTTCAAGCGCGGAGCGGTGTGGGCTCCTATCTACCAAGGAATGATCTGCAATCCAGAGAGGGGAAAGTTACCGTCGAGGAGGGCCGAGGGGATCACTGGTGCGGCGTTGGTCGACTCCGCGGCAATGGCAGCGACAATTTCGTGGGCTCTCAGTTGCCAATTCCGCCCGACGAGCTTGGGATTACCGACAGAGAGTGGATCCGAAGCACCCTGGACCGAAAGGATGGCTCGACGGCGGCTATCGCGAGGTAATGCCAGGACGCAGGGTCGGCGGCAACGGTGGCTAAGCGCACGGCAAGAACTCCCTGGGCTTGCGCGAGAAACGCAGCGGCGGTACTTATCTCTGGGTGCCAGACCCAACTCTTGTGCGGCTGGCGCAACAACCCACGCACCGAACGGCGAGGTCAACCACGGCGCGCGATTCTTACGGGAAGAGAAACAGGGCGAGTCCGCGCGAGTCTGTTGCGACGGAGATGGGAGCCCTGACGAAATGGCCCCACGCAGCAGTGAAGAGATGAGGGCGTGAGGGGGAAGGGCTGACATGCGGGCCCCATCTGCCAGTGAAAGGAGGAGTGGGCGCGGGAGAGATGGGCTGCGCGCGCTGGAAAGCCCTAGTGGGCCGAAATGGGAGTCTGCGGCCCAATTAGGGTTTTACTCTTTTTCCTTTTTATATTTCCTATTTTCTTTTTTTTCTTTTGAATCTCAAGTTTGAATTTGATTATTGTTATGAGGTTCAACTTTGAATTAATTATACAAATTCAAATCTCAATACAGAAATAATATGTTCTATCATATATATTTTTATACCATTTTTAGTCACATAGTATTTCCATTCTTCTTTTCCAACTCTATAATCTATTTTAGGATTTAATTTCCCCATTTGGATATTTAACATTTTTTTGCATTACTGTAATATTGTCACACAAATGCACACAAAAAAAGATCCAGCATGATGCACAGGTTATTTATGTGTTTCTTTGTTCAAATTATCAAATTTTTAACTAGTGTTGATCACATGTGATGAATGGTAGAGGCCACAAGCTATTGAGATTATATCAATCCCTTTATTTCACTTTTGAGTATTACAGGTGTACCGATAAGGTCGAAGCCTAAATGGTTGTGCTCCAGGTAACAATTCAATGGCGTGGTCAACCTGTCTTTTCGGTGGCAGGCTGTCTGGCCGGAGAAACAAGTGCTGATATTGTTCCAATAATTTCTGCACAGCTTCTGGGGTATTTTTAACAATCAATTCAGTTACAGTCTGCAATTCCAACCAATGTTGCACTGCTTCTTGCTTTATCATGAAACCCAACTGTTCCCCGTTCAGGCTGTAACAGGTCTGAACCTTTGGTAACACACCCTGCACGTGAACTCTCTTCTTATCATAATCAAACTCCATCCATTTTGCAGCCCAGTGAACTGACATAGGACAGTGGCGTTCTAGCCAGTCCATGCCAAGAATCATGTCGTAACCCCCTAGGGGAATGAATTTGAAATCCGTTGTAAAAGTGGTGCCTCCACACAACCATTTGCAGTTTGGCAACCAGTGTTGGCTCCAAAGAATTCCCCCATCTGCTACTTTAACTTGCATTGGCTTGGTCAACAGCTGAATCCCTGGTAAGACATTCATCAAGTGACTTCCCAGAAAACTAGCAGAGCTGCCTGAATCTACTAGCACCAGCAATTGTTGACAATAAACTGAAGCCCAAAGTCGGATAGTCCTGCTGCCCTCACCACCCTCAGCAGCAGCAGCAGACAATGCTAGCACACTGTCTTCATTAGTTTCCTTACTGTCCCCGATACAGTCCTCCAGCTTCTCCTCTTCATTGACAACCAATTCCCACATTTCTTCCACCAAGTACAGAGGAACATTAGTTGAGCAGCGGTGTTCATAGCCCCATTTGTTCCCACACTTGAAACACAGTCCTTTAGCCTTTCTGTACGCCTTCAGAGCTGATAGCTTGCCCTCATCTCTTCTGCCTTGTTGTGGTCCATGGCCTCGACGTTCTTCAGTGTTGCTCACCGCCCTGTTGCCCCCCAATGGTGGTAAGGGTAGTGGCATAGGCGTTGGCTTAACTGACGGTCGGCTGGAATAAGCACCAAATTCAGTTCTTCGACCATCTCTTCGCCCCGAGTGCAGCAGCACATCCTCCTGCAATAAAGCCAGGGAACAAGCAGTATCCCAATCGGATGGACGCTGAATAATTACAGCACTTTTAATCTCGTCTTTCAACCCATCTACAAACCGACCAGTGATCATAGTGGAAGTGAGGTGGTTCTCATGGGCTAATAATTGATGCATAAGCTGGTCGAATTGTTCTACATATTCAGCTACTGAGTTGGTTTGGTGGATGTGATAGAAGTGTCTAATAAGCAGGTTATGCTGATCTCTACCAAACCTAGTGTTCAGCGTAGCACAGAGCGCTTCCCAACTCAGTTCCCTGATTCTGTGCTCCATAGACTGAACCCAATACATGGCAGGACCCTCAAAATGCATAGTAGCAATTCTAACCCATTTCTCAAAAGGCACAGCATAGAAATCAAAATAGGTCTCGCATCTGTGTTTCCAGAGCTTTGGGTTGGATCCATAAAAAACAGGGAACACCATATTGGGCATAGTTGGGCCACTCATCTGTGACCAATTGGCTACTGAGTTCCGGCCTAATGATCCCCAATCGAAGAACGGAGTAAAGGTCTCAGGAGGGATTGGCATACCTCCGACCGGAGCGGGTGTTCGGAGATTCTCCTCAACACCCGGCCTCCGGTGGTTTTCAGCAAAGCGGTGGCGAAATTGCCCGTTCGTCGCGTCGACCGGCGGGATCTCCAGTTGAACGGAGATCGGCACACCCTTCTTCGTTTGTTTCCCGTCAGGAAGGGGCTCCGTCGATGATGATGGTCCGAATTGATCCACCTTTGCCTGGATTGTCTTCAACGCCTCTGCCACCTCCGTGACCTTCATCTCCACCTCCGGTCGCCATTTCCGGAATTCACCTTGTTCCTTTATCATGCCTTTCATCGTCGCCTCAACTGTTGCCAGGGAGGCTTGGACGGTCTCCATACGCCGATGGGTCTCCTTGTTACCTTCCTCAATTTTAGCCATGATCTGCGCCATCGGGTCTTCGTTCCGCGGCGGCGCCATTGCTACGCCCTTCGCCTGAGCTCGGGTGAAGTAGTCGTGCGTGGGCTCCAGCCTCGCTCCGAATACCAGATGTTAGACTCACGATATCACGCTCACAGTTTCACTCCGGCCAGCGTCAAAACTGATCGCCGCCGTCGTCACAGCCGTGTTCTGGTTCAGTTCTGTTCGTGGTCTGAGGTCTTTCCCCTCGGCCAAGTCACCTTATTACACGTATGTGTTTACAGGGCCACTTGGGCTCCAAATTCACTTGGACCACTCATCTCCCGAATAACGGATGTTGGGCCGTCTCACTCGCTGGGCTCTCCTGGGAGCCGTCCCGTGATCCACTTCTCCATTCAGCATTCTTCCAGCTCCTCCATGGACGCTAACACTTGCGCGTCAGCTTATGTAGCCGTCCGACGTGAACGACTTTGTTTTACACAAGTACCTCCGTTCCGGTTTGTTCTATCCCGTTCTTTCTGCAGTCTTAATCATTGACATGTCCACAACTAACACGATACCAACTTTAGTTGGCTATTAAAACTACATATTTGTATAGAGCCTAAAAAAAGCCACAAGACTCGATATTTGATTGTACGGAGAGACAGATAGTATCTAAAATATATTTGTCGATAAATATTTCTGTACTTTGCAACAGAAAAAAAACTATCGAAATTATAATATTTAGTTTGATATATGCTTATAAAAAAATGTTGAGTTACTACCAAGAGCTGTTAAGTTATATTAAAGATACTATTATTAATATAAAATAGATTATAACTATTAAAATTTTATAGAAAGGGTAGAATGTATACGTACTGTTTTTTGTTATCGTTTATATAGATATTCACATAGCTTTTTTTCACTGTAATATACAGGTGCGGTATTGAACTAATAGCCTTGTGTAATGCTCTAAAGCAAAATGCCCGTCTAGCTCAGTCGGTAGAGCGCAAGGCTCTTAACCTTGTGGTCGTGGGTTCGAGCCCCACGGTGGGCGATTTGATTTTTTGAATTTTCTTTCAACTTTTATTTTTTTTCCTGTTCTTTGAACCTTTTGAATTTTCCCAGCGGAGAGAAGAGAAGGCATCCTCCGCCGCCCTCGTCCCTCTCCTCCGGCTCCCGGTCGTCGCGGCGTCGTTCTATTTATCCGCCAGGAGCTGTAAGGCTGGCCCGGGTAGTAGAACAGCAGGTCCGACCGACGTCTCGGTGGCCAGGCCGGATGGATGACAGGACCACATGCGAACATTTCCGCCCTAGAAAATGGTGCAGACACCGTGAGCAACTGTAATCTGCTACGCGCTGGTCCCTGGTTCTGAGTTCCAGCCAGCTGCACCCGATGCTGTTGCGCGGCATTTCTATGAAACGCAGCAGGAGCAAATCTGGAACTGGAACCAGTTGCAGATTTCGGACGTTGCTTTCGAACAAGCTAGGATTGCTTTGTGGTGGCTGTTTGAATGGCATTTCTTCATCCCGGGTTTGGGTCGGGTCGGGTCGTGTCGTGTCTGTCTAGCCGTTCGCTTTTGCGTCCGAGACCGCGTTCCGGCCCAGCGCGTGCCGAGAGCAACGCGTCCTAGCTTGCGCGGTATCCAGTTGTGCCGATCCCTTTCCGCTCATCAACTCCTGGGACTGGGAGGCAGCCAAGGTTGAACTGTGCCTGGTGGCGCGTCTCTGCAACGAAATGAATGATGCTGGCGATAGGTAGCGACAACGATGGTTGACGCGACGTGTGCTGGTTCACGACTTGGGCCAAATATCGTGCAAATTCTTCCTCTCCAAAGCCCTGAATTTCTTTCTCCAAACCTGCTCAATTATTTCCTCACTTGGTTGGTGCTCAAATGCTAGCTAGGGATCGCAGATCGGAAATGATCAACGGAGGCAGTGCCTTGTTCACTTGCTGTTGTTTATGTGTCGTACCAACGTACGTGGGTTACCCTGAAGCCGACACAAATTCCAGTGCAATGCAAATTTCATTCAGGAAAGCATGCACGCGGCTTCCTCTGCAACACCAGCATTATTTATAGGCGACAAAATTGACTGCAAATTAAAACTGCGGTTTTCTTCCACAACACCGGAACCAAACCGAGCCCACTCAACTCCTCCATCGGGCCGGCAATCCTAAACACAAATAAAATGCGTTTATTTCAGCACACATTTAGCCCTCACCTATATATATATGCATGGAAACGTAGAACCCAAGTAGCAAGTCCTAATAAGAAAAACTGAAAGAATGACAAACAAGTCCAATGCAACGAGTGTTGTGTTCATTATTGTTCAAGTCGATCTTGAAGGTAGCAAAAAATAAATAAAAAAAATCAAGCACTGCAATTCATATACATGAAAGGAAAAAAAAAGTACTACTGCCGTATGAAAATGTTCGCATCTCCTCCAAGGAATGTACCCTTATCTAATACACGTAATCCATGCATACATGACTAATAATCACAATCACAACAAAACCATAAGACTAGACTAGAGGCGGCAATGGCACTGCTTCTCTTCTGCGCCCCTACCTTATCTGACCCAGCTGCCCGTGCTGCTGCTGCGTCCGCAGCTGCTCGTGGAACCACATGATGAACTCGCCGGCGCGCCTGTCCACCGCGCTCCTCAATTCCTCGTTATTGTCCTCCTCCCTCGCCAGGTACGGCGAGTCCGTGATCCGCACCTGACGCGGCGCCGGGGCGTCCAGGCCCAGCCCCAGATCGCCGTCCGCCGCCTCCTCGACCTCGACGTCGTCCATGAGCGCGAACAGCCTCGTCACCGCCGCGGCCGAGACGTGCCGCTCCGGCTCCGGCTCCGGCTCCGACGGGTGGCCGCGGCTCTGATGCAGGCGCAGGCGGCGCCGGCGCGTGTGCATCGGCGTGCTCTTGCAGCTGAACTCCACCTCGCGGGGACGGTACTGGTACTTGCTGCGCACGGCGGCGGCGGGGTCCAAGGACCGGCACGACAGGGACGACGGGGCCGCGAGCCTCGACGACGCGCGGCCGTGGCCGTGCGGATACGGGTGCACCACCGCGGCAGCGGGGTCCATGGACCGGCACGACATGTACGTCAGCGCCGGGTTCTGCTCCCGCCCCCGCGCGGCGAGGCGGCGGCGGCGCTTGCTGCTGGAGAGGAGGCGGTGCATGTGGACGCCGAGCGCCGCGAGCTTCGGCTGGTGCTTCTTGACGAGGACGAGGTAGACGGCTTGCACCCCGCGCCACAGCTTCTTGGAGGGGCATGGCGGTCCACCGCTTGCCTCCGTTGGCGACGACTGACCGCTGCTCATCGATCTCGATCTCTCGCCTCCTGTTTCTTCCTTTTTCTCGTTTCGGAAACTGCCGGCGATCGTGTGTGGCCTTGTCGCCCAGGAATCGACGGTGTGTGTGTGGTGAAGGGATGGAACGAATGACTGGAGAGGAGGTGGGAGGGAAAGGTATTTAAAGGCAGCAGGAGGCGACATTAACGGTGGCCGTTTCAAATTGTTATACGGCGCTCGTGCGCCACATCCGCCACCTTCTTTGTTGCCATTTTAAAAAGTTAATTCTCTGCTCAACAAGCATTTTCTTCTTCCAGGCAGAAGTGCAGCAGGCTCGATTTGTGCAGCCCCGACTGATCTTCCCGTCAACGTGGTAGCCTCCATCCCTAATCATACGAGCCTACACTCCCTCAGGATTCAACAAAACCCTGAATCAATTTTGATGTAATAAAAACACGATTACAAAAATACTCTTCGCTTCCCCAAGTATATTGCTCATGCACAGTACAGCTCGAAGTTTCTGTCATACTCGATACAGTTTGTTAAGCAATAACGACTCAGATTCTTGCTGAAAGTTGTGTGCAACTAACTCTACAAATGTCTACTCCTAAATCCAGGCATGTAAAACATGCATTGCGTGTATGGCTCCACAATTTGGATACTGTTTTTTTTTCCTGGGGAGTGTAAGCTTCAGCCAGATATTTGCTTGGCTCATTGAAGTCTGTCTGGATCTAGACCCATAACGGCGACAGGTGCCCGCCGGGGTGATGACCAAGTGAGTGACTGATCAGCAAGAGATTACACAGACCTGTCTGTTGGGCAGAATTTTCAGCGTGTTTGGTTCTAGCTACAATTTACCACGACTCAAAATAGGTAAGTCTGCCAGGTCATAGAAGTGTGGTAGAAAATTTGGAGCCACATTTATTTGCTATGACTAAGAGCTAGTTTGGAACCCTATTTTCCCAAGGAAAATGAATTAATTTTCCTTGAAAAAATATTAATCCCTTGGAAAAATGGGTTTCTCAAACTAGCTCTAAAAGAATTTTACCATACCTTTTTACTCTATGATATATGGAATCTACAATAATATTGCAAAAGTTCAGTTGTGAACTAAACACTTGTCAAATTGGTCAAACTTGCATAAGGTAAAGTCTCAACCAAACATGTCCAGCCACACTTCAATTTGTCCGGTGTCTTGTTACTGTAATCAATAAGTAGGACCGAGTGAGGGCACATGCCCCCACTCATTTCTTTGTTCCAAGTACTAGAGTCTAGGTTTTCACCATAAGGTTTCCTAATCAACCTAATTTAGATGCTCCTGCTCTAGTTTTTTGGTGCTCGTCTTTACAAATATGCCCTCAATCATATTTTGTCACGGGTTAGTTTGCAAGTGAATAAAGATTCTGATAAGGTTAGGCTCTCCGTGGAAGAGTTTCTGTTGAGTCTTCTACCAACTTAGGGCGGCGTGTTCGTTTCTGGCGGTTCAGTCTGTTCCAAGCCTCATTCCAGATGGAAACAATCGGCCCGATTTGTACTTGGGTCGTTCCATTTCTTACTGTTTGTTTCGATCCGAATTAAAAACGAATCTGCTTCGGTTCAGAGTTTCTCCTTCCCTCGCAGGCTCGGTACCAATCCCGGTCGCGTGCCCCTCCGAATCGAATCTTGGCGAGGCGAGACAACTACACGTCACGAGATAATATCAGTTTTGTTGTGAAACAAGTGTTTCTATTCCTGCTTGAAACAAACAACCATCATATGTTCTACAATTTTCGTTCATGTCTGAATTTCACTGGTGACCAGGTTTCAGTGAACCAACTGAATTCACTTGATCCTTGCCCTGGAAGGGTTCAGGCTAGGATTGAAACCGTTACAAACGAACGGACCCTTAATCATAGGCCCAAATCAAGCGTACACACACAAGATACAGGGCTGTGGGCACCTGGGCTAGGGCCCAGAGTGAGGCACAATTTTTTTAACTTAAAATATAAAAATTAAAAAGTACATGATTAATTTACCACATTTTAATAGCATCAGTTGTTCCTTGAAAGTATTTTGGAATTTCTTCATAGGACACTGTGTCAATGGAAGGTATATATAGGCTGCTGTAAGCCCAGTTTCAGAAGCATCACCCTCCTTTTGCCTGAAGTCACATGTTCCCCTCTAAACTACGATGATGTGCCAAACTACTTTTTTTCTCGAGGACATATCAGATGCCCTGACACTCCCGCACTATCCTTAAGTTGAGGCCATGCCGGCGGCCGCGCGGGGCATATCGGCCATATATAAGCTGTGTGTGAGCAAAAAACATTTTGAGTTGAGCTCAATTCGTCCATTATTAGTAATAGCAAGTTACTCCTGCTCAGAATTTGACTATGATCCTCTTTCACGCCTCATGTTTTGGCCCACCACAGTACAGCCTCCTCTTCAGTTTCTTGGCCCAATACGAGCCCGACCCAGTTACGCTTTGCGAGCCTGGCTTCATTCCGTAAGACCATAATGTCTGGAGTCAACACCAAGTCGCCAACACAACCCGGGTCTGTGCTGAAATGCACATACAGTACGTAGCAAGTCGACTCAGAGACACGGAGGTTGAACATGTAAATATATAGTACCTGGATCGGATGCGAACCAAGTCGACGAACAAGAACAAACGTATGTTTGTATATATATACTTACATCACAGTACGCAGCTGGAGTATAATACAACAGTATGGATATATGGATGTGTTCATGCTACCTAATACGTACAAAGTACGTACAACTATGATGCATATCCTTCTGGTCGGTAGCATGCATGGATGTGTGCATGCTACCTACTAGTAGCTGACCTGAATATATACCATGTCCATGATGATGCGTCCCGCTGGCAGCATGTAGGCCGCGTGACAGTGGTACGTATCCACTATACAACACTTATATATATAGTACGTTGGGCTATATATATGCGTCCATGCATGCATGTATTATATGTAATAATAAAGGCCCCCGGCCGTAAAGTAGCAGGCAGCAGCGCAGACGCAGCATGCCGCCGCCGCCGCCACCGTCGAGGCCGATCGCGCTCGCGCATGCTCTCCGGTGTCAGACGTAGGGGAGCGCGCAGCTGCTGGAGCGGCTGAGCTTGTCGCAGCCGCATGCGGACAGCGGCGTGGCGGTGGCGCCGCCGCCGCCGCCGCCGCCGCCGCCGCCGCCGCCGCCGTTGATGCTGTTCCTCCGGCTCGTCCGGCGCATGCTGCTCTTGCGCGCTATGTCGCGCATGGAGCTGGCGAGGGACAGCTTGGGGTTGAGGCGGACGGTGGAGTTGAAGCGCTCGCACATGGCCGCGTGCGCCGCCACGGCGCCGCCCACGCCGAGCGCGGGCTCCCGCGCCTGCCGCTCCTTGACGGCCTCGGCGCACAGCCCGCACACCCACTTCCCCTGGAACCGCTCCCGCACGCGCCCGATGTACGTGGGCGTGCACTCCTCCGCCATCCCGCAGCACTCGCACCGCACGCTCCGCGCCTCCACGCCGCCGCCGCCGCCGCCGTCCGCCGCCGGGTCACCGCCCTCCGACGAGCCCCACCGCTGCAAAAGCACGCAACTCGTCCAGGTCAGTACAGTACAAATCAAGCCACTTAACTTGCTTGGAACTACGGCGGTGGCCCGGTGCATGCATGCATATAGGCATGCAGCAGTGTCCGTGTATCGACACGACGATCGATCATTACCGTGGGGGCGGCGGCGTCCGTCTGTCTGCTAGCTAGACGCCAAGGCATTGCGAGCAACGACGACGTACGGAACGGCCTCTGCCGTCGAAGCTTCTTCTTTTTAACCGAACCGACCGACCGACTGTTACACTGTGTCGCGCGTGCTTACAGCCGCTACCGCAAGAAGAAGAGGCAGGCAGGCAGTTAGCCTGAGCGATCAGTCAGCTAGCCACTTCGCACGGGTAGCTAGGCTATGGCTATCACTCACACGTACACCTACTTAATTGTACTGTCGTGCGCGCACGGGCTGGGCGGCTGTGGGTGGCGACGCCTCCCCGGCCGGGGGGGCCTATTTATAGGCGCGGCGCCGGCGGCAGGGTTGGTCCCGCGCCCACAGTATCTGAGTAGTAGTAGTATCACAGGAAAATCGGCTCCGTCTCTCTAGCTGCAAATCCTGTGTGCGGAAAAGGGAGAGGGGAAGAACCTCCTGACGACGCTCGAGCAACTAGGGCCAGGAGATTGTTACTCTCGCCAAAAGTGCGTCTCTTCCCCACGGGATCGAAATATCCCCTGTTCGCTTTGATTTGATCTACAGATCTTTGCTCCTAGCTTTATTCGTCCGGTAAAGTGCAACGCCACGATGTCGATCTTCCGAACGATCAGTGATTATCTGTCGTGAGTACTGACGTACACACACTTGCAACCCTCTTGCAGATTCATCGATCGGCTGTCGTCTCTGCCATTGGCGTGCATACGCGTACAGTTGGGGATCGAGCAGCCAGCTGCTGGACGAGGATGGATCGGAGGATGCATGCATGGATCGAGCAGCGGGGCCGGGTGTCCAAATCGCGCGCCTGTGAGCGGCTCACGGGATGCGCATCGCCGGCGGGGGCGTTGTGCCATGACAGAGCTCCAGGGCCTAACCTCATCTCCTGCCGCAGGACGGTAAGTGACTTTTCCCTGTTCATTCATCTCTTTCCTTTCTTTTTTTCTTTTCTTTTCAGACCACTCCATCCATCGTCCTCCTTCATCTGCCCTACTGTACGCGCTGCGTGCCACTGCACGCCGAGGCGAAGCTTTCGCCGATGGCGATGACTGGCTGGCCTATCTACGATGACACCAACACCTAGTAGACACCAAGAACAACCCCCGGCCACTAGTAGCATATAGGATCGATCGGAGAAGAGACTATGATGAGAATCATCAGATCGGTGTCCCAACTGGCATGGAGGTCGCATCCATGGATCTCCTGCAATTAATTGGACGCTAGCGAAGAGCAATAGGGAAATAAAGCAGGTCCATGTATCGGCACAAACAACATCCCATCCCGTCCTTCAGAAATCACATGCTGGCATGGCATGCAGAATGAGAAAAAAAAACACGTGGAACATCGAACGCACGGGAGACTAGCTATATTGCAGCAGAAACGCCAACCATATTGCAGTATTGCACTACACAGTTTCTTAGCATAGATAAGACTATTGTCGTAGAAGCAACTCTCACATTATAACACTTCCATTCTCTAATTAAGGACCTGTTTAGAAGCAAGTGTTATTAGAGAGTAGCTAGCTAGCTGCAGCATTGCATTAGGTGCTAGAGGGTGGTGCCAGCAGAACATATACGATTCTAGGGTTGGTCTCAGTCTCACCACCTTAGTTTTTGGTGCTCCATTTTGCACCCAAACCTAATCATATAAGTGAAGCGATATGTTTTGTCCTAATAACACAGATTAACCGCAGAAAGAGAAAGTTACGAGGGTGATGAGATATTTTATTTATTAACACATGGGATTCATCTGAGCCTAGAAAGTGATCGAGTTCACACGCTGGAGTTGTTTAACTCATACCAACACTATTAGTTGATATGCCGTATTTGATAATTTCTAAAACGTGTATACGTAGCTGTGCTGCTCTAAGACGGCTGCTTTTTTACTAAAGCCAAAATATCCTAGAAGGCAAAGATGGGTAAAAGTTTAAACACCAAAGGGCTTGTTGCTCGTATATATGCCTCATGGATTGGAAGGTATTAAAAATAATTATGAAGAATTTAGACTTGCTATAGATTGAAACCCACGTCTAGTCCCCTCCAATTTAAAATGGATTTTGATGTAACCGAACAAGCTCGTTTGACCGTTTCAGTTAAGGATTCAAATGGCAACTTGTAAAAAGGAACATGTCATTTCCATTAGTCTGACGATTTATGGCTACAGTAAACCTTTTAGTAGTAGTAGAAATAATATACAGATATTATTGTAATTCAACTTCTAGTGACTTTGTCTGTGTCTATCTAAAAATATTCAGATGTTCTTTTTTTCAAATTATCTCATATCCATATTCAGTATGTAATACCATGTCCACTATTGATCCTGACATGCATGCCCTAGCCAAGAAACTATAGAAAGAGGATGAATAAAACCCAAAGCTGCATAAACATAAAACGGTAGATGTGTGAAAGCAGAACCACATCAAGGGCTGATTTGAGAACCTCAAATCCCCTTCAGGATTGGAGGAGATTAAGGTAAAAATTAACTAATTTCCTCTCCAATTCTCTTCAATCTCAAAGACGATTTGCGTTTCAAAACTAGTCCCAAATAAAATCATAAAGTCTGCAACCCTTCTCAAATACGCCCCATGCATAGTATCAATGTATCATGATAGTATGATAGTCCTATAAGTAGGTGAATTAAACTCCTGGTACTATGAGAGTGTGACAAAAGCAGGTAGCCAAGATTGTGCCGAATCTCGGTAGTCCTAAAAGCAGCTAATTGTCCTGCTAGGCTCCTAGTAGTAGTGGTAGGTGTACAGCGACATCACAAAGGTGGTCAAGATTATGTTGAATCCATGGTCAAGGAAAAACTGGGCTGGCTTTAGATTCCACATGGAAAATACACAATACAGTTCCCATAAAACCTTTCGTCTAAAATACAGACATGAAAGCACATAATAATAATTGCTTGGTATATTTATTGTTGTGCACAGGAAGGAAATGTATACGTGTGATAAGCTATACTGTCGTAAGCTAGCAAACATCAATATGCTACATGCATACAGCATATATACGCACAAGTGGTTGCTCTTATTATCTGGCCATACGCACAATTCGCGATAAAAACGTAGCCATCTGGAAGCTAGCTAGGCTCACGAGATGTATCTGGTGACAAACATATATGCCTCTTTACGCTCAACTTTCTCCACTCTATTTGAAATGGGTCATGAGATATATGCTCTGTTCCTCCCACCTACAATGATGCTACCAGCCTACTACTCCACGGGAAGATAGAAGGGAGAGGGTACATGTGACCAGATGGGTCAGGCTATAGATGTCCAATAAGCACGAGGCCTGCGAGCCCGGCACGAAGCCCGTTATTTGAGCCTGGCACGACCCGGTTTTATACGGGCCCGGGCCGGCCCGACACGAATAAGCGGGCCGGGCTCGGACAAAAACTAGGCACGGTGGGCTAGCCCAGCACGGCCCGTTTACCTCTAAGCCCATTAAACCCGCTTTTTTACACTAAAACGTGCTTACCGGCCCGCATAGCCCGTTTTTCGGTCCATTTTTTTCGTGCTAAACGGGTCGGCCCGGCCCGTTTAGGCCCGCTGCGGGCCGGGCTCGAACAGGAAATTGAGCCCCCGTGCCTGGCGGGCCGGGCTTCACCGGGCCCGGGCCGGGCCGGGCTTCACCGGGCCCGGGCCGGGCCGGACCGGGCGGCCCATTTGGACATCTCTAGGTCAGGCTATACGGACCGGTACGAGGCACGACCATTTTAGCATGACACGAACAAAATATGGCACAATAGTAACTGTGTCGGACCGACACGAGACTCGTCATGGGTCATGTTTGGGCTTAGGTACAAGCTTATTGGTCGGCACGAGCATGGCCCATTTAATGTGGGCCCAGTTAGCACGATGTTAGCCACGGATAGCCTATCAAACCAAAGACAGCCTAGCACGACTTGTTTATGGTACATACTTACTTGTTCTAATCTAGTCCACAATATATATATAAATATATAAATATGACCAACTCGATCCTCACTTTTAAGCTATTTTCGAGTTCTATTACAAAAAATGAGGAAAATAAGCAAAAGCAGGGAAAAACAAGTTATTTTCGAGCTCTGTTACAAGGTGGGCCTTGGAGCGCGTGGCACAGTATCACGACACGATATGATAGCCCGACACGACTCGTTTAAAACTAGTCGGGCCGTGTTTGGGCTCAAACTTCGGCCCACGAACGGGCACGACACGACTCGGTATTTATTCGCGCAATGCCTCAGCCCGATTGAATTGGCACGACCCATTGGCCACGTGTAGGAGAATGGGAGGGGAAAACGTTATGGCGTGTGCTGTCCTAGTTGCAGCTATAGATGTCCAAATGGGTCGCTCGGTGAAGCACGGCCTGGCAGCCGGGCCCGATCCGCCAGGAACGTTTAGAAAAGTGGGCTAGACCTACCAAGCCCACGGTCTCGTTTTGCTGCACGGGTCCGACCCGTAGCGGGCCTAAACGGTCCGTACTGTCCTGGTAAGCATGAAAATAGCAGGCCAAAAACGGGTTGGTGAGGACGATTTAGTAAAAAAGCGGGCCAAGTGCTAAACGAGTCGGGACAACGACTTATTTTGTTATCTAGGTCTAGCCCACTTATTCGTGCCGGGACAGGTTAGGCCCATATAGACCGGGCCGGGATGGGCTCGAACCGGGCCACAAAACGAGCTTTTGGCTTCGTGCTTCCTGTGGTTGCGGCGCGAAGAGAGATAAAATTGTTAAGTAACCCTAGTTAGGGTTATGTGGGCAAATACCTGCTTTGCCCCTGAGGGGTCTCACACCTCTATATAAGAACTTGTACAACCCCTCATAATAGAAGAGAAGAGAAAGAGGCCAGAGGCCCAACCCTATATCCTGTGTCTCATGTGTTTCCTCTGTCGTGCTTCTGGGAAGGGAGACGGGTCCTCTACAACTTCTCGCGCCTCTACTACTGACGGGAGGGAAGGGAGCGGATCTGGTGATTCGTGGTAACATAGTTCTCAATACGTTATCAACACGCTCTACCTCGACGTTGCTGCGAGATCAGATCTGCATCAACTCTCCGTCAAGTCGGCAGGTCCCTGGCCTAGCTGAACTGTCCTATGCGACAACCTTCGATTCCTCCACGTAATCGAGCAGTATGTATTTGTCGGCGTTTCGACCCCGGGGGGTCCCTGGACCGACGAGTAAAATTGTCGCTGCGTGTCCCAGCCCAGATGGGTTGGCGCGAGATGGAACACAAGGGGGAAAACACGGCTCCTGTTATCCTGCGCCAGGGGATGCGCTTGCAGTAGGGGTTACAAGCATTCGCGAGGGAGAGAGAGAGAGAGAGAGAGAGAGAGAGAGAGAGAGAGAGAGAGAGAGAGAGAGAGAGAGAGCCTGTTCGTCAGCCCGTCCTCCCGCGCGACGACCCTCCCGCATGAGGGCCCTGGACCTTCCTTTTATAGATGCAAGGAGAGGGTCCAGGTGTACAATGGGGGTGTAGCTATGCGCTAACATGTCCGACAGAGAGGTGCCTGAGCCCTGTGTACATGCCAACGTGGCTGTCGGAGAGGTGCTAGTGCCCTGTATACGCGGTATCGTGGCCGTCGGAGGAGCGCTTGAGCCCTGTAGAACCACAGCTATCGGGGCTGCTGGGACCTTGCTGATGTCTCCTTGCTTCCGTAGGGGGCTGAGAACCATCGTCGTCATGGACGCACGCGGGGAGCCATCATTACTTGTTACCGGGGCGAGCCTGGATGGGACGCCGGTCTTGTTCCCCCGTAGCCTGAGCTAGCTAGGGGTAGGGTAATGATGCATCCTCCGTGGCGCGGTCGGTCCGAGCCCAAGGTTGGGCGAGGCGGAGACTCCTCCTGAGGCCGAGGCCAGGTCGGGCGAGGACACGATTCCTCCCGAGGTCGAGGTTGAGGCCGAGCCCTGGGGTCGGGCGAGACGGAGACCACCTTCCGAGGTCGAGGTTGAGGCCGAGCCCTAGGGTCAGGCGAGGTGGAGACCACCTTTCGAGGCCGAGGCGGGGGCCGAGCCCTGGGGTCGGGCGAGGCGGATACCTCCTCCTGAGGCCGAGGCTCAAGGTCGGGCGAGGCGGAGCTTCCTGTTGCGCCTGAGGCTGAACTTAGCTGTTGTCAGCCTCACCCTGGTGGGTGGCACAACAGTCGGAGAGGGGCGAGCGACGCTGTTTTCCTGTCAGGTCGGTCAGTGGAAGGGTGAAGTGACTGCGGTCACTTCGACCCTGCCGACTGAGGCACGTGTGTCAGGATAAGGTGTCAGGCAATCATTGCATTGAATGTGCCTGCGATACGGTCGGTTGGTGAGGCGATTTGGCCAAGGTTGCTTCACAACGAAGCCTGCCCGTTGCTTGAGGAGGCCCTCGGGCGAGGCGTGAATTCGCCTGGGACTACTGTTTCTGCCCGAGGCTGGGCTCGGGCGAGGCGAGATCGCGTCCCTTGAGTAGACGAAGCCTTGACCTGAATTGCGCCCATCAGTCTCTGCAGCTTGTGCTGATGGTGGTTACCAACCGTGTTTAGGAGTGTTGGGGGTACGCCTAATTACGGTACCCGACAGTAGCCCCCGAGCCTCAAAGGGAGTGCTGGTACTCGCTTGGAGGCTTTGCCGCACTTTTTTGCGAGGGGACCGGCCTTTCTCGGTTACACTTTGTTCCAGTGGGTGCGCGCGAGCGCACCCGCCGGGTGTAGCCCCCAAGGCCTCAGAGGAGTGGTTTGACTCCTCTGAGGTCTTAATGAGGACTCGCCTGTCGGCTAGCTGAACTGCTTAACTGAGTGTGAGTTGCCCTGCGCGGAAGGTGACGAGTGAGGTATCCGTATCCCGGAGGCGTAGGAGTCCCTCGGCTCGGTCGGCCTTGCCACTCAAGGCCTCTCTTGCTCAGTTCTAGAACCTTCGGCCGCTCTGCGATGAGCTGGAGCCGGAGGCAGCGGTGTCGGCATGGACAGAGGCGGAGTTGGCTCGAGAAGAGGCTTCGTCGGCCCAAAGGCGGGTGGCTTCCCAGACCGAGGAGGTGCAGCAGCGGCGGCTGGAGCTTGGCCAGGTCGTTCGTGAGCGGGACCAACCTCAGAGTCACGCTGCCGAGGCTGTGAGCCAGGCTGAGGCCCTCGGGGGACAGCTGGCTGAGGCTACGGAGCGGCCGGTCGAGGTGTCTGCTCGGGTCGGAACCCTTGCGGAGACCCTGGCTGCGATGGCCCAAGCGCGGTGCTGGTGTCTTCCTTCGAGGTGGAGATCCTTCCGCCCGAGTCGTCGTCCGAGGCCGGGCCAGATCCCGCCGAAGGTGGAAACAACGCCGAGGGTGTTGCTGCTCCCTCTGTCGATGTCTGAACCTGCAAAAACAGTTTGTCTATAGTATGCGTATGTTTTTCGCGGCCGCCGAGGCCCAAACATATTATTGTCGTGTTATAAAGCTGTGTTTCCTTTCCTCTTGTTTAGAATATCAGGACTTGTTCGTTGGTAGCAGAATCACTTATCCGAGCGAGAGTTACTTATCGCGGAAGGTGATGAGTGAGGTATCCGTATCCCGGAGGAGTAGGAGTCCTCGGCTCGGTCGACCTTGCCGCTTACGTGTACTCTTACTCGTCCGCAGGATTCTGTTATCGATATAGTCGAGAAGGCACGAAAATCGTTCTGGCAGAAAAGTTTTCGAGCGTTAGGACTTGTTCGGTTAGCAGAATCGCTTATCCGAGCATGAGTTACTTATCGCGGAAGGTGATGAGTGAGGTATCCGTATCCCGGAGGCGTAGGAGTCCCTCGGCTCGGTCGGCCTTGCCGTTTACGCGTACTCTCGTCGTTTTTAGGATCCCGCTATCGAAGCAGTCGAAAAGCGCGAAAGACATTCTGGCAGAAAGACTTTTTCCGAGGAAAATTTTGACGCAGAGGGGGTTCCCCCCTTCTAGCCCCCGAGGGAGGGTCGGGCTTTGTCGAGGCAAGGCTGACCCTTCCTTGATGGTTAGACTTTATTTGTGTATGTAAAGAGAACGAGGTATATGAACGACTTGAAACATCTTAAGGGTAAAAGCGACGTACCTGTTGGATGTTCCAAGCGTTGCTGTAGACCTCGCCTTGATCGTTGGCCAGCTGGTATGTCCCGGGCTTCAAAATCTTGGTGATGATGAACGACCCTTCCCAGGGAGGAGTAAGCTTGTGGCGCACTCGGGCGTCTTGCCGCAGCCGAAGTACCAAGTCTCCCACCTGGAAGCCTCGGGGCCGAACCCCTCGGGCGTGATAGCGTCACAGAGACTACTGATACCGCGCTGAGTGTAGCAAGGCCACGTCCCGAGCCTCTTCCAGCTGGTCCAGTGAGTCTTCTCGGCTGGTCTGGTTGCTTTGGTCGCCGTACGCCTTTGTCCTCGTGGAACCGTATTCTAAGTCTATGGACAAGATAGCCTCGGCCCCATAGACTAGAAAGAACGGCGAGAAACCCGTGGCCCGGCTTGGTGTCGTCCTTAGACTCCAGACCACCGAGGGTTGTTCTTTCATCCATCGTTTGCCGAACTTGTTGAGGTCGTTGTAGATCCTCGGTTTAAGTCCCTGCAGAATCATGTCGTTGGCGCGCTCCACCTGCCCATTCGTCATGGGGTGAGCTACGGTAGCCCAGTCCACACGGATGTGGTGGTCCTCGCAGAAGTCCAGGAACTTATTCCCAGTGAACTGGGTGCCATTGTCGGTGATGATGGAGTTCGGGACCCCAAAGCGATGGATGATGTTGGTGAAGAACGCCACCGCCTGCTCGGACCTGATGCTTGTTAGGGGTCGGACCTCGATCCACTTGGAAAATTTGTCGATGGCGACCAGCAGGTGCGAGAAGCCCCCGGGTGCCTTCTGCAAGGGACCGACGAGGTCCAGACCCCACACAGCAAACGACTAGGTGATGGGTATTGTCTGCAGGGCCTGAGCGGGCAGGTGCGTCTGTCTCGCGTAGAATTGACACCCTTGGCAGGAGCGTACAATCCTAGTGGCGTCGGCCACCGCGGTCGGCCAGTAGAAGCCTTGTCGAAAGGCGTTCCCAACGAGGGCCCGAGGTGCTGCATGGTGACCGCAATCCTCCGAGTGTATCTCTTGCAGTAGCTCCTGTCCTTCGGTGATGGATATGCATCGTTGGAGAATGCCTGAGGGGCTGCGGTGGTAGAGCTTTCTTTCATCACCCAGTAAGACGAACGACTTGGCACGCCGCGCCAGTCGCCGAGCTTCAGTCTTGTCGAGGGGTAGCTCTCCTCGGTGGAGATATTGCAGGTACGGGGTCTGCCAGTTTCGATTAGGCATGACCCCATTCTGCTCTCCCTCGACGCGCAGTGCCTCACCCTTGGCGGTCGAGGATACCTCGGGCTGGGCCGAGGCCTCTCGGGCTCGGGCGTGTCGTCGGTCTTGACAGAGGGTTGATGTATGTCTCTGGAGAAGACGTCCGGGGGAACCGTTGTCCACCCCGAGGCTATTTTAGCCAGCTCATCCGCAGTATCGTTGTACCGTCGAGCGATGTGGTTGAGTTCGAGCCCGTAGAACTTGTCTTCCAGGCATCAAACTTCGTTGCAGTAGGCCTCCATCTTCGGATCACGGTAGTGGGAGTTCTTCATGACTTGGTCAATGACAAGCTGCGAGTCGCCACGAGCGTTGAGGCGCTGAACCCCTAGCTCGATGGCGATGCGCAACCCATTAACCAGAGCCTCGTACTCGTCCACGTTGTTTGACGTCGGGAAATGGAGGCGCAACACGTAGCGGAGATGCTTCCTGAGGGGTGAGATGAAGAGCAGGCCCACGCCGGCTCCTGTTTTCATCAGCGACCCATCGAAATACATGATCCAGAGTTCCGGTTGGATCGGAGATGTTGGCAATTGGGTGTCGACCCATTCAGCCATGAAGTCCGCCAAGACTTGGGACTTGATAGCCTTCCGAGGAGCAAACGAGATTGTCTCGCCCATGATCTCCACTGCCCACTTTGCTATCCTACCCGAGGCCTCTCGGCACTGGATGATCTCCCCCAGGGGGAAGGATGACACCACAGTCACCAGAAGAGACTCGAAGTAGTGTCGCAACTTTCGCCACGTCAGGATTACTGTGTACAGTAGCTTCTGAATTTGCGGGTAGCGGATCTTGGTCTTGGATAGCACTTCACTGATGAAGTAGACCGGCCTCTGGACGAGCAGTGCATGCCCTTCTTCTCGTCTCTTGACTACGATCGTGGCGCTGACCACCTGAGTGGTTGCGGCTACGTAGATCAAGAGGGCTTCTCCCGCGGCGGGGGGCACCAAGATGGGCACGTTTGTAAGGAGCGCCTTTAGGTTTCCGAGGGCTTCCTCGGCCTCAGGGGTCCAAGTGAAGCGCTCGGTCTTCCGTAAGAGGCGGTACAAGGGTAGGCCTTTTTCGCCAAGGCGCGAGATGAAGCGGCTCAGAGCCGCAAGGCATCCCATGACCCTTTGTACTCCTTTCTAGTCTTTGATAGGCCCCATGTTGGTGATGGCCGCGATTTTCTCCTGGTTGGCCTCGATGCCCCGCTCGAAGACGATGAACCCCAGGAGCATGCCTCGGGGGACTCCGAAGACACACTTCTCGGGGTTGAGCTTCACGCCCTTCGCTCTCAGACACTTGAATGTCATTTCAAGGTCAGAGAGAAGGTCGGAGGCTTTCCTCGTCTTAACTACGATGTCATCGACGTAAGCCTCGACCGTTCGGCCGATGTGCTCTTCGAACACGTGGTTCATGCACCTTTGGTATGTCGCGCCTGCATTCCTCAAACCAAATGGCATAGTAGTATAGCAGTACATGCCAAAAGGTGTGATGAAAGAAGTCGCGAGCTAGTCGGACTCTTTCATCTTGATTTGGTGATAGCCTGAGTAGGCGTCGAGGAATGACAGGGTTTCACACCCAGCAGTGGAGTCCACAATTTGATCGATGCGAGGCAGAGGGTAGGGAGCCTTCGGACATGCTTTGTTTAGACTAGTGTAGTCTACACACATCCTCCATTTCCCACCTTTCTTTTTCACAAGCACAGGGTTGGCTAACCATTCAGGATGGAATACCTCTTTGATGAACCCTGCAGCCATCAGCTTGTGGATCTCCTCGCCTATGGCTCTGCGCTTTTCTTCGTCGAAACGGCGCAGAGACTGCTTCATGGGTCGGGCGCCGGCTCGGATATCCAGCGAGTGCTCGGTGACTTCCCTCGGTATGCCCGGCATGTTCGAGGGACTCCACGCAAAAACTTCGGCGTTTGCGCGGAGAAAGTCGACGAGCACTGCTTCTTATTTGGGGTCGAGCTCAGTGCCGATCCGGACTTGCTTGCAGGCGTCGTTGCTGGGGTCGAGAGGGACAATCTTTACCTGAAAGGGAAATGTGCCCTTGGGCCATTTCTAAGTATTTTGGTGATTGAGTGACAACACAAGTGCTCAAATGTAAATCTATGCCCATGGATGGACAAAGTGCAAATCAAGATTAAAGGTATGTTTCTCAGGCTTAGTACATTGTTTTATGGACTAATTTATTGTGTCTAAGTGTTGGAAACAGGAAAAATCCAATTGAAATTGTCTTGGCTCGAGCAGCCAAGACTCTGCTCAGTCTGGGAGCACCGGACTGTCCGGTGGTGCACCGGACAGTGTCCGGTGCGCCAGGCTGGTGCGAGCGAAGTGGCCGCTCTCGGGAATTTACCGGCGACGTACGGCTATAATTCACCGGACTGTCCGGTGTGCACCGGACTGTCCGGTGAGCCAACGGTCGACCGGGCCAACGGTCGGCCGCGCGATCTGCGCGGGACACGTGGCCGAGCCAACGGCTAGAAGGGGGCACCGGACTGTCCGGTGCGCCAACGGCTCCAGGTCTGCCAACGGTCGGCTTCGCCATTTAAGGAAAGAAATCTGGCACCGGACAGTGTCCGGTGTGCACCGGACTGTCCGGTGCGCCAGACGACAGAAGGCAAGAATTGCCTTCCCTGATTGCTCTCAACGGCTCCTAGCTGCCTTGGGGCTATAAAAGGGACCCCTAGGCGCATGGAGAAGGATACCAAGCATTCCTACAACATTCCTAAGCACCAAGACATTGATTTCGCGCATTCGTTTCATTGTGATAGCACATAGAGCTCTAGTGGAGTTGTGAACTCATCGAGTTGTGTTGCGAGCTCTTGTTGCGACTTGTGTGCGTGTTGACACTCTGATTCTTGTGTCTTGTGTGCGTTGCTAATCCCTCCCTTGCTCCGTGTTCTTTGTGAATTTCAAGTGTAAGGGCGAGAGGCTCCAAATTTGTGGAGATTCCTCGCAAACGGGATTGAGTAAAGCAAACAAAACACCGTGGTATTCAAGTGGGTCTTTGGACCGCTTGAGAGGGGTTGATTGCAACCCTCGTCCGTTGGGACGCCACAACGTGGAGTAGTCAAGCGTTGGTCTTGGCCGAACCACGGGATAACCACCGTGCCATCTCTGTGATTGATCTTTGTTGGTTATTGTGTTTTGTTGAGGATTCCTCTTTAGCCACTTGGCAATTACTGTGCTAACGATTAACCAAGTTTTGTGGCTCAAGTTTTCAAGTCTCACAGGATCACCTATTCACCCCCCTCTAGGTGCTCTCAATTGGTATCAGAGCCGTTCTCTTCAAGAAAAGGACTAACCGCCCGAAGAGATGGATCCTAAGGGCAAGGGGATGGTGATCAACGACAAGGAGAAGGAGTCCTTCGTCAACGAGCCCAATGATGACAAGCCCACCGACTCAGGCTCGGGCCACAAAAGAAAAGACGGGAGGAAGAAGAAGACAAGGCGCATCAAGGAAATTGTCTACTACGACAGCGACGAATCTTCCTCCTCCCAAAAGGACGACAACGACCACGAGAAAAAGAAAACGGTCAATTCGAACTTTTCTTTTGATTACTCTTGTATTCCTCAAAGTACTAATGCTCATTTATTATCTATTCCACTTGGTAAACCTCCTCATTTTGATGGAGAGGACTACGGATTTTGGAGTCACAAAATGCGTAGTCACTTGTTCTCTCTCCATCCTAGCATTTGGGAGATTGTAGAGAGTGGAATGCACTTTGATAGTACGGATAGTCCCATGTTTATTAATGAACAGATTCATAAAAATGCACAAGCTACTACTGTGTTGCTAGCCTCTTTGTGCAGGGACGAGTACCATAAGGTGAGCGGCTTGGACAATGCCAAGCAGATCTGGGACACCCTCAAGATCTCTCATGAGGGGAATGATGTCACCTTGCTCACCAAGATGGAGTTGGTGGAGGGCGAGCTTGGACGATTCGCGATGATAAGGGGCGAGGAGCCAACCCAAACATACAACCGGCTCAAGACCCTTATCAACAAAATAAGGAGCTACGGGAGCACGCGATGGACGGACCACGACGTCGTCCGCCTAATGCTAAGGTCCTTTACCTTTCTTGATCCTCATTTGGTGAACAATATTCGTGAAAATCCTAGGTACACCAAGATGTCTCCCGAAGAAGTTCTTGGGAAGTTCGTAAGCGGGCGAATGATGATCAAGGAGGCGAGATACGTAGACGACGCGTTGAACGGTCCCATTCATGAGCCTCAACCCATTGCTCTCAAGGCAACGAGGAGCAAGGAGGCGCTACCGAGCAAGGTGGCGCAAGTTGAGGCGGCCGGGCTAAATGATGAGGAGATGGCCCTCATCATTAAGCGCTTCAAGACGGCGCTTAAAGGTCGCAAGGGACAGCCAAGCAAGACCAAGACAAAGGAGAAGCGCTCGTGCTTCAAATGTGGTAAGATTGGTCATTTCATTGCTAACTGTCCCGATAATGAAAGTGACCAGGAAAAGGGGAACAAAAGGGAGAAGAAGAAGCATTACAAGAAGGCCAAGGGCGAGGCACATATCGGAAAGGAGTGGGATTCGGATTGCTCCTCCTCCGACTCCGACAATGAAGGACTCGCCGCCACCGCCTTCAACAAGTCATCCCTCTTCCCCAACGAGCGTCACACTTGCCTCATGGCAAGGGAGAAGAAAGTAAGCACTCATGATACTAGTACTTATGCTTCTTCAAGTGAGGATGAGTCTAGTGATGATGATGAGATAGATTACTCATGCTTATTCAAGGGATTAGATAGATCTAAAATTAATAAGATTAATGAGTTGATTGATGCTTTGAATGACAAGAATAGATTACTAGAAAAACAAGAGGATCTTTTATATGAGGAGCATGATAAATTTGTTAGTGCACAAAATTCTCTTGCTCTAGAAATTAAAAGGAATGAAATGCTCTCTAGTGAATTATCTACTTGTCATGAATCCATCTCTAAATTAAAAAGTGTTAATGATGATTTGAATGTTAAGTTAGAAATAGCTAGTAAATCAACATCTTGTGTAGAAATTGTTGAAACTTGTAATAGGTGTAAAGATTTTGACATTGATGCTTGTAGTGAACACCTAGTTTCAATTTCCAAACTTAATGATGAATTGGCTAGTCTTAATGCTCAACTTAAGACTAGCAAGAGTGATTTTGATAAGCTAAAATTTGCAAGGGATGCCTACACAATTGGTAGACACCCCTCAATTAAGGATGGACTTGGCTACAAGAGGGAAGCCAAGGACTTGACAAGCCATAAGGCTCCTATCTCCGCCAAGGAGAAAGGGAAGGCTCCTATGGCTAGTAGTGCTAAAAGGAACCATGCTTTTATGTACCATGATAGGAGTTATAATGCTTATGATGATTTTGATTCTCATGCCATGTTTGCTTCTAGTTCTTCCTATATGCATGGTAGAAATATGTCTAGGAGAAATGCTATTCATCATGTGCCTAGAAAGAATATTATTCATGCTCCTAGGAAAGTAATGAATGAACCTTCTACAATTTATCGTGCTTTAAATGCTTCCTTTGCTATTTGTAGAAAGGATAGGAAAATAGTTGCCAGGAAGTTAGGGGCAAAATGCAAGGGAGACAAAACTTGCATTTGGGTCCCTAAGGATATTTGCACTAACCTTGTAGGACCCAACATGAGTTGGGTACATAAGACCCAAGCCTAAATTTGCCTTGCAGGTTTATGCATCCGGGGGTTCAAGCTGGATTATCGACAGCGGATGCACAAACCATATGACGGGGGAGAAGAAGATGTTCACCTCCTACGTCAAAAACAAAGATTCCCAAGATTCAATAATATTCGGTGATGGGAATCAAGGCAAGGTAAAAGGGTTAGGTAAAATTGCAATCTCAAATGAGCACTCTATCTCTAATGTGTTTTTAGTAGAGTCTCTTGGATATAATTTGCTATCTGTTAGTCAATTATGCAATATGGGATATAACTGTCTATTTACAAATGTAGATGTGTCTGTCTTTAGAAGAAGTGATGGTTCACTAGCTTTTAAGGGTGTATTAGACGACAAACTTTACTTAGTTGATTTTGCAAAAGAGGAGGCCGGTCTAGATGCATGCTTAATAGCTAAGACTAGCATGGGCTGGCTGTGGCATCGCCGCTTAGCTCTTGTGGGGATGAAAAACCTTCACAAGCTTCTAAAGGGAGAACACGTGATAGGTTTGACTAACGTGCAATTCGAAAAAGATAGACCTTGTGCAGCTTGTCAAGCAGGTAAACAGGTGGGAGGAGTGCATCACAGCAAGAATGTGATGACCACATCAAGATCCCTGGAGCTGCTACATATGGATCTCTTCGGACCCGTCGCCTATCTAAGCATAGGAGGAAGTAAGTATGGTTTAGTTATTGTTGATGACTTTTCCCGCTTCACTTGGGTGTTCTTCTTGCAGGATACGACTGAAACCCAAGGGACCCTCAAGCGCTTCCTAAGGAGAGCTCAAAATGAGTTTGAGCTCAAAGTGAAGAAGATAAGGAGCGACAACGGGTCCGAATTCAAGAACCTTCAAGTGGAGGAGTTCCTTGAGGAGGAAGGGATCAAGCACGAGTTCTACGCTCCCTACACACCACAGCAAAATGGTGTGGTAGAGAGGAAGAACAGGACGCTAATTGATATGGCGAGGATGATGCTTGGAGAGTACAAGACCCCCGAGTGCTTTTGGTCGGAAGCCGTGAACACGGCTTGCCACGCCATCAACAGGGTCTATCTTCATCGCCTCCTCAAGAAGACGTCGTATGAGCTGCTAACCGGTAACAAACCCAACGTATCGTACTTTCGTGTATTTGGGAGTAAATGCTACATTCTAGTGAAGAAGGGTAGGAATTCCAAATTTGCTCCCAAAGCTGTAGAAGGGTTTTTGTTAGGTTATGATTCAAATACAAAGGCGTATAGGGTCTTCAACAAATCATCGGGTTTGGTTGAAGTCTCTAGCGACGTTGTATTTGATGAGACTAATGGCTCTCCAAGAGAGCAAGTTGTTGATCTTGATGATGTAGATGAAGAAGATGTTCCGACGGCCGCTATACGAACCATGGCGATTGGTGAAGTACGACCACAGGAACAATTGGAGCAAGATCAACCGTCCTCCTCAACTATGGTGCATCCCCCAACCCAAGATGACGAACAGGTACCTCAAGTGGAGGCGCATGATCAAGGGGGAGCACAAGATGTTCAAGTTGAAGAGGAAGAAGCACCTCAGACACCTCCAACCCAAGTTCGAGCGACGATCCAAAGGGATCATCCCGTCGACCAGATATTGGGTGATATTAGCAAGGGAGTAACTAGTCGTTCAAGATTAGTTAATTTTTGTGAGCATTACTCCTTTGTCTCTTCTATTGAGCCTTTCAGGGTAGAAGAGGCCCTGCTAGATCCGGACTGGGTGTTGGCCATGCAGGAGGAACTCAACAACTTCAAGCGAAATGAAGTTTGGACACTGGTGCCTCGCCCCAAGCAAAATGTTGTGGGAACCAAGTGGGTGTTCCGCAACAAACAGGACGAGCACGGGGTGGTGACGAGGAACAAGGCTCGACTTGTGGCAAAAGGTTATGCCCAAGTCGCAGGTTTGGACTTTGAGGAGACGTTTGCTCCTGTGGCTAGGCTAGAATCAATTCGTATCTTGCTAGCATATGCCGCTCACCATTCTTTCAAGTTGTACCAAATGGATGTGAAGAGCGCTTTCCTCAATGGGCCGATCAAGGAGGAGGTGTACGTGGAGCAACCTCCTGGCTTCGAGGATGAACGGTACCCCGACCACGTGTCTAAGCTCTCTAAGGCGCTCTATGGACTTAAGCAAGCCCCAAGAGCATGGTATGAATGCCTTAGAGACTTTTTAATTGCTAATGCTTTCAAGGTTGGGAAAGCCGATCCAACTCTTTTCACTAAGACTTGCGATGGTGATCTTTTTGTGTGCCAAATTTATGTCGATGACATAATATTTGGTTCTACTAATCAAAAGTCTTGTGAAGAGTTTAGCAGGGTGATGACGCAGAAATTCGAGATGTCGATGATGGGCGAGTTAAGCTATTTCCTTGGGTTCCAAGTGAGGCAACTCAAGGATGGGACCTTCATCTCTCAAACCAAGTACACACAAGACTTGATCAAGCGGTTTGGGATGAAGGATGCCAAGCCCGCAAAGACTCCGATGGGAACCGACGGACACACCGACCTCAACAAAGGAGGTAAGTCCGTTGATCAAAAAGCATACCAGTCAATGATAGGGTCTTTACTTTATTTATGTGCTAGTAGACCGGACATTATGCTTAGCGTATGCATGTGTGCTAGATTTCAATCCGATCCTAAGGAGTGTCACTTAGTGGCGGTGAAGCGAATTCTTAGATATTTAGTCGCTACGCCTTGCTTCGGGATCTGGTATCCAAAGGGGTCTACCTTTGACTTAATTGGATATTCAGACTCCGACTATGTTGGATGTAAGGTCGATAGGAAGAGTACATCGAGGACGTGCCAATTTTTAGGAAGGTCCCTGGTGTCATGGAGTTCTAAGAAACAAACCTCTATTGCCCTATCCACCGCTGAGGCCGAGTACGTTGCCGCAGGACAGTGTTGCACACAACTACTTTGGATGAGGCAAACCCTCCGAGACTTTGGCTACAATCTGAGCAAAGTCCCACTCCTATGTGACAATGAGAGTGCTATCCGCATGGCGGAAAATCCTGTTGAACACAGCCGCACAAAGCACATTGACATCCGGCATCACTTTCTGAGAGACCACCAGCAAAAGGGAGATATCGAAGTGTTTCATGTTAGCACCGAGAACCAGCTAGCCGATATCTTTGTGTGGAGTTGGGAGAGGATTTGATCTCTTTTTGTGTGTTTTGCAATGAATGCTAGCTCTTGTATAGTGGTTGGAAGCTGGAAAACTTGGATGCAATGAATGGTGGGGTGGTTGGGGTATTTATAGCCCCAACCACCAAACTTGACCGTTGGTGGAAGCTGACTGTCGTATGGTGCACCGGACAGTCCGGTGCACACCGGACATGTCCGGTGCGCCAGCCACGTCACCAATGCCATTGGATTCTGACCGTTGTAGTTCTGACTTCTGGGCCCGCCTGGATGTCCGGTGCACACCGGACATGTACTGTTCAATGTCCGGTGCGCCAGTATGGGCGTGCCTGACTTCTGCGCGCTTCTGGCGCACATTGAATGCGCCTGCAGGTGACCGTTGGCGCGAAGTATCCGTTGCTCTGCTGGTTCACCGGACAGTCCGGTGTACACCGGACATGTCCGGTGAATTATAGCGGAGCAGGCGTTCTGATTTCCCGAGGCTGGCGAGTTCCTGAGGCAGCTCTTCCGAGGAGCACCGGACACTGTCCGGTGTACACCGGACAGTCCGGTGAATTATAGCGCGAGTGCCTCTAGAAATTCCCGAAGGTGGCGAGTTCAAGTTGGAGTCCTCTGGTACACCGGACACTGTCCGGTGGTGCACCGGACACTGTCCGGTGTACACCGGACAGTCCGGTGCCCCAGACCAGAGGTGCCTTCGGTTGTCCCTTTTCTCCTTTGTTGAATCCAACATTTGATCTTTTTATTGGCTAAGTGTGAACCTTTTTCACCTGTATAACTTATACACTAGAGCAAACTAGTTAGTCCAATTATTTGTGTTGGACACTTCAACCACTAAAATCAATTTGGAAAATAGGAGTAAGCCTAATTCCCTTTCAATCTCCCCCTTTTTGGTGATTGATGCCAACACAAACCGAAGCAAATAGAAAAGTGCATAATTGACCTAGTTTGCATAATGTAAGTGAAAAGGTTGCTTGGAGTTGAGCCAATATAACTACTTACAAGATATGCATGGATTGCTCCTTTGTTTTTAATATTTTGGACCACGCTTGCACCACATGTTTTGTTTTTGCAAAAATCTTTTGTAAATCTTTTCAAAGTTCTTTTGCAAATAGTCAAAGGCAAATGAATACGTTTTTATGAAGCATTTTCAAGATTTGAAATTTTCTCCCCCTGTTTCAAATGCTTTTCCTTTGACTAAAAAAAACTCCCCCTAAAAGAGATCCTCCTCTTAGTGTTCAAGAGGGTTTTGATATATCATTTTTGAAATACTACTTTCTCCCCCTTTTGAACACAATAGGATACCAATTGATAAATACTCTTTGAAAACACTAAGTTTTTGAAATTGGTGGTGGTGCGGTCCTTTTGCTTTGGGCTAATACTTTCTCCCCCTTTGGCATGAATCGCCAAAAATGGAGTCATTAGAGCCCTATGAAGTACTTTCTCCTCCTTTGATCATAAAATAAATGAGTGAAGGTTATACCAAAGTTGGAGAGATGCTCGGAGTGACGGCGAAGGATGAGTAGGAGAGTGGAGTGGAAGCCTTTGTCTTCGCTGAAGACTCCAATTCCCTTTCAATATACCTTATGACTTGGTTTGAAATACACTTGAAAACACATTAGTCATAGCATATGAAAGAGACATGATCAAAGGTATATTCGTGAGCTATGTGTGCAAGTTAGCAAAAGAAATTTCTAGAATCAAGAATATTGAGCTCATGCCTAAGTTTGGTAAAGGTTTGTTCATCAAGAGGCTTGGTAAAGATATCGACTAATTGATCTTTAGTATTAATGTATGCAATCTCGATATCTCCCTTTTGTTGGTGATCCCTAAGAAAATGATACCGAATGGCTATGTGCTTAGTGCGGCTATGCTCAACGGGATTATCCGCCATGCGGATTGCACTCTCATTATCACATAGAAGAGGAACTTTGGTTAGTTTGTAACCGTAGTCCCGCAGGGTTTGCCTCATCCAAAGCAATTGTGCGCAACAATGGCCTGCGGCAATGTACTCGGCTTCGGCGGTGGAAAGAGCGACCGAATTTTGCTTCTTTGAAGCCCAAGACACCAAGGATCTTCCCAAGAACTGGCAAGTCCCCGATGTGCTCTTCCTATTGATTTTGCACCCTGCCCAATCGGCATCCGAATATCCAATCAAATCAAATGTGGATCCCCTAGGATACCAAAGCCCAAACTTAGGAGTATAAGCCAAATATCTCAAGATTCGTTTTACGGCCGTAAGGTGAGCTTCCTTAGGGTCGGCTTGGAATCTTGCACACATGCATACGAAAAGCATAATGTCCGGTCGAGATGCACATAAATAGAGTAAAGAACCTATCATTGACCGGGATACCTTTTGATCCACGGACTTACCTCCCGTGTCGAGGTCGAGATGCCCATTGGTTCCCATGGGTGTCTTGATGGGCTTGGCATCCTTCATCCCAAACTTGCTTAGAATATCTTGAGTATACTTCGTTTGGCTTAGGAAGGTGCCCTCTTGGAGTTGCTTCACTTGAAATCCTAAGAAGTACTTCAATTCCCCCATCATAGACATCTCGAATTTCTTTGTCATGATCCTACTAAATTCTTCACATGTAGATTCGTTAGTAGACCCAAATATGATATCATCAACATAAATTTGGCATACAAACAAATCATTGTCAAGAGTTTTAGTGAATAAAGTAGGATCGGCCTTTCCGACTTTGAAGCCATTAGCAATAAGGAAATCTCTAAGGCATTCATACCATGCTCTTGGGGCTTGCTTGAGCCCATAAAGCGCCTTGGAGAGTTTATATACATGGTTAGGGTACTTACTGTCTTCAAAGCCGGGAGGTTGCTCAACATAGACCTCTTCCTTGATTGGTCCATTGAGGAAGGCACTTTTCACGTCCATTTGATAAAGCTTAAAGCCATGGTAAGTAGCATAGGCCAATAATATGCAAATTGACTCAAGCCTAGCTACGGGTGCATAGGTTTCACCGAAATCCAAACCTTCGACTTGGGAGTATCCCTTGGCCACAAGTCGGGCTTTGTTCCTTGTCACCACACCATGCTCATCTTGTTTGTTGCGGAAGACCCATTTGGTTCCTACAACATTTTGGTTAGGACGTGGAACTAAATGCCATACCTCATTCGTAGTGAAGTTGTTGAGCTCCTCTTGCATCGCCACCACCCAATCCGAATCTTGAAGTGCTTCCTCTATCCTGTGTGGCTCTATAGAGGAAACAAAAGAGTAATGTTCACAAAAATGTGCAACACGAGATCTAGTAGTTACCCCTTTATGTATGTCGCCGAGGATGGTGTCGACGGGGTGATCTCGTTGGATTGCTTGGTGGACTCTTGGGTGTGGCGGCCTTGGTTCTTGCTCATCCTCCTTTTCTTGATCATTTGCATCTCCCCCTTGATCATTGCCATCATCTTGAGGTGGCTCATCTTTTTGATCTTGCCCTTCATCAACTTGAGCCTCATCCTCATTTTGAGTTGGTGGAGATGCTTGCGTGGAGGAGGACGGTTGATCTTGTGCCTTTGGAGGCTCTTCGGATTCCTTAGGACACACATCCCCGATGGACATGTTCCTTAGCGCGATGCACGGAGCCTCTTCATCACCTATCTCATCAAGATCAACTTGCTCTACTTGAGAGCCGTTAGTCTCATCAAACACAACGTCACATGAGACTTCAACTAGTCCAGTGGACTTGTTAAAGACTCTATATGCCCTTGTGTTTGAGTCATAACCAAGTAAAAAGCCTTCTACAGTCTTAGGAGCAAATTTAGATTTTCTACCTCTTTTAACAAGAATAAAACATTTGCTACTAAAGACTCTAAAATAAGAAATATTGGGCTTTTTACCGGTTAGGAGTTCATATGATGTCTTCTTGAGGATTCGGTGAAGATATAACCGGTTGATGGCGTAGCAAGCGGTGTTGACCGCCTCGGCCCAAAACCGATCCGAAGTCTTGTACTCATCAAGCATGGTCCTTGCCATGTCCAATAGAGTTCGATTCTTCCTCTCCACTACACCATTTTGTTGAGGGGTGTATGGAGAAGAGAACTCATGCTTGATGCCCTCCTCCTCAAGAAAGCCTTCAATTTGAGAGTTCTTGAACTCCGTCCCGTTGTCGCTTCTTATTTTCTTGATCCTTAAGCCGAACTCATTTTGAGCCCGTCTCAAGAATCCCTTTAAGGTCTCTTGGGTTTGAGATTTTTCCTGTAAAAAGAATACCCAAGTGAAGCGAGAATAATCATCCACAATAACTAGACAGTACTTACTCCCGCCGATGCTTATGTAAGCAATCGGGCCGAATAGATCCATGTGTAGGAGCTCCAGTGGCCTGTCGGTCGTCATGATGTTCTTGTGTGGATGATGGGCTCCAACTTGCTTCCCTGCCTGGCATGCGCTACAAATCCTGTCTTTCTCAAAATGAACATTTGTTAATCCTAAAATGTGTTCTCCCTTTAGAAGCTTATGAAGATTCTTCATCCCAACATGGGCTAGTCGGCGGTGCCAGAGCCAACCCATGTTAGTCTTAGCAATTAAGCAAGTGTCGAGTTCAGCTTTATCAAAATCTACCAAGTATAGCTGACCCTCCAACACTCCCTTAAATGCTATTGAATCATCACTTCTTCTAAAGACAGTGACACCTACATCGGTAAATAGACAGTTGTAGCCCATTTGACATAATTGTGAAACGGAAAGCAAGTTGTAATCTAAAGAATCTACAAGAAAAACATTGGAAATAGAATGGTCAGGAGATATAGCAATTTTACCAAGACCTTTGACCAAACCTTGATTTCCATCCCCGAATGTGATAGCTCGTTGGGGATCTTGGTTTTTCTCATATGAGGAGAACATCTTTTTCTCCCCTGTCATGTGGTTTGTGCACCCGCTGTCGAGTATCCAACTTGAGCCCCCGGATGCATAAACCTACAAAACAATTTTAGTTCTTGACTTTAGGTACCCAAACAGTTTTGGGTCCTTTGGCATTAGAAACAAGAACTTTGGGTATCCAAACACAAGTCTTTGACCCTTTGTGCTTGCCCCCAACATATTTGGCAACTACCTTGCCGGATTTGTTAGTCAAAACATAAGATGCATCAAAAGTTTTAAAAGAAATATTATGATCATTTGATGCAATAGGAATTTTCTTCTTAGGCAACTTAGCACGGGTTGGTTGCCTAGAACTAGATGTCTCACTCTTATACATAAAAGCATGGTTAGAACCAGAGTGTGACTTCCTAGAATGAATTTTCCTAATTTTGTCCTCGGGATAACCGGCAGGGTATAAAATATAACCCTCGTTATCCTGAGGCATGGGAGTCTTGCCCTTAACAAAATTTGACAATCTTTTAGGAGGGGCACTAATTTTGACATTGTCTCCCCTTTTGAAGCCAATGCCATCCTTAATGCCAGGGCGTCTCCCATTATAAAGCATGCTACGAGCAAATTTAAATTTCTCATTTTCTAAGTTGTGCTCGGCAATTTTAGCATCTAGTTTAGCTATATGATCATTTTGTTGCTTAATTAAAATCATGTGATCATGAATAGCATCAACATCAATATCTCTACATCTAGTACAAATAGTGTCATGCTCAATGGTAGATGTGGAGGGTTTGCAAGAATTAAGTTCAACAATCTTAGCATGTAGTATATCATTCTTATCTCTAAGATCGGAAATTGTAACTTTGCAAACATCAAAATCTTTTGCCTTAGTAATTAATTTCTCATTTTCACTCCTAAGGCTAGCAAGAGAAATGTTTAATTCTTCAATCCTAGCAAGCAAATCATCATTATTATTTCTAGGATTGGGAATTGAAACATTACAAACATGTGAATCAACCTTAGCATTTAAACTAGCATTTTCATTCCTAAGGTTGTCAATCATCTCACGACAAGTGCTTAGCTCACTAGATAATTTTTTACATTTCTCAATTTCTAGAGCATAAGCATTTTTAACCTTAACATGTTTCTTGTTTTCCTTAATTAGGAGATCCTCTTGAGAATCCAAAAGGTCATCCTTTTCATGAATAGCACTAATCAATTCATTTAATTTTTCTTTTTGTTCCATGTTAAGGTTGGCAAAAAGGATACGCAAATTATCTTCCTCATCACTAGCATTATCATCACTAGATGTTTCATATTTAGTGGAGGATTTAGATTTAACCTTCTTTTTGCCGTCCTTTGCCATGAGGCACTTGTGGCCGACGTTGGGGAAGAGAAGTCCTTTGGTGACGGCGATGTTGGCGGCGTCCTCGTCGTCGGAGGAGTCGCTTGAGCTTTCATCGGAGTCCCACTCCCGACAAACATGGGCATCGCCGCCCTTCTTCCTGTAGTACCTCTTCTTCTCCTTTCTTCTCCCCTTCTTGTCGTCGCCCCTGTCACTATCACTTGATAATGGACATTTAGCTATAAAGTGGCCGGGCTTACCACACTTGTAGCAAACCTTCTTGGAACAGGATTTATAATCCTTCCCCTTCCGTTGCTTGAGGATTTGGCGAAAGCTTTTGATGATTAAAGCCATCTCCTCATTGTCGAGCTTGGAGGCGTCAATTGGTTGTCTACTCGGTGTAGACTCCTCCTTCTTCTCCTCCGTCGCCTTAAATGCCACCGGTTGTGCTTCGGACGTGGAGGGTTCATCAAGCTCGTTGATCTTCTTGGAGCCCTTGATCATACATTCAAAGCTCACAAAATTCCCGATAACTTCCTCGGGGGTCATTTGAGTATATCTAGGATTACCACGAATTAATTGAACTTGAGTGGGGTTAAGGAAAATGAGTGATCTAAGAATAACCTTAACCACCTCGTGGTCATCCCACTTCTTGCTCCCGAGGTTGCGCACTTGGTTCACCAAAGTCTTGAGCCGGTTGTACATGTCTTGTGGCTCTTCCCCTTGGCAAAGTCGAAAGCGACCGAGCTCCCCCTCGATCGTTTCTCGCTTGGTGATCTTTGTTAGTTCATCGCCCTCGTGCGCGGTCTTGAGGAGGTCCCAAATCTCCTTTGCATTCTTTAACCCTTGCACCTTGTTGTATTCTTCCTTGCTTAGAGAGGCGAGGAGTATGGTTGTAGCTTGAGAGTTGAAGTGCTCGATTTGGGCCACCTCGTCCTCATCATAATCCTTATCCCCTACGGATGATACCTGTGCTCCAAACTCAACAACATTCCATATACTTTTGTGGAGTGAGGTTAGATGAAATTTCATTAAATCACTCCACCTAGCATAATCTTCACCGTCAAAGGTTGGTGGTTTGCCTAATGGAACGGAAAGTAATGGAGTATGTCTAGATGTACGAGGATAGTGTAAGGGGATCTTACTAAACTTCTTACGCTCTTGGCGTTTAGAAGTTACGGAGGGCGCATCGGAGTCGGAGGTCGATGTTGATGAAGTGTCGGTCTCGTAGTAGACCACTTTCCTCATCCTCTTGTGCTTGTCCCCACTCCGATGTGGCTTGTGAGAGGAAGATCTCTCCTTCTTCTCTTTGTGGTGAGAAGAAGATTTCTTCTCCTTCCCTTTGTTGGAGGAGCTCTTCTTCTTCTCCTTCCTCTTGGTGTGGGACTCTTCCGATGAAGTGCTCCCGTGGCTTGTAGTGGGCTTTTCGCCGGTCTCCTTCTCCTTCTTGGCGTGATCTCCCAACATCACTTCGAGCGGTTAGGCTCTAATGAAGCACCGGGCTCTGATACCAATTGAAAGTCGCCTAGAGGGGGGGGGGTGAATAGGGCGAAACTAAAATTCTCAAAATAATCACAACTACAAGCCGGGTTAGCGTTAGAAATATAATAGAGTCCGCGAGAGAGGGCGCAAAACAAATCGCAAGCGAATAATAAAGTGAGACACGCGGATTTGTTTTACCGAGGTTCGGTTCTCTCAAACCTACTCCCCGTTGAGGAGGCCACAAAGGCCGGGTCTCTTTCAACCCTTCCCTCTCTCAAACGATCCCTTGGACCGAGTGAGCTTCTCTTCTCAAATCACTTGGGAATCAAGCTTCCCGCAAGGGCCACCACACGATTGGTGCCTCTTGCCTCAATTACAAGTGAGTGTTTGATCACAAGAAAGAATGCGAAAGAAAAGAAGCGATCCAAGCGCAAGAGCTCAAGTGAACACTACAAATCACTCTCTCTAGTCACTAATGCTTTGTGTGGAGTTGGGAGAGGATTTGATCTCTTTTTGTGTGTTTTGCAATGAATGCTAGCTCTTGTATAGTGGTTGGAAGCTGGAAAACTTGGATGCAATGAATGGTGGGGTGGTTGGGGTATTTATAGCCCCAACCACCAAACTTGACCGTTGGTGGAAGCTGACTGTCGTATGGTGCACCGGACAGTCCGGTGCACACCGGACATGTCCGGTGCGCCAGCCACGTCACCAATGCCGTTGGATTCTGACCGTTGTAGTTCTGACTTCTGGGCCCGCCTGGATGTCCGGTGCACACCGGACATGTACTGTTCAATGTCCGGTGCGCCAGTATGGGCGTGCCTGACTTCTGCGCGCTTCTGGCGCGCATTGAATGCGCCTGTAGGTGACCGTTGGCGTGAAGTATCCGTTGCTCTGCTGGTTCACCGGATAGTCCGGTGTACACCGGACATGTCCGGTGAATTATAGTGGAGCAGGCGTTCTGATTTCCCGAGGCTGGCGAGTTCCTGAGGCAGCTCTTCCGAGGAGCACCGGACACTGTCCGGTGTACACCGGACAGTCCGGTGAATTATAGCGCGAGTGCCTCTAGAAATTCCCGAAGGTGGCGAGTTCAAGTTGGAGTCCTCTGGTGCACCGGACACTGTCCGGTTCCCCAGACCAGAGGTGCCTTCAGTTGTCCCTTTTCTCCTTTGTTGAATCCAACATTTGATCTTTTTATTGGCTAAGTGTGAACCTTTTTCACCTGTATAACTTATACACTAGAGCAAACTAGTTAGTCCAATTATTTGTGTTGGGCACTTCAACCACTAAAATCAATTCGGAAAATAGGAGTAAGCCTAATTCCCTTTCAGAGAGGCACTCCAGGTCGGTGATGAGGGCCTCAGACTCGGCGAGGGCCTCAGCGTACTCCACGCACTCCACGTCGCATTTGTACGCGTGTCTGTACGTGGATCCGACGGTGATGACCCCGTTGGGGCCCGACATCTTGAGCTTGAGGTAGGTGTAGTTGGGGACGGTCATGAACTTGGCGTAGCATGGTCTCCCCAGTAACGCGTGGTAGGTTCCTCGGAACCCGACCACCTCGAACGTGAGGGTTTCCTTTCGGAAGTTGGAGGGAGTTCCGAAGCAGACATGCAGATCGAGTTGACCGAGGGGCAGGACGCGCTTCCCGGGGATGATCCCGTGAAAGGGCGTCGCACCGGCCCGGATCATGGACAGATCGATCTCCAAGAGCCCGAGGGTCTTGGCGTAGATGATGTTGAGGCTGCTGCCCCCGTCCATGAGGACCTTGGTGAGCCTGGTGTTGCCGATGACGGGGTCGACAACGAGCGGGTATTTTCCTGGGCTCGACACGCAGTCGGGGTGGTCGCCTTGGTCGAAGGTGTTGGGCTTGTCGGACCAGTCTAGGTAGACTGGCGCCGCCACCTTTACTAAGCAGACCTCCCGACGCTCCTGCTTGCGGTGCCGAGCCGAGGCGTTCGCCACTCGCCCACCGTAGATCATGAAATAGCTGTGGACCTCGGGGAACTCCTCTGCCTTGTCACCCTCCTTCTTGTCGTTGTCTTGGCCTTTGCCATCTTCCGCTGGTGGCCTGACCTTATGAAAGTAGCGCCGAAGCATGACGCATTCCTCAAGGGTGTGCTTGACGGGACCCTGGTGATAGGGGCACGACTCCTTGAGCATCTTGTCGAACAGGTTGGCCCCTCCAGGAGGCTTCCGAGGGTTCCTGTGTTCGGTGGCAGCGACAAGATCTGCGTCGGCGGCGTCACGTTTCGCTTGCGACTTCTTTTTCGCCTTCTTCTTCGTGCCGCGCTGGGCGGACGCCTCGGGGATGTCTTCCTGCTAGCGTCCCTGAGGCTGCTTGTCCTTCCGGAAGATGGCCTCGACCGCCTCCTAACCAGAGGTGAACTTGGTGGCGATGTCCATCAATTCGCTCGCCTTGGTGGGAGTCTTGCGACCCAGTTTTCTCACCAGGTCGTGGCAAGTGGTGCCGGCGAGGAACGCCCCGATGACATCTGAGTCAGTGATGTTGGGCAGCTCGGTGCGTTGCTTCGAAAACCGCCGGATGTACTCTCGTAGGGATTCCCCTGACTGCTGGCAGCAGCTTCAGAGATCCCATGAGTTCCCAGGGCGCGCGTACATGCCCTGGAAGTTTCCAGCGAAGGCTTTGACCAAATCGTCCCAGTTGGAGATCTGCGCAGGAGGCAGATGCTCCAGCCAGGCTCGGGCGGCGTCGGAGAGGAACAGGGGGAGGTTGCGGATGATGAGGTTGTCATCGTCCGTTCCACCTAGCTGGCAGGCCAGCCGGTAGTCCGCAAGCCACAGTTCCGGCCTTGTTTCCCCCGAGTACTTGGTGATGGTAGTCGGGGCTCGGAACCGGGTCGGGAACGGCGCCCGTCGTATGGCCCGGCTGAAGGCTTGCGGACCAGGTGGTTCGGGCGAGGGGCTAAGATCCTCCTCGCTGTCGTAACGTATCCCACGCCTGGGGTGGTAGCCTCGGTGCACCTTCTCGTCGTGGCGGACTCGACGGTCGCGGCGGTGGTGCTCGTTGCCAAGGCGACCCAGGGCCACAGGCGTCACGTCCCGCGTGCGCTCGGTGTGGACCGAGGCCTCCCGCATGAATCGGGAAGTCGTTGCGCAATGCTCCGGGGGGCACCCTTGCCTTCGGGAGGCAGAGCTCTCGGCCCGTCGGACCGCGGCGTCCTCTAGGAGATTCTTGAGTTCTCCCTGGATACGCCGCCCCTCGGTGGTGGATGGCTCAGGCATCGCTCAAAGTAGTATTGCCGCTGCAACCAGATTCTGGCCGACCCCGCTGGAGGCCGGGGGCAGCCTTGCCCTGGCATCGTCAGCGATACGACGCTGGATGTCCCGGGCCTGATGATGCGCTTCTCCGGCTAGTGCTCGGCCTGCCCACTCCTGCTCGATGTTTTGCCAGAGCTGCACAAGTTGTCCTGCTTCCTCGTCGAGCTTGGCCTGCATCTCGCGGATTTGCTCGAGCTGTGTGTCCTGACCCCCCCGCAGGGACTGGGACCACAGCTAGCTCCCGCAGGATGTCAACGCGAGGCGCAGGCCCAGGGGATCGTCGTCCTCTGGCATACCAAGGTGGTTGCCTTTGTCGTGACCCCCTAGATCGACGTGGAAACATTCGCGACTTGGGCCACAACCCTCGTCGTCAAGGCTGTGGCAATCATCGGAGCAATCGGAGAGGCAGTAGTCACATGCGGTCATGAAGTCTCACATGGCACTGGGATTACCGAGCCCGGAGAAATCCCAACCAGAGTCGGGCTTGTCCTCTTCCTCGGAACCCGGGGGCCCGTAGGTCGAGACGGCCGTCAGTCGGTCCCAGGTTCACCACATATGATACCCCGGAAGGTTAGGATATGCCTTTATGAAAGCGCTCACCGAAGCGGGGTCGCTTGGTGGATCGAAGCTGAATCTAAAAGGCACAGGGTGGAAAACGGACGATACCTCTCGATCGATGGACGGTGACGAAGTCGCGTCAGGGTCAGACTGCACCGTTATCTTAGGTACGAGGCTAACGCCCAGCAAGCCCTCCGCGAGTGTGCTGGCGTCATCTGTCCGCTTGGGGTTGGCACGTTGCAGGGAAATGACACCCGTCGTTGTCTCAGGCGCGAGGACAACGCTTGACAAGTCCCCCACTGGGGTGCCGACATTGTCGACTTGCTCGACAGCCAACGAGGTGCCGCCTCCAGCCTGGCCATGGTTGCCCCGCCTCCTCCTCCTGCGGCAAGGAAGGCGGCAGGAGAAACCCGGATGCTGCTCTTCCACCATGGGGGGAAGACGTCGTCGAGTTCGCCATCGCCGGGCGGGCTGACGGCCGTCGTTGTCGCTGCCACGCTGCGGAGGAAGGAGTACCATGTCGTAGCTGCCGTCGAGGGACATGAACTCGAGACTCCCAAAATGGAGCAGCGTTTCGGGCTGAAGAGGTTGCTGGAGTCTACCCATCTGGAACTCAACGGGAAGTTGTTCGTCAACACGCAGCAGGCCCCTACCTGGCGCGCCAAATGTCGGCGTTTCGACCCCGTGGAGTCCCTGGACCGACGAGTAAAATTGTCGCTACGTGTCCCAGCCCAGATGGGTTGGCGCGAGATGGAACACAAGGGGGAAAACACGGCTCGTGTTATCCTGCGCCAGGGGGATGCGCTTGCAGTAGGGGTTACAAGCGTTCGCGAGGGAGAGAGAGAGAGTGAGCATGTTCGTCAGCCCGTCCTCCCGCGCGACGACCCTCCCGCATGAGGGCCCTAGACCTTCCTTTTATAGATGCAAGGAGAGGGTCCAGGTGTATAATGGGGGTGTAGCTATGCGCTAACGTGTCCGGCAGAGAGGTGCCTGAGCCCTGTGTACATGCCAACGTGGCTGTCGGAGAGGTGCTAGTGCCCTGTGTACGTGGTATCGTGGCCGTCGGAGGAGCGCTTGAGCCTTGTAGAAGCACAGCTGTCGAGGCTACTGGGACCTTGCTGATGTCTCCTTGCTTCCGTAGGGGGCTAAGAACCACCGTCGTCATGGACGCACGCGGGGAGCCATCATTACTTGTTACCGGGGCGAGCCTGGATGGGACGTCGGTCTTGTTCCCCCGTAGCCTGAGCTAGCTAGGGGTAGGGTAATGATGCATCCTCCGTGGCGCGGTCGGTCCGAGCCCAAGGTCGGGCGAGGCGGAGACTCCTCCTGAGGCCGAGGCAGGGGTCGGGCGAGGACGTGATTCCTCCCGAGGTCGAGGTTGAGGCCGAGCCCTGGGGTCGGGCGAAGTGGAGACCACCTTCCGAGGTCGAGGTTAAGGCCGAGCCCTAGGGTCGGGCGAGGCAGAGACCACCTTCCGAGGCCGAGGCGGGGGCTGAGTCCTGGGGTCTGGCGAGGCGGAGACCTCCTCCTGAGGCCGAGGCTCAAGGTCGGGCGAGGCGGAGCTTCCTGTTGCGCCTGAGGCTAAACTTAGCTGTTGTCAGCCTCACCCTGGTGGGTGGCACAACAGTCGGAGAGGGGCGAGCGGCGCTGTTTTCCTGTCAAGTCGGTCAGTGGAAGGGCAAAGTGACTGCGGTCACTTCGACCCTGCCGACTGAGGCACGTGTGTCAGGATAAGGTGTCAGGCGATCCTCGCATTGAATGCGCCTGCGATACGGTCGGTTGGTGAGGCGATTTGGCCAAGGTTGCTTCACAACGAAGCCTGCCCGAGCTGGGCTTTGGGCGAGTCGAGGGTGCGCCCGTTGCTTGAGGAGGCCCTCGGGCGAGGCGTGAATTCGCCTGGGACTACTGTTTTCGCCCGAGGCTGGGCTCGGGCGAGGCGAGATCGCGTCCCTTGAGTAGACGAAGCCTTGACCTGAATTGCGCCCATCAGTCTCTGCAGCTTGTGCTGATGGTGGTTACCAGCCGTGTTTAGGAGTGTTGGGGGTACCCCTAATTACGGTACCCGACAGTATTCTAAGTATAATAGATTCATTGTTCTTGATCTGTTCGTGGAGACTCTGCGCAAGGAGTACCACGATGGCGCTGTGCTCCTGCACATGCACACACTCGCTTGAGTTCCTCGTGCAGCCGTCGTTGTCCTGCAGTGAGCTTGTGTCGTGCCGACCAACTATAGACTACTAGCAAGCAATCCACCTCCATGCGCGAGGAATCCAATCAAATTCTTCAGGAAGGTAGCCCCGCGGGTCGCGATCGACCGGTTCTCGCTCTGCCCTGCGTCGACGCCTCTGCCACTCGTCTTGGAGACGATCGCTTACGACATGGCCAACTACTCTCCAATAGCGTGGGTACTACCCTAGCCTAGCGTGGGCGCGGCCCCGACCTTGCGCTCCCCGGCGGCGTGACCTCCCCGGTGGAGTCTGTCGAGTTGTGCCTGCTGCTTAGGGACAACCGGACAGGCCACGCGGCGGCGCTAGACAACTAGATGTGGTGTAAGAGCTCCCGGCAAGCCAACACTAGGAACTCAGGAATGGAGGCGTCGAGCTCTTACAGGTGAAGCATCACCTGCGCTGGATCGCCGCCACGCGCGCCGCGTTGAACGTGTCCGCGCCGAAGTGGCCGGTTACCTGGTCATGTTGCATGCTCGCTCGTCCAGCAATTATCTTCTCCTGTGCTTATCCTCTCGAGTGGTATGGCATGTGGGGCCACGTGATGGTTAAAAGCTGTGTGCCCCTCGCCTCACATGTGATTGTACATGGTGGGCAGAGCTGCATGCATCAATTTTATTTGTTTAATGCACACCAAGAAGGCCTGTTAGAATAAAAAGTGTTTTATGTTGCAATTTCTATTTTAACTAATTTTTTTCTGCAATAAATAATTAGTAGAAAAATGCATACTTGAATATAGAAAATTGACATTTACACCTGATGTGTTATGTTCATGTATTAATTTTAGTATTATTTTTCTGCTTTATTTTTGGTAGTAAATAGCAGAAAATTATTTGAAATACATGTGAATGTTAGGTTGCACATTTTTATGTCGCTCTAAATATTTATGAAGTGTTGAGCTTTTGGACTCACGTCGAGCGATTAAATTGTATAGTGGGTACTCAGACACGTCGATCAGATTACGTTATTAATCGACCGAGTTATGGCATTGACTGAGCACTGGCTGCGCCCTGGCAACACGACACAGTATGTGTGTCGTACGAACTTGGCTGCGTCATTTGATTGCTATGTCGCACTCTCGCTTAATCGGACCACTCTCGTTGAGTCGGACCGCCATCATCGAGTCACACATTTTTCGTAGCCCTGTAGGCACTATCCGTCTGTCGTGATCATCGAGCCACAATTGCGCCTGTTGCGCACGTTGCATGGATTTATCGTGTACCCTGGATACCGAGCCACAATTGCGCCCGTTGCGCTTGTTATAAAGGCTTGTTGTGTTGTTGTAGCCCTGATGGCCGCACACATATTGACGCCAGATAAGCTAAAACTTGTACTCGCGTGGAATGTGGTGGGTTATTCAAGCCCTAAAGTCACATTATTGCACAACCTTCGTAAACAATTTTGTTTGGCTCTATATTTTATTTGATTGTGTTGTGTGGCATCATATATTTATATATATCGCCAAGGGGCCAAAACTACTATATCAAGCCCCAAAGTGCTTGGAAATCTGGAAAATTAAATTGAAATACAATAGAACTCGGATAAGTTAATTCCCTACTCTCTCCTCATGCATAAAGTTTTACCCGAAGTAACCTGAAGAAATTCAATATTAATGCATGAAAGCCTTTTTGGCATAAAAGATATCACAACATGGGATTCTGTTAGTAAGCAAAGAGACCTTATCAAATGAATAAAGGCCAGAAATCTCAGTCATACATTGCTCAACTAGATGTTAGCACATTGCTCTCTTTGTTGCTGAATGCCATGAAGCAAACTATGAGATAAAAGGACATGTAACCGCTAGCAACACGAAGTTGCGAGGATACCGAGAGATTATTCTGAGAAAATTTGCACTATGTTGGTGTGAAAACCATGGTGCGTTCCCGTCGAACCACTTTGCTCGTCCTATCTAGGACCTTTATGCTTGTGTTGTATACATCTCTCAAAATTGTAAATATCCCTAGTTGATGAATTAACTAGGGATAGTCTTTTGACAAGTTTGGTATACACTGTAAGCTAAATGGTAAAGGTCGATCCTGAATGGACACAAACCTGGTGTTTATGTAGCCGAACTACACTGAATTCCACCCTTTGTCATGCTTACCATTATCTACCTCCGATCTACCAGAAGTGAGAAGAGTAGACAAATAACTATGAAATCCCACTCACCACGGAGCTTGAAGCTAAATTAGACATTAATATGTCCTTGATCCTCGGAGCGAGAAGAGACATATGTCTTAACCACTAGACTACTAGTGATGATAATTTGTGATAGAAATATGAAGATCTTGTACTTACCTGTTGTATCATCTCTACTCCTGCTGATTTCTTCATATGCGAGCGGTAATATCTGTTGTTGAAGATGGATTCTAGGCGGATACCAGTCTTGTTTTGTTCTTTCCAAGCAATTATCATCATTTGCTTCATCAAAATCTAGTTATATGGTGATTTTTCCGAGATAAAATGAATTCTTTGCCTTATCCGTTCTATTCCAAAGCTTCTCTTTTTGCCGAACAACGAAGAGATCGAAATAATGCTTTATAGAACAAATTGGTATATAATATGAGGAGAAATGTTGGCCTTGCTGGCAACATCACAAATTATTAACTATTGTTATAAATTCTCTCTCAAAATTATAATACCTAAAAATGTTGCACAAATTGATACCCAATTTCAGAACAGTATGAGTAATTGGGTAAACCATGGGCAGTGATAAAAACGAGCTGGACTATACATCTATGCATATAAAAATATTTGCTTGGCAGCATTGACCTGATGCCGTGCACTTTACTACCATTATCTACACACATATTTTCCTATGTGCTTAAACGCACAATGCAACCAATGAATGTCTTTGTGAGCGTTAGACCCTGATAGTCATTTTACTTGTTGATCTGAAGTCAACTAATGGCTCCAAACAGCAAATGGTATTCATGAGCCCCTGAAGGACCCTTATGGATAAAATAGTGTTGTGCATGTTAGTCTAAATCTTAATGATTGACTGTGCATTTGGTAATAATAACAATAAGTTTGCAGAATTGTAAACACGAAGCAACTTGTTGTTGCGTGTCTCGCTGGATGTTGATACTAACCCTTCATGTTGAAGGAAAAATATGTAGTATTGATGCCACTACATTAATCTAAGTCCAAAGCTCACTACATAAAACCCTGATTTGTAATGTGCGTAAGATTTCCCAAATAAATCACCACAATAGCATACATTGGCCACAACTGGATGATTGTGGTTGGGGATTTCATCTGTATGCTTTTAGAACATCTCGGCATTAGGGGGATGAATGCCCATCTTGTGTAACGCCTCAATATTCTATAAAACGCACAAAAGCCAAATTGATCCCGTCGTTCAGTGTGTACTCCTGTGTATATGGAGTTTGCCAGAAATCATTGAGGATTAACCATATTAGTTTGAATGCTTCTACCTGATGTAGATGTGGATATACCTGGGATTAATATCATATCCACATTTGACTTATTGGCATTTGATCTATTCCGCGGGGACGCCTTCGAATATGATCCATCAGCCTTAGTCAAACCATATGTTCTGATTGCAGATTCACGTGGTATGTGATAACTCTCCTCCGATTAATTCACCCTGATGGTGATTTGCCTCACTGAGAGGTTCATCTTGATGATGAAATTTCTAGCAATGCGCACAATATCATTGTGCTAGGAATATGGAATAATGAATCTTTTGTTTTTGGTAAATGACGAAGATCATTATTAAATGTGGGAGACAAATGTGTCGACACCTATCTTGCCTATATAGATTGCAAAGGGATCCAAAACAAAGTCCTAGGCATGAGTGCTTGAAGCTCTCTATTTATCGGGTCATTGATAAATGCAATCGAGGCTAAACCAATAAACACAAAATGAAAGTCACGAGCTTGAAGTTCGAACATTTATGGGCACTATTGAAATAATGTGTGGTGAATGCGATGGTTCAAGTGGTCTTGTAAGAGACTCATCCCACATGTGTGTTGAATAAACACTGTTCCACTATGTAATATATCTGGCAAATGGCATGAATTAAAATATGCAGTTAATAGGATTCGAAAGATCCATCATGAGATCCAAGGAGGACTCATATTCTTGAATTATAAATATGCAACATATAAATCTCATATCGGATAATACATTCCTGATGAATGATCACTCTCCTATGTAGAGAGAATATTTCCTAGTTGAGATTATAGTTTCTAAATGGAACCTTTCCGGAAGAAACAAAGTCTGTGTTGAACACCAAAGTTTGATAACCCATATAATGGGATAAAGACCCATATAGACCCGAAAAGTAATAAGATGGGGTACCAAAGGACTTGTAGTTCACTGAATAAGCACATGTGCATCCCACGAGTTTTACTCATGGTATTTTCCACTAGATGTGGAATTATGGTATACTCTAAAGCCCCGATGGCAGAAACCTATAAGGTTTAGGTGTTACTGGCAAAATATCCCCATTGTGCCAGAATAACAGACTATAATGATGTATCTGATCGATGAAAAATCCATGATGGATTACGATATTTGATGGACTTTTGTTACACCATCATAGATGTTGCAATGGATGAACGCCTGGAGCGATGTGTCATATTTGGAATATGTACTGTTGCAACTATATTATCCCCTAAGTCCTATTGAAGGACATGTTACTTGTTTTGCACAACTATGTATAAATTGTGGTGTAAGATAGAAAATGATAGCACCCCATCCTCATCCATTCTCATTATTCCAGATGAACAATGAGACATATATCTTGAAGAATATGCTTGAGCTATGAGGGATAACGACTTTGAAAGATGTCATCGTCAGGGGGAGCGAATGCTTATATTGATCATAATCGTGAGAGAATAAATGTCATATTCTGCCCTCAAGGCGTGAGCTTGATGATCAATATGTGAACCTTTATGGAACTTTCTATCAAATATATAGATCCAGTCGATCGAACACCATCAGTCAAAGTGGCTTATTTATGTTGATACGTGCACTTACCTCGTATGTCCTAGAAGTGAGTAGAGGTAAAGTTCCTGAAATAGTCCTTGCAAGGATATGCAATCTGTTTGCTAAATCTTTATGTGCATATACTTCTAGAAGAAGATGTTTTTCCTTATTAATACGGTTTTGCAAGGATCAGGGGGAGCACATTTCTAAAGTTAGCCCTTGTAGAAGATTCGATAGAATTTAGATCCCAGAGGATCGAAATCTGTCCCGATGACAGTTGTTGTACTCTTTTTCCCTTAGTGAGTTTTCTTGAAGTTTCTCACTGTCGAGGACCATAATTAGGGGTACCCCCAAGACTCCTAATCTCAGCTGGTAACCCCCATCAGCACAAAGCTGCAAAGGCCTGATGGGCGCGATTAAGGTCAAGGCTCAGTCCACTCAAGGGACACAATCTCGCCTCGCCCGAGCCCAGCCTCGGGCAAAGGCAGCCGACCCCGGAGGATTCACGTCTTGACCGAGGGCCCCCTCAAGCAACGGACACACCTTTGGCTCGCCCGAGGCCCAGTCTTCGCAGAGAAGCAACCTTGGCCAGATCGCCACGCCAACCGACCGTATTGCAGGAGCATTTAATGCAAGGATCGCCTGACAACTTATCCTGACGCGCGCTCTTCAGTCGACAGAGCCGAAGTGACCGCAGTCACTTCGCCACTCCACTGACTGACCTGACAAGAAAATAGCGCCGCCTGCGTCGCTCCGACTGCTGTGCCACTCGACAGAGTGAGGCTGACAGCAGCTAAGTCCAGCCTCGGGCGCCATAGGAAGCTCCGCCTCGCCCGACCCCAGGGCTCGGACTCAACCTCGACGCTGGACGACGGACTCCGCCTCGCCTGACCCCAGGGCTCGGACACAGCCTCGGCCTCAGAAGACGGTCTCCGCCTCGCCCGACCCAGGGCTCGGACTCGACCTCGACCACGGAAGACGGTCTCCGCCTCGCCCGACCCAGGGCTCGGACTCGACCTCGACCTCAGAAGACGGACTCCGCCTCGCCCGACCCCAGGGGTCGGACTCAGCCTCGACCTCGGAAGACGGACTCCGCCTCGCCCGACCCCAGGGGTCGGACTCAGCCTCGACCTCGGAAGACGGACTCGACCTCGACCTCGGAGGAGCCTCCGCCTCGCCCGACCTAGGGCTCGGACCGACCACGTCACAGGGGGGCCATCATTACCCTACCCCTAGCTAGCTCAGGCTACGGGGAGCAAGACCGGCGTCCCATCTGGCTCGCCTCGGTAAACAAATAATGATGGCGCCCCACGTGCTCCATGACGACGGCGGCTCTTAGCCCCTTACGGAAGCAAGGAGACGTCAGCAAGGACTCGACAGCCCCGACAGCTGTCCTTCCGCAGGGCTCCAGCTCTCCTCCGACGGCCACGACATCACATGAACAGGGTGCCAAAACCTCTCCGACTGCATGTACTTAGGGCTCTAGCTCCTCTCTGCTAGACACATTAGCACACTGCTACACCCCCCATTGTACACCTGGACCCTCTCCTTGCGCCTATAAAAGGAAGGTCCAGGGCTCTCGTACGAGAAGGTTGGCCGCGCGGGAGAACGGGCCGGCGCATAAGGCTCTCGCTCTCTCTCTCTCTCTCCCACGCGAACGCTTGTAACCCCCTACTGCAAGCGCACCCGACCTGGGCGCAGGGCAACACGAAGGCCGCGAGTTTCCCCTTTGCCTGTTTCTTCCCCCCTTCATGCTCCGTCTCGCGCCGACCCATCTGGGCTGGGACACGCGGCGATAATTCACTCATCGGTCCAGGGACCCTCCCGGGGTCGAAACGCCGACAGTTGGCGCGCCAGGTAGGGGCCTGCTGCGTGTTGATGAACAGCTTCCCGTCGAGCTCCAGATGGGTAGTCTCCAGCAACCTTTCCAACCCGGGACGATGCTCTGTTTCGGGAGTCTTGAGTTCATGTCCCTCGACGGCAGCTATGACATGATACTCCTTCCTCCGCCGCGCGACAGCGACAATGGCGGTCGTCAGCCCGCCCGCCGGCGGCGGAATCAACGACGTCTTCCCCACATGGCGGAAGAACAACATCCGGGTTTGTCCCGTCACCTCCCCCGCCGACGGAGGAGGAGGCGGGGCAACCATGGCCAAGCAGGAGGCGGCACCTCGTCGGATGTCGAGCAAGTCGACGACGCCAGCGCCCCAGCGGGGGACACGTCGGGCTTCGACCTTGCGTCTGAGACGAAGACGAGCGCCGTTTCCCCGCAACACGCCAACCCCAAGCAGACGAACGACGCCAGCACGCTCGCGAAGGACTTGCTGGGCGTCACCCTCGTACCTGAGACAACGGTGCAGTCTGCCCCTGACGCGACTTCGTCACTGCCCATCGACCAAAAGGTACCGACCGATTCCCATCTCGTGCCTTTTGGATTCAGCTTCGACCCACCAAGCGACCCCGCTTCGGTGGAAGCTTTCATAGAGGCATGTACCAACCCTCCGGGGTACCGTATGCGGTCGCCCTGGGACAGACTGACGACCGTCTCGACCTACGGACCCTCGGGTTCTGAGGAAGATGACGAGCCCGACTTTTGTTGGGATTTCTCCGGGCTCGGTAACCCCAGTGCCATGCGAGACTTTATGACCGCATGCGACTACTGCCTCTCCGATTGTTCCGATGGTAGCTGCAGCTTCGGCGACGAGGACTGCGACCCAAGTCGTGAATGTTTCCACGTCGATCTAGGGGGTCCTGGTGAAGGCAACCATCTTGGTGTGCTGGAAAACGACGATCCCCCTAGGCCTGCGCCTCGCGTTGACATCCTTCGGGAGCTAGCTGTGGTCCCAGTCCCTGCGGGGGGTCAGGACGCACGGCTCGAGCAAATCCGCGAGATGCAGGCCAGGCTCGACGAGGGAGCAGGAACACTTGAGAGCACCTAGAGGGGGGGGGTGAATAGGTGATCCTGTGAAACTTAAACTTATAGCCACAAAAACTTGTTAAGTGTTAGCACAATAATCGCCAAGTGGCTAGAGATGAGTCTCAACAAAACACAATACCACAAAAGATCAACACAGAGAAGACACAGTGGTTTATCCCGTGGTTCGGCCAAGTACAAAACTTGCCTACTCCACGTTGTGGCGTCCCAACGGACGAGAGTTGCACTCAACTCCTCTCAAGTGATCCAATGATCAACTTGAATACCACAGTGTTATGCTTTTCCTTTCAATATCCCGTTTGCGAGGAATCTCCACAACTTGGAGTCTCTCGCCCTTACACTTGAGATTCACAAAGAAATACGGAGTAAGGGAGGGAACTAGCAACACACACAAGACTCAAAATCAGAGCAACAGCACGCACACAAGTCGCAACAAGAGCTCGCAACACCACTCAATGAGTTCACAACACAACAAGAGCTCTAGATGCTATCACAATGAACCAAATGCGCGGAATCGATGTCTTGGTGCTTAGGAATGTTGTAGGAATGCTTGGTGTTCTCCTCCATGTGCCTAGGGGTCCCTTTTATAGCCCCAAGGCAGCTAGGAGCCGTTGAGAGCAAATCCAGAAGGCCAATCTTGCCTTCTGTCGTCGGGTGCATTGGACAGTCCGGTGCACACCGGACACTGTCCGGTGCCCGGTTACCTTCCTTAAATGTCGCAGCCGACCGTTGCCCGCCAGAGAGCCGTTGGCGCACCGGACATGTCCGGTGCACACCGGACAGTCCGGTGCCCCCTTCTAGCCGTTGGCTCGGCCACGTGTCACGCGCAGATCGCGCGGCCGACCGTTGGCCCGGCCGACCGTTGGCTCACCGGACAGTCCGGTGCACACCGGACAGTCCGGTGAATTTTAGCCGTACGCCGTCGGCGAATTCCCGAGAGCACCGAGTTCACGCCGAGTCAGCCTGGCGCACCGGACACTGTCCGGTGCACCACCGGACAGTCCGGTGACCCACCGGACAGTCCGGTGCTCCCAGACTTAGCAGATTCTTGGCTGCTCGAGCCAAGACATTTCCAATTGGATTTTTCCTGTTTCCAGCACTTAGACACAATACATTAGTCCATAAAACAATGTACTAAGTCTGAGAAACATACCTTAATTCTTGATTTGTACTTTGTCCACCTTTTTACACTTAGGCACTTGTGTTGGACACTAAATCACCAAAACACTTAGAAATGGCCCAAAGGCACATTTCCCTTTCAATCTCCCCCTTTTTGGTGATTTATGCCAACACAACATAAAGCAAGTAGAACAAGTACAAAATCAAATCAAATAAGAACTCAAAATTGTTTTGATTCTATTTGGCATATATGGATCATTCTTTGCCACCACTTGGTTTGTTTTTGCAAAACAAACTCAAAATCCTATCTCTAAGTCAAATCCACTTGTAGAGACATAAAGAGAGGTTTTCCAAAGAAAATTGATTCAAGATTCCAAAAACTCCCCCTTTTTCCCATAATCAACACTTCTCCCCACAAGAGGCCAACTTTTGACAAAAGAGACATAATCAACACTTCTCCCCACAAGAGGCCAACTTTTGACAAAAGAGACAATGCAAGAGTTTTGACAAACCAAAAGCTCTATTCTACTGTTTTTTCAAAGTTTCTCAAGTGGTAGCTGATCCATTTATTGCTTTGGCCTTTATTTTCTCCCCCTTTGGCATCAAGCACCAAAACGGGATCAATCTTGGCCCTTTAACCCCATTGCCTCACCAAAATCTTCAATTAAGAGCAAATAGGCAATAAGAGTTTAAAGATGAACTTGGAATAAGTTACCCTCTCATCGGAGTGCAGTGGAAGTCTTTCACGGTCCAAGTCCACCTTTCCCTTTCAAACCTCCTTTGAGACTAAAACAATCAAACTCAACCAAACGGTTAGTCTCAAAGGGTCAAGTTGTAACACATCTCCCCCTAAATATGTGCATTACTGGCACAAGGACTTGTGAGGTCCGGGGAGTGCTTGTACAACTTGAGCACCATAATAAGCAACACAATGCAGAATGAACATGATCAAAGGCATAAACACATGTATGCTACAATTCAATCCAAGTTCCGCGAATCTAAGACATTTAGCTCACTACGCAGCCTGCAAAAGGTCTTCTCATCTAGAGGCTTGGTAAAGATATCGGCTAGCTGGTTCTCGGTGCTAACATGAAACACTTCGATATCTCCCTTTTGCTGGTGGTCTCTCAAAAAGTGATGCCGGATGTCAATGTGCTTTGTGCGGCTGTGTTCAACAGGATTTTCCGCCAAGCGGATAGCACTCTCATTGTCACATAGGAGTGGGACTTTGCTCAGATTGTAGCCAAAGTCCCGGAGGGTTTGCCTCATCCAAAGTAGTTGCGCGCAACACTGTCCTGCGGCAACATACTCGGCCTCAGCGGTGGATAGGGCAACAGAAGTTTGTTTCTTAGAGTTCCACGACACCAGGGACCTTCCTAAGAATTGGCACGTCCCTGATGTACTCTTCCTATCGACTTTACATCCAGCATAGTCGGAATCTGAGTATCCAACCAAGTCAAAGGTAGACCCTTTTGGATACCAGAGCCCGAAGCAAGGCGTAGCAACCAAATATCTTAGAATTCGCTTTACCGCCACTAAGTGACACTCCTTAGGATCGGATTGAAATCTAGCACACATGCATACGCTAAGCATAATATCCGGTCTACTAGCACATAAATAAAGTAAAGACCCTATCATTGACCGGTATGCTTTTTGATCAACGGACTTACCTCCTTTGTTGAGGTCGGTGTGTCCGTCGGTCCCCATCGGAGTCTTTGCGGGCTTGGCATCTGATAGTCGCCTAGAGGGGGGGTGAATAGGGCGAAACTGTTATTTACAAATATAAACACAACTACAAGCCGGGTTAGCGTTAGAAATATAAACGAGTCCGAGAGAGAGGGCGCAAAACAAATCCCAAGCGAATAAGCAAGTGAGACACGGAGATTTGTTTTACCGAGGTTCGGTTCTTGCAAACCTACTCCCCGTTGAGGAGGCCACAAAGGCCGGGTCTCTTTCAACCCTTCCCTCTCTCAAACGGTCCCTTGGACCGAGTGAGCTTCTCTTCTCAAATCAAAGCCGGGAACAAAACTTCCCCGCAAGGGCCACCACACAATTGGTGCCTCTTGCCTTGATTACAATGGAGTTGTGATCTCAAGAACAAGTGAGAAAGAAAAGAAGCAATCCAAGCGCAAGAGCTCAAATGAACACGGCAAATCACTCTCACTAGTCACTAGGGCTTTGTGTGGAATTGGAGAGGATTTGATCTCTTTAGTGTGTCTAGAATTGAATGCTAGAGCTCTTGTAGTAGTTGAGAAGTGGAAAACTTGGATGCAATGAATGGTGGGGTGGTTGGGGTATTTATAGCCCCAACCACCAAAAGTGGTCGTTGGAAGGCTGTCTGTTCGATGGCGCACCGGACAGTCCGGTGCACACCGGACAGTCCGGTGCCCCCTGCCACGTCATCACTGCCGTTGGATTCTGACCGTTGGAGCTTCTGACTTGTGGGCCCGCCTGGGTGTCCGGTGCACACCGGACAGGTACTGTTTGATGTCCGGTGTGCCAGCATGGGCGATTCTGACTTCTGCGCGCGCAGAGCGCGCATTTAATGCGCGGCAGAGAGCCGTTGGCGCGGAGATGACCGTTGCTTCGGAGTCGCACCGGACAGTCCGGTGCACACCGGACAGTCCGGTGAATTTTAGCGGGCTAGCCGTTGGCGTTTCCCGAAGCTGGCGAGTTCCTGAGGCCGACCTCCCTTGGCGCACCGGACACTGTCCGGTGTACACCGGACAGTCCGGTGAATTATAGCCGAGTCGCCCTGGAAATTCCCGAAGGTGGCGAGTTTGAGTCTGAGTCCCCTGGTGCACCGGACAGGTACTGTTCACTGTCCGGTGGCACACCGGACAGTCCGGTGCGCCAGACCAGGGGTGCCTTCGGTTGCCCCTTTGCTCCTTTATTGAATCCAAAACTTGGTCTTTTATTGGCTGAGGGTGAACCTTTTACACCTGTATAATCTACACACTTGGGCAAACTAGTTAGTCCAATTATTTGTGTTGGGCAATTCAACCACCAAAATTATTTAGGAACTAGGTGTAAGCCTAATTCCCTTTCAATCTCCCCCTTTTTGGTGATTGATGCCAGCACAAACCAAAGCAAACAGAGATGTGCATAATTGAACTAGTTTGCATAATGTAAGTGTAAAGGTTGCTTGGAATTGAGCCAATATAACTACTTACAAGATATGCATGGAATGTTTCTTTCTTATTTAGTATTTTGGACCACGTTTGCACCACATGTTTTGTTTTTGAAATTTTTTTTTGTAAATTCATTTCAAAGATCTTTTGCAAATAGTCAAAGGTAAATGAATAAGAGTTTGCAAAGCATTTTCAAGATTTGAAATTTTCTCCCTCTGTTTCAAATGCTTTTCCTTTGACTAAACAAAACTCCCCCTAAATTTAATCCTCCTCTTAGTGTTCAAGAGGGTTTTGATGTAAGATTTTTGAAATCCCCCTTTTGAACATAATAGGATATCAATTGATAAATACTTTTGGAAAACACTAAGTTTTTGAATTTGGTGGTGGTGGTGCGGTCCTTTTGCTTTGGGCTCATTTCTCCCCCTTTTTGGCATGAATCGCCAAAAACGGAGTCATTAGAGCCCTTAGGTACTATCTTCCCCTTTGGTCATAAGTGAATGAGTTAAGATTATACCAAAGACGAAGTCCTTTTGCTTTGAATTCTCATTTCTCCCCAAAGAATAGAGAGATGCTTGGAGTGATGGCGAAGTATGAGTTACGGAGTGGAAGCCTTTGTCTTTGCCGAAGACTCCAATTCCCTTTCAATATACCTATGACTTGGTTTGAAATAGACTTGAAGACACATTAGTCATAGCATATAAAAGAGATATAATCAAAGGTATTCAAATGAGCTATGTGTGCAAGCTAGCAAAAGAAATTTCTAGAATCAAGAATATTGAGCTCATGCCTAAGTCTGGTAAAAGATTGTTCATCAAGAGGCTTGGTAAAGATATCGGCTAATTGATCTTTAGTGTTAATGTAAGAAATCTCGATATCTCCCTTTTGTTGGTGATCCCTAAGAAAATGATACCGAATGGCTATATTTTTAGTGCGGCTATGCTCGACGGGGTTGTCGGCCATTTTGATTGCACTCTCATTATCACATAGTAAAGGAACTTTGGTTAATTTGTAACCGTAGTCCCGCAGGGTTTGCCTCATCCAAAGCAATTGCGCGCAACAATGGCCTGCGGCAATGTACTCGGCTTCGGCGGTGGAAAGAGCGACCGAATTTTGCTTCTTTGAAGCCCAAGACACCAAGGATCTTCCCAAGAACTGGCAAGTCCCCGATGTGCTCTTCCTATTAATCTTACACCCTGCCCAATCGGCATCCGAATAACCAATCAAATCAAAAGTGGATCCCCGAGGATACCAAAGCCCAAACTTAGGAGTATAAGCTAAATATCTCAAGATTCGTTTTACGGCCGTAAGGTGGGATTCCTTAGGGTCGGATTGAAATCTTGCACACATGCAAACGGAAAGCATAATATCCGGTCGAGATGCACATAAATAAAGCAATGAACCAATCATCGACCGGTATACCTTTTGATCGACGGATTTACCTCCCGTGTCGAGGTCGAGATGCCCATTGGTTCCCATGGGTGTCTTGATGGGCTTGGCATCCTTCATTCCAAACTTGGTTAGAATGTCTTGAGTGTACTTCGTTTGGCAAATGAAGGTGCCCTCTTGGAGTTGCTTGACTTGGAATCCTAGAAAATATTTCAACTCCCCCATCATCGACATCTCGAATTTCTGTGTCATGATCCTACTAAACTCTTCACATGTAGACTCGTTAGTAGACCCAAATATAATATCATCAACATAAATTTGGCATACAAACAAGTCATTTTCAAGAGTTTTAGTAAAGAGTGTAGGATCGGCCTTGCCGACTTTGAAGCCATTAGAAATAAGGAAATCTCTTAGGCATTCATACCATGCTCTTGGGGCTTGCTTGAGCCCATAAAGCGCCTTAGAGAGCCTATAGACATGGTTAGGGTACTCACTGTCTTCAAAGCCGGGAGGTTGCTCAACATAGACCTCTTCCTTGATTGGTCCATTGAGGAAAGCACTTTTCACGTCCATTTGATAAAGCTTAAAGCCATGGTAAGTAGCATAGGCTAATAATATGCGAATTGACTCAAGCCTAGCTACGGGTGCATAAGTTTCACCGAAATCCAAACCTTCGACTTGGGAGTATCCTTTGGCCACAAGTCGAGCTTTGTTCCTTGTCACCACACCATGCTCATCTTGCTTGTTGCGGAAGACCCATTTGGTTCCTACAACATTTTGGTTAGGACGTGGAACTAAGTGCCATACCTCGTTTCTTGTGAAATTGTTGAGCTCCTCTTGCATCGCCACCACCCAATCCGAATCTTGTAATGCTTCCTCTATCCTGTGTGGCTCAATAGAGGAAACAAAAGAGTAATGTTCACAAAAATGTGCAACACGAGATCGAGTGGTTACCCCCTTATGAATGTCGCCGAGGATGGTGTCGACGGGGTGATCTCGTTGGATTGCTTGGTGGACTCTTGGGTGTGGCGGCCTTGGTTCTTCCTCATCCTCCTTTTCTTGATCATTTGCATCTCCCCCTTGATCATTGCCATCATCTTGAGGTGGCTTATCTTCTTGATTTTGTCCTTCATCAACTTGAGCCTCATCATCATTTTGAGTTGGTGGAGATGCTTGCGTGGTGGAGGATGGTTGATCTTGTGCTCTTGAAGGCTCTTCGGATTCCTTAGGACACACGTCCCCAATGGACATGTTCCTTAGCGCTATGCATGGAGCCTCTTCATTACCTATCTCATCAAGATCAACTTGCTCTACTTGAGAGCCGTTAGTTTCATCAAACACAACGTCACATGAGACTTCAACTAGTCCAGTGGACTTGTTAAAGACCCTATATGCCCTTGTGTTTGAGTCATAACCAAGTAAAAAGCCTTCTACAGTTTTAGGAGCAAATTTAGATTTTCTACCTCTTTTAACAAGAATAAAGCATTTGCTACCAAAAACTCTAAAGTATGAAATGTTGGGCTTTTTACCGGTTAGGAGTTCATATGATGTCTTCTTGAGGATTCGGTGAAGATATAACCGGTTGATGGCGTAGCAGGCGGTGTTGACTGCTTCGGCCCAAAACCGGTCCGGTGTCTTGTACTCATCAAGCATGGTTCTTGCCATGTCCAATAGAGTTCGATTCTTTCTCTCCACTACACCATTTTGTTGTGGCGTGTAGGGAGAGGAGAACTCATGCTTGATGCCCTCCTCCTCAAGGAAGCCTTCAATTTGTGAGTTCTTGAACTCCGTCCCGTTGTCGCTTCTTATTTTCTTGATCCTTAAGCCGAACTCATTTTGAGCCCTTCTCAAGAATCCCTTTAAGGTCTCTTGGGTTTGAGATTTTTCCTGTAAAAAGAATACCCAAGTGAAGCGAGAATAATCATCCACAATAACAAGACAATACTTACTCCCGCCGATGCTTATGTAAGCAATCGGGCCGAATAGATCCATGTGGAGTAGCTCAAGCGGCCTGTCGGTCGTCATGATGTTCTTGTGTGGATGATGGACTCCAACTTGCTTCCCTGCCTGGCATGCGCTACAAATCCTGTCTTTCTCAAAATGAACATTTGTTAATCCTAAAATGTGCTCTCCCTTTAGAAGCTTATGAAGATTCTTCATCCCAACATGGGCTAGTCGGCGGTGCCAGAGCCAACCCATGTTAGTCTTAGCAATTAAGCATGTGTCAAGTTCAGCTCTATCAAAATCTACTAAGTATAGCTGACCCTCTAACACACCCTTAAATGCTATTGAATCATCACTTCTTCTAAAGACAGTGACACCTACATCAGTAAAAAGACAGTTGTAGCCCATTTGACATAATTGGGAAACAGAAAGCAAGTTGTAATCTAAAGAATCTACAAGAAAAACATTGGAAATAGAATGGTCAGGAGATATAGCAATTTTACCCAATCCTTTGACCAAACCTTGATTTCCATCCCCGAATGTGATAGCTCGTTGGGGATCTTGGTTTTTCTCATATGAGGAGAACATCCTTTTCTCCCCGGTCATGTGGTTTGTGCACCCGCTGTCGAGTATCCAACTTGAGCCCCCGGATGCATAAACCTACAAAACAAATTTAGTTCTTGACTTTAGGTACCCAAACTGTTTTGGGTCCTTTGGCATTAGAAACAAGAACTTTGGGTACCCAGACACAAGTCTTGGAGCCCTTGTGTTTGCCCCCAACAAACTTGGCAACGACCTTGCCGGATTTGTTAGTAAGCACATAAGAAGCATCAAAAGTTTTAAAAGAAATGGCATGATCATTTGATGCATTAGGAATTTTCTTCTTAGGCAACTTGGCACGGGTTGGTTGCCTAGAACTAGATGTCTCACTCTTATACATAAAAGCATGGTTAGAACCAGAGTGAGACTTCCTAGAATGAATTTTCCTAATTTTGTCCTCGGGATAACCGGCAGGGTATAAAATGTAACCCTCGTTATCCTGAGGCATGGGAGCCTTGCCCTTAACAAAATTAGACAATCTTTTAGGAGGGGCACTAATTTTGACATTGTCTCCCCTTTGGAAGCCAATGCCATCCTTAATGCCAGGGCGTCTCCCATTATAAAGCATGCTACGAGCAAATTTAAATTTCTCATTTTCTAAGTTGTGCTCGGCAATTTTAGCATCAAGTTTAGCTATATGATCATTTTGTTGCTTAATTAAGATCATGTGATCATGAATAACATTAACATCAATATCTCTACATCTAGCACAAATAGTGACATGCTCAATGGTAGATGTAGAGGGTTTGCAAGAATCAAGTTCCACAATCTTAGCATGAAGAATATCATTTTTATCTTTAAGATTGGAAATTGTAACTTTGCAAACATCAAAATCTTTAGCCTTAGCAATTAAATTTTCATTCTCTAATCTAAGGCTAGCAATAGATACATTCAATTCATCAATCTTAGCAAGCAAGTCAACATTATCATCTCTAAGATTGGGAATTGAAACATTACAAACATGTGAATCAACCTTAGCATTTAAAACAGCATTTTCATTCCTAAGGTTGTCAATCATCTCACGGCAAGTGCTTAGCTCACTAGATAATTTTTCACATTTTTCTACTTCTAGAGCATAAGCCTTTTTAACCTTAACATGTTTCTTGTTTTCTTTAATTAGACAATCCTCTTGGGAGTCCAAAAGATCATCTTTTTCATGAATAGCACTAATCAATTCATTTAATTTCTCTTTTTGTTCCATGTTAAGGTTGGCAAAAAGAGTACGCAAATTATCTTCCTCATCACTAGCATTGTCATCACTAGAGGATTCATATTTTGTGGAGGATTTAGATTTAACCTTCTTTTTGCCGTCCTTTGCCATGAGGCACTTGTGGCCGACGTTGGGGAAGAGAAGTCCCTTGGTGACGGCGATGTTGGCGGCGTCCTCGTCGTCGGAGGAGTCGCTTGAGCTCTCGTCGGAATCCCATTCCTGACAAACATGGGCATCGCCGCCCTTCTTCTTGTAGTACCTTTTCTTCTCCTTTCTTCTCCCCTTCTTGTCGTCGCCTCGGTCACTGTCACTAGATATAGGACATTTAGCAATAAAATGACCGGGCTTACCACATTTGTAGCAAACCTTCTTGGAGCGGGACTTGTAGTCTTTCCCCCTCCTTTGTTTGAGGATTTGGCGGAAGCTCTTGATGACGAGCGCCATCTCCTCATTGTCAAGCTTGGAGGCGTCGATTGGTTGTCGACTTGGTGTAGACTCCTCCTTCTTCTCCTCCGTTGCTTTGAATGCAACGGGTTGAGCTTCGGATGTGGTGGCATCATCAAGCTCGTTGATCTTCCTCGAGCCTTCGATCATGCATTCAAAACTCACAAAATTCCCGATAACTTCCTCGGGGGTCATTTTAGTATATCTAGGATTACCACGGATTAATTGAACTTGAGTAGGGTTAAGGAAAATAAGAGAACTTAGAATAACCTTAACCATCTCGTGGTCATCCCATTTTACGCTCCCGAGGTTGCGCACTTGATTCACCAAGGTCTTGAGCCGGTTGTACATGTGTTGTGGCTCCTCCCCTTTGCGAAGCCGGAACCGACCGAGCTCCCCCTCGATCGTTTCCCGCTTGGTGATCTTGGTGAGTTCGTCTCCTTCGTGCGCGGTTTTGAGCACATCCCAAATCTCCTTGGCGCTCTTCAACCCTTGTACTTTGTTATACTCCTCTCTACTTAGAGAGGCGAGGAGTATTGTTGTTGCTTGAGAGTTAAAGTGCTCGATTTGGGCCACCTCATCCTCATCATAGTTTTCATCCCCTACCGATGGTACCTGTGCACCAAACTCAACAACATCCCATATACTTTTGTGGAGCGAGGTTAGATGAAATCGCATTAAATCGCTCCACCTAGCGTAATCTTCACCATCAAAAGTTGGTGGTTTGCCTAATGGGACGGAAAGTAAAGGTGTATGTTTGGAAATGCGAGGGTAGCGTAGGGGGATCTTACTATACTTCTTGCGCTCTTGGCGCTTAGAAGTGACGGAGGGCGCATCGGAGTCGGAGGTCGATGTTGATGAAGTGTCGGTCTCGTAGTAGACCACCTTCCTCATCCTCTTGTGCTTGTCGCCTTTCCGATGCGGCTTGTGGGAAGAAGATTTTTCCTTCTTCTCTTTGTGGTGAGAAGAAGATTTCTTCTCTTTCCCTTTGTTGGAGGAGCTCTTCTTCTTCTCCCTCCTTTTGGTGCGGGACTCTTCCGATGAAGTGCTCCCGTGGCTTGTAGTGGGCTTTTCGCCGGTCTCCATCTCCTTCTTGGCGTGATCTCCCGACATCACTTCGAGCGGTTAGGCTCTAAAGAAGCACCGGGCTTTGATACCAATTGATAGTCGCCTAGAGGGGGGGTGAATAGGGCGAAACTGTTATTTACAAATATAAACACAACTACAAGCCGGGTTAGCGTTAGAAATATAAACGAGTCCGAGAGAGAGGGCGCAAAACAAATCCCAAGCGAATAAGCAAGTGAGACACGGAGATTTGTTTTACCGAGGTTCGGTTCTTGCAAACCTACTCCCCGTTGAGGAGGCCACAAAGGCCGGGTCTCTTTCAACCCTTCCCTCTCTCAAACGGTCCCTTGGACCGAGTGAGCTTCTCTTCTCAAATCAAAGCCGGGAACAAAACTTCCCCGCAAGGGCCACCACACAATTGGTGCCTCTTGCCTTGATTACAATGGAGTTGTGATCTCAAGAACAAGTGAGAAAGAAAAGAAGCAATCCAAGCGCAAGAGCTCAAATGAACACGGCAAATCACTCTCACTAGTCACTAGGGCTTTGTGTGGAATTGGAGAGGATTTGATCTCTTTAGTGTGTCTAGAATTGAATGCTAGAGCTCTTGTAGTAGTTGAGAAGTGGAAAACTTGGATGCAATGAATGGTGGGGTGGTTGGGGTATTTATAGCCCCAACCACCAAAAGTGGCCGTTGGAAGGCTGTTTGTTCGATGGCGCACCGGACAGTCCGGTGCACACCGGACAGTCCGGTGCCCCCTGCCACGTCATCACTGCCGTTGGATTCTGACCGTTGGAGCTTCTGACTTGTGGGCCCGCCTGGGTGTCCGGTGCACACCGGACAGGTACTGTTTGATGTCCGGTGTGCCAGCATGGGCGATTCTGACTTCTGCGCGCGCAGAGCGCGCATTTAATGCGCGGCAGAGAGCCGTTGGCGCGGAGATGACCGTTGCTTCGGAGTCGCACCGGACAGTCCGGTGCACACCGGACAGTCCGGTGAATTTTAGCGGGCTAGCCGTTGGCGTTTCCCGAAGCTGGCGAGTTCCTGAGGCCGACCTCCCTTGGCGCACCGGACACTGTCCGGTGTACACCGGACAGTCCGGTGAATTATAGCCGAGTCGCCCTGGAAATTCCCGAAGGTGGCGAGTTTGAGTCTGAGTCCCCTGGTGCACCGGACAGGTACTGTTCACTGTCCGGTGGCACACCGGACAGTCCGGTGCGCCAGACCAGGGGTGCCTTCGGTTGCCCCTTTGCTCCTTTATTGAATCCAAAACTTGGTCTTTTTATTGACTGAGGGTGAACCTTTTACACCTGTATAATCTACACACTTGGGCAAACTAGTTAGTCCAATTATTTGTGTTGGGCAATTCAACCACCAAAATTATTTAGGAACTAGGTGTAAGCCTAATTCCCTTTCAGCGTCCTTCATCCCAAACCGCTTTAGCAGATCTTGCGTGTACTTCGTTTGGGAGATGAAGGTGCCGTCTTTGAGTTGCTTCACTTGGAACCCAAGGAAGTAGTTCAACTCGCCCATCATCGACATCTCGAATTTCTGCGTCATCACCCTGCTAAACTCTTCACAAGACTTTTGGTTAGTAGAACCAAATATTATGTCATCAACATAAATTTGGCACACAAACAAATCACCATCACATGTCTTAGTAAAAAGAGTTGGATCGGCTTTCCCAACCTTGAAAGCATTAACAATTAGAAAGTCTCTAAGGCATTCATACCATGCTCTTGGGGCTTGCTTAAGTCCATAGAGCGCCTTAGAGAGCTTACACACGTGGTCGGGGTACCGTTCATCCTCGAAGCCAGGGGGTTGCTCCACGTACACCTCCTCCTTGATTGGCCCGTTGAGGAAAGCGCTCTTCACATCCATTTGGAACAACCTGAAAGAATGGTGAGCGGCATATGCTAGCAAGATACGAATTGATTCTAGCCTAGCCACAGGAGCAAACGTCTCCTCAAAGTCCAAACCTGCGACTTGGGCATAACCTTTTGCCACAAGTCGAGCCTTGTTCCTCGTCACCACCCCGTGCTCGTCCTGTTTGTTGCGGAACACCCACTTGGTTCCCACAACATTTTGCTTGGGACGAGGCACCAGTGTCCAAACTTCATTGCGCTTGAAGTTGTTGAGTTCCTCCTGCATGGCCAATACCCAATCCGGATCTAGCAAGGCCTCCTCTACCCTGAAAGGCTCAATAGAAGAGACAAAGGAGTAATGCTCACAAAAATTAACTAATCGTGATCGAGTAGTTACTCCCTTACTAATGTCACCCAATATTTGGTCGACGGGATGATCCCTTTGAATCACCGCTCGAACTTGGGTTGGAGGTGCCGGTTGCGCTTCTTCCTCCATCGCATGATCATCTTGTGCTCCCCCTTGATTACACGCCTCATGTTGATGAACCTGTTCATCGTCTTGAGTTGGGGGATGCACCGTTGTTGAGGAAGAAGGTTGATCTCGTTCATCTTGTTCCTGTGGCCGCACTTCTCCAATCGCCATGGTTCGTATAGCGGCCGACGGAACATCTTCTTCATCTACATCATCACAATCAACAACTTGCTCTCTTGGAGAGCCATTAGTCTCATCAAATACAACGTCGCTAGAGACTTCAACCAAACCCGATGATTTGTTGAAGACTCTATACGCCTTTGTATTTGAGTCATAACCTAACAAAAACCCTTCTACAGCTTTGGGAGCAAACTTAGAATTTCTACCCTTCTTCACTAGAATGTAGCATTTGCTCCCAAATACACGAAAGTAAGATACATTGGGTTTGTTACCGGTTAGAAGCTCATACGACGTCTTCTTGAGGAGGCGATGAAGGTAGTCCCTGTTGATGGCGTGGCAAGCCGTGTTCACGGCTTCCGTCCAAAAGCACTCGGGGGTCTTGAACTCTCCTAGCATCGTCCTCGCCATATCGATGAGCGTCCTGTTCTTCCTCTCTACCACACCATTTTGCTGTGGCGTGTAGGGAGCGGATAACTCGTGCTTGATCCCTTCCTCCTCAAGGAATTCCTCTACTTGAAGGTTCTTGAACTCGGACCCGTTGTCGCTCCTAATCTTCTTCACCTTGAGCTCAAACTCATTTTGAGCTCTCCTGAGGAAGCGCTTGAGGGTCCCTTGGGTTTCAGACTTATCCTGCAAAAAGAACACCCAAGTGAAGCGGGAAAAGTCATCAACAATAACTAGACCATACTTACTCCCTCCTATGCTCAGATAGGCGACAGGTCCGAAGAGGTCCATATGCAGCAGCTCCAGGGGTCTTGAAGTGGTCATCACATTCTTGTTGTGATGCGTTCCTCCCACTTGTTTACCTGCTTGACAAGCTGCACAAGGTCTATCTTTTTCGAATTGCACGTTAGTCAAACCTATCACGTGTTCTCCCTTTAGAAGCTTGTGAAGGTTCTTCATCCCCACATGTGCTAAGCGGCGATGCCACAGCCAGCCCATGCTAGTCTTAGCTATTAAGCATGCATCTAGACCGGCCTCTTCTTTTGCAAAATCAACTAAATAAAGTTTGCCGTCTAATACACCCTTAAAAGCTAGTGAACCATCACTTCTTCTAAAGACAGACACATCTACATTTGTAAATAGACAGTTATACCCCATGTTGCATAATTGACTAACAGATAGCAAATTATATCCAAGAGACTCTACTAAAAACACATTAGATATGGAGTGCTCATTAGAAATTGCAATTTTACCTAACCCTTTTACCTTGCCTAGATTCCCATCACCGAATATAATTGAATCTTGGGAATCCTTATTCTTGACGTAGGAGGTGAACATCTTCTTCTCCCCCGTCATATGGTTTGTGCATCCGCTATCAATAATCCAGCTTGAACCTCCGGATGCATAAACCTGCAAGGCAAATTTAGGCTTGGGTCTTAGGTACCCAACTCATGTTGGGTCCTATAAGGTTAGTGCAAATATCCTTAGGGACCCAAATGCAAGTTTTGTCTCCCTTGCATTTTGCCCCTAACTTCCTAGCAATTATTTTCCTATCCTTTCTACAAATAGCAAAGGAAGCATTTAAAGCACAATAAATTGTAGAAGGTTCATTCACTACTTTCCTAGGAGCATGAATAATATTCTTTTTAGGCACATGATGAATAGCATTTCTCCTAGACATATTTCTACCATGCATATAGGAAGAACTAGAAGCAAACATGGCATGAGAGTCAAAATCATCATAAGCATTATGATTCCTATAAGCATTTCTAGTTTGTCTCCTATCATGATACATAAAAGCATGGTTCCTTTTTGTACTACTTGCCATAGGGGACTTCCCTTTCTCCTTGGTGGAGATGGGAGCCTTATGGCTTGTTAAGTTCTTGGCTTCCCTCTTGAAGCCAAGTCCATCCTTAATTGAGGGGTGTCTACCAATCGTGTAGGCATCCCTTGCAAATTTTAGCTTATCAAAATCATTCTTGCTAGTCTTAAGTTGAGCATTAAGACTAGCCAATTCATCATTAAGCTTGGAAATTGAAACTAGGTGTTCACTACAAGCATCAATGTCAAAATCTTTACACCTATTGCAAGTTTCAACAATTTCTACACAAGATGTTGATTTACTAGCTATTTCTAACTTAGCATTCAAATCATTATTAACACTTTTTAATTTAGAGATGGATTCATGACAAGTAGATAATTCACTAGAGAGCATTTCATTCCTTTTAATTTCTAGAGCAAGAGAATTTTGTGCACTAACAAATTTATCATGCTCCTCATATAAAAGATCCTCTTGTTTTTCTAGTAATCTATTCTTGTCATTCAAAGCATCAATCAACTCATTCAAGGCAAGTGTGACGCTCGTTGGGGAAGAGGGATGACTTGTTGAAGGCGGTGGCGGCGAGTCCTTCATTGTCGGAGTCGGAGGAGGAGCAATCCGAATCCCACTCCTTTCCCATATGTGCCTCGCCCTTGGCCTTCTTGTAATGCTTCTTCTTCTCCCTTTTGTTCCCCTTTTCCTGGTCACTTTCATTATCGGGACAGTTAGCAATGAAATGACCAATCTTACCACATTTGAAGCACGAGCGCTTCTCCTTTGTCTTGGTCTTGCTTGGCTGTCCCTTGCGACCTTTAAGCGCCGTCTTGAAGCGCTTAATGATGAGGGCCATCTCCTCATTATTTAGCCCGGCCGCCTCAACTTGCGCCACCTTGCTCGGTAGCGCCTCCTTGCTCCTCGTTGCCTTGAGAGCAATGGGTTGAGGCTCATGAATAGGACCGTTCAACGCGTCGTCCACATATCTTGCCTCCTTGATCATCATTCGCCCGCTTACGAACTTCCCCAGAACTTCTTCGGGCGACATCTTGGTGTACCTAGGATTTTCACGAATATTGTTCACCAAATGAGGATCAAGAACGGTAAAGGACCTTAGCATTAGGCGGACGACGTCGTGATCCGTCCATCGCGTGCTTCTGTAGCTCCTTATTTTGTTGATAAGGGTCTTGAGCCGGTTGTATGTTTGAGTTGGCTCCTCGCCCCTTATCATTGCGAACCGTCCAAGCTCGCCCTCCACCAACTCCATCTTGGTGAGCAAGGTGACATCATTCCCCTCATGAGAGATCTTGAGGGTGTCCCAGATCTGCTTGGCATTGTCCAAGCCGCTCACCTTATGGTACTCGTCCCTGCACAAAGAGGCTAGCAACACAGTAGTAGCTTGTGCATTTTTATGAATCTGTTCATTAATAAACATGGGACTATCCGTACTATCAAAGTGCATTCCACTTTCTACAATCTCCCATATGCTAGGATGGAGAGAGAACAAGTGACTACGCATTTTGTGACTCCAAAATCCGTAGTCCTCTCCATCAAAATGAGGAGGTTTACCAAGTGGAATAGATAATAAATGAGCATTAGTACTTTGAGGAATACGAGAGTAATCAAAAGAAAAGTTCGAATTGACCGGTTTCTTTCTCTCATATTTGTTGTGGTCGTCGTCCTTTTGGGAGGAAGTAGACTCATCGCTGTCGTAGTAGACGATCTCCTTGATGCGTCTTGTCTTCTTCTTCTTCCCATCTTTGCGTCTGTGGCCCAAGCCTGAGTCGTTGGACTTGTCATCCCTTGGCTCGTTGACGAAGGACTCCTTCTCCTTGTCTTTGATCACGATTCCCTTCCCTTTAGGATCCATCTCTTCGGGCGGTTAGTCCCTTTGTGAAGAGAACGACTTTGATACCAATTGAGAGCACCTAGAGGGGGGGGTGAATAGGTGATCCTGTGAAACTTAAACTTATAGCCACAAAAACTTGTTAAGTGTTAGCACAATAATCGCCAAGTGGCTAGAGATGAGTCTCAACAAAACACAATACCACAAAAGATCAACACAGAGAAGACACAGTGGTTTATCCCGTGGTTCGGCCAAGTACAAAACTTGCCTACTCCACGTTGTGGCGTCCCAACGGACGAGAGTTGCACTCAACTCCTCTCAAGTGATCCAATGATCAACTTGAATACCACAGTGTTATGCTTTTCCTTTCAATATCCCGTTTGTGAGGAATCTCCACAACTTGGAGTCTCTCGCCCTTACACTTGAGATTCACAAAGAAATACGGAGTAAGGGAGGGAACTAGCAACGCACACAAGACTCAAAATCAGAGCAACAGCACGCACACAAGTCGCAACAAGAGCTCGCAACACCACTCAATGAGTTCACAACACAACAAGAGCTCTAGATGCTATCACAATGAACCAAATGCGCGGAATCGATGTCTTGGTGCTTAGGAATGTTGTAGGAATGCTTGGTGTTCTCCTCCATGTGCCTAGGGGTCCCTTTTATAGCCCCAAGGCAGCTAGGAGCCATTGAGAGCAAATCCAGAAGGCCAATCTTGCCTTCTGTCGTCGGGTGCACCGGACAGTCCGGTGCACACCGGACACTGTCCGGTGCCCGATTACCTTCCTTAAATGTCGCAGCCGACCGTTGCCCGCCAGAGATCCGTTGGTGCACCGGACATGTCCGGTGCACACCGGACAGTCCGGTGCCCCCTTCTAGCCGTTGGCTCGGCCACGTGTCACGCGCAGATCGCGCGGCCGACCGTTGGCCCGGCCGACCGTTGGCTCACCGGACAGTCCGGTGCACACCGGACAGTCCGGTGAATTTTAGCCGTACGCCGTCGGCGAATTCTCGAGAGCGCCGAGTTCACGCCGAGTCAGCCTGGCGCACCGGACACTGTCCGGTGCACCACCGGACACTGTCCGGTGCACCACCGGACAGTCCGGTGACCCACCGGACAGTCCGGTGCTCCCAGACTTAGCAGATTCTTGGCTGCTCGAGCCAAGACATTTCCAATTGGATTTTTCCTGTTTCCAGCACTTAGACACAATACATTAGTCCATAAAACAATGTACTAAGTCTGAGAAACATACCTTAATTCTTGATTTGTACTTTGTCCACCTTTTTACACTTAGGCACTTGTGTTGGACACTAAATCACCAAAACACTTAGAAATGGCCCAAAGGCACATTTCCCTTTCAAGCTTCGGCGACGAGGACTGCGACCCAAGTCGTGAATGTTTCCACGTCGATCTAGGGGGTCCTGGTGAAGGCAACCATCTTGGTGTGCTGGAAAACGACGATCCCCCTAGGCCTGCGCCTCGCATTGACATCCTTCGGGAGCTAGCTGTGGTCCCAGTCCCTGCGGGGGGTCAGGACGCACGGCTCGAGCAAATCCGCGAGATGCAGGCCAGGCTCGACGAGGGAGCAGGAACACTTGAGCAGTTCCGGCGGAACATCGGGCAGGAATGGGCAAACCAAGCTCCGGCCGGAGAAGCGCGTCATCTACCCCAGGGCATCCAGCACCACGTTGCCGACGACGTCAGGACAAGGCCGCCACCGGTTTCCAGTGGGGTCGGCCAGAACCTGGCTACAGCAGCAATACTACTCCGTGCGATGCCGGAACCATCGACCACCAAAGGGCGGCGTATCCAGGGAGAGCTCAAGAATCTCCTGGAGGATGCCGCGGTCCGACGGGCCGAAAGCTCTGCCTCCCGAAGGCAGGGGTACCCCTCGGAGCATCGCGCCGCGACTTCCAGATTCGTGCGGGAAGCCTCGGTCCACACCGGGCGCACGCGCAACACGGCGCCTGCGGCCCCGGGTCGCCTCGGCAACGAGCACCGCCACCGCAACCGTCAAGCCCACCTTGACGAGAGGGTGCGCCGAGGCCACCACCCCATGCGTGGGGGACGCTACGACAGCGGGGAGGATCAGAGCCCCACGCCCGAACCACCCGGTCCGCAGGCTTTCAGCCGGGCCATACGACGGGCGCCGTTCTCGACCCGGTTCCGAACCCCGACTACCATCACAAAGTACTCGGGGGAGACGAGGCCGGAACTATGGCTCGCGGACTACCGACTAGCCTGCCAGCTAGGTGGAACGGACGATGACAACCTCATCATCCGCAACCTCCCCCTGTTCCTCTCTGACACCGCTCGAGCCTGGCTGGAGCATCTGCCTCCGGGGCAGATCTCCAACTGGGACGACCTGGTCCAAGCCTTCGCCGGCAACTTTCAGGGCACGTACGTGCGCCCTGGGAACTCCTGGGATCTCCGAAGCTGCCGCCAGCAGCCGGGAGAGTCTCTCCGGGACTACATCCGGCGATTCTCGAAGCAGCGCACCGAGCTTCCCAACATCACCAACTCGGACGTCATCGGCGCGTTCCTCGCCGGCACCACCTGCCGCGACCTGGTGAGCAAGCTGGGTCGCAAGACCCCCACCAGGGCGAGCGAGCTGATGGACATCGCCACCAAGTTCGCCTCTGGCCAGGAGGCGGTTGAGGCCATCTTCCGAAAGGATAAGCAGCCCCAGGACCGCCAGTCGAAATACATCCCCGAGGCGTCCGCTCAGCGCGGCACCAAGAAGAAGGGCAAGAAGAAGTCGCAAGTGAAACGCGACACCGCCGACGCGGACCTTGTCGCCGCCGCTGAGTACAAGAACCCTCGGAAGCCTCCCGGAGGCGCCAACCTCTTCGATAAGATGCTCAAGGAGCCGTGCCCCTATCATCAGGGGCCTGTCAAGCACACCCTTGAGGAGTGTGTCATGCTTCGGCGCCACTTTCACAAGGCCGGGCCACCGGCGGAAGGTGGCAGGGCCCACAACAACGACAAGAAGGAGGATCACAAGGCAGAGGAGTTCCCCGAGGTCCACGACTGCTTCATGATCTACGGTGGGCCAGTGGCGAACGCCTCGGCTCGGCACCGCAAGCAAGAGCGTCGGGAGGTCTGCTCGGTAAAGGTGGCGACGCCAGTCTACCTAGACTGGTCCGACAAGCCCATCACCTTCGACCAGGGCGACCACCCCGACCGCGTGCCGAGCCTGGGGAAATATCCGCTCGTTGTCGACCCCGTCATCGGCAACGTCAGGCTCACCAAGGTCCTCATGGACAGAGGCAGCAGCCTCAACATCAATCTGTCCTCGATCCGGACAGGCGCGACGCCTTTTCACGGGATCGTCCCCAGCAAACGCGTCCAACCCCTCGGACAACTCGATCTGCTCGTCTGCTTCGGGACTCCCTCCAACTTCCAAAGGGAAACCCTCACGTTCGAGGTGGTCGGGTTCTGAGGAACCTACCACGCAGTACTGGGGAGGCCATGCTATGCCAAGTTTATGGCCGTCCCCAACTACACCTACCTCAAGCTCAAAATGTCGGGCCCCAACGGGGTCATCACCATCGGCCCCACGTACCGACACGCGTACGAATGCGACGTGGAGTGCGTGGAGTACGCCGAGGCCCTCGCCGAATCCGAGGCCCTCATCGCCGACCTGGAGAGCCTCTCCAAGGAGGCGCCAGATGCGAAGCGCCACGCTGGCAACTTCGAGCCAGCAGAGACGGTTAAGTCCGTCCCTCTCGACCCCAGCAACGACGCCTCCAAGCAGATACGGATCGGCTCCGAGCTCGACCCCAAATAGGAAGCAGTGCTCGTCGACTTTCTCCGCACGAACGCCGAAGTCTTTGCGTGGAGTCCCTCGGACATGCCTGGCATACCGAGGGATGTCGCTGAGCACTCACTGGATATCCGAGCTGGAGCCCGACCCGTGAAGCAGCCTCTACGCCGATTCGACGAAGAAAAGCGCAGAGCCATAGGCGAGGAGATCCACAAGCTGATGGCCGCAGGGTTCATCAAAGAGGTATTCCATCCCGAATGGCTTGCCAACCTTGTGCTTGTGAGAAAGAAAGGAGGGAAATGGCGGATGTGTGTAGACTACACTGGTCTAAACAAAGCATGTCCGAAGGTTCCCTACCCTCTGCCTTGCATCGATCAAATTGTGGATTCCACTGCTGGGTGCGAAGCCCTGTCTTTCCTCGATGCCTACTCAGGGTATCACCAAATCAGGATGAAAGAGTCCGACCAGCTCGCGACTTCTTTCATCACACCTTTTGGCATGTACTGCTACGTTACTATGCCATTTGGTTTGAAGAATGCGGGTGCGACGTACCAAAGGTGCAAGAACCACGTGTTCAGAGAGCACATTGGTCGGACCGTCGAGGCTTACGTCGATGACATCGTAGTCAAGACGAGGAAAGCCTCCGACCTCCTCTCCGACCTTGAAACGACATTACGGTGTCTCAAGCCGAAAGGCGTAAAACTCAATCCCGAGAAGTGCGTCTTCGGAGTCCCCCGAGGCATGCTCTTGGGGTTCATCGTCTCCGAGCAGGGCATCGAGGCCAACCCGGAGAAAATTGTGGCCATCACCAACATGGGGCCCATCAAGGACTTGAAAGGAGTACAGAGGGTCATGGGATGCCTTGCGGCTCTGAGCCGCTTCATCTCGCGCCTCGGCGAAAGAGGCCTACCTCTGTACTGCATCTTAAGAAAGACCGAGCGCTTCACTTGGACCCTCGAGGCCGAGGAAGCCCTCGAGAACCTGAAAGCGCTCCTTACCAGCGCGCCCATCTTGGTGCCCCCCGCTCCCGGAGAAGCCCTCTTGATCTACATCGCCGCTACCACTCAGGTGGTCAGCGCCGCGATCGTGGTTGAGAGACGAGAAGAAGGGCATGCATTGCCCATCCAGAGGCCGGTCTACTTCATCAGTGAGGTACTGTCCGAGACCAAGATCCGCTACCCACAAATTCAGAAGTTGTTGTACGCGGTGATTTTGACGCAGCGGAAGTTGCGACACCACTTCGAGTCTCATCCGGTGACTGTGGTGTCATCCTTCCCCCTGGGGGAGATCATCCAGTGCCGAGAGGCCTCAGGTAGGATTGCAAAGTGAGTGGTGGAAATCATGGGCGAGACAATCTCGTTCGCCCCTCGGAAGGCCATCAAGTCCCAAGTCTTGGCGGACTTTGTGGCTAAATGGGTCGACACCCAGCTTCCAACGGCTCCGATCCAACCGGAACTCTGGACCATGTTTTTCGATGGGTCGCTGATGAAAACAGGGGCAGGCGCGGGCCTGCTCTTCATCTCGCCCCTCGGGAAGCACCTCTGCTACGTGTTGCGCCTCCATTTCCCGGCGTCCAACAACGTGGCTAAGTACGAGGCTCTGGTCAACGGGTTGCGCATCACCATCGAGCTAGGGGTCCGACGCCTCGACGCTCGCGGTGACTCGCAGCTTGTCATCGACCAAGTCATGAAGAACTCCCACTGTCGCGACCCGAAGATGGAAGCCTACTGCGACGAGGTTCGGTGCCTGAAAGACAAGTTCTACGGGCTTGAGGTCAACCACGTCGCCTGGCGGTACAATGAGACTGCGGACGAGCTGGCGAAGATAGCCTCGGGGCGGACAACGGTTCCCCCGGACGTCTTCTCCCGGGACCTACATCAACCCTCAGTCAAGACAAACGACACGCCCGAGCCCGAGAAGGTCTCGGACCTGCCCGAGGCGCCCTCGGCCCAGCCCGAGGCACCCTCGGCCCCCGAGGGTGAGGCACTGCGCGTCGGGGAAGAGCGGAATGGGGTCACGCCTAATCGAAACTGGCAGACCCCGTACCTGCAATATCTCCACCGAGGAGAGCTACCCCTCGACAGAGCCGAAGCTCGGCGACTGGCGCGGCGCGCCAAGTCATTCGTCTTGCTGGGTGACGGGAAGGAGCTCTACCACCGCAGCCCCTCCGGCATCCTCCAGCGATGCATATCCATCACCGAAGGCCAGGAGCTCTTACAAGAAATACACTCGGGGGCTTGCGGTCATCATGCAGTGCCTCGAGCCCTTGTTGGAAACGCTTTCCGACAAGGTTTCTACTGGCCGACCGCGGTGGCCGACGCCACTAGAATTGTCCGCACCTGCCAAGGGTGTCAATTCTATGCAAGGCAGACGCACCTACCCGCTCAGGCTCTGCAAACAATACCCATCACCTGGCTGTTTGCTGTGTGGGGTCTGGACCTCGTCGGTCCCTTGCAGAAGGCACCCGGGGGCTACACACACCTACTGGTTGCCATCGACAAATTCTCCAAGTGGATCAAGGTCCGACCCCTAAACAGCATCAGGTCCGAACAGGCGGTGGCATTCTTCACCAACATCATCCACCGCTTCGGGGTCCCGAACTCCATCATCACCAACAACGGCACCCAGTTCACCGGCAGAAAGTTCCTGGACTTCTGCGAGGATCACCACATCCAGGTGGACTGGGCCGCCATGGCTCACCCCATGACGAATGGGCGGGTAGAACGTGCCAACAACATGATTCTGCAAGGACTCAAGCCGAGGATCTACAACGACCTCCACAAGTTCGGCAGGCGATGGATGAAGGAACTCCCCTCGGTGGTCTGGAGTCTGAGGACAACGTCGAGTCGAGCCACGGGCTTCACACCGTTCTTTCTAGTCTATGGGGCCGAGGCCATCTTGCCCACAGACTTAGAATACGGTTCCCCGAGGACGAGGGCGTACGACGACCAAAGCAATCGAACCAACCGAGAAGACTCACTTGACCAGCTGTAAGAGGCTCCGGACATGGCCTTACTACACTCGGCACGATATCAGCAGCCCCTGCGACGCTACCACGCTCGAGGGGTTCGGTCCCGAGACCTCCAGGTGGGCGACTTGGTGCTTCGACTACGATAAGACGCCCGAGGGCGGCACAAGCTCACGCCTCCCTGGGAAGGGTCGTTCGTCATCGCCAAGGTTTTGAAGCCCGGGACGTACAAGCTGGCCAACAGTCAAGGCGAGGTCTACAGCAACGCTTGGAACATCCGACAGCTACGTCGCTTCTACCCTTAAGATGTTTTAAAGCCGTTCATATACCTCGTTTACATATGAAGTCTAATCATCAAGGAAGGGTCAGCCTTGCCTCGGCAAAGCCCGACCCTCCCTCGGGGGCTAGAAGGGGGAAACCCCCTCTGCGTCAAAATTTTCCTCGGAAAAGGTCTTTTCTGCCGAAACGATTTTTCGTGCCTTCTCGATTATATCGATAGCAGAATCCTACGGACGAGTAAGAGTACACGTAAGCGGCAAGGCCGACCGAGCCGAGGGATTCCTACGCCTCCGGGATACGGATACCTCACTCATCACCTTCCGTGAGAAGTAACTCTCGCTCGAACAAACAATTCTGTTACCGACAAATAAGTCCAGATACTCGAAACAAGAGGAAAAGAAACGCAGCTTTACAACGCGACGACAGTATGTTTGGGCCTCGGTGGCCGCAAAAAACATACGCATACTACAGGCGAACCGATCCTGCAGGCTCAGACGTCGACGGAGGGGGAGCAGCAGCACCCTCAGCGTCAACTCCACCTTCGGCGAAGTCCGACCGAGCCTCGGACGGCAACACGGGCGAAGGATCTCCGCTCCGAAGGACGACGTCAGCACCACGCCTGGGCCATCGCCGCCAGGGTCTCCTCCAGGAACCTGGCCCGAGCAGACGGCTCGGCCGGCCGCCCCGAAGCCTCAACCAGCTGTCCCCCGAAGACACCAGCCCGGCTCATGGCCTCGGCAAACCCGACTCCGGCGCTGGTCCCGCCAGTGGACGGCCCGGCCAGGCTCCGGCCGACGAAGTCTTCTTTTCGAGCCAACTCTGCCTCTGTCCATGCTGACACCGCTGCCTTCGGCCCCGGCTAGGGTTCCTTTAACTAAGCAAGAGAAGCCTCGGGCGGCAAGGTCGACCGAGCCGAGGGACTCCTACGCCTCCGGGATGCAGATACCTCACTCGTCACCTTCGCACGAGGCGACTCACACTTGGTTAAGCGGTTTAGTTAGCCGACAGGCGAGTCCTAGTGCTCGAAATGAGGAAAAACACGGCTTCATGCCAAAAATACATACATGTTCACGCCCCGACAGCCACGACGAACAAGACACCGGCACTCAAGGTGCCATTACAAACAGAACTCCGGTTCCGCCCCCGCGGGTATGAACAACCTCCACACCGGAGAGCCTACGGGACGACAAACTCCTAGTGGCTCGCCAGCAACCTCTGCAGCAGCAGCGACGGTCCCAGGACGGACGCTGCCGCCAGAAGGCTCTCGTTCGCGTCCCCACTCAAGGGGCGCGAACCAGACATTAAATCCAAAGAGCCAAAGGTCGGTCCACGGGTAGCGCTGACGGGCTTATCGGTGGAGAAGCTTTCTCCAGCTGCCACCACGTCAGCACCGACGGCGGCGTCCACCAACACCGCACCAGCGAGCGCCGGCCACCCCAAAGCGCACCGGCAGGTCCTCACTCCCGTCCTCACCACGAAAGCGAGGATAGAGGACGGAATGTTGCATCCTAGCTGGGCAGCAACAGTCCGCCTTCCCCGGCATGGCTAGGGGGTGCCTCCTCCGCAGAGCTGGAGGATGGTTTCCACCCCCCAGAAGCTGGAAGAGGCGGGACGCCAGCCCACGCGAAGGCAGGCCCCGGCTCGCCTCGCTCTCCGCCCCAGCAAGGATGATGAAGATCCTTGAAGCTGAGGGCGGGACTGAGGTCGCAGCCCGGCTCGCTTCTCCCCACCATCGAACTGGTGGTCACCGTCTTGGGTGACCACCGGCGAGGGGATGCAGCCGGGCTGCCTGATGAAAATCCTTGAAGCCGAACGATGGCTGAAAGGTACCAACTTCCGAGAAGTTGTGTTCCTCCAACGACGACAAGACGAAAGCAACGCGAGCGCTCCCCATCCGGGGGCTCGGAAGGTGGAAGGGCGCGATGCATGAGGAGAGTGCGAAGATATGGTTGACATCCAAAGGGGTCACCCTCCTTTTAAAGGCGACTCTCCCCACTTGCGTCCTCAGCCGGCATGGACTGAGTCTTCTCCAACACGCTCCAAGGTCCTCCCCCTACGACACGGGGGCTGGGCCCCACGCGTCACGCAAGCTGGCCCAGGACAGAAGAAGCCAAACCGCCGCGCGCGGAGCGCACAACGGCCCAGCAGTTACAAGCTCTCCTCCACTTTCGCCCGGACCAGCGGGTGAAAGGGCGGACCGCCATACAGGCGGCATGCAACCGCACCAAGGGGGCGCACCCTTTCGACTTCGACGCGTCCAGCATGGAGGCCCAGGCCCACACGTCATGTAACCGGCGCGCCGGTTACTACGTGCGAGAAACTGCACCGCCACTCGCGCCAGTATCGCGCCTTCTCGACTGCGGAACCGGTGCCGCGACTCGAGGCGACCCTGCGCATGACCCGACAGTGCCAACCGAGCACATCGGTCACGGGTCAGTCAGCCGCGGGAGAAGGCGCGACGGTCGATACGGCCAGAAATGGGCCGGCAATAATGGCAGTGGCAGGCGGGCGGAAGCAGCAGTCAAGTCGCCTGCAGACTCACGTCCCCTCCTAGGACAGCAAGAGAGCCCTCTCCCATGGAGTGAAGACGACGCGCCCGTGTTCTGTTCCTCGAACGGCTCGCGCACGCACAACGGCTGCCCCGCGAACCACTCGTCCCATCGCATTAACTCTGTGGCGGGACAGGCGGCACCTTTGGCAGGCGAAGCAGGCGACGCTTCACCTCCGCCATAATGACCGCGTCAAAAAAAGGTGGGCCACGTCGTTCGATTTCGTATCCTTTTCCACTTCCTCTTTCTCTCTCTTGCTATAGGGACCGGGAAAGGGGATACTCCGAAAGGGATCCTTCTCCGCGAAGGAAGCGGGCCCCGAGCCCCCTACTGATCAGAGGTTCGAAGGCTGGCCCCTCGGAAGGGTTCAACAGCCGCCTCAGAACACTCGGGCTCCGCGCCCACTACTAGTCAGAGGTTCGAAGGCTGGCCCCTCAGAAGGGTTCAACGGCCGCCTCAGGCCACTCGGGCTCCGCGCCCACTACTGATCAGGGGTTCGTAGGCTAGCCCCCGAAGGGTTCTGACAGCCGCCTCAGAGCACGCAGAGCGAGGGATGACCCTGGGTACGTTCGATACATAACCAAGGCTCGGGCTACGCTCCCGAGGTACCCTAGGACATTTCCGAGACCAACGGGAACGATTTTGTAACGGAATCCCACCAGAGGGAGGCATCGAGCCCTCGGACCCCGTCAAAAGGGGACCGGGTCCGGCGAATCACCCGCAGGTACTTTTGGAGCGCACCTCCGGGCCACTAGCCGACCCCTAACGAATGGGGCACGGGCGTCCACTCGGATTACCCATTAGCAACTCACTGGAGACACCATGTTCGGCGCCCTCTGAGGGCAACATGGCGTTTCCCCCCCTCCTCCTTGCGGAAAGGCGACGCAGGGGCATATGAAAAAAGCCGAGTCTGTCCTTGACCGTCCTCTCGCTCTGTGCGGAGGCTCGGGGGCTGCTCTTGCAAACCCAGCTCTGGCCAAACCGTTGACGGCGTCAACATACCAGCCCGAGAACTTGGGACTCGACTATGCACCCGGGCTACGGCCAGTTCGCATGAGGGAACAACCAGACCGGCCGAAGCATCACGAAACGCGCTAAGACCTCGAAGGAGTCAAACCACTCCTCCGAGGCCTCGGGGGCTACACCCAGTGGGTGCGCTCGCGCGCACCCACCGGAACGAAACGCAACCGAGAAAGGCCGGTCCCCTTGCAAAAAAGTGCGACAAAAGCCTCCAAGCGAGTAACAACACTCCCTTCGAAGCTCGAGGGCTACTGTCGGGGACCATAATTAGGGGTACCCCCAAGACTCTTAATCTCAGCTGGTAACCCCCATCAGCACAAAGCTGCAAAGGCCTGATGGGCGCGATTAAGGTCAAGGCTTGGTCCACTCAAGGGACACGATCTCGCCTCGCCCGAGCCCAGCCTCGGGCAAAGGCAGCCGACCCCTGAGGATTCACGTCTCGCCCGATGGCCCCCTCAAGCAACGGACACACCTTTGGCTTGCCCGAGGCCCAGTCTTCGCAGAGAAGCAACCTTGGCCAGATCGCCACGCCAACCGACCGTATCGCAGGAGCATTTAATGCAAGGATCGCCTGACACCTTATCCTGACGCGCGCTCTTCAGTCGATAGAGCCGAAGTGACCGCAGTCACTTTGCCGCTCCACTGACCGACCTGACAAGAAAACAGCGCCGCCTGCGTCGCTCCGACTGTTGTGCCACTCGACAGAGTGAGGCTGACAGCAGCTAAGTCCAGCCTCGGGCGCCATAGGAAGCTCCGCCTCGCCCGACCCCAGGGCTCGGACTCAACCTCGACGCTGGACGACGGACTCCGCCTCGCCCGACCCCAGGGCTCGGACACAGCCTCGACCTCGGAAGACGGTCTCTGCCTCGCCCGACCTAGGACTCGGACTCGACCTCGACCTCGGAAGACGGTCTCTGCCTCGCCCGACCCAGGGCTCGGATCGACCTCGACCTTGGAAGACGGACTCCGCCTCGCCCGCCCCCAGGGGTCGGACTCAGCCTCGACCTCGGAAGATGGACTCCGCCTCGCCCGACCCCAGGGGTCGGACTCAGCCTTGACCTCGGAAGACGGACTCGACCTCGACCTCGGAGGAGCCTCCGCCTCGCCCGACCTAGGGCTCGGACCGACCACGTCACAGGGGGGGCAATCATTACCCTACCCCTAGCTAGCTCAGGCTACGGGGAGCAAGACCGGCGTCCCATCTGGCTCGCCCCGGTAAACAAATAATGATGGCGCCCCGCGTGCTCCATGACGACGATGGCTCTCAGCCCCTTATGGAAGCAAGGAGACGTCAGCAAGGACTCGACAGCCCCGACAGCTGTCCTTCCGCAGGGCTCCAGCTCTCCTCCGACGGGCACGACATCACATGAACAGGGTGCCAAAACCTCTCCGGCTGCCACGACGACATGTACTTAGGGCTCTAGCTCCTCTCTGCTAGACACGTTAGCACACTGCTACACCCCCTATTGTACACCTGGACCCTCTCCTTGTGCCTATAAAAGGAAGGTCCAGGGCTCTCGTACGAGAAGGTTGGCCGCGCGGGAGAACGGGCAGGCGCATAAGGCTCTCGCTCTCTCTCTCTCTCCCACACGAACGCTTGTAACCCCCTACTGCAAGCGCACCCGACCTAGGCGTAGGGCAACACGAAGGCCGCGGGTTTCCCCTTTGCCTGTTTCTTCCCCCTTCGTGCTCCGTCTCGCATCGACCCATCTGGGCTGGGACACGCGGCGACAATTCACTCGTCGGTCCAGGGACCCCCCGGGGTCGAAACGCCACACTCACATGAGGTTTTTAACGAGACAACAAAGTGCAAATGCAATTTGCGTCATCGTGTACTCTTTCTCCATATTTTTCCCACTGGGTTTTTCGGAGTTTTAACGAGGCATGTGTTGGTCGCAGTATTCGTCCAAGGGGGAGTGTTAAGTAACCCTAGTTAGGGTTATGTGGGCAAATATCTGCTTTGCCCCTGAGGGGTCTCACACCTCTATATAAGAACTTGTACAACCCCTCATAATAGAAGAGAAGAGAAAGAGGTCAGAGGCCTAACCCTATATCCTGTGTCTCGTGTGTTTCCTATGTCGTGCTTCTGGGAAGGGGACGGGTCCTCTACAACTTCTCGTGCCTCTACTGCTGACAGGAGAGAAGGAAGCGGATCTGGTTATTCGTGGTAACGTAGTTCTCAATAAAAAATAAAATCATAATACCGTACGGTACCGTCAAGATACTCCTAATTCAATAGCAGGCCTTCCGCGGGTGGGCCGAAAGTAGCGGGCAGCCGTACTATACTACGAACGAGTAGAATCTTTACGTGGGCTTTCAGTCTCTTACTTGAGAAGGTTCCGAAGCCGAAACATGTGCCCAGTTTTTTTTTCGCACGTTCTCGGATTTTCGATAGGAACAGTTTGTTTTTCTGCTCCCCCTTTCTCTATGGAAAACCGTGGGAACCGATCCCCCCCGCTGGATCACAATTCACGAACGGTTGGTGCGACGAAACTCTCGAGAGAATTTCATGTTGTGTAGTGACTGAGTGGCATTTCTAGCGTTGCTCAGCTTCGTTTCGTGGTGGCACTACTGGACTGAAGGAATCTTTAGTAAGGATTCAGAGGCAGATCACGTAGGGCGCTCTGGGACGGTTAAAGCGCGTCAGTCACGGACGCGCGGCACGGGAAAGCTGCCGCGACGGCGAGGAACCCTGCCCTGCCCCTGCTTGCCTGTAACTCCCTCCTCACCCTGGCCGCCTGGCGCTATGGGGCTTAGCTGCTAGGCGGCGCTGGTGGCGTGCGTAGCGTAGCTCATGGGTCACTCGATGCTTAGCAGCGCGGGTGGTGGTCCCACTGCTAACGTCGTCACGTGTCCGCAGGTGCCCAGAAGCAGAGTCACACTAGCTCACACGAACGCCGGCGCCGGCGCCGCGCGCGCGCCTTGGCTACTCTTGCAGGTGATGAGGTGAGGTGAGCAACGTGTAGCTGTAGCGAGCGACCAGGAAGGAGGAGAGGACGTACTCGAGGCGAAAACAACGGAACGCGAGTACGCGACCGCCTTGCGTGCTGGGCGCTGCCGACTTGCCTCGGCGTCAGGACATGCGTGTCCTGTCCTGGATCGCAAAGGTGGGCGGCCCTTGTCATGTGACGTTACATTTACCGGTGGCCGCTCCGTGCAGACAGAGGCAGGCGTCGAAGCACGTCGTGTCACTTGGAGCCATCGAGGAAGTGGGTAGCAAGCAAGGACAGACAGGTGCATCCAATAGTTAATTGTTCGAAGTTTTTTTTAAAAGAATTTGTTGTCAGGAGGTACTGAGGTAGTACGCACCGAAAATGGGCCCAAACGAGAAGGGTCGATCCAACAGCGCCGGACCAACATCGAAGTGGCTAGAATTGGATCCAATGCTCTGGCCGGCCTGCGACGACGACCATATCCAAAGTTCCAAAAACCCCGCACGCTGCTACAAGCACAGAATGCCAGTATGTATACCTGCTCTGCTCATTCATGTTCGCCTGGCTGGCACGTGGGCCCTGCAATATATCCCAACATTTCACTGCCATTTTTTTTGTTTGGGAAGCTAAGGCCGATCCATTCCATTTTTTTTTGTGGACAGGACCATTGCGAGATTCCGATGATCACGTGCGCCTTTTTCACCCTGCTGTTATCCCGATGAGCACTAGCTACCACTTACTTTTGACCCGTCCTAGGTAAAAAGATTGTCGTCGTCGTTGCCCTACTCCACACCTACTACACCTCGTCAAACATGCACTCACCCGCCTGCACGTAACGTAACGTGTCTACATTTATTAAAATGTATTTACTGGATAGCAGGGGCATGAGCATCAGCCACCTCCGCCACCGCAACCGCAACCTCGTGCAGCTGCTGCTAGGCTACTGCAGAAGGAAGGGCGAGCTGCTGATGGTCTACTACTGCATGCCCAACGGTAGCCTCGACAAGCACCGCCTGCACGCCGAGGACGGCAAGGCGCTGCTGGAGTGAGCGCAGAGGTTTCAGATCATCAAGGATGTGGCCTCCGACCTCTTCTACCTCCACATGAAGTGGGGGCAGGTGGTCGTCCATCAACCGATCAACGTGGGCGGTATGGTCGCACACCTAGGTGACTTTGGCCTCGCCAGGCTTTTATAGTTGGCCAAATGGCACTAACATGACGGGCCGGGCCGGGCACGGCACTAAAAAGCACGGCACTGGCACGGCACGACACGGTCCTCTTAGTGCCAGTGCCGGGCACGGCCCGTACATAGTGCCGTGCCTGGGCCACCACTTGGGCCCGTATGGTCGGCCCAGGCACGGCACGGCTAACTGGGCCGGCACGGCGTCGGCACGGCCCACCCGAGCGAGTCGCGTGTAAACCCTAAGGCCTAACCCGCCCCAGCCGCGGCCGCGGGCGTCACTCCTCACTCACTCTCGCTCTCGCTCAAACCCTAACTCGCTCTCGCTCACTGACTCACTCGCTCTCTCTCAGCCGCGGGCAATTCGGCGGCGACCGGCGAGCTCTCCTCTCCCTCGTTCCCTCCGCCTCCGCTAAGCGCTCCGGTCTCCATCTCCGCCTCCGGTCTGCGGTCTCCGGCTCTCCGCCTCGGCGCCTCCGCTCGGATCGATCGTCGCTCGTCACCGTCGGAGATCCTCTCCGGCTCTCCCTCGCTCGGATCTGCGCATTTGTGAACCGGGTAACTCAGATCCATAACCCCCGCTCGGATCTGCTGTCTTCTTCTCCTCCTCCGGTGTGATCTGCGGAGATCCTGGTGCTCCGGCTTATTAGGGTTTACAGTTTACACGCGCATTTTAGAACCGGCGCGATCTGCGCTTGTGCGGAGATCCCGGTGCTCCGTTCTCCCTCTCCTCTCTACTCTCTCCTGTCTTCTTCTCCCCCTCCGGCCTCCGGTGTGATCTGCGCTTCTGCGGAGATCCCGGTGCTCCGGCTTACTCCGTTGAGGAACCGGGACTGGGGACTCCGGGGTCCGGTACGACGGCACTGGCACTGGTACTCTCCTCTCTTCTAGCTCCAGTCTCCCTCTCCTATCTTCTTCTCCCCCTCCGGCCTCCGGTGTGATCTGCGCTTCTGCGGAGATCCCGGTGCTGCAAGCTCTTCAGCTTCTACTGCTTCTGAACTCATTTCTTACTTAGATTGTGATCTGCGCTACTGCATGCTGCAAGCTCTTCAGCTTCTACTGCTTCTGAACTCATTTCTTACTTAGATTGTGACACTGTCAACCAGTTAACTGATGATTTCAACATCTTGCACTGGTGGCATCAGCACAAACTCACTTATCCAGTACTGTCAATTATGGCTAAAGATATTTTAACTGTTCCTGTGTCTACCATCTCTTCAGAATCCACTTTTAGTTTAACTGGCAGGATCATCGACGAGCGGAGGAGGAGATTGAAGTCTGATGTGGTTGAGATGTTGACATGCATTAAAGATTGGGAGGATGCTGAAGCAAGGATGCAACACATGGTGGATGACAAAGAGCTTGAAGAAACATTTGAAAATCTTTATCTTGATTAGTCTTACTCTCTTTGTGACCATTTCTGTAATGGGACTGTAATATTATGCACCTGGACACTGGACTGGACTGGACTGTAAACATTTGAAAAACATTTTAATGAGCTGGGCTGTACTCTTTTTTCCTGTCTAGGGTTTCTCACAAGGGTGAGTTTTACCTAGACAGGTTTTTAACGAGGCAGCCATTGCACTACAGCTCATAAAATTGTTGTTTGATTAGTCTCTTACTCTCTTTGTGAATGCTGTTTGAATCTGTTATTAACTATGAAATCTGTTATTCACTTATGCTGTTTGAATGCTGCTGCTGGTATTTCTACACGTAGTGCCCGTGCTGGCACTAGCACTGGCGTGCCTGTTGGCACGGCACGACACGGTTAAGTATTGGTAGTGCCGTGCCTGGGCCGAGGGCCCAGCACGCTGGCACTAACAGGCACGGCACGGATCTTCTACCGTGCTTAGCCGTGCCGTGCCCTGTCGTGCCGTGCCAGTGCCGTGCGGCCCGGTTGGCCATCTATACAGGCTTTACGACCACGGCGCGAGGGAAGCGAACGTGGGACGGCGGAGACGCGCGCGTTCGGAATAAAAGGTCTAGACCTTAGTATCCAAAACTCCATAAATACTATAGTTTTCATGATCTTCAAAACAGAGCATTTTAATAGCACCAACCAAACATCTTTTTAGCTTTCAAAAACTTAGTATTGTACAGTACTATGATATTCCTTCAAAACTGTAAAAATACGCGGTGCAACCAAACAGTCGCTGAGTCGTGGCTTTGTGACCTCTGCTAGCTGCCCCCTTACCGTAACAGCGACGGATTGATTCAGCGCACCGAGAGCGAATCATCTTGCTCGCCGAAATGCGGACAAGATTGGGATTCACATAAACAAGCAAACAAAAAAAAAGCTCTCACGCTTGCTTTGAAGTCTGAACTTAAAAACTGCTTGTTTACTCTTCCTCTAGGAGCTCTGCATTATACAAATCAAAAGGTACTACGAGCTACAAATCAAAAAGTGCTACTAGCGTAACGAGAGGGGAAAAGGAGGCTACCAAAAAAAAAACTCCCTAGAGTTATTGTCTAAGCTGTCAGAAACTCAAAATCCGAGAAGAGTCTAAGGGGAAAACAAAGATGAGAAATAATCGAGAGAGAAACAAAAATAAAGATTCGAGAAAAGACTGTCCGATGAAAATGTAAAGAGACAGAAACAAATGGAGAGGAAAAACACCTAAAAAAGATCGGTTTTTTGGTTTTGCTTGATTATTGCTGGGCTATTCATGTATCAAACTCTAGAGCGAGCAAAAAAAAAGACCAGACGACGACACGACGTCCCTAGATGAGCTGCCGGAAGTCCGGCCCTACTATGTGGCTGTGAATCAAGAAGTGGTCGTCGCCGATGAGCGGCGCCGCCGGCCCGTCGAACAACAGCGGCGTCGGCGCGTGCACCAAGGCCCCGCCGCCGCCGTGGACAAACGCCTGCGGCTGCGGCTGCGGCTGCGGCTGGTACTGGTACTGGTGGGGGTGCGGGTGGAGGTGCGCCTCCTTCTGGCGGCGCAGCTCCAGCACCTTGCGGTGGGAGTTGGAGTGCTTGGACACCACGAACGTCGGGCTCGCCGCCGGGCGGTACTCCGGCACCAGGCGTCCCGACTTGTACCGCACGCCGCACGCGTTGCACAGAGTCTTGGGGCCCAGCGGCCCCGTCCTCCACTGGGGCGTCTTGTCGGTCTCGCAGTGCAGGCACCGCCTCGACTCCCCCGCGCCGGCGCTGTTGTCGGGCACCGGCGTCGTCGGCGCCTCCTTCTTCTTCGCGGGCTTCGACGGCTTCTTGGCCGGGAACGCCACCGGCGCCGCGGTGCCGGACTCGGACGGCGAGATGGCCGCGGACGGCGGCGACGCCGGGGTCGGCGGGAGCACCAGCAGGCGGGTGGCCCAGCTGCATGGCGCGACGCGCGGCCGCTTGCTGCGCGCCTTGCCTGGCACTGGCGCCTCCGGTGGCAGCGCGCCGTCGGCTGGCGGCTGTGCCTGCGCGGCGGCCGCGGGAGCCGTGGCGGTGGCGGCCGGCGGAATGCCGTTGATAAGCCGCAGCTTCTTCAAGTCCTCCGCGGGGAGGTTGTCCTCGCCCATATAGTTGGACAGCCATTCCAGCTCAACGAGCTGGTCGTACTGCGCGGGGATTCATCAGAGCAAGAGAAACCAGTGAGCAATGACGCCGTTAAAGTCTGTTGAGCAGCGCCAAACTATTTTCGGTGCCCGCGGAGTGCAGTGGCGACTGGCGAGCGTTTACCGTTTAGGACGCCGCTATTTTTGGGCTGGAAGGAACTGCATGTCGCATCCGTTACTATTCACGGGACGGGGGCAGCATTTTTCGCTACCGTTAATTCTTCGAAGAAAGACGTAAAAAAAAATGGAGCAGGTCGCCGGGATTCAAGGATGGAAACACGAAAAAGACGACGAGCTAGAGAGGCGATGAATTTACCGGCTCGCACAGCCCGCCGGAGAAGTCCCCGTCGGCGAGCCCGGAAACGGAGAGGGAATTATTGCTGCAGCTGTCCAGCGCAGTCACCGCTGACGAGTCGTTCGACGCGTTGCCGGCGGCACCCTCCTCCCCGCCGTCGCCACAAGCCCGGTGCAGCACCGAAGCCTGCTTACCACCGTCCCCTGCTGCTTCCCCATCGCCCACCACCGCCTCCCGCGCATCCTCCTCCTCGTCGTACGGCAGGTCGAGGAGTTCGTCGACAAGGAAGAGGTCCACCTCCGTCTTGACCCTCCCGCCGTCCGCGCACTCGGGCGAAACCTCCATTCACCGCTGAGAATTTGTCTTTTGTTCTCGTCCTCTTCTCCCTCCCCTCCGCTTATTTTTTCTTCCTTCGTGCGTAGAGAGGCAGCCGGAAATAAAGAGAGAGAAAGAGTAGGGTTTAATTGTGAGGCATCCGTAGCGTTGCAGAGCGGCGTGGAGGACGACGAGGGAGGGGGGGTCAGCAGAGATGAACGATTCTTAAGGAGTAAATAAAGCCACAGCCCACAACCGTCCGCGGTCACTCCCTCCCATGCTGGAGTGGAAACAACTTAGTGGCCTGTTAAAAATGAGATATATCTCTTTTTATAGCAGTAGAACAATCTAGAAATTAATAAAGAGTAAGAAGAATAAGGCAGAAGAAAAATAAAAGATATATTTGGAGGCTTCATCACAGTCAGAGTAGAGCAATGACAACTGTAGCGGTGCTGCTCAACCGGAGGAAAAACAAGGAGAAATTGATTGCAGATCAAAGCAATTAGTTTCCTTCATTTGTGTTGATGCTAATTTGGACTACATATTAATAGCACGTAGCAAAGAAGGATTTCAACAGCGAGACTGATTTCTCGAAATCAATCAAGTAAAGCTAAAGTCATTGTGATATTGTATTTTTACATACTTTTCTTTAGATTATTAGGCCAAAATTACATGGACCAATTATAAAACCGGGTATAAACCTAATTCGAGTCAACAATACAATTTGTTGTGTTCACCACGTGGCCGAAATTGTTGACATGCGGTGAGATTTCTCATGTTCTGCTGCAACTTAAATCTCGTACTTCCTTCTGTCACGCAAAGACCACGAGGACATATCAACGCACACAGTTTATAATACTCTTGGCATTCAAATTTATCCAAAATTATATACCATCAATATCTACCTCCAATCTAAATATAGTAATCAGGAAAAATTATATACGCCACTTGTTATATCCCATAATATGTTCTAAAATTGCTTAGAGCATCTCCAAGAGACTAGCTAAATAGCTTGTCAAGCTAAATTTTAGCTACTTAATAGTAAAATAGCTCTCCAACAGGCTAGCTATTTAACTAGACAAGTTATCTGGCTCTTTAAATTGACTCTCTCACTAGTCAAATTTGGCTAGCAAATCTCACTAGCTAAGCTAACTTGCATGTTGGAGAGTCTGTTTGAATGAGATGTTATATTTAGAGTTTAATCTTTATAGAGTGACAAATAAAGAGTCAAATAAAGAGTCAAAAATAAAGAGTCCTTTGGAGATGCTCTTAGATAGCTATAATTAAGGACGAAGGTAATATGACACTTTTTTTATATAATATGAGATATAAATAAGCAATGCCTCTAAAAAATATGATATCATGAATGGATAGGTTATATTGCAAATTACAGAAAAAAAGATATATTACTTTGTCCAAATTTGGCCCATGTCCATATAATCTCCTAAATTAATATTTGTTTAATTTATTTCCTCCAGCTATTTAAGTTGGTCGAGTTTAAACCTTAGTTTTTTTTTCTTGTTTGATCTCTATTAACAACTGTATTTTAGTCTCAAATTTTGTGATGAGATGATAGAGGACAGCGTAGCTTATGCTAAAAATGCATTATAAATTTTCAATCATTATCTTTTATACAATATTATATCTCCAATGTTAATTTTATTAACTTTTTATAAAGTACCAAATGGTGATAAAAGATTAAAATAATTTTTTGCTAACGTAACTTATGAGGTCCTCAATCGCGTCACAAAATTTGATATTAAAACTCAACTAATACGTGAAGAAACAAAAATAACAAATTGTGTTGAGGATGTTAAGGGGTAAATTTGGCCGAATAAAATAGTTGGAGGGAGTAAATTGAATCAAATACTCCCTTCGTCCTAGATTAAAATTCGTTTTACCTTTTTATTTGATTCCTACAATAACTAATGTATGTATTCTATATATATGTCTAGGTTCATAATCGTCCATATGAATATGGACATAAAAATCTAGAGCTAAAACTACTAATATTTTAGAACTGAGGAGGTATTAGTGTAGGGGTTATTTGAATATATGTTAAATTGGAGTAATTTGGACTTTTTCCATTATTAAAATTTTCAATAAAAAACTAGTAGTTGCAATTTTGTGTTGTTCATCTATGTAAAATTTTAAGTACTAATATTCAAATTTAAAAAGTTATTGATTAAGGGATGGCTAAGCCAAAGTCGCGACTCTTCCATATATGTCCTAAAGAGCTTTGGCAATAAATAACAACATAACATTATTATGACTAATGTGGGTTTTGTAGAGAAAATTTTGAGTTAGGTTATAATGATGGAGAACAGTTTGGGCAATATATAGTGATATGCCCCTGCTTATGGATTTCGTTATGGTTTCTGAAAGGATAGAAGACAAGGTTAAAGATAGACTATAAGTGTTGGTTGGAGTTTAGATACACTTATAGTAGTTTAGGACTTTGTTTTTCCTTTAATTGTACTATAAATGAGTGTATGAACTAGTAGCTAGCTGGTTGGTTAGTGCTATAAATATCACAACGGTTGGCAACACACTTGCTCTTGTCCCATTTAATAGCCAAATTGATTGTGGTAAGCAAGGTTTATTTTCTCGACGGGAAATCACCCAAATTCGGTGAAATTTCTCGTTTTCGCTGCTGGTCGAGATGCGAATTTCGGTCCAGTTTTTTGTAGATTTTGGTTCCCAATTCAAAAATACAAAAGTCAAACTGTGGTAAAAAACGAAATTCGCTACAGTAAAAACAAAATGGTGAACACTGGTGGTAAGAAGCCATTGTATTGTGAGGAACTTGAGAGTTGAATTTTGTGGGCCTCATTAGTGCAAACAAGAGTGATTAGTGTGCAATCATTATTCTTATTAGTCTTGTTAGAGTCATGTTAGAGTTTGTACTTTTTACTCTTGTTGATCGATATCACCTAGATGGTTTGATAGTGATCCGATTGTGTGCAACCACCATGCCAGAGCGACAAAGAACCAGCTTGTAGATAGCACTTGTTCATTGCGCGATCAAAGGGGCAATACCCATGCGCAGGTGCTCAAACGAGGATTAGTGGGGAGTACTTATTCTCCAAAACCTCAAACAAAACATTAGGAGTTGTCTAAACACTTGCATTGCTTTTCATAATTATATTTGTGCAATTTACATTAGGCATTTTGGTGAAGTTGGTCTTGCAATTTGTCGGCGTTTCGACCCCGGGGGGTCCCTGGACCGACGAGTAAATTGTCGCTGCGTGTCCCAGCCCAGATGGGTCGGCGCGAGACGGAACACAAGGGGGAAACAATAAGGGGAACCGCGGCCTCGTGTTGTCCTGCGCCCAGGGCGGATGCGCTTGCAGTAGGGGGTTACAAGCATTCGTGTGGGAGAGAGAGAGAGAGAGCCTTGTTCGTCAGCCCGTCCTCCCGCGCGGCCACCTTCTCGTACGAGGGCCCTGGACCTTCCTTTTATAGATGTAAGGAGAAGGCCCAGGTGTACAATAGGGGGTGTAGTAATGTGCTAACGTGTCTAGCAGAGGGAAGCCAGAGTCCTATGTACATGCCGACGTGGATGTTAGAGAGGTTTTGGTGCCCTGTTCATGTGATGTCGTGGCCGTCGGAGGAGCGCCTGAGCCCTGTAGGAGCATAGCTGTCGGGGCTGTCGGATCCTTGCTGACGTCTCCTTGCTTCTGTAAGGGGCTGAGAACCGCCGTCGTCATGGAGCACGCGGGGTGCCATCATTACTTGTTTTACCGGGACGAGCCAGATGGGACGCCGGTCTTGTTCCCCGTAGCTTGAGCTAGCTAGGGGTAGGGTAATGATGGGCCCTCCTGTAACGTGGTCAGTCCGAGCGCAAGGCCAGGCGAGGCGGTGATTCCTCCGAGGTCGAGGCTGAGTCCGAGCCCCTGGGTTAGGCGAGGCGGAGTCCGTCGTCCGAGGTCGAGGTTGAGTCTGAGCCCCTGGGTCGGGCGAGGCGGAGTCCGTCGTCCGAGGTCGAGGTTGAGTCCGAGCCCTGGGGTCGGGCGAGGCGAAGACCGTCTTCCGAGGTCGAGGTGGAGTCCGAGCCCTGGGGTCGGGCGAGGCGGAGAACGTCTTCCGATGTCGAGGTGGAGTCCGAGCCCTGGGGTCGGGCGAGGCGGAGACCGTCTTACGGAGTCGAGGTTGAGTCCGAGCCCTGGGGTCGGGCGAGGCGGAGCTTCCTATGGCGCCCGAGGCTGGACTTGGTTGCTGTCAGTCTCACCCTGGAGGGTGGCACATCAGTCGGAGCAGGGCAGGCGACACTGTTTTCCTGTCAGGTCAGTCAGTGGAGGGGCGAAGTGACTGCGGTCACTTCGGCCTTGTCGACTGAAGAGCGTGCGTCAGGATAAGATGTCAGGCGATCCTTGCATTGAATGCTCCTGTGATACGATCGGTTGGCGTGGCGATCTGGCCAAGGTTGCTTCTCCGTGAAGCCTGCCCGAGCTGGGCCTCGGGTGAGTCGAAGGTGTGCCCGTTGCTTGAGGGGACCCTCGGGCGAGACGTGAATCCTCCTGGGTCGGCTGTCTTTGCCCGACGCTGGGCTCGGGCGAGGCGAGATCGTGTCCCTTGAGTGGACGAAGCCTTGACCTGAATTGCGCCCATCAGGCCTTTGCAACTTTGTGCTGATGGGGGTTACCAGCTGAGATTAGGAGTCTTGGGGGTACCCCTAATTATGGTCCCCGACAGTAGCCCCCGAGCCTCGAAGGGAGTGTTGGTACTCGCTTGGAGGCTTTTGTCGCACTTTTTTGCAAGGGGTCCGGCCTTTCTCAGTTGCATTTCGTTTCGGTGGGTGCGCGCGAGCGCACCCGCCGGGTGTAGCCCCCGAGGCCTCGGAGGAGTGGTTTGACTCCTCCGAGGTCTTAGCGCTTTTCGTGATGCCTCGGCCGGTCTGGTTGTTCCCTCATGCGAACTGGTCGTTGCTCGGGTGCATAGTCGGGTTCCGAGTTCTCGGGCTGGTATGTTGACGCTGTCAACGGTTTGGCCGGAGTCGGGGTTGCGAGAGCAGCCCCCGAGCCTCTGCACAGAGCGAGAGGACGGTCAAGGACTGACTCGACTTTTTTCATACGCCCCTTCGTCGCCTTTCCGCAAGGAGGGGGGGAAAGCGCCATGTTGCCCTCGGAGGGCGCCAAACATGGTGTCTCCAGTGAGTTGCTAATGGGTGATCCGAGTGGACGCCCGTTCCCCGTTCAATAAGGGTCGGCTAGTGGCCCAGAGGCGCGCTCCAAAAGTACCTGCAGGTGATTTGCCGGACCCGGTCCCGTTTGATAGGGTCCGAGGGCTCGATGCCTCCCTCTGATGGGATTCCGTTACAGAATCGCTCCTGCCGGTCTCGGAAATGTCCTAGGGTACCTCGGGAGCGTAGCCCGAGCCTTGGCCATGTATCGGACGTACCCAGAGTCATCCCTCGCTCTGCGTGCTCTGAGGCGGCTGTTGAACCCTTCGGGGGGCCAGCCTTCGAACCCCTGATCAGTAGTGGGCGCGGAGCCCGAGTGGCCTGAGGCGGCTGTCGAACCCTTCCGAGGGGCCAGCCTTCGAACCTCTGATCAGTAGGAGGGCTCGGGGCCCGCTTCCTTCGCGGAGAAGGATCCCTTTCGGAGTATCCCCTTTCCCGGTCCCTGTAGCAAGAGAGACAAAGGGGAAGAGGAAAACGATACGAAATTGAACGACGTGGCACACCTTTTTTGACGCGGTCATTATGGCGAAGGTGAAGCGTCGCCCGCTTCGCCTGCCAAAGGTGTCGTCTGCCCTGCCGTAGAGTTAATGCGACGGGAGCCGTTGTGCGTGCGCGAGCCGTTCGAGGAACAGAACACGGGCGCGTCGTCTTCACGCCGTGGGAGAGGGCTCTCTTGCTGTCCCAGGAGGGGACGTGAGCCTGCAGACGATTTGACTGCTGCTTCCGCCCGCCTGTCGCCGCCATTACTGCCGGCCCACTTTTGGCCATATCGACCGTTGTGCCTTCTCCCGCGGCTGACTGACTCGTGACCGATGTGCTCGGTTGGCACTGTTGGGCCATGCGCAGGGTTGCCTCGAGTCGCGGCACCGGTTCCGCAGCCGAGAAGGCGCGGTATTGGCGCAAGTGGCGGTGTAGTTTCTCGCACGTAGTAACCGGCGCGCCGGTTACATGACGTGTGGGCCTGGGCCTCCATGCTGGACGCGTCGAAGTCGAAAGGGTGCGCCCCCTTGGTGTAGTTGGCCTCCATGCTGGACGCGTCGAAGTCGAAAGGGTGCGCCCCCTTGAAAGAGAAATGTGCCCTTGGGCCATTTCTAAGTATTTTGGTGGTTTAGTGTCCAACACAAGTGCCTAAGTGTAAAATGGTGGACAAAGTACAAATCAAGGATAAAGGTATGTTTCTCAGACTTAGTACATTGTTTTAGAGACTAATGTATTGTGTCTAAGTGCTGGAAACAGGAAAAGACCAATTGGAAAAGCCTTGGCTCGAGCAGCCAAGACTTTGCTCAGTCTGGAGCACCGGACTGTCCGGTGGTGCACCGGACAGTGTCCGGTGCGCCAGGCTGGCTCGAGGGAAAAGGCTGTTCTCGGGACTTCGACGGCGGTGTACGACTATAATTCATCGGACTGTCCGGTGGGCCGTTCACAGGCGAACTCGTCGCTCTCGGGAATTCATCGGCGACGTACGGCTATAATTCACCGGACTGTCCGGTGTGCACCGGACTGTCCGGTGAGCCAACGGTCGGCAGGGCCAACGGTCGGCCGCGCGATCTGCGCGGGACACGTGGCCGAGCCAACGGCTAGAAGGGGGCACCGGACTGTCCGGTGTGCACCGGACATGTCCGGTGCGCCAACGGCTCTCTGGCTGCCAACGGTCGACTGCGCCATTTATGGAAGGAAATCGGGCACCGGACAGTGTCCGGTGTGCACCGGACTGTCCGGTGCGCCAATCGACAGAAGGCAAGATCAGCCTTCCTAGATTGCTCTCAACGGCTCCTAGCTACCTTGGGGCTATAAAAGGGACCCCTAGGCGCATGGAGGAGTACACCAAGCATCTCCTAAGCATTCCTAAGCACCAAGACATCAATTCCGCGCCTTTGATTCTTTGCGATAGCGATTAGAGCTCTAGTTGAGTGGTGAACTCATTGAGTTGTGTTGTGAGCTCTCATTGCGACTTGTGTGCGTGGTGTTGCTGTGATTTCTTGTCTTGAGTGTGTTGCTAATCCCTACCTTGCTCCGTGCTTCTTTGTGAACTTTAAGTGTAAGGGCGAGAGGCTCCAATTTGTGGAGATTCCTCGCAAACGGGATTGAGTAAAGCAAACAAAACACCATGGTATTCAAGTGGGTCTTTGGACCGCTTGAGAGGGGTTGATTGCAACCCTCGTCCGTTGGGACGCCACAACGTGGAGTAGGCAAGCGTTGGTCTTGGCCGAACCACGGGATAACCACCGTGCCATCTCTGTGATTGATCTTTGTTGGTTATTGTGTTTTGTTGAGGATTCCTCTCTAGCCACTTGGCAATTTTTTGTGCTAACAATTAACCAAGTTTTGTGGCTTAAGTTTTGAAGTGTTACAGGATCACCTATTCACCCCCCCCTCTAGGTGCTCTCAATTGGTATCAGAGCCGTTCTCTTCACAAAGGGACTAACCGCCCGAAGAGATGGATCCTAAGGGGAAGGGAATCGTGATCAACGATAAAGAGAAGGAATCCTTCGTCAACGAGCCGAAGGACGACAAGCCTACCGACTCCGGCTCGGGCCATAGACGGAAGGAAGGGAAGAAGAAGAAGACGAGGCGCATCAAGGAGATCGTCTACTACGACGACAGCGATGAGTCTACTTCTTCCCAAAAGGACGATGACCACAACGACTACGAGAGAAGGAAACCGGTTAATTCGAACTTTTCTTTTGACTACTCTCGTATTCCGCAAAGTTCAAATTCACATTTGCTCTCCATTCCACTCGGCAAGCCTCCACACTTTGATGGAGAGGACTACGGATTTTGGAGCCACAAAATGCGTAGTCACCTATTCTCTCTCCATCCTAGTATATGGGAGATTGTAGAGAGTGGAATGCACTTTGATAGTTCGGATAGTCCCATGTTCATTAATGAGCAAATTCATAAGAATGCACAAGCTACTACTGTTCTTATAGCTTCATTGTGCAGGGATGAATATCACAAAGTGAGCGGCTTGGATAACGCCAAGCAGATCTGGGACACCCTCAAGATTTCTCATGAGGGGAACGACGTCACCTTGCTCACCAAGATGGAGTTGGTGGAGGGCGAGCTTGGACGGTTCGCGATGATAAGGGGTGAGGAGCCGACACAAACATACAACCGGCTCAAGACCCTTATCAACAAAATAAGGAGCTACGGAAGCACGCGATGGACGGACCACGACATCGTCCGACTGATGCTAAGGTCCTTTACCATTCTTGATCCTCATTTGGTAAATAATATTCGTGAGAATCCCAGGTACACCAAAATGTCGCCCGAAAAAGTCCTTGGAAAATTCGTTAGCGGGCGGATGATGATCAAGGAGGCGAGGTACGTGGACGACGCCTTGAATGGTCCGATCAACGAGCCGCAATCCCTTGCTCTCAAGGCAACAAGAAGCAAGGAGGCACTACCTAGTAAGGTGGCACAAATTGAGGCAGCCAGACTTAATGATGAAGAGATGGCCCTCATCATCAAAAGATTCAAGACGGCGCTTAAAGGTCGCAAGGGACAGCCAAGCAAGACCAAAGCCAAGGGGAAGCGCTCATGCTTCAAATGCGGTAAGCTTGGTCATTTTATTGCTAACTGTCCCGACAATAATAGTGAACAGGACCAAGGGAACAAGAGGGAGAAGAAGAAGAATTATAAGAAGGCAAAGGGCGAGGCTCATCTCGGCAAGGAGTGGGATTCGGACTGCTCCTCGTCCGACTCCGACAATGAAGGACTCGCCACCACCGCCTTCAACAAGTCATCCCTCTTCCCCAACGAGCGTCACACATGCCTTATGGCAAGGGAGAAGAAGGTATGTACTCGAGACTCTACTTATGCTTCTTCAAGTGATTACGAATCTAGTGATGAGGATGAAATAGATTATTCATGTCTATTTAAAGGCCTAGATAGAAATAAAATTGATAAAATCAATGAATTGATTGATGCCTTGAATGAAAAGGATAGGCTTTTAGAAAAGCAAGAGGATTTGTTGTATGATGAACATGATAAATTTGTAGAAGCACAAAAATCCTATGCCTTAGAAGTTAAAAGAAATGAAATGCTTTCTTATGAACTATCTACTTGTCATGAAACCATTTCTACTTTACAAGGTGTTAACAATGATTTAAATGCTAAATTAGAAGTAGCAAATAAATCTAATTCTTGTGTAGAACACGTTATGATTTGCACTAGGTGTAAGGATTTTGATATTGATGCCTGTAGTGGACACCTAGTTTCAATTTCGAGATTGAATGATGAAGTAGCTAGTCTTAATGCCCAACTTAAGACTAGCAAAAGTGATTTCGATAAGCTAAAATTTGCAAGGGATGCCTACACGATTGGTAGACACCCCTCAATTAAGGATGGACTTGGCTTCAAGAGGGAAGCCAAGGACTTAACAAGCCATAAGGCTCCCATCTCCACCAAGGAGAAAGGGAAGGCCCCTATGGCAAGTAGCACTAAAAAGAACCATGCCTTTATGTACAATGATAGAAGACAGTCTCATAGGAGTTGCAATGCTTTTGATTCACATGACTCGTATGCTATGTTTGCTCCTAGTTCTTCCTATATGCATGGTAGAGATATACCTAGGAAAAATGTTCATCATGTGCCTAGAAAAAATTTTGTTCATGCTTCTAGGAAAGTTATGAATGGTCCCTCTACAATTTATCATACTTTGAATGCTTCCTTTGCTATTTGTAGAAATGATAGGAAGATAGTTGCTAGGAAATTAGGGTCAAAATGCAAGGGTGATAAAACTTGCATTTGGGTCCCTAAGGAAATTGTGACTAACCTTGTAGGACCCAACAAGAGTTGGGTACCTAAGACCCAAGCCTAAATTTACCTTGCAGGTTTATGCATCCGGGGGTTCAAGCTGGATTATCGACAGCGGATGCACAAACCATATGATGGGAGAGAAGAAGATGTTCACCTCCTACGTCAAGAATAAGGATTCCCAAGATTCAATCATATTCGGTGATGGGAACCAAGGCAAGGTGAAAGGTTTAGGCAAGATTGCAATATCAAATGAGCATTCTATCTCTAATGTGTTTTTAGTGGAGAGTCTTGGATATAATTTACTATCTGTTAGTCAATTATGTAATATGGGATATAACTGTTTATTTACAAATGTAGATGTGTCTGTCTTTAGAAGATGTGATGGTTCACTAGCTTTTAAGGGTGTACTAGACGGCAAACTTTATTTGGTTGATTTTGCAAAAGAAGAGGCCGGTCTAGATGCATGCTTAATGGATAAGACTTGCATGGGCTGGTTGTGGCATCGCCGCTTAGCACATGTGGGGATGAAGAACCTCCACAAGCTTCTAAAGGGAGAACACGTGATAGGTCTAACCAATGTTCATTTCGAAAAAGATAGACCTTGTGCAGCTTGTCAAGCAGGTAAACAGGTGGGAGGCTCTCATCACACCAAAAATGTGATGACAACATCAAGACCCCTGGAGCTGCTACATATGGACCTCTTCGGACCCGTCGCCTATCTGAGCATAGGAGGAAGTAAGTATGGTCTAGTTATTGTTGATGACTTTTCCCGCTTCACTTGGGTGTTCTTTTTGCAGGATAAGTCTGAAACCCAAGGGACCCTCAAGCGCTTCCTCAGGAGAGCTCAAAATGAGTTTGAGCTCAAGGTGAAGAAGATAAGGAGCGACAACGGGTCCGAATTCAAGAATCTTCAAGTGGAGGAGTTCCTTGAGGAGGAGGGGATCAAGCACGAGTTCTCCGCTCCCTACACACCTCAGCAAAATGGTGTGGTAGAGAGGAAGAACAGGACGCTCATAGATATGGCGAGGACTATGCTTGGAGAGTTCAAGACCCCCGAGTGCTTTTGGTCGGAAGCCGTGAACAAGGCTTGCCACGCCATCAACAGGGTCTACCTTCACCGCCTCCTCAAGAAGACTTCATATGAGCTGCTGACTGGTAACAAACCCAATGTATCGTACTTTCGTGTATTTGGGAGTAAATGCTACATTCTAGTGAAGAAGGGTAGGAATTCCAAATTTGCTCCCAAAGCCGTAGAAGGGTTTTTATTAGGTTATGATTCAAATACAAAGGCGTATAGGGTCTTCAACAAATCATCGGGTTTGGTTGAAGTCTCTAGCGACGTTGTATTTGATGAGACTAATGGCTCTCCAAGAGAGCAAGTTGTTGATCTTGATGATGTAGATGAAGAAGACGTTCCAACGGCCGCGATACGCACCATGGCGATTGGAGATGTACGGCCTCAGGAACAATTGGAGCAAGATCAACCGTCTTCCTCAACTATGGTGCTTCCCCCAACCCAAGATGACGAACAGGTACCTCAAGTGGAGGCGCATGATCAAGGGGGAGCACAAGATGTACAAGTTGAAGAGGAAGAAGCACCTCAGGCACCTCCAACCCAAGTTCGAGCGACGATTCAAAGGGATCATCCCGTCGACCAAATATTGGGTGATATTAGCAAGGGAGTAACTACTCGTTCAAGATTAGTTAATTTTTGTGAGCATTACTCTTTTGTATCTTCTATTGAGCCTTTCAGGGTAGAAGAGGCCTTGCTAGATCCGGACTGGGTGTTGGCCATGCAGGAGGAACTCAACAATTTCAAGCGCAATGAAGTTTGGACACTGGTGCCTCGCCCCAAGCAAAATGTTGTGGGAACCAAGTGGGTGTTCCGCAACAAACAGGACGAGCACGGGGTGGTGACAAGGAACAAGGCTCGGCTTGTGGCAAAAGGTTATGCCCAAGTCGCAGGTTTGGACTTTGAGGAGACTTTTGCTCCTGTGGCTAGGCTAGAGTCAATTCGTATCTTGCTAGCATAAGCCGCTCACCATTCTTTCAGGTTGTACCAAATGGATGTGAAGAGCGCTTTCCTCAACGGGCCAATCAAGGAGGAGGTGTACGTGGAGCAACCCCCTGGCTTCGAGGATGAACGGTACCCCGACCACGTGTGTAAGCTCTCTAAGGCGCTCTATGGACATAAGCAAGCCCCAAGAGCATGGTATGAATGCCTTAGAGACTTTTTAATTGCTAATGCTTTCAAGGTCGGGAAAGCCAATCCAACTCTTTTTACTAAGACTTGCGATGGTATTCTTTTTGTATGCCAAATTTATGTTGATGACATAATATTTGGTTCTACTAATCAAAAGTCTTGTGAAGAGTTTAGCAGGGTGATGACGTAGAAATTCGAGATGTCGATGATGGGCGAGTTGAACTACTTCCTTGGGTTCCAAGTGAAGCAACTCAAGGACGGCACTTTCATCTCCCAAACGAAGTACACGCAAGACTTGCTAAAGCGGTTTGGGATGAAGGATGCCAAGCCCGCAAAGACGCCGATGGGAACTGACGGACACACTGACCTCAACAAAGGAGGTAAGTCCGTTGATCAAAAAGCATACCGGTCCATGATAGGTTCTTTGCTTTATTTATGTGCTAGTAGACCGGATATTATGCTTAGCGTATGCATGTGTGCTAGATTTCAATCCGATCCTAAGGAGTGCCACTTAGTGGCTGTGAAGCGAATTCTTCGATATTTAGTCGCTACGCCTTGTTTCGGGATCTGGTATCCAAAGGGGTCTAACTTTGACTTGATTGGGTACTCAGATTCCGACTATGCTGGATGTAAGGTCGATAGGAAGAGTACATCGGGGATGTGCCAATTCTTAGGAAGGTCCCTGGTGTCATGGAATTCTAAGAAACAAACTTCCGTTGCCCTATCCACCGCTGAGGCCGAGTACGTTGCCGCAGGACAGTGTTGCGCGCAACTACTTTGGATGAGGCAAACCCTCCGGGACTTTGGCTACAATCTAAGCAAAGTCCTACTCCTATGTGATAATGAGAGTGCTATCCGAATAGCGGAAAATCCTGTTGAGCACAGCCGCACAAAGCACATTGACATCCGGCATCACTTTTTGAGAGACCACCAGCAAAAGGGAGATATCGAAGTGTTTCATGTTAGCACCGAGAACCAGCTAGCCGATATCTTCACTAAGCCTTTAGATGAAAAGACCTTTTGCAGGCTGCGTAGTGAGCTAAATGTCCTAGATTCGCGGAACTTGGATTTAATTGTAGCATACATGTGTTTATGCCTTTGATCATGTTCATTCTGCATTTTGTTGCTTATTGTGGTGCTCAAATTGTACAAACACTCCCTGGACCTCACAAGTCCTTTTTGCAAGTGATGCACATATTTAGGGGGAGCTGTGCTACAACTTGACCCTTTGAGACTAACCATGTACTTGAGTTTGGTTGTTTTAGCCTCAAAGGAGGATTGAAAGGGAAAAGGTGGACTTGGACCATGCAAGACTTCCACTGCACTCCGATGAAAAGAGTAACTTTTCCAAGTTCATCTTTATACTCTTATTGCCTTTGTGTTCTCATTTGATGATTTTGGTGAGGCAATGGGGTTAAAGGGCCAAGATTGATCCCGTTTTGGTGCTTGATGCCAAAGGGGGAGAAAATAAAGGCCAAAGCAATAGATGGATGAGCTACCACTTGAGAAATTTTGAAAATAGTAGATTAGAGCTTTTGGTTTGTCAAAACTCTTTTATTGTCTCTTATGTCAAAAGTTGGCCTCTTGTGGGGAGAAGTGTTGATTATGGGAAAAAGGGGGAGTTTTTGGAATCCTTGATCAAATTTCTTTGGAAAACCTCTCTTTATGTCTCTACAAGTGGTTTTGACTTAGGGATAGGAATTTGAGTTTGATTTGCAAAAACAAACCAAGTGGTGGCATAGAGTGATCCATATATGTCAAATTTGAATCATAATAATTTGAGTTCTTATTTGAAGTGATTTTGTACTTGTTCTACTTGCTTTACGTTGTGTTGGCATAAATCACCAAAAAGGGAGAGATTGAAAGGGAAATGTGCCCTTGGGCCATTTCTAAGTATTTTGGTGGTTTAGTGTCCAACACAAGTGCCTAAGTGTAAAATGGTGGACAAAGTACAAATCAAGGATAAAGGTATGTTTCTCAGACTTAGTACATTGTTTTAGAGACTAATGTATTGTGTCTAAGTGCTGGAAACAGGAAAAGACCAATTGGAAAAGCCTTGGCTCGAGCAGCCAAGACTTTGCTCAGTCTGGAGCACCGGACTGTCCGGTGGTGCACCGGACAGTGTCCGGTGCGCCAGGCTGGCTCGAGGGAAAAGGCTGTTCTCGGGACTTCGACGACGGTGTACGGCTATAATTCACCGGACTGTCCGGTGGTGCACCGGACTGTCCGGTGGGCCGTTCACAGGCGAACTCGTCGCTCTCGGGAATTCATCGGCGACGTACGGCTATAATTCACCGGACTGTCCGGTGTGCACCGGACTGTCCGGTGAGCCAACGGTCGGCAGGGCCAACGGTCGGCCGTGCGATCTGCGCGGGACACGTGGCCGAGCCAACGGCTAGAAGGGGGCACCGGACTGTCCGGTGCGCCAACGGCTCTCTGGCTGCCAACGGTCGACTGCGCCATTTATGGAAGGAAATCGGGCACCGGACAGTGTCCGGTGTGCACCGGACAGTGTCCGGTGTGCACCGGACTGTCCGGTGCGCCAGTCGACAGAAGGCAAGATCAGCCTTCCTAGATTGCTCTCAACGGCTCCTAGCTGCCTTGGGGCTATAAAAGGGACCCCTAGGCGCATGGAGGAGTACACCAAGCATCTCCTAAGCATTCCTAAGCACCAAGACATCAATTCCGCGCCTTTGATTCTTTGCGATAGCGATTAGAGCTCTAGTTGAGTGGTGAACTCATTGAGTTGTGTTGTGAGCTCTCATTGCGACTTGTGTGCGTGGTGTTGCTGTGATTTCTTGTCTTGAGTGCGTTGCTAATCCCTCCCTTGCTCCGTGCTTCTTTGTGAACTTTAAGTGTAAGGGCGAGAGGCTCCAATTTGTGGAGATTCCTCGCAAACGGGATTGAGTAAAGCAAACAAAACACCGTGATATTCAAGTGGGTCTTTGGACCGCTTGAGAGGGGTTGATTGCAACCCTCGTCCGTTGGGACGCCACAACGTGGAGTAGGCAAGCGTTGGTCTTGGCCGAACCACGGGATAACCACCGTGCCATCTCTGTGATTGATCTTTGTTGGTTATTGTGTTTTGTTGAGGATTCCTCTCTAGCCACTTGGCAATTTTTTGTGCTAACAATTAACCAAGTTTTGTGGCTTAAGTTTTGAAGTGTTACAGGATCACCTATTCACCCCCCCTCTAGGTGCTCTCACCCCTTGGTGCAGTTGCATGCCGCCTCCATGGCGGTCCGCCCTTTCACCCGCTGGTCCGGGCGAAAGTGGAGGAGTGCTTGTAACCGCTGGGCAGTTACGCGCTCCGCGCGCGGCGGTTTGGCTTCTTCTGTCCTGGGCCAGCTTGCATGACGCGTGGGACCCAGCCCCCGTGTCGTAGGGGGAGGACCTTGGAGCGTGTTGGTGAAGACTTAGTCCGTGACGCCTGAGGACGCAAGTGGGGAGAGTCGCCTTTAAAAAGGGGGCGACCCCCTTGGATGGCAGCCATGCCTTCGCACTTCCCTCATGCATCGTGTCCTTCCACCTTCCGAGCCCCCGGATGGGGAGCGCACGCGTTGCTTTCGTCTTGCTGTCGTTGGAGGAGCGCAACTTCGTGGAAGTTGGTGCCTTTCAGCCATCGCTCGGCTTCAAGGATTTTCATCAGGCAGCCCGACTGCATCCCCTCGCCGATGGTCACACAAGACGGTGACCACCAGTTCGATGGTGGGGAGAAGCAAGCCGGGCTGTGACCTCTGCCCCGCCCTCAGCTTCAAGGATCCTCATCATCCTTGCTAGGGCGGAGGGCGAGCTGAGCCGGAGCTCTACCTCCCGCACGGGTTCGTGGGCCACCTTCTCCTTCAGCATTCAGGTGAGAGGGCGCTCATCGGCCTAGCGGAAGGGGTGGACTTCGACAACGCGGGGCCAAGCGGCCGCAAGCATCGTCAGCTCCAGCATGCCTGGTTCGCTGGCTCAGCTGGCTCTGGCACGGCTTCCGGTGCCACCTCCCACCGCTGGGCGGAGTGCGGCTATCTGCCCGCCATATGGGCGGCTGTTGTGCCGCGTGCACCGGGGGACCGCCCAAGACGTCGCGCGCTGCTAGGGCGGCGTTCGTGTTCTTGGGCTGTCCTGCCCTTGCTCCGGCACGACGCCTTCGCGCGGAGGTCGGTGCTCGCCTGTCCGGGAGGACCCGAGTGGGGATCTGCCGGTGGGCAGATGGCTGCCGTCGTCGATGCTGAGGTGGTGGCGGCTGAAGAAGTCCTCGTCGCCGACGAGATCGCCGCCACCATCTGCGCTTCGGGCCTCTGGCTCTTTGGCTTTGATAGCTTGTCCTCCCCCTCGAGAGGGGACATGGGCGAGGGCCTTGTCGCAGCAGCGTCTGCCCTGAGGTCATCGCTGCTGCTGTTTGGCCGCCCGGAGCGAAGGTCGTTGTCGCTGCTGCCGGAGTGGGCGACGACGAGCCACCTGGGATTTTGTCGTCCCGCAGGCCCTCCAATGTGGGGGGTTGTTCGTACCTGCGGGGGTGGAACCGGAGTTCCGTTTGTAATGGCACCTTGAGTGCCGGTGTCTGTTCATTGTGGCTGTCGGGGCCTGAACATCAAGGTATTTGAGCGCAATACCGTGTTTCTTCCTCATTTCGAGCACCAGGACTCGCCTGTCAGCTAGCCGAACCGCTTAACCAAGTGTGAGTTGCCTCGTGCGGAAGGTGACGAGTGAGGTATCCGTATCCCGGAGGCGTAGGAGTCCCTCGGCTCGGTCGTCCTTGCCGCCCGAGGCTTCTCTTGCTCAGTGAAGGAACCCTCGGCTGCTCTGCAATGAGCTGAAGCCGGAGGCAGCGACGTCAGCATGGACAGAGGCGGAGTTGGCTGGAGAAGAAACTTCGTCAGCCCAGGAGCAGGGGACATCCCAGGCTGAGGAGGCGTAGCAGCGGCGGCCGGAGCTTGGCCGGGTCGTCCACTGGCGGGACCAACCCTGGAGTCGGGCTACCGAGGCCATGAGCCGGACTGGTGTCCCCAGGGGACAGCTGGCTGAGGCCACCGAGCGGCCGGTCCGGCCGTCTGCTCGGGCCGGGTTCTTGGAGGAGACCCTGGCGGCGATGGCCCGGGCGTGGTGCTCGCGTCTTCCTTCGAGGTGGAGATCCTCCGACCGTGTCGCCGTCCGAGGCTGGGCCGGATTCCGCCGAAGGTGGAGTTGACGCCGAGGGTGCTGCTGCCCCCCTATTGACGTCTGAACCTGCAGGATCAGTTTGTCTGTAGTATGCGTATGTTTCTTGTGGCCGCCGAGGCCCAAACATACCGTCGTTGTGTTGTAAAGCTGCGTTTATTTTCCCCTTGTTTCGAGTATCAGGACTTGTTCATCGGTAACAGAATCGTTTATCCGAGCGACAGTTACTTATCACGGAAGGTGATGAGTGAGGTATCCGTATCCCGGCGGCATAGGAGTTCCTCGGCTCGGTCGGCCTTGCCGCTTACGTGTACTCTTACTCGTCCGTAGGATTCTGTTATCGATATAGTCGAGAAGGCACGAAAAATCGTTTCGGCAGAAAAGTTTTCGAGCGTTAAGACTTGTTCGGTCAGCGGAATCGCTTATCCGAGCGTGAGTTACTTATCGCAGAAGGTGATGAGTGAGATATCCGTATCCCGGAGGCGTAGGAGTCCCTCGGCTCGGTCGGCCTTGCCGCTTACGTGTACTCCGTCGTTTTCAGGATCCCACTATCGAAGTAGTCGAAAAGCACGAAAGATGTTCTGGCAGAAAGACCTTTTTCGAGGAAAATTTTGACGCAGAGGGGGTTCGCCCCTTCTAGCCCCCGAGGGAGGGTCGGGCTTTGCCGAGGCAAGGCTGACCCTTCCTTGATGGTTAGACTTTATTTGTGTATGTAAACGAGGTATATGAATGACTTGAAAACATCTTAAGGGTAGAAGCGACGTAGCTGTCGGATGTTCCAAGCGTTGCTGTAACCTCGCCTTGACTGTTGGCCAGCTTGTATGTTCCGGGTTTCAAAATCTTGGCGATGATGAATGGCCCTTCCTAGGGAGGCATGAGCTTGTGGCGCCCTCAGGCGTCTTGTCGTAGCCGAAGCACCAAGTCGCCCACCTGGAGGTCTCGGGACTGAACCCCTCGGGCGTGGTAGCGTCGCAGGGACTGCTGATACCGCGCCGAGTGTAGTAAGGCTACGTCCCGAGCCTCTTCCAGCTGGTCCAGTGAGTCTTCTCGGCTGGACTGGTTGCTTCGGTCGTCGTACGCCCTCGTCCTCGGGGAACCGTATTCTAAGTCTGTGGGCAAGATAGCCTCGGCCCCATAGACTAGAAAAAACGGCATGAAGCCCGTGGCTCGGCTTGGCGTCGTCCTCAGACTCTAGACCACCGAGGGGAGTTCCTTTATCCATCGCCTGCCGAACTTGTTGAGGTTGCTGTAGATCCTCGGCTTGAGTCCTTGTAGAATCATGCCGTTGGCACGCTCTACCTGCCCATTCGTCATGGGGTAAGCTACGGCGGCCCAGTCCACCCGGATGTGGTGGTCCTCGCAGAAGTCCAGGAACTTTTTGCCAGTGAACTGGGTGCCGTTGTCGGTGATGATGGTGTTCGGGACCCCGAAGCGATGGATGATGTTGGTGAAGAACGCCACCGCCTGTTCGGACCTGTTGCTGTTTAGGGGTCGGATCTCGATCCACTTGGAGAATTTGTCGATGGCGACCAGCAGGTGCGTGAAGCCCCCGGGTGCCTTCTGCAAGGGACCGATGAGGTCCAGACCCCACACAACAAACGACCAGGTGATGGGTATTGTTTGCAGGGCCTGAGCGGGCAGGTGCGTCTGCCTTGCGTAGAATTGACACCCTTGGCAGGTGCGTACAATCCTAGTGGCGTCGGCCACCGCGGTTGGCCAGTAGAAACCCTGTCGGAAGGCGTTTGCAACGAGGGCCCAAGGTGTTGCGTGGTGACCGCAAGCCCCCCGAGTGTATTTCTTGCAATAGCTCCTGACCTTCGGCGATGGATATGCATCGCTGGAGGATGCCTGAGGGGCTGCGGTGGTAGAGCTCCTTTCCGTCACCCAGCAAGACGAACGACTTGGTGCGCCGCGCCAGTCGCCGAGCTTCGGCTCTGTCGAGGGGTAGCTCTCCTCGGTGGAGATATTGCAGGTACGGGGTCTGCCAGTTTCAATTAGGCGGGACCCCATTTCGCTCTTCCTCGACGCGCAGTGCCTCACCCTCGGGGGCCGAGGGTGCCTTGGGCTGAGCCGAGGGCACCTCGGGCAGGGCCGAGACCTTCTCGGGCTCGGGCGTGTCGTTGGTCTTGACTGAGGGTTGATGTAGGTCTCAGGAGAAGACGTCCAGAGGAACCGTTGTCTGCCCCGAGGCTATCTTAGCCAGCTCGTCCGCAGTCTCGTTGTATCATCGAGCGACGTGGTTGAGCTCGAGCCCGTAGAACTTGTCCTCCAGGCGCCGAACCTCATCGCAGTAGACTTCCATCTTCGGGTCGCGGCAATGGGAGTTCTTCATGACTTGGTCGATGACAAGCTGCGAGTCGCCACGAGCGTCGAGGCGCCGGACCCCTAGCACGATGGCGATGCGCAACCCGTTAACCAGAGCCTCGTACTCGGCCACATTGTTGGATGCCGGGAAATGGAGGCGCAGTACGTAGCGGAGTTGCTTCCCGAGGGGTGAGATGAAGAGCAGGCCCGCGCCCGCTCCTGTCTTCATCAGCGACCCGTCGAAAAACATGGTCCAGAGTTCCGGTTGGATCGGAGCTGCTGGAAGCTGAGTGTCGACCCATTCAGCCACAAAGTCTGCCAAGACTTGGGACTTGATGGCCTTCCGAGGAGCGAACGAGATTGTCTCGCCCATGATCTCCATCGCCCACTTTGCAATCCTACCCGAGGCCTCTCGGCACTGGATGATCTCCCCTAGGGGGAAGGATGACACCACAGTCACCGGATGAGACTCGAAGTAGTGTCGCAACTTTCGCCGCGTCAGAATTACCGCGTACAGTAGCTTCTGAATTTGCGGGTAGCGGATTTTGGTCTCGGACAGTACCTCACTGATGAAGTAGACCGACCTCTGGACGGGCAATGCATGCCCTTCTTCTCGTCTCTCGACCATGATCGCGGCGCTGACCACCTGAGTGGTAGCGGCGACGTAGATCAAGAGGGCTTCTCCGGCAGCGGGGGGCACCAAGATGGGCGCGCTTGTGAGGAGCGCTTTTAGGTTCTCAAGGGCTTCCTCAGCCTCGGGGGTCCAAGTGAAGCGCTCGGTCTTCCTCAAGAGGCAGTACAGGGGTAGGCCTCTTTCGCCGAGGCGCGAGATGAAGCGGCTCAGAGCCGCAAGGCATCCCATGACCCTCTGTACTCCTTTCAAGTCCTTGATGGGCCCCATGTTGGTGATGGCCGCGATTTTCTCCGGGTTGGCCTCGATGCCCCGCTCGGAGACGATGAATCCCAGGAGCATGCCTCGGGGGACTCCGAAGACACACTTCTCGGGATTGAGTTTTACGCCTTTCGCCTTGAGACACTTGAATGTCGTTTCAAGGTCAGAGAGGAGGTCAGAGGCTTTCCTCGTCTTGACTACGATGTCATCGACGTAAGCCTCGACCGTTCGACCAATGTGCTCTCCGAAAAACGTGGTTCATGCACCTTTGGTATGTCGCACCCGCATTCCTCAAACCGAATGGCATAGTAATGTAGAAGTACATGCCAAAGGGTGTGATGAAAGAAGTCGCGAGCTGGTCGGACTCTTTCATCCTGATTTGGTGATACCCTGAGTAGGCATCGAGGAACGACAGGGTTTCGCACCCAGCAGTGGAATCCACGATTTGATCGATGCGAGGCAGAGGGTAGGGAACTTTCGGACATGCTTTGTTTAGACCAGTGTAGTCTACACACATCCGCCATTTCTCGCCTTTCTTTCTCACAAGCACAGGGTTGGCTAGCCATTCGGGATGGAATACCTCTTTGATGAACCCTGCAGCCATCAGCTTGTGGATCTCCTCGCCTATGGCTCTGCGCTTTTCTTCGTCGAATCGGCGCAGAGGCTGCTTCACGGGTCGGGCCCCAGCTCGGATGTCCAGCGAGTGCTCGGTGACATCCCTCGGTATGCCAGGCATGTCCGAGGGACTCCACACAAAAACTTCGGCGTTCGCGCGGAGAAAGTCGACGAGCACTGCTTCCTATTTGGGGTCGAGCTCGGAGCCGATCCGGACTTGCTTGGAGGCGTCGTTGCTGGGGTCGAGAGGGACGGACTTAACCGTCTCAGCTGGCTCGAAGTTGCCGGCGTGGCGCTTCGCATCTGGCACCTCCTTGGAGAGGCTCTCCAAGTCGGTGATGAGGGCCTCGGATTCGGCGAGGGCCTCGGCGTACTCCATGCACTACATGTCGCATTCGTACGCGTGTCGGTACGTGGAGCCGACGGTGATGACCCCGTTGGGGCCCGACATCTTGAGCTTGAGGTAGGTGTAGTTGGGGACGACCATGAACTTGGCGTAGCATGGCCTCCCCAGCACTGCGTGGTAGGTTCCTCGGAACCCGACCACCTCGAACGTGAGGGTTTCCTTTCGAAAGTTGGAGGGAGTCCCGAAGCAGACGGGCAGATCGAGTTGCCCAAGGGGGTTGGACGCGTTTCCCTGGAATGATCCCGTGAAAGGGCGCCGCGCTGGCCCGGATCGTGGACAGACCGATCTACAGGAGCCCGAGGGTCTCGGCGTAGATGATGTTGAGGGTGCCGCCTCCGTCCATGAGGACCTTGGTAAGCCTGACGTTGCCGATGACGGGATCGACAACGAGCGGGTACTTTCCCGGGCTCGGCACGCGGTCGGGGTGGTCGCCCTGGTCGAAGGTGATGGGCTTGTCGGACCAGTCTAGGTAGAGTGGCGCCGCCACCTTCACCGAGCAGACCTCCCGGCGCTCTTGCTTGTGGTGCCGAGCCGAGGCGTTCGCCACTTGCCCACCGTAGATCATGAAGCAGTCGTGGACCTCAGGGAACTCCTCCGCCTTGTGGCCCTCCTTCTTGTCGTTGTCGTGGGCTCTGCCACCTTCCGCCGGTGGCCCGGCCTTATGGAAGTAGCGCCGAAGCATAACGCACTCCTCAAGGGTGTGCTTGACGGGACCCTGATGATAGGGGCACGACTCCTTGAGCATCTTGTCGAACAGGTTGGCGCCTCCGGGAGGCTTCTGAGGGTTCCTGTGCTCGGTGGCGGCGACAAGGTCTGTGTCAGCGGCGTCGCGTTTCGCCTGCGACTTCTTCTTGCCCTTCTTCTTGGTGCCGCGCTGAGCGGACGCCTCGGGGACGTCTTCCGGCTGGCGCCCCTGAGGCTGCTTGTCCTTCCGGAAAATGGCCTCGACCGCCTCCTGACCAGAGGCGAACTTGGTGGTGATGTCCATCAGCTCGCTCGCCCTCGTGGGAGTCTTGCGACCCAGCTTGCTCACGAGGTCGTGGCAAGTGGTGCCGGCGAGGAACGCGTCGATGACATCCGAGTCGGTGGTGTTGGGCAGCTCGGTGCGTTGCTTCGAAAATCGCCGGATGTAGTCCCGCAGGGATTCTCCCGGCTGCTGGCGGCAGCTTCGGAGATCCCAGGAGTTCCCAGGGCGCACGTATGTGCCCTGGAAGTTACCGGCGAAGGCTTTGACCAGGTCGTCTCAGTTGGAGATCTACGGAGGAAGCAGATGCTCCAGCCAGGCTCGGGCGGCGTCGGAGAGGAATAGGGGGAGGTTGCGGATGATGAGGTTGTCATCGTCAGTTCCACCTAGCTGGCAGGCCAGTCGGTAGTCCGCGAGCCACAGTTCCGGCCTTGTCTCCCCTGAGTACTTGGTGATGGTAGTCGGGGTTCGGAACTGGGTCGGGAACGGTGCCCGTCGTATGGCCCGGCTAAAAGCTTGCGGACCGGGTGGTTCGGGCGAGGGGCTCCGATCCTCCCCGCTGTCGTAGCGTCCCCCACGCCTGGGGTGGTAGCCTCGGCGCACCTTCTCGTCGAGGTGGGCTCGACGGTCGCGGCGGTGGTGCTCGTTGCCGAGGCGACCCGGGGCTGCAGGCGCTGTGTTCCGCGTGCGCCCGGTGTGGACCGAGGCTTCCCGCATGAATCAGGAAGTCACGGCGCGATGCTCCGAGGGGTACCCCTGCCTTCGGGAGGCAAAGCTTTCGGCTCATCGGACCGCGGCATCCTCCAGGAGATTCTTGAGCTCTCCCTGGATACGCCGCCCCTCGGTGGTGGATGGTTCCGGCATCGCTCGGAGTAGTATTGCTGATGCAGCCAGGTTCTGGCCGACCCCACTGGAAGCCGGGGGCAGCCTTGCCCTGGCATCGTCGGTGATGCGGTGCTGAATGTCTTGGGCCAGATTACGCGCTTCTCCAGCCGATGCTCGGCCTGCCCACTCTTGCCCGATATTTTGTCGGAGCTGCACAAGTTGTCCTGCTTCCTCGTCGAGCCTGGCCTGCATCTCGCGGATTTGCTCGAGCTGTGCGTCCTGACCCCCCGCAGGGACTGGGACCACAGCTAGCTCCCGAAGGATGTCAACGCGAGGCGCAAGCCTATGGGGATCGCCGTCCTCCGGCATACCAAGATGGTTGCCTTCGTCGAGACCCCCCAGATCTACGTGGAAACATTCGCGACTTGGGCCACAGTCCTCGTCGTCAAGGCTGTGGCCATCATCGGAGCAATCGGAGAGGCAGTAGTCACATGCGGTCATGAAGTCTCGCATGGCGCTGGGGTTACCGAGCCCGGAGAAATCCCAACCAGAGTCGAGGTCGTCATCTTCCTCGGAACCCAGGGGCCCGTAGGTTGAGACGACCGTCAGTCGGTCCCAGGTTGACCGCATATGATACCCCGGAAGGTTCGGATATGCCTTTATGAAAGCGTCCACCGAAGCGGGGTCGCTTGGTGGGTCGAAGCTGAATCTAAAAGGCATAGGATGGGAAACGGACGGTACCTCTTGATCGACGGATGGTGTCAAAGCCGCGTCAGGGACGGAATGCACCGTTGTCTCAGGTACGAGGCTAACGCCCAGCAAGTCCTTCGCGAGCGTGCTGGCGTCGTCCGTCTGCTTGGGGTTGGCGTGTTGTGGGGAAACGACGCCCGTCTTTGTCTCAGACGCGAGGTCAACGCCCGATGCGTCCCCCGTTGGGGCGCCGGCGCTGTCGACTCGCTCGATAGCCGACGAGGTGCCGCCTCCTGCTTGGCCATGGTTGCCCCACCTCCTCCTCCATCGGCGGGGAAGGTGACGGGATAGACCCGGATGCTGTCCTTCCACCACGTGGGGAAGACGTCGTAGATTCTGCCGCCGGCGGGCGGGCTGACGGTCGCCATTGTCGTTGTCGCGCGGCGGAGGAAGGAGTATCATGTCGTAGCTGCCGTTGAGGGACATGAACTCAAGACTCCCAAAACGAAGCATCTTCCCGGGTTGGAGAGGTTGCTGGAGACTACCCATCTGGAGCTTGATGGGAAGCTGTTCGTCAACACGCAGCAGGCCCCTACCTGGCGCGCCAACTGTCGGCGTTTCGACCCGGGGGGTCCCTGTACCGACGAGTAAATTGTCACTGCGTGTCCCAGCCCAGATGGGTCGGCGCGAGACGGAACACAAGGGAGGAAACAATAAGGGGAATCGCGGCCTCGTGTTGTCCTGCGCCCAGGGCGGATGCGCTTGTAGTAGGGGGTTACAAGCGTTCGCATGGGAGAGAGAGAGAGAGCCTTGTTCGTCAGCCCGTCCTCCCGCGCGGCCACCTTCTCGTACGAGGGCCCTGGACCTTCCTTTTATAGATGTAAGGAGAAGGCCCAGGTGTACAATGGGGGGTGTAGCAATGTGCTAACGTGTCTAGCAGAGGGAAGCCAGAGTCCTATGTACATGCCGACGTGGCTGTCGGAGAGGTTTTGGTGCCCTGTTCATGTGATGTCGTGGCCATCGGAGGAGCGCCTGAGCCCTGTAGGAGCACAGCTGTCGGGGCTGTCGGATCCTTGCTGACGTCTCCTTGCTTCCGTAAGGGGCTGAGAACCGCCGTCGTCATGGAGCACGCAGGGTGCCATCATTACTTGTTTTACCGGGATGAGCCAGATGGGACACCGGTCTTGTTGCCCGTATCCTGAGCTAGCGAAGGGTAGGGTAATGATGGGCCCTCCTGTAACTTGGTCGGTCTGAGCCCAAGGTCGGGCGAGGCGGTGATTCCTCCAAGGTCGAGGCTGAGTCCGAGCCCCTGGGTCGGGCAAGGCGGAGTCCGTCGTCCGAGGTCGAGGTTGAGTCCGAGCCCTTGGGTCGGGCGAGGCGGAGTCCATCGTCCGAGGTCGAGGTTGAGTCCGAGCCCTAGGGTCGGGCGAGGCGGAGACCGTCTTCCGAGGTCGAGGTGGAGTCCGAGCCCTGGGGTCGGGCGAGGCGGAGACCGTCTTCCGAGGTCGAGGTGGAGTCCGAGCCCTGGGGTCGGGCGAGGCGAAGACCGTCTTCCAGAGTCGAGGTTGAGTCCGAGCCCTGGGGTCGGGCGAGGCGGAGCTTCCTATGGCGCCTGAGGCTGGACTTGGCTGCTATCAGTCTCACCCTGGCGGGTGGCAGAGCAGTCGGAGCAGGGCAGGCGACGCTGTTTTCCTGTCAGGTCAGTCAGTGGAGGGGCGAAGTGACTGCGGTCACTTCGGCCTTGTCAACTGAAGAGCGTGCGTCAGGATAAGATGTGAGGCGATCCTTGCATTGAATGCTCCTGTGATACGGTCGGTTGGCGTGGCGATCTGGCCAAGGTTGCTTCTCCGCGAAGCCTGCCCGAGCTGGGCCTCGGGCGAGTCGAAGGTGCGCCCGTTGCTTGAGGGGACCCTCGGGCGAGACGTGAATCCTCCTAGGTCGGCTGTCTTTGCCCGAGGCTGGGCTCGGGCGAGGCAAGATCGTGTCCCTTGAGTGGACGGAGCCTTGACCTGAATTGCGCCCATCAGGCCTTTGCAGCTTTGTGCTGATGGGGTTACCAGCTGAGATTAGGAGTCTTGGGGGTACCCCTAATTATGGTCCCCGACACAATTAGAATTTAATTATCGCTGGAAATTTTAGAGAAGTCTAATTCTAGCTTTCTTGCACATTGTGATCCTTTCACCCATTGAACCTTTAGCGCCTCCATCCTCTAACATCCATGTCGCTCGTTCCCATCTAAGGGTTTATTTGGTTATTTGCAATCCATATGGATTGAAGGGGGTTGATATGGATTGTGAGAGATCTTAGCTTACTAGAGATTCGAACCCAGTCTATAAGGATTGGGGTAGAACCGAACATACCTTAATGTTGGCACCTTTAGAGTCTCCCTAGCCCCCACTTTGATGTCTCATGATGTGGGGCTCCATCCTTATGAAAGACGACGGCACATATATAACTTTAGTTATTGTTGTTGTGTGTGTTGCTTGTGTAGTGTGTTATGCACGCCTAAGCCTAACACTATGGATGTAGGGGCGCTCAACGACACCACGTATCGTCTTCTCATTGACGATGGCCACTATCAAACCGACTTATTTGAAAGGATATGACAACATTTGTTTACTTTGCTGCCACATTATTATGTTTTTATAGAATCTAAATTGAAAGTCGTTTCAACTAGTAAATAGCTTAAGTTTTTCCAGTACACCGTTAGTTCATACTCGTATCCTTAGGATCAGTTTTTGAGAAAAAAGGGCCTCTTGTATACAACACATTATTTGTTCTATTCTAAAATGTTATCGTGTGTGAGGTACGCTATTCACTACCGGTCTTGTATTATTTGTTGAGTGTCCCAGACACTCGACAAAGGTCTTTTTGCACTTGGTAACGCCTTTACCGAGTGTTACACTTAGCAAAAAAACACTAGGCGAACATTTTATCGGCAAATGGTTCTTTCTTGAGTGCTTTTTTGTACTTGACAAAGAAAAACACTCGACAACAAGTAAATTACAAAATTATGAAAAATAGCTATATATTTTTTCTCGATGACTACCCATTCACATTTTCTCATCATTTTTAGCAAATCCTGTCATATGGGAATTGAACCTACAACCTTTCTCTCGCGCACAAACTCGTCTACTACTGCACCCCTACCTCAATCATGTTTGTGTTACGTTTTTCTTCTACAAATATTAACAAAACCAAGTGTAAGATGACTGTTTGAGTTACTAAATTGATTCAAATGAAAAGCTTGTGAACTACAAAGTTGCATAAATTTTTGAGATCTACAACTTTTATTATGATAGCTTTTTCATCCGAAACGTTTACAAACTTTGAATTTCAAATTTTAGAGCTTCAAGCGTCTTTTTATATGACAATATGATTTCAAATCAAAAGGTTTTAAATTACAAAGTTTCATAACTTTTTGAGGCCTACAACTTTAATTTTGGTGTTTTTCCATCTGAGGTTGTTTGTAAATTTTGAATTTGAAAATCCAAACATAGTTTTACATTAAAAGGTGACTTCAAATTAAACAATTGTCAACTATAAAGTTTCATAACTTTTCAAGACCTAGAGCTTTCATTTTAGTGTTTTTTTATCCAAGGTTGTTTGGGAAATTTAAATTTATTTTTTATAAAATTCAGACATAGTTCTTGTTGATAAGATGACTCCAAATCAAAAGGTTGCAAACTACAAAACTCTATAACTTTTCAAGATTCACAATATTTGTTTTGGTTGTTTGATCATTTGCTCATCCAACATTGTCGGAGAGTAAATCTCCGGCCGGGTGGCGGAGTGCACCCGCCCTAAATCCTGAGATGAGGAGGGGCTTAGGCGTTTTGCTTGATCGTGGGAATGAACAGGAAGAACTCAAGAACACACAAGGATTTAGAGTGGTTCGGACCGCCAGAGCGTAATAACCTACTCCACTGTGAGATGTATTGCTTGTGAGTTTGTATGAGTTTGCGAGTCTAAGGTGTGACCTAAGATTGCGTGTGTCTGTGTAACGTCGCATGCCTCCCCCTTTTATAGCTAAAAGGGGACATGCACAAAGGGACTGGGCCCCGACATGTGGGCCCAGCACTACAGGAATCCCGTTGATTCCCGTCGGCCCGTGCGAAAGCCGACGAGAATTAAGTAACTCCCGTCGGCCGCCTACTAGCTGACGAGAATTAATTTAATTGTCGTCGGCCCAGCCAGAGGCCGATGGGGATTAATTAATTCCCGTCGGCCACGTCACCAAGCCGACGAGAATTAATTAATTCCTATCGGCCGCGGGACAAAGCCGACGGGGGTTATTTAATTCGCGTCGGACAAGTCACAAGCCGACGGGGATTAATGGTTTTAGAGCCACCAGCGGCCGCGCAAGGACTCATTCTTCCTCCTCTCTCCACTCAAACCGTCGAGCCACCGCCGCCCGCCCGAGCCGCCGCGCTGCCACGCTCCCGCGCCGCCGTGCAGCCGCGCCATCCGAGGCCGGAACACCGCCCCCGAGGCCGCCAACGCCCTCTGCTCGTCCCGGAGCACCACCGCCCGCCCGAACGCCACCTCTAGCCCCCGAGCGTCGCTGTCTCAAACCCGTCGTCATTCATCGTCCGTCCGTGTACCGTCGTCCGCCCGTGTACCGACGTAGGCTCGTTGAGGTATAATCCTACCTATATGTAAATACATGTGATTATTTTCGTCGGTTTTTATGGCCGGCGGGAGTTAGCTTTCATGTGATTAGAGTTAGTTTAATATAACATGTGATTAGAGTGTGATTAGAGTTAGTTTATGTGGCTTGATTAGAGTGTAATTATTGTTTATTTTCGTCGGTTTTTATGGCCGACGGGAGTTAGCTTTCATGTGAATAGAGTTAGTTTAATATAATATGTGATTAGAGTGTGATTAGAGTTAGTTTATGTGGCTTGATTAGAGTGTGATTATTGTTTATTTTCGTCGGTTTTTATGGCTGACGGGAGTTAACTGTAATACGATTACAATTTGTTAGTTTAATATCACATGTTAATTTTCGTCGGTTTTAACTTTTAATATCACATGTTATTTGTTAGTATGATTTGACTTAAATTTGGATGTTGCAATATTGTTAATTAATGATTATCATGTTAATGTGATGAAGATGATGTTATGTGTATATATATATAGTTTTACTACTAACCTATAGATGTATGTGTGACGTGTAGAAACATGAATGTCTCACACACACTCTTTACTCGTACACACAGCCGCAATAATGGGTGATAGACGTGATTGGATGTATGAAGGTTTCAAGAAGCATGGGTGTCACACAAGTGAATGGTTTGCCAAGACGCAGATGTTTCTGGACCATGCAGCTACTTTGTCACAAATAGATAATATTAGGTGTCCATGCAATAAATGTAGAAATATGACGAGCCACACCAAGAGGCAGGTCACACTACACCTGTGCTCGCATGGTTTCGTGCCAGGCTATAAGGTCTGGTATCTCCATGGTGAAGATGTTGAACGAGCAGCAGAAGTAGAAGTTGATGACGGTGAAGATGATGTTGATAGGATGGACCAGATGCTTGAGGATCTACAGCCTGAACTGGCACCAGATCATCATGATTCACCTACACCGGAGGTTCAGAAGTTCTTCGACCTACTCAAATCGTCAGAAGAGCCTCTTCACGGGCACACTGACGTGACCGTACTCGAATTCGTGACCCGACTAATGTCAATCAAGTCCAAGTTTGCATTCTCAATTAATTGTTACAAGGAGCTTGCAGATTTGATTAGCAAGGTTCTTCCTACGGGTCACAAGATGCCCAAAGACATGTACCAATCCAAGAAATTGCTTGAAGGTCTTGGTATGGAGTATGAGAAGATTGATGTTTGCCAAGACAAATGTATGCTTTTTTGGAAGGAACATGGCAGAGAACAGAAATGCTTAAAATGTGGGAAGTCGAGGTACGTGGAGCTTGTAAATGAAGATGGGGAGAAGGTGGTGACAAAGGTTGCACATAAACAGCTTCGGTACATGCCTCTCACTCCTAGAGTGAAACGTTTGTTTCTCTCGAGGAAGACCGCTATGCACATGAGGTGGCATAAAGATTGTACAGACAGACAAGATGGGTTAATGGTGCACCCGTCAGATGGTGATGCATGGAAGGCTCTTGACAAATTTGATCCAGATTTTGCCAGCGATGCAAGAAACGTTCGTATCGGCTTGGCAACTGATGGTTTCACGCCGTTCAATATGACCACTGTGTCGTATTCATGTTAGCCTGTCATTGCCATACCGTACAACCTTCCATCTGCTCTTTGCATGAAATATGAGTTTATGTTCCTATGTCTTGTTATACCTGGGCCTGAGCATCCTGGCGTACGCCTGTTGGAACTTGCTCTCTGCCGCAAGGGGATCCAATGGGGGGGGGGTAATGACGTAAACAGGGTTCTCGCGCTGGATGGCAATAGCTCTGTTAACCTAGCCTCTCACGGGCACTGTGCGGGGGTATTTATAGGTATCTGAGTGCCCAGCGTCCTGTGTTAAGGACGCATGTGCCCTCAGACACCTAGGTTATCCCCAGAATATTCCCATAAAGCAGGGTTACAGACTGTAATTACATGGATGCCTTTACAAATTAGGCCCGTAACATGCAGCGGCCACGCAGGGCCCGTTACAATGGGCCGGATCACATGTGGGCCTCTGTGCCGGACGAGGCCGCACGGTGGGATGACCTCGTCGCAGGTCTTCGTCTGATGTCGTATGGGGCGAAGGGTGCCTTCGCCCGTTGTCTTGTCTCTGTTGGACCGACGACCACAGCGAAGGCCTCGAGCGGAGGGTGACGTCTTCGCCTTCGCCCCAACATTTGCCCTCCGAGGGACCAGTTCGACTAAGTCATCTGGTGCCGAAGACGTCGCTAGATGGTGGAGACGCTGCCCTCGCTCGAAGTGGTTCCGCGGGGGTTTTTGACATGACCGTTGATTGACACCGTACTGTTGGACTGCGGGTTTCCCGAAGCGCCGTGCCCTGTGTATAAAAGGGGGCGGGGGTGGCGCGTTTTGAATTTTATCCTTCCGCGCTCCGTAAAAACCCTAGCCGCCTTTTCCACCGTCTTGCTGCTCGTCTGCCCTCCTTGCTCCTGTTCGCCGGAGATCTGGCTCGAGTGAAGCAAACCGCCCGCCACCGCCGACGGTACGTAGCGATGCCGACCTCTTCTTCTTCCGCTGCCGCTACGCCGCCGGCCGACGCGTCGTCTGAGGAAACGCCGAGTACTGTGGCGGCGGAGGAGTTGCGCGCCGGCGATACGGTTGATTTTGGTGTGTCGCGGATGTCGTCGGTCCGCATGCAAGATATGCATCGGCTGGGTTACTTTGGCAACGGAGTCGCTCGTGTCCCGGGGACGGAGGAAGTCCCCGCGCCAGAAGGTGAGTTGGTTGTGTTCGAGGCGTTCTTCGCCGCCGGTCTCCGCCTGCCTGCGCACCGATTTGTTGGAGAAGTCCTGCGCAGATTTAGCGTTCAGATCCATCAGCTGACTCCGAATGTCGTGGTGGCACTATCGAAGTATGTCTGGGCGACGACTTCGTACGGCGGTCAGCCATCAGTCGAAGTCTTCGCGAAGTACTATTGCCTGCACTGGCAGAAGAGGATGATTGGGGATGAAGTTGCCCAGTTTGGGTCCTGTACATTTACGCCGAAGACCGGCAAGACCACGATGGAGGTAGTGGAGTTGGTTCCCTGTGCCCGCAACAAGTGGGGCAATTGGCAAGATTTCTGGTTCTACGTTGCGGAGGGTACCGTCGAAGACCATCCGGGGCTACCCATGTCTGAGATGTGCTCGCAATTCTACTCAGCATACCCGCCTTTTGAAGTGGCGGAGGAGGATGCGGACGAAGGGGCCCTTCGGTGCGCCGCCGGCCTGAGCAGTGGGCGGGATTTGGTTGAGGAATTTATTGCGTACGGGGTATGGCCTTTGGCACATGGCTGGGCGTTGGGCGAAGTGTGCCCTCGCCGGATGCCTTCCCATGGTGGGAAGCTGGTGCGAAGTCCTGTCTTCGCGCTGGATCTGCATAGCCGCGATCCGGCCGCCTTTGTGTGTGAGGCGGAGGATGGGGCGGTGCGGATCGTTGGTCGGTACGTGCCGAGGACAGAGGGCCAGCGTAGCTGGGACATCCGCGGGTCGAATGACCGTTTGAACAGGGTTTTTGAATTGAATGGACTGTCGTATGGCGGTTATCCCGGCCAGGACGATGTGGATCGTCGCGGGAAGAAACCGGTGGTAGAGTCTGGAGACGACCCCGCGCCGGCGGCCGCCCCGTCCTCTAAGAAGAGGAAACTAGGTACTGCTATGGGAGGACTTGGGGTTTCCGATGGTTTTGCTAGAGAATTGATGAGGACATGCGCGGCCCCGTGGGGAAGGATGTCTTCGCCCGAGCTCCGGGAGTCTTCGGCGCGGATGCTGAGGGTTACCGGGGGTTGGTGGCCTAGGAATGTTCCTATCCCCCGCGCGGCCGACGAAGACTTTTTTACATCTCGCATGGTTCGTGAGTGGAAGGTGTTTCCTTACGGGCGGAATATTGCTGCTGTTGTGTCGGCAGTGATGGACAAGGATCACCAAGGAGCTGCACAGAAGCGCCAGGCGGTCGTCAGGCTTCATGAAGCCAGGCCGAAGAGGCAGCGGGGGGCTGCGAAGGCTACGGCCCCCAGCGGAGGTCAGCCGCCGCTGGCGGCGAAGTCGGCCGTCCCTGCATCCAGCAGGGCGCCGGAGGCTGTGGCTGCCGCCGGTGGTTCCAAGACTGCGAAGGCCGCACCGGCGTCCGGCAGGGTGCCGGAGGCTGTGAAGTCGGCCCGAGGGTTGCCGCCGCCGGGCAAGCGCGTCGCCGACTTCGCCACCGACATTAGTGTGGACGACTATCTTGTTGGTAAGGCGCTGGCTTGGCTTTTTTTTAATTTGTTGATACGTCGCAGGGTCGGACGAAGGCCAACTTGTCATTGTTCCGCCTGCCGCAGCGACCACGGCGGCTGCCATAATGCCAAAGGCGAAGGGTGGTGCTCTTAGTGCTGGCGGCGAGATGCCGGCACTTGCTGCTGTGAGGGACGAGGCGGGCGCTGTGTCCCGCCGGCTGGAGGAGATGAAGGAGGCGCTAAGTCAGGTACATTGAGCTAGACTTCGGTTCGGTTTTTTTTCGGCTTCGTTGGGGCTGTGGTCTTACGTGTGTTTTGTAGGCAGCTGACTTCGCCGGCCGTGCGGCGTCGGGGGCCCTCACGGCCGTTGTGTCTGCCGAAGTCGAGAGACTTCGGACGCAACATGCTGACGCTGTCCGGGAAAAATCGTCCGCCGACAGCAAGTGCCGCAAGCTGGCGGACAAGGTAGCCGTGCTGGAGGGGGAGAAAACTGACCTCCGGCGCCAACTGGCGGAGGAGAGGAGGGAGGCCAATGAGGCCCTCGCCAAGGCGCAGGCTGCGCAGGCGGAGGCCAATTTGGCGCGGGTGGAGGGCGGTCTTGCCAGGGAACGCGCCGAGCAGTTGGAGGAGTGGCTCCGTGCCCTGCAGAGCCGTGTGGAGAGGGCCGAAGCCGCAACGCGCACGGAGGCTGAGCGGACTCGCAAACAGCTTATGGATTCATACCATGAGCTGGGCGCGCGGACTGCTGAGTTCGAAGTGCCAGACCGAGAGCCCAGACTTCGCTGCCTGGAGTGGGTGCAAGAGGAGTTGCAGGCGCTCCCCACCATCGTGGAGGGTTTTATGTCTTATGCTTCTCTGGTCACTTGCGAGGGGGCGATGAACGCGCTCTCTCGCGAAGGGTGCCGGCACTATGAAGTCTTCGACCAAGCTGATGAAGATTTCGAGCGTGATATCTACAAGGTCGAGGACTCTGTAGTGAAGGAGTCCGCCGGAGCCCTCTACGACCGGATGTGGAGCCCCCATGGTCGAGAGGTGGTCAGGGAACGGGCCGAGACGGCGAGGGGTCAGGTAATGTCTGGCCTTTGTTTGGTGTTTGTTGGATGTGGGCTATGTATGGGTTTGCTGAATTTGTGTGCTGTCTCAGGCGGCGCGTGGTGAGAGGGTGGATGACTTTGGGGCTTTGAACAGCACGCTGCCTGACCCGGAGTCGAACCCGGCGGAGGTCGCCCTGGAGCCGCTCCCGGAGACCGCCGAAGGCGCCCCTGAAGCCCCCGCGGCCGATGCAGCCGGCGAAGGCCCACCCCCGGAGACCGCCGAAAGCGTTCCGGATGCCCCCGCAGCCGCTGCAGCCGGCGAAGGCCCGCCGCCAACTGCTGTGCCGAGGGTTGAAGATCCTGCGACGGTGGCGGCGGAGGCGACGGCGGAGGCTCCCGCAACGGCTGGGTCCTCGCAGGTGGCGTAATGGGTGTGGGTAGTTAGGGAATTTTGGATATGTTGCTGAATCTTGGTTGCTGCGCAGGTTCAAGATTTTGGGCCTGCGCACGCAACCGCCACTACTAATTTTTTGGCGGCTTCGACCGTGGATGATGTTAATAAATCGGTTGGGTCTACATCTAAGTTTTCTGATTTTGGTGACTCCGGGAGCTCGGTCGAGTGGACTGAGGAGTCGTCGGATGAGGACTTGGACTTATTGTGCTAATCCTGCTGCACCCTTAGGCGACTTCTGCACGGTAAGTTTTCGCGATAGACTTCGATTTTTCGCACTTATTGTGCTAATCCGGCTGCACCCTTAGGCGACTTCTGCACAGTAAGTCTTCGCGGTAGACTTCGATTTTTCGCACTTATTGTGCTAATCCGGCTGCACCCTTAGGCGACTTCTGCACGGTAAGTCTTCGCGGTAGACTTCGATTTTTTGCACTTATTGTGCTAATCCGGCTGCACCCTTAGGCGACTTCTGCACGGTAAGTCTTCGCGGTAGACTTCGATTTTTCGCACTTATTGTGCTAATCCGGCTGCACCCTTAGGCGACTTCTGCACGGAGTTGTCGCTCGTGAGGGTGGCTAGCGCTGAGCCTCGCGGTGACTTCGTATTGGTCGAATGTCGAAGACCGTCGTCGCGGTCTTTTTTCGACGCATGTTTTTGCGGGGGATTTTTCACTTGTATATTACATCGCTCCGCTTCGTTAAAAACCTCACCCCCCGGGAGGAAAAGAGTGCAGGCCAGAATAAAATTGTTTTTGCGAATTACAAGGGCGAATCAGCCCTGATGAGTCAAACAAAAAATTTGCGGAGGTTGTCGATGTTCCAGGAGTGCTCCAGGTCTTCGCCGTTTGGCGTTGTGAGCCTGTAAGCGCTGGGGGAAGCTTTCGTCTTGACTATGAAGGGGCCCTCCCACCTGGGCTCCAGCTTGCCCCTGGACTCTGTCCGAGCTGTTCAGACGAGTACGAGGTCCCCTTCGCTGAATTCCCTCGGGATGACTGCGTGGTCGCGCCATGCCTTTGTCTGGGCTTGGCATTTGTTTAGAGCCTGTAGGGCGAAGACTCGGTCTCCATCGATGAGATCCTTTGAAGTGGGCTCGTCCACGTCGGGGACGGCTGACGGAACTGTTCGCGGGGACCCATGTTTTATTTCTTGTGGGGTCATGGCCTCCGATCCGTATAGAAGGCGGAAAGGAGTGAACCCTGTCGCCCTGCACTCAGTCGTGTTTAGTGCCCAGACCGCCTCGGGTAACAAATCGGCCCACCTGCCCTTTTTTCGTCGAGGAGCATCTTTTTGACAGCTGTGAAGATTTTTCCATTGGCGCGCTCCACAACTCCGTTGGACTGCGGGTGGTAGACTGAGGCGAAGGCAAGCTTGGTGCCGATGGAGAAGCAAAAATCCTTGAAGTCTTGGCTGTCAAACTGCTTGCCGTTGTCGACTGTTAGTTCGGACGGCACTCCGAAGCGGCAAACGATGTTTTGCCAGAAGAATTTTTGGGCAGTCTTTGATGTTATTGTGGAGACAGCCCTTGCCTCGATCCATTTGGTGAAGTATTCGACAGCGACAAAGGCGAACTTAAGGTTCCCCTGAGCCGTGGGTAGGGGCCCGATGATGTCTAGGCCCTAGCGCTGGAGAGGCCATGTGTGAGCGATCAGCTTTGTGAATTGCGAAGGGCTGCCTGATCGAGGGGAAAACTTCTGGCAGGCTTCGCAGGACCTTGCGACCCGATTTGCGGCGCATATCATTGCGGGCCAGTAGAAGCCTTGGCGGATCACCTTAGCAGCTAGGGCCCTTGGCCCTGCGTGAGAGCCGCAGGTGCCACTGTGGACTTCGCGTAGGATCTGGAGACCTTCGATTTCGGTGACGCATTTGAGCATTGGCTGACTGACCCCCTTCTTGTAGAGTTGGCCCTCAATCAGTGCGAAGTCCCGGCTGCGATGTTTGAGGCGCTTGGCCTCATTGATGTCGGTTGGGTGATAATACCCCTGTAGGAACAGAGTTATTGGTGCCCGCCAGTCTTCGGTCATGATAAGGTTGACTATGCGGTGGCCCTCGCTGTCATTGGTTATTTGGAGCCCTTCGGGGCTCCGGACGGCTGGTGTGCCGATGACATGGTAGAACACGTCGGAGGGCAGGGACTCGCCTCTGGCGGCAGCCTTGGCCAATGCATCGGCCTCTTCATTCTTGGTCCGGTCGACATGCTGCAAAGTGAATCCCTTGAATTGTCTCTCGAGACTTCGGATGGCCGCGAGGTATTGCATGAGTGCGGGGTCCTTTGCTGTATAGTCTTTCTCGACCTGGCCGGCAACTACCTTGGAGTCTATTCTGATGATGCAGGTGGTGACCCCAAGGGCCCTCAGCTTGCGGAGACCGAGGATGACTCCTTCGTATTCTGCAATGTTATTTGTGCATCTGTCGGATTCCAGAGCGAAGCTGAGGCGAGCCGCATATCTGTGCTTGACTCCGGTTGGTGAGGTGATGACTGCCGCGGCGCCTGCCCCCGCATGGCACCAAGCACCGTCGCAATGGATCGTCCAAACCTTCTCTGCGGACGGGTCCGGCTGTGTTGTTGGCCCAGTCCAGTCGACGACGAAGTCTGCCAGGACTTGTGACTTGATGGCTGTCCTGGGCTCGAAATTGATGTGGTAGCCGGAGAGTTTGGCTGCCCACTTGGCAATCCTCACTGATGCTTCCGGGTTTCTGAACAATTCGCCGAGTCCCCTGTCTGAGGTGACCCGGACCTTGAATGCTTCAAAATAATGGCGCAATTTGCGCGAAGACATAACGACTGCGTAGGCAATCTTCTCCAGTTCTGTCATGTTACATTTGGACGGTGTCAGCACTTTGGAGACGTAATAAATTGGGCACTGCCTGATCACGCCCTCAACTGCCTGCTCCCGCACCAGCGCCGCGCTGACTGCATGCGGCGAAGCCACAACATAGAGCAGCAGAGGTAGTGAAGAGTCGGGGCTTGTAAGGACTGCTAACTCCGACAGGTACTGTTTTAATGAGGCGAAGGCCGCTGCCTGCTCTGGTCCCCAAGCGAAGTCTTTTGCGCCACGGAGAGTTTTGAGGAAAGGGAGACTTCGCTCAGCGGATCTGGAGATGAATCTGTTGAGGGCGGCCAATCTCCCCGTCAAGCGCTGGACATCTCTGGTGGTAACCGGAGAAGCAGTCGAGGAGTGACATGACTTCGCATCCGACCGCGCTATCGACTATTTTGTCGATCCGCGGCAACGGGAAGTTGTCCTTTGGGCAGGCTTTATTGAGACTGGTGAAGTCGATGCACATTCGCCACTTCCTGCTCTTTTTCTGCACCATCACAACGTTGGAGAGCCACGTGGGGTAAGCCACCGGCTCGATGAATTTGGCTTCCAGGAGGCGGTGCACTTCTGCCTTGGCGGCCTCTGTCTTCTCGTCGGACATCTTGCGAAGCCGCTGTATTTTCGGCCTCACCGAGGGGTCGATTCCCAGGCTGTGCTCAATTATGGATCGGCTGACCCCGACCAGGCCGAGGGCTGACCAGGCGAAGACATCTTTGTTCTTGGACAGGCAGCAGAGGAGCTTTTCCTCTTCTTGCGAAGTGAGGTCTTCGCTGGTAGTGACTGTCTGCTTGGGCGTGGCCTGGTCGAGGGGGACAGTCTTGGTCCCGTCGTTGCTCTACAGCTGTGCCTTGTCGTGCTGTTTATCGGTTGGGCTGGCGGGCGCGGGGACCTCGCGCTGGGCCGTGAGGCAGTGCACGTTTCTTTGACCGGGCACGAAGTCCCGCTCTATGTTGCGCGCAGTCTGCTGATTGCTGAAAGGGAATTAGGCTTACACCTAGTCCCTAATTAATTTTGGTGGTTGAATTGACCAACACAAATAATTGGACTAACTAGTTTGCCCAAGTGTATAGATTATACAGGTGTAAAAGGTTCACACTCAGCCAATAAAAAGACCAAGTTTTGGATTCAACAAAGGAGCAAAGTGGGAACCGAAGGCGCTCTGGTCTGGGAGCACCGGACTGTCCGTTGTACACCGGACAGTGTCCGGTGCACCACCGGACAGTGTCCGGTGCGCCAGGGGACTCAGACTCAAACTCGCCACCTTCGGGAATTCCCAGAGGCGACTCCGCTATAATTCACCGGACTGTCCGGTGTACACCGGACTGTCCGGTGTACACCGGACAGTGTCCGGTGCGCCAAGGGAGGTCGGCCTCAGGAACTCGCCAGCTTCGGGAAACTCCAACGGCTAGTCCGCTATAATTCACCGGACTGTTCGGTGTGCACCGGACTGTCCGGTGTGACTCTGGAGCAACGGATATCTCGGCGCCAACGGCTACCTGCTGCGCAATAAATGCGCGCGCAGCGCGCGCAGATGGCAGGCGCGCCCATACTGGCACACCGGACAGCAAACAGTACCTGTCCGGTGTGCACCGGACACCCAGACGGGCCCACAAGTCAGAAGCTCCAACGGTCAGAATCCAACGGCAGTGATGACGTGGCAGGGGGCACCGGACTGTCCGGTGTGCACCGGACTGTCCGGTGCGCCATCGAACAGACAGCCTCCCAACGGCCACATTTGGTGGTTGGGGCTATAAATACCCCAACCACCCCACCATTCATTGCATCCAAGTTTTCCCACTTCTCAACCACTTACAAGAGCTAGGCATTCAATTCTAGACACATGCAAAGAGATCAAATCCTCTCCAATTCCACACAAGGCTTTAGTGATTAGCGAGAGAGATTTGCCGTGTTCTTTTGAGCTCTTGCGCTTGGATTGCTTCTTTTCTTTCTCACTTGTTCTTGTGATCAAAATCCCATTGTAATCAAGGCAAGAGGCACCAATTGTGTGGTGGCCCTTGCGGGGAAGTTTTGTTCCCGGCTTTGATTAGAGAAGAGAAGCTCACTCGGTCCGAGGGACCGTCTGAGAGAGGGAAGGGTTGAAAGAGACCCGGCCTTTGTGGCCTCCTCAACGGGGAGTAGGTTTGCGAGAACCGAACCTCGGTAAAACAAATCCGTGTGTCTCACTTCATTATTCGCTTGCGATTTGTTTTGCACCCTCTCTCGTGGACTCGTTTATATTTCTAACGCTAACCCGACTTGTAGTTGTGTTTATATTTGTAAATTTCAGTTTCGCCCTATTCACCCCCCCCCCTCTAGGCGACTATCAATTGGTATCAAAGCCCGGTGCTTCATTAGAGCCTAACCGCTCGAAGTGATGTCGGGAGATCACGCCAAGAAGGAGATGGAGACCGGCGAAAAGCCCACTACAAGTCACGGGAGCACTTCATCGGAAGAGTCCCGCACCAAGAGGAAGGAGAAGAAGAAGGACTCCTCCAAACGGAAGGAGAAAAGGACTTCCTCTTCTCACCACAAAGAGAAGAAGGAAAAGTCTTCTTCCCACAAGCCGCATCGGAAAGGCGACAAGCACAAAAGGATGAGGAAGGTGGTCTACTACGAGACCGACACTTCATCAACATCGACTTCCGACTCCGATGCGCCCTTCGTCACTTCTAAGCGCCAAGAGCGCAAGAAGTATAGTAAGATCCCCCTACGCTACCCTCGCATTTCCAAACATACACCTCTACTTTCCATCCCATTAGGCAAACCACCAACTTTTGATGGTGAAGATTACGCTAGGTGGAGCGATTTAATGCGATTTCATCTAATCTCGCTCCACAAAAGTATATGGGATGTTGTTGAGTTTGGTGCACAGGTACCGTCCGTAGGGGATGAGAACTATGATGAGGATGAGGTGGCCCAAATCGAGCACTTCAACTCTCAAGCAACAACAATACTCCTCGCCTCACTAAGTAGAGAGGAGTATAACAAAGTACAAGGGTTGAAGAGCGCCAAGGAGATTTGGGATGTGCTCAAAACCGCGCACGAGGGAGATGAGCTCACCAAGATCACCAAGCGGGAAACGATCGAGGGGGAGCTCGGTCGGTTCCGGCTTCGCAAAGGGGAGGAGCCACAACACATGTACAACCGGCTCAAGACCTTGGTGAATCAAGTGCGCAACCTCGGGAGCGTAAAGTGGGATGACCACGAGATGGTTAAGGTTATTCTAAGATCTCTTATTTTCCTTAACCCTACTCAAGTTCAATTAATTCATGGTAATCCTAGATATACTAAAATGACCCCCGAGGAAGTTATCGGGAATTTTGTAAGTTTTGAGTGCATGATCGAAGGCTCGAGGAAGATCAACGAGCTTGATGATGCCACCACATCCGAAGCTCAACCCGTTGCATTCGAGGCAACGGAGGAGAAGAAGGAGGAGTCTACACCAAGTCGACAACCAATAGACGCCTCCAAGCTCGACAATGAGGAAATGACGCTCGTCATCAAGAGCTTCCGCCAAATCCTCAAGCAAAGGAGGGGGAAAGACTACAAGCCCCGCTCCAAGAAGGTTTGCTACAAATGTGGTAAGCCCGGTCATTTTATTGCTAAATGTCCCATATCTAGTGACAGTGACCGAGGCGACGACAAGAAGGGGAGAAGAAAGGAGAAGAAAAGGTACTACAAGAAGAAGGGCGGCGATGCCCATGTTTGTCGGGAATGGGATTCCGATGAAAGCTCAAGCGACTCCTCCAACGACGAGGACGCCGCCAACATCGCCGTCACCAAAGGACTTCTCTTCCCAAACGTCGGCCACAAGTGCCTCATGGCAAAGGACGGCAAAAAGAAAAAGGTTAAATCTAACTCCTCCACTAAATATGAATCTTCTAGTGACGATTATGCTAGTGATGAGGAAGATAGTTTGCGTTCCCTTTTTGCCAACCTTAACATAGCTCAAAAGGAAAAATTAAATGAATTAGTCAGTGCTATTCATGAAAAGGATGATCTTTTGGATTCCCAAGAAGATTGTCTAATTAAAGAAAACAAGAAACATGTTAAGGTTAAAAAGGCTTATGCTCTAGAAATTGAGAAATGTGAAAAATTATCTAGTGAGCTAAGCACTTGCCGTGAGATGATTGACAACCTTAGACAAGAAAATGCTAGTTTAAATGCTAAGGTTGATTCACATGTTTGTAATGTTTCAATTCCCAATCCTAGAGATAATAATGATTTGCTTGCTAGGATTGAAGAATTAAACATTTCTCTTGCTAGCCTTAGAGTAGAAAATGAAAATTTAAATGCTAAGGCTGAAGAACTAGATGTTTGCAATGCTACCATTTCCAATCTTAGAGACAAAAATGATATTCTTCATGCTAAGATTGTTAAACTTAATTCTTGCAAACCCTCTACATCTATTGTTGAGCATGTATCTATTTGTACTAGATGTAGAGATGTTGATATTAATGCTATTCATGATCATATGGCTTTAATTAAACAACAAAATGATCATATAGCAAAATTAGATGCTAAAATTGCCGAGCACAACTTAGAAAATGAGAAATTTAAATTTGCTCGTAGCATGCTTTATAATGGGAGACGCCCGGGCATCAAGGATGGCATTGGCTTCCAAAGGGGAGACAATGACAAACTTAATGCCCCTCCTAAGAACTTGTCTAACTTTGTTAAGGGCAAGGCTCCCATGCCTCAGGATAACGAGGGCTACATTTTGTACCCTGCCGGCTATCCTGAGAGCAAAATTAGGAAAATTCATTCTAGGAAGTCTCACTCTGGCCCTAATCATGCTTCTATGTATAAGGGTGAGACATCTAGCTCTAGGCAACCAACCCGTGCCAAGTTGCCTAGAAAGAAAACTCCTAATGCATCAAATGATCATGCCATTTCATTTAAAACTTTTGATGCTTCTTATGTGCTTACTAACAAATCCGGCAAGGTAGTTGCCAAGTTTGTTGGGGGCAAACACAAGGGGTCAAAGACTTGTGTTTGGGTACCCAAAGTTCTTGTGTCTAATGCCAAAGGACCCAAAACCGTTTGGGTACCTAAAGTCAAGAACTAAAATTGTTTTGTAGGTTTATGCATCCGGGGGCTCAAGTTGGATACTCGATAGCGGGTGCACAAACCACATGACCGGGGAGAAAAGGATGTTCTCCTCATATGAGAAAAACCAAGATTCCCAACGAGCTATCACATTCGGGGATGGAAATCAAGGTTTGGTCAAAGGACTTGGTAAAATTACTATATCTCCTGACCATTCTATTTCCAATGTTTTTCTTGTTGATTCTTTAGATTACAACTTGCTTTCTGTTTCCCAATTATGTCAAATGGGCTACAACTGTCTTTTTACTGATGTAGGTGTCACTGTCTTTAGAAGAAGTGATGATTCAATAGCATTTAAGGGTGTGTTAGAGGGTCAGCTATACTTAGTAGATTTTGATAGAGCTGAACTCGACACATGCTTAATTGCTAAGACTAACATGGGTTGGCTCTGGCACCGCCGACTAGCCCATGTTGGGATGAAGAATCTTCATAAGCTTCTAAAGGGAGAGCACATTTTAGGATTAACAAATGTTCATTTTGAGAAAGACAGGATTTGTAGCGCATGCCAGGCGGGGAAGCAAGTTGGAGTCCATCATCCACACAAGAACATCATGACGACCGACAGGCCGCTTGAGCTACTCCACATGGATCTATTCGGCCCGATTGCTTACATAAGCATCGACGGGAGTAAGTACCGTCTAGTTATTGTGGATGATTATTCTCGCTTCACTTGGGTATTCTTTTTACAGGAAAAATCTCAAACCCAAGAGACCTTAAAGGGATTCTTGAGACGAGCTCAAAATGAGTTCGGCTTAAGGATCAAGAAAATAAGAAGCGACAACGGGACGGAGTTCAAGAACTCTCAAATCGAAGGTTTCCTTGAGGGGGAGGGCATCAAGCATGAGTTCTCCTCTCCCTACACTCCACAACAAAATGGTGTAGTGGAGAGGAAGAATCGAACTCTATTGGACATGGCAAGAACCATGCTTGATGAGTACAAGACACCGGACCGGTTTTGGGCCGAAGCGGTCAACACCGCCTGCTACGCCATCAACCGGTTATATCTTCACCGAATCCTCAAGAAGACATCATATGAACTCCTAACCGGTAAAAAGCCCAACATTTCATACTTTAGAGTTTTTGGTAGCAAATGCTTTATTCTTGTTAAAAGAGGTAGAAAATCTAAATTTGCTCCTAAGACTGTAGAAGGCTTTTTACTTGGTTATGACTCAAACACAAGGGCATATAGGGTCTTTAACAAGTCCACTGGACTAGTTGAAGTCTCATGTGACGTTGTGTTTGATGAAACTAACGGCTCTCAAGTAGAGCAAGTTGATCTTGATGAGATAGGTAATGAAGAGGCTCCGTGCATCGCGTTAAGGAACATGTCCATTGGGGATGTGTGTCCTAAGGAATCCGAAGAGCCTCCAAATGCACAAGATCAACCGTCCTCCTCCACGCAAGCATCTTCACCAACTCAAAATAAGGATGAGGCTCAAGTTGATGAAGGACAAAATCAAGAAGATGAGCCATCTCAAGATAATGGCAATGATCAAGGGGGAGATACAAATGATCAAGAAAAGGAGGATGACGAAGAACCAAGGCCGCCACACCCAAGAGTCCACCAAGCAATCCAACGAGATCACCCCGTCGACACCATCCTCGGCGACATTCATAAGGGGGTAACTACTCGATCTCGGGTTGCACATTTTTGTGAGCATTACTCTTTTGTTTCCTCTATTGAGCCACACAGGGTGGAGGAAGCACTTCAAGATTCGGATTGGGTAGTGGCGATGCAAGAGGAGCTCAACAATTTCACGAGGAACGAGGTATGGCATTTAGTTCCACGTCCTAACCAAAATGTTGTAGGAACCAAATGGGTCTTCCGCAACAAGCAAGATGAGCATGGTGTGGTGACAAGGAACAAAGCTCGACTCGTGGCCAAAGGGTATTCACAAGTCGAAGGTTTGGATTTCGGTGAAACCTATGCACCCGTAGCTAGGCTTGAGTCAATTCGAATATTATTAGCCTATGCTACTTACCATGGCTTTAAGCTTTATCAAATGGACGTGAAAAGTGCCTTCCTCAACGGACCAATCAAGGAAGAGGTCTATGTTGAGCAACCTCCCGGCTTTGAAGACAGTGAGTACCCTAACCATGTCTATAGGCTCTCTAAGGCGCTTTATGGGCTCAAGCAAGCCCCAAGAGCATGGTATGAATGCCTAAGAGATTTCCTTATTGCTAATGGCTTCAAAGTCGGCAAAGCCGATCCTACTTTGTTCACTAAAACTCTTGACAATGATTTGTTCGTATGCCAAATTTATGTTGATGATATTATATTTGGGTCTACTAACGAATCTACATGTGAAGAATTTAGTAGGATCATGACAAAGAAATTCGAGATGTCTATGATGGGGGAGTTGAAGTATTTTCTAGGATTCCAAGTCAAGCAACTCCAAGAGGGCACTTTCATTAGCCAAACGAAGTATACTCAAGATATTCTAAGCAAGTTTGGAATGAAGGATGCCAAGCCCATCAAGACACCCATGGGAACAAATGGGCATCTCGACCTCGACACGGGAGGTAAGTCCGTGGATCAAAAGGTATACCGGTCGATGATTGGTTCATTGCTTTATTTATGTGCATCTCGACCGGACATTATGCTTTCCGTTTGCATGTGTGCAAGATTTCAATCCGACCCTAAGGAATCCCACCTTACGGCCGTAAAACGAATCTTGAGATATTTGGCTTATACTCCTAAGTTTGGGCTTTGGTACCCTCGGGGATCCACATTTGATTTAATTGGTTATTCCGATGCCGATTGGGCGGGGTGTAAGATTAATAGGAAGAGCACATCAGGGACTTGCCAGTTCTTGGGAAGATCCTTGGTGTCTTGGACTTCAAAGAAGCAAAATTCGGTTGCTCTTTCCACCGCCGAAGCCGAGTACATTGCCGCAGGTCATTGTTGCGCGCAATTGCTTTGGATGAGGCAAACCCTGCGGGACTACGGTTACAAATTAACCAAGGTCCCTTTGCTATGTGATAATGAGAGTGCAATCAAGATGGCCGACAATCCCGTCGAGCATAGCCGCACTAAGCACATAGCCATTCGGTATCATTTTCTTAGGGATCACCAACAAAAGGGAGATATCGAGATTGCTTACATTAATACTAAAGATCAATTAGCCGATATCTTTACCAAGCCACTTGATGAACAAACTTTTACCAAACTTAGGCATGAGCTCAATATTCTTGATTCTCGCAACTTCTTTTGCTAGATTGCACACATAGCTCATATTTACTTTTGATCATATATGCTATGACTAATGTGTTTTCAAGTCTATTTCAAACCAAGTCATAGGTATATTGAAAGGGAATTGGAGTCTTCGGCGAAGACAAAGGCTTCCACTCTGTAACTCATCCTTCGCCGTCGCTCCAAGCTTCTCTCCAGCTTTAGGGGGAGAATTCAAAGCAAAAGGACTTCGTCTTTGGGGGAGAAAGTAAGCCCAAAACAAGAGGACTTCGTCTTTGGTATAATCTTAACTCATTCATTTATGACCAAAGGGGAAGAAAAGCACTTCGAGGGCTCTAATAATTCCGTTTTTGGCGATTCATGCCAAAGGGGGAGAGAGTATGAGCCCAAAGCAAAAGGACCGCACCACCACCAAATTCAAAAACTTAGTGTTTTCCAAAAGTATTTATCAATTGATATCCTATTGTGTTCAAAAGGGGGATTTCAAAAATCTTACATCAAAACCCTCTTGAACACTAAGAGGAGGATTTAATTTAGGGGGAGTTTTGTTTAGTCAAAGGAAAAGCATTTGAAACAGGGGGAGAAAATTTCAAATCTTGAAAATGCTTTGCAAAATCTTACTCATTTACCCTTGACTATTTGCAAAAGAACTTTGAAAAAGATTTACAAAAGAATTTGCAAAAACAAAACATATGGTGCAAGCGTGGTCCTAAATGTTATATAAGAAAGAAATAATCCATGCATATCCTGTAAGTATTTATATTGGCTCAATTCCAAGCAACCTTTACACTTACATTATGCAAACTAGTTCAATTATGCACTTCTATATTTGCTTTGGTTTGTGTTGGCATCAATCACCAAAAAGGGGGAGATTGAAAGGGAATTAGGCTTACACCTAGTCCCTAATTAATTTTGGTGGTTGAATTGACCAACACAAATAATTGGACTAACTAGTTTGCCCAAGTGTATAGATTATACAGGTGTAAAAGGTTCACACTCAGCCAATAAAAAGACCAAGTTTTGGATTCAACAAAGGAGCAAAGTGGGAACCGAAGGCGCTCTGGTCTGGGAGCACCGGACTGTCCGTTGTACACCGGACAGTGTCCGGTGCACCACCGGACAGTGTCCGGTGCGCCAGGGGACTCAGACTCAAACTCGCCACCTTCGGGAATTCCCAGAGGCGACTCCGCTATAATTCACCGGACTGTCCGGTGTACACCGGACAGTGTCCGGTGCGCCAAGGGAGGTCGGCCTCAGGAACTCGCCAGCTTCGGGAAACTCCAACGGCTAGTCCGCTATAATTCACCGGACTGTCCGGTGTGCACCGGACTGTCCGGTGTGACTCTGGAGCAACGGATATCTCGGCGCCAACGGCTACCTGCTGCGCAATAAATGCGCGCGCAGCGCGCGCAGATGGCAGGCGCGCCCATACTGGCACACCGGACAGCAAACAGTACATGTCCGGTGTGCACCGGACACCCAGGCGGGCCCACAAGTCAGAAGCTCCAACGGTCAGAATCCAACGGCAGTGATGACGTGGCAGGGGGCACCGGACTGTCCGGTGTGCACCGGACTGTCCGGTGCGCCATCGAACAGACAGCCTCCCAACGGCCACATTTGGTGGTTGGGGCTATAAATACCCCAACCACCCCACCATTCATTGCATCCAAGTTTTCCCACTTCTCAACCACTTACAAGAGCTAGGCATTCAATTCTAGACACATGCAAAGAGATCAAATCCTCTCCAATTCCACACAAGGCTTTAGTGATTAGCGAGAGAGATTTGCCGTGTTCTTTTGAGCTCTTGCGCTTGGATTGCTTCTTTTCTTTCTCACTTGTTCTTGTGATCAAAATCCCATTGTAATCAAGGCAAGAGGCACCAATTGTGTGGTGGCCCTTGCGGGGAAGTTTTGTTCCCGGCTTTGATTAGAGAAGAGAAGCTCACTCGGTCCGAGGGAGCGTCTGAGAGAGGGAAGGGTTGAAAGAGACCCGGCCTTTGTGGCCTCCTCAACGGGGAGTAGGTTTGCGAGAACCGAACCTCGGTAAAACAAATCCGTGTGTCTCACTTCATTATTCGCTTGCGATTTGTTTTGCACCCTCTCTCGCGGACTCGTTTATATTTCTAACGCTAACCCGACTTGTAGTTGTGTTTATATTTGTAAATTTCAGTTTCGCCCTATTCACCCCCCCTCTAGGCGACTATCAATTGCCGTAGACCGTAATAACGCCCAACGGACCTAGTATCTTCATGCATAGGTACAATCCGTGAATGGCTGCTTCGAACTTATTGATGGAGCCCCGGCCCATGATGGCGTTGTACGGATATACCATATCCACAATATCAAAGGTCACTTGCTCACTTCGAGCATTGGGTGCTACACCGAAGGAGAGAGGCAGCTCTATTTTGCCGACAGGAAAGGTGCCCTTGCCGCCGAAACCATACAACGGGTTGTCCGAAGGCTTGAGCAGGCTGAGGCTTATGCCCATGCGATCGAAGGCGTGGAGGAAGATGATGTCCGTCTGACTGCCATTGTCGACTAGGACTTTGTGCAGGTCCCAGCCTGCCACGCTGCAATTGATAACCATGGCGTCGCTGTGGGGGGCGCTGCGCAGGTCGACGTCTCGTGTGTCGAAGGTTAGCGGTATGTGGGACCACTTTGTCTGCACGACTGGGCCAGTGATGGCGACGTGGTTGATGCTGCGGTAGTGGTCCCGCTTCTGCCGCTTTGTGTCGAAGTCAGTGTTGGACCCCCCAGTTATCATGTGAATGACTCCGCGATACGGCTGATCGGCGAAGTCTTCCTGCTTTGGGGCGTGGGGATGTTTTGATGTTGCTGGTGTGGTGGTGGTGGTGGGGGAGGTACGATTTGTACTTCCTGATGGTGTTGGTAAGCGTGGTGCGGTGGATGCGGGGCGGGGGCGTGGATATATGGTGGAGGGGGTTGCTGATAAGTGTGCGCGACAACTCTGGGGTTGTCGGCTGGCTGCGCCCGTGCCATCCTGTCTTTGGTGGCCTTCGTTTCTGGGCAGTCTTCGGTTTGGTGGGCGCAGTCTTCGCCATGGAAGAGGCAGTAGAATCGGCGTGGCGGCTGCGCACGCCCCCGACCCCTACCGCGAGTTCCATTTCCGCGGCCCTGGGGGGGATATTCCTGGCGACGAGGGGCCTCAGCAGCGGGGTGCTGGTTGGCGATGTTGTGCACTTGCTGTTGATTGCGGCCGTCTCGACCGGAGTCTTGCTGCGGAGTCCTCGTCCACGTGCGGCTAGACTGTGGAGCATCTTTAGGCTTCCTTTGGGACTCAACCTTGCGCTGGTGGAGCTCTTCGGATTTGGCGTATTTTTCAAACAGCTGATATAATTCCTAGAGGTTCTTGGGCGGATCTCTAATGCAGTGGCTATAGAGGACGCCGGCGCGAAGGCCACTGATAGCGTAGTGGATAGCGATCTGGTCATCGACTGATGGCAGCTGTGACTTGAGTGTTAAAAATTTTCGGTAATACTCCCGCAGAGTCTCCTTTTCCAGCTGCTTGCAGAGCGAGAGTTCGGCCAAGGCGTCGGTGTCTAGGCGGTACCCTTGGAAGTTGAGCAGGAACTTGTCCCGGAGACTTCTCCAGGAATCAATGGACAGCGGAGGCAACCTGGTGAACCAGGTGAGAGCTGGGCCTTCGAGGGCGATGATGAAAGACTTGGCCATTGTGGCGCCGTCCCCTCCGGAAGATGCAACGGCGACCTGATAACTCATTATGTATTGCGCTGGGTCGGTGCTGCCGTTGTACTTGGGATAGGTCCCTGCCCGGAAGTTAGCGGGCCAAGGCATCACTTGCAGGTGTGGCGCCAGGGGACTTCGCTCGTCGAGGTAGTTGACCCCTTGGAATGGCGCGGCGTGCGGGAAGGTGTGGTCGCGCTGGGGGAAACGCGGGTCTTCCGGTTGTGGGCGCTGTTGCAGGGGTGGCCCATGCTGCAGGCCGAGGTGGCCTTCGCGCGTGTCTTCCAGTTGTGCGCGCTGCTGTAGGGGTGGCCCGTGCTGCAGGCCAAGATGGCCTTCGCGCTGCATCAGCGCAATCTCCCGTTCGAGGTCCTGGGCCTTCTGCTCTTCGTCGCGTATCATTTGCCGCACCTTGGCTAGTGCGGACATGCGCTGGCGCTTGGCCTCCAGTATCTCTTTCTGCCTCTGGAGGTTGCGGTTCTTGAGGCGCATGGCGCGCAGCTGTAGCTGTTCTTCTGCTGAGACACCGAGGACTTCACCGTCCTCAGTGAGGTCCGCGCCCTCCAGTGGGGCGAAGCCTAGGGGTGGCTGCGATTGTCCTTCAGGGCCGCAGGTGCGGAGAGTGTCGTCTTCGCAGGTGCGGCGAGTGTCGTCTTCAGTGGCTTCTTGGTGGGTGGACTGGGTGAGGGCGAGGGCCTTGCCCTTTCTTGCGGCAAGTAGCGCTGCCTTCGCAGCCTCGTCAGCCTTCGAGTTAGCTTTCTTGGGTGCCATCGCGGGTGGTTTTTTCGTAGCACGAATGGTGGGCGCCAAATGTTGGAACTTGCTCTCTGCCGCAAGGGGATCCAACGGGGGGGGGGGGGGGTAATGACGTAAACAGGGTTCTCGCGCTGGATGGCAATAGCTCTGTTAACCTAGCCTCTCACGGGCGCTGTGCGGGGGTATTTATAGGTATCTGAGTGCCCAGCGTCCTGTGTTAAGGACACATGTGCCCTCAGACACCTAGGTTATCCCCAGAATATTCCCATAAAGCAGGGTTACATACTGTAATTACAGGGATGCCTTTACAAATTAGGCCCGTAACATGCAGCGGACACGCAGGGCCCGTTACAATGGGCCGGATCACACGTGGGCCTCTGTGCCGGACGAGGCCGCACGGTGGGATGACCTCGTCGCAGGTCTTCGTCTGATGTCGTATGGGGCGAAGGGTGCCTTCGCCCGTTGTCTTGTCTCTGTTGGACCGACGACCACGGCGAAGGCCTCGAGCGGAGGGTGACGTCTTCGCCTTCGCCCCAACAACGCCTCAATGTGATGCTTCAACCACTAATTGAAGAGTTAAAGAAGCTATGGCAAGGTGTGGAAGCCTATGACTGCTTCAAGAAGCAGAAATTCAATCTTCGTGTTGCATATCTGTTCTCGGTTCATGATTTTATGGCGTATGGTATTTTCTCTGGATGGAGCGTGCATGGTAGATTGACGTGTCCTTATTGTGCTAAAGATAAAGATTGTTTTCGTCTTAGTGCTGGTGGCAAGATATGTTACTTTGATTGCCATAGATGTTTTCACCCTTCAATCACCCCTTCAGAAGGCAGAGAAAGGAATTTTGGAAGGGCACCATCGTCACAAAGGGACCGCCCAAGCGACGTAGTGGGATAGAAATTACAGAAGAGCATATGAAACTTGTCCTAGACGAGAGTGGGAAAAGGTATCAAGGTTTTGGTGAGGAGCATAACTGGACTCACATATGTGGCTTGTGGGAGCTTCCTTATGCTAAGTCATTGATTTTGATGCACAACATCGACATCATGCATCAAGAGAGTAACTTTTGCCAAGCCCTCATAAATACATGCATGGATTTCCCTGATAAAACGAAAGACAATGACAAGGCACGCATGGACTTTGCAGTGATATGTGATCGTCCAACCCAAGTGCTTAGAGAAAACGGAGGCAAACCAAAAGTTGACTATTGTCTGAAATCTAAGCAACGGAAAGAAGTGATGAAGTGGATGAAGGATATTAAATTCCCCGATGGTTATGCCGCTGGTTTTAGAAGATCTGTGAACTTGAAGATAATGAAGATGAATGGACTGAAGAGCCATGACTTCCACATAATTATGGATAGGCTCATGCCTGTAATGTTTCGTGTGTACATTTCCGAAGCTGTGTGGAAAACGTTAGCTGAAGTTAGCTATTTCTACAGACAGTTGTGTGCTAAAGAAATCAGAAGAGATGTGATGGAACAACTGGAGAAAGAGGCACCGGTGCTGTCGGCGTTTCGACCCCAGGGGGTCCCTGGACCGACGAGTAAATTGTCCCCGCGTGCCCCAGCCCAGATGGGTCGGCGCGAGACAGAGCGCGAAGGGGGGAGAAAAGCCGGAGGGAGACAGGCGTAAAAGGGGAAACCCACGGCCTTCGTGTTTGCCCCGCGCCCAGGTCGGGTGCGCTTGCAGTAGGGGGTTACAAGCATCCACGCGGGAGGGAGCGAGAGGCTTACGCGAGCGTCGTCCCGTCCTTCCCCGTGCGGCCAACCCTCCCTAAGAGGGCCCTGGACCTTCCTTTTATAGGCGTAAGGAGAGGATCCAGGTGTACAATGGGAGGTGTATCAGTGTGCTAACGTGTCTAGCAGAGAAGAGCTAGTGCCCTAAGTACATGCCGTCGTGGCAGCAGGAGAGGTTTTGGCACCCTGTTCGTGTGGTGTCGTGGCCGTCGGAGGAGCGCTGGAGCCTGCCGGAAGGACAGCTGTCGGGGCTGTCGAGTCCTTGCTGACGTCTCCTTGCTTCCGTAAGGGGGCTGAGAGCCGCCGTCGTCATGGAGCATGCGGGGCGCCATCATTGTCTGTTTTACCGGGGCGAGCCAGATGGGACGCCGGTCTTGTTCCCCGTAGCCAGAGTTGACTAGGGGTAGGGTAATGATGGCCCCTCCTGTGACGTGGTCGGTCCGAGCCCTAGGTAGGGCAAGGCGGAGGCTCCTCCGAGGTCGAGGTCGAGTCTGTCTTCCGAGGTCGAGGTCGAGTCCGAGCCCTGGGTCGGGCGAGGCGGAGTTCGTCGTCTTCCGGGGCTGAGCCCGAGTCTGAGCCCTGGGTCGGGCGAGGCGGAGTTCGTCGTCTTCCGGGGCTGAGCCCGAGTCCGAGCCCTGAGGTCGGGCGAGGCGGAGTTCGTTGTCTTCCGGGGCTGAGCCCGAGTCCGAGCCCTGGGGTCGGGCGATGCAGAGTTTGTCGTCTTCCGGGGCTGAGCCCGAGTCCGAGCCCTGGGGTCGGGCGATGCGGAGTTCGTCGTCTTCCGGGGCTGAGCCCGAGTCCGAGCCCAGGGGTCGGGCGAGGCGGAGTTCGTCGTCTTCCGGGGCTGAGCCCGAGTCCGAGCCCTGGGGTCGGGCGATGCGGAGTTCGTCGTCTTCCGGGGCTGAGCCCGAGTCCGAGCCCTGGGGTCGGGCGATGCGGAGTTCGTCGTCTTCCAGGGCTGAGCCCGAGTCCGAGCCCTGGGGTCGGGCGATGCGGAGTTTCCTATGGCGCCCGAGGCCGGACTTGGCTGCTGTCAGCCACAGCAGTCGGAGCGGCACAACAGTCGGAGCGGCGCAGGAGTCTCAGCTGTCGGGGACCATAATTATGGGTACCCCCAAGACTCCTAATCTCAGCTGGTAACCCCCATCAGCACAAAGCTGCAAAGGCCTGATGGGTGCGATTAAGTCAAGGCTCGGTCCACTCAAGGGACACAATCTCGCCTCGCCCGAGCCCAGCCTGCTACGTGTTGACGAACAGCTTCCCGTCAAGCTCCAGATGGGTAGTCTCCAGCAACCTTTCCAGCTCGGGACGGTGCTCCGTTTCGGGAGTCTTGAGTTCACGTCCCTCGACGGCAGCTACGACATGATACTCCTTCCCCCGCCGCGCGGCGGCGACAATGGCGGCCGACAACCCACCCACCGGCGGCGGAATCGACGACGTCTTCCCCACGTGGCGGAAGAACAACACTCGGGCTTGTCCCGTCCCCTCCCCCGCCGACGGAGGAGGAGGCGGGGCAACCAAGGCCAAGCAGGAGGCGGCACCTCGTCGGCTGTCAAGCGAGTCGACGGCGCCGGCGCCCCAACGGGGGACACGCCGGGCATCGACCTCGCGTCTGAGGCGAAGACAAGCGCCGTTTCCCCGCAACACGCCAACTCCAAGCAAACGAACGACACCAGCATGCTCGCAAGGGACTTGCTGGGTGTCACCCTTGTACCTGAGACGACGGTGCAGTCTGCCCCTGACGTGACATCGTCACCGCCCGTCGACCAAGAGGTACCGACCGATTCCTGTCTCGTGCCTTTTGGATTCAGCCTCGACCCACCAAGCGACTTCGCTTTGGTGGACGCTTTCATAGAGGCAAGTCCAAACCCTCCGGGGTATCATATGCGGTCACCCTGGGATCGGCTGACCGCCGTCTCGACCTACGGGCCCTCGGGTTCTGAGGGAGATGACGAGCCCGACTTTTGTTGGGATTTCTCCGGACTTGGTAACCCCAGTGCCATGCGGGACTTCATGACCGCATGCGACTACTGCCTCTCCGATTGTTCCGACGGTAGCCGCAGCTTCGGCGACGAGGACTGCGGCCCAAGTCGTGAATGTTTCCACGTCGATCTAGGGGGTCCCGACGAAGGCAACCATCTTGGTATACCGGAAAACGGTGATCCCCCTAGGCCTGCGCCTCGCGTTGACATCCTTCGGGAGCTAGCTGTGATCCCCGTCCCGGCGGGGGGTCATGACTCACAGCTCGAGCAAATTCGCGAGATGCAGGCCAGGCTCGACGAGGGAGCAGGAACGCTTGAGTAGTTCCACCGGGACATCGGGCAGGAATGGGCGGGCCAGCCTCCGGCCGGAGAAGCGCGTCATCTACCCCAGGGCATCCAGCACTGCATCGCCGACGATGTCAGGGCAAGGCCGCCACCGGTTTCCAGTGGGTCGGCCAGAACCTGGCTGCAGCGGCAATACTTCTCCGCGCGATGCCGGAGCCATCAACCACCGAAGGGCGGCGTATCCAGGTAGAGCTCAAGAATCTCCTGGAGGATGTCGCGGTCCGATGGGCCGAAAGCTCTGCCTCCCGAAGGCAGGGGTACCCCTCGGAGCATCGCGCCGCGACTTCCCGAGTCATGCGAGAAGCCTCGGTCCATACCGGGCGCATGCGCAACACAGCGCCTGTGGCTCCAGGTCGCCTCGGCAACGAGCACCATCACGAAAACCGTCGAACCCACCTCGATGAGAAGGTGTGCCGAGGCTACCACCCCAGGCGTGGGGGACGCTACGACAGCGGGGAGGATCGGAGTCCCTCGCCCGAACCACCCGGTCCGCAGGCTTTCAGCCGGGCCATACGACGGGCGCCGTTCCCGACCCGGTTCCGAACCCCGACTACTATCACAAAGTATTCGGGGGAGACGAGGCCGGAACTGTGGCTCGCGGACTACCGGTTGGCCTGCCACCTGGGTGGAACGGACGATGACAACCTCATCATCCGCAACCTCTCCCTGTTCCTCTCCGACACCGCTCGAGCCTGGCTGGAGCACCTGCCTCCGGGGCAGATCTCCAACTGGGACGACCTGGTCCAAGCCTTCACCGGCAACTTCCAGGGCACGTACGTGCGCCCTGGGAACTCCTGGGATCTCCGAAGCTGCCGCCAGCAGCCGGGAGAGTCTCTCCGATACTACATTCGGCGATTCTCGAAGCAGCGCACTGAGCTGCCCAACGTCACCGACTCGGATGTCATCAGCGCGTTCCTCGCTGGCACCACCTACCGTGACCTGGGGAGCAAGCTGGGTCGCAAGACCCCCACCAGGGCGAGCGAGCTGATGGACATCGCCACCAAGTTCGCCTCTGGCCAGGAGGCGGTTGAGGCCATCTTCCGGAAGGATAAGCAGCCCCAGGGCTGCCAGCCGGAAGATGTCCCCGAGGCGTCCACTCAGCGCGGCACCAAGAAGAAGGGCAAGAAAAAGTCGAAAGTGAAACGCGACGCCGCCGACACGAACCTTGTCGCCGCCGCCGAGTACAAGAACCCTCGGAAACCTCCCGGAGGTGCCAACCTCTTCGACAAGATGCTCAAGGAACCGTGCCCCTATCATCAGGGGCCTGTCAAGCACACCCTTGAGGAGTGCGCCATGCTTCGGCGCCACTTTCACAAGGCCGGGCCACCTGCGGAAGGTGGCAGGGCCCGCGACGATGATAAGAAGGAGGATCACAAGGCAGGAGTGTTCCCCGAGGTCCGCGACTGCTTTATGATCTATGGTGGGCAAGTGGCGAACGCCTCGACTCGGCACCGCAAGCAAGAGCGTTGGGAGGTCTACTCGGTAAAGGTGGCGGCACCAGTCTACCTAGACTGGTCCGACAAGCCCATCACCTTCGATCAGGGCGACCACCCCGACCGCGTGTCGAGCCCGGTGAAATACCCGCTCGTTGTCGACCCCGTCATCGGCAACGTCAGGCTCACCAAGGTCCTCATGGACGGAGGCAGCAGCCTCAACATCATCTACACCGAGACCCTCGGGCTCCTGCGGATCGATCTGTCCTCGGTCCGGGCAGGCGCGTCGCCTTTCCACGGGATCATCCCCGGGAAATGCGTCCAGCCCCTCGGACAACTCGATCTACCCGTCTGCTTCGGGACTCCCTCCAACTTCCGAAGGGAAACCCTCACGTTCGAGGTGGTTGGGTTCCGAGGAACCTACCACGCGGTGTTGGGGAGGCCATGCTATGCCAAGTTCATGGCCGTCCCCAACTACACCTACCTCAAGCTCAAGATGTCGGGCCCCAACGGGGTCATCACCGTCGGCCCCACGTACCGACACGCGTACGAATGCGACATGGAGTGCGTGGAGTACGCCGAGGCCCTCGCCGAATCCGAGGCCCTCATCGCCGACCTGGAGAGCCTCTCTAAGGAGGCGCCAGACGTGAAGCGCCATGCCGGCAACTTCAAGCCAGCGGAGACGGTTAAGTCCGTCCCCCTCGGCCCCAGCAACGACGCCTCCAAGCTGATCCGGATCGGCTCCGAGCTCGACCCCAAATAGGAAGCAGTGCTCGTCGACTTTCTCCGCGCAAACGCCGACGTCTTCGCGTGGAGTCCCTCGGACATGCCTAGCACACCGAGGGATGTCGCCGAGCACTCGCTGGATATCCGAGCTGGAGCTCGACCCGTGAAGCAGCCTCTGCGCCGATTCAACGAAGAAAAGCGTAGAGCCATAGGCGAGGAGATCCACAAGCTAATGGCGGCAGGGTTCATCAAAGAGGTATTCCATCCCGAATGGCTTGCCAACCCTGTGCTTGTGAGAAAGAAAGGAGGGAAATGGCGGATGTGTGTAGACTACACTGGTCTAAACAAAGCATGTCCAAAAGTTCCCTACCCTCTGCCTCGCATCGATCAAATCGTGGATTCCACTGCTGGGTGCGAAACCTTGTCTTTCCTCGATGCCTACTCAGGGTATCACCAAATCAGGATGAAAGAGTCCGACCAGCTCGCGACTTCTTTCATCACACCTTTCAGCATGTACTGCTATGTTACCATGCCGTTTGGATTGAGGAATGCGGGTGCAACGTACCAACGGTGCATGAACCACGTGTTTGGCGAACACATTGGTCGAACGGTCGAGGCCTACGTCGATGACATCGTAGTCAAGACGAGGAAAGCCTCCGACCTCCTTTCCGACCTTGAAACGACATTCCGGTGTCTCAAGGCGAAAGGCGTAAAGCTCAATCCCGAGAAGTGCGTCTTCGGGGTCCCCCGAGGCATGCTCTTGGGGTTCATCGTCTCCGAGCGGGGCATCGAGGCCAACCCGGAGAAGATCGCGGCCATCACCGACATGGGGCCCATCAAGGACTTGAAAGGCGTACAGAGGGTCACGGGATGCCTTGCGGCTCTGAGCCGTTTCATCTCGCGCCTCGGCGAAAGAGGCCTGCCTCTTTACTGCCTCTTAAGAAAGGTCGAGTGCTTCACTTGGACCCCTGAGGCCGAGGAAGCCCTCGGGAACCTGAAGGCGCTCCTCACGAACGCGCCCATCTTGGTGCCCCCCACGGCCGGAGAAGCCCTCTTGATCTACGTCGCCGCTACCACTCAGGTGGTCAGCGCCGCGATCGTGGTTGAGAGACGAGAAGAGGGGCATGCATTGCCCGTCCAGAGGCCAGTCTACTTCATCAGTGAGGTACTGTCCGAGACCAAGATCCGCTACCCACAAATTCAGAAGCTGCTGTACGCGGTGATCCTGACGGGACGGAAGTTGCGACACTACTTCGAGTCTCATCCGGTGATTGTGGTGTCATCCTTCCCCCTAGGGGAGATCATCCAGTGCCGAGAGGCCTCGGGGAGGATTGCGAAGTGGGCGGTGGAAATCATGGGCGAGACAATCTCGTTTCGCCCCTCGGAAGGCCATCAAGTCCCAAGCCTTGGCTGACTTTGTGGCTGAATGGGTCGATACCCAGCTCCCGACAGCTCCGATCCAACCGGAACTCTGGACCATGTTTTTCGACGGGTCGCTGATGAAGACAGGGGCAGGCGCGGGCCTGCTCTTCATCTCGCCCCTCGGGAAGCACCTACGCTACGTGCTACGCCTCCACTTCCCGGCGTCCAACAATGTGGCTGAGTACGAGGCTCTAGTCAATGGGTTGCGCATCGCCATCGAGCTAGGGGTCCGACGCCTCGACGCTCGCGGTGACTCGCAGCTCGTCATCGACCAAGTCATGAAGAACTCCCACTGCCGCGACCCGAAGATGGAAGCCTACTGCAATGAGGTTCGGCGCCTGGAGGACAAGTTCTACGGGCTCGAGCTCAACCACATCGCCCGACGGTACAACGATACTGCGAACGAGCTAGCCAAGATAGCCTCGGGGCGAACAACGGTTCCCTAGGACGTCTTCTCCCGAGACCTACATCAGCCCTCAATCAAGACAGACGACACGCCCGATCCCGAGAAGGCCTCGGCCCAGTCTGAGGCACCCTCGGCCCAGTCCGAGGCACCCTCGGCTCGGCCCGAGGCATCCTCGGCTCGGCCCGAGGCACCCTCGGCTCAGCCCGGGGCACCCTCGGCCCCAGAGGGTGAGGCACTGCGCGTCGAGGAGGAGCGGAGAGGGGTCACGCCTAATCGAAACTGGCAGACCCCGTACCTGCAATATCTCCACCGAGGAGAGCTAGCCCTCGACCGAGCCGAAGCTCGGCGGTTGACACGGCGCGCCAAGTCGTTCGTCTTGCTGGGGGATGGGAAGGAGCTCTACCACCGTAGCCCCTCATGCATCCTTCAGTGATGCATTTCCATCGCCGAAGGCCAGGAGCTCTTACAAGAGATACACTCGGGGGCTTGCGGTCATCACGCAGCGCCTCGAGCCCTTGTTGGAAACGCCTTCCGACAAGGTTTCTACTGGCCGACCGCGGTGGCCGACGCCACTAGAATTGTCCGCACCAGCGAAGGGTGTCAGTTCTATGCGAAGCAGACACACCTGCCCGCTCAGGCTCTGCAGACCATACCCATCACCTGGCCATTTGTTGTGTGGGGTCTGGACCTCGTCAGCCCCTTGCAAAAGGCACCCGGGGGCTACACGCACCTGCTGGTCGCCATCGACAAATTCTCCAAGTGGATCGAGGTCCGACCCCTAAACAGCATCAGGTCCGAACAGGCAGTGGCGTTCTTCACCAACATCATCCATCACTTTGGGGTCCCGAACTCCATCATCACCGACAATGGCACCCAGTTCACCGACAGAAAGTTCCTGGACTTCTGCGAGGATCACCACATCCGGGTGGACTGGGCCGCCGTGGCTCACCCCATGACGAATGGACAAGTAGAGCGTGCCAACGGCATGATTCTGCGAGGGCTCAAGCCTCGGATCTACAACGACCTCAACAAGTTCGGCAGGCGATGGATGAAGGAGCTCCCCTCGGTGGTCTGGAGTCTGAGGACAACGCCAAGCCGAACCACGGGCTTCACACCGTTCTTTCTAGTCTATGGGGCCGAGGCTATCTTGCCCACAGACTTAGAATACGGTTCCCCGAGGACGAGGGCCTACGACGACCAAAGCAATCGAGCTAACCGAGAAGACTCGCTGGACCAGCTGGAAGAGGCTCGAGGCATGGCCTTACTACACTCGGCGCGGTACGAGCAGTCCCTGCGACGCTACCACGCCCGAGGGGTTCGGTCCTGAGACCTCCAGGTGGGCGACTTGGTGCTTCGGCTACGACAAGACGCCCGAGGGCAGCACAAGCTCACGCCTCCCTGGGAGGGGCCGTTCGTCATCGCCAAGGTTCTGAAGCCCGGGACGTACAAGCTGGCCAACAGTCAAGGCGAGGTCTACAGCAACGCTTGGAACATCCGACAGCTACGTCGCTTCTACCCTTAAGATGCTTTCAAGTCGTTCGTACACCTCGTTCACACACAAAGTCTAACCGTCAAGGAAGGGTCAGCCTTGCCTCGGCAAAGCCCGACCCTCCCTCGGGGGCTAGAAGGGGGGAACCCCCTCTGCGTCAAAATTTTCCTCGAAAAAAGTCTTCCATTAAAAAGGCTTCTGCGTTCCCCGGCTATATCAGTAGCAGGACCCCAAGTAGCGAATGAGGGCGCATGTAAGTGGCAAGGCCGACCGAGCCGAGGGACTCCTACGCCTCTGGGATACGGATACCTCACTCGTCACCTACCACGAAAAATGACTCTTACTTGGGCAAGCCACCCTGCTACTGACGAACGGGGCCAGATACGCAAAACGGAAGGAAAAGGAGCACAACCTTATACTACGATAATAAAGTGTTCGGGCCTCAGTGGCCACAAAAGACACATGTGCATTCAAAGAAAACTGCTCCGGCAGAGTCAGGCGTCGCCCGGAGAAGGAGTCGCGCCCTCGGCTTCGTTCCCACCCTCGGCAAGGTCCGCCCCGGCCTCGAACGACGGCGCAAGCGGGAGGATCTCTGCCTCGAAGGTGGTTGTCAGCACCGCGCTCGGGCCCGCAGTGGCCGCGTTGAGCCTCTGGACTTTGGTCAGGGCGGCTTCATCTTCGTCTGGGAGGCAATACCCCTCGCTGACCCGCTCTAGATCCACGACATAGTGAGAAGCAAGCACGGCGAAGGCCCGCCTGACACCGTGATGTAGCGCCTCGCGGAGTCTGCCACGCGCATGGTCACCCAAGGTCTGCAGGCGACTTTGAGGGGAGCTTCCCGAGGGGACGTCGTCGAAGCCAAAGACCCGGTAGAAAGCCGAGATGGCATCAGACATGGCCGCGCGGTCGACCTCGCTCTGCTCGGCCGCCTAAGCAAGCGCCTTGGTGGACTTATCAAGGGCAGATTTGAGCTCTGCGAACAGCCAAAGCGCAAGACCTCAAACGCAAGTTGAGGAACCGAGCTGAAACAAAAACTTAAAACAGCCAAGACATACCTCCGGCTCGGGCACGCTGCTCCGAGGATGCGGCTTGGGCCACGACTAGGTCTACCGCAAGGGCTCCGTCCCGGCTTTCGGCCTCGGCGGCCCGGCCCCGAGATTGGTCCCGCTCGCCAGTGACCTGGTCAAGCTCCAACTGCCGCCGCTGCACCTCTGCGCGTGCCGCTGCTGCCTCTGCTCCTAGATCGGCACAGAGCAACCGAAGGTCCGCCACCTCGGCGCTCTGCTGGGAGAGGCGCGCGGTAGCCCTGGCAAGCGTGGTCCTCAGGGACCGCAGCGAACCCCAGACGTCGACCTCGTGGCGGATGAACGACGACTTGGCAGCGCTCAAATCCGTCAGATCCTGAAGAAAGGAAGCGGGGCGTCACAAAGAACGCTTTGATCACGAGAAAGGTATGCCTGAAATCATTACCTGGAGGATCTTGGGAACGTCCCTGCAAAAGACCTCCAAGGATGACCGGAGCGACCCCACCGTTGCCTCGGCACACTCACGGAGCTCGTCCCAAGACTGCTCCTCCCGCTCATCGTCAAGAACGAAGAAGGGATCCGAGGCCTCACGGGTCCGGAACCGAAGCAACTGGCGCCGCCCCTCGGTGCTGTGCCGCGCGGGGACAAGGCTGCCGCTCGACGGGACGGGTCGCGGTCCCGCGCCCCCCTCCTCCGAGGCACCAAGTAGCGACGCCTCGGCCATCTCAGCGTCGGCGGCGACGGGTCGTTCCATGGCCAGGACGGCAACGGCCTCGGCAGCGGCCGGCGCCAGCGCCGGCAGCATGTCTGGTGGGCCCGAGGCCACGGCCGCGCCAGCAGCCTCCCCCAGCGCGACGACCGCCTCGACAGAAGAGCCAGCCTCGGAAGCTCGCTCCACGGCAACTGGTGCCGCCTGAGCCCCCCGCTGTGGGGCGTCTTGCGAGGAGGTCAGCTGGCCGGCGAGGCCCGGCGCGGCACCAGCTGCGGAAGCCGACGCCGTCTTGAGGACCTTCCGGGGAGCCAGATCGGTCGGACCGTGACTCTTCTTGCTAAGGAGAAAAGGAAAGTCAGGGTCGGGACATACAAAGGAGGAGCCGGGACGAAGACATCCTAAGGTACTTACCCACTCCGAGCCATGATCAACTGTGCCTGTGGGGAGGTCTCTCGAACCTCGACCCCCGAAGGTACCGCCGAGGTCTGCCTCGCTGCCAGCTTCGGTACCATCCTCGCCTTGGGCGCCCTAGACACCCGAGAGACGGACTGCCCAGGCGCAGCCACGACGACCTGAGGATCGCCCTCCTGCGCAGCCAGCACGGGCGACGGTTCTCGGGGAACAGGCAGCTCAGCCTGACTCCCTGGGGTCACCTCAACTTCCCCAGCCAAGGGGTCAAGTACCCCCTCGGTCTGCCCCCGCTCTTCGGACCGGGACCCCGACGTTCTCGGGGGCTACACCCGGCGGGTGCGCTCGCGCGCACCCACCGGAACAAAATGCAACCGAGAAAGGCCGGTCCCCTTGAAAAAAAGTGCGACAAAAGCCTCCAAGCGAGTATTAACACTCCCTTCGATGCTCGGGGGCTACTGTCGGGGACCATAATTAGGGGTACCCCCAAGACTCCTAATCTCAGCTGGTAACCCCCATCAGCACAAAGCTGCAAAGGCCTGATGGGTGCGATTAAGTCAAGGCTCGGTCCACTCAAGGGACACGATCTCGCCTCGCTCGAGCCCAGCCTCGGGCAAGTGCAGCCGACCCCGGAGGATTTACGTCTCGCCCGAGGACCCCCTCCAGCAACGGACACACCTTCGGTTCGCCCGAGGCCCAGTCTTCGCCAAGAAGCAACCTTGGCCAAGTCGCCACGCCGGCCGACCATATCGCAGGAGCATTTAATGCAAAGGTGGCCTGACACCTTATCCTGACGCGCGCCCTTCAGTCGACAGAGCCGAAGTGACCGCAGTCACTTCGCCGCTCCACTGACCGGCCTGACAAGAGGACAGCGCCGCCTGCGCCGCTCCGACTGCTGTGCCACTCGACAGAGTGAGGCTGACAGCAGCCAAGTCCGGCCTCGGGCGCCATAGGAAACTCCGCATCGCCCGACCCCAGGGCTCGGACTCGGGCTCAGCCCCGGAAGACGACGAACTCCGCATCGCCCGACCCCAGGGCTCGGACTCGGGCTCAGCCCCGGAAGACGACGAACTCCGCATCGCCCGACCCCAGGGCTCGGACTCGGGCTCAGCCCCGGAAGACGACGAACTTCGCATCGCCCGACCCCAGGGCTCGGACTCGGGCTCAGCCCCGGAAGACGACAAACTCCGCATCGCCCGACCCCAGGGCTCGGACTCGGGCTCAGCCCCGGAAGACGACGAACTCCGCCTCGCCCGACCCTAGGGCTCGGACTCGGGCTCGGCCCCGAGAGACGATGAACTTCGCCTCGCCCGACCCCAGGGCTCGGACTCAGCCCTGGCCTCAGCCGACGGTCTCCGCCTCGCCCGACCCAGGGGCTCGGACTCGACCTCGGCCTCGGAAGACAGACTCGACCTTGACCTCGGAGGAGCCTCCACCTCGCCCAACCCAGGGCTCAGACCGACCACGTCACAGGAGGCGCCATCATTACCCTACCCCAAGCCAACTCAGGCTACGGGGAACAAGACCGGCGTCCCATCTGGCTCGCCCCGGTAAACAAGTAATGATGGTGCCCCGCATGCTCCATGACGACGGCGGCTCTCAGCCCCCTTACGGAAGCAAGGAGACGTCAGCAAGGACTCGACGGCCCCGACAACTGTCCTTCCGCCAGGCTCCAGCGCTCCTCCGACGGCCACGGCACCACACGAACAGGGTGCCAAAACCTCTCCGGCTGCCACGACGGCATGTACTTAGGGCACTAGCTCCTCTCTGCTAGACACGTTAGCACACTGCTACATCTCCCAATTGTACATCTGGACCCCCTCCTTACGCCTATAAAAGGAAGGTCCAGGGCCCTCTTACGGAAGGTTGGCCGCGTGGGGGAAGGACGGGACGGCGCTCGCGTGAGCCTCTCGCTCCCTCCCGCATGGACGCTTGTAACCCCCTACTGCAAGCGCACCCGACCTGGGTGCGGGACAAACACGAAGGCCATGGGTTTCCCCTTTTTACGCCTGTCTCCCCCCTTCGCGCTCTGTCTCGCGCCGACCCATCTGGGCTGGGGCACGCGGCGACAATTTACTCGTCGGTCCAGGGACCCCCCGGGGTCGAAACGCCGACACATTTAACGTGTTGATATTTGCTAACTTGCATAGGTTACGCCCGAAGCGGGTGGTAGTGGGTCTGATCCCGCAGCAGGGACTGGATTTGTTGACTCCCTCTTCGCGTTCCCTCCTCCTGGTGGTGGTGGCGGCAGCGGTCAAAGCTCTAACCACCCCAAGTGGTGGTTATCTCTAAACACTTGAATATGTTTCTTAACTCGTTGACTCTTGGTCGTACTTGAACTTATGTCGTACTTATATTTCAATACTATGTCGTACTCGTTGACTCTATGTCGTACTTGAACTTATATTTGAAATGTTTGTGTAAACTATGTTGGTGGATGTTATGTTTGTATGAATGCATGTGTTTGTAATGTGGCTGTTATGTGTGATTTATGTTATGTGTGATATATGTTATGTGTGCAGAAATAATGACCTAGTTTAGTGCTGTTTTTATAGCAGTATAAAGTAATTCTCGTCGGCCCAGTTAATTCCCGTCGGCTATGGTCGAACCGACGAGAATTAATTAATAACTCCCGTCGGTTCCCAGGTCGACAGGTGTTAATAATTAATTCCCGTCAGCCTGGGAACCGACGGGAGTTAGCCGTAATTCCCGTCGGCTAGTTAGTGGCCGATGGGAATTAAATATTCCCGTCAGCCACCGACGGGAATAACCTTATCCCCGACACCTGACGCCTGTCGGCTGACAACCGACGGGAATTACTTATTCCCGTCGGTTTAATGCTTATTCCCGTCGGTTCCTGGCCGACGGGAATTAAGTGTTTTCCTGTAGTGCACGGACATAAAGAATATAGTGTTTGGAGCCTACTAATGTCTGTTGCCGAGACAATCTTCTTGTGCCATGGCGCCCGAGATCTGCGTATCCTTGGCGTGCAGGGGAAGCTTCTTGTAGAAGGGAGGATGAGTATAGCGCGCCACTCGGCACGGGCGCACTGTTTTGCCAGCAGACCTAGCAGGCGCGCCGTGCTGGATGACCTTGACGCCGCCTGCCAGCGGATGGGACAGGACACATTAAGTACTGAGAGGGCACGTCGCCCGTCAGCGCAGTGGCAGGCGGCGCGTCCTTTCTTCAATAAATGCAGGGGCTGCATGACTTCACGCCAAGTTTGGCCCGATAGCTTATGTCATGGGCCACAAGCAGCGGGTCTCCGCTTGAGCGGGAAGTGGAGGACAAGGCCCGGACACGTGTCAGCACCGGACTCCTGCTCACACCAGGGTCCTTCTCGTTCCTGGACCCTGCTGAGGTACGGACCTACCCGAAGGCTCCGGACTTATATGTATAGGGTCCCGGTGTCCTTCTGTGGGGTCCGGACTTACTGGGATGTGTTGTCTTTTCTTGCCACGTGGTGCCCTTTGGCCTGCCCATGCGGTGGGGTCAGGCGCTGTTCCCCGTGTGGCTAGGAGACGTCGCATAGGTGCGGCGTCTTAATGCTGTAGAAGAGGGTACCCCTGATTTAGGGTACCGACAAACATAGTGGTTCTAACATTGTTCACAGATCTTATACATCTCTCTTGTAGTTTCATAAACTACAAGAAAGATATATAAGTTTTGTGAACAAATTTATTTTTATTTTATCATATAAAGAAATGAACAAAATAAAAATTGTACATATTGATGAGTTACACAATTCTATAGTTAAACCTTTTTTCATTTAAATTATTTTACTGCTTCTAAATATGATTTAAAATTTGTTTTTGTCTAGCGTAAAAAAACTCTCGACAAAAAACTTTTTCTGAGTGTAAAAAAATAATCGACAAAAAACTCTTCGTCGAGTGTTTTCTTTTATCGAGCATTTTATGATTGATACTTGATAAATAGTTTTTTATCGAGTGCTCGAAACAAACACTCGCAAAAACTCGTTTTCGGGTAGTTATTATCTGCCTGATGTTGGACCATGCATGCATTTGGATTTGACACAGGTGGGGCTGGTACGGAAATTTGAGCTGAGCTGAGCTATTGTGCTTGCGGACTCGAGAGGGGAGCACCATCATATAAGAGTAGCATCACACATGCTGGGTCATCATAGCATGGTACATCATGCAGTCACATTATCACATGCTTTATTCGTCTACAAAACTGAAATGTACCAAGGTTAATCAAATCTACCATCGTCAGCTGCTAAAGTGTTACTTCCTCCGTTTCGTTTTAGTTGTCGCTGGATAGTACAAAATCAAAACTATCCAACGACAATTAAAAATAAACAGAGGGAGTATGACACATCGCCGCATCATTTTTTTACGTAAGGATAAATAATGTAAAATCATTTCACTTAGAGCCCGTCATCTACCAGAATATCACGGTGAATCACGAGCTGAGAACATCGATACTTGAGTTGTGTATATATATTGAGAGAGCATGCAGCTTCTCTCTCTAGAGCATAGCAGGACCACCGTCAGATGTCCACGGAGAGATTCACACGTCGGTGACTGTGCCACGTCGTGCGTGCTGGGGTCACCTCACCGGAAGGTGCTCACGCACAGGCCCGCCTCGTGCTACCACGTAACCACCACGTGGCCGAGCCCGCCGCTGTTCGCTCTCGGGCTGTTGGATGACGCGAGGTTTGACACGTGGGAGCCATCGGAGTCGGGCTAGCCATAAAATATTGACGGGCAGCCGGTGGACCGGGTTGTGTGACCTGACGTGATGTTCAGCCTTGTATGGTCTCCGATCCCTAGGTGGATTGGCCTTGAAACGTGTACTAGTGGATACAGCTTCTGTTTTTGTTGGGTTTATTTTCATCTTTGCGACTGCGAGGTCGAGAGGCACCAGCACCTTGAGAAACCCACGGCTTGAAATTCAACCTACTCCATTCTTCTTCTTTTGACATCGGTCAGTTCAAATTTGTACTAACAAACATCAAATATAAAAATCGAAGTACTTATAATAAGTGTTATCTGTTGATTTTCACAAATTCTACTTGAGATTGCTACAATATCATTGACATCATTACATATATATCGAATCTATCTCTGTTTATAAAGGTAACATATTAGACGCAACCGTGCAATCAAGACACGAATATAAAGGAAGGATGAACTTTTTAAAAATATTCTTTTTCAAAACAGCCCCTGCCACCTCCATGCTTACAACTTAAGTCTTGGTTGCACGAGTTCCAGTTACATCAATAGATCAGGTTGCACCTAATATATTGTCATTTATAAAATATGGCCCTCAAATCAAGAGTAGGAGGTTCTTATTTTGAACTATGGTTAGAACCAAACCCGACTTACTAGCCAATGTGCACTCTACTTCGACCAATGTGAAAGATTACATAGGATTCCCCATTAGAACACAAGAAAAACATACTCCATAGTTCTAGATACATGATAACATAAGCAACCACACATATATGAGCATTTTTTATATAACGGTGAAAGAATTTCTAGGGTTGGTCTTTTCAACCATCTCTATAAATGAGGTGTTTATTATGGAGGTTGACATTACAAACATCTCCTATAAATCCGTTTGTAGGGATAGTTAGTAACATGACCTACCCTTAGAAATCATTTGCTAAAGGCTAAAACAAAGTCATAAGTACAACTTCTAAATCATGACAGTATTACCAACCACCATTGAAATATATTGTATGGGGTAGTTCATTATCAGAGATAATGACTAAAATTACAAATATATGTGAAGAAACAAAGTGCCTTTAAAATTTGTTCAGTAGTATTTGCATGGGAGCAAGTCAATGTTAGCCCCCACCAAATGTCCGAATTAGGCCAGACAATTTTATTAAAATTATAGTAATATACAGCTTGAAACACATATATTTTTATGTCTCAAAACAATTTACATAGGAAAAACGTTTCTTTTAAATCGAGAGAACAATTACATATCTGTTATATATAAGGACACAATGGGGACGCAGGGAGACAAAAGAGGACGAGGAACGCCCATTGATAGTATGTAGTTAGCTTCTCTTATACTATAATTGGATGCTTAGTAGACTGTTCTATCATATCCACAATAAAAGCTCTACCATACACTTTTCTCAACAATAGTAGGATCCTAGATTTAAGTTGAAGCTGCTCTATGTCGAATCTCATTCCAAAGACTTGGAGTTCTACCAATATGGCCTAGCTCTTTAGACAATAAGTGAGAGACACATGAGTAAATCTTAATAAGTGTGTGGTTGGTTTGTTGTATATGGCTTGGTCAGGCTCGTGGGATGCAGTATCCACGTGTTTATTTGCCTGGTTAGTCTCTATAACCGAGCTCTACAGATGAAAAGATCCTTTCTCGGTTTGACTCCTAAGACACACTGAACCTCTAGAGATAGGCTCTGTTTGTGCAGCCATTAATCTTTCATAATAATGTATTAATATGTAATTAGTGTCCATTAATTGATTTTATTTTTTAAAAAAAAGTGGATTAAGGCTTGAGACTTAACATGGTAAATTATAGATTATTTACAACACTATCACGTGAAAATATAAATAAATTTTTAATAGCTTTTGAGCTCATGGAACAAGTATGCGTGCGAGCAATCAAACATCATTCCTATTGGTTCATGTTGCATACATGCATAAAACCAAACATAAGATATTACATATTCTCAGTCAATCTCCCTAGATACGAGTTAGACTCGACCATATAAGCAACCAATCGCCACCTAAGGTCTTGCTCGGTTATAAGGGATGAAATCCCATCAATCCCATCATGGATTTAACCCAGGTCTAGAATTGGGTGAATCCATACCTCACACCCAATTCTATGGTGGGATTAAATCGATCATTTGATCCATGTATCTCTTAAAACTAATTATTATTTTGATCCATGGTTTCTAATATAATATTGTGCAATATTTTATGGATTTGTTCTACACCTAACGAGACATGGATAGAATTCATGTCTTCCATAGTTTAAAAAAATCTTAAACCCTTAGATTATAATTCATGATGTGTTTGAGCGAATAAAAAAATGAGTAGGTTTGGTTTTTTAAGACATGATTGTGATATGGATTTAATTCTAATCTAGAGCTAGATTGGTGTAAACGAACAAGATCTAAGGCTATGTTTGGATACTATAATATTCACCCCAATACATATAGGTTGAGGTGGAGTCGGGTGTAAACCCTCGTATTGGGATAAATATTGGAGGAGCACCCAAACAAGCGCTAAGGGTATAAGTGGAGATGTCGGTGGCTTTGTGCATTAAGAGTATACAATCATATATTTATAAAAAATCAACGCTAACCTGAAAGGTTAACATGGCAACGACAACGATAAAACGTCAAGAAATCCAAAACTTGCAGTTGATCTTTGTTCAGACCTCAATTCTCTAGCAGGCCAGATATTACATTTTTTTTTTCACCAGACCTGCACTGCACCCACGTTCACCGTGGCCCGGCTTATAAAAGCGAGGCGACGGATCCCACCGGGCACGTGAGTGCGAGCTGGCGGCCCGCGGCCGTGTCAGGCAGGTATCATGGCATGTGAGGCGGGGCGCCGCGGACATGACTCCCCTGCCCGTCCGCGCGCGGAGTCGTGGGCTGCGCACTGCGCTGGAGTCCGGAGGTCAATGTCAATGGAGCGCACGCAGAGCGTGGCCGTGGCGCCGCCCGTCTCGGCCTCTCCGGCTCCACGCCTGCGCTGCGCACGTGTACGTGCGGGGCGATCTCGAGCGCGAGCGCCATGCCGCGATCCCATCACGTCTGCTACGTGCCACCTTGGCTCCGCCGGCAGACCGGCCGTCTGCCACGCCGCGTCGGGCTTGCGCAGTAGCGTGTGCGAGCCGGCGCTTTCGCGTCCGAATCGCCGCTATAATGATTGGTCGAGAACGGAACGGAACGGAACGGAACGGACTACGTGCATGTCGATCGAGATGGCTCGAGAAAACGGGTGCTTCTGATTAGCGATAATAGTGCTTTATTTGGCGCCGATGCGCTGCTGGTTTCCTTGAAGTTTTCTTCGGGTTTTCGGTGAGGTCGTTTCGTTACGTAACGGGTAGTGCACTTGGATATCTTTCAGCGAGCGAGTGCTCTGTTTCCTCGCAGAGGGGTGGTGGTGGTCACAGTGACACTGACGACACAGGACACAACACAGTGTTGTTGACAAAAAAGAAGAGGAGAGATCTGGGTTTGGTCACCGTGCACCGAACTTCGTTCGCTCCCCATGACGCTCAGCTCTGTCTGGCTCTGCGGTCTCCGCCGCTATCTACCTTTTCTTAACGAAGCGACTGATCTGATATCGGTTTCGCGTCTTCTGAAAACTAACCACACAGTACCGCGGAGTTCGAGCAAATTATTAGTCGGTCGGTACGCGCTATGTGCCGAACTTGCTTTCCGCCGGACTGGAATGCCTGCCTGCCCAGAATCAGCAGTATAAGCGTACCAAGCACGTCCAAGCCATTCGACTCCCCGTGCCATTTGATCGGCCGTGCAGTGTTGGCAAAAACCATGCCCTTGCTAATAAGACGACCAGCCGACCTCTCAGGCTACGTGTAGCGCATGCGTTTGGGAGCTGCAATTCCAAGTCGTCATGGGACACATGATGGCTCAAACATAGCGTCAAAAAGAAGTGATATTCGCTTTCTTAAGTAATCGACCTTCACTTGTTTTTTTATTCCGAATCATATTGTACTTGTACCAGCGACTTTTGTAGGGGAAAATGTAGACATGAATGGACCGTATAAGATGAATGTGCTGTTAATTCCGGCCTTTATACTGATGCCCAGCCCAGCCCATGCGGCCCAAGTGCACAAGCAGCACATCCCATCCATTCGACGCAACAGAACTAACACTGGCAGACATCCGGCCCACGCAGCAACACGTTATCGACAAGCACGTCTCCTTCCTTCCCCACCCACTGCTCCACCTCCATCCTCCATGGCTCCTCCGCCGCGGCGAAACCCGCCGCACCAGAACCCCACCCGGAGGAAGGTACGCGCACGCACCGCCCAACGAGCCCCGTCCCCTCCGTCAGCTGCGTTGCGGAACCCTCACTCTCTACTCTCTCTCTCGTCCACTCCTTGTCGCAGGGCGAGGAGCCGTGGCTCGCCGCGAGCCTCCGCCCGGCGAACTTCCTCCCGGGCCTCGCCATCGGGTTCCTCCTAGGCCTCCTCCTCGACTTGTCCTCGTCGTGGAGGCCCAAGTCCAGCCCCGCGCCGGCTCCGGCCGCCGCACCCGCGCGGGCCTCCAGCTCCAAGCGGGCGTCGGGGACCTCGTTTGCCTCGGGCGGCGAGGAGCTTAAGATGGTATGTTAAGCTGCGAGTGTGCGGTGTGCTGGGATCCCTTCGCTGCTATGTAGTATATGTACCGCCTACCTCTGATTAACACTGGAATATCACCGTTTGGAGAAAATTGGAATTATGTCATTATCAAACTAAGGATTCGCTCGAATGCCATTATGAGAACACGTTTCGTTATTACGCTATTCTCAAACACTGACTTACAGATAAAATGCCATTTAGGGGGTTATTTGACAAAATATCAACTGATCGGACTATTTTACCCCTAAACTAAACTGTTGCTTGTTCTCTGTCTCCAGTCGCTCGTTCGTTTTCTCCTAATGGCATTCTCTGTCTCCAGTGCTAATGCATCAACTGATCGGGTATGATTACAGCTGGAAAAATTCAGAGCTTATGCTCCTTAAATTGAACCCAAGAGCAGATGCATTAGCACTGCCAGTAATATAGAAAAATTCCTAATTCCTGCGACCATGCCAACAATCATTACCTTACTGGAACAGCCAGGAGGCTCTTCACACCATTCTGACCAAGTTCTACTAAAACTTCATCAGTATATGGCTTCAACCATTGAACTGGTCCCACCCGACTCTGCATGTAAAAGAAATGTTAACACTAGTAAACTGACCAGAAAACTGGTAACTCAGAAGTTGTTGCTGTCCGTCAGGATGTTGAGCCGTGCGCTGTGAGACGTCCAGAGAGCAGAGAGGAGGAGACAGAACGAGCGAGAGGAGACAGAGAGAACAAAGCGTTTTGAGCGTGGTAAGCACATGACGCTGACCGAGGCACGGCGGGGCCGAGAACAAAGAGGAGACAGAGAACGAGCGACTGGAGACAGAGAACGAGCAACAGTTTAGTTTAGGGGTAAAACAGTCCGATCAGTTGATATTTTGTCAAATAACTCCCTAAATGGCATTTTATCTGTAAGCCAGTGTTTGAGAATGGCGTAATAACGAAGCGTGTTCTCATAATGGCATTCGAGCGAATCCTTAGTTTGATAAGGCATAATTCCAATTTTCTCCACCGTTTGCCGGTTGTGCTTTATCGCGTTCGATATAGCTCCGTTGCGAGGGTGTACGACGTTGGTCTTCTGATTTTTTTTTTGTTTCAAGTATTGCTGCTCTCTTTGAACTTCACAACTCTGGAGATGAGCTCGCTCTCAGTAATGCCAATGCGAACTGCAGGTTTTAGTGGTGCGTCAGGACCTCAAGATGGGGGCTGGTAAAATAGCTTCCCAATGTGCCCGTAAGTTCATCTCCAAGGGGAAGCTTGCTGTTGGTTCGGTGCACCCCCCTCTTTTCCTTTGAATCATCCATAGGCTTCTTTTTTTTTACTTAGCTAAAAATTGTATAACCTGTGTGATTTCCTAATCTGCAACCACCAAATCTTAGCCAGATCGGCACTGAACTTTTGCTATATGTACTGAACTTTTGAGCCAACTAACGCCTCATTCATTGCTAATCTCTTGCAGATGCAGCGACTGGCTTGTACGCAGAATTGTTGTCAAGGTGTTAATGCGGTTTGCACTGTTTCTTCATTAGGTAGTTTTAGTTGAAGGATGGCTGATGTATATTTTCTCTTTATAGAGATACTGTACCCTATGTAGGCTCAATTTGCGTAGATACAGAGATGCTGGTACTCATTGATTGATTTTGAATAAATGCTGTTATACTAATCAAAATAATATCGAGTGTATTTCTGCATGGGTACTGGGACCTGTCTTTATTGGATTGAAGGCTCACAAACCATTTTATCTTGTCTGAGTAGCTGCTGAGTTTTAACCACTGAAGAGTGCACTATTTGTGTTGTCCGTACGGCCTTAAGTCCTTAACTATCTTATCACCAATCTGTGGAGTCCTCGGACTCCCAGAGCTATGGCCTTAACTATTCCATCACCCATCTCCAGAGCTAAGGCCTTAACACTATCGCACCATCCATATGTGATCTTAAATACAGTATTGACTCCTTTTTTTTTTCATTATGTTGTAGTCCTTCATACAAAAAGGTAACTTTTCAAACAACTAGTGAGTGGTGGATGTAGACTGTATTGAGATTAAATGGATGGAAAGTGCAGGTTTCAGTAATCTTATTTTTCCACCCTTATTTTTTTTCCTGTGAAGCTTGTGTCAATGAGCTATTTAGCTACCTTGTGTTATCAGTAGTTTGTGAAAACCGAGGCACCCCAGACTCATTTGGCATATCTTCTGCAGCAATCGGGGTTTACTTAGACAATGGGAGCAACTTGGACAAGCTAAGATTGTTTTGACATGCAAGAATCAACAGGAAATGTTAGTCCTTGCTCTCATAATATCTAAGTTTCCATTGCTTGGTGCCTTGATGGGCAATGTGTAAATTTGCATTTTACTTTATAAGCACGTTTTCCCCCCGTGGTCTATTATCAGGAACAGGCTAAAGGAAACTGCAGAACATAGAGGTATTCCTACATTTATTGTAGCTGATGCAGGCCGCACACAGGTTAGTTTCATGCTTATGCCGATCTACCTACTTTGATATGTAAAACTAGCCCTCCTGGCAGCCTTCACCAAAATCAAGAAAACAATATCCTTCTAAATTTCGGGCGCTTTAACATGTCTAAGTGATTCTTAATTTAAAATTTAGTATTTGATTTATTGTAGTTTGGGCAATTTTTTTGTTAAAATGATATACTTCAGCTATACTATAAATGTTTGATAATATCATGCTGCCCGTGCCGGGCCATCTATTGTGCATAGAATTTAGAAATGACACACCATAAAGTCATCACACGGCACTTAAGCACAAAAATAGTCAAGTATCTGGAATGAAAAGCCCTGCTGGGAACTAAAACTTGACCTGCGGGGGGTAAGACAGCCCCCGGGCATTGTATTAAGAAGAAGACCTTCTCACACAGGTCAAGAAAACCCCCGAACCCCTGCCCCACCCATACACAGCGGCATCGAAGCCCATGTGAGAACGACCACGACCGGGGCTGAGCCTTAGACCTGTGCTTTGGCGTGGGACAGACGAGGGGATTTTTTTAACCACAGCCTGAAAATTCGCTCCCACGGGGAGTCGAACCCAGGACCTGAGGAGTGCTACTCAGACCACCTAACCAACTCGGTCAAGTTTTAGTTCCCAGCAGGGCTTTTCATTCCAGATACTTGACTATTTTTGTGCTTAAGTGCCGTGTGATGACTTTATGGTGTGTCATTTCTAAATTCTATGCACAATAGATGGCCCGGCACGGGCAGCATGATATTATCAAACATTTATAGTATTATTTAGTTTTTGTCCTCATTGATTCCTTCCTTGTATAGGTGCTGGCTGGATCCAAAACAGTTCTTGCAATAGGACCAGGTTAGATTCTCAATCAGAAGTTCAGAACTTAATGTTTTTATCTCTGCGTATATATTTGAATTTGCAAGTTGAATTGTATTGGAATTCGTTAACACTATATATTTCCCTCTGTTTGTCAATGCAACAAGAGTTTTTCATGACTTGAGAATTTTCCTTGCAATTACCTGTGCAGGGAGGAAAGCTGACATCGATTCAGTTACTGGGAAACTGCGTTTGCTGTGATCTTCAGCTGCCTCTCGGAGATGGTCAACCTCTGTTCTACTGATTTCTTCATATGGTTGTTTTACTGTCTTGCCAACGCCAACATATCTGGTTATTAACTGGACATTACAAGATTCATGATAGTCACTAATTTGAGAGCCCTTATTTCAAAATCATAGTAGGAAAAAATACTTGATTATGCAAATCAGCAAATCCCATCTTAAGCAATCAGTGTATGTTTTGCAACCACTTAAGAGCTTGTTCGGTTATTCCCAATACACATGGATTGGATGGGATTGGAAAAAATTGAGAAGAAGTTTGACTTGTTTGGGATTCAAACCCATCCAATCCCACTCAATCCACATGGATTGAGAGCTAACCGAACAAGCCCTAATGTGGATAATTACTGCTAAAATAGGTTGCGTTTTCTCTCTCTACAGAGTACTGTCTTCCCAGTTGAAGAGCCCTGCGCCCCGTTTAGCATCAGAAACAGTTGCCTGTCGTTGTAGCCGTTTGAAGGTTAACCTGATGTTTATTCGTGAAGTTGTAAGTTTTAGGTGGCCCATTTGAGATGCCATGGCATACAAGAGATTTCTTGTTGAGACAATCCTCATTATGCCATAAAAAATTATATCATCCCTTGTGTGTCACTAGCTCTATATATCATACAACCAAAAATATCTTGCGTTCCAACTATTTATAGTAAATTTCTATATGAAAATCCATGAGCTACTATAATCTTATTTTATTGAAAACCAAACATTCAAAAAAAATAGAATGAAGCTACTCTATTCTTTCTCACTTCAATCAAACACACCCTTAGTTATCTATCCAAGAGCTACTATAATCTTATTTTATTGAAAACCAAACATTCAAAAAAAAAAAAGAATGAAGCTACTCTATTCTTTCTCACTTCAATCAAACACACCCTTAGTTATCTTGACCAGGACGGACTCGACCGGCTAGCCGTAGCGAGGCACCTTACCTGCAATGCTAAGAACATAGAGTCCACTATACAGTACGAATTCCTATGCCTCTTTCTGCCACGGTAAAATAGAGGAATTTGTCAAAATAGGTCGTTCTAAACTGCCGCTCTGCAAAATACGCCCGCGCTAGCTCAGATCGTAAAAATGGGTCGCTCAAGCGCTGCCACTCGCCAGGAGAGGTCACGACAGCTTCTGGTGTACCTGGCAGGTGGGCCCAGTTGCTCCCTGCCCATTTTGCCCTTACGGCCGTTCACAACGCCGTCTTCTCCCTCCATTAACCGAAGCATATCGAGCTCTCAGTGTCCGCTCTCTGCTGCTCTCTGGCTCTGGAACGCCGCTCTCCTCGCGCTCTCAGTGTCCGCCGCCATCGATCTGCACGGCCTGGCCGGCGACGGCGACGACTACCCCCACTCCTCCTCTGCAGGTGATCTCCCCCCTTCCCTCTTCCCCTGTTCGCTGACATATCCGCTACCCTCTGTAACGTTTACGTACCCAGTTGGTTCATCCAGGGGGTCGTGCAAGCCATTGGAATAGAACTGCGAAGACGTCTGCCACTCCTCCCCTTTGCAGGTAACTTTTGCCCACCCCACCCCTCTGTCGCGGCGTCGCGGTGCTCAATCCGGGCGGCTCCCAAGTTCTATCGCCGCTGCGGCAGCGCCATATATTCAAAATATGTTTGACCATTATGTGTAATAATTTGTGCTAACACTAGATATAGGTGGTGACAATTTCGTGCTCGCATCATGGATGGTAATGATGATGGCACCATGTCTATTGACTGGAATAGCTTTATTATTGAGAATGCTGAAAATAAGGATAATTGGGAGACGGGTGATATGTTTAGAATCTGTGATGAGGATGAGATGTATGTGTTCTTGGGACTTGGAGATGAGGATGAGGAGATAAATCGAACCCACCCGGAACCAAGCAACTTTGCATCTCATTTTACATCGGAAAGTAATAGTTTTGATCCAAGCGATGTAGATGCTGCATGCCAGTTGATGATGAAAATCCAGAAATGGTCAATATATTGCACGATGTTGACCACCCTGATCTGAAGTTGGGTACTCTTTATCCATCGATGAAAGAGTTTAGGCTAGCTGTGAGGCAATATGCTATAAATGAGGAGTTTGAGCTTGGCATAACAAAGTCGGATAGAAATAGATATAGAGTGTACTGCAAAGGGAATGATTGCACATGCCCTTGGAAACTGAATGGTTCTACAAGGCCAGATTCTAGTGTTATGGTACTAACCTTTCTTCTATTTCTCTCCAATTGTATATTTTTGTTCACAAAAGTTGGTGTTACTTACATCCTTTTTTGTTTTGTAGGTTACCGTCCTAGTGAATGAGCATAAATGTGCTTCAAGCAGCCGGATTAGTTATGGGAATGCCAATCAAGCATGGGTAGCACAGAAGGCCTTGCCTTTACTAAGAAATGAGCCTTCACTTGGTGCTAAGACTTTGCAAAAGAGGTTACAAGACACATACAACTGTAGGGTCAGTTATGATGTGACATGGAAAGAAATGCAAGAAGCTCTAAAAGAGATGCATGGCAATTAGGATGATAGTTTCAGTATGTTGTACAGGTGGAAGGAAGAAGTTTTGATAAAAGCCCCTCATAGTGTGGTGGAGATAGACACCCAAGTTGTAGATGAAAATGTCTACTTCCATAGATTTTTCTGTGCACTTGAGCCTTGTATAGAAGGGTTTCGTGCTGCTTGTAGGCCTTACCTTAGTGTGGATTCAACTGCACTCAATGGTAGATGGAATGGTCACCTAGCAGCTGCAACAGCGTTAGATGGACACAATTGGATGTACCCGGTTGCGTTTGGGTCATGGAGTCTGAGAGCAAGGATAATTGGGTTTGGTTTATGACACAGCTTCGAAGGGCCATAGGGAATATGGAGAAACTAGCTATTTGTACTGATGCCGGCAAAGGTTTGATGACTGCTGTGGAACTACTTTTCCCACAAGCTGATAAGAGAGAATGTTTCAGACATTTGATGCAAAATTTCATCAAAAGATTCCATGACAATAGTTACAGAGGAATGTATCCTGCTGCAAGAGCATATAGACAAGCTGAATTTGATAGACATATTGGGCCCATTTTGCATTCTGACCCTGAAGTGATTACCTGGCTAAATAGAGATCACAAGTTCAAGTGGATGAGGAGTACTTTTGATCCAGATATCAAATGCGACTACATCAACAACAATTTAGCAGAGTGTTTCAACAACTGGGTCAAAGACCACAAAGACCTACCAGTAGTTCAACTAGCAGACAAGATTAGAGAGCTTATTCTGGTCTTATGGGAGAAAAGGAGGAGAATTGGTGGCAAACTATGTGGAACTATCTTGCCAGCTATAGTACATCAATTGAATATAAGGTCTAGAGGACTTGGTCATTTAAAAGTTTTAAATGCTGGAAATGGTCATGCTGAGGTTTTTGATAATAGCCCCAAACAAGAAAGACATATTGTTGATCTAGGAGCGCAAGAGTGCTCATGTCTGGAGTGGCAGCACACTGGGAAACCTTGTGACCATGCCATAGTTGTCATCACTAGTTTTAGAAGTGAAAAGATCGAAAACTATGTTCATGATTTTTATTCAGTACAAAAGTTTAGATAAGCATACTGTAGAGTCATCTATCCTATAAGGGATCGTTCACAGTGGCCTAAAGTTGATATGGTCCCTGTTGTAAAAGGACCTTTAGCAAAACGAGGTGTTGGTAGGCAAAGAAAATTACGAATGAAAGGTTGTCTGGAAGGTGGGAGTAAACCTAAGACAACCAATAAAGAAGGTGTCAGGCAAATGAAAAGAGGCCCTATACGATGCAAAAAATGTGGAGAGCTTGGTCATAGACAAACAAGTTATAAGTGCCCACTAAATGGTACCCAAAAAAGGAATAGGAAACTATGTAAGATTTGAAATATGTTGTGTGAACTATGTGTTATTTGAGACCATGTGAAGTGTAAGACCATGTGAAATATGTTGTGTCAACTATGCTTGTAGGCCTTATTTGAGACCAACAATTTGTTCATTTGTTATCTGTTTTTTGATCTGCTGAGCTGTTCATTTATTAATAACTGAGCTATTTGTAAATCTGTTCATTTGGGAGATGAGCCTGTTTGGAGCAAGTCCAACAACAGGCGTCCTTGAATTTACAGTGGCCAGTTATCAGATCGACTGTCAGTTAACACATCTCCAAACAGCTTGGCCAGTTATCAGATCGACTGTCAATCTGTTAACAACTTGGCCAGTTATCAGATCGACTGTCAATCTGTTAACAACTTGGCCAGTTCTGTCAGCACTTGAAATTCAAGGACGCCTGTTGAGCACTTGGCCAGTTCTGGCTGTCATCTCCAAACAGCTGGACAGTTCTCCAAACAATTTACAAACAGGCTCAGCTCAAGTGCACACCGAGACGAACAGCCAGCACTTGAAATCTAAGCAGCAGCAGCTCAGGTGCTAACAACTGGGAATGCAGCTCAAGTGCTGGCTGTTGGCGTTAACAACTGGGAATGCAGCTCAAGTGTTGGCTGTCCTTGAATTTACACTGTTGTCATCTCCAAACAGCTGGCTGTCCTCAGCTGCTCTAGTTGTTAGCACCAGAACTGGACTAACAATCTGTTGGTATGCACAGCAGCAGCAGCCAGAATTAGAGCAGCAGCAGCACAGGTGCTGGACCAACAATGAACACCCAACACCAAGCAGTGGCACTCCCTCAAGCTATACCACCAGGCCGAACACAGTTAGTGGAGTTAACAAATTATACTGAACAATAAACACTGAATTTCAGTTCACCATTAAACCCAGAACTAGAGTTCACATAGACATCCAAAATACCATTACACAAGACACCATTCAGTCAGTTCACCATTACATCCACACATCCAGAATTACAGTTCATATACACATCCAAAATACCATTACACCCAAACATCCAGAATTTCACAACACCATAAACTCTGAGCCTAGTCGGAGTAGCTAGGCATCTGGTCCGAGTTGTAATCAACGCCCCAAAACTTCTCAATGTGCTCTTCAAGGGATAGGAAGCAGTCCGAATCAGGAGAAGGAAGTGGGCTTTCAATCATCTGTGAAGCCACCTTCTCGTCATGCTTCAATTGTTCCTCCTTAACAGTTGCATCCAATTCCTCTTGGCAAAAAAGGGAGTCCTGGTCCAATCCTTCGGCGGCGAATTCAAGTGCTTCACGAAGTTCTTTGACCTCAAATGCAGTCAATCCTTTACCCAATATTAGCTTCTCATTGCAAATACGATAGATATGCTTGGCATGATCCTGCATCAAGATGATTGCTTTATCTGCGATTTTCGTGCTCTTCGACATCCCTGCATCCATTAGTACACGGCGAGGAGCAGATAAAATATCACCACTGCAGCTAAACACTATACCTCTAAACCCTAACCCTAAAACCAAAAAATACAGGGTGCACAACCATGCCTAAGCGTCGATTAGGGTAGGGGAAAGGTTACTCACTGAGGGAAGGGGGAAGGTTACCTGCGAGGAGACTGGTGGACGACGTGCCTCCTAATCGCCGTGTACGTCTCCCACGACCGCCGACAGAGGAGGAGGAGAAGGAGTGCTCGGCGTCCAGAGAAGAAGAACAGACGACGTGGAGTTAAACCGTAAGGGCATAATAGGTACAAGCGTACTGGGGCCCACCTGCCAGGTACGCCAGAAGCTGCCGTGACCTCTCCTGGCGAGTGACAGCGCTTGAGCGACCCATTTTTACGATCTGAGCTAGCGCGAGCGTATTTTGCAGAGCGGCAGTTTAGAACGACCTATTTTGACAAATTCCTCCGGTAAAATAGGGGCGGACACAGAGTTACTTTATGTCTCTCTCCGTCGTACAGGCACCATGTGACAAACACCATGCCACATCATGCACAGGACAAAATATTATATACGATAGTTGGTATAGAGTTAGGATATAGAGTAAATATAACTGTGGAGAGTAATGAATTTTACTGACAATGACAAAATATTTCTTTTAGGATAGAAGTTTAGAGTTATATGGGTATGGATAGCCTTACACTACAGTAACGAAACCCATTTTCGGTGACTAGAAACCACCAAAAATAAGTCTTATGCTGCCAAAATAAGTTATTTTCAGTGGCATAAGGGCTATTTTCGGTGGTTCTTAGCCGCAAAAAAGCCAAAATAAGCTATTATTTTTAGCGGTCAGACCCAGGCCACCGAAAACGACACCCGCTGAAAGCTAACTCGGCTATTTTCGATGGCCTGCGTCCTGACCGCCGAAAATAAGGTTATTTCGGCGGCTAAGGTCCGCGGCTGCCGAAAATAGTGCCTTATTTTCGACGGTCAGGATGCAGCCACCGAAAATAACCCTATCCACCGAAAATGGTCTGCAATGCTGTTGTGTTAGTCACCCTAAGATAGGTCTTCCTAACCCCTACACTTTTGATAAGACTTCGCGACACCATAGACCAGAGGTACTATGAACTATGAACCTTTAGAGAAGGTTGTGTATTTATAATCCTCTGATTGTTCGATGTACAACTATAGGAAATGTTTGTGCATTTTTTATTCTCTAGTCGTCGTACGACTACTAACTAAGGTGTTCGTTGAATGAAGGCAGATATGAAAGGATCACGATGCCCAAGAGAGAGTGAATTGGGCTTCTCTAAAATTCATGCAAAATATTAAACCTTAATCAAGAGTCCAACTTCACCCAACTACTTAGCTAAATCACAAAAACTAGAAAACGGTAAGCAACCCTAAGTCATCATGGAATATACTAGAAACACAAATACACAAATTAAATTACCCAAAGTAAATGCAGAATGTAAAATGGGGGCAAGAAGACTCCTCCAAATTTTTCTCGAGGCATTGGAGAGTCAGCACTCTCCACTAGTCCTCGTTGGAGCACCCGCGCAAGATTATCCTCGCAAGGACCAAGTGCTCACGGCGCGATGGATCCCTCACAACCACGTACAATCACAGAGTCGGGTCACCAACGAAGCCTCTGGGGTGATCACCGAGCTCCAATCGTCATCGATTCGTCTAGTTGATGCTGATCACCAAGAGTAATAAATCATAGACTTTCACTTGACCAAGAGAAGCCTAATGCATGCGGTGTGTGCTCTAGGTTGCTCTCATGTGCACTAATGAGGTCCTAACATGAGATTATGATTTTGTTAATCACCTCACTAGGCTTTGTGTACTTAGCAATGAATGCTTGTTAGTTGGGACAGTAAGACAATGAATATTGTTGGTGGAAGGGTATAAATAGTCCAACCACCCCAAACTAGTCGTTACTGCACTGTTCTGCGTGGTACCACCGAACAGTCCGGTGCCCCCACAACACCAACCCTTCTTTCTTCCTTGTGTTTTCTAGACCGATTTTGATTCCAACTTGTGAGTGAGATCTTGAGTGACACCTAACACTAATTTCAAGTGTGTGCATGCACCAACACTACACTAGATATCTCTTGGTCAGACTACTCATCCACAACCCCTCTTATAGTATTGCTAAAATAAAAATAAAAGTCCTAACTTTATATTAAGTGTCCCACAACTCCTTCGACGCTTAGAATAAGATCTTCATCTTTTGATTCGCCTTTTTCTAGCCGTCGCTTCAAGTTCTCATCTGAGGGACTGTTTTCACCTATTAGAGCGCAAATTCCTGCATTGTGACTTAACTTATCATTTGCTCTACAAAATACACGTTAGTCATAAATAATCTTATGTTGCCATTAATCCCTAAAACCAACTAGGAGCTTAGATGCTTTCAGATATGATACAAAGGATTTTGAAGATGCCCTTTTTCGATTGCTTGGCTCACCAAAGGGCAACAAGAACTAGCGGTTCACGACGAGCCTCGCCTCGTGTCGTGTAAGAAAGTCAAAAGAGCCAAAGAATACATGAGCAGAAGAAAAGAACTATGAGGCAAAACCACATGTACGACTTCGGGAGATGTACCTTGCGACAAGGCTCTAGATGTCTGCAAGACCTATTTGTCCCCTAGTCTAATCAGACCAAAAATGATAAAGGCTTGCGAGCGGACGCGCCAGCCACAACAACCTTCAGGATCATAGGAGATGACTTTCGACCACATGCGAGAAATGACATATCCCATCAAAATTTGCCATGTAACAACGACTCTCGCTCCCTCGACTATATAAAGGGAATATGAGACTCATGTAGGAGGGAGACTCTCAAACCAACTTAGCCTAAACTCTTTTCACACGAGCACGAGAGGCCAGCGCTCTGTCTTGTAACATTCGAAATAAAGCAATAAACACTTCAGCACTATACTAGACATAAGAGACTTTTTTGAACTAGTCTAAGACCCTCTCTCAAGCTCACAAAGCAAGGCTTTCAAGAGGTAACCCACAAAAACTCCTCTAAACTATAAATTTATTTATTGTGGGAATGAAATCATGACAGTAATAGAGCCAAAGGTCTTAAATTTGAATTTTGGTTAATATAGTTAAATTAAATAATTACTGCTCGGTTCTATTCTATATGTAACATTTATGGTCCGTTTGGTAGGGCTCTAGCTTGCTAAAAACAACTCTAGCTCTGGCTTTTCTGAAAAGCAGTTTTTTAGAGCTAAAGTTATTTCGCAAATTGTTTGTCAGAAAAGGATTATAGTAGAGACAGAGTCATTTCCCTGTATTAAAGTGCTAAAGCTAAAGCCAGAGCCACTGAGAGATGAAAATGATCGAAAACAATATTTATTTGATAATCAATTTTTTTAATTATTTTTTCTTTAAATCTACAATACAAATTTGTATTCTTGTTTTTAACATTGAGCTTATAAAGATTCATAAAAGTTAAACCTTAAATTTATCCTAGATTTTCTCAAATGATAGATATAAACTTCGATATGGATTCAGAAACAATTTTGGTAATTTTTAAATTTTTTGTTGTTGTAGGGAGCAAATAATACATAAAACAAATTATGCAATATTTTATTCTTATTTGTAATAATGTGCTTGATAACATAAGAAAAGTTCAACATCGAATTGTATAATATCTATTTTAAAATATTAAATTTGTTCTAACACTTCGGATATGTGAAGCTATTATTTATAGCCTTTTCTTTGTCTTTGTAGTAAAAAATGGCTCTGACTTTTAGATAGTTTTCACGGCAAGCCGTTTTAAAGGGCTTTGGTTTTTTTGCCAGAGAAAAACTAGAGCTGAAGCTTGCTAAAGGAGCTCTTAAGGCTGTCTATAGCAACGTTCTTTAAATTTCATCCCTAAAAAATATTTAGTATTTTTTATAGTACACTCTAAAAATATTACGTCATCTATATATATCTTTATTATCTTCAGCAGCGTCCTCTAAATTGTATCATCTATATCCTATAAATTTCTGAGCACATATTTTTTTGACAAAATTTTAATGGATCCACAGTTGGCAAATTGTTTTTATTCATATCTCTACTATATTTAAAGCACCAGTTTAATGGTCGTCCCGCGTCATCTTTTTACAAATAACCCTTCACAGCTATTTCAAACTAATCCGCTGCACGTCTATAGATGGCCAAACGGCGAGCGGCATGGGCCAGATGCCCATGGGCCACAGCGTAACTCATGTACGTCTATAGATGGCCATTTGACACTAACACGATGGGCCAGCCCAGGCACGGCACGAAAAAGCACGGTCCAGGCACGACCCGGCCCGGTTAGTATAGTGCCAGTGCCTGGCACGACACGGCTATAGTGCCGTGCCTGGGCCACTATCTCAACCCGTAGTGCTGGCACGGGCACGACACAGTTACATTTTTTATTTTAAAAATAGTAGTTTACATATATTAATATATTAAGTATAAGAATTCAACATATAACACAGTAAAACTGCAGCTGCACTGGTTAGATGAATACGTTTAAGCCTCTTATGCTCTAGGTTGTGATTTTGAGCCCCCACAACTACACATTTTTTGCTAAATTATACAATATACACAGATGTGCCATAGTGCCACCGGGCCGGCCCGACACGACTAGTAGGCTGACGGGCCGTGCCTAGGCCGCGGCAGCGGCACACCCGCCCATCTGGCACGGCACGCTTCGCTAGCCGGGCCTGGCGGGCCGTGCTGGCCCGTTTTGCCATCTATAGGTACGTCATGCCGACCTGCTGACCGTGTCGGGCCGGCCCGTTAGCCCGTCGGACCATTTGATTAAATCAGCGTAAAATGTTAAAAAATGGTGCAGGAGATGGGGTTCAAACCTATGCCCTGATGGAAGAAGGACGGGAGACACTGGATGAAGCTGTCTAACCAGTAAAATTATATATATGTATATACGTGAAAGGGAAATAGGCTTACACCTTTTTCCTAATGGATTTTGGTGGTTGAATTGCCTAACACAAATAATTGGACTAACTAGTTTGCTCTAGATTATAAATTTTACAGGTGCCAAAGGTTCACAACAAACCAATAAAAAGACCAAGAAAGAGTTCAAATAAAAAGAGCAAAAGACAACCGAAGTGTGCCCTGGTCTGGCGCACCAGACTGTCCGGTGTGCCACCGGACAATGTCCGGTGCACCAGGAAACCCAACTCCGAACTGCTCACCTTCGGGAATTCTGGGAGCTGCACCGCTATAATTCACCGGACTGTCCGGTGTAGCACCGGACTGTCCGGTGCGCCAGCGGAGTAACGGCTACACAGCGCCAACGGTCGTCTGCAAGAACAATAAATGTGCTACAGTGCGCGCGTGCGCGCGCAGAAGTCAGGACAGGCGCCAGAAGGCGCACCGGACAGTGAACAGTGACTGTTCGGTGGCCCAGCTGTCAGAAGCTCCAACGGTCAGAACCCAACGACCGGGTGACGTGGCTGGCGCACCAGACAGTGTCCGGTGGCGCACCGGACTGTCCGGTGCGCCATGCGACAGCAGCCTCCACCAACGACTCCTTTGGTGGTTGGGGCTATAAATATCCCAACCACCCACCATTCATGGCATCCAAGTTTTCAGCCTTCACACCTCATACAAGAGCTATAGCATTCAATACAAGACACAACCAAAGAGATCAAATCCTCTCCCAAGTCCAAAAACAATTCCAATCAAATAGTGACTAGTGAGAGAGATACTTGTGTTCATTTGAGCTCTTGCGCTTGGATTGCTTTTCTTCTTCATTCTTGTGGGACTTAGTGTCCCATTTGATTGAGAAGAGAAGCTCACTCGATCTAAGTGACCGTTTGAGAGAGGGAAAGGGTTGAAAGAGACCCGGTCTTTGTGACCACCTCAACGGGGAGTAGGTTTGCAAGAACCGAACCTCGGTAAAATAAATCACCGTGTCATCCGCCTTATTTACTTGTGATTTGTTTTTGCCCTCTCTTTCGGACTCGTTTATAATTCTAACGCTAACCCCGGCTTGTAGTTGTGCTTAAAGTTTGTAAATTTCAGATTCGCCCTATTCACCCCTCCTCTAGGCGACTTTCAATTGGTATCGAAGCTCGGTACTTCATTAGAGCTTAACCGCTCGAAGTGATGTCGGGAGATCACGCCAAGAAGGAAATGGTGACCGGCGAGAAGCCCGCCACAAGCCATGGGAAGGCTCCATCCGGGGAGTCCGGCAACAAGGGGAAGGGATCCCCTTCACACGACAAGTCGCGTCGGAGCGGCGAAAAGAAAAAGAAGATAAAGAAGGTAGTCTACTACGAGACCGACTCTTCATCGCCATCCACCTCCGGCTCCGACACGCCGTCCGTCACTTCTAAGCGCCATGAGCGCAAGAAGTTTAGTAAGATTCCCCTACGCTATCCTCGCATTTTCAAACGTACTCCTTTACTTTCCGTCCCATTAGGCAAACCACCCATGTTTGATGGTGAAGATTATAATATGTGGAGTGACAAAATGAGGCACCATCTAACCTCACTCCATACTAGTATTTGGGATGTTGTTGAGATTGGAGGACAGGTACCATCGCTGGGAGATGAAGACTATGACTCGGACGAAGTTGCCCACATCCGACACTTCAACTCCCAAGCCACCACTATACTCCTCGCCTCTCTAAGTCGAGAGGAGTATAATAAGGTGCAAGGGTTGAAGAGCGCCAAAGAGATTTGGGACGTGCTTAAAACCGCGTACGAAGGAGACGAGGTGACCAAGATCACCAAGAGGGAAACGATCGAGGGGGAGCTCGGTCGCTTCATGCTTCACCAAGGGGAGGAGCCACAAGCAATGTACAACCGGCTAAAAACCTTGGTGAACCAAGTGCGCAACCTCGGGAGCTCCAAGTGGGATGACCATGAAATGGTCAAGGTTATTCTAAGATCACTTGTATATCTTAACCCTACTCAAGTACAATTAATTCGTGGTGATCCTAGATATAAGCTAATGTCTCTCGAGGAAGTTATAGGAAAATTTGTGAGCTTTGAATTGATGATCAAAGGCTCCAAGAAGATCATCGAGCAAGGCGCCACCTCAACACCCGAGGTACAACCCGTCGCCTTCAAAGCAACAGAGGAGAAGAAGGAAGAGTCTACATCAAGTAGACTTCCCATCGACGCCTCCAAGCTCGACAACGAGGAAATGGCGCTCATCATCAAGAGCTTTCACCAAATCCTCAAGCAAAGGAAGGGAAAAGATTACAAGTCCCGTTCCAAGAAGGTTTGCTATAAGTGTGGTAAGCCCGATCATTTTATCGCTAAATGCCCTTTGTCTAGTGATAGTGACAGGGATAACGACAAGAAGGGAAAGAGGAGAGAAAAGAAGAGGTACTACAAGAAGAAGGGCGGCGATGCCCATGTTTGCCGGGAGTAGGACTCCGACGAGAGCTCCACCGACTCCTCCGACGAGGACGCCGCCAACATCGTCGTCACCAAAGGCCTCCTCTTCCCCAACGTCGACCATAAGTGTCTCATGTCAAAGGACGACAATAAGAAGGTAAAATCAAAATCCTCCACTAAGTATGCAACCTCTAGTGATGAGGATAATTCTAGTGATGATGAGGATAACTTGCTTACCCTTTTTGCCAATCTTAACATGCAACAAAAAGAGAAACTGAATGAATTAATTAGCGCTATTCATGAAAAGGATGAACTCTTGGATAGCCAAGAGGACTTCCTAATTAAGGAAAACAAAAAGCATGTTAAAGTTAAAAATGCTTATGCTCAGGAAGTAGAAAAATGTAAAAAATTGTCTAGTGAGCTAAGTGAAAGTCGCCTAGAGGGGGGGTGGATAGGCGAAACCTGAAAATTAAATCTTTATCCCCCAACTAGATCCCTTGATTAGTGGTTAGAACAAGATATACAATTATTGGAGTATAAAAACTAAGTTCTTGCTTGTAAAGAGTATTGCTCTTAAATAATGCGGAACTGATAAATCAATGCTACTAACAAGTCTATGAGAATAAAACAAGAAGGCTTACATGAGGAGAGTAATGACACGAGTTCTTTCTTGCAATGTGTTGCTTCACTAAATGAGAATTTAACTTAAAGCAACACCAAATAAGGTTAGCAAAGAATAGTGCAAGAAAAACTTAGAGTGAGGGAAAACAAACAAATCACAAGCAATAAACACAATGGACACGGGTGATTTGTTTTACCGAGGTTCGGCCCTCGAAGGCCTAGTCCCCGTTGAGGAGTCCACTAAGGACGAGTCTTTTTCAACCCTTTCCCTCTCTCCACCGATCACTCAAGATCGGCGAGCTCTTCTTCTTCTCAAGGATCACTTAAGATCCCACAAGGATCACCACACTCTTTGGTGTCTCTTGCTTAGCTTTTACAAGCCTCCAAAACTTTGGAGGAAGTTCAATGGGAGTCAAAACTCCACATGCAAATGAACACAAAGATGTAGCACACACTATCTCTCAAGGAATCTCACAAGGCACTAGTGCTAAACTCAAGTGAGTAGCTCTCTCTTGCTTGCTTTCTCTTTTGTGGCACTTGTGTTGGTTGTAGTGGTCTAAATCTTGTGTATAGGATGGATCAATGAATATATGTGGTTGGGAGGGCTTGAGTATGTCAACTAGATGACTTGGAATGTTGCTTGGGCTCCCACACTTTGAAGTGGCCGGTTGGGGTGGTATTTATAGCCACCAACCAAATGTAGCCATTGGAGAAGGCTGTTGGCGATGGGCGCACCGAACAGTCCGGTGCGCCACCGGACAGTGTCCGGTGCGCCGCCACGTCATCCTGCCGTTAGGGATTGGAGCTGGTCGACCGTTGGAGGCTCTGTCCTCATGTGGCACCGGACAGTCCGGTGTCGCACCGGACAGTCCAGTACCCCTCTGACCGCTGCTCTGACTTCTGCCGCGGTACTGTTCATCCGTCAGAGTCGACCGTTGCGCGTAGATAGCCGTTGCTCCGCTGGTACACCGGACAGTCCGGTGGTGCACCGGACAGTCCGGTGAATTATAGTGGAGCTGCGCCTGGGAAACTCGAAGGTGAAGAGTTCGAGCTGATTCACCCTGGTGCACCGGACACTGTCCGGTGGCACACCGGACGGTCCGGTGCGCCAGACCAGGGCAGCCTTCAGTTTCCTTTTTGCTCCTTTCTTTTGAGACCAAACTTGTTCTTTTGATTGGTTTGTGTTGAACCTTTAGCACCTGTAGAATGTATAATCTTGAACAAACTAGTTAGTCCAATTATTTGTGTTGGGCAATTCAACCACCAAAATCAATTAGGGAAAGGTTTGACCCTATTTCCCTTTCAATCTCCCCCTTTTTGGTGATTGATGCCAACACAAACCAAAGCAAATATATAAGTGCATAATTGAACTAGTTTGCATAATATATGTGCAGAGATTGCTTGGAATTAAACCAATCTATTATTTAATAAGATTTGCATGAATGCATTCTTCATATTTAATGTTTTGGACCATGCTTGCACCATTTGTTTTGTTTTTGCAAACTCTTTTGGAAGATCTTTTCAAAGTCTTTTGCAAGATAGTCAAAGGTATATGAATAAGATTTTGAGAAGCATTTTCAAGATTTGAAATTTTCTCCCCCTGTTTCAAATGCTTTTCCTTTGACTTAAACAAAACTCCCCCTCAATAAATTCCCCCTCTTAGTATTCAAGAGGGTTTTAAGATACCAATTTTGAAGGTGCTACTTTCTCCCCCTTTTGAATATAATAAGATATTAATTGAAAAATTCATCATTTTAAAACCTTTTGAAAATGGGTGGTGGTGCGGTCCTTTTGCTTTGGGCTAATACTTTCTCCCCCTTTGGCATTAATCGCCAAAAACGTATACTTGAGTGAAATATAAGCCCTTTTACTTTCTCTCCCCCTTTATCAAGCAATATATGAGTGAAGATTATACCAAAATGGAGAGATGGCGGAATACCGGCAAGGAAGGATAATACCAATGGAGTTGAGTGGAAGCGATGTCTTTGCCGAATACTCCATTTCCCTTTCAATCTAAGACTTAATACATGAGATGCTCATGAAAACATATTAGTCTTAGCCTTGTCACAAATAGAGATAAGAGATATGCAGATGTACCAAAGGAAAGAGACATGATAAAAAGGATATGTCAATTAAGCTTAAACAATTCTATATAATATAGATTGCTCCCCCTAAATATGTGCTTTGAGAGGAATACAAATTTTTGGTCTTAAATGCCAAGTGCACATAATTAGGTTAGTGAGATCATGTCTATATCATAGAGAATGTGAAGTGCATTGTGTCATAGTATAAGTGTGATGCTCATGACAGTTTATGAACTTATGAAAGCATGTTATAAACATCTCAAGCATTCACCCTTAAGGATTTCAAAGAGGCTTAAGGACCATCCACCTTTGGAACAAAGACAGCTTATCCTCGTTACAAGGTTAAGCTTTAAGCTCTTTGACAATAAAATTACTTCACCCAGTTTTAACAAAGATGCAAGAATGAGTAATTGAAAAGTTAAACTTGGTATGAAGCAGGGTTAATGTATGAACATGCTTTCTCTTCCTTTTATACAAGATATGCAAAGAAAGTATGAAAAAGGAAGATTTAGGTACAAGGTAAAGTGAAATGAAGTTATTTTACCCTTTTGTACCTTCAAATAGAGGCGCTCCCTTCATTGTGCTTTGTCCTTAGTCTTAGTCACTTATGACCTATACTCAAGACAATATATGGAAATATTTTGCACAAGAGAGAGTTCTACAACTAGTGATCCTTTGTAAGTCATTGTTTAGCATATATCAAGTAGATCACAAATTGCATAAATGTAACATGATTCTCCTGTTAACTTAGTGCACATCAAGAGAGATATTGATTGAAATTGCATGAAGAACTAGGAAACATAAGTGTTAATTGAAGTTATTCAATGATCAAACAACAGATGCGATCAAAAGAACAACATAGGCATTAGATTTTCAAACAAGTTTAAAATGGGAGAATCCAGTAAATATGCTACTTTAATAATGAAAGCTACAATCCTTGATAAAGGTGACATCATTTTACCAAGTTGGATTGATATGTAGTAGCATACATCATGAGAAACTTATTCTCGTGCAAGAGACTATATAAGATTACTAGGATAAAGCAATAGTCTCAACATAATCAAGATATAGGCATAGGCTCCCCCTAGAGATATGCATCAAAGAATTTTAATGAGGTGAATAGATGCATTCATTTTAGAGTCGTGTAGGGAGAAGCATTATACATCTTGATCAAGGCTTATAAGATTTGCAATAAACAATTTATGCCTGATATTCTCACAATGAAAAAGATTTAGAATGCTCACAACCACACCATTGATGTTTTGAAGATCTCTTTATCCAAGTAGGTGTTGTTGCTCTTGATGTCTTTCTCTTTCATGTGAGTGTCCTCCTTTTGTAGTTGTTTCTTTTTTCTTCCAAACTTATTGAAAAATACTCAAAAGAATATGCATTTTTAAACATTTTTACCAAACATGTGAAATTTACTTCTTCATATTGAATTTATTAATCATTACTTAGAAGCAAGTCAATATGAGAACATATATAGCAAAGGCATGAAATAGATTCTAATGAACAAGTGCATTTTATGAAAATGAGATTGAATGCACATCTAGCCGACTTTGGTCCAATAAAGAATCTATTCTTCACATAGGTATAATTAGGGTAAACAATCATTGATGGGAACTATATTTGATTAAAAAGATGAGTTCCCATACCTTTGCTTTCACCTTTCTTCCTTTAGGTGAAGATCAACCCTTTGAGGCTTGTGGCATTAAACTTGCACTTACTTTCTTGTAGATTTTCATAAGTAGACTCAAGAGAAATGTTAATAGCAACACAAGCACTAGTTTCCCTTTTTGTAATCATTTTGATAAGGAATGAAAAGTGGATTACTAAAGCATGGAAACCTTATAATATGAACTAGATTATTCCTTGAAGTATGCTCAGTTTTAACTTATAAAACAAGCATAGTTAGTTCTTTAAAGATTATGGGAATAAATCTAATTCATAACATGGAGAGAGATAAATGTAGAAGAATCATATCCAATATAAGCAAGAAGCAAAACAACATAAATCATTGGATTGACTTTTCTTTTTTATGTTAAATTACGCATCTCCAAAGAGAAACATATTCTCTACTAGTGAGACTACATGGGTTACTTAGTTAAGAGCATTAATCTCACTATTCTAGTCGTAGAGAGAATTTCCCTTTTATAAGTGTGATAAGGATTTGAATTCTTTACATGACACCTTACTCTTTTATGAACTTGGAATATCTCTCTATATCTAGAATCATGGCAACAATAGGATAATTAGTGTAAAAACATGCCATGAGTTGCTCAATAATTTAAAACATGTAGATTGCCATAGTATAGAAATGATGAATATACAATCTACCATATGAGAGGAATTTCTTCAAAGAATGGTGACATAATTTAAAAACATTTGAAGTGCTTTCTTTTTCTATGTGACTACACAAGACGCATAAGAAATGATAACTTATGATACTTGAAAGCGTAATTGTTACCATCCTTTGGCTTTCCTCCATGTTGTAGGCCTTGACTTTTCGGCATAAGATGATTCTTTATTTCCTACAACATCAACATCTTTCCTCGAGATGATATGAGTTTAAGAGACAACAATTCAAAATAACCTTGGATCAATCTTGGATATAGATCATTAAAGATTGATAGCTTGAGTTAATAAAAATTGAATTGACTCTCTCAAGCATCCCAAAGCTTCATACCATCTCCTTTCTCCCGCAAAGCTTGTTAAGCATGTTTTGGTACCCATCGCTTGATGGGTCCATCATGGTTAGTCAACAAAGATCTAGGAACCCAAGAGTCCTTTGTGTTAGCACCCGGTAAACTCGTTACCTTTCTAACACAAGTTGCAATTCTGGGTTGCCTAGTTATATGAGAATTAATTGACAAGCTAGGAGTGGAATTGTTACCAATGGGACAATCCTTACATTGGTGTCCCTTCTTTCGGCATATGTAGCATAGGCGATCCTCAAGTCTTGAAGATTTCTTCTTTCCTTGTTTCTTTCTTGCTACATGGTTAGTGAATATTTTCTTTTCTAACACCATGCTTTTTGTTTTGAATAGGGACAAGATTTAATAAGGTGTCCCTTCTTTGAACATTTAAAACAAAGTTTATCATCCTTGTTAATAATCAAGCCATTTTTAATATTGGGACATGATCTAATCAAGTGCCCCTTTTCAAAGCATCCACTACACTTCTTATTTTTATTTGTATGAAGTGTAACTTGATTATTACCTTGGATGTTACCTTTTATGGAGGCATGGTTGAGGCTTTTGGAAGAGGTATTGATTCTCTTCTTTTGTTCCCTCCTCTTACAATCCTCAAGTCCTTGACATTTTCCTCAAGGGATTTAGTGCATGCCTCGGTTGTTCCCGTCTCAAGCTTCTTCACCATGTGATCACGGTTATCTTGAGAAGGTTGAGCAATGCACTTCCCTTTAAGTTGTGTCAAGCACATTTTTAGCCTCTCATTTTCTTCTTTGAGCTTTTGATATGTATCATCTTTTGTTCCTGCAAATTCTAGCTCAAAGGAAGATTTGCTTGTCGACGCACAACAAGCATTAGCACATGGTAATGTAGTTTCAATTTGAATACACGTGCATGAGTGAGGCTGTTGGGATTTCAAGTTTTCTATAACAACCTCATGAGCAATGTTTAATATGATATGATCATCAATAAGATTTTCATGAGAATATAGAAGCATATCATATTTATCTTGAAAAGCTAGATTTTCATCTTTTAGCTTTTCTACTTGGTCCTTAAGCAAGGTATTCCTATTTACTAATTGAGAGATACAATTTAAAGCGTTATCTTGCTCAATTGAAATAGTTTCATACCTTTGGACCAAATCAACATGAGAGCGCTTTAGCTCCTCATGTTCTTTAGTCAACTCGTCAAAGCATTGCATTTTCATGGAGAGAACATTCTCTAGTCTTTGACGAGCTTCGCTTTGCTCTCTCGCTCTTTCTAGAAGTTTGAGCATGACTGCCTTATCTTCTTGGCTTAGGCGAGCGTAGAGTTGCACGAAGCTTCTTTCTTCCTCCTCATCCTCGTTTGTGCTTCCACTATCATTTTCATTAGCCTCACAACATATGTGGGAATCGAAATGAGAAGACAAACCTCTTGGAGAGGTGGATTCATCGTTTGGTCTCCATCGTTCATTGTCTTCTTCTTCCTTGAAAGGGTTAGTATCACAAGAACTAAAGGAAGTAGACGTATCAAATGAACCATCATTTTTGGACTCATCAAATTTGCTTTTAATTCTAGTCCAAATATCATGCGCATCAGGAATATGTTCATTATAATTTGTAATGAAGGCATGATAATCTTCTTCGCTAAGAGAATTACCTAAGATGTCAAGAGCTAGATAGTTTAAGCGTATACATCTTTGATATTCCTTGGAAGCATCATAATCAGAGGGTATGATACTCTTGTCTATAATTTGTTCTAATCGTGGGTCTATAGTTCTAAAAGCATTTAGTACACTAGTAGACCATGAATCATAGTTAGAACAATAGGAAAATAATATCTCAAGAGTTACCTCCTTCCGAGTTGTGTTCTTGTTCTTTTGGGATCTTCTTTGAGCCATCACTTCGAGTTGTAAGACTCAATATGAAGTGCCTAGCTCTGATACCAATTGAAAGTCGCCTAGAGGGGGGGGGGGGGGGATAGGCGAAACCTAAAAATTAAATCTTTATCCCCCAACTAGATCCCTTGATTAGTGGTTAGAACAAGATATACAATTATTGGAGTATAAAAACTAAGTTCTTGCTTGTAAAGAGTATTGCTCTTAAATAATACGGAATTGATAAATCAATGCTACTAACAAGTCTATGAGAATAAAGCAAGAAGGCTTAGATGAGAAGAGTAATGACACGAGTTCTTTCTTGCAATGTGTTGCTTCACTAAATGAGAATTTAACTTAAAGCAACACCAAATAAGGTTAGCAAAGAATAGTGCAAGAAAAACTTAGAGTGAGGTAAAACAAACAAATCACAAGCAATAAACACAATGGACACGGGTGATTTGTTTTACCGAGGTTCGGCCCTCGAAGGCCTAGTCCCCATTGAGGAGTCCACTAAGGACGGGTCTTTTTCAACCCTTTCCCTCTCTCCACCGATCACTCAAGATCGGCGAGCTCTTCTTCTTCTCAAGGATCACTTAAGATCCCACAAGGATCACCACACTCTTTGGTGTCTCTTGCTTAGCTTTTACAAGCCTCCAAAACTTTGGAGGAAGTTCAATGGGAGTCAAAATTCCACGCGCAAATGAACACAAAGATGTAGCACACACTATCTCTCAAGGAATCTCACAAGGCACTAGTGCTAAACTCAAGTGAGTAGCTCTCTCTTGCTTGCTTTCTCTTTTGTGGCACTTGTGTTGGTTGTAGTGGTCTAAATCTTGTATATAGGATGGATCAATGAATATATGTGGTTGGGAGGGCTTGAGTATGTCAACTAGATGACTTGGAATGTTGCTTGGGCTCCCACACTTTGAAGTGGCCGGTTGGGGTGGTATTTATAGCCACCAACCAAATGTAGCCGTTGGAGAAGGCTACTCGCGATGGGCGCACCGGACAGTCCGGTGCGCCACCGGACAGTGTCCGGTGCGCCGCCACGTCATCCTGTCGTTAGGGCTTGGAGCTGGTCGACCGTTGGAGGCTCTGTCCTCATGTGGCACCGGACAGTCCGGTGTCGCACCGGATAGTCCGGTGCCCCTCTGATCGCTGCTCTGACTTCTGCCGCGGTACTGTTCATCCGTCAGAGTCGACCGTTGTGCGTAGATAGCCGTTGCTCCGCTGGTACACCGGATAGTCCGGTGGTGCACCGGACACTGTCCGGTGGCTCACCGGACAGTCCGGTGAATTATAGCGGAGCTGCGTCTGGGAAACCCGAAGGTGAAGAGTTCGAGCTGATTCACCCTGGTGCACCGGACACTGTCCGGTGGCACACCGGACGGTCCGGTGCGCCAGACCAGGGTAGCCTTCGGTTTTCTTTCTGCTCCTTTCTTTTGAGACCAAACTTGTTCTTTTGATTGGTTTGTGTTGAACCTTTGACACTTGTAGAATGTATAATCTTGAACAAACTAGTTAGTCCAATTATTTGTGTTGGGCAATTCAACCACCAAAATCAATTAGGGAAAAGTTTGACCCTATTTCCCTTTCACTAAGCACTTGCCATGATATTATTTCCAACCTTAGAAATGAAAATGCCAAACTAATTGCTAAGGTTGAGAAGTTAGATATTTGTGATGATTCGATTGTTAGTCTTAGAAATGATAATGCTAGTTTGATTACTAAGATTGACAATTTGAATGCATCACTCTCTAGCCTTAAAATTGATAATGAAAAATTAATTGCTAAAGCTAAAGAATTAGATGTTTGCAATGTTTCTATTTCCAATCTTAGAGATGAGAATGACATTTTACATGCTAAGATTGTTGAACTAAATTCTTGCAAACCCTCTACATCTACCATTGAGCATGTTACTATTTGCACTAGATGTAGATATGTTAACATTGATGTTGTTCATGATCACATTGCTATGATTAAACAACAAAATGATCATATAGCAAAATTAGATGCTAAAATTATCGAGCATGAGTTAGAAAATGAAAAATTTAAATTTGCTCGTAGTATGCTCTATAGTGGGAGACGCCCTGGCATTAAGGACGACATTGGCTTCCAACAGGGAGGCAATGTCAAACTCAATGCCCCTCCTAAAAGATTATCTAACTTTGTTAAGGGCAAGGCTCCCATGCCTCAGGATAACGAGGGTTACATTTTGTACCCTGCCGGTTATCCCGAGCACAAAATTAGGAGAATTCACTCTAGGAAGTCTCACTCTGGCTCTCATCATGCTTTTATGTATAAGAGTGAGATATCTAGTTCTAGACAATCAACCCGTGCTAAATTGCCTAAGAAGAAAACTCCTATTGCATCAGATGATCATAACATTTCATTTAAAACTTTTGATGCTTCCTATGTTTTAACTAACAAATCAGGCAAATTAGTTGCCAAATATGTTGGGGGCAAACACAAGGGGTCAAAGACTTGTGTTTGGGTACCCAAGGTGCTTGTTTCTAATGTGAAAGGACCCAATACCGTTTGGGTACCTAAGAACAAGGCCTAAACTTGTTTTGTAGGTTTATGCATCCGGAGGCTCAAGTTGGATCATCGATAGCGGGTGCACAAACCACATGACAGGGGAGAAAAGGATGTTCTCCTCCTATGAGAAAAACCAAGATCCCCAACGAGCTATCACATTCGGGGATGGAAATCAAGGTTTGGTCAAAGGACTTGGTAAAATTGCTATATCACCTGACCATTCTATTTCCAATGTTTTCTTGTAGATTCTTTAGATTACAATTTGCTTTCCGTTTCTCAATTATGTAAAATAGGCTACAACTGTCTTTTTACGGATATAGGTGTTACTGTCTTTAGAAGAAGTGATGATTCAGTAGCATTTAAGGGAGTGTTAGAGGGTCAGCTATACTTAGTTGATTTTAATAGAGCTGAACTCGACACTTGCTTAATTGCTAAGACTAACATGGGTTGGCTCTGGCACCGCCGACTAGCCTATGTTGGGATGAAGAATCTTCATAAGCTTCTAAAGGGAGAGCACATTTTGGGACTAACCAATGTTCATTTTGAGAAAGACAGGGTTTGTAGCGCATGTCAAGCAGGGAAGCAAACTGGCGCTCATCATCCACATAAGAACATCATGACAATCGACAGACCACTTGAGCTACTCCACATGGATTTGTTCGGCCCGATCGCTTACATGAGCATCGACGGGAGTAAGTATTGTCTTGTAATTGTGGATGACTATTCTCGCTTCACTTGGGTGTTCTTTTTGCAGGAAAAATCTCAAACCCAAGAGACATTAAAAGGATTCTTGAGACGGGCTCAAAATGAGTTCGACTTAAGGATCAAAAAGATTAGAAGCGACAACGGGACGGAGTTCAAGAACTCACAAATTGAAAGCTTTCTTGAGGAGGAGGGCATCAAGCATGAGTTCTCTTCTCCCTACACACCACAACAAAATGGTGTAGTGGAGAGGAAGAATAGAACTCTATTGGACATGGCAAGAACCATGCTTGATGAGTACAATACTTCGGATCGGTTTTGGGCCGAGGCGGTCAACACCGCTTGCTACGCCATCAACCGGTTATATCTTCACCGGATCCTTAAGAAGACATCGTATGAACTCCTCACCGGTAAAAAGCCCAATGTTTCATATTTTAGAGTCTTTGGAAGCAAATGCTTTATTCTTGTCAAAAGAGGTAGAAAATCTAAATTTGCTCTTAAGGCTGTAGAAGGCTTTTTACTTGGTTATGATTCAAACACAAGGGCATATAGAGTCTTTAACAAGTCCACTGGACTAGTTGAAGTTTCTTGTGACATTGTGTTTGATGAGACTAACGACTCTCAAATAGAGCAAGTTGATCTTGATGAGCTAGATGATGAAGAGGCTCCGTGCGTCGCACTAAGGAACATGTCCATTGGGGATGTGTGTCCTAAGGAATCCGAAAAGCCTTCACAAGCACAAGATCAACCATCTTCCTCCATGCAAGCATCTCCACCAACTCAAGATGAGGATCAAGCTCAAGATGATGATGATGAAGATCAAGAGGAGCCACCTCAAGAGGAGGACAATAATCAAGGGGGAGATGCTAATGATCAAGACAAGGAAGATGATGAGGGTCCAAGACCGCCACACCCAAGAGTCCACCAAGCAATACAACGAGATCACCCCGTGAACTCCATCCTCGGTGATATTTATAAGGGGGTAACCACTCGATCTCGTATTGCTCATTTTTGTGAATATTACTCGTTTGTTTCCTCTATTGAGCCACACAGAGTAGAGGAAGCACTTCAAGATTCGGATTGGGTGTTGGCGATGCAAGAGGAGCTCAACAACTTCACAAGGAATGAGGTATGGCATTTAGTTCCACGTCCTAACCAAAATGTTGTAGGAACCAAGTGGGTCTTCCGCAACAAGCAAGATGAGCATGGTGTGGTGATAAGGAACAAAGCCCGACTTGTGGCCAAGGGGTATTCACAGGTCGAAGGTTTGGATTTCGGTGAAACCTATGCACCCGTAGCTAGGCTTGAGTCAATTCACATTTTACTTGCCTATGCTACTTACCATGGCTTCAAGCTTTATCAAATGGACGTGAAGAGTGTCTTCCTCAATGGACCGATCAAGGAGGAGGTCTATGTTGAGCAACCTCCTGGCTTTGAAGATAGTGAGTACCCTAACCATGTTTATAAACTCTCTAAGGCGCTTTATGGGCTTAAGCAAGCCCTAAGAGCATGGTATGAATGCCTAAGAGATTTCCTTATCACTAATGGCTTCAAAGTCGGAAAAGCCGATCCTACTCTCTTTACTAAAACACTTGCAAATGATTTGTTTGTATGCCAAATTTATGTTGATGATATCATATTTGGGTCTACTAACGAATCTACATGTGAAGAGTTTAGTAGGATCATGACTCGAAAATTCGAGATGTCAATAATGGGGTAGTTAAAGTATTTCTTAGGATTTCAAGTGAAGCAACTCCAAGAGGGCACCTTCATTAGCCAAGCGAAGTACATTCAAGACATACTCACAAAGTTTGGGATGAAGGATGCCAAGTCCATCAAGACACCTATGGGAACTAATCTGGGAGCTGCTCCGCTATAATTCACCGGATTGTCCGGTGTAGCACCGGACTGTCCAGTGCGCTAGCGGAGTAACGGCTACACAGCGCCAACGGTCGTCTGCAAGAACAATAAATGTGCTACAGTGCGCGCCTGCGCGCGCAGAAGTCAGGACAGGCGCCAGAAGGCGCAACAGACAGTGAACAGTGACTGTCCGGTGCACCACCGGACTGTCCGGTGGCCCAGCTGTCAGAAGCTCTGTAGGGTCGAGATGGCGGACTAGAGGGGGGGTGAATAGTCCTTTCTAAAACTAATTACAATGGCTAACACAAATAAATACGGAATTAAAACTATTTTGGTTTAGCCAAGACTACACTCCTCTAACTATTACAAACACCTGACAAAAGATTCTAATTGAAACAACTAAGGTGCCAAGATAGTGAAAGAGCTCTCCCATACAAATCTAGTTAGCAACGACATATAAATTATGCAAATGTAATTTTAAGCATAACGATAGCTCCTAAACATACTAGTAAGCAAAGAGCACAAAGCACAAGCACTACTAGAGAGAAACAACTACTTAGCTACACAAGCTAAGTAAAACAGATTAGCTACACAAGCTAACAACAAGTGAGCAACTATTTTATTATAGGTATGACTAGATATACAAGAGCATACACGAGCAACAAATACTCACTAGCATAAGTATATGAACAAGTAAGTACAAGCTAGTGAGGAAAGTTGCAAACCAATGGGAAGATGATGACACGTGGCACAATGATTTTTTTCCCGTGGTGTCGATGACTTGCCGGTCACCCCTAGTCCACGTTGAGGTAGATTCAAAGCTCCCAACCGCTCCTCTATCAAGTCTCCACTTGATCTCTTGAGCCGGATTGGTCAATGAACCCTCAAACCTCGATTCCACTAGAGTTGCTTTTCACCGCTCCGGCGAGGCAAGCACAACACCTCACACAATCACCACCGCGGCCTCTTCACAATCTCCTTTGAAGAGCTCACGGGGAACCACCACCAAGCCGTCTAGGAGGCGGCAACCTCCAAGAGTAACAAGCCAACGACCTCACTTGATGATCTCCCTAGTGCCTCAAAGATCAACAACTTGATGCAATGCACTAGATGGCTCTCAATCTCACTAGAATGCAATCCCAACCAATATGAGTGAGAGAGAGGGAGAGGAAAGGCTCCAATATGCTCACAAGTGTTCCAAATGGCCTCCTACACGCTTTCAACCCGGGCAACACAAGGATATATAGCCCCCTCTCCAAAACTAGTCGTTATGGGTCAATTGCCCCTTTTCTGCGCACATGCGGACGGTCTGCGATACAAGCCCGGACTGTCTGCACAAGAATCCCAACGGCTATAAACGGTTATAAAAATGTCAGAGCATTCAAAAATGACTTGCGGACGGTCTGCCCCTCAAGGACGGACGGTCCGCGATACATAAAACTGAGCCAAAACAAAGTTTTGCTGACTCTGCGCATTTGCTGAAATTTGTACTGCGGACGGTCCGCACCTGGACCCCGGACGGCCCGCAATACAAAATCTTTGTACTGTGGACGGTCCGCACCTGGACCCTGGACGGTCCGCAATACAAAATATTTGTACTGTGGACGGTCCGCACTCAGGCCCCGGATGGTCCGCAGTTCAAAAAATAAAACCAACACAGAACTACTCGAGTTCTGTCCAAACACCAATCCTTCGACTACGGACGGTCTGCCACGTGGGACCAGACGGTCCGCAGTACAAAAACTTCACGAAACACAGAAACTCCGTGTTTCTGCCCATTACCTCAAGTTAGACCTGCGGACAGTCCGCCATGCTGGTCCGGACGGTCCGCGGTACCTCAATTCAGCCCACATTCAAGAAATCGCTTTTGAATAAGTTTTATTACACGAACCAAAGCGTTGTTAGCCCTCATGCAAATGCACCAACTATATGAGCAATGAGGCACTAAAGACATGTCAAGTAAGATAATTGACCCCTCTTGATAGTACGGCTATCTAGCCTACTAACCCGGTCAATTATCAACCTCTAAGCACCTTTTGACCGGTAAAACAAAAACCTATTGTTATACCTTTGCCTTGAGCATTCAATTCCATCTCCTTAAATGATGAACAATGGGCATCCATAAGTGTAGCCAACCATGATACCTTTTACCATTTGTCCATAGCATGAAGTTCCTCCTCCACCATCATCAAGCCACTTGATCAATATCCCAGATCAACACATGGCTTGATAATTCTATAATGATATGATCCACTCCATGTTATCACATAGCCTTCTTGGTTCATCAATCTCAACATAGCTTGCTCTTCACCGTTGCTTTATGTCCATCGGTGCTAAGTCCTTGCTCTTGCTTCACCGCCACGCGGTCCCTCACACATGAGCCTTTGACTTGCCCTTCACACTAGCCACTCGGTCCATCGAAACCAAAGCATATCTCTTGATCTTCTCCATATAGCCACATGACACCATGTCATGTCTTCATATGCAATGAGCTCCTTTATCACACTAGTTGAGCATCTCAATATCACCATGCCACATCACCACCATGGCTAAAATAACTCACACTAGTGTACCTGTGGACTAATCACCTGTGTATCTCAACATAAACACTTATTAGTCCATATAAGTTGTCAATCAATTACCAAAACCAAACAGGGTCTCACAATCTCCCCCTTTTTGGTAATTGATGACAACTCTACAAAGATTTGTCGTTTTTGTTCTTTTCCAAGCTAGCTTTTCACACAAGTGTAAATTGCTAGTTTGGCAAAGTTCTTATGTTCCTTATCCAACTTTAAGCTCATTTGTTAAGATTTGGATAAGCACCATAAAAATGGTTTGGTAGTGATATCCTCACCTACATGTGTGCTTGGATGGTTTGGTTTCAAGCTTACACACATGCAAAGATATGAAAATTGAGGGGACATTATCACTACCACATGATGCTAAAGTATACAAAATAGAAATGTACCTTTGTAGCGTGTTTACTACTTTTCATTTCATCCTTAGCATCATCTTGCTAGAAACAAGTGAAACTAGATACCACATGAGATCATAATAAATAGGATTCTAGTTACTCCTTTCACACTAATACTAGTCTTATAAATATCACTAAATCAATCATCATCCAAGTCTTAGTTCTAGCAAACACTTACACACAAGTATGTAGGAATATAAGACAAATGTGATGCAAGCAAGAAATGTAGTGCAAACAAATGCATCAAACATATATTCACGAGCTTGCTCCCCCTACTTGTGTGCATCTCTTGTTCAATAAAATATCATACCATTATACTTTGCTCTTGATCCATTTGTATTCATTCTAACTCAATTGACCAAAAGCTCCCCCTGAGTTCATGTCCAATTTTCTCTTGTGTATATTTCCGTATCTTTGTTCTAACTTGTACATTTACATATCTTTGTTCCAACCTCTCCCCCTTTGTCATTAATTACCATAAAAAGGGTTGTTCTAAGGCTCTGGGAAAATGTACTTGTGAATATTATATCAACTTGAAAGTACTCAATAAGTTTTTGATGGACACCATATGCATGATAAAAATCCTTGACATCACTTGCATGAACTTATTTTAGGAGAGAGTTGATCTCTTGAGTTGATGATCACTTAAGGTTGTGGATCACTTGAAGTCTTGTACCACTCAAAGGATATCAATTGTATGATTGATCTAGAAACCACTTAGTGAATACCAATTGAAGGAATAATATTGGCCTGGACATTTCTCTGTAGATATTGATGCCACTTGAAGGTTTTGATATTCATTTGCATTGGTATCTTCTTCATAAGTCATCCTCATGAGCAGCTCAATATGTGACTTAACCAAATAGATTTGCTTAAGCTTCCAAGTTCGGGTTGAACCCTCTTTAAGCTTCTTCACACGCATTAAGCGGTTATCTTATCGAGGTTGTTCTTGTAGCTTGTTGCAATCCAAAATAAATTAAGTACATGAGTTCACTTTGCTCATGAACAAACTCATATGCTACCACTAGTTTCAATCAACGAAAATAACCAATAGTGGTAGAACATGAATTTAAATATTTCATTTAATATGCATGATACTATTAAGTATGTACTATATGCACTAACCACATACTAGTAGGGGATGATATGATCATGCACATCACAATGATACCTTTGCTATGTTGGAGTAGAGGATAGTCAAGATTCTTTTGATTAGCTCTCCAATAGCAATGTGAAGTCCAATTGAATAGCTTGGTGAAGACCAATTATCAATAAGAAATCCATTCTTCACCAGTATGAAGTCGAGAACCCATTTAAGATCAAGTGCACAATTTGAATGTTGTAGTTCACATGCATTTGTTCCTTCAATACCACTTGTATGTGAGAGAATTATGAATTTGCACGGAATATAGGAATATCACTTGTAAGGATGATACCACTTGTGGAGATATTGGTCCAGAAAATTCCTTTGTTTATGCAAGACTGCTACTCACGGACGGTCCGCAGTGGGAGCTCGGACTGTCCGTGGCCTGATCTCTCGGACTGTTTGTGGCCTAGGACCGGACGGTCCGAGACCTGGAACTTGCATTCCATTGAGCTGACTGTTAACTTCTCAATAGTTGAATTTTAAAATAGGATCATTGAACTTTATGACTGCACCAAGCATTAGTATTCAATCATATATAAATAATTTGCATGAATGTACATGATTTGAGTATAAGTGATCATGAATTGATGTCAAACCAAAAATACTTGGAAAATACTCAAAATCAATCCATGTTTGAAATATCAATCATATTTGCTTGATTTGCCTTTGAATGTGTTGCTTGCTCTCTTTCTCGGTCAATCTTTTGATTGCTCCAATTAAGTACCACTTTGCCTTTAGCAATCCTTTTCTTACTTTTTGGTGAGGAGTAACCAATTTGAACATATGGAATCTCTTTTCACTGAACTTCATGAACAAGCTCAAAAGAGATGTCGTTAGTAATACAAGCACCAAATTCTCTTTTATAACACTTTGAATATATAAAGTAGGCAGATACTTAAACAAGGAAACCTTATTATATGAACTAAAATTCTCTTAATCTTCAATGCTTAATTTTAACAAATTAAACATGCATGATAAATTGATTAAGTTCAAAGGCTAATTTTAAATCATATCATGGTGAGTATTTAATGTAGAAGAAATAAATCCATATGTACAAGAGAGAATACATCACATAGTTTTGGATTGCTCTTCTTTATACGTTTAATTGCATAGTCCATTGAGAAACTCATTCTCATGCTGTGAAACTACATAGATCACTTAGGTAAAAACATTAGTTTCACAACTCTAGTCATATAGAGAATTCCCTTTTTGATAAGTGCTTTAAGAATTTGAATTTCTTACTTAGCACCTTATTCATTCACGAACACAAGGTTTTTCTCCTTTATGTCTAGATCATGGCAATAATAGAGTAATCAAATTGAAATATGTCAAGAAATACTTACAACCAATTTAAGTATTTGGATTGCCATATGTAAGAAAGAAGATTATGTAATCTGTTATATGATAACCTCAATTTTGATCATCTTTGGTCTTCAACTTGGAGTACCAAGATAAGTGCCAAAATATTTCTCAACAAATATCCTTGTATCCCTTCACTTTCCATGATTATAGATCAATTCAAAACCAAACTCTGGTCTCTCAAACAACTTATGTGATTTATCCTATACGAGAGCCTTCCAATCAAAATGACTTTCAATATTTTAAATACTTGTCACTTATGACAGATTCTGTATACTCCAAAGAAACATCCATAAATTTTGATGTACAGATCCTATGACCACGAAAATTGGTGGAGATGTGCTTTAATAAGTCTGCTATCAGCTGTAAAAAGTTGAGACTCATTTGACTTCATATGTGCTGCCAGCCACAACATCTCTCACAATAGGTACATGCTGAAAACTGCTGTGTTTGTTTTGACAAGATTGACTTAATCAAGAAGTTTCACTTATCCAATGATTATGAAATTTGCACAGACTTTGCTATCATATGCATAGAGCAAGTAAACTGAATTTCAAGCCAATCCAAATAGATTTGATCACTCAAACATGGCTATGAGCACAGCCTTGTCAGATTTTCAATATTGGCCAGATTTCAGTATATTGAGTTATTCTTCTTCAAGTTGAATCAAATTTGAATGAACTACTTTCAAAAGACAAATATCCATTCAAACCACTTACTAAATGAAGTCTCTTGAATTTATTCAACATAAATCAATCCAAACTTGATTATTTAGCAAGTTGTCCATTCAATCATCTTACAGCAAGCAACATATGCATATATATCCAATTCAATCAACTCATATGCATTCAAATCAATTTGATCAACAAATATTATACTTTATATACCTCATGATCATCCAATAGCAAGTTTGAACTTAACTTATTTACAATCCATTCATAATTTAACCAACTTGAATAAAGCACTTGTATTTGGTAGAATTTGGACTTCACTTATTATTGACTTGGCATTGGGATAGAATTTTATTAGTCTTCAACACTTAATTCAACATGATGATTAAATGAATATTATCGAATCAAGCCTTCAATGCCCAAGGTACCTGTTCATGATCATCCACGTTTTGATGGTACCCAAACTAAGTTGGGTCCTCTTAAGTTAGGAGCAACATACTTAGGCATTGCCTTAGTATGAATAGCGGGATGTTTTGCAATTGCAACAAATGAGGTGCCATTGCCATCCTTTCTAAGCATAATATTCTTATGAGTTAAAATAGGCTTCGAATTGTTACCTAAGGGACATGAATTTGCCATGTGTCCCCTTTCCCGACATGTGTAGCAAGTTCTCTTTGTTTGAGCCTTCTCTTTCTTTCTCAAATTTTGCTTCACATTGCCTTGCCTCTTCTCAATTGCTTGAGCCTTCTTCTCAAGATTGTTGGGACACCTTGAGGCAAGGTGACCCATATCATCACACATGTAACACTTGATTTGAGCCAAATCATCCTTCTTCTTTTGATTTGTGCTCATCATGTAATCTTGATTATATATTGAATGCCTTCTTCTTTCTCTTCTTGTTTTCTTTTTCTTCCCCACATCACCATTATATTCATGGTTAATCCTGATTTTCTTTTGGGGATTCTTCTTTTGCTCAACTCGTGGCTTTGATTGAGGCTTCACTTGTGGCTTCACTAATTTCTTGGTTGGGCACATTGAGGTGAGGTGACCCCAAGTGTGGCACTTGAAGCACATGTCATGCTTTAGCCTCCTTTCTTCCTTCTTCAACTTGATCTTCCTTTTATTGGGGCATGCCTTTGCAAGATGACCCATCTCATGGCATTTATAGCACATGAAGTGAGATATCTTATTTCCTTTTACTTTGAATTGCCTGCCTTTGATATTGCTCTTGTTGAAACCAATGCCACTCTTGTCATCATATCTTCTTTGATTTTTCATTATAAGATCATGAGTGACTTTTGATTTATGCCACCTCTCAAACATGTTGCTTAAATTCTTCACTTTGTTTTTGAGCTTATTATTTTCCTTCAAAAGGTTAGTCTCACAAGACAAGGAAGAATAATAATAATCTATAGTTGAAGAACATGGCATAGCTAATAAATCATCACAATAGGTGGGTACATGCTTCTTGTCTTCATCACATGGATTAGCAACATTTTTCAATTGATCATATAATTCATGGGATGAATTCTCACTAGTTTTATTTTCTTTACTAGAAATTTCGTTAGTGAGAAAAGCATGCTCTTGTATCAAATTTTCATGAGCAACACTAAGTTCCTCATAACTCAATTTTAGCTCCTCATGTGAACAAGTAATAACATAAAGTAGATGTTTTTGTTGTTCACATGAATACTTTAGAAATGAGTTTTCACTTTCCAAATTTCTTGTTTTATCTTTCTCATTTTCTAAATCAATGTTCATGCTAGCAAGTCTATCAACAAGCTCATCATATGAATATGAATGATTAGTCACATTAGCATTATATACCTTCGTATTACCTTGTGACATGAAGCAATGTGGTGTAATGGATGGGCTTGTAGTAGCGATATCATCGTCCGAGCATGAACAATCACCATAATCATCAAGTATGCTTGAGATAGAACAATCATTTGCATCACTTGAGTTTGAGCCAGCACAATCATGATTATCAAGTGAACTTGTGGTATGTCTTTCATCATTATCACTTGACCATGAGGTGGAGCAATCTTCCACAACCACCGTGTTGAGGATGTGCTCCACATCCTCGCTAGAGATCCTCCCATATACGCCATCAAGATATGTCCAAATATCATGGACGGTCTCCATATACATAATTTCCTTAAACACCTTATCACTTATCCATTGATATAAAATGTTAGTAGCTTGGTGTTCAAGATGTAAGCATTTCTCTTTTTCTTGGGTGAGATATTTTGTGTTCTCATCAAAGGGTTTATAAAAGCCTACACTTATGATCCACCACAATTTTGCATCAATTGTATGAAAATAATGACTCATGCAAGTTTTCCACTGTGCAAAATGTGTGCCATCAAAAATATGTGGTTCACAAGTAACCTCTAGCCCTTTAGTCGCCATCCAGCTTACTCTCGGGTCGGTTAAGACCACCAAATGAGAGAACCAGGCTTTGATACCACTTGTAGGGTCGAGATGGCGGACTAGAGGGGGGGGGTGAATAGTCCTTTCTAAAACTAATTACAATGGCTAACACAAATAAATACGGAATTAAAACTATTTTGGTTTAGCCAAGACTACACTCCTCTAACTATTACAAACACCTGACAAAAGATTCTAATTGAAACAACTAGGGTGCCAAGATAGTGAAAGAGCTCTCCCATACAAATCTAGTTAGCAACGACATATAAATTATGCAAATGTAATTTTAAGCATAACGATAGCTCCTAAACATACTAGTAAGCAAAGAGCACAAAGCACAAGCACTACTAGAGAGAAACAACTACTTAGCTACACAAGATAAGTAAAACAAATTAGCTACACAAGCTAACAACAAGTGAGCAACTATTTTATTATAGGTATGACTAGATATACAAGAGCATACACGAGCAACAAATACTCACTAGCATAAGTATATGAACAAGTAAGTACAAGCTAGTGAGGAAAGTTGCAAACCAACGGGAAGATGATGACACGTGGCACAATGATTTTTTTCCCGTGGTGTCGATGACTTGCCGGTCACCCCTAGTCCACGTTGAGGTAGATTCAAAGCTCCCAACCGCTCCTCTATCAAGTCTCCACTTGATCTCTTGAGCCGGATTGGTCAATGAACCCTCAAACCTCGATTCCACTAGAGTTGCTTTTCACCGCTCCGGCGAGGCAAGCACAACACCTCACACAATCACCACCGCGGCCTCTTCACAATCTCCTTTGAAGAGCTCACGGGGAACCACCACCAAGTCGTCTAGGAGGCGGCAACCTCCAAGAGTAACAAGCCAACGACCTCACTTGATGATCTCCCTAGTGCCTCAAAGATCAACAACTTGATGCAATGCACTAGATGGCTCTCAATCTCACTAGAATGCAATCCCAACCAATATGAGTGAGAGAGAGGGAGAGGAAAGGCTCCAATATGCTCACAAGTGTTCCAAATGGCCTCCTACACGCTTTCAACCCGGGCAACACAAGGATATATAGCCCCCTCTCCAAAACTAGCCGTTATGGGTCAATTGCCCCTTTTCTGCGCACATGCGGACGGTCTGCAATACAAGCCCGGACTGTCCGCACAAGAATCCCAACGGCTATAAACGGTTATAAAAATGTCAGAGCATTCAAAAATGACTTGCGGACGGTCTGCCCCTCAAGGACGGACGGTCCGCGATACATAAAATTGAGCCAAAACAAAGTTTTGCTGACTCTGCGCATTTGCTGAAATTTGTACTGCGGACGGTCCGCACCTGGACCCCGGACGGCCCGCAATACAAAATCTTTGTACTGTGGACGGTCCGCACCTGGACCCTGGACGGTCCGCAATACAAAATATTTGTACTGTGGACGGTCCGCACTCAGGCCCCGGACGGTCCGCAGTTCAAAAAATAAAACCAACACAGAACTACTCGAGTTCTGTCCAAACACCAATCCTTCAACTACGGACGGTCTGCCACCTGGGACCAGACGGTCCGCAGTACAAAAACTTCACGAAACACAGAAACTTCGTGTTTCTGCCCATTACCTCAAGTTAGACCTGCGGATAGTCCGCCATGCTGGCCCGGACGGTCCGCGGTACCTCAATTCAGCCCACGTTCAAGAAATTGCTTTTGAATAAGTTTTATTACAAGAACAAAAGCGTTGTTAGCCCTCATGCAAATGCACCAACTATATGAGCAATGAGGCACTAAAGACATGTCAAGTAAGATAATTGACCCCTCTTGATAGTACGACTATCTAGCCTACTAACCCGGTCAATTATCAACATCTAAGCACCTTTTGACCGGTAAAACAAAAACCTATTGTTATACCTTTGCCTTGAGCATTCAATTCCATCTCCTTAAATGATGAACAATGGGCATCCATAAGTGTAGCCAACCATGATACCTTTTACCATTTGTCCATAGCATGAAGTTCCTCCTCCACCATCATCAAGCCACTTGATCAATATCCCAGATCAATACATGGCTTGATAATTCTATAATGATATGATCCACTCCATGTTATCACATAGCCTTCTTGGTTCATCAATCTCAACATAGCTTGCTCTTCACCGTTGCTTTATGTCCATCGGTGCTAAGTCCTTGCTCTTGCTTCACCGCCACATGGTCCCTCACACATGAGCCTTTGACTTGCCCTTCACACTAGCCACTCGGTCCATCGAAACCAAGCCATATCTCTTGATCTTCTCCATATAGCCACATGACACCATGTCATGTCTTCATATGCAATGAGCTCCTTTATCACACTAGTTGAGCATCTCAATATCACCAAGCCACATCACCACCATGGCTAAAATAACTCACACTAGTGTACCTGTGGACTAATCACCTGTGTATCTCAACATAAACACTTATTAGTCCATATAAGTTGTCAATCAATTACCAAAACCAAACAGGGTCTCACAAGCTCCAATGGTCAGAACCCAACGACCGGGTGACGTGGCTGGCGCACCGGACAGTGTCCGGTGGCGCACCGGACTGTCCGGTGCGCCATGCGACATCAGCCTCCACCAACGGCTCCTTTGGTGGTTGGGCTATAAATATCCCCAACCACCCACCATTCATGGCATCCAAGTTTTCAGCCTTCACACCTCATACAAGAGCTATAGAATTCAATACAAGACACAACCAAAGAGATCAAATCCTCTCCTAAGTCCAAAGACAATTCCAATCAAATAGTGACTAATGAGAGAGAGATACTTGTGTTCATTTGAGCTCTTGTGCTTGGATTGCTTTTCTTCTTCATTCTTTCTTGTGTTCAACTCAATTGTAACCAAGGCAAGAGACACCAATTGTGTGGTGGTCCTTGTTGAAACGGAAATGTGCCCTTGGGCCATTTCTAAGTATTTTGGTGATTGAGTGCCAACGCAAGTACTTTTGTGTTGATCTATGCAATGGGGTGGACAAAGTGCAAATCATGTCAAAAGGTATGTTTCTCAGACTTAGTACATTGTTTTAGAGACTAATGTATTGTGTCCACACGATTGAATCCAACGGCCCATATTAAATCATACCTCTTCGACCGTGGCGTTTTGCTAAAGAACCCTTGAGTAAAACAGAATTTTGCCCGCCATCCACCTGTGGTTGTTCTCTGTGCCTAGAAATATTTACCCCGAGACCCCTGTGCTTCACAGAAATTGAGGCCCAGTCCAGAACCTTATTAAACCAGAGAAAATAATTTATAAATGGGTTTTTAATAGGAAAATAATTGCTAGAACTTCAATAATTCATAGAAAATGCATATGAACTCCAAATTACTTCATTTCAGTTCCTAAAATTTTGTAATTTTATTCTCTAACACTTAGTGTCTCTGTTTTATCATGACAACAACAAGAAAATTAATCCCACACTTAATCCTATTTTAAACACATAAAACCTTTGAAAATTCATAACTTAAATTCTATAACTCCAAAAATTATGATTCCTGTTCCTAGATTTTTATTTTATTGTGTACATTATTACTGTGTATTTTGTATATATGTTTGGTGTAATGTTAATTTCTATATATGCATTGTGCTTGTTTGTATTGTGACGAGTAGAAGAGCCCGTGACCGAGGATCCTGGTGAGCAGCAGATCGAAGTAGCTGAGCAGGAGCTCATTGAAGGCAAGTTGTGCCCTTGATCACTTCTTTTTACCCACTCATGTTCTAATTAATCATAATGATCTGCATAGGTTAATTTTGATGGGACCAATAGGTTACCCTAGATTGTTTATCTCATTACCTTGTTTACCCCTGAATCACTTGGGTAGTTTGCTATTGCTTTACATGGATTTGGGATAATTATTTATCATATCTATGTTCCAGTTATTTTGTTATTCTATTTATGTTCATGTCAAGATCATTAATGTTAATTGGAACATAGAGCTTAACTTGAGAAACACGTGCCACCACAAGGGTTTATGGACACCCTTGGCTGATTAATTAGGAAAGCTAGTGGAGGACTACCTTACCCGAAAGGGGCAAGGGCAGTAGGGGAGTGGTCAGTGTAGGGAGGTCCTTGGTTGATTTTGCTGCGATGGCGGTCAGGCAAGAACCCTGCATTGGAGCTTCCTATAAACTGTAGCGGGTTTTCTGAAGCTAGTGGAACTTTGTAAAGGCCTCGTAGTGTTACCCTGCCTCGCCTCCTCGGTAGAGGTGTATGGGAAGTCGTGATCCCTTGGCAGATGGGTAACATGACTTGTGGGTAAAGGGTACCACCTCTGCAGAGTGTAAAACTGGTATACTAGCCGAGCTCACGGTCATGAGCAGCTCAGGACTCTCTGATGATAAATTATGGAACTTAAACTCAATTTGTCATATGCATTGCATCGCAGGTGATGTTGTTACTTTTGTTCTACTACTTAATTGAGTTGGTATTTACTTATACTTAGCAACTGCTAATAAAATTTTGACCCACTTTAAAAGCAATGCTCATCTCTAACCATCCTCTTTGGTAAGCCTTACACTTCACGTGAGCTCCCACCTTTGGCGAGTTCATGCACATTATTCCCCACAACTTGTTGAGCGATGAACGTATGTGAGCTCACTCTTGCTGTCTCACACCCCCCACAGGTCAAGAACAGGTACCACAAGATGAGGCGCATGGAGGATGCTGCAATGTGTTCGTGAGAGGTCTAGGCCATCGTCTCCCAGTCAACTTTGGGTTGCTGGACCGTTGTCTCCTTATAATGTAATTATTTATTCTGTATAGAATTCCTGTTAAGTAGTAAAGATGTGACATTCAATCCTGTGCCATGATTCATCATATGTGTGAGACTTGGTCCCAGCACACCTGGTGATTATGTTCGTGCCCGGGTCTTGGTGCCCCGAAACCTGGGTGTGACATTCACCCCCCCCTCTAGGTGCTCTCAATTGGTATCGGAGCCGTTCTCTTCACAAAGGGACTAATCGCCCGAAGAGATGGATCCTAAGGGGAAGGGAATCGTGATCAACGATAAGGAGAAGGAGTCCTTCGTCAACGAGTCGAAGGATGACAAGCCTACCGACTCGGGCTCGGGCCACAAACACAAAGATGGGAAGAAGAAGAAGACAAGGCGCATCAAGGAGATCGTCTACTACGACGACAACGATGAATCCACTTCTTCCCAAAAGGACAACGACAACAAAGACTACGAGAGAAGGAAACCGGATAATTCGAACTTTTCTTTTGACTACTCTCGTATTCCGCAAAGTACAAATGCTCATTTGCTCTCCATTCCACTTGGCAAACCTCCTCACTTTGATGCAGAGGACTATGGATTTTGGAGCCACAAAATGCGTAGTCACCTGTTCTCTCTCCATCCAAGCATATGGGAGATTGTGGAAAGTGGAATGAAATTTGATAGCTCGGATAGTCCTATGTTTATCAATGAACAGATTCATAGAAATGCACAAGCTACTACTATGTTGCTAGCCTCTTTGTGCAGGGACGAGTACCATAAGGTGAGCGGCTTGGACAATGCCAAGCAGATCTGGGACACCCTCAAGATCTCTCATGAGGGGAATGACGTCACCTTACTCACCAAAATAGAGTTGGTGGAGGGCGAGCTTGGAAGATTTGCAGTGATAAGGGGCGAGGAGCCAACCCAAACATACAACCGGCTCAAGACCCTTATCAACAAAATAAGGAGCTACGGAAGCACGCGATGGATGGATCACGACGTCGTCCGCCTAATGCTAAGGTCCTTTACTGTTCTTGATCCTCATCTTGTGAACAATATCCGTGAGAATCCTAGGTACACCAAGATGACGCCCGAGGAGATACTTGAAAAGTTCGTAAGCGGGCGGATGATGATCAAGGAGGCTAGATACGTGGATGATGCATTAAATGGCCCAATCCAAGAGCCTCAAACTATCGCTCTCAAAGCAACGAGAAGCAAGGAGGCGCTACCGAGCAAGGTGGCGCAAATTGAGGCGGTCGAGCTTAATGGTGAAGAAATGGCCCTCATCATCAAGCGCTTCAAGACGGCGCTAAGGGGTCACAAGGAGCATCCCAACAAGACTAAGACGAAGGGGAAGCGCTAATGTTCAAATGTGGTAAGATTGGTCACTTTATCGCTAATTGTCTTGATAATGATAGTGACCAGGAAAAGAAGAGTGGAAATGGGAAAAGAAGAAAAATTACAAGAAGGCAAAGGGCGAGGCACATATTGGAAAGAGTGGGATTCGGATTGCTCCACGTCCGACTCCGACAACGAAGGACTCGCCGCCACTGCCTTCAACAAGTCATTCCTCTTTCCCAACGAACATCACACATGTCTCATGGCTAAGGAGAAAAAAAGTAAGTACTCGAAACTCTACTTATGCTTCTTCTAGTGAGGATGAGTCTAGTGATGATGATGAAATAGACTATTTATGCTTATTTAAGGGCTTAGATAGATCTAAGATTGACAAGATTAATGAATTGATTGATGCTTTAAATGATAAGAATAGGCTACTAGAAAAGCAAGAGGATCTTTTGTATGAAGAACATGATAAGTTTGTAGAGGCTCAAAAATCCCTTGCATTAGAAATTAAGAGGAATGAAATGCTTGCTTGTGAGTTGTCTACATGCCATGATTCTATTTCTAACTTAAAGAGCATAAACGATGATTTAAATGCTAAACTAGAAGTAGCAAATAAATCTAACTCTTGTGTAGAACATGTCATGATTTGCAATAGGTGTAAAGATTTTGATATTGATGCTTGTAGTGAACACATAGCTTCTATTGCAAAGTTAAGTGATGAAGTGGCTAGTCTTAATGCCCAACTTAAGACTAGCAAAAGTGAATTTGACAAATTAAAATTTGCAAGGGATGCCTACACAATTGGTAGACACCCCTCAATTAAGGATGGTCTTGGCTTCAAGAGGGAAGTCAAGAACTTAACAAGCCATAAGGCTTCCATCTCCGCAAAGGAGAAAGGGAAGGCCCCTATGGCTAGTAGTGTGCAAAAGAACCATGCCTTCATGTATCATGATAGGAAATTTTCTAGAAATAATCATTATGATAGGAGTTGTAATGCTTACAATTCAAATACCATGGTTGTTTCTAGTTCTTCTATTATGCATGATAGAAATTTGGCTAGGAGAAATGTTATAAATCACATGCCTAGAAGAAATGTTGTTCATGTTTCTAGGAAAATAATTAATGAACCTTCTACAATTTATCATGCTTGTAATGCTTCATTTGCAATTTGTAGAAAGGATAGAAAGGTGATTGCTAGAAAATTAGGGGCAAAATGCAAGGGAGACAAAACTTGCATTTGGGTCCCTAAGACAATTGTGACTAACCTTGTAGGACCCAACAAGAGTTGGGTACCTAAAACCCAAGCCTAAATTTGCCTTGCAGGTTTATGCATCCGGGGGTACAAGCTGGATTATCGACAGCGGATGCACAAACCACATGACGAGGGAAAAGAGGATGTTCTCTTCCTACGTCAAGAACAAGGATCCCAAGATTCAATAATATTCGGTGATGGGAACCAAGGCAAGGTAAAAGGGTTAGGTAAAATTGCTATTTCATCCGAGCACTCTATTTCTAATGTGTTTTTAGTTGAGTCGCTCGGATATAATTTGTTATCTGTTAGTCAATTATGCAATATGGGATATAATTGTCTATTCACAAATGTAGATGTGTCTGTCTTTAGAAGAAGTGATGGTTCACTAGCTTTTAAGGGTGTATTAGACGGCAAACTTTACTTAGTTGATTTTGCAAAAGAGGAGGCCGGTCTAGATGCATGCTTAATTGCTAAGACTAGCATGGGCTGGCTGTGGCATCGCCGCTTAGCACATGTGGGGATGAAGAACCTTCACAAGCTTCTAAAGGGAGAACACGTGATAGGTTTAACTAACGTTCAATTCGAAAAAGATAGACCTTGTACAGCTTGTCAAGCAGGTAAACAAGTGGGAGGAGCACATCACAGCAAGAATGTGATGACCACATCAAGACCCCTGGAGCTGCTACATATGGACCTCTTCGGACCCGTCGCCTATCTAAGCATAGGAGGAAGTAAGTATGGTTTAGTTATTGTTGATGACTTTTCCCGCTTCACTTGGGTGTTCTTTTTGCAGGATAAGTCTGAAACCCAAGGGATCCTCAAGCGCTTTCTAAGGAGAGCTCAAAACGAGTTTGAGCTCAAGGTAAAGAAGATTAGGAGCGACAATGGGTCTGAGTTCAAGAACCTTCAAGTGGAGGAATACCTTGAGGAGGAAGGGATCAAGCACGAGTTCTCCGCTCCCTACACACCACAGCAAAATGGTGTGGTAGAGAGGAAGAACAGGACGCTAATAGACATGGCGAGGACGATGCTTGGAGAGTTCAAGACCCCCGAGCGCTTTTGGTTGGAAGCCGTGAACACGGCTTGCCACGCCATCAACAGGGTCTACCTTCATCGCCTCCTCAAGAAGACGTCATATGAGCTACTAACCGGTAACAAACCCAATGTTTCGTATTTTCGAGTTTTTGGGAGTAAATGCTACATTCTAGTGAAGAAGGGTAGGAATTCCAAATTTGCTCCCAAAGCCGTAGAAGGGTTTTTGTTAGGTTATGACTCAAATACAAAGGCGTATAGAGTCTTCAATAAATCATCGGGTTTGGTTGAAGTCTCTAGCGACGTTGTATTTGATGAGACTAATGGCTCTCCAAGAGAGCAAGTTGTTGATTTTGATGACGTAGATGAAGAAGAAGTTCCAACGGCCGCAATATGCACCATGGCAATTGGAGATGTGCGGCCACAGGAACAAGATCAACCCTCTTCCTCAACAATGGTGCATCCCCCAACTCAAGACGATGAACAGGTTCATCAAGAGGAGGCGTGTGATCAAGGGGGAGCACAAGATGAACATGTAATGGAGGAAGAAGCGCAACCGGCACCTCCAACCCAAGTTCGAGCGATGATTCAAAGGGATCATCCCGTCGACCAAATTTTGGGTGATATTAGCAAGGGAGTAACTACTCGATCTCGATTAGTTAATTTTTGTGAGCATTACTCCTTTGTCTCTTCTATTGAGCCTTTCAGGGTAGAAGAGGCCTTGCTAGATCCGGACTGGGTGTTGGCCATGCAGGAGGAGCTCAACAACTTCAAAAGAAATGAAGTTTGGACACTGGTGCCTCGTCCCAAGCAAAATGTTGTGGGAACCAAGTGGGTGTTCCGCAACAAGCAAGACGAACACGGGGTGGTGACAAGGAACAAGGCACGACTTGTGGCAAAAGGTTATGCCCAAGTCGCAGGTTTGGACTTTGAGGAGACTTTTGCTCCTGTGGCCAGGCTAGAGTCCATTCGCATTTTGCTAGCATATGCCGCTCACCATTCTTTCAGGTTGTTCCAAATGGATGTGAAGAGCGCTTTCCTCAACGGGTCAATCAAGGAGGAGGTGTACGTGGAGCAACCCCCTGGCTTCGAGGATGAACGGTACCCCGACCACGTGTGTAAGCTCTCTAAGGCGCTCTATGGACTTAAGCAAGCCCCAAGAGCATGGTATGAATGCCTTAGAGATTTTTTAATTGCTAATGCTTTCAAGGTTGGGAAAGTCGATCCAACTCTTTTTACTAAGACTTGTGATGGTGACCTTTTTGTGTGCCAAATTTATGTCGATGACATAATATTTGGTTCTACTAACCAAAAGTCTTGTGAAGAGTTTAGCAGGGTGATGACTCAGAAATTGAAAGGGAAATGTGCCCTCGGGCCATTTCTAAGTTTTTTGGTGATTGAGTGCCAACACAAGTGCTTAAATGAGAATTCATGATTATGGATGAACAAAGTGCAAAACAAGAGCAAAGGTATGTTTCTAAGTCTTAGTACATTGGTTTTGTGTACTAATATACTTGTCTAAGTATTAGAAACAGAAAGAAGAAGAAAAGAGAAGAGTTGGCTGTGTACAGCCAAAAGGCTGTTTCGGTCTGGGGCACCGGACTGTCCGGTGGTGCACCGGACAGTGTCCGGTGCGCCAGGCTGCCTCGAGCGAAGTGGCCGCTCTCGGGAATTCGCCGACGGCGTACGGCTAAAATTCACCAGACTGTCCGGTGTGCACCGGACTGTCCGGTGAGCCATCGGTCGGCCGGGCCAACGGTCGGCCGCGGAATCTGCGCGCGACACGTGGCCGAGCCAACGGCTAGAAGGGGGCACCGGACTGTCCGGTGTGCACCGGACATGTCCGGTGCGCCAACGGCTCTCTGGCAGCCAACGGTCGGCTGCGCCGTTTAAGGAAAGAAATCGGGCACCGGACAGTGTCCGGTGTGCACCGGACTGTCCGGTGCACCAGTCGACAGAAGGCAAGATCAGCCTTCCAGATTTGCTCTCAACGGCTCCTAGCTGCCTTGGGGCTATAAAAGGGACCCCTAGGCGCATGGAGGAGAACACCAAGCAACCTTAGAGCATTCTTGATCATCCATACTCAGTCTTTGCGCATTCGTTTGTCATTCTCAGTGATTCGAGCTCCGTTCTAGTGAGAACTTTGAGATAGTCTTTTGAGCTCGATTCTTGGCCGTGTGTGTGCACATTTTGCTGTGGATTTGTGTGTGTTGCTAATCCCTCCCTTACTCCGTATTTCTTTGTGAATTTCAAGTGTAAGGGCGAGAGGCTCCAAGTTGTGGAGATTCCTCGCAAACGGGATATTGAAAGGCAAAGCAAAACACCGTGGTATTCAAGTTGGTCTTTGGACCGCTTGAGAGGGGTTGATTGCAACCCTCGTCCGTTGGGACGCCACAACGTGGAGTAGGCAAGCGTTGGTCTTGGCCGAACCACGGGATAAACCACTGTGTCATCTCTGTGTTTGATCTCTTGTGGTATTGTGTTTTGTTGAGACTCATATCTAGCCACTTGGTGATTATTGTGCTAACACTTAACAAGTTTTTGTGGCTATAAGTTTAAGTTTCACAGGATCACCTATTCACCCCCCCTCTAGGTGCTCTCAATTGGTATCGGAGCCGTTCTCTTCACAAAGGGACTAACTGCCCGAAGAGATGGATCCTAAAGGGAAGGGAATCGTGATCAACGACAAGGAGAAGGAGTCCTTCGTCAACGAGCCAAGGGATGAAAAGTCCAACGACTCGGGCTCGGGCCACAGACGCAAAGATGGGAAGAAGAAGAAGACAAGACGCATCAAGGAGATCGTCTACTACGACAGCGATGAGTCTACTTCCTCCCAAAAGGACGACGACCACAACGACTACGAGAGAAAGAAACCGGTCAATTCGAACTTTTCTTATGATTACTCTCGTATTCCTCAAAGTACTAATGCTCATTTACTATCTATTCCACTTGGTAAACCTCCTCATTTTGATGGAGAGGACTACGGATTTTGGAGTCACAAAATGCGTAGTCACTTGTTCTCTCTCCATCCTAGCATATGGGAGATTGTAGAGAGTGGAATGCACTTTGATAGTACGGATAGTCCCATGTTTATTAATGAACAGATTCATAAAAATGCACAAGCTACTACTGTGTTGCTAGCCTCCTTGTGCAGGGACGAGTACCATAAGGTGAGCGGCTTGGACAATGCCAAGCAGATCTGGGACACCCTCAAGATCTCTCATGAGGGGAATGATGTCACCCTGCTCACCAAGATGGAGTTGGTGGAGGGCGAGCTTGGACGATTCGCAATGATAAGGGGCGAGGAGCCAACACAAACATACAACCGGCTCAAGACCCTTATCAACAAAATAAGGAGCTACGGAAGCACGCGATGGACGGACCACGACGTCGTTCGCCTAATGCTAAGGTCCTTTACCGTTCTTGATCCTCATTTGGTGAACAACATTCGTGAAAATCCCAGGTACACCAAGATGTCGCCCGAAGAAGTTCTTGGGAAGTTCGTAAGCGGGCGAATGATGATCAAGGAGGCGAGATACGTGGACGACACGTTGAACGGTCCTACTCATGAGCCTCAACCCATTGCTCTCAAGGCAACGAGGAGCAAGGTGGCGCTACCAAGCAAGGTGGCGCAAGTTGAGGCGGTCGGGCTAAATAATGAGGAGATGGCCCTCATCATTAAGCGCTTCAAGACGGCGCTTAAAGGTCGCAAGGGACAGCCAAGCAAGACCAAGACAAAGGAGAAACACTCGTGCTTCAAATGTGGTAAGATTGGTCATTTCATTGCTAACTGTCCCGATAATGAAAGTGACCAGGAAAAGGGGAACAAAAGGGAGAAGAAGAAGCATTACAAGAAGGCCAAGGGCGAGGCACATATCGGAAAGGAGTGGGATTCGGATTGCTCCTCCTCCGACTCCGACAATGAAGGACTCGCCGCCACCGCCTTCAACAAGTTATCTCTCTTCCCCAACGAGCATCACACTTGCCTCATGGCAAGGGAGAAGAAAGTAAGCACTCATGATACTAGTACTTATACTTCAAGTGAGGATGAGTCTAGTGATGATGATGAGATAGATTACTCATGCTTATTCAAGGGATTAGATAGATCTAAAATTAATAAGATTAATGAGTTGATTGATGCTTTGAATGACAAGAATAGATTACTAGAAAAACAAGAGGATCTTTTATATGAGGAGCATGATAAATTTGTTAGTGCACAAAACTCTCTTGCTCTAGAAATTAAAAGGAATGAAATGCTCTCTAGTGAATTATCTACTTGTCATGAAACCATTTCTACTTTACAAGGTGTTAACAATGATTTAAATGCTAAATTAGAAGTAGCAAATAAATCTAATTCTTGTGTAGAACATGTTATAATTTGTACTAGGTGTAAGAATTTTGATATTGATGCATGTAGTGAACACCTAGTTTCAATTTCAAGATTAAATGATGAAGTTGCTAGTCTTAATGCCCAACTTAAGACTAGCAAAAATGATTTCGATAAGCTAAAATTTGCAAGGGATGCCTACACGATTGGTAGACACCCCTCAATTAAGGATGGACTTGGCTACAAGAGGGAAGCCAAGAACTTGACAAGCCACAAGGCTCCTATCTCCGCCAAGGAGAAAGGGAAGGCTCCTATGGCTAGTAGTGCTAAAAAGTACCATGCTTTTATGTACCATGATAGGAGACAAACTAGAAATGCTTATAGGAGTTATAATGCTTATGATGATTTTGATTCTCATGCTATGTTTGCTTCTAGTTCTTCCTATGTGCATGATAGAAATATTGGTAGGAGAAATGTTGTTCATAATATGCCTAGGAAAAATGTTGTCAATGTTCCTAGAAAAGTTATGAATGGTCCCTCTACAATGTATCGTGCCTTAAATGCTTCCTTTGCTATTTGTAGAAAGGATAGGAAAATAGTTGCTAGAAAATTAGGGGCAAGATGCAAGGGAGACAAAACTTGCATTTGGGTCCCTAAGGATATTTGTGCTAACCTTGTAGGACCCAACATGAGTTGGGTACCTAAGACCCAAGCCTAAATTTGTCTTGCAGGTTTATGCATCCGGGGGTTCAAGCTGGATTATCGACAGCGGATGCACAAACCATATGACGGGGGAGAAGAAGATGTTCACCTCCTACGTCAAGAATAAGGATTCCCAAGATTCAATTATTTTCGGTGATGGGAATCAAGGCAAGGTAAAAGGGTTAGGTAAAATTGCAATTTCCAATGAGCACTCTATCTCCAATGTGTTTTTAGTTGAGTCTCTTGGTTACAATTTACTATCTGTTAGTCAATTGTGCAATATGGGATATAACTGTTTATTCACAAACATAGATGTGTCTGTCTTTAGAAGATGTGATGGTTCACTAGCTTTTAAGGGTGTACTAGACGACAAACTTTACTTAGTTGATTTTGCAAAAGAAGAGGCCGGTCTAGATGCATGCTTAATGGCTAAGACTTGCATGGGCTGGTTGTGGCATCGCCGCTTAGCACATGTGGGGATGAAGAACCTCCACAAGCTTCTAAAGGGAGAACACGTGATAGGTCTAACCAATGTTCATTTCGAAAAAGATAGACCTTGTGCAGCTTGTCAAACAGGTAAACAAGTGGGAAGAGCACATCACAGCAAGAATGTGATGACCACGTCAAGACCTCTGGAGCTGCTACATATGGACCTCTTCGGACCCGTCGCCTATCTGAGCATAGGAGGAAGTAAGTATGGTCTAGTTATTGTTGATGACTTTTCACGCTTCACTTGGGTGTTCTTTTTGCAGGATAAGTCTGAAACCCAAGGGACCCTCAAGCGCTTCCTCAGGAGAGCTCAAAATGAGTTTGAGCTCAAGGTGAAGAAGATAAGGAGCGACAACGGGTCCGAGTTCAAGAACCTTCAAGTGGAGGAGTTCCTTGAGGAGGAAGGGATCAAGCACGAGTTCTCCGCTCCCTACACACCACAGCAAAATGGTGTGGTAGAGAGGAAGAACAGGACGCTAATCGATATGGCGAGGACGATGCTTGGAGAATTCAAGACCCCCGAGCGTTTTTGGTCGGAAGCCGTGAACACGACTTGCCACGCCATCAACAGGGTCTACCTTCACCGCCTCCTCAAGAAGACGTCGTATGAGCTACTAACCGGTAACAAACCCAATGTATCTTACTTTCGTGTATTTGGGAGCAGGTGCTACATTCTAGTGAAGAAGGGTAGAAATTCTAAATTTGCTCCCAAAGCTGTAGAAGGTTTTTTGTTAGGTTATGACTCAAATACAAAGGCGTATAGAGTCTTCAACAAATCATCGGGGTTGGTTGAAGTCTCTAGCGACGTTGTATTTGATGAGACTAATGGCTCTCCAAGAGAGCAAGTTGTTGATTATGATGATGTAGATGAAGAAAATGTTCCGACGGCCGCTATACGAACCATGGCGATTGGAGAAGTGCGGCCACAGGAACAAGATGAACGAGATCAACCTTCTTCCTCAACAACGGTGCTTCCCCCAACTCAAGACAATGAACAGGTTCATCAAAAGGAGGCGTGTGATCAAGGGGGAGCACAAGATGATCCAGTGATGGAGGAAGAAGCACAACCGGCACCTCCAACCCAAGTTCGAGCGGTGATTCAAAGGGATCATCCCGTCGACCAAATTTTGGGTGACATTAGCAAGGGAGTAACTACTCGATCTCAATTAGTTAATTTTTGTGAGCATTACTCCTTTGTCTCTTCTACTGAGCCTTTCAGGGTAGAGGAGGCCTTGCTAGATCCGGACTGGGTGATGGCCATGCAGGAGGAGCTCAACAACTTCAAGCGCAATGAAGTTTGGACACTGGTGCCTCGTCCCAAGCAAAATGTTGTGGGAACCAAGTGGGTGTTCCGCAACAAACAGGACGAGCACGGGGTGGTGACGAGGAACAAGGCTCGACTTGTGGCAAAAGGTTATGCCCAAGTCGCAGGTTTGGACTTTAAGGAGACGTTTGCTCCTGTGGCTAGGCTAGAATCGATTCGTATCTTGCTAGCATATGCCGCTCACCATTCTTTCAGGTTGTACCAAATGGATGTGAAGAGCGCTTTCCTCAATGGGCCAATCAAGGAGGAGGTGTACGTGGAGCAACCCCCTGGCTTCGAGGATGAACGGTACCCCGACCATGTGTGTAAGCTCTCTAAGGCGCTCTATGGACTTAAGCAAGCCCCAAGAGCATGGTATGAATGCCTTAGAGACTTTTTAATTGCTAATGCTTTCAAGGTTGGGAAAGCCGATCCAACTCTTTTTACAAAGACATGTGACGGTGATTTGTTTGTGTGCCAAATTTATGTCGATGACATAATATTTGGTTCTACTAACCAAAAGTCTTGTGAAGAGTTTAGCAGGGTGATGACGCAGAAATTCGAGATGTCGATGATGGGCGAGTTGAACTACTTCCTTGGGTTCCAAGTGAAGCAACTCAAGGACGGCACCTTCATCTCCCAAACGAAATACACGCAAGACTTGCTAAAGCGGTTTGGGATGAAGGACGCCAAGCCCGCAAAGACTCCGATGGGGACCGACGGACACACCGACCTCAACAAAGGAGGTAAGTCCGTTGATCAAAAAGCATACCGGTCAATGATAGGGTCTTTACTTTATTTATGTGCTAGTAGACTGGATATTATGCTTAGTGTATGCATGTGTGCTAGATTTCAATCCGATCCTAAGGAGTGTCACTTAGTGGCGGTGAAGCGAATACTGAGATATTTAGTCGCTACGCCTTGCTTCGGGATCTGGTATCCTAAGGGGTCTAACTTTGACTTAATTGGATACTCAGATTCCGACTATGCTGGATGTAAGGTCGATAGGAAGAGTACATCGGGGACGTGCCAATTCTTAGGAAGGTCCCTGGTGTCGTGGAACTCTAAGAAACAAACTTCCGTTGCCCTATCCACCGCTGAGGCCGAGTACGTTGCCGCAGGACAGTGTTGCGCGCAACTACTTTGGATGAGGCAAACCCTCCGGGACTTTGGCTACAATCTGAGCAAAGTCCCACTCCTATGTGATAATGAGAGTGCTATCCGCATGGCGGAAAATCCTGTTGAACACAGCCGCACAAAGCACATAGACATCCGGCATCACTTTTTGAGAGACCACCAGCAAAAGGGAGATATCGAAGTGTTTCATGTTAGCACCGAGAACCAGCTAGCCGATATCTTTACCAAGCCTCTAGATGAGAAGACCTTTTGCAGGCTGCGTAGTGAGCTAAATGTTTTAGATTCGCGGAACTTGGATTGAATTATAGCATACATGTGTTTATGTCTTTGATCATGTTCATTCTGCATTTTGTTGCATATTGTCGTGCTCAAGTTGTACAAACATTCCCCGGACCTCACAAGTCCTTGTGTAAGTGATGCACATATTTAGGGGGAGTTGTGCTACAACTTGACCCTTTGAGACTAACCATATGCTTGAGTTTGGTTGTTTTAGTCTCCAAGGAGGATTGAAAGGGAAAAGGTGGACTTAGACCATGCAAGACTTCCACTGCACTCCGATGAAAAGAGTAACTCATCCAAGTTCATCCTTAAACTCTTATTGCCTATTTTGCTCTTAATTGAAGAATTTGGTGAGGCAATGGGGTTACTGGGCCAAGATTGATCCCGTTTTGGTGCTTGATGCCAAAGGGGGAGAAAATAAAGGCCAAAGCAATAGATGGATCAGCTACCACTTGAGAAATTTTGAAAATAGTAGAATAGAGCTTTTGGTTTGTCAAAACTCTTGCATTGTCTCTTTTGTCAAAAGTTGGCCTCTTGTGGGGAGAAGTGTTGATTATGGGATATAGGGGGAGTTTTTGAAATCTTTGATCAATCTTTTTTTGGAATGACTCTCTTTATGCTTCAACATGTGCGTTTGACTTAGAGATAGAGATTTGAGTTTGATTTGCAAAAACAAACCAAGTGCTGGCAAAGGATGATCCATATATGCCAAAAATGAATCAAAATAAATTTGAGTTTTATTTGAAGTGGTTTTGCACTTATTCTAGTTGCTTTATGTTGTGTTGGCATAAATCACCAAAAAGGGGGAGATTGAAAGGGAAATGTGCCCTCGGGCCATTTCTAAGTTTTTTGGTGATTGAGTGCCAACACAAGTGCTTAAATGAGAATTCATGATCATGGATGAACAAAGTGCAAAACAAGAGCAAAGGTATGTTTCTAAGTCTTAGTACATTGGTTTTGTGTACTAATATACTTGTCTAAGTATTAGAAACAGAAAGAAGAAGAAAAGAGAAGAGTTGGCTGTGTACAGCCAAAAGGCTGTTTCGGTCTGGGGCACCGGACTGTCCGGTGGTGCACCAGACAGTGTCCGGTGCGCCAGGCTGCCTCGAGCGAAGTGGCCGCTCTCGGGAATTCGCCGACGGCGTACGGCTAAAATTCACCGGACTGTCCGGTGAGCCATCGGTCGGCCGGGCCAACGGTCGGCCGCGGAATCTGCGCGCGACACGTGGCCGAGCCAACGGCTAGAAGGGGGCACCGGACTGTCCGGTGCGCCAACGGCTCTCTGGCAGCCAACGGTCGGCTGCGCCGTTTAAGGAAAGAAATCGGGCACCGGACAGTGTCCGGTGTGCACCGGACTGTCCGGTGCACCAGTCGACAGAAGGCAAGATCAGCCTTCCAGATTTGCTCTCAACGGCTCCTAGCTGCCTTGGGGCTATAAAAGGGACCCCTAGGCGCATGGAGGAGAACACCAAGCAGCCTTAGAGCATTCTTGATCATCCATACTCAGTCTTTGCGCATTCGTTTGTCATTCTCAGTGATTCGAGCTCCGTTCTAGTGAGAACTTTGAGATAGTCTTTTGAGCTCGATTCTTGGTCGTGCGTGTGCACATTTTGCTGTGGATTTGTGTGTGTTGCTAATCCCTCCCTTACTCCGTATTTCTTTGTGAATTTCAAGTGTAAGGGCGAGAGGCTCCAAGTTGTGGAGATTCCTCGCAAACGGGATATTGAAAGGCAAAGCAAAACACCGTGGTATTCAAGTTGGTCTTTGGACCGCTTGAGAGGGGTTGATTGCAACCCTCGTCCGTTGGGACGCCACAACGTGGAGTAGGCAAGCGTTGGTCTTGGCCGAACCACGGGATAAACCACTGTGTCATCTCTGTGTTTGATCTCTTGTGGTATTGTGTTTTGTTGAGACTCATATCTAGCCACTTGGTGATTATTGTGCTAACACTTAACAAGTTTTTGTGGCTATAAGTTTAAGTTTCACAGGATCACCTATTCACCCCCCCCTCTAGGTGCTCTCAGAATTTCGAGATGTCGATGATGGGCGAGTTAAGCTACTTCCTTGGGTTCCAAGTGAGGCAACTCAAGGATGGAACCTTCATCTCTCAAACAAAGTACACGCAAGACTTGATCAAGAGGTTTGGGATGAAGGACGCCAAGCCCGCAAAGACTCCGATGGGAACCGACGGACACACCGACCTCAACAAAGGGGGTAAGTCCGTTGATCAAAAAGCATACCGATCTATGGTAGGGTCTTTACTTTATTTATGTGCTAGTAGACCGGATATTATGCTTAGTGTATGCATGTGTGCTAGATTTCAATCTGATCCAAGGGAGTGCCACTTAGTGGCTGTGAAGCGAATTCTTAGATATTTAGTCGCTACGCCTTGTTTCGGGATCTGGTATCCAAAGGGGTCTACCTTTGACTTGATTGGATACTCAGACTCCGACTATGCTGGATGTAAGGTCGATAGGAAGAGTACATCGGGGACGTGTCAATTCTTAGGAAGGTCCCTGGTGTCATGGAGTTCTAAGAAACAAACCTCCGTTGCCCTATCCACCGCTGAGGCCGAGTATGTTGCCGCAGGACAGTGTTGCGCGCAACTACTTTGGATGAGGCAAACCCTCAGGGACTTTGGCTACAATTTGAGCAAAGTCCCACTCCTATGTGATAATGAGAGTGCTATCCGCATGGCAGATAATCCTGTTGAACACAGCCGCACAAAGCACATAGACATCCGGCATCACTTTTTGAGAGACCACCAGCAAAAGGGAGATATCGAAGTGTTTCATGTTAGCTCCGAGAACCAGCTAGCCGATATCTTTACCAAGCCTTTAGATGAGCAGACCTTTTGCAAGTTACATAGTGAGCTAAATGTCTTAGATTTGCGGAACTTGGATTGATTTATAGCATACTTGTGATCATGTTCCTTTTTGCATTTTGTTGTTTACTTATGGTGCTCAAGTTGTACAAGCACTCCCCGGACCTCACAAGTCTGTTGCAAAGTGATGCACATATTTAGGGGGAGATGTGTTATAACTTGACCCTTTGAGACTAACCATGTGCTTGAGTTTGCTTGATTTAGTCTCGAAGGAGGATTGAAAGGGAAAAGGTGAACTTGGACCATGCAAGACTTCCACTGCACTCCGATGAACGAGTAACTTCTTCCAAGTTCATCTTAGTACTCTTATTGCCTTTTACTCTTGGTTGAAGATTTTTGGTGAGGCAATGGGGTTAAAGGGCCAAGATTGATCCCGTTTTGGTGCTTGATGCCAAAGGGGGAGAAAATAAAGGCCAAAGCAATAAATGGATCAGCTACCACTTGTGAGTTTTTGAAAATAGTAGAATAGAGCTTTTGGTTTGTCAAAACTCTTTTATTGTCTCTCTTGTCAAAAGTTGGCTTCTTGTGGGGAGAAGTGTTGATTATGGGAAAAGGGGGGAGTTTTTGAAATCTTGAATCAATTTCTCTTGGAATGACTCTCTTTGTGTGTTTGACTTAGAGATAGAGATTTGAGTGTGATTTGCAAAAACAAACCAAGTGGTGGCAAAGAATGATCCATATATGCCAAATTTGATTCAAAACAAATTTGAGTTTTCATTTGCATTGATAGTGCACTTGTCCTAGTTGCTTTATGTTGTGTTGGCATAAATCACCAAAAAGGGGGAGATTGAAAGGGAAATGTGCCCTTGGGCCATTTCTAAGTATTTTGGTGATTGAGTGCCAACGCAAGTACTTTTGTGTTGATCTATGCAATGGGGTGGACAAAGTGCAAATCATGTCAAAAGGTATGTTTCTCAGACTTAGTACATTGTTTTAGAGACTAATGTATTGTGTCTAAGTGCTGGAAACAGGAAAAGAACAATTGGAAATGTCTTGGCTCGAGCAGCCAAGACTTTGCTCAGTCTGGGAGCACCGGACTGTCCAGTCTTGGCTCGAGCAGCCAAGACTTTGCTCAGTCTGGGAGCACCGGACTGTCCAGTGGTGCACCGGACAGTGTCCGGTGCGCCAGGCTGGCTCGAGCGAACTGGCCGCTCTCGGGAATTCATCGGCGACGTACGACTATAATTCACCGGACTGTCCGGTGTGCACCGGACTGTCCGGTGAGCCAACGGTCGACTGCGCGATCTGCGCAAGACACGTGGCCGAGCCAACGGTCGAGAGGGGGCACCGGACTGTCCGGTGTGCACCGGACAGTGTCCAGTGCGTCAACGGCTCCCAGGCGCCAACGGTCGACTACGCCACAGAAGGAAAGAAATCCGCACCGGACAGTGTCCGGTGTGCACCGGACTGTCCGGTGCGCTAGACGGCAGAAGGCAAGATTTGCCTTCCTGGAATGCTCTCAACGGCTCCTAGCTGCCTTGGGGCTATAAAAGGGACCCCCTAGGCGCATGGAGGAGAACACCAAGCATCCTCTAAGCATTCCTAAGCACTAAGACATCGATTCCGCGCCTTTGATTCTTTGCGATAGCAATTAGAGCTCTAGTCGAGTTGTGAACTCATTGAGTTGTGTTGTGAGCTCTTGTTGTGACTTGTGTGCGTGGTGTTGCTGTGATTTCTTGTCTTGAGTGTGTTGCTTATCCCTCTCTTACTCCGTGCTTCTTTGTGAACTTCAAGTGTAAGGGCGAGAGGCTCCAAAATGTGGAGATTTCTCGCAAACGGGATATAGTAAAGCAAGCAAAACACTGTGGTATTCAAGTGGGTCTTTGGACCGCTTGAGAGGGGTTGATTGCAACCCTCGTCCGTTGGGACGCCACAACGTGGAGTAGGCAAGCGTTGGTCTTGGCCGAACCACCGGATAAACCACTGTGCCATCTCTGTGATTGATCTTTTGTGGTTATTGTGTTGTGTTGAGACTCCTCTCTAGCCACTTGGCATTATTGTGCTAACGCTTAACCAAGTTTTTGTGGCTTAAGTTTAAAGTTTTACAGGATCACCTATTCACCCCCCCTCTAGGTGCTCTCACTTGTGGGACTTAGTGTCCCATTTGATTGAGAAGAGAAGCTCACTCGGTCTAAGTGACTGTTTGAGAGAGGGAAATGGTTGAAAGAGACCCGGTTTTTGTGACCACCTCAACGAGGAGTAGGTTTGCAAGAACCGAACCTCGGTAAAACAAATCACCATGTCATCCGCCTTATTTACTTGTGATTTGTTTTCGCCCTCTCTTTCGGACTCGTTTATAATTCTAACGCTAACCCCGACTTGTAATTGTGCTTAAAGTTTGTAAAATTTCAGATTCGTCCTATTCACCCTCCCTCTAGGCAACTTTCAATACATTTTTTTGTAAAATAAAAAAAAATATAATCGCATCGAACCAACATACGGGCAGAGGCTACAACCTAAGCACGACACAACGTTTTTGGCTCTTGCAAGTATTAGGTCGTTTCTGAGACCACATTGACGCAGTGGACTCCATGGTGTTTGAGATTGCTGAATTGGATGGAGCAACAATGATTTGTCACACTAACAGGAAAATGAAATTTTATTTGTTGGTTTTAAACGTTAGTAATTGCTACGAAGTAGCATATTTATATGAAGTGTATCCAGTTTTTATTGATGCCCGACTTTAGCAACCACTCCATATTTTGATTTATCTTGTTTATAAGTTTGAGTTCACGTGACTTATTTTAGAAACTTGAGCTCATAAACTTTGTCTTATTTGGTCTTTGTATGATGGAATTATGTCATTCTATAATCTCTATTCGTTCAGTCAGTCGTTGTGAACTCTCTACTCATCGCTCACTTCATTGGTCGTGTTGTACCAAGACATATTGGATGGAGTAAACAATAACATCAGTTAGCCAAATCAAAAAAATTATATGGAGAGCGGAGACAATCAATAAAAAATATTGAGATTTTTTTGGTGGACGTGAGTATTGTTGTAAGCCGTTACAACGCACGGGTAACCGACTAGTTAACTAATATAATGTAGAAATAAAGTGGGTTTTTTAGCGTGAACATTGAGCCCACACAAACCTTCCCCAAATCTTACTCCATATTCTTCTCTGGTTTTCCACCTCTGCGACGCGGTATAGATGCTGCTCCTCCCCAACGTTTCGTCTTCCACGCCGGGGCATACAGGTCGTCTTCCTTCTTGTTGTTTCCTCCTCTGCGACTATCGCGACGCGACATCTAGGTGTTCCTCCTCCTCGGCGTCACTGTTTTACCTCCATCGCAGCTCGAGCTGCTGCAAGCAGGCTCGCATGGAGGCCACCGCGGGCAGGGCCGGTCATGAGGTTTCACCCAGGGCGAAACAAAAATTGGGGCCCTCAATAATTTTTGAATGATAAAAGTCTACAATATATATACTTTCTTCTAAGTACATAAGCAAAATTTTGAATGATAAAAGTCTATAATATATCAAAACAACTTCAAATCTTTGTACGTATTAATTCAAAAAATTCTTCTAACGTTTCTTGATGCGAAGTCATTGATAATAATGTTGCTATCAACCTCGTCTAATATTTTTTCTCAATGCATAAAGTAGCCAATCCGTTGAGCCGATCTTGATACATCGTTGACCTTAAATAGTTCTTCAACAATTTCAACTTTGAAAAGCTTCTCTAAGCCGATGTCACAGCCACAAGCACAGTAAATAATATCCAATAAGCGATTAAAATATTTGGATACGGATCCATTTGCCGAACATACTCAAAAATCTCCATAGAAGACATTGGTATTTTAGGAAAACTTAACTTCAAAACCTTCAAATCAGATAGTAGATCATTTATCTCAACGTCAGAACTGTCCTACGAAGAGGGGCAAGTGGAGCGGCCGCACCAGACACAACACCTAAGACTATATATACATGTATATTACTTGGGGCCATTCCAAAATCGGAGGCCCGGTGCGGCCGCTCTTGCCCCCCTCCAGGTTCGGCCCTGACCACGGGGCTAGCTGCTGCAAGCATGCTCCACGCCACCGTGGTGTCTGAGCTCAGCTGAATGGTCATGGCACAGTGTTGGTTGGGTGCACGCCACAACGACGCGGATGCACAATGGTTCTCTGGCTTTAGCGTCCCATGGAATGACCGCTAAATTTACCGAAAACTATAGCGGACGTTGTTGAAGGGGATAGCGTGGATATGAAATACTAAATTTAGCGTACAAGATTTTTTAGCGGATGTTGTTGGATAGTATTGAAGCCATCTGACCGCCTCACCCCCTCCCCTCGCGACTCGCCAAGGGTGCGTTTGGTTGTGGGACAGTCAGGATAGGGACGTCCACTGGCGTCCTCTCTCGTCCCCCAATTTTGAGGGATAACTAGAGACAACTCTTGACTCTAAACCAAATAATCTTATTTGAGAGATCGTTTTATCCCATTCCGTCCCGTCATTGTAACCAAACGCATCCCAAGACGCGCCTCCTCCCCTCCGTGCGCCCTTCTTCTCTTTACTGTTGGCTTTGGCTGGAAGCCGGCCCAGCCTCGCAAGTCGCAAGGCACGGAGCGGCCCAATAAATACGAGCAACTGCTGCAACCAGGCAAAGAGGCATCCGCGCCCCTCCACGACGCCCGTCGGCCACGGGCCACCTACCGACGCTCCCCCACTGCTTGGTCCCGCCCTCCCGCCCTCTACTGCAGGTCAGCACCCAGCAGGAGGGAAAGGGCGACTCGCCGACTCCGAAGCCCAAACCCTCAACCTACAGCAGCGCGCCAGCGCCGCTCCGCCCGCCCATGGGCTCCTCATCCCACTCTCTCGCCGTCTCACGGCGCGGCCGCAGCGCGCGGCAGTCCCCCTTCTTTCGAGACCTCGCCACCCCGATCCCGTCCCATCGTGGCGTGTCCCGCTTTGCCTCGGGGGCTTCCCCCTCCTCCACGCCACCACCCCCGCCGCCCATCTTCACCCTCGATGACCGCTATGCCTCCGCAGACTTCTCCCCGGACCCCACCGCCTCCGACCTTCTCCCCGTCGCGTCGTCTCCCTCCCCCCGCACCGCTGCCAGCCGCTCGCCGCCATGGGACCTGTCCCGGGGCAAGGTGGCGCTCTCGGCACCAGGATCCCCCATGGCTGGGGTCGTCGAGCCGACCCGGAAAGAGATGCTCGCTTTGCCGGCCCCTGCGAGCCCTGGCACCCCACCTCCTGCCGCGACAGCGGAGGCGCAGTCACCGGTGTCCCCCGCGCAGGCACCTAGGACGGAGCCGGTGGCGAACGCAGGGGAGGTCGAACGGGAGGAGTGGGTCACTGTATTTGGGTGAGAAAATAATGTTTATGCTTTGCTTTGTACTGGATTATTGCTTATAAATATGTTGACAGACGCTTATGAACACGGTAGAGTTGGCTAGGATGCTATGGTAATTGTTTATCATGAGTTGAGTAGTTGACACACTCCATGCTCTCTCGGCAGTCATTTGCTAACCCCAAATTGTAGGTGCCTTGTATGATAAATTGATTCAGTTCTGTTGGTACTTCTATAGATTCTCTATTGGTGATACCAACCTTATTCTTCGGGAATTCGAGAAATGTGGAGTAATATTGAGACATCACTCTGGTCCAAGAGATGGAAATTGGATCCACATATTGTACCAGGTAATTATACATTTATCTACTGTTGTGCTTCCGTATTTCTGTTGTACTATTTACTTTAATTTTCTCTAACTATGTTTCACAAAGTAGTCATATTAGCTTAGGCTGCTCTGTAGCTAACCAGCGAGATTAGTTGCCAGTGAACTGAAACAACTACATAAACTCATTTGGGCTCCCCCATTAGGTTGAGTAATATTCTTGTACTGTTTTAATATAGTGTCAATTTTTAGTTGCACAGTACCGACACCAAGTTCTATCCTCATGTGTAAATGCTGCAGTATATGGTTTCATTATCCCTTGAACATGAAGCATATCGGTAACTTAGTCCTGTATAGGTTTTCAGCGTAACATGATCAAGGTACCATCACACACAGGGAACTTATTTTTACTTATGAAGTCTCTAAATTCATAAAATAAATTCATAAATTGGTGGAATGTTATGTGTCTATTGACGATGGGTTTACAAATATCCTCGAAAGATACTGGAAAATAAATAGAAATGTGATGTGCTCTCTGAATTCCCTTGGCACATCCAAGTTATTATGCTTATACAAATAGCAACTCTTCAGACTTCTTGTTGTCACCAGGTATTCAAGTAGTTCTTTTGTTGGCAGTGTCAGTTTCCTGTACGCATTTTTCAGATTAAAAACCTGTATGGTCACTATCAACTCTACCTTTCTAGGTGTATTGTTCCTACTGTTGTTTATGGATCTCTTAATTCTGAGATGTTATTATCTCTATTTATTTGACAATTTTATCACTTCTGATGTTTACATGCACCATAGTTAATGTTTCTACATTGCTATGTGATAGTCTTGAAACTGACAACTTTCACCATCGTGTATGTGGTCCCAAAGCGTTCTTATGATGCTCGAAAGGCCCTTCAGAAAAATGTTATCCAACTAAGCAGCAGTCTGATAGTTGGAGTAAAGCCTATTGATGCAGTGCACTGGCAGCAGCTGGACGAGAGTTTCGCTCCAAGCAACCCAGGTGGATTTATGGTTTCCTTGCCTTCGAAGTCACTTGGCTTGAAGAGCACAGGCGCATCGAACCAGTTAGGAGGCTTTAACCGGCTGTATGACCTCAAAGCTAACACAAACGTTAGCCGAGATGCAGGCCGTCGGGCAACTGGCAGTGTTGCTGCACCAGCAAAATCAATTGTAACCAATGTAATGGATTTGGTATTTGGCATTTGATTTGGCAATGAGGATTGAGGACCAATGCATCCGGAACCTTCTCTGTTTCTTCCGTTTACTTGTTCGAGAATGCCACCATTCCAAAGATTCAACAGCAAATTTTGCTGAAGTCTAAGACCTTACAGAGTGAACTTTCTTTTGGCGATGTAACATTAATACTATGCATTTTTTCACGTTTAATTGTACTAATGTTGTCTCATGATATGTTCATATGTGGTCAGTTGTGTGTTAATCACCATGCTACAGCCTACAGCTCTTGTAGTGGGTGATTTTTTTCATATTTTTAACTGGTTTGTGTATTTTTTTTACTGTCGTTTAAGTGTTACCTTGCTTCTGCCTCCCCGCTCGAAGAGGTGCTGGCGAGTTTCGTAAAAAAAGGAAGAGGTGATGCTTGCTGGTTTAATTTTTGAAAGGTTCCATTTTTTTCCAAGAGTGTCGTATGATCTGAGTGCCTTCAGTTAAAGAAGGAAACACTCGTCTGAAGTGTTGCTTTGTTGCAAGGTTCCTTTTTTTTGTTCCAAAACTGCTGCATTGTCTGGAGTGTTTTGAGGTGAAGAATGAAGTGATCCTCTTCGGTGAGCATTTTTTTTTGTTCTTTCAATTTTTAAAAATGCTATCATCTAGTGTGTTTCTGTGATCCTCTTCGGTGAGCATTTTTTTTGTTCTTTCAATTTTCAAAAATGCTATCATCTAGTGTGTTTCTAAGTTGATGAGGGACTAGAGAAGTCGGGTGATTAATTGGAGTGGTTGATACTTGGGAACATCTGCAGATCATGTTGCTAACGTGGTTGAGTACCGGTAGGAGTAGGACACATGTTTAAGACTAGGTCATAGGTGGAAAGCTGATCCAATTATTGACAGTAGACCAACTTCCAAGCTGAAAAGCTGATCTTATGACAAAGGTATGGAGATGAATCTAGGTTCAGCATGTCCTCACAAATATGATCATATATATCTAGCTATGGCCATTGACATTCTCCCGTGGACACTAGAGACTATTGACAAAATTAGAAAAAGGGTTTTTATGGCATGACTGCAAAAGTAAGGGAGGGCATTGTTAGGTAGCATGGTGCAGGGTGTGTCGACCACTGCAGATAGGTGGTTTGGAGATTTTCAGCCTAAAGGAACTTTGTTGGGCACTACGCATGAGATAGCTTTGGCAGTACAAAACCGATACAGGGCGACCTTGGGCCAATCTCCCAATTCAAGTTCCAGGAAAGGCTAAAAGCTTTCTTTTCTGCAGTGTTGATCTCTGAAGTTGGGAATGGAGCTTCCACACTTTTTTGGATAGATAAATGGATCATGGGATAGAGGGTCGGTAATATTACTCCTAGGCTTTTTAATATTATCCCGAGGTGATGTGCGAATAAGAGGACTATTCTGGAGGCAATAACCAATGGAAGGTGGGTCTCTAATGTTAAGGGAGATCTAACTGTAGGGGCTCTAGTGGTTTACCTCCATATGTGAGTTACTTTTAGAGGTGACCTGATATGGAAGACAAACAAATTTTCAGTCTAGTAGCAGATGGGAACTACTATGCCAAATCAGCATATGAGGGCTTTTTCTCAGGTTCAACTTCATTTGCTCATTATCATAGGGTGTGGAAAATCTTGGCTCCTCCAAAACGTCGTTGCTTTCATTGGCTCACAGCCCATAGGAGATGCTGGACTGCTGACAGATTGGCCAAGAGAGGATTGGATCATTCATTAAAGTGTCTCTTCTGTGATCAAGTAATTGAGACTTTGGACCATATCCTGGTGGCCTGTGTGTTTACAAGGGATTTTTGGTTTCATTTGCTAAGGCAATTTGGCTTCCAAAATTTAGCCCCACAATCTGCATGGATATCTTTTATGGACCGGTGGGAGATCTCTGAAGCCGTGAATGTCCTAGCTATGAAGGGCCTCAATTCTCTTATTGCCCTAGGAGTCTGGACACTTTGCAACCATAGAAATTGATGTGTTTTTTATGGCTGGACTTCAAATTTATCCCTTTCTCTTAGGCTAGCAGGGGAGGAGAGAATGAGATGGGAGATGGCCGGGACCAAAGGCCTTCCCTTTTTGGCCGCCCTTCTCCTTGAAGACTAGTTCTTGTTCTTTTTTATGTGTGGTTGTTGTTTCTGTGTCTTATATGAGTCCTTTTTATGTTTTTGTGTTTTTGGCCTCCATAAGGAGCCCCTTGTACTTGGTATGTTTCCAGACCCTTATTTTTCTTCTTAATATAATAAGATGCAACTCTCCTGCGTGTTCAAGAAAAAATAGTTGATTTTTCATCTATTATACTAACTTTAACCTTTGCTTTATGTTTACCCATCTTGAAGCTGAATAAAGGTATTCACAACCCACCATTGGATCGTTTGTATATATAAACTGAAACCATAGAAGAATAGGGTTCAAGGCAAGTTGAAGAAATTGAAGGTTGTAAGTCTGACAGACCTGCTATAGTTATATGTCTCATTCTTTCTGAGCCCATTCTAACACACTATATGCTTGGTTTTGTACTTCTGTACCTACAGAGTGCCAAAACTAGTTCCAGGCTTGCGGCAGCGCGAAAGAAGAACCCATGGCAATAGATGAAGTTAACAATAGTGCCATTTACTTGATACTTGTTTCTAGGTCAACTGCACTAAGTTTGTGAACTAGAAAACCATGGAACTAGATTAGAGGTCTGCACTGTTGTATTTGACTCCCATTATATGTTCTTGCAACCGGCCAGAGTGCTGATGAAATTTTGATAGACAAGAGGAAGTTTATTTCTCTCATGGTTAGAGATTGTATGCTGAGTTTCTTGGCAAAGGGTTGCTTAAACTCCCAGTGTAATTGCTGTGTAACCCACAAATTCTTACAAGGTGCTCGAATGGTAGTGAGTTTTGGCATCTGAAGTAAACGTGAAATGTTGTCGAGGAACTTGTGTGGTAGCTCAATGGAAGTGGTCGGGACTAGGGAGAATTTACAATATGATAGGATCTCTCATTGAATCCGATGAACAATGCAGAAAATTGATTGTTTCGTGTATTTGCAATATGATGGGATCTCCCATACGAAGGAGCACCATATGGATACCCATACCGCCATACATGTGTGGAAAAGAGTATGGATAAGTGGAATGTTGGGAAAAAGCGTCGGTGGTAGAATTTCAGTGGTAGAAGGAGAGTGTCACACCCGAATTTAAGGGCATACCTGAGCATGAATCAAATGTGTGCTAAGACCAAGTCTTACACATATGATGACTCATGGTACAGAAACGAATGTCACATCTTTACTATATAATACGAGTTCTATACAAAATAGATATATAATTACATCATATGAAGACAACGATCCTCTGCAACCATAGTTGACTGGAACACGACGGCCTAGACTTCTCACGAACTCATCGCGACATCCTTCATGCTCCTTATCTTGCGGCACCTGTCCTTGACCTGGAGGGGGGATGAGTACACAAGAGTGAGCTCACATGCGTTCATCGCTCAACAAGTTGTGGGAAATAATGTGCATGAGCTCAATTACGGTGGGGGCTCATGTGAAGGTTAAGGCTTACCAAAGAGAATGATTAAAGCTGAGCATTGCTTTTAACAAGTTGGTCAAAAATTTATTAGCAGTTATGTAAGTGCAATCAACCCTAATTGAGGGTTTTGGTGATTAAATGACAAAACAAACAGAGATTCTAACAAGTTTGCTCCTAGCATGTATACAATTATTTTACAGACAGGAGAAGCATAGATCGTATGAGTATGCAAATGTAAAAGCACAGCGGTTTAAAATTCTACATCATATAGCGTGCTCCAAGTGCTTGGGAACAACGACAGTTTGCATTTTACAATTCTTGAGTCATAGAAATCGTCGTTCAATTAAGAGGGATCCGTAATAGTTAAGTAAGTAATGCGATGAGCTCAGTCCAAACCTTTTCAAATCCTCTAAGAGAATATTTTTCTAGATCATGAATGCTCTTGGAAAAACCACTTTCACTCCCCACTAAAGTTTCACCTTGGTTCACCTCAGTTTTCTCAAAATCTGTTCATCAGTTTCAAAAACCGGTTAACCGGACCTAAAACCGGTTCAACCGGTTTCTGCACTATTCCTTCTGTCATTTTTTGACATGCCAGTTTGCCAGTCAATCCTGTCAGAAAAAGTCATGTGCAGAGTTTTTTGAAAACCGGTTCAACCGGATTTGAGTCCGGCTCAACCGAATTTGGGGCCAGTCGAGTCTCCGGCTGAGTCCCTCAGTGAACTGAGAACTCCCTGGTGGAAACCGATTCAACCGGTTTAAGAACCGGTTCAACCGGTTTTGAGTCTACTTTTCCCAATGGCTGCCAGCTTTTGGGGGATCCTTTATATACCCCCCACACTCTCTCTTCATTGACTTCTGTCCTCTCCACGAATTCTTGGCTGACCAACCTTCAAACAAGAGCATTCAATTCACCTCTCACACCCGAAATCGCATCTCCTTCAATCGTTTGAAGGACCCTTGGTGTGAGGTGAAGTCGATCTAACTCGCTGTTAATTTCATCTTGATTCTCCCATTCTCTTCATCTTTTGAGCTCATCGCAAACTTAATCTTGTGCGGATTTGTTACTCTTGGAACCTTGTGTTCCTTGACGGATAGAGGTTGCTTGGGAGTCTCCAAATTTGTGGACGACCCCAAGAAGTTTGTATCACCCGCTCGTTGAGCAAATTTGAGAAGAGATTGCCTTGACCTTGGTGGTCGGCTTATGGAGGATTGGGGTTGGAAAAGACCCGGCCCTTTGTGGGCTCCTCAACGAGGAGTAGGACACCTTTGTGGTTGTTGCCGAACCTCGGGTTAAATCGTGTGTTCTTGTGTGTTCTTGATAAGTGCTTTCATTTGTTGGTTAGTTCATATTCGATTATATTGTGTGCAAATCGTGTGAAAACAATTCATACCGATTTGTCACCTATTCGAGTGGATTTTCTCTAGGGCAAGTCTTTAGCAAAATCTCTCATTACTTTGTCACACTTGTTTACCTGTTTATCTAATCTAAGTTGAGTAGGTTCAAACTTTTTCAGCTGTAAACAAAATCAGCTGAACCGGTTTGCACCAGTGCAACTTGAATTTGACACTATCTCGAAGTTTTTAGTGAAAAATTTTAGGTGTAGCCTATTCACCCCCTCTAGGCTACTTTCAAGTTACTAAGTATAAGTAGATACCATCCCAATAAATAAGATATCACAATTAATAATAAATCTCACAATGTAAATGACAAATTAAATTTAATTCCATAAATTAATTATGTGAAGGTCCGAGCTGCTCATGATCGTGAGCACGACTGATATACCAATTTTACACTATGTAGAGGTTGCGCCCTTTACCCACAAGCTGTGTATCCCATCTAGCCAGGGTTTGCAAGGCCCTTAGACACTTTTGAGGTGAATGGCTAGGGATCCACTACGAGGCCTTTACAATGTTCCACTAGATTCAGAAAACCCGCTACGATTTTGTGAGAAGAGCGATATAGGAACCCCTCGTCCGAAAAGCCATCACAACATGATCGACCTGAGAACCTCCCTACACCGGCAACTCCTCTATCCCCCTTGCCTCTTTCGAGTAAGGTAGTCCTCCACTAGCTTTCCTAATTAGTTAGCCAAGAGTGTCCCATTCCACCCTTGTGGTAGCACTATTTTCCCTGGTGATCGCTCCATGTTCCATTTAACATAATAACCTTATCATGAACAATAATTAAACCAACAATAATAATGGAACATGATCATAATTCAAATATAACATTAATCCCAAAATCGGATAGAGCAATAAAAAGTCTACCCAATAATTCATTTGTTTGCAAGGTGTGAGGTAAACAAAAATAGGGTAACCTATTAGGTCCAATCAAGTAAACCTGAGCATGTCATAATGATTAACAGTAACATTATTAGGTAAAGAAGAGTGATCAGGACACAACTTGTCTTATACTTGCGATGACCTGTTGTCCAAATGTCGACCCAAAAGTTGGGCGGCGGTTCCTCGTCACCTCATCTCTACTCGTAGCAATACATACAATCAAACAAATAGTGGATATGGTAACATTACACCAAAGTGTAAGAACAAACTGCATAAGAATATTCTACACGTTGCTATGAGAACTTAGGTTCAAGAACCATTAGAATTGGAGTTAAAACGAAGAATTTATGGATAAAACGGTATTTTAGGCGCAATACCTCTAATAGATGTGATCTAACAGATATTGCATTTAAACTAAGTAGCTATTAAATTAAAATATTTGAGTTGATATTAATCCTTAACAATTATTTATAAAATGCGTAGAATTATAAATTATATTAACTAGATTGTCTAGCTAATTAACATTAATTAAACAAGTAATTAATTAATTAATAACTAATTAAACCATGTGGCATAACTAAAATAATGTTATTACTATGTGCGCAGAAAATAATATAACCTAACACACCTTAAACAGATTAAAAAATTATTTGACCTATAAGATATCATATTTTTAATAAATTAGTAGGTAGCATAGAAATATATGACATGACATTGGGGATTGTTTAATTACAAATACATGATCTAGCTGTTACCAACTTATCATGATTGTACCTACTGTTAAATTCATGTTTTATAACAGTCTTGCATGTAAAATGCCCTATGGTGGTGGTTATCTATTAGGCGGGAAGCGTCAAACCTATTTTATGTGAAAGATCTAACCTACCACTAACTTACCTTACAATCAAGCCCTTCAACCTTGCGTTGCTGCTGATCATCTCGGTTTTTACGATGAACCGGAGATCTGATCGACGAACCGAAAGCGCGTCGACGAAGCTCTCGCGAGCTGGTCACTACGATGTTTTGGGCTGTCCCAGAATATGAACGGACGGTGAGAAATTACTCGCTGGAGTTGTCGCTAGAATTTGAGCTGGAGTCAAACTTTGACAACCAGGTTATGGAGGCTTGTGGCTGGGAGCTTAGCTGGCGGTGGGCTGCTGTGGCTTGGATGGCGGCGGTGCTGCTGCGAGGTTATAGAGGAGATGAGTCTATGATTGATGGCTTAAGTAGGGGTGGATATCGAGCCGGCTCGGCTCGTTATGGCTCGGCTCGTTATAGCTCGTTATTGTAACGAGCCAGCTCGGCTCGGCTCGTTATACTAACGAGCTAAACAGCTGGTTCGGCTCGGCTCGTTAGGAAGCTCGAGCCAGCTCGTTAGGCTCGCGAGCCACACAACTAAATATAAAGATCTATGTACATAAATATATGTATAACCGAAAAATCATATTTTAAGTGTTTAACACTACAAACATGTAGCCATGCAATAATACAAATATTTAAGCACATGACACATCCACACATGTCCATATCACAGATCATAACAACGAGAAAACAAGATTATGAGAGATGAGACGACACCAACGACTAGACAAACTTGTGTTGTGGCTTAGCTCGTTTGGCTCGCGAGCTAGCTCACGAGCTAACCCGAGCTGGCTCATTAGAGAACCGAGCTAGAATACTAGCTTGGCTCGCTACAAAATTAAAACGAGTCGAGTCGAGCCGAGCTACTAACGAGCCGAGTCGAGCGAGTTATCGAGCCACGAGTATTTCGTCCAGCCCTAGGCTTAAGTGTTATGGTGGCATGTATTTATATAGGCTAGGAGGTGGGTGGTTACATGACAGATCCAATCTAGTACTTATCTGTTACAATCGTATCCTATCTGTTAGGAACTCTAACAAACTCGAAACTAAATCCATTACATGACAGATCTAATCTGGTACTTATCTGTTACAATCCTATCCTAGGTGGGTGGTTACATGACAGATCTAATCTGTTACAATCCTATTCTATCTGTTAGGAACTATAACTTATCTTTTTTATTCCAATAGTATTGTTGTTAATTTGTACTAATCATATTATAACTTCAATTTAAAAAATCTTTTTAAATTAATTTTTGGGTGTTATACACGATCTAAAAGGAATGTTTTCTTAAATATTATATTGCAATATCCTAATTCGTATCGACTTTACCTAAAGGACGTCGTGTACAAACAAACCGACCAAACATACATCGATCCATTATATTAGCTTATATTTGTAATTTCTGCTTTCTATTTTTAAATTCAAGTCTAATTTAAAGCTAAGTTAAATTTTCTATTTCAAGCATAAACTGCAACAAATAAAAACTCAACATGAAAGCAAAGCATTTTTATTAATTAATTTATCCATTTAAGCAAATGAAAATTAATAGGAATAATTCATGTAAGATGTTTTACAATAATAATTATTAAAGAAAATAATTCAAACACATAACCGCATTTTATAAGTACAATAAAATCTATAATCTTCACATATTTATTTAAAATAATACAATTTCTTATGTAAGCTTATATTAAGAGATAATTTAACTTATTTTTTTGGTGAATAGGTCGTTAACACAAAGGATAGTTCACATAAGAATCTTTTAGGTAATTTATTATTCGAAAACACATTTATTTAAATCACGAAATGAGTTTTATATTTTATTCAGAATGTGATTTTGGAGTGCTACAGAGAGTAAGTGGTAGGATTTTGGGAGGAGCATCGACAGATGATTGGTAGGGATACAAATGAGGAGGATACGAGTATGGAAATATAATTTGCAGATTCAGGGAATGGGAACATGCAGAAACATTCTCCCGATGACGATGTATGAGAGAAAGACCATCAAAGAAGACATATCCCACATCGACATGGGTCACAATACATTTTGGAGATTGCTCGTTGAGCAAGTCAGTGAAGATTCCAAAATTTGGACTCCACATAAGATCCATATTAAAATAGAGAGTGAGAGGCTACTGCACGAAGGAATAAAAGTAAATTAGAGAGTGAGGGATGGGACCTTTATTTATAGGATAGATCCAAGTTTTTTTTTGATTTTTTGAACTTCAAACAATCAAAATGGTGCGAACCAATTAAGAGATGACATACAACAACAAACAGTCAGTATCGACAGCTTCTCTAGGGAGCAGGTAGATATCGACCAACCGATAGGTCAATCAATTGGTCGACTAGATCGACTTGCTAGACCAATCGGTAACAACCATTGACAGTAAAGATCAGAATTGGATCTAGCCTTAGAAAGTAAGCTATAATATCTCTAGATAAAGATCTTAAGGCACAGTTTGGTTTCGCTGGTTTCACTGACTACATTTTAGTCTCTGTCACATCGGATATTTATATGTTAGTTAGAAGTATTAAATATAGTATAATTACAAACTAATTATATAGATGAGGACTAATAGATAAGACAAACCTATTAAATCTAATTTGTATATGATTCACTTATGTGATGCTATAGTAAATATTTGCTAGGTCATAGATTGATTAAGCTTAATAATTTTTCTCATCATTTAGTCTTTAGCTATGTAATTAGTTTTATAATTAAACTATATTTAATACTTATAATATATATTCAAACATACATTACGACACGGACTAAACTTTGCCTAGACCAAACACCCCTGAATCATATCTAAGGGTTAAAACATACTGGGAATAAAATTTTGTTCTTTACACTTTTATAGTATAAATATTGCTTTTTAATATATCTCAATTTAATGTATATAGTAAAAATAAATAATGTACCTTCTGATTCTTTTGACCAGTCCATACGTTTTTCTCCACGTGAATACAGTAATTGAAAAATAAATTGTATAAGGTTAAGGTTGTTAGAGAATTATGTATTATCAGTTTTAATTTAATTTAGAAAATCATTGTTATGTATGTGACGTTATGTATGTGCATGTGTGTATCATCACTTATATAAGCAGTAAACAACAATAAAACATGCACAAAGCCAAAGAACGGAGTGTACCCTGCGGAGAGACCGATGCTAAAGGCATCAGTGGCTCCATTCACACGCGACATCTCGTGTGTATGTTCAATGTAGTCGTACGCAGCCGATACAGACAGATGTACGAAGTACAGTCTCTCGAACGGCACCGGCGACGAGGAACTTGATCGGTGCTGGTCGAGCGGACGAAACGAGCAGTCGCGAGTACGCTCCCCAAAATCCTGATCGCCCGCACACCCTTGCAAGTGTTGCTCTGCGAACGGTGATTTCGAAGGCCTGCTCTCCCACTCTCTGTGCTCGCAGAAGGTGGGACGAGGATGTGCTAAGTGCAATTTGTCTGAGAATTTGTTCTCGTGCTCCGTATTTGTACACGCACAGAGGGAGGCGAACGGACAGTAACGATCACCATCAGAGCTAGAAACTGACAACCGTTACAGCTAGCCAGAAACCGACGTCATTAGAGACGTCTGTTACTAGTCGACAGACATTACAACTCGTCCGTTACTGGCCATAGCAAAGGAAACGACAAGAACGACATATATGGACGATCATCATTCCATGCAAAATATGCAATCGTTAGGAAGTAATATTCGGACCAAGGTCCGATCTACCACGACCGCGACTCGGCCGGCGGCGCACATGTGTGTGGCAGTCCTTCATCATTTTCTCAACTTTTAAATAGATACATCAATCGTCCACTTATTTAATTTGATTGATTTGTTCCTTAAATTTCTGGTATGATATTAAAGTATTAGTACACCGTAGTAAAGTGAGATTTTAACATTGACTATTATTAAATATTAATTTGAATTAGCCCCACATTAATCCAACATAGGCTTGCTTTTCTTTTATTTAGTATTATTTTTTAGATTTTTATTTTTATTACAGATCTATCGGCAAAGCTCCTGCAGCACCGACCCATTCTCCGCCCATTTCTCAATTGATCCGTAAAATGCATGTGGAATTTGTGCATCCAAACTAAACTAGGAAACAGGGCTACAAATCTGTGAATTTCCACAAAACACGAGTTTCTGAGAGCGCGGGCAAAACCAGAAAGTGCAGTATTCAAACTGAATACACTTTATTTTATTTTTTCAGACACCAAGTTTCTCGGGTCGTCATTTTATTTTGTTTTTCACCGCACTGTGCCGCGGCACATGCGCGGGCCGAGCCAGTGATGACGAGCCCGATTCACTCGTGAGTTACAGCGAGGGGTATATGCGGAAGCTGAAAAAATTCGGGGTGCGCCCGTGCATCCCAGCACCCGAAGCTGGATCCGCCCCTGCGGTGGCAGCATGAGCGGCGGGGCGTCGCTGGGGCTCAGGTCGTCGGGGAGCTACGGATCGCTGCCGCAGCAGCAGTTAGGCGGCTGCCAGTCGTCGTCCCCACCGCTGGCCGCGCGGAAGCCCGCGAAGATGTCCCTCGGCGGGACCAGCGGCCCGCGCGTCTGCGCCCGGATCTGCAAGCTCGCCGGACGCCGCCAGCGGATGCTCCTCCTCCTCCTCGTCTCCGTCGCCGTGGCATTCTGCTTCCTCTTCTCATCACTTGTCAGTAAAGGTGGTGGTTGCCTTGCCTCGTGTTCCAGTTCTAATCTATGAGGCTGTTTCAGTCACTAGACTTTGCTGTTTTATTTTCCTGTCGTGCAATTATGTAGCCAGTAAGTTCAGGGAAATGACGCAGTGCCACTGACAAGTGATATTACTCTATAATCCACGTCAATGTTTCTGTGTATCTTATGCAATTATGTCTAATTAGACATGTGTTCTGGGATCTTAGCGTGTGTTAATGTGCATTCTTTATCCCGCATCAACTTTAACTTCAGCTGACTGATATGATGCAAAGAGGATTAGTATATTACTATATTATCCTCCTGCAGTTCAGGCCAATCGGATCAGTCCCAATGTCTGGGCGATTTGCATTGAGAGACTAAACAATAATATTGGGGGTGCGATCTGAAGTTTTGAATTCTATGGTTCTGACTGCAGATCAGCCAGTTTTCTGGAACTGAAGTACATACTTATTGAGAGATATAGTGTTTAATCTAGCTAATGTGTCATTGACATTTCTACAAGTTTATACCTGGTGATAATGCTGTCAAGGTTTGTGCCTTTGTGGTGACAGCTTTGTAGATGAGCTCATATTCACCAACCGTTTGTTTAAAATCATTATAGGTAAACTGCACATCTGTGTTTGTGCCCGGTTTTTTTTCTTTTCAGTATGCACCTCATTTGGCTTCTGCTGACCATTTTAATTTGACATTTAATAGTTCACTAGGGATTTTTGGTCCATTTTGTCAAGAAGCCAATTTCCATGCATTTTCATTGTTACCAACTTATAATTTACACATTACAATGACAAAAAGCCGGTTTGTTTCTTCTGAGTCTAATTTAAGACTTGGGGTCTTATTTCCCTCCTGGGGTAGTGGGAAGCTAAATGTTTCCAGACCTTTTATCAAGGTCTCGTAACGGACAAAATATTCTATGTGATGCCAATAAGTTCTGACAAATTTTATGGGATGGCTTTCTACTTATAGATGCACACCATCTTCTTGCCTCCAGTTTTTCATTAGCTTGAAAATTTATTGAGAAAATAAGAAAAGAGTTTCACTGGGATTTAGTGTAATTGAATGTTTTTTCTAGCAATATGCCAAACAAGAAGTCTATCTTCTACTACAGCTAATGCCATTAACATATTTCTGAGCTTGCAGCTGCAGTTAGAGCGCATCTTTCACATGCATCTGTTCACGTTAGTGATTCAACTGGATTTCTGTTTGCGAAACCCACTGTTGTGTGCTAAAAACATTCTTATTTTGAATAATAATTGACTGAAAAATCTGTTGTAAAAAATGCCATACTGAAGTAGGATGTAACATTCAGTTGTAAGAATATGTTTTCTTGTCCTTTTTTCACCATAGTATGTGTGTTCCAATACTGACCTACTAAACATTTTTTTCCTGTTTTAGACGAAGATGCATCACCTGGTGTTGAGACCATGCTTGTGTTTTCTGATCATGTCCGGAGCTTTGTGAACCCTGTTTGGACATCGTCAGGCAGACCAGTAGCTCAGAGAGGTTCGCTGACTGTGAATGGTTTGAATACACCATCGCAGATGGAAAAACAATCTGATAGTAAACAAGTTCAGGAACTCATGCAGAGTTTTCCACCGGCTATTGTTGTGGATCACCATCCTTGTGAAAACTTTTCATTGTCTCCTCCACCAGTTGATAGAAAACGCACTGGACCACGACGTAAGTCTACATTCCTGACTACTCCAATTCAGTGCTACTTTAGTTCTGAATCTAAACTAATGTATTTTAAGCTTGTATAGCTTGTCCAGTTTGTTATTTGCCAGTTGAGCAAGCACTGGCACTGAGACCAGCTAAACCATCATTGTCACCAGTCCTTCAAAGCTTAAATTATGTTCTTGAAGAGATTTTGATTCCCAAAGAGTCCAAGAGCGGTTCTTTGTTTGGAGGTTTTCCATCCCTGGAGGAACGAGATAAGTCTTATGACATAAAAGACTCGATGACTGTACATTGTGGGTATGCCTATACATTTCATATGATTTATCTCGAGATCATGTAATGGTTGTCTACAATTATCAGTATCTCTTTTGCTGTAGCTAACCTACTGTTTGTTTCTAGATTTGTAAGAGGGAAGGTACCTGGTCTTAATACTGGGTTTGACATAGATGAAGCTGATCATTCTGAGATGCAGCTGTGCCAGAGTACAGTTGTTGCCTCTGCTATTTTTGGTAACTACAACTTTGGATTTCAGTCCTCGTTACAAATTGCTTTTACACTTGCTTACAAATACTATGTACACTTGCTTACAAATACTATGTACACTTGCTTACAAATTTCTCAGGTAATTATGACGTAATGCAACAACCAGAAAATATCAGCAAATTTTCAAAAGATACAGTTTGCTTCTTTATGTTTCTGGATGAAGAAACAGAAGCTGCAATAAAGAACACTACTATTGGTCATACTAAAAAGATTGGGCTGTGGCGGGTAGTTGTTGTCCGCAACCTACCATTTACAGATGCTAGACGCAATGGAAAGGTACCTATGCGGTTGGCGATTTTGATTTTTCTCATCCAAACCTGTGTTATTCGCAATCTACCATGTTGTTCTGTGTTTTTCTCCATGAACTGAATAAGGAATACTGGACTCATGTTATCCTTGTTATCCCATTCTGAAACTTTGCTTGACTTGACATTTGTTAATGCAAATCAGAACCAACAAGTTAATTGGGTCTGGTTTTACCATCTATGGCCCCTGTGATCTTTTCCTCCTACAGGTTCCAAAGCTATTACTTCATCGGCTTTTTCCCAATGCGCGATATTCAATTTGGATTGATGGGAAACTTAAGCTAGTGAGGGATCCTTATCAGGTATTAGAAAGGTAAACAGTCACTTGTTTTGCATTATGTACTCTTCACATATATAGCTTAAGGAACATTTAGATATGCTGTTAGAAATTAAGTTCTCTAGTTGCCAGTGTGACTGATGCTCCATTTGCTCTATCAATTTTGTCCCGGTTTGTTTTGATTTATCTCACTACACTTATGTTACAGGTTCTTGTGGAGGAAGAATGTTAGCTTTGCAATTTCCAGGCATTACAGACGCTTCGATGTTTTCGAGGAAGCTGAGGCCAACAAGGCTGGTGGAAAATATGATAACACATCAATTGACTACCAGATAGAGTTCTACAAAAGAGAGGGTCTAACCCATTATTCATCAGCCAAACTTCCTATAACGAGTGGTAGTTACTTCTCCCTCCTCATCCGTGACCTATTAATATTTCTAACACTGTTTACCTGCCTGATATCAGTATACTCTGATTGACAGACGTCCCGGAGGGCTGTGTGATAATTAGGGAACATATCCCCATAACAAACTTGTTTACATGCCTTTGGTTCAATGAAGTTGACCGCTTCACGTCCAGAGATCAGCTAAGCTTCAGCACAGTTAGGGATAAAATAAGGTGGCGAGTTAATTGGACTGCAGACATGTTCCTGGATTGTGAAAGGCGTGATTTTGTTGTTCAGGTATTTTCAGTTTTTTTTTGGGTTCGATTTATTGCCACTGATTTTCTGTGTGCTGTTTTGCTGTGATATACATTGCTGATGGACCATAGAACTAGGGAAAACAGCACATCCTTTGTGATGGCACGTTTGTTACAGAACGAGTAACCACCTATTCTATTTTGTCTATTATTGATTACTTCTTCTTCTTTTTTTCTTGCACCATTCTTACTTTACAGTCGTACCACCGAGAACTGTTGGAACAGAGGCAGTCTGCCTTACGAAGATGGCCTCCCCAGCGGTCTCCCGTCGCGCGCTTCCAACCTAGAAAGATGCTTCCAGACAATGCAGCAAGGGAACCATGGAAGGCTTCTGCAACCAAGAAGTTATCACGGAAGCGAGCACGGGATAAGAAATCAAGCTCGAGACGAACTCATTGAACTAGTGGGAAGGAAGCAATTCAACTGTAAATGCTGGCGATTTTGCTCCTACACAACTGCATATCTAACGGACAGCATTCCAACATTGTTTTACTACTTTTAACTTCCTTTCATGCTCCTAGCTCCCCTCCCCAAGGGCGCCAAAATTTTGTCAGGGATTGTTGATAGAGAGCTGAAATTCTTTGTTGTAAATAAACATTTTTAGATCAGAGATGTATTCAACTAGCAGCTGATTCAATTCAATCCATTTTGGAGGTAGTCTTTGGCAGGGTTTCAAATACAGTCAATCTTGTCAAACAATGCCATCGATGCCTGCCAGAGGCCATGGTGGACTTGTGAGTAGCCGGAGGTAGGAGAAGACATGGTGGGTCCCAGCTGCAAGTGAGAGAGTGAAGGAAGCCCGGGCGTGCGGGCAGAGGAGATGAGTCATTGCAGTTTCTGATAAAAAAAACGCATTGGAGCATGTTCCATAAAACTGGATTCCAGGAATCGTAAACAACTTTATACATTTAAAATAATAATCATAGGGATACAACACGTCGCAGATGGAGTAATTCATTCAACATCAACGCTTGTTTAGTTTGGACACAAGGAAAAGCAAACAAACAGATCTGTCCAAAGCATCCTCCCCCTTCTTCGTTCGATCATCGCCTGTATTTTCTTGCAGCATCTGGTTCTTGGCGCGGCTGCCGGTCCTTCGATCGTTCTGCTGTTCTCCACACTTGCGTCCTCGTTCTTGGGCCTGTATTCTCCAAAAGGTCACCCATGCAACTTGCACGGGACTTGTTTCGCCGATCATCAAGCCACCATCGTAGCATTACGTCAGCCGTCAGCAGGAACACTGGATGACTTCTTTCGTCGATCATCGCCTCATCGGGCCACCACAGCACGCTCGTGCAAGACACCACGGCAGTCTTCTTCGACCTTGCGCAAGACGATCGACGACGGCAACATTCCTTCCCACACTCCCGGGCAATGGTAGGCCTGCCGGCAGAGTGTATGCGCCACCTGATTTCCCTCACGATACACGTGTCTCACGTCGCATCCGGAGAAGCAGCGAAGCAGGCCGAGGATCTCCTCGTGCAAGGCTGCAGGGATCCGTGTCTGCGTCTCCTCGCCACGGAGCAGTTGCACCAGCACGAGATCATCTCCCTCGACCACCAGCCGCTGCAGGCGGAGGCCGAGCGCCAAGCGGAGACCGCGGATCATCGCCCGCGCCTCGACGATGCCGACCGTGGAGTGCTCCGTCTGCTCGGCGAACGCGAGCACGACGCGACCGGCGCTGTCGCGGATGACGCCGCCGACGCTAGCTCTCGCTGATCCATCGTGATAAACAGATCCGTCAAAGTTCAACTTGAACCATCCACGAGGCGGCGGTGACCACTTCACCAAGATGACGCGACCCGGCTGATACGGCCGCGCCGACGCGGACAGCTCCGTCGCACGGCAGCATACGCTCGGAGGAGTAGACGACGGCGTCAGGACAGAACACACCATCGTCTCGATCTATTGAAGAACTCTAGAGTCTAGATGACGCAGGGTCAGCGAGAGTGCCTCGCAATGTCGGGTGGGTGGCTGGGGAATGCAAGCAGGAGAGCGACGTGTCCAGGTGCTGCGCGCGGCTAGCCTTTATATATAGGCTGGGGAATGCAAGCAAGGAGAGCGACGGCTCATTTTTGGTTTATCCGTTAGCTGGTGTTGTCCACGCCATGGACGTTATACTCGCTGCCTGCTGGCCCATTTTAGATTCCATCCGACGGTTTTTTATAACGGAAATAGATTCTATCTAAGATCCAACGGTTTGCTATAATGGAAATAGATTCCATCTAACATCTGACGGTGCCACATTCTTTTTGGGACTCTGACTCCACGCGCTCTTATCGCTGCTCACCCAGAAGATCGCGCAGCGGTGGTCCGAGTCACTCCACGGCCTCGCCGATAATAGACTGTCTGCGTCGCTGCCTTCAACGCCGCCACCTTCTCAGCAGGTCAACCTATCCACCGCTGCCTTCAACCGTTTGTTGTGGCATGCGGTCGCCGACGAGGCCGTCGTGATGGAGGTCCTTGGCATGCACAATAGACAACACCTTGAACAGGAGATATCCGAGGAGGATTCTGTTGTCACCGGCTCGCTGCCGTATACATGCATGTTCAGTTCAAAAGTTAGGATTTTTTTCCAGATTGGCATTGTAATATTCGTTTTGCCATTTTTTTGCAGATTGGGATTGTAATCCACTGCATGTAAATGTACAATATTTGGAAGACACGTATCGGCCGCATGTTCTTCCTCTGAATTTAAGGTATTCTAGGCTAAATTATTTGAGGTAGCTGAATAGACGGCGTTAGGCAGCATCTCGACTCTAAAACCCAAGTGATTTCCATTGCTCTTCCAAATCCTACACTTCTAACTCAGAGCTAGACCGACGCTGGTCAGTAGTATATAAATATACAAATGCCAGGTCCTAGAGGCAACTCGTCTTCGAGGGAATCATCTAGACGTGGAGGAGAGACTAAAATCTTGTTGTCATAATCCTTAGGTTGCATAAAAAAGAGATGGACAATTTGATATTGATGCAAACAACCTATTTATTAGTTTTCTTCAAGATCTTATTCCACATGAAAATATGGGTCCACTTGATATTCTCAATTTTTTTAAAACAACATAATTATTTTCCAAATACACTATTACATATAAAGTTATGTTGACAATTTTTGTGACCGTTGTATGCCGACGTTTTCAAAATTAAAGCTATTGAAATCATAGTTACGCTCTACGATTAAACAAGAAAGGTTGAATGCATTGGTTATAATAGAAATTGAGAGTGAAATGCTTGATAAAATTAGTACAAGAACATCACAGAATAATGCTTGCTTTTAAAACATAGAATATGTAACTAGTACAACTTAGTACATATAATTTATATTGTGATATATATTATTATCTATTATTTTTCTATATTAAAATTAGGTCGATTTCAGATATTTCGCACAGGGCCTCCGAAAATAGCGGCACGCCGGTCAACTCCTCTTGGGCACTGTCTGCGTCACCCACAACAACATTGTATACCATTTTCGACGGTCGTATTTATTTTCGGCGGCCAGGGCTTGGCCGCCGAAAATAAGCAGGTATTTTCGGCGGCAGGAGCAGGCCGCCGAAAATAAGCGTATTTTCGGCGGTTTCTGACACAGTCGCCGAAAATACCTGCTTGTTGGGGGCCTTCGGCTTCCGAAGGTCTTCAAAAACATGATTTAACAATGTTTCTGGAGTATGATACATGAACAGGTACCTTCGGACTTAGGTCAAAACCACAGTGTGAAGAAACACAAAGAATACGAAGGATGACGCAGAGCCGAAGCTATGCGTAGGGGAGCTTCGGCGTGATAGCAGAAAAGGAAACCGACTTAAAGGGGAAAAGGCTATTTAGACCCTGATGGATTACTATAGAATTATTAGCAAATGTAAAGGGCATGAGTGTAATTTTACATGGGCTGCGTCCCGTGCCTATAAATAGATGAACAGTGCTCCCGTATTGTTCACGCTGACTTGGCATTTGCTTTTGCGTCACGCTTGTACTTTTAACTTCTTTCAAGCCAAAGGTACATCTGTAATTTGTTACCATTATATTTTTCCATAATAATAGAATAAGAAATGAGCTAATAATAATATTTAAGTGTTTATATTATTTCTCATACTTTATATGAATCCTTCTTCATTATTTGTTGTATTTATGAAGGTATGTCCTTCATAACCTTCGTCCGAAACTCATTATATCCCAGGGGAAATAATGCTTCGAAGGACGAAGGACTTTAACGTTTAACAATTTCTGTGTTGCCTTGTTCTTAATTCATAGCATTTAAGGACAAGTCCCCCCCAACATTGGCGCCCACCTCCGGTGAACCCTTTTCGACCACCTTCGGCAAGCATCGACCTTCGTCATGCCGCCAAAGAAAGATTCAGTGACAGGGGCTGCCGCTCTGCAGCCGCTGGACCCGAACCAGGATACCTTTTCTCTTCGAGAGGCCCGAAGCCAGAAGAGGAAGGCCACCAGTCCAACGCCCCAAGAGGATGAGTTGGACGAAGAGATCAGGAATATGGAGATGCTTCATCAGCAAGTGCAAAAGAAGAAGGAAAATGGCTCGGCTAGCTGACCTACAAAGGCAGATTGACGAAGCCACTGTAGAAGTACGTCATCTTACTCAAGATGAGCAACACCGAAGACCCCAACACAGAGAGCTGCACCAAGAGGGCTTCTTCAACGAGGATGATTGGTATGAGGATTTCCATCATGGAAATTTTGCTTTTGATGATGCTTCTCCTCTGTCAGCAGAATTGCAGGCTACACCCTGGCCCCCGTCTTACAAGCCACCCCAGCTCCCTATGTATGACAGACACTCAGATCCGAAGCAGTTTCTGATGAGCTACGAAGCTACCATATCTTCATATGGAGGCAATACTGCAGTCATGGCGAAATCTTTCGTCATGGCAGTCAAGAATGTTGCACAAACCTGGTACTCCTCTCTTCGACCAGGAACAATCACATCATGGCAGAAGCTGAAGGACATGCTGATCACCAGTTTCCAAGGGTTTCAGACGAAGCCGGTTACTGCTCAAGCTTTGTTCCAGTGCACGCAAGATCACAAAGAATACCTTCAGGCGTATGTTCGAAGGTTCTTGCGTCTGAGGGCACACGCGCCAATAGTGCCCAATGAAATTGTCATTGAGGCCATGATCAAGGGGCTTCGGCCAGGACCTACGGCCCAATACTTTGCCAGGAAGCCCTCTCAGACCCTGGAGAAATTGCTTCAGAAGATGGATGAATACATCCGCGCTGATAATGACTTTCGGCAGAGAAGGGAGGAAGCTTACAGGTTCTCCGAAATGACCAGGGGCTTTGGAGGGAGAGTCCACCCAAGGCACGTTAGATCAATCCACTCTACTCAGAATGACGACAGAGGAGGTCAGCAGCAGAGGCCGCAATATTCCTCCCAGGCTTCGGGGCAGCAACAAAGCTATCCTCGGCCTCCAGCTCCAAGGGGCAGAGGCGCCAGGGGCTTCAGTGGAAGGTTTGGCGATCAGCCCAGGAAAATTTATTGCCTATTCTGTGGTGAGGACAAGGGCCATACTACAAGGATGTGCCATGTCACCATCCAGAAACAGAAGGAGATAGCAGAAGCTGCAGCCCAACAGAACCAGCCGAAGCAAGTTATGCATACTACTTCGTATCATTCACCGTACATACCAGAGTATGTGGGTAACCATCCTACAGCTTCTGTTGCTTTGGCAAGCCAACCTCAGGCATCTTGGCAACAGCCTCCACCTCCACCACCAATGCAACCCGCATATCCCCAAGGCTAGCAGCCAGAAGGGAGCCAGCACACTCACCAGCAGCGAGACTTCAGGGAGCAGTCCGAAGCTCGCACAGTCAACAGTACTGTGCCAGAATCGAAGCACATCTACTAAGAGATATCCTACCTCTGAAACAGTTTTTGCATTCGTCATCATTTTCCTTTTCAATAAGGAGCAATTATAGAAGGCCTAGTTCTTTTGTTGTTTTCAATCTCTTGTAATAGCTTCGTCATTGTCATGATATAATATACCTTCTTCACAGACTCACGAAGTTCCAAAAGTCAGTAAAGCACGAAAGTTGTTCTCAAGAGAACGCGGGGTTCACAATTATATTACAAGTATTGCCGAAGCAACAAAAAGTCGTTCTAAGGAACGCAGTGTAAGTTTGCCGAAACAACAAAAAGTCGTTCCTAAGGGAGCGCAGCGTAAGTTTTCTGCTCAAAAGTCATTCCAAAGGGAATGCAGAGCTTACAGCGAAAAATAAACGCTGATTCCGTCGAAGTATAAGGCGAAGCACAAAAAGTCAACGTGAATACCGCCGAAATAGAAGGCGAAGAAGCTCCTAAGGGAGGCTTACAGCGAAAAGTCAGCGCTGATACACCAAAAAATAAGCGCTGAAGCCGAAAAATAAACGGCTAGGAGATTGTGTGTTCTACTGTGGGATTGTGTGTGTATCTTCGGCACAAACATCATTCGCATACCATAACATCATCACATCATTCGCATAACATGACATCATACATCATATTGCATCAATGGCACAAGAAGGGGATACAATGTTGATCTTCGGAAATTGTTTCGAAGAAGTTGTGCCAAGGCACAAAATAAGTTTTGAAGAAGTACAACTTTATCAACTGTAATATCAAAGATCTATTGCTTACGAAGCATAATATTTTCACGGAATATGGATATTCTTCACGAAGCATGAAAAGAAGGGAAGGTGTTTTTTCGCCGAAGGCTCAAAAACAGTATGTACGTAAAGTTTCATGCATAGTAAATAATTGAATTACAAACAGCTTATATATTACATTCAAAACTATAAAATATTACACACTTTGTTCAGCAAATATTACATCAATATTCCGAATGTTTTTACAACAATAGCTATTCTTCTTTTAAAACTGCTTCCACAGCTTAGTTTAGTAGTTGAGTTACAGCTTCGTCCATAATAGCTTCGGCCATCTTAGTAATTTCATCTTCCTTTTTTTGCTTCGGGGTCGGCCAATGACTCGAAGGGCTCCGGGGGAGGAGATAGTTCAGCTGCGACACAAAACATAAATAAGTTTGAAGTCACAAAAATAAAACATAAAGTTAAAAACAATTAGGCAATACCTACTCGTCTTTTGAGTTCTGCAGCTTTCTCAGCTGCCTTCGTTGCTTCTCTTGTATCGTGAATATCTTTTTCGCTCTTTTTTATTATCTCATGGGCTATCCCTTGGCCGCCATTTTCCCAAATATCAGTAAAGAATTTTCCACCAACTAAGCTTGCTTCGACCGAGGGATCCTTTGTGTCATAAATAGAGAAAGCAGCTTCGGCTTGGGCCAGAATCTTCACGTGTTCGCATCTTGCCTTCTCCAAAATAGCCGCAATTCCCCTGGCACCTGAGAAGGCGCAGACATCTCCACGGCCATTCAAAACTTCCTCAAAGGCTTCGGCTTCGCCGTTGATCCATTCGATTGGACCTTCGGGATCGCCTAGTACGAAGTTGTCTTCATTCGAGTATGCGCCAATATTGGCGAAACTGGTTTTTATCTTTTGTACACATTGTTGGGGCGAAGGCGAAGACGCCACCCTTCGCTCGATGCCTTCGCCGTAATCGCTGGACTAACGGAGACAAGACAACGGGCAGGCTCACCCTTCGTCCCATACGTCACCGGACGAAGACCTGTGACGAGGTCGTCTCATCTCATGACCTCGTCCAGCATGGAGGCCCACGTGTGATCCGACCCATTGTAACAGGCCCTACGTGGCCGCTGCGCATTACGGGCCTAATTTGTAAAGGCATCCCTGTAATTACGGTCTGTAACCCCGCTTTATGGGGATATTCCGGGGATAACCTAGGTGTTCGAGGGCACATGCGTCCTTAACACAGGACGCTGGGCACTCAGATACCTATAAATACCCCCGCACAGTGCCCTTGAGAGGCTAGATTAACAGAGCTTTTGCCATCTCGTGCGAGAACCCTGTTTACGTCAATACTCAACCCCGTTGGATCCCCTTGCACCTGATATCAAGTTCCAACATTTGGCGCCCACCGTTCGTGCTACGAAAAAACCACCTGCGATGGCACCCAAGAAAACTAGCTCGAAGGCTGACGAGGCTGCGAAGGCAGCCCTGCTGGCCGCAAAAAAGGGCAAGGCCCTCGCCCTCACCCACTCCACCCACCAAGAGGCTACTGAAGACGACGTTCTCCGCACCTGCGAAGACGACGCTCTCCGCACCTGCGGCCCTGAAGGACAACTGCAACCTCCCCCAGGCTTCGCCCCACCGGAGGGCGCAGACCTCACCGAGGACGGCGAAGTCCTCGGCGTCTCAGCGGAAGAACAGCTACAGCTGCGCGCCTTGCGCATCAAGAACCACAATCTCCAGAGGCAAAAAGAGATACTGGAGGCCAAGCGCCAGCGTGTGTCTGCACTAGCCAAGGTGCGGCAAATGATACGCGACGAAGAGCAGAAGGCCCAGGACCTCGAGCGGGAGATCACGCTGATGCAGCGCGAAGGCCACCTCGGCCTGCAGCACAGGCCACCCCTGCAACAGCGGGCACAGCTGGAAGACATACGCGAAGGCCACCTCGGCCTGCAGCACGGGCCACCCCTGCAACATCGCGCGCAAATGGAAGACCTACACTTCCCCCAGCGCGACCACGCCTTCCCACACACCGCGCCATTCCAAGGGGTCAACTACCTCGATGAGCGAAGTCCCCTGGCGCCACACCTGCAAGTGACACCCTGGCCTGCCAACTTCCGGGCAGGGACCTATCCCAAGTACAACGGCAGCACTGACCCATCACAGTACATCATGAGTTATCAGGTCGCCGTTGCATCTTCCGGAGGGGACGACGCCACGATGGCCAAGTCTTTCATCATCGCCCTCGAAGGCCCAGCTCTCACCTGGTTCACCAGGTTGCCCCCGCTATCCATTGACTCCTGGAGAAGTCTCCGGGACAAATTCCTGCTCAACTTCCAAGGGTACCGTCTAGACACCGACGCCTTGGCCGAACTCTCACTCCACAAGCAGCTGGAAAAAGAGACTCTGCGGGAGTATTATCGCAAGTTTCTAACACTCAAGTCGCAGCTGCCCTCATTCGATGACCAGATCGCCATCCACTACGCCATCAGTGGCCTTCGCGCCGGCGTCCTTAACAACCACTGCATCAGAGATCTGCCCAAGAACCTCCAGGAATTATATCAGCTATTTGAAAAATATGCCAAATCCGAAGAGCTCCACCAACGCAAGGTTGAGTCTCAGAGGAAACCCAAAGATGCTCCACAGTCCAGCCGCACGTGGATGAGGACTCCGCAGCCAGACTCCAGTCGAGACGGCCGCAATCAGCAGCAGGTGCACAACATCGCCAACCAGCACCCCGCTAGTGACGCCCCTCGCCGCCAGGAATATCCCCCTTAGGGCCGCGGAAATGGAACTCGCGGTAGGGGTCGGGGGCGTGCGCAGCCGCCGCGCCGATTCTACTGTCTTTTTCATGGCGAAGACTGCGCCCACCAAACCAGAGACTGCCCAGAGATGAAGGCCACCAAAGACAGGATGGCACGGGCGCAGCCAGTCGACAACCCTAGAGTTGTCGCGCACACTTATCAGCAACCCCCTCCACCATACATCCACGCCCCCGCCCCGCATCCACCGCACCACGCATACCAACACCACCAGGAAGTACAAATCGTACCTCCCCCACCCCCACCTCCACACCAGCAACAACAAAACATCCCCCACCCCCACGCCCCAAAACAAGAAGACTTCGCCGATCAGCCATATCGCGGAGTCATTCATATGATCACTGGGGGGTCCAGCACCGACTTCGACACAAAGCGGCAGAAGCGGGACCACTACCGCAGCATCAACCACGTCGCCATCACCGGCCCAGTCGTGCAGACAAAGTGGTCCCACGTACCGCTAACCTTCGACGCACGAGACGTCGACCTGCGCAGCGCCCCCCACATCGACGCCATGGTTATCAACTGCAGCGTGGCAGGCTGGGACCTGCACAAAGTCCTAGTCGACAATGGCAGTCAAGCAGACATCATTTTCCTCCATGCCTTCGACCGCATGGGCATAAGCCACAGCCTGCTCAAGCCTTTGGATAACCCGTTGTATGGCTTCAGCGGCAAGGGCACTTTTCCTGTCGGCAAAATAGAACTGCCTCTCTCCTTCGGTGTAGCACCCAATGCCCGAAGTGAGCAAGTGACCTTTGATATTGTGGATATGGTATATCCGTACAACGCCATCATGGGTCGGGGCTCCATTAACAAGTTTGAGGCAGCCATTCACGGACTATACCTGTGCATGAAGATACCAGATCCGTTAGGCGCCATCACGGTCTACGACAATCAGCAGACTGCGCGCAACATAGAGCGGGACTTCGTCCCCACGCAAAGAAATGTGCACTGCCTCACGACCCAGTGCGAGGTCCCTGCGTCCGCCAGCCCAACCGACAAAGAATACAAGGCACAGCTGCAGAGCAACGACGGGACCAAGACTGTTCCCCTCGACCAGGCCACGCCCAAGCAGACAGTCACCATCGGCGAAGACCTCACTTCGCATGACGAGGAGAAGCTCCTCTGCTGCTTGTCCAAGAACAAAGACGTCTTCGCCTGGTCCGCCCTCGACCTGGTCGGGGTCAGCCGATCCATAATTGAGCACAGCTTGGGAATCGACCCTTCGGTGAGACCGAAAAAACAGCGGCTCCGTAAAATGTCTGACGAGAAGACAGAAGCCGCCAAGGCCGAGGTACATCGCCTCATGGAAGCCAAATTTATCGAGCTAGTGGCTTACCCCACGTGGCTCTCTAACGTTGTGATGGTGCAGAAAAAGAGCGGCAAGTGGCGAATGTGCATCGACTTCACCAGTCTCAACAAGGCCTGCCCAAAGGACAACTTCCCGCTGCCTCGGATCGACAAAATATTCGATAGCGCGGCCGGGTGCGAAGTCATGTCACTCCTCGACTGCTTCTCCGGTTACCATCAAATATATATGAAGGAGGAAGACAAGGCCAGCACCAGCTTCATAACACCCTTCGGCACATATTGCTTCATCAGAATGCCGGAGGGACTCAAGAACGCCGGGTCCACCTTCTCCCGGCTTACCAAAACAGTGCTCGAGGGGCAAGTCGGCAGAAATATATTCACATATGTGGACGACATCGTCGTCGCCAGCAGGAGCAAGGAGGACCATCTCGCTGACCTCGCCGAGACATTCACGAACATGCGGGACGCACGACTTCGCCTGAACCCGGAAAAGTGTGTCTTCGGCGTTCGCCAAGGGAAAATATTGGGCTACCTGGTATCACACCGCGGCATCGAGGCCAACCCAACCAAAATTCAGGCCATCATCAACATGACACCACCGTAGTCAGCCAGAGACGTCCAGCGCCTGACGGGCAGATTGGCCGCCCTCAACAGATTCATCTCCAAATCCGCTGAGCGGAGTCTCCCCTTCCTCAAAACTCTCCGTGGCGCAAAAGACTTCGTTGGGGACCAGAGCAGGCGGCGGCCTTCGCCTCATTAAAACAGTACCTGTCGGAGTTGGCAGTCCTTACAAGCCCCGACTCCTCGCTACCCCTGTTGCTCTATGTTGCGGCTTCGCCGCATGCGGTCAGCGCGGCACTGGTGTAGGAGCAGACAGTTGAGGGCGTGATCAGGCAGTGCCCAGTTTATTACGTCTCCGAAGTGCTAACACCATCCAAATGTAACATGACGGAACTGGAGAAGATTGCCTATGCAGTTGTTATGTCTTCGCGCAAATTGCGCCATTATTTTGAAGCATTCAAGGTCTGAGTCACCTCAGACAGGGGACTAGGTGAATTGTTCAGAAACCCGGAGGCATCGGTCAGGATTGCCAAGTGGGCGGCCGAACTCTCCGGCTACCACATCAACTTCGAGCCTAGGACAGCCATCAAGTCACAAGTCCTGGCAGACTTCGTCGTCGACTGGACTGGGCCAATAACACAGCCGGACCCGTCCACAGAGAAGGTTTGGACGATCCACTGCGACGGCGCATGGTGCCATGCGGGGGAAGGCGCCGCTGCAGTCATCACCTCACCCGCCGGAGTCAAGCACAGATACGCGGCACGCCTCAGCTTCGCTCTGGAATCTGACAGATGCACAAACAACATAGCAGAATACGAAGCAGTCATCCTCGGCCTCCGCAAGCTGAGGGCCCTTGGTGTCACCACCTGCATTATCAGAACAAACTCCAAGGTAGTTGCCGGCCAAGTCGAGAAAGACTATGCAGCAAAGGACCCCGCACTTATGCAATACCTCGTGGCCATCCAAAGTCTCGAGAGACAATTCAAGGGATTCACCTTGCAGCATGTGGACCGGGCCAAGAATGAATAAGCCGACGCATTGGCCAAGGCTGCCGCTAGAGGCGAGTCCCTGCCCTCCGACGTGTTCTACCATGTTATCGGCACGCCAGCCGTCCGAAGCCCCGAAGGGCTACAAATAACCAATGACAGCGAGGGCCACCGCATAGTCAACCTTATTATGACTGAAGACTGGCGGGCACCAATAACCCTGTTCCTACAGGGGTACTACCACCCAACCGACATCAACGAGGCCAAGCGCCTCAAACATCGAAGCCGGGACTTCGCACTGATTGAGGGCCAACTCTACAAGAAGGGGGTCAGTCAGCCAATGCTTAAATGTGTCACCGAGACCGAAGGCGTCCAAATCCTGCGCGAAGTCCACAGTGGTACCTGCGGCTCTCACGCAGGGCCAAGGGCCCTAGCCGCAAAGGTGATCCGCCAAGGTTTCTACTGGCCCGCAATGATCTGCATCGCAAATCGGGTCACAAGGTCCTGCGAAGCCTGCCAGAAGTTTTCTCCTCGATCAGGCAGCCCCTCGCAATTCACAAAACTGATCGCCCACACATGGCCTCTCCAGCGCTGGGGCCTGGACATCGTCGGGCCCCTGCCCACGGCTCAGGGGAACCTCAAGTTCACCTTCGTCGCTGTCGAGTACTTTACCAAATGGATCGAGGCGAGGGCTGTTTCCACAATAACATCAAAGACTGCACAGAAATTCTTTTGGCAAAACATTGTTTGCCGCTTCGGAGTACCGTCCGAACTAACAGTTGACAACGCCAAGCAGTTTGACAGCCAAGACTTCAAGGATTTTTGCTTCTCCATTGGCACCAAGCTTGCCTTCGCCTCAGTATATCACCCGCAGTCCAACGGAGTTGTGGAATGCACCAATGGAAAAAATTTCACAGCTGTCAAAAAGATGCTCCTCGACGAAAAAGGGCAGGTGGGCCGATTTGTTACCTGAGGCGGTCTGGGCGCTAAACACGACTGAGTGCAGGGCGACTGGGTTCACCCCTTTCCGCCTTCTATATGGATCGGAGGCCATGACCCCACAAGAAATAAAACATGGGTCCCCGCGAACAGTTTCGTCAGCTGTCCCCGACGTGGACGAACCCACCTCGAAGGATCTCATCGATGGAGATCGAGTCTTCGCTCTACAGGCTCTAAACAAATACCAAGCCCAGACAAAAGCATGGCGCGACCACGCAGTCATCCCGAGGAATTCAGCGAAGGGGACCTCGTACTCGTCCGAACAGCTCGGACAGAGTCCAGGGGCAAGCTGGAGCCCAAGTGGGAGGGCCCTTTCATTGTCAAGACGAAGGCCTCCCCCAGTGCATACATGCTCGCAACGCCAAACGGCGAAGACTTGGAGCACTCCTGGAACATCGACAATCTCCGCAAATTTTTTGTTTAACTCATCAGGGCTAGTTCGCCCTTGTAATTCACAAAAACAATTTTTATTCTGGCCCGCACTCTTTTCCTCCCGGGGGGTGAGGTTTTTAACGAGGCGGAGTCATGTAATATACAAGTGAAAAATCCCCCACAAAAATCTGCGTCGAAAAAAGACCGCGCCGACGGTCTTCGACATTCGACCAATACAAAGTCACCGCGAGGCCCAGCGCTAGCTACCCTCGCGTGCGACAACTCCGCGCAAAAGTCGCCTAAGGGTGCAGCCGGACTAGCACAACAAGTGCGAAAAATCGAAGTCTTTCACGAAGACTATCCGTGCAAAAGTCGCCTAAGGGTGCAGCCGGACTAGCACAACAAGTGTGAAAAATCGAAGTCTTTCGCGAAGACTATCCGTGCAAAAGTCGCCTAAGGGTGCAGCCGGACTAGCACAATAAGTGCGAAAAATCGAAGTCTTTCGCGAAGACTATCCGTGCAAAAGTCGCCTAAGGGTGCAGCCGGACTAGCACAACAAGTGCGAAAAATCGAAGTCTTTCGCGAAGACTATCCGTGCAAAAGTCGCCTAAGGGTGCAGCCGGACTAGCACAACAAGTGCGAAAAATCGAAGTCTTTCGCGAAGACTATCCGTGCAAAAGTCGCCTAAGGGTGCAGCCGGACTAGCACAAGTGCGAAAAATCGAAGTCTTTCGCGAAGACTATCCGTGCAAAAGTCGCCTAAGGGTGCAGCCGGACTAGCACAACAAGTGCGAAAAATCGAAGTCTTTCGCGAAGACTATCCGTGCAAAAGTCGCCTAAGGGTGCAGCCGGACTAGCACAACAAGTGCGAAAAATCGAAGTCTTTCGCGAAGACTATCCGTGCAACAGTCGCCTAAGGGTGCAGCCGGACCAAACTTAACAAGTGCGGAAAAGACTACACCAAACTGTCCGCGCAAAGACCGACTACATGCGCACCAGACCAACATAACAAATACACCAGACCAAGTACGCAACGCCTTCGTGAGCATAGCCGAATGTGCGAAGGCACACAACCTCATCATACAAGCTATTACATATGTACAAGCGAGGGCATCACACTTTACATCGGCTCAACCTTCGGAATAATTCCCATCTCCCTATAGTTAAATAGCATTATCCTCAGCTCCTCACCCGCAAAAAGACTTCGCAGCTCCCCCTCACCTGCACTCACAGCGGCCGGCAAGGACAACAGTTCCCGCCTGCCAGCCCTACTCACACGAAGCCGACCGCCGTCCGCCTCGCTCACTCTACGCTTTGCAACCGCCCTTCGCCGCCTACGCCCCGCGCTCGGACCAGGCACAACTTCAGCATCCGCAGCATGCGGCGAAGCCTCCGCCGCTGCCACATCCAAGGCCGCAAAGTAGTCCAAGTCCTCATCCGACGACTCTTCAGTCCACTCAACCAAGCTCCCGGAGTCACCAAAATCAGAAAACTTAGATGCAGACTCATCCGATTTATTCCCATCATCCACGGTCGAAGCCGCCAAAAAATTAGCAGTAGCGGTTGCGTGCGCAGGCCCAAAATCTTGAACCTGCGCAGCAACCAAGGTTCAGCAACATATCCAAAATTCCCTAACTACCCACACCCACTAAGCCACCTGCGAAGACCCAGCCGTCGCGGGATCCTCCGCTGCCGGCTCCGCCGCCATCTTCACAGGATCCTCAGCCCTCGGCGCGGCAGTTGGCGACGGGCCTCCGTCGGCCGCAGTGGCTGCGGGGGCATCAGGAACGCCTTTGACGGTTTCCGGGGGCGGCTCCGGGGCGGCCTCGGACACAGCCGCCACCGGGTTCGACTCCGAGTCAGGCTGCGCGCTGTTCAAAGCCCCGAAGTCCTCCACCTTCTCGCCACGCGCCGCCTGAGACACTGTACACAGATTCAGCAAACCCACATATAACCCACATTCAACAAACACCAAACAAAAGTCAAACATTACCTGACCCCTCGCCGTCTCGGACCGCTCCCTGACCACCTCCCGACCGTGAGGGCCCCACATCCGGTCGTAGAGGGCTCCCGCGGATTCCTTCACCACAGGGTCCTCAAGCTTGTAAATATCGCGCTCGAAATCCTCATCAGCTTGGTCGAAGACCTCATAGTGCCGGCACCCTTCGCGGGAAAGCGCGTTCATCGCCCCTTCGCAGGTGACCAGAGAGGCATAGGACATAAACCCCTCCACGATAGCGGGGAGCGCCAGCAACTCCTCCTATAGCCACTCGAGGCAGCAAAGTCCGGGCTCTCGGTCTGGCACTTCGAAGTCAGCGGTCCGCGCGCCCAGCTTATGGTATGAGTCCATAAGCTGTTTGCGTGTCCGCTCAGCCTCCGAGCGCGTCGAAGCCTCGGTCCTCTCCACACGGGTCCGCAGAGCGTTGAGCCACTCCTCAATTCCTCGGCGCGCTGCCTGGCAAGACTGCCCTCCGCCCGCGCCAGATTGGCCTCCGCCTGCGCAGACTGCGCCTTGGCGAGGGCCTCATTAGCCTCCTTCCTCTCCTCCGCCAGTTGGCGCCGGAGCTCAGCCCTCTCACCTTCCAGTGCGGCCACCTTATCCGCCAGCTTGCGGCACTTGCTGTCGGCGACCGACTTTTCCCGGATGGTGTCAGCATGTTGCGCCCGAAGTCTCTCGACTTCGGCAGACAGAACTAGCGTAAAGGCCCCCGACGCCGCGTGGTCTGCGAAGTCAGCCGCCTACAAGACACACATAAGACCACAACCCCAACGAAGCCGGTAAAAACCGAAGTCTAGCTCTATGTACCTGACTTAATGCCTCCTTCAGCCGGCGGGACACAACGCCCACCTCGTCCCTGACGGCAGTGAGTGCCGGAATCTCGCCACCGGCACTAAGAGCACTACCCTTCGCCCTGGGCACCACGGCAGCCGCCGCGGTCGCCACGGCGGGCGGAACAACAACAAGTTGGCCTTCGCCCGACCCTGCGACGTATCAACAGATTAAAAAAACTCGAGCCAATGACTTACCAACAAGATAATCTTCCACACTAATATCGGTGGCGAAGTCGGCAACGCGCTTGCCCGATGGCGGCAACTCTCGGGCATTCACGGCTCCCGCCGGGACAGACTTGGTACCGCCGACGGTAGCCGCCTTCGCAGCCTCCGGCACCCTGCTGGACCTAGGGGCGGCCGACTTCGCCGCCAGCGGCGGCTGGCTTCCGCCGGGGGCAGCAGCCTTCGCAGTCCCCCGCGGCCTCTTCGGCCTGGCCTCATGGAGCCTGACGACCGCCTGGCGCTTCTGCGCAGCTCCCTAACGATCATTGTCCATCACTGCCGACACAACAGCAGCAATATTCCGCCCGTAAGGAAACACTCTCCAATCACGAACCATGCGAGATGTAAAAAAGTCTTCGCCGGCCGCGTGGGGAATAGGAACATTCTTAGGCCACCAACCCCCGGTAACCCTCAGCATCTGCGCCGAAGACTCCCGGAGCTTGGGCGAAGACATCCTTCCCCCTGGGGCCGCGCATGTCCTCATCAATTCCCTAGCAAAACCATCGGAAACCCCCAGTCTTCCAGTAGCAATACCTAGCTTCCTCTTCTTAGAGGATGGGGCGGCCGCCGGCGCGGGGTCGTCTCTAGTCTCTGCCGCCGGCTTCTTCCCGCGACGATCCACATCGTCTTGCCCGGAATAACCGCCATACGACGGACGGTTCAACTCGAAGACCCTGTTCAAGCGGTCATTAGACCCGCGTATATCCCAGCTACGCTGGCCCTCTGTCTTTGGCACGTACCGCCCGACAATCCGCACCGCCCCATCCTCCGCCTCACGCACAAAGGCGGCCGGATCGCGGCTACGCAGATCCAGTGCGAAGGCGGGACTTCGCACCACCATCCCACCACGGGAAGGCATCTGGCGAGGGCATACTTCGCCCAGCGCCCAGCCATGCGCCAAAGGCCACACCCCATATGCCACAAACTCCTCAACCAAATCGCGCCCGCTGCTCAGGCCGGCGGCGCACCGAAGGGCCCCTTCGTCTGCATCCTCCTCCGCCACTTCAAACGACGGGTATGCTGAGTAATAATGCGAGCACATCTCGGCCACAGGGAGCCATGGATGGTCTTCGACGGTGCCCTCCGCAACGTAGAACCAAAACTCATGCCAGTTGCCCCATTTATTGCGGGCGCAAGGAACCAACTCAACTACCTCCATCGAGGTCTTGCCGGTCTTCGGCGTAAATGTGCAGGACCCAAACTGGGCAACCTTATTTCCGATCATCCTTTTCTGCCAGTGTAGGCAATAGTGCTTCACGAAGACTTCGACCGATGGCTGTCCGTCGTACGAAGTCGTCGCCCAGACATACTTCGACAGAGCCACCATGGCATTCGAAGTCAGCTGATGGATCTGGATGTTAAATCTGCGCAAGACTTCTCCCACAAATCGGTGCGCAGGCAGGCGAAGACCAGCGGCAAAGAACGCCTCGAACACAACCAACTCGCCTTCTGGCTTGGGGACCTCCTCTGTCCCCGGGACACGAGCGACTCCGCCACCAAAGTAACCAAGCTGCTGCATATCTTGCACGCGGACCGAGGACATCCGCAACACACCGAAATCCACCGTATCGCCGGCGCGCAACTCCTCCGCCGCCACAGTGCTCAGCGTCTCCTCAAACGATGCGTCGGCCGGCGGCGTAGCGACAGCAGAAGAAGAAGAGGTCGGCATCGCTACGTACCATCGGCGGCGGCGGGCGGTCTGCTTCACACGGGCCAGATCTCCGGTGAACAAGAGCAAGGAGGGCAGACGAGCAGCAAGAGGTTTGAAAAGGCGGTTAGGGTTTTCGCGGAGCGCGGAAAGATAAAGTTCAAAACGCGCCACCCCCCGTCCCCTTTTATACACAGGGCGCGACGCTTCGGGAAAACCGCAGTCCAACAGTACGGTGTCAATCAACGGTCATGTCAAAAACCCCCGCGAAACCACTTCAAGCGAGGGCAGCGTCTCCGCCATCTAGCGACGTCTTCGGCACTAGATGACTTAGTCGAACTGGTCCCTCGGAGGGCAAATGTTGGGGCGAAGGCGAAGACGCCACCCTTCGCTCGATGCCTTCGCCGTAATCGCTGGAACAACAGAGACAAGAAAACGGGCAGGCTCACCCTTCGTCCCATACGTCACCGGACGAAGACCTGTGACGAGGTCGTCTCATCTCGCGACCTCGTCCAGCATGGAGGCCCACGTGTGATCCAGCCCATTGTAACAGGCCCTGCGTGGCCGCTGCGCATTACGGACCTAATTTGTAAAGGCATCCCTGTTATTGTGGTCTGTAACCCCGCTTTATGGGAATATTTCAGGGATAACCTAGGTGTCCGAGGGCACATGTGTCCTTAACACAGGACGCTGGGCACTCAGATACCTATAAATACCCCCGCACAGTGCCCTTGAGAGGCTAGATTAACAGATCTTTTGCCATCTCGTGCGAGAACCCTGTTTACGTCAATAGTCACCCCCGTTGGATCCCCTTGCACCTGATAGCAAGTTCCAACACACATGCTACAAATTTTTCATAGCATCTCTCTTTTGAAGAACAAAGCTCTACAACTGTTTTTCCCAGTAATTTTTCCAGTAGTCATTGGCGTCTCGGTCAGCTTCGGCAATAGCACATTTTAATTTCGCCTCAGCCAGCTGTTTCCGAAGATCCTCAATTTCGCATCTCTGGGCGTCAGCCTGGGCTTTGGAAGTAGCCTCGTCTTCTTGTATTTTGTTCAACAATGAGTTTAAAATCTTATCTTTTTCAAGACCTTCGTTCCTAAGTTCAATTACTTCGGAACGAAGGTTGTTCAAAGCTATAGTGCATCCTTCATCTTCGGCTCTTTTTTGCGCCCTGAGGGCGTTGCTAAGAATGAGGCCCTGCGAAAGAAGTGTAATATTAGGTGTAAGCAAATAAAACAAATCTTGGTTTTTTAATACAAAAAATTCATTTTCATACCTTTAAGCTATTATATGCTAAGCTGTCTGGCAGTTCATCTTTCGATAGCACCGAAAGCCCATCTTCTAGCGTCGAGAATCTGAAGCTTTTGCCCATCTCCCGGCAGACAGAAATTTCCTTGCTGTCTGGGAGACAATACAAGAAATCTTCTTCTCCGCTCCCGTTGAATATTAATGCCCCCTTTGGATATTTTAATTTCTGGGCATAATATTGAGCTTCTCGCTTTTCCTCCTCAGATAACCTTTTTCCCGAAGCATGTCGTACAATATAATCAGGTACTTTGGAAGATGTTTCAGGAGTTGAAGAGACAGTTCTTTCAGGCAGAATTTGTTTTGCAGCCTCTTTTTTTGTTTCTTCTTCTCCGGTTTCCAAGGATTTCTCCTTGGCAGGCTTTGAAGGCCCAGATTTAGTCTTGGCCTGGCTCTTTGCAGCTTCGGCTTCAGTCAGTTTTGTCTCAGCCTGCATTTTCGGAGCTTCGGTAGTTTTTCCTGGAGTAGAGCTTGAACTCTTTATCGTCTCCAGTACATCTAATACATTGACCATCCTTTTCCTTTTTGGGGTCACTATAAGATCTTTTTGTGCCTTCGGCACTGTTACTTCTGCCAAAGGGCTCAGAACTGATTTTTTTTCTTCGACTCCAGGCTCTTCAATTTTGTTAACTTTCGGCTTTACAGTCGATTCTTCAATCTTCTGTGTAAACGCAAGTTCTTTGGCTTCAGTAGCCGAAGAGGTCTCACCGCCAAATTCGAGCACTTCGGCCGGTTCAATATATCGCGACCGGTGAGTAAGGACCTTCACCTTTTTCCTCTTCGGCGCAGGCTCGCTTGGAGCAGCTGGAGCAGCATCCTTCCCGGAAGTGGCACTCTTCCTCTTCTGCCCTCGCGACGGGTAGCGGTAATCAGGGTACATAAACCCAATAGCATCGAAGACTCTATTCAGCCTCTTCTTCTTCCGGCCTCCGAAGGCCGCAGATAATGTGTTATCTTCTGCCTTTGAATATGGCCCAAGAAGTTCATCGCTTGTAGCTTCGATACATTTCAGCCAATCATCATCTGGCTCAACAAACTTACCTTCATATCTGAAGGTGTATTTCAACCTGGCCAGCCCACCTTCGTCAGATTTGTTGATAGTCTCCTTTGGCATTTCCCATTTCTCCACAAGTGGCCACACTCTGAAGGCTATGTGTTCCTGCACTAAATCCCTTGTCCCGATGAAAGAGCAAACTATGCCAAAGGCCTTTCGGCATTCTTCGGCTGCTTCATCAATTTCCACCTTCGGTTTCCGGAGGCCGAAACGCTGCCAGATAGGGCTCATGATGATTTCCTTAATATCCTCTCGTGCTTTTAAATCATTTTCACATAGAACCATTCCTTCATCCAATCTCCGGGCCATCTCTTCCGAAAATTAAAGTCGGCACGTGGCAGCTTGACCCAGAGCGAGCAACAAAGCTATAGCAGCCAAAATTGTTATGGTATTGCTCTTTGCCCTAGGGTTTCGTCTCATATAACAGTTCGTGCATACTGCAGAAACTTTTTGCATTTGGCTCCAAGCCCTGACTCCTCACAGCCCATACGAAGATTCCCATTCTTATGATAGCTTCGGGAGTAATTTGGTGAAGAAAAATCTGGAATATCTTCAAAACTTCAACCATAAAACTGCTTAGGGGGAACCGAAGCCCAGCCCTGAAAAAGCTTCGGAAGATCACCACTTCATTCTCTTCGGGAGTAGGAGCAGTCTTGTCTCCATTGTTAGCCCTCACCAGAGCATATCTCGAAAATATCTTCCCCTCATATTGTCAAGATGACTCTGCTTAATAGTTGATTTTCCGAAGACTGCGTGACTTGGTCGCCACGGTCGATCTTCGGAGTCCTCACCCCCACTTTCTACATCATAACTGTCACTTACACCAGTGTCTTCAGATAAACCTTCTAAAATCTCCTTAGTGATCTTCTCTGTATTTGTCTTTGATTCAAGAAACCCAAGATTCTTCTCCTCAGAAAGACTCAGCCTCGTTTCGGCAACAGCTTTTTTATCTTCAGACATCTTCGAAAATGTTGGAAAAAGGTGTTCTCAAAGCCGAAGATTAGAAAATTTAAAAAACCAAGCAAGCGTTGGTATGCAAGAGCTAAAAATTGGGAAAGCAAGAGCAGATGCCAAGAAAGCGTGCCAAATGAGCTCGCGGTGTGCTCTTATTTATACGCCTAGTGCGTTGCAAGTAGGAGGGCCCCGCTTGTCATTGATTGTTGCTATTCTAGCAAAGGGAAGGTGTTTTTTCGGACCTTCAGCTTAAGGCCTTCGTCCATATCGCAATCTGAATTTATCATTCTAACAAATTAATATTGCGAGGGGCTACTGTTGGGGGCCTTCGGCTTCTGAAGGTCCTCAAAAACATGATTTAACAATGTTTCTGGAGTATGATACATGAACAGGTACCTTTGGACTTAGGTCAAAACCACAGTGTGAAGAAACACAAAGAATACGAAGGATGGCGTAGAGCCGAAGCTATGCGTAGGGGAGCTTCGGCGTGATAGCAGAAAAGGAAACCGACTTAAAGGGGAAAAGGTTATTTAGACCCTGATGGATTACTATAGAATTATTGGCAAATGTAAAGGGCATGGGTGTAATTTTACATGGGCTGTGTCCCGTGCCTATAAATAGATGAACAGTGCTCCCGTACTGTTCACGCTGACTTGGCATTTGCTTTTGCGTCACGCTTGTACTTTTGCCTTCTTTCAAGCCGAAGGTACATCTGTAATTTGTTACCATTATATTTTTCCATAATAATAGAATAAGAAATGAGCTAATAATAATATTTAAGTGTTTATGTTATTTCTCATACTTTATATGAATCCTTCTTCATTATTTGTTGTATTTATGAAGGCATGTCCTTCATAACCTTCGTCCGAAACTCATTATATCCCAGGGGAAATAATGCTTCGAAGGACGAAGGACTTTAACGTTTAACAATTTCTCTGTTGCCTTGTTCTTAATTCATAGCATTTAAGGACAAGTCCCCAACACTGCTTATTTTTGGCGGCCACGCCCTAGCTGCCGAAAATTAAGTATTTAAAAACGTCTGGTTCCTTCTTCTCTGTTCTCTGTTTCTTCTCTCTCTCGTTTCGCGTCCGCCGCCGCTGGGTCCGTTGCCGGCCCACCGCTCCGTCGCGCCGTACCCCGCACCCCGCCGGCCACGCATCACCGGCCCCCACCCCCGCTGCGCCGCTCCCCGCCCCCGCCCCCGCAGTGTCTCCCACCGCAGCGGCGCCCGCCCGCCCACCAGCGCAGCCCGCGCCCCCGACAAGCCACCGCCAAGCCCCGATGCACCGCCAATGCCACCGACGCGCCGCCGGCCACGCCGCGCTCTGCCCCGTCCCGACGTCCGCCGTCCTTGTCTCCCGTCGACCTCGCCTTCATTAAGGTTATTTTTTGCGTATTTTATTTTGTATTTTCGATGGCCTTTTATTTAATTACCGCCGAATTTAGTATGTTTTTGTAATTGTGTTCGTTGATTAGTGCGTTTGATTAATATTATTGTTTAGTTCGAGACATATTGTATATGTGTTATATGTTTAGGGAAGGCATATGTGGTTCATTAATGTATTAGTGGTATATGTGTTTGTTGATTAGTGCGTGTGATTAGCATTATTATTTAGTTCAAGGCATATTGTATATGTGGTTTAGGGAAGACATATGTGGTTCCGATGAATTTTGATGTGCAATGCATAATTTAATTTTATGTGATGTATTATTTGATTTTTATTAATTCACTTAATTTTATGGAGCTAATACCTTTAATGTTTTTCTATTGAATAGAATGAGTGGTAGGAAAACAAAGCACATTGCTAGGGGGTTTCTTAATGCGGCTAGCAGGATAGTCCCTGGTGCACGTTCCCTTTTCCAAGGGAGTTCTTCTAGCCAGAGCAGACAGTAGGCGTTGCTGAGACAATGCCACCTTCTCGTAGGTCAACCTGTCCCACCGCCGCCTTCAACCGCTTGTTGTGGCGCGTGGTCAGTGATGAGGTCATAGTGACGGAGGCCCTTGTCATGCACAACGCCACATCCAGGAGATATTCGAGGACTCTGTTGTCCCCGGCTTGCCGTCGTATACATGCTCAGTTCAAAAGTTGAAGTGCAGCCTTTCAATCACCATATTCGTTTTGTCATTTTTTGTTGCAGATTGGGATTGTAATCCACTGGTAAATGTAAAATATTTGGAAGACACGTACCAGTCGCATGTTCTTCCTCTGAATTTGCCTTTTGAAGAATTGGTATTGTAATCCACTGCATAAGCTGTAAGGCATGGTGCTGCATGCTACACAACAACCTTTACCGCTGGATGCAAGGATGTTTCCTATAACTCAACCGATTTGCTTGGTGAAGGTATTGAAGCAGCTAAAAGGTTCAATATTGTTGTCGTAATTGTTGTCTTAAACCTGAAAACGGGCGTGAGGATTTTGATAGAGTGAGCATTCTCTTCCCAGGCAAGCAGATGGACCACAAATTGCCAGCACTCTTTGGCTCAGATATATTTTTTCTTCGGATCAGATATGTACGTACTTTTTCCCTTTGGGCCCTTTGGTCCACAAGCAAATGGACCAATATGCTAGATTTCTATCATATCGCTTCCATCCCAAGTAGCATCAAGATAGAAGGTGTTAAGGTATAGCCAAAAAAAGAATTGATGTATGTACTTTGTCCAAGTATATACCATGACGAAATCTGTGGTCTCTCAACAAGAAACAAGAAAGGTTCAATTTACATAGTTGCTACCAACCAGATAAACAAGATGCCAAGAATAAGAAGACGCGTAGCTACAGTAACTTTGGGGTGGAGGCCCGGAGAAATCAGGTTGAGCATATGACAGCCTCTGGATCCAGTTACCGGCCTTCTTCTTGTTCTGATCATTGGATTCCAAGGCCTGGCAAATCGAGCTTGGGACCTTGTGGAGTGTTCTGTCTGTTTCAAGAACTGCCTTGAGATCTTTGAGGATTGAAACTATTTGCTGAAAGTCGGGCCTATTTTCTGGTTGCCAGGACCAACACTGCTCAATCAGAAGCTTCAGCGCCGCTGGGCAGCTCAATTGAATGACCGGCCTCAAGTTCGGAAATGAGAGCACGTGCTTGTAAGTAACTATCTATACTACTCCTTAAGATAGTAGTGTAGGCGTCCACATCCTATGGTGCATGGTTCTGCCACCGTCTCCTCCGAGATCCTCTCCGCGACGCACGTCCGAGATCCTCTTCGCGACGCACGCCTCCCTCTCCTCCGCCCCCACCCTCCTCCCCACGCCATCGACGCCACCATCATTGGATCCCCCCAAGACGCCTCCGCCCCAGCTGCGCCCCCTTCCATCCTCTCCGCGACGGACGCCTTTCTCTCCTCCACCCCACCCTCCTCCCCATGCCATCCATGCCGCCATCATCGGATCCGCCCTAACAATGGACGGAAGGCACCGTGCATCTGGATCCACACGTTCATCACGCCCTCGCCCATACGATCGCACAAGCCCCCACCCCCAAAATCTCGCCTACATCATGCCCCCAATCTCACGATGCCCCTGACCGCCTCCCCCGCCATAACAGCCACCTCGACGTCCTCACCACGGCTCACGAGGCCCCCGTCGATCCATCATGTGTGTCCCCCTTCCTCCCTGCACGATTCCAACAATCTTGATGCACGGTGCCTTCCAAACATGATGCCTCCTTATCAGTAATGGTGAGGCGAGCTTACACGTGCGGGGACGGTGGGAGGCGGTAACGCCTGTCGAGCGACATTGACCCCGACCTAAAGTGCACCTGGCCATCTCACCGGAGCAGCCGAGCCCACCTCAGCTCGCTTCAGTGGCATACGAAGCCAATCAGGCCATCCCGAAACCAAACCACAGCGGGACCAGTGCTCGGATAGGGTCCAACGGCGATGCAAGCAAGGAGTGGCGCGCGGCCGGCGGTGCGAAGATCGGCTCCTGCACGTGCAGCGCAGCCGCGTGACAGTGAAGCAGGGAGGCCGCGATAGGCGGCGCAGGGAGGTTGCGACGAAGGCAAAGAGCAAGCACCTGGGGACTTCAGGTAAGTAGAAAACGAACACTGAATTTGTCGGTTCTCTGTTTTGTGATTGACCGATTGGTTTGTTGATCTCAGAAACCAAAAATTGTTTCACCGTCAAGCACCAATTTTTGGGTTGGTCAGTGTTTTGGGATGATTCTCCTATGCATCAATAGCAACCTTGTGCTTAGCAAAGTTATTTGCGCTGATAATGTCGTAGGTTTAGTGAAAAGAAATATACTGACATATCCACCAATCCATCGATGCCCAATGGAGATTGACCTCTATCAAGATTTAGTTACGTGTCTCAATAGTGCAATATTTCTGTGAGTTGTATACTGTGGATTCCTCATCTGCATCATGAATTGATCGCACTATTTATGCCCTATTTTTCAAACCATGATTTCAGTAATTCTTTGCACCATGGTAGTTTTCTCAAATGATTTTATCTTTCACAACTCGGACTGAACTCACTGAAGCAGAAAGAAAGAGTACAAGTATACTACTGTAGAAAGCAAGGAGGATGCCAACAGAAGCAGATTTCATGTATGGATCGGGTATTGACCTTTTTGTGTTCTCCTCAACTCATTATTTAGCTACATATCTTATTAAATCTTAATCTTTGGTCATTAGCTACCAGCTTGCACTACTTCAGTTCCTCGAGCCCTTGTGCATGGATATATCATTTAGTTGTGTCTAATAATTTGTAATTAGTGGCAACATCTTTTTGTTATTTTGGTTTTATCTGCTTTTTATTGTTATAAGATCCCGATTGCAAACTGGCAGTTACTACACCTTTAGGTTTTCCTTTGTCGTATCAAGCTAATAATGTGTGAAGCAGGGTTCCCATTCTGATCTTTAGTTTTTTTGTGATTTTAATAGCAATAACCTTTTTTCGCAAAAAAAGTAACAAACTTTATGCAGTATGCGGTTCGTATAGTTCCCAGTATCCTTTTGGACTTAGATTTAGTTTGATATATGGTTATGTTTATTGACAGAATGCTTTTTAGCTTTGCAGATAAAATCTTGAGCAAAATGGGAGAAGGTTTGGGTTTTCTGCAATCTGTCGTCTCCTCTTCTGCTGGGTATCTCCGTTATTATTCTAATGAAGAGGGCTACGAGTTGGATTTTTGTAGGTACATTTGAGCGTGTTTTGGAATGCTGGGACCGTGAAACACGTGAATATGTTGCCATAAAAGTTGTTCGCGGTATCCGCAAGTACTGTGACGCTGCAATGGTTGAGATAGATGTGCTCAATCGCCTTGCAGAAAATGAAAAATATAGATCTCTGTGAATATCTCAGAGACCTAATTACTTAAAGTATAACTCTATTTTGTTTCTGACTTGACAGTTCCTCTTCAATTTGTCAGCTGTGTTAAATTCATATATGGTTTGACTATCGTAATCATATATGCATGGATGTGTTACTTTATGTTTGCTTGTGTTTAATATAGAAGGCTCCCTTGCCTTCGTTCGATCATGTGGTATTTGAAAGTGATGTCTCTATAAATGAAGTAAGGCAGGGCAATGCTTATGTTACTGTTGTCAGTTATTAGCTTTTTAAACCATGCATATGTCAATGTGTCCTGTTTCAATAGGGTCTTATTATAGGACGTGATGCCACTGAATTAGGATGTTTGTTCTTTTGCTACCTTTGTTAAACAACATCAGATCATTCGTATTGTATCCTTCCTCGGATTGCTTCTTTTGTTCTACTACAAATATGCTCCACATGGCAGGGAGAGTTAAGCTCCTAAATTTCTTATTTTGTGCATTGTGAAATGATTGTTCTAACAACATCAAGTTTGTGCTCTTCATATAATCTATCTCAGATTGCTCTGTGTTTTGCAGGTCTCAAGGTCAAGCCTGGACCCACTGTCAAGTGTGTGCTTGGACATGACTTTATCCTGCACTTTCCAGTGTAAATCTCATTGTTATGTGTACTTACTTTTCTCAGTTGGATTTGCTCTATATACTTACTTGGATTTAATCCTGTAGGCTGCACTTGGGGAATCAAAGAAAAGTGAAAGTGCCATGTCAAAGTTGATGACCAGAAGCTTGCTATTGGAACCCTCTCTATTGAAAAATACCCCTAGATAGAAATTGATTTGGTTTTCAATAAAGAGTGTGAGCTATCACACACATCGAAAACTACTAGTGTATTTTTCTTTGGTTACAAGGTTGAGCAACCAATCGAGGAAGATGAATATTCTTTTTAACATTGATTTTTTATTAGTTTTATTTCATGTAAGACTGATCTAAACTATTTCTTTGTGAAGTATTTTGTTTCCTTGACCTCATTTTTGCTTCTTGCCTCTTACATAATCGATCTTGATTCAGAAGAAGAAGAGAAGGAGCTAAACATTCCAGTAATCAAGGAAAATGGTATATATATCTTCTCTTTTTTCCTGGTGGGTTTTCTCTGGCATTGTTGGGGTCGTTTGAATTATGGATTGTTTGGATCATGAATATATCTAATTAGGCAAAGATGATGGGAAGGAGGACCAGAGAAGTGAAGAGAAGGCAGTTGCTGCAGCTTCAAAATCAAGTCTTGGGCTTGAAAAAAAGCAAGGATGAGTCTGAGTCTGATGATTCTGATGAGGGTGAGTGATTATCTCCTGAAGAAGGCAATGTTGTGATTTGAATGGTATGGTGCAAAAAGTTTTGTCTGCATGTCATGACAGTTTCATACAACGCACGTGCGAACGCACCGGGAGCCTACCACCTCCCGTGCTCACCATTGCCGTGTTTGATACCTGACTGCTACTGCTGTTACATCGAATCTCCAGGGTGCTCATGGAGTCATGGTGCATATGCTCATGTTTGTAGGGTGTCAGTTTTTTTCATCGTCTACTTCTAGAGATAACAACTTTAGCATGTTGGTTAAAGTTTCTCGGTGTGCTAAGCTTTTCTTTTTTGTTTCATTTGAAACTCAACTATATAGATGGTGCCCTACTTTACATTTTGCAAACACAAACTGCTCCAAAATAAATGGAAGCTTATGTTTTAATTTCATTTGTTAAACTTGCATATTCTTCATCTGTCATGTACTTCATCTGTGTGCTTGGAATTTTAGCCCCTTCTTTTGCTTCTAACTAACATAGATGCTTTTGTGTTACATGTATTTGGTTACCGAATTAGGACCATGTTTTCTCTTTGGATATTTTAGAACTAAAATCCCCAAAAGATTCCCTTATCTAAACACTTGAGTAGGGGAAGCAACCATGTTGTGCTGCGATAAGAGCGTAGCTGATATGTGATGTGTAATTTGCATCTTTTTAATGTCATGTAACAGTAAGAGCCCATATGTATGACCCATAGTTCTTTTTTCTTTCCCTAAGCTTGGTTCCAAGTGAAGACATACCACACAGACTTATCAATATCGATAAAAAGGATTAGATTAGTGTAAACATATTTACCTATCACTAAAAATTGTATATTGACTTTTTAGAAATAATCTGTGTGTATTGATAATGTTTGCTCGGCATCAGTTCAATCTATTTGGTTCGACGTATTTATAATATTATTACATATTTATATCATCAATATAATATTAGTACTACGATGATATTTTCTCACATGAATTTTACATATCATATTAATATTTGTTGTTTCATATCTATTGTTAATTACTATTTTCATACATGAATTTGGTACAATATGGAAGAAATTGGTTGGTGCTTTACTGTATGGAGTATGGTTTTCTACAATATACTTATGCATGTGACTACAACATCGATTGTTGTCTACTGTGCAAATATAGAATTGTTCAGACATTCTTGTACCTATCTCTAATTGTTGTTTGAAAGGCATGACCTTAGTGGGGTTTCCCAAATAAATTTTATTTCATTAGTGCTTTGTCATTATTAACATCCTGTAGGAGAAGGTGAAACTAGAGAATGAGCAGATGTGGTTGTTCATGGACGACAGCATCAAGAAACCTGCAACATGCAACCTGATTTCAAGAAATCTGCCACCTGCAACAAGACTGGACAGTGGTATCTCTGAGATATAATGTGGACAACGGCAAAGAATACTATGCATACACAACAGAAGAGTCATGCGACCTGATTTTAAGTCCATTTGTAGCAAACAATCTTGGAAGCCATTAACTCGTTGAATTTGAAGCTGATGTGCAGTTTTATTTTTATGTCAGTTTTACTGATGCAGTTAGTTCCTAAGCAGATCCATGGCAACTTGTTTCACACTGATGCTTGAGAAGTTGAGAGGGATGGAAATGACACTCACAATAAAACTTTGATTTGCTTTCTTGTGATCGTCGATCACAATAAACGCAGTGGCACAATATACCGTGTAATTGTCCTTTCCTGGTAGAACATGAAATGTTGAACTTCCTCTTGTGATATATAAAGCCTCTGTACCCTACATAATATTTAACATCTTACGGAAATTTATTTGTGCTGCCCCATGGAATAGTATAGCTCTTGTCAACTGGATGATGGACCTAGTTGCACGTTTAAGCATTTTATAGTGTAGTGATTTGTCGTTCCGTATCTATGCTTCATACAATTTTTTTTGCTCCCGTCGCAACGCACGGGCACATACCTAGTCACAAACTAAAGTGTAAACTAGCAGAAAGGGTAAACTCGTTGACTGGTACTCTTTTCTTCTTCCTTCTTGAAAACATTGGACATGAAGCTTTTTTTTCTCAGTTCTTACCGATCGTCGGAACTCCAAACTATACATAAACAGGCCAGGCCGGAGACGAACCCCACACTATCTATTTACACAATAAATCGAAGTAGCACACACACCTTATTAACAACGGCGAAAGCTGCCTGAAGCGGAGTCATATCTTCATAAGGGAGTGAACCGGTGACCAGGGCCGTTCCTGACTTCTCGGGGGCCCAGTGCGAAATTCGATATAGAGGCCTCAACCACACACAAATATATATAATTATACATGTAGTATCGAATATTTGACGTATAAAAATTATTATGCACTATTTTAAAGTTTATAAGATAACAAATGTAAAATATAGCCAAAAACACTTACTTGTTATCTGATATCATTAAAAATATCTTCTAACATTTTGTGATACAAAGTCATCGCTTATATTATTGAGATCAATCTCATCCAACAACTTTTTTATATATAGAATTGGTAAGCCATTTAACCTCTATTGAGTTATTGTTGACCATAAATAGTTCACAAAAATATTTCAATTTTAAAAAGCTTCTCTTTGTCGATGCAACCATCATGTGTATAGTAAATAATACTTTCTCTATATCAAAATAGAATTTTGCTTCTTTAGTGGATTCATCATTATATAGTTGAATATAAACATAAAAATCAAGAGCTAAAACAAATACTATTTTAAAACGGATGGAGTATTCGATAAGTAATTGAGACATTAGTTTAACAATCTAAACGAAACTGGTCGATAGTGTATCGCTCTTTGCGTATTTGTGTTTAGAATAGATATGTTTAACAGGAAAAAGTGCTAGCGTCCAGTGACTAAGAGGCCCTCTGTTTTTGGGGGCCCAGTGCGGCCGCATCCTCCGCACCCCCTCCGGTACGGTCGTGCCGGTGACCAATTCCCACAAGAATATTCTTTGCCACTAGCAAACAACACCAGCTGTAGCTATATGTCTACCACTAGCAAACAAACAACAATATAGTATTATCTCTCTGTTTTTAATTGTTTCATGTTGTGGCCTTTCTGGTCAGTCACCGGTTAGTCATCAATATCATGTGTGTTTGTATTAAATTACGAGTTTTCGCTTAATAGTTTTGTTCCCGTCTGTTTTCGTACACCCGTTGATTCCGCTACCCTTTATGTTTCTGACTCTTATGGTTCCAATCCCGTTTTCGATGATAAATCCCGGAAACGGAAATGGGATAAGGGTTTTCCGTTTTTTTCGTCTGTTTTCATACCGCACACAAAGTTTTCAGATTTAATTTATATATATATATAAATAACATTCCACATACCTCTAATATATATATAATAAATTTGAAAATTTATTTTAAGTATACAAATAATTCAATAAAGCTTAGGAAACGTATAACTTGTTTGTTTTAACTCCGGTTTTAGTGGTTCTTGAACCTACGGACTCGTGTAGGGGCGTAGAATATTATCGTAGTTTGTTTCTTTGTTTGGTGAAATATTATTTAATTAATATTTGTCTATTTGTTTGTATGTTTGTGATTAGATGGGCGAGTGTACGAGATATCTGAAGATCAATACTTTTGAAGACTCTCATTAGCACGTTATCACAAGTAAAAAAGGCAAGATGTAAAACCTTGATTTTTTGGGTATAAAAATTTATTTGCTCTATACTCAAAATCCATGGGTTACCCTCTTTTCTCTTTTTACAAAAATACAGAGAGTTATTTTGTACCTACAAGAGAAATGAGTATCAACGATAGGATATGTGGTCGTTAATAGCCAAAATGTGGTCGTCAAAAGTAAACAACGACCACAAAAATGTGTTCGTCGATGGTCGTTAAATGTTCCATCATTAATTGTAGTAACGACCACATGTAGATTTCGATCGTTATTAGATTAACAACCGTATATATAATGGTCGTTAGTTGTGGGGTATTAACGACCACATAAAAAGCATCAACAACCAAATTTGCAACTTTTAGCGACCACATATGAGGCATCGACAACCTCATTTTAGCTATAACAGCCATGAATATTAATAACCACATGTCAACATTGATGTCCATTTACAATAGTATTGAAAACTACATTTGTAATCATATTACATTAACTAGTTAGTTGCCCGTGCGCTGCTACGGTTTTTATATATCATATAAATAGACATCGTTTAAATGAAACACATATTCAAACACAATTATATTTTTTATTTTAAATTATTAGTATTTTTACAATTTGTATCCTTTAATAACCGAACCGAACCTGCAATACAGTGGCCGAGCAATATATATTTGGCGAGGTGACACCAAAACAACAAGCATGTAGATGCATCCCAAATGGTAACACAATAAAATACAAATGGTAATTTAAAAGTTTAGCCACACAATATTATGTACATAACAACACTGAAAGTTAGTCACACCCAAATATGTACCCAAATATGTAGTACAACTGAACATTGTGACGCTCCAACTACATGTAAATACATTTAACAATTCAACATAATAGTGGAGAGTGAACATTGTTTCAATAATAATAAACCTAGTCACGTCTCCTATTTTAAACTTGTCTTTATCTTTAAATGCTATAGATTACAAAAGAGGAAAAGTATGTACTGTAAAGAACACTTTAGGGAAACATGTTATACAATTAGGATTTGATCAGGAGCAAGAACATTGTACCCTTGATTCCAAGTTCATCAAAACTGCAGATTTGGTTGCTTCTTTAGCATGATCAAGTTGTTCTTGTGTAACTACATGATGTAAAAAAACTCGACCAGTGGGGGTAAGACATCCCCGAGCATTGTATTAAGAAAGACCTTCTCACATAGGTCGAGAAAACCCCCAAACCCCTGCCCCACCCATACACGGCGACATCGAAGCCCATGATGTAAAAGATGCAGGAAAAAATGAATGTGAATGATAGTGGTCAACCTAGAATAGTAACAGCATGTGTGCCACATGCCTGAAAGCATAATGATTCAATCACCCAAACACTGCAAAGAACATCTTGAAACAGTTTTACTTGAGTCGAGTCTACATGACAGAATTCACATGCCAGTACAGAATAACACGATTCAACGAATCTTTAATCTAGTCCAATAGAAAATCAATGAACACGATAATGGAAACGAACCTCACGTCAGGGCAAACCCTGTTGCCTTCGTGTCCACCCACGCGCCCGCCACCACCTGTCGTGGTGCCCCCTTGCATTGAAACAGAAAAATCAGTCCTCACATGTCATGCTGCTTAAAAATTGCATAATTCATGAAAGTTGCATATTGCTATTTTAGACATGCTACATACCACATGTTGCAAATGTAGAAGTCATAAAAATGACTCACATGTCTTTTCACTCATGCTAAGGCCTCGTTTGGTTCCTTTAGTCCAGGAACTAAAGTTTAGTTAGGAGACTAAAATTTAGTCTCTATCATGTTTAGTTCTAGAGACTAAAACTATTTAAAACACATTAAATGAATCATAATAGGACTAAAATACCCCTTAGCATTCTCCCGCCATTAGTGCAACTGAAATAAAGGAGGGGAAAAGTGGAATTTATATGGTTTAGTCTCTTCGAGTCATCCCTTGAGGGACTAAAGACTAAAACAGTTTAGTCCCACCATTTGGCAATTTAGGGACTAAATGTGACTACCTCCAACCAAACGGGGCGTAAGTCAGATTGTTTTTAACTAACTTAAATATCTTTTCACTCATGCTAAGCCAGATCCTTTTTAATTAAACTAAAATATTATTGCTAATGGAACATGGTACAGGAACAATTTGAAAACAGAAATCTGTAGCAAAATGTGCCTATAGAAATCAGAATAAGAGAGATATCTAGAACTTGAAGACAAATAAATAGAAATATGGGCACATGTCAATAGATCAATGCCCTGATATGCAATTGTTCCACTTGTAGAAAGTGAATTCTCGATGTTTGATCTTCCAACCATTTTTGTCAATTTTAGAAATCTTAAAGCTGCCTGACAAGGTAATACATTGACCTCTGAAATGGACAAATATACAAACCCAGGTATGTATCTCTCAAAGGGCTGTAGAGCAGAACTAAACAAATCACTACAATCGATTTAAACAGGCAAAGAATAAGAGCCATGCTCTGCATCTAGGAAACAGAGAGAAACCATTCAAAGCACAACAGATCATATATTTTCTAGTCCACTAATTAGATTCTGCATTTGATCTACTATGCCAAACAACTAATATGTTTATGATTTAGTAGATAGAAAATTGCTTGAACAAACGACATTGGAAAACTATAAAATTTTCTATTTGTATGCAAACACATCAGAAAGAGACGAACCTCTTGATGACTAAGAGCGACCCTCCACGTCCTTCTGACTCTGCATAAAACATACAATACGAGTGCACAAATAAGATCCAACTAGCCAAATTGTCCACTGCTGCCATTGTAACCTCCTCCACCAAGGCCCAAGAAATAACAAAGATAAAGAAAGGAGGAAGAATCAACCACTACAATGATCTAAATTCAACGTAAAGAAAAGAAATGTTGAAGAACATATAAAAAGACCAATTTTGTTATAGTATCGACTTTTGAGCTGAATCTGTGGCACAAATCGTGTTGCAGCACATACAAGAAATTTAGTTCTTTATTAACCTATGAAATGTCTAGTGTTATTATATAAATATAGGCTACTGTTTCTAATGGGGGAGAAATGAAACAGAATATGAACATAAGTTGCATTGCATTACATAGTACCTCGGAGCAATGTCCCAAAGGCGAACATCTGCCAAGAAAACACTACTTCAACAACATAAGTAGAAAAAAAGAGCTCAGTCGATGGGTTAGTTGCAAAGACAATCTGAACACACCTAGCGTACATATTACTTGCATATTGGGGGGAACCAGAACATGTTTCTGATGACGCTTAAATTGCATTGTTCATCTCTCGAACTACGGAATCTGAATAAACAAGAGCGCAACGACAAAAATGCTAATATGGCACGCTACACAGGAAACAAAACTCTAAGGAATAGATCTGTTTGATTTCCCTGTTCGATGCGGCTGGTGGACCGAGGTGATGAGTAGCTACCTGATGAAGGTCGCGGCGGGTCGACGAAGCAGGTGAACTTGGGGATTTTGGCCCCAGCAATGTTCTCCTAGCAGGAGCAGACGCTGATGGATGCAGCATGGATGGACAAGAGGACGACATTGCAGGCGACGTACTGCTGCGCGCACCAGAGGTGTACGCACGCGGGGGGATGGGGCATCACGTCGGGGACATCACGAGCGTGGACGAGGGGGCGTCGAGCGGGTGTCACTGTGACGCCAGGCCTTGTCGGCGGCCTCGACGGAAAAGCGGTGGAAGGAGAAGGTGAGGCACATCTGTAGTTGACCCGGACACGGTCGCTCTTGTTGTAGAGCTTGTAGCCTTGTAGAGGTGGAGCAGCTGCCAGAGCGCAAACGAGAAAAGGAAGAAGAAACAAATGGAATCTAGAAAAGCAAGAACACTGACAGCACAACACATGCCTCAAGGAAGGAGAAGCAATAGAAGAAGGAACCCGCTACGCTAGGGATCTCATCTCAGACGACCATGGCGAAGCAAGCGAGCATGAGCCCATCGTCGGGGCCGGCGGCGGCGGCGGTCCCCACGAGTGCGCCGAGGAGGTGGTGGAACGCGACCATGGGGAAGGGGATGCGGAGCGGGCCCCGACGCGCGTACTTGTACTCCTGCGCGGCGCGGTGGAGCAGCTCGACGATGGGCGGGCGACCCAGCAGCTCCGCAGGGACGACGAACCGCTGCGTATCCTCCCCCTCCGCGCCGACCACCACAGGCACGTGTCCCGCAGGTGGCCCCCAGCAATGCCGGCACTGGCTTCACCACGGCGCCCGGCGCCACCCTACACGCCCCCGTGGACATGCACCAGAGCAGTGCAGGTCTGCATCGAGGAGGCAGCAGTGCAGGTTTGCAGCGACAGGACGAGGCGAAGAGGTGAGGCGCAACACAACGCGGGTGGGAGGGAGGGAAGCGGGCGGCGGGGGCGTGTGCTCTGTGGGCATTGCTATATAACCCTCGGCTGCATGCGAGGATGGCGGGGGCGGCCGCGCAGATCCATGAATGGTGCCTTCCATCTTGAGAGAACGTGGTGGGGGCGAGGATGGTGTCACCGATGGAAGGGGACCGCGGGGAGCGGGGCGAGGATGGCGGGGGCGCACGCAGGATTCGTGAATGGTGCCTTCCATCTGCAGAGAACGCGGCGGGGGCGAGGATGTCGAGGCGGGGGCATGGTGTAGCATCTGTGGACGCCCTCCTTACGGTTTTATAGAGTAGTAGTAGATAGTATATCAAAGACAGGAAACTACATTTCATTTCAGCATGCACCAACAAACACTTCAGAGCTCATATAAGAACCTCATTTGAAACAAGTATAAATTGTATTAACCAAAACAAATCTGATTATTACATATGAGATGTATTTCCATATAGTATAAAATCTGAAAATTCTTTACAGCAATGCTCACACTAGGACTTTTTGTCTAACTACTACTTAATCTATTCTTTAGTTCTTCCCACTCTTGTTCCATACGGCTCATACGACTGTTTGTAGCTTTATTTTCTTCTCGTAGCTCTCTATTTTCTTCTTGCATTGCTCTGTTCACATCCTCGGATTGTTTCAACTTTTCTATCAATTCAGCCTTACTAATGCATGGACTTCTAAGGTGTCTTGTTTTCACGCCACCACCATATCCAACAATGTGATCCTATCTCTTTGAAGGGAAGCACTTATCCATAAGTGTTGTATTAGAAAGAGAAGGATCTAATGATATTTGTTCCTCAAGTTGTGCCTGCATTCAAAGATACCTTAATTTCAGAGGTTTGTATTATGATATATCACCAATAAAAAGAAATATATATGACTTCATAAGCTCACATGCTTGCTGGAGGATCCAGAATCTAGAAAACTACCACCCTTTGTGTGAGTCATGAAAAATAAGGCATCCAAACTTGGAGGGTTGTTATCCTTACCGCCCTAGTATATGCATGGAACAAATGTAATCAAAACTAACAAGTAATACAAGAAAACTAATCAACATGTTGAGATAAAATGACAAATACTTACATTGTCATAAATTACTTTTCTAAATGGTTTGCTGCCACTGTGATGGAGGATTGTCAAGTTAGATCTATTTTTTGAATTTCTCTTGCTCCTTGCCTAGAATGCAATGAATAATTAGATTACTATACATGTTAACAACATCATCTCAGTAGTAAACAATTAAGAACAGTAATGGGCAGCAGTATAGCACTTACAATGAACTCCTTACTATAGAAATGTTCTTTAACCAACCACTCCCACTTAGCTTCTAGAAAATCTTCAGGGCAGTTCTTAATAGCTTGTTGCATATTCTTTGCTGGCTTGACATAGTGCTGACAAAAGTCACCACGCCAATTGTTCCATAGATCCCTAGCATGCTCCATGATATCATTTTCATAGACAACAATTTTAATGTTTTCGTCTATGTTTTCAAACTTGTCCTAAAAAATTGTTAAACAGATGCCCCATATAAATGTACCATCTTCAAGGATATATATACATATATAAATGATAACACAACAATATAATGAAAGTATACCATATATAAAAGATAACACAACAATATAATGAAAGTATACCTTGATTGCAGCAAAAATATGAATCATAGATGTCTCACTAATGTATGTCCATTTCTTCAGCCTCACCGGGGTAATAGTAGGATCACGGACGAGTCTACCAATGTGTCGTGTGAATGATGTGCCAAGAGCACGGTTGTATGTATTACAACACTTGATACAGGGACACCTAATTTTACCGCCATCGCCTATCCTACTGAATGCATAATCCAAGAACTTGGCGACTCCATCTAAATAAAGATTTTTTTTGAAGTCAGGCCATCCAAACATTCAGTACTAAGACGCTCGTCAACTAGATTCATCCATGTCTTACTCGGTGCCATAAATATGGTAAATATTAATTATAAAACCTGTGGTAATATATTTGTTGTCAAAACAGATTCATATATCATTCACTCTTAAATGTTTACTATAATTTACATCTACTAAAATTGCATGTTTATAAATCATATAATTTTATATGTGACCAAAGTAGTTGAGTGAAAAATCTTTAGGTATTAACCATAAAAATTGCTAGTGGGTCAGACTTGAATTGAAATTGCCATAACTATGCATAGATTATATTAGGAGATTTAGGTTACACACCTTTACTTGGATGAATTGCTCCTTCAGGTTGAGACAAATAATGTAAAATGCACGATCCTGAACTCAGCACGTTCTGCAGTGACAATTATGAAATAGTAAGGTGCCAGTCAATAGGAAATATATGATATAAACTGAAACTGCATATCTGTGAATAATATTAACCGAAACACAACAATGAAAAGTAAATTGTTCTAGCAGCATCACTAATTAAAATAAATACTGTAGTATATTTTGATCTCAACCACAACCACAATGGTCTGAATTCCCATTTGATACAAGTAATTTCTGTATACACTTCTCACAGATCAGCCACTATGCCTCACAATTAACATATAAACTTGTGGAATCTAACTAATTAACATATATTCTCTGAAAATTACAGCAGGAACACCCTTTTGCTTGGACGAACTGTCTTGTGTGGTTCCAAAATATAAATTAGGGGCACATGGGATAAGGTTCTAGCAGCATCGCTAATTAAACTAAATATTGTAGTATATTTTGATCTCAACCACAACCACAATGGTCTGAATTCCCATTTGATACAAGTAACTTCTGTATACACTTCTCACAGATCAGCCACTATGCTTCACAATTAACATATAAACTTGTGGAATCTAACTAATTAACATATATTCTCTGAAGATACCAGCAGGAACATCCTTTTGCTTGGATTAACTGCCTTGTGTGGTTCTAAAATATAAATTAGGGCGCACATGGGACGAGGTTCTAGCAGCATCACTAATTAAACTAAATATTGTAGTATATTTTGATCTCAACCACAACCACAATGGTCGGAATTCCCATTTGATACAAGTAATTTCTGTATACACTTCTCATAGATCAGCCACTATGCCTCATAATTAACATATAAACTTGTGCAATCTAACTATAATATATATTCTCTAAAGATTACAGCAGGAACACCCTTTTGCTTGGACGAACTGCCTTGTGTGGTTCCAAAATATAAATTACGGGCACATGGGATGAGGTTCTAGCAGCATCATTAATTAAACTAAATATTGTAGTATATTTTGATCTCAACCACAACCACAATGGTCTGAATTTCCATTTGATACAAGTAATTTATGTATACACTTCTCACAGATCAGCCACTATGCCTCACAATTAGCATATAAACTTGTGGAATCTAACTAATTAACATATATTCTCTGAAGATTACAGCAGGAACACCCTTTTGCTTGGATGAACTGCCTTGTGCGGTTCCAAAATATAAATTAGGGGCACATGGGATGAGGTTCTAGCAGCATCACTAATTAAACTAAATATTGTAGTATATTTTGATCTCAACCACAACCACAATGGTCGGAATTCCCATTTGATACAAGTAATTTCTGTATACACTTCTCATAGATCAGCCATTATGCCTCACAATTAACATATAAACTTGTGGAATCTAACTAATTAACATATATTCTCTAAAGATTACAGCAGGAACACCCTTTTGCTTGGACGAACTGCCTTGTGTTGTTCCAAAATATAAATTACGGGCACATGGGATGAGGTTCTAGCAGCATCATTAATTAAACTAAATACTGTAGTATATTTTGATCTCAACCACAACCATAATGGTCTGAATTCCCATTTGATACAAGTAATTTATGTATACACTTCTCACAGATCAGCCACTATGCCTCACAATTAGCATATAAACTTGTGGAATCTAACTAATTAACATATATTCTCTGAAGATTACAGCAGGAACACCCTTTTGCTTGGACGAACTGCCTTGTGTGGTTCCAAAATATAAATTAGGGGCACATGTGGTGAGGTTCTAGCAGCATCACTAATTAAACTAAATATTGTAGTATATTTTGATCTCAACCACAACCACAATTGTCTGAATTCCCATTTGATACAAGTAATTTTTGTATACACTTCTCACAGATCAGCCACTATGCCTCACAATTAACATATAAACTTGTGGAATCTAACTAATTAACATATATTCTCTGAAGATTACAGCAGGAACACCCTTTTGCTTGGGCGAACTGCCTTGTGTGGTTCCAAAATATAAATTAGGGACACATGGGATGATGGGGATGTTGTTTTAGGGAGGTGAATGTGGTTCCCAAGGTGAGAAGATGGTCGTGACTTGGAAGGGAAGGGATGGGGGATGGCCGCTCCTGCTCCCTGTGACCTAGGAATGACAGAGGGGAGGAGGAAGACATGGTGGCTAGTTAGGAATTACCGAGGGGAGGAGGAAGACATTGTGGCTGCCCCTGCTCCGTAGATTGATCTATTGACAGGGAACGAGAGGAAATCTTGAAGGAGATCGAGTGAGCTTCGATTCAGGCGGGGTTGTTGTAGATCGTGTCAATTCCTTTTATGTTTTCGCGCGGGGAGAGGTAGGTATTCACGCCAATCACTGTGGTCGTCGTGAAGGCAAAGTAGGATTCTATGTTTAACGACCACAGAGGTCAGCTCGCTAACGATGACATGTTTTTGGTTGTCGGCTGGGTTGGACAGAGCTTGCACTGTGCCGTCGAGACTCCTCACAACCACATATTACAGGTGGTCGTCATGTTCTAGTCGTTGATAAGCTTTTCTCTTGTATATATATAAGTGTTAGCTTAGTAAATAAAACCCTAGAGAAGCTTTGATTGTTGCATAGTGTTTTTAAATGCAAAAGATGTTTGAAATGTGTTAGCATACCTCCTTGAAGTCTCCATTACTTTTCCATATTTTTCGAGTAATTTTCTCATTTTTCAAGAAAACAAATTCTATTTATTTAGGGCACTTAAAACATTTTTTATAAGCTCCAAACACTTTATTCGAGATTGTTGGGCTCTAAAACATGTCTAGGATTTTTTCTAGAATTCTTGGACTCTTTAAAACCATTTTTCATGCATTAAAATATATTATTATTATTTATTATTGGCATCCATTATAGTTAGTTAATTTCTAAAATAGGAACCCTATCGGTAAGACTAACCTTCCCTTCACTTCGCTTTACATAATTACTCAATCCACTTGTAGGTGTAGTTTCCCCTATGCGAGGAAAACCCACCTCTACGTAACCTCTGCCCCCGCTCCCTCCCACTCACATCGCTGTGGCAGTTTCCCAATTGCTCACCAAAACTCTCCATCTATGGGGGATGGATATCCCCTGGGTCATCACAGCTGGGTTATGTTCTTTGGGCCGACTGAAAGGCCCCTAATGGGTAGGAGACGAAGCTTACAAAGGGTTTCAGTCAGGCGTAACAATAAGCAGACGAGAAGACGAATGCGTGGATGCGAAGACTCCTAGCCCGCGATCTGTGCAGCAGAAGATGTGTGAGTTTCTTGATGACTCGCTAACCACCAGCAAATTCGGTATAGCTCTAACAGAGGCAGGTGTATAAAGATCGTGCACGAATCATGCGTTGTAATTCCTCGTGAGTCAACAATAAGGCTGAGGAGGAGGCCCTACAAAAACACAACACACCTAGGAGTATAAACTAAATATCTCATGATTCTTTTCATGACTCCCAGGTGGATTTCCTTAGGGCTGGCTTGGAATCGTGCACGCATGGATACTGAAAGCATAATATCTGGTCGTGAAGCACATAAATTGATTAAAGATCCTATCATCGATCGGTATACCTTTTAATCTACAGATTTACCTCTTGTGTCGAGGTCAAGATGTCCATTTGTTCCCATAGGAGTCTTGATGGGCTTGGCATTCTTCATTCCAAACCTCTTGATAATGTCTTGAGTGTACTTTGTTTGGCTGATGAAGGTGCCCTATTGGAGTTGCTTGATTTGGAATCCAAGGAAATACTTCAACTCCCCATCATGGACATCTCAAATTTATGTATCATAATTCTACTAAACTCTTCACAAGATGACTTGTTAATAGACACAAAGATAATATCATCAACATAGATTTGGCATATAAACAAGTCTTTGATAATTTTTTAGTGAAGAGAGTAGGGTCAGCTTTTCCGACTTTGAAAGTAGCAATAAGAAAGTCTCTCAGGCATTTATACCATGCTCTTGGGGCTTGTTTGAGCCTATAAACCGCCTTTAAGAGCTCAAAGACATGTGAAAGATAATCACTCTCTTCAAAGTCGGAAGGTTGCTCAACATACACATCTTCCTTGATAGGGCCATTGAGAAAGGCACTTTTCACATCCATTGGATACAACTTAAAGCCATGGTAAGTAGCATATGCAAGTAAAATTCGAATTGACTCAAGCCTAGCTATGGGTGGTGCATATGTGTTGACACCTTTTTGGAGGCGCCAATCACTCAAAAGAACCAGCGGCGGTGCTCTCTGGTCAGGCGCGGACGGTCCGCGGCACAGAGCCGGATGGTCCGCGACCTGGCGCGAGGTGGCGGTGCTATCTGGTCAGGCGCGGACGGTCCGTGGCCTGGGGCCGGACGGTCCGCGACCTGGCACGAGGCGGCGGTGCTCTCTGGTCAGACGCGGACGGTCCGCGACCCGAGGGCCGGACGGTCTGCGACCTAGTGCAGGAGCTCGGGTTCCCTGCCTGACGACCGGACGGTCCGTGCTCTAGGGCCGGATGGTCCGCGCGTGCGCAGGGGCGGCGGAAGATCGCCGGCGGCGCCTGGATCTCGCTCCCGGGAGGGACCCCGTCGGGGAGGAGAGATCCTAGGAGTTGTCTAGGCTCGGGCCGGCCGACCTAGACTCCTCTAATCGACATAGAGTCGAGGAGAGGCAGAGAATTTGGGGATTGGAATACTAAACTAGGGCTAAACTAGAACTAGACTAGAACTACTCCTAATTGTGCTAAAAATAAATGCGAGATAGAAGTTGTATTGGTTCGATTGTTGGGGGTTCAATCGGCCGTAGCCCTTCATCTATATAAAGGGGGAGGTTTGGATCCGCTTCAAACTGATTACCGAGTTAATCCCGCGGTTTTAGGTAACAAATCCCGCGAGAAACTAGGAACCCTAACTGACTCTGCGCACGCGCGAACCGTCTGCGCCACCACCGCGGACTGTCCGGACCGCGGACCGTCCGGCCTCGGGGCCGGACCGTCCGCACTGCTCTTTTTAGAGCTCAACATATGCCCCCCTGCCTTTTGGTGAAGGTTGACGAACCAAAAGCATATGAACAAAACCTGATGTAGGTCACCGGCTTTTCGATATGGAGATTATTCAATAAAGCACCAATATAAAGGCCGTTTCGGATTGTATCTTTCTCGGCCATGACCATTTGATCAATGGATCAAAAGGAATAGAATGGAGGTGCCCCCAGTCTGGATAGACGAAGGGACTATACATGTACCATGGATTCATCATCGTGCCATTCCATGTTTGAACAGGATAATATACCGACGATGAGTAAATAGGTGGAAAGTACCCTGGTCTCATAGAATGAATAGGCGATGCTTGTTGTGTCGCCTTTTGGGTCGTTTTGATTGACTGTTTTGTTTTAGCAGGTGACCGGGGTTTCTTTGTTGACCGATCACGTGGAACAGTCTTTTTGCTAGTATTTTTGGAGAGCAACTGATCAAAAGTAGGATCGGCTTTGATCAGCCGATTATATGTGCTTTGACCTTGCGTCTTTTTCCTTGCTTTGTGTAGAGGTTGACGCCTTTGGTCATAGGTGGACTGTCCGGCTGAGTTAGCCGGACCGTTTGTCTGAGCACCGGATTGTCCGCACGTAGGTGCCGGACCATCTACGATGCTGGGGCTAGGCTGATGTGTTTGGTTCATTAACTGTGCCTGCCCCCCGGCGTCTTCGGACCTTTTAGCCTTCTCGTCCGAAGCCTTTCGAGCAATCTCCTTTTGTGATATATCTGACATGTGAGGATTGCTGATGACGATGCCCTTGCCTTTGCCTTTATCGGCCATTTCGGGCCGAACCAAGACCTTTTTGCATGTGGGTTCTATTGTATTAACAGGAAAGGGTTGTGTGTCTACTTGCATCTCCTGAAAAGCCAATCGACCCTCATTTATGGCCGATTGTATCTGTCGACGAAAAACATTACAATCATTGGTGGCATGAGAAAAGGAATTATGCCACTTACAATAAGCACGCCTCTTTAATTCATCAGGAGGAGGAATAGTATGAGTTAATTTAATGTTGCCGTTTTTCAGTAACTCGTCAAATATTTTATCGCATTTGGCAACATTAAAAGTAAACTTAACTTCTTCTTGTCGATTCTTTCGAATCGACTGTAAAGCAGAACACGCTGAAGGTTTAGCCTGTCCTGGCCAAACCAGTTCGGTGGTGTATACATCCGTGGATTCATCGTCCGAATTATCATATCCCACTAGATGCATCTTATGGCTAGCCGATTTTGATGTTTCCTTACTTCGGCTTTCATAGGTCATAGCCCGCTGGTGTAAGTGCACTAGCGAAAAGAATTGGGTGCCATCTAATTTTTCTTTTAAGTAGGGTCGCAACCCATTGAAAGCTAGCCCTGTCAGTTGTTTTTCTGCGACATGAATCTGAAAGCATCGGTTTCTAGTGTCCCGGAATCTCCGGATATAGTCATTAACCGATTCTTCAGGCCCCTGTCAGACTGAAGCTAAGTCAGCCAATTCTAACTCATGTTCTCCTGAGAAGAAGTGTTCATGAAATTTCTACTCTAATTCTTCCCAAGAGTTAATAGAGTTTGGTGGCAAAGCTGCGTACCATGCAAATGCAGTATCAGTAAGGGACAACGAGAATAAACGAACGCGGTAGGCTTCCCCATCAGCCAATTCTCCCAAGTGTGCTATGAATTGGCTTACATGTTCGTGTGTGCTTTTCCCACCTTCACTAGAAAACTTAGAGAAGTCTGGTATTCTAGTTCCTTGTGGATATGGCACGGTGTCGAATCGGTGGCTATAAGGCTTCCGATACGATTGCCCTGTACCTGACACACTAACACCGAGTTTGTCCCTGAACACCCCAGCTACTTCGTCTCTAATCCTCTCCGCCATGTCTGGCGACCATCCATTGAGTTTGTGGGTGGAAATCTCAGGTTGCCTGACATCACTCTGTCGGCTTTCCTCCCAGGGATGTTTGATGTGTGTGTTAGGTGTCCTATTAATGTCACCAGCTCCTGCCCTATACCTCTCAGGCTCTCTTGTGGCCAAACAGTATTCATGCCTATGTCCATGAGGTGGTATGGTATGATTATAATGTGTTGCTGGTGGGGCACCATAATGTTGCTGCGATGAATGTGGGAACTATGCGTATTGCGCAACTCTCGGCTCTGTGTATGCATATCCGGTCGGTCCGGCATAAGAGGTCGGATGGTCCGTGACCTGGCCAAATGGTCCGAAGGTATATCCGGATTGTCCAGCCGTATATGGTGCTGCGTGGGTAGTCTTGTACCCAGACCGTCTGTCATAAAGAACTGGACGGTCCGTGATCGGGCCGAATGGTCCAGGGCTGTACCCGGACGGATCGACCATATATGGCGCGACTTGGGCAGTCTGCGCGTGGACTCGTGTAGAGTCGGATGGTCCAGCGTAATACGTTGGCCGGTTCATGCCATATCCGGACGGTCCGGCGTAAGACGGCGGACGGTTCGCAACATATCCGGACGGTCCGGCGTGATGTACCAGACGGTCCGTGATGGGGCCGAAGTGTTCAGGGTTGTACCCTGATGGTCCGGCCATGTACGGTGCGACCTGAGTGTTTGGTGTGCGGGCCTGCATCTGGTCGGACGGTCCGGCGAAATACGTCGGACGGTCCGCGGTATAACCGGACTGTCTGAGATGATGCTCGGACGGTCTGGTCGCATCCAGTACCTGCCGCGTGCCTAGTGGTTGCGGCTGTGATGGTGACACGAAAGCGTGCATCGGCATACCATATGATGGCTGGGTCAAAGGTGACCCGTTTATAGCCGATGTGTTTGACGTGGGTGGCACTGTATTAGACTCTCGCGATGGAAAGTTAGGAGCAGCTGATTTCTCGTATGCACGTAAATGCATTTTAATAGATTCATCTACATATTGCTTTAACTGATCTCCTCGTTGATCCATGAAAGTCGTAAGAGATAGATCTGGAGTACTTACAGCGGGACCCTGAAGTGGAGGTAGGAGAGATTCCATATCGATCTCCCCTTGACGGACGATCTTCTGGTGGCGATCTACCGTGAAGTGTGACATGTACTTGTCCGCCGCCTCCTTGCGCCGTTCGGAGAGTTTATGCAGCAGTTCCGCCTCTTCCTTGTCGCGTTGTTCGTTCCATTGCCGCATCACCTCCTTCTCATCGCGCATTACGAGGTCTTCAAAGGGCCTTTGGTCATCAGCCGGGAGCGCCTCCATGGCCGGCTTGATGATGTTGGTGGTGGAGATCTTGGTGTGATCCTTAGAACCGGCCATCTATGGGTCGATTTTTAGCAGGTCTAGACACCTAATCCCCAGCGGAGTCGCCAAAAAGTATGTTGACACCTTTTTGGAGGCACCAATCACTCAAAAGAACCAGCGGCGGTGCTCTCTGGTCAGGCGCGGACGGTCCGCGGCACAGAGCCGGACGGTCCGCGACCTGGCGCGAGGTGGCGATGCTCTCTGGTCAGGCGCGGACGGTCCGTGACCTGGCGCGAGGCGGCGGTGCTCTCTGGTCAGACGCGGACGGTCCGCGACCCGAGGGCCGGATGGTCCGCGACCTGGTGCAGGAGCTCGGGTTCCCTGCCTGACGGCCGGACGGTCCGCGCTCTAGGGCCGGACGGTCCGCGCGTGCGCAGGGGCGGCGGAAGATCGCCGGCGGCGCCTGGATCTCGCTCCCGGGAGGGACCCCATCGGGGAGGAGAGATCCTAGGAGTTGTCTAGGCTCGGGTCGGCCGACCTAGACTCCTCTAATCGACGTAGAGTCGAGGAGAGGCAGAGAATTTGGGGATTGGAATACTAAACTAGGGCTAAACTAGAACTAGACTAGAACTACTCCTAATTGTGCTGAAAATAAATGCGAGATAGAAGTTGTATTGGTTCGATTGTTGGGGGTTCAATCGGCCGTAGCCCTTCATCTATATAAAGGGGGAGGTCTGGATCCGCTTCAAACTGATTTCCGAGTTAATCCCGCGGTTTTAGGTAACAAATCCCGCGAGAAACTAGGAACCCTAACTGACTCTGCGCACGCGCGGACCGTCCGCGCCACCACCGCGGACTGTCCGGACCGCGGACCGTCCGGCCTCGGGGCCGGACCGTCCGCACTGCTCTTTTTAGAGCTCAACAATATGTTTCATCAAAATCCAAACCTTTGACTTGTGAATACCCCTTGGCAACAAGTCGGGTTTTATTCCTAGTCTCCACACCATGCTCGTCCTGTTTGTTGTGGAATACTCATTTGGTGCCTACAATATTTTGGTTAGGACGTGGACCTAAATGTCAGACACTATTCCTCGTGAAGTTGTTGAGCTCCTCTTGCATTGCCACCACCCAGTCTACTTAGAGTTAAGATGGATGCACCTGAGAATTAATCAACTAGGCAAACTAGTTAGTCCATTAAGTTGTAACGGTCATCAATCATCAAAAACAATTTAGAGAAAATGGTAAATGCCATTTTCCTTTCAACACATAAATATTTTCGTCATCTTCCTAATAATAGTATATAAATATATTTTGCATAAAATGTCAAATGGCTTCTAGCTGAGTTGGTTAGGTCGTCTGAATAACACTCCTTGTGTCCTGGATTCAACTCCTTATTATGTGAGCGAATTTTATGCAATTGTTTAATAAAAATCCCCGTTTTTTGCTAGCTGAGTTGGTTAGGTCGAGTTTTTGTTCATAAAACTGTTTTAGCTTAGTTGATATGTGTTAAATTATTAGTATTATTAGAATGGAATTCCATTCCAAGGATCTAAACGGGCCTTAGGGAAAACAACACACTCTTTGTGATGGCATGTTTATTACAGAACGAGTAACCACCTATTCTTTTATAGCATCTCCAAGAGTTTGTGCTAAAAATTCCCCAAAAATTGATTATGAGGGACATATTAAATCTTTTTAGTGGTGGAACAAACAAATACTCCAGCAGTTTCCCAAAATAAAAAGCTGAAACGAAACTGGGCCAACATTTACAAATTTTAGGTTCTGACGCCAGCCCAGTTTGCCTCTATGGCTAGCCCATTGATACATGTCAATGCCCCTTTTATTTTTGCTTCTCGCTATAACAGTAATCGTCCAACGCACCCCATCAGTAATTGTGACACCAACGCCAGGATTTATGTTTTAGTTCACAAATATTTATGGTTCACATACTTTGTGCTTCTTTCTGTGTCTTTGCTGGAATGAAAACCACGTCCTCCTTCCTTTAAGCACTTGAGTACTGGACTCAATCCGTCAGCTAGCTAGCAAGCCAAAAAAGCGCGGGCACCATGCCTCGTTTCTAGGATGCATGGGCGCATGACACGGAGGATGTGCACGGAAGCGATTGAGAGAGTACTTTTCTCACGCATATTTGTGGGACGCGATGCCTCGTTTTTGGGTCACGTATAAATGCGGGTGACAAAGGGGGAGGTCTGTTGGAGCATAAAAAACAAGGTTTCGCATCTGAAACTGGTTTTGAGGAGTCTTTACGTGGTTTCTTGGAAATGCTCTTATGTCTTGACTAGTTATTTGCCCGTGTGTTGCTACGATTTCTCTAAATATTACAAGTAGACCTTATTTGTATATGATAGTTCAAACATGTTTCGTAGATATAGCCTAACTAAACAAACTATAAAACATGGTTTCCTCTTTTTTTGAAATGAAGAAACATGGTTACTTCAATTTGCACTCATTTTGAAGCGAAAGAAACATGGTTACTTCAGTTTGCAATACAAGTATTTTTCTCCTTTATTTCAAAGTATAAGTCTTTTGACTTTTCTGGGTACATAGCGAAAGCAAAAACTCTGTAGATAGAAAAGTTACAGAAAAATTGAGATGGAAGGTATAGAAAAATAATTTGGGATCGTCTGGAGAAATATAGCGTGAGCAAAGAGGGTGAAGTAATTGCAACAATGGTCGTCTCCCATTCTGTTCCAGCAAGTAGATCCATTAGTAACAGTCTTAAGTGCACACGTTTACAAAAAAGGATAAATTATCTAGACAAGGGAAACTATTACCTTGTCAAAATAAGTTGTTTTAAAAGTTTTCCTAGCTCTTGAATGACAATCTACCAGCATAAAGATAAATTGTTAGTGTTGCCCATTTATATCTGCTTACAACAAGAGACACGATTCTCACATAAAGCACGTTGTAGTTGCAGTTCTAAAAATTCAGTTCTGAAACAAAAGAAATGTGTGTGCACCTCAAAAAACCATTTCTGTAAATTCCGTTCACAAGCTGCTCTCAGCTTTTGCCGTATGCAATGGCATTTCTCCATAGAGTAAATTCTAGCAAGCAACCAAAAAAGTGAAATGTGTGCGCTCTGTAACCAATTCAGTTTGTATTAGTTCTGAAACGTCATGCTCTAAAACTATTAAATGTGTGTGCTCTTCACTGAAAATTCAGTTCTAAAACAAAAGAAATGCAATTATGAAATAAAATAAATGTGTGTGCATCTCAAAAATTCAGTTCTGAAACAAAATAAATGTGTGTGCAGCTCAAAAATTCAGTTCTGAAATGTGTGCTCCTAACAAATTCCGTTATGTAACAAAACTCTTGAACCTCTGAAATGTGTATATTCCTCACAAATTGCGAAAATGAAATGCTCCTAACAAACAATACCTAGTTAAAGAGAAGCAGACCAGCTGATGTTGCAAAGAAAACAGACAAGTCCTTTTTTGTTGCAGTGTCTATTGAATGCTCGGATAGAAGAGGTATGGCTTGCTCACGAACAAAATTGAAAACAAGAGTAGCTTGCATTTGAACCTAACTATGTGGAGCGAGATGAGTTATTGTGTGGTGCAAATGTAATTGATGCAGTAAAAAGATTAGTACCAGAGCAAATATTCTTTTGTGATGTAGATGCACACAAAAGTATTGTGACACAATCTTCTCCTATATCTGCAAATGTAGAACCAAGTTTTAAATTCAAATATAAAGTAGGCACATATGCTCATGTGCTATGTTAGAGTATGTAGAGACCTCAAAACAAGGGGTGATCTAAATGCATTCCATGTCCATTTGTGAAATATAAAAAATATAACTCATGGAACAGTTGTATGATTCATTACTAAACATAAACAAACTGAAACAAAACCGGCCACCAGAACTGAAGCAGTACCAGGTACCAGTACTAAACTCTAATAATGAAGTCTAATAACATAATCCTTTTTGAAAGAGGCACATGTAACCTGGTGGCTGAGAACTGTATTGCTGAACTTTAATTCCGGAACTTAACTTTAATAGTGAACTGAACTCTATTACAGAACTGAATTGAACTATAGTTTTTGCATTCATTTTTATTCAGAACCTAACCAATTGCTAGCAATAATTAGAAACGAAGGTAACTTACATTTGAACCTAACCATGTGGAGCAAGATGATTTATTGTGTGGTGCAAATGTAATTGATGCAGTAAAAAGATTAGTACCAGAGCAAATATTCTTTCGTGATGTAGATGCACACAAAAGTACTGTGACACAATCTCCTATATCTGCAAATGTAGAACCAGGTTTTAAATTCAAATATAAAGGAGGTACATGTGCTCATGTGCTTAAAAACAAGGGGTGATCTAAATGCATTCCCTGTCCATTTGTGAAATATAACAAATGCAACCCTTGGGACAGTTGTATGATGATTCATCACTAACCATAAACAAATTTCCTTAGTTTGTCCAATTCAGTGCTACTTTAGTTCTGAATCTAAACTAATGTATTTTAAGCTTGTATAGCTTGTCCAGTTTGTTATTTGCCAGTTGAGCAAGCACTGGCACTGAGACCAGCTAAACCATCATTGTCACCAGTCCTTCAAAGCTTAAATTATGTTCTTGAAGAGATTTTGATTCCCAAAGAGTCCAAGAGCGGTTCTTTGTTTGGAGGTTTTCCATCCCTGGAGGAACGAGATAAGTCTTATGACATAAAAGACTCGATGACTGTACATTGTGGGTATGCCTATACATTTCATATGATTTATCTCGAGATCATGTAATGGTTGTCTACAATTATCAGTATCTCTTTTGCTGTAGCTAACCTACTGTTTGTTTCTAGATTTGTAAGAGGGAAGGTACCTGGTATTAATACTGGGTTTGACATAGATGAAGCTGATCATTCTGAGATGCAGCTGTGCCAGAGTACAGTTGTTGCCTCTGCTATTTTTGGTAACTACAACTTTGGATTTCAGTCCTCGTTACAAATTGCTTTTACACTTGCTTACAAATACTATGTACACTTGCTTACAAATTTCTCAGGTAATTATGATGTAATGCAACAACCAGAAAATATCAGCAAATTTTCGAAAGATACAGTTTGCTTCTTTATGTTTCTGGACGAACTCATTGAACTAGTGGGAAGGAAGCAATTCAACTGTAAATGCTGGCGATTTTGCTCCTACACAACTGCATATCTAACGGACAGCATTCCAACATTGTTTTACTACCTTTAACTTCCTTTCATGCTCCTAGCTCCCCTCCCCAAGGGCGCCAAAATTTTGTCAGGGATTGTTGATAGAGAGCTGAAATTCTTTGTTGTAAATAAACATTTTTAGATCAGAGATGTATTCAACTAGCAGCTGATTCAATTCAATCCATTTTGGAGGTAGTCTTTGGCAGGGTTTCAAATACAGTCAATCTTGTCAAACAATGCCATCGATGCCTAACTGAGGGAGTGAACTAGCTAGCGGTGGTTGGTGAAACGGCAGGGAATAATAGAGTTACGACAGCTTATTTCTGCATGGCCATGGTGGACTTGTGAGTAGCCGGAGGTAGGAGAAGACATGGTGGGTCCCAGCTGCAAGTGAGAGAGTGAAGGAAGCCCGGGCGTGCGGGCAGAGGGGATGAGTCATTGCAGTTTCTGATAAAAAAAACGCATTGGAGCATGTTCCTTAAAACTGGATTCCAGGAATCGTAAACAACTTTATACATTTAAAATGATAATCATAGGGATACAACACGTCGCAGATGGAGTAATTCATTCAACATCAACGCTTGTTTAGTTTGGACACAAGGAAAAGCAAACAAACAGATCTGTCCAAAGCATCCTCCCCCTTCTTCGTTCGATCATCGCCTGTATTTTCTTGCAGCATCTGGTTCTTGGCGCGGCTGCCGGTCCTTCGTCGTTCGATCGTTCTGCTGTTCTCCACACTTGCGTCCTCGTTCTTGGGCCTGTATTCTCCAAAAGGTCACCCATGCAACTTGCACGGGACTTGTTTCGCCGATCATCAAGCCACCATCGTAGCATTACGTCAGCAGGAACACTGGATGACTTCTTTCGTCGATCATCGCCTCATCGGGCCACCACAGCACGCTCGTGCAAGACACCACGGCAGTCTTCTTCGACCTTGCGCAAGACGATCGACGACGGCAACATTCCTTCCCACACTCCCGGGCAATGGTAGGCCTGCCGGCAGAGTGTATGCGCCACCTGATTTCCCTCACGATACACGTGTCTCACGTCGCATCCGGAGAAGCAGCGAAGCAGGCCGAGGATTTCCTCGTGCAAGGCTGCAGGGATCCGTGTCTGCGTCTCCTCGCCACGGAGCAGTTGCACCAGCACGAGATCATCTCCCTCGACCACCAGCCGCTGCAGGCGGAGGCCGAGCGCCAAGCGGAGACCGCAGATCATCGCCCGCGCCTCGACGATGCCGACCGTGGAGTGCTCCGTCGGCTCGGCGAACGCGAGCACGACGCGACCGGCGCTGTCGCGGATGACGCCGCCGACGCTAGCTCTCGCTGATCCATCGTGATAAACAGATCCGTCAAAGTTCAACTTGAACCATCCACGAGGCGGCGGTGACCACTTCACCAAGATGACGCGACCCGGCTGATACGGCCGCGCTGACGCGGACAGCTCCGTCGCACGGCAGCATACGCTCGGAGGAGTAGACGACGGCGTCAGGACAGAACACACCATCGTCTCGATCTATTGAAGAACTCTAGATTCTGGATGACGCAGGGTCAGCGAGAGTGCCTCGCAATGTCGGGTGGGTGGCTGGGGAATGCAAGCAGGAGAGCGACGTGTCCAGGTGCTGCGCGTGGCTAGCCTTTTTATATAGGCTGGGGAATGCAAGCAAGGAGAGCGACGGCTCATTTTTGGTTTATCCGTTAGCTGGTGTTGCCCACGCCATGGACGCTATACTCGCTGCCTGCTGGCCCATTTTAGATTGGGTTTTTTTACGTCTGTATCCTTAGTTTGGACACACTACTCATTTTTACCCATAGTTTTACATCTTCCTCATTTCTACACTTGCTGCACAAAAACTACTCAACAATGCCCACCAACGTCGTTTCTGTTTATCTCCGTTTCTTACACTTGGGACCCACCAAAACAAAGTCCCCAATCTTCTCCCATTCCCCAATCTCTCTGCTCAGGCTCAACAGCCATCGACCGCCGCCCGCCCGGTTTGCGCCCATCTCATGCCCATGACCGTCGGCTCCTCGCTGTTCGGCCCAACACCGCCGCCGGCCCTGCTCGAGCTCCGGCTGCCCGCCCACCCGGCGTTCAGCCCCGCACCGCCGCTGCCGGCCCTGCTCGAGCTCCGCCCGCCCGCGCGACGTTCGGTCCAACACCGCCGCCGTCTGCCCTGCTCGAGCTCCGGTCACCCGCCCGCCCGGCGTTCGGCCCCAGACCGCCGCAGCAGGCCCTGCTCGAGCTCCGGCCGCCCGCCCGCCCAGTTTGCGTCGGCCCTGCTCTCGCCACGCCGCCGACCAAGCCCGGCCGGCCAACCCAGAGGAACGACACCCTGCTGCGGGCCAGCCCCCACGCCATCTCCACGAACGCGCCGCGGTCGACGCAGGCCACACTTCCCAAGCTCACGTACAGCACGGAGCGCGGCGGGTGGTCGTCCAGCCAAGCCAGCAGCCGCGGTCGGGCGCGTGCAGGCTCTGCTCCGTCGGTGCCTGGGACAGCAAGTGCAGAGGCCCCACCGCGAACGCCGGACGGGACAGCTCGCGCTAATGCCGGACGGGACAGCTCGCGCTGGATCTTGGCCAGCTCCGACGCCTCCATCCTCTCGAACGTGTAGATGACGACGCCGGACGCCGAGGCCCGCACGGCGTCGGCGACGTGGCCGACGAAGCCGCACAGCGCGTCCGTGTCGCTGCCGTCGACGCGGATCAGGTCCCGCGCTTGGAGCGGCTCGAGATCCGGCACCGGCTCGTCCAGACTCTCCTCTGCAACTAGCTAATCAGCAGTGACATTCCGTGCCCTGGAGCAGCGCGGCGAGCTGGAGCGTAGGACTGATGTGGCCCTGGAGCGGCAACGGAAACAGAACGGTTCTCCGGCAGTGATGCTCTTGTCCGGCCATCGGGACTTGCCGATAGAGCGAGGTTGTTGCAATGCAAGGTCAACAGATAGAGATGGAATTTGAAGGAATGTGTGTCGATGCACACAAATGTGACCATGTGACACAACCGACAGAAGCAACTCATCTGCTAGCTACAACTACAGGCGTGCCAAGTTTATATACTCATCTGCTCAAGCACTGATGTTATAGTTGAATGTTATGAAACATAGTGAGAGATGTGTCCATTTGTGAAGCACCTATTTTCACACTTTTGCATAACCTCATGATCTATTTACCACAAGCAACTATGACCAAATTATGACTCCATGCCAAGTTTCACTATTTTCTGACCATATTTGGTATTTATTTATTTATTTTCGGCATTAAAAGGCATTTAAAGCATATAAATTAGTAGATAATAAAAAAGCGGCATATTTACATGAAGTAAGTTTGTAACTGTTAGATGACCTAATGGTGCACTTTTGAAGCAAAGACAATGACAAACGTAAGAAATATAGCTCAGGCACTGATGTTATAGTTGAATGTCATGAAACATAGTGAGAGATGTGTCCATTTATGAAGCACCTATATTGACACTTTTGCATAAACTTATGCTCTATTTATCTCAAGCAGCTAGTACCAAATTATGACTCCATGCCAAGTTTCACTATTTTCTGACAACATTTGGTATTTATTTATTTATTTATTTTCGGCTTGAAAAGGCATTTAAAGCATATAAATTAGTAAACAATCAAAAAAGTGGAATCGTTGCATGAAGTAAGTTTGTAACCGTTAGATGAACTAATGGTGCACTTTTGAAGCAAAAACAAAGAAAAAAGTAAGAAATATAGCTCAAGCAGTGATGTTATAGTTGAATGTTATGAAACATAGTGAGAGATATGTCCATTTGTGAAGCACCTATCTTCACACTTTTGCATAACCTCATGATCTATTTACCACAAGCAACTAGGACCAAATTATGACTCCATGCCAAGTTTCACTATTTTCTGACCATATTTGTTATTTATTTATTTATTTATTTTCGGCATGAAAAGGCATTTAAAGCATATAAATTAGTAGATAATAAAAAAGTGGCATATTTACATGAAGTAAGTTTGTAACTGTTAGATGACCTAATGGTGCACTTTTGAAGCGAAGACAATGACAAACGTAAGAAATATAGCTCAAGCACTGATGTTATAGTTGAATGTCATGAAACATAGTGAGAGATGTGTCCATTTGTGAAGCACCTATATTGACACTTTTGCATAACCTCATGATCTATTTACCACAAGCAGCTAGTACCAAATTATGACTCCATGCCAAGTTTCACTATTTTCTGACAACATTTGATATTTATTTATTTATTTTCGGCATGAAAAGGCATTTAAAGCATATAAATTAGTATATATGAAATATATTTGTATTGTATCTGTCAGTAATGTTCGTGTAGTTTGATGGTGATCGGTTCTGTATGTTATCAGGTGGTGCTGGGTTCGATTCCTTGGCCCACCATTTTGTGGTTCTTTTTTGCCTTTTTTTCTACATTTTAACGGTTGACGGAAACGGCATGGAAGTTGACGGAAGGATGGCACTGATGCCTCAGTTTGATCGCGAAGGGGAAAACTGAGCACAGAGTAAAACTAGGGGTAGCAACGAGGAGAGGATCCCAAGTAAGGGGAGGGATGTAAAAAACCCTTTTAGATTCCATCCGACGGTTTTTTATAACGGAAATAGATTCCATCTAAGATCCAACGGTTTTCTATAATGGAAATAGATTCCATCTAACATCCGACGGTGCCACATTCTTTTTCGGACTCCGACTCCACGCGCTCTTATCGCTGCTCATCCAGAAGATCGCGCAGCGGTGGTCCGAGTCACTCCACGGCCTCGTCGATAATAGACTGTCTGCGCCGCTGCCTTCAACTCCTCCTGGGCACTGTTTGCGCCGCCGCCACCTTCTCGCAGGTCAACCTATCCACCGCTGCCTTCAACCGTTTGTTGTGGCATGCGGTCCCCGACGAGGCCGTCGTGACGGAGGTCTTTGGCATGCACAACACCATGAACGATATCCGAGGAGGATTCTGTTGTCACCGGCTCGCTGCCGTATACATGCATGTTCAGTTCAAAAGTTAGGATTTTTTTCCAGATTGGCATTGTAATATTCGTTTTGCCATTTTTTTGCAGATTGGGATTGTAATCCACTGCATGTAAATGTACAATATTTGGAAGACACGTACCGTTCGTATGTTCTTTCTCTGAATTTAAGTTATTCTAGGCTAAATTATTTAAGGTAGCTGAACAGACGGCGTCAGGCAGCATCTCGACTCTAAAATCCAAGTGGTGCCCATTGCTCTTCCAAATCCTACACTTCTAACTCAGAGCTAGAACGACGCTGGTTAGTAGTATATAAATATACAAATGCTAGGTCCTAGAGGCAACTCGTCTTCGAGAGAATCATCTACACGTGGAGGAGAGACTAAAAACTTGTTGTCATAATCCTTAGGTTGCATAAAAAAGAGATGGACAATCTGATATTGATGCAAACAACCTATTTATTAGTTTTCTTCAAGATCTTATTCCACATGAAAATATGGGTCCACCTGATATTCTCAATTTTTTAAAACAACATAATTATTTTCCAAATACAACTATTACATATAAAGTTCTGTTGACCATTTTTGTGACCGTTGTATGTATACGTTTTCAAAATTAAAGCTATTGAAATCATAGTTACGCTGTACTATTAAACAAGAAAGGCTGAATGCATTGGTTATAATAGAATTTGAGAGTGAAATACTTGATAAAATAAGTACAAGAATATCACAGAATAATGCTTGCTTTTTAAACAAAGAATATGTAACTAGTACAACTTAGTACATATAATTTATATTGTGATATATATTATTATCTATTATTTTTCTATATTAAAATTAGGTCGATTTCAGACATTTCGCACAGGGCCTCTGAAAATAGCGGCACGCCGGTCAACTCCTCTTGGGCACCGTCTGTGTCGCCCATAACAACATTGTATACCATTTTCGGCGGCCGTATTTATTTTCGCCGGTCAGGGCTTCGCCGCCAAAAATAAGCAGATATTTTCGACGGTAGGAGCAGGCCGCCGAAAATAAGCGTATTTTCGGCGGCTTCTGACACAGCCGTCGAAAATACCTGCTTATTTTCGGCGGCCACGCCCTAGCCGCCGAAAATTAAGTATTTAAAAATGTCTGGTTCCTTCTTCTCTGTTCTCTGTTTCTTCTCTCTCTCTCTTCTCGCGTCCGCCGCCGCTAGGTCCGCCGCCGGCCCGCTGCTCCGTCGCGCCGCACCTCGCCCCCCGCCGGCCACGCATCGCCCCCCCCCCCCCCGCCGCGTCGCTCCTCGCCCCCACAGCGCCTCCACGCCACGCTCTGCCCCGACCCGACGTCCGTCGTCGTCCTCGTCTCCCGTCGACCTCGCCTTCATTAAGGTTATTTTTTTGCGTATTTTATTTTGTATTTTCGGTGGCCTTTTATTTAATTGCCACCGAAATTAGTATATTTTTGTAATTATGTTTGTTGATTAGTGCGTTTGATTAATATTATTGTTTAGTTCGAGGCATATTGTATATGTGTTATATGTTTAGGGAAGGCATATGTGGTATATGTGGTTCATTAATGTATTAGTGGTATATGTGTTTATTGATTAGTGCGTGTGATTAGCATTATTGTTTAGTTCGAGGCATATTGTATATGTGGTATATGTGGTTTAGGGAAGACATATGTGGTTCCGATGAATTTTGATGTGCAATGCATAATTTAATTTTATGTGATGTATTATTTGATTTTTATTAATTCACTTAATTTTATGGAGCTAATACCTTTAATGTTTTTCTATTGAATAGAATGAGTGGTAGGAAAACAAAGCACACTGCTAGGGGGTTTCTTAATGCGGCTAGCAAGATAGTCCCTGGTGCACGTTCCCTTTTCCAAGGGAGTTCTTCTAGCCAGAGAGACAGTAGGCGTTGCTGAGACAATGCCACCTTCTCGTAGGTCAACCTGTCCCACCGCCGCCTTCAACCGCTTGTTGTGGCGCGTGGTCGGTGACGAGGCCGTAGTGACGGAGGCCCTTGTCATGCACAACGCCACATCCAGGAGATATTCGAGGACTCTGTTGTCCCCGGCTCGCCGCCGTATACATGCTCAGTTCAAAAGTTGAAGTGCAGCCTTTCAATCACCATATTCGTTTTGCCATTTTTTTGTTGCGGATTGGGATTGTAATCCACTGGTAAATGTACAATATTTGGAAGACACGTACCAGTCGCATGTGCTTCCTCTGAATTTTCCTTTTGAAGAATTGGGATTGTAATCCACTGCATAAGCTGTAAGGCACGGTGCTGCATGCTACACAACAACCTTTACCGCTAGATGCAAGGATGTTTCCTATAACTCAACCGATTTGCTTGGTGAAGGTATTGAAGCAGCTAAAAGATTCAATATTGTTGTTGTAATTGTTGTCTTAAACCTGAAAAACGGGCGTGAGGATTTTGATAGAGTGAGCATTCTCTTCCCAGGCAAGCAGATGGACCACAAATCGCTAGCACTCTTTGGCTCGGATATATTTTTTCTTTGGCTCAGATATGTATGTACTTTTGCCCTTTGGGCCCTTTGGAATACAATACAATAGTTGTCATTTTCCTCTTCTCTTCTAACAGTTTAAACCATTGTAGATGTAATATTATTCTAAATATGTTGGTGCTGATACCTTGGGTTCTATCATGAGTCATATAGATTTCATCTGTATGGCAGCAACACTTTTATGTTCATGTTGGACTCCTCGTGCCTTAATTTATATTTTATGAAGTTATCATATTGTGCTTGTATGATCCATACGATGTAACACAAAAGCGAGCAAAATGCTGCTTATATGAACTAGTATGTTGGCATTGAGGTTTTGTTATTTAAGTTATGTTTCTGCTAAATGTGTTGCTTATAACTTATATGCATAGGAGGTACTTACTCCGTTATTTTTATTTGTTATTCTTTAGTTTAAAAATGAATTAGCGGGCGACAAATATTCGAGAACGGAGGTAGTATATCCGTGGGTGATATATGATGGGGGTATTTAGATTGGTGATATATGGTTTTTGCTATATTTATTTGGATGTACTAGTTCGATAACGTCACTGGTGTGCACGCCTCCTGCATAATGTAGATCACCTCTCACTGCCAACGGACAAGAGAGAAAATTCCCTCAGTGGCATTTCTAAGGGCTAGTTTGGCAACCTTATTTTTTCATGGGATTTCCAATTTCTTAAGGGAAAATGAACTAATTTTCCTTGGGAAAATGAAAAACCCTTGGGAAAATATGATTCCCAAACTAGCCCTAAATAGAAGAAGGAAAATTTACCAAGCGGGCATCTTTCCTGTCGGTGAGAGCGGAATTGGATTGACCAATAAATTTTCCATGGATGATTTTGCTTCCGGAGTTAATTAGCAAATGTAGATTTTAATCTCAGTTATCTTAAGATTTCTTTAATCTTAGTTATCTTCAACCACCAACCTGCTAGATTTCTATCATATCGCTTCCATCCCAAGTATCATCAAGATAGAAGTTGTTAAGGTATAGCCGAAAAAAGAATTGATGTATTTACTTTGTCCAAGTATATACCATGACGAAATCTGTGGTCTGTCAACAAGAAACAAGAAAGGTTCAATTACATAGTTGCTACCAACCAGATAAACAAGCTACCAAGAATAAGAAGACGCGTAGCTACAGTAACTTTGGGGGTGGAGGCCCGGAGAAATCAGGTTGAGCGTATGACAACCTCTGGATCCAGTTATCGGCCTTCTTCTTGTTCTGATCATTGGATTCCAAGGCCTGGCAGATCGAGCTTAGGACCTTGTGGAGTGTTCCGTCTGTTTCAAGAACTACCTCGAGATCGTTGAGGATTGAAACTATCTGCTGAAAGTCGAGCCTCTTTTCTGGTTGCCAGGACCAACACTGCTCAATCAGAAGCTTCAGCGCCGCTGGGCAGCTCAATTGAATGACCGGCCTCAAGTTCTGAAATGAGAGCGTGTGCTTGTAAGTAACTATCTATACTACTCCTTAAGATAGTAGTGTAGGCGTCCACATCCTATGGTGCATGATTCTGCCACCGTCTCCTTTGAGATCCTCTCCACGACGCACGTCTGAGATCCTCTCCGCGATGCACGCCTCCCTCTCCTCCGCCCCCACCCTCCTCCCCACGCCATCGACGCCGCCATCATCGGATCCACCCCAAGACACCTCTGCCCCAGCCGCGCCCCCTTCCATCCTCTCCGCGACGGACGCCTCCCTCTCCTCCGCCCCACGCCATCAGCGCCGCCATCATCGGATCTGCCCCAACAACGAAAAGAAGGCGTCGTGCATCTGGATCCACACCTTCACCACGCCCCCGTCCGGATGGTCGCGCAAGCCCCCCCCTGAAAGGGAAATGTGCCCTTGGGCCATTTCTAAGTGTTTTGGTGATTTAGTGTCCAACACAAGTGCCTAAGGGTAAAAAGGTGGACAAAGTACAAATCAAGGATAAAGGTATGTTTCTCAGACTTAGTGCATTGTTTTATGGACTAATGTATTGTGTCTAAGTGCTGGAAACAGGAAAAATCCAATTGGAAATGTCTTGGCTCGAGCAGCCAAGAATCTGCTGAGTCTGGGAGCACCGGACTGTCCGGTGGTGCACCGGACAGTGTCCGGTGCGCCAGGCTGGCTCGAGCGAGCTGGCCGCTCTCGGGAATTCACCGGCGACGTACGGCTAAAATTCACCGGACTGTCCGGTGTGCACCGGACTGTCCGGTGAGCCAACGATCGGCCGGGCCAACGGTCGGCCGCGCAATCTGCGCGGGACACGTGGCTGAGCCAACGGCTAGAAGATGGCACCGGACTGTCCGGTGTGCACCGGACATGTCCGGTGCGCCAACGGCTCCAAGTTTGCCAACGGTCGGCTTCGCTGTTTAAGGAAGGAAATCGGGCACCGGACAGTGTCCGGTGTGCACCGGACTGTCCGGTGCCCCCGACGACAGAAGGCAAGAATGGCTTTCCAGATTTGTGCTCAACGGCTCCTAGCTGCCTTGGGGCTATAAAAGGGACCCCTAGGCGCATGGAGGAAGAGACCAAGCATCCTTTGAGCATCATTGATCACTCACACTTCATTCTTGCGCACTTGTTCGACATTCTAGTGATTTGAGCTCCATTCTAGTGTGCTAGTCTCTTGAGCTCAAGTCTGGGTTTTGCGTGTGCGTATTCGCTGTGATTTTTTGTGTCGTGTGTGAGTTGCTAATCCCTCCCTTGCTCTGTGATTCTTTGTGAACATCTTTTGTAAGGGCGAGAGGCTCCAAGCTGTGGAGATTCCTCGCAAACGGGATTAAGAAAAGCAAAGCAACACCGTGGTATTCAAGTTGGTCTTTGGACCGCTTGAGAGGGGTTGATTGCAACCCTCGTCCGTTGGGACGCCACAACGTGGAGTAGGCAAGCGTTGGTCTTGGCCGAACCACGGGATAACCACTGTGCCATCTCTGTGATTGATATCTCTTGGTTATTGTGTTGTGTTGAGATCCTTCTCTAGCCACTTGGCAAATTACTGTGCTAACAATTAATCAAGTTTTGTGGCTTAAGTTTTTGAAGTGTTACAGGATCACCTATTCACCCCCCCTCTAGGTGCTCTCAATTGGTATCAGAGCCGTTCTCTTCAAGAAAGGGACTAACCGCCCAAAGAGATGGATCCTAAAGGCAAGGGGATGGTGATCAACGACAAGGAGAAGGAGTCCTTCGTCAACGAGCCCAATGATGACAGGCCCACCGACTCAGGCTTGGGCCACAAAAGAAAAGACGGGAGGAAGAAGAAGACAAGGCGCATCAAGGAAATTGTCTACTACGACAGCGACGAATCTTCCTCCTCCCAAAAGGACGACGACGACTACGATAGACGAAAGACGGTTAACTCAAACTTTTCTTTCGATTATTCGCGCATCTCGCATAGTTCAAATGCTCAATTGCTCCCCATTCCACTTGGCAAGCCCCCTCACTTTGATGGAGAGGACTACGGATTTTGGAGCCACAAAATGCGTACTCACCTGTTTTCTCTCCATCCAAGCATTTGGGAGATTGTAGAAAGTGGAATGAAATTTGATAGCTCGGATAGCCCTGTGTTTATTAATGAACAGATTCATAAAAATGCACAAGCTACTACTGTGTTGCTAGCCTCTTTGTGCAGGGACGAGTATCACAAGGTGAGCGGCTTGGACAATGCCAAGCAGATCTGGGACACCCTCAAGATCCCTCATGAGGGAAACAACGTCACCTTGCTCACCAAAATGGAGTTGGTGGAGGGCGAGCTTGGACGGTTCGCGATGATAAGGGGCGAGGAGCCGACACAAACATACAACCGGCTCAAGACCCTTATCAACAAAATAAGGAGCTACGGGAGCACGCGATGGACGGACCACGATGTCGTCTGCCTAATGCTAAGGTCATTTACCGTTCTTGATCCTCATTTGGTGAACAATATTCGTGAAAATCCCAGGTACACCAAGATGTCGCCCGAAGAAGTTCTTGGGAAATTCGTTAGCGGGCGAATGATGATCAAGGAGGCGAGGTACGTGGACGACGCCTTGAATGGTCCGATCAACGAGCCGCAACCCCTTGCTCTCAAGGCAACACGAAGCAAGGAGGCGCTACCTAGCAAGGTGGCACAGATTGAGGCGGCCGGACTTAATGATGAAGAGATGGCTCTCATCATCAAAAGATTCAAGACGGTGCTTAAAGGTCGCAAGGGACAGCCAAGCAAGACCAAAGCCAAGGGGAAGCACTCATGCTTCAAATGCGGTAAGCATGGTCATTTTATTGCTAACTGTCCCGACAATGATAGTGATCAGGATCAAAGGAACAAGAGGGAGAAAAAGAAGAACTATAAGAAGGCAAAGGGCGAGGCTCATCTTGGCAAGGAGTGGGATTCAGACTGCTTTTCGTCCGACTCCGATAATGAAGGACTCGCCGCCACCGCCTTCAACAAGTCATCCCTCTTCCCCAACGAGCGTCACACTTGCCTCATGGCAAGGGAGAAGAAAGTAAGCACTCATAATACTAGTACTTATGCTTCTTCTAGTGAGGATGAGTCTAGTGATGATGATGAGATAGATTACTCATGCTTATTCAAGGGATTAGATAGAACCAAGGTAGACAAAATTAATGAATTGATTGATGCCTTGAATGATAGGAATATACTTTTAGAAAAGCAAGAGGATTTGTTGTATGAAGAACATGATAAATTTGTAGAAGCTCAGAAATCTCTTGCTCTAGAAATTAAGAGGAATGAAATGCTCTCTAGTGAATTATCTTCTTGTCATGAAACTATAGCTAAGTTAAAAAGTTTTAATGATGATTTAAATGCTAAACTAGAAGTAGCTAGTAAATCTAATTCTTGTGTAGAAATTGTTGAAACTTGTAATAGGTGTAAAGATTTTGACATTGATGCTTGTAGTGATCATCTAGTTTCAATTTCCAAATTAAATGAAGAATTAGCTAGTCTTAATGCTCAACTTAAGACTAGCAAGAATGAATTTGACAAGCTAAAATTTGCAAGGGATGCCTACACGATTGGTAGACACCCCTCAATTAAGGATGGACTTGGCTACAAGAGAGAAGCCAAGAACTTGACAAGCCATAAGGCTCCCATCTCCACCAAGGAGAAAGGGAAGGCCCCTATGGCTAGTAGTGTGCAAAAGAACCATGCCTTTATGTACCATGATAGGAGACAATCTAGAAATGCTTATAGGAGTTGTAATGCATATAATGTCTTTGATTCTCATGCCATGTTTGCTTCTAGTTCTTCTTATGTGCATGATAGAAATGTTGGTAGGAGAAATGTTGTTAATGTTCCTAGGAAAGTAAATGAACCTTCTACAATATATCATGCTTTAAATGCTGCTTTTGCTATTTGTAGAAAGGATAGGAAGATAGTTGCTAAGAAATTAGGGGCAAGATGCAAGGGGGACAAAACTTGCATTTGGGTCCCTAAGGATATTTGTGCTAACCTTGCAGGACCCAACATGAGTTGGGTACCTAAGACCCAAGCCTAAATTTGCCTTGCAGGTTTATGCATCCGGGGGTTCAAGCTGGATTATTGACAGCGGATGCACAAACCATATGACGGGAGAGAAGAAGATGTTCACCTCCTACGTCAAGAATAAAGATTCCCAAGATTCAATAATATTCGGTGATGGGAATCAAGGCATGGTAAAAGGGTTAGGTAAAATTGCAATCTCAAATGAGCACTCTATCTCTAATGTGTTTTTAGTAGAGTCTCTTGGATATAATTTGCTATCTGTTAGTCAATTATGCAATATGGGATATAACTGTCTGTTTACAAATGTAGATGTGTCTATCTTTAGAAGATGTGATGGTTCACTAGCTTTTAAGGGTGTACTAGACGGCAAACTTTACTTAGTTGATTTTGCAAAAGAAGAGGCCGGTCTAGATGCATGCTTAATGGCTAAGACTTGCATGGGCTGGTTGTGGCATCGCCGCTTAGCACATGTGGGGATGAAGAACCTCCACAAGCTTCTAAAGGGAGAACACGTGATAGGTCTAACAAATGTTCATTTCGAAAAAGATAGACCTTGTGCAGCTTGTCAAGCAGGGAAACAGGTGGGAGGCTCTCATCACACCAAAAATGTGATGACAACATCAAGACCCCTGGAGCTGCTACATATGGACCTCTTCGGGCCCATCGCCTATCTGAGCATAGGAGGAAGTAAGTATGGTCTAGTTATTGTTGATGACTTTTCCCGCTTCACTTGGGTGTTCTTTTTGCAGGATAAGTCTGAAACCCAAGGGACCCTCAAGCGCTTCCTCAGGAGAGCTCAAAATGAGTTTGAGCTCAAGGTGAAGAAGATAAGGAGCGACAACGGGTCCGAATTCAAGAACCTTCAAGTGGAGGAGTTCCTTGAGGAGGAGGGGATCAAGCACGAGTTCTCCGCTCCCTACACACCTCAGCAAAATGGTGTGGTAGAGAGGAAGAACAGGACGCTCATAGATATGGCAAGGACTATGCTTGGAGAGTTCAAGACCCCCGAGTGCTTTTGGTCGGAAGCCGTGAACACGGCTTGCCACGCCATCAACAGGGTCTACCTTCACCGCCTCCTCAAGAAGACGTCGTATGAGCTGCTAACCGGTAACAAACCTAATGTATCGTATTTTCGTGTTTTTGGGAGTAAATGCTACATTCTAGTGAAGAAGGGTAGGAATTCCAAATTTGCTCCCAAAGCCGTAGAAGGTTTTTTATTAGGTTATGATTCAAATACAAAGGCGTATAGGGTCTTCAACAAATCATCGGGTTTGGTTGAAGTCTCTAGCGACGTTGTATTTGATGAGACTAATGGCTCTCCAAGAGAGCAAGTTGTTGATCTTGATGATGTAGATGAAGAAGACGTTCCAACGACCGCGATACGCACCATGGCGATTGGAGATGTACGGCCTCAGGAACCTTTGGAGCAAGATCAACCGTCTCCCTCAACTATGGTGCATCGCCCAACCCATGATGACGAACAGGTACCTCAAGTGGAGGCGCATGATCAAGGGGGAGCACAGGATGTTCAAATTGAAGAGGAAGAAGCACCTCAGGCACCTCCAACCCAAGTTCGAGCGACGATTCAAAGGGATCATCCCGTCGACCTGATATTGGGTGATATTAGCAAGGGAGTAACTACTCGTTCAAGATTAGTTAATTTTTGTGAGCATTACTCTTTTGTCTCTTCTATTGAGCCTTTCAGGGTAGAAGAGGCCTTGCTAGATCCGGACTGGGTGTTGGCCATGCAGGAGGAACTCAACAACTTCAAGCGCAATGAAGTTTGGACGCTGGTGCCTCGTCCCAAGCAAAATGTTGTGGGAACCAAGTGGGTGTTCCGCAACAAACAGGACGAGCACGGGGTGGTGACGAGGAACAAGGCTCGACTTGTGGCAAAAGGTTATGCCCAAGTCGCAGGTTTGGACTTTGAGGAGACTTTTGCTCCTGTGGCTAGGCTAGAATCAATTCGTCTCTTGCTAGCATATGCCGCTCACCATTCTTTCAGGTTGTACCAAATGGATGTGAAGAGCGCGTTCCTCAACGGGCCGATCAAGGAGGAGGTGTACGTAGAGCAACCCCCTGGCTTCGAGGATGAACGGTACCCCGACCATGTGTGTAAGCTCTCTAAGGCGCTCTATGGACTTAAGCAAGCCCCAAGAGCATGCTATGAATGCCTTAGAGACTTTTTAATTGCTAATGCTTTCAAGGTTGGGAAAGCCGATCCAACTCTTTTTACTAAGACTTGCAATGGTGATCTTTTTGTGTGCCAAATTTATGTCGATGACATAATATTTGGCTCTACTAATCAAAAGTCTTGTGAAGAGTTTAGCAGGGTGATGACGCAGAAATTCGAGATGTCGATGATGGGCGAGTTGAACTACTTCCTTGGGTTCCAAGTGAAGCAACTCAAGGACGGCACCTTCATCTCCCAAACGAAGTACACACAAGACTTGCTAAAGCGGTTTGGGATGAAGGATGCCAAGCCCGCAAAGACGCCGATGGGAACTGACGGACACACCGACCTCAACAAAGGTGGTAAGTCCGTTGATCAAAAAGCATACCGGTCTATGATAGGTTCTTTGCTTTATTTATGTGCTAGTAGACCGGATATCATGCTTAGCGTATGCATGTGTGCTAGATTTCAATCCGATCCTAAGGAGTGTCACTTAGTGGCTGTGAAGCGAATTCTTAGATATTTAGTCGCTACGCCTTGCTTCGGGATCTGGTATCCAAAGGAGTCTAACTTTGACTTGATTGGGTACTCAGATTCCGACTATGCTGGATGTAAGGTCGATAGGAAGAGTTCATCGGGGACGTGCCAATTCTTAGGAAGGTCCCTGGTGTCATGGAATTCTAAGAAACAAACCTCTGTTGCCCTATCCACCGCTGAGGCCGAGTACGTTGCCGCAGGACAGTGTTGCGCGCAACTACTGTGGATGAGGCAAACCCTCCGGGACTTTGGCTACAATCTGAGCAAAGTCCCACTCCTATGTGATAATGAGAGTGCTATCCGAATAGCGGAAAATCCTGTTGAGCACAGCCGCACAAAGCACATTGACATCCGGCATCACTTTTTGAGACACCACCAGCAAAAGGGGGATATCGAAGTGTTTCATGTTAGCACCGAGAACCAGCTAGCCGATATCTTTACCAAGCCTCTAGATGAGAAGACCTTTTGCAGGCTGCGTAGTGAGCTCAATATCTTAGATTCGCGGAACTTGGATTGAAATGTAGCATACATGTGTTTATGCCTTTGATCATGTTCATTCTGCATTTTGTTGCTTATTATGGTGCTCAAGTTGTACAAACACTCCCTAGACCTCACAAGTCCTGTTTGCAAGTGATGCACATATTTAGGGGGAGCTGTGCTACAACTTGACCCTTTCAGACTAACCATGTACTTGAGTTTGGTTGTTTTAGTCTCCAAGGAGAATTGAAAGGGAAAAGGTGGACTTGGACCATGCAAGACTTCCACTGCACTCCGATGAAAAGAGTAACTTTTCCAAGTTCATCTTTATACTCTTATTGCCTATTTGCTCTTGGTTGAAGATTTTGGTGAGGCAATGGGGTTATAGGGCCAAGATTGATCCCGTTTTGGTGCTTGATGCCAAAGGGGGAGAAAATAAAGGCCAAAGCGATAAATGGATCAGCTACCACTTGAGAGATTTTGAAAATAGTAGAATAAAGCTTTTGGTTTGTCAAAACTCTTTTGTCAAAAGTTGGCTTCTTGTGGGGAGAAGTATTGATTATGGGAAAAGGGGGAGTTTTTGAAATCTTGAATCAATTTCTCTTGGAATGACTCTCTTTATGTCTTAACATGTGTGTTTAACTTAGAGATAGAAATTTGAGATTGATTTGCAAAAACAAACCAAGTGGTGGCATAGAGTGATCCATATATGTCAAATTTGAATCAAAATAAATTGAGTTCTTATTTGAAGTGATTTTGTACTTGTTCTACTTGCTTTATGTTGTGTTGGCATAAATCACCAAAAAGGGGGAGATTGAAAGGGAAATGTGCCCTTGGGCCATTTCTAAGTGTTTTGGTGATTTAGTGTCCAACACAAGTGCCTAAGGGTAAAAAGGTGGACAAAGTACAAATCAAGGATAAAGGTATGTTTCTCAGACTTAGTGCATTGTTTTATGGACTAATGTATTGTGTCTAAGTGCTGGAAACAGGAAAAATCCAATTGGAAATATCTTGGCTCGAGCAGCCAAGAATCTGCTGAGTATGGGAGCACCGGACTGTCCGGTGGTGCACCGGACAGTGTCCGGTGCGCCAGGCTGGCTCGAGCGAGCTGGCCGCTCTCGGGAATTCACCGGCGACGTACGGCTAAAATTCACCGGACTGTCCGGTGTGCACCGGACTGTCCGGTGAGCCAACGGTCGGCCGGGCCAACGGTCGGCCGCGCAATCTGCGCGGGACACGTGGCTGAGCCAACAGCTAGAAGATGGCATCGGACTGTCCGGTGTGCACCGGACATGTCCGGTGCGCCAACGGCTCCAAGTTTGCCAACGGTCGGCTTTGCTGTTTAAGGAAGGAAATCGGGCACCGGACAGTGTCCGGTGTGCACCGGACTGTCCGGTGCCCCCGACGACAGAAGGCAAGAATGGCTTTCCAGATTTGTGCTCAACGGCTCCTAGCTGCCTTGGGGCTATAAAAGGGACCCCTAGGCGCATGGAGGAAGAGACCAAGCATCCTTTGAGAATCATTGATCACTCACACTTCATTCTTGCGCACTTGTTCGACATTCTAGTGATTTGAGCTCCATTCTAGTGTGCTAGTCTCTTGAGCTCAAGTCTGGGTTTTGCGTGTGCGTATTCGCTGTGATTTTTTGTGTCGTGTGTGAGTTGCTAATCCCTCCCTTGCTCTGTGATTCTTTGTGAACATCTTTTGTAAGGGCGAGAGGCTCCAAGCTGTGGAGATTCCTCGCAAACGGTATTAAGAAAAGCAAAGCAACACCGTGGTATTCAAGTTGGTCTTTGGACCGCTTGAGAGGGGTTGATTGCAACCCTCGTCCGTTGGGACGCCACAACGTGGAGTAGGCAAGCGTTGGTCTTGGCCGAACCACGGGATAACCACCGTGCCATCTCTGTGATTGATATCTCTTGGTTATTGTGTTGTGTTGAGATCCTTCTCTAGCCACTTGGCAAATTACTGTGCTAACAATTAATCAAGTTTTGTGGCTTAAGTTTTTGAAGTGTTACAGGATCACCTATTCACCCCCCCTCTAGGTGCTCTCACCCCCCCCCCCCGAAATCTCGCCCGCACCATGCCCCCAATCTCGCGATGCCCCCGACCGCCTCCCCCACCGTGACAGCCACCTCGACGTCCTCACCACGGCTCACGAGGCCCCCTTCGACCCATCGTGTGTGTCCCCCTTCCTCCCTACGCGATTCCAGCAATCTAGATGCACGGCGCCTTCCAAACATGATGCCTCCTTATCAGTAATGGTGAGGTGAGCCTACACGTGCGGGGACGGTGGGAGGCGGTAACGCATGTTGAGCGGCATTGACCCCCGACCTAAAGTGCACCTGGCCATCTCACCGGAGCAGCCGAGCCCACCTCGGCTCGCTTTAGTGGCATACGAAGCCGGTCAAGCCATCTCGAAACCAAACTACAGCGGGACCAGTGCTCGGATAGGGTCCAACGGCGATGCAAGCAAGGAGTGGCGCGTGGCCGGCGGGGCGAAGATCGGCTCCTACACGTGCTGCGCAGCCGCGCGACAGTGAAGCAGGGAGGCCGTGATAGGCGGCGCAGGGAGGGTGCGATGGAGGCAAAGAGCAAGCACTTGGGGACTTCAGGTAAGTAGAAAACCAACACTGAATTTGTTGGTTCTCTGTTTTGTGGTTGACCGATTGGTTTGTTGATCTCATAAACCAAAAATTGTTTCACAGTCAAGCACCAATTTTTGGGTAGGTCAGTGTTTTGGGATGATTCTCCTATGCATCAATAGCAACCTTGTGCTTGGCAAAGTTATTTGCCCTGATAATGTTGTAGGTTTAGTGAAAAAAAATATACTAACATATCCACCGATCCATCGATGCCCATTGGAGATTGACCTCTATCAAGATTTAGTTACGTGTCTCAATAGGGCAATATTTCTGTGAGTTGTATATTGTGGATTCCTCATCTGCATCATGAATTGATCGCACTATTTATGCCCTATTTTTCAAACCATGGTTTCTGTAATTCTTTGCACCATGGTAGTTTTCTCAAATGATTTTATCTTTCACAACTCGAACTGAACTCACTAAAGCAGAAAGAAAGAGTACAAGTCTACTACTGCTGAAAGCAAGGAGGATGCCAACAGAAGCATATTTCATGTATGGATCGAGTATTGACCTTTTTGTGTTCTCCTCAACTCATTATTTAGCTACATATCTTATTAAATCTTAATCTTTGGTCATTAGCTACCAGCTCGCACTACTTCAGTTCCTCGAGCCCTTGTGCATGGATATATCATTTAGTTGTGTCTAATAATTTGTAATTAGTGGCAACATATTTTTGTTATTTTGGTTTTATCTGCTTTTTATTGTTATAAGATCCCGATTGCAAACTGGCAGTTAGTACACCTTTAGGTTTTCCTTTGTCGTATCAAGCTAATAATGTGTGAAGCAGGGTTCCCATTCTGATCTTTAGTTTTTTTGTGATTTTAATAGCAATAACCTTTTTTCCACAAAAAAGTAACAAACTTTATGCAGTATGCGGTTCATATAGTTCCCAGTATCCTTTTGGACTTAGATTTAGTTTGATATATGGTTATGTTTATTGACAGAATGCTTTTTAGCTTTGCAGATAAAATCTTGAGCAAAATGGGAGAAGGTTTGGGTTTTCTGCAATCTGTCGTCTCCTCTTCTGTTGGGTATCTCCGTTATTATTCTAATGAAGAGGGCTACGAGTTGGGTTTTTGTAGGTACATTTGAGCGTGTTTTGGAATGCTGGGACCGTGAAACACGTGAATATGTTGCCATAAAAGTTGTTCGCAGTATCCGCAAGTACTGTGACGTTGCAATGATTGAGATAGATGTGCTCAATCGCCTTTGCAGAAAATGAAAAATATAGATCTCTGTGAGTATCTCAGAGACCTAATTACTTAAAGTATAACTCTATTTTGTTTTTGACTTGACAGTTCCTCTTCAATTTGTCAGCTGTGTTCAAATTCAGATATGGTTTGACTATCGTAATCATATATGCATGGGTGTTACTTTATGTTTGCTTGTGTTTAATATAGAAGGCTCCCTTGCCTTCGTTCGATCATGTGGTATTTGAAAGTGATGTCTCTATAAATGAAGTAAGGCAGGGCAATACTTATGTTACTGTTGTCAGTTATTAGCTTTTTAAACCATGCATCTGTAAATGTGTCCTGTTTCAATAGGGTCTTATTATAGGACGTGATGCCACTGAATTAGGATGTTTGTTCTTTTGCTACCTTTGTTAAACAACATCAGATCATTCGTATTGTATCCTTCCTCGGATTGCTTCTTTTGTTCTACTACAAATATGCTCCACATGGCAGGGAGAGGTATGCTCCTAAATTTCTTATTTTTTGCATTGTGAAATGATTGTTCTAACAACATCAAGTTTGTGTTCTTCATATAATCTATCTCAGATTGCTCTGTGTTTTGCAGGTCTCGAGGTCAAGCCTGGACCCACTGTCAAGTGTGTGCTTGGACATGACTTTATCCTGCACTTTCCAGTGTAAATCTCATTGTAATGTGTACTTACTTTTCTCAGTTGGAATTGCTCTGTATACTTACTTGGATTTAATCCTATAGGCTGCATTTGGGGAATCAAAGAAAAGTGAAAGTGCCATGTCAAAGTTGATGACCAGAAACTTGCTATTGGAACCCTCTTTATTGAAAAATACCCCTAGATAGAAATTGATTTGGTTTTCAATAAAGAGTGTGAGCTATCACACACATCAAAAACTACCAGTGTATTTTTCTTTGGTTACAAGGTTGAGCAACCAATCGAGGAAGATGAATATTCTTTTTAACATTGATTTTTTATTAGTTTTATTTCATGTAAGACTGATCTAAACTATTTCTTTGTGGAGTATTTTGTTTCCTTGACCTCATTTTTGCTTCTTGCCTCTTACATAATCGATCTTGATTATGAAGATGAAGAGAAGGAGCTAAACATTCCAGTAATCAAGGAAAATGGTATATATATCTTCTCTTTTTTTTCCTGGTGGGTTTTTTCTAGCATTGTTGGGGTCGTTTGAATTATGGATTGTTTGGATCATGAATATATCTAATTGGGCAAAGGTGATGGGAAGGAGGACCAGAGAAGTGAAGTGAAGGCAGTTGCTGTAGCTTCAAAATCAAGTCTTGGGCTTGAAAAAAAGCAAGGATGAGTATGAGTCTGATGATTCTGATGAGGGTGAGTGATTATCTCCTGAAGAAGGCAATGTTGTGATTTGAAGGGTATGGTGCAGAAAAGTTTTGTCTGCATGTCATGCCAGTTTCATACAATGCACGTGCGAACGCACCGGGAGCCTACCACCTCACGTGCTCACCATTGTCGTGTTTGATACCTGACTGCTACTGTTGTTACTTCAAATCTCCAGGGTGCTCATGGAGTCATGGTGCATATGCTCATGTCTATAGGGTGTCAGTTTTTTTCATCGTCTACTTCTAGAGATAACAACTTTAGCATGTTGGTTAAAGATTCTCGGTGTGCTAAGCTTTTCTTTTTTGTTTCATTTGAAACTCAACTATATAGATGGTGCCCTACTTTACATTTTGGATACACAAACTGCTCCAAAATAAATGGAAGCTTATGTTTTCATTTCATTTGTTAGACTTGCATATTCTTCATCTGTCATGTACTTCATCCGAGTGCTTGGAATTTTAGTGCCTTCTTTTGCTTCTAACTAACATAGATGCTTTTGTGTTAAATGTATTTGGTTACCAAATTAGGACCATGTTTTCTCTTTGGATATTTCAGAACTAAAATCCCCAAAAGATTCCCTTATCTAAACACTTGAGTAGGGGAAGCAACCATGTTGTGCTGCGATAAGGCGTAGCTGATATGTGATGTGTAATTTGCATCTTTTTAATGTCATGTAACAGTAAGAGCCCATATGTATGACCCATAGTTCTTTTTTCTTTCCCTAAGCTAGGTTCCAAGTGAAGACATACCACATAGACTTATCAATATCGATAAAAAGGATTAGATTAGTGTAAACATATTTACCTATCACTAAAAATTGTATATTGACTTTTTAGAAATAATCTGTGCGTATTGATAATGTTTGCTCGGCATCAGTTCAATCTATTTGGTTCGACGTATTTATAATATTATTACATATTTATATCGTCAATATAATATTAGTACTACGATGATATTTTCTCACATGGATTTTACATATCATATTAATATTTGTTGTTTCATATCTATTGTTAATTCATACTATTTTCAGACATGAATTTGGTACAATATGGAAGAAATTGGTTGGTGCTTTACTGTATGGAGTATGGTTTTCTACAATATACTTATGCATGTGATTACAACATCGATTGTTGTCTACTGTGCAAATATAGAATTGTTCAGACATTCTTGTACCTATCTCTAATTGTTGTTTGAAAGGCATGACCTTAGTGGGTTTTCCCAAATAAATTTTATTTCATTAGTGCTTTGTCATTATTAACAACCTATAGGAGAAGGTGAAACTGGAGAATGAGCAGATGTGGCTGTTCATGGACGACAGCATCAAGAAACCTGCAACATGCAACCTGATTTTAAGAAAGCTGCCACCTGCAACATGACTGGACAGTGGTATCTCTGAGATATAATGTGGACAACGGCAAAGAATACTATGTATACACAACAGAAGAGTCCTGCAACCTGATTTTAAGTCCATTTGTAGCAAACAATCTTGGAAGCCATTAACTCGTTGAATTTGAAGCTGATGTGCAGTTTTATTTTTATGTCAGTTTAACTGATGTAGTTAGTTCCTAAGCAGATCCATGGCAACTTTTTTCACGCTGATGCTTGAGAAGTTGAGAGGGATGGAAATGACACTCACAATAAAAACTTTGATTTACTTTCTTGTGATCGTTGATCACAATAAACGCAGTGGCACAATATACCGTGTAATTGTCCTTTCCTGGTAGAACATGAAATGTTGAACTTCCTCTTGTGATATATAAAGCCTCTATACCCTACATAATATTTAACATCTTACGAAAATTTATTTGTGCTGCCCCATGGAATAGTATAGCTCTTGTCAACTAGATGATGGACCCAGTTGCACGTTTAAGCATTTTATAGTGTAGTGATTTGTCGTTCCGTATCTATGCTTCATACAAATTTTTTTGCTCCCGTCGCAACGCACGGGCACATACCTAGTCACAAACTAAAGTCTAAACTAGCAGAAAGGTTAAACTCGTTGATTGGCACTCTTTTCTTCTTCCTTCTTGAAAACATTGCACATGAAGCTTTTTTTCTCAGTTCTTACCAATCGTCGGAACTCCAAACTATACATAAACAGGCCAGGCCGGAGACGAACCCCACACTATCTATTTACACAATAAATCGAAGTAGCACACACACCTTATTAACAACGGCGAAAGCTGCCTGAAGCGGAGTCATATCTTCATAAGGGAGTGAACCGGTGACCAGGGTCGTTCCTCACTTTTCGGGGGCCCTGTGCGAAATTTGATATAGAGGCCTCATCCACACACAAATATATATAATTATACATGTAGTATCGAATATTTGACGTATAAAAATTATTATGCACTATTTTAAAGTTTATAAGATAACAAATGTAAAATATAGCCGAAAACACTTACTTGTTATCTGATATCATTAAAAATATCTTCTAACATTTTGTGATACAAAGTCATCGCTTATATTATTGAGATCAATCTCATCAAACAACTTTTTTATATATAGAATCGGCAAGCCATTTAACCTCTATTGAGTTATTGTTGACCATAAATAGTTCACAAAAATATTTCAATTTTAAAAAGCTTCTCTTTGTCGATGCAACCATCATGTGTATAGTAAATAATACTCTCTCTATATCAAATTAGAATTTGTTTTGCTTATTGAAAAATTCATCATTTCAAAATCTTTTCTTAACTTAAATTTTGAAAATTGGTGGTGGTGCGGTCCTTTTGCTTTGGACTAATACTTTCTCCCCCTTTGGCATGAATCGCCAAAAACGGATACTTGAGTGAAATATAAGCCCTTGTAACTACTTTCTCCCCTTTGGCAAACAAAATATGAGTGAAGATTGTACCAAAGATGGAGAGCGGAGTGACGGCGAAGGATGAGTAATTCGATGGAGTGGAGTGGAAGCCTTTGTCTTCGCCGAAGACTCAAATTCCCTTTCAATCTATGACATGGTTTGAAATACACTTGAAAACACATTAGTCATAGCATATAAAAGAGACATGATCAAAGGTATATTAATGAGCTATGTGTGCAAAACATCAAAAGAAATTCCGACAATCAAGAATATTTAGCTCATGCCTAAGTTTGTTAAAAGTTTGTTCATCTAGTGCTTTGGTAAAGATATCAGCTAATTGTTCTTTGGTGTTGATATATGCAATCTCGATATCCCCCTTTTGTTGGTGATCCCTTAGAAAATGATACCGAATGGCTATGTGTTTAGTGCGGCTATGTTCAACGGGATTATCCGCCATGCGGATTGCACTCTCATTATCACATAGAAGAGGAACTTTGGTTAATTTGTAACCATAGTCCCTAAGGGTTTGCCTCATCCAAAGCAATTGCGCGCAACAATGGCCTGCGGCAATATACTCGGCTTCTGCGGTACAAAGAGCTACGAAATTTTGCTTCTTTGAAGCCCAAGACACCAGAGACCTTCCCAAGAACTGGCAAGTCCCTGATGTGCTCTTTCTATTAATTTTACACCCCGCCCAACCGGCATTCGAATAACCAATTAAATCAAATGTGGATCCCCGAGGGTACCAAAGCCCAAACTTAGGAGTATAAACTAAATATCTCAAGATTCGTTTTACGGCCGTAAGGTGAGCTTCCTTAGGGTCGGCTTGGAATCTTGCACACATGCATACGGAAAGCATAATGTCTGGTCGAGATGCACATAAATAGAGTAGAGAACCTATCATCGACCGGTATACCTTTTGATCTACGAATTTACCTCCCGTGTCGAGGTCGAGATGCCCATTAGTTCCCATGGGTGTCTTGATGGGCTTGGCATCCTTCATCCCAAACTTGTTTAGAATGTCTTGAATATACTTCGTTTGGCTAATGAAGGTACCTTCTTGGAGTTGCTTCACTTGAAATCCTAAGAAGTACTTCAACTCCCCCATCATAGACATCTCGAATTTCTGTGTCATGATCCTACTAAATTCCTCATATGTAGATTCGTTAGTAGACCCAAATATAATATCATCAACATAAATTTGGCATACAAAAAATCATTTGCAAGAGTTTTAGTAAATAAAGTAGGATCGGCCTTTCCGACTTTGAAGCCATTAATGATAAGAAAATCTCTTAGGCATTCATACCATGCTCTTGGGGCTTGCTTGAGCCCATAAAGCGCCTTAGAGACTTTATATACGTGGTTAGGATACTCACTATCTTCAAAGCCGGGAGGTTGCTCAAAATAGACCTCCTCCTTGATTGGTCCATTGAGGAAGGCACTTTTCACGTCCATTTGGTAAAGCTTAAAGCCATGGTAAGTAGCATAGGCAAGTAAAATGCGAATTGATTCAAGCCTATCTACGGGTGCATAGGTTTCACCGAAATCCAAACCTTTGACTTGTGAATACCCCTTGGCTACAAGTCGGGCTTTGTTCCTTGTCACCACACCATGCTCATCTTGCTTGTTGCGGAAAACCCACTTGGTTCCTACAACATTTTGGTTAGGACGTGGAACTAAATGCCATACCTCATTCCTTGTGAAGTTGTTGAGCTCCTCTTGCATCGCCACCACCCAATCCAAATCTTGAAGTGCTTCCTCTACCCTGTGTGGCTCAATAGAGGAAACAAAAGAGTAATGTTCACAAAAATGAGCAACCCGAGATCTAGTAGTTACCCCCTTTTGAATATCGCCGAGGATGGTGTTCACTGGGTGATCTCGTTGGATAGCTTGGTGGACTCTTGGGTGTGGCGGTCTTGTAGCTTGTTCTTCTTCCTCATCTTGATTATGGGCATCTCCCCCTTGATCATTGCTCTCCTCTTGAGGTGGCTCAACTTCTTGATCTTCTCCTTCATCATTTTGAGCCTGACTCTCATCTTGAGTTGGTGGAGATGCTTGTGTGGAGGAAGATGGTTGATCTTGTGCTTGTGGAGGTTCTTCGGATTCCTTAGGACACACATCCCCAATGGACATGTTCCTTAGCGTGACGCACGGGGCCTCCTCATCATCTAGCTCATCAAGATCAACTTGCTCTACTTGAGAGCCGTTAGTCTCATCAAACACAATGTCACAAGAGACTTCAACTAATCCAGAGGATTTGTTAAAGACTCTATATGCCCTTGTGTTTGAATCATAACCTAGTAAAAAGCCTTTACAGCCTTAGGAGCAAATTTAGATTTTCTACATCTTTTAACAAGAATAAAGCATTTGCTACCAAAGACTCTAAAGTATGAAACATTGGGCTTTTACCGGTTAGGAGTTCGTATGATGTCTTCTTGAGGATTCGGTGTAGATATAACCAGTTGATGGCGTAGCAAGCGGTGTTGACCGCCTCGGCCCAAAACCGATCCGAAGTCTTGTACTCATCAAGCATGGTTCTTGCCATGTCCAATAGAGTTTTATTCTTCCTCTCCACTACACCATTTTGTTGTGGGGTGTAGGGAGAAGAGAACTCATGCTTGATCCCCTCCTCCTCAAGGAAGCCTTCGATTTGTGAGTTCTTGAACTCCGTCCCGTTGTCGCTTCTAATCTTTTTTATCCTTAAGCCGAACTCATTTTGAGCCCGTCTCAAGAATCCCTTTAAGGTCTCTTGGGTATGAGATTTTTCCTGCAAAAAGAACACCCAAGTGAAGCGAGAATAGTCATCCACAATAACTAGACAGTACTTACTCCCGCCGATGCTTATGTAAGCAATCGGGCCGAATAGATCCATGTGTAGGAGCTCGAGTGGCCTGTCAGTCGTCATGATGTTCTTGTGTGGATGATGAACACCATCTTGCTTCCCTGCCTGACATGCGCTACAAATCCTGTCTTTTTCAAAATAAACATTTGTTAGTCCCAAAATGTGTTCTCTCTTTAGAAGCTTGTGAAGATTCTTCATTCCAACATGTGCTAGTCGGCGATGCCAGAGCCAGCCCATGTTAGTCTTAGCAATTAAGCAAGTGTCGAGTTCAGCTCTATCAAAATCTACTAAGTATAGCTGACCCTCTAACACTCCCTTAAATGCTATTGAATCATCACTTCTTCTAAAGACAGTAACACCTGTATCCGTAAAAAGACAGTTGTAACCCATTTTACATAATTGTGAAATTGAAAGCAAGTTGTAATCTAAAGAATCTACAAGAAAAACATTGGAAATAAAATGGTCAGGTGATATAGATATTTTACCCAATCCTTTGACCAAACCTTGATTCCCATCCCCGAATGTGATAGCTCGTTGGGGATCTTGGTTTTTCTCGTAGGAGAACATCTTCTTCTCCCCTGTCATGTGGTTTGTGCACCCGCTGTCGATGATCCAACTTGAACCCCCGGATGCATAAACCTACAAAACAAATTTAGTTCTTGATTTTAGGTACCCAAACGGTTTTGGGTCTTTTGACATTAGATACGAGAACTTCGGGTACCCAAACACAAGTCTTTGATTCCTTGTGTTTGCCCCCAACATATTTGGCAACTACTTTACCAGATTTGTTAGTCAAAACATAGGATGCATCAAAAGTTTTAAATGAAATGTTAGAATCATTTGATGCAATAGGAGTTTTTGATTCCTAGAATGAATTCTCCTAATTTTGCTAGAATGAATTCTCCTAATTTTGCTCTCGGGATAACCGACAGGGTACAAAATGTAACCCTCGCTATCATGAGGCATGGGAGCCCTGCCCTTTACAAAGTTAGACAATCTCTTAGGAGGGGCATTAAGTTTGACATTGTCCCCCTTTTGGAAGCCAATACTGAAAGGGAATTAGGCTTACACCCATTTCCTAATTGATTTTGGTGGTTGAATTGCCCAACACAAATAATTGGACTAACTAGTTTGCTCTAGATTATATGTTCTACAGGTGCCAAAGGTTCATCTACAACTATACTAAATCGACTGTCCGGAATACCGTAGATTATTCCGGACAGGAGAAGCTTTTTGGAAAAACAGGCCAAGCGCGGACCGTCCGGGCCCTTGCGGCGGACCGTTCGCAACACCAGGATGACACTCGGACAGAACCAATACAAAAATCCAAGTCTGCACTACGGACCGTCCGGAAGAAAAGCGCGGACCATTTGAGACCTCGCGCGGACCGTCCGGCCTCAGGCGCGGACCGTCCGGTAGGCAAGGAACCGAAAAACCCGAAGGTGACGGGTTCGGAAAAATGAATTATAGCGGCCTCGCGGACCGTCCGGGGTGCACGACCGGACCGTCCGCGACTGGCTTTATCTGACATCTGACGACGCATTAAATGCAATATAGCCGTTGATATAGCCGTTACTGCTGACCGTTGCATTTTCAGCCGTTGATCTACAGGGGCGGACCGTCCGGACCAGGCGGGCGGACCGTCCGCGCTCAGCAGAATGGAGCAACGGCTAGGAAGTGGTTGGTGGCTATAAATACAACCCCAACCACCTCCATTCATTACACCCAAGTATTCCAACCTTCAACATTCAATACAAGAGCTAGCAATCCATTCCAAGACACATTCAAAGCCTCAAATCTATCCAAGTTCCAAAGTTGAGACAAGTGATCATTAGTGATTAGTGACTTGAGAAAGAGAGAGATCCGTGTGTTATTTGTCGCTCTTGTCGCTTGGTTTTTGCAATCGTGCTTTCTTTCAATCTTTCTTGCGATCAACTCAATTGTAACCAAGGCAAGAGACACCAATTGTGTGGTGGTCCTTGCGGGGAAGTTTGTTCCCGTTTGATTGAGAAGAAGAAGCTCACTCGGTCCGAGGGACCGTTTGAGAGAGGGAAGGGGTTGAAAAAGACCCGGCCTTTGTGGCCTCCTCAACGGGGAGTAGGTTTGCGAGAACCGAACCTCGGTAAAACAAATCCTTGTGTCTCACTTCCATATTCGCTTGCGATTTGTTTTGCACCCTCTCTCGCGGACTCAATTATATTTCTAACGCTAACCCGGCTTGTAGTTGTGATTATTTTTGAGAATTTCAGTTTCGCCCTATTCACCCCCCCTCTAGGTGACTTTCAATTGGTATCAAAGCCCGGTGCTTCATTAGAGCCTAACCGCTCGAAGTGATGTCGGGAGAACTCGCCAAGAAGGAGATGGAGACCGGCGACAAGCCCACTACAAGCCACGGGAAGGCTTCATCGGAAGAGTCCCGCAACAAGGAGAGGAGGAAGGAAAAGAAGAAGGAGAAGAAGACTTCCTCCCACAAGTCGCATCAGAGTGGCGACAGGATAAAGAAGATGAGGAAGGTGGTCTACTACGAGACCGACACCTCATCGCCATCTACCTCTAGCTCCTACACGCCCTCCATAACTTCTAAGCGCCATGAGCGCAAGAAGTTTAGTAAGATTCCCTTACATTATCCTCGTACTTCTAGACATACTCCATTACTTTCCGTTCCATTAGGCAAACCGCCAACCTTTGACGGTGAAGATTATGCTAGGTGGAGTGATTTAATGAAATTTCATCTAACCTCACTCCACAAAAGTATATGGAATGTTGTTGAGTTTGGAGCACAGGTACCATCCGTAGGGGATAAGGATTATGATGAGGAAGAAGTGGCCCAAATCGAGCACTTCAACTCCCAAGCCACAACAATACTCCTCGCCTCTCTTAGTCGGGAGGAGTACAACAAGGTGCAAGGACTGAAAAGCGCCAAGGAAGTTTGGGACGTGCTCAAAACAGCGCACGAGGGTGATGAACTCACCAAGATCACCAAGAGGGAAACGATCGAGGGGGAGCTCGGTCGCTTCCGTCTTCGCCAAGGGGAGGAGCCACAAGACATGTACAACCGGCTCAAAACCTTGGTGAACCAAGTGCGCAACCTCGGGAGCAAAAAGTGGGATGACCACGAGGTGGTTAAGGTTATTCTAAGATCTCTTATTTTCCTTAACCCTACTCAAGTTCAATTAATTCGTGGCAACCCAAGATATACACTAATGACCCCCGAGGAAGTAATCGGGAATTTTGTGAGCTTTGAATTTATGATCAAGGGCTCACGGAAGATCAACGAGCTTGACGGCCCCTCCATGTCCGAAGCTCAACTGGTTGCATTCAAGGCGACGGAGGAGAAGAAGGAGGAGTCTACACCAAGTAGACAACCAATCGATGCCTCCAAGCTCGACAACGAGGAGATGGCGCTTGTCATCAAAAGCTTTCGCCAAATCCTCAAGCAAAGGAGGGGGGAAGGATTACAAGCCCCGCTCCAAGAAGGTTTGCTACAAGTGTGGTAAGCCCGGTCACTTTATAGCTAAATGTCCTATTTCTAGTGACAGTGACAGGGGCGATGACACAAAGGGGAGAAGAAAGGAGAAGAAGAGGTACTACAAGAAGAAGGGCGGCGATGCCCACGTTTGTCAGGAATGGGACTCCGACGAAAGCTCTAGCGACTCCTCCGACGACGAGGACGCCGCCAACATCGCCATCACCAAGGGACTTCTCTTCCCCAACGTCGGCCACAAGTGCCTCATGGCAAAGGACGACAAAAAGAAGAAGGTTAAATCTAAATCCTCCACTAGATATGAATCCTCTAGTGATGAAAATGCTAGTGATGAGGAAGATAACTTGCACACTCTTTTTACCAACTTAAACATGCAACAAAAAGAGAAATTAAATGAATTGATTAGCGCCATCCATGAGAAGGATGATCTCTTGGACTCCCAAGAGGACTTCCTAATCAAGGAAAACAAAAAGCATGTTAAAGTTAAAAATGCTTATGCTCTAGAAGTTGAGAAATGTAAAAAATTATCTAGTGAGCTAAGCACTTGCCATGAGACAATAGACAACCTTAGAAATGAAAATGCTAATTTGTTAGCTAGGGTTGATTCTATTGCTTGTAATGTTTCAATTCCCAATCTTAGAAATGATAATGATGATTTACTTGCTAAGATTGAAGAATTAAACATATCTCTTGTTAGCCTTAGGAAGGAAAATGAGAAATTAATTGCTAGGGCTAAAGATTTTGATGTTTGCAATGCTACTATTTCCGATCTTAGAGACAAAAATGATATATTGCGTTCTAAGATTGTTGAACTTAATTCTTGCAAACCCTCTACATCTACTGTTGAGCATACTACCATTTGTACTAGATGTAGAGATGTTAACATTGATGCTATACATGATCACATGGCTTTAATTAAACAACAAAATGATCATATAGCAAATTTAGATGCTAAAATTGCCGAGCATAACTTAGAAAACGAAAATTTTAAATTTGCTAGAAGTATGCTCTATAGTGGGAGATGCCCTGGCATCAAGGATGGCATTGGCTTCCAACAGGGAGGCAATGTGAAACTTAGTGCCCCTCCTAAGAAATTGTCCAACTTTGTTAAGGGCAAGGCTCCCATGCCTCAGGATAATGAGGGTTACATTTTATACCTTGCCGGTTATAACGAGGACAAAATTAGGAGAATTCATTCTAGGAAGTCTCACTCTGGCCCTAACCATGCTTTCATGTATAAGGGTGAGACATCTAGCTCTAGGCAACCAACCCGTGCTAAGTTGCCTAAGAAGAAAACTCCTAGTGCATCAAATGAACATAGCTTTTCATTTAAAACTTTTGATGCATCATATGTATTAACTAACAAATCCGGCAAGGTAGTTGCAAAATATGTTGGGGGCAAACACAAGGGATCAGAGACTTGTGTTTGGGTACCCAAAGTTCTTGTATCTAATGCCAAAGGACCCAAAACCATTTGTGTACCTAAAGTGAAGAACTAAACTTGTTTTGTAGGTTTATGCATCTGGGGGCTCAAGCTGGGTAATCGACAGCGGGTGCACAAACCACATGACAGGGGAGAAGAAGATGTTCTCCTCCTACAAGAAAAACCAAGATCCCCAACGAGCTATTACATTCGGGGATGGAAATCAAGGTTTGGTCAAAGGATTGGGTAAAATTGCTATATCCCCTGACCATTCTATTTCCAATGTTTTTCTTGTAGATTCTTTAGATTACAATTTGCTTTCTGTATCTCAATTATGCAAAATGGGCTACAACTGTCTATTCACTAATATAGGTGTCACTGTCTTTAGAAGAAGTGATGATTCAATAGCATTTAAGGGAGTGTTAGAGGGTCAGCTATACTTAGTGAATTTTGATAGAGCTGAACTCGACACTTGCTTAATTGCTAAGACTAACATGGGCTGGCTCTGGCATCGCCGACTAGCACATGTTGGGATGAAGAATCTTCATAAGCTTCTAAAGGGAGATCACATTTTAGGACTAACAAATGTTCATTTTGAGAAAGACAGGATTTGTAGCGCATGCCAAGCAGGAAAGCAAGTTGGTACTCATCATCCACACAAGAACATCATGACGACCGACAGGCCACTGGAGCTCCTACACATGGATCTATTCGGCCCGATCGCTTACAAAAGCATCGGTGGGAGTAAGTACTGTCTAGTTATTGTGGATGATTATTCTCGCTTCACTTGGGTGTTCTTTTTGCAGGAAAAATCCCACACCCAAGAGACCTTAAAGGGATTCTTGAGACGGGCTCAAAATGAGTTCGGCTTGAGGATCAAGAAAATTAGAAGCGACAACGGCACGGAGTTCAAGAACTCACAAATTGAAGGCTTCCTTGAGGAGGAGGGCATCAAGCATGAGTTCTCTTCTCCCTACACCCCACAACAAAATGGTGTAGTGGAGAGGAAGAATCGAACTCTATTGGACATGGCAAGAACCATGCTTGATGAATACAAGACTTCGGATCGGTTTTGGGCCGAGGCGGTCAACACCGCTTGCTACGCCATCAACCGGTTATATCTACACCGAATCCTCAAGAAGACATCATATGAACTCCTAACCGGTAAAAAGCCCAATATTTCATATTTTAGAGTCTTTGGTAGCAAATGCTTTATTCTTGTTAAAAGAGGTAGAAAATCTAAATTTGCTCCTAAGACTGTAGAAGGCTTTTTACTAGGATATGATTCAAACACAAGGGCATATAGAGTCTTTAACAAGTCCTCGGGACTAGTTGAAGTTTCTTGTGACGTTGTGTTTGATGAGACTAACGGCTCTCAAGTAGAGCAAGTTGATCTTGATGAGATAGGTGATGAAGAGGCTCCATGTATCGCGCTAAGGAACATGTCCATTGGGGATGTGTGTCCTAAGGAATCCGAAGAGTCTCCAAATGCACAAGATCAACCATCCTCCTCCACGCAAGCATCTCCACCAACTCAAAATGAGGATGAGGCTCAAGTTGACGAAGGAAAAGATCAAGCAAATGAGCCACCTCAAGATGACAGCAATGATCAAGGGGGAGATCAAGACAAGGAGGATGAAGAACAAAGGCCGCCACACCCAAGAGTCCACCAAGCAATCCAACGAGATCACCCCGTCGACACCATCCTCGGCGACATTCATAAGGGGGTAACCACTAGATCTCGTGTTGCACATTTTTGTGAACATTACTCTTTTGTTTCCTCTATTGAGCCACACAGGATAGAGGAAGCACTTCAAGATTCGGATTGGGTGGTGGCGACGCAAGAGGAGCTCAACAACTTCACTAGGAATGATGTATGGCATTTAGTTCCACGTCCTAACCAAAATGTTGTAGGAACCAAATGGGTGTTCCGCAACAAGCAAGATGAGCATGGTGTGGTGACAAGGAACAAAGCCCGACTTGTGGCCAAGGGATACTCCTAAGTCGAAGGTTTGGATTTTGGTGAAACCTATGCACCCGTAGCTAGGCTTGAGTCAATTCGTATATTATTGGCCTATGCTACTTACCATGGCTTCAAGCTTTACCAAATGGACGTGAAGAGTGCCTTCCTCAATGGACCAATCAAGGAAGAGGTCTATGTTGAGCAACCTCCCGGCTTTGAAGATAGTGAGTACCCTAACCATGTTTATAAACTCTCTAAGGCGCTTTATGGGCTCAAGCAAGCCCCAAGAGCATGGTATGAATGCCTAAGAGATTTTCTTATCACTAATGGCTTCAAAGTTGGAAAGGCTGATCCTACTCTATTCACTAAAGCTCTTGAAAATGACTTGTTCGTATGCCAAATTTATGTTGATGATATTATATTTGGGTCTACTAACGAGTCTACATGTGAAGAATTTAGTAGGATCATGACACAAAAATTCGAGATGTCTATGATGGGGGAGTTGAAGTACTTCTTAGGATTTCAAGTGAAGCAACTCCAAGAAGGCACCTCCTAAGCCAAACAAAGTATACTCAAGATATTCTAAGCAAGTTTGGGATGAAGGATGCCAAACCCATCAAGACACCCATGGGAACCAATGGGCATCTCGACCTCGACACGGAAGGTAAGTCCGTCGATCAAAAGGTATACCGGTCGATGATAGGATCTTTACTCTATTTATGTGCATCTCGACCGGATATTATGCTTTCCGTATGCATGTGTGCAAGATTCCAAGCCGACCCTAAGGAAGCTCACCTTACGGCCGTGAAACGAATCTTGAGATATTTGGCTTATACTCCTAAGTTTGGGCTTTGATACCCTCGGGGATCCACATTTGATTTACTTGGTTATTCGGATGCCGATTGGGCGGGGTGTAAAATTAATAGGAAGAGCACATCAGGGACTTGCCAGTTCTTGGGAAGATCCTTGGTGTCTTGGGCTTCAAAGAAGCAAAATTCCGTAGCTCTTTCTACCGCCGAAGCCGAGTACATTGCCGCAGGACATTGTTGCGCGCAACTACTTTGGATGAGGCAAACCCTTAGGGACTATGGTTACAAATTAACCAAAGTTCCTCTTCTATGTGATAATGAGAGTGCAATCCGCATGGCAGATAATCCCGTTGAACATAGCCGCACTAAACACATAGCCATTCGGTATCATTTCTTAAGAGATCACCAACAAAAGGGAGATATCGAGATTTCATATATCAACACTAAAGATCAATTAGCCGATATCTTTACCAAGCCATTGGATGAACAAACTTTTAACAAACTTAGGCATGAGCTAAATATTCTTGATTCTAGGAACTTCTTTTGTTGATTTGCACACATAGCTCATTCATATACCTTTGATCATGTCTCTTTCATATGCTATGACTAATGTGTTTTCAAGTTTATTTCAAACCAAGTCATAGGTATATTGAAAGGGAATTGGAGTCTTCGGCGAAGACAAAGGCTTCCACTCCGTAACTCATCCTTCGCCGCCACTCTGGGCAACTCTCCATCTTTGGGGGAGAGAGCCTAAGTCTTTGGTATAATCTTCACTCGTATTTTATTTGCCAAAGAGGAGAAAGTAGTCATGAAAGGGCTCTAATAATTCCGTTTTTGGCGATTTATTCCAAAGGGGGAGAGAGCATGAGCCCAAAGCAAAAGGACCGCACCACCACCTAATTTTAAAATGTTTTTCCATTGGAAATTTCAAATTGGTATCTTATTGTGTTCAAAAGGAGGAGAAAGTAGTATTTCAAAATTGATATCTCAAAACCCTCTTGAACACTAAGAGGAGGATTTCATTTAGGGGGAGTTTTGTTTAAGTCAAAGGAAAAGCATTTGAAACAGGGGGAGAAAATTTCAAATCTTGAAAATGCTTCGCAAAATCTTATTCATTTACCTTTGACTATTTGCAAAAGACCTTTGAAAAGGATTTACAAATGAATTTGCAAAAACAAAACAAGTGGTGCAAGCGTGGTCCAAAATGTTAAAATTAAAGAAACAATCCATGCATATCTTATGAATTTATATTGGCTCAATTCCAAGCAACCTTTGCACTGACATTATGCAAACCAGTTCAATTATGCACTTCTATACTTGCTTTGGTTTGTGTTGGCATCAATCACCAAAAAGGGGCAGATTGAAAGGGAATTAGGCTTACACCCATTTCCTAATTGATTTTGGTGGTTGAATTGCCCAACACAAATAATTGGACTAACTAGTTTGCTCTAGATTATATGTTCTACAGGTGCCAAAGGTTCATCTACAACTATACTAAATCGACTGTCCGGAATACCGTAGATTATTCCAGACAGGATAAGCTTTTTGGAAAAACAGGCCAAGCGCGGACCGTCCGGGCCCTTGCGGCGGACCGTTCGCAACACCAGGATGACCCTCGGACAGAACCAATACAAAAATCCAAGTCTGCACTACGGACCGTCCGGAAGAAAAGCGCGGACCATCTGAGACCTCGCGCGGACCGTCCGGCCTTAGGCGCGGACCGTCCGGTAGGCAAGGAACCGAAAAACCTGAAGGTGACGGGTTCGGAAAAATGAATTATAGCGGCCTCGCGGACCGTTCGGGGTACACGACTGGACCGTCCACGACTGGCTTTATCTGACATCTGACGACGCATTAAATGCAATATAGCCGTTGATATAGCCGTTACTGCTGACCGTTGCATTTTCAGCCGTTGATCTACAGGGGGCGGACCGTCCGGACCAGGCGGGCGGACCGTCCGCGCTCAGCAGAATGGAGCAACGGCTAGGAAGTGGTTGGTGGCTATAAATACAACCCCAACCACCTCCATTCATTACACCCAAGTATTCCAACCTTCAACATTCAATACAAGAGCTAGCAATCCATTCCAAGACACATTCAAAGCCTCAAATCTCTCCAAGTTCCAAAGTTGAGACAAGTGATCATTAGTGATTAGTGACTTGAGAAAGAGAGAGATCCGTGTGTTATTTGTCGCTCTTGTCGCTTGGTTTTTGCAATCGTGCTTTCTTTCAATCTTTCTTGCGATCAACTCAATTGTAACCAAGGCAAGAGACACCAATTGTGTGGTGGTCCTTGCGGGGAAGTTTGTTCCCGTTTGATTGAGAAGAAGAAGCTCACTCGGTCCGAGGGACCGTTTGAGAGAGGGAAGGGGTTGAAAAAGACCCGGCCTTTGTGGCCTCCTCAACGGGGAGTAGGTTTGCGAGAACCGAACCTCGGTAAAACAAATCCTTATGTCTCACTTCCATATTCGCTTGCGATTTGTTTTGCACCCTCTCTCGTGGACTCAATTATATTTCTAACGCTAACCCGGCTTGTAGTTGTGATTATTTTTGAGAATTTCAGTTTCGCCCTATTCACCCCCTGTAACACTCAAAATTGTTTACAAGGAATAAAGAGTGAATTCCCTATTGTATGTGCCTTATTTGCATCATGAAAAGAGCATACATAAAATTAAGAGTGATTAAATTTAACCAATGACACTAAAATAAAACAAAGTGCATCTCGTTGGAGTTTTATATGTTTGTGCATTAAATAAAAATAATAATAATATAAAAAGGGCTAGAAATTGGATTAAATCCTAAATTGAAAATTAGGGTTTGAAAGTAAGAAGTGAAATGATATAAATATAAATAATATAAATATATTTCTAGAATTTGTATTTTTCATTTCATAATATGATTTGATAACAAATTTGCACAAGGTTTGAAACTAAATTCAAATTGAACTTGAAAATAAGAAAGAAAAGGGAAATCAGAAAAAGAAAAAGAATAAAAAGCTACCTGGGCCGTGGAGCATCAATTCGGCCCAATTCCACTCCTCCACTCACGCGCGGCCCAAACCACAAAACCGGCGCCGACAAGTGGGGCCCATCGGTCAGCCTCGCCCGCTACTTGCTCGCGCGGCCACTTCCTTCGCTCCATCGCTGACACGCGGGACCGCGCTGTCGGGTCTTCCCCTCCGCGGAGCTCGCGTTCGGGTGTAACAGAACCCGCGCGACTCGCTCGCACGAGCTCCAGCCCTCACAACCGACTCCGAGCCCTCCCGGGTATAAAGCATCGCGCCGCCGCTCCTCATCCATCGCTCCTATTTCCCTCGTCCCGACTTGCCCACCAGCACCGCCACCATCGCTGAGAGAAATCGGACCCGCCGCCGTCCGATTCGTGGTTAAGGAGCGCTCGGACATCCGCGGGGCGTTCCAGAGCTTCGTCGGGTTGAGCAGGTTAGGGCCGGCCGGGACTTCGCCTTCGGCAGATTGCGCGAGGTCGACCCTGAATTGCTCACTGTCGGCGTTAACCCGCAGACCTCCGCCGTGCGCCGTGGGCAGGCCTACCAGTGACCTAATCCTCGGTAAAATTCCCACCTCTGTGTTCGCCACCTTCCTAATTTCATTTTGCACCAACTGATTTGGCAATCGACTCATCATGTGGGCGAATAGGGTCGTTCCGGCCATGGCTTTGCCGCGGCGTGGCGCGGTGAGCCGCCGGAGTGGGTCGGGAGGTAAGAGAGAGTTTGTGAGCCATTGATCTTTTGTTGAACGGCTCTGATTAGAAGAGAGATACCCCCCCCTTCATCATTTTAATCTGAGCCATCGGATTCTAATCGTGTGGCTCGGGGTAGATTAGATCGTTGGCATTCGTGGATCGTGGATCTCTGATCGTACGGTTGACGTCGCGTACCGGTTTATAAAGCGTCCAGATCTAATCTGCACCATAGGATCTAATCTGGGCGGTCCACGTTCACATGTACCCTTTCAGCCGCGCCAACTTACAAAAGGGCCCTCCTGGAAAATAGAAATAAACCCGCCGTCCATTGCACAGTGCACTGAGTCTTAGGAATTCTTCTGTATTAGCCCCTGGGTTTCTATGATTTTGAGGCCCAGTCCAGATTGGTATTTAACCCGAGAAATTAAATTATAAAATGGATTTTTAATATATAAATATACCCTAGAACTTGTATAAATCATAGAAAATTCATTTTTAGTCCAAATTGAGCCATTCCAGTTTCTAAAATTTTGTAATATTATTCTCTAACACTTAGAGTCACTGTTTTGACATGAACTCTGTTAGAAAATTTATTTATCATTTAACCCTATTTCAAGCACATTAAATCTTAGAAAATTCATAACTTGAAATCTATAACTCCAAATTTAGTGATTCCTGTTCCTAGGTTCTTATTTTAATGTGTAGATTTTTATTGTGTATTTTATTTACATGAATGGTGTGATGTTAATTTTTGCTATACTATGTATGTATTGTGTTGATGCGAGTAGACGTCTGAGGTTCAGCAAGTAGAAGTAGCTGAGCAGGAGCTCATTGAAGGCTAGTTGTGCCCTTGATCACTTACTTTTTCCCAGCCATGTTCTTATTAATTATAATGATCTGCATAGGATAATTTTGATGGGACCCAATAGGTTACCCTAGTTTTGGCTATCTTTATACCTTGTTTACCACTGAAATATTTCTTTGGGTAGTACCTGCTATTGCTTTATGTGGATTTGGGTATGAAGATACTTTATTCATAATTACTCTTTTATTCTCTTTTATTATTACTGTTCATGTTAAGATCATTATGTTAATGGGAACATGGAGTGACCACCCGGGAAAACAGTGCTACCACAAGGGTATAATGGGACGCCCTTGGCTGATTAACTAGGAAAGCTAGTGGAGGTCTTCCTTACCCGAAAGGGGCAAGGGCAGTAGGGGAGTGGTCAGTGTAGGGAGGTCCTTGGTTGATTTTGCTGCGATGGCGGTCAGGCAAGAACCCTGCATTGGAGCTTCCTATAAACTGTAGCGGGATTTCTGAAGCTAGTGGAACTATGTAAAGGCCTCGTAGTGTTGCCCTACCTCGCCTCCTCGGTAGAGGTGTATGGGATTGGCCATCTCTTGGCAGATGGGTAACATGACTTGTGGGTAAAGATGCGCAACCTCTGCAGAGTGTAAAACTAGTATACTAGCCGTGCTCACGGTCATGAGCAGCTCGGACCCTCACATGATTAAATTATGGAACTTAAACTCAATTTGTCATATGCATTGCATCGCAGGTGAGGTTGTTACTTTTGTTCTACTACTTAATTGGGTTGGTATTTACTTATACTTAGTAATTGCTAATAAAATTTTGACCAACTTTAAAAGCAAAGCTCAGCTTCAACCATCCTATTTGGTAAGCCTTACACTTCACATGAACTCCCACCTTTGGCGAGTTCATTCACATTATTCTCCACAACTTGTTGAGCGATGAACGTATGTGAGCTCACTCTTGCTGTCTCACACCCCCCCCACAGGTCAAGAACAGGTACCGCAGGATGAGGCGCTTGGAGGATGCTGTGACGAGTTCGTGAGAGGTCTAGGCCGTCGTCTCCCAGTCAACTTTGGGTTGCTGGACCGTTGTCTCCTTATAATGTAATTATTTATTTATTTTGTATAGAACTCCTGTTATGTAGTAAAGATGTGACATTCGATCCTATGCCATGATTCATCATATGTGTGAGACTCGGTCCCAGCACACCTGGTGATTATGTTCGCGCCCGGGTCTTGGTGCCCCTGAAACCCGGGTGTGACACCCCCCCTCTAGGTGACTTTCAAATACCATCCTTGATGCCAGGGCGTCTCCCACTATAGAGCATGCTTCTAGCAAATTTAAATTTTTCATTTTCTAAGTCATGCTCATTAATTTTGGCATTAAGTTGAGCTATGTGATCATTTTGTTTCTTAATTAAAGCTAGGTGATCATGAATAGCATCAACATTAATGTCTCTACATCTAGTACAAATGGAAACATGCTCAACGGTAGATGTAGAGAGTTTGCAAGTTTTTAATTCAACAATCTTAGCATGTAATATGTCATTTTCACTTCTAAGATTAGAAACGGTAACATTGCAAACATCCAAATCTTTAGCCTTAGCAATTAATTTTTCATTATCATTTATAAGGCTAGCAAGAGAGATATTCAATTCTTCAATCTTAGCAAGTAATTTAACATTATCATCTCTAAGTTTGGGAATTGAAACATCACTAACATTAGAATCAACCTTAGCAATTAATTTAGCATTTTCATTTCTAAGGTTGGCAATGATATCATTACAAGTGCTTAGCTCACTAGATAATTTTTCACATTTTTCTACTTCTAAAGCATAAGCATTCTTAACATTAACATGCTTCTTGTTTTCTTTAATTAGGAAGTCCTCTTGAGAGTCCAAGAGTTCATCCTTCTCATGAATAGCACTAATTAATTCATTTAGTTTTTCCTTTTGTTGCATGTTTAGGTTGGCAAAAATGGTGCGCAAATTATCCTCCTCATCACAAGAGTTATCCTCATCACTAGAGGTTTCATATTTAGTGGAGGATTTTGATTTTACCTTCTTCCTTTTGCCGTCCTTTGCCATGAGGCACTTGTGGCCGACGTTGGGGAAGAGGAGGCCCTTGGTGACGGCGATGTTGGTGGCGTCCTTGTCGGAGCAAGAGTCGGTGGAGCTCTCGTCGGGGTCCCATTCGCGGCACACATGGGCATCACCTCCCCTCTTCTTGTGGTACCTCTTCTTTTCTCTCCTCTTGCCCTTCTTGTCGTTATCCCTGTCACTGTCACTAGATAGTGGACATTTTGCAATAAAGTGACCGGGCTTACCACACTTGTAGCAAACTTTCTTGGAGCAGGGCTTGTAATCCTTCCCCTTCCTTTGCTTGAGGATTTGGCGGAAACTCTTGATGATTAGCGCCATCTCCTCATTGTCGAGCTTAGAGGCGTCGATGGGTTGTCTACTTGATGTAGACTCCTCCTTCTTCTCCTCCATTGCCTTGAATGCGACCGATTGTGCTTCGGGCGTGGAGGGGCCATCGTGCTCGATGATTTTCTTTGAGCCTTTGATCATCAACTCAAAGCTCACAAAATTTCCTATCACTTCTTCGGGATACATTAGTGTATATCTAGGATTACCACGAATTAATTGAACTTGAGTAGGGTTAAGAAAAACAAGTGATCTAAGAATAACCTTGACCATTTCATGGTCATCCCATTTTGTGCTCCCGAGGTTGCACACTTGGTGAAAGGGAAATGTGCCCTTGGGCCATTTCTAAGTGTTTTGGTGATTTAGTGTCCAACACAAGTGCTTAAGTGTTAATATATGCAAAGTGGTGGACAAAGTGCAAACCATGTCAAAAGGTATGTTTCTAGACTTAGTACATTATTTTATGGACTAATGTATTGTGTCTAAGTGCTGGAAACAGGAAAAATCGAATTAGAAATGAGATGGCTTTGTTCAGCCAAAGTCTGCTCAGTCTGGGAGCACCGGACTGTCCGGTGGTGCACCGGACAGTGTCCGGTGCGCCAGGCTGGCTCGAGCAAACGTGCCACTCTCGGGAATTCACCGGCGACGTACGGCTATAATTCATCGGACTGTCCGGTGTGCACCGGACTGTCCGGTGAGCCAACGGTCGGCCGCGCGATCTGCGCGGGACACGTGGCCGAGCCAATGGCTAGAAGGGGGCACCGGACTGTCCGGTGTGCACCGGACATGTCCGGTGCGCCAACGGTTCTCTGGCTGCCAACGGTCGGCTTCGCCGTAGAAGGAAAGAAATCGGGCACCGGACACTGTCCGGTGCGCCATACGACAGAAGGCAAGAATTGCCTTCCCAGATTGCTCTCAACGGCTCCTAGCTGCCTTGGGGCTATAAAAGGGACCCCTAGGCGCATGGAGGAGAACACCAAGCATTCCTTGAGCACTCTTGATCACTCACACTCCATTCCTGCGCACTTGTTTGACATTCTAGTGATTTGAGCTCCGTTCTAGTGTGCTAGTCTCTTAAGCTCAAGTCTGGGTCTTGTGTGTGCGTATTTGCTGTGATCTTTGTGTCTTGTGTGAGTTGCTAATCTCTCCCTTGCTCAGTGCTTCTTTGTGAACTTCAAGTGTAAGGGCGAGAGGCTCCAAGTTGTGGAGATTCCTCGCAAACGGGATTAAGAAAAGCAAAGCAAAACACCGTGGTATTCAAGTGGGTCTTTGGACCGCTTGAGAGGGGTTGATTGCAACCCTCGTCCATTGGGACGCCACAACGTGGAGTAGGCAAGCGTTGGTCTTGGCCGAACCACGGGATAACCACCGTGCCATCTCTGTGATTGATATCTTTGTGGTTATTGTGTTTTGTTGAGACTCCTCTCTAACCACTTGTGATTATTGTGCTAACACTTAACCAAGTTTTGTGGATTAAGTTTTAAGTTTTACAGGATCACCTATTCACCCCCCCTCTAGGTGCTCTCAATTGGTATCAGAGCCATTCTCTTCAAGAAGGGACTAATCGCCCGAAGAGATGGATTCTAAGGGAAAGGGGATGGTGGTCAACAACAACGAGAAGGAGTCTATCTTCAACGAGCCAAAGGATGACAAGCCTACCGACTCGGGCTCGGGCCACAAGCGCAAAGACGGGAAGAAGAAGAAGACAAGGCGCATCAAGGAGATCGTCTACTACGACAGCGACGAATCTTCCTCTTCCCAAAAGGACGACGACGACTACGAGAAAAAGAAAACGGTCAATTCGAACTTTTCTTTTGATTACTCTCGTATTCCTCAAAGTACAAATGCTCATTTATTATCTATTCCTCTTGGTAAACCTCCTCATTTTGATGGAGAGGACTACGGATTTTGGAGTCACAAAATGCGTAGTCACTTGTTCTCTCTCCATCCTAGTATATGGGAGATTGTAGAGAGTGGAATGCACTTTGATAGTACGGGTAGTCCCATGTTCATTAATGAGCAAATTCATAAAAATGCACAAGCTACTACTGTTCTTCTAGCTTCATTGTGCAGGGATGAATACCACAAAGTGAGCGGCTTGGATAACGCCAAGCAAATTTGGGACACCCTCAAGATCTCTCATGAGGGGAATGACGTCACAATGCTCACCAAGATGGAGTTGGTGGAGGGCGAACTCGGGAGATTCGCCATGATAAGGGGAGAAGAGCCAACCCAAACGTACAACCGACTCAAGACCCTTGTCAACAAGATAAGAAGCTATGGAAGCACGCGATGGACGGACCACGACGTCGTCCGCCTAATGCTAAGGTCTTTTACTGTCCTTGATCCTCATCTTGTAAACAATATTCGTGAGAATCCTAGGTACACCAAGATGACGCCCGAGGAGATACTTGGAAAGTTCGTGAGCGGGCGAATGATGATCAAGGAAGCAAGATACGTGGACGACGCATTGAATGGTCCAATCAATGAGCCTCAACCTCTTGCTCTTAAGGCAACAAGAAGCAAGGAGACGCTACCTAGCAAGGTGGCACAAATTGAGGCGGCCGGACTTAATGATGAAGAGATGGCTCTCATCATCAAGAGATTCAAGACGGCGCTAAAAGGTCGCAAGGGGCAGCCAAGCAAGACCAAGACAAAGGGGAAGCGCTCATGCTTCAAATGTGGTAAGCTTGGTCATTTTATTGCTAACTGTCCCGACAATGATAGTGATCAGGATCAAGGGAACAAGAGGGAGAAGAAGAAGAACTATAAGAAGGCAAAGGGCGAGGCGCATCTAGGAAAGGAGTGGGATTCAGATTGCTCCTCTTCCGACTCCGACAATGAAGGACTTGCCACCACCGCCTTCAACAAGTCATCCCTCTTCCCCAACGAGCGTCACACATGCCTCATGGCAAGGGAGAAGAAGGTATGTACTCAAAACTCTACTTATGCTTCTTCTAGTGAGGATGAGTCTAGTGATGATGATGAAATAGACTATTCATGCTTATTTAAGGGCTTAGATAGATCTAAGATTGACAAGATTAATGAATTGATTGATGCTTTAAATGATAAGAATAGGCTACTAGAAAAACAAGAGGATCTTTTATATGAGGAGCATGATAAATTTGTTAGTGCACAAAATTCTCTTGCTCTAGAAATTAAAAGGAATGAAATGCTCTCTTGTGAATTATCTACTTGTCATGAATCTATCTCTAATTTAAGAAGTGTTAATGATGATTTGAATGCTAAGTTAGAGATCGCTAGTAAATCTAACTCTTGTGTAGAAAATGTTGTAACTTGCACTAGGTGTAAAGATATTAACATTGATGCTTGTAGTGAACACCTAGCTCGCATTTCTAAATTAAATGACGAGGTGGCTAGTCTTAATGCCTAACTTAAGACTAGCAAGAGTGATTTTGATAAACTAAAATTTGCTAGGGATGCCTACACGGTTGGTAGACACCCCTCAATTAAGGATGGGCTTGGCTTCAAGAGGGAAGCCAAGAACTTGACAAGCCATAAGGCTTCCATCTCCGCCAAGGAGAAAGGGAAGGCCCCTATGGCTAGTAGTACTAAAAAGAACCATGCTTTTATGTACAATGATAGAAGACAGTCTTATAGGAGTTGTAATGCTTATGATGCTTTTGACTCTCATGACATGTTTGCTTCTAGTTCTTCCTATATGCATGGTAGAAATGTGTTTAGAAGAAATGATGTTCATCATATGCCTAGGGGAAATATTGTCAATGTTCCTAGGAAAGTTAATGGACCTTCTACAATATATCATGCTTTAAATGCTTCCTTTGCTATTTGTAGAAAGGATAGGAAAATAGTTGCTAGAAAATTAGGGGCAAAATGCAAGGGAGACAAAACTTGCATTTGGGTCCCTAAGGATATTTGTGCTAACCTTGTAGGACCCAACATGAGTTGGGTACCTAAGACCCAAGCCTAATTTGCCTTGCAGGTTTATGCATCCGGGGGTTCAAGCTGGATTATCGACAGCGAATGCACAAACCATATGACGGGGGAGAAGAAGATGTTCACCTCCTACGTCAAAAACAAGGATTCCCAAGATTCAATAATATTCGGTGATGGGAATCAAGGCAAGGTAAAAGGGTTAGGTAAAATTGCAATCTCAAATGAGCACTCTATTTCTAATGTGTTTTTAGTTGAGTCTCTTGGATATAATTTACTATCTGTTAGTCAATTATGCAATATGGGATATAACTGTTTATTCACAAACATAGATGTGTTTGTCTTTAGAAGGTGTGACGGTTCACTAGCTTTTAAGGGTGTACTAGACGGCAAACTTTATTTAGTTGATTTTGCAAAAGAGGAGGCCGGTCTAGATGCATGCTTAATTGCTAAGACTTGCATGGGCTGGCTGTGGCATCGCCGTTTAGCACATGTGGGGATGAAGAACCTTCACAAGCTTTTAAAGGGAGGACACGTGATAAGTTTAACTAACGTGCATTTCGAAAAAAGATAGACCTTGTGCAGCTTGTCAAGCAGGTAAACAAGTGGGAGGAGCGCATCACAGCAAGAATGTGATGACCACATCAAGACCCCTGGAGCTGCTACATATTGACCTCTTCGGACCCGTCGCCTATCTAAGCATAGGAGGAAGTAAGTATGGTTTAGTTATTGTTGATGACTTTTCCCGCTTCACTTGGGTATTCTTTTTGCAGGATAAATCTGAAACCCAAGGGACCCTCAAGCGTTTCCTAAAGAGAGCTCAAAACGAGTTTGAGCTCAAGGTGAAGAATATAAGGAGCGACAATGGGTCCGAATTCAAGAACCTTCAAGTGGAGGAGTATCTTGAGGAGGAAGGAATCAAGCACGAGTCCTCCGCTCCCTACACACCACAACAAAATGGTGTGGTTGAGAGGAAGAACAGGACGCTAATCGATATGGCGAGGACGATGCTTGGAGAGTTCAAGACCCCCGAGCGCTTTTGGTCGGAAGCCGTGAACACGGCTTGCCATGCCATCAACCTGGTCTACCTTCATCGCCTCCTCAAGAAGACGTCATACGAGCTACTAACCGGTAACAAACCCAATGTTTCGTATTTCCGAGTTTTTGGGAGTAAATGCTACATTCTAGTGAAGAAGGGTAGGAATTCCAAATTTGCTCCCAAAGCCGTAGAAGGGTTTTTGTTAGGTTATGACTCAAATACAAAGGCGTATAGAGTCTTCAACAAATCATCAGGTTTGGTTGAAGTCTCTAGCGACGTTGTATTTGATGAGACTAATGGCTCTCCAAGAGAGCAAGTTGTTGATTGTGATGATGTAGATGAAGAAGAAGTTCCAACGGCCGCAATACGCACCATGGCGATTGGAGATGTGCGGCCACAGGAACGAGATGAACGAGATCAACCTTCTTCCTCAACAATGGTGCATCCCCCAACTCAAGAAGATGCACAGGTTCATCAAAAGGAGGTGTATGATCAAGGGGGAGCACACGATGATCAAGTAATGGAGGAAGAAGCGCAACCGGCACCTCCAACCCAAGTTCGAGCGATGATTCAAAGGGATCATCCCGTCGACCAAATTTTTGGGTGACATTAGCAAGGGAGTAACTACTCGATCTCGATTAGTTAATTTTTGTGAGCATTACTCCTTTGTCTCTTCTATTGAGCCTTTCAGGGTAGAAGAGGCCTTGCTAGATCCGGACTGGGTGTTGGCCATGCAGGAGGAGCTCAACAACTTCAAAAGAAATGAAGTTTGGACACTGGTGCCTTGTCCCAAGCAAAATGTTGTGGGAACCAAGTGGGTGTTCCGCAACAAACAAGACGAGCACGGGGTGGTGACAAGGAACAAGGCACGATTTGTGGCAAAAGGTTATGCCCAAGTCGCAGGTTTGGACTTTGAGGAGACTTTTGCTCCTGTGGCTAGGCTAGAGTCCATTCGTATCTTGCTAGCATATGCCGCTCACCATTCCTTCAGGTTGTTCCAAATGGATGTGAAGAGCGCCTTCCTCAACGGGCCAATCAAGGAGGAGGTGTACGTGGAGCAACCCCCTGGATTCGAGGATGAACAGTACTCCGACTACGTGTGTAAGCTCTCTAAGGCGCTCTATGGACTTAAGCAAGCCCCAAGAGCATGGTATGAATGCCTTAGAGACTTTTTAATTGCTAATGCTTTCAAGGTTGGGAAAGCCGATCCAACTCTTTTTACTAAGACTTGTGATGGTGATCTGTTTGTGTGCCAAATTTATGTCGATGACATAATATTTGGTTCTACTAACCAAAAGTCTTGTGAAGAGTTTAGCAGGGTGATGACTCAGAAATTCGAGATGTCGATGATGGGCGAGTTAAGCTACTTCCTTGGGTTCCAAGTGAGGCAACTCAAGGATGGAACCTTCATCTCCCAAACCAAGTACACGCAAGACTTGATCAAGCGGTTTGGGATGAAGGATGCCAAGCCCGCAAAGACTCCAATGGGAACCGACGGACACACCGACCTCAACAAAGGAGGTAAGTCCGTTAATCAAAAAGCATACTGGTCTATGATAGTGTCTTTACTTTATTTATGTGCTAGTAGACCGGATATTATGCTTAGCGTATGCATGTGTGCTAGATTTCAATCCGATCCTAAGGAGTGTCACTTAGTGGCTGTGAAGCGAATTCTTAGATATTTAGTCGCTACGCCTTGCTTCGGGATCTGGTATCCAAAGGGGTCTACCTTTGACTTGATTGGATATTCAGATTCCGACTATGCTAGATGTAAGGTCGATAGGAAGAGTACATCGGGGACGTGCCAATTCTTAGGAAGGTCCCTGGTGTCATGGAGTTCTAAGAAACAAACCTCTGTTGCCCTATCCACCGCTGAGGCCGAGTACGTTGCCGCAGGACAATGTTGCGCGCAACTACTTTGGATGAGGCAAACCCTCAGGGACTTCGGCTACAATTTGAGCAAAGTCCCACTCCTATGTGATAATGAGAGTGCTATCCGCATGGCGGATAATCCTGTTGAACACAGCCGCACAAAGCACATAGACATCCGGCATCACTTTTTGAGAGACCACCAGCAAAAGGGAGATATCGAAGTGTTTCATGTTAGCTCCGAGAACCAGCTAGCCGATATCTTTACCAAGCCTTTAGATGAGCAGACCTTTTGTAAGTTGCGTAGTGAGCTAAATGTCTTAGATTCGTGGAACCTGGATTGATTTATAGCATACATGTGTTTATGCCTTTGATCATGTTCCTTATGCATTTTGTTGCTTATTGATGGTGCTCAAGTTGTACAAGCATTCCCCGGACCTCACAAGTCCGTTGCAAAGTGATGCACATATTTAGGGGGAGATGTGTTACAACTTGACTCTTTGAGACTAACCGTATGCTTGAGTTTGCTTGATTTAGTCTCGAAGGAGGATTGAAAGGGAAAAGGTGGACTTGGACCATGCAAGACTTCCACTGCACTCCGATGAACGAGTAACTTATTCCATGTTCATCTTAGTACTCTTATTGCCTTTTACTCTTAGTTGAAGTTTTTGGTGAGGCAATGGGGTTAAAGGGCCAAAATTGATCCCATTTTGGTGCTTGATGCCAAAGGGGGAGAAAATAAGTCTAAAGCAATAAATGGATCAGCTACCACTTGAGAAATTTTGAAAATAGTAGAATAGAGCTTTTGGTTTGTCAAAACTCTTTGATTGTCTCTTATTCTCAAAAGTTGGCCTCTTATGGGGAGAAGTATTGATTATGGGGGAAAAAGGGGTAGTTTTTGAAATCCTTGATCAATTTCTTTTGGAATACCTCTCCTTATGTCTCTACAAGTGTGTTTGATTTAGAGATAGGAATTTGAGGTTGATTTGCAAAAACAAACCAAGTGGTGGCAAAGAATGATCCATATATGCCAAATTTGATTCAAAACAAATTTGAGTTTTCATTTGCAGTGATATTGCACTTGCTCTAGTTGCTTTATGTTGTGTTGGCATAAATCACCAAAAAGGGGGAGATTGAAAGGGAAATGTGCCCTTGGGCCATTTCTAAGTGTTTTGGTGATTTAGTGTCCAACACAAGTGCTTAAGTGTTAATATATGCAAAGTGGTGGACAAAGTGCAAACCATGTCAAAAGGTATGTTTCTAGACTTAGTACATTATTTTATGGACTAATGTATTGTGTCTAAGTGCTGGAAACAGGAAAAATCGAATTAGAAATGAGATGGCTTTGTTCAGCCAAAGTCTGCTCAGTCTGGGAGCACCGGACTGTCCGGTGGTGCACCGGACAGTGTCCGGTGCGCCAGGCTGGCTCGAGCGAACGTGCCGCTCTCGGGAATTCACCGGCGACGTACGGCTATAATTCACCGGACTGTCCGGTGTGCACCGGACTGTCCGGTGAGCCAACGGTCGGCCGCGCGATCTGCGCGGGACACGTGGCCGAGCCAACGGCTAGAAGGGGGCACCGGACTGTCCGGTGTGCACCGGACATGTCCGGTGCGCCAACGGTTCTCTGGCTGCCAACGGTCGGCTTCGCCGTAGAAGGAAAGAAATTGGGCACCGGACTGTCCGGTGCGCCAGGCGACAGAAGGCAAGAATTGCCTTTCCAGATTGCTCTCAACGGCTCCTAGCTGCCTTGGGGCTATAAAAGGGACCCCTAGGCGCATGGAGGAGAACACCAAGCATTCCTTGAGCACTCTTGATCATTCACACTCCATTCCTGCGCACTTGTTTGACATTCTAGTGATTTGAGCTCCGTTCTAGTGTGCTAGTCTCTTGAGCTCAAGTCTGGGTCTTGTGTGTGCGTATTTGCTGTGATCTTTGTGTCTTGTGTGAGTTGCTAATCTCTCCCTTGCTCAGTGCTTCTTTGTGAACTTCAAGTTTAAGGGCGAGAGGCTCCAAGTTGTGGAGATTCCTCGCAAACGGGATTAAGAAAAGCAAAGCAAAACACCATGGTATTCAAGTGGGTCTTTGGACCGCTTGAGAGGGGTTGATTGCAACCCTCGTCCGTTGGGACGCCACAACGTGGAGTAGGCAAGCGTTGATCTTGGCCAAACCACGGGATAACCACCGTGCCATCTCTGTGATTGATATCTTTGTGGTTATTGTGTTTTGTTGAGACTCCTCTCTAGCCACTTGTGATTATTGTGCTAACACTTAACCAAGTTTTGTGGCTTAAGTTTTAAGTTTTACAGGATCACCTATTCACCCCCCCTCTAGGTGCTCTCACTTGGTTCACCAAGGTTTTGAGCCGGTTGTACATTGCTTGAGGGTCCTCGCCTTGGTTGAGTCGGAACCTACTGAGCTCCCCCTCGATCGTCTCCTGCTTGGTGATTTTAGTCACCTCATCTCCTTCGTGCGCGGTTTTAAGCACGTCCCAAATCTCCTTGGCGCTCTTTAATCCTTGTACCTTGTTATACTCCTCTCGACTTAGAGAGGCGAGGAGTATAGTGGTGGCTTGAGAGTTGAAGTGTCGGATTTGGGCGACTTCGTCCGAATCATAGTCTTCATCCCCCGGTGATGGTACCTGTACTCCAATCTCAACAACATCCCAAATGCTAGTGTGGAGTGAGGTTAGATGATGCCTCATTTTATCACTCCACATATTATAATCTTCACCATCAAACACAGGTGGTTTGCCTAATAGGACGGAAAGTAAAGGAGTACGTTGGGAAATGCGAGGGTAACGTAGGGGAATCTTACTAAACTTCTTGCGCTCATGGCGCTTAGAAGTTACGGACGGCGTGTCGGAGCCGGAGGTGGATGGCGACGAAGAGTCAGTCTCGTAGTAGACCACCTTCCTCATCTTCTTCTTCTTGTCACCGCTCTGACGCGACTTGTCGTGTGAAGGGGATCCCTTCACCTTGTTGGCGGACTCCCCGGATGGAGCCTTCCCATGGCTTGTGGCGGGCTTCTCGTCGGTCCTGATCTCCCTCTTGGCGGATGCTCCCGACATCACTTCGAGCGGTTAGGCTCTAACGAAGCACCAGGCTCCGATACCAATTGAAAGTCACCTAGAGGGGGGGTGAATAGGCCGAATCTGAAATTTATAAACTTAAGCACAACTACAAGCCGGGTTAGCGTTTAGAAATATGAATGAGTCCGAGAGAGAGGGTGAAAAACAAATCGTGGGCAAATAAAGAGTGAGACATGATGATTTGTTTTACCGAGGTTCGGTTCTTGCAAACCTACTCCCCGTTGAGGTGGTCACAAAGACCGGGTCTCTTTCAACCCTTTCCCTCTCTCAAACGGTCACTTAGACCGAGTGAGCTTTTCTTCTCAATCAAACGGAACATAAAGTTCCCACAAGGACCACCACACAATTGGTGTCTCTTGCCTTGGTTACAATTGAGTTTGATCACAAGAAAGAATGAGAAAGAAAAGAAGCAATCCAAGCGCAAGAGCTCAAATGAACACAAATGTCGCTCTCTCTAGTCACTATTTGATTTGGAGTGATTCTGGACTTGGGAGAGGATTTGATCTCTTTGGTTGTGTCTAGAATTGAATGATATAGCTCTTGTAATGTGTTGAAGGTGGAAAACTTGGATGCCATTGAATGTTGAGTGGTTGGGGTATTTATAGCCCCAACCACCAAAAGTGGTCGTTGGAAGGCTGCTGTCGCATGGCGCACCGGACAGTCTGGTGCGCCACCGGACACTGTCCGGTGCGCCAGCCACGTCAACCGGTCGTTGGGTTCTGACCGTTGGAGCTCTGACTGGTGGGGCCTCTGGGTTGTCCGGTGGTGCACCGGACAGGTCCTGTAGACTGTCCGGTGCGCCTCCCGTGCGTGCTCTGACTCTGGCGCGCACTGTAGCGCATTTAATGCGGTTGCAGTCGACCGTTGGCGCGAAGTAGCCGTTGCTCCGCTGGCACACCGGATAGTTCGGTGTGACACCAGACACTGTCCGGTGCTTCACTGGACAGTCCGGTGAATTATAGCGGAGCGACCTCCCATATTCCCGAAGGTAGCGAGTTCAGCGTCGAGTTCCCTGGTGCACCGGACACTGTCCGGTGACACTCCGGACAGTCCGGTGCGCCAGACCAGGGTGTCTTTTGGGATGTCTTTAGCTCTCTTTATTTGAACCCATCTTTGGTCTTTTTATTGGCTTGTTGTGAACCTTTGGCACCTGTAAAACTTATAGACTAGAGCAAACTAGTTAGTCCAATTATTTGTGTTGGGCAATTCAACCACCAAAATCAATTTAGGAAAAGGTGTAAGCCTATTTCCCTTTCACTTATTTAGTGGATTCATCATTATATAGTTGAATATAAACATAAAAATCAAGAGCTAAAACAAATACTATTTCAAAACGGATGGAGTATTCGATAAGTAATTGAGACATTAGTTTAACAATCTAAACGAAATTGGTCGATAGTGTATCGCTCTTTGCGTATTTGTGTTTAGAATAGATATGTTTAACAGGAAAAAGTGCTAGCGTCGAGTGACTAAGAGGCCCTCTGTTTTTGGGGGCCCGGTGCGGCTGCACCCTCCGCACCCCCTCCGGTACGGCCGTGCCGGTGACCAATTCCCACAAGAGAAGCCCAAAGCTTGTGCTTGTACATCTCTGGTGCCATCCATCTATAAGTACCTAGATCGTTCTGTTGTTCTCCACACTTGCGTCCTCGTTCTTGGCCCTGTATTTTCCAAAAGGTCACGCATGCAACTTGCATAGGACTTGTTTCGCCGATCATCGAGCCACCATCGTAGCATCGCATCAGCCGTCAGCAGGAACACTGGATGACTTCTTTCGTCGATCATCGCCTCGTCGGACCACCACAGCACGCTCGTGCAAGACGCCACGACGGTTTTCTTCGGCCTTGCGCAAGACGATCGACGACCACAACATTCCTACCTACACTCCTGGGCAATGGTAGGCCTGCCGGCACACGGTGTGCGCCACCCGATTTCGTCTCTAGGGTTGAAAAAGAAACGGAAAAAATCCCGTCTCAACTCGTACAATTTTCCACATCTAACCCATCCGTTTTCGTATGTGAAAAAAATCTATAAACGAGAGAGGGTATATTCCGTTCGTTTTTTTTGCGGATCCTGTTTTTAGCCGGATTGAACTCGTATTTATTCCATATTTGAGAAATCTAGGACGAACCAAATATGCATTAGTTTAACTAAAGCATCGTATCCTTAGTGATAAATTATAGCACAAGAGTTCATTCTAGCCACCAGCTCTTCTCAATGACAGGTGGTCTAAAGGCTCAAACAACACTGGCTATAGCTATATGTCTACCACTAGCAAACAAACAACAATATAGTATTATCTCTCTGTTATTAATTGTTTCATGTTGTGGCCTTTCTGGTCAGTCACCGGTTAGTCATCAATATCATGTATGTTTGTATTAAATTACGAGTTTTCGCTTAATAGTTTTGTTCCCGTCTGTTTTCGTACACCTGTTGATTCCGCTACCCTTTCTGTTTCTGACTCTTATGGTTCCAATCCCGTTTTCGATGATAAATCATGGAAACGGAAATGAGATAAGGGTTTTCCGTTTTTTCGTCTGTTTTCATACCGCACACGAAGTTTTCAGATTTAATTTTTATATATATTTAAATAACATTCCACAGACCTCTAAAATATATATAATAAATTTGAAAATTGATTTTAAGTATACAAATAATTCAATAAAGCTTAGGAAACGTATAACTTGTTTGTTTTAACTCCGGTTTTAGTGGTTCTTGAACCTACGGACTCGTGTAGGGGTATAGAATATTATCGTAGTTTGTTTCTTTGTTTAGTGAAATATTGTTTAATTAATATTTGTCTATTTGTTTGTACGTTTGTGATTAGACGGGCGAGTGTACGAGATATCTGAAGATCAATACTTTTGAAGACTCTCATTAGCACGTTATCACAAGTAAAAAAGGCAAGATGTAAAACCTTAATTTTTTGGGTATAAAAATTTATTTGCTCTATACTCAAAATTCATGGGTTACCCTCTTTTTATTATCCTCTTTTCTCTTTTTACAAAAATACAGAGAGTTATTTCGTACCTACAAGACAAATTAGTATCAACGATAGGATATGTGATCGTTAATAGCCAAAATGTGGTCGTCAAAAGTAAACAACGACCACAAAAATGTGGTCGTCGATGGTCGTTAAATGTTCCATCGTTAATTGTAGTAACGACCACATGTAGATTCTGGTCGTTATTCGATTAACAACCATATATATAATGGTCGTTAGTTGTGGGGTATTAACGACCGCATAAAAAACATCAACAACCAAATTTGCAGCTTTTAGCGACCACATATGAGGCATCAACAACCTCGGTTTTAGCTATAACAGCCATGACTATTAATAACCACATGTCAACATTAATGTCCATTTACAATAGTATTGAAAACTGCATCTGTAATCATATTACATTAACTAGTTAGTTGCCCATGCGCTGCTACGGTTTTTATATATCATATAGATAGACATCGTTTAAATGAAACACTTATTCAAACACAATTATATTTTTTTTTATTTTAAATTATTAGTATTTTTACAATTTTTATCCTTTAATAACCGAACCGAACCTGCAATACAGTTGTCGAGCAATATATATTTGGCGAGGTGACACCAAAACAACAAGCATGTAGATGCATCCCAAAAGGTAACACAATAAAATACAAATGGTAATTTAAAAGTTCAGCCACACAATATTATGTACATAACAACACTGAAAGTTAGCCACACCCAAATATGTACCCAAATATGTAGTACAACTGAACATTGTGACGCTCCAACGACATGTAAATATATTTAACAATTCAACATAATAGTGGAGAGTGAACATTGTTTCAATAATAATAAACATAGTCACGTCTCCTATTTTAAACTTGTCTTTATCTTTAAATGCTATAGATTACAAAAGAGGAAAAGTATGTACTGTAAAGAACACTTTAGGGAAACATGTTATACAATTAGGATTTGATCAGGAGCAAGAACATTGTACCCTTGATTCCAAGTTCATCAAAACTGCAGATTTGGTTCCTTCTTTAGCATGATCAAGTTCTTCTTGTGTAACTACATGATGTAAAAAACTCGACCTGTGGGGGGTAAGACATCCCCGAGCATTGTATTAAGAAGAAGACCTTCTCACACAGGTCGAGAAAACCCCCGAACCCCTGCTCCACCCATACACGGCGGCATCGAAGCCCATGATGTAAAAGATGCAGGAAAAAAAGGAATGTGAATGATAGTGGTCAATCTAGAATAGTAACAGCATGTGTGCCACATGCCTGAAAGCATAATGATTCAATCACCCAAACACTGCAAAGAACATCTTGAAACAGTTTTACTTGAGTCGAGTCTACATGACAAAATTCACATGCCAGTACAGAATAACACGATTCAACGAATCTTTAATCTAGTCCACTAGAAAATCCATGAACACGATAATGGAAACGAACCTCATGTCAGGGCAAACCCAGTTGCCTTCGTGTCCACCCACGCGCCTGCCACCACCTGTCGTGGTGCCCCCTTGCATTGAAACAGAAAAATCAGTCCTCACATGTCATGCTGCTTAAAAATTGCATAATTCATGAAAGTTGCATATTGCTATTTTAGACATGCTACATACCACATGTTGCAAATGTAGAAGTCATAAAAATGACTCACATGTCTTTTCACTAATGCTAAGGCCTCGTTTGGTTCCTTTAGTCTAGGAACTAAAGTTTAGTTAGGAGACTAAAATTTAGTCCCTAACCTGTTTAGTTCTAGAGACTAAAACTATTTAAAACACATTAAATGAATCATAATAGGACTAAAATACCCCTTAGAATTCTCCTGCCATTAGTGCAACTAAAATAAAGGAGGGGAAAAGTGGAATTTATATGGTTTAGTCTCTTTTAGTCATCCCTTGAGAGACTAAAGACTAAAATAGTTTAGTCCAATCGTTTGGCAATTTATGGACTAAATGTGACTACCTCCAACCAAACGGGGCCTAAGTCAGATTGTTTTTAACTAACTTAAATATCTTTTCACTCATGCTAAGCCAGATCCTTTTTAATTAAACTAAAATATTAGTGCTAATGAAACATGGTACAAGAACAATTTGAAAACAGAAATCTGCAGCAAAATGTGCCTATAGAAATCAGAATAAGAGAGATATCTAGAACTTGAAGACAAATAAATAGAAATATGGGCACATATCAATAGATCAATGCCCTGATATGCAATTGTTCCACTTGTAGAAAGTGAATTCTCGATGTTTGATCTTCCAACCATTTTTGTCAATTTTAGAAATCTTAAAGCTACCTGACAAGGTAATACATTGACCTCTGAAATGGACAAATATACAAACCCAGGTATGTATCTCTCAAAGGGCTGCAGAGCAGAACTAAACAAATCACTACAATCGATTTAAACAGGCAAAGAATAAGAGCCATGCTCTACATCTAGGAAACAGAGAGAAACCATTCAAAGCACAACGGATCATATTTTTTCTAGTCCAGTAATTAGATTCTGCATTTGATCTACTATGCCAAACAACTAATATGTTTATGATTTAGTAAATAGAAAATTGCTTGAACAAACGACATTGGCAAACTATAAAATTTTCTATTTGTATGCAAACACATCAGAAAGAGACGAACCTCTTGATGACTAAGAGCGACCCTCCACGTCCTTCCGACTCTGCATAAAACATACAATACGAGCACCCAAATAAGATCCAACCAGCCAAATTGTCCACCGCTGCCGTTGTAACCTCCTCCACCAAGGCCCAAGAAATAACAAAGATAAAGAAAGGAGGAAGAATCAACCACTACAATTATCTAAATTCAACGTAAAGAAAATAAATGTTGAAGAACATATAAATACACCAATTTTGTTATTGTATCGACTTTTGAGCTGAATCTGTGGCACAAATTGTGCTGCAGCACATACAAGAAATTTAGTTCATCATTAATCTATGAAATGTCCAGTGTTATTATATAAGTATAGGCTACTGTTTCTAATGGGGGAGAAATGAAACAGAATATGAACATAAGTTGCATTGCATTACATAGTACCTCGGAGCAATGTCCCAAAGTCGAACATCTGCGAGAAAACACTACTTCAACAACATAAGTAGAAAAAAATAGCTCGGTCGATGGGTTAGTTGCAAAGAGAATTTGAACACACCTGGCGTACATATTACTTGCATATTGGGGGGAACCAGAACATGTTTCTGATGATGCTTAAATTGCATTGTTCATCTCTCGAAGTACAAAATCCGAATCAACAACAGCGCAACGACAAAAATGCTAATATGGCACGCTACACAGGAAACAAAACTCCAAGGAACAGATCCGTTTGATTTCCCTGTTCGATGCGGCTGGTGGGCCGAGGTGATGAGTAGCTACCTGATGAAGGTCGCGGCGGGTCAACGAAGCGGGTGAACTTGGGGATCTTGGCCCCAGCAACGTTCTCCTAGCAGGAGCAGACGCTGATGGATTCAGCGTGGACGGACTGGAGGACGACATTACAGGCGACGTACTGCTACGCGACTAGAGGTGTACGCGCGCGGAGGGAGGGGGCATCACGTCGGGGACATCGCGAGCGTGGACGAGGGGGGCGTCGAGCGGGCGTCACGGTGATGCTAGGCCTTGTAGGCAGCCTCGACGGCAAAGCGGCGGAAGGAGAAGGTGAGGAACACCTGTAGTTGACCTAGACGCGGTCGCTCTTGTTGCAGAGCTTGTAGCCTTGTAGAGGTGGAGCAGCTGCCGGAGCCCAAACGAGAAAAGGAAGAAGAAACAAATGGAATCTAGAAAAGCAAGAACACTGATAGCACAACGCATGCCTCAAGGAAGGAGAAGCAGCAGAAGAAGGAACCCGCTACGCTAGGGATCTCATCTCAGACGACCATGGAGAAGCAAGCAAATGTGAGCCCACCGTCGGGGCCGGCGGCGGCGGCGGTCCCCGCGAGTGCACTGAGGAGGAGGCGAAACGCGACCAAGGGGAAGGGGATGCGGAGCGAGCCCCGACGCATGTACGTGTATTCCTGCGCGGCACGGCGGAGTAGCTCGACGATGGGCGGGCGGCCCAGCAGCTCCACAGGGACGATGAACCGCTGTGTATCCTCCCCCTCTGCGCCGACCACCATAGGCACGTGCCCCGCCGGCACCTTCCCGCAGGTGGCCCCCGGCAACGCCGGCACTGGCTTCACCACGGCGCCCGGCGCCACCCTACATGCCCTCGTGGACACGCACCGGAGCAGTGCAGGTCTGCATCAAGGAGGAAGCAGTGCAGGTTTGTAGTGACAGGACGAGGCGGAGAGGTGAGGCACAACACAACGCGAGCGGGGAGGGAGGGAAGCGGATGGCGAGGGCGTGTGCTCTATGGGTGTTGCTATATAACCCCCGGCTGCACGCGAGGATGGCGGGGGCGGCCGCGCAGATCCATGAATGGTGCCTTCCATCTAGAGAGAGCGTGGTGGGGGCGAGGATGGTGTCGCCGATGGAAGGGGGCTGCGGGGAGCAGTGCGAGGATGGCGGGGGCGCACGTAGGATTCGTGAATGGTGCCTTCCATCTGCAGAGAACGCGGCGGGGGTAAGGATGTCGAGGCGGGGGCATGGTGTAGCATCTGTGGACGCCCTCCTTACGATTTTATAGAGTAGTAGTAGATAGTATATCAAAGACAGGAAACTACATTTCATTTCAGCATGCACCAACAAACACTTCTGAGCTCATATATGAACCTCATTTGAAACAAGTATAAATTGTATTAACCAAAACAAATCTGATTATTACATATGAGATGTATTTCCATATAGTATAAAATCTGAAAAATCTTTACAACAATGCTGACACTAGGATTTTTTGTCTAACTACTACTTAATCTATTATTTAGTTCTTCCCACTCTTGTTCCATATGGCTCATACGACTGTTTGTAGCTTTATTTTCTTCTCGTAGCTCTCTATTTTCTTCTTGCATTGCTCTTTTCTCATCCTCGGATTGTTTCAACTTTTCTATCAATTCAGCCTTACTAATGCATGGACTTCTAAGGTGTCTTGTTTTCACGCCACCACCATATCCAACAATGTGATCCTGTCTCTTTGAAGGGAAGCACTTATCCATAAGTTCTGTATTACAAAGAGAAGGATCTAATGATATTTGTTCCTCAAGTTGTGCCTGCATTCAAAGATACCTTAATTTCAGAGGTTTGTATTATGATATATCACTAATAAAATGAAATATATATGACTTCATAAGCTCACATGCTTGCTGGAGGATTCAGAATCTATAAAACTACCACCCTTTGTGTGAGTCATGAAAAATAAGGCATCCAAACTTGGAGGGTTGTTATCCTTACCGCCCTAGTATATGCATGGAACAAATGTAATCAAAACTAACAAGTAATACAAGAAAACTAATCAACATGTTGAGATAAAATGACAAATACTTACATTGTCATAAATTACTTTTCTAAATGGTTTGCTTCCATTGTGATGGAGGATTGTCAAGTTAGATCTATTTTTTGAATTTCTCTTGCTCCTTGCCTAGAATGCAATGAATAATTAGATTACTATACATGTTAACAACATCATCTCAGCAGTAAACAATTAAGAACAGTAATGGGCAGCAGTATAGCACTTACAATGAACTCCTTACTATAGAAATGTTCTTTAACCAACCACTCCCACTTAGCTTCTGGAAAATCTTCAGGGCAGTTCTTAATAGCTTGTTGCATATTCTTTGCTGGCTTGACATAGTCCTGACAAAAGTCACCACACCAATTGTTCCATAGATCCCTAGCATGCTCCATGATATCATTTTCATAGACAACAATTTTAATGTTTTCGTCTATGTTTTCAAACTTGTCCTTAAAAAATTGTTAAACAGATGCCCCATATAAATGTACCATCTTCAAGGATATATATACATATATAAAAGATAACACGACAATATAATGAAAGTATACCATATATAAAAGATAACACAACAATATAATGAAAGTATACCTTGATTGCAGCAAAAATATGCATCATAGATGTCTCAGTAATGTCTGTCCATTTCTTCACCCTCACCGGGGTAATAGTAGGATCACGAACGATTCTACCAATGTGTCGTGCGAATGATGTGCCAAGAGCACGGTTGTATGTATTACAACATTTCATGCAGGGACACCTAATTTTACTGCCATCACCTAACCTACTGAATGCATAATCCAAGAACTTGGCGACCCCATCTAAATAAAGATTTTTTTGAAGTCAGGCCATCCAAACATTCAGTACTAAGACGCTCGTCAACTAGATTCATCCATGCCTTACTCGGTGCCATAAATATGGTAAATATTAATTATAAAACATGTGGTAATATATTTTTTGTCAAAACAGATTCATATGTCATTCAATCTTAAATGTTTACTATAATTTACATCTACTAAAATTGCATGTTTATAAATCATAGAATTTTATATGTGACCAAAGTAGTTGAGTGGAAAATCTTTAGGTATTCACCATAAAAATTGCTAGTGGGTCAGACTTGAATTGAAATTGCCATAACTATGCATAGATTATATTAGGAGATTTAGGTTACACACCTTTACTTGGATGAATTGCTCCTTCAGGTTGAGACAAATAACGTAAAATGCACGATCCTGAAATCAACACATTCTGGAGTGACAATTATGAAATAGTAAGGTGCCAGTCAATAGGAAATATATGATATAAACTAAAACTGCATATCCATGAATAATATTAACCGAAACACAACACTGAAAAGTAAATTGTTCTAGCAGCATCACTAATTAAAATAAATATTGTAGTATATTTTGATCTCAACCACAACCACAATGGTCTGAATTCCCATTTGATACAAGTAATTTCTGTATAAAATTCTCACAGATCAGCCACTATGCCTCACAATTAACATATAAACTTGTGGAATCTAACTAATTAACATATATTCTCTGAAAATTACAGCAGGAACACCCTTTTGCTTGGACGAACTGTCTTGTGTGGTTCCAAAATATAAATTAGGGGCACATGGGATGAGGTTCTAGCAGCATCGCTAGTTAAACTAAATATTGTAGTATATTTTGATCTCAACCACAGGTCCACAACCACAATGGTCTGAATTTCCATTTGATACAAGTAACTTCTGTATACACTTCTCACAGATCAGCCATTATGCCTCAAAATTAACGTATAAACTTGTGGAATCTAACTAATTAACATATATTCTCTGAAGATTACAGCAGGAACACCCTTTTGCTTGGATGAACTGCCTTGTGTGGTTCCAAAATATAAATTAGGGGCACATGGGATGAGGTTCTAGCAGCATCACTAATTAAACTAAATATTGTTGTATATTTTGATCTCAACCACAACCACAATGGTCGGAATTCCCATTTGATACAAGTAATTTATGTATACACTTCTCATAGATCAGCCACTATGCCTCACAATTAACATATAAACTTGTGAAATCAAACTAATTAACATATATTCTCTGAAGATTACAGCAGGAACACCCTTTTGCTTGGACGAACTGCCTTGTGTGGTTCCAAAATATAAATTACGGGCACATGGGATGAGGTTCTAGCAGCATCATTAATTAAACTAAATACTGTAGTGTATTTTGATCTCAACCACAACCACAATGGTCTGAATTCCCATTTGATACAAGTAATTTATGTATACACTTCTCACAGATCAGCCACTATGCCTCACAATTAGCATATAAACTTGTGGAATCTAACTAATTAACATATATTCTCTGAAGATTAAAGCAGGAACACCCTTTTGCTTGGATGAACTGCCTTGTGTGGTTCCAAAATATAAATTAGGGGCACATGGGATGAGGTTCTAGCAGCATCACTAATTAAACTAAATATTGTAGTATATTTTGATCTCAACCACAACCACAGTTGTCGGAATTCCCATTTGATACAAGTAATTTCTGTATACAGTTCTCACAGATCAGCCACTATGCCTCACAATTAACATATAAACTTTTGGAATCTAACTAATTAACATATATTCTCTGAAGATTACAGCAGGAACACCCTTTTGCTTGGACGAACTGCCTTGTGTGGTTCAAAAATATAAATTACGGGCACATGGGATGAGGTTCTAGCAGCATCATTAATTAAACTAAATATTGTAGTATATTTTGATCTCAACCACAACCACAATGGTCTGAATTCTCATTTGATACAAGTAATTTATGTATACACTTCTCACAGATCAGCCACTATGCCTCACAATTAGCATATAAACTTGTGGAATCTAACTAATTAACATATATTCTCTGAAGATTACAGTAGGAACACCCTTTTGCTTGGACGAACTACCTTGTGTGGTTCCAAAATATAAATTAGGGGCACATGTGGTGAGGTTCTAGCAGCATCGCTAATTAAACTAAATATTGTAGTATATTTTGATCTCAACCACAACCACAATTGTCTGAATTCCCATTTGATACAAGTAATTTTTATATACACTTCTCACAGATCAGCCACTATGCCTCACAATTAACATATAAACTTGTGGAATCTTACTAATTAACATATATTCTCTAAAGATTACAGCAGGAACACCCTTTTGCTTGGACGAACTGCCTTGTGTGGTTCCAAAATATAAATTAGGGTTACTTGGGATGAGGGGGATGTTGTTTTAGGGAGGTGAATGTGGTTCCCAAGGTGAGAAGATGGTCGCGACCTGGAAGGGAAGGGATGGGGGATGGCCGCTCCTGCTCCCTTTGACCTAGGAATTACAGAGGGGAGGAGGAAGACGTGGTGGCTGGTTAGGAATTACCGAGGGGAGGAGGAAGACATTGTGGCCGCCCCTGCCCCGTAGATTGATCTATTGACAGGGAACGAGAGGAAATCTTGAAGGAGATCGAGTGAGCTTCGATTCATGCGGGGTTGTTGTAGATCGTGTCAATTGCTTTTCTGTTTACGCGCGGGGAGAGGTAGGTATTCACGCCAATCACTGTGGTCGTCGTGAAGGCAAAGTTGGATTCTATGTTTAACGACCACAGAGGTTAGCTCGCTAACGATGACATGTTTTTGGTCGTCGGCTGGGTTGGACAGAGCTTGCACTGTGCCGCCGAGACTCCTCACAACCACATAGTACAGGTGGTCGTCATTTTCTGGTCGTTGATAAGCTTTTCTCTTGTATATATATAAGTGTTAGCTTAGTAAATAAAAACCTAGAGAAGCTTTGATTGTTGCATAGTGTTTTTAAATGCAAAAGATGTTCGAAATGTGTTAGCATACCTCCTTGAAGTCTCCATTACTTTTCCATATTTTCGAGTAATTTTCTCATTTTTCAAGAAAACAAATTCTATTTATTTAGGGCACTTAAAAACATTTTTTATAAGCTCCAAACACTTTATTCGAGATTGTTGGGCTCTAAAACATGTCTAGGATTTTTTCTAGAATTCTTGGACTCTTTAAAACCATTTTTCATGCATTAAAAATATATTATTATTATTTATTATTGGCATCCATTATAGTTAGTTAATTTCTTGATAATGTCTTGAGTGTACTTTGTTTAGATGATGAAGGTGCCCTATTGGGGTTGCTTGATTTGGAATCCAAGGAAATACTTCAACTCCCCATCATGGACATCTCAAATTTATGTATCATAATTCTACTAAACTCTTCACAAGATGACTTGTTAGTAGACCCAAAAATAATATCATCAACATAGATTTGGCATATAAACAAGTCTTTGACAATTTTTTAGTGAAGAGAGTAGGGTCAGCTTTTTCGACTTTGAAACCATTAGCAATAAGAAAGTCTCTCAGGCATTTATACCATGCTCTAGGGGCTTGTTTGAGCCTATAAAGCGCCTTTAGGAGCTTAAAGACATGTGAAAGATAATCACTCTCTTCAAAGTCGGAAGGTTGCTCAACATACACATCTTCCTTGATAGGGCCATTGAGAAAGGCACTTTTCACATCCATTGGATACAACTTAAAGCCATGGTAAGTAGCATAGGCAAGTAAAATTCGAATTTACTCAAGCCTAGCTATGGGTGGTGCATATGTTTCATCAAAATCCAAACCTTTGACTTGTGAATACCCCTTGGCAACAAGTCGGGCTTTATTCCTAGTCTCCACACCATGCTCGTCCTGTTTGTTGTGGAATACTCATTTGGTGCCTACAATATTTTGGTTAGGACGTGGACCTAAATGTCAGACATCATTCCTCGTGAAGTTGTTGAGCTCCTCTTGCATTACCACCACCCAGTCTACTTGGAGTTAAGATGGATGGACTTATGCACCTGAGAATTAATCAACTAGGCAAACTAGTTAGTCCATTAAGTTGTAATGGTCATCAATCATCAAAAACAATTTAGAGAGAATGGTAAATGCCATTTTCCTTTCAGCACATAAATATTTTCGTCATCTTCCTAATAATAGTATATAAATATATTTTGCATAAAATGTCAAATGGCTTCTAGCTGAGTTGGTTAGGTGGTCTGAATAACACTCCTTGTGTCCTGGATTCAACTCCTTATTATTTGAGCGAATTTTATGCAATTGTTTAATAAAAATCCCCGTTTTTTGCTAGCTGAGTTGGTTAGGTCGAGTTTTTGTTCATAAAACTGTTTTAGCTTAGTTGATATGTGTTAATTATTAGTATTATTAGAATGGAATTCCATTCCAAGGATCTAAACGGGCCTTAGGGAAAACAACACATTCTTTGTGATGGCATGTTTATTACAGAACGAGTAACCACCTATTCTTTTATAGCATCTCCAAGAGTTTGTGCTAAAAATTCCCCAAAAACTGATTATGAGGGACATATTAAATCTTTTTCAGTGGTGGAAAAAACAAATACTCCAGCAGTTTCCCAAAATAAAAGGCTGAAACGAAACTGGGCCAACATTTACAAATTTTAGGTTTTGACGCCAGCCCAGTTTGCCTCTATGGCTAGCCCATTGATACATGTCAATGCCCCTTTTATTTTTGCTTCTCGCTATAACAGTAATCGTCCAACGCACCCCGTCATTAATTGTGACGCCAACGCCAGGATTTATGTTTTAGTTCACAAATATTTATGGTTCACATACTCTGTGCTTCTTTCTGTGTCTTTGCTGGAATGAAAACCATGTCCTCCTTCCTTTAAGAACTTGAGTACTGGACTCAATCCGTCAGCTAGCTAGCAAGCCAAAAAAGCGCGGGCACCATGCCTCGTTTCCAGGATGCACGGGCGTATGATGCCGAGGATGTGCGAGGAAGCGATTGGGAGAGTACTTTTCTCACGCATATTTGTGGCACGCGATGCCTCGTTTTTGGGTCACGTATAAATGCGGGTGACAAAGGGGGAGGTCTGTTGGAGCACAAAAAACAAGGTTTCACATCTGAAACTGGTTTTGGGGAGTCTTTACGTGGTTTCTTGGAGATGCTCTTATGTCTTGACTAGTTATTTGCCCGTGCGTTGCTACGATTTCTCTAAATATTACAAGTAGACCTTATTTGTATATGATAGTTCAAACATGTTTCGCAGATATAGCCTAACTAAACAAACTATAAAACATGGTTTCTTCTTTTTTTTTGAAATGAAGAAACATGGTTACTTCAATTTGCACTCATTTTGAAGCGAAAGAAACATGGTTACTTCAGTTTGCAATACAAGTATTTTTCTCTTTTATTTCAAAGTATAAGTCTTTTGACTTTTCTAGGTACATAGCGAAAGCAAAAACTCTGTAGATAGAAAAGTTACAGAAAAATTGAGATGGAAGGTATAGAAAAATAATTTGGGACCGTCTGGAGAAATATAGCGTGACCAAAGAGGGTGAAGTAATTGCAACAATGGTCGTCTCCCATTATGTTCCAGCAAGTAGATCCATTAGTAACAGTCTTAAGTGCACACGTTTACAAAAAAGGATAAATTATCTAGACAAGGGAAACTATTACCTTGTCAAAATAAGTTGTTTTAAAAGTTTTTCTAGCTCTTGAATGACAATCTACCAGCCTAAAGATAAATTGTTAGTGTTGCCCATTTATATCTGCTTACAACAAGAGACATGATTCTCACATAAAGCACGTTGTAGGTGCAGTTCTAAAAATTCAGTTCTGAAACAAAAGAAATGTGTGTGCACCTCAAAAAACCATTTCTGTAAATTCCGTTCACAAGCTGCTCTCAGCTTTTGCCGTATGCAATGGCATCTCTCCATAGAGTAAATTTTAGCAAGCAACCAAAAAAGTGAAATGTGTGCGCTCTCTAACCAATTCAGTTTTGTATTAGTTCTGAAACATCATGCTCTGAAACTATTAAATGTGTGTGCTCTTCACTGAAAATTCAGTTCTAAAACAAAAGAAATTCAATTATGAAATAAAATAAATGTGTGTACATCTCAAAAATTCAGTTCTGAAATGTGTGCTCCTAAGAAATTTCGTTATGTAACAAAACTCTTTGGCTTCAAAAGACTAGTCCGGAAAAGGCTTGGGTTTCTTTTCAACTCCAGTTTTTAGATCAGGTAAAGTCTCTCTTCGATCTTGCCTTAGTCTCTGAAGTTGGAGATGGCAGCAACACCTTGTTTTGGTGTGACAGATGGCTGTTAGGGCAGCGCCTGGTTGATCTGGCCCCCCACCTATGTGCTATGGTTCCTAAGAGAGTAGCTAACAAGAGAACGGTCGTTGAGGGCTTAACTGATTTGGCTTGGGTTCACGATCTTCGTGGTACGGTCACTGCTGTGGTCATCGCTGAGTTCATTAACTTAGCGGAAGCTGTTTCATAGGTGTTGTTGTTGCCTGATACCCCTGATAAGCAAAGTCTGCTTATGAGATGATCTTCATGGGCTCAATCACTTTCGAGCATTGCGATCTTATTTGGAAAAGTTGGGCGCCTCCAAAGTGTCGATTCTTCTTATGGCTGGTTGCCCACAACCGTTGCTGGACGGCCGACCGGTTGGCTAGGCGCAACCTCGACCATCCCGACGCTTGTGTCCTTTGTGACCAGGAGGAGGAGACGATCAACCATCTGCTACTGTCTTGCGTTTTCGCTCGACAATTCTGGTTTATCCTTCTCCAAAGGATTGGGCTTGCTGGTGTGGCACCGCAACCGGGTGAAGAGGACTTCATGGCATGGTGGAAAGGCATCTCCGCTCCCTTGGGGGATCTTCTCAGGCTGGCCTTATTTCCATAGTGATCTTGGGGGCGTGGTGTCTTTGGAAGCATCAGAATGATTGTGTTTTCAATGGGATGAGTCCAAATCTTTCTGCTGCCTTAGCCATGGTTGGAAATGATATTATGCTTTGGAAGCTGGCTGGTGCCAAAGGTCTGTCGCTGCCAGATGTTGCTACCTAAGTGATATTGTGTTTCTTGTGTGATTGTGTGTTTGGGGCTGTTATGTTTGTCTATGTTTCTCTCCTCTTGTTATCCCCTGTAATTCTTGTGTGGCCTCTTGGCTATGACTTTTGTGTTTTTGCTTCTTCTATTAATATAAAAAATACGCAATTCTCTTGTGTATTCGAAAAAAAACAAAACTCTTGAACCTCTGAAATGTGTATATTCCTCACAAATTGCGAAAATGAAATGCTCCTGACAAACAATACCTAGTTAAAGAGAAGCAGACCGACTGATGTTGCAAAGAAAACAGACAAGTACTTTTTTGTTGCAGTGTCTATTGAATGCTCGGATAGAAGAGGTATGGCTTGCTCACGAACAAAATTGAAAACAAGAGTAGCTTACATTTGAACCTAACTATGTGGAGCAAGATGATTTATTGTGTGGTGCAAATGTAATTGATGCAGTAAAAAGATTAGTACCAGAGCAAATATTCTTTTGTGATGTAGATGCACACAAAAGTATTGTGACACAAGTTTTAAATTCAAATATAAAGTAGGCACATATGTTCACGTGCTATTTTAGAGTATGTAGAGACCTCAAAACAAGGGGTGATCTAAATGCATTCCCTGTCCATTTGTGAAATATAACAAATATAACTCATGGAACAGTTGTATGATTTATTACTAAACACAAACAAACTGAAACAAAACCAGCCACCAGAACTGAAGCAGTACCAGGTACCAGTACTAAACTCTAATAATGAACTCTAATAACAGAATCCTTTTTGAAAGAGGCACATGTAACCTGGTGGCTGAGAACTGTATTACTGAACTTTAATTCCAGAACTTAGCTTTAATAGTGAACTGAACTCTATTACAGAACTGAATTGAACTATAGTTTTTGCATTCATTTTTATTCAGAACCTAACGAATTGCTAGCAATAATTAGAAACGAAGGTAACTTACATTTGAACCTAACCATGTGGAGCAAGATGATTTATTGTGTGGTGAAAATGTAATTGATGCAGTAAAAAGATTAGTACCAGAGCAAATATTCTTTCGTGATGTAGACGCACACAAAAGTACTGTGACACAATCTCCTATATCTGCAAATGTAGAACCAAGTTTTAAATTCAAATATAAAGGAGGTACATGTGCTATGTGCTAAGAACAAGGGGTGATCTAAATGCATTCCCTGTCCATTCTCTGTCCATTTGTGAAATATAACAATTGCAACCTTGGAACAGTCGTATGATTCATCACTAAACATAAACAAACTGAAACAAAACCAGCCACCAAAACTTGTTTACATGACCAATTGACTACCAGATGTTTTCGAGGAAGCTGAGGCCAACCAGGCTGGTGGAAAATATGATAACACATCAATTGCCAGTCGTCGTCCCCACCGCTGGCCGCGCGGAAGCCCGCGAAGATGTCCCTCGGCGGGACCAGCGGCCCGCGCGTCTGCGCCCGGATCTGCAAGCTTGCCGGACGCCGCCAGCGGATGCTCCTCCGCCTCCTCGTCTCCGTCGCCGTGGCATTCTGCTTCCTCTTCTCATCACTTGTCAGTAAAGGTGGTGGTTGCCTTGCCTCGTGTTCCAGTTATAATCCACGTCAATGTTTCTGTGTACCTTATGCACATTTTATGTCTAATTAGACATGTGTTCTGGGATCTTAGCGTGTGTTAATGTGCATTCTTTATCCCGCATCAACTTTAACTTCAGCTGACTGATATGATGCAAAGAGGATTAGTATATAGTCCTCCTGCAGTTCAGGCCAATCGGATCAGTCCCAATGTCTGGGCGATTTGCATTGAGAGACTAAACAATAATATTGGGGGTGCGATCTGAAGTTTTGAATTCTATGGTTCTGACTGCAGATCAGCCAGTTTTCTGGAACTGAAGTACATACTTGTTGAGAGATATAGTGTTTAATCTAGCTAATGTGTCATTGACATTTCTACAAGTTTATACCTGGTGATAATGCTGTCAAGGTTTGTGCCTTTGTGGTGACAGCTTTGTAGATGAGCTCATATTGCACCAACTGTTTGTTTAAAATCATTATAGGTAAACTGCACATCTGTGTTTGTGCCCGTTTTTTTTTCTTTTCAGTATGCACCTCATTTGGCTTCTGCTGACCATTTTAATTTGACATTTAATAGTTCACTAGGGATTTTTGGTCCATTTTGTCAAGAAGCCAATTTCCATGCATTTTCATTGTTACCAACTTATAATTTACACATTACAATGACAAAAAGCCGGTTTGTTTCTTCTGAGTCTAATTTAAGACTTGGGGTCTTATTTCCCTCCTGGGGTAGTGGGAAGCTAAATGTTTCCAGACCTTTTATCAAGGTCTCGTAACGGACAAAATATTCTATGTGATGCCAATAAGTTCTGACAAATTTTATGGGATGGCTTTCTACTTATAGATGCACACCATCTTCTTGCCTCCAGTTTTTCATTAGCTTGAAAATTTATTGAGAAAATAAGAAAAGTGTTTCACTGGGATTTAGTGTAATTGAATGTTTTTCTAGCAATATGCCAAACAAGAAGTCTATCTTCTACTACAGCTAATGCCATTAACATATTTCTGAGCTTGCAGCTGCAGTTAGAGCGCATCTTTCACATGCATCTGTTCACGTTAGTGATTCAACTGGATTTCTGTTTGCGAAACCCACTGTTGTGTGCTAAAAACATTCTTATTTTGAATAATAATTGACTGAAAAATCTGTTGTAAAAAATGCCATACTGAAGTAGGATGTAACATTCAGTTGTAAGAATATGTTTTCTTGTCCTTTTTTCACCATAGTATGTGTGTTCCAATACTGACCTACTAAACATTTTTTTCCTGTTTTAGACGAAGATGCATCACCTGGTGTTGAGACCATGCTTGTGTTTTCTGATCATGTCCGGAGCTTTGTGAACCCTGTTTGGACATCGTCAGGCAGACCAGTAGCTCAGAGAGGTTCGCTGACTGTGAATGGTTTGAATACACCATCGCAGATGGAAAAACAATCTGATAGTAAACAAGTTCAGGAACTCATGCAGAGTTTTCCACCGGCTATTGTTGTGGATCACCATCCTTGTGAAAACTTTTCATTGTCTCCTCCACCAGTTGATAGAAAACGCACTGGACCACGACGTAAGTCTACATTCCTGACTACTCCAATTCAGTGCTACTTTAGTTCTGAATCTAAACTAATGTATTTTAAGCTTGTATAGCTTGTCCAGTTTGTTATTTGCCAGTTGAGCAAGCACTGGCACTGAGACCAGCTAAACCATCATTGTCACCAGTCCTTCAAAGCTTAAATTATGTTCTTGAAGAGATTTTGATTCCCAAAGAGTCCAAGAGCGGTTCTTTGTTTGGAGGTTTTCCATCCCTGGAGGAACGAGATAAGTCTTATGACATAAAAGACTCGATGACTGTACATTGTGGGTATGCCTATACATTTCATATGATTTATCTCGATATCATGTAATGGTTGTCTACAATTATCAGTATCTCTTTTGCTGTAGCTAACCTACTGTTTGTTTCTAGATTTGTAAGAGGGAAGGTACCTGGTCTTAATACTGGGTTTGACATAGATGAAGCTGATCATTCTGAGATGCAGCTGTGCCAGAGTACAGTTGTTGCCTCTGCTATTTTTGGTAACTACAACTTTGGATTTCAGTCCTCGTTACAAATTGCTTTTACACTTGCTTACAAATACTATGTACACTTGCTTACAAATTTCTCAGGTAATTATGACGTAATGCAACAACCAGAAAATATCAGCAAATTTTCAAAAGATACAGTTTGCTTCTTTATGTTTCTGGATGAAGAAACAGAAGCTGCAATAAAGAACACTACTATTGGTCATACTAAAAAGATTGGGCTGTGGCGGGTAGTTGTTGTCCGCAACCTACCATTTACAGATGCTAGACGCAATGGAAAGGTACCTATGCAGTTGGCGATTTTGATTTTTCTCATCCAAACCTGTGTTATTCGCAATCTACCATGTTGTTCTGTGTTTTTCTCCATGAACTGAATAAGGAATACTGGACTCCATGTTATCCTTGTTATCCCATTCTGAAACTTTGCTTGACTTGACATTTGTTAATGCAAATCAGAACCAACAAGTTAATTGGGTCTGGTTTTACCATCTATGCCCCCTGTGATCTTTTCCTCCTACAGGTTCCAAAGCTATTACTTCATCGGCTTTTTCCTAATGCGCGATATTCAATTTGGATTGATGGGAAACTTAAGCTGGTGAGGGATCCTTATCAGGTATTAGAAAGGTAAACAGTCACTTGTTTTGCATTATGTACTCTTCACATAGCTTAAGGAACATTTATATATGCTGTTAGAAATTAAGTTCTCTAGTTGCCAGTGTGACTGATGCTCCATTTGCTCTATCAATTTTGTCCCGGTTTGTTTTTGATTTATCTCACTACACTTATGTTACAGGTTCTTGTGGAGGAAGAATGTTAGCTTTGCAATTTCCAGGCATTACAGACGCTTCGATGTTTTCGAGGAAGCTGAGGCCAACAAGGCTGGTGGAAAATATGATAACACATCAATTGACTACCAGATAGAGTTCTACAAAAGAGAGGGTCTAACCCATTATTCATCAGCCAAACTTCCTATAACGAGTGGTAGTTACTTCTCCCTCCTCATCCGTGACCTATTAATATTTCTAACACTGTTTACCTGCCTGATATCAGTATACTCTGATTGACAGACGTCCCGGAGGGCTGTGTGATAATTAGGGAACATATCCCCATAACAAACTTGTTTACATGCCTTTGGTTCAATGAAGTTGACCGCTTCACGTCCAGAGATCAGCTAAGCTTCAGCACAGTTAGGGATAAAATAAGGTGGCGAGTTAATTGGACTGCAGACATGTTCCTGGATTGTGAAAGGCGTGATTTTGTTGTTCAGGTATTTTCAGTTTTTTTTTGGTTCGATTTATTGCCACTGATTTTCTGTGTGCTGTTTTGCTGATGGACCATAGAACTAGGGAAAACAGCACATTCTTTGTGATGGCACGTTTGTTACAGAACGAGTAACCACCTATTCTATTTTGTCTATTATTGATTACTTCTTCTTCTTTTTTTCTTGCACCATTCTTACTTTACAGTCGTACCACCGAGAACTGTTGGAACAGAGGCAGTCTGCCTTACGAAGATGGCCTCCCCAGCGGTCTCCCATCGCGCGCTTCCAACCTAGAAAGATGCTTCCAGACAATGCAGCAAGGGAACCATGGAAGGCTTCTGCAACCAAGAAGTTATCACGGAAGCGAGCACGGGATAAGAAATCAAGCTCGAGACGAACTCATTGAACTAGTGGGAAGGAAGCAATTCAACTGTAAATGCTGGCGATTTTGCTCCTACACAACTGCATATCTAACGGACAGCATTCCAACATTGTTTTACTACTTTTAACTTCCTTTCATGCTCCTAGCTCCCCTCCCCAAGGGCGCCAAAATTTTGTCAGGGATTGTTGATAGAGAGCTGAAATTCTTTGTTGTAAATAAACATTTTTAGATCAGAGATGTATTCAACTAGCAGCTGATTCAATTCAATCCATTTTGGAGGTAGTCTTTGGCAGGGTTTCAAATACAGTCAATCTTGTCAAACAATGCCATCGATGCCTGCCAGAGGCCATGGTGGACTTGTGAGTAGCCGGAGGTAGGAGAAGACATGGTGGGTCCCAGCTGCAAGTGAGAGAGTGAAGGAAGCCCGGGCGTGCGGGCAGAGGAGATGAGTCATTGCAGTTTCTGATAAAAAAAAACGCATTGGAGCATGTTCCATAAAACTGGATTCCAGGAATCGTAAACAACTTTATACATTTAAAATAATAATCATAGGGATACAACACGTCGCAGATGGAGTAATTCATTCAACATCAACGCTTGTTTAGTTTGGACACAAGGAAAAGCAAACAAACAGATCTGTCCAAAGCATCCTCCCCCTTCTTCGTTCGATCATCGCCTGTATTTTCTTGCAGCATCTGGTTCTTGGCGCGGCTGCCGGTCCTTCGATCGTTCTGCTGTTCTCCACACTTGCGTCCTCGTTCTTGGGCCTGTATTCTCCAAAAGGTCACCCATGCAACTTGCACGGGACTTGTTTCGCCGATCATCAAGCCACCATCGTAGCATTACGTCAGCCGTCAGCAGGAACACTGGATGACTTCTTTCGTCGATCATCGCCTCATCGGGCCACCACAGCACGCTCGTGCAAGACACCACGGCAGTCTTCTTCGACCTTGCGCAAGACGATCGACGACGGCAACATTCCTTCCCACACTCCCGGGCAATGGTAGGCCTGCCGGCAGAGTGTATGCGCCACCTGATTTCCCTCACGATACACGTGTCTCACGTCGCATCCGGAGAAGCAGCGAAGCAGGCCGAGGATCTCCTCGTGCAAGGCTGCAGGGATCCGTGTCTGCGTCTCCTCGCCACGGAGCAGTTGCACCAGCACGAGATCATCTCCCTCGACCACCAGCCGCTGCAGGCGGAGGCCGAGCGCCAAGCGGAGACCGCGGATCATCGCCCGCGCCTCGACGATGCCGACCGTGGAGTGCTCCGTCTGCTCGGCGAACGCGAGCACGACGCGACCGGCGCTGTCGCGGATGACGCCGCCGACGCTAGCTCTCGCTGATCCATCGTGATAAACAGATCCGTCAAAGTTCAACTTGAACCATCCACGAGGCGGCGGTGACCACTTCACCAAGATGACGCGACCCGGCTGATACGGCCGCGCCGACGCGGACAGCTCCGTCGCACGGCAGCATACGCTCGGAGGAGTAGACGGCGTCAGGACAGAACACACCATCGCCTCGCAATGTCGGATGGGTGGCTGGGGAATGCAAGCAGGAGAGTGACGTGTCCAGGTGCTGCGCGCGGCTAGCCTTTATATATAGGCTGGGGAATGCAAGCAAGGAGAGCGACGGCTCATTTTTGGTTTATCCGTTAGCTGGTGTTGCCCACGCCATGGACGCTATACTCGCTGCCTGCTGGCCCATTTTAGATTCCATCCGACGGTTTTTATAACGGAAATAGATTCCATCTAAGATCCAACGGTTTTCTATAATGGAAATAGATTCTATCTAACATCCGACAGTGCCACATTCTTTTTCGGACTACGACTCCACGCGCTCTTATCACTGCTCACCTAGAAGATCGCGCAGTGGTGGTCCGAGTCACTCCATGCCCTTCAACTCCTCTGCGCCGCCGCGACCTTCTCAGCAGGTCAACCTATCCACCGCTGCCTTCAACCATTTGTTGGACGTCCTTGGCATGCACAATACCATGAACAGGAGATATCCGAGGAGGATTCTGTTGTCACCGGCTCGCTACCATATACATGTTCAGTTCAAAAGTTGGGATTTTTTTCCAGATTGGCATTGTAATATTCGTTTTGCCATTTTTTCAGATTGGGATTGTAATCCACTGCATGTAAATGTACAATATTTAGAAGACACGTACCGGTCGCATGTTCTTCCTCTGAATTTAAGGTATTCTAGGCTAAATTATTTGAGGTAGCTGAACAGACGGTGTCAGGCAGCATCTCGACTCTAAAACCCAAGTGGTGCCCATTGTTCTTCCAAATCCTACACTTCTAACTCAGAGCTAGACCGACGCTGGTCAGTAGTATATAAATATACAAATGCTAGGTCCTAGAGGCAACTCGTCTTCGAGGGAATCATCTACACGTGGAGGAGAGACTAAAATCTTGTTGTCATAATCCTTAGGTTGCATAAAAAAGAGATGGACAATCTGATATTGATGCAAACAACCTATTTATTAGTTTTCTTCAAGATCTTATTCAACATGAAAATATGGGTCCACTTGATATTCTCAATTTTTTTAAAACAACATAATTATTTTCCAAATACAACTATTACATATAAAGTTCTTGACCATTTGTGTGACCGTTGTATGCAGACGTTTTCAAAATTAAAGCTATTGAAATCATAGTTACGCTCTAGGATTAAATAAGAAAGACTGAATGCATTGGTTATAATAGAAATTGAGAGTGAAATGCTTGATAAAATTAGTACAAGAACATCACAGAATAATGCTTGCTTTTTAAACAAAGAATATGTAACTAGTACAACTTAGTACATATAATTTATATTGTGATATATATTATTATCTATTATTTTTCTATATTAAAATTAGGTTGGTTTCATATATTTCGCATAGGGCCTCCGAAAATAGCGGCACGCCGGTCAACTCCTCTTGGGCACCATCTGCGTCGCCCACAACAGCATTGTATACCATTTTCGGCGGCCAGGGCTTGACCACCGAAAATAAGCAGATATTTTCAGCGGCAGGAGCAGGCCGTCGAAAATATGGTTCCTTCTTCTCTGTTCTCTGTTTCTTCTCTCTCTCTCTCGTTTCACGTCCGCCGCCGGCCCGCCGCTCCGTCGTGCCGCACCCTGCCCCCTGCCGGCCACGCATCGCCGGCCCCCGCCCCCCGCCCCCGCAGCGCCTCCCACCGCAGCAGCGCCTCCCACCGCAGCAGCGCCCGCCCGCCCGCCAGCGCAGCCCGCGCCTCCGACGAGCCACCGCCAAGCCCCGACGCACCGCGACGCCACCGACGCGCCGCCGGCCACGCTGCGCTCTGCCCCGTCCCAACGTCCGTCGTCGTCCTCGTCTCCCGTCGACCTCGCCTTCATTAAGGTTATTTTTTGCTTATTTTATTTTGTATTTTCGGCGGCCTTTTATTTAATTGCTACCGAAATTAATATATTTTTGTGATTGTGTTTGTCGATTAGTGCGTTTGATTAATATTATTGTTTAGTTCGAGGCATATTGTATATGTGTTATATGTTTAGGGAAGGCATATGTGGTATATGTGGTTCATAATGTATTAGTGGTATATGTGTTTGTTGATTAGTGCGTGTGTTTAGCATTATTGTTTAGTTCGAGGCATATTGTATATGTGGTATATGTGGTTTAGGGAAGACATATGTGGTTCCGATGAATTTTGATGTGCAATGCATAATTTAATTTTATGTGATGTATTATTTGATTTTTATTAATTCACTTAATTTTATGGAGCTAATACCTTTAATGTTTTTCTATTGAATAGAATGAGTGGTAGGAAAACAAAGCACACTGCTAGAGGATTTCTTAATGCGGCTAGCAGGATAGTCCCTGGTGCACGTTCCCTTTTCCAAGGGAGTTCTTCTAGCCAGAGCAGACAGTAGGTATTGCTGAGACAATGCCACCTTCTCGTAGGTCAACCTGTCCTACTGCCGCCTTCAACCGCTTGTTGTGGCGCGTGGTCGGTGACGAGGCCGTAGTGACGGAGGCCCTTGTCATGCACAACGCCACATCCAGAAGGTATTCGAGGACTCTGTTGTCCCCGGCTCGCCGCCCGTATACATGCTCAGTTCAAAAGTTGAAGTGCAGACTTTCAATCACCATATTCGTTTTGCCATTTTTTTGCAGATTGGGATTGTAATCCACTGGTAAATGTACAATATTTGGAAGACATGTACCAGTCGCATGTTCTTCCTCTGAATTTGCCTTTTGAAGAATTGGGATTGTAATCCACTGCATAAGCTGTAAGGCACGGTGCTGCATGCTACACAGCAACCTTTACCGCTGGATGCAAGGATGTTTCCTATAACTCAACCGATTTGCTTGGTGAAGGTATTGAAGCAGCTAAAAGATTCAATATTGTTGTCGTAATTGTTGTCTTAAACCTGAAAACGAGCGTGAGGATTTTGATAGAGTGAGCATTCTCTTCCCAGGCAAGCAGATGGACCACAAATCGCCAGCACTCTTTGGCTCGGATATATTTTTTATTTGGCTCAGATATGTACGTACTTTTGCCCTTTCGGCCCTTTGGAATACAATACAATAGTTGTCATTTTCCTCTTCTCTTCTAACAGTTTAAACCATTGTAGATGTAATATTATTCTAATATGTTGGTGCTGATACCTTGGGTTCTATCATGAGTCATATAGATTTCATCTGTATGGCAGCAACACTTTTATGTTCATGTTGGACTCCTTGTGCCTTAATTTATAATTTATGATGTTATCATATTGTGCTTGTATGATCCATATGATGCAACACAAAAGCGAGCAAAATGCTGCTTATATGAACTAGTATGTTGGCATTGAGGTTTTGTTATTTAAGTTATGTTTCTGCTAAATGTGTTGCTTATAACTTATATGCATATGCATAGGAGGTACTTACTCCGTTATTTTTATTTGTTATTGTTTAGTTTAAAAATGAATTAGTGGGTGACAAATATTCGAGAACGGAGGTAGTATATCCATGGGTGATATATGATGTGGGTATTTATATTGGTGATATATGGTTTTTGCTATATTTATTTGGATGTACTAGTTCGATAACGTCACTGGTGTGCATGCCTCCTGCATAATGTAGATCACCTCACTGCCCACGGACAAGAGAGAAAATTCCCTCAGTGGCATTTCAAAGGGCTAGTTTGGCAACCTTATTTTTTCATGGGATTTCCAATTTCTTAAGGGAAAATGGACTAATTTTCCTTGGGAAAATGAAAAACCCTTGGGAAAATATGATTCCCAAACTAGCCCTCAATAGAAGAAGGAAAATTTACCAAGCGGGGCATCTTTCTTGTCGGTGAGAGCGGAATTGGATTGACCAATAAATTTCCCATGGAGGATTTTGCTTCCGGAGTTAATTAGCTAATGTAGATTTTAATCTCAGTTATCTTAAGATTTCTTTAATCTCAGTTATCTTCGACCACCAACCTGCTAGATTTCTATCATATCGCTTCCATCCCAAGTATCATCAAGATAGAAGTTGTTAAGGTATAGCCGAAAAAAGAATTGATGTATGTACTTTGTCCAAGTATATATCATGACGAAATCTATGGTCTCTCAACAAGAAACAAGAAAGGTTCAATTTACAAAGTTGCTACTGAAAGTCGCCTAGAGGGGGGGTGAATAGGGCGAAACTGAAATTCTCAAAAATAATCACAACTACAAGTCGGGTTAGCGTTAGAAATATAATCGAGTCCGCGAGAGAGGGTGCAAAACAAATCGCAAGCGAATAAGGAGTGTGACACGTGGATTTGTTTTACCGAGGTTCGGTTCTCGCAAACCTACTCCCCGTTGAGGTGGTCACAAAGACCGGGTCTCTTTCAACCCTTTCCCTCTCTCAAACGGTCCCTCGGACCGAGTGAGCTTTTCTTCTCAATCACTTGGAACACAAAGTTCCCACAAGGACCACCACAAGATTGGTGTCTCTTGCCTCAATTACAAGTGAATTTGATCGCAATGAAGAATCAAAGAAAGAAGAAAGCAATCCAAGCGCAAGAGCTTTGAAAGAACACAAGCAAATCTCTCTCACTAATCACTAGGGCGTTGTGTGGAGTTTGGAGAGGATTTGATCACTTGGGTGTGTCTAGAATTGAATGCTATAGCTCTTGTAAGTAGTTGAAGTGGGAAAACTTGGATGACTTTAATGTGGAGTGGTTGGGGGTATTTATAGCCCCAACCACCAAACTAGCCGTTTGGTGGGGTTGTCTGTCGCATGGTGCACCGGACAGTCCGGTGCACACCGGACAGTGTCCGGTGCGCCAGCCACGTCACCAGGCCGTTGGGTTCTGACCGTTGGAGCTCTGACTGCTGGGCCCGCCTGGATGTCCGGTGGCACACCGGACATGCACTGTAGAGTGTCCGGTGCGCCACTTCGCGCGTGCCTGACTTCTGCGCGTTCTGGCGCGCATTTAATGCTTCTGCAGGTGACCGTTGGCGCGAAGTAGTCGTTGCCCTGCTGGCTCACCGGACAGTCCGGTGTACACCGGACACGTCCGGTGAATTATAGCGGAGCAAATTCCCGAAGCTGGCGAGTTCCAGAGTCGCTCTTCCCTGGGGCACCGGACACTGTCCGGTGTACACCGGACAGTCCGGTGAATTATAGCGGAGCGCCTCTGGATTTTCCCGAAGGTGATGAGTTTGACTTGGAGTCCTCTGGTGCACCGGACACTGTCCGGTGGTGCATCGGACACTGTCCGGTGGTGCATCGGACACTGTCCGGTGGCACACCGGACAGTCCGGTGCGCCAGACCAGAGGTGCCTTCGGTTATCCCTTGCTCTCTTTGTTGAACCCAATTCTTGGTCTTTTTATTGGCTAAGTGTGAACCTTTGACACCTGTATAACTTATACACTAGAGCAAACTAGTTAGTCCATTTATTTGTGTTGGGCAATTCAACCACCAAAATCAATTAGGAACTAGGTGTAAGCCTAATTCCCTTTCAATCTCCCCCTTTTTGGTGATTGATTCCAACACAAACCAAAGCAAGTATAGAAGTACATAATTGAACTAGCTTGCATAATGTACGTGCAAAGGTTGCTTGGAATTGAGCCAATATAACTACTCATAAGATATGCATGGATTGTTTCTTTATTTTTAACATTTTGGACCACGCTTGCACCACATGTTTGTTTTTGCAAATTCTTTTGTGAATTCTTTTTCAAAGTTCTTTTGCAAATAGTCAAAGGTAAATGAATAAGATTTTGCAAAGCATTTTCAAGATTTGAAATTTTCTCCCCCTTTTGATCATAATAAGATACCAATTTTAAATTTATCAATTGAAAATCATACCAATGGAAAAGCTCTTTTTAAACTTAGGTGGTGGTGCGGTCCTTTTGCTTTGGGCTAATACTTTCTCCCCCTTTGGCATGAATCGCCAAAAACGGAGTCATTAGAGCCCTTGGAATTACTCTCTCCCCCTTTGGTCATAAATGAGTGAGGATTATACCAAAGACGGAGTCCTTTTCTCGCCAAAGATGGAGAGTTGCTCGGAGTGACGGCGAAGGATGAGTTACGGAGTGGAAGCCTTTGTCTTCGCCGAAGACTCTAATTTCCTTTCAATACACCTATGACTTGGTTTGAAATAGACTTGAAAACACATTAGTCATAGCATAAGAAAGAGACATGATCAAAGGTATATAAATGAGCTATGTGAGCAAATCAACAAAAGAAGTTCCTAGAATCAAGAATATTTAGCTCATGCCTAAGTTTGTTAAAAGTTTGCTCATCAAGAGGCTTGGTAAAGATGTCGGCTAATTGATCTTTAGTATTAATGTATGAAATCTCGATATCTCCCTTTTGTTGGTGATCCCTTAAAAAGTGATACCGAATGGCTATATGTTTAGTGCGGCTATGCTCGACGGGATTATCCGCCATTTTGATTGCACTCTCATTATCACATAGAAGAGGAACTTTGGTTAATTTGTAACCATAGTCCCTAAGGGTTTGCCTCATCCGAAGTAGTTGCGCGCAACAATGGCCTGCGGCAATGTACTCGGCTTCGGCGGTAGAAAGAGCTACGGAATTTTGCTTCTTTGAAGCCCAAGACACCAAGGACCTTCCCAAGAACTGGCAAGTCCCCGATGTGCTCTTTCTATTGATTTTACACCCCGCCCAATCGACATCCGAATAACCAATTAAATCAAAAGTGGATCCCCTAGGATACCAAAGCCCAAACTTAGGAGTATAAACTAAATATCTCAAGATTCGTTTTACAGCCTTAAGGTGAGCTTCCTTAGAGTCGGCTTGGAATCTTGCACACATGCATACGGAAAGCATAATATCCGGTCAAGATGCACATAAATAGAGTAAAGATCCAATCATCGACCGGTATACCTTTTGATCTACGGATTTACCTCCCTCGTCGAGGTCGAGATGCCCATTGGTTCCCATGGGTGTCTTGATGGGTTTGGCGTCCTTCATCCCAAACTTGTTTAGAATGTCTTGAGTATACTTCGTTTGGCTGATGAAGGTGCCCTCTTGGAGTTGCTTCACTTGAAATCCTAAGAAGTACTTCAACTCCCCCATCATAGACATCTCGAATTTCTGTGTCATGATCCTACTAAACTCTTCACATGTAGATTCGTTAGTAGACCCAAATATAATATCATCAACATAAATTTGGCATGCAAACAAATCATTTTCAAGTGTTTTGGTAAAGAGTGTAGGATCGGCCTTTCCAACTTTGAATCCATTTGAAATAAGGAAATCTCTAAGGCATTCATACCATGCTCTTGGGGCTTGCTTGAGCCCATAAAGCGCCTTAGAGAGCTTATAAACATGGTTAGGGTACTCACTGTCTTCAAAGCCGGGAGGTTGCTCAACATAGACCTCTTCCTTGATTGGTCCATTGAGGAAGGCACTCTTCACGTCCATTTGATAAAGCTTGAAGCCATGGTAAGTAGCATAGGCCAATAATATACGAATTGACTCAAGCCTAGCTACGGGTGCATAAGTTTCACCGAAATCCAAACCTTTGACTTGGGAGTATCCTTTGGCCACAAGTCGGGCTTTGTTCCTTGTCACCACACCATGCTCGTCTTGCTTGTTGCGGAAGACCCATTTGGTTCCTACAACATTTTAATTAGGACGTGGAACTAAATGCCATACCTCATTCCTGGTGAAGTTGTTGAGCTCCTCTTGCATCGCCACCACCCAATCCGAATCTTCACTACAACATATGTGACCTTCTATGACATTCTCATTATGTCACAGATAGTTGTTTTTTTGTCATAGTCTTTATTGTCGTGACGACACCATGACGAAAATGTCATTGTCATAGAAGGTGCATAGTAAACAGAGTTTTGTGACGAACTGCAAAAAAGCGTCACAAAAGTAATGACGAAAATATATTCGTCATAAAATCTATGACACTCTAGATCGTCATAAATGTGGTCAAAAAATGTCGTAGATTGTTGCATTGGACTAGTGCCACGTGTCCTTTTAGTGACGCATATGTTCGTCGTTAGAAATAGGATGACTTGGCAGCTGACGTGGCGAAAAAAATTATGACGATTAATTTCGTCACAAAAGGGATGAGGTGGCAGGTCATGGTTGCTGACGTGTCAAACAAATTGAGACGGATATTTTTGTCATAAATCAGACGTCCTGGCAACTGTTTATGACATTTTTAATCCATCATCAATTAATAAAATCAGTATATAATTGAATTCAATCCAAACCGTGCATACAATTTCATCAAACAACATGAACACACACAACTTTTCTATAACTTAAATGCAAAAGTAGGACATGTTCAACCGCCACAAGCTGCACACAGCTACTATAGTATCAATATGATCAGACTAAATAGACAACTAATAAAAAAGTAGTCCAGTGTTGTTGGATGTAACATTGGCATGGTCGACTATAGCAACAATCTTAAGGAGGAGACATGCCTCGATTGGTGCTTAGTATCTGACGAAGAAGGCTATTATTTTCTGCTAGCGACTTCTTTAAATTCTCGATCTCAATTGTTTGATTAGCAATAGTGGTCATAAATTCTTGTGATGTAGCCTTTAAGGATTCCATTTCTTGCCTAAGTCCATCTTTTTCTTGTCTCTTGGTCTCCAATTGAGATTGAAGCTCGTGCACCTTTGCTGAAATAGAGCTTGTCTTGGAGGCAGGCTGAAGGCCAACATTGTGAAGGAATTTACTTGAGCTGGGCAAGACATGAGAAACAACTTGGGTAGAAGACATCACAAGTTGTCTAACTTCAACTGATGCTGCCACCATTGCTTCCATATCATCCTAGCATTAAGATTAAAACTCAGCATAGTGTAACATAAGTTGGAAAGTGAACGCAAAAAGGTAAATAGATACTTACAATAGCTTTCTGAACAATTTTACTAAATCATTTCTTCTTGCCGCAATACATCTCCTTGAAAAGATTTATTGCACTTGGTTGGGTATCTTTATATTTTTCTTGTCGCTAAAAAGATATCAAATGTATTTAGTGAGCAAGTAGAACCAAACGTAGGTTACAGGTTGGTTAGAATGAATTGGAAGAGCTTATATGACAAGTAAAGGACTAAATAAATATCATGTGGTATTTTCGAGATGCTAACTAATGATCACCATTTCAATTTTAAATGTAGTTTGAACCTATAGAGTTCAAAACTCTATCTTCGAATTTACAGTAAAAAAACTTAAAAATATTAGAGATGTTAAACTATCTACCTTGGTAGTACTACTCATTCAAACAATAATAAAGTATGCATATAGGCAAAGTTCACTAGACATCACATGAATAGTTTCTTACCACTACATAAGATTTTGCAATGTATGACTGAAATCCCGTGCACTGTGGAAATTGTACTTTCTCATGATTAAGTTTGTTCTAGACAAAATTGATTTGTATAAAAATTAAGTCTGTAAGATAGAGCAATAGAGACAATATATATGTAAATAAGTACAACATGTACAATTAAGAGTATATATGCATAGTCAGTAGGAGTGGCTTCTGTATATTGATGAAAAGTTTTCATAAATGATAAATATTGATCACTTGCTATTATAAAAGAAGCAAATAAATGTAATGCAAGAACTATATTTGGCACTAGATAAGTTATTAGGAAAACCATGGTACAGAACAGCTCACTGCAATTAAACCCCTATTTTTAGTTTGCTAATAATGCTCTCCGTAAATAAACTTAAGAATATTTTTCCATATTCGCCATATCAAGGTAATCAAAGAATAAGAATTGAATGCACAAAACAGAGAGCTGATGAGTCTAGACGGAGGCATTAAGCCATATACAAAGATAAAATGGGTGCTAAGAACATTTATGTTGTGTAACAAATCAAGGAAGCAAATGCAACATCTCAACTCAGATATAGCATTGTAGGTGTTGCACCACTCCGCGACCAATATAGCTATAAAACACAATTAGTGTAATTCAATAATTACCACTACTGATACTATCGATGGTGAAACATCCAAACAATTCCCCACAGCTGAAAAATGGAAGCAGTGGTGGTCGCCATTGGGGTCTATGGAAGGTAGATGATCGGGGTTGGGGGGAGTCTGGTGTTGGGTCGACACCTGACAATGCACGCAATCACCAAATTCTTCCACCGTTTCTCATGTCAAATAGAAACTGCTCGCTTCAATCTTGCCACTCGGGACAGATTTCCACAACCCTAAATAAAATCAGTGTATAGATCCTAAGAGAAAAGAGTGCATCGTTCAAAATTACCTGGGGATTTAGTATGCATCGTGACCCCTTCTTTCCCGGAGGCATCTTGATCTTGGGATGGAGAAGCTTAGGGAAAGCCCTAGGCTGCCGCCAGTAGGGACGGGGAAGGTAGCGAGAGGTTTAGAGAGGTGCTGCCTGGGAGCAGATTGATTCTTTTTATTAGACGGTGGTGGGCGTGGGACCCATGTGGTTGTGACTGGACGTGATGTAGAGGGCTAGTTTCTTATTTGGCACCAACGGCGTGCTGGCAGCTTTGACTTGTATTAGTAGTGTCGTGGTTCAACCCAACACGATTTAATGTGGGTCAGTATCGGTTCGGCTTGAGAACGGTGTCATTTCTAGGACGTCTTCTTAGACTGGCACAATTATATTTTTTAATATCGAATTATTAGTATATAATATCTATCCGTCATATAACACAAGCCAAGCGATGTTTTGGTGCACTGGTTCTATTTTTAATTTTCAAGTTATTAGTATATATCTGTATTTACAATTTTCATCCATCACATAACACATAACACATGGTGATATCGTACTTTAATATAGTAGTGAAGTAAAGTGATATGTTCAAAGAAGATTTCCTGGATTCTAACTCGTGAGGCAGCAAACAATGTTCGTTCTGAATTATTCCAACTTTATTTGAGAGTCAAAATATTTTAAGTTTTTTAAATTTGTTTGATTTTTTAACCGACAATTTCCCACATTTTTTATACAAATGGCTTTCCAAAGTTATGGGTTCAGTCATTCACATGTTCCCTATTCCATTCAGTTTTTAGCTTCAGAAGTAAGCAAGGTTGAGGTTCAGTCATGCACGGTTTATCTTGTAACAAAACCTATGATTGATTAAAAAATTGTTTCCCACAATATTTAAAATGATGTCAATAGCAATCGTTACAGGTAGAATAGCTCCCTTCCATTGCTGTTTGGGTGAGCTTTGTTTAATCTCTGACAGAACATTTTGTTTTCGTTGCTAGTAGTTCAGCATGAATGCATGGCCATGTAACAAAAGGAGACCAAAGAGTACATAAAATATATCTCAGCATACTAACAGGTCTCAATGCTAGATGTGCCTGCCATTCCCTGATGTTACCAAAAACCTGCAATAGCTCGCATTGCTAGCTTAAAATCACCAACAAGGACTCTATTTTCTATCTGTTCAGGGTTTGCTTCTTTGTTAACCCACTTTTCTTGTATAGAAAGCAACATGTCTCATTGCTAGCTGAAAAATCACCAACGGACCAATTCTCATTGCTATATGTCTCAATTTTTTTTAGCAAGGCCAATCACCAACAGGTCTCATTGCTAGATGTCCACTTCGATGTCAGGTATATCCTACGAGAAATGGCAAACTTCATTCAGTGGTGTAGTTGCATTTTCTTAACACTTTCAGCTAAACAAAAACGGTATGACATTTTAGAACACATTTCTGTGCAACTCAGATTTCAGAAAATTCAGTTTTGGAGAATCCAGTCTGTTAGTTTGTCAGTTTTGAAAAATTCAGTCTGACTGTGTAACAAAATTCAGCCTGTCAGGCGTCGTGTTGAAAAATTAAGTCTGCCAGTTTTGGGAAAAAAATTCATGTTTCAGAGAAAAAAACAGGTTTTGGAGACTAAAACCTAACAGCAGCTTACACATTCAGACTAACACTTTCAGCTAAAACATTCAGACTAAAACCTGACAGCAGCTTACACGTTCAGGTAACAAGGCGAAACAAAGTTTAGGTAATAAGCTTACACATTCACCACCATATTCCATTCTGCACTACCATGACAGCAGCAGTGTTTAGCTAGTATTGGAATGAGAAAAAACAGACTACTTCCTGTGCGCCACCAAAACTGAAACCAATAGCATATTCAGATTGGCTGAGACAGATTCAGATTGGCTAAACATGTTCATATTAGCTGAACATTGACTACTAGTGAATATACACATATACATTGCTCATTTGCAACACAGATTCAAATATACTAATATTCTGCATGAGCAGCCAGGCACCATTTGCCAGTGTTTTGCAATTTAAAAAGATGACATGTTTTGTTAATAAAAGAGAAACCGTCACTGTCAAAGAACATTTACCTCTATGGCACAATTGTGGTAGAGCTTTCATTTGATCATCAGGTCTTGGATCAAAATTTGGTGGTGACAAATATTTTACAATCTAATTTTACTACCACGAAGAAGTAAGCATTTTATGACCTTCAACAAAACGGCATGGTATGATTTCAGAAAAGGATATATAGCATTTAAAAAAACTATATTAAATATTTATGACGAATTTGTATTGTCGTGCAATGTCATCACGTATGATGTAGAGAAATTATGACGATTCGCTCATATGACACAACCATATTGTCATAACACATCGTCATAAACATGATGACACACAAAGTTATGACGTTTTTTATGATGGGTCTAAATTTTTCGTCACTAAATGGGTTTGGTTCATAGAAATCGTCATAAACATGATCTTCTAGTGACGAACTTTACTATTGTCATTGAGTATTTGTCATAAAAGGCCATATTTGTTGTAGTGCTTATAGTGCTTCCTCTACCCTGTGTGGATCGATAGATGAAACAAAAGAGTAATGCTCACAAAAATGTGCAACATGAGATCTAGTGGTTACCCCCTTATGAATGTCGCCGAGGATGGTGTCGACGGGGTGATCTCGTTGGATTGCTTGGTGGACTCTTGGGTGTGGCGGCCTTTGTTCTTCATCCTCCTTGTCTTGATCGTTTGCATCTCCCCCTTGATCATTGCCGTCATCTTGAAGTGGCTCATTTGCTTGATCTTCTCCTTCATCAACTTGAGCCTCATCTTCATTTTGAGTTGGTGAAGATGCTTGCGTGGAGGAGGATGGTTGATCTTGTGCATTTGGAGGCTCTTCGGATTCCTTAGGACACACATCCCCAATGGACATGTTCCTTAGCGTGATGCACGGAGCCTCTTCATCACCTATCTCATCAAGATCAACTTGCTCTACTTGAGAGCCATTAGTCTCATCAAACACAACGTCACAAGAAACTTCAACTTGTCCAGTGGACTTGTTAAAGACTCTAATTGCCCTTGTGTTTGAATCATATCCTAGTAAAAAGCCTTCTACAGTCCTAGGAGCAAATTTAGATTTTCTACCTCTTTTGATAAGAATAAAGCATTTGCTACCAAAGACTCTAAAATATGAAATATTGGGCTTTTTACCGGTTAGGAGTTCATATGATGTCTTCTTGAGGATTCAGTGTAGATATAACCGGTTGATGGCGTAGCAAGCGGTGTTGACCGCCTCAGCCCAAAACCGATCCGAAGTCTTGTACTCATCAAGCATGGTTCTTGCCATGTCTAATAGAGTTCTATTCTTCCTCTCCACTACACCATTTTGTTGTGGGGTGTAGGGAGAAGAGAACTCATGCTTGATGCCCTCCTCCTCAAGGAAGCCTTCAATTTGTGAGTTCTTGAACTCCGTCCCGTTGTCTCTTCTAATTTTCTTGATCCTTAAGCCGAACTCATTTTGAGCCCGTCTCAAGAATCCCTTTAAGGTCTCTTGGGTATGAGATTTTTCCTGCAAAAAGAACACCCAAGTGAAGCGAGAATAATCATCCACAATAACTAGACAGTACTTACTCCCGCCGATGCTTATGTAAGCTATCGGGCCGAATAGGTCCATGTGTAGGAGCTCCAGTGGCCTGTCGGTCGTCATTATGTTCTTGTGTGGATGGTGAGCACCAACTTGCTTCCCTCCTTGGCAAGCGCTACAAATCCTGTCTTTCTCAAAATGAACATTTGTTAATCCTAAAATGTGCTCTCCCTTTAGAAGCTTGTGAAGATTCTTCATCCCAACATGGGCTAGTCGGCGGTGCCAGAGCCAACCCATGTTAGTCTTAGCAATTAAGCAAGTGTCGAGTTCAGCTCTATCAAAATCTACCAAGTATAGCTGACCCTCTAACACTCCCTTAAATGCTATTGAATCATCACTTCTTCTAAAGACAGTGACACCTACATCAGTAAAAAGACAGTTGTAGCCCATTTGACATAATTGAGAAACAGAAAGCAAATTGTAATCTAATGAGTCTACAAGAAAAACATTGGAAATAGAATGGTCAGGAGATATAGCAATTTTACCCAATCCTTTGACCAAACCTTGATTTCCATCCCCGAATGTGATAGCTCGTTGGGGATCTTGGTTTTTCTCATAGGAGGAGAACATTTTCTTCTCCCCTGTCATGTGGTTTGTGCACCCGCTGTCGATGATCCAACTTGAGCCCCCGGATGCATAAACCTACAAAACAAGTTTAGTTCTTCACTTTAGGTACCCAAATGGTTTTGGGTCCTTTGGCATTAGATACAAGAACTTTGGGTACCCAAACACAAGTCTTTGACCTCTTGTGCTTGCCCCCAACATACTTGGCAACTACCTTGCCAGATTTGTTAGTTAAAACATAAGATGCATCAAAAGTTTTAAATGAAATGTCATGATCATTTGATGCACTAGGAGTTTTCTTCTTAGGCAACTTAGCACGGGTTGGTTGCCTAGAACTAGATGTCTCACCCTTATACATAAAAGCATGGTTAGGGCCAGAGTGAGACTTCCTAGAATGAATTCTCCTAATTTTGTCCTCGAGATAACCGGCAGGGTACAAAATGTAACCCTTGCTATCCTGAGGCATGGGAGCCTTGCCCTTAACAAAGTTGGACAATTTCTTAGGAGGGGCATTAAGTTTGACATTGCCTCCCTGTTGGAAGCCAATGCCATCCTTAATGCCAGGGCGTCTCCCTCTATAGAGCATGCTTCTAGCAAATTTAAATTTTTCATTTTCTAAGTCATGCTCGGCAATCTTAGCATCTAGTTTGTTGGGGACTTGTTCTCAAATGCTATGAATTAAGAACAAGGCAACATAAAATGTTAAATATTAATGTCCTTCGTCCGCTGAAACATTATTTCCCCAAGGATTTAATGAACTTCGGACGAAGGTTATAATGACACAATTACGAAGGTTATATCTTCGTAATTGAACTCTTAAAGATAATGTAAAATAACACGAGTCATAAAGCATTAAAGACAAGTAAATTAGAGTTGAACAACATCATCTACATATTCAAATATAATGTTTAGGTACATTTATACCTCTGCCTTGGCAAGGAATAATTTCCGAGTGATGTAATCACAATTACAAGAATGCGTGAACAGTAAGGGAATACTGTTCACTATTTATAGGCACAGGACATAGCCCGTGAGCAATTACAATCATACCCCTCATAAAAGTTTACAACAACGACTCAAACTCTTATGGACTAAAAGGACATTCTATCTTTAAGTCGGTTTGTAATTCCGAAGCTTCATGAACGGCACCCTTCGGCATCACGTACAGACAGCTTCAGCCGAAGCTGTTTCTTCCTGCAGGACCTTCGGCGACAAAGCATGGTCCCAACAGTAGCCCCTTCGCGGTGCTAGATCGTTTTTCGTAACGAGCTTGATCCGTGAAAAAAGTCTCTTAGGCTTCAGGAAGCCGAAGGTCCGAAAAACACCTTCCCTGAGCTCGTTGTCGAGAAACGATACAGTTTCCGAGCGTGTAGCGGTCCCACCATGCAGGTTCACTATTTTGGTCTTTGCGGCCCACCACGCAGCGGGTGCGAGCAGCCGTTTGCCTGGTGTAAAAATCCTGACGATTCACCTTCTTACCTGCAGCACTATATAAACAGACAGGTAGGTGTGAAGTTACCACAGCATTCATTGCTATTGCACTGTTTTGCTGCCAAAAATTTTAACCATAGCCGAAGCTCGACTCTCGCATTCAGACGAAGCTCCAGTTTGGTGCCTACTTCGTCAGAAGAAAAGCTTCAGGAGAAAAGGTTATTTAATTCCCGAGAAATCTTTCAAGAAATTCAAAATTAAATGGCCAGAGTGCGCTCTACTGCTAGAGTTGAGCGTGAGGGAGACGAAGCCGAAGTTGCGGAGACTGTTCCTATCTCCGAAGCAATGCAGCGATCCGGATTGGTGACCTCGGAAAGAATCCTCACTGCCGAAACAGAACAAGCTGCTACCGAAACAGAACAAGCTGCTGCCGAAACAGAACAAGGAGATATTGAGGAAGCTGATTCTGACGATGATTACCATATCGCAGTACCGAGCAAGCCTAGCCATTTGGACTTCGGAAAGTCGACTATCTCCAAGGCTGATTTCTCCAAAATGGTGAAGTCGGGCTATTTCAGTGAAAATGAGAAGAAGCTGCTTCGCTTCGGGGGAGAGGAAACTACCCCGAAGCCAGAAAAGGATGAAATAGTTATTTTCAATAGTTTTCTAAAAGCTGGGTTGAGATTTCCTTTGAATAGAATGATTTCTGATGTGCTGCAAAAGTTTGGGATCTATTTTCACCAACTGACTCCTAACGCCATTGTCAGACTTAGCGTTTATATCTGGGCTCTCCGAAGCCAGGCGGTGGAGCCGTTTGCCGACAGCTTCTGTCGAGTACATGAGCTGCATTACCAGACTAAGGCCAGAAAGGATGGGTTGCATGAAAATTTTGGTTGTTAAAATTTTGCCTATCAGAAAACCACAAAATTTCCTGTGATTAGCTACCGAAGCAAATGGCCGGCAGGCTGGAAGTCAGAATGGTTTTATGTCAAAGTTGACGATGACAAAGAGAAGCTAGTACAGAGCCCTCTTGAACTGATCTTCGGAGAAACAAGACCCCGATGCAAAATGACAGCAGAAGGTCCAACTTGGACCGCACTGGCTGAATTCAAAATTATTGCAGAACACATTGGCACTAGAGATTTAGTGCAGGAATTTTTGGCCTTCAGAGTATTTCCGACTATGAAGGAGTGGACTATGCCGAAGCTTAAAGGAGAAAAGAAAGAGGGGGAGCTTGTCCGACTACCCTATTATTATAAGTTTAAGAAATATTTTAAAGCACCCTGCCAAGAATGGCTCGATACAATCGAAGTAATGAGTAATGAAATCCTTGGAAATTATTCCAAAAAAGAGGACCAGCTGATGACAGCAGCCTTCGGCACTCGGCCGAAGCGAAGGCTGAACAGGGTGCTTGATGCTATAGGATTTGAATATGCTGATTATGGTCGACTGGGCGGAGATGCTGGAGGCCCGAAGCGAAAAAGAACTGCCAGCGCTGCTGACGAAGAGGTCGCCAAGGTAGCCAAAAAGAAAAGGGGAGATTCTGAAAAACTTAGCCCTGAAGAGTTGAACCCTGAGCCGAAGGTGGCCACTGCAAGAAAGAGGAAAACTGCATCTCCAGAACCAAAAACGTTGGTTCAAGAAGAAGATACTCCTGCAACGCCTTCTGCTGTTGAAGTAGAAGAGATTATGAAGGTAATGACTGAACCCTTGCCTGTCAAGCTAAGTCCGCTGGCGCTGGAACTGACGAAGTTTTTTCAGAAGGACAAGGCAGCTTCGGCAGAAGAAGGTCCTGCACTGCCGAAAAAACGAAGGATTATTCAAATAGCAGATGTAATTCATGGGACACCGTCACCGACACCGGCATCAAGAATTGCTATTGACCAGACTGCCGAAACCGCCGAAGCTAAAGGCGCCGCAGCCGAAGCCACCAGAGCGAAAACCTTCGAAGCTGAAACTGGCGCAGCCGAAGCTGCCGGGGTTGAAACCGGGGCCACAGAAGATCCGAATCTGGAAGAGACACTTGAAGTTATTGATAACATACTCCTAAAAATGACTGAGGAAGAATCTGTTGTGGCCGCAGCGAGCACAGCTACTGAAAAGGGGAAAAACAAACTGAAGACATTTTGGAGGAAGAAGATTTTGAATTTCAAGATTTACTTGGGCAAGAACTGACAGACGCTGAAAAAGCAGAGCTTAAAAAATGTGCCATAGCCTGCGGGTATAAGCCAGGGGCTACACTGTTCGGTGGGGTTAACGAAGGAAAGCTGAGGTGCCTTCGAAACCGCAACGAAGCTAAAATTGTTAGAACTCTCTGTAAAAACATTGGCCTGCCGAAGCTAGAAGCGGACCTCTGCCGTTACCAACGACACCATATCGCCGGAAGCTTGCTTTATGCTAACTTCAAGGTAACAAATATTTTTGTTATTTTATTATTATTATTATCTTTTAGGTCATTTTCTAACGAAGATCGTTTCGACAGAGCATATTATTAAGTAAGGTTCTAAAAATGCAACAAGATCTCGAAGAAGAGAAGAACAAAGTCGTCATCCAAAATTTGGCTGAAAAAGTTGAAAATTACGAAGCTGATCTGAAAAAGAAGGATTTCACCATCCAAGATCTTGAAATGATGGTTAAAGAGCACGAGGGTGCATTAGAAAAGAAAGATTTTGTTATTCAGACTATGGAGGGTTCTTTGGCTGAAGTCCAAACTGAGAATAACAGCTTAAAGAATGAATTGCTCCGACAGTCAGAAAAATTTGAGCAAGAGAAGAAATATCTTGAAGCAAGCCTGAAAACTGAGGTGGATAAAAATTCAAATTTGCAGAAATCCTTTAAAGAACTTCAAGAGAAATGCCTAAGCTTCGGCAGCCGATGCGTGCAGCGGCTGAAGGATGTGTTTCATTCTGTCGGAGCCAGCTCTGAAAAATTTACACCTTCAGCTGAAAATCTGCCTAGCACATTAGAATATATTGAAGGTGAGGTTGATGCCCTTGACGAAGTTATTGGTGGGCATGCCGACTTCTACGCCCTGGTAGCTTCTCGGGGCACAGCCACCGCTTTTCTGAAGGCTGGCTGCACGCATGGAAATATTGTGAACAGACCAAACTTCAGCTTGTCAGCATCAGATCTGATAGATATCCCAAGCCTAGCCCGAAGCATTGGAAATAGATTCATGACCCAGATCTGGGTAAGTGGCGGGCGAAAAATGGCAGGTGACGAAGCTCGAAGTCATCTTAAGCCGGTAAGAAACTTATGTTTGTTACTTTTACCTTCTCCTTGAAATTTGCACTTTTCTTATTCTGCTGTTTGATATGCACAGGATGACAAAGCTGAAGTTTGACGAAGCTGAAGTTTGACGAAGCCTAGCCTGAAGCTTGATAGTTGCTGACAATATACTTTCCTGCAAAAATTCTGGAGAAACTCTTATAATATAGTTATGGAACAACTCATGTAAATTTGTACATACCTTGTAATATATTTTGTTTCTGCTATCTGTGTACAATCTGCTTTGCTGTGGACGAAACTTCTCTTTTGAGCCGAAGGCGAAAAACACCTTCCCTTCTTTTCGTACACAACGAAGCATAAAAAAATTTTTCTTCAAAGTTTTTCCTCATTGCTGAAGCACCTGTCTTTTTGTGTAGTATGATGATGATTCTATATATGTCTAAATGAATGTTTATTAATGCAAATGACATGATGAAATGTACTGTGCAAATGAATATCAAAACACATATTCAAAAAACCATAATCATAGCCCTTCAGCGTTGACTTTTCGCTGTAAGCCTCCCTTAGGAGCTTCTTCGCCTTTTACTTTCAGCGGAATCAGCGCTTATTTTTCGCTGTAAGCTCTGCATTCCCTTAGGAACGACTTTGGAGCTTCTCCCTGTTTCCTTTTCTTTTTTCCTTTGCATTTACATTTACATTTTTGGGGATATCACTCTCATAGGATTGAAATAAAGAAAATTACATGTTGTGGCCCCATTAAAAACTTTTCTCCCCCTTTGGAAAGGAAAAGGGTGCCACAAAAAAGAATATAAAAAATTACATCAAACTAAACATAATATCGCCGAAGCTCATCCGCATTCCATGATCTAGGAATGTCGTTGCCGTCCATATCCTTCAATCTGTAGGAACTGGGTCTTGACGAAGATACTACCAAAAAGGGGCCTTCCCACTTCAGCTGTAATTTGCCTACTGTCTCAGGGTTGGCTACTCTTCGAAGTACCAAATGTCCTGGTTCAATGTTCTTCAGCTTGACCTTTCTGTCACGCCATTTTATTGTTTCAGCTTGATATTTATTGATGTTTTCCACAGCTTGAAGTCTGATCCCTTCTATAGCATCTTTTTCTATAGAGCAATCAGCTTCGTCTTCGCCCTCTGCCGAAGCTACTGTTCTTATTGATCCTGCTTTAGCCTCCTCCGGGGTTATTGCTTCGTCACCGAACAATAGTTTAAAGGGTGTAAAGCCTGTTGACCTTGACATGGTTGTGTTATGGCTCCACACCACTTTGATTAACTCGTCTGGCCACTTTCCCCTGGGCTGATTGAAGATTGACTTCATTATTCCTGTCATTATGATCCCATTAGCTCTTTCGACAAGTCCATTTGACTCTGGATGTCGGACTGATGCAAAATGGATCTTCGTGCCAATTTGATCACAAAATTCTTTGAAGGCTTCAGAATCAAACTGTGTCCCATTGTCCACAGTAATAGCCTTTGGCACTCCGAAGCGACAAACAATGTTTTGCTAGAAAAACTTTTGAATAGTAAATGAAGTTATTGTGGCTAAGGGCTTTGCCTCAATCCACTTGGAAAAATATTCCACTGCCACTACTACATATCTTAGGTTCCCCTGTACTGGTGGTAATGGGCCTAGCAAATCAAGGCCCCACCTTTGCAACGGCCAAGTGGGTTGTATTAATTGAGTTAAAGACGAAGGTTGTTTTTGATCTCTTGCACATTTCTGACAACCTTCGCACTTTTGGACCAGATCCGCTGCATCCGAAGCTGCCTTTGGCCAATAAAATCCTTGGCGAAAAACTTTCCCAAGCAAGGGCCTAGATCCAATGTGAGATCCACACAGGCCTGCATGTATTTCCTTCATTAATTCTATACCTTCGGATCTGGATAAACACTTGAGCAATGGGGAACATACCCCATGCTTGTATAACTCCCCTTCTATTATGACATATGGTCGAGCTCTTGCTTCTATTCTCCTGTTATAAGCTTCGTCGTCTGAAAGAAAATTACCCTGAAGGAAAGAGATGATCTCAGTTCTCCAATCTTCGCTATACACAGGGGATATATTAAGGATTGCTCTTTCAAGAAGCTCGACCGAAGGTGCTTTTATTGTTTCGAAAAATACTTCCGAAGGTATAGGCAGCCCCTGGGCTGCTGACTTGGCCAATAGATCAGCATATTCATTTTCTCCACGAGGAATATTTTTGATAGAGAAACCTTCGAAGGAAGCCTCAATCCTTCGAACTGTATCTAGATATTTCTCAAGCTTCGGGTCTCTTGCTTTATAGCTCTTGTCAACATGACCAGAAATAACTTGGGAATCAGTTTTAAGAATGGCCCTTCTGATTCCCATTGCCTTTAACTTCCGAAGACCCAAGAGCAGAGCTTCGTACTCAGCAATATTATTTGTGCAACTGAAATTGAGTCTTGCCGCATAACAGGTTTTAACTTTAGAAGGTGAAACCAACACAGCAGCTGCTCCTGCTCCGAAGGTTCCCCAAGACCCATCGCAAAACACTGTCCATGCTTCGGCATCTTTATTCGTGTCTTCCTCCTGAGCCCCTGGCGTCCAGTCAACAATGAAGTCTGCCAACGCTTGAGACTGAATCGAAGATCTATGAACATAATCAATACAAAATTCATTGAGCTCTGCAGCCCATTTTCCAATCCTTCCAGTAGCTTCTCGATTTCTCATAATATCCTTCAAAGGTTGTGAAGAAGGAACAATTATGTTATAAGCTTGAAAATAATGCCGAAGCTTCCTGGAGGCCATCAAAACAGCATACAGTACTTTCTCCAATTCTGTATAATTTTTCTTTGATAAACTAAGAACTTCGGATACGAAATATATTGGAGCTTGTTTCTTGACTTGGCCTTCAAGCTTCTCCTGGACAAGTGCTGCACTTACCGCTGAGTGCGAAGCTGCCACATATAATAACAAAGGAGCCCCTGGCGTTGGTGGACTTAATGTTGTTAGATCTATCAAATATTGCTTCAGCTCTTCGAAGGCTTTCTGCTGGATTGGTCCCCATTGAAAGACTTCGGCTGACTTCAGCACTTCGAAGAATGGTAAGTTTCTCTCTGCTGATCTGGATATGAATCTGTTGAGAGATGCCAGCCTTCCTGTCAATCTTTGAGCCCCCTTTTTGTACTTGGTGGTTCCATTCGAAGTATAGCTTCGATTTTGCTTGGATTAGCCTCAATTCCCTTTGTTGAAACTAGGCAACCAAGAAATTTCCCCTTCTTTACTCCGAAGACACATTTTTCTGGATTCAGCTTCAAACCAGCCTGTCTAAAATTAGCGAAGGTCTCCTATAAATCAGCAATGTGGTTATCTTGCTTCGTGCTTTTTACAATGATATCATCAACATAAGTTAGTACATTCCTGTCTATCTGAGAATGGAGGACCTTCGCTGTCATTCTGCTGAAACTTCCTCCGGCGTTCTTAAGCCCCTCAGGCATCCGAAGGTAACAATATGTCCCACTAGGCGTTATGAAGCTGGTTTTCAGTTCATCCTCCTTCTTCATCCAGATTTGATGATAGCCTGAATAGCAATCCAGCAGACTCATAAGCTCTGATGAAGATGCTGCATCGACTAAGGAATCTATCCTTGGTAATGGAAACTCGTCCTTCGGACAGGCCTTATTGAGATTAGTAAAATCGATACACATTCTCCATTTACCATTGGCCTTCTTCACCATAACAGTGTTAGCCAACCATTCTGGGTATTTTACCTCCCTAATAACTCCGGCGCTAAGGAGTCTTTTCACTTCATTCCGAGCACCTTCGGCCTTGTCATCAGACATCTTCCGAAGCCTCTGCTTTCTGGGTCTGAAGGATGGATCAACATTGAGCGAGTGCTCAATGACATCCCTGTTTACTCCGCAAAGATCATTAGCTGACCAAGCAAAAACATCTTTGTTGTTGAACAAAAACCTTATCAAGGTTTTCTCCTGCTCTTCGGACAGTTGAGATCCCAGTAGCACCTTCTGTTCTGCTATATCCTCACATAAGAGCATGGGCTTCGGCTGATCAGCCGAAGCAGCCTTTTCCCTTCTGAACTTGTATTTCTCACAAGCTTCAGTTCCATCTATATTATGGATTGCTTTTGAGTCTGTCCAATTTCCTTCAGCCCTTCTGGCAGCTTCCTGACTTCCATGAATAGCAATGGGCCCTTGGTCCGAAGGTATCTTCATGCAAAGATAAGCTGGATGAAGAATTGCTTCGAAGGCATTGAGAGTACCACGACCAATGATTGCATTGTAAGGGTATTCCATGTCAACAATATCAAACACAATTTGTTCAGTTCTTGTGTTGTTGATAAATCCGAAGGTCACTGGCATTGAGATTTTGCCGAGTGCTACAATCTGCCTTCCTCCGAAGCCGCAAAGGGGATGTGTGGCATCAAGAATTTTATCTTCGGGCTCTTGCATCTGTCTGAAGGCCTTAGCAAATATGATGTCAGCTGCACTGCCTGTATCAACCAAAACATTGTGGACCAGAAATCCTTTGATAACACAAGAGATAACCATAGCATCGTTGTGTGGGTAATCCTTGAGTTGAAGATCCTCTTGGGAGAAGGTAATAGGAATGTGAGACCATCTTGACTTGATGAAGGGTCCTTGCACCCCGACATGTTGTACCCTTCTCTGTGCCTCCTTCTTCTGCTTCTTGTTGGCTGGCTCTGAGCATGAACCGCCTGTTATCGGGAGTACCAGCTTCGGAGCCGAAGCAGCTCCAGCTTGAAAGTTGAACGAAGCCATCAGCTCAAGAAAGTGGAAGTGAGTTCACCGGAGGTGGGCGCCAATGTTGGGGACTTGTTCTCAAATGCTCTGAATTAAGAACAAGGCAACATAAAATGTTAAATATTAATGTCCTTCGTCCGCTGAAACATTATTTCCCCAAGGATTTAATGAACTTCGGACGAAGGTTATAATGACACAATTACGAAGGTTATATCTTCGTAATTGAACTCTTAAAGATAATGTAAAATAACACGAGTCATAAAGCATTAAAGACAAGTAAATTAGAGTTGAACAACATCATCTACATATTCAAATATAATGTTTAGGTACATTTATACCTCTGCCTTGGCAAGGAATAATTTCCGAGTGATGTGATCACAATTACAAGAATGCGTGAACAGTAAGGGAATACTGTTCACTATTTATAGGCACAGGACACAGCCCGTGAGCAATTACAATCATACCCCTCATAAAAGTTTACAACAACGACTCAAACTCTTATGGACTAAAAGGACATTCTATCTTTAAGTCGGTTTGTAATTTCGAAGCTTCATGAACGGCACCCTTCGGCATCACGTACAGACAGCTTCAGCCGAAGCTATTTCTTCCTGCAGGACCTTCGGCGACGAAGCATGGTCCCAACATAGTTTTGCTATATGATAATTTTTTTGTTTAATTAAAGCCATGTGATCATGAATAGCATTAACATCAACATCTCTACATCTAATACAAATAGAAGTGTGCTCAACGGTAGATGTAGAGGATTTGCAAGATTTTAATTCTACAACCTTAGCATGCAATATATCATTTTTAGTTCTAAGGTCGGAAATAGTAGCATTGCAAACATCAAAATCCTTAGCCTTAGCAAGCAACTTTTCATTCTCAATCCTAAGGCTAGCAAGAGATATGTTCAATTCTTCAATCTTAGCAAGCAAATCATCATTATCATTCTTAAGATTGGGAATTGAAATATCACAAACATTTGAATCAACCTTAGCTAATAAATTAGCATTTTCATTTCTAAGGTTGTCGATTGTTTCATGGCAAGTGCTTAGCTCACTAGATAATTTTTCACATTTTTCAACTTCTAGAGCGTAAGCATTTTTAACTTTAACATGCTTTTTGTTTTCCTTGATTAGGAAGTCCTCTTGGGAGTCCAAGAGATCATCCTTCTTATGGATGGCACTAATTAATTCATTTAATTTCTCCTTTTGTTGCATGTTTAAGTTGGCAAAAAGAGTGCGCAAGTTATCTTCCTCATCACTAGCATTTTCATCACTAGAGGATTCATATCTAGTGGAGGATTTAGATTTAACCTTTTTCTTTTTGCCGTCCTTTGCCATGAGGCACTTGTGGCCGACGTTGGGGAAGAGAAGTCCCTTGGTGACGGCGATGTTGGCGGCGTCCTCGTCGGAGGAGGAGTCGCTAGAGCTTTCGTCGGAGTCCCACTCCCGACAAACATGGGCATCGCCGCCCTTCTTCTTGTAGTATCTCTTCTTCTCCTTTCTTCTCCCCTTCTTGTCGTCGCCCCTGTCACTGTCACTAGATATAGGACATTTTGCAATAAAATGACCGGGCTTACCACATTTGTAACATACTTTCTTGGAGCGAGGTTTGTAGTCTTTCCCCCTCCTTTGTTTGAGGATTTGGCGGAAGCTCTTGATGACGAGCGCCATTTCCTCATTGTCGATCTTGGAGGCGTCGATTGGTTGTCTACTTGGTGTAGACTCCTCCTTCTTCTCCTCCGTCGCCTTAAATGCAACCGGTTGAGCTTCGGACGTGGAGGGACCGTCAAGCTCGTTGATCTTCCGTGAGCCCTTAATCATAAATTCAAAGCTCACAAAATTCCCGATTACTTCCTCGGGAGTCATTAGTGTATATCTTGGATTGCCACGAATTAATTGTACTTGAGCAGGGTTAAGAAAAATAAGTGATCTTAAAATAACCTTAACCACCTTGTGGTCATCCCATTTCTTGCTCCCGAGGTTGCGCACTTGATTCACCAAGGTCTTGAGCCGGTTGTACATATCTTGTGGCTCCTCCCCTTGGCGAAGACGGAAGCGACCGAGCTCCCCCTCGATCGTCTCCCGCCTGGTGATCTTCGTAAGTTCATCACCCTCGTGCGCCGTCTTGAGCACGTCCCAAACTTCCTTGGCGCTTTTTAGTCCTTGCACCTTGTTGTACTCCTCCCTACTTAGAGAGGCGAGGAGTATGGTTGTGGTTTGGGAGTTGAAGTGCTCGATTTGGGCCACCTCGTCCTCATCATAATCCTCATCCCCTACTGATGGTACCTGTGCTCCAAACTCAACAACATTTCATATACTTTTGTGGAGTGAGGTTAGATGAAATTTCATTAAATCACTCCACCTAGCATAATCTTCACCGTCAAAGGTTGGCGGTTTGCCTAATGGAACGGAAAGTAATGGAGTATGTCTAGAAGTACGAGGATAATGTAAGGGGATCTTACTAAACTTCTTGCGCTCATGGCGCTTAGAAGTTATGGAGGGCGCGTCGGAGCCGGAGGTAGATGGCGATGAGGTGTCGGTCTCATAGTAGACCACCTTCCTCATCTTCTTTATCTTGTCGCCACTCCGATGCGACTTGTGGGAAGAAGTCTTCTTTTCCTTCTTTTTCTCCTTCTTCTTCTCCTTGTTGCGGGACTCTCCCGATAGAGCTTTCTCGTTGCTTGTAGTGGGCTTTTCGCCGGTCTCCATCTCCTTCTTGGCGTGATCTCCCGACATCACTTCGAGCGGTTAGGCTCTAATGAAGCACCGGGTTCTGATACCAATTGAAAGTCGCCTAGAGGGGGGGTGAATAGGGAGAAACTGAAATTCTCAAAAATAATCACAACTACAAGCCGGGTTAGCGTTAGAAATATAATCGAGTCCGCGAGAGAGGGTGCAAAACAAATCGCAAGCGAATAAGGAGTGTGACACGTGGATTTGTTTTACCGAGGTTCGGTTCTCGCAAACCTACTCCCCGTTGAGGTGGTCACAAAGACCGGGTCTCTTTCAACCCTTTCCCTCTCTCAAACGGTCCCTCGGACCGAGTGAGCTTTTCTTCTCAATCACTTGGAACACAAAGTTCCCACAAGGACCACCACAAGATTGGTGTCTCTTGCCTCAATTACAAGTGAATTTGATCGCAATGAAGAATCAAAGAAAGAAGAAAGCAATCCAAGCGCAAGAGCTTTGAAAGAACACAAGCAAATCTCTCTCACTAATCACTAGGGCGTTGTGTGGAGTTTGGAGAGGATTTGATCACTTGGGTGTGTCTATAATTGAATGCTAGAGCTCTTGTAAGTAGTTGAAGTGGGAAAACTTGGATGACTTGAATGTGGAGTGGTTGGGGGTATTTATAGCCCCAACCGCCAAACTAGCCGTTTAGTGGGGCTGTCTGTCGCATGGTGCACCGGACAGTGTCCGGTGCGCCAGCCACGTCACCAGGCCGTTGGGTTCCGACCGTTGGAGCTCTGACTGCTAGGCCCGCCTGGATGTCCGGTGGCACACCGGACATGCACTGTAGAGTGTCTGGTGCGCCACTTCGCGCGTGCCTGACTTCTGCGCGTTCTGGCGCGCATTTAATGCTTCTGCAGGTGACCGTTGGCGCGAAGTAGTCGTTGCCCTGCTGGCTCACCGGACAGTCCGGTGTACACCGGACACGTCCGGCGAATTATAGCGGAGCAAATTCCTGAAGCTGGCGAGTTCTAGAGTCGCTCTTCCCTGGGGCACCGGACACTGTCCGGTGTACACCAGACAGTCCGGTGAATTATAACGGAGCGCCTCTGGATTTTCCCGAAGGTGATGAGTTTGACTTGGAGTCCTCTGGTGCACCGGACACTGTCCGGTGGCACACCGGACAGTCCGGTGCGCCAGACCAGAGGTGCCTTCGGTTATCCCTTGCTCTCTTTGTTGAACCCAATTCTTGGTCTTTTTATTGGCTAAGTGTGAACCTTTGACACCTGTATAACTTATACACTAGAGCAAACTAGTTAGTCCATTTATTTGTGTTGGGCAATTCAACCACCAAAATCAATTAGGAACTAGGTGTAAGCCTAATTCCCTTTCAGCTACCAACCATATAAACAAGCTACCAAGAATAAGAAGACGCGTAGCTACAGTAACTTTGGGGGTGGAGGCCCGGAGAAATCAGGTTGAGCGTATGACAGCCTCTGGATCCAGTTACTGGCCTTCTTCTTGTTCTGATCATTGGATTCCAAGGCCTGGCAGATCGAGCTTGGGACCTTGTGGAGTGTTCTGTCTGTTTCAAGAACTGCCTTGAGATCTTTGAGGATTGAAACTATCTGCTGAAAGTCGGGCCTCTTTTCTGGTTGCCAGGACCAACACTGCTCAATCAAAAGCTTCAGCGCCGCAGGGCAGCTCAATTGAATGACCGGCCTCAAGTTCTGAAATGAGAGCACATGCTTGTAAGTAACTATCTATACTACTCCTTAAGATAGTAGTGTAGGCGTCCACATTCTATGGTGCATGGTTCTGCCACCGTCTCCTCCGAGATCCTCTCCACGACGCACGTTCGAGATCCTCTCCGCGACGCACGCCTCCCTCTCCTCCGTCCCCACCCTCCTCCCCATGCCATCGATGCCGCCATCATCGGATCCGCCCCAAGACGCCTCCGCCCCAGCCGCGCCCCCTTCCATCCTGTCCACGACGGACACCTCCCTCTCCTCCGCCCCACCCTTTTCCCCACGCCATCTGCACCGCCATCATCGGATCCGCCCCAACAACGGACGGAAGGCGCCGTGCATCTGGATCCACACCTTCACCACGCCCCGCCCGTACGGTCGTGCAAGCCCCCCCTCGAAATCTCGCCCGCACCGTGCCCCCAATCTCGCGATGCCCCCAACTGCCTCCCCCGCCGTGACAGCCACCTCGACGTCCTCACCATGGCTCATGAGGCCCCCGTCGATCCATCGTGTGTGTCCCCCCTTCCTCCCTGCACGATTCCGACAATCTAGATGCACAACGCCTTCCAAACATGATGCCTCCTTATCAGTAATGGTGAGGGCGAGCCTACACGTGTGGGGACGGTGGGAGGCGGTAACGCCTGTCGAGCGGCATTGACCCCGACCTAAAGTGCACCTGGCCATCTCACCGGAGCAGCCGAGCCCACCTCAGCTCGCTTTAGTGGCATACGAAGCCGGTCAGGCCATCCCGAAACCAAACCATGGCGGGACCAGTGCTCGGATAGGGTCCAACGGCGATGCAAGCAAGGAGTGGCGCGCGGCCGGCGCGGCAAAGATCGGCTCCTGCACGTGCAGCGCAGCCGCGCGAGAGTGAAGCAGGAAGGCCGCGATAGGCGGCGCAAGGAGGGTGCGACGGAGGCAAAGAGCAAGCACCTAGGGACTTCAAGTAAGTAGAAAACCAACACTGAATTTGTCGGTTCTCTGTTTTGTGATTGACCGATTGGTTTGTTGATCTCAGAAACAAAAAATTGTTTCACCGTCAAGCACCAATTTTTGGGTAGGTCAGTGTTTTGGGATGATTCTCCTATGCATCAATAGCAACCTTGTGCTTGGCAAAGTTATTTGCCCTAATAATGTTGTAGGTTTAGTGAAAAGAAATATACTGACATATCCACCGATCCATCGATGCCCAATGGAGATTGACCTCTATCAAGATTTAGTTACGTGTCTCAATAGGGCAATATTTCTGTGAGTTGTATACTGTGGATTCATCATCTGCATCATGAATTGATCGCACTATTTATGCCCTATTTTTCAAACCATGATTTCTGTAATTCTTTGCACCATGGTAGTTTTCTCAAATGATTTTATCTTTCACAACCCGGACTGAACTCACTGAAGCTGAAAGAAAGAGTACAAGTCTACTACTGTAGAAAGCAAGGAGGATGCCAACAGAAGCAGATTTCATATATGGATCGGGTATTGACCTTTTTGTGTTCTCCTCAACTCATCATTTAGCTACATATCTTATTAAATCTTAATCTTTGGTCATTAGCTACCATCTTGCACTACTTCAGTTCCTCGAGCCCCTGTGCATGGATATATCATTTAGTTGTGTCTAATAATATGTAATTAGTGGCAACATCTTTTTGTTATTTTGGTTTTATCAGCTTTTTATTGTTATAAGATCCCGATTGCAAACTGGTAGTTAGTACACCTTTAGGTTTTCCTTTGTCATATCAAGCTAATAATGTGTGAAGCAGGGTTCCCATTCTGATCTTTAGTTTTTTTGTGATTTTAATAGCAATAACCTTTTTCGCAAAAAAGTAACAAACTTTATGCAGTATGCGGTTCGTATAGTTCCTAGTATCCTTTTGGACTTAGATTTAGTTTGATATATGGTTATGTTTATTGACAAAATGCTTTTTAGCTTTGCAGATAAAATCTTGAGCAAAATGGGAGAAGGTTTGGGTTTTCTTCAATCTGTCATCTCGTGTTCTGCTAGGTATCTCCGTTATTATTCTAATGAAGAGGGCTACGATTTGGAATTTTGTAGGTACATTTGAGCGTGTTTTGGAATGCTGGGACCGTGAAACACGTGAATATGTTGCCATAAAATTTGTTCGCAGTATCCGCAAGTACTGTGATGCTGCAATGATTGAGATATATGTGCTCAATCGCCTTGCAGAAAATGAAAAATACAGATCTTTGTGAGTATCTCAGAGACCTAATTACTTAAAGTATAACTCTATTTTGTTTCTGACTTGACAGTTCCTCTTCAATTTGTCAGCTGTGTTCAAATTCAGATATGGTTTGACTATCGTAATCATATATGCATGGATGTGTTACTTTATGTTTGCTTGTGTTTAATATAGAAGGCTCCCTTGCCTTCGTTCGATCATGTGGTATTTGAAAGTGATGTCTCTATAAATGAAGTAAGGCAGGGCAATGCTTATGTTACTATTGTCAGTTATTAGCTTCTTAAACCATGCATCTGTCAATGTGTCCTGTTTCAATAGGGTCTTATTATAGGATGTGATGCCACTGAATTATGATGTTTGTTCTTTTGCTACCTTTGTTAAACAACATCAGATCATTCATATTGTATCCTTCCTCAGATTGCTTCTTTTGTTCTACTACAAATATGCTCCACATGGCAGGGAGAGGTATGCTCCTAAATTTCTTATTTTGTGCATTGTGAAATGATTGTTCTAACAACATCAAGTTTGTGTTCTTCATTTAATCTATCTCAGATTGCTCTGTGTTTTGTAGGTCTCGAGGTCAAGCCTAGACCCACTATCAAGTGTGTGCTTGGACATGACTTTATCCTGCACTTTCCAGTGTAAATCTCATTGTAATGTGTACTTACTTTTCTTGGTTGGATTTGCTCTATATACTTACTTGGATTTAATCCTGTAGGCTGCACTTGGGGAATCAAAGAAAAGTGAAAGTGCCATGTCAAAGTTGATGACCAGAAGCTTGCTATTGGAACCCTCTCTATTGAAAAATACCCTTAGATATAAATTGATTTGGTTTTCAATAAAGAGTGTGAGCTATCACACACATCGAAAACTACCAGTGTATTTTTCTTTGGTTACAAGGTTGTGCAACCAATCGAGGAAGATGAATATTCTTTTTAACATTGATTTTTTATTAGTTTTATTTCATGTAAGACTGATCTAAACTATTTCTTTGTGGAGTATTTTGTTTCCTTGACCTCATTTTTGCTTCTTGCCTCTTACATAATCGATCTTGATTCTGAAGATGAAGAGAAGGAGCTAAACATTCCAGTAATCAAGGAAAATGGTATATATATCTTCTCTTTTTTTCCTGGTGGGTTTTTTCTGGCATTGTTGGGGTTGTTTGAATTATGGATTGTTTGGATCATGAATATATCTAATTAGGCAAAGGTGATGGGATGGAGGACCAGAGAAGTGAAGAGAAGGCAGTTGCTGCAGCTTCAAAATCAAGTCTTGGGCTTGAAAAAAAACAAGGATGAGTATGAGTCTAATGATTCTGATGAGGGAGAGTGATTATCTCCTGAAGAAGGCAATGTTGTGATTTGAAGGGTATGGTGCAGAAAAGTTTTGTGTGCATGTCATGACAGTTTCATACAACGCACGTGCGAACGCACCGAGAGCCTACCACCTCCCGTGCTCACCATTGTCGTGTTTGATACCTGACTGCTACTGCTGTTACTTCGAATCTCCGGGGTGCTCATGGAGTCATGGTGCATATGCTCATGTTTGCAGGGTGTCAGTTTTTTTCATCGTCTACTTCTAGAGATAACAACTTTAGCATGTTGGTTAAAGATTCTCGGTGTGCTAAGCTTTTCTTTTTTGTTTCATTAGAAACTCAACTATATAGATGGTGCCCTACTTTACATTTTGCAAACACAAAATGCTCCAAAATAAATGGAAGCTTATGTTTTCATTTCATTTGTTAAACTTACATATTCTTCATCTGTCATGTACTTCATCCGTGTGCTTGGAATTTTAGCCCCTTCTTTTGCTTCTAACTAACATAGATGCTTTTGTGTTACATGTATTTGGTTACCGAATTAGGACCATGTTTTCTCTTTGGATATTTCAGAACTAAAATCTCCAAAAGATTCCCTTATGTAAACACTTGAGTAGGGGAAGCAACCATGTTGTGCTGCGATAAGAGCGTAGCTGATATGTGATGTGTAATTTGCATCCTTTTAATGTCATGTAATAGTAAGAGCCCATATGTATGACCCATAGTTCTTTTTTCTTTGCCTAAGCTAGGTTCCAAGTGAAGACATACCACACAAGCTTATCAATATCGATTAAAAAGATTAGATTAGTGTAAACATATTTACTTATCACTAAAAATTGTATATTGACTTTTTAGAAATAATCTGTGCGTATTGATAATGTTTGCTCGGCATCAGTTCAATCTATTTGGTTCGACGTATTTATAATATTATTACATATTTATATTGTCAATATAATATTAGTACTACGATGATATTTCCTCATAATGGATTTTACATATCATATTAATATTTGTTGTTTCATATCTATTGTTAATTCATACTATTTTCAGACATGAATTTGGTACAATATGGAAGAAATTGGTTAGTGCTTTACTGTATGGAGTATGGTTTTCTACAATATACTTATGCATGTGACTACAACATTGATTGTTGTCTACTGTGCAAATATAGAATTGTTCAGACATTCTTGTACCTATATCTAATTGTTGTTTGAAAGGCATGACCTTAGTGGTTTTTCCCAAATAAATTTTATTTCATTAGTGCTTTGTCATTATTAACAGCCTGTAGGAGAAGGTGAAACTGGAGAATGAGCAAATGTGGCTGTTCATGGACGACAACATCAAGAAACCTGCAACATGCAACCTGATTTTAAGAAATCTGCCACCTGCAACATGACTGGACAGTGGTATCTCTGAGATATAATGTGGACAACGACAAAGAATACTATGCATACACAACAGAAGAGTCCTGCAACCTGATTTTAAGTCCATTTGTAGCAAACAATCTTGGAAGATGATGTGCAGTTTTATTTTTATGTCAGTTTTACTGATGCAGTTAGTTCCTAAGCAGATCCATGGCAACTTGTTTCACGCTGATGCTTGAGAAGTTGAGAGGGATGGAAATGACACTCACAATAAAACTTTGATTTGCTTTCTTGTGATCGTCGATCATAATAAACGCAATGGCACAATATACCGTGTAATTGTCCTTTCCTGGTAGAACATGAAAAGTTGAACTTCCTCTTGTGATATATAAAGCCTCTGTACCCTACATAATATTTAACATCTTACGGAAATTTATTTGTGCTGCCCCATGGAATAGTATAGCTCTTGTCAACTGGATGATGGACCCAGTTGCACATTTAAGCATTTTATAGTGTAGTGATTTGTCGTTCCATATCTATGCTTCATATAAATTAGCAGAAAGGGTAAACTCGTTGACTGGTACTCTTTTCTTCTTCCTTCTTGAAAACATTGGACATGAAGCTTTTTTTTCTTAGTTCTTACCGATCATCGGAACTCCAAACTATACATAAACAGGCCAGGCCGGAGACGAACCCCACATTATCTATTTACAAAATAAATCGAAGTAGCACACACACCTTATTAACAACGGCGAAAGCTGCCTGAAGCGGAGTCATATCTTCATAAGGGAGTGAACCGGTGACCAGGGTCGTTCCTGACTTTTCGGGGGGGGGGGGGGCAGTGCGAAATCCGATATAGAGGCCTCATCCACACACAAATATATATAATTATACATGTAGTATCGAATATTTGACATATAAAAATTATTATGCACTATTTTAAAGTTTATAAGATAACAAATGTAAAATATAGCCGAAAACACTTACTTGTTAATTGATATCATTAAAAATATCTTCTAACATTTTGTGATACAAAGTCATCACTTATATTATTGAGATCAACTCATCCAACAACTTTTTTATATATAGAATCGGCAAGCCATTTAACCTCTATTGAGTTATTGTTGACCATAAATAGTTGACAAAAATATTTCAATTTTAAAAAGCTTCTCTTTGTCGATGCAACCATCATGTGTATAGTAAATAATACTCTCTCTATATCAAAATAGAATTTGTTTTGCTTCTTTAGTGGATTCATCATTATATAGTTGAATATAAACATAAAAATAAAGAGATAAAACAAATACTATTTTAAAACGGATGGAGTATTCGATAAGTAATTGAGACATTAGTTTAACAATCTAAACGAAATTGGTCGATAGCGTATCGCTCTTTGTGTATTTGTGTTTAGAAAAGATATGTTTAACAGGAAAAAGTGCTAGTGTCCAGTGGCTAAGAGGCCCTCTGTTTTTGGGGGCCCGGTGCGGCCGCACCCCCTCCGGTACGGCTGTGCCGGTGACCAATTCCCACAAGAGAAGCCCAAAGCTTGTGCTTGTACATCTCTGGTGCCATCCATCTATAAGTACCTGGATCGTTCTGTTGTTCTCCACACTTGTGTCCTCGTTCTTGGCCCTGTATTTTCCAAAAGGTCACCCATGCAACTTGCATAGGACTTGTTTCGCCGATCATCGAGTGAAGCGTCCCCAATCCTCTGGGACTCAAATGTGATACAATTACTAGTCCTAGGAGGCTAGTAAACACATTTATACATCAGATGATTCCAGATCTGCTTAAACGAGACAAACCTATAAAGGTGGTGATCAACTTTAAGAGTTGGTCCACAACTCGGGACATATCATCAGAGTGGGGCTGAAGCAGCCCGATATACGCAGCGAAGCAAATCAGCGGTCCAACAGCCACAGGCAAGGTTGGGAACAGTCATAACTCTTACCCGATCTCCTTTTTCTGAAAAACAACAAATAAGCAAGGGTGAGTACAAACATACTCAGCAACCCACCTTCACCCACGGAATGGGGAAATCAGATATAATGCATGGAATATGTGGAGCTTAGGATATTTTGCAGAAACAACAATATTTTATGCAGGGTTGTTTTGTAAAACATTTTGTATTTCGCAAAACGCATCCTCTCCCAAAGGAGTAGGAAGTTTTTCAATATTAGAACAAAATCCCCTGGACTAAACCATCCAGGTATCTCAGCAGTTTCCCACTGGTTTTCATTTTCAAAAAACAACTACTGGACTTCCCGTCCACCATAGCTCACGACTCAACCGCCGGACCTTTTAAAAACCACTTTTCTCAAACGCATCTCTTTTTTTGGAAAACAAAACACTAATTGCCATACCACACCAGACTCGTCCATTCCTCTGGACACAGACTATTCGAATAGGTTTGAACTCTGCGCAGAGGGGTACACTTTACCCACTAGTCCGGCTCTGCGATCTCATAGCTAGTGAGATCCGAATCTGAATCTCTTTCTTTCCTCGCACGTCCTAACCTTAACGGTTATACCGGAAGGAGTCAGGCCACCGCCATGTCCAAACCGGACAAAACATTCCCCCTCCTTATCCTCCCGGTGCTCCCCAGCCTTCATAACCCTGGGGTTGGACCGTACGAGTTCAGATTGAGTGACTACCCACACAGTCTCGAGTGGTTGTACTTATCATGAGTATAGGTAGTGAAGGATGACAAACCGGTCCTTATGTGAGGGGACAATCCTTCTGCTCACGCCTAAACCAGCTGAGCCATCACCTTAGGCCCTCCCCTAAACCAGGGAGTCCCTGATCATCCCTACTCAAAGGTGATAAGGGTGAAAACCCTTCATCATCACATTTTGAAGAGCATTTTCTTTTGAAAAACTCACACCTTTTCTCAAATCATTTGTAACAAATATATTAAGGATTGATTGCGGCAAGCGGCTTGGGTGGCCATAATAACTTGTCTCAAAATCATATCATGCATAAAATAACAGGCTGAGGGTTGTGGTTGAAAAATCATAGGTAATTTATGCATCAAAGGGATCTAGTGAGCTTGCCGTGCTTATCCGGCGAAGGGGGAAGGAGAGCTCGCGGAACTGGCTTCTGGCTCCACCGCCTGGCGTAGACTTGCAGATCTGGCCTCCACGAGACGGCACGAACGCTCCAATAACTATGCAACATGAATAAGCAAACATACAAACAAGCAAGTATACCAACAAACATTTAGTATAGTGGTCAAAATAGCGATATATGAATGGGTAGAGTCTTGAGTAGAATCTGTGTCATGTGGTGTTGAGATACTACTAGTGGTGGAGCGGAGGTGCTTACCAGGAGGGTGGACTGGAGGCGAAGCGACACTATGCGTGTAGCCGGCAGAGCGGAGTAACTGAGTGGGTGGGGTGTTTGCCTTGGCTGAGGGTGTTGAGTGTGTGTGGAGAGGGAGAGGGTAGCTGGGTGTATTTATAGCTGAGTGTATGTGGTGTAGAACAGTGAAGTTCACTGTTGGTGAGAATAGTGACGAATTAATCGTCTGACTTAGTATGAACAGGAGAGTTACAGGCAGAACATGGGACAAGAGTATTTTGGGAGTTTTCTGGAATATGGACCATGCTTAAGGGATGACATGGTTGGATAGGGAATAGTTTGATAAGAATTTAGAAACAAGAATTATTGGAATCTGAGTTTGGGAGCCTGGTTTGAAGGAATCTCAAAGTTAAGCGTGCTCAAATTGGAGAAACCTGGGATGGGTGACCAGATGGGAACTTCCCTACTGGAAGGAAAATCACAGCCACCGGAGTTCGTATGACTGGAATATGGGTCTGGCTGGTCTTAGGTGGACTGGACAGCATGATGGATGAGTAGTTGAAATTTGGGGTGATCGGATGATTGATGAATAGTAACGATAAATAGTAATGATGGTGAATAGTGTCGATGAATAGTGATGACAAAAAGGGTGCCATAGATATCATCGATGAATAGTAACAATGAATAGTGACGACGAAAAGGTTGCCATAGATATCATCGATGAATAGTAACGATGCTGAATAGTAACGGTGAATAGTAACAATGAATAGTAATGGTGAATAGTCCGTATGAACGAACGATGAATAGTGACGATGAAAGAACGATGAACGATGAATAGGAACTATGAACGAACGGACGAACGATCGAATGATCGGACGAACGAACAATCAGAATTTCGGCAGCATAACGGCAGGACAAAGATTATCTGAAAGAACGATGAATAGGGACTATGAACAAACGATGAACGATGAATAGGAACTATGAACGAACGATGAACGATCGAATGATCGAACGAACGAACGACCGGATTTCGGCATCATAACGGCAGGAAAAAGATTATTTGGATGAACGAACGGATGAACGATCGAATGATCGGACGAACGAACGATCGGAATTTCGGCAGCATAACGGCAGGACAAAGATTATCTGGAAGAACGATGAATAGGGACTATGAACGAATGGTGAACGATGAATAGGAACTATGAACGAACGATGAACGATCGAATGATCGATCGAACGAATGATCGGAATTTTGGCAGCATAACGGCAGGAAAAAGATTATTTGGACGAACGAACGGACGAACGATCGAACGATCGGACGAACGGACGAACGAACCATGAACGATCGGACGAACGATCAAACGATCGGACGAACGAATGGACAAACTAAGAACAGGGGGACGAACGATCGAAGAACGACCGAACGATCCTTGTGCTAGTGTGTGCTTGTGTGGAACATGGAGTGGGTGTGTGTTGGGGGGGACAGTTGCCATGAAATGGCTTGGGGTGGGATGAGAGGAGGCCCTTGCCCCTCTATTTATAGCCATGGTGGGGGGATTAGGGTGAGGGATGAGAGGATTAGTGGGAGGATGAGAGGATTAGTGGGAGATTAGCATATATTTGTCTTATATGAGTGTAATTAGCTTGTAGAGCTCAACGTATGACACCGGACGCATACGTATACGTATGAACATGAGGAAAGTTATGAAGAAAATATTTGTGGGGACTTGAAAAATGATTCTGAAGGTATTTCTCAGGAGGAAAATATCTGGAGATATATCGGTGGAATATTTGGGCAGTATTTCTGGAAAGAATTTGAGGGGGGTCACTGGGGAAATATCTGGGTAGTATTTCTGGAAAGAATTTGAGGGGGGTCACTAGGGAAATATCTGGGTAGTATTTCTGGAAAGAATTTGAGGGGGATCATTAGGGAAATATTTGTAGGATATTTTGAGGAGGATTTTGGAGAGAATATAGACCACTATAATTTATTTGCTGATATCAACTCACAAACAAACATTTTGAAACGAAATTTAAAATTCAATTTGAATTTAGAGCGAGTTTGAGAAAATTTCAAGATTTGAATTTTTGGGATGCTACATCGAGCCACCATCGTAGCATCGCATCAACCGTCACTAGGAACACTGGATGACTTCTTTCGTCAATCATCGCCTCGTCGGGCCACCACAGCACGCTCATGCAAGACGCCACGACGGTTTTCTTCGGCCTTGCGCAAGATGATCGACGACCACAACATTCCTACCTACACTCCCGGGCAATGGTAGGCCTGTCGGCACAGGGTGTGCGCCACCTGATTTCCCTCACGTCTCTAGGGTTGAAAAAGAAACGAAAAAAATCCCATCTCAACTCGTACAATTTTCCACATCTAACCCATCCATTTTCGTATGTGAAAAATTCTATAAACGAGAGAGGGTATATTCCGTGCATTTTTTTGCCGATCCTGTTTTTAGCCTGATTGAACTCGTATTTATTCCATATTTGAGAAATCTAGGACGAACCCAATATGCATTAGTTTAACTAAAGCATCGTGTCCTTAGTGATAAATTATAGCACAAGAGTTCATTCTAGCCACCAGCTCTTCTCAATGAAAGGTGGTCTAAAGGCTCAAACAACACCGACTGTAGCTATATGTCTACCACTAGCAAACAAACAACAATATAGTAGTATCTCTCTGTTTTTAATTGTTTCATGTTGTGGCCTTTCTGGTCAGTCACCGGTTAGTCATCAATATCATGTGTGTTTGTATTAAATTACGAGTTTTCGCTTAATAGTTTTGTTCCCGTCTGTTTTCGTACACCCGTTGATTCCGCTACCCTTTCTATTTCTGACTCTTATGGTTCCAATCCCGTTTTCGATGATAAATCACGAAAATGGAAATGGGATAAGGGTTTTCCGTTTATTCGTCTGTTTTCATACCGCACACAAAGTTTTCAGATTTAATTTTTATATATATTTAAATAACATTCCACAGACCTCTAAAATATATATATATATAATAAATTTGAAAATTGATTTTAAGTATACAAATAATTCAATAAAGCTTAGGAAACGTATAACTTGTTTGTTTTAACTCCGGTTTTAGTGGTTCTTGAACCTACGGACTCGTGTAGGGGCGTAGAATATTATCGTAGTTTGTTTCTTTGTTTGGTGCTATATTATTTAATTAATATTTGTCTATTTGTTTGTACATTTGTGTTTAGACGGGCGAGTGTACGAGATATCTGTAGATCAATATTTTTGAAGACTCATTAGCACGTTATCACAAGTAAGAAAGGCAAGATGTAAAACCTTGATTTTTTGGGTATAAAAATTTATTTGCTCTATACTCAAAATTCATGGGTTACCCTCTCTTTATTATCCTCTTTTCTCTTTTTACAAAAATACAGAGAGTTATTTTGTACCTGCAAGAGAAATGAGTATCAACGATAGGATATGTGGTCGTTAATAGCCAAAATGTGGTCGTCAAAAGTAAACAACGACCACAAACTGTGTTCGTCGATGGTCGTTAAATGTTCCATTGTTAATTGTAGTAACGACCACATGTAGATTCCGGTCGTTATTCGATTAACAACCGTATATATAATGGTCGTTAGTTGTGGGGTATTAACGACCGCATAAAAAGCATCAACAACCAAATTTGCAGCTTTTAGCGACCACATATGAGGCATCGACAACCTCGGTTTTAGCTATAACAGCCATGACTATTAATAACCACATGTCAACATTAATGTCCATTTACAATAGTATTGAAAACTGCATCTGTAATCATATTACATTAACTAGTTAGTTGCCCGTGCGCTGCTACGGTTTTTATATATCATATAGGTAGACATCGTTTAAACGAAACACTTATTCAAACACAATTATATTTTTTATTTTAAATTATTAGTATTTTTACAATTTTTATCCTTTAATAACCGAACTGAACCTGCAATACAGTGGCCGAGCAATATATATTTGGCGAGGTGACACCAAAACAACAAGCATGTAGATGCATCCCAAATGGTAACACAATAAAATACAAATGGTAATTTAAAAGTTCAGGCACACAATATTATGTACATAACAACACCGAAAGTTAGCTACACCCAAATATGTAGTACAACTGAACATTGTGACGCTCCAACGACATGTAAATACATTTAACAATTCAACATAATAGTGGAGAGTGAACATTGTTTGAATAATAATAAACCTAGTCATGTCTCCTATTTTAAACTTGTCTTTATCTTTAAATGCTATAGATTACAAAAGAGGAAAAGTATGTACTGTAAAGAACACTTTAGGGAAACATGTTAAACAATTAGGATTTGATCAGGAGCAAGAACATTGTACCCTTGATTCCAAGTTCATCAAAACTGCAGATTTGGTTGCTTCTTTAGCATGATCAAGTTGTTCTTGTGTAACTACATGATGTAAAAAAACTCGACCTGTGGGGGGTAAGACATCCCCGGGCATTGTATTAAGAAGAAGACCTTCTCACATAGGTCGAGAAAACCCCCGAACCCCTGCCCCACCCATACACGGCGGCATCGAAGCCCATGATGTAAAAGATGCAGGAAAAAAAGGAATGTGAATGATAGTGGTCAATCTAGAATAGTAACAGCATGTGTGCCACATGCCTAAAAGCATAATGATTCAATCACCCAAACACTGCAAAGAACATCTTGAAACAGTTTTACTTGAGTCGAGTCTACATGACATAATTCACATGCCAGTACAGAATAATATGATTCAACGAATCTTTAATCTAGTCCAATAGAAAATCCATGAACACGATAATGGAAACGAACCTGACGTCAGGGCAAACCCAGTTGCCTTCGTGTCCACCCACGCGCCCGCCACCACCTATCATGGTGCCCCCTTGCATTATAACAGAAAAATCAGTCCTCACATGTCATGCTGCTTAAAAATTGCATAATTCATGAAAGTTGCGTATTGCTATTTTAGACATGCTACATACCACATGTTGCAAATGTAGAAGTCATAAAAATGACTCACATGTCTTTTCACTCATGCTAAGGCCTCGTTTGGTTCCTTTAGTCTAGGAACTAAAGTTTAGTTAGGAGACTAAAAGACTAAACTTTAGTCCCTATCCTGTTTAGTTCTAGAGACTAAAACTATTTAAAACACATTAAATGAATCATAATAGGACTAAAATACCCCTTAGCATTCTCCCGCCATTAGTGCAACTGAAATAAAGGAGGGGAAAAGTGGAATTTATATGGTTTAGTCTCTTTTAGTCATCCCTTGAGGGACTAAAGACTAAAACAGTTTAGTCCCACCGTTTGGCAATTTAGGGACTAAATGTGACTACCTCCAACCAAATGGGTCCAAAGTTAGATTATGTTTAACTAACTTAAATATCTTTTCACTCATGCTAAGCCAGATCCTTTTTAATTAAACTAAAATATTAGTGCTAATGGAACATGGCACAGGAACAATTTGAAAACAGAAATCTGTAGCAAAATGTGCCTATAGAAATCAGAATAAGAGAGATATCTAGAACTTGAAGACAAATAAATAGAAATATGGGCACATGTCAATAGATCAATGCCCTCATATGCAATTGTTCCACTTGTAGAAAGTGATTTCTCGATGTTTGATCTTCCAACCATTTTTGTCAATTTTAGAAATCTTAAAGCTGCCTGACAAGGTAATACATTGACCTTTGAAATGGACAAATATACAAACCCATGTATGTATCTCTCAAAGGGCTGCAGAGCAGAACTAAACAAATCACTACAATCGATTTAAACAGGCAAAGAATAAGAGCCATGCTCTGCATCTAGGAAACAAAGAGAAACCATTCAAAGCACAACGGATCATATTTTTTGTAGTCCAGTAATAGATTCTGCATTTGATCTACTATGCCAAACAACTAATATGTTTATGATTTAGTAGATAGAAAATTGCTTGAACAAACGACATTGGCAAACTATCAAATTTTCTATTTGTATGCAAACACATCAGAAAGAGAAGAACCTCTTGATGACTAAGAGCGGCCCTCCACGTCCTTCCGACTCTGCGTAAAACATACAATACGAGCACACAAATAAGATCCAACCAGCCAAATTGTCCACCGCTGCCGTTGTAACCTCCTCCACCAAGGCCCAAGAAATAACAAAGATAAAGAAAGGAGGAAGAATCAACCACTACAATGATCTAAATTCAACGTAAAGAAAAGAAATGTTGAAGAACATATAAAAACACCAATTTTGTTATTGTATCGACTTTTGAGCTGAATCTGTGGCACAAATTGTGTTGCAGCACATACAAGAAATTTAGTCCTTCATTAACCTATGAAATGTCCAGTGTTATTATATAAATATAGGCTACTGTTTCTAATGGGGGAGAAATGAAACAGAATATGAACATAAGTTGCATTGCATTACATAGTACCTCATAGCAATGTCCCAAAGGCGAACATCTGCCAAGAAAACACTACTTCAACAACATAAGTAGAAAAAAAGAGCTCGGTCGATGGGTTAGTTGCAAAGAGAATCTGAACACACCTGGCGTACATATTACTTGCATATTGGGGGGAACCAGAACATGTTTCTGATGACGCTTAAATTGCATTGTTCATCTCTCGAACTACGAAATCCGAATAAACAAGAGCGCAACGACAAAAATGCTAATATGGCACGCTACATAGGAAACAAAACTCTAAGGAATAGATCCGTTTGATTTCCCTGTTCGATGCGACTGGTGGGGCAAGGTGATGAGTAGCTACCTGATGAAGGTCACGGCGGGTCGATGAAGTAGGTGAACTTGGGGATCTTGGCCCAGCAATGTACTCCTAGCAGGAGCAGACGCTGATGGATGCAGCATGGACGGACTCGAGGACAACATTGCAGGCAACGTACTGCTATGCGCACCAGAGGTGTACGCGCGCGGGGGGAGGGGGCATCACGTCGGGGACATCGCGAGCGTGGACAAGGGAGCGTCGAGCGGCCATCACGATGATGCCAGGCCTTGTAGGCGGCCTCAACGACAAAGCGGCGGAAGGAGAAGGTGAGGCACACCTGTAGTTGACCCGGACGTGGTCGCTCTTGTTGCAGAGCTTGTAGCCTTGTAGAGGTGAAGCAGCTGCCGGAGCCCAAACGAGAAAAGGAAGAAGAAACAAATGGAATCTAGAAAAGCAAGAATACTGACAGCACAACGCATGCCTCAAGGAAGGAGAAGCAGCAGAAGAAAGAACCCGCTACGCTAGGGATCTCATCTCAGACGACCATGGCGAAGCAAGTGAGCGTGAGCCCACCGTCGGGGCCGGCGGTGGCGGCGGTCCCCGCGAGTGCGCTGAGGAGGCGGCGGAACGCGACCACGGGGAAGGGGATGTGGAGTAGGTCCCGACGCGCATACCTGTACTCCTGCGCGGCGCGGCGGAGTAGCTCGACGATGGGCGGGCGGCCCAGCAGCTCCACAGGGACGATGAACCGCTGCGTATCCTCCCCCTCTGCGCCGACCACCACAGGCACGTGCTCTGATGGAACCTTCCCGCATGTGGGCCCCGGCAACGCCGGCACTGGCTTCACCATGGCGCCCGACGCCACCCTACACACCCCCGTGGACACGCACCAGAGCAGTGCAGGTCTGCATTGAGGAGGCAGCAGTGCAGGTTTGCAGCGACAGGACGAGGCAGAGAGGTGAGGCGCAACACAACGCGGGCGGGGAGGGAGGAAAGCGGGCGGCGGGGGCGAGGATGGTGTCGCCGATGGAAGGGGACCGCGGGGAGCGGGGCGAGGATGGCGGGGGCGCACGTAGGATTCGTGAATGGTGCCTTCCATCTGCAGAGAACGCGGCGGGGGCGAGGATGTCGATGCGGGGGCATGGTGTAGCATCTGTGGACGCCCTCCTTACTGTTTTATAGAGTAGTAGTAGATAGTATATCAAAGACAGGAAACTACATTTCATTTCAGCATGCACCAACAAACACTTCAGAGCTCATATATGAACCTCATTTGAAACAAGTATAAATTGTATTAACCAAAACAAATCTGATTATTACATATGAGATGTATTTCCATATAGTATAAAATCTGAAAAATCTTTACAGTAATGCTCACACTAGGACTTTTTGTCTAACTACTACTTAATCTATTCTTTAGTTCTTCCCACTCTTGTTCCATACGGCTCATACGACTGTTTGTAGCTTTATTTTCTTCTCGTAGCTCTCTATTTTCTTCTTGCATTGCTCTTTTCTCATCCTCGGATTGTTTCAACTTTTCTATCAATTCAGCCTTACTAATGCATGGACTTCTAAGGTGTCTTGTTTTCATGCCACCACCATATCCAACAATGTGATCCTGTCTCTTTGAAGGGAAGCACTTATCCATAAGTTCTGTATTAGAAAGAGAAGGATCTAATGATATTTGTTCCTCAAGTTGTGCCTGCATTCAAAGATACCTTAATTTCAGAGGTTTGTATTATGATATATCACCAATAAAAAGAAATATATATGACTTCATAAGCTCACATGCTTGCTGGAGGATTCAGAATCTAGAAAACTATGTACCACCCTTTGTGTGAGTCATGAAAAATAAGGCATCCAAACTTGGAGGGCTGTTACCCTTACCGCCCTAGTATATGCATGGAACAAATGTAATCAAAACTAACAAGTAATACAAGAAAACTAATCAACATGTTGAGATAAAATGACAAATACTTACATTGTCATAAATTACTTTTCTAGATGGTTTGCTGCCACTGTGATGGAGGATTGTCAAGTTAGATCTATTTTTTGAATTTCTCTTGCTCCTTGCCTAGAATGCAATGAATAATTAGATTACTATACATGTTAACAACATCATCTCAGCAGTAAACAATTAAGAACAGTAATGGGCAGCAGTATAGCACTTACAATGAACTCCTTACTATAGAAATGTTCTTTAACCAACCACTCCCACTTAGCTTCTGGAAAATCTTCAGGGCAGTTCTTAATAGCTTGTTGCATATTCTTTGCTGGCTTGACATAGTGCTGACAAAAGTCACCACACAAATTGTTCCATAGATCCCTAGCATGCTCCATGATATCATTTTCATAGACAACCATTTTAATTTTTTCGTCTATGTTTTCAAACTTGTCCTAAAAAATTGTTAAACAGATGCCCCATATAAATGTACCATCTTCAAGGATATATATATACATATATAAAAGATAACACAACAATATAATGAAAGTATACCATATATAAAAGATAACACAACAATATAATGAAAGTATACCTTGATTGCAGCAAAAATATGCATCATAGATGTCTCACTAATGTCTGTCCATTTCTTCACCCTCACCGGGGTAATAGTAGGATCACGGACGATTCTACCAATGTGTCGTGCGAATGATGTGCCAAGAGCACGGTTGTATGTATTACAACACTTGATGCAGGGACACCTAATTTTACCGCCATCACCTGACCTACTGAATGCATAATCCAAGAACTTGGTGACTCCATCTAAATAAAGATTTTTTTTGAAGTCAGGCCATCCAAACATTCAGTACTAAGACGCTCGTCAACTAGATTCATCCATGCCTTACTCGGTGCCATAAATATGGTAAATATTAATTATAAAACCTGTGGTAATATATTTGTTGTCAAAACAAATTCATATATCATTCACTCTTAAATGTTTACTATAATTTACATCTACTAAAATTGTATGTTTATAAATCATAGAATTTTATATGTGACCAAAGTAGTTGAGTGAAAAATCTTTAGGTATTCACCATAAAAATTGCTAGTGGGTCAGACTTGAATTGAAATTGCCATAACTATGCATAGATTATATTAGGAGATTTAGGTTGCACACCTTTACTTGGATGAATTGCTCCTTCGGGTTGAGACAAATAATGTAAAATGCACGATCCTGAAATCAGCACGTTCTGTAGTGACAATTATGAAATAGTAAGGTGCCAGTCAATAGGAAATATATGATATAAATTGAAACTGCATATCCGTGAATAATATTAACCGAAACACAACACTGAAAAGTAAATTGTTCTGGCAGCATCACTAATTAAAATAAATATTGTAGTATATTTTGATCTCAACCACAACCACAATGGTCTGAATTCCCATTTGATATAAGTAATTTCTGTATACACTTCTCACAGATCAGCCACTATGCCTCACAATTAACATATAAACTTGTGGAATCTAACTAATTAACATATATTCTCTGAAAATTACAGCAGGAACACCCTTTTGCTTGGACAAACTGTCTTGTGTGGTTCCAAAATATAAATTAGGGGCACATGGGATGAGGTTCTAGCAGCATCGCTAATTAAACTAAATATTGTAGTATATTTTGATCTCAACCACAACCACAATGGTCTGAATTCCCATTTGATACAAGTAACTTCTGTATACACTTCTCACAGATCAGCCACTATGCCTCACAATTAACATATAAACTTGTGGAATCTAACTAATTAACATATATTCTCTGAAGATTACAGCAGGAACACCCTTTTGCTTGGATGAACTGCCTTGTGTGGTTCCAAAATATAAATTGGGGGCACATGGGATGAGGTTCTAGCAGCATCACTAATTAAACTAAATATTGTAGTATATTTTGATCTCAACCACAACCACAATGGTCGGAATTCCCATTTGATACAAGTAATTTTTTTATACACTTCTCATAGATCAGCCACTATGCCTCACAATTAAAATATAAACTTGTGAAATCAATCTAATTAACATATATTCTCTGAAGATTACAACAGGAACACCCTTTTGCTTGGACGAACTGTCTTTTGTGGTTCCAAAATATAAATTACGGGCACATGGGATGAGGTTCTAGCAGCATCATTAATTAAACTAAATACTGTAGTATATTTTGATCTCAACCACAACCACAATGGTCTGAATTCCCATTTGATACAAGTAATTTATGTATACACTTCTCACAGATCAGCCACTATGCCTCACAATTAGCATATAAACTTGTGGAATCTAACTAATTAACATATATTCTCTTAAGATTACAGTAGGAACACCCTTCTTTTGCTTGGATGAACTGCCTTGTGTGGTTCCAAAATATAAATTAGGGCACATGGGATGAGGTTCTAGCAGCATCACTGATTAAACTAAATATTGTAGTATATTTTGATCTCAGCCACAACCACAATGGTCGGAATTCCCATTTGATACAAGTAATTTATGTATACAATTCTCACAGATCAGCCGCTATGCCTCACAATTAACTTATAAACTTGTGGAATCTAACTAATTAACATATATTCTCTGAAGATTACAGCAGGAACACCCTTTTGCTTGGACGAACTGCCTTGTGTGGTTCCAAAATATAAATTAGGGGCACATGGGATGAGGGGGATGTTGTTTTAGGGAGGTGAATGTGGTTCCCAAGGTGATAAGATGGTCGCGACCTGAAAGGGAAGGGATGGGGGATGGTCGCTCCTGCTCCCTTTGACCTAGGAATTACAGAGGGGAGGAGGAAGACGTGGTGGCTGGTTAGGAATTACCATGGGGAGGAGGAAGACATTGTGGCCGCCCTGGTCTGTAGATTGATCTATTGACAGTGAACGAGAGGAAATCTTGAAGGAGATCGAGTGAGCTTCGATTTAGGCGGGGTTGTTGTAGATCGTGTCAACTCCTTTTCTGTCTACGCGCGGGGAGGGGTAGGTATTCACGCCAATCACTATGGTCGTCGTGAAGGCAAAGTTGGATTTTATGTTTAACGACCACAGAGGTCAACTCGCTAACGATGGTTGGGTTGGATAGAGCTTGCACTGTGTTGCCGAGACTCCTCACAACCACATATTACAGGTGGTCGTCATTTTCTGGTCATTGATAAGCTTTTCTCTTGTATATATATAAGTGTTAGCTTAGTAAATAAAACCCTAGAGAAGCTTTGGTTGTTGAATAGTGTTTTTAAATGCAAAAGATGCTTGAAATGTGTTAGCATACCTCCTTGAAGTCTCCATTACTTTTCCATATTTTTTGAGTAATTTTCCCGTTTTTCAAGAAAACAAATTCTATTTATTTAGGGCACTTAAAAACATTTTTTATAAGCTCCAAACACTTTATTCGAGATTGTTGGGCTCTAAAATATGTCTAGGATTTTTTTTTCTAGAATTCTTAGACTCTTTAAAACCATTTTTCATGCATTAAAAATATATTATTATTATTTATTATTGGCATCCATTATAGTTAGTTAATTTCTAAAATAGGAACCCTATCGGTAAGACTAACCTTCCCTTCACTTCGCTTTACATAATTACTCAATCCACTTGTAGGTGTAGTTTCCCCTATGCGAGGAAAACCCACCTCTACGTAACCTCTGCCCCCGCTCCCTCCCATTGACATCGCTGTGCAGCAGAAGATGTGTGAGTTCCTTGATGACTCGCTGACCACCAGCAAATTCAGTATAGCTCTAACAGAGGCAGGTGTATAAAGATCGTGCACGAATCATGCGTTGTAATTCCTCGTGAGTCAGCAATAAGGCTGAGGAGGAGCCCCTACAAAAGCACAACACACCTAGGAGTATAAACTAAATATCTCATGATTCTTTTCATGACCCCCAGGTGGATTTCCTTAGGGCTGGCTTGGAATCGTGCACGCATGCATATTGAAAGCATAATATCTGGTCGTGAAGCACATAAATTGATTAAAGATCCTATCATCGATCGGTATACCTTTTGATCTATAGATTTACCTCCTGTGTCGAGGTCAAGATGTCCATTTGTTCCCATAGGAGTCTTGATGGGCTTGGCATTCTTCATTCCAAACCTCTTGATAATGTCTTGAGTGTACTTTTTTTGGCTAATGAAGGTGTCCTATTGGAGTTGCTTGATTTGGAATCCAAGGAAATACTTCAACTCCCCATCATGGACATCTCAAATTTATGTATCATAATTCTACTAAGCTCTTCACCAGATGACTTGTTAGTAGACCCAAAGATAATATCATCAACATAGATTTGGCATATAAACAAGTCTTTGACAATTTTTTTAGTGAAGAGAGTAGGGTCAGCTTTTCCGACTTTGAAACCATTAGCAATAAGAAAGTCTCTCAGGCATTTATACCATGCTCTCGGGGCTTGTTTGAGCCTATAAAGCGCCTTTAAGAGCTTAAAGACATGTGAAAGATAATCACTCTCTTCAAAGTCGGAAGGTTGCTCAACATACACATCTTCCTTGATAGGGCTATTGAGAAAGGCACTTTTCACATCCATTGGATACAACTTAAAGCCATGGTAAGTAGCATAGGCAAGTAAAACTCGAATTGACTCAAACCTAGCTATGGGTGGTGCATATGTTTCATCAAAATCCAAACCTTTGATTTGTGAATACCCCTTGGCAACAAGTCGGGCTTTATTCCTAGTCTCCACACCATGCTTGTCCTGTTTGTTGTGGAATACTCATTTGGTGCCTATAATATTTTGGTTAGGACGTGGACCTAAATGTCAGACACCATTCCTCGTGAAGTTGTTGAGCTCCTCTTGCATTGCCACCACCCAGTCTACTTAGAGTTAAGATGAATGGAATTATGCACCTGAGAATTAATCAACTAGGCAAACTAGTTAGTCCATTAAGTTGTAATGGTCATCAATCATAAAAAAACAATTTAGAGAAAATGGTAAATGCCATTTTCCTTTCAGCACATAAATATTTTCGTCATCTTCCTAATAATAGTATATAAATATATTTTGCATAAAATGTCAAATGGCTTCTAGCTGAGTTGGTTAGGTGGTCTGAATAACACTCCTTGTGTCCTGGATTCAACTCCTTATTATGGGAGCGAATTTTATGCAATTGTTTAATAAAAATCCCCGTTTTTTGCTAGCTGAGTTGGTTAGGTCGAGTTTTTGTTCATAAAACTGTTTTAGCTTAGTGGATATGTGTTAAATTATTAGTATTATTAGAATAGAATTCCATTCCAAGGATCTAAACAGGCCTTAGGGAAAACAACACACTCTTTGTGATGGCGTGTTTATTACAGAACGAGTAACCACCTATTCTTTTATAGCATCTCCAAGAGTTTGTGCTAAAAATTCCCCAAAAACTGATTATGAGGGACATATTAAATCTTTTTCAGTGGTGGAACAAACAAATACTCTAGCAGTTTCCCAAAATAAAAGGCTGAAACGAAACTGGGCCAACATTTACAAATTTTAGGTTCTGACGCCAGCCCAGTTTGCCTCTATGGCTAGCCGATTGATACATGTCAATGTCCCTTTTTTTGCTTCTCGCTATAACAGTAATCGTCCAACGCATCCTGTTAGTAATTGTGACGCCAACGCTAGGATTTATGTTTTAGTTCACAAATATTTATGGTTCACATACTCTGTGCTTCTTTCTGTGTCTTTGCTGGAATGAAAACCACGTCCTCCTTCCTTTAAGCACTTGAGTACTGACTCAATCCGTCAGCTAGCTAGCAAGCCAAAAAAGCACGGGCACCATGCCTCGTTTCCAGGATGCACGGGCGCATGACGCGGAGGATGTGCGCGAAAGCGATTGGGAGAGTACTTTTCTCACGCATATTTGTGGGACGCGATGCCTCGTTTTTGGGTCACGTATAAATGCGGGTGACAAAGGGGGAGGTCTGTTGGAGCACAAAAAACAAGGTTTCGCATCTGAAATTGGTTTTGGGGAGTCTTTACGTGGTTTCTTGGAGATGCTCTTATGTTTTGACTAGTTATTTGCCCGTGTGTTGCTACGATTTCTCCAAATATTACAAGTAGACCTTATTTGTATATGATAGTTCAAACATGTTTCGCAGATATAGCCTAACTAAACAAACTATAAAACATGGTTTCTTCTTTTTTGAAATGAAGAAACATGGTTACTTCAATTTGCACTCATTTTGAAGTGAAAGAAACATGGTTACTTCAGTTTGCAATACAAGTATTTTTCTCCATTATTTCAAAGTATAAGTCTTTTGACTTTTCTGGGTACATAGCGAAAGCAAAAACTCTGTAGATAGAAAAGTTACAGAAAAATTGAGATGGAAAGTACAGAAAAATAATTTGGGATCGTCTGGAGAAATATAGTGTGAGCAAAGAGGGTGAAGTAATTGCAACAATGGTCGTCTCCCATTCTGTTCCAGCAAGTAGATCCATTAGTAACAGTCTTAAGTGCACACGTTTACAAAAAAAGGATAAATTATCTAGACAAGGGAAACTATTACCTTGTCAAAATAAGTTGTTTTAAAAGTTTTCCTAGCTCTTGAATGACAATCTACCAGCCTAAAGATAAATTGTTAGTGTTGCCCATTTATATCTGCTTACAACAAGATACATGATTCTCACATAAAGCACGTTGTAGGTGCAGTTCTAAAAATTCAGTTCTGAAACAAAAGAAATGTGTGTGCACCTCAAAAAACCATTTCTGTAAATTCCGTTCACAAGCTGCTCTCAGCTTTTGCCGTATGCAATGGCATCTCTCCATAGAGTAAATTTTAGCAAGCAACCAAAAAAGTGAAATGTGTGCGCTCTGTAACCAATTCAGTTTTGTATTAGTTCTGAAACGTCATGCTCTAAAACTATTAAATGTGTGTGCTCTTCACTGAAAATTATGTTCTAAAACAAAAGAAATTCAATTATGAAATAAAATAAATGTGTGTGCATCTCAAAAATTCAGTTCTGAAACAAAATAAATGTGTGTGCATCTCAAAAATTCAGTTTTGAAATGTGTGCTCCTAAGAAATTCCGTTATGTAACAAAACTCTTGAACCTCTGAAATGTGTATATTCCTCACAAATTGCGAAAATGAAATGCTCCTGACAAACAATACCTAGTTAAAGAGAAGCAGACCGGCTGATGTTGCAAAGAAAACAGACAAGTCCTTTTTTGTTGCAGTGTCTATTGAATGCTCGGATAGAAGAGGTATGGCTTGCTCACGAACAAAATTGAAAACAAGAGTAGCTTACATTTGAACCTAACTATGTGGAGCAAGATGATTTATTGTGTGGTGCAAATGTAATTGATGCAGTAAAAAGATTAGTACCAGAGCAAATATTCTTTTGTGATGTAGATGCACACAAAAGTATTGTGACACAAGTTTTAAATTCAAATATAAAGTAGGAACATATGTTCACGTGCTATTTTAGAGTCTGTAGAGACCTCAAAACAAGGGGTGATCTAAATGCATTCCCTGTCCATTTGTGAAATATAACAAATATAACTCATGGAACAAGTGTATGATTTATTACTAAACACAAACAAACTGAAACAAAACCAGCCACCAGAACTGAAGCAGTACCAGGTACCAGTACTAAACTCTAATAATGAGCTCTAATAACAGAATCCTTTTTGAAAGAGGCACATGTAACCTGGTGGCTGAGAACTGTATTACTGAACTTTAATTCCAGAACTTAGCTTTAATAGTGAACTGAACTCTATTACAGAACTGAATGGAACTATAGTTTTTGCATTCATTTTTATTCAGAACCTAACCAATTGCTAGCAATAATTAGAAACGAAGGTAACTTACATTTGAACCTAACCATGTGGAGCAAGATGATTTATTGTGTGGTGCAAATGTAATTGATGCAGTAAAAAGATTAGTACCAGAGCAAATATTGTTTCGTGTTGTAGATGCACACAAAAGTACTGTGACACAATCTCCTATATCTGCAAATGTAGAACCAAGTTTTAAATTCAAATAAAAAGGAGGTACATGTGCTATGTGCTAAAAACAAGGGGTGATCTAAATGCATTCCTTGTCCATTACCTGTCCATTTGTGAAATATAACAAATGCAACCCTTGGAACAGTTGTATGATTCATCACTAAACATAAACAAACTGAAACAAAACCAGCCACCAAAACTTGTTTACATGACCAATTGACTACCAGATGTTTTCGAGGAAGCTGAGGCCAACAAGGCCTTTTATCAAGGTCTCCTAACGGACAAAATATTCCTGTGATGCCAATAAGTTCTGACAAATTTTATGGGATGGCTTTCTACTTATAGATGCACACCATCTTCTTGCCTCCAGTTTTTCATTAGCTTGAAAATTTATTGAGAAAATAAGAAAAGAGTTTCACTGGGATTTAGTGTAATTGAATGTTTTTTCTAGCAATATGCCAAACAAAAAGTCTATCTTCTACTACAGCTAATGCCATTAACATATTTCTGAGCTTGCAACTGCAGTTAGAGCACATCTTTCACATGCATCTGTTCACGTTAGTGATTCAACTGGATTTCTGTTTGCGAAACCCACTGTTGTGTGCTAAAAACATTCTTATTTTGAATAATAATTGACTGAAAAATCTGTTGTAAAAAATGCCATACTGAAGTAGGATGTAACATTCAGTTGTAAGAATATGTTTTCTTGTCCTTTTTTCACCATAGTATGTGTGTTCCAATACTGACCTACTAAACATTTTTTTCCCTGTTTTAGACGAAGATGCATCACCTGGTGTTGAGACCATGCTTGTGTTTTCTGATCATGTCCGGAGCTTTGTGAACCCTGTTTGGACATCGTCAGGCAGACCAGTTGATAGAAAACGCACTGGACCACGACGTAAGTCTACATTCCTGACTACTCCAATTCAGTGCTACTTTAGTTCTGAATCTAAACTAATGTATTTTAAGCTTGTATAGCTTGTCCAGTTTGTTATTTGCCAGTTGAGCAAGCACTGGCACTGAGACCAGCTAAACCATCATTGTCACCAGTCCTTCAAAGCTTAAATTATGTTCTTGAAGAGATTTTGATTCCCAAAGAGTCCAAGAGCGGTTCTTTGTTTGGAGGTTTTCCATCCCTGGAGGAACGAGATAAGTCTTATGACATAAAAGACTCGATGACTGTACATTGTGGGTATGCCTATACATTTCATATGATTTATCTCGAGATCATGTAATGGTCGTCTACAATTATCAGTATCTCTTTTGCTGTAGCTAACCTACTGTTTGTTTCCAGATTTGTAAGAGGGAAGGTACCTGGTCTTAATACTGGGTTTGACATAGATGAAGCTGATCATTCTGAGATGCAGCTGTGCCAGAGTACAGTTGTTGCCTCTGCTATTTTTGGTAACTACAACTTTGGATTTCAGTCCTCGTTACAAATTGCTTTTACACTTGCTTACAAATACTATGTACACTTGCTTACAAATTTCTCAGGTAATTATGACGTAATGCAACAACCAGAAAATATCAGCAAATTTTCAAAAGATACAGTTTGCTTCTTTATGTTTCTGGAGGAAGAAACAGAAGCTGCAATAAAGAACACTACTATTGGTCATACTAAAAAGATTGGGCTGTGGCGGGTAGTTGTTGTCCGCAACCTACCATTTACAGATGCTAGACGCAATGGAAAGGTACCTATGCAGTTGGCGATTTTGATTTTTCGCAATCTACCATGTTGTTCTGTGTTTTTCTCCATGAACTGAATAAGGAATACTGGACTCATGTTATCCTTGTTATCCCATTCTGAAACTTTGCTTGACTTGACATTTGTTAATGCAAATCAGAACCAACAAGTTAATTGGGTCTGGTTTTACCATCTATGGCCCCTGTGATCTTTTCCTCCTACAGGTTCCAAAGCTATTACTTCATCGGCTTTTTCCCAATGCGCGATATTCAATTTGGATTGATGGGAAACTTAAGCTAGTGAGGGATCCTTATCAGGTATTAGAAAGGTAAACAGTCACTTGTTTTGCATTATGTACTCTTCACATATATAGCTTAAGGAACATTTAGATATGCTGTTAGAAATTAAGTTCTCTAGTTGCCAGTGTGACTGATGCTCCATTTGCTCTATCAATTTTGTCCCGGTTTGTTTTGATTTATCTCACTACACTTATGTTACAGGTTCTTGTGGAGGAAGAATGTTAGCTTTGCAATTTCCAGGCATTACAGACGCTTCGATGTTTTCGAGGAAGCTGAGGCCAACAAGGCTGGTGGAAAATATGATAACACATCAATTGACTACCAGATAGAGTTCTACAAAAGAGAGGGTCTAACCCATTATTCATCAGCCAAACTTCCTATAACGAGTGGTAGTTACTTCTCCCTCCTCATCCGTGACCTATTAATATTTCTAACACTGTTTACCTGCCTGATATCAGTATACTCTGATTGACAGACGTCCCGGAGGGCTGTGTGATAATTAGGGAACATATCCCCATAACAAACTTGTTTACATGCCTTTGGTTCAATGAAGTTGACCGCTTCACGTCCAGAGATCAGCTAAGCTTCAGCACAGTTAGGGATAAAATAAGGTGGCGAGTTAATTGGACTGCAGACATGTTCCTGGATTGTGAAAGGCGTGATTTTGTTGTTCAGGTATTTTCAGTTTTTTTTTGGTTCGATTTATTGCCACTGATTTTCTGTGTGCTGTTTTGCTGATGGACCATAGAACTAGGGAAAACAGCACATTCTTTGTGATGGCACGTTTGTTACAGAACGAGTAACCACCTATTCTATTTTGTCTATTATTGATTACTTCTTCTTCTTTTTTTCTTGCACCATTCTTACTTTACAGTCGTACCACCGAGAACTGTTGGAACAGAGGCAGTCTGCCTTACGAAGATGGCCTCCCCAGCGGTCTCCCATCGCGCGCTTCCAACCTAGAAAGATGCTTCCAGACAATGCAGCAAGGGAACCATGGAAGGCTTCTGCAACCAAGAAGTTATCACGGAAGCGAGCACGGGATAAGAAATCAAGCTCGAGACGAACTCATTGAACTAGTGGGAAGGAAGCAATTCAACTGTAAATGCTGGCGATTTTGCTCCTACACAACTGCATATCTAACGGACAGCATTCCAACATTGTTTTACTACTTTTAACTTCCTTTCATGCTCCTAGCTCCCCTCCCCAAGGGCGCCAAAATTTTGTCAGGGATTGTTGATAGAGAGCTGAAATTCTTTGTTGTAAATAAACATTTTTAGATCAGAGATGTATTCAACTAGCAGCTGATTCAATTCAATCCATTTTGGAGGTAGTCTTTGGCAGGGTTTCAAATACAGTCAATCTTGTCAAACAATGCCATCGATGCCTGCCAGAGGCCATGGTGGACTTGTGAGTAGCCGGAGGTAGGAGAAGACATGGTGGGTCCCAGCTGCAAGTGAGAGAGTGAAGGAAGCCCGGGCGTGCGGGCAGAGGAGATGAGTCATTGCAGTTTCTGATAAAAAAAAACGCATTGGAGCATGTTCCATAAAACTGGATTCCAGGAATCGTAAACAACTTTATACATTTAAAATAATAATCATAGGGATACAACACGTCGCAGATGGAGTAATTCATTCAACATCAACGCTTGTTTAGTTTGGACACAAGGAAAAGCAAACAAACAGATCTGTCCAAAGCATCCTCCCCCTTCTTCGTTCGATCATCGCCTGTATTTTCTTGCAGCATCTGGTTCTTGGCGCGGCTGCCGGTCCTTCGATCGTTCTGCTGTTCTCCACACTTGCGTCCTCGTTCTTGGGCCTGTATTCTCCAAAAGGTCACCCATGCAACTTGCACGGGACTTGTTTCGCCGATCATCAAGCCACCATCGTAGCATTACGTCAGCCGTCAGCAGGAACACTGGATGACTTCTTTCGTCGATCATCGCCTCATCGGGCCACCACAGCACGCTCGTGCAAGACACCACGGCAGTCTTCTTCGACCTTGCGCAAGACGATCGACGACGGCAACATTCCTTCCCACACTCCCGGGCAATGGTAGGCCTGCCGGCAGAGTGTATGCGCCACCTGATTTCCCTCACGATACACGTGTCTCACGTCGCATCCGGAGAAGCAGCGAAGCAGGCCGAGGATCTCCTCGTGCAAGGCTGCAGGGATCCGTGTCTGCGTCTCCTCGCCACGGAGCAGTTGCACCAGCACGAGATCATCTCCCTCGACCACCAGCCGCTGCAGGCGGAGGCCGAGCGCCAAGCGGAGACCGCGGATCATCGCCCGCGCCTCGACGATGCCGACCGTGGAGTGCTCCGTCTGCTCGGCGAACGCGAGCACGACGCGACCGGCGCTGTCGCGGATGACGCCGCCGACGCTAGCTCTCGCTGATCCATCGTGATAAACAGATCCGTCAAAGTTCAACTTGAACCATCCACGAGGCGGCGGTGACCACTTCACCAAGATGACGCGACCCGGCTGATACGGCCGCGCCGACGCGGACAGCTCCGTCGCACGGCAGCATACGCTCGGAGGAGTAGACGACGGCGTCAGGACAGAACACACCATCGTCTCGATCTATTGAAGAACTCTGGATGACGCTGGGTCAGCGTCTCAGCGAGAGTGCCTGGCAATGTCGTGTGGGTGGCTAGCTAGCCTTTATATATAGGCTGGGGAACGCAAGCAGGAGAGCGACGGCTCATTTTTGGTTTATCCGGTAGATGGTGTTGCCCACGCGATGGACGCTATAATCGCTGCCTGCTGGCCCATTTTAGATTCCATCCGACCGTTTTTTATAACCGAAATAGATTCCATCTAAGATCCAACGGTTTTCTATAATAGAAATAGATTCCATCCGACGGTGTCACATTCTTTTTCGGACTCCGACTCCACACGCACTTATCGCTGCTCACCCAGAAGATCGCGCAACGGTGGTCCGAGTCACTCCACGGCCTCGCCGATAATAGACTGTCTGCGTCGCTGCCTTCAACGCCGCCACCTTCTCAGCAGGTCAACCTATCCACTGCTGCCTTCAACCGTTTGTTGTGGCATGCGGTCGTCGACGGCCTGTGACGGAGGTCCTTGGCATGCACAACACCATGAACAGGAGATATCCGAGGAGGATTCTGTTGTCACCGGCTGGCTGCCGTGTACATGTTCAGTTCAAAAGTTGGGATTTTTTTTCCAGATTGGCATTGTAATATTTGTTTTGCCATTTTTTTGCAGATTGGGATTGTAATCCACTGCATGTAAATGTACAATATTTGGAAGACACGTACCGGTCGTATGTTCTTCCTCTGAATTTAAGGTATTCTAGGCTAAATTATTTGAGGTAGCTGAATAGACGACGTCAGGCAGCATCTCGACTCTAAAACCCAAGTGGTGCCATCGCTCTTCCAAATCCTACACTTCTAACTCAGAGCTAGACCGACGCTGGTCAGTAGTATATAAATATACAAATGCCAGGTCCTAGAGGTAACTCGTCTTCGAGGGAATCATCTACACGTGGAGGAGAGACTAAAATCTTGTTGTCATAATCCTTAGGTTGCATAAAAAAGAGATGGACAATCTGATATTGATGCAAATAACTTATTTATTAGTTTTCTTCAAGATCTTATTCCACATGAAAATATGGACCCACTTGATATTCTCAATTTTTTTTAAAACAACATAATTATTTTCCAAATACAACTATTACATATAAAGTTCTGTTGACCATTTTTGTGACCGTTGTATGCGGACATTTTCAAAATTAAAGCTATTGAAATCATAGTTACGCTCTACGATTAAACAAGAAAGGCTGAATGCATTGGTTATAATAGAAATTGAGAGTGAAATGCTTGATAAAATTAGTACAAGAACATCACAGAATAATGCTTGCTTTTTAAACAAAGAATATGTAACTAGTACAACTTAGTACATATAATTTATATTGTGATATATATTATTATCTATTATTTTTCTATATTAAAATTAGGTCGATTTCAGATATTTCGCACAGGGCCTCCGAAAATAGCGGCACGCCGGTCAACTCCTCTTGGGCACCGTCTGCGTCACCCACAACAGCATTGTATACCATTTTCGATGGTCGTATTTATTTTCGGCGGTCAGGGCTTGGCCGCCGAAAATAAGCAGGTATTTTCGGCGGCAGGAGCAGGCCGCCGAAAATAAGCGTATTTTCGGCGGCATCTGACACAGCCGCCGAAAATACCTGCTTATTTTCGGCGGCCACGTCCTAGCCGCCGAAAATTAAGTATTTAAAAACGTTTGGTTCCTTCTTCTCTGTTCTCTGTTTCTTCTCTCTCTCGTCTCGTGTCCGCCGCCGCTGGGTCCGTCGCCGGCCCACCGCTCCGTCGCGCCGCACCCCGCCCCTCGCCGGCCACGCATCGCCGGCCCCCACCCCCGCCGCGCCGCTCCCCGCCCCCCGCCCCCGCAGCGTCTCCCACCGCAGCTTTGTCTGCAGCTTCGGTCAGCAGTTGAGTAACAACTTCATCCATAATGGTTTCAGCCATGCTAATAATTTCTGATGATTCTTTTGCCTCTGCTTCGGCCAATGGCTCGAAGGGCTACGGGGGAGGAGATAGTTCGGCTGTGGTAGAAAACATAAATAAGTTCGAAGTCACAAAAATAAAAGATAAATTTAAAAGCCATTAAGCAATACCTATCCGTCTTTCGAGTTCTGCAGTTTTTTCAGCCGCTTTCGTCGCTTCTCTAGCATCGTGAGTATCTTTTTCGCTCTTCTTTATTATCTCGTGAGCCACCCCTCGGTCGTCATTTTCCCATATGTCAGTAAAGAACTTTCCGCCAACTAAGCTTGCTTCGGCCGAGGGGTCCTTTATATCATCAATAGATAAAGTAGCTTCGGATTGGGCCAAAGCTTTTGAAAGTTCCCTTTGCCCGGGAACAGGATCTGGATGTCGCCTAGAGGGGGGGTGAATAGGCGAATAAAAATTATCACTTTATAACTGGAAATTCTTACTCTACTCGAAGGCTGGATCGCAGTGGAATGAAGGACCCTTCGAGTAGGTTGCAGTGGAATGGAAGATCCTGTCTCAAAAATGTCCTGCACTTCAAATCAAGCTTATACCACAGATAAGTATTGAAGTGCAGATATAAAGGTGAGTAAAACAGAGAGTCAGGATACAATACAGAATAGAGCACACAGACGCAAGGATTTATCCCGAGGTTCGGCCAAGCCTGAAATGCTTGCCTAGTCCTCGTTGGAGTTAGCCACACCTGGGCTTGGAGTCTATTTCAACTCCTTCCTCCGTTTGCTCAGATCTGTCAGTATGACAGATAGAGCCTTTCACTATTAAGTGGGGTTACAACAGAACCGTGGCTGCTTACAAACTTCTTGGCAGCACCCCGGCAGAGTAACGATACGCTCAAGACCTTGCTCTAGCTCTTAGCAGCACTACTCCTCTCTCTAAAGGCTTATAGCTGTGCCTTCTACACAAACTAGAGAGATACGCACAAGAGGGAGAGTGAGAATTGATCCGAGTGATGTCTACACTTGTTGGCTGCACTTGTGTATTGCTGGAGGCGCCTAGGGGTCCCTTTTATAGGCATAAGGGGCCTAGGAGCCGTTGGAAGCAATTCAGGAAGGCAAATCTTGCCTTCTGTCGGGTGGCGCACCGGACAGTCCGGTGCACACCGGACACTGTCCGGTGCCCGATTTCTTTCCTTCTATGGCGAAGCCGACCGTTGGCAGTCTTGGAGCCGTTGGCGCACCGGACATGTCCGGTGCACACCGGACAGTCCGGTGCCTCCATCTAGCCGTTGGCTTGGCCACGTGTCCCGCGCAGATCGCGCGGCCGACCGTTGGCCCGGCCGACCGTTGTCTCACCGGACAGTCCGGTGCACACCGGACAGTCCGGTGAATTTTAGCCGAACGTCGCCGACGAATTCCCGAGAGCGGTCTTTTCACCAGAGTTAGCCTGGCGCACCGGACACTGTCCGGTGCACCACCGGACACTGTCCGGTGTGCCAGACTGAGCTGCCTTGGCTGTATATAGCCAAGCCCTTTGCACCTCTCTTCTTTTCTTCTTCTTTCTGTTTCTAACACTTAGACAAGTATATTAGTCCACAAAACCAATGTACTAAGTATAGAAACATACCTTCTCTTAATCATTAAATCTATAGCATTCCACATGCTTGAGCTTTGATGTTGGACTCATAAATCATCAAGTCGGCTTGTCTTGATCTAGATTGGCATTACTTGGCTCCAACATCCTGTAAAGGTCACATAGAACATCTCCAAACATAGGAACAACCCAAACTAAAGATCAAGGTGAACTTAGCTCTTTTGGGCTGCTTCCAGTTCTGGTTTTGACACTTGTTCTCCTTCTAGTGACCTTGATCTCCTTCTTAGAGCTTGTTCTTGAGCCTTATGACTTACACCACATAACTGTAGCTGTTACCTCATTGGCTGTAAGTCACGTCCTTATGTAGTGATCCTTGATGTGCCGTAGCTGTTCTCAACTCGATCACCCTTGACTTTGCAAGCCTTCTTCTTCACCCTTGGCTTTGGGTTCCTCAGCCTCCTTGACCTTCTCCCGTGCACTTGGTACCTCGAAGCTCTTCTTGCCTCCGTCCTTGGCTTGATCAGTTGTCTCCGAGCTACGCACCCGAGTCTCACTTTTGCAATGTCCATCTTACTTGTGCTGTCCATTATGTATCCATAATCCAGTTCTTGGACCATTACATTTGTTCACTTGTGTAGAACCCTGTAGGCTTTACTTTAAGTACCTGTTCAACACTTAGTACACTTGTTAGTCCTTTAATTGAGTTGTCATCCAAACACCAAAACTCACAAGAGAGCTTTCAATCTCCCCCTTTTTGGTGATTGATGGCAACACAATTAAAGCTTACATAAGAATAAGATTTGAAGCACAAAATTTTGAATTCTAAGTTTATAGAATGCTCCCCCTAAATATGTGCTTACTTCAAGAACCTAATTTTGGCCTCAGACGCCAATTTGCACATACTTAGGCAAATCGAAACATTTCTACACCTTAGCACTTTTTAGTATGCATTGTGGCAAGAATCAAACCATGATGCTATAACACACAAATGCACATAATCAGAGTTAAACACCATTCAATTTAGTGGATATATCACAGAAATATCAACCTACCACTATTCATCATTAAGATACCAATTCAAACTAAGACACTAATTGAAAGCAATCTTAAAGCACCATTAACCACATGACTATCTATTTCAGAATGAACACAATAGATGCCAATTAATTCATAGCAACGGAAGCACTAGTCCATATGATGCAACATATATAATACTGCAGGAAGCATATGAATAACACACTAGCAAAGCTTAAACTAACACATCACCCCCTTAGGACCAATTCAAACTAAGACACTAATTGAAAGCAATCTTAAAGCACCATTAACCACATGACTATCTATTTCAGAATGAACACAATAGATGCCAATTAATTCATAGCAACGGAAGCACTAGTCCATATGATGCAACATATATAATACTGCAGGAAGCATATGAATAACACACTAGCAAAGCTTAAACTAACACATCACCCCCTTAGGACCAATTCAAACTAAGACACTAATTGAAAGCAATCTTAAAGCACCATTAACCACATGACTATCTATTTCAGAATGAACACAATAGATGCCAATTAATTCATAGCAACGGAAGCACTAGTCCATATGATGCAACATATATAATACTGCAGGAAGCATATGAATAACACACTAGCAAAGCTTAAACTAACACATCACCCCCTTAGGATAAGCTTTCCTCTCAGGTTGAGATAAGCTTTAATGCACAAATTCTCCCCCTTTGACATCAAACACCAAAAACTATACTCAAGCAAGAACATAGGATGATGTCAAGGGACAACAGGGTGTTAAGGAGGAAAAACGACTATCAAGACTCCCCCTTACTTATTGAACATATGCCCTATCAACATTTAGGTAAGATACATATATGCAAAAAGATTAATACTCCCTTTGTACCTTTACCATGTTGTAGTGTACTTCCCATCTTGAAAGCATCTAATCTCTCAAGAGCTTCTTCACACTTGTGCCTGATTCTTTATCCTTACTTTTTCTTGTTGCTAAGACATCAAAACTTAGAACAAATTATAGTATTGGGCACAAGAAGAAACTTCTATTCTCATGATTATCAAAAGATGTCAATTGAAGCGAACTATTCCGGCTACCAATTGAAAGATACCAATTGCAAAGTTCATTTTTTATCATGGCTCCATGATATTTAAGCATCTATCATCACCAGATATTATAGAGCATGAGCAATCTAAAGAAATGCACTTACTCACAACTTGAGATACCAATTTCTTGACTTACAGAGGTACCCAAGTCCAGATTGCTCCATTTCTTGCTTATCTTTTCTTTTCCACCTAGAGACTATACAAGATCGCTCAAGAAACAGTTAGTCTCAAAGGACACAAGTTATGTGTGCTCCCCCTCAAGTTGTGCATCAAGTATTTGAATGACTTGCACTTTGCACCTTCTAGCTTCCTTAGAACTAGAGGGGATCACAACATACCTTGGTCAAGGCATACTCTATCACTTTCATCACACAAGGATGCCAATTTGAATATCAAATGAAACGCCACTTAACACCATTTCAAGGCTAAATGAAAGGTTGACTAAATACAGCAATGCACGCCTCAGTGATACTTAATCCAATTGAATACTCACGGAAGTCTAACATTTACTCAACCTGTACATGCTTCATATTTAACTATCATTGCATATACCAATTGAAGATCAACACAATCATGTATATAAAGCGAAATATCTAAGCATGTCATGATTAAGAAGGTTTCATAGATGCACAAAAGAAACAACATTTTAAGGCATAAATTACCTAAACCAAGATATTACCAATTGAAAGACAAGAACATAGCTATGATCACAATGAATGGAATTTCAAGAATATTTAATGAAATTGCATAGCTTCATTTTCCATACCTTTGTCTTTATGAGAGCCCTTGTTATCACCAATTCAGGGCTCCTTTTGCTCACGCACCTCATAGCTCATGGATTTGAAATTCACACAATACTAAACTAGGGTAATCATGTGAACATGGACTAAACAAAATGTCATAATTGCACATAGCATGACTTGCAAAAAAAAGTTACAGGTTTATCCATATACACCAAGAGAGTTAATCGTTGTGGATATAACAAATGAAATAGCTACCCATGAATGATTCAAAAGATATATCCTATATAGCACCAGTCATGATTAAGCAAACATCATTATGATTCATTTACACAGGCAATCATAAAGCATAACTACTCCAAAGACAGGTAGCACAACAAGCCAACTTAAGAGCAATACTAAATTGCAATTATGTATTTAATATACACGGGGTACCGTCCTTTGGAGAGCATGTTGTAGATTCTCATCTTGATTCACCAATAATGATTCATAACCTATACACCTTATTTCACTTGAGATGAACATGGGATTAGTGTTTCACAATAATTCAACCTTGGGTCAATAAACACCAAAACAATTAACAGCTTAAGCATAGAGTTTTAGATAACCGTCTTAATCTCTCCCATGGTCTCCAGTCCATCTCAAGGCACCTGCATGGTCTAGTTAGCACAGTTTGGTACCCATCTCGGGATGGGTCCATAATGATCATCTAAATGTGCCTTTGGTACCCAAATGGCCTTTGTGCTAGTTCTAGGTGATCTCATTATAGATCTAGCACAAGTGTATGATTTGGGTCTCCTAAGCGGATGAGATTGACACACATTCACTTCTTTAGGAATCTTACCTTTATAACATACCTTTGATATATGACCCTGCTCACCACATTTGTAGCAGAAGCGTCGCTCAACCTGACATGACGCTTGCTGTTCGTCATTTTCTTTGGTGAGGGTCATCTTGGAGGATGCACATCCTTGATTCTTCATGACCGGACATGAAGTGATAATGTGGTCCTTATTGTTGCATCCAAAGCAACTTCTTGTCCCTTCATCCTTGTCTTTGTACGGACAGGATGCGATGAGGTGGCCTATCTCCTTGCATTTGAAACACCTCCTTTTTCCTCTTCCCTTTTTGTTCTTGAAGGACATGGAGAGATGATTAGTACAAACAACATGACTAATTGAATTTTTACCTTTTTCCTCGTTCATGTTGATTTCTTCATTTATAGCTTTGGGAACATTCTTCTTATTGAGCTTAACACTTGCTGCAGTTTTTCCTTTCTCAAGCTTCTTCACCACGCGCCCGTGGATATCTTGAGAGAGTTGAGCTAAGCGTCTTCTCCTCAGTTGTCGTTGCTTCTTATTCCCACAGAATTTCTTTTGTGACCCTAAAACTTGTTGCTCAATCAATGATTGGCTTTCTTTTGAGCAACAGGGGTTAGCACATGATGATATACAATTCAAATGCGCACACATGCGAGAATGGGGTTCACATGAATTTAAGTTTGAAATTACAACCTCATGAGCAATATTAAGCATGATATGGTCATCAACTAATTCATTATGAGAATAAGATAGCATATCGTATTTTTCACTTAGAGCAAGTTTTTCTAAAATTATCATTTCTACTTGATTCTTAAGCATAGAATTCTCAGTTTTAAGTTGAGCAACATCAGATAATACATCATGATTATTTCTTTGCTCAAATAAAATAGATTCATACCGATGGACCAAATTATCATGAGAGCACTTTAGCTCCTCATGTTCTTTGGTCATCTTCTCCAGGCTGTCGTTGGTTTTGATGAGAGTCTCCTCTAGCCTGAGAAGCGTCTCGCCTTGTTCCTTGTTCCTCCTCAACAACTTAACCAAGAGCACTTTGTCTTCTTTGTTGAGATGGGTGTAGAACCGGCGAATCTCCTCTTCTTCCACATCACCGGTCTTATTTTCCCTGTCATTATTATTAGTGGAAGCAGTACAGGAAAATGTACCTTGTGGTGATGAAGACTCATCCTCGCTATCATCCTCATATTCCTCCTCATCATCGCTTTCGTCTCCACCATCATTGTTAGCAATAAGACATTTATAACTAGTGGAAGACAAACCTGTCGACGAGGTGGATTCATCGTTGGGTGCCCATCGTTCTTGATCTTCTCCCTTTGAAAGGTTAGTATCACAAGCAATATAGGGAGTAGAAGCAGTACAATTTGCCGCACAATATTTTACTTTAATTCTATTCCATAAATGATGAGCATCAACAATTAAATCATTACCACTACTCATGATGGCAAAATAAGCACCTCTAGAAAGAGAATCAACTAAGATGCTGCAAGCACGGTGATTGAGAGAAAAACATCTTAGTTCATCATTAGAGGGATTTTTACTAATATCAGATGGAAAAATACTTCTCCTAAAGATCTATCTCAAATCAGGATCAACACTCATGAAAGCATTATAAATAGAGACAGACCAAGATTTGTAATTAGAGCCATCGCCTAAAAGAAGTTCTACAGTTACCTCTTGTGACGACATCGTTATCTCCGGACGGCTAAGCCCACACTGGAGAGGCCTAGCTCTGATACCAATTGAAAGTTCCCTTTGCCCGGGAACAGGATCTGGATGTCGCCTAGAGGGGGGGGGGGTGAATAGGCGAATAAAAATTATCACTTTATAACTGGAAATTCTTACTCTACTCGAAGGCTGGATCGCAGTGGAATGAAGGACCCTTCGAGTAGGTTGCAGTGGAATGGAAGATCCTGTCTCAAAAATGTCCTGCACTTCAAATCAAGCTTATACCACAGATAAGTATTGAAGTGCAGATATAAAGGTGAGTAAAACAGAGAGTCAGGATACAATACAGAATAGAGCACACAGACGCAAGGATTTATCCCGAGGTTCGGCCAAGCCTGAAATGCTTGCCTAGTCCTCGTTGGAGTTAGCCACACCTGGGCTTGGAGTCTATTTCAACTCCTTCCTCCGTTTGCTCAGATCTGTCAGTATGACAGATAGAGCCTTTCACTATTAAGTGGGGTTACAACAGAACCGTGGCTGCTTACAAACTTCTTGGCAGCACCCCGGCAGAGTAACGATACGCTCAAGACCTTGCTCTAGCTCTTAGCAGCACTACTCCTCTCTCTAAAGGCTTATAGCTGTGCCTTCTACACAAACTAGAGAGATACGCACAAGAGGGAGAGTGAGAATTGATCCGAGTGATGTCTACACTTGTTGGCTGCACTTGTGTATTGCTGGAGGCGCCTAGGGGTCCCTTTTATAGGCATAAGGGGCCTAGGAGCCGTTGGAAGCAATCCAGGAAGGCAAATCTTGCCTTCTGTCGGGTGGCGCACCGGACAGTCCGGTGCACACCGGACACTGTCCGGTGCCCGATTTCTTTCCTTCTACGGCGAAGCCGACCGTTGGCAGTCTTGGAGCCGTTGGCGCACCGGACATGTCCGGTGCACACCGGACAGTCCGGTGCCTCCATCTAGCCGTTGGCTTGGCCACGTGTCCCGCGCAGATCGCGCGGCCGACCGTTGGCCCGGCCGACCGTTGGCTCACCGGACAGTCCGGTGCACACCGGACAGTCCGGTGAATTTTAGCCGAACGTCGCCGACGAATTCCCGAGAGCGGTCTTTTCACCAGAGTTAGCCTGGCGCACCGGACACTGTCCGGTGCACCACCGGACACTGTCCGGTGTGCCAGACTGAGCTGCCTTGGCTGTATATAGCCAAGCCCTTTGCACCTCTCTTCTTTTCTTCTTCTTTCTGTTTCTAACACTTAGACAAGTATATTAGTCCACAAAACCAATGTACTAAGTATAGAAACATACCTTCTCTTAATCATTAAATCTATAGCATTCCACATGCTTGAGCTTTGATGTTGGACTCATAAATCATCAAGTCGGCTTGTCTTGATCTAGATTGGCATTACTTGGCTCCAACATCCTGTAAAGGTCACATAGAACATCTCCAAACATAGGAACAACCCAAACTAAAGATCAAGGTGAACTTAGCTCTTTTGGGCTGCTTCCAGTTCTGGTTTTGACACTTGTTCTCCTTCTAGTGACCTTGATCTCCTTCTTAGAGCTTGTTCTTGAGCCTTATGACTTACACCACATAACTGTAGCTGTTACCTCATTGGTTGTAAGTCACGTCCTTATGTAGTGATCCTTGATGTGCCGTAGCTGTTCTCAACTCGATCACCCTTGACTTTGCAAGCCTTCTTCTTCACCCTTGGCTTTGGGTTCCTCAGCCTCCTTGACCTTCTCCCGTGCACTTGGTACCTCGAAGCTCTTCTTGCCTCCGTCCTTGGCTTGATCAGTTGTCTCCGAGCTACGCACCCGAGTCTCACTTTTGCAATGTCCATCTTACTTGTGCTGTCCATTATGTATCCATAATCCAGTTCTTGGACCATTACATTTGTTCACTTGTGTAGAACCCTGTAGGCTTTACTTTAAGTACCTGTTCAACACTTAGTACACTTGTTAGTCCTTTAATTGAGTTGTCATCCAAACACCAAAACTCACAAGAGAGCTTTCAGCTTTCACATGATCGCAACCTGATTTCTCCAAGATAGTCGCAATTCCCCTCGCACCTGAGAAGGCGCAGACGTACCCACGGCCATTCAAAACTTCCTCAAAAGCTTCGGCTTCGCTGCTGATCCATTCAATTGGGCCCTCAGGGTCGCCTCTTACGAAGTTGTCTTCACTGGAATATGCGCCAACATTGGCGAAGCTAGCTTTTATTTTTCCCACACATTCTATGGATTTTTCATAACATCTTTCTTTTGAAGAGCGAAGTTCTACAACTGTTTTCTCCCAATAATTTTTCCAGTAATCACTGGCGTCTCGATCAGCTTCGGCAATAGCACATTTTAATTTTGCTTGAGCCAGCTGTTTCGGAAGATCCTCAATTTTGCATTTCTGGGCTTCAGCCTGGGCTTTGGAAGTAGCTTCGTCTTCTTTTATTTTGTTCACCAATGAGTTTAGTATCTTATCTTTTTCAAGACCTTTATTCCTTAGTTCAATTACTTCGGAACGAAGGTTGTTCAAAGCTATAGTGCATCCTTCATCTTCGGCACTTTTTTGCGCTCTGAGGGCGTTGCTAAGAATGAGGCCCTGCGAAAGGAGTGCGGTATTAAGCATAGGCAAATAAAAAATCTTTTGTTTTAAAGTACAAAAAGCTCATTCTCGTACCTTTAAACTATTATATGCTAAGCTGTCGGCCAATTTATCTTTTGATAGCACCGAAAGCCTGTCTTCTAGTGTCGGGAATCCGAAGCTTCTGCTCATCTCCCGGTAGACAGAAATCTCCTTGCTGTCAGGGAGACAATACAAGAAATCTTCTTCTCCGATGTCATTGAATATCAATGCCCCCTTTGGATATTTCAGTTTCCGGGCATAGTATTGAGCTTCTCGCTTTTCTTCTTCAGATAACCTTTTCCCGAAGCATGTCGTACAGAATAATCAAGTACTTCGGAAGATGCTTCGGGAATAGGAGTGGCGATTTTTTCAGGCAAAATTTGTTCTGTAGCTCCTTTTTCTGTTTCTTTTTCTCTGATTTCCAAGGATTTCTCCTTGGCGGGCTCTGAAGGCCCAGCTTCGGTCTCGACCTTGCTCTTTGCAGCTTCGGCTTCGGTCAGTCTTGTCTTAGACTGCGTCTTTGGAGCTTCGGCAGTTTTCCTTGGAGTAGAGCTTGTCTTTATTGTCTCCAGCACATCTAGTACGTTGATCATTCTTTTTCTCTTAGGGTCGCTGTAAGACCTTTTTGTGCCCTCGGCACTGTCACTTCTGCCGAAGGGCTTGTAACATCTAATATCTTTGTTCCTTCGACCACTATCTCTTCAATTTTATCAGCCTTCGGCTCAGCTAATTTGACCAAGGATGCCTTCGGCTTTGCAGCCGGCTCTTCAATCCTTTGTGTAAGCGTAGGTTCTTTGGCTTCAGTAGCCGAAGAGGTCTCACCACCAAATTCGGGCACTACGGCCGGTTCAATATATCGTGGCCGGTGAGTAAGAACCTTCACCTTTTTCCTCTTCGGCACGGGCTCACTTGGAGCAGCTGAAGCAGCATCCTTCCCGGAAGTTGCACTCTTTCTCTTTTGCCCCCGTGGCGGGTAGCGGTAATCAGGGTACATGAACCTAATAGCATCAAAAACTCTATTTAGCCTTTTCTTCTTCCGGCTTCCGAAGGCCGCAGATAACACATTATATTCCGCTTTGGAGTACGGCCCAAGCAGTTCATCACTTGTAGCTTCGATACATTTCAGACAGTCATCATTTGGCTCATCAAATTTATCTCCATATTTGAAGCTGTATTTCAGTCAAACCAACTCTCCTTCGCCAGTTTTAGTGACAGTCTCCTTCGGCATTTCCCACTTCTCTAAAAGTGGCCATATTCTGAAGGCTATGTGCTCCTGGATTAGGTCCCTTGTCCCGATGAAAGAGCAAACTGTGTCGAAGGCCATTCGACATCCTTCGGCTGCTTCATCAATCTCTACCTTCGGTTTTCGAAGGCTGAAGCGCTGCCAGATAGGACGCATGATGATATCTTTAATGTCTTCTCGTGCCTTTAAATCATTTTTCACATAGAACCATTCTTTCATCCAGTCTCCGGGCCATCTCTTCCGAAAGGTCGGCACGAGGCAGTTTGAGCCAGAACGAGCGACGAAGCTATAGCAGCCAAAATTGTTATGATACTGTTCTTTACCCCAGGGCTTCGTCTCGTATAAAAGTTCGTGCATGCTGCAAAAACTTTTTGCACTTGGTTCCAAACCTTGACTCCTCACGGCCCAAACGAAGATTCCCATTCTTGTGATGGCTTCGGGAGTAATTTGGTGAAGAAAAATCTAGTATATCTTTAAAACTTCAACCATAAATCTGCTTTAGGGGAACCGAAGCCCAGCTTTGAAAAAGCTTCGATAGATCACGACTTCATTCTCTTCGGGAACAGGAGAAGTCCTGTCTCCGTTGTCAGCCCTCACAATAGATATGTCTCGAAAATACCTTCCTCTCATGTTATCAAGATGACTTTGCCTCATAGTCGACTTTCCGAAGACTGCGTGACTTGGACGCCAGGGTCGATCTTCGGAGTCTTCGCCCCCACTTTCCACATCATAACTATCGCTGTCATCGGTATCTTCAGATAAGCCTTCCAGAATTTCTTTTGTAATCTTTTCTGTGTTGGTCTTTGCAATTGACTCGATAAATCCAGCAGTTTTTTCCTTAAGAAGCTTCTCCTCTTCGGTTAGCTTCGCTTCAGCAACTGTCTTCTTGTCTTGAGACATTTTATCTTCGGAATTGATGAAAACTTCAAATCTGAAGCTTAGGAGCTCAGAAAACTTAAGAAATAAGGCAACTGTTGGAAAGCAAGAGCTAAGAAATCAAGCAGAGCAGATGGCAAAAAGCGTGCCAAATGAGCTCGTGGTGTGCCCTTATTTATACGCCTAGTGCGTTGCAAGCTGGAGGGCCCTGCTTGTCATTGACTGTTGCTATTCTAGCAAAGGGAAGGTGTTTTTTCAGACCTTCGGCTTAGGGCCTTCGTCCATATCGCAATCTAAATTTATCATTCTAACAAATTAATATTGCGAGGGGCTACTGTTGGGGGCCTTCGGCTTCCGAAGGTCCTCAAAAACATGATTTAACAATGTTTCTGGAGTATAATACATGAACAGGTATCTTCAGATTCGGATCAGAACCACAGTGTGAAGAAGCGCAAAGAACACGAAGGTTGGCGCAGAGCCGAAGCTATGTACAGGAGACCTTCGGCACGATAGCAGAAAAGGAAACCGACTTAAAAAGGAAAAGGCTATTCAGACCTCGATGGGTTACTATAGAGTCATTAGCAAATGTAAAGGGCATGGGTGTAATTTTACATGGGCTGCGTCCCGTGCCTATAAATAGATGAACAGTGCTCCCGTACTGTTCACGCTGACTTGGCATTTGCTTTTGCGTCACGCTTGTACTTTTACCTTCCCTCAAGCCAAAGGTACATTTGTAATTTGATATCATTTCTATTTTTCCCATAATAATAAAATAGAAATGAGTTGATAATAATACTTAATTGTTTGTGTTATCTCTTATACTTTATATGAATCCTTCTTCATTATTATATGTTGTGCTGATGAAGGTATGTCCTTCATAACCTTCGTCCGAAAATCATTATATCCCAAGGGAAATAATGCTTCGAAGAGCGAAGGACTTTAACGTTTAACAATTTTTGTGTTGCCTTGTTCTTAACTCGAAGCATTTGAGAACAAGTCCCCAACATGTGGTTTAGGGAAGACATATGTGGTTCCGATGAATTTTGATGTGCAACGCATAATTTAATTTTATGTGATGTATTATTTGATTTTTATTAATTCACTTAATTTTATGGAGCTAATACCTTTAATGGTTTTCTATTGAATAGAATGAGTGGTAGGAAAACAAAGCACACTGCTAGGGGGTTTCTTAATGCGGCTAGCAGGATAGTCCCTGGTGCACGTTCCCTTTTACAAGGGAGTTCTTCTAGCCAGAGCAGACAGTAGGCGTTGCTGAGACAATGCCACCTTCTCGTAGGTCAACCTGTCCCACCGCCGCCTTCAACCGCTTGTTGTGGCGCGTGGTTAGTGATGAGGTCGTAGCGACGGAGGGCCTTTTCATGCACAACGCCACATCCAGGAGATATTCGAGGACTCTGTTGTCCCCGGCTCGCCGTCGTATACATGCTCAGTTCAAAAGTTGAAGTGCATCCTTTCAATCACCATATTTGTTTTTCCATTTTTTGTTGCAGATTGGGATTGTAATCCACTGGTAAATGTACAATATTTGGAAGACACGTACCAGTCGCATGTTCTTCCTCTGAATTTGCCTTTTGAAGAATTGGGATTGTAATCTGTAGCATCCCAAAAATTCAAATCCTGAAATTTTCTCAAACTTGCTCTAAATTCAAAATGAATTTCAAATTTCATTTCAAAATGTTTGTTTGCGAGTTGATATCAGCAAATAAAATATAATGGTCTATATTCTCTCCAAAATCCTCCTCCAAATATCCTACAAATATTTCCCTAGTGATCCCCCTCAAATTCTTTCCAGAAATACTGTCCAGATATTTCCCCAGTGATCCCCCTCAAATTCTTTTTAGAAATATTGCCCAAATATTCCACCAATATATCTCCAAGTATTTTCTTCCTAAGAAATACCTTCAGAATCATTTTTGAAGTCCCTACAAATATTTTCTTCAAAACTTTCCTCATGCTCATACGTATACGTATGCCTCCAGTGTCATACGGTGAGCTCTACAAGCTAATCTCACTTATACAAGACAAATACATGCTAATCTCCCACTAATCCTCTCATCCTCCCACTAATCCTCTCATCCCTCCCCCTAATCCCCCCACCATGGCTATAAATAGAGGGGCAAGGGCCTCCTCTCATCCCACCCCAAGCCATCTCATGGCAACTCTCTTCCCCCCCACACACATACACCCACTCCACTTCCCACACAAGCACACACTAGCACAAGGATCGTTCGATCATTCTTCAATCGTTCGTCCCCTGTTCTTAGTTTGTTCGTTCGTTCGTCCGATCGTTCGATCGTTCGTCCGATCGTTCATGGTTCGTTCGTCCGTTCGTCCGATCGTTCGATCGTTCGTCCGTTCGTTCATCCAAATAATCTTTTTCCTACCGTTATGCTGCCGAAATTCCGATCGTTCGATCGTTCATCGTTCGTTCATAGTTCCTATTCATCGTTCGTTCATGGTCCCTATTTATCGTTCTTCCAGATAATCTTTGTCCTGCCGTTATGCTATCGAAATTCCGTTCGTTCGTTCGTCCGATCATTCGATCGTTCGTCCGTTCGTTCATAGTTCCTATTCATCGTTCATCGTTCGTTCATAGTTCCTATTCATCGTTCATCGTTCGTTCATACGACTATTCACCATCACTATTCACCGTTACTATTCATCATTACTATTCACTAACACTATTCACCATCTTTAATATTCAGTGTTACTATTCGTCATCATTACTATTCATCATCGTTACTACTCATCGATGATATCTAGTAACTTTTTCGTCGTCACTATTCATCGTTACTATTCATCGTTACTATTCATCGATTAGCCGATCACCCCAAATTTCAACTACTCATACATCATGTTGTCCAGTCCACCTAAGACCAGCCAGACCCATATTCCAGTCATACAAACTCCGGCGACTGTGATTTCCCTTCCAGTGGGAACTTCCCATCTGGTCACCCATCCTAGGTTTCTCCATGTTGAGCATGCTTAACTTTAAGATTCCTTCGAACCAGGCTACCAAACTCAGATTCCAATAATTCTCGTTTCTAAATTCTTATCAAACTATTCCCTATCCAACCATGTCATCCCTTAAGCATGGTCCATATTCCAGAAAACTCCCAAAATACTCTTGTCTCATATTCTGCCTATAACTCTCCTGTTCATACTAAGTCAGACGATTCATTCGTCACTATTCTCACCAACAGTGAACTTCACTGTGCTACACCACATACACCCAGCTATAAATACACCCAGCTACCCTCTCCCTCTCCACACACACTCAACACCCTCAGCCAAGGCAAACACCCCACCCACTCAGTTACTCCGCTCTGCCGGCTACACGCATAGTGTCGCTTCGCCTCCAGTCCACCCTCCTGGTAAGCACCTCCGCTCCACCACCAGTAATATCACAACACCACATGACACAGATTCTAGTCAAGACTCTACCCATCCATATATCACTATTCTGACCACTATACTAAATATTTGTTGGTATACTTGCTTGTTTGTATGTTTGCTTATTCATGTTGCATAGTTATCGGAGCGTTCGTGCCATCTCGTGGAGGCCAGATCTGCAAGTCTACGCTAGGCGGTGGAGCCAGAAGCCAGTTCCGCGAGCTCCCCTTCCCCCTTCGCCAAATAAGCACGGCAAGCTCACTGGATCCCTTTGATGCATAAATTACCTATGATTTTTCAACCACAACCCTTAGCCTGTTATTTTATGCATGATATGATTTTGAGACAAGTTATTATGGCCACCCAGCCGCTTGCCGCAATCAATCCCTGATATATATGTTCCAAATGATTTGAGAACAGGTGTGAGTTTTCAAAAGAAAATGCTTTTCAAAATGTTTGTGATGAAGGGGTTTCACCCTTATCACCTTGTGAGTGGGATAATCAGGGACTCCCTGGTTTAGGGGAGGGCCTAAGGTGTTGGCTCAGCTGGTTTAGGCGTGAGCAGAAGGATTGTCCCCTCATATAAGGACCAGTTTGTCATCTTCACTACCTGTACTCTTTAATAGTACAACCACTCGAGACTGTGTGGGCAGTCACTCAATTTGAACTCGTACGGTCCAACCCCAGGGTTATGAAGGCTGGGGAGCACCGGGAGGATAAGGAGGGGGAAAGTTTTGTCCGGTTTGGACATGGTGGTGGCCTGACTCCTTCCGGATAACCGTTAAGGTTAGGACGTGCGGGGAAAGAAAGAGAGTCGGATTCGGGTCTCATTGGCCATGGGATCGCAGAGCCGAACTAGTGGGTAAAGTGTACACCTCTGCGCAGAGTTTGAAAACCTATTCGAATAGTCTATGTCCACAGGAATGGACGAGTCTGGTATGGTATGGCAATTAATGTTTTGTTTTCCAAAAAAAGGGTGTGTTTGAGAAAAGTGATTTTTAAAAGGTTCGGCGGTTGAGCCGTGAGCTATGGTGGACGGGAAGTCCAGTAGCTATTTTTGAAAATGAAAACCAGTGGGAAACTGCTGAGATACCTGGATGGTTTAGTCCAGGGGATTTTGTTCTAATATTGAAAAACTTCCTGCTCCTTTTGGAGAGGATGCTCTTTGCAAAAGTACAAAATGTTTTTCAAAACAACCCTGCATAAAATATTGCTGTTTCTGCAAAATATCCTGAGCTCCACATATTCCATGCATTATATCTGATTTCCCCATTCCGCGGGTGAAGGTGGGCTGCTGAGTACGTTTGTACTCACCCTTGCTTATTTGTTGTTTTTCAGAAAAAAAGAGATCGGGTAAGAGTTACGACTGTTCCCAACCTTGCCTATGGCTGTTGGACTGCTGAATTGCTTCACTGCGTATGTCGGGTTGCTTCAGCCCCACTCTGATGATATGTCCCGAGTTGTGGACCAACTCTTAAAGTTGTTCGCCACCTTTATAGGTTTGTCTCGTTTAAGCAGATCTGGAATCATCTGATGTATAAATGTGTTTACTAGCCTCCTGGGACTAGTAATTGTATCACATTTGAGTCCCAGAGGATTGGGACGCTTCAGGTGGTATCAGAGCTGTTAGGTTGGCCGCAGGACGTAACCCTTAGCCTGATCAAAAGTTTTTGAGTCAAAACTATTTTCTTAAAAAATTCTTGCTCTCATCCCTTCATTTCAAAAATGTTTTCCCCCTTTCCTTCTCTCAGAAGTCAGATGGAGGTTCAGTGCCAAACCAGCTTGTGCCAGAATGAAGATGGTTTCCCCAAGTTGTTGAGAGCATGCACAGTCCACCTCGGAATCAGGAGCCAGCCAGAGTATGATGGTCGTGAATTCGTCGAGCATGGCACAGAGAAGTGTGTCGTGACTGTATACATTGGATCCAGTCAGCACCATGTGGAATGGAGTGTCACTGCTGCTGGGCACAAATTCAAAGACACCTGCCAAGTCGTCGCTCGCAAGGCATTGAGGACCCTGTGTCAGATCTATGAAGAAGAAGTGGTCGACACCCTGCTCAGATTCTTTCCGCCCTTTCAGAGAGACCGTCCAGTTTGGATGGCCAGGATGCATGCATTGGAAGGTCAGCAGCTGCTTGAGGACGACCCCACAGTCATGTACCTCACTGCATACCTGCTCACCCTAGATGCGCAGTATGATTTCTTGGCTCGGCACCACCGTTAGATCATTGCCCGAGCAGAAGATGCAGAGAAGCTCAACCGTAAGCTCCATGTGGATCTCACCACAGCTCAAGCCCGTGCAACTGCCTTGGAGAGTCGTGAAGTCATTGCTGTTGAAGCCCTGAAGCAAGCCAAGGATGAGCACGTCCAGAAGTTGATGGAGGCCTACTTGGTAACCCATAACCAACGTAGAGCCGTGCGGATCCAAGAGCCCGCTCCATCCAACCCAGTTCAACCCATGAGAGCTGAAGATCCCCAGATTCTTGAAGGTCACCCGGTCTCTGTCAGAGGAGATAAGAAGGCTTGGGAACCCCCGAAAGGAGCCATAGTCTTGGAAGGAATTCCAGTATTCCCTCAGGCTATGGATAAGCAAGAGCACCCCAAGTCCTCCCAAGATCCCCCGCTAGAGATGTTTGAACCCCTCACCATGAAGAAGATTCCAGCACCGTCCCGTGAGATCAAAGAAGAAGCTGCAAGCACCCCACCAGCACAGCTGCCCTCTGAGGAGCTACAAGAGCCAGTTCAATTTGAAGAAGAGTTCGACCCCGTCTTGCCATCTCAATCGCCGCCAGAAGAAGTCATCAACATCAGCTCCCTCTTAACCCATCCAGGAGATGTCTCAGATTGAAGTTGTGTGTCAGGCTCGCTAGAAGAGAAGCTGCCAGATCTGAGTTAGTTATGCCCAGTCCTCTGCATGCATTGGGTAGTGAAGTTTTTCTTCACTTTGGTAGAGCCCTGCATGTATGAGAGGTAACCGTGTAGACTCGTGTTTTGCAAAACTCTAATTGTGTGGCCCCCTAGGGCATTTCAAAATGAATTTCGCTTGATGTTTTCTCCCCTTTCGTGTGCATATGTGATGCCTTAACGTTAGTGCTTATAAGTCGCATTTAGCATAGTTCTCAGTTCAGGAGCCGAGCAATAGTAGTTATGCTTAGCCCCCGAATCTGAGTAGTCCGTGCTTTGAAAAAACTCTGTGCTATCCCCATTCAAAATATTTGATTTGTTTGTGCTTATCATTGCTGCGTTTGTGTGTTTTCTTTCTTTTTAAGAAAGGTTTTCTCTAAAAACATAGATCACAAATTAGAGCTAATCCTCACCTTATGCTTCCATTCTTATCTTAACCCATCTCAAGAGAAAAGTGCCTTACCCAAGAAGATACCGGGAAGCTTACCCTTGAAGCCTGGAACAAGCTACAGAAGAAACCAGTCCAGTCACTCAGTCAAAAGGACCGACCGTGAGAATCAAAGCACTACCCCGAGTCAAAGTAAACAGGAAAAGAGGACAAAAGGAGTTATTACCATACAGAGAGGCAAAGATTCTTGGAACCAGAGACCACAAACATCAGGGTCATCGACCCCACCACTCACCTGTGCCCCTCACACGCGTGCCCGCCTCCATGCGCACCCCCACCGCCACCCACGCCCCCTTTTGCAGCGCACCCACCGCCATCGTCGCCGGCAACAGGCCCCCCTCCCCATGTCGCGCCTGCTGCCTCGTGTCACCTGCGCCATCACTACCACTCCACCCCCCCCCCCCCCCCCCGAGCACCCCCGCTCGCCTATAAAACCCCCCCATCGGCCACCTCAACTCCCATCTCGCACAAAGCAAAAACAACCCCGATAAAATCCCCTCTGCCAAATTGCAAGCAACTCCATTTTCCCACTCCCTCGCCCCTAAGATCACAATGCTTGGTGATTCTTGGGTTGAAGACTGTTGTACATGGTTCATAGTCTTTGGTTTCCTCCTCTGTATGATGGTAATACTCATCGATAGACTCCTCCAGTGGGAAGAGCAAAGAGAAAGAAAGAGGCAGTGAAAAGTGAAAAGTGAGAAGAGAAAAGAAGATAGTGAAGATAAGATAAGAAGAAGGTTCTCCCAGAATCAACCATGTGCCAGTCATCCCTCCGTAGCCAGCTCAAGCAGCAATAGCAGCAGAAGGCCCCGTAACACCCTTGTTATGAGGTACTTCAAGGAGTTCAAATCCCCAAGATTCAAGAGATCTACCCTCATTCATTTTAAGTGGGGTAGTGTTCCAGCCAAGTTCCTGTTATGGAGAAAAAGAAGAAGGCCTGCAGCAAGCTTATCGAGGACCAGATCACCGAAGCTTATAAGTTTCTGGATGAGAAGTGATCACCCAAGTTTTGTTGATGAAGCACCAGAAGACCAATCAAGGAAGGAATCCATGTGGGAGTTCGCAAGAGAAAGGTTTGCGTGTTGGCATCGATGCTTCTTCAATAAGCTAGCCACCAAGCAAAAGCTAGAAGCCTGAAGATGATCTTTGAGTAGCCAGAATCAGCGTTTGCAATCAGCAACCGGATGCTCCTGAAAGACCAGATTTTGTTGAAGTTTCATCTCCTCGAAGAGTCTGCAAAGTGAAGATATGTAGCAGAAGTAAAGCTATACCCATAACCCTTCTAAGCCGAATCTCGAGGACGAGATTCCTTTTAAGTGGGGTAGATTTGTAGCATCCCAAAAATTCAAATCCTGAAATTTTCTCAAACTTGCTCTAAATTCAAAATGAATTTCAAATTTCATTTCAAAATGTTTGTTTGCGAGTTGATATCAGCAAATAAAATATAGTGGTCTATATTCTCTCCAAAATCCTCCTCCAAATATCCTACAAATATTTCCCCAGTGATCCCCCTCAAATTCTTTCCAGAAATACTGTCCAGATATTTCCCCAGTGATCCCCCTCAAATTCTTTTCAGAAATATTGCCCAAATATTCCACCAATATATCTCCAAGTATTTTCTTCCTAAGAAATACCTTCAGAATCATTTTTGAAGTCCCTACAAATATTTTCTTCAAAACTTTCCTCATGCTCATACGTATACGTATGCCTCCAGTGTCATACGGTGAGCTCTACAAGCTAATCCCACTTATACAAGACAAATACATGCTAATCTCCCACTAATCCTCTCATCCTCCCACTAATCCTCTCATCCCTCCCCCTAATCCCCCCACCATGGCTATAAATAGAGGGGCAAGGGCCTCCTCTCATCCCACCCCAAGCCATCTCATGGCAACTCTCTTCCCCCCCCCACACACACACCCACTCCACATCCCACACAAGCACACACTAGCACAAGGATCGTTCGATCATTCTTCAATCGTTCGTCCCCTGTTCTTAGTTTGTTTGTTCGTTCGTCCGATCGTTCGATCGTTCGATCGTTCGTCCGATCGTTCATGGTTCGTTCGTCCGTTCGTCCGATCGTTCGATCGTTCGTCCGTTCGTTCATCCAAATAATCTTTTTCCTACCGTTATGCTGCCGAAATTCTGATCGTGCGTTCGATCATTCGATCGTTCATCGTTTGTTCATAGTTCCTATTCATCGTTCGTTCATGGTCCCTATTTATCGTTCTTCCAGATAATCTTTGTCCTGCCGTTATGCTGCCGAAATTCCGATCGTTCGTTCGTCCGATCATTCGATCGTTCGTCCGTTCGTTCATAGTTCCTATTCATCGTTCATCGTTCGTTCATAGTTCCTATTCATCGTTCATCGTTCGTTCATACGACTATTCAGCATCACTATTCACCGTTACTATTCATCATTACTATTAACTGACACTATTCACCATCGTTACTATTCAGTGTTGCTATTCATTATCATTACTATTCATCATCGTTACTACTCATCGATGATATCTAGTAACTTTTTCGTCGTCACTATTCATCGTTACTATTCATCGTTACTATTCATCGATTAGCCGATCACCCCAAATTTCAACTACTCATACATCATGCTGTCCAGTCCACCTAAGACCAGCCAGACCCATATTCCAGTCATACAAACTCCGGTGACTGTGATTTCCCTTCCAGTGGGAACTTCCCATCTGGTCACCCATCCTAGGTTTCTCCAAGTTGAGCATGCTTAACTTTAAGATTCCTTCGAACCAGGCTACCAAACTCAGATTCCAATAATTCTCGTTTCTAAATTCTTATCAAACTATTCCCTATCCAACCATGTCATCCCTTAAGCATGGTCCATATTCCAGAAAACTCCCAAAATACTCTTGTCCCATATTCTGCCTATAACTCTCCTGTTCATACTAAGTCAGACGATTCATTCGTCACTATTCTCACCAACAGTGAACTTCACTGTGCTACACCACATACACCCAGCTATAAATACACCCAGCTACCCTCTCCCTCTCCACACACACTCAACACCCTCAGCCAAGGCAAACACCCCACCCACTCAGTTACTCCGCTCTGCCGGCTACACGCATAGTGTCGCTTCGCCTCCAGTCCACCCTCCTGGTAAGCACCTCCGCTCCACCACCAGTAATATCACAACACCACATGACACAGATTCTACTCAAGACTCTACCCATCCATATATCACTATTCTGACCACTATACTAAATATTTGTTGGTATACTTGCTTGTTTGTATGTTTGCTTATTCATGTTGCATAGTTATCGGAGCGTTCGTGTCGTCTCATGGAGGCCAGATCTGCAAGTCTACGTTAGGCGGTGGAGCCAGAAGCCAGTTCCGTGAGCTCCCCTTCCCCCTTTGCCAAATAAGCACGACAAGCTCACTGGATCCCTTTGATGCATAAATTACCTATGATTTTTCAACCACAACCCTTAGCCTGTTATTTTATGCATGATATGATTTTGAGACAAGTTATTATGGCCACCCAGCCGCTTGCCGCAATCAATCCCTGATATATATGTTCCTAATGATTTGAGAACAGGTGTGAGTTTTCAAAAGAAAATGCTTTTCAAAATGTGTTTGATGAAGGGTTTTCACCCTTATCACCTTGTGAGTGGGATAATCAGGGACTCCCTGGTTTAGGGGAGGGCCTAAGGTGTTGGCTCAGCTGGTTTAGGCGTGAGCAGAAGGATTGTCCCCTCATATAAGGACCGGTTTGTCATCTTCACTACCTGTACTCTTTAATAGTACAACCACTCGAGACTGTGTGGGCAGTCACTCAATCTGAACTCGTACGGTCCAACCCTAGGGTTATGAAGGCTGGGGAGCACCAGGAGGATAAGGAGGGGGAAAGTTTTGTCCGGTTTGGACATGGTGGTGGCCTGACTCCTTCCGGATAACCGTTAAGGTTAGGACGTGCGGGGAAAGAAAGAGAGTCGGATTCGGGTCTCATTGGCCATGGGATCGCAGAGCCGAACTAGTGGATAAAGTGTACACCTCTGCGCAGAGTTTGAAAACCTATTCGAATAGTCTATGTCCACAGGAATGGACGAGTCTGGTATGGTATGGCAATTAATGTTTTGTTTTCCAAAAAAAGGGTGTGTTTGAGAAAAGTGATTTTTAAAAGGTTCGGCGGTTGAGCCGTGAGCTATGGTGGACGGGAAGTCCAGTAGCTGTTTTTGAAAATGAAAACCAGTGGGAAACTGCTGAGATACCTGGATGGTTTAGTCCAGGGGATTTTGTTCTAATATTGAAAAACTTCCTGCTCCTTTTGGAGAGGATGCTCTTTGCAAAAGTACAAAATGTTTTTCAAAACAACCCTGCATAAAATATTGCTGTTTCTGCAAAATATCCTGAGCTCCACATATTCCATGCATTATATCTGATTTCCCCATTCCGCGGGTGAAGGTGGGCTGCTGAGTACGTTTGTACTCACCCTTGCTTATTTGTTGTTTTTCAGAAAAAGGAGATCGGGTAAGAGTTACGACTGTTCCCAACCTTGCCTGTGGCTGTTGGACCGCTGAATTGCTTCACTACGTATGTCGAGCTGCTTCAGCCCCACTCTGATGATATGTCCCGAGTTGTGGACCAACTCTTAAAGTTGTTCGCCACCTTTATAGGTTTGTCTCGTTTAAGCAGATCTGGAATCATCTGATGTATAAATGTGTTTACTAGCCTCCTGGGACTAGTAATTGTATCACATTTGAGTCCCAGAGGATTGGGACGCTTCATAATCCACTGCATAAGCTGTAAGGCACGGTGCTGCATGCTACACAACAACCTTTACCGCTGGATGCAAGGATGTTTCCTATAACTCAACTGATTTGCTTGGTGAAGGTATTGAAGCAGCTAAAAGGTTCAATATTGTTGTCGTAATTGTTGTCTTAAACCTGAAAAATGGGCGTGAGGATTTTGATAGAGTGAGCATTCTCTTCCCAGGCAAGCAGATGGACCACAAATTGCCAGCACTCTTTGGCTCGGATATATTTTTTCTTTGGCTCAGATATGTACGTACTTTTGCCCTTTGGGCCCTTTGGTCCACAAGAAAATGGACCAATCTGCTAGATTTCTATCATATCGCTTCCATCCCAAGTATCATCAAGATAGAAGTTGTTAAGGTATAGCCGAAAAAAGAATTGATGTATGTACTTTGTCCAAGTATATACCATGACGAAATCTGTGGTCTCTCAACAAGAAACAAGAAAGGTTCAATTTACATAGTTGCTACCAACCAGATAAACAAGATGCCAAGAATAAGAAGACGCGTAGCTACAGTAACTTTGGGGTGGAGGCCCAGAGAAATCAGGTTGAGCGTATGACAGCCTCTGGATCCAGTTACCGGCCTTCTTCTTGTTCTGATCATTGGATTCCAAGGCCTGGCAGATCGAGCTTGGGACCTTGTGGAGTGTTCTATCTATTTCAAGAACTGCCTTGAGATCTTTGAGGATTGAAACTATTTGCTGAAAGTCGGGCCTATTTTCTGGTTGCCAGGACCAACACTGCTCAATCAGAAGCTTCAGCGCCGCTGGGCAGCTCAATTGAATGACCGGCCTCAAGTTCTGAAATGAGAGCACGTTCTTGTAAGTAACTATCTATACTACTCCTTAAGATAGTAGTGTAGGCATCCACATCCTATGGTGCATGGTTCTGCCACCGTCTCCTCCGAGATCCTCTCCGCGACGCACCGATCAGTGTTTTGGGATGATTCTCCTATGCATCAATAGCAACCTTGTGCTTGGCAAAGTTATTTGCCCTGATAATGTTGTAGGTTTAGTGAAAAGAAATATACTGACATATCCACTGATCCATCGATGCCCAATGGAGATTGACCTCTATCAAGATTTAGTTACGTGTCTCAATAGGGCAATATTTCTGTGAGTTGTATACTATGGATTCCTCATCTGCATCATGAATTGATCGCACTATTTATGCTCTATTTTTCAAACCATGATTTCTGTAATTCTTTGCACCATGGTAGTTTTCTCAAATGATTTTATCTTTCATAACCCAGACTGAACTCACTAAAGCAGAAAGAAAGAGTACAAGTCTACTACTGCAGAAAGCAAGGAGGATGCCAACAGAAGCAGATTTCATGTATGGATCGGGTATTGACCTTTTTGTGTTCTCCTCAACTCATTATTTAGCTACATATCTTATTAAATCTTAATCTTTGGTCATTAGCTACCAGCTTGCACTACTTCAGTTCCTCGAGCCCTTGTGCATGGATATATCATTTAGTTGTGTCTAATAATTTGTAATTAGTGGCAACATCTTTTTGTTATTTTGGTTTTATCTGCTTTTTATTGTTATAAGATCCCGACTGCAAACTGGCAGTTAGTACACCTTTAGGTTTTCCTTTGTCGTATCAAGCTAATAATGTGTGAAGCATGGTTCCCATTCTGATCTTTAGTTTTTTTGTGATTTTAATAGCAATAACCTTTTTCACAAAAAAGTAACAAACTTTATGCAGTATGCGGTTCGTATAGTTCCTAGTATCCTTTTGGACTTAGATTTAGTTTGATATATGGTTATGTTTATTGACAGAATGCTTTTTAGCTTTGCAGATAAAATCTTGAGCAAAATGGGAGAAGGTTTGGGTTTTCTGCAATCTGTCGTCTCCTCTTCTGCTGGGTATCTCCGTTATTATTCTAATGAAGAGGGCTACGAGTTGGATTTTTGTAGGTACATTTGAGTGTGTTTTGGAATGCTGGGACCGTGAAACACGTGAATATGTTGCCATAAAAGTTGTTCGCGGTATCCACAAGTACTGTGACGCTGCAATGGTTGAGATAGATGTGCTCAATCGCCTTGCAGAAAATGAAAAATATAGATCTCTGTGAGTATCTCAGAGACCTAATTACTTAAAGTATAACTCTATTTTGTTTCTGACTTGACAGTTCCTCTTCAATTTGTCAGCTGTGTTCAAATTCAGATATGGTTTGACTATCGTAATCATATATGCATGGATGTGTTACTTTATGTTTGCTTGTGTTTAATATAGAAGGCTCCCTTGCCTTCGTTCGATCATGTGGTATTTGAAAGTGATGTCTCTATAAATGAAGTAAGGCAGGGCAATGCTTATGTTACTGTTGTTAGTTATTAGCTTTTTAAACCATGCATATGTCAATGTGTCCTGTTTCAATAGGGTCTTATTATAGGACGCGATGCCACTGAATTAGGATGTTTGTTCTTTTGCTACCTTTGTTAAACAACATCAGATCATTCGTATTTTATCCTTCCTCGGATTGCTTCTTTTGTTCTACTACAAATATGCTCCACATGGCAGGGAGAGTTATGCTCCTAAATTTCTTATTTTGTGCATTGTGAAATGATTGTTCTAACAACATCAAGTTTGTGTTCTTCATATAATCTATCTCAGATTGCTCTATGTTTTGCAGGTCTCGAGGTCAAGCCTGGACCCACTGTCAAGTGTGTGCTTGGACATGACTTTATCCTGCACTTTCCAGTGTAAATCTCATTGTAATGTGTACTTACTTTTCTCAGTTGGATTTGCTCTGTATACTTACTTGGATTTAATCCTGTAGGCTGCACTTGGGGAATCAAAGAAAAGTGAAAGTGCCATGTCAAAGTTGATGACCAGAAGCTTGCTATTGGAACCCTCTCTATTGAAAAATACCCCTAGATAGAAATTGATTTGGTTTTCAATAAAGAGTGTGAGCTATCACACACATCGAAAACTACTAGTGTATTTTTCTTTGGTTACAAGGTTGAGCAACCAATCGAGGAAGATGAATATTCTTTTTAACATTGATTTTTTATTAGTTTTATTTCATGTAAGACTGATCTAAACTATTTCTTTGTGAAGTATTTTGTTTCCTTGACCTCATTTTTGCTTCTTGCCTCTTACATAATCGATCTTGATTCTGAAGATGAAGAGAAGGAGCTAAACATTCCAGTAATCAAGGAAAATGGTATATATATATCTTCTCTTTTTTTTTCCTGGTGGGTTTTTTCTGGCATTGTTGGGGTCGTTTGAATTATGGATTGTTTGGATCATGAATATATCTAATTAGGCAAAGATGATGGGAAGGAGGACCAAAGAAGTGAAGAGAAGGCAGTTGCTGCAGCTTCAAAATCAAGTCTTGGGCTTGAAAAAAAAGCAAGGATGAGTATGAGTCTGATGATTCTGATGAGGGTGAGTGATTATCTCCTGAAGAAGGCAATGTTGTGATTTGAAGGGTATGGTGCAGAAAAGTTTTGTCTGCATGTCATGACAGTTTCATACAACGCACGTGCGAACGCACCGGGAGCCTACCACCTCCCGTGCTCACCATTGTCGTGTTTGATACCTGACTGCTACTGCTGTTACATCGAATCTCCAGGGTGCTCATGGAGTCATGGTGCATGTGCTCATGTTTGCAGGGTGTCAGTTTTTTTCATCGTCTACTTCTAGAGATAACAACTTTAGCATGTTGGTTAAAGATTCTCGGTGTGCTAAGCTTTTCTTTTTTGTTTCATTTGAATCTCAACTATATAGATGGTGCCCTACTTTACATTTTGCAAACACAAACTTCTCCAAAATAAATGGAAGCTTATGTTTTCATTTCATTTGTTAAACTTGCATATTCTTCATCTGTCATGTACTTCATCTGTGTGCTTGGAATTTTAGCCCCTTCTTTTGCTTCTAACTAACATAGATGCTTTTGTGTTACATGTATTTGGTTACCGAATTAGGACCATGTTTTCTCTTTGGATATTTCAGAACTAAAATCACCAAAAGATTCCCTTATCTAAACACTTGAGTAGGGGAAGCAACCATGTTGTGCTGCGATAAGAGCGTAGCTGATATGTGATGTGTAATTTGCATCTTTTTAATGTCATGTAACAGTAAGAGCCCATATGTATTACCCATAGTTCTTTTTTCTTTCCCTAAGCTTGGTTCCAAGTGAAGACATACCACACAGACTTATCAATATCGATAAAAAGGATTAGATTAGTGTAAACATATTTACCTATCACTAAAAATTGTATATTGACTTTTTAGAAATAATCTGTGCGTATTGATAATGTTTGCTCGGCATCAGTTCAATCTATTTGGTTCGATGTATTTATAATATTATTACATATTTATATCGTCAATATAATATCAGTACTACGATGATATTTTCTCAAATGAATTTTACATATCATATTAATATTTGTTGTTTCATATCTATTGTTAATTACTATTTTCAGACATGAATTTGGTACAATATGGAAGAAATTGGTTGGTGCTTTACTGTATGGAGTATGGTTTTCTACAATATACTTATGCATGTGACTACAACATCGATTGTTGTCTACTGTGCAAATATAGAATTGTTCAGACATTCTTGTACCTATCTCTAATTGTTGTTTGAAAGGCATGACCTTAGTGGGGTTTCCCAAATAAATTTTATTTCATTAGTGCTTTGTCATTATTAACAACCTGTAGGAGAAGGTGAAACTGGAGAATGAGTAGCTGTGGTTGTTCATGGACGACAGCATCAAGAAACCTGCAACATGCAACCTGATTTTAAGAAATCTGCCACCTGCAACATGACTGAACAGTGGTATCTCTGAGATATAATGTGGACAACGGCAAAGAATACTATGCATACACAACAGAAGAGTCCTGCAACCTGATTTTAAGTCCATTTGTAGCAAACAATCTTGGAAGCCATTAACTCGTTGAATTTGAAGCTGATGTGCAGTTTTATTTTTATGTCAGTTTTACTGATGCAGTTAGTTCCTAAGCAGATCCATGGCAACTTGTTTCACACTGATGCTTGAGAAATTGAGAGGGATGGAAATGACACTCACAATAAAACTTTGATTTGCTTTCTTGTGATCGTCGATCACAATAAACGCAGTGGCACAATATACCGTGTAATTGTCCTTTCCTGGTAGAACATGAAATGTTGAACTTCCTCTTGTGATATATAAAGCCTCTGTACCCTACATAATATTTAACATCTTACGGAAATTTATTTGTGCTGCCCCATGAAATAGTATAGCTCTTGTCAACTGGATGATGGACCTAGTTGCACGTTTAAGCATTTTATAGTGTAGTGATTTGTCGTTCCGTATCTATGCTTCATACAATTTTTTTTGCTCCCGTCGCAACGCACGGGCACATACCTAGTCACAAACTAAAGTCTAAACTAGCAGAAAGGGTAAACTCGTTGACTGGTACTCTTTTCTTCTTCCTTCTTGAAAACATTGGACATTAAGCTTTTTTTTCTTAGTTCTTACCGATCGTCGGAACTCCAAACTATACATAAACAGGCCAGGCTGGAGACAAACCCCACACTATCTATTTACACAATAAATCAAAGTAGCACACACACCTTATTAACAACGGCGAAAGCTGCCTGAAGCGGAGTCATATCTTCATAAGGGAGTGAACCGGTGACCAGGGCCATTCCTGACTTCTCGGGGGCCCAGTGCGAAATCCGATATAGAGGCCTCAACCACACACAAATATATATAATTATACATGTAGTATCGAATATTTGACGTATAAAAATTATTATGCACTATTTTAAAGTTTATAAGATAACAAATGTAAAATATAGCCAAAAACACTTACTTGTTATCTGATATCATTAAAAATATCTTCTAACATTTTGTGATACAAAGTCATCGCTTATATTATTGAGATCAATCTCATCCAACAACTTTTTATATATAGAATTGGTAAGTCATTTAACCTCTATTGAGTTATTGTTGACCATAAATAGTTCACAAAAATATTTCAATTTTAAAAAGCTTCTCTTTGTCGATGCAACCATCATGTGTATAGTAAATAATACTCTCTCTATATCAAAATAGAATTTGTTTTGCTTCTTTAGTGGATTCATCATTATATAGTTGAATATAAACATAAAAATCAAGAGCTAAAACAAATACTATTTTTAAATGAATGGAGTATTCGATAAGTAATTGAGACATTAGTTTAACAATCTAAACGAAACTGGTCGATAGTGTATCGCTCTTTGCGTATTTGTGTTTAGAATAAATATGTTTAACAGGAAAAAGTGCTAGCGTCCAGTGACTAAGAGGCCCTCTATTTTTGGGGGCCCAGTGCGGCCGCACCCTCCGCACCCCCTCCGGTACGGTCGTGTCGGTGACCAATTCCCACAAGAATATTCTTTGCCACTAGCAAACAACACCGGCTGTAGCTATATGTCTACCACTAGCAAACAAACAACAATATATTATTATCTCTCTGGTCAGTCACCGGTTAGTCATCAATATCATGTGTGTTTGTATTAAATTACGAGTTTTGGCTTAATAGTTTTGTTCCCGTCTGTTTTCGTACACCCGTTGATTCCGCTACCCTTTCTGTTTCTGACTTGCTTGTGTTTTCTGATCATGTCCGGAGCTTTGTGAACCCTGTTTGGACATCGTCAGGCAGACCAGTTGATAGAAAACGCACTGGACCACGACGTAAGTCTACATTCCTGACTACTCCAATTCAGTGCTACTTTAGTTCTGAATCTAAACTAATGTATTTTAAGCTTGTATAGCTTGTCCATTTGTTATTTGCCAGTTGAGCAAGCACTGGCACTGAGACCAGCTAAACCATCATTGTCACCAGTCCTTCAAAGCTTAAATTATGTTCTTGAAGAGATTTTGATTCCCAAAGAGTCCAAGAGCGGTTCTTTGTTCGGAGGTTTTGCATCCCTGGAGGAACGAGATAAGTCTTATGACATAAAAGACTCGATGACTGTACATTGTGGGTATGCCTATACATTTCATATGATTTATCTCGAGATCATGTAATGGTCGTCTACAATTATCAGTATCTCTTTTGCTGTAGCTAACCTAGTGTTTGTTTCTAGGTTTGACATAGATGAAGCTGATCATTCTGAGACAGCTGTGCCAGAGTACAGTTGTTGCCTCTGCTATTTTTGGTAACTACAACTTTGGATTTCAGTCCTCGTTACAAATTGCTTTTACACTTGCTTACAAATACTATGTACACTTGCTTACAAATTTCTCAGGTAATTATGACGTAATGCAACAACCAGAAAATATCAGCAAATTTTCGAAAGATACAGTTTGCTTCTTTATGTTTCTGGACGAACTCATTGAACTAGTGGGAAGGAAGCAATTCAACTGTAAATGCTGGCGATTTTGCTCCTACACAACTGCATATCTAACGGACAGCATTCCAACATTGTTTTACTACTTTTAACTTCCTTTCATGCTCCTAGCTCCCCTCCCCAAGGGCGCCAAAATTTTGTCAGGGATTGTTGATAGAGAGCTGAAATTCTTTGTTGTAAATAAACATTTTTAGATCAGAGATGTATTCAACTAGCAGCTGATTCAATTCAATCCATTTTGGAGGTAGTCTTTGGCAGGGTTTCAAATACAGTCAATCTTGTCAAACAATGCCATCGATGCCTGCCTGAGGGAGTGAACTAGCTAGCGGTGGTTGGTGAAACGGCAGGGAATAATAGAGTTACGACAGCTTATTTCTGCATGGCCATGGTGGACTTATGAGTAGCCGGAGGTAGGAGAAGACATGGTGGGTCCCAGCTGCAAGTGAGAGAGTGAAGGAAGCCCGGGCGTGCGGGCAGAGGAGATGAGTCATTGCAGTTTCTGATAATAATAAAAAAACGCATTGGAGCATGTTCCATAAAACTGGATTCCAGGAATCGTAAACAACTTTATACATTTAAAATGATAATCATAGGGATACAACACGTCGCAGATGGAGTAATTCATTCAACATCAACGCTTGTTTAGTTTGGACACAAGGAAAAGCAAACAAACAGATCTGTCCAAAGCATCCTCCCCCTTCTTCGTTCGATCATCGCCTGTATTTTCTTGCAGCATCTGGTTCTTGGCGCGGCTGCCGGTCCTTCGTCGTTCGATCGTTCTGCTGTTCTCCACACTTGCGTCCTCGTTCTTGGGCCTGTATTCTCCAAAAGGTCACCCATGCAACTTGCACGGGACTTGTTTCGCCGATCACCAAGCCACCATCGCGTAGCATTACGTCAGCAGGAACACTGGATGACTTCTTTCGTCGATCATCGCCTCATCGGGCCACCACAGCACGCTCGTGCAAGACACCACGGCAGTCTTCTTCGACCTTGCGCAAGACGATCGACGACGGCAACATTCCTTCCCACACTCCCGGGCAATGGTAGGCCTGCCGGCAGAGTGTATGCGCCACCTGATTTCCCTCACGATACACGTGTCTCACGTCGCATCCGGAGAAGCAGCGAAGCAGGCCGAGGATTTCCTCGTGCAAGGCTGCAGGGATCCGTGTCTGCGTCTCCTCGCCACGGAGCAGTTGCACCAGCACGAGATCATCTCCCTCGACCACCAGCCGCTGCAGGCGGAGGCCGAGCGCCAAACGGAGACCGCGGATCATCGCGCGCGCCTCGACGATGCCGACCGTGGAGTGCTCCGTCGGCTCGGCGAACGCGAGCACGACGCGACCCGCGCTGTCGCGGATTACGCCGCCGACGCTAGCTCTCGCTGATCCATCGTGATAAACAGATCCGTCAAAGTTCAACTTGAACCATCCACGAGGCGGCGGTGACCACTTCACCAAGATGACGCGACCCGGCTGATACGGCCGCGCCGACGCGGACAGCTCCGTCGCACGGCAGCATACGCTCGGAGGAGTAGACGACGGCGTCAGGACAGAACACACCATCGTCTCGATCTATTGAAGAACTCTAGAGTCTGGATGACGCAGGGTCAGCGAGAGTGCCTCGCAATGTCGGGTGGGTGGCTGGGGAATGCAAGCAGGAGAGCGACGTGTCCAGGTGCTGCGCGCGGCTAGCCTTTATATATAGGCTGGGGAATGCAAGCAAGGAGAGCGACGGCTCATTTTTGGTTTATCCGTTAGCTGGTGTTGCCCACGCCATGGACGCTATACTCGCTGCCTGCTGGCCCATTTTAGATTCCATCCGACGGTTTTTTATAACGGAAATAGATTCCATCTAAGATCCAACGGTTTTCTATAATGGAAATAGATTCCATCTAACATCCGACGGTGCCACATTCTTTTTCGGACTCTGACTCCACGCGCTCTTATCGCTGCTTACCCAGAAGATCTTGCAGCGGTGGTCCGAGTCACTCCACGGCCTCGACGATAATAGACTGTCTGCGCTCCGGCCCAAGCCTCCCGGCGACGGGCCTCCACTTCGCTCGCCAACTTGGTCGCTTTCTTTAGAATTTGGATCACAAACTCAACAGTTATAAGAGAAATTGAGAGTGAAATGCTTGACAAAATTAGTACAAGAATATCACAGAATAATGCTTGCTTTTTAAACAAAGAATATGTAACTAGTACAACTTAGTACATATAATTTATATTGTGATATATATTATTATCTATTATTTTTCTATATTAAAATTAGGCCGATTTCAGATATTACGCACAGGGCCTCCGAAAATAGCGGCACGCCAGTCAACTCCTCTTGGGCACCGTCTGCGTCACCCACAACAACATTGTATACCATTTTCGACGGTCGTATTTATTTTCGGCGGCTTCTGACACAGCCACCGAAAATACCTGCTTATTTTCGGCGGCCACGCCCTAGCCGCCGAAAATTAAGTATTTAAAAACGTCTGGTTCCTTCTTCTCTGTTCTCTGTTTCTTCTCTCTCTCGTCTCGCGTCCGCCGCCGCTGGGTCCGCCGCCGGCCCACCGCTCCGTCGCGCTGCACCCTGCCCCCCGCCGGCCATGCATCGCCGGCCCCCACCCCCGCCACGCCGCTCCCCGCCCCCGCAGCGTCTCCCACCGCAGCGGCGCCCGCCCGCCCGCCAGCGCAGCCCGCGCCCCCGACGAGCCACCGCCAAGCCCCGACGCACCGCCGATGCCACCGACGCGCCGCCGGCCATGCCGCGCTCTGCCCCGTCCCGACGTCCGCCGTCGTCCTCGTCTCCCGTCGACCTCGCCTTCATTAAGGTTATTTTTTGCGTATTTTATTTTGTATTTTCGGCGGCCTTTTATTTAATTGCCGCCGAAATTAGTATGTTTTTGTAATTGTGTTTGTTGATTAGTGCGTTTGATTAATATTATTGTTTAGTTCGATGCATATTGTATATGTGTTATATATTTAGGGAAGGCATATGTGGTATATGTGGTTCATTAATATATTAGTGGTATATGTGTTTGTTGATTAGTGCGTGTGATTAGCATTATTATTTAGTTCGAGGCATATTGTATATGTGGTATATGTGGTTTAGGGAAGACATATGTGGTTCCGATGAATTTTGATGTGCAATGCATAATTTAATTTTATGTGATGTATTATTTGATTTTTATTAATTCACTTAATTTTATGGAGCTAATACCTTTAATGTTTTTCTATTGAATAGAATGAGTGGTAGGAAAACAAAGCACACTGCTAGGGGGTTTCTTAATGCGGCTAGCAGGATAGTCCCTCGTGCACGTTCCCTGTTCCAAGGGAGTTCTTCTAGCCAGAGCAGACAGTAGGCGTTGCTGAGACAATGCCACCTTCTCGTAGGTCAACCTGTCCCACCACCGCCTTCAACCGCTTGTTGTGGCGCGTGGTCGGTGACGAGGCCGTAGTGACGGAGGCCCTTGTCATGCACAACGCCACATCCAGGAGATATTCGAGGACTCTGTTGTCCCCGGCTCGCCGCCATATACATGCTCAGTTCAAAAGTTGAAGTGCAGCCTTTCAATCACCATATTCGTTTTGCCATTTTTTGTTGCAGATTGGGATTGTAATCCACTGGTAAATGTACAATATTTGGAAGACACGTACCAGTTGCATGTTCTTCCTCTGAATTTGCCTTTTGAAGAATTGGGATTGTAATCCACTGCATAAGCTGTAAGGCACGGTGCTGCATGCTACACAACAACCTTTACCGCTGGATGCAAGGATGTTTCCTATAACTCAACTGATTTGTTTGGTGAAGGTATTGAAGCAGCTAAAAGATTCAATATTGTTGTCGTAATTGTTGTCTTAAACCTGAAAAACTGCCGTGAGGATTTTGATAGAGTGAGCATTCTCTTCCTAGGCAAGCAGATGGACCACAAATCGCCAGCACTCTTTGGCTCGGATATATTTTTTCTTTGGCTCAGATATGTACGTACTTTTTCCCTTTGGGCCCTTTGGAATACAATACAATAGTTGTCATTTTCCTCTTCTCTTCTAACAGTTTAAACCATTGTAGATGTAATATTATTCTAAATATGTTGGTGCTGATACCTTGGGTTCTATCATGAGTCATATAGATTTCATCTGTATGGCATGCAGCAACACTTTTGTGTTCATGTTGGACTCCTCGTGCCTTAATTTATAATTTATGATGTTATTATATTGTGCTTGTATGATCCATACGATGCAACACAAAAGCGAGCAAAATGCTGCTTATATGAACTAGTATGTTGGCATTGAGGTTTTGTTATTTAAGTTATGTTTATGCTAAATGTGTTGCTTATAACTTATATGCATATGCACAGGAGGTACTTACTCCATTATTTTTATTTGTTATTGTTTAGTTTAAAAATAAATTAGCGGGCGACAAATATTCGAGAACGGAGGTAGTATATCCATGGGTGATATATAATGGGGGTATTTAGATTGGTGATATGTGGTTTTTGCTATATTTATTTGGATGTACTAGTTCGATAACGTCACTGGTGTGCATGCCTCCTGCATAATGTAGATCACCTCTCACTGCCAACGGACAAGAGAGAAAATTCCCTCAGTGGCATTTCTAAGGGCTAGTTTGGCAACCTTATTTTTTCATGGGATTTCCAATTTCTTAAGGGAAAATGAACTAATTTTCCTTGGGAAAATGAAAACCCCTTAGGAAAATATGATTCCCAAACTAGCCCTAAATAGAAGAAGGAAAATTTACCAAGCGGGGCATCTTTCCTGTCGGTGAGAGCAGAATTGGATTGACCAATAAATTTCCCATGGAGGATTTTGCTTCCGGAGTTAATTAGTCAATGTAGATTTTAATCCCAGTTATCTTAAGATATCTTTAATATAAGTTATCTTCGACCACCAACCTGCTAGATTTCTATCATATCGCTTCCATCCCAAGTATCATGAAGATAGAACTTGTTAAGGTATAGCCGAAAAAAGAATTGATGTGTGTACTTTGTCCAAGTATATACCATGACGAAATCTATGGTCTCTCATCAAGAAACAAGAAAGGTTCAATTTACATAGTTGCTACCAACCAGATAAACAAGCTACCAAGAATAAGAAGACGTGTAGCTACAGTAACTTTAGGGGTGGAGGCCCGGAGAAATCAGGTTGAGCGTATGACAGCCTCTGGATCCAGTTACCGGCCTTCTTCTTGTTCTGATCATTGGATTCCAAGGCCTGGCAGATCGAGCTTGGGACCTTGTGCAGTGTTCCGTCTGTTTCAAGAACTACCTTGAGATCTTTGAGGATTGAAACTATCTGCTAAAAGTTGGGCCTCTTTTCTGGTTGCCAGGACCAACACTGCTCAATCAGAAGCTTCAGCGCCGCTGGGCAGCTCAATTGAATGACCGGCCCCAAGTTCTAAAATGAGAGCACGTGCTTGTAAGTAACTATCTATACTACTCCTTAAGATATTAGTGTAGGCGTCCACATCCTATGGTGCATGGTTCTGCCACCGTCTCCTCCGAGATCCTCTCCACGACGCACGCCCGAGATCCTCTCCGCGATGCACACCTCCCTCTCCTCCGCCCCCACCCTCCTCCCCACGCCATCGACGCCGCCATCATCGGATCCGCCCCAAGACGCCTCCGCCCCAGCCGCGCTCCCTTCCATCCTCTCCGCGATGGACGCCTCCCTCTCCTCCACCCACCCTCCTCCCCACGCCATTCGCGCTGCCATCATCGGATCCGCCCCAACAACGGACGGAATGTGTCGTGCATCTGGATCCACACCTTCACCACGCCCCCGCCCGGACGGTCGTGCAAGCCCCCCCCCGAAATCTCGCCCGCACCATGCCCCCAATCTCGCGATGCCCCGACCGCCTCCCCCGCCGTGACAGCCACCTCGACGTCCTCACCACGACTCACGAGGCCCCCATCGATCCATCGTGTCTGTCCCCCCTTCCTTCCTGCGCGATTCCAACAATCTAGATGCACTACGCCTTCCAAACATGATGCCTCCTTATCAGTAATGGTGAGGCGAGCCTACACGTGCGGGGACGGTGGGAGGCGGTAACGCCTATCGAGCGGCATTGACCCCGACCTAAAGTGCACCTGGCCATCTCACCGGAGCAGCCGAGCCCACCTCAGCTCGCTTCAGTGGCATACTAAGCCGGTTAGGCCATCCCGAAACCAAACCACAGCGGGACCAGTGCTCGGATAGGGTCCAACGGCGATGCAAGCAAGGAGTGGCGCGCGGCCGGTGGGACGAAGATCGGCTCCTGCACGTGCAGCGCAGCCGCGCGACAGTGAAGCAGGGAGGCCGCGATAGGCGGCGCAGGGAGGGTGCGATGGAGGCAAAGAGCAAGCACCTGGGCACTTCGGGTAAGTAGAAAACCAACACTGAATTTGTCGGTTCTCTGTTTTGTGATTGATCGATTGGTTTGTTGATCTCATAAACCAAAAATTGTTTCACTGTCAAGCACCAATTTTTGGGTAGGTCTGTGTTTTGGGATGATTCTCCTATGCATCAATAGCAACCTTGTGCTTGGCAAAGTTATTTGCCCTGATAATGTTGTAGGTTTAGTGAAAAGAAATATACTGACATATCCACCGATCCATCGATGCCCAATGGAGATTGACCTCTATCAAGATTTAGTTACGTGTCTCAATAGGGCAATATTTTTGTGAGTTGTATACTGTGGATTCCTCATCTGCATCATGAATTGATCGCACTATTTATGCCCTATTTTTCAAACCATGGTTTCTGTAATTCTTTGCACCATGGTAGTTTTCTCAAATGATTTTATCTTTCTCAACCCGGACTGGACTCACTGAAGCAGAAAGAAAGAGTACAAGTCTACTACTGCAGAAAGTAAGGAGGATGCCAACAGAAGCAAATTGCATGTATGGATCGGGTATTGACCTTTTTGTGTTCTCCTCAACTCATTATTTAGCTACATATCTTATTAAACCTTAATCTTTGGTCATTAGCTACCAGCTTGCACTACTTCAGTTCCTCAAGCCCTTGTGCATGGATATATCATTTAGTTGTGTCTAATAATTTGTAATTAGTGGCAACATCTTTTTGTTATTTTGGTTTTATCTGCTTTTTATTGTTATAAGACCCCGATTGCAAACTAGCAGTTAGTACACCTTTAGGTTTTGCTTTGTTGTATCAAGCTAATAATGTGTGAAGCAGGGTTCCCATTCTGATCTTTAGTTTTTTTGTGATTTTAATAGCAATAACCATTTTTCGCAAAAAAGTAACAAACTTTATGCAGTATGCGGTTCGTATAGTTCCCAGTATCCTTTTGGACTTATATTTAGTTTGATATATGGTTATGTTTATTAACAGAATGCTTTTTAGCTTTGCAGATAAAATCTTGAGCAAAATGGGGGAAGGTTTGGGTTTTCTGCAATCTGTCGTCTCCTCTTCTGTTGGGTATCTTCGTTATTATTCTAATGAAGAGGGCTACGAGTTGGATTTTTGTAGGTACATTTGAGCGTGTTTTGGAATGCTGGGACCGTGAAACACGTGAATATGTTGCCATAAAAGTTGTTCGCAGTATCCGCAAGTACAATGACGCTGCAATGATTGAGATAGATGTGCTCAATCGCCTTGCAGAAAATGAAAAATATAGATCTCTGTGAGTATCTCAGAGACCTAATTACTTAAAGTATAACTCTATTTTGTTTCTGACTTGACAGTTCCTCTTCAATTTGTCAGCTGTGTTCAAATTCATATATGGTTTGACTATCGTGATCATATATGCATGGATGTGTCACTTTATGTTTGCTTGTGTTTAATATAGAAGGCTCCCTTGCCTTCGTTCGATCATGTGGTATTTGAAAGTGATGTCTCTATAAATGAAGTAAGGCAGGGCAATGCTTATGTTACTGTTGTCAGTTATTAGCTTTTTAAACCATGCATCTGTTAACGTGTCTTATTTCAATAGGGTCTTGTTATAGGACATGATGCCACTGAATTAGGATGTTTGTTCTTTTGCTACCTTTGTTAAACAACATCAGATCATTCGTATTGTATCCTTCCTCGGATTGCTTCTTTTGTTCTACTACAAATATGCTCCACATGGTAGGGAGAGGTATGCTCCTAAATTTCTTATTTTGTGCATTGTGAAATGATTGTTCTAACAACATCAAGTTTGTGTTCTTCATATAATCTATCTCAGATTGCTCTGTGTTTTGTAGGTCTCGAGGTCAAGCCTGGACCCACTGTCAAGTGTGTGCTTGGACATGACTTTATCCTGCACTTTCTAGTGTAAAATCTCATTGTAATGTGTACTTACTTTTCTCAGTTGGATTTGCTCTGTATACTTACTTGGATTTAATCCTGTAGGCTGCACTTGGGGAATCAAAGAAAACTAAAAGTGCCATGTCAAAGTTGATGACCAGAAGCTTGCTATTGGAACCCTCTCTATTGAAAAATACCCCTAGATAGAAATTGATTTGGTTTTCAATAAAGAGTGTGAGCTATCACACACATCGAAAACTACCAGTGTATTTTTCTTTGGTTACAAGGTTGAGCAACCAATCGAGGAAGATGAGTATTCTTTTTAACATTGATTTTTTATTAGTTTTATTTCATGTAAGACTGATCTAAACTATTTCTTTGTGGAGTATTTTGTTTCCTTGACCTCATTTTTGCTTCTTGCCTCTTACATAATCGATCTTGATTATGAAGATGAAGAGAAGGAGCTAAACATTCCAGTAATCAAGGAAAATGGTATATATATCTTCTCTTTTTTTCCTGGTGGGTTTTTTCTGGCATTGTTGGGGTCGTTTGAATTATGGATTGTTTGGATCATGAATATATCTAATTAGGCTAAGGTGATGGGAAGGAGGACCAGAGAAGTGAAGAGAAGGCAGTTGCTGCAGCTTCAAAATCAAGTCTTGGGCTTGAAAAAAAAGCAAGGATGAGTATGAGTCTGATGATTCTGATGAGGGTGAGTGATTATCTCCTGAAGAAGGCAATGTTGTGATTTGAAGGGTATGGTGCAGAAAAGTTTTGTTTGCATGTCATGACATTTTCATACAACGCACGTGCGAACGCATTGGGAGCCTACCACCTCCCGTGCAAACCATTGTCGTGTTTGATACCTGACTGCTACTGCTGTTACTTCGAATCTCCGGGGTGCTCATGGAGTCATGGTGCATATGCTCATGTTTGCAGGGTGTCAGTTCTTTCATCGTCTACTTCTAGAGATAACAACTTTAGCATGTTGGTTAAAGATTCTCGGTGTGCTAAGCTTTTCTTTTTTGTTTCATTTGAAACTCAACTATATAGATGGTGTCCTACTTTACATTTTGCAAACACAAACTGCTCCAAAATAAATGGAAGCTTATGTTTTCATTTCATTTGTTAAACTTGCATATTCTTCATCTGTCATATACTTCATCCATGTGCTTGGAATTTTAGCCCCTTCTTTTGCTTCTAACTAACATAGATGCTTTTGTGTTACATGTATTTGGTTACCGAATTAGGACCATGTTTTCTCTTTGGATATTTCAGAACTAAAATCACCAAAAGATTCCCTTATCTAAACAATTGAGTAGGGGAAGCAACCATGCTGTGCTGCGATAAGAGCGTAGCTGATATGTGATGTGTAATTGGCATCTTTTTAATGTCATGTAACAGTAAGAGCACACATGTATGACCCATAGTTCTTTTTTCTTTCCCTAAGCTAGGTTCCAAGTGAAGACATACCACACCGACTTATCAAAATCGATCAAAAGGATTAGATTAGTGTAAACATATTTACCTATCACTAAAAATTGTATATTGACATTTTAGAAATAATCTGTGCGTATTGATAATGTTTGCTTGGCATCAGTTCAATCTATTTGGTTCAACATATTTATAATATTATTACGTATTTATATCGTCAATATAATATTGGTACTACGATGATATTTTCTCACATGGATTTTACATATCATATTAATATTTGTTGTTTCATATCTATTGTTAATTCATATTATTTTCAGACATGATTTTGGTACAATATGGAAGAAATTGGTTGGTGCTTTACTGTATGGAGTATGGTTTTCTACAATATACTTATGCATGTGACTACAACATCGATTGTTGTCTACTGTGCAAATATATAATTGTTCAGACATTCTTGTACCTATCTCTAATTGTTGTTTGAAAGGCATGACCTTAGTGGGTTTTCCCAAATAAATTTTATTTCATTAGTGCTTTGTCATTATTAACAACCTGTAGGAGAAGGTGAAACTGGAGAATGAGCAGATGTGGCTGTTCATGGACGACAACATCAAGAAACCTGCAACATGCAACCTGATTTTAAGAAATCTACCACCTGCAACATGACTGGATAGTGGTATCTCTGAGATATAATGTGGACAACGACAAAGAATACTATGCATACACAACAGAAGAGTCCTGCAACCTGATTTTAAGTCCATTTGTAGCAAACAATCTTGGAAGCCATTAACTCGTTAAATTTGAAGCTGATGTGCAGTTTTATTTTTATGTCAGTTTTACTGATGCAGTTAGTTCCTAAGCAGATCCATGACAACTTGTTTCACGCTGATGCTTGAGAAGTTGAGAGGGATGGAAATGACACTCACAATAAAACTTTGATTTGCTTTCTTGTGATCGTCGATCACAATAAATGCAGTGGCACAATATACCGTGTAATTGTCCTTTCCTGGTAGAACATGAAATGTTGAACTTCCTCTTGTGATATTTAAAGCCTATGTACCCTACATAATATTTAACATCTTACGGAAATTTATTTGTGTTGCCCCATGGAATAGTATAGCTCTTGTCAACTGGATGATGGACCCAGTTGCACGCTTAAGCATTTTATAGTGTAGTGATTTGTCGTTCCGTATCTATGCTTCATACAATTTTTTTTGCTCCCGTCGCAACGCACGGGCACATACCTAGTCACAAACTAAAGTCTAAACTAGCAGAAAGGGTAAACTCGTTGACTGGTACTCTTTTCTTCTTCCTTCTTGAAAACATTGGACATGAAGCTTTTTTTTTTCTCAGTTCTTACCGATCGTCGGAACTCCAAACTATACATAAACAGTCCAGGCCGGAGACGAACCCCACACTATCTATTTACACAATAAATTGAAGTAGCACACACACACCTTATTAACAACGGCGAAAGCTGCCTGAAGCGGAGTCATATCTTCATAAGGGAGTGAACCGGTGACCAGGGCTGTTCCTGACTTTTCGAGCGCCCAGTGCGAAATCCGATATAGAGGCCTCATCCACACACAAATATATATAATTATACATGTAGTATTGAATATTTGACGTATAAAAGTTATTATGCACTATTTTAAAGTTTATAAGATAACAAATTTAAAATGTAGTCGAAAACATTTGCTTGTTATCTGATATCATTAAAAATATCTTCTAACATTTTGTGATACAAAGTCATCGCTTATATTATTGAGATCAATCTCATCCAACAACTTTTTTATATATAGAATCGACAAGCCATTTAACCTCTATTGAGTTATTGTTGACCATAAATAGTTCACAAAAATATTTCAATTTTAAAAAGCTTCTCTTTGTCGATGCAACCATCATGTGTATAGTAAATAATACTCTCTCTATATCAAAATAGAATTTGTTTTGCTTCTTTAGTGGATTCATAATTATATAGTTGAATATAAACATAAAAATCAAGAGCTAAAACAAATAATATTTTAAAATGGATGGAGTATTCGATAAGTAATTGAGACATTAGTTTAACAATCTAAACGAAACTGGTCGGTAGCGTATCGCTCTTTGCGTATTTGTGTTTAGAGTAGATATGTTTAACAGGAAAAAGTGCTAGCATCCAGTGACTAAGAGGCCCTCTGTTTTTGGGGGCCCGGTGCGGCCGCACCCTCTGCACCCCCTCCGGTATGGCCGTGCCGGTGACCAATTCCCACAAGAGAAGCCCAAAGCTTGTGCTTGTACATCTCTGGTGCCATCCATCTATAAGTACCTGGATCGTTCTGCTGTTCTCCACACTTGGGTCCTCGTTCTTGGCCCTGTATTTTCCAAAAGGTCACCCATGCAACTTGCATAGGACTTGTTTCGCCGATCATCGAGCCACCATCGTAGCATCGCATCAGCCGTCAGTAGGAACACTGGATGACTTCTTTCGTCTATCATCACCTCGTCGGGCCACCACAGCACGCTCGTGCAAGATGCCACGACGGTTTTCTTCAGCCTTGCGCAAGACGATCGACGACCGCAACATTCCTACCTACACTCCCGGGCAATGGTAGGCCCGCCGGCACAGGGTGTGCGCCACCTAATTTCCCTCACGTTCTAGGGTTGAAAAAGAAATGGGAAAAAATCCCGTCTCAACTCGTACAATTTTCCACATCTAACCCATCTGTTTTCATATGTGAAAAATTCTATGAACGAGAGAGGGTATATTCCGTTCGTTTTTTTGCGGATCCTGTTTTTAGCCAGATTGAACTTGTATTTATTCCATATTTGAGAAATCTAGGATGAACCCAATATGCATTAGTTTAACTAAAGCATCGTATCCTTAGTGATAAATTATAGCACAAGAATTCATTCTAGCCACCAGCTCTTCTCAATGACAGGTGGTCTAAAGGCTCAAACAACACCGGCTGTAGCTATATGTCTACCACTAGCAAACAAACAACAATATAGTATTATCTCTCTGTTTTTAATTGTTTCATGTTGTGGCCTTTCTGGTAAGTCACCGGTTAGTCATCAATATCATGTGTGTTTGTATTAAATTACGAGTTTTCGCTTAATAGTTTTGTTCCCGTCTGTTTTCGTACACCCGTTGATTTCGCTACCCTTTCTGTTTCTGACTCTTATGGTTCCAATCCCGTTTTCGATGATAAATCACGGAAACGGAAATGGGATAAGGGTTTTCCGTTTTTTCGTCTGTTTTCATATCGCACACGAAGTTTTCGGATTTAATTTTTATATATATTTAAATAACATTCCTTAGACCTCTAAAATATATATATATAATAATAAATTTGAAAATTGATTTTAAGTATACAAATAATTCAATAAAGCTTAGGAAACGTATAACTTGTTTGGTTTAACTCCGGTTTTAGTGGTTCTTGAACCTACAGACTCGTGTAGGGGCGTAGAATATTATCGTAGTTTGTTTCTTTGTTTGGTGAAATATTATTTAATTAATATTTGTCTATTTGTTTGTACGTTTGTGATTAGACGAGCGAGTGTACGAGATATCTGAAGATCAATACTTTTGAAGACTCTCATTAGCACGTTATCACAAGTAAAAAGGCAAGTTGTAAAACCTTGATTTTTTGGGTATAAAAATTTATTTGCTCTATACTCAAAAATCATGGGTTACCCTCTTTTTATTATCCTCTTTTCTCTTTTTACAAAAATACAGAAAGTTATTTTGTACCTACAAGAGAAATGAGTATCATCGATAGGATATGTGGTCGTTAATAGCCAAAATGTGGTCGTCAAAAGTAAACAACGACCACAAAAATGTGGTCGTCGATGGTCGTTAAATGTTCCATCGTTAATTGTAGTAACGACCACATGTAGATTCTGGACGTTATTCGATTAACAACCGTATATATAATGGTCGTTAGTTGTGGGGTATTAACGACCGCATAAAAAGCATCAACAACCAAATTTGCAGCTTTTAGCGACCACATATGAGGCATCAACAACCTCGGTTTTAGCTATAACAGCCATGACTATTAATAACCACATGTCAACATTAATGCCCATTTACAATAGTATTGAAAACTGCATCTGTAATCATATTACATTAACTAGTTAGTTGCCCGTGCGTTGCTACAGTTTTTATATATCATATAGATAGACATCGTTTAAATGAAACACTTATTCAAACACAATTATATTTTTTATTTTAAATTATTAGTATTTTTACAATTTTTATCCTTTAATAACCGAACCGAACCAGCAATACAGTGGTCGAGCAATATATATTTGGTGAGGTGACACCAAAACAACAAGCATGTAGATGCATCCCAAATGGTAACACAGTAAAATACAAATGGTAATTTAAAAGTTCAGCGAGACAATATTATGTACATAACAACACTGAAAGTTAGCCACACCCAAATATGTATCCAAATATGTAGTACAACTGAACATTGTGACGCTCCAACTACATATAAATACATTTAACAATTCAACATAATAGTGGAGAGTGAACATTGTTTCAATAATAATAAACCTAGTCACACGTCTCCTATTTTAAACTTGCCTTTATCTTTAAATGCTATAGATTACAAAAGAGGAAAAGTATGTACTGTAAAGAACACTTTAGGGAAACATGTTATACAATTAGGATTTGATCAGGAGCAAGAACATTGTACCCTTGATTCCAAGTTCATCAAAACTACAGATTTGGCTGCTTCTTTAGCATGATCAAGTTGTTCTTGTGTAACTACATGATGTAAAAAACTCGACCTGTGGGGGGTAAGACATCCTCAGGCATTGTATTAAGAAGAAGACCTTCTCACACAGGTCGAGAAAACCCCCGAACCCCTGGCCCACCCATACACGGCGGCATCGAAGCCCATGATGTAAAAGATGCAGGAAAAAGGAATGTGAATGATAGTGGTCAATCTAGAATAGTAACAGCATGTGTGCCACATGCCTGAAAGCATAATGATTCAATCATCCAAACACTGCAAAGAACATCTTGAAACTGTTTTACTTGAGTCGAGTCTACATGACAGAATTCACATGCCAGTGCAGAATAACACGATTCAACGAATCTTTAATCTAGTCCAATAGAAAATCCATGAACACGATAATGGAAACGAACCTCACGTCAAAGCAAACCCAGTTGCCTTCGTGTCCACCCATGCGCCCGCCACCACCTGTCGTGGTGCCCCCTTGCATTGAAACAGAAAAATCAGTCCTCACATGTCATGCTGCTTAAAAATTGCATAATTCATGAAAGTTGCATATTGCTATTTTAGACATGCTACATACCACATGTTGCAAATGTAGAAGTCATAAAAATGACTCCCATGTCTTTTCACTCATGCTAAGGCCTCGTTTGGTTGCTTTAGTCCAGGAACTAAAGTTTAGTTAGGAGACTAAAATTTAGTCCCTATCCTGTTTAGTTCTAGAGACTAAAACTATTTAAAACACATTAAATGAATCATAATAGGACTAAAATACCCCTTAGCATTCTCCCGCCATTAGTGCAACTGAAATAAAGGAGGGGAAAAAGTGAAATTTATATGGTTTAGTCTCTTTTAGTCATCCCTTGAGGGACTAAAGACTAAAACAATTTAGTCCCACCATTTGGCAATTTAGGGACTAAACGTGACTACCTCCAACCAAACGGGGCCTAAGTCAGATTGTTTTTAACAAACTTAAATATCTTTTCACTCATGCTAAGCCAGATCCTTTTTAATTTAACTAAAATATTAGTGCTAATGGAACATGGTACAGGAACAATTTGAAAACAGAAATCTGCAGCAAAATGTGCCTATAGAAATCAGAATAAGAGAGATATCTAGAACTTGAAGACAAATAAATAGAAATATGGGCACATGTCAATAGATCAATGCCCTGATATGCAATTGTTCCACTTGTAGAAACTGAATTCTCGATGTTTGATCTTCCAACCATTTTTGTCAATTTTAGAAATCTTAAAGCTGCCTCACAAGGTAATACATTGACCTATGAAATGGACAAATATACAAACCCAGGTATGTATCTCTCAAAGGGCTGCAGAGCAGAACTAAACAAATCACTACAATCGATTTAAACAGGCAAAGAATAAGAGCCATGCTCTGCATCTAGGAAGCAGAGAGAAACCATTCAAAGCACAACGGAACATATTTTTTCTAGTCCAGTAATTAGATTCTGTATTTGATCTACTATGCCAAACAACTAATATGTTTATGATTTAGTAGATAGAAAATTGCTTGAACAAACGACATTGGCAAACTATAAAATTTTCTATTTGTATGCATACACATCAGAAAGAGAAGAACCTCTTGATGACTAAGAGCGACCCTCCACGTCCTTCCGACTCTGCATAAAACATACAATACGAGCGCATAAATAAGATCCAACCAGCCAAATTGTCCACCGATGCCGTTGTAACCTCCTCCACCAAGGCCCAAGAAATAACAAAGATAAAGAAAGGAGGAAGAATCAACCACTACAATGATCTAAATTCAACGTAAAGAAAAGAAATGTTGAAGAACATATAAAAACACCAATTTTGTTATTGTATCGACTTTTGAGCTGAATATGTGGCACAAATTGTGCTGCAGCACGTACAAGAAATTTAGTTCTTCATTAACCTATCAAATGTCCAGTGTTATTATATAAATATAGGCTACTGTTTCTAATGGGGGAGAAATGAAACAGAATATGAAAATAAGTTGCATTGCATTACATAGTACCTCGGAGCAATGTCCCAAAGGCGAACATCTGCCAAGAAAACACTACTTCAACAACATAAGTAGAAAAAAGAGCTCGATCGATGGGTTAGTTGCAAAGAGAATCTGAACACACCTGGCGTACATATTACTTGCATATTGGGGGAACCAGATCATGTTTCTGATGACGCTTAAATTGCATTGTTCATCTCTCAAACTACGAAATCCGAATAAACAAGAGCGCAACGACAAAAATGCTAATATGCCACGCTACACAGGAAACAAAACTCTAAGGAACAGATCTGTTTGATTTCCCTGTTGGATGCGGCTGGTGGGCCGAGGTGATGAGTAGCTACCTGATGAAGGTCGCGGCGGGTCGACGAAGCGGGTGAACTTCAGGATCTTGGCCCCAGCAACATTCTCCTAGCAGGAGCAGACGCTGACGGATGCAGCATGGATGGACTGGAAGACGACATTGCATGCGACGTACTGATGCGCGCACCAGAGGTGTACACGTGCGGGGGAGGGGGCATCACGTCGGGGACATCGCGAGCGTGGACGAGGGGGGCGTCGAGCGGGCATCACGGTGATGCCAGGCCTTGTAGGCGGCCTCGATGGCAAAGCGGCGGAAGGAGAAGGTGAGGCACACCTGTAGTTGACCCAGACGCGGTCGCTCTTGTTGTAAAGCTTGTAGCCTTGTAGAGGTGGAGCAGCTGCCGGAGCCCAAACGAGAAAAGGAAGAAGAAACAAATGGAATCTAGAAAAGCAAGAACACTGACAGCACAACGCATGCCTCAAGGAAGGAGAAGCAGTAGAAGAAGGAACCCGCTACGCTAGGGGTCTCATCTCAGACGACCATGGCAAAGCAAGCGAGCGTGAGCCCACCGTCGGGGCCGGCGGCGGCGGCGGTCCCCGCGAGTGCGCCGAGGAGGCGGCGGAACACGACCACGGGGAAGGGGATGCGGAGCGGGCCCCGACGCGCGTACCTGTACTCCTGCGCGGCACGGCGGAGCAGCTCGACAATGGGCGGGCGGCCTAGCAGCTCCGCAGAGACAACAGATCGCTGCATATCCTCCCCCTCCGCACCGACCACCACAGGCACGCACCTCGCCGGCACCTTCCCGCAGGTAGCCCCCGGCAACGCCGGCACTGGCTTCACCACGGCGCCCGACGCCACCCTACACGCCCCCGTGGACACGCACCGGAGCAGTGCCGGTCTGCATCGAGGAGGCAGCAGTGCAGGTTTGTAGCGACAGGACGAGGCGGAGAGGTGAGGCGCAACACAACGCGAGCGGGGAGGGAGGGAAGCGGGAGGAGGGGGCGTGTGCTCTGTGGGCGTTGCTATATAATCCCCGGCTGCACGCGAGGATGGCGGGGGCGGCCGCGCAGATCCATGAATGGTGCCTTCCATCTAGAGAGAACGTGGTGGGGGCGAGGATGGTGTCGCAGATGGAAGGGGACCGCGGGGAGCGGGGCGAGGATGGCAGGGGCGCACACAGGATTCGTGAATGGTGCCTTCCATCTGCAGAGAACGTGGCGGGGGCAAGGATGTCGAGGCGGGGGCATGGTGTAGCATCTGTTTGCGCCCTCTTTACGGTTTTATAGAGTAGTAGTATATAGTATATCAAAGACAGGAAACTACATTTCATTTCAGCATGCACCAACAAACACTTCAGAGCTCATATATGAACCTCATTTGAAACAAGTATAAATTGTATTAACCAAAACAAATCTGATTATTACATATGAGATGTATTTCCGTATAGTATAAAATCTGAAAAATCTTTACAACAATGCTCACACTAGGACTTTTTGTCTAACTACTACTTAATCTATTCTTTAGTTCTTCCCACTCTTGTTCCATACGGCTCATACGACTGTTTGTAGCTTTATTTTCTTCTCGTAGCTCTCTATTTTCTTCTTGCATTGCTCTTTTCTCATCCTCGGATTGTTTCAACTTTTCTATCGATTCAGCCTTACTAATGCATGGACTTCTAAGGTGTCTTGTTTTCACGCCACCACCATATCCAACAATGTGATCCTGTCACTTTGAAGGAAAGCACTTATCTAGAAGTTCTGTATTATAAAGAGAAGGATCTAATGATATTTGTTCCTCAAGTTGTGTCTGCATTCAAAGATACCTTAATTTCAGAGGTTTGTATTATGATATATCACCAATAAAAAGAAATATATATGACTTCATAAGCTCACATGCTTGCTGGAGGATTCAGAATCTAGAAAACTACCTGAGAGCACCTAGAGGGGGGGGGGTGAATAGGTGATCCTGTGAAACTTAAACTTATAGCCACAAAAACTTGTTAAGTGTTAGCACAATAATCACCAAGTGGCTAGAGATGAGTCTCAACAAAACACAATACCACAAGAGATCAAACAAAGAGATGACACAGTGGTTTATCCCGTGGTTCGGCCAAGACCAACGCTTGCCTACTCCACGTTGTGGCGTCCCAACGGACGAGGGTTGCAATCAACCCCTCTCAAGCGGTCCAAAGACCAACTTGAATACCACGGTATTTTGCTTTGCCTTTCAATATCCCGTTTGCGAGGAATCTCCACAACTTGGAGCCTCTCGCCCTTACACTTGAAATTCACAAAGAAATACGGAGTAAGGGAGGGATTAGCAACACACACAAATCCACAGCAAAATGTGCACACACACGGCCAAGAATCGAGCTCAAAAGACTATCTCAAAGTTCTCACTAGAACGGAGCTCGAATCACTGAGAATGACAAACGAATGCGCAAAGACTGAGTGTGGATGATCAAGAATGCTCTAAGGTTGCTTGGTGTTCTCCTCCATGCGCCTAGGGGTCCCTTTTATAGCCCCAAGGCAGCTAGGAGCCGTTGAGAGCAAATCTGGAAGGCTGATCTTGCCTTCTGTCGACTGGTGCACCGGACAGTCCGGTGCACACCGGACACTGTCCGGTGCCCGATTTCTTTCCTTAAATGGCGCAGCCGACCGTTGGCTGCCAGAGAGCCGTTGGCGCACCGGACATGTCCGGTGCACACCGGACAGTCCGGTGCCCCCTTCTAGCCGTTGGCTCGGCCACGTGTCGCGCGCAGATTCCGCGGCCGACCGTTGGCCCGGCCGACCGTTGGCCCGGCCGACCGATGGCTCACCGGACAGTCCGGTGCACACCGGACAGTCCGGTGAATTTTAGTCGTACGCCGTCGGCGAATTCCCGAGAGCGGCCACTTCGCTCGAGGCAGCCTGGCGCACCGGACACTGTCCGGTGCACCACCGGACAGTCCGGTGCCCCAGACCGAAACAGCCTTTTGGCTGTACACAGCCAACTCTTCTCTTTTCTTCTTCTTTCTATTTCTAATACTTAGACAAGTATATTAGTACACAAAACCAATGTACTATGACTTAGAAACATACCTTTGCTCTTGTTTTGCACTTTGTTCATCCATAATCATGAATTCTCATTTAAGCACTTGTGTTGGCACTCAATCACCAAAATACTTAGAAATGGCCCGAGGGCACATTTCCCTTTCAATCTCCCCCTTTTTGGTGATTTATGCCAACACAACATAAAGCAACTAGAATAAGTGCAAAACCACTTCAAATAAAACTCAAATTTATTTTGATTCATTTTTGGCATATATGGATCATCCTTTGCCACCACTTGGTTTGTTTTTGCAAATCAAACTCAAATCTCTATCTCTAAGTCAAACGCACATGTTGAAGCATAAAGAGAGTCATTCCAAAAAGATTGATCAAAGATTTCAAAAACTCCCCCTATTTCCCATAATCAACACTTCTCCCCACAAGAGGCCAACTTTTGACAAAAGAGACAATGCAAGAGTTTTGACAAACCAAAAGCTCTATTCTACTATTTTCAAAATTTCTCAAGTGGTAGCTGATCCATCTATTGCTTTGGCCTTTATTTTCTCCCCCTTTGGCATCAAGCACCAAAACGGGATCAATCTTGGCCCAATAACCCCATTGCCTCACCAAATTCTTCAATTAAGAGCAAAATAGGCAATAAGAGTTTAAGGATGAACTTGGATGAGTTACTCTTTTCATCGGAGTGCAGTGGAAGTCTTGCATGGTCCAAGTCCACCTTTTCCCTTTCAATCCTCCTTGGAGACTAAAACAACCAAACTCAAGCATATGGTTAGTCTCAAAGGGTCAAGTTGTAGCACAACTCCCCCTAAATATGTGCATCACTTACACAAGGACTTGTGAGGTCCGGGGAATGTTTGTACAACTTGAGCACGACAATATGCAACAAAATGCAGAATGAACATGATCAAAGACATAAACACATGTATGCTATAATTCAATCCAAGTTCCGCGAATCTAAGACATTTAGCTCACTAAGCAGCCTGCAAAAGGTCTTCTCATCTAGAGGCTTGGTAAAGATATCGGCTAGCTGGTTCTCGGTGCTAACATGAAACACTTCGATATCTCCCTTTTGCTGGTGGTCTCTCAAAAAGTGATGCCGGATGTCTATGTGCTTTGTGCGGCTGTGTTCAACAGGATTTTCCGCCATGCGGATAGCACTCTCATTATCACATAGGAGTGGGACTTTGCTCAGATTGTAGCCAAAGTCTCGGAGGGTTTGCCTCATCCAAAGTAGTTGCGCGCAACACTGTCCTGCAGCAACGTACTCGGCCTCAGCGGTGGATAGGGCAACGGAAATTTGTTTCTTAGAGTTCCACGACACCAGGGACCTTCTTAAGAATTGGCACGTCCCCGATGTACTCTTCCTATCGACCTTACATCCAGCATAGTCGGAATCTGAGTATCCAATTAAGTCAAAGTTAGACCCCTTAGGATACCAGATCCCGAAGCAAGGCGTAGCGACTAAATATCTCAGTATTCGCTTCACCGCCACTAAGTGACACTCCTTAGGATCGGATTGAAATCTAGCACACATGCATACACTAAGCATAATATCTGGTCTACTAGCACATAAATAAAGTAAAGACCCTATCATTGACCGGTATGCTTTTTGATCAACGGACTTACCTCCTTTGTTGAGGTCGGTGTGTCCGTCGGTCCCCATCGGAGTCTTTGCGGGCTTGGCGTCCTTCATCCCAAACCGCTTCAGCAAGTCTTGCGTGTATTTTGTTTGGGAGATGAAGGTGCCGTCCTTGAGTTGCTTCACTTGGAACCCAAGGAAGTAGTTCAACTCGCCCATCATCGACATCTCGAATTTCTGCGTCATCACCCTGCTAAACTCTTCACAAGACTTTTGGTTAGTAGAACCAAATATTATGTCATCGACATAAATTTGGCACACAAACAAATCACCATCGCAAGTCTTAGTAAAAAGAGTTGGATCGGCTTTCCCAACCTTGAAAGCATTAGCAATTAAAAAGTCTCTAAGGCATTCATACCATGCTCTTGGGGCTTGCTTAAGTCCATAGAGCGCCTTAGAGAGCTTACACACATGGTCGGGGTACCGTTCATCCTCGAAGCCAGGGGGTTGCTCTACGTACACCTCCTCCTTGATCGGCCCGTTGAGGAAAGCGCTCTTCACATCCATTTGGTACAACCTGAAAGAATGGTGAGCGGCATATGCTAGCAAGATACGAATCGATTCTAGCCTAGCCACAGGAGCAAACGTCTCCTCAAAGTCCAAACCTGTGACTTGGGCATAACCTTTTGCCACAAGTCGAGCCTTGTTCCTCGTCACCACCCCGTGCTCATCCTGTTTGTTGCGGAACACCCACTTGGTTCCCACAACATTTTGCTTGGGACGAGGCACCAGTGTCCAAACTTCATTGCGCTTGAAGTTGTTGAGCTCCTCCTGCATGGCCAACACCCAGTCCGGATCTAGCAAGGCCTCCTCTACCCTGAAAGGCTCAGTAGAAGAGACAAAGGAGTAATGCTCACAAAAATTAACTAATCGAGATCGAGTAGTTACTCCCTTGCTAATGTCACCCAAAATTTGGTCGACGGGATGATCCCTTTGAATCACCGCTCGAACTTGGGTTGGAGGTGCCGGTTGTGCTTCTTCCTCCATCACTGGATCATCTTGTGCTCCCCCTTGATCACACGCCTCCTTTTGATGAACATGTTCATCGTCTTGAGTTGGGGGATGCACCGTTGTTGAGGAAGAAGGTTGATCTCGTTCATCTTGTTCCTGTGGCCGCACTTCTCCAATCGCCATGGTTCGTATAGCGGCCGTCAGAACATTTTCTTCATCTACATCATCATAATCAACAACTTGCTCTCTTGTAGAGCCATTAGTCTCATCAAATACAACGTCGCTAGAGACTTCAACCAAACCCGATGATTTGTTGAAGACTCTATACGCCTTTGTATTTGAGTCATAACCTAACAAAAAACCTTCTACAGCTTTGGGAGCAAATTTAGAATTTCTACCCTTCTTCACTAGAATGTAGCACCTGCTCCCAAATACACGAAAGTAAGATACATTGGGTTTGTTACCGGTTAGCAGCTCATACGAAGTCTTCTTGAGGAGGCGGTGAAGGTAGACCCTGTTGATGGCGTGGCAAGCCGTGTTCACGGCTTCCGACCAAAAACGCTCGGGGGTCTTGAATTCTCCAAGCATCGTCCTCGCCATATCGATTAGCGTCCTGTTCTTCCTCTCTACCACACCATTTTGCTGTGGTGTGTAGGGAGCGGAGAACTCGTGCTTGATCCCTTCCTCCTCAAGGAACTCCTCCACTTGAAGGTTCTTGAACTCGGACCCGTTGTCGCTCCTTATCTTCTTCACCTTGAGCTCAAACTCATTTTGAGCTCTCCTGAGGAAGCGCTTGAGGGTCCCTTGGGTTTCAGACTTATCCTGCAAAAAGAACACCCAAGTGAAGCGTGAAAAGTCATCAACAATAACTAGACCATACTTACTTCCTCCTATGCTCAGATAGGCGACGGGTCCGAAGAGGTCCATACGCAGCAGCTCCAGAGGTCTTGACGTGGTCATCACATTCTTGCTGTGATGTGCTCCACCCACTTGTTTACCTGCTTGACAAGCTGCACAAGGTCTATCTTTTTCGAAATGAACATTGGTTAGACCTATCACGTGTTCTCCCTTTAGAAGCTTGTGGAGGTTCTTCATCCCCACGTGTGCTAAGCGGCGATGCCACAACCAGCCCATGCAAGTCTTAGCCATTAAGCATGCATCTAGACCGGCCTCTTCTTTTGCAAAATCAACTAAGTAAAGTTCGCCGTCTAGTACACCCTTAAAAGCTAGTGAACCATCACATCTTCTAAAGACAGACACATCTATGTTTGTGAATAAACAGTTATATCCCATATTGCACAATTGACTAACAGATAGTAAATTGTAACCAAGAGACTCAACTAAAAACACATTGGAGATAGAGTGCTCATTGGAAATTGCAATTTTACCTAACCCTTTTACCTTGCCTTGATTCCCATCACCGAAAATAATTGAATCTTGGGAATCCTTATTCTTGACGTAGGAGGTGAACATCTTCTTCTCCCCCGTCATATGGTTTGTGCATCCGCTGTCGATAATCCAACTTGAACCCCCGGATGCATAAACCTGCAAGACAAATTTAGGCTTGGGTCTTAGGTACCCAACTCATGTTGGGTCCTACAAGGTTAGCACAAATATCCTTAGGGACCCAAATGCAAGTTTTGTCTCCCTTGCATCTTGCCCCTAATTTTCTAGCAACTATTTTCCTATCCTTTCTACAAATAGCAAAGGAAGCATTTAAGGCACGATACATTGTAGAGGGACCATTCATAACTTTTCTAGGAACATTGACAACATTTTTCCTAGGCATATTATGAACAACATTTCTTCTACCAATATTTCTATCATGCACATAGGAAGAACTAGAAGCAAACATAGCATGAGAATCAAAATCATCATAAGCATTATAACTCCTATAAGCATTTCTAGTTTGTCTCCTATCATGGTACATAAAAGCATGGTACTTTTTAGCACTACTAGCCATAGGAGCCTTCCCTTTCTCCTTGGCGGAGATAGGAGCCTTGTGGCTTGTCAAGTTCTTGGCTTCCCTCTTGTAGCCAAGTCCATCCTTAATTGAGGGGTGTCTACCAATCATGTAGGCATCCCTTGCAAATTTTAGCTTATCGAAATCATTTTTGCTAGTCTTAAGTTGGGCATTAAGACTAGCAACTTCATCATTTAATCTCGAAATTGAAACTAGGTGTTCACTACATGCATCAATATCAAAATTCTTACACCTAGTACAAATTATAACATGTTCTACACAAGAATTAGATTTATTTGCTACTTCTAATTTAGCATTTAAATCATTGTTAACACCTTGTAAAGTAGAAATGGTTTCATGACAAGTAGATAATTCACTAGAGAGCATTTCATTCCTTTTAATTTCTAGAGCAAGAGAGTTTTGTGCACTAACAAATTTATCATGCTCCTCATATAAAAGATCCTCTTGTTTTTCTAGTAATCTATTCTTGTCATTCAAAGCATCAATCAACTCATTAATCTTATTAATTTTAGATCTATCTAATCCCTTGAATAAGCATGAGTAATCTATCTCATCATCATCACTAGACTCATCCTCACTTGAAGTATAAGTACTAGTATCATGAGTGCTTACTTTCTTCTCCCTTGCCATGAGGCAAGTGTGATGCTCGTTGGGGAAGAGAGATAACTTGTTGAAGGCGGTGGCGGCGAGTCCTTCATTGTCGGAGTCGGAGGAGGAGCAATCCGAATCCCACTCCTTTCCGATATGTGCCTCGCCCTTGGCCTTCTTGTAATGCTTCTTCCTCTCCCTTTTGTTCCCCTTTTCCTGGTCACTTTCATTATCGGGACAGTTAGCAATGAAATGACCAATCTTACCACATTTGAAGCACGAGCGTTTCTCCTTTGTCTTGGTCTTGCTTGGCTGTCCCTTGCGACCTTTAAGCGCCGTCTTGAAGCGCTTAATGATGAGGGCCATCTCCTCATTATTTAGCCCGGCCGCCTCAACTTGCGCCACCTTGCTTGGTAGCGCCTCCTTGCTCCTCGTTGCCTTGAGAGCAATGGGTTGAGGCTCATGAGTAGGACCGTTCAACGCGTCGTCCACGTATCTCGCCTCCTTGATCATCATTCGCCCGCTTACGAACTTCCCAAGAACTTCTTCGGGCGACATCTTGGTGTACCTGGGATTTTCACGAATGTTGTTCACCAAATGAGGATCAAGAACGGTAAAGGACCTTAGCATTAGGCGGACGACGTCGTGGTCCATCCATCGCGTGCTTCCGTAGCTCCTTATTTTGTTGATAAGGGTCTTGAGCCGGTTGTATGTTTGTGTTGGCTCCTCGCCCCTTATCATTGCGAATCGTCCAAGCTCGCCCTCCACCAACTCCATCTTGGTGAGCAGGGTGACATCATTCCCCTCATGAGAGATCTTGAGGGTGTCCCAGATCTGCTTGGCATTGTCCAAGCCGCTCACCTTATGGTACTCGTCCCTGCACAAGGAGGCTAGCAACACAGTAGTAGCTTGTGCATTTTTATGAATCTGTTCATTAATAAACATGGGACTATCCGTACTATCAAAGTGCATTCCACTCTCTACAATCTCCCATATGCTAGGATGGAGAGAGAACAAGTGACTACGCATTTTGTGACTCCAAAATCCGTAGTCCTCTCCATCAAAATGAGGAGGTTTACCAAGCGGAATAGATAGTAAATGAGCATTAGTACTTTGAGGAATACGAGAGTAATCAAAAGAAAAGTTCGAATTGACCGGTTTCTTTTTCTCGTAGTCGTTGTGGTCGTCGTCCTTTTGGGAGGAAGTAGACTCATCGCTGTCGTAGTAGACGATCTCCTTGATGCGTCTTGTCTTCTTCTTCTTCCCATCTTTGCGTCTGTGGCCCGAGCCCGAGTCGTTGGACTTTTCATCCCTTGGCTCGTTGACGAAGGACTCCTTCTCCTTGTCGTTGATCACGATTCCCTTCCCTTTAGGATCCATCTCTTCGGGCGGTTAGTCCCTTTGTGAAGAGAACGGCTCTGATACCAATTAAGAGCACCTAGAGGGGGGGTGAATAGGTGATCCTGTGAAACTTAAACTTATAGCCACAAAAACTTGTTAAGTGTTAGCACAATAATCACCAAGTGGCTAGAGATGAGTCTCAACAAAACACAATACCACAAGAGATCAAACACAGAGATGACACAGTGGTTTATCCCGTGGTTCGGCCAAGACCAACGCTTGCCTACTCCATGTTGTGGCGTCCCAACGGATGAGGGTTGCAATCAACCCCTCTCAAGCGGTCCAAAGACCAACTTGAATACCACGGTGTTTTGCTTTGCCTTTCAATATCCCGTTTGCGAGGAATCTCCACAACTTGGAGCCTCTCGCCCTTACACTTGAAATTCACAAAGAAATACGGAGTAAGGGAGGGATTAGCAACACACACAAATCCACAGCAAAATGTGCACACACACGGCCAAGAATCGAGCTCAAAAGACTATCTCAAAGTTCTCACTAGAACGGAGCTCGAATCACTGAGAATGACAAACGAATGCGCAAAAAGACTGAGTGTGGATGATCAAGAATGCTCTAAGGTTGCTTGGTGTTCTCCTCCATGCGCCTAGGGGTCCCTTTTATAGCCCCAAGGCAGCTGGGAGCCGTTGAGAGCAAATCTGGAAGGCTGATCTTGCCTTCTGTCGACTGGTGCACCGGACAGTCCGGTGCACACCGGACACTGTCCGGTGCCCGATTTCTTTCCTTAAACGGCGCAGCCGACCGTTGGCTGCCAGAGAGCCGTTGGCGCACCGGACATGTCCGGTGCACACCGGACAGTCCGGTGCACACCGGACAGTCCGGTGCCCCCTTCTAGCCATTGGCTCGGCCACGTGTCGCGCGCAGATTCCGCGGCCGACCGTTGGCCCGGCCGACCGATGGCTCACCGGACAGTCCGGTGCACACCGGACAGTCCGGTGCACACCGGACAGTCCGGTGAATTTTAGCCGTACGCCGTCGGCGAATTCCCGAGAGCGGCCACTTCGCTCGAGGCAGCCTGGCGCACCGGACACTGTCCGGTGCACCACCGGACAGTCCGGTGCCCCAGACCGAAACAGCCTTTTGGCTGTACACAGCCAACTCTTCTCTTTTCTTCTTCTTTCTGTTTCTAATACTTAGACAAGTATATTAGTACACAAAACCAATGTACTAAGACTTAGAAACATACCTTTGCTCTTGTTTTGCACTTTGTTCATCCATAATCATGAATTCTCATTTAAGCACTTGTGTTGGCACTCAATCACCAAAATACTTAGAAATGGCCCGAGGGCACATTTCCCTTTCACTACCACCCTTTGTGTGAGTCATGAAAAATAAGGCATCCAAACTTGGAGGTTTGTTATCCTTACCGCCCTAGTATATGCATGGAACAAATGTAATCAAAACTAACAAGTAATACAAGAAAACTAATCAACATGTTGAGATAAAATGACAAATACTTACATTGTCATAAGTTACTTTTCTAAATGGTTTGCTGCCACTGTGATGGAGGATTGTCAAGTTAGATCTATTTTTTGAATTTCTCTTGCTCCTTGCCTAGAATGCAATGAATAATTAGATTACTATACATGTTAACAACATCATCTGAGCAGTAAAAATTAAGAACTGTAATGGGCAGCATCATAGCACTTACAATGAACTCCTTACTATAGAAATGTTCTTTAACCAACCACTCCCACTTAGCTTCTAGAAAATCTTCAGGGCAGTTCTTAATAGCTTGTTGCATATTCTTTGCTGGCTTGACATAGTGCTGACAAAAGTCACCACGCCAATTGTTCCATAGATCCCTAGCATGCTCCATGATATCATTATCATAGACAACAATTTTAATGTTTTCATCTATGTTTTCAAACTTGTCCTAAAAAATTGTTAAACAGATGCCCCATATAAATGTACCATCTTCAAGGATACATATACATATATAAAAGATAACACAACAATATAATGAAAGTATACCATATATAAAAGATAATACAACAATATAATGAAAGTATACCTTGATTGCAGCAAAAATATGCATCATAGATGTCTCGGTAATGTCTGTCCATTTCTTCACCCTCACCGGGGTAATAGTAGGATCACAGACGATTCTACCAATGTTTCGTGCGAATGATGTGCCAAGAGCACGGTTGTATGTATTACAACACTTGATGCAGGGACACCTAATTTTACCGCCATCACCTGACCTACTGAATGCATAATCCACGAACTTGGCGACTCCATCTAAATAAAGATGTTTTTTGAAGTCAGGCCATCCAAACATTCAGTACTAAGACGCTCGTCAACTAGATTTATCCATGCCTTACTCGGTGCCATTAATATGGTAAATATTATTTATAAAACATGTGGTAATATATTTGTTGTCAAAACAAATTCATATATCATTCACTCTTAAATGTTTACTATAATTTGCATCTACTAAAATTGCATGTTTATAAATCATAGAATTTTATATGTGACCAAAGTAGTTGAGTGAAAAATCTTTAGGTATTCACCATAAAAATTGCTAGTGGGTCAGACTTGAATTGAAATTGCCATAACTATGCATAGATTATATTAGGAGATTTAGGTTACACGCCTTTACTTGGATGAATTGCTCCTTCAGGTTGAGACAAATAATGTAAAATGCACGATCCTGAAATCAGCACGTTCTGCAGTGACAATTATGAAATAGTAAGGTGCCATTCAATAGGAAATATATGATATAAACTGAAACTGCATATCCGTAAATAATATTAACCGAAACACAACACTGAAAAGTAAATTGTTCTAGCAGCATCACTAATTAAACTAAATATTGTAGTATATTTTGATCTCAACCACAACCAATATGGTCTGAATTGCCATTTGATACAAGTAATTTTTGTATACACTTCTCACAGATCAGCCACTATGCCTCACAATTAACATATAAACTTGTGGAATCTAACTATTTAACATATATTCTCTGAAAATTATAGCAGGAACACCCTTTTTCTTGGACGAACTATCTTGTGTGGTTCCAAAATATAAATTAGGGGCACATGGGATGAGGTTCTAGCAGCATCGCTAATTAAACTAAATTTTGTAGTATATTTTGATCTCAACCACAACCACAATGGTCTGAATTCCCATTTGATACAAGTAACTTTTGTATACACTTCTCACATATCAGCCACTATGCCTCACAATTAACATATAAACTTGTGGAATCTAACTAATTAACATATATTCTCTGAAGATTATAGCAGGAACACCCTTTTGCTTGGATGAACTGCCTTGTGGTTCCAAAATATAAATTAGGGGCACATGGGATGAGGTTCTAGCAGCATCACTAATTAAACTAAATATTGTAGTATATTTTGATCTCAACCACAACTACAATGGTCGTAATTCCCATTTGATACAAGTAATTTTTGTATACACTTCTCATAGATCAGCCACTATGCCTCACAATTAACATATAAACTTGTGGAATCTAACTAATTAACATATATTCTCTGAAGATTACAGCAGGAACACCCTTTTGCTTGAACGAACTGTCTTGTGTGGTTCCAAAATATAAATTAAGGGCACATGGGATGAGGTTCTAGCAGCATCATTAATTAAACTAAATATTGTAGTATATTTAGATCTCAACCACAACGACAATGGTCTAAATTCCCATTTGATACAAGTAATTTATGTATACACTTCTCACAGATCAGCCACTATGCCTCACAATTAGCATATAAACTTGTGGAATCTAACTAATTAACATATATTCTCTGAAGATTACAGCAGGAACACCCTTTTGCTTGATGGACTGCCTTGTGTGGTTCCAAAATATAAATTAGGGGCACATGGGATGAGGTTCTAGCAGCATCACTAATTAAACTAAATATTGTAGTATATTTTGATCTCAACCACAACCACAATGGTCGAAATTCCCATTTGATACAAGTAATTAATGTATACACTTCTCACAGATCAGCCACTATGCCTCACAATTAACATATAAACTTGTGGAATCTAACTAATTAACATATATTCTATGAAGATTACAGCAGGAACACCCTTTTGCTTGGACAAACTGCCCTATGTGGTTCCAAAATATAAATTATGGGCACATGGGATGAGGTTCTAGCAGCATCATTAATTAAACTAAATACTGTAGTATATTTTGATCTCAACCACAACCACAATGGTCTGAATTCCCATTTGATACAAGTAATTTATGTATACACTTCTCACAGATCAGCCACTATGCCTCACAATTAGCATATAAACTTGTGGAATCTAACTAATTAACATATATTCTCTGAAGATTACAGCAGGAACACCCTTTTGCTTGGACGAACTGCCTTGTGTGGTTCCAAAATATAAATTAGGGGCACATGTGGTGAGGTTCTAGCAGCATCACTAATTAAACTAAATATTGTAGTATATTTTGATCTCAACCACAACCACAATTGTCTGAATTCCCATTTGATACAAGTAATTTTTGTATACACTTCTCACAGATCAGCCACTATGCCTCACAATTAACATATAAACTTGTGGAATCTAACTAATTAACATATATTCTCTGAAGATTATAGCAGGAACACCCTTTTGCTTGGACGAATTGCCTTGTGTGGTTCCAAAATATAAATTAGGGGCACACGGGTTGTGGGGGATGTTGTTTTAGGGAGGTGAATGTGGTTCCTAAGGTGAGAAGATGGTCGCGACCTAGAAGGGAAGGGATGGGGATGGCCGCTCCTGCTCCCTTTGACCTAGGAATTACAGAGGGGAGGAGGAAGACGTGGTGGCTGGTTAGGAATTACCGAGGGGAGGAGGAAGACATTGTGGCCGCCCCTGCTCCGTAGATTGATCTATTGACAGGGAACAGAAGGAAATCTTGAAGGAGATCTAGTGAGCTTCGATTCAGGCGGGGTTGTTGTAGATCGTGTCAATTCCTTTTCTGTTTACGCGCGGGTTGAGGTAGGTATTCACGCCAATCACTGTGGTCGTCGTGAAGGAAAAGTTGGATTCTATGTTTAACGATCACAGAGGTCAGCTCGCTAACCATGACATGTTTTTGGTCGTCGGCTGGGTTGGACAGAGCTTGCACTGTGCCGCCGAGACTCCTCACAACCACATATTACAGGTGGTCTTCATTTTCTGGTCGTTGATAAGCTTTTCTCTTGTATATATATAAGTGTTAGCTTAGTAAATAAAACCCTAGAGAAGCTTTGATTGTTGCATAGTGTTTTTAAATGCAAAAGATGTTTGAAATGTGTTAGCATACCTCCTTGAAGTCTCCATTACTTTTCCATATTTTTCGAGTAATTTTCTCATTTTCAAGAAAACAAATTCTATTTATTTAGGGCACTTAAAAACATTTTTTATAAGCTCCAAACACTTTATTCGAGATTGTTGGGCTCTAAAACATGTCTAGGATTTTTTCTAGAATTCTTGGACTCTTTAAAACCAGTTTTCATGCATTAAAAATATATTATTATTATTTATTATTGGCATCCATTATAGTTAGTTAATTTTTAAAATAGGAACCCTATTGGTAAGACTAACCTTCCCTTTACTTTGCTTTACATAATTACTCAATCAACTTGTAGGTGTCGTTTCCCCTACGCGAGGAAAACCCACCTCTACGTAACCTGGGCCCCCACTCCCTCCCACTGACATCGCTGTGGCGGTTTCCCAATTGCTCACCAAAACTCCCCATCTATGGGGGATGGATATCCTCTGGGTCATCACAGCTGGGTTATGTTCTTTGGGCCGACTGAAAGGCCCCTAATGGGTAGGAGACGAAGCTTACAAAGGGTTTCAGTCAGGCGTAACAATAAGCAGACGAGAAGACGAATGCGTGGATGCGAAGACTCCTAGCCCGCGATCTGTGCAGCAGAAGATGTGTGAGTTTCTTGATGACTCGCTGACCACCAGCAAATTCGGTATAGCTCTAACAGAGGCAGGTGTATAAAGATCATGCACGAATCATGCGTTGTAATTCCTCGTGAGTCAGCAATAAGGCTGAGGAGGAGCCTCTACAAAAGCACAACACACCTAGGAGTATAAACTAAATATCTCATGATTCTTTTCATGACCCCCAGGTGGATTTCCTTAGGGCTGGCTTGGAATCGTGCACACATGCATACTGAAAGCATAATATCTGGTCGTGAAGCACATAAATTGATTAAAGATCCTATCATCGATCGGTATACCTTTTGATCTACAAATTTACCTCCTGTGTCGAGGTCAAGATGTCCATTTGTTCCCATAGGAGTCTTGATGGGCTTAGCATTCTTCATTCCAAACCTCTTGATAATGTCTTGAGTGTACTTTGTTTGGCTGATGAAGGTGCCCTATTGGAGTTGCTTGATTTGGAATCCAAGGAAATACTTCAACTCCCCATCATGGACATCTCAAATTTATGTATCATAATTCTACTAAACTCTTCACAAGATGACTTGTTAGTAGACCCAAAGATAATATCATCAACATAGATTTGGCATATAAACAAGTCTTTGACAATTTTTTAGTGAAGAGAGTAGGGTCAGCTTTTCCGACTTTGAAACCATTAGCAATAAGAAAGTCTCTCAGGCATTTATACCATGCTCTTGAGGCTTGTTTGAGCCTATAAAGCGCCTTTAAGAGCTTAAAGACATGTGAAAGATAATCACTCTCTTCAAAGTCGGAAGGTTGCTCAACATACACATCTTCCTTGATAGGGCCATTGAGAAAGGCACTTTTCAAATCCATTGGATACAACTTAAAGCCATGGTAAGTAGCATAGGCAAGTAAAATTCAAATTGACTCAAGCCTAGCTATGGGTGGTGCATATGTTTCATCAAAATCCAAACCTTTGACTTGTGAATACCCCTTGGCAACAAGTCGGGCTTTATTCCTAGTCTCCACACCATGCTCGTCCTGTTTGTTGTGGAATACTCATTTGGTGCCTACAATATTTTGGTTAGGACGTGGACCTAAATGTCAGACACCATTCCTCGTGAAGTTGTTGAGCTCCTCTTGCATTGCCACCACCCAGTCTACTTAGAGTTAAGATGGATGGACTTATGCACCTGAGAATTAATCAACTAAGCAAACTAGTTAGTCCATTAAGTTGTAATGGTCATCAATCATCAAAAACAATTTAGAGAAAATGGTAAATGCCATTTTCCTTTCAGCACATAAATATTTTCGTCATCTTCCTAATAATAGTATATCAATATATTTTGCATAAAATGTCAAATGGCTTCTAGCTGAGTTGGTTAGGTGGTCTGAATAACACTCCTTGTGTCCTGGATTCAACTCCTTATTATGTGAGCGAATTTATGCAATTGTTTAATAAAAATCCCCGTTTTTTGCAAGCTGAGTTGGTTAGGTCGAGTTTTTGTTCATAAAACTGTTTTAGCTTAGTTGATATGTGTTAAACTATTAGTTTATTAGAATGGAATTCCATTCCAAGGATCTAAACGGGCCTTAGGGAAAACAGCACACTCTTTATGATGGCATGTTTATTACAGAACGAGTAACCACCTATTCTTTTATAGCATCTCCAAGAGTTTGTGCTAAAAATTCCCCAAAAACTGATTATGAGGGACATATTAAATCTTTTTCAGTGGTGTAACAAACAAATACTCCAGCAGTTTCCCAAAATAAAAAGCTGAAACGAAACTGGGCCAACATTTACAAATTTTAGGTTCTGACACCAGCCCAGTTTGCCTCTATGGCTAGCCCATTGATACATGTCAATGCCCCTTTTATTTTTGCTTCTCGCTATAACTGTAATCGTCCAACGCACCCCGTCAGTAATTGTGACGCCAACGCCAGGATTTATGTTTTAGTTCACAAATATTTATGGTTCACATACTATGTGCTTCTTGTGTCTTTGCTGGAATGAAAACCACGTCCTCCTTCCTTTAAGCACTTGAGTACTGGACTCAATCCGTCAGCTAGCTAGCAAGCCAAAAAAGCGCGGGCACCATGCCTCGTTTCCAGGATGCACGGGCGCAAGACGCGGAGGATGTGCGCGGAAGCGATTGGGAGAGTACTTTTCTCACGCATATTTGTGGGACGCGATGCCTCGTTTTTGGGTCACGTATAAATGCGGGTGACAAAGGGGGAGGTCTGTTGGAGCACAAAAAACAAGGTTTCGCATCTGAAACTGGTTTTGGGGAGTCTTTACGTGGTTTCTTGGAGATGCTCTTATGTCTTGACTAGTTATTTGCCCGTGCGTTGCTACGATTTCTCTAAATATTACAAGTAGACCTTATTTGTATATGATAGTTCAAACATGTTTCGCAGATATAGCCTAACTAAACACACTATAAAACATGGTTTCTTCTTTTTTTGAAATGAAGAAACATGGTTACTTCAATTTGCACTCATTTTGAAGCGAAAGAAACATGGTTACTTTAGTTTGCAATACAAGTATTTTTCTCCTTTATTTCAAAGTATAAGTCTTTTGACTTTTCTAGGTACATAGCGAAAGCAAAAACTCTGTAGATAGAAAAGTTACAGAAAAATTGAGATGGAAGGTACAGAAAAATAATTTGGGATCGTCTGGAGAAATATAGCGTGAGCAAAGAGGGTGAAGTAATTGCAACAATGGTCGTCTCCCATTCTGTTCCAGCAAGTAGATCCATTAGTAACAGTCTTAAGTGCACACGTTTACAAAAAAGGATAAATTATCTAGACAAGGGAAACTATTACCTTGTCAAAATAAGTTGTTTTAAAAGTTTTCCTAGCTCTTGAATGACAATCTACCAGCCTAAAGATAAATTGTTAGTGTTGCCCATTTATATCTGCTTACAACAAGAGACATGATTCTCACATAAAGCACGTTGTAGGTGCAGTTCTAAAAATTCAGTTCTGAAACAAAAGAAATGTGTGTGCACCTCAAAAAACCATTTCTGTAAATTCCGTTCACAAGCTGCTCTCAGCTTTTGCCGTATGCAATGGCATCTCTCCATAGAGTAAATTTTAGCAAGCAACCAAAAAAGTGAAATGTGTGCGCTCTGTAACCAATTCAGTTTTGTATTAGTTCTGAAACGTCATGCTCTAAAACTATTAAATGTGTGTGCTCTTCACTGAAAATTCAGTTCTAAAACAAAAGAAATTGATGCAGTAAAAAAATTAGTACCAGAGCAAATATTCTTTTGTGATGTAGATGCACACAAAAGTATTGTGACACAATCTCCTATATCTGCAAATGTAGAACCAAGTTTTAAATTCAAATATAAAGTAGGCACATATGTTCATGTGCTATTTTAGAGTATGTAGAGACCTCAAAACAAGGGGTGATCTAAATGCATTCCATGTCCATTTGTGAAATATAACAAATATAACTCATGGAACAGTTGTATGATTCATTACTAAACACAAACAAACTGAAACAAAACCAGCCACCGGAACTGAAGCAGTACCAGGTAACAGTACTAAACTCTAATAATGAACTCTAATAACAGAATCCTTTTTGAAAGAGGCACATGTAACGTGGTGGCTGAGAACTGTATTACTGAACTTTAATTCCAGAACTTAGCTTTAATAGTGAACTGAACTCTATTACAGAACTGAATTGAACTATAGTTTTTGCATTCATTTTTATTCTGAACCTAACCAATTGCTAGCAATAATTAGAAACAAAGGTAACTTACATTTGAACCTAACCATGTGGAGCAAGATGATTTATTGTGTGGTGCAAATGTAATTGATACAGTAAAAAGATTAGTATCAGAGCAAATATTCTTTCGTGATGTAGATGCTCACAAAAGTACTGTGACACAATCTCCTATATCTACAAATGTAGAACCAAGTTTTAAATTCAAATATAAAGGAGGTACATGTGATATGTGCTAAAAACAAGGGGTGATCTAAATGCATTCCCTGTCCATTCTCTGTTCATTTGTGAAATATAACAAATGCAACCTTTGAAACAGTTGTATGATTCATCACTAAACATAAACAAACTAAAACAAAACCAGCCACCAAAACATCTTTACATGACCAATTGACTACCAGATGTTTTCGAGGAAGCTGAGGCCAGGCTGATGGAAAATATGATAACACATCAATTGCCAGTCGTCGTCCCCACCGCTGGCCGCGCGGAAGCCCGCGAATATGTCCCTCGGCGGGACCAGCGGCCCGCGCGTCTGCGCCCGGATCTGCAAGCTCGCCGGACGCCGCCAGCGGATGCTCCTCCGCCTCCTCGTCTCCGTCGCCGTGGCATTCTGCTTCCTCTTCTCATCACTTGTCAGTAAAGGTGGTGGTTGCCTTGCCTCGTGTTCCAGTTCTAATCTGAGGCTGTTTCAGTCACTAGACTTTGCTGTTTTATTTCCCTGTCGTGCAATTATGTAGCCAGTAAGTTCAGGGAAATGACGCAGTGTTCACGTCAATGTTTCTGTGTACCTTATGCACATTTTATGTCTAATTAGACATGTGTTCTGGGATCTTAGCGTGTGTTAATGTGCATTCTTTATCCCGCATCAACTTTAACTTCAGCTGACTGATATGATGCAAAGAGGATTAGTATATTATCCTCCTGCAGTTCAGGCCAATCGGATCAGTCCCAATGTCTGGGCGATTTGCATTGAGAGACTAAACAATAATATTGGGGGTGCGATCTGAAGTTTTGAATTCTATGGTTCTGACTGCAGATCAGCCAGTTTTCTGGAACTGAAGTACATACTTGTTGAGAGATATAGTGTTTAATGTAGCTAATGTGTCATTGACATTTCTACAAGTTTATACCTGGTGATAATGCTGTCAAGGTTTGTGCCTTTGTGGTGACAGCTTTGTAGATGAGCTCATATTGCACCAACTGTTTGTTTAAAATCATTATAGGTAAACTGCACATCTGTGTTTGTGCCCGGTTTTTTTTTCTTTTCAGTATGCACCTCATTTGGCTTCTGCTGACCATTTTGATTTGACATTTAATAGTTCACTAGGGATTTTTGGTCCATTTTGTCAAGAAGCCAATTTCCATGCACTTTCATTGTTACCAACTTATAGTTTACACATTACAATGACAAAAAGCCGGTTTGTTTCTTCTGAGTCTAATTTAATACTTGGGGTCTTATTCCCCTCCTGGGGTAGTGGGAAGCTAAATGTTTCCGGACCTTTTATCAAGGTCTCCTAACGGACAAAATATTCTATGTGATGCCAATAAGTTCTGACAAATTTTATGGGATGGCTTTCTACTTATAGATGCACACCATCTTCTTGCCTCCAGTTTTTCATTAGCTTGAAAATTTATTGAGAAAATAAGAAAAGAGTTTCACTGGGATTTAGTGTAATTGAATGTTTTTTCTAGCAATATGCCAAACAAGAAGTCTATTTTCTACTACAGCTAATGCCATTAACATATTTCTGAGCTTGCAGCTGCAGTTAGAGCACATCTTTCACATGCATCTGTTCACGTTAGTGATTCAACTGGATTTTTGTTTGCAAAACCCACTGTTGTGTGCTAAAAACATTCTTATTTTGAATAATAATTGACTGAAAAATCTGTTGTAAAAAATGCCATACTGAAGTAGGATGTAACATTCAGTTGTAAGAATATGTTTTCTTGTCCTTTTTTCACCATAGTATGTGTGTTCCAATACTGACCTACTAAACATTTTTTTCCTGTTTTAGACGAAGATGCATCACCTGGTGTTGAGACCATGCTTGTGTTTTCTGATCATGTCCGGAGCTTTGTGAACCCTGTTTGGACATCGTCAGGCAGACCAGTTGATAGAAAACGCACTGGACCACGACGTAAGTCTACATTCCTGACTACTCCAATTCAGTGCTACTTTAGTTCTGAATCTAAACTAATGTATTTTAAGCTTGTATAGCTTGTCCAGTTTGTTATTTGCCAGTTGAGCAAGCACTGGCACTGAGACCAGCTAAACCATCATTGTCACCAGTCCTTCAAAGCTTAAATTATGTTCTTGAAGAGATTTTGATTCCCAAAGAGTCCAAGAGCGGTTCTTTGTTTGGAGGTTTTCCATCCCTGGAGGAACGAGATAAGTCTTATGACATAAAAGACTCGATGACTGTACATTGTGGGTATGCCTATACATTTCATATGATTTATCTCGAGATCATGTAATGGTCGTCTACAATTATCAGTATCTCTTTTGCTGTAGCTAACCTACTGTTTGTTTCTAGATTTGTAAGAGGGAAGGTACCTGGTCTTAATACTGGGTTTGACATAGATGAAGCTGATCATTCTGAGATGCAGCTGTGCCAGAGTACAGTTGTTGCCTCTGCTATTTTTGGTAACTACAACTTTGGATTTTTTTTTTCTCGAATACGCAAGAGAATTGCGTATTTTTTATATTAATAGAAGAAGCAAAAACATAAAAGTCATAGCCAAGAGGCCACACAAGAATTACAGGGGATAACAAGAGGAGAGAAACATAGACAAACATAACAGCCCCAAACACACAATCACACATGAAACACAATATCACTTAGGTAGCAACATCTGGCAGCGACAGACCATTGGCACCAGCCAGCTTCCAAAGCATAATATCATGTCCAACCATGGCTAAGGCAGCAGAAAGATTTGGACTCATCCCATTGAAAACACAATCATTCCGATGCTTCCAAAGACACCACGCCCCCAAGATCACTATGGAATTAAGGCTAGCCTGAGAAGATCCCCCCAAGGGAGTGGAGATGCCTTTCCACCATGCCATGAAGTCCTCTTCACCCGGTTGCGGTGCCACACCAGCAAGCCCAATCCTTTGGAGAAGGATAAACCAAAATTGTCGAGCGAAAACGCAAGACAGCAGCAGATGGTTGATCGTCTCCTCCTCCTGGTCACAAAGGACACAAGCGTCGGGATGGTCGAGGTTGCGCCTAGCCAACCGGTCGGCCGTCCAGCAACGGTTGTGGGCAACCAGCCATAAGAAGAATCGACACTTTGGAGGCGCCCAACTTTTCCAAATAAGATCGCAATGCTCGAAAGTGATTGAGCCCATGAAGATCATCTCATAAGCAGACTTTGCTGAATACTGGCCCGAGCTTGAGAATCTCCAGATATGCTTATCAGGGGTATCAGGCAACAACAACACCTCTGAAACAGCTTCCGCTAAGTTAATGAACTCAGCGATGACCACAGCAGTGACCGTACCACGAAGATCGTGAACCCAAGCCATATCAGTTAAACCCTCAACGACCGTTCTCTTGTTAGCTACTCTCTTAGGAACCATAGCACATAGGTGGGGGCCAGATCAACCAGGCGCTGCCCTAACAGCCATCTGTCACACCATCGTTACAAATTGCTTTTACACTTGCTTACAAATACTATGTACACTTGCTTACAAATTTCTCAGGTAATTATGATGTAATGCAACAACCAGAAAATATCAGCAAATTTTCAAAAGATACAGTTTGCTTCTTTATGTTTCTGGATGAAGAAACAGAAGCTGCAATAAAGAACACTACTATTGGTCATACTAAAAAAATTGGGCTGTGGCGGGTAGTTGTTGTCCGCAACCTACCATTTACAGATGCTAGACGCAATGGAAAGGTACCTATGTAGTTGACGATTTTGATTTTTCTCATCCAAACCTGTGTTATTCGCAATCTACCATGTTGTTCTGTGTTTTTCTCCATGAACTGAATAAGGAATACTGGACTCATGTTATCCTTGTTATCCCATTCTAAACTTTGCTTGACTTGACATTTGTTAATGCAAATCAGAACCAACAAGTTAATTGGGTCTGGTTTTACCATCTATGGCCCCTGTGATCTTTTTTCCTCCTACAGGTTCCAAAGCTATTACTTCATCGGCTTTTTCCCAATGCGCGATATTCAATTTGGATTGATGGGAAACTTAAGCTAGTGAGGGATCCTTATCAGGTATTAGAAAGGTAAACAGTCACTTGTTTTGCATTATGTACTCTTCACTAGTATGAAGAGGGCTACTGAGGAAACTTAAGCTAGTGAGGAAACTTAAGCTAGTGAGGGATCCTTATATGAACTAGTATGTTGGCATTGAGGTTTTGTTATTTAAGTTATGTTTCTGCTAAATGTGTTGCTTATAACTTATATGCATATGCATATGAGGTACTTACTCCGTTATTTTTATTTATTATTCTTTAGTTTAAAAATGAATTAGCGGGCGACAAATATTCGAGAACGGAGGTAGTATATCTGTGGGTGATATATGATGGGGGTATTTAGATTGGTGATATATGGTTTTTTCTATATTTATTTGGATGTACTAGTTCGATAACATCACTGGTGTGCATGCCTCCTGCATAATGTAGATCACCTCTCACTGCCAACGGACAAGAGAGAAAATTCCCTCAGTGGCATTTCTAAGGGCTAGTTTGGCAGCCTTATTTTTTCATGGGATTTCCAATTTCTTAAGGGAAAATGAACTAATTTTCCTTGGGAAAATGAAAAACCCTTGAGAAAATATGATTCCCAAACTAGCCCTAAATAGAAGAAGGAAAATTTACCAAACGGGCATCTTTCCTGTCGGTGAGAGCGGAATTGGATTGACCAATAAATTTCCCATGGATGATTTTGCTTCCGGAGTTAATTAGCAAATGTAGATTTTAATCTCAGTTATCTTAAGATTTCTTTAATCTCAGTTATCTTCGACCACCAACCTGCTAGATTTATATCATATCGCTTCCATCCCAAGTATCATCAAGATAGAAGTTGTTAAGGTATAGCCGAAAAAAGAATTGATGTATTTACTTTGTCCAAGTATATACCATGACGAAATTTGTGGTCTGTCAACAAGAAACAAGAAAGGTTCAATTACATAGTTGCTACCAACTAGATAAACAAGCTACCAAGAATAAGAAGACGCGTAGCTACAGTAACTTTGGGGGTGGAGGCCCGGAGAAATCAGGTTGAGCGTATGACAGCCTCTGGATCCAGTTATCGTCCTTCTTCTTGTTCTGATCATTGGATTCCAAGGCCTGGCAGATCGAGCTTAGGACCTTGTGGAGTGTTCCATCTGTTTCAAGAACTGCCTCAAGATCTTTGAGGATTGAAAGTATCTACTGAAAGTCGGGCCTCTTTTCTGGTTGCCAGGACCAACACTGCTCAATCAGAAGCTTCAGCGCCGCTGGGCAGCTCAATTGAATGACCGACCTCAAGTTCTGAAATGAGAGCGTGTGCTTGTAAGTAACTATCTATACTACTCCTTAAGATAGTAGTGTAGGCGTCCACATCCTATGGTGCATGGTTCTGCCACCGTCTCCTTTGAGATCCTCTCCACGACGCACGTCCGAGATCCTCTCCGCGATGCACGCCTCCCTCTCCTCCGCCCCACCCTCCTCCCCATGCCATCGACGCCGCCATCATCGGATCCACCCCAAGACGCCTCCGCCCCAGCCGCGCCCCCTTCCATCCTCTCCGCGACGGACGCCTCCCTCTCCTCCACCCCACCCTCCTCCCCACGCCATCCGCACCGCCATCATTGGATCTGCCCCAACAACGGACAGAAGGCGTCGTGCATCTGGATCCACACCTTCATCACGCCCCCGCCCGGATGGTCGCGCAAGCCCCCCCCCCCAAAATCTCGCCCGCACCATGCCCCAAATCTCGCGATGCCCCCGACCGCCTCTTCCACCATGACAGCCACCTCGACGTCCTCACCACGGCTCACGAGGCCCCCGTCGACCCATCGTGTGTGTCCCCCTTCCTCCCTGCGTGATTCCAGCAATCTAGATGCACGGCGCCTTCCAAACATGATGCCTCCTTATCAGTAATGGTGAGGTGAGCCTACACGTGCGGGGACGGTGGGAGGCGGTAACGCATGTCGAGCGGCATTGACCCCCCGACCTAAAGTGCACCTGGCCATCTCACCGGAGCAGCCGAGCCCAGCTCGGCTCGCTTTAGTGGCATACGAAGCCGGTCAGGCCATCCCGAAACCAAACCACAGCGGGACCAGTGCTCGGATAGGGTCCAACGGCGATGCAAGCAAGGAGTGGCGCGCGACCGGCGGGGCGAAGATTGGCTCCTACACGTGCTGCGCAGCCGCGCGACAGTGAAGCAGGGAGGCCGTGATAGGCGGCGCAGGGAGGGTGCGACAGAGGCAAAGAGCAAGCACTTGGGGACTTCAGGTAAGTAGAAAACCAACACTGAATTTGTCGGTTCTCTGTTTTGTGGTTGACCGATTGGTTTGTTGATCTCAGAAACCAAAAATTGTTTCACAGTCAAGCACCAATTTTTGGGTAGGTCAGTGTTTTGGGATGATTCTCCTATGCATCAATAGCAACCTTGTGCTTGGCAAAGTTATTTGCCCTGATAATGTTGTAGGTTTAGTGAAAAGAAATATACTGACATATCCACCAATCCATCGATGCCCATTGGAGATTGACCTCTATCAAGATTTAGTTACGTGTCTCAATAGGGCAATATTTCTGTGAGTTGTATATTGTGGATTCCTCATCTGCATCATGAATTGATCGCACTATTTATGCCCTATTTTTCAAACCATGGTTTCTGTAATTCTTTGCACCATGGTAGTTTTCTCAAATGATTTTATCTTTCACAACTCGGACTGAACTCACTAAAGCAAAAAGAAAGAGTACAAGTCTACTACTGTAGAAAGCAAGGAGGATGCCAACATAAGCATATTTCATGTATGCATCGAGTATTGACCTTTTTGTGTTCTCCTCAACTCATTATTTAGCTACATATCTTATTAAATCTTAATCTTTGGTCATTAGCTACCAGCTTGCACTACTTCAGTTCCTCGAGCCCTTGTGCATGGATATATCATTTACTTGTGTCTAATAATTTGTAATTAGTGGCAACATATTTTTGTTATTTTGGTTTTATCTGCTTTTTATTGTTATAAGATCCCGATTGCAAACTGGCAGTTAGTACACCTTTAGGTTTTCCTTTGTCGTATCAAGCTAATAATATGTGAAGCAGGGTTCCCATTCTGATCTTTTTTTTGTGATTTTAATAGCAATAACCTTTTTCACAAAAAAGTAACAAACTTTATGCAGTATGCGGTTCATATAGTTCCCAGTATCCTTTTGGACTTTGATTTAGTTTGATATATGGTTATGTTTATTGACAGAATGCTTTTTAGCTTTGCAGATAAAATCTTGAGCAAAATGGGAGAAGGTTTGGGTTTTCTGCAATCTGTCGTCTCCTCTTCTGCTGGGTATCTCCGTTATTATTCTAATGAAGAGGGCTACGAGTTGGGTTTTTGTAGGTACATTTGAGCGTGTTTTGGAATGCTGGGACCGTGAAACACGTGAATATGTTGCCATAAAAGTTGTTCGCAGTATCCGCAAGTACTGTGACGCTGCAATGATTGAGATAGATGTGCTCAATCGCCTTTGCAGAAAATGAAAAATATAGATCTCTGTGAGTATCTCAGAGACCTAATTACTTAAAGTATAACTCTATTTTGTTTCTGACTTGACAGTTCCTCTTCAATTTGTCAGCTGTGTTCAAATTCAGATATGGTTTGACTATCGTAATCATATATGCATGGGTGTTACTTTATGTTTGCTTGTGTTTAATATAGAAGGCTCCCTTGCCTTCGTTCGATCATGTGGTATTTGAAAGTGATGTCTCTATAAATGAAGTAAGGCAGGGCAATACTTATGTTACTGTTGTCAGTTATTAGCTTTTTAAACCATGCATCTGTAAATGTGTCCTGTTTCAATAGGGTCTTATTATAGGACGTGATGCCACTGAATTAGGATGTTTGTTCTTTTGCTACCTTTGTTAAACAACATCAGATCATTCGTATTGTATCCTTCCTCGGATTGCTTCTTTTGTTCTACTACGAATATGCTCCACATGGCAGGGAGAGGTATGCTCCTAAATTTCTTATTTTGTGCATTGTGAAATGATTGTTCTAACAACATCAAGTTTGTGTTCTTCATATAATCTATCTCAGATTGCTCTGTGTTTTGCAGGTCTCGAGGTCAAGCCTGGACCCACTGTCAAGTGTGTGCTTGGACATGACTTTATCCTGCACTTTCCAGTGTAAATCTCATTGTAATGTGTACTTACTTTTCTCAGTTGGAATTGCTCTGTATACTTACTTGGATTTAATCCTGTAGGCTGCATTTGGGGAATCAAAGAAAAGTGAAAGTGCCATGTCAAAGTTGATGACCAGAAGCTTGCTATTGGAACCCTCTCTATTGAAAAATACCCCTAGATAGAAATTGATTTGGTTTTCAATAAAGAGTGTGAGCTATCACACACATCGAAAACTACCAGTGTATTTTTCTTTGGTTACAAGGTCGAGCAACCAATCGAGGAAGATGAATATTCTTTTTAACATTGATTTTTTATTGGTTTTATTTCATGTAAGACTGATCTAAACTATTTCTTTGTGGAGTATTTTGTTTCCTTAACCTCATTTTTGCTTCTTGCCTCTTACATAATCGATCTTGATTATGAAGATGAAGAGAAGGAGCTAAACATTCCAGTAATCAAGGAAAATGGTATATATATCTTCTCTTTTTTTTTCCTGGTGGGTTTTTTCTGGCATTGTTGGGGTCGTTTGAATTATGGATTATTTGGATCATGAATATATCTAATTAGGCAAAGGTGATGGGAAGGAGGACTAGAGAAGTGAAGTGAAGGCAGTTGCTGTAGCTTCAAATCAAGTCTTGGGCTTGAAAAAAAGCAACGATGAGTATGAGTCTTATGATTCTGATGAGGGTGAGTGATTATCTCCTGAAGAAGGCAATGTTGTGATTTGAAGGGTATGGTGCAGAAAAGTTTTGTCTGCATGTCATGCCAGTTTCATACAATGCACGTGCGAACGCACCGGGAGCCTACCACCTCACGTGCTCACCATTGTCGTGTTTGATACCTGACTGCTACTGCTGTTACTTCGAATCTCCGGGGTGCTCATGGAGTCATGGTGCATATGCTCATGTCTGTAGGGTGTCAGTTTTTTTCATCGTCTACTTCTAGAGATAACAACTTTAACATGTTGGTTAAAGATTCTCGGTGTGCTAAGCTTTTCTTTTTTGTTTCATTTGAAACTCAACTATATAGATGGTGCCCTACTTTACATTTTGGATACACAAACTGCTCCAAAATAAATGGAAGCTTATGTTTTCATTTCATTTGTTAAACTTGCATATTCTTCATCTGTCATGTACTTCATCCGTGTGCTTGGAATTTTAGCGCCTTCTTTTGCTTCTAACTAACATAGATGCTTTTGTGTTACATGTATTTGGTTACCGAATTAGGACCATGTTTTCTCTTTGGATATTTCAGAACTAAAATCCCCAAAAGATTCCCTTATCTAAACACTTGAGTAGGGGAAGCAACCATGTTGTGCTGCGATAAGGCGTAGCTGATATGTGATGTGTAATTTGCATCTTTTTAATGTCATGTAACAGTAAGAGCCCATATGTATGACCCATAGTTCTTTTTTCTTTCCCTAAGCTAGGTTCCAAGTGAAGACATACCACACAGACTTATCAATATCGATAAAAAGGATTAGATTAGTGTAAATATATTTACCTATCACTAAAAATTGTATATTGACTTTTTAGAAATAATCTGTGCGTATTGATAATGTTTGCTCGGCATCAGTTCAATCTATTTGGTTCGACGTATTTATAATATTATTACATATTTATATCGTCAATATAATATTAGTACTACGATGATATTTTCTCACATGGATTTTACATATCATATTAATATTTGTTGTTTCATATCTATTGTTAATTCATACTATTTTCAGACATGAATTTGGTACAATATGGAAGAAATTGGTTGGTGCTTTACTGTATGGAGTATGGTTTTCTACAATATACTTATGCATGTGATTACAACATCGATTGTTGTCTACTGTGCAAATATAGAATTGTTCAGACATTCTTGTACCTATCTCTAATTGTTGTTTGAAAGGCATGACCTTAGTGGGTTTTCCCAAATAAATTTTATTTCATTAGTGCTTTGTCATTATTAACAACATGTAGGAGAAGGTGAAACTGGAGAATGAGCAGATGTGGCTGTTCATGGACGACAGCATCAAGAAACCTGCAACATGCAACCTGATTTTAAGAAATCTGCCACCTGCAACATGACTGGACAGTGGTATCTCTGAGATATAATGTGGACAACGGCAAAGAATACTATGTATACACAACAGAAGAGTCCTGCAACCTGATTTTAAGTCCATTTGTAGCAAACAATCTTGGAAGCCATTAACTCGTTGAGTTTGAAGCTGATGTGCAGTTTTATTTTTATGTCAGTTTTACTGATGTAGTTAGTTCCTAAGCAGATCCATGGCAACTTGTTTCACGCTGATGCTTGAGAAGTTGAGAGGGATGGAAATGACACTCACAATAAAAACTTTGATTTACTTTCTTGTGATCGTCGATCACAATAAACGCAGTGGCACAATATACCGTGTAATTGTCCTTTCCTGGTAGAACATGAAATGTTGAACTTCCTCTTGTGATATATAAAGCCTCTGTACCCTACATAATATTTAACATCTTACGGAAATTTATTTGTGCTGCCCCATGGAATAGTATAGCTCTTGTCAACTGGATGATGGACCTAGTTGCACGTTTAAGCATTTTATAGTGTAGTGATTTGTCGTTCCGTATCTATGCTTCATACAAATTTTTTTGCTCCTGTCGCAACGCACGGGCACATACCTAGTCACAAACTAAAGTCTAAACTAGCAGAAAGGTTAAACTCGTTGGCTGGTACTCTTTTCTTCTTCCTTCTTGAAAACATTGACATTAAGCTTTTTTTCTCAGTTCTTACCAATCGTTGGAACTCCAAACTATACATAAACAGGCCAGGCCGGAGACGAACCCCACACTATCTATTTACACAATAAATCGAAGTAGCACACACACCTTATTAACAACGGCGAAAGCTGCCTGAAGCGGAGTCATATCTTCATAAGGGAGTGAACCGGTGACCAAGGTCGTTCCTGACTTTTCGGGGGCCCAGTGCGAAATCCGATATAGAGGCCTCATCCACACAAATATATATAATTATACATGTAGTATCGAATATTTGACGTATAAAAATTATTATGCACTATTTTAAAGTTTATAAGATAACAAATGTAAAATATAGCCGAAAACACTTACTTGTTATCTGATATCATTAAAAATATCTTCTAGCATTTTGTGATACAAAGTCATCGCATATATTATTGAGATCAATCTCATCAAACAACTTTTTTATATATAGAATCGGCAAGCCATTTAACCTCTATTGAGTTATTGTTGACCATAAATAGTTCACAAAAATATTTCAATTTTAAAAAGCTTCTCTTTGTCGATGCAACCATCATGTGTATAGTATTAATACTCTCTCTATATCAAATTAGAATTTGTTTTGCTTATTGAAAAATTCATCATTTCAAAATCTTTTCTTAACTTAAATTTTGAAAATTGGTGGTGGTGCGGTCCTTTTGCTTTGGGCTAATACTTTCTCCCCCTTTGGCATGAATCGCCAAAAATGGATACTTGAGTGAAATATAAGCCCTTGTAACTACTTTCTCCCCTTTGGCAAACAAAATATGAGTGAAGATTGTACCAAAGACGGAGAGCGGAGTGACGGCGAAGGATGAGTAATTCGATGGAGTGGAAGCCTTTGTCTTCATCGAAGACTCAAATTCCCTTTCAATCTATGACTTGGTTTTTAATACACTTGAAAACACATTATTCATAGCATATAAAAGAGACATGATCAAAGGTATATTAATGAGCTATGTGTGCAAAACATCAAAAGAAATTCCGACAATCAAGAATATTTAGCTCATGCCTAAGTTTGTTAAAAGTTTGTTCATCTAGTGGCTTGGTAAAGATATCGACTAATTGTTCTTTGGTGTTGATATATGCAATCTCGATATCCCCCTTTTGTTGGTGATCCCTTAGAAAATGATACCGAATGGCTATGTGTTTAGTGCGGATATGTTCAACGGGATTATCCGCCATGCGGATTGCACTCTCATTATCACATAGAAGAGGAACTTTGGTTAATTTGTAACCATAGTCCCTAAGGGTTTGCCTCATCCAAAGCAATTGCGCGCAACAATGGTCTGCGGCAATATACTCGGCTTCGGCGGTAGAAAGAGCTACGGAATTTTGCTTCTTTGAAGCCCAAGACACCAGAGACCTTCCCAAAAACTGGCAAGTCCCTGATGTGCTCTTTCTATTAATTTTACACCCCGCCCAATCGGCATCCGAATAACCAATTAAATCAAATGTGGATCCCCGAGGGTACCAAAGCCCAAACTTAGGAGTATAAACTAAATATCTCAAGATTCGTTTTACGGTCGTAAGGTGAGCTTCCTTAGGGTCGGCTTGGAATCTTGCACACATGCATACGGAAAGCATAATGTCTGGTCGAGATGCACATAAATAGAGTAGAGAACCTATCATCGACCGGTATACCTTTTGATCTACGGATTTACCTCCCGTGTCGAGGTCGAGATGCCCATTAGTTCCCAAGGGTGTCTTGATAGGCTTGGCATCCTTCATCCCAAACTTGTTTAGAATGTCTTGAATATACTTCGTTTGGCTAATAAAGGTACCTTCTTGGAGTTGCTTCACTTGAAATCCTAAGAAGTACTTCAACTCCCCCATCATAGACATCTCGAATTTCTGTGTCATGATCCTACTAAATTCCTCACGTGTAGATTCGTTAGTAGACCCAAATATATTATCATCAACATAAATTTGGCATACAAACAAATCATTTGCAAGAGTTTTAGTAAATAAAGTAGGATCGGCCTTTCCGACTTTGAAGCCATTAGTGATAAGAAAATCTCTTAGGCATTCATACCATGCTCTTGGGGCTTGCTTGAGCCCATAAAGCGCCTTAGAGAGTTTATATACGTGGTTAGGATACTCACTATCTTCAAAGCCGGGAGGTTGCTCAACATAGACCTCCTCCTTGATTGGTCCATTGAGGAAGGCACTTTTCACGTCCATTTGGTAAAGCTTAAAGCCATGGTAAGTAGCATAGGCAAGTAAAATGCGAATTGATTCAAGCCTAGCTACGGGTGCATAGGTTTCACCGAAATCCAAACCTTTGACTTGTGAATACCCCTTGGCTACAAGTCGGGCTTTGTTCCTTGTCACCACACCATGCTCATCTTGCTTGTTGCAGAAAACCCACTTGGTTCCTACAACATTTTGGTTAGGACGTGGAACTAAATGCCATACCTCATTCCTTGTGAAGTTGTTGAGCTCCTCTTGCATCGCCACCACCCAATCCGAATCTTGAAGTGCTTCCTCTACCCTGTGTGGCTCAATAGAGGAAACAAAAGAGTAATGTTCACAAAAATGAGCAACCCGAGATCTAGTAGTTACCCCCTTTTGAATATCGCCGAGGATGGTGTTCACGGGGTGATCTCGTTGGATAGCTTGGTGGACTCTTGGGTGTGGCGGTCTTGTAGCTTGTTCTTCTTCCTCATCTTGATTATGGGCATCTCCCCCTTGATCATTGCTCTCCTCTTGAGGTGGCTCAACTTCTTGATCTTCTCCTTCATCATTTTGAGCCTGACTCTCATCTTGAGTTGGTGGAGATGCTTGTGTGGAGGAAGATGGTTGATCTTGTGCTTGTGGAGGTTCTTCGGATTCCTTAGGACACACATCCCCAATGGACATGTTCCTTAGCGTGACGCACGGGCCTCCTCATCATCTAGCTCATCAAGATCAACTTGCTCTACTTGAGAGTCGTTAGTCTCATCAAACACAATGTCACAAGAGACTTCAACTAATCCAGAGGATTTGTTAAAGACTCTATATGCCCTTGTCTTTGAATCATAACCTAGTAAAAAGCCTTCTACAGCCTTAGGAGCAAATTTATATTTTCTACCTCTTTTAACAAGAATAAAGCATTTGCTACCAGAGACTCTAAAGTATGAAACATTGGGCTTTTACCGGTTAGGAGTTCGTATGATGTCTTCTTGAGGATTCGGTGTAGATATAACCGGTTGATGGCATAGCAAGCGGTGTTGACCGCCTCGGCCCAAAACTGATCCAAAGTCTTGTACTCATCAAGCATGGTTCTTGCCATGTCCAATAGAGTTCTATTCTTCCTCTCCACTACACCATTTTGTTGTGGGGTGTAGGGAGAAGAGAACTCATGCTTGATCCCCTCCTCCTCAAGGAAGCCTTCGATTTGTGAGTTCTTGAACTCCGTCCCGTTGTCGCTTCTAATCTTTTTTATCCTTTAGCCGAACTCATTTTGAGCCCGTCTCAAGAATCCCTTTAAGGTCTCTTGGGTATGAGATTTTTCCTGCAAAAAGAACACCCAAGTGAAGCGAGAATAGTCATCCACAATAACTAGACAGTACTTACTCCCGCCGATGCTTATGTAAGCAATCGGGCCGAATAGATCCATGTGTAGGAGCTCGAGTGGCCTGTCAGTCGTCATGATGTTCTTGTGTGGATGATGAACACCAACTTGCTTCCCTGCCTGACATGCGCTACAAATCCTGTCTTTTTCAAAATAAACATTTGTTAGTCCCAAAATGTGTTCTCCCTTTAGAAGCTTGTGAAGATTCTTCATTCCAACATGTGCTAGTCGGCGATGCTAGAACCAGCCCATGTTAGTCTTAGCATTTAAGCAAGTGTCGAGTTCAGCTCTATCAAAATCTACTAAGTATAGCTGACCCTCTAACACTCCCTTAAATGCTATTGAATCATCACTTCTTCTAAAGACAGTAACACCTGTATCCGTAAAAAGACAGTTGTAACCCATTTTACATAATTGCGAAACTGAAAGCAAGTTGTAATCTAAAGAATCTACAAGAAAAACATTGGAAATAGAATGGTCAGGTGATATAGCTATTTTACCCAATCCTTTGACCAAACCTTGATTCCCATCCCCGAATGTGATAGCTCGTTGGGGATCTTGGTTTTTCTCGTAGGAGGAGAACATCTTCTTCTCCCCTGTCATGTGGTTTGTGCACCCGCTGTCGATGATCCAACTTGAACCCCCGGATGCATAAACCTACAAAACAAATTTAGTTCTTGATTTTAGGTACCCAAACGGTTTTGGGTCCTTTGACATTAGATACGAGAACTTTGGGTACCCAAACACAAGTCTTTGATTCCTTGTGTTTGCCCCCAACATATTTGGCAACTACTTTGCCGGATTTGTTAGTCAAAACATAGGATGCATCAAAAGTTTTAAATGAAATGTTAGAATCATTTGATGCAATAGGAGTTTTCTTCTTAGGCAATTTTGCATGGGTTGATTGCCTAGAACTAGATGTCTCACCCTTATACATAAAAGCATGATTAGGGCCAGAGTGAGACTTCCTAGAATGAATTCTCCTAATTTTGCTCTTGGGATAACCGACAGGGTACAAAATGTAACCCTCTCTATCATGAGGCATTGGAGCCCTGCCCTTTACAAAGTTAGACAATCTCTTAGGAGGGGCATTAAGTTTGACATTGTCCCCCTTTTGGAAGCCAATACCATCCTTGATGCCAGGGCGTCTCCCACTATAGAGCATGCTTCTAGCAAATTTAAATTTTTCATTTTCTAAGTCATGCTCATTAATTTTGGCATTAAGTTGAGCTATGTGATCATTTTGTTTCTTAATTAAAGCTAGGTGATCATGAATAGCATCAACATTAATGTCTCTACATCTAGTACAAATGGAAACATGCTCAATGGTAGATGTAGAGAGTTTGCAAGTTTTTAATTCAACAATCTTAGCATGTAATATGTCATTTTCACTTCTAAGATTAGAAACGGTAACATTGCAAACATCCAAATCTTTAGCCTTAGCAATTAATTTTTCATTATCATTTCTAAGGCTAGCAAGAGAGATATTCAATTCTTCAATCTTAGCAAGTAATTTAACATTATCATCTCTAAGATTGGGAATTGAAACATCACTAACATTAGAATCAACCTTAGCAATTAATTTAGCATTTTCATTTCTAAGGTTGGCAATGATATCATTACAAGTGCTTAGCTCACTAGATAATTTTTCACATTTTTCTACTTCTAAAGCATAAGCATTCTTAACCTTAACATGCTTCTTGTTTTCTTTAATTAGGAAGTCCTCTTGAGAGTCCAAGAGTTCATCCTTCTCGTGAATAGCACTAATTAATTCATTTAGTTTTTCCTTTTGTTGCATGTTTAGGTTGGCAAAAAGGGTGCGCAAATTATCCTCCTCATCACAAGAGTTATCCTCATCACTAGAGGTTTCATATTTCGTGGAGGATTTTGATTTTACCTTCTTCCTTTTGCCGTCCTTTGCCATGATGCACTTGTGGCCGACATTGGGGAAGAGGAGGCCCTTGGTGACGGCGATGTTGGCGGCGTCCTCGTCGGAGGAAGAGTCGGTGGAGCTCTCGTCGGGGTCCCATTCGCGGCACACATGGGCATCGCCGCCCCTCTTCTTGTGGTACCTCTTCTTTTCTCTCCTCTTGCCCTTCTTGTCATTATCCCTGTCACTGTCACTAGATAGTGGACATTTTGCAATAAAGTGACCGGGCTTACCACACTTGTAGCAAACTTTCTTGGAGCGGGGCTTGTAATCCTTCCCCCTCCTTTGCTTGAGGATTTGGCGGAAACTCTTGATGATTAGCGTCATCTCCTCATTGTCGAGCTTAGAGGCATCGATGGGTTGTCTACTTGATGTAGACTCCTCCTTCTTCTCCTCCATTGCCTTGAATGCGACCGGTTGTGCTTCGGGCGTGGAGGGGCCATCGTGCTCGATGATTTTCTTTGAGCCTTTGATCATCAACTCAAAGCTCACAAAATTTCCTATCACTTCTTCGGGAGACATTAGTGTATATCTAGGATTACCACGAATTAATTGAACTTGAGTAGGGTTAAGAAAAACAAGTGATCTAAGAATAACCTTGACCATTTCATGGTCATCCCATTTTGTGCTCCCGAGGTTGCGCACTTGGTTCACCAAGGTTTTGAGCCGGTTGTACTTTGCTTGAGGGTCCTCGCCTTGGTTGATTCGGAACCTACCGAGCTCCCCCTCGATCGTCTCCCGCTTGGTGATTTTAGTCACCTCATCTCCTTCGTGCGCGGTTTTAAGCACGTCCCAAATCTCCTTGGCACTCTTTAATCCTTGTACCTTGTTATACTCCTCTCGACTTAGAGAGGCGAGGAGTATAGTGGTGGCTTGAGAGTTGAAGTGTCGGATTTGGGCGACTTCGTCCGAATCATAGTCTTCATCCCCCGGTGATGGTACCTGTACTCCAATCTCAACAACATCCCAAATGCTAGTGTGGAGTGAGGTTAGATGATGCCTCATTTTATCACTCCACATATTATAATATTCACCATCAAACATAGGTGGTTTGCCTAATGGGACAGAAAGTAAAGGAGTACGTTTGGAAATGCGAGGGTAACGTAGGGGAATCTTACTAAACTTCTTGTGCTGATGGCGCTTAGAAGTTACGGATGGCGTGTCGGAGCCGGAGGTGGATGGCGACGAAGAGTCGATCTCGTAGTAGACCACCTTCCTCATCTTCTTCTTCTTGTCACCGCTCCGACGCGACTTGTCGTGTGAAGGGGATCCCTTCACCTTGTTGGCGGACTCCCTGGATGGAGCCTTCCCATGGCTTGTGGCGGGCTTCTCGTCGGTCCTGATCTCCCTCTTGGCGGATGCTCCCGACATCACTTCGAGCGGTTAGGCTCTAACGAAGCACCGGGCTCCGATACCAATTGAAAGTCGCCTAGAGGGGGGGTGAATAGGGCGAATCTGAAATTTATAAACTTAAGCACAACTACAAGCCGGGTTAGCGTTTAGAAATATGAACGAGTCCGAGAGAGAGGGTGAAAAACAAATCATGGGCAAATAAAGAGTGAGACACGATGATTTGTTTTACCGAGGTTCGGTTCTTGCAAACCTACTCCCCGTTGAGGTGGTCACAAAGACCGGGTCTCTTTCAACCCTTTCCCTCTCTCAAATGGTCACTTAGACCGAGTGAGCTTTTCTTCTCAATCAAACGGAACACAAAGTTCCCACAAGGACCACCACACAATTGGTGTCTCTTGCCTTGGTTACAATTGAGTTTGATCACAAGAAAGAATGAGAAAGAAAAGAAGCAATCCAAGCGCAAGAGCTCAAATGAACACAAATGTCGCTCTCTCTAGTCACTATTTGATTTGGAGTGATTCCGGACTTGGGAGAGGATTTGATCTCTTTGGTTGTGTCTAGAATTGAATGCTATAGCTCTTGTAATGTGTTGAAGGTGGAAAACTTGGATGCCATTGAATGTTGGGTGGTTGGGGTATTTATAGCCCCAACCACCAAAAGTGGCCGTTGGAAGGCTGTTGTCGCATGGCGCACCGGACAGTCTGGTGCGCCACCGTACACTGTCCGGTGCGCCAGCCACTTCAGCCGACCGTTGGGTTCTGACCGTTGGAGCTCTGACTGGTGGGGCCTCTGGGCTGTCCGGTGGTGCACCGGACAGGTCCTGTAGACTGTCCGGTGCGCCTCCCGTGCGTGCTCTGACTCTGGCGCGCACTGTAGCGCATTTAATGCGGTTGCAGTCGACCGTTGGCGCGAAGTAGCCGTTGCTCCACTGGCACACCGGACAGTCCAGTGTGACACCGGACACTGTCCGGTGCTTCACCGGACAGTCCGGTGAATTATAGCGGAGCGGCCTCCCATTTTCCTCAAGATAACGAGTTCAGCGTCGAGTTCCCTGGTGCACCGGACACTGTCCGGTGACACTCCGGACAGTCCGGTGCGCCAGACCAGGGTGCCTTTTGGGATGTCTTTAGCTCTCTTTATTTGAACCCATCTTTGGTCTTTTTATTGGCTTGTTGTGAACCTTTGGCACCTGTAAAACTTATAGACTAGAGCAAACTAGTTAGTCCAATTATTTGTGTTGGGCAATTCAACCACCAAAATCAATTTAGGAAAAGGTGTAAGCCTATTTCCCTTTCACTTATTTAGTGGATTCATCGTTATATAGTTGAATATAAACATAAAAATCAAGAGCTAAAACAAATACTAGTTCAAAATGGATGGAGTATTCGATAAGTAATTGAGACATTAGTTTAACAATCTAAACGAAACTGGTCGATAGCGTATCGCTCTTTGCGTATTTGTGTTTAGAATAGATATGTTTAATAGGAAAAAGTGCTAGCGTCGAGTGACTAAGAGGCCCTCTGTTTTTGGGGGCCCGGTGCGGCTGCACCCTCCGCACCCCCTCCGGTACGGTCGTGCCGGTGACCAATTCCCACAAGAGAAGCCCAAAGCTTGTGCTTGTACATCTCTGGTGCCATCCATCTATAAGTACCTAGATCGTTCTGTTGTTCTCCACACTTGCGTCCTCGTTCTTGGCCCTGTATTTTCCAAAAGGTCACGCATGCAACTTGCATAGGACTTTTTTCGCCGATCATCGAGCCACCATCGTAGCATCGCATCAGCCGTCAGTAGGAACACTGGATGACTTCTTTCGTCGATCATCGCCTCGTCGGGCCACCACAGCACGCTCGTGCAAGACGCCACGGCGGTTTTCTTCGGCCTTGCGCAAGACGATCGACGACCACAACATTCCTACCTACACTCCCGGGCAATGGTAGGCCTGCCGGCACACGGTGTGCACCACCCGATTTCGTCTCTAGGGTTGAAAAAGAAACGGAAAAAAATCCCGTCTCAACTTGTACAATTTTCCACATCTAACCCATCTGTTTTCGTATGTGAAAAAAATCTATAAACGAGAGAGGGTATATTCCGTTCGTTTTTTTGCGGATCCTGTTTTTAGCCGGATTGAACTCGTATTTATTCCATATTTGAGAAATCTAGGACGAACCAAATATGCATTAGTTTAACTAAAGCATCGTATCCTTAGTGATAAATTATAGCACAAGAGTTCATTCTAGCCACCAGCTCTTCTCAATGACAGGTGGTCTAAAGGCTCAAACAACACCAGCTATAGCTATATGTCTACCACTAGCAAACAAACAACAATATAGTATTATCTCTTTGTTTTTAATTGTTTCATGTTGTGGCCTTTCTGGTCAGTCACCGGTTAGTCATCAATATCATGTATGTTTGTATTAAATTACGAGTTTTCGCTTAATAGTTTTGTTCCCGTCTGTTTTCGTACACCTGTTGATTCCGCTACCCTTTCTGTTTCTGACTCTTATGGTTCCAATCCCGTTTTCGATGATAAATCACGGAAACGGAAATGGGATAAGGGTTTTCCGTTTTTTCGTCTGCTTTCATACCGCACACGAAGTTTTCAGATTTAATTTTTATATATATTTAAATAACATTCCACAGACCTCTAAAAAATATATAATAAATTTGAAAATTGATTTTAAGTATACAAATAATTCAATAAAGCTTAGGAAACGTATACCTTGTTTGTTTTAACTCCGGTTTTAGTGGTTCTTGAACCACAGACTCGTGTAGGGGCATAGAATATTATCGTAGTTTGTTTCTTTGTTTAGTGAAATATTGTTTAATTAATATTTGTCTATTTGTTTGTACGTTTGTGATTAGACGGACGAGTGTACGAGATATCTGAAGATCAATACTTTTGAAGACTCTCATTAGCACGTTATCACAAGTAAAAAAGGCAAGATGTAAAACCTTAATTTTTTGGGTATAAAAATTTATTTGCTCTATACTCAAAATTCATGGGTTACCCTCTTTTTATTATCCTCTTTTCTCTTTTTACAAAAATACAGAGAGTTATTTCGTACCTACAAGACAAATTAGTATCAACGATAGAATATGTGATCGTTAATAGCCAAAATGTGGTCGTCAAAAGTAAACAACGACCACAAAAATGTGGTCGTCCATGGTCGTTAAATGTTCCATCGTTAATTGTAGTAACGACCACATGTAGATTCTGGTCGTTATTTGATTAACAACCATATATATAATGGTCGTTAGTTGTGGGGTATTAACGACCGCATAAAAAACATCAACAACCAAATTTGCAGCTTTTAGCGACCACATATGAGGCATCAACAACCTCGGTTATAGCTATAACAGCCATGACTATTAATAACCACATGTCAACATTAATGTCCATTTACAATAGTATTGAAAACTGCATCTGTAATCATATTACATTAACTAGTTAGTTGCCAGTACGTTGCTACGGTTTTTATATATCATATAGATAAACATCGTTTAAATGAAACACTTATTCAAACACAATTATATTTTTTTTATTTTAAATTATTAGTATTTTTACAATTTTTATCCTTTAATAACCGAACCGAACCTGCAATACAGTGGTCGAGCAATATATATTTGGCGAGGTGACACCAAAACAACAAGCATGTAGATGCATCCCAAAAGGTAACACAATAAAATACAAATGGTAATTTAAAAGTTCAGCCACACAATATTATGTACATAACAGCACAGAAAGTTAGCCACACCCAAATATGTACCCAAATATGTAGTACAACTGAACATTGTGACGCTCCAACGACATGTAAATATATTTAACAATTCAACATAATAGTGGAGAGTGAACATTGTTTCAATAATAATAAACCTAGTCACGTCTCCTATTTTAAACTTGTCTTTATCTTTAAATGTTATAGATTACAAAAGAGGAAAAGTATGTACTGTAAAGAACACTTTAGGGAAACATGTTATACAATTAGGATTTGATCAGGAGCAAGAACATTGTACCCTTGATTCCAAGTTCATCAAAACTACAGATTTGGTTCCTTCTTTAGCATGATCAAGTTCTTCTTGTGTAACTACATGATGTAAAAAACTCGACCTATGGGGGGTAAGACATCCCCGAGCATTGTATTAAGAAGAAGACCTTCTCACACAGGTCGAGAAAACCCCCGAACCCCTGCTCCACCCATACACGGCGGCATCGAAGCCCGTGATGTAAAAGATGCAGGAAAAAAGGAATGTGAATGATAGGGTCAATCTAGAATAGTAACAGCATGTGTGCCACATGCCTGAAAGCATAATGATTCAATCACCCAAACACTGCAAAGAACATCTTGAAACAGTTTTACTTGAGTCGAGTCTACATGACAGAATTCACATGCTAGTACAGAATAACACAATTCAACGAATCTTTAATCTAGTCCACTAGAAAATCCATCTGTCGTGGTGCCCAGTTGCCTTCGTGTCCACCCACGCGCCTACCACCACCTGTCGTGGTGCCCCCTTGCATTGAAACAGAAAAATCAGTCCTCACATGTCATGCTGCTTAAAAATTGCATAATTCATGAAAGTTGCATATTGCTATTTTAGACATGCTACATACCACATGTTGCAAATGTAGAAGTCATAAAAATGACTCACATGTCTTTTCACTAATGCTAAGGCCTCGTTTGGTTCCTTTAGTCTAGGAACTAAAGTTTAGTTAGGAGACTAAAATTTAGTCCCTATCCTGTTTAGTTCTAGAGACTAAAACTATTTAAAACACATTAAATGAATCATAATAGGACTAAAATACCCCTTAGCATTCTCCCGCCATTAGTGCAACTGAAATAAAGGAGGGGAAAATTGGAATTTATATGGTTTAGTCTCTTTTAGTCATCCCTTGAGGGACTAAAGACTAAAACAGTTTAGTCCAATTGTTTGGCAATTTAGGGACTAAATGTGACTACCTCCAACCAAACGGGGCCTAAGTCAGATTGTTTTTAACTAACTTAAATATCTTTTCACTCATGCTAAGCCAGATCCTTTTTAATTTAACTAAAATATTAGTGCTAATGGAACATGGTACAGGAACAATTTGAAAACAGAAATCTGCAGCAAAATGTGCCTATAGAAATCAGAATAAGAGAGATATCTAGAACTTGAAGACAAATAAATAGAAATATGGGCACATGTCAATAGATCAATGCCCTGATATGCAATTGTTCCACTTGTAGAAAGTGAATTCTCGATGTTTGATCTTTCAACCATTTTTGTCAATTTTAGAAATCTTAAAGCTGCCTGACAAGGTAATACATTGACCTCTGAAATGGACAAATATACAAACCCAGGTATGTATCTCTCAAAGGGCTGCAGAGCAGAACTAAACAAATCACTACAATCGATTTAAACAGGCAAAGAATAAGAGCCATGCTCTGCATCTAGGAAACAGAGAGAAACCATTCAAAGCACAACGGATCATATTTTTTCTAGTCCAGTAATTAGATTCTGCATTTGATCTACTATGCCAAACAACTAATATGTTTATGATTTAGTAAATAGAAAATTGCTTGAACAAACGACATTGACAAACTATAAAATTTTCTATTTGTATGCAAACACATCAGAAAGAGACGAACTTCTTGATGACTAAGAGCGACCCTCCACGTCCTTCCGACTCTGCATAAAACATACAATACGAGCGCCCAAATAAGATCCAACCAGCCAAATTGTCCACCACTGCCGTTGTAACCTCCTCCACCAAGGCCCAAGAAATAACAAAGATAAAGAAAGGAGGAAGAATCAACCACTACAATGATCAAAATTCAACGTAAAGAAAATAAATGTTGAAGAACATATAAAAACACCAATTTTGTTATTGTATCGACTTTTGAGCTGAATCTGTGGCACAAATTGTGCTGCAGCACATACAAGAAATTTAGTTCATCATTAATCTATGAAATGTCCAGTGTTATTATATAAGAATAGGCTACTGCTTCTAATGGGGGAGAAATGAAACAGAATATGAACATAAGTTGCATTGCATTACATAGTACCTCGGAGCAATGTCCCAAAGGCGAACATCTGCAAGAAAACACTACTTCAACAACATAAGTAGAAAAAAAGAGCTCGGTCGATGGGTTAGTTGCAAAGAGAATTTGAACACACCTGGCGTACATATTACTTGCATATTGGGGGGAACCAGAACATGTTTCTGATGACGCTTAAATTGCATTGTTCATCTCTCGAACTACAAAATCTGAATCAACAAGAGCGCAACGACAAAAATGCTAATATGGCACGCTACACAGGAAACAAAACTCCAAGGAACATATCTGTTTGATTTCCCTGTTTGATGCGGCTGGTGGGCCGAGGTGATGAGTAGCTACCTGATGAAGGTCGCGGCGGGTCAACGAAGCGGGTGAACTTGGGGATCTTGGCCCCAGCAACGTTCTCCTAGCAGGAGCAGACACTGATGGATTCAGCGTGGACGGACTGGAGGACGACATTATAGGCGACGTACTGCTACACGCACTAGAGGTGTACGCGCACGGGGGGAGGGGGCATCACGTCGGGGACATCGCGAGCGTGGACGAGGGGGGCGTCGAGCGGGCGTCACGGTGATGCCAGGCCTTGTAGGCGGCCTCGACGGCAAAGCAGCGGAAGGAGAAGGTGAGGAACACCTGTAGTTGACCCAGACGCGGTTGCTCTTGTTGCAGAGCTTGTAGCCTTGTAGAGGTGGAGCAGCTGCCGGAGCCCAAACGAGAAAAGGAAGAAGAAACAAATGGAATCTAGAAAAGCAAGAACACTGATAGCACAACGCATGCCTCAAGGAAGGAGAAGCAGCAGAAGAAGGAACCCGCTACGCTAGGGATCTCATCTCAGACGACCATGGCGAAGCAAGCGAACGTGAGCCCACCGTCGGGGCCGACAACGGCGGCGGTCCCCGTGAGTGCACCGAGGAGGCGGCGGAACGCGACCACGGGGAAGGGGATGCGGAGCGGTCCCCGACGCGTGTACTTGTACTCCTGCGCGGCGCGGCGGAGTAGCTCGACGATGGGCGGGCGGCCCAGCAGCTCCGCAGGGACGATGAACCGCTGTGTATCCTCCCCCTCTGCGCCGACCACCATAGGCACGTGCCCCGCTGGCACCTTCCCGCAGGTGGCCCCCGGCAACGCCGGCACTGGCTTCACCACAGCGCCCGGTGCCACCCTACATGCCCCCGTGGACACGCACCGGAGCAGTGCAGGTCTGCATCAAGGAGGCAGCAGTGCAGGTTTGTAGTGACAGGACGAGGCGGAGAGGTAAGGCGCAACACAACGCAAGCGGGGAGGGAGGGAAGCGGATGGCGAGGGCGTGTGCTCTATGGGCGTTGCTATATAACCCCGGCTGCACGCGAGGATGGCGGGGGCGGCCGCGCAGATCCATGAATGGTGCCTTCCATCTAGAGAGAGCGTGGTGGGGGCGAGGATGGTGTCGCCGATGGAAGGGGGCCGCGGGGAGCAGTGCGAGGATGGCGGGGGCGCACGTAGGATTCGTGAATGGTGCCTTCCATCTGCAGAGAACGCGGCGGGGGCAAGGATGTCGAGGCGGGGGCATGGTGTAGCATCTGTGGACGCCCTCCTTACGATTTTATAGAGTAGTAGTAGATAGTATATCAAAGACAGGAAACTACATTTCATTTCAGCATGCACCAACAAACACTTCAGAGCTCATATATGAACCTCATTTGAAACAAGTATAAATTGTATTAACCAAAACAAATCTGATTATTACATATGAGATGTATTTCCATATAGTATAAAATCTGAAAAATCTTTACAACAATGCTCACACTAGGATTTTTTGTCTAACTACTACTTAATCTATTCTTTAGTTCTTCCCACTCTTGTTCCATACGGCTCATACGACTGTTTGTAGCTTTATTTTCTTCTCGTAGCTCTCTATTTTCTTCTTGCATTGCTCTTTTCTCATCCTCGGATTGTTTCAACTTTTCTATCAATTCAGCCTTACTAATGCATGGACTTCTAAGGTGTCTTGTTTTCACGCCACCACCATATCCAACAATGTGATCCTGTCTCTTTGAAGGGAAGCACTTATCCATAAGTTCTGTATTACAAAGAGAAGGATCTAATGATATTTGTTCCTCAAGTTGTGCCTGCATTCAAAGATACCTTAATTTCAGAGGTTTGTATTATGATATATCACTAACAAAAAGAAATATATATGACTTCATAAGCTCACATGCTTGCTGGAGGATTCAGAATCTATAAAACTACCACCCTTTGTGTGAGTCATGAAAAATAAGGCATCCAAACTTGGAGGGTTGTTATCCTTACCGCCCTAGTATATGCATGGAACAAATGTAATCAAAACTAACAAGTAATACAAGAAAACTAATCAACATGTTGATATAAAATGACAAATACTTACATTGTCATAAATTACTTTTCTAAATGGTTTGCTGCCATTGTGATGGAGGATTGTCAAGTTAGATCTATTTTTTGAATTTCTCTTGCTCCTTGCCTAGAATGCAATGAATAATTAGATTACTATACATGTTAACAACATCATCTCAGCAGTAAACAATTAAGAACAGTAATGGGCAGCAGTATAGCACTTACAATGAACTCCTTACTATAGAAATGTTCTTTAACCAACCACTCCCACTTAGCTTCTGGAAAATCTTCAGGGCAGTTCTTAATAGCTTGTTGCATATTCTTTGCTGGCTTGACATAGTGCTGACAAAAGTCACCACACCAATTGTTCCATAGATCCCTAGCATGCTCCATGATAACATTTTCATAGACAACAATTTTAATGTTTTCGTCTATGTTTTCAAACTTGTCCTAAAAAATTGTTAAACAGATGCCCCATATAAATGTACCATCTTCAAGAATATATATACATATATAAAAGATAACACGACAATATAATGAAAGTATACCATATATAAAAGATAACACAACAATATAATGAAAGTATACCTTGATTGCAGCAAAAATATGCATCATAGATGTCTCAGTAATGTCTGTCCATTTCTTCACCCTCACCGGGGTAATAGTAGGATCACGAACGATTCTACCAATGTGTCGTGCGAATGATGTGCCAAGAGCACGGTTGTATGTATTACAACACTTGATGCAGGGACACCTAATTTTACTGCCATCACCTAACCTACTGAATGCATAATCCAAGAACTTGGCGACTCCATCTAAATAAAGATTTTTTTTTGAAGTCAGGCCATCCAAACATTCAGTACTAAGACGCTCGTCAACTAGATTCATCCATGCCTTACTCGGTGCCATAAATATGGTAAATATTAATTATAAAACATGTGGTAATATATTTTTTTGTCAAAACAGATTCATATATCATTCAATCTTAAATGTTTACTATAATTTACATCTACTAAAATTGCATGTTTATAAATCATAGAATTTTATATGTGACCAAGTAGTTGAGTGGAAAATCTTTAGGTATTCACCATAAAAATTGCTAGTGGGTCAGACTTGAATTGAAATTGCCATAACTATGCATAGATTATATTAGGAGATTTAGGTTACACACCTTTACTTGGATGAATTGCTCCTTCAGGTTGAGACAAATAACGTAAAATGCACGATCCTGAAATCAACACATTCTGGAGTGACAATTATGAAATAGTAAGGTGCCAGTCAATAGGAAATATATGATATAAACTGAAACTGCATATCCATGAATAATATTAACCGAAACACAACACTGAAAAGTAAATTGTTCTAGCAGCATCACTAATTAAAATAAATACTGTAGTATATTTTGATCTCAACCACAACCACAATGGTCTGAATTCCCATTTGATACAAGTAATTTCTGTATACACTTCTCACAGATCAGCCACTATGCCTCACAATTAACATATAAACTTATGGAATCTAACTAATTAACATATATTCTCTGAAAATTACAGCAGGAACACCCTTTTGCTTGGACGAACTGTCTTGTGTGGTTCCAAAATATAAATTAGGGGCACATGGGATGAGGTTCTAGCAGCATCGCTAATTAAACTAAATATTGTAGTATATTTTGATCTCAACCACAGGTCCACAAACACAATGGTCTGAATTTCCATTTGATACAAGTAACTTCTGTATACACTTCTCACAGATTAGCCACTATGCCTCACAATTAACGTATAAACTTGTGGAATCTAACTAATTAACATATATTCTCTGAAGATTACAGCAGGAACACCCTTTTGCTTGGATGAACTGCCTTGTGTGGTTCCAAAATATAAATTAGGGGCACATGGGATGAGGTTCTAGCAGCATCACTAATTAAACTAAATATTGTAGTATATTTTGATCTCAACCACAACCACAATGGTCGGAATTCCCATTTGATACAAGTAATTTATGTATACACTTCTCATAGATCAGCCACTATGCCTCACAATTAACATATAAACTCGTGAAATCTACCTAATTAACATATATTCTCTGAAGATTACAGCAGGAACACCCTTTTGCTTGGACGAACTGCCTTGTGTAGTTCTAAAATATAAATTACGGGCACATGGGATGAGGTTCTAGCAGCATCATTAATTAAACTAAATAATGTAGTATATTTTGATCTCAACCACAACCACAATGGTCTGAATTCCCATTTGATACAAGTAATTTATGTATACACTTCTCACAGATCAGGCACTATGCCTCACAATTAGCATATAAACTTGTGGAATCTAACTAATTAACATATATTCTCTGAAGATTAAAGCAGGAACACCCTTTTGCTTGGATGAACTGCCTTGTGTGGTTCCAAAATATAAATTAGGGGCACATGGGATGAGGTTCTAGCAGCATCACTAATTAAACTAAATATTGTAGTATATTTTGATCTCAACCACAACCACAATTGTCGGAATTCCCATTTGATACAAGTAATTTCTGTATACACTTCTCACAGATCAGCCACTATGCCTCACAATTAACATATAAACTTGTGGAATCTAACTAATTAACATATATTCTCTCAAGATTACAGCATGAACACCCTTTTGCTTGGACGAACTGCCTTGTGTGGTTCCAAAATATAAATTACGGGCACATGGGATGAGGTTCCAGCAGCATCATTAATTAAACTAAATATTGTAGTATATTTTGATCTCAACCACAACCACAATGGTCTGAATTCCCATTTGATACAAGTAATTTATGTATACACTTTTCACATATCAGCCACTATGCCTCACAATTAGCATATAAACTTGTGGAATCTAACTAATTAACATATATTCTCTGAAGATTACAGTAGGAACACCCTTTTGCTTGGACGAACTACCTTGTGTGGTTCCAAAATATAAATTAGGGGCACATGTGGTGAGGTTCTAGCAGCATCACTAATTAAACTAAATATTATAGTATATTTTGATCTCAACCACAACCACAATTGTCTGAATTCCCATTTGATACAAGTAATTTTTATATACACTTCTCACAGATCAGCCACTATGCCTCACAATTAACATATAAACTTGTGGAATCTTACTAATTAACATATATTCTGTGAAGATTACAGCAGGAACACCCTTTTGCTTGGACGAACTGCCTTGTGTGGTTCCAAAATATAAATTAGGGTCACTTGGGATGAGGGGTATGTTGTTTTAGGGAGGTGAATGTGGTTCCCAAGGTGAGGAGATGGTCGCGACCTGGAAGGGAAGGGATGGGGGATGACCGCTCCTGCTCCCTTTGACCTAGGAATTACAGAGGGGAGGAGGAAGACGTGGTGGTTGGTTAGGAATTACCGAGGGGAGGAGGAAGACATTGTGGCCGCCCCTGCCCCGTAGATTGATCTATTGACAGGGAACGAGAGGAAATCTTGAAGGAGATCGAGTGAGCTTCGATTCATGCGGGGTTGTTGTAGATCGTGTCAATTGCTTTTCTGTTTACGCGAGGGGAGAGGTAGGTATTCACGCCAATCATTGTGGTCGTCGTGAAGGCAAAGTTGGATTCTATGTTTAACGACCACAGAGGTCAGCTCGCTAACGATGACATGTTTTTGGTCGTCGGCTGGGTTGGACAGAGCTTGCACTGTGCCGCCGAGACTCCTCACAACCACATAGTACAGGTGGTCGTCATTTTCTGGTCGTTGATAAGCTTTTCTCTTGTATATATATAAGTGTTAGCTTAGTAAATAAAACCCTAGAGAAGCTTTGATTGTTGCATAGTGTTTTTAAATGCAAAAGATGTTCAAAATGTGTTAGCATACCTCCTTAAAGTCTCCATTACTTTTCCATATTTTTCGAGTAATTTTCTCATTTTTCAAGAAAACAAGTTCTATTTATTTAGGGCACTTAAAAACATTTTTTCTAAGCTCCAAACACTTTATTCGAGAGTGTTGGGCTCTAAAACATGTCTAGGATTTTTTCTAGAATTCTTGGACTATTTAAAACCATTTTTCATGCATTAAAAATATATTATTATTATTTATTATTGGCATCCATTATAGTTAGTTAATTTCTTGATAATGTCTTGAGTGTACTTTGTTTAGATGATGAAGGTGCCCTATTGGGGTTGCTTGATTTGGAATCCAAGGAAATACTTCAACTCCACATCATGGACATCTCAAATTTATGTATCATAATTCTACTAAACTCTTCACAAGATGACTTGTTAGTAGACCCAAAAATAATATCATCAACATAGATTTGGCATATAAACAAGTCTTTGACAATTTTTTAGTGAAGAGAGTAGGGTCAGCTTTTTCGACTTTGAAACCATTAGCAATAAGAAAGTCTCTCAGGCATTTATACCATGCTCTAGGGGCTTGTTTGAGCCTATAAAGCGCCTTTAAGAGCTTAAAGACATGTGAAAGATAATCACTCTCTTCAGAGTCGAAAGGTTGCTCAACATACACATCTTCCTTGATAGGGCCATTGAGAAAGGCACTTTTCACATCCATTGGATACAACTTAAAGCCATGGTAAGTAGCATAGGCAAGTCAAATTCGAATTTACTCAAGCCTAGCTATGGGTGGTGCATATGTTTCATCAAAATCCAAACCTTTGACTTGTGAATACCCCTTGGCAACAAGTCGGGCTTTATTCCTAGTCTCCACACCATGCTCGTCCTATTTGTTGTGGAATACTCATTTGGTGCCTACAATATTTTGGTTAGGACGTGGACCTAAATGTCAGACATCATTCCTCGTGAAGTTGTTGAGCTCCTCTTGCATTATCACCATCCAGTCTACTTAGAGTTAAGATGGATGGACTTATGCACCTGAGAATTAATCAACTAGGCAAACTAGTTAGTCCATTAAGTTGTAATGGTCATCAATCATCAAAAACAATTTAGAGAGAATGGTAAATGCCATTTTCCTTTCAGCACATAAATATTTTCGTCATCTTCCTAATAATAGTATATAAATATATTTTGCATAAAATGTCAAATGGCTTCTAGCTGAGTTGGTTAGGTGGTCTGAATAACACTCCTTGTGTCCTGGATTCAACTTCTTATTATGTGAGCGAATTTTATGCAATTGTTTAATAAAAATCCCCGTTTTTGCTAGCTGAGTTGGTTAGGTCGAGTTTTTGTTCATAAAACTGTTTTAGCTTAGTTGATATGTGTTAATTATTAGTATTATTAGAATGGAATTCCATTCCAAGGATCTAAACGGGCCTTAGGGAAAACATCACATTCTTTGTGATGGCATGTTTATTACAGAACGAGTAACCACCTATTCTTTTATAGCATCTCCAAGAGTTTGTGCTAAAAATTCCCCAAAAACTGATTATGAGGGACATATTAAATCTTTTTCAGTGGTGGAACAAACATATACTCCAGCGGTTTCCCAAAATAAAAAGCTGAAACGAAACTGGGCCAACATTTACAAATTTTAGGTTTTGACGCCAGCCCAGTTTGCCTCTATGGCTAGCCCATTGATACATGTCAATGCCCCTTTTATTTTTGTTTCTCGCTATAACAGTAATCGTCCAACGCACCCCGTCAGTAATTGTGACGCCAACGCCAGGATTTATGTTTTAGTTCACAAATATTTATGGTTCACATACTCTGTGCTTCTTTCTGTGTCTTTGCTGGAATGAAAACCACGTCCTCCTTCCTTTAAGCACTTGAGTACTGGACTCAATCCGTCAGCTAGCTAGCAAGCCAAAAAAGCGCGGGCACCATGCCTCGTTTCTAGGATGCATGGGCGTATGACGCGGAGGATGTGCGAGGAAGCGATTGGGAGAGTACTTTTCTCACGCATATTTGTGGCACGCGATGCCTCGTTTTTGGGTCACGTATAAATGCGGGTGACAAAGGGGGAGGTCTGTTGGAGCACAAAAAACAAGGTTTTGGGGAGTCTTTACGTGGTTTCTTGGAGATGCTCTTATGTCTTGACTAGTTATTTGCCCGTGCGTTGCTACGATTTCTCTAAATATTACAAGTAGACCTTATTTGTATATGATAGTTCAAACATGTTTTGCAGATATAGCCTAACTAAACAAACTATAAAACATGGTTTCTTCTTTTTTTTGAAATGAAGAAACATGGTTACTTCAATTTGCACTCATTTTGAAGCGAAAGAAACATGGTTACTTCAGTTTGCAATACAAGTATTTTTCTCCTTTATTTCAAAGTATAAGTCTTTTGACTTTCCTGGGTACATAGCGAAAGAAAAAACTCTGTAGATAGAAAAGTTACAGAAAAATTGAGATGGAAGGTACAAAAAAATAATTTGGGACCGTCTGGAGAAATATAGCGTGACCAAAGAGGGTGAAGTAATTGCAACAATGGTCGTCTCCCATTCTATTCCAGCAAGTAGATCCATTAGTAACAGTCTTAAGTGCACACGTTTACAAAAAAAGGATAAATTATCTAGACAAGGGAAACTATTACCTTGTCAAAATAAGTTGTTTTAAAAGTTTTCCTAGCTCTTGAATGACAATCTACCAGCCTAAAGATAAATTGTTAGTGTTGCCCATTTATATCTTACAACAAGAGACATGATTCTCACATAAAGCACGTTGTAGGTGCAGTTCTAAAAATTCAGTTCTGAAACAAAAGAAATGTGTGTGCACCTCAAAAAACCATTTCTGTAAATTCCGTTCACAAGCTGCTCTCAGCTTTTGCCGTATGCAATGGCATCTCTCCATAGAGTAAATTTTAGCAAGCAACCAAAAAAGTGAAATGTGTGCGCTCTGTAACCAATTCAGTTTTGTATTAGTTCTGAAACGTCATGCTCTGAAACTATTAAATGTGTGTGCTCTTCACTGAAAATTCAGTTCTAAAACAAAAGAAATTCAATTATGAAATAAAATAAATGTGTGTGCATCTCAAAAATCCAGTTCTGAAATGTGTGCTCCTAAGAAATTCCGTTATAGTAACAAAACTCTTTGGCTTCAAAAGACTAGTCCGGAAAAGGCTTGGGTTTCTTTTCAACTCCAATTTTTAGATCAGGTAAAGTCTCTCTTCGATCTTGCCTTAGTCTCTGAAGTTGGAGATGGCAGCAACACCTTGTTTTGGTGTGACAGATGGCTGTTAGGGCAGCGCCTGGTTGATCTGGCCCCCACCTATGTGCTATGGTTCTTAAGAGAGTAGCTAACAAGAGAACGGTCGTTGAGGGCTTAACTGATTTGGCTTGGGTTCACGATCTTTGTGGTACGGTCACTGCTGTGGTCATCGCTGAGTTCATTAACTTAGCGGAAGCTGTTTTAGAGGTGTTGTTGTTGCCTGATACCCCTGATAAGCATATCTGGAGATTCTCAAGCTCGGGCCAGTATTCAGCAAAGTCTGCTTATGAGATGATCTTCATGGGCTCAATCACTTTCGAGCATTGCGATCTTATTTGGAAAAGTTGGGCGCCTCCAAAGTGTCGATTCTTCTTATGGCTGGTTGCCCACAACCGTTGTTGGACGGCCGATCAGTTGGCTAGGCGCAACCTCGACCATCCCGACGCTTGTGTCCTTTGTGACGAGGAGGAGACGATCAACCATCTGCTACTGTCTTGCGTTTTCGCTCGACAATTCTGGTTTATCCTTCTCCAAAGGATTGGGCTTGCTGGTGTGGCACCGCAACCGGGTGAAGAGGACTTCATGGCATGGTGGAAAGGCATCTCCGCTCCCTTGGGGGGATCTTCTCAGGCTGGCCTTAATTCCATAGTGATCTTGGGGGTGTGGTGTCTTTGGAAGCATCGGAATGATTGTGTTTTCAATGGGATGAGTCCAAATCTTTCTGCTGCCTTAGCCATGGTTGGAAATGATATTATGCTTTGGAAGCTGGCTGGTGCCAAAGGTCTGTCGCTGCTAGATGTTGCTACCTAAGTGATATTGTGTTTCTTGTGTGATTGTGTGTTTGGGGCTGTTATGTTTGTCTATGTTTCTCTCATCTTGTTATCCCCTGTAATTCTTGTGTGGCCTCTTGGCTATGACTTTTGTGTTTTTGCTTCTTCTATTAATATAAAAAATACGCAATTCTCTTGTGTATTCGAGAAAAAAAACAAAACTCTTGAACCTCTGAAATGTGTATATTCCTCACAAATTGCGAAAATGAAATGCTCCTGACAAACAATACCTAGTTAAAGAGAAGCAGACCGACTGATGTTGCAAAGAAAACAGACAAGTCCTTTTTTGTTGCAGTGTCTATTGAATGCTCGGATAGAAGAGGTATGGCTTGCTCACGAACAAAATTGAAAACAAGAGTAGCTTACATTTGAACCTAACTATGTGGAGCAAGATGATTTATTGTGTGGTGCAAATGTAATTGATGCAGTAAAAACATTAGTACCAGAGCAAATATTCTTTTGTGATGTAGATGCACACAAAAGTATTGTGACACAAGTTTTAAATTCAAATATAAAGTAGGCACATATGTTCACGTGCTATTTTAGAGTATGTAGAGACCTCAAAACAAGGGGTGATCTAATGCATTCCCTGTCCATTTGTGAAATATAACAAATATAACTCATGGAACAGTTGTATGATTTATTACTAAACACAAACAAACTGAAACAAAACCAGCCACCAGAACTGAAGCAGTACCAGGTACCAGTACTAAACTCTAATAATGAACTCTAATAACAGAATCCTTTTTGAAAGAGGCACATGTAACCTGGTGGCTGAGAACTGTATTACTGAACTTTAATTCCAGAACTTAGCTTTAATAGTGAACTGAACTCTATTACAGAACTGAATGGAACTATAGTTTTTGCATTCATTTTTATTCAGAACCTAACCAATTGCTAGCAATAATTAGAAACGATGGTTACTTACATTTGAACCTAACCATGTGGAGCAAGATGATTTATTGTGTGGTGCAAATGTAATTGATGCAGTAAAAAGATTAGTACCAGAGAAAATATTCTTTCGTGATGTAGATGCACACAAAAGTACTGTGACACAATCTCCTATATCTGCAAATGTAGAACCAAGTTTTAAATTCAAATATAAAGGAGGTACATGTGCTATGTGCTAAAAACAAGGGGTGATCTAAATGCATTCCTTGTCCATTACCTGTCCATTTGTGAAATATAACAAATGCAACCCTTGGAACAGTTATATGATTCATCACTAAACATAAACAAACTGAAACAAAACCAGCCACCAAAACTTGTTTACATGACCAATTGACTACCAGATGTTTTCGAGGAAGCTGAGGCCAACAAGGCCTTTTATCAAGGTCTCCTAACGGACAAAATATTATATGTGATGCCAATAAGTTCTGACAAATTTTATGGGATGGCTTTCTACTTATAGATGCACACCATCTTCTTGCCTCCAGTTTTTCATTAGCTTGAAAATTTATTGAGAAAATAAGAAAAGAGTTTCACTGGGATTTAGTGTAATTGACTGTTTTTTCTAGCAATATGCCAAACAAGAAGTCTATCTTCTACTACAGCTAATGTCATTAACATATTTCTGAGTTTGCAGCTGCAGTTAGAGCACATCTTTCACATGCATCTGTTCACGTTAGTGATTCAACTGGATTTCTGTTTGCGAAACCCACTGTTGTGTGCTAAAAACATTCTTATTTTGAATAATAATTGACTGAAAAATCTGTTGTAAAAAATGCCATACTGAAGTAGGATGTAACATTCAGTTGTAAGAATATGTTTTCTTGTCCTTTTTTCACCATAGTATGTGTGTTCCAATACTGACCTACTAAACATTTTTTTTTTCCTGTTTTAGACGAAGATGCATCACCTGGTGTTGAGACCATGCTTGTGTTTTCTGATCATGTCCGGAGCTTTGTGAACCCTGTTTGGACATCGTCAGGCAGACCAGTTGATAGAAAACGCACTGGACCACGACGTAAGTCTACATTCCTGACTACTCCAATTCAGTGCTACTTTAGTTCTGAATCTAAACTAATGTATTTTAAGCTTGTATAGCTTGTCCAGTTTGTTATTTGCCAGTTGAGCAAGCACTGGCACTGAGACCAGCTAAACCATCATTGTCACCAGTCCTTCAAAGCTTAAATTATGTTCTTGAAGACATTTTGATTCCCAAAGAGTCCAAGAGCGGTTCTTTGTTTGGAGGTTTTGCATCCCTGGAGGAACGAGATAAGTCTTATGACATAAAAGACTCGATGACTGTACATTGTGGGTATGCCTATACATTTCATATGATTTATCTCGAGATCATGTAATGGTCGTCTACAATTATCAGTATCTCTTTTGCTGTAGCTAACCTACTGTTTGTTTCTAGATTTGTAAGAGGGAAGGTACCTGGTCTTAATACTGGGTTTGACATAGATGAAGCTGATCATTCTGAGATGCAGCTGTGCCAGAGTACAGTTGTTGCCTCTGCTATTTTTGGTAACTACAACTTTGGATTTCAGTCCTCGTTACAAATTGCTTTTACACTTGCTTACAAATACTATGTACACTTGCTTACAAATTTCTCAGGTAATTATGACGTAATGCAACAACCAAAAAATATCAGCAAATTTTCGAAAGATACAGTTTGCTTCTTTATGTTTCTGGACGAACTCATTGAACTAGTGGGAAGGAAGCAATTCAACTGTAAATGCTGGCGATTTTGCTCCTACACAACTGCATATCTAACGGACAGCATTCCAACATTGTTTTACTACTTTTAACTTCCTTTCATGCTCCTAGCTCCCCTCCCCAAGGGCGCCAAAATTTTGTCAGGGATTGTTGATAGAGAGCTGAAATTCTTTGTTGTAAATAAACATTTTTAGATCAGAGATGTATTCAACTAGCAGCTGATTCAATTCAATCCATTTTGGAGGTAGTCTTTGGCAGGGTTTCAAATACAGTCAATCTTGTCAAACAATGCCATCGATGCCTGCCTGAGGGAGTGAACTAGCTAGCGGTGGTTGGTGAAACGGCAGGGAATAATAGAGTTACGACAGCTTATTTCTGCATGGCCATGGTGGACTTGTGAGTAGCCGGAGGTAGGAGAAGACATGGTGGGTCCCAGCTATACATGTCCAAAACGGGTCGGCCCGTAGTGCAGCCCGGCACCCGGCACGCCCAAGCACGGGGGAAGCCCGGCCCGGCACGACGGCCGGCGTGCCCGTGCCAGCCCGGCACGGTGCCCGTGCCATGCTTGGGCTGCCATGTGGGCCCGTGGTGCAGGCACGAGCCCGGCCCACGTAAGCCGCGGCACGGCGCCGGCCCGTTAAGCCGTAATAAGGCGTCGCGTAAGGAGTACGCGTGCCGCGTGCGTAACCCTAGCATCCCATTTTCTGTCTCGGCCTCTCCGTCTCCTCTCCTCTCCAGCTCGTGACCGGCGACAGGCGATTCGGCTCCGCCGCTCCGGTGTCCTCGCCTCCGCCCTACGGTGTCGACGAAGCGGTGAACTCCGGTGTCCTCGCCTCCTGCTCGCTGCTCCTCTCCTCTCTTGCTCCATCCTCGCTCCTCTCTCCCTCGACCCTCACTAACCCTAACCCTAGAACTCGATCTTCGCCAAGCTCGCTCCTCTGCCTCTGCCGTCAGCCATCCGGTCTGTGGATCCGGTGCTCCGGTGTTGCAGGTAAGGTTTTCTTGCTCTTGGTCTCGTCTCTCTCTTAATCCGATTCGTCTTCTTGTGCTTGATCTTGTTGCTTCGATTCGTCTAGGTGTGCACCGTGTGTGTGCGTCGCGCGCCGTGAGGAGCCGGAGAAGCTGACCGAGGCGGTGGCCATGTCCACGGCCTCGGCTGACGACGAGCTCAGTCTCGAAGCGGTGATCGAGGAGCGGAGGCTTGAAGCGCAGAACGAGGCCGACGATGCCCGGTACCTCCTCCTTGGTACCACCTCCGCTGGTGCCATCGATCTGGACGGCGCCGGTGCACAAACGGGGACGGGCTCCACAAGCCCGACGGCCGACGGGAGCACCTCTGTCCCTGTGGCTGGTAAACGTTCTAGAAGGAGAGGTCCGACCTCTAAGGTATGGCTGCACTTTGAGGAGGTAACTGCCGTTCAAAATGGTAAGGAGGTAAGAGTATCTGCCATTTGTCTTCACTGCAAGAATACCTTGTCTGCTAAATCTTCATCTGGAACTGGCCATTTGATCCGACACCTGGATGTTTGCCCTGCTAAGAAAGAAAAAGACAGAACTGGAAAAACACAGTCTTTGCTTAAATATAATGCTGATGGATCTGTTAATCACTGGGAGTATTCCCCTTCTGTTGCTAGAACTGAGCTCTGTCGTTTAATAGCTAGGCTAGACCTGCCACTTTGTTTTGGTGAATCTAGTGCTTTTCAGGAGTATATAACCCATGCCCACAATCCAAGGTTTATTAAATCTTCTAGGCAAACTACTGCTAGAGACTTGATCCGACTGTTTAATGAGCGTGTTGAACAACTGATTGAAGTACTTAAACATGTTTCATCTGTTTCTTTGACATCTGATATATGGTCTGGTAAAGCTAAAGAGGACTATATAAGTGTTGTTGCTCATTTTGTGAACTCTGATTGGTGTTTAGAAAAGAGATTACTTGGTCTTAGACCTATAGAGGTAGCTCATACAGGTCTTAACATTGCTGAACGTGTTGAAATGGTTGCAAATGACTTTAGCATTACTGATAAGATTTTTGCCATTGTGCTTGATAATGCCTCATCTAACAAAACTGCTATTGATGTTCTGAAACCTGTCTTTGCTGGTTATATTGGGCATTTGGTACCTTCACCTACTAGACGTGGGCGAGGGCATTATTGCAGCAGCGTCCGCCCTGAGGCCATCGCCGCTGCAGTTTGGCCACCTGGAGCAGAGGTCGTTGTCGCTGCTGCCGGAGCGAGCGGCGGTGAGCCACCTGGGGCCTGGTCGCCCCGCGGGCCCTCCAATGTGGGGGGTTGTTCGTACCCGCGGAGGCGGAACCGGAGTTCCGTTTGTAATGGCACCTTGAGTGCCGGTGTCTTGTTCATTGTGGCTGTCGGGGACTGAACATGTATGTATTTTTGGCACGGAGCCGTGTTTTTTCCTCATTTCGAGCACTAGGACTCGCCTGTCGGCTAACTGAACCGCTTAACCAAGTGTGAGTTGCCTCGTGCGAAGGTGACGAGTGAGGTATCCGTATCCCGGAGGCGTAGGAGTCCCTCGGCTCGGTCGGCCTTGCCGCCCGAGGCTTCTCTTGCTTAGTTAAGGGAACCCTCGGTCGCTCTTCGATGAGCCAAAGCCGGAGGCAGTGGTGTTAGCATGGATAGAGGCAGAGTTGGCTCAAAAAGAAGACTTTGTCGGCCGGAGCCTGGCCGAGCCGTCCACTTGCGGGATCGACGCCGGAGTCGAGTTGCCGAAGCCACGAGCCGGACTGGTGTCCTCGGGGGACAGGCGGCCGGCCGAGCCGTCTGCTCGGGCCGGATTCCTGGAGGAGACCCTGGTGGCGATGGCCCGGGCGCGGTGCTGATGTCGTCCTTCGGAGTGGAGACCCTCCGACCGTGTTGCCGTCCGAGGCTCGGTCGGACTTCGCCGAAGGTGGAGTTGACGCCGAGGGTGCTGCTGCTCCCCCTCCGTCGACGTCTGAGCCTGCAGGATCGGTTCATCCTGTAGTGTGCGTATGTTTTCTGCGGCCGACGAGGCCCAAACATACTGTCGTCGTGTTGTAAAGCTGTGTTTCTTTTCCCCTTGTTTCGAGTATCTGGACTTATTTGTCGGTAACAGAATTGTCTGTCCGAGCGAGAGTTACTTCTCACGGAAGGTGACGTGTGAGGTATCCGTATCCCGGAGGCGTAGGAGTCCCTCGGCTCGGTCGGCCTTGTCGCTTACGTGTACTGTTACCCGTCCGTAGGATTCTGCTATCGATATAGTTGAGAAGGCACAAAAAATCGTTTCGGTAGAAGAGTTTTCGAGCGTTAAGACTTGTTCGGTCCGCGGAATCGCTTATCTGAGCATGAGTTACTTATCGCAGAAGGTGATGAGTGAGGTATCCGTATCCCGGAGGCATAGGAGTCCCTCGGCTCGGTCAGCCTTGGCTGCTTACGTGTACTCCGTCGTTTTCAGGATCCCACTTTCGAAGTAGTCGAAAAGCACGAAAGACGTTCTGGCAGAAAAGATCTTTTCCGAGGAAAATTTTGACGCGGAGGGGGTTCCCCCCTTCTAGCCCCCGAGGGAGGGTCGGGCTTTGCCGAGGCAAGGCTGACCCTTCCTTGATGGTTAGACTTTGTGTGTGAACGAGGTGTACGAACGACTTGAAAGCATCTTAAGGGTAGAAGCGACGTAGCTGTCGGATGTTCCAAGCGTTGTTGTAGACCTCGCCATGATTGTTGGCCAGCTTGTATGTCCCGGGCTTCAGAACCTTGGCGATGACGAATGGCCCTTCCCAGGGAGGCGTGAGCTTGTGCCGCCCTCGGGCGTCTTGTCGCAGCCGAAGCACCAAGTCGCCCACCTGGAGGTCTCGGGACCGAACCCCTCGGGCGTGGTAGCGTCGCAGGGACTGCTGATACCGCACCGAGTGTAGTAAGGCCATGTCCCGAGCCTCTTCCAGCTGGTCCAGTGAGTCTTCTCGGTTAGCTCGATTGCTTTGGTCGTCGTAGGCCCTCGCCCTCGGCGAACCGTATTCTAAGTCTGTGGGCAAGATGGCCTCGGCCCCATAGACTAGAAAGAACGGTGTGAAGCCCGTGGCTCGGCTCGGCGTTGTCCTTAGACTCCAGACCACCGAGGGGAGCTCCTTTATCCATCGCTTGCCGAACTTGTTGAGGTCGTTGTAGATCCGTGGCTTGAGTCCTTGCAGAATCATGTCGTTGGCACGCTCTACTTGCCCATTCGTCATGGGGTGAGCCACGGCGGCCCAGTCCACCCGGATGTGGTGATCGTCGCAGAAGTCCAAGAACTTTCTGCCGGTGAACTGGGTGCCGTTGTCGGTGATGATGGAGTTCGAGACCCCAAAGCGATGGATGATGTTGGTGAAGAACGCCACCGCCTGTTCGGACCTGATGCTGTTTAGGGGTCGGACCTCGATCCACATGGAGAATTTGTCGATGGCGACCAGCAGGTGCGTGTAGCCCCTGGGTGCCTTCTGCAAGGGACCGACAAGGTCCAGGCCCCACACAGCAAACGACCAGGTGATGGGTATTGTCTGCAGAGCCTGAGCGGGCAGGTGGGTCTGCCTTGCGTAGAATTGACACCCTTGGCAGGTGCGGACAATTCTAGTGGCGTCAGCCACCGCGGTCGGCCAGTAGAAACCTTGTCGGAAGGCGTTTCCAACAAGGGCTCGAGGCGTTGCGTGATGACCGCAAGCCCTCGAGTGTATTTCTTGTAAGAGCTCCTGGCCTTCGGCGATGGATATGCATCGCTGGAGGATGCCTGAGGGGCTGCGGTGGTAGAGCTCCTTCCCGTCCCCCAGCAAGACGAACGACTTGGCGCGCCGCGCCAATCACCGAGCTTAGGCTCGGTCGGAGGGCAGCTCTCCTCGGTGGAGATATTGCAGGTACGGGGTCTGCCGGTTTCGATTAGGCGTGACCCCGCTCCGCTCTTCCTCGACGCGTAGTGCCTCACCCTCGGGGGCCGAGGGTGCCTCAGGCTGAGCCGAGGGTGCCTCAGGCTGGGTCGAGGCCTTCTCGGGCTCGGGCATGTCATCGGTCTTGACTGAGGGTTGATGTAGGTCTCGGGAGAAGACGTCCGGGGGAACCGTTGTTCGCCCCGAGGCTATCTTAGCCAGCTCGTCTGCAGTCTTGTTGTATCGTCGGGCGACGTGGTTGAGCTCGAGCCCGTAGAACTTGTCTTCCAGGCACCGAACCTCGTCGCAGTAGGCTTCCATCTTCGGGTCGCGGCAGTGGGAGTTCTTCATGACTTGGTCGATGACAAGATGCGAGTCATCGCGAGCGTCGAGGCGTCGGACCCCTAGCTCGATGGCGATGCGCAACCCGTTAACCAGAGCCTCGTACTCGGCCACGTTGTTGGACGCCGGGAAATGGAGGCGCAGCACGTAGCGGAGGTGTTTTCCGAGGGGTGAGAAGAAGAGCAGGCCCGCGCCCGCTCCTGTTTTCATCAGCGACCCGTCGAAAAACATGGTCCAGAGTTCCGGTTGGATCGGAGCCGCTGGAAGCTGGGTGTCGACCCATTCAGCCACAAAGTCCGCCAAGACTTGGGACTTGATGGCCTTTCGAGGGGCGAACGAGATTGTCTCGCCCATGATTTCCATCGCCACCTTGCAATTCTACCTGAGGCCTCTCGGCACTGGATGATCTCCCCCAAGGGGAAGGATGACACCACAGTCACCGGATGAGACTCGAAGTAGTGTCGCAACTTCCGCCGCGTCAGGATCACCGCGTACAGCAGCTTCTGAATTTGTGGGTAGCGGATCTTGGTCTCGGACAGTACCTCACTGATGAAGTAGACCGGCCTCTGGACGGGCAATGCATGCCCCTCTTCTTGTCTCTCAACCACGATCACGGCGCTGACCACCTGAGTGGTAGCGGCGACGTAGATCAAGAGGGCTTCTCCGGCAGCGGGGGGCACCAAGATGGGCGCGTTCGTGAGGAGCGCCTTCAGGTTCCCGAGGGCTTCCTCGGCCTCGGGGGTCCAAGTGAAGAACTCGGCCTTTCTTAAGAGGCGGTACAGGGGTAGGCCTCTTTCGCCGAGGCGCGAGATGAAGCGGCTCAGAGCCGCAAGGCATCCCATGACCCTCTGTACGCCTTTCAAGTCCTTGATGGGCCCCAAGTTGGTGATGGCCGCGATTTTCTCCGGGTTGGCCTCGATGCCCCGCTCGGAGACGATGAACCCCAAGAGCATGCCTCGGGGTACTCCAAAGATGCACTTCTCGGGATTGAGTTTTACGCCTTTCGCCTTGAGACACCGGAATGTCATTTCAAGGTCGGAAAGGAGGTCGGAGGCTTTCCTCGTCTTGACTACGATGTCATCGACGTAAGCCTCGACCGTTCGACTGATGTGTTGGCCGAACATGTGGTTCATGCACCTTTGGTATGTCGCACTCGCATTCCTCAAACCAAACGGCATAGTAACGTAGCAGTTCATGCCGAAAGGTGTGATGAAAGAAGTCGCGAGCTGGTCGGACTCTTTCATCCTGATTTGGTGATACCCTCTTTGATGAACCCTGCTGCCATCAGCTTGTGGATCTCCTCGCCTATGGCTCTGCGCTTTTCTTCGTCGAATCGGCGCAGAGGCTGCTTCACGGGTCGGGCTCCAGCTCGGATGACCAGCGAGTGCTCGGCGACTTCCCTCAGTATGCCGGGCATGTCCGAGGGACTCCACGCGAAAACGTCGGTGTTTGCGCGGAGAAAGTCGACGAGCACTGCTTCCTATTTGGGGTCGAGCTTGGAGCCGATCCGGATCTGCTTGGAGACGTCGTTGCTGGGGTTGAGAGGGACGGACTTAACCGTCTCTGCTGGCTCGAAATTGCTGGCATGGCGCTTCACATCTGGCGCCTCCTTGGAGAGGCTCTCCAGGTCGGTGGTGAGGGCCTCGGATTCGGCAAGGGCCTCGGCGTACTCCACGCACTCCACGTCGCATTCGTACGCGTGTCGGTACATGGGGCCGACGGTGATGACCCCGTTGGGGCCCAGCATCTTGAGCTTGAGGTAGGTGTAGTTGGGGGCGGCCATGAACTTGGCATAGCATGGCCTCCCCAGCACTGCGTGGTAGGTTCCTATGAACCCGAACACCTCGAACGTGAGGGTTTCCCTTCGGAAGTTGGAGGGAGTCCCGAAGCAGACGGGCAGATCGAGTTGTCCGAGGGGCTGGACGCGTTTCCCGGGGATGATCCCGTGAAAAGGCGTCGCGCCCGCCCGGACCGAGGACAGATCGATCTGCAGGAGCCCGAGGGTCTAGGCGTAGATGATGTTGAGGCTGCTGCCTCCGTCCATGAGGACCTTGGTGAGCCTGACGTTGCCGATGACAGGGTCGACAACAAGCGGATATTTCCCCGGGCTCGGCACGCGGTCAGGGTGGTCGCCCTGGTCGAAGGTGATGGGCTTGTCGGACCAGTCTAGGTAGACTAGCGCCGCCACCTTTACCGAGCAGACCTCTCGACGCTCTTGCTTGCGGTGCCGAGCCGAGGCGTTCGCCACTTGCCCACCATAGATCATGAAGCAGTCGTGGACCTCGGGGAACTCCCCTGCCTTGTGATCCTCCTTCTTATCGTTGTGGTGGGCCCTGCCACCTTCCGCAGGTGGCCCGGCCTTGTGAAAGTGGCGCCGAAGCATGGCGCACTCCTCAAGGGTGTGCTTGACGGGCCCCTGATGAAAGGGGCACGGCTCCTTGAGCATCTTGTCAAAGAGATTGGCGCCTCCGGGAGGTTTCCGAGGGTTCTTGTACTCAGCGGCGGTGACAAGGTCCGCGTCGGCGGTGTCGCGTTTCACTTGCGACTTCTTCTTGCCTTTCTTCTTGGTGCCGCGCTGAGTGGACGCCTCGGGGACATCTTCCGGCTGGCGGCCCTGGGGCTGCTTGTCCTTCCGGAAGATGGCCTCAACCGCCTCCTGGCCAGAGGCGAACTTGGTGGCGATGTCCATCAGCTCGCTCGCCCTGGTGGGGGTCTTGCGACCCAGCTTGCTCACCAGGTCGCGGCAGGTGGTGCCGGCGTGGAACACGCCGATGACATCCGAGTCGGTGACGTTGGGTAGCTCGGTGCGCTGCTTCGAGAATCGCCGGATGTAGTCCCGGAGAGACTCTCCCGGCTGCTGGCGGCAGCTTCGGAGATCCCAGGAGTTCCCAGGGCACACGTACGTGCCCTGGAAGTTGCCGGTGAAGGCTTGGACCAGGTCGTCTCAGTTGGAGATCTGCTCCGGAGGCAGGTGCTCCAACCAGGCTCGAGCGGTGTCGGAGAGGAACAGGGGGAGGTTGCGGATGAGGTTGTCATCGTCTGTTCCACCCAGTTGGCAGGCCAGCCGGTAGTCCGTGAGCCACAGTTCCGGCCTCGTCTCCCCCGAGTACTTTGTGATAGTAGTCGGGGTTCGGAACCAGGTCGGGAACGGCGCCCGTCGTATGGCCCGGCTGAAAGCCTGTGGACCGGGTGGTTCGGGCGAGGGACTCCGATCCTCCCCGCTGTCGTAGCGTCCCCACGCCTGGGGTGGTAGCCTCGGCGCACCCTCTCGTTGAGGTGGGTTCGACGGTTGCGGTGGTGGTGCTCGTTGCCGAGGCGACCCGGGGCCACAGGCGCTGTGTTGCGCGTGCGCCCGGTGTGGACCGAGGCTTCCCGCATGAATCGGGAAGTCGCGGCGCGATGCTCCGAGGGGTACCCCTGCCTTCGGGAGGTAGAGCTTTCGGCCCGTCGGACCGCGGCATCCTCCAGGAGATTCTTGAGCTCTCCCTGGATACGCCGCCCCTCGGTGGTTGATGGCTCCAGCATCGCGCGGAGAAGTATCGCTGCTGCAGCCAGGTTCTGGCCGACCCCACTGGAAGCCGGTGGCGGCCTTGCCCTGATGTCGTCGGCAATGCGGTGCTGGATGCCCTGGGGTAGATGACGCGCTTCTCCGGCCGGAGCTTGGTCTACCCATTCCCGCCCGATGTTCCGCCGGAACGGCTCAAGTGTTCCTGCTCCCTCGTCGAGCCTAGCCTGCATCTCGCGGATTTGCTCGAGTTGTGCGTCCTGACCCCCCGCAGGGACTGGGACCACAGCTAGCTCCCGAAGGATGTCAACGTGAGGCGCAGGCCTAGGGGGATCACCGTTTTCCAGTATACCAAGATGGTTGCCTTTGCCGGGACCCCCTAGATCGACGTGGAAACATTCATGACTTGGGCCGCAGTCCTCGTCGCCGAAGCTGCGGCTACCGTCGGAACAGTCGGAAAGGCAGTAGTCGCATGCGGTCATGAAGTCCCGCATGGCACTGGGGTTACCGAGTCCGGAGAAATCCCAACAAAGGTCGGGCTCGTCATCTTCCTCGGAACCCGAGGGCCCGTAGGTCGAGACGGCTGTCAGCCGGTCCCAGGGTGACCGCATACCGTACCCCGGAGGGTTTGGACATGCCTCTATGAAGGCTTCCACCGAAGCGAAGTCGCTTGGTGGGTCGAGGCTGAATCCAAAAGGCACGAGATGGGAATCGGTCGGTACCTCCTGGTCGACGGGCGGTGACGAAGTCGCGTCAGGCGCAGACTGCACCGTCGTCTTGGGTACGAGGGTGACGCCCAGCAAGTCCTTTGTGAGCGTGCTGGCGTCGTCCGTCCGCTTGGAGTTGGCGTGTTGCGGGGAAACGGCGCTCGCCTTTGTCTCAGACGCGAGGTCGACGCCCGACGTGTCCCCCGTTGGGGCGCCGGCGCCGTCGACTCGCTCGACAGCCGACGAGGTGTCACATCCTGCTTGGCCTTGGTTGCCCTGCTTCCTCCTCTGTCGGCGGGGGAGGCGACGGGAAAAACCCGAATGTTTTTCTTCCGCCACGTGGGGAAGACGTCATCGATTCCGCCGCCGGCGGGCGGGTTGTCGGCCGCCATCGTCGCTGTCGCGCGGCGGGGGAAGGAGTATCATGTCGTAGTTGCCGTCGAGGGACATGAACTCGAGACTCCCGAAACGGAGCACCGTCCCGGGCTGGAGAGGTTGCTGGAGACTGCCCATCTGGAGCTTGACAGGAAGCTGTTCGTCAACACGCAGCAGGCCCCTACCTGGCGCGCCAACTGTCGGCGTTTCGACCCCGGGGGGTCCCTGGACCGACGAGTAAATTGTCGCCGCGTGTCCCAACCCAGATGGGTCAGCGCGAGACGGAGCACGAAGGGGGGAAACAAGGAGACGGGCGTAAAGGGGAAACCCGCGGCCTTCGTGTTTGTCCTGCGCCCAGGTCGGGTGCGCTTGCAGTAGGGGGTTACAAGCGTCCGCGTGGGAGGGGGCGAGAGGCCTGCGCGCGCCGTCCCGTCCTCCCGCGCGGCCAACCTTCTCGTAAGAGAGCCCTGGACCTTCCTTTTATAGGCGTAAGGAGGGGGTCCAGGTGTACAATAGGAGATGTAGCAGAGAGGAGCTAGTGCCCTAAGTACATGTCGTCGTGGCAGTCGGAGAGGTTTTGGCACCCTGTTCATGTGATGTCGTGGCCATCGGAGGAGTGCTGGAGCCTTGCGGAAGGACAGCTGTCGGGGCTGTCGAGTCTTTGCTGGCGTCTTCTTCCTTCCGTAAGGGGCTGAGAGCCGCCGTCATCATGGAGCACGCGGGGCGCCATCATTATTTGTTTACCGGGGCGAGCCAGATGGGACGCCGGTCTTGTTCCCCGTAGCCTGAGCTAGCTAGGGGTAGGGTAATGATGCCCCCCTGTGACGTGGTCGGTCCGAGCCCTGGGTGAGGCGGAGGCTCCTCCGAGGTCGAGGTCGAGCTCGAGTCCGAGCCCCGGGTCGGGCGAGGCGGAGACCATCGTCTGAGGCCAAGGCTGAGTCCGAGCCCTGGGGTCGGGCGAGGCGGAGTTCGTCGTCTTCCGGAGCCGAGGCTGAGTCCGAGCCCTGGGGTCGGGCAAGGCGGAGTTCGCCGTCTTCCGGGGCCGAGGCCGAGTCCGAGCCCTGGGGTCGGGCGAGGCGGAGTTCGTCGTCTTCCGGGGCCAAGGCCGAGTCCGAGCCCTGGGGTCGGGCGAGGCGGAGTTCGTCGTCTTCCGGGGCCGAGGCCGAGTCCGAGCCCTAGGGTCGGGTGAGGCGGAGCTTCCTATGGCGCCCGAGGCCGGACTTGGCTGCTGTCAGCCTCTCTCTGTCGAGTGGCACAGCAGTCGGAGCGGCGCAGGCGGCGCTGTCTTCTTGTCAGGTCGGTCAGTGGAGCGGCGAAGTGACTGCGTTCACTTCGGCTCTGTCGACTGAAGGGCGCGCGTCAGGATAAGGTGTCATGCCATCCTTGCATTAAATGCACCTGCGATACGGTCGGTCGGTGTGGCGATCCGGCCAAGGTTGCTTCTCGGCGAAGACTAGGCCTCGGGCGAGCCGAAGGTGTGTCCATTGCTTGAGGGGGCCCTCGGGCGAGACGTGAATCCTCCGGGGTCGGCTGCCCTTGCCCGAGGCTGGGCTCGGGCGAGGCGAGGTCGTGTCCCTTGAGCGGACTGAGCCTTGACTTAATCGCACCCATAAGGCCTTCGCAGCTTTGTGCTGATGGGGGTTACCAGCTGAGATTTAGGAGTCTTGGGGGTACCCCTAATTATGGTCCCCAATGCATATATTCTCTGAAGATTACAGCAGGAACACCCTTTTGCTTGGACGAACTGCCTTGTGTGGTTCCAAAATATAAATTAGGGTCACTTGGGATGAGGGGAATGTTGTTTTAGGGAGGTGAATGTGGTTCCCAAGGTGAGAAGATGGTCGCGACCTGGAAGGGAAGGGATGGGGGATGGCCGCTCCTGCTCCCTTTGACCTAGGAATTACAGTGGGAAGGAGGAAGACGTGGTGGCTGGTTAGGAATTACCGAGGGGAGGAGGAAGACATTGTGGCCGCCCCTACTCCGTAGATTGATCTATTGACAGGGAACGAGAGGAAATCTTGAAGGAGATCGAGTGAGCTTCGATTCATGCGGGGTTGTTGTAGATCGTGTCAATTACTTTTCTGTTTACGCGCGGGGAGAGGTAGGTATTCACGCCAATCACTGTGGTCGTCGTGAAGGCAAAGTTGGATTCTATGTTTAACGACCACAGAGGTCAGCTCGCTAACGATGACATGTTTTTGGTCGTCGGTTGGGTTGGACAGAGCTTGCATTGTGCCACCGAGACTCCTCACAACCACATATTACAGGTGGTCGTCACTTTATGGTCGTTGATAAGCTTTTCTCTTGTATATATATAAGTGTTAGCTTAGTAAATAAAACCCTAGAGAAGCTTTGATTGTTGCATAGTGTTTTTAAATGCAAAAGATGTTCGAAATGTGTTAGCATACCTCCTTGAAGTCTCCATTACTTTTCCATATTTTTCGAGTAATTTTCTCATTTTTCAAGAAAACAAATTCTATTTATTTAGGGCACTTAAAAACATTTTTTATAAGCTCCAAACACTTTATTCGAGATTGTTGGGCTCTAAAACATGTCTAGGATTTTTTTCTATAATTCTTGGACTCTTTAAAACCATTTTTCATGCATTAAAAATATATTATTATTATTTATTATTGGCATCCATTATAGTTAGTTAATTTCTTGATAATGTCTTGAGTGTACTTTGTTTAGATGATGAAGGTGCCCTATTGGAGTTGCTTGATTTGGAATCCAAGGAAATACTTCAACTCCCCATCATGGACATCTCAAATTTATGTATCATAATTCTACTAAACTCTTCACAAGATGACTTGTTAGTAGACCCAAAGATAATATCATCAACATAGATTTGGCATATAAACAAGTCTTTGACAACTTTTTAGTGAAGAGAGTAGGGTCAGCTTTTCCGACTTTGAAACCATTGGCAATAAAAAAGTCTCTCGGTCATTTATACCATGCTCTAGGGGCTTGTTTGAGCCTATAAAGTGCCTTTAAGAGCTTAAACACATGTGAAAGATAATCACTCTCTTCAAAGTCGGAAGGTTGCTCAACATACACATCTTCCTTGATAGGGCCATTGAGAAACACACTTTTCACATCCATTGGATACAACTTAAAGCCATGGTAAGTAGCATAGGCAAGTAAAATTCGAATTGACTCAAGCCTAGCTATGGGTGGTGCATATGTTTCATCAAAATCCAAACCTTTGACTTGTGAATACCCCTTGGCAACAAGTCGGGCTTTATTCCTAGTCTCCACACCATGCTCGTCCTGTTTGTTGTGGAATACTCATTTGGTGCCTACAATATTTTGGTTAGGACGTGGACCTAAATGTCAGACATCATTCCTTGTGAAGTTGTTGAGCTCCTCTTGCATTGCCACCACCCAGTCTACTTAGAGTTAAGATGGATGGACTTATGCACCTGAGAATTAATCAACTAGGCAAACTAGTTAGTCCATTAAGTTGTAATGGTCATCAATCATCAAAAACAATTTAGAGAGAATGGTAAATGCCATTTTCCTTTCAGCACATAAATATTTTCGTCATCTTCCTAATAATAGTATATAAATATATTTTGCATAAAATGTCAAATGGCTTCTAGTTGAGTTGGTTAGGTGGTCTGAATAACACTCCTTGTGTCCTGGATTCAACTCCTTATTATGTGAGCGAATTTTATGCAATTGTTTAATAAAAATCCCCGTTTTTTGCTAGCTGAGTTGGTTAGGTCGATTTTTGTTCATAAAACTGTTTTAGCTTAGTTGATATGTGTTAATTATTAGTATTATTAGAATGGAATTCCATTCCAAGGATCTAAACGGGCCTTAGGGAAAACAGCACACTCTTTGTGATGGCATGTTTATTATAGAACGAGTAACCACCTATTCTTTTATAGCATCTCCAAGAGTTTGTGCTAAAAATTCCCCAAAACTGATTATGAGGGACATATTAAATCTTTTTCAGTGGTGGAACAAACAAATACTCCAGCGGTTTCCCAAAATAAAAAGCTGAAACGAAACTGGGCCAACATTTACAAATTTTAGGTTTTGACGCCAGCCCAGTTTGCCTCTATGGCTAGCCCATTGATACATGTCAATGCCCCTTTTATTTTTGCTTCTCGCTATAACAGTAATCGTCCAATGCACCCCGTCAGTAATTGTGACGCCAACGCTAGGATTTATGTTTTAGTTCACAAATATTTATGGTTCACATACTCTGTGCTTCTTTCTGTGTCTTTGCTGGAATGAAAACCACGTCCTCCTTCCTTTAAGCACTTGAGTACTGGACTCAATCAGCCAGCTAGCTAGCAAGCCAAAAAAGCGCGGGCACCATGCCTCGTTTCCAGGATGCACGGGCGTATGACGCGGAGGATGTGCGCGGAAGCGATTGGGAGAGTACTTTTCTCACGCATATTTGTGGGACGCGATGCCTCGTTTTTGGGTCACGTATAAATGCGGGTTAAACCATCTGCATTAACGTGTGGTTACGCTGTGGATGGTTTGGGTTTTTTCTACATCCCTTTTGTTCATCAGCAGATTCAGAAGGTCGAAGCTCAGGCTGCTTCTGTGAGGGTCTCTGATGGCACGCTTTCTGAGGCTTCGATCATTTCTGAATTGGAAAGGCTGGTCTCCAGCAAGTGGAATTGGGAGGTTGTGAAAGTCGGTCCTAACTTGTTCAGGACATTTTTCCCGTCTCAAGATAATCTAGCTCATATGTTAGAATGGGGAGCGGTGCATACCAGATACAATGCAGTGATGAAAATTGAAGAAGCATCGGGGAAGTCTCTTGCCAAGTCGGAACTCAAGAAAGTTTGGGTTCAGTTCATTGGAATTCCTCCTGATATGTTGCAGTTCAAGTTGATTTGGGCGGTAGGTTCAGTTCTTGGGGTGACCAAAGTGGTGGATATGAGTTTTACAAACAAATATAATGTTGGTCGTCTTCAGGTTTGCGTGCTTGATCCTAGCATCATTCCACAATTTGTGGATGTTGTGATTGGTGATTTTCTATATGAACTGCAGTTCCGGGTGGAAGAGAAAACGTTGGAGGATAATCCTGTGCCGATGGATATGGATGATTATGATAGTGGAGAAAATAATGCGAACTCATCAAATAATAATGCCCCAGATAATCATAAAGGGGGAGCTGCTCCTAATGTCATTGGGTCAGCTAGCAACATTGAAGGGGAACCAAAGAACAAGGATGTGAACGAAAAGAAAGTGGGGCTGCTAGGAGGGCAAGAGACAGAGGTACTCATGGACAGTGAGATGGAGGGATCCGATCTGGTACCAGGCTCAGGTGCTCCAGATTTGTCTTTTGGTGATGGGGCCGTAATTAGCAAGATTTCAAGTTTGTTAACTCCTGAAGGCTTAGCACTTGCGGCAGTGCCGGAGGCAGTGGTTGGCTCCTCTGTCATGAAGAGAAGTAAGAGGAGAGCAGCATCAAGCGCAGGTGACTCCATTGTGAGAGCTTCCAAGCTTAAGGCTGCAAGGAATTTGGACACTGCGTTCAGTGAAGGTATGGTGCACTCATCTTCTGTTACAAATTTTGATCACAATGAAGTTCTTTCAAACCTACAGTCATTAGGCTTTTCTTTCCATAATGAATCTGTTGGGTTACGCAAGTGTGTAGAATTTCTGGTTAATAATAAAAATTCTGGGCCTAGTTTGCAGGTTAGTCATGATGTTGTTAGTAGAGCTATAGAAAAAGGCGAGAGAGAGTTGTTAGAAGAAGCAGAGCTTGATAAGCTCATGTTAAGTAATCTCTGTAGCGTGGTTTTAGAGGAGGTGATGGACGCACACAGTGAGCATGAGGTTTTTGCTCGTACAGTGAAGTCTCATCATCAGCCAAAATTTGGTAAAAATTCAGTTAAACTCTCTAGTATTTCAAAATGAAGGGCATTTTCTGGAATTCAGATGGTTTTAAAGACCCCAAAAAACATAGATTTGTGTCTGACCTGATTAAGGAACAAAATCTATCCTTCATTGCCATTTCGGAAACAGTACGTCGTTCGTTTACTAATCCGTTTTTGCGCAATTTAAGTGGAGGTAAAAACTTCTTGTGGCACTGTAAGGAGCCAGATGGTCGATCAGGAGGCATTTTGTTGGGTGTTGATTTGAATGTGTTTGATATTGGAGGGATTGACGAGGGAGAGTTTTATGTTAAGTTTACTCTGTGTAATAAGAGTGATGCTTTTAAATGGGTGTTGGCAGTGGTTTATGGACCTGCACAAGTGGAAAAGAAGGAGCTTTTTTTGGCTGAGTTGGTGCAGTTTACTAGTCATGCGACTCTGCCCCTCGCCATAGGCGGTGATTTTAATATTCTTAGGAATCAAAACGAGAAAAATAAACCTTTGACTGACCAACGTTGGCCTTTCCTTTTTAATGTCGTTATTGATGGGCTTAACTTAAAAGAGATAGAGATGTCGGGTCGCCAGTTTACTTGGGCAAATAACCTTCCGAAACCCACATATGAGAAATTAGATCGGGCCCTTGTTACAACGGAATGGGATCAGAAATTTCCATTATCTTCGGTTGTTGCCCTCAACCGTGATATATCTGACCATACACCGCTGTTACTGAACTCAGGGGAAGCCACATCTTGTCCCTGCCAACAACCTTTTAAATTTGAATTAGGTTGGTTGCTTAGGGATGGTTTTCATGATATGGTTCATGACATCTGGACAAATGAAGTTAGTGGTCAAACACCTATGGAGAAGTGGCAAAACAAAATAAGAAGATTACGTCAACATCTTCGTGGTTGGGCAAAAAACACCAGTGGTGCTTATAAAAAGGAAAAGAAGAATATTTTAAATAAGCTGGATTTGTTAGATAAGAAGGCGGAGTATGACAACTTGTTGGCACACGAGTTAGATTTAAAGCAGTGCCTTCAAAATAGATTAGCTGAGTTGTTGAGGGAGGAAGAGATTAAGTGGTATCAACGAGCAAAATCGACTCATTTGCTTCAGGGTGATGCCAACACAAGATATTTTCATTTGATCGCAAGTGGAAGGCATAGAAAGTCGAGAATTTTCCAGCTCAGGAACGGGAATGACGTGGTTGAAGGTGATGCCGAACTAAAGAGGTATATCACTTCTTACTACAAGGGGTTGTTTGGACCGCCGCCGACTTCTGAGATTACTCTAGACGAGAGCCTGGTTCATGATATTCCTCAGGTCTCAGTGAAGGAAAATTCTTACCTTACTTCTGAGTTCAGTGAAGATGAAATTAGGAAAGCGATTTTCCAAATGCAGCATAATAAGGCGCCGGGCCCTGATGGCTTCCCGGTCGAGTTTTACCAAGCCTTTTGGGACCTAATTAAGACTGAACTTATGACTTTATTCGGGGATTTTCATGCGGGAAACCTTCCGTTATATAGTCTTAATTTCGGAACGATTATTCTACTCCCAAAATGCAAGGATGCCTTAGCTATTCAGCAGTATAGGCCTATATGTTTACTGAATGTAAGTTTCAAAATTTTTACAAAAGTACTTACAAATAGGCTTTCTGATATAGCTAATAAGTTAATTCGCCCCACCCAGACTGCTTTCATTTCGGGGCGGAATATAATGGAGGGGGTGATTATTTTACATGAAACGATCCACGAGCTCCATCGTAAGAAACAAAGTGGGGTCATTCTTAAAATCGACTTTGAAAAAGCCTACGATAAAGTGAACTGGGCTTTTGTGCAATAGACTCTACGTATGAAGGGATTTTCCAGCGAATGGTGTAATTGGATTAATTCAATCATGACAAGGGGTCATGTTGGAATCAAAGTCAATGACCAGATAGGAGGAAATTTTCAGACTTACACAGGCTTGAGACAAGGGGATCCTCTTTCTCCGATTCTGTTTAACATAGTAGTGGATATGCTGGCTATTCTGGTTAACAGGGCAAAAAATGATGGACAATTTGAAGGTCTTATCCCGCACCTGGTTGACGGTGGTTTATCCATTCTGCAATATGCAGATGACACCTTGTTGTTTCTAGATCATGACTTGGCCAAGGCATCTAACTTAAAGCTTTTGTTGTTAGCCTTTGAACTAGTGTCGGGTTTAAAGATTAATTATCATAAGAGTGAGTTGTTTTGTTTTGGTCAGGCGGAGAATGAGGAAGACAGTTATATTTGCCTATTTGGATGCAAAAAAAGGGGTATACCCTTTCAAGTATCTTGGAATCCCAATGCATTTTAGGAAATTAAGTAATATTGACTGGAAAGTAGTGGAAGACAAAATTGAAAGGAAATTAAGTAGCTGGAAAGGGAAACTGATGTCGGTTGGTGGTCGTCTAGTTCTGTTAAATTCTGTTCTAACAAGTTTGGTAATGTTCATGTTGTCTTTTTTTGAGGTCCCAAAGGGAGTCCTAGAAAAAATAGACTACTTTAGATCACGGTTCTTCTGGCAAGGTGGTGATTACAAAAAGAAATATAGACTTGCTAAATGGGAAATTCTTTGCCAGCCAAAAGAAGTAGGGGGTTTGGGTATTCAAAATATAGACGTCCAGAACAAGTGTCTGCTTAGTAAATGGTTGTTTAAATTGTTGAATGAGGATGGTTTGTGGCAAACTTTGCTTAGAAAAAAATATCTGAGTAGATACACGCTCACAAAAGTAACCTCAAAACCAGGTGACTCCCATTTCTGGGCAGGTTTGATGAAAGTGAAGGACACCTTCCTAAATTTAGGTTCTTTTATCTTGAAAAACGGGACTCAGATTAGGTTTTGGGAGGACCGCTGGTTGGGGTTGCAACCTTTAATGACCCAATATCCATCGTTGTATAATATAGCGCGCAAAAAGAGTGCTACTGTAGCGTCGGTTTTCGAAACAGTTCCGCTTAATGTTTCTTTTCAAAGAGCATTGGTGGGTGAAAACCTGAGGTTATGGCATCTGTTGGTTCTCAGAGTAGCTCAGGTTGAGCTATGTGGGGAAAATGATATGTTCAAATGGGACTTATCTGTGACGGGTCTTTTCTCGGTCAGGTCAATGTATAGAGCACTCCTTAACAATAATCATGTGACTTATAATAAGACTCTATGGTCTTTGAAGGTACCTTTGAAGATAAAAATATTTATGTGGTATTTAATTAGAGGGGTGGTTTTAACAAAAGATAATCTTCTGAGGCGTAATTGGCATGGTGATAGAAAGTGTGCCTTTTGTCACTCGGATGAATCGATTCAACACTTGTTTTTTGCTTGTCACTATGCTCAGTTCATATGGAGGTTAGTTTTTTGGAGTTTGGGTTTCAATCAACCGAGATCAGTTAGACACGCTTTTGGGAATTGGCTTTTTGGGATGCCTTCGAAAACTAAACATTTGATTATTTCAGGTGTTGCTGCTATATGCTGGGCTATCTGGATAAGTAGGAATGATTTAGTTTTTGACAAAAAACCCATGTTAACATACTTGCAGGTACTCTTTAGGGCGACGCATTGGTTTAGGACGTGGGTTGTTCTTCATAAACAAGAAGAGGGTATCCAAATAAAGGAAGCTTGTCGACGGTTAGAGTGCACGGCTCTACAGATTTTTGCTCAACATGGATGGAGGTTTACAAATCAAATTGCTTCGTAGTTTTGTCTATGGATTGTGTGTCTTTTTCTGGTTATCAAACCGTGGTCTTCTATGGTGTGTTTCGGGAGGTCTGTCCCTCCATATGTGGCTAGTCGTGTGACTACTTCATGTAAAAACTTTTGGTGTATTGGTGTATTGGCTAATCCTCCAAACGAGGAGAAGCTGGACTAGTATCCATTATCTAAAAATAAATAAATGCGGGTGACAAAGGGGGAGGTCTTTTGAGCACAAAAAACAAGGTTTTGCATCTGAAACTGGTTTTGGGGAGTCTTTACGTGGTTTCTTGGAGATGCTCTTATGTCTTGACTAGTTATTTGCCCGTGTGTTGCTACGATTTCTCTAAATATTACAAGTAGACCTTATTTGTATATGGTAGTTCAAACATGTTTCGCGGATATAGCCTAACTAAACAAACTATAAAACATGGTTTCTTCTTTTTTGAAATGAAGAAACATGGTTACTTCAATTTGCACTCATTTTGAAGCGAAAGAAACATGGTTACTTCAGTTTGCAATACAAGTATTTTTCTCCTTTATTTCAAAGTATAAGTCTTTTGACTTTTCTGGGTACATAGCGAAAGCAAAACTCTGTAGATAGAAAAGTTACAGAAAAATTGAGATGGAAGGTACAGAAAAATAATTTGGGATCGTCTGGAGAAATATAGCGTGACCAAAGAGGGTGAAGTAATTGCAACAATGGTCGTCTCCCATTCTGTTCCAGCAAGTAGATCCATTAGTAACAGTCTTGAGTGCACACGTTTACAAAAAAGGATAAATTATCTAGACAAGGGAAACTATTACCTTGTCAAAATAAGTTGTTTTAAAAGTTTTCCTAGCTCTTGAATGACAATCTACCAGCCTAAAGATAAATTGTTAGTGTTGCCCATTTATATATGCTTACAACAAGAGACATGATTCTCACATAAAGCACGTTGTAGGTGCAGTTCTAAAAATTCAGTTCTGAAACAAAAGAAATGTGTGTGCACCTCAAAAAACCATTTCTGTAAATTCCGTTCACAAGCTGCTCTCAGCTTTTGCCGTATGCAATGGCATCTCTCCATAGAGTAAATTTTAGCAAGCAACCAAAAAAGTGAAATGTGTGCGCTCTATAACCAATTCAGTTTTGTATTAGTTCTGAAACGTCATGCTCTAAAACTATTAAATGTGTGTGCTCTTCACTGAAAATTCAGTTCTAAAACAAAAGAAATTCAATTATGAAATAAAATAAATGTGTGTGCATCTCAAAAATTCAGTTCTGAAATGTGTGCTCCTAAGAAATTCCGTTATGTAACAAAACTCTTGAACCTCTGAAATGTGTATATTCCTCACAAATTGCGAAAATGAAATGCTCCTGACAAACAATACCTAGTTAAAGAGAAGCAGACCGGCTGATGTTGCAAAGAAAACAGACAAGTCCTTTTTTGTTGCAGTGTCTATTGAATGCTCGGATAGAAGAGGTATGGCTTGCTCACGAACAAAATTGAAAACAAGAGTAGCTTACATTTGAACCTAACTATGTGGAGCAAGATGATTTATTGTGTGGTGCAAATGTAATTGATGCAGTAAAAAGATTAGTACCAGAACAAATATTCTTTTGTGATGTAGATGCACACAAAAGTATTGTGACACAAGTTTTAAATTCAAATATAAAGTAGGCACATATGTTCACGTGCTATTTTGGAGTATGTAGAGACCTCAAAACAAGGGGTGATCTAAATGCATTCCATGTCCATTTGTGAAATATAACAAATATAACTCATGTAACAGTTGTATGATTTATTACTAAACACAAACAAACTGAAACAAAACCAGCCACCAGAACTGAAGCAGTACCAGGTACCAGTACTAAACTCTAATAATGAACTCTAATAACAGAATCCTTTTTGAAAGAGGCACATGTAACCTGGTGGCTGAGAACTGTATTACTGAACTTTAATTCCAGAACTTAGATTTAATAGTGAACTGAACTCTATTACAGAACTGAATGGAACTATAGTTTTTGCATTCATTTTTATTCAGAACCTAACCAATTGCTAGCAATAATTAGAAAGGAAGGTAACTTATATTTGAACCTAACCATGTGGAGCAAGATGATTTATTGTGTGGTGCAAATGTAATTGATGCAGTAAAAAGATTAGTACCAGAGCAAATATTCTTTCGTGATGTAGATGCACACAAAAGTACTGTGACACAATCTCCTATATCTGCAAATGTAGAACCAAGTTTTAAATTCAAATAAAAAGGAGGTACATGTGCTATGTGCTAAAAACAAGGGGTGATCTAAATGCATTCCTTGTCCATTACCTGTCCATTTGTGAAATATAACAAATGCAACCCTTGGAACAGTTGTATGATTCATCACTAAACATAAACAAACTGAAACAAAACCAGCCACCAAAACTTGTTTACATGACCAATTGACTACCAGATGTTTTCGAGGAAGCTGAGGCCAACAAGGCCTTTTATCAAGGTCTCCTAACGGACAAAATATTCTATGTGATGCCAATAAGTTCTGACAAATTTTATGGGATGGCTTTCTACTTATAGATGCACACCATCTTCTTGCCTCCAGTTTTTCATTAGCTTGAAAATTTATTGAGAAAATAAGAAAAGAGTTTCACTGGGATTTAGTGTAATTGACTGTTTTTTCTAGCAATATGCCAAACAAGAAGTCTATCTTCTACTACAGCTAATGCCATTAACATATTTCTGAGTTTGCAGCTGCAGTTAGAGCACATCTTTCACATGCATCTGTTCACGTTAGTGATTCAACTGGATTTCTGTTTGCGAAACCCACTGTTGTGTGCTAAAAACATTTTTATTTTGAATAATAATTGACTGAAAAATCTGTTGTAAAAAATGCCATACTGAAGTAGGATGTAACATTCACTTGTAAGAATATGTTTTCTTGTCCTTTTTTCACCATAGTATGTGTGTTCCAATACTGACCTACTAAACATTTTTTTCCTGTTTTAGACGAAGATGCATCACCTGGTGTTGAGACCATGCTTGTGTTTTCTGATCATGTCCGGAGCTTTGTGAACCCTGTTTGGACATCGTCAGGCAGACCAGTTGATAGAAAACGCACTGGACCACGACGTAAGTCTACATTCCTGACTACTCCAATTCAGTGCTACTTTAGTTCTGAATCTAAACTAATGTATTTTAAGCTTGTATAGCTTGTCCAGTTTGTTATTTGCCAGTTGAGCAAGCACTGGCACTGAGACCAGCTAAACCATCATTGTCACCAGTCCTTCAAAGCTTAAATTATGTTCTTGAAGACATTTTGATTCCCAAAGAGTCCAAGAGCGGTTCTTTGTTTGGAGGTTTTGCATCCCTGGAGGAACGAGATAAGTCTTATGACATAAAAGACTCGATGACTGTACATTATGGGTATGCCTATACATTTCATATGATTTATCTCGAGATCATGTAATGGTCGTCTACAATTATCAGTATCTCTTTTGCTGTAGCTAACCTACTGTTTGTTTCTAGATTTGTAAGAGGGAAGGTACCTGGTCTTAATACTGGGTTTGACATAGATGAAGCTGATCATTCTGAGATGCAGCTGTGCCAGAGTACAGTTGTTGCCTCTGCTATTTTTGGTAACTACAACTTTGGATTTCAGTCCTCGTTACAAATTGCTTTTACACTTGCTTACAAATACTATGTACACTTGCTTACAAATTTCTCAGGTAATTATGACGTAATGCAACAACCAAAAAATATCAGCAAATTTTCGAAAGATACAGTTTGCTTCTTTATGTTTCTGGACGAACTCATTGAACTAGTGGGAAGGAAGCAATTCAACTGTAAATGCTGGCGATTTTGCTCCTACACAACTGCATATCTAACGGACAGCATTCCAACATTGTTTTACTACTTTTAACTTCCTTTCATGCTCCTAGCTCCCCTCCCCAAGGGCGCCAAAATTTTGTCAGGGATTGTTGATAGAGAGCTGAAATTCTTTGTTGTAAATAAACATTTTTAGATCAGAGATGTATTCAACTAGCAGCTGATTCAATTCAATCCATTTTGGAGGTAGTCTTTGGCAGGGTTTCAAATACAGTCAATCTTGTCAAACAATGCCATCGATGCCTGCCTGAGGGAGTGAACTAGCTAGCGGTGGTTGGTGAAACGGCAGGGAATAATAGAGTTACGACAGCTTATTTCTGCATGGCCATGGTGGACTTGTGAGTAGCCGGAGGTAGGAGAAGACATGGTGGGTCCCAGCTATACATGTCCAAAACGGGTCGGCCCGTGGTGCAGCCCGGCACCCGGCACGCCCAAGCACGGGGGAAGCCCGGCCCGGCACGACGGCCGGCGTGCCCGTGCCAGCCCGGCACGGTGCCCGTGCCATGCTTGGGCTGCCATGTGGGCCCGTGGTGCAGGCACGAGCCCGGCCCACGTAAGCCGCGGCACGGCGCCGGCCCGTTAAGCCGTAATAAGGCGTCGCGTAAGGAGTACGCGTGCCGCGTGCGTAACCCTAGCATCCCATTTTCTGTCTCGGCCTCTCCGTCTCCTCTCCTCTCCAGCTCGTGACCGGCGACAGGCGATTCGGCTTCGCCGCTCCGGTGTCCTCGCCTCCGCCCTACGGTGTCGACGGAGCGGTGAACTCCGGTGTCCTCGCCTCCTGCTCGCTGCTCCTCTCCTCTCTTGCTCCATCCTCGCTCCTCTCTCCCTCGACCCTCACTAACCCTAACCCTAGAACTCGATCTTCGCCAAGCTCGCTCCTCTGCCTCTGCCGTCAACCATCCGGTCTGTGGATCCGGTGCTCCGGTGTTGCAGGTAAGGTTTTCTTGCTCTTGGTCTCGTCTCTCTCTTAATTCGATTCGTCTTCTTGTGCTTGATCTTGTTGCTTCGATTCGTCTAGGTGTGCACCGTGTGTGTGCGTCGCGCGCCGTGAGGAGCCGGAGAAGCTGACCGAGGCGGTGGCCATGTCCACGGCCTCGGCTGACGACGAGCTCAGTCTCGAAGCAGTGATCGAGGAGCGGAGGCTTGAAGCGCAGAACGAGGCCGACGATGCCCGGTACCTCCTCCTTGGTACCACCTCCGCTGGTGCCATCGATCTGGACGGCGCCGGTGCACAAACGGGGACGGGCTCCACAAGCCCGACGGCCGACGGGAGCACCTCTGTCCCTGTGGCTGGTAAACGTTCTAGAAGGAGAGGTCCGACCTCTAAGGTATGGCTGCACTTTGAGGAGGTAACTGCCGTTCAAAATGGTAAGGAGGTAAGAGTATCTGCCATTTGTCTTCACTGCAAGAATACCATGTCTGCTAAATCTTCATCTGGAACTGGCCATTTGATCCGACACCTGGATGTTTGCCCTGCTAAGAAAGAAAAAGACAGAACTGGAAAAACACATTCTTTGCTTAAATATAATGTTGATGGATCTGTTAATCACTGGGAGTATTCCCCTTCTGTTGCTAGAACTGAGCTCTGTCGTTTAATAGCTAGGCTAGACCTGCCACTTTGTTTTGGTGAATCTAGTGCTTTTCAGGAGTATATAACCCATGCCCACAATCCAAGGTTTATTAAATCTTCTAGGCAAACTACTGCTAGAGACTTGATCCGACTGTTTAATGAGCGTGTTGAACAACTGATTGAAGTACTTAAACATGTTTCATCTGTTGCTTTGACATCTGATATATGGTCTGGTAAAGCTAAAGAGGACTATATAAGTGTTGTTGCTCATTTTGTGAACTCTGATTGGTGTTTAGAAAAGAGATTACTTGGTCTTAGACCTATAGAGGTAGCTCATACAGGTCTTAACATTGCTGAACGTGTTGAAATGGTTGCAAATGACTTTAGCATTACTGATAAGATTTTTGCCATTGTGCTTGATAATGCCTCATCTAACAAAACTGCTATTGATGTTCTGAAACCTGTCTTTGCTGGTTATATTGGGCATTTGGTACCTTCACCTACTAGACGTGGGCGAGGGCATTATTGCAGCGGCGTCCGCCCTGAGGCCATCGCCGCTGCAGTTTGGCCACCTGGAGCAGAGGTCGTTGTCGCTGCTGCCGGAGCAAGCGGCGGTGAGCCACCTGGGGCCTGGTCGCCCCGCGGGCCCTCCAATGTGGGGGGTTGTTCGTACCCGCGGAGGCGGAACCGGAGTTCCGTTTGTAATGGCACCTTGAGTGCCGGTGTCTTGTTCATTGTGGCTGTCGGGGACTGAACATGTATGTATTTTTGGCACGGAGCCGTGTTTTTCCTCATTTCGAGCACTAGGACTCGCCTGTCGGCTAACTGAACCGCTTAACCAAGTGTGAGTTGCCTCGTGCGAAGGTGACGAGTGAGGTATCCGTATCCCGGAGGCGTAGGAGTCCCTCGGCTCGGTCGGCCTTGCCGCCCGAGGCTTCTCTTGCTTAGTTAAGGGAACCCTCGGTCGCTCTTCGATGAGCCAAAGCCGGAGGCAGTGGTGTTAGCATGGATAGAGGCAGAGTTGGCTCAAAAAGAAGACTTTGTCGGCCGGAGCCTGGCCGAGCCGTCCACTTGCGGGATCGACGCCGGAGTCGAGTTGCCGAAGCCACGAGCCGGACTGGTGTCCTCGGGGGACAGCTAGTTGAGGCTTCGGGGCGGCCGGCCGAGCCGTCTGCTCGGGCCGGATTCCTGGAGGAGACCCTGGTGGCGATGGCCCGGGCGCGGTGCTGATGTCGTCCTTCGGAGTGGAGACCCTCCGACCGTATTGCCGTCCGAGGCTCGGTCGGACTTCGCCGAAGGTGGAGTTGACGCCGAGGGTGCTGCTGCTCCCCCTCCGTCGACGTCTGAGCCTGCAGGATCGGTTCATCCTGTAGTGTGCGTATGTTTTCTGCGGCCGACGAGGCCCAAACATACTGTCGTCGTGTTGTAAAGCTGTGTTTCTTTTCCCCTTGTTTCGAGTATCTGGACTTATTTGTCGGTAACAGAATTGTCTGTCCGAGCGAGAGTTACTTCTCACGGAAGGTGACGTGTGAGGTATCCGTATCCCGGAGGCGTAGGAGTCCCTCGGCTCGGTCGGCCTTGTCGCTTACGTGTACTGTTACCCGTCCGTAGGATTCTGCTATCGATATAGTTGAGAAGGCACAAAAAATCGTTTCGGTAGAAGAGTTTTCGAGCGTTAAGACTTGTTCGGTCCGCGGAATCGCTTATCTGAGCAAGAGTTACTTATCGCAGAAGGTGATGAGTGAGGTATCCGTATCCCGGAGGCATAGGAGTCCCTCGGCTCGGTCAGCCTTGGCTGCTTACGTGTACTCCGTCGTTTTCAGGATCCCACTTTCGAAGTAGTCGAAAAGCACGAAAGACGTTCTGGCAGAAAAGATCTTTTCCGAGGAAAATTTTGACGCGGAGGGGGTTCCCCCCTTCTAGCCCCCGAGGGAGGGTCGGGCTTTGCCGAGGCAAGGCTGACCCTTCCTTGATGGTTAGACTTTGTGTGTGAACGAGGTGTACGAACGACTTGAAAGCATCTTAAGGGTAGAAGCGACGTAGCTGTCGGATGTTCCAAGCGTTGTTGTAGACCTCGCCATGACTGTTGGCCAGCTTGTATGTCCTGGGCTTCAGAACCTTGGCGATGACGAATGGCCCTTCCCAGGGAGGCGTGAGCTTGTGCCGCCCTCGGGCGTCTTGTCGCAGCTGAAGCACCAAGTCGCCCACCTGGAGGTCTCGGGACCGAACCCCTCGGGCGTGGTAGCGTCGCAGGGACTGCTGATACCGCACTGAGTGTAGTAAGGCCATGTCCCGAGCCTCTTCCAGCTGGTCCAGTGAGTCTTCTCGGTTAGCTCGATTGCTTTGGTCGTCGTAGGCCCTCGCCCTCGGCGAACCGTATTCTAAGTCTGTGGGCAAGATGGCCTCGGCCCCATAGACTAGAAAGAACGGTGTGAAGCCCGTGGCTCGGCTCGGCGTTGTCCTTAGACTCCAGACCACCGAGGGGAGCTCCTTTATCCATCGCTTGCCGAACTTGTTGAGGTCGTTGTAGATCCGTGGCTTGAGTCCTTGCAGAATCATGTCGTTGGCACGCTCTACTTGCCCATTCGTCATGGGGTGAGCCACGGCGGCCCAGTCCACCCGGATTTGGTGATCATCGCAGAAGTCCAGGAACTTTCTGCCGGTGAACTGGGTGCCGTTGTCGGTGATGATGGAGTTCGAGACCCCAAAGCGATGGATGATGTTGGTGAAGAACGCCACCGCCTGTTCGGACCTGATGCTGTTTAGGGGTCGGACCTCGATCCACATGGAGAATTTGTCGATGGCGACCAGCAGGTGCGTGTAGCCCCTGGGTGCCTTCTGCAAGGGACCGACAAGGTCCAGGCCCCACACAGCAAACGACCAGGTGATGGGTATTGTCTGCAGAGCCTGAGCGGGCAGGTGGGTCTGCCTTGCGTAGAATTGACACCCTTGGCAGGTGCGGACAATTCTAGTGGCGTCAGCCACCGCGGTCGGCCAGTAGAAACCTTGTCGGAAGGCGTTTCCAACAAGGGCTCGAGGCGTTGCGTGATGACCGCAAGCCCTCGAGTGTATTTCTTGTAAGAGCTCCTGGCCTTCGGCGATGGATATGCATCGCTGGAGGATGCCTGAGGGGCTGCGGTGGTAGAGCTCCTTCCCGTCCCCCAGCAAGACGAACGACTTGGCGCGCCGCGCCAATCACCGAGCTTAGGCTCGGTCGGAGGGCAGCTCTCCTCGGTGGAGATATTGCAGGTACGGGGTCTGCCGGTTTCGATTAGGCGTGACCCCGCTCCGCTCTTCCTCGACGCGTAGTGCCTCACCCTCGGGGGCCGAGGGTGCCTCAGGCTGAGCCGAGGGTGCCTCAGGCTGGGTCGAGGCCTTCTCGGGCTCGGGCATGTCATCGGTCTTGACTGAGGGTTGATGTTGGTCTCGGGAGAAGACGTCCGGGGGAACCGTTGTTCGCCCCGAGGCTATCTTAGCCAGCTCGTCTGCAGTCTCGTTGTATCGTCGAGCGACGTGGTTGAGCTCGAGCCCGTAGAACTTGTCTTCCAGGCACCGAACCTCGTCGCAGTAGGCTTCCATCTTCGGGTCGCGGCAGTGGGAGTTCTTCATGACTTGGTCGATGACAAGATGCGAGTCATCGCGAGCGTCGAGGCGTCGGACCCCTAGCTCGATGGCGATGCGCAACCCGTTAACCAGAGCCTCGTACTCGGCCACGTTGTTGGACGCCGGGAAATGGAGGCGCAGCACGTAGCGGAGGTGTTTTCCGAGGGGTGAGAAGAAGAGCAGGCCCGCGCCCGCTCCTGTTTTCATCAGCGACCCGTCGAAAAACATGGTCCAGAGTTCCGGTTGGATCGGAGCCGCTGGAAGCTGGGTGTCGACCCATTCAGCCACAAAGTCCGCCAAGACTTGGGACTTGATGGCCTTTCGAGGGGCGAACGAGATTGTCTCGCCCATGATTTCCATCGCCCACCTTGCAATTCTACCTGAGGCCTCTCGGCACTGGATGATCTCCCCCAAGGGGAAGGATGACACCACAGTCACCGGATGAGACTCGAAGTAGTGTCGCAACTTCCGCCGCGTCAGGATCACCGCGTACAGCAGCTTCTGAATTTGTGGGTAGCGGATCTTGGTCTCGGACAGTACCTCACTGATGAAGTAGACCGGCCTCTGGACGGGCAATGCATGCCCCTCTTCTTGTCTCTCAACCACGATCACGGCGCTGACCACCTGAGTGGTAGCGGCGACGTAGATCAAGAGGGCTTCTCCGGCAGCGGGGGGCACCAAGATGGGCGCGTTCGTGAGGAGCGCCTTCAGGTTCCCGAGGGCTTCCTCGGCCTCGGGGGTCCAAGTGAAGAACTCGGCCTTTCTTAAGAGGCGGTACAGGGGTAGGCCTCTTTCGCCGAGGCGCGAGATGAAGCGGCTCAGAGCCGCAAGGCATCCCATGACCCTCTATACGCCTTTCAAGTCCTTGATGGGCCCCAAGTTGGTGATGGCCGCGATTTTCTCCGGGTTGGCCTCGATGCCCCGCTCGGAGACGATGAACCCCAAGAGCATGCCTCGGGGTACTCCAAAGATGCACTTCTCGGGATTGAGTTTTACGCCTTTCGCCTTGAGACACCGGAATGTCATTTCAAGGTCGGAAAGGAGGTCGGAGGCTTTCCTCGTCTTGACTACGATGTCATCGACGTAAGCCTCGACCGTTCGACCGATGTGTTGGCCGAACACGTGGTTCATGCACCTTTGGTATGTCGCACTCGCATTCCTCAAACCAAACGGCATAGTAACGTAGCAGTTCATGCCGAAAGGTGTGATGAAAGAAGTCGCGAGCTGGTCGGACTCTTTCATCCTGATTTGGTGATACCCTCTTTGATGAACCCTGCTGCCATCAGCTTGTGGATCTCCTCGCCTATGGCTCTGCGCTTTTCTTCGTCGAATCGGCGCAGAGGCTGCTTCACGGGTCGGGCTCCATCTCGGATGTCCAGCGAGTGCTCGGCGACTTCCCTCAGTATGCCGGGCATGTCCGAGGGACTCCACGCGAAAACGTCGGTGTTTGCGCGGAGAAAGTCGACGAGCACTGCTTCCTATTTGGGGTCGAGCTTGGAGCCGATCCGGATCTGCTTGGAGACGTCGTTGCTGGGGTTGAGAGGGACGGACTTAACCGTCTCTGCTGGCTCGAAATTGCTGGCATGGCGCTTCACATCTGGCGCCTCCTTGGAGAGGCTCTCCAGGTCGGTGATGAGGGCCTCGGATTCGGCGAGGGCCTCGGCGTACTCCACGCACTCCACGTCGCATTCGTACGCGTGTCGGTACATGGGGCCGACGGTGATGACCCCGTTGGGGCCCAGCATCTTGAGCTTGAGGTAGGTGTAGTTGGGGGCGGCCATGAACTTGGCATAGCATGGCCTCCCCAGCACTGCGTGGTAGGTTCCTATGAACCCGAACACCTCGAACGTGAGGGTTTCCCTTCGGAAGTTGGAGGGAGTCCCGAAGCAGACGGGCAGATCGAGTTGTCTGAGGGGCTGGACGCGTTTCCCGGGGATGATCCCGTGAAAAGGCGTCGCGCCCGCCCGGACCGAGGACAGATCGATCCGCAGGAGCCCGAGGGTCTAGGCGTAGATGATGTTGAGGCTGCTGCCTCCATCCATGAGGACCTTGGTGAGCCTGACGTTGCCGATGACAGGGTCGACAACGAGCGGATATTTCCCCGGGCTCGGCACGCGGTCAGGGTGGTCGCCCTGGTCGAAGGTGATGGGCTTGTCGGACCAGTCTAGGTAGACTGGCGCCGCCACCTTTACCGAGCAGACCTCCCGACGCTCTTGCTTGCGGTGCCGAGCCGAGGCGTTCGCCACTTGCCCACCATAGATCATGAAGCAGTCGTGGACCTCGGGGAACTCCCCTGCCTTGTGATCCTCCTTCTTATCGTTGTGGTGGGCCCTGCCACCTTCCGCAGGTGGCCCGGCCTTGTGAAAGTGGCGGCGAAGCATGGCGCACTCCTCAAGGGTGTGCTTGACGGGCCCCTGATGATAGGGGCACGACTCCTTGAGCATCTTGTCAAAGAGATTGGCGCCTCCGGGAGGTTTCCGAGGGTTCTTGTACTCAGCGGCGGTGACAAGGTCCGCGTCGGCGGTGTCGCGTTTCACTTGCGACTTCTTCTTTCCTTTCTTCTTGGTGCCGCGCTGAGTGGACGCCTCGGGGACATCTTCCGGCTGGCGGCCCTGGGGCTGCTTGTCCTTCCGGAAGATGGCCTCAACCACCTCCTGGCCAGAGGCGAACTTGGTGGCGATGTCCATCAGCTCGCTCGCCCTGGTGGGGGTCTTGCGACCCAGCTTGCTCACCAGGTCGCGGCAGGTGGTGCCGGTGTGGAACACGCCGATGACATCCGAGTCGGTGACGTTGGGTAGCTCGGTGCGCTGCTTCGAGAATCGCCGGATGTAGTCCCGGAGAGACTCTCCCGGCTGCTGGCGGCAGCTTCGGAGATCCCAGGAGTTCCCAGGGCACACGTACGTGCCCTGGAAGTTGCCGGCGAAGGCTTGGACCAGGTCGTCTCAGTTGGAGATCTGCTCCGGAGGCAGGTGCTCCAACCAGGCTCGAGCGGTGTCGGAGAGGAACAGGGGGAGGTTGCGGATGATGAGGTTGTCATCGTCTGTTCCACCCAGTTGGCAGGCCAGCCGGTAGTCCGTGAGCCACAGTTCCGGCCTCGTCTCCCCCGAGTACTTTGTGATAGTAGTCGGGGTTCGGAACCAGGTCGGGAACGGCGCCCGTCGTATGGCCCGGCTGAAAGCCTGTGGACCGGGTGGTTCGGGTGAGGGACTCCGATCCTCCCCGCTGTCGTAGCGTCCCCCACGCCTGGGGTGGTAGCCTCGGCGCACCCTCTCATCGAGGTGGGTTCGACGGTTGCGGTGGTGGTGCTCGTTGCCGAGGCGACCCGGGGCCGCAGGCGCTGTGTTGCGCGTGCGCCCGGTGTGGACCGAGGCTTCCCGCATGAATCGGGAAGTCGCGGCGCGATGCTCCGAGGGGTACCCCTGCCTTCGGGAGGTAGAGCTTTCGGCCCGTCGGACCGCGGCATCCTCCAGGAGATTCTTGAGCTCTCCCTGGATACGCCGCCCCTCGGTGGTTGATGGCTCCAGCATCGCGCGGAGAAGTATCGCTGCTGCAGCCAGGTTCTGGCCGACCCCACTGGAAGCCGGTGGCGGCCTTGCCCTGATGTCGTCGGCAATGCGGTGCTGGATGCCCTGGGGTAGATGACGCGCTTCTCCGGCCGGAGCTTGGTCTACCCATTCCCGCCCGATGTTCCGCCGGAACGGCTCAAGTGTTCCTGCTCCCTCGTCGAGCCTAGCCTGCATCTCGCGGATTTGCTCGAGTTGTGCGTCCTGACCCCCCGCAGGGACTGGGACCACAGCTAGCTCCCGAAGGATGTCAACGTGAGGCGCAGGCCTAGGGGGATCACCGTTTTCCAGTATACCAAGATGGTTGCCTTTGCCGGGACCCCCTAGATCGACGTGGAAACATTCATGACTTGGGCCGCAGTCCTCGTCGCCGAAGCTGCGGCTACCGTCGGAACAGTCGGAAAGGCAGTAGTCGCATGCGGTCATGAAGTCCCGCATGGCACTGGGGTTACCGAGTCCGGAGAAATCCCAACAAAGGTCGGGCTCGTCATCTTCCTCGGAACCCGAGGGCCCGTAGGTCGAGACGGCTGTCAGCCGGTCCCAGGGTGACCGCATACCGTACCCCGGAGGGTTTGGACATGCCTCTATGAAGGCTTCCACCGAAGCGAAGTCGCTTGGTGGGTCGAGGCTGAATCCAAAAGGCACGAGATGGGAATCGGTCGGTACCTCCTGGTCGACGGGCGGTGACGAAGTCGCGTCAGGCGCAAACTGCACCGCCGTCTTGGGTACGAGGGTGACGCCCAACAAGTCCTTTGTGAGCGTGCTGGCGTCGTCCGTCCGCTTGGAGTTGGCGTGTTGCGGGGAAACGGCGCTCGCCTTTGTCTCAGACGCGAGGTCGACGCCCGACGTGTCCCCCGTTGGGGCGCCGGCGCCGTCGACTCGCTCGACAGCCGACGAGGTGTCGCCTCCTGCTTGGCCTTGGTTGCCCTGCTTCCTCCTCCGTCGGCGGGGGAGGCAACGGGAAAAACCCGAATGTTTTTCTTCCGCCACGTGGGGAAGACGTCATCGATTCCGCCGCCGGCGGGCGGGTTGTCGGCCGCCATCGTCGCTGTCGTGCGGCGGGGGAAGGAGTATCATGTCGTAGCTGCCGTCGAGGGACATGAACTCGAGACTCCCGAAACGGAGCACCGTCCCGGGCTGGAGAGGTTGCTGGAGACTGCCCATCTGGAGCTTGACAGGAAGCTGTTCGTCAACACGTAGCAGGCCCCTACCTGGCGCGCCAACTGTCGGCGTTTCGACCCCGGGGGGTCCCTGGACCGACGAGTAAATTGTCGCCGCGTGTCCCAACCCAGATGGGTCGGCGCGAGACGGAGCACGAAGGGGGGAAACAAGGAGACGGGCGTAAAGGGGAAACCTGCGGCCTTCGTGTTTGTCCTGCGCCCAGGTCGGGTGCGCTTGCAGTAGGGGGTTACAAGCGTCCGCGTGGGAGGGGGCGAGAGGCATGCGCGCGCCGTCCCGTCCTCCCGCGCGGCCAACCTTCTCGTAAGAGAGCCCTGGACCTTCCTTTTATAGGCGTAAGGAGGGGGTCCAGGTGTACAATAGGAGATGTAGCAGAGAGGAGCTAGTGCCCTAAGTACATGTCGTCGTGGCAGTCGGAGAGGTTTTGGCACCCTGTTCATGTGATGTCGTGGTCGTCGGAGGAGTGCTGGAGCCTTGCGGAAGGACAGCTGTCGGGGCTGTCGAGTCTTTGCTGGCGTCTTCTTCCTTCCGTAAGGGGCTGAGAGCCGCCGTCATCATGGAGCACGCGGGGCGCCATCATTATTTGTTTACCGGGGCGAGCCAGATGGGACGCCGGTCTTGTTCCCCGTAGCCTGAGCTAGCTAGGGGTAGGGTAATGATGCCCCCCTGTGACGTGGTCGGTCCGAGCCCTGGGTGAGGCGGAGGCTCCTCCGAGGTCGAGGTCGAGCTCGAGTCCGAGCCCCGGGTCAGGCGAGGCGGAGACCATCGTCTGAGGCCAAGGCTGAGTCCGAGCCCTGGGGTCGGGCGAGGCGGAGTTCGTCGTCTTCCGGAGCCGAGGTTGAGTCCGAGCCCTGGGGTCGGGCAAGGCGGAGTTCGCCGTCTTCCGGGGCCGAGGCCGAGTCCGAGCCCTGGGGTCGGGCGAGGCGGAGTTCGTCGTCTTCCGGGGCCAAGGCCGAGTCCGAGCCCTGGGGTCGGGCGAGGCGGAGTTCGTCGTCTTCCGGGGCCGAGGCCGAGTCCGAGCCCTGGGGTCGGGTGAGGCGGAGCTTCCTATGGCGCCCGAGGCCGGACTTGGCTGCTGTCAGCCTCTCTCTGTCGAGTGGCACAGCAGTCGGAGCGGCGCAGGCGGCGCTGTCTTCTTGTCAGGCCGGTCAGTGGAGCGGCGAAGTGACTGCGTTCACTTCGGCTCTGTGGACTGAAGGGCGCGCGTCAGGATAAGGTGTCAGGCCATCCTTGCATTAAATGCACCTGCGATACGGTCGGTCGGTGTGGCGATCCGGCCAAGGTTGCTTCTCGGCGAAGACTAGGCCTCGGGCGAGCCGAAGGTGTGTCCATTGCTTGAGGGGGCCCTCGGGCGAGACGTGAATCCTCCGGGGTCGGCTGCCCTTGCCAGAGGCTGGGCTCGGGCGAGGCGAGGTCGTGTCCCTTGAGCGGACTGAGCCTTGACTTAATCGCACCCATAAGGCCTTCGCAGCTTTGTGCTGATGGGGGTTACCAGCTGAGATTTAGGAGTCTTGGGGGTACCCCTAATTACGGTCCCCAACGCATATATTCTCTGAAGATTACAGCAGGAACACCCTTTTGCTTGGACGAACTGCCTTGTGTGGTTCCAAAATATAAATTAGGGTCACTTGGGATGAGGGGGATGTTGTTTTAGGGAGGTGAATGTGGTTCCCAAGGTGAGAAGATGGTCGCGACCTGGAAGGGAAGGGATGGGGGATGGCCGCTCCTGCTCCCTTTGACCTAGGAATTACAGTGGGAAGGAGGAAGACGTGGTGGCTGGTTAGGAATTACCGAGGGGAGGAGGAAGACATTGTGGCCGCCCCTACTCCGTAGATTGATCTATTGACAGGGAATGAGAGGAAATCTTGAAGGAGATCGAGTGAGCTTCGATTCATGCGGGGTTGTTGTAGATCGTGTCAATTACTTTTCTGTTTACGCGCGGGGAGAGGTAGGTATTCACGCCAATCACTGTGGTCGTCGTGAAGGCAAAGTTGGATTCTATGTTTAACGACCACAGAGGTCAGCTCGCTAACGATGACATGTTTTTGGTCGTCGGTTGGGTTGGACAGAGCTTGCATTGTGCCACCGAGACTCCTCACAACCACATATTACAGGTGGTCGTCATTTTATGGTCGTTGATAAGCTTTTCTCTTGTATATATATAAGTGTTAGCTTAGTAAATAAAACCCTAGAGAAGCTTTGATTGTTGCATAGTGTTTTTAAATGCAAAAGATGTTCGAAATGTGTTAGCATACCTCCTTGAAGTCTCCATTACTTTTCCATATTTTTCGAGTAATTTTCTCATTTTTCAAGAAAACAAATTCTATTTATTTAGGGCACTTAAAAACATTTTTTATAAGCTCCAAACACTTTATTCGAGATTGTTGGGCTCTAAAACATGTCTAGGATTTTTTTCTATAATTCTTGGACTCTTTAAAACCATTTTTCATGCATTAAAAATATATTATTATTATTTATTATTGGCATCCATTATAGTTAGTTAATTTCTTGATAATGTCTTGAGTGTACTTTGTTTAGATGATGAAGGTGCCCTATTGGAGTTGCTTGATTTGGAATCCAAGGAAATACTTCAACTCCCCATCATGGACATCTCAAATTTATGTATCATAATTCTACTAAACTCTTCACAAGATGACTTGTTAGTAGACCCAAAGATAATATCATCAACATAGATTTGGCATATAAACAAGTCTTTGACAACTTTTTAGTGAAGAGAGTAGGGTCAGCTTTTCCGACTTTGAAACCATTGGCAATAAAAAAGTCTCTCGGGCATTTATACCATGCTCTAGGGGCTTGTTTGAGCCTATCAAGTGCCTTTAAGAGCTTAAACACATGTGAAAGATAATCACTCTCTTCAAAGTCGGAAGGTTGCTCAACATACACATCTTCCTTGATAGGGCCATTGAGAAACACACTTTTCACATCCATTGGATACAACTTAAAGCCATGGTAAGTAGCATAGGCAAGTAAAATTCGAATTGACTCAAGCCTAGCTATGGGTGGTGCATATGTTTCATCAAAATCCAAACCTTTGACTTGTGAATACCCCTTGGCAACAAGTCGGGCTTTATTCCTAGTCTCCACACCATGCTCGTCCTGTTTGTTGTGGAATACTCATTTGGTGCCTACAATATTTTGGTTAGGACGTGGACCTAAATGTCAGACATCATTCCTTGTGAAGTTGTTGAGCTCCTCTTGCATTGCCACCACCCAGTCTACTTAGAGTTAAGATGGATGGACTTATGCACCTGAGAATTAATCAACTAGGCAAACTAGTTAGTCCATTAAGTTGTAATGGTCATCAATCATCAAAAACAATTTAGAGAGAATGGTAAATGCCATTTTCCTTTCAGCACATAAATATTTTCGTCATCTTCCTAATAATAGTATATAAATATATTTTGCATAAAATGTCAAATGGCTTCTAGTTGAGTTGGTTAGGTGGTCTGAATAACACTCCTTGTGTCCTGGATTCAACTCCTTATTATGTGAGCGAATTTTATGCAATTGTTTAATAAAAATCCCCGTTTTTTGCTAGCTGAGTTGGTTAGGTCGATTTTTGTTCATAAAACTGTTTTAGCTTAGTTGATATGTGTTAATTATTAGTATTATTAGAATGGAATTCCATTCCAAGGATCTAAACGGGCCTTAGGGAAAACAGCACACTCTTTGTGATGGCATGTTTATTATAGAACGAGTAACCACCTATTCTTTTATAGCATCTCCAAGAGTTTGTGCTAAAAATTCCCCAAAACTGATTATGAGGGACATATTAAATCTTTTTCAGTGGTGGAACAAACAAATACTCCAGCGGTTTCCCAAAATAAAAAGCTGAAACGAAACTGGGCCAACATTTACAAATTTTAGGTTTTGACGCCAGCCCAGTTTGCCTCTATGGCTAGCCCATTGATACATGTCAATGCCCCTTTTATTTTTGCTTCTCGCTATAACAGTAATCGTCCAATGCACCCCGTCAGTAATTGTGACGCCAACGCTAGGATTTATGTTTTAGTTCACAAATATTTATGGTTCACATACTCTGTGCTTCTTTCTGTGTCTTTGCTGGAATGAAAACCACGTCCTCCTTCCTTTAAGCACTTGAGTACTGGACTCAATCAGCCAGCTAGCTAGCAAGCCAAAAAAGCGCGGGCACCATGCCTCGTTTCCAGGATGCACGGGCGTATGACGCGGAGGATGTGCGCGGAAGCGATTGGGAGAGTACTTTTCTCACGCATATTTGTGGGACGCGATGCCTCATTTTTGGGTCACGTATAAATGCGGGTTAAACCATCTGCATTAACGTGTGGTTACGCTGTGGATGGTTTGGGTTTTTTCTACATCCCTTTTGTTCATCAGCAGATTCAGAAGGTCGAAGCTCAGGCTGCTTCTGTGAGGGTCTCTGATGGCACACTTTCTGAGGCTCGGATCATTTCTGAATTGGAAAGGCTAGTCTCCAGCAAGTGGAATTGGGAGGTTGTGAAAGTCGGTCCTAACTTGTTCAGGACATTTTTCCCGTCTCAAGATAATCTAGCTCATATGTTAGAATGGGGAGCGGTGCATACCAGATACAATGCAGTGATGAAAATTGAAGAAGCATCGGGGAAGTCTCTTGCCAAGTCGGAACTCAAGAAAGTTTGGGTTCAGTTCATTGGAATTCCTCCTGATATGTTGCAGTTCAAGTTGATTTGGGCGGTAGGTTCAGTTCTTGGGGTGACCAAAGTGGTGGATATGAGTTTTACAAACAAATATAATGTTGGTCGTCTTCAGGTTTGCGTGCTTGATCCTAGCATCATTCCACAATTTGTGGATGTTGTGATTGGTGATTTTCTATACGAACTGCAGTTCCGGGTGGAAGAGAAAACGTTGGAGGATAATCCTGTGCCGATGGATATGGATGATTATGATAGTGGAGAAAATAATGCGAACTCATCAAATAATAATGCCCCAGATAATCATAAAGGGGGAGCTGCTCCTAATGTCATTGGGTCAGCTAGCAACATTGAAGGGGAACCAAAGAACAAGGATGTGAACGAAAAGAAAGTGGGGCTGCTAGGAGGGCAAGAGACAGAGGTACTCATGGACAGTGAGATGGAGGGATCCGATCTGGTACCAGGCTCAGGTGCTCCAGATTTGTCTTTTGGTGATGGGGCCGTAATTAGCAAGATTTCAAGTTTGTTAACTCCTGAAGGCTTAGCACTTGCGGCAGTGCCGGAGGCAGTGGTTGGCTCCTCTGTCATGAAGAGAAGTAAGAGGAGAGCAGCATCAAGCGCAGGTGACTCCATTGTGAGAGCTTCCAAGCTTAAGGCTGCAAGGAATTTGGACACTGCGTTCAGTGAAGGTATGGTGCACTCATCTTCTGTTACAAATTTTGATCACAATGAAGTTCTTTCAAACCTACAGTCATTAGGCTTTTCTTTCCATAATGAATCTGTTGGGTTACGCAAGTGTGTAGAATTTCTGGTTAATAATAAAAATTCTGGGCCTAGTTTGCAGGTTAGTCATGATGTTGTTAGTAGAGCTATAGAAAAAGGCGAGAGAGAGTTGTTAGAAGAAGCAGAGCTTGATAAGCTCATGTTAAGTAATCTCTGTAGCGTGGTTTTAGAGGAGGTGATGGACGCACACAGTGAGCATGAGGTTTTTGCTCGTACAGTGAAGTCTCATCATCAGCCAAAATTTGGTAAAAATTCAGTTAAACTCTCTAGTATTTCAAAATGAAGGGCATTTTTTGGAATTCAGATGGTTTTAAAGACCCCAAAAAACATAGATTTGTGTCTGACCTGATTAAGGAACAAAATCTATCCTTCATTGCCATTTCGGAAACAGTACGTCGTTCGTTTACTAATCCGTTTTTGCGCAATTTAAGTGGAGGTAAAAACTTCTTGTGGCACTGTAAGGAGCCAGATGGTCGATCAGGAGGCATTTTGTTGGGTGTTGATTTGAATGTGTTTGATATTGGAGGGATTGACGAGGGAGAGTTTTATGTTAAGTTTACTCTGTGTAATAAGAGTGATGCTTTTAAATGGGTGTTGGCAGTGGTTTATGGACCTGCACAAGTGGAAAAGAAGGAGCTTTTTTTGGCTGAGTTGGTGCAGTTTACTAGTCATGCGACTCTGCCCCTCGCCATAGGCGGTGATTTTAATATTCTTAGGAATCAAAACGAGAAAAATAAACCTTTGACTGACCAACGTTGGCCTTTCCTTTTTAATGTCGTTATTGATGGGCTTAACTTAAAAGAGATAGAGATGTCGGGTCGCCAGTTTACTTGGGCAAATAACCTTCCGAAACCCACATATGAGAAATTAGATCGGGCCCTTGTTACAACGGAATGGGATCAGAAATTTCCATTATCTTCGGTTGTTGCCCTCAACCGTGATATATCTGACCATACACCGCTGTTACTGAACTCAGGGGAAGCCACATCTTGTCCCTGCCAACAACCTTTTAAATTTGAATTAGGTTGGTTGCTTAGGGATGGTTTTCATGATATGGTTCATGACATCTGGACAAATGAAGTTAGTGGTCAAACACCTATGGAGAAGTGGCAAAACAAAATAAGAAGATTACGTCAACATCTTCGTGGTTGGGCAAAAAACACCAGTGGTGCTTATAAAAAGGAAAAGAAGAATATTTTAAATAAGCTGGATTTGTTAGATAAGAAGGCGGAGTATGACAACTTGTTGGCACACGAGTTAGATTTAAAGCAGTGCCTTCAAAATAGATTAGCTGAGTTGTTGAGGGAGGAAGAGATTAAGTGGTATCAACGAGCAAAATCGACTCATTTGCTTCAGGGTGATGCCAACACAAGATATTTTCATTTGATCGCAAGTGGAAGGCATAGAAAGTCGAGAATTTTCCAGCTCAGGAACGGGAATGACGTGGTTGAAGGTGATGCCGAACTAAAGAGGTATATCACTTCTTACTACAAGGGGTTGTTTGGACCGGCGCCGACTTCTGAGATTACTCTAGACGAGAGCCTGGTTCATGATATTCCTCAGGTCTCAGTGAAGGAAAATTCTTACCTTACTTCTGAGTTCAGTGAAGATGAAATTAGGAAAGCGATTTTCCAAATGCAGCATAATAAGGCGCCGGGCCCTGATGGCTTCCCGGTCAAGTTTTACCAAGCCTTTTGGGACCTAATTAAGACTGAACTTATGACTTTATTCGGGGATTTTCATGCGGGAAACCTTCTGTTATATAGTCTTAATTTCGGAACGATTATTCTACTCCCAAAATGCAAGGATGCCTTAGCTATTCAGCAGTATAGGCCTATATGTTTACTGAATGTAAGTTTCAAAATTTTTACAAAAGTACTTACAAATAGGCTTTCTGATATAGCTAATAAGTTAATTCGCCCCACCCAGACTGCTTTCATTTCGGGGCGGAATATAATGGAGGGGGTGATTATTTTACATGAAACGATCCACGAGCTCCATCGTAAGAAACAAAGTGGGGTCATTCTTAAAATCGACTTTGAAAAAGCCTACGATAAAGTGAACTGGGCTTTTGTGCAACAGACTCTACGTATGAAGGGATTTTCCAGCGAATGGTGTAATTGGATTAATTCAATCATGACAAGGGGTCATGTTGGAATCAAAGTCAATGACCAGATAGGAGGAAATTTTCAGACTTACACAGGCTTGAGACAAGGGGATCCTCTTTCTCCGATTCTGTTTAACATAGTAGTGGATATGCTGGCTATTCTGGTTAACAGGGCAAAAAATGATGGACAATTTGAAGGTCTTATCCCGCACCTGGTTGACGGTGGTTTATCCATTCTGCAATATGCAGATGACACCTTGTTGTTTCTAGATCATGACTTGGCCAAGGCATCTAACTTAAAGCTTTTGTTGTTAGCCTTTGAACTAGTGTCGGGTTTAAAGATTAATTATCATAAGAGTGAGTTGTTTTGTTTTGGTCAGGCGGAGAATGAGGAAGACAGTTATATTTGCCTATTTGGATGCAAAAAAAGGGGTATACCCTTTCAAGTATCTTGGAATCCCAATGCATTTTAGGAAATTAAGTAATATTGACTGGAAAGTAGTGGAAGACAAAATTGAAAGGAAATTAAGTAGCTGGAAAGGGAAACTGATGTCGGTTGGTGGTCGTCTAGTTCTGTTAAATTCTGTTCTAACAAGTTTGGTAATGTTCATGTTGTCTTTTTTTGAGGTCCCAAAGGGAGTCCTAGAAAAAATAGACTACTTTAGATCACGGTTCTTCTGGCAAGGTGGTGATTACAAAAAGAAATATAGACTTGCTAAATGGGAAATTCTTTGCTAGCCAAAAGAAGTAGGGGGTTTGGGTATTCAAAATATAGACGTCCAGAACAAGTGTCTGCTTAGTAAATGGTTGTTTAAATTGTTGAATGAGGATGGTTTGTGGCAAACTTTGCTTAGAAAAAAATATCTGAGTAGATACACGCTCACAAAAGTAACCTCAAAACCAGGTGACTCCCATTTCTGGGCAGGTTTGATGAAAGTGAAGGACACCTTCCTAAATTTAGGTTCTTTTATCTTGAAAAACGGGACTCAGATTAGGTTTTGGGAGGACCGCTGGTTGGGGTTGCAACCTTTAATGACCCAATATCCATCGTTGTATAATATAGCGCGCAAAAAGAGTGCTACTGTAGCGTCGGTTTTCGAAACAGTTCCGCTTAATGTTTCTTTTCAAAGAGCATTGGTGGGTGAAAACCTGAGGTTATGGCATCTGTTGGTTCTCAGAGTAGCTCAGGTTGAGCTATGTGGGGAAAATGATATGTTCAAATGGGACTTATCTGTGACGGGTCTTTTCTCGGTCAGGTCAATGTATAGAGCACTCCTTAACAATAATCATGTGACTTATAATAAGACTCTATGGTCTTTGAAGGTACCTTTGAAGATAAAAATATTTATGTGGTATTTAATTAGAGGGGTGGTTTTAACAAAAGATAATCTTCTGAGGCGTAATTGGCATGGTGATAGAAAGTGTGCCTTTTGTCACTCGGATGAATCGATTCAACACTTGTTTTTTGCTTGTCACTATGCTCAGTTCATATGGAGGTTAGTTTTTTGGAGTTTGGGTTTCAATCAACCGAGATCAGTTAGACACGCTTTTGGGAATTGGCTTTTTGGGATGCCTTCGAAAACTAAACATTTGATTATTTCAGGTGTTGCTGCTATATGCTGGGCTATCTGGATAAGTAGGAATGATTTAGTTTTTGACAAAAAACCCATGTTAACATACTTGCAGGTACTCTTTAGGGCGACGCATTGGTTTAGGACGTGGGTTGTTCTTCATAAACAAGAAGAGGGTATCCAAATAAAGGAAGCTTGTCGACAGTTAGAGTGCACGGCTCTACAGATTTTTGCTCAACATGGATGGAGGTTTACAAATCGAATTGCTTCGTAGTTTTGTCTATGGATTGTGTGTCTTTTTCTGGTTATCAAACCGTGGTCTTCTATGGTGTGTTTCGGGAGGTCTGTCCCTCCATATGTGGCTAGTCGTGTGACTACTTCATGTAAAAACTTTTGGTGTATTGGTGTATTGGCTAATCCTCCAAACGAGGAGAAGCTGGACTAGTATCCATTATCTAAAAATAAATAAATGCGGGTGACAAAGGGGGAGGTCTTTTGAGCACAAAAAACAAGGTTTTGCATCTGAAACTGGTTTTGGGGAGTCTTTACGTGGTTTCTTGGAGATGCTCTTATGTCTTGACTAGTTATTTGCCCGTGTGTTGCTACGATTTCTCTAAATATTACAAGTAGACCTTATTTGTATATGGTAGTTCAAACATGTTTCGCGGATATAGCCTAACTAAACAAACTATAAAACATGGTTTCTTCTTTTTTGAAATGAAGAAACATGGTTACTTCAATTTGCACTCATTTTGAAGCGAAAGAAACATGGTTACTTCAGTTTGCAATACAAGTATTTTTCTCCTTTATTTCAAAGTATAAGTCTTTTGACTTTTCTGGGTACATAGCGAAAGCAAAACTCTGTAGATAGAAAAGTTACAGAAAAATTGAGATGGAAGGTACAGAAAAATAATTTGGGATCGTCTGGAGAAATATAGCGTGACCAAAGAGGGTGAAGTAATTGCAACAATGGTCGTCTCCCATTCTGTTCCAGCAAGTAGATCCATTAGTAACAGTCTTGAGTGCACACGTTTACAAAAAAGGATAAATTATCTAGACAAGGGAAACTATTACCTTGTCAAAATAAGTTGTTTTAAAAGTTTTCCTAGCTCTTGAATGACAATCTACCAGCCTAAAGATAAATTGTTAGTGTTGGCCATTTATATATGCTTACAACAAGAGACATGATTCTCACATAAAGCACGTTGTAGGTGCAGTTCTAAAAATTCAGTTCTGAAACAAAAGAAATGTGTGTGCACCTCAAAAAACTATTTCTGTAAATTCCGTTCACAAGCTGCTCTCAGCTTTTGCCGTATGCAATGGCATCTCTCCATAGAGTAAATTTTAGCAAGCAACCAAAAAAGTGAAATGTGTGCGCTCTATAACCAATTCAGTTTTGTATTAGTTCTGAAACGTCATGCTCTAAAACTATTAAATGTGTGTGCTCTTCACTGAAAATTCAGTTCTAAAACAAAAGAAATTCAATTATGAAATAAAATAAATGTGTGTGCATCTCAAAAATTCAGTTCTGAAATGTGTGCTCCTAAGAAATTCCGTTATGTAACAAAACTCTTGAACCTCTGAAATGTGTATATTCCTCACAAATTGCGAAAATGAAATGCTCCTGACAAACAATACCTAGTTAAAGAGAAGCAGACCGGCTGATGTTGCAAAGAAAACAGACAAGTCCTTTTTTGTTGCAGTGTCTATTGAATGCTCGGATAGAAGAGGTATGGCTTGCTCACGAACAAAATTGAAAACAAGAGTAGCTTACATTTGAACCTAACTATGTGGAGCAAGATGATTTATTGTGTGGTGCAAATGTAATTGATGCAGTAAAAAGATTAGTACCAGAACAAATATTCTTTTGTGATGTAGATGCACACAAAAGTATTGTGACACAAGTTTTAAATTCAAATATAAAGTAGGCACATATGTTCACGTGCTATTTTGGAGTATGTAGAGACCTCAAAACAAGGGGTGATCTAAATGCATTCCATGTCCATTTGTGAAATATAACAAATATAACTCATGTAACAGTTGTATGATTTATTACTAAACACAAACAAACTGAAACAAAACCAGCCACCAGAACTGAAGCAGTACCAGGTACCAGTACTAAACTCTAATAATGAACTCTAATAACAGAATCCTTTTTGAAAGAGGCACATGTAACCTGGTGGCTGAGAACTGTATTACTGAACTTTAATTCCAGAACTTAGATTTAATAGTGAACTGAACTCTATTACAGAACTGAATGGAACTATAGTTTTTGCATTCATTTTTATTCAGAACCTAACCAATTGCTAGCAATAATTAGAAAGGAAGGTAACTTATATTTGAACCTAACCATGTGGAGCAAGATGATTTATTGTGTGGTGCAAATGTAATTGATGCAGTAAAAAGATTAGTACCAGAGCAAATATTCTTTCGTGATGTAGATGCACACAAAAGTACTGTGACACAATCTCCTATATCTGCAAATGTAGAACCAAGTTTTAAATTCAAATAAAAAGGAGGTACATGTGTTATGTGCTAAAAACAAGGGGTGATCTAAATGCATTCCTTGTCCATTACCTGTCCATTTGTGAAATATAACAAATGCAACCCTTGGAACAGTTGTATGATTCATCACTAAACATAAACAAACTGAAACAAAACCAGCCACCAAAACTTGTTTACATGACCAATTGACTACCAGATGTTTTCGAGGAAGCTGAGGCCAACAAGGCCTTTTATCAAGGTCTCCTAACGGACAAAATATTCTATGTGATGCCAATAAGTTCTGACAAATTTTATGGGATGGCTTTCTACTTATAGATGCACGCCATCTTCTTGCCTCCAGTTTTTCATTAGCTTGAAAATTTATTGAGAAAATAAGAAAAGAGTTTCACTGGGATTTAGTGTAATTGACTGTTTTTTCTAGCAATATGCCAAACAAGAAGTCTATCTTCTACTACAGCTAATGCCATTAACATATTTCTGAGTTTGCAGCTGCAGTTAGAGCACATCTTTCACATGCATCTGTTCACGTTAGTGATTCAACTGGATTTCTGTTTGCGAAACCCACTGTTGTGTGCTAAAAACATTCTTATTTTGAATAATAATTGACTGAAAAATCTGTTGTAAAAAATGCCATACTGAAGTAGGATGTAACATTCAGTTGTAAGAATATGTTTTCTTGTCCTTTTTTCACCATAGTATGTGTGTTCCAATACTGACCTACTAAACATTTTTTTCCTGTTTTAGACGAAGATGCATCACCTGGTGTTGAGACCATGCTTGTGTTTTCTGATCATGTCCGGAGCTTTGTGAACCCTGTTTGGACATCGTCAGGCAGACCAGTTGATAGAAAACGCACTGGACCACGACGTAAGTCTACATTCCTGACTACTCCAATTCAGTGCTACTTTAGTTCTGAATCTAAACTAATGTATTTTAAGCTTGTATAGCTTGTCCAGTTTGTTATTTGCCAGTTGAGCAAGCACTGGCACTGAGACCAGCTAAACCATCATTGTCACCAGTCCTTCAAAGCTTAAATTATGTTCTTGAAGACATTTTGATTCCCAAAGAGTCCAAGAGCGGTTCTTTGTTTGGAGGTTTTGCATCCCTGGAGGAACGAGATAAGTCTTATGACATAAAAGACTCGATGACTGTACATTGTGGGTATGCCTATACATTTCATATGATTTATCTCGAGATCATGTAATGGTCGTCTACAATTATCAGTATCTCTTTTGCTGTAGCTAACTTACTGTTTGTTTCGAGATTTGTAAGAGGGAAGGTACCTGCTCTTAATACTGGGTTTGACATAGATGAAGCTGATCATTCTGAGATAGCTGTGCCAGAGTACAGTTGTTGCCTCTGCTATTTTTGGTAACTACAACTTTGGATTTCAGTCCTCGTTACAAATTGCTTTTACACTTGCTTACAAATACTATGTACACTTGCTTACAAATTTCTCAGGTAATTATGACGTAATGCAACAACCAAAAAATATCAGCAAATTTTCGAAAGATACAGTTTGCTTCTTTATGTTTCTGGACGAACTCATTGAACTAGTGGGAAGGAAGCAATTCAACTGTAAATGCTGGCGATTTTGCTCCTACACAACTGCATATCTAACGGACAGCATTCCAACATTGTTTTACTACTTTTAACTTCCTTTCATGCTCCTAGCTCCCCTCCCCAAGGGCGCCAAAATTTTGTCAGGGATTGTTGATAGAGAGCTGAAATTCTTTGTTGTAAATAAACATTTTTAGATCAGAGATGTATTCAACTAGCAGCTGATTCAATTCAATCCATTTTGGAGGTAGTCTTTGGCAGGGTTTCAAATACAGTCAATCTTGTCAAACAATGCCATCGATGCCTGCCTGAGGGAGTGAACTAGCTAGCGGTGGTTGGTGAAACGGCAGGGAATAATAGAGTTACGACAGCTTATTTCTGCATGGCCATGGTGGACTTATGAGTAGCCGGAGGTAGGAGAAGACATGGTGGGTCCCAGCTGCAAGTGAGAGAGTGAAGGAAGCCCGGGCGTGCGGGCAGAGGAGATGAGTCATTGCAGTTTCTGATAATAATAAAAAAACGCATTGGAGCATGTTCCATAAAACTGGATTCCAGGAATCGTAAACAACTTTATACATTTAAAATGATAATCATAGGGATACAACACGTCGCAGATGGAGTAATTCATTCAACATCAACGCTTGTTTAGTTTGGACACAAGGAAAAGCAAACAAACAGATCTGTCCAAAGCATCCTCCCCCTTCTTCGTTCGATCATCGCCTGTATTTTCTTGCAGCATCTGGTTCTTGGCGCGGCTGCCGGTCCTTCGTCGTTCGATCGTTCTGCTGTTCTCCACACTTGCGTCCTCGTTCTTGGGCCTGTATTCTCCAAAAGGTCACCCATGCAACTTGCACGGGACTTGTTTCGCCGATCACCAAGCCACCATCGCGTAGCATTACGTCAGCAGGAACACTGGATGACTTCTTTCGTCGATCATCGCCTCATCGGGCCACCACAGCACGCTCGTGCAAGACACCACGGCAGTCTTCTTCGACCTTGCGCAAGACGATCGACGACGGCAACATTCCTTCCCACACTCCCGGGCAATGGTAGGCCTGCCGGCAGAGTGTATGCGCCACCTGATTTCCCTCACGATACACGTGTCTCACGTCGCATCCGGAGAAGCAGCGAAGCAGGCCGAGGATTTCCTCGTGCAAGGCTGCAGGGATCCGTGTCTGCGTCTCCTCGCCACGGAGCAGTTGCACCAGCACGAGATCATCTCCCTCGACCACCAGCCGCTGCAGGCGGAGGCCGAGCGCCAAACGGAGACCGCGGATCATCGCGCGCGCCTCGACGATGCCGACCGTGGAGTGCTCCGTCGGCTCGGCGAACGCGAGCACGACGCGACCCGCGCTGTCGCGGATTACGCCGCCGACGCTAGCTCTCGCTGATCCATCGTGATAAACAGATCCGTCAAAGTTCAACTTGAACCATCCACGAGGCGGCGGTGACCACTTCACCAAGATGACGCGACCCGGCTGATACGGCCGCGCCGACGCGGACAGCTCCGTCGCACGGCAGCATACGCTCGGAGGAGTAGACGACGGCGTCAGGACAGAACACACCATCGTCTCGATCTATTGAAGAACTCTAGAGTCTGGATGACGCAGGGTCAGCGAGAGTGCCTCGCAATGTCGGGTGGGTGGCTGGGGAATGCAAGCAGGAGAGCGACGTGTCCAGGTGCTGCGCGCGGCTAGCCTTTATATATAGGCTGGGGAATGCAAGCAAGGAGAGCGACGGCTCATTTTTGGTTTATCCGTTAGCTGGTGTTGCCCACGCCATGGACGCTATACTCGCTGCCTGCTGGCCCATTTTAGATTCCATCCGACGGTTTTTTATAACGGAAATAGATTCCATCTAAGATCCAACGGTTTTCTATAATGGAAATAGATTCCATCTAACATCCGACGGTGCCACATTCTTTTTCGGACTCTGACTCCACGCGCTCTTATCGCTGCTTACCCAGAAGATCTTGCAGCGGTGGTCCGAGTCACTCCACGGCCTCGACGATAATAGACTGTCTGCTGGCCCATTTTTTATGGAAATAGATCCAACGGATTTTTATCCGTCAGTTGGTGATTCCATCTAAGATCCAACGGTTTTTTATAATGGAAATAGATTCAATCTAACATCCGACGGTGCCACATTCTTTTTGCAAAAAGCACGGACTCCACGCACTCTTATCGCTGCTCACCCAGAAGATCGCGCAGCGGTGGTCCGAGTCACTCCACGGCCTCGACGATAATGGACTGTCTGCGCCGCCGCCACCTTCTCATCAGGTCAACCTATCCACCACTGCCTTCAACCGTTTGTTGTGGCATGCGGTCGCCGACGAGGCCGTCGTGACGGAGGTCCTTGGCATGCACAACACCATGAACAGGAGATATCCGAGGAGGATTTTGTTGTCACCGGCTCGCTGCCGTATACATGTTCAGTTCAAAAGTTGGGATTTTTTTCCAGATTGGCATTGTAATATTCGTTTTGCCATTTTTTTGCAGATTGGGATTGTAATCCACTGCATGTAAATGTACAATATTTGGAAGACACGTACCGGTCGTATGTTCTTCCTCTGAATTTAAGATATTCTAGGCTAAATTATTTGAGGTAGCTGAACAGACGGCGTCAAGCAGCATCTCGACTCTAAAATTCAAGTAGTGCCCATTGCTCTTTCAAATCCTATACTTCTAACTCAGATCTAGACCGACGCTGGTCAGTAATATATAAATATAAAAACGCCAGCTCGTCTTGGAGGGAATCCTCTACACGTGGAAGAGAGACTAAAATGGTAAAACCTTATTGTCATAATCCTTAGGTTGCATAAAAAAAAGATGGACAATCTCAAAATGATGCAAACAACCTACGTATGGAGTTTAGTTTTCTTCAAAAACTTATTCCACATGAAAATATGGGTCCACTTGATATTCTCAATTTTTTAAAACAACATAATTATTTTCCAAATGCAACTATTACATATAAAGTTCTGTTGACCATTTTAGTGACCCTTGTATGCGGACGTTTTCAAAATTAAAGCTATTGAAATTGTAGTTACGCTCTACGATGAAACAAGGCCATAGTGACGGAGGCCCTTGTAATTACATATAAAATATGGGTCCGCTTGCTGTGGCGCGTGGTCGGCGACGAGGCCATAGTGACGGAGGCCCTTGGCATGCACAACTCCACATCCATGAGATATTCGAGGACTCTGTTGTCGTCGGCTCGCCGCCGTATACATGCTCAGTTCAAAAGTTGAAGTGCAGCCTTTCAATCACCATATTCGTTTTGCCATTTTTTGTTGCAGATTGGAATTGTAATCCACTGCAGGTAAATGTACAATATTTGGAAGACACGTACTAGTCGCATGTTCTTCCTCTAATTTGCCTTTTGAAGAATTAGGATTGTAATCCACTGCATAAGTTGTAAGGCTACACAAACAACCTTTGTCGTTGGATGCAAGGATGTTTCCTGTAACTCAACCGATTTGTTTGGTGAAGGTATTGAAGCAACTAAAAGATCCAATATTGTTGTCGTAATTGCTGTCTTAAACCTGAAAATTGTTGTCTTAAACCTGAAAAACGAGCATGGGGATTTTGATAGAGTGAGCATTCTCTTTCCAGGCAAGCAGATGGACCACAAATTGCCATCACTCTTTGGCTTGGATTTTTTTTGGCTCGGATATGTTCATATGTACGTACTTTTGCCCTTTGAGCCCTTTGGAATACAATACAATAGTTGTCATTTTCCTCTTCTCTTCTAACAGCTTAAACATTATAGATGTAATATTATTCTAAATATGTTGGTGCTGATACCTTGAGTTCTATCATGAGTCATATAGATAGCAACACTTTTATGTTCATGTTGGACTCCTCGCGCCTTAATTTATAATTTATGATGTTATAATATTGTGCTTGTATGATCCATACGATGCAACACGAAAGCGAGCAAAATGCTGCTTATATGAACTAGTATGTTGGCATTGAGGTTTTGTCATTTAAGTTGTTTCTGCTAAATGTGTTGCTTATAACTTATATGCATATGCATAGGAGGTACTCCCTCCGTTCTTTTTTATTTGTCGCTGTTTAGTTTAAAAATGAACTAGTGGATGACAAATATTCGAGAACGGAGGTAGTATATCCGTTGGTGATATATGGTGGAGGTATTTTGATTTATGATATATGGTTTTTGCTATATTTATTTGGATGTACTAGTTCGATAACGTCACACCTCCTGCATAATGCAGATCACCTCTCACAGCCAAGAGGAAATTCCCACCAGTGGCATTTCTAAATAGCAGAAGGAAAATTTACCAAGCGGGGGCATCTTTCCTGTCGGTGAGAGCGGAATTGGATTTACCAATAAATTTCCCGAGGATTTTGCTTCCGGAGTTAATTAGCCAATGTAGATTTTAATCTCAGTTATCTTAAGATTTCTTTAATCTCAGTTATCTTCGACCACCAACCTGCTAGCTAGATTGCTATCATATCGCTCCCATGTATCATCAAGATAGAAGTTGTTAAGGTAGCCGAAAAAAGAATTGATGTATGTACTTTGTCCGAGTATATACCATGACGAAATCTGTGGTCTCTCAACAAGAAACAAGAAAGGTTCAATTTACACAGTTGCTACCAACCAGATAAACAAGCTACCAAGAACAAGAAGACGCGTAGCTACAGTAACTTTGGGGGTGGAGGCCCGGAGAAATCAGGTTGAGCGTATGACAGCCTCTGGATCCAGTTACCGGCCTTCTTCTTGTTCTGATCATTGGATTCCAAGGCCTGGCAGATCGAGCTTGGGACCTTGTGGAGTGTTCCGTCTGTTTCAAGAACTGTCTTGAGATCTTCGAGGATAGAAACTATCTGCTGAAAGTCGGGCCTCTTTTCTGGTTGCCAGGACCAACACTGCTCAATCAGAAGCTTCAGCGCTGCTGGGCAGCTCAATGGAATGACCGGCCTCAAGTTCTGAAATGAGAGCACGTGCTTGTAAGTAACTATCACAAACTAAAGTCTAAACTAGCAGAAAGGGTAAACTCGTTGACTGGTACTCTTTTCTTCTTCCTTCTTGAAAACACTGGACATGAAGCTTTTTTTTCTCAGTTCTTACCGATCGTCGGAACTCCAAACTATACATAAACAGGCCAGGCCGGAGACGAACCCCGCACTATCTATTTACACAAAAAATCGAAGTAGCTTGCATAGATAAACAGTTAGAAGAGCACACACACCTTATTAACAACGGCGAAAGCTGCCTGAAGCGGAGTCATATCTTCATAAGGGAGTGAACCGGTGACCAATTCCCACAAGAGAAGCCCAAAGCTATACACATCAACTTTCCGGCCATAGGGCTTGTGCTTGTACATCTCTGGTGCCATCCATCTATAAGTACCTGGATCATCCCCTAACAAATTGCAGTATGTTTCTTCACACGCCACTCCAAAATCGACAACTTTAGCACAGAATTCTCCATCAAATAAGATGTTCTCGGGTTTGACGTCACGGTGTACGATTCCCTGGAGGTGAATATATTCCAGGCCGCGGGCGATATCCAAAGCGATGGAAATGACCTTCTCCAAAGGAAGAGCTTTGCGCTCCAACTTTCGCAAGAAAGCCCTCAAAGAACCCCCAGACAGAAACTCAGTGATTACACAGAATACTGGCGGGCAATTACAGGCCCCAACAAGCTAAAGAAGAAAAAAAAAACATGAATGAATTAGCAATATATGTTAGAAGATTCCTACAGAATCTATACTCTGAAATTTTGAATTTGCCATATAACCTTTGTCACGTAATTCTGACAAGTCAATAGTAACGACAATACTTTAGCTTTTCATTTGTCTGAATTATTTCAAGGGTACATGCAAATCAACAATCTGTATGTCATATGATTGAAAAATATGATAACCTCGATTAAATTGAAATAGGACAAATGAGTCAAAGTCATTCCACTAACAAGAATATTCCTATACATACTCGTTGTCTCTATGGAAAGATGCTTATGTTGTACTCCTTATTCCTCAGCGAATGATAATTAAAATATTGTGGTACAAAAAGAAATTCATACGCATAAAATAGAGATGGCTCACATAATTTCTGTCCTAAACATGTGCCAACACCCTGCAATATAATGCTGAGTAGCTGATGCATGTTTGAGTGTTAATTATTTTCTTAGATGTGCAGTGCATTGTACTGATTCAACAACCATAAAATAGGCCAGTCCTATCTTTCAGCGAAAAATGGCATCAAACATTCCTAACTTTGACCATCAATTTTTTTGCAAAGTGTAGTCTCATCACATGTGAACTATATATTATGAAAGTATTTTGCATAGTTAATCTAAAAACATAAATCTTATGTTGTTAACCTATACATTTTTTAAAAAAATAATGGTAAACATAGAAATGTTTGACTTATGATAAAACTAATGCAACAGTAAAATAAACGAGAGAGCATACGCATATTGGATTGTTCCATGAATAGGTAGAAAAGCATAACTACACAAAATATATGTAGCAGTTATCGTGATCCAATTTACAAAGAAACATGCACAAGTTCACCACCAATTCTATGCAGAGCACCTCAACAAAACTGTGTGATATCCTGGCCCTAGTGGATACACCTCAACAAAACTGTGTGATATCCTGGCCCAATGCATAATAAAATTAATAGAGTACTCATACCAAAAAGGTGCATCTTCTTTTTTAGAAGTCTATCTCGAAAAAACCTCGAGGTTAAGTGTGCTTAGTCTAGAGCAATCTTGGGTTTGGTGACCGTCCGGAAAGTCTTATCGGGTGTGCATGAGTGAGGATAAAGTGTGCACAAAAGACTCGTGTTGGTCTATAGGGACGATATATGATCCTAGAGAGCTGCCATAAGTAATTAACGCAGGTCCAGGAATGGACAGAGTGTTACAAACTGTTACATGAAAGTTCACATGGTTACCTTAATGACATTACGATGTTGGAGCCTTGCCAGAATGGTAACCTCTGAAGTGAACTGCTTCTCAAGCTTAGCAGATAATTCGTCATCCTCACCATCGTCAGGCTGTCTGATAAACTTTACAGCAACAGGTTGCTCCTTGTAGATCCCATGGAACAATCGGCTATAAGCCCCGGATGCAAACCTATGTCCAATGAGCAACTCAGAGCGATCGACCGTCCACCTCTCAAGGATCTCCAGTGCAGCAACTTTCGCCAGCCCACTGTCGAGGTTCCTTCTCGGCCATGAGGAGGTTCTGCTATTAATCTTCAGCTTGCTTGGTGTTCTTAGCGAAGCAAAGCCGAATGGAGGGCTGTCATCTAGTGACCGTGGAGATGTGGGCTTCCTCTGCCGCTGCGGGCTGGAGAACCTCTTGGTGGCTGCTTTCGCCTCCTTAAACACATCCGAGATGACGCGCTTGGGGATAGGGGACTTGGCTCTTCGTTTCGGCGCGGGTTTGGACACTTGTCCGATGATCTTCATAGATGCACTGCTCGCTCTGGAATCACCAGCTGGTGCCGTACCATCCTTCGTAGAGAAAGGAGCCGGGCTGGAACACACTCTCTGGAGCCTCTGGCTGTGCTCGTCCGAGTGGAAAGAGAAATCCAGCGCGTCTGGGCTCTCCTTGGATGGCCGAACCACATGCAGCTGCGGAATGTCCAGACTGAGGCCGACGGCCCCTTTCCGGCTCTGCTTCGCCGATGATTCTTGCAACGGGCGATCACCGTCTCTGTTCAATTGGCCTTCGGAAGACGCATGCTTCAGCTTCCGTTCCGACTGGGCAACTGCTGACTTCGCCTTGGGAATCGGCAGCCTTGCAGAGTTGGAGACCCCGGATCCCTTCGCCAAGGGCTGTACACTCTGGCGAGGGTTCCTGTACCCTGTGCCCAACCCATTCTGCCTCAGCTCGGCGCCACGGCTGAACTGCTCGATGAACGCGCCATACTGCTCCCTGCCAGAGCTGGATCTGACGATGGACTGCGAGAACCTGGTGCGCCGCACCCACGAGTAGTCCTCGTCGTCCATCTCCTCAAAACCCCAGGCCAAACGGATCCCGGACACGGTGGATTAACAACTCGCCACAAGAACTGAACGAAGGGGGGACTAGATGAGGCAGGCGTCAGCAGGAACACTGGCTGGCACTAGAGCTCCACCCAGTTCACCAGGTAGTCGCCGCATTTCATCCCTTCCAGAGGGACAGGAAATCCCCGAAGCTCGACTGCTCCGATCCGACGCGCCATCCGCCAATCAGAGCCCGTGAGCCGCCTCCGCCTCCTCCTGTGGCATCAGACAGGCAAAAAAAACAGCGAATCAATTGACGAGGCCGAAATCAGCGTTAAAAGACCCCCCCGGCGATTTCCCACCGCGAGCTGCTCACCATGCTCGCCGACCACAAAAACAAAGACAACAAGAGTCTAAGCGCTCAACGCAATAATCGATGTGGTTTGGGGGGGGCGGAGAAAAAGTGTGGACCAACCAAAGGGCCGTACAAGGGTGAGCAACCGTGGAGGGCGACCGCGACCGGGGAGGACCATGAGTGCGGAGACCGTCATTCCTCACATCACACAGGGTACAGGAAAGGGGGGAAAGCGAGCGAGACGTCGCTCCCAGTCCCAGGCAGACGCGAGCTCTGCTGGCGGCTACCGGCCCGCATGGGACTGGAAGGAAGCTCGTTCCGCGCCGCGACAAGCACACCCTCTCTGACGAAGCAGCAACCAACCCATACCCACGTCAAATCGGACCGGATCAAATCCGAATCCAAATCCGAATCGCAGCTGCTCCCAATCAACAACGGCAATCATCACCACGGCTACGGAACAGAACGCCAAGCGCGTGAACCGTGCGAGGAACTAAAAAAAAAGCATGGGAGCAGGATGACAGAGACGGATGAGCACCGGGGAGAGGACACGCCGCGTGAGGAAGTGGAGTCGCGGAGTTGATCGTCCTCCTGCCGCCGGTTGCCAGATGGAGAAGCCTTCCTCCTCACGCGCGCCGCACGCCTCGTCAGTCGTCAGTCGTCGCAGCGCGGGCGAAGCAGGTGCGCCTCCTCGTCAGATCACGGCTCACGGGCGGTCGCGGAGACTGACGCACGCCGGCACGCGCAGACTGCTCGGAAATGGGCGTCCCTTTCGGACTTTGCCCGTCCGTGAAAGACACAAGTACGGAATCAAAAAAGTACGACCGTAAAGTAGGAATTTCCGAATGGCGTTCGGGTTACCTCGAATTTTTCGTGTCGGCGTAGTCATCTTGTTGTACCGGAAAGACTAAAATTTGCCTATAGCCAAATTACTGCTTCGATGGGTGAAGTTTGAAATAGAAAATTAAAATATGGGATTTAATGGAGATAGCCTAATTGATCTTTTTCTGAAATGGCAAAAATGTGGATAAGTTCTTTTTTGTGATATTTTTTTTGTCACGATGAAACTCGCAGACGGAGAGATAACACTCCTAAGTTAGTCCGACAAGGATAGGATGCGTCATGTACCCATGTCCCGAGTTCAAATTCGTATGGAGACCGTGGCAGGCCGCAATTTCGAGCTGGGCGGTCGCAGGACTTGGAGCGGAACCTGGGACGGTGTGGGCTGGCGTAAAAAATGGGAAGCCAGTAAAAGCCCACCACATTTCTACGCGGGGCTGAGAAACCGGCCCGGTGCACAACGTGCGGTGCTGGTGCTGCCGTAGCAGGCCTCGTAGGACCAACCACACGGCTGGCCAGTTCGAGACCATTGGTATGGGGGTTTCTGCATGTGTACGTCAAATCAAGTTGATTCGGTCTTGTCGTTATCTGATTGACAGATCCGCAGGCCCTCTCAAGTCTGCTCACCGACGACGACGACGACGGAGCGCGCTCTCATCATGCATGTGGCTTGGCTAGGATCCGTACGTGTGGTGGATTCGATCTGCAGCAGGATGCAGGACAACAGGATCCCAGCAGTGCGCATCCAAAGACCAGGAAAAGGAAGCTTCGCCTCAACCTGTGTGGCTCGCGTCGATTCCCTGTCGTCCCTGAGACAGCGCACGGAGTGGACACAACATCTAATCGCTCCGGTGATGGCACGGTTCCCCTTCTTATTAAACGCGCGTAATCCACGCGCGCCCATGCTAGCTAACCGACGTTTTGCATTCGCAGTAGTACCAGCAGGTGCTGCGCGCACTGCGACCGACCGGCCGGCCAGACAGCTTTGCATTGCAACTTTGGGCCCGGCCCCTAGAGGACCAGAGCAATCGTTAGTCGTCGTTACTCACTGCAGTTTCGTTCGTCCGGAATACATAACGCAGTTCCCTCCCTACCTTCTACTCATCCATGCAACCTTTTCTTTTTTGTACTAAAAGTTGTTTATGTTGGTTTATTAGTATAATCTTTGCTGTGATTTAGAATTTATTCGGACAGTAGTCCTAGTAGTCAGTAGGACTGTACGGGTAAGAACAGCTATCTTCAACTACTTCTAAAAATATGCTACATCCATTCTTGAATATTTATCGCTGGCTTGCAGAGCTTTGTGGCCTCCGGCCGTGGCGATGCTATGGCTCCACTTCACCGCTGGGGCGCTAGCTGCCAAGGAATGGACGGCTGGGTGTTTACGGTGATGTTATGGAGAGCTGTTGGATTTTTTTCCCTTCTTTTTTTCCCTAGCTAATAAAATAGTAGGTTTCAAAATAGGCTTTTTAGTTACTGCTGGAGTTGCTCTAATCTAATCAACAACCGATCACTACCGAAATTTGGCTCTTTGCCGAGTGCCATATTCTTTGCCGAGTGTTTTATTTCGGGCACTCGGCAAAGAGCTATTTGCCGAGTGCCACGCAAAAAACCCTCGGTAAAAGAAAACACTCGGCGAAGAAGCTCTTTGCCGAGTGTTTTATTTTTGACACTCGGCAAAGAGTTTCTTTGCCGAGTGTCTTTTTTTGACACTCGGCAAAGGACTCTTTGCCGAGTGTCACAAATACAACAATCGGCAAAGAGCTCTTCGTCGAGTGTTTTTTCTCCAACACTAGGCAAAGACAATTTAAAAATCACATTTTAAAGTAGTAAATTAATTCAAATGAAAAAGTTTTCAACTACAAATTTGTATAACTCATCATGATGTACAATTTATATATTGAACATTTCTTCATATGACAAAATAAAAATAAATTTATTCATAAAACCTATATCTCTCTCGTAGTTTATGAAACTACGAGAGTGCATATTGTTAGAACCATCATCTGAGATAAACAAATGACTAAACAACCAAAATAAACTTTGTACATCTTAAGAAGTTATATAAGTTTATAGTTGACAACTTTTTCATTTGAAGTCATATTGTCAACAAAAACTACGTCTGAATTTAAAAAATTTAAAATTTGAATTTTGAAAACGACTTCAAAAGAAAAAACCACCAACATGAAAGTTGTAGGTATTGAAGAGTTATGAAACTTTGTAGTTGACAATGTTTTGGTTTGAAATCATCTTGTTATGCAAAATTATGTTTGAATTTTGAAATTTGAATTTTTCAAACGGTCTCGGATGGAACAACCACCAAAATAAAAGTTGTAGGTCTTGAAATGTAATGAAACTTTGTAGTTGACAATTTTTTTGATTTGAAATCATCTTATCATTGAAAAATTCGTGTGAAGTTTTGAAATTTAAAATTCAAATTTTGTAAACGGGCTCGGATGTAGAAACTATTAAAATAAAACTTGTAGATCTCAAAAAGTTATGCAACTTTATAGTTGGTCACATTTTCAAATGAACTCATTTAGTGTCTTAAATAATCAAATTACTCTCGATTTGTTATAGTACATGGGGAATGAAAACGTAATATAGACATAATTGGTGTAGTAGTATAGTGGTATAGGAGGGTATACACGAGAGAGAGGTTGCGAGTTTCGAATCTCACCATTTACAAAACATATAAATTTGATTTAAAATAATAGTGAAAAATGATAGGGCAACAGGTAAGGTATAATAGGTAGGGTTGGAGAGTTGATCCTAGAATTTAAAAAAAATGTTTTGTTGTTTTTTTATTTTTTCATTCTTAATTTGCCGAGTATTTTTTGACACTCGGCAAAGTCTTTGCCGAGTGTACGAAAAAAGTACTTAGTAAAGAACCCTTTGTCGATGAAATATTTGTCGAGTGTTACTGTTGGGGACCATAATTAGGGGTACCCTCAAGGCTCCTAATTCTCACCTGGTAACCCCATCAGCATAAAGCTGCAAAGGCCTGATGGGTGCGATTAAGTCAGGGATCAGTCCATTCGAGGGACTCGATCACGCCTCGCCCGAGCCTAGCCTCGGACAAGGGCAGCCGACCCCGAAGGATCTTCGTCTCGCCCGAGGCCCCCCCTCCAGCGGCGAACATATTTCTGGCTCGCCCGAGGCCCTGTCTTCGCCAAGAAGCAACCCTGACCAAATCGCCGCACCGACCGACCAAATCGCAGGAGCATTTAATGCAAAGGTGGCCTGACACCTTTATCCTGACGCGCGCCCTTCAGCCAACAGAGCCGAAGTGACCGCCGTCACTTCGCCGCTCCACTGGCCGGCCTGACAAAAAGACAGTGCCGCCTGCGCCGCTCCGACTGCGGTGCCACTTGACAGAGTGAGGCTGACAGGCAGTCAGGCCCGGCCGCAGGCAACATAGGAAGCTCCGCTCCGCCCGACCCAGGGCTCGGACTAGGGCTAAGCCCCGGAAGACGGCGAACTCCGCTCCGCCCGACCCAGGGCTCGGACTCGGGCTAAGCCCCGGAAGACGGGGAACTCCGCTCCGCCCGACCCAGGGCTCGGACTCGGGCTAAGCCCCGGAAGACGGCGAACTCCGCTCCGCCCGACCCAGGGCTCGGACTCGGGCTAAGTCCCAGAAGACGGCGAACTCCGCTCCGCCCGACCCAGGGCTCGGACTTGGGCTCAGCCCCAGAAGACGACGAACTCCGCTTCGCCCGACCCCTGGGGCTCGGACTCCGCCCTGGCCTCAGCCGTCGGTCTCCGCCTCGCCCGACCCAGGGGCTCGGACTCGACCTCGGCCACGGAAGACAGACTCGACCTCGGCTTCGGAGGAGCTTACACATCACCCAACCTAGGGCGCAAACCAGCCACGTCAACAGGAGGCGCCATCATCACCCTACCCCGAGCTGACTCGGGCCACGGGAACAAGACCGGCATCCCATCTGGCTCGCTAAGCTTTGGAAGACGGCAAACTCCGCTCCGCCCGACCCAGGGCTCGGACTCGGGCTAAGCCCCGGAAGACGGCGAACTCCGCTCCGCCCGACCCAGGGCTCGGACTCGGGCTAAGTCCCAGAAGACGGCGAACTCCGCTTCGCCCGACCCAGGGCTCGGACTTGGGCTCAGCCCCAGAAGACGACGAACTCCGCTTCGCCCGACCCCCGGGGCTCGGACTCCGCCCTGGCCTCAGTCGTCGGTCTCCGCCTCGCCCGACCCAGGGGCTCGGACTCGACCTCGGCCACGGAAGACAGACTCGACCTTGGCTTCGGAGGAGCTTACACATCACCCAACCTAGGGCGCAGACCAGCCACGTCAACAGGAGGCGCCATCATCACCCTACCCCGAGCTGACTCAGGCCACGGGAACAAGACCGACGTCCCATCTGGCTCGCTCCGCCAGATAGGCACTAATGGCGCCCCGCATACTCTGTGACGACAGCGGCTCTCAGCCCCCTTACGGAAGCAAGAGGACGTCAGCAAGGACTCAACAGCTCCGACAGTTGTCCCTCCGCCAGGCTCCGGCACTCCTCCGACGGCCACGACATCACACCAGCTGGGTGCCAAAATCTCTCCGGCTGCCACAACGGCATGTACTTAGGGCGCTAGCTCTCCTCCGCTAGACACGTAGCACTCTGCTACACCCCCCATTGTACACCTGGATCCTCTCCTTACGCATATAAAAGGAAGGACCAGGGCCCTCTTAGAGAGGGTTGGCCGCGCGGGGACGAGGACGAGACAGGCGCTCGCTTGAAGCCGCTCGCTCCCTCTCCCGCGTGGACGCTTGTAACCCCCTACTGCAAGCGCACCCGACCTGGGCGCGGGACGAACACGAAGGCCGCGGGATTTCCACCTCTCTCACGCCTGTCTCCGGCCACCTCACTTCCCCCTTCGCGCTCGGCCTCGCGTCGACCCATCTGGGCTGGGGCACGCGGCGACATTCACTCGTCGGCTTAGGGACCCCCCGGTCTCGAAACGCCGACAGTTGGCGCGCCAGGTAGGGGCCTGCTGCGTGTTGACGAACAGCTTCCCGTCAAGCTCCAGATGGGCAGTCTCCAGCAACCTCTCCAACCCGGGACGGTGCTCCGTTTCGGGAGTCTTGAGTTTGTGTCCCTCGACAGCAGCTATGACATGATACTCATTCCACCGCCGGGCGACAACGACAATGGAGCCCGACAGCCCGCCCGCCGGCGGCGGAATCGACGACGTCTTCCCCGCGTGGTGGAAGAACAACCTTCGAGCTCACCCCGCCCTCTTCCCCGCCGACGGAGGGGGAGGCGGGGCAACCAAGGCCAAGCAGGAGGCAGCGCCTCGTCGGCTGTCGAGCGAGTCGATAGTGCCAGCACCCCAATGGGGGGGTGCACCGGGCATCGACCTCGCGCTTGAGACGAAGACGAGCGCCGTCTCCCCGCAACACGCCAATCCCGAGCAAACGGACGACGCCAGCGCGCTCGCGAAAGGCTTGCTGGACGTCACCCCTGTACCTGAGACGACGGTGCAGTCAGTCCCCGACGTGACTTCATCGCCGCCCGTCGACCAAGAGGTACCGACCGATTCCCAACCCACGTCTTTCGGATCCAGCCTCGACCCGCCTAGCGGCTTCGCTTTGGCGGACGCTCTCGTGGAGGCGAGTCCAAACCCTCTGGGGTTTCGTATGCGGTCACCTTGGGACCGGCTGACGGACGTCTCGACCTACGGGCCCTCTGGGTCCGAGGAAGACGACGAGCCCAGCTTCTGTTGGGATTTCTCTAGACTTGGCAACCCCAGTGCCATGCGGGACTTCATGACCGCATGTGACTACTGCCTTTCCGACTGTTCCGACGGTAGCCGTAGCCTCGGCGACGAGGACTGCGGCCCAAGTCGCGAATGTTTCCACGTCGATCTAGGGGGTCCCTCCGAAGGCAACCATCTCGGCATGCCGGAGGACGGTGATCTCCCTAGGCCGGTGCCTCGCGTTGATATCCCACGGGAGCTAGTTGTGGTCCCCGTTCAGGCGGGGGGCCATGACCCACAGCTCGAGCAAATCCGTGGGGTGCAGGCCAGGCTCGACGAGGGAGCAGGAGCGCTTGAGCCAATCCGCCGGGACGTCGGGCAGGCATGGGCGGGCCAACCTCCGGCCGGAGAAATACGTCATCTACCCCAGGGATTCCAGCACCGCATCGCCGACGATGTCAGGGCCAGGCCGCCACCCGCATCTAGTGGGGTCAGCCAGAACCTGGCTGCAGCAGCAATGCTCCTCCGCGCGATGCCGGAGCCATCAACCACCGAGGGGCGGTGAATCCAGGGAGAGCTCAAGAATCTCCTGGAAGGCGCCGCGGTCCGACGGGTCGAGAGCTCCGCCTCCCGAAGGCAGGGGTACCCCTCGGAGCATCATGCCGCGACTTCCCGATTCATACGGGAAGCCTCGGTCTACACCGGGCGCACGCGCAACACCGCGCCTGCGGCCCCGGGTCGCCTCGGCAACGAGCACCATCACCGTGACCGCCGAGCCCACCTCGACGAGAGGGTGCGCCGAGGCTACCACCCCAGGCGTGGGGGACGCTACGACAGCGGGGAGGATCGGAGTCCCTCGTTCGAACCACTCGGTCCACAGGCCTTCAGCCGAGCCATACGACGGGCGCCGTTCCCGACCCGGTTCCGTCCCCCGACTACTATCACGAAGTACTCGGGGGAGACGAGACCAGAACTGTGGCTCGCGGACTACCGCCTAGCCTGCCAACTGGGTGGAACGGACGATGACAACCTCATCATCCGCAACCTCCCCATGTTCCTCTCCGACACTGCTCGCGCCTGGTTGGAGCACCTGCCTCCGGGGCAGATCTCCAACTGGGACGACCTGGTCCAAGCTTTTGCCGGAAATTTCCAGGGCACGTACGTGCGCCCTGGGAATTCCTGGGACCTTCGAAGTTGCCGACAGCAGCCGGGAGAGTCTCTCCGAGACTACATCCGGCGATTCTCGAAGCAGCGCACCGAGCTGCCCAACATCACCGACTCGGATGTCATCGGTGCGTTCCTCGCCGGCACCACATGCCGCGACCTGGTGAGCAAGCTGGGTCGCAAGACCCCCACCAGGGCGAGCGAGCTGATGGACATCGCCACCAAGTTCGCCTCCGGCCAGGAGGCGGTCGAGGCTATCTTCTGGAAGGACAAGCAGCCCCAGGGCTGCCCTTCGGAAGATGCCCCCGAGGCGTCAACTCAGCGCGGCGCCAAGAAGAAGGGCAAGAAGAAGTCGCAAGCGAAACGCGACGCCGCCGACGCAGACCTTGTCGCCGCCGCCGAGTACAAGAACCCTCGGAAGCCCCCCGGAGGTGCCAACCTCTTCGACAAGATGCTCAAGGAGCCGTACCCCTACCACCAGGGGGCCGTCAAGCACACCCTTGAGGAGTGTGTCATGCTTCGGCGCCACTTCCACAGGGCCGGGCCACCCGCGGAGGGTGGCAGGGCCCACGACGACGACAAGAAGGAAGATCACCAGGCAGGAGAGTTTCCCGAGGTCCGCGACTGCTTCATGATCTCCGGTGGGCAAGCGACGAATGCCTCGGCTCGGCACCGCAAGCAAGAGCGCCGGGAGGTCTGTTCGGTGAAGGTGGCGGCGCCAGTCTACCTAGACTGGTCCAACAAGCCCATCACCTTCGACCAAGCCGACCACCCCGACCATGTGCCGAGCCCGAGGAAATACCCGCTCGTCGTCGACCCCGTCATCGGCGACGTCAGGCTCACCAAGGTCCTCATGGACGGAGGCAGCAGCCTCAACATCATCTACGCCGAGACCCTCGGGCTCCTGCGTGTCGATCTGTCCTCCGTCCGGGCAGGCGCTGCGCCTTTCCATGGGATCATCCCCGGGAAGCGCGTCCAGCCCCTCGGACAACTTGACCTTCCCGTCTGCTTCGGAACACCCTCCAACTTCCGAAGGGAGACCCTGACGTTCGAGGTGGTCGGGTTCCGAGGAACCTACCACACGGTACTGGGGAGGCCATGCTACGCGAAGTTCATGGCCGTCCCTAACTACACCTACCTGAAGCTCAAGATGTCGGGTCCCAACGGGGCCATCACCGTCGGCCCCACGTACAAACACGCGTTCGAATGCAACGTGGAGTGCGTGGAGTACGCCGAGGCCCTCGCCGAGTCCGAGGCCCTCATTGCCGACCTGGAGAGCCTCTCTAAGGAGGTGCCAGACGTGAAGCGTCATGCCGGCAACTTCGAGCCAGCGGAGACGGTTAAGTCCGTCCCCCTCGACCCCAGCAGTGACGCCTCCAAGCAAGTCTGGATCGGCTCCGAGCTCGATCCCAAATAGGAAGCAGTGCTCGTCGACTTTCTCCGCGCGAACGCCGACGTCTTCGCGTGGAGTCCCTCGGACATGCCCGGCATACCGAGGGATGTCGCCGAGCACTCGCTGGACATCCGAGCCGGAGCCCGACTGAAAGGGAATTAGGCTTACACCTAGTTCCTATATAATTTTGGTGGTTGAATTGCCCAACACAAATATTTGGACTAACTAGTTTGCTCTAGTGTATAAGTTATACAGGTGTCAAAGGTTTACAACAAGCCAATTAAAAGGACCAAAGTTGGGTTCAAAATAGAGTGCTAAAGACATCCCGGAAGCCTCCCTGGTCTGGCGCACCGGTCTGTCCGGTGGCGCACCGGACAGTGTCCGGTGCACCAGGGGGCCTCGCGCTGAACTCCTTAGCCTCGGGATTTTCCAGGAGCCGGCGCGCTATAATTCACCGGACTGTCCGGTGTACACCGGATAGTGTCCGGTGCTCCAACGGGTCGCGGCTCTGGAACTCGCCAGCCTCGGGATTTTTCGAAGGCTGCTCCGCTATAATTCACCGGACATGTCCGGTGTGCACCGGACTGTCCGGTGCATCCTCGGAGCAACGGCTACTTCGCGCCAACGGTCGCCTGCAACTGCAATAAATGCGCGCCAGAGCGCACAGGCGTCAGGCTCGCCCATGCTGGCGCACCGGACAGTGAACAGTTCATGTCCGGTGCGCCACCGGACATCCAGGCGGGCCCAGAAGTCAGAACTCCAACGGTCAGAATCCAACGGCATTGATGACGTGGCTGGGGCACCGGACATGTCCGGTGTGCACCGGATTGTCCGGTGCGCCATCGACAGACAACCTCCACCAACGGTCAGGTTTGGTGGTTGAGGCTATAAATACCCCAACCACCTCACCATTCATTGCATCCAAGTTTTCCACTTCCCAACTACTTACAAGAGCTCTAGCATTCAATTCTAGACACACCAAAGAGATCAAATCCTCTCCAAATTCCACACAACGCTCTAGTGATTAGAGAGAGAGATTTGCTTGTGTTCTTTCGAGCTCTTGCGCTTGGATTGCTTTCTTCTTTCTTAATTCTTTCATTGCAATCAAACTCACCTGTAATTGAGGCAAGAGACACCAAACTTGTGGTGGTCCTTGTGGGAACTTTGTGTTCCAAGTGATTGAGAAGAGAAAGCTCACTCGGTCCGAGGGATCGTTTGAGAGAGGGAAGGGTTGAAAGAGACCCGGCCTTTGTGGCCTCCTCAATGGGGAGTAGGTTTGTGAGAACCGAACCTCGGTAAAACAAATCCGTGTGTCACACTCTTCATTTGCTTGCGATTTGTTTTGCACCCTCTCTCGCGGACTCGTTTCTATTTCTAACGCTAACCCGGCTTGTAGTTGTGATTATTTTTGAGAATTTCAGTTTCGCCCTATTCACCCCCCCCTCTAGGCGACTTTCAATTGGTATCAAAGTCCGGTGCTTCATTAGAGCCTAACCGCTCGAAGTGATGTCGGGAGATCACGCCAAGAAGGAGATGGAGACCGGCGAAAAGCCCACTACAAGCCACGGGAGCACTTCATCGGAAGAGTCCCGCACCAAGAGGAAGGAGAAGAAGAAGAAGAGCTCCTCCAACAAAGGGAAGGAGAAGAAATCTTCTTCTCACCACAAAGAGATGAAGGAGAGATCTTCCTCTTACAAGCCGCATCGGAGTGGGGACAAGAAGAAAAGGATGAGGAAGGTGGTCTACTACGAGACCGATTCTTCATCGGCATCCACCTCCGGCTCCGACGCGGCATCCGTCACTTCTAAGCGCCAAGAGCGCAAGAAGTATAGTAAGATCCCCCTACACTACCCTCGCATTTCCAAACATACACCTTTGCTTTCCGTCCCATTAGGCAAACCACCAACTTTTGATGGTGAAGATTATGCTAGGTGGAGTGATTTAATGCGATTTCATCTAACCTCACTCCACAAAAGTATATGGGATGTTGTTGAGTTTGGTGCACAGGTACCATCCATAGGGGATAAAGATTATGATGAGGATGAGGTGGCCCAAATTGAGCACTTCAACTCTCAAGCGACAACAATACTCCTCGCCTCTTTAAGTAGAGAGGAGTATAACAAAGTGCAATGGTTGAAGAGCGCCAAGGAGGTTTGGGATGTGCTCAAAACCGCTCACGAAGGAGATGAGCTTACAAAGATCACCAAGCGGGAGACGATCGAGGGGGAGCTCGGTCGGTTCCGGCTTCGCAAAGGGGAGGAGCCACAAAACATGTACAACCGGCTCAAGACCTTGGTGAATCAAGTGCGCAACCTCGGGAGCAAAAAGTGGGATGACCACGAGGTGGTTAAGGTTATTCTAAGATCTCTTATTTTCCTTAACCCTACTCAAGTTCAATTAATCCGTGGCAACCCAAGATATACACAAATGACCCCCGAGGAAGTAATCGGGAATTTTGTAAGTTTTGAGTGCATGATCGAAGGCTCAAGGAAGATCAACGAGCTTGATGATCCCTCCACATCCGAAGCTCAACCCGTCGCATTCAAGGCGACGGAGGAAAAGAAGGAGGAGTCTACACCAAGTCGACAACCAATCGACGCCTCCAAGCTCGACAATGAGGAAATGGCGCTCGTCATCAAGAGCTTTCGCCAAATCCTCAAACAAAGGAGGGGGAAAGACTACAAGTCCCGCTCCAAGAAGGTTTGCTACAAGTGTGGTAAGCCTGGTCACTTTATAGCTAAATGTCCATTATCAAGTGATAGTGACAGGGGCGACGACAAGAAGGGGAGAAGAAAGGAGAAGAAGAGGTACTACAAGAAGAAGGGCGGCGATGCCCATGTTTGTCGGGAGTGGGACTCCGACGAAAGCTCAAGCGACTCCTCCTCCGACGAGGACGTCGCCAACATCGCCGTCACCAAAGGACTTCTCTTTCCCAACGTCGGCCACAAGTGCCTCATGGCAAAGGACGGCAAAAGGAAAAAGGTAAAATCAAGATCCTCCACTAAATATGAAACCTCTAGTGATGAGGATGATGCTAGCAATGAGGAGGATAACTTGTGCGTTCTTTTTGCCAACCTTAACATGGAACAAAAGGAAAAACTAAATGAGCTAATTAGTGCCATCCATGAAAAGGATGACCTCTTGGACTCCCAAGAGGACTTCCTAATCAAGGAAAATAAAAAGCATGTTAAGGTTAAAAATGCTTATGCTCTAGAGGTAGAAAAATGTAACAAATTATCTAGTGAGCTAAGCACTTGCCATGAGACCATTAACAACCTTAGAAATGAAAATACTAGATTAATTGCTAAGGTTGATTCCCATGTTTGTAATGCTTCAATTCCCATTCTTAGAAATGATAATGATGATTTGCTTGCTAAGATTAAGGAATTGAATGATTCTCTTGCTAGTCTTAGAGTAGAAAATGAAAATTTGATTGCTAAGGCTAAGGTTTTTGATGTTTGCAATGTTACTATTTCCAACCTTAGAAGTGAGAATGATATACTACATGCTAAGGTTGTTGAATTAAAGTCTTGCAAGCCCTCTACATCTAATGTTGAGCATATTTCTATTTGTACTAGATGTAGAGATATTGATATTAATGCTATTCACGATCACATGGTCTTAATTAAACAACAAAATGATCATATAGCATTATTAGATGCTAAAATTGCCGAGCATAACTTAGAAAATGAAAAATTTAAATTTGTTAGAAGTATGCTCTATAATGGGAGACGCCCTGGCATCAAGGATGGCATTGGCTTCCAAAGGGGAGACAATGTCAAACTTAATGCCCCTTCTAAGAACTTGTCTAACTTTGTTAAGGGCAAGGCTCCCATGTCTCAGGATAACGAGGGTTACATTTTGTACCCTGCCGGTTATCCCGAGAGCAAAATTAGGAAAACTCATTCTAGGAAGTCTCACTCTGGACCTAACCATGCTTTTATGTATAAGGGTGAGACATCTAGGTCTAGGCAACCAACCCATGCCAAGTTGCCTAGAAAGAAAACTCCTATTGCATCAAATGATCATAGCATTTCATTTAAAACTTTTGATGCATCGTATGTTTTGACTAACAAATCCGGCAAAGTAGTTGCCAAGTTTGTTGGGGGCAAACACAAGGGCTCCAAGACTTGTGTTTGGGTACCCAAAGTTCTTGTTTCTAATGCCAAAGGACCCAAAACCGTTTGGGTACCTAAAGTCAAGAACTAAAATTGTTTTGTAGGTTTATGCATCCGGGGGCTCAAGTTGGATACTCGATAGCGGGTGCACAAACCATATGACAGGGGAGAAAAGGATGTTCTCCTCCTACGAGAAAAACCACGATCCCCAACGAGCTATCACATTCGGGGATGGAAATCAAGGTTTGGTCAAAGGTCTTGGTAAAATAGCTATATCTCCTGACCATTCTATTTCCAATGTTTTTCTTGTAGGTTCATTAGACTACAATTTGCTTTCCGTATCTCAATTATGCAAAATGGGCTACAACTGTCTCTTTACTGATGTAGGTGTCACTGTCTTTAGAAGAAGTGATGATTCAATAGCATTCAAGGCTGTGTTAGAGGGTCAGCTATACTTGGTAGATTTTGATAAAGCTGAACTCGACACTTGCTTAATTGCTAAGACTAACATGGGTTGGCTCTGGCACCGCCGACTAGCCCATGTTGGGATGAAGAATCTTCATAAGCTTCTAAAGGGAGAACACATTTTAGGATTAACAAATGTTCATTTTGAGAAAGACAGGATTTGTAGCGCATGCCAAGCCGGGAAGCAAGTTGGCACTCATCATCCACACAAGAACATCATGACTAGTGACAGGCCACTGGAGCTCCTACACATGGACCTATTCGGCCCGATCGCTTACATAAGCATCGGCGGGAGTAAGTACTGTTTAGTTATTGTGGATGATTATTCTCGCTTCACTTGGGTATTCTTTTTGCAGGAAAAATCTCAAACCCAAGAGACCTTAAAGGGATTCTTGAGACGAGCTCAAAATGAGTTCGGCTTAAGGATCAAGAAAATAAGAAGCGACAACGGGACGGAGTTCAAGAACTCTCAAATCGAAAGCTTTCTTGAGGAGGAGGGCATCAAGCATGAGTTCTCTTCTCCCTACACCCCTCAACAAAATGGTGTAGTGGAGAGGAAGAATCGAACTCTATTGGACATGGCTAGAACCATACTTGATGAGTACAAGACATCGGATCGGTTTTGGGCCGAGGCGGTCAACACCGCTTGCTACGCCATCAACCGGTTGTATCTACACCGAATCCTCAAGAAGACATCATATGAACTCCTAACCGGTAAAAAGCCCAACATTTCATATTTTAGAGTCTTTGGTAGCAAATGCTTTATTCTTGTTAAAAGAGGTAGAAAATCTAAATTTGCTCCTAAGACTGTAGAAGGTTTTTTACTTGGTTATGACTCAAACACAAGGGCATATAGGGTCTTTAACAAGTCCACTGGACTAGTTGAAGTCTCATGTGACGTTGTGTTTGATGAGACTAACGGCTCTCAAGTAGAGCAAGTTGATCTTGATGAGATAGGTGATGAAGAGGCTCCGTGCATCGCATTAAGGAACATGTCCATCGGGGATGTGTGTCCTAAGGAATCCGAAGAGCCTCCAAAAGCACAAGATCAACCATCCTCCTCCACGCAAGCATCTCCACCGACTCAAAATGAGGATGAGGCTCAATTTGATGAAGGACAAGATCAAGAAGATGAGCCACCTCAAGATGATGGCAATGATCAAGGGGGAGATGCAAATAATCAAGAAAAGGAGGATGAGCAAGAACCAAGGCCGCCACACCCAAGAGTCCACCAAGCAATCCAACGAGATCACCCCGTCGACACCATCCTCGGCGACATTCATAAGGGGGTAACCACTAGATCTCATGTTGCACATTTTTTTGAACATTACTCGTTTGTTTCCTCTATTGAGCCACACAAGGTAGAGGAAGCACTACAAGATTCGGATTGGGTGGTGGCGATGCAAGAGGAGCTCAACAACTTCACGAGGAACGAGGTATGGCATTTAGTTCCACGTCCTAATCAAAATGTTGTAGGAACCAAGTGGGTCTTCCGCAACAAGCAAGACGAGCATGGTGTGGTGACAAGGAACAAAGCTCGACTCGTGGCCAAGGGGTATTCACAAGTCGAAGGTTTGGATTTTGGTGAAACCTATGCACCCGTAGCTAGGCTTGTGTCAATTCGCATATTATTAGCCTATGCTACTTACCATGGCTTTAAGCTTTATCAAATGGACGTGAAAAGTGCCTTCCTCAATGGACCGATCAAGGAAGATGTCTATGTTGAGCAACCTCCCGGCTTTGAAGACAGTGAGTACCCTAACCATGTCTATAAGCTCTCTAAGGCGCTTTATGGGCTCAAGCAAGCCCCAAGAGCATGGTATGAATGCCTTAGAGATTTCCTTATTGCTAATGGCTTCAAAGTCGGAAAGGTCGATCCTACGCTCTTTACCAAAACACTTGAAAATGATTTGTTTGTATGCCAAATTTATGTTGATGATATTATATTTGGGTCTACTAACGAATCTACATGTGAAGAGTTTAGTAGGATCATGACAAAGAAATTCGAAATGTCGATGATGGGGGAGTTGAAATATTTTCTAGGATTTCAAGTCAAGCAACTCCAAGAGGGCACCTTCATTAGCCAAACGAAGTACACTCAAGACATACTAACCAAGTTTGGAATGAAGGATGCCAAACCCATCAAGACACCCATGGGAACCAATGGGCATCTCGACCTCGACACAGGAGGTAAATCCGTCGATCAAAAGGTATACCGGTCGATGATTGGTTCATTGCTTTATTTATGTGCATCTCGACCGGACATTATGCTTTCCGTTTGCATGTGTGCAAGGTTCCAATCCGACCCTAAGGAATCCCACCTTACGGCCGTAAAACGAATCTTGAGATATTTGGCTTATACACCTAAGTTTGGGCTTTGGTACCCTCGGGGATCCACATTTGATTTGATTGGTTATTCGGATGCCGATTGGGCAGGGTGCAAAATTAATAGGAAGAGCACATCGGGGACTTGCCAGTTCTTGGGAAGATCCTTGGTGTCTTGGGCTTCAAAGAAGCAAAATTCGGTCGCTCTTTCTACCGCCGAAGCCGAGTACATTGCCGCAGGCCATTGTTGCGCGCAATTACTTTGGATGAGGCAAACCCTGCGGGACTATGGTTACAAATTAACCAAAGTTCCTCTTCTATGTGATAATGAGAGTGCAATCCGCATGGCGGATAATCCCGTTGAGCATAGCCGCACTAAACACATAGCCATTCGGTATCATTTTCTTCGGGATCACCAACAAAAGGGAGATATCGAGATTGCATACATTAATACTAAAGATCAATTAGCCGATATCTTTACCAAGCCACTTGATGAACAAACTTTTACCAAACTTAGGCATGAGCTCAATATTCTTGATTCTAGAAATTTCTTTTGCTAACTTGCACACATAGCTCATGAATATACCTTTGATCATGTCTCTTTCATATGCTATGACTAATGTGTTTTCAAGTCCATTTCAAACCAAGTCATAGGTGTATTTAAAGGGAATTGGAATCTTCGGCGAAGTCAAAGGCTTCCACTCCGTAACTCATCCTTCGCCGTCACTCCGAGCCGCTCTCTATCCTTGGGGGAGAGGGCAAAGCAAAAGGCCTCCTACTTTGGTATAATCTTCACTCTTTTAGTTACGACCAAAGGAGGAGAAAGTATTTTAAAGGGCTCTAATGATTCCGTTTTTGGCGATTCATGCCAAAGGGGGAGAGAGTAAGAGCCCAAAGCAAAAGGACCGCACCACCACCTATTCTAAAATTGGAGAGATTTTCAATTGGTAAATTTCAAATTGGTATCCTTTATGATAAAAAGGGGGAGAAAGTAGTATTTCAAATTGATTCATCAAAACCCTCTTGAACGCTAAGAGGAGGATTTCATTTAGGGGGAGTTTTGTTTAGTCAAAGGAAAAGCATTTGAAACAGGGGGAGAATATTTCAAAACTTGAAAATGCTTTGCAAACTCTTATTCATTTACCCTTGACTATTTGCAAAAGAACTTTGAAAAGATTTACAAAAGATTTTGCAAAAACAAAACATGTGGTGCAAGCGTGGTCCAAAATGTTAAAAATGAAGAAACAATCCATGCATATCTTGTAAGTGTTTATATTGGCTCAATTCCAAGCAACCTTTGCACTTATATTATGCAAACTAGTTCATTTTTGCACTTCTATATTTGCTTTGGTTTGTGTTGGCATCAATCACCAAAAAGGGGGAGATTGAAAGGGAATTAGGCTTACACCTAGTTCCTATATAATTTTGGTGGTTGAATTGCCCAACACAAATCTTTGGACTAACTAGTTTGCTCTAGTGTATAAGTTATACAGGTGTCAAAGGTTCACAACAAGCCAATTAAAAGGACCAAAGTTGGGTTCAAAATAGAGTGCTAAAGACATCCCGGAAGCCTCCCTGGTCTGGCGCACCGGACTGTCCAGTGGCGCACCGGACAGTGTCCGGTGCACGAGGGGGCCTCGCGCTGAACTCCTTAGCCTCGGGATTTTCCAGGAGCCGGCGCGCTATAATTCACCGGACAGTGTCCGGTGCTCCAACGGGTCGCGGCTCTGGAACTCGCCAGCCTCGGGATTTTTCGAAGGCTGCTCCGCTATAATTCACCGGACATGTCCGGTGTGCACCGGACTGTCCGGTGCATCCTCGGAGCAACGGCTACTTCGCGCCAACGGTCGCCTGCAACTGCAATAAATGCGCGCCAGAGCGCACAGGCGTCAGGCTCGCCCATGCTGGCGCACCGGACAGTGAACAGTTCATGTCCGGTGCGCCACCGGACATCCAGGCGGGCCCAGAAGTCAGAACTCCAACGGTCAGAATCCAACGGCATTGATGACGTGGCTGGGGCACCGGACATGTCCGGTGTGCACCGGACTGTCCGGTGCGCCATCGACAGACAGCCTCCACCAACGGTCAGGTTTGGTGGTTGAGGCTATAAATACCCCAACCACCTCACCATTCATTGCATCCAAGTTTTCCACTTCCCAACTACTTACAAGAGCTCTAGCATTCAATTCTAGACACACCAAAGAGATCAAATCCTCTCCAAATTCCACACAACGCTCTAGTGATTAGAGAGAGAGATTTGCTTGTGTTCTTTCGAGCTCTTGCGCTTGGATTGCTTTCTTCTTTCTTAATTCTTTCATTGCAATCAAACTCACCTGTAATTGAGGCAAGAGACACCAAACTTGTGGTGGTCCTTGTGGGAACTTTGTGTTCCAAGTGATTGAGAAGAGAAAGCTCACTCGGTCCGAGGGATCGTTTGAGAGAGGGAAGGGTTGAAAGAGACCCGGCCTTTGTGGCCTCCTCAACGGGGAGTAGGTTTGCGAGAACCGAACCTCGGTAAAACAAATCCGTGTGTCACACTCTTCATTTGCTTGCGATTTGTTTTGCACCCTCTCTCGCGGACTCGTTTCTATTTCTAACGCTAACCCGGCTTGTAGTTGTGATTATTTTTGAGAATTTCAGTTTCGCCCTATTCACCCCCCCCCTCTAGGCGACTTTCACTGACCCGTCAAGCAGCCTCTGCGCCGATTCGACGAGGAGAAGCGCAGAGCCATAGGCGAGGAGATCCACAAGCTAATGGCGGCAGGGTTCATCAAGGAGGTATTCCATCCCGAATGGCTTGCCAACCCTGTGCTTGTGAGAAAGAAAGGGGGGAAATGGCGGATGTGTGTAGACTACACTGGTCTCAACAAAGCATGTCCGAAGGTTCCCTACCCTCTGCCTCGCATCGATCAAATCGTGGATTCCACTGCTGGGTGTGAAACCCTGTCTTTCCTCGATGCCTACTCAGGGTATCACCAAATCAGGATGAAACAGTCCGACCAGCACGCGACTTCTTTCATCACACCCTTCGGCATGTACTGCTATGTCACCATGCCGTTCGGCTTGAGGAACGCGGGCGCAACGTACCAGCGGTGCATGAACCATGTGTTCGGCGAACACATTGGCCGCACGGTCGAGGCCTACGTCGATGACATCGTAGTCAAGACGAGGAAAACCTCCGACCTCCTTTCCAACCTTGAAGTGACATTCCGATGTCTCAAGGCGAAAGGCGTCAAGCTCAATCCCGAGAAGTGTGTCTTCGGGGTGCCCCAAGGCATGCTCTTGGGGTTCATCGTCTCCGAGCGGGGCATCGAAGCCAACCCGGAGAAGATCGCAGCCATCACCAGCATGGGGCCCATCAAGGACTTGAAAGGCGTACATAGGGTCATGGGATGTCTCGCGGCTCTGAGCCGCTTCATCTCACGCCTCGGCGAAAGAGGTCTACCTCTGTACCGCCTCTTAAGGAAGGCCGAGTGCTTCGCTTGGACCCCTGAGGCTGAGAAAGCCCTCGGGAACCTGAAGGCGCTCCTCACGAAGGCGCCTATCTTGGTGCCCCCAGCTGCCGGAGAAGCCCTCTTGGTCTATGTCGCCGCGACCACTCAGGTGGTTAGCGCCGCGATTGTGGTCGAGAGGCAAGAAGAGGGGCATGCATTGCCCGTTCAGAGGCCTGTCTACTTCGTCAGCGAGGTACTGTCCGAAACCAAGATCCGCTACCCACAAGTTCAGAAGCTGCTGTACGCGGTGATCCTGACACGGCGGTGAGAGCACCTAGAGGGGGGTGAATAGGTGATCCTGTGAAACTTAAACTTATAGCCACAAAAACTTGTTAAGTGTTAGCACAATAATCGCCAAGTGGCTAGAGATGAGTCTCAACAAAACACAATACCACAAAAGATCAACACAGAGAAGACACAGTGGTTTATCCCGTGGTTCGGCCAAGTACAAAACTTGCCTACTCCACGTTGTGGCGTCCCAACGGACGAGAGTTGCACTCAACTCCTCTCAAGTGATCCAATGATCAACTTGAATACCACAGTGTTATGCTTTTCCTTTCAATATCCCGTTTGCGAGGAATCTCCACAACTTGGAGTCTCTCGCCCTTACACTTGAGATTCACAAAGAAATACGTAGTAAGGGAGGGAAGCAACACACACAAATCCACAGCAAAATGCGCACACACACGGCCAAGAATCGAGCTCAAAAGACTATCTCAAAGTTCTCACTAGAACGGAGCTCGAATCACTGAGAATGACAAACGAATGCGCAAAGACTGAGTGTGGATGATCAAGGATGCTCTAAGGTTGCTTAGTTTTCTCCTCCATGCGCCTAGGGGTCCCTTTTATAGCCCCAAGGTAGCTAGGAGCCGTTGAGAACAATTCTGGAAGGCTAATCTTGCCTTCTGTCATCGGGCGCACCGGACAGTCCGGTGCACACCGGACACTGTCCGGTGCCCGATCTCCTTCCTAAAATGGCGCAGCCGACCGTTGCAGATCTGGGTGCTATTGGCGCACCGGACAGTCCGGTGCACACCGGACAGTCCGGTGCCCCCTTCCGACCGTTGGCTCGGCCACGTGTCGCGCGCAGATTCCGCGGCCGACCGTTGGCCCGGCCGACCGTTGGCTCACCGGACAGTCCGGTGCACACCGGACAGTCCGGTGCACACCGGACAGTCCGGTGAATTTTAGCCGTACACCGTCGGCAAATTCCCGAGAGCGGCCTCTTCGGCCGAGGCAGCCTGGCGCACCGGACACTGTCTGGTGCACCACCGGACAGTCCGGTGCTCCAGACCGAAGCAGCCTTCTGGCTATACACAGCCAAGTCTTTTCTTTTCTTTTTCTTCCTGTTTCCAATACTTAGACAAGTATATTAGTACACAAAACCAATGTACTAAGACTTAGAAACATACCTTTGCTCTTGATTTGCACTTATTTATCCATGGCATAAATTCACATTTAAGCACTTGTGTTGGCACTCAATCACCAAAATACTTAGAAATGGCCCAAGGGCACATTTCCCTTTCAATCTCCCCCTTTTTTGGTGATTTATGCCAACACAACATAAAGCAACTAGAACAAGTGCAATATCACTTCAAATAAAAACTCAAATTTATTTTGATTCAATTTGGCATATATGGATTATCCTTTGCCATCACTTGGTTTGTTTTTGCAAATCAAACTCAAAAACCTATCTCTAAGTCAAATCCACTTGTAGAGACATAAAGAGAGGTTTTCCAAAGAAAATTGATTCAAGATTCCAAAAACTCCCCCTTTTTCCCATAATCAACACTTCTCCCCGCAAGAAGCCAACTTTAGACAAGAGAGACAATAAAAGAGTTATTCTACTATTTTCAAAATCTCTCAAGTGGTAGCTGATCCATTTATCGCTTTGGCCTTTATTTTCTCCCCCTTTGGCATCAAGCACCAAAACGGGATCAATCTTGTCCCTTTTAACCCCATTGCCTCACCAAAATCTTCAATTAAGAGTACAAAGGCAATAAGATCATAGAGATGAACTTGGAATAAGTTACCCTCTCATCGGAGTGCAGTGGAAGTCTTGCATGGTCCAAGTTCACCTTTCCCTTTCAATCCACCTTCGAGACTAAATCAAGCAAACTTAAGCAAATGGTTAGTCTCAGAGGGTCAAGTTGTAGCACATCTCCCCCTAAATGTGTGCATCACTTGCAAAAAGGACTTATGAGGTCCAGGGAGTGTTTGTACAACTTGAGCACCACAATTAGCAACAAAATGCAGAATGAACATGATCAAAGGCATAAACACATGTATGCTACAATTCAATCCAAGTTCCGCGAATCTAAGACATTTAGCTCACTACGCAACCTGCAAAAGGTCTTCTCATCTAGAGGCTTGGTAAAGATATCGGCTAGATGGTTCTCGGTGCTAACATGAAACACTTCGATATCTCCCATTTGCTGGTGGTCTCTCAAAAAGTGATGCCGGATGTCTATGTGCTTTGTGCGGCTGTGTTCAACAGGATTTTCCGCCATGCGGATAGCACTCTCATTATCGCATAGGAGTGGGACTTTGCTCAGATTGTAGCCAAAGTCCCGGAGGGTTTGCCTCATCCAGAGTAGTTGAGCGCAACACTGTCCTGCGGCAACATACTCGGCCTCAGCAGTGGATAGGGCAACGGAGGTTTGTTTCTTAGAGTTCCATGACACCAGGGACCTTCCTAAGAATTGGCACGTCCCCGATGTACTCTTCCTATCGACCTTACATCCAGCATAGTCGGAATCTGAGTATCCAACCAAGTCAAAGGTAGACCCCTTTGGATACTAGAGCCCGAAGCAAGGCGTAGCGACTAAATATCTCAGAATTCGCTTCACCGCCACTAAGTGACACTCCTTAGGATCGGATTGAAATCTAGCACACATGCATACGCTAAGCATAATATCTGGTCTACTAGCACATAAATAAAGTAAAGACCCTATCATTGACCGGTATGCTTTTTGATCAACGGACTTACCTCCTTTGTTGAGGTCGGTGTGTCCGTCAGTCCCCATCGGAGTCTTTGCGGGCTTGGCGTCCTTCATCCCAAACCGCTTCAGCAAGTCTTGCGTGTACTTCGTTTGGGAGATGAAGGTGCCGTCCTTGAGTTGCTTTACTTGGAACCCAAGGAAGTAGTTCAACTCGCCCATCATTGACATCTCGAATTTCTGTGTCATCACCCTGCTAAACTCTTCACAAGACTTTTGATTAGTAGAACCAAATATTATGTCATCGACATAAATTTGGCACACAAACAAATCACCATCACATGTCTTAGTGAACAGAGTTGGATCAGCTTTCCCAACCTTGAAAGCATTAGCAAGTAAAAAGTCTCTAAGGCATTCATACCATGCTCTTGGGGCTTGCTTAAGTCCATAGAGCGCCTTAGAGAGCTTACACACGTGGTCGGGGTACCGTTCATCCTCGAAGCCAGGGGGTTGCTCCACGTACACCTCCTCCTTGATTGGCCCATTGAGGAAAGCGCTCTTCACATCCATTTGGAACAACCTGAAAGAATGGTGAGCGGCATATGCTAGAAAGATACGAATTGATTCTAGCCTAGCCACAGGAGCAAACGTCTCCTCAAAGTCCAAACCTGCGACTTGGGCATAACCTTTTGCCACAAGTCGAGCCTTGTTCCTCGTCACCACCCCGTGCTCATCCTGTTTGTTGCGGAACACTCACTTGGTTCCCACAACATTTTGCTTGGGACGAGGCACCAGTGTCCAAACTTCATTGCGCTTGAAGTTGTTGAGCTCCTCCTGCATGGCCAACACCCAGTCCGGATCTAGCAAGGCCTCCTCTACCCTGAAAGGCTCAATAGAAGAGACAAAGGAGTAATGCTCACAAAAATTAACTAATCTAGATCGAGTAGTTACTCCCTTACTAATGTCACCCAAAATTTGGTCGACAGGATGATCCCTTTGAATCACCGCTCGGACTTGGTTTGGAGGTGCCGGTTGCGCATCTTCCTCCATCACATGATCATCTTGTGCTCCCCCTTGATCACACGCCTCCTGTTGATGAACCTGTTCATCGTCTTGAGTTGGGGGTTGCACCATAGTTGAGGAAGAAGGTTGATCTTGCTCCAATTGTTCCTGTGGTCGCACATCACCAATCGCCATGGTGCGCATAGCGGCCGTTGGAACGTCTTCTTCATCTACATCATCAAGATCAACAACTTGCTCTCTTGGAGAGCCATTAGTCTCATCAAATACAATGTCGCTAGAGACTTCAACCAAACCCGATGATTTGTTGAAGACTCTATACGCCTTTGTATTTGAGTCATAACCTAACAAAAACCCTTCTACTGCTTTGGGAGCAAATTTAGAATTTCTACCCTTCTTCACTAGAATGTAGCACTTGCTCCCAAATACACGAAAGTACGATACATTGGGTTTGTTACCGGTTAGAAGCTCATATGACGTCTTCTTGAGGAGGCGGTGAAGGTAGACCCTGTTGATGGCGTGGCAAGCAGTGTTCACGGCTTCCGACCAAAAACGCTCGGGGGTCTTGAATTCTCCAAGCATAGTCCTCGCCATGTCGATTAGCGTCCTGTTCTTCCTCTCTACCACACCATTTTGCTGTGGTGTGTAGGGAGCAGAGAACTCGTGCTTGATCCCTTCCTCCTCAAGGAACTCCTCCACTTGAAGGTTCTTGAATTCGGACCCGTTGTCGCTCCTTATCTTCTTCACCTTGAGCTCAAACTCATTTTGAGCTCTCCTGAGGAAGCGCTTGAGGGTCCCTTGGGTTTCAGACTTATCCTGCAAAAAGAATACCCAAGTGAAGCGGGAAAAATCATCAACAATAACTAAACCATACTTACTTCCTCCTATGCTCAGATAGGCGACGGGTCCGAAGAGGTCCATATGTAGCAGCTCCAGGGGTCTTGATGTTGTCATCACATTTTTGGTGTGATGAGAGCCTCCCACCTGTTTCCCTGCTTGACAAGCTGCACAAGGTCTATCTTTTTCGAAATGAACATTGGTTAGACCTATCACGTGTTCTCCCTTTAGAAGCTTGTGGAGGTTCTTCATCCCCACATGTGCTAAGCGGCGATGCCACAGCCAGCCCATGCAAGTCTTAGCTATTAAGCATGCATCTAGACCGGCCTCCTCTTTTGCAAAATCAACTAAATAAAGTTTGCCATCTAATACACCCTTAAATGCTAGTGAACCATCACTTCTTCTAAAGACAGACACATCTACATTTGTAAATAGACAGTTATACCCCATGTTGCATAATTGACTAACAGATAGCAAATTATATCCAAGAGACTCTACTAAAAACACACTAGAGATAGAGTGCTCATTAGAAATTGCAATTTTACCTAACCCTTTTACCTTGCCTTGATTCCCATCACCGAATATAATTGAATCTTGGGAATCTTTATTCTTGACGTAGGAGGTGAACATCTTCTTCTCCCCCGTCATATGGTTTGTGCATCCGCTATCAATAATCCAGCTTGAACCCCCGGATGCATAAACCTGCAAGGCAAATTTAGGCTTGGGACTTAGGTACCCAACTCTTGTTGGGTCCTACAAGGTTAGTGCAAATATCCTTAGGGACCCAAATGCAAGTTTTGTCTCCCTTGCATTTTGCCCCTAACTTCCTAGCAACTATCTTCCTATCCTTTCTACAAATAGCAAAGGAAGCATTTAGGGCATGATAAATTGTAGAAAGTCCATGAACTTTCCTATGAGCATTAACAACATTTCTCCTAGGCATATTGTGAATAACATTTCTTCTACCAACCTTTCTATCATGCACAACATGAGAACTAGAAGCAGTCATAGCATAAGAATCATAAGCATGTGAATCAAAAGCATCATAACTTCTAAAAGCATTTCTAGAATTTTTCCTATCATGATACAAAAAGGCATGGTTCTTTTTAGCACTAGTAGCCATAGGGGCCTTCCCTTTCTCCTTAGCGGGAATGGGAGCCTTATGGCTTGTTAAGTTCTTGGCTTCCCTTTTGAAGCCAAGTCCATCCTTAATTGAGGGGTGTCTACCAATCGTGTAGGCATCCCTTGCAAATTTTAGCTTATCAAATTCGCTTTTGCTAGCCTTAAGTTGAGCATTAAGACTAGCCACTTCATCATTCAATTTAGAAATTGAAACTAGATGTTTACTACAAGCATCAACATTAAGATCTTTACACCTAGTGCACGTTTCAACAATTTCTACACAAGATGTTGATTTACTAGCTACTTCTAGTTTAGCATTTAAGTCATCATTAACACTCTTTAAAGTAGCAATGTTTTTATGACAAGAAGATAATTCACTAGAAAGCACTTCATTTCTTTTAACTTCTAAAGCATAGGATTTTTGTGCCTCTACAAACTTATCATGTTCATCATACAATAAATCCTCTTGCTTTTCTAAAAGCCTATCCTTTTCATTCAAGGCATCAATCAATTCATTGATTTTATCAATTTTATTTCTATCCAATCCCTTGAACAAACTAGAGTAATCTATTTCATCATCACTAGACTCATCGTCACTAGAAGAATCATAAGTGACATCATTACGAGTGATTACCTTCTTCTCTCTTGCCATGAGACAAGTGTGACGCTCGTTGGGGAAGAGGGATGACTTGTTGAATGCAGTGGCGGCGAGTCCCTCATTGTCGGAGTCAGACGAGGAGCAGTCAGAATCCCACTCCTTGCCAAGATGAGCCTCGCCCTTTGCCTTCTTATAATTCTTCTTCTTCTCCCTCTTGTTCCCTTGGTCCTGATCACTATCATTGTCGGGACAGTTAGCAATAAAATGACCAAGCTTACCGCATTTGAAGCACGAACACTTCCCCTTGGCTTTGGTCTTGCTTGGCTGTCCCTTGCGACCTTTAAGCGCCGTCTTGAATCTTTTGATGATGAGGGCCATCTCTTCATCATTAAGTCCGGCCGCCTCAATTTGTGCCACCTTGCTAGGTAGCATTTCCTTACTTCTTGTTTCCTTGAGAGCAAGAGGTTGATGCTCATTGATTGGACCGTTTAGAGCGTCGTCGACGTATCTCGCCTCCTTGATCATCATCCGCCTGCTTACGAATTTTCCGAGTACCTCCTCGGGTGTCATCATCGTGTACCTGGGATTCTCACGAATATTGTTTACGAGATGAGGATCAAGAACGGTAAAGGACCTTAGCATTAGGCGGACGACGTCGTGGTCCGTCCATCGCGTGCTTCCGTAGCTCCTTATTTTGTTGATAAGGGTCTTGAGCCGGTTGTAAGTTTGGGTTGGCTCCTCTCCCCTTATCATTGCGAATCGTCCAAGCTCGCCCTCAACCAACTCCATTTTAGTGAGCATGGTGATGTCGTTCCCCTCGTGAGAGATCTTGAGGGTGTCCCATATCTGCTTGGCGTTGTCCAAGCCGCTCACCTTATTGTACTCTTCCCTACACAAAGATGCTAATAGAACAGTAGTAGCTTGTGCATTTCTATGGATTTGTTCATTTATAAGCATAGGGCTATCCGAGCTATCAAATTTCATTCCATTCTCTACAATCTCCCATATGCTTGGATGGAGAGAGAATGAGTGACTACGCATTTTGTGACTCCAAAATCCGTAGTCTTCCCCATCGAAGTGTGGAGGTTTGCCAAGAGGAATGGAAAGCAAATGCGAATTCGAACTATGTGGAATACGAGAATAATCAAATGAAAAGTTCGAATTGACCGTCTTTTGTTTGTCGTAGTCGTCGTCCTTGTGGGAAGAAGTAGACTCGTCGCTGTCGTAGTAGACGATCTCCTTGATACGTCTTGTTTTCTTCTTCTTCCCATCTTTACGTCTGTGGCCCGAGCCAGAGTCGTTGGATTTGTCATCTTTTGGCTCGTTGACGAAGGACTCCTTTTCCTTGTCGTTGATCACGATTCCCTTCCCCTTAGGATCCATCTCTTCGGGCGGTTAGTCCCTTTCTTGAAGAGAACGGCTCCGATACCAATTGAGAGCACCTAGAGGGGGGGTGAATAGGTGATCCTGTGAAACTTAAACTTATAGCCACAAAAACTTGTTAAGTGTTAGCACAATAATCGCCAAGTGGCTAGAGATGAGTCTCAACAAAACACAATACCACAAAAGATCAACACAGAGAAGACACAGTGGTTTATCCCGTGGTTCGGCCAACTACAAAACTTGCCTACTCCACGTTGTGGCGTCCCAACGGACGAGAGTTGCACTCAACTCCTCTCAAGTGATCCAATGATCAACTTGAATACCACGGTGTTATGCTTTTCCTTTCAATATCCCGTTTGCGAGGAATCTCCACAACTTGGAGTCTCTCGCCCTTACACTTGAGATTCACAAAGAAATACGTAGTAAGGGAGGGAAGCAACACACACAAATCCACAGCAAAATGCGCACACACACGGCCAAGAATCGAGCTCAAAAGACTATCTCAAAGTTCTCACTAGAACGGAGCTCGAATCACTGAGAATGACAAACGAATGCGCAAAGACTGAGTGTGGATGATCAAGGATGCTCTAAGGTTGCTTAGTTTTCTCCTCCATGCGCCTAGGGGTCCCTTTTATAGCCCCAAGGCAGCTAGGAGCCGTTGAGAACAATTCTGGAAGGCTAATCTTGCCTTCTGTCATCGGGCGCACCGGACAGTCCGGTGCACACCGGACACTGTCCGGTGCCCGATCTCCTTCCTAAAATGGCGCAGCCGACCGTTGCAGATCTGGGTGCTGTTGGCGCACCGGACAGTCCGGTGCACACCGGACAGTCCGGTGCCCCCTTCCGACCGTTGGCTCGGCCACGTGTCGCGCGCAGATTCCGCGGCCGACCGTTGGCCCGGCCGACCGTTGGCTCACCGGACAGTCCGGTGCACACCGGACAGTCCGGTGAATTTTAGCCGTACGCCGTCGACAAATTCCCGAGAGCGGCCTCTTCGGCCGAGGCAGCCTGGCGCACCGGACACTGTCCGGTGCACCACCGGACAGTCCGGTGCTCCAGACCGAAGCAGCCTTCTGGCTATACACAACCAACTCTTTTCTTTTCTTTTTCTTCCTGTTTCCAATACTTAGACAAGTATATTAGTACACAAAACCAATGTACTAAGACTTAGAAACATACCTTTGCTCTTGATTTGCACTTATTTATCCATGGCATAAATTCACATTTAAGCACTTGTGTTGGCACTCAATCACCAAAATACTTAGAAATGGCCCAAGGGCACATTTCCCTTTCAGGCGGAAGTTGCGACACTACTTCGAGTCTCATCCGGTAACTGTGGTGTCATCCTTCCCCTGGGGGAGATCATCCAGTGCCGGGAGGCCTCGGGTAGGATCGCAAAGTGGGCGGTGGAAATCATGGGCGAAACAATCTCGTTCGCCCCTCGGAAGGCCATCAAGTCCCAGGTCCTGGCGGACTTCGTGGCCGAATGGGTCGATACCCAGCTCCCAACAGCTCCGATCCAACCGGAGCTCTGGACCATGTTCTTCGACGGGTCGCTGATGAAGACAGGAGCCGGCGCAGGCCTACTCTTCGTCTCGCCCCTCGGGAAGCACCTACGCTACGTGCTACGTCTCCATTTCCCAGCATCCAACAATACGGCTGAGTACGAGGCTCTGGTCAACGGATTGCGGATCGCCATCGAGCTAGGGGTCCGACGCCTCGACGCTCGCGGTGACTCGCAGCTCGTCATCGACCAAGTCATGAAGAACTCCCACTGCCGCGACCCGAAGATGGAGGCCTACTGCGATGAGGTTCGGCGCCTGGAAGACAAGTTCTACGGGCTCGAGCTCAACCACATCGCTCGGCGCTACAACGAGACTGCGGACGAGCTGGCTAAAATAGCCTCGGGGCGAACAATGGTTCCCCCGGACGTCTTCTCCCGAGATCTGCATCAGCCCTCCGTCAAGATCGACGGCACGCCCGAGCCTGAGGCACCCTCGGCCCAGCCCGAGGTACCCTCGGCACAGTCCGAGGCGCCCTCGGCTCGGCCCGAGGCACCCTCGGACCAGCCCGAAGTACCCTCGGCACAGTCCGAGGCACCCTCGGCTCGGCTCGAGGCACCCTCGGTTCGGCCCGAGGTACCCTCGGCCCCCAAGGGCGAGACGCTGCACGTCGGGGGGGAGCGAAGTGGGGTCACGCCTGATCAAAACTGGCAGACCCTGTACCTGCAATATCTCCACCGAGGAGAGCTACCCTCCGACCGAGCCGAAGCTCGGCGGGTGGCGCGGCGCGCCAAGTCGTTCGTCTTGCTGGGAGATGAGAAGGAGCTCTACCACCGTAGCCCCTCAGGCATCCTCCAGCGATGCATCTCCATCGCCGAAGGTCAGGAACTCCTGCGAGAGATACACTCGGGGGCTTGCGGCCATCACGCAGCGCCTCGAGCCCTTGTCGGGAATGCTTTCCGACAAGGTTTCTACTGGCCGACGGCGGTGGCCGACGCCACTAGAATTGTCCGCACCTGCGAAGGGTGTCAGTTCTACGCAAGGCAGACCCGCCTGCCCGCTCAGGCTCTGCAGACGATACCCATCACCTGGCCTTTTGCTGTGTGGGGTCTGGACCTCGTCGGCCCCTTGCAGAAGGCACCCGGGGGCTACACGCACCTGTTGGTCGCCATCGACAAATTCTCCAAGTGGATCGAGGTCCGACCCCTAAACAGCATCAGGTCCGAGCAGGCGGTGGCATTCTTCACCAACATCATCCATCGCTTCGGGGTCCCGAACTCCATCATCACCGACAACGGCACCCAGTTCACCGGCAGGAAGTTCCTGGACTTCTGCGAGGATCACCACATCCGAGTGGACTGGGCCGCCGTGGCTCACCCCATGTCAAATGGGCAAGTAGAGCGTGCCAACGACATGATTCTGCAAGGACTCAAGCCTCGGATCTACAACGACCTCAACAAGTCCGGCAAGCGATGGATGAAGGAACTCCCCTCGGTGGTCTGGAGCCTGAGGACAACGTCGAGCCGAGCCACGGGCTTCACGCCGTTCTTTCTGGTCTATGGGGCCGAGGCCATCTTGCCCATAGACTTAGAATACGGTTCCCCGAGGACGAGGGCCTACACCGACCAAAGCAACCAAGCTAGTCGAGAGGACTCGTTGGACCAGCTAGAGGAGGCTCGGGACAAAGCCTTACTACACTCGGCGCGGTACCAGCAGTCCCTACGACGCTACCACGCCCGAGGGGTCCGGTCCCGAGACCTCCAGGTGGGCGACCTGGTGCTTCGGCTGCGACAAGACGCCCGAGGGCGGCACAAGCTCACGCCCCCCTGGGAGGGGCCGTTCGTCATCGCCAAAGTTCTGAAGCCCGGAACGTACAAGCTGGCCAACAGTCAAGGCGAGGTCTACAGCAACGCTTGGAACATTCAACAGCTACATCGCTTCTACCCTTAAGATGTTTTCAAGTTGTTCATATACCTCGCTCCCACGCAAAGTTTAGTCATCAAGGAAGGGTCGGCCTCGCCTCGGCAAAGTCCGACCCTCCCTCGGGGGCTAAAAGGGGGGGAACCCCCTCTACGTCGAATTTTTTCCTCGAAAAAATATCCTTTCTGCCAGAATGTCTTTCGTGCTTTTTGACTACTTCGAAAGAGGATCCTGAAAACGATGGAGTACACGTAAGCAGCCAAGGCTGACCGAGCCGAGGGACTCCTACGCCTCCGGGATACGGATACCTCACTCATCACCTTCTGTGATAAGTAACTCGCGTTCGGATAAGTGATTCCGCGGACCGAACAAGTCTTCACGTTCGGAAGCTCTTCTGCCGGAGCGATTCTTCGAGCCTTCTCAACTGCGTCGGTGACAGAACCCCATGGACGGGGAAGAGTGCGCGTAAGCGGCAAGGCCGACCGAGCCGAGGGACTCCTACGCCTCCGGGATACGGATACCTCACTCATCATCTTCCGTAAGAAGCAACTCTCGCTCGCACAAAACAATTCTGTTACCGACAAAAAAGTCCAGATACTCGAAACAAGAGGAAAAGAGACGCAGCTTTACAACACGGCGAGGGTGTGTTTAGGCCTCGGCGGCTGCAGAAAACACACGCCACAAGATAATCCGATCCTGCGGACTCGGATCTTGACGGCTAAAGGGAGCAGCAGCACCCTCGGCGTCGGCAACACCTTCGGCGAGGCCCGACCTAGCCTCGGACGGCGACGCGGTCCAAGGGTCTCTGCTCTAAAGGACAACGTCATCACCAAGCCCGGGCCATCGCCGCTAGGGTCTTCTCCGAGAATCCGGCCCGAGCAGGCGGCTCGGCCGGTCACCCCGGGGCCTCGGCCAGCTGTCCTCCAAGGACATCAGCCCGGCCCGAGGCCTCGGCAGGTCAATTCCGGCGTCGGTCCCGCTAACGGACGACCCGGCCAGGCTCCAGCCGACCAGGTCTTCTTTTCGAGCCAACTCCGCCTCTGTTTGCGCTGACACCGCTACCCCTGGCCTCGGCTCATCGAAGGGCGGCCGAGGGGTTCCTTTAACTGAGCAAGAGAAGCCTCGGGCAACAAGGCTGACCGAGCCGAGGGACTCCTACGCCTCCGGGATACGGATACCTCACTCGTCACCTTTACACGGGGCGACTCACGCTTGGTGAAGCGGTTCAGACAACCAACAGGCGAGTCTTAGTGCTCGAAAATGAGGAAAAAACACGGCCCCGTGCCGGAATTACACACATGTTCAGGCCTCGACAGCCACAATGAACAAAGACACTGGCATTCAAGGTGCCATTACAAAACAGAACTCCGGTTCCACCTTCGCAGGCACGAACAACCCCACTCGACGGGAGGGGGGCCTGCGGAGCAACGGAAGACCAACGAACGGCGCGCCGCCGCCCGCTCCGGCAGCGGCGACGACGACAACTTCTGCTCCGAGGGGCCGAACAACGGCAGCGATGACCTCAGGGCGGATGCCGCTGCCAGGAGGCCCCCGCCCGTGCCCAAACTCGTGAGGCAAGGACGGGCAGAAGGCCGTAGAGTTGGAGGTCGGTCCGTGGGCGGCCCTGGCTATCTCGTCGGCGGAAGAACCTCTTCCAGCTGCCGTGGCGGAAGCCGACGCCGAGAGCGGCTCCGAAGCCACTCGGGTCCGAGAGCCAGGCACGCGGCAGCTGCCGGCGCCACGGACGACAACCGCCCTTCCCCCGATCACTGAGGGAAGGAGCGGGCCACCGCCCACGCAGGGGCCGGTCCCAACTCGGCACACTCCCCTCCCCAGCCCTAGTGATGAAAATCCTTGAGGCTGAGGGAGGGGCAGAGGCCGCAGCCCGGTTCGCTTTCCCCCGCCATCGAACTGGAGGTCACCATCTTGGGTGACCGCCGGCGGAGGGGTGCAACCGGGCTGCATGATGAAAATCCTTGAAGCCGAACATGGCTGAAAGGTACCAACTCCCGCGGAGTTGCGTTCCCCCAATGACAAGGCGGAAAGACGGCGGGTATCCCCCATCCGAGGGCTTGGAAGATGGAAAGACACGATGCATAAGGGAGCGCGAAGACATGGTCGCCTTCCAAGGGGGTCACCCTCCTTTTAAAGGCGGCTCTCCCCACTTGCGTCCTCAGTCGTCGTGAGCTGAGTCTCCTCCAACACACCCCAAGGATCTCCCCTACGGCGCGGGGGCTGGGTCCCACACGTCATGCAAGCCAGCTCAGAGCAGAAGAAGCCAAACCGCCGTGCGCGGTGCGTACAACCGCCCAGCGGTTACAAGCGGCCCTCCACTTTTGCCCAGGCCAGCAGGCGAAAGGGCGGGCAGCCATACAGGCGGCATGCAACCGCGCCAAGTGGGCGCATTTCTCCGACTCCCAACACGCCCGGCACGGAGGCCCTGGCCCACGCGTCATGCAACCGGCGCGCCGAATGCTTCGTGCATGCAGCTGCACCGCCACTTGCGCCACCACCGCGCCTCCTCGACTGCGGAACCAATACCGCGACTCGAGGCGACCTAGCGCACGACCCAGTAGCGCCAGCCTGGCGCGACGGTCAATACGACCAAAAATGGGCCGGCAGTAATGGCGGTGGCAGGCGGGCAGGAGCAGCGGTCACGTCGTCAGTCAAGCCTACGTCCCATCCAGGGGCGACGAGAGAACCCTCTCTCACGGCGTGAAGACAACGCGCCCGTGTTCCGTTCCTCGAACGGCTCGCGCACGCGCAACGGCCGCCTCGCGAACCACTCGCCCCGTCGCATTAACTCCGCGGCGGGACAGGCGGCGCCCCTGGCAGGAGAAGCGGGCGACGCTTCGCCTTCGCCATAATGACCGCGTCAGAAAAGGTACGCCGCGTCGTTCGATTTCGTATCCTTTTCCTTTTTTCCTCTTTCTCTCTCTTGCAACATGGACCGGGAAAGGGGGATACCCCGAAAAGGATCCTTCCCCGTGAAGGAACCAGGCTCCGAGCCTCCCTACTGATCAGAGGTTCGAAGGCTGGCCCCTCGGAAGGGTTCAACAGCCGCCTCAGAGCGCGTGGGCTCCACACCCACTACTGGTCAGAGGTTCGAAGGCCGGCCCCTCGGAAGGGTTCAACGGCTGCCTCAGGCTACTCGGGCTCCGCGCCCACTACTGATCAGGGGTTCGAAGGCTGGCCCCCGAAGGGTTCACAGCCGCCTCAGACACAGAGCGAGGGATGACCATGGGTACGTTCGATACATAACCAAGGCTCGGGCTGCGCTCCCGAGGTACCCTAGGACATTTCCGAGACCAGCGGGAACGATCTTGTAACGGAATCCCATCGGAGGGAGGCATCGAGCCCTCGGACCCCGTCACCAGGGGACCGGGTCCGGCAGATCACCCGCAGGTACTTTTGGGCGTGCCTCTCGGCCTCTAGCCGACCCCTAACGAATGGGGCACGGACGTCCACTCGGATTACCCGCCTGCAGCTCACCGGAGACACCATGTTCGGCGCCCACCGAGGGCAACATGGCGCTTTCCCCCCTCCTCCTTGCGGAAAGGCGACGAAGGGGCGTATGTAAAAAAAGTCGAGTCTGTCCCTGATCGCCCTCTCGCCCTGTGCGAGGCTCGGGGGCTGCTCTCGCAAACCCGGCTCCGGCCGAACCGTTGACAGCGTCAACATACCAGCCTGAGAACTTGGGACCCGACCGTACACCCGGGCTACGGCCAGCTCGCATGAGGGAATGACTAGACCAGCCGAAGCGTTACGCGAGGCATTAAGACCTCGAAGGAGTCAAACCACTCCTCCGAGGCCTCGAGGGCTACACCCACCGGAACAAAACGCAACCGAGAAAGGTTGGTCCCCTTGCAAAAAAGTGCGACGAAAGCCTCCAAGCGAGTGCTAACACTCCCTTCGAGGCTCGGGGGCTACTGTCGGGGACCATAATTAGGGGTACCCTCAAGGCTCCTAATTCTCAGCTGGTAACCCCCATCAGCATAAAGCTGCAAAGGCCTGATGGGTGCGATTAAGTCAGGGATCAGTCCATTCGAGGGACTCGATCACGCCTCGCCCGAGCCTAGCCTCGGACAAGGGCAGCCGACCCTAAAGGATCTCCGTCTCGCTCGAGGCCCCCCTCCAGCGGCGAACATATTTCCGGCTCGCCCGAGGCCCTGTCTTCGCCAAGAAGCAACCCTGACCAAATCGCCGCACCGACCGACCAAATCGCAGGAGCATTTAATGCAAAGGTGGCCTGACACCTTTATCCTTGTAAGGAAAATGGACCCCGGGCAATTTGGCTAATTGAGTTTTGGTGTTTGATGAACAACACAATCCGTGAACTAATAAGTTTTCTAGTGTTTGTGTTTGTAGTTCACAGGATGCAAAGAGAATTGGACCAAGGCAATGAGGATGCAACACCTCAAAAGAAGACATAAAAAAGATGCATAGGAGTCCAATATTCAAGAACAAAGAAGCCCGAAGAAATCAGCGAAGAAATCCAAGATAAGGGCTGTCAGCCAGCGCCTGGTGGCGCACCGGACATTGGTGTCCGGTGAGGCACCAGACAGTCTGCTCAGAGAGGCCGCAGACAGGCGCTCTCTGGCTGTAGCACCGGACTGTCCGGTGTGCACCGGACTGTCCGGTGTGCCAACGGGCAGAAGGCAACGGTCGGATCCAACGGTCGACTGCTACAGGCGCCAACGGTCGGCTGACGTGGCGTGCACCGGACACTGCACAGTAGATGTCCGGTGGTGCACCGGACTGTCCGGTGCACCCGACGACAGAAAGCTGCTGCTTTCTGTCCAACGGCTAGTTGGGGGTGTGGAGGCTATAAATACCACCCCAACCGGCCATTCTCAAGTGTGGGAGCCCAAGCAACATACCAAGACACATAGTGCATATTTCCAAGAGCTCAAACACCCAAGTGCTTAATAGAATCACTCGGTGATTAGCGTAAGTGCTTTGCGAAGTGCTTAGGTTAGTTAGACCGCTTTAGCGCTTGCTCTAGGTGAACCCTAGTTAGTTGAGTGAGTTTTGTAAAACCACACAACCCCTCGGCTCTTGCGTGAGTCGTTGTAATTGTACCGAGTGGGGCGAGAGTCTTGCGAGACCGTGACAACCGCGTTTGTGTCACGGCCGCCACCGTGTACCGGAGGGAACGAGACCCGCGGTGTTTCGGCCGGAAGCTCGATAGTGGAGACGGCGGGGAGCGTCTGAGAGGAGCCGGAAGCGGAGCACCACTTGCGCGTGGAGAAGGCTCGTGGCTCTCTACGAAGTTACTCGACCGTGGTGCTTGGCCCTCGCGTGGGCTTCCCTTTGCGTAGGGGCACCAACGAGGATTAGTCGGGACCTTGCGTGGTTCCGGATACCTCGGTAAAAATACCGGCGTCATCCACGAGAGTTTGCTTCTCTACTTAGCTCTTTACATTCCGCATTTATATTAAGCATTTAAGTTTCAATCTTGTAGTCATACTTATTTAGTGTAGATTGAAACTTAGCCTTTGCGGTAGAGATAGCAACACTTAGACAAAACCTAGCTTGCGCATTCTAGTTTGATTATTTGTATAGGTTTTGCTCTAGGGATTTAACTGTGGCCTAGTTTAGTAAAAGTTTTAGAAGTCCTAATTCACCCCCCCCCCCTCTTAGGCGTCACCCGTTTCCTACAAGTGGTATGAGAACCTGGTTTGGCTCATTTGAAACGTTTTAGCTTCACCGCTAAAAGAGCCGCCGCTTTTTAGAGGAAGGGATGGATACCCATAGGCCACCACACTTCGACGGCACTAACTTCCCATATTATAGTGCTAGAATGGCTTGCTACCTAGAGGCCGTTGATCTAGGTGTTTGGAGAGTCACTCGTGACGGGATGAAACCCCTCAAGAATCCCGAGAAACCAACCACGAGTGAGGAAAAAGAAATTCACTTAAATGCTAGAGCCAAAAATTGCTTGTATGAATCTCTTAGCATGGATATTTTTAATCAAGTATTTACCTTGAAAACTGCTAATGAGATTTGGCTAAAATTGCATGAGCTCCATGACGGCACATCCAATGTCCGTGAGCAAAAACATTGCCTAGTCTTAAATGAGTATAATTCTTTTGCTATGAAAGATGATGAGCTTGTTAGAGACATGTATTCTCGTTTGAATCTAATTATCAATGAGCTCAATTCTATTGGCATTAATAAGCTAGGTGATGCGGACATTGTGAGGAAGATTATCTCCCTACTACCACAACGAAGATATGGGAGCATCATCACTATCCTTCACAACACGGAGGACTTGGGTAACATGACCCCAACCATTGTAATTGGAAAAATCGCGGCTTTTGAGATGTCGCGAAAAATGTGTCGGGGAGAGGAGCCAACTTCCTCAAGGCCATATGCTTTTGCATGTGATGAAAGGAAGGGCAAAAAGAAGGCTCCCACTCCAAGTTCCTCAAGTGAAGAAGAGGAAGAAGAAGAAATTGATGATGATGAAGATAATCAACCATGCACATCATCCTCCGAGGACGAAGAAACAATCCGACGCGTCGGAAAGGTATTGGGGATGATCCGCAAGATTAATCTAATGGGTGTGCCCCTGCAGGTCGAAGATCTTCTCTTTAACATTGACAGGAAAAAGCAAAGGAAGAGAGGATTCTTCGCATGTGGGGAGAAGGGCCACTTCAGGGACAACTGTCCAAATATGGCCAAACCCAAAAAGGAGAGGAGCAAAGGCAAGGCGCTAACAAGTGTTAGAACTTGGAATAATTCTTCAAGTGAAGATGAACCTCCAAGGACGCGTAGCCACCGGTCCTCATCACGCTCATCACGGTCATCACACAAATGCCTTATGGCAAGAGGTAACAAAAGCATTCCATCCTCTAGTGATGAAAGTAGTAGTGATGATGAAGGTGAGGGAAAGCCCTATGTAGATGAGCTTGCGGAAGCCGTAGAATTTTTCCAGGATGTTTGCACTAAGCAAAAAGCTCAACTTAAAACTTTGAAAAATAAGTTGATTAGCTCCCAAAATGATTATAAAGGTTTGCTAGAAAAATTTGAAACTTTCGCAAACTTAAATAGTGAGCTGTCAACTAAAATTGAGCTATTAGAATCTAGTGCTCCATCCACTGCTACCGATGATAGCCTTATTAAAAAGAATGAAAAACTGAAAGCTAAGTTAGCTAGCTCCCAAGAAGCTATTGAAAATTTGCTAGAGAAAATGGAAATTCTTAGCATTCACAATAATGAGCTAACTACTAAGTTAGAAAACATTGGTAGCACCCCAGGAGCATCTTTAGTTGAAATACCTGAAATAATTAAGAAAGATGCTTCTACTTCCTGCTTTGATTTAATTGATGATTCTAACCCCTGCAACCAAGTCGTTGTTGAGAATATTGTTGTAGAGACATGTTCGGATGAGGTTGCAAAGGAAAATGAACAATTAAAGCAAGAAGTGGCTCGCCTTGGTAAGGCTTTGTATGACAAGAAAGGCAAAGCCAAACAAATCCAACCTCCACAGGATAACACCACTGCGGGAGTGAACAAGCCTATGGAGGGAGAAACTGTGATTTGTAGGCTATGCCACAAGGAAGGCCACAAGTCTTTCCAATGCAAGGCGATGACCGGGGACAAACAAAGGCAAAAGCTCAAGCAAAAGCCATCAAGCAAAACCTCCAACACCTACATCAAAAAGGTGGACAAAAAGGCTGCTACACCATATTTGATCAAAAAGAAAAAGAATGGAAAGGTGATAGCAATCAAGGCCAACAAGCAAGCCAACAAAGGAAATGGGGCCAAACACATCTGGGTGCCAAAGGAAATAATTACAACCATGAAAAGCACCAAGAAGGTTTGGATCCCGAAAGGGAAGTGAGTAAACCAAAGGAGGAGCGAGAAATTTGGAGACTTGGCAAATTTGGGATGTATATCATGGGATACATCATATTGGATCAAGTTTATTGCCAAGTGGGTTAGTGAAAATTTTGGACCCAAATTTCCCACCCATGACTAAGGTAACTAGTTTTATTGTATTCTTTGTTTTTAGATATGCGTATCTATTTACTTTTTATCTAGTTTACCTTTCTTGCCTTGTATTACATTTGTTATGTACTTTTGTTCAAAATCATGCATAGGCAAATCACATGGTAGGATTGCTTGCTTTCAATTCACATACTTAAGCAAACCTACATGGTTTAAAATGTTTATTTAAGCACGACACATAGCTTTTATATCACTCCATAGTAAATGATGCAATAATTGAAAATTTTGATTTCTACAAGTTGTATCATTTAACTTATATGTGCCAAAGTTAGGATTATAGATAATTTGCCCCTCTTGATATCAAATCAAAGTGCATGTCTCCTACAAGTATTCAAAACTTGTATGCACACCTTTAGGGGGAGATTACTCTATAATCTACCACTTTGAGACTAACACCTTTTCAAGTCTATTTCATGTGATAGTCTCATTGTAAGGAAAATGAAGTCCCCGGAGAAAGACAACAATCTTCCACTACAAAATCTCCAAGAACTCTCATGTCTCTCAAGCTCGCCATTGATCTTCAATTGGTATCTTTTGAGACTACATTCAGTATCATTTACATGTCTTCTCAAATATTTGATTAGACTATATTTCATATCATATACTTCCTTGTTGCTAAAAATGCATATGTACTTAACTCATATTCTGTTACTTATGCATAAGGGAAGTTAGTCTTTTCAAATCATGTCTTGCACCTCTAATTTTCACATACTTTTTCCTAAGTAGAGGACCTCTGTCAGGGGGAGTATTTCTTCATCTCTAAAAAGGGGGAGAAACTTCTTTCTAAAGAGAACACTCATTTAGGGGGAGTTCCTTTCAACTGGTATCATTCATATGGTTTATTTTAATATCCTTCTAGTGATATCATTTGATACAATTCTTGTTGAGGACAAGCTTTTATTTACTTCCTACATGCTTTTAATGTCTTCCTTTTCGGTGGTTGATGCCAAAGGGGGAGAAGTTTAGGGACCAAAGCAATGAAAACTATATCAAACACCAAACACCACAAATTTAAAATTTTATATCTCCAAATGGTTTTTCCAGTGGTTTTGGTTATTTGGTCCAAAAATAGGTAGTAAGTGAATTATGGAGTTAGGGGGAGGCTTAAGTCCATAATTTCACATTGTGGGGATAATCATGCATCTTAGCAAGTAGATTGCATATTTTCATTCAAATACTTGTATTATTTGCTTGCTTTGGTTGTGTTGTCATCAATCACCAAAAAGGGGGAGATTGTAAGGAAAATGGACCCCGGGCAATTTGGCTAATTGAGTTTTGGTGTTTGATGAACAACACAATCCGTGAACTAATAAGTTTTCTAGTGTTTGTGTTTGTAGTTCACAGGATGCAAAGAGAATTGGACCAAGGCAATGAGGATGCAACACCTCAAAAGAAGACATAAAAAAGATGCATAGGAGTCCAATATTCAAGAACAAAGAAGCCCGAAGAAATCAGCGAAGAAATCCAAGATAAGGGCTGTCAGCCAGCGCCTGGTGGCGCACCGGACATTGGTGTCCGGTGAGGCACCAGACAGTCTGCGCAGAGAGGCCGCAGACAGGCGCTCTCTGGCTGTAGCACCGGACTGTCCGGTGTGCACCGGACTGTCCGGTGTGCCAACGGGCAGAAGGCAACGGTCGGATCCAACGGTCGACTGCTACAGGCGCCAACGGTCGGCTGACGTGGCGTGCACCGGACACTGCACAGTAGATGTCCGGTGGTGCACCGGACTGTCCGGTGCACCCGACGACAGAAAGCTGCTGCTTTCTGTCCAACGGCTAGTTGGGGGTGTGGAGGCTATAAATACCACCCCAACCGGCCATTCTCAAGTGTGGGAGCCCAAGCAACATACCAAGACACATAGTGCATATTTCCAAGAGCTCAAACACCCAAGTGCTTAATAGAATCACTCGGTGATTAGCGTAAGTGCTTTGCGAAGTGCTTAGGTTAGTTAGATCGCTTTAGCGCTTGCTCTAGGTGAACCCTAGTTAGTTGAGTGAGTTTTGTAAAACCACACAACCCCTCGGCTCTTGCGTGAGTCGTTGTAATTGTACCGAGTGGGGCGAGAGTCTTGCGAGACTGTGACAACCGCGTTTGTGTCACGGCCGCCACCGTGTACCGGAGGGAACGAGACCCGCGGTGTTTCGGCCGGAAGCTCGATAGTGGAGACGGCGGGGAGCGTCTGAGAGGAGCCGGAAGCGGAGCACCACTTGCGCGTGGAGAAGGCCCGTGGCTCTCTACGAAGTTACTCGACCGTGGTGCTTGGCCCTCGCGTGGGCTTCCCTTTGCGTAGGGGCACCAACGAGGATTAGTCGGGACCTTGCGTGGTTCCGGATACCTCGGTAAAAATACCGGCGTCATCCACGAGAGTTTGCTTCTCTACTTAGCTCTTTACATTCTGCATTTATATTAAGCATTTAAGTTTCAATCTTGTAGTCATACTTATTTAGTGTAGATTGAAACTTAGCCTTTGCGGTAGAGATAGCAACACTTAGACAAAACCTAGCTTGCGCATTCTAGTTTGATTATTTGTATAGGTTTTGCTCTAGGGATTTAACTGTGGCCTAGTTTAGTAAAAGTTTTAGAAGTCCTAATTCACCCCCCCTCTTAGGCGTCACCCGTTTCCTACAATCCTGACGCGCGCCCTTCAGCCAACAGAGCCGAAGTGACCGCCGTCACTTCGCCGCTCCACTGGCCGGCCTGACAAAAAGACAGCGCCGCCTGCGCCGCTCCGACTGCGGTGCCACTTGACAGAGTGAGGCTGGCAGGCAGTCAGGCCCGGCCGCAGGCACCATAGGAAGCTCCGCTCCGCCCGACCCAGGGCTCGGAGTCGGGCTAAGCCCTGGAAGACGGCGAACTCCGCTCCGCCCGACCCAGGGCTCGGACTCGGGCTAAGCCCCGGAAGACGGCGAACTCCGCTCCGCCCGACCCAGGGCTCGGACTCGGGCTAAGCCCCGGAAGACAGGGAACTCCGCTCCGCCTGACCCAGGGCTCGGACTCGGTGAAAGGGAAATGTGCCCTTGGGCCATTTCTAAGTATTTTGGTGATTGAGTGCAAACACAAGGGCCTAAATGTGAATTTATGTACATGGATGAACAAGGTGAAAATCATGAAGTAAAGGTATGTTTCTAAGCCTTAGTACATTGGTTTTAAGTACTAATATATTTGTCTAAGTGTTAGAAACAGAAAGAAGAAGAATAGAGAAAAGGAGAAGGGACTTGGCTGTGTGCTGCCAAGACCCAGCTCGGTCTGGAGCACCGGACTGTCCGGTGTGCACCGGACAGTGTCCGGTGCGCCAGGCTGGCGCGACTCGAAGAGGCCGCTCTCGGGTTTTTCTCCGGCGACTTCGGCTAAAATTCACCGGACTGTCCGGTGTGCACCGGACTGTCCGGTGAGCCAACGGTCGGCCAGGGCCAACGGTCGGCCGCGCAATCCGCGCGGGACACGTGGCCGAGCCAACGGTCGGAAGACGGCACCGGACTGTCCGGTGTGCACCGGACATGTCCGGTGCGCCAACAGAGCCAGATCTGCCAACGGTCTGCAACGGTCGTCTTCGCCGTTTAAGGAAACAAATCGGGCACCGGACAGTGTCCGGTGTGCACCGGACTGTCCGGTGCCCCCGACGACAGAAGGCAAAGATGGCCTTCCGGATTTGCTCTCAACGGCTCCTAGCTGCCTTGAGGCTATAAAAGGAGCACCTAGGCGCATGGAGGAGATACACAAGCAACCTTTGAGCATTCTTGATCATCCACACTAAGTCTCTGCGCATTCGTTTGTGTCTCTAAGTGATTCGAGCTCTGTTCTAAGTGAGAACTCTGAGATAGTCTTGTGAGCTCGATTCTTGGCCGTGTGTGTGCGCTTTTGCTGTGGATTTGTGTGTGTTGCTTCCCTCCCTTACTCTGTGTTTCATTTGTGATCATATACTTGTAAGGGCAAGAGACTCCAATTTGTGGAGATTCCTTGCAAACGGGATAGTGAAAGGAAAACAAAACACCGTGGTATTCAAGTGGGTCTTTGGACCGCTTGAGAGGGGTTGATTGCAACCCTCGTCCGTTGGGACGCCACAACGTGGAGTAGGCAAGCGTTGGTCTTGGCCGAACCACGGGATAAACCACTGTGTCACTCTGTGCTTGATTCTCTTGTTGTACTGTGTTTTGTTGAGATTGTTGAGACTTCACCTTAGCCACTTGGCAATAATCGTGCTAACACTTAACAAGTTTTTGTGGCTTAAGTTTGAAGTTTTTACAGGATCACCTATTCACCCCCCCCCTCTAGGTGCTCTCAATTGGTATCGGAGCCGTTCTCTTCAAGAAAGGGACTAACCGCCCGAAGAGATGGATCCTAAGGGGAAGGGAATTGTGATCAACGACAAGGAGAAGGAGTCCTTCGTCAACGAGCCAAGGGATGACAAGTCCAATGACTCGGGCTCGGGCCACAAGCGAAGAGATGGGAAGAAGAAGAAGACAAGACGCATCAAGGAGATCGTCTACTACGACAGCGATGAGTCCTCTTCTTCCCAAAAGGACGACGACCACGACAAACAAAGGAAACCGGTTAATTCGAACTTTTCATTTGATTATTCTCGTATTCCACATAGTTCGAATTCGCATTTGCTTTCCATTCCTCTTGGTAAACCTCCACATTTTGATGGGGAGGACTACGGATTTTGGAGTCACAAAATGCGTAGTCATTTATTCTCTCTCCATCCAAGCATATGGGAGATTGTAGAGAATGGAATGAAATTTGATAGCTCGGATAGCCCTATGTTTATCAATGAACAAATTCATAAAAATGCACAAGCTACTACTGTTCTCTTAGCATCTTTGTGCAGGGAAGAGTACAATAAGGTGAGCGGCTTGGACAATGCCAAGCAGATATGGGACACCCTCAAGATCTCTCACGAGGGGAACGACATCACCATGCTCACCAAGATGGAGTTGGTGGAGGGCGAGCTTGGACGATTCGCCATGATAAGGGGAGAAGAGCCCACTCAAACTTACAACCGGCTTAAGACCCTTATCAACAAGATAAGGAGCTACGGAAGCACGCGTTGGACGGATCACGACGTCGTCCGCCTAATGCTCAGGTCATTTACCGTTCTTGATCCTCACTTGGTGAACAATATACGTGAAAATCCCAGGTACACCAAGATGTCGCCCGAAGAAGTTCTTGGGAAATTTGTTAGCGGGCGAATGATGATCAAGGAGGCGAGATATGTGGACGACGCCTTGAATGGTCCGATCAACGAGCCGCAACCTCTCGCTCTCAAGGCAACACGAAGCAAGGAGGCGCTACCTAGCAAGGTGGCACAAATTGAGGCGGCCGGACTCAACGATGAAGAGATGGCTCTCATCATCAAGAGATTCAAGACGGCGCTAAATGGTCGCAAGGGGCAGCCAAGCAAGACCAAGACCAAGGGGAAGCGCTCATGCTTCAAATGCGGTAAGCTTGGTCATTTTATCGCTAACTGTCCCGATAATGAAAGTGACCAGGAAAAGGGGAACAAAAGAGAAAAGAAGAAGCAATACAAGAAGGCAAAGGGCGAGGCGCATCTAGGAAAGGAGTGGGACTCGGATTGCTCCTCCTCCGACTCCGACAACGAAGGACTCGCCGCCACTGCCTTCAACAAATCGGCTCTCTTCCCCAACGAGCGTCTCACATGTCTTATGGCAAGGGAGAAGAAGGTGAGTACTCAAGACTCCACTTATGCTTCTTCTAGTGATAGTGAGTCTAGTGATGATGACATAGATTATTCATGCTTGTTCAAGGGCTTAGATAGATCTAAGATAGATAAAATCAATGAATTGATTGATGCATTGAATGAAAAGGATAGGCTTTTAGAAAAGCAGCAGGATTTATTGTATGATGAACATGATAAATTTGTAGAGGCACAAAAATCATATGCTTTAGAAGTAAAAAGAAATGAAATGCTTTCTTATGAACTATCTACTTGTCATGAAACCATTTCTACTTTACAAGGTTTTAACAATGATTTAAATGCTAAGTTAGAAGTAGCAAATAAATCTAATTCTTGTGTAGAACATGTTAAGATTTGCACTAGGTGTAAGGATTTCGATGTTGATGCCTGTAGTGAACATCTAGTTTTAATTTCCAAATTAAATAAGGAAGTGGCTAGTCTTAATGCCCAACTTAAGACTAGCAAGAATGAAGTTGATAAAATAAAATTTGCAAGGGATGCCTATACGGTTGGTAGACACCCCTCAATTAAGGATGGTCTTGGCTTCAAGAGAGAGGCCAAGAACTTAACAAGCCATAAGGCTCCCATCTTCGTCAAGGAGAAAGGGAAGGCCCCTATGGCTAGTAATGCTAAAAAGAACCATGCTTTTATGTATTATGATAGAAGAAATGCTAGAAATGCTTATAATGATTTTGATTCACATGTTTATGATTCTCATGCCATGTTTGCCTCTAGTTCTTCTTATAAGCATGATAGGGATATGCCTAGGAGAAATATTGCTCATGTGCCTAGAAAGAATGTTATTCATGCTCCTAGGAAAGCAGTGAATGAACCTTCTATAATTTATTGTGCTTTAAACACTTCCTTTGCTATCTGTAGAAAGGATAGGAAAATAGTTGCTAGGAAGTTAGGGGCAAAATACAAGGGAGACAGGACTCGCATTTGGGTCCCTAAGGACATTTGTGCTAACCTTGCAGGACCCAACATGAGTTGGGTACCTAAGACCCAAGCCTAAATTTGCCTTGCAGGTTTATGCATCCGGGGGTTCAAGCTGGATTATTGACAGCGGATGCACAAACCATATGACGGGGGAGAAGAAGATGTTCACCTCCTACGTCAAAAATAAGGATTCCCAAGATTCAATTATATTCGGTGATGGGAATCAAGGCAAGGTAAAAGGGCTAGGTAAAATTGCAATTTCAAATGAGCATTCTATATCAAATGTATTCTTAGTGGAGAGTCTTGGATATAATTTGCTATCTGTCAGTCAATTATGTCAAATGGGATATAATTGTTTATTTACAAATGTAGATGTGTCTGTCGTTAGAAGATGTGATGGTTCACTAGCTTTTAAGGGTGTACTAGACGGCAAACTTTATTTAGTTGATTTTGCAAAAGAAGAGGCCGGTCTAGATGCATGCTTAATGGCTAAGACTTGCATGGGCTGGCTATGGCATCGCCGCTTAGCACATGTGGGGATGAAGAACCTCCACAAGCTTCTAAAGGGAGGACATGTGATAGGTCTAACAAATGTACATTTCGAAAAAGATAGACCTTGTGCAGCTTGTCAGGCAGGTAAACAAGTGGGAGGAGCGCATCACAGCAAGAATGTGATGACCACGTCAAGACCCCTGGAGCTACTGCATATGGACCTCTTCGGACCCGTCGCCTATCTAAGCATAGGGGGAAGTAAGTATGGTTTAGTTATTGTTGATGATTTTTCCCGCTTCACTTGGGTGTTCTTTTTGCAGGATAAGTCTGAAACCCAAGGGACCCTCAAACGCTTCCTCAGGAGAGCTCAAAATGAGTTTGAGCTCAAAGTGAAAAAGATAAGAAGCGACAACGGGTCCGAGTTCAAGAACTCTCAAGTGGAGGAGTTCCTTGAAGAGGAAGGGATCAAGCACGAGTTCTCCGCTCCCTACACACCACAGCAAAATGGTGTGGTAGAGAGGAAGAACAGGACGCTCATTGACATGGCGAGGACGATGCTAGGAGAGTTCAAGACCCCCGAGTGCTTTTGGACGGAAGCCGTGAACACTGCTTGCCACGCCATCAACAGGGTCTACCTTCATCGCCTCCTCAAGAAGACGTCGTATGAGCTTCTAACCGGTAACAAACCCAATGTATCGTACTTTCGTGTATTTGGGAGTAAATGCTACATTCTAGTGAAGAAGGGTAGAAATTCTAAGTTTGCTCCCAAAGCTGTAGAAGGGTTTTTGTTAGGTTATGACTCAAATACAAAGGCGTATAGAGTCTTCAACAAATCATCGGGTTTGGTTGAAGTCTCTAGCGACGTTGTATTTGATGAGACTAATGGCTCTCCAAGAGAGCAAGTTGTTGATTGTGATGATGTAGATGAAGAAGATGTTCCGACGGCCGCTATACGAACCATGGCGATTGGAGAAGTGCGGCCACAGGAACAAGATGAGCAAGATCAACCCTCTTCCTCAATTATGGTGCATCCCCCGACTCAAGACGATGAACAGGTTCATCATAAGGAGGCGTGTGATCAAGGGGGAGCACAAGATGATCAAGTGATAGAGGAAGAAGCGCAACCGGCACCTCCAACTCAAGTTCGAGCGATGATTCAAAGGGATCATCCCGTCGACCAAATTCTGGGTGACATCAGCAAGGGAGTAACTACTCGATCTCGATTAGTTAATTTTTGTGAGCATTACTCCTTTGTCTCTTCTATTGAGCCTTTCAGGGTAGAAGAGGCCTTGCTAGATCCGGACTGGGTGTTGGCCATGCAAGAGGAGTTAAACAACTTCAAGCGCAATGAAGTTTGGACACTGGTGCCTCGTCCGAAGCAAAATGTTGTGGGAACCAAGTGGGTGTTCCGCAACAAACAGGACGAGCACGGGGTGGTGACGAGGAACAAGGCTCGACTTGTGGCAAAAGGTTATGCCCAAGTCGCAGGTTTGGATTTCGAGGAGACTTTTGCTCCTGTGGCTAGGCTAGAATCAATTCGTATCTTGCTAGCATATGCCGCTCACCATTCTTTCAGGTTGTTTCAAATGGATGTGAAGAGCGCCTTCCTCAACGGGCCAATCAAGGAGGAGGTGTACGTGGAGCAACCCCCTGGCTTCGAGGATGAACGGTACCCCGACCATGTGTGTAAGCTCTCTAAGGCGCTCTATGGACTTAAGCAAGCCCCAAGAGCATGGTATGAATGCCTTAGAGATTTCTTAATTGCTAATGCTTTCAAGGTTGGGAAAGCCGATCCAACTCTTTTTACTAAGACTTGTAATGGTGATTTGTTTGTGTGCCAAATTTATGTCGATGACATAATATTTGGTTCTACTAACCAAAAGTCTTGTGAAGAGTTTAGCAGGGTGATGACGCAGAAATTCGAGATGTCGATGATGGGCGAGTTGAACTACTTCCTTGGGTTCCAAGTGAAGCAACTCAAGGACGGCACCTTCATCTCCCAAACGAAGTACACGCAAGATCTGCTAAAGCGGTTTGGGATGAAGGACGCCAAGCCCGCAAAGACTCCGATGGGGACCGACGGACACACCGACCTCAACAAAGGAGGTAAGTCCGTTGATCAAAAAGCATACCGGTCAATGATAGGTTCTTTGCTTTACTTATGTGCTAGTAGACCGGATATTATGCTTAGCGTATGCATGTGTGCTAGATTTCAATCCGATCCTAAGGAGTGTCACTTAGTGGCGGTAAAGCGAATTCTTAGATATTTGGTTGCTACGCCTTGCTTCGGGCTCTGGTATCCAAAGGGGTCTACCTTTGACTTAGTTGGATACTCAGACTCCGACTATGCTGGATGTAAGGTCGATAGGAAGAGTACATCGGGGACGTGCCAATTCTTAGGAAGGTCCCTGGTGTCATGGAACTCTAAGAAACAAACATCCGTTGCCCTATCCACCGCTGAGGCCGAGTATGTTGCCGCAGGACAGTGTTGCGCGCAACTACTTTGGATGAGGCAAACCCTCCGGGACTTTGGCTACAATCTGAGCAAAGTCCCACTCCTATGTGACAATGAGAGTGCTATCCGCATGGCGGAGAATCCTGTTGAGCACAGCCGCACAAAGCACATAGACATCCGGCATCACTTTTTGAGAGACCACCAGCAAAAGGGAGATATCGAAGTGTTTCATGTTAGCACCGAGAACCAGCTAGCCGATATCTTTACCAAGCCTCTAGATGAGAAGACCTTTTGCAGGCTGCGTAGTGAGCTAAATGTCTTAGATTCGCGGAACTTGGATTGAATTATAGCATACATGTGTTTATGCATTTGATCAGGTTCATTCTGCATTTTGTTGCTTATTGTGGTGCTCAAGTTGTACCAACACTCCCTGGACCTCACAAGTCCGTTGCAAAGTGATGCACATGTTTAGGGGGAGATATGTTACAACTTGACTCTTTGAGACTAACCATTTGCTTGAGTTTGCTTGATTTAGTCTCGAAGGAGGATTGAAAGGGAAAAGGTGGACTTGGACCATGAGAGACTTCCACTGCACTCCGATGAGAGGGTAACTAATTCCAAGTTCATCTCATGAAATCTTATTGCCATTTGCTCTTAATTGAAGACTTTGGTGAGGCAATGGGGTTAAAAGGCCAAGATTGATCCCGTTTTGGTGCTTGATGCCAAAGGGGGAGAAAATAAAGGCCAAAGCGATAAATGGATCAGCTACCACTTGAGAGATTTTGAAAATAGTAGAATAGAGTTTTTGTTTTGTCAAAAGCTTTTATTGTCTCTATTTTCAAAAGTTGGCTTCTTGTGGGAAGAAGTGTTGATTATGGGAAAAAGGGGGAGTTTTTGAAATCCGTGGTCAAATTCTTTTGAAATGACTCTCTTTATGCTTCAATATGTGTGTTTGACTTATAGATAGAGATTTGAGTTTGATTTGCAAAAACAAACCAAGTGGTGGCAAAGGATGATCCATATATGCCAAAATTGAATCAAAACCAATTTGAGTTTTTATTTGAAGTGATTTTGCACTTGTTCCACTTGCTTTATGTTGTGTTGGCATAAATCACCAAAAAGGGGGAGATTGAAAGGGAAATGTGCCCTTGGGCCATTTCTAAGTATTTTGGTGATTGAGTGCAAACACAAGGGCCTAAATGTGAATTTATGTACATGGATGAACAAGGTGAAAATCATGAAGTAAAGGTATGTTTCTAAGCCTTAGTACATTGGTTTTAAGTACTAATATATTTGTCTAAGTGTTAGAAACAGAAAGAAGAAGAATAGAGAAAAGGAGAAGGGACTTGGCTGTGTGCTGCCAAGACCCAGCTCGGTCTGGAGCACCGGACTGTCCGGTGTGCACCGGACAGTGTCCGGTGCGCCAGGCTGGCGCGACTCGAAGAGGCCGCTCTCGGGTTTTTCTCCGGCGACTTCGGCTAAAATTCACCGGACTGTCCGGTGTGCACCGGACTGTCCGGTGAGCCAACGGTCGGCCAGGGCCAACGGTCGGCCGCGCAATCCGCGCGGGACACGTGGCCGAGCCAACGGTCGGAAGACGGCACCGGACTGTCCGGTGTGCACCGGACATGTCCGGTGCGCCAACAGAGCCAGATCTGCCAACGGTCTGCAACGGTCGTCTTCGCCGTTTAAGGAAACAAATCGGGCACCGGACAGTGTCCGGTGTGCACCGGACTGTCCGGTGCCCCCGACGACAGAAGGCAAAGATGGCCTTCCGGATTTGCTCTCAACGGCTCCTAGCTGCCTTGAGGCTATAAAAGGAGCACCTAGGCGCATGGAGGAGATACACAAGCAACCTTTGAGCATTCTTGATCATCCACACTAAGTCTCTGCGCATTCGTTTGTGTCTCTAAGTGATTCGAGCTCTGTTCTAAGTGAGAACTCTGAGATAGTCTTGTGAGCTCGATTCTTGGCCGTGTGTGTGCGCTTTTGCTGTGGATTTGTGTGTGTTGCTTCCCTCCCTTACTCTGTGTTTCATTTGTGATCATATACTTGTAAGGGCAAGAGACTCCAATTTGTGGAGATTCCTTGCAAACGGGATAGTGAAAGGAAAACAAAACACCGTGGTATTCAAGTGGGTCTTTGGACCGCTTGAGAGGGGTTGATTGCAACCCTCGTCCGTTGGGACGCCACAACGTGGAGTAGGCAAGCGTTGGTCTTGGCCGAACCACGGGATAAACCACTGTGTCACTCTGTGCTTGATTCTCTTGTTGTACTGTGTTTTGTTGAGATTGTTGAGACTTCACCTTAGCCACTTGGCAATAATCGTGCTAACACTTAACAAGTTTTTGTGGCTTAAGTTTGAAGTTTTTACAGGATCACCTATTCACCCCCCCCTCTAGGTGCTCTCACTCGGGCTAAGCCCCGGAAGACGGCGAACTCCGCTCCGCCCGACCCAGGGCTCGGACTCGGGCTAAGTCCCAGAAGACGGCGAACTCCGCTCCGCCCGACCCAGGGCTCGGACTTGGGCTCAGCCCCAGAAGACGACGAACTCCGCTTCGCCCGACCCCCGGGGCTCGGACTCCGCCCTGGCCTCAGCCGTCGGTCTCCGCCTCGCCCGACCCAGGGGCTCGGACTCAACCTCGGCCACGGAAGACAGACTCGACCTCGGCTTCGGAGGAGCTTACACATCACCCAACCTAGGGCGCAAACCAGCCACGTCAACAGGAGGCGCCATCATCACCCTACCCCGAGCTGACTCGGACCACGGGAACAAGACCGGCATCCCATCTGGCTCGCTCCGCCAGATAGGCACTAATGGCGCCCCGCATACTCTGTGACGACGGCGGCTCTCAGCCCCCTTACGGAAGCAAGAGGACGTCAGCAAGGACTCAACAGCTCCGACAGTTGTCCCTCCGCCAGGCTCCGGCACTCCTCCGACGGCCACGACATCACACCAGCTGGGTGCCAAAATCTCTCCGGCTGCCACAACGGCATGTACTTAGGGCGCTAGCTCTCCTCCGCTAGACACGTAGCACTTTGCTACACCCCCCCATTGTACACCTGGATCCTCTCCTTATGCCTATAAAAGGAAGGACCAGGGCCCTCTTAGAGACGGTTGGCCGCGCGGGGACGAGGACGAGACAGGCGCTCGCTTGAAGCCGCTCGCTCCCTCTCCCGCATGGACGCTTGTAACCCCCTACTGCAAGCGCACCCGACCTGAGCGCGGGACGAACACGAAGGCCGCAGGATTTCCACCTCTCTCACGCCTGTCTCCGGCCACCTCACTTCCCCCCTTCGCGCTCGGCCTCGCGTCGACCCATCTGGGCTGGGGCACGCGGCGACATTCACTCGTCGGCTTAGGGCCCCCCGGTCTCGAAACGCCGACAGTTACAATCGGTAAAGCCTTTGTCGAATGTAAAATAACCTTTACTAAGTGTTTTAGACACTCGGCAAAGAACGCGATTTCGGTAGTGGGTGTTCAACGACGCGCAAGCAGAAAAGAGGTTGAGAGGAGAAAGGGAGTGCATATTTTTGCGCAGCAATTGCTCTATTTTGCGCGTACGTGCGGGGTGTTTACGGTGATGTTATGGAGAGCTGTTGGATACTTTTTTTCCTTCTTTTTTTTCCTCTAGCAAAATAGTAGGTTTCAAAATAGACTTTTTGGTTACTGCTGGAGTTGCTCTAATCTAATCAACAACCGATGAGGAACGTGCCTGCTGTCTGCGAGCAGGCACGTAGTTTGCAAGCAAAGAAATTACAGCAGCAGGAGTTATTTTTTCCATATGATAGGAGGGGAAGCTGAGAGATTAGCCACCACCACCAATTTATATATTTTTTTCCCTGGGTGTTCAGCCGCCATCGCTTGAGAGTGCAAGCTGTGTTCTTCTGATCGAGACGTGCGCGTGCTGCTTGCCACTTTGATACGACGAGAATCGATGCGAACGTACGTATTTTGACTAACATTTCGGTCTAAAATAAGCCGCGCCAAGTGGTCTCGCGATGCACGCTAGCTGCCGGACTCAGGTTTACGGTTTCATATTTCTCCGTCAATATAATAGCTGCTCTGCTCCGATAGTAGGTTGTAGACCTGACCCAGCAGTTTTCGAGACATCAATCAGTTACCCTAGAGATTTTTATTTAAAATAAAACAATTACTCTACGGTTAGAGATGCCATTATTGGACAGTTGGCATAGCACATAAATTTGGCATGACAAAAAACCAAATACTATAATATAATGCCGCTAGCTGTCGTCGTCGAAACAAGAAGAGCAACTGCATATATAGTTATATACTCTCAAAACCAGAGTTTGAGATGGTCTTTGCCGTGCTCAGTGGACTCTGTGACCACCAATCTATTCAATACCGCGCGCGGAGGCGGAGCACAGCACTGTACGTCTGGTCTGGTCTGATCGAGTTTGAGAAATAATAATCCCGGCTAGCTGCGTTATCAGGCTGGACTACATACACCAGTTCAGTAGTTCAATACGTGATAGATGGCACCAAAGCAACAAGGCAGCCTTCAACTTCAAGACCACTGCTGCCTCGGCCGGCGGTGTCCAAGCTCCTCCGCAGTGTGCACGCATGTCACGATCGGATCGTAACTGTAACGACGACGACGATTCCGTCTTCCCTTATCTTCGGTTCTGACGTTGGCCTATGGTGGCGTGCGCGCAGCCTTAGCTGACCTTGCTTTCCGCGCAACAACGCCGTCCATCGATCTCGGTTAACCAAGCAAAACGCTCCTTGGATTCACTTGCTCAACTTGGCCGAGAGATCACGGCCGGCCGGTCGTCGCTGTCGCTGTCGCTGTCGGAGAAGAAGCCACCCGAGCTGTGCGCGCGAGTGCAGTATTATTATCATTATTTCCTTATACTACTACATTCGCTTGGGTCGCTGGGACTTTAGGAGCTAGCGACCGGACGGACGGATGGATGGACGATGCTCTCTATAGTACTGAACAGGCAGCACAGCACAGCGACGAGAAATCACTGCGCACTGTGCACACAGGTCGTCATCAGGAGTAGAGAGAGTAGCTACCGCATCTCCTAGAGACACTGCAGAAGCTTCCACCGCTTACGGACGGTTCACCGCATTGACTTTAGCCGACGCGCACGACAAAACGGCCAGGTTTATTAGTTTCCCGTCACTTCCCAGCGAAAGCGACGCCGGGCCGGGAGTTGAGGAACCCGAGGGACGACGGGCGCGCGGCGTGGCGGCGGCGAAGACGACTTCTTACAAAGCACGCCGGCGCGCCGGCTGCCGGTCTACCACTACTATATACTCCCTGCCCTGGCGGTCCGCGCGCGTCTCGAGCTGCATGGACGGAGGAGGGCTCACGGGTCGTTGGAAGGAGACGGGGAGCGAAAACAAGGCGAGAGAGAGGATCTGTTTGGTTCAGCTTTTTTCTGACCAGCTTTTCTGAAAATCTGGCTGCGGGGAGAATCTGGCTGTGAGGAGAATCTGAGTATCATTACGATTACGTGTGGAGTAAGATAAAGTTATTCATAGGGCTCAGGATCTAGAAAGTGACGGATTCCTACTATTACAACGACTCAACCGATTATGTGTTTATATTGATTTTGGATGGTTTTAGCCCCAACGAATTTTATATAAGCAGGCTAAAAAGCTGAGCGTTTGGCAGTCCGCAACAGCTTTTGGTGGCTAGAAGCTTCCAGAAGCCGAAACAAACAGCACCAGAGAGCGAGCGTGGTGGACTGACTGACTGCATCTGCATGGACGTATCCCTCCCTGTCACTGCCACTCACTCTCCGTGTCCTCCATTCTACTCCGGACAGCTAGCTGGTCTGAAGTCTGAACGGCCCTCCGTCTCTTGGAGGAACGGAATGGTCTCCATCTCTCTATTTCTCCCCCTGCGTGGCCCCATCTTTCTTTCGTTGGCATTATTGTGCATATATTCCTAGTGTATCAGGAATCCAAAGCTCCGCGTCTCAAACAAGACAAAAAAAACGGGGGAAATTGAGAGCTACTAGTATACTGTGACGACAGGTGGGTGTGTGAGTGAGGCCAGAAGGTTGGAGCGCCGGCGCAGTGCCGAACGACTCCCGCGGTAGAGCGTGCCAGAAGGTTGGAGCGCCGGCGCGCCACAAACTCCCAACCAACTGTTCCGGCCAACCACTGTTGCCTGGGTGCTGCTCCTGCTTGGTGGTGGCAATGCCATTGTTGCCTTCCCCAGAGATTAATGCTTTGTTGACTGACTGATTCTTACCAACCTTTGCCTCTTTTCTTTTAGGGCTAATTTGGGAATACCATTTTTTTCCAAAAGGATTCCAATTTTATCAATATAAAGTGAATTAATCTCTTTTGGGAAAATAAAAATTCCTAAAGAAAATGGGGTTCTCAAACTAACCTTTAATATTAAAAAAACAGAGGCCTTCCTGCCGTAACATATCATCTTCCTTTCCGTTTTGCGTTTTTCAGCATTCGTTTCGAGCTTGTCAGGCTGCTAGATCAGACCAGGAAGACGTCTACAAAAACCGCGAGGATTAGACGAGATCATGCGGGCGTCGTTTCGCCCTTGGCAAAATCGAAGCTTTGTTGCGTCGTTTATGGTCAGGTAACCGAAGGAAACGGAGTGGCAGAGTAGATTAGGCAGGCACGCACGCAACAATGAGTAGAAACACAGCAGAGGAGCACCAGGACAAGGAAGCTCAAAGAGCGTGATCCTTTCTTCGCGATCGCTCGAGAGTTGAGTACCATGCATGGCCAAGCAAAAATTACATATGACGCACCAAGGAGTTAATTGAGCAATAAAGTATATCTCACGCGGACGCGGTACTAGGAAATTCTGCGGCAGGGGGGGGTCGTCACTGCGCCATCCGGGGGGACGTGACGGGGAACAGCGGCAGCAGGCGCGGCGGCGGCTCGGCGCCCCTGGGCGAGGGGTGCAGGAAGAAGCCGGTCCGCGCGATGGCCGCGCGCTCGGCGGCCTCCTCGTCCTCCTCCGCGCCCTGCGACCGGTTGAAGGGGTCGGGCAGCAGCGGCGTGACGGGGCTCCGGAGCGCCAGGGACGGGAAGTCGAGCACGCTGGGCGACAGCGCCTCAGGCGGCGCCGCGGCCGCCGCCATCGCCAGCGGCGCGATCATCTTGAGGTTGCTCTTGCCGATCCGGCGCTCGTACAGCTTGAAGGCCGGCTTCTTGGGCCCGCTGCCGTGGTGGTGGGGGTAGCTCTTGACGGGCTTGTGGGGCGGCGGCGGCGTGTCGGAGCCGGTGAGCCTCTGGACGACCTGCTTGAAGCTGGCGGTGTCGGCCTGCACGAAGGTGGTGGGGAAGGGCGTGGTGTCGATGATGCGCGGCACGGGCCTGGGCGTGGGCGACGGCGGCGCGGGCGCGTGGGGGTGCTGCTGGCGCGGCGACGGGGAGGAGGCGGCGGCGGCGGCGGACGAGGGAGAGGAGGAGGAGGTGGAGGACGACGGGGAGTTGGGGCCCAGCGCCATGGGGAGGAGTTGCTTCGCCGCAGCAACCTCCATTCGCGCGGCCGCTGGGCTGGGGGGCGTTGGTTTCACGGAGATGGGGGAAGACCGGAAGAGCGAGAGGCGGCCGGAGTGTGAATAAAAAGAGGTGGGTGTATAGTTGGCGTGGGTAGGGATGAAAGTAGGATGGGAAAATCCCGTACCGACCGTTATCGTATAACCGATTTTGTTAGTTTTGTCCCGATCGATTTCGAACCCGAGTTAAAAAACGAAAACGGAACGGAAACGGGATATACAAAACGGTAAACGGAAACGGAAACGGTAGAGCTGGTTTCCCGACCGTTTCACCGGGATCCCGTTTTTAATCGGGATGATCCCGTTTTGTTACCGTATTTTCTAATTCGGGATCACTGCAGTATGGCTAGCTCCAACTCCAATCCATAATCAGTGAGGCCCAGCCCATGTAAGAAAAACATGGCGACCCGACCCGTCTCGCCTGCCGCACGGCACCACCGCACGCGGCACGCCCACCGCACCACAGGATCACACGCCGCCACGCGCCCACGCCGGAGTCCGGACGCCGCCAGCCGCACACCACACGCCGGCGACGCGTCTCGCTCTCGCCTGCTCTCTCCCTGTCTCCCAGCCGGCCGGCCGCACCAGGCACCACACGCGGCACGCCGGACGCGGACGCCGCCACCCGCCCATCCGCCATCCCTCCACCGCTCGTCCTCCAGACCTCCACTGCTCGCCCATCCGGCCATCCGCGGTCCGCCCATCCGGCCATCCCATCCGTGGCTCCTTCCAGTTCCAGCCTCCACGCCGGCCAGCCTCTGCAGCCGTCCCTCCACTCCACTGACACGCCGCCGTGCGCCGTCCTCCACTGGTCCACAGCCTCTGCAGCCGTGCGCCGTCCTCCACTGATCCAGTGATCCTCCCTCTGTATGCATCCGCCGTCTAGGCTGGCCGTTGTCTACGTATGCATATGCTTTTCAGTCGGCCATTCTGGTTCACATCATCTCTGTTTGACGAGTGTTGAATGATGTTACCTTTCTGGCCTTACCATGTATGCAAGTTTCTTTGGTTGAGGGCTATAAGATTACTGCCGTACTGGCTGATTACAGATCATAGCATTTTGTTAGGTCGGACTGCAACTGTCAAGTGCGCAGGCATTTTGTTAGGCGCTAGCTGCTAGCTGCCTAGCTCCCAGCCGTGTTAGTTGACAGATTCATGTTCTTCTATATGTATTTATTTATACTCCCTGCATATCAATTCATGTTCTTCTATATGTATTTATTTATCCAAAACTGATTTATTTTTGTGTATTAACAGGATGAAGACGCACTAGAATTTTCTAAGAATAATGAAGATGTAGCAAGTGGCTCCTCTTCATGAGCAATGTGTCTTATGTTTGTTGACAGATGAGCCTTGATTGTAATAGTCTATGCATGCTAAGTGATCCAGATGTGAGCAAGTGATTATGAATATGTGTTTTAAACTTTATATTGTGTCATGTGTGCTAGTAGTAGTAGACTTATATGGCTTCTTATGTTAGCCAAGAGCTCAAGACTTATCACTTATGTGCTACATTAAACTATGTGTGCTCCGGATTTATATGGCTTTTATCTATGTTTAATTAAGACTTGTGTTTACAATTTTTATATTTGTTTTTAAGTTTTGAATATATGTTTTCATGGTATGATTTTATCGAACAAAAATACCGGTTCCCGTCCGATTTCGGCTTTAACCCGACCGGATCGTATCGGTTTTCGATTACCGTATTTATCCCGTTCGTTTTCGTTACCGATATATCCCGTTTTCGTTTTCGTCCCGCAAGTTAAATATGAAAATGAAAACGGTAGAGGCATTTTACCGACCGTTCCCGACCGTTTTCATCCCTAGGCGTGGGCCTGGGTGGATGCTTTATTCACTCACTCTCTCTCTCTCTCTCTTTCTTTCTCTTTTATTTTATTTATATTATAATCCTGCGTCCGATTTTGTTGATTTTTTTCATTTGTTGGTGGCTTTCAGTTCCAGTTTTCTGTCCCGCGACCTTTTCCGTGTATGTACAGGATATATTTTTATAGCTAATAATCTATTTATATAGAGACCGTAGTTGACCAAAGCAAAAGTGACCGCGTGGAGTCAAATTCTTTTGCATGCATGATCTATTATTTTTACTGTCGGAGAATTTTTTCTGCGCCGCCGTAGCGAGCTTTGGTTTGGTAGATCGAGGACTGTGGCGTGCGGAGCAGTAACGCCAGTTCACGGACACTCTCGTCTCGTCACGGGAGAAGGCGATCCTGGCAACGGTCCTATTCATGGCCTGCCTAGGACATCCCCCTTCTTATGCGCGTCTTAAATTCCAGTATTAGTAGTGCGCTAGTGAGGACATACTAGTATTACTGCTCCGTATCCGCAGCGCAAATGCAATTAGTATGCAAGTAGTAGTACTACTCCTACGTACGTAGCTGTAATAGCAACGTTCGTGCTGTGGCAACGGCACGGGGTCCCATGGATCTGTGTGAGACTGTAACTGTAGGACAAGTGAGACACTCTTCTTCTATGAAATTGCAACAAAGTTGGCCGGACCGGCGCCCAAACTGCCCGTGCTCACTCTGGACAGTGACCATCTCCGGTCCACAGGCCACGGCACGGGCCGGTTGCGTGCGGCCCCAAAGGGAGGAGAGAAAGCGGGGGGGAGAGAAGGAAAACGACGCTGCTGCGCTGGCCACCCGTGGCGCGTGTGTGTCTGGTTGAGAGGCACGAGCGGCGTGTGTGGCTGTGGTTGTGGTCGTGTCGACTCCCCGTCCTTTGGTTCGGTTTGGTCAATGCTTGGTTGCCCCTGCCGTGCCGAGTCGCGCACGCGGCTGGGCACATGGCAGCGTGTCGTGGCGCTCTCGGTCGCCACCGGCCGGGTCTTGCACGCTCCAACCGGCCTGGCACGGGAAGGGGGACGGAATCCGCGGCCGGCAGCCGAACCAAGCCGTGCCGTGCGTCTCGTCCTTGTCCTTGTCCTTCCTTCCGCCCGGTGCTGTGGAGACTTGGAGCCGACCGACAGTGCGGGCCGCTGGAACCAACCACTCGCGCCGGTCTGCCGCTCGTGGTCACGATGGCGTGGTCGGTGTCCGATCCGTCCGGGACCGGGAGAGGGTCTCTTCAACCAGCCTCGTATCGCCCACTAATGCTCGCTTTAACTTTTGACCGGCATAAAAACCAAATCGTGCAGGCAAACCTAATCGTTTCGTTCCACTTGGTCATACTAACAGAAAAATTCCTCTTAATTGTCCAACAACCGTTGCCTCAGTCCCCGGCCGTTGCTCACTTCACTCGGACTGTCAGACCAGACAGCGGCTGTGGCTGTGCTATGTCGATTAGATAGATCGGGTGGGTAGCCTACCAGGCCGCCGGGCTTCTGTTAGCTCCACCTGCTTGCTTGGTGGACTGGGCAGTGGGCATCATCAGTAGCGAGCTCCTGCTGTGCCACGTTGCGTTGCCTTGCCACCCGTCGAGATCATATATGTACGTTATGCCAATTGTCACGCTCGCAGGACGCACCCATGCATGGGATCTGTTGGCTTCCTTCTCATGCATGCTCGGGCTGGAGCTGGACCATGCAGATGCAGCCATGGAGAAGGACCAGACGATGTGCGATTCCAGCCTTCGGCGACGGACGGGGCCGGGCTCGTCTCCGAGCTGCGGCCCTGATCTCGCTCGCCCGACACGGATGACGGACCGTGTGACTTCACTGCTCTCTCGTGTCCCGTCCCATCGGCCAACGGCCATCGCATCCTTGAAGAAAAACATCCGGACATTATTACATGCGCTGGTTCGCGTGAGCTAGGGCTGCCCGCGACCGGCGTTTTTAAAGACGTGCGCAGCGCGATTCCGGTGTCGAGGAAGACGTACAGTAGTACGGGTTCTTGTCTTCTTTCCATCCTAATGCAGTCCTGTCCTGTAGCCAGAATTCAAACATTGCAGTCCTACAGAGTTGGTGCCGCGCAGCCGTGTAAAGCAAGCTCGACAGTCCAAACGCTCCTCGTTCACCAAAGACGAGTCATGCATGAGAGACGACGTCGTAGCTAACATAGCTTACACTGCAAGAGAAAAACCGACTCCAACAAGGGCCAAGTGGAGAGCACGACAGGGAAAGGGTAACATACTGCACTGCCCAAGAACACGTATGGAGTGAGTACACGTCAAGTAGGGGCAGGAGGAGCTCAGGGACACTGACGTTACCGAAAATGCGTTTGCATGAAAAGCAGGTACAGACCCATGGCCGCACACTGAAATTACAAAGTCCTCTGTTCGCATCACGCAAGGGGTTTGGTACAACATTCCATCTTACCAGAAAATTCAACATCGATGAAAACAACACACATCTTCTGCAGTACACTGCTGTCGTTACGGAGCCGTACGCTTTTGCAATGCCAGGAGTCGCTGCAAACAAATCTGAAGGATAACTAATTCCTATAGAGCGCCCCAGAAATCAGAGGAAGCTCTCAGTTGCCTAAGAACGGAAAGCAATGGCCCCACAAAAAAAAACTGAATGATGCGCTTGCTAGTTGACTGGCACGAACTAATGAGAGCTAGCTGACTTGTAAAGTTGTAATGGTATATCTATGTTTTTTGGCTGCCGACATAGAGCCATACAAAGCCAAAGTTTCAAGGTCCATAGCACCGGCAGCGAAATCACGACCCGACCTGGAAATTTCAGGAGCAGTCCAAATTCTGGCTCATATCTTTGTCTACAAACTTCATCGTCCCATTTTTTTCTTCCTCAACTCCTGCTGTATTGCCTTTTGCCTTGCCTTCTCTGCAAGATCAGGCCCCGGATTCTGATCCTCAGCAGAATCAACTTTTGACCCTCCCACATCACTTCCAGGGGTTCTTGATCCAACTTTTGAAGACACTGCTTCTTTAGAGATGGTAGTACCCCCATTTAGGCATACATTAGATTCTTCCACCACAGTCCCCTCAGGTTCTTTAGGTTCCATACTAGCTGTCACTTGACTATTAGTATTTTGGGGGCTATGCTTATCTAGACTGATGCCTTTCCTGGAAGAAGCTACCCTTGCGGAATGACGCCTAGTTTCAAACCATTTGTTAACCTGTCACCGTAATGCACAGAGAAGGTCAAATCCAATGCCAATATAACCATGCAGTTAGAAAATTATAGGAATATACCTGACGAAATGTTAACCCTAGTTCTTCTGCCAGACTTTCTTTAACAGAACGACTAGGGTATGGTTGTGTCTTAAAATGTTCATGTAGCTTCTGCAAGCAAAAGAATGGGCATCAACTTATTCGGTCAACTAAAGCAGTCTAAAATGGTTAATTCTGCGACTAATTGTAGTGAATAATAAATGATACCTGATTAATTACTGGGCCAAAATGTCCTTTCCTGGCTGTGCTGTTGCTGCCATTAGAAGTAAGGTCTCCAGGTTTCTCATCTACTGAACCATGAATAGAATGCAAGCTTTTTTTAGTGCTTTGTGTAGTCAGTTCATCATTATGGTGCACAACTCTGGAGCCTTTTCCCGCAGGAGAATTGGCTTCACCCTCTTCATTGCTTTTTATTATTGGCGTGTTCTTCCCAGACCATTCTTCATCATCACTAGAATCAGATGATGCTTCACCATATGCCTCCTTTTGAGTCCAGCAAGATTAGGAATATGTCATGACGTCATGGTCGAAAAAAAAGAACTTCTCATATGCAAGTATGCACCGAAGAGCATAGAGCAAACAATTCATAACCTCATGCAATATTGACATAGTTGTTAGACTGTCATATATGATGTGTGTGTGTGTGTGTGTAGTATGAGAACGTGTTAGGTATTTTGACTGACCCTTGTATATGTTAGACTGTCATATATGGTGTGTGTGTGTGTGGGTGTGGCCGTATGGGTACGTGCAAGGTATAGTAGGTCGGCCCTTGTACATGATTAGAGAGGTGCAAGGTATAGTAGGTCAGCCCTTGTACATGATTAGAGAGATACGTGGAGATATAGTTTGGTTCTGTTTCCATAAGCCACAATATCTCTATGTATATAGATCTCTCCAATCAATCAATCCATTGTTTTGTGCTGTCTCTATTGATTTTATAGTATCACTTGCCTAAGTTTAGCCTTCAGCTTCTTGCCATCGCCGCTCCCTACGTGTGCATCACACATCGCACCAGCTGCTATGGCAAGGGGCCCTCCTACGCCGCCTCCTGGTGCTGCTGCTTCTAGCGCAAAAGCCGGTGTCGGCACGGTCACCGCCAATCTATACACCACCACTGCTCTCCAATAGGCCAATGCTACTCGCTTGCTAAGGAGGAACGCAAGTGCACGGCCCAAGCCACCCATGACGCCACCCTCGCCTAGGTTGAGCGCAACACTGTGGATGCTCACATCCACGCTGCCTCGACCACGCTGCTTGCGCACATGCTACGACTGAGCCGCCTCTAGACGACGGACCTCGAGGATGACGCCTCCGCCGCTGATGCGCCACACATCTGTGGCGCCCTTCATCATGTGGCTGCTGCACTGAATCTCCACGTCTAGGATGTTACTGTGCAGAACATTTGTGCGCTCATGCCTCTCGTCCTCAAACTTCTACGCCCCACTGGCGCAAGGTGTTCCTCCTCGCCGTCGACCGGTACTCCCTTGAGGGCCATGTCCTCTTCGACGTTTCTGCCCCCAACTGGGTCCACCAGGATCGCGTCGTGCGAACGTGGATCATCAACACCATCTTCGACAAGCTCCTGAGGACGTCGTTGAGCGTGGCGCCCCTGCCCGTGCCACCTAGCTTGGCCTCGACTTGTAGTTCCTCGACAACTACGAAACTTATGCCTCTTCATCAATGTCGCCTTCCATAGTTTAAAACAATCCATGGATTGTGACATGAATTTAATTCCAATAAGGTGTAGCACATATATACGCCATCAACCTTAGAGTAGGTCTAAAATTTAAGATATTTGTTTGGTTCTTATTGATTCGGTGACTTTAACTAAAGAAAATCTAGAAAAACAAAATTTAAAGGGTCATGAAAAATGTTGTTTTTTATAGCAATGAAACCATCATCTCCCGACAAAAGATAGAATACACTTCACAAATAAAAAAACAAGGGAGCGTGTGGCGCGCGTATGCACTAGTGTGAAATATAGAATTTTTCCTCAGAGAAAATTGTGAAGTAATAAATGTAAAAAAAGCAAGAGCTGGGGAGTGAGAGAGAGGAAAGGGAGAGGTGGTTTTGGGACTTTTGGCTGGCTAGCTGCTGCTGGTGTGTGTAGCTAGTGTGCTTGTACTGATGATGGAAGCAGGCACTTGTGAGTTGTGAGCAATAGATGGACTTGTGTGGTGCTTGCTTGCACCATCCGACAAAAATGATCAGCTGGCGGTGGCGCTCTCGATCGGGTCCAGTCCTTTCACCCTGTCGTGCTCCTCGATCGACCTATCCAATAAAATGATCAGGGAGCAAACGTCGGCAAATATAAAGAGGTCGGCGCCAATTGTCATGGCGCCGACCCTATGCCACACACACGCCAGCTCAGCGTCTCTGGAACAGAGATCTCGACGCCATTTATATTAACGCCGAGACGTGTAATCTCGGTGCCAATAATAATGGCGTCGAGATAAGGGTCAAATTTCTGAATTTAAACTAGAAAGGGCATATTTGTGAAAAACTTTCATAAAAAGACTAAAAAGCAAAAAAGCCGAACTCTGATGCAAACAACCATATGAACTCTAACACCGTTATACACACCCCTCGTCTCCATCCTCTCCCTCTAATATTGTTGCCGATAATGGGAACCTGCCCTCTATTACTTCCACTGGCACTACCACTCTACCACATCAACTTCATCTCAATAAAATCCTCAATTCTCCCGGTCTTATTAAAAATTGTATTTCTGTTCACCAATTTACATCGGATAAAAAATACTTTGTGGAGTTTGACCCTCTTGGCTGCTCTATGATCTTCAGTCTCAATCAAGGTTCAAGAAAGCGCGATTAGGCGTGCGATTAGGCGCGGTTAAGCGCTGAGCAGAGGGTCAACGCATCGCTTACCTACTAAGCGGGCAATTAAGCGCTGGCCCTGCTTAATCGTGCCCATCCGGCATGTTTAAGGGAGAAGAGGAGGGAGAGGAAGAGGAGGAACACCTCCGACGTCAATCCAGCAGGCAGCAAATCGACGGATCGACGAGAGAGAAGAGGAGAGACTTCAAGAGAGAGGTAGAGAGAGAGAGCGGACGGAGCGACGATGGCTGCAGGCAGCAGATTGGTGTGAGAGAGAGGCGGAGCGGCTTCGCGATAGAGAGGTGAAGATCGCACGAGGGAGGAGAGGCTTCGGGAGAGGGAGCCGGAGAGCGTACATCACGGGGAGGAGAGGCTTCGGGAGAGGGAGCCGGAGAGCACAGGGCGGTGGCACGGGGCGTGGAAGGAGGCAGCAGAGTACTAGGTCATCACGGGAGAGGGTTTTTGGGTTGAGCCTCCTGGCAGGTGGGCTTAGTGGGCTGCAGACTCATGAAGAGAGGAGGAGGGGTTAAGGGCTGCTGCAGGGTGGCCCAATATCATGTCTTTTTTTCTCTTTTTAACAAAAACGCTTAAGCACGCTTAATCGCGCTTAAGCTTTTTCACCACCCTAGCGCGCGCTCAGCGCTTCCTTGAACCTTGGTCTCAATGAGAGATCGTCCGATGTGACAGCTCAAGTCACCTCTACATGTTGCACCTTTCGGCGTCCGCTCTCCTTGCATCCACCAACACTTCCCTTTAGCACCGGTGTCTTGGTCATCCTAGCCACGACATTGTGTCCAAACTAACACAATTGTCTGCTATTCCTTGTAATAAGCGTGTTGATCACATTTTGTGTCACACTTGTCAGTTGGGTCGCCATACATGTGTTCCCTTTTATGCATCCTTGTCACATACAACTCGCATTTTTCAGCTTATATATTGTGAGCTATGGACGTCACCAAGTGTCAACGTCTCTAGCTATTAAGTACTATCTGGCCATCCTTGATTTTTTGCATTAACTTTGGACATTCCACCTGTGACTGAAATCTCACACATTTTCCACCCTTGCCTCTGCTGCCACACAGTTCGACGTTTCCATTTAGGGCATCAAGTGCAATAATGGTCACAGATTCGACAAACACATCACCCACACTATCTTCCACTCCCACAACATTCAACTTCGTATGTCTTGCCCCTAAACTTTGCCTCAAAACAGTAAAGCCGAACACATGCTTCTCACCATCAATAATGTCGTTCACTCCTTGTTGATTCAGGATAGTGTCCTTCTCGCATATTGGGTCGAGGCGCTTAGCACTGTTACGCTCCTCAATATTCTACCGACTAAGACACTTAACTTCACATCCCATCGTGCTATCTTCGGATCCCCACCCTCATATATACTCATCACTATGTTTTCGACCGACGATGCTATCCCAACATTTCCGCCACCGCTCCTCCCTGTATGTTTTCCCCGATTACTCCACTAATCATAAGGGTTATTGTTGCCTTGATCGGTCTTCCAACCAGATCATTATTTCTAGGCACATTGTATGAGTATGTGCTAGGTATAGCAAGACAACCCTTGCATATGTTAAACTGATATATATGGTGTGTGTGTGTATGGTAATGTTACGTGCCAGGAAGATTTTAAATATGCATTTTAAATATGCACAGAACTGACTGGATGAGAAACAAACGCACTATAGGCAGTGTTCAAGACTAAAACATCAAAAAAGGAAGATTTTAAATATGCACAGATGTAGGTTGAGGGCATACATCATACAACTTTTTGTAGTCCAACCGTTCAGCTTGCCGTCTCCTTGAATCTGGTAAAACCACACCCTGGTCTATTTCAGTCTCCATAGGGTCGTCAGCAGAACTTGTTGTTTTAGCTTGAGCAGTAATCTTTTCCATATCACCCACCTTGGCATCGGGTAATAGAGGTGATGAAACTTCATCATGTCCAGATTTTGAAATCTCCTTACAAAAATCATCTGAGTCAGATGTGAAGTCAGATTCATCAGAACTTGACTTCTTTTCGACATCTTTATCTGAATCAGGACCTGCTGGATCATAGTCATCATCCTCTGAATCTTCAGAAGGTAATCTGAGGTCATCAACCTTCTTGTCTATCAAAGGTTCCGAATCATCAGAACATGTCAAAAAGTCTGAGTCATCAGAGTCTGATCCTCCATCCTCATCCTCTTCAGACGATTCTTCATCCTTACCAACCACATGCTCTTCAGGCATATTGGGGTCAAAGTCATTGTCGTCTGAGTCATCTGATGGAAGATCAAATGCGTCATCTTGTTTAGAGTCATTTGCCATAGCAGCTGCATCTGGAAAAACTTTCTGCAAAAATAAATGTACTACGAGTTGAAATGTAATTCAATTTGTAAAATGTTACTGTTCTTATAAGGGAATTTTTACCTCCCAAGAGTCCTCAATGGAGATGTTACTCCCATGGAGTTCATTTATTAGATCTATACAATCTATCTTGCAATCACATGCTGGGCAGAGCCATCCTTCATCTCCCATGGGGACTACAAATGAATGGTGCTCATGAATGAATGCCAAAGCAAGAATTACTGATACTATGAAAGAGGAAAATGAATATTACTATCTTCAGTACGCAGGGGAGGATTTAAACAGTTCTGGTGGAACCCTCTGTCACAAGCTCCATCGCAGAGAATGATATCATTACCCAATGTAGCGTCATTCGAACCACAAGTGGAACAAAAGATCTGTGATACATGAAGTTTTTTACAGATTAAAATGCTGAGCATAACAGAACATAGTTACTAGATAATACAGATACATTGATGGAATCAAAATTACATGCTGACTTACATCTTCGCAAGATATTTCTCCTTCAGAATCAAATAAAGTTTCGTCAATTTTCCCCTTGGAGAGAAGAGAATCAATATTCCGGAAGACTTCTCGTATTCTCAATTTGCATCGTAAGATTTCTGATTTGGCTCGTTCAAGCTCCTTCTCAGGTCTTATCTTATCCAAACTGCACATCAGTTATTTTACATTGCAACAGAATTTGTGATGAACTCAACAGCTAAAGAAATATTACAGCAGTAGCAAAATCCCAAGACGCTGTCTGTTAATGCAAAGTTGAAGGAAGATTTTTTTTACAGCACGTGTGCATCTGATCAGCAACTAGCCTAATAGGGCATATAAATTTAACCAAACCAAGCATGGCAGCCAGCAAGAAGATGCACAGATACTAACTGTATGTACATAACATAACCAGTGAAGGCAGGATGATATCAGAAAGGGTGAAACAATAGAGTTTCACTGACGGCCAAACATGTGTGAATTGTGATACAAATTTCCCATCATTTGATAAGGCAAAGGAATACATGGAAGGGGAAATCAGGTGCAAAATGATGGGGTGCTAAAAGATGACATCCATTTGACAAGCATAATTAAGCTAAAATACCAAACCTAATTAGTCAGTTTTGTAGCACACAACACTAATGTGGTTGGTTAACAAAGAAACTTAAGGATTTTAGCTAGCGCATAATACATGGCCTTGCAGCACTATTCAGTAACCCTGGCAACACATAGGGAATGAAAAACCAGACTTCTAAACACCTACATAACATTAGTTACTAATAGTAGAGTGACAAACCTTTGATTTTTCCAGCCTTCGCTAGCATAAGCTTCAATTAGGCTTTGCTCATAATTCATTCGGTTCAAAATATATCTAACTCGTTTACGAATTTGTGAAAACTCATCAGTCGAACTTTTGTTTGAGGCTCTGCTCATTTTTCTTCTCTTGGCAGCCGGTTGTACTGGAGCCTGAACATGCTCAGTAGATGTTGTCTTTGAACTTGATGTGGAGCGAAGCACCCTGACATCACTATTAGATGACATCAAAGTATATGCTTGACCTGTTAGTCCTTGGGAACCTTTTTTACCTCTGTTTGCTGCCCTTTTATAGTTTTTCCTTATCCCCAAGTTATTTGGCATCGTTTGAGATGTAGACAGCAAAACTGAATGCTCAAGAGACTCAGGATTCTGACTAGAGCTCGCACCATTTTCAATCTCACCATTGCCCTCAACAGGACAGTGAGCTATATTTTTTTCCATAGTATATGTTCACCAAAATTTCATCAATTTACAGTAGACAGAAAGCACTCTCAGAAAACCATCTTCTGAGGAGCACAGGGCGTGTTCGGCTGGCTACAAGCCGACACTGTTGCAGCTGTTTGGATTGCTGCAGCTGCAATTCATAGAGAGAAAAATACTGTAGAAGCCGCAGCCGCAGCCGGATTGCAGCCGCAGCAAGCCGCAGCGAACAAGCTGACAATGAAAAAAAGCTCTATGTGGCCAAGCCAGATTCGCAATCACCTTGCAATCTACAGCAAAGAAATAAAGATAAATCAATAATGGTTACATGGACTCAAGAGTCAAGTACCTATTAAAGTCTTACACACACCTGATTTGAACCAGGTTTGATTTGTTCCTCATTATTCAAAACTATTAGACTAGCTGATCTTTTAGTTGAAAAATGAGCAAGAACATCCATCACTATTGTAATTAATATTTTTCACAAATTTAAATGACAAACAAAAATACAACTGGTGGTTTCTCATCAGAATCAATAACTTCTTAAGATTGAAATAGGAGTTCCATAGAATTTCCATAAGCACCATTGTAATTTGTTATGTCAGCAAGGACTAAAATAACTGGGTTCTGAACAAAGATAGTGATTAAAAAGGTATTACTAGTAGGGGTGAAAACGGTCGGAAACGATCGGTAAACACTAAAATCATTTTTGTTTTCATTTTTTTCTCGCAAACGAGATCGAAAACGGTAACTCCGGAAACGAAAATGACATCGGTAATTCGAAAACATCGGAAACGAAAGTTCGGTACGAAAATTACATCGGTTATGATCGGAATCTAAAATACGATCGGTAAAAGTTGTACCATGTGCCCTCAATTGACTTCAAAAATTCACGCAAGTCATACATTTATAATTGTATTGGCAACGTCGAAAACAATTCCCTAATTACTAGAGAACTTACATATAGATATAGGAAAAAATGAAGCAAGTGACAATTAACCCGAGGTGCATATTATAATCGGATATTTCTAAAACAATAATGTATTGGCAACGTCTATAAGTAAAATATAAATCAGAAAAGAACAAAGGCATGAAAAAACAAGGCAAGTTCAAGCCAATTCCACATCTCGCTTGACGACAACACAGAAAAGATGTATGAAGCCTTGATGACCTCAGCAAAGAAACAAGCAGCTTGCAGCTCATCTCCTACTTCCACATGTCATGGACCATGCACGAGCTCCAACTCCCGAGCATGCATGCAATGCTGGGTGCCACCCTCCACCCCTCCCCATTTCTATTGGTAGAGGGCGACCTTGGCATAGCATTTCCATAGTGCATCTCATTTGAAAGAGAAAATCAGAGCTGGGTACTGTATATCCATTCTAGACACTAGTCAGTCCCATCTCTATCACTCTATGAATTCTGAGTTATCTTCAACAATAAGGTGTAGTTTTTTTTAACCTTTTTAATGACAAAAATATACATTTAGACCCCTGGATGACTTATTTTAGGATCTGGACCCGAAGCTCGACGCCATAGGCTATGGCGCCGAGCTATGTTGGCTATAGCGCCGAGGTAACACAGCTCGGTGCCATAGCCTATGGCGCCGAGCTCTGACGTGGTGGCGGTGACGGCTCCCGGCGGCTAGGGCTGGCGTGGCGCCGACGCGGCCTCCTAGCTCGGCGCCATAGATCTTAGCGACGAGCTAGGGAGGCCTATAAATCGGCCGTTCTACTGGCCGAGAGGAGCTCATTTCCCATCCATTCAAATCTTCTTCAAAGTTGCTCCATTCAAAGATTCGAGTTGGAATACTTTGTATACCAAGGTATGGTGTCTCACTGATTCGTTTTGTATATTGGGTTGTAATTTTTCGATTATTAGTTTTGAATGGTGGAGAACATTATGTACCAAAGTTTCTGGAATTGCAAGGGACGGCCTCAATTCTCTAGTCATTCTGGGAGTTTGGACCTTATGGAAGCAACGCAATGGCTGTGTTTTTGACAATAAGAGCTCCAGTATTGCTTATGCTATTAGAAGAGTTGAGTTGGAGGTTCACCTATGGGAGATGGCTGGTGCAAGGAAGTTGTCTTTGCTCACCGCCCCCATTCCGGGCATCCCTGCTAGTTAGCTAGCATTGTGGTAATTTGTGTTAGTTTCTTCTTTAGTCATGGATGGGTTTCTGTATGCCTGTTACTGGCCGCCATAGGCGCCTCAGTTGTTTTTTTCTGTAACTGTCCTTCTTCTTTAATATAATATCGCGCAGTTCTCCTGCGCTTTCGAGAAAAAAAATTGTTGCTCCTAGGATATATAGTATAGTTCATATGATGACTACTTTTGATTTGGTAATTTGTGAAATCCGATTATACAGTCTATTAGGTACTTGTGTTAATATATAATCGTTTCTTAGATGAAAGACATGTACCGGGAGGCCTTGTGGCAGAAGAGAGGCCGTTCTCGGGAGTTATATCCGGATGTATCTAGTAAGGATGCTCCTGTTCCTCCTGAACTTCCTGTGTCTAACTGTGACTGTGGCAGACCGGCTTGGGTATGTCAATCCGAACTTCCAGACACGGTTGTTCGTTGCTTCTACCTTTGTGGCGGTTTTAACGTACATAGCTTATGACTTGTGAGTTAATATTGTTTAGTAGATGCGTACTAATGCTTCGTTCCATTTTTGTAGGAGCACCTGAGGTATTTCTTTTTCCAGTGGATCGACGGTCCTGATAAATTTGACCCTCGATATCTTCTTTTCGCTATTTGGTTGTGTGGAAGGACTAGTCATGAGCGTTTTAAGCGTTGGGTAACTCCTCCCCCGAATCCTCCACCAATGACGAATGCGAAGGAGGTAGCAACAGAAAGACGAATGGACTCACCACCTCGATGCGATTGCGGAGATCGTGTTGTCATCGACGAGGACACTGCGAAGCACTTCGTGTGTCCGAACATTGATTATGTGAGCCCATAACAAATGTCCAAACTTTTGTTATTTTTTGCACAAATTTACTAAATATCTGACACGGGTGGCGTAAGTGTCATTTCATAGTGGTTGTATGGTCCTATGTCCCATTGGCCAGAGCCAGAGGCAAAGGAAAAGAAAAAAATGAGTGGGCGCAAGAGTTGAAGTTTGATCCAATACTCTGCAAACGTGGTATTGAAGCTAAGTATGGATTAGTTCCTTCCGAGCTTGGTGTTGGCTATTTTTGTGGACATATGGTAGATTACGATGAGGTTGGTATTTATTTTTTTGTTTGCATCAGGTGCAATGTTGCACCCGTACTTACTCTATTTTTTGTAAGAGACGAGGAAATGCGGTTGGGAGAGTTACGACGACAAAGGAGAGTTGATGCGTACAATAAAGTCAAAGAGACTAAAGGGACAGAAGATGCATTGTGGATCTCAGCTCGTCGATTCGTACATTAACGATCGCATACAGGATATGCGTAGGTTCGCAAAATCAATGAGTTTTGACATCCCGATGCGTGCAGAGCAGAGGAGATTGAAGGCGGCAAATGAGAAGAGAGCACAGGATGCAAGGGAATGGGAGGCGGCTAGAGCCGAGAAACATATGTTGGGGAATCTTGTTGATCATCTTAAGGGAAGTGAGTGAGAAAAATGACATGATAGTTTTGTTTGTACAATTTATTTATCCTGACTTTGCAAACTTATTTGTCTCATTACATTTGCAGAGATTGGATGTGTCGTGAACTATCTCACAGATGAGGCACGTGCAAGATACGTTCTGGAAAAAATGGCGACGATGGAGCTGATGGAGGAGGAACATCAAGGTTGAGTGAGTTTATCGCTCTCGTTGAGGCAGGACATCATGAGGAAGAGGAGGACGACACATCAAGGTTGAGTGAGCTCATCGCACTAGCTGAGGCAAGATTACGTGCTCAAGAGGAGGATGACGAGTTTATGTCTCAAGTCGTCGAATAGGTAGAGGCCGTTTATTACAAGCAGAAGTGTGATGAGGCTGAGGCTGGGGATCAGCTATTCTCCCAAGCTGCAGATGAAGCAGAAGCCAATTATTACAAGAGAAATGCGGAAAAGTGTGATGCAGGACAATGCAGCAAGTGGAACGAGATTGTCGTTGAGGATTGCGCGACGGATGACTCTGAAGATGAATTACTTATAGATTGTGATTCTGATTGAACAAGCTAGTAGTGTGTTATGTAGTACTTTCATATCCAAAATATTTTAGAACCCTAATGTTTCAGATTCGTAATGTTTCTATTGCATTGTCATGTTTTTTCCAATCCACAAAAAAAATCGCAAGAGTTTTCCATGTTTTATTGACAACCACAATTGAAATAATCACATATTATAAGATATCACCACATTTCAGCATATAATACATCACAAATAACACAGAATATCACAAAGTCCACATAACATAGTCCTTAATACAAGGTCCACATAACATAGTCCACAATACATAGTCCACATCACAAAGTTGACATCACAAAGTTGACATCACAAGGTCCACATTACAAAGTTTTCATCATAAGGTCCACATAACCATGTTGCATCGGCTCCTTTTCCTAGTACCACATTTGTCCCAGCGATGCGCTGGATCAGCAATGTATATCGGACCGGTGTACGTTGGCCACTGTGACTCGTCAAGAAATGGCTCAAAACGAGGGCTCCAAGTACGTACTAAGCTCTCCACACTGAACTCCGAAGGGATCATGCTCTCAAATGCAAAGTTACGATGACGTGCGGCGGCAACATAATGAGAACATGGAAAGTGGTACTGTCTAGGTTTACCACAACCACACGAAAATGCATCAAGTAACACAACATGTGTCCTCGAAGGCCGCACCTCACCGTCGGAAGTTGTGCCACCCATCGTTCTTACCTCGTATTTTCCCAAATCCTCATCAAAGCATTGTACCTCATGTCTATTGGCCCGTTCCTTTGCATTATTAAGATGTGTTGTTGGTTTAGGTGCCCATCTCAGACCTCGCGTCTGCATTGCCTTGGCCTGTGCGTGTCTATCATTAAACCAAGCCACGAGCCTATAGAAAGTGAATGTTACTATAGCATTGACTGGCATTCCGCGTATACCCTTCAGCACACTGTTAAATAACTCGGCCATGTTGCTAGTCTGGAACTCGAACCTCCAACCACCTTCGTCATAGGCACTTGTCCATTTTTGGGGTTCCCTCAACAATCCAGCAATCCAGTTCTTACCTTCAGCATTTGTTGCATCTTTTAGTTTCTTCAACTTGTCCTCGAAAAACGAAACCTCCAATTGTTGACAGATCTCCTCAAAAAGGGGGAAATTAGCCTTGCTACGATCCTTTCGAAGAAGATTTTCTGCTAGATGTCGAGTGCACCATCTGTGGTGCATGGGTGCGTAGCCAGGAATCTGCTCTTGCACTGCATTAAGAATACCCTGATGTCTGTCAGATATGACACCAACCTCGCGACCAGGACCCACGACATGGATCCGAACAAGTCGCAAGAACCAAGCCCAACTCTCTCTGTTCTCCCTCTCCACCAAAGCAAATGCCAAAGGAACCAATGTGTTGTCCGCGTCACATGATATGGCAACCAACAATGTGCCCTTATACTTCCCAAGCAGAAAAGTACCATCAATAGACAGCACGGGACGACAATGCCTGAAGGCCTCTACGCATTGCGAGAAACACCAGAAAGCACGAAAGAAGATCTCTCTGCCATTCCTCCATTCGTTGGGTTTAGGGATGTACTCGTAATGCATGCCTGGGTTTTTAGCTTTCATTGCATTGAACAATGCTGGCAACTTCTCGTAACCCTCCTCCCAATCCCCGTATATCATCTTCCATGCTCGTTGCTTTGCCCTCCATGCTTTCCCATACTTGATCTTGTAACCAAACAACTCCCAAGTCATGGTCATAATTGACTTCACCTTCAAGTTTGGCTGACCCTTCAATGTCCCCAATAGCCTTTTCGCAATTAGGGTAGATGTCAACTGACGATGCTTAGAGCTCAGCTCTGTCTGGGCACAAGTGTGTGGACCTACAATTTTTGTGATTTTAAACTTTCCGGTTTCCTTCTGCCTTCGGGCACATACCCTCCAATTACATTCTGACACCTCGCACACAACTGTGTAACGACGCTGTGCATATGAGTGTCTCACCTTGAACGGCCTCTTGCGGTTCACGGAATATTCCTGTAGCCATTGTCTCAGTGTAGACAGATCTTTGAAAAGTAAGCCTACCTTAATATCAATGTTGTCGGCGTTATCCGAAGCCTCTAGCAATTCATCATCACGTCCTTCTGCATATGCACCGTTGCAATGACTTAGACTGCTAGATTCATGTACTGCAGGGTCACGCTCGGGACACAAACGTCTTATGAGTTCAATTTCTTGCTCGGTCATTTCTTGAACCGGGCGGTCATCATCAGAATCTAAGGCTCGTGCAGCCTCATATGGCTCCTCCTCATCCTCAATCTGAACATCAACACTATTTGAGGCACTGCATATGTGTTCCATATTGAATGATAGGGGCACATGAAGATAAGCACCATTATCTAGTTGTGGAGATCCTGCATTGCGTCGAGTGAGGAAATACTACATTAAAAGTCTAATCAAACGAATTAACGATGGATATGAATAACGTGTTAAATACACTTACTAGGATGATCCTGGATTGGATCCTGTATCAATGGGATCTCCTGAGGGGGTACCACCGGATTCGAAGACCCACAAACGCCGCGAACAGGACGAGAAATCTTAAACTCGTTCGAGGCCGATTGAGCATCTGGCACAACAACCACTTCTTCCGGAAGCTCAGGCAAAGGAGCTTCAATACGACATGCATTTGGCATTTGTGGAGATAACCCGACTGGAGCATCGCAATGACTAAACGATAACTTTCGAACAACCACATCCAAATATGGGGGAACAATTGTCTTCACAATTTTGACATATTTCACCCAGTCATCTTCAGAGGCAATGGAGATCAACCGTCGAACAACTGTCCCAGATGTAACATGGGACAATAAACCCTCAATTGATATGCTAGGGTCGTTTAAATTGCAACTAATCTCCTCACAAGCCCGAGCGAAAATCTGGCCAAAAGAGGGTCTTTCATCGAACATCACGGTCACATTCTTCATAGCATAAAAACTAACATTCCCATAAACATCTTGCTCCACGCTTCCTCCATGGTATAGTGTCACTAGGGTGTCCATCTATTGCAAACACGGATTACTAACTCAATAATGCCTAAAAACTTACTAAGTAATAAATAAGTAATAACTACTTATTAACTAATAACTATATAGTACCTATTAAATGACCATAACAAACAAAATTACATAATCTATGAATAATGTATGTAAACATTGTATACCTGAGATCACGAACGAGTCTAGCTAACGGTGGCGAAGGTCAAGTTGAAAGGACACCTATGTACAAAAAAATAGTACTATCAGTAAAAAATTCAGCAGCACCTTCCCAATACAGTGAGGTTTCTAGAACCTGCAAAGATACAACTAACTAAGTAGCAATCTAACTATATTCACTAAATATACTAAGCAAAACAAAATAAACTATGTAACTAAACTAACTAAACTAAGTAACTGAACTAGCAAGCTAAACAAAATAAACAAAGATAACAAACTAAATAACCTAGGCGTGCGGCATTGACCTCAAGGCGACAAACCTAGGCGTAGGGCTCCGCGGGGAGGAGGTTCGACTGTAGGGCTCGTCGGGGACCTCGGGAGCAGAGCTCGGCAGCGGTGCGGGGCTCGGCCGGTTGGGCGCGACGGGCGGGGCGGACTTTGCACGGCGGCGGCGGTGCAGGGTCGGCTGGGCGCGGTGGAGAGCGACGGCACGGCGAGGCACGGCGCCGTAGCGGCGCGGCGGAGCGCGGCTGCGCGGCGGGAAGGCTCGCCGAGGCGCAGTGGCCTGGCGGTGCGAGCCGTGGTGGCTTGGCGGCGTGGCGGGGCGGCTCGCTAGGGCGGGCTGCGGCAGCAAGGCGGGGCGGGCCGCGGCGGCTTGACGACAAGGCGGAGCTTTCGGGGAAGGCGGCACGGTGGGGAAGCAAGTGGGAAGAAGGAAGAACACGGCACCCGCTAAAACCCTAGCTCGGCGCCAAGATCTGTGGCGCCGAGCTAGGGCCACGGCAGCGACAACGGCAGCCCAGGTCGGTGCTGCCACGTCAGAGCTCGGCGTCGTAGCCTATGGCGCCGAGATGTGTTATCGGCGCCATAGACTATGGCGCCGAGCGAAGGGTTCAAAACATGAAATAAATCATTCAAGGGTCTAAATGTAATTTTTTGTCGGAAAAATGATTAGAAAACAAAAAATCGGCATGGACGGTAGGTCATTTCTAAACACGAACTGCTTTCACACCAAACATCTGGTCCCAAATCTACCTGCATTGTTACTTGTTAGGCCTCCCAGGATTTCCTTCCTGCGGTCATCTACGTCCACAGTGACTGCTACAGATTCCCAGGATTTCCTTCCGGTGGTCATCTACTTCCACGGTGTGCAGAGCTAGATCCACGAGGACCCCTGGATCCACAAAATTCAAGCTGGAAGCTCGTTTCTGCCCCCACCCTTATGCAAAATTGCTAAGTAGAAAGGGGTTGCAAATTGCAACCGGCGTGGGCTGAGAATGACTTTCGTGTTTTGCGACCAGCCAACCCATCGTATGTCCGGCTCCCCAGAACAAACGAACCATCGCAACTCTAGAAACCATACCCTTCTTCAATGTAACATCCAAACGCCACAGTACCGAACCACATCACACCCTCTGAAATCCCATTGTCCCACGAATTGGTGCAGAAGCCCGAACCCCAACAGTAAGCATACCGTGCCACACCATGACCCCGAGCTCCCTGCGCAGAACAGGCCGCCGAGAAACCTCCCCGGGAATCGTGAGACGCAGCTAGCGAATCCAAAGCTCCGAGCACGGCGTTTGACTGCATCCAGATTCCAGAGGAACGAGAGGGACGCACGCGCGCGCGCAGCGGGGAAACGGAGAGGCGAGAGGGACACACGGAGGAGAGGGTACTCACCAGTCACCGCTGCGAGCTGGCGACGCAGCGCCGCGGAGAAGCTTCCAGGTCCGGCCGCTCTCCTCTCATGCGTGGGGCGAGGGGGGCGGGGGAGAGTGGGGACTGGGGACGGCGTGAGCGTGAGCGAAGCGGCGGGCGAATGAAAAGGCGTGTGCCGGTGTGCAGTCACGGCTGAGGAGCCGAAACGGACAGCACGAACGGGATCGGCGCGTGGGTGGGCCGGATGTGCCACGATGGGCCGAAAATATGTTGCGCTAAGGTTGGGCAAAGCCACGGTCGCCCGGCACAGTCCAGACTCCAGCCCTAGTTGGGTTGAAAATGCCAAATGAGTAGCGCCTTCCTCCTATTTGTCGACACGCAATTTTTTTGCTATAAAAAAATCATCAGCACGCAGGTTTAGAGCTAGCTAATCAGCACTCATCAGGCAGCAGAGTCTGTCAGTCTGACAGATGGTGCATTGTTCTTAATAAACGTACACATACTTACATCAGCATTTTTTTTATTTCTAATCATAGACATAGACACTCATACTCTCTAGAAAAGTTTGTTGCTGCTGCAACCATAGTGTTTAACCGAGAGAGAAAAAGCTCAGCTGCTACCGCAGCAGCCGGTATAAGGGCATGTACAACCCACATAAATATCATGCATCTTAAGGGGTATCAAGAGGGTAAATGCAAAAAACACAGAAACGATATCTTAATAAAGAAACATCTCTAGCACTGTTCAAGCCTAGATACGGTTCTACACATACAACTCACATAAATGAGTCGTATCTTAAAAGGTTATAGTGAATAAGATATAAGAATTAGATACATTGGGTTGTATGAAAAAAGGTTTATTAGGTATATCTATTGCTTGAAGAACCACAACGTAGTATATAGGTTGTACATGTCATAAGGTGAAGCAAACGGCGTAGCATTGTGAAAGGGAATTAGGCTTACACCTAGTTCCTATATAATTTTGGTGGCTGAATTGCCCAACACAAATCTTTGGACTAACTAGTTTGCCCAAGTGTATAGATTACACAGGTGTAAAAGGTTCACACTCAGCCAATAAAAAGACCAAGTTTTGGATTCAACAAAGGAGCAAAGGGGCAACCAAAGGAGCAAAGGGGCAACCAAAGGCACCCCTGGTCTGGCGCACCGGACTGTCCGGTGTGCCACCGGACATGTCCGGTGCACCAGGGGGACTCAGACTCAAACTCGCCACCTTCGGGAATTTCCAGGGGCGACTCGGCTATAATTCACCGGACTGTGCGGTGTACACCGGACAGTGTCCGGTGCGCCAAGGGAGGTCGGCCTCAGGAACTCGCCAGCTTCGGGAAACTCCAACGGCTAGTCCGCTAAAATTCACCGGACTGTCCGGTGTGCACCGGACTGTCCGGTGCGACTCCAGTGCAACGGCTATCTCCGCGCCAACGGCTCTCTGCGGTACAATAAATGCGCGCGCAGCGCGCACAGATGGCAGGCGTGCCCATACTGGCACACCGGACAAGGAACAGTAGATGTCCGGTGTGCACCGGACACCCAGGCGGGCCCACAAGTCAGAAGTTCCAACGGTCAGAATCCAACGGCAGTGATGACGTGGCAGGGGGCACCGGACTGTCTGGTGTGCACCGGACTGTCCGGTGCGCCATCGAGCAGACAGCCTCCCAACGGCCACTTTTGGTGGTTGGAGCTATAAATACCCCAACCACCCCACCATTCATTGCATCCAAGTTTTCCACTTCCCAACTACTACAAGAGCTCTAGCATTCAATTCAAGACACACCAAAGAGATCAAATCCTCTCCAAACTCCACACAACGCCATAGTGATTAGAGAGAGTGATTTGCTTGTGTTCTTTCGAGCTCTTGCGCTTGGATTGCTTTCTTCTTTCTTGATCCTTTCTTTGCAATCAAACTCACTTGTAATTGAGGCAAGAGACACCAATCTTGTGGTGGTCCTTGCGGGAACTTTGTGTTCCAAGTGATTGAGAAGAGAAAGCTCACTCGATCCGTGGATCGTTTGAGAGAGAGAGAAGGGTTGAAAGAAACCCGGCCTTTGTGGCCTCCTCAACGGGGAGTAGGTTTGCAAGAACCGAACATCGGTAAAACAAATCTCCGTGTCTCACTTACTTATTCGCTTGGGATTTGTTTTGCGCCCTCTCTTGCGGACTCGTTTCTTATTACTAACGCTAACCCCGGCTTGTAGTTGTGTTTATATTTGTAAATTTCAGTTTCGCCCTATTCACCCCCCCTCTAGGCGACTATCAATTGGTATCAGAGCCCGGTGCTTCATTAGAGCCTAACCGCTCGAAGTGATGTCGGGAGATCACGCCAAGAAGGAGATGGAGACCGGCGAAAAGCTCACTACAAGCCACGGAAGCACTTCATCGGAAGAGTCCCGCACCAAGAGGAAGGAGAAGAAGAAGGACTCCTCCAAACGAAAGGAGAAAAAGTCTTCCTCTTCTCACCACAAAGAGAAGAAGGAAAAGTCTTCTTCCCACAAGCCGCATCGGAAAGGCGACAAGCACAAAAGGATGAGGAAGGTGGTCTACTACGAGACCGACACTTCATCATCATCGACCTCCGACTCCGATGCGCCCTCCGTCACTTCTAAGCGCCAAGAGCGCAAGAAGTATAGTAAGATCCCCCTACACTACACTCGCATTTCCAAACATACACCTTTACTTTCCGTCCCATTAGGCAAACCACCAACTTTTGATGGTGAAGATTACGCTAGGTGGAGCGATTTAATGCGATTTCATCTAACCTCGCTCCACAAAGGTATATGGGATGTTGTTGAGTTTGGTGCACAGGTACCATCGGTAGGGGATGAGAACTATGATGAGGATGAGGTGGCCCAAATCAAGCACTTCAACTCTCAAGCAACAACAATACTCCTCGCCTCTCTAAGTAGAGAGGAGTATAACAAAGTACAAGGGTTGAAGAGCGCCAAGGAGATTTGGGATGTGCTCAAAACCGCGCACGAGGGAGACGAGCTCACCAAGATCACCAAGCGGGAAACGATCGAGGGGGAGCTCGGTCGGTTCCGGCTTCGCAAAGGGGAGGAGCCACAACACATGTATAACCGGCTCAAGACCTTGGTGAATCAAGTGCGCAACCTCGGGAGCGTAAAGTGGGATGACCACGAGATGGTTAAGGTTATTCTAAGATCTCTTATTTTCCTTAACCCTACTCAAGTTCAATTAATCCGTGGTAATCCTAGATATACTAAAATGACCCCCGAGGAAGTTATCGGGAATTTTGTAAGTTTTGAGTGCATGATCGAAGGCTCGAGGAAGATCAACGAGCTTGATGATGCCACCACATCCGAAGCTCAACCCGTTGCATTCAAGGCAACGGAGGAAAAGAAGGAGGAGTCTACACCAAGTAGACAACCAATCGATGCCTCCAAGCTTGACAATGAGGAGATGGCGCTCGTCATCAAGAGTTTCCGCCAAATCCTCAAACAAAGGAGGGGGAAAGACTACAAGTCCCGCTCCAAGAAGGTTTGCTACAAGTGTGGTAAGCCCGGTCACTTTATTGCTAAATGTCCATTATCAAGTGATAGTGACAGGGGCGACGACAAGAAGGGGAGAAGAAAGGAGAAGAAGAGGTACTACAAGAAGAAGGGCGGCGATGCCCATGTTTGTCGGGAGTGGGACTCCGACGAAAGCTCTAGCGACTCCTCCGACGACGAGGACGCCGCCAACATCGCCGTCACCAAGGGACTCCTCTTCCCCAACGTCGGCCACAAGTGCCTCATGGCAAAGGACGGCAAACGGAAGAAGGTTAAATCTAACTCCTCCACTAAATATGAATCTTCTAGTGATGATAATGTTAGTGATGAGGAGGATAACTTGCGTGTCCTTTTTGCCAATCTTAACATGGAGCAAAAAGAAAAATTAAATGAATTGATTAGTGCTATTCATGAAAAGGATGACCTTTTGGACTCCCAAGAGGATTGTCTAATTAAAGAAAACAAGAAACATGTTAAGGTTAAAAATGCTTATGCTCTAGAAGTAGAAAAATGTCAAAAACTATCTAGTGAGCTAAGCACTTGCCGTGAGATGATTGACAACCTTAGAAATGAAAATGCAAGTTTAAATGCTAAGGTTGATTCACATGTTTGTAATATTTCAATTCCCAATCCTAGAGATAATAATGATGATTTGCTTGCTAGGATTGAAGAATTGAACATTTCTCTTGCTAGCCTTAGAAATGAAAATGAAAAATTGCTTGCTAAGGCTAAAGATTTTGATGTTTGCAATACTACTATTTCCGATCTTAGAGATAAGAATGATATTCTACATGCTAAGATTGTTGAACTTAATTCTTGCAAACCATCTACATCTACCATTGAGCATGTCACTATTTGTGCTAGATGTAGAGATATTGATGTTGATGCTATTCATGATCACATGATCTTAATTAAGAAACAAAATGATCATATAGCTAAACTTGATGCTAAAATTGCCGAGCACAACTTAGAAAATGAGAAATTTAAATTTGCTCGTAGCATGCTTTATAATGGGAGACGCCCTGGCATTAAGGATGGCATTGGCTTCCAAAGGGGAGACAATGTCAAAATTAGTGCCCCTCCTAAAAGATTGTCAAATTTTGTTAAGGGCAAGGCTCCCATGCCTCAGGATAACGAGGGTTACATTTTATACCCTGCCGGTTATCCCGAGGATAAAATTAGGAAAATTCATTCTAGGAAGTCTCACTCTGGCCCTAATCATGCTTTTATGTATAAGGGTGAGACATCTAGTTCTAGGCAACCAATCCGTGCTAAGAAGAAAATTCCTAATGCATCAAATGAACATAGCATTTCATTTAAGACTTTTGATGCATCCTATGTGCTTACTAACAAATCCGGCAAGGTAGTTGCCAAGTTTGTTGGGGGCAAACACAAGGGTTCCAGGACTTGTGTTTGGGTACCCAAAGTTCTTGTTTCTAATGTCAAAGGACCCAAAACAGTTTGGGTACCTAAAGTCAAGAACTAAATTTGTTTTGTAGGTTTATGCATCCGGGGGCTCAAGTTGGATACTCGACAGCGGATGCACAAACCACATGACCGGGGAGAAAAGGATGTTCTCCTCATATGAGAAAAACCAAGATCCCCAACGAGCTATCACATTCGGGGATGGAAATCAAGGTTTGGTCAAAGGACTTGGTAAAATTGCTATATCTCCTGACCATTCTATTTCCAATGTTTTTCTTGTTGATTCTTTAGACTACAACTTGCTTTCTGTTTCCCAATTATGTCAAATGGGCTACAACTGTCTCTTTACTGATGTAGGTGTCACTGTCTTTAGAAGAAGTGATGATTCAATAGCATTTAAGGGTGTGTTAGAGGGTCAGCTATACTTAGTAGATTTTGATAGAGCTGAACTCGACACATGCTTAATTGCTAAGACCAACATGGGTTGGCTCTGGCACCGCCGACTAGCCCATGTTGGGATGAAGAATCTTCACAAGCTTCTAAAGGGAGAGCACATTTTAGGATTAACAAATGTTTATTTTGAGAAAGACAGGATTTGTAGCGCATGTCAGGCAGGGAAGCAAGTTGGAGCCCATCATCCACACAAGAACATCATGACGACCGACAGGCCACTGGAGCTCCTACACATGGATCTATTCGGCCCGATTGCTTACATAAGCATCGGTGGGAGTAAGTACTGTCTAGTTATTGTGGATGATTATTCTCGCTTCACTTGGGTATTCTTTTTACAGGAAAAATCTCAAACCCAAGAGACCTTTAAGGGATTCTTGAGACGTGCTCAAAATGAGTTCGGCTTAAGGATCAAGAAAATAAGAAGCGACAATGGGACGGAGTTCAAGAATTCTCAAATTGAAGACTTTCTTGAGGAGGAGGGCATCAAGCATGAGTTCTCTTCTCCCTACACCCCTCAACAAAATGGTGTAGTGGAGAGGAAGAATCGAACTCTATTGGACATGGCAAGGACCATGCTTGATGAGTACAAGACTTCGGATCGGTTTTGGGCCAAGGCAGTCAACACCGCTTGCTACGCCATCAACCGGTTATATCTTCACCGAATCCTCAAGAAGACATCCTATGAACTCCTAACCGGTAAAAAGCCCAACATTTCATATTTTAGAGTTTTTGGTAGCAAATGCTTTATTCTTGTTAAAAGAGGTAGAAAATCTAAATTTGCTCCTAAAACTGTAGAAGGCTTTTTACTTAGTTATGACTCAAACACAAGGGCATATAGGGTCTTTAACAAGTCCACTGGACTAGTTGAAGTCTCATGTGACGTTGTGTTTGATGAAACTAACGGCTCTCAAGTAGAGCAAGTTGATCTTGATGAGATAGGTAATGAAGAGGCTCCATGCATAGCGCTAAGGAACATGTCCATTGGGGATGTGTGTCCTAAGGAATCCGAAGAGCCTCCAAGTGCACAAGATCAACCATCCTCCACCACACAAGCATCTCCACCAACTCAAAATGAGGATGAGGCTCAAGTTGATGAAGGGCAAAATCAAGAAGATGAGCCACCTCAAGATGATGGCAATGATCAAGGGGGAGAAACAAATGATCAAGAAAAGGAGGATGAGGAAGAACCAAGACCGCCACACCCAAGAGTCCACCAAGCAATCCAACGAGATCACCCCGTCGACACCATCCTCGGCGACATTCATAAGGGGGTAACCACTCGATCTCGAGTTGCACATTTCTGTGAACATTACTCTTTTGTTTCCTCTATTGAGCCACACAGGGTAGAGGAAGCACTACAAGATTCGGATTGGGTGGTGGCGATGCAAGAGGAGCTCAACAATTTCACAAGGAACGAGGTATGGCACTTAGTTCCACGTCCTAACCAAAATGTTGTAGGAACCAAATGGGTCTTCCGCAACAAGCAAGACGAGCATGGTGTGGTGACAAGGAACAAAGCTCGACTCGTAGCCAAAGGGTATTCACAAGTCGAAGGTTTGGATTTCGGTGAAACCTATGCACCCGTAGCTAGGCTTGAGTCAATTCGCATATTATTGGCATATGCTACTTACCATGGCTTTAAGCTTTATCAAATGGACGTGAAAAGTGCCTTCCTCAACGGACCAATCAAGGAAGAGGTCTATGTTGAGCAACCTCCCGGCTTTGAAGACAGTGAGTATCCTAACCATGTTTATAGGCTCTCTAAGGCGCTTTATGGGCTCAAGCAAGCCCCAAGAGCATGGTATGAATGTCTAAGAGATTTCCTTATTGCTAATGGTTTCAAAGTCGGCAAGGCCGATCCTACACTCTTTACTAAAACTCTTGAAAATGACTTGTTTGTATGCCAAATTTATGTTGATGATATTATATTTGGGTCTACTAACGAATCTACATGTGAAGAGTTTAGTAGGATCATGACACAGAAATTCGAGATGTCGATGATGGGGGAGTTGAAGTATTTTCTAGGATTCCAAGTCAAGCAACTCCAAGAGGGCACCTTCGTTTGTCAAACCAAATACACTCAAGACATTCTAACCAAGTTTGGAATGAAGGAAGCCAAGCCCATCAAGACTCCCATGGGAACAAATGGGCATCTCGATCTCGACACGGGAGGTAAGTCCGTGGATCAAAAGGTATACCGGTCAATGATTGGTTCATTGCTTTATTTATGTGCATCTCGACCGGACATTATGCTTTCCGTTTGCATGTGTGCAAGATTCCAATCCGACCCAAAGGAATCCCACCTTACGGCCGTAAAACGAATCTTGAGATATTTGGCTTATACTCCTAAGTTTGGGCTTTGGTACCCTCGGGGATCCACTTTTGATTTGATTGGTTATTCGGATGCCGATTGGGCGGGGTGTAAGATTAATAGGAAGAGCACATCGGGGACTTGCCAGTTCTTGGGAAGATCCTTGGTGTCTTGGGCTTCAAAGAAGCAAAATTCAGTCGCTCTTTCCACCGCCGAAGCCGAGTACATTGCCGCAGGACATTGTTGCGCGCAATTGCTTTGGATGAGGCAAACCCTGCGGGACTACGGTTACAAATTAACCAAAGTCCCTTTGCTATGTGATAATGAGAGTGCAATCAAAATGGCCGACAATCCCGTCGAGCATAGCCGCACTAAGCACATAGCCATTCGGTATCATTTTCTTAGGGATCACCAACAAAAGGGAGATATCGAGATTTCTTACATTAACACTAAAGATCAATTAGCCGAAATCTTTACCAAGCCTCTTGATGAACAATCTTTTACCAGACTTAGGCATGAGCTCAATATTCTTGATTCTAGAAATTTCTTTTGCTAGCTTGCACACATAGCTCATTTGAATACCTTTGATCATATCTCTTTTATATGCTATGACTAATGTGTTTTCAAGTCTATTTCAAACCAAGTCACAGGTATATTGAAAGGGAATTGGAGTCTTCGGCGAAGATAAAGGCTTCCACTCCGTAACTCATCCTTCGCCATCGCTCCAAGAAAAGGACCTTGTCTTTGGGGGAGAGAGTAAAAGTCCAAAGCAAAAGGACCGGACTTCGTCTTTGGTATAATCTTACCTCATTTACTTATGACCAAAGGGGAAGATAGTACTTCGATGGGCTCTAATGATTCCGTTTTTGGCGATTCATGCCAAAGGGGGAGAAAATATGAGCCCAAAGCAAAAAGGACCGCACCACCACCAATTTCAAAAAAAAACTTAGTTTTTCAAAGAGTATTTTCAATTGGTATCCTTTTATGTTCAAGAAGGGGGAGAAAGTAGTATTTCAAAAAAGATATATCAAAACCCTCTTGAACACTAAGAGGTGGATCTCATTTAGGGGGAGTTTTGTTAAGTCAAAGGAAAAGCATTTGAAACAAGGAAAGGAAATTTCAAATCTTGAAAATGCTTTGCAAACTCTTATTCATTTACCTTTGACTATTTGCAAAAGACCTTTGAAATGGATTTACAAAAGAATTTGCAAGAACAAAACATGTGGTGCAAACGTGGTCCAAAATGGTAAATAAAAATGAAGAAACAATCCATGCATATCTTGCAAATATTTATATTGGCTCAATTCCAAGCAACCTTTGCACTTATATTATGCAAACTAGTTCAATTATGCACTTCTATATTTGCTTTGGTTTGTGTTGGCATCAATCACCAAAAAGGGGGAGATTGAAAGGGAATTAGGCTTACACCTAGTTCCTATATAATTTTGGTGGCTGAATTGCCCAACACAAATCTTTGGACTAACTAGTTTGCCCAAGTGTATAGATTACACAGGTGTAAAAGGTTCACACTCAGCCAATAAAAAGACCAAGTTTTGGATTCAACAAAGGAGCAAAGGGGCAACCAAAGGCACCCCTGGTCTGGCGCACCGGACTGTCCGGTGTGCCACCGGACATGTCCGGTGCACCAGGGGGACTCAGACTCAAACTCGCCACCTTCGGGAATTTCCAGGGGCGACTCGGCTATAATTCACCGGACTGTGCGGTGTACACCGGACAGTGTCCGGTGCGCCAAGGGAGGTCGGCCTCAGGAACTCGCCAGCTTCGGGAAACTCCAACGGCTAGTCCGCTAAAATTCACCGGACTGTCCGGTGTGCACCGGACTGTCCGGTGCGACTCCAGTGCAACGGCTATCTCCGCGCCAACGACTCTCTGCGGTACAATAAATGCGCGCGCAGCGCGCACAGATGGCAGGCGTGCCCATACTGGCACACCGGACAAGGAACAGTAGATGTCCGGTGTGCACCGGACACCCAGGCGGGCCCACAAGTCAGAAGCTCCAACGGTCAGAATCCAACGGCAGTGATGACGTGGCAGGGGGCACCGGACTGTCCGGTGTGCACCGGACTGTCCGGTGCACCATCGAGCAGACAGCCTCCCAACGACCACTTTTGGTGGTTGGAGCTATAAATACCCCAACCACCCCACCATTCATTGCATCCAAGTTTTCCACTTCCCAACTACTACAAGAGCTCTAGCATTCAATTCAAGACACACCAAAGAGATCAAATCCTCTCCAAACTCCACACAACGCCATAGTGATTAGAGAGAGTGATTTGCTTGTGTTCTTTCGAGCTCTTGCGCTTGGATTGCTTTCTTCTTTCTTGATCCTTTCTTTGCAATCAAACTCACTTGTAATTGAGGCAAGAGACACCAATCTTGTGGTGGTCCTTGCGGGAACTTTGTGTTCCAAGTGATTGAGAAGAGAAAGCTCACTCGATCCGTGGATCGTTTGAGAGAGAGAGAAGGGTTGAAAGAAACCCGACCTTTGTGGCCTCCTCAACGGGGAGTAGGTTTGCAAGAACCGAACCTCGGTAAAACAAATCTCCGTGTCTCACTTACTTATTCGCTTGGGATTTGTTTTGCGCCCTCTCTTGCGGACTCGTTTCTTATTACTAACGCTAACCCCGGCTTGTAGTTGTGTTTATATTTGTAAATTTCAGTTTCGCCCTATTCACCCCCCCTCTAGGCGACTATCACATTGGCGACATGGGTCTCGAAGAGTCCCCAAAAAATCTGAGTCGCCCCTCTTTTCTTTGGAGTCATTGCAGCCAGCTGGTAGCTCTCCAGATCTGTAGATTATGGATACCTTGTCAACAGATAACAGGCCGCACACTTTGTGTGCCCTACAGTGAACATGAACAGAATGAGTTTTATCACATGAACATAATGAGTTTTATCAGTTCGGAAAATATAAGCAATATAAAATTAATAGAACCATAATTATAAGTACATAGTATATACACACATTAAAGCATCAACTTATCGTTTGTTTCACATTTCAACCATTCATAATTGTATCCTCACAAAATATGTTAGCTAGTAGAATACCGATCCAAAAGAAAGACAAAACACATTAACTTATTGCTTAATACCATGACCAAAGGGCCAAAGTATATGACCAGCAACAGGGTGTTCTAATTTCATAAGACATAATCATAGGCATGGTAGTAGTACATTGTATCCACCGTTGCAACAGACACAAAGCATGTGTGAGGAAAATGGACCCCGAGCTATTTGACTCAAGAGATTTTGGTGTTTGATGATCAACATAATCTGTGGATAGTGTTTGCTAGTGTTTATGTTTATAGTTCACAGGATGCGAAGATGATTGAACTAAGACACTGGTGATGCAACACCTAAAAAAAAGACATAAAAAGAGCTTAGAAGTCTGAGACTCAAAAACAAAAGAAGCCCAAAGAATCAGAGAATAAATCCATGAAGAGGGCAGTCAGCTGGCGCACTGGTGGTGCACCGGACAGTAAACAGTAACATGTCTGGTGTGCACCGGACTGTCCGGTGGGACACTGGGCAGTCTGCACAGAGAGGCTCACAACGGGCGCTCTCGGGTTGTAGCACCGGATAGTCTGGGTAACAGTCGGATCCAAAGGTCGACTTCTACAGACCCCAACGGTCGGCTGACGTGGAAGGGCACCAGCCAGTGATTAGTGCTTGTACGGTGTGCACCACACTGTCCGGTGTGCCCGTCGACGGGAAGTTGTTGCTTCTGTCCAACGACTATAACTGTGGGGGGGGGGGGCTATAAATACCCCCCAACCAGGCATTTGGAGGTGTGGGAGCTCAAGCAACATACCAAGACATATTGTAGACATTTCAAGTGCTCATACACCGAAGTGATAAATAGAATCACTCGGTGATTAGCGTAGGTGCTTTGCGAAGTGCTTAGGTTAATTAGACCGCTTATGCGCTTGCTCTAGGTGAATCCTAATTAGTTGATTGAGTTTAGAAAAACCACACAACCCCTCGGCTCTTGCGCGAGCTGTTGTAATTGTACCGAGTGGGGCGAGAGACTTGCGAGACCGTGACAACCGCGATTGTGTCACGGCAGGCACCGTGTACCGGAGGGAACGAGGCCTGTGGTGTTTCGGCTGGAAACTCGATAGTGGAGACGGCAGGGAGCGTCCGAGAGCAGCCAAAAGCAGAGCACCACTTGCGCGTGGAGAAGGCCCACGACTCTCTACGGAGTTACTCGACAGTGGTGCTTGGCCCTCGCGTGGGCTACCCTTTGCGTAGGGACACCAACGAGAATTAGTCGGAACCTTGCGTGGTTCCGGATACCTCGGTAAAAATACCGGCGTTTTCCACAAGAGTTTGCATCTCTACCTTGCTCTTTACCTTTCGCATTTATATTAAATATTTAAGTTTCAATCTTGTCTTTCTAGTTAGATTATTTAGATTGAAACTTAGCCTTTTGCGTAAGAGATAGCAACACTTAGACAAAACTTAGTTTGCACATTCTAGATTGTTTATTTGCAGAGGTTTTGCTATAGGGATTTATTTGTGGCCTAGTTTAGAGAAAGTTTTATAAGTCCTAATTCACCCCCTCTCAGGCGTCACCGTTTCCTACAGCATGAAGTTCCCTCATCCAAGTCCATGCATGTATCCAAAAATGCTAGCAATCAAATCACAACGGGGTAAACTCACTGCTGAGGTGGTCCAATTTGAACTTGCTAGGTTCATCACGAAGGATTGGGTTTGGGAGGCTCTACCCCATAGTGATGATTCCTTCTTGGTGATCTTTCCCTCGGGGGACGAAATGCATAGGATGGCAGATGTCGACCTAACTCACAAAACTCATGGAGTTACCCTTACCGTCTCAGAATGGAAGGATGCTAGCGATGACGAACCAAGCTACCAATTGGACGAGGTCTAGGTCCATGTGAAGGGGGTGCCTCATGCCTAGAGGCATTACCTAGGCTTCTGGGCACTAGGATCGGTCATTGGAGTGACTCTGGATGTGGATATGTACATGTACAGAAAGACGGGAGTTATCCGGCTGCTTGTTGGAATGATGAGCAGAGACCCTCTCCCCCCTTACCACTGGTATCGTTTTTGGCAAAAGGGGGTATGAGATTGCTTTTACTGTGGAAGAGGAGAACTTCATTCCTGCACCCCCGGTGATTTTTAAGGATGACCCTTGCAATGATGGTGAGGGTGGAGCAGACAAGGAATCTGGGCCGGATGATAAAAGCCCCGAGCATGTGAGTAAGAAACAAAAGAAAGATGAGCAGGATGGAGGGTATTCTTCTTTCTAAGGTGACTTTAGGGGTGGGAATGATTCTTTGATGCTTGGTGTTGTGGCCCTTTCTCCCAACGAGTCAATTAAGGGACCTTCACCCTCTTAGCCTCAAGGATCTCCCATTGCTGCACAAGATTGCAATTACACCCATGTACACCCATAAGCATGCCCGAACAAGGGAGGACCTTAAACTGCAGAAAAAAGGCATCTAGCTGCAGCCGGCCAGCTCCTTGTCAGCAACAAGTATGGTACTGCTAGGGTAGGGGACACAATAACCTATAACATGCTTGTGGGGAAAATTTCAACAGAACAAACCGCGCAATGCGAGATGGAGGCAGGAGTTGATACACTACCTGCAGAAGCCCATCTTGACACGAATGTAGGCTTGGGGAGTGCTTCCCTGGTGGCAAGTGATCCTTGCATGGTAATTCATGTATCCTTTCATGATTCAGAAAATGCACCTTCACTCATGCAGAATGAAACATTTCAGTATATTGTTTTTCAGGGGAAGGATGAGAATTCTAAAGAGGAGGAAAGCCAGGAGAAGGGAGCTATGTGCAGTGCTGCTTGCAAGGTGAATGCTGAGGCAAAGCAAGGAGCCAAGGACTGCCACCTGCCAAATGGTGAAGAACCTGAGTAATTTGGGGACAGGTTCAAATTTCTCTCTCTAATTGTAATTCAAATTCACCTACTTATATTAGAAGAAGTACTCGCACTAATGCCTTATCTACGGACGGCATACCTTGTGCAGATGAGGACTCAACGGTAAAGGCCATGAAAAGAGCTTCTCATTGCAATCTGGACGATGATTTGGGCGGGTTGAAGTCAGCTGAGCAAGTGTTGCAACCAGTCACTACTTCACCGAGTAGTCAACTTCCATCAGGTATGGAAAATTCACCAACTGTTGTTGCTATTAGTTCCCTGGCTAATGTTTCTTATGCAAATAAACTTAAGAATCTAGGCTTTAAGTTGGGGACTGATGACACCGTAGTAAGCTGAGCAAGTGTTGCAACCAGTCACTACTTCACCGAGTAGTCAACTTCCATCAGGTATGGAAAAATCGCCAACTGTTACTGCTATTAGTTCCCTAGCTAATGTTTCTTGTGCAAATAAACTTAAGAATCTAGGTTTTAAGTTGGGGACTAATGACACTGTAGTCAACATGTCTGTTAATGCCTTGAAGAAAATGGAAGTAGACAGGACGAGAATAATATGACCAATCCTTATACTGTTAGTGAAGACGAGGTCGATGAATTAAACAATGACCTCTTAGCTCACCTAATTAAGGATGTATCAGAAGTGGATTTTGATGATGTAGACCTAGGCACAAAACTTTGTGATCTTATGACCCCTTCAAGAAAGTAAAAAAACACTTAAAAAGCATAAGGGCCTAAGGTATGCTGGCCAATCAAAAGCAAAAGTTTCCCGATGAAAGGCATTTTCCTGAATAGGAGAGGTCTTTCAGACTTGTCTAAGTATCGTTACATTTAAGAGGTCGTGAGAGATCTCAATCTTGATTTCTTTATGGTAATGGAAACTGGAAAGCAGGACATGTCCAAGACGAATCTGGCACGCTTGTTTGATGGTGCGGATTTTGTCTAGCATTGCCTCCCTCCACATGGTAGACCTGGAGGCATACTACTAGGAGTCAGAGAAAATGTTCTTGACATATCCCTAATAGTATAAGGGGAATTTTATATAAAATTCCACCTCTGTAGTAGATCAGATAATTTCAAATGGATATTGATGGCGATATATGGCCTGGTCTAAGATGATTTCAAATCTGCTTTCCTCATGGAACTAGTACGAGCATGCCAGCATAATCCTATGCCTACTCTCATTGGTGGGGATTTTAATATCTTGAGAAACGGTAAGGAGAAAAATAATGACAGATTTAATTGTCGTTGACCTTTTCTTTTCAATGTTGTGATTGACAGCTTTGATTTAAGAGAAATAGACTTAATGAGAAGACAATTTACTTGGGCAAATTCCCTATCCAAACCAACTTATTAAAAGCTAGATAGAATCCTCATGACATCCGAATGGGAATTTAAATATCCCTTGGTCATGATACAAGCGCTTGACAAAGGAGTCTTTGATCACACCCCACTGCTTCTCGACACAGGGTCTCCTGCTTTCTTTGGAAGTAATAGGCAATTTAAGTTTGAATTGCATTGGCTTCAGAGAGAAGGTTTCGACGATCGTGTCAAGGGAATAATACAAACAAGGGTCGTAACTCGGTACAAAAATGGAACAACAAGTTGAGCGCTTTACAGTGGTTTCTACGTGGATGGGAATACAAGAAAAAGAAATCAGAGCTTCAGAATACAATTTACACATTGGATGTTGAGGGTAAAGTTAGAAATTTGAATGAGGACGAGCTAGAATGCTTGACTTAGTCTTGAGATCATCTAACCAAGCTTCTTAGACAGGAAGAAATTAAGTATTACCAACAGGCGAAAACAAAGGATGTCCTTCTGGGAGATAACAACACGCGTTATTTCCATATGATTGCTAATGGGGAACACATGAAAAAGAGAATCTGCTCACTCGAGAATGGAAGTTCAAAAGTAGAAGGTCATGCAAATCTTAAAAACTTCATCACAGAGTTCTATAAGGGTTTATTTGGTGAACCGAAAGAAAATTCCTTCACTTTAGATGAATCCATAAATCAATACATACCTCAGGTTTCTAGTCAGGAGAACAACCTCCTCATTGTTGACTTCTCAGAGAGTGAGATTAAAGAAGCTATCTTTTCAATGAAACACAATAAAGCTCCAGATCCATATGGTTTCCCTGCTGAGTTATATTAGCATTTTCTGGGAAACTGTCAAGGGTGACCTTTTGCTAATGTTTTGAGATCTTTCCAAAGGTGATCTCCCTCAGTTCAGCCTTAATTTCGGTGGCATCACCCTTATACCTAAGGTTCAAGAGGAAAATGTCATTCAACAATATAGACCAATCTGCCTACTGAACGTGAGTTATAATATTTTCACCAAGGTGGTGAAAGTCGCCTAGACGGGGGTGAATAGGCAAATCTGAAATTTATAAAGTTTAAGCACAACTACAAGCCAGGGTTAGCGTTAGAAATATAATCAAGTCCGAAAGAGAGGGCGAAAAACAAATCACAAGCAAATAGCGAGAGTGACACAATGATTTGTTTTACCGAGGTTCGGTTCTTGCAAACCTACTCCCCGTTGAGGTGGTCACAAAGACCGAGTCTCTTTCAACCCTTTCCCTCTCTCAAACGGTCACTTAGACCGAGTGAGCTTCTCTTCTCAATCAATTGGGACACTTAGTCCCCACAAGGACCACCACACAATTGGTGTCTCTTGCCTTGATTACAAATGTCTTGGGAACAAGAATTGGGGAAGAAGAAAAGCGGTCCAAGCACAAGAGCTCAAAAGAACACGACAAAACTCTCTCTTCTAGTCACTATTGCTTTGAGTGGAATTGGGACTTAGAGAGATTTTGATTCACTCTAATTGTGTCTTGTATTGAATGCACTAGCTCTTGTATTGAATGTGTTGGCTGAAAACTTGGATGTCTTGAAGTGTGGTGGTTGGGGGGTATTTATAGCCCCAACCACCAAAGTGGCCGTTGGGGAAGGCTGCTGTCGAAGGGCGCACCGGACAGTCCGGTGCGCCAGCCACGTCACCCAACCGTTAGGGTTCGACCGTTGGAGCTCTGACATGTGGGGCCACCGGACAGTCCGGTGGTGCACCAGACAGTCACTGTTCACAGTCTGGTGCGCCTACTGGCGCCTGCTCTGACTTCTGCGTGCGCAGTCCGCACTGTAGCGTTATCAACCGACTGTTGAACTCGACCGTTGGCGCAATAGTCGTTGCTCCGCATGGCACACTGGACAGTCCGCTGCTACACCGGACAGTCCGCTGCTACACTGGACAGTCCGGTGAATTATAGCGGAGTGGCAATTCTAGAAACCCGAAGCTGAGTAGTTGGAGTTGATTCACCCTGGTGCACCGGACACTGTCCGGTGGTGCACCGGACACTGTCCGGTGGCACACCAGACAGTCCGGTGCGCCAGACCAAGGCAGCCTTCGGTTTTCTTTGCTCCTTTGATTTGAACCCTTTCTTTTATCTTTGTATTGGTTTGTTGTGAACCTTTGGCACCTGTAGAACTTTTAATCTAGAGCAAACTAGTTAGTCCAATTATTTGTGTTGGGCAATTCAACCACCAAAATCATTTAGGAAAAGGTTTGACCCTATTTCCCTTTCAATCTCCCCCTTTTTGGTGATTGATGCCAACACAAACCAAAGCAAATATATAAGTGCAGAATTGAACTAGTTTGCATAAGGTAAGTGCAAAGGTTACTTGGATTTAAATTAATTTATACATTCATAGGATATGCATGGATTGCTTTATTTCTTTTAACATTTTGGACCATGTTTGCAGCACTTGTTTTGTTTTTGCAAATGTTTTGGAAATTCTTTTTCAAAGTATTTTTGCAAATAGTCAAAGGTATATAAATAAGATTTTGAGAAGTATTTTCAAGATTTGAAAATTTTCTCCCCCTGTTTCAAATGCTTTTCCTTTGACTAAACAAAACTCCCCCTCAATGAAATTCTCCTCTTAGTGTTCAAGAGGGTTTTAGATATTAATTTTGAAAGGGGTCATACCAATTTGAAATTATATCAAAAATAAGATACCAATTGAAAAACTTCTTAAATACAAATTGAACATTTTGAAATTGGTGGTATGGTGCGGTCCTTTTGCTTTGGGCTAATACTTTCTCCCCCTTTGGCATGAAATATAAGCCCTTGGTTAATTTTCTCCCCCTTTGGCAAATAATATATGAGTGAAGGATTATACCAAAGTGAAGAGCGATGCAGAGTGACGATGAAGGGTAAATAACATGGAGTGGAGTGGAAGCCTTGTCTTCGCCGAAGACTCCATTCCCTTTCAATCTATGACTTAGCATGAAATACACTTGAAGAACACATTAGTCATAGCACATGAAAGATATATGATCAAAGGTATATAAATGAGCTATGTGTGCAAAATATCAATCAAAATTCCTAGAATCAAGAATGTTTAGCTCATGCCTAAGTTTGGTAAAGGTTTTCTCATCTAGTTGTTTGGTAAAGATATCGGCTAATTGTTCTTTGGTGCTAACATAGGCAATCTCGATATCCCCCCTTTGTTGGTGATCCCTCAAAAAGTGATACTGAATGGCTATGCGCTTAGTGCGGCTGTGCTCAACAGGATTATCCGCCATGAGGATTGCACTCTCATTATCACATAGGAGAGGAACTTTGGTTAATTTGTAACCATATTCCCTAAGGGTTTGCCTCATCCAAAGCAATTGCGCGCAACAATGGCCTGCGGCAATGTACTCGGCTTCGGCGGTAGAAAGAGCTACATAATTTTGTTTCTTTGAAGCCCAAGACACCAGGGATCTTCCCAAGAACTGACAAGTCCCTGATGTGCTCTTTCTATCAATTTTACACCCTGCCCAATCAGCATCTGAATAACCAATTAAATCAAAAGTGGATCCCTTGGGGTACCAAAGGCCAAACTTAGGTGTATGAACTAAATATCTCAAGATTCGTTTCACGACCCTAAGGTGAACTTCCTTAGGATCGGCTTGGAATCTTGCACACATGCATATGGAAAGCATAATATCCGGTCGAGATGCACATAAATAGAGTAAAGATCCTATCATCGACCGGTATACCTTTTGATCTACGGATTTACCTCCCGTGTCGAGGTCGAGATGCCCATTGGTTCCCATGGGTGTCTTGATGGGCTTGGCATCCTTCATCCCAAACTTGGTAAGTATGTCTTGAATGTATTTCGTTTGGCTGATGAAGGTGCCCTCTTGGAGTTGTTTGACTTGAAATCCTAGAAAATACTTTAACTCCCCCATCATAGACATCTCGAATTTTTGAACCATAATCCTACTAAACTCTTCACAAGTAGATTTGTTAGTAGACCCAAATATGATATCATCAACATAAATTTGGCATACAAACAAATCATTTGCAATAGTTTTAGTAAAGAGAGTAGGATCAGCTTTTCCAACTTTGAAGCCATTAGAGATAAGAAAATTTCTTAGGCATTCATACCATGCTCTTAGGGCTTGCTTGAGCCCATAAAGCGCCTTAGAGAGTTTATACACATGGTTAGGATACTCACTATCTTCAAAGCCGGGAGGTTGCTCAACATAGACCTCCTCCTTGATTGGTCCATTGAGGAAGGCACTTTTCACGTCCATTTGATAGAGCTTAAAGCTATGGTAAGTAGCATAAGCAAGTAATATATGAATTGACTCAAGCCTAGCTACGGGTGCATAGGTTTCACCGAAATTCAAACCTTCGACTTGTGAATATCCCTTGGCCACAAGTCGGGCTTTGTTCCTTGTCACCACACCATGCTCATCTTGCTTGTTGCAGAAGACCCACTTGGTTCCTACAACATTTTGATTAGGACGTGGAACAAGATGCCATACCTCATTCCTCGTGAAATTATTGAGTTCCTCTTGCATCGCCAACACCCAATCCGAATCTCTTAATGCATCTTCCACCCTATATGGCTCAATAGAAGACACAAAAGAGTAATGTTCACAAAAATGAGCGACACGAGATCGAGTGGTTACCCCCTTATGAATATCGCCGAGGATGGAGTTCACAGGGTGATCTCGTTATATCGCTTGGTGGACTCTTGGGTGTGGCGGTCTTGGACCCTCATCATCTTCCTTGTCTTGATCATTGGCATCTCCCCCTTGATCATTGTCCTCCTCTTGAGGTGGATCATCTTCTTGATCCTCATTTTCATCCTCTTGAGCTTGATCCTCATCTTAGGTTGGTGGAGATGCTTGAATTGAAGACGATGGTTGATCTTGTGCATGTGGAGGCTCTTCGGATTCCTTAGGGCACACATCCCCAATGGACATGTTCCTTAGCACGACGCACGGAGCCTCTTCATCATCTAGTTCATCAAGATCAACTTGCTCTACTTGAGAGTCGTTAGTCTCATCAAACACAATGTCACAAGAAACTTCAACTAGTCCAGTGGACTTGTTAAAGACTCTATATGCCCTTATGTTTGAATCATAACCAAGTAAAAAGCCTTCTACAGCCTTAGGAGCAAATTTAGATTTTCTACCTCTTTTAACAAGAATAAAGCATTTGCTACCAAAGACTCTAAAATATGAAACATTGGGCTTTTTACCGGTGAGGAGTTCATACGATGTCTTCTTGAGGATTCGGTGAAGGTAGAGACGGTTGATGGCGTAGTAAGCGGTGTTGACTGCTTCCGCCCCAAACCGGTCCGAAGTCTTGTACTCATAAAGCATGGTCCTCGCCATGTCAAGTAGAGTTCTATTCTTCCTCTCCACTACACCATTTTGTTGTGGTGTGTAGGGAGAAGAGAACTCATACTTGATGCCCTCATCCTCAAGAAAGCCTTCTATTTGTGAGTTCTTGAACTCCGTCCCGTTGTCACTTCTAATCTTTTTGATCCTTAAGCCAAACTCATTTTGAGCCCGTCTCAAGAATCCCTTTAAGGTCCCTTGGGTTTGTGATTTATCCTGCAAAAAGAACACCCAAGTGAAGCGAGAATAATCATCCACAATAACTAGATAGTACTTACTCACGTCGATGCTTATGTAAGCTATCGGGTCGAATAGATCCATGTGGAGTAGCTCAAGCGGCCTGTCAGTCGTCATGATGTTCTTGTGTGGATGATGAGCACCAACTTGCTTTCCTGCTTGACATGCGCTACAAATCCTGTCTTTCTCAAAATGAATATTTGTTAGTCCCAAAATGTGCTCTCCCTTTAGAAGCTTATGAAGATTCTTCATCCCAACGTGGGCTAGTCGGCGATGCCAGAGACAACCCGTGTTAGTTTTAGCAATTAAGTAAGTGTCGAGTTCAGCTCTATTAAAATCAACTAAGTATAGCTGACCCTCTAACACTCGCTTAAATGCTACTGAATCATCACTTCTTCTAAAGACAGTAACACCTATATCCGTAAAAAGACAATTGTAGCCCATTTTGCATAATTGAGAAACAGAAAGCAAATTATAGTCTAAAGAATCTACAAGAAAAACATTGGAAATAGAATGGTTAGGAGATATAGCAATTTTACCAAGTCCTTTGACCAAACCTTGATTTCCATCCCCGAATGTGATAGCTCTTTGGGGATCATGGTTTTTCTCATAGGAGGAGAACATCCTTTTCTCCCCAGTCATGTGGTTTGTGCACCCGCTATCAATTATCCAACTTGAGCCCCTGGATGCATAAACCTACAAAACAAATTTAGGCCTTGTTCTTAGGTACCCAAACGGTCTTGGGTCCTTTCACATTAGAAACAAGCACCTTGGGTACCCAAACACGAGTCTTTGAGCCCTTGTGTTTGGCCCCAACATATTTGGCAACTACTTTGTCTGATTTGTTAGTTAAAACATATGAAGCATCAAAAGTCTTAAATGAAATAATAGGCTCATTTGATGCAATAAAAGTTTTCCTTTTAGGCAATTTAACATGAGTTTTCCTTTTAGGATTGCCTAGAACTAGGTGCCTCACTCTTATACATAAAAGCATGATGAGAGCCAGAGTGAGACTTCCTAGAATGAATTATCCTAATTTTGTGTTCGGGATAACCATCAGGATATAAAATATAGCCCTCGTTATCCTGAACCATGGGAGCCTTACCCTTAACAAAATTAGACAATTTCTTAGGGGCATTAAGCTTGACATTGTCTCCCTTTTGGAAGCCAATGCCATCCTTAATGCTAGGGCGTCTCCCACTATAGAGCATGCTTCTAGCAAATTTAAAATTTTCATTTTCTAAGTCATGCTCATTAATCTTAGCACTAAGTTGAGCTATGTGATCATTTTGTTGTTTAATTAAAGCTAGGTGATCATGAATAGCATCAACATTAATATCTCTACATCTAGTACAAATAGTAACATGCTCAATGGTAGACGTAGAGGGTTTGCAAACATTTAATTCATCAATCTTAGCATGTAACATGAGATTTTTATTTCTAAGATTGGAAATAACATCATTGCAAACATTTAAATCTTTAGCCTTAGCAATTAATTTTTCATTCTCAATTTTAAGGCTAGAGAGAGATGCATTCAATTTGTCAATCTTAGTAATCAAACTATCATTATCATTTCTAAGACTAACAATTGAATCATCACAAATATCTAACTTCTCAACCTTAGCAATTAATTTGGCATTTTCATTTCTAAGGTTTGAGATAACATCATGGCAAGTGCTTAGCTCAGTAGTCAAATTTTCACACTTTTCTACTTCCTGAGCATAAGCATTTTTAACCTTAACATGCTTCTTATTTTCTTTAATTAGGAAGTCCTCTTGGCTATCCAAGAGTTCATCCTTCTCATGAATAGCTCCTATTAATTCATTTAATTTTTCCTTTTGTTGCATGTTGAGGTTGGCAAAAAGAGCAAGCAAATTATCCTCATCATCACTAGAGTTATCCTCATCACTAGATGTTGCATATTTAGTGGAGGCTCTAGATTTTACCTTCTTTTTGCCATCCCTTGCCATGAGGCACTTGTGGCCGACGTTGGGGAAGAGAAGACCCTTGTTGACGGTGATGTTTGCGGCGTCCTCGTCGGAGGAGGAGTCGGTGGAGCTCTCATCGGAGTCCCACTCTCGACAAACATGGGCATCACCGCCCTTCTTCTTGTAGTACTTCTTCTCCTTCCTTCCTCCCTTCTTGTCGTCGCCCCTGTCACTATCACTTGATAATGGACATTTAGCAATGAAATGACCAGGCTTACCACACTTATAACAAACTTTCTTGGAGCGGGGCTTGTAGTCCTTCCCCCTCCTTTGCTTGAGGATTTGGCGGAAGCTCTTGATGATGAGGGCCATTTCCTCGTTGTCGAGCTCGGAGGCGTCGATGGGAAGCCTACTCGACGTAGACTCTTCCTTCTTCTCCTCCGTCGCTTTGAAGGCGACAGGTTGCACCTCGGGTGTGGAGGTGGCACCTCGCTCGATGATTTGTTTGGAGCCTTTGATCATCAACTCAAAGCTCACAAACTTTCCTATCACTTCCTCGGGAGACATTAGCTTGTATCTAAGATCACCACAAATTAATTGTACTTGTGTAGGGTTAAGAAAAACAAGTGATCTTAGAATAACCTTGACCATTTCATGGTCATCCCATTTGGTGCTCCCGAGGTTGCGCACTTGGTTCACCAAGGTCTTTAGCCGGTTGTACATGGCTTGTGGCTCCTCTCCTTGGTTGAGCATAAATCGACCGAGCTCCCCCTCGATCGTTTCCCGCTTGGTGATCTTGGTCACCTCATCTCCTTCGTGCGCGGTTTTTAGCACGTCACAAATCTCTTTGGCACTCTTCAACCCTTGCACCTTATTAAACTCCTCTCGACTTAGAGAGGTGAGGAGTATAGTAGTGGCTTGGGAGTTGAAGTGCCGGATTTGGGCTACCTCGTCCGAGTCATAGCCTTCATCCCCCATAGATGGTTCCTGCGCTCCAAACTCAATAATGTCCCAAATGCTAGCGTGGAGTGAGGTTAGATGGTGCCTCATTTTATCACTCCACATACAATAATCTTCACCGTTAAAAACTAGTGGTTTGCCTAGTGGGACGGAAAGTAAAGGAGTGTGTTTGGAAATGCGAGGGTAGCGTAAGGGGATCTTACTAAACTTCTTGCGCTCATGGCGCTTGGAAGTGACGGACGGCGTGTCGGAGCCGGAGGTGGAAGGCGATGAAGAGTCGGTCTCATAGTAGACCACCTTCTTCATTTTCTTCTTCTTGTCGCCACTCCGGTGCGACTTGACGCGGGGAGGTGATTCCTCCCTTTTGTTGCCGGACTCTCCCGATGGAGCTTTCCCATGGCTTGTGGCGGGCTTCTCGCTGGTCACCATCTCCTTCTTGGCGTGAGCTCCCGACATCACTTCGAGCGGTTAGGCTCTAATGAAGTACTGGGCTCCGATACCAATTGAAAGTCGCCTAGAGGGGAGGTGAATAGGCAAATCTAAAATTTATAAAGTTTAAGCACAACTACAAGCCGGGGTTAGCGTTAGAAATATAATCAAGTCCGAAAGAGAGGGCGAAAAACAAATCACAAGCAAATAGCGAGAGTGACACAATGATTTGTTTTACCGAGGTTCGGTTCTTGCAAACCTACTCCCCGTTGAGGTGGTCACAAAGACCGGGTCTCTTTCAACCCTTTCCCTCTCTCAAACGGTCACTTAGACTGAGTGAGCTTCTTTTCTCAATCAATTGGGACACTTAGTCCCCACAAGGACCACCACACAATTGGTGTCTCTTGCCTTGATTACAAATGTCTTGGGAACAAGAATTGGGGAAGAAGAAAAGCGGTCCAAGTGCAAGAGATCAAAAGAACACGGCAAAACTCTCTCTTCTAGTCATTATTGCTTTGAGTGGAATTGGGACTTGGAGAGATTTTGATTCACTCTAATTGTGTCCTGTATTGAATGCACTAGCTCTTGTATTGAATGTGTTGGAAAACATGGATGCCTTGAAGTGTGGTGGTTGGGGGGTATTTATAGCCCCAACCACCAAAGTGGCTGTTGGGGAAGGCTGCTGTCGAAGGGCGCACCGGACAGTCCGGTGCACCACCGGAAACTGTCCGGTGCGCCAGCCACGTCACCCAACCATTAGGGTTCGACCGTTGGAGCTCTGACATGTGGGGCCACCGGACAGTCCGGTGGTGCACCGGACAGTCACTGTTCACTGTTCGGTGCGCCTTCTGGCGCCTGCTCTGACTTCTGCGTGCGCAGTCCGCACTGTAGCGTTGTCAGCCGACCGTTGAACTCGACCATTGGCGTAGTAGCCGTTGCTCTGCATGGCACACCGGACAGTCTGGTGCTACACCGGACAATCCGGTGAATTATAGCGGAGTGGCAATTCCAGAAACCCGAAGCTGAGCAGTTGGAGTTGATTCACCCTGGTGCACCGGACACTCTCCGGTGGCACACCGGACAGTCTGGTGCGCCAGACCAGGGCAGCCTTCGGTTTGCTTTGCTCCTTTGATTTGAACCCTTTCTTTTATCTTTGTATTGGTTTGTGTGAGCCTTTGACACCTGTAGAACTTATAATCTAGAGCAAACTAGTTAGTCCAATTATTTGTGTTGGGTAATTCAACCACCAAAATCATTTAGGAAAAGGTTTGACCCTATTTCCCTTTCAGGTGGCCACCATTAGACTGAGCTCGATAGCAAACATGGTAGTAAGCCCAACACAAGCTGCCTTTATCAGGGGTCAAAACGTCCTTGAGGGTAGTGATTCTTCATGAAACAATACATGAACTACATCGAAAAAACAAAGTAGAGTAATCCTGAAGCTTGACTTTGAGAAAGCTTATGATAAGGTGATGTGGCCATTTTTATTGCAAACACTATGAATGAAAGGCTTTTCGTCCAAATTGATATCTTGGATTAAGTCTTTCATTTCGGGCGGAAGTGTAGCAGTGAATGTTAACGATGATGTCGGTCATTACTTTCAAACAAAAAAGGGACTCCGACAAGGAGGCCCTTTGTCACCTCTCTTGTTCAATATCATGGTGGATATGCTAAAAGTGTTCATCGGTAGAGCAAAAGCGAATGGGCAATGGGAAGGAGTTATCCCCCATCTAGTTGATGGTGGGCTATGGATCCTCCGGTACGCAGACAATACTATACTCTTCATGGATCATGATCTAGACAAAGCTCGCAATATGAAGCTTCTTCTATTTGCATTTGAACAAGCTCCAGGCCTAAACATCAATTTCCACAAGAGTGAGTTATTCTGTTTTGGAGCAGCCTAGGAAAATATAGAACTATAAACAAAACTCTTTGGGTGCAAAGCTGAGAGCTTCCCTATCAATTACCTTGGTATCCCAATTCACTTCAGAAAACTAAGAAATTGTGATTGGGGTAAAGCTGAAGAGTGTTTTGAGAAGAGACTCAGTAGTTGGAAAGGGAAAATCTCTCGATTGGAGGTCGCCTGACTTTAATTAATTCAGTGTTGAGTAGCCTTCTGATGTATATGATGTCTTTCTTCTCTATACCCAAAGTTGTTCTCAAGAAGTTGGATTATTTCCAATCGAAATTTTTTGGAAGGGAGATGAGAACAAAAAGAAATACAGGCTTACTAAATGGACCATTCTGTGTCTGAAAGTCGCCTAGAGGGGGGTGAATAAGCGAAACCTGAAATTTATAACTTTAAATACACACTACAAGCCGGGGTTAGCGTTAGAGTTAAATTCAAGTCGAAAAGAGAGGGGAAAATGTCACACCCGGATTTTAGAGGTCCAAAATCCGGGCGCGAACATAAACACCAGGTGTGCTGGGACCAAGTCTCACACATATGATGTATAGTGGCACAGGATCGAATGTCACATCTTTATATATAACAGGAGTTCTATACAAAATAAATAATTACATTATAAGGAGACAACGGTCCAGCAACCCAAAGTTGACTGGGAGACGACGGCCTAGATCTCTCTCACGAACTCATCGCAGCATCCTCCATGCGCCTCATCCTGCGGTACCTGTTCTTGACCTGTGGGGGGGTGTGAGACAACAAGAGTGAGCTCACATACGTTCATCGCTCAACAAGTTGTGGGGAATAATGTGCATGAACTCGCCAAAGGTGGGAGCTCACGTGAAGTGTAAGGCATACCAAAGAGGATGGTTAGAGCTGAGCATTGCTTTTAAAGTTGGTCAAAATTTTATTAGCAGTTACTAAGTATAAGTAAATACCAACCCAATTAAGTAGTGGAACAAAAGTAACATCATCACCTGCGATGCAATGCATATGACAAATTGAATTTAAGTTCCATAAATTAATCATGTGAGTGTCCGAGCCGCTCATGACCGTGAGCACGGCTAGTATACCAGTTTTACACTCTGCAGAGGTTGCGCATCTTTACCCACAAGTCATGTTACCCATCTGCCAAGGGATCGCGACTTCCCATACACCTCTACCGAGGAGGCGAGGCAGGGTAACACTACGAGGCCTTTACAAAGTTCCACTAGCTTCAGAAAACCCGCTACAGTTTATGGGAAGCTCCAATGCAGGAATCCCTTGCAGGACCACCATCGCAGCAAAATCCTCCCGAGGGCCTCCCTACACTGACCACTCCCCTACTGCCCTTGCCCCTTTCGGGTAAGGTAGTCTTCCACTAGCTTTCCTAATTAGTTAGCCAAGGGCGTCCATAAACCCTTGTGGTAGCACTGTTTTCCCGGGTGGTTCTCCATGTTCCAATTAACATAATGATCTTATCATGAACAGTAAATAACAACTAATAATAAAAGTGTAATCATGAATAAAATGTATCTCCATACCCAAAACCACATATAGCACTAGCAAGTACTACCCAAAAAGTTTAGTGGAGTCAAGGTATAAAGATAATCAAACTAGGGTAACCTGTTGGGTCCCATCAAAATTAACCTATGCAGATCATTATGATTAATCAGAACATGAGTAGGTAAAAAGAAGTGATCAAGGGCACAACTTGCCTGGGACTTGAGATTCCAGGTACCAGGATGATCTTCAGATGACACGTGTCCTCACGATAGTCGTAGCATTACAAACAAACAGTGTATAGACAAAATTAACATTACACCAAACATAAGAATACATTGCATAATAATAATCTACGCGCCATAACGAGATAGTAGAAACAATAACCACTAAATTCGGAGCTACAGTTATTAAGTTATGAATTTCCGAAATTATTAAGTGCTTAGTATAGAATAAATCAAGTGAATAAATTTAATTCAAGTTTCATGGCTAAACAAAGATACTAGGTGATAGAGAGTAAAATTACAAAATTTTAGAAAGTGGAATGGACTAATTGAGACTAAAAATGGATTTTCTATGAATTTATCAAGTTCTAGCACTTATAAATACATATTTTCTAATTCCTTTATTCAGTTTATCATGGCACTGGACTGGGCGTCAAATTCATAAAAGTCCAGGGGGCTCGGGGTAAGAATCCCCAGACACAGAGAACAGGATCACTGGACTGCGGGTTGATTTCTCTGGTTTACGGGGACTCTTAAGCAATTTGCGCAACCGAAGGGGTATCTTCTATTGTGGGCCGGACGATCCAGATCCTGCGGTCTGGATTAGATCCTAGCGCGATGAAGCGGTATGCCATAGCAGCCGTCCGATCCAAGCACAACGCTACTGATTTAAAAACCTAAGATCTAATCTCTGGCGTTCAACCGTCGATCGACGGGCGCGATCGCCCCGTTGCCCAACCGGTATGCATGACCTAATCTCCACCGTTGGTGCCCGATCAGACGGTATCCCCCCTTTCTTCTTCCCCAGCGCCACCGAGCAGCTGCGACCGATTCGCGGCGGCGTACACAAGGCGACAAGCTCCCATCCCGGAACAACGGCGCCCGATTCTAAATGACAGCGAGTCTAACGCGTAGATCCAACCAAGGCGAATCGATCTAAGGGTAACTCACCGAGATGTATGCAGCCCAGTGCCCTGACCACGGTGAGGAGCGGGCACACGGCGGAGCTTTTCCTCCGGTGTCCAATTCACTCCACCCCGGCCGCAAGGTTTGCCTGAAGAAGCCGCGGACACCAGCAGGGTATTGAGGAGAAACACCCAGGCCGGCACAGGTTTTATACCCCGATGCCAGGGATCCAACAATCGCGCGACTCCGTTCGATCCGCCCCGGACGCGGCGTTGGTTGACGCAAATCCCGTGGATATGGTGCCGGCACCGTTGAGCAACCGAGTCCGAGTCCGTTGCGAGATCCGCGCTGAGGTGGGGGCATTGGGAGTCAGTGCGACAATGGCGGAGCGCGCGCGGGAGCATCGCCGAGGTCTTCGCGGGTTCGTTGTAACGGCGACGAAGCTGCTGACAGCCCGGCCCCACGCAACAGAGACCGATTTGCGAAGGTGGAAAACCAGAGTGGCTGGTGGCCGGGACCCACTTGACAGCGACTCAAGCAAGAACGGCGGGAGTGGTCTGTTGGGCTGCGCGGAGGGAATCCAGAGTTGGGCCAAATTGCGTGTAGTTGGCCCAATAGCGCATAACACAGATTTTCTTTTATAAATTCCATTTTTCTTCATTTGTCTTCTTTTTATTTTGAATTCAAAATTTGAATTTGGATCTTTTTAGGAGTTGCATATTTGAGTCCAATGTACACCTTAAAACCCATTGCAAAGATAATATATATTTTTTTTATATATATATATTTTTTATACTCATTTTACTCCCTTCTAGGATTTCTTTTAGATGTCCAATTCTACTTTGGACTTTAATATATTTCTCGTTATGATTTTTTTTATATATATTGTCACAATATGCACACTACAAAAAAATATATCCCGCATGATGCAATGATGTGGTGGCATATCTTTTATTATTTAATTGTTTTTTTTGAAGTGTTCGCATGTGATGATAAGCAGAAACAACACACACCTATAGATGAAGGAACTAATTTCTCCTCTTTTATTATATGTTACAAACTGGGTGTTACAAATCCTACCCCCCTTAAAAATAATCTCGTCCTCGAGATTTGTAAGGAGAGGGTATATACTCATATTATCTTAGAACATATGCACAAACAAAGAAATCTGAGCATGATGCATAACTCATTAGCAACACATAGGGTCAACAGACCTTATTATTATTACTAAAAGAGTAAAATACTACTACTAGCTAAACTAATATTTAGGCCTTACAAATAGTAAAATATATATCTATGTTTATGTTTATCTCTACTCTTGTTGTTCATTGACCTCTTCACCGACTATTTCCTCTTCCACTGGCTCTTCTTCTTGAATTTCCAGTTCACCTGGTTCAGCTTCTACTTCTGTATGATAGGCTTGTCCTCGGTTGACAGATAGGGGCTGACTCTTTCCTGCCGAGGCCTGACCTTGCTTCATTGGAGCTGGTGTAGTGTAGGCAGCCCTGTTGGGACAGTAGTTGGCGTAGTGTCCCGGTTGTCCACATTTGAAGCATGCCCTGTTGGTGGATGTGTTGGGAGCAACAGGTCCTGCGGGGGTGCTTGCTTTTGGAGGAGCAGTTGGTGCCTGTTGAGTTTGTTGTCCAGAACTGCCACTAGCTGGTGTACTTGGAGTGGTAGTATAGCGAGGACGGGAACTACTTCCAGCCTGCCCTTGGTTAGCAGCCTTTCTTTTCTCTCCAAATATACTCCTCTTGTTTTCTACAGCAATAGCTTTGTCAAGTAGCCTTTGGAAGGATGGGAATGTGTGCGATACCAGTTGATATTGCAAGGGTCCAATCAAACCATCCAGAAAAAGCTCCTGCTTTTGCTCATCATCCTCAACATCTCTAGGAGCATATCGAGATAACTGGATGAATTTGTCCCTATATTCACTCACGGACATACTTCCTTGCTTGAGGGAGAGAAACTCCTTTCTCTTAATCTTCATGAGTCCAGCAGGAATATGGTAATTCCTGAATTGTGTGGAGAATTCTGCCCAGGTAATTGTATCGACAGTAGCATGAGCAGCGCAGTACGCATCCCACCAATCTGCAGCAGGACCAGCGAGACGACCTGATGCGTAGAGTACTTTCTCTCGGTCCGAGCACTGAGCTATGTTGAGCATCTTCTCTATGGACTTTAGCCAGTCATCAGCTTGTAGTGGATCCGTGGAGTTGGAGAAGGTTGGTGGTTTGTGGCTCATGAATTCCCGATGCTTATCTCGGGGTGGAACTGGTGGTGGAGGTGGAGGCAATGGCACCTGTTGTTGTTGCTGCTGTTGTTGAAGTTGTTGTTGCAGCTGCTGTTGTTGCACCCTTCTTTCCTGGCGTATCTCTTCCCGCTCTTGGTGCATCTCCCGACGTGCATCCTCTCTTTCCTGGCGCATTTCCTGGCGTTCTTGCTGCATTTGGGCGCGCATATCTGCCATAGTGTCAGCCATTTGCTGCATCATCCTCATTTGAGCTGCAATCAGTGGGTCAACTCCGCCTGGTGGAGGATTAGGAGGATTCATCTCTGCTGGCTGTGGCTGGGGTTGTCTATATATCCGCCGAGTGTGTCGATTAGGAGGTAAATCAATTCCACCACCCCTCCTGGTATTGACCATCTAAGTTAGAAGCATATCGTAAGATAGTTTTGCAAGGGAATCATTTGGTAGGCAGAATGAATAAGCTAATAGTTGGTTATGTACTGAAGATTCTTTGGTAGGGCTTGACCAGATATTTTATGTCAAGACTAGGGTAACTAGTTGTATGAGGTGAATGTCCAAAGGTAAGATAGAATCTGATAAGATGAGATAGATACGGAATACTAGATATATTTTTTTAGAGAAATAATCTAGTTTATCTAGTTATTTTTATAAACATTTTTTTATATGTATATGCAGATGTAATTGTGGACATTACTCCACAACTCATCACACTCAATCAAAGATCCAAATCAAACAAGTATCATAAGAACAAGCATTTCAAGCATATAGATACAAAAAAAATAGTTTTGTTTTTGTTCCTAAGAGTAGGTCTCCTATTCCTAAAGGTCACCATAGGTACAGGATTTCGAAGTGTGAAATCCACAATTGTCTTTAGAATGAAAAGGTAAGAATAATCAGAGTAAAGCGGAATTAGATGAGAAAAGATTAAGAGAAGTTTAGAAAGAATTAGAGTAGCCAAGGTCCTCAAAAACATGATTTGACAATGTTTTCCAAGTGGATTATGTGAACAGGTACCTTCGGACTCAGAATTACGAACATGAAGTGCGGTCAGGACGAAGCCTGAACCAGACGAAGGACGGGCTGATTACCAAGCTCCACGAAGGATGGTGCACAGCCGAAGCTGTGCGCAGGGAAGCTTCGTCGCGATAGCAGAGAGGGGAACCGACTTAAAGATGAAAAGACTACGTGGACCTTGTCAGATTTCCATAAGTCATTGACAAATGTAATGGACATAAATGTAATTTTACGTGGGCTGCGTCCCGCGTCTATAAATAGATGAACAGTATTCCCGTACTGTTCACGCTGACTTGGCATTTGCTTTTGCGTCACGCTCGTACTTTTTATCTTCTCTCAGGACCGAAGGTACATTTGTAATTTGAAATCATTTCTATTTTTCCATGTTAATAAAATAGAAATGATTCTATGATGATGCTTATATTATATTTCATGCTTTATATGAATCCTTCGTCATTACTTGTTATGTTTACGAAGGTATGTCTCTTATGACCTTCGTCCGAAACTCATTATTTCCGAAGGGACATAATGCTTCGAAGGACGAAGGACTTTAACACTTAATACTTTTTATGTTGCCTTGTTCTTAACTCTTAGCATTTGAGAACAAGTCCCCAACATTGGCGCCCACCTCCGGTGAACTCACTTCCATTTCCTGAGCTTTTCGACACCTTCGGCAAGCATCAGCTTCGTCATGCCGCCGAAGAAGGCTTCAGCACCAGGGGCTGGCACGCTGCAGCCGCTGGACCCCAATCAAGACGTCCTTTCTCTCAGAGAGGCACGAAGCCAGAAGAGGAAGGCTACCAGTCCAACACATCCGGAGGATGATCTAGATCAGGAGATTCAGAATCTGGAAATCCTTCAGCAGCAGGTTCAACGCAGGAAGGAGAAGATGGCCAGGCTAGCTGAACTGCAGAGGCAGATAGATGAAGCCTCTGAAGAAGTTCGTCATCTTGCTCAGGATGAGCAACACCGAAGGCCTCAGCATCAAGACCTTCATCAGGAGGGCTTTCACAACGAAGACGACTGGTATGACAATTTCCATCGTGGGAATTTTGTTTTTGATGATGCTTCTCCCCTGTCCGCTGAGTTACAGGCTACACCTTGGCCTCCGTCCTACAAGCCGCCTCAGCTCCCCGTATTTGATGGTCATTCAGACCCGAAGCAGTTCTTGATGAGCTACGAAGCAACAGTGTCTTCGTACGGTGGCAATGCTTCAGTCATGGCCAAATCTTTCGTTATGGCTGTCAGAAGTGTTGCTCAAACCTGGTATTCCTCCCTTCGACCAGGAACGATCACTTCATGGCAGAAGCTGAAGGATTTGTTGTTAACCAGTTTTCAAGGATTTCAGACGAAGCCGGTCACTGCTCAGGCTCTGTTCCAGTGCACTCAGGACCACGAAGAATACCTTCAGGCATATGTCCGAAGGTTCTTGCGTTTGAGGGCACAGGCACCAACGGTGCCCAATGAAATTGTCATTGAGGCCATGATCAAGGGGCTTCGGCCAGGTCCGTCAGCTCAGTACTTCGCCAGAAAGCCTCCTCAAACTTTGGAGAAGCTTCTCCAGAAAATGGACGAATACATTCGGGCCGACAATGACTTTCGCCAAAGAAGGGAGGAGGCTTTCAGATTTTCTGAAATGACCAGGGGCTTCGGAGGGAGGTTTTACCCGAGGCATGTGAGATCAATTCACAATTCTACGCAAAATGATGACAGAGGAAGCCAACAGCAAAGGCCACAATGCTCCTCGCAGGCTTCTGGGCAACAGCAAAGCTCCTTCCGGCCACCAGCTCCAAGAGGCAGAGGCGCCAGGGGCTTCGGAGGAAGATTTGGCGATCAACCAAGAAGAATCTTTTGCTTATTCTGCGGTGAGAACAAAGGCCATACTACCAGGATGTGCCATGTTACTATACAGAAGCAAAAGGAAATAGCTGAAGCAGCAGCACAACAAGCCCAGCCGAAGCAGGTCATGCATACAGCTTCGTATCATTCGCCCTACATCCCAGAATATGTGGGCAACCATCCTGCAGTCTCTGCTGCTTCGGCAAGTCAGCCTTCAGCTTCCTGGCAACAGCCTCCGCCTCCACCTCCGTTGCAACAAGGTCAGCAGCCAGAAGGGAGCCAATATGCTCCACATCAAAGGGACTTCAGAGAACAGTCCGAAGCTCGCACGGTCAACAGCACCGTGCCAGAATCAAAGCACATCTATTGACAAATATCCTACCTTAATAGCAATCTTTTTCATTCAGTTTTATTTTCTGCAATAAAGGACATTGTTCAGGTTTTCATGTAATTAGTTTCGTTGATTCCTACAAGAAAAATATGTTTTCTTCACAGGTTTGTGATAATAAAAAGGACCTTCGGACTACCGAAAATCCTTCGAAGCAACAAAAAGTCGTTCTAAGGAACGCAGAGTAAGCCTGACGAAGTCACAAAAAGTCGTTCCGAAGGGAGCGCAGTGTAAGTTTTCTGCTCCAAAGTCGTTCCAAAAGGAATGCAGAGCATACAGCGAAAAGTCAACGCTGACACCGCCTAAGTAAAAGGCGAAGAAGCTCCAAAGACGTTCCTAAGGGAATGCAGAGCTTATACCGCCTAAGTAAAAGGCGAAGAAGCTCCAAAGACGTTCCTAAGGGAATGCAGAGCTTATTCCGCCTAAGTAAAAGGCGAAGAAGCTCCAAAGACGTTCCTAAGGGAATGCAGAGCTTACAGCGAAGAATCAGTGCTGATACAAAAATATTGTGTGGGGATATGTGTGTATCTTTCGGCACAAATGTCATCTACGTAGCATAACATCATCACATCATTTTGCATAGCATAAGCATCATACATCATGTTGCATATGGCACAAGAAGGGGACACAATATTGATCTTCGGAAGTATGATTTGAAAGAGTGAAAATCGTGGTCACAAGAAGGGGACATAATATTGATCTTCGGAAGTATGATCTGAAAGAGTGAAAATCGTGGTCACAAGGAGACACAATCTTCATCTTCGAAGTATAGCTTCGAGAATTTTTTTTACGAAGCTTGGACATTCTTCACGAAGCATGAAAAGAAGGGAAGGTGTTTTTTCGCCAGACTCAAAAACGGTACGTGTGTAAAGTTTCATGCATCGTAAAGAATTGAGTAGCAAAAATAGATATATTACATTCGGGGTTACAAAGTGTTACATTATATTACATTTACGAGGTTTTTTACAAAAATGTTTAATCCTCTCTCAAAACGACTTCTGCAGCTTCATTCAGAAGCCGATTGACGACTTCGTCCATAATATCTTCGACCATCTTTTTAATTTCGTCGTCCCCCTTCGGCTGAGGGCCCGAAGGCGCTTTAGTAGGATCTGAAGCAGGACACGACTACATTACTATTACAAATCGCAAACAGATCTTAAAAGCCTAAAGATTACAACACGGTAAAAACTATTATTTAGTACCTAATTGACCTTCGGACTCTGTGCTCTTTTTAGCAGCCTTAGCCACTTCTCTAGCATCATGGATGCCCTTTTCACTTCTCTGAATAATTTCTCTTGCCATTTCTCGGCCACCGTTATCCCAGATATCAGTAAAAAACTTTCCACCAATTATGCTAGCTTCGGCCGAAGGATCTTTTGTATCTTCAAAGGACAAAGCAGCTTCGGACTGTGCTAAAATTTTTACATGCTCACAGCCCTTCTTCTCTAAAATGGTGGCAATCCCTCTGGCGCCAGAGAAGGCACATATATCTCCTCGGCTATTTAAAATTTCTTCGAAGGCTTCAGCTTCGTGGTCAATCCATTCAATGACACTTTCGGGATTGCCCCTCAAAAAATTTTCTTCACTTGAGAATGCGCCGACTTTGGCGAAGCTAGCCTTTAATTTTTTAACACAATCTACAGATTTATTGTAGCATTTCTTTTTGGACGAACGAAGCTCTTCAACAGTCACTTCTAGATGATCTGCCCATTGATCGCTGAGTTCACGCTTTGTTTCTTCAAGTATACGTTCTTCTTTGGCTCTGGCCAGTTGTTTCCGAAGGTCTTCAATTTCGCGTTTCTGAGCTTCAGCTTGACTTTTGAAAGCAGCTTCGTCCTCCTTTATTTTATCTATCAATGAGTATAATATTTTGTCTTTTTCGAGACCTTCGTTCCTCAGTTCAATTACTTCGGAACGAAGGTTGCTCAGGGCTATAGTACATCCTTCGTCCTCAGCATCTTTCTGTGCTCTGAGGGCATTGCTGAGTATCAGGCCCTGCAGACAGGAATATGTCTGTGTCAATAGTTTTAAACAAACGAAAAATTTTGAATTCAACAAAAATATAAGAATTCCATTTGTCGCACCTTTAAACTGTTGTAAGCTAGGCTGTCAGCCAGATCGTTCTTTGACAGCACCGAAAGTCCGTCTTCTAAAGTTGGAAATCCGAAGCTTCTGCTCATCTCCCGACAGACAGAAATTTCCTTGCTGTCGGGGAGGCAATACAAGAAATCCTCTTCTCCACTGCCATTAAATATCAACGCCCCCTTTGGATATTTCAACTTTTGGGCATAGTGTTGAGCCTCTTGTTCTTCTTTTTCTGTTAATTTTTTCCCCGAAGCATGACGAAAAATATAATCACGAATTTTGGATGCTTCGGGGGTAACAACACCAGTTCCTTCAGCAAAAGTTGGCTTTGTTATTTTTTCTGCCTCACTTTCCAAGGTTTTTGCCTTTGAGGGCTCTGAGGGCCCAGCTTCGGCTTCAGTATCTTGCTCTGGAGCTTTAGAACCCGAAGCTTCGACTGTTGTTTCAGGAGTGACGACAGCCTTCTTCGGAGGGGTGCTTGAAGATTTGATCGTTTCCAGCACATCTAGCATATTAGCCATTCTCCTTCTTTTTGGAGTCACTGCTGGCACTTTTTGATTACTTACTGTTTCAATGTTTGCCACAGGACTCAAAACTTCTGATGTTTTGGAGTCCTCGGTTGCTTCCTTTACCTCTTCCATTTTTTCTGTGAATGGCGCTTCGGCCTTCTCTTTCGTTTCTGGTAACAAAATTTTTGATTGCTCCAATTTTGTCTTCGTTGGTATTTCGGCTGTTTCTGTGACTTCTGGCAGCAAAGTTGGCTCGGCTGGTTTTTCAGCTTCGGTGGCCGAAGAAGTCTCTCTGGTAAACTCAGGCACCGAAGCTGGTTCAATATAACGCGGTCGATAAGTAAGAACCTTTATCTTCTTCCTTTTCGGTTCTGGCTCGCTAGGAGCAGCTGCAGTTTCTTCTTTTGCAGAGGTTGTATTTTTTCTCTTCTGCCTTCGAATGGGGTAGCAATAGTCAGGGTAGACAAACCCGATGGCATCAAATACCCGATTCAGCCTTTTCTTTTTTCGGCCTCCGAAGGCTGCTGACATTGCAGTATCTTCGGCCTTCGAGTATGTCCCAAGCAGCTCATCACTTAAATTGTCAATGCTTTTCAACCACTCATCGTCTGGCTCAATAAATTTATCTTCAAATTTAAAAGTGTACTTAAACCTGACAAGTCCACCTTCGTCGGCCTCTTTAACGGTTTCTTGTGGCATTTCCCATTTCTCCGCAAGCGGCCACACCCTGAAGGCAATATGCTCTTGTACTAAGTCCCTTGTTCCTATAAAAGAGCAGACAATGCCGAAGGCTCTTTGGCACTCTTCGGCGGCTTCGTTCATTTCAACCTTCGGCCTCCGAAGGCCGAAGCTTTGCCAAATAGGACGCATAATTATACCTTTGATGTCTTCTCGTGCTGATAAGTCATTCTTCACATAAAACCATTCTGTCATCCAATCCCCGGGCCATCTCTTCCGAAAGGTTGGTACGGGACAGCTTGCCCCGAACCGAGAGACGAAGCTGTAGCAGCCAAAGTTGTTATGGTACTGTTCTTTGCCCCAAGGCTTTGTTTCATATAATAATTCATGTATATTACAGAAGCTTCTTGCGTCAGGCTTCAGACCTTGGCTTCTCGTGGCCCACACGAAGATATTTAGCCTTATAATAGCCTCTGGAGTAAGTTGATGAAGATAGACTTCGAAGATTTTCAACACCTCCACGACGAAGCTGCTCAAGGGGAATCGCAATCCGGCTTTCAAAAAGCTTCGGTACACCACAACTTCATTTTCTTCAGGGTGTGGACAAGTCTTTTCCCCTTCGTCCGCCCTCACAATGGACAGATCCCGGAAATACCTTCCTCTCATATTAACAAGATGATTCTCTTTGATAATCGATTTACCATAAACTGAATGGCTTGGTCGCCAGGGGCGATCTTCGGAGTCTTCGCCACCGCTGTCCACATCATAACTTTCACTGTCACCAGTATCTTCAGACAGCCCTTCCAGAATTTCCCTGGTGATCTTTTCTGTGTTGGTCTTCGACATTGCTATAAGAAACCCTAAGTTCTTCTCTTCATCAAGACTCAGCTTCATTTCAGCAGCAGCCTTCTTAGCAGCTTCAGACATCTTCGGAAACACTAAAAAACTGTTTTCAAAGCCGAAGCTTCAAAGCTAAAAGCTTAGCAGATCACAGTGCACAAGAGCTAAAAAATGAGTGAGCAAGAGTGGTTGGCCAGAAAGCGTGCAAAATAAGTTTGCGGTATGGCCGTATTTATACGCTTGATGCGTTGAAAGTTGAAAGACCCCACTTGTCATTGAATGTTGCTATTCTAGCAAAGGGAAGGTGTTTTTTCGGACCTTCGGCATAAAGCCTTCGTTCATATCGCAATCTGAATTTATTATTTCAAACAAATTAATATTGCGAGGGGCTACTGTTGGGGGCCTTCGTCCTCCGAAGGTCCTCAAAAACATGATTTGACAATGTTTTCCAAGTGGATTATGTGAACAGGTACCTTCGGACTCAGAATTACGAACATGAAGTGCGGTCAGGACGAAGCCTGAACCAGACGAAGGACGGGCTGATTACCAAGCTCCACGAAGGATGGTGCATAGCCGAAGCTGTGCGCAGGGAAGCTTCGTCGCGATAGCAGAGAGGGGAACCGACTTAAAGATGAAAAGACTACGTGGACCTTGTCAGATTTCCATAAGTCATTGACAAATGTAATGGACATAAATGTAATTTTACGTGGGCTGCGTCCCGCGTCTATAAATAGATGAACAGTATTCCCGTACTGTTCACGCTGACTTGGCATTTGCTTTTGCGTCACGCTCGTACTTTTTATCTTCTCTCAGGACCGAAGGTACATTTGTAATTTGAAATCATTTCTATTTTTCCATGTTAATAAAATAGAAATGATTCTATGATGATGCTTATATTATATTTCATGCTTTATATGAATCCTTCGTCATTACTTGTTATGTTTACGAAGGTATGTCTCTTATGACCTTCGTCCGAAACTCATTATTTCCGAAGGGACATAATGCTTCGAAGGACGAAGGACTTTAACACTTAATACTTTTTATGTTGCCTTGTTCTTAACTCTTAGCATTTGAGAACAAGTCCCCAACAGTAAGTAAGCATTGGTTGTCCAGTTCTATCTAGGTTTCGTCCTACAGTCAACATTCCTCTGATACCACTTCTGTCACACCCGGATTTTAGAGGTCCAAAATCCGGGCGCGAACATAAACACCAGGTGTGCTGGGACCAAGTCTCACACATATGATGTATAGTGGCACAGGATCGAATGTCACATCTTTATATATAACAGGAGTTCTATACAAAATAAATAATTACATTATAAGGAGACAACGGTCCAGCAACCCAAAGTTGACTGGGAGACGACGGCCTAGATCTCTCTCACGAACTCATCGCAGCATCCTCCATGCGCCTCATCCTGCGGTACCTGTTCTTGACCTGTGGGGGGGTGTGAGACAACAAGAGTGAGCTCACATACGTTCATCGCTCAACAAGTTGTGGGGAATAATGTGCATGAACTCGCCAAAGGTGGGAGCTCACGTGAAGTGTAAGGCATACCAAAGAGGATGGTTAGAGCTGAGCATTGCTTTTAAAGTTGGTCAAAATTTTATTAGCAGTTACTAAGTATAAGTAAATACCAACCCAATTAAGTAGTGGAACAAAAGTAACATCATCACCTGCGATGCAATGCATATGACAAATTGAATTTAAGTTCCATAAATTAATCATGTGAGTGTCCGAGCCGCTCATGACCGTGAGCACGGCTAGTATACCAGTTTTACACTCTGCAGAGGTTGCGCATCTTTACCCACAAGTCATGTTACCCATCTGCCAAGGGATCGCGACTTCCCATACACCTCTACCGAGGAGGCGAGGCAGGGTAACACTACGAGGCCTTTACAAAGTTCCACTAGCTTCAGAAAACCCGCTACAGTTTATGGGAAGCTCCAATGCAGGAATCCCTTGCAGGACCGCCATCGCAGCAAAATCCTCCCGAGGGCCTCCCTACACTGACCACTCCCCTACTGCCCTTGCCCCTTTCGGGTAAGGTAGTCTTCCACTAGCTTTCCTAATTAGTTAGCCAAGGGCGTCCATAAACCCTTGTGGTAGCACTGTTTTCCCGGGTGGTTCTCCATGTTCCAATTAACATAATGATCTTATCATGAACAGTAAATAACAACTAATAATAAAAGTGTAATCATGAATAAAATGTATCTCCATACCCAAAACCACATATAGCACTAGCAAGTACTACCCAAAAAGTTTAGTGGAGTCAAGGTATAAAGATAATCAAACTAGGGTAACCTGTTGGGTCCCATCAAAATTAACCTATGCAGATCATTATGATTAATCAGAACATGAGTAGGTAAAAAGAAGTGATCAAGGGCACAACTTGCCTGGGACTTGAGATTCCAGGTACCAGGATGATCTTCAGATGACACGTGTCCTCACGATAGTCGTAGCATTACAAACAAACAGTGTATAGACAAAATTAACATTACACCAAACATAAGAATACATTGCATAATAATAATCTACGCGCCATAACGAGATAGTAGAAACAATAACCACTAAATTCGGAGCTACAGTTATTAAGTTATGAATTTCCGAAATTATTAAGTGCTTAGTATAGAATAAATCAAGTGAATAAATTTAATTCAAGTTTCATGGCTAAACAAAGATACTAGGTGATAGAGAGTAAAATTACAAAATTTTAGAAAGTGGAATGGACTAATTGGGACTAAAAATGGATTTTCTATGAATTTATCAAGTTCTAGCACTTATAAATACATATTTTCTAATTCCTTTATTCAGTTTATCATGGCACTGGACTGGGCGTCAAATTCATAAAAGTCCAGGGGGCTCGGGGTAAGAATCCCCAGACACAGAGAACAGGATCACTGGACTGCGGGTTGATTTCTCTGGTTTACGGGGACTCTTAAGCAATTTGCGCAACCGAAGGGGTATCTTCTATTGTGGGCCGGACGATCCAGATCCTGCGGTCTGGATTAGATCCTAGCGCGATGAAGCGGTATGCCATAGCAGCCGTCCGATCCAAGCACAACGCTACTGATTTAAAAACCTAAGATCTAATCTCTGGCGTTCAACCGTCGATCGACGGGCGCGATCGCCCCGTTGCCCAACCGGTATGCATGACCTAATCTCCACCGTTGGTGCCCGATCAGACGGTATCCCCCCTTTCTTCTTCCCCAGCGCCACCGAGCAGCTGCGACCGATTCACGGCGGCGTACACAAGGCGACAAGCTCCCATCCCGGAACAACGGCGCCCGATTCTAAATGACAGCGAGTCTAACGCGTAGATCCAACCAAGGCGAATCGATCTAAGGGTAACTCACCGAGATGTATGCAGCCCAGTGCCCTGACCACGGTGAGGAGCGGGCACACGGCAGAGCTTTTCCTCCGGTGTCCAATTCACTCCACCCCGGCCGCAAGGTTTGCCTGAAGAAGCCGCGGACACCAGCAGGGTATTGAGGAGAAACACCCAGGCCGGCACAGGTTTTATACCCCGATGCCAGGGATCCAACAATCGCGCGACTCCGTTCGATCCGCCCCGGACGCGGCGTTGGTTGACGCAAATCCCGCGGATATGGTGCCGGCACCGTTGAGCAACCGAGTCCGAGTCCGTTGCGAGATCCGCGCTGAGGTGGGGGCATTGGGAGTCAGTGCGACAATGGCGGAGCGCGCGCGGGAGCATCGCCGAGGTCTTCGCGGGTTCGTTGTAACGGCGACGAAGCTGCTGACAGCTCGGCCCCACGCAACAGAGACCGATTTGCGAAGGTGGAAAACCAGAGTGGCTGGTGGCCAGGACCCACTTGACAGCGACTCAAGCAAGAACGGCGGGAGTGGTCTGTTGGGCTGCGCGGAGGGAATCCAGAGTTGGGCCAAATTGCGTGTAGTTGGCCCAATAGCGCATAACACAGATTTTCTTTTATAAATTCCATTTTTCTTCATTTGTCTTCTTTTTATTTTGAATTCAAAATTTGAATTTGGATCTTTTTAGGAGTTGCATATTTGAGTCCAATGTACACCTTAAAACCCATTGCAAAGATAATATATATATTTTTTATATATATATTTTTTTATACTCATTTTACTCCCTTCTAGGATTTCTTTTAGATGTCCAATTCTACTTTGGACTTTAATATATTTCTCGTTATGATTTTTTTTATATATATTGTCACAATATGCACACTACAAAAAAATATATCCCGCATGATGCAATGATGTGGTGGCATATCTTTTATTATTTAATTGTTTTTTTTGAAGTGTTCGCATGTGATGATAAGCAGAAACAACACACACCTATAGATGAAGGAACTAATTTCTCCTCTTTTATTATATGTTACAAACTGGATGTTACACAAATCAAACAAGAAACTGAAAGTTCCCTATGCCTGGGAATAGGATCTGGATGTCGCCTAGAGGGGGTGAATAGGCGGATAATAAATATCACTTTAAAACTGGAAATTCTTACTCTACTCGAAGGCTGGATCGCAGTGGAATGAAAGACCCTTCGAGTAGGTTGCAGCGGAATTGAAGTTCCTGTCTTAAAATACCCTGCACTTCGAAGACAACTTGTACCACATATAAATATAGAAGTGCAAGTATAAACAACAAATAAGACAGAGAAACAACACACAACACAGAGCAGAGCACACAAACACAGGGATTTATCCCGAGTATTGGCAAAGCCTGAAATGCTTGCCTAGTCCTCGTTGGAGTTAGCCACACCTTGGCTTGGAGTCTATTTCAACTCCTTCCTCTGTTTGCTCAGATCTGTCAGTGCGACAGATAGAGCCTTCCACTATGTTGATGCCAGTTACAACGATGTCGTGGCTGCTTACAATCTTCTCGACAGCACTCCGGCAGAGTAACAATGCGCTTAAGATTTTGCTCTAGCTCTCAGCAGCACTTCCCCTCTCTCTAAAGGCTTATAACTTCGCCTCTACACAAACTAGAGAGATACATAAGAGAGGGAGAGAGAGAATTGATCCAAATGATGTATGCACTTGTTGGCTGCTCTTGTGTACTTATTTGAGGCGCCTAGGGGTCCCTTTTATAGCCCCAAAGGGCCTAGGAGCCAATGGAGCTTCGTTTGGAAGCTCCCAGCCTTCCCTGGTTACGGGTGCACCGGACTATCCGGTGGCGCACCGGATAGTGAACAGTAACGAATCTGATTGACAGTTTCCTTCTCTGGAAAAGCTAGCAGTTGGTGCACCGGACAGGTTACTATTCACTATCCTGTGCACCGGACATAACCACTATTCACTGTCCTGTGCACCGGACACAACTACTATTCATTGTCTTATGCACCGGACACAGCCACTATTCACTGTCCTGTGCACCGGACATAGCTACTATTCACTGTCCTGTGCACCGGACAGGTCACTATTCACTGTCCTGTGCACCGGACAGAGTTACTATTCACTATCCTGTGCACCGGACAACTACTATTCACTGTCCTGTGCACTAGCCAACATCACACTAAGTGATTTCCCCCCGTTCTTTCTCTGTTTGACTTCAACTTTTGGGAGGATTTTCCTGAGACTTAAACAAACACATTTAGAGTATAATCCAATTGATTTAGTCCTAGAAACTTACATCTTTCTTGTTCTTCTCCTAGCTTTTCTGTTTCTCCTCCAGTAGAGCTTAGAATGGTACTTTCTCTACAGAAAGAGTTACAGAGCAAACCAAAGCACCAAACTTGTAGTAAGAGGTGTATGCAACAAGGTTGAACACTCAAACCTTACATACTTAACCTTTTTCATCGTTCTACCCAATTTGGCATGTTTGAGGTCGATGTTGGACTCTAAACCATTAAGTCAACTTGACTTGATCTAGATTGACATATCTGAGCTCCAACTCCCTAGTTCATTTCTCGAGCTTGATCTTGAGCCTTATGACTTACACCACATAACTGTAGATGTTACCTCATTGGTTGTAAGTCACGTCCTTATGTAGTGATCCTTGATGCACCATAACTCTTAACTCGATCAACCTTGACTTTGCAAGTCTTCTTCTTCACCCCTGGCTTTGGGTTCCTGGTCTCCTTGACCTTCTCCCGTGCACTCGGTACCTCGAAGCCCTTCTTGCCTCCATCCTTGGCTTGATCGGTTGTCTCTGAGTTACGCACAACGAGTCTCACTTAAGCAGTGTTCATTATCTATAGATAATTCAGTCTTTGGACCATCACGCTTGTTCACTTGTGTTGAACCCTATTAGCTTTGCATTAAGCACCTGTTCAACACTTAGCACACTTGTTAGTCCTTTAATTGGGTTGTCATCCAAACACCAAAACTCATAAGAGAGCTTTCAGAAACAAGGCGAGTGAACACGATGTTTTGTTTTACCGAGGTTCGGTTCCAAAGAACCTAGTCCCCATTGAGGAGGTCACAAAGACCGGGTCTATTCCAACCCTTTCCCTCTCTCAAACGGTCACTTAGACCGAGTGAGCCTTCTTCCTTAATCTCACGGGTCACTAAGACCCCGCAAGGACCACCACACACTTGGCGTCTCTTGCCTCGCTTACAAAGCACTTGAGAATAAGAGTAAGAAAAGAAAAAGGCCAAGCCAAGCAACAAGAGCAACAAAAGAACACAAGAACACCCTCTCTCAAGTCCCTAGTGGAATTGAGTTGATTTTGGAGACTAAGAGAGGATTCAATCTATTTGATGTGTCTTAGAGTGGAGTCTTTTGCTCTTGTATTGAATGAGATGTTTGGAATGCTTGGATGGTTATGAATGAGGTGGTTGGGGGTATTTATAGCACTCAACCACTTCCATAGCCGTTGGGGAGGCTCCTGGTGATGGGCGCACCAGACAGTCCGGTGCACCACCGGACATGCACTATTCCTTGTCCGGTGTGCCACCACGTCACATAACCGTTAGGGTTTGGAGCTGGGTTGACCGTTGGGGTTTTGTCCTCTTGCGGCACCAGACAGTCCGGTGCCACACCGGACAGTTGTAACACCCTAAATCTAGCAAATTCAAACAACCCTATTTGAATTATTAAATTTCAGTAGAAAGGAAATATATTTATGTTTTCAAATAAGGAAACCATGATATATATAATTTGAAGAATTTCTTGAATAGATAAAATTTAATCAAGTGTTTGAAGCATTCATGCTGGAGCATAAATTTTGGTTGAATTGATTTGCAAATACAATTTTTGATTTAATCATACGAAGAAAATCTCGTTTTATAAAATAATAAAGAATTATTAATATATTACCATTGTAATATGTATTTTATTATGTTAATAACTTTTAAATAACAGTGCTCGCAAAAGCTCCATTTTTATTAAACTTTATTTTCTTTTGGTGAAGATCTTTTATTTAAAAGAGATTCTTTCTAAAACAATATTCTACTACAAAACAAATATTTATTTGTGTTAATATTTTTTGGGAGTTTTTCCTGCAGTGTATATATATGTATATTTATATATATATTCTGAATATTTAAAAAGAAAAAAAACAAACCCTAATCTAAATCGTTCATTTCTAGCCTATTAAGGCCCACCCGAGCTGCGGCCCCTCTCTCTTCTCCTCTTCCCCTTCCTCCCAGCGCCACCAGGGGCCGCATGCGTGCAGCCGCGCCCGACCACGCCGCGCTGCAACCCGAGCCGCCCCGCGCTAGGCGCCGCGCCCGCGCTCGACGCCGACCCCGAGGACCCCGCGCCCGACGCCGCCCCGCACCTAGCCGCCCGACCCACGCTCGATGCCCGACCGTTTATCCTCTCCCCTCCCCATTAATGGTGATAACGCCGCCATTGATGGCCAGCCGCCGTTTCTCCTCTCCCCTCTCTCCTCTTCCCTCTATAAAGCGGCCGAGCCCCTTCTCTCTCTCCCCCCGAGCTTGCTCTCTCTCTGTCACGCTCTCCTCTCTCTCCGCGCCCGCTCGCCATCACCGGAGTTACGCCACCTCACCGGAGCTCGCCTGCGCAGCACCCCGGCACCCGTAGCCACGTCACGCGCCCGCCATCGAGCCCTGCTCGCGCCGTGTGCAGCTCGTCCAAGCCGTCGGACGTTCGCTCCCGTGCCGCGCAGCCAGGCCAGCGTGGTCGAGTTCTATCGCCGGAGCTCACCCAGAGAACACACCACATGACGTCTTGATCGCTGAACACAGCTCCGTCGATCGCTGTTCGTTGTCGTCCAACACTGCTCGCCAAAGCCTTACGCCGAGCTCGCGCAGCGACCTCGCCATCATCCGCTCTCAGCCTCCCTGACACCGAAGAACGAAGTCCCTGCTGCGTCATCCCGCCTGTACGCCCACGCCCGCATCATGCTTCTGCGCTCGTCTGCGTTGCTCGTCGTCGACTCGGTTGCTCGTCGATGCCTCACCAGAGCTCACATCATCGTCATGCCCCGTGACACCGAGGGTCCCTGCGTTGCACCAGTCTCTCTCGCCAGCGCCGTCGAAACCACTATCGTCGACGCCTCTTTCGCTCAGTCCGCTCTCCTCGTACTGAACCAAGGTAGAAGATAATATTACCCCCTACGATCTATGTTTAATAGCGTAGTCATCCATGTGTCGTTTTTAATTTATAAAACGATTATTTGGAGCGCAAATAAATCGATTCGTGTAATATTAGTTCCATATGTTAATGCGAAATAATTTATTTCATCATTCACAATAATTTGCACATTTCATTAATTTATGATCGTTAGATTCGATTCATATGTAGTCATCAAATTAAGAAATTAAAAAAATTATAGCCTTTATGTTTTAGAATAAAGAGATAGTTGTTTACAATTATATATGTATACAAAAATATAAATTTACTGGCTACCCCTCATAGTCTCCCTTTAATTATGTTTTGGTCCTTGATATAGTTTATATTATAAAATGTATATTTTGGAACCCAAATAAATAAGAAATGGTTTTGTTAGTTCCATAATTATGTGACAAGCATTTTTTAAGTAATGTTTCGCGCAGTTCACATATTTTTGTAGTTTAATTTATATTACGGTCATTATAAAAGAAATATTAAAATGACTTTTTCAATAGATATCATGTTTTCAATGTTCATTATAGATGTTTAAGTATATCCTTCTTAAATAGAAATTTAAAAGAAACTGTAAACCATATGTTTCATAATAAAATAGAAGATGAGTAATTATATTTATCCATAAAGTATAATTTAGTTTTGTATTCAAGTTTTGTGCATGTGCGTATATAAATTGCTTATTCATAGAAAGGATAGAGTTTTCTAAAGATACTAGAATTGGTGTTCATATCTTTAAAATGATGACCTATCGGTTTGAATGTAGTTTTCTCAACAAATATAGATTTAGTGTTTTCCTAATAGAATGATAATTATTTATTATTCTCTCACATAAGATTTATTTAGTCTCATATTTAAGTATCCATAATTATATGCTTTACAATAAAAATATGTCATATAACTTTTCTAATAATGTTAAAATGACTTAACTAGGTGCTCATACCTTCATAATAAGGTAAATGATAGTTTATATTGTTGAAACATAAGTTATTTAGTAATGAACTAGATCATTTGTTCCTAATTTGAAACTTTAATTAATGAATTAGCCTTTCGCATAATCTATTAATTAAGTTTATATCTCAATTTGTTCATATCTAGTTATATAGGCTTGATTAACCATTCAGTCACGTTTAATCCATGTTTCCTAAAGGATAAAATAACTAAATTAGTGTTCATGTTCTTTTATATTTAAAATATTAGTTTATATGTTGTTTTGTATATAACTTTCTTAATAAAAATAGAGGCTAGTGTTTTCTTAAGCAAAAGTAAAGATAATTAATTGTTTCATTATCTTCATAAAAATCTATTAGACCATGTATTTTCTTAATGAAAATAAATATAACTATTTGTTTAATGATCTTTTCACATAAAACCTGTTTAGGCTTATATCTTAAGGTATTTTCAAATAAATGTTTTATTATATGTTCCATAATGCTTCATAAATTAATAATGTATTTGTAACGCATTAACCTTAAATATATAACATATATCTTTTCTAAAAGTTAAAAAGGTTTAATATTGTTATAACATGTTTTTATTATCCTATAAACCCTTAATCTTAGACATATCACATATGACATTTTATAAAAGATTAAATTAGTGAACCTAATATTTGTATATTTTAATTAAGATATTTTTAAGCTCATGTCTTGTTTTATAAAGTATAGATCACACATTTTTGAAAAGAATACCTTTTTATTATAACCCTTGCGTGTAATGTTTTTGAAAAACAAATGCTCTTTTCGTTAAGCTTTATTTTAGCCTTGCGTGCGGTGAATGTTGTATGTTATTGAGTGATGTTTGTTTCTTCTTGTTTGATTGTGTGATATTCAGTGATTGATCTAATAGTTGAGAATCAAGTGCTATTCCGTGGAAGAATCTCGAGTTTTCAATAAGCAAGGCAAGTGGACTTCTCCCTCTACATACTCTATCTGATCCCAAACAATACATTTAATAAAGTTTATTCTTGGATATATATGCATAATTTGATGGGTTACCTATTCAGATACACCTAACCTTTCCAACCTTATTCCTTGTTAACCTGGGTTTTTATCTAATCAAGTAGCTATGCTATTGCTACAACTTTAACTTTATGCTGGTACTCCTACTGATGATATTAATGTTCCAAATGGTAAGTTCACATTATTGTTGTTAATCCGATGATTAAGCAAGATCATATTGGGATAATTGGAACATGGAGTGACCACCCAGGAAAAAAGTGTAGCCACGAGTGCTATCATGGCTCTGGCTTTGGTAATTAGCATTATATGCTTAGTGCCTAGCAACCTTACCTGAAATATGGGCAAGAGGGGGAGCGGCAGTGGTGGTAGCTCACATTAACATGGGGACATATTCTTGGCTAAGGTACCTCACCCAGAGGGTCACCACACCGACTTGGAAACCTTAGCGGGTTGCTTAGTATTAAGAGTATCCTGTGAAAACCTCATAGTGAATCCCTAGCCATTCACCTCGGAAGTGTTTACGGTTTTTGGTCGACCCAGGCTAGAGGGGATACATGGTTTGTGGGTAAAGTTGTACCACCTCTGTAGAGTGTAAAACTGATATATCAGTCGTGCTCACGGTTATGAGCAGCCTGGACCCTCACATGATAATTGAACTTGAAGACGAAAATAAATCATGGTCCTTTATGGTTCAAGTGGTTCTGAGCTTATGTTGGTGATATATTTATGCTGATGATATATATGCTGATGAATATTGTTCATGCTTAATTGGGTTTGGAATTACTTATACTTAGTAATCAGGTGTTGATAATAAAATGTTGACCAACTAAAATGCCAATCGCATTAAACTTTAGCCTTACCTTGTTACCTTGCATTTTCACCCCACTTGCTGAGCCCCGACCATAAGTGAGCTCACCCTTGCTTAATTTTGATTAGAAGTTTGCAGATGAAGATTATGATGCTGAACTCCATGGATGCTAGTCTAGTTATACCCCCGGTCATCTTCCTGTGGAAGGATGTCCCAGTTTCGCTGTACTTTGATGAATAAAGGTTAACACATTATGTCTGTTCGAAGTGTAATATGTTAATATAATCTCTATTTACATTTTTATGCATTGTTCTTTTGATATATTACACTTGTGACATCAACATATGTGTGGAAATAGATCCCGGCACACATATGCTATGCATTCGGTTTTGCCCCCAGAACCGGGTATGACAACAGTCTGGTGCCCCTCTGACTTGCTGCTCTGACTTCTACGCTGCACTGTTAATCTGTCAGAGTCGACCGTTGCGCGCAGATAGCCGTTGCTCCGGTGGCTCACCAGACAGTCCGGTGAATTATAGTGGAGCGCGCCTTCGTTTTCCCGAGAGTGGCTGATTGACACTTGTACGGTCCTGGTGCACCGGACACTGTCCGGTGCGCCATTCTTTAGCACACTCAAGTCCTTTTGCTCCTTTAAAATTGTGTCCCTAACTTGATTCTTTTATTGGTTTGTGTTGAACCTTATGCACCTGTAATACATGAATTCTAGAACATACTAGTTAGTCCATATGTTTGTGTTGACTATCAACCACCAAAATTAATTATAGGAAATGGTTAACCCCATTTCCCTTTCAATCTCCCCCTTTTTGGTGATTGATGCCAACACAAACCAAATAAAATATGAAGTGTAGAAATGTAACTAGTTTGCATTTGGAATGTGCATAGGTTACTTGGAGTTAAACCAATTGAAAATCTCACTAAATATGAATGGATTGCTTTTTCTTTTATTTAACATTTTGGACCACTTTTGCACCACTTGTTTTGTTTTTGCAAATTCTTTTGGAAAATCTTTTTAAAGTCTTTTTGCAAATAGTCAAAGGTATATGAATAAGTTTGCTAGAAGCATTTATAAGGTTTGAAGTTTCTCCCCCTGTTTCAAATGCTTTTCCTTTGACTAAATAAAACTCCCCCGAATGAAATTCTCCTCTTAGCTTTCAAGAGGGTTTTGAGATAGATATCAATTTGAATTTTTACTTTCACAAGACAAGTGAAACATAGATACCAATTGATATCAAAAACTAATTTGAGAATACATCAATTGAAATAAATACCAATTAAAATTACATTTCGAATTTTTTTGAAATAGTGGTGGTGCGGTCCTTTTGCTTTGGGCTTAATATTCTCTCCCCCTTTGGCATTAATAACCAAAAACGGAGACTTTGAGAGCCCTTTAAAACTTTCTCCCCCATTGGTAAAAGAAATATGAGTTAAAGATTATACCAATTGAGAGTTTGTGGAGTAACGACAAAGGTTAAGTGATACCGTAAGAGTGTTGAGTGGAAGCCTTGTCTTTGCCAAATCCTCCAATTTCCATTCAATCTAAGACTAAGTATAGAAACATACTTGATAACACATTAGTCTTAGTTTTGGCTCAAGAAGAATAAGAAATATGCATTTGTACCAAATGAAAGAGACATGATCAAAGGTATATAAATTAGCTATATGTGCAATGTTTCAATCAAAGTTTCGAGAATCAAGTATATTTAGCTCATTCCTAAGTTTGCCAAATGTTTTCTCATCTAGTGGCTTGGTAAAGATATCGGCAAATTGGTTTTGGGTATTAACATAAGCAATTTCGATATCTCCCTTTTGTTGGTGACCCCTCAGAAAGTGATACTGAATATCTATGTGCTTAGTGCGGCTGTGTTCAATGGGATTATCCGCCATGCGGATTGCACTCTCATTATCACATAGGAGAGAGACTTTGCTCAATTTGTAGCCATAGTCCCTGAGGGTTTGCCTCATCCAAAGTAATTGCATGCAACAATGACCTGCGGCAATGTACTCGGCTTCGGCGGTGGAAAGAGCTATGGAGTTTTATTTCTTTGAAGCCCATGACACTAGGGATCTCCGCAGAAACTGACAAGTCCTTGATATGCTTTTCCTATCAATTTTACACCATGCCCAATCGGCATCGGAATAACCTATTAAATCAAAAGTGGATCCCTTGGGGTACCAAAGCCCAAACTTAGGAGTGTAAACTAAATATCTCATGATTCTCTTTACGACTCTAAGGTGAACTTACTTAGGATTTGCCTGGAACCTTGCACACATGCATACAAAAAGCATAATATCCGATCGAGATGCACATAAATAGAGTAAAGATCCTATCATCGACCGATATACCTTTTGATCTACGGATTTACCTCTCGTGTCGAGGTCGAGATGCCCATTGGTTCCCATGGGCGTCTTGATGGGTTTGCCATCCTTCATCCCAAACTTCTTAAGTATGTCTTGAATGTACTTTGTTTGGCTGATGAAGGTGCCATATTGGAGTTGCTTGATTTGAAATCCAAGGAAATACTTCAACTCCCCATCATAGACATCTCGAATTTCTGTATCATGATCCTACTAAACTCTTCACAAGATGACTTGTTAGTAGACCCAAATATAATATCATCAACATAAATTTGGCATACAAACAAGTCTTTTACAATAATTTTAGTAAAGAGAGTAGGATCGAATTTTCCGACTTTGAAGCCATTAGTGATAAGGAAGTCTCGCAGGCATTCATACCATGCTCTTGGGGCTTGCTTGAGCCCATAAAGCACCTTTGAGAGCTTATGCACATGGTTAGGGTACTCACTATCTTCAAAGTCGTGAGGTTGCTCAACATAGACCTCTTCTTTGATAGGTCCATTTAGGAAGGCACTTTTCACATCCATTTGATAGAGCTTAAAGCCATGGTAAGTAGCATAGGCAAGTAATATACGAATTGACTCAAGCCTAGCTACGGGTGCATAAGTTTCATCAAAGTCCAAACCTTCGACTTGTGAATAACCTTTGGCTACAAGTCGGGCTTTGTTTCTTCTCACCACACCATGCTCATCTTGCTTGTTGCGGAATACCCACTTGGTACCTACAACATTTTGATTAGGACATGGAACCAAATGCCATACCTCATTCCTCGTGAAGTTGTTGAGCTCCTCTTGCATAACCAGCACCCAATCCGGATCTCTTAGTGCACCCTCTACCTTGTATGGCTTAATAGAGGAAACAAAAGAGTAATGTTCTTAGAAATGAGCAACTCGAGATCTAGTAGTTACCCCCTTATGAATGTCACCAAGGATGGAGTTAACAGGGTGATCTCGTTGAATTGCTTGGTCGACTCTTGGGTGTGGCGGCCTTTGATCTATTATTTCTTGATCATCTTCCTTGTCTTGATCATTTTCATCTCCCCCTTGATCATTGTTCTCATCTTGAGGTGGCTCATCCTCTTGATCTTCATCTTCATTATCTTGAGCCTAATGCTCATCTTGAGTTGGTGGAGATGCTTGCATGGAAGATGATGGTTGATCTTGTGCTTGTGGAGGCTCTTCGAATTCCTTAGGACACACATCCCCAATGGACATGTTCCTTAGTGTGACGCATGGAGCCTTTTCATTATCTAATTTATCAAGATCAACTTGCTCCACTTGGGAGCCATTAGTTTCATCAAACACAATGTCATAAGAAATCACAACCAATCCAGTGGATTTGTTGAAGACTCTATATGCCCTTGTGTTTGAGTCATAACCAAGTAAAAAACCTTCCACAACCTTAGGAGCAAATTTAGATTTTCTACCTCTTTTAATAAGAATAAAGCATTTATTCCCAAAGACTCTAAAATATGAAACATTAGGCTTTTTACCAGTGAGGAGTTCATATGATGTCTTCTTGAGGATTCGGTGAAGATATAACCGGTTGATGGAGTAGCAGGAAGTGTTAATCGCCTCGGCCCAAAACCGGTCCGGTGTCTTGTACTCATCAAGCATGGTTCTTGCCATATTCAGTAGAGCTCTATTCTTCCTCTCCACTACACCATTTTTTTGAGGTGTGTAGGGAGAAGAGAACTCATGCTTGATGCCCTCCTCCTCAACAAATCCTTCAATTAGAGAATTCTTGAACTCCGTCCCATTATCGCTTCTTACCTTTTTTATCCTTAATTCGAACTCATTTTGAGCCCATCTCAAGAATCCCTTTAATGTATCTTAGGTTTGTGATTTTTCCTGTAAAAATAACACCTAAGTGAAGAGAGAATAATCATCCACAATAACTAGACAGTACTTACTCTCGCTGATGCTTATGTAAGTGAAGCGAATGGGAAGCTTCGGATGTGCATCGACTACACCAGCCTGAACAAGACCTAATTAGGGACAAAGTGGAAGTCTACGTCGATTACATCATGGTCAAGACTAAGAGAGGGTCGACCCTAGTGGAAGACTTAACCCTGGTCATCGACAAGCTGCGGGCAACCCACACAAAGCTGAACCCGGACAAATGCGTCTTTGGTGTCTCCGCTGGGAAGTTGCTAGGGTTCCTGGTTTTGTACCGGGGCATTGAAGCAAACCCGGAGAAGATCAAAGCGATTGAGGCGATGAGGCCTCCGGCCCGTATCAAGGACGTCCAGAATCTTACGGGGTCATTAGCCGCCCTTAGCCGCTTCATTTCGAGGCTGGCTGAGAGGGCGCTACCTTTCTTCAAGCTGTTGCGGAAGTCCGGGCCCTTCTCTTGGAACGAAGAGGCGGAACAAGCCTTCCAGGAGTTGAAGCATCACCTGGTGTCCCTACCAATACTGGTAGCTCCGAAGCCAGGGGAGCCACTGTATTTATACATCGCGGCGGCCGCAGAAGCGGTAAGCATGGTGCTAGTCATTGAAAGAACAGCGCCAGAAGGCTAGGAACCTGAGGACTCGGGACCAGCTGCAAGAGTCCGGACAGTTCAAAGGCCGGTCTACTACGTCAGCGAGGTCCTTCATGAGGCAAAAACCAGGCAACATCGCCAAGTGGGCCGCGGAGCTCGCTGAGTTCCAGCTAGACTTCCAACCTCGCCACGCCGTAAAGAGCCAGGTCCTGGCTGACTTCATTGTGGAGTGGATGCCTCCCCCAAGTGTCTCTGGGGGTCCGGACCCCGATTCGGACCCCGCACCTACGGAGCCCAGGGGTCCGGTCTTCACCGAGCCCCACTGGACGCTCTACTTCGACGGATCCACCCGCCAACAAGTTTGCGGAGCTAGGTGTTCCTCATCGACCCAAGCGGAGATCAAGTGAAGTACATGGTGCACCTTGAGTTCAAGGCCACCAACAACATGGCAAAGTATGAGGCACTGATCTCCGGCTTATCGGCGGCCCTATCCCTGGGGATCCGACAACTCCTGGTGAAGGGAGACTCCCAGCTGATCATCAAGCAAGTCCGCGGGGAGTGTAGCTGCAACGAGCCCAGGCTCGCAGCCTACCTTCTCCACGTGAGAAAACTTGAGAAAGACTTCACAGCCTTGGAATTGCAGCATGTCCCACGGGCTGACAACTCGGCGGCAGATGACCTCTTCATGAAGGCATCAACTTGGGCACCCGTGCCCGATGGCGTCTTTGAAAGACGGCTGCTGAGACCCACCGCCCAGCCTGCCAAACTAGGCGAAGTGGGCGAGACTAGTACCTCGAAGCTAGCGGTCTTGGTGGCGTCCCAGAACCCACCGAAGGCTGTGTGTGCTACAAGGGGCCTGCCAGCCCCTTAGCACCGCAGCCAATATCTCAGAGTTGTCCTGATGCATGGATCTCCGAGATCCGGGACTACCTGAAGGAGAATATCCTTCCTGAAGACCATGTGTCCGCAGAAGTAAGGACGGGCTAGAAGCGCGCGGCCGCCATCTCCACGACATCTTGTATGACCTCCCAGGCGATGTCTTTAGTATCGGCAACCGGACCAACGGTCACCATTGGAGGCGACGCCAAGGCCATTAAAGCCAAAGAGATGGAAGCGCGAAAGATGGAGCCGCAGCTCAGCTCGCTTCCCCCCTCATGGAGTTGGAGCTAGACCAGTTCATGGTGGTGTACCAGGAATGCTGGTGAAGCTCACGCGAAAGATGGAGCCGCAGCTCAGCTCGCTTTCCACCCCCGGAAGGTCGCTGCACACCACACTTTCATCCGAATGGGAAGATTTGGATGTGCATCGACTACACAATAACTGAAGCGAATGGGAAGCTTCGGATGTGCATCGACTACACTAGCCTGAACAAGACCTAATTAGGGACAAAGTGGAAGTCTACGTCGATGACATCATGGTCAAGACTAAGAGAGGGTCGACCCTAGTGGAAGACTTAACCCTGGTCTTCAACAAGCTGCAGGCAACCCGCACAAAGCTGAACCCGGACAAATGCGTCTTTGGTGTCTCCGCTGGGAAGTTGCTGGGGTTCCTGGTTTCATACCGGGGCATTGAAGCAAACCCGGAGAAGATCAAAGCGATTGAGGCGATGAGGCCTCCGGCCCATATCAAGGACGTCCAGAAGCTTATGGGGTCATTAGCCGCCCTTAGCCGCTTCATTTTGAGGCTGGCTGAGAGGGCGCTGCCTTTCTTTAAGCTGTTGTGGAAGTCTGGGCCCTTCTCTTGGAATGAAGAGGCGGAACAAGCCTTCCAGGAGTTGAAGCAGCACCTGATGTCCCTACAAATACTGGTAGCTTCGGAGCTAGAGAAGCCGCTGTATTTATACATCGTGGCGGCCGCAAAAGCGGTAAGCATGGTGCCAGTCGTCGAAAGAACAACGCCAGAAGGGCAGGAACCTGAGGACTCGGGACCGGCTGCAAGAGTCCAGACAGTATAGAGGCCGGTCTACTACGTCAGCGAGGTCCTTCATGAGGCAAAAACCAAGCAACATCGCCAAGTGGGTCGAGGAGCTCGCTGAGTTCAGGCTAGACTTCCAACCTCGCCACGCCGTAAAGAGCCAGGTTCTGGCTGACTTCATCGTGGAGTGGACGCCTCCCCCAAGTGTCTCTGGGGGTTCGGACCCTGATTCGGACCCCGCACCTGCGGAGCCCAGGGGTCCGGTCTTCACCGAGCCCCACTGTATGCTCTACTTCGACGGATCCGCCTGCCAACAAGTTGGCGGAGCCGGGGTGGTCCTCATCGACCCAAGCGGAGATCAAGTGAAGTACATGGTGCACCCTGAGTACAAGGCCACCAACAACATGGCAGAGTACGAGGCACTGATATTCGGCTTGTCGGTGGCCCTATCCCTGGGGATCCGACAACTCCTGGTGAAGGGAAACTCCCAGCTGATCATCAAGCAAGTCCGCGGGGAGTGTAGCTGCAATGAGCCCAGGCTCGCAGCCTACCTTCTCCACATCAGAAAACTGGAGAAAGACTTCACAGCCCTGGAACTGCAGCATGTCCCACGGGCTGACAACTCGGTGGCAGATGACCTCTCCGTGAAGGTGTTGGGGACTTGTTCTCAAATGCTATGAATCAAGAACAAGGCAACATAAAGTGTTAAATGTTAATGTCCTTCGTCCAACGAAGCATTATTCCTTTGGGGATTAATAGACCTTGGACGAAGGTTGATGACAATACGATTACGAAGATTAAATCTTCGTAATTGTAGTTTAATAGATTGTATAAAATAACATAAAATATAGAGTATCAAAGATAAACGAATCATAAACGAACCACATTGTATTTATTCAATATATTTAATCATTGAATACAGTTATACCTTTGCCTTGGCAAAGATTGGTTCCCGAATGATGTGATTGCCAATACAGGAATGCGTGAACAGTAAGGAATACTGTTCACTATTTATAGGCACAGGGCGCAGCCTGTGAGAGATTACAAGTATGCCCCTTATGAAAGTTTACAACATTGACTCAGACCTTTATGGACTAAAAGGTCATTCTATCTTTAAGTCGGTTTGTAATACCGAAGCTTCATGAAGAGGGACCTTCGGCCATCTTACACAAACAGCTTCAGCCGAAGGTCGCTTCTTCCTAGAAGACCTTCGGCGACGAAGCACAGGCCCAACAGTAGCCCCTTTCGCGGTGCTAGATCGTTTTTCGTAACGAGCTTGATCCGTGAAAAAAGTTTCTTAAGCTTCGGAGCGCCGAAGGTCTAAAAAACACCTTCCCTGAGCTCGTTGTCGAGAAACGATTCAATTTCTCAGCGTGTATCGGCCCCACCTTGCAGAGTTACTGTTCGGCTATGAATCAAGAACAAGGCAATATAAAGTGTTAAATGTTAATGTCCTTCGTCCAACGAAGCATTATTCCTTTGGGGATTAATAGACCTTGGACGAAGGTTGATGACAATACGATTACGAAGATTAAATCTTCGTAATTGTAGTTTAATAGATTGTATAAAATAACATAAAATATAGAGTATCAAAGATAAACGAATCATAAACGAACCACATTGTATTTATTCAATATATTTAATCATTGAATACAGTTATACCTTTGCCTTGGCAAAGATTGGTTCCCGAATGATGTGATTGCCAATACAGGAATGCGTGAACAGTAAGGAATACTGTTCACTATTTATAGGCACAGGGCGCAGCCTGTGAGAGATTACAAGTATGCCCCTTATGAAAGTTTACAACATTGACTCAGACCTTTATGGACTAAAAGGTCATTCTATCTTTAAGTCGGTTTGTAATACCGAAGCTTCATGAAGAGGGACCTTCGGCCATCTTACACAAACAGCTTCAGCCGAAGGTCGCTTCTTCCTAGAAGACCTTCGGCGACGAAGCACAGGCCCAACAGTAGCCCCTTTCGCGGTGCTAGATCGTTTTTCGTAACGAGCTTGATCCGTGAAAAAAGTTTCTTAAGCTTCGGAGCGCCGAAGGTCTAAAAAACACCTTCCCTGAGCTCGTTGTCGAGAAACGATTCAATTTCTCAGCGTGTATCGGCCCCACCTTGCAGAGTTACTGTTCGGCTATGAATCAAGAACAAGGCAATATAAAGTGTTAAATGTTAATGTCCTTCGTCCAACGAAGCATTATTCCTTTGGGGATTAATAGACCTTGGACGAAGGTTGATGACAATACGATTACGAAGATTAAATCTTCGTAATTGTAGTTTAATAGATTGTATAAAATAACATAAAATATAGAGTATCAAAGATAAACGAATCATAAACGAACCACATTGTATTTATTCAATATATTTAATCATTGAATACAGTTATACCTTTGCCTTGGCAAAGATTGGTTCCCGAATGATGTGATTGCCAATACAGGAATGCGTGAACAGTAAGGAATACTGTTCACTATTTATAGGCACAGGGCGCAGCCTGTGAGAGATTACAAGTATGCCCCTTATGAAAGTTTACAACATTGACTCAGACCTTTATGGACTAAAAGGTCATTCTATCTTTAAGTCGGTTTGTAATACCGAAGCTTCATGAAGAGGGACCTTCGGCCATCTTACACAAACAGCTTCAGCCGAAGGTCGCTTCTTCCTAGAAGACCTTCGGCGACGAAGCACAGGCCCAACAGAAGGCATCAACTTGGGCACCCGTGCCCGAGAGCGTCTTCGAAAGATGGCTGCTGAGACCCACCGCCCAGCCTGCCGAACTGGGCGAAGGGGGTGAGACTAGTACCTCGAAGCTAGCGGTCCTGGTGGCGTCCCAGAACCCACCGAAGGCTGTGTGTGCTACAGGGGGCCTACCAGCCCCTTAGCGCCGCAGCCAATATCTCAGAGTGGTCTCGATGCATGGATCTCTGAGATCCGGGACTACCTGAAAGAGAATAACCTTCCTGAATACCATGTGTCCGCAGAGCGCATAGTGTGGTTGGCTAAACGCTACACGGTGATGGAAGGGGATATCTACCACCGTGGCGCCAATGGCATTCACATGTGGTGCATTACCTAGGAGGAGGGCCGTGAGTTGCTCACGGAGATCCATGGAGGAGAGTGCGAAAGCCATTCATCATCCCGCACACTGGTCGGTAAGGCCTTCCGGCATGGCTTCTACTGGCCAACCGCTCTCCAGGATGCAGCTTAGATAATAAAGTCCTGCGAGGTGTGTCAATTCCACGCAAAGCAGATACACACACACACCAGCTCAGGCTCTGCAGATGATTCCGCCCTCCTGGCCATTCGACGTATGGGGGTGGATATCCTGAGACCATTTCCCAGGGCCGTCGGCGGGTACCGGTACCTCTTCGTCGCCATCGACAAGTTCACCAAGTGGCTAGAGGCCACCCTTGTAGTCAGCATCACCTAGGGTGCCGCTGTCGCCTTCCTCAAGTCCATCGTCTATAGATTTGGGGTCCCAAGCCGTATCATTACGGACAACGGAACCCAGTTTACAAGTTGGATCTTTCAGGAGTATTGCGAGGGCATCGGCACACAGCTCTGCTTCGCGTCCGTGGCTCATCCCAGGAGTAACGACCAAGTGGAAAGGGCAAATGCAGAGATCCTCAGGGGACTCAAGACACGCACCTATGACTGCTTGAAGCTGCATGGTGCAAATTGGGCCAGTGAGCTTCCGTCCGTGCTTTGGGGGAACCGGACAACATCCAGCCGAGCCACCGGGGAGACCCCGTTCTTCCTGGTCTATGGGGCCAAAGCCCGCCTTCCCTCGGAAATCATCATGGGCTCCCCACGGGTCTAGGCTTTCGACGAGTCTATGCAGGAACAGCTGCGGCGTGAAGACGTGGACTTCATCAGCGAACGCGGATGGCAAGCGGCGACCTGAAATTCACGATACAACCAAGCGCTCGGGCGCCACCGCCAGTGGATCATGCATAGTAGGGAGCTCGGGGTCCAGGACCTAGTCCTACGGCGAGTACTGAACCGAGAAGGGCTCCACAAACTCTCCCCCAGTTGGGAAGGACCCTTCAAGGTGATAGAAGCATGCCGACCCAGGAGTGTCCGTCTCACCACAACTGAAGGAATGCCTCTTCCCAATCCCTGAAACATAGAGTATTTCTGTAAGTCCTACCCACAGAAGCAAGTCTGAGGGGTTATGATTTCTTCTTGTAACTAGGTTGTGCATACGTGTACGCCAGCCCGGTGAGTTCCGCCCTCATAAGTGAAAGGGAAATAGGGTCAAACCTTTTCCTAAATGATTTTGGTGGTTGAATTGCCCAACACAAATAATTGGACTAACTAGTTTTCTCTAGATCATACATTCTACAAGTGCCAAAGGTTCAACATAAACCAATCAAAAAAACAAGTTAGGTTTCAAAAGAAAGGAGCAAAAAGGAAACCGAAGCGTGCCCTGGTCTGGCGCACCGGACTGTCCGGTGCACCAGGGTGAATCAGCTCAAACTCTTCAGCTTCGACTTTCCCATGCGCAGCTCCGCTATAATTCACCGGATTGTCCGGTGTGCCACCGGACTGTCCGGTGCACCAGCGGAGCAACGGCTATCTGCGCGCAACGGTCGACTCTGCAAAGTGAACAGTGCAATTCAGATGTCAGAGCAGAAGGTTAGAGGGGCACCAGACTATCCAGTGTGACACCAGACTATCCGGTGCCACATGAGGACAAAGCCTCCAACGGTCGACCAGCTCCAAGGCCTAACGACAAGATGACGTGGCGACGCACCGGACACTGTCCGGTGGCGCACCGGACTGTCCGGTTGGCCCATCGCCAGCAGCCTTCTCCAACAGCTACAATTTGGTTGGTGGCTATAAATACCACCCCAACCGGCCACTTCAAGGGGTGAGAGCCCAAGCAACATTCCAAGTCATCTAGTTGACATACTCAAGCCCTCCCAACCACCTTTATTCATTGATCCATCCTATACACAAGATTTAGACCACTACAATCCACACAAGCGCCACAAAAGAGAGAGCAAGCAAAAGAAAGCCTCTCATGTGAGTTTAGCTCTAGTGCCTTGTGAGATTCATTGAGAGAAAGTGTGTGCTACATCTTGCGTTCATTTATGCGTAGAGTTTTGACTCCCATTGAACTTCCTCCAAAGTTTTGGAGGCTTGTAAAACTAGAAAGAGACACCTAAGTCTGTGGTGATCCTTGCGGGGTCTTAAGTGATCCTTGAGAAGAAGAAGAGCTCACCGATCTTGGGGATCGGTTGAGAGAGGGAAAGGGTTGAAAAAGAACCGTCCTTAGTGGACTCCTCAACGGGGACTAGGCCTTCGAGGGCCGAACCTCGGTAAAACAAATCACCCGTGTCTCGTGTGCTTATTGCTTGTGATTTGTTTGTTCTTTCCCTTTCTATGTTTTTTCTTGCACTATTCTTTACTAGTACTATTTGGTGTTGCTTTAAGTTAAATTCTCATTTAGTGAAGCAACACTTTGCAAGAAAGAACTTGTGTTATTGCTCTTCTTATCTAAGCCCTCTTGATTTATTCTCAAAGACTTATTAGTAGTATTGATTTATCAATTCCGCATTATTTGAAAGCAATACTCCTTACAAGCGAAGGAATTAGTTTTTATACTCCGATAATCGTGAATCTTGTTCTAACCACTAATCAAGGGATCTAGTTGGGGTGTAAAGTTTTAATTTTCAGGTTTCGCCTATCCACCCCCCTCTAGGCGACTTTCAATTGGTATCAGAGATAGGCACTTCATATTGAGTCTAACGACCCGAAGTGATGGCTCAAAAAAGATCCCAAAAGAACAAGAACACAACTCGGAAGGAGGAAACTCTTGAGATATTATTTTCTGATTGTTCTAACTATGATTCATGGTCTACCGGTGTACTAAATGCTTTTAGAACTATAGATCCTCGATTAGAACAAATTATAGACAAGAGTATCATACCCTCTGATTATGATGCTTCCGAGGAAGATCAAAGATGTATACGCTTAAACCATCTAGCTCTTGACATCTTAGGTAATTCTCTTAGCGAAGAAGATTATCATGCCTTCATTACAAATTATAATGAACATATTCCTGATTTGCATGATATTTGGACTAGGATCAAAAGTAAATTTGATGAGTTCAAACATGATCGTTCATATGATGCTTCTACTTCCTTTAGTTCTTGTGATACTAACCCTTGCAAGGAAGAAGAAGAAAATGACCGATGGAGACCAAACGATGAATCCACCTCTCCAAAAGGTTTGTCGTCCCATTTCGATTCCCACATATGTTGTGTGGCTAATGAAAATGATAGCGGAAGCACAAACGAGGATGAGGAGGAAGAAAGAAGCTTCATGCAACTCTACGCTCGCCTAAGCCAAGAAGATAAGGCGGTCATGCTCAAACTTCTAGAAAGAGTGAGAGAGCAAAGTGAAGCTCGTCAAATGCTAGAAAATGTTCTCTCCATGAAAATGCTATACTTTGACGAGTTGACTAAAGAACATGAGGAGCTAAAGTGCTCTCATGTTGATTTGGTCCAAAGGTATGAAACTATTTCAATTGAGCAAGATAACGCTTTACATTGTATCGCTCAATTAGTAAATAGGAATGCCTTGCTTAAGGACCAAGTAGAAAAGCTAAAAGTTGAAAATCTAGCTTTTCAAGAAAAATATGATATGCTTCTCTATTCTCATGAAAATCTTATGGATGATCATATCATGTTAAACACTGCTCATGAGGTTGTATTAGAAAACTTAAAATCTCAACAACCTCACTCATGCACATGTATTCAAATTGGAACTATATTACCATGTGCTAATGCTTGTTGTTCGTCGACAAGCAAATCTTCCTTTGAGCTAGAATTTGCAGGAACAAAAGATGATACATATCAAAAGCTCAAAGTAGAAAATGAGAGGCTAAATATGAGCTTGACATAACTAAAAGGGAAGTGCATTGCTCAACCTTCTCAAGATAATCGTGATCACATGGTGAAGAAGCTTGAGACGGGAACAATCGTGGCATGCACTAAATCCCTTGAAGAAAATGTCAAGGACTTGAGGATTGTCAAGAGGAAGGAACAAAAGAAGAAAATCAATACCTCTTCCAAAAGCCTCAACCGCGCCTCCATAAAAGGTAACATCCAAGGTAATAATCAAGTCACACTTCACACTAAGAGAAGTAAGAAGTGTAGTGAATGCTTTGAAAAGGGGCACTCTATTAGGTCATGTCCCTATATTAAAAATGACTTGATCATTAACAAGGATGATAAACTTTGTTTTAAATGCTCCAAGAAGGGACACTTGTTTAGGTCTTGTTCCCATTTAAAACAAAAGGCATAGTGTTAGAAAAGAAAATATTCACTAACCATGTAGCAAGAAAGAAACAAGGAAAGAAGAAATCTTCAAGACTTGAGGATCGCCTATGCTACATATGCCGAAAGAAGGGACATCAATGCAAGGATTGTCCGATTGGTAATAATCCCAATGCTAGCTTGTCAATTAATTCTCATGTAACTAGGCAACCCAAAATTGCAACTTGTGCTAGAAAGGTAATGAATTTACCTAGTGCTAGCACAAAGGACGCGTGGGTTCCTAGATCCTTATTGACTAACCTTGATGGACCCATCAAGAGATGGGTACCAAAATATGCTTGACAAGCTTTGCAGGAGAAAGAGATGATATGAAGCTTTGGGGTGCTTGAGAGAGTCAAGTCAATTCTTGTTAACTCAAGCTATCAATCTTCAATGATCTATATCTATGATTGGCCCAAGGTTATTTTTCAAATTACTATATCTTAAACTCATATCATCTCGAGGGAAGATATTGATGTTGTAGGAAATAAAGAATTATCCTGTGCCGAAAAGTCAAGACCTACAACATGGAGGAAAGCCAAAGGATGGTAACATTTATGCTTTTAAGTGCAAGTATCTTAAAATATCATTTCTTATGTGTCTTGTGTAGTCACATAGAAAAATGAAGCACTTGAAATATCTTTAAATTATGTCACCATTCTTTGAAGAAATTTCTCTCATATGGTAGATTGCATATTCATCATTTCTATACTTTGGCAATCTACATGCTTTTAATAAGTACCTCATGGCATGCTTTACACTATTTATCCTATTATTGCCATGTTCTAGATATAGAGAGATATTCCAAGTTCTTAAAAGAATAATGTGTCACGTAAGGAATTCAATTCTTTAGGACATTTTTAGAGGGAATCTCTCTTTATATCTAGAAATCGTGAGACTAATGTTTTTGTCTAAATAACCTAAGTAGTCTCACATATAGAGAATAAGTTTCTCTTTGGAGATGCGTAATCTAACATGAAAAGAAAAGTCAATCCAATGATTTATGTTGTTTTGCTTCTTGCTTGTATTGGATATGATTCTTCTACATTTATCGCTCTCCATGTTATGAGTTAGATTCATTCCCATAAACTTAAAGAACTAACTATGCTTGTTTTATAAGTTAAAACTGAGCATACTTCAAGGAATAATCTAGTTCATATTTTAAAGTTTCCATGCTTTAGTAATCCACTTTTCATTCCTTGTCAAAAATGATTACAAAAGGGAAACTAGTGCTTGTGTTACTAATGACATATCTCTTGAGCTTACTTATGAAAATCTACAAGAGAGTAAGTGCAAGTTTAAAGCCACAAGCCTCAAATGTTACTCTTCACCCAAAGGAAGAAAGGTAAAAGCAAAGGTATGGGAACTCATCTTCTCAATCAAATATAGTTTCCATCAATGGTTGTTTACTCTAATTTATCATATTCTACCTGTCGGGGACCATAATTAGGGGTACCCTCAAGGCTCCTAATTCTCAGCTGGTAACCCCCATCAGCACAAAGCTGCAAAGGCCTGATGGGTGCGATTAAGTCAGGGATCGGTCCATTCGAGGGACTCGATCACGCCTCGCCCGAGCCTAGCCTCGGGCAAGGGCAGCCGACCCCGGAGAATCTCCGTCTCGCCCGAGGCCCCCCTCCAGCGACGAACATATTTCCGGCTCGCCCGAGGCTCTTTCTTCGCCAAGAAGCAACCCTGACCAAATCGCTACGCCAACCGACCAGGTCGCAGGAGCATTTAATGAAAAGGTGGCCTGACACCTTTATCCTGACGCGCGCCCTTTAGTCGACAGAGCCAAAGTGACCGCAGTCACTTCGCCGCTCCACTGACCGACCTGACAGAAGGACAGCGCCGCCTGCGCCGCATCGGCTGCAGTGCCACTAGACACAGTGAGGCTGACAGGCAGTCAGGCCCGGCCTCAGGCGCCATAGGAAGCTCCGCTCCGCCCGACCCAGGGCTCGGACTTGGGCTCAGCCCCTGAAGACGGCGAACTCCGCTCCGCCCGACCCAGGGCTCGGACTCGGGCTAAGCCCCTGAAGACGGCGAACTCCGCTCCGCCCGACCCAGGGCTCGGACTCGGGCTCAGCCCCTAAAGACGGCGAACTCCGCTTCGCCCGACCCAGGGCTCGGACTCGGGCTAAGCCCCGGAAGACGGTGAACTCCGCTCCGCCCGACCTAGGGCTCGGACTTGGGCTCAGCCCCAGAAGACGACGAACTCCGCTTCGCCCGACCCTAGGGCTCGGACTCAGCCCTGGCCTCAGCCGATGGTCTCCGCCTCGCCCGACCCAGGGGCTCGGACTTGACCACGGCCACGGAAGACAGACTCGACCTCGACCTCGGAGGAGCCTCCACATCGCTCGACCTAGGGCGCGGGCCGACCACGTCAACGGGAGGCGCCATCATTACCCTACCCCAAGCTGACTCAGGCTACGGGGAACAAGACCGGCGTCCCATCTGGCTCGCTCCGCCAGATAGGCAATGATGGCGCCCCGCACGCTCTGTGACGACGGCGGCTCTCAGCCCCCTTACGGAAGCAAGAGGACGTCAGCAAGGACTCGATAGCCCCGACAGCTGTCCTTCCGCCAAGCTCCAGCGCTCCTCCGACGGCCACGACACCACACGAACTGGGTGCCAAAACCTCTCCGACTGCCACGACGGCATGTACTTAGGGCGCTAGCTCTCCTCCGCTAGACACGTAGCACTCTGCTACACCCCCCATTGTACACCTGGATCCCCTCCTTACGCCTATGTTGGGGCGAAGGCAAAGACGCCACCCTTCGCTCGAGGCCTTCGCTGCAGCCGCTGGTCCGACAGAGACAAAGCGGGCAGGGACACCCTTCGCAAGACTCGGCACTTTGACGAAGGCCTGCGGCGACGTCCCACCACTGCGCGTCCTCGTTCAGTCCCAAGGCCCACGTGCGATCTGGCCCATTGTAACGGGCCCCGCGTGGCCGCCTCTGTATTACGGGCCTAACTTGTAAAGGAGTACTTGTAATTACGGTCTGTAACCCTGCTTTATGGGAATATTCTGGGGATAAAATAGGTGTCTGAGGGCACATGCGTCCTTAACACAAGACGCTGGGCACTCAGATACCTATAAATACCCCCGCACAGTGCCCGTGAGAGGCTAGATCAACAGAGCTATTGCCCCCGTGCACGTAACCCTGTTGTCACCACCGTTCACCCTTGTTGGCCTTCTTGCCGCTGAGAGCGAGTTCCAACATTTGGCGCCCACCGTTCGTGCTACGACAAAACCACCCGCGATGGCACCCAAGAGAGCTAACCCCAAGGCTGACGAGGCTGCGAAGGCAGCACTGCTGGCCGCAAGAAAGGGCAAGGCCCTCGTCCTCACCCAATCCATCCACCAAGAGCCCACTGAAGACAATGTTCCCCACACCGGCGAAGACGACACCTTCCGCACCTGCGGAACCGAAGGACAGTCACAGCCGCCCCCAGGCTTCGCCCCACTGGAAGGCGCGGACCTCACCGAGGACGGCGAGGTCCTCGGCGTCTCAACAGAAGAACAGCTGCAGCTGCGCGCCCTGCGCCTCAGGAACCGCAATCTCCAGAGGCAGAAAGAGATACTGGAGGCCAAGCGCCAGCGTGTGTCCGCATTAGCCAAAGTGCGGCAAATGATACGCGACGAGGAGCAGAAAGCCCAAGACCTCGAGCGCGAGATCGCGCTGATGCAGCGCGAAGGCCACCCCGGTCTACAGCAAGAGCCACCCCTTCAACAGCGCACACAACCGGAGGACACGCGCGAAGGCCACCTCGGCCGGCAGCATGGCCCACCCCTGCAACACCGGGCGCAGCCGGAGAACCCGCGTTTCCCCCAGCATGACTACGTCTCCCAGCACGGCGCGCCATTCCAAGGGGTCAACTACCTCGACGAGCGAAGTCCCCTGGCGCCACACCTACAAGTGACGCCTTGGCCGGCTAACTTTCGAGCGGGGGCATACCCCAAGTACAACGGCAGCACCGACCCGGCGCAGTACATCATGAGTTATCAGGTCGCCGTTGCATCAGCCGGAGGAGACGACGCCACAATGGCGAAGTCTTTCATCATCGCACTAGAGGGCCCAGCACTCACCTGGTTCACCAGATTGCCTCCGCTGTCCATTGATTCGTGGAGAAGTCTCAGGGACAAGTTCCTCCTCAACTTCCAAGGCTACCGTCCAGACACCGACGCGTTGGCCGAGCTCTCGCTCTGCAAACAGCTGGAAAAAGAGACTCTGCGTGAGTATTACCGCAAGTTCTTAACACTCAAGTCACAGCTGCCCTCTGTCGACGATCAGATCGCCATCCACTACGCCATCAATGGCCTTCGGGCTGGCGTCCTCTACAGCCATTGTATCAGAGATCCACCAAAGAGCTTGCAGGAGCTATATCAGCTCTTCGAAAAATATGCCAAATCCGAAGAGCTCCACCAGCGCAAGGTTGAGTCACAGCGGAAGCCCAAAGATGCCCCGCAGTCCAGCCGCACCTGGACGAGGACTCCGCAACCAGACTCCGGTCGAGATGGCCACAGTCAACAGCAAGTGCACAACATCGTCAACCAACAGCCTGCTGCCGATCCCCCTCGCCGCCAGGAATATCCCCCTCAGGGCCGCGGAAACGGAACTCGCGGCAGGGGTCGAGGGCGGGCGCAACAGCCGCCGCGCCGATTCTATTGCCTTTTCCACGGCGAAGACTGCGCCCACCAGACCAAAGACTGCCCCGAGACGAAGGCCACCAGAGACAGAATGGCGCGGGCGCAGCCAGCCGACAATCCCAGAATTGTCGCGCATAATTACCAGCCACCCCCTCCACCATATATCCACGCTCCCGCTCCGCATCCACCGCACCACGCTTACCAACACCATCAGGAAGTACAAATCGTACCTCCTCCACCCCCACCGCCACACCAGCAACACCAAAACATCCCCCACGCCCCAAAACAGGAAGACTTCGCCGATCAACCATATCGCGGAGTCATCCACATGATAACGGGGGGGTCCAGTACTGACTTCGACACCAAGCGGCAAAAGCGGGACCACTACCGCAGCATCAACCACGTCGCCGTCACTGGCCCAGTCGTGCAGACGAAGTGGTCCCACATACCGCTAACCTTCGACGCACGAGACGTCGACCTACGCAGCGCCCCCCACATCGACGCTATGGTCATCAATTGCAGCGTGGCAGGCTGGGACTTACACAAAGTCCTAGTCGACAACGGCAGTCAGGCGGACATCATCTTCCTCCACGCCTTCGACCGCATGGGTATAAGCCACAGCTTGCTGAAGCCTTCGGACAACCCGTTGTATGGTTTCGGCGGCAAGGGCACCTTTCCAGTTGGCAAGATAGAGTTGCCCCTCTCCTTCGGTGTAGCGCCCAATGCCCGAAGTGAGCAAGTAACCTTCGACATTGTCGACATGGTATATCCATACAACGCCATCATGGGCCGGGGATCCATCAACAAGTTCGAAGCCGCCATCCACGGGTTGTACCTATGTATGAAGATACCAGGCCCGCTAGGCGCCATCACAGTCTACGGCAACCAGCAGACGGCACGCAACATTGATCGGGACTTCGTGCCCGGTCAGAGAAACGTACACTGTCTCACAACCCAGCGCGAGGTCCCCACGCCGGCCAGCCCAACCGACAAGCAGCACGACAAGGCACAGTTGCAGTGCCAAGACGGGACCAAGACTGTCCCCCTCGATCAGGCCACGCCCAAGCAGACAGTAACTATCAGCGAAGACCTCACCTCACTTGAAGAAGAGAGACTTCTCTGCTGCCTGGCCAAGAATAAAGATGTCTTCGCCTGGTCTGCCCTCGATCTGGTCGGAGTCAGCCGAGCCATAATTGAGCACAGCTTGGGGATTGACCCTTCGGTGCGACCCAAAAAGCAGAAGCTTCGCAAAATGTCAGACGAAAAGACAGAGGCCGCCAAGGCAGAGGTGCATCGCCTCCTGGAGGCTAAATTCATCGAGCCAGTGGCTTACCCCACGTGGCTCTCCAATGTTGTGATGGTGCAGAAAAAAAGCGGAAAATGGCGCATGTGCATAGACTTCACCAGTCTCAATAAGTCCTGCCCAAAGGACAATTTCCCGTTGCCGCGGATCGACAAAATAGTCGATAGCGCGGCCGGATGCGAGGTCATGTCTCTCCTCGACTGCTTCTCCGGCTATCACCAGATATACATGAAGGAGGAAGACAAAGCCAGCACCAGCTTTATAACACCCTTCGGCACCTATTGCTTTGTCAGAATGCCGGAGGGTCTCAAGAATGCCGGATCCACCTTCTCCAGACTCACCAAAACAGTGCTCGAGGGGCAGGTCGGCAGAAATATATTCACATATGTGGACGACATCGTCGTCGCCAGCAAGAATAAGGAGGACCATCTCGCTGACCTGGCAGAAACATTCGCGAACATGCGAGATGCACGACTCCGTCTAAACCCGGAAAAGTGTGTTTTCGGTGTTCGCCAGGGCAAGATATTGGGCTACCTGGTGTCCCGCCGGGGCATCGAGGCCAACCCAACCAAGATCCAGGCCATCGTCGATATGTCGCCTCCGCAGTCGGCCAGGGACGTCCAGCGCCTGACAGGCAGGATGGCCGCGCTCAACAGATTCATCTCCAGGTCCGCCGAGCGAAGTCTTCCATTCCTCAAAACACTCCGCGGCGCGAAGAACTTCGCCTGGGGACCGGAGCAAGCGGCGGCCTTCGCCTCATTAAAACAGTACCTGGCGGAGCTGGCCATCCTCACAAGCCCAGACTCCTCGCTCCCCTTATTGCTCTATGTCGCGGCTTCGCCGCACGCGGTCAGCGCGGCACTGGTACAGGAGCAGACAGTCGAGGGCGCAGTCAGACAGTGCCCTGTCTATTATGTCTCCGAAGTCCTGACACCGTCCAAATGCAACATGACAGAGCTGGAGAAGATTGCCTACGCAGTTGTTATGTCCTCGCGCAAGTTGCGCCATTATTTTGAAGCATTTAAGGTCCGAGTCACCTCAGACAGGGGGCTCGGCGAATTATTCAGGAACCCGGAGGCATCAGTGAGGATTGCCAAGTGGGCAGCCGAACTCTCCGGCTACCACATCAGCTTCGAGCCCAGGACAGCTATCAAGTCGCAAGTCCTGGCAGACTTCGTCGTCGACTGGACAGGGCCAATAACACAGCCGGACCCATCCACAGAAAAGGTCTGGACTATCCATTGCGACGGTGCATGGTGTCATGCGGGGGCAGGCGTCGCTGCAGTCGTCACCTCACCAGCCGGAGTCAAACACAGATACGCAGCACGCCTCAGCTTTGCTCTGGAATCTGACAAATGTACAAACAACATAGCAGAGTATGAAGCAGTCATCCTCGGTCTCCGCAAGCTAAGGGCCCTCGGAGTCACCACATGTATCATCAAAACAGACTCCAAGATAGTTGCCGGTCAGGTCGAGAAAGACTATGCAGCAAAAGACCCCGCGCTCATGCAATACCTCGCGGCTATCCGAAGTCTCGAGAGACAGTTCAAGGGATTCACCCTACAGCATGTTGATAGGGCCAAGAACGAGGAGGCCGATGCCTTAGCCAAGGCCGCCGCCAGGGGCGAGCCCCTGCCCTCCGACGTGTTTTTCCACACCATCGGCACTCCAGCCGTCCAGAGCCCCGAAGGGCTCCAGATCACTAATGATAGCGAAGGCCACCGTACAGTCAACCTAATCATGACAGAAGACTGGAGGGCACCAATAACCCTGTTCCTACAGGGGTACTATCATCCAGCCGACGTCAGTGAGGCAAAGCGCCTCAGACATCGAAGCCGGGACTTCGCTCTGATCGAAGGCCAACTGTACAAGAAAGGGGTCAGTCAGCCAATGCTCAAATGCGTCACTGAAACCGAAGGCATGCAGATCCTACGCGAAGTCCACAGTGGCACGTGCGGCTCGCACGCAGGGCCAAGGGCCCTGACTGCCAAGGTGATCCGTCAAGGGTTTTACTGGCCCGCAATGATCTGCGCCGCAAATCAGGTCACGAGGTCCTGCGAAGCCTGCCAGAAGTTCTCCCCTCGGTCAGGCAACCCCTCGCAATATACAAAGCTGATTGCCCATACATGGCCTCTCCAGCGCTGGGGCCTGGACATCGTCGGGCCCCTGCCCACCGCTCAGGGGAACCTTAAGTTCGCCTTCGTAGCTGTCGAATACTTCACCAAATGGATTGAAGCGAGGGCTGTTTCCACAATCACATCAAAGACTGCCCAAAAATTCTTCTGGCAGAACATCGTTTGCCGCTTCGGAGTACCGTCCGAGCTAACAGTCGACAACGGCAAGCAGTTCGACAGCCAAGATTTCAAGGATTTTTGTTTCTCCATCGGCACCAAGCTTGCCTTCGCTTCAGTCTATCATCCGCAGTCCAACGGGGTCGTAGAGCGCGCCAATGGGAAAATATTCACAGCTGTCAAAAAGATGCTCCTCGATGAAAGAAAAGGCAAATGGACCGATTTACTACCGGAGGCAGTCTGGGCGCTAAACACAACCGAGTGCAGAGCGACCGGGTTCACTCCTTTCCGCCTTCTATACGGATCGGAGGCAATGACCCCGCAAGAAATAAAGCATGGGTCCCCGCGTACAGTTCCATCAGCCGTCCCCGACGTGGATGAGCCAACTTCAAAAGATCTCATTGACGGAGACCGGGTCTTCGCCTTACAGGCCCTGAACAAATATCAGGCCCAGACCAAAGCATGGCGCGACCGTGCAGTCATCCCGAGGGAGTTCAGCGAGGGGGACCTCGTACTCATCCGAACAGCTCGGACGGAGTCCAAGGGCAAATTGGAGCCCAAGTGGGAGGGCCCCTTCATAGTCAAGTCAAAAGCTTCCCCCAGTGCTTACAGGCTCACAACGCCAAACGGCGAGGACCTAGAGCACTCCTGGAACGTCGACAACCTTCGCAAATTTTTTGTTTGACCCATTTAGGGCCGATTTCGCCCTTGTAATTCGCCGCAAACAATCTTGTACCGGCCCGCACTCTTTTCCTCCCGGGGGGTGAGGTTTTTAACGAGGCGGAGCCATGTAATATATGTGAGAAAAATCCCCCGCAAAAGCATGTGTCGAAAAAAGACCGCAACAACGGTCTTCGGCATTCGACCAATTCAAAGTCACCGCGAGGCTAAGCGCTAGCCACCCTCGCGTGCGACCAATCCGCGCAGAAGTCGCCTAAGGGTGCAGCCGGACTTAGCACAACAAGTGCGCAAAAATTCGAAGTCTATCGCGAAGACTATCCGCGCAGAAGTCGCCTAAGGGTGCAGCCGGACTTAGCACAACAAGTGCGCAAAAAACGAAGTCTATCGCGAAGACTATCCGCGCAGAAGTCGCCTAAGGGTGCAGCCGGACTTAGCACAACAAGTGCGCAAAAATTCGAAGTCTATCGCGAAGACTATCCGCGCAGAAGTCGCCTAAGGGTGCAGCCGGACTTAGCACAACAAGTGCGCAAAAAACGAAGTCTATCGCGAAGACTATCCGCGCAGAAGTCGCCTAAGGGTGCAGCCGGACTTAGCACAACAAGTGCGCAAAAATTCGAAGTCTATCGCGAAGACTATCCGCGCAGAAGTCGCCTAAGGGTGCAGCCGGACTTAGCACAACAATTGCGCAAAAAACGAAGTCTATCGCGAAGACAATCCGCGCAGAAGTCGCCTAAAAGGTGCAGCCGGACCAAGCACAAACGCGCAAAAATCCGAAGTCTATCGCAGGAGCCGCCTAAGGGCGCAGCCAGCACAGTATAACAAAAAGCAGAAACGACAGCAAGACCAATCAATCAATCACACCAGACAAAGTACACAGCGCCCTCGCAGGCACAGACACGCGAGGGCACACAACTCCATTTTACAAGCCTTTACACATACACAAGCGAGGGCACCACGCCCTACATCGGCTCAACCTTAGGAATAATCCCCATCTCTCTATAATTAAATAACATTATCCTAAGCTCCTCACCCGCAAAAAGGCTTCGCAGCTCCCCTTCCCCTACACCCGGGGCGGCCGGCAAAGACAGCAGCTCCTACCGGCCAGCCCTACTAACGCGAAGCCGAGCCCCTTCCTCCGCACTAATCCTACGCTTTGCAACCGCCCTTCGTCGTCGGTGCCCGGTGCTAGGACCGGGCACGCCTGGCGCGTCCGCAGCATGTGGTGCAGCCTCCGCCGCAGCCACGTCCAAGGCCGCAAAATAATCCAAGTCCTCCTCCGACGACTCCTCAGTCCACTCAACCGAGCTCCCAGAGTCAGTAACATCAAAAAACTCAGAAACAGACCCACCACATTCATTTCCATCTTCCGCGGTCGAAGCCGCCAAAAACTCAGTGGTAGCGGTTGCGTGCGCAGGCCCAAAATCTTGAACCTGCGCAGCAACCAAAATTCAGTACAACATCCAAAAATCCCTCAACCCTAAACACCACCTATGCCACCTGCGAAGGCCCGGCCGCTGCGGGACCCTCCGCCGCTGCCTCTGCTGGATCTTCAGCGCTCGGCACAGCAGCTGCGGGGGCATCTGGCGCGCCTTCGGCCACCTTTGGGGGAAGGTCTTCGCCGGCCGCGGCAGATGCAGGAGCGCCCGGTGCATCTTCCGCAGTCTCCGGGGTCGGCCCCGGGGCGACTCCAGTCGCGGCCTCCGCAGGGGTCGTCTCCGGCTCAGGCAGCGCGCTGTTCAGCGCCCCGAAGTCGTCCACCCGCTCGCCGCGCTCCGCCTAAAACAAAACACACAAAAACTCAGCACACACACGCACAGACCGCATCCAGCAGACGCCGGGCAAACGACAGCGTTACCTGAGCCCTCGCAGCCTCGGCCCGCGCCCGGACCACCTCACGACCGTATGAACCCCACATCCGGTCATAGAGGGCCCCGGCGGATTCCTTCACCACGGGGTCTTTGACCTCGAAGATATCACGCCCAAAATCCTCATCCACCTGGTCGAGGGCCTCAAAGTGCCGGCAGCCTTCGCGAGAGAGCGCGTTCATCGCTGCCTCGCAGGTGACCAGGGAGGTGAACGCCATCAACCCCGCCAAGACAGTGGGGAGCTCCTGCAGTTCCTCCTGCACCCATTCCAGACAGCGAAGCCCGGCCTCTCGCTCCGGCACCTCGAAGTCACCCGTCCGCACACCCAGCTCGCGATATGAAGTCATGAGCTGCGTGCGCGTCCGTTCGGCCTCCGCTCGCATCGCGGCCTCGGCCCCCTCCGCGCGGCTCTCCTGGGCAGTAAGCCGCCGCTGCAGCTCTCCGGCGAGCTCCTTGGCGATATTGCCCTTCGCCCGCGCCAGCCTGGCCTCCGCCTGCGCAGCCTGCTCTTTGGCGATGGCTTCGTTGGCCTCCCTCCTCTCCCCCGCCAGCTAGCGCCGGAGGTCAGCCTTCTCCTTCTCAAGGGCGGCCACCTTCTCCGCCAGTTTGCGGCACTTGCTGTCGGAGGCCGACTTCTCACGGACAGCGTCCGCATGTTGCGTCCGAAGTCTCTCGACCTCGGCAGACAACGCTGCCGTAAGGGCCCCCGACGCAGTGCGGCTGGTGAAGTCAGCCACCTGCAGAACACACGTAAGGTCGTTGTGTAAAAAAAATGTATAGCTCGGCGGACCTGACTCAGCGCCTCCGTCGCTCGACTCAGCGCCTCCGTCGCTCCCTTCAGCCGACGGGTCGCCACGCCCGCCTCGTCTCTGACCAGCGCGAGGGCAGACACCTCGACTCCGGCGTCAAGGGTCTCTCCCCCCGCCTTCGGCGCTGGCGCAGCCGTCGCGCTCGCCGCGCCAGGCACAACTAGAGCAAGCGGGCCCTCGTCCGACCCTGCAACGCGTCAACAAAAAAAAAAGGTATATATATTTTCATATAGACTTACCCCCAAGATAATCCTCCACATCAATCTCGGTGCTGAAGTCGGCAACGCGTTTGCCAGGCGGCGGTAGCGATCGGGCCGCCTTCGCAGCCTCCGCCACCCCGCTGACAGACGGCACCACCTTCGACAGCTTGGGGCCTCCGGCGCCTTGCCAGGCGCGGAGGCGCCCACCTTCCTCGGCAGCGGCGGCTTGCCTCCACCAGAGGCCTCAGCCTTCGCCGTTCCCCGATGCCTTTTCGGCCGGGCTTCGTGAACCCTCACAGTCGCCTGGCGTTTTCGCGCCGCGCCTTGGCGATCCTTGTCCATCACTGCCCACACAACATGACCGATATTTCGCCCATAAGGAAAAACTTTCCACCGATGAACCATACGAGATGTAAAACAGTCCTCCTCAGCCGCGCAGGGGATAGGAATGTTTTTAGGCCAACAACCCCCGGTAACCCTCAGCATCCGAGCCGAAGACTCCCGGAGCTCGGGCGAAGACATCCTCTCCCCCGGGGCCGCACACGTCCTCATTAAATCTCTAGCGAAACTATCAGACACCCCAAGTCTTCCCATCGCAGTACCTAATTTTCTCTTTTTCGAGGAGGCGGCGGCCACCAGCGCAGGGTCGCCTCCAGTCTCCACCGCCGGCTTCTTCCCACGGCGGTCCGCTTCGTCTTGACCAGGGTAACCGTCGTACGGCAGTTGATTTAATTCGAAGACCCTGTTCAAACGTTCATTTGACCCGCGGATGTCAAAGCTGCGCTGGCCTTCCGTCCTCGGCACGTAACGCCCCACGAGCCGCACCGCCAAGCCCTCCGCATCACGCACAAAGGCGGCCGGGTCACGGTTTCGCAAATTCAGTGCGAAGGCAGGACTTCGCACCACCCTTCCTCCGTGAAAGGGCATCTGGCGAGGGCATACTTCGCCCAGCGCCCAGCGTGCGCCAGGGGCCAGACCCCGTACGCCACGAACTCTTCAACTAAATCTCGACCGCTGCTCTGACCGGCGGCGCACCGAAGGGCCCCTTCGTCTGCATCCTCTTCTGCCACTTCATAAGGTGGATACGCAGAGTAATAGTGAGAGCACATTAAGGACACGGGGAGCCCTTCATGGCCTTCGACAGTAGCCTCAGCAACATAAAACCAAAATTCATTCCAATTGCCCCACTTGTTGCGGGCGCACGGGACCAACTCCACTACTGGCATTGTGGTCTTGCCGGTCTTCGGCGTGAATGTGCATGACCCGAACTGGGCAACTCCGCCCTCAACCATCCTTTTCTGCCAATGCAAACAATAATTCTTCGCAAAAACTTCAACTGACGGCTGTCCGCCGTACGAAGTCGTCGCCCAGACATACTTCGCCAGCGCCACTATGGCGTTCGGTGTCAGCTGATGTATTTGAACGCTGAATCTACGCAGGACTTCGCTGACAAAACGGTGCGCAGGCAAGCGGAGTCCGGCGACGAAGAACGCCTCGAAAACAACCAACTCGCCCTCCGGCTCGGGGACTTCCTCCGTCCCCGGAGCACGGGCGACCCCGCCGCCAAAGTAGCCCAACCGCTGCATATCTTCAATACGGGCTGACGTCATCCGTGACACACCAAATTCAACAGAGTCGCCGGCGCGCAACTCCTCCACCTCCACGTTACTCAACGTCTCCTCAGACGAGGCAGCGGCCGGCGACGCGGCGTCGGCGGAGGAAGAAGAGGATGGCATTGCTACGTACCGTCGTCGGCGGCGGGCGGTCTGCTTCACTCGAGCCAGAACGCCGGCGAGCTAAGGGAGCAGCGGAGGAAAAGGAGCAGCAAGACGGCGGGCGGCTAGGGTTTTACGGAGCGCGGAAGGCAGAGTTCAAAAAGCGCCGCCCCCGCCCCCTTTTATAGGCGGGGCGCGGCTCTTCGGGAAACCCGCAATCCGACAGGCCGCGACGCTTCGGGAAACCCGCAATCCAACAGTACGCCGTCCATCAACGGTCACATCAAAAACCCCCGCGGAACCACTTCGAGCGAGGGCAGCGTCTCCGCCATCTAGCGACGTCTTCGGCACCAGGTGACTTTGTCGAACTGGTCCCTCGGAGGGCAAATGTTGGGGCGAAGGCAAAGACGCCACCCTTCGCTCGAGGCCTTCGCTGCAGCCGCTGGTCCGACAGAGACAAAGCGGGCAGGGACACCCTTCGCAAGACTCGGCACTTTGACGAAGGCCTGCGGCGACGTCCCACCACTGCGCGTCCTCGTTCAGTCCCAAGGCCCACGTGCGATCTGGCCCATTGTAACGGGCCCCGCGTGGCCGCCTCTGTATTACGGGCCTAACTTGTAAAGGAGTACTTGTAATTACGGTCTGTAACCCTGCTTTATGGGAATATTCTGGGGATAAAATAGGTGTCTGAGGGCACATGCGTCCTTAACACAAGACGCTGGGCACTCAGATACCTATAAATACCCCCGCACAGTGCCCGTGAGAGGCTAGATCAACAGAGCTATTGCCCCCGTGCACGTAACCCTGTTGTCACCACCGTTCACCCTTGTTGGCCTTCTTGCCGCTGAGAGCGAGTTCCAACAGCCTATAAAAGGAAGGACCAGGGCCTTCTTACAGAGGGTTGGCCGCGCGGGGACGAGGACAAGACAAGCGCTTGCGTAAGGCCGCTCACTCCCTCTCCCGCGTGGACACTTGTAACCCCCTACTGCAAGCGCACCCGACCTGGGCGCGGGACGAACACGAAGGCCGCGGGATTTCCACCTCTCTCACGCCCGTCTCCGACCACCTTTCTCCCCCCTTCGCGCTCGGCCTCGCGCCGACCCATATGGGCTGGGGCACGCGGCGACATTTCACTCGTCGGCCCAGGGACCCCCCGGTCTCGAAACACCGACAGTTGGCGCGCCAGGTAGGGGCCTGCTGCGTGTTGACGAATAGCTTCCCGTCAAGCTCCAGATGGGCAGTCTCCAGCAACCTCTCCGGCCCGGGACGGTGCTCCGTTTCGGGAGTCTTGAGTTCATGTCCCTCGACGGCAGCTACGACATGATACTCCTTCCACCGTCGTGCGACAGCGACAATGGCGGCCGACAGCCCGCCCGCCGGCGGCGGAATCGACGACGTCTTCCCCGCGTGGTGGAAGAACAACATTCGAGCTCACCCCATCCTCTCCCCCGCCGACGGAGGAGGAGGCGGGGCAACCAAGGCCAAGCAGGAGGCAGCGCCTCGTCGGCTGTCGAGCGAGTCGACGGCGCCAGCGCCCCAACGGGGGGCGCGTCGGGCATCGACCTCGCGTTTGAGACGAAGACGAGCGCCGTCTCCCCACGACACGCCAATTCCGAGCAAACGGACGACGCCAGCACGCTCGCGAAAGGCTTGCTGGACGTCACCCTCGTACCTGAGACGACGGTGCAGTCAGTCCTCGACGTGACTTCATCACCGCCCGTCGACCAAGAGGTACCGATCGATTCCCATCTCACGCCTTTCGAATTCAGCCTCGACCCGCCAAGCGGCTTCGCTTTGGCGGACGCTCTCGTAGAGGCGAGTCCAAACCCTCTGGGTTTCGTGTGCGGTCACCCTGGGACCGGCTGACGGACGTCTCGACCTACGGGCCCTCGGGGTCCGAGGAAGATGACGAGCCCGACTTCTGTTGGGATTTCTCTGGACTTGGCGACCCCAGTGCCATGCGGGACTTCATGACCGCATGCGACTACTGCCTTTCCGACTGTTCCGACGGTAGCCGCAGCCGCGGCAACGAGGACTGCGGCCCAAGCCGCGAATGTTTCCACGTCGATCTAGGGGGTCCCTCCGAAGGCAACCATCTCAGTATGCCGGAGGACGGTGATCTCCCTAGGCCGGTGCCTCGCGTTGATATCCTACCGGAGCTAGCTGTGGTCCCCGTTCAGGCGGGGGGCCATGACCCACAGCTCGAGCAAATCCGCGGGGCGCAGGCCAGGCTCGACGAGGGAGCAGGAGCGCTTGAGCCGATCCGCCGGGACGTCGGGCAGGGATGGGCGGGCCAACCTCCACCCGGAGAAATGCGTCATCTACCCCAGGGATTCCAGCACCGCATCGCCGACGATGTTAGGATGAGGCCGCCACCCGCTTCCAGTGGGGTCGGCCAGAACCTGGCTGCAGCAGCAGTGCTTCTCCGTGCGATGCCAGAGCCATCAACCACCGAGGGGCGGCGAATCCAGGGAGAGCTCAAGAATCTCCTGGAAGGCGCCGCGGTCCGACGGGCCGAGAGCTCCACCTCCCGAAGGCAGGGGTACCCCTCGGAACATCATGCCGCGACTTCCCGATTCATGCGGGAAGCCTCGGTCCACACCGGGCGCACGCGCAACACAGCGCCTGCGGCCCCGGGTCGCCTCGGCAACGAGCACCATCACCGCGACCGTCGGGCCCACCTCGACGAGAGGGTGCACCGAGGCTACCACCCTAGGCGTGGAGGACGCTACGACAGCGGGGAGGATCGGAGTCCCTCGCCCGAACCACCCGGTCCGCAGGCCTTCAGCCGGGCCATACGACGGGTGCCGTTCTCGACCCGGTTCCGACCCTCGACTACTATCACAAAGTAATTAGGGGAGACGAGACCGGAGCTGTGGCTCGCGGACTACCGGCTGGCCTGCCAACTGGGTGGAACGGACGAGGACAACCTCATCATCCGCAAACTCCCCCTGTTCCTCTCCGACACCGCTCGCGCCTGGTTGGAGCACCTGCCTCCGGGGCAGATCTCCAACTGGGACGACCTGGTCCAAGCCTTCGTCGGCAATTTCCAGGGCACGTACGTGCGCCCTGGGAATTCCTGGGACCTCCGAAGCTACCGACATCAGCCGGGAGAGTCTCTCCGGGACTACATCCGGCGATTCTCGAAGCAGCGCACCGAGCTGCCCAACATCACCGACTCGGATGTCATCGGCGCGTTCCTCGCCGGCACCACCTGCCGCGACCTGGTGAGCAAGCTGGGTCGCAAGACCCCCACTAGGGCAAGCAAACTGATGGACATCGCCACCAAGTTCGCCTCTGGCCAGGAGGCGGTCGAGGCTATCTTCCGGAAGGACAAGCATCCCCAGGGCCGCCCACCAGAAGATGCCCCCGAGGCATCAACTCAGCGCGGTGCCAAGAAGAAGGGCAAGAAGAAGTCGCAAGCGAAACGCGACGCCACCGACGCGGACCTTGTCACCGCCGCCGAGTACAAGAACCCTCGGAAACCCCCCGGAGGTGCCAACCTTTTCGACAAGATGCTCAAGGAGCCGTGCCCCTATCACCAGTGGCCCGTCAAGCACACCCTTGAGGAGTGCGCTATGCTTCGGCGCCACTTCCATAGGGCCGGGCCACCCGCGGAGGGTGGCAGGGCTCGCGACGACGACAAGAAGGAAGATCACCAGGCACGAGAGTTCCCCGAGGTCCACGACTACTTCATGATCTATGGTGGGCAAGCGGCGAACGCCTCGGCTCGGCACCGCAAGCAAGAGCGTCGAGAGGTCTGTTCGGTGAAGGTGGCGGCGCCAGTCTACCTAGACTGGTCTGACAAGCCCATCACCTTCGACCAAGCCGACCACCCCGACCACGTGCCGAGCCCGGGAAAATACCCGCTCGTTGTCGACCCTGTCGTCGGCGACGTCAGGCTCACCAAGGTCCTCATGGACGGAGGCAGCAGCCTCAACATCATCTACGCCGAGACCCTCGGGCTCCTGCGTGACGATCTGTCCTCGGTCTGGGCAGGCGCTGCGCCTTTCCATCGGATCATCCCCGGGAAGCGTGTCCAGCCCCTCGGACAACTCGACCTTCCCGTCTGCTTCGAAACACCCTCCAACTTCCGAAGGGAGACCCTAACGTTCGAGGTGGTCGGGTTCCGAGGAACCTACCACGCGGTACTGGGAAGGCCATGCTACGCGAAGTTCATGGCCGTCCCCAACTACACCTACCTCAAGATCAAGATGTCGGGCCCCAACGGGGTCATCACCATCGGCCCCACGTACAAACACGTGTTTGAATGCAATGTGGAGTGCGTGGAGTACGCCGAGGCCCTCGCCGAGTCCGAGGCCCTCATCGCCGACCTGGACAACTTCTCTAAGGAGGTGCCAGACGTGAAGCGTCATGCCGGCAACTTCGAGCCAGCGGAGATGGTTAAGTCCGTCCCCCTCGACCCCAGCAGCGACGCCTCCAAGCAAGTCCGGATCGGCTCCGAGCTCGATCCCAAATAGGAAGCAGTGCTCGTCGACTTTCTCCGCGCGAACGCCGACGTCTTCGCGTGGAGTCCCTCGAGGGATGTCGCCGAGCACTCGTTGGATATCTGAGCCGGAGCCCGACCCGTCAAGCAGCCTCTGCGTCGATTCGACAAGGAAAAGCGCAGAGCCATAGGCGAGGAGATCCACAAGCTAATGGCGGCAGGGTTCATCAAAGAGGTATTCCATCCCGAATGGCTTGCCAACCCTGTGCTTGTGAGAAAGAAAGGAGGGAAATGGCGGATGTGTGTAGACTACACTAGTCTAAACAAAGCATGTCCGAAGGTTCCCTACCCTCTGCCTCGCATCGATCAAATCGTGGATTCCACTGCTGGGTGCGAAACCCTGTCTTTCCTCGATGCCTACTCAGGGTATCACCAAATCAGGATGAAAGAGTCCGACCAGCTCGCGACTTCTTTCATCACACCCTTTGGCATGTACTGCTATGTCACCATGCCGTTCGGCTTGAGGAATGCGGGCGCGACGTACCAACGGTGCATGAACCATGTGTTCGGCGAACACATTGGCCGAACGGTCGAGGCCTACGTCGATGACATCGTAGTCAAGACGGGGAAAGCCTCCGACCTCCTTTCCGACCTTGAAGTGACATTCCGATGTCTCAAGGCGAAAGGCGTGAAGCAAAATCCCGAAAAGTGCATCTTCGGGGTACCCCGAGGCAAGCTCTTGGGGTTCATCGTCTCCGAGCGGGGCATCGAAGCCAACCCGGAGAAGATCACAGCCATCACCAGCATGGGGCCCATCAAGGACTTGAAGGGCGTACAAAGGGTCAGGGGATGTCTCGCGGCTCTGAGCCGCTTCATCTCACGCCTCGGCGAAAGAGGTCTGCCTCTGTACCGCCTCTTAAGGAAGGCCGAGTGCTTCACTTGGACCCCTGAGGCCGAGGAAGCCCTCGGGAACCTGAAGGAGCTCCTCACGAATGCGCCTATCTTGGTGCCCCCAGCTGCTGGAGAAGCCCTCTTGATCTACGTCGCCGCGACCACTCAGGTGGTTAGCGCCGCGATTGTGGTCGAGAGGCAAGAAGAGGGGCATGCATTGCCCGTTCAGAGGTCAGTCTACTTCGTCAGCGAGGTATTGTCCGAAACCAAGATCCGCTACCCACAAGTTCAGAAGCTGCTGTACGCGGCGATCCTGACGCGACGGAAACTGCGACACTACTTCGAGTCTCATCCGGTAACTGTGGTGTCATCCTTCCCCCTGGGGGAGATCATCCAGTGCCGAGAGGCCTTGGGTAGAATTGCAAAGTGGGCGGTGGAAATTATGGGCGAAACAATCTCGTTCGCCCCTCGGAAGGCCATCAAGTCCCAGGTCTTGGCGGACTTCGTGGCTGAATGGGTCGACACCCAGCTCCCAACGGCTCCGATCCAACCGGAGCTCTGGACCATGTTCTTCGATGGGTCGCTGATGAAGACAGGAGCCAGCGCAGGCCTACTCTTCATCTCGCCCCTCGGGAAGCACCTACGCTACGTGCTACTGAAAGGGAATTAGGTTTACACCTAGTCCCCAATTAATTTTGGTGGTTGAATTGCCCAACACAAACATTTGGACTAACTAAGTTTGCCCAAGTGTATAGACTACACAGGTGTAAAAGGTCCACACTCAGCCAATAAAAAGACCAAGTTTTGGATTCAACAAAGGAGCAAAGTGGCAACCGAAGGCCCTCTGGTCTGGAGCACCGGACTGTCCGGTGTGCCACCGGACAGTGTCCGGTGCACCACCGGACATGTCCGGTGCACCAGAGGACTCCACCACGAACTTGCTACCTTCGGGAATTTCCAGAGGCACTCGCGCTATAATTCACCGGACTGTCCGGTGTACACCGGACAGTGTCCGGTGCGCCAAGAGAGGTCGGCCTCAGGAACTCGCCAGCTTCGGGAAACTCCAACGGCTAGTCCACTATAATTCACCGGACTGTCCGGTGTGCACCGGACTGTCCGGTGCGACTCCGGAGCAACGGCTATCTCCGCGCCAACGGCTCTCTGCAGAGCAATAAATGCGCGCGCAGCGCGCACAGGAGTCAGAATCGCCCATACTGGCACACCGGACAACAAACAGTACATGTCCGGTGTGCACCGGACATCCAGGCGGGCCCACGAGTCAGAAGCTCCAACGGTTAGAATCCAACGGCAGTGATGACGTGGCAGGGGGCACCGGACTGTCCGGTGTGCACCGGACTGTCCGGTGCGCCATCGAACAGACAGACTCCCAACGGCCACTTTTGGTGGTTGGGGCTATAAATACCCCAACCACCCCACCATTCATTGCATCCAAGTTTTCCACTTCCCAACTACTACAAGAGCTCTAGCATTCAATTCTAGACACACCAAAGAGATCAAATCCTCTCCAAATTCCACACAACGCCATAGTGACTAGAGAGAGTGATTTGCTTGTGTTCTTTCGAGCTCTTGCGCTTGGATTGCTTCTTTTCTTTCTCGCTTGTTCTTGAGATCATAGCTCACTTGTAATTGAGGCAAGAGACACCAATCTTGTGGTGGTCCTTGTTGGAACTTTGTGTTCCAAGTGATTGAGAAGAGAAAGCTCACTCGATCCGTGGATCGTTTGAGAGAGGGAAGGGTTGAAAGAGACCCGGCCTTTGTGGCCTCCTCAACGGGGAGTAGGTTTGCAAGAACCGAACCTCGGTAAAACAAATCTCCGTGTCTCACTTGCTTATTCGCTTGGGATTTGTTTTGCACCCTCTCTCGCGGACTCGTTTCTTTATTACTAACGCTAACCCGGCTTGTAGTTGTGTTTATATTTGTAAATTTCAGTTTCGCCCTATTCACCCCCCCTCTAGGCGACTTTCAATTGGTATCAGAGCCCGGTGCTTCATTAGAGCTTAACCGCTCGAAGTGATGTCGGGAGATCACGCCAAGAAGGAGATGGAGACCGGCGAAAAGCCCACTACAAGCCAAGGGAGCACTTCATCGGAAGAGTCCCGCACCAAGAGGAAGGAGAAGAAGAAGGACTCCTCCAAACGGAAGGAGAAAAAGTCTTCCTCTTCTCACCACAAAGAGAAGAAGGAAAAATCTTCTTCCCACAAGCCGCATCGGAAAAGCAACAAGCACAAGAGGATGAGGAAAGTGGTCTACTACGAGACCGACACTTCATCAACATCGACCTCCGACTCCGATGCGCCCTCCGTCACTTCTAAGCGCCAAGAGCGCAAGAAGTATAGTAAGATCCCCCTACACTACCCTCGCATTTCCAAACATACACCTTTACTTTCCGTCCCATTAGGCAAACCACCAACTTTTGATGGTGAAGATTACGCTAGGTGGAGCGATTTAATGCGATTTCATCTAACCTCGCTCCACAAAAGTATATGGGATGTTGTTGAGTTTGGTGCACAGGTACCGTCGGTAGGGGATGAGAACTATGATGAGGATGAGGTGGCCCAAATCGAGCACTTCAACTCTCAAGCAACAACAATACTCCTCGCCTCTCTAAGTAGAGAGGAGTATAACAAAGTACAAGGGTTGAAGAGCGCCAAGGAGATTTGGGATGTGCTCAAAACCGCACACGAGGGAGACGAGCTCACCAAGATCACCAAGCGGGAAACGATCGAGGGGGAGCTCGGTCGGTTCCGGCTTCACAAAGGGGAGGAGCCACAACACATGTACAACCGGCTCAAGACCTTGGTGAATCAAGTGCGCAACCTCGGGAGTGTAAAATGGGATGACCACGAGATGGTTAAGGTTATTCTAAGATCTCTTATTTTCCTTAACCCTACTCAAGTTCAATTAATCCGTGGTAATCCTAGATATACTAAAATGACCCCCGAGGAAGTTATCGGGAATTTTGTAAGTTTTGAGTGCATGATCGAAGGCTCGAGAAAGATCAACGAGCTTGACGAACCCACCACATCCGAAGCTCAACCCGTCGCATTCAAGGCGACGGAAGAAAAGAAGGAGGAGGCTACACCAAGTCGACAACCAATAGACGCCTCCAAGCTCGACAATGAGGAAATGGCGCTCGTCATCAAGAGCTTCCGCCAAATCCTCAAGCAAAAGAGGGGGAAAGACTACAAGTCCCGCTCCAAGAAGGTTTGCTACAAATGTGGTAAGCCCGGTCATTTTATTGCTAAATGTCCTATATCTAGTGACAGTGACCGAGGCGACGACAAGAAGGGGAGAAGAAAGGAGAAGAAGAGGTACTACAAGAAGAAGGGCGGCGATGCCCATGTTTGTCGGGAATGGGATTCCGACGAAAGCTCAAGCGACTCCTCCGATGACGAGGACGCCGCCAACATCGCCGTCACCAAGGGACTTCTCTTCCCCAACGTCGGCCACAAGTGCCTCATGGCAAAGGACGGCAAAAAGAAAAAGGTTAAATCTAACTCCTCCACTAAATATGAATCTTCTAGTGATGATAATGCTAGTAATGAGGAGGATAGTTTGCGTTCCCTTTTTGCCAACCTTAACATAGCTCAAAAGGAAAAATTAAATGAATTAGTCAGTGCTATTCATGAAAAGGATGATCTTTTGGATTCTCAAGGGGATTGTCTAATTAAAGAAAACAAGAAACATGTTAAGGTTAAAAAGGCTTATGCTCTTGAGATTGAGAAATGTGAAAAATTATCTAGTGAGCTAAGCACTTGCCGTGAGATGATTGACAACCTTAGACATGAAAATGCTAGTTTAAATGCTAAGGTTGATTCACATGTTTGTAATGTTTCAATTCCCAATCCTAGAGATAATAATGATTTGCTTGCTAGGATTGAAGAATTAAACATTTCACTTGCTAGCCTTAGAATAGAAAATGAAAAATTAATTGCTAAGGCTAAAGAACTAGATGTTTGCAATGCTACCATTTCCAACCTTAGAGATAAAAATGATATTCTTCATGCTAAGATTGTTGAACTTAATTCTTGCAAACCCTCTACATCTAGTGTTGAGCATGTATCTATTTGTACTAGATGTAGAGATGTTGATGTTAATGCTATTCATGATCATATGGCTTTAATTAAACAACAAAATGATCATATAGCAAAATTAGATGCTACAATTGCCGAGCACAACTTAGAAAATGAGAAATTTAAATTTGCTCGTAGCATGCTTTATAATGGGAGACGCCCGGGCATTAAGGATGGCATTGGCTTCCAAAGGGGAGACAATGTCAAAATTAGTGCCCCTCCTAAGAGATTGTCCAACTTTGTTAAGGGCAAAGCTCCCATGCCTCAGGATAACGAGGGTTACATTTTATACCCTGCCGGTTATCCCGAGAGCAAAATTAGGAGAATTCATTCTAGGAAGTCTCACTCTGGCCCAAATCATGCTTTTATGTATAAGGGTGAGACATCTAGTTCTAGGCAACCAACCCGTGCTAAGTTGCCTAAGAAAACTCCTAGTGCATCAAATGAACATAGTCTTTCATTTAAAACTTTTGATGCATCTTATGTTTTAACTAACAAATCCGGCAAGATAGTTGCCAAGTATGTTGGGGGCAAGCACAAGGGGTCAAAGACTTGTGTTTGGGTACCCAAAGTTCTTGTGTCTAATGCCAAAGGACCCAAAACCATTTGGGTACCTAAAGTCAAGAACTAAACTTGTTTTGTAGGTTTATGCATCCGGGGGCTCAAGTTGGATACTCGACAGCGGATGCACAAACCACATGACAGGGGAGAAACGAATGTTCTCCTCATACGAGAAAAACCAAGATCCTCAAAGAGCGATTACATTCGGGGATGGAAATCAAGGTTTGGTCAAAGGTTTGGGTAAAATTGCTATATCTCCTGACCACTCTATTTCCAATGTTTTTCTTGTTGATTCTTTAGATTACAACTTGCTTTCTGTATCTCAATTATGTCAAATGGGCTACAACTGTCTTTTTACCGATATAGGTGTCACTGTCTTTAGAAGAAGTGATGATTCAATAGCATTTAAGGGAGTGTTAGAGGGTCAGCTATACTTGGTAGATTTTGATAGAGCTGAACTCGACACTTGCTTAATTGCTAAGACTAACATGGGTTGGCGCTGGCACCGCCGACTAGCCCATGTTGGGATGAAGAATCTTCACAAGCTTCTAAAGGGAGAACACATTTTAGGATTAACAAATGTTCATTTTGAGAAAGACAGGATTTGTAGCTCATGCCAAGCAGGGAAGCAAGTTGGCACTCATCATCTGCATAAGAACATAATGACGACCGACAGGCCACTAGAGCTCCTACACATGGATCTATTCGGCCCGATCGCTTACATAAGCATCGGCGGGAGTAAGTACTGTCTAGTTATTGTGGATGATTATTCCCGCTTCACTTGGGTATTCTTTTTACAGGAAAAATCTCAAACCCAAGAGACCTTAAAGGGATTCTTGAGACGGGCTCAAAATGAGTTCGGCTTAAGGATCAAGAAAATAAGAAGCGACAATGGGACGGAGTTCAAGAACTCTCAAATTGAAGGCTTTCTTGAGGAGGAGGGCATCAAGCATGAGTTCTCTTCTCCCTACACGCCACAACAAAATGGTGTAGTGGAGAGGAAGAATAGAACTCTATTGGACATGGCAAGGACCATGCTTGATGAGTACAAGACTTCGGATCGGTTTTGGGCCGAGGCGGTCAACACCGCCTGCTACGCCATCAACCGGTTATATCTTCACCGAATCCTCAAGAAGACATCATATGAACTCCTAACCGGTAAAAAGCCCAACATTTCATATTTTATAGTCTTCGGTAGCAAATGCTTTATTCTTGTTAAAAGAAGTAGAAAATCTAAATTTGCTCCTAAGACTGTAGAAGGCTTTTTACTAGGATATGACTCAAGCACAAGGGCATATAGGGTCTTTAACAAGTCCACTGGACTAGTTGAAGTCTCATGTGACGTTGTGTTTGATGAGACTAATGGCTCTCAAGTAGAGCAAGTTGATCTTGATGAGATAGGTGGAGAAGAGGCTCCTTGCATCGCGCTAAGGAACATGTCCATTGGGGATGTGTGTCCTAAGGAATCCAAAGAACCTTCAAATACACAAGATCAACCTTCCTCCTCCATGCAAGCATCTCCACCAACTCAAAATGAGGATGAAGCTCAAGTTGATGAAGTAGAAGATCAAGCAAATGAGCCACCTCAAGATGACGGCAATGATCAAGGGGGAGATACAAACGATCAAGACAAGGAGGATGAAGAGCAAAGGCCGCCACACCCAAGAGTCCACCAAGCAATCCAACGAGATCACCCCGTCGACACCATCCTCGGCGACATTCATAAGGGGGTAACTACTCGATCTCGTGTTGCTCATTTTTGTGAACATTACTCGTTTGTTTCCTCTATTGAGCCACACAGGGTAGAGGAAGCACTCCAAGATTCGGATTGGGTGGTGGCGATGCAAGAGGAGCTCAACAATTTCACAAGGAACGAGGTATGGCACCTAGTTCCACGTCCTAACCAAAATGTTGTAGGAACCAAATGGGTCTTCCGCAACAAGCAAGATGAGCATGGTGTGGTGACAAGGAACAAAGATCGACTTGTGGCCAAAGGATACTCCCAAGTCGAAGGTTTGGATTTCGGTGAAACCTATGCACCCGTAGCTAGGCTTGAGTCAATTCGCATATTATTAGCCTATGCTACTTACCATGGCTTTAAGCTTTATCAAATGGACGTGAAAAGTGCTTTCCTCAACGGACCAATCAAGGAAGAGGTCTATGTTGAGCAACCTCTCGGCTTTGAAGACAGTGAGTATCCTAACCATGTCTATAAGCTCTCTAAGGCGCTTTATGGGCTCAAGCAAGCCCCAAGAGCGTGGTATGAATGCCTTAGAGATTTTCTTATTGCAAATGGCTTCAAAGTCGGCAAGGCCGATCCTACACTCTTTACTAAAACTCTTGAAAATGACTTGTTTGTATGCCAAATTTATGTTGATGATATTATATTTGGGTCTACTAACGAGTCTACTTGTGAAGAGTTTAGTAGGATTATGACACAGAAATTCGAGATGTCTATGATGGGGGAGTTAAAGTATTTCCTGGGATTCCAAGTAAAGCAACTCCAAGAGGGCACCTTCCTAAGCCAAACGAAGTACACTCACGATATTCTTAGCAAGTTTGGAATGAAGGACGCCAAACCCATCAAGACACCCATGGGAACTAATGGGCATCTCGACCTCGACACGGGAGGTAAGTCCGTGGATCAAAAGGTATACCGGTCGATGATAGGTTCTTTACTCTATTTATGTGCATCTCGACCGGATATTATGCTTTCCGTATGTATGTGTGCAAGATTCCAAGCCGACCCTAAGGAAGCTCACCTTACGGCCGTGAAACGAATCTTGAGATATTTGGCTTATACTCCTAAGTTTGGGCTTTGGTATCCTAGGGGATCCACATTTGATTTGATTGGATATTCGGATGCCGATTGGGCAGGGTGCAAAATCAATAGGAAGAGCACATCGGGGACTTGCCAGTTCTTGGGAAGATCCTTGGTGTCTTGGGCTTCAAAGAAGCAAAATTCGGTTGCTCTTTCCACCGCCGAAGCCGAGTACATTGCCGCAGGTCACTGTTGCGCGCAATTGCTTTGGATGAGGCAAACCCTGCGGGACTATGGTTACAAACTAACCAAAGTCCCTTTGCTATGTGATAATGAGAGTGCAATCAAAATGGCCGACAATCCCGTCGAGCATAGCTGCACTAAGCACATAGCCATTCGGTATCATTTTCTTAGGGATCACCAACAAAAGGGAGATATCGAGATTTCTTACATTAACACTAAAGATCAATTAGCCAATATCTTTACCAAGCCTCTTGATGAACAATCTTTTAACAAACTTAGACATGAGCTCAATATTCTTGATTCTAGGAACTTCTTTTGATTAAAATTGCACACAATGCTCTTTTATATACCTTTGATCATGTCTCTTTTATATGCTATGACTAATGTGTTTTCAAGTCTATTTTCAAACCAAGTCATAGGTATATTGAAAGGGAATTGGAGTCTTCGGCGAAGACAAAGGCTTCCACTCCGTAACTCATACTTCGCCATCACTCCAAGCAACTCTCTATTCTTTGGAGAGGAATGAGCATCAAACAAAAGGACCGGATTTCATCCTTGGGGGAGAAATGAGCCCAAGGCAAAAGGACCGGACTTCGTCTTTGGTAAAATCTTAACTCATTTATGACCAAAGGGGAAGATAGCACGTCGAGGGCTCTAATGATTCCGTTTTTGGCGATTCATGCCAAAAAGGGGGAGAAATGAGCCCAAAGCAAAAGGACCGCACCACCACCAATTTCAAAAATTTAGTGTTGAATATTTTCAATTGGTATCCTATTATGTTCAAAAGGGGGTGAGAAAGTAGTTTTTCAAACATGGTATATCAAAACCCTCTTGAACACTAAGAGGTGGATCTCTTTTAGGGAGAGTTTTGTTTAGTCAAAAAGAGAAGCATTTGAAACAGGGGGAGAAAAATTTCAAATCTTGAAAATGCTTGGCAAAATCTTATTCATTCACCTTTGACTATTTGCAAAAGAACTTTGAAAAGGATTTACAAAAGAATTTGCAAAAACAAAACATGTGGTGCAAACGTGGTCCAAAATGTTATAAACAATCCATGCATATCTTGTAAGTATTTATATTGGCTCAATTATAAGCAACCTTTACACTTACATTATGCAAACTAGTTCAATTATGCACTTTTATATTTGCTTTGGTTTGTGTTGGCATCAATCACCAAAAAGGGGGAGATTGAAAGGGAATTAGGTTTACACCTAGTCCCCAATTAATTTTGGTGGTTGAATTGCCCAACACAAACATTTGGACTAACTAAGTTTGCCCAAGTGTATAGACTACACAGGTGTAAAAGGTCCACACTCAGCCAATAAAAAGACCAAGTTTTGGATTCAACAAAGGAGCAAAGTGGCAACCGAAGGCCCTCTGGTCTGGAGCACCGGACTGTCCGGTGCACCACCGGACAGTGTCCGGTGCACCAGAGGACTCCACCACGAACTTGCTACCTTCGGGAATTTCCAGAGGCACTCGCGCTATAATTCACCGGACTGTCCGGTGTACACCGGACAGTGTCCGGTGCGCCAAGAGAGGTCGGCCTCAGGAACTCGCCAGCTTCGGGAAACTCCAACGGCTAGTCCACTATAATTCACCGGACTGTCCGGTGTGCACCGGACTGTCCGGTGCGACTCCGGAGCAACGGCTATCTCCGCGCCAACGGCTCTCTGCAGAGCAATAAATGCGCGCGCAGCGCGCACAGGAGTCAGAATCGCCCATACTGGCACACCAGACAACAAACAGTACATGTTCGGTGTGCACCGGACATCCAGGCGGGCCCACGAGTCAGAAGCTCCAACGGTCAGAATCCAACGGCAGTGATGACGTGGCAGGGGGCACCGGACTGTCCGGTGTGCACCGGACTGTCCGGTGCGCCATCGAACAGACAGACTCCCAACGGCCACTTTTGGTGGTTGGGGCTATAAATACCCCAACCACCCCACCATTCATTGCATCCAAGTTTTCCACTTCCCAACTACTACAAGAGCTCTAGCATTCAATTCTAGACACACCAAAGAGATCAAATCCTCTCCAAATTCCACACAACGCCATAGTGACTAGAGAGAGTGATTTGCTTGTGTTCTTTCGAGCTCTTGCGCTTGGATTGCTTCTTTTCTTTCTCGCTTGTTCTTGAGATCATAGCTCACTTGTAATTGAGGCAAGAGACACCAATCTTGTGGTGGTCCTTGTTGGAACTTTGTGTTCCAAGTGATTGAGAAGAGAAAGCTCACTCGATCCGTGGATCGTTTGAGAGAGGGAAGGGTTGAAAGAGACCCGGCCTTTGTGGCCTCCTCAACGGGGAGTAGGTTTGCAAGAACCGAACCTCGGTAAAACAAATCTCCGTGTCTCACTTGCTTATTCGCTTGGGATTTGTTTTGCACCCTCTCTCGCGGACTCGTTTCTTTATTACTAACGCTAACCCGGCTTGTAGTTGTGTTTATATTTGTAAATTTCAGTTTCGCCCTATTCACCCCCCCTCTAGGCGACTTTCAGCTACGCCTCCATTTCCCAGCGTCCAACAATGTGGTTGAGTACGAGGCTCTGGTCAACAGGTTGCGGATCGCCATCGAGCTAGGGGTCCGACGCCTCGACGCTCGCGGTGACTCGCAGCTCGTCATCGACCAAGTCATGAAGAACTCCCACTGCCGCGACCCGAAGATGGAGGCCTACTGCGATGAGGTTCGGCGCCTGGAAGACAAGTTCTACGGGCTCGAGCTCAACCACATCGCCCGGCGCTACAACGAGACTGCAGACGAGCTAGCTAAAATAGCCTCGGGGCGAACAACGGTTCCCCCAGACGTCTTCTCCCGAGACCTGCATCAACCCTCCGTCAAGATCGACGACACGCCCCAGCCCGAGGTACCCTCGGCTCAGTCCGAGGCACCCTCGGCTCGGCCCGAGGCACCCTCGGTTCAGCCCAAGGTACCCTCGGCCCCAGAGGGCGAGACGCTGCACGTCGAGGGGGAGCGAAGCAGGGTCACGCCTGATCAAAACTGGCAGACCTCGTACCTGCAATATCTCCACCGAGGAGAGCTACCCCTCGACCGAGCCGAAGCTCGGCGGTTGGCACGGCGCGCCAAGTCGTTCGTCTTGCTGGGAGATGGGAAGGAGCTCTACCACCACAGCCCCTTAGGCATCCTCCAGCGATGCATCTCCATCGCCGAAGGTCAGGAACTCCTACGAGAGATACACTCGGGGGCTTGCGGCCATCACGCAGCGCCTCGAGCCCTTGTCGGAAACGCTTTCCGGCAAGGTTCCTACTGGCCAACGGCGGTGGCCGACGCCACTAGAATTGTCCGCACCTGCGAAGGGTGTCAGTTCTACGCAAGGTAGACCCACCTGCCTGCTCAGGCTCCGTAGACCATACCCATCACCTGGCCTTTTGCCGTGTGGGGTCTGGACCTCGTCGGCCCCTTGCAGAAGGCACCCGGGGGCTACACGCACCTGTTGGTCGCCATCGACAAATTCTCCAAGTGGATCGAGGTCCGACCCCTAAACAGCATCAGGTCCGAGCAGGCGGTGGCGTTCTTCACCAACATCATCCATCGTTTCGGGGTCCCGAACTCCATCATCACCGACAATGGCACCCAGTTCACCGGCAGAAAGTTCCTGGACTTCTGCAAGGATCACCACATCCGGGTGGACTGGGCCGCCGTGGCTCACCCCATGACGAATGGGCAAGTAGAGCGTGCCAACGGCATGATTCTACAAGGACTCAAGCCTCGGATCTACAACGACCTCAACAAGTTCGACAAGCGATGGATGAAGGAACTCCCCTCGGTGGTCTGGAGCCTGAGGACAACGCCGAGCCGAGCCACGGGCTTCACGCCGTTCTTTCTAGTCTATGGGGCCAAGGCCATCTTGCCCACAGACTTAGAATACGGTTCCCCGAGGACGAAGGCCTACGCCGACCAAAGCAACCAAGCTGATCGAGAAGACTCGCTGGACCAGCTGGAAGAGGCTCGGGACAAGGCCTTACTACACTCGGCGCGGTACCAGCAGTCCATGCGACGCTACCACGCCCGAGGGGTCCGGTCCCGAGACCTCCAGGTGGGCGACCTGGTGCTTCGGCTGCGACAAGACGCCCGAGGGTGGCACAAGCTCACGCCCCCCTCGGAGGGGCCATTCGTCATTGCCAAAGTTCTGAAGCCCGGAACGTACAAGCTGGCCAACATTCAAGGCGAGGTCTACAACAACGCTTGGAACATCCAACAGCTATGTCGCTTCTACCCTTAAGATGCTTTCAAGTTGTTCATATACCTCGCTCCCACGCAAAGTTTAGTCATCAAGGAAGGGTCAGCCTTGCCTCGGCAAAGCCCAACCCTCCCTCGGGGGCTAAAAGGGGGGAACCCCCTCTGCGTCGAAATTTTCATCGAAAAAAGATCTTTTCTGCCAGAATGTCTTTCGTGCTTTTCGACTACTTCGAAAGTGGATCCTGAAAACGACGGAGTACACGTAAGCAGTCAAGGCTGACCGAGCCGAGGGACTCCTACGCCTCCGAGATACGGATACCTCACTCATCACCTTCTGCGATAAGTAACTCACGTTCGGATAAGTGATTCCGCGGACCGAACAAGTCTTCACGTTCGAAAGCTCCTCTGCCGAAGAGATTCTTCGAGCCTTCTCGGCTGCGTCGGTGACAGAACCCTATGGACGGGTAAGAGTGCGCGTAAGCGGCAAGGCCGACCGAGCCGAGGGACTCCTACGCCTCCGGGATACGGATACCTCACTCATCACCTTCCGTGAGAAGCAACTCTCGCTCACACAGACAATTCTGTTACCGACGAAAAAGTCCAGATACTCGAAACAAGAGGAAAAGAAACGCAGCTTTACAACACGGCGAGGGTGTGTTTGGGCCTCGGCGACCGCAGAAAACACACACTACAAGATAATCCGATCCTGCAGGCTCGGATCTGGACAGTTGAAGGGAGCCGCGGCACCCTCGGCGTCGACAACACCTTCGGCGAGGTTCGACCTAGCCTCGGACAGCGACGCGGTCCGAGGACCTCCACTCTGAAGGACGACGTCATCACCACGCCTGGGCCATCGCCGCCAGGGTCTTCTCCGAGAATCCAGCCCGAGCAGGCGGCTCGGCTGGTCACCCCGAGGCCTCGGCCAGCTGTCCCCCGAAGACATCAGCCCGGCCCGAGGCCTCGGAAGATCAACTCCGGCGTCGGTCCCGCTAACGGACGACCCGGCCAGGCTCCGGCCGACCAAGTCTTCTTTTCGAGCCAACTCTGCCTCTGTCCATGCTGACACCGCTACCCCTGGCCTCGGCTCATCGAAGAGCGGCCGAGGGGTTCCTTTAACTAAGCAAGAGAAGCCTCGAACAACAAGGCTGACCGAACCGAGGGACTCCTACGCCTTCGGGATACGGATACCTCACTCGTCACCTTTACACGGGGCGACTCACGGTTGGTGAAGCGGTTCAGACAACCAACAGGCGAGTCTTAGTGCTCGAAAATGAGGAAAAAACACGGCCCCGTGCCAAAAATGCATACATGTTCAGGCCCCGACAGCCACTACGAACATAAGACCGGTATTCAAGGTGCCATTACAAACGGAACTCCGGTTCTGTCCCCGCGGGTATGAACAACCTCCACACCGGGGAGCCTGCGGGGCGACGAGTTCCGGATGACTCGCCAGCGACCTCTGCAGCAGCAGCCATGGTCCCAGGACGGACGCGACCACTGGAAGGCTCCCGTTCGCGCTCCCGCTCAAGGGACGCAAACCAGCCATCAAAGCCAAAGAGCGGGCCGCTCCAAAGCGCACCGGTAGGTCCTCGCTTCCGTCCTCGCCACGAAAGCGAGGAAGAGGGAGGAATGTTGCATCCTAGCTGGGCAGCAACAGTTCGCCTTCCCGGGCATGGCTGGAGGACGCCTCCTCCGCAGAGCTGGAGGAAGGTTTCCACCACCAGAAGCTGGAAGAAGAGGTGGCCAGCCGGCCCGCGCAGGAGGTAGAGCCCCGGCTCGCCTCGCTCTCCGCCCCAGCAAGGATGATGAACATCCTTGAAGCTGAGGGCGGGACCAAGATCACAGCCCGGCTTGCCTCTCCCCATCCAGGGGCTGGAGGTCACCATCTTGGGTGACCGCCGGTGGAGGGGTGCAGCCGGGCTGCATGATGAAAATCCTTGAAGCCGAACGATGGCTGAAAGGTACCAACTCCCATGGAGTTGCGTTCCCCCAACGACAAGGCGGAAGGGCTGCGGGCATCCTCCATCCGGGGGCTCGGAAGGTGGAAAGACACGATGCATAAGGGAGCACGAAGACATGGTCGCCTTTCAAGGGGGTCACCCACCTTTTAAAGGCGACTCTCCCTACTTGCGTCCCTAGCCGTCGTGGGCTGAGTCTTCTCCAACACGCTCCAAGGTCCTCCCCCTACGGCGCGGGGGCTGGGTCCCACACGTCATGCAAGCCGGCCCAGAGCAGAAGAAGCCAAACCGCCGCGCGCGGTGCATGCAACCGCCCAGCGGTTACAAGCGGCCCTCCACTTTTGCCCAGACCAGCGGGCGAAAGGGCGGGCAGCCATGCAGGCGGCATGCAACCGCGCCAAGTGGGCGCACTTCTCCGACTTCCAACACGCCCAGCATGGAGGCCCAGGCCCACGCGTCAAGCAACCGGCGCGCCGGATGCTGCGTGCGAGCAACTGCACCGCCACCCACGCCACTGCCATGCCTCCTCGACTGCGGAACCAGTACCGCGACTCGAGGCAACCCTACGCACGACCCAGCAGCGCCAGCCTGGCGCGACGGTCAATGCGGCCAAAAATGGGCCGGCTGTAATGGCGGTGGCAGGCGGGCAGGAGCAGCGGTCACGTCGTCTGCCAGGCATACGTCCCATCCGGGGGCAGCAAGAGAACCCTCTCTCACGGCGTGAAGACGACACGCCCGTGTTTCGTTCCTCGAACGGCTCGCGCATGCGCAACGGCCGTCCCGCGAACCGCACGCCCCGTCGCATTAACTCCGCGGCGGGAAATGTGGCGCCTCTGGCAGGGGAAGCGAGCGACGCTTCGCCTTCGCCATAATGACCGCGTCAAAAAGGTACGCCACGTCATTCGATTTCGTATCCTTCTCCTTTTTTCCTCTTTCTCTTTCTTACAACAGGGACCGGGAAAGGGGGATACCCCGAAAAGGATCCTTCTCCTTGAAGGAACCAGGCTCCGAGCCTCCCTACTGATCAGAGGTTCGAAGGCTGGCCCCTCGGAGGGGTTCAACAGCCGCCTCAGAGCGCGTGGCTCCACACCCACTACTAGTCAGAGGTTCGAAGGCCGGCCCCTCGGAAGGGTTCAACGACCGCCTCAGGCTACTCGGGCTCCGCGCCCACTACTGATCAGGGGTTCGAAGGCTGGCCCTCGAAGGGTTCACAGCCGCCTCAGACACAGAGCGAGGGATGACCATGGGTACGTTCGATACATAACCAAGGCTCGGGCTGTGCTCCCGAGGTACCCTAGGACATTCCCGAGGCCAGCGGGAACGATCTTGTAACGGAATCCCACCAGAGGGAGGCATCGAGCCTTCGGACCCCGTCGACAGGGGACCGGATCCGGCAGATCACCCGCAGGTACTTTTGGGCGCGCCTCTGGGCCTCTAGCCGACCCCTAGCAAATGGGGCACGGACGTCCGCTCGGATTACCCGCCAGCAGCTCACCGGAGACACCATGTTTGGTGCCCACCGAGGGCAACATGGCGCTTTCCCCCCTCCTCCTTGCGGAAAGGCGATGCAGGGGCGTATGTAAAAAAAGTCGAGTCTGTCCCTGATCGTCCTCTCGCCCTGTGCAGAGGCTCGGGGGCTGCTCTCGCAAACCCGGCTCCGGCCAAACCGTTGACAGCGTCAACATACCAGCCCGAGAACTTGGAACCCGACCGTGCACCCGGGCTACGGCCAGCTCGCATGAGGGAACGACCAGACCAGCCGAAGCATTATGCGAGGCATTAAGACCTCGGAGGAGTCAAACCACTCCTCCGAGGCCTCGGGGGCTACACCCGGCGGGTGCGCTCGCGCGCACCCACCGGAACAAAACGCAACCGAGAAAGGCTGGTCCCCTTGCAAAAAAGTGCGACAAAAGCCTCCAAGCGAGTGTTAACACTCCCTTCGAGGCTCGGGGGCTACTATCGGGGACCATAATTAGGGGTACCCTCAAGGCTCCTAATTCTCAGCTGGTAACCCCCATCAGCACAAAGCAGCAAAGGCCTGATGGGTGCGATTAAGTCAGGGATCGGTCCATTCAAGGGACTCGATCACGCCTCGCCCGAGCCTAGCCTCGGGCAAGGGCAGCCGACCCCGGAGGATCTCCGTCTCGCCCGAGGCCCCCCTCCAGCGACGAACATATTTCCGGCTCGCCCGAGGCTCTGTCTTCACCAAGAAGCAACCCTGACCAAATCGCTGCGCCAACCGACCAGATCGTAGGAGCATTTAATGCAAAGGTGGCCTGACACCTTTATCCTGACGCGCGCCCTTCAGTTGACAGAGCCGAAGTGACCGCAGTCACTTCGCCGCTCCACTGACCGACCTGACAGAAGGACAGCGCCGCCTGCGCCGCACCGGCTGCAGTGCCACTAGACAGAGTGAGGCTGACAGGCAGTCAGGCCCGGCCTCAGGCGCCATAGGAAGCTCCGCTCCGCTTGACCCAGGGCTCGGACTTGGGCTCAGCCCCTGAAGACGGCGAACTCCGCTCCGCCCGACCCAGGGCTCGGACTCGGGCTAAGCCCCTGAAGACGACGAACTCTGCTTTGCCCGACCCAGGGCTCGGACTCGGGCTCAGCCCCTGAAGACGGCGAACTCCACTCCGCCTGACCCAGGGCTCGGACTCGGGCTAAGCCCCGGAAGACGGCGAACTCCGCTCCACCCGACCCAGGGCTCGGACTTGGGCTCAGCCCCAGAAGACGACGAACTCCGCTTTGCCCGACCCTAGGGCTCGGACTCAGCCCTGGCCTCAGCCGACGGTCTCCGCCTCGCCCGACCCAGGGGCTCGGACTCGACCACGGCCACGGAAGACAGACTCGACCTCGACCTCGGAGGAGCCTCCACATCGCCCAACCTAGGGCGCGGACCGGCCACGTCAACGGGAGGCGCCATCATTACCCTACCCCAAGCTGACTCAGGCTATGGGGAACAAGACCGGTGTCCCATCTGGCTCGCTCCTCCAGATAGGCAATGATGGCGCCCCGCACGCTCTGTGACGACGGCGGCTCTCAGCCCCCTTACGGAAGCAAGAGGACGTCAGCAAGGACTCGACAGCCCCGACAGCTGTCCTTCCGCCAAGCTCCAGCGCTCCTCCGACGGCCACAACACCACACGAACCGGGTGCCAAAACCTCTCCGGCTGCCACGACGGCATGTACTTAGGGCGCTAGCTCTCCTCCGCTAGACACGTAGCACTCTGCTACACCCCCCATTGTACACCTGGATCCCCTCCTTACGCCTATAAAAGGAAGGACCAGGGCCCTCTTACAGAGGGTTGGCCGCGCGGGGACGAGGACGAGACAGGCGCTTGCGTAAGGCCGCTCGCTCCCTCTCCCGCGTGGACGCTTGTAACCCCCTACTGCAAGCGCACCCGACCTGGGCGCGGGACGAACACGAAGGCCGCGGGATTTCCACCTCTCTCACGCCCGTCTCCGGCCACCTTTCTCCCCCCTTCGCGCTCGGCCTCGCGCCGACCCATCTGGGCTGGGGCACGCGGTGACATTTCACTCGTCGGCCTAGGGACCCCCCGGTCTCGAAACGCCGACACTACCTATGTGAAGAATAGATTCTTTATTGGACCAAAGTCGACTAGATGTGCATTCAATCTCATTCTCGTAAAATGCACTTGTCCATTAGAATCTATTCCATGCCTTTGCTATATATGTTCTCATATTGATTTGCTTCTAAGTAATGCTTAACGAATTCAATATGAAGAAGTAAATTTCCTATGATTGATCAAAATGTTTAAAAAGTGCATATTCCTTTTTCTTAATGATGTGCACTAATGTTAAGAAGTTTACTTCATGTCTATGTGACTTATGGATGATGAATTGTTCTTATTTTCTATCTAAAGAAATCATCGTTCATCATATACTCCCTTGTGCTATTAACATCTTTCTTGAGTATTTTCAATAAGTTTGGAAAGAAAAAGAAACAACTACAAAGGGAGGACACTCACATAAAAGAGAAAGACATCAAGAGCAACAACACCTACTTGGATAATGAGATCTTCAAAACAATCAATGGTGTGGTTTTAAGCATTCTAAATCTTTTTCATTGTGAGAATAACTAGGCATAAGTTATTTATTGCAAATCTTATAAGCCTTGATCAAGATGAATAGTGCTTCTCCCTATTTGTCTTTAAAAGTGAGTGCATCTATCCAATTCATTCAATTTCTTGATGCATACCTTTAGGGGGAGCTTATTTCTATATCTTGATTATATTGAGACTAACACTTTATCTTAGTAATCTCATATAGTCTCTTGTATGAGATCAAGTTTCTCACAAAGCATGCTACTATATTTCAATCCATCTTGGTAAAGTAATGTCACCTTTATCAAGGATTGTAGCTTTCATTGTTAAAGTAGCATATTTACTGGATTCTCCTGTTTTTAAGCTTATATGATAATCTAATGCCTATGTTGTTCTTTTGATCGCATCTATTGTGATCCATTTGATATATGCTGACAATGACTTAGAAAAGGATCACTAGTTGTAGAACTCTCTCTTGTGCAAAATATTTCCATATATTGTCTTGAGTATAGGTCTTAAGCGACTAAGACTAAGGACAAAGCACAATGAAGAGAGCGTCTCTATATGAAGGTACAAAAGGGTAAAACAACTTCCTTTCATTTTAACTTGTACCTAAATCTTCCTTTTTCATACTTTCTTTGCATATCTTGTATAAAAGGAAGAGAAAGCATGTTCATGCATTAGCCTTGCTCCATACCTAGTTTAACTTCTCAAACATTCATTCTTGCATCTTTGTTAAAACTGGGTGAAGTAGTTTTATTGTCAAAGAGCTTAAAGCTTAACCTAGTAACGAGGATAAGCTGCCTTTGTTCCAAAGGTGGATGGTCCTTAAGCCTCTTTGAAATCCTTAAGGGCAGATGCTTAAGATGTTTCTAACATGCTTTCATAAGTGCATAAATTGTCATGAGCATCACACTTATACTATGACACAATGCACTTCACATTCTGTATGATATAGATATGTTGTCATTAACCTAATTATGTGCAATTGGCATTTAAGGCCAAAATATGTGTTCCTCTCCATGCACATATTTAGGGGGAGCAATCTATATTATATAGAACTATGATCATGCTTAATTTATATCCTTTGATCATGTCTCTTTTATGTCTATGACTAATGTGTTTCCAAGTGTATTCTCATGCTTAGTCATAGAATTGAAAGGGAAATGAAGTATTTGGCAAAGAAGACGCTTCCACTCAACTCCATTGGTATTATCCACTCTTTGCCGTTATTCCGCCATCTCTCCAATTTGGTATAATCTTCACTCATATATTATTTACCAAAGGGGGAGAAAGGAGTTAAAAGGGCTTATATTTCACTCTCAAGTATCCGTTTTTGGCGATTCATGCCAAAGGGGGAGAAAGTATTAGCCCAAAGCAAAAGGACCGCACCACCACCAATTTAAAAATTTAGTTGTTCAATTTGTACTTAAAGAAGTGTTTTCAAATTGGTATCTTATTTTGATAGAATTTTCAAATTGGTATAACCCCTTTCAAAATTAATATCTAAAACCCTCTTAAACACTAAGAGGAGGATTTTATTGAGGGGGAGTTTTGTTTAGTCAAAGGAAAAGCATTTGAAACAGGGGAGAAAATTTCAAATCTTGAAAATGCTTCTAAAAAACATATTCATATACCTTTGACTATTTTGCAAAAGACTTTGAAAATAATTTCCAAAAAGTTTGCAAAAAACAAAACAAGTGGTGTAAGCGTGGTCCAAAAATGTTAAAATTTGAAGAAAGCCATCCATGCATATCTTATGAAATGTATATTGGTTTAATTTCAAGCAACCTTTGCACTTACCTTATGCAAACTAGATTAATTATGCACTTATATATTTGCTTTGGTTTGTGTTGGCATCAATCACCAAAAAGGGGGAGATTGAAAGGGAAATAGGGTCAAACCTTTTCCTAAATGATTTTGGTGGTTGAATTGCCCAACACAAATAATTGGACTAACTAGTTTGCTCTAGATCATACATTCTACAGGTGCCAAAGGTTCAACATAAACCAATCAAAAGAACAAGTTAGGTTTCAAAAGAAAGGAGCAAAAAGGAAACCAAAGTGTGCCCTAGTCTTGCGCACTGGACTGTCCGGTGTGCCACCGGACAGTGTCCGGTGCACCAGGGTGAATCAGCTCAAACTCTTCAGGTTCGGCTTTCCCATGTGCAGCTCCGCTATAATTCACCGGACTGTCCGGTGTGCCACCGGACTGTCCGGTGCACCAGCGGAGCAACGACTATCTGTGCACAACGGTCGACTCTGCAAAGTGAACAGTGCAATTCAGATGTCAGAGCAGAAGGTCAGAGGGGCACCGGACTGTCCGGTGTGACGCCGGACTGTCCGGTGCCACATGAGGACAAAGCCTCCAACGGTTGACCAGCTCCAAGGCCTAACGACAAGATGACGTGGCGACGCACCGGACACTGTCCGGTTGTGCACCGGACTGTCCGGTGCGCCCATCGCCAGCAGCCTTCTCCAACGGCTACAATTTGGTTGGTGGCTATACATACCACCCCAACCGGCCACTTCAAGGGGTGAGAGCCCAAGCAACATTCCAAGTCATCTAGTTGACATACTCAAGCCCTCCCAACCACCTTTATTCATTGATCCATCCTATACACAAGATTTAGACCACTACAATCCACACAAGCGCCACAAAAGAGAGAGCAAGCAAAAGAAAGCCTCTCGTGTGAGTTTAGCTCTAGTGCCTTGTGAGATTCATTAAGAGAAAGTGTGTGCTACATCTTGCGTTCATTTGTGCGTAGAGTTTTGACTCCCATTGAACTTTCTCCAAAGTTTTGGAGGCTTGTAAAGATAGCAAGAGACACCTAAGTCTGTGGTGATCCTTGCGAGGTCTTAAGTGATCCTTGAGAAGAAGAAGAGCTCGCCGATCTTGGGGATCGGTTGAGAGAGGGAAAGGGTTGAAAGAGACCTGTTGGGACCATGCTTCGTCGCCGAAGGTCCTGCAGGGATAAACAGCTTCGGCAAAAGCTGCTTATACGTGATGCCGAAGCTACCACTCATGAAGCTTCAGTGTTATAGCGTATCCGAAGATGAAGGATCAAACCGACTTAAAGATGGAATGACCTTTTAGTCCATAAGGGTCTGAGTCATTGTTGTAAACTTTTATAAGGGGTATGATTGTAATTCCTTACAGGCTATGTCCTGTGCCTATAAATAGTGAACAGTATTCCTTTACTGTTCACGCGATCCGGTAATTGCAAACACATTGCCCGGGAATTATTATTTTCTGCCAAGGCGAAGGTATAAATGTACCTAAACATTATGTTTTGATATTTAGGTTCATATAATAAAATATGTGAATAATGTTATCTATTTTTGGTACATCTTTCTTTAATGTTTCATGTTTTATATTTTATTTCATATTATTTTGTAATTCTGATCACGAAGGTGTAACCTTCGTGATATTCTACTCATGGCCTTCATCCGAAGTTCATTAAATCCTTGGGGGAGATAATGTTTCAGCGGACGAAGGGCATTAATATTTAACTTTTTGAGCTGATGGCTTCGTTCAAGAACCAAGCTGGAACTGCTTTGGCTCCGAAGCTGGTTGTCCCGATAACAGGCGGTTCATGCTCAGAGCCGGCTAACAAGAAACAGAAGAAGGAGGCACAGAGAAGAGTACAACATGTAGGGGTACAAGGACCCTTCATCAAGTCAAGATGGTCTCACATCCCAATTACCTTCTCTCAAGAGGATCTTCAGCTCAATGATTACCCACACAATGATGCTATGGTTATCTTTTGTGTGATCAAAGGATTTCTGGTTCACAATGTTTTGGTTGATGCAGGCAGTGTGGCTGATATCATATTTGCCAAAGCCTTCAGACAGATGCAAGAGCCCGAAGACAAGATCCATGATGCCACACATCCCCTTTGTGGCTTCGGAGGAAGGCAGATTGTAGCACTCGGCAAAATCACAATGCCAGTAACCTTCGGATTTATTAACAACACAAGGACTGAACAAGTTATGTTTGATATTGTTGACATGGAATACCCTTACAATGCAATCATTGGTCGTGGTACTCTCAATGCCTTCGAAGCAATTCTTCATCCAGCATATCTTTGCATGAAGATACCTTCGGACCAAGGGCCCATTGCTATTCATGGAAGTCAGGAAGCTGCCAGAAGGGCCGAAGGAAACTGGACAGACTCAAAAGCAATCCATAACATAGATGGAGCTGAAGCTTGTGAACAATACAAGTTCAGAAGGGAGAAAGCTGCTTCGGCCGATCAGCCAAAGCCCATGATCTTATGTGATGACATAGCAGAGAAAAAGGTGCTATTGGGATCCCAACTTTCCGAAGAACAGGAGAAAACCTTGATAAGGTTTCTGTTCAACAACAAAGATGTTTTTGCATGGTCAGCTAATGATCTTTGCGGAGTCAACATGGATGTTATTGAACACTCGCTCAATGTTGATCCGTCCTTCAGACCCAGAAAGCAGAGGCTTCGGAAGATGTCTGATGATAAGGCCGAAGGTGCTCGGAATGAAGTGAAAAGACTCCTCAGTGCCAGAGTTATCAGAGAGGTAAAATACCCAGAATGGCTGGCTAACACTGTTATGGTAAAAAAGGCCAATGGTAAATGGAGGATGTGTATTGATTTTACTGATCTCAACAAGGCCTGTCCGAAGGACGAGTTTACATTGCCAAGGATAGATTTCCTAGTTGATGCAGCAGCTTCATCAGAGCTTATGAGTCTGCTGGATTGTTATTCAGGCTATCATCAAATTTGGATGAAGAAGGAGGATGAGCCAAAAACCAGCTTCATAACCCCTAGTGGAACATATTGTTACCTTCAGATGCCTGAGGGGCTCAAGAATGCTGGAGGAAGCTTCAGCAGAATGACAGCGAAGGTTCTTCATTCTCAGATAGGCAGAAATGTGCTAACTTATGTTGATGATATCATTGTAAAAAGCACGAAGCAAGAAAATCACATTGCTGATCTGCAGGAGACCTTCGCTAATTTTAGACAGGCCGGTTTAAAGTTGAATCCAGAAAAATGTGTCTTCGGAGTGAAGAAAGGGAAATTTCTTGGCTGCCTAGTTTCAACAAAAGGGATTGAGGTAATCCAAATAAAATCGAAGCTATCCTTCGAATGGAACCACCAAGTACAAAGAAGGGGGCTCAAAGATTGACAGGAAGACTGGCATCTCTCAACAGATTCATATCTAGATCAGTAGAGAGAAATTTACCATTCTTCGAAGTGCTGAAGTCAGCCGAAGTTTTTCAATGGGGACCAGTCCAGCAGAGAGCCTTCAAAGAGCTGAAGCAATATTTGATAGACCTAACAACACTAACTCCACCAACGCCAGGGGCTCCTCTATTGTTATATGTGGCAGCTTCGCACTCAGTGGTAAGTGCAGCACTTGTCCAAGAGAAGCTTGAAGGCCAAGTCAAAAAGCAAGCCCCAATATACTTTGTATCCGAAGTTCATAGTTTATCAAAGAAAAATTACACAGAATTGGAGAAGGTGCTGTATGCTGTTTTGATGGCCTCCAGGAAGCTTCGGCACTATTTTCAAGCATACAATATAATTGTCCCTTCTTCAAAACCATTGAAGGATATTATGAGAAATAGAGAGGCTACTGGAAGGGTTGGAAAATGGGCTGCGGAACTCAATGAATTTTGCATTGATTATGTGCATAGATCTTCGATTCAGTCCCAAGCGTTGGCAGACTTCATTGCTGACTGGACGCCAGGGGCTCAGGAAGAAGAAACGAGTAAAGATGCCGAAGTTTGGACAGTATTTTGCGATGGTTCTTGGGGAACCTTCGGAGCAGGAGCAGCTGTTGTGTTGGTCGCACCTTCCAAAGTTAAAACTTGTTATGCAACAAGACTTGATTTCAGTTGCACAAATAACATTGCTGAGTACGAAGCTTTGCTCTTGGGTCTTCAGAAATTAAAGGCAATGCGAATTAGAAGGGCGGTTCTTAAAACTGATTCCCAGGTTATTTCTGGTCATATTGACAAAAGTTATAAGGCAAGAGATCCGAAGCTTGAGAAATATTTAGACACGGTCCGAAGGATTGAGGCTTCCTTTGAAGGGTTTTCTGTTAAAAATATTCCTCGAGGAGAAAATGAACATGCTGATTTATTAGCCAAGTCAGCAGCATAGGGGCTGCCCTTACCTTCGGAAGTATTTTTCGAAACAATAAAAGCACCTTCGGTCGAACTTCTTGAAAGAGCAGTCCTCAACATATCTCCTGTCTATAGTGAAGACTGGAGAACTGAGATCATCTCTTTCCTTCAGGGTAACTTTCTTTCAGATGACGAAGCTTATAATAGAAGGATAGAGGCAAGAGCTCGACCATATGTTATAATAGAAGGGGAGCTGTACAAGCATGGAGTCTGTGCTCCATTACTCAAGTGTTTATCGAGAGCCGAAGGTATAGAATTGATGAAGGAAATACACGCAGGCCTGTGTGGATCTCACATTGGATCTAGGCCTTTGCTTGGAAAAGTTTTTCGTCAAGGATTTTATTGGCCAAAGGCAGCTTCAGATGCAACGGAATTAGTCCAAAAGTGCGAAGGTTGTCAGAAATGTGCAAGAGATAAAAAACAACCTTCGTCTCTAACCCAGTTAATACAACCCACTTGGTCGTTGCAAAGGTGGGGCCTTGATTTGTTAGGTCCGTTACCACCAGCACAAGGGAACTTAAGATATGTTGTAGTGGCAGTGGAATATTTTTCTAAATGGATTGAGGCAAAGCCTTTATCCACAATAACTTCTGTCACTATTCAAAAGTTTTTCTGGCAAAATATTGTTTGTCGTTTCGGAGTGCCGAAGGCTATTACTGTGGATAATAGAACGCAGTTTGATTCCGAAGCTTTCAGAGAATTTTGTGAACAAATTGGCACGAAGATCCATTTTGCATCAGTTCGGCATCCGGAGTCAAATGGACTTGTTGAAAGGGCTAATGGCATCATAATGACAGGAATAATGAAGTTAATCTTCAATCAACCTAGGGGAAAGTGGCCAGACGAATTAATCAAAGTGGTGTGGAGCCAGAACACAACAATATCAAGATCAACAGGTTTTACACCATTCAAACTATTGTTTGGTGACGAAGCAATAACTCCGGAAGAAGCCAAAGCAGGATCAATAAGAATAGTAGCTTCGGCAGAAGACGAAGCTGAAGCTGATTACTCTGTGGAAAAAGATGCTATAGAGGGGATCAGGCTTCAAGCTGTGGAAAACATCAACAAATACCAAGCTGAAACAATAAAATGGCGTGATAGAAAGGTTCGGCTAAAGAACATTGAACCAGGACATTTGGTGCTTCGAAGAGTAGCCAACCCAGAGACAGTAGGCAAGTTACAGCTGAAATGGGAAGGACCTTTTCTGGTAGTATCTTCGTCAAGACCCGGTTCCTACAGATTGAAGGATATGGACGGCAACGACATTCCTAGATCATGGAATGCGGATGAGCTTCAACGATATTATGTTTAGTGTGATGTAATTTTTTCTATTCTTTTTTGTGGTACCCTTTTCCTTTCCAAAGGGGGAGAAAGGTTTTTAATGGGGCCACAACATGTAATTTTTCTTTTTCTTATTTCAATTCTATAAGAGCGATATCCCCCAAAGATGTAAATGTAAAAGCTGAGAACGCACCATCGAGTGCAAAGGAAAAAGAAAAGAAAACAGGGAGAAGCTCAAAAGTCGTTCCTAAGGGAATGCAGAGCTTGCAGCGAAAAATAAACGCTGATTCTGCCGAAAGTAAAAGGCAAAGAAGCTCCTAAGGGAGGCTTGCAGCGAAAAATAAACGCTTATTCCGCCAAAAGTAAAAGGCGAAGAAGCTCCTAAGGGAGGCTTACAGTGAAAAGTCAGCGCTGATACACCGAAAAGTAAACGGTGAAGCCGAAAAATAAACGGCAAAAAGATTTGAGTCATTCCCAAGGGAATGAAGGCTATGATTATGGTTTCGAATATACATTTGGATATTCATTTGCACGATACATTACATCATGACATTTGCATTCATAAACATTCATTTAGACATATATAGGATCATTATCATCATATCATACAGAAAAGGCAGATGCTTCGGCTATGAGGAAAAAACTTCGGAGAAAGAGGAAATTCTCATGCTTCGTTGTGTACGAAAAGAAGGGAAGGTGTTTTTCGCCTTCGGCTCAAAAATAAAATACCGTCCACAACAAAGCAGATCGTACACGGATAAAGGGGAAAAGATATATTACAAGGTATGCACAAATTTACATAAGTTTCTTTACAATTATATTACAAAAATTTCTCTAGAATCTTTTGCAGAAAAGTCCTTCGGAGCATCTGTTAAGCTTTAGCTTGTCATTCCTCAGCTTCATCATCCTGCACATATTAAAACGGAATGAGAAAGGTGCAGAATTCAAGGAGAAGGTAAAAGTAACAAGTATAAGTTTCTCACTGGCTTAAGGTGGCCCTGAGCTTCGTCACCGGTCATTTTTCGCCCGCCGTTTATCCAAATCTGGGTCATAAACCTGTTTCCTATGCTTCGGGCTAGGCTTGGGATGTCAACCAAATCTGCCGGTGACAAACTGAAGTTTGGCCTATTTACAATCTTCCCGTGCGTGCAGCCAGCCTTCAGGAAAGCAGTAGCCGTGCCTCGAGAAGCTAGCAGGGCGCAGAAATCAGCATGCCCAGCAATAACTTCGTCAAGTGCATCAACTTCGCCCTCAATGTATTCCAAGGTGCTTGGCAGGTTTTCAGCTGAAGGTGTAAACTTATCAGAGCTGGCTCCAATTGAGTGAAACACATCCTTTAGCCGCTGCACACATCGGCTGCCGAAATCTAAGCATTTCTCCTGAAGCTCCTTCAATGATTTTTGCAAATTTGAATTCTTCTCGATTTCGGTCTTGAGACTTGTTTCGAGATTCTTCTTTTCTTGCTCAGATTTTTCTGACTTTATAAGTAATTCATTGTTTAATTTGTCATTTTCGGCTTGGGCCTCAGCCAGTGAACCTTCCATAGAATGAATAACGAAGTCTTTCTTTTCCAAGGCAGCTTCGTGTTCTTTAACTTTGATTTCAAGGTCTTGAATGACGAAGTCCTTTTTCTTCAGAGCAGCTTCGTAATTTTTGACTTTGTCTTCTAGATCTTTGATGGTAGCTTTGTTTTTCTCCTCTTCAAGATCTTGTTGCATTCTCAGCACTTTACTTAGTAATATACTCTGCCAAAACAACCTTCGTTAGAAAACTTATTAATTCAAAAAACAATAAAAAGTTGAGTTTTTACCTTGAAATTAGCATAGAGCAAGCTACCGGCAATATGTTGTCGCTGGTACCTGCAGAGGTCCGCCTCTATCTTCGGCAGGCCAACGCTTTTTGAGAAAGTCCTAACAACCTTGGCCTCGGTTCGATTCCGAAGGCATCTTAGCTTCCCTTCATTCACTCCACCAAATAGTAGAGACCCTGATTTGTATCCGCGGGATATAGCACATTTCTTTAGCTCTTCTTTTTCAGCGTCTGTTAACTCTTGTCCAAGTATATCTTGAAAATTAAAATTTTCTTCTTCCAAAGTGTCTTCAATCTGCTCTTTTCCTTTTTCAGTTGTCGTGTTCACCGCAACCGCAACAGCTTCTTCTTCAGCCATTCTCAGAAGTATATTGTCAATATCGCCAAGTGTGGTTTCTAGATTAGGATCTTCGGTGATCCCGGTTTCGGTTCTGGTGGCTTCGGCTTCAGTGGTTGCCCCGGTAGCTTCGGCTCCGGTGGCTTCGGCTCTGGTAGCTTCGGCTCCGGTGGCTTCGGCTCTGGTGGTTTCGGCTTCGGTGGCTGTGGTTTCGGCAGTGACAATTTTTGACGCCGACGTCGGTGGCGGTGTCTGATGAATGACATCGACCACTTGGATAATTCTTCGTTTTTTCGGCTTTGTGTGACTTTCTGTTGCCGAAGCTTCTTTGTCCTTCTGAAAAAACTTCATCAGTTCTGGCGCCAGCGGACTTAGCCTGGTAGGCAAAGGTTCAGTCATTACCTTCAGAATCTCTTCCACTTCAGCAGCAGAAGGTGTTGCAGGAGCTTCCTCCTCTCGGGCCGACGTCTTTGGTTTTGGGGATGCAACTTTCCTTTTCTTCGGAGCAGCTATCTTCGGCTCAGGGCTCAGTTTTTCAGAAATTTTCTTGTCCTTTTTAGCCAATTTGGTGCCTTCTTTGTCAAGGGCGCTGGCAATCCTCTTTCTCTTTGGGCCTTCGGCATCTCCGCCCAGTTGCTCATAGTCAGGGTAATCAAAATTAAAGGCATCCAGCACACGATTCAATCTTCGTTTCGGACGTGTGCCAAAGGCTGCAGTCATTAATTGATCTTCTTTCTTAGAGTAATTGCTGAGGATCTCGTTGCACATAATTTCAATGGTGGTCAACCACTCTTGGCAGGGTACTTTAAAATGTTTCTTAAACTTGTAGTGATAAGGCAATCGGACAAGTTCCCCCTTCTTATTTTCTCCTTCTAGCTTCGACATCTCCCACTCCCTCAGTGTTGGGAACACCTTAAAAGCCAAAAATTCCTGCACTAGGTCTCTAGTGCCAATATGATCTGAAATCACTCGAAATTCAGCCAAAGCAGTCTGACTCGGGCTTCCCATTATCATGTTGCATCGGGGCCTCGTCTCTCCGAAGGATAATTCTAGCGGGCTCTGGACCAGTTTATCTTCATCTTCATCAACTTGAACATAAAACCATTCAGACTTCCATCCGGCTGGCCATTTGCTTCGGTAGCTTATTACTGGAAACTTCGAAGTCTTACGATAAGCGAAGTTGTAACAGCCAAAATTCTCGTGCAGACCATCTCCTCTGGCTTTAGTCTGATAGTGTAGTTCATGAACTCGGCAGAAACCTTCACTGAACGGTTCCACTCCCTGGCTACGAAGGGCCCAAATGTAAACACTTAATCTAACAATAGCATTGGGGGTTAGCTGATGAAGGTAAATCCCAAACTTCTTCAGTACAATAGCAATCATCCTGTTCAGGGGGAACCTTAGACCAGCCTTAAGAAAACTTTTGAAGACTACTACCTCGTGCTTTCCTGGCTTTGGGATAGTTTCCTCTCCACCAAAACGAATTAATTCCTTCTTGGCCTCACTAAAATAACCCATCTTCACCATTTTAGGAAGATCAGCTTCAGAAATGGTGGACTTTCCAAAGTCCAAATGACTAGGTTTACTTGGCATCCCGCAGCTGTACTCATCTTCGGAACCAGCTTCTTCAACATCGGCTTGTGTTGCTTCAGCAACAGGTTTATCCTCTGATGAAACCAGCCCAGAACGCCTCATTGCTTCGGAAATCGGAACAGTTTCAGCGGCTTCGGTCTCATCTCCATCACGCTCAACCCTAGTATTGGAGCGTACTCTGGCCATTTGATTTTAAATTTCTTGAAAATTCCTTGGAAATTAATAACCTTTTTTCCGAAGCTCTTCTTGTGACGAAGCAGAATCCAAACTGGAGCTTCGTTTGAATGCAAAAGTCAAGCTTCGGCTATGGTTAAATTTTTGGCAGCAAAACAGTGCAATAGCAATGAATGCTGTGGTAACTTCACACCTACCTGTCTGTTTATATAGTGCTGCAGGTAAGAAGGTGAATCGTCAAGATTTTTACACCGGACAAACAGTCGCTCGCACCCACTGAACGGTGGGCCGCAAAAACCGAGAAAGTGAACCTGCATGGTGGGACCGCTCCGCGCTCGGAAACTGTATCGTTTCTCGGCAATGAGCTCAGGGAAGGTGTTTTTCGGACCTTTGGCTTCCCGAAGCCTAAGAGACTTTTTTCATGGATCAAGCTCGTTACGAAAAACGATCTAGCACCGCGAAGGGGCTACTGTTGGGACCATGCTTCGTCGCCGAAGGTCCTGCAGGGAGAAATAGCTTCGGCAAAAGCTGCTTATACGTGATGCCGAAGCTACCACTCATGAAGCTTGGGTGTTATAGCGTATCCGAAGATGAAGGATCGAACCGACTTAAAGATGGAATGACCTTTTAGTCCATAAGGGTCTGAGTCATTGTTGTAAACTTTTATAAGGGGTATGATTGTAATTCCTTACAGGCTGTGTCCTGTGCCTATAAATAGTGAACAATATTCCTTTACTGTTCACGTGATCCGGTAATTGCAAACACATTGCCCGGGAATTATTATTTTCTGCCAAGGCGAAGGTATAAATGTACCTAAACATTATGTTTTGATATTTAGGTTCATATAATAAAATATGTGAATAATGTTATCTATTTTTGGTACATCTTTCTTTAATGTTTCATGTTTTATATTTTATTTCATATTATTTTGTAATTCTGATCACGAAGGTGTAACCTTCGTGATATTCTACTCATGGCCTTCGTCCGAAGTTCATTAAATCCTTGGGGGAGATAATGTTTCAGCGGACGAAGGGCATTAATATTTAACATTTTATGTTGCCTTGTTCTTCATTCATAGCATTTGAGAACAAGTTCCCAACAAGACCCGTCCTTAGTGGACTCCTCAACGGGGACTAGGCCTTCGAGGGCCGAACCTCGGTAAAACAAATCACCCGTGTCTCGTGTGCTTATTTCTTGTGATTTGTTTGTTCTTTCCCTTTCTAAGTTTTTTCTTGCACTATTCTTTACTAATACTATTTGGTGTTGCTTTAAGTTAAATTCTCATTTAGTGAAGCAACACTTTGCAAGAAAGAAATTGTGTTATTGCTCTTCTTATCTAAGCCCTCTTGATTTATTCTTATAGACTTATTAGTAGTATTGATTTATCAATTCCGCATTATTTGAAAGCAATACTCCTTACAAGCGAAGGACTTAGTTTTTATACTCCGATAATTGTGAATCTTGTTCTAACCACTAATCAAGGGATCTAGTTGGGGTGTAAAGTTTTAATTTTTAGGTTGCGCCTATCCACCCCCCTCTAGGCGACTTTCAATAAGCCCGACCTGTTGGTCTGCACTCGTGCATGTCAAGTTATAAGGAAAGAATTTACCCCCTCGGATATGCTCCTGTGATGGTTTTATTCTGCTACAGATTCCAGATATTATTATTTTTTATCTAACCCACCCATACGATCTCCCACCCCTGCTGGTATGATGACATCTGAATTGAGTAGCCAGGCTTGTAGTTTAGGACCCCTCCTACGAAAGCGGGGGGGGGGGGGGGGGGGGGGGGTCCGACAGCCTGGGGGCCAGTTCTAGAGAATGGGTACTCATCTCCTAGGGTGGTCCGGAGCTATGTAGCCGCTTAGCTTGGTTCCGCACCCTAAGCCTGCACGCTCCAGCACTCTGCAATGGGTATCCTAATATTTGGAACTATAGCCCCATGGGTCCGGGAACCTGGGGTCTGGTTCTAGAGAATGGATGCACGTCCCCTCGGGTGGTCAGGAGCCGTGTAGCCGCTTAGCCTGGTCCCATACTGTAAGCCTACATGCTCCACCACTCTGCAACGGGTGTCCTAGTATCTAGAACTGTGATTCAGGGGGTCCAGGCACACGACTTGGCTCCCTAGGCCAAATCCTTTAGGTCCTATTGCATGAATCAATGGATGGCTGATACCAGACGATGGGTCTTAATGGGTGTGCTACTAACACTTTGTAGCCGAAGCTGTGTGCAGATCCAGGTCCCAGTCGAGGCTACCTACTAGGGCCCGGGACACCAACTCTTTCTTAGCTAGGTATGCTGGTATCTAGCCTCGACGCGTCGAGCCTACATCCCAGGGGGGCCGAGTACCAAAAGAGGAGTTGATAAAACCACACATAACAAGAACAAGCACCAAACAGATAAGAGCTGTTTAATAGTTCCCAAAAGTATCTTACAAAAACAAAAGTTATTACATCTGCCTTCAAGCGGAGCCCTAGCCTCATTTCTACAGGTATGAGCTACTCGACATCAGTAAGGATGTGGCGGCACCGCCCTAATTATTCCAACTTAAGTGCCTAAGTCCCACCTTAGAGACTAGACCACACTTAAATAGGAATAAAACGTCAGTCCCTCGGATCTAGTCCGATAAAGCCACTTATCCAGGATCGAATACCACTAGCTCACACGAAGGTGAGGCACAGAGAAATACAATAAAACATAATACCACAATTTAATAAGTATCATTAGTGATTACATTATCGGAGTTTCAAAAATAATAACCATAAATTTTAATGCAGCGGAAATAACTAACGGAGAAAACCGAGTAACATGGCGAAGCCTGGCCACGCTACTCCTCCTGGTCCTCTCCTGTGGAAGCAGTAACCCACTCGACCATCTATCCCGGGGGTAGGGATGGAGGCCAAGTCACACCAGCAACAAATCATCCTAAGGAGTACCTGCAAAAAATTGTGCCACAAGCAAGGCTGAGTATACTAATACTCAGCTAGACTTACCCGGTGTGAGGAGTCTACTCCTCTACCTCTAGACATGCAGCTGTTTGGCTGAGGGGTTTGGTTTGCCAAAAGCACTAGCTGAGTCTAAAATCAAGTTTTAGCTTTTCAAGTTTTAGTATGATCCTTTTAACTAGATGTGTACCTAGCTATTCATACATGGTATCAAACATTTTATTAATCAACATCATTTTGCCAGTCACCTCATTTCCACTTATTACTCAATGTAGCAGCATGGATCAAGCAGTCTCATTAGCTGCGAGAAGCAGACGATTCGAATCGAGTTTTTATCCTTGCAAGGTAAACCTAAACACACAACGTGGCGAGGCACTCCGTCCCCACACACATCAACCGTCCCCATCGATTCCCTGGCAACAGATCAGGGCTCACCGCCTTGGCGTACAATGCCTCACTGACCCCGACTGCAGTCGTGCAGTGACCGCACTTGTACCCACCATAACCGGAATGGGAGACCACGTCTCAGGTCGCGTGAGGGGTAAAGTCTGCGGGCAGGTTCACTTAGGTACTAGGCTTACCGATTTACCATATTTCTTGGCATGTGTTTAGTACGTTCAAACGCTTGACACACGGTACCACACCTTAATCCTTATTCCAACTTTCGTCTCGTAGATAACGCATCCCCATGGACCGTTGTCCATAGACCACCATCATTATGATATCAAAATGGATACAACCAATTCCTGACCTCGCGCGAGTGCTAGAAAAATCACTCGACTTCTACCGAGATCCCTAATTAATAAAGCAGCTACTCGACCTAGCATACTAGTATCCATCTCAACAAGGATTCCTAAGTTCATGCAACTAGGGTTTCAATCAACTCCTACACTTAAGTGCACAATACAAACCTACAAACATTAAGTGTAGTAAAATATCATATAGAACAGGTTATGCATAAAACCGAGGCTTGCCTTAATTTAACACTTAGATAGTGTTTGCTGGGGTGGGTACTCGCTTGGCGAGCATCCACTGGTTAAGTCCATCATCTCTTCAGATCGTCCACCAACTGCATCTTGTGGTTGGCACCACATCACTTGCTCGATCATTATCTCTCGGTCCTAAATGAGATGCAAGATGCATATGTATGAATATGATGAAATGTTTCACAAGACATTCAAATACAGGGTAGCAAACTAACAGTAAATTGTAAGACATCATAAACAACCATACGCTAGCATTAGTTATCTACACGTTATCGGCGTTCAATACTAACATCCTTAAAAGACGACAAATATTTCTTATATTTACCCAACACAAACACGATATCACGAGCACAAACATTTACCACGTTCACTTAACTATCCATTAGTTACCTAACCTTATATTAGTTAAGTCTATAAGTTCGTCACGACTTTTCCTTAGTTCTTCTAGTGATCAGACAAAAGCATCCCAAACACAAGTCTAACAGAGGACAAAGGCATCAATAACTACGGAACTCCTATATCGCAATCACTAGAGAAAGGAACATATAAAACAAGACACACATATCATCTCTAGCTTAACCATGGCAAGTCTACATTACTTAAGAGCAAACCAAACATTTTTAGCGACAAGGGTGAACTAAACAATCAAGAGCGCACTAGCAAAATTTTTGGACAGCAATACAACAGTCACTTGTTTCAGTCATAACTCACAAGATATTTAATCAAAAATAGTAAACTAGGACTTCCTAGAAAGCTTGAAAAGTGCTTTACAACTTTGGTATTTGTCGGCATTTTGACCCTGGGGGGTCCCTGGACCGACGAGTAAATTGTCGCCGCGTGCCCCAGCCCAGATGGGTCGGCGCGAGACGGAGCGTGAAGGGGGGAAACCAGAGGGAGACAGGCATAAAGGGGAAACCCGCGGCCTTCGTGTTGTCCCGCGCCTAGGTTGGGTGCGCTTGCAGTAGGGGGTTACAAGCGTCCGCGTGGGAGGGAGCGAGAGGCCTGCACGCGCCGTCCCGTCCTCCCCGCGCGGCCAACCTCCTCGTACGAGTGCCCTGGGCCTTCCTTTTATAGGTGTAAGGAGAGGGCCCAGGTGTACAATAGGAGATGTAGCAGGGTGCTAACGTGTCTAGCAGAGAGGAGCTAGTACCCTAAGTACATGTCGTCATGGTAGCCAGAGAGGTTTTGGCACTCTGTTCATGTGATGTCGTGGCCGTCGGAGGAGCGCTAGAGCCTTGCAGAAGGATAGCTGTCGGGGCTGTCGAGTCCTTGCTGACGTCTCCTTGCTTCCGTAAGGGGGCTGAGAGCCGCCGTCGTCATGGAGCATGCGGGGCGCCATCATTATTTGTTTACCGGGGCGATCCAGATGGGACGTCGGTCTTGTTCCCTGTAGCCTGAGCTAGCTAGGGGTAGGGTAATGATTGCCCCCCCTGTGACATGGTCGGTCTGAGCCCTGGGTCGGGCGAGGCGGAGGCTCCTCCAAGGTCGAGGTCGAGTCTGTCTTCCGTGGTCGAGGTCGAGTTCGAGCCCTGGGGTCGGGCGAGGCGGAGTTCGTCGTCTTCCGGGGCCGAGGCCGAGTCCGAGCCCTAGGGTCGGGTGAGGCGGAGTTCGTCGTCTTCCTGGGTCGAGGCCGAGTCCGAGCCCTGGGGTCGGGCGAGGCGGAGTTCGTCGTCTTCGGGGGCCGGGCCAAGTCCGAGCCCTGGGGTCGGGCGAGGCGGAGTTCGTCGTCTTCCGGGGCCGAGGCCGAGTCCGAGCCCTGGGGTCGAGCGAGGCGGAGTTCGTCGTCTTCCGGGGCCGAGGCCAAGTCCGAGCCCTGGGGTCGGGCGAGGCGGAGCTTCCTATGGCGCCTGAGGCCGGACTTGGCTGCTGTCAGCCTCACTCTGTCGAGTGGCACAGCAGTCGGAGCGGCGCAGGCGGCGCTGTCCTCTCGTCAGGCCGGTCAGTGGAGCGGCGAAGTTACTGCGGTCACTTCGGCTCTGTCGAATGGAGGGCGCGCGTCAGGATAAGGTGTCAGGCCATCCTCGCATTAAATGCTTCTGCGGCGCGGTCGGTCGGTATGGCGATCTGGCCAAGGTTGCTTCTTGGCGAAGACTGGGCCTCGGGTGAGCCGAAGGTGTGTCCGTTGCTTGAGGGGGCCCTCGGGCGAGACGTGAATCCTCCGGGGTCGGCTGCCCTTGCCCGAGGCTGGGCTCGGGCGAGGCAAGATCGTGTCCCTTGAATGGACCGAGCCTTGACTTAATCGCACCCATCAGGCCTTTGCAGCTTTGTGCTGATGGGGGTTACCAGCTGAGATTAGGAGTCTTGGGGGTACCCCTAATTATGGTCCCCGACAGTAGCCCCCGAGCCTCAAAGGGAGTGTTAATACTCGCTTGGAGGCTTTTGTCGCACTTTTTTGCAAGGGGACCGGCCTTTCTCGGTTGCGTTTCGTTCCGGTGGGTGCACGCGAGCGCACCCGCCTGGTGTAGCCCCCGAGGCCTCGGAGGAGTGGTTTGACTCCTTCGAGGTCTTAATGCGTTTCGTGATGCTTCGGCCGGTCTGGTTCTTCCCTCATGCGAGCTGGCCGTAGATCGGGTGCTCAGTCGAGTTCCAAGTTCTCGGGCTGGTATGTTGACGCTGTCAACGGTTTGGCCGGAGCCGGTTTTGCGAGGGCAGCCCCCGAGCCTTCGCACAGAGCGAGAGGACGGTCAAGGACAGACTTGACTTTTTTACATACGCCCCTGCGTCGCCTTTCCGCAAGGAGGAGGTGGGGAAAGCGCCATGTTGCCCTTGGAGGGCGCCAAACATGGTGTCTCCAGTGAGCTGCTAACGGGTAATCCGAGTGGACGCCCATGTCCCATTCGTTAGGGGTCGGCTAGTGGCCCGGAGGCGCGCTTCAAAAGTACCTGCGGGTGATTTGCCGGACCCAGTCCCCTTTTGACGAGGTCCGAGGGCTCGATGCCTCCCTCTGATGGGATTCCATTACAAAATCGTTCCCGTTGATCTCAGAAATGTCCTAGGGTACCTCGGGAGCGTAGCCCGAGCCTTGGTTATGTATCGAACGTACCCAGGGTCATCCCTCGCTCTGCGTCTGAGGCGGCTGTCGAACCCTTCGGGGGCCAGTCTACGAACCCCTGATCAGTAATAGGCGCGGAGCCCGAGTGGCCTGAGGCGGCCGTTGAACCCTTTCGAGGGGCCGACCTTCGAACCTCTGACCAGTAGTGGGCGCGGAGCCCGAGTGCTCTGAGGCGGCTGTTGAACCCTTCCGAGGGGCCAGCCTTCGAACCTCTGATCAGTAGGGGGGCTCGGGGCCCGTTTCCTTCGCGGAGAAGGATCCCTTTCGGGGTTTCCCCTTTCCCGGTCCCTGTTGTAAGAGAGAGAAAGAGGAAGAGGAAAAGGATATGAAATCGAATGACGTGGCGCACCTTTTTTGACGCGGTCATTATGGCGGAAGCGAAGCGTCGCCTGCTTTTGCTGCCAAAGGTGCCGCCTGTCCTGCCGCAGAGTTAATGCGACGGGACGAGTGGTTCGCGGGGCAGCTGTTGCGCGTGCGCGAGCCGTTCGAGGAACGGAACACAGGTGCATCGTCTTCACGCCGTGGGAGAGGGTTCTCTCGCTGTCCCAGGAGGGGACGTGAGCTCGGTTGACGACTTGACCGCTGCTTCCGCCCGCCTGCCACTGCCGTTACTGCCGGCCCATTTCTGGCCGTATCGACCGTCGTGCCTTCTCCCGCGGCTGACTGACCCGTGACCGATGTGCCTGGTTGGCACTGTTGGGTCATGCGCAGGGTTGCCTCGAGTCGCGGTACTGGTTCCGCAGTCGAGGAGGCACGGTGGTGGCGCGAGTGGCGGTGCAGTTTCTTGCACGTAGCAACCGGCGCGCCAGTTACATGATGTGTGGGCCTGGGCCTCCATGCTGGACGCGTCGAAGTCGAAAGGGTGCGCCCCCATGGTGCGGTTGCATGCCGCCTGCATGGCGGTCCGCCCTTTCACCCGCTGGTCTGCGCGAAAGTGGAGGAATGCTCGTAACTGCTGGGCAGTTGCGCGCACTGCGCGCGGCGGTTTGGCTTCTTCTGCCCTGGGCCAGCTTGCATGACGCGTGGGACCCAGCCCCCGTGTCGTAGGGGGAGGACCTTGGAGCGTGTTGGAGAAGACTCAGCCCGCGATTGCTGAGGACGCAAGTGGGGGGAGTTGCCTTTAAAAGGAGGGTGACCCCCTTGAAAGGCAACCATGTCTTCGCGCTCCCCTTATGCATCGCGTCTTTCCACCTTCCGAGCCCCCGGATGGGGAACACTCGCAGTTCTTCCGCCTTGTCGTTGGAGGAACGCAACTTCGCGGAAGTTGGTACCTTTCAGCCATCGTTCGGCTTCAAGGATTTTCATCAGGCAGCCCGGCCGCATCCCCTCGCCGGTGGTCACCCAAGACGGTGACCACCAGCTCCTGGGTGAGGAGAAGCAAGCTGGGTTGCGGCCTCTGCCCCTCCCTCAGCTTCAAGGATGTTCATCATCAATGCTGAGGAGGGGAGTGCGCCGAGTTAGGGTCGGTCTCCGCGCGGGCAGCGACCCGCTCCTTCCCTCAGCGATCGGGGGGAAAGGCGTTCGCCGTTCGTGGCGCTGGCAGCTGCTGCGTGTCCGGCTCTCCGGTCCGAGGGGCTTCGGCGCTGCTTCTGGTGCCACCTTCCGCCGCAGCAGCTGGAAGAGGTTTCTCCGCCGACGAGAGAGTCGGTGCCGCCCGCGGACTGACCTCCAACTCTACGGCCTTCTGCTCGTCCTCGCCCCTCGAGTGGGGACGTGGGTGAGGGCCTTATGGCAGCAACATCCGCCCTGAGGTCATCGCTGCTGCTGTTCGGCCACTCGGAGCAGAAGTCGTTGTCGCTGCTGCTGGAACGGGCGGCGGCGAGCCATCTGTCGGCCTTCTGTTGCTCCGCAGGCCCTCCAATCGTGGGGGGTTGTTCGTACCTGCGAAGGTGGAACCGGAGTTCCGTTTGTAATGGCACCTTGAGTGCTGGTGTCTTGTTCATTGTGGCTGTCGGGGCCTGAACATGTATGTATTTTCGGCACGGAGCCGTGTTTTTTCCTCATTTCGAGCACTAGGACTCGCCTGTCGGCTAACCGAACCACTCAACCAAGTGTGAGTTGCCTCGTGCGAAGGTGATGAGTGAGGTATCCGTATCCCGGAGGCGTAGGAGTCCCTCGGCTCGGTCGGCCTTGCCGCCCGAGGCTTCTCTTGCTTAGTTAAAGGAACCCTCGGCCGCTCTTCGATGAGCCGAAGCCGAAGGCAGCGGTGTCAGTGTGGACAGAGGCAGAGTTGGCTCGAAAAGAAGACTTCGTTGGCTGGAGCCTGGCCGGGCCGTCCACTGGCGGGACCAGCGCCGGAGTCGAGTTGCCGAGGCCATGAGCCGGGCTGATGTCCTCGGGGGACAGCTGGCTGAGGCTTCGAGGTGGCCGGCCGAGCCGTCTGCTCGGGCCGGGTTCCTGGAAGAGACCCTGGCGGCGATGGCCCGGGCGCGGTGCTGATGTCGTCCTTCGAAGCAGAGATCCTCCGACCGCGTTGCCGTCCGAGGCTCGGTCGGACTTCGCCGAAGGTGTAGTTGACGCCGAGGGTGCTGCTGCTCCCCTCCGTCAAGGTCCGAGCCTGCAGGATCGGTTTATCTTGTAGTGTGCGTATGTTTTCTACGGCCGCCGAGGCCCAAACATATTGTCGTCGTGTTGTAAAGCTGCGTTTCTTTTCCTCTTGTTTCGAGTATCTGGACTTATTTGTCGGTAACTGTCACACCCGGTTTTGGAAGGCAAACCGAATGCGAACTATGTACGTGCCAGGATCAGAACTCACGTACACAGCGATTACATAAATGAACATCATCGCACAATGCTCGAATAATAACATAAAAGAGTAATAACTTATTACATCACAGAGTCATAGACATCCACATAGTCATTGTCTTAACAGGTAAATCAAAGTACTAGCGAAACGCAGTAAAGATAAGGCCTCCACAGGCAGCTGACTGGGGGTTGCCGCCAACCCACACCTAGAATTCGTCGTAGTCTTGGAACTCCTGGAAGTCTCCTTCCATGGCTTCACCTTCTCTTGAGCAGTGGTTACAATGCGGACAACCTGGTGTTTTGTGGTAAAGCAAGGATGAGTACACATCAACGTACTCAGCAAATGTCCCGTTTGGCTGAAGTGGACTAGCTTTATGTGGGGTTAGGCTCAAGCACTTGCTTTTAGTTGGTCAGGTATTTATTATTTGTAGGAGCCAAGTTTTATTATATAACCATACCCTGAGTCATTTCCTCATCGAGGAAACATCATGATCATCATCGAACCAACAACATTAATAGAACCATTGTATCTCGAACCATATGTATCTCTAATCAAAGAGGATCCCAAGGCTGCTCTTAACCGTGAGTACGGCTGATATACCAGTTTCACTACCCTCTGCAGAGGTTGCACACTTTACCCATGAGTCATGATTCCCTTTCTACCCGGGGAGAGCTAATCCCCATTGACCACTACCTAGGTGGTCCGGCAGGGCATCACTACGTAGCTTTTACAAAGATTCCCCAGAGATCATAGCTGCCCGTTAGGTTTCTCCAGTTTGATAAACACAGTACCCCTCCCCGCAGGAGAGTGACTAACAAAGAGCAAAACGAAAGAACCTCGGCACTCAGCCTCGGCAGAGCAAGCACTGTGCCTGGACCCCATTGACGGCACGACGGCTAAGCAACTACACCTCTAGTTCATCCAATTAATCAGCTAAGGACATCCCATTTCACCCTCATGGTTGCACTGTTATCCCGGGTGGTCTCTCAACGAACAAGTCCTTACGGAGAGGTACTCAGGAAACAGCCTGAGCCCCCTAGAGTATCACAAGATCATCAACATCATCAGGATAACAGTATCATAAATAGTCACATCATGTTCATTGATTAAGTTAAGGCAATAGCAGAGTGCTAACCATAACAGCCCATAAGGTCATCAAGGATAAAGTAAAGTGTAAAGCTAGTCAATCCTTAGGTTTCAAGTAAGTAATGCGGGGTAGTAAGTTATAAATGAATAGGACATAATGGGACAGAGGACACTTGCCTTCACCAAACTGCTGATCAGGGACTTCCTCTGCAACTTCCTCGGGAAACACAGACTGCTCGTTATCTACGTAAAGTAAACATTCACACTATGCACTTGGGAACATAACAAACAGAAAGCAACATACCAAACATATGCATCAGAGAGAGATCACAAGTTCACAGTAGAAAAGGATTGGTAATCTGGTGTTCCCTAGGTCTAGGGTAGATGACTTTACAAAGTGATTCATTATCCACTAATCAGGTTTAAGTCGATGGTGGGATTAAATCATTACATGGTTTTAAGTTCCTAAACCTAGGTGTTTAAGTCCATAAACTTAAGTACTCCAACTTTTATTAAAGTCTACCAACTTCTGATTATCACAAATAGGGTTCCAATAACCTTAATCCTATCCTAATGATTAATCATTAATTGGTACATGGAAACAGCAGGGAAACATTGTTTAAATAGACAGACAAAAACATCATGAGCATTTTGCAATTTGAAGCACCTAATTTGGAGTTCATATGACAAAGTTATGGATTTTACAAGTTTAGGGGTTAAAAATATACCCTAAATACCTATTTTGAATTAAATAAAAGGCCCAGGGACCTAACTGAGAGAAACCAGGGACGGCGGGTTCAAATTCCAGAAAACCGGGGGTCTCTTTAAGAAAACGCGCGGGCGAAGGGGTATCGGGCTACTACGGCCGTCGGATCTAAGGCGAACGGCCAGGATTAGATCCTGCGGGCGGGCGCGCGAGCGCGCGGCGGCCTGGGCGGCTGACAGGCGGGGCCGGGCGGGCAGCGCGAGCACGCGGCTGACAGGCGGGGCCCAAACGGCAGCGCGGGCACGGGCGGGGTGTGGGGGAAGCGGGCCTGGGCCGCTGGATCTCCGGCGGACGGCCGGGATTGGGCTCGGCTTAATTAAAACGGGGCTGCCCGATCTGGAACGGACGGCGGGGATCGGGTGGGCGGCCTTGGCTTCTCCTACGGCCGTTGGAGCGGCGGCGCTCGTCCCCGCGGCGGAGGACTCGCCGGAGACGAGGGGCGTGGGCGCTCGGCGGGTCTCTGGGGCGACTTGAGCGGCCGGGAAGGTTGGGGAGGGCACGGGGAATCGCCCGGTGGGGGCTGGGTCGGGGCAGGGACACCGGAGGGGGGCGGTTCACGGCGGAGCGGCTCGGTGGCGGCATAAAACAACTCCGGCGAGGAATTAAGCGCAGTTGAAGGCAATACGCGGGTTTAGAGGGGGCAGGAGAGGTTCTTTACCTCAAGGCGGGCTCCGGGGACTCCTCGGTGGCGGCAATGGCGCGACGGGGGCCCGGGGCGACGGTGGCGGACCTCCGCGGCTGCACGGGGCACGGTGGGTGAGCGCGGGCAGAGAGAAATAGGGAGGGGGAGGGGAAATTGGGGCGCGTCCCGGGTTGCGGACGTCGAGGCGGAGCTCACCGTGGCAACGGGCACGGCGGAGCTCCAACGGCAACGGGGAAACGAGCTCGGGACGGCGGGGGTTTACGGCGGCGGCTCTCGGGCGTGCGTGCAGCGAGGGGGAGGTGGAGGAGGGGTCTGCTGGTGCGCAAATGAGGGAGGGGGAGAGGGCGAGTGGGGCTCTGGGCTCAAGTGGCCAGGGGCGGGGCGGTTGCGAGCTCCACGCGCGACGTGGGCGCGGAGAAGGCGGCCGCGCGCAGCTCGGGCGGCGGTTACGCGAGGACGACGGGGCTGACAGCCCGGGCCCGCGAGCAGAGAGAGAGGGGAAAGCGGGGGCGGGCGCGCGGAAGGCGGCTGCGCTGACGGGCGGGCCCGCCAGGGCAGAGAGAGAGCGGGGGGGGAGAGAGGCGCGCGCGCGGGGGATGGGCTTAGTGGGCCGAAAGGCCGAGGGGGCGGCGGGGTTGGGCTTCTTTCCTTTTCTTTTTATTCTGAAATTTGTTTTCTCTTTTCTTTTTATTTTCTCTATTTGATTCAAATCCAAATAAGCCACCAATTCAAATTAGACTTTCCAAGAATTATGCACCAAGCAAAAGTGAAATCTAGGGTTCAACATGATGCAACAATTCATACTCCCTTAGGGTTTAACCTATTAAACTATAATTACAAATAAAATAAGCACTTTTCTCCTATAGAAATGAGAAAGAAAAGAATGAGGAAGGATGAGAAAAGGGAAGTAACACCTGAATTTGTGAATATGAGCAAAGAAATTTTATACCCCCAAATTCAGGGTGTTACAAACCTATCCCCCTTAAAAGAATCTCGCCCCGAGATTCAAGGTTGGTCAGCAAAGAGTTCAGGGTATTTGGCCTTCAGGTCATCTTCTCGTTCCCAGGTTGCTTCTTCCTCAGAGTGGTGACCCCATCTGACTTTGCACATTCTGATGGTGTTTTTCCGGGTGACTCTGTCTGCAAACTCCAGAATCTGCGTTGGCTTCTCTATGTAGGTCAGATCCTCCTGGACTTCCAAACCCTCCACTGGCAACTGTTCTTCTGGTACTCGCAGACACTTCTTCAATTGCGACACGTGGAACACATTGTGCACTGCCGACAAACTTTCTGGTAGGTTGAGCTGGTAGGCCACTTCTCCACGCTTGGCTTGGATCTGATATGGTCCGACGTACCGGGGTGCTAACTTGCCTTTAACTCCGAACCTTCTGACTCCCCTGATAGGCGACACCTTCAGATAGACGTAATCTCCCACTTCAAAACTTAGTTCTCTTCTCCTTCTGTCCGCGTAGCTTCGCTGCCTTGACTGGGCTATCTTCAGATTCTCCCGAACCATTTTGATATTCTCTTCGGCTTCAAGCAAGATGTCGGGGCCAAACACCTGTCTCTCTCCTGGCTGGTCCCAATGCAGCAGAGTCCTACAACTCCGTCCATAGAGTGCCTGAAACGGTGACATCTTCAAGCTGGTCTGGTAACTGTTGTTGTAGGAGAATTCTGCATACGGTAACCTTTTGTCCCATCCTGACTTGTCTTGCAACGCAAAGGCTCTCAACATATCTTCTAGGATCTGATTAGTTCTTTCAGTCTGACCGTCTGTCTGCGGGTGATAAGCTGAGCTGAAGTTCAAATGTGTGCCCAAAGCTTCTTGTAGTTGTTGCCAAAAATGAGAGGTGAACTGCGTTCCTCGATCTGACACTATCTTCTTCGGCACACCATGAAGGCAGACTATCCGTGACATGTATAACTCGGCTAACGTTGCTCCGGTGTATGTTGTCTTCACAGGTATGAAATGGGCCACCTTTGTTAAGCGGTCCACAACCACCCAGATGGAATCATAACCGGCCCGGGTACGAGGTAGGCCAACTATAAAATCCATCCCGATTTCATCCCACTTCCACTGAGGAATCCGCAATGGCTGCAACAATCCGGCAGGTCTTTGATGCTCTGCTTTGGTTCTCTGACAGCTATCACAGATGGCGACATATTCTGCAATCTCTCTTTTCATGCCATACCACCAAAACCTTCGTTTTAAATCCTGGTACATCTTCTCACTTCCAGGGTGTATGGAGTAGGCTGTCTCATGAGCTTCCTTGAGGATCAGCTCCCAAATAGGTTTGAGGTCGGGGACACACAATCGGTCCTTGAACCATATTACTCCCTCTTCGTCCTCTCGAAAGTCTTTGCCTCTTCCTTCTAGGATCAGCTGCCGGATCTTGTTGATGTTTTCATCATCCTTCTGCCCTTCTTTGATCTCCCGCTCTAGGGTGGGTTCTAATTCCACTGTTACTCCTTGCGTACTGTTCAGGAAACCGAGGCTCAGTCTGTCGAACTCTTTGGCTAACTCATATGGCATCGGGTACGAGGCCAACATATTAACTTGACTCTTCCTGCTCAGAGCATCTGCAACAACATTGGCTTTGCCTGGATGGTAATGTATCTCTAACTCATAGTCTTTGATCAATTCCAACCATCTTCGCTGCCTCATGTTTAACTCTGACTGGGTGAATATGTACTTCAGACTTTTATGATCTGTGTAGATATCGCACTTCTGCCCATACAGGTAATGTCTCCAGGTCTTTAAGGCATGAACCACTGCTGCCAACTCCAGGTCATGTGTGGGATAATTTTTCTCATGGATCTTCAGCTGCCGAGATGAGTATGCTACCACTCTTCCTTCTTGCATTAGCACACATCCCAATCCGGTGTAAGAAGCGTCGCAATACACCGAGAATGACTTGTGAACATCAGGCAGGACTAACACAGGAGTTGTAGTCAATCTATTTTTCAGTTCTTCGAATGCTTCCTGACACTTTTGGGTCCACTTAAACTCAACTTTCTTCGCTAGCAACGCTGTCATTGGCCTAGCAATCTTTGAGAAGCCTTCAATGAAACGCCTATAATATCCAGCCATTCCAATGAAGCTCTTGATCCCACGAACATCCTTCGGTGCTTTCCAGTTCAGGATATCTGCTACTTTCTTTGGATCCACTGCTAACCCATCTTGATTTATGATGTGACCCAGAAATAAGACTTCATGAATCCAGAACTCGCATTTGCCCAGCTTGGCATACAACTGATGCTCTCGAAGTCTTTGCAATACCATCTTCAAATGCTCTACATGATCTTCCTCACTTTGAGAGTATATGAGGATATCATCGATGAACACTACCATAAACTTGTCTAGATAGTCCATGAACACGTTGTTCATCAGGTACATAAAGAAGGCTGGCGCATTTGTCAAACCAAAGGACATAACTGTGAACTCATATAACCCATACTTGGTGATGAATGCCGTCTTCGGTATGTCCGAGGGTCGGATTCTGAGTTGATGGTATACTGATCTCAGATCTATCTTCGAAAATACGCTGGCACCTCTGAGCTGGTCGAACAAATCTTCTATCCTTGGCAGGGGGTACTTGTTCTTGACAGTGACTTCATTCAAGGCTCTGTAGTCTATGCACATCCTTTTGGTACCATCTTTCTTCTCTACAAACAACACTGGAGCGGCCCAGGGCGAGGTGCTTGGCCTGATGTAACCCTTCTCTAACATCTCATCTATCTGCTTCTTGAGTTCCACCAAATCTGGTCCAGACACTCGATAGGCTCTTTTGGAAATGGGGGCGGTACCAGGGATAAGCTCTATGGCAAATTCGACTTTTCTCTCGGGTGGCATGCCCGTTAGCTCCTCGGGAAACACATCCGGAAAGTCTGACACAACCTTGATAGCCTCGAGCGGGTTAGGCTCCTTACTATCAACTGAAATCTGGTGACAGACTCCCTCCGCTGATTTAGGCATCCATAGCTCGGCCACTACCTCTTCTCCTGACGGGGACTTCAATGTTACGGTCCTCTTGTCACAACTAACATTTGCCTCATACTTCATTAACCAATTCATCCCTAGAATAACATCTATCCCAGGGTTGTCTATTACTATTAAGTCACTGGGGAATCCTATCCCCCTTATTTCCACCATTATATTTGAGCATATTTTATCTGTTTGCACCTTGCCACCAACCGAATTAATCCTCATGGGCGGCATCATTGCCTCTACTGAGATGTTATGCAATTCTACCCATGTTGCAGTGACAAATGAATCAGTTGCACCAGTATCAAATAGCACTTTTGCGGGATGAGATTCGACTGAGAACATACCTACTGCCACATCTGGTGCATCCTGGATTGCTTCGGCCTCCAAGTGGTTCACCTTCCCACGGTTGTACGCTTGGCCATGATTGCCTGCTGCCGGCTGCAGTACACCTTGCCTTGTTGGAGCATTGGGGTTGGTCTGCTGCTGCGCCATCTTCTTCGGGCATTGCATCGCCCAGTGTCCTTGTTCTCCACAGTGGAAACATCCTCTGCCTCCTCCTTGTGCTGGGGCTGCTTGATTGTTCTGATTCGCTGCTGGGGCAGGAAGGCGAGGTGCCTGGTTGTTCTGCTTCTGATACTGATTACCTCCCTGCTGGCTGTGCTGACGATACTGCTGCTGCTGCTGTGGGTACTGCCTCTGAAACTGCTGCTGATGCGGACGCTGATTCTGATTCTGGTATCCTTGTGGGTGGCTAGGCCTGCCTTGCTGAGATGAACTGCCTGAGAAACGTGGACGGCTGGTGCCTCCGGACTGGGGTCCACTCATCTTGCGCTTCCGATCTTCCATATCCTTACGCTTCTTCTCAGTCATAACTGCCCTATCGATCAGGTGCTGGAAGATGGGGAAGGTGTGATTCATCAGCTGGTAGTGCAGGGGATCCACCAAACCCCTCATGAACCTGTACTGCCTTTTAGCATCAGTGTTGACGTCTTCAGGTGCATACCGAGACAGCTGCAGGAACTTGTCTCTGTATTCACTAACAGACAGAGGTCCCTGCTTCAGAGCCAGAAACTCCTCCTTCTTCACGATCATCAGTCCCTCTGGCACATGGTACCTGCGGAAACTCTCGCTGAATTCTTCCCAGGTGATGGCTTCGGGGTCAGCATGTGTGGCGAGGTAGGACTCCCACCAGGACTGGGCTGCTCCCCTTAGCTGACGGGGACCATACAGAACCTTCTCCCTGTCGTCGCATTGGGCGGTGCGCAGTTCCCTTTCCACTGCACGCAACCAGTCTTCTGCATCCATGGGGTCAGCAGAATGGGCGAAGGTAGGAGGGTGCCCTCTCATGAACTCACCACGCTTATCTCGTGGCATCTGGGGCATCTGCACTTGCAATTGGGGTTGGGGTTGCTGTTGAGCCTGCTGCATGGCTGCCAGAGTCTGCCCAATAGCCTGCACTGCCTGAGTCTGCATCAAGAACATCTGCTCCACTATCATTGGGGGTGGTGGGGGAGGCTGCCTCTGTTGTTCCTCCTGCTGGTCATGCTGCTCTTGCTGAGCACGCCTGTTGCATCGGCGCCTGTTGTCAGACATCTGTGGAAGACATTCATATATCAGCATTGATCTTACAACCCTTCAGCATAAGAAAAGAGAATACGGAATTCTTCATGACACTGAGTGAACAAAGAGCTCCACTGATCCTCATTATGATTTAACACAGCCTCTCAGATAAGAAGGAAAGTAGAAGTAAATGGTTTCCCAACTAAGCAACTGACTTTATTAACATTACTAGCTAAGCCAAACTGCAGGGGAAACCCACATGGTGGCTACAGTCATTACAAAGATCCAAATCCAGCACAAGTTCATCATAACAAGCATGAAAGCAAATGATAAGCAAGCTAAACTAAATGGAAGCAACTGATAGGCAACCTAAACTGACTACCTAAGACTGAGACATCTGACTTAAGATTTATTACAAACTCCGACGCTAACGACCTAAGGATCTAGATCTATCCTGGTCTTACAGACAGGGGATCCATAAGTGTGGTGACCACGTGGCGGTGAGCGGTATGGGTGCTGAGTCCCAACAGGAGCGGGGGAACCACCCTCCTGGTGATGGCGCTCTGCCAGCTCAGCACGCAACTCCGCAATCTCCGTTCGAGCCCTGCTTAGCTCGTCCAGAGAGTGGTCCAGCTCAGTGTTAAGCACCGCGACTAGGTTGACTGTGCTGCTCAACCTAGGGTTACCCTCACCAACAGGTGAGACAACCACACTCTCGGTGCTGCCAGTAGGACGGCGGGGGTAGTACCGAAGGTTAAGACCGTCGGCCACCCCACCGAACAAGGAACAATACTGGGAGAGTGCACGTCGTGCTGCGTCCTGCATAGCCGCCTCTGCAGTGTCCCTCTCGGAGATGGAGTAGTGCTCCGAAACGGCCTCTGCACCCCGGAGATCGTCCTCCGGACGGCGAACTAGGCAGGTAGCCTCCCAACGGTCCGGGTACCTCCCGCGACTGTGCTGGTAGACTACACAACGATACTCGATTGACCAGGTGTGCCGGTCGAAAGCCTGGCGCAGCAAGGTGTCGAGTGCGTCGTGGAAGTGGCAACCGCGAGCGGCGTCACGGGTGATGGGTCGGGCGACCCATCCTTCCGCCTCCTGCGGCTCAGAAGACTCCATGCTGTGGTCTGAGTCGTCGTCGTCGGGGTCTCCTCCAGGACCTCCTCCAGTAGCTCCTCCAACAGCCGGGGCGTCCCGCGGTGGTGCAGGGGGCGCCTCCAACTGGGCAACAGAGGAACAGGGCCTCACGGACTCCACCTCCTGCTGGTGAGGGGAGGAAGAGCCCTGCTGCTCTCTGTGTTGGCGCCGGCGTTCCTGCTCCTCACGCAGGCGACGGTGCAGTCTCTCCAGGTGACTCGACTGACCGGACACGGTGCGGTGCAGAGGACGCTCCGCAAGTCGAGACGGCAGGAAAGGAATCACCGACTTACGTGCAGTGTGTCTAAGACGAGCCATCTACAAAAGACACCGTAAGCATAAGAGTAAGAGCAGAACTAATATGACAAGTGAGTAAACCATAGACAGAATAAGATAAAAAATTTTAACAAGGTATAATATAGTATATATATGTAGTAAAACATAGGGTTGGTCGAGGTGACCGACTTTTGAAGTAACATCAGAGGTCAAGGTGAGAGGGAAGGTCAATAGTCCTTAATACGACCAGTGCTACTCTAGGTCAGCGGTCCTACAGTCAGCACGGCTTTGATACCACTTATGTCACACCCGGTTTTGGAAGGCAAACCGAATGCGAACTATGTACGTGCCAGGATCAGAACTCACGTACACAGCGATTACATAAATGAACATCATCGCACAATGCTCGAATAATAACATAAAAGAGTAATAACTTATTACATCACAGAGTCATAGACATCCACATAGTCATTGTCTTAACAGGTAAATCAAAGTACTAGCGAAACACAGTAAAGATAAGGCCTCCACAGGCAGCTGACTGGGGGTTGCCGCCAACCCACACCTAGAATTCGTCGTAGTCTTGGAACTCCTGGAAGTCTCCTTCCACGGCTTCACCTTCTCCTGAGCAGTGGTTACAATGCGGACAACCTGGTGTTTTGTGGTAAAGCAAGGATGAGTACACATCAACGTACTCAGCAAATGTCCCGTTTGGCTGAAGTGGACTAGCTTTATGTGGGGTTAGGCTCAAGCACTTGCTTTTAGTTGGTCAGGTATTTATTATTTGTAGGAGACAAGTTTTATTATATAACCATACCCTGAGTCATTTCCTCATCGAGGAAACATCATGATCATCATCGAACCAACAACATTAATAGAACCATTGTATCTCGAACCATATGTATCTCTAATCAAAGAGGATCCCAAGGCTGCTCTTAACCGTGAGCACGGCTGATATACCAGTTTCACTACCCTCTGCAGAGGTTGCACACTTTACCCATGAGTCATGATTCCCTTTCTACCCGGGGAGAGCTAATCCCCATTGACCACTACCTAGGTGGTCCGGCAGGGCATCACTACGTAGCTTTTACAAAGATTCCCCAGAGATCATAGCTGCCCGTTAGGTTTCTCCAGTTTGATAAACACAGTACCCCTCCCCGCAGGAGAGTGACTAACAAAGAGCAAAACGAAAGAACCTCGGCACTCAGCCTCGGCAGAGCAAGCACTGTGCCTGGACCCCATTGACGGCACGACGGCTAAGCAACTACACCTCTAGTTCATCCAATTAATCAGCTAAGGGCATCCCATTTCACCCTCATGGTTGCACTGTTATCCCGGGTGGTCTCTCAACGAACAAGTCCTTACGGAGAGGTACTCAGGAAACAACCTGAGCCCCCTAGAGTATCACAAGATCATCAACATCATCAGGATAACAGTATCATAAATAGTCACATCATGTTCATTGATTAAGTTAAGGCAATAGCAGAGTGCTAACCATAACAGCCCATAAGGTCATCAAGGATAAAGTAAAGTGTAAAGCTAGTCAATCCTTAGGTTTCAAGTAAGTAATGCGGGGTAGTAAGTTATAAATGAATAGGACATAATGGGACAGAGGACACTTGCCTTCACCAAACTGCTGATCAGGGACTTCCTCTGCAACTTCCTCGGGAAACACAGACTGCTCGTTGTCTACGTAAAGTAATCATTCACACTATGCACTTGGGAACATAACAAACAGAAAGCAACATACCAAACATATGCAGCAGAGAGAGATCACAAGTTCACAGTAGAAAAGGATTGGTAATCTGGTGTTCCCTAGGTCTAGGGTAGATGACTTTACAAAGTGATTCATTATCCACTAATCAGGTTTAAGTCGGTGGTGGGATTAAATCATTACATGGTTTTAAGTTCCTAAACCTAGGTGTTTTAAGTCCATAAACTTAAGTACTCCAACTTTTATTAAAGTCTACCAACTTCTGATTATCACAAATAGGGTTCCAATAACCTTAATCCTATCCTAATGATTAATCATTAATTGGTACATGGAAACAGCAGGGAAACATTGTTTAAATAGACAGACAAAAACATCATGAGCATTTTGCAATTTGAAGCACCTAATTTGGAGTTCATATGACAAAGTTATGGATTTTACAAGTTTAGGGGTTAAAAATATACCCTAAATACCTATTTTGAATTAAATAAAAGGCCCAGGGACCTAACTGAGAGAAACCAGGGACGGCGGGTTCAAATTCCAGAAACCGGGGGTCGCTTTAAGAAAACGCGCGGGCGAAGGGGTATCGGGCTACTACGGCCGTCAGATCTAAGGCGAACGGCCAGGATTAGATCCTGCGGGCGGGCGCGCGAGCGCGCGGCGGCCTGGGCGGCTGACAGGCGGGGCCGGGCGGGCAGCGCGAGCACGCGGCTGACAGGCGGGGCCCAAACGACAGCGCGGGCACGGGCGGGGTGTGGGGGAAGCGGGCCTGGGCCGCTGGATCTCCGGCGGACGGCCGGGATTGGGCTCGGCTTAATTAAAACGGGGCCGCCCGATCTGGAACGGACGGCGGGGATCGGGTGGGCGGCCTTGGCTTCTCCTACGGCCGTTGGAGCGGCGGCGCTCGTCCCCGCGGCGGAGGACTCGCCGGAGACGAGGGGCGCGGGCGCTCGGCGGGTCTCTGGGGCGACTTGAGCGGCCGGGAAGGTTGGGGAGGGCACGGGGAATCGCCCGGTGGGGGCTGGGTCGGGGCAGGGACACCGGAGGGGGGCGGTTCACGGTGGAGCGGCTCGGCGGCGGCATAAAACAACTCCGGCGAGGAATTAAGCGTAGTAGAAGGCAATACGCGGGTTTGGAGGGGGCAGGAGAGGTTCTTTACCTCAAGGCGGGCTCCGGGGACTCCTCGGTGGCGGCAATGGCGCGACGGGGGCTCGGGGCGACGGTGGCGGACCTCCGCGGCTGCACGGGGCACGGCGGGTGAGCGCGGGCAGAGAGAAATAGGGAGGGGGAGGGGAAATTGGGGCGCGTCCTAGGTTGCGGACGTCGAGGCAGAGCTCACCGTGGCAACGGGCACGGCGGAGCTCCAACGGCGACGGGGAAACGAGCTCGGGACGGCGGGGGTTTACGGCGGCGGCTCTCGGGCGTGCGTGCAGCGAGGGGGAGGTGGAGGAGGGGTCTGCTGGTGCGCAAATGAGGGAGGGGGAGAGGGCGAGTGGGGCTCTGGGCTCAAGTGGCCAGGGGCGGGGCGGTTGCGAGCTCCACGCGCGACGTGGGCGCGGAGAAGGCGGTCGCGCGCAGCTCGGGCGGCGGTTACGCGAGGACGACGGGGCTGACAGCCCGGGCCCGCGAGCAGAGAGAGAGGGGAAAGCGGGGGCGGGCGCGCGGAAGGCGGCTGCGCTGACGGGCGGGCCCGCCAGGGCAGAGAGAGAGCGGGGGGGGGGGGGGGAGAGAGGCGCGCGCGCGGGGGATGGGCTTAGTGGGCCGAAAGGCCGAGGGGGCGGCGGGGTTGGGCTTCTTTCCTTTTCTTTTTATTCTGAAATTTGTTTTCTCTTTTCTTTTTATTTTCTCTATTTGATTCAAATCCAAATAAGCCACCAATTCAAATTAGACTTTCCAAGAATTATGCACCAAGCAAAAGTGAAATCTAGGGTTCAACATGATGCAACAATTCATACTCCCTTAGGGTTTAACCTATTAAACTATAATTACAAATAAAATAAGCACTTTTCTCCTATAGAAATGAGAAAGAAAAGAATGAGGAAGGATGAGAAAAGGGAAGTAACACCTGAATTTGTGAATATGAGCAAAGAAATTTTATACCCCCAAATTCAGGGTGTTACAGTAACATAATTGTTTGTCCGAGCGAGAGTTACTTTTCACGGAAGGTGATGAGTGAGGTATCCGTATCCCAGAGGCGTAGGAGTCCCTCGGCTCGGTCGGCCTTGCTGCTTACGTGTACTCTTACTCGTTCGTAGGATTCTGCTATCGATATAGTCGAGAAGGCCCGAAAAATCGTTTTGGCAGAAGAGTTTTCGAGCGTGAAGACTTGTTCGGTCCGCGGAATCCCTTATCCGAGCGTGAGTTACTTATCGCAGAAGGTGACGAGTGAGGTATCCGTATCCCGGAGGCGTAGGAGTCCCTCGGCTCGGTCAGCCTTGGCTGCTTACGTGTACTCCGTCGTTTTCAGGATCCCACTTTTGAAGTAGTCGAAAAGCACGAAAGACGTTCTGGCAGAAAAGATCTTTTTCGAGGAAAATTTTGACGCGGAGGGGGTTCCCCCCTTCTAGCCCCCGAGGGAGGGTTGGGCTTTGCCGAGGCAAGGTTGACCCTTCCTTGATGGTTAGACTTTGTGTGTGAATGAGGTGTACGAACGACTTGAAAGCATCTTAAGGGTAGAAGCGATGTAGCTGTCGGATGTTCCAAGCGTTGCTGTAGCCCTCGCCTTGACTGTTGGCCAGCTTGTATGTCCCGGGCTTCAGAACCTTGGCGATGACAAACGGCCCTTCCCAGGGAGGCGTGAGCTTGTGCCGCCCTCGGGCATCTTGGCGTAGCCGAAGCACCAAGTCACCCACCTGGAGGTCTCGGGACCGAACCCCTCGGGCGTGGTAGCGTCGCAGGGACTGCTGATACCGCGCCGAGTGTAGTAAGGCCATGTCCCGAGCCTCTTCCAGCTGGTCCAGTGTCTTCTCGGTTTGTTCGATTGCTTTGGTCGTCGTAGGCCCTCGCCTTCGGGGAACCGTATTCTAAGTCTGTGGGCAAGATGGCCTCGGCCCCATAGACTAGAAAGAACGGTGTGAAGCCCGTGGCTCGGCTCGGCGTCGTCCTCAGACTCCAGACCACCGAGGGGAGCTCCTTCATCCATCGCTTGCCGAACTTGTTGAGGTCGTTGTAGATCCATGGCTTGAGTCCTTGCAGAATCATGCCGTTGGCACGCTCTACTTGCCCATTCGTCATGGGGTGAGCCACGGCGGCCCAGTCCACCCGGATGTGGTGATCCTCGCAGAAGTCCAGGAACTTTCTGCTGGTGAACTGAGTGTCGTTGTTGGTGATGATGGAGTTCAGGACACCAAAGCGATGGATGATGTTGGTGAAGAATGCCACCGCTTGTTCGGACCTGATGCTGTGTAGGGGTCGGACCTCGATCCACTTGGAGAATTTGTCAATGTCGACCAGCAGGTGCGTGTAGCCCCCGGGTGCCTTCTGCAAGGGACCGACGAGGTCTAGGCCCCACACAGCAAACGACCAGGTGATGGGTATTGTCTGCAGAGCCTGAGCGGGCAGATGGGTCTGCCTTGCGTAGAATTGACACCCTTGGCAGGTGCGGACAATTCTAGTGGTGTCGGCCACCGCGGTCGGCCAGTAGAAACCTTATCGAAAGGCGTTTCCAACAAGGGCTCGGGGCGCTGTGTGATGACCGCAAGCCCCCGAGTGTATTTCTTGTAAGAGCTCCTGGCCTTCGGCGATGGATATGCATCGCTGGAGGATGCCTGAGGGGCTGCGGTGGTAGAGCTCCTTCTCGTCCCCCAGCAAGACGAACGACTTGGCGCGCCGCGCCAACCGCCGAGCTTCGGCTCGGTCGAGGGGTAGCTCTCCTCGGTGGAGATATTGCAGGTACGGGGTCTGCCAGTTTCGATTAGGCGCGACCCTGCTCCGCTCTCCCTCGACGCGCAGTGCCTCACCCTCGGGGGCCGAGGGTGCCTCGGGCTGAGCCGAGGGTGCCTCGGGCTGGGCCGAGGCCTTCTCGGGCTGGGGCGTGTCGTCGGTCTTGACGGAGGGTTGATGTAGGTCTCGGGAGAAGACGTCCGGGGGAACCGTTGTCTGCCCCGAGGCTATCTTAGACAGCTCGTCCGCAGTCTCGTTGTATCGTCGGGCGATGTGGTTGAGCTCGAGCCCGTAGAACTTGTCCTCCAGGCGCCGAACCTCATCGCAGTAGGCTTCCATCTTCGGGTCGCGGTAGTGGGAGTTCTTCATGACTTGGTCAATGACGAGCTGCGAGTCACCGCGAGCGTCGAGGCGTCGGACCCCTAGCTCGATGGCGATGCGCAACCCGTTGACCAGAGCCTCGTACTCAGGCACGTTGTTGGACGCCGGGAAATGGAGGCGCATCACGTAGCGTAGGTGCTTCCCGAGGGGTGAGATGAAGAGCAGGCCTGCGCCTGCCCCTGTCTTCATCAGCGACCCGTCGAAAAACCTGGTCCAGAGTTCCGGTTGGATCGGAGCTGTTGGGAGCTGGATGTCGACCCATTCAGCCACAAAGTCCGCCAAGACTTGGGACTTGATGGCCTTCCGAGGGGCGAACGAGATTGTCTCGCCCATGATTTCCACTGCCCACTTTGCAATCCTACCCGAGGCCTCTCGGCACTGGATGATCTCCCCCAGGGGGAAGTATGACACCACAGTCACCGGATGAGACTCGAAGTAGTGTCGCAACTTTCGCCGCGTCAGGATCACCGCGTACAACAGCTTCTGAATTTGTGGGTAGCGGATCTTGGTCTCGGACAGTACCTCACTGATGAAGTAGACCGACCTCTGGACGAGCAATGCATGCCCATCTTCTCGTCTCTCAACCACGATCGCGGCGCTGACCACCTGAGTGGTAGCGGCGACGTAGATCAAGAGGGCTTCTCCGGCAGCGGGGGGCACCAAGATGGGCGCGTTCGTGAGAAGCACCTTCAGGTTCCCGAGGGCTTCCTCGGCCTCAGGGGTCCAAGTGAAGCACTCGGCCTTTCTTAAGAGGCGGTACAGGGGTAGACCTCTTTCGCCGAGGCGCGAGATGAAGCGGCTCAGAGCCGCAAGGCATCCCATGACCCTCTGTATGCCTTTCAAGTCGTTGATGGGCCCCATGTTGGTGATGGCCATGATTTTCTCTGGGTTGGCCTCGATGCCCCGCTCGGAGATGATGAATCCCAAGAGCATGCCTTGGGGGACTCTGAAGACGCACTTCTCAGGATTGAGTTTTACGCCTTTCGCCTTGAGACACCGGAATGTCGCTTCAAGGTCGGAAAGGAGGTCGGAGGCTTTCCTCGTCTTGACTATGATGTCATCGACATAAGGCTCGACCGTTCGACCAATGTGTTCGCCGAACACGTGGTTCATGCACCTTTGGTATGTCGCACCCGCATTCCTCAAACCAAACAGCATGGTAACATAGCAGTACATGCCGAAAGGTGTGATGAAAGAAGTCGCGAGCTGGTCGGACTCTTTCATCCTGATTTGGTGATACCCTGAGTAGGCATCGAGGAAAGACAGGGTTTCGCACCCAGCAGTGGAATCCACGATTTGATCAATGCGAGGCAGAGGGTAGGGAACTTTTGGACATGCTTTGTTTAGACCAGTGTAGTCTACACACATTCGCCATTTCCCTCCTTTCTTTCTCACAAGCACAGGGTTGGCAAGCCATTCAGATACTATCTCATGAAGTTGCATCTATATTCAGCCTGGGAGTTACATGCTTCTCCACCCTTGAAGATCCTCATTCGAATCTCGGGACGAGATTCCTTTAAGGGGGGAAGGCTGTGACACCCCTGGTGTCAGTTTCGTGTTATGTCGGGAGATTTATCTTAATCTCGGATGCTCAGTAAAAATTTCTATTCTCGCTCGCGTATGCCTCTGATTATCCGGATTATTCATCCACATTTCACCAAGTTTGGAATTATTCAATCTCAAGAACAACCAAATTTGGAGCCTGTTAAAAACTTTTGTTTCTCGGCACGAATGCGAACTCGATAATCATTCTCAATTTATCAGTCTCGTCTAAAGCTCATTTAATCAAACGCCCGACCATTGCTAGTCGAGCTGTGCCCGAATCCAATTTCTCGATACTCGATCTATGTCCAAAAATTAATCCGAGTCCGTACTCTCAAACGGAATACTCAATATGCCGTCCTCTAATCAATTTTATACAACTCGGCCAAATATCTCTATGTCCGAACCGAATCCAAAAATCAACACCAGCAATGATTTTTATTAATCCGACTCGTTTTATTTCGATAACGAATCCGAAGCCGATCGATCTCGATTCATTTTATTCTACTTGTGCACGAGAATTTAATTTCCAAGCGACACCCAAATAAAATGTCTCGGTTCATTTTATTTCCTCTCGTTCATCCGTACGCCAGTTCGCTCCGTTCCTTGCGTCGGTCTCAACCAACGAGTGAGCGCTGCACAAATCGGCTAACGGATGACCACTCCTCTCCAACCAATAAATTGTCACCGTCCTAATAGACAACTCAGGCGGGAGCTATTGTCTCAGAAAAATAAAATAAAGTTACTTAGCTCGTGAGCAATCAGCCTTTTTCTCCTTAAATATTTCACCAACAGCTGTCTTATTTTCTCCCGTACGCCATGTCCTGCTCTGGCTAGCAGCCAACACCCGGCCACCGGCTACGCCGGCCAATGGCTGCATGCCGCACCTGCTCGCCAGTAGCTGCAGCCGGTCAGTTGGTAATGCCGCTCTTTGCAACCAATGGCGTGTACCGCTAATCCTTTTTATCTCCCCTTTGCTCCCTGGTCGGATCCTTGCTTCCCTTGCAATTCAGCAGCGAGAGCAGGAGCATTTCTCCCCCAGCGCGCAGGAGCTCCCTGGCTGCCCCTCACCTCCAGCCACCACCGCTCCTTCCATGGCGCGCAAGCCCCAAGCTCCCCACGCGCGTTCCTTTCTTCCAGGCGCGTGAGCTCCCTCCGGCGTCGGTCAACAGGCAGGATTGAGCACCGAGCTCATCCATGGCGCCTCCCATGGCGCGGGCCCTCCTCTGGTCCAGTGCGCGCGAGGAGTCCCCCATGGCCGACCTCCCTTCTTCCCTCTCGGCCTCCTCTGCCCTAGGTCCGGCACCCCTCCCCACAGCAGCAAATCGCCGGTGCCCTCCCGCAGCAGCGTGCCACGACCCTTTCTGCTCGTGCGCAGGATTGCTGGCAGGGTCCTGCCATGGCCGGACCTGCCTCCTCTAGCTCGGCGCCCTCCCTGCTACCTTCCAGGGCGCGCCAAGGCCCCTCCCATGGGCGCCACCAGCAGGAGCTCCTACTCCCGTGGTGCCTCTGCTCTCCCATCTAGGCACCCCTTCCCCTAGCGGATCCATGGTTCTAGGCGGATCTCCTCCTCATCCGACGCTCCAGCCTGGCGTCTTCCCCCTTCTCTGGCCATTTCGCACAGCAGCATCCAGCATCAGCGCTCCCCTTCAGCCATGGTCGCCGAGCCCCAGCGCACCCCCTTGGCCGTCGGCCTCTGCGCCTCCCTCCACTCGGCACCCCTCGACGCAGCACACCAATCAGAGACACGACGCCCTTCTCTACGTTCTGCGCCCAGCCATGGAGGTTGTCGGTCTGCAGCTCCCCTCTGCTCGGACGCCGAGCTCCCTACGCCGGGTCCCCTCTCCAGCGGCCCCCATCCTCCAGCAGCCGCCATGGCCGAGCTCAGTGGCGCGGCGCCCCTGCTATCTCCTCCCCAACGCCGATGCCTTTCCTGCTCATCAATGGAGATCTTGTCGGCGGCTGACTGCCTCGCTTCGCGGTGCCCCTCCTCACCATCGGGTACTCGCCGAGCCGACCCCGCTAGCCACCCTCTCCAGCTCGCCATTACCCCTGTAGCAGCGCGATGGTTTCCTCTGCTGCCAGAGGCCTCGCCCAAGTCCGGCCTTGGTCGCTCCCATCACCGACCGAGCTCCTCTTCTGTAGCAGGCCATCCGCCTTGTCTCCATGGTCATGTGCAGCGAGCTCTATTTTTTTTCCCAGTGCTCTCGCCTGCTCGACGGAATGCTGCAGCGCGAAGCGGCCATGGATCCTCCCTGTGTCGCGCCCTCGGCGTGCTTGACGTAATGCCGCAGCAAGCTGCAGCAGCGACGCCCTTCGCTGCGACGCGCTCGCCAGGTCGGTCCACTCGCCGTCGATCTGCGCAGCCCCTGCACGTCGTCGTCGAAACCCGCGGTGAGCTCCTCGCTGTCCTGCACCCCTCGATTCTCTAAGTACCAAATCAATAAAATGTGCATTTAAATGTGTGTGTTAATCGCAGCCCTCCGTCGATGTCACGCCTCGTGCTATGCCTATGCGACGCAATGCTAGCCGGTGGACAGCACATGCGACTCACCGATCCGGCCAGGTTGCTTTTGTTTCATTTACGATTTAGTCGATGACGTGAATATGTGCGTGAAAATATAATTGTATGAATGGACGCGAGTAGAAAGAAAATGAAGTAGAAAAGAACTCGAATGTTTTTATATTTTTATTTTGATTGGAAAATATGCGATGTGTTGTTTAATACGAAAACTAAGTTACAAAATGCGGATTATGTGTTGGAAAATACGTCGATATGTGTTTATGTGAAAAGTGTAATTGTTTTATGCAATGTGATGGGATTCATGATTATATAGGAAGTATATTTATCGATGTGACGATAGTTTAGAAAATGCCAGTTTGCGTGGAGGATGTATTGTTAAGACATGAGTGTCGGAGTTCATATATTAGTGGTCGCGCCACGTTGATTGAAGTGTCTCGAGTACATGCCACCATATGACTATATGCGAGACACGGTAAAATAAAGTGTGCTCGACATGAATGTTTGGTCGTTGTAGGTAGAAATTATTTTAGCTTATATAGAGAGGTGGTGACATGCCAAGGTAGTCGTCGCTTTCTCTATATTTATAAGGCGAGTCGTGACGATGCGTATTGTGCGTTTAATAAATTAGGCTTCGCATATAGTGTATGATTGTGTTCACGATTTCGAGTAGACGCTTCAAGTAAGTCAAGTAGATACAAGTGTGTAATGGAGTTAGTTGTCTTAGGATAAATATTGAAATACTCGGTTCGTATGATAAATATGTATGTGTTCGTAATTCGGGAAGTAAATGCATGGTGTTTGCGAATTATAGACTAGTGGTTTACGATTCGTATAGATTGGTCGATGTGCGAAAATACTTGTGAATATGGTGTTTATAAAATTGTTGTAGTGTATGTTGTGTCTCGGATTGCGATAATAATGGACTAGCCGACGTGTATGTTATTTAGCGGGCTATGTCGTTACTCTAGTTAGCCGAATTGTTGGACAGCTTTAGTTAAGCTCGTAATCACGATGATTTGCTTGTTATGGCCTAAATGTGCATGGTTATGGTCGCGGGTAAAATTAGGGGTGTTCATGTGATGTATAAGTTAAAATGCAAATTAGTGTGTGAAGGGCGCAATCGATATACACATTTATACCGGGTTTGATTATTGTGGTGAATGTGCTTGTTGATTGTGTACGGTAATTCTAACACGCGAAATAACTTGTATAAAATTAGTAAGTCTACTTATTATTATTAGTCCTCATTTGATTAATTTAACACTAACAAAGGGTAAAGTGTTAGAATGGTTTGAGTCTCCAGAACGCGACAATTTTTGAAGTAAATAGAAGCTGAATTTTATTAGTTGCTGTTTTGGGCTGCACACAGTGATTTCCTCGTGTTATATGTTTGATGACCCAAATCATGTTTTCTGTAGAAAAGCCATATAGAAAAGTTGTAGATAACTTTATTATCTTACTTGTGTTAAAATCTGACAGCCATAAGTCCGATCGTTTAGAAGTTGTGTTGTTCACAAATTCAGTAACTGAATCTGCCCAAATTCTATACAGATTTCAGAAACTGTATTGTTTGCCTAATTTAATGTTACAATCTGTTCATGGTCGTTATAATAAAGTTGTAGATGCTTTTCTTACCTTGGTTGTGTTATAATTTCACAACCATAGGCCTGACAGTTTAAGAGTTATGAATTTTACAAACTGGTTGTTGTGTTCTGTCCACTGTCAGAACAGATTTCGAAAACTGTGTTGTTTGATTTAGTTAAACATTGAATCACTTCTTGGTGATTATAAAAATTATGTAGTGCTTTTGCTGAGCTTTCCAAAAAGTCTTGGATCACTCTTTTTGGTGGTCTGAAGCTTAAGTTATGAATGTTTCAAATATGAAGACTGAATCTGTGCAGTTATGGACAGCAAAGTCTTTTAGTAATGTTTACCCTTAGTTAAATATTGAATCACCTAGAGATGTTTATAAATGATATGTAGACAATTTTATTACCTTTCCAGAAAGTCTAGGATCACCTTGTTTGGATGCCTGAATCTTCAGTTATGAATTTTTAAAGTCACAAGTCTGAATCTGTGCAAATCTGGACAGCGCTGTTGTGTTAACACATTTTGACCTTGCTAAGTGTTTAATCATGTTGTGATGACAATACCAAAGTTGTAGAGAACTTTCTAAACTTTCCAGAAAGTTTTAGTTTGCTATTTTTGGATTAATATTTGAAAAGTTATGATTAAAACAAGTAGCTGCTGTGCTGCTGTCCTAAAAATCTGCACGTGCTCAAATGAATATTTAGTTCACCATTTTGGCTAAAAATGCTTAATTATCACTTAACGGACATAGACTTGTGATGGCTAAACTTAGGTTAACATGTGTTTCATGATTAATGTGCTTGCTTGCTGTAGTTGATTGTGATAGAGGAGTCCATCGACATTGATGCATCGGTCCTCTATTAAACTTGTGTTTGTGATGCTTTTGTGTGATCAATAGAAGAACTAATGAAAAGCCGTAGCAACTAAATAAATGCTTGTACGAGTGATATCGTGTTGCGCTGGTTAATTCTAGAAAGTATTTGTTGTCTTTCTAATGGTATTGATTATGTATGATCGATGAAGTGTAGATAGCTAATACTAGCATATGGTTGTTTACGGTGTCTTACAATTTAATGTTTAGTTCTCCACTGTGTCTTGAACATCTTGTGCTACTTTCATTATATTCATACATATGCATCTTGCATCTCATTTAGGACCGAGAGATGATAATCGTGCAAGTGATATGGTGCCAACCACAAGGTGCAGTCGGTGGACGACCCAAGGAAGGATGGACTTAACCAGTGGATGCTCGCCAAGCAAGTACCCCACCCCCAGCAAACACTATCTAAGTGTTAAATTGAAGGCAAGCCCCGGTTTTATGCATAACCGTTTATATATGCTATTTTACGACACTTAATGTTTGTAGGCTTGTACCGTGCACTTAAGTGTAGGAGTTGGTTGAAACCCTAGTTGCATGAACTCAAGATTCCTTTTGAGATGGATACTAGTATGCTAGGTCGAGTAGCTGCTATGCTAAATCAGGATCTCGGTAGAAGTCGAGTGATTTTTCTAGCACTCGCGCGAGGTCAGGAATTGGTTGTATCCATTTTTGATAACAGAATGGTGATGGTCTGTGGACACGGATCCATGGGGATGCATTGTCTATGAGACAAAAATTGGAATAAGGATTAACGTGCGGATACATGTGTCAAGCGTTTGAATGTACTAAACACATGTCGGGAAAAATGGTAACCGGTAAATCTAGTACCTGAGTGAAGCCGGGCGCGGACTTTATCCCTCACGCGACCTGAGACTGGGTCTCCCATTCTAGATATGGTGGGTACAAGTGCGGCCACTGCACGGCGGCGGCCGGGGTCAGTGGAGCATTGTATGCCAAGGCGGTGAGGCCTGGCCGCGAACGGGGAATCGATGGGGACGGTTGACATGTGTGAGGCCGGAGTGCCCTGATATGTCGTGTGTTTAGGTTTACCTTGCAAGGTTAAAAACTCGATTCGAATCGTCTTCTTCTCGCAGCTAATGAGACTGCTTGATCCATTGTACTGCATTGAGTAATAAGTGGAAATGAGATACTGGCAAAAGGTGTTGATTGATATAATGTTTGATACCATGTATGAATAGATAGGTTCTCATCTAGTCTAAATTATTATTCTAGAACTTGAAAAGCTAAAACCTGTTTTTAGACTCAGCTAGTGCTTTTGGCAAACCAAACCCCTCAGCCAAACAGCTGCATGGTCTAGAGGTAGAGGAGTAGACTCCTCACACCGGGTAAGTCTAGCTGAGTATTAGTATACTCAGCCTTGCTTGTGGCATAATTTTTGCAGGTACCTCCTTGATTTGGTTGATGGTGTGACTTGGCCTTCATCCCTGCCACCGGGATAGACGGTCGAGTGGGTTACTGCTTCCGCAGGAGAGGACCAGGAGGAGTAGCGTGGCCAGGCTTCGCCATGTTACTCGTTTTTCTCCGTTAGTTATTTCCGCTGCATTAAAATTTATGATTATTATTTATGAAACTCCGATAATGTAATCACTAATGATACTTATTAAATTGGTGGTATTATGTTTTATTGTATTTCTCTGTGCCTCACCTTCGAGTGAGCTAGTGGTATTCGATCCTGGATAAGTGGCTTTATCGGACTAGATCCGAGGGACTGACGAGTTATTCCGATTTAAGTGTGTTGCCGCCTCTAAGGGTGCGACTTGGGCACCTAAACTGGAATTATCCGGGTGGTTCTGCCACAGTGATGACCACGTTGGGGCCCGACATCTTGAGCTTGAGGTAGGTGTAGTTGGGGATGGCCATGAACTTGGCGTAGCATGGCCTCCTCAGCACTGCGTGGTAGGTTCCTCGGAACCCGACCACCTCGAACGTGAGGGTTTCCCTTCGGAAGTTGGAGGGAGTCCCGAAGCAGACGGGTAGATCGAGTTGTCCGAGGGGCTGGACGCGTTTCCTGGGGATGATCTCGTGGAAAGGCGCCGTGCCCGCCCGGACCGAGGACAGATCGATCCGCAGGAGCTCGAGGGTCTCAGCGTAGATAATGTTGAGGCTGCTGCCTCCGTCCATGAGGACCTTGGTGAGCCTAACATTGTTGATGACGGGGTCGACAACGAGCGGGTTCTTCCCCGGGCTCGGCACGTGGTCGGGGTGGTCGCCCTGGTCGAAGGTGATGGGCTTGTCGGACCAGTCTAGGTAGACTGGCGCCGCCACCTTTACCGAGCAGACCTCTCGACGCTCTTGCTTGCGGTGTCGAGCCGAGGCGTTCGCCACTTGCCCACCGTAGATCATGAAGCAATCGTGGACCTCGGGGAACTCCCCTGCCTTGTGATCCTCCTTCTTATCGTTGTCGTGGGCCCTGCCACCTTCCGCAGGTGGCCCGGCCTTGTGAAAGTGTCACTGAAGCAGGACGCACTCCTCAAGGGTGTGCTTGACGGGCCCCTGATGATAGGGGCACGACTCCTTGAGCATCTTGTCGAAGAGATTGGCGCCTCCGGGAGGTTTTCGAGGGTTCTTGTACTCAGCGGCGGCGACAAGGTCCGCGTCGGCGGCATCACGTTTCGCTTGCGACTTCTTCTTGCCCTTCTTCTTGGTGCCGCACTGAGTGGATGCCTCGGGGACATCTTCCGGCTGGCGGCCCTGGGGCTGCTTGTCCTTCCGGAAGATGGCCTCAACCGCCTCCTGGCTAGAGGCGAACTTGGTGGCGATGTCCATCAGCTCGCTCGCCCTGGTGGGGGTCTTGCGACCCAGCTTGCTTACCAGGTCGCGACAGGTGGTGCTGGCGAGGAACGCGCCGATGACATCCGAGTCGGTGACGTTGGGCAGCTCGGTGCGCTGCTTCGAGAATCGCCGGATGTAGTCCCGGAGAGACTCTTCCGGCTGCTGGCGGCAGCTTCGGAGATCCCAGGAGTTCCCAGGGTGCACGTACGTGCCCTGGAAGTTGCCGGCGAAGGCTTGGACCAGGTCGTCCCAGTTGGAGATCTGCCCCAGAGGCAAATGCTCCAGCCAGGCTCGAGCGGTGTCGGAGAGGAACAGGGGGAGGTTGCGGATGATGAGGTTGTCATTGTCCGTTCCACCTAGGTGGCAGGCCAGCCGGTAGTCCGCGAGCCACAGTTCCGGCCTCGTCTCCCCCGAGTACTTTGTGATAGTAGTCGGGGTTCGGAACCGGGTCGGGAACGGCGCCCGTCGTATGGCCCGGCTGAAAGCCTGCGGACCGGGTGGTTCGGGCGAGGGACCCCGATCCTCCCCGCTGTCGTAGCGTCCCCCACGCCTGGGGTGGTAGCCTCGGCGCACCTTCTCGTCGAGGTGGGCTCGACGGTTGCGGTGATGGTGCTCGTTGCCTAGGCGACCCGGGGCCGCAGGCGCTGTGTTGCGCGTGCGCCCGGTGTGGACCGAGGCTTCCCGCATGAATCGGGAAGTCGTGGCGCGATGCTCCGAGGGGTACCCCTGTCTTCGGGAGGCAGAGCTTTCGGCCCATCGGACCGCGGCATCCTCCAGGAGATTCTTGAGCTCTCCCTGGATACGCCACCCCTCGGTGGTTGATGGCTCCAGCATCGCGCGGAGAAGTATTGCCGCTGCAGCCAGGTTCTGACCGACACCACTGGAAGCCGGTGGCGGCCTTGCCCTGACATCGTCGGCGATGCGGTGCTGGATGCCCTGGGGTAGATGACGCGCTTCTCCGGCCGGAGGTTGGCCTGCCCATTCCTGCCCGATGTCCCGGTGGAACGGCTCAAGTGTTCCTGCTCCCTCGTCGAGCCTGGCCTGCATCTCGCGGATTTGCTCGAGCTCTGAGTCCTGACCCCCCGCAGGGACTGGGACCACGGCTAGCTCCCGAAGGATGTCAACGCGAGGCGCAGGCCTAGGGGGATCACCGTTTTCCGGTATGCCAAGATGGCTGCCTTCGCCGGGACCCCCTAGATCGACGTGGAAACATTCACGACTTGGGCCGCAGTCCTCGTCGCCGAAGCTGCGGCTACCGTCGGAACAATCGGAAAGGTAGTAGTCACATGCGGTCATGAAGTCCCGCATGGCACTGGGGTTACCAAGTCCAGAGAAATCCCAACAAAAGTCGGGCTCGTCATCTTCCTCGGAACCCGAGGGCCCGTAGGTCGAGACGGCTGTCAGCCAGTCCCAGGTTGACCGCATGCCGTACCCCGGAGGGTTTGGACACGCCTCTATGAAGGTGTCCACCGAAACGAAGTCGCTTGGTGGGTCAAGGCTGAATCCAAAAGGCACGAGATGGGAATCGGTCGGTACCTCTTGGTCGACGGGCGGTGACGAAGTCGCGTCAGGGGCAGACTGCACCGTCGTCTCAGGTACGAGGGTGACGCCCAGCAAGTCCTTTGCGAGCGTGCTGGCGTCGTCCGTCCGCTTGGAGTTGGCGTGTTGCGGGGAAACGACACTCGTCTTCGGACGCGAGGTCGATGCTCGACGTGTCCCCCGTTGGGGCGCCGGCGTTGTCGACTCGCTCGACAGTCGACGAGGTGCCACCTCCTGCTTGGCCTTGGTTGCCCCGCCTCCTCCTCCATCGACGGGGGAGGCGACGGGACAAACCTGAACGTTGTTCTTCCGCCACGTGGGGAAGCCGTCGTCGATTCCGCCGCCGGCGGACGGGTTGTCGGCTGCCATTGTCGTTGTCGCGCGGCGGGGGAAGGAGTATCATGTCGTAGCCACCGTCGAGGGACATGAACTCAAGACTCCCGAAACGGAGCACCGTCCCGGGCTGGAAAGGTTGCTGGAGACTACCCATATGGAGCTTGACGGGAAGCTGTTCGTCAACACGCAGCAGGCCCCTACCTGGCGCGCCAACTGTCGGCGTTTCGACCCCGGGGGGTCCCTGGACCGACGAGTAAATTGTCGCCGCGTGCCCCAGCCTAGATGGGTCGGCGCGAGACGGAGCGCGAAGGGGGGAAACCAGAGGGAGACAGGCGTAAAGGGGAAACCCACGGCCTTCGTGTTGTCCCGCGCCCAGGTCGGGTGCGCTTGCAGTAGGGGGTTACAAGCATCCGCGTGGGAGCGAGCGAGAGGCCTGCACACGCCGTCCCATCCTCCCCGCGCGGCCAACCTCCTCGTATGAGTGCCCTGGGCCTTCCTTTTATAGGTGTAAGGAGAGGGCCCAGGTGTACAATAGGAGATGTAGCAGGGTGCTAACGTGTCTAGCAGAGAGGAGCTACTGCCCTAAGTACATGCCGTCGTGGCAGCCGGAGAGGTTTTGGCACTCTGTTCATGTGATGTCGTGGCCATTGGAGGAGCGCTGGAGCCTTGCGAAAGGACAACTGTCGGGGCTGTCGAGTCCTTGCTGACGTCTCCTTGCTTTCGTAAGGGGGCTGAGAGCCGCCGTCGTCATGGAGCATGCGGGGCGCCATCATTATTTGTTTACCGGGGCGAGCCATATGGGACGTCGGTCTTGTTCCCCGTAGTCTGAGCTAGCTAGGGGTAGGGTAATGATGCCCCCCCCCCTGTGACGTGGTCGGTCCGAGCCCTGGGTCGGGCGAGGCGGAAGCTCCTCCGAGGTCGAGGTCGAGTCTGTCTTCCGTGGTCGAGGTCGAGTCCGAGCCCTGGGGTCAGGCGAGGCGGAGTTCGTCGTCTTCCGGGGTCGATGCCGAGTCCGAGCCCTGGGGTCGGGCGAGGCGGAGTTCGTCGTCTTCCGGGGCCGAGGCCGAGTCCGAGCCCTGGGGTCGGGCGAGGCGGAGTTCGTCGTCTTCCGGGGCCGAGGCCGAGTCCGAGCCCTGGGGTCGGGCGAGGCGGAGCTTCCTATGGCGTCTGAGGCCGGACTTGACTGCTGTCAGCCTCACTCTGTCGAGTGGCACAGCAGTCGGAGCGGCGCAGGCGGCGCTGTCCTCTCGTCAGGCCGGTCAGTGGAGCGGCGAAGTGACTGCGGTCACTTCGGCTCTGTCGACTGGAGGGCGCGCGTCAGGATAAGGTGTCAGGCCATCCTCGCATTAAATGCTTCTACGGCACGGTCGGTCGGTGTGGCGATCTGGCCAAGGTTGCTTCTTGGCGAAGACTGGGCCTCGGGCGAGCCGAAGGTGTGTCCGTTGCTTGAGAGGGCCCTCGGGCGAGACGTGAATCCTCCGGGGTTGGCTGCCCTTGCCCGAGGCTGGGCTCGGGCGAGGCGAGATCGTGTCCCTTGAGTGGACCGAGCCTTGACTTAATCGCACCCATCAGGCCTTTGCAGCTTTGTGTAGATGGGGGTTACCAGCTGAGATTAGGAGTCTTGGGGGTACCCCTAATTATGGTCCCCGACAGTATTGTCATCATAGCATGATTAACCACTTAGCAAGGTCAAAAGGTGTCATCTCAATCCCAGGGGGATGAGATGGCTCTCGCGCTCGCGTCCTGTCCTCTCGGGTTCGCGTCCCGTCCCCTCCCCTCCCGTCCGCTCACCTCCTCCCCGTCCGGCGCCTCCTCCCACGCCACCAACCGCCCGCCGGTGGTCACTCTGACTCCGGCGACCACCTCACCACCGCGTATTCTCTCTCGGAAGGCGCTGACTTCCACCTCCTCCTTGTCCCCGGTGGCGTGGCCGGCCCTGACGGCGGGTCGGTCCAAGTTCCATCGTTGGCAGGAAGTGTCTCCTGCGTCAAATGAAGGTCCCTACCTCCCCTTCCCGGCGTCTGCTTCTCCGACGGTTGTGGCGATACCTGGTTCGATGGACGGGCGCATGTCCTTCAGGGACGTGATGCTTACGGCCTCCCAGGCGCCGCCCCCCGTGGTGCTTCTCAAGGACCCCACTCCACCGGTGAAGGTCGTTCGTGTGGCCGCGGCGCACCACATTCACTCGCCGAAGCACGTTGTTCCCGATGTTGATGGTGGCTAGCGAGTGGTCCAGGGCAGAGGCGCTCGTCGTCGCGCCGCCTTGCCGAAGAGGCGACGGCCGGTCCCGGCAGAGTTGCATGGCAGGTGCTTCAACTGCCTGTCGTCGTCGCACCGGGTGGCGGACTGCTGCAGGGCCATGAGATGTTTCAAGTGTTGGCGGCCGGGGCACTTGGCGGCGGCGTGTCCAGGGGTGGTTGCGCTCGTGGATTGTCCCATTCGATCTTCTATGTGGGATCGCCTGTCTCTGCCATGCGAGGCTGCGAAGGACCGGGCGGCCGGCGTCATCAGGCGTACTTCGGTTTGGCGGCGGATCACCCCGGCGAGCTCTTCGGACGGCGATATTGGGGCGGCTGTCTCTGCTCCTGTGCATGGGGCTGCTCCTAACAATGAGGATGGTGCTCCTGTCGTCGAGGGCTCGCAGTCCAGGATGGGGCGCAAGCGGCGGAGGGGTCCGCGTCGTAGGCCTGAGGCTTCCAGGGGGCCTCCTCCTCCCCTTTCCCCGCCGGCCTTCGTTTCTGGCGTCTTGGAGAGCCAAAGGGCTGGGCGGACTGCAGCTGTAAGAGATGTTCCCGCTCTGAGACCTATATGCGTCATGGAGTTCTCGACGGGGTTTGCTCGGGAGGAAATTGATCTCCGACGTGCCCTCTTCGTCTCCATCACTGGTAACCGTCCTAGGGTCTCTCCTGACATGGTTTTGGACGAAGTTGCACGGTCATACGATGTTGATCGTGGCCTGTTGAGAATTCATCGATCCAACCCTAAGGATTTCATTCTTCTTCTCCCTAACGAGGAGTTAGCTGTGAGGGTTTTCAATGGTGGCAGACATTTCCTTGCTCCTGGCTTCAGTCTGAAATTCAAGCGTTGGTCACGCTTCATCCATGCGACGGGTGGCTCTCTTCCGTTGTTAGCAAATGTTGAGCTGAGAGGATTCCGGCGCATGCTTGGGATCGCTCAACTGTGGAGCGGTTGCTGTGTAATCTTGGGTTGATCAAGTCAGTGCATCAGTGCTCTTTGGACAGAAGTGATCTCGGTGTCTTTCGTGTCCTGGCATGGTGGGCCGATGGGTCGGAGCTCCGCCGTGAAGTTGATCTCTTTATCAAGGAACCCGTGCATGGCTTGGATGAGTCGTCGGAGAAGTTGTGTCTTGTCTACCCCATTTTGATCGAGGCCACTCCTGTTGCTCTTGGTGAGCGTGAGCCGGTGGGACCGCCATCCCCGCCGCCCCCTCCTGCCAAGGGGGGCGACGACCCTAGGGGATTTTCGCCGCGATGCTTGGCTGGCTCCGGTGGAAGTTCCGACGACGGGCGGTCGTCGAGGGGGTCTGCGAGGGGACCCGTGCACTCGCGGCTTGGCCCACCGGTGCATACCACGTGCCACGTGACACCTGCTGTGACGTCGGTGTTGCAAGTCGTGCATGTGCCAGAAGAGGAGCAGCCTTCACCGGGAGATGTGGTACATGTTGCTCCTGGCGCTGCTACTGAGGCCCCTATGGTGGTTGATGGCGTCCCCAGTGGCGTCCCTGATGGCGCCGTTGTCCCTGCTGGCCCTATGGGTGATGATGGGATTGAAGTGGCGGCCGTCTTGGGGGCACGGTCCCGCCTCAGAGATCCGCTTTTGTCCTACTCTCGGAGGAGGAGCCGGGTGATGGCTGTGGCCACCCCACCGCGGGCCCCTGCCGAACAGTTCATCAACCGCATCACGTCGAAGGTGGGATCGCTCCTTCCTGTGCCAAAAATTTCAAGAAGAAGATCCAAGACCGCACAGGCAAGCCATGCCCCTCGCCAGAGTCGCAGGGTTGCTGGCCTACCTGTTGAGCCTAGGAAACTTGATGCAGGAAGTCACTGTTGCGTGCGCTTGGTTTTGACGCTGTGGAGGTCAAAATCACCATGAAAGATCAAGATCGGTATGCCAGTCTCTTCCCCCAACAGCTCTCGGTCGTCCAAATCACTGCTCTGGCTGCATTGTTTGGTTGGCCCGCGCCTGAGACATCAGTGGAGGCTGGTGGGAAGATGGTTTGTGTTATGTGACTGCGCTGCGGCTCCTGTCGGTCGTCTCTTACTTGTTGCAATGGATCCAAATCATCTGATTTTCTGGAATGTGCGCGGTCTGAATTCCGCGGCTCGGCAAGATGGTGTTCGGCTAATGATGAACTCTGTCAGTGTTGATGTGATTTGTGTCCAAGAAACAAAAATGAGGAGTGTTCCCGGGGTTTCATTCTCAAACTGCTAGGGGCCTACTTTGATAATAACTACATTTATGTGCCTTCAGTTGGTGCTAGTGGTGGGATAATTATTGCTTGGAGATCTAAACTTGGTGTGGTTGGTGCTAGTCGTGTTGATGCGCACTGTGCTTCGGTCCAGTTTTGCCCATCTGATGGTGAGCCCTGGTGGCTGACTTGTGTCTATGGGCCTCAAGGGAATGACAATAAGGTGGCCTTCTTGCAGGAACTTCGTGATGTCCGTGCTCAGTGTGCTGGTCCCTGGGTGGTGGGGGGTGATTTCAACCTCATTTACAAAGAGGATGACAAGAGTAATTCAAACATAAACCGTGCTATGATGGGCAGGTTCAGGCGCTTTATTGATGATTTGACTCTTAAAGAAGTTCCTCTCCGCGACAGGAAGTACACTTGGGTCAGTTCATCAACCAGTTCTTCTCCGGTTCCTGTCAAGCTGGATAGGGTGTTTTGCTCTATGGACTGGGAGCATCAATTCCCTGGTTGCTTATTGCAAAGTGCAGCCTCCGATGATTCAGACCATTGTCCTCTTGTTTTAGGTCTGAAAGATGTGTTCCATGGCAAAAAACGATTCCATTTTGAGTCTTTCTGGCCCAAGTTTTATGGTTTTCAGGAGACTGTTTCTTCAACTTGGGATTTGGTGGAAGCGACTGCTTGCCCCCTGGAGTCCCTAGCTCTTAAATTGAAAGCCACTGCTAGAGGCCTGCAAAGTTGGAGTGACCGCAAAGTGGGAAATTTTAGTAAGCAGCGTGCGTTGGAAAGAGAGATTATCTACCAGTTCGAGCTTGCGAGGGAGTTCAGACAGCTTTCTGAGTTGGAGATTTGGCTGTTAAACAGACTCAAGAAGCATTCTTTGGCATTGGCGTCGCTCATTCATACAGTTGCTAGACTCCGCTCTAGGGTATCTTGGTTGAGACATGGTGATGCCAACACCAAGTTTTTCCATGCATGTGCTCGTTATAGGAAGAAGAAGAACTTCATCGCCAAGTTGTCTAATGGTGAAGGGCTGGTTACTAGTCATGATGATAAAGCGGAGGTGCTGCTCAATTATTTTACGGAGCTAATTGGTAGCAGCAGCGACAGGGAGTCTTCTATTGATCTTGAGGCCCTTGGGATCCAACACCATCTTCTGGATCACCTTGTCAGCTCATGTTCGGAAGAAGAAGTTTGGGATACCATCAAGCTGATGCCCTCTGACAAAGCGCCGGGGCCCGATGGCTTCACGGGAAGATTTTATAAGGTGTGTTGGCCAATCATTAAGAAGGACATCATGGTGGCTGTTGCAGCAGTTTGGAGGAAGGACTTTCGGAATTTTCGGGCTCTTAATTCAGCCTTCGTTATCCTCCTTCCCAAGGTTGAGAACCCGTCTAATGCCAAGGAGTTTAGGCCTATAAGCCTCATTCATAGTTTTGCCAAACTAATTACGAAGATCCTTGCAAACCGGTTGGGAGGTCAACTTGATAGTATGGTGTCCAAGAACCAAAGTGCTTTCATCAAGGGAAGATTTATTCAAGACAACTTCATGTTGGTCCAACAAACAACCCGCTTCCTTCATTCTCAGAATCAGCCAACAATTATGCTGAAACTGGACATATCAAAGGCGTTTGATTCAGTATCATGGCCCTTCTTGTTGGAAGTCTTGCGGAGTCTGGGGTTTGGTGCTGGATGGTGTGACATTGTGAGTGGGCTGCTTGCCACATCCTCCTCTCAGATTCTCCTTAATGGTATTCCAGGGGACTTCATTCCGCACAGAAGAGGGCTGCGGCAGGGAGACCCCCTCTCCCCTATGTTATTTATTTTGGTGATGGACGTTCTAAACCTCATGGTGGGGCGAGCTGTTGAAGCTGGGCTGTTGCAGCCCCTATCAACTCGTTCCTTTCTGCATAGAGTCTCTCTTTACGCGGATGATGTTGCACTTTTCATCAAACCTACAGCGGATGACCTTGTTCTGGTGGGAGATATACTCAGGCTGTTTGGTGAAGCTTCCGGTCTCCAAACAAATATTCAGAAAAGTAGTATTATCCCTATCAGGTGCTCACAGTCGGAGGTAGCCACTGTTCAGGATCATCTGCCTTGCAAGCTGGAGGAATTCCCTTTTAAATATTTGGGGCTGCCGCTGTCCTTAAAAAGGCTCAATAAAGCGCAATTACAACCCTTCATTGACCGCTTGGCGAACTCTCTCCCGGGTTGGAAGGCTGATCTTATGACTAAGGCAGGAAGAGCGGTCCAGGTTCAATTTGTGTTGACAGCTACTGTTGTCTATCATGCTATGGCTCTAGATCTCCCTCCTTGGGCCCTCAAGGCCATGGATAAAATCAGGAGAAATTTTCTTTGGCGTGGCAGAAGCGAAACTAATGGAGGTCATTGTCTGATTGCTTGGCCTAAAGTCACTAGACCTAAGGAGCTGGGCGGCCTCGACATCTCTAATTTATAGTATTTGAATTGGGCTCTTCGTGTTAGATGGCTTTGGCTTCAAAAGACTAGTCCGGACAAGGCTTGGGTTCTTTTCAACTCCAGTTTTCAGATCAGGTGAAGTCTCTCTTCGATCTTGCCTTAGTCTCTGAAGTTGGAGATGGCAGCAACACCTTGTTTTGGTGTGACAGATGGCTGGTTGGGCAGCGCCTGGTTGATCTGGCCCCCCACCTATGTGCTATGGTTCCTAAGAGAGTAGCTAACAAGAGAACGGTCGTTGAGGGTTTAACTGATATGGCTTGGGTTCACGATCTTCGTGGTACGGTCACTGCTGTGGTCATCGCTGAGTTCATTAACTTAGCGGAAGCTGTTTCAGAGGTGTTGTTGTTGCCTGATACCCCTGATAAGCATATCTGGAGATTCTCAAGCTCGGGCCAATATTCAGCAAAGTCTGCTTATGAGATGATCTTCATGGGCTCAATCACTTTCGAGCATTGCGATCTTATTTGGAAAAGTTGGGCGCCTCCAAAGTGTCGATTCTTCTTATGGCTGGTTGCCCACAACCATTGCTGGACGGCCGACCGGTTGGCTAGGCGCAACCTCGACCATCCTGACACTTGTGTCCTTTGTGACCAGGAGGAGGAGACGATCAACCATCTGCTGCTGTCTTGCGTTTTCGCTCGACAATTCTGGTTTATCCTTCTCCAAAGGATTGGGCTTGCTGGTGTGGCACCGCAACCGGGTGAAGAGGACTTCATGGCATGGTGGAAAGGCATCTCCACTCCCTTAGGGGGATCTTCTCAGGCTAGCCTTAATTCTATAGTGATCTTGGGGGCGTGGTGTCTTTGGAAGCATCGGAATGATTGTGTTTTCAATGGGATGAGTCCAAATCTTTCTGCTGCCTTAGCCATGGTTGGGCATGATATTATGCTTTGGAAGCTGGCTGGTGCCGATGGTCTGTCGCTGCCAGATGTTGCTACCTAAGTGATATTGTGCTTCATGTGTGATTGTGTGTTTGGGGCTGTTATGTTTGTCTATGTTTCTCTCCTCTTGTTATCCCCTGTAATTCTTGTGTGGCCTCTTGGCTATAACTTTTGTGTTTTTGCTTCTTCTATTAATATAAAAAATACGCAATTCTCTTGCGTATTCGAGAAAAAAGGTCAAAAGGTGTTAACACAACAGCGCTGTCCAGATTTGGACAGATTCCGACTTATGACTTTAAAAATTCATAACTAAAGATTCAGGCATCCAAACAAGGTGATCCTAGACTTTCTGGAAAGGTAATAAAATTGTCTACATATCATTTATAAACATCTTAAGGTGATTCAATATTTAACTAAGGATAAAATACACTAGAAGGCTTTGCTGTCCAGAATTGGACAGATTCAGTCTTCAGACTTTAAACATCCATAACTTAATCTTCAGATCACCAAAAATAGTGATCCAAGACTTTTTGGAAAGCTTAGAAAAATCACTACATAACTTTTATAATCACCAAGAAGTGATTCCAGTTTTAATCAAATCAAACATTACAGTTTTCGAAATCTGTTCTGACAGAGGACAGAACACAGCAACCAGTTCGTAAATTTCATAACTCTTAAACCGTCAGACCTTTAGTTATGAAATTTTAACACAAGCAAGATCAGAAAAGCATCTACAACTTTCTTATAAGTACCATGAACAGATTGCAACATTAAACTGAGCAAACAATACAGTTTCTGAAATCTGTACAGAATTTGGACAGATTCAGTTACTGAATTTGTAAAAAGCATAACTCCTAAACTGTCAGACCTATGGCTGTCAAATTTTAGTACAAGCAAGATAATCATGTTATCTACAACTTTTCTATAGCACATATCTAGAGAAAACACAATTTAGTTCATCAAACATACAGCACACCGAAAACAGTACGTGCAGCCCAAAACAGCAATCAATACATTTCAGTTTCTATACAATTCAAGAATTACCGCGTTCTAGAGACTTAAATTATTGTAACACTTTGACATTTGTTAGAGTTAAAATAACCAAGTGAGAACTAACAAGTGGACTTACTAATTTTTATCCATGTCATTATGAGCACTAGAAGTACTATATTTAATTAACAACGCATTCCCCCCGATAATCGATATCGAAGTGTTGTTCACACAATAATTTGTATTTTAACTTAGACCTCACATGAGCACTAATACTTTTCATTCGCGACCATAACCATACGTATTTAGACTACAACAAGCAAATCATCGTGACCACGAGCTTAACTAAAGTCATCTAACAAGTTGGTTAACCAGTATAAAACTTGGCAAGTATTTTAGACTTCGCAACTCAAAAACATAGGTGGGAGCAGGTTAATTAGTTTTTCTTAACCATTTCTCCACTCGAATTAGTTAACACGTAAGTCACTTAAAACACCATATTTTAGGAGGTCTAACATAGAGACATTAAAACATGGCATAAAACTCCCTAAGACTTACACTGGCTACTGAAGACCTAAAGCACTTATGTGCATATGTTATCGGACTGTTCTTCAATTTTAGCAAGGATTGACTCATGAACGCTACTTGCCCCCAATAATTATTGGGCTGCGATAACACTCGATAATACCTCTAATCGATCATCAAGACATTTATTTATCCAAAGGGGCATGGAATGTGATGATTGACAAAGCGAAGCATCACATTGCCATACCACAAAAATCATGACAACACCGAGATACTACCCACGAATTGTTTGAAAATTAAACTTACTTCTCGCCTGCCACTACATCACTCCTTAATCACATAACCATCACGAGCATCCTTCACACGATTATATAATAGCGACCTAAACGTCGTGTTACCCAATACATACATCTTTCCTCGTCGCGAGTATAACCACATTACGGTATATACCCGCACACCTTAATCAATTATCTTACGCCACCACTACTACAATACACCACAACACACACGTAATACATGTCCCCACTGCCTTCTCATGCCCAATTTTAGCACAATTATTTATGACAACTTTTATCGACTAGACAAGTGAAACACTAACCGATCATTCGCACATCTCGCCTTTAAAACACGAATCACATGTCACATAATTTATATTTTCAACCCACGCTATCCTACGCCACAATGAATACATAAGATATATTTAACATAGACTAACCCCTTAGCCGGCTACGGAAGTCATCGAGCATGCTTTAGGCTTTATTAAATTTTTGCCGCGCAAACACAATATTCACGACGAAGCATTTTAACAATCAAATAATACATCCGCGACAAATCCCTACGACGTAAAAAATAACTATCACAGCCACATATGTATCCGATCTAACACAAAATAACACATCGGCTCACCATATCAAACTTTGGTCGGGGTTGCTGCACATGTGGCGCGAAGGCGAACGCGTCGTCGCGCATGGGAGACCGAAGCGAAGCCGGAGGGCGTGACTCGCTGCTGCGATTCGTCGAGCACCCACGTGCGAGGCGAAGGAGCATGCTGCTGCGGCGTGCAGCTTGCTGCGCAGGTCGGCGGTGGAGCTCGCTGCTGGAATTTTATGGGTGCCCTGGACAGTGAGCTGGGCGGCATTGGCCTCTCGCCATGGGTGGAGCTCAGATGGGGGCAATGCTGCCATGGGAGAGGAGCTTGGGTGTCCTCCATGGCTGTTCAGATCTCAGGCGCAGCAGGGGTTTATTTCAGGCGCTGAAACATGGAGGAGCAGAGGAAGGAAAGGGGGAGATTGCAGGGGCGCCATGGAGAAGCTTCTGCGCGGCGTCCATTGAAGGGGAGGTGGAGCTCGTAGGGAGGGGCGCCGTGCAGGAGAGGGGCGCAGGGAACTCAGACTGGAGCTGGATGTCAAGTTCCCTGCCATGGGGGCGCTGCTTGGGCGCCATGGCTGCTGGCCGAGCAGAGGCGTCGGGGCCTGGGCGTCTGCTGCTTGCTGCGTTTGCAAAAGAAGGTGTCATGGGGAGCTTCTGTAGGGGAGTTTGGCTAGGGGCAAGCAGGGAGGAAGATGAACAGGTGTTGGCTGCTGCTGCGCGAGGAAGAAGGAGCAGGGGCGCCGCGTTTGGAACCCGCGCCAAGGGGAGAAAGGCTGGAAAATCTGGGCGCCATGGGTGGAGGAAGCTCCCTGCGCGCTGCTGCCGTGAACAGGGAGGAAGAAACGTGATGGCTGAAAGAAGAGAGGGTGGCGGCTAGTGGGGTAGATGCAAATTTTCTAATTTGCAAGGGGAGGCACTTCTATTTATAGAGGAGTCCTAGGTTAGGGTTTCAAATGGGCCAAATGGGCTAGGCTGGGCTTGGCCCAAAACACGAAATCGAGCTGCGCTAAATATTTTCCGGAATAAAAATGCTCCTGCGGAATTCGTCTTTATGGAGAACAGAGCGAAATAGATTTCGGAAGGTCGAGCGATTAACTCGGCCGAGAGTTTGATCTGACTTCGCTCGGCAATAATTCCCTACGCGTGATTGGAAAATAAATCGTCCTGAGATTTGATCGGCTTTGGATTTTAGTCGGAGAAGGCGAATCGTGATATTTTAAGATCGCTGTCGATACGAGGTTTTAAGTTTGGTTTGGACATGAGATATTTGGCCGAGTCAGATAAAATTGATTAGAGGACGACGTACTGAGCATTCCGTTTGAGAGTACGGACTCAGATTAAAATAGTCAGACATAGATCAACGTTCGAGGAATTAAACTCGGTCTCAGACCAAATAACAGCCGTCGAGAGTTTGATTAAATGAGCTTCAGATGAGATTTTATAATTCGAGAATGATTTCCGAGTTTGCATTCGTTCCGAGAATTAAAAGTTTTAACACGCTCTAAAATTGGTTGTTTCTCGCGATCGAATAACTCCGAATTCGGTGAATTGTGAATGGATAGTCTGGATAATCAGAGACATACGCGAGCGAAAAATAGAAATTTTCACTGAGCATCCAAGATTAGGATAATTCTCCCGACGTAACATGAAATAGACAACTGGGGTGTCACAAAGGACGCGCTGGAAGCGCGCGACCGCCGTCTCCATGGCATCTTGTATGACCTCCCAGGCGACGTCTTCAATATCGGCAACCGGACCAACGGTCACCATTGGAGGCGAGCCGAGGCCATTAAAGCCAAAGAGATGGAAGCGTGAAAGATGGAGCCGCAGCTCAGCTCGCTTCCCCCCTCATGGAGTTGGAGCTAGCCCAGTTCATGGTCGTGTACCATGGAACGCTGGTGAAGCTCACGCGAAAGATGGAGCCGCAGCTCAGCTCGCTTTCCACCCCCGAAAGGTCGCTGCACAACACCCTTTCGTCCGAATGCTGGCGGAAGAAGCGTCGCCCCCACGAACATCTCGCAGAGGTAGGCAAAGATGGCCGCCTGGAGGATGAAGCGGGGCGTGAAGTGTTGAGGTTGGAGGCCGAGCTCCTCCAGCAGTAGCACAAAGAAAGACGAGGTCGGTAGCGCCAACCCGCAGGGGAGGTTGGAGACGAAGAGCACAAACTCCCCGATGGCGAGATCGCCGTGGGGAGAGACACCGACACGGATCCTCCCGGCGAACGCCGGCACACCCCATCCGAGCAGGTTGCGCACCAAGTTGAGTGCCACCTCGGACTGAAAGCACTCAGGAGGGCCTAACAAGGCCATGGTGGCTACGACGGCAGAAGAGCGCGGATAACTCGAAAGCGAAAGGGCGTAACAAGTGAAAAGAGTGACTGCCGCACTCGGGGGAATCCCTTTTTAAGAGGACTCTCCCGTTCATGCCCCAAGACGCCGCAGAAAATCTCGCCCGACGCGCACCAAGGCGACCCAGCCTCTAACACGGGGGCCTGGGCCCACGAGTCATACTCCTTAGGCGTCAGTCTCCGTGTGCGAAGAAGGTGATCCGCCATGCGAGGAGCGAAGCGCCGCGCCTCTTCATCTCCGCCGAAAGCAGCAGACCAGTCTCTGGCTCGGGGGCCCGGGCCCACGAGTCATACTCCTTGGGTGTCGGTCTCCGTGTGCAAAGAAGGCAAACCGCCACGCGAGGAGCAAACCGCCGCGCGTCTTCATCTCCGTCTACGGTAGTGCGCCTCTTCACCCCCGCCGAAGCCAACAGCCCAGTCTCTGACGTGGGGGCCCGGGCCCATGAGTCATCTTCCTTGGGTGCCGGTTCCTCGGTGTAGAGAAGTCGAACCGCCGCTCGCGCCAGTACCGCACCTCCTCGGGGCCGCCGCAGAGGACAGAAAAGGTGAATTTTTAAAACCCAGGCAAAGGTATCAAGGCACCCCGCACGTGGCCCGGTGAAACCATCGAGTGCGGAGGCCACGGATCAATCAGCCGCGGGGACAGACGTGACAGTTGGCGTGACAGAGGGCGGGCTGGCAGTGATTACGTCAGCAAGCGCACAGAGGCTGCGCACCAATCGCCAATCAAGCTTTGGCCCCACCTGCAGGCTCGTGTCCTCCCCTGAGGTGGGCCCGGGGGCCACTGCCGGTACCCTGAAACAGGGGTACCCCTTACTACAGTGTGAAAGCGTGGTGCCCATGCAGCTACCTCTAGTCGCGTGGTAAACAGCGCCCGACCCCACCACGGGGACGGCTCCCGGATCGCCACGTGGCCAGAAAAGACGATATACTCCAGGATACCAACGGTGGGTCCGGACCCCATGGGAAGGTGCCGGACCCCTGTACGTACGGACCGGACCTCCGGGTGAGGTCCAGGACCTCCACGAGCGTGCTCGGACCCCGGACGGGCCCCGGACCCCCCTGTGCAGGGTCCGGGCCACTCACAGCAGGGTCCTGGGATTCTGGGACAAGACAATACGCAGGCCTTGACCAAGGTCAGGCGGGGGTCCAGAGCCGACACGTGTCCGGACCATACCGTGTTCGCTTCCGCTCCCCACTCAAGCGGAGACCCGATGCTACCACGTGGCCGACTGCTCGTGACGTAAGCCAATGGTGGAGCTTGACGTAAGGCTTCTGGGCCACGTGTCCTCTGCATTTATTGTGGAAAAGACACGCCGCCTGACAGGCGATGTGCCGCCTCGGCATTTAATGTGCCCTGTCCACTCCACTGGCAGGGATGTGCCGCCTCGGCATTTAATGTGCCATGTCACTCTGCTGGCGGACGGCGACCAGACCATCCCGCAGGCGATGTGTCTGTCCATTCCCGTGGCAGGCGGCACGTCCATACTACCGCATGCGCCACGATCATCATCACTCGTACGTTGCCAGGGAAACTTTCGCTGCACGCCAATGCTACGCAGACCGCGGATATCAGGGTACAAGGAGATTGCACTGGCGACTAGCATTAGTTGCTCCAAGTATTACATCCGTTATGTTCCTGGGCCCGCATGTCGGGGCTCAACACCCTTGTACGTGCCCCCCTTGAGCTATAAAAGGGGAGGCACGCAACGTTACAAGGTAGACACACTTAGACACTCACAAGTTCATACAAGCTCTCAAGCTCAATACATCACACAGTGGAGTAGGGTGTTACGCTCCGGCGGACCGAACCACTCTAAACCCTTGTGTGTTCTTATGTTCTTCCCGACTCCATCTAACAGGCAAAACGCTTAGGCCCCTCCTCATCTTAGGATTTAGGGCGGGTGCATTCCGCCACCCGGCCGGAGAATTTCCTCTCTGACATAAGCTATCAGGCCGAATAGATCCTGTGGAGTACCTCAAGCGGCTTGTCAATCGTCATTATGTTCTTGTGTGGATGATGGACTCCAACTTGCTTCCCTGCTTGGCATGCGCTACAAACCCTGTCTTTCTCAAAATGAACATTGGTTAATCCTAAAATGTGTTCTCTCTTTAGAAGTTTGTGAAGATTCTTCATTCCAACATGGGCAAGTCGACGATGCTAGAGCCAATCCATATTAGTCTTAGCAATTAAGAAAGTGTCAAGTTCAGCTTTGTTATCATTAAAATCAACTAAATATAGATGTCCTTCTAACACTCCCTTAAATTATACTGAATCATCACTCCTTCTAAAGACAGTAACACCTACATCTGTAAATAGACAGTTGTAGCCCATTTTGCATAATGGAGAAACAAAAAGCAAATTGTAATCTAAAGAATCTACAAGAAAAACATTGGAAATGGAATGGTCAGGAATATAGCTATTTTACCCAAACCTTTGACCAAACCTTGATTTTCATCCCCGAATGTAATCGCTCGTTGGGGATCTTCATTTTTCTCATAGGAGGAGAACATTCTCTTCTCCCCTGTCATGTGGTTTGTGCACCCGCTATCGATTATCCAACTTGAACCACCGGATGCATAAACCTACAAAACAAGTTTAGGCCTTGTTCTTAGGTACCCAAACAGTCTTGGGTCCTTTGATGTTAGAAACAAGCACCTTGGGTACCCAAACACAAGTCTTAGGACTCTTGTGTTTGCCCCCAACATATTTAGCAACTACTTTGCCTGATTTTAGTCAAAACATATGATGCATCAAAAGTCTTAAATGAAACATTATTCTCATTTGATGCAGCAGGAGTTTTCTTTCTAGGCATTTTAACATGTGTGGTATGCCTAGAGCTAGAAGCCTCATTTTTGTACATAAATACATGGTGAGAAACAGTATGAGGTTTCCTAGCATGAATCTTCCTTATTTTGTGCTCAGGATAGTTAGCAGGATATAAAATGTAGCCTTCACTATCCTGATCCATGGGAGCCTTCCCTTAACAAAATTAGACAATCTTTTAGGGGCATTAAGCTTGACATTGCTCCCTTGCTGGAAACCAATGCCATCCTTAATGCCAGGACGTCTCCCATTATAAAGCATACTACAAGCAAATTTAAAATTTTCATTTTCGAGCTCATGCTCGTCAATTTTAGCACTTAATTGAGCTATGTGATCATTTTGTTTCTTAATCATGGCAAGGTGATCATCTATAGCTTCAACATTAATATCTCTACATCTAGTGCAAATAGAAACATGCTCAACAGTAGATGTAGATGGTTTGCAACGATTTAATTCCTCTATCTTAGCATTTAATCTAACATTCTCATCTCCAAGACAGGAAATAGAATCATTGCAAACATTCAATTCTTTAACCTTAGAAACTAAACTACCATTTTCATTTCTAAGACTAGAAATTGAATCATGATAAATGTTAAGCTCCTTAGTTAAGTTTTCACATTTTTCTACTTCCTGAGCATAAGCATTTTTCAATTTAACAAATTTTTTGTTTTCTTTAATGAGGAAGTCCTCTTGGCTATCCAAGAGTTCATCCTTATCATTAATGGCTTCAATTAATTCATTTAATTTTTTTCTCTTGGTTCATGCTAAGGTTGGCAAAAAGAGACATTAAATTATCTTCACTATCGCTAGAGCTACCCTCATCACTAGATGTTGTATATTTGGGGGTGGCTCTAGTGTGTACCTTCTTTTTCTTGTCGTCCTTAGCCATGAGACACTTGTGGCTGACGTTGGGGAAGAGGAGGCCCTTGTTGACGGCGATGTTGGCAGCGTCCTCGTCAGAGGAGGAGTCGGTGGAGGTCTCGTCGGAGTCTCATTCCCGGCATATGTGGGCATCGCCGCCCTTCCTCTTGTAGTATCTCTTCTTCTCCTTCTTCCCCTTCTTGTCGTCGTCCTTGTCACTTCCACTAGAAATTGGACATTTAGCAATAAAGTGACCGGACTTACCACACCGGTAGCACACCTTCTTGGAGTGGGACTTGTAGTCCTTCCCCCTCCTTTGCTTGAGGATTTGGCGGAAGCTCTTGATGATGAGTGCCATTTCCTCGTTGTCGAGCTCAGAGGCATCGATTGGAAGCCTATTTGACGTAGACTCCTTCTCTTCTTCCGTCGCTTTGAATGCGACGGGTTGCACCTCAGGTGTGGAGGTGGCGCCTTGCTCCAAGTTAACAATGTGTTTTGGAGTCTTTGATCATAAGTTCAAAGCTCACAAACTTGCCAATCACTTCCTCGGGAGACATTAGTTTGTATCTAGGATCCCCACGTATTAATTGTACTTGAGTAGGATTACGAAAAAACGAGGGATCTAAGAATAACCTTGACCATCTCATGGTCATCCCATTTGGTGTTCCCGAGGTTGCGCACTTGGTTGACCATCGTCTTGAGCCGGTTGTACATGGCTTGCGGCTCTTCCCCTTTGTTGAGGGTGAATCGACCGAGCTCCCCCTCGATCGTCTCGCGCTTGGTGATCTTGGTCACCTCATCCCCTTCGTGGGTGGTCTTGAGGATGTCCCAAATTTCTTTGGTGCTCTTTAACCCTTGCACCTTGTTATACTCCTCTCGACACAAGGAGGCGAGGAGTATAGACGTGGCTTGGGAGTTAAAGTGCCTAATTTGGGCGACCTCGTCCGAGTCATAGTCTTTGCCCCCACCTTAGGTACCTGCGCTCCATACTCAACAATATCCCAAATGCTTTCGTGGAGTGAGGTTAGATGGTGCCTCATTTTATCACTCCACATACAATAATCTTCACCATCAAAATATGGTGGTTTGCCTAGGGGAACGGAAAGTAATGGAGCGCGCTTTGAAATACGAGGATAGCGTAGGGGCATCTTACTATACTTCTTGCGCTCATGGCGCTTATAAGCGACGAACGAGTCAGAGCTTGATGTGGAGGGTGACGAAGAGTCGGTCCCATAGTAGACCGCCTTTTCATCTTCTTCTTCTTGTCACCTTTTCCGATGCGACTTGATGGAGGAAGAGGATTCCTCCTTGTGTTTGTTGCCGGACTCCCTTGAGAGAGTCCTCCCCGAGCTTGCGGACTTGTCGCCGGTTATGGTCTCCCTCTTGGCATGATCTCTAGACATCACTTCGACTTGGTTAGACTCTTAATGAAGCACTGGCTCTGATACCAATTGAAAGTCGCCTAGAGGAGGGGGTGAATAGGCGAAACCTGAAATTTATAACTTTAAATACACACTACAAGTCGGGGTTAGCGTTAGAGTTAAATTCAAGTCGGAAAGAGAGGGGCAAACAAATCAAACAAGAAACAAGGCGAGTGAACACGATGATTTGTTTTACCGAGGTTCGGTTCCAAAGAACCTAGTCCCCGTTGAGGAGGTCACAAAGACCGGGTCTATTCCAACCCTTTCCCTCTCTCAAACGGTCACTTAGACCGAGTGAGCCTTCTTCCTTAATCTCACGGGCCACTAAGATCCCGCAAGGACCACCACGCACTTGGTGTCTCTTGCCTTGCTTACAAAGCACTTGAGAATAAGAGTAAGAAAAGAAAAAGGCCAAGCCAAGCAACAAGAGCAACAAAAGAACACAAGAACACCCTCTCTCAAGTCCCTAGTGGAATTGAGTTGATTTTAGAGACTAAGAGAGGATTCAATCTATTTGATGTGTCTTGGAGTGGAGTCTTTTGCTCTTGTATTGAATGAGATGTTTGGAATGCTTGGATGGTTATGAATGAGGTGGTTGGGGGTATTTATAACCCTCAACCACTTCCATAGCCATTAGGGAGGCTGCTGGCGATGGGCGCATCGGACAGTCCGGTGCACCACCAGACAAGCATTGTTCCTTGTCCGGTCTGCCGCCACGTCACCCAACCGTTAGGGTTCGGAGCTGTGTCGACCGTTGGGGTTTTGTCCTCTTGCGGCACCGAACAGTCCAGTGCCCCTCTGACTTATTGCTCTGACTTCTGCGCTGCACTGTTGATCTGTAAGAGTCGACCGTTGCGCGGAGATAGTCATTGCTCCGTTGGCTCACCGGACAGTCCGATGTATTATAGTGGAGCGCACCTTCATTTTCCCAAGAGTGGCTGGTTGACACTTGTACAGTCCTGGTGCACCGGACACTATCCGGTGACACACCGGACAATCTGGTGCGCCATTCTTCAACACACTCAAGTCCTTTTGGTCCTTTAAAATTATGTCCCTAACTTGATTCTTTTATTGGTTTGTGTTGAACCTTATGCACCTGTAATACATGAATTCTAGAACAAACTAGTTAGTCCATATGTTTGTGTTGACTATCAACCACCAAAATTAATTATAGGAAATGGTTAACCCAATTTCCCTTTCAGTGTCAACCTAAAGACCAAGGTGGCCTTGGGATCTTAGATTTGAACACTAAGAACACTGCCCTACTTAGCAAATGGTTGTACAAATTACTCACCTCTGATGGAATGTGGCTACAAATACCCCGCAATAAATATATACGCTCAAAACCTTTGGCTCAGGTGCAGTGGAAAATTGGAGACTCACATTTTTTGTCATGTATAATGAAAGTAAAGCGAGATTTTCTATGCTTTGGAACCTTTATTGTAAATGACGGATCACAAGTACGCTTCTGGGAGGATAATTGGTTTGATGGAGCCCCATTGAATAACCACTTCCCATCCTTGTACAACATTGTGAGATCCCAATACATAATAATTGCAGAAGCTATGAATTCTCCCCCACCTAACTTATCTTGGCGGCAACAACTTTTTGGGGCCAATTTGGATGATTGGAATACTGAGAGCACCTAGAGGGGGAGTGAATAGGTGATCCTGGAAAAATCAACTCTAAACAAGACAAACTTGGTTTATAATAAATGTTAGTAGAATCAAAACCAAGTTGATATGAATAGAGGTAGAGAGAAGAAGAGAACTCTTCACTTTATTGTCTCTTAAAGATATGTATTAAACTTAGGAACAATAACGTAAGTGATTATGTAAGAACTCTATGGAAGGAAATACTCACAATAAAGAGATGCGCAAGTGACACCGTGATTTTATCCCGTGGTTCGACCAATGCCTACTCCACATTGTGGTGACCTCCTTCGGTCAAGGGTTGCACTCAACCCTCTCAAGTGATCTAAAGATCAAACTTGAGTACCATGGTTTTCTTCCTTATCTCAAGTTTTTCCTTTGTGAGGAATCTCCACAAGTTGGAGTCTCTCACCCTTACACAATTGATCTCAAGTAAACCACAAGAGTAAGGGAGGAAATAGAATCAAACACACGAGACAAACTCGCAGCAACTCACGCACACAAGTCAAGAGAGAAGAGCATAAAGACAGCACAATGGTGTTACAGCTCAAAACAAGTGCCCAAATCTCTATCTACTAAAGCAAAGGCGTGAACTCGATGTCTCGCTGTTGTAGGATGTTCAATGACTGCTTAGTTGTATGCTCCATGCGCCTAGGGGTCCCTTTTATAGCCCCAAGGGACCTAGGAGTTGTTGGAGCTCCATTTGGAAGGCCCTGGTTGCCTTCTGTATATGGGTGCACCAGACTATCCGGTGCACACCGGACAGTGAATAGTGCAACGATTACGAGATCCCTGATTGGTTGGTTTCCTGTTCTGGGGGGCACCGGACTGTCCGGTGTTCCACTTGACCATTGGCCCTCGACCGACGTGGCAGCTAGCTGTTGGCGGCTGGCACACCGGACAGTTCGGCGCTCCGCGCGGACAGTCCAGTGAATTATAGCCGACGAATGCTAAAATTCCCGAGAACAGGCAGTTCGCCTGATCGTGCACTGAAATGTCCGGTGCACACCGAACTATCCGGTGCTACACAGTCCATCACACTTTCTCCTTTTTCTTCTTGTTCACTTTTGCTCCTTTTGGCTTGACTTCATAAGGTCCCTGACACTTAAACGAATATGATTAGCACACAAAACAATTGACTAAGTGACCAGAGCTTACCTTTTTTACTCAGCCCATACATATTTTTCACTTTGCCCTCTTCCGAGCTCACTTTGCTTAATATACCTATGCTCACTTCTTATGTTAGTCTAAACATGTGTTGAGCATCTAATCACCAATACAATTTAGAAATGGACCAAGGGCACATTTCCCATTCAAATAATGTGTTGTCACGCATCGAGGGATCAGTTTTGTCCCAAGATCAAGACGCATTCCGCTAAAACCTAACACCAATTGGTAGGTTATCGGTAAAATCACACTATGCAACCTTGATGCTTAGAAATACCCCTAACATGAATAAAGACCTATGGAAGTTGAAGATCCCCCTGAAGATAAAAATATTCTTATAGTACTTGTGAAAGGGTGTAATCCTCGCAAAAGATAATTTGGCTAAACATAGTTGGCAAGGAAGCTTAACTTGTGCTTTCTGTCATAAGGACAAAACTATTAATCATCTGTTCTTTGAATGTCGTTTAGCTCAATCAGTCTGGAGCGTTCTGCAGATAACCACCGGCATCAATCAACCACATAACGTGGACCACATGTTTGGGGACTGGCTTCAAGGATTTAATAAAACATTGGAAACCGTGTTTCTACTTGGAGCGACAGTCTTATGCTGGGATCTTTGGATCTGTAGAAACAACTTAGTTTTTAAGGGAAAACTCTCTTATTCTTCTTTGCAGGTAATATTTTCGGCGTCACATTGGCTTTCAAGTTGGGTTATACTCCAGCGAGAGGAGGTCCAGCCGTTGGTTGCTGTGGGGTCGCGGCTTTTGTGGCGGATGGTCACAACATTTTTTCCCGAGCACATGGGTGGCGATCTAGTCTTTGGATTGATTACTGCTAGTTCTTGTGTTGGTGTTGCACTTTGCGCTATTTAGTCGGTTGTGTGCATTAGGCAGAAGCCAGAAGTTTGTACCAAGGCTTTGTATCTTCTTGATGTAATGTACTTGGTAACCTTTATTATAAGCTTCCTTTATCAAAAAAAAATTATCCACCCAAGTGATAGGAAAATGGAGAGGCTTATCATCCTAACTACGACAATCATTGATCACTCAAACAACAAAGCATAACTTCCAAAGTTCTATTGAATGGAACACAAGAATAGACATGTAGGTGTTGAGCACCAAATATGGTAGTGCGGACCGTCCACCCCTAGGGTCGGACGGTCCGCGGTCCGGACTGTCCGTCGTAGTGGCGCGGACCGTCCGCGTGTGCGCAGAATCAGTTAGGGTTCCAGTTTTCTTGTCGGATTTGTTAGCTAAACCTAAGATATTAAATCGAGAACCAACTTGTAACGGGTCTAGACATCCTCCCTTTATATAGATGAAGGGCTACGACTGATTGAACCTCCACAATCGATCTAATCAACTCTACTTATCATTTTACCTTATGTATTAGGAGTAGCTCTAGTTTAGCCTCCCTTTACCTTAAATCTTCACCTCTCTTCGGTTCTACGTCGACTAGAGACGTCTTGGGTGGCCTGCCGACGCCAAGACACACCCTAGGATCTCTCCTCTCCGACAGGGTCTCTCCCGGGAGGCGAGATCTTGGTCAACTGCAAAGAAGAAGACCCTCTATGCCATCGCAGACCATCCGAGCCCCAGGCACGGACCGTTTGGACGTACGCAGAGGAGGATCCGCCCTTGTGCCCAGTGAAAGGGAAATGTGCCCTTGGGCCATTTCTAAGTATTTTGGTGATTTAGTGTCCAACACAAGTGCCTAAGTGTAAAAAGGTGGACAAAGTACAAATCAAGGATAAAGGTATGTTTCTCAGACTTAGTACATTGTTTTAGAGACTAATGTATTGTGTCTAAGTGCTGGAAACAGGAAAAGACCAACTGGAAATGTCCTGGCTCGAGCAGCCAAGACTCTGCTCAGTCTGGGATTACCGGACTGTCCGGTGGTGCACCGGACAGTGACCGGTGCGCCAGGCTGACTCGAGCGAAGTGGCCGCTCTCGGGAATTCACCGGCGACGTACGGCTATAATTCACCGGACTGTCCGGTGTGCACCGGACTGTCCGGTGAGCCAACAGTCGGCCGGGCCAACGGTCGGCCGCGCGATCTGCGCGGGACACGTGGCCAAGCCAACGGCTAGAAGGGGGCACCGGACTGTCCGGTGTGCACCGGACATGTCCGGTGCGCCAATGGCTCCAAGTCTGCCAACAGTCGGCGTCGCCATTTAAGGAAAGAAATCAGGCACCGGACAGTGTCCGGTGTGCACCGGACTGTCCGGTGCGCCACTCGACAGAAGGCAAGATCAACCTTCCTAGATTGCTCTCAACGGCTCCTAGCTGCCTTGGGGCTATAAAAGAGACCCCTAGGCGCATGGAGGAGTACACCAAGCATTCCTACAACATTCCTAAGCACCAAGACATTGATTCCACGCCTTTGATTCTTTGCAATAGCAATTAGAGCTCTAGTTGAGTGGTGAACTCATTGAGTTGTGTTGTGAGCTCTTGTTGCGACTTGTGTGCGTGGTGTTGCTGTGATTTCTTGTCTTGAGTGCGTTGCTAATCCCTCCCTTGCTCCGTGTTTCTTTGTGAATCTTAAGTGTAAGGGCGAGAGACTCCAAGTTGTGGAGATTCCTCGCAAACAGGATTGAGAAAAAGCAAGCAAAACACCGTGGTATTCAAGTGGGTCTTTGGACCGCTTGAGAGGGGTTGATTGCAACCCTCGTCCATTGGGACGCCACAACGTGGAGTAGGCAAGCGTTGGTCTTGGCCGAACCACGGGATAACCACCGTGCCATCTCTGTGTTTGATATCTTGTGGTTATTGTGTTTTGACTCCTCTCTAGCCACTTGGCAATTATTGTGCTAACGATTAACCAAGTTTTGTGGCTTAAGTTTTAAGTTTCACAGGATCACCTATTCACCCCCCCCCCTCTAGGTGCTCTCAATTGGTATCAGAGTCGTTCTCTTCACAAAGGGACTAACCGCCCGAAGAGATGGATCCTAAGGGGAAGAGAATCGTGATCAACGACAAAGAGAAGGAATCCTTCGTCAACGAGCCGAAGGATGACAAGCCTACCGACTTCGGCTCGGGCCATAGACGGAAAGATGGGAAGAAGAAGAAGACAAGGCGTATCAAGGAAATTGTCTACTACGACGACAGCGATGAGTCTACTTCTTCCCAAATGGACGACGACCACAACAACTACGAGAGAAGGAAACCGGTTAATTCGAACTTTTCTTTTGACTACTCTCGTATTCCGCAAAGTTCAAATTCACATTTGCTCTCCATTCCTCTCGGCAAGCCCCCACACTTTGATGGGGAGGACTACGGATTTTGGAGCCACAAAATGCGTAGTCACCTATTCTCTCTCCATCCTAGTATATGGGAGATTGTAGAGAGTGGAATGCACTTTGATAGTACGGATAGTCCCATGTTCATTAATGAGCAAATACATAAGAATGCACAAGCTACTACTGTTCTTCTAGCTTCATTGTGCAGGGATGAATACCACAAAGTGAGCGGCTTGGATAACGCCAAGCAAATATGGGACACCCTCAAGATTTCTCATGAGGGGAACGACGTCACCTTGCTCACCAAGATGGAGTTGGTGGAAGGCGAGCTTGGACGATTCGCGATGATAAGGGGCGAGGAGCCAACCCAAACATACAACCGGCTCAAGACCCTTATCAACAAAATAAGGAGCTACGGAAGCACGCAATGGACAGACCACGACGTCGTCCGACTGATGCTAAGGTCCTTTACCGTTCTTGATCCTCATTTGGTGAATAATATTCGTGAGAATCCCAGGTACACCAAAATGTCGCCCGAAGAAGTCCTTGGAAAATTCGTAAGCGGGCGAATGATGATCAAGGAGGCAAGGTACGTGGACGACGCATTGAATGGTCCAATCAACGAGCCTCAACCCCTTGCTCTCAAGGCAACAAGAAGCAAGGAGGCGCTACCTAGCAAGGTGGCACAAATCTAGGCGACCGGACTTAATGATGAAGAGATGGCCCTCATCATCAAGAGATTCAAGACAGCGCTAAAGGGTCGCAAGGGGCAGCCAAGCAAGACCAAGACAAAGGGGAAGCACTCATGCTTGAAATGTGGTAAGCTTGGTCATTTTATTGCTAACTGTCCCGACAATGATAGTGATCAGGATCAAGGGAACAAGAGGGAGAAAAAGAAGAACTATAAGAAGGCAAAGGGCGAGGCACATCTTGGCAAGGAGTGGGATTCAGATTGCTCCTCGTCCGACTCCGACAACGAAGGACTCGCCGCCACCGCCTTCAACAAGTCATCCCTCTTCCCCAACGAGCGTCACACATGCCTTATGGCAAGGGAGAAGAAGGTATGTACTCAAAACTCTACTTATGCTTCTTCAAGTGAGGACGAATCTAGTGATGAGGATGAAATAGATTATTCATGTTTATTTAAGGGCCTAGATAGAACCAAGGTAGATAAAATTAATGAATTGATTGATGCCTTGAATGATAAGAATAGGCTTTTAGAGAAACAAGAGGACTTGTTGTATGAAGAACATGACAAATTTGTAGAAGCGCAAAAATCTCATGCCTTAGAAGTTAAGAGAAATGAAATGCTTTCTTGTGAATTATCTTCTTGCTATGAGACAATTTCTAGCTTAAGAAGCATAAATGATGATTTGAATGCTAAGTTAGAAACAGCTAGTAAATCAACAACTTGTGTAGAAAATGTTGTTATTTGCAATAGATGTAAAGATTTTGATATTAATGCTTGTAGTGAACACATAGCTTCTATTGCAAAGTTAAATGATGAAATGGCTAGTCTTAATGCCCAACTTAAGGCTAGCAAAAGTGATTTTGATAAACTAAAATTTGCTAGGGATGCCTACACGATTGGTAGACACCCCTCAATTAAGGATGGGCTTGGCTTCAAGAGGGAAGTCAAGAACTTAACAAGCCATAAGGCTCCCATCTCCGCCAAGGAGAAAGGGAAGGCCCCTATGGCAAGTAGTACTAAAAGGAACCATGCTTTTATGTACAATGATAGAAGACAGTCTCACAGGAGTTGTAATGCTTTTGATTCACATGCCTATGATTCTTATGCTATGTTTGCTCCCAGTTCTTCCTATATGCATGGTAGAGATATGACTAGGAAAAATATTCATCATGTGCCTAGAAAGAATATTGTTCATGCTCCTAGGAAAGTTATGAATGGACCCTCTACAATTTATCATGCTTTAAATGTTTCCTTTGCTATTTGTAGAAAGGATAGGAAGATAGTTGCTAGGAAATTAGGGGCAAAATGCAAGGGTGATAAAACTTGCATTTGGGTCCCTAAGACAATTGTGACTAACCTTGTAGGACCCAACAAGAGTTGGGTACCTAAGACCCAAGCCTAAATTTGCCTTGCAGGTTTATGCATCCGGGGGTTCAAGCTGGATTATCGACAGCGGATGCACAAACCATATGACGGGGGAGAAGAAGATGTTCACCTCCTACGTCAAGAACAAGGATTCCCAAGATTCAATTATATTCGGTGATGGGAACCAAGGCAAGGTAAAAGGGTTAGGTAAAATTGCTATTTCATCTGAGCACTCTATTTCTAATGTGTTTTTAGTTGAGTCGCTTGGATATAACTTGTTATCTGTTAGTCAATTATGCAAAATGGGATATAATTGTCTATTTACAAATATAGATGTGTCTGTCTTTAGAAGATGTGATGGTTCACTAGCTTTTAAGGGTGTACTAGACGGCAACCTTTATTTGGTTGATTTTGCAAAAGAAGAGGTCGGTCTAGATGCATGCTTAATGGCTAAGACTTGCATGGGCTGGTTGTGGCATCGTCGCTTAGCACATGTGGGGATGAAGAACCTCCACATGCTTCTAAAGGGAGAACACGTGATAGGTCTAACCAATGTACATTTCGAAAAAGATAGACCTTGTGCAGCTTGTCAAGCAGGGAAACAGGTGGGAGGCTCTCATCACACCAAAAATGTGATGACGACATCAAGACCCTTGGAGATGCTTCATATGGACCTCTTCGGACCCGTCGCCTATCTGAGTATAGGAGGAAGTAAGTATGGTCTTGTTATAGTTGATGATTTTTCCCGCTTCACTTGGGTATTCTTTTTGCAGGACAAAACTGAAACCCAAGGGACCCTCAAGCGCTTCCTCAGGTGAGCTCAAAATGAGTTTGAGCTCAAGGTGAAGACGATAAGGAGCGACAACGGGTCCGAGTTCAAGAACCTTCAAGTGGAGGAGTTCCTTGAGGAGGAAGGGATCAAGCACGAGTTCTCCGCTCCCTACACACCTCAGCAAAATGGTGTGGTAGAGAGGAAGAACAGGACGCTCATCGATATGGCAAGGACTATGCTTGGAGAATTCAAGACCCCCGAGCGCTTTTGGTCGGAAGCCGTGAACACGGCTTGCCACGCCATCAACAGGGTCTACCTTCACCGCCTCCTCAAGAAGACTTCATACGAGCTGCTAACTGGTAACAAACCCAATGTGTCTTATTTTCGTGTATTTGGGAGCAAGTGTTATATTCTTGTGAAGAAAGGTAGAACTTCTAAATTTGCTCCCAAAGCTGTAGAAGGGTTTTTATTAGGTTATGATTCAAATACAAAGGCGTATAGGGTCTTCAACAAATCATCGGGTTTGGTTGAAGTCTCTAGCGACGTTGTATTTGATGAGACTAATGGCTCTCCAAGAGAGCAAGTTGTTGATCTTGATGATGTAGATGAAGAAGATGTTCCAACAGCCGCGATACGCACCATGGCGATTGGAGATGTACGGCCTCAGGAACAATTGGAGCAAGATCAACCGTCTTCCTCAAATATGGTGCATCCCCCAACCCTTGATGACGAACAGGTACCTCAAGTGGAGGCGCATGATCAAGGGGGAGCACAGGATGTTCAAGTTGAAGAGGAAGAAGCACCTCAGGCACCTCCAACCCAAGTTCGAGCGACGATCCAAAGGGATCATCCCGTCGACCAAATACTGGGTGATATTAGCAAGGGAGTAACTACTCGTTCGTGATTAGTTAATTTTTGTGAGCATTACTCTTTTGTCTCTTCTATTGAGCCTTTCAGGGTAGAAGAGGCCTTGCTAGATCCGGACTGGGTGTTGACCATGCAGGAGGAACTCAACAACTTCAAGCGCAATGAAGTTTGGACACTGGTGCCTCGTCCCAAGCAAAATGTTGTGGGAACCAAGTGGGTGTTCCGCAACAAACAGGACGAGCACGGGGTGGTGACGAGGAACAAGGCTCGACTTGTGGCAAAAGGTTATGCCCAAGTCGCAGGTTTGGACTTTGAGGAGACGTTTGCTCCTGTGGCTAGGCTAGAATCAATTCGTATTTTGCTAGCATATGCCGCTCACCATTCTTTCAGGTTGTACCAAATGGATGTGAAGAGCGCTTTCCTCAACGGGCCAATCAAGGAGGAGGTGTACGTGGAGCAACCCCCTGGCTTCGAGGATGAACGGTACCCCGGCTATGTGTGTAAGCTCTCTAAGGCGCTCTATGGACTTAAGCAAGCCCCAAGAGCATGGTATGAATGCCTTAGAGACTTTTTAATTGCTAATGCTTTCAAGGTTGGGAAAGCCGATCCAACTCTTTTCACTAAGACTAGCGATGGCGATCTTTTTGTGTGCCAAATTTATGTCGATGACATAATATTTGGTTCTACTAACCAAAAGTCTTGTGAAGAGTTTAGCAGGGTGATGACGCAGAAATTCGAGATGTCGATGATGGGCGAGTTGAACTACTTCCTTGGGTTCCAAGTGAAGCAACTCAAGGACGGCACCTTCATCTCCCAAACGAAGTACACGCAAGACTTGCTGAAGCGGTTTAGGATGAAGGACGCCAAGCCCGCAAAGACTCCGATGGGAACCGACGGACACACCGACCTCAACAAAGGAGGTAAGTCCATTTATCAAAAAGCATACCGGTCCATGATAGGTTCTTTGCTTTATTTGTGTGCTAGTAGACCGGATATTATGCTTAGCGTATGCATGTGTGCTAGATTTCAATCCGATCCTAAGGAGTGTCACTTAGTAGCAGTGAAGCGAATTCTTAGATATTTAGTCGCTACGCCTTGCTTCGGGATCTGGTATCCAAAGGGGTCTAACTTTGACTTGATTGGATATTCAGATTCCAACTATGCTGGATGTAAGGTCGATAGGACATCGGGGACGTGTCAATTCTTAGGAAGGTCCCTGGTGTCATGGAACTCTAAGAAACAAACCTCCGTTGCCCTATCCACCGCTGAGGCCGAGTACGTTGCCGCAGGACAGTGTTGTGTGCAACTACTTTGGATGAGGCAAACCCTCTGGGACTTTGGCTACAATCTGAGCAAAGTCCCACTCCTATGTGACAATGAGAGTGCTATCCGAATAGCGGAAAATCCTGTTGAGCACAGCCGCACAAAGCACATTGACATCCGGCATCACTTTTTGAGAGACCACCAGCAAAAGGGAGATATCAAAGTGTTTCATGTTAGCACCGAGAACCAGCTAGCCGATATCTTCACTAAGCCTTTAGATGAAAAGACCTTTTACAGGCTGCGTAGTGAGCTCAATATCCTAGATTCGCGGAACTTGGATTGATTTATAGCATACATGTCTTTATGCCTTCGATCATGTTCCTTATGCATTTTGTTGCTTATTGTGGTGCTCAAGTTGTACAAACACTCCCTGGACCTCACAAGTCCTTTTTGCAAGTGATGCACATATTTAGGGGGAGCTGTGCTACAACTTGACGCTTTGAGACTAACCGTTTGCTTGAGTCTGCTTGATTTAGTCTCAAAGGAAGTTTGAAAGGGAAAGGTGGACTTGGACCATGAAAGACTTCCACTGCACTCCGATGAGAGGGTAACTTATTCCAAGTTCATCTCATGTACTCTTATTGCCCGGGTGTTCTTAGTTGAAGATTTTGGTGGGGCAATGGGGTTAAAGGGCCAAGATTGATCCCGTTTTGGTGCTTGATGCCAAAGGGGGAGAAAATAAAGGCCAAAGCGATAAATGGATCAGCTACCACTTGAGAGATTTTGAAAATAGTAAAATAGAGCTTTTGGTTTGTCAAAACTCTTTTATTGTCTCTCTTGTCAAAAGTTGGCTTCTTGTGGGGAGAAATGTTGATTATGGGAAAAAGGGGGAGTTTTTGAAATTCCTGATAAAATTCTTTTGGAATACCTCTCTTTATGTCTCTACAAGTGGATTTGACTTAGAGATAGGAATTTGAGTTTGATTTGCAAAAACAAACCAAGTGGTGGCAAAGGATGATCCATATATGTCAAAATTGAATCAAAATAAGTTTGAATCCTTATTTGAATAGTTTTTGTACTTGTTCTACTTGCTTTATGTTGTGTTGGCATAAATCACCAAAAAGGGAGAGATTGAAAGGGAAATGTGCCCTTGGGCCATTTCTAAGTATTTTGGTGATTTAGTGTCCAACACAAGTGCCTAAGTGTAAAAAGGTGGACAAAGTACAAATCAAGGATAAAGGTATGTTTCTCAGACTTAGTATATTGTTTTAGAGACTAATGTATTGTGTCTAAGTGCTGGAAACAGGAAAAGACCAACTGGAAATGTCCTGGCTCGCGCAGCCAAGACTCTGCTCAGTCTGGGATTACCGGACTGTCCGGTGGTGCACCGGCCAGTGTCCGGTGCGCCAGGCTGACTCGAGCGAAGTGGCCGCTCTCGGGAATTCACCGGCGACGTACGGCTATAATTCACCGGACTGTCCGGTGTGCACCGGACTGTCCGGTGAGCCAACAGTCGGCCGGGCCAACGGTCGGCCGCGCGATCTGCGTGGGACACGTGGCCAAGCCAACGGCTAGAAGGGGGCACCGGACTGTCCGGTGTGCATCGGACATGTCCGGTGCGCCAACGGCTCCAAGTCTGCCAACGGTCGGCGTCGCCATTTAAGGAAAGAAATCGGGCACCGGACAGTGTCCGGTGTGCACCGGACTGTCCGGTGCGCCACTCGATAGAAGGCAAGATCAGCCTTCCTAGATTGCTCTCAACGGCTCCTAGCTGCCTTGGGGCTATAAAAGAGACCCCTAGGCGCATGGAGGAGTACACCAAGCATTCCTACAACATTCCTAAGCACCAAGACATTGATTCCGCGCCTTTGATTCTTTGCAATAGCAATTAGAGCTCTAGTTGAGTGGTGAACTCATTGAGTTGTGTTGTGAGCTCTCGTTGCGACTTGTGTGTGTGGTGTTGCTGTGATTTCTTGTCTTGAGTGTGTTGCTAATCCCTCCCTTGCTCCGTGTTTCTTTGTGAATCTTAAGTGTAAGGGCGAGAGACTCCAAGTTGTGGAGATTCCTCGCAAACGGGATTGAGAAAGCAAGCAAAACACCGTGGTATTCAAGTGGGTCTTTGGACCGCTTGAGAGGGGTTGATTGCAACCCTCGTCCATTGGGACGCCACAACATGGAGTAGGCAAGCGTTGGTCTTGGTCGAACCACGGGATAACCACCGTGCCATCTCTGTGTTTGATATCTTGTGGTTATTGTGTTTTGACTCCTCTCTAGCCACTTGGCAATTATTGTGCTAACGATTAACCAAGTTTTGTGGCTTAAGTTTTAAGTTTCACAGGATCACCTATTCACCCCCCCCTCTAGGTGCTCTCACCCAGGTCACGGACTGTTCGGCCCTGTGCCGCGGACCGTCCACGCCTCCGCAGAGAGCACCATCAGGTGGTTCGTTCTAGTGTTTGGCACCTAGATCAACGCCAACACACTTTTTGGCGACTGCTGGGGACCAGATGTCTAGATCTACTAAAAATCAGGCCCTCAAATGGCCGGTTCAAAAGATCACACCAATATTTCCCTGGACAATATCCTGAAGCCGACTATTGAAAGTCTGACGGCTGAGGGGCAACAACAATACGGAGACTACATGCGTCAAGCGAAGGAGAAATTCTTGTCACAATACACGGTGGATCACCACCAGAAGGTTGTCAAACATGGAGAGACTGACGTCGTATCTCTTTTATCTTCGCTTCAAGTCCCCAACGTAAGTAAAACCGACGACATCCAATATATTAAACATTACGTAGATGAACAACAAAATCAAATGAAACAACATATTAGAGGGTTAGAAGAATCAATTAGAAAATTAATATGTGCGTTGGAGAAGTCTGTTGCATCTTCTTCTTAATAGCTCAGCTACATTAGCGGGCTTTGGCTTGTGAAAGCCAATGTAAAGAGACATCAAAATCAGCTGCCAGTACTATACGTCTAGTAGAGCGTGATAGTTCTGATAATGAATCCACATATGTATATACCACTGAGCTTGTTTGGCTAACGAAGGCCAAATCTTCTTATTGGGGACCTTCGGCATCCGAAGGTCCTCAAAAACAGGATTTAACAGTATTTCTGGAGTATAATGTGTGAACAGGTATCTTCGGACTCAAGTCGGCACCACAGTAGACCAGAATAATACGAAGGTTGATACAGCGCCGAAGGTGTGAGCAGGAAAGCTTCGGCGTGACAGCAGAAAGTGAAACCGACTTAAAGATGAAAAGGCTATTTAGACCTCGACAGATTACTATAGAATTATTATCAACTGTAAAGGGCATGAATGTAATTTTGTATGGGTTGTGTCCCGCGCCTATAAATAGGTGAACAGTACTCCCGTACTGTTCACGCTGACTTGGCATTCGCTTTTTGCGTCACGCTTGTACTATCATCTCCTTCCAGTTGAAGGTACATTTGTAATTCAATGATATTCCTGTTTATACCTAATAATAATAGATAATTGTTTATGTTGTCTTTTATATTCCTTACATTTCATCCTTCGTCACTGTATGATGAATTTATGGAAATACGTCATTTATAACCTTCGTCCAGAAACCATTATATCCTAAAGGAAATAATGCTTCGAAGGACGAAGGGCTTTAACGATTAACATTTTCTATGTTGCCTTGTTCTTAACTCATAGCATTTGAGAACAAGTCCCCAACACTTCTGCATGTTCTTTTTTGTAGTCGGTTCAAAAGAATCGACAAGAAGTTAAATTTACTTTTAATGTTGCCAATACGATAAAATATTTGACGAGCTACTAAAAAATGGCAACATTAAATTAACACATACTATTCCTCCTCTAGATTAATTAAAAATGCGTGCCTCCTCTAGATGAATTAAAAAGACGTGCTTATTACAAGTTGCAAAATTCTTTTTCCCACGCCATCAATGACTGCTATGTTTTTCATCGACAGATACAATCGGCCATAAATGAGGGTCGGTTGAGTTTTCAGGAGATGCAAGTGTACACACAACCATTTCCTGTCAATATGATAGAGCTAGCAAGCAAAAAGGTCTTGGTTCGGCCCGAAGTGGCCGATAAAGGCAAAGGCAAAAACATCGTCTTTGGTGATCCTGGCATGTTGAGTATATTACAAGGAGGGATTGCTCGGAAAGCTCCAGACAAGAAGACTAACAAGTCCGGAGGCACCGGGGGCAGGCTCAGTCGAGCAGCCGAGCTAAGCTCCCTAACTCGAGCATCGCAGACCGTCCGAGCCCTAGGCGTGGATCGTCCGGTGCTCTCAGCCAGACAGTCCGCCCATGGCCAGAGGCGTCGAGCTCCACATAAAGTGAAAAAGGAGACACATGGGCAAAGCACACATGGTTGGCTGGTCAAAGTCGGCCTTACTTTTGATCAGTTGCTCTACAAATATGCCAGCAAGAAGGTCTTTCTATGTGATCGACCAACAAAGAAACCCTGGTCACCCGCTAAAACAAAACGACCAAATAAAACGACCTAAATGTGACGCAACATGCAACGCCTATTCATCCAATAATGTCAGCATACTTTCCACCCACCTATTCATTGTCGATGCATTATCCTGTTCAGATGTGGAATAGTTCGACGGTGAAGCATGGTACATGCATCATCCCTTTGCCTATTCAGGCTGGGGGCACCTCTGTTCTATACCTTTTGATCCATCGATCAGATGGTCAAGGCCAAGAAAGATGCAATCCGAAACGACCTTAATGTATTAGGGATCTATTGGATGATCATCCTATTGGATTGAAAAGCCGGTGACTTGTATCAGGCTTAGTTCTTACTTCAGGAACAAGATGACTTGTGAGACTTGTTGTTTCCCGAAGGGTGCTAACAATAATTGTGTTTTTGGTTCGTCGACCTCCACCAAAAGGTAGGGGGCATATGTTGATCACCAAATATGGCAGTGCGAGTTGTCCGCCCCTGGCCTGGACGGTCCGCGGTCCGGACTGTCCACCGTAGTGGCGCGGACCGTCCGCACGTGTGTAGAATCAGTTAGGGTTCCGGTTTTCTTGCGGGATTTGTTAGCTAAACCTGCGGGATTATCTCGAGAACCGACTTGTAACGGGTCCAGACCTCCTCCCTTTATATAGATGAAGGGCTATGACCGATTGAACTCCCACAATCGATCCAATCAACTCTACATATCATTTTTACCTTATATATTAGGAGTAGCTCTAGTTTAGCCCTAGTTTAGCCTCCCTCTACCTCAAATCTTTACCTCTCTTCGGATCTACGTCGACTAGAGACGTCTTGGGTGGTCTGCCGACGCCAATACACGCCCTAGGATCTCTCCTCCCCGACAGAGTCCCTCCCGGGAGGCGAGATCTAGGTTTCTTGCGAAGAAGACCCTCTACGACACCGTGGACTATCTGAGCTCCAGGCCGAACTTACGCAGAGGAGGAGCCGCTCTTGTGCCGAGGTCGCGGACCGTCCGCGCCACCTCAGAGAGCACCACCAGGTGATTCGTTCTAGTGTTTGGTGCCCAGATCGACGCCAACAGTAGGTTCTTCATTAAGAGCTTAATTACATTTCGCTCATGATCGCTATGTTCACTCAAAACTTCAATAATCTAGTCTATATTTAGTTTATTTTAAATTAAGGGGTGTTTGGTTTCTAGGGACTAATTTTTAGTCCCTTCATTTTAGTATTTAAATTGCTAAATATAGAAACTTTACGTATTTAATAATTTAGGGACTAAACTAAAATAAAATATAGGAAATAAAAATTAGTAACTAGAAATCAAACCTCACCTAAATATGAAGAGGGGAATGGGACTGCTCTCTTAGAAACACGTGTGTTCAGACTTGACACAGTCCTAAAGAAATAAAGAGGAAATCTTACTGAACTCCGATCCCGATCTCGGCACACTCTGACTCTCCAAACATTTCGTATACGTACACAGCATCATCGAAAGACAGCGAAGCTATTACCCGCAAGCAACGCGTGCCAGTACAAGTTGTACCAACGGGCAACGACGACGAGTCGTCAAGGCCGACGGCGACGCGCGGCGGCAGCAGCACCTCTGGCGGCCATGGGGATATCGATCGGAGACGACGCCACCAAAGGCCCGCTGCACCCTTCTCGTTGACCGCAGAAGACAGCGGCCGCAGCCGATGCGGCGGCCTCCTCTACACGACGGGAACGAGAACGACGACGACGCCACAAAAACCCCGCCGTGTCGTCGTCGGCTGTGTCCGGGTCCGGCCACAGCACGTCCGCCTCCAGGAACTCCTCCGCCGCGTCGAGCCCGAGCCCGGTGGCAGAAACGGTGGAAGGGCCAGAGAGGAAGAAGCCGCCGCCGTTGTCAGACGACAGTAGGGCGCTCAACGTTGAGCTCGTCGTCGAGCTTGCGCTCCACGCCGCGACTGGTTTGCTGAACGGTTCGTCGCACGAGAAGTCGATGACTGCGGCGGCATCGTACTCGTACAGCTCGTAGGCCGCTGCCGCCAGGTCGTAGCTCCCCTCCTCCGGCGACGGCGTTGGCGTGTCCGGCATCGGCCATGTCCACAGGACGTCGGCTTCTTGGAACTCCTCCATCCGTCCTCCGCAGCTGGGGCGGGCGAGTAGCTCGAGCATTTTATGTCCAATTCTTCACGTTCTTGCTCTGATTTGGGGGTTGGGGGACGTCGGCTTCTTGGAACTCCTCCTCCATCCGACCTCGGCAGCCGGGGAATCTAGCCCGCGTTTGTGTGTGCCGTTGGCTGGGGGGCTGCTATGGCCCTCTGCCCTGCTGACGTGGCGTACGGAACATTCTTCGTTCCATTTCATTTTCGTAGGTTATGCTCGAAAGACCATGTATATTAATATTATCGTGCGAAATACTGTTTTGTTTTGTGATGAGATTATCAAGTGACGCAAGCGAGCACATAAGAAATGCCAAAAACTGCATTTGCTTGTCTGACCAAGTAATGCAGGAATTCGGTTGGGATTGGGGAGGAGGAGCCCCAGAGATGAAGCCATCCAATCCAAGCATCAGCCCCACATGATTGAGATGTCTTATTGCTTGCATGAGCTGCATTAGTATATTATATTGCTAATGGCAGCTTTCTCCGATCCATCGTGTGCAAGTTGATTCCGTCAGGGGCCTACAATGAGCGTGTTTGGTTCGGCTTTTTTCTGCCCAGCTTATCTGAAAAGCTGGCTGTGGGGAAAAGCTGGCTGTTGGGAAAAGCTGGTGGTTAGAATTTAGGTGTTTGGTTCGCCAGCTGTGCAGAAAAGCTGTTCGTCAGAATCTACGTGTTTGGATACAGATTCTCATGTTGCAGATTCTGTTCAAACAAACGATACAATGAAACCCATAACACAGATAAAGTTCATTACAAACTAATTAGTGGAGTTCATTACATCATAAGTACCGTTACAATTGCACTAAGGTAACTACGACACTAATGCATTTGCAATTGCATCTCGAAAAGCACTCATGTCTAACTCATCAGATGTGCTAGTACTACTCTCACCTGAAGGTACATCATGACTTAGGCTATTAGGTCCTACTTCATCAAAATCTCTATCGTGTAGAGCACTATCTCTAATGAAGTTATGCAGTGTCATACATGCAATAATTATCTTCGATTGTTTCTCAAGCGAAAATGAAGGGAGACTTAATAGAATTCTCCATTTCATTTTTAGCACCCCAAATGATCGCTCAATAACATTTCGTAGGGATGAGTGCGCATAGTTGAAAACTTCTTTACTCCCAATAGGTTGCCTCGCATTTTGCCATTCCGTAATGTGGTACTTCTGACCCTTATAAGGTGCAAGGTACCCCTTTCTATTTGGATAACCCGAATCGACAAGATAGTATTTACCTGCACAAACTCAAAATACAAATGTTACGTACATATGACATTAAATAGTATTGTATCATACTAATGAACAAAATATTTATATACCTTCCGGTGGATGGGGGAACCTGTCCGCATAAGTTATTAAAGTATCCTGTAGTACTCTTGTGTCATGTACGGAACCTGGCCATCCTGTCACCACAAATGTGAACCTCATATCGAAGTCACATACGACCATTACATTCTGCGACGTGTAACCGTGTCGGCCAATATATTTCGCTTGTTCTGAAGCCGGGACTGCCGCTGGGAAGTGACTACCATCTATTGCGCCTATGCAATCCTTGAAGTGTGGCCAAAACCTAGGCTCTCGCAAACGATGATGAATCTCGACAAACTGTGGGTCTTTTGGCTTGATTGTGTCAGATGACATCTTATAAAGTGCATTAAGGACATCAGTATACTTGCGGCTAATTGTTTCCAATGAGTGACCAAATTTATTTCTGATCTGCCTAAACGATTGTGGTCCCCCGCATGCCCACAAGAATATGCCAAGAGCTTCCATAGTACTCACACCCCTGCTTGGAAGCAGCCCATAATTTTGTACCAACGTGTCATGCAATCGACGAAAAACAGTTCTTCGCATCCGAAACATGTCAAAACAGTCGTTACTAATCTCCAACGTTCTTTGAACCCATTGAATACCAGATTCGACCAATGTTCTTCTAGGAGCCCGACTAAAATGCCTGCCCCAAATGTCAACAGCATAAAGAGCAACAAGCATTTCTGCATCTGTTTCGTCATTAGATGTGTGTGCATCCATTTGATCATCAGATGTGTGTGCATCCATTTCATCATCAGATGTGTGTTCATAAGGGTCACACATCTGCATGTAGACAAGCAAGAGCCACAATTTCATATGCAACCACAGTTTAAAAAACACATATTAAAGAAGACGAACAGTTTACAGGCATATTAAAATTTCACAGATTGACATAGGCCACAAGCGATTACAACTCTGATTATTCTCATACATGTTCAACTCGAATTTGTGGAAAATTGTTTTCAAGCGAAAATGATAGTAACGAAAACTGAGACAACATGACTCATTAAGCAGACACAACTAACATACTGAACATATAAGCCTGAGTTGTCGGACCAGCAACATGTAGGTGGACTCATTAAGCAGACACAACTAGCAGCAAACATGTACGACTCTGTTGTCGGACGGCCACCAGCTAAGAGCTCTTTTTAGTTTCTAACTCGTAAGCATTGCGAAGCCAAGCGATTCTTCCTTCTTTTGTCTCCAAGTTTGCAAAAACATCTCTATACTTCTTATGAATCAGAAGATGCGTCGCAAACAAATGTAGTTCGCTCCCTTCAGGTGATCCATCTTCCTTGACTTGTAGCAACTGGTTTTTAATTTCTAATCGAACCGGGTCATTGTCAGAAGAAGTAATGGACTTGTTTGTGGTCAATGAGCGGGACTCAAAAGCCTCGACAAGTCTTTTCATGTACTCTTCCCTCGAATCTTTTTTCTTCTTTGGTTTTGGGGAATCATGGCGCATCTTACGCTTCCCAGTAGCATTTGTGCAGGGGTCAGGTGTGCTGTTTTCACCCCCACCTAAAGTGTATTCCAAATGATCATCAGAAGATGAATTAGCATCCTCCACGCCAGGAACCAGGGTTCTTTCATTTGTGCAGACAATGGGTCCAAACATAACCTTTAGCTCGTCCTCATTCTCTAGGGGGGCTGTTTTGAACATAATACAACCTGGCATTGCCTGCACCAATTCGTAGTTCCTACTTTTAGATGGCCAATACTAAAGTTAGTCTACGAAACAAAATAGGAACTTACTTCATTTTGCTTGGTCCACCACTCATCTGGCGCACTGATAGAACCAGTATGAGGGTCTCGACCAAGACCTGTAGCCCTCTCATTAAGAGTTTTCCACTGGGTGAACATTTTCTTCAACGAATCCCACCTATTCTTCATTTGCTCCCTGGTGTAAGTGCGACCAGTGCGTTCCTTAAACTTCCTTATGAGGTTAGCATACCCTTCTGCATTTAGAAATTGTTGTGGCCTGTTCCGAGCATTGACCTCTTCTACACAAATTTCTGTGTAAATTTTTGTTGCTCTAGTATCCCACTTTGCAATCACTTTGCCGGACTTCTCCATCTAGTGCATAACAAGTATATAGTTTTGAACATACGTAGTAGTGCTATCGGGTTAAAAACAACAAATAAGATGAACAAAATACTGGCCATATATACTAATGTTATGTTAAGATAATACCATAAGTACTAAGATTGCAATTTGCTTAATTACACAACAACAACCTAAATAAACTGGTACTGGAAACAAAATGACAGGGAACACATTTACAGCTTCCCTGTTTCCCTAAGCCCGTAGTACACAAAAGCACAGGGACTTCATCCCTGTTATTGAAACACCTAACTCCAAGGTTCAGTCCCTTCTACCTTAAACATCATTGTCACTAAACGAAGGCATCTGATCAGAGTCATATTCAACACCCCAAAAGTTTTGGAAATGCTCCGCAAAGTCCCAATGTGGAGTAAGGTCGTCGTCAGATGGTGGTGGTGACGACAAGGTAGAAGGTTCATAGCTGCTGTCAACCGGGATGTTTACGTTGTTCACGATATCCAATTGCTCTTGCAACACCAGAGAGTCTTGCTCCAGCATGCAAGCTATCTCCTCCAAAGCTACACGAAGTTTGGTAGCATCAAATGAGGTCAACCCGCGTCCAGGACGGATTGTTTCCCTCGCTACGGAAAATATCTTGTCCGAAATCTCTTGCATCCTTCCAATTGCCTTGTCGGCTATGGAGTCTGCTGAATCCATCTGATGTGGATTTATTAGGTCGTTAGTATACCAGACATGGGGAGTATGTACAAAAATTTGGCGTGGACACATGTCTTCTGCCTTGGCTGCTAACAAAGGAGGGGACAAGTACCACAATTTAATAGGCACATGTGTAGTAATAAGAGTACTAACACACTGCACGGATGACCCAATAACGTGAACGTAATCCTTAATCAGTACATGGACAAGCGTTCAAATAAAGCATGACCAAATACACTGCTGCTATAACACATATATGCCCTTGGACCCAGAACAAGAATTGTGAGATTCACATTATTACCTTGCCGGAAGTTGATTTTCGATCCTCAGACGAATAACCCGAGTTGATGCGGAAATCTGAAGAACAAATACGTTACTACGTCAATGGTAATCCGTTATGATGTACCAAAAAAAACTTGACATGGTCTGAATGAACTACACTGGTCTTATTGAAATGCATATTGGGTCGGCTGCTAAGAAACAAAATTATAAGTGAACGCAGAGTTAAATCCCTAAACCGTAACCAACATTCGTTGAACACCATGTGTTCATCACGTTGCTACGAGTCAATACAGGGGCCGTAATCAGGACATACGAGAGATATACAAACGAGGAGAGGGCCGGGTTTGGAGGAGACGAACATACCTGCGAAGACGAAAGATGAGATGGCGGGACGAGTCGCGACTTCAAGCTATTTGTCGGGATTTCTCCAAGAGGTTGCGGAGCCGCGGTCACACCCCTAGAGAACGGAAGGGTCACGAATGCATCGAATCACCGACACGGCGGAGGAGCTACAAGTCAAGTTCGCCATGGATGAGAGGAACAAAGCTTACCTCTGCGAAGACGACGAGCGCGGCGGCGGGAGATGCGATGGGGGACACGAACTCCGCCGCGGGCGTCGCGAATGATGGCGGTTGCGGGAGATGCGAAGGGGAGGAGACCTGCGGCGGCGAGTTGGGACGGGGACGCGTCACGGGCGCGATTGCGAAACCCTAGCGAAATGAGGTTTGGCTTTCCGCGGAAGCGATCTGAGCCCCGCTTCTGGCGTCGCGTGGGCGGGCGGCTTCTCATCCAAGCGCGGCGCGGAGAAGCGGCAGCAGAAGCTGGGCGTTTGGTAGCCGCTTCAGCTTCTGGCGGCCAGAATCCCCCCAAAAGCTCAACCAAACGGGCACAATCTATCCTTGCCCAGCCTGACGTTACTCCAAACCTCCTTTCAACATCACCTTCTCTGAGCATGCATCCAGAAAAGTTTTTTTAAACAAAATTATCTGGCATAATCTAGACAAGATTTCAGTCTCTAAATAAACTAGTAATAAGCAGGTAGATTCATTTGGCGTGTCATATGATGTTAAGATGAAAAATATGAGATGTGGTCTCATATATAGCGCAGGCGTATTTCAGGTGCACCCAAACCAGTTCAAAAGCGCAATTTAAAGGACAACAAATCGAAGAGAACTCAAAATCAGGCGATTGTGTCTCGTACCAGAAGCAACTAAACTCCTTTATCCTTTCCCATTTGCTAGCTCCCCTCTCGCAGTTTTATCACGAGCATAAATTTTGTACATGATTGTACAGCACGCTGACTAGCTACGGGTGTAGCTCTGTCGCGCATACGAGGAATGAATATTCTTCTTCTCTCTGTCTCTGGTAAAGCACGGAGGCTTCAACTTCAGTCTATTTACTGCCTATCCAAGAACATGCATGTAGTCAGCACAGGTGGCCTGGAAGCCAGCTGTCGCTGTCGCCAACTCTTTGAGGAAGGAGACAACCTCCTCCGACGAGCTCAGCAGGTAGCGGGCGTTGGACCGCTTCCTCCCGACGGCGCAGGAGAAGTAGTTCTCGCCCTTGAGATCAAGGACCGAGGACCCTTCGCGCCAGTCGTGGTTGCTGCTCGTGCTGCTGTGACTTGATGAGGATGACCTCTCGGATGCAGCCTGCTGCGCCTTCTGTGTCCTGGACTGTGGGTTCCTGGAGTTACTCCTGCCATTCGATGGTGGCCTCCCGTTCGGCCTCCGGTCAAGTGATGCTGAGCCGCCCTCTGGCTTTACTTTGGATTCAGAAGGGTACTCGGGATCAAAGAAGACGTAGATGTCCTCATCCTGAAACACGAGGAACCAGATGTTACAAAACAGACCAAAGTCGAAAAGAATAGGGACAGACCAAACATATAAAGTAAACCATAGTGATTTTTCTAATTAAGTCCACATCCTTCTCCTTTCCTTGGCAATGCATTTTGAATGTTCTAAACCCTTTCATTTCTTCATTCATAAGTTTCTTGATCCTATCCACAGAACTAAAACCAGATCAGAACAATAACGTGAAGAATTGGAAATTACCTTCCCAAGGAAATGCCCTATGCACAGGACATAGTCAATTGGAGTAATCATGTTTTCGCTGTGAACTATCTCCCCTAAAATACGATCAATTGCAGCACCCTATAGGAAGGAGACAAATGATGTTTAAAACCTCAACTAGGTCAAACCATCTACTGTCATGGACCATCATACAGCACCACTTACCTTGGTAACTCCAACAGACCGAACTTCAACTGATCGACTCCCTTGAACAACATCAACAGCTGCATTTGAGATCGGACCTGTCCACAAGTGCTGCAGCATATCTCTTGCTTGTAGCCTTCCGAACTCAACATCTTTGAGATAGAAGGTGGAAATAAAATGTTACTGCACAGACCTTGCTTAAAAAGAATGTTTGGAAGATAAACACTTACCAGCATACTTATAGTTCCACACAAATGATGTTTCACGATGTTCGAAATGGGATCTTGGGGTTCTTTCTGTAAAGTATTCAAAAACATGCTGGAGAAAAAAAAATATCAGAAACTTGCTATTAATTTGACGCAACAGAACATTATTCATGAAACAGACAAACCTTTACGCTGTCAACCCAATCCATGTTCAGATGCTCAGGCATTGTTGTCATCCATTCTCCGTAAGTCGGGCGTAAAAACATCCCATGCTCTGCCGCCAACCACATTTTAAATTCTCCAAAATTCTGTACACATGGAGAGATGTATTGGTCTTAATGGAAAATATCAACCAAACCTATAATAACAGAGATGTGCTCTGAGTATTACTTCATCAAGAACACTCCTGTCACTGCCGCTAAGAACAATAACTGTAGTGCGCTCATCCTCACAGAGGGCTCTCAGAGGACCCTTTAAGTCAGGATGCAACTTGAGTTCCATTTCCTTGATTTGGTCACCACCCCTTCTCCCAGAGGATTCGACTGGCTCAGTCAATGTCGAATTGAAACCCTACATCCGGTCATGTATAGATAACAGGAATTGTTGAAATTGTTACTGTCAAATAACAGCGAATGTGACTCATAGAGTAGTTGAGAGTTCATGGGTCCAGAAAGCCTTCTTGTGGAAATTCGAAAGTGAAAGATTTACTGGAGACTTGATATGCCACAAATGTGCCATGATGATCTAGTCTACCAGAAAATGTAAGGCAACAACCAGAATGAAGACAGTAGCTGCAGAAGAGCAAAAGAAGCAACTGTTCGAAGTGACTCTACATAGAACAGAGTTGCTACCGGATACAAGTGAGTCATTTTCTGACTAGAACACCCAGTTATTATGATGGAAAAAAATGTCCATGACTATCAAGTATGCAATAAGAAATATAGTAATACCAATATGAGCAGACGATTTTTAGAGCGCAAATATTGCTGAATTGCCATTTGACTAGGAAGACCAGGAGGAACTTGTCTTGTCCTCAGTAGTGCTTCAGCAACCGTGTCATTTAGCTCACTACATGAAAAAGAAAAGGATAATCACCAGAAAACTTGAGTTGCAAACAAAATTATAAGTGAAGGGGCTTGGTCCACCGAATGAATGATATTGGGCCATGGAAATGAGAAACTCACAATACAAAAGTTTCAGCCCAATCTTGAGCCGTGTGAGTTGTGACATGTGCGTAGTTGTGTCTGTGTCGTTTCTCTCTCTCATCGGATGGCATCGTTAAAGCATGCCGTATTGAGTCTGCAACTTCTGTAATATTCCAAGGGTTTACTAGAATGGCACCAGCTCCAAGTGATTGTGCTGCCCCAGCAAACTGAAATTGCAGTGATAGCAAAAACAAGTAAATAAACAAAACATCCTCCACCCCTTGATTATAAGTCATGCATAATCGATCAGCTACCTCGCTAAGTATCAGAACTCCTTTCTTAGACCCTTGGCATGCAACATATTCATAGCTCACAAGGTTCATCCCATCTCTCAGTGATGTTACAAGAGCAACATCTGAACAAAAACAGTGAAAATTAAGATAGTTTTAAAAAATCCAATAACTCTGGTGTAAATCTGGTATACCGAAGTGGAAGAAAACACATCTGCCCAAAAATGATTACCAGTGACTGCATAAAGAGCACACAAGGCATGGAAATCAAGAGATCGGTCCTGCAAGGAACACACTGTTTCAGATTCTTGTACAGAAAATGCATGGAAGCTCTTTTTATGCAAGGATTTAAAACATTGATACTTATTCATAATACTTAGAACAGCAAATCAAAATTGAACCTTACAAATGGGTAGTGCCTTCTCAGCAGTGTGGTATAACGCTTAAGAAAAGTTAGGTCCTAATACAGAAACAGAGGCCGCAATGGGAAATGTGAAAACTACCAGATGATGAATAGGGACAGCAGTCAACGTTCCAAATCGACCGTTTATGCGCCCAACAATTTCATGCACTTGGCTCGTTAGCTTTTGATCTGCAAATCTAGTGAGTAGTTATTCAGTGATAAAAAACAATCATGTTGAACTTGAAGAACAGATAAATAGAAGTATGGTACAAAACCAGCAAAAAATCAGTTGTAATGCAATATGTTAATCTATTTCTCCCAATCAAGGTTCTCATAAGATCATTAAACCCATTTTGAAAATAAGTGGTGTTATGGGATACATGGCACACCTAGCAAAAGTGATTACTGATTTCTAATAAGTCTTATTTCTTATAAATAATAACCAGACACAAACAAATGTAGGTTCGTTAAGTTGTAGACAGCCTAAAACTTTGACCAAGTATGCATGAAACACTTATAAAGGCATTCATTAACATGATTTTTTTCACACAGCATGGTAGCATACAAAGTGCTTCCTCTGGTCACATTTGTTTTGGATTTCCACAAAGGTTTCTGTGGAAGTTGAGTAAGCTCTTTACAAAATAAAGAATGCAATAGCGTTCAAAAATGCAGAAGGATCATCTGTCTCATTATTCAGAGGAGTAAACATGTATATTGTACTGCCGACACTTTAAAGGAAATGAATAAATACCCAAATAAAGCTTCCTATGACAATAAAATAATTTCACTGCAGGCGTCTTGAAAAAGGAAAATTTATTTCATATAGAAGATATCAAGCTGTAAATGAAGAACTCATGCGAGTAAGCAAATCATATTTCTGAACCTTCTATGCTGCACACATGCTTGCAGACTTGCATTAAGTATTAGCAAATGAAGGAAAGAACACAGAAAGCGCTCATACATTCAGGGACGTCAGTTCTTGTTGGCACAGCAATCTGCAGTAGAACAACTTTGTTGTTCCAGTCTGGGTTTTCCTCAAGAAACTTTTCAAAGGCCAAAATCTTTTGCGGAATTCCCTTAATCATGTCAAGTCGGTCAACACCAAGCATTACCTATCACATTAGCAAATAACACAAAACTATATGAAGGAACACCAATATACATTATATACTCAATGCCAGCAAAAAAGACAAAACTCAAAGTTAAAGGAATTACACAGGTGATAGGTAACAATAACATACATCAGGGGGGGTGGGGGGTTAAAATAGTGATGGCTATTGGCTAAAGCTTAAGAGAAGTAACAACTGATGAGTACTTAAAACTACTAAAAACATACAAGGAGAACTAAGCAGAATAAAAGGAAAATCAGTGGCAGTATCCTGTCACCAAGAGAGGTTATGATCAGCTAGCATTAGACAAGATGAGACTTCCAGGACATTCATCACCCACAGTATTGTAGAGTGCATGGTATGTTAAACCGATGAGTACATAATACATGTTTTAGTGAGCACAACAGAAATACTGCTTGCTTATCAATATAAAATGCAGGGAAATGTAGTATCACACTACCACTCAGCTATTACCAGTCCATTGATTATTGACCAGCTACTTTTCAGTAGAGTCATTTAGATACTACCTCCAGTCACAAAAACATGTAACACTTGGCTTTGCAGGGTCTTTGATCCATACCTTTTGCCGCTAATACCTTCCAGAATACATTCTTAGAGTCCTCCAAATTTATAATATTTTGCAAGTGTTTTTCTGAAGGGCAGACCTAGTGCAATGGTAAAAGCTATCTCATTGAGTTACTAGGTTACGGGTTCGAAGCAGCCTCTGCCCTTGCAAGTGTTTTTCTAATAACATATCAACAAAAATATCCTACATATCTCCAAGAAAGTCTATTATATTTGAAGTTCTTAAGTTTTGACCAAATATTTTCATAAGCAACATGTTTTGAGACCAAATGTAGTATAAAGCTTCAGACCGATATGGTATTTATTCTTCAGAGGTGAACATTTTTGAATTTCTCGTTATAGTCACCTAGAAGCAAACTGCAACAATTCAAATGTTTAGAAATGTTCTCCTATTCTTGTATTCAAGGGTTGGGCACCATACATAACAGATCCTTATCCTAATAACAAGTCATAACCAGAAATACCATTTTGCATTTGACAGAGGATTACCGTGAATCCCTCATGCTAGCCCAGAATATTAAACACTCGAAAGGCTATATTCAAAATTCAAGATGATACAAATAAAAAAAATGGATACAAATCTTTCCATTTGCAACCTAAATATATTGATAAACTCGTTTTCAAATCTAATTCTTAAAAAAAATCGACCTACGGGAATTAAGACCGCACCCACGACATTATAACAAGAAAAAGACCTTCTCACGCAGATCGAGAAACCCCCGAACTGGTATGGAACAGACGAGGGGATTTTTTTACCACGGCCTGAAAAATCACTCCCACGGGGAGTCGAACCCAAGACCTGAAAAGTGCTACTCAGACTACCTGACTAATTCGGCTAGAGACCCTTTCACTTTTCATATCTGATTCTTACAATGATGGATCTTAAGTTTGTTATAGAGTAAATAAAGGACAAGTGTCTTCATACCTTTCGACCGGCAAAACGTTCTGTCAATTCACTGACGTGCCTTTTCACTGCTGGAAGCTCCAATGCTCGCTTGAAACGATCAGAGTCTATCCCAATAGGAAACTGAAGATTTCAGCCAAGTGAATGAAAAGAATCATTCACTCATTTCGCAGATACGTTTTGGATGACTCATAAATAATCAACATGAGAAATAAATGTCCATAAGGAATTATCAACATAATGGAAATATGGCAACAATACACTAAGTATGTGTCCAACACAGCTCATAAAAACATCAGTTTTGATTTTTACCGCTGCAACCCTGGTTAGCCTTCCTTGATCTTCAACGCCCTCAGGGGTACCCTCAAGTCCAAGTATTCTAGTGCAAGCACTCACAAAATGCCTCGCATAGTCGTAAGTATGAAATCTGAACAAAATTAATAAGAGCACCATGAAATAACTCATAGAAATGGAACTGATAATTTCACACGACGTGTTGGCCTGTTTTTTTTTATTATTTTGGCTCTTCTAGAATAAATTTCTTGAAAATGTGAAGAAAACTAAAAATTTACTAAATAGGTTTAGTCTTTTGAATCTAAAGCAAACTTCATACATAGGCCAAGTCAGTTCAAACTAAAAAAAAATACATCACCAAAATCGTGTATGTAATACATTCCTACCATGATAGCAATACGTGTCACAGAAACATAACAAAAGCATCACAATCTATAGTAACACTTTCTATGTTATACAGTGAATGAACTGGCAGGCAATATTTTCCATGCTGTCAAACTAGAACATTTTGGCCTGACCCCCCCCCCCCCCCCCCCAAAAAAAAAAAGAAGGAAAAAACTATTAAATATGCACTGATCAGAGAGTAACTTTATAGTGGAAGGGAAATATACAATTTTCGGACGTTGTGAGTTGGGACTTACATGCACAAAAAACATAATCGAAACCATAAAGTTACTTCAAGTAAATCAAGAATAAAAAGGATACTCAGTTAAACTTATCAGGTTTAACAATCAAATTCGACAGGACAGCCGACACAAAATCCATAGGTATGCTTACCCAACTAAATCGGCACACAGCACCGACCGAAGCAGCTCCAAGCGGGACGGCAGTGTCCGGTAAATCTCTGATGACGGGAACGGCGTGTGCAGGAACCACCCGACCTTCATATTGATGTCATGGTCCTTGAGGCACTTGGGCAGAAACATGAGGTGGTAGTCATGGCACCAGATCACATCCCCGTCCTGGTAGTGCTCGTACACGACATCAGCGAACATCTGGTTAGCACGCTTGTACGCGTCGAACTGTGACTCAAAGTTCCTCGTTGTTGCCAGCCTGTCCTCCTGTGGTAGTCCTAGGTAGTGGAACAGTGGCCACAGGATGTTGTTGCAGTATCCATTGTAGTACTGGTGCACAATCTCCTCGTCCAGGAACACTGGTATGCATCTCTGCAAAGTTCAAGCAATCCACACAAGAAATGCCTCGAGTTATCAGAGTGATACTAACAAAGAGTCACTGTTCTATTGACCCAGACAACATGGAATTGCAACCAACCTTCTCCGCAAGAGCTTTAGTGAGGGCTCGCTGACCAACCTCGTCCGGTACGTTGACGCCTGCCCAGCCAATCCACTTCGCGTCGACGTCCTTCACGCCTTCAGCATCAGAAAAAAAACATTCATATGAACTAAGGTAATAGATGTTACCGCAGAATTCCATTGCATGCATCTCCAGGTCCAGGCCACCGGCCACGTCGCATTTGGGAGGAGATTAAATGTCGGGATTACCAAGGAGGGCGCTCACAAGGCCGCCGGCGCTGATCTCAAGCGACCAGTGGTCCTCTCCGCGGCGGTTGGCGGATACAGGCAGGCGGTTGGCCACGACGAGGAGGCGCTGCTTCATGCCACGGAGGCCTAGGCGGCGGAAACCGCTGCGGGAGCCGGCGAGCGGCGGTCGCGCTGCGGCCGCGCCGCCAGCATCCTCCATGTTGGCGGGTGACGCACGTCCAGGCGACTGGACCCCATCCAGCGCGAAGGCCGCCTCGGCGTCGGTATCCATCGCGTCCGACGCGAAGATGTCGTAGCGGCGGCTACGCTCGCGGACCATTCGCTCGACGCGGATCGGGGAGCCCGCGCCGCCGCTGTCGCCGACAAAGGGCGATGAGGTTGGCATCGCCGCCGCGTCGCCCCTCGTGCAGTTGATGCCGCGCTGCCCCCTCGCGGCGTCAGAGCTCATGCGCCGCCGCGGCCCCGGCCTGCAGCATTAGGCGGACGCGAGCGGTGAGCGACGACGAGGAGGCGGCAACAGGCGGACCCAAGCAGGCCCATCACGCAGGGAGGCTGGTTTCGGAAGCGGAACGACTCACCCACCCGATCCCGAGTGGCCGGCCGCCTGTTCGATCGATCCGCTGGCCCGTCTGGGATTGGGAACCGGGGCCCTTCCTTGAGGCTGGCAGCAGCTGTGGCGGCTCGTTCGCAATGGGGCAGTGATTCGAATCACGAGACGGAGAGGCGGCGAGGGGTTCGGAAGGGGAGGAACACCGGGAGAGCTACGGCATGCAAAACGGGCCGCCACGCCTCCAACTCGGACGCTTGTTTGCGAGCACACGAGTGATATGCAGGCGAGGTGGGTGGGTGGAGGGATTGAGGCTTTTATGGGAGCGAGCGACGGAGGGGTCTTGCAAGTTTCGCGTTTTCTAGACAGCTAGATTGTCACCGCTCCTAACGGTCGTTGATGGATTATTGAAGAAGCTGCTTATACGAAAAGTTAGATGTTTTGCAGCGTAGATTTTCTACACCTTCATTTATAGGCTACTGTCTTGTAGAACCCACGTGTACGGATTTAAATTTTTAAAAGGGGAAATTTTTTGGCAACGCAGGAGTAAGGCTGCAGGTGAGCATCTTGTGACTGTGGGTTAGGATACGGAGAGCTACACACCGCCGCTACGACGAGCTAGCGTACGTGGCTTATGTTCGTGGATGGAATGCTACCAATCCCCGTTCACCTGTGCCTATGTGTGTGCTCTACCGCTTCATGCCTCTAATTATACGTGTCCACTCGATTTTAGGTTGAATGGCACTCACGAGCCACGATAGGAAAAAATCAAAGTTTTTGTTAACTAAAATAATTGCTAAGCTCAAAAAAGTTAACTAACTTTCGTTGATCATAGCGTTGGGTTCAGCTTAGCTTTTAGGGTGTGTTTGTTTCCGTAAGTTAGAATGTTAGATTATGGTGGAACGACAGTAGACAGTGATGAAGCCAGCGGTGGGGCGGGCGGGGCTCAAGGGCGGACCGACGTTATGGCCACTGGGGGCACATGCCCCACTCAAATTTCTGGGTTCCAATGAACTTCTTATCTTAATTACTGTAGATATAAAAGATCATTAGATAGTAAGCTTGTATTTAGGCCACCACTCAGTAGATGGGCTCCCACTCGGATTTTGGGCTAGGTCCGCCCTTGGCGGGGCTCGAGCCCCTCCTGCTGCTGCCGACTCTATGGAGCCTCACTAGAGCCTCTCCTAAGATTTTTAGCGTGCATATTCGATATAGAAGGTGCTTCTATATTACCGTGGTTTAGTTCAGTCCCTTCTAAAAAATTTTCTGGCTCCATCTCTGACAGTAGACTAAAATATTACTTTGTGACTACAAATAAACTAAAATAAGTTATTATTGAATAACTTATTTTAGCTTATTTGCAATATCAAATTGACATTTTAGTCTCCTACTTTTCCACCATAATTCAACTTATATAAACTAGAGTGGAAATAAACGGGCCTTAGCCTAACTCTGCTCTGATTCGAAAAGGCAAAAGCTAATTTCAAAGGGTTCAGTACTACTACTCTAAAAATGTAGCCTTTTATAATAATATAAATTTGAAAGTGGTATGTGAAAGGGAAATAGGGTCAAATATTTTCCTAAATGATTTTGGTGGTTGAAATGCCCAACACAAATAATTGGACTAACTAGTTTGCTCTAGATTATATATTCTACACGTGCCAAAGGTTCAACACAAACCAATAAAAAGATTGAAGCTAGGGTTCAAAAGAAAGGAGCAAAAGAAACCGAAGAGAACCCTGGTCTGGCGCACCGGACTGTCCGGTGCACCACCGGACAGTGTCCGGTGCACCAGGGTGAATCGACTTCAAACTCTTCACCTTCCGGTTTCTGAGGCCGCGCTCCGCTATAATTCACCGGACTGTCCGGTGTACCAGCGGAGCAACAGCCGCCAGCACAACGGTCGACTGACAACTGAACAGTGCGCGGACAATTCGCGTAGAGTGGCGCCAGAAGGCGCACCAGACAGTGAACAGTGCATGTCCGGTGCGGCATCAGACTGTCCGGTGACCCAAGCTGTCAGAGCTCCAACGGTCGAAACCGTCAGAACCCTAACGGTTGGGTGACGTGGCTGGCGCACCGGACTGTCCGGTGCGCCCATCGACAGCAGCCCTCCCTAACGGCTGTTTTGGTGGTTGGGGCTATAAATACCCCCAACCACCACCATTCAAGGTATCCAAGCATTCACTACTCCTCATTCAATACAAGAGCAATACACAACACTCCAAGACACAAATCAAAGCCTCCGATCAAATCAAAGTCCACAATTCAACTCTAGTTTTTAGGACTTGTGAGAAGATCGACTTGTGTTCCTTTGTTGCTCTTATTGCTTGGTTGGCTTTCTTCTTTCTCTCATTCTTACTCTCAAAGCCTTGTAAGCGAAGCAAGAGACACCAATTGTGTGGTGGTCCTTGCGGGGTCTAAGTGACCCGGGAAATCAAGGAAGGAAACTCACTCGGTCTAGGTGACCGTTTGAGAGAGGGAAAGGGTTGAAAGAGACCTGGTCTTTGTGACCACCTCAACGGGGATTAGGTTTGCAAGAACCGAACCTCGGTAAAACAAATCACAGTGTCATCCGTTCTATTTTCTTTGGTTGATTTGTTTCCCCTCTCTTTCGGACTCGAATTTATTTCTAACGCTAACCCCGGCTTGTAGTTGTGCTTAAAATTTGTAAATTTCAGTTTCCACCTATTCATCCCCCCTCTATGCGACTTTCAATTTGTATCAGAGCCCGGTACTTCATTAGAGTCTAACAACTCGAAGTGATGTCGGGAGGATCCGCCAAGAGGGAGATGGAAACGGCCACAAGCCATGGGAAGGCTCCATCAAAGGAGTCCGGCGCCAAAGGAAGGGAGGAATCACCTCCCCGCGTCAAGTCGCATCGGAGTGGCGACAAAAAAAAGAAAATAAAGAAAGTGGTCTACTACGAGACCGACTCTTCGTCGCCATCCACCTCCGGCTCCGACGCTCCGTCCATCACTTCTAAGCGCCATGAGCGCAAGAAGTTTAGTAAGATTCCCCTACGCTATCCCCGCATTTCCAAATGCACTCCTTTACTTTCCGTCCCATTAAGCAAACCACCGGTTTTTTACGGTGAAGATTATTGTATGTGGAGTGATAAAATGAGGCATCACCTAACCTCACTCCACGCAAGCATATGGGATATTGTTGAGTTTGGAGCGTAGGTACCATCCATAGGGGATGAAGGCTACGACTCGGACGAGGTCGCCCAAATCCGGCACTTCAACTCCCAAGTCACTACTATACTCCTCGCCTCCCTATGTCGAGAGGAGTATAATAAGGTGCAAGGGTTGAAGAGCGCCAAGGAGATTTGGGACGTGCTAAAGACCACACACGAAGGGGATGAGGTGACCAAGATCACAAAACGGGAAGCAATCTAGGGGGAGCTCGGTCGATTCATCCTCAACCAAGGAGAGGAGCCACAAGCTATGTACAACCGGCTCAAGACCTTGCTCAACCAAGTGCGCAACCTCGGGAGCACCAAATGGGATGACCATGAAATGGTCAAGGTTATTCTAAGATCACTTGTTTTTTGTAATCCTACACAAGTTCAATTAATTCGTGGTGATCCTAGATATAAGCAAATGTCTCCCGAGGAGGTTATAGGAAAGTTTGTGAGCTTTGAGTTGATGATCAAAGGCTCCAAACAAATCGTCGAGCAAGGCGGCACCTCCACACCCGAGGTGCAACCCGTCGCATTCAAAGCAACGGAGGAAAAGAAAGAAGAGTCTACATCAAGTAGGCTCCCCATCATCGCCTCCAAGCTCGACAACGAGGAAATGACGCTCATCATCAAGAGCTACCGCCAAATCCTCAAGCAAAGGAGGGGGAAGGACTATAAACCCCGCTCCAAGAAAGTGTGCTATAAGTGTGGTAAGCCCGATCATTTTATTGCTAAATGTCCATTATCTAGTGATAGTGACAGGGGCGACGACAAGAAGGGAAGGAGGAAAGAAAAGAAGAAATACTACAAGAAGAAGGGTGGCGATGCCCACGTGTGTCGGGAATGGGACTCCGATGAGAGCCCCACCGACTCCTCCTCCGACGAGAACGCCGCCAACATCGCCGTCAACAAGGGCCTCCTCTTCCCCAACATTGGCCACAAGTGCCTCATGACAAAGGACGGCAAGAAAAAGAAGGTACAAGCTAGAACCACCCCTAAGTATACTATATCTAGTGATGAGGGTAGTTCTAGTGATGATGAAGATAATTTGCTTGCCCTTTTTGCCAACCTTAACATGCAACAAAAGGAAAAATTAAATGAAAAGAAGGATGAACTCTTGGATAGGCAAGAGGAATTCCTTATTAAGGAAAACAAAAAGCATGTTAAAGTTAAAAATGCTTATGCTCAGGAAGTAGAGAAAAATGAAAATTTATCTAAGGAGCTTAGCATTTGCCATGACACTATCTCTAACCTTATAACTGAGAATGCCAAATTACTTGCTAAGGTTGAAAAGAGAAATGTTTGTGATGATTCATTTGCCAATCTTAAAAATGAAAATGCTAGTTTAATTGCTAAGATTGATAAATTGAATGAATCACTTTCTAGTCTTAAAATTGAAAATGACAAATTAATTTCTAAGGCTAAAGATTTAAATATTTGCAATGTTTCTATTTCCAATCTTAGAAATGAGAATGCAATGTTACATGCTAAGATTGATGAATTAAATGCTTGCAAACCTTCTACATCTAGTGTTGATCATGTTTCCATTTGTACTAGATGTAGAGATATTAATGTTGATGCTATCCATGATCACCTAGCTTTAATTAAAGAACAAAATGATCACATAGCTCAACTAACTGCTAAAATTAATGAGCATGAGATAGAAAATGAAAAATTTAAATTTGCTAGAAGCATGCTCTATAGTGAGAGACGTCCTGGCATTAAGGATGGCATTGGCTTCCAAAAGGGAGACAATGTCAAGCTTAATGGCTCTAAAAGATTTTTCAATTTTGTTAAGGGCAAGGCTCCCATGGCACAGGATAACGAGGGTTACATTTTATATCCTGCTGGTTATCTTGAGCATAAAATTAGGAGAATTCATTCTAGGAAGTCTCATTCTGGTTCTCAACATGCTTTTATGTATAAGAATGAGACATCTAGCTCCAGGCATTCTACCCATGTTAAAATGCCTAAAAAGAAATCTCCTGTTGCATCAAATGATCATAACATTTCATTTAAGACTTTTGATGCTGCTTATGTTTTAACTAACAAATCACGCAAAGTAGTTGCCAAATATGATGGGGGCAAACTAAAAGGGAAATAGGGTCAAACCTTTTCCTAAATGATTTTGGTGGTTGAATTACCCAACACAAATAATTGGACTAACTAGTTTGCTCTAGATTATAAGTTCTACAGGTGCCAAAGGTTCAACACAAACCAATAAAAAGTCCAAGATTGGGTTCAAAAGAAAGGAGCAAAATAAAACCAAAGGCTACCCTGGTCTGGCGCATCGGACTGTCCGGTGCACCACCGGACAGTGTCCGGTGCACCACCGGACAGTGTCCGGTGCACCACCGGACAGTGTCCGGTGCACCAGGGTGGATCAACTCGAACTCGCCACCTTCGGGTTTCTGGAAAAGCCACTCCACTATAATTCACCGGACTGTCCGATGTGCCAGCGGTGCAACGGCTACAGCGCAACGGTCGACTCCAACGGAAACCTGAAAAGCGCTACAGTGCGCGCAGAGTCAAAGCAGGCGCCAGAAGGTGCACCGGACAGTGAACAGTACCTGTCCGGTGCACCACCAGACTGTCCGGTGGCCCCACCTGTCAGAGCTCCAACGGTCGAACCCTAACGGTTGGGTGACGTGGCTGGCGCACCGGACTGTCCGGTGCGCCCATCGACAGCAGCCCCTCCCAACGACCATTTTGGTGGTTGGGGCTATAAATACCCCCAACCACCACACTTCAAGCAATCTAAGTTTTCAGACTTCACATTCAATACAATATCTAGTGAAATCAATACAAGACACAAATCAAATAGAATCAAAGCCTCTCCAAGTCCCATTTCCACTTCAAGCAAATAGTGACTAGAGAGAGAGTTTTTGCTCGTGTTCTTTGAGCTCTTGTTCTTGGATCACTTTTCTTCTTCCCCATTTCTTGTTCTCAACACCTTTGTAATCAAAGCAAGAGACACCAAGTTGTGGTGGTCCTTGTGGGGTCTAAGTGACCCAATTGATTGAGGAGAAAAGCCCACTCGGTCTAGGTGACTGTTTGAGAGAGGGAAAGGGTTGAAAAAGACCCGGTCTTTGTGACCACCTCAACGGGGAGTATGTTTGTGAGAGCACCTAGAGGGGGGGTGAATAGGTGATCCTGTGAAACTTGAAAACTTAAGCCACAAAACTTGGTTAATCGTTAGCACAATAATTGCCAAGTGGCTAGAGAGGAATCCTCAACAAAACACAATAACCAACAAGGATCAATCACAGAGATGGCACGGTGGTTATCCCGCGGTTCGGCCAAGACCAACGCTTGCCTACTCCACGTTGTGGCATCCCAACGGACGAGGGTTGCAATCAACCCCTCTCAAGCGGTCCAAAGACCCACTTGAATACCACGGTGTTTTGCTTGCTTTTTCTCAATCCCGTTTGCGAGGAATCTCCACAACTTGGAGCCTCTCACCCTTACACTTGAAATTCACAAAGAGCACGGAGCAAGGGAGGGATTAGCAACGCACACAAGACACAAGAATCAGAGTGCCAACACGCACACAAGTCGCAACAAGAGCTCGCAACACAACTCAATGAGTTCACAACTCCACTAGAGCTCTATATGCTATCACAATGAAAAGAATGCGCGAAATCAATGTCTTGGTGCTTAGGAATGTTGTAGGAATGCTTGGTGTACTCCTCCATGCGCCTAGGGTCCCTTTTATAGCCCCAAGGCAGCTAGGAGCCGTTGAGAGCAATCTAGGAAGGCTGATTTTGCCTTCTGTCGATTGGTGCACCAGACAGTCCGGTGCACACCGGACACTGTCCGGTGCCCGATTTCCTTCTTTAAATAGCGAAGCCGACCGTTGCAGATTTGGGAGCCGTTGGCGCACCGGACATGTCCGGTGCACACCGGACAGTCCGGTGCCCCCTTCTAGCCGTTGGCTCGGCCACGTGTCCCGCGCGGATTGCGCGGCCGACCGTTGGCCCGGCCGACCGTTGGCTCACCGGACAGTCCGGTGCACACTGGACAGTCCGGTGAATTATAGCCGTACGTCGCCGGTGAATTCCTGAGAGCGGCCACTTTGCTTGATACAGCCTGGCGTACCGGACACTGTCCGGTGCACCACCGGACAGTCCGGTGCTCCAGACTGAGCAAAGTCTTGGCTGCTCGAGTCAAGGCTTTTCCAGTTGGTCTTTTCCTGTTTCCAGCACTTAGACACAATACATTAGTCTCTAAAACAATGTACTAAGTCTGAGAAACATACCTTTATCCTTAATTTATACTTTGTCCATCATTTTACACTTAGGCACTTGTGTTGGACACTAAACCACCAAAATACTTAGAAATGGCCCAAGGGCACATTTCCCTTTCAATCTCCCCCTTTTTGGTGATTTATGCCAACACAACATACAGCAAGTAGAACAAGTACAAAATCACTTCAAATAGGAACTCAAATTATTTTGATTCAAATTTGGCATATATGGATCACTCTATGCCACCACTTGGTTTGTTTTTGCAAATCAAACTCAAATTCCTATCTCTAAGTCAAATCCACTTGTAGAGATATAAAGAGAGGTTTTCCAAAGAAATTGATCAAGGATTTCAAAAACTCCCCCTTTTTCCCATAAGAAGCCAACTTTTGACAAGAGAGACAACAAAAGAGTTTTGACAAACCAAAAGCTCTATTCTACTATTTTCAAAATCTCTCAAGTGGTAGCTGATCCATTTATCGCTTTGGCCTTTATTTTCCATTTATCGCTATGGCCTTTATTTTCTCCCCCTTTGGCATCAAGCACCAAAACGGGATCAATCTTGGCCCTTAAACCCCATTGCCTCACCAAAATCTTCAAATAAGAACACAAAGGCAATAAGAGTACATAAGATAAACTTGGAATAAGTTACCCTCTTCATCGGAGTGCAGTGGAAGTCTTTCATGGTCCAAGTCCACCTTTTCCCTTTCAAACCTCCTTTGAGACTAAAACAAGCAAACTCAAGCATATGGTTAGTCTCAAAAGGTCAAGTTGTAACACACCTCCCCCTAAATATGTGCATCACTTGCACGAGGACTTGTGAGATCCGAGGAGTGCTTATACAACTTGAGCACCACAATAAGCATCAAAATGCAGAATGAACATGATCAAAGGCATAAACACATGTATGCTACAATTCAATCCAAGTTCCGTGAATCTAAGACATTTAGCTCACTACGCAGCCTGCAAAAGGTCTTCTCATCTAGAGGCTTGGTAAAGATATCGGCTAGCTGGTTCTCGGTGCTAACATGAAACACTTCGATATCTCCCTTTTGCTGGTGGTCTCTCAAAAAGTGATGCCGGATGTCTATGTGCTTTGTGCGGCTGTGCTCAACAGGATTTTCCGCCATGCGGATAGCACTCTCATTATCACATAGGAGTGGGACTTTGCTCAGATTGTAGCCAAAGTCCCTGAGGGTTTGCCTCATCCAAAGTAGTTGCGCGCAACACTGTCCTGCGGCAACGTACTCGGCCTCAGCGGTGGATAGGGCAACGGAAGTTTGTTTCTTAGAGTTCCATGACACCAGGGACCTTCCTAAGAATTGGCACGTCCCCGATGTACTCTTCCTATCGACCTTACATCCAGCATAGTCGGAATCCGAATATCCAATCAAGTCAAAGTTAGACCCCTTTGGATACCAGATCCCGAAGCAAGGCGTAGCAACTAAATATCGAAGAATTCGCTTCACAGCAACTAAGTGACACTCCTTAGGATCGGATTGAAATCTAGCACACATGCATACGCTAAGCATAATATCCGGTCTATTAGCACATAAATAAAGCAAAGAACCTATCATGGACCGGTATGCTTTTTGATCAACGGACTTACCACCTTTGTTGAGGTCGATGTGTCCGTCGGTTCCCATCGGCGTCTTTGCGGGCTTGGCGTCCTTCATCCCAAACCGCTTTAGCAAATCTTGCGTGTACTTCGTTTGGGAGATGAAGGTGTCGTCCTTTAGTTGCTTCACTTGGAACCCAAGGAAGTAGTTCAACTCGCCCATCATCGACATCTCGAATTTCTGCGTCATCACCCTGCTAAACTCTTCACAAGACTTTTGATTAGTAGAACCAAATATTATGTCATCGACATAAATTTGGCACACAAAAAGATCACCATCGCAAGTCTTAGTAAAAAGAGTTGGATCGGCTTTCCCGACTTTGAAAGCATTAGCAATTAAAAAGTCTCTAAGGCATTCATACCACGCTCTTGGGGCTTGCTTAAGTCCATAGAGCGCCTTAGAGAGCTTACACACATGGTCGGGGTACCGTTCATCCTCGAAGCCAGGGGGTTGCTCCACGTACACTTCCTCCTTGATCGGCCCGTTGAGGAAAGCGCTCTTCACGTCCATTTGGTACAACCTGAAAGAATGGTGAGCGGCATATGCTAGCAAAATACGAATTGATTCTAGCCTAGCCACAGGAGCGAACGTCTCCTCAAAGTCCAAACCTGCGACTTGGGCATAACCTTTTGCCACAAGTCGAGCCTTGTTCCTTGTCACCACCCCGTGCTCGTCCTGTTTGTTGCGGAACACCCACTTGGTTCCCACAACATTTTGCTTGGGACGAGGCACCAGTGTCCAAACTTCATTGCGCTTGAAGTTGTTGAGTTCCTCCTGCATGGCCAACACCCAGTCCGGATCTAGCAAGGCCTCTTCTACCCTGAAAGGCTCAATAGAGGAGACAAAAGAGTAATGCTCACAAAAATTAACTAATCTCGAACGAGTAGTTACTCCCTTGCTAATATCACCCAATATTTGGTCGACGGGATGATCCCTTTGAATCGTCGCTCGAACTTGGGTTGGAGGTGCCTGAGGTACTTCTTCCTCTTCAACTTGAACATCCTGTGCTCCCCCTTGATCATGCGCCTCCACTTGAGGTACCTGTTCGTCATCTTGGGTTGGGGGATGCACCATAGTTGAGGAAGACGGTTGACCTTGCTCTAATTGTTCCTGAGGCCGTACATCTCCAATCGCCATGGTGCGTATCGCGGCCGTTGGAACGTCTTCTTCATCTACATCATCAAGATCAACAACTTGCTCTCTTGGAGAGCCATTAGTCTCATCAAATACAACGTCGCTAGAGACTTCAACCAAACCCGATGATTTGTTGAAGACCCTATACGCCTTTGTATTTGAATCATAACCTAATAAAAACCCTTCTACAACTTTGGGAGCAAATTTAGAGTTCCTACCCTTCTTCACTAGAATGTAGCATTTACTCCCAAATACACGAAAGTACGATACATTGGGTTTGTTACCAGTTAGCAGCTCGTATGAGGTCTTCTTGAGGAGGCGGTGAAGATAGACCCTGTTGATGGCATGGCAAGCCGTGTTCACGGCTTCCGACCAAAAACACTCGGGGGTCTTGAATTCTCCAAGCATAGTCCTTGCCATATCAATGAGCGTCCTGTTCTTCCTCTCTACCACACCATTTTGCTGAGGTGTGTAGGGAGCGGAGAACTCGTGCTTGATCCCCTCCTCCTCAAGAAACTCCTCCACTTGAAGATTTTTGAATTCGGACCCGTTGTCGCTCCTTATCTTCTTCACCTTGAGCTCAAACTCATTTTGAGCTCTCCTGAGGAAGCGCTTGAGGGTCCCTTGGGTTTCAGACTTATCCTGCAAAAAGAACACCCAAGTGAAGCGGGAAAATTCATCAACAATAACTAGACCATACTTACTTCCTCCTATGCTCAGATAGGCGACGGGTCCGAAGAGGTCCATATGCAGCATCTCCAAGGGTCTTGATGTTGTCATCACATTTTTTGTGTGATGAGAGCCTCCCACCTGTTTCCCTGCTTGACAAGCTGCACAAGGTCTATCTTTTTCGAATTGCACGTTAGTCAACCCTATCACGTGTTCTCCCTTTAGAAGCTTGTGGAGGTTCTTCATCCCCACATGTGCTAAGCGGTGATGCCACAGCCAGCCCATGCTAGTCTTAGCAATTAAGCATGCATCTAGACCGGCCTCCTCTTTTGCAAAATCAACTAAATAAAGTTTGCCGTCTAGTATACCTTTAAAAGCTAGTGAACCATCACATCTTCTAAAGACAGACACATCTACGTTTGTAAATAAACAATTATATCCCATATTACATAATTGACTGACAGATAGTAAATTATATCCAAGAGACTCAACTAAAAACACATTAGAGATAGAGTGCTCATTTGATATAGCAATCTTGCCTAAACCTTTCACCTTGCCTTGGTTCCCATCACCGAATATGATTGAATCTTGGGAATCCTTATTCTTGACGTAGGAGGTGAACATCTTCTTCTCTCCCGTCATATGGTTTGTGCATCCGCTGTCGATAATCCAGCTTGAACCCCCGGATGCATAAACCTGCAAGGCAAATTTAGGCTTGGGTCTTAGGTACCCAACTCTTGTTGGGTCCTACAAGGTTAGTCAAAATTGTCTTAGGGACCCAAATGCAAGTTTTATCACCCTTGCATTTTGCCCCTAACTTCCTAGCCAATACCTTCTTACCCTTTCTACAAATGGCAAATGAAGCATTGCAAGCATGATATATTGTAGATGGTTCATTAACTTTCCTAGGAACATTAGCAACATTTCTCCTAGGCATATTGTGAACAACATTTTTCCTACCAACATTTCTATCATGCACATAGGAAGAACTAGAAGCAAACATGGCATGAGAATCATATGCATTATAACTCCTATAAGCATTTCTATATTGTCTCTTGTCATGATACATAAAAGCATGGTTCTTTTTAGCACTAATAGCCATAGGGGCCTTCCCTTTCTCCTTGGTGGAGATGGGAGCCTTATGACTTGTTAAGTCCTTGGCTTCCCTCTTGAAGCCAAGTCCATCCTTAATTGAGGGATGTCTACCAATCGTGTAGGCATCCCTTGCAAATTTTAGCTTATCGAAATCACTTTTGCTAGTCTTAAGTTGGTCATTAAGACTAGCTACTTCATCATTTAATCTAGAAATTGAAGCTAGGTGTTCACTACAAGCATCAATATCAAAATCCTTACACCTAGTGCAAATCATAACATGTTCTACACAAGAATTAGATTTATTTGCTACTTCTAATTTAGCATTTAAATCATTGTTAATACCTTGTAAAGTAGAAATGGTTTCATGATAAGTAGATAGTTCATAAGAAAGCATTTCATTTCTTTTAACTTCTAAAGCATATGATTTTTGTGCCTCTACAAATTTATCATGTTCATCATACAACAAATCCTCTTGCTTTTCTAAAAGCCTATCCTTTTCATTCAAGGCATCAATCAATTCATTGATTTTATCAATTTTATTTCTATCCAATCCTTTGAACAAGCTAGAGTAATCTATTTCATCATCACTAGATTCGTCTTCACTTGAAGAAGCATAAGTAGAGTCTCGAGTACATACCTTCTTCTCCCTTGCCATAAGGCATGTGTGACGCTCGTTGGGGAAGAGGGATGACTTGTTGAAGGCGGTGGCGGCGAGTCCTTCATTGTCGGAGTCGGACGAGGAGCAGTCCGAATCCCACTCCTTGCCAAGATGAGCCTCGCCCTTTGCCTTCTTATAATTCTTCTTCTCCCTCATGTTCCCTTGGTCCTGATCACTATCATTGTCGGGACAGTTAGCAATAAAATGACCAAGCTTACCGCATTTGAAGCATGAGCGCTTTCCCTTGGCTTTGGTCTTGCTTGGCTGTCCCTTGCGACCTTTAAGCGCCGTCTTGAATCTCTTGATGATGAGGGCCATCTCTTCATCATTAAGTCCAGCCGCCTCGATTTGTGCCACCTTGCTAGGTAGCGCCTCCTTGCTTCTTGTTGCCTTGAGAGCAAGGGGTTGTGGCTCATTGATCGGACCATTCAAAGCGTCGTCCACGTACCTCGCCTCCTTGATCATCATTCGCCCACTCACGAATTTTCCAAGGACTTCTTCGGGCGACATTTTGGTGTACCTGGGATTCTCACGAATATTATTCACCAAATGAGGATCAAGAACGGTAAAGGACCTTAGCATCAGTCGGACGACGTCGTGGTCCGTCCATCGCGTGCTTCCGTAGCTCCTTATTTTGTTGATAAGGGTCTTGAGCCGGTTGTATGTTTGAGTTGGCTCCTCGCCCCTTATCATTGCGAACCGTCCAAGCTCGCCCTCCACCAACTCCATCTTGGTGAGCAAGGTGACGCTGTTCCCCTCATGAGAGATCTTGAGGGTGTCCCATATTTGCTTGGCGTTATCCAAGCCGCTCACTTTGTGGTATTCATCCCTGCACAAAGAAGCTAGAAGAACAGTAGTAGCTTGTGCATTCTTATGTATTTGCTCATTAATGAACATGGGACTATCCGAACTATCAAAGTGCATTCCACTTTCTACAATCTCCCATATACTAGGATGGAGAGAGAATAGGTGACTACGCATTTTGTGGCTCCAAAATCCGTAGTCCTCCCCATCAAAGTGTGGGGGCTTGCCGAGTGGAATGGAGAGCAAATGTGAATTTGAACTTTGCGGAATACGAGAGTAGTCAAAAGAAAAGTTCGAATTAACCAGTTTTCTTCTCTCGTAGTCATTGTGGTCGTCGTCCTTTTGGGAAGAAGTAGACTCATCGCTGTTGTCGTAATAGACGATCTCCTTGATGCACCTCGTCTTCTTCTTCTTCCCTTCCTTCCGTCTATGGCCCGAGCCGGAGTCGGTAGGCTTGTCGTCCTTCGGCTCGTTGACGAAGGATTCCTTCTCTTTGTCGTTGATCACGATTCCCTTCCCCTTAGGATCCATCTCTTCGGGCGGTTAGTCCCTTTGTGAAGAGAACGGCTCCGATACCAATTGAGAGCACCTAGAGGGGGGGTGAATAGGTGATCCTGTGAAACTTGAAAACTTAAGCCACAAAACTTGGTTAATCGTTAGCACAATAATTGCCAAGTGGCTAGAGAGGAATCCTCAACAAAACACAATAACCAACAAGGATCAATCACAGAGATGGCACGGTGGTTATCCCGTGGTTCGGCCAAGACCAACGCTTGCCTACTCCACGTTGTGGCGTCCCAACGGACGAGGGTTGCAATCAACCCCTCTCAAGCGGTCCAAAGACCCACTTGAATATCACGGTGTTTTGCTTGCTTTTTCTCAATCCCGTTTGCGAGGAATCTCCACAACTTGGAGCCTCTCACCCTTACACTTGAAATTCACAAAGAGCACGGAGCAAGGGAGGGATTAGCAACGCACACAAGACACAAGAATCAGAGTGCCAACACGCACACAAGTCGCAACAAGAGCTCGCAACACAACTCAATGAGTTCACAACTCCACTAGAGCTCTATATGCTATCACAATGAAAAGAATGCGCGAAATCAATGTCTTGGTGCTTAAGAATGTTGTAGGAATGCTTGGTGTACTCCTCCATGCGCCTAGGGGTCCCTTTTATAGCCCCAAGGCAGCTAGGAGCCGTTGAGAGCAATCTAGGAAGGCTGATTTTGCCTTCTGTCGATTGGTGCACCGGACAGTCCGGTGCACACCGGACACTGTCCGGTGCCCGATTTCCTTCTTTAAATAGCGAAGCCGACCGTTGCAGATTTGGGAGCCGTTGGCGCACCGGACATGTCCGGTGCCCCCTTCTAGCCGTTGGCTCGGCCACGTGTCCCGCGCGGATTGCGCGACCGACCGTTGGCCCGGCCGACCGTTGGCTCACCGGACAGTCCGGTGCACACCGGACAGTCCGGTGAATTATAGCCGTACGTCGCCGGTGAATTCCCGAGAGCGGCCACTTTGCTTGATACAGCCTGGCGCACCGGACACTGTCCGGTGCACCACCGGACAGTCCGGTGCTCCAGACTGAGCAAAGTCTTGGCTGCTCGAGTCAAGGCTTTTCCAGTTGGTCTTTTCCTGTTTCCAGCACTTAGACATAATACATTAGTCTCTAAAACAATGTACTAAGTCTGAGAAACATACCTTTATCCTTAATTTGTACTTTGTCCATCATTTTACACTTAGGCACTTGTGTTGGACACTAAACCACCAAAATACTTAGAAATGGCCCAAGGGCACATTTCCCTTTCAGTTTGCAAGAACCGAACCTCGGTAAAACAAATCACCGTGTGATCCGCTTTATTTCCTTGTGATTTTTTCGCCCTCTCTTTCTGAAAGTCGCCTAGAGGGGGGGGGTGAATAGGGCGAAACTGAAATTCTCAAAAATAATCACAACTACAAGCCGGGTTAGCGTTAGAAATATAATCGAGTCCGCGAGAGAGGGTGCAAAACAAATCGCAAGCGAATAAAGAGTGAGACACGTGGATTTGTTTTACCGAGGTTCGGTTCTCGCAAACCTACTCCCCGTTGGGGTGGTCACAAAGACCGGGTCTCTTTCAACCCTTTCCCTCTCTCAAACGGTCCCTCGGACCGAGTGTGCTTTCTCTTCTCAATCACTTGGAACACAAAGTTCCTACAACGACCACCACAAGATTGGTGTCTCTTGCCTCAATTACAAGTGAGTTGATCGCAATGAAGAATCAAAGAAAGAAGAAAGCAATCCAAGCGCAAGAGCTCGAAAGAACACAAGCAAATCTCTCTCACTAGTCACTAAAGCTTTGTGTGGAATTTGGGAGAGGATTTGATCTCTTGAGTGTGTCTAGAATTGAATGCCTAGCTCTTGTAAGTGGTTGGAAGTGTGAAAACTTGGATGTCTTGAATGTGGGGTGGTTGGGGGTATTTATAGCCCCAACCACCAAACTAGCCGTTTGGTGGGGCTGTCTGTCGCATGGTGCACCGGACAGTCCGGTGCGCCAGCCACGTCACCAAAGTCGTTGGGTTCCGACCGTTGGAGCTCTGTCTTCTGGGCCCGCCTGGATGTCCGGTGGCGCACCTGACATGTACTGTAGAGTGTCTGGTGCGCCAGCATGGGCGTGACTGACTTCTGTGCGCGTTGGCGCGCATTCAATGCGCTGCAGGTAGCCGTTGGCGCCGAAGTATCTGTTGCTTCGATGTCACACCGGACATGTCCGGTGAATTATAGCGGACTAGCCGTTGCGAATTCCCGAAGCTGGCGAGTTCCAGAGCCGCTCTTCCTTGGAGCACCGGACACTGTCCGGTGTACACCGGACAGTCCGGTGAATTATAGCGAAGCGCCTCTAGATTTTCCCGAAGGTGATGAGTTCGACTTGGAGTCCTCTGGTGCACCGGACACTGTCCGGTGCGCCAGACCAGAGGTGCCTTCGGTTGTCCCTTTGCTATTTTGTTGAACCCAATACTTGGTCTTTTTATTGGCTAAGTGTGAACCTTTGACACCTGTATAACTTATACACTCGAGCAAACTAGTTAGTCCAATTATTTGTGTTGGGCAATTCAACCACCAAAATCATTTAGGAAATAGGTGTAAGCCTAATTCCCTTTCAATCTCCCCCTTTTTGGTGATTGATGCCAACACAAACCAAAGCAAATATAGAAGTACATATTTGAACTAGCTTGCATAATGTAAGTGCAAAGGTTGCTTGGAATTGAGCCAATACTTATAAGATATGCATAGATTGTTTCTTCATTTTTAACATTTTGGAACACGCTTGCACCACATGTTTTGTTTTTGCAAATTCTTCTGTAAATCCTTTTCAAAGTTCTTTTGCAAATAGTCAAAGGTAAATGAATAAGATTTTGCAAAGCATCTTTAAGATTTGAAATTTTCTCCCCCTGTTTCAAATGCTTTTCCTTTGACTAAACAAAACTCCCCTTTAATGAAATCCTCCTCTTAGTGTTCAAGAGGGTTTTGATATTAATTTTGAAGAGGTTATACCAATTTGAAATTATATCACAAGTAAGATACCAATTTGCAAATACTCTTTGAAAAACTAAAATTTTAGAAATTGGTGGTGGTGCGGTCCTTTTGCTTTGGGCTCATACTCTCTCCCCCTTTGGCATGAATCGCCAAAAACGGAATCATTAGAGCCCTAGAATTACGTTCTTCCCCTTTGGTCATAAATAAATGAGTGCGGATTGTACCAAAGACGAAGTCCTTTTGCTTGGTGCTCATGCTCTCTCCCCCAAAAATGGAGAGTTGCTTGGAGTGACAGCGAGGGATGAGTTACGGAGTGGAAGCCTTTTGTCTTCGCCGAAGACTCCAATTCCCTTTCAATATACCTATGACTTGGTTTGAAATAGACTTAAAAACACATTAGTCATAGCATATGAAAGAGACATGATCAAAGGTATATAGAAGAGCTATGTTTGCAAATCAACAAAAGAAGTTCCTAGAATCAAGAATATTTAGCTCATGCCTAAGTTTGTTAAACATTTGTTCATCAAGAGGCTTGGTAAAGATATCGGCTAATTGATCTTTAGTATTAATGTAAGAAATCTCGATATCTCCCTTTTGTTGGTGATCCCTTAAAAAGTGATACCGAATGGCTATGTGTTTAGTGCGGCTATGCTCAACGGGATTATCCGCCATGCGGATTGCACTCTCATTATCACATAGAAGAGGAACTTTGGTTAATTTGTAACCGTAGTCCCTAAGGGTTTGCCTCATCCAAAGTAGTTGCGCGCAACAATGGCCTGCGGCAATGTACTCGGCTTCGGCGGTAGAAAGAGCTATGGAATTTTGCTTCTTTGAAGCCCAAGACACCAAGGATCTTCCCAAGAATTGGCAAGTCCCCGATGTGCTCTTTCTATTAATTTTACACCCTGTCCAATCGCCATCCGAATAACCAATCAAATCAAATGTGGATCCCCTAGGATACCAAAGCCCAAACTTAGGAGTATAAACTAAATATCTCAAGATTCGTTTTACGGCCGTAAGGTGAGCTTCCTTAGGGTCGGCTTGGAATCTTGCACACATGCATACGGAAAGCATAATATTCGGTCGAGATGCACATAAATATAGCAAAGAGCCTATCATCGACCGGTATACCTTTTGATCGACTGATTTACCTCCTTCGTCGAGGTCGAGATGCCCATTGGTTCCCATGGGTGTCTTGATGGGTTTGGCATCCTTCATTCCAAACTTGCTTAGAATATCTTGAGTGTACTTCGTTTGACTTAGGAAGGTGCCTTCTTGGAGTTGCTTCACTTGAAATCCTAAGAAATACTTCAACTCCCCCATCATAGACATCTCGAATTTTTGTGTCATGATCCTACAAAATTCTTCACATGTAGACTCGTTAGTAGACCCAAAAATAATATCATCAACATAAATTTGGCATACAAACAAGTCATTTTCAAGAGTTTTAGTGAATAAAGTAGGATCGGCCTTTCCGACTTTGAATCCATTAGTGATGAGGAAATCTCTAAGGCATTCATACCATGCTCGTGGGGCTTGCTTGAGCCCATAAAGCGCCTTAGAGAGTTTATAAACATGGTTAGGGTACTCACTATCTTCAAAGCCGAGAGGTTGCTCAACATAGACCTCTTCCTTGATTGGTCCATTGAGGAAGGCACTCTTCACGTCCATTTGATAAAGCTTGAAGCCATGGTAAGTAGCATAGGCCAATAATATTCGAATTGACTCAAGCCTAGCTACGGGTGCATAGGTTTCATCGAAATCCAAACCTTCGACTTGGGAGTATCCTTTGGCCACAAGTCGAGCTTTGTTCCTTGTCACCACACCATGCTCATCTTGCTTGTTGCGGAAGACCCATTTGGTTCCTACAACATTTTGATTAGGACGTGGAACCAAATGCCATACCTCATTCCTATTGAAGTTGTTGAGCTCCTCTTGCATTGCCACCACCCAATCCGAATCTTGAAGTGCTTCCTCTACCCTATGTGGCTCAATAGAGGAAACAAACGAGTAATGTTCACAAAAATGTGCAACACGAGATCTAGTGGTTACCCCCTTATGAATGTCGCCGAGGATGGTGTCGACGGGGTGATCTCGTTGGATTGCTTGGTGGACTCTTGGGTGTGGCGGCCCTTGTTCTTTATCCTCCTTGTCTTGATCATTTGCATCTCCCCCTTGATCATTGCCGTCATCTTGAGGTGGCTCATTTGCTTGATCTTCTATTTCATCTACTTGAGCTTCATCCTCATTTTGCGTCGGTGGGGATGCTTGCATGGAGGAGGATGGTTGATCTTGTGCATTTGGAGGCTCTTCGGATTCCTTAGGACACACATCCCCAATGGACATGTTCCTTAGTGCGATGCACGGAGCCTCTTCAATACCTATCTCATCAAGATCAACTTGCTCTACTTGAGAGCCATTAGTCTCATCAAACACAACGTCACAAGAAACTTTAACTTGTCCGGAGGACTTGTTAAAGACTCTATATGCCCTTGTGTTTGAATCATATCCTAGTAAAAAGCCTTCTACAGTCTTAGGAGCAAATTTAGATTTTCTACCTCTTTTAACAAGTATAAAGCATTTGCTACCAAAGACTCTAAAATATGAAATATTGGGCTTTTTACCGGTTAGGAGTTCATAAGATGTCTTCTTGAGGATTCAGTGTAGATACAACCGGTTGATGGCGTAGCAGGCGGTGTTGACCACCTCGGCCCAAAACCGATCCGAAGTCTTGTACTCATCAAGCATGGTTCTTGCCATGTCCAATAGAGTTCTATTCTTCCTCTCCACTACACCATTTTGTTGAGGGGTGTAGGGAGAAGAGAACTCATGCTTGATGCCCTCCTCCTCAAGGAAGCCTTCAATTTGAGAGTTCTTGAACTCCGTCCCGTTGTCGCTTCTAATTTTCTTGATCCTTAAGTCGAACTCATTTTGAGCCCGTCTCAAGAATCCCTTTAAGGTCTCTTGGATATGAGATTTTTCCTGCAAAAAGAACACCCAAGTGAAGCGAGAATAATCATCCACAATAACTAGACAGTACTTACTCCCGCCGATGCTTATGTAAGCAAACGGGCCAAATAGGTCCATGTGTAGGAGCTCCAGTGGCCTGTCAGTCGTCATGATGTTCTTATGTGGATGATGGGTACCAACTTGCTTCCCTGCTTGGCATGCGCTACAAATCCTGTCTTTCTCAAAATGAACATTTGTTAGTCCTAAAATGTGCTCTCCCTTTAGAAGCTTGTGAAGATTCTTCATCCCAACATGGGCTAGTCGGCGGTGCCAGAGCCAACCCATGTTAGTCTTAGCAATTAAGCATGTGTCGAGTTCAGCTCTATCAAAATCTACTAAGTATAGCTGACCCTCTAGCACACCCTTAAATGCTATTGAATCATCACTTCTTCTAAAGACAGTGACACCTACATCAGTAAAGAGACAGTTGTAGCCCATTTTGCATAATTGAGATACAGAAAGCATATTGTAATCTAATGAATCTACAAGAAAAACATTGGAAATAGAATGGTCAGGAGATATAGCAATTTTACCCAATCCTTTGACCAAACCTTGGTTTCCATCCCCGAATGTGATAGCTCATTGGGGATCCTGGTTTTTCTCATAGGAGGAGAACATCTTCTTCTCCCCTGTCATGTGGTTTGTGCACCCGCTGTCGATAATCCAACTTGAGCCCCCGGATTCATAAACCTACAAAACAAGTTTAGTTCTTGACTTTAGGTACCCAAATGGTTTTGGGTCCTTTGGCATTAGAAACAAGAACTTTGGGTACCCAAACACAAGTCTTTGACCCCTTGTGCTTGCCCCCAACATATTTGGCAACTACCTTGCCGAATTTGTTAGTCAATACATATGATGCATCAAAGGTTTTAAATGAAAAGCTATGTTCATTTGATGCACTAGGAGTTTTCTTCTTAGGCAACTTAGCACGGGTTGGTTGCCTAGAGCTAGATGTCTCACCCTTATACATGAAAGCATGATTAGGGCCAGAGTGAGACTTCCTAGAATGAATTCTCCTAATTTTGTCCTCGGGATAACCGACAGGGTATAAAATGTAACCCTCGTTATCCTGAGGCATGGGAGTCTTGCCCTTAACGAAGTTGGACAATTTCTTTGGAGGGGCACTAAGTTTGACATTGCCTCCCTGTTGGAAGCCAATTCCATCCTTAATGCTAGGGCGTCTCCCACTATAAAGCATACTTCTAGCAAATTTAATTTTTCATTTTCTAAGTTATGCTCGGCAATTTTAGCATCTAATTTTGCTATATGATCATTTTGTTGTTTTATTAAAGCCATGTGATCATGTATAGCATCAATGTTAACATCTCTACATCTAGTACAAATGGTAGTATGTTCAACGGTAGATGTAGAGGGTTTGCAAGATTTTAATTCTACAACCTTAGCATGCAATATATCATTCTTAGTTCTAAGGTCGGAAATAGTAGCATTGCAAACATCAAAATCTTTAGCCTTAGCAAGCAATTTTTCATTCTCAATCCTAAGGCCAGCAAGAGATATGTTCAATTCTTCAATCTTAGCAAGTAAATCATCATTAACATTCTTAAGATTGGGAATTGAAATATCACAAACATTTGAATCAACCTTAGCTAATAAATTGACATTTTCATTTCTAAGGTTGTCGATTGTCTCATGGCAAGTGCTTAGCTCACTAGATAATTTTTCACATTTTTCAACTTCTAGAGCATAAGCATTTTTAACTTTAACATGCTTTTTGTTTTCCTTGATTAGGAAGTCCTCTTGGGAGTCCAAGAGATCATCCTTCTCATGGATGGCACTAATCAATTCATTTAATTTCTCTTTTTGTTGCATGTTTAAGTTGGCAAAAAGAGTGCGCAAGTTATCTTCCTCATCACTAGTATTTTCATCACTAGAGGATTCATATCTAGTGGAGGATTTAGATTTAACCTTCTCCTTTTTGCCGTCCTTTTCCATGAGGCACTTGTGGCCGACGTTGGGGAAGAGGAGACCCTTGGTGACGGCGATGTTGGCGGCGTCCTCGTCGGAGGAGGAGTCGCTAGAGCTTTCGTCGGAGTCCCACTCCCGACAAACATGGGCATCACCGCCCTTCTTCTTGTAGTATCTCTCTTCTCCTTTCTTCTCCCCTTCTTGTCATCGCCCCTGTCACCGTCACTAGAAATAGGACATTTTGCAATAAAGTGACCGGGCTTACAACACTTGTAGCAAACCTTCTTGGAGCGGGGCTTGTAATCCTTCCCCCTCCTTTGCTTGAGGATTTGGCGAAAGCTTTTGATGACAAGCGCCATCTCCTCATTGTCGAGCTTGGAGGCGTCGATTGGTTGTCTACTTGGTGTAGACTCCTCCTTCTTTTCTTCCGTCGCTTTGAATGTGACCGGTTGAGCCTCGGACGTAGAAGGACCGTCAAGCTCGTTGATCTTCCGTGAGCCCTTAATCATAAATTCGAAGCTCACAAAATTCCCGATTACTTCCTCGGGAGTCATTAGTGTATATCTTGGATTGCCACGAATTAATTGTACTTGAGTAGGGTTAAGGAAAATAAGGGATCTTAGAATAACCTTAACCACCTCGTGGTCATCCCACTTTTTGCTCCCGAGGTTGCGCACTTGGTTTACCAAGGTTTTGAGCCGATTGTACATGTCTTGTGGCTCCTCCCCTTGGCGTAGATGGAAGCGACCGAGCTCCCCCTCGATCGTTTCCCGCTTGGTGATTTTGGTGAGTTCATCACCCTCGTGCGCCGTCTTGAGCACGTCCCAAACTTCCTTGGAGCTTTTTAGTCCTTGCACCTTGTTGTACTCCTCCTTACTTAGAGAGGCGAGGAGTATGGTTGTGGCTTGGAAGTTGAAGTGCTCGATTTGGGCCACTTCATCCACATCATAGTCTTCATCCCCTACGGATGGTACCTGTACACCAAACTCAACAACATCTCATATACTTTTGTGGAGTGAGGTTAGATGAAATCGCATTAAATCACTCCACCTAGCATAATCTTCACCATCAAAAGTTGGTGGTTTGCCTAATGGGGCGGAAAGTAAAGGTGTATGTTTAGTAATGCGAGGGTAGCGTAGGGGGATCTTACTAAACTTCTTGCGCTCATGGCGCTTAGAAGTTATGGAGGGCGCGTCGGAGCCGGAGGTAGAAGGTGATGAAGTGTCGGTCTCGTAGTAGACCACCTTCCTCATCTTCTTTATTTTGTCGCCACTCCGATGCGACTTGTGAGAAGAAGTCTTCTTTTCCTTCTTCTTTTCCTTCCTCTTCTCCTTGTTGCGGGACTCTTCCGATGAAGCCTTCCCGTGGCTTGTAGTGGGCTTGTCGCCGGTCTCCATCTCCTTCTTGGCGAGTTCTCCCGACATCACTTCGAGCGGTTAGGCTCTAATGAAGCACTGGGCTTTGATACCAATTGAAAGTCGCCTAGAGGGGGGGGGTGAATAGGGCGAAACTGAAATTCTCAAAAATAATCACAACTACAAGTCGGGTTAGCGTTAGAAATATAATCGAGTCCGCGAGAGAGGGTGCAAAACAAATCGCAAGCGAATAAAGAGTGAGACACGTGGATTTGTTTTACCGAGGTTCGGTTCTCGCAAACCTACTCCCCGTTGAGGTGGTCACAAAGACCGGGTCTCTTTCAACCCTTTCCCTCTCTCAAACGGTCCCTCGGACCGAGTGAGCTTTCTCTTCTCAATCACTTGGAACACAAAGTTCCTACAACGACCACCACAAGATTGGTGTCTCTTGCCTCAATTACAAGTGAGTTGATCGCAATGAAGAATCAAAGAAAGAAGAAAGCAATCCAAGCGCAAGAGCTCGAAAGAACACAAGCAAATCTCTCTCACTAGTCACTAAAGCTTTGTGTGGAATTTGGGAGAGGATTTGATCTCTTGAGTGTGTCTAGAATTGAATGCCTAGCTCTTGTAAGTGGTTGGAAGTGTGAAAACTTGGATGTCTTGAATGTGGGGTGGTTGGGGGTATTTATAGCCCCAACCACCAAACTAGCCGTTTGGTGGGGCTGTCTGTCGCATGGTGCACCGGACAGTCCGGTGCGCCAGCCACGTCAACAAAGCCGTTGGGTTCCGACCGTTGGAGCTCTGTCTTCTGGGCCCGCCTGGATGTCCGGTGGCGCACCGGACATGTACTGTAGAGTGTCCGGTGCGCCAGCATGGGCATGAATGACTTCTGTGCGCGCTGGCGCGCATTCAATGCGCTGCAGGTAGCCATTGGCGCCGAAGTATCCGTTGCTTCGATGTCACACCAGACAGTCCGGTGTACACCGGACATGTCCGGTGAATTATAGCGGACTAGCCGTTGCGAATTTCCGAAGCTGGCGAGTTCCAAAGCCGCTCTTCCTTGGAGCACCGGACACTGTCCGGTGTACACCGGATAGTCAGGTGAATTATAGCGAAGCGCCTCTGGATTTTCCCGAAGGTGACGAGTTCGACTTGGAGTCCTCTGGTGCACCGGACACTGTCCGGTGGCACACGGGACAGTCCGGTGCGACAGACCAGAGGTGCCTTCGGTTGTCCCTTTGCTCTTTTGTTGAACCCAATACTTGGTCTTTTTATTGGCTAAGTGTGAACCTTTGACACCTGTATAACTTATACACTCAAGCAAACTAGTTAGTCCAATTATTTGTGTTGGGCAATTCAACCACCAAAATCATTTAGGAAATAGGTGTAAGCCTAATTCCCTTTCACTTTCGGACTCGCTTTTGTTTCTAACGCTAACCCCGACTTGTAGTTGTGCTTAAAAGTTCATAAATTTCAGATTTGTCTATTCACCCCCCTCTAGGCGACTTTCAATTGGTATCAGAGCCTGGTACTTCATTAGAGCCTAACCGCTCGAAGTGATGTCGGTAGATCACGCCAAGAAGGAGATGGTGACCGGCGAGAAGCCCGCCACAAGCCACGGGAAAGCTCCATCGGGGGAGTCCGGCAACAAGATGAAGGGATCCCCTTCACACAACAAGTCGCATCGGAGCGGCGAGAAAAAAAAGAAAATGAAGAAGGTGGTCTACTACAAGACCGATTCTTCATCACCTTCTACATCCGGCTCCGACATGCCGTCCGTCAATTCTAAGCGCCATGAGCGCAATAAGTTTAGTAAGATTCCCCTACGCTATCCTCGCATTTCTAAACACACTCCTTTACTTTCCGTTCAATTAGGCAAACCACCGGTTTTTGATGGTGAAGATTATAGTAGGTGGAGTGATATGATGAGGTATCACCTAACCTCACTCCACACAAGCATATGGGACATTGTTGAATTTGGAGCACAGGTACCATCCGTAGGGGATGAAGATTATGATGCAGACAAAGTCGCCCAAATCCGGCACTTCAATTCCCAAGCAACCACTATACTCCTCACCTCTCTAAGTCGAGAGGAGTATAATAAGGTGCAAGGGTTGAAGAGTGCTAAAGAGATTTGGGACGTACTAAAAACCGCGCACGAAGGAGACGAGGTGACCAAGAACACCAAGAGGGAAACGATCGAGGGGGAGCTCGGTCGGTTCATGCTCAACCAAGGAGAGGAGCCACAAGCTATGTACAACCGACTCAAGATCTTGGTCAACCAAGTGCGCAACCTCGGGAGCACAAAATGGGATGACCATGAAATGGTCAAGGTTATTCTAAGATCACTCGTTTTTCTTAATCCTACACAAGTGCAATTAATACGTGGTGATCCTAGATACAAGCTAGTGTCTCCCGAGGAGGTCATAGGAAAGTTTGTGAGCTTTGAATTGATGATCAAAGGCTCCAAACAAATCATCGAGTGAGGCGCCACCTCCACACCCGAGGTGCAACCCGTCGCATTCAAAGCGACGGAGGAAAAGAAAGAAGAGTCTACATCAAGTAGGCTCCCCATCGACGCATCCAAGCTCGACAATGAGGAGATGGCGCTCATCATAAAGAGTTTCCGCCAAATCCTCAAGCAAAGGAAGGGGAGAGACTACAAACCCCGTTCCAAGAAGGTTTGCTACAAGTGTGGTAAACTTGGTCACTTTATTGCTAAATGTCCATTATCAAGTGATAGTGACAGGGGCGACGACAAGAGGGGAAATAAGAAGGAGAAGAAGAGGTACTACAAGAAGAAGAGCGGCGATGCCCACGTTTGTCGGGAGTGGGACTCCGATGAGAGGTCCACCGACTCCTCCGACGACGAGGACACCACCAACATCGCTGTCAACAAGGGTCTTCTCTTCCCCAACGTCGGCCACAAGTGCCTCACGGCAAAGGACGACAAAAAGAAGAAGGTAAAATCTAGAGCTTCTACTAAATATGCAACATCTAGTGATGAGGCTAGCTCTAGTGATGATGAGGATGATTTGCTTACACTTTATGCCAACCTAAACATGCAACAAAAAGAAAAATTGAATGAATTAATTAGTGCTATTCATGAGAAGGATGAACTCTTGGATAGCCAAGAGGACTTCCTTATTAAGGAAAACAAGAAGCATGTTAAGGTTAAAAATGATTATGCTCAGGAAGTAGAAAATGTGAAAATTTGACTAGTGAGCTAAGTACTTGCCATGACACTATTTCCAACCTTAGATTTGAGTGTGCTAAATTGATTGCTAAGGTTGAGAAGTTAAATGTTTGTGATGATTCTTTTGCCAATCTTAAAAATGATAATGCTAGTTTACTTACTAAGATTGACAAATTAAATGAATCAATTTCTTGCTTTAAGATTGAGAATGATAAATTAATTACTAAGGCTAAGAATTTAAATGTTTGCAATGATATTGTTTCCAATCTTAGAAATGAGAATGCTATGTTACATGCTAAGATTGATGAATTAAATGCTTGCAAACCCTCTACATCTAGTGCTGATCATGTTACTATTTGTACAAGATGTAGAGACATTAATGTTGATGCTATCCATGATCACCTAGCTTTAATCAAACAACAAAATGATCACATAGCTCAACTTAGTGCTAAAATTAATGAGCATGACTTAGAAAATGAAAATTTAAATTTGCTAGAAGTATGCTCTATAATGAGAGACGCCCTGGGATTAAGGATGGCATTGACTTCCAACAGGGAGACAATGTCAAGCTTAATGCCCCTAAAAGATTGTCTAATTTTGTTAAGGGCAAGGCTCCCATGGCTCAAGATAACGAGGGCTATATTTTATATCCTGCTGGTTATCCCGAGCACAAAATTAGGAGAATTCATGCTAGGAAACCTCATAATGTTTCACACCATGCTTTTTTGTATAAAAATAAGCTAAGGCATCTAGCTCTAGGCAATCCACTCATGTTAAATTGCCTAGAAAGAAAACTCCTATTACATCAAATGAGCCTATTGTTTCATTTAAGACTTTTGATGCTTCATATGTTTTAACTAACAAATCAGGCAAAGTAGTTGCCAAATATGTTGGGGGCAAACACAAGGGCTCCAAGACTTGTGTTTGGGTACCCAAGGTGCTTGTTTCTATTGTGAAAGGACCCAAGACCGTTTAGGTACCTAAGAACAAGGCCTAAACTTGTTTTGTAGGTTTATGCATCCGGGGGCTGAAGTTGGATCATTGATAGCGGGTGCACAAACCACATGACTGGGGAGAAAAGGATGTTCTCCTCCTACGAGAAAAATGATGATCCCCAAAGAGCTATCACATTCGGGGATGAAAATCAAGGTTTGGTCAAAAACTTGGTAAAATTGCTATATCTCCTGACCATTCTATTTCCAATGTTTTTCTTGTAGATTCTTTAGAATACAACTTGCTTTTAGTTTTTCAATTATGCAAAATGGGCTACTATTATCTTTTAACGGATATAGGTGTTACTGTCTTTAGAAGAAGTGATGATTCAGTATCATTTAAGGGAGTATTAGAGGGTCAGCTATACTTAGTTGATTTTAATAGAGCTGAACTCGATACTTGCTTGATTGCTAAGACTAGTATGGGTTGGCTCTGGCATCGCCGACTAGCCCATGTTGGGATGAAGAATCTTCATAAGCTTCTGAAGGGAGAACACATTTTGGGACTAACAAATGTTCATTTTGAGAAAGACAGGGTTTGCAGCGCATGTCAAGCAGGAAAGCAAGTTGGTGTCCATCATCCACACAAGAACATCATGACGACCGACAGGCCACTTGAGCTACTCCACATGGATCAATTCGGCCCGATAGCTTACATAAGCATCGACGGGAGTAAGTACTGTCTAGTTATTGTGGATGATTATTCTCGCTTCACTTGGGTGCCCTTTTTGCAGGATAAATCTCAAACCCAAGAGACCTTAAAGGGATTCTTGAGACGGGCTCAAAATGAGTTCGACTTAAGGATCAAAAAGATTAGAAGCGACAATGGGATGGAGTTCAAGAATTCTCAAATAGAAGGCTTTCTTGAGGACGAGGGCATCAAGCATGTGTTCTCTTCTCCCTACACACCACAACAAAATGGTGTAGTGGAGAGGAAGAATAGAACTCTACTTGACATGGTGAGGACCATGCTTGATGAGTACAAGACTTCGGACCAGTTTTGTGTAGAAGCAATCAACACCTCTTGCTACGCCATCAACCGTCTCTACCTTCACCGAATCCTCAAGAAGACATCCTATGAACTCCTCACTGATAAAAAGCCCAATGTTTCATATTTTAGAGTCTTTGGTAGCAAATGTTTTATTCTTGTTAAAAGATGTAGAAAATCTAAATTTGCTCCTAAGGCTGTAGAAGGCTTTTTACTTGGTTATGACTCAAACACAAGGGCATATAGAGTCTTTAACAAGTCCACTGGACTAGTTGAAGTTTCTTGTGACATTGTGTTTGATGAGACTAATGGCTCTCAAGTAGAGCAAGTTGATCTTGATGAGCTAGATGATGAAGAGGCCCCATGCGTCACGCTAAGGAACATGTCCATTGGGGATGTGTGCCCCAAGGAACCTGAGGAGCCTCCACAAGCACAAGATCAACCATCATCTTCCATGCAAGCATCTCCGCCAACCCAAGATAAGGATCAAGCTCAAGATGATGAAAATGAAGATCAAGAGGAGCCACCTCAAGAGGAGGACAATGATCGATGGGGAGATGCTAATGATCAAGACAAGGAAGATGATGAGGGTCCAAGACCGCCTCACCCAAGAGTCCACCAAGCGATACAAAGAGATCACCCCGTGAACTCCATCCTCGATGATATTCATAAGGGGGTAACCTCACGATCTCGTGTCGCACATTTTTGTGAGCATTACTCTTTTGTGTCTTCTATTGAGCCATACAGGGTGGAAGACGCATTAAGGGATTCGGATTGGGTGTTGGCTATGCAAGAGGAACTCAACAACTTCACGAGGAATGAGGTATGGCATTTAGTTCCACGTCCTAACCAAAATGTTGTAGGAACCAAGTGGGTTTTCCGCAACAAGCAAGATGAGCATGGTGTGGTGACAAGAAACAAAGCCCGACTTGTGGCCAAGGGATATTCACAAGTCGAAGGTTTGTATTTTGGTGAAACCTATGCACCCGTAGCTAGGCTTGAGTCAATTCGTATATTACTTGCCTATGCTACTTACCATGGCTTCAAGCTTTACCAAATGGACGTGAAAAGTGCCTTCCTCAATGGACCAATCAAGGAAGAGGTCTATGTTGAGCAACCTCCCGGCTTTGAAGATAGTGAGGACCCTAATCATGTCTATAAACTCTCAAAGGCGCTTTATGGGCTCAAGCAAGCCCCAAGAGCATGGTATGAATGCCTAAGAGATTTCCTTATCACTAATGGCTTCAAAGTCGGCAAAGCCGATCCTACTCTCTTTACTAAAACCATTGCAAATGATTTGTTTGTATGCCAAATTTATGTTGATGATATCATATTTGGGTCTACTAACAAATCTACATGTGAAGAGTTTAGTAGGATCATGATTCAGAAATTCAAGATGTCTATGATGGGGGAGTTGAAGTATTTCCTAGGATTTCAAGTGAAGCAACTCCAAGAGGGCACCTTCATCAGCCAAACTAAGTACATTCAAGACATACTCACCAGGTTTGGAATGAAGGATGCCAAACCCATCAAGACACCCATGGGAACCAATGGGCATCTCGACCTCGACACGGGAGGTAAATCCATAGATCAAAAGGTATACCGGTCGATGATAGGATCTTTACTCTATTTATGTGCATCTCGACCGGATATTATGCTTTCCGTATGCATGTGTGCAAGATTCCAAGCCTATCATAAGGAAGTTCACCTTAGGGCCGTGAAACGAATCTTGAGATATTTAGTTCATACACCTAAGTTTGGTCTTTGGTACCCCAAGGGATCCACTTTTGATTTAATAGGTTATTCAGATGCTGATTGGGCAGGTTGTAAAATTTATAGAAAGAGCACATCAGGGACTTGTCAGTTCTTGGGAAGATCCCTGGTGTCTTGGGCTTCAAAGAAACAAAATTCAGTAGCTCTTTCTACCGCCGAAGCCGAGTACATTGCTGCAGGCCATTGTTGCGCGCAATTGCTTTGGATGAGGCAAATCCTTAGGGACTATGGTTACAAATTAACCAAAGTCCCTCTCCTATATGATAATGAGAGTGCAATCCACATGGCAGATAATCCTGTTGAGCACAGTCGCACTAAGCACATAGCCATTCGGTATCACTTTTTGATGGATCACCAACAAAGGGGGGATATCGAGATTGCTTATGTTAACACCAAAGAAAAATTAGCCGATATCTTTACCAAACCATTAGATGAGAAAACTTTTACCAAACTTAGGAACGAGCTAAACATTCTTGATTCTCGGAATTTTGATTGATACCTTGCACACATAGCTCATTTATGTACCTTTGATCATATCTCTTCCATTTGCTATGACTAATGTGTTTTTCAAGTGTATTTCTTGCTAAGTCATAGATTGAAAGGGAAATGGAGTCCTCGGCGAAGACAAGGCTTCCACTCCACTCCATCGTATTATTTACCCTCTGCCATCACTCCGCATCGCTCTCCACTTTGGTATAATCCTTCACTCATATATTGTTTGCCAAAGGGGGAGAGAATTTAATAAGGGCTCTAAAGACTCTGTTTTTGGCGATTAATGCCAAAGGGGGAGAGAGTATTAGCCCAAAGCAAAAGGACCGCACCACCACGCCAATTTCAAAAAATTTCGAAACAAGTCTAAATGTTGTTTTCAATTGGTATTCTTCAAATGGGTAGTCCTCTAAGAAATTCTATCTCATTTGATATTTATATCTTAAGGAGGAGTTTTTCAAAATCGGTATCTAAAATATTTGATCTTCTTTCGATTTGTAAAACCCTCTTGAACACTAAGAGGAGAATTTCATTAAGGGGGAGTTTTGTTTAGTCAAAGTAAAAGCATTTGAAATAGGGGGAGAAAATTTCAAATCTTGAAAATGCTTCTCGAAATCTTATTCATATACCTTTGACTATTTGCAAAAAGACTTTGAAAAGAATTTCCAAAAAGATTTGCAAAAACAAAACAAGTGGTGCAAGCGTGGTCCAAAATGTTAAAAGAAAGAAAGTAATCCATGCATATCTTATAAAAGTATAAATTGCTTTAATTCCAAGCAACCTTTGCACTTACCTTAGGCAAACTAGTTCAATTCTGCACTTATATATTTGCTTTGGTTTGTGTTGGCGTCAATCACCAAAAAGGGGGAGATTGAAAGGGAAATAGGGTCAAACCTTTTCCTAAATGATTTTGGTGGTTGAATTGCCCAACATAAATAATTGGACTAACTAGTTTGCTCTAGATTATAAGTTCTACAGGTGCCAAAGGTTCAACACAAACCAATAAAAAGTCCAAGATTGGGTTCAAAAGAAAAGAGCAAAAGAAAACCAAAGGCTGCCCTGGTCTGGCGCACCGGACTGCCCGGTGCACCAGGGTAGATCAACTCGAACTCGCCACCTTCGGGTTTCTGGAAAAGCCACTCCGCTATAATTCACCGGACTGTCCGGTGTGGCACCGGACTGTCCGGTGTGCCAGTGGTGCAATAGCTTTAGCGCAACAGTTGACTCCAACGGAAACCTGAAAAGCGATATAGTGCGCGTACAGTGCGCGCAGAGTCAGAGAAGGCGCCAGAAGACGCACCGGACAGTGAACAGTACCTGTCCGGTGCACCACCAGACTGTCCGGTGGCCCCACCTGTCAGAGCTCCAACGGTCGAACCCTAACGGTTGGGTGACGTGGCTGGCGCACCGGACTGTCCGATGCGCCCATCGACAGCAGCCCCTCCCAACGACCATTTTGGTGGTTGGGGCTATAAATACCCCCAACCACCACACTTCAAGCAATCCAAGTTTTCAGACTTCACATTCAATACAAGAGCTAGTGCAATCAATACAAGACACAAATCAAATAGAATCAAAGCCTCTCCAAGTCCCATTTCCACTCCAAGCAAATAGTAACTAGAGAGAGAGTTTTTGCTCGTGTTCTTTGAGCTCTTGTTCTTGGATCGCTTTTCTTCTTCCCTATTTCTTGTTCTCAACACCTTTGTAATAAAAGAAAGAGACACCAAGTTGTGGTGGTCCTTGTGGGGTCTAAGTGACCCAATTGATTGAGGAGAAAAGCTCACTCGGTCTAGGTGATCGTTTGAGAGAGGGAAAGGGTTGAAAAAGACCCGGTCTTTGTGACCACCTCAACGGGGAGTAGGTTTGCAAGAACCAAACCTCGGTAAAACAAATCACCATGTCATCCGCTTTATTTCCTTGTGATTTGTTTTCGCCCTCTCTTTCGGACTCGCTTTTGTTTCTAACGCTAACCCCGGCTTGTAGTTGTGCTTAAAAGTTCATAAATTTCAGATTTGCCTATTCACCCCCCCTCTAGGCGACTTTCACAAACACAAGGGCTCCAAGACTTGTGTTTGGGTACCCAAGGTGCTTGTTTCTAATGTGAAAGGACCCAATAACGTTTGGGTACCTAAGAACAAGGCCTAAACTTGTTTTGTAGGTTTATGCATCCGGGGGCTCAAGTTGGATAATTGATAGCGGGTGCACAAACCACATGACAGGGAGAAAGGAATATTCTCCTCATACAAGAAAAACGAAGATCCCCAAAGAGCTATCACATTCGGGGATGGAAATCAAGGTTTGGTCAAAGGACTTGGTAAAATTGCTATATCACCTGACCATTCCATTTCCAATGTTTTTCTTGTAGACTCTTTATATTATAACTTGCTTTCAGTTTCTCAATTATGCAAAATGGGTTACAACTATCTTTTTACGGATATAGGTGTTACTGTCTTTAGAAGAAGTGATGATTCAGTAGTATTTAAGGGAGTATTAGAGGGTCAGCTACACTTAGTTGATTTTAATAGAGCTAAACTCGATACTTGCTTAATTGCTAAGACTAATATGGGCTGGCTCTGGCATCGCCGACTAGCCCATGTTGGGATGAAGAATCTTCATAAGCTTCTGAAGGGAGAACACATTTTGGGACTAACAAATGTTCATTTTGAGAAAGACAGGGTTTTTAGTGCATGTCAAGCAGGAAAGCAAGTTTGTGTCCATCATCCACACAAGAACATCATGACGACCGATAGGCCACTTGAGCTACTCCACATGGATCTATTCAGCCCGATAGCTTACATAAGCATCGGCGAGAGTAAGTACTGTCTAGTTATTGTGGATGACTATTCTCGCTTCACTTGGGTATTCTTTTTGCAGGAAAAATCACAAACCCAAGAGACCTTAAAGGGATTCTTGAGACGAGCTCAAAATGAGTTCGGATTGAGAATCAAAAAGATTAGAAGTTTGGATCAAGAACTCACAAATAGAAGGCTTTCTTGACGACGAGGGCATCAAGCATGAGTTCTCTTCTCCCTACACACCTCAACAAAATGGTGTAGTGGAGAGGAAGAATAGAACTCTACAAGATATGGCAAGGACCATGCTTGATGAGTACAAGACTCCTGACCGGTTTTGGGCTGAGGCAATTAACACCGCCTGCTACTCCATCAACCGGCTCTACCTTCACCGAATCCTCAAGAAGACATCATACGAGCTCCTCACCGGTAAAAATCCCAATGTTTCATATTTTAGAGTCTTTGGTAGCAAATACTTTATTCTTGTTAAAAGAGGTAGAAAATCTAAATTTGCTCCTAAGGCTGTAGAAGGCTTTTTACTTGGTTATGACTCAAACACAAGGGCACATAGAGTCTTCAACAAATCCACTGGATTAGTTGAGGTTTCTTGTGACATTGTGTTTGATGAGACTAATGGCTCCCAAGTGGAGCAAGTTGATCTTGATGAGCTAGATGATGAAGAGACTCCATGTGTCGCGCTAAGGAACATGTCCATTGGAGATGTGTGTCCTAAGGAACCCGAAGAGCCTCCACAAGCACAAGATCAACCGTCATCTTTCATGCAAGCATCTCCACTAACCCAAGATGAGGATCAAGCTCAAGATAATGAAGAAGAAGATCAAGACAATGAGCCACCTCAAGAGGAGGACAATGATCAAGGGGGAGATGAAAATGATCAAGACAGGGAAGATGATCAAGAAGTACAGGGTCAAAGACCGAAACACCCAAGAGTCCACCAAGCGATACAAAGAGATCACCCCGTGAACTCCATCCTTGGCGATATTCATAAGGGGGTAACCACTCGATCTCGTGTCGCTCATTTTTGTGAACATTACTCTTTTGTTTTCCTCAATTGAGCCATACAGGGTAGAGGATGCATTAAGAGATTCGGATTGGGTGTTGGCAATGCAAGAGGATCTCAACAACTTCACGAGAAATGAGGTATGGCATCTTGTTCCACGTCCTAACCAAAATGTTGTAGGAACCAAGTGGGTATTCCGCAAAAAGCAAGATGAGCATGGTGTGGTGACAAGGAACAAAGCCCGACTTGTGGCCAAGGGATATTCACAAGTCGAAGGTTTGGATTTCGGTGAAACCTAAGCACCAGTAGCTAGGCTTGAGTCAATTCGTATATTACTTGCCTATGCTACTTACCATGGCTTCAAGCTTTACCAAATGGACGTGAAAAGTGCCTTCCTCAATGGACCAATCAAGGAAGATGTCTATGTTGAGCAACCTCCTGGCTTTGAAGATAGTGAGTACCCTAACCACGTGTATAAACTCTCTAAGGCGCTTTATGGGCTCAAGCAAGCCCCAAGAGCATGGTATGAATGCCTAAGAGATTTCCTTATCACTAATGGCTTCAAAGTCGGCAAAGCCGATCCTACTCTCTTCACTAAGACTATTGCAAATGATTTGTTTGTATGCCAAATTTATGTTGATGATATCATATTTGGGTCTACTAACAAATCAACTTGTGAAGAGTTTAGTAGGATAATGATTCAAAAATTCGAGATGTCTATGATGGGGGAGTTGAAGTATTTCTTAGGATTTCAAGTGAAGCAACTCCAAGAAGACACCTTCATCAGCCAAACTAAGTGCATTCAAGATATACTCACCAAGTTTAGAATGAAGGATGCTAAACCCATCAAGACACCCATGGGAACCAACGGGCATCTCGACCTCGACACGGGAGGTAAATCCGTAGATCAAAAGGTATACTGGTCGATGATAGGATCTCTACTCTATTTATGTGCATCTCGACCGGATATTATGCTTTCTGTATGCATGTGTGCAAGGTTCCAAGCCGATCCTAAGGAAGTTCACCTTAGGGCCGTGAAAAGAATCTTGAGATATTTAGTATATACTCCTAAGTTTGGTCTTTGGTACACCAGAGGATCCACCTTTGATTTAATAGGCTATTCAGATGCTGATTGGGCAGGGTGTAAAATTGATAGAAAGAGCACATCAGAGACTTGTCAGTTTCTGGGAAGATCACTGGTGTCTTGGGCTTCAAAGAAACAAAACTCAGTAGTTCTTTCTACCGCCGAAGCCAAGTATATTGCTGCAGGCCATTGTTGTGCGCAATTACTTTGGATGAGGCAAACCCTTAGGGACTATGGCTACAAATTGAGAAAAGTCCCTCTCCTATGTGACAATGAGAGTGCAATCCGCATGGCGGATAATCCCGTTGAACACAGCCGCACTAAACACATAGCCATTCGGTATCACTTTTTGAGGGATCACCAACAAAGGGGGGATATCGAGATTGCTTATGTTAGCACCAAAGAACAATTAGCCGATATCTTTACCAAGCCATTAGATGAGAAAACCTTTACCAAACTTAGGAATGAGCTAAACATTATTGATTCTCGGAACTTTGATTGACACTTTGCACCCATAGCTCATTTATATACCTTTGATCATATCTCTTTTATGTCTATGACTAATGTGTTTTCAAGTTTATTCCTATACTAAGTCATAGATTGAAAGGGAAATGGAGTCTTTGGCGAAGACAAGGCTTCCACTCCACTCTATCGATATTGTCTACCCTTCGCCGTCACTCCGCACCACTCTCCAATTTTGGTAGAATATTCACTCATATTTACTTGTACCATTGGGGAGAAAGTAAAAAGGGCTCATATTTCACTTACAAAGTATCCGTTTTTGGCGATTCATGCCAAAGGGGGAGAAACTATTGGCCCAAAGCAAAAGGACCGCACCACCACCAATTTCAAAAAGTCTTTCAAATGATATTAAGAAGTTTTTCAATTGGTATCTTATGTTTGATATAATTTCAAATTGGTATAACCTCTTTCAAAATTGATATCTAAAACCCTTTTGAACACTAAGAAAAGAATTTCAATTCAGGGAGAGTTTTGTTTAAGTCAAAGGAAAAGCATTTAAAATAGGGGGAGAAAATTTCAAATCTTGAAAATGCTTCTTGCAATCTTATTCATATACCTTTGACTATTCGCAAAAGTACTTTGAAAGGATTTTCCAAAAGAATTTGCAAAAACAAAACAAGTAGTGCAAGCGTGGTCCAAAATGTTAAAAAGCAAGAAAGCAATCCATGCATATCTAGTATAAGTAAAAATTGGTTTAATTCCAAGTAACCTTTGCACTTATTTATGCAAACTAGTTCAATTCTGCACTTCTATATTTGCTTTGGTTTGTGTTGGCATCAATCACCAAAAAGGGGGAGATTGAAAGGGAAATAGGGTCAAACCTTTTCCTAAATGATTTTGGTGGTTGAAATGCCCAGCACAAATAATTGGACTAACTAGTTTGCTCTAGATTATATATTCTACAGGTGCCAAAGGTTCAACACAAACCAATAAAAAGATCAAAGGTTCAAAAGAAAGGAGCAAAAGAAACCGAAGAGAACCCTGGTCTGGCGCACCGGACTGTCCGGTGTGCCACTAGACAGTGTCCGGTGCGCCAGGGTGGATCGACTTCGAACTCTTCACCTTCGGGTTTCTGAGGCCGCGCTCCGCTATAATTCACCGGACTATCCGGTGGGTCACCGGACTGTCCGTTGTACCAGCGGAGCAACGGTCACCAGCGCAACGGTCGACTCCAACGGTCGACTGACAACTGAACAGTGCACGGACAGTTCGCACAGAGTCAGAGCAGGCGCCAGAAAGCGTACCAGACAGTGAACAGTGTCTGTCCGGTGCGGCACCGGACTGTCCGGTGACCCAAGCTGTCAGAGCTCCAACGGTCGAAACCGTCAGAACCCTAACGGTTGGGTGACGTGGCTGGCGCACCGAACTGTCCAGTGCGCCTATCGACAGCAGCCCTCCCCAACGGCTGTTTTGGTGGTTGGGGCTATAAATACCCCCCAACCACCACCATTCAAGGTATCCAAGCATTCACTACTCCTCATTCAATACAAGAGCAATACACAACACTCCAAGACACAAATCAAAGCCTCCGATCAAATCAAAGTCCACAATTCAACTCTAGTTTTTAGGACTTGTGAGAAGATCGACTTGTGTTCCTTTGTTGCTCTTGTTGCTTGGTTGGCTTTCTTCTTTCTCTCATTCTTACTCTCAAAGCCTTGTAAGCGAAGCAAATTACACCAATTGTGTGGTGGTCCTTGCGGGGTCTAAGTGAACCGAGAAATCAAGGAAGGAAACTCACTTGGTCTAGGTGACCGTTTGAGAGAGGGAAAGGTAAAAGTCGCCTAGAGGGGGGTGAATAGGCAAATCTGAAATTTATAAACTTTAAGCACAACTACAAGCCGGGTTAGCGTTAGGAATAAAACCGAGTTCGTTAGAGAGGGCGAAAACAAATCACAAGCAAATGAAAGCAGATGACACGGTGGTTTGTTTCACAGAGGTTCGGTTCTTGCAAACCTACTCCCCGTTGAGGTGGTCACAAAGACCGGGTCTCTTTAAACCCTTTCCCTCTCTCAAACGGTCACCTAGATCGAGTGAGCTTTTCTCCTCAATCAAATGGGTCCCTTAGACCCCGCAAGGACCACCACACAATTGGTGTCTCTTGCTTTGATTACAAGTTTCTTGAGAACAAGAATGGGGAAGAAGAAAAGCGATCCAAGCGACAAGAACTCAAATGAACACGAAAATCTCTCTCACTAGTCACTAAGTGTTTGGAGTGATTTTGGACTTGGGAGAGGATTTGATCTCTTGTTTGTGTCTTGGAGTGAAGTCTAGAGCTCTTGTATTGAATGCAAATGGCTAAAAACTTGGATTGCATTGAAGTGTGGTGGTTGGGGGGTATTTATAGCCCCAACCACCAAAACATCCGTTGGGGAGGGCTGCTGTCGATGGGCGCACCGGATAGTCTGGTGTGCCACCGGACACTGTTCGTTGCGCCAGCCACGTCACCCAACCGTTAGGGTTCTATCGGTTTCGATCGTTGGAGCTCTAGCATATTGGTGCACCGGACAGTCCGGTGCCGCACCGGACAGGCACTGTTCACTGTCCGGTGTGCCTCTGGCGCCTGCTCTGACTTCTGCCGCGAAATGTAGCTCTGTCAGGGAACTATGCAGTCGACCGTTGCGCTGATAGTCGTTGCTCCGCTTGGTGCACCGGACAGTCCGGTGGCACACCGGACAATCCAGTGAATTATAGCGGAGTGTGCCTGGAAAAACCCGAAGGTGAAGAGTTTGAGGTCGATCCTCCCTGGTGCACCGGACACTGTCCGGTGCGCCAGACCAGGGTTCTCTTCGGTTTCTTTTGCTCCTTTCTTTTGAACCCTAACTTAGATCTTTTTATTGGTTTGTGCTGAACCTTTGGCACCTGTAGAACATATAATCTAGAGCAAACTAGTCAGTCCAATTATTTGTGTTGGGCAATTCAATCACCAAAATCATTTAGGAAAAGGTTTGACCCTATTTCCCTTTCAATCTCCCCCTTTTTGGTGATTGATGCCAACACAAACCAAAGCAAGTATATAAGTGCACAATTGAACTAGTTTGCATAAGATAAGTGCAAAAGTTGCTTGGAACTAAACCAATTTATACTTTCATAAGATATGCATGGATTGCTTTCTTTCTTTTTAACATTTTGAACCACGTTTGCACCACTTGTTTTGTTTTTGCAAAATTGTTTTGGAAAATCTTTTGAAAGTCTTTTTGCAAATAGTCAAAGGTATATGAATAGAATTGCAAGAAGCATTTTCAAGTTTTGAATTTTCTCCTCCTGTTTGAAATGCTTTTCCTTTGACATAAACAAACTCCCCCTCAATGAAATTCTCCTCTTAGTGTTCAAGAGGGTTTTAGATACCAATTTTGAAAGTGGTCAAACCAATTTGAAATATATCAAAAGTAAGATACCAATTGAAAACTTCTTTTAAAAGCTTTGAAATTGGTGGTGTTGCGGTCCTTTTGCTTTGGGCTCATACTTTCTCCCCCTTTGGCATTAATCGCCAAAAAATGGAGTCTTTAGAGCCCTTTTTACTTTCTCCCAAATGGTACAAGGAAATATGAGTGAAGATTATACCAAAGTGGAGAGCGGTGCGGAGTGACGGTGAAGGATAAATAATACCAATAGAGTGGAGTGGAAGCCTTGTCTTCGCAGAAGACTCCATTTCCCTTTCAATCTATGACTTAGCATAAGAATTTTCTTGAAAACACATTAGTCTTAGCACATGAAAGAGATGATCAAAAGTATATAAATGAGCTATATGTGCAAAGTATCAATCAAAATTCCGAGAATCAAGAATGTTTAGCTCATTCCTAAGTTTGGTAAAGGTTTTCTCATCTAGTGGCTTGGTAAAGATATCGGCTAATTGTTCTTTGGTGCTAACATAGGCAATCTCGATATCCCCCCCTTTGTTGGTGATCCCTCAAAAAGTGATACCGAATGGCTATATGTTTAGTGCGGCTGTGCTCAACGGGATAGTCCGCCATGCGGATTGCACTCTCATTATCACATATGAGAGGGACTTTGCTAAATTTGTAGCCATAGTCCTTAAGGGTTTGCCTCATCCAAAGCAATTGAGCGCAACAATGGCCTGCGGTAATGTACTCGGCTTCGGCGGTAGAAAGAGCTACTGAATGTTGTTTCTTTGAAGCCCAAGACACCAGGGATCTTCCCAAGAATTGACAAATCCCTGATGTGCTCTTTCTATCAATTTTACACCCTGCCCAATCAGCATCTGAATAACCTATTAAATCAAAAGTGGATCCCTCGGGGTACCAAAGACCAAACTTAGGTGTATGGACTAAATATCTCAAGATTCTTTTCATGGCCCTAAGGTGAACTTCCTTAGGATCGGCTTGGAATCTTGCACACATGCATACGGAAAGCATAATATCCGGTCGAGATGCACATAAATAGAGTAAAGATCCTATCATTGACCGGTATACCTTTTGATCTACGGATTTACCTCCCGTGTCGAGGTCGAGATACCCATTGGTTCCCATGGGTGTCTTGATGGGCTTGGCATCCTTCATTCCAAACTTGGTGAGTATGTCTTGAATATACTTGGTTTGGATGATGAAGGTGCCCTCTTGGAGTTGCTTGACTTGGAATCCTAAGAAGTATTTCAATTCCCCCATCATAGACATCTCGAATTTTTGAATCATTATCCTACTAAACTCTTCACAAGTAGATTTGTTAGTAGACCCAAATATGATATCATCAATATAAATTTGGCATACAAACAAATCATTTGCAATGGTTTTACTAAAGAGTGTAGGATCGGCTTTACCGACTTTGAAGCCATTAGTGATAAGGAAATCTCTTAGGCATTCATACCATGCTCTTGGGGCTTGCTTAAGCCCATAAATCGCCTTAGAGAGTTTGTACACATGGTTAGGATACTCACTATCTTCAAAGTCGGGAGGTTGCTCAACATAGACCTCTTCCTTGATTGGTCCATTGAGGAAGACACTTTTCACGTCCATTTGGTTAAGCTTAAAGCCATGGTAAGTAGCATAGGCAAGTAATATACGAATTGACTCAAGCCTAGCTACGGGTGCATAGGTTTCACCGAAATCCAAACCTTCGACTTGTGAGTATCCCTTGGCCACAAGTCGGGCTTTGTTCCTTGTCACCACACCATGCTCATCTTTCTTGTTGCGGAAAACCCACTTGGTTCCTACAACATTTTGGTTAGGACGTGGAACAATATGCCATACCTCATTCCTCGTGAAGTTGTTAAGCTCCTCTTGCATTACCAGCACCCAATCCGAATCTCTTAATGCATCTTCTACCATGTATGGCTTAATGGAAGACACAAAAGAGTAATGTTCACAAAAGTGAGCGACACATGATCGAGTGGTTACCCCCTTATGAATATCGCCGAGGATGGAGTTCACGGGGTGATCTCGTATCGCTTGGTGGACTCTTGGGTGTGGCAGTCTTTAACCCTGAACATCTTCCTTGTCTTGATCAACTTCATCTCCCCCTTGATCATTGTCCTCCTCTTGAGGTGGCTCTTCTTGATCTTCATTTTCATCACCATGAGCTTGATCCTCATCTTGGGTTGGTGGAGATGCTTGCATGGAAGATGATGGTTGATCTTGTGCTTGTGTGGGCTCTTCGGATTCCTTAGGACACACATCCCCAATGAACATGTTCCTTAGCACGACGCATGGAGCCTCTTCATCATCTAGCTCATCAAGATCAACTTGCTCTACTTGAGAGCCATTAGTCTCATCAAACACAATGTCACAAGAAACTTCAACTAGTCCAGTGGACTTGTTAAAGACTCTATTTGCCCTTGTGTTTGAGTCATAACCAAGTAAAAAGCCTTCTACAGCCATAGGAGCAAATTTAGATTTTCTAGCTCTTTTAACAAGAATAAAACATTTGCTACCAAAGACTCTAAAATATGAAACATTGAGCTTTTTACCGGATAGGAGTTCATATGATGTCTTCTTGAGGATTCGGTGAAGGTAGAGTCGGTTGATGGCGTAGCAAGCGGTGTTGATTGCTTCCGCCCAAAACTAGTCTGAAGTCTTGTACTCATCAAGCATGGTCCTCGCCATGTCAAGCAGAGTTCTATTCTTCCTCTCCACTACACCATTTTGTTGTGGTGTGTAGGGAGAAGAGAACTCATGCTTGATGCCCTCGTCCTCAAGAAAGCCTTCGATTTAAGATTTCTTGAACTCCGTCCCATTATCGCTTTTTATCTATTTTATTCTCAATCCGAACTTATTTTGAGCCTATCTCAAGAATCCCTTTAAAGTCTCTTGGGTTTGTGATTTTTCTGCAAAAAGAACACCCAAGTGAAGCGAGAATAATCATCCACAATTACAAGACAATATTTACTCTCGCCGATGCTTATGTAAGCGATCGGGCCGAATAGATCCATGAGGAGTAGTTCAAGCGGCCTGTCGGTCGTCATGATGTTCTTGTGTGGATGATGAACACCAACTTGCTTCACTGCTTGACATGCGCTACAAACCCTGTCTTTCTCAAAATGAACATTTGTTAGTCCCAAAATGTGTTCTCCCTTTAGAAGCTTGTGAAGATTCTTCATCCCAACATGGGCTAGTCGGCGATGCTAGAGCCAACCCATATTAGTCTTAGCAATCAAGCAAGTATCGAGTTCAGCTCTTTTAAAATCAACTAAGTATAGCTGACCCTCTAATACTCCCTTAAATGCTACTGAATCATCACTTCTTCTAAAGACAGTAACACCTATATCCGTAAAAAGATAGTTGTAACCCATTTTACATAATTGAGAAACAAAAAACAAATTGTAGTCTAAAGAATCTACAAGAAAAACATTGGAAATAGAATGGTCAGGTGATATGGCAGTTTTACCAAGTTCTTTGACCAAACCTTGATTTTCATCCCCGAATGTGATAGCTCTTTGGGGATCATCGTTTTTCTTGTAGGAGGAGAACATCCTTTTCTCCCCAGTCATGTGGTTTGTGCACCCACTATCAATTATCCAACTTGAGCCCCCGGATGCATAATCCTACAAAACAAGTTTAGGCCTTGTTCTTAGGTACCCAAACGGTCTTGGGTCCTTTGACATTAGAAACAAGCACCTTGGGTACCCAAACACAAGTCTTTGATCCCTTGTGTTTGCCCCCAACATATTTGGCAACTACTTTGCCTGATTTGTTAGTAAGCACATAAGAAGCATCAAAAGTCTTAAATGAAACATTGGGTTCATTTGATGCAACAGGAGATTTCTTTTAGGCAATTTAACATGGGTTGATTGCCTAGAGCTAGAAGCCTCATTTTTATACATAAAAGCATGATGTGAAACATTATGAGGTTTCTTAGCATGAATTCTCCTAATCTTATGTTCGGGATAACCAGCAGGATATAAAATGTAACCCTCGTTATCCTGAGCCATGGGAGCCTTGCCCTTAACAAAGTTGGACAATCTCTTGGGGGCATTGAGCTTAACATTGTCTCCCTGTTGGAAGCCAATGCCATCCTTAATGTCAGGGCGTCTCCCACTATAGAGCATGCTACGAGCAAATTTAAATTTTTCATTTTCTAGTTCATGCTCGGCAATTTTAGCATCTAGTTTTGCTATATGATCATTTTGTTGTTTAATCATAGCTATGTGATCATGAATAGCATCAACATTAATGTCTCTACATCTAGTACAAATAGAAACATGATCAACACTAGATGTAGAAGGTTTGCAAACATTTAATTCATCAATCTTAGCATTTAAAATAGCATTCTCATTTCTAAGATTGGAAACAACATCATTGCAAACATTTAAACCTTTAACCTTAGCAATTAATTTATCATTCTCAATTTTAAGGCTAGAAATTGATTCATTCAATTTGTCAATCTTAGCAATTAAATTGTCATTATCAATCTTAAGATTGGCAAGAGAATCATCACAAACATTTAGCTTCTCAATCTTAGCAATTAAATTAGCATTCTCAAATCTAAAGTTGGATATAGTGTCATGGCAAGTGCTTAGCTCACTAGTTAAATTTTCACATTTCTCTACTTCCTGAGCATAAGCATTTTTAACTTTAACATGCTTTTTGTTTTCCTTAATAAGGAATTCCTCTTGGCTATCCAAAAGTTCATCCTTCTCATGAATAACACTAATTAATTCATTTAGTTTTTCTTTTTGTTGCATGTTTAAGTTAGCAAAAAGGGCAAGCAAATTATCTTCATCATCACTAGATGTTGCATACTTAGTGGAGGCTCTAGATTTTACGTTCTTCTTTTTGCCATCCTTTGGCATGATGCACTTGTGGCCGACGTTGGGGAAGAGGAGACCTTTGGTGATGGCGATGTTGGCGGCGTCCTCGTCGGAGGAGTAGTCGGTGGAGCTCTCATCGGAGTCCCACTCTCGACATCCATGGGCATCATCGCCCTTCTTCTTGTAGTATCTCTTCTTTTCCCTCCTCTTTCCCTTCTTGTTGTCGCCCATGTCACTATCACTAGATAATGGACATTTAGCAATAAAATGACCGGGCTTACCACACTTGTAGCAAACTTTCTTGGAACGGGGCTTGTAATCTTTCCCCTTCCTTTGCTTGAGGATTTGGCGAAAGCTCTTGATGATGAGCGTCATCTCCTCGTTGTCGAGCTTGGAGGCGTCGATGGGGAGCCTACTTGATGTAGACTCTTCTCTCTTCTCCTCCGTTGCTTTGAATGCAATGGGTTGCACCTCGGGTGTGGAGGTGGCGCCTCGCTCGATGATTTGTTTGGAGCCTTTGATCATCAATTCAAAGCTCACAAACTTTCCTATAACCTCCTCGGGAGACATTAGCTTGTATCTAGGATCACCACGAATTAATTGAACTTGTGTAGGATTAAGAAAAACGAGTGATCTTAGAATAACCTTGACCATTTCATGGTCATCCCATTTTGTGCTCCCGAGGTTGCGCACTTGGTTCATCAAGGTCTTGAGCCGGTTGTACATGGCTTGTGGCTCCTCTCCTTGGTTGAGGACGAACCGACCGAGCTCCCCCTAACTTAGATCTTTTTATTGGTTTGTGTTGAACCTTTGGCACCTGTAGAACATATAATCTAGAGCAAACTAGTCGGTCCAATTATTTGTGTTGGGCAATTCAATCACCAAAATCATTTAGGAAAAGGTTTGACCCTATTTCCCTTTCAAAAGGGTTGAAAGAGACCCGGTCTTTGTGACCACCTCAACGGGGATTAGGTTTGCAAGAACCGAACCTCGGTAAAACAAATCACCGTGTCATCCGCTCTATCTTCTTTGGTTGATTTGTTTCCCCTCTCTTTCGGACTCGAATTTATTTCTAACGCTAACCCCGGCTTGTAGTTGTGCTTAAAATTTGTAAATTTCAGTTTCCGCCTATTCACCCTCCCTCTAGGCGACTTTCAGTATGAACCTTATTTTTTGGTTGTTCATCCAAATTTGATATATTTAATAAATTAATACATATGGGTCGAGTCCTTGGATAACGCAACTAAGCCCTCCGACCCACTTGTCAGAATTTAGTTCATTGAAGCGCTCTTGGATATTCTTGGTATATATCTTTAACAGTAACCTCCGAGTCTAATTTGTTGAGTTATCGGCTCGAACAGATTTGACTCTTATATTGATCTTTGTCTGCTAATATTTGTATTTGATTTTCTAAGTTTTTTCTTATGATAACTTAGTCCTCTTCTTCGATGTGCATCCCTAAGTCCATGGACTCTACCAAAACACCAGACTTGATTCATATCGCTTCAATTTCTAGCTTCCTAGCTTATCGGCAATAAACTATACAACGCTTGGTATTATGTTGTGCCATATAAATATCCCACATTGTGACCCTTAGGATTCCACGAGGCCATTACTTTCCACACACACCCATTTCTGTCGCTGATTTATCTTCTAAAGCATTCCACAAAACCCTAGATCACACAGTTGTCGCTACATCTCAAGCCACAACCATGTCTCAAGCCACAACCACGTCTGCTTCACATCCCCATGAGTTCGAGGCCTCCATCATCGAATCGAAGGATCTATGGGGTCCTGGTGGTGATGGGATTCCTCCAAGAGAAGAACCTCATCAAATGGAAGATTCCAAGCAAGGATTCTTTTCTCGTGCCTGATGCTGACCAGGTCATGGTGTTTCATCATTGTTTCTTGCACGGATCCGCCCTCCTGACCTCCCAATTCTTTAGGGATCTACTGTGTTATTATCAAATCAAGCTCATCCATCTTAACCCTAATTAAATCCATCCTTCACATAGCCACATTCTCTCAATGAACACGGAGCTCTAGACATTCCAAGGGACATGTAACCCCAAACACATTTATTATATGTGTCTAATATTAATTTAATATAAGCTATACCTATAATACATCAAACACCTAAGCACATTATACGTGCATGTTTGTACCCGTCATATTTAGAGATACCAAGGGGCCTTGATTCACCGTGGATAAATATCCTATTATGGTTTGTTTGGTTAGCTCTCAATCCATATGGATTGAGTGGGATTGGGTGGGTTTGAATCCCAAACAAGTCAAACTTTTTCTTAATTTTTTCCAATCCCATCCAATCCATGTGTATTAGGAATAACCGAACAAGGCCTTATAGAAATTGAAGTGAGAAGAAAATGATATCCATCGTATTTTCACGGGGATGGGGATGATGTCCTACATGCCCTCGAGTGCTCTTATCGTCTCTCATGGGGATGGGGATGGGGATGTTGTCCTACCAACCTAGAGCGCCCTTATTCTTATGCCCACACAATTTGATGGCACTAATACATTATTTGAATAATAGATGGTATCTTTATGATATTTTTCATCTAGACACACACACAAATATATATATATATATATATATATATATATATATATATATATATATATATATATATATATATATATATATATATATATATATATATATATATATATATATGGTGCTAGACATATAAAGATCAATTAATAATTTGATATTTTGTACTATAAGTTGACATTTTTGCTAATCTAGATGTTAATTGTCTATTGTTAGCTTTGTGAGAAATTTAGGAAAAGACATAAATTTTGGGTAAGGATAGGGATAGAGACAGTGGCAGACCCAGATGCTATGCTTAGGATGTGACAAAAAAGAAACAAAAAACATAGATCAACAAATATTGAATCTTGGCTGCCAAGTTCTAATCATAGTAATTACACCACTATGCTAAGTATTATTATTATGTGATTTTAGAGTGTGCCGTGGCATATATGTATCACCCGCTGGGTCTGCCCCTGGATAGTCTGCCCTTGGATACTGGTTCGATTATTCCTGATCAAGAATGTTTCTACGTAATGATTTTTCACATGGAATGGTTATCTAATTCATATAATGATTAATTAACTAGAATAGTTACTGTCGTAATATATCAAACAAGTATTATTATTATGTGATTTTAGAGTGTGACGTGGCCTATATGTACCACCCGCTGGGTCTGCCTATGGCAGCGGGTCGGGTAAAGTGCGGGTAAGCAATTTACCCGCCCGCCAACATATACACGCCTCTAATGTTTATCCGTGCCCGCGAGAGCTTGCGGGTAAAATTTTTGACCCGTGTCCGTACCCGCAGGATATCCGCGGATATCGGGCAACCCGTTACCTGCCAGAAAATAGCATGTGTGTATGTGACCATGTTCATTTCACCAAATACATCAACAGTTTGACAGACATAATATAATGACATATAATGATATAAGGAATATCGATCATCCAGAAACAAGTCTCAAACTCTCAAGATAATGAGTCATTAAAATATTTTCTAAGATAAAATGAACGCACAAATAAATTCCACACACTATTTGTCTGACTCTAACACACATAGGTACACAAACAGAAATGCACCATCTAGTAGTACACCAATCCACCATCCAGATTCCAGCGACCAAGTTCCAACAAGCAACAATCCACCAATCCACCATCCAGCAGTCCATCCATCTCACAAGTCATGGTATAATGGATCATGTATCAATGATTTCAGACTCCAAATTTTCCTAAGAGCAAAGAATACATGTACAGTAAGGTATAGTAAATAAAATAGAGGGAAGATTCATCAATGCAGGTTATAGTAATTACCAAGCCTTCTTCTTCATCATCAAGACATGTCATCAATGCATTAAGAGCTGAAGATTCAGGGCCTAATAGAATAAATCATTCAAAGTTAGTGTGTCTGTAAATAAAAGAAGGGAAACAAAACCAAATGAACTACATGTTATACCTAACATATCAGCTCGAGACCAAGCTTGCATACACATCAAAGCTTCCACCATGTTTGGGGCAAGTCTGCTACGGTGTGGGCTAATGATTCTACCACTAGTACTAAAGATGGACTCGGATGCAACTGTTGTCACAGGAATTGATAGGATATCTCGAGCAAGCTTTCTCAAAGTAGTATACTTCAACCCTCCAACTTTCCACCAATCAATGAAATCAAATTCAAGAGTTCTTGGCAGCATATCCTCTTCCAAGTAAATATCCAATTCTGTGCACACAAAAGATGTCGGCACAGTTTGTTCAGAAGCCATGTGCTTATCAAATATTTCATTCACCTCAGCATCACCCTCATTTAGTTCGATCTTTTTTGCTACTACCACCAGCCACAATACCATCAGTTGCACCAATCTTGGTCTGTAGGTCGAAAAGAAAAACATAATTTTTCTTTCTTCGCAAGGCGATCAAACACATGTACGTAATTTAGTGCAACATTAAGCATTAGGTACATAGAATTCCATCTTGTTTTAACATCAAGAGCTATTTTTATCATATTTAATGCCTTCTTGTGAAACAACCCTTTCAAATCGTTCATGTCTTTTGGGTGTGGCTGACCAAAAGGCGATAGTTTCACGGATCCTCCCTATTGCCTCTTCTACTACTTTTACACCCATTGCATCTTTTGCACCCAATCCATCTTTCACAATAAGATTGATGATATGTGCAACACAACGCATATGCATCAGTTTACCCCTAAGCATAAGAGAGGGGAGAGGCATCTTATCTTGCATTTCTTTCATAACATTGTCATTGGTACTGTAGTTGTCAAGAGTGACTGTCGAGACCTTCTTGTCAATATGTCAATCCAACAGTACATCATGAAGGACTTCACTTATAACCTCAGCTGTGTGTGGGTGTGGTACGTACAAGAACCTATGAGTATAATGGCAAAAAACAAGAGATCATATTAGTATACAAGTCACAACCAAAGGTAGTGCAACAAAGAAAGTTATTATTACCTTAAAAGATAGTTTTTTAGATTCCAACTCTCATCGATATAGTGAACAGTCACAGCCATGTAGCCTTTTTTTGATGGTTTGATGTCCACATATCCGTGGTGACAGCAATACGAGATCCCAGTTGCTGGAACTGATGCACCATGGATACCTTTTGCACTTGGTACATGTCCAAAATATCCTTTCTAATTGTATTTCTTGACATAACCTTAAGTAAAGGTTGCAATGCAGCACAAAACCTTCTAAAACCAACATGCTCAACAATAGAAAGTGGGTACTCATGAACACATATCATCAATGCAAGTTCTTTTCTAGCAACACCTTGATCAAACACATACTTCTCTAATAGAACATTTCCATCTTGTGTTTTAGATAATTTCAAAGTGGACTGTTTTAGACCTTTTCTTGTTTGTCGAGATTCACAGCTGTTTGCGTGGCTACGCAAATGACTTGTACCATTTCTACATACATCTGATAGTGTTTTGTGACACCAATTGCATTTAGCTTTCCAAGTACCACCTACACAGACTCTTTCAAAGTCTTGCCATACATCAGATTTAAGCTTCCTTTTACTACCAACCCTAACATCCTCATCTATTTCAACAGCATTAGTGTTGGTGGTTCCAGTACCTTGACCATCAGTAGGAGTAGGCGCTATTACATCAGATGGTGTAGGAGTAGGATCTTGTGGCGTAGATGATGGAGTTGGAGCTCTAGAATCGCGTCGACCACCACCACTAGCAGGTCCAGCACCATTGCCACTGTCTCCCAGAGTTGACATTACAAATAGAAATCAAAAAACCTGAAATGGATTAACAAGTTCATGAACTAGTAGATCAAGCAAAGAAACAAGCAAACAAGGGAGTGAGGGTGATGCAAACCACTGCCACTGTCTCCGACGGCCAAGAGCTTGCCAGTTGCCGCGCCGCCAAGGGAGTGAGTGCCTGAGGGAGAGGGTCGGTCGCCTGCACTGCCGCTACCGGTCTGGCGGTCTGCCGCCCGCCGTGAGCCCGTGACGGTCTGCCGCCATGTACCACGCACTGGCACACTGTCGGTCTGCCGCCGCCACCCGCCGTGAGCCCGTGACGTTGTTTCAATCTCTCAGGGAGACAAGGTCACAGGGAGTGGCCAGCCCGCCCAGCCGGCAGCCGCCAACGTGACCGCGTGAGAGGCAGAGGAGAGTGAGGATTAGGGATTTAGGGTTTTAGCCTTTGGGGATATTTGGTGGGCCGACTGAGAATTGGGCCGGACCAGGGGATATTTTCATGGGCTTGTAAATTAAGTGGGTAACGGGTAATACCCACGGGCACAATTTTATATCCTTTAATTACCCGCGGATGAGAGGTTTTGCCCGTATCCTTACCCGTGAGCGAGATTTCTTACCCGTATTCGTGCCCATCGGGTACGAAACCCACGGATACCCGTACCCGTGGGCAGATTTGCCATCCCTAGCCCCTGGATAGTCTGCCCTTGGATAGAGAAGAAACGATTCTTTGGACTGGTTCGGTTATTCCTGATCAAGAATGTTTCTATGTAATGGTTTTTCACATGGAATGGTTATCTAATTCATATAATGACCAAATAGTTACTGACGTAATATATCAAACATGCTCTTAATGATATTCTTGGGAATAGGGACAAAGAAATTCTTGTCCGCACAAACGAGGCCGGGTAAGAAAGAACCTAACATGAATAAAAAATTCTTCGTTGAGAGTGCATGCACTACCGAAATTACGTTCTTTACCGAGTGTCAATACTCAACAAATATTTTATCGGTAAAGGGTTCTTTGCCGAATACTTTTTTCGGACATTCGAAAAAGTCTTTGTCGATTGTCGAAAATCACTCGGCAAAGAAAAACACTCGACAAATTAATAATCGAAAAAACACAAAAAAACACCAAACCATTTTTTAATTAAATTATAAGAACAATTTCCAACCACTACCTATGATATCATATTCATGGCCCTCATTTTTCACTATTAATTTTTAATCAAATTTACATGTTTTGTGAATGGTGAGATTCAAACTCGCAACCTCTCTTTCACGTATACCCTCCTCTACCACTACACTACTACATCGATTATGTCTATATTACATTTTCATTCCTTATGTATTATAACAAACCGAGAGTAATTTTATTATTTAAGGCACTAAATGAATTCATTTGAAAATGTGACCAACTATAAAGTTGTATCACTTTTCGAGATCTACAAGTTCTATTTTGATAGTTTCTACATCTGAAGCCGTTTACAAAATTTGAATTTCAAATTTGAAAACTTCACATTAATTTTTCAATGATAAGATGATTTCAAATCAAAACATTGTCAATTACAAAGTTTCATTATATTTCAAGACCTACAACTTTTATTTTGATGGTTTTTCCATCCGAGATAGTTTGAAAAATTCAAATTTTAAAATTCAAACATAGTTTTGCATGACAAGATGATTTCAAACCAAAACATTATCAACTACAAAGTTTCATAACTCTTCAATACCTACAACTTTCATGTTGGTGGTTTTTTTCGAGGTCTTTTCAAAATTCAAATTTAAATTTTTTAAATTCAGGCGTAGTTTTCGTTGACAAGATAATTTCAAATGAAAAAGTTGCCAACTACAAAATTCTATAACTTATCGAGATTTACAAAATTATTTTGGTTATTTGGTCAATAGTTCATCTCACATGATGGTTATAACAATATGCACAAATTTTATACATCTCTCTCGTAGTTTCCTAAACTACGAGAGAGATATAAGTTTTATGAATAAAATTATTTTTAATTTTGTCATATGAAAAAATGTTCAAAATATAAATTGTACATCATGATGAGTTATACAAATTTTTAGTTGAAAACTTTTTCATTTGAATTAATTTACTGCTTTAAAATGTGATTTTTAAATTGTCTTTGTCTAGTGTTAAAAAAAGCACTCGGCAAAGAGCTATTTGCCGTGTGCTATATTTTTGACACTCGGTAAAAAACTTTTTTGCTTAGAGTTTTTTGAAAAAAAAAACCTTGGCAAAAGAAACTTTTTGCCGAGTGTTAAAAATAAAACACTCGGCAAATAGCTTCTTGACCGAGTGTTTTCTTTTACTTAGAGTTTTTTGAGTGGCACTCGGCAAAGAACTTCTTTCGGCAAAATATTTGGTACTCGGTAAAGAGCCAAATTCTGGTAGTAACGTGACATGTTAAGGTGTACTTGTACTTAGGAACGAAAGATGGTGGACTTCTTTTAGGTGAGACGTGAGGCCAGGGGGTGCATATGGCATCCAACTATCCATGTACACGCTTGTGCATACAGTGCCGCAAGTACTCTAGTACAGTACAACACAGGGCCTGCCACGCGAAAGAAAAGCAGCCCGAATAGCTAGGGAATCGCAAGAAAAGGAGCTACATATACACATATAATCTGTCACACGATATGATGCTCACGCACGTACGCCGCTGGGACACAAGCTCGTATCCTTTCCCTTTAGACAGCTGGGGCGCAAGCGGGACATTATTGATGGATCAAAAAAGGCCGCCGTGCGTGCGAGTGCGACGCCGCATGTCTCGTCCTCCTCTCTCGATCGTGATGGACTTGACGCTTCTCAACACCACCGAGGCGAGGTGGCGGGTCACCGGGCCGGGATGGTCCACGGAGGCATGCAGTTTCACGTGAGAGAAGCCAACACCTCTTCCGGCCAGTCCAGCTGCTGCCGGCCGCCGATAGAAAAGGATGCTTATAGAACCGTACCTGTGTGCACTACGTAACTCGTGCTTTTGTTAGCTCAGAGCCTAAGGCAAAGTAAACTATACAAGTAGCTAGCTTCCCATGATCTTGCAAGCCACTCATCTCTCAGTTGGTTCTAGACAAATAATTGCCTTTTATTATTTGTAGCTGCATCACCTAGCTTGAGATGAAATTGCCAGTTATCAGTCCAGAATCAGAGACTGGGAAGGAGTTGTTTTCCTACAGGAGTGAAGTTGTTGATGCACGATCGAGCCTATGGCCTAATTAGAACAGTCGAATCGATCAGGCCCACGCTTTGGAGTATGGACCGCGCGCGCACGGACTGCGAAAATTCGGTGCCGACCTCAGGTCGCTGATCGGCGGCGAGAGCTTTTGCTCGACAGCACTCACTTGGTATCCGCGTAAACAAGTTGCCCGGAGATCGAATACCTTTTGCTGCTCCAGTCGCCCGTTTGTTTATCCATGGCACCAGCAACGCTAGATCGCGGACGTCCGTCGCCGGCGCCCCCAGCCCAGCCACGAAAAAGATCTGGGATTCCCCCATTCCCCACCGCGCACCACCCCACCCCCCTTCTCTCTCCCTGACCAGCTTCATCTGCACATGCTGGCATGCTGCACGCGATCAGATCACATCCACGCGACGCGAACCCAGGCCCCGCCCCCGCCCGGTATATTCCCCGTCACCGCACCGCACTGCGCCGTGAGCCTATTCGTATATATATTGTCCGATCGCGGTGCGGCGCTTTCCGCCCGAACGAAACGACGAGAAAAAGGCGCTGGCGCGCGGATTTCAGGGGGGCGTACGCGTACGCTCGTCCTCCTTATCCGATCGCGGGGGGCCGGTGATTCAAGAAACAGTGCGGGGAAAGGGCGCGGGGAATCGGGTTCCAGGCCAGCGGCGCCGTCCGTCTGGGCTGCGGGCGGATGCATGCGACTGCAACGCAAGCCGGTGGAGGCAGACTGGCAGGCAGTGCAAGTTGAGCAGGGTTTTGGGTGGTCGCCGCCGTGGATTCCCCTGGTGGCCGCTTGCTGCTGCTGCCGCCCGTAGTGCGGTGTGCGTGCGCTGCGACCTCCCTCGCCGTGACCGTGAGGATGGAGGAATATGTGCCTCGGCCGGGCCCGGGCCCCCCGCTTTCTTTCGGATGGATGAGGTCTGCATGCGGGTTTGTACCCCCGAAATAATCCGTTTCGCCGTCGCCAAATATTCGGTCTCTGGCTACTACTGCCGTGTTGCAGTGCTGCTGCTGCCCAGTTGTACTGCTGCCGAGCACGGAGCGCCAGTGAGTTCCCGAATCCCGATCGGCAGCCATTACTCTGGAATGACGTAGTCTAGGTGTGATATTCCTCGAATTGACGGTATCGGTTCGGAGACACCGCTCTCCCTTAATTTGTTGCACATCAAATAAATAGTTGTCTCTGGAACCTTTCAAAATATGTAACCGTTCAGAGACCTCGCTTCAATTACTTTGGATTTAAGTTACAGTTTAGCTATGATATTCGATAACCAAATAAATAAAAAAGATAAGTCATCCGATAATTTCGCCAAACGAACTCGTACCGTGTGACATCCTTCATAACCTTTTATGTGCGCACCGGCCGTGCCGATCCTATATAGGGACCCTTTTTAATTAATTTGTATGTGGAGGAATTGGAATGGCAACTTGCCATTGCAGTGGACAGTGGCAGAAATTCTAGTTTAGTTGGTCGAAAAGGCAAAGGCGGGTGCACCGGGTTCCCAGCTTTAATTTCAACACTCATGTGTTGCCTTTACATAGTGTTTCCATCAACGCAAAAAGGCGAAGAACATAATCAGATGCAACTAACCCAAGATTTTCAAATGCAGTTTACAGTTTGCTCGATCCAAATCCTGCTCAACTGAATTGCCACATTTCTCCTATAACTAATGAAATAAAATACTGATCATTGGCCCAAAAGCGTGCCGCTGACCAGTGGCGTAGCTAGGATTTTTTCATAAGGTATGCCACAATAAATTTTTTTTATAAATAATTTTAGTATAATCTATGGTGATAATCCGTACTCACGTAATCCTGGGGTGCTGCTGTTTTTTTTCTATTGGTGTCACTGTTGCCTGTTGCTTCAAGCCCAAGCCTGCACCACTTCTACATCTGGACTGGACATGCGCTGCGTTTTTTTGCTCGATTTGGTGGGCTGGTGGTTCAGTGGGCCGGCCCATAGAGTATGCCATGGTCCACCCGGACCACCCAGCAGCTACGCCACTGCCGCTGACGCTAAGCATAACGCTATACCGTGTCCAGTAGTTCACATATATGATCACATAAAACATTATTTTGCATTGTAGAGTGTAGACTGCAATATTTGAAGTGTTAAATTTCAATATGAGTATAGAAAAGAGTAAGCTGTTCAAAATACCATTAGACATGCATGTCAAGGAGTTCAATTCTGTCCATATTTTTTTATAAATAAACTCAGCTCATATATAAAAGGCATATTGATATGAAATATAGCACGTACTACCAGGTAGGTAAACTTTCAATTTATTAGGAGTATGTATTCTCTCCTGTTGGATTAATGTGGGTCTGGTCCAAATTAATGTTAAAAAATAGTCAATGTTAAAGGTCCAATTCAATGCTACGGTGTACTAATACTTTATTACCATACCGAAAGTTCAAGAGACAAATCAATCCACTTAAATAGGTAGACCATTGGTGCATCTATTGAGAAGTTGAGAAAATGATGAATGACTACCACACGAGTGCATCGGCGGCTGGACCGGGTCGTGGCTGTGGGTGTGGCCATGGTAGATCAGATTTTGGTCCGAATATTCCTTGTTGCCTATTTTGGCTGGAGTGATGACCGTCTATTACTGTCGTCTGTTACTAGCCTTTTACTGTGTTATGGCTAGTAACGGGCGATCTTTAATGGTTGTCGGTTAGTAACGAACATCTCTGATGGCGTCGGTTTCTGGCTAGCTGTATCGGTTGTCGGTTAGTAACTGACGTCTCTGATGGTGATCATTACTGTCTCTGGCTCTATCGGCTGTCAGTCTATATGGAGGAGATGAGGCTGCTTCCGGTTACACGCGAACAAATTCTCAGACGAGTTGCACACCGTCCATTTCTGTCCCACCTTCTACGAGCACAGAGAGAGCGGGAGAGCAGGCCTCCAAAATCACCGCCCGCGGAGCTACACTTTCGTCTGACCAACGCTGATCCAGTTCTTCGTCGTCGGTGTCGTTCGTGGGACTGCACTGCGTACATTTCCCTGCAGCGACTGCGTACGACTACATCGAACACACACATGACATGTCTCGTGTGAATGGAGTCACTGCTGCCTTAAGCATCGGTCCATCCACGGGGTACACTCTGTTCTTCGTGTTTGTGCATGTTTTACTGTTGTTTATTGCTTATATGAGTAGTGATATACTAATGCTTCTTTGTAAAAACTTGGAGTTTCCTTGTAACACTTGCTTTACTATATATATACACATTTAATTTTGAGCAATTTAATTCAATAATTTACTTTTTTAGAATTAATTATCACGGTTGTATAGGATTGGAAATTAGGGTGTAAAAACTTTTGGTTATAAATTAGTTACTCGGGGTGAAGTTGAGCTTGCAATAAGGATTTAATTTAAGCAAGATTTTTTTTAGTATTTCGATCCACACCGACTTTAAGGAGTAGAACACTAATCAATAAGGATACTAGCCTGGAGGGTTGCTTGTCAATCCGGTACTGGCTCAATCTAGTGTCAAGATCTTAAGACGTTAATTAATTTGATCTACACGACGATTTTAGGACTCAAGCTAGCTCGTTTTCTACACGACAATTTCAGGACTCAAGCTGACATGGGATTAATCTATAGTGTCTGAGAGCTAAATCATGAAGGACTCGTTTGTTTCCCTTTATTTTGAGCAATTAAAATCTAATTAATGTAGTAGGATATTTTTTTAATGTGACATTCACAACTTTCCAAAATTTATATATAAGCTTATCTCAAATTTATGAGGTGAGAGATGAAAAATGATTATATAGATTTACGTGCTATTTTTCTAATTAATGTACACCTTATATAGCACACACTCTTATACTTGCTTCTGTATAGAATAAGTTGTTGGTCTCGTTCTGTTAGCATTCCGCTGATATATGGCTGCATCATAAGGTTAAGGGGACATCCATGTCGATTGTCGAGGCATGCCTCGCATGATGGTTTACCGTCAGCGCGCTCCCTGTATATGTAGGCAGCTAGGCCAGCTAGCCGTCTTAAGTCAAAACCATGCATGCATGCATCCTCCGTCGATATGCATGCATGCATCCTCTCGCTCGCTCCGGCCGGCCGGTGCCGGTCGGTAGTGCTCTACACCAGCACAGCATGCTCCAGGGCCTTGTCGGCCGCGGCGTGCACATCTCCATGGCTCGCAGATTTGGATCACCGACAGATCGAATCGTCGCTCACGATCGTCCGTCCTCAATATCTCACCCGGCCCATCACAAGTCAAGTGTTCCTTGCTCATTCGGCTAGTAGCTAGCTGTGCATGTGGCAGCCGCAGCATGCATTCGTCAGCGTCGCGGATCTTTAATTGGGGCCGCCGGCCAATAAAGTACGTGGAACGTGCATGCATTAGCTGTAAAGAAACAACGGCCGGCTAATTGCGCGAGCTGGTTCGCCCGCCCGCCCGCGAACCAACAGCCAGCCGGCGAGAGCGCCTTTGAAGCTTAGGCCCGCGCGCGCGCATGCACAAGATATTGAGGATCCGGGCGAGACCACTCCAGGGGCAGGGCTTTTGGATTCTTGGCCAAAAGCGGGCGGTGACGTCGACAGCAAAATGTCGTAAAGCTAGCTACGCGGGCGAATCAAAATGGCTTTGCGCAAAGGTCAGCAGCAGCAGCCAGCAGGGGGGGAAAGCATCGTCACCGGCTTTCGCAGGCCGGCTCCTTTCAGCTAGCAGCTTCCGGCTGGCTATAGGCCCTGGCCCTGGCCCCTGCGTGGTTGGGTGGGCAGTGGGCTAAGATGAGCTAATTTGTGTCTAGAGCTCAGTTTTGTTGTTTCTCACATGTGCATGCATGCATATGTCGATGTATCTATCATGCAGGTATGCACGCATGCATGGATCCAGAGAGCAAAAACCTTAACCCCCAAGGAATTAGTAGAGAGGTGTGACAACGATCGTCTTTTCCAAATGTGTTGCTGCGGGCCTGTCCCCGGCCCCCCGCGCGCTTTCGATATTCTGGATAGGATCGTTGCTGGCAAAGGCAAGGCGGGCGAGGACGGAATTGCACGCACACTAGATATATAGCTGATTAAAGGACCAGCTACTACTAGCTAGCTAGCAGCCAGCTTTGGAAGCATCCACAGATCGACCAGCCGGCCGGGTGGGCATCAACCATCAAAAGATGCATGGAGACGACCAACAAGGACGCGCGCCATTAGAGCATCTTCAAAAAAAAACTTTTTATTTTTTATCTTTTATCTTTTGACTCTATACTTATCTTTTTTTATAAATATTACACTCTACATATAGCATATCACTACAGTAAACGAAACAACTTCCGACGGCCAAAGCCGTCGGACATAAGCTTTAAACCGTCAGAAATAGTTTTAAATGGTCTCCTAGGCAGCCGTCGAACATAAGGGAGCCATCGGATTTGTATCGTTTTTACTGTAGTGTATAGCTCCAACAGATCGACTATCTATTTAGTTTGACTAGCGGCTAGCCAAATTTGGCTAGCGAGAAAGCCAATTTGAAGCATCCGATAGCTTGACGATTCAGATAGATAGTTTATTAATTGGAGAGTTATATTTGCTGTTGGGTAGCCAAAATTTGGCTTGATGAACCATTTGACTAGTCCCTTGTAGATGATCTTATATTGGATGCCTTAGGCTCTTTAGTAGTCACGTTCAGAGTCCATGTATGTTTTTTAAAGCAAAGCGATTGTTTTAATTTGCCCTAATTAAGCTATAGCTAAAGGCACCCTCTCCGATCGAACTTTCAAAAAAAAAATGCACCCTCTCCCTATCTAAGTAGTGGCATTATTGTCAATGTAGCATGCACGATAATCTCGCTGGACTGGTTTACTAAACAAACTGCATATACTCTCTTTTAGCTTCTGTGGATGCAAGAGCTAGCAGCGACGGATTCGTGCATGCATATATATGATGACCTCATAGCATATATTATCACCGATTGTTAATTCATGGCTCGATCAGGGTCGAGTGCTACTGGGCATCGGCTGCCGGCCGTAGTGGTAGCTAGCTTGGCAGGCTTTGCACGTACTAGCTAGTGATGTTTGAAAAACGTCTTCTTCTTTTCTTAGGAATGTTTAAAAATATCCTTTTGGTGGCCAATATATAGAGGGAGCTAGCTTTAATTTATTGCAAGGTAGCTTACTATAGTTGAAGCATATGGATGACGATATATATATTAGAGAATAGCTAGCAGTGGGCAATCAGCATCTGAACACAGCAGATCTTTTGTACTGCGGCTAGTACACATTCAATTAAGCACGGTGCATGAACCTTCACCGGAAAGGAGAAAATTTTCGATCTTCACCGGAAAGGGGCAAATATTATTTCACCGGCCCTTCTTTTTCACCACATCGCGCCTTGCCTTGCCTTGCCTTGCCTAGCTAGCTACTACGAGGCTGCAGCAGGCTTTATTACATACACACAATGATCCTTTGCACCCACACGTTACGTTGTTGCCATCTCAGTGGGGTCTTCCAACCCGACATATGTATCTCTCCCCACCAGATCTACATCGAGCGCCTTTTTATCAAAATGATGCCCTGCCCGCTGGCGCGCTAGCTAGCTAGCTCGACACCCAAAGATCTGCAGCTGATCGCCTTGTGTGTGCGTGCCATTGCCAGTTTCACAACACTTTGTTAGTGGGAAACATACATATAGCTTAGCTGATTCAGAAAGTTACAAGCAACTAATCAAGGAACATTCAGCACAGGCCGTTCCCCCTAGCTTACTGGCGATGAGAAGCTTGAGAACTAGTGGCATTGGCAGCTGATCCACGGACTTACTGTGACTGGGGCTAGCTGTGGCAGGGGCAGGGAGGAGATCGACCGGACTGGCATTGGCAGCTGATCTTAGCACTTGAGAACAAGTCCCCAACATGTAGTAGGATATCGGTATGTGTGTTCGGTGTTTGTGTATTGCATGTGCACCTAACCAAGTGTTAGACTTTTCTCCTGATCAGCAAATCTTATGAACACATATAGAAGAACTGGAACTAAGAGTTCTAGATTGAGTCTTGTCTAGATGGATAGTTATTAGAAGAACTGAAACTACTTGATTTACGGACTCCATCTTGATCAGGAAATGAAATCGAAATTGACCACTAAATGTCTAAACTGGACTTGAGCTATTGGTTTATCTTCACATATAACATATAAAATCTTTACATATAACATATAACAGTAAACAACACTAATATACCTAAATTGACCACTAAACACTCAGTTTTGATATTAAATCCGATTTTTCGGCAAAAATTGGCGGTTTACCGGTCTCAAATAACGGTTTACCGGTTCCAGAAAACGGTTTACCAGCGGTTTTCGGTTTTTATAAATTTTTTCAAATTTTTGAATTTAGAATGAATTTTGAAAGAAAAACCGGTGGTTTACCGAAACCGCACCTCAGCGGTTTCGATAAACCGACCGGTTTACCGCCGGTTTTTACCGGTTTTGTAAACCTCGGGTCCAGGAAGCATGATGCCACCGCCGGTCACCTTTCTCCTCCTCGCTGCGGGTGACGTCACGCGCGCGGCGCCATGCCACACGAGTACACGAGCGTGCGGGGAAAAAAAAGAAAGCGCATCAGCGGCACGCACGTCCACGGGGAGGAACCAAATCTTCCTCGGGAAGACCGCGCAGGGCGGCCCCCCACCCCACCCGGGTAATTGGGCCGGGCCTACACCACTGGCATGCACCGAGCTGCTGCCGCCGCGCGCTTTTTCTACGTCCGATCTTTTCGCCAGATCTTTTTTTTTATTTTCCCAGCCGGACCGGGCCGGGCCGGCAGCGCCGCGCACACGACGCCCCTGACGGCTTTTCCCTGCTGCCCTGCCCGCACGTACCGTACGGACGCCCATGGCATGCACACTGTTAAGTAACCCTAGTTAGGGTTGGACAAATACCTGCTTTGCCCCTGAGGGGTCTTACATCTCTATATAAGGAACCTGTACACCCCTTCATATTACAGAGATCAGAAAGAGGCCAGAGGCCCAACCCTATATCCAGTGTCTCGTGTGTTTCCTCTGTCGTGCTTATGGGAAGGGAGACGGGTTCTCTACATCTTCTTGCGCCTCTACTGCTGACGGGAGGGAAGGGAGCGGATCTGGTGATCCGTGGTAACGTAGTTCTCAACACGTTATCAGCACGCTCTACCTCGACGTTGCTGCGGCAAGATCAGATCTGCATCAACTCTCCGTTAAGCCGGCAGGTCTCCGGCCTAGCCGAACTCTCCTACGCGAGAGACTTCGATTTTTCCTCTACAGAATAGATCGGTATGTTTAATGTTCTTGATACGGTCTGTGATCCATGCGCGATAAACTACCATCGTCGATGTGCTTCTACGCACGTGCCAGCTAGCCCACGTCGGACGATGTGCCTGCGTCGTGGTCGTTCGTGCCCACGCGCCAGAAGTCGCGCACGTCTGCGAGAGGAACCCGTTCTGCCTGGCCGATGCGTTTCCCACCATCGCGTACCAGATCCGCTTCGCGCTCCGTACTGGTCCTTGCAGCTTGATCCGTTGCAATAGTGAGAGAGGAGAGGCTGTTGAGCTTCTAGCCAAAGCGGCACATAAAAAAAAGGAGAGAGCCGTGCGTGGCTTTGCCGAGTCAAACAAAAAAAAGAAAGGGTCGTGCGGGCATGCTTGCATGCGTTCAGAAGCATTTTGCAATTGGATGGCCTATGTGATTGCATGCGTTCAGCAAACGCGTTTTGGTGTATTTTTCTAAGCGCACACGACTAAGCTACCTGAAAATGAACGGAAAGAATAAAACATTTTATGTTTCAGATTCCACTTTAATTAATTATTTCCAGCAGTAAATAATTAGTAGAAAAGTACATGTTTAAATATGGAAATGCTTTTTGATAGTCGCCTAGAGGGGGGTGAATAGGGCGAAACTGAAATTTACAAATATAAACACAACTACAAGTCGGGTTAGCGTTAGAAATAAAAACGAGTCCGCGAGAGAGGGTGCAAAACAAGTCTCAAGCAAATAAGGAGTGTGACACAAGGATTTGTTTTACCGAGGTTCGGTTTTCGTAAACCTACTCCCCGTTGAGGTGGTCACAAAGACCGGGTCTCTTTCAACCCTTTCCCTCTCTCAAACGGTCCCTCCGACCGAGTGAGTTTCTCTTCTCAAATCAAAAATGGGAACAAAACTTCCCTGCAAGAGCCACCACACAATTGGTGCCTCTTGCCTTGATTACAATTGAGTTTTGATCACAAGAACAAGTGAGAAAGAAAAGAAGCAATCCAAGCGCAAGAGCTCAAAAGAACACGGCAAATCACTTTCACTAATTACTAAAGCCTTGAGTGGAATTGGAGAGGATTTGATTTCTTTGGTGTGTCTAGAATTGAATGTCTAGCTCTTGTAAGTGGTTGAGAAGTGGAAAACTTGGATGCAATGAATGGTGGGTGGTTGAGGGTATTTATAGCCCCAACCACCAAACTAGTCGTTTGGTGGGGCTGGCTGTCGTATGGTGCACCGGACATGTCCGGTGCGCCAGCCACGTCACCAAAGCCGTTGGGTTCTGACCGTTGGAGCTCTGTCTTCTGGGCCCGCCTGGATGTCCGGTGGCGCACCGGACATGTACTGTAGAGTGTCCGGTGCGCCAGTATGGGCGTGCCTGACTTCTGCACGCTCTGGCGCGCATTAATTGCTGTTGTAGGCGACCGTTGGCGCGAAGTAGCCGTTGCACCGTTGTCACACCGGACAGTCTGGTGCACACCGGACATGTCCGGTGAATTATAGCGGACTAGCCGTTGGAGATTCCCGAAGCTGGCGAGTTCCTGAGGCCGCTCTTCCTTGGAGCACCGGACACTGTCCGGTGTACACCGGACAGTCCGGTGAATTATAGCGGAGCAGTGGATTTTCCCGAAGGTGACGAGTTCAAGTTGGAGTCCTCTGGTGCACCGGACAGTCCGGTGCGCCAGACCAGAGGTGCCTTCGGTTGTCCCTTGGCTCTTTTGTTGAACCCAATACTTGGTCTTTTTATTGGCGAAGTGTGAACCTTTGGCACCTGTATAACTTATACACTAGAACAAACTAGTTAGTCCAATTATTTGTGTTGGGCAATTCAACCACCAAAATCATTTAGGAACTAGGTGTAAGCCTAATTCCCTTTCAATCTCCCCCTTTTTGGTGATTGATGCCAACACAAACCAAAGCAAATATAGAAGAGCATAATTGAACTAGTTTGCATAATGTAGGTGCAAAGGTTTCTTGGATTTGAGCCAATATAAATACTTATAAGATATACATGGATTGTTTCTTTGTTTTTAACATTTTGGACCACGCTTGCACCACATGTTTTGTTTTGTAAATCCTTTTCAAAGATCTTTTGCAAAATAGTCCAAGGTAAATGAAAAGGATTTCGAGAAGCATTTTCAAGATTGGAAATTCTCCCCCTGTTTCAAATGCTTTTCCTTTGACTTAAACAAAACTCCCCCTAAATGAAATCCTCCTCTTAGTGTTCAAGAGGGTTTTGATATCAAGTTTTGAAAATACTACTTGCCCCTTTAGAACACAAAGAGATACCAATTTGATTTGAAATTTACCAATTGAAAATCATTAATTAGGGTGGTGATGCGGTCCTTTGCTTTGGGCCAATACTTTCTCCCCCTTTGGCATGAATCGCCAAAAACGGATACTTGGAATGAAATATAGGCCCGTGGTAATACTTTCTCCTTCTTTGGTCATAAGTAAATGAGTGAAGATTATACCAAAGACGAAGTCCTTTTGCTTTGAGCTCTCCCCTAAAAGATGGGGAGATGCGTGGAGCGACGGCGAAGGATGAGTTGCGGAGTGGAAGCCTTTGTCTTCGCCGAAGACTCCAAATTCCTTTCAATACACCTATGACTTGGTTTGAAATATACTTGAAAACACATTAGTCATAGCATATGAAGGAGACATGATCAAAGGTATATAGACTAGCTATGTGTGCAAATTAGCAAAAGAAGTTCCTAGAATCAAGAATATTTAGCTCATGCCTAAGTTTGTTAAAAGTTTGTTCATCAAGAGGCTTGGTAAAGATATCGGCTAATTGATCTTTGGTGTTAATGTAAGAGATCTCGATATCTCCCTTTTGTTGGTGATCCCTAAGAAAATGATACCGAATGGCTATGTGTTTAGTGCGGCTATGCTCGACGGGATTATCCGCCATCTTGATTGCACTCTCATTATCACATAGCAAAGGGACTTTGGTTAATTTGTAACCATAATCCCGTAGGGTTTGCCTCATCCAAAGTAATTGCGCGCAACAATGGCCTGCGGCAATGTACTCGGCTTCGGCGGTGGAAAGAGCGACCGAATTTTGCTTCTTTGAAGCCCAAGACACCAAGGACCTTCCCAAGAACTGGCAAGTCCCTGATGTGCTCTTTCTATTGATCTTACACCCCGCCCAATCGGCATCCGAATAACCAATCAAATCAAATGTGGATCCCCGAGGGTACCAAAGCCCAAACTTAGGAGTATAAGCCAAATATCTCAAGATTCGTTTTACGGCCGTAAGGTGAGATTCCTTAGGGTCGGATTGAAATCTTGCACACATGCAAACGGAAAGCATAATGTCCGGTCGAGATGCACATAAATATAGCAAAGAATCAATCATCGACCGGTATACCTTTTGATCAACAGATTTACCTCCCGTGTCGAGGTCGAGATGCCCATTGGTTCCCATGGGTGTCTTGATGGGTTTGGCATCCTTCATCCCAAACTTGCTTAGAATATCTTGAGTATACTTCGTTTGGCTTAGGAAGGTGCCTTCTTGGAGTTGCTTCACTTGAAATCCTAAGAAATACTTCAACTCCCCCATCATAGACATCTCGAACTTTTGTGTCATGATCCTACTAAACTCTTCACATGTAGACTCGTTAGTAGACCCAAATATAATATCATCAACATAAATTTGGCATACAAACAAGTCATTTTCAAGAGTTTTAGTGAATAAAGTAGGATCGGCCTTTCCGACTTTGAAACCATTTGCAATAAGAAAATATCTAAGGCATTCATACCATGCTCGTGGGGCTAGCTTTAGCCCATAAAGCGCCTTAGAGAGTTTATAGACATGGTTAGGGTACTCACTATCTTCAAAGCCGGGAGGTTGCTCAACATAGACCTCTTCCTTGATTGGTCCATTGAGGAAGGCACTTTTCACGTCCATTTGATAAAGCTTAAAGCCATGGTAAGTAGCATAGGCCAATAATATGCGAATTGACTCAAGCCTAGCTACGGGTGCATAGGTTTCACCGAAATCCAAACCTTCGACTTGGGAGTATCCCTTGGCCACAAGTCGAGCTTTGTTCCTTGTCACCACACCATGCTCATCTTGCTTGTTGCGGAAAACCCATTTGGTTCCTACAACATTTTGGTTAGGACGTGGAACTAAATGCCATACCTCATTCCTAGTGAAGTTGTTGAGCTCCTCTTGCATCGCCACCACCCAATCTGAATCTTGTAGTGCTTCCTCTACCCTGTGTGGCTCAATAGAGGAAACAAAAGAGTAATGCTCACAAAAATGTGCAACACGAGATCTAGTAGTTACCCCCTTATGAATGTCACCGAGGATGGTGTCGACGGGGTGATCTCGTTGGATTGCTTGGTGGACTCTTGGGTGTGGCGGCCTTTGTTCTTCATCCTCCTTGTCTTGATCATTTGCATCTCCCCCTTGATCATTGCCGTCATCTTGAGGTGGCTCATTTGCTTGATCTTCTACTTCATCATCTTGAGCTTCATCCTCATTTTGAGTTGGTGGAGATGCTTGCGTGGAGGAGGATGATTGATCTTGTGCATTTGGAGACTCTTTGGATTCCTTAGGACACACATCCCCAATGGACATGTTCTTTAGCGCGATGCACAGAGCCTCTTCATTACCTATCTCATCAAGATAAACTTGCTCTACTTGAGAGCCGTTAGTCTCGTCAAACACAACGTCACAAGAAACTTCAACTTGTCCAGTGGACTTGTTAAAGACTCTATATGCCCTTGTGTTTGAATCATATCCTAGTAAAAAGCCTTCTACAATCTTAGGAGCAAATTTAGATTTTCTAACTCTTTTGATAAGAATAAAGCATTTGCTACCAAAAACTCTAAAATATGAAATATTGGGCTTTTTACCGGTTAGGAGTTCATAGGATGTCTTCTTGAGGATTCGGTGTAGATATAACCGATTGATGGCGTAGCAGGCGGTGTTGACCGCCTCGGCCCAAAACCGATCCGGTGTCTTGTACTCATCAAGCATGGTTCTTGCCATGTCCAATAGAGTTCGATTCTTCCTCTCCACTATACCATTTTGTTGTGGCGTGTAGGGAGAGGAGAACTCATGCTTGATGCCCTCCTCCTTAAGGAAGCTTTCAATTTGAGAGTTCTTGAACTCCTTCCTGTTGTCGCTTCTAATTTTCTTGATCCTCAGGCCGAACTCGTTTTGAGCTCGTCTCAAGAATCCCTTTAAGGTCTCTTGGGTTTGTGATTTTTCCTGCAAAAAGAATACCCAAGTGAAGCGAGAATAATCATCCATAATAACTAGACAGTACTTACTCCCGTCGATGCTTATGTAAGCGATCGGGCCGAATAGATCCATGTGTAGGAGTTCCAGTGGCCTGTCGGTCGTCATGATATTCTTGTGTGGATGATGGGTGCCAACTTGCTTTCCTGCTTGACATGCGCTACAAACCCTGTCTTTCTCAAAATGAACATTGGTTAGTCCTAAAATGTGTTCTCCCTTTAGAAGCTTGTGAAGATTCTTCATCCCAACATGGGCTAGTCGGCGGTGCCAGAGCCAACCCATGTTAGTCTTAGCAATTAAGCATGTGTCGAGTTCAGCTCTATCAAAATCTACTAAGTATAGCTGACCCTCTAACACACCCTTAAATGCCATTGAATCATCACTTCTTCTAAAGACAGAGACACCTACATCAGTAAAAAGACAGTTGTAGCCCATTTGACATAGTTGAGAAACGGAAAGCAAATTGTAATCTAAAGAATCTACAAGAAAAACATTAGAAATGGAATGGTCAGGTGATATAGCAATTTTACCCAATCCTTTGACCAAACCTTGATTTCCATCCCCGAATGTAATAGCTCGTTGGGGATCTTGGTTTTTCTCATAGGAGGAGAACATCTTCTTCTCCCCTGTCATGTGGTTTGTGCACCCGCTGTCGATTATCCAACTTGAGCCCCCGGATGCATAAACCTACAAAACAAGTTTAGTTCTTGACTTTAGGTACCCAAATGGTTTTGGGTCCTTTGGCATTAGACACAAGAACTTTGGGTACCCAAACACAAGTCTTTGACCCCTTGTGCTTGCCCCCAACATATTTGGCAACTACCTTGCCGGATTTGTTAGTTAAGACATATGATGCATCAAAGGTTTTAAATGAAATGTCATGATCATTTGATGCACTAGGAGTTTTCTTCTTAGGCAACTTAGCACGGGTTGGTTGCCTAGAGCTAGATGTCTCACCCTTATACATAAATGCATGGTTAGGGCCAGAGTGAGACTTCCTAGAATGAGTTCTCCTAATTTTGCTCTCGGGATAACCGGCAGGGTATAAAATGTAACCCTCGTTATCCTGAGGCATGAGAGCTTTTCCCTTAACAAAGTTGGGCAATTTCTTAGAAGGGGCATTAATTTTAACATTGCCTCCCTGTTGGAAGCCAATGCCATCCTTAATGCCAGGGCGTCTCCCTCTATAGAGCATGCTTCTAGCGAATTTAAATTTTTCATTCTCTAAGTCATGCTCGGCAATTTTAGCATCTAATTTTGCTATATGATCATTTTGTTGTTTAATTAAAGCCATGTGATCATGTATAGCATTAATATCAACATCTCTACATCTAGTACAAATAGAAGTGTGCTCAACGGTAGATGTAGAGAGTTTGCAAGATTTTAATTCTACAACCTTATCATGTAATATATCATTTTTACTTCTAAGGTCGGAAATAGTAGCATTGCAAACATCAAGATCTTTAGCCTTAGCAAGCAATTTTTCATTTTCATCTCTAAGGCTAGCAAGACAAATGTTCAATTCTTCAATCTTAGCAAGCAAATTATCATTATCATTTCTAGGATTGGGAATTGAAACATTACAAGCATTAGAATCAACCTTAGCCAATAAATTAGCATTCTCATTTCTAAGGTTGTCTATGGTCTCATGGCAAGTGCTTAGCTCACTAGATAATTTTTCACATTTTTCAACTTCTAGAGCATAAGCATTTTTAACTTTAACATGTTTTTTGTTTTCCTTTATTAGGAAGTCCTCTTAGGAGTCCAAGAGATCATCCTTCTCATGGATGACACTAATTAATTCATTTAATTTCTCTTTTTGTTGCATGTTTAAGTTGGCAAAGAGAGTACACAAATTATCTTCCTCATCACTAGCATTATCATCGCTAGAGGATTCATATCTAGTGGAGGATTTAGATTTAACCTTTTTCTTTTTGCCGTCCTTTGCCATGAGGCACTTGTGGCCGACGTTGGGGAAGAGAAGTCCCTTGGTGACGGCGATGTTGGCGGCGTCCTCGTCGTCGGAGGAGTCGCTAGAGCTTTCGTCGGAGTCCCACTCGCGACAAACATGGGCATCGCCGCCCTTCTTCTTGTAGTATCTTTTCTTCTCCTTTCTTCTCCCCTTCTTGTCATCGCCCCTGTCACTGTCACTAGAAATAGGACATTTTGCACTAAAGTGACCGGGCTTACCACATTTGTAGCAGACCTTCTTGGAGCGGGGCTTGTAGTCTTTCCCCCTCCTTTGCTTGAGGATTTGGCGAAAGCTTTTGATGACGAGCGCCATTTCCTCGTTGTCGAGCTTGGAGGCGTCGATGGGTGTTCTACTCGGTGTAGACTCCTCCTTCTTCTCTTCCGTCGCTTTGAATGCGACCGGTTGAGCTTCGGACGTAGAAGGACCGTCAAGCTCGTTGATCTTCCTTGATCCCTTGATCATGAATTCAAAGCTCACAAAATTCCCGATCACTTCCTCGGGAGTCATTAGTGTGTATCTAGGATTGCCACGAATTAATTGTACTTGAGTAGGGTTAAGGAAAATAAGTGATCTTAGAATAACCTTAACCACCTCGTGGTCATCCCATTTCTTGCTCCCGAGGTTGCGCACTTGATTTACCAAGGTTTTGAGCCGGTTGTACATGTCTTGTGGCTCCTCCCCTTGGCGTAGACGGAAGCGACCGAGCTCCCCCTCGATTGTTTCCCGCTTGGTGATCTTGGTGAGTTCATCACCCTCGTGCGCGGTCTTGAGCACGTCCCAAACTTCCTTGGCGCTCTTTAATCCTTGCACCTTGTTGTATTCCTCCCTACTTAGAGAGGCGAGGAGTATGGTTGTGGCTTGGGAGTTGAAGTGCTCGATTTGGGCCACCTCGTCCTCATCAAAATCCTCATCCCCTACGGATGGTACATGTGCTCCAAACTCAACAACATTTCATATACTTTTGTGGAGTGAGGTTAGATGAAATTTAATTAAATCACTCCACCTAGCATAATCTTCACCGTCAAAGGTTGGCGGTTTGCCTAATGGAACGGAAAGTAATGGAGTATGTCTAGAAGTGCGAGGGTAATGTAAGGGGATCTTACTAAACTTCTTGCGCTCATGGCGCTTAGAAGTTACGGAGGGCGCGTCAGAGCCGGAGGTGGAAGGTGATGAAGTGTCGGTCTCGTAGTAGACCACCTTCCTCATCTTATTTATCTTGTCACCACTCCGATGCGACTTGCGAGAAGAAGCTTTCTTCTCCTTCCCTTTTCCGTTTTTGCGGGACTCTTCCGATGAAGCCTTCTCGTGGCTGGTAGTGGGCTTTTCGCCGGTCTCCATCTCCTTCTTGGCGTGATCTCCCGACATCACTTCGAGCGGTTAGGCTCTAATGAAGCACCGGGCTCTGATACCAATTGAAAGTCGCCTAGAGGGGGGGTGAATAGGGCGAAACTGAAATTTACAAAGTTAATCACAACTACAAGTCGGGTTAGCGTTAGAAATATAATCAAGTCCGCGAGAGAGGGTGCAAAACAAATCGCAAGCAAATAAGGAGTGTGACACGCGGATTTGTTTTACCGAGGTTCGGTTCTTGCAAACCTACTCCCCGTTGAGGTGGTCACAAAGACCGGGTCTCTTTCAACCCTTTCCCTCTCTCAAACGGTCCCTCGGACCGAGTGAGCTTCTTCTTCTCAATCAAACGGGAACAAAACTTCCCCGCAAGGGCCACCACACAATTGGTGCCTCTTGCCTTGGTTACAATTGAGTTGATCGCAAGAAAGAATCAAAGAAGAAAGCAATCCAAGCGCAAGAGCTCGAAAGAACACAAGTAAATCTCTCTCTCTAATCGCTAAGGCGTTGTGTGGAATTTGGAGAGGATTTGATCACTTGGGTGTGTCTAGAATTGAATGTTAGAGCTCTTGTAAGTGGTTGAAGTAGGAAAACTTGGGTGTCTTGAATGTGGGGTGGTTGGGGGTATTTATAACCCCAACCACCAAACTAACCGTTTGGTGGGGCTGTCTGTCGCATGGTGCACCGGACAGTCCAGTGCACATCGGACAGTGACCGGTGCGCCAGCCACGTCACCAGGTTGTTGGGTTCCGACCGTTGGAGCTCTGACTTCTAGGCCCGCCTAGATGTCCGGTGGCACACCGGACATGCACTATAGAGTGTCCGGTGCGCCACTTCGCGCGTGCCTGACTTCTGCGCGCTCTAGCGCGCATTTAATGATTCTGCAGGTGACCGTTGGCGCCGAATAGCCGTTGTTCCGCTGGCTGACCGGACAGTCCGGTGTACACCGGACACGTCCGGTGAATTATAGCGGAGCAAATTCCCAAAGCTGGCGAGTTCCAGAGTCGCTCTTCCCTGGGGCACCGGACACTGTCCGGTGTACACCGGACAGTCCGGTGAATTATAGCGGAGCGCCTCTGGATTTTCCCGAAGGTGAGGAGTTCAGCGTGACATCCCTGGTGCACCGGACACTGTCCGGTGGTGCACCGGACACTGTCCGATGCGCCAGACCAGGGCACACTTCGGTTATCCCTTGCTCTTTTTGTTGAACCTAATTCTTGGTCTTTTTATTGGCTAAGTGTGAACCTTTGACACCTGTATAACTTATGCACTAGAGCAAACTAGTTAGTCCAATTTATTTGTGTTGGGCAATTCAACCACCAAAATCATTTAGGAAATAGGTGTAAGCCTAAATTCCCTTTCAGTTCTGAAGTCACATTATGTGCAACCTTCGTAAACAATTTTGTTTTCACTCTATATTTTGTTTGATTGTGTTGTGTGGCATCGTATATTTATATATATCGCCAAGTGGCCATAACAACTATATTAAATCTGGGAAATTAAATCGAAATACAATGAAACACAGATAAGTTAAATCTCTGCTCTCTCCTCGTGCATAAAGTTTTACCCGAAGTAACCTGAAAAAATTCAATATTAATGCATGAAAGCCTTTTTGGCACAGAAAACATCACAAATTGGGATTTTATTAGTAAGCAATAAGACCTTGTCAGATGAATAAATGCTAGAATCTCAGTCATACATTACTCAACCAGATGTTGGCACATTGCTATTTGTCGCTGAACGGCATGAAGCAAACTTTGAGATAAATGACTAGTACCTTAGCAACACGAAGTTGCGAGTACATCGAAAGGTAATTCTGAGATTTTTCACAATGTTTGTGTGAAAAACCATTGTGTGTTCCCGTCGAACCACTTTACTCGTTCTATCTAGAACCTCTATGCTTGTGTCGCATACATCTCTCGGAATTGTAAATACTTATAGTCACTGAATTGACTCGGGATAGTCCTTTGACAAGTTTGGTATACACTGTAAACTAAATGGTAAAGGTCGGTCCTGAATGGACACATACCTGGGGTTTATGTAGCCGAACTACACTGAATTCCACCCTTTGGCATGCTTACCATTATCTACATCCGATCTACCAGAAGTGAGAAGAGTAGACAAATAACTATGAAATCCCACATCACCACAAAGCTTGTAGCTAAATTAGACATTAACATATTCTTGGTCCTCGGAGCCAGAAGAGCCATATGTCTTGACCACTAGACTACTAGTGATGATAATTTGTGATAGAAATATAAAGATCTTATGGAGACCTGTTGTATTCTCCCTAGTCCTGATGACTCCTTCGTATGAGAGTAGTAATATCTGTTGTTGAAGAAGGATCCTAGGCGGATACTAGTCTTGTTTTGTTCTTGCCAAGCAGTTATCATCATTTGTTTCATGAAAAGCTAGTTATATGGTGGTTTTCCCAGATAAAAAGTGAATTCTTGGCCTTGTCTGTTCTATTCCAAAGATTCTCTTTTTGCTGAACAATAAAGAGATCGAAATAATGTTTTATAGAACAAGTTGGTATATAATATGAGGAGAAATATTTTCCCTGCTGGCAACACCATAAATATTTGACTATTGTTATAAGTTCTATCCCAAAATTATAATACCTAAAAAAATGTTGCATAACTTGAAACCCGATTTCAGACCGGTATGAGTAATTGGGTAAACAATGGGCAATGGTAAAACGAGTTGGACTATACATCTCTGCATAACAAAAATATCTGCTTGGCAGCATTGGCCTGACGCCGTGCACTTTACTACCAATATAAACACACATTTTTCCTATGTGCCTCAAAGCACAATACAACCAGTGAATGTCCTTGTGAGCGCTAGACCCTGATGGTCATTTTACTTGTTGATCTGAAGTCAACTAATGGCTCCAAACGATGTATGGTATTCATGAGCCCCTGAAGGACCCTTATGGATAAAATAGTGTTGTGCATGTTAGTCTAAATCTTAATGATTGACTATGCATTTGGTAGTAATAACAATAAGTTTGCAGAATTGTAACCATGAAGCAACTTGTTGTTGCATGTCTTGTTGGATGTTGAGACTAACCCTTCATGTTGAAGGACAAATATGTAGTATTCATCCCACTACATTAATCTAAGTCCAAAGCTCACTGCATAAAACCTCTATCTGTAATGTGTGTAAGATTTCCCAAATAAATCACCACAATAGCATACATTGGCCACAACTGGATGATTGTGGTTGGGGATTTTATATGTATGCTTTTAGAACATCTCGGCATTAGGGGGAGGAATGCCCATATAGTGTAATGCCTCAATATTCTATTAAACGCACAAAAGTCAAACTGAATATGTCGTTCAGTGTGTACTCCTGTGTATATGGAGTTTGCCTGAAATCGTTGAGGAGTAACCATATTGGTCTGAATGCTTCTACCTGATGTAGATGTGGATATACCCGGGATTAATATCATATCCACATTTGACTTATTGACATTTGATCTATTCTCGGGGACGCCTGCGAATATGATCCATCAGCCTTAGTCAAAGCATATGTTTCTGATTGCAGATTCACGTGGTCTGTGATAACTCTCCTCCGATTAATTCACCCTGATGGTGATTTGCCTCATGAAGAGGTTCATCTTGATGATGAAATTCCTAGCAATGCGCGCAATATCATTATGCTGGGAATACAGAACAATGAATCTTTCGTTTTGGGAAATAACGGAGATCATTATTAAATGTGGGATACAAATATGTCGACACCTATCTTGCCCCTCTAGATTGCAAATGGATCCAAAACAAAGTCCTAGGCATGAGTGCTTTAAGCTCTCTTATCGGGTCATTGATAAATGCAATCGAGGCTGAACCAATGATCGCAAAATGAAAGTCGCGAGCTTGAAGTTCGGACATTTATGGGCACTATTGGAATAATGTGTGGTGAATGCGATGGTTCAAGTGGTCTTGTGAGAGACCCATCCCACGTATGTGTTGAATAAACACTGTTCCGCTATGTAATATATCTGGAAAATGACATGAATTAAAATATGCAGTTAATAGGATTCTGAAGATCCGTCATGAGATCCTAGGAGGACTCATATATTTGAATTATAAATATGCAACATATAAATCTCATACCGAATAATACATTCCTGATGAATGATCACTCTCCTATGTAGGGAGAATATCTCGTAGTTGAGACTATCGTTCCCAGATGGAACCTATCCAGAAGAAACAAAGTCTGTGTTGAACACCAAAGTTTGATAATCCCTATAAAAGGATGAAGACCCATACAGACCCGAAAAGGAATAAGATGAGGTACCAAAGGACTTGAAGTTCACCGAATAAGCACATGTGCATTCCATGAGTTTTACTTATGGTAATTTCCACTAGATGTGGAATTACGGTATCCTCTAAAGCCCTGATGGCAGAAACCTATAAGGTTTAGGTGTTACTGGCAAAATATCCCCATTGTGCCAGAATGACAGACTATAACGATGTATCTGATCGATGAAAAATCCCTGATGGATTACGATCTTAGATGGACTTTTGGTACACCATCATAGATGTTGCAATGGATGAACGCCTCTAGCGATGTGTCATATTTAGAATATGTACTATTGCAACTATACTATCCCCTAAGTCCTATTGAAGGACATGTTATTTACTTTACACAACTATGTATAAATTGTGGTGTAAGATAGAAAATGATAGCACCCCAACCTCATTCATTCTCGTTATTCCAGATGAACAATGAGACATATATCTTGAAGAATATGCTTGAGTTATGAGGGATAAAGACTTTGACAGATGTCATCGTCAGGGGGAGCGAATGCTTATATTGATCACAACCGTGAGACAATAAATGTCATATTCTATGCCCTGAAGGCGTGAGCTTGATGATCAATATGTGAACTTTTATGGAACTTTCTATCAAATATATAGATCTAGTCGATCGAACACCATCAATCAAAGTGGCTTATTTATATTGATACGTGCACTTACCTCGTATATCCTAGAAGTGAGTAGAGGTAAAGTTCCTGAAATAGTCCTTGCAAGGATATGCAATTCGTTTGCTAAATCTTTATGTGCATATACTTATAGAAAAAAGATGTTTTGCCTTATTGATACGGTTTTGCAAGGATCAGGGGGAGCACATTTCTAAAAGTTAGCCCTTGTAGAAGATTCGATAGAATCTAGATCTCAGAGGATCGAAATCTGTCCCGATGACAGCTGTTGTACTCTTTTTCCCTTTGTGAGTTTTCTTGAAGTTTCTCATATAAGGTTTTTAACGAGGCAACAAAGTGCAAATGCAATTTGTATCACCATGCTCTCTTTCTCCATATTTTTTCCACTGGGTTTTTCGGAGTTTTAACGAGGCATGTGTTGGTTACGGTATTCGCCCAAGGGGGAGGGTTAAGTAACCCTAGTTAGGGTTATGTGGGCAAATATCTGCTTTGCCCCTGAGGGGTCTTACATCTCTATATAAGGAACCTGTACACCCCTTCATATTACAGAGATCAGAAAGAGGCCAGAGGCCCAACCCTATATCCAGTGTCTCGTGTGTTTTCTCTGTCGTGCTTATGGGAAAGGAGACGAGCTCTCTACATCTTCTTGCGCCTCTACTGCTGACGGGAGGAGCAGATCTGGTGATCCGTGGTAACGTAGTTCTCAACACACACAACTACACAAGCCGTGCGTGTCATGCCCCAGCCAGCGAGCGACCCGGCCGGTTGTCACAGCGGCCGGCGGCTGCGAGATCGCGATCGAATCTAGAGGACTGGATGGGGAGCCTCCCTTTTTTTGGTTGCGTGGTGCGGTGTGGTGCAGTCCTCCTTTCCCCCGGCCCCGCACGTACTAGGCACTTTATTATTAGATCACGTCCTCTTCTCTGCTAGTCATCTATCTTTTTTTCCGCGGGCGAGGGCAGAGGGCGAGGAGGCTTCGTGTGTTTCCCCTCCCGGCCGGCTACCAAACGTTTGTTGTGTGAACATTGTTTTTTCCCCCAAACAAACGCGTCGTTGTAAAGAATCGAACATGTGATCTTGGAGAGCAGCAGCACACAGGCGGCTTGCATAGAACGGTGATGTGTGTGTACTGTATGTATGCAGGGGGGGTGTAGTGGAGGTGGACTAGTGGTGCCGTGGTGGTGTCAGCCCGGCCACACATGCAACCTGTTCGGAGCAGGCAGGGGCCATTGGTCCGGCGCCAACGTACGACACATGGATGCGTCTGCAGTGTGGACGTGCCTGGGCCTACGTAGAACCTAGCTAGCTAGAGCTGGGTAGCCAGAGATCAGAGGTTATCGGGAATTTCTAGGGTTCCTCGTTTTTGCCCGTCCTTACCCTGGCTGGCTGACGCGTCCCGGCGAATAATGTGGCGCGCGCGGTCTCCGTGTAGACGTCATGTGTCCGGCGGGCCACGGAAATTTCGTGCTGCTAGCTTTTGCTCCCTGTCGTGTGGTGGTCTCCGGTGCTGCTAGCATGCATATCGCGGCCGGGCAGATTTGTTTGGTGCCAATGGTCAACGACGACGAGTACAGTGTACGTACGTCTTTTTAGTGCGCGGCGCGATAGGGCAGCAGTCAGCAGAGACAGAGCGAGGCGCCCGTGCCGCGGTGGTAGCCCCCGCGTCGGGTCGGGTGGGTGCCGAAGGAAGTCGCGCGTGGCGTGGGCCTGTCCATCGAACAAAAGGGAAAGGAAAACGGGCAGTGGCCGCCGGGCGGTGGGTTGGGCTTGGGCCACATTGGCCTTTACTCGGCACCGGTCTTTTTGACATTTGTTTAATTTACCAGCGCAACAGCACTGCAAACGTGCGTACCGTCAATATATGCTGGTAGATCTGAACTCAATGTATTTCTGTTACGTGCGTAATAGAAATGGCTCCTCCGGCCGGAGTAAAAAAAAAACACACGGGAAATCGTCGGACGGCCGAGTTCACATAACGGATTATTAGAGGTGCCGAGGCCCAGCAGATACATAGGCGGACAAGGCAGCACGACCCATGAATGAATGGTCTTTGGCTCTTTGTCCTCCAGTTCGTTTCGGTGACAACCCGGCAGACAAGGGACGCGACCGCCCGGTTGAACAAGTGATGTGAAAGCGAAACGGAAATGCAGGAGCCACACAGCACACGATAAACAATACAGCAGAAGGCTCTGGCTCTGGCCCTGCCCCGGTCCCCCTTCCAGCCAAAAACCACTGATGAGTGTTTCAATGTATACAGGTGAACAAAGAGGGCCAAAGACCACACCTAGAACATGCATGCTGACCTCCCGCGCCTCCTCGAGGGGCTAGCGGTGTAACCGAACGCGCGCACAGGCCAGGGGATTTCCCTGGCTGGCACACGCTGCTGCTGGCACTTGGCTGCTGACTGCCATACACGCTTCGCTCCAGGTTTCAGCTCCACTGGTAGTAGTAGTAGTACCTTACCATCGCGCTGACATCTTTCGATGACCGTGTGGGACGCGATCCTGCCTGCGTCTCCAAGTCGAAGATCATCAGCTCAAGGCTCGTCGTCGACACAAATAGGCGTCGTACTCGTACCACTAGGCCGCGGCTGCGCCTCCGGCTCCGGCCTGGTGGATCCACGGAACTCCGACCCCGTCTCTGCGACCGGTAGCAACATATCTAGCCCCTGCCGTGCTGCGGCGGCGGCGGCGACGGTGAGAGGCTTCTTCAGCAACGCCACGGACACGTCGGCGTCCATCTCTGCTGCCCTTTTGCAGCTCCTCAGACGCTCCGAGCCCTCAGGCTTCGATCCCACCACGCTCCACCTCACGCTCTCGATCTCCAACACCGCGTCGCTGCTGCCAGGACCGCCAGAATTGCTCGCTGGATACGGCACGGGAGGAGCTGACGGGTGAAAGACGGTGACGGGTCCGTGAGGCGGCGCGCCGTAGGCATGGGAAGGGACGACCGAAGGCGGCAACGGCCGGAGCGACGTGAATTTCGTCTGGGCTGTTGTTAGACTTAGACCAGGGGGTCTCTGAACGCCGTAGCCTGACGCAGAAGAGGAGGCGGCGGCGGCGGTTCTCTGCGCCATGTTGCTGCTGAGCTGCTGCGTCAGGTAACTGGACGACTGGTACGGTGCCGCTGGCCCCTTTTCCGTGAAGTTTCTGAAACTGTTCCTTGCATTGAAAGATGACTCCGGTGCATGTCTGCAGTGTATTGAAAGATAAGGATTCTTACTGGCTGTTGCTAGTTCAGGTTGCTGGTTGTGGCCACCTGTTCTGAAACTGCTGGTACCAGGCAGAAAAGCCCGAACAGCTGCTGGAGCCAAAGAGAAACGTGACGGGTGTCCAGACGGTTGCCTCTCTCCATCTGATATCCTACACGCAGCAGCGGGATCAGCCAGAGCCAGTCCTCCGTGAAACAGCTGTGGGAAAACTTTCGTACGCGTTCCCCGGTCTTCAGCTTGGCTTTGTTTACTGGAACAAGCTGGGGTTCCGTTGTTCAGGCCTCTACAGTGCATGCTGCTGCTGGTCCCAAGTGTGACCGTTTTTCCCATGAGGCGCAGTGTCGTTTCGGCGTTGTGCTGCATACCCTGCCCAGAGTTCTGGCTGGGACAGCGGCTTCGCAGCCCAAGTAGCTTCTGCTGTGAATTGTGATCCATTGAAAGCTCTTGCTGTTTGGCGCATGGATACTTTTTGTTTGGAATTGTGTAGTAATGAACTTTTGCTCTTTCAGAACTTGGCCACTGCCTCACATCCATCCCATATGCCATTGGGCCCGCTGGAGGAAAACGAGGATCTGCATGAAAAGCAGACTGGTCTATTGTATAGAATTGTCGAGCATGATAGTTGGGTACATGATCCATGCGGGTAATAGAACTGAAGATGGTTGGATAATCTGAGGGGCATGAGGAATTCTCCCCCAAACACTGCCTCGTAAAAATGTCAACAGAATTAGGGGTGCCACCAGGATGAACCTTGACGAATTCACCTCGTGAATTGATAGGAAGGCCGACATAATCGTCACGGCGGCTGTGCATGTTCCTGAATGCAGCAGATACACAATCGATGGCTTGTGCTGGTTTATTTGATCCTGTTGAAGAGCTTATGCTTCTCACCACGTTACCAGATCTAAGAATCTCAGAACTAACTTTTCCCAAGTGGTAATTAGCATCAGCCTTCTCGTGGAACGTGATACTGCTCCTATCATATAAACAACAACTGGAAGGCTCTGACAATGGGCTCATATCACCTGATACTCCCTTGGGTGCCAAACTAACAGGATTAAATGATGCTTGTGATATCATATGGTTTTGTTCTCCAAGATACTGAACATCAAGACTTGAAACATTGTTGCCATTCAGATGAGAGTTCACACCTTGGAATTTTTGACATGGCATCTTACTAGATAAGCTTGCCAAACTCGTGGAGTTCAAACAGTTACTGCCATGACAAGTTTCTATGCAGTGATTCAGATCCACTGAGTTTCCCAGTATAGTGATATCTTTTGGTTTGGTAAGTGGGATTGTACGGCAAACACCAGCTAGTACTACATTTTCAGACAAAGAATTGGTAATCTCAACAGTCCGGGATATAGCTTCAGCTTGTTGATAAACCAACTGTTGATCATCTCTATCACGGTGGTCACGACCTTCCTGAGTGGCTTGCTGGAATGTCTGTACAGATTGTGGTTGCTTTGTATTATCTGCAGGTAGATGTGCGGTCCTTCCAAATATGTCAGCGCCATCAGAAAAGGTAACATGCTTTGATTTGCAACAAGAATTTAATTTACACCTCATATCTGTTGTATTCGGTGCTGTGCTAGAACCTGCTTTTGACTGATCCTTACAAATGCTTTGAGTTTGAACACTGTTTGCCATATCCTTTTTGTGTATTTCCAAAACTGACTTTCTGTTTCCCTTCTTACTTTTCTTATCCAGTAAGACTGAGACCTCTTGTTTTCCCTTTTTCTTGCAAGAACTCTTGGGTTCCCTATTTTTTATAGGATGCTGAAATGACTTAGAAATGCTAACTGAGTTCACCTTTACCCCACTGTTTTTCTCCTGAAATGAGAAAAAAAACACAAATGTATCACATCTCTTGAGGTATTTCTGCTACAAGTTGTATTTGAAGGTATTATTTGAACCTATCAACAAAGTGGGAGGTGAGAGACTTCTATTACTTTCACCATTCTATACAGTATATACTATATACCGCATTACTTGGGAACGTTGCAAGTATTTTGTACATGGTAAGTATTCACACTCAGTCAACCAAACTATGGCATACCTCCATAACAAAACAAACAACAAAAATGATATTTTAGCCAGCAGTTCAGCACTTTGCAAAAGCAAGTGTCCCTATAACAATTGAGCAGGCATGAATATCACATAGTAATAGAAACTACTAAGAAAGTGACATTGAATAAAACAATCTAAGTATCTAACTCAAACAACATGAAGATCAAGAACAATAAGGGGCATTAGACACATGAGGCCAGTAGACACCACAGATGAAAACTCAAGGGAAAACGTGACAAGTAACCAAAACATTAACAACAGCTAGAAGGTGGTGGGAATTTTTTCTCACACCTTAGTCATTCACAACAAATAATATGGAAGCAGTCAATAAGTAAGTTTTAGTTACAACTGATTGCTATGCATCCGAATTATACGCTGGCAATATTTATGCCATCTGATACACCTTGTATCTAATGATGAAGGCAAAGCACACCTAAAGCTTTTTGGCTGGTTAGCAATTACCCAAAAGCAGGAATACGAATAATGGATGAGCACAAATTTAGGAACTCTCAAGGAGTTAGCAATCTGTGCGTATGGTCATTGGTCAGCTGAACAATAAGATCCACTTGTTTGTAGCATACAAGCTCCGGCAGACCTGTACCTGCCTGAGAATACAAACATTCTACTGCGCCGACAAAATCGTGATATCAGAAATGGAAAGCAAGTCGATGGTCGATGCAATGCGCTATACCTTTGGTCTGGCATCGATCCCAGTCGGGACCTTTTTCTTCTTGTTGGTCTTAACACTGGCAGCGAGCACTAGCTTTCCCTTGTCTTTCTCCGCCTTCCTCTTGGCAGCCTTCCCCTTGCCACGCCCCTGGCCGCCTCGGGGCACCCGCGGGACCGCGGCGAAGAGCTCGGCGACGGAGCGCTTGCGGCGCTTGGCCGCCAACCTCCTCTCCACCTCGGCCTCCTCCTCCTCCACCGCTGCCGCCTCGTCCCGCCACCACCGGAACCGCCGCACCTCCATGGGCGGTAGCGCCCCCGCGTCCCCGCCGAAAGGCCAGCTCCCGCCCCCGCCGCCCTCGGCCCGCGCCCGCGCACGCACCGCGTACTCCCTGCGTCGCAGCGATAAAAATGAAACAGTGGCACGAGATGAGGTGAGGCGAGGTCGGGCACCGGCAGAGCAGCAGCAGGCGCAATGTGGAGAAGGCCGGGCCACCAGCCGCAATGCAGTACCGGATGGAGAACGACGTGCCGGCGGCCGCCATCCCCGGCGGCGCGCGGGGCGGACGAGGTGGGTGGGCTGGGTTTCCCCCGGCTCGGTTTCCCGCGTCGCGGCGCCGATGGCGACGGGAGAGAGGGGAAAGCGACGCGAGGAAGACTGGACTGGACTGACGGAGGCGCGTGGAGTGAGAATTTTGCAAACATGGCACCGGCTACGACGGGCTTCAGAAATTTGGCACCGCCATCGTGGCAATTGAATTCGTAGCATTATAATCCTACACGGTTTAAAAATTTAGCATCGGTCTCTCTAAATGGCCATTAGCACATTTCTTCTTCCCGTTTTGCCCTCGCGCCGTTTCTTCCCTGGGCGTGTCTCCCTCCGCCACGCCTTCTTCGACCTCGTTTTGCCCTCGCGTCGCGCCCACCCCGCTCGTCGCCTACCGCCGCAGGGGGCCCCGGCGGGACCTCGCCGTCGACCCGGCCGCGGCGCGCGCCGCGCTCGTCACCTGCGGGGGCCTCTGCCCGGGGCTCAACACCGTGCTGAGGGAGCTCGTCGTCGGGCTCCAGGAGCTCTACGGCGTCCGCCACGTCCTCCACGCTCATCGACGCCTGGGGGGAGCGCTTCGTGGCGCTGGACCGGGGCAGCCTCCGCCACCCGCAGTGGCAGGAGGTCGCCGAGGTCGTCTCCTCTCGCGACAGCTACTCCAAGGCGCCCAAATCCGACGTCCAGTGCAAGAACCGCATCGACACGCTCAAGAAGAAGTACAAGGTCAAGAAGGCCAAGCACGACTCCGACTGGCGCTACTTCGACCGCCTCGACGACCTGCTCGCTCCCGTGCTGCTCAAGCCCAATTCTTCTTCTTCCTCGGCTGCTGCTGCTACGGCGGCGGCGGCAGCCCGGAGCGCCGGGCCCATGGTCCCTCCGCGCATCAACTTCCCGCAGCGCACCCGCACGCCCCTCCACTCCTCCGCGGGGGCAAAGTGGAGGATGCCGTCGCCGTTGCCCCAGCCGTCGGCGTCGTCCGACTCCTCCGACGGGTTCCCGCCGTCCGCGGTGGCGAACGGCAAGAGGCAGCGCGTGGAGGAGCCCGCCGCCGCCGCCGCGGACAACGGCGCGGAGAGCAGCGTCAGCCGCGCGCAGGGTCTGCGCGAGCTGGCGCAAGCGATCCGGCGGCTAGGGGAGGTGTACGAGCGCGTGGAGAGCGCCAAGAGGGATCAGGAGCTCCGGATGGAGCGGGAGCGCCTGGACTCCGCCCGGCAGCTGGAGGAGCAGCGCGTGCAGTTCTCCACTAGCATGCCCCGCAGCAGTCGCATTACCAGAACAGCACAAGCCCCACCGGGGGCGATGACAACGGCAGCGACTCGGACAAGGAAGCTCAGGAGGATGCGGAAGACGAAGAGGAAGAGAGCCAGTGATTGCTCTCCTCTTCAGCAATGGAATGGTAACTCAACACAAAAAAGTGGAGAACGCGAGGGCAAAACAAGGTCGAAGAAGGCGTGGCGGAGGGAGACACACCCAGGGAAGAAACGGCGCGAGGGCAAAACGAGAAAAGAAATATGCTAATGACCATTTAGAGAGACCGATGCTAAATTTTCAAACCGTGTAAGATTATAATGCTACGAATTCAATTGCCACGATAGTGGTGCCAAGTTTCTGAAGCCCGCCGTAGCCGGTGCCATGTTTGCAAAATTCTCGCGTGGAGTGCGTCGTGCGGCTCTGCAGGTTTTCTCAGTGATCTTTTCACTGTTCGGGTGCGGGAGCGTGATGCGCTCTCGATGGCAGTGCGTTGGGCCGGCTGGCCTGCCGTCCCGAGACGTCAGTGGCAGGGGCCATGGGATAGGCACCTGCGCGCCAGGCAAGCACCGCTGCTTCCCAAAGGGCTAGGCTAGGTGCTGTTTGACATATCGTCTTCCGGATTCACCAAAACTTGAGATCCAATGACCAGATGTATGTATAGATTTCCTGAGGGCCCGTTCGGTTTGGCCTGGAATGGCCTGAAATACGGCTCATTCCGTCTGAAATTATGTCGTTGGGATTAAAACTGGACTAAAGCCTAAATGGTTGTTCGGATAGAATTAATCCTGAATGAAACCAGGGCATTCTTGGCCTTTGTACGCCTCTTCCACTTGGATTGGAGCCATGCCTATGAACACGTGAAATCAAACCAGGCCAAGATTTAGTAAAACAACCCGGATCCACTCTATCCCGGTGTGGAACGGTTCCTAAGAGCAACTCCAGTGGTTCTTTAAAAGACTTCCTAAATCAATAATTTAGGTAGTTAACATGAAAATTATTCTTTGAACAGTTCTCTAAATGAACTTTCTAAATTTAACAACTTGTCATCTAACCTAAGAGCAACTCCAGTGGTTCTTTAAAAGACTTCCTAAATCAATAATTTAGGTAGTTAACATGAAAATTATTCTTTCAACAGTTCTCTAAATGAACTTTCTAAATTTAACAACTTGTCATCTAACCTTATTTTCTCTCTACATTTGGCAACCATTTAACAACTCCCTAAACAAAAATGTTGACTACATTATATAGTTTTTGTGATTTATTTTTTATGTGGATAAATACAAAACAAAATTACAACCTATATTTAGAGAACTATTGGAGAACTCATATTTTTTTTACTCCAAAAGCCATTTAGCAACTTCTTAAATCTGTGATTTAGAGAGCTAAAATTTACATAACTATTGGAGTTGCTGTAAGCTGGAACCAATCTTCTGTAAGACCTTGTTCGTTTGTCCAGGAATAGACCAGGAATCAATCTAGCTGATCAAAATTTATATAAATTAAAGAAACAAACCGGATAGGAATTATTCCACGTCTCTGTTCCGGAAGAAACGAACGGCACCTAAGCTGGAACCAATCTTGGGCTGCCGAACGGCCCCTAAAGCAGCTCAAAGGTGCTCTTAAAACCTTGTGATTACGTGGAGTTAGTTAAAATTGCCCACTGTTCGTGGCCATGGCCGCCGCCGACCGTGCTGGTCCACTGCACTTGGTGCCCCAGCTTGCAGCCGGCCGCGCTTGGCCCCTACCGCGCTGACATGAGCGCGTCGAGTCGCCGCCATGGGCGCGCGCGCGCTCCTCTGTTGCCTCGCGTGTACGTGCAGGAATAGGAAACTTCTGACGTGCTAGCTGGCCTAGGACGTCAATGAGATAAAGGGTTCTCATAGATAGGCTGCGATGTGCTGTTGTTGGACTGGCCCGACTTCTCGCTATTAGTTGGACCCTAAATTCAAGTTGGAAGATGTGTAGAATTGGTTCTTCCGTTTTTAGACCGGAAGCTCTCCCGAGCAAGGCAAGGCCTTAGTGATGGGAACAGATCGATTTCACATAAAATCTAATGTTTTTCTAAACGCAAAACGGTGAACAGTCAATTATCAACGGCTTAGCTGTTATTTAGGCTAAACAGACCACTAAGGCCTTGTTCGGTTATTCCCAATACACATGGATTGGATGGGATTGGAAAAAATTCTTAAGAAGTTTGACTTGTTTGGGATTCAAACCCATCCGATCCCACTCAATCCACATGGATTGAGAGCTAACCGAACAAGCCCTAAACGGGGCACGGGCTATATGGCTATAGCCCAATTAAATGGAAACGACATCTTACGCGTTGTTTAAACAGGCTAAACGATCGTTTTAGGCGAACAATATTTAGACTTAGATTTGACTATCACTTTTTACCATATTTTAATCCAAGTACAAATACTGATAAATATATTTTTAAATATAAACATGTATCTTATATTCGGATTTCTATTCGAGTATTTACTCGATTTAGCTCAAACTGTGTTTTGCTACAGGAAGCGCCCGTCAATAATGGCATTTGCGCCAGCAGAAGGAATCTGGACGGATTTCGTATCGACGTCATGCCACCGGCCATGTACGTAGCGCAGCACCTGCTTCCAGCCTTTCACGATCGAGTGGAGAAGAACTACGCGATGCAAACTTTCAAAAAACAAAAAAAAAAAGAACTAGGCGATCGATGTCTACGTCGGCCCGGGAAAAGAATGGGCCTTGGCAGATGCATCACGGTCACTGGATGCAACAGATAGATGCCGCTGTGGCTTTGCCCGCCAATAATGTAGAAGCATCGCACAGACCTGACAGCCACAGTCCGCGCCGCAGGAATGCTGGCAAACAACACCAGCGGATTACATTACATATACTTCCATTACGAGAGGAGGCATTGTTACTCCAGTAAAATCATATACTTTCATTACAAGTCCAGCGACACATGATCCTGACGATGGCTATCTAGACGACCAGCATGTGCAAGAAAACCTACACCAGGCTATGTACATTCCATTCCATTCGAGCAAAACAGAGAATCACAAGGGCAGGCGAATATCGTCCACTCAGTAAAGATATACAAAAGCAGTGTTCCGAGTGTTCTCGTATTGGATCGCGTGCCTTTTGCGAACATTTTTTTGTTATCTCCGGGGAAGATATGCTTCTTCTTTTCTCATGTTTAATATTGACCGAGGAGTACGGAGCGCACCGCTCCTTCGGCTTCAGCATCTGGCAAAAATAAAATAAAATAATAAATAAATCAGATATTATCCCCAGTCACTCGACCATACCCACAGAAAAGTGTCATAGGACGACTCGACAGAGAGTAAAAAGCTTCTAAGGTATATATTCACATTTACCCGCCCCCCCCATGTGACCAAGGAACATCTGGATCGTACTTTGCTAGCGAGAGGGACAGACTAGAATCCTTATCGAGTTATCATGGAATGAAGAAAAAGCTCTAGTCATCTTCCAGTGTGCGCCCAGGAAACCGTGTGTAAACCAAATCTGAATCTGTCGATACAGATAAGTCATCCTACGGATGTAGCTCACTAGGTGAACCTAATGCATCATGAGAAATAAAAATTACCATGCGGGCATGTTTGCCTCCTGCTGGACTCCATAACACTACACTACACAGAGAAATATAAATCAAGTCAGCCAGGGAACAAATGTATATATAGTAATTCCATAATATTATGCCGCAGTACATGTTCAAACAAACCCGAGAAAAAAACACACATCGAAGAAGAAGAAAAAAAAATCATATGCAACTGAAGAAATAGAAACCCACCAAAGACCAAGGATCAGATTCAGTCTGACACCAACTACCTTAGACATTTGGCGAAACTTTGCGTAGAACAAAACAAAGGGTTCAAAAATTCTAAGGGAGTTTGCTCGTAAGGTGACATCTAAAATTGCATTTAACCTGCTTCAACAAGAGTACTAGATACTCTCCCTGTCAGAAGCAAGTCTCCCCTTGTAAATGATGTTAAGACGCCATGGCTCACCGCCTTGCTACCCAGTACCCACTACCCAATCCAGCCACCCAGGCCTTCCTGGTCTAAACTCAAGTAATTCAGCTGTAATTTTTTTTCCTATTCTTACTTTGCGACATCTGCAATTTCTGAATTCAAATGAAGAAACAACACCCATGCAACAAATAGACCACAAAGAAGGCAGTAACTAGTATCGAACTAGCTCAGATTTGAAGTACTTGCACAGAACAAAAGAAAAGGCTCCAGCCATTCCTTCGGTAATAACAGAAGAGTCATGTCCCTTCCATGACGAGAACTACCTCATCAGCATCAGCTGAAGATTCCACTTATTCATGGTGTTAATGCACCCAACCTCACAATCACAGCCTTGCAAATGCGACGTGTTTCGTTATTCCTACTGTGATTTATCTGTGATCCCTAGGTTTAAATGGTATAAGTCCATAGATCTTCTGTACAGCATGTGGGTTCTCAACAAGTGGAAATACAGCTCAACGCCAGTGTATGGCGTTTACTTGGAAGAACATGCACTGAGTATGCAGCACAAATTTTCAGACTAGACTAGAAGAGGGAAATGTCGAACCTGATATGCTCTTGCAAGGAAAACAAAACGTACTAAAATGCACCTCATTGTTCACACCACTACAGCTGGTTGCACTAAAGCTGCCAGTGGTTTACATGCTTTTATTACTCCAGCAAACCCCAGCAATGTTAATAACTAAGTTGCTAAAGCATATATGCAACCTGAAACACCACAGAGATCATGATTTGGCAAAGAAGCACAATTCAGCTATCTGGGTGACGTATGACATGACAATGGTATCTCAAATGCTAGAAGTTGAATAAGACAGCCTTCCTCAACTCCAGTATAAATAGTTCATGCTCAGACTGCAGCTTCCTCAGTCCCATAGGGAGGAAGTTGAGAGTTCTAATAAGAGCAACGGCCAATACCATTAGCGAGTTATTTTTCTGCAATATATGTCAGCAACCGATCATTTGGTTATGGCTCGTGTCATACAGGATGTATTGGATCCCTTTACACCAACCATTCCACTAAGAATAACGTACAACAATAGGCTACTTCTGCCAAGTGCTGAGCTAAAGCCATCCGCGGTTGTAAGTAAACCACGAGTCGATATCGGTGGCAGTGACATGAGGGCTTTCTACACCCTGGTAAGCCAAGCAATTTACAGATAATGATACCATTTTGGAGAATTTATGCCAATTCATTTGGTATGTTACACATAAAAGTATTATGCACTTTGTAATGGATTTATCAATATTAGTTTGAACAAATTTAATAAGAACAAAATGCCTAAATCTTGCAGTATATAAACATGTATATATGCTAACTTGTTTGTCTTCGACTTGAAAAGGTACTGATTGACCCGGATGCCCCAAGTCCAAGCCATCCATCACTAAGGGAGTACTTGCACTGGTAAAAAAAGCGCAATATGTTCCACTTCCTAGATTTGGTTCTTTTTCGCTTTGCCTTATTATGATATTGGTCCACTATTGTGTAGGATGGTGACAGATATTCCAGAAACAACTAGTGTCAACTTTGGTAAGAATGCATATAGTTATCTGTCATTCCATTGTGTTTCTGCTGAATATAGTATCTGTGGAGCTTAGGTTGTAGTCTCTTCTTGCTTCTCAGACCTATTGGCTACCATTGAACTGATGCAGATAAGGATGCAATTAATACATGAAATCAGCAACCATAGGCTGAATGCTAGACCAACTTGTTAGGTGAATGCAATATGGCAGCTTACCGCTTACATGCATAGTAATATCATGAAATCCACTAACTTAGTACCATAACTAAAGAAGCAATCTGGTAGAACTCACTTTCAATCCAGCCCATTACTAGAGACTGGATTATCGATATTAAACACAAACAAGTATTTAACAGTGTAATAAACTGGTATACGTATGATTCACAGTGCCCCTGTTTGTTCTTTAATTGGTTGGTAACCTTGAGGTGTCAATTTCAGCAGAACTAAGGTTCATTTACAGTTGCCATACTAAAGTTACTCAAGTACACTTTTTAGTTTACATAGTTTTTTCATACTCGATTTTACCTGAGACTTTGAAACCGATATTGGAAACAAAGCAGCCATTAATTTTGTCAAACAAGAGGAGCTATATTTAAAGGCTTCTCTTTGTCTAAATTGAAAGAATTAAAAACAATAAATGACGACGCTTCCACATACTTCAGTGCTCCTTGAACTATTCAGTATATAATGTCAGGATGCTCTCGCAGGCCAAGAGCTAATATTTTATGAGAGGCCGGACCCAAGATCTGGCATCCACAGGCTGGTATTTGTGCTGTTCCGTCAACTTGGCAGGGGGACAGTTTTTGCACCAGAAATGCGCCACAACTTCAACTGCAGAAGCTTTGCACGGCAATATCACCTCAGCATTGCCACCGCTACATATTTCAACTGTCAAAGGGAAGGTGGATCCGGCGGAAGAAGGTTTAGGGAAGAGTAGAAACCATAGGCCACTGCATGGTCACACTATAGAAATATCATCAATAATGTGCACTATATTGAATCAATGCACCACCTCTATATGCTGAATGTTATGTATCTCAAACTATGATTGTACTGACTTGAAAGGTTGAGAGCTTAGTCTCTTAGCAGAATATAGCACAATATTACTAGTATGTTCCATGATTAATCAGACAAAGTATTCTCCTTGGAGAAGCAAGTACAGTCTCAGGATCTTACTAGAGTACCTGCTTGTTTCAACAGGTATTAAACAAACTCAGCAGTCTGAATTATCCAAAGTATATTTCATGGAAAACAATCACAGCATCACATAGTGTATATTATTCCTTGCTCCAATCAGAAGAGCACATTATACCTTATTCACATTCAAAGTATTGTGCCCCAGTTGCTTAGAAAGTAGTCAACAAGACGCTATAAAGCATTACAAATTCTCAGAATTAACTTACAGCAGAATCACCTTGGAGAGGAAACTAATCACTTCTTCTCAAGATGGCACACCTCCACCAATTCCCATGACTCCAAGCTTATATCTATGGCATCCTTCTATAAAGCACAAGCTCAGTGATATCAAACTCTATTCCACAGATATCCTTGATCAGCTCATCTATCTTCTTCTTTGCCTCCTCATCAATTCATCATCATCATCTGTAAAGTCTCCATATAAGAGTCTGACGTGCGGCAACCAAGTGTCAGTACTAAGTAGTCAATAGCATGTGATTTTTCACTCAGGAACAGAATTCAGCTGGTACACTCACGAGTTTTTCTCCTATAACCGAAGTCGGCACAGCAGTGATCGCTCGCTCCCACCTCCTAACAAAATTCAGATAATTTGATATAAGAGAGCCAAATGATCCCAATGCACAAGCACAATACAATACTGCATCAGCATTTCCTCTGGATTTCAAACCTGCTGGAAGTTTGAAACTCGGAGCAAAACAAACTTAACTACGGAACTAGTACGAGGAGAAGAGATGCTTAACCTCGGGGGTGGGCTCCAGAAGGAGGTAGACGCACACGCACTGGTAGAAGAAGCTGCCACGGGCAAGCCCCGTAACACGGACTGTGTAAGGTTGGACGCCGGCGGGGAGTACCTCGACGGCTTCCAAGCGGCTGGAACTGGAAGGCGGGGCCGCCCGGCCGACTAACGCCGCACGCGGCGGCGGTCCTCCATGCGGCAGAAACGGTCGCGGGCGGGCTCCGGAGGGAGGGCCCACACGGAGCACGCTTCCTCCGGCGCTATCACTCGGGCCCAAATCCACCGTTCTGATATACTAGCTGCAAATCTTCTCGTCACATGACTCAAGTGGAGCTGGAAAAAAAAATCGACGAGCTGCCTCTGGCAGTAGCAGCAGCTGGGCTAACAAACTCGAGCTGAACTACGAACCAGTTTAGCTCGTCTCGATGCAGCTCGCGAGCTGTCTCGTGGCTCGACCCAACAACAATTTATTATATAAAATTCTAATTATCATATAATTATGTTATTTGAGATTACTATATAAAATTAATATATTTTCTATATTATATTAGTAATATATTTATTTTACCAATTTAAAATAAGTTATTTAAACATTTTTAATATTTTATATTATAATTTAGAGAGCAAATTCACGTTTATAACTAATCTCGTTGCCTCAGCGAGCCGATTCGTGAGTCAGGAGCGAATCGGTTTTTCAAGCTCATCAAATGGATGAGCCGAGTCGAGCCAAGCCTGCTCATTTTCACCCCTAGCTCCAAATGTCTCAATACCAAACTAGGAATACTAGAGCTTGTACTCAAGAATGAGGTAATAAAAAAACCAAACTAGGAAGGAGGACGACCTTTGGTTTTCACTATATATCAGGTCAGGTATTTGAATGTCATTATAAGTTATAAATATAATTTAATTATAAACTAAGTATATAAATAAAAACTAAATGCCGATACAAATTTATTAAATCTAATTAATTTGTGATTAGTAAATATTTTCTGTAACAACACATGATAGATCGCAGACTGGTTAGATTTAATAGACTCATCTTATTGTTTAGTCTTTATCTATGTTATTACTTTTATAATTAAATTATATTAATAATTCTAACTAATATTTAAACATTTGATATGATGAGACTAAATCCAAACGAGCCCTAGTAAAAGTCCGAAACTCTGCACATTTGCTATGCCTAGATAGTTATTCTATTTGTTAGGGCGAAGGAAAAGACGCTACCCTTCGCTCGATGCCTTTGTTGTCTCGCTACACCAACGAAGACCACGCCCGAGCGGTCACCCTTCGTCCTCTCCATTGCAAGACGAAGGCAAGACTCCGACGAAGTCTGCTAGTCCCACGTCCTCATCGCGCCTGAAGGCTCATGTGGGATTTGGCCTACTGTAACGTGCCTCATCTGTAATAGTCTTTTCTGTAATGACGGTCTGTAACCTCCCCTGTGGGAATATTCTGGGGATAGTCCAGGTACCCGAGGGCATAAACGTTTTTACCAGAGGACAGTGGACACTCGGGTACCTATAAATATCCCCGTTGAAAGGGAATTAGGCTTACACCTAGTTCCTAAATAATTTTGGTGATTGAATTGCCCAACACAAATCTTTGGACTAACTAGTTTGCCCAAGTGTATAGATTATACAGGTGTAAAAGGTTCACACTCAGCCAATAAAAAGACCAAGTTTTGGATTCAATAAAGGAGCAAAGGGGCAACCGAGGGCACCCCTGGTCTGGCGCACCGGACTGTCCGGTGTGCCACCGGACAGTGAACAGTACCTGTCCGGTGCACCAGGGGACTCAGACTCCAACTCTTCACTCTCGGGATTTCTCGGAAGCCGGCGCGCTATAATTCACCGGACTGTCCGGTGTGCACCGGACATGTCCGGTGCTCCAAGGAAGCGCGGTCTCCGGAACTCGCCAGCCTCGGGTTCGCGCGGCAGCCGCTCCGCTAAAATTCACCGGACTGTCCGGTGTGCACCGGACTGTCCGGTGTACCAGCGGAGCAACGGCTCTCTTCGGCGCCAACGGCTCCCTGTGGTGCATTTAATGCGCGCGCAGCGCGCGCAGACGTCAGACTTGCCCATGCCGGTGCACCGGACATCAAACGGTACATGTCCGGTGTGCACCGGACATCCAGGAGGGCCCACAAGTCAGAAGCTCCAACGGTCAGAATCCAACGGCAGTGATGACGTGGCAGGGGCACCGGACTGTCCGGTGTGCACCGGACTGTCCGGTGCGCCATCGAGCAGACGCCTCCAGCCAACGGTCAAGTTTGGTGGTTGGGGCTATAAATACCCCAACCACCCCACCATTCATTGCATCCAAGTTTTTCACTTCTCAACTACTACAAGAGCTCTAGCATTCAATTCTAGACACACTAAAGAGATCAAATCCTCTCCAATCCCACACAAAGCCTTAGTGACTAGTGAGAGTGATTTGTCGTGTTCATTTGAGCTCTTGCGCTTGGATTGCTTCTTTTCTTTCTCACTTGTTCTTGAGATCACAACTCCATTGTAATCAAGGCAAGAGGCACCAATTGTGTGGTGGCCCTTGCGGGGAAGTTTTTGTTCCCGGCTTTGATTTGAGAAGAGAAGCTCACTCGGTCCGAGGGACCGTTTGAGAGAGGGAAGGGTTGAAAGAGACCCGGCCTTTGTGGCCTCCTCAACGGGGAGTAGGTTTGCAAGAACCGAACCTCGGTAAAACAAATCTCCGTGTCTTACTTGCTTATTCGCTTGAGATTTGTTTTGCGCCCTCTCTCGCGGACTCGTTTATATTTCTAACGCTAACCCGGCTTGTAGTTGTGTTTATATTTGTAAATTTCAGTTTCGCCCTATTCACCCCCCCTCTAGGCGACTATCAATTGGTATCAGAGCCCGGTGCTTCATTAGAGCCTAACCGCTCGAAGTGATGTCGGGAGATCACGCCAAGAAGGAGATGGAGACCGGCGAAAAGCCCACTACAAGCCACGGGAGCACTTCATCGGAAGAGTCCCGCACCAAAAGGAGGGAGAAGAAGAAGAGCTCCTCCAACAAAGGGAAGGAGAAGAAATCTTCTTCTCACCACAAAGAGAAGGAAAAATCTTCTTCCCACAAGCCGCATCGGAAAGGCGACAAGCACAAGAGGATGAGGAAGGTGGTCTACTACGAGACCGACACTTCATCAACATCGACCTCCGACTCCGATGCGCCCTCCGTCACTTCTAAGCGCCAAGAGCGCAAGAAGTATAGTAAGATCCCCCTACGCTACCCTCGCATTTCCAAACATACACCTTTACTTTCCGTCCCACTAGGCAAACCACCAACTTTTGATGGTGAAGATTACGCTAGGTGGAGCGATTTAATGCGATTTCATCTAATCTCGCTCCACAAAAGCATATGGGATGTTGTTGAGTTTGGTGCGCAGGTACCATCCGTAGGGGATGAGAACTATGATGAGGATGAGGTAGCCCAAATCGAGCACTTCAACTCACAAGCCACAACAATTCTCCTCGCCTCACTAAGTAAAGAGGAATATAACAAAGTACAAGGGTTGAAGAACGCCAAGGAGGTTTGGGATGTACTCAAAACCGCGCACGAGGGAGACGAGCTCACCAAGATCACCAAGCGGGAAACGATCGAGGGGGAGCTCGGTCGGTTCCGGCTTCACAAAGGGGAGGAGCCACAACACATGTACAACCGGCTCAAGACTTTGGTAAACCAAGTGCGCAACCTCGGGAGCAAGAAGTGGGACGACCACGAAGTGGTAAATGTTATTTTAAGATCTCTCATTTTTCTTAATCCCACTCAAGTTCAATTGATTCGTGGCAATCCTAGATATACTAAAATGACCCCCGAGGAAGTTATCGGGCATTTTGTAAGTTTTGAGTGCATGATAGAAGGCTCGAGGAAAATCAACGAGCTTGGCGACCCATCCGAAGCTCAACCCGTTGCATTCAAGGCAACGGAGGAGAAGAAGGAGTCTACACCAAGTCGACAACCAATAGACGCCTCTAAACTCGACAATGAGGAAATGGCGCTCGTCATCAAGAGCTTCCGCCAAATCCTCAAACAAAGGAGGGGGAAAGACTACAAGTCCCGCTCCAAGAAGGTTTGCTACAAATGTGGTAAGCCCGGTCATTTTATTGCTAAATGTCCTATGTCTAGTGACAGTGACCGAGGCGACGACAAGAAGGGGAGAAGAAAGGAGAAGAAGAGGTACTACAGGAAGAAGGGCGGCGATGCCCATGTTTGTCGCGAATGGGACTCCGACGAGAGCTCAAGCGACTCCTCCGACGACGAGGACGCCGCCAACATCGCCGTCACCAAGGGACTTCTCTTCCCCAACGTCGGCCACAAGTGCCTCATGGCAAAGGACGGCAAAAAGAAGAAGGTTAAATCCAACTCCTCCACTAAATATGAATCGTCTAGTGATGATAATGCTAGTGATGAGGAGGACAATTTGCGTATTCTCTTTGCCAATCTTAACATGGAGCAAAAAGAAAAACTAAATGAATTGATTAGTGCTATTCATGAAAAGGATGACCTTTTGGACTCCCAAGAGGATTGTCTAATTAAAGAAAACAAGAAACATGTTAAGGTTAAAAAGGCTTATGCTCTAGAAGTAGAAAAATGTGAAAAATTGTCTAGTGAGCTGAGCACATGCCGTGAGATGATTGACAACCTTAGAAATGAAAATGCTATTTTAAATGCTAAGGTTGATTCACATGTTTGTAATGTTTCAATTCCCAATCTTAGAGATGATAATATTGACTTGCTTGCTAAGATTGATGAATTAAGTGCATCTCTTGCTAGCCTTAGATTAGAGAATGAAAATTTAACTGCTAAGGTTAAAGATTTTGATGTTTGCAATGCTACTATTTCCGACCTTAGAACTAAAAATGACATATTACAAGCTAAGGTTGTAGAATTAAAATCTTGCAAACCCTCTACATCTATTGTTGAGCATGTATCTATTTGTACTAGATGTAGAAATGTTGATATTAATGCTATCCATGATCATATGGCTTTAATTAAACAACAAAATGATCATATAGCAAAACTAGATGCTAAAATTGCCGAGCACAACCTAGAGAATGAGAAATTTAAATTTGCTCGTAGCATGCTTTATAATGGGAGACGCCCTGGCATTAAGGATGGCATTGGCTTCCAAAGGGGAGACAATGTCAAACTTAATGCCCCTCCTAAGAACTTGTCTAACTTTGTTAAGGGCAAAGCTCCCATGCCTCAGGATAACGAGGGCTACATTTTGTACCCTGCCGGTTATCCCGAGAGCAAAATTAGGAGAATTCATTCTAGGAAGTCTCACTCTGGCCCTAATCATGCTTATATGTATAAGGGTGAGACATCTAGTTCTAGGCAACCAACCCATGCTAAGTTGCCTAAGAAGAAAATTCCTAATGCATCAAATGATCATGCCATTTCATTTAAAACTTTTGATGCATCTTATGTGCTTACTAGCAAATCCGGCAAGGTAGTTGCCAAATTTGTTGGGGGCAAACACAAGGGTTCCAAGACTTGTGTTTGGGTACCCAAAGTTCTTGTTTCTAATGCCAAAGGACCCAAAACCGTTTGGGTACCTAAAGTCAAGAACTAAAATTGTTTTGTAGGTTTATGCATCCGGGGGCTCAAGTTGGATACTCGACAGCGGGTGCACAAACCACATGACCGGGGAGAAAAGGATGTTCTCCTCATATGAGAAAAACCAAGATCCCCAACGAGCTATCACATTCGGGGATGGGAATCAAGGTTTGGTCAAAGGATTGGGTAAAATTGCTATATCTCCTGACCATTCTATTTCCAATGTTTTTCTTGTAGATTCTTTAGATTACAACTTGCTTTCTGTTTCCCAATTATGTCAAATGGGCTACAACTGTCTTTTTACTGATGTAGGTGTCACTGTCTTTAGAAGAAGTGATGATTCAATAGCATTTAAGGGAGTGTTAGAGGGTCAGCTATACCTGGTAGATTTTGATAGAGCTGAACTCGACACTTGCTTAATTGCTAAGACTAACATGGGTTGGCTCTGGCACCGCCGACTAGCCCATGTTGGGATGAAGAATCTTCATAAGCTTCTAAAGGGAGAACACATTTTAGGATTAACAAATGTTCATTTTGAGAAAGACAGGATTTGTAGCGCATGCCAGGCGGGAAAGCAAGTTGGAGTCCATCATCCACACAAAAATATCATGACGACCGACAGGCCGCTTGAGCTACTCCACATGGATCTATTCGGCCCGATTGCTTACATAAGCATCGGCGGGAGTAAGTATTGTCTTGTAATAGTGGATGATTATTCTCGCTTCACTTGGGTATTCTTTTTGCAGGAAAAATCTCAAACCCAAGAGACCTTAAAGGGATTCTTGAGACGGGCTCAAAATGAGTTCGGCTTGAGGATCAAGAAAATTAGAAGCGACAACGGGACGGAGTTCAAGAACTCTCAAATTGAAGGCTTCCTTGAGGAGGAGGGCATCAAGCATGAATTCTCTTCTCCCTACACTCCACAACAAAATGGTGTAGTGGAGAGGAAGAATCGAACTCTATTGGACATGGCAAGAACCATGCTTGATGAGTACAAGACACCGGACCGGTTTTGGGCCGAAGCGGTCAACACCGCCTGCTACGCCATCAACCGGTTATATCTTCACCGAATCCTCAAGAAGACATCATATGAACTCCTAACCGGTAAAAAGCCCAACATTTCATATTTTAGAGTTTTTGGTAGCAAATGCTTTATTCTTATTAAAAGAGGTAGAAAATCTAAATTTGCTCCTAAAACTGTAGAAGGTTTTTTACTTGGTTATGACTCAAACACAAGGGCATATAGGGTCTTTAACAAGTCCACTGGACTAGTTGAAGTCTCATGTGACATTGTGTTTGATGAAACTGACGGCTCTCAAGTAGAGCAAATTGATCTTGATGAGATAGGTAATGAAGAGGCTCCATGCATCGCGCTAAGGAACATGTCCATTGGGGATGTGTGTCCTAAGGAATCCGAAGAGCCTCCAAATGCACAAGATCAACCATCCTCCTCCTTGCAAGCATCTCCACCAACTCAAAATGAGGATGAGGCTCAAGTTGATGAAGGGCAAAATCAAGAAGATGAGCCACCTCAAGATAATAGCAATGATCAAGGGGGAGATGAAAATAATCAAGAAAAGGAGGATGAGGAAGAACCAAGACCGCCACACCCAAGAGTCCATCAAGCAATCCAACGAGATCACCCCGTCGACACCATCCTCGGCGATATTCATAAGGGGGTAACCACTAGATCTCGAGTTGCTCATTTTTGTGAACATTACTCTTTTGTTTCCTCTATTGAGCCACACAGGATAGAGGAAGCACTTCAAGATTCGGATTGGGTGGTGGCGATGCAAGAGGAGCTCAACAACTTCACTAGAAATGAGGTATGGCATTTAGTTCCACGTCCTAACCAAAATGTTGTAGGAACCAAATGGGTCTTCCGCAACAAGCAAGATGAGCATGGTGTGGTGACAAGGAACAAAGCACGACTTGTGGCCAAAGGGTACTCCCAAGTCGAAGGTTTGGATTTTGGTGAAACCTATGCACCCGTAGCTAGGCTTGAGTCAATTCGAATATTATTATCCTATGCTACTTACCATGGCTTTAAGCTTTATCAAATGGACGTGAAAAGTGCCTTCCTCAACGGACCAATTAAGGAAGAGGTCTATGTTGAGCAACCTCCCGGCTTTGAAGACAGTGAGTATCCTAACCATGTTTATAGGCTCTCTAAGGCGCTTTATGGGCTCAAGCAAGCCCCAAGAGCATGGTATGAATGCCTAAGAGATTTCCTTATTGCTAATGGCTTCAAAGTCGGCAAGGCCGATCCTACACTCTTTACTAAAACTCTTGAAAATGACTTGTTTGTATGCCAAATTTATGTTGATGATATTATATTTGGGTCTACTAACGAGTCTACATGTGAAGAGTTTAGTAGGATCATGACACAGAAATTCGAGATGTCGATGATGGGGGAGTTGAAGTATTTTCTAGGCTTCCAAGTCAAGCAACTCCAAGAGGGCACCTTCATTAGCCAAACAAAGTATACTCAAGATATTCTAAGCAAGTTTGGAATGAAAGATGCCAAGCCCATCAAGACACCCATGGGAACCAATGGGCATCTCGACCTCGACACGGGAGGTAAGTCCGTTGATCAAAAGGTATACCGGTCGATGATTGGTTCATTACTTTATTTATGTGCATCTCGACCGGACATTATGCTTTCCGTTTGCATGTGTGCAAGATTCCAATCCGACCCTAAGGAATCACACCTTACGGCCGTAAAACGAATCTTGAGATATTTGGCTTATACTCCTAAGTTTGGGCTTTGGTACCCTCGGGGATCCACATTTGATTTGATTGGTTATTCGGATGCCGATTGGGCGGGGTGTAAAATCAATAGGAGGAGCACATCGGGGACTTGCCAGTTCTTGGGAAGATCCTTGGTGTCTTGGGCTTCAAAGAAGCAAAATTCGGTCGCTCTTTCCACCGCCGAAGCCGAGTACATTGCCGCAGGTCATTGTTGCGCGCAATTGCTTTGGATGAGGCAAACCCTGCGGGACTACGGTTACAAATTAACCAAAGTCCCTTTGCTATGTGATAATGAGAGTGCAATCAAAATGGCCGACAATCCCGTCGAGCATAGCCGCACTAAGCACATAGCCATTCGGTATCATTTTCTTAGGGATCACCAACAAAAGGGGGATATCGAGATTTCTTACATTAATACTAAAGATCAATTAGCCGATATCTTTACCAAGCCACTTGATGAACAATCTTTTACCAGACTTAGGCATGAGCTCAATATTCTTGATTCTAGAAATTTCTTTTGCTAGCTTGCACACATAGCTCATTTGAATACCTTTGATCATATCTCTTTTATATGCTATGACTAATGTGTTTTCAAGTCTATTTCAAACCAAGTCATAGGTATATTGAAAGGGAATTGGAGTCTTCGGCGAAGAAAAAGGCTTCCACTCCGTAACTCATACTTCGTCATCACTCCAAGCAACTCTCTATTCTTTGGAGGAGAAATGAACATCAAGGAAAAGGACTTCATCCTTAGGGGAGAGAGTAAAAGCTCAAAAGCAAAAGGACTGGACTTCGTCTTTGGTATAATCTTAACTCATTTACTTATGACCAAAGAGGAAGATAGTACTTCGAGGGCTCTAATGATTCCGTTTTTGGCGATTCATGCCAAAAAGGGGGAGAAATGAGCCCAAAGCAAAAGGACCGCACCACCACCACCAAATTCAAAAACTTAGTGCTTTCCAAAAGTATTTATCATTTGGTATCCTATTGTGTTCAAAAGGGGGAGAAAGTAGTATTTCAAAAATGGTATATCAAAACCCTCTTGAACACTAAGAGGTGGATCTCTTTTAGGGGAAGTTTTGTTAAGTCAAAAGAAAAGCATTTGAAACAGGGGGAGAAAATTTCAAATCTTGAAAATGCTTTACAAACTCTTATTCATTTACCTTTGACTATTTGCAAAAGATCTTTGAAATAGATTTACAAAAAGAATTTGCAAAAACAAAACTTGTGGTGCAAACGTGGTCCAAAATGTTATATAAGAAAGAAACATTCCATGCATATCTTGTAAGTAGTTATATTGGCTAAATTCCAAACAACCTTTACACTTACATTATGCAAACTAGTTCAATTATGCACTTCTATGTTTGCTTTGGTTTGTGTTGGCATCAATCACCAAAAAGGGGGAGATTGAAAGGGAATTAGGCTTACACCTAGTTCCTAAATAATTTTGGTGATTGAATTGCCCAACACAAATCTTTGGACTAACTAGTTTGCCCAAGTGTATAGATTATACAGGTGTAAAAGGTTCACACTCAGCCAATAAAAAGACCAAGTTTTGGATTCAATAAAGGAGCAAAGGGGCAACCGAGGGCACCCCTGGTCTGGCGCACCGGACTGTCCGGTGTGCCACCGGACAGTGAACAGTACCTGTCCGGTGCACCAGGGGACTCAGACTCCAACTCTTCACTCTCGGGATTTCTCGGAAGCCGGCGCGCTATAATTCACCGGACTGTCCGGTGTGCACCGGACATGTCCGGTGCTCCAAGGAAGCGCGGTCTCCGGAACTCGCCAGCCTCGGGTTCGCGCGGCAGCCGCTCCGCTAAAATTCACCGGACTGTCCGGTGTGCACCGGACTGTCCGGTGTACCAGCGGAGCAACGGCTCTCTTCGGCGCCAACGGCTCCCTGCGGTGCATTTAATGCGCGCGCAGCGCGCGCAGACGTCAGACTTGCCCATGCCGGTGCACCGGACATCAAACAGTACATGTCCGGTGTGCACCGGACATCCAGGAGGGCCCACAAGTCAGAAGCTCCAACGGTCAGAATCCAACGGCAGTGATGACGTGGCAGGGGCACCGGACTGTCCGGTGTGCACCGGACTGTCCGGTGCGCCATCGAGCAGACGCCTCCAGCCAACGGTCAAGTTTGGTGGTTGGGGCTATAAATACCCCAACCACCCCACCATTCATTGCATCCAAGTTTTTCACTTCTCAACTACTACAAGAGCTCTAGCATTCAATTCTAGACACACTAAAGAGATCAAATCCTCTCCAATCCCACACAAAGCCTTAGTGACTAGTGAGAGTGATTTGCCGTGTTCATTTGAGCTCTTGCGCTTGGATTGCTTCTTTTCTTTCTCACTTGTTCTTGAGATCACAACTCCATTGTAATCAAGGCAAGAGGCACCAATTGTGTGGTGGCCCTTGCGGGGAAGTTTTTGTTCCCGGCTTTGATTTGAGAAGAGAAGCTCACTCGGTCCGAGGGACCGTTTGAGAGAGGGAAGGGTTGAAAGAGACCCGGCCTTTGTGGCCTCCTCAACGGGGAGTAGGTTTGCAAGAACCGAACCTCGGTAAAACAAATCTCCGTGTCTTACTTGCTTATTCGCTTGGGATTTGTTTTGCGCCCTCTCTCGCGGACTCGTTTATATTTCTAACGCTAACCCGGCTTGTAGTTGTGTTTATATTTGTAAATTTCAGTTTCGCCCTATTCACCCCCCCTCTAGGCGACTATCACCCGTACAATGCTTTTGAGAGACAGAGCTATTGTCATTTCTCGCCAGACTTTGCAAAAGCTCTCTCCACTCTTCTGTTGGATCCACTTGTCTAGAAAAGCAAGTACCAACACTATTCTATAACGGTTCCAGAAGTGAAGGTAAAAGAGGAGAAACATACCTCGTATTCTCCTAGTCATTTTGCCCAATGCAGTTTTTACCTTTTTTTTTCTGCGCAACCACTGCAAGCCGCTAGAGCCGGTCTTCAAGGATTGGGATGTGAGAAGCATTTGAGCTAGTGAAATTTTGTTTACTCTACCATCAAGAGTTGCTTCCGTAGGGATGGCCTCTAAAACTCTCTCTAAAGTTTTAAAGACATCCATAAGTCACATTGGTTGTCTTTAAAGAACATAATATTAGGGTAGATCCTTCCATCTCTAAATATAAGATGTTCTCTTTTTTCCCTAAAATATTTTATAACATAAACTGAATTAAATACATAATTAATATGTACCTACTATTTTAGACCATGATATATATATATATATATATATACGGCGGCACTAAAATGCACCTGGGTGCATTCTCTATATTGAATGCACCCACCTGCAATAACACCTCGAACACGCCTTGGCCTCCTGTATGCGCGCCTTCTTGCCCCCCGCCGCCGCGCGCCTCCCTGTCCCCGCGCCACCCTCTCCCCCACCGCCGCCGAGTGCCACCCTCTCCCCCACCGCCGTCGAGCGCCACCCTCTTCCCCACCGCCGCCGAGCGCCTCCCTGTCCCCGCGCCGTCGCGTGCCTCCCTGTCCCCGCGCCGCCGCGCGTCTCTCTGTCAGCGCGCCTCCATGTCCCTCGTATTAGGTGTGATTGCAACTGCTGTATAATTCTACCCAAATATCTATTAAAAATGTAAACACAATGATTGCAACTGCTGGTGTGTTGTAATTGCAACTGCTGGTGTGGTGTGGATGCAACTGCTAAGTTGCTCTGATGTGATTGCAAGTACTGAATAACTCTGGAAATTTTGTTAAAAAAATATGATTGCAACTGCTGGTCTGGTGTAATTGCAACTGCTGGTCTGGTGTGATTGCAACTTCTATATAACTATGTCCAAAAATTTGTTAAACAAACAATGATTGCAACTGCTGTCTGGTGTAATTGCAACTGTTGGTCTGGTGTGATTGCAACTTCTTTATAACCATGTTCAAAAATTTGTTAAACAAACAATGATTGCAACTGTTGTCTGGTGTAATTGCAACTGCTGGTCTGGTGTGATTGCAACTTCTATATAACTATGTCCAAAAATCTGTTAAACAAACAATGATTGCAACTGTTGTGTGGTGTGATTGCAACTGCTTTCTAGTGTAATTGCAACTGTTGGTCTGGTGTGATTCCAACTTCTATATAACTATGTCCAAAAATCTGTTAAACAAAACAATGATTGCAACTACTGTCTGGTGTAATTGCAACTGCTGGTCTGATGTGATTGCAACTTATGTGAAGAGGTTGAGTCGTTCGTGGAGAAAGAGGGGCATGGGCGGGAAAGTGAAAAAGTTCTATCGGGAGCGGGTGGGAGCGACGAAGACGTGCGGGAGGGACGAAGACGACCTGGGTGGGACGGTTGGCTCGGACCTTGGCGCGTAGGTTCGGCCTGGGTGCATTCTCTATATTGAATGCACCCAGGTGTAATATATAAAAACAGTATATATATATATATGACAGGTATAACGGGAGCCCTGGGCTTCGGATATTAAAGGAAGCCCAGGTCGGTTCCGAGGTCTGGTCCGCTGAGACAGGCGCGCCTGTGTTTAACGTAGTGCTGAGAGACGGCATGCAGGAGAGACGGCGCCGTTACGCGGTTGTTTGAATGGCAAGGCGGTAAACATAAGGGAAAGGCGCGAAATTATAGGGAATAGTTTCCACATGCAAACGTGATTACTATGATACGTGGGTGCGTAATTTATGGATCTTGCATGGGAAGTAATGGCGGCAGGTAAAAAAATGTAGCATAAGATGTTGAAAGCTATGGAATAAAACCGAAACGGTATAATAGTTGCATAAATAGTATATACCGTTTGACGTAAAACGTTGAGTCATTGTACGTAAATAGTTTATTATGGATATTAGTTTTACATTGACATCGCCATAATATCGGGACGGTTTCGGAAATAATGGGGAGACCCTGTAAACGTGGATGCGGTTACTTGTATAGTATCCGTGATTTCCTTTCATTCGAAAAAAGACCACTAAGCCTGCATAACTAATTGGAGTTGGAGATGGCCGGCTCTGGAGATTCGCCGGCGATGGAAGGAGATGGCGTTCGTCTTGATCCAGAGACAGAGGGAGGAGTTGATGGTAACTCACTGGTCACACCACCTCCTGCTCTACTGGGTCCTGTGATCGCCGAGATGAGCATAGGGGAAGAAGGAGAACAAAGGGTTCGACCTCCTATGTCCAATATTAGCTCCAGGGAGATGGATACACCTCAAATTCTGCATTCACATGTAAGTTCAATTGTTGTATTTGATTCTTGATTGATTAGATTGTTGTGAACATATTCCATGGTACAAACAACAATGTCAATGAAATAGCAGGAAAAAAACATTGATCCAACTATAGTGCCAACGGTAGGGATGACTTTCAAGGATGTTGATGATGCATATAAATTCTATAAAAGGTATGCATATGAAGTTGGATTTCCACTGAAGAAATACAGAGAGAAGACATTCAGTAAGTGGATAAATTGTTCACGTGAAGGTAAAAGTGCACCAAAATCAAATGATACACCTAGGATGAGGAATAGGTCATCGGGGCGTACGCAATGTAAAGCTGGAATAAAATTAAAATATATATATGATGATGAAAAAAATGGTTGTAGCTGCAAAAATTGAACTGGTAAACTTAGAGCATAACCATGAGTTCATAACTGACGAAGCAGAGAAACAACATTTACGTTGCAACAAAATTAGGGATGCTGAGTTCATAAATTTTGTTGATGCAATGCATGATAGCCGAGTGCCGCAGCATTGCATAGTTGATTTTATATCAGAAATGCATGATGGGCCGGAGAACGTACCGGTAACTGCTCAAGATCTGAAAAACATGTAAGCAATATTTTTTTGTTACATGTGTATATATTAAGTGCCATAAATATTACTATAGTAAATGTGTGTGTAATCATTTTTTGTGCAAACAAATGTAGGAGGGCAGCCAGGAGAAGAGAAAACTGCGCAAATGATGTAGCCAAACTTTTGGCTTTCTTTAGAGAATGCAAGAAACAGAATCCACAATTTTTTTGTGATTTCTAGCTAGACAATGATGGAAAAATAGTGAGTATTTTTTGGTCACACGCAAGTATGCAGGGGGAATATGCAGATTATGGTGATGCTGTGACATTTGATACAACACACAAGACAAATATATATGATAAACCACTGGGCATGTTTGTTGGAGCTAACAGCCATCTGCAGTGTACAGTGTTTGAATTTGTTTTGTTGGGAGATGAAACAGTACAGATTTTTGAATGGGCTTTCAATTCATTCAAAACATGTATGGGATGCGAGGGTCCAAGAGTTATGCTTACAGGTATGTGATATGTCAATTTGTTATGCAAAACAGTGAATTAATTTATTGTGAAAATAAATTAATAATTTGTGAGCAATTGCAGATCAAGATCCTGCAATGCCAATTGCTCTAAGAACTGTATTTCCAAAAACAGTTCACAGACTGTGTTTATGGCATGTACAGAACAGATTTATGCCATTCCTAAATGAGATATATGCAAGGTTTGCTCTTAAGGATTTTAAAACAACATTCCAGTCTATTATACATCATCCATTAACTCCTCATGAATTTGAATGTGCCTGGGAAATGATGCTAGAGGAGTTTAATCTTCATGAAGATATGACTCTACGCAAATTATATGAAATAAGAAAAGAATGGATACCTGCATTTTTTAAAAACGACTTCTGTTGGGTAATGGTATCTACACAACGAAGTGAGAGCATGAACAGATTAGTGAAGCAATCACATGTAGATGCGAACACCCCACTGCATGAGTTCGCTAAACAAATGATTAAAATGTTGCACAGCAGGAAAATGAAAGAATCAAAGGAGGCATTGGTGAGCAAGGTATGTCGTGCTTGTTATCAATAACGTTTGGCATACATTTTATGTAAATAATTTGTTTAATTATGATAATAATGTCTTATAGGGACCAAGGACAACAGATACATTATATAGGTTCGAAGTGAGAGTCTCTAGAGCATACACCAGAGCTGTTATGAATAGATTTGAGGAATCAATGAAATACGCCACTGCATACAAAATATTAAAGGACACAGACGGTTGTGATAATGAATGGATCGTACAGCATACAAAAAGGTCTAATAAAATTGTGTGGGGACAACATCAATTCAAGATAACATCGGACATAGAAGCTGGGGAGTATACATGTGAGTGCAAACAGTGGGAACATACAGGTTTGTACGTATTATGTTGATTAACAGAATAAATTTGCATACTAAAGAATTTGATGATTGTAGTACAAATTAATGTATATCGTTGAAAAAAAATGGTTGGTTTTCATGTTTTCAGGTCTATTGTGTGTTCATCTTTTAAGAGCCTTCATGCATCTTCAAGTTGAAAAGATACCTTCAAAGTATATATTGCAAAGGTACACTGTCTCATCAAGAAAAGATGTTCCGTTTGAAAGAATTGATAAGAGCTTCAGGGGAAAGGATGGAGTTACTAAATCATTCAGACAGAAAATGTTATTAACGAAAACAATGAAAGTAGTTCGCCAGACGTGTATGTCAAAAGCAGGGTACGATAAGGCGATGGATGTGTTGGATGAGCTCGATGTCGTTCTATGCCGATTAGAGCCAGATATTGGATGTAATGAGTCAACAGATGTTAGTCATGATGAGGAAGACAAGGTAATAATATTCCAGTTGTTTAAGTGTTATACTATTTGTAACATAAATTATGCATAGTAACATGTTATTTGTACCAGGAAGTAGAATTGAATAAAAATAATGCTGGCGATGGGATGGAAGATGACAATACAATTACATGCCATAAAAAGGTATGTAAAAGATAAATATATAAGCTTGCATGAAGTACTGTATATAATGAATATATAAAATCAATGTAATAAGCAAATTTTATTTTGTAGGATGAGCATAACACCATGACTGAATGTGAACATGCGTTAACATTAATAACAACTGGTAACCAGGTACATATTAAAAAAATATTGTTCAGTTGTATAAAATGAAAATATATATTTATGCTGCATGGAAATGTTGATGTAATTGGGTTGGGCTATATAGGAGGACAACATGAGAATTCCACATGAGGTTGGTGATACAAGTTCTCTGTGTCATGTAGCACATGAACAAATGGAACATATTGCTGCATCCTCAGAAGCTAAAAAGGTGAGCATTGATAAATGATTTTACTGATTGGTATAAATATAATTTATGTAAATATGCGTATACTAAATATTAACTTCTATTATTATGCAGAGGTTGAATTTTAATGTGGATGTTATAAATCTGAGTATGCCGGATCGTGCAAGACCAAAAGGACGGACAATAAAAAATTCAGAAGATAGGATTATGAGACTAGGTGCGAAAGGAGAGAAAAAGAAGAATAGGATATGCCAATTGTGTGATATAGCAGATGGACATAACAGTAGAACATGTCTGTCTGTGGAAGAGAACAGGGCAAGGCTAGCAAAACTGGCTAATCGAAAGAGAGGACGACCAGCCGGATCAAGACTAAACAATAAAACAACTGCTCCACAGTGGAATGAAACATCGACTGCTAAAAAACATCGTATTGATGAAGAAGTGGAAAATGAAGAAGCCGATGAGCATATGGAATTGGGCGAATAATTTGAAGTGTGACTAAAGAGTGGTCGATTTAGTAGAAACTTGTAATAGCACAATGACCTATGTTTTAGTTTGTTGGAAATTAAATAGTTTGCATGACAGAGTTATATAATGCGTTGATATAAAACTATAAAATGTTGCGTAAATCTAGACAATTACACAAATTATGTAACTGAATATTTACCACAAATTGGCATTGAACGTTTAGCAATCGGCAGTTCTGGACATAAATGGTATATAAACCGTATACACTTAACAATACTAGTCGAATGGGAGTACATACTTCGGTTTCGCACTTCAGATACACCAAACAGGATATAGCATAACCACTGGTTACAGTTAGCATAATTAGCATGGTAAATGTATAAAAGAGGAACCTAATGTATATAAAATAAGGAAGTATATATTTTGCATAAAACTTGAATATTAAAGACAATATGATAATACAAATACGCCAAACATTGGAAGCAAACGATTAACCATCTCACAATCTGGAGATGAAAAAGCATAGAATTTCTTAACAGATAACATAACTAGACATTCTGGTAACACTTATGTTTAAAACACTTCAAATAAAAACTGATACGAAGTAGCATAGACACTGGACATATCGAACATAAGTGGCACATGGAGTATCATACACATGAGCAACGCCTGACATAAGTGACTTAATAAGTAACATAAACAGTTTTGTGGATCCCATAGGGAATCATGTTCAGCTATGATATCTAAGTCTTGGCTTTCAAACAATGTCGTCTCCTTGGAGCATACTTGAAAGGCAGCAGTTCTGCAGGAAGGGGGGCAACCCTGTTGTTGCGATGAAAGGTCAGGTAATGCAGAACAAAGGCACGTTGGTCCAATGGTTCATCCTGAAATAGTCATAATATCAAATTAATGCTAAGATTAAATCTGAAGGAGTAATATATGCATGATCAAAACACTAATTTAGTAACATACCGGAGTACAAAATTCTGATAAGTCGCCATCATCAAAATCGTAGTAGCGGAGGAAGTTTGCGACAAAAAAACCACAATCATTTGACCCTGGTGACATGGTTGGACAATTGGGAAGAAGCCCAATCTTGTAGTTGCCAAACTTTGGTACAGTTGAATCAGGTCGAGCTTCATGTAACACAATGTTAAGTCTTCTCATTATTAATCTGGACCAAGGTATCTTCGTTCCATTTATCATCATTTGATCATTGTGGATTTGTTTCCAGGTAGTGCCTCCAAGCAATGTCCCATAAGGATTTGAATCTAAGATGTCTATTCGACGACGTTCAAAGTTGATTGCATAAAGGGTCCAGTGACTACGGCGTAGCATAGGAACCAGGATCTGTTAAGATATATGTAAGTTTATGAATGAACAATAATAGTCATATGAAAAATTAAAGCTAAGACAACATAAAACTAATGACCAAAAGAACATTATAATATTATTACAAATAAAACTGATTGGAGCTCACCAATTTAATTTGGTTCAGAACTTCATCTGGAGGAAGCATCGATTCAAGTTGTTCTTTAAGAAGTGATGTTGAGAAGGGCTGGGGATTTGAACTGTGCTGTTCGAACTCCTCGATATTCAAAACGGTCTGGACAAAAAAATAAATTGATTAGTATTATATATTTATACAGTAAGTGTTGCAATAAGATACAAAGTTGTAGAGAAAAAATTACCCCAACATTGACATTCAGTATTAGAGTGTTGATTACAGAATCTGGATTGTATAATACATCATCCTCACGAATACAGTCGATAAATCCCTGCATGAAAATATTCTCAAGACATTTATTAGGACCAAACGACTGGACAACATCGAGGACAGAACCTCCAAATCCTCCAAAATTAATGATAGACCTGGGAAAAAAATAAAACTTTAATCACAATTCATCTAATTATACTTAATTGGAATTTGAATAACGAATACATACATGCTCGGATCTAGTTTTCCTGACAAAATGAACTTAAGTAGGTTGCGAGCACAGTCTTCACGTGACACGTGGGGAGGTTCAGCGACTGCAGATTTAGAGGAACTATCCCTTGCAACAAGGTCAGTAGTTGCCTAATATATGAATATATGTTAGTAAACAATTGCATAAATAATTATGTTTTTTAGTGTATATATAGGAAAAATATGAGAATATAAAACGACATGACTTACATCTGTCAGTGGGGTTTTATCGAACTGAGGTGCACCAGATACAGGAATATCATGTGTAACAGATTTTTGTCCTTCCTGTAAACAATAAAATTATTAATACAAATGTAATGAAACATAGGTTATAATTAATATTATTATAATATGATGAAGGTGTAAATACTTACACTATTTATATCTGGTGTTGATTTAGGAGCAGCAGGCTTGTCGGTTGTGGGAGCCTGGTGAATAAAGTAAATAAAGCATGCATATATATTACTGTTACTTGCATACATTGTAAATGAAATAATAATAATTGTGATATAAGGAAGTCAAACATTTGATTTTGGAGTCTTGTCAAATATAGGGGCATCCATAACTTCATCTTTTTTACAGATGTTCCCACTGACAATCTGTAATGGAAACAACTGAAATTTGAGTAAACAGTAACTTGTATGCTAAATATAATATATGCATTGTATATATAGTTTGTATGAAAAAACTTACATGATCTGATACTTTGATATGATCAGTAGGAACATGAATTTCCTGATCATATTGCTGTTTATTAGGTGTTGGAACAGGTGGAGAGGATACTGGAGCATTTGTTGGAGGCATTGAGGTAGTGGGGGGTTATCTACATTTGGAAAATATAATAATAAAGTAGTTGTTACTGAAATGTAACTGAAATATAAATGTATCGTTATAAAAAAATGGTTAAACATACACATTTGCAAACTACATCAATATACTATCAGGATGCATAAATAAAATACAGTTTTCAAAAATAAATCAACTGAAAACTGTGTTGCTGATTGTATGAGTATAAATTAATGCATAATTTGTATATACAATGCTGCATATAATAAATTATTTGAGATCGTATAACTATATATAATTTTCCTCGCAATAATTCGTGAACTTGATTAGTTTAAAAAAATAAACATAAATAATAAAACCTTCTTGCTGTGAATCGCGCTGCGTTGTAGCTCTCAGTACTTCATCGATCATTTCACCAAATGTTTCAGAGAGTTCAATCTGCTTCGAAACAATCATCTGATGGCTCAGCTGAAGGGAATCACAGTACTTATCCACCTCTTTGTTATGAGCATCAAACATTGATTGAAACATTGGCCGATGCTGGGAGGGCAAACATTGCAACTTGTTGCCAATCAAATGCTTGATACGTGACACATATATGTTGAAAACGGCAGAAATAGGCCGTTCTGGAGCAATGACGTAACACGTTTCTGAACGGCTACAAAACTATATAAAGTCAGATAGAACAGTTAGCAGTAATAAAATTTTAACATCTGCATAACAGGACAAAAATTGTTTATGTCTAACCTCTGCATAGCCGAATGGTTCACCAGTTTTACGGGGGGACGTCTGTCACCCCTAGCCAACTCTCTTATGGTCTCATTATCAAAAAACTTAATGCGGGGAGTACCATATTTGTTATCAGGAGATGCAGGGTGATGTAAGTGATCAAGATAGTAAATCTGAAAAAAAGAATGCACAAATATATAAAATTAGTACATAACAAATATTTGCATATCATATATATGCACAGTAAACAAAAAAAATACTTACTAGAACAATGAGTGAACATCCATATATTGTTGCTGTGATGTTTGTTTTGTTCCTTTTATGCCAACATGTGGCAGCATCACACAAATCCGTGTAAACTAGTTGACACCAGTCAATATCAGCCATTCGGGCCATGTTTGAAGTCATTAGTACCTCATTGTTTGTAATGCCCCATGAAGCAGAAGGAAAAAGAAGTCGATTGAATAGAATCAGAAAAAAACATATGATTGATAGCTCATCATCATTGTCAAGCACTATCTTGTCTTGAAGCTTGACAACATCAAATTCTTCTTTACCAACATTGAGATCACATCTCAGTTTTGCAGCAGCATCCACTTCACCGTACCAATCAGTAAACTCCCTGCCTCCTCCAGCACATGGCAAACCCAAAATCAGACGAACCGTATCTTTTGTTATCTTCAGTTCCTTGCCAGCCCCTGGGCGTATGGTCATGTCATGTGGATCCAATTTATCCATCAACCACCTGATGAGTGATCTGCTCTCTAAGGCATCAGTTCGCAAATCAAATATACTAGAAAATCCCAACCTAGCGACAGCATCGCGCTGCCGATCGCTCATTATCCAAGATGATACAATAACATCATAGGGAATGCAGCGGATATTCAATTTCTGGAAGCATAAATGAATATGCATTAATACACAAAGTATATATATTGTTAGAACTAATGATACTATATTTACATACAAGGGATATTTATTACAGGCTTGTAAATAACTAGTCTACAACACTAAAAAAAGTAAACAACATATTTTTGGATAATAATATACATAAATTTAAAGTGGGGGAAAATATAAAATTGATTGGGCACCAAAATTAACACATGAATAAACAGAAATATATACATATTACCTGTGATTTTCTAGGAGTCTTCTGTTTAGGAGAGTTTTTTTGTAATGATATTAGACTTTGGACTTCTTTTCACGCTCGGAACTTGAGGAGAAGGTACTTTTATCTTCTTTGCACTGATTTGTTCTGAAGGAGAAGGTGAGGCAGATCTGAATTGGCGCTTCAACGATGGAGCATCCATGAAATCGTCGTCAGACAGTGTGGATGGAGCAGGAGGTTTTCTTTTTAAACGACAAGCTAAAGCCTTTATGCGGAAACGATGGATTGGGGCTGGTTGTGGCTCATTCTGCTCCTGATTTTGTGGAATATCATCTTGGTGAGCTGAGCTGCTGGATCTTGTACGTCTGGAAATGTCAATTGAAAAAACCTCCTGACTGGATTCAATGGTTAATCTTTTTGGATTACTGGGCGGGCGATCAACAGACTTCATGATTAAATACTGAATAAATCTGTTGAAAAAAAGTTGTTTTTAAATACAGTGATTTATGCATGAATATATGCCAAAAAAATAACTAATTTTTACTATAACTATCTACAATGCATACTATATAATGCTAAATGGAATTACATAACTTAAACTACCTTTTACATTTATGCAACAACATTTAATGAACAATGGTTATATACAAACATAAAGATTGATTTAATATTTCATATAATTGTAAATGGATCACGATAAAATAAGAGCCTTTTTTGCATCAACTAACTATACAACATATTTTAATAACTGGTTCATAGTAATAAAAACATTTAGCTCATATTCAAACATAAATATTTAAATAACTTTTGCTTAAATAACAGTATCTGCATGTATTTATATATAATAAACAGGAGTGTAAACTAAATATTCAAGTAAATAAAACAATGCAAATATGCTTATTATATTGTGAAATGTTCATAAACATGTGTATAAATGAGCATACACATTACTGCCAATATGCATATATATCAAATCCAATAAGTATATTTTATATATAATAAAACAGATGTGTACACAAATGATTCAAGTGAATGTGCATAAAAAGTACTGAGGATATGCATATATATCAAATACAATAAGCATATTTGATAATAAAATAGATGTGAAAATAAATCATTAAAGTAAATGTGCATAAAGAGTACTGACGATATGCATATATAATAAAACAGATGTGTAAACAAATGACTCAAGTGAATGTGCATAAACAGTACTGAGGATATGCATATATATCAAATACAATAAGCATATATGTGTTACTTGGGTTGTGTAAGGGTACTCTCTGCTAACTCATCAATAAATACCTAATCCATAGCCTTTGTCTAGATCTATGAATGTCGGGCGATAGATGAGATCTAGAATAAATACAGATGCTATAATATTGGGGCTCCTGAACAAAAAAGAGATGCAATGCGCGTTGCAATGACCCGGTTAGAGAGATGTATAAACGGATACAAATCACACATTTAGCTGGAGAATAAGGGCTAGAATCAAATCCACTTCAATCGACAGAAATGCTTCAAAAAATCGACGGCAAACTCGATGTATTTCAATGTTGGATTACCTGGAACTTCTTGAATCGGGCTCCAATGCTGGGAGATTGAAGGAGGCCAGCTGGATTGGAACAGCGCTGGATTGGAGTGGCGCTGGATTGGAGCTGCGCTGGATTGTAGCAGCGGAAATCGCCTGGCGAGTCGCCTCCGATGAAAGGAAAGACTGCGCGGCCACTGGGGTTTTCTTCCTATCGGCGCGGGTTTGCCTCCGTTGATTGCGCGAAGACGGTTTTAGAAACCGGAAACGTGGGAGACGTGGCTGGCTGACGGAGGAAACGGTGTAACGGCGCCGTGACTGGGAACTGTTGACCCGGTGTGGTTCAACCAAAATGACCATATTGACTAGCCTGGGCTTCCTCTATTATTGGAAGCCCAGGACTCTTAATATATAAACTATATATATATATATATATATATATATATATATATATATATATATATATATATATATATATATGAAAAACTAATTTAAAATATATTAAAAATATGATGTATCGTGTATAGGGAGAACCTCTATAGGAGGTGTAATTTAGAAGGATGGAATGATTTAGAGGATGGTAAAAAAATTAGAATTTAAGGGATGATATAAAGAAAACGCGTGTACCCCCTCCCCTGTGCTTGTCTGCTGTAGAACAAGGAACGTAAATTAGAAGAAACGTAAGATGATGATGTATTGATGTTAAGTGAAAAGTGAAAACCATAGAGAGATAACAGTTAAGGATGACGCAATTTTTCGTGTTACAGTTACATATTCCTTGTGAACCCTAAATTTATTCTATTAAGCTAAACATGATGGGAACAAGGAATAAACTTTAGGAATGAAACGAGATAGGGAAAAAAAAATTCTATGCATCCGGGTTGCAAAGCCCAACCCCTCATATTCATCATCTGTAGACCTATACCAACAGAAATTGAAGACTAACACTTAAATGCTTGGTCATTTTTTTTCTCTGTTGGCGTGTGCCTGCAGGTGATGGATGTAACTTGTAAGGAGCTACAAAAGACCACTTTTGCTCTAAGATGTATAGAAATGCTTTTCAGGAATAGGAGGTTGGTCCCTGGTCCGGCCCTGTCACATTGCCATCCCTAATAATAGTACTACATTGTACGTTTAACTGTTATGTTTAACTGTTATGTAGTTTGTGAAAAGCTCAGGTATCCGCCTATTTGGACGGTTGTGCGCGGGCACGTAGGCTTGGGCGAGCTCGACCAACTTGGTACGATCATTTTAGGGTATGTTTGGTTTTAGGGACTAATTTTTATCCCTACATTTTATTCTATTTTAGTTACAAAATTATCAAATGTAGAAACTAAAAACTCTATTTTAGTTTCTATATTTGTCAATTTATATACTAAAATGGAACAAAATAAAGTGACTAAACATTAGTCCCTAGAAACCAAACACCCCCTTAGATGTATCTGAGGATTGAGGGTGCAGATAAATGGTCTCAATTTTTTTTGTTTGGCATCCACATATGGGAGCCAGTGACTTCCGCGTACGTACAACCAATCAGACCGTATAAAAAAACAATGTGACGTGCCTTCTATCAAACTACGTTGAGCCACGGGCCAGGCCAAAACCATGTACAGGCCGCTCTAGTGCTGGGCCATGTTCTCGCTAATGGGACAGATTGAGCCCATGTGAGCCTTTTTCTTTTTGTTGGCTTTTATCTTTTTCTCTTAAAGTCCGAGATCTTCTAAAATCTATGACAAAAACGTAAAATGAATCATATAATTAGCTTAGAAAAATATATTATAATTTTAAAAATTATTTTAATAGGTTAGGAATCAGATAATATAATAATTTAATGGTACAAAACTAAATATGGAATTTCAATAAAAAAATCTTAACATATTTTATAACATAAATTATGATGTTTTCAATCACCTCATAAAATATGAACTTAAAATTCAACTTGTACATAGAGAAAAAAATACAAAGCCTTCTAATAATATTTGTCTTATTTGTTTCTTCATGTAGAAGTTGGATTTTGAGTTTACATTTTCTGAGGTAGTTGAGGAGATCGTATTTTATGTTAGAAAAATATGTTCAATTTTTTCATCATCTATTTATTTTTAGTTACGTACCAGTAAAGTTATTATATTATCCAATCACTAACCTATCAAAATAATTATAAAAAATCATAGTATATTTTATAGGCTAAATTATACTTTTATGAAATATATGAAATGAATGATTTTGGCGACAATATATGAAATGAATGATTTTTATGAACGAAGAAAAATAGAATTTTCTATTTGTTGATCTAACTAAAAAGACATGTCCGATTTGGAAATATTTTTTGAATAAAAGGGAATTAGCAGCCTATTTTAGAAAAGCGCACAACCATGGCGAACCTTCTACAGGACATTTTTAGAATAAAAAAATAGAAAACAAAAAAATGAGAACTAAAACTTTATCAATTCTAAGACAAAAATAAGTATTTTATGATATAAAAAATAAGTATTATTGAATTAGTCACGGAGTAGACTCATACCATGTACATTATCATAATTACTAATGATATTTATATAAACTTAATTATACTGAATTCATGCCTGGTGAAAGATTGGATATCCAGTCATTAGTAGGCTAGTAGCAAGGTCCGTTGACGCCACTCATCTGTCTTTCCCGGCTGCCGGCTCCCGGAGTCCCGCTGGACAACGTCAACGTCAACGTGCGGGTGCGGGTGTGCGGGTGCCGCCGGCCCGGGGTGGTGGCGACTGGAGAGAGACGGTGGGAGGGGACCAAATCCATAACCCGCCCACGGTATTGGCTCCCGCCCACAGAAGCAGCGGAAACAGGGGCCGTCGCTTCGCTGTACGATTTCCACAAAACCGGGAGCCCTCCAGTCCAACTCCAACCTGGTTTCCTTTCGCCTTTCCGCTCCGCTCGGCTCGGCCCCACGTTTGTTCCAAACTCTTCCAACGCGACGGAATGCAGATATAGGGTCTGTTTGGTTGTGCTGTGGTGAAAAAAAGTTGCTGTGGGCTGTGAGCTGTGAGAAAAGCTGCTGTAGGCTGTGAGCCGTTAAAAAGCTAAAAACCGTTTGGTGCAAACCACTAAAAGTCGTTAAAAGTTCTTCGATATATGTTTTCACAGTTCCATCTGAAAAGCCACTAAAAGCAGGTTCAAGGGTGCTTTCAGATTTGCACTGTGAGAAAGTCAGCTTTTAGAAAAAGCTGCTTCCTGGATCCAGCCTTTTGGTTGGCTTTTGGCTTTTAGGGGGCAAAAGCCAAAGCCAAAAGTCAAACCAAACACACCCATAGATGGCCAGTAGTGCCGCCTTAACCGGGCCGGCACGAGGCACGGCACGGCCCACCGTGCCCAAGCACGGCACGGCACGGCACGACTGGAGGCGGGCCCGTGCCGGCACGACCCGACCTCTAGTGCCGTGCTTGGGCCGAGTGTGGGGCACGGTGGGCCGGCACGGGCACGGTACGATTAGGGTTTAGGCACGGTTAGGCACGAGAGAAATAACACATACCCCCCTCCCCCCGTCCCCCGCGTCACTCTCTCACTCTCACAGCTCACTCACTCTCTCTCTCGAACGCTCCGCGACTCCTCGGCTCCTCCGCTCCTGGCGACTCACCGGCGATTTGGAAAGCGACGCCTCCATCCTCTCCCTCACCGCCTCTCCGCCGCCTCATCTGGTCCTCTCCCTCTCCGGCGCCTCTGCTGGTAACACTATCCTCTTGGCCGGTTGTGCTCTCTTGCTCGTGTCGCCTCTGGATCTAGTTGGAAACCCTAAGTTTGGTGCTCTGATCTTGAACTTCTGTTCTTCTTCTGGTCTCTCTTCCGGTCTCCCCTCTACGGCTCCCTCTCCCTGTAACGCTGCGTCGGTGCGTAACCCTAACCGTGCTTTAACCCTAATCATCGTGCCGTCGGGGTTGGATCTGGTGCTCCGGCTTTGGTAAGTTGCTAATCACGTGCTTGTTCTTCTGATTTGTGTTTTTCGCGTCTAGATCTGAGGCTGTTCTGTGATTGTTCTGTGACGAACCCTAACCGTGCTTTAACCCTACCCGAATTGAAGGTTGGAGCCGTGAGGTATCGATCTGGTGCTCCGGTCCGGCTTTGGTAAGTTGCTAATCATTTGCGGTTTGCTTGTGCTTCTACTTTGTGTTTGTCGCCTCTGGATCTTGTTCAAACCGACGAACCCTAATCTATTATACCGCCTTGCGCCTTGTTCTGTGTTTGGAGGTTGGATCCGTGAGGGACCGATCTGGTGCTCCGGCTTTGGACCTTTGGTAAGTTATTAATCTGATGCTTGTTTGTGTGATCTGTTCTTTGTTCTGTGATTGTAGCCGTGAGGGGCCGATCTGGTGCTCCAGCTTTGTGCCTCTGTGATTGTGATCTGGTGTTCTATGCCTCTGTGCTTGTGATCTGTGCTTGATGGCCGACGACGACACCGTGCCTGTGCCTGCACAAACTGGCGGTAGTGAGGCTGCAGTTCCTTCAACGGAGCCCATCAATATAGATCCTGACTCTACTGTGGAACAGGCTGGGGGGACAGACACACCTACAAGTTCTCGGGTAAGAAATAGAGCTTCCACATCTGATGTTTGGAATGATTTTGACAAGATATATAAGGTTGTTGATGGTGGCAGGATTATCGAGGAGCGTCGACTGACCTCGGAGATGGTCGAGATGCTGACCTGCATCAAGGACTGGGAGGAAGGGAATGCAAGGACCCAACATACTGTTGAGAACAAAGAACTTGAAGACTCATTCTCTGATCTATATCTTGATGATGAACAAGTTCCAGTTGACACTCCAGGGTCCTCTCAATCTCAATCTCAGACACCTACTGATCCACAACCACATGTCCAAGAGTGATCTTATTTAGCTAGTTTGCATACTTCAGCTTGTGCCTGTAAGGCTGTAACTAAACTGTACACTGTAACTCTGTGATATGTAAGAAAACTAAAAGAGCTGTGGGCTGTACTCTTTTTTCCTATCTAGGGTTTTCTCACAAGGGTGGGTTTTTAACTAGATAGGTTTTTAATGAGACAGCCATTGCACTAAACAGCTCAGTATTAGGTATTTTAGTATGTTTAACTGTGTGTTAATTTGTGAATCAGTGAATGGATGTGTTTCTGTGATTTTCCGTGGTTTGTGTGTTTTCTGTTGTAGTGCCCGAGCCGGCCCTGGCACTATGGGCTGGTCGTGCCTGCCGTGCCGGCACGGCACGGCTAAGGATCCTTAGTGCCGTGTCTGAGCCTGGGTTCAGGCACTAGTGCCGGGCCAGCACGACAAGGTTACTAATCGTGCTAAACGGGTCGTGCCCTAACCGTGCCATACCTGGTCGTGCCAGTGCCGGGCCGCCCATTTGGCCATCTATAAATCTATAAATGTAGAGGCCGCGCGCGGCGGCGCCTTGCACTTTTGGATTCTTCTGCCGCCTCCAGTTTCTTCGCGGACGCGGCTTCTTGCAAAGGGTGGGCACTGGGCAGCAAGCAGAAGCACCGACCCCGCGACGGGCGCCACACAAGCTCAGGCTCGCACTCGGCCAGTCGCAGTCCATCCATTCCCCCGCGGCGCCGAATCCGCCTTCCCCCACCTCTCCAAAACCACTGGCGCCCAACCCAGGCAGGAGCAGCCCACTGCTCTCTCCGTCCAGTCTCCGCTTATAAAAAAACGCCCACCCCCACCCCCTCCCTCTCCAACAACTTGGGCGCGCGCGCGGCCGGGTAGCAAAAGCTCGCGATCTGTGCGCCCACCACCGGGAGGAGCGAAGATGCGGATGAGCTGCAATGGCTGCCGCGTCCTGCGCAAGGGCTGCGGCGACGCCTGCACCATCCGCCCCTGCCTGCAGTGGATCGAGGCCCCCGAGGCGCAGGCCAACGCCACCGTCTTCCTCGCAAAGTTCTACGGCCGGGCGGGCCTGCTCAACCTGCTCGCCGCCGCGCCCGACGACGGCGTCCGCCCCGCGGTCTTCCGCTCCCTGCTCTACGAGGCGTGCGGCCGCATCGTCAACCCGGTCTACGGCTCCGTCGGCCTGCTCTGGTCGCGCCAGTGGCACAGGTGCGCCGACGCCGTCGAGGCCGTGCTCAGGGGGGACCCCGTCGTGCAGGTCGACGCCGGGTCCGACGCCGCCGCTGCCCCGCCGCTGCTCGCCGGCGCCAGGCCGCCGCCGCCGGCCGCCTTCGACATCCGCCACGTCCCCAGGGATCCCGACGCCACCGCCGCCGACCTCCTCCGCGCCGGCCGCAAGAGGTTCAAGCGCGCGGGTTCGTCTTCCAACGCCTCCAAGGCGAAGCCCCTGCCCCTCGAGCTCGAGGGCAAGGCCGGCAACAACGAACGCGCGTCGCCCAGCCCTCCCCCGACGCAACAACGAGAGGCGGAGGAGCTGCAGCCGGTGCCGATGGTCGTCGAGCCAGAACACGGCGAGGAGTCCGCCGGCAGCCACGACCACCACCTGCAGCTGCAGGGGTGGTCGGAGGAGGACACCGACGTGGAGGCGGCCTCACACGTGAGCCAAGCCGAGGCTGAGCCGCCAGCCAGCAGCCAGAGCCAGGTGCTGGTAGCGGATCAGGAGGAAGAGGAGGTTGGGCTCGAGCTCACGCTTGGGTTCGAGCCTGTCGTCAGGCAGCAGCCGAGGTCGTCGCGCTGCGACAAGAGCGGCTTGAGCGCGGCATCGAGCCTCATCGGCCTGCGGCTGCAGCTGCCGGCCGCCTAAGCACAGGCACAGCTCGCACCTAAACGAATAGAGCAGTTTTGCGACCCTGCGCCTGCGGTGTTTGCTTAAAAATAAGCTTTTGGACCCCCGGGTGCCAGGAGACACACAGTAGCCAACTTCAAATTTTCTAGGTTTTGTTTATCTTTTTCAATTTTTCTTCTTGTCTTTAACTGTAAAAGTTGATGGACTGCACAATTACTCAGGTAGAGGGGGTTTGGTTCCCCGATCAAAGAGGGCGTTTGGTTACTCGGTTTAGTTCTTATATCGAATGTTTAAATGCCAGTTATAAGTATTATATGTAGTATATTTAAAAATTAATTATATAAATGAAGACTAAACATTAGTAGACAAATTAATGTTGGTTGTAGCATCACATAGACATACATCATGGACTAATTAGGACTTAGTAGGTTCATTTTGTCATTTAGTATTTATCTGTGCAATTAATTTTGAAATTAAATTATATTTAATATTTCTAACTATCATCTAAATCAGTTTGGACCCTTGCCTGGGCAGGGAACATACTTGGCGACCTGGCATCCCAAGACCCATCTTGGCTAGGGGTGCGACCTGGCATCCCAAGACCCATCTTGGCTAGGGGTCCGGGACATGCCCGAGAGTGTTCGAGCCCCAGCCGTGATGACTTAGGGTGTGTTTGGTTTGACTTTTGGCCTAAAAGCCAAAAATCAAACTAAAGGGCTGGATCCAGAATGTAGCTTTTTCTAAAAGCTGACTTTCTCGCAGTGTAAAACTGAAAGCACCTCTGGACCTGTTTTTAGTAGCTTTCGGATGAAACTGTGAAAACATATATCGAAAAACTTTTAACGGCTTTTAATGGTTTCCACCAAACGGTTTTTAGCTTTTTAACAGCTCACAACCCACAACAGCTTTTTAACAGCTCACAGCCCACAACAGCTTTTTTCACAGCCACAGCCCAACCAAACAGACCCTTAGACATGTGGTGGCAACAGACCTGTCACACCCGGGTTTCGGGGCACCAAGACCCGGGCGCGAACATAATCACCAGGTGTGATGGGACCAAGTCTCACACATATGATGATTCATGACACATGATCGAATGTCACATCTTTACTACATAACAGGAGTTCTATACAAAATAAATAAATAATTACATTATAAGGAGACAACGGTCCAGCAACCCAAAGTTGTTTGGGAGACGACGACCTAGATCTCTCACGAACTCATCGCAGCATCCTCCATGCGCCTCATCCTGCGGTACCTGTTCTTGACCTGTGGGGGGTGTGAGACAGCAAGAGTGAGCTCACATACGTTCATCGCTCAACAAGTTGTGAGAAATAATGTGCATGAACTCGCCAAAGGTGGGAGCTCACGTGAAGTGTAAGGCTTACCAAAGAGGATGGTTAGAGCTGAGCATTGCTTTTAAAGTTGATCAAAATTTTATTAGCAATTACTAAGTATAAGTAAATACCAACCCAATTAAGTAGTAGAACAAAAGTAACAACATCACCTGCGATGCAATGCATATGACAAATTGAATTTAGTTCCATAAGTTAATCATCAGAGAGTCCTGAGCTGCTCATGACCGTGAGCTCGGCTAGTATACCAGTTTTACACTCTGCAGAGGTTGTACCCTTTACCCACAAGTCGTGTATCCCATGTCACCAGGGTTAGCTAGACCCTTAGACACTACCGAGGTGAATGGCTAGGGATCCACTACGAGGCCTTTACAAAGTTCCACTAGCTTCCGAAAACCCGCTACAGTTTATGGGAAGAGCACTTGCAAGAATCCCCCGTCTGACCGCCATCGCAGCAAAATCAACCCGAGAACCTCCTTACATGCAATCCCCTACTGCCCTTGCCCCTTTCGGGTAAGGTAGTCTTCCACTAGCTTTCCTAGTTAGTTGGCCAAGGGTGACCCATTAAACCCTTGTGGTGGCACATGTTTCTCAAGTTAAGCTCCATGTTCTAATTAACATTAATGACCTTGACATAAACATAAACAGAATAACAAAAGAACTGGAACATGGATATAATGAAATATTAACCCAAAACCATGTAAAGCAATAGCATAACTACCCATATGATTCAGGGGTAAACAAGGTAAAGTGGATAAACAGACTAGGGTGACCTATTGGGTCCCATCAAAATTAAACCTATGCATGGTAAATGATTATAAAGAACGTTATTGGGTAACAAAAGTGAATCAAGGGCACAACTTGCCTGGGACTTGAGATTCCAGGTACCAACTTGCTTTTCAGATGACACGTGTCCTCGCGCTAGTCGTAGCAATACAAACTATCACACCCGGTTTTAGAAGGTAAACCGAATGCGAACCATGTACGTGCCAGGATCAATTATTCACGTACACAACAGTTACATAACATGGACATCATCACACAGTGCTCAAAATGGTATTGAAAAGGGAAATAATAGTCGATTACATCATACGTCTGAGACGTCCATATAGTCCTTACAATAAATCAAAGTGCGAAAACAAAACGTAGATAACCGCGGCCTTCACAGGCAGCCGACTGGGGGTTGCCGCTAACCCACGCCTAGAACTCGTCGTAGTCTTGGAACTCCTGGAAGTCTCCTTCCACAGCTTCATCTTCTCCTGAGCAGTGGTTGCAATGCTGACAACTTGGGGATGGGGGGTTTGGTGTGTGGAGCAAGGGTGAGTACACATCAACATACTCAGCAAGTATCCTGTTTGGCTGTAGTGGACTAGCTTTATGTGGGGATAAGTCAAGCAGTTGCTTTTAGTTGGTCAGATTATTATTCACTAATAAAAAGCCAGGTTTTAGCATTAACCCAAGTTATTAGCCCGATGTACCCTTTCCAAACGGAAAGAGTACCACTTACCAGAACCATAGTCATAACCAGAACCATCGATCTCATAGCCACCTAGAAACCATAATGTCTCTGATCAAGTACCACTAATCACTGGAGCTCCCTTGGCCGCTCATAACCGCGAGCACGACTGATATATCAGTTTTCAAACACTCTGCAGAAGTTGTGCACTTTACCCACAAGCCGTGATTCCCTTTCTGCCCGGAGATCATGACTCTCCATTGATCACTACCAAGGTGACCCAACAGGGCATCACTACGTAGCCTTTACAAAGATTCCCCGGGGCTGTAGCCACCCGTTAGGTTTCCTAAATCCACCGCACTCCTCCCCAAGGGGCGAACCCAAACTTGGCAGAGCGAGCCGCATACACCGAGCCCCATTGACGGCACGGCGACTAAGTGATCTACACCCCGGATCCTCTAATTATTCAGCTAAGAGCACCCCATTCCACCCTCATGGTTGCACTGTTTTCCCGGGCGGTCATCCATAGAACAGGTCCTTACGGAGAGGCACTCGAGAAACCGCTCGAGCCCCCTTAAAGGCCACAAGTACAACATCATAATAAGAGAAGGGAAAACAACGTATCATAGATAATCTCATCATGTTCATTGATTAGAGTTTGAGCAATAGCATAGAGCTAAACAATAATAATCCAACCCAAATAGGTAAACAAGGATATGGATAACAAAAGCTAGTCAATCCTTAAGTATAAACGTGTAATGCGGGAGGTGAATTAAAGAATGTATAGGACAGAGATAGGTCAAGGGACACTTGCCTCCACCAACCGACTGCTGCTCAGGGGCTTCTCCTGCGAGTTCTTCGGGTTCTCCGACCGGATCGTTCTCTATGCGAGCGCAAACACACATACTGAAAGGGAAATGTGCCCTTGGGCCATTTCTAAGTATTTTGGTGATTTAGTGCCAAACAGAGGTGCCTAAGTGTAAAATAGTGGACAAAGTGCAAATCAAGGATAAAGGTATGTTTCTCAGACTTAGTACATTGTTTTAGAGACTAATGTATTGTGTCTAAGTGCTGGAAACAGGAAAAATCCAATTGAAAATGCCTTGGCTCGAGCAGCCAAGACTTTGCTCAGTCTGGAGCACCGGACTGTCCGGTGGTGCACCGGACAGTGTCCGGTGCGCCAGGCTGGCTCGAGCGAAGTGGCCGCTCTCGGGAATTCACCGGCGACGTACGGCTATAATTCACCGGACTGTCCGGTGTGCACCGGACTGTCCGGTGTGCCAACGGTCGGCCGGGCCAACGGTCGGCCGCGCAATCTGCGCGGGACACGTGGCCGAGCCAACGGCTAGGAAGGGGCACCGGACTGTCCGGTGTGCACCGGACATGTCCGGTGCGCCAACGGCTCTCAGGCTGCCAACGGTCGGCTTCGCCATTTAAGAAAAGAAATCGGGCACCGGACACTGTCCGGTGTGCACCGGACTGTCCGGTGTGCCAGTCGACAGAAGGCAAGATCAGCCTTCTTAGATTGCTCTCAACGGCTCCTAGCTGCCTTGGGGCTATAAAAGGGACCCCTAGGCGCATGGAGGAGTATACCAAGCATCCTTTGAGCACTATTGATCACTCACACATCATTCCTGCGCACTTGTTCGACATTCTAGTGATTTGAGCTCCGTTCTAGTGTGCTAGTCTCTTGAGCTCAAGTCTGGGTCTTGTGTGTGTGTATTTGCTGTGATCTTTGTGTCTTGTGTGAGTTGCTAATCCCTCCCTTGCTCCGTGCTTCTTTGTGAACTTCAAGTGTAAGGGCGAGAGGCTCCAAAGTGTGGAGATTCCTCGCAAACGGGATATAGTAAAGCAAGCAAAACATCGTGGTATTCAAGTGAGTCTTTGGACCGCTTGAGAGGGGTTGATTGCAACCCTCGTCCGTTGGGACGCCACAACGTGGAGTAGGCAAGAGTTGGTCTTGGCCGAACCACGGGATAAACCACTGTGCCATCTCTGTGATTGATATCTTTGTGGTTGTGTTTTGTTGAGACACCTCTCTAGCCACTTGGTGATTATTGTGCTAACACTTAACCAAGTTTTGTGGCTTAAGTTTTCAAGTTTTACAGGATCACCTATTCACCCCCTCTAGGTGCTCTCAATTGGTATCGGAGCCGTTCTCTTCACAAAGGGACTAACCGCCCGAAGAGATGGATCCTAAGGGGAAGGGTATCGTGATCAACGATAAAGAGAAGGAGTCCTTCGTCAATGAGCCAAAGGATGACAAGCCTACCGACTCGGGCTCGGGTCATAGACGAAAAGATGGGAAGAAGAAGAAGACAAGGCGCATTAAGGAGATCGTCTACTACGACGACAGTGATGAGTCCACTTCTTCCCACAAGGACAACAACGACAACGACTACGACAAACGAAAGACGGTTAACTCGAACTTTTCTTTCGATTATTCGCGTATTCCTCAAAGAGCAAATGCTCATTTATTATCTATTCCACTTGGTAAACCTCCTCATTTTGATGGAGAGGACTACGGATTTTGGAGTCACAAAATGCGTAGTCACTTGTTCTCTCTCCATCCTAGTATATGGGAGATTGTAGAAAGTGGAATGCACTTTGATAGTTCGGATAGTCCCATGTTCATTAATGAGCAAATTCATAAGAATGCACAAGCTACTACTGTTCTTCTAGCTTCATTGTGCAGGGACGAATACCACAAAGTGAGCGGCTTGGATAACGCCAAGCAAATCTGGGACACCCTCAAGATTTCACATGAGGGGAACGACGTCACCTTGCTCACCAAGATGGAGCTGGTGGAGGGCGAGCTTGGACGGTTCGCGATGATAAGGGGCGAGGAGCCAACTCAAACATACAACCGGCTCAAGACCCTTATCAACAAAATAAGGAGCTATGGAAGCACGCGATGGACGGACCACGACGTCGTCCGACTGATGCTAAGGTCCTTTACCGTTCTTGATCCTCATTTGGTAAATAATATTCGTGAGAATCCCAGGTACACCAAAATGTCGCCCGAAGAAGTCCTTGGAAAATTCGTTAGCGGGCGGATGATGATCAAGGAGGCGAGGTACGTGGACGACGCCTTGAATGGTCCGATCAACGAGTCGCAACCCCTTGCTCTCAAGGCAACAAGAAGCAAGGAGGCGCTACCTAGTAAGGTGGCACAAATTGAGGCAGCCGGACTTAATGATGAAGAGATGGCCCTCATCATCAAGAGATTCAAGACGGCGCTAAAGGGTCGCAAGGTGCAGCCAAGCAAGACCAAGACAAAGGGGAAGCGCTCATGCTTCAAATGTGGTAAGCTTGGTCATTTTATTGCTAACTGTCCCGATAATGATAGTGATCAGGACCAAGGGAACAAGAGGGAGAAGAAGAAGAACTATAAGAAGGCAAAGGGCGAGGCACATCTAGGAAAGGAGTGGGATTCGGATTGCTCCTCCTCCGACTCCGACAATGAAGGACTCGCCGCCACCGCCTTCAACAAGTCATCCCTCTTCCCCAACGAGCGTCTCACATGCCTTATGGCAAGGGAGAAGAAGGTATGTACTCGAGATTCTACTTATGCTTCTTCAAGTGAAGACGAATCTAGTGATGAGGAAATAGATTACTCTAGCTTGTTCAAGGGATTGGATAGAAATAAAATTGATAAAATCAATGAATTGATTGATGCCTTCAATGAAAAGGATAGGCTTTTAGAAAAGCAAGAGGATTTGTTGTATGATGAACATGACAAATTTGTAGAGGCACAAAAATCCTATGCTTTAGAAGTTAAAAGAAAAGAAATGCTTTCTTATGAACTATCTACGTGTCATGAAACCATTTCTACTTTACAAAGTGTTAACAATGATTTAAATGCTAAATTAGAAGTAGCAAATAAATCTAATTCTTGTGTAGAACATGTTATGATTTGCACTAGGTGTAAGGATTTTGATATTGATGCCTGTAATGGACACCTAGTTTCAATTTCGAGATTAAATGATGAAGTAGCTAGTCTTAATGCCCAACTTAAGACTAGCAAAAGTGATTTCGATAAGCTAAAATTTGCAAGGGATGCCTACACGATTGGTAGACACCCCTCAATTAAGGATGGACTTGGCTTCAAGAGGGAAGCCAAGGACTTAACAAGCCATAAGGCTCCCATCTCTGCCAAGGAGAAAGGGAAGGCCCCTATGGCAAATAGTACTAAAAGGAACCATGCTTTTATGTACAATGATAAAAGACAGTCTCATAGGAGTTGCAATGCTTTTGATTCACATGCCTATGACTCTTATGCTATGTTTGCTCCTAGTTCTTCCTATATGCATGGTAGAGATATGCCTAGGAAAAATGTTCATCATATGCCTAGGAAGAGTATTGTTCATGTTCCTAGAAAAGTTATGAATGGTCCCTCTACAATTTATCATGCTTTAAATGCTTCTTTTGCTATTTGTAGAAAGGATAGGAAGATAGTTGCTAGGAAATTAGGGGCAAAATGCAAGGGTGATAAAACTTGCATTTGGGTCCCTAAGGAAATTGTGACTAACCTTGTAGGACCCAACAAGAGTTGGGTACCTAAGACCCAAGCCTAAATTTGCCTTGCAGGTTTATGCATCCGGGGGCTCAAGCTGGATTATCGACAGCGGATGCACAAACCACATGACGGGGGAGAAGAAGATGTTCACTTCCTACGTCAAGAATAAGGATTCCCAAGATTCAATCATATTCGGTGATGGGAACCAAGGCAAGGTGAAAGGTTTAGGCAAGATTGCAATATCAAATGAGCATTCTATCTCTAATGTGTTTTTAGTGGAGAGTCTTGGATATAATTTACTATCTGTTAGTCAATTATGTAATATGGGATATAACTGTTTATTTACAAATGTAGATGTGTCTGTCTTTAGAAGATGTGATGGTTCACTAGCCTTTAAGGGTGTACTAGACGGCAAACTTTACTTAGTTGATTTTGCAAAAGAGGAGGCCGGTCTAGATGCATGCTTAATTGCTAAGACTAGCATGGGCTGGCTGTGGCATCGCCGCTTAGCACATGTGGGGATGAAGAACCTTCACAAACTTCTAAAGGGAGAACACGTGATAGGTTTGACTAACGTGCAATTCGAAAAAGATAGACCTTGTGCAGCTTGTCAAGCAGGGAAACAGGTGGGAGGCTCTCATCACACAAAAATGTGATGACAACATCAAGACCCTTAGAGATGCTGCATATGGACCTCTTCGGACCCGTCGCCTATCTGAGCATAGGAGGAAGTAAGTATGGTCTAGTTATTGTTGATGACTTTTCCCGCTTCACTTGGGTGTTCTTTTTGCAAGATAAGTCTGAAACCCAAGGGACCCTCAAGCGCTTCCTCAGGAGAGCTCAAAATGAGTTTGAGCTCAAGGTGAAGAAGATAAGGAGCGACAACGAGTCCGAATTCAAGAATCTTCAAGTAGAGGAGTTCCTTGAGGAGGAGGGAATCAAGCACGAGTTCTCTGCTCCCTACACACCTCAGCAAAATGGTGTGGTAGAGAGGAAGAACAGGACGCTCATTGATATGGCGAGGACTATGCTTGGAGAGTTCAAGACCCCCGAGTGCTTTTGGTCGGAAGCCGTGAACACGGCTTGCCACGCCATCAACAGGGTCTACCTTCACCGCCTCCTCAAGAAGACTTCATATGAGCTGCTAACCGGTAACAAACCCAATGTATCGTACTTTCGCGTATTTGGGAGTAAATGCTACATTCTAGTGAAGAAGGGTAGGAATTCCAAATTTGCTCCCAAAGCTGTAGAAGGGTTTTTATTAGGTTATGACTCAAATACAAAGGCGTATAGGGTCTTCAACAAATCATCGGGTTTGGTTGAAGTCTCTAGCGACGTTGTATTTGATGAGACTAATGGCTCTCCAAGAGAGCAAGTTGTTGATCTTGATGATATAGATGAAGAAGACGTTCCAACGGCCGCAATACGCACCATGGCGATTGGAGATGTACGGCCTCAGGAACATTTGGAGCAAGATCAACCGTCTTCCTCAACTATGGTGCATCCCCCAACCCAAGATGGCGAACAGGTACCTCAAGTGGAGGCGCATGATCAAGGGGGGCACAGAATGTTCAAGTTGAAGAGGAAGAAGCACCTCAGGCACCTCCAACCCAAGTTCGAGCGACGATTCAAAGGGATCATCCCGTCGACCAGATATTGGGTGATATTAGCAAAGGAGTAACTACTCGTTCAAGATTAGTTAATTTTTGTGAGCATTACTCTTTTGTCTCTTCTATTGAGCCTTTCAGGGTAGAAGAGGCCTTGCTAGATCCGGACTGGGTGTTGGCCATGCAGGAGGAACTCAACAATTTCAAGCGCAATGAAGTTTGGACACTGGTGCCTCGCCCCAAGCAAAATGTTGTGGGAACCAAGTGGGTGTTCCGCAACAAACATGACGAGCACGGGGTGGTGACAAGGAACAAGGCTCGGCTTGTGGCAAAAGGTTATGCCCAAGTCGTAGGTTTGGACTTTGAGGAGACATTCGCTCCTGTGGCTAGGCTAGAATCAATTTGTATCTTGCTAGCATATGCCGCTCATCATTCTTTCAGGTTGTACCAAATGGATGTGAAGAGCGCTTTCCTCAACGGGCCGATCAAAGAGGAGGTGTACGTGGAGCAACCCCCTGGCTTCGAGGATGAACGGTACCCCGACCACGTGTGTAAGCTCTCTAAGGCGCTCTATGGACTTAAGCAAGCCCCAAGAGCATGGTATGAATGCCTTAGAGACTTTTTAATTGCTAATGCTTTCAAGGTTGGAAAAGCCGATCCAACTCTTTTTACTAAGACTTGCGATGGTGATCTTTTTGTGTGCCAAATTTATGTCGATGACATAATATTTGGTTCTACTAATCAAAAGTCTTGTGAAGAGTTTAGCAGGGTGATGACGCAGAAATTCGAGATGTCGATGATGGGCGAGTTGAACTACTTCCTTGGGTTCCAAGTGAAGCAACTCAAGGACGGCACTTTCATCTCCCAAACGAAGTACACGCAAGACTTGCTAAAGCGGTTTGGGATGAAGGACGCCAAGCCCGCAAAGACACTGATGGGAACTGACGGACACACTGACCTCAACAAAGGAGGTAAGTCCGTTGATCAAAAAGCATACCGGTCCATGATAGGTTCGTTGCTTTATTTATGTGCTAGTAGACCGGATATTATGCTTAGCGTATGCATGTGTGCTAGATTTCAATCCGATCCTAAGGAGTGTCACTTAGTGGCTGTGAAGCGAATTCTTCGATATTTAGTCGCTACGCCTTGCTTCGGGATCTGGTATCCAAAGGGGTCTAACTTTGACTTGATTGGGTACTCAGATTCCGACTATGCTGGATGTAAGGTCGATAGGAAGAGTGCATCGGGGACGTGCCAATTCTTAGGAAGGTCCCTGGTGTCATGGAATTCTAAGAAACAAACTTCCGTTGCCCTATCCACCGCTGAGGCCGAGTATGTTGCCGCAGGACAGTGTTGCGCGCAACTACTTTGGATGAGGCAAACCCTCAGGGACTTTGGCTACAATCTGAGCAAAGTCCCACTCCTATGTGATAATGAGAGTGCTATCCGCATAGCGGAAAATCCTATTGAGCATAGCCGCACAAAGCACATTGACATCCGGCATCACTTTTTGAGAGATCACCAGCAAAAGGGAGATATCGAAGTGTTTCATGTAAGCACCGAGAACCAGCTAGCCGATATCTTTACCAAGCCTCTAGATGAGAAGACCTTTTGCAGGCTGCGTAGTGAGCTAAATGTCTTAGATTCGCAAAACTTGGATTGAATTGTAGCATACATGTGTTTATGCCTTTGATCATGTTCATTCTGCATTTTGTTGCTTATTGTGGTGCTCAAGTTGTACAAACACTCCCTGGACCTCTCAAGTCCTTTTTGCAAGTGATGCACATATTTAGGGGGAGCTGTGCTACAACTTGACCCTTTGAGACTAACCCTATGCTTGAGTTTGCTTGTTTTAGTCTCAAAGGAGGTTTGAAAGGGAAAAGGTGGACTTGGACCATGAAAGACTTCCACTGCACTCCGATGAGAGGGTAACTTATTCCAAGTTCATCTCATGTACTCTTATTGCCTTTGTACTCTTATTTGAAGATTTTGGTGAGGCAATGGGGTTAAAGGGCCAAGATTGATCCCGTTTTTGTGCTTGATGCCAAAGGGGGAGAAAATAAAGGCCAAAGCAATAGATGGATCAGCTACCACTTGAGGAGAAAATTTGAAAATAGTAGATTAGAGCTTTTGGTTTGGCAAAACTCTTTTATTGTCTCTTATGTCAAAAGTTGGTCTCTTGTGGGGAGAAGTGTTGATTATGGGAAAAAGGGGGAGTTTTTGAAATCCTTGATCAAATTTCCTTGGAAAACCTCTCTTTATGTCTCTACAAGTGGATTTGACTTAGAGATAGGAATTTGAGTTGATTTGCAAAAACAAACCAAGTGGTGGCATAGAGTGATCCATATATGTCAAATTTGAATCAAATCAATTTTGAGTTCTTAGTTGAATTGATTTTGTACTTGTTCTACTTGCTTTATGTTGTGTTGGCATAAATCACCAAAAAGGGGGAGATTGAAAGGGAAATGTGCCCTTGGGCCATTTCTAAGTATTTTGGTGATTTAGTGCCTAACAGAGGTGCCTAACTGTAAAATAGTGGACAAAGTGCAAATCAAGGATAAAGGTATGTTTCTCAGACTTAGTACATTGTTGTAGAGACTAATGTATTGTGTCTAAGTGCTGGAAACAGGAAAAATCCAATTGAAAATGCCTTGGCTCGAGCAGCCAAGACTTTGCTCAGTCTGGAGCACCGGACTGTCCGGTGGTGCACCGGACAGTGTCCGGTGCGCCAGGCTGGCTCGAGCGAAGTGGCCGCTCTCGGGAATTCACCGGCGACGTACGGCTATAATTCACCGGACTGTCCGGTGTGCACCGGACTGTCCGGTGAGCCAACGGTCGGCCGGGCCAACGGTCGGCCGCGCAATCTGCGCGGGACACGTGGCCGAGCCAACGGCTAGGAAGGGGCACCGGACTGTCCGGTGCGCCAACGGCTCTCAGGCTGCCAACGGTCGGCTTCGCCATTTAAGGAAAGAAATCGGGCACCGGACACTGTCCGGTGTGCACCGGACTGTCCGGTGTGCCAGTCGACAGAAGGCAAGATCAGCCTTCTTAGATTGCTCTCAACGGCTCCTAGCTGCCTTGGGGCTATAAAAGGGACCCCTAGGCGTATGAGGAGTATACCAAGCATCCTTTGAGCACTATTGATCACTCACACATCATTCCTGCGCACTTGTTCGACATTCTAGTGATTTGAGCTCCGTTCTAGTGTGCTAGTCTCTTGAGCTCAAGTCTGGGTCTTGTGTGTGTGTATTTGCTGTGATCTTTGTGTCTTGTGTGAGTTGCTAATCCCTCCCTTGCTCCGTGCTTCTTTGTGAACTTCAAGTGTAAGGGCGAGAGGCTCCAAAGTGTGGAGATTCCTCGCAAACGGGATATTTAAAGCAAGCAAAACACCGTGGTATTCAAGTGGGTCTTTGGACCGCTTGAGAGGGGTTGATTGCAACCCTCGTCCGTTGGGACGCCACAACGTGGAGTAGGCAAGAGTTGGTCTTGGCCGAACCACGGGATAAACCACTGTGCCATCTCTGTGATTGATATCTTTGTGGTTGTGTTTTGTTGAGACACCTCTCTAGCCACTTGGTGATTATTGTGCTAACACTTAACCAAGTTTTGTGGCTTAAGTTTTCAAGTTTTACAGGATCACCTATTCACCCCCCCTCTAGGTGCTCTCACATACATCCACATATTTAATACAAAAGAACAGTACACCATACAATAGAGTGCAGTAAGTAAACAGACGTTCCACGCGGACTCGCAATTACGGTTAAGAGAGAAAGAGAACAAGACAGTCGAGAAACGGTCACGTTACATGATTATAAATTAACCACTCGCTTAATAGAAGGAAATTAATGTAGACACTATGTTTAGCGTAAAGTAAAGTCAGGTTTCATGTCTAATCGTTATAAGCAGGTGAAGATAAATAAAAAGGATTGTCGCGCGGCGAGACGCACGACATAGCACTCTAAAACGAATTAAGAAATTAACGACTCGTCGCGCGACCGAACACGCAACAAGACACTTCGCATTAATTATAAAGAGACGTTAAGCGTCGCGCGACGAAACGCACGACGACATACGTCGAATAAATTGAGTCTAAAGTGGAACGTCGCGTGAATACACGTGCGACGTTACACCTTAAACAACCTGAAATTAAAATGGATCATCGCGCGACGAAGCGCACGACGCAACACATAAATAGAATATGAAATTAGACAAATCCGTCGCGCGGCGAAGCGCGCGACGCAACACGCTAACTAACGGAGTTTGACATTAACTACCAACCAAAAATAATCACCGCGAGCGTGGGTTGCGCACGCGGGAACGCGCTAGCGGTAAACAGGGAAGCGCGAGGCCACGCCAAGGCCACGCGAACCACGCCCAGGGCTAGAACGACGCGTGCAGGGGCCAAGGCCGCGCCGAGCGAGCAGGGGGCGGGGCCGGGGAGGGCGGGGGCCGCCGCTGCGGGCAGGGGGCGGGCGGGGTCGCCGCCGCGGGGCCGGGTGGGGCGGGGCGGGCCGCGCCGCGGGCTGGGGTGGGGGCGGGCGCCGCCGCCGGACGGGGAGGGGGGGGGGGGGGGGGCGAGCGCCGCCGCGAGGGGAGGCTGGGGCGGGCGAGCGCCGCCGCGCGCAGGGGAGGGGCGGGGCGGGCCGCGTCGCCGACGAGCGGGGGAGGGCAGGGGCGCGCGTGAGCAGGGGAAAGGGAGGGCGCGCGCGGGGGAGGAAGAAGAGGAGGGAGAGGGAGAGAGAGAGAGGAGGGGAGGGGAGCTCACCTCGGGGTCCAAATTCCGGTGATCGCCGTCTCCAATTCCTAGGGCACCACGGGGAGAGAGAGGTGGAAGAGAGAGAGAGGGGAGGTTGTTGCGCGGGAGATCCAAATGAGAGAGAGAGAGGAGGGGCGCATGGGGGGGGGGTGTGGGCGCCAGGGGCGCGCAGGGCCGGGCCGGGTTGGGCTGGGTTGGGCTGGGCCACTTCGCGGGTCGAAAACCCACGGCGTGCACGACCACTAAATGGAATTAAATCGCGAATCAAAATCCGAAACGGAACGAGACGAACACGCAACATCAGACAAAGAAATGTGCTTCGGCATGATGCAACACCCATGACACTTAGGTTTTGGTTTATACATGACACGGACACCTGTCACTATACTGGTTTGAAATTGGGAGGAAGGAGCGAAACATGAAAGAGAAAAGAGAGTAACGCCCGAATTTGGTGAGAGAAAAGGAGAAAAAATTCTACCCCCAAATTCAGGGCGTTACAAACCTATCCCCCTTAAAAGAATCTCGCCCTCGAGATTCAGGGTTGGCTAGCAAAGAGCTCAGGGTATTTAGCCATCAGGTCATCTTCACGCTCCCAGGTTGCTTCTTCCTCAGAGTGATGATTCCATTTGACTTTGCACATTCTGATGGTCTTCCTTCGAGTGACTCTATCTGCGGTTTCGAGGATCTGCGTTGGCTTCTCAACGTAGGTCAAGTCCTCCTGGACTTCAAGACCTTCCACTGGCAACTGCTCTTCTAGCACACGCAAGCACTTCTTCAATTGAGACACATGAAAAACATCATGCACTGCGGACAGATTCTCTGGCAGACTGAGCTGATTGGCCACTTCTCCACGCCTTGAGAGAATTTGGTACGGGCCAATGTAGCGGGGTGCTAGCTTGCCTTTGACTCCGAACCTTCTGACTCCTCTGATCGGTGACACTTTCAGATAGACAAAGTCTCTGACTTCGAAACTTAGCTCTCTTCTTCTTGTGTCTGCATAGCTTCGCTGCCTTGATTGCGCTATCTTCAGATTCTCTCGAACCATCTTGATGTTCTCTTCAGCTTCAAGCAGAATGTCTGGCCCGAATACTTGCTTTTCTCCAGGCTGATCCCATTGCAACGAAGTCCTACAACTCCTCCCATAGAGCGCCTGAAATGGTGACATCTTCAAACTAGCCTGGTAACTGTTGTTATAGGAAAACTCTGCATAAGGCAATCTCTTATCCCATCCGGACTGATCTTGCAACGCACAGGCTCTCAACATGTCTTCAAGAATCTGATTGGTTCTTTCGGTCTGACCATCTGTCTGCGGATGATATGCTGAACTGAAATTCAGATGTGTGCCCAAGGCTTCATGCAACTGCTGCCAGAAATGAGAGGTGAACTGCGTTCCTCTGTCTGACACTATCTTCTTTGGCACACCATGAAGACAAACGATCCGAGACATATACAACTCTGCCAATACTGCACTGCTGTAGTTAGTCTTGACAGGTATGAAGTGGGCTGACTTGGTCAAGCGGTCCACTACTACCCAAATGGAATCGTAGCCGGCTCGAGTGCGAGGCAATCCGACTATGAAATCCATACCGATTTCATCCCATTTCCACTGAGGGATTTGCAACGGTTGCAACAATCCAGCAGGTCTCTGGTGCTCTGCCTTAATTCTTCGGCAACTATCGCACATAGCCACATGCTCTGCGATTTCCCTCTTCATTCCGTACCACCAGAATTTCTTCTTCAGATCTTGATACATCTTCTCACCGCCAGGGTGAATCGAATAGGCTGTCTCATGAGCTTCCTTGAGGATCAACTCTCGAATGGATTGGACATTGGGAACACACAAGCGGTCTTTGAACCATATCACACCTTCTGCATCTTCCCTAAAATCTTTACCTCTGCCATCTAGAATTAGTCGCCGGATCTCACTTATCTTCTCATTATTCTTCTATGCTTCTTTGATTTCCCGTTCCAAGGTAGGTTCCAACTCAACTGTGACTCCTCGCGAATTGTTCAGAAATCTGAGACTCAACCTGTCAAACTCTTTGGCCAACTCATAAGGCATCGGACGAGCGACCATCAGATTGACTTGACTCTTCCTGCTCAAAGCATCTGCCACTACGTTTGCTTTGCCTAGATGGTAATGGATCTCCAACTCATAGTCTTTGATCAACTCTAACCATCTTCGCTGCCTCATATTCAACTCTGACTGAGTGAATATGTACTTCAGACTCTTGTGGTCTGTGTAAACATCGCATTTCTGTCCATACAGATAGTGCCTCCATGTCTTCAGTGCGTGAACCACTGCTGCCAACTCTAGGTCATGGATTGGGTAGTTCTTCTCATGAACCTTCAGCTGTCGGGACGAGTAAGCCACAACTCTTCCCTCTTGAATCAACACACATCCCAAACCTGTGTAACAAGCATCACAATACACCGAGAAGGGCTTGTGCACATCAGGCAAGACTAGGACAGGCACTGTAGTCAACTTCTCTTTCAGCGCTTCAAAGGCCTCTTGGCATTTCTAGGTCCACTTGAACTCAACCTTGTTGCCTAGCAACGCTGTCATTGGTTTCGCAATCTTCGAAAACCCTTCAATGAATCGCCGATAATATCCGGCCATTCCAATGAAACTCTTGATTCCTCGGGCATCTGTTGGCGCTTTCCAGTTCAGAATGTCTGCCACTTTCTTCGGATCCACAGCCAATCCTTCTTTGTTGATTATGTGACCCAAGAACAAGACTTCATTGATCCAAAATTCACATTTTCTCAACTTTGCATACAACTGGTGCTCTAGCAATCTCCGCAATACCATCCTCAAATGATCTGCATGCTCTTCTTCGCTTTGAGAATAAATCAGAATGTCATCAATGAATACCACCACAATGTCAAGATAGTCCATGAATACACTATTCATCAGATTCATGAAAAAGGCTGGTGCATTGGTCAAACCAAAAGACATCACAGTGAATTCATACAAACCATACTTGGAAATGAATGCCGTCTTCGGAATGTCCGAAGGTCGGATCCTGAGCTGATGATAACCTGACCTCAGATCAATCTTGGAGAACACACTGGCTCCTCTCAACTGGTCGAACAGATCTTCTATCCTGGGCAAAGGGTACTTGTTCTTGATGGTGACTTCATTCAGAGCTCGATAATCGATACACATCCTTTTGGTGCCATCTTTCTTCTCCATGAATAGGACAGGGGCGACCCAAGGCGAGGTGGTTGGCCGAATGTAACCTTTCTCTGACAGCTCATCAATCTGCTTCTTAAGCTCAACCAACTCTGGTCCAGATATTCTGTAAGCTCTCTTAAAGATAGGGGCGGTTCCAGGAAGAAGCTCTATGGCAAACTCAACTTTCCGCTCTGGTGGCATGCCCGGTAAGTCCTTTGGGAACACATCTGGGAACTCGGACACAACCTTGATACTCTCGATCGGGTCTGCCTCACTGCTATCGACAGCCATCTGATAACAACTTCTTTTCTTCGGCTCAGGCGGACTAACTCGGTCACCACTTCCTCTCCTAGTGGGGACACCAACTTGATTGTCCTCTTATCACAACTGATAACTGCCTGATACTTATCTAGCCAATTCATCCCTAGGATGACATCTATTCCCTGAGTACCCATCACTATAAGGTTAGCGGGAAATGCTATCCCCCTTATTTCCACACTTACATTCAAACAAATGCTATCAGCTCGAATTCTACCACCGGCTGAGTCAATTTGAATGGGGGTTGACATGGTAGTAATTGGAAGATTATGTGCTTCTACCCATGGTGCAGTAATGAAAGAATGCGTTGCTCCAGTATCAAATAACACTTCTGCAATATGGGAGTCGACTGGGAACATACCTACTATCATGCCGGGGGTCTCCTGAACTGCTTCAGCCTCCAAGTGGTTCAGTCTCCCATGGTTATAGCGCGGCTGAGAGCGATTGCCTGCTCCAGGCTGAGGCACATTCTGCTTTGCTGGGGCATTGGGGCTTGACTGCTGCTGGGCTGCCTTCTTCAGACATTGCATCACCCAGTGGCCTTGCTCTCCACAGTGGAAACATGCTCTGTTTCCAACCTGAGCTGGTGCTGCCTGACTGTTCTGCTGGGCTGCTGGGGCAGGAAGACGAGGTGCCTGCTGATTCTGCCTCTGAAACTGACCTCCTCCTGACTGATTGCTCTGACGGTTCTGATGCTGGTGCTGAGGATACTGACTTTGGAACTGCTGATGCTGCTGAGGTTGATTGCCTGAGAAACGAGGACGATTGCTGCTTCCAGGCTGGGGTCCACTGATCTTGCGCTTACGATCCTCCATCTCCTTGCGCTTCCTCTCTGTCATGATTGCTCTGTCAATCAGGTGCTGGAATGTCGGGAAGGTGTGATTCATCAGTTGATACTGAAGAGGATCAACCAAGCCTCTCAGGAAACGGTACTGTCGCTTGGCGTCGGTGTTGACATCTTCAGGAGCATAGCGAGACAACTGCAGAAACCTGTCCCGGTACTCACTGACAGACGATGGCCCTTGCTTGAGGGCGAGGAACTCCTCCTTCTTCACTGTCATCAGACCTGCAGGCACAAGGTACTGACGAAAGCTACCTCTGAACTCTTCCCAGGTGATGGTGTCGGGGTTGGCATGGGTGGCGAGGTAAGACTCCCACCATGACTGAGCTGCTCCTCTCAACAGACGGGGACCATACAGGACTTTCTCCCTATCATCGCACTGAGCGGTATGTAACTCCCGCTCCACAGTGCGCAGCCAGTCTTCAGCATCCATGGGGTCAGACGAATGAGCAAACGTTGGTGGATGACCTCTCATGAATTCAGCACGCTTGTCTCTAGGCATCTGAGGCTGAGGTGGTGCCTGCTGCTGAATGGCGGCCAAAGTCTGACCGATGGCTTGAACTGCCTGAGTCTGCATCAGAAACATCTGCTCGATCGACATCGGGGGCGAGGGCGGCAGGTGCTGTTGCTGAGGCACCTCATCCTGCTGAGCGGCTCGCTCCTGCTGAGCACGCCTTCCTCCTCTGCGCCTGTTCTCTGACATCTGCAGAATGCAACCATACATCAGAACTGATCTGGCAAATCTTGCAGCATAAGAAAAGAGTATAGAATTCTTCAACAGCACTGAACAGATGAGCATCTTCACTGATTTCCAACACAGACCACACAGCTTCTCAGATAAAGAGGAAAGTGGAATAAAAGGTTTCCCAACTATATAACTAACTCCTTTAACATAATAGGTAAACCATAATGCATGGGATACCCACACTCTGGTGACAGTCATTACAAAGATCCAAACCAAACATAGTTCATCATGACAAACATAAATGCACAGGATATAGCAGACTACCCTGTCTAACTAAGACTAACTAAGAGCGAGACTAGCGCTAAGACTGTAGCTTCTACGTATATGTTTTGTATTAATTTACAAGATCCAACTCTAACAATCTATGGTTCTAGATTTATCTTGGTCTTGCAGTCGGGATTGCCATAAGGCTGGCGTCCACGCCGAGGTGAGCGGTACGGGTGCTGAGTCCCGACGTGAGCGGGGGAACCATCGTCCAGGTGACGACGTTCCGCGCGCTCAGCCCGCAGCAGGGCGATCTCAGCACGAGCCCTACTCAGCTCGTCTAATGCATGGTCCAGCTCCGTGTTTAGCACGACGGCTAGGTTGACTGTGCTGCTCAACCTAGGATTGTCCTCACCGACGGGTGAGACAATCACGCCTCCTGTGCTGCCAGATGGACGGCGAGGGTAATACTTCAGGTCGAGACCGTCAGCTACCCCACCGAGCACCGAGCAGTAGTGCGAAAGCGCACGCCGTGCAGCATCTTGCATGGCCGCCTCAGCTAAGTCCCGCTCAGAGATAGAATAGTGCTCTGAGCAGACCTCAGCACCCTGGAGACTGTTCTCCGGACGGCGCACCAAGCAGGTCGCCTCCCAGCGGTCCGGGTAGAACCCGCGACTATGCTGGTAGACCACACAACGATACTCGATGGACCAAGTACGTCGGTTAAGTGCCCGACGTAGCAGGGTGTCGAGCGCGTCGTGGAAGTGACACCCGCGAGCAGCGTCGCGAGTGATGGGTCGAGCAACCCATCCTTCCGGCTCCTGGTCAGCAGAGAAGTCGGTGTCGTGGCTCGAGCTGTCGTCGCCACCTCCGTCGTCTGGGTCTCCTCCAGCAGCTACTCCAGAGGCTGGGGCGCCCAGTGGTGGTGCAGGGGGCGCCTCCAGGGGAAGCACAGGGGAGCAGCTCCTCACTGACTCTATCTCCTGTTGGAGCGAGAAAGAAGAGCCCTGCTGCTCCTGTCGTCGATGTTCCTGCTCCTCATGCAGGCGGTGGTGCAATCTCTCCAAGTGGCTGGACTGTCCGGCCACGGGACGGCGAAGTGGACGCTCAGCAAGGCGGGAGGGTAAGAAGGGGATGACGGACTTTCGTGCAGTGTGTCTAAGTCGAGCCATCTACAAAGGACACCGCAAGCAAAAGAGTGAGAACAGAATTAATATGACCAGCAAGTAATGAATCATAAATAAATGAAGGATTAGAATAAAACATAATTTTCAGCAAAGTATAATATAAAGTAGAACATAGGTTTGGTCGGTATGACCAACTATTGAAGGGATATCAAAGTCAAGGCAGGGACAGAGGTCTATAGTCCTTAGAACGACCATTCTATTCTAGGTTAGCGGTCCTACAGTCAGCACGGCTTTGATACCACTTATGTCACACCCGGTTTTAGAAGGTAAACCGAATGCGAACCATGTACGTGCCAGGATCAGTTATTCACGTACACAGCAATTACATAACATGGACATCATCACACAGTGCTCAAAATGGTATTGAAAAGGGAAATAATAGTCGATTACATCATACGTCTGAGACGTCCATATAGTCCTTACAATAAATCAAAGTGCGAAAACGAAACGTAGATAACCACAGCCTTCACAGGCAGCCGACTGGGGGTTGCCGCTAACCCACGCCTAGAACTCGTCGTAGTCTTGGAACTCCTGGAAGTCTCCTTCCACAGCTTCATCTTCTACTGAGCAGTGGTTGCAATGCTGACAACCTGGGGATGGGGGGTTTGGTGTGTGGAGCAAGGGTGAGTACACATCAACATACTCAGCAAGTATCCTATTTGGCTGTAGTGGACTAGCTTTATGTGGGGATAAGTCAAGCAGTTGCTTTTAGTTGGTCAGATTATTATTCACTAATAGAAAGCCAGGTTTTAGCATTAACCCAAGTTATTAGCCCGATGTACCCTTTCCAAACGGAAAGAGTACCACTTACCAGAACCAGAGTCATAACCAGAACCATCGATCTCATAGCCACCTGGAAACCATAATGTCTCTGATCAAGTACCACTAATCACTGGAGCTCCCTTGGCCGCTCATAACCGCGAGCACGGCTGATATATTAGTTGTCAAACACTCTGCAGAGGTTGTGCACTTTACCCACAAGCCGTGATTCCCTTTCTGCCCGGAGATCATGACTCTCCATTGATCACTACCAAGGTGACCCTGCAGGGCATCACTACGTAGCCTTTACAAAGATTCCCCGGGGCTGTAGCCACCCGTTAGGTTTCCTAAATGCACCGCACTCCTCCCCAAGGGGCGAACCCAAACTTGGCAGAGCGAGCCGCATACATCGAGCCCCATTGACGGCACGACGGCTAAGTGATCTACACCTCGGATCCTCTAATTATTCAGCTAAGGGCACCCCATTCCACCCTCATGGTTGCACTGTTTTCCCGGGCGGTCATCCATAGAACAGGTCCTTACGGAGAGGCACTCGAGAAACCGCTCGAGCCCCCTTAAAGGCCACAAGTACAACATCATAATAAGAGAAGGGAAAACAGCGTATCATAGATAATCTCATCATGTTCATTGATTAGAGTTTGAGCAATAGCATAGAGCTAAACAATAATAATCCAACCCAAATAGGTAAACAAGGATATGTATAACAAAAGCTAGTCAATCCTTAAGTATAAACGTGTAATGCGGGAGGTGAATTAAAGAATGTATAGGATAGAGATAGGTCAAGGGACACTTGCCTCCACCAACCGACTGCTGCTCAGGGGCTTCTCCTGCGAGTTCTTCGGGTTCTCCGACCGGATCATTCTCTATGCGAGCGCAAACACACATACATCCACATATTTAATACAAAAGAACAGTACACCATACAATAGAGTGCAGTAAGTAAACAGACGTTCCACGCGGGCTCGCAATTACGGTTAAGAGAGAAAGAGAACAAGACAGTCGAGAAACGGTCACGTTACATGATTATAAATTAACCACTCGCTTAATAGAAGGAAATTTATGTAGACACTATGTTTAGCGTAAAGTAAAGTCAGGTTTCATGTCTAATCGTTATAAGCAAGTGAAGATAAATAAAAAGGATTGTCGCGCGGCGAGACGCGCGACATAGCACTCTAAAACGAATTAAGAAATTAACGACTCGTCGCGCGACCGAACACGCAACGAGACACTTCGCATTAATTATAAATAGACGTTAAGTGTCGCGCGACGAAACGCACGACGACATACGTCGACTAAATTGAGTCTAAAGTGGAACGTCGCGTGAATACACGCGCGACGTTACACCTTAAACAACCTGAAATTAAAATGGATCGTCGCGCGACGAAGCGCACGACGCAACACATAAATAGAATCTGAAATTAGACAAATCCGTCGCGTGGCGAAGCGCGCGACGCAGCACGCTAACTAACGGAGTTTGACATTGACTACCAACCAAAAATAATCACCGCGAGCGCGGGTTGCGCACGCGGGAACGCGCTAGCGGTAAACGGGGAAGCGCGAGGCCACGCCAAGGCCACGCGAACCACGCCCAGGGCCAGAACGACGCGCGCAGGGGCCGAGGCCGCGCCGGGGGCAGGGGACGCGCCGGGGCCGCGCCGGGGGCCGCACCGAGCGAGCAGGGGGCGGGGCCGGGGAGGGCGGGGGCCGCCGCGCGCCGGCGAGCAGGGGACGGGGCGGGGGCCACGCGCGAGCAGGGGGGCGGGGGCGGGGGCCGCCGCCGCGGGCAGGGGGCGGGCGGGGTCGCCGCCGCGGGGCCGGGTGGGGCGGGGCGGGCCTCGTCGCGGGCTGGGGTGGGGGCGGGCGCCGCCGCCGGACGGGGATGGGGGGGGGGGGGGGCGAGCGCCGCCGCTAGGGGAGGCCGGGGCGGGCGAGCACCGCCGGCGAGCGGGGGAGGGCAGGGGCGCGCGCGAGCAGGGGAAAGGGAGGGCGCGCGCGGGGGAGGAAGAAGAGGAGGGAGAGGGAGAGAGAGAGAGAGGAGGGGAGGGGAGCTCACCTCGGGGTCCAAATTCCGGTGATCGCCGTCTCCAATTCCTAGGGCACCACGTGGAGAGAGAGGTGGAAGAGAGAGAGGGGAGGTTGTTGCGCGGGAGATCCAAATGAGAGAGAGAGAGAGAGGAGGGGCGCATGGGGGGGGGGGTGTGGGCGCCAGGGGCGCGCAGGGCCGGGCCGGACCGGGCCGGGCTGGGTTGGGCTGGGTTGGGCCGGGCCACTTCGCGGGTCGAAAACCCACGACGTGCACGACCACTAAACGGAATTAAATCGCGAATCAAAATCCGAAACGGAACGAGACGAACACGCAACATCAGACAAAGAAATGTGCTTCGGCATGATGCAACACCCATGACACTTAGGTTTTGGTTTATACATGACACGAACACCTGTCACTATACTGGTTTGAAATTGGGAGGAAGGAGCGAAACAGGAAAGAGAAAAGAGAGTAACGCCCGAATTTGGTGAGAGAAAAGGAGAAAAAATTCTACCCCCAAATTCAGGGCGTTACACAAACAAATATGGTATAGATAAAATTAACATCACACCAAACATAAGAACAAAATACATATTAATAATCTATGCGTTGCTACGAGATCGCGGGTTCGAAAACCACTAAAATCAGAGTTAGAGTTATTAAGTTATGATTTTCTGAAGTTATTTAATGCCTAGAATAGAGTTATTTATGTGGATAATTTTAAATAAAGTTTCATGATTAGACAAAGATAAACAATATTATTACAAAATTTTAGAAACTTGAATGGATGAACTTGGAGCTAAAATGAATTTAATATGAATTTCTCAAGTTTCTAGAATTGTTTTTTGTATTAAAAACTAATTTCTATAATTATTTCTCTATTTGTAATCCCTTCTGGACTGGGCCTCGAATTACAGAAAAGTTAGGGGCTAGCGCGTAAGTTTTCCCGAGACTCAGAACACAGTGAACGTGGACGGCGGGTTTATTATGTGAAAACAGAGGGTCTCTTATGAAAACGTGCCTGACCGAAGGTGTATCGGCCATCGTGAGCCGCCCGATTATATATGGACGGCTTGGATTAGGTTTCTTCTACAAACAAACCGGTACGCACCAGTTCTAACCTCGGCCATGCGTTGGAGATCCAACGACCAAGATTTTATTAAGCGTGATGTGATCCAGTTCACCCAAATACAATCCAACGGCTACCTCCACTTCTATTCTTATCCGTCCATCACCAGATTAGCGGCCCTGGTCCCATCTCCCCCAACCCGACCTCGGACACGGCGGTGCCGCCCAATCGTGCGGCCGCAAGCTCGCCGGAGTGCAGGTGACACGAGGTCCAGGCGCACTAAATCAAGTCCGGCTGGGTGCTACGCGTATAGGGTGTGAGGGCGAGCTCGCTGGTGCCACAAATCCCACGAATCAGCCATGGCCAGAGCCTGCCCACGACAGCGCACCATCCGCGGCAAAAATGCACACCAGCGTAAATTCCCGGCGTACCGCGACTCTATAACGATTCGTCATGCGTAATGGATAGAGGGACGTAACGAACGAGCGATGCAGGGGGTGTCTTACCGGCGCTAGAAGGAATGGTGAAGCTGCCCACACGCACAGGGGGTTCCGCGGTGACGACACAAGCGCCGATGAGCAATTGCCCCCGCCAGGGACAACGATACGGCTTGACTAACCCACGCACGTACGCGCCACGCCTGCGCGTATAGATCCGGTGCCCCTCACTGGTCCCTGAGCCGCACCAATCGATGGAATAGGCAGGCGGCGGACCGAGCTCCCAACGTCTCCTCCCCCTCTCTCTTTCTTCCTGTTCTCACTAGCGCGGCACTGGTCCACGATCCAGGGGAACCCACTATGCACGGAAGGGCGCGAACTATTTATCTACCCGACTTGGTCATGGATGCGACGATGAGGCCGAATTTGTAGGGGAAGGTCCGGTTTCCGCGGCAATGGACTCGCGGCGCTCCGTTGGTGAGGATAGAGCCGAGCCCACACTCCAAAGATGTCCGGGTCCGAGCGTGCGCAGTGGGGCTCTGGCAAGCCGGGCCCAGAGGTCAGTCGTGGGTGGCTCCAACGGATTCCGCGACGTGCGCCAGGGTCGACCTCATCCGAGCAGCACGGCGAAGAAAGGGGAAAGGGGTAGAGCTGACGTGAAGGGCCCACCAGCCAGTGAAATGGGCGCGTGCGCGGAGGTAAGGCGGGTGGCGCGAGTTAATGGGCTGCAGGGAGGGAAATCGGCCCAGCTAGGTTAGATTTCCTTTCTTCTCTTTTTTTCTTTTGTTTTATTTTGAATTTTAAATTTTGAATTCACTTGTTGTGGTTTTATTATTCTCAACTAACACATAATTTGAACATACCCGTATTACTTTTATTTATAATATTTATTTTGTATAATTTTTGTACCTTTCTTTCTTCTTCTCCAATTTTCAAGGTTTTGTTTTCAAATTAGGGTTTAAATTCTATGGACCCATTTATATATTGTATTGACACTTTTATTTTTATTATCCACAAATGCACAATCACATAAAATCCAGCATGATGCAAAATTTATTTGGGTGTCTCTTGTTAATGGTTTATTTGTGTAAGTAATGTGTTCACATGAAATGATAGATAAAGATGACACACTCATGTATACAAAGGGATATAATTTTCTCCTTTTTGATTTTATTACAAAGTGGGTGTTACAAGACCTTACCTGCCTTGGTCCGGATGACACACACAAGGTCCAGAACTACTATCGGGGGTCTGGAACTGATCTTGTAGTGGAAGAGTGCTTTCTTCCCCAGGGACATGGAGCTCCTCCAGACCCCCTTTTCGATGATTTGGAGGGCCCATGTGGAGGTCCTTCTGATGATTTGGAGGGCCTATGTGGAGGTCCGGGTCCCGCCCATGGGGGTACAAACCTATGATTGAAGTTGTTGATTATTCTCTTCTATGGGACTTATGGTGACACCGGTCCGACCCAGGAAATGTGCCCTAGCTGGCCCAACTCCCAAGGCCACATATGGTGGGCCCTAGCCTAGTTCGGGCTGGCCACCCAGTAGCCCCGTGACTATGGGCAGTTGGGCAGTCACAGTTATAGGTGTACATTCGGGCCGTCCGGCCCGACCCGGTCCAAGTCTGAAAAGGCCCGTTGTTTGAATTTTGGCCCGACCCGACCCGACCCGTTTGAATTTCGGGCCGTGTCGGGCTGACCCACGGGCCTAGCCCACGCCCCGACCCGTAATTGCTTAAACATGGCGGCTCATTTCGGGCGGCCTAAAATTATAAAAGCCCGAAATTCAATTTTTGGCCCGAAATTTAGTTTTTGGCCCGAAATTCACATCAGGGCCCGAAATTCACATCAGAGCCCGAAATTCAAAACAAATAAAAGATAAGACAAATAAATTTGACCAAAAGCAAACTTAATATTTGTATTAAGTAACAGAGCTATGCAATGACTACCTCGTTTACAAATCATTTTGTAAGAAAGAAAAAGAGTATAATCAGCTCTATATAAAGTTCGTAAGTTCAGTTCATTATCTAATGTTCATAACAAAAATAAAATTACATCATATACTCTAATTCAAAGCTACAAAAAACATCTAACTAACATTATCTCTAGCTTTGTGTTCTTTATCAAGTACATGAAAGTGTGGAATGAAGTGTGATTTTAATAAATATATGGGCCTTTTCGTGCCTCTATATGAGCCATTTTGTGCCTGCCTTAAACGAGCCGTGCTCGTGCCCGCCCATGGGCCACGACCTCGGCCCAAACCCGACCTGGCACTAAAATATTTTGTGTCGTGCCGTGCTTGGGCCGTGTTTTTTTTCGTGCTTCGGGCCGGCCTATCAGGCCCAGCCCAAATGTACACATATAGTCATAGGGGTCTCGCTTTGATCCAGAAGTAGTGGGTACCCCATATTTTGGGTACCAACAGAGGCCCCTAGGCCCACCTTGGGTGAGGTGGCAAACTCGCAGGTGGGGCCATACCTGCGTCTTGCTTGAGAAGTGCTAGTCCTGTGCAGCAGCACTGCGCTTGCGGTCCCCATTCTGAGTGGTTTGCTTGCTGGCGCATTGCTGTTACTGGAAAGACAAAGTGATCTTGCCCTCGCATATACCTAGCTCGGCTCAAAGACAAGAATCTCCTTTTACTGCCCCCTGGCATATGGGCTCCCTAGAGGTAGTTCTAGATGTCTGGGCTACCTTTAGACTATAGAGCTATTCCTGAGTATGTGAAAGTCACCTAGAGGGGGGTGGATAGGTGGAAACTGAAATTTACAACTTTAAATACACTACAAGCCAGGGTTAGCGTTAGAATAAAATCCAAGTCTGGGAGAGAGGGGAAAACAAATCAACCAAGAAAATAAAGCTGATGACACGGTGATTTGTTTTAGCGAGGTTCGGTTCTAAAGAACCTAGTCCCCGTTGAGGTGGTCACAAAGACCGGGTCTTTTTCAACCCTTTCCCTCTCTCAAACGGTCACTTAGACCGAGTGAGCTTTCTCCTTAATCAAACGGGTCACTTAGACCCTGCAAGGACCACCACACACTTGGTGTCTCTTGCTTTGATTACAAGTTACTTGAGAATAAGAATGGGAAAAGAAGAAAGCACGATTGCAAAAGCCAAGCGACAAGAGCGACAAATAACACACAGATCACTCTCTCTCTCTCTCAAGTCACTAATCACTAATGATCACTTGTCTCAATTATGGAACTTGGAGAGATTGGAAGCTTTGATTGTGTCTTTGAATAGATTGCTAGCTCTTGTATTGAATGTGAAGGATTGGAGTGCTTGGGTGAAGTGAATGGAGGTGGTTGGGGTTGTATTTATAGCCCCCAACCACTTCCTAGCCGTTGCTCCTTTCCTGCCAACCGCGGACGGTCCGCGCCCCTGGTCCGGACCGTTCGGCCCTGCACATCAACGACTGAAATCGAAACGGTCAGTAGTAACGGCTATAGAGCATTTAATGCGTCGTCGGATGTCAGATAAAGCAGTCGCGGACGGTCCAATCGTGCACCCCGAACAGTCCGCGAGGACGCTAAAAATACATTTTACCGAACCCGTCACCTTCGGGTTTTTCTGGTTTTCACCGACCGGACGATCCGCGCCTGAGGCCGGACGGTCCGCGCTTGGTCTCGGACGATGCTTGCTTCTCCATCAGACAGTCCGTAGTGTTGACTTGCGTTTATGCAGTGTTCCTGTCCGAGGCTCACTTTGTTGTTGCGGACGGTCCGCCGCAAGGGCCCGGACGGTCCGCGCTTAGGTGTTTTTCCAAAAAAGCTTCTACTGTCCGGAATAATCTACGGTATTCCGGACAGTCGATTTAGAATAGTTGTAGATGAACTTATGCACCTGTGAAATGATCAACTGGGCAAACTGGTTAGTCCACAAGGTTTGTGATGGTCGTCAAACACCAAAATCGATTATAGGAAATGTTGAGACTATTTCCATTTCAATCTCCTCCTTTTTGGTGATTGATGCCAACACAAACCAAAGCAAATACAAAGTGTAGAAATGTAACTAGTTTGCATTTTGACAGATGTGTATAAGTTATTTTGAAATGAAAGCATTTCTAAGCATATAAGTTTGATTTGATATATTTAACATTTTGGACCACATTTGCACCACTTGTTTTGTTTTTGCAAATTCTTTTCAAAGACTTTTGCAAATTTTCAAAGGTATATGAATAAGATTGCAAGAAGCATTTTCAAGTTTTGAAATTTCTCCCCCTGTTTTAAATGCTTTTCCTTTGACTAAACAAAACTCCCCCTGAATAAAATTCTCCTCTTAGTCTTCAAGAGGGTTTTAATAGATACCAATTGGAACTTATACTTAGATACTAGTTTTGAAATTCCATCTTTAAATATACCAATTGAAAATATCATATCAATTGAAGAAATTTATATCATAAGATACCAATTGAAAAGACAAACATAAATCATCATTTTGAAAGTTTTTGAAGTTGGTGGTGCGGTCCTTTTGCTTTGGGCTTAATATCCCCCCCTTTGGCATTAATCGCCAAAAACAGAGACGTTTGAGAGCCCTTATTACTTTCTCCCTCATTGTTAAATGAAATATGAGTGAAGATTATACCAATGTGAGAGTGATGTAGAGTGACGACGAAGGGTAAAAGATACCGGTAGAGCGGAGTGGAAGCCTTGTCTTCGCCGAAGACTCCATTTCCCTTTCAATCTACGACTTAACATAGAAATACACTTGAAAACACATTAGTCGTGGTCATGAAAGAGATATGATCAAGGGTATATAAATGAGCTATGTGTGCAATGTTTCAATCAAAATTCCGAGAATCAAGTATATTTAGCTCATTCCTAAGTTTGCTTAAGGTTTTCTCATCTAATGGTTTGGTAAAGATATTGGCTAATTGTTCTTTGGTGCTAACATAAGCTATCTCGATATCCCCCCTTTGTTGGTGATCCCTAAAAAAGTGATACCGAATGTCTATGTGCTTAGTGCGGCTGTGTTCAACGGGATTATCTGCCATGCGGATTGCACTCTCATTGTCACATAGGAGAGGGACTTTGCTCAATTTGTAGCCATAGTCCCTGAGGGTTTGCCTCATCCAAAGTAATTGCGCACAACAATGGCCTACGACAATATACTCGACTTCGGCGGTGGAAAGAGCCACTGGGTTTTGTTTCTTTGAAGCCCAAGACACCAGGGATCTCCCTAGAAACTGACAAGTCCCTGATGTGCTCTTTCTATCAATTTTACACCCTGCCCAATCGGCATCGGAATAACCTATTAAACCAAAAGTGGATCCCTTGGGGTACCAAAGTCCAAACTTAGGAGTATAAACTAGATATCTCATGATTCTTTTCATGACCCTAAGGTGAACTTCCTTAGGATCGGCTTGGAACCTTGCACACATGCATACGGAAAGCATAATATCCAGTCGAGATGCACATAAATAGAGTAAAGATCCTATCATCGACCGGTATACCTTTTGATCTACGGACTTACCTCCCGTGTCGAGGTCGAGATGCCCATTTGTTCCCATGGGTGTCTTGATGGGCTTGGCATCCTTCATTCCAAACTTGTTGAGTATGTCTTGAATATACTTTGTTTGGCTGATGAAGGTGCCCTCTTGGAGTTGCTTGACTTGAAATCCTAGAAAATACTTCAACTCCCCCATCATAGACATCTCGAATTTTTGAATCATTATCCTACTAAACTCTTCACAAGTAGATTTGTTAGTAGACCCAAATATGATATCATCAACATAAATTTAGCATACAAACAAATCTTTTGCAATGGTTTTAGTAAAGAGTGTAGGATCGACTTTTCCGACTTTGAAGCCATTAGTGATAAGAAAATCTCGCAGGCATTCATACCATGCTCTTGGGGCTCGCTTGAGCCCATAAAGCGCCTTTGAGAGTTTATAAACATGGTTAGGGTACTCACTATCTTCAAAGCCGGGAGGTTGCACAACATAGACCTCTTCTTTGATAGGTCCATTGAGGAAGGCACTCTTCACGTCCATTTGGTAAAGCTTAAAGCCATGGTAAGTAGCATAGGCAAGTAATATGCAAATTGACTCAAGCCTAGCTACAAGTGCATATGTTTCACCGAAATCCAAACCTTCGACTTGTGAATAACCCTTGGCCACAAGTCGGGCTTTGTTCCTTGTCACCACACTATGATCATCTTGTTTGTTGTGGAATACCCACTTGGTACCTACAACATTTTGGTTAGGACGTGGAACTAAATGCCATACCTCATTCCTCTTGAAGTTGTTGAGCTCCTCTTGCATTGCCAACACCCAATCTGAATCTCTTAATGCATCCTCCACCTTGTATGGCTCAATAGAGGACACAAAAGAGTAATGTTCACAAAAATGAGCGACTCGAGATCGAGTAGTTACCCCCTTATGAATGTCATCGAGAATTGAGTTCACGGGGTGATCTCTTTGAATCGCTTGGTGGACTCTTGGGTGTGGTGGTCTTTGACCCTGATCATCTTCCTTGTCTTGATCAACTTCATCTCCCCCTTGATCCTTGTCCTCCTCTTGAGGTGGCTCATCCTCTTGATCTTCATCTTCATTGTCTTGAGCCTGATCCTCATCTTGAGTTGGTGGAGATGCTTGCATGGAAGATGATGGTTGATCTTGTGCTTGAGTGGGCTCTACGGATTCCTTAGGGCACACATCTCCAATGGACATGTTCCTTAGCGCGACGCACGGAGCCTCTTCATCATCTAGCTCATCAAGATCAACTTGCTCCACTTGAGAGCCATTAGTCTCATCAAACACAATGTCACAAGAAACCTCAACTAATCTAGTGGATTTGTAGAAGACTCTATATGCCTTTGTGTTTGAGTCATATCCTAGTAAAAAGCCTTCTATAGCCTTGGGAGCAAATTTAGATTTTCTACCTCTTTTAACAAGAATAAAACATTTACTACCAAAGACTCTAAAATATGAAACATTGGGCTTTTAACCGGTGAGGAGTTCATATGATGTCTTCTTGAGGATTCGGTGAAGGTAGAGCCGGTTGATGGAGTAGCAGGCAGTGTTAATCGCCTCAGCCAAAAACCGGTCCGGAGTCTTGTACTCATCAAGCATGATCCTTGCCATGTCCAGTAGAGTTCTATTCTTCCTCTCCACTACACCATTTTGTTGAGGTGTGTAGGGAGAAGAGAACTCATGCTTGATGCCCTCCTCCTCAAGAAAGCCTTCAATTTGAGAGTTCTTGAACTCCGTCCCATTATCGCTTCTTATTTTCTTGATCCTTAATCCGAACTCATTTTGAGCTCGTCTCAAGAATCCCTTTAAGGTCTCTTGGGTTTGTGATTTTTCCTGCAAAAAGAATACCCAAGTGAAGCGAGAATAATCATCCACAATTACTAGACAGTACTTACTCCCGCCGATGCTTATGTAAACAATCGGGGCGAATAGATCCATGTGGAGTAACTCCAGTGGCCTGTCCGTTGTCATTATGTTCTTGTGTGGATGATGGGAGCCAACTTGCTTTCCTGCTTGACATGCTCTATAAACCCTGACTTTCTCAAAATGAACATTGGTTAGTCCCAAAATGTGTTCTCCCTTTAGAAGCTTGTGAAGATTCTTCATCCCAACATGGGCTAGTCGGCGATGCCAGAGCCAACCCATATTAGTCTTAGCAATTAAGCAAGTATCGAGTTCAGCTCTATCAAAATCAACTAAGTATAGCTGACCCTCTAATACTCCCTTAAATGGTACTGAATCATCACTTCTTCTAAAGACAGTAACACCTATTTCCGTAAAAAGACAGTTGTAGCCCATCTTACATAATTGAGAAACAGAAAGCAAATTGTAATCTAAAGAATCTACAAGAAAAACATTGGAAATGGAATGGTCAGGTGATATAGCAATTTTACCAAGTCTTTTGACCAAACCTTGATTTCCATCCCCGAATGTGATAGCTCGTTGGGGATCTTTGTTTTTCTCGTAGGAGGAGAACATCCTTTTCTCCCCTGTCATGTGGTTTGTGCATCCGCTATCAATTATCCAACTTGAGCCCCCGGATGCATAAACCTGCAAAACAATTTAGGCCTTGTTCTTAGGTACCCAAACGGTCTTGGGTCCTTTCACATTAGAAACAAGCACCTTGGGCACCCAAACACAAGTCTTGGAGCCTTTGTGTTTGCCCCCAATATATTTGGCAACTACTTTGCCTGATTTGTTAGTTAAATCATATGAAGCATCAAAAGTTTTGAATGAAACTGTTGGGGACTTGTTCTCAAATGCTATGAGTTAAGAACAAGGCAACACAGAGAATGTTAAACGTTAAAGTCCTTCATCCTACGAAGCATTATATCCCTTAGGATATAACAACTCTCGGACGAAGGTTACAAAGAGCATACCTTCGTAAGTACTATATATATATAAATGAAGAGGGAGTCATACGAAACATGAAAAATTAAATATGTTGTTATTATTGTATTATTTCTATTTTGTTACTATGAATAAGTAAAGATAATCATTTATTACAAGTGTACCTTCGGCTTGAAGGAAGATAAAGAGTACAAGCGTGATGCAAAAGCAAAATGCCAAGTCGGCGTGAACAGTACGGGAGTACTGTTCATCTATTTATAGGCACGGGTCGCAGCCCATGTAAAATTACATCCAGGCCCTTTGCATTTGCTAATAACTCTATAGTAATTCATCGGGGTCTTGAGCCTTTTCCTCTTTAAGTCGGTTTCCTTTTTCCTGTCATCATGCCGAAGCTCCCTTATGCACAGCTTCGGCTCTGTTCCATCCTTCGTTCCCCTTGTGTTTCTTCATACTGTGATTTTGACTCAAGTCCGAAGGGTCCATGTCCGAAGGTACCTGCTCATGTATTATACTCCAGAAACATTGTTAAATCACATTTTTGAGGACCTTCGGAAGCCGAAGGCCCCCAACAGTAGCCCCTCGCAATATTAATTTGTTAGGATAATAAATTCAGATTGCGATATGGACGAAGGCCCTAAGCCGAAGGTCCAAAAAACACCTTCCCTTTGCTAGAATAGCAACAGTCAATGACAAGCGAGACCCTCCCACTTGCAATGCCCTAGGCGTATAAATATGATACGACCGCGAGCTCATTTGGCACGCTTGCCATCTGCTTTGCCTGCTCAAACAGCTCTTTGCCTACAAACACTTGACCAACTTTTTAGATTTTTTAGCTTCGGCCCTAAGAGCACGTTTTCAACATTTTCGAAGAGATGTCTCAGGAAAAGAAAGCTGTTGCCGAAATGAAACTGAGCCTTTCTGAGGAGAAGAATCTGGGCTTCCTTGAATCGATAGCGAGAACAAATACAGAGAAGATTACTAGAGAAATTTTAGAAGGCTTATCTGAAGATACCGGTGAGAGTGACAGTTATGATGTAGAAAGTGGGGGTGAAGACTCCGAAGATCGACCATGGCGACCAAGTCACACAGTCTTCGGAAAATCGAGTATTAAACAAAGTCATCTTGATAACATGAGGGGGAGATATTTCCGAGACATGTCTACTGTGAGGGCAGATGACGGAGAGGGGACTGTGCCTACTCCTGAAGAGAATGAAGTCGTGATCTTCCAAAGCTTTTTTAAAGCTGGGCTTCGGTTCCCCTTAAACAGATTTGTGGTTGAAGTTCTGAAGATATATCAGGTCTACCTTCATCAACTTACTCCCGAAGCAATCATAAGAATGGGAATCTTCGTATGGGCCGTGAAGAGCCAGGGTTTGGAGCCAAATGCAAAAAGTTTATGCAATATGCACGAGCTATTATATGAGACGAAACCCAGGGGTAAAGAGCAATATCATAACAATTTTGGCTGTTATAGCTTCGGTGCTCGCTCTGGGTCAAGCTGTCCCGTGCCAACTTTTCGAAAGAGATGGCCCGGGGACTGGATGAAGGAATGGTTCTATGTGAAAAACGATTTGAAGGCACGAGAAGATATTAAAGATATCATCATGCGCCCTATCTGGCAGCGCTTCGGCCTCCGGAAACCAAAGGTGGATATTGACGAGGCAGCCGAAGAATGCCAGAGGGCCTTCGGCGTAGTTTGCTCTTTCATCGGGTCAAGGGATTTAATCTAGGAGCACATAGCCTTCCGAGTATGGCCACTTGTAGAAAAGTGGGAAATGCCAAAGGAGACTATCACCAAGTCTGACGAAGGTGGGTTGATTAGGATGAAGTTCACCTTCAGATACGAAGGTAAGTTTGTTGAGCCAGATGATGATTGGTTGAAATGCATTGAAGCTACAAGCGATGAACTGCTTGGGCCATACTCGAAGGCAGAAGATACTGCGTTATCAGCGGCCTTCGAAGGCTGGAAGAAGAAAAGGATCAACGGAGTTTTTGATGCTATTGGATTTATGTACCCTGACTACCGCTACCCGCTACGAGGGCGAAAGAGAAAAGATGCAACTTCCGGGAAAGATGCTGCTTCAGCTGCTCCAAGCGAGCCTGCACCGAAGAGAAGAAAGGCGAAGGTCCTTTCTCACCGACCGCGCTTCATTGAACCGGCCATAGTGTCCGAGTTTGTTGGTGAGACCTCTTCGGCTGCTGAAGCCAAAGAGCCTACACCTGCGCAGAAAATTGACGAGCTGGCCGCAACACCGAAGGCTGAAAAAATTGAAGAACCGAGAGCTGAGGGGACAAAGACATCAGAAATTTTAAGTCCTTCGGCAGAAGTTGAAGTACCAAAAACCCAAAAAGATCCAGCAATGACCCCCAAAAGAAAAAGGATGGTTAATGTTCTGGATGTATTGGAAACAATAAAGTCTTCAAGCACTACTCCGAAGAAAATTGCCGAAACTCCCAAAGTGCAAATTGAAGCCTCTGATGCCGAAGCTACAAAGCACCAAGCTGAGACTGAAGCTGGGCCTTCAGAGCCCGCCAAGGTGAAATCCTTGGAAACCAAAGAAACAAAAGCAGCAGAACAAATTTTGACTGAAGAAACTGGCACTGCCACCCCAGAAGCATTTTCCGAAGCTCTCAATTATATTTTACGACATGCTTCGGGGAAACAGTTGACTAAAAAAGAAAAGCAAGAGGCTCAGTTCTATGCCCAAAAATTGAAATATCCGAAAGGGGCATTGATTTTCAATGGCAGCAGAGAAGAAGACTTCTTATACTGTCTCCCAGAAAGCAAGGAGATCTCTGTCTACCGAGAGATGGGAAGAAGCTTCGGATTCCCAACGCTAGAAGACGGGCTCTCAGTGCCATCAAAAGATGAATTGGCCGACAGCTTAGCGTACAACAGCTTAAAGGTGAGAGAACAAGATCTTTGTGTTTAAAAACAAGATTTTTTTGTTTGCTTATACTTAATACCACACTTCTTATGCAGGGCCTTATTCTTAGCAACGCCCTCAGGGCGCAAAAAGGCGCCAAAGATGAGGGATATACCATGGCCTTGAATAACCTTCGTTCCGAAGTAATTGAGTTAAGGAACGAAGGTCTTGAAAAAGACAAAATATTAAACTCACTGATAAACAAGATAAAAGAAGACGAGGCTACTTCGAAAGCCCAATCTGAGACCCAGAAGCGTGAAATTGAAGATCTTCGGAAACAACTGGCAGAAGAAAAATTAAAATGTGCGGTTGCCGAAGCTGACCGAGACGCCAGTGAATACTGGAAAAATCACTGGGAGAAAACAGTTGTGGAGCTTCGTTCTTCAAAAGAGAGATGCTATGAAAAATCTATGGCATGTGTAGAAAAGATAAAGACCAGCTTCGCCAATATTGGCGCATACTCAAATGAGGACAACTTCGTAGTAGGCGATCCCGAAGGTCCAATTGAATGGATCAAGGGCGAAACTGAAGCCTTTGAGGAAGTTTTGAGTGGCCGTAGAGATGTCTGCGCCTTCTCAGGTGCTAGGGGAATTGCGGCTATCTTAGAGAAGGCAGGATGCGAGCATGTGAAGGTTCTGGCCCAAACCGAAGCTGCGTTTTCTATTGAAGATACAAAAGACCCTTCGGCTGAGGCAAGCCTAATTGGCGGAAAGTTTTTTACCGATATCTGGGAAAATGGTGGCCGAGAGATGGCCCACGAAATTATAAAGAAGAGTGAAAAAGATACCCACGATGCTAGAGAAGCAGCAAAGGCAGTTGAAAAAACTGCAGAACTTGAAAGGCAGATAGGTATTGTCTAATTGCTTTTGACTTTATGTTTTATTCTTGTGACTTCGAGCTTATTCATGTTTTGTATTGCAGCCGAATTATCTCCTCCCCCGGAGCCCTTTGAGTCACAAACGAACACCAAAGCAAAAAGTGAAGATGAAATTATTAAGATGGCCGAAGCTATTACGGACAAAGTTGTAACTCAACTACTAAACGAAGCTGCGGAAGTAGTTCTAAAAGAAGACTAGCTATTGTTGTAAAAACAATCGGAGTACTGATGTAATATTTGCTGAACAAAGTGTGTAATATTCTATAGTTTCGAAAGTAATATATATATATATATATAAGCTATATGTAATTTAGTTCTTTACGATGCATGAAACTTTACATACATACCGTTTTTGAGCCTTTGGCGAAAAAAACACCTTCCCTTCTTTTCATGCTTCGTAAAGAATATCCATATTCATGAAAATATTATGCTTCATAAGCAATAGATTTCCTCCGATACTAAAGTTGACGAAACTGCACTTCTTCAAACTTTATTTTGTGCCTTGGCACAATTTTTTCGAGAACAATTTCTGAAGGTTATCATTGTATTCCCTTCTTGTGCCATTGATGCAAATGATGTATGATGTCATGTTTATGCGAATGATGTGATGGTGCTATGGTATGCAATGATGACATTTGTGCCGAAGGTACACACACATTCCCACAGTAGAATACAGTCTCTTTGCCGTTTATTTTTCGGCTTCACCATTTATTTTTCGGTGTATCAGCGTTGACTTTTCGCTGTAAGCCTCCCTTAGGAGCTTCTTCGCCTTTTATTTCGGCGGTATCAGCGTTTATTTTTCGATGTAAGCTCTGCATTCCCTTTGGAACGACTTTTGAGCAGAAAACTTACGCTGCGTTCCCTTAAGAACGACTTTTGTTGCTTCGACAAAAACTTGCAATGCATTCCCTAAAACAACTTTTTGTTGCTTCGTCAAAACTTTTAGAACTTCGTCGATGTTTGAAGAAGGTATATTACATTATGATAATGACGAAGCTGTTACAAGAAATTGAAAACAACAAAAGAACTAAGTTTTCAATGATTGCTCTTTATTGAAAAGGTAAATGATAACAAATGTAAAAACTGTTTCAGAGGTAGGATATATCTTAGTAGATGTGCTTCGATTCTGGCACAATACTGTTGACTATGCGAGCTTTGGACTGCTCCCTGAAGTCTCGCTGCTGGTGATTGTGCTGGCTCCCTTCTGGCTGCTGGCCTTGGGGATAAGCGGGTTGCATTGGTGGTGGAGGTGGGGGCTGTTGCCAAGATGCCTGAGGTTGGCTTGCCGAAGCAACAGAAATTGCAGGATGGTTACCCACATACTCTGGAATGTATGGTGAGTGGTACGAAGCAGTATGCATAACCTGCTTCGGCTGGCTCTGTTGGGCTGCAGCTTCTGCTATCTCTTTCTATTTCTGGATGGTGACATGGCACATCCTGGTAGTATGGCCCTTGTCCTCACCGCAGAATAGGCAATAAATTTTCCTGGGCTGATCACCAAACCTTCCTCCGAAGACCTGACGCCTCTGCCCCTTTGAGCTGGGGGCCGAGTATAGCTCTGTTGCTGCCTCGAAGCCTAGGAGGAATACTGCGGCCTCTGTTGCTGACTTCCCCTGTCGTCATTCTGAGTAGAATGAATAGATCGGACGTGCCTAGGGTGGACTCTCCCTCCGAAGCCCCTGGTCATTTCGAAGAATCTGTAAGCTTCCTCCCTTCTTTGTCGAAAGTCATTATCTGCTCTGATATATTCATCCATCTTCTGAAGCAGTTTCTCCAGGGTCTGAGGGGGTTTCCTGGCGAAGTATTGGGCTGTAGGACCTGGCCAAAGCCCCTTAATCATGGCCTCAATAACAATTTCATTGGGCACCGTTGGCGCATGTGCCCTCAGTCGTAAGAACCTTCGGACATACGCCTGAAGGTATTCTTCGTGATGCTGAGTGCACTGGAACAAAGCTTGAGCAGTGACCGGCTTCGTCTGAAACCCTTGGAAGCTGGTGATGAGCATGTCCTTTAGTTTTTGCCATGATGTAATTGTTCCTGGCCGAAGAGAAGAATACCAGGTTTGTGCAACATTTTTGACTGCCATGACGAAGGATTTCGCCATGACTGCAGTATTGCCACCATACGAAGATATGGTTGCTTCGTAGCTCATCATAAATTGCTTCGGATCTGAGTGTCCGTCATACATTTGGAGCTGAGGTGGTTTGTAAGACGGGGGCCAAGGTGTAGCCTGCAGTTCAGCTGACAGAGGAGAAGCATCGTCAAAGGCAAAATTTCCATGGTGGAAGTCCTCATATCAGTCATCTTCATTGACGAAGCCCTCTTGGTGAAGCTCTCTGTGCTGGGGCCTTCGGTTTTGCTCATCCTGAGCAAGATGACGAACTTCTTCAGAGGCTTCGTCTATCTGCCTTTGCAGGTCAGCTAGCCGAGCCATCTTTTCCTTCTTCCGTTGCACTTGTTGGTGAAGCATCTCCATATTCCCGATTTCTTGGTCCAAGTCGTCCTCCTGAGGCGTTGGACTGGTGGCCTTCCTCTTCTGGCTTTGGGTCTTCCGAAGAGAAAGGGTCTCCTGGTTCGGGTCCAACGGCTGCAGAGCGGCAGCCCCTGTTGCTGAAGCTTTCTTTGGCGGCATGACGAAGGTCGATGCTTGCCGAAAGTGGTCGGAAAGGGTTCACCGGAGGTGGGCGCCAATGTTGGGGACTTGTTCTCAAATGCTATGAGTTAAGAACAAGACAACACAGAGAATGTTAAACGTTAAAGTCCTTCGTCCTACAAAGCATTATATCCCTTAGGATATAACAACTCTCGGACGAAGGTTACAAAGAGCATACCTTCGTAAGTACTATATATATATAGAAATGAAGAGGGAGTCATACGAAACATGAACAATTAAATATGTTGTTATTATTGTATTATTTCTATTTTGTTACTATGAATAAGTAAAGATAATCATTTATTACAAGTATACCTTCGGCTTGAAGGAAGATAAAGAGTACAAGCGTGATGCAAAAGCAAAATGCCAAGTCAGCGTGAACAGCACAAGAGTACTGTTCATCTATTTATAGGCACAGGTCGCAGCCCATGTAAAATTATATCCAGGCCCTTTGAATTTGCTAATAACTCTATAGTAATTCATCGGGGTCTAGATAGCCTTTTCCTCTTTAAGTCAGTTTCCTTTTTCCTGTCATCATGCCGAAGCTCCCTTACGCACAGCTTCGGCTCTGTTCCATCCTTTGTTCCCCTTGTGTTTCTTCATACTGTGATTTTGACTCAAGTCCGAAGGGTCCATGTCCGAAGGCACCTGCTCATGTATTATACTCCAGAAACATTGTTAAATCACGTTTTTGAGGACCTTCGAAAGCCGAAGGCCCCCAACAGAAACATTAGGTTCATTTGATGCAGTAGGAGTTTTTTTAGGCATTTTAACATGTGTAGAATTCCTAGAGCTAGATGCCTCATTCTTATACATATAAGCATGGTGAGAAACAGAATGAGACTTCCTAGCATGAATTCTCCTAATTTTATGTTCAGGATAAACAGCATGATATAAAATATAGTCCTCATTATCCTGAGCCATGGGAGCCTTGCCCTTAACAAAATTGGACAATCTTTTGGGGACATTAAGTTTGACATTGCTTCCCTGTTGGAAACCAATGCCATCCTTGATGCTAGGGCGCCTCCCATTATAGAGCATGCTTCTAGCAAATTTAAGTTTTTCATTTTCTATCTCATGCTCATTGATTTTAGTAGTTAATTAAGCTATATGATCATTTTTTTGTTTAATTAAAGCAAGGTGATCATGAATAGCATCAACATTAATATCTCTACATCTAGTACAGATAGATACATGATCAACAGTAGATGTAGATGGTTTGCAAACATTTAATTCATCTATCTTAGATTTTAGCATGGCATTTTCATCTCTAAGATATGAGATAGAACCATTGCAAACATTCAAATCTTTAGCCTTTGAAATTAGACTAGCATTTTCAATTTTAAGGCTAGAAATTGATTCATTCAATTTATCAATCTTAGTAATTAAACTAGCATTCTCAATTCTAAGATTGGTAATTGAATCACTACAAGTATTTAATTTCTCAACCTTTGCAAACAAATTAGCATTCTCAGTTCTAAGGTTGGAAATCGATTCATGTCAAACCTTAAGCTCTTTAGACAAATTTTCACATTTTTCTACTTCCTGAGCATAAGCATTCTTTACCTTAACATGCTTTTTATTTTCCTTAATAAGGAATTCCTCTTGGCTATCCAAGAGTTCATCCTTCTCATGAATAGCACCTATCAATTCATTTAATTTTTCTTTTTGTTGCATGTTAAGGTTGGCAAAAAGTGTAAGCAAATTATCTTCATCATCACTAGAACTACCCTCATCACTAGATGTTGTATATTTAGTGGAGGCTCTAGATTTTACCTTCTTCCTTTTGTCGTCCTTTGCCACGAGGCACTTGTGGTCGATGTTGGGGAAGAGAAGTCCCTTGTTGATGGCGATGTTTGTGGCATCCTCGTCGGAGGAGGAGTCGGTGGAGCTCATGTCGGAGTCCCATTGCCGACACACGTGGGCATCGCCGCCCTTCTTGTAGTACTTCTTCTTTTCTTTCTTCCTCCCCTTCTTGTCGTTGTCCCTGTCACTATCACTAGACATAGGACATTTAGCGATAAAATGACCGGACTTACCATATTTGTAGCACACCCTTTTGGAGCAGGGTTTGTAGTCCTTCCCCCTCCTTTGCTTGAGGATTTGACGGAAGCTCTTGATGATGAGCGCCTGGGGAGCCTACTTGATGTAGACTCTTCTTTCTTCTCCTCCGTTGCTTTGAATGCGACGGGTTGCACCTCGGGTGTGGAGGTGGCGCCTTGTTCCAAGTTGACAATTTGTTTGGAGCCTTTGATGATAAGTTCAAAGCTCACAAACTTCCCTATAACCTCCTCGGAAGACATCAGCTTATATCTAGGATCACCACGTATTAATTGAACTTGCGTAGGATTGCGAAAAACGAGTGATCTTAGAATATCCTTGACCATTTCATGGTCATCCCATTTGGTGCTCTTGAGGTTGCACACTTGGTTCACCATGGTCTTTAGCCGGTTGTACATGGCTTGCGGCTCTTCCCCATGGTTGAGGACGAATCGACCGAGCTCTCCTTCGATCGTCTCTCTTTTGGTGATCTTGGTCACCTCGTCCCCTTCGTGTGCGGTCTTGAGGATGTCCCAAATTTCTTTGGTGGTCTCTAACCCATGCACTTTGTTATACTCCTCTCGACCTAAATAGGTGAGGAGTATAGTAGTTGCTTGGGAGTTAAAGTGCCGTATTTGGGTGACTTCGTCCGAGTCATAGTACTTATCCCCCACCTGTGGTACCTGCACTCCATACTCAACAACATCCCATATGCTTTCGTGGAGTGAGGTTAGATGACCTTTCATTTTAACACTCCACATAGAATAATCTTCACCATCAAAAACTGGTGGTTTGCCTAATAGAACGGAAAGTAAAGGAGCACGTTTAGAAATGTGGGGATAGCGTAAGGGGATCTTACTAAACTTCTTGCGCTCATGGCACTTAGAAGTGACGGACGCCGCGTCAGAGCCGGAGGTGGATGGCGACGAAGAATCGGTCTCGTAGTAGACCACTTTCTTCATTTTCTTCTTCTTGTTGCCACTCCGGTGCGACTTGACGCGGGGAGGTGATTCCTCCCTTCCTTTGGCGCCGGACTCTCTTGATGGAGCCTTCCCGTGGCTTGTGTCCATTTCCATCTCCCACTTGGCGGATTCTCCCGGCATCACTTCGAGTGGTTAGACTCCAATGAAGTACCGGGCTCTGATACCAATTGAAAGTCGCCTAGAGGGGGGTGGATAGGCGGAAACTGAAATTTACAACTTTAAACACACTACAAGCTGTGGTTAGCGTTAGAATAAAATCCAAGTCCGGGAGAGAGGGGAATGCAAATCAACCAAGAAAATAAAGCTGATGACACGGTGATTTGTTTTACCGAGGTTCGGTTCTAAAGAACCTAGTCCCAGTTGAGGTGGTCACAAAGACCGGGTCTCTTTCAACCCTTTCCCTCTCTCAAACGGCCACTTAGACCGAGTGAGCTTTCTCCTTAATCAAACAGATCACTTAGACCCCGCAAGGACCACCACACACTTGGTGTCTCTTGCTTTGATTACAAGTCACTTGAGAATAAGAATGGGAAAGAAGAAAGCACGATTGCCAAAGCCAAGCGACAAGAGCGACAAATAACACACAAATCACACACTCTCTCTCTCAAGTCACTAATCACTAATGATCACTTGTCTCAATTGTGGAACATGGAGAGATTGGAAGCTTTGATTGTGTCTTTGAATGGATTGCTGGCTCTTATATTGAATGTGAAGGATTGGAGTGCTTGGGTGAAGTGAATGGAGGTGGTTGGTGAAAGTCGCCTAGAGGGGGGGGGGGGTGAATAGGGCGAATCTGAAATTTAACAACTTAAGCACAACTACAAGCCGGGTTAGCGTTAGAAATAAATGCGAGTCCAAGAGAGGGCGCAAAACAAATCGTAAGCGAATAAGAAGTGAGACACAAGGATTTGTTTTACCGAGGTTCGGTTCTAGCAAACCTACTCCCCGTTGAGGTGGTCACAAAGACCGGGTCTCTTTCAACCCTTTCCCTCTCTCAAACGGTCCCTCGGACCGAGTGAGCTTCTCTTCTCGATCTAACAGGAACCAAACTTCCCCGCAAGGACCACCACACAATTGGTGTCTCTTGCCTTGGTTACAATTGAGTTGATCGCAAGAAAGAATGAGAGAAAGAAGCAATCCAAGCGCAAGAGCTCAAAAGAACACAACAAATCTCTCTCTCTAATCACTAGAGCTTTGTGTGGAGTTGGGAGAGGATTTAATCTATTTGGTTGTGTCTAGAATTGAATGCTAGAGCTCTTGTAAGTAGTTGGAAGGTGGAAAACTTGGATGACTTGAATGTGGGGGTGGTTGGGGTATTTATAGCCCCAACCACCAAACTTGACCGTTGGTGGAGGCTGCTGTCGACGGGCGCACCGGACAGTCCGGTGCGCCAGCCACGTCACCTGGTCGTTGGGTTCCGACCGTTGGAGCTCTGACTTGTGGGCCCGCCTAGCTGTTCGGTGGTGCACCGGACAGGCCCTGTAGGCTGTCCGGTGTGCCACCCACGCGTGCTCTGCTCCTCTACGCGCGCATGCGCGCATTTAATGCGTTGCAGTCGACCGTTGCGCACGAAGTAGTCGTTGCTCCGCTGTCACACCGGACAGTCCGGTGAATTATAGCGGAGCGGATTCCCAAAGCTGGCGAGTTCAGAGTTGCTCTCCCTTGGGGCACCGGACAGTCCGGTGAATTATAGCGGAGCTCCTCTGTAAATTCCCGAAGGTGAAGAGTTGGGCGTCGAGTTCCCTGGTGCACCGGACACTGTCCGGTGGTGCACCGGACACTGTCTGGTGGCACACCGGACAGTCCGGTGCGCCAGACCAGGGGACACTTCGGTATACTTGGCTCCTTTGTTTTGAACCCCTATTCTTGGTCTTTTTATTGGCTTATTGTTAACCTTTGGCACCTGTAGAACTTATAGACTAGAGCAAACTAGTTAGTCCAATTATTTGTGTTGGGCAATTTCAACCACCAAAATCAATTAGGAAATAGGTGTAAGCCTAATTCCCTTTCAATCTCCCCCTTTTTGGTGATTGATGCCAACACAAACCTTGCATAATTGTATGTGCAAAGGTTACTTAGAATTGAGCCAATATAAATTCATAAGATATGCATGGATTGTTTCTTTAATTTTTGACATTTTGGACCACACTTGCACCACTTGTTTTGTTTTTGCAAATTCTTTTGTAAATTCTTTTCAAAGTTCTTTTGCAAATAGTCAAAGGTAAATGAATGAGATTTTGAGAAGCATTTTCAAGATTTGAAATTTTCTCCCCCTGTTTCAAATGCTTTTCCTTTGACTAAACAAAACTCCCCCTCAATAAATTCCTCCTCTTAGTGTTCAAGAGGGTTTTAAGATACCATTTTTGAAGGTGCTACTTTCTCCCCTTTTGAACACAATAAGATACCAATTTGAAAAACTCTTTTTAAAATAAGGGTGGTGGTGCGGTCCTTTTGCTTTCGGCTAAGGCTTTCTCCCCCTTTGGCATGAATCGCCATAAACTGAGACTTTGAGTGAAATATAAGCTCTTTTTAAACTACTTTCTCCCCCTTTGGTAAATAACATATGAGTGAAGATTATACCAAAGACGAAGAATTGCTCGGAGCGACGGCGAAGGATGAGTTGATGGAGTGGAGTGGAAGCCTTTGTCTTTGCCGAAGACTCTAATTCCCTTTCAATACACCTATGACTTGGTTTGAATATTCACTTCAAAAACACATTAGTCATAGCATATAAAAGAGACATGATCAAAGGTATAGTAATGAGCTATGTGTGCAAAACATCAAAAGAAATTCCTAGAATCAAGAATATTTAGCTCATGCCTAAGTTTGTTAAAGGTTTGTTCATCTAGTGGCTTGGTAAAGATATCGGCTAATTGATCTTTAGTGTTAATATATGCAATCTCGATATCTCCCTTTTGTTGGTGATCCCTTAAGAAATGATACCGAATGGCTATGTGTTTAGTGCGGCTATGCTCAACGGGATTATCCGCCATGCGGATTGCACTCTCATTATCACATAGAAGAGGAACTTTGGTTAATTTGTAACCATAGTCCCTAAGGGTTTGCCTCATCCAAAGCAGTTGCGCGCAACAATGGCCTGCGGCAATGTACTCGGCTTCGACGGTAGAAAGAGCTACAGAATTTTGCTTCTTTGAAGCCCAAGACACCAAGGATCTTCCCAAGAACTGACAAGTCCCCGATGTGCTCTTTCTATTAATTTTACACCCCACCCAATCGGCATCCAAATAACCAATTAAATCATATGTGGATCCCCTAGGATACCAAAGCCCAAACTTAGGAGTATAAACTAAATATCTCAAGATTCGTTTTACGACCGTAAGGTGAGCTTCCTTAGGGTTGGCTTGGAATCTTGCACACATGCATACGGAAAGCATAATATCCGGTCGAGATGCATATAAATAGAGTAAAGAGCCTATCATCGACCGGTATACCTTTTGATCGACGGATTTACCTTCCATGTCGAGGTCGAGATGCCCATTGGTTCCCATGGGTGTCTTGATGAGCTTGGCATCCTTCATCCCAAACTTGTTTAGAATGTCTTGAATATACTTCGTTTGGCTAATGAAGGTGCCCTCTTGGAGTTGCTTCACTTGAAATCCCAAGAAGTACTTCAACTCCCCCATCATAGACATCTCGAATTTTTGTGTCATGATCCTACTAAATTCTTCACATGTAGATTCGTTAGTAGACCCAAATATAATATCATCAACATAAATTTGGCATACAAACAAATCATTGTCAAGAGTTTTAGTAAATAGAGTAGGATCGGCTTTTCCAACTTTGAAGCCATTAGTGATAAGAAAATCTCTTAGGCCTTCATACCATGCCCTTGGGGCTTGCTTGAGCCCATAAATCGCCTTAGAGAGTTTATAAACATGATTAGGGTACTCACTATCTTCAAAGCCGGGAGGTTGCTCAACATAGACCTCTTCCTTGATTGGTCCATTGAGAAAGGCACTTTTCACGTCCATTTGGTAAAGCTTAAAGCCATGGTAAGTAGCATAGGCAAGTAATATACGAATTGACTCAAGCCTAGCTACGGGTGCATAGGTTTCACCGAAATCCAAACCTTCGACTTGTGAATATCCCTTGGCCACAAGTCGGGCTTTGTTCCTTGTCACCACACCATGCTCATCTTGCTTGTTGCGGAAGACCCACTTGGTTCCTACAACATTTTGATTAGGACGTGGAACCAAATGCCATACCTCGTTCCTAGTGAAGTTGTTGAGCTCCTCTTGCATCGCCACCACCCAATCCGAATCTTGTAGTGCTTCCTCTACCCTGTGTGGCTCAATAGAGGAAACAAAAGAGTAATGCTCACAAAAATGTGCAACACGAGATCTAGTGGTTACCCCCTTATGAATGTCGCCGAGGATGGTGTCGACGGGGTGATCTCGTTGGATTGCTTGGTGGACTCTTGGGTGTGGCGGTCTTGGTTCTTCTTCCTCCCTGTCTTGATCATTTGCATCTCCCCCTTGATCATTGTCGTCATCTTGAGGTGGCTTATCTCTTTGATCTTCTCCTTCATCAACTTGAGCCTCATCCTCATTTTGAGTTGGTGGAGATGCTTGCGTGGAGGAGGATGGTTGATCTTATGCATTTGGAGGCTTTTCGGATTCCTTAGGACACACATCCCCAATGGACATGTTCCTAAGCGCGATGCATGGAGCCTCTTCATCACCTATCTCATCAAGATCAACTTGCTCTATTTGAGAGCCGTTAGTCTCATCAAACACAACGTCACAAGAAACTTCAACTAGTCCAGAGGACTTGTTAAAGACTCTATATGCCCTTGTGTTTGAATCATATCCTAGTAAAAAGCCTTCTACAGTCTTAGGAGCAAATTTAGATTTTCTACCTCTTTTAACAAGAATAAAGCATTTGCTACCAAAGACTCTAAAATATGAAATATTGTGCTTTTTACCGGTAAGGAGTTCGTATGATGTCTTCTTGAGGATTCGGTGTAGATATAATCGGTTGATGGCGTAGCAGGCGGTGTTGACTGCCTCGGCCCAAAACCGATCCGAAGTCTTGTACTCATCAAGCATGGTCCTTGCCATATCCAATAGAGTTCTATTCTTCCTCTCCACTACACCATTTTGTTGTGGGGTGTAGGGAGAAGAGAACTCATGCTTGATGCCCTCCTCATCAAGGAAGCCTTAAATTTGTGAGTTCTTGAACTCCATCCCGTTGTCGCTTCTAGTTTTCTTGATCCTCAAGCCGAACTCATTTTGAGCCCGTCTCAAGAATCCCTTTAAGATTTCTTGGGTATGAGATTTTTCCTGCAAAAAGAACACCCAAGTGAAGCGAGAATAATCATCCACAATAACTAGACAATACTTACTCCTGCCGATGCTTATGTAAGCTATCGGGCCGAATAGATCCATGTGTAGGAGCTCGAGTGGCCTGTCAGTCATCATGATGTTCTTATGTGGATGATGAACACCAACTTGCTTCCCTGCCTGACATGCGCTACAAATCCTGTCTTTCTCAAAATGAACATTTGTTAGTCCCAAAATGTGTTCTCCCTTTAGAAGTTTCTGAAGATTCTTCATTCCAACATGTGCTAGTCGGCGATGCCAGAGCCAGCCCATGTTAGTCTTAGCAATTAAGCAAGTGTCGAGTTCAGCTCTATCAAAATCTACTAAGTATAGCTGACCCTCTAACACTCTCTTAAATGCTATTGAATCATCACTCCTTCTAAAGAAAGTAACACCTACATCTGTGAAAAGACAGTTGTAGCCTATTTTGCATAATTGAGAAACTGAAAGCAAGTTGTAGTCTAAAGAATCTACAAGAAAAACATTGGAAATGGAATGGTCAGGAGATATAGCAATTTTACCCAATCCTTTGACCAAACCTTGATTTCCATCCCCAAATGTGATAGCTCGTTGGGGATCTTGGTTTTTCTCATAGGAGGAGAACATTTTCTTCTCCCCTGTCATGTGGTTTGTGCACCCGCTATCGATGATCCAACTTGAGCCCCCGGATGCATAAACCTACAAAACAAGTTTAGTTCTTGACTTTAGGTACCCAAATGGTTTTGGGTCATTTGGCATTAGATACAAGAACTTTGGGTACCCAAACACAAGTCTTTGATCCCTTGTGTTTGCTCCCAACATACTTGGCAACTACCTTGCCGGATTTGTTAGTTAAAACATAAGATGCATCAAAAGTTTTAAATGAAATGTCATGATCATTTGATGCAGTAGGAGTTTTCTTCTTAGGCAATTTAGCACGGGTTGATTGCCTAAAGCTAGATGTCTCACCCTTATACATAAAAGCATGATTAGGGCCAGAGTGAGACTTCCTAGAGTGAATTCTCCTAATTTTGCTCTCGGGATAACCGGCAGGGTACAAAATGTAACCCTCGTTATCCTGAGGCATGGGAGCCTTGCCCTTAACAAAATTAGATAATCTTTTAGGAGGGGCATTAAGTTTGACATTGTCCCCCTTTTGGAAGCCAATGCCATCCTTTATGCCAGGGTGTCTCCCACTATAGAGCATGCTTCTAGCAAATTTAAATTTTTCATTTTCTAAGTCATGCTCACTAATCTTAGAATTAAGTTGAGCTATGTGATCATTTTGTTTCTTAATTAAAGCTATATGATCATGGATAGCATCAACATTAATGTCTCTACATCTAGTACAAATGGAAGTATGTTCAACGGTAGATGTAGAGAGTTTGCAAGATTTTAATTCTACAACCTTAGCATGCAATATATCATTTTCACTTCTAAGGTTAGAAATAGTAACATTGCAAACATCAATATTTTTAGCCTTAGCAATCAATTGTTCATTTTCATTTCTAAGGCTAGCAAGAGAATCATTCAATTTTTCAATCTTAACAAGTAAATTAGCATTATCATCTCTAAGATTGGAAATTGAATCATCACAAACATTTGAGTCAACCTTAGCAATAAGTTTAGCATTCTCATTTCTAAGGTTGTCAATAGTCTCATGGCAAGTGCTTAGCTCACTAGATAGTTTTTCACATTTTTCTACTTCTAGAGCGTAAGCATTTTTAACCTTAACATGCTTCTTATTTTCTTTAATAAGGAAGTCCTCTTGGGTGTCCAAGAGATCATCCTTCTCATGAATAGCACTAATCAATTCATTTATTTTTTCTTTTTGTTGCATGTTTAGGTTGGCAAAAAGAATGCGTAAGTTATCCTCCTCATTGCTAGCATTATCCTCATCACTAGAGGTTTCATATTTAGTGGAGGATCTTGATTTTACCTTCTTCCTTTTGTCGTCCTTTGCCATGAGGCACTTGTGGCCGACATTGGAGAAGAGAAGACCCTTGGTGATGGCAATGTTTGCGGCATCCTCGTCGGAGGAGGAGTCGGTGGAGCTCTCGTCGGAGTCCCACTCCCGGCAAACATGGGCATCGCCGCCCTTCTTCTTGTAGTACCTCTTCTTCTCCTTTCTTCTCCCCTTCTTGTCGTCGCCCCTGTCACTATCACTAGATATTGGACATTTTGCAATAAAATGACCGGGCTTACCACATTTGTAGCACACTTTCTTGGAGCGGGGCTTGTAATCCTTCCCCCTCCTTTGCTTGAGAATTTGGCGGAAGCTCTTGATGATGAGCGCCATCTCCTCGTTGTCGAGCTTGGAGGCGTCGATGGGTGTTCGACTTGATGTAGATTCCTCCTTCTTTTCTTCCGTCGCCTTGAATGCGACCGGTTGTGCTTCGGACATGGAGGGACCATCAAGCTCGTTGATTTTCTTTGAGCCTTTGATCATTAGATCAAAGCTCACAAAATTTCCTATCACTTCCTCGGGAGACATTAGTGTATATCTAGGATTACCACGAATTAATTGAACTTGAGTAGGGTTAAGGAAAACAAGTGATCTAAGAATAACCTTAACCATCTCATGGTCATCCCATTTCTTACTCCCGAGGTTGCGCACTTGGTTCACCAAGGTTTTGAGCCGGTTGTACATGTCTTGGCGCACTTGCTCCCCCTCGATTGTCTCCCGCTTGGTGATCTTGGTTACCTCATCTCCTTCGTGCACGGTCTTTAGCGTGTCCCAAATCTCCTTAGCACTTTTCAACCCTTGCACTTTATTATACTCCTCTCAACTTAGAGAGGCAAGGAGTATAGTTGTGGCTTGGGAGTTGAAGTGTTGAATTTGGGCCACTTCGTCCTCATCATAATCTTCATCCCCTACGGATGGTACCTGTACACCAAACTCAACAACATCCCATATACTTTTGTGGAGTGAGGTTAGGTGATATCGCATCATATCACTCCATCTAGCATAATCTTCACCATCAGACGTTGGTGGTTTGCCTAATGGGACAGAAAGTAAAGGCGTATGTTTAGAAATGCGAGGATAGCGTAGGGGGATCTTACTAAACTTCTTGCGCTCATGGCGCTTAGAAGTTACGGACGGCGTGTCGGAGCCGGAGGTGGATGGCGACGAGGAGTCGGTCTCGTAGTAGACAACCTTCCTCATCTTCTTATTTTTATCACTGCTCCGACGCGACTTGTGTGAAGGGGATTCCTTTTCCTTCCCCTTCCCTTTGTTGTAGGACTCTCCCGATGGAGCCTTCCCGTGGCTTGTAGCGGGCTTCTCGCCGATCACCATCTCCTTCTTGGCATGATCTCCCGACATCACTTCGAGCGGTTAGGCTCTAATGAAGCACCAGGCTCTGATACCAATTGAAAGTCGCCTAGAGGGGGGTGAATAGGGCGAATCTGAAATTTAACAACTTAAGCACAACTACAAGCCGGGTTAGCGTTAGAAATAAATGCGAGTCCGAGAGAGGGCGCAAAACAAATCATAAGCGAATAAGAAGTGAGACACAAGGATTTGTTTTACCGAGGTTCGGTTCTAGCAAACCTACTCCCCGTTGAGGTGGTCACAAAGACCGGGTCTCTTTCAACCCTTTCCCTCTCTCAAACGGTCCCTCGGACCGAGTGAGCTTCTCTTCTCAATCAAACGGGAACCAAACTTCCCCGCAAGGACCACCACACAATTGGTGTCTCTTGCCTTGGTTACAATTGAGTTGATCGCAAGAAAGAATGAGAGAAAGAAGCAATCCAAGCGCAAGAGCTCAAAAGAACACAACAAATCTCTCTCTCTAATCACTAGAGCTTTGTGTGAAGTTGGGAGAGGATTTGATCTATTTGGTTGTGTCTAGAATTGAATGCTAGAGCTCTTGTAAGTAGTTGGAAGGTGGAAAACTTGGATGACTTGAATGTGGGGGTGGTTGGGGTATTTATAGCCCCAACCACCAAACTTGACCGTTGGTGGAGGCTGCTGTCGACGGGCGCACCGGACAGTCCGGTGTGCCACCGGACACTGTCCGGTGCGCCAGCCACGTCACCTGGCCGTTGGGTTCCGACCGTTGGAGCTCTGACTTGTGGGCCCGCCTGGCTGTCCAGTGGTGCACCGGACAGGCCCTGTAGGCTGTCCGGTGTGCCACCCACGTGTGCTCTGCTCCTCTGCGCGCAGGCGCGCATTTAATGCGTTGCAGTCGACCGTTGCGCGCGAAGTAGCCGTTGCTCCGCTATCACACCGGACAGTCCGGTGTGCACCGGACACTGTTCGTTGACTCACCGGACAGTCCGGTGAATTATAGCGGAGCGGATTCCCGAAGCTGGCGAGTTCAGAGTTGCTCTCCCTTGGGGCACCGGACAGTCCGGTGAATTATAGCGGAGCTCCTCTGTAAATTCCCGAAGGTGAAGAGTTGGGCGTCGAGTTCCCTGGTGCACCGGACACTGTCCGGTGGCACACCGGACAGTCCGGTGCGCCAGACCAGGGGACACTTCGGTATACTTGGCTCCTTTGTTTTGAACCCCTATTCTTGGTCTTTTTATTGGCTTATTGTGAACCTTTGGCACCTGTAGAACTTATAGACTAGAGCAAACTAGTTAGTCCAATTATTTGTGTTGGGCAATTTCAACCACCAAAATCAATTAGGAAATAGGTGTAAGCCTAATTCCCTTTCAGTTGGGGTTGTATTTATAGCCCCCAACCATGTCCTAGCCGTTGCTCCTTTCCTGCCAACCACAGACGGTCCGTGCCCCTGGTCCGGACTGTCCGACCCTGCACATCAACGGCCGAAATCGCAACGGTCAGCAGTAACAACTATATCAACGGCTATAGAGCATTTAATGCATCGTCAGATATCAGATAAAGCAGTCTCGGACGGTGCTCGCTTCTCCATCGGACAGTCCGTAGTGTTGACTTGCGTTTATGCAGTGTTCCTGTCTGAGGCTCACTTTGGTGTTGCGGACGGTTCGCCGCAAGGGCCCGAACGGTCCACGCTTAGGTGTTTTCCCAAAAAAGCTTCTCCTGTCCGGAATAATCTTTGGTATTCCGGACAGTCGATTTAGAATAGTTGTAGATGAACTTATGCACATGTGAATTGATCAACTGGGCAAACTGGTTAGTCCACAAGGTTTGTGATGGTCGTCAAACACCAAAATCGATTATAGGAAATGTTGAGACTATTTCCCTTTCAGTATGGTTTAGGGATTGTGCTTAGCAATGCACCCTAATGATCCTTACCTTGTTGTTTTCAATCTATTGAGTTATGTAATTGAACTTTGCAGAGTAGAGTTCTAGGTCTGGCCCTTAAATTTGAACGAGGTGTGAACCTCTAGGTACCCTAGTCCGGAAAGTGCTAAGTTAGCTATTCTAGGGCGGTGGAAGGTGTAGGGTTGTTGTACGGAACCAGGCTAAGCAGGTACCTAGCTCCAAACCACCCCTAAGAATGTGAACTTTTCCCTTAGACCAAGCTCCCATCAGTATGTACCTTGTTCAACATAAAGGGGGATCACATACTAAGTGACAAGCTAGTTACATAATTCAGATTTCATGATAACAACAAAAGTGAGGACCTCAAGCGCGCGGGGGGGGGGGGGGGGTAGAAAGAGAATCATGCCTGGATGAAAAACATGGTGATGGATCCAACACATAGGGGTTGACCTTGAGAGCAAAACCTTTCTTCATTACTAGATGTATGAGATTTGTGCGAAAATCTTTAGGGACCGGGTTTACAAGGGCGACCCTTACCGGACTGGGACCCATGTAAGTGCAGCTGGCTTAAGGGCAATGATTTTTCCTTTATTGTCCCCTAGGTACTTTGGCCCTCTAGGAGGTAATTTTAACTGTCTGAGGGAAACATCAGACTAGAACTAGAGGCCGGTCCTGAATACGGCTCAGGACCAAAGCTCAACAGCGTACCCATGGGACCCCTACTTTGTTGTATTCAATCCTACGAATCATGTAGCTTAACCTTACCGAACCTAGTTTGAGGACCAACCCTTGAGTGTCGATAAGGTCCGGACCTTGAGGGTAGTTGGTCAGATGTTCTAGGGCGGTGGAAGGCGTAGGCTTACGGTATGGAACCAGGCTAAGTGGCTACCTAGCTCCAGACCACCCTCGAGAATGTGGACTCTTTCCCTCAGGACGAGTCCCTAATGATCCATTACTTATTTGTCTAGTCAAAATCTATGCAATAAATAATCTATCTATCAGCTTCTATGGTTTTGACTAAGTGTTGCTATCTCTACAACAATGAGTTATGCAACCTAGTTTCAAAACTTATCTACTAGCCTAACAACTAAGCTACAAAAGTAAACCACACAACCAAGGTACACAATTAGAGGTGGTAATGGGCTCTAAATTTTACACTATAAAATTTAAGGATCGAAGCATATTAGGATCATGCCCTATTTCTATTTATTTTTGAACTAAAATTAATTAAGAGCTTAACGAATCATGAAAAAACATTTGGATCATGATCCATTACCACACCTATACATAATATAAAGACAAAGGCTTAAAGGTGATAGAGATACAAACTCTCATCGATGACTCTGGTATTTTTACTTAGGTATTGAGAAGCATGTTTGATTTCCTCTAGCACTTAGAACTTGTCTCAAGGATGCACACGTGAGGGACAAGCTCCTGGTCATGTAACTATATGGATAGCCCTCAACCTTCCACATGTGCTAGTGGGTATCTAGTGTAACCTCCCAGATGCTCTCTGCCATCTTCACTATCGAGTTTTTGGCTGAAACACCATTGGAATCATCCCCTCCAGTACACGGTGGTGGCCACACCATAAACACAAGGTATGATCTTGCAAGACTACAAGCCCTTTAGTAAACTAATACAATGGTGTGCACACAAACCAAGGTCTAAAATGTGTCCTAAGATTACGTCTAACAATAGGCCTAAACCTAAAGCAAAAGTATATGCAGCGGTCTAACTAACCTAAGCACTTCACAAAGCACCTACGTTGATCGCCAAGTGATCTTTGAGCACTTGGGGTGTCTAGAGTCACCAGGAATGAGTCTCAACTCACAAGCACACCTCAAATGGTCAATTAGGGTGGTATATATAGCCCACAAGTCCAAATCTAACCATTGTAGGTGACAAAATAAATCTACACCCTCACCAAAACTCTAGTGCTCACATTAGACATGTAGGTGCTTGCATGTCAGTTAGCCATTGGAACTAACTATTGGTAGTTGTTGAGTTATGGCATCTAATACTTTGATTAGTGTTACAACAGACATGTCCGGTGCATTATATCCCTTTCTAGTCACTTTCCAATGCTAACTAAGTACCCCGTTTGATGGGGTATCTGGTGCTACGCCGAATACATCCAATACCTTGTGGATCTCCCCAAACACACTATAGTCTTCTTTGAGTGCCATATCCAGTGTCCTATCTAGTGTGACATCTATTGGACACCTGCATGCTCGGTGTACTCTATTGCAATAGACCTTCTTTGGTACAGTACCACTCATATCTGATGGTTTATCTGGTGCTTCACTGAACACGTTCAATGCCTCACCGAACACGTATGATGCTATTGAGTAGTTTGTTCCTCCATTTCTTCGTCTATCTTCCTCTAAGCTTCTTTCATCTTGTGTCTTTGACTCTTCATGTACTTGAAGGTATTCAGTCATGTCTTACTTGAGGTGTTGATCATTTGGATCACCTCTTTGCCTTAGTCCTAGTCCACCATGAATCCTTTGAACTATAACAAAAGACACCAACAAATAATGTTAGTCCAAAAGGTTGTGTTGATCATCAAACCCCACAACTTTAACTATCAATGGACCTCAATCCATTTTACTTACACTAAGGTCTCATCAAGTTCCTCAGTTCTGAGTTATTTTCTAGTTAAGTGCACCAAACTTTATTATTCATTTTATTACAATTTGTTTGTGCTTACACATATTTCTGAGTTTTTCCTTAAAAATTATCTTGCCATAACCCTTATTATCTTAGCTTATGATGCAAGATTAGTGCTAATGACCATATATAACACCTAGGATTATAGATTATGCACACCCTTGATGGTGTCCACTAATCTAAATACAAAATTAGGCTAGTGGACACTACTCTTACTCTCTTAAAAATAATAAGAGCAAACGAAAGACTCACTAAATTAACACTGTAGCATGGGTCAAAAACCATAACTACACTTTTGAATAAGTCAAACATAGAGACTTTGTAACCAAAATACTGATATGATCAAACTAGTTCTAGATGATGAACATATATGAACATAAGCATACTAATCAAAGAACGATCAATGAACATGAGAAAATTCATGCTGGAATGAAGAACTAGTGTTAGTGGCGGAGCTAGGAAGTTCCTAGAGCCCGGGCGAGCCGTAAGCCTACACACAACTAACACACACATAAATTATTTATATTATATAAGCAAAGTTGATAATTGTGATAGTTTTCGTCCAAACTATGGTTCAATACAAATAGTACAAAATATTGAACGATTAAAATGCGGAATTAAAAAATATATTATTGGTTGATGGGTAATAGAAACAAGAGCAAAGCCTGGAGTCCTGGAGATAATCCATAGTTAAACCTCACCTCCAAAATTAACCTAAAAATATAAATATGGATTAGTTTATCTTATATTATAAAAATATAGACATGGAAGTGAAAGAGAATAAAATATACCACAAATGTTATGACTATTCAAGCCTACGGTTACGAGGCAACTGCATTTCTCTAGTCTTCAAGCCTTGAAATCGTCGAAGAATGATATCTTCATCAAGTGACTTATATAGCTCACGTTCAATGTAGCATACCATCAAGTTGTTAAACCAATCATCAGAAATTTTGTTATGCAATTTATATAATTTGTTTCGATCAAGAATACCAAATAAAAAAAACCCTTTAATGCATCTGCTCTAGTGTCAGTCACATGTACAAGAGCAAGAAATCGCTCTTTAACGTTCCCTTGAGAATTCACATATCTAAAATAGAAAAAAGTATTAATAAAGATGAAGTTTCAATAGTGTAATAATATGAAATAACATAATAAACTTGCTACTAACCTTAAAAAACTGCCATTTTCTCTTTAACCGATATACCACATGATTCATCAATAAGTATGGCAAAATGTCTATCACTAAGATCTCATAATCATGTCAGTTATTTCTTCTACACAAGTTTTTGCAAGATCCTTTTGAACATCAGAACATCAGGGGAAGTCATTTTACAATTTAATCCACCATGGTCAAAAGCGTTTCTCACTTCTTCATTGCTATCTTTGAGCCAGTCTATCAACTCTAAAAGGTTACCTCTGGTTAAAGAGGTAGAGGATTCATGATGTCCACAAAAAGCCATGCCTTGCCCTAAGAGATAACTTGAACATAGAAGAGTAGAACTCAAGCAGATTTGGTACAATTCTTCTGCTAGCTGTCTAGCACCAGCAACCACACTTGCCACACTTTATCTCTAATTTTTAAAATCATCGCATTTCTGAACACACTGATTGTGAGCACTACCTACACCACGAACATGTTGAGGCAGTGATTTATATGCATGTTTCCAGTCAGTCAATCCTTTTTTAGCAAACACATCATAGCTAAAGTGTTATGCCCTTCCAGGTTGCTTAAATAGGAAGCAATCAAAGCAAAATGCAGCTTCAGTAGATTCACTGTATTCTAGCCAATTATATTTCTTATACCAGTATAAGGAAAAGGCTCATAAATCACATCCAAATTGTGTAAAGGGAATATTCAAAGAAGGTTGTGTTGGGCCCTTCAATATATATGCCCTTCTAACTTGATCTTGAATTTCAATAGCATACTCATAAATTTTCTTTCTAAGAGCAGGATCACATATAATCTCATCTGGATTGAACTCAATATTACCCATGTTATTGTTTTGATGTGGATGAGGATCATCCCGAGTTCCTATAGCATTAGCAGGCACAGGTCCACTGCCATGGTTTCGTAGATGAACTAAGGATCGCCTCATTCTTGATTCATGAAATTCACAATAAAAATTCCCATCTCAAATCTTTGACACAAATAAGTTGACATTGCAAATGATCTATTTTTAATAAAGTTTATGCAAAAAAATCTACTATTATTTTTTACCTCAGTTTTACCCGACGACTTCGTCGACTTGCTGTGCTTGCATTTGCAGACTTTACAGCAGCCAGCAGCAACAGTGGTTTGTCGGCTCGGCCACAATCTCACGGTTCGCCAACGGCCACCTCCGAACAACCCACTGCCAATCTTGCCCAGCAGCCCAACATTTAGGTCTGATTTGGTGATTAGGGATCCCGAGGGGATCCATGGGGAGGAATTCCCTTGCAATTCAATTTTGAATAGTAAGAGAATTTTTTTCCCTGGGGATCACCAAGCACCAAATCAGCCCTTAGGTGGAATTGGGAGTGTCGCCGACTCACCGTCGAAACAACAAACAAGAGATGAATCGTTGTCAGGGGACAAAGAGCAGGCTGTAGCAAGGAGGCAAGGAGTTGTACGTCACGTGCATGTGTCCAATCCAACAAGCTAGGCTAATAGTCCATTCGTGGGCCATCTGTCATCGGGTTAGTGGGCTGTGATTTGGTTATTTGTTGGATCGTGGCTAGGCCTCCACTCTATGGCTGGCGGTTCTGCCTCTGTATTTTTGTATGTTTCACATTAAAATTGAATCCATACTCTACTACGCACATGCCTAAAGCCCAGGCGACTGCCCATGGTCACTGGGCGGTAAATCCACCCCTGACTACCATGAACAAATTCATTGCAAGTACATGCTCTTGTATGAACATAATCATGAATAATGAACTATCATAATCAAACTAGTATGAACATTGTCACACCCACTTTTAGAAGAGAAACCGAATGCGAACCATGTACGTGCCAGGATCAGAAACCCACGTACACAGCGATTACATACTTAGACATCATCACACAACGCTCGAAATAAATAGCGGAAAGGTACTTTAATTACATCAAGATGTCCAAGACATCCACAGAGTCTAATATATAACCATTGTCTTTAACATAAATATCAAAGTGCGGAGAAACGAAACGTAGATGATAAGCCTACACAGGCAACTGACTGGGGGTTTGCCACTAAGATAAACTAAAACTCGCCGTAATTCTGGAACTCCTCGAAGTACTCCATGTTGCCAGCATCACCTCCTGAGCACTGAGTACAATGGGGACAACTTGGGGTGAGGTGGTTTGTAAAGCAAGGGTGAGTACACATCAACGTACTCAGCAAATGTCCCGTTTGGCTGAGGTGGACTAGCTTTATGTGGGGTTAAGCTCAAGCAGTTGCTTTTAGTTGGTCAAGTATTTATTGTTATTAGTAGAGCCAAGTTTTAGTCATAAACCCAGTTATTACCCAAAAGTACTCCCTCAAAAGAGGAAAATACCAGAGATCAGTTTTATAACATCATTGTTAACCATCAACATAAAAGTATCCAAAGTTCTTCTAATCAAAGAGGATCCCTAGGCTACTCTTAACCGTGAGCTCAGCTGATATACCAGTTTCTAACACTCTGCACAGGTTGCACACTTTACCCATGAGTCGTGATCCCTTTCCAGCCTGGGTTGTACAGACCCGATCTTCACTACCGAGGTGAATGGCCAGGGATACACTACGTAGCCTTTACAAAGACTCCCCTAGTGCATAGCTGCTCGTTAGGTTTCGCCAGTTGTACAAACGCAGTACACCTCCCCAAGGTGGGTGACTAACAAAACCAAATCGAATGAACCTCTGCACCCCCCTTGGCAGAGCGAGCACTACGCCCCGGCCCCAATTGACGGCCCTCAGGCAAAGCCAACTACACCCCCAGGTTCATCTAATTATTCAGCTAAGGGCGTCCCATTCCACCCTCATGGTTGCACTGTTATCCCGGGTGGTCACTCCACGAACAGGTCCTTACGGAGAGGTACTCAGGAAAAAGGCCTGAGCCCCTAAAGTATCACAAGATCATCAGCATAATCAAGATAACAATATCGTATCATAAATGTTCACATCATGTTCATTGATTAAAGTAAAGCAAAAGCAAGATGCTAACCATGATTACCCAAAAGGTAAACAAGGATAACGTAAATACAAAGCTAGTCAATCCTTAGGTTTCATAAAGTAATGCGGGACAGTGAATTATAGAGTATGTAGGACATGATAGGTCAGATGACACTTTCCTTCACCAGGTTGTTGCTGAGAGAGGTCTCCAACAACACACTTGGGAACGTCGGGCTGCTCGTTGTCTAAATAAAGCGAGCATGCATTCAATACATTTGGAAAGTACAAATGAACAACACACCAAACATGTACAAACATATGAATACATCTTAAAAAGACACAATACTAAATAAGGAATAATGAGATCAAAGTATAACATGAACTATAACATAAACTAATTTTCGTTTAGAAATAGATTATTCTTTAAGTGTTGTCCATGATTACACAACCTAGTTCCATTTATTTTACTGTGACCTAAAAGTTAGACCAGAGATAAATTCATGTAATACACATTATTAATCTTCACAAGATTAAATACACTTTAATCTCTAGGGTTTTCCTTTTATTTATTTTATTAAATAAATAAATCTAGACCTATACTAGTTCATAATTAACCATAAAAATTAGAATGTGCAGACAGTAACTGAAACTAATTTATTTAAACAGAGAATAATCCTATGAATATTTTGCAATTTGAATCACTAATTTGGAGTTCATTTGAAAAAGATATGAAATAAACAAGTTTGAGAATTCAAAATATGAAATAGGTCTAATTCTATGAATATTTAAAAGTCCGGGGTTCAATCTGCAAGATTACAGGGGCCTACCCGCGAAAACCAGGGACGGCGGGTTGATTCTAAACAAACCGAGGGTCTCTTTAATAAAACTATCGCACGAAAGGGTATCAAGCGATTTAAACCGTTAGATCAGAAACCGACGACCGAGATTAGATCCGCGGCCAAGGGCGCGGGGGGGGGGGGGGGGGGCGAGCGCTGACAGGCGGGCCAGGGGGTGTCAGCGACTGAGGGGGAGGGCGCACTGACCGATCGGGCCCAATGCTAGGGGACACGGGCGCTGACAGGCGGGCCAGGGGCGCAGGGCGTGCGTGCGTGAAGCGGTATCCCGCGATCTGGGCCGTGCGATCAAGATCGGACGGGGGAGATCAAACCGGGGGAGGGTGAACGACTACGGGCGGCGCAACTCCTCCTCGCGACGGTGAAGTCGCCGGAGTTGGGGCAGGCGCGTGCTAGGGTGGTTCCGGGGTCACCGGGGTGGGTCAGAGAGGGGGAGAACGACACGACAAACTTAGTGGCGGGGTTGTGGCCACGAATCCGAGGTCAGAGAGGGGGGAATGGCGGGGAAAATGCCTCGGGCGGGCTAGAGGAACTCCGGTGAGGGATTCCGGCCGCGGGGAGAGGGCTTGAGGCGCGCTAAGGCCTGGGATAGCTTCAGCAGAGGGAGGGGGTACCATAGGGACCAACGCGGGGGCACTGGACCGGGCTAATTTGGCCGGTCATCGCGCGGGCACGGCGGACCGCCACGGCCGAACTCCGGCGAAGCCGAAATTGGCCGACGACAAAGCAAAATTGGGGAAACTGAGCACGGACATGGGTGTCTTACCTTAGGGCGGAGCTCGGGGTGGCTTGGCGCGGTCTCCGGCGAGCTAGATGGCCGAGGAGGCGAGCGCGGGTCTTCGGCGAGGTCTAGCGACGTGAGCAGAGCGCGAGCGAGGGCGGGACTACGTGAAATGAGGCGGTGGAGTGAGTGCGGGCACGAGCGGGGCTCAAAAAGGAGCTGGGGCGTGGGCACAGCGACGTGGCCGAGGATCCCGGCGACGTGCGCGAGTGCGCGCTCGTTGGTCCACGGCGGGCACGGGGAGGGCGGAGCTGACAGGGGAGGCCCACGACGCAGAGAGAGAACGGGCGCGCGAGGCAACAGCTCGGCGTCTGGCAGAGCGGGCCCGCGAGGCAGAGAGGGAAGAGGGGCGCACGAGCGAAGAAACTGGCGCCGACATCTCGACCCCACTGGGACAGTCTGCCGTTGACAGGTGGGGTCCGCTTGTCAGGGCGGCACGCGCGCGGGCGCGCGCGGCTGGGCCTGGTTGGCTGGTTTGGGCCAGAATGGCTTTTTCCTTTTTCCTGAATTTCCTAATTGCTTTTCCATTTCTTTTCTCTAGGGTTTTCAATCCAAATTCAATTCAAGTTTCAAATTCAAACTAATTCAAACATGTGCAACCATTCAAAGAATATTTAAGCTCAGCATGATGCAACATGTCATGACCCATAGTGTTTTGGCAAAAATAAATAATCAATCTCCCCTAACTTAAGCTAATTCTACTGAAAAGGGAAAAATGGAGAGAGAATCTAGAGAGAGATAGAACCTAGGGTGAGAGAGAGAAGAGTAACACATGAATTTGTGTGATCATTAGAAAGAAATTTTATACCCCCAAATTCAGGTATTACAAACATGATGAATGTTACATGACAAATATGAATATTCCATTGATATTGTAGAGTATTACAAGATCAACAAAGCTTCTACTAGAGAGAAGTACTTGCTAAGAACACCCTTGATTTACTTGAGTTTGCTAGAACTATCTCTCCACTAAGGACATGAGAAGTGTGGTAAAAAATATGGGGGTTGTAGCTCTATTATGTGGTGTCGAATACAGGGTGTATGCTAATCTTTTATAGGCTTGATGGACCCCCATAGGTGGAGCAATAAAGATCCACCAAGAGGAATCCTGAGAGATCAGCCATACCACCCTATCCCATATTTCAATCGATCCTTGGATCCAACCAATTGTTATTCAGAGGCGGTTGCCAGCTCCTAGAGGACTGGATTTATTTCCCTTGTGACTTCAAACATGCCTACAACCCTCTACTTTCGGGTAAGTAGGAGTGGATTTGGTATCTATCCTATTTATGTGCGCTTTGGCGATTTATCAAGTTGATTGGAGTTTATCTCTTTTGCCTTTTGTACACATATTTCATGTAGTTTATGCTAATGTGCACCTACAACCATATTTCTCCGAGTACATATTGTCGGCGTTTCGAGACAGGGGGGTCCCTAAGCCGACGAGTGAGTGTGCTGCGTGCCCCAGCCCAGATGGGTCGAGCGCGTGGGCGAGCGCGGAGGGGGGAGAGGCGAGGCGGCCGGAGCCGAGCGTGAGAGAGGTGGAAGTCCCGCGGCCTTCGTGTTCGTCCCGCGCCCAGGTCAGGTGCGCTTGCAATAGGGGGGTTACAAGCGTCCACGCGGGTGAGGGAAGCGAGCGGCCCCAAGAGAGCGCCTGTCCCGTCCTCGGTCCCGCGCGGCCAACCTTTTTTGAGAAGGCCCTGGTCCTTCCTTTTATAGTCGTAAGGAGAGGACCCAGGTGTACAATGGGGATGTAGCAGAGTGCTACGTGTCTAGCGGAGGGAGAGCTAGTGCCCTAGGTACATGCCGATGTGGCAGCCGGAGAGATCTGGGCATCCTGCTGGCGTGATGTCGTGGCTATCGGTGGTGCGGCGGAGCCTGATGGAGGGACAGCTGTTGGAGCGGTCGAGTCCCTGCTGACGTTGTCCTGCTGCCGTAAGAGAGCTGGGGGCCGCCGTCGTCATAGAGCTCGTGGAGCGCCATCATTGCCCCTCTGGCGGAGCTGGCCGGACGAGACGCCGGTCTTGTTCTCCGTGACCCGAGTCGATTCGGGGTAGGGTGATGATGACGTTTCCTGTTGACGTGGCGGTCTGTGCTCTAGGCAGGGCGACGTGGGGTTTCCTCCGAAGCCGAGGTTGAGTCTTGCCTTCAGTTGCCGTGGCCGAGCCCGAGCCAGGGGGTCGGGCGAGGCGGAAGTCGTCCGGCCAAGGCCAGGGCGGAGTCCGAGCCCTGGGGTCGGGCGAGGCGGAGTTTCGTCGTCTTCCGGGTCTTAGCCTGAGTCCGAGCCCTGGGGTCGGGCGGAGCGGAGTTCGCCGTCTTCCGGGTCTTAGCCCGAGTCCGAGCCCTGGGGTCGGGCGGAGCGGAGTTCGCCGTCTTCCGGGTCTTAGCCTGAGTCCGAGCCCTGGGGTCGGGCGGAGCGGAGTTCGCCGTCTTCCGGGTCTTAGCCCGAGTCCGAGCCCTGGGGTCGGGCGGAGCGGAGTTCGCCGTCTTCCGGGTCTTAGCCCGAGTCCGAGCCCTGGGGTCGGGCGGAGCGGAGTTCGCCGTCTTCCGGGTCTTAGCCCGAGTCCGAGCCCTGGGGTCGGGCGGAGCGGAGTTCGCCGTCTTCCGGGTCTTAGCCCGAGTCCGAGCCCTGGGGTCGGGCGGAGCGGAGTTCGCCGTGGCGCCTTTGGCAAGGCCTAATTGCCTGTCAGACTCACTCTGTCGAGTGGCACTGCAGTCGGAGTGGCGCAGGCGGCGCTGTCCCTCTGTCAGACTGGCCAGTGGAGCGGTGGAGTGACGGCGGTCACCTCGGCTCTGCCGGGGGTGCGTGTCAGGATAGAGGTGTCAGGCCACCTTTGCGTTAAATGCCCCTGCAATTTGGTCAGTCGGTGTGGTGATTTAGTCAAGGTTGCTTCTGAGCGAAGCCAAGGCCTTGGGCAAGCCGGTGATGTGTCCGCCATAAAAAGGGGGCCTCGGGCGAGACGGAAGTCTCTCGAGGTCGGCTGCCTTCGGCCGAAGCTAGGCTCGGGTGAAGCGTGATCGAGTCACTCGTGTGGACTGATCCCTGACTTAATCGTGCCCATCAGGCCTTTGCAGCTTTATGCTGATGGGGGTTACCAGCTGAGAATTAGGCGTCTTGAGGGTACCCCTAATTATGGTCCCCGACAGTAGCCCCCGAGCCTCGAAGGGAGTGTTAGCACTCGCTTGGAGGCTTTCGTCGCACTTTTTTGCAAGGGGACCAGCCTTTCTCGGTTGCATTTCGTTCCGGTGGGTGCGCGCGAGCGCACCCGCCGGGTGTAGCCCCCGAGGCCTCGGAGGAGTGGTTACACTCCTTCGAGGTCTTAATACTTCGCTTAACGCTTCGGCTGGTCTGGTCGTTCCCTCATGCGAACTGGCCGTAGCCCGGGTGCACGGTCGGGGCCCAAGCTCTCGGGCTGGTATGTTGACGCTGTCAACGATTTGGCCGGAGCCGGTTTTTGCGAGAGCAGCCCCCGAGCCTCTGCACAGGGCGAGAGGACGATCAGGGACAGACTCGGCTTTTTACATACGCCCCTTCGTCGCCTTTCCGCAAGGAGGAGGGGGGGAGTGCGCCATGTTACCCTCGATGGGCACCGAACATGGTGTCTCCGGTGAGCTGCAAGCGGGTAATCCGAGTGGACGTCCGTGCCCCGTTCGTTGGGGGTCGGCTAGGGGCCCAGAGGCACGCCTAAAAGTACCTGCGGGTGACTTGCTGGACCCGGTCCCCTGGCGACGGGGTCCGAGGGCTCGATGCCTCCCTCCGATGGGATTCCGTTACAAGATCGTTCCCACTGGTCTCGGATATGTCCTAGGGTACCTCGGGAGCGCAGCCCGAGCCTCGGTTATGTATCGAACGTACCCCTGGTCATCCCTCGCTCGGTGTCTGAGGCGACTGTGAACCCTTCGGGGGCCAGCCTTCGAACCCCTGATCAGTAATGGGCGCGGAGCCCGAGTAGCCTGAGGCGGCCATGGAGCCCTTCGGGGGGCTGGCCTTCGAACCCCTGACCAGTAGTGGGTGTCGGGCCCACGCGATCTGAGGCGGCTGTTGAACCCTCGGGGGGCCAGCCTTCGAACCCCTGATCAGTAATGGGGGGCGCGGAGCCCGGTTCCTTCGCGGAGAAGGATCCCTCTCGGGGTATCCCCCTTCCCCGGTCCCTGTTGCAAGAGATAGAGAAAGAGGAAAACGGAAAAGGATACGAAATCAGACGACGTGGCGTACCTTTTCTGACGCGGTTATTAAGGCGAAGGTGAAGCGTCGCGCGCTCCTCCCGCCAGAAGCGCCGCGTGTCCCGCCGCGGAGTTAATGCGACGGGGCGAGTGGTTGGCGGGGCGGCCGTTGCGCGCGGGTGATCCGTTCGAGGAACGGGTCACGGGTGCACCGTCTTCACGCCGTGAGAGGAGGCTCTCTTGCTGTCTCAGGATGGGACGTGAGCCTGGCTGACGACGTGACCGCTGCGCCCGCCCGCCTGCCACCGCTATTACTGCCGGCCCACTTTCGGTCGCTTTGACCGACGCGCCAGTCTGGCGCTGTTGGGTCGCCTCGAGTCGTGGCATAGGCTTCGCAACCGAAGAGGCGCGACGGTGGCACAAGTGGCGGTGCGGTTGCTTGCATGCAGCAACTGGCGTGCCAGTTGCTCGACGCGTGGGCCTGGGCCCCAGGCTGGCGTGTCAGAAGTTGGAGAAGCGCGTCCATCTGGCGCGGTTGCATGCCGCCTGCATGGCTGCTCGCCCCTTCTGCCCGTTGGTCTGGGCGGAAATGGGGGGTCGCCTGTAACCGCTGGACGGTCGTGCGCACCATGCGCGGCGGTTTGGCTTCTTCTGCCCTGAGCCGGCTTGCATGACATGCGGGACCCAGCCCCCGAGTCGCAGGGGAGGGCCTTGGAGCGTGTTGGAGCGGGCGGCAGCGAGCCGCCCATCGTTCTTCAGTTACTCCGCAGGCCTTCCCCCCCGGAGGGGGTTGTTCGTACCTGCAGAGGAGGGAACCGGAGTTCCGTTGGTAATGGCACTTTGAATGCCAGTGAGTTCGTTCATTGTGGCTGTCGAGGCCTGAACGTGTATGTAATTTTGGCACGGAGCCGTGTTTTTTCCTCATTTCCGAGCACTAAGTCTCGCCTGTTTTATTATCTAAACCGCTTTACCAAGCATGAGTTGCCCCGTGTCAAGGTGACGGGTGAGGTATCCGTATCCCGGAGGCGTAGGAATCCCTCGGCCCGTTCGTCCTTGTTACGTGAGGCTCCTCTAGCTTAGTTGAAGGGACCCCTCGGCCGCCCTTTGGTGGATCGAGGCCGGGGGTAGCGATATCAGTATGAACAGAGGCGGAGTTGGCTCGAGAATGGGGAACCTGGTTGGCCGGAGCCTAGCCGTGTCGCCCGTCAGCGGTGCCGGCGCCCAAGTCGGTCAGTCGAGGCCTCGGATCGGGCTAGCGCCCTTGGAAGCCGGTTGCCCGAGGCCCCAGGGGTAACCGGTTGAGCCGCCTGCTCGGGCCGGATTCCTGGAGGAGCCCCTGGACCTCGGCGCCGCCCGAGGCTGGGTCGGGCTTTGCTGTAGACATCGTCGATGCCGAGGGTGCTACGGCTCCCTTCGGCATGAAGACCCGAGCCTGCAGGATCAGATCATCTTGTAGCGTGCGCTTTCTGCGGCCGCCGAGGCCAGAAGAACACGCCCTCGCCGCGCTTGCGAAGCTGCGTCCTTTTTCCCTCTTGTTTCGAGCATCTGGACTCTGTCGGTAATAGGGGTGTTTGTGTGAGCGAGAGTTGCTTTTCGCGGAAGGGACGAGTGAGGTATCCGTATCCCAGAGGCGTGGGAATCCCTCGGCTCGGTCGGCCTTGCCGCTTACGCGTACTTTCACCCGTCCATGAGGCCCTGTCCCCGATTTAGTCGAGAAAGCTTGAAGGACTGCTTCGGCAGGAGAGCTTCCGAACGTGATGACTCGTTCGGTCTACGGAGTCGCTTTATCCGAGCGCAAGTTACTTATCGCAGAAGGGGACGAGTGAGGTATCCGTATCCCGGAGGCGTAGGAGTCCCTCGGCTCGGTCAGCCTTGGCTGCTTACGTGTACCTCGTCGTTTCCAGGATCCACTTTCCAAAGTAGTCAAGAAGCACGGAAGAAATCCTGCTAAAAAGAGGTCCTTTTTCGAGGAAACAATTCGACGCAGAGGGGGTCTCCCCCCTTTTAGCCCCCGAGGGAGGGTCGGGCTTTGCCGAGGCTAGGCCGACCCTTCCTTGACAACTAAACTTTGCGTAGGTGCGAGGTATGTGAACAACTTGAAAACATCTTAAGGGTAGAAGCGACGTAGCTGTTTGATGTTCCAAGCGTTGCCGTAGATCTCGCCTTGACTGTTGGCCAGCTTGTATGTTCCGGGCTTCAGAACTTTGGCGATGACGAACGGCCCTTCCCAGGGGGGCGTGAGCTTGTGCCTCCCTTGGGCGTCTTGTCGCAGCCGAAGCACCAGGTCGCCCACCTGGAGTTCTCGGGACCGGACCCCTCGGGCGTGGTAACGTCGCAGGGACTGTTGGTACCGCGCCGAGTGTAGTAAGGCCCTGTCCCGAGCTTCCTCCAACTGGTCCAGCGATTCCTCTCGGCTGGCTTGGTTGCTTTGCTCGGTGTAGGCCCTCGCCCTTGGGGAGCCGTATTCCAGGTCAGTGGGCAGGATAGCTTCAGCCCCGTAGACCAGGAAAAACGGCGTGAAGCCCGTGGCACGACTCGGCGTCGTCCTTAGGCTCCAGACCACCGAGGGGAGTTCCTTCATCCATCGCCTGCCGAACTGGTTGAGGTCGTTGTAGATCCGAGGCTTGAGCCCTTGTAGAATCATGCCGTTGGCACGCTCTACTTGCCCATTCGACATGGGATGAGCCACGGCGGCCCAGTCCACCCGGATATGGTGATCCTCGCAAAAATCCAAGAATTTTTTGCCGGTGAACTGGGTGCCATTGTCGGTGATGATGGAGTTCGGGACCCCGAAGCGATGGATGATGTTGGTGAAGAATGCCACCGCCTGCTCGGACCTGATGCTGTTCAGAGGTCGGACCTCGATCCACTTGGAGAATTTGTCGATGGCGACCAGCAGGTGCGTGTAGCCCCCGGGCGCCTTTTGCAAGGGACCGACGAGGTCCAGACCCCATACAGCGAAGGGCCAGGTGATGGGTATTGTCTGCAGAGCCTGAGCGGGCAGGTGTGTCCGCTTCGCATAGAATTGGCACCCTTCGCAGGTGCGGACAATTCTAGTGGCGTCAGCCACCGCCGTTGGCCAGTAGAAGCCTTGCCGGAAAGCATTTCCAACAAGGGCTCGGGGTGCTGCGTGGTGGCCGCAAGCCCCCGAGTGTACTTCTTGCAGCAGTTCCCGACCTTCGGCGATGGAGATGCATCGCTGGAGGATGCCCGAGGGGCTGCGATGGTAGAGCTCCTCTTCGTCGCCCAGCAAGACGAATGACTTGGCGCGTCGCGCTACCCGCCGAGCCTCGACTTGGTCGAGGGGTAGCTCTCCTCGATGGAGATATTGCAGGTACGGGGCCTGCCAATCCTGGTCTGGCGTGGCCCCGCTCTGCCCTTCCTCGACGTTCAATGCCCCGCCCTCGGGGGCCGAGAGTACCTCGGGCTGAACCGAGGGTACCTCGGGCTGAGCCGAGGGTACCTCGGGCTGAGCCGAGGATACCTCGGGCTCGGGCGCGTCGTCGAGCTTGACGGAGGGTTGATGCAGATCCCGGGAGAAGACGTCCGGGGGGACTGTCGTTCGCCCCGAGGCTATCTTCGCCAGCTCGTCTGCGGTTTCGTTGTAGCGCCGAGCGATATGGTTGAGCTCGAGCCCGAAGAACTTGTCTTCCAGGCGCCGAACCTCGTCGCAGTAGGCCTCCATCTTCGGGTCGCGGCAGTGGGAGTTCTTCATGACTTGGTCGATGTCGAGCTGCGAATCACCGCGGGCGTCGAGGCGTCTGACCCCTAGCTCGATGGCGATCCGCAATCCGTTGACCAGAGCTTCGTACTCGGCCACATTGTTGGACGCCGGGAAGTGGAGGCGCAGCACGTAGCGCAAGTGCTTTCCGAGGGGCGAGATGAAGAGCAGGCCCGCACCGGCCCCCGTCTTCATCAGCGACCCGTCGAAAAACATGGTCCAGAGCTCCGGTTGGATCGGAGTCGTTGGTAGTTGGGTGTCGACCCATTCAGCCACGAAATCCGCCAACACTTGGGACTTGATGGCCTTCCGAGGGGCGAACGAGATCGTTTCGCCCATGATCTCCACTGCCCACTTTGCGATCCTGCCCGAGGCCTCTCGGCACTGGATGATCTCCCCCAGGGGGAAGGATGACACCACAGTCACCGGATGGGACTCGAAGTAGTGTCGTAGCTTCCGCCTCGTCAGGATCACAGCATACAGCAGCTTTTGAACTTGTGGGTAGCGGATCTTAGTCACGGACAGCACTTCGCTGATGAAGTAAACCGGCCTCTGAACGGGCAATGTATGCCCTTCCTCCTGCCTTTCGACCACAATCGCGGCGCTAACCACCTGAGTGGTCGCGGCGACGTAGACCAAGAGGGTTTCTCCGTCCGCCGGCGGCACCAAGACTGACGCCTTTGTAAGGAGCGCCTTTAGGTTGCCGAGGGCTTCCTCGGCCTCAGGGGTCCAAACGAAACACTCGGCTTTCCTTAAAAGGCGGTACAGGGGCAGACCTCTTTCGCCGAGGCGTGAGATGAAGCGGCTCAGGGCCGCGAGGCATCCCATGACCCTCTGTACCCCTTTTAAGTCCTTGATGGGCCCCATGCTGGTGATGGCCGCGATCTTCTCCGGGTTGGCCTCGATGCCTCGCTCAGAGACGATGAACCCTAGGAGCATGCCTCGGGGCACCCCGAAGACACACTTCTCAGGATTAAGCTTGACTCCTTTCGCCTTGAGACACCGGAATGTCACTTCAAGGTCGGAGAGGAGGTTGGGAGCCTTCCGTGTCTTGACTACGATGTCATCGACGTAGGCCTCGACTGTGCGACCGATGTGTTCGCCGAACACATGGTTCATGCACCGCTGGTACGTCGCGCCTGCGTTCCTCAGGCCGAACGGCATGGTGACGTAGCAGTACATGCCGAACGGCGTGATGAAAGAAGTCGCGAGCTGGTCGGACTCTTTCATCCGGATCTGGTGATACCCCGAGTAGGCATCGAGGAAGGACAGGGTTTCGCACCCAGCAGTGGAATCCACGATTTGGTCGATGCGAGGCAGAGGGTAGGGAACCTTCGGACATGCTTTGTTGAGACCAGTGTAGTCTACACACATCCGCCATTTCCCCCCTTTCTTCCTCACAAGCACAGGGTTGGCAAGCCATTCGGGATGGAATACCTCTTTGATGAACCCTGCCGCCATTAGCTTGTGGATCTCTTCGCCAATCGCTCTGCGCTTCTCCTCGTCGAATCGGCGCAGAGGCTGTCTGACGGGTCGGGCTCCGGCCCGAATATCCAGCGAGTGCTCGGCGACATCCCTCGGTATGCCGGGCATGTCCGAGGGACTCCACGCAAAGACGTCGGCGTTTGCGCGGAGAAAGTCGACGAGCACTGCTTCCTATTTGGGGTCGAGCCCGGAACCGATCCGGATCTGCTTGGTGGTGTCGCCGCTGGGGTCGAGGGGGACGGCCTTGACCGTCTCCGCTGGCTCGAAGTTGCCGGCATGGCGCTTCACGTCTGGGACCTCCTTGGAGAGGTTCTCCAGGTCGGCGATGAGGGCCTCGGACTCGGCGAGGGCCTCGGCGTACTCCACGCACTCCACGTCGCATTCGAACGTGTGTTTGTACGTGGGGCCGACGGTGATGACCCCGTTGGGGCCCGGCATCTTGAGCTTCAGGTAGGTGTAGTTGGGGACGGCCATGAACTTCGCGTAGCATGGCCTCCCTAACACGGCGTGGTAGGTTCCTCGGAACCCGACCACTTCGAACGTCAGGGTCTCCCTTCGGAAGTTGGAGGGTGTCCCGAAGCAGACTGGGAGGTCGAGTCGCCCGAGGGGCTGGACGCGCTTCCCAGGGATGATCCCGTGGAAGGGCGCAGCGCCTGCTCGGACGGTGGACGGATCGACGCGCAGGAGCTTGAGGGTCTCGGCGTAGATGATGTTGAGGCAGCTGCCCCCGTCCATCAGGACCTTGGTGAGCCTGACATCGCCGACAACGGGGTCGACGACGAGCGGGTATTTCCCCGGACTCGGCACATGGTCGGGGTGGTCGGCTCGGTCGAAAGTGATGGGCTTGTCGGACCAGTCTAGGTAGACTGGCGCCGCCACCTTCACCGAGCAGACCTCCCGGCGCTCTTGCTTGCGGTGCCGAGCCGAGGTGTTCGCCGCATGCCCTCCATAGATCATGAAGCAGTCGCGGACCTCGGGGAACCCCCCTGCTGGGTGTTCTTCGTTCTTGTCGTCGTCGTGGGCCCTGCCACCCTCGGCGGGTGGCCCGGCCCTGTGGAAATGACGCCGAAGCATAACACACTCCTCGAGGGTGTGCTTGACGGGCCCCTGATGGTAGGGGCACGGCTCCTTGAGCATCTTGTCGAAGAGGTTTGCACCTCCGGGGGGCTTCCGAGGGTTCTTATACTCGGCGGCGGCGACAAGGTCCGCGTCTGCGGCGTCGCGTTTCGATTGCGACTTCTTCTTGCCTTTCTTGGCGCCGCGCGGAGCAGACGTCTCGGGAGCTTCTTCCGACGGGCGGCCCTGGGGCTGCTTGTCCTTTCGGAAGATAGCCTCGACCGCCTCCTGGCCGGAGGCGAACTTGGTGGCGATGTCCATCAGCTCGCTCGCCCTGGTGGGGGTTTTGCGACCCAGCTTGCTCACCAGGTCGCGGCAAGTGGTGCCGGCGAGGAACGCGCCGATGACATCCGAGTCGGTGATGTTGGGCAGCTCGGTGCGCTGCTTCGAGAATCGCCGGATGTAGTCCCGGAGCGACTCCCCCGGCTGTTGCCGGCAGCTTCGAAGGTCCCAGGAATTCCCGGGGCGCACGTATGTGCCCTGGAAATTGCCAGCGAAGGCTTGGACCAAGTCGTCCCAGTTGGAAATCTGCCCCGGAGGCAGGTGCTCCAACCAGGCACGAGCAGTGTCGGAGAGGAACAGGGGGAGGTTGCGGATGATGAGGTTGTCGTCGTCCGTTCCACCCAGTTGGCAGGCAAGGCGGTAGTCCGCGAGCCACAGCTCCGGTCTCGTTTCCCCCGAGTACTTTACGATAGTAGTCGGGGGTCGGAACCGGGTCGGGAATGGCGCCCGTCGGATGGCCCGACTGAAAGCCTGCGGACCGGGTGGTTCGGGCGAAGGACTCCGATCCTCCCCGCTGTCGTAACGTCCCCCACGCCTGGGGTGATAGCCTCGGCGCACCCTTTCGTCGAGGTGAGCCCGACGGTCGCGTCGATGGTGCTCGTTGCCGAGGTGGCCCGGGGCCGCAGGCGCGGTGTTGCGCGTGCGCCCGGTGTAGACCGAGGCTTCCCGCATGAATCGGGAAGTCGCGGCATGAGGTTCCGAGGGATATCCTTGCCTTCGGGATGCAGTGCTCTCGGCCCGCCGGGCCGCGGCGCCTTCCAGGAGATTCTTGAGTTCTCCCTGGATCCGCCGACCCTCGGTGGTTGACGGCTCCGGCATCGCGCGGATGAGCATTGCTGCGGTTGCCAGGTTCTGACCGACCCCGCTGGATGCGGGCGGCGGCCTGATCCTGACGTCGTTGGCGACGCGGTGCTGGAGACCTTGGGGCAGATGACGTATTTCTCCGGCCAGGGGTTGGCCCACCCATGCCTGTCCGACGTCCCGACGGATCGGCTCAAGCGCTCCCGTTCCCTCGTTGAGCCTGGCCTGCACCTCGCGGACTCGCTCGAGTTGTGGGTCGTAACCCCCCGCCGGAGCGGGGACCACAGCTAGCTCCCGTGGGATGTCGGCGCGAGGCACCGGCCTAGGGAGATCACCATCCTCCGGCATGCCAAGATGGTTGCCTTCGGTGGGATTCCCTAGCTCGATGTGGAAACATTCGCGGCTTGGGCCGCAGCTCTCGTCGCCAAGGCTGCGGCTTCCATCGGAACAGTCGGACAGACAATAGTCACATGCGGCCATGAAGTCCCGCACGGCACTAGGGTTGCCAAGTCCGGAGAAATCCCAACCGATGCTGGGGTCGTCATCTTCCTCGGACCCAGAGGGCCCGTAGGTCGAGACGTCCGTCAGTCGGTCCCAAGGCGATCGCATACAGAACCTCAGTGGGGTTGCACTCGCCTCAATGAGGGCGCCCGCCAAAACGAGGTCGTTTGGCGGGTTGAGGCCGAGTCGAAATGACGCAAGATGGGAGTTAGTCGTTACCTTTTGGTCGACGAGGAGCGACGTAGTCACATCGGGGTCTGGTTGCGCCGTCATGTCTGGTTCGAGGGCGACGTCCTGCAGGCTTTCCGCGAGCGCGCCGGCGTCGTCTTCTTGCTCGGGGTCGTCGTGCCGCGGGGGGACGGCGCTTGCCTCCGTCTTGAACGCGAGGTCGATGTCCGGCGTGCCTTCCGTCGGGGCGTCGGGGGCGTCGATTCGCTCGACGGCCGGCGAAGCGCGGCCTCCCGTCTGGCCTTGACGGCCCCGCCTCCTCCTCCGTTGGCGGGGGAGAGAACGGAGCGAGCCCGAATGTTGCTTTTCCACCACGCGGGGTAGACGTCGTCGATTCCGCCGCCGGCGGGCGGGTTGTCGGCCGCCATTGTCGTGGTCGCACGGCGGTGGAAGAAGTATCATGTCGTAGCTGCCATCGAAGGACATGAACTCGAGAGCCCCGAAACGAAGCACCGTCCCGGGCCGGAGAGGTTGCTGGAGACTGCCCATCTGGAGCTTGACGGGGAGCTATTCGTCAGCACGCAGCAGGTCCCTACCTGGCGCGCCAACTGTCGGCGTTTCGAGACAGGGGGGGTCCCTAAGCCGACGAGTGAGTGTGCTGCGTGCCCCAGCCCAGATGGGTCGAGCGCGTGGGCGAGCGCGGAGGGGGGAGAGGCGAGGCGGCCGGAGCCGAGCGTGAGAGAGGTGGAAGTCCCGCGGCCTTCGTGTTCGTCCCGCGCCCAGGTCAGGTGCGCTTGCAATAGGGGGGTTACAAGCGTCCACGCGGGTGAGGGAAGCGAGCGGCCCCAAGAGAGCGCCTGTCCCGTCCTCGGTCCCGCGCGGCCAACCTTTTTTGAGAAGGCCCTGGTCCTTCCTTTTATAGTCGTAAGGAGAGGACCCAGGTGTACAATGGGGATGTAGCAGAGTGCTACGTGTCTAGCGGAGGGAGAGCTAGTGCCCTAGGTACATGCCGATGTGGCAGCCGGAGAGATCTGGGCATCCTGCTGGCGTGATGTCGTGGCTATCGGTGGTGCGGCGGAGCCTGATGGAGGGACAGCTGTTGGAGCGGTCGAGTCCCTGCTGACGTTGTCCTGCTGCCGTAAGAGAGCTGGGGGCCGCCGTCGTCATAGAGCTCGTGGAGCGCCATCATTGCCCCTCTGGCGGAGCTGGCCGGACGAGACGCCGGTCTTGTTCTCCGTGACCCGAGTCGATTCGGGGTAGGGTGATGATGACGTTTCCTGTTGACGTGGCGGTCTGTGCTCTAGGCAGGGCGACGTGGGGTTTCCTCCGAAGCCGAGGTTGAGTCTTGCCTTCAGTTGCCGTGGCCGAGCCCGAGCCAGGGGGTCGGGCGAGGCGGAAGTCGTCCGGCCGAGGCCAGGGCGGAGTCCGAGCCCTGGGGTCGGGCGAGGCGGAGTTTCGTCGTCTTCCGGGTCTTAGCCTGAGTCCGAGCCCTGGGGTCGGGCGGAGCGGAGTTCGCCGTCTTCCGGGTCTTAGCCCGAGTCCGAGCCCTGGGGTCGGGCGGAGCGGAGTTCGCCGTCTTCCGGGTCTTAGCCTGAGTCCGAGCCCTGGGGTCGGGCGGAGCGGAGTTCGCCGTCTTCCGGGTCTTAGCCCGAGTCCGAGCCCTGGGGTCGGGCGGAGCGGAGTTCACCGTCTTCCGGGTCTTAGCCCGAGTCCGAGCCCTGGGGTCGGGCGGAGCGGAGTTCGCCGTCTTCCGGGTCTTAGCCCGAGTCCGAGCCCTGGGGTCGGGCGGAGCGGAGTTCGCCGTCTTCCGGGTCTTAGCCCGAGTCCGAGCCCTGGGGTCGGGCGGAGCGGAGTTCGCCGTGGCGCCTTTGGCAAGGCCTAATTGCCTGTCAGACTCACTCTGTCGAGTGGCACTGCAGTCGGAGTGGCGCAGGCGGCGCTGTCCCTCTGTTAGACTGGCCAGTGGAGCGGTGGAGTGACGGCGGTCACCTCGGCTCTGCCGGGGGCGCGTGTCAGGATAGAGGTGTCAGGCCACCTTTGCGTTAAATGCCCCTGCAATTTGGTCAGTCGGTGTGGTGATTTAGTCAAGGTTGCTTCTGAGCGAAGCCAAGGCCTTGGGCAAGCCGGTGATGTGTCCGCCATAAAAAGGGGGCCTCGGGCGAGACGGAAGTCTCTCGAGGTCGGCTGCCTTCGGCCGAAGCTAGGCTCGGGTGAAGCGTGATCGAGTCACTCGTGTGGACTGATCCCTGACTTAATCGTGCCCATCAGGCCTTTGCAGCTTTATGCTGATGGGGGTTACCAGCTGAGAATTAGGCGTCTTGAGGGTACCCCTAATTATGGTCCCCGACACATATGGAAACATGTTATTTGAATCATACACATGTTATTAATACTAGTTCTCCATTATATCTAAGGTAGCTGATGCTCAAACATGGCATTTAGTGATCGTTAATAGACTTGTGAGTGGTTTTGCCAAAATCATGTATCCATGTGTAAGTGCAATCAAGCCCTAATTGTGGGTTTTGTTGATAATGATCATACAATTAGATGACTAATCTATTTACCAAGCATTGTGATAGGAAAAGCACCAAAAAGGGAGAAAACTCATGACAAAGGAGGGACACCAAAAGCTTATAAAATATGTTGTGTTTTATTTATTTCATAAGTGTAAAGTTGCCATACTATTAAAATTCAGTGGGTTTGTCTATCATTCTTGGTTCTCCAATGCTCAAACACCACAAAATACCTCTACCAATGCCTAGAGAGCCACTGCCAAAGTTTCATAAAATTTTGACCTTTCTAACTTGCTCGACACTACCACACATATGAACGGCACTGCCGGACCTCTCCCCGACACTTTCAGACTTTAAAGATTCGTTGGAAATGGAGAAGCTTCAAATTGTTTATTCCTTGTGTCTCCGACAGTCATCTGTTGCGTCAACTAACACATGGATATGGCAGAAAGGCTACTTATACCTCTTTGCCTTTTTTGAAAGCCTCTCTCTCCCACTTGCTCCATCTTTGCTCAAATTTTTGGTTGTTCTCCCACTCAAACTGATACGAACACCTAGAATAGCAACAACCCTAAGTCTTCTACAGTTACGTTTGAGCATTGGAGTTTCTCAAGGCCGGCATTCACCTATTAATTCTTGGAGCTTGCTCCTAACCATCGTGTAACATCCTCCACGAGTTGCAAGGTTTTTTGCAGCCTTGGATTGCTGTAAGTCACCCTCATTCATAGTGAAAAACCTTTTCATACTAAGAGCGAGAGCTCTTGTCTTGAGATCGAGGAAGGGTGTGTGACCCTTTGCCTTTGTAGCTCTCCTCAAATTGAATGAAAACAACAAGAGGAGCATGGAGTTGACAAAGTTGTACACCTCACCACAATGGGAACAACTAGCCCTACATTAGGATTTTGAATGAAAATATAGTATACAGTAGTGTAAGATCCAAGTTTGACAATACTTTAATTTATATTCTATTGATAATGTAGGGAAATCCCATTATGAGATATGACACTTAACTAACTATTTACTATACCTCTCTAGAAGACTTGGATATAGACTAAAATATGTTTTACATAGAAGCTGAATTGACCAAAGTAGTTGATGATAGTGCAATTTAGGAAAGACAAGCCACATAAAATAATAATCAAGTGTCGCACCTTACTAGAATTAATGATAATGGGCACATAATAACAATCTCACAAGGATGGAAGAAAAGGTTGGAGATGTATGTAACTATCTTCATTAAAATTCATATTGTTGCACTTATCATATGTAGTCGTTGAACCTTTACATATGTCCACATTTCTAATATCCACATGCGTGTCATGTTGACATATTTATTTTAAATTATGTGTGTACATAAATTCAAATAAAATTCCATATCATTCTTAGTAGAGTCAAAGATTTGGATCAATGCGTAGAATGAAGAGAACCCTTAGGAATGGATGTAATTGATAGGGTGCTAATAAAATACTTTAATTCAAGGAAGTGGTCTGATCATAGGTAAAAATGTTTAGTGGCATATTGATTTCACATTTGATTCATATGCTCAAGCAATTTATAGTTCAACATACTTGAAAGGCAAATGTGCCCTGGGGCCATTTCTAGTATATTTTGGTGATTAAGTGTCCAACACACATTAAGTGGGTTATTATATGCCAAATGATGAATGAAGTGCAAATCAACAAGAAGGTATGTTTCTAGACTTAGTACATTTGTTTTGGGTACTAATGAAGTTACCTAAGTGCTAGAAACAGGAAAAGAAAAAGATTGGAAGAGAGTGCCTGTGTGCAGCCAAGACTCAGCACAGTCTGGCACACTGGACTGTCCGGTGGTGCACTGAATAGTGTCCGGTGCGCCAGGCTGGTCTCCGGCGAACTGGCCACTCTCGGGAAAACTTCGGCGATGTACGACTATAATTCACCGGACTGTCCGGTGGTGCACCAGACTGTCCGGTGAGCCAACAGTCGCCAGTGCAACGATCGGCCGCGCAATCCGCGGGCAACGCGTGGTCCACGCCAACGGTCGGCTGGGGGCACCGGACTGTCCGGTGTGCACCGAACAGTGTCCGGTGCGCCAACCAGCCCGAAGTTGCAACGGTCGGCTGCGCTAGGAATGGAAGGAAATCACGCACCGGACATGAACAATGGTTGTCCGGTGGCACACCGGATTGTCCGGTGCGCCACCCGACAGAAGGCACGATTAGCCTTCCAAGAATGCCTCCAACGGCTCCTAGCTGCCTTGGGGCTATAAAAGGGTCCCCTAGGCGTATGGAGGAGGCATCCAAGCATTCTTTGATCATTCCTAAGCATCTAGACTCCACTTCCACGCATTTGATTCTCTGTGCTAGCAACTTGAGCTCCTCTTGAGTTGAGAACTCCGTGTGTTGAACTTAGAGCTCAAGTTGTGACTTGTGTGTGTGGTTGTGTTGTGGATTTGAGTCTTGTGTGCGTTGCTCTCCCCTCCCTTACTTCCGTGCTTCTTTGTGATCATCAATTGTAAGGGCGAGAGCTCCAAGTTGTGGAGATATTTCGCAAACGGGAGAAAAAGATAAGAAAGAAGAACACCGTGGTATTCAAGTTGATCATTGGATCACTTGAAAGGGGTTGAGTGCAACCCTCGTCCATTGGGACGCCACAACGTGGAAGTAGGCAAGTGTTATACTTGGCCGAACCACGGGATAAACTCGCGTGTCTTTTGTGATTGTTTTTCTGTGATACTTGTGTTCACAAGAGCTCTCTACTTAGCCATACTAACACTTAACCAAGTTTTATGGCTATTAGTTGTTGAATTTTATAGGATCACCTATTCACCCCCCTCTAGGTGCTCTCAATTGGTATCGGAGCCGTTCTCTTCACGAAAGGGACTAATCGCCCGAAGAGATGGATCCTAAGGGAAATGGGATGGTGGTCAACGACAAGGAGAAGGAGTCCATCTTCAACGAGCCGAGGGACGACAAGCCCACTGACTCTGGCTCAAGTCATAAGAAGAAGGACGGGAAGAAGAAGAGGTGCATCAAGAAGATCGTCTACTACGACAGTGACAAGTCTTCTTCCCCAAGAGACGACGACTACGACGAGGAAAAGAAACCGGTTAACTCAAATTTTTCATTTGATTATTCTCGTATTCCTTATAATTCCAATGCCCATTTGCTTTCTATTCCTCTTGGTAAACCTCCACACTTTGATGGAGAGGACTACACTTTTTGGAGTCACAAAATGCGTAGTCACCTTTTCTCTCTCCATCCTAGTATTTGGGAGGTAGTTGAGAATGGAATGCAATTTGATAGTATGGATAACCCTGTATTCATTAACGAACAAATTCATAAGAATGCACAATCTACCACTGTTTTGTTAACATCATTGTGCAGGGATGAATACAACAAGGTGAGCGGCTTGGACAACGCCAAGCAAATATGGGACACCCTCGAGATTTCACATGAGGGGAACGACGCCACCATGATCACCAAAATGGAGTTGGTGGAAGGCGAGCTAGGAAGGTTTGCCATGATCAGGGGAGAGGAGCCAACGCAAACGTACAACAGGCTCAAGACCCTAGTTAACAAGATCAGGAGCTATGGAAGCATGAGATGGACGGACCACGACATCGTTCGACTTATGCTCAGGTCTTTTACTATTATTGACCCTCATCTTATGAACCTCATCCGTGAAAATCCTAGGTACACAAAGATGACGCCCGAGGAGATACTCAAAAAATTTGTGAGCGGGCGCATGGTGGTCAAGGAGGCAAGATATGTTGATGATGCATTAAACGGCCCCATGCCCGTCTACGAGCCTCAACCCGTTGCACTCAAAGCAACAAGCAGCAGCAGAGAGGCGCTACCTAGCAAGGTGGCACAAATAGAGGCGGCCGAGCTAAACGAAGATGAGATGGCTCTCATCATCAAGCGATTCAAGGCCGCACTAAGAGGACACAAGGAGTATCCTAACAAGAGCAAAGCAAAGGGAAAGCGCTCATGTTTTAAATGCGGTAAGACTGGTCATTTCATAGCACAATGTCCCGATAATGAAAATGACCATGGAGAAGAAAGACACGGGAAGAGGGAAAAGAAGAAGGCCTACAAGAAGGCGAAGGGCGAGGCACACCTTGGCAAAGAATGGGATTCGGACTGCTCTACTTCATACTCCAACGACGAAGGACTTGCTGCCTCAGCCTTCAACAAATCGACACTCTTCCCCAATGAGCGCCATACTTGCCTCATGGCAAAGAAGAAAAAGGTAAGCGCTCGAGAGACCTCTAAGTATACTACTTCAAGTGATGATGACTCTAGTGATGATGAAGTAGATTACACAAGCTTATTTAAAGGTTTAGATAGAACTAAAGTAGTTAAAATCAACGAGTTGATTGATACTTTAAATGAAAAGAATAGACTCTTAGAAAAGCAAGAGGATATTTTGTATGAAGAGCATGATAAGTTTTTTAGTGTACAAAAGTCTCTTGCTCTAGAAACTAAAAGGAATGAAATTCTATCTTCTGAGATATCTGCTTGCCATGAGTCTATTTCTAGCTTGAAGACTTTGAATGATGATTTAAATGCTAAATTAGAAGTAGCCAACAAATCTAGTTCATGTGTAGAACATGTTGTAATTTGTAATAAATGTAAGGACTTTGATGTTAATGCCTGTAATGAACATCTTATTGCTATTACAAAATTGAATGATGAAGTTGCAAGTCTTAATGCTCAACTTAAGACTTGCAAAAGTGACTTTGATAAGTTAAAATTTGCTAGGGATGCCTACACGGTTGGTAGACACCCCTCAATTAAGCATGGACTTGGCTTTCGAAAGGAAGCCAAGAACTTAACAAGTCAAAGGGCTCCTGTTGGGGGTATGCTTCGTAGCCGAAGATCCTAAAAAGAACACCTTCGAAAGGTCTTCTCAGAAGCAAGCGCCGAAGCTATTATCTATAAAGCTTCGGCACAAAGACAAATCTCAAGATGAAGGATTGAACCGACTTAAAGATGAATTGACTTAAAGACCCATGATGTTTTGTGTCATTATTGTAGTCGATTGTAAAGGACATAAATGTAATTTTGCGCAGGTTGCATCCTGTGCCTATAAATAGGTGAACAGTATCCCGGCACTGTTCACGCGATCCTGTAATCACTAACATGTCACGCTTGAATTATTGCTTTCCGCCAAGGCAAAGGTATAAATGTGCTTAAATATTATGTTTTGATACTTGTATATTCATATAATAAAATATGTGAATAATGTTATTTATTTTTAGTGTATCTTTCTATAATGTTTCATTTTTATATTTTATTTCATATTGTTTTACAAGTTTAACCACGAAGGTGTGACCTTCGTGGTATTTTGCTCATGGCCTTCATCTGAAGCTCATTAAATCCTTGGGGAGATAATGTTTCAACGGATGAAGGGCATTAATATTTAACATTTTATGTTGCCTTGTTCTTAATTCATAGCATTTGAGAACAAGTCCCCAACATTGGCGCCCACCTCGGGTGAACTCACTTCCACTTTCTGAGCTGATGGCTTCGTTCAAAGTTGGAGTTGCTTCGGCTCGAAGCTTGTACTCCCAATAACAGGCGGTTCATGCTCAGAGCCGGCTAACAAGAAGCAGAAGAAGGAGGCACAACGAAGGGTACAACATGTAGGGGTGTAAGGACCCTTCATCAAGTCAAGATGGTCTCACATCCCGATTACCTTCTCCCAAGAAGATCTTCAGCTCAAGGATTACCCTCACAATGATGCTATGGTTATCTCTTGTGTTATCAAAGGATTTCTGGTCCACAATTTTGGTTGACACAGGCAGTGCAGCAGATATTATATTTGCTAAGGCCTTCAGACAGATGCAAGAGCCCGAAGATAAGATCCATGACGCCACACATCCCCTATGTGGCTTCGTAGGAAGGCAGATTATAGCACTTGGCAAGATCACGATGCCAGTAACCTTCGGATTTATCAACAACACAAAGATTGAACAAGTTGTGTTTGATATTGTTGGCATGGAGTACCCTTACAATGCAATCATTGGTCGTGGTACTCTCAATGCTTTCAAAGCAATTCTTCATCCAACATATCTTTGCATGAAGATACCTTCGGATCAAGGGCCTATTGCTATTCATGGAAGTCAGGAAGCTGCCAGAAAGGCCGAAGGAAACTGGACAGATTCAAAAGCAATCCATAACATAGATGGAGCTGAAGCTTGTGAGCAATACAAGTACAGAAGGGAGAAAGCTGCTTCGGCCGATCAGCCGAAGCCCATGCTCTTATGTGACGTAACATAGCAGAGCAGAAGGTGCTATTGGGATCTCAATTGTCTGAGGAACAGGAGAAAACCTTGATAAGGTTTCTATTCAACAACAAAGATGTCTTTGCATGGTCAGCTAATGATCTCTGCGGAATCAACATGGATGTTATTGAACACTCGCTCAATGTTGATCCATCCTTCAGACCCAGAAAGCAGAGACTTCGAAAGATGTCTGATGACAAGGCCGAAGGTGCTCAGAATGAAGTAAAAAGACTCCTCAGCGCCGGAGTCATCAGAGAAATGAAATACCCAGAATGGCTAGCCAACACTATTATGGTAAAGAAAGCCAATGGTAAATGCAGAATGTGCATTGATTTTACTGATCTCAACAAGGCTTGTCCGAAGGATGAGTTTCCATTACCAAGGATAGATTCCCTAGTTGACGCAGCAGCTCCGTCAGAGCTTATGAGTCTGCTAGATTGTTATTCAGGCTATCATCAAATTTGGATGAAGAAAGAGAATGAGCCAAAAACCAGCTTCATAACCCCTAGTGGAACATATTGTTATCTTCGGATGCCTGAGGGGCTCAAGAATGCTGGAGGAAGCTTCAGCAGAATGACAACGAAGGTTCTTCATTCTCAGATAGGCAGAAATGTGCTAACTTATGTTGATGATATCATAGTAAAAAGCACGAAGCAAGAAAATCACATTGCTGATCTGCAGGAGACCTTCGCTAATTTTAGACAAGCCGGTCTGAAGCTGAATCCAGAAAAGTGTGTCTTCGGAGTGAAGAAGGGGAAATTCCTTGGTTGCCTAGTTTCAACAAAAGGGATTGAGGCTAATCCAAATAAAATCGAAGCTATTCTTCGGATGGAACCACCAAGCACAAAAAAGGGGGCTCAACGACTAACGGGAAGACTCGCATCTCTGAATCGATTCATATCTAGATCAGCAGAGAGAAATTTACCATTTTTTGAAGTGCTGAAGTCAGCCGAAGTTTTTCAATGGGGATCAGTTCAGCAGAACGCCTTCGACGAGCTGAAGCAGTATTTGATAGATCTAACGACATTAACTCCACCAGCGCCAGGGGCTCCTCTGTTGTTATATGTGGCAGCTTCTCACTCAGCGGTAAGTGCGGCACTTGTCCAAGAGAAGCTTGAAGGGCAAACCAAAAAGCAAGCCCCAATATACTTCGTCTCCGAAGTCCTTAGTTTATCAAAGAAAAACTATACAGAATTGGAGAAGGTGCTGTATGCTGTTTTGATGGCTTCCAGGAAGCTTCAACATTATTTTCAAGCATACCATATAATTGTTCCTTCTTCACAGCCTTTGAAGGATATTATGAGAAATAGAGAAGCTACTGGAAGGATTGGAAAGTGGGCTGCGGAACTCAATGAGTTCTGCATTGATTATGTGCATAGATCTTTGATTCAGTCCTAGGCGTTAGCAGACTTCATTGCTGACTGGACGCCAGGGGCTCAGGAAGAAGAAGCAAGTAAAGATGCCAAAGCTTGGACAGTATTCTGCGATGGTTCTTGGGGAACCTTCGGTGCAGGTGCAGCTGCCGTCTTAATTGCACCTTCCAAAGTCAGAACATGCTACGCAATGAAACTTGATTTTAGTTGTACAAATAATATTGCTGAATACGAAGCTTTGCTTTTGGGTCTTTGGAAGTTGAAAGCAATGGGGATAAGAAGGGCCGTCCTCAAAACTGATTCCCAAGTTATTTCTGGCCATGTTGACAAAAGTTGCAAAGCAAGAGATCCGAAGCTTGAAAAATATTTAGATACAGTTCGAAGACTTGAAGCCTCCTTCAAAGGGTTTTCTATTAAGAATATTCCACGAGGAGAAAATGAACACACTGATCTACTAGCCAAGTCAGCGGCACATGGGCTGCCATTACCTTCGGAAATTTTCTTTGAAACAATAAAAGCACCTTCGGTTGACCTTCTTGAAAGAGTAGTGCTCAATATATCTCCTGTTTATAGCGAAGATTGGAGAACTGAGATCATGTCTTTTCTCCAGGGCAATTTCCTTTCAGATGACGAAGCTTATCAAAAGAGAATAGCGGCAAGAGCCCGTCCATATGTAATAATAGAAGGGGAGTTATACAAGCATGGAGTCTGTTCTCCATTACTCAAATGTCTATCGAGAACTGAAGGTATAGAGCTGATGAAAGAAATCCATGCAGACCTGTGTGGATCTCACATCGGATCCAGGCCTCTGTTGGGTAAAGTTTTTCGTCAAGGATTCTATTGGCCGAAGGCAGCTTCAGATGCAGCAGAATTAGTCCAAAAATGCGAAGGTTGTCAAAAATGTGCAAGAGATAAAAAACAACCTTCGTCTCTAACTCAATTAATACAACCCACTTGGCCATTGCAAAGATGGGGCCTTGATTTGCTAGGCCCACTTCCACCAGCACAAGGGAATTTAAGATATGTTGTAGTGGCAGTGGAATATTTTTCTAAATGGATGGAGGCGAAGCCTTTAGCCACAATAACTTCGGTTACTGTTCAAAAGTTTTTCTGGCAAAATATTGTGTGTCGCTTCGGAGTGCCGAAGGCCATTACCATGGACAATGGAACGCAGTTTGATACCGAAGCTTTCAGAGAGTTTTGTGAACAAATTGGCACGAAGATCCATTTTGCATCAGTTCGGCATCTGGAGTCAAATGGACTTGTCGAAAGAGCTAATGGCATTATAATGACAAGAATAATGAAGTTAATCTTCAACCAGCCCAGGGGGAAGTGGCCGGACGAATTAATCAAAGTGGTGTGGAGCCACAACACAACAATATCAAGGTCAACAGGTTTTACACCATTCAAATTGCTGTTTGGTGATGAAGCAATAACCCCAGAAGAAGCTAAAGCGGGATCAATAAGGACAATGGCTTCGACAGAGGACGAGGCTGATTATTCTGTGGCAAAATATGCTATAGAAGGGATCAGGCTCCAGGCTGTGGAGAATATCAATAAATATCAAGCCGAAACAATAAAATGGCGTGACAGAAAGGTTCGGTTAAAAAATATTAAGCCAGGACACTTGGTACTTCGGAGAGTTGCCAATCCAGACACAGTAGGCAAGCTACAGTTGAAATGGGAAGGGCCTTTTCTGGTAGTATCTTCATCAAGACCCGGTTCCTACAGGCTGAAGGATATGGATGGCAGTGACATTCCTAGATCTTGGAATGCGGATGTGCTTCGGCGGTATTATGTGTAACCTGATGTAATCTTTTTTATTCTTTCCTATGGCACCCTTTTCCTTTCCAAAGGGGGAGAAAGGTTTTTAATGGGATCATAGCATGTAATTTCTCTTTTTCTTATATCAGCTCTACAAGAGCAGTATCCCCCGAAGATGTAAATGTAAAAACTGGGCATGCACCATCGAGTGCAACGAGAAAAAAGAAAAACAAGGAGAAGCTCGAAAGACGTCCTCAAGGGGATGCAGAGCACGACGAAGCTACAAAAAGCCGTTCCTAAGGGAGCGCAGCGTAAGTTTTCTGCTCAAAAGTCGTTCCTAAGGGAATGCAGAGCTTACAGCGAAAAGTCAACGCTGATTCCGCCGAAATAAAAGGCGAAGAAGCTCCTAAGGGAGGCTTACAGCGAAAAGTCAACGCTGATTCTGCCAAAATAAAAGGCGAAGAAGCTCCTAAGGGAGGCTTACAGGGAAAAGTCAGCGCTGATACACCGAAAAATAAGCGGTAAAGCCGAAAAATAAACGGCAAAGATTTGTTATTATGGTTTCATATGTGTCTTCGAACATTCATTTGCACGATACATTACATCATACATTTGCATTCATAAACATTCACTTAGACATACATAGGATCATCATCATCATAACATACAAGCTTGCTTCGGCTTCGAAAGAGAAGGCTTCGGAAAAAGAGAAAAAGAGGCAATTTTATGCTTCGCTGTGTACGCAAAGAAGGGAAGGTGTTTTTCGCCTATGGCTCAAAAGTATTAATTTCGTCCACACCAAAGCATTTCATACATGGACGGAAAAGTAAGATTATATTACAAAGTGAAATTCAATTACATCATACTTTATACAAGTTATCACAGGAGTTTTTTGAGCTATTTTTACAGACTATTCGAGCTTCGACAGCATCTCTGGAGCTTCTTCCTTTTATTCTGCAGCTTCAGCTTCGGCTTGGCCAACCTGTATGTAAGTATTATAAGCTAAATTCAAAATTCAAAGGAAAAGGTAATCATAAGGTATAATATTGTTACCGGCTTAAGGTGGCTCCGGGCTTCATCACCAGCTTTCTATCGCCCACCCTTTGTCCATATCACCTTTATAAATTTATTCGCAATGCTTTGGGCGAGGTTAGGAATTTCATCTAGAATCACTGGTGATAGGCTGAAATTGGGTCTGTTGATAATTTTTCCGTGCTCACAGCCAAATTTTAGGAACGCAGCAGCGGTGCCCCGAGAAGCTACCAGGGCACAAAAGTCGCCGTGTCCAGCAATAACATCATCAAGGTCATCAATCTCACCTTCGATGTGTTCGAAGGCTCCTCGTAGATCTTCAGCTGAAGGAATAAATTTTTCACTACTGGCCCCGACTGAATAAAACACCTTCTTCAGTCGTTGAACACATTGATTGCTGAATTTCAAACATTTGTTCTGAAGGTCTATCAATGATTTTTTTCAAAACTAAACCATTCTGGATTTCAGCCTCAAGTTTTTCATTAAGCTTCAGCTTTTCTTGTTCGAAACCGAGAAGCTTCGTATTCAGTTCTGTTATTTTAGCTTCGGCTTCCGCTAGTAAGCCTTCAGTTGTTTGGAGTTTGAACTCTTTTTTCTCAAAATCAGCTGTTTGATCTTTTATTTCGTTTTCTAAGTTTTCAATTATAACCTCGTGCTTTTTGTCTTCTAAATCCTGTTGCATCCTCAAAGCTTTGCTCAATAGCATACTCTGTACATGAACAACCTTCGTTAGAAAACATTTTTTATAAAAATAAAAAGTTAGAGGGAGATTGTTTACCTTGAAATTGGAATAAAATAAACTACCGACGATGTGCTGTCGTCGGTAGCGGCTAATATCGGTTTCGAGCTTCGGGAAACCGATACTCTTTGATAGAGTACCGATAACCTTTGCTCCGGTCTGATCTCGGATGTAGCCTAGCTTCTCATCATCAACACCTCCGAAGAGAAGTGCCCCTGGCCGATAGCCGCAAGAAATGGCATACTCTTTTAATTCTTCTTTTTCGGCTTTTGTTAATTCTTGACCAACCAAGTTTTGAAAATTGAAAATTTCATCTTTCAGTGTTTCTTCGGCAATTTCTTTCTTTTTCTCGGCCTCTGGGGCCGAAGCCTCTTCGGTGGCTCCAACAGCTTCTTCTGCGGCCATGTCTAGCAGAATTTTATCTATATCAAGAGCCACACTTTCCAAATTGATATCTTCGGCTCTAGTAGCTTCGACATCTGTGGCCTCCGAAGGTGCAGCTTCAGTAGCTGTTGTGATTTCAATAGCCGGCACCTTCGGAGCTGAAGCCCTTGGTGGTGTTGCTTCAATCACTTCTGTCACAGTAACAATCCTTTGCCTCTTTGGCCTAGGTGCCTTTATTTTTGTGGGCTCCTTTTCCTTATGAAAAAGCTTCGTCAGATGAAGCCCCAATGGACTTAGTTTGACAGGCAAAGTTTCAGTCATTACCTTTAGGATTTCCTCTATTTCAGTAGCAGAAGATGTCGCAGAAGTCTTCTCTTCCTCATCAATTGATTTTTGCTTTGGGGTCGAGGCCTTTTTTTCTTCGAAGCAACTGCTTTCGCCTTAGATTCTTGTTTCTTCTTCTTTGATTGATCTTCGTCGTCTTTATTCAAAGCACTAGCCACTCTTTTTCTATTTTGCCCTTCGACACCCTTGTCCAGTCACTCATATTCAGGATATTCAAAGCCTATAGCATCCATCACTCTGTTTAGCCTTCGTTTCGGATGGGTGCCGAAGGCCGCTATCATCAATTGATCTTCTTTTTTAGAATAATTTCCAAGAATTTCGTTGCACATTACTTCGATTGTATCCAGCCATTCTTGGCAGGGTACTTTGAAATGTTTCTTGAACTTGTAGTGGTAAGACAACCGAATAAGTTCCCCTTTCTTCTTTTCCCCCTCTAGTTTCGGCATTTCCCACTCCTTCAAAGTCGGAAATACTCTGAAGGCCAAAAATTCCTGCACCAAGTCTCTAGTGCCAATATGATCTGCAATTACTCGAAATTCAGCCAAGGCAATCTGGCTTGGGCTCCCCCGTTCCATGTTGCACGGGGGTCTTGTTTCTCCGAAGGTCAGTTCTAACGGACTCTGGCCCAATTTATCTTCATCTTCGTCAACTTTGACATAAAACCATTCAGATTTCCATCGTGCTGGCCATTGCTTCGGTAACTAATCACTAGGAACTTTGTAGTTTTGCGGTAAGCGAAGTTGTAGCAGCCAAAATTTTCATGCAAACCATCCCCCTAGCCTTGGTTTAGTAGTGCAGTTCATGTACTCGGCAGAAACTTTCAGAGAATGGTTCCACCCCTGGCTTCGGAGGGCCCAGATATAAACACTCAGCCTAACGATAGCATTAGGCGTCAGTTGATGAAGGTAGATCCCATATTTCTTCAACACATTAGCAATCATCTTGTTCAGAGGGAATCTTAAACCAGCTTTAAAAAGACTTTTGAAAACCACCACTTCATTTTTTTCTGGCTTCGGGATAGTTTCTTCTCCACCAAAACGAATCAATTCCTTCTTTGCTTCACTAAGATAGCCCAGCTTCACCATCGTAGGAAAATCAGCTTCGAAGATGGTGGACTTTCCGAAGTCCAGGTGGCTAGGCTTGCTCGGCACTGCACTGCTGTAATCATCTTCGGAATCAGTTTCTTCAACAGCAGCCTATTCTGCTTCGGCAGCAGGGATGTCCTCCGGTGTTACCAACCCAGAGCGCTTCATTGCTTCCGAAATAGGAACAGTCTCAGTAGCTTTGGTCTCATCTCCCTCACGATCAACCCGAGCAGTAGAGCGAACTCTGGCCATTTGATTATGACTTACTTGAAATTTTTGGTGTTGACTTTTCTGTTTTTTCCAAAGCTCTTACTCTTGTGCCGAAGCAGAATCACAAACGAAGTTTCGTCTGAGCACGATGAATAAGCTTCGGCTATGACTAAAAATTTGGCAGCAAAACAATGCAATAGCAATGAATGCCGTGGTAACTTCACACCTACCCGTCTGTTTATATAGTGCCGCAGGTGGGAAGGTGAATCGGCAAGATTTCTAGCACCGAACAAACAGTCACTCGCACTCACTGAACGGTGGGCCACAGGGTCTGAGAAGGTGAATCGCTGGCGCGCGCGTAATTGGTGCAAGATGGGGCGCGCGCGACGATTATTTTAATCGTTTCTCGCCAACGAGCTCAGGGAAGGTGTTTTTTGGATCTTCGGCGTCCCGAAGCCTAGAAGACTTTTTCACGGATCAAGCTCGTTATGAAAAACGATCTAGCACCGCGAAGGGGCTACTGTTGGGGGTATGCTTTGTAGCCGAAGATCCTAAAAAGAACACCTTCGAAAGGTCTTCTCAGAAGCAAGCGCCGAAGCTATTATCTATAAAGCTTCGGCACAAAGACAAATCTCAAGATGAAGGGTTGAACCGACTTAAAGATGAATTGACTTAAAGACCCATGATGTTTTGTGTCATTATTGTAGTCGATTGTAAAGGACATAAATGTAATTTTGCGCAGGTTGCATCCTATGCCTATAAATAGGTGAACAGTATCCTGGCACTGTTCAAGCGATCCTGTAATCACTGACACGTCACGCTTGAATTATTGCTTTCCGCCAAGGCGAAGGTATAAATGTGCTTAAATATTATGTTTTGATACTTGTATATTCATATAATAAAATATGTGAATAATGTTATTTATTTTTAGTGTATCTTTCTATAATGTTTCATTTTTATATTTTATTTCATATTGTTTTACAAGTTTAACCACGAAGGTGTGACCTTCGTGGTATTTTGCTCATGGCCTTCATCCGAAGCTCATTAAATCCTTGGGGAGATAATGCTTCAACGGACGAAGGGCATTAATATTTAACATTTTATGTTGCCTTGTTCTTAATTCATAGCATTTGAGAACAAGTCCCCAACAGCTCCCATTCCCAACAAGGAGAAAAGGAAGGCCCCTATGGCTAGTAGTAGTCAAAAGAATCATGCTTTCATGTACAATGATAGAAAATTTTCTAAAAATTCTCATTATGATAGGAGTTATAATGCTTTTGACTCACATGCCATGATTGCTTCCAGTTCTAATTTTAATGGTAGGCCTAGGAGAAATTTTGTGTCTCATGCTCCTAGGAAATTGTGTAATAAACCTACCACTGTTTTTCATGCTTGCAACACTAAGTATATACTTTCATGTAGAAATGAAAAAGTGGTTGCTAGAAAGTTGGGGTCCAAATGCAAGGGAGACAAGACTTGCATTTGGGTCCCAAAGGATGTTGTAACTAACCTTGTAGGACCCAACAAGAGTTGGGTACCTAAGACCCAAGCCTAATTTGCCTTGCAGGTTTATGCATCCGGGGGCTCAAGCTGGATTATCGACAGCGGATGCACAAACCACATGACGGGGGAGAAGAAGATGTTCACCTCCTACGTCAAGAGCAAAGATTCCCAAGATTCGATCATCTTTGGAGATGGGAACCAACGCAAGGTTAAAGGTCTAGGAAAGATAGCTATTTCATCCGAGCATTCCATATCTAATGTGTTCTTAGTTGAATCGCTCGGATACAACTTATTGTCTGTTAGTCAACTATGTAATATAGGTTATAATTGTCTATTTACCAATGTAGATGTGTCTGTCTTTAGAAGGAGTGATGGTTCATTAGCTTTTAAGGGTGTACTAGACGGCAAACTCTACTTAGTTGATTTTTCGAAAGAGGAGGCCGGTCTAGATGCATGCTTAATTGCTAAGACTAGCATGGGATGGCTGTGGCATCGCCGTCTAGCACATGTTGGGATGAAGAACCTTCACAAACTTCTAAAGGGAGAACATGTGTTAGGTCTAACCAACGTATGTTTCAAAAAAGATAGACCTTGTGCAGCGTGTCAAGCAGGTAAACAGGTGGGAAGTACTCATCACAGCAAGAATGTGATGACCACATCAAGACCTCTGGAGCTACTTCATATGGACCTCTTCGGACCCGCTGCCTACCTCAGCATCGGGGGAAGTAAGTATGGTCTGGTTATTGTTGATGATTTTTCCCGCTTCACTTGGGTATTCTTTTTGCAGGATAAATCAGAAACCCAAGGGACCCTAAAGCGCTTTCTAAGGAGAGCTCAAAATGAATTTGAGCTCAAGGTGAAAAATATAATAAGCGACAACGGGTCCGAGTTCAAGAACTTACAAGTGGAGGAGTACCTTGAGGAGGAAGGAATCAAGCACGAGTTCTCCGCTCCCTACACACCACAAAAAAACGGTGTAGTAGAGAGGAAGAACAGGACGCTTATAGACATGGCGAGGACGATGCTTGGAGAATTTAGGATGCCCGAGCGGTTTTGGTCGGAAGCTGTGAACACAGCTTGCCACACCATAAACCGGGTCTACCTTCATCGCCTCCTCAAGAAGACATTGGTAGAAGAGGCCTTGCAAGATCCGGACTGGGTGTTGGCCATGCAGGAAGAGCTCAACAACTTCAAGCGAAATGAAGTTTGGAGCCTGGTGCCACATCCCAAGCAAAACGTTATGGGAACCAAGTGGGTGTTCCGCAACAAGCAATACGAGCACGGGGTGGTGACACGAAACAAGGCTCGACTTGTGGCAAAAGGTTATGCCCAAGTCACAGGTTTGGATTTCGAGGAGACTTTTGCTCTTGTGGCTAGACTAGAGTCTATTCACATTCTATTAGCCTATGCCGCTCACCACCCTTTCAGGTTATTCCAAATGGATGTGAAGAGCGCTTTCCTCAACGGGCCAATCAAGGAGGAGGTGTACGTGGAGCAACCCCCTGGCTTTGAGGATGAACGGTATCCCGACCATGTGTGTAATCTCTCTAAGGCACTCTATGGACTTAAGCAAGCCCCAAGAGCATGGTATGAATGCCTTAGAGATTTCCTAATTGCTAATACTTTCAAGGTTGGGAAAGCCGATCCAACTCTTTTTACTAAGACTTGTGATGGTGACTTATTTGTGTGCCAAATTTATGTCGATGACATAATATTTGGTTCTACTAACCAAAAGTCTTGTGAGGAGTTTAGCAGGGTGATGACACAGAAATTTGAGATGTCGATGATGGGCGAGTTGAACTACTTCCTTGGGTTCCAAGTGAAGCAACTCAAGGACGTCACCTTCATCTCCCAAATGAAGTACACACAAGACTTGATCAAGCGGTTCGGGATGAAGGACGCCAAGCCCGCGAAGACACCAATGGTCACCGATGGACATGTCGACCTCAACAAAGGAGGTCAGTCCGTTGATCAAAAGGCATACCGGTCTATGATAGGTTCCTTGCTTTATTTATGTGCTAGTAGACCAGATATTATGCTTAGCGTATGCATGTGTGCTAGATTTCAATCTGATCCAAGGGAATGTCACCTTGTGGCTGTTAAGCGGATTCTTAGATATTTAGGGCCTGTTTGGTTCGCTGCCTAACTTGCCACACTTTGCCTAACTTTTCTGCCTAAGGTTAGTTCTTCAATTCGAATGACTAACCTTAGGAAAAGTGTGGCACAGTTAGCCACGAACCAAACAGACCCTTAGTTGCTACGCCTTGCTTCGGGATCTGGTATCCAAAGGGGTCTACCTTTGACTTGATTGGATACTCAGACTCCGATTATGCTGGATGCAAGGTTGATAGGAAGAGTACATCAGGGACATGCCAATTCCTAGGAAGGTCCCTGGTGTCTTGGAGTTCTAAGAAACAAACCTCCATTGCCCTATCCACCGCTGAGGCCGAGTATGTTGCCGCAGGACAGTGTTGCGCGCAACTACTTTGGATGAGGCAAACCCTCCGGGACTTTGGCTACAATCTGAGCAAAGTCCCACTCCTATGTGACAATGAGAGTGCAATCCGCATGGCGGATAATCCTATTGAACACAGCCGCACTAAGCACATAGACATCCGGCATCACTTTTTGAGAGACCACCAGCAAAAGGGAGATATCGAAGTGTTCTATATTAGCACCGAGAACAAGCTAGCCGATATCTTTACCAAGCCTTTAGATGAGAAAACCTTTTGCAGGCTGCGAAGTGAGCTAAATGTCTTAGATTCGCGTAACTTGGATTGATCTATAGCATACATGTGTTTTACGCCCTTGATCAAGTTACTTTATGCATTTATGAGATTTGTTGTTTACTTCTGGTGCTCAAGTTGTGCAAGGGATCCCCGGACCTCACAAGTCCATGTTTGAGTAATGCACATATTTAGGGGGAGAAGTACTACAACTTGATCCTTTGAGACTAACATTTGTGTTGAGTTTACTTAATGTAGCCTCAAAGGTGAATTGAAAGGAAAGGTGAACTTGGACCATGCAAAGACTTCCACTGCACTCCGGTATTAACTCCAAGTTCATATCTATGCTCTTATTGCCTTTTTGCTCTTAATTGACAATTTTGGTGAGGCAATGGGGTTAAAGGGGCCAATAATGATCCTGTTTTGGTGCTTAATGCCAAAGGGGGAGAAATTAAGGCCAAAGCAAATGGATCAACTACCACTTGAGAATTTTGAAAATAGTAGAGTTAGAACTTTTGATTTGTCAAAATACTCTTATTGTCAAAATTGGGTCTCTTGTGGGGAGAATTTAAGATTATGAGAAAAAGGGGGAGCTTTTGGCTCTTAATCATTTTTACTCTGGGATTATCTCTCTTTGTGCCCAAACAAGTGTGTTTGACTTAGAGATAGGAAAATGAATTTGATTTGCAAAAACAAACCAAGTGGTGGCAAAGAACGATCCAAATATGTCAAATCTTGTCAAAGACTATTTTTGTTCTCAATTGCATTGATGTTGCACTTCTACTTGTTGCTTTTCGATGTGTTGGCATAAATCACCAAAAAGGGGGAGATTGAAAGGGAAATGTGGCCTTGGGCCATTTCTAGTATATTTTGGTGATTAAGTGTCCAACACACATTAAGTGGGTTATTATATGCCAAATGATGAATGAAGTGCAAATCAACAAGAAGGTATGTTTCTAGACTTAGTACATTTGTTTTGGGTACTAATGAAGTTACCTAAGTGCTAGAAATAGGAAAAGAAAAAGATTGGAAGAGAGTGCATGTGTGCAGCCAAGACTCAGCACAGTCTGGCACACCGGACTGTCTGGTGGTGCACCGGACAGTGTCCGGTGCGCCAGGCTGGTCTCCGGCGAACTGGCCACTCTCAGGAAAACTTCGACGATGTACGACTATAATTCACCGGACTGTCCGGTGGTGCACCGGACTGTCCGGTGAGCCAACGGTCGCCATCGCAACGGTCAGCCGCGTAATCCGCGGGCGACGCGTGGCCCGCGCCAACGGTCGGCTGGGGGCACCGGACAGTGTCCGGTGCGCCAACCAGACCGAAGTTGCAACGGTCGGCTGTGCCAGGAATGGAAGGAAATCACGCACCGGACATGAATAGTGGCTGTCCGGTGGCACACCGGACTGTCCGGTGCGCCACCCGACAGAAGGCAAGATTAGCCTTCCAAGAATGCCTCCAACGGCTCCTAGCTGCCTTGGGGCTATAAAAGGGTCCCCTAGGCGCATGGAGGAGGCATCCAAGCATTCTTTGATCATTCCTAAGCATCCAAACTCCACTTCCACGCATTTGATTCTCTATGCTAGCAACTTGAGCTCCTCTTGAGTTGAGAACTCCGTGTGTTGAACTTAGAGCTCAAGTTGTGACTTGTGTGTGTGGTTGTGTTGTGGATTTGAGTCTTGTGTGCATTGCTCTCCCCTCCCTTACTTCCGTGCTTCTTTGTGATCATCAATTATAAGGGCGAGAGGCTCCAAGTTGTGGAGATTCCTCGCAAACGGGAGAAAAAGATAAGAAAGAAGAACACCGTGGTATTCAAGTTGATCATTGGATCACTTGAAAGGGGTTGAGTGAAACCCTCGTCCATTGAGATGCCACAACGTGGAAGTAGGCAAGTGTTATACTTGGCCGAACCACGGGATAAACTCGCGTGTCTTTTGTGATTGTTTTTCTGTGATACTTGTGTTCACAAGAGCTCGCTACTTAGCCATACTAACACTTAACCAAGTTTTGTGGCTATTAGTTGTTGAATTTTACAGGATCACCTATTCACCCCCCTCTAGGTGCTCTCAATACTTCAGTACAAGAACGTGGTTTTGTGTTGGCAACAAAAATATTGAAAAGAATGATTATGGTTATCAAACTATGAGGGATGTCATTTATGAGAGATGAATAATTACATTCTCTATTACTATTACAAAATGAGACAACAAAATTATGGCCTATTTACACTATCACTGAATTTTGTGAAATGTATTTTTGGTGTGAAGAGCTTGACATGTGAGCCAAAAGCAAGATCAACAATTTGTACTTATCAGGCAATGATAATCCTGTGGCACACTAATGACACTAGTTGGTTAATGTCAGTGTATGTCGAGGAATATAGCCATAGGTTGTCCAAGCTACAAATGGTTATAAAAGTAACGAAAATCTCATAGGAGGATCAATGCACATTAGAGCTAATCAATTATGTGAAGATAAAATCACACTAATGATGTTTTGTTCCATATAATATTTGAAAGAATGGACAACATACCTTTCCCCGTAAGGTCATTTGACCACAAGAGAAGACAAACATTTATAGAAGAAAGACGCTAGAGAATTTTAGGAAGCCATGTGCATAAGATCTAGGACTATTGTTTGAGTTAAACTTGATATCATGAACCAAATTAAATCTCTAATTTGGGTAAATGGAAACAAAATACACAACTATAATTGTTTTGGGGATGTTGAGCATTTTACACCACATACCATATAAACTTATACAAAATACCATTAGTCATATTTTTCATCATTCTAACAAAGCATTTTGCATGTGTTTAATATGTGATGGAAATGAATAGAATTATGGGTAAGTTTTCAAAGGATTTGTGATCGTGATGGGTGTGTAGATGCACAAGTCATAGTAACTAGCCGATTTCCATGTCCCTTTGTTGTATTTCAAATAACTTAAACTTATTTATTCAATATTTGATTTTGGATATGTAAAACTAATGAATTGTCTTTACAAATCAATGTATGGCTGTGAAGGTGACAATAAAATAAATTATGTGTGGAACATTACATCTTTGGTGCACATGGAACATGTTTTTCATGCAAGGATCGAGTTAGGGACAATCTATAAGAAGGATGGACATTGTTTGATGAAATCCATAGGGTCATCGGTTAAAAGTTAATCATAAGTGAATTAGGAGCTTCTTTATGAGTAGTTGCTTAAGAAGTATGATTTGATGGAAAATTATTTCTTGGCCATGTCATACGATGAGATAAATAGGTGGTCCAAGGATTACAACAGGCAAGTGTTATGGTGACATGGCAAGCACCAAAATGTCTGGAAGTGTAAACAACATGCTAAACAATATTTGTGTGCTCTATACACTAGATGATTGGGCAAACTAGCAAAGTAGAGTGGCATCGTCAAGATGCACTACTTGAAGACAAAGAAATGGTATTGAATCTACCTTTGTATCTTGAAGTATTTCCACTCCAGTCATTTAGGTTTTTAGTTTGTTTTTAAAACAAACAAGATGGACCAATTATTCTATAGTTAATACAATTTCATCATAGAAATAGGGTTGGGTTTACCTCACCAAACATGGGTATATAGTTTGTTTACTTTGTTGTGACCTAGAATTGAAATTAAGTTCAAGATTAGTAGCAATACATTTTGCTCAACATTTATTGAAATACACAAGTTTTACATTTTAGAATACCATAACTCAATTTAGTATGTAGACCACTACTTATTCAAGTTGGTGTAATTTTAGCCCATGAAAGGAATTGTTATATGGGCCAATTATGCCATAACCTATTTCATGATGATTAATTTTGTCATAATATTTGTGCCATTTATCTAATGCGCCAATTTCCATATCATGTTCCACACTGAAACAATGTAGAAAACAATTTATGACATTTTCTATGATGATTCAAACAATCAAATCCATTTTATGAAAATGTGATTGTCATAAAACCCATGATGTTTTTTGAATAAAAGATGCACCTTTTGTGACAATTGTTTACTTTGTCATAGATATGTCATATATTATGTATTATGACAAAAACAACCTTGTTAGTGATAATATATGTTTTCCATAGAAGGCCACACATGTTTTTAAAATGTCTATATGGTCGTATAGTTAGGCTTCTTAATCATTTTCTAGTTTGATTGTTACTAGATCCTTGTACCATTGTTTATTTAAAATATATATGGTAGTTTTCAACCACATAAAATGAAGGGACCATCGATTACCATGACCATGACACATTTATGTTCAATCCTTACATCATTGACAAACTTTCTGGTCATTCTTTTTATTTGGTCGATCATTAGTTTTCCTAGTTGTATTAAAATTGGTAGGAAGCATTGCAAATATATATTGTCGTTGCACCTAGGATATTTCATATCCACATTTATATTCTAGCATCATAGACATAGTTCATTGTTGTTGGTTTCATATCCATGTTTCTATTCTAGCATCATAGTTCATTGTTGTCAGTTACTTTTATTGCTTCCCTCTCAAAAATTTTGTGTGGCCTAGCAAAACTATATATTTGATCTAGAATGTTATTTCTTTGTCCTATTGCAAAAGATTTGGCTCTCATTGGAATTAAAGTGTGTTCGTTAATGCAAGCATTCTTATTTTTTACAACTACCATCTAGTTTACGACCTTATACTAATATCATCAATTTTAGCCATGTCATCACTGAATATTTGGGCTCCTTAATGATCTCAAATGAAAAAATAAACTAGAGCTTTTAGATCTCATAGATTGATAAAAATTGGTACAATCTCTCGATACAAAGTCATTCAAAAAGTTTTTAATTTTTTCTTCGAAATTGTCGGTACCCTGAATATGGGGTACCCCACTCCTGCTATATCAAGGTGAGACCCCGGCGGCCACGATTGAGGATTGAATGGGCAACGAGCCCAACACGGGGCTAATGCCCACCATATAGAGTCGTGGCCAGGTCAGGCTCATCTCCTGGGCTGGATCACCATCTCCATCGAGCCAAGAATCAACAACTTCAGCTATAGATCTGGGATCCTGCAGATAGGACTCGGACCTCCTTGTGGGCCCATCGGATCCCTCGCAAAAGGGGTTCGGAGGGAGCTCAAAACCCTAGTGAATGTCGCCACGTATCTAGAAAAGTGTGGCCAAGACCTAGACCCCCTCGAATCTGGTCTGAGCCCACAATCAGGGAAGGCCTGAGAATGTCGTGCAATCACTTATTCTTGGGCATGATCCCTGTCCAGGGTGGGGTTCGGTGCCAACACGTGGCCAGATGCACCTAGCGTAAGGGACGATGCCTGACAAAAGTCGCTAACATAGGGCCCATCAGCATTGAGTGCAGATGGGATGCATAATTGCTCGTGCTGTTGGTGGGTAGCGTATCCCTAGCATTAAATGCACACGACACGCTAGGCCTGTGATGTGCAGATTTTAATGTTACCCGCACGTTACCGAGGTAAGGGCATTGACCCGGTGCACCGTTTTGGATGCCCTTCATTATGACTTCACTGTTCTTCGTGCATTACCGAGGCATGAAGAGACATGCGGAGGAGACGAGATGACACCGCCCACACCTATGCATGACAACGTATCAGGCTATGCCACAACCTACCGCAAAGGCTGCATGCATACTCCGATTAGACAAAACAGGAGGATAGGATGTCAAGAGCCTGCACGACGACAAAGAAGGGATACAAAATGAAGAAGATCTAGCATTGTCAGCTCTATCTGGTGTTTCCCCGTTCCATATTGTAAACTCTCCTAGGTCCACCTGTTAGGGCCTAAACTCTCCTAGGTCCACATTCCGGCCGACGACTCCCAAGTTCTCAAGAAATACAACTCTCAGTGGATGTTGGCTATTACGCTCCAGCGGCCTGAACCACTCTAAATCCTTGTGTTCTCGTGTCCATCTGAAAGACCTGACAAAAACCTATAATTTCTCCTCATGTAAGGACCAGGCCAGGTGCAATCCACCACCCGGCCAGAGGATTTGCCCTCCGACAGAAATGTAAACACTTAAAATCAATACTTGCATATTTAAACATTCTCAAATAAAAGGCCCACAACTACAAAATTGTAGAATACATTGAGGTTTCAAATTCAATATAGAACATGTCTCCATCTAAGTTTATTTGAAAGTTTTCAAATTTTCAAAATCTGGAATGTTAAAAAGAATATTTGGACCTAAACAATCTCAAACAAAAAATCAAATACAAATCTATATATGGTTTTGACTATACGAATTACTTATACAATGTATACATATGTGATCATTTGGGAAAAAAGTTTCAATGTCTAAGGTCTTAGAACGAATATTTGGACTACTAAACCATTACAGTCGATTTTTTAGGGAAGACCAATCACTTGCCACATGTGTGTCCAGAATGTTTGCAACACAAATATAACAACAAAATGAGGGGAAATAGAGAACAATGTTTATTATATGACATTAATCATAATATAGTAAGGTTTATACCTTTAGCACAACAAAGTGGAAATGATTCTTAATCTTATTTTCTTGATTCCAATTTCCACACGGATGTTTTATTGGGGGAGGTAGCACACACCTAGCACTTGTGAAACTTCTTAGAAAACCCATAAGATCCACCATCTAGTAGCAATATGATATTTTGTTGAATTTAAACTAGTGTGAGCACCAACATACTCAACAAGTATAACACAACTTTATGAAATACTCAAAAGCTATAGTTGATTATATTCTATTTATTAGACCTCAGCAACTAGGGTTACCATATGAAGATTAGTAATTAACAATTTAACATCCACCTTTAAAGGATGAGAGTGGTAGAAAGACATGAGGGGTGTTTGTGAGCTCCCTACATGATGATCATGGATTCCAGCATAATTTATGAACATACCTTTTGTGGGCACTTTTTGGACTACATCATGCTCAGAGAGTGTAAATTGAATTTCTAATCGTTTCATCCAATAGAAATTGCCATTTGTCGAGTTTTGGCTAAGGTTTGACACAACTTTGGAGTGTTAAATCCAAGAAAAGTTGGAAGCTAACAATAAACCATACATACTACTCCTAAGTTGATGACACCATGGGTCCAGTAGCGGTCCTGATATTTTATAGGCCTAGAACAAAATTTAAAATATGAGTCCTTCTAATTATTTTTATACATAAATGTTACCAATAAAAGCATTCAATATACATCTAAAATATATCAAACAATAAACAAAAAATATACATATTACAGTATTACTTTAAAAGTTTCTTCTATAATCTAGCTATATCTATACTTAGAGTTGAGCTCTATAAACTTGGGGGCCCACGCGGCGGCCCGTCTGCCCTATCCTCAGAGCTGGGCCGACACTGCATGGGCCTTAGAGAAGCAATGCTGAATGATATACAAGCATGAAGTTTTTCGCATGCTTGTAGCTGCTAGAGACCATTGTTTCAGATAGGGCAGGCATCGCAGATGGAGAAGCGGTAAAAATTGTGACCATTAGCAGCATATCCGGAAAAGAATGCCTGGTTCATTTGAACAAGTCAGATTTGTTTGGTACTTGCTCTTATAAATTATACTAGATATATGCTCGTGCGTTGCAACGGGGGACACTTGTGCATACATAGATTATTGTTTAGTGATGCTATCAAGAATCAACTTAACAATCATAACAAATGTCGAAATCAGTCATTTTGAACAACCAAAATTTGGCTCAATGTAACTATTAATCGAAATAGGTAAATCCTAAGTTGAATACATTATATGGTGATATACCATGACTTCCATAGAACAATTTTGCATTGTATGGTAAAAATTATAAAAGGAGATCCTATGCCTATCGAAAGGAGATGGTGAGTTGTGACTATAAAAATTATTTTAGCTCACAAATATGGCCCTCTTATCTTTTTATGTTGTGGGGAAATATGTTGTAGCGTGATTTTTACATTACTTACATAAAGACAAGTAATATGACAATATTTAACCCATCTAAAGACGAATTCTCTAAAACAAGGTTTCCTTACATAGACCATGAGGCAACCATATCATTTGTATTGCAGGGCAGCCGACAACATTTAGAGAAATAAATACATAATGTGTTGGACATAGCTAGTTAAATGATTAGGATGACATTTCACTATTAAAACCAACAATCAGTGCCATCTTTTGCATAGATCAAACAACCACGTCAATTTGTTTATGCAAATTGTTAACTACTATGAATTTACCTGTGAGGTTCTCAACTACATAGTTTTGTGGACTGGAGACATGCTCAGTCGACCGAACCATTGTGCTAACGTTGATGCCGGAGGAATTCACCAGAGCTTAGCTGACAAAAGAGACAAAGTACAATCCAAGTCAAGCACGCGAGTCAACCGTCAGAGAACATTTTGCTGCTAGTGAGGCTATCTTGAGGAGAGACTGGCACACTGAGGCTACTGGCACCTCCAGTACGATACTGCTAGTAAAACTTATTTCACGCTCCTATAGGAAAGGGAAGAGACAACATTCTTTCGCATAAAGTTCTGAACCGATGGCTATGAACTATTCTAAAAATTGACTTGCTAATTTGCATATGAATATATATTTCATTAAGATGTGAAAACAATTTGCAAGTATGTGTGATATGTTGCTTGACTAAACGAATTGACCAATCTATATTTTTCGGTACAAAATGACTAAAAATAAGTTATCATAGTTATAATTGATATTAAACGCAAAGAAAATCATATAAATTATCGAGGTAGCAAACTCACGTAAAAAAAGTGTCATAGTTGGCCTGAACATGGCCCCGTTTTAATTTTTCCTCTATTTTTTCATAAAAGTCTCTATATTATACTTGAGTATAAAGTATAAAACAAAAATATGTGTGTTCTGGTGGCTAGGTGTGGATGTGAATACGAGTTTAAATCAAACAACCATAGTTCAAATGCGAGTTACATTTACATATATTTTATCTTATGTTTACTGTTGGTTCCTACAAATTGTCCAAACACATATGCTGATAAGGGTATTTATTTTAACATTTAATTCCACCGGCTATCAAACATATGCTTTATCACTTGCATGCTCACAAGGAGACTTTACATGCACGAATGAGCACATGCAAGCTTTGGATGCAGTGGAGACGTTTGCATGCACGGTTGCATGCGTCGGTTTAGTTGCATACTTGTATGCGGTGTGGGGGTTTAACGGTTTTGTGCGTGTGAGACTGAGCATGTTGCATGCATGGCCACGCGTCGGGTCCCTTGCATGCGCGCAAAGGACAGGGGCGGGGCACAGTTGTGGTCTACATTAGCTTTTTAATAGATAGTAGAGATTTTACCGTTTGGTTTCTACAAACTGTCCAAACACATGTGTTGATAAGGGCATTTATTTTTAACATTTAATTCCACATGCCATCGAACACATGCTCTATCACTTTATGCTCACAAGCTACAGTGGAGGCATTTGCATGCATAGTTACATGCGCCAGATTACTTGCATGCGTCAAGGATGAGGGGTGGGGGCACGGATATGGTCTACAATAGCTTCTTAATAGATAGTAGAGATTAGTCTGACGACATTTCCATGCCACCATATAGTAAAAGTTCTCGAAGCCGAGAGACAAATTGAGTTACTAGTCAAATATATTATGAAAAGATGGTGTAAAATGTTTGTCTTGTCCATTGAATTTGTAAAACCTTTTCTACGATGGTCTTGTTCTAATATATTTTTATGAGTTGTTCTTTGACGACGGAGGCAACCTACTTGAAGACAACCCTGTAGACTATACGGTGGTGTACAGGACGGAAAAATCAGATGCATGCAACATGTTCGAAGGTCTTGTTCAGAAGGCCATGTACTCAAATGAAGCGATAATTTTTTTGTTGAATTATTAGACATTTTTCAGATTAAATTTCGAATATAAATCATGACCAAATCAGAAGAACTGAAGTATAAAGTCAAATCAGATAATGCGTACTGATCAGACATACTGATAGATGGTGCGGGCCGGAATCAGCAGGGTCGACGACATCGAAGCAGCAGGGCCGATGACGTCGAAGCATCAGGGTTCAACAACAAGATCGCGAGCAGTCGCGTAAGGACGCTTCCCAAAAACCTTATTCGTCCTCTCCCGGTGCAGAATCTCGAAGGGGAAGGGTTCCGGAGACCTCCTCTCCCAATCGCAGATGCACGTCGGCGGTCGGGATGAAGAGAACTACGATGCCGACGCAGTTGTAAACAGAGGCAAAAATTGGGATGAGTTTGATGCTGGCTGTCAGGCGCCTTATATAGGGCCGAGCCCGCGAACCGATAGCTATCCGCGATCCGATCTGTACGTCGCGTTCAGTTTAGATCCTTATAGCGATCGGTTAGGATTCTAAACTTAACAGCCAAGCAACAAAAAAATAAAACGACAAAAGTAAGCCACGCCCTCACAAGGCGAGGGGCCGGATTTCGGTGGAGCATTCACGCGCATGTCGTGCGCCCGCGCCCTTTGCCCAGGCGAGGCGAGTGAGCGCGCGCGTGTGGCTCTGCACACTCTCTCCTCTCATCCATGACTTGGTGAGTGAGTGTAGCCTCCATATTTAAACTAGTTCCGCTCCACTTGTACTAGCAATATGGTACTAATAGTTCCACCATTCCCTAGCCATACCCATACGTGGGCTTTTGAGATTTTTCTAGGATTTAATTGAATTTCTCAATTGGGCCTAGCCCATAAATCCAACAATCCCCCACCAGATCCCAAATGCCCATCTGCAGTTTTGCCATTGTTCACTACTGTTTAATATACTAGTGTTTCAGCAGAGACTGTTAAGTTTAATTTCCACCTAAAACTCCAAGCTACACCAACCCACAACTTGGACAATGGACTATGCCTTGAATTGCAAGTTTTGTGTGAATGAATTTCACTTAAAGCCATAACCAGTACCTGGCTACCAGTAGTCCCCTTCTCGGGTGGAGCATATACGTCGTACTCCAAGGTCTCTTCATGAGTTTACTAGAGATCACCCAGATCTCATAGACTGCGACGTTAGACAGTCTAACTCATATAGGTGTGTTCTTTCAAGAATTTTCTGAAGGACAACATCTTCGCTAATAAAAGCCAACAAAACACATTAAGGCACAAAGCCAACCTACCTTACAACATTTGAGAGTATTGCATCTTTACTTAGAGAGGGTCAAAGGTTACTCTCCTCAGTTCACCAATGGCTTGTTCTTCCCAGGACCTAATTCACGGGATCTCCGATCACATAGACTAGGTTTCCATCATGGCAACTTATACGGGTCTCATACTCATCTCTCTTGATGCAATTTCTATCACATTACGTGGTAGTCCCTTTGTAAAAGGATCTGATAGATTTTTATCTGTTGAAATATAAGTCACACTTATAACTCCGGAGTTTCTCAACTTTCTGACAGACTTCAATCGTCTTTTGACATGTCTTGATGACTTCCCATTATCCTTAGAACTCGTCACTTTAGCAATCACTGTCTGATTGTCACAGTTCATAAGGATAGCTGGTATTGGTTTCTCAACCACCGACAAGTCCATCAAGAGTTCACGCAACCATTCTGCCTCAACGGTTGCTGTGTCTAGTGCAGCTAACTCGGCTTCTATGCTTCAGACCATACAAAGATTTCAATAACTTGCACACCTTGCTTTCTTGACCCTTTACTACAAATCCATCAGGCTGTTCCATATAGATTTCCTCGTCCAGCTCTCCATTAAGAAAAGTTGTCTTTACATCCATCTGATGGACAAGAAGACCATACGAGGCAGCCAAGGAAAGTAGTACTCGAATAGTAGTCATTCTAGCAACAGGTGAGTAAGTATCAAAGAAGACTTCTCCTTCTTTCTGAGTATAGCCTTTAGCCACAAGCCTAGCCTTGTACTTCTTAGTTGTACCATCAGGCTTGAGCTTCTTTTTAAACACCCACTTACAACCCATAAGTTTACATCCATAGGGTCGATTAGTGACTTCCCACGTATCATTTGAAAGAATGGAGTCCATCTCATTATGAACTGCTTCTTTCCAATCATCTGCATCTGGAGATGCAAATGCTTCTGCAATGGTAGTAAGAGTATCGTCCACAAGGTACACAATGAAATCATCACCAAAGGATTTTTCAACCCTTTGTCTCTTGCTCCTTTTAGGAGCATCATTGTCATCCTCCTCTAGGACAATTTCATGTGGCTGTTCAAAACTCTCAACAGGTGTACTACGTTCAGGAGTTATCTCAGAAGAGTATCTAGAATTGCTATGAATGTCTTTCATTGGATATATGTGTTCAAAGAAAGTACCATCACATGATTCCATAATAGTATCAACATACACATCAGGAACTTCAGATTTAACTACTAAAAATCTATACGCTATGCTACACGAAGCATATCCAAGAAAGACACAATCCACTGTCCTTGGTCCAAGCTTGTGCTTTTTATTAATTGGTACATTGACTTTCGCCATGCACCCCCAAGTGCGCGAGTATGAAAGTGATGGTTTTCTCCCAACCCACTTCTCATAAGGGATTTTCTCTTCTTTGCCCATAGGAATTCTATTCAGAACATGACATGAAGTCAGGACTGCCTCCCCCCACCATGCCTTAGATAAACCACAAGTGTCTAACATGGCATTCACCAGGTCAGTCAATGTACGGTTTTTCCTTTCAGCAATCCTGTTTGATTCAGGTGAATAGGGAGGCGTCCTCTCATGAATAATGCCATGTTCTGTACAGAAGTCATCAAAGACTCGGGAAAGAATTCACCACCACGATCTGATCTAAGACGTTTGATCTTTCTCTCTAGTTGGTTTTCAACTTCAGCCTTATAGATTTTAAAGTAGTCTAAAGCCTCATCTTTAGTTTTTAGCAAGTATACATAGCAAAATCTAGACGCATCATCAATCAATGTCATGGAGTATCTCTTGCCACCTTTTGTCAACACACCATTCATCTCACAAAGATCAGAATGTATGAGTTCTAGAGGTGCCATGTGTCTCTCCTCAGCAGCCTTATGAGGCTTTCGAGGTTGCTTCGACTGCACACAACTATGTCACTTAGAACCTTTGACTATGGTGATATTCGGAATTAAACTCATGGTTGAAAGCCGAGACATAGAGCCAAAATTAATATGACACAAACGAGAATGCCAAATACTCGCATGATCATCAACATTAGCGCAAATATGGTTCACAAACTTATTATTGAAATCTAACAGCGAAAAGCGGAACAAGCCTCCGCAATCATAGCCTTTACCAATAAATTGTCCGGACTTAGACACAACTAATTTATTGCATTCCAAAACTATCTTGAACCCATCTCTACATAGAAGTGTTCCGCTAACGAAATTCTTGTGTATAGAAGGGACATGCTGCACGTTCTTCAGCTGCATGATCTTTCTTGAAGTAAACTTCAGATCCACTGTGCCAATGCCATGAATAGAAGCATGTGACCCATTCCCCATTAGGATGGAAGAATCTCGAGCACCCTGATAAGAAGAGAACAAATTAATGTCAGAACACACATGAACATTAGCACCAGTATCAAGCCACCAGCTAGGTGATTGAAATACTGAGAAGATGAAAGGTAGATTACCATACCCTTTGTCTTCCTCATTACTAGCGATCACTGTGTTGACATTGCCCTTTTTTCCACGGCGATCCGCTCGATCAGGACAATCCTTGGCAAAATGACCCATCTCACCACATGCGAAACATGTCAGTTCTGCCTTGTTCTTCTTCTTATTGAAGTTGGTAGTTTTGTTGGGCTTGTTAGATTTTGTCTTCCCTTTGCCCTTGTTGTGGTTCTTCTAAACCATGTTGGCACTAGAGTGGCCCTCGCCTCCTTTAGATCTTGTGTCCTTAGCTCGAGCTTTCTCCTCAACATCCAGAGACGCTATCAGATTTTCAACTGATATCTCCTGTCTCTTATGTTTTAGAAATCTGGCGAAGTTCCTCCATGTAGAAGGCAACTTTGCAATAATGCATCCAGCCACAAATTGGTTAGGAAGGACAATCTTAAGGTGGTCGAGCTCCTTGGCTATACACTGTATTTCATGAGCTTGCTCTACAATAGAGCGATTATCAGCCATCTTATAATCATGAAAGCTCTCCATGATATACAGGTCACTGCCAGCATCTGATGCACCATACTTAGTAGTAAGTGCATCCCATAGCTCTTTCCCGTCTGTGTGCTGTATATTCGCATCAACCAGACGGTCAACGAGGGCACTAAGAACTGCTCCTGTAAAGATAGTATTGTCATGGTCGTACTCTTTCTCCTGTTTAGGAGTCAGTCCATGTTCAGGAGTCAGTCCGTCCTCAGGTTTGCCTTTACTAACATGAAACACATTCATAGCAGTAAGCCAGAGCGTGGCCTTGACTTGCCACCTCTTAAAGTGCATACCATTGAATTTTTCTGGCTTCAGCGCGTCGGCAAAAGGAGCCATAGAAAAACTAGGAAATTATCTACAATAAGGTTTTTGGATTGTTGAATTATTAGACATTTTCCAGATCAAATTCTGTCACACCCGGGTTTTAGGGGCACCAAAACCCGGGCGTGAACATAATCACCAGGTGTGCTGGGACCAAGTCTCACACATATGATGAATCATGGCACATGATCGAATGCCACAACTTTACTATATAATAGGAGTTCTATACAAAATAAATAAATAAATACATTATAAGGAGACAACGGTCCAGCAACCCAAAGTTGACTGGGAGATGACGACCTAGACCTCTCACGAACTCATCACAACATCTTCCATGCGCCTCATCCTGCGGTACCTGTTCTTGACCTGTGGGGGGGGTGTGAGACAGCAAGAGTGAGCTCACATACGTTCATAGCTCAACAAGTTGTGGGGAATAATGTGCATGAACTCGCCAAAGGTGAGAGCTCACAAAGTGTAAGGCTTACCAAAGAGGATGGTTGAAGCTGAGCATTGCTTTTAGAGTTGGTCAAAATTTTATTAGCAATTACTAAGTATAAGTAAATACCAACCCAATTAAGTAATATAACAAAAGTAACAACATCACCTGCGATGCAATGCATATGACATATTGAATTTAGTTCCATAAATTAATCATGTGAGGGTCCGAGCTGCTCATGACCGTGAGCACGGCTAGTGTCGGGGACCATAATTAGGGGTACCCCCAAGACTCCTAATCTCAGCTGGTAACCCCCATCAGCACAAAGCTGCAAAGGCCTGGTGGGCGCGATTAAGGTCAAGGCTCGGTCCACTCAAGGGACACGATCTCGCCTCACCCGAGCCCAGCCTCGGGCAAAGGCAGCCGACCCCGGAGGATTCACGTCTCGCCCGAGGGCCCCCTCAAGCAATGGACACACCTTCGGCTCGCCCGAGGCCCAGTCTTCGCAGAGAAGCAACCTTGGCCAGATCGCCACGCCAACCGACCGTATCGCAGGAGCATTTAATGCAAGGATCGCCTGACACCTTATCCTGACGCGCGCTCTTCAGTCGATAGAGCCGAAGTGACCGCAGTCACTTCGCCGCTCCACTGACCGGCCTGACAAGAAAACAGCGTCGCCTGCGTCGCTCCGACTGCTGTGCCACTCGACAGAGTGAGGCTGACAATAGCTAAGTCCAGCCTCGGGCGCCATAGGAAGCTCCACCTCGCCCGACCCCAGGGCTCGGGCTCAACCTCGACGCTGGACGACGGACTCCACCTAGCCCGAACCCAGGGCTCGGACACAGCCTTGGCCTCGGAAGATGGTCTCCGCCTCGCCCGACCCAGGGCTCGGACACAGCCTCGGCCTTGGAAGATGGTCTCCGCCTCGCCTGACCCAGGGCTCAGACTCAGCCTCGACCTCGGAAGACGGACTCGACCTCGACCTCGGAGGAGCCTCCGCCTCGCCCGACCTAGGGCTCGGACCGACCATGACACAGGGGGGCCATCATTACCCTACCCCTAGCTAGCTCAGGCTATGGGGAACAAGACCGATGTCCCATCTGGCTCGCCCCGGTAAACAAATAATGATGGTGCCCCGCGTGCTCCATGACGACGGCGGCTCTCAGCCCCTGACGGAAGCAAGGAGACGTCAGCAAGGATTCGACAGCCCCGACAGCTATCCTTCCGCATGGCTCCAGCTCTCCTCCGACGACCACGACATCACATGAACAGGGTGCCAAAACCTCTCCGACTGCCACGACGGCATGTACTTAGGGCTCTAGCTCCTCTCTGCTAGACACGTTAGCACACTGCTATACCCCCCATTGTACACCTGAACCCTCTCCTTACGCCTATAAAAGGAAGGTCCAGGGCTCTCGTACGGAAGGTTGGCCGCGCGGGAGAACGGGCCGGCGCGTAGGGCTCTCGCTCTCTCCCACGCGGACGCTTGTAACCCCCTACTGCAAGCGCACCCGACCTGGGCGCAGGGCAACACGAAGGTCGCGGGTTTCCCCTTTGCCTATTTTCTTCCCCCCTTCGTGCCCCGTCTCGCGCCGACCCATCTGGGCTGGGACACACGACGACAGTTTACTCGTCGGTCCAGGGACCCCCCAGGGTCGAAACGCCGACAGTTGGCGTGCCAGGTAGGGGCCTGCTGCGTGTTGACGAACAGCTTCCCGTCAAGCTCCAGATGGGTAGTCTCCAGCAACCTTTCCAGCCCGGGACGGTGCTCCGTTTCGGGAGTCTTGAGTTCATGTCCCTCGACGGCGGCTACGACATGATACTCCTTCCTCCGCCGCGCGACAACGACAATGGCGGCCGTCAGCCCGCTCGCCGGCGGCGGAATCAACGATGTCTTCCCCACGAGGCGGAAGAACAACATCCGGGTTTGTCCCGTCACCTCCCCCGTCGACGGAGGAGGAGGCGAGGCAACCATGGCCAAGCAGGAGGCGGCACCTCGTCGGCTGTCAAGCAAGTCGACGACGCCGGCGCCCCAGCGGGGGACACGTCGGGCTTCGACCTTGTGTCTGAGACGAAGACGAGCGCCGTTTCCCCGCAACACGCCAACCCCAAGCAGACAAACGACGCCAGCACGCTCGCGAAGGACTTGCTGGGCGTCGCCCTCGTACCCTAGACAAAGGTGCAATCCGCCCCCGACGCGACTTCGTCACCGCCCGTCGACCAAGAGGTACCGACCGATTCCCATCTCGTGCCTTTTGGATTCAGCCTCGACCCACCAAGCGACCTCGCTTCGGTGGAAGCCTTCATAGAGGCATGTACCAGCCCTCCGGGGTACCATATGCGGTCACCCTGGGACCGGCTGACGGCCATCTCGACCTACGAACCCTCGGGTTCCGAGGAAGATGATGAGCCCGACTTTTGTTGGGATTTCTCCGGGCTCGGTAACCCTAGTGCCATGCGGGACTTCATGACCTCATGCGACTACTGCCTCTCCGATTGTTCCGATGGTAGCCGCAGCTTCGGCGACGAGGACTGCGGCCCAAGTCATGAATGTTTCCACGTCGATCTAGTGGGTCCCGGCGAAGGCAACCATCTTGGCATGCCAGAAAACGGCGATCCCCTTAGGCCTGCGCCTCGCGTTGACATCCTTCGGGAGCTAGCTGTGGTCCCAGTCCCTGCGGGGGGGGGGGGGTCAGGACGCATAGCTCGAGCAAATCCGCGAGATGCAGGCCAGGCTCGACGAGGGAGCAGGAACACTTGAGCAGTTCCGGCGGAACATCGGGCAGGAATGGGCAGACCAAGCTCCGGCCAAAGAAGCGCATCATCTACCCCAGGGCATCCAATACCGCATTGCCGACGACGTCAGGGCAAGGCCGCCACTAGCTTCCAGTGGGGTCGGCCAGAACCTGGCTGCAGCAACAATACTTCTCCACGCGATGCCGGAACCATCGACCATCGAAGGGCGGCGTATCCAGGGAGAGCTCAAGAATCTCCTTGAGGATGTCGCGGTCCGACGGGCCGAAAGCTCTGCCTCCCGAAGGTAGGGGTACCCCTCGGAGCATCGCGTCGTGACTTCCCGATTTATGCGGGAAGCCTCGGTCCACATCGGGCGCACGCGCAACACGGCGCCTGCGGCCCCGGGTCGCGTCGGCAACGAGCACCACCACCGCAACCGTCGAGCCCACCTCGACGAGAGGGTGCGCCGAGGCTACCATCCCAGGCGTGGGGGACACTACGACAGCGGGGAGGATCGGAGTCCCTCGCCCGAACCACCCGGTCCGCAGGCTTTCAGCCGGGCCATACGACGGGCGCCGTTCCCGACCCGGTTCCGAACCCCGACTACCATCACAAAGTACTCGGGGGAGACGAGGCCGGAACTGTGGCTCGTGGACTACCGGCTGGCCTGCCAGCTGGGTGGAACGGACGATGACAACCTCATCATCCGCAACCTCCCCCTGTTCCTCTCCGACACCGCTCGAGTCTGGCTGGAGCATCTGCCTCCGGGGCAGATCTCCAACTGGGACGACCTGGTCCAGGCCTTCGCCGGCAACTTCCAGGGCACGTACGTGCGCCCTGGGAACTCCTGGGATCTCCGAAGTTGCCGCCAGCAGCCGGGAGAGTCTCTCCGGGACTACATCCGGCGATTCTCGAAGCAGCGCACCGAGCTGCCCAACTCACCGACTCGGACGTCATCGGCGCGTTCCTCGCCGGCACCACCTGCCGCGACCTGGTGAGCAAGCTGGGTCGCAAGACCCCCACCAGGGCGAGCGAGCTGATGGACATCGCCACCAAGTTCGCCTCTGGCCAGGAGGTGGTTGAGGCCATCTTCCGGAGGGACAAGCAGCCCCAGGGCCGCCAGCCGGAAGATGTCCCCGAGGCGTCCACTCAGCGCGGCACCAAGAATAAGGGCAAGAAGAAGTCGCAAGCGAAACACGACGCCGCCGACACGGACCTTGTCGCCGCCGCTGAGTACAAAAACCCTCGGAAGCCTCCCGGAGGCGCCAACCTGTTCGACAAGATGCTCAAGGAGCCATGCCCCTATCATCATGGACCCGTCAAGCACACCCTTGAGGAGTGCGTCATGCTTCGGCGCCACTTTCACAAGGCCGGGCCACCTGCGGAAGGTGGCAGGGCCCACAACAACGACAAGAAGGAGGATCACAAGGCGGAGGAGTTCCCCGAGGTCCACGACTGCTTCATGATCTACGGTGGGCCAGTGGCGAACGCCTCGGCTCGGCACCGCAAGCAAGAACGTCGGGAGGTCTGCTCGGTAAAGGTGGCGGCGCCAGTCTACCTAGACTAGTCCAACAAGCCCATCACCTTCGACCATGGCGACCACCCCGACCGCGTGCTGAGCCCGGGGAAATATCCGCTCGTTGTCGACCCCGTCATCGGCAACGTGAGGCTCACCAAGGTCCTCATGGACGGAGGCAGCAGCCTCAGCATCATCTACGTCGAGACCCTCGGGCTCCTGCAGATCGATCTGTCCTCGATCCAGACAGGCGCGGCGCCTTTTCATGGGATCATCCCCGGGAAACACGTCCAACCCCTCGGACAACTCGATCTGCCCTTCTGCTTCGGGACTCCCTCCAACATCCGAAGGGAAACCCTCACGTTCGAGGTGGTCGGGTTCCGAGGAACCTACCACGCAGTACTGGGGAGGCCATGCTACGCCAAGTTCATGGCCGTCCCCAACTACACCTACCTCAAGCTCAAGATGCCGGGCCCCAACGGGGTCATCACCATCGGCCCCACGTACGGACACGCATACGAATGCGACGTGGAGTGCGAGGAGTACGCCGAGGCCCTCGCCGAATCCGAGGCCCTCATCGCCGACCTGGAGAGCCTCTCCAAGGAGGCGCCAGACGTGAAGCGCCACGCCGGCAACTTCGAGCCAGCTGAGACGGTCAAATCCGTCCCTCTCGACCCCAGCAACAACGCCTCCAAGCAGATACGGATCGGCTCCAAGCTCGACCCCAAATAGGAAGCAGTGCTCGTCGACTTTCTCCGCACGAACGCCGAAGTCTTTGCGTGGAGTCCCTCGGACATGCCTGGCATACCGAGGGATGTCGCCGAGCACTCGCTGGATATCCGAGCTGGAGGCCGACCCGTGAAGCAGCCTCTGCGCCGATTCGACAAAGAAAAGCGCAGAGCCATAGGCGAGGAGATCCACAAGCTGATGGCCGCAGGGTTCATCAAAGAGGTATTCCATCCCGAATGGCTTGCCAACCCTGTGCTTGTGAGAAAGAAAGGAGGGAAATGGCGGATGTGTGTAGACTACACTGGTCTAAACAAAGCATGTCCGAAGGTTCCCTACCCTCTGCCTCGCATCGATCAAATCGTGGATTCCACTGCCGGGTGCGAAACCCTGTCTTTCCTCGATGCCTACTCAGGGTATCACCAAATCAGGATGAAAGAGTCCGACCAACTCGCGACTTCTTTCATCACACCTTTTGGCATGTACTGCTACGTTACTATGCCATTTGGTTTGAGGAATGCGGGTGCGACGTACCAAAGGTGCATGAACCACGTGTTCGGAGAGCACATTGGCCGAACGGTCGAGGTTTACGTTAATGACATCGTAGTCAAGACGAGGAAAGCCTCCGACCTCCTCTCCGACCTTGAAACGACATTTCGGTGTCTCAAGGCGAAAGGCGTAAAACTCAATCTCGAGAAGTGCGTCTTCGGAGTCCCCCGAGGCATGCTCTTGGGGTTCATCGTCTCCGAGCGGGGCATCGAGGCCAACCCGGAGAAAATCGCGGCTATCACCAACATGGGGCCCATCAAGGACTTGAAAGGCGTACAAAGGGTCATGGGATGCCTTGCGGCTCTGAGCCGCTTCATCTCACGCCTCGACGAAATAGGCCTACCTCTGTACCGCCTCTTAAGAAAGGCCAAGTGCTTCACTTGGACCCCCGAGGCTGAGGAAGCCCTCGGGAACCTGAAGGCGCTCCTCACGAACGCGCCCATCTTGGTGCCCCCCGCTGCCGGAGAAGCCCTCTTGATCTACGTCGCCGCTACCACTCAGGTGGTCAGCGCCGCGATCGTGGTTGAGAGACGAGAAGAAGGGCATGCGTTGCCCGTCCAGAGGCCGTTCTACTTCATCAGTGAGGTACTGTCCGAGACCAAGATCCGCTACCCACAAATTCAGAAGCTGCTGTACGCGGTGATTCTGACGCGGCGGAAGTTGCGACACTACTTCGAGTCTCATCCGGTGACTGTGGTGTCATCCTTCCCCCTGGGGGAGATCATCCAGTGCCGAGAGGCCTCGGGTAGGATTGCAAAGTGGGCGGTGGAAATCATGAGCGAGACAATCTCGTTCGCCCCTCGGAAGGCCATCAAGTCCCAAGTCTTGGCGGACTTTGTGGCTGAATGGGTCGACACCCAGCTCTCAGCAGCCCCGATCCAACCGGAACTCTGGACCATGTTTTTCGATGGGTCGCTGAGGAAAACAGGAGCGGGCGCAGGCCTGCTCTTCATCTCGCCCCTCGGGAAGCACCTCCGCTACGTGCTGCGCCTCCATTTCCCGGCGTCCAACAACGTGGCTGAGTACGAGGCTCTGGTCAACGGGTTGCGCATCGCCATCGAGCTAGGGGACCGACGCCTCGACGCTCGCGGTGACTCGCAGCTTGTCATCGACCAAGTCATGAAGAACTCCCACTGCCGCGACCCGAAGATGGAAGCCTACTGCGACGAGGTTCGACGCCTAGAAGACAAGTTCTACATGCTCGAGGTCAACCACGTCGCCCGACGATACAACGAGACTGCGGACGAGCTGGCTAAGATAGCCTCGGGGCGAACAACGGTTCCCCCGGACGTCTTCTCCCGAGACCTACATCAACCCTCAGTCAAGACCGACGACACGCCCAAGCCCGAGAAGGCCTCGGCCCTGCCTGAGGCACCCTCGGCTGAGCCCAAGGCGCCCTCGGCTCAGCCCGAGGCACCCTTAGCCCTCGAGGGTGAGGCACTGCGCGTCGAGGAAGAGCGGAATGGGGTCCCGCCTAATCGAGACTAGCAGACCCTGTACCTGCAATATCTCCACCGAGGAGAGCTGCCCCTCGACCGAGCCGAAGCTCGGTGACTGGCGCGGCGCGCCAAGTCGTTCGTCTTGCTGGGGGACAAGAAGGAGCTCTACCACTGCAGCCCCTCAGGCATCCTCCAGCGATGCATATCCATCGCCGAAGGTCAGGAGTTATTACAAGAAATACACTCGGGGGCTTGCGGTCATCACGCAGCACCTCGAGCCCTTGTTGGAAACGCTTTCCAACAAGGTTTTTACTGGCCGACTGCGGTGGCCGACGCCACTAGAATTGTCCGCACCTGCCAAGGGTGTCAATTCTACGCAAGGCAGATGCACCTACCCGCTCAGGCTCTGCAAACAATACCCATCACCTGGTCGTTTGCTGTGTGGGGTCTGGACCTCGTCGGTCCCTTGCAGAAGGCACCCGGGGGCTACACGCACCTGCTGGTCGCCATCGACAAATTCTCCAAGTGGATCGAGGTCCGACCCCTAAACAGCATCAGGTCCGAACAGGCGGTGGCATTCTTCACCAACATCATCCATCGCTTCAGGTCCCGAACTCCATCATCACCGACAACGGCACCCAGTTCACCGGCAGAAAGTTCCTGGACTTCTGCGAGGACCACCACATCCGGGTGGACTGGGCCGCCGTGGCTCACCCCATGACGAATGGGCAAGTAGAGCGTGCCAATGGCATGATTCTGCAAGGACTCAAGCCACGGATCTACAACGACCTCAACAAGTTCGGCAAGCGATGGATGAAGGAACTCCCCTCAGTGGTCTGGAGCCTGAGGACAACGTCGAGCCGAGCCACGGGCTTCACACCGTTCTTTCTAGTCTATGGGGCCGAGGCCATCTTGCCCACAAACTTAGAATACGGTTCCCCGAGGACGAGGGCGTACGACGACCAAAGCAATTGAACCAACCGAGAAGACTCACTGGACCAGCTGGAAGAGGCTCGGGACATGGCCTTACTACACTCGGCGCGGTATCAGCAGTCCCTGCGACGCTACCACGCCCGAGGAGTTCGGTCCCGAGACCTCCAGGTGGGCGACTTGGTGCTTCGACTACGACAAGACACCCGAGGGCGGCACATGCTCACGCCTCCCTAGGAAGGGCCGTTCGTCATTGCCAAGGTTTTGAAGCCCGGGACGTACAAGCTGGCCAACAGTCAAGGCGAGGTCTACAACAACGCTTGGAACATCCGACAGCTACGTCGCTTCTACCCTTAAGATGTTTTCAAGCCGTTCATATACCTCGTTTACATATGAAGTCTAACCATCAAGGAAGGGTCAGCCTTGCCTCGGCAAAGCCCGACCCTCCCTCAGGGGCTAGAAGGGGGGACCCCCTCCGCGTCAAAATTTTCCTCGGAAAAGGTCTTTCTACCAGAACGTCTTTTGTGATTTTCGACTACTTCGAAAGTGGGATCCTGAAAACGACGGAGTGCACGTAAGTAGCCAAGGCCGACCGAGCCGAGGGAGTGCTACGCCTCCGGGATACGGATACCTCACTCATCACCTTCTGCGATAAGTAACTCACGCTCGGATAAGCGATTCCGCTGACCGAACAAGTCTTAATGCTCGGAATTTTTTCTGCCGAAATGATTTTTCGTGCCTTCTCGACTATATCGATAGCAGAATCCTACGGACGAGTAAGAGTACACGTAAGCGGCAAGGCCGACCGAGCCGAGGGACTCCTATGCCTCCGGGATACGGATACCTCAGTCATCACCTTCCGTGAAAAGTAACTCTCGCTCGGACAAACAATTCTGTTACCGATAAATAAGTCCAGATACTCGAAACAAGAGGAAAAGAAACACAACTTTACAACACGACGACAGTATGCTTGGGCCTCGGCGGCCACAAGAAACATATGCATACTACAGGCGAACCGATCCTGCAGGCTCAGACGTATATGGAAGGGGAGCAGCAGCACCCTCGGCGTCAACTCCACCTTCGGCGAAGTCCGACCGAGCCTCGGACGGCAACACGGGCGAAGGATCTCTGCTCCGAAGAACGACATCAGCACCACGCCCAGGCCATCACCGCCAGGGTCTTCTCCAGGAACCCGGCCTGAGCAGACGGCTCGGCCGGCCGCCCCGAAGCCTCAGCCAGCTGTCCCCCGAGGACACCAGCCCGGCTCATGGCCAGTGGGCGGCCCGGCCAGGCTCCGGCCGACGAAGTCTTCTTTTCGAGCCAACTCCGCCTCTGTCCGCGCTGACACCGCTGCCTCCGGCTTCGGCTCATTGCAGAGCGGTCGAGGGTTCCTTTAACTAAGCAAGAGAAGCCTCGGGCGGCAAGGCCGACCGAGCCGAGGGACTCCTACGCCTTCGGGATACGGATACCTCACTCGTCACCTTCGCACGAGGCAACTCACATTTGGTTAAGCGGTTCAGTTAGCCGACAGGCGAGTCCTAGTGCTCGAAATGAGGAAAAAAACACGGCTTCGTGCCAAAAATACATACATGTTCAGGCCCCGACAGCCACAATGAACAGACACCGGCATTCAAGGTGCCATTACAAACGGAACTTCGGTTCCACCCCCGCAGGTACGAACAACCCCCCACATTGGAGGGCCTGCGGGGCGACGAAACCCCAGGTAGCTCACCGCCACCCGCTCCGGCAGCAGCGACAACGACCTCCACTCCGGGCGGCCAAACAGCAGCAGCGATGACCTCAGGGCAGACGCCGCTGCGACAAGGCCCTCGCCCACGTCCCCGCTCGAGGGGCGAGGACATGCAGAAGGCCGTAGAGTTGGAGGTCAGTCCGCGGGTGGCGCCGACAATCTCGTCGGCGGAGAAACCTCTTCCGGCTGCCTCGGTGGGAGGTGGCACCGGAAGCAGCGCCGAAGCCGCTCAGGCCGGAGAGCCAGACACGCGGCAGCTGCCAGCGCCACGAACGGTGAACGCCCTTCCCCCCGATCACTGAGGGAAGGAGCGGGCCGCTGCCCGCGCGGAGACAGGCCCCAACTTGGCGCACTCCCCTCCCCAGCACTGATGATGAACATCCTTGAAGCTGAGGGAGGGGCGGAGGCCGCAGCCCGGTTCGCTTATCCCCACCATCGAGCTGGTGGTCACCGTCTTGGGTGACCACCGGCGAGGGGATGCCGCCGGGCTGCCTGATGAAAATCCTTGAAGCCGAGCGATGGCTGAAAGGTACCAACTTCCGCGAAGTTGCGTTCCTCCAACGACAGCAAGACGAAAGCGACGCGAGCGCTCCCCATCCGGGGGCTCGGAAGGTGGATGGGCGCGATGCATGAGGAGAGTGCGAAGACATGGTTGCCATCCAAGGGGGTCACCCTCCTTTTAAAGGTGACTCACCCCACTCTCGTCCTCAGCCGGCACGGACCGAGTCTTCTCCAACACGCTCCAAGGTCCTCCCCCTACGACACGGGGGCTGGGTCCCACGCGTCATGCAAGCTGACCCAGGACAGAAGGAGCCAAACCGCCACACGCGGAGCGCACAACAGCCCAGCGGTTACAAGCATTCCTCCACTATCGCCCGGACCAGCGGGTGAAAGGGCGGACCGCCATGCAGGCGGCATGCAACCGCACCAAGGGGGCGCACCCTTTCGACTTCGACGCGACCAGCATGGAGGCCCAGGCCCACACGTCATGTAACCGGCGCTCCGGTTATTACGTGCGAGAAACCGCACCGCAACCCGCGCCAGTACAGCGCCTTCTTGACTGCGGAACCGGTGCCGCGACTCGAGGCGACCCTGCGCATGACCCGATAGTGCCAACCGAGCACATCGGTCACGGGTCAGTCAGCCGCGGGAGAAGGCGCGACGGTCGATACGGCCAGAAATGGGCCGGCAGTAATGACGGTGGCAGGCGGGCGGAAGCAGCAGTCACGTCGTCAGCAAGCTCATGCCCCCTTCTAGGACAGCGAGAGAACCCTCTCCCACGGTGTGAAGACGACGCGCCCGTGTTCCGTTCCTCGAACGGCTCGCGCACGCACAACGGCTACCCCGCGAACCACTCGTCCCGTCGCATTAACTCTGCGGCAGGACAGGCGGCACCTTTGGCAGGCGAAGCAGGCGACGCTTCACCTCCGCCATAATGACCGCGTCAAAAAAGGTGCGCCACGTCATTCGATTTCGTATCCCTTTCCACTTCCTCTTTCTCTCTCTTGCTACAGGAACCGGGAAAGGGGATGCTCCGAAAGGGATCCTTCTCCGCGAAGGAAGCGGGCCCCGAGCCCCCTACTGATCAGAGGTTCGAAGGCTGGCCCCTCGGAAGGGTTCAACAGCCGCCTCAGAGCACTCGGGCTCCGCGCCCACTACTGGTCAGAGGTTCGAAGGCCAGCCCCTCGGAAGGGTTCAACGGCCGCCTCAGGCCACTTAGGCTCCGCGCCCAGTACTGATCAGGGGTTCGTAGGCTAGCCCCCGAAGGGTTCGACAGCCGCCTCAGAGCACGTAGAGTGAGGGATGACCCTAGGTACGTTCGATACATAACCAAGGCTCGGGCTACGCTCCCGAGGTACCCTAGGACATTTCCGAGACCGACAAGAACGATTTTGTAACGGAATCCCACCAGAGGGAGGCATCAAGCCCTCGGACCCCGTCAAAAGGGGACCGGGTCCGGCAAATCACCTGCAGGTACTTTTGGAGCGCGCCTCTAGGCCACTAGCCGACCCCTAACAAATGGGGCACGGGCGTCCACTCGGATTACCCATTAGCAACTCACTGGAGACACCATGTTCGGCGCCCTCCGAGGGCAACATGGCGCTTTCCCCCCCCTCCTCCTTGCGGAAAGGCGACGCAGGGGCGTATGAAAAAAGTCGAGTTTGTCCTTGACCGTCCTCTCGCTCTGTGCGGAGGCTCGGGGGCTGCTCTCGCAAACCCAGCTCCGGCCAAACCGTTGACAGCATCAACATACCAGCCCGAGAACTTGGGACTCGACTATGCACCCGGGCTACGGCCAGTTCGCATGAGGGAACAACCAGACCGGCCGAAGCATCATGAAACGCGCTAAGACCTCGAAGGAGTCAAACCACTCCTCCGAGGCCTCGGGGGCTACACCCGGCGGGTGCGCTCGCGCGCACCCACCGGAACGAAACGCAACCGAGAAAGGCCGGTCCCCTTGCAAAAAAGTGCGACAAAAGCCTCCAAGCGAGTATCAACACTCCCTTCGAGGCTCGGGGGCTACTGTCGGGGACCATAATTAGGGGTACCCCCAAGACTCCTAATCTCAGCTGGTAACCCCCATCAGCACAAAGCTGCAAAGGCCTGGTGGGCGCGATTAAGGTCAAGGCTCGGTCCACTCAAGGGACACGATCTCGCCTCACCCGAGCCCAGCCTCGGGCAAAGGCAGCCGACCCCGGAGGATTCACGTCTCGCCCGAGGCCCCCTCAAGCAACGGACACACCTTCGGCTCGCCCGAGGCCCAGTCTTCACAGAGAAGCAACCTTGGCCAGATCGCCACGCCAACCGACCGTATCGCAGGAGCATTTAATGCAAGGATCGCCTGACACCTTATCCTGACACGCGCTCTTCAGTCGACAGAGCCGAAGTGACCGCAGTCACTTCGCCGTTCCACTGACCGGCCTGACAAGAAAACAGCGCCCCCTGCGTCGCTTCGACTGCTATGCCACTCGACAGAGTGAGGCTGACAACAACTAAGTCCAGCCTCGGGCGCCATAGGAAGCTCTGCCTCGCCCGACCCCAGGGCTCGGGCTCAACCTCGACGCTGGACGACGGACTCCGCCTCGCCCGACCCCAGGGCTCAGACACAGCCTCGGCCTCGGAAGACGGTCTCCGCCTCGCCCGACCCAGGGCTCGGACATAGCCTCAGCCTCGGAAGACGGTCTCCGCCTCGCCCGACCCAGGGCTCGGACTCAGCCTCGACCTCGGAAGACGGACTCGACCTCGACCTCGGAGGAGCCTCCGCCTCGCCCGACCTAGGGCTCGGATCGACCACGACACAGGGGGGGCCATCATTACCCTACCCCTAGCTAGCTCAGGCTACGGGGAACAAGACCGGCGTCCCATCTAGCTCGCCCCGGTAAACAAATAATGATGGCGCCCCGCGTGCTCCATGACGACGGCGACTCTCAGCCCCTGACGGAAGCAAGGAGACGTCAGCAAGGATTCGACAGCCCCGATAGCTGTCCTTCCGCAGGGCTCCAGCTCTCCTCCGACGACCACGACATCACATGAACAGGGTGCCAAAACCTCTCCGACTGCCACGACAGCATGTACTTAGGGCTCTAGCTCCTCTCTGCTAGACACGTTAGCACACTGCTACATCCCCCATTGTACACCTGGACCCTCTCCTTACGCCTATAAAAGGAAGGTCCAGGGCTCTCGTACGGAAGGTTGGCCGCGCGGGAGAACGGGCCGGCGTGTAGGGCTCTCGCTCTCTCCCACGCGGACACTTGTAACCCCCTACTGCAAGCGCACTCGACCTGGGCGCAGGGCAACACGAAGGCCACGGGATTCCCCTTTGCCTGTTTTCTTCCCCCCTTCATGCTCCGTCTTGCGCCGACCCATCTGGGCTGGGACACGCGGCGACAGCTTACTCGTCGGTCCAGGGACCCCCCGGGGTCGAAACGCCGAAAGCTAGTATACCAGTTTTACACTCTGCAGAGGTTGCACATCTTTACCCACAAGTCATGTTACCCATTTGCCACGAGGTTGTATGGGCCCCATACACCTCTACCAAGGAAGCGAGGCAGGGTAACACTACGAGGCCTTTACAAAGTTCCACTAGCTTCAGAAAACCCGCTACAGTTTATAGGAAGCTCCAATGTAGGGATCCCTTGCCTGACCGCCATCGCAGCAAAATCAACCAAGGACCTCCCCACACTGACCACTCCCCTACTGCCCTTGCCCCTTTCGGGTAAGGTAGTCTTCCATTAGCTTTCCTAATTTAACAGCCAAGGGCGTCCCATTAAACCATTGTGGTAGCACTGTTTTCCCGGGTGGTCGCTCCATGTTCCAATTAACATAATGATCTTATCATGAACAGTAAATAACAACTGATAACAAAAGTATAATCATGAATAATGTGTATCTCAATGCCCAAAACCACATATAGCACTAGCAAGTACTACCCAAAAAGTTCAGTGGTAAACAAGGCATAAAGATAGACAAACTAGGGTAACCTATTAGGTCCCATCAAAATTAACCTATGCAGATCATTATGATTAATTAGAACATGAGTGGGTAAAAGAAGTGATCAAGGGCACAACTTGCCTCGCACTTGAGATTCCAGGTACCAAATTGCTCTTCAGGTGACTCGTGACCTCACGCTAGTCGTAGCAATACAAACAAACAGTGTATAGGCAAAATTAACATCACACCAAACATATATGAAAAATACATATTAATAATCTACATATTAAAACAAGATCATAGGAACAAGAATTATTAATTTTGGAGTTATAGATTTTAAGTTATGGATTTCCAAAGATTCTAGATGTTTTGTACAAGATTAATTAGGGTGTCAATTTTAATATGGCTTTCATGTCGAAACAGTGGCACTAATTGATAAACAATAATATTATAAAATTATAGAAATTGAAATGGATTGATTTGGACTTCATATGAATTTTATATGAATTAAACAAGTTCTAGGGATTTGTTTTTATATTAAAAATCAATTTCTCAATTAGTTTCCCTGTTATAACCAATATCTGGACTGAGCGCATGATTAAACAGAAACCCAGGGTTACTTCTACAAAATTTTGGACCTCTCTGTAATGGACTTACTACGGTCCTGGACTTCGGGTTTATTCCTAATAAAACCAGGGTTTCTTATGTAAAACTCTCAATCGAAAGGGTATCGCCCAATCTGAGCCGTGTAGTCTGAGATGATCGGCCCGGATTAGAAGCGGCCGCGCTGCACTCCTACACGCAACCGTGAGCTCTACGATGCCAGACTAACGCACCAGATTTAAAAATCCTTAGATCAACTTCCACCCGCATGATTTCTATTCAACGTCATAGATCTAACCTGCACCAACCGGTGCCCTACTTCTAATCTGCACCGTCGGTGAAGGATCCAATGGTCCCTAGACTTCTTCCCCCTTGCTCCAAGCCGCGACGGCGCGCAGACCAGACACGGCGGTGGCCACGCCGGAGAGCAATGACTCCCCGAAGTTGTGCCCTAAACTATGATTCAAACGGTGCTACACGATGGGGCGAAAATAGCGAACTCGGGTGAGGGTTACCTACTGGTGCTGAGAACGTGAAGGGGACCGGCCATGGCGCGCTGCGGTTTGGCGGCCCCACCCAAGTCCGGCGAGAAATTTCCATGCTTCTAGCCCCCAATATCGCCATATGAGGTCAAGAACGTGTTCGGTGTGCTCTGGAGACTTTTCGAGACCGTCAACCAAGCCTAGAGCAGTGCTCCCGGCGAGATGCCCATGCGGCGGACCCTCCTCTCTCTAATTGCTCTCTGCGGAAGGTGGGTGTTCTTGCCCAGGTAAGGCGGCGCCCGAAGATCATATATAGGCACGGAACAGCATAGGGCGCAACGGCCGCGGCCGATTTGGCCGGGGTGTTGACGGAGTCCGGCGGAGCGCGCGAGCTACGCGGGAGTTTCTGTTATGAGGTGGAAGGAGAAGCTAACAAAGCGGCCCCACCTGTAGGTGACTGGGATGGAGTCCGCGGGGGTAGACAGTGGCTGACCTGGTGGGGTCACACTGTCAGCTTGTGGGTATGCCTGGCTTTCCATTCTGGGCCGCACGGGGAAAAAGGATGAAGTGGGCCGTCCGGGAAGGAAATCAGCCCAGGTGGTTGTTCCGTTTGTTCTTTTTTTCTGATTTTTTTTCTTTCCAAATTTAAGACTCCAATTCAAATTCAAATTCTGTTTGAACTTTAAGTTTTTAAAATATTCAATAAAAATCCTAATATGAAGATAACGCCTATTATTTATTTATTTATAATATATATTTTTATAGTGTATTCTTCTTCCTTTTCTATTTTCAAATTCTACTTTTCAAACCTAACTTGTCTCAAAATTTGAGTACGATTGCACCAATACAATAATTCCAGCATGATATGCATTTTTCTATATTTGTTTATTTGTTATTTGCCTACTTCTCTTAAGTGAGTATGCACAAAAAGGAAATTAAATAATTTCAAAAACACTTTCATGAAAAATACATGTATTTATTTATTTTATTATTTTTACCTTATACGAATTTTAGGGCTTTACAAATCGTACCCCCTTAACAGAAATCTCGTCCTCGAGATTTGTAGGAAAAAGGGGTAAATAGGGTGTTGTGTTTAGTCTTGGCTTTTATTTTCCAGTTAATTTTAATGCTCCCAAAAGTTACCCCTCCTTACAAGTTATGGCTAGAGAAACATGGGCATATTGTGTTTTAGCTAATATGTAGGATTATAGAAGAGAAGGTTAGGCAGCGAAAACTTATATTCTGGATAGTGGATCTTGACTCATCTGATGATCTGGTTGACTCTTGATCTTCCTTGTTGAGGTTGATCTCCTCCTTCTTGCTCTTTGGTGTCTCCGTCCGGGATTGGGACAAGAGGCTAAGATAGATCTGTTATGTAGGTCAAGTTGTTGGATATGGCCGAGTTGATCTAGGTCACCAATTTAGGCTTAAGTGTATGGACTTATCCTTTGTACCAGCATTAAGTAACCCTCACTAGATTAGATCATACTAGATTAGATTAGATATGACTACATTAGAATATATAAGATTTAAGTAATTTGGATTAGGTCATGGTTGTTACTCTAGGATGAGATAAGCAAAGTGGTTAGGATAAGATAAAATCTTTTTAAGGTAAGATGAATCCATTAAGATAAGAGAGAATCATTTAAGATAAGATGGATCTATTAGGCTTGATATATTCTAGTGGTGGTATTCTTAATTTGTATAGTCATCTTATGATTTTTATTTATTTATATTTATGCCTATATGTATATGGAGATGTAATTGTGGACATTACTCCACAACCCATCACACTCAATCAAAGATCCAAATCAAACAAGTATCATAAGAACAAACATTGAAGCACATGGATACCTACAAAAATAATTTTGTTTTTGTTCCTATGAATAGGTCTCCTATTCCTAAAGGTTACTTTTAGGCACAGTATTTCAAAATGTGAAATCCACATTTGTCTTTAGAAAGAAAAAAAGATAAGAATAATCAGAGTAAAGCAGAAATAGATGAGGTAAGATTAAGAAAAGTTTAGAATGAATCAGAGTAGCAAAGGTAAGTAGATAAGGGTTATCCATTTCTATCTAGGTTTCGTCCTACAGTCAACATTCCTCTGATACCACTTCTGTCACACCCGGGTTTTAGGGGCACCAAGACCCGGGCGCGAACATAATCACTAGGTGCGCTGGGACCAAGTCTCACACATATGATGAATCATGGCATAGGATTGAATGCCACAACTTTACTATATAATAGGAGTTCTATACAAAATAAATAAATAAATACATTATAAGGAGACAACGGTCCAACAACCCAAAGTTGACTGGGAGACGACGACCTAGACCTCTCACGAACACATCACAACATCTTCCATGCGCCTCATCCTGCGGTACCTGTTCTTGACCTGTGGGGGGTGTGAGACAGCAAGAGTGAGCTCACATACGTTCATAGCTCAACAAGTTGTGGGGAATAATGTGCATGAACTCGCCAAAGGTGAGAGCTCACAAAGTGTAAGGCTTACCAAAGAGGATGGTTGAAGCTGAGCATTGCTTTTAGAGTTGGTCAAAATTTTATTAGCAATTACTAAGTATAAGTAAATACCAACCCAATTAAGTAATAGAACAAAAGTAACAACATCACCTGCGATGCAATGCATCTGACATATTGAATTTAGTTCCATAAATTAATCATGTGAGGGTCCGAACTGCTCATGACCGTGAGCACGGCTAGTATACCAGTTTTACACTCTGCAGAGGTTGCGCATATTTACCCACAAGTCATGTTACCCATTTGCCACGGGGTTGTACGGGCCCCATACACCTCTACCAAGGAAGCGAGGCAGGGTAACACTACGAGGCCTTTACAAAGTTCCACTAGCTTCAGAAAACCCGCTACAGTTTATAGGAAGCTCCAATGCAGGGATCCCTTGCCTGACCGCCATCGCAGCAAAATCAACCAAGGAGCTCCCCACACTGACCACTCCCCTACTGCCCTTGCCCCTTTCGGGTAAGGTAGTCTTCCACTAGCTTTCCTAATTAATCAGCCAAGGGCGTCCCATTAAACCCTTGTGGTAGCACTGTTTTCCCGGGTGGTCGCTCCATGTTCCAATTAACATAATGATCTTATCATGAACAGTAAATAACAACTGATAACAAAAGTATAATCATGAATAATGTGTATCTCAATGCCCAAAACCACATATAGCACTAGCAAGTACTACCCAAAAAGTTCAGTGGTAAACAAGGCATAAAGATAGACAAACTAGGGTAACCTATTAGGTCCCATCAAAATTAACCTATGCAGATCATTATTATTAATTAGAACATGAGTGGGTAAAAGAAGTGATCAAGGGCACAACTTGCCTGGCACTTGAGATTCCAGGTACCAACTTGCTCTTCAGGTGACTCGTGACCTCACGCTAGTCGTAGCAATACAAACAAACAGTGTATAGGCAAAATTAACATCACAGCAAACATATATGCAAAATACATATTAATAATCTACATATTAAAACAAGATCATAGGAACAAGAATTATTAATTTTGGAGTTATAGATTTTAAGTTATGGATTTCCAAAGATTCTAGGTGTTTTGTACAAGATTAATTAGGGTGTCAATTTTAATATGGCTTTCATGTCGAAACAGTGGCACTAATTGATAAACAATAATATTATAAAATTATAGAAATTGAAATGGATTGATTTGGACTTCATATGAATTTTATATGAATTAAACAAGTTCTAGGGATTTGTTTTTATATTAAAAATCAATTTCTCAATTAGTTTCCCTGTTATAACCAATATCTGAACTGAGCGCATGATTAAACAGAAACCCAGGGTTACTTCTACAAAATTTCGGACCTCTCTGTAATGGACTTACTACGGTCCTGGACTGCGGGTTTATTCCTAATAAAACCAGGGTTTCTTATGTAAAACTCTCAATCGAAAGGGTATCGCCCAATCTGAGTCGTGTAGTCTGAGATGACCGGCCTGGATTAGAAGCGACCGCGCTGCACTCCTACGCGCAACCGTGAGCCCTACGATGCCAGACTAACGCACCAGATTTAAAATCCTTAGATCAACTTCCACCCGCATGATTTCTATTCAACGTCATAGATCTAACCTACACCAACCGGTGCGCTACTTCTAATCTGCACCATCGGTGAAGGATCCAATGGTTCCTGGACTGCTTCCCCCCTTGCTCCAAGCCGCGACGGCGCGCACACCAGACACGGCGGCGGCCACGCCGGAGAGCAATGATTCCCCGAAGTTGTGCCCTAAACTATGATTCAAACGGTGCTACACGATGGGGCGAAAATAGCGAACTCGGGTGAGGATTACCTACTGGTGCTGAGAACGTGGAGGGGACCGGCCATGGCGCGCTGCGGTTTGGCGGCCCCACCCAAGTCCGGTGAGAAATTTCCATGCTTCCAGCCCCTAATATCGCCATATGAGGTCAAGAACGTGTTCGGTGTGCTCTGGAGACTTTTCGAGACCGTCAACCAAGCCCAGAGCAGTGCTCCCGGCGAGATGCCCATGCAGCGGACCCTCCTCTCTCTAATTGCTCTCCGCGGAAGGTGGGTGTTCTTGCCCCGACGGTCGCAAGGTAAGGCGGCGCCCGAAGATCATATATAGGCACGGAACAGCATAGGGCGCAACGACCGCGGCCGATTTGGCCGGGGTGTTGACGGAGTCCGGCGGAGCGCGCGAGCTACGCGGGAGTTTCTGTTACGAGGTGGAAGGAGAAGCTAACAAAGCGGCCCCACCTGTAGGTGACTGGGACGGAGTCCGCGGGGGTAGACAGTGGCTGACCTGGTGGGGTCACACTATCAGCGTGTGGGTATGCCTGGCTTTCCATTCTGGGCCGCACGGGGAAAAAGGATGAAGTGGGCCGCACAGGAAGCAAATCGGCCCAGGTGGTTGTTCCGTTTGTTCTTTTTTTCTGATTTTTTTCTTTCCAAATTTAAGACTCCAATTCAAATTCAAATTCTGTTTGAACTTTAAGTTTTTAAAATATTCAATAAAAATCCTAATATGAAGATGACGCCTATTATTTATTTATTTATAATATATATATTTTATAGTGTATTCTTCTTCCTTTTCTATTTTCAAATTCTACTTTTCAAACCTAACTTGTCTCAAAATTTGAGTACGATTGCACCAATACAAGAATTCTAGCATGATATGCATTTTTCTATATTTATTTATTTGTTATTTGCCTACTTTACTTCTCTTAAGTGAGTATGCACAAAAGGAAATTAAATAATTTCAAAAACACTTTCATGAAAAATACATGTATTTATTTCTTTTATTATTTTTACCTTATACAAATTTTAGGGCTTTACAAATTCTGAATATAAATCATGACTAAATCAGAAGAACTGAAGTACAAAGTCAAATTAGATGATGCGTACTGATCAGACATACTAATAGATGGCGTGGGCCGGAATCAGCAGGGTCGACGACGTCGAAGGAGCGGGGCCGATGTCGTCGAAGCAGCAGGGTTCGACGATAAGATCACGAGCAGTCGTGTAAGGACGCTTCCCAAAAACCTTATTCGCCCTCTCCCGGTGCAGGATCTCGAAGGGGAAGGGTTCCGGAGACCTGCTCTCCCAATCGCAGATGCACGTCGACGGTTGGGATGAAGAGAACTACGATGGCGGCGCAATTGTGAACAGAGGCGAAGATTGGGATGAGTTTGAAGCTGGCTGTCAGACGCCTTATAGGGCCGAGTCCGTGAACCGATAGCTATCCACGATCCGATCTGTACGCGAAAATCTCACGTTCAGTTTAGATCCTCATAGCAATCGGTTAGGATTCTAAACTTAACAACCAAGCAACAAAAAAATAAAATGGCAAAAGGAAGCTGCACCCCCACAAGGCGAGGGGCCGGATTTCGGCGGACCATTAACGTGCATGTCGTGCTCGCGCGCCCTTCGCTTCGCTCCGCTCCGTCCCGCCGCGCCCAGGCCAGGCTTGCACAAACTTGCAACCTGCTACATGATTTTTCTGCTCAATCTCATGTTGACAAAATACTGTTCAATCCAACCATTCTCATCCACATCATTGGCAGGCATTACAAGAGGGTAGATATTCATGCACAGATAATTCATAGAATTACAAGTGGGTACTTGCTATAATCTACAAGAGCAAAATTGATGCTACAAGCGGTTGCCCAGGATATGCCCCCGTTAACCAAAAAAAGATACATCTAAAAATAATTTTATCTTTTTGGTACGAATGTTTTTGACTTTTTTTGACCAGAGAACCTCCATTTCTATTACTTGCATAACAGAAATACAAACGTGCGTACCAGTTGCAAAAGCAACCAAGCACCAACATACAGGGAAGAAAACATAACCGACCTGATTTAGGTCAAAGACATCTACCAGGCATTGTCTAAATTCATGACAACAAGTAGAAGGACATCATCCAAAGGAGCCAAAAATACAGCACCAAACTGCGACAAAGCGCAAAACCAGAACGCAGTCTAAACAGGACCGACTAGATAAAGGAGACCCAAGCCACTAAGCAACCATCCAGCACCCAGAGACCGACGGTCACTCCATATCCATCATCTGGTCACCATCTTCAGTGTTCCCTTGCAGCTCTCTCCCAGAATTCCTCGCATTTGCAGCTTTCAGCAGAAGCTTGGCCCCATCATGAAGTAAATCCTGCAACTCCTTCTTGCTCAGGCCTGCCCAATTAAAGATTAATGCACAAGCATGACATACAATTTCGACAGGAGAGTTGACCACAATGTTTTGAAACCACACATTATTTCTAGCTTTCCAAAGGGCCCAACAGATGGCAGCAGTACAAACAATGCTAATATCTTTGGCATCACCCAAATTATGCTCAAGCCAAACCCAGCATTGGTGTAAGTTTCCAGGAACAACATTGGAATTAAAGCATTTAGCAACAACTCCCCACACAAATTTGGTTGTATGACAATTAAAAAATAGATGACTGGTCGATTCAAACTCATCACAGAAACCACATGAAGTATTTCCATTCCAATTTCTCCTAACCATGTTCTCTTTGGTCAGCAGCACATTATTTTCAAGTAACCACATGAAAATCTTGATTTTCGGAGGGATTTTCCCTTTCCAAATATGTTTCAGATATGGACCATAGGTAATACTAGTAATATTATCATATAAAGACTTCACAGAAAATTCTTTATTTTTACCCCATTTCCAGGAGACACAGTCTCCTATCTCCTGAAACTCAAAATCCTGGAATTTCTCCATGATTTTGTCCCAATTACTCCTGATATCATTATTCAGCCATCTTCGAAAGTCAAGTTGGGCATCCCTTTCCCTAACATGCTGAACAAGAAGAAATTTATCATTGCACATTTCATATAGATCTGGTTCAGACATAGCCAGAGGAGTCTCATTGAGCCATGGGTCCTCCCAGAATCTGGTTTTATCACCCGACCGAGTGATAATTTTCCTCCCAATGACATAGTAATCTTTGATATTCAACAGGTCATGCCAGACATGAGAATCAAAAGATTTGTGGCTAACATTCAGAATACTGGCACCATGAATATATTTCTTTTTCATAATATCTTGCCAGGTTCCAGTTTCATATTCAAGTTTCCACCACCATTTGCACATTAGACAAATATTCATGACTCTCAAATCTTTAATGCCAAGTCCACCTTTTTTCCTGTTAGCACAGACTCTATCCCACTTAACAAGGTGGTATTTTTCCTATCTCCTCCACCTTGCCACAGAAATTTTTTCCGTTTAATGTCCAGTTTTTTGATAGTGGTGCTAGGAAGAAGATACATCGACATATGATAGATTGGGGAATTGGATAAACAAGCATTAATCAAAGTAATCCTCCCAGCAATGGATAGAGAGCTTCCCTTCCAGCTATCCAACCTTTTGTCAAACTTCTCTTCCAACTTTATCGAATCTGCAATTCGCAGATGGAAAGGACTAACAGGGACCCCAAGATACATCATGGGGAAAGAGCCCATTTGGCAGTCAAAGAGATTCGCATAATGCATTTTAATATCATCATCCCCATTGATCACAAAAATTTCACTTTTCATAAAATTGATCTTTAATCCTGCCATCATTTCATAAATGTGATAGTCGCCTAGAGGCGGGTGAATAGGGCGAAACTGAAATTTACAAAGTTAATCACAACTACAAGTCGGGTTAGTGTTAGAAATATAAACAAGTCCGCGAGAGAGGGTGCTAAACAAATCGCAAGCGAATAAGGAGTGTGACACATGGATTTGTTTTACTGAGGTTCGGTTCTCGCAAACCTACTCCCCGTTGAGGTGGTCACAAAGACCGGGTCTCTTTCAACCCTTTCCCTCTCTCAAACGGTCCCTCGGACCGAGTGAGCTTCTTCTTCTCAATCAAACGGGAACAAAGCTTCCCCGCAAGGGCCACCACACAATTGGTGCCTCTTGCCTTGGTTACAATTGAGTTTTGATCACAAGAACAAGTGAGAAAGAAAAGAAGCAATCCAAGCGCCAGAGCTCAAAAGAACACGGCAAATCTCTCTCGCTAATCACTAAAGCCTTGTGTGGAATTGGAGAGGATTTGATCACTTGGGTGTGTCTAGAATTGAATGCCTAGCTCTTGTAAGTGGTTGAGAAGTGGAAAACTTGGATGACTTGAATGTGGGGTGGTTGGGGGTATTTATAGCCCCAACCACCAGACTAGCCGTTTGGTGGGGTTGACTGTCGTATGGTGCACCGGACAGTCCGGTGCGCCAGCCACGACACCAAAGCCGTTGGGTTCCGACCGTTGGAGCTCTGTCTTCTGGGCCAGCCTGAATGTCCGGTGGCGCACCGGACATGTACTGTAGAGTGTACGGTGCGCCAGTATGGGCGTGCCTGACTTCTGCGCGCGCTAGCGCGCATTCAATGCGCTGCAGGTAGCCGTTGGTGCCGAAGTATCCGTTGCTTCGTTGTCACACCGGACAGTCCGGTGTACACCGGACATGTCCGGTGAATTATAGCGGACTAGCCGTTGCGAATTCCCGAAGCTGGCGAGTTCCAGAGCCGCTCTTGGAGCACCGGACACTGTCCGGTGTACACCGGACAGTCCGGTGAATTATAGCGGAGCGCCTCTGGATTTTCCCGAAGGTGACGAGTTTGAGTTGGAGTCCTCTGGTGCACCGGACACTGTCCGGTGGCACACCGGACAGTCCGGTGCGCCAGACCAGAGGTGCCTTCGGTTGTCCCTTTGCTCTTTTGTTGAACCCAATACTTGGTCTTTTTATTGGCTGACTGTGAACCTTTGGCACCTGTATAACTTATACACTAGAGCAAACTAGTTAGTCCAATTATTTGTGTTGGGCAATTTCAACCACCAAAATCATTTAGGAACTAGGTGTAAGCCTAATTCCCTTTCAATCTCCCCCTTTTTGGTGATTGATGCCAACACAAACCAAAGCAAATATAGAAGTGCATATTTGAACTAGTTTGCATAATTTAAGTGCAAAGATTGCTTGGAATTGAGCCAATATAACTACTCATAAGATATGCATGGATTGTTTCTTTGTTTTTAACATTTTGGACCACGCTTGCACCACATGTTTTGTTTTTGCAAATTCTTTTGTAAATCCTTTTCAAAGTTCTTTTGCATATAGTCAAAGGTAAATGAATAAGATTTTGCAAAGCATCTTCAAGATTTGAAATTTTCTCCCCCTATTTCAAAAGCTTTTCCTTTGACTAAACAAAACTCCCCCTAAATGAGATCCTCCTCTTAGTGTTCAAGAGGGTTTTGATATATCAATTTTGAAATACTACTTTCTCCCCCTTTTGAACACAATAAGATACCAATTTGAAATTTATAAATTGAAGAACTCTTTTTAAAATTAGGTGGTGGTGCGGTCCTTTTGCTTTGGGCTAATACTCTCTCCCCCTTTGGCATGAATCGCCAAAAACAGAGTCATTTAGAGCCCTTAAGAATTACTCCCCCTTTGGTCATAAATAAATGAGTGAAGATTATACCAAAGTCGGAGTCCTTTTGCTTTGACTGCATGCTCTCTCCCCCAAAGATAGAGAGTGGCTCGGAGCGACGATGAAGGATGAGTTACGGAGTGGAAGCTTTTGTCTTCGTCGAAGACTCCAATTCCCTTTCGATACACCTATGACTTGGTTTGAAATAGACTTGAAAACACATTAATCATAACATATGAAAGAGACATGATCAAAGGTATATAAATGAGCTATGTGTGTAAATCAACAAAAGAAGTTTCTAGAATCAAGAATATTTAGCTCATGCCTAAGTTTGTTAAAAGTTTGTTCATCAAGAGGCTTGGTAAAGATATCGGCTAATTGATCTTTAGTATTAATGTAAGCAATCTCGATATCTCCCTTTTGTTGGTGATCCCTAAGAAAATGATATCGAATGGCTATGTGTTTAGTGCGGCTATGCTCGACGGGATTATCCGCCATTTTGATTGCACTCTCATTATCACATAGAAGAGGAACTTTGGTTAATTTGTAACCATAGTCCCTAAGGGTTTGCCTCATCCAAAGTAGTTGCGCGCAACAATGTCCTGCGGCAATATACTCGGCTTCGGCGGTGGAAAGAGCGACCGAATTTTGCTTCTTTGAAGCCCAAGACACCAAGGATCTTCCCAAGAACTGGCAAGTCCCCGATGTGCTCTTCCTATTAATTTTACACCCCGCCCAATCGGCATCCGAATAACCAATTAAATCAAATGTGGATCCCCTAGGATACCAAAGCCCAAACTTAGGAGTATAAACCAAATATCTCAAGATTTGTTTTACGGCCGTAAGGTGAGCTTCCTTAGGGTCGGCTTGGAATCTTGCACACATGCATACGGAAAGCATAATATCTGGTCGAGATGCACATAAATATAGCAAAGAGCCTATCATCGATCGGTATACCTTTTGATCGACGGATTTACCTCCCGTGTCGAGGTCGAGATGTCCATTGGTTCCCATGGGAGTCTTGATGGGCTTGGCATCCTTCATCCCAAACTTGGTTAGAATGTCTTGAGTGTACTTCGTTTGGCTAATGAAGGTGCCCTCTTGGAGTTGCTTCACTTGAAATCCCAAGAAGTACTTTAACTCCCCCATCATAGACATCTCAAACTTTTGAGTCATGATCCTACTAAATTCTTTACATGTAGACTTGTTAGTAGACCCAAATATAATATCATCAACATAAATTTGGCTTACAAACAAGTCATTTTCAAGAGTTTTAGTGAATAAAGTAGGATCGGACTTTCTGACTTTGAAGCCATTAGCAATAAGGAAATCTCTTAGGCATTCATACCATGCTCTTGGGGCTTGCTTGAGCCCATAAAGCGCCTTAGAGAGCCTATAGACATGGTTAGGGTACTCACTGTCTTCAAAGCCGGGAGGTTGCTTAACATAGACCTCTTCCTTGATTGGTCCATTGAGGAAGGCACTTTTCACGTCCATTTGATAAAGCTTGAAGCCATGGTAAGTAGCATAGGCTAATAATATGCGAATTGACTCAAGCCTAGCTACGGGTGCATAGGTTTCACCGAAATCCAAACCTTCGACTTGGGAGTATCCCTTGGCCACAAGTCGGGCTTTGTTCCTTGTCACCACACCATGTTCGTCTTGCTTGTTGCGGAAGACCCATTTGGTTCCTACAACATTTTGATTAGGACGTGGAACTAACTGCCATACCTCATTCCTAGTGAAGTTGTTGAGCTCCTCTTGCATCGCCATCACCCAATCCGAATCTTGTAGTGCTTCCTCTACCCTATGTGGCTCAATAGAGGAAACAAAAGAGTAATGCTCACAAAAATGTGCAACACGAGATCTAGTGGTTACCCCCTTATGAATGTCGCCGAGGATGGTGTCGACGGGGTGATCTCGTTGGATTGCTTGGTGGACTCTTGGGTGTGGCGGCCTTGGTTCTTCATCCTCCTTGCCTTGATCATTTGCTTCTCCCCCTTGATCATTGCCGTCATCTTGAGGTGGCTCATTTGCTTGATCTTCTACTTCATCAACTTGAGCTTCATCCTCATTTTGAGTTGGTGGAGATGCTTGCGTGGAGGAGGACGGTTGATCTTGTGCATTTGGAGGCTCTTTGGATTCCTTAGGACACACATCCCCAATGGACATGTTCCTTAGCGCGATGCATGGAGCCTCTACATCACCTATCTCATCAAGATCAACACGCTCTACTTGAGAGCCGTTAGTCTCATCAAACACAACGTCACAAGAAACTTCAACTTGTCCATTGGACTTGTTAAAGACCCTATATGCCCTTGTGTTTGAATCATATCCTAGTAAAAAGCCTTCTACAGTCTTAGGAGCAAATTTAGATTTTCTACCTCTTTTAACAAGAATAAAACATTTGCTACCAAAGACTCTAAAATATGAAATATTGGGCTTTTTACCGGTAAGGAGTTCGTATGATGTCTTCTTGAGGATTCGGTGGAGATATAACCGGTTGATGGCGTAGCAGGCGGTGTTGACCGCCTCAGCCCAAAACCGATCCGAAGTCTTGTACTCATCAAGCATGGTTCTTGCCATGTCCAATAGAGTTCGATTCTTCCTCTCCACTACACCATTTTGTTGTGGCGTGTAGGGAGAAGAGAACTCATGCTTGATGCCCTCTTCCTCAAGAAAGCCTTCAATTTGAGAGTTCTTGAACTCCGTCCCGTTGTCGCTTCTTATTTTCTTGATCTTTAAGCCGAACTCATTTTGAGCCCGTCTCAAGAATCCCTTTAAGGTCTCTTGGGTTTGAGATTTTTCCTGCAAAAAGAATACCCAAGTGAAGCGAGAATAATCATCCACTATTACAAGACAATACTTACTCCCGCCGATGCTTATATAAGCAATCGGGCCGAATAGATCCTTGTGGAGTAGCTCAAGCGGCCTGTCGGTCGTCATGATGTTCTTGTGTGGATGATGGACTCCAACTTGCTTCCCTGCTTGGCATGCACTACAAATCCTGTCTTTCTCAAAATGAACATTTGTTAATCCTAAAATGTGTTCTCCCTTTAGAAGCTTATGAAGATTCTTCATCCCAACATGGGCTAGTCGGCGGTGCCAGAGCCAACCCATGTTAGTATTAGCAATTAAGCAAGTGTTGAGTTCAGCTCTATCAAAATCTACCAAGTATAGCTGACCCTCTAACACTCCGTTAAATGCTATTGAATCATCACTTCTTCTAAAGACAGTGACACCTACATCAGTGAATAGACAGTTGTAACCCATTTTGCATAATTGAGAAACGGAAAGCAAATTGTAATCTAATGAATCTACAAGAAAAACATTGGAAATAGAATGGTCAGGAGATATAGCAATTTTACCCAATCCTTTGACCAAACCTTGATTTCCATCCCCGAATGTAATAGCTCGTTGGGGATCTTGGTTTTTCTCATAGGAGGAGAACATTTTCTTCTCCCCTGTCATGTGGTTTGTGCACCCGCTGTCGATTATCCAACTTGAGCCCCCGGATGCATAAACCTACAAAACAATTTTAGTTCTTGACTTTAGGTACCCAAACTGTTTTGGGTCCTTTGGCATTAGAAACAAGAACTTTGGGTACCCAAACACAAGTCTTTGATCCCTTGTGTTTGCCCCCAACAAACTTGGCAACTACTTTGCCGGATTTGTTAGTCAAAACATAAGATGCATCAAAAGTTTTAAATGAAATGCTATGATCATTTGATGCACTAGGAGTTTTCTTTTTAGGCAACTTAGCACGGGTTGGTTGCCTAGAGCTAGATGTCTCACCCTTATACATAAATGCATGATTAGGGCCAGAGTGAGACTTCCTAAAATGAATTCTCCTAATTTTGCTCTCGGGATAACCGGCAGGGTATAAAATGTAACCCTCGTTATCCTGAGGCATGGGAGCCTTTCCCTTAACAAAGTTTGACAATTTCTTAGGAGGGGCACTAATTTTGACATTTTCTCCCCTTTGGAAGCCGATGCCATCCTTAATGCCAGGGCGTCTCCCATTATAGAGCATACTTCTAGCAAATTTAAACTTTTCATTCTCTAAGTTATGCTCGGCAATTTTAGCATCTAATATTGCTATATGATCATTTTGTTGTTTAATTAAGGCCATGTGATCATGAATAGCATTAATATCAACATCTCTACATCTAGTACAAATAGATACTTGCTCAAAAATAGATGTAGAGGGTTTGCATGAATTAAGTTCAATGATCTTAGCACGCAAAATATCATTGTTATCTCTAAGATCGGAAATTGTAACATTGCAAACATCTAGTTCTTTGGCCTTAGCAATCAAGTTTTCATTCTTTACTCTAAGGCTAGCAAGAGATACATTCAATTCATCAATCTTAGCAAGCAAATTAACATTATCATCTCTAAGATTGGGAATCGAAACATTACAAGCATTAGAATCAACCTTAGCAATTAATTTTGCATTTTCATTTCTAAGGTTGGCAATAGTGTCATGGCAAGTGCTTAGCTCACTAGATAGTTTTTGACATTTTTCTACTTCTAGAGCATAAGCATTTTTAACCTTAACATGTTTCTTGTTTTCCTTAATTAGGAAGTCCTCTTGGGAATCCAAAAGGTCATCCTTTTCATGAATAGCACTAATTAATTCATTTAATTTTTCCTTTTGTTCCATGTTAAGGTTGGCAAAAAGGGTATGCAAATTATCCTCCTCATCACTAATATTATCATCACTAGAAGACTCATATTTAGTGGAGGATTTAGATTTAACCTTCTTCCTTTTGCCGTCCTTTGCCATGAGGCACTTGTGGCCGACGTTTGGGAAGAGAAGTCCCTTGGTGACGGCGATGTTGGCGGCGTCCTCGTCGGAGGAGGACTCGGTGGAGCTCTCGTCGGAGTCCCACTCTCGGCAAACATGGGCATCGCCGCCCTTCTTCTTGTAGTACCTCTTCTTTTCTCTCTTCTTTCCCTTCTTGTCGTCGCCCCTATCACTGTCACTAGATATAGGACATTTTGCAATGAAATGATCGGGCTTACCACATTTGTAGCACACTTTCTTGGAGCGGGGTTTGTAGTCCTTCCCCCTCCTTTGTTTGAGGATTTGGCGGAAGCTCTTGATGACGAGCGTCATTTCCTCATTGTCGAGCTTTGAGGCGTCGATTGGTTGTCTACTCGGTGTAGACTCCTCCTTCTTCTCCTCCGTCGCCTTAAATGCGACCAGTTGTGCCGCGGATGTGGAGGGATCATCTAGCTCGTTGATTTTCTTCGAGCCCTTGATCATGTATTCAAAGCTCACAAAATTCCCGATTACTTCCTCGGGAGTCATTAGTGTATATCTTGGATTACCACGAATTAATTGTACTTGAGTAGGGTTGAGGAAAATAAGTGATCTTAGAATAACCTTAACCACCTCGTGGTCATCCCATTTCTTGCTCCCGAGGTTGCGCACTTGATTCACCAAGGTTTTGAGTCGGTTGTACATATCTTGTGGCTCCTCCCCTTGGCGAAGACGAAAGCGACCGAGCTCCCCCTCGATTGTTTCCCGCTTGGTGATCTTGGTGAGTTCATCACCCTCGTGCGCGGTCTTGAGTAAGTCCCAAATCTCCTTCGCACTCTTCAACCCTTGCACCTTGTTATATTCCTCTCTACTTAGAGAGGCGAGGAGTATGGTTGTGGCTTGGGAGTTGAAGTGCTCGATTTGGGCCACTTCATTCTCATCATAGTCTTCATCCCCTACGGATGGTACCTGTGCACCAAACTCAACAACATCCCATATACTTTTGTGGACCGAGGTTAGATGAAATCGCATTAAATCACTCCACCTAGCATAATCTTCACCATCAAACGATGGTGGTTTGCCCAATGGGACGGAAAGTAAAGGTGTATGTTTAGGAATGCGAGGGTAGCGTAGGGGGATCTTACTGTACTTCTTCCGCTCTTGGCGCTTAGAAGTGACGGACGCCGCGTCGGAGCCGGAGGTGGATGTCGATGAAGAATCGGTCTCGTAGTAGACCACCTTCCTCATCCTCTTTTTCTTGTCCCCACTCCGATGCGGCTTGCGGGAAGAAGATTTCTCCTTCTTCTCTTTGTTGTCTGAAGAAGATTTCTTCTCCTTCCCTTTGGAGGAGTCTTTCTTCTCCTTCCTCTTGTTGCGGGACTCTTTCGATGAAGTCTTCCCGTGGCTTGTAGTGGGCTTTTCGCCGGTCTCCATCTCCTTCTTGGCGTGATCTCCTAACATCACTTCGAGCGGTTAGGCTCTAATGAAGCACCGGCTCTGATACCAATTGATAGTCGCCTAGAGGGGGGTGAATAGGGCGAAACTGAAATTTACAAAGTTAATCACAACTACAAGCCGGGTTAGTGTTAGAAATAAAAACAAGTCCGCGAGAGAGGGTGCTAAACAAATCGCAAGCGAATAAGGAGTGTGACATGTGGATTTGTTTTATCGAGGTTCGGTTCTCGCAAACCTACTCCCCATTGAGGTGGTCACAAAGACCGGGTCTCTTTCAACCCTTTCCCTCTCTCAAACGGTCCCTCGGACCGAGTGAGCTTCTTCTTCTCAATCAAACGGGAACAAAGCTTCCCCGCAAGGGCCACCACACAATTGGTGCCTCTTGCCTTGGTTACAATTGAGTTTTGATCACAAGAACAAGTGAGAAAGAAAAGAAGCAATCCAAGCGCAAGAGCTCAAAAGAACACGACAAATCTCTCTCGCTAATCACTAAAGCCTTGTGTGGAATTGGAGAGGATTTGATCACTTGGGTGTGTCTAGAATTGAATGCCTAGCTCTTGTAAGTGGTTGAGAAGTGGAAAACTTGGATGACTTGAATGTGGGGTGGTTGGGGGTATTTATAGCCCCAACCACCAAACTAGCTGTTTGGTGGGGCTGACTGTCGTATGGTGCACCGGACAGTCCGGTGCACACCGGACAGTCCGGTGCACACCGGACATGTCCGGTGCGCCAGCCACGTCACCAAAGCCGTTGGGTTCCGACCGTTGGAGCTCTGTCTTCTGGGCCCGCCTGAATGTCCGGTGGCGCACCGGACATGTACTGTAGAGTGTCCGGTGCGCCAGTATGGGCGTGCCTGACTTCTGCGCGCGCTAGCGCGCATTCAATGCGCTGCAGGTAGCCGTTGGCGCCGAAGTATCCGTTGCTTCGTTGTCACACCGGACAGTCCGGTGTACACCGGACATGTCCGGTGAATTATAGCGGACTAGCCGTTGCGAATTCCCGAAGCTGGCGAGTTCCAGAGCCGCTCTTCCTTGGAGCACCGGACACTGTCCGGTGTACACCGGACAGTCCGGTGAATTATAGCGGAGCGCCTCTGGATTTTCCCGAAGGTGACGAGTTTGAGTTGGAGTCCTCTGGTGCACCGGACACTGTCCGGTGGTGCACTGGACACTGTCCGGTGGCACACCGGACAGTCCGGTGCGCCAGACCAGAGGTGCCTTCGGTTGTCCCTTTGCTCTTTTGTTGAACCCAATACTTGGTCTTTTTATTGGCTGAGTGTGAACCTTTGGCACCTGTATAACTTATACACTAGAGCAAACTAGTTAGTCCAATTATTTGTGTTGGGCAATTTCAACCACCAAAATCATTTAGGAACTAGGTGTAAGCCTAATTCCCTTTCAAAATGTACAAGAGCATTTTTAGATTTCTAGCTTTGGATAAATCATTTTCCATACAAATGATAGTATCATCGGCATACTGTAACAAGATCACCCCATTGGGGATCAAATGCCTACCCAAACCATTCAAAACCCCATTAGCACATGCTTTGTCCATCATTCTAGCAAGGCTATCAGCCACAAAATTAAAGAGGATAGGCGAGAGTGGATCTCCCTGTCGAACACCTTTGTAACTCTTAATATATTTACCAATCTGATTATTTATTTTCACACTAACAGTGCCACCCTCGACAACCATATGCATCCACATCATCCATTTATTGCCAAAACCCCTATTTTGAAGGGTAAGGAATAAAAAATCCCAGTTGACTTTATCATAAGCTTTCTCAAAATCCAGTTTCAAAATAATACCAGTCTCCTTCCTTTTTTTAGTCTCATGCATGATTTCATGAAGAATCATAACACCAGTCATTATATTTCTCCCTTTGATAAAGGCAGTCTGATGCTCACTAATCAACTTCTGAGCATAAGGTTCGATTCTTATGGTCAAGACCTTAGTAATCAACTTATATATGCAGTTAAGAAGGCATATGGGTCTATACTGTTGAATTTTGGTAGCTTCTTTATTCTTAGGAAGCAGAGTAATGATGCCATAATTAAGTCTACTAACATCCAAATGCCCAGCATGAAAGTCCTGAAAAAGACTAACAATATCTTTTTTAACAATGTCCCAACAAATCTGATAAAACTCAGCAGGAATACTGTCAGGACCCGCAGCTTTATTTTTCTCCATCTGAAAGAGTGCCTCTTTAATCTCTTTTTCAGAGAAATGATCACATAGCACATTATTGTCTAACTCATTCAACTGCTCAAGTCCATCCCAAACCTCCCTATCAATTTGGAACATATTTCCAGGGGCAGGACCAAACAAGCCTGAATAGTACTCCGTTGCATGCAGCAAAATGTTTTCATCCCCAAAGATTTTTTATCTCCTTCTTCAAGAAAAATTATGTTGTTTTTCCTTTTTCGACCATTCACAATACGGTGGAAATACTCATTATTTCCATCGCCCTGAAGGAGCCAGTTTTCATGAGCCCTCTGCTTCCAGAATAGTTCTTCCTCATCAAGCATCATCAAAATTTCAGTCATAAGAGAACATCTATATTCAATCTGATTACTGTTCAATAGATCAGATTCTTCAATTTCTTCCAATTTTCTCAACTCATAACCAATATGATCCCTTCTCTTTTTTCACACCTTTGAGATTCCAATCCCAACCTTTAAGATACTGCTTACACAACTTCAATTTTTGTTGAATCTTATCCAAAGTACTTTTAGCCCTACAAGTCTTATTCCAAATCCTCCCAATAATCTGTTTAAAATCTGGATGCTTTAACCAGCCAATCTCAAAAACAAATGAGGATTGCATTTTTTTACTCAAATTTTCAGAGTCAACAACAAGGGGATTATGATCAGAGATATTCCTGGGAAGTTTCTTAACCTTAACAAGAGGAAAGATATTTTCCCAGCTCCCACTCATCAGGACCCTATCCAACTTAACCAAAGTGGGCGTTGCCTGATTATTAGACCAAGTAAATCCACCAGAAACCATATGAATTTCCACCAAGTTGTGCTTACAAATCAAATCATTAAAAGGGGCAGAGTGCTTGTGTAAGGTGTGCTCTCTATTCTTTTCATAAGAGAATCGAATAATATTGAAATCTCCTCCCACAATGTAAGGCTCTCTGCTATTTTCACAGAAATCATCAAGCTCTTTCAAAAAATGTCTTTGTATTTCTCCTGAGCAGGACCATATATCACCATAAGATTCCATTTACACAAAAGGGTTTTATCCCAGTAATTCACCTGGAGAATATGATTTCCCTTCTTAAAAGATCCCACATCAAGATCATCAATTCTAGAACCCACAAGAATGCCTCCAGATTTTCCTTTAGCAGGAGACCAAAGCCATAGGTATTCCCCAGAGGGGTCCAATTTTCTTGTGATGAAATCATCACAATCCCCAATCATAGTTTCTTGCAGGCCAATAAACTGGAATTTATATTGACTAATCAACTGTCTCATAAGAGGAGCAACCCCTTTCTTCCTAATACCTCTACAATTCCAAAGGAGGCCTTTCATTTTAAACCATTTTTATTTGTATTATTATCATCCACACTTTTTGGGATTTTCCCAGTGTTTCTGATTTTTTATTGAGGCCAAGAATTTCTTGTGTCTTGCCTTTACACCCTTTCTTAACTCCTTTTCTATATTCTCTTTTTTTTCCTGGATTGGACCAAAATGAAGTCATCTGTTTCAGATTCTTCATGGTCTTGAATCCCTATACATTCATCATTTTGCTTAACCATATTATCTTCCTCTTTTTTCTGAAGAATCTCATTTTTTTCTGGCCCAAACATTGTCTAGCTAATTCCATTTCTTTTAGTAACTCAATAGATTCCATATTTTGATCATTCATATTAACCCCCATTTTCTTGCTGATATCAATAATTTCTTTAGAAGCTAAACATGAAAAATTAGATTTGGGAATACAAGAGTTACCTTCCAGATTCCTTTTCACAGCCATTCTTCTGTTCTTCTCTTCAATTCTAATACCATATCTTTTTTAAGTCGCTCACTGACCCTTCTCACCGGGATGGGTGAAGGCATAAATTTCTGACTATCTTCATGATGCATAATGCCATCAGCTTTCTTTCTTTGATCTGAAAGATCTTCGCCTTCCTCTTGAGAAACATTCAGAATCGAGCTACCTTGAGTACCAGAAATAAGTTCTTCAGAGTTTTCCACTTCCTTCTCATTGAGATCAAGTTCTTCAATAATGATAGAGCATTTTGAGGATTTAGTCTGGTTTATATTCCGAGAATTCAGATTGTCTATTGGGTCAGCCTGCATATTCCACATAGTATGGTTGTTTGATCTAGATCCACGATTTTTCATTGCCATGAGTTCCTCTCCAAGGTCACTATCATCATCATCCTCACTATCGGTTATATGCACTTTGTTCTTCTCTTCACCAGAACAACTGGAATAAGATTTACCAGTTTTAATTTCTTCAACTCCCACATTTTTTCCTTTGCTTGTATTCTTGTCAAGCCCTTGCATTTGATATGTAACGCTTTGAGTTTTTTTACTACATTCATCATGCTGTTTAATGTTTCCATCATCAAGATTCCCATAATCCACTTTCTTATCTTTCTGCATTTTACCTTCATATTTGGATCTTTTTGCAGCTTTCTGGTAAGAGTCATCAACTCTAATCCCAGTCTCTAGAGATTGTTCATCCTCTTCCGAGTGTATTTCCCTTTCAAAGAAAAAATCATACAAAAACAATCCAAGAGAACTTTCCACAACTCCAGGAACAGCCGTGACATCCCTGCAAGCAATTCTAGCTCTCACATATTCATTTCTGAGTCTGGTTCTTTCATCAATTTCAATCACCTTACCCACGAGCCCACCAACTTTTGCAATTGTCACCAGAGAGCTTTGCTCCATTGGAATGCCACTAATCCTGAACCAACCTTTTTGCAAGCAACCTTTAGCATTGACTGCAGGTGTCCAAGGGTCAATTGTAATCTGAGCTTTAGTTGTTCTCATGCCCAAAGGTCTAAAGTATCCAAGATCACCTATCATCTTAGGATCTGGAAATCTCATTACAAACTTATTGTCCCCCACAGATCTAGCAAACCATCTCCATAAGTTCTTGCCTAACATGTTCATGAATTCCAATTCAATCTGTTTTTCTCCAACATTCCCTTGAATAACCGTGATAATAGCAGTGCTGGATTTTTCTTTAATCATCCTATTATCCACTTTTTCTTCAATATAGAAAAAACTCTGATCCTCAACTTGTGCAGCACAAAGTTCCGGACCAAAATTCCAAGGCAAGCATTTTTGCAATCAAACACAACATGATCATCACAACCACAAATGTCACAAGGAAAGCGATGTCGACAATCCTTAGTAAGATGGTTCTTAAAGTGACAGAAAGCACAGCCAGATCTATCCAGATTAAAATTGCGGGTTACCTCTTTTTTCACGTGAGAATCTTTGGGGCCATCTTCTCCCATAGGATGGGGATTTCCTTTCCAACTATCTTCATTCTTTTCTTCAGATCTATTAGCTTGACCTTCCCAGGGAGATGGGTTACCTTGATTCAAGGTATCACCCTCCTCTCCCAAATCCGCCTCCTCAATATTGCGACCACCTCTTTGATTTTGTACAGCTCCATCTTCGATTCGCCTCCAGACGTGGTCGTGGCCAGAACCACGACCATATCCGCGCGCAGCTCCACGCCGACCTGCTCCTCTTGGTTGCATCTTCACAGCAACGATCGGAGCCCTCTTAGCTTTCACCACACTAGCATAAGACTTCTGAGATCTCCCCCAGAAATGCCCAACAAATCTTTCAATTTGTGGTTTTGAAGCGAGCACGGGGGAAGAGATGTAGGTATGCGATTTAGGGTTTGGAGGGGAAGACAAATGAGCCGATTCGGCGTTCCCAGTCCGCGATATACCTGATTCAGGTATTTTTCCCCAAAGCCCCTCAACTTTTTCAGTTTTCTTGGCCACCGACTTACACTTTTCCTCAAAACACCCTCTAGATTCCCGAAATTGAGGCAAAACAGCATCGCCCCGAGGGGGCGTGATCCAGGACGGAATCATGTCGCCATGAAATTTCCAGGGATTCAGGGTTTGATTTCTCCCGGAATTCCAACGAAGCATCATAGGAGTATGTTTGATTTTCATACTCCGCAAATCGACAAATTCAAGCGGGGAATCATTCTTGCAAGCATAAAATTCTTGATTCACAATCGATTGATCCTCAATTTCAACATGACCAGATAGATTATGCGATTCGGAATCATACCTTCTGTGATCCTTCCGCAAAATCCCAGGATTCATCTTCGATTGATGCATCTGGAGGTTGGAGGGCGGCTCAGATCCAACGCGCACGAACTCTGATCTCTCCATGCCCTCCGATGCCCGAGGTATTGCGGCCATGGTATGGGCCGCCGAACCCGGCCGACCGGGGCAAGGCGTCGACCGCGTCGGAGAGGAGACTCGCCTGAGCTGGGTCGCCGGGCGGGGACGAGCGAAGGCTTTGCCCCCAGGGCGCCTCCAGAATCGCCTTTTCGCTTTTTCGCCTTTTCGTCAATATACTGATCTAAAATGGTCGAATGTTTTTCACTTGTAAGAAAGAAAGAAAAAAACAGAAACTGTGAACCTACTATACTACAGGGACTATTTTAGAAATGTGAAATGGAAATGCAGAAACATTAAGGCTTTAACAATCAATTCTAGAGCATCTGACTTTGGCTTCTCAATGTTACATTACATTAAATATAAAGATGGCCCGTGCATATCTACGCTTTTGGATTCTTCTGCCGCGAGGCATATCCATCCTGCTTTGGAACGCTGCTACTGCAGTAGAATCCATTCCTCGGACGCCGAATCCGCCTCCCGCCAGCCCTCCAAAACCACCGGCGCCCTGCGCAGGCAGCAGCCCACTGTCCTGCGGCCTCCGCTTATAAAACCGTCCACACGCCCTCCCCGTCTCCAACAACGTGGGCGCGGCGGCCGGGTTCGTTCGTATAGGGCAGGAAACTCGGCAGGAAGCATGCTCCCGATCAGTGGATCTGTCTCCGCCACCGGAGGGGCGAAGGCGCGGATGATCACGAGCTGCAGCGGCTGCCGCGTCCTGCGCAAGGGCTGCACCGACGCCTGCACCATCCGCCCCTGCCTGCAGTGGATGGAGAACCCCGAGGCGCAGGCCAACGCCACCTTCTTCCTCGCCAAGTTCTACGGCCGGGCGGGGCTGCTCAACCTGATCGCCGCCGCGCCAGACGACGCCGACTCCCGCGCGTCGGTCTTCCGCTCCCTGCTCTACGAGGCGTGCGGCCGCATCGTCAACCCGCTGTACGGCTCCGTCGGCCTGCTCTGGTCGGGCCAGTGGCAGAAGTGCGTCGACGCCGTCGACGCCGTGCTCGTCAAGGGGGACCTCGTCGTGCAGGCCGACGCTGCGGCTGCGGCGCCGCCGCCACTCGGCGCCGCCTGCGACATCCGCCACTTCCCCAAAGATCCGGACGCCGCCGTCGCGGCCGACCTCCTCCGCTTCGCCCGCGCGGGAGTCAAGCGCGCCGGTTCGTCTTCCAACAACTCATCCAAGCAGGCCAAGCTTCTTAAGGGCAACGCCGGCAAGAAACGCGCGTCGCGCAGCCCTCCTTTGGGGCAGCAACAAGAGGCGGAGGAGCTGGTGCCGGTGCCGATGGTCGTCGAGCTTGAGCACGGCGAGGAGTCCGCGGCCAGCCACCACCACCACCTGCAGCTGCAGGGGTCGGAGGAGGACGCCGGCGCCGAGGCGGCCTCCCTCGTGAAGCAAGCTGAGGCCGCGCCGCCAGTCAGCAACCAGGTGCTGGTAGCGGATCAGGAGGCAGAAGAGGACGTTGGGCTGGAGCTCACGCTGGGTTGAGCGACCTCCGGATGCAGGCATGCAGCTGCCGGCCTGAACTCTCGCCTGATCTCACTCAACTATAGTGAACAAAATAGAACAAATAGTTTTGTGGCCCAGCGGTGTCATGGGACAAACAGCAGTCAACAACAACAGATTTCCTAGCTTTCGCATCGTCGTTTTTCCCCATATTTCCTTCCTTGTAAAAGACTGGTGGACAGGACATGTACATCATGGTTTAGCGTTGTCGTAGGACTTCTTTCTTTCGTCCTGTACACAAGTGATGATGTACTGCCTTGTTGGCCAGAATATGACAATCATTTACCTTCATAGCATAAGCGAATTCCAGCATTGACAACCAAAAGCGGCTAAAGATTTGCCATCGATTCAAATTTTAGAGGACCTTAAATATTACAAGTGACATAATTTGTTTGTGGATAATACTTCTAGTTGCAATATACTTTGTTAAGTGATCCAATCAACAATTGGTAAAGGACGGTTGAGATTTTCTAAAGCTCAACAACGGACTAATGTAATTCAATTGGTCTTCATGGCAAATAGATTTCCAATTGGCTAGCATTTGTTGATTCACCTAAAGCTCCAAGCTCAATTTGTTAGAGAAATAGACATTATCAGTTTTAATTTAATCCAGAAAACAAGAGTGATGTATGTGACGACATGTATGTGCATGTGTGTATCACTACTCACATAAGCAGTAAACAACAATAAAACATGCACAAATATGAAGATTAGAGTGTATCATGCGGAGGGACCGATGCTCAAGGCATTAGTGGCTCCATTCATACGAGACATCTCGTGTGTATGTTCGACGTAGTCGTAATCAGTCTATGCAGGCATATGTACGCAGTGCAATCCCTTGAACGGCGTCAGCGACGAGAAACTTGATCAGCGTTGGTCGAGCGAACGAAGCGAGCAGTCGCGAGTACGCTCCCCAAAACCTGATCACACCCGTGCAAGTGTAGCTCTGTGGACGGCGATTTCGGAGGCCTGCTCTCCCACTCTCTCTGTGCTCGCAGAAGGTGGGACGGGAATGGGCTGAGTGCAACGCGTCTGAGACTGTTCGTACGTAACTAGAAGAACCAACACCTCCTTCGTCTCTGTATTTGTACACGCGCAGAGGGAGGGGAACGGACAGTAACGATCACCATTAGGACCGGAAACTGACAGCCATTACAGCCCGTCCGTTATTAGCCATAACATAGAAAACGGACAGTAACAGGCGATAGTAATGGACGGTCATCACTCCAGACAAAATGTGCAACCTTTAGGAAGGAATATTCGGACCAAGGTCCGATCTTCCATGGCCTCGGCCTCGACCTAGCTGGCGGCGCACGTCTGCGTGTGGCAGTCCTTCATCCTTTTCTCAGCTTCTCAATAGATGCATCAATAGTCCACCTATTTAAGTTGATTGATTTATTCATTGAACTTCCGGTATGGTACTAAAGTACTACTATACCACAACATTAAAGTGAGCCTTTAGCATTGACTATTATTGAATATTAATTTAGGCCAGACCCACATTAATTCAACGCAATTGTCATGAAGAGACGCTACCGGAATTCGGCTCTTTGCCGAGTGTTTTTTTGGGCACTCGGCAAAGAAGCTCTTTGTCGAGTGCCAAGCAAAAAACCCTCGATAAAAGAAAACACTCGACAAAGAAGCTCTTTGCCGAGTGTCAAAAATAAAACACTCGGCAAAGAGCTTCTTTGCCGAGTGTAAAAAATAAAACACTCGGCAAAGAGCTTCTTTGCTGAGTGTTTTTTCAACACTAGGCAAAGACAATTTTGTTGGAACTTGTGCTCCGTGCAAGATGATCCAACGGGGGAGTGAAAGTTACGCAAGCAAGGTTTTAGCTCAGGAAGGCAATTGCTCTGTTAATCTAGCCTCTCAAGGGCACTGTGCGGGGGTATTTATAGGTGCCTGAGTGCCCAGCGTCAAGGATTAAGGACGCGGGGTAGAAACCGCCAGTCGCTTTGCCTCTCAAGGGCCAGTCGCAATTGCTCTATTAATCTAGCCTCTCAAGGGCCCTTCGTCTTGCAGCGTGTTGGACGAGGGGTAGAAACCGCCAGTCGCTTTGCCTCCGTTGGTGCGGCGAGATCGGCGAAGGCATCGAGCGAAGGGTAGCGTCTTCGCCTTCGCCCCAACATCTGCCCTCCGAGGGACCAGTTCGACTAAGTCATCTGGTGCCGAAGGCGTCGCTAGATGGTGGAGACGCTGCCCTCGCTCGAAGTGGTTCCGCGGGGGTTTTTGATGTGACCGTTGACGGACGCGGCACTGTTGGACTGTGGGTTTCCCGAAGCGTCACGTCCTGTGTATAAAAGGGGGCGAGGCGGCGCGGGTTAGGTGCTCTTTCTGCGCGCCGCAAAACCCTAGCCTCCTTTTGAAACCGTTTGACCACTCGCCTGCCCTCCTTGCTCCTGCTCGTCGGAGATCTGGCCCGTGTGAAGCAGACCGCCCGGCCGCCGCCTTGGGATCCTCCGCTGCCAGCTCCGCCACCGCCTTCAGGGGGCCCTCCGCCGTTGGTGCAGGGGCTGGCAAGGAGCCTTCACTAGACACAGTGGGCACAGGTCCGGCGGAGGAGCCCTCAACAGCTTCAGGGTTGACCTCAGCCTCGGGCAGCACCGGGTTGACCTCGGCCTCGGGCCGCGTGCCGTTCAGATCCCCAAGGTCTTCGACATCCTCGGCACGCGCCATCTGCAGCAACAGCACACTCATTCAGCAAACCCACATGTACCCACATTCAACCACACGAAACAAAAGACAAGCCTTACCTGCTCTCTCGCCCGATCAGACCGCTCCCTAACCGCCTCCCGGCCATGAGGACCCCACATCCGATCGAAGAGTGCCCCCGCGGAATCCTTCACCATAGGGTCTTTGACCTTAAAAATTTCGCGCCCAAAGTTTTCATCGGACCGGTCGAAGACCTCATAGTGTTTGCACCCCTCGCGGGACAGCGCATTCATAGCCCCTTCACAGGTGACGAGGGAGGCAAAGGACATGAAGCCCTCCACGAGGGTCGGGAGTACCAGCAGTTCCTCTTGCAACCACTCGAGGAAGCGAAGGCCCGCCTCTCGGTCGGGCACCTCGAAGTCAGCAGTCCGCGCACCCAGCTCGCGGTATGAGTCCATGAGCTGTGCACGCGTCCGCTCAACCTCCGAGCGCGTGGAGGCCTCGGCCTTGTCCACGCGGCTGACTCACACCCGAAGGCAATCTCCACACCTGCAGCTCCGGAGGGCAACCGCAACCTCCCCCAGGCATCGCTCCACCAGAGGGCGCGGATGCCACTGAGGACGGCGAAGTCATCGACGTTTCAGCAGAGGAACAACTATAGCTGCGTGCTCTGCGCATCAAGAACCGCAACCTCCAGAAGCAAAAAGAGATCCTCGAGGCCAAGAGCCAACGTGTGTCTACACAAGCCAAGGTGCGCCAGATGATACGCGACGAAGAGCAAAAGGCTCAGGAGCTTGAGCAAGAGATCGCGCTCATGCAGCGCGAAGGTCAACTCGGTCTGCAACACGGCCCACCCCTCCAACAACGCGCGCAAATCGAAGACCCGTTCATCCCTCAGCGCGGACACGCCATTCCGCACGCCGCAGCATTCCAAGGTGTCAACTACCTTGACGAGCAGAGTCCTCTGGCGCCCCACCTGCAAGTGTCACCATGGCCCGCCAACTTTAGGGCAGGGACCTATCCCAAGTACAACGGCAGCACTGACCCAGCACAGTATATCATGAGCTATCAGGTCGCCGTTGTATCATCCGGAGGGGACGACGCCACGATGGCCAAGTCATTCATCATCGACCTCGAAGGCCCAGCCCTCACTTGGTACACCAGGTTGCCCCCATTGTCCATCGACTCCTGGAGAAGTCTCCGGGACAAATTCTTGCTCAACTTCCAAGGGTACTGCCCAGACACCGACGCCTTGGCTGAACTTTCACTCTGCAAGTAGCTGGAAAGAGAAACTCTGCGGGAGTACTACCGCAAGTTTCTGACTCTCAAGTCACAACTGCCTTCGGTTGATGACCAAATCGCCATTCACTACGCCATCAGTGGCCTTCGGGGTGGCGTCCTTTACAGCCACTGCATCAGGGATCCGCCTAGGAACCTCCAGGAGTTGTATCAGCTATTCAAAAAATACGCCAGATCCGAAGAGCTCCACCAGCGCAAAGTCGAGTCTCAGAGGAAACCCAAAGACCCTCCGCAGTCCAGCCGCACGTGGACGAGGCCCTCGCAGGCAGACTCCGGTCGGGACGGCCGCAATCAGCAGCAGGTGCACAACATCGCCAACCAGCACCCCGCTGGCGAGGCCCCTCGCCGCCAGGAGTATCCCCCCAGGGCCACGGAAACGGAACTCGCGGTCGGGGCCGGGGACGTGCGCAGCAGCCGCGCAGATTTTACTGCTTGTTCCACGGCGAAGACTGCGTGCACCCTACAAGAGACTGCCCAGAGACGAAGGCCACCAGAGAAAGGATGGCATGGGCGCAACCAGCCGACAACCCTAGAGTTGTCGCGCACACATATCAGCAACCCCCTTAGCCATACAACCACGGCCCCGCTCCGCATCCACCGCACCACCAGGAGGTACAAATCGTACCTCCCCCACCCCCACCTCCACACCAGCAACAGCAAAACATCCACCACCCCAACCACCCCCAAGCCCCAAAGCAAGAAGACTTCGCCGATCAGCCGTATCGTGGAGTCATTCACATGATCACTGGGGGGTCCAGCGCCGACTTCGACACAAAGCGACAGAAGAGGGACCATTACCGCAGCATCAACCACGTCGCCGTCACCGGTCCAGTCATGCAGACAAAGTGGTCCCATGTGCCATTGACCTTCGACGCCTGAGACGTCGATCTGTGCAGCGCACCCCATATCGACGCCATGGTTATCAACTGCAGCGTGGCAGGCTGGGACCTGCACAAAGTCTTAGTCGACAATGGCAGCCAGGCGGATATCATTTTCCTCCATGCCTTCGACCGCATGGGCATAAGCCACAGCCTGCTTAAGCCTTCGGACAACCCACTGTATGGCTTCGGCGGCAAGGGCACCTTTCCTGTCGGCAAAATAGAGCTACCCCTCTCCTTTGGTGTAGCACCCAATGCACGAAGTGAGCAAGTCACATTCGACATCGTCGACATGGTGTACCCGTACAACGCCATAATTGGTTGGGGCTCCATCAACAAGTTTGAGGCAGCCATTCACGGACTCTACCTGTGCATGAAGATCCCAGGTCCGCAGGGCGCCATCACAGTCTACGACAACCAACAGGCCGCGCGCAACATAGAAAGAGACTTCGTTCCCGGACAAAGGAACGTACACTGCCTCACGGCCCAGCGCGAGGTCCCCGAGTCTGCCAGCCCAACCGCCAAAGAACATGACAAAGCACAGCTGCAGAGCAATGACGGGACAAAGACTGTCCCCCTCGACCAGGCAACGCCCAAGCAAACGGTCACCATCAGCGAAGACCTCACTTCGCATGACGAGGAGAGACTCCTCTGCTGTCTGTCCAAAAATAAAGACGTCTTCGCCTGGTCCGCCCTCGACCTGGTCGGAGTCAATCGCTCCATCATCGAGCACAGCTTGGGAATCGACCCTTCGGTGAGGCCGAAGAAACAGCGGCTGCGCAAGATGTCTGATGAGAAGACAGAAGCCACCAAGGCCGAGGTACATCGCCTGCTTGAGGCCCAATTTATCGAGCCAAACGCCTACCCTACATGGCTCGCCAACGTAGTGATGGTGCAGAAGAAGAGCGGCAAATGGCGGATGTGCATTGATTTCACCAGTCTCAACAAGGCCTGCCCCAAGGACAACTTCCCGCTGCCTCGGATCGACAAAATCATCGATAGTGCGGCCGGGTGCGAAGTCATGTCACTCCTTGATTGCTTCTCCGACTACCATCAAATATATATGAAGGAGGAAGACAAGGCAAGCACCAGTTTCATAACACCCTTCGGCACGTATTGCTTCATCAGAATGCCGGAGGGACTTAAGAACGCCGGGTCCACATTCTCTCGACTCACCAAAATGGTGCTCGAGAGCCATGTCGGCAGAAACATATTTACGTATGTGGACGACATCGTCGTCGCCAGCAGAAGCAAGGAGGACCATCTGGCTGACCTCGCCAAAACGTTTGCGAACATGCGGGACACATGACTTCGCCTAAACCCCGAAAAGTGCGTCTTCGACGTTTGCCAGGGGAAAATATTGGGCTACCTGGTGTCGCACCGCGGGATTGAAGCCAATCCAACCAAAATCCAGGCCATCATCAACATGACGCCCCCGCAGTCAGCCAGAGACGTCCAACGACTGACAGGCAGATTGGCCACCCTCAACAGATTCATCTCCAAGTCCGCAGAGCGAAGCCTCCCTTTCCTCAAAACACTCCGTGGCGCAAAAGACTTCGCATGGGGACCAGAGCAGGCGGCGGCCTTCGCTTCATTAAAGCAGTACCTGTCAGAGTTGGCGATTCTTACAAGCCCCGACCCCTTGCTACCCCTGTTGCTCTACATCGCAGCTTCGCCGCATGCGGTCAGCACAACACTGGTTCAAGATCCGGGTCACCTCAGACAGGGGACTCGGAGAATTGTTTAGAAATCCGGAGGCATCAGTCCAGATTGCCAAATGGGCAGCCGAACTATCTGGCTACCACATCACATTCGAACCCAGGACAGCCATCAAGTCACAAGTCCTGGCAGACTTCGTCGTCGACTGGACTCGGCCAATAACACAGCCAGACCCGTCCGCAGAGAAGGTGTGGACAATCCATTGCGACGGCACATGGTGCCATGCGGGGGCAGGCGCCGTTGCAGTCATTACTTCACCCACAGGGGTCAAGCACAGATACGTAGCACGCCTCAGCTTTGCTTTGGAGTCTGACAGATGCACCAACAATATAGCAGGGTTACAAACTGTCATTACAGAAAAGCCCTCACAAACCGGGCCCGTAATGCGCGCAGCCGCGCGGGGCCTGTTACAATGGGCTGAATTCTACGTGGGCCTTCGCGTTGGACGAGGCCACGAGACGGAGCGACCTCGTCGTAGGCCTTCGTCTTGTAGCCTGTTGGACGAGGGGTAGAAACCGCCAGTCGCTTTGCCTCCGTTGGTGCGGCGAGATCGGCGAAGGCATCGAGCGAAGGGTAGCGTCTTCGCCTTCGCCCCAACAAATTTAAAAATCATATTTTGAAGTAGTAAATTAATTCAAATGAAAAGGTTTTCAACTTCAAATTTGTATAACTCATCATGATGTACAATTTATATTTTGAGAATTTCTTCATATGACAAAATAAAAGTAAATTTGTTCATAAAACATATATCTCTTTCATTGTTTATGAAACTACAAGAGAGTTGTATAAGATTTGTGCATAATGTTAGAACCATTATGTGGGATAAATAAATGGCCAAACAACTAAAATAAATTTTGTAGATCTTGAGAAGTTATAAATTTTGTAGTTTGCAACCTTTTCATTTGAAGTCATCTTGTCAACGAAAACTACGTTTGAGTTCAAAAAATTTAAAATTTGAATTTTGAAAACAATCTCGAAAGGAAAAACCACCAACATGAAAGTTGTATGTATTGAAGAGTTATAAAACTTTGTAGTTGACAATGTTTTAGTTTGAAATCATCTTATCATGCAAAACTATATTTAAATTTTAGAATTTGAATTTTTCAAACTACCTCAGATGGAAAACCCACCAAAATAAAAGTAGTAGGTCTTGAAATGTAATGAAATTTTGTATTTGACAATTTTTTATTTGAAATCCTCTTATCACAGAAAAATTCGTGTAAAGTTTTCAAATTTGAAATTCAAATTTTGTAAACGGCCTCAGATGTAGAAACTATCAAAATAGAAGTTGTATATCTTGAAAAGTTATGCAACTCTATAGTTGACAACATTTTCAATTGAATTCATTTAGTGCCTCAAATAATCAAATTACTCTCGGTTTGTTATAATATATGAGGAATGAAAACGTAATATAAGCACAATAGATGTAGTAGTGTAGTGGTAAAGAAGATTATACACACGCGAGAGGTTGCGAGTTCGAATCTCACATTCACAAAACACGTAAATTTGATTCAAAAAATGGTGAAAATGATTAGAGTTGATGTGTAGAGCAATGTCGGTGGTTGGGAAGTGGTCCCCCATAATTTTAAAAAATGTTTTGCGGTTTTTTTGTGATTCTTAATTTGCCGAGTGTTTTTTGACACTCGACAAAGAACCCTTTGCCGATAAAATGTTTACTGAGTGTAACACTCGGCAAAGAAGGCGAGTCCGGTAGTGAGAGATGTGGAGCCCTCAAGTTGAGATAAAGGTGTTGTCCATGAGTTGCAAATTTGAGATATTCTAGAGGACAACACGGTTATTAATTATTATGAACACAATGGTAAGATATGCCCTTGTGATTTAAGTTTGTAATGAGTGATTATTAACGAAATAGTGTCTTGGGTTGAGTCGTGTAAACTAACCAAGGCGTGAGTGTGTATACAACATGACTTATGGCTTGTGATGCACTAGTGTGGAGTCCATGTGCGATGGTCCACAACTAAGGTGAAGGTCATACGAGTTCGTGTTGATAGATCGGGAGTAGCGAAGGACGAGCGTTGGGTCTTGACTAAGGGACTGTAGAAGCTAAGTGATCACATGCGGTCGCTAATAGGTTGGGACATCAGCCGACGTGAGGGCATGGTGGGGTGGATCATGTAGGCGAAGCAGTTGAGGACTGATGCGACATGTGTTTTAGACATGAGAGACATGTATGTAGTACACTACCTGCGAAGATTTGGTGGTTGAGCCTCAAAACCACCCAACGCTAGTTTTGTGGGTTTGGACTCAAAACCTAGCAATGCTGTTTGGAAGGGAATCAGAGATGGCACATGTAGCCATCACAGATCAGGGTGCATGAAGGCAAAACAACTTTGTGAAAGGAGCATGACCGTCAGATCGATATATTAGGAGTTGGCTTATTTTGCCCCTGGTTGAGTGGATAAACTCTATGTATCTAGGGTAGTTTAGGGATGTGGAAAAACTTTCTATAAATAATGAGGAAGGGCTGCACCAAACAACTATCTGTCTAGCTTGTAGTTTTTTCTCGCTATTTTCTTATGTTAGAAGATCCATATGGGCTCTTGTTCTTGCCACTTATATACTTGTGACTTTTAGGAAGTGTGGCCTTATCCACACTGTTATCTTCACATTTTTATCCCTACCCAAGTGTAATGATTGTTAGTTCTTGTATTGATTTCTCTCTTCCCAAACTCATTTGATTGGTATTTCTGTTGGATTCTTGAAATCTAAGTTTGAGAGAGATTTTTGGGGTGAATAGAAACTTGAGAAATATTGCTAGAACCATTGGCACCTCTGATATGGTCTTATTCAGCTTGTGCACAAGTCTCTAACTGAATTGTACTTCCTAGAGAAAACCCCAATACGAGTTTAAGTTTTATTATCGATCCTCAAGATTTGACCTTTTGGTGCTCAAACTCCTATAACACTCTTGAATTCTCTCTGTCTCACTACTCAGAAAATTTCGTTCTAATAGAGCATTTTGATTGAGGGCACTATCACGTAGGTGGTGGTACTGCCAGCCAGAGGAGCGGCACTGTCGCACTGATCAAAGAAGTTCTTGATTTACTTCTTCTTGGACTTTCCAAAATCCACTCGTTTTGAGTTGTGTTTGTCTTGATAACTTGATATTCTTCTCATGAACTTGTTCAAGGCATCCAACCATCAATTGGTCGAAGTGTTCTTAGTTTTGGATCTTGTGGATAGGTTTTGGTGTCATAGAGGTTTATGTTGAACATTTGAGATTCAAGCCAAGATTGCTTACATGCAAACATTTTTATTGGCTCCCATTTACCCTCCCCTCTGGTTGCATATTCAATCCTTGAGTTACAATCCCAAAAGACATTTGGCTGGCAAAATCTCCCTAGGTGAAGCAAATGCCTATTGATTCCATTAAACATGGAAAATTGGTTAAGTCAATTCTAAAAACTAACCTAGTTAGTTCTTTCTTGGAAAAATATCATCTATTGAAAATTTCTCTAGTTTATTTAAGGAATATAGATAATAAAGCATAAAAGGTTGATGAGTCATTTTAATCTATGCATGACCGATTTAGCTCTTTCTAATTAGGGCTAGAGGAGGAGCAACCAAAATTAGCTATGGCTAAGTTGGCTTCCCTTGGATCAAGAAGATCTTCCTTTTGAGCATATCTATCAAGACAGAGAAAATATGGAGGATGCTCATAAAGCTAATGAGGTATGAGTCATGACAAGCATAAGAGTAAATGTTGAGGCTTAAGTTTGATGAACTTCTGGATAAATACACGAAGAAAACGAAATTGAAATTGGCCAAGAAAGGTCCAATCATCAAAATTGTCTCCAAAGCACAAGTATTAGAAGTGGAATTGATAAGGGAATGCATCTCACAAAGCAATAACATATTCTCCTTTTGAGCAACCGCGAATTCCTATATCATATGGACTAGGACCCGTAAGTTTTTATTATTATTCATCTTGGGGGCAGTTTGATCAAGTGGCATATGTTCCACTATATTTTAGGCCACATGTCGTAGAGCATGCAGCTCCTAGTCATTGAGAAAGATTATCATATTGCTAAGGCCATTTTTTCAAAAATCGGTCTAGAGCTCAACCTAAGAAGAAAGTGGTAAAAAAGTTTACGAGGTGAAGAATGATGTCCATAAGAAGGAAAATTTAGATCTAAATTCAACTACTGGAAAGTCAATTACATTATTGAAAAATCTAGATATCGATGCCAAATACATAGGAAAATCATTTGTTAACATTCTACATGCTAAATCTGAACAAAAGGAGATGAGAGTGCCCAAAATCAAGAAATATTTACCATTATTTAAAATAGAAATAAAACTAGGATGCTCATTTGGTTTTACCAAAGTGACAAGAAAATAAGATGTTGAATCTTATTTTAGAAAATTTTGAAACAAAAGGGCTTGGTGCAGGTTCATAAAAGGCGTGCCCAAGCTTAGACGGATGATGCTCAAGTAAAAAGTGCAACAAAATTAAAGGAAAGAAGAAAATTCGACAAACGATTCCCAAGTTGGAGGCTTGTGCTAAATCATCAAAATTATTGGTCATTGCATTATCCATTTTTTGCCTATGCCTATGTCATGGAATCCATCCTCTGGTATATTTGATTATCCATTATATCTTTATATTGATGCGTGGAGTGTCTCCTTATACTGTGGAGGGTTGTCAAATTATTTTGCTTATCAATAATTTACTACTTTAAGAGATAAATATTGCATTTTTGTCGTGCATGCTCATGTGGATAAATTCATATGGCCAATTTTTTGTAATTGTCAGCTTAAAATCATAGTCGATGAGTGCTCGCAACTATCATGCTATGAGGAGAAGTTTCATAAATTTACTTTGATGGCTTTAAAGTCTATGACATGATAGAGGAATTTTAAATTTATCTTATGGATGTGACAAAGTAATTAATAAGCTTACAAAGGAGCCTAAGGTGTTGGAATAATCATTATTTCTTATAGTGGTGGTGTTTGCGATGCTAGACAATTAAATTATATTTGCAATAATTTTCATGCCCATTGTGAATGTTTCTTATTCACCTTAGAAATATTATAATCCATGAAGGTGAAACATGATAGAGACCTTGATAATTCTTTATTGATGATACAACAAGTTGCATGCATGATTTAATATTTTGAAAGACCACATAATGCGCATTTTGATAAATGATTTGACATCACTACATATTTTGCCAAATTCAAATTCCGTTATTCCAAGACATGAAACCAGTGAGGTTAATATATTGGTTCAACAAGTATCAAACTACAACATTAGTGGGTATAAATTTTGATTCAAGGAAAAGCTAGTTTAAAAACACTCAATTGTTACTTGTATGCCAAAATTGGCCAAGCTGATTTCAAAAACTAGTAAGGTCGAGTCTACTAATTTGGCTTTAGGTGTGCAAGATGAACCAGCCAAACTACTACCAGAGGCAAACAAGGCTATTTTTAGGGGATGCTCAAAATCACCTCAAAGTTTTCTTGAGTGAGCTCAGGGTTGATTTGGATAAATGGAAGATTCCCATTATAAATTGTTTATGATCTAAGTGCTAAGGTTCATTACAGTGTTGGACGCAATGTGTTTAGATTCTTGCACATAAGCTATATCAAAGAGTAATCAAGGCTTTGTTTCTTAAGTGCTTGGATTTTGATCATGGAAAGGTTTTGTTATGGGACACATTCATGTCATCAAATGGGTATTGCTTCATGTTGGTTGTTGTGAATTACTTCACAAAAGACGTTGTAAGGTAATCATTTATCTAAGAGAAGTCCAAGTGATGGCCAAGCAATGGCTGATATACCAATATCACACTTAGAACAATATGGTTGATGTACACATTGCTCTTAGATATTGGAGAACCGATAGGTTGGACATCACTTCTATTTGGTGATTTAGGTTTTTGGATTCATATAAAGCTCACCTAAAAAGGGATCATACGTTAACAACAAAAATGGCCAAATTATATTTGTTGTTATTACATAGCACACAACTGTAATCATCCAATTGCTTATTTTCCTCCTGGGTAAATTTCTAGTGTTGAGTTGGTCTCTCAGGAGGAGTCAAAAGGAAAACTTATGTTTTCCAAGGTTTCCTGACAACAATAACCAATTGAAGAGAAGAGAGGCATCTAAAGAATTCTCAATGAAGTTGACCCTACTATAGAATTCTCGATGAAAATGCCAATTATTGGTGGTAGTGCAAATATTAGCTGAAGCTCCTGCTTCTAAATACTTCATCCTACATCTATTTGTAGTATATGCTATGTCTATCATGAGGATTCATACAATTTTGAATTGGGTGTGATAGATAGGTGGGATGTATATTGCATGTTATATATAGTGATGTTATATTTTGTTCAGTATAGTCATCAATTATGTGCATAGATTATTTATTCTCCCTCTCTAGGTTTTCATATAAGTATAGAAAGATTTTTTGTAAAACTTGATAGTTTAAAATCATTTTTATACTACCTCCATCTAAAAAAGAATGAAATTCTGAATTTGGTCTAAGTCAAACTATATGAAGTTTGATAAACTTTTTACTCCCTCAATTTCAAATATAGGTTACTCAGGGTTTTATAGGTGTATGAATTTTGTTATGCATCTACATATATGCTATATTTGAATACATAGTAAATTGTTAATATAAAAAGTTAAAATGACTTCAATTCAGAATGGGGTAGAAAATAGTATCATTTAGAATTTCAAATATGTACGATATAGAAAATATATTCCATGACGGATCTAATGATGTTTATTTAATTAGTATGATAAATATTGTTGCCCTTTATATAAAATCAGGTCAAACAAAAGATGATTTTACTAAGCACTATGCTAGAAATGTAGTGTTTCTATGATAGAGGAAGTACTACTATATGATTGTGTAGGTATAGGGTGTTTTGTCAAAGAATTACCTTGTGGTGTGAGTGTTTCTAGGATAGAGGGAGCAATTGCCGCGCTAGTTAGAGCTAACAATGGAGATGAAAAGAGTTAATCAAGATGACAATCTTATTCTCATATTTCTCTTATCTTATTGTTCACTAGTTGCAAATAATCCCTTAGGCTTGACATCTTATCTAGTGCCAAATAAGGGTTTTCCCGTTGTACTATGTCTCTAGCGCATTATTATGCTCCTATTAATATAAGCCGGCTTAGCAAGATATTTCAAAAAATATTGTGTGACTGTGACATGTTGGAATGTGGAAGAGGGAAAACTTGTTGCAGTCACACACAAGAGTTATGCTTATGCAACTATTGGATTTACAAAAAAACATATTTTGTTTATATTACTTACCTAATTATGAATTTGAAAATGGCAATAGGGATAATTATTAAAAAGAAAATTAAAGACGAGATGTTAGAAACTCGAGTTTGGAGGTGGCATTTCATAACTTCAGAAGGTATATGGTGCTTAACCGACAAAACTAGCATGCCTAACCAAAAGGAATCACATGGACTCACTAGAATATTTGTGTTTTACTTAACTATTGATTTGGTCAAGGTAGGAGATGATGTCAATTCAAGAAGTAAAAGGCACATAAAATAATGACTAAGCTTTTCAACTTACTAGCATTGACAATAATGAGCATAAGGCAATAAATGCTGCAACAACAAATGCACAAGGATACAATAAAAGGTTCAAATTGAATGTAACTATTTACATTAACATTCATCTTACTACACGACCATATGTACCAGTTAGGTAATTGAATATTTATTTGTGTCCACACTTTTAGTATTCACATTCACATTGTGCATAATGTAAATCATTGTACAAGTGAAAAATAAAACTAATTTTCTTATTCTTTAAGGAGGATCAAAGGTGGCACCAACATGCAAGTTGTAGCAACACTGAGAATGGGAACAATTTAGAGGACAATGAGAAAGTGATATGATTCAAATGTATAGGTGGTATAATTGTAGGTTTTTATTTAACCACTCCTAATTTAACATTTGATTTGAAAGATAATTCATAGTTCTAAAAACATTACTCATTGTAGGTTGTATTTGGTATTGGTAAAGGAAACATTAACAAGAACAATGATGGTTATTAACCTATGAGGTATGTTGTTTGTAGAGGTTGATAATTATGTTTGGCTATTAATGATACAATATGAGACAACCATAACATTGAATATAGTAATTTACACCATCACTAAATTTTTAAATGTATTTTTGTCATGTAGGGTTTTCAAAAACGAATTAAAAGTAAGAACAAAGGTTTTAACCATGAGACAATGATCATTCTCCATTGCATTGATGATGATAATATAATTTCAATACATGTAAAAGGAACACAAACAAAATCTATAGCAACTACAAATGATGAACAAAAATAATAAAATTCTCATATGAAGATGGATCGATGCTCAAGTACTTATATAAGAATAATATGATGCTAAGCAAGATTTATTGCATAAAATGGCATTTATATTTTGGATCATGGTCTACATACCTTAAATAGTAGGTCACTATGTACTAGGAAGACACATAAATATCCAAAAATTTAGTTGGGCCTAGTCTTCATAGCATGGATCAAAAAAACCCTAATTTGGCAAGCGAAAAGAACTAACATAATTGTAGTATTTTTTGCAATGTTATGAAAATTGACACCACATATTATATGAACTTATACAAAATGTTGTTTGGACTCTTTGTCAATGTTAATATTTTTTACACTCCGATTTTTGCAAGAGTCTTAATGCGTGATGAAAAGGTAATGAATTATGAGTGGATGTTCAAAGAGTTCTTGGTCCTAATGGGTTGTGTTGCAACCAGAAACGATAGTAACAAACTAATTTCCATGTTATTCTACAACATTTTATATTAAGTCTTGGAGTGAAGGTCGCCCACCCCCTCGCTCGATTCATTTATAACATGAACAGGACAAGTCACAACAGAGGAAAAGCGAAGTCTAACTCAACCAAGTGAAGGCTTTGTGACGGAGGGATCGATCAGGATGGGCGGAGGCCATGACGGGATCTAAAGACCCGGCGCCATAAGACGACGGCTCTCGTCACTACCCGCACATGTTGATGAAGCGGGCCCATGCAGGGCCACCCTGGATCGTCTGGCCCCACATGTAAGTCCCAACGTTGGGTAGGATTGATGGTGTGTCAATCCAGGTTGTACTTAACCACACTGTAATGACCTGTAATGACCATTGAGGGAGGGATATTTTGGGGATAACGTAGGTACTAGGGGCATAACTGTACCCTGATGGGACAAGCTGAAAAAACATTGTCGCCCTAATCCATTGTTGTAACACCCTGAATTTGGGGGTATAAAATTCTTGCTAAATGCTTACCAAATTCAGGTGTTACCCTTTGCTTCTCTCTAGTCTCTCTCTACCTTTACCTTTTGAGTAGAATTAGGTTAATTTAGTGAAGTGATTTATTATTTATTTTTGTCAAAACTTATGTGAGTCATGAATTGTTGCATCATGCTGAGCCAAAAATGCTCTTTGAATTAGTGCACATGTTTGACTTGGTTTGAATTTGAAACTTGGTTTGAATTTGAATTGAAAATCCTAGAGAAAATAAAAAGAAAAGCAATTAGAAATTCCCTGGAAAAAGAGAAAACCAATTCAACCCAAACCGGTCCAGCCTAGCCCAGCAGGGCCACGCGCGCGCCCGTGCCGCCTGACAGGTGGGCTCCACCTGTCAGCGGCACTACTATTAGTAATAAATACTTGACCAACAAAAAGCAACTGCTTAACATTAACTCCACATACAGCTAGTCCACTTTAGCCAAACATGACATTTGCTGAGTACGTTGATGTGCTCACCCTTGCTTTAAAAACCACCCCCACCACAGGTTGTCCCCACTGTATTCAGTGCTCAGGAGGAGATGCTGGCAACATCGAGGACTTTGAGGAGTTCCAGGACTACGACGAGTTCTAGTTATCTTAGTGACAAACCCCTAGTTAGCTGCCTATGAAGGCCTTATCTTCTACGTTTCATACTCTGCACTTTGATTATGTTAATGATTATGTTATAGACTCTGTGGATGTCTTGGACATCTTGATGTAATAAAGTACATTTCCGCTATTTACTTTAAGCAATGTGTGATGATGTCCAATTATGTAATCGTTGTGCACGTGAGTTTCTGATCCTGGCACGTACACGGTTCGCATTCGGTTTGTCTTCCAAAACCGGGTGTGACAATTGTGTTGCTAAGCATCAAAGTGTTCCCGTTTCCCATTGCTTGGACTCACTTGGCCACGTGTCAGTGAGTTCCAACATTAATAAAAAATTTTGTACAATGTATGATTGGTGGATGTATAAAACTAATGACTTATGTTTTTAGTGTGGCGAAACTGCCCGAATTATTCCAACTTAAGTGCCTAAGTCCCGCCTTAGAGGCTAGACCACACTTAAATGGGAATAACCCGTCAATCCCTTGGATCTAGTCCGACGAGGCCACTGACAGGATCAAGTACCACAATCTCACTCGATGGTGAGTCACAGAGCAAATACAATAAAGCATAAAACCATACATTAAGGAGTATTGAACTTATTACATCATCATCGGAGTTTTAGCAAAAGTAGTCATCATTGTTCGAAGTGCAGCAGAATAAGACTAACGATAGATAAACAGAGAGATGGGGAAGCCTGTCCCATCACTCCTCATGCTCCTCCTCAGCCGAGGCAGGATCTCACTTGACTGTCCAACCCAGTGGCAAGATGGACGGCCAAGTCACTCCAGCAACCATGTCCTTCAGAGAACCTGTAAAATTATGCCACAAGCAAGGCTGAGTATACTAATACTCAACTAGACTTACCCGGTGTGAGGAGTCTACTCCTCTACCTCTAGACATGCAGCTGTTTGGCTGTGGGGTTTGGTTGCCAAAAGCACTAGCTGAGTTTATAAACCAAGTTTTAGCTTTGTCAGGTTTTAGTGTGACTCTCTTAAGACTAGATGTGTACTATCTACTCATTCATGGTATCAAGCAAATTTAGCAATCAACATCTTTTGCCACATCATCACATTTCCACTGGTTACTCAATGCAGTACAATGGATCAAACAATCTCATTAGCTGCAAGAAGCAGACGATTCGAATCGAGTTTTTATCCTTGCAAGGTAAACCTAAACACACGACGTGGCGAGGCACTCTGTCCCCACACACATCAACCGTCCCCATCGATTCCCTGGCAACAGATCAGGGCTCACCGCCTTGGCGTACAATGCCTCACTGACCCCGACTGCCGTCGTGCAGTGACTGCACTTGTACCCACCATAACCGGAATGGGAGACCACGTCTCAGGTCGCGTGAGGGGATATGTCTGCGGGCAGGTTCAATCAGGTACTAGGCTTACCGATTTACCATATTTCTCGGCATATGTTTAGTACATTCAAACGCTTGACACAGGTATCCGCACGTTAATCCTTATTCCAATTTCATCTCGTAGACCACGCATCCCCATGGATCCATGTCCACAGACCATTTATCAATATGATATGAAAGTGGGTACAATCAATGTCCTGACCTCGCGCGAGTGCTAGAAAAATCACTCGACTTCTACCGAGATCCCTAATTAGCAAAGCAGCTACTCGTCCTAGCATACTAGTAGCCATCTCAACAAGGATTCCTGAGTTCATGCAACTAGGGTTTCAATCAACTCCTACACTTAAGTGCACAATACAAGCCTACAAAAATTAAGTGTAGTGAAATATCATATAGAACAGGTTATGCATAAAACCGGGGCTTGCTTTCCAAAGCTGGGGCAGGCAGATCCTCTGGTGCAGGCTCTGGTGCTGGATCCGGGGCTACCTCCTGAGCAACTCCTTGCTCCGGCACGAGGACGTACTCTCCATCAGCGAGGTTGCAATCTATCGAATGCAATGAATAAGAATATGTATGCTATGATTATGCAGGATTTAATAATCATTATGCTAAGTGAAGAAAAACTAAGTCAGTTAGTAACTTAGGGTTTCCTGGTTATATGTGGCTCTTAGTGGTTTATGCTTATCAATTTTAGGTTTGGGTTTTGCCTAGGGATAAGCATAGTGGATTGAAACTTGGATTTCCCTTAGATGTTGTAGTAGGCATTTTAAGGGGTTTTGCTGGTTGGGTTGGGGTGACATTAATTTCCACTATTAATTCCCCTTTTTCATTTTCTATTTATGAATTCTAGTGTGGGTTTGAACTACAACAGTGATTTAACTTTTTCCAAAAATCCTGTAAAAATTACAGTGGGTGAATATTGGTCTCTGAAGTCTGTCCTATAAATTTGAGGTCAAAAATAGACAGTAAATTCCCTGGACAAAAATAACAAAAGTTAGGGCAGAGAGGTCACTTGCACTACAACTCTTACCTAGGTGTGGGTCCTGTACCAAGAGTTATTTTTGCTAGCATCTATGGGTAATAACATGCTTCTGTGCTAAAAATCATAGAGGGTTACTTAGTGGTTATTTAGTTATTATTTTCTAAAGTTTAATGCCAAAAAGACACTTATAACTAACTTGTTATTTGAAAAATATCAAACAACAAAACTTGTATTTTTCGTAGGTTCCTCTTAGCACAAGAATAGTTATTCCTAAAGTAGGGGTGTTTTCTCCTTAGGATTATTTTCTTATGATTTTTCAAAGTTTTCTCAGTTTTTCATGAATAATTGTGATTACAATTTCCTCTCACAGGACTATGGTTTAATGGATTTTTCTTGTGAACTACATAACTTACGCATGCTAGGAAAAATATGGTTGCCCTCTGGTTTTCATTTTTAATTCCTTTTCTTAATTTTCCTAAGTTTGAGCATAAACAAGCTTTAGTGAATAAATCCTCCTTAACCTTGTATACTGGGGTGTTCATTAATTTTAAACAGGATAACCACTAGGTTAGGGTCTCCACTATTTTTTTCAACCCTGGTCTAACAATATTTCCATTTTCCCTTTATTAATGGACTTTGTGCAGTTTTCTTATTTAATTCAAAACTCTGTAAAACATTACAGGAACTGGGGGGTTTATGATTTTTGCCTGATAGTTTATATTTCACAAAGTCTAGCAAAATTGGTTTGACAAATTTTGGATGATTATTCTTCAAGTTATGCATTTATTAAGTTCTCTGCAATATTTAAAGAAAAATAAATTCAAAAAGGAAAAGAATTACAGGTTTGCGCTAAAGACCCTGGGTTTTCTCTCCTTTTCCTCTCACAGAACAGTCCTCGGTCTACTATTTGCATGAGTCACTGACCTTGCACAAAACCCCCTGGACTTAGCCGAAATCTAACCTGCGCTCCCTGGCTGGCTTAAACAGTAACCGCGGCAAAGATTATGGCGGCGAGGCTTACCGGCGGTAGTAGAGCTCCGGCGGGGTGGTCAGTGGTGTCGGGGAGGTCACGGCGGTCGCGTCGGTGTGCGGGTCGGCGTCAGAGGTGGTCGGAGCTGTCCTGGCCACGAGCGCAGGCGGCGGAGGTCGTCGGCGGCTCCTGCTCCGGCCAAACTACGACGTTCTAGTTCAATCAAACGGCACGATGAGCTCCACGGGGTGACGTAGAGGCTCTATGTGCAGTGAATCGGAAAATGGCGCAGAGACTCACCCGGTCCACGTGCGCCGGCGGGGCTCCGAACTCCGGCGAGCATGATTGCGCCTTTCCGGTGGCGAGGGTCCTCAGTTCAAGCCTCGGCAAGCTTTACAGCCTCCCAGGGAAGCTACCTAGGGGCTTGGATCAAGCGGAGGAGGGCGGGGAATGGTTTGGCCACGGCGGTTGTCCTCGGGCAGCTCTGGCGGGTCGCGGAGAGGTCGTCGGAGCTAGGGACGAGCTCCAGGGTGTTGGGCGCGGGACAGGGCATGCAACGGGGAAGAGGTTGGGCACTGGGGCGGGCTTTATAGCCGTGGCGCGGGCGTGGTCACAGGCGGCCGCGGACGCGCGGGGGTTCGCGCACGGGCGTGCTCTGAGCGCGCCCCCGAGTGTCAGCCTGCGTCGAACACGTGTGTGTTTGCTTCTGCCATGGTTCAACGGCCGATTGGAGCACCTTAGCGTGAAGATCTTGGCAAAACCACTATGTACGGTCTCTTCCCTGCACCGTATCCTACCTTTTTTATGTGAGTCCCAAGCCAAGATACGGTTGGGGTAGGGAGATATAGAGGTGAGAAGTTGCCCCTGTCCTAGCTGTCCAAACCGGGACAAAAGCTATGCCAAGTCATGTCAAACGACTTGGGGTGGGGTTCAACTTTCTCCAGGGTATTCTAGAGGTATTTTGGCGCCACTTTGTCAATTGGGTCAAATGGTTTTGAAGTTTGAAAGAGGGTGAACATGTTTGATCTTTGGAAAGGGGGTGGTTTTGGACTTAGAAGAATTCTGATTTTTCCTTTGTGCTCACCCCTTTTGTGAATTTTTTGGGGCTTTTCTGAATTTTTTTGGGGTTACTTTCTTACTATTATTTGTAGGGTATTAAGTGCACTACATCTTTTATAATTGGCCCAAGACATGATCAAGTGGTTTTCGTAACTTTTTGGCCATACTTACCTATAGTACTCCAATTGTCCAAAGGGGTTTGAATTAGGGTTTGGGCAATTCTCCCCCTTATATGTGCATAACAAGCCAAGGCATGACACCTAAGCTAGGTTGCACTTATCTAGGATCTTGATTTCCAAGTTTGAATTCCTTTACTCAAGTTAAGTCACATGGGATGATGGGCTTGGCTTGTGTAGTCTTGAGTGAAAACCCTAAGTAACACCTGGGGTGTTACAGCCCTCCCCCCTTAAAGGAATCTCGTCCCGAGATTTTTTTGGTAGAGTCCTTTGGAGGAGTGCCATGAAGGTGTGCTGTTGTGTGGCTTCTTCCTTTATCCGAGTTTCTCTAGTTAACTGCTCTTCGAATGTCATTCTCTTTGCGACTTCAGAAGGAAGTCCTTTTTGAGTCAATTCCAAAACTTACACTACCTTTAACATCTAAGTTTTTCTTATATTTGAATTCAAAGGGCAGGTGGGGGTGGGGTTTTGGATTACGTATCGACTCCTTTGGGCAGAAAATCGGGGAAGCGAGAACGTAGAAAATCCTCAGTATCCCACGTAGCTTCTTCTACTGAATGGTGACTCCACTGAACCTTATACATTCTAATCGACCTTGCCCGCGTTGACCTCTCCTTTTGGTCCAATACCTTTACGGGGTGCTCTTGATAAGACAAGTCTGGTTTTATCTCAATTTCTGGTTCAGGTAGCACTTAAGTGGGTAAGCGGACACATTTCCGTAGCTGAGATACATGGAACACACTGTGAACTGCTGACATGAGGGGTGGCAAGTCCAACTGATAGGCTACGGGTCCACAAGTGGCTTTGATCTCATAGGGTCCAATATAGTGTAACATCCCAAAAATTCAAATCTTGGAATTTTCTCAAACTCGCTCTAAATTCAAAATGAATTTCAAATTTCATTTCAAAATGTTTGTTTGCGAGTTGATATCAGCAAATAAAATATAGTGGTCTATATTCTCTCCAAAATCCTCCTCAAATATCCTACAAATGTTTCTCCAGTGATCCCCCTCAAATTCTTTCCAGAAATACTACCCAGATATTTCCCGAGTAATCCCCTTCAAGTTCTTTCTAGAAATATTACCCAAATATTCCACCAATATATCTCCAACTATTCACCGACACTATTCATCATCGTTACTATTCATTGTTACTATTCATCATCGTTACTATTTATCATCGTTACTACTCATCGATGATATCTATAGTAACTTTTTTGTCGTCACTATTCATTGTTACTATTCATCGTTACTATTCATCGATTAACCGATCACCCCAAATTTCAACTACTCATACATCATGCTGTCCAGTCCACCTAAGACCAGCCAGACCCATATTCCAGTCATACGAACTCCGGTGACTGTGATTTCCCTTCCAATGGAACTTCCCATCTGGTCACCCATCCCAGGTTTCTCCAAGTTGAACACGCTTAAGTTTGAGATTCCTTCGAACCAGACTCCCAAACTCAGATTCCAATAATTCTCGTTTCTAAATTCTTATCAAACTATTCCCTATCCAACCATGTCATCCCTTAAGCATGGTCCATATTCCAGAAAACTCCCAAAATACTCTTGTCCCATATTCTGCCTATAACTCTCTTGTTCATACTAAGTCAGACGATTCATTCGTCACTATTCTCACCAACAGTGAACTTCACTGTGCTACACCACATACACCCAACTATAAATACACCCAGCTACCCTCTCCCTCTCCACACACACTCAACACCCTCAGCCAAGGCAAACACCCCACCCACTCAATTACTCCGCTCTGCCAACTACACGCATAGTGTCGCTTCGCCTCCAGTCCACCCTACTGGTAAGCACCTCCGCTCCACCACTAGTAGTATCTCAACACCACATGACACAAATTCTACTCAAGACTCCACCCATCCATATATCGTTGTTCTGACCACTATACTAAATATTTGTTGCTATACTTGTTGGTTTGTATGTTTGCTTGTTCATGTTGCATAGTTATCGGAGCGTTCGTGCCGTCTCGTGGAGGCCAGATCTGCAAGTCTACGCCAGGCGGTGGAGCCAGAAGCCAGTTCCGCGAGCTCTCCTTCCCCCTTCGCCGAATAAGCACGGCAAGCTCACTGGATCCCTTTGATGCATAAATTACCTATGATGTTTCAACCACAACCCTCAGCCTGTTATGTTATGCATGATATGATTTTGAGACAAGTTATTATGGCCACCCAAGCCTCTTGCCGCAATCAATCCTTGATATATTTGTTACAAATGATTTGAGAAAAGGTGTGAGTTTTCAAAAGAAAATTCTTTTCAAAATGTGTGTGATGAAGGGTTTTCACCCTTATCACCTTTGAGTAGGGATGATCAGGGACTCCCTGGTTTAGGGGAGGGCCTAAGGTGAAGGCTCAGCTGGTTTAGGCATGAGCTGAAGGATTGTCCCCTCATATAAGGACCAGTTTGTCATCTTTCGCTACCTGTACTCATGATAAGTACAACCACTCGAGACTGTGTGGGCAGTCACTCAATCTGAACTCGTACGGTCCAACCCCAGGGTTATGAAGGCTAGGGAGCACCGGGAGGATAAGGAGGGGGAATGTTTTGTCCGGTTTGGACATGGTGGTGGCCTCACTCCTTCTGGGATAACCGTTAAGGTTAGGACGTGCGAGGAAAGAAAGAGATTCGGATTCGGGTCTCACTAGCTATGAGATCGCAGAGCCGGACTAGTGGGTAAAGTGTACCCCTCTGCGCAGAGTTCAAACCTATTCGAATAGTCTGTGTCCACAGGAATGGACGAGTCTGGTGTGGTATGGCAATTAGTGTTTTGTTTTAAAAAAAAGGTGCGTTTGAGAAAAGTGATTTTTAAAAGGTTCGGCGGTTGAGCCATGAGCTATGGTGGACGGGAAGTCCAGTAGCTGTTTTTGAAAATGAAAACCAGTGGGAAACTGCTGAGATACCTGGATGCTTTAGTCCAGGGGATTTTGTTATAATACTGAAAAACTTCCTGCTCCTTTTGGAGAGGATGCGCTTTGCAAAAATACAAAATGTTTTTCAAAACAACCCTGCATAAAATATTGCTGTTTCTGCAAAATATCCTGAGCTCCACATATTCCATGCATTATATCTGATTTCCCCATTCCGCGGGTGAAGGTGGGCTGCTGAGTATGTTTGTACTCACCCTTGCTTATTTGTTGTTTTTCAGAAAAAGGAGATCGGGTAAGAGTTATGACTGTTCCCAACCTTGCCTGTGGCTGTTGGACCGCTGATTTGCTTCGCTGCGTATATCGGGCTGCTTCAGCCCCATTCTGATGATATGTCCCGAGTTGTGGACCAACTCTTAAAGTTGTTCGCCACCTTTATAGGTTTGTCTCGTTTAAGAAGATCTGGAATCATCTGATGTATAAATGTGTTTACTAGCCTCCTGGGACTAGTAATTGTATCACATTTGAGTCCCAGAGGATCGGGACGCTTCAGGTGGTATCAGAGCTGTTAGGTTGGCCGCAGGACGTAACCCTTAGCCTGATCCAAAAGTTTTTGAGTCCAAACTATTTTCTTAAAAAAATCTTGCTCTCATCCTTTCATTTCAAAAATGCTTTCCCCCTTTCCTTCTCTCAGAAGTCAGATGGAGGTCCGTTGCCAAACCAGCTTTTGCCAGAATGAAGATGGTTTCCCCAAGTTGTTGAGAGCATGCACAGTTCGCCTCGAAATCAGGAGCCAGCCAGAGTATGATTGTCGTGAATTCGTCGAGCATGGCACAGAGAAGTGTGTCGTGACTGTATATATTGGATCCAGTCCGCACCATGTGGAATGGAGTGTCACTGCTGCTGGACACAGATTCAAAGACACCTGCCAAGTCATCGCTCGCAAGGCATTGAGGGCCCTATGTCAGATCTATGAAGAAGAAGTGGCTGACACCCCACTCAGATTTTTTCCGCCCTTTCAGAGAGATCATCCAATTTGGATGGCCAGGATGCGTGCATTGGAAGGGAAGCAGCTGCTTGAGGACGACCCCTCAGTCATGCACCTCACTGCATACCTGCTCACCCTGGATGCACAATATGATTTCTTGGCTCGGCACCACCGTCAGATGATTGTCCGAGCAGAAGATGCAGAGAAGAGCAACCGTCAGCTCCATGTGGATCTCACCATAGCTCAAGCCCGTGTAGCTGCCTTGGAAAGTCGTGAAGTCATTGCTGTTGAAGCCCTGAAGCAAGCCAAGGATGAGCACGTCCAGAAGCTGATGGAGGCCTACTTGGTAACCCATAACCAACGTAGAGCCCGCTTCATCCAACCCAGTTCAACCCAGGAGAGCTGAAGATCCCCAGATTCTTGAAGGTCACCCGGTCTTTACCAGAGGAGAAAAGAAGGCTTGGGAATTCCTGGAAGGAGCCATAGTCTTAGAAGGAATTCCAGTCTTCCCTCGGGCTATGAATAAGCAAGAGCACCCCGAGTCCTCCCAAGATCCCCCGCCGAAGTCGTTTGAGCCCCTCACCATGAAGAAGATTCCAGCACCATCCCTTGAGGTCAAGGAAGAAGCTGCAAGCACCCCACCAGCACCGCCGCTCTCTGAGGAGCTACAAGAGCCAGTCCCGCTGGAAGAAGACTTCGACCCCGTGCTGCCATCTCAGTCACTGCCAGAAGAAGTCATCAACATCAGCTCCCTGTTGACCCATCCAGGAGATGTCTCAGATTGAAGTTGTGAGCCAGCCTTGCCAGAAGAGAAGCTGCCAGATCTGAGTTAGTTATGCCCAGTCCTCTGCATGCATTGGGTAGTGAAGTTTTTCTTCACTTTGGCCAGAGCCCTGCATGTATGAGAGGTAATCGTGTAGACTCGTGTTTTGCAAACTCTAATTGTGTGGCCCCCTAGGGCATTTCAAAATGAATTTTGCTTGATGTTTGCTCCCCTTTTGAGTGCATATGTGATGCTTTAACGTTAGTGCTCATAAGTTGCATTTAGCATAGTTCTCAATTCAGGAGCCAAGCAATAGTAGTTATGCTTAGCCCCCGAATCTGAGTAGTCCGTGCTTTGGAAAAACTCTATTCCTTCCCTATTCAAAACATTTGATTTGTTTGTGCTTATCATTGCTGAGCTTGTTTGTTTTCTTTCTTTTTAAGAAAGATTTTCTCTAAAAACCTAGATCACAAATTAGAGCTAATCCTCACCTTATGCTTCCATTCTCATCTTAACCCATCTCAAGAGAAAAGTGCCTTACCTAAGAAGATACCGGGAAGCTTACCCTTGAAGCCTGGAATAAGCTACAGAAGAAACCTATCCAGCCGCTCAGTCAAAAGGACCGACCGTGAGAATCAAAGCACTGCCCCTGAGTCAAAGTAAACAGAAAAAGAGGACAGAAGAAGTTACTACCATATAGAGAGGCAAAGATTCTTGGAACCAGAGACCACAAACATCAAGGTCATTGACCCCACCACTCAACTGTGCCCCTCGCACGCGTGCCCGCCTCCATGCGCACTACCACCGCCCCACGCCCCCTTTGCAGTGCACTACCACCGCCCCACACCCCCCTTTTGCAGCGCACCCACCGCCGCCATCATCGCCGGCAACACTGTCCTCCCCTTCCCCTTGTCGCACCTGCTGCCTCGTGTCACCTGCTCCATCAATACCACTCCACACCCCCCCGAGCATCCTCGCTCGCCTATAAAACCCCCCACCAGCTCCCTCAACTCCCATCTCGCTCAAAGCAAAGCACACTCTAGATAAATCCCCTCTGCCAAATCGCAAGCAACTCCATTTTCCACTCACTCGCCCCTAAGATCACAATGCTTGGTGATTCTTGGGTTGAAGACTGTTGCACATGGTTCATAGTCTTTGGTTTCCTCTAGTGTATGATAGTAATACTCTTTGATAGAATCCTCTAGTGGGAAGAGCAAAGAGAAAGAAAGAGGCAGTGAAAAGTGAAAAGTGAGAAGAGAAAAGAAGATAGTGAAGAGAAGATAAGAAGAAGGTTCTCCCAGAATCAACCCTGTGCCAGTCATCCCTCCGCAGCCTGCTCAAGCAACAACAGCAGAAGAAGGCCCCGTAACACCCTTGTTATGAGGTACTTCAAGGAGTTCAAATCCCCAAGATTCAAAAGTCCTACCCTCATTCTTTTTAAGTGGGGTAGTGTTCCAGCAAGGTTCCTGCTATGGAGAAAAAGAAGAAGGCCTGTAGCAAGCTTGTGGAGGACCAGATCATCAAAGCATATAAGTTTCTGGATGAGAAGTGGTCACCCAAGTTCCGTTGATGAAGCACCAGAAGACCAATCAAGGAAGGAATCCATGTGGGAGTTCGCAAGAGGAAGGTTTGCATGTTGGCATCAATGCTTCCTCAATAAGCTAGCTGCCAAGCGAAAGCTGAAGCCTAAAGATGATCTTTGAGTAGCCAGAATCAGCGTTTGCAATCGGCAACCAGATGCTCCTCAAGGCTAGATCTTGTTGAAGTTCCATCTCCTCGAAGAGTTGCAAAGTGAAGATATGTAGCTGAAGTAAAGCTATACCCATAACCTTTCTAAGCCGAATCTTGAGGACGAGATTCATTTCAAGTGGGGTAGATTTGTAGCATCCCAAAAATTCAAATCTTGGAATTTTCTCAAACTCGCTCTAAATTCAAAATGAATTTCAGATTTCATTTCAAAATGTTTGTTTGCGAGTTGATATCAGCAAATAAAATATAGTGGTCTATATTCTCTCCAAAATCCTCCTCAAATATCCTACAAATGTTTCTCCAGTGACCCCCCTCAAATTCTTTCCAGAAATACTACCCAGATATTTCCCGAGTAATCCCCTTCAAGTTCTTTCCAGAAATATTGCCCAAATATTCCACCAATATATCTCCAAGTATTTTCTTCCTGAGAAATACCTTCAGAATCATTTTTCAAGTCCCTACAAATATTTTCTTCATAACTTTTCTCATGCTCATACGTATACGTATGCCTCCAGTGTCATACGGTGAGCTCTGCAAGCTAATCTCACTTATACAAGACAAATACATGCTAATCTCCCACTAATCCTCTCATCCTCCCACTAATCCTCTCATCCCTCCTCCTAATCCCCCCACCATGGCTATAAATAGAGGGGCAAGGGCCTCCTCTCATCCCACCCCAAGCCATTTCATGGCAACTCTCTCCCCCCCACACACACCCACTCCACTTTCCACACAAGCACACGCTAGCACAAGGATCGTTTCGATCGTTCTTCGATCGTTCGTCCCCTGTTCTTAGTTTGTTCGTTCGTTCGTCCGATCGTTCATGGTTCGTTCGTCCGATTGTTCGATCGTTCGTCCGTTCGTTCGTCCAAATAATCTTTTTCCTACCGTTATGCTGCCGAAATTCTGATCGTTCGTTCGTTTAATCATTCGATCGTTCGTTCATAGTTCCTATTCATCGTTCATCGTTCGTTCATAGTTCCTATTCATCGTTCATCGTTCGTTCATAGTTCCTATTCATCGTTCATCGTTCGTTCATATGAACTATTCGCCGTTACTATTCATCGTTACTATTCACCGACACTATTCACCGACACTATTCACCATCGTTACTATTCATTGTTACTCTTCATCATCGTTACTACTCGTCGATGATATCTATAGTAACTTTTTCGTCGTCACTATTCATCGTTACTATTCATCGATTAGCCGATCACCCCTAATTTCAACTACTCATACATCATGCTGTCCAATCCACCTAAGACCAGCCAGACCCATATTCCAGTCATACGAACTCCAGTGACTGTGATTTCCCTTCCAGTGGGAACATCCCATCTGGTCACCCATCCCAGGTTTCTCCAAGTTGAGCACGCTTAACTTTGAGATTCCTTCGAACCAGGCTCCCAAACTCAGATTCGAATAATTCTCATTTCTAAATTCTTATCAAACTATTCCCTATCCAACCATGTCATCCCTTAAGCATGGTCCATAATCCAGAAAACTCCCAAAATACTCTTGTCCCATATTCTGCCTATAACTCTCATGTTCATACTAAGTCAGACGATTCATTCGTCACTATTCTCACCAACAGTGAACTTCACTGTGCTACACCACATACACCCAGCTACCCTCTCCCTCTCCACACACACTCAACACACTCAGCCAAGGCAAACACCCCACCCACTCAGTTACTCCGCTCTGCCAACTACACGCATAGTGTCGCTTCGCCTCCAGTCCACCCTACTGGTAAGCACCTCCGCTCCACCACTAGTAGTATCTCAACACCACATGACACAAATTCTACTCAAGACTCTACCCATCTATATATCGTTGTTCTGACCACTATACTAAATATTTGTTGCTATACTTGTTGGTTTGTATGTTTGCTTGTTCATGTTGCATAGTTATCGGAGCGTTCGTGCCGTCTCGTGGAGGCCAGATCTACAAGTCTACGCCAGGCGGTGGAGCCAGAAGCTAGTTCCGCGAGCTCTCCTTCCCCCTTCCCCGAATAAGCACGGCAAGCTCACTGGATCCCTTTGATGCATAAATGACCTATGATGTTTCAACCACAACCCTCAGCCTGTTATTTTATGCATGATATGATTTTGAGACAAGTTATTATGGCCACCCAAGCCGCTTGCCGCAATCAATCCTTGATATATTTGTTACAAATGATTTGAGAAAAGGTGTGAGTTTTCAAAAGAAAATTCTTTTCAAAATGTGTGTGATGAAGGGTTTCACCCTTATCACCTTTGAGTAGGGATGATCAGGGACTCCCTGGTTTAGGGGAGGGCCTTAGGTGAAGGCTCAGCTGGTTTAGGCATGAGCAGAAGGATTGTCCCCTCATATAAGGACCGGTATGTCATCTTTCGCTACCTGTACTCATGATAAGTACAACCACTCGAGATTGTGTGGGCAGTCACTCAATCTGAACTCGTACGGTCCAACCCCAGGGTTATGAAGGTTGGGGAGCACCGGGAGGATAAGGAGGGGGAATGTTTTGTTCGGTTTGGACATGGTGGTGGCCTGACTCCTTCCAGGATAACCGTTAAGGTTAGGACGTGCGAGGAAAGAAAGAGATTCGGATTCGGGTCTCACTAGCTATGAGATCGCAGAGCCGGACTAGTGGGTAAAGTGTACCCCTCTGCGCAGAGTTCAAACCTATTCGAATAGTCTGTGTCCACAGGAATGGACGAGTCTGGTGTGGTATGACAATTAGTGTTTTATTTTCAAAAAAAGGGCGCATTTGAGAAAAGTGGTTTTTAAAAGGTTCGGCGGTTGAGCCATGAGCTATGGTGGACGGGAAGTCCAGTAGCTGTTTTTGAAAATGAAAACCAGTGGGAAACTGCTGAGATACCTAGATGGTTTAGTCCAGGGGATTTTGTTATAATACTGAAAAACTTCCTGCTCCTTTTGGAGAGGATGCGCTTTGCAAAAATACAAAATGTTTTTCAAAACAACCCTGCATAAAATATTGCTGTTTCTGCAAAATATTCTGAGCTCCACATATTCCATGCATTATATCTGATTTCCCCATTCCGCGGGTGAAGGTGGGCTGCTGAGTACGTTTGTACTCACCCTTGCTTATTTGTTGTTTTTTCAGAAAAAGGAGATCGGGTAAGAGTTACGACTGTTCCCAACCTTGCATGTGGCTGTTGGACCGCTGATTTGCTTCGCTGCGTATATCGGGCTGCTTCAGCCCCACTCTGATGATATGTCCCGAGTTGTGGACCAACTCTTAAAGTTGTTCGCCACCTTTATAGGTTTGTCTCGTTTCAGCAGATCTGGAATCATCTGATGTATAAATGTGTTTACTAGCCTTCTGGGACTAGTAATTGTATCACATTTGAGTCCTAGAGGATCGGGACGCTTCATATAGCGAGGAGCTAACTTGCCCTTGATTCCAAATCTCTGGACACCTTTGGTGGGTGACACCTTAAGATAAACATGATCTCCCACTTCAAACTATGGAGGCTTCCTCCTCTTATCATGATAGCTCTTCTGCCTGGCCTGAGCAGCTTCTAGGTTCTTCTTAATGACTCTGACCTTTTCCTCTGCTTCAAGTACCAAGTCTGGTCCAAATATTTCCCTCTCTCCTGCTTGAGACCAATTGAGCGGTGTCCTACACCTTCTCCCATATAAGGCCTCAAAAGGTGCCATCTTCAAACTGGACTGGTAGCTGTTATTATAAGAGAACTCGACCAAAGAAAGACACTTGTCCCAATTTTTACCATAGTGTAGCACACAGGCTCGCAACATGTCTTCGAGGATTTGATTTACTCTTTCTGTCTGGCCATCTGTCTGCGGATGGTATGCTGAGCTTCTTATTGCATGGGTCCCAAGTGATTCTTGGAGCTGCTCCCAAAAGCGTGCCACAAACAGTGCTCCTCTGTCAGAAACAATGGTCTTCGGAATGTCATGCAAACGCACTATTTGATCAACATAGATTTCTGCATATTTCTCTGTCTTGTGGGTGGTATGCACTAGCAAGAAATGAGCGATCTTGGTCAACCTATCCACAATGACCCAAATAGAATCATGGTGCCGGGAGGTATTGGGCAATCCCACAATAAAATCCATACAAATATCCTCCCATTTTCAAGATGGTACGGGAAGGGGCTGCAAAGTGCCTGCTGCCTTCAGGTGGCTGGCCTTGACTCTCTGGCAGGTGTCACATTTAGAGATATACTTAGCAATTTCCCTCTTCATTCTGGTCCACCAGTATAAGGATCTGAGATCATGATACATCTTATTGCTGCCCGGGTGCATGGAGAACTTTGAAAGGTGAGCTTCATCCAATATCTTCTTTCTGAGCTCAGGGTTCTTGGGAACCACCAATCGATCTCCAAACCATAGGATTCCTTTGCTGTCCTGGCGGAAGCATTTGTCTTTTTCTGCCTTCTGCTTGATCATTTCCTTAATTACCTGAACACCCTTGTCTCCAATCTGTGCCATGATGATTTGCTCTTGTAATTTGGGCTCCACTGAAATATAATTTAAAGCACCTGAGGAAACAACTTCTAGGTTCAGTTTGCACAACTCATCACATAGGGTGGTGACTCTTGCATCCATGTTCATACAATTGCACTGGGCTTTCCTGCTTAAGGCATCTGCCACAACATTCGCTCTGCCAGGATGGTAATGCACCTCCAAATCATAGTCCTTGATTAACTCTAACCATCTTCTCTACCTCATATTAAGATCCGCCTGAGTGAAAATGTATTTAAGACTCTTATGATCAGTGTAAATGTTACAGTGAGCTCCCATCAAGTAATGTCTCCATATCTTGAGAAAATGAACCATGGCTGCTTACTCCAGATCATGTGTGGGGTAGTTCTGCTCATGGGGTCTGAGTGCTCGGGAGGCATAAGCAATGACTCTATTGTCTTGCATTAAGACACATCCCAATCCAGTACCGGAAGCATCGCAATAAACTTCAAAGGGCTTGGTGTTGTCCGGTTGAGCCAGCACTGGTGCTGTTGTCAAGTGCTGCCTTAGTGTATGAAAGGCATCCTCACACTTCTGGCTCCAATCATACTTAACTCCCTTCTTCAACAGTTCAGTCATTGGTTTGGCAATTCTGGAGAAATCCGGAATGAATCGTCGATAATACCCTGCCAATCCCAGAAAACTCCGAATCTGCCTCACTGTGGTAGGAGGTTTCCAATCCATTACTTCTTGTACCTTCTCAGGATCAACTGATATCCCATCCTGAGAAATTGTGTGACCCAAGAATTTAATTTCCCTCAGCCAGAATTCACATTTAGACAACTTGGCATACAACTGATGGTCACGCAGTCTCTGAAGTACAGTATGCAAATGTTTGGTGTGCTCGGCTTCATTCTTGGAATAGACCAGAATATCATCAATGAAAACCACCACGAATTTGTCCAGCTCTGGCATGAATACTGAGTTCATCAGGTACATAAAATAAGCCGGGGCATTGGTCAGCCCAAAAGACATCACCAAAAACTCATAGAGTCCATATCGGGTAGAGAAAGCCGTCTTCGGAATATCACTGGCACGGATCTTGATCTGATGTTAGCCCGAGCGAAGGTCTATCTTGGAGAACACTTTGGCTCCCACCAACTGATCAAACAGAACATCAATGCGGGGCAACGGGTATTTGTTCTTGATGGTTACCGCATTGATAGGGCGGTAATCAACACACATTCTCAAACTCTCATCCTTTTTCTTCACAAATAGGGCTGGGCATCCCCAAGGTGAAGTACTTGGGCGAATGAACCCCTTGTCCAACAACTCTTGTAGCTGCTTTTTCAACTCCGCTAATTCCGCTGGAGGCATCCTATAAGGCCTCTTGGATATAGGAGCAGTCCCGGGTTGCAATTCAATGGCGAACTCTATGTCTCTATCGGGTGGCATCCCTGGCAATTCATCCGGAAAAACATCTGGGTAGTCACAGACCACTGGGATCCTCTCAACTAGGGACTCTATCATAACGAAGGCACAAGAACGGGTACAACCCTGATCGGGCAAATATAATGTGGTTTCACCACAAGTGGGCGAGTGCACCTCAATGGCCCTTGCTGCAATATCAATCATGGCCTGATGTTTGGTTAACCAGTCAGTTCCCAATATGATATCCACACTATCTAGACCCAAAATGAGGAGGTTGGTTTTGATTATCAAACTACCAAACTTTATAGGCACATTCTTGTTGATTTGGTAGGTGGCAACCCTGCCTCCTGGTGTTGAAATTGTAATACCCCCATTGGTGTGATGGAAAGGTAGCTGACATTTGGCACTAAATTTTGCACTGATAAAACTATGTGATACACCAGAATCAAAAAGAATAATTGCAGGATAATTGAAAACTGAAAAGATACCAGTCATGACGGGTGCTCCTTCTGGAATGTCAGCCATGGTGGTGAAGTTTAATCTGCCTTGCCTCACTTGCACCTTCTGCCTCTTGCCTTGGTTATGATTGGCATTCTGCCCCTGCCGCTGTTGGTTTTTGGGGCAATTCTTGGCATAATGTTCGGTGTTACCACAAGTGAAACACCTGTTGTCATTGGCCTGACGATATTGCTGCTGCTGTGGTTGATTGTTCCTCTGAGCTGGAAACTGGGTGCGGTTGGGTGCCTGCTGCTGCTGCTGCTGTGGTCGGATCACCCAACGTCCTTGCTACTGCTGAGGTCCTCTGTTCTGAGTGTCAGACACGATCCTGAAGCGCTGTGGCTGAGCTGAAGGTCCTGCCATAGGGGTCTTCCTCTTCTTCTATGCCTGACGAGCCGTGATACAGTCCTCCTGAGAAATGGCCATGTTGACTAACTCATTATAGCTGTTGCCCCTGACTGTATTGAGACGGTCACGGAGCTTAGTGCTGAGCCCCCTCATGAACCTGTCCCTCTTCTTCTCGTCAGTGTCTGCATGATACCCGGCATACTGGCACAGGTCATTAAAGGCCTGAGCATACTGTAACACTGTCCGGTTTCCCTGAGTGAGTGCCAGAAACTCGTTGAGCTTGCGGTCCATAATGCCTGCTGGTATATGGTGCCCCATGAAAGCTGCCTTGAACTCCCTCCATTCCACTTCATGGTCAGCTGGCTGCATAGCAAGAAAGTGGTCCCACCATGTCCGTGCAGGTCCACGAAGCTGCTGGGTGGCGAACCTGACCTTAGTCACCTCTGAGCAAACTCCATGGAGTAGCGGGAATTTGGATTCCACTACTCTCAGCCAAACATCCGCATCAAGTGGGTCCTCTGCCCTGTGAACAATGGTGGCTGGGTACTGAGGAACTCCTGATAAGTGGCTCCCGCGGGGTGACGCTGATGATCTCCACCACCATAGTGCTGAGGTGGTGGCTGACGCTGAGCTAGCTGTCTCAAGATCTTGTTCTGCTGAGCCATCAGCTCCTGCAGAGTAGGAGGCGGTGGCGGGGGTGGAGGAACGCGCTCATTCTGTCCACGACGCGCTCTCCCTGCCATCTAAAAAATCATGTATATTCTCAATATCACATTCCTGAGGTTCAAGGTTCAATCATGGTGAAAGAGTCAAAAGGGTAAAACCAATATATATTTTGCATAATTATAAAAGATTCCACATGGCCCAAACTTTTTCTTCTTAAATTAAGACTGACAACATTCATCAACCATGCTTCCAAAAGAGTTTATCACGATTACATCAATAACTCAAAAGACTCAACTCTATCTAGCCTAGTACCCAAAGGGTGCAAAAGCTAAGCTAGCTTCGAGGAGTCCTACCATTACAGACTTCTAACTCTATCCTTGCGACCTAGTGAGCAAACGAGGCAACGCTCGACTCGGGGGAAGGTGGTCTCCCTGAGCCAGCAGTGTCCAAACTGGAGGCAGGCTCCTCTCCTCCCTCGATGTCGACATCCTCGTTGGCCTCCATGTCCTGGATCTCCTGGTGGTGCATATCCAAGTGCTGGTTAGCCTCTGCAAGCTGCTGCTGGGTGTTGATCAACTGATCCTCGAGAACCTCGATGGTGTTCTCCCTGGTTCCCACTAGCTCCTCAAGCTCTTGGATCTCATTTGACAGTTGCTCCACTTGTAGGTCTTTCTCCACCATCTCAGTGGACAAGTCAACCACAAGTTCCTCTCTGTCGTCCAAAGTGATCTTGGTAGCCTCCAATAATGCCATTAGATGGGACATCGCCTCTCCACGCATCACTTGCAGACGATACAGGGCATTCATGCACCGCACCGTCAAGTGAGCAGTCTGACCTGGGTAGATAGCCCAGATATCCTTGGCATGCTCCACTCGGTCCTTCCACATTGGGTCGTCCTCTTTCTCCACGGGGAACAACCCAATGGGGTGAGTGGACAGCTCCAAGGGGTGGAATTCCGCATAAGGTGGTCAGTCTGTGAAGAGCAATTGCCTCCATAGTGTCCTCAGCCCTGTATCCAAAAGACTCAGAGTCCAGCGAACGCCAGCCTGGCTGTAGGGGATGAGGCTCCAGGGTCATCCTCACCCTACAGCGGGGCACTCGGTGCTTCTCGAACAGCTGCACCGCGTACTGGGGAGGCATCGTATAACCAGCTCCCTAAAGTACCTCCCACAAAATACGGGGAAACCCCTCTCGTGCAAGCCCGTCAGTGTGGGACTGTGCATTCCCTTCGTCCGAGGATCCGTGAGAAGTCATCTGTGTATGGTTAAGCCTAAGTAAAAGAAAAGGAATTATAAAAATAAAAGGGATCGCAACGCAGCCTCTCTATAACTACGACAATGGTACTGGGGTACTTAGTTTGTCATCATTTTGTATTAAAGTTCTTACCCAATTATCCATTAGTTTAATTAAGGATGCATGCATGCTCGTCCTGCACGACCTCACCTCAACGTAGAGGGAATAGGGAGGAACTCCCATCCCTTATAGTATCCTGTAGGGCTTACTCAAATAGCCACCTAGCTACCCCTCTATTATCCTAAGGCTTCACGTCCTAGGTCTATCCTCATCGTCCTGGCGATCTATCCAATATTTGTTTCTAACCAGTTTTTTTTAGTTTGAAAAAGGATGGTATTTATAGTTTATCGATTCCTCTGTGGTGGTAGAAGCTCCGATACCAGCTGTGGCGGAACCGCCCGAATTATTCCAACTTAAGTGCCTAAGTCCCGCCTTAGAGGCTAGACCACACTTAAATGGGAATAACCCGTCAATCCCTCGGATCTAGTCCGACGAGGCCACTGACAGGATCAAGTACCACAATCTCACTCGATGGTGAGTCACAGAGCAAATACAATAAAGCATAAAATCATACATTAAGGAGTATTGAACTTATTACATCATCATCAGAGTTTTAGCAAAAGTAGTCATCATTGTTCGAAGTGCAGCGGAATAAGACTAACGATAGATAAACAGAGAGATGGGGAAGCCTGTCCGATCACTCCTCATGCTCCTCCTCAGCCGAGGCAGGATCCCACTCGACTGTCCAACCCGGTGGCAAGATGGACGGCCAAGTCACTCCAGCAACCATGTCCTCCAGAGAACCTGTAAAATTATGGCACAAGCAAGGCTGAGTATACTAATACTCAGCTAGACTTACCCGGTGTGAGGAGTCTACTCCTCTACCTCTAGACATGCAGCTGTTTGGCTGTGGGGTTTGGTTGCCAAAAGCACTAGCTGAGTTTATAAACCAAGTTCTAGCTTTGTCAGATTTTAGTCTGACTCTCTTAAGACTATATGTGTACTATCTACTCATTCATGGTATCAAGCAAATTTAGCAATCAACATCTTTTGCCACATCATCACATTTCCACTGGTTACTCAATGCAGTACAATGGATCAAGCAGTCTCATTAGCTGCGAGAAGCAGACGATTCGAAACGAGTTTTTATCCTTGCAAGGTAAACCTAAACACACGACGTGGTGAGGCACTCCGTCCCCACACACATCAACCGTCCCCATCGATTCCCTGGCAACAGATCAGGGCTCACCGCCTTGGCGTACAATGCCTCACTAACCCCGACTACCGTCGTGCAGTGACCGCACTTGTACCCACCATAACCGGAATGGGAGACCACGTCTCAGGTCGCGTGAGGGGATATGTCTGCGGGCAGGTTCAATCAGGTACTAGGCTTACCGATTTACCATATTTCTCGGCATATGTTTAGTACATTCAAACGCTTGACACAGGTATCTGCACGTTAATCCTTATTCCAATTTCATCTCGTAGACCACGCATCCCCATGGATCCGTGTCCACAGACCATTTATCAATATGATATGAAAGTGGGTACAATCAATGTCCTGACCTCGCGCGAGTGCTAGAAAAATCACTCGACTTCTACCGAGATCCCTAATTAGCAAAGCAGCTACTCGTCCTAGCATACTAGTAGCCATCTCAACAAGGATTCCTGAGTTCATGCAACTAGGGATTCAATCAACTCCTACACTTAAGTGCACAATACAAGCCTACAAATATTAAGTGTAGTGAAATATCATATAGAATAGGTTATGCATAAAACCTGGGCTTGCCTTCCAAAGCTGGGGCAGGCAGATCCTCTAGTGCAGGCTCTGGTGCTGGATCCGGGGCTACCTCCTGAGCAACTCCTTGCTCTGGCACGAGGACGTACTCTCCGTCAGCGAGGTTGCAATCTATCGAATGCAATGAATAAGAATATGTACGCTATGATTATGCAGGATTTAATAATCATTATGCTAAGTGAAGAAAAACTAAGTCAGTTAGTAACTTAGGGTTTCCTGGTTATACGTGGCTCTTAGTGGTTTATGCTTATCAATTTTAGGTTTAGGTTTTGCCTAGGGATAAGCATAGTGGATTGAAACTTGGATTTTAGATGTTGTAGTAGGCATTTTAAGGGGTTTCGCTGGTTGGGTTGGGGTGACATTAATTTCCACTATTAATTCCCCTTTTTCATTTTCTATTTATGAATTCTAGTGTGGATTTGAACTACAACAGTGATTTAACTTTTCCAAAAATCCTGTAAAAATTACAGTGGGTGAATATTGGTCTCTGAAGTCTGTCCTATAAATTTGAGGTCAAAAATAGACAGAAAATTCCTTGGACAAAAATAACAAAAGTTGGGGCAGAGAGGTCACTTGCACTACAACTGTTACCTAGGTGTGGGTCCTGTACCAAGAGTTATTTTTGCTGACATCTATGGGTAATAACATGCTTCTGTGCCAAAATTCATAGAGGGTTACTTAGTGGTTATTTAGTTATTATTTTCTAAATTTTAATGCCAAAAAGACACTTATAACTAACTTGTTATTTGAAAAATATCAAACAACAGAACTTGTATTTTTCGTAGGTTCCTCTTAGCACAAGAATAATTATTCCTAAGGTAGGGGTGTTTTCTCCTTAGGATTATTTTCTTATGATTTTTCAAAGTTTTCTCAATTTTTCATGAATAATTGTGATTACAATTTCCTCTCACAGGACTATGTTTCAATCGATTTTTCTTGTGAACTACATAACTTAGGCATGCTAGAAAAAATATGGTTGCCCTCTGGTTTTCATTTTTAATTCCTTTTCTTAATTTTCCTAAGTTTGAGCATAAACAAGCTTTAGTGAATAAATCCTCCTTAACCTTGTATACTGGGGTGTTCATTAATTTTAAACAGGATAACCACTAGGTTAGGGTCTCCACTATTTTTCTCAACCCTGGTCTAACAATATTTCCATTTTTCCCTTTATTAATGGACTTTGGGCAGTTTTCTTATTTAATTCAAAACTCTGTAAAACATTACAGGAACCGGGGGGTTTATGATTTTTGCTTGATAGTTTATATTTCACAAAGTCTAGCAAAATTGGTTTGACAAATTTTGGATGATTATTCTTCAAGTTATGCATTTATTAAGTTCTCTGCAATATTTAAAGAAAAATAAATTCAAAAAGGAAAAGAATTACAGGTTTGCGCTAAAGCCCCTGGGTTTTCTCTCCTTTTCCTCTCACAGAATAGTCCTCGGTCTACTATTTGCATGAGTCACTGACCTTGCACAAAACCCCCTGGACTTAGCCGAAATCTAACCCGCGCTCCCTGGCTGGCTTAAACAGTACCCGCGACAAAGATTACGGCGGCGAGGCTTACCAGCGGCAGTAGAGCTCCGACGGTGTGGTCAGTGGTGTCGGGGAGGTCACGACTGTCACGTCGATCTGCGGGTCGGCGTCAGAGGTGGTCGGAGCTGTCCTGGCCACGAGCGCAGGCGGCGGAGGTCGTCGGCGGCTCCTGCTCCGGCCAAACTATGGTGATCTAGTTCAATCAAACGGCACGATGAGCTCCACGGGGTGACGTAGAGGCTCTGTGTGCAGTGAATCGGAAAATGGCGCAGAGACTCACCCGGTCCACGTGCGTCGGCGGGGTTCTGAACTCCGGCGAGCACGATTGCGCCTTTCCGGTGGCGGGGGTCCTCGGGCAGCTCTGGCGGGTCGCAGAGAGGTCGCCGGAGCTATGGGCGAGCTCCGGGGTGTTGGACGCGGGACAGGGGATGCAACGGGGAAGAAGGCTGGGCACTGGGGCGAGCTTTATAGCCGTGGCGCGGGCGTGGTCACGGGCGGCCGCGGACGGTAGGGGGTTCGCGCACGGGCTTGCTCTGAGCACGCCCCCGAGTGTCAGCCCGCGTCGAACACGTGTGTGTTTGCTTCTGTCATGGTTCAACGGCCGATTGGAGCACCTTAGCGTGAAGATCTTGGCAAAACCACTGTGTACGGTCTCTTCCTTGCACTGTATCCTACCTTTTTGATGTGAGTCCCAAGACAAGATATGGTCGGGGTAGGGAGATATAGAGGTGAGAAGTTGCCCCTGTCCTAGCTGTCTAAACCGGGACAAAAGCTATGCCAAGTCGTGTCAAACGACTTGGGGTGGGGTTCAACTTTCTCCAGGGTATTCTAGAGGTATTTTGGCGCCACTTTGTCAATTGGGTCAAATGGTTTTGAAGTTTGAAAGAGGGTGAACATGTTTGATCTTTGGAAAGGGGGTGGTTTTGGACTTAGAAGAATTCTGATTTTTCCTTTGTGCTCACCCCTTTTGTGAATCTTTTGGGGCTTTTCTGAAATCTTTTTGGGGTTACTTTCTTACTATTATTTGTAGGGTATTAAGTGCACTACATATTTTATAATTGGCCCAAGACATGATCAAGTGGTTTTCATAACTTTTTGGCCATACTTACCTATAGTACTCCAATTGTCCAAAGGGGTTTGAATTAGGGTTTGGGCAATTCTCCCCCTTATATGTGCATAACAAGCCAAGGCATGACACCTAAGCTAGGTTGCACTTATCTAGGATCTTGATTTCCATGTTTGAATTCCTTTACTCAAGTTAAGTCACATGGGATGATGGGCTTGGCTTGTGTAGTCTTGAGTGAAAACCCTAAGTAACACCTGGGGTGTTACATTTAGAGCACTGGATGCCCATGGATATAGAAATAAAAGAAGTGATGCTTGGACTATTAGTTCTTTTTATGTAAATTCCATGTGTTTTATAACGCAAGGATAGAGTTAGGACCAACGATCTCGTAGCAGTGCGTACAATATTGTTACGTGGTTTGTGTTCATGTTTGGTGTAATATTATTTTTATGTACTCCTTGTTTATTTGTATGTATTGCTACGAGTAGCAGCGAGGTCACAAGAAACCCAAAGACCAACTTGGTGAATTACCCAAAATCTCAAGTATAAGACATGTTGTGCCCTTGATCACCCTTCTTTACCTAATAATGTTCTTGTTAATCATTGAGACATGCTCAGGTTAAATTTGATGGGACCTAATAGGTTGCCCTAGTTTTGTTTACCCCACACCTCGCATACAAATGAATTATTGGGTAGTTTGGCTATGCTCTACCTAGTTATTGGGGAAGTAATGCTATATGGCATATGATCATGCTTTATTATTGTTACTGAATTATTTATTGTTCATGATAATATTATGGTGTTAATTGGAACATGGAGCTTAACTTGAGATAATCGTGCTACCACAAGGGTGGAATGGGACGCCCTTGGCTGACTAATTAGGAAAGCTGGTGAAGAACTACCTTACCCGAAAGGGGCAAGAGAGATAGAGGAGTTGTCGGTGGAGGGAGGTTCTTGGGTCAATCATGCTGCGATGGCTTTTCGGATGAGGGATTCCTATACCGCCTTCTCACAAAATCGTAGCGGGTTTTCTGAAGCTAGTGAAACTTTATAAAGGCCTCATAGTGGATCCCTAGCCATTCATCTCGGGAGTGTCTTAGGGCCTTTGCAAACCCTGCTTAGATGGGATACACGACTTGTGGCTAAAGGGTGCAACCTCTGAAGAGCGTAAAACTGGTATATCAGTCGTGCTCACGGTCAAGAGCGACTCGGGAATCTCGCATGATTAACTTATGGAATTAAACTTGATCTGTCATTTGCATTGAATTGTGGGATTTATCATTAAATATGATCTCTTATTTAATTGGGTTGGTATCTACTTACACTTAGTAACTGCTAATAAAACTTTGACCAACTTTAAAAGCTTTGCTCAGCTTTAATCATCTTCTTTGGTAAGCCTTACATTTCACATGAGCCTCCACCGTAAGTGATATCATGCACATTATTCCCCACAACTTGTTGAGCGATGAACATATGTGAGCTCACCCTTGCTGCACTCACACCCCCTAGGTCAAGGACAAGTACCACAAGATATGGAGCATGAAGGATGACGCGATGAGTTCGTGAGAGGTCTAGGCCGTCGTCTCCCAGTCAACTATGGTTGCGGAGGATCGTTGTCTTCTTATGACGTAAATATTTAGCTATTTTGCACAGAACTATTATTATATAGTAAAGATGTGACATTCGTTTCGGTACCAAGAGTCATCATATGTGTGAGACTTGATCCAGGCACACATTTGATTCGCGCTCGGGTTTGACCTTAAATTCTGGTGTGACACGCCCACGCTGTGGCTCGGTGCTAGGCGTGGTTAATGTGGCCAGTCATTTACAGGGGTCAGTCCAGGGCCAGACACGGGATCCACTTGAGTGGCTCTCTTCCGACACGCCCGACTTCGTTTGTTAGGCTCCGCCTTGCTCGAGCCCGGGCTCGGTGCCACGGGGTTCGATCGGGGCAGGTCCTTCTAGGGTTGGCACACCTGCCTCTTCTGACTGACCGGTGGGGCCTAGCGATTAGGGGCTCCTTTCCTTAGCACACTCTCTAACTGGTGGGTCCTAGGGACCGAGGGTCATTCCCCTAAAAGTAGCCCCTGAGGGGAGAGTGTCTCCCTGTGGGGGCTGATGAAGGGTCGGGCAGTGCCTTTTGTTTCGGCGCGTACTTCCACAGTTTCGCAAGCTTGGTGTCAAATCGTCGCTTCATTTCATACGTGATGTTTGGCTTGTGTCCTATTTTTTCGTGCGTCGTGCCCTCTTATAAATAATTGCTCCCTTGAGCTGTTTTGTTGCGCCTTGCTTCTACCTTCTTCGGGACGATTCCTTCGTGGCCCGTTATGGACTCAGGCAAGCGTCCGGTGGAAGAGCGCTCCCGATGTTGCGCTCTATCCATCAAGAGATGATTGACTCAGGGTACAGGCTCTTCCTTCTCCCGTCCCTAGATTCTTGTGATGGTGCTTGTCCCGTTTTCTTCCTTTCTCAGCCAAGTGATCTCGACGGGACAGGGGAAAGACTTTGGATGTCCTTCAGCCTGGGCGGGATGCCAACTCTTTCGTTACAGACCTCCTTGGACCTTCAGGAGAGATTGGTCGCCACCAACACTGTGCTCAAGGATGCTCATGGTGAGGTGGATAGTCTCCGTGCTCGCCTAGAGGAGGCAGACTGTCGCATCGTGGGTAGGTGGTATCAGGGAGGACTCCATTTCTATTTGTCTCACTCCTCTCTCTCTCTGATTGTCTTGTGCCACTTTTAGAGTTAGAGCTGGAGCTTGCTGACCTTCGTGAGGGTGTGTACGAGGTGGTTGACTTTGTTCGGGCCTAGGGCGCCGATCAAGGAGAGCGCCTCCTAGACATCATTAATCGGGTGCAATTGGTGGTTCATCGTGGTGCTGCTAGAGCCCTAGCTTTCTGAAGTTCCGGTCGGGCTACGAGCTTGGCACTAGCTTTAGCCATGGGACGGGCGGACGGCCTGGGCATGTCAACATCATCCCGCTAACGAATGTAGTCAATGGATCTCCCTAGTTAGGAAGCGTTTGTAGGTGGCTTTAGTCGTGGGACGGCCCGGGCGTGTCGGCCTTAATGCTTTTGTAATGTTCCCTATGGAATAAGTGAAAATGGTTACCTCCCCGTTTTTCTTGGTACTTAGCATAGGAAATGACTTTTGGCATACTTATTTTGGGGCCTCTCTTACTCTCCGATCACGCACCAAGCAGATTTGGCATGCCTCATCGACCCCGAGAAGCGGTTTTACAAGCTTCTGTCCTACCTTGCGCTAAGGCAGCCATCCCTAATTTTCGGCGTCCCTCACGTCTCTGAGGTAATAGGAAGTGTTAGATCGTGGGTAGCAGGGTTTAGCCACGGTGTTGCTTGGATTTCTTTCTATTGATTATGGGTTCGCCTTGGGAGGGTGCATTGTCCCTTCCCATGCATTCTGTTCACCGAAAGAGGAAGAGTGAGCTATCTCATGCTCCTTGTTGACAACGGAGATTACGACGAGCCTCTTTTTCTGTGGGGCGGGTCCTCGGGTCCCTTGCTCATTACGGAGGATCCGTCTGGGGGCACATCCTATCTTTTCTCTATTCCTTCCCAGTTCCCACACATCCCGTCCGCCAGGAGGGGAACGGCGAGTCATACCATGCTCCCCTCGGTAGTTGAGATCATGGCCCTTAGCGGTCCCTGATGGACTGATCCAAATGAACCCTTCTTTTTGCGGGGCGAGCCCCCAAGTCCCCCATTCCTTACGGGGGATCCATCTGGGGCACGCTCCATCTTTTCAATACTTTGGGGTTTCAGGAGCGGTCGCGAACCCTTTACGAGCTGAACTTCGACTCCAAAAAATGTTTTTCGGGTCAGCCTGGGCCGCCTCACAGTCATGGGTTAACGAGAACCCTACGTTTTTTCCCAGCAAATGAGAGATAGTATCGAATATTGAATATGGAAAAGATGGGTTGAGTCGGCTTACCTAGTATTGGCTCGATAATGGCTGGGCCTCGACGCCACTTCTGGTGTGGCTGTCTCCCAACCTGATGGTCGGGCCTGTGGGCCGCGTGATTCCAAGGAGCCTATCATGCCTGTCCCAACCTTGTACATCGAAACTAGCGATACGTCAGTTATCATCTCTCGCTGCTTATCGGTGTATGTCCTCGGTCGAATGATTGTGGCCTGGTGGGTCGATTGTCCTAGGTTTGGTGTTGTTCGGTCTTCTCCCTCATCTTGCTTTCTTATGGCTTTGTTCGCCCCCTCGTTGCCGTCGCCTCGCACCACCGCCACTCGATGTGCCCACCATGGGATTCTGGAGCCGCTCTCTGGCCGATAAAAATCGCTTGGCCACTCTTGTCTCACGCGGGCTCCTCCGCGAAGGCGACTACCTGCTCCCCGGCTTCGAAGAAGTTACAGATCAGTCGGAGGGCTTTGTAGTGTTGTTCGTGCACTTACACGAGTGTGTCTTCATAATTTCTCTTCACCCTTTCTTGGTGGGGATGCTGCACCATTACAAGATCCAGTTGTATCACCTAAATTTCAATAGGGTTTAACATATGGCCGCTTTTGCTGCCCTATGCGAGGGATATCTCGGGATGTCCCCCCATTTTCTTCTTTGGTGCTACTTCTTCTCGGCTGAGTTGCTTCATAAGCGGCCGACACTGGATGCCCTAGCTAAGGCAACCCAAATCGGGTGCACGACCATCCACTTGTGGGGGTCACAATTCAAAGGGTAAATCCCCTTGTGGTTATGATCGTCCAACAAGGGGTGGCACAACCAATGGTTTTACCTGCGCAACCATGAGGCTCCATCCGCCGCCGTCCATGGCCTTCCTGCTATTCTTCCTGAGGCACCCTCGAAGGCCCCTCAAACTTGAGCATGGGGTGTCCCGAAGGAAGGGGAGAAAAGGACGACCGGGGCCATTGCGGCGCTGTCCATTCTTCGCGATCGCGGGGTCACGCTGGCGAGAAGATTGGGAATTACCTCCATGGGGGTGGCTCCTCTCATTGGCAGACGATTGCCACTATTTACGATGACTACCAAGGCCCCATCGGATGGCAGTTGGCTGAGTGCTCCACTTCTTAATAACGTGAAGATCGCTCGCTGGCTCACGAAGGCCATGGAAGTTCACAAGGGTGCGGATGAGGCCATCATCCCATATGTGTTTTGAATCCAGGTTGCCCTCCAATGTGTCCTGAGCTAGGCTTTGTGGAGTTTGTAAGTTCGTTTGGTTCCACTCCCCTCCTCCTTTCCCCATTTTTAGTTTCACATCCTCCAGCCCCATCTTCCTCCTTCCTTCAGTCCTCTTCTCTGGTGTTGTGAGGTGACCCCGTTCCCCTGCCGAAGAGCGCGGTGGAGAAAGAGGTGGCTCGCGTGCGGGCAACGTAGTAGCGGAAGGATAAGAAAGATAGGGTGGAGAAGAAGTGAAAGAGGGCTGAGTGTCAGATGCGCAGGGAACGTGGCACCGAGACTGACTCGATCGATGTGGACGAGGACAAGGATGATGACGCGAGTGCATGCTCCAAATTCTAGGCAATTCCGGATACGTCCCTCGCTATGTCGACAGCGGATTCCATCTCAGTTTTTTAGGCAAGATGGCAAGCGACTTCCCAATCATGGAGGAAGACAACTTCTCAGAACTCCCTGCCCTATTCTCTGGGTCGATGGCTTCAGTAGAATTTGTTTCCTTATTCATCAAACCTTTAGTCGGCCGATCGGTCAGGGCTGCCTACACGGAAAGCTTGTCCGCCTCGGGCCCGTTGGCGACACCTGCCGCTGCTCCACCGGAGGTGTCCGCTCCTCCCTCCAAAGCAGGCGGTAGGACCCCCGGAGGCGTGGTGCCTTCGTTGGGACAAAGGTTTGTCGGTGCGTGATCAGTCGGGCGGGGGCCTTATCGGTCCCTGCCATCTTACTTCTTATGTTGTCATAACTCATGATCTCCTCCATCTTTTTCAACAGCTCCCCCTAGCCTATCGCCTTAATGTCGTGCGCATGAAAGGTGATTTTCAAGAGGAGGAGGATAGTGCCCACTGTCGACAAAGGCGGTGGGGCAGTGGTGCCATCGAGTTCTTTCTTGCCAACGCTTCTGCAGGGCCCCTCCAGGGTCGAGACCCTAGGTTCGCTTCTCTTGACACCTCTGAGCTACTTGGGCTTGGCGAGGGTAATCGGATTTTACCCTTATCTTTTCTTTTAGAGGGCCTAGAAGTCGACCTCGTCAGCATGGTGGAGACCGCAAATTCTTAGAGGATGTCGTCTCTCCCCACTCACGGGGAGCCTTAGATTGCGCCACTAAGGCTTAATGTTCGAGTTGGCTTCCGACTTGCTCCAGACTGCTCTACTAAGGGTGACAAGCCCCTGGCCCTGTGCAGGGAGTTGACTGAGGAGGGTGATGTGTGATGGCCTCGATCAAATTTTAACCATGTGCCAAAAACTTGTGGTAAGCCATGTGTGGGTAGCTGGGTGCTGGAAACGATCCTCCTATTAATCCCCCATCATCTGCCTTTTGTGTTTCTAGTCGCTCGCAGGGACACTAGCAGGAATGCAAAAACCTGGTCGGTGCGGCGGGGAGGTTCACAGAGTCGGCGACCATCGCCCATCTCGAGAGTGCAAAGGTGAACTCTCATCTTCGCATCCTAGAGTGAAGGAAAGCGGTTGCCGAGGCCTAGGTCGTGGCCCTAGAGGAAGAGATGAATGGCCGAACAGAGAAAGAAGAGAAGCTCCTAGCCTCTCTGTAGTGTAACCACTTGTAATGATCTCTCATGGGGCCGAGCGTTCGTCGTTCAAACATGCAAGGGAAATTCGACGTCACTGAAGGAAACGGTGATGCCTAAGAGGGGGTGAATTAGGACTTCTAAAAACTATTCTCTAAACTAGGCCACAAATAAATCCCTAGTACAAAACCTATGCAGATAAATAATCTAGAATGTGCAAACTAGGTTTTGTCTAAGTGTTGCTATCTCTACCGTAAAGCCTAAGTTTCAATCCTAAATATTCTAACTGGAAAGGAGAGATTGAAACTTAAATACTTAATATAATGCGGAAGGTAAAGAGCAAGGTAGAGATCCAAACTTTCGTGGATGACACTGGTATTTTTACCGAGGAATCTGGAACCACGCAAGGTTCCGACTAATCATTGTTGGTGACCCTACGCAAAGGGAAGCCCACGCGAGGGTCAAGCACCTCGGTCGAGTAACTCCGTAGAGAGTCGCGGGCCTTTCTCACGCGCAAGTGGTGCTCCGCTTCTGGCTCCTCTTGGACGCTCCCCACCATAACCACTATCGAGCTTCCGGTCGAAACGTCGTGGAGCTCGTTCTCGCCTGTACACGGTGGTGGTCGTGACACAAACGTGGTTGTCACGGTCTCGCAAGACTCTTGCCTCACTCGGTACAATTACAACGACTCGTGCAAGAGCCGAGGGGTTGTGTGTTTTTTCTAAACTCACTCAACTAACTAGGATTCACCTAGAGCAAGCGCATAAGCGGTCTAACTAACCTAAGCACTTCGCAATGCACCTACGCTAATCACCAAGTGATTGTATTAAGGACTTGGTTGTTTGAGCACTTGGAAAATGTCTACAATATGCCTTGGTATGTTGCTGTGGCTCCCACACCTCCAAATGGCTGGTTGGTGGGGTCTTTATAGCCTCCCCCACAATTCTAGTCGTTGGACAGAAAAGTTGCTGTTTCTGTCATCGGGCGCACCGGACAGTCCGGTGCCCACCTGACATCCACTGTTCACTATCTGATGCCCTGGCCATGTCAGCCGGCCGTTAGGGTCTGTAGCAGTCGACCGTTGGATCCAATCGTTACTCAGGCTATCCAGTGTACATCGGACATTCCGGTGCTACACCCCGAGAGCACCTAGTTGCGGGCCTCTCTGCGTAGGCTGCCCAGTGTCGCACCGGAAAGTCCGGTGCGCCACCAATGCACTGGCTGACTACCCTCTTCATGGATTTCTTTACTGCTTCTTTTGGGCTTCTTTTGTTCTTGAGTCTTGTACTAACACACACCTTTTATGTCTTCTTTTGAAGTGTTGCATCCTTGGTGTCTTAGTCCAATCCTCTTTGCATCCTATGAACTATAAAAACAAACACTAGCAAACACATTAGTCCACAAGGTTATGTTGATCATCAAACACCAAAATCACTTAGCCAAATGGCTTAGGGTCCATTTTCCTTATAGTCACCAAAGGGGACTTCCTCGCAGCGCAGCACCTCTCGGAGGAGTTGGAGAAGGAGAGGCTTCTCCTGTCGGAGATGGTGAATGCGATACAAGGGCGCTTCGGGGTGCTTCCCTCGCCCAAGTCTGAATTGGTCGTCTCCTGCCTCGAAGGCCTCACCGATCAGTTCTGGGAGCTCGAGAAGGAATCCTTTTGTCACGGAATCTGCCAAGATTTCATCGTCATAATGTCTCACTATGAAGGGGATCGAGCTAAAGGAGCTAAGCAAAGGCTATTACGACGCTTGGAGTGATTCAAACTTCGCCGGCATGGTGAAGGCTACTAAGCCTTTCGCTTGGGAGCTCGGTGCAGCCCTTCTCAGCAATGCTCCACCTGGGGAAAGCCAAGGTGGGCCCATGCCTTCATGAAGGATGTGAGAGAAGAATGAGGGTCCTTTCTCCCCCTTGTGTCTTATCAGACTCCTCGCACTCGCCTATGCCTTCCGGCGCCTCGAGAGCGCCTTTCCCCTTAAACAAGCTTGAAACCAGAACACAATTGACCGTTTGAATATTGTTTTCTAACAATGATAGAATTCATGGAGTGCTCGTCACGCCTTGGCCATGGTAAGCCTCTCTCGCACTTGGCTTTATAGGCCTTCGCCGGAAGTGTGACGCTGAGGGCTCCTAGGGACATCGATATGGTGTAGGGGCCTTCAATCAAAGTTGGTTGGGAGGACAGCACCCTGACCATGCCGCTTTCCTAGCTTATGTCGATGCGGGGGCCACCGCCGGCCCTTGCGCCTCTCAGCACCCTGATTTCTTCTCCTTCGCCGGTGATGGGGAAGGTAAGGCTCCCATAATGAATCACCATTTTGGGAGGTTGATTGTCGTTGTGGCTTGCCATATGGAGCTTGTATAATCTCATCGCGAAATGCACAAGTCCCCTACCTGGCATGCCAACTATTGGTGTTTCGTACCTTGCTTCGATAAGTTAATTTATTGTGCGTGTTCTGGGCTCAGGAGGGTGTGCACGGAGGGCACAATATTTATACTGGTTAAGGGAAAAATGATCCTACTTCCAGTCAACGATAGCTTGCGCTACCGACACCATTGATGATCAAACTCGTAGTAGGGGTTACAAGCAGTCGAGAGAGGAGGGAGAGGCTCCTAGATATCTTATCGGGGTGGAAGTAGAGCTTAGAAGCTACAAGGTGGAGTCCAAGCTAAGTCTTGGCTTGGCGGTACTCCGACCTCTTGGTCCTCGTCGGTGCTTCTCCTCCTGTTCATCCTTGTGGGCTCGTCACCGTCTAAAGGCGTCCGGACATCTCCAAGGGCTCTCTCCTCCAATCCATCCTTCTGTTCCTTTCGATTCCCCTGCCCTAAGGCGACCCTCTCCTTTTTATAGGATGGGAGAGGGGTCGACCAGCGGTGCCTTCTCTAGGAAGGAGCCATAAGGCAGGGGTAAAACCAGTGTTTTACCCCGGGTGAGGCCACATGTACTCGTGGGGCCCAGGGCTGCCTAGTTGTCGCGTATTTATCATGGTGGATGACGTGGGCTAGTGATGGTCCCAGGTACCATCATTTGCGCTACTTCCAGCCAAACCAATACTTTTTTGCATGCTCGTGCTATTACATTGACTGGAAATGGTTGCATGTTTACTTGCATCTCCTAAAAACTCAACAGACCCTCATTTATGGCCGATTGTATCCGTCGACGAAAAACATTACAATCATTGATGGCATGGGAAAAAGAATTATGCCACGTGTAGTAAGCACGTCTCTTTAATTCATCTAGAGGTGGAAGTGTATGTGTTACTTTAAAATGTTCCCACTTTTCACTAGTTCATCAAATATTTTATCACACTTAGCAACATTAAAAGTAAATTTAACTTCTTATTGTCGATTCTTTTGAACCGGCTGTAAAGAAGAACAAGGTGAAGGTTTGGCCTTTGTTGGCCAAACAAGTTCAGCGGTACATATATCAGCGGATTCGTCATCCAAATTATCGCACTCCGCAAGATGTATAGTACGGTCGACCGATTTTGATGTCTCTTTATATCAGCTTTCATAGGACAAAGCCCGCTGATGTAGCTGAGCTACTGAAAAAAACTGAGTGACAACCAATTTATCTTTTAAGTAGGATATCAACCCATGAAAAGCCAATCGTGCTAGTTCTTTGTCTACGACATGGATTTGAAAGCATCGGTTTCTAGTGTCCTAGAACCTTCGGATATAATCATTAACCGATTCTTCGCATCCTTGTCGGACTGAGGCCAAATCAGCCAATCCTATTTCATATTCTCTGGAAAAGAAATCTTAAAACTTACTTTCTAAATCATTCCAAGAATTAATGGAATTAGGAAGCAGGACTACGTACCATGCAAAAGCGGTACCAGTAAGGGATAAAGAAAATAAACGAACACGAAAGGCTTCCCCATCGGCCAATTCGCCTAGGTGTGCGAGGAACTGGCCTATATGTGTTGGTCAATTGTTGTATACAATCAAAAACAAGGAAACACAATGTTAAAAAGTAGTTTGCTTCATCCTTGAAGTGTTCTTCCTTCGGGACACCCCTCAAGGATGAAGGTTGAAATATGATCGAATGGATTACATGAGAATATATAAATAAGGATATATAAAATTGCACCAATAACTCATCTACAAGCGCCTTGGCGTTTTATTTCTTCCTACGTATCAAACAAGTTTACAGTCGTACCTTCGGCTTCTTGATGTAAGATAGCGCGAAGGTGCTTCAGAGATTGAAATTATGCGGAGGTGTTACACCCAGCTAAAGGTACTTTATGCAGGGTACTATTCATCTATTTATAGGGCAGAGGTACAACTTCGTATGAAATTACAAGTATATCCACAAAACTTGTACATAAAATTTACAAATGACGAAAGGGTAGTACTGTCTTCTATCTTTATCATCTTAGCTACAGAATCTTGTGAATACCTTCTCCTGGCCTTATTTGACTTCTGCCTTCGTCTCCCTGTATAGTTGTGACGAAGCTAACATCTTCGTGTTTTCCTCGTTCTGTTATGAAGGTATTCAACTCCAAAGCACCTGCAAACTTAAGGATGTGCTAACAACCAACGATTAATTGTGTTTTTGAGTACCTTCGGAAGGCGAAGGTCCCTAACAACATGTTCATGTGTGCTTCTACCACTTTCACCAGAAAATTTGGAAAACTACGATATCCTTGCCTCTTGTGGGTATGGGACAGTGTCAAACCGGTGATCGTATGGCTTTTTATATGATTTCCCTACTTTGGCAACACTAACTCCGAGCCTATCTTGAAATAGTTATGCCATCTCTTCCCTAATTTTCTCCATTATGTACGGTGGCAGATGTAACACCCTAGGTGTTCGTCACATGCTAAACCGAGATTTTGAACCTAAGCAAGTAGGTTAGTGAGTATAATAAACTCTAAGTCACATCCATCTCCATATATTTTGATGATATCGAGAATCTTATGAAGTTCTGAATTTTAATGAGTCTAGGTTCTGCTTGACTTAATCGAAAAGCGAATGTGAATTCGGAGAAATCAAACCCATCCTGTAATTTTGCCCCAAACGAATTTAATAGAACTCGACCACAAAATTTATCAGAGCAAAATAACCCAAATTCGCTGAAGCCGATTTAGTCATTGAAAAATTTGGATTCGTGTTCTGAAAACCAAATTATAATGTCAGTTTAGAATGCACTCAGTTTTTACAATCCAAATCGTGCACGTTTCTGGATCAACTCACGTACATGGTTAATAATCAGTGTTCGGATAATTAGCAGTTGGAAATATTGATCTTGATAATCCACACTTATCAAACTGAAATAAAATAAAATAGTGAAGCTCGTTTAGAATTTTTGGCCAAGCCCATTTCAGCCTATTGGCCCAACTAAAACCCTACCCTACCTGCCCATTATATAAGCACAAAGAGTGGGGAAAAATTCCTTTCTCGTTCTTCCACCTCCCAGTCGCCGCCCTCATCTCCCCCACTTATTCCCACTCGATGTCGCCAGCCCCATGGAGCCGAGCTCCTCCCTGTCCCCTGCGCCGGACACCTAGCTCCAGGAGGCGCGCATCGGCCCATCCTTAGTGGATGCCCAAGCTCCTCCTCTGCTCCTCCCTCTCCTCACCATGGTGCAGCAGGCCGACGCTCCCTGCTCCTCCATGGCTGCCCGCCATCAGCCGCTCGGCGTCCACTTCATGGACCAGCTCGGCATCCCATTAGTACAACTCACCATCTCCCCTGCAGCATGCACTGGCTTCGTCCCCTGCTCCACTCAATTCCATGGAGGATGGCTTTTCTAGGGCTAAAACATGGTGCCCAGGCGCCCAGCCCCTGCTCGGCTGCTTCCAACTCTACTTGACACCCGAGTTCCTCCCCTCCAACAGTCGTGCCTCCCCCTATTGCTCCTCTCCTTCATTGACGAGAGCTCCTCAGATCCATGGTGCAAATCGCTCAGGGCCCCGATCGGCCCAAGTCGAGGCCTTGGCACACAGCAGCAGCCGAGGGATCTCTACAACATGTGCGCCGACCCGATCCACGCAGCCCCGGTGCGATGTCGTTTGCTCCGGTGTGTAACACCCTGAATTTGAGGTATAAAATTTCTTTCTAAATTACCAACCAAATTCAGTTGTTACTCTTCTCTCTTTCTAGTTTCACCCTCTCTTTTTCTTTTTTGTAGAATTAGTTTAATTACGAAGAGATTAATTATTTATTTTGTCCAAACCATATGAGTCATGAAATGTTGCATCATGTTGAGCTCCAAATATTCTTTGAATTGTTGCACATGTTTGATTTGGTTTGAATTTGAATTGAAAACCCTAAAGAAAATAAATAGAAAAACAATTAGAAATTCCCTGGAAAATAGAAAAGTGAATTCAGCCCAAGTTGGCCCATTAAGCCCAGCCTGCGCACGCACCCGCGCCCGGCGCCCTCGGTGCCTGACAGGCGGGTCCCACCTGTCGGCGCTAGCCCTCGCATCCCTTCTCCCCCCTCTCCCTCCCGCTGCCTAGTGGGCCAGGCTTGTCGGCGCCGTTCCTTTCGCATGCGCGCCTCGCTCTCTCTCTCTCTCTGTCCTACCGACCCCACCTGTCAGCTCGTCCCTAACCTCCCGCCCACGACCGCGCGTCCTCGCCCCTTTTGAGCCCCACGCCCCGCTCGCCCACTTTCCCTCGCTCACCTGTGCCCTCAGTCGAACCCTCTCACCCCCTCTCTCGCTCTGCGCACGCGACCAGATAGCTCTGCCGCCGCTCACCGTCGACCACCGTCCGTTCTACGACCGTCGCCGAGCCCGCGCCCCGTATGTTGCCTCGGTGAGTTTCGCCTCGCCGTCAGCTACTTGGGAACCCTCTGGTTTGCCCTTCCCCTCCCTGGTTTGCCCGGTCCACGCTCACCGGAGCGTTTCTTGCGCAGCCGGAGCCCGCCACCGTCGACCCGAGGCTCCACCGCACCTCCGCCGTTCTCCAAGTGTCCCGGAGTTCGCACTCGAGGTGAGCAACCTTCCTATGCTTTTATTTCCCCAAGTATCGCCCTGGTGCCCGCACAATTGCTCACCGGAGTTAGTTGCGCCGCCGCGGGACCTTCCCCACCGCGGTCTGCGTCCTCTGGTACCCCGTGCCGGTTCTACGCCCACGGTCGTGTTCGCCGTGTCTCCCTAAATGTGTCTGACCCTTTCCCTAAGCCCCTAGAGCCCCACCGTGGCCGCCCCCCTCGTCTCCGGCGAGCCCTCGCCACGAAACCGAGCGGCGCCACCGCGCACATGTCTGGCCCCGACTGTTGGATCTCGGGCGTCCGTCCGAGATCTGATGGTTTAGGTTTAATCCGAGCGGATCTAATCTCAGACCTTCAATCCAGATCCGATCGCTCTTCTCTCTCCCCTTCACCCGCGCCACTGCAGCTGGGCCTGGCTGGTCAGCCCGCCCTGGTTCGCTGACACCCCGTCTCCACCTATCAGTCGCGTCCGCGCGCTCGCGCCTGCGCGCGCGTCCGCGGGATCTAATCCTGTCCGTCGATCTCTGATCCGATGGTTGAGATCGCCCGATACGCCTTCGCGTGTATGTTTTGCTTAAGAGACCCTCGGGTTTTAGGAAATAAACCCGTCGTCCCTGGTTTTTGCGCGCAGGCCCCTGAACTCTTTTAACAGACCCCTATACTTTTAAATAATTACCGAATTAGACCTAATTTCATATTTTAAACTTCAAAACTTGTTTATTTCATATCTTTTTCATATGAACTCCAAATTTAGTGGTTCAAATTGCAAAATGTTCATAAGATTATTCTCTGCCCAAATAAATTATGTTCATCTATAGTCTGTACACTTTAATTTTACACCTAGAATATAAGATTAATGTATATGTTGATTTATTCATTTAATGGAATAAATAAAATTGTCGGCGTTTTGGACCCGCGAGGACCCTCGACCGACTAGTGAATTTGTCACTGCGTGTCCCTGCCCAGATGGGTTGATGCAAGATGAAACACAAGAGGGAGGATGAGGCTTATATTATCTTGCACCGGGGTGCTCGTAGTAGGGGTTACAAGCGTCGCGAGGGAGAGAGGGTTCGGTCTTGAGGTGAGCCATCTGAGTTAACCTCCTCTGCGTTTTTCCCTCCCCGCCTGCTTCTCTTAGGAAGGCCCTGGACATCCCCTTTTATAGATACAAGGAGATGGTCTAGCTGTACAATGGGTGTGTAGCTATGTGCTAACGTGGCCGGCGGAGAAGTACTTGAGCCCTGTAGAAGCGCAGCTGGCGGTGCGACCTGGGTCCTGCTGACGTTTCCTTGCCTTCGTAGGGAGCCAAGAACAATCGATGTCATGGACGCATGCGGGGAACCATCATTACCTGTTATTGGAGTAATTTGATGTGACACCAGTCTTGTTCCTTCGTAGCCCAGGGTGGCTAGCTAGGGGTAGGGCAATGATGTATCTCCTGTAGCATAGTCGGTCTGAGGCCGAGGTCGGGCGAGGCGGTGACTTCTCTTGAGGCCGAGACTGAGGTCGGGCGAGACGGGGATCTTACCCCGAGGCCGAGGCTGAGGCCGAGGCCGGGGGTCGGGCGAGACGGAGACCTTCCCCCGAGGCCAAGGCCTGGGTTCGGGCGATGCGGAGACCTTCTCCGAGGCTGAGGCCGAGGCCTAGGGTCGGGCAAGGCGGAGCTCCCTGTTGTGCCCGAGGCTGAACTCGGGAGAGACCGCGACTTACTGTTGTTAGTCTTACTGTTGGAACTTGCTCTCCCGAGCAAGATGATCCAACGGGGGAGTGAAAGTGATGCCAACAAGGTTTTAGCTCAAGAAGGCAATTGCTCTGTTAATCTAGCCTCTCAAGGGCACTGTGCGGGGGTATTTATAGGTGCCTGAGTACCCAGCGTCATGGATTAAGGACACATGTGCCCTCAGGCGCCTAGGTCATCCCCGGAATATTCCCATAGAGCAGGGTTACAGACTGTCATTACAGAGAAGCCTTCACAAATCAGGCCCATAATGCGCTGAGCCGCGCGGGGCCTGTTACAATGGGCCGAATTCTACGTGGGCCTTCGTGTTGGACGAGGACGCGAGACGGAGCGACCTCGTCGTAGGCCTTCGTCTTGCAGCATGTTGGACGAAGGGTGGAAACTGCCAGCCGCTTTGCCTCCGTTGGTTCGGTGAGATCGGCGAAGGCATCGAGCGAAGGGTGGCGTCTTTGCCTTCGCCCCAACATTTGCCCTCCGAGGGACCAGTTCGACTAAGTCATCTGGTGTCGAAGGCGTCGCTAGATGGTGGAGACGCTACCCTCGCTCGAAGTGGTTCCGCAAGGGTTTTTGATGTGACCGTTGACGGACGCGGCACTGTTGGACTGCGGGTTTCCTGAAGCGTCGCGTCCTGTGTATAAAAGGGGGCGGGGCGGCGCGGGTTAGGTACTCTTTCTGCGCGACGCAAAACCCTAGCCTCCTTTTGAAACCGTTTGATCGCTCGCCTGCCCTCCTTGCTCCTGCTCATCAGAGATCTAGCCCGCGTGAAGCAGACCGCCCGCCGTGGCCGACGGTACGTAGCCATGTCGTCCTCTTCCTCTTCTGTTGTCGATACACCACCGGCCCACGCATCGTCCGAGGACACACTGAGCAACGTGGCGGCGGAGGAGTTGCATCCTGGTGACATAGTGGAATTTGGTGTGTCGCGGATGTCCTCGGTCCGCGTGCAAGACATGCAACAACTTGGATATTTCGGCGGCGGAGTGGGGCGTGTCCCGGGGGTGGAGGAGGTCCCCGAGCCAGAACGTGAGTTGGTCGTCTTTGAGGCCTTTTTCACCGCTGGCCTTCATCTGCCTGCGCATCGATTCGTGGTGGAGGTCCTGCGTAGATTCGAGGTCCAGGTCCACCAGCTGACGCCGAATGCCGTGGTGGCCCTGGCAAAGTATGTCTAGGCGACGACTTCGTATGGCGGGCAGCCCTCTGTGGAAGTCTTCGCAAAACATTATTGTCTGCATTGGCAAAAGAGGAAAATTGGACATGAGATTGCACAATTTGGATCTTGCATATTTACGCCGAAGACCGGCAAGACTTCGATGGAAGTCGTGGAGTTGGTTCCCTACGCCCGCAATAAATGGGGCAACTAGTGGGAATTCTGGTTTTACGTTTCCGAAGGCACAGTCGAAGACCACCCAGGGCTTCCCGTGGCCGTCATGTGCTCACATTATTATGTAGTGTACTCGCAGTTTGAGGTAGCGGAGGATGATGAAGACGAAGGAGCCATTCGGTGCGCTGTCCGCATGAGTAGGGCGCGACCTTGTTGAGGAGTTTGTCGGGTATGGGGTATGGCCCTTGGCGCATGGCTGGGCGCTGGGCGAAGTATGCCCTCGCGAGATGCCCTCCCAAGGCGGGATATTGGTGCGAAGTCCTGCCTTCGCGCTGGATTTGCATGGCCGAGATCTCGCCGCATTCGTGCGTGAAGCAGAAGACGGTGCGGCGAGGATCGTGGGGTGCTATGTGCCGAAGACAGAGGGTCAGCGGAGCTGGGATATCCGTGGGTCCAATGACAGGTTGAATCGGGTCTTTCAATTGAACCGCTTGCCGTACGGTGGTTATCCTGGGGAAGACGCCGCTGACCGCCACGGGAAGAAACCGATGGGCGGTACCGAGGAAGGGCCTTCGCAGGAGGCTGCCCCGGCCACTAAGAAGAGAAAATTAGGTACTATAGTGGGGGAAAGGGGTTGTCTGGTAATTTTGCTGTGGAGTTGATGGGGACATGTGCGGCCCTCGGGGGAAGGATGTCTTCGCCCGAGCTCCAGGAGTCTTCGGCGCGAATGCTGGAGGTTACCGGGGGTCGATGGCCAAAGAATCTTACGATCCCCTAGGCGGAGGGCGAAGACATGTCTACCTCTCGTATAGCTCGTGGCTTGAGGATTTTCCCTTACGGGCAGAATATTGCTGCTGTTGTGTCGGTAGTGATGAACAAGGATCGTCAGGATGCTGCGCAGAAGCGCCGGGCGGTTATCAGGCTCCCTGATCCTAGGCGTGAGGCGAAGAGAGCACGAGGGAGCGCGAAGGATTCTGCCCCCTGCGGTAGCCAGCCGGCGCCGACTGCGAAACCGGCCGCACCCGGATCCAGCAAGGTGTTGGAGAGCGCGAAGGCAGTCGTCGCTGGTGGAACCAAGCCTGCCCTGGGCAAAGCTGCGAAGGCGCGGGAGCTGCCTTCGCCGGGGAAGCGTGTTGCCGACTTCGGCACGAACATTAGCGTGGACGACTATTTTGTTGGTAAGTAAGTTTTTTTTCGAGGTCTTCTGACCGGTGATACGTTGCAGGGTCGAGCGAGGGGCAATTGGTTGTTGTCCCGCCTGCGGTGGCAACCATGGCGTCAACTACGGTGGTTGGGGTGAAGGGTGGCGCTTTCTGCGCGAGCGACGAGATTCCGTCAGCCGCTGCCGTGAAGGACGTGGCGGGCTCCATGTCTCGCCGGTTGAGGGAGGCGTCGTAGCAGCTGTCGCAACAGTTAAGTGAGGTAAGTTGAGCAGGACTTCGGTGTTTGCTGTTTCCATGGGGATTGTGGTCTCATGTGTTTCTGTCAGGCAGCCGACTTCACCGACCGCGTGGCGTCGGGTGCCCTTACTGCAGATGTGGCTGCCGAAGTCGAGAGACTTCGAGCGCAGCACGCGGATGTCGTCCGGGAGAAGTCAGCTGCGGAGAGCAAAAACCGCAGGCTGGCGGAGAAGGTGGCCGCCTTGGAGGCCGAGAAGACGGACCTTCGGCGCCAGCTGGTGGAGGAAAGGAGGGAGGCAAACCAGGCCATCGCCGAGGTGCAGGCTGCGCAGGCGGAGGCCAAAGTGGTGCGGGCGGAGGGAAGTCTCGCCAGCCAACACGCCGAGGACTGGGAGGTGAGGTTCAACGCTCTGCGCTGCCGCGTGGACAAGACCGAGGCCTCTACACGCTCGGAGGTTGAGCGGACGCTCGCACAGCTCGTGGACTCGTACTGCGAGCTGGGTGCGCGGACTGCTGACTTCGAGGTGCCCGACCGAGAGGAGGGCCTTCACTTCCTCGAATGGTTGTAGGAGGAGTTGCTGGTACTCCCGACCATCGTGGAGGGTTTCATGTCCTTTGCCTCCCTCGTCACCTGTGAGGGGGCCATGGATGCGCTGTCTCGCGAGGGCTGCAGACACTACGAGGTCTTCGACCGATCAGACGAGAGCTTTGAACGCGAGATCTTCAAGGCCGAATACCCTGTAGTGAAGCAGTCAGCGGGGGCACTTTTTGATAGGATGTGGGGGGCGCATGGTCGGGAGGCTGTCAGGGAGCGATCCGACCGGGTGAGAGAGCAGGTGAAGGTTATTATTTTTCTGTGGTTTGTTGCGTGTGGGTATGTGTAGTTTTTGCTGAGTGAATGTGTTGTTGCTGCAGATGGAGCGTGCCAAGGACGTCGAGGACCTCGGAGGTCTGGTCGGCGCGCCGCTTGAGGCTGCGGAGGTCAAACCGGTGCTGCCCTCGGATGCCGGTGAAGGCCCCTCGACCGCGCCCGTGCCTGCTATGGCCGGCGAAGACCCTGCGTCGGCCCCTGCGCCGACGGTTGAAGGAGCCCCGGAGGTGGTGGCAGAGCCGGCGGTCGAAGGAACCATTTGCGGACTTTGGATCGTTCCCTGATAGCCTCTCGACCATGCGCCCCCCACATCCTATCAAAAAGTGTCCCCGCTGACTGCTTCACTACAGGTCTTCAGCCTTGAAGATCTCGCGTTCAAAGCTCTCGTCTGATCGGTCGAAGACCTCGTAGTGTCTACAACCCTCGCGAGACAGCGCATTCATGGCCCCCTCGTAGGTGACGAGGGAGGCAAAGGACATGAAACCCTCCACGATGGTCGGGAGTACCAGCAACTCCTCCTGCAACCATTCGAGGAAGCGAAGGCCCGCCTCTCGGTTGGGCACCTCGAAGTCAGCAGTCCGCGCACCCAGCTCGTGGTACGAGTCCACAAGCTGTGCGAGCGTCCACTCAACCTCCGAGCGCGTAGAGGCTTCGACCTTGTCCACGCAGCCGCGCAGAGCGTTGAACCTCACCTCCCACTTCTTGGCGCGTTGGCTGGCGAGATTTCCCTCCGCCCGCGCCACTTTGGCCTCCGCCTGCGTAGCCTGCGCCTCGGCGATGGCCTGGTTCGCCTCCCTCCTTTCCTCCACCAGCTGGCGCCGAAGGTCTGTCTTCTCGGCCTCCAAGGCAGCCACCTTCTCCACTAGCCTGCGGTTTTTGCTCTCCGCAACTGACTTCTCCCGGACGGCATCCGCATGCTGCGCCCGAAGTCTCTCAACTTCGGCAGCCACATCTGTAGTAAGGGCACCCGACGCCACGCGGTCAGCGAAGTCGGCCGCCTGACAGAAACACATGAGACCACAATCCCCATGGAAACAGCAAACACCGAAGTCCTGCTCAACTTACCTCACTTAGCTGCCGCGACAGCTGCTGCGACGCCTCCCTCAGCCGGCGGGACATGCAGCCCGCCACGTCCTTGATGGCAGCGGCCGACGGAATCTCGCCGCTCGCGCAGAAAGCGCCACCCTTCACCCCAACCACCGCAGTTGACGCCGTGGTTGCCACCGCAGGCGGGACAACAACCAATTTCCCCTCGCCCGACCCTGCAACGTATCACCGGTCAGAAGACCTCGAAAAAAAAACTTACTTACCAACAAAATAGTCGTCCACGCTAATGTTCATGCCAAAGTCGGCAACACGCTTCCCCGGCGAAGGCAGCTCTCGTGCCTTCACAGCTTCGCCCATGGCAGGCTTGGTTCCGCTAGCGACGACTGCCTTCACGCTCTCCGACACCTTGCTGGATCCGGGCGCGGCCGGTTTCGCAGCCGGCGCCGGCTGGCTACCGCCGGGGGCAGCAGCCTTCGCGCTCCCCCGCGCTCTCTTCGCCCCACGTCTAGGATCGGGGAGCCTGATAACCGCTCGGCGCTTCTGCGCAGCATCCTGACGATCCTTGTTCATCACTGCCGACACAACAGCAGTAATATTTCGCTCGTAAGGGAAAATCCTCAAGCCATGAGCTATACGAGGCGTAGACATGTCTTCGCCCTCCGCCTAGGGGATCATAAGATTCTTTGGCCATCGACCCCCGGTAACCTCCAGCATTCACGCCGAAGACTCCCGGAGCTTGGGCGAAGACATCCTTCCCCCTGGGGCCACACATGTCCCCATCAACTCCATAGCAAAATTATCAGACACCCCCTTTCCCCCCACTATAGTACCTAATTTTCTCTTCTTAGTGGCCGGGGCAGCCTCCTGCAAAGGCCCTTCCTCGGTACCGCCCATCGGTTTCTTCCCGCGGCGGTCGGCGGCGTCTTCCCCAGGATAACCACCGTACGGCAACAAGCGGTTCAATTCGAAGACCCGATTCAACCTGTCATTGGACCCACAGATATCCCAGCTCCGTAGACCCTCTGTCTTCGGCACATAGCGCCCCACGATCCTCGCCGCACCGTCTTCCGCTTCACGCACGAATGCGGCGGGATCTCGGCCATGCAAATCCAGCGCGAAGGCAGGACTTCGCACCAACATCACGCCCCGGGAGGGCATCTCGCGAGGGCATACTTCGCGCAGCGCCCAGCCATGCACCGAGGGCCATACCCCATACCCGACAAACTCCTCAACAAGGTCGCGCCCGCTACTCATGCGGACAGCGCACCGAAGGGCTCCTTCGACTTCATCATCCTCCGCTACCTCAAACTGCGGGTACGCTACGTAATAATGTGAGCACATGATGGCCACGGGAAGCCCTGGGTGGTCTTCGACTATGCCTTCGGAAACATAAAACCAGAATTCCCACCAGTTGCCCCATTTATTGCACAGAGGGCTGCCCGCCATACGAAGTCGTCGCTCAGACATACTTTGCCAGGGCCACCATGGCATTCGGCGTCAGCTGGTGGACCTGGACCTCGAATCTACGCAGGACCTCCGCCACGAATCGATGCGCAGGCAGATGAAGGCCAGCGGCGAAAAAGGCCTCAAAGACGACCAACTCGCCTTCTGGCTCGGGGACCTCCTCCGCCCCCGGGACACGCCCCACTCCACTGCCAAAATATCCAAGCTGTTGCATGTCTTGCACACGGACCGAGGACATCCGCGACACGCCGAATTCCACTGTGTCACCAGGATGCAACTCCTCCGCCGCCACATTGCTCAGTGTTGTAACACCCCAGGTGTTTATATTCTGCTCGACAACGAGTATAGATTTAAGCACGTGATATCAGTGGATAAAACGGATTTTTAATTTTAATTATCTTCATTTATCGCGATTTTTATATCGCATCTGTTTTGTCTGTCGCGAGTGCGACATCATTTTTATTTTATCTATCTGGGCTCTTCCTAAATTTCTGTGATGTTCGGAACATAATTGTTCCAAAAATCGGTGCGTCCGGTGATTAATTAAAATTCATCGCTCGCACGAATACGAATTTGGAAATTCCTTCGAGTCCTCCGATTTCATCTCAAACAGATTATGTGGAACTCGACGACTAAGTTTTCAGTGTAAAATAATATGTATAGCCCCCGTGTCGTTTTGATTTGATCTATTTGACTCTCGCCCCAAATCGTAACCCTAAAACTCGGATTAGTTTTTTCGACTCGTGCTGTACTAATTAAGTCTAGTGTGAGACTAATTAAAATTAGAATTATTCGAAAACTTTATGGTTTAGATTCTAATCAAGTTGAGTCGTGCTACTAAAAATCAAAATAGTGATTGCTTTGGAAATGCGTATTATGGAGAGAAATTATATAGTAATTAAAAAAGATAAATCTTATCGTTTTTCTTCTCGTCTATTTCTCTGTTCTTATCCAAATGGTTTTTTTCTCTCTTGTCTTATCCTGTGAACAAGCACGTTTCTGGAGAAAAATCCTCACATCAACTTCCAGTAGCTCCTTCACGTTATCTCCTGTACGTCAATTCAATGGAAAAAGAAAAATCTTTCGATCCTATCTACAGCCGCTGTTCTTCCAAAAAAATTTAGGCCGCCTGGCTTATCCCGTCGTTCCCTGCTCCGATCTTTCCAGTGCCGCGCCTGGCTCACCGGTGTTCCAGCTCCAGCCACCGCTCAACTCGAGAATAAAATCAAGCACGCGCGTCCTGAATTCACTTGACGCATCCCGGCCAGGCCCTTGCTCGACTGCTCGGCCGTCCATCTCTCTCCTGCTCGGCCGCGCACTGGACCTTGCTCCAGCTCGCCGACCGGAGCTTCGCTCGTCCCCATGGCGACTGCTCGGTCTGCGCGCTCGGCGTCCATCTCCAGCCAGCGCTCTCTCCAACCAAGGTCTTCTTCCTGTGCGCGCTATCCTGCGCACGCACCGTGACCTGCTCGGCCTAATCGTCCCCTTTACCGCTCCCTCAGCTCGCCCGAGCTCCTCCCCTGCTCGCCGTGCTAACCGTCTATGTCGTCGCCGGACTTGTCTCCTCGACCATCTTGGCGTTGTTATTTCCTGCTGCTCCATGACATCGTCGAGCCATTCTCAGTTGCTCGCCGTCGAAGCTCCCCTGTTGGCTGCGTCCTGCTCGCCTTTGCGTCGCGCGCATAGCGTCTGTTGTTCTTGCGCGCGCGAAGCTCTTTGCTCGTCAATGCTCCAGCCCGGATTTCGCTTTGTCGCCCAGCTCGGCTCTACATCTCCCATGACTGTCTGCTCTAGCTCGCTGTAGTCCCTGCGCGCATCGAGTTTTCGTGTGGAGCTCTCTGCTCACGCGTAGCTCGCTCTTTCTTTGTTGCCGCGCGCACGAATTTTATCTGCTCGTCACAGCGTGTCGAGTTCCCACACCATCATCGCCTCTGTCGCAAGCTTGCTAGCCACAATTATTTTGACCACGTCAGCACGCGACTGAGGTCGTGTTTATCGAATTCGCCAACGATTTGTTGCCGATTCGACCGCCGTCGCTTCGCGTGTTGTCGAGCCCGTCGTTTTCCATATCTTGTACTCGTGTGGTTTCTTGCTCGCCGGTGCGCCCTCTCGGCTCACTCGGTTTTAATTCCCAATTGCGTCGTCAATTCCGCCGGTTAGCATCGTTCGTCATCGCGTCGCGAATACAGCTCTATATATGTCACCCTACTGATCGTCGTCATCCGTGTGTCATCAAGAAATCCCAAGAATCAGGTGAAGACGAGGCTAGCAGCACGATACTCCCCAAGTGTTCGACAAATTGCTTGGACCGGAAAATCGCTACCGATCTTGCGGCTTCGAGTCAGCTGCTGAAACGGTAAGCTGGTAAATTATTCAGAATAGTTCGATCGTTGAATAAATTAATGTGCTAGTGCGATACTCATTAAGGTGCTCGATATATTGCGTGAGTCACGAAACTCTCGTCGACTTCGCAGTTCTTGCGATTATCGAGCCAGATTCAGCTATGGCGAATTATTTCGCTATTCTGGTCACTTAGCTGAATTAGTGAACCGAGTAGAATTTTGGTAGGCATGTGTGATGATAAAATATTTTAATCATTTATAAAGATGTAGTATAATTTGTAAGGCAAGGGATTAGTTCAGAATTTAATTAATTAACTGATAAATTGTGATTAGGCTAATTGTATTTCATGTGTATAGTTTGTTGTTCGTGATGTTTGCGATAAGTTCAAGAAGCGTAATTATTGCGCTTAATTGTACGACGATAATTAGTATCTCCGTATGAAATTGTTCAACGCCTCGCCGCTAGGAGTTAATTCGCTATCGCATAGTACTATTTAGGTTTGTAATATTCCTGTTTATATGCATTCATGTGCATCGTGCATCTCAATTAGGTACGATAATTGATCGCGTAATGCGGAAGACGAGCCAAGTCGACCCCAAGCGCGGACTACTCCGCATGGAGATGCTGATGAACGAACCTGCCTGATCAAGTGCTAGGATAAGGATGATCGTCAAGTGGTCGCCTAACAAACACTAACCTAGTGTTACTCAGGCAAGCCCCGGTGCATGCAACCCCTTCCTTGTGTTTTTAAATACTTTTCGCACACTTTAAGTCTAGTGAAATGTGTATTAGGTTTATAGGAGTTGCTTGAAACCCTTTGATGCATTGCCTTCCTTGATATCCATACCTGTTATAGATACTTCTTTGGAAGTATCAAAATTTGATTTACAAAAATGCTTAGCCCTGCTTAGATCTTGTGGATAGAGGTTGTATTTTGCGTTAAGGCCTTGCTCAGGGGTTATCCTGAGGAAAGATGACTTCTACCTGCAAGGTTATATTTTCATTGGGAGCATGGTGGGATCTTACTGCAAAGTTCCCTATGATGCTCTTTTCATCCTAAGGAGAACAAACAATCCTAAGGGTGGAAATACTTAAATCGGGACTTGGGTTAGGAACGGGTGATGTTCTACCCAGGTTGATTAAGGATTGAACGTGTATGTAGGTGTGCTGACCGCGGACCCTTTAACTGGTCACATGCCTCGTCATGGGTAAGCCTTGCCTCGGGCAGACTAAGGCCAGAATAAGATAACACGAAATGGGCGTGGAGCGGTGGCGAGAGTAGCGTGTACCCTCCGTGGCAAGAGGCTGGACGGTGGTGTATCTGTGCTCTCGGTTTGCGTGAACCTGATCTGGTCTTAAGAACCCCGGTGGCGGGTTGACATATGCAAGGGTTAAGTGCTACATATGTCATGTGATTGGAGATCCTCAGCTAAGTATAATCGATTCGGATCGCCGTACCTTCGCGGTTATGAAGACGTGGTCACTTGTCTACAACCTAAGTCAGGATGTGAACATTATGGATAAAAATAATGTTGTATTGATGAGATGATGAAATTAGACTAAAGGCAAACAGAGTCTATTAATACTTAATCTGGCATTAAAATGTTGAAAGTAAGGACTCACTTTAGTAAGCTATTTCTGCAAAAGTATCTAAGTTGATTTTTGCTAAAGCCTCTCCTTGATTCCTATTTATCCAGCATACCCTTGAGAGTCTTTTCCTTAGTCGGGTAAGACTTGCTGAGTAATTCCATACTCAGGGTTTTATTCCCTGTTGTTTTTCAGGTTTTAACCTTGTGCTGTTGTTGATGGTGTTAAGTGCCGGTGGGCTCGGCCTTCTTATAAGTCTAAGTACAAGTACTTCTTCTATACTTCTTATTGAGGATGGTCACTTGAGCTAGCATATATTTCAAAACTATAAATAATTTATAACAGTTCAAAGTTTCTTTCTTTGAATCACTGTAGTAATCACTCCGATCATGTACGGAGTAAAATTTTTATAACCTGTAAAATTTGGTAATAAGATTTCCGCTGCAAAAATGTTGTGTGTGTGATTTGTGTTACTTAATCCCGCGGTTCTGGTTGTAAGTGGTTTATCCGAGGTCCTTGGGGCACTCGGACAGATCCTGTTGAGTTATCTGGTGCACCTGCATAGCAGTCTAAGGTCTTTGAGACAAGGACAGGTGCATGTGGGCCCGATAACTTGGGAGGTTCTGCCACAACTGGTATCGGAGCTGGATTAAGTATATACGGTCACATACATATTTTGAAAACAAAAGTTTTGGTTTTGAAAAACCTATTTTCAACTAAACACATTGTTTGGTTTTGAAAAACAGTTTTGAAAAACTATAATGCTAGCGACATCCTCTATTAAGCCCTAAACTAAGGACTATTAGGTGGCTTAGTTGAAAACCACTAACCCGCAACCGGGTGGGTATTGCATACATGTGTATTGTTATTTTTGAAAACCATTCCGTTTGGAATGGATCGACACCCAAGGTAAGGTGAGATGTGAGAGCATGACCGAACAACTGTCGGTCTAGGGAAGAGTATAAAAAAGCGCTTGATTATATACATGTTCCACATATGTATATATGAAGGCTGCGATGTGGAGTATTTACTTTTCTGGAAATTCAGTACCCCATGGATGTATATGGGTATACAGACATGGGAATACTGAAAAGTGTAATGTACTTGTAACGACGCACCTACGCTCAGGTAAGAAGGTGAGTTACCATAATGAGTTGCCCTATGGTTAAAGTGTGGCAACGGCGCCTATGCGTGGCTCGGCGCTTAATGATGAGCTGGCCTCCATATAGCGATATATGGAGTATAACCTGTGATAAACTGTCATGCGTGAACTGCATCATGGGAAAATGGGCTGTGATGGATTTTTCTGCAGGTACACTAACCTCGAAAACGTATGTGTAGCTGACGACTAGCAAAATACCGTGAGAGTCGTTAGTATGCCACCGATATAGAACGTTATTGCCACAGTGTGTTGGCAAAAACTCGTGAGGACGTATAGGACGAGCATGCATCCTGATTGTTGCATCATGTTTGTCACCTATATATCCAAATTGCTTTTCTCATCCTTATTCCAATAACCGATGATTGTAGATAATGTGGTGTAATGTTGTATTGTGAACTTCAATGAAATAGCTATCCTCCATTCTATAGGTAATATATTTAGATATTATACAAGTTTGCTCTTGCACTTGATGTGCTGATAGAAGGTTTGTGACCTGTTTGCCTAAACCAAAAACTAGGCCATGTTCTTAGTTGGTGAACCAAGACCCAAATTTGATTTTCCGTTATCACTCCATGACCAAACACATACAAATAAATGCTTAGATAATTTCCTTGTTGGACATAAAGTGTACCTGGGTTTAAAACAAGGATCTCGAGTCATGTCTCCATCCTAAACCATGTCTTTATTCAGTTGGTGCAAGCTGATGTACCTTATCCAGTTTGCCTATTTTTAAGGATCACCATGTTGCTTTATTAACCTAACCTAAGAAAGACCTGTCCGATTATTTTCTTGAATTTGATGCCTTTGGTTTCCTCATATCTATCGAAGGCATACTAACTTCATCTTGTGATTCTTTTCCCTCCGTATCTAATTAGATACTAATCCTTGACCTTGTGATCTCTGTGATGGGCATAGAAATATGCTTGGGCTGAATTAACAGTCTTCTATCGTACTCCCTTCAATAACAAGTTTAGGTTATGGGCCATGTCTTGTTCATTTCATCGGGCCATAATCTATTTGGCTCTCTACCTGTAAACATTCTTACAGGTGGAGTATCTCTTTGTATATTGTCACCCTTGCCAACCCATTGGGGTCGCGCGAGATTTCTTATTGGTTACGTCTAGTAATGGCGTTATGACTAAAACCGATGGTGCCGCGACGAAATCGAGGGCCTCCTGTGAATGTACACACATGGTTGCGCTACTTGGCACACGCTGGTACATGGTTAGTAGTTGTAATCCATTATGAGACTATATCAATGTGTTATCTTGGCACAATCTATTTTTGCTACGTGAGATTCTTTATTGGTGCCAGTTCGGTAATGGTGTCATGGGTAATGACTTATGGTGCCGCAGCGAAACTGAGAGCCCCTTGTGAATGTACACGCAAGGTTATGCTGCTTGGCGCATGCTGGTATCGAGGTCTCTAGTCATGATCCATTGTGGAACTACACTAATATATTATCTTTCGTAGATCTCTTCCTTGAAACAATTTCGGTGTTGTTTGTCGAAGTGATCAAGCAACATCTATCATCTCTGTTGGATCGAAAGGGCAATACCACTTTCATGTGTGGTCTTATTTCTTTTGATCTTGGTAATGACTATTCATACAAGTTCCCTTTACATCCTTTGTGTAAAGGTGAAGCCTTGGAGCTTTTTTGTGTTAAAAAAACAACTGATTAGCTCTCAAATTGGAGATTGACTTTCCCTGCTGTTGAGATGCAGGAGTTTGTTCATTGCTCTCCTATTTAATCCATGTATTTCCGAACCCAGTCCGTTCATCTCGTATGAAGAAACGGATGAACAACCTGACCAAATGGATTTCTACCCAAGTGCATGATCACTTGTTAACAAAAGTGAGCTCTCGACCGTTGGCTTACCGATGGTACTGAGAGAACCTACTCAATGTCAGAAGTAGTTCAACAAGTTGGTTTTGACTAACTTGTAACTGCATTTGAAACAAAGGTTGAGTTTAGAGATCGTTTTATCGATTTGCCTAAACTCACTTTGGTCTAACCCAATCTAAAGAAAGTGCTCACCAAAGTTAAGTTAAGCCGACCAATAACCACCTAATTGTCGCTCTAATCGTGCCTCGATCGCCTCATGTGTGCTTTTCCAGCATGTGCGATCAAGTTGAGCCGTGACTAGTGCTGGATACAAAGAATTGGTTGCGAAGTCAACATCAACGGATCCCTTCGTTGATATTTTCCGAGTCTTTATTATTTTTTCTTGGACTTAGATTTTCTGGCTTGCCACGGGTCAACTGTGATGTTATTCAACATTCACACCCGTCTCGTGTGCTATAAACTTACCATAACCACTTGTTGATAAACCTCTTTCTGGGTGTTTTACCCAAGAGGTTGCATCTGGTTCTGTTTGGGTAAAATCGCATATCTGTCGTTCGCTCAACAGACTCAGATAATACAGTGTCATCAGAAAGTAAGCTGCACACATGGAACCTTATGTGTTCCTTTGGCAGGCATCGTCTCTATTGGTGGACATTTCTAAATTAGCCTAAGGCAATACATGTTATGTCCGCTAGAGAAACGACATCCTGAGACACTCGCCTTCACTCAGAACTGCCTTATGATTATCGCTGATATGGACATGGGTTACATGCTTCTCTACTCTTGAAAGTCTTTCGCTCCGAATCTCGGGACGCGATTCTTTTAAGGGGGGAGGGCTGTAACACCCAGGTGTTTATATTCTGCTCGACAACGAGTATAGATTTAAGCACGTGATATCAGTGGATAAAACGGATTTTTAATTTTAATTATCTTCATTTATCGCGATTTTTATATCGCATCTGTTTTGTCTGTCGCGAGTGCGACATCATTTTTATTTTATCTATCTGGGCTCTTCCTAAATTTCTGTGATGTTCGGAACATAATTGTTCCAAAAATCGGTGCGTCCGGTGATTAATTAAAATTCATCGCTCGCACGAATACGAATTTGGAAATTCCTTCCAGTCCTCTGATTTCATCTCAAACAGATTATGTGGAACTCGACGACTAAGTTTTCAGTGTAAAATAATATGTATAGCCCCCGTGTCGTTTTGATTTGATCTATTTGACTCTCGCCCCAAATCGTAACCCTAAAACTCGGATTAGTTTTTTCGACTCGTGCTGTACTAATTAAGTCTAGTGTGAGACTAATTAAAATTAGAATTATTCGAAAACTTTATGGTTTAGATTCTAATCAAGTTGAGTCGTGCTACTAAAAATCAAAATAGTGATTGCTTTGGAAATGCGTATTATGGAGAGAAATTATATAGTAATTAAAAAAAGATAAATCTTATCGTTTTTCTTCTCGTCTATTTCTCTGTTCTTATCCAAATGGTTTTTTTTTCTCTCTTGTCTTATCATGTGAACAAGCACGTTTCTGGAGAAAAATCCTCACATCAACTTCCAGTAGCTCCTTCACGTTATCTCATGTACGTCAATTCAATGGAAAAAGAAAAATCTTTCGATCCTATCTACAGCCGCTGTTCTTCCAAAAAAATCTAGGCCGCCTGGCTTATCCCGTCGTTCCCTGCTCCTATCTTTCCAGCGCCGCGCCTGGCTCGCCGGTGTTCCAGCTCCAGCCACCGCTCAACTCGAGTATAAAATCAAGCACGCGCGTCCTGAATTCACTTGACGCATCTCGGCCAGGCCCTTGCTCGACTGCTCGGCCGCGCACTGGACCTTGCTCCAGCTCGCCGACCGGAGCTTCGCTCGTCCCCATGGCGACTGCTCGGTCTGCGCGCTCGGCGTCCATCTCCAGCCAGCGCTCTCTCCAACCAAGGTCTTCTTCCCGTGCGCGCTATCCTGCGCACGCACCGTGACCTGCTCGGCCTAATCGTCCCCTTTACCGCTCCCTCAGCTCGCCCGAGCTCCTGCCCTGCTCGCCGTGCTAACCGTCTATGTCGTCGCCGGACTTGTCTCCTCGACCATCTTGGCGTTGTTATTTCCTGCTGCTCCATGACATCGTCGAGCCATTCTCAGTTGCTCGCCGTCGAAGCTCCCCTGTTGGCTACGTCCTGCTCGCCTTTGCGTCGCGCGCATAGCGTCTGTTGTTCTTGCGCGCGCGAAGCTCTTTGCTCGTCAATGCTCCAGCCCGGATTTCGCTTTGTCGCCCAGCTCGGCTCTACATCTCCCATGACTGTCTGCTCTAGCTCGCTATAGTCCCTGCGCGCGTCGAGTTTTCGTGTGGAGCTCTCTGCTCACGCGTAGCTCGCTCTTTCTTTGTTGCCGCGCGCACGAATTTTATCTGCTCGTCACAGCGTGTCGAGTTCCCACACCATCATCGCCTCTGTCGCAAGCTTGCTAGCCACAATTATTTTGACCACGTCAGCACGCGACTGAGGTCGTGTTTATCGAATTCGCCAACGATTTGTTGCCGATTCGACCGCCGTCGCTTCGCGTGTTGTCGAGCCCGTCGTTTTCCATATCTTGTACTCGCGTGGTTTCCTGCTCGCCGGTGCGCCCTCTCGGCTCACTCGGTTTTAATTCCCAATTGCGTCGTCAATTCCGCCAGTTAGCGTCATTCGTCATCGCGTCGCGAATACAGCTCTATATATGTCACCCTCCTGATCGTCGTCATCCGTGTGTCATCAAGAAATCCCAAGAATCAGGTGAAGACGAGGCTAGCAGCACGATACTCCCCAAGTGTTCGACAAATTGCTTGGACCGGAAAATCGGTACCGATCTTGCGGCTTCGAGTCAGCTGCTGAAACGGTAAGCTGGTAAATTATTCAGAATAGTTCGATCGTTGAATAAATTAATGTACTAGTGCGATACTCATTAAGGTGCTCGATATATTGGGTGAGTCACGAAACTCTCGTCGACTTCGCAGTTCTTGCGATTATCGAGCCAGATTCAGCTATGGTGAATTATTTCGCTATTCTGGTCACTTAGCTGAATTAGTGAACCGAGTAGAATTTTGGTAGGCATGTGTGATGATAAAATATTTTAATCATTTATAAAGATGTAGTATAATTTATAAGGCAAGGGATTAGTTCAGAATTTAATTAATTAACTGATAAATTGTGATTAGGCTAATTGTATTTCATGTGTATAGTTTGTTGTTCGTGATGTTTGCGATAAGTTCAAGAAGCGTAATTATTGCGCTTAATTGTACGACGATAATTAGTATCTCCGTATGAAATTGTTCAACGCCTCGCCGCTAGGAGTTAATTCGCTATCGCATAGTACTATTTAGGTTTGTAATATTCCTGTTTATATGCATTCATGTGCATCGTGCATCTCAATTAGGTACAATAATTGATCGCGTAATGCGGAAGACGAGCCAAGTCGACCCCAAGCGCGGACTACTCCGCATGGAGATGCTGATGAACGAACCTGCCTGATCAAGTGCTAGGATAAGGATGATCGTCAAGTGGTCGCCTAACAAACACTAACCTAGTGTTACTCAGGCAAGCCCCGGTGCATGCAACCCCTTCCTTGTGTTTTTAAATATTTTTCGCACACTTTAAGTCTAGTGAAATGTGCATTAGGTTTATAGGAGTTGCTTGAAACCCTTTGATGCATTGCCTTCCTTGATATCCATACCTGTTATAGATACTTCTTTGGAAGTATCAAAATTTGATTTACAAAAATGCTTAGCCCTGCTTAGATCTTGTGGATAGAGGTTGTCTTTTGCGTTAAGGCCTTGCTCAGGGGTTATCCTGAGGAAAGATGACTTCTACCTGCAAGGTTATATTTTCATTGGGAGCATGGTGGGATCTTACTGCAAAGTTCCCTATGATGCTCTTTTCATCCTAAGGAAAACAAACAATCCTAAGGGTGGAAATACTTAAATCGGGACTTGGGTTAGGAACGAGTGATGTTCTACCCAGGTTGATTAAAGATTGAACGTGTATGTAGGTGTGCTAACCGCGGACCCTTTAACTGGTCACATGCCTCGTCATGGGTAAGCCTTGCCTCGGGCAGACTAAGGCCAGAATAAGATAACACGAAATGGGCGTGGAGCGGTGGCGAGAGTAGCGTGTACCCTCCGTGGCAAGAGGCTGGACGGTGGTGTATCTGTGCTCTCGGTTTGCGTGAACCTGATCTGGTCTTAAGAACCCCGGTGGCGGGTTGACATATGCAAGGGTTAAGTGCTACATATGTCGTGTGATTGGAGATCCTCAGCTGAGTATAATCGATTCGGATCGCCGTACCTTCGCGGTTATGAAGACGTGGTCACTTGTCTACAACCTAAGTCAGGATGTGAACATTATGGATAAAAATAATGTTGTATTGATGAGATGATGAAATTAGACTAAAGGCAAACAGAGTCTATTAATACTTAATCTGGCGTTAAAATGTTGAAAGTAAGGACTCACTTTAGTAAGCTATTTCTGCAAAAGTATCTAAGTTGATTTTTGCTAAAGCCTCTCCTTGATTCCTATTTATCCAGCATACCCTTGAGAGTCTTTTCCTTAGTCGGGTAAGACTTGCTGAGTAATTCCATACTCAGGGTTTTATTCCCTGTTGTTTTTCAGGTTTTAACCTTGTGCTGTTGTTGATGGTGTTAAGTGCCGGTGGGCTCGGCCTTCTTATAAGTCTAAGGACTTCTTCTATACTTCTTATTGAGGATGGTCACTTGAGCTAGCATATATTTCAAAACTATAAATAATTTATAACAGTTCAAAGTTTCTTTCTTTGAATCACTGTAGTAATCACTCCGATCATGTACAGAGTAAAATTTTTATAACCTGTAAAATTTGGTAATAAGATTTCCGCTGCAAAAATGTTGTGTGTGTGATTTGTGTTACTTAATCCCACGGTTCTGGTTGTAAGTGGTTTATCCGAGGTCCTTGGGGCACTCGGACAGATCCTGTTGAGTTATCTGGTGCACCTGCATAGCAGTCTAAGGTCTTTGAGACAAGGACAGGTGCATGTGGGCCCGATAATTTGGGAGGTTCTGCCACAAGTGTGTCCTCGGACGATGCGGCGGCCGGCGGTGTATCGGCAGCAGAAGAGGAAGAGGACGGCATGGCTACGTACCGTCGGCGGCGGCGGGCGGTCTGCTTCACGCGGGCTAGATCTCCGACGAGCAGGAGCAAGGAGGGCAGGCGAGCGATCAAACGGTTTCGAAAGGAGGCTAGGGTTTTGCGGCGTGCAGAAAGAGTACCTAACCCGCGCTGCCCCGCCCCCTTTTATACACAGGACGCGACACTTCGGGAAACCCGCAGTCCAACAGTGCCGCGTCCGTCAACGGTCACATCAAAAAGCCCCGCGGAACCACTTCGAGCGAGGGCAGCGTCTCCACCATCCAGCGCCGCCTTCGGCACCAGATGACTTAGTCGAACTGGTTCCTCGGAGGGCAAATGTTGGGGCAAAGGCGAAGATGCCACCCTTCGCTTGATGCCTTCGCCGATCTCACCGAACCAACGGAGGCAAAGCGGCCGGCAGTTTCCACCCTTCGTCCAACATGCTGCAAGACGAAGGCCTACGACGAGGTCGCTCCATCTCGCGTCCTCGTCCAACACGAAGGCCCACGTAGAATTTGACCCATTGTAACAGGCCCCGCGCGGCTGAGCGCATTATGGTCCCGATTTGTGAAGGCTTCTCTATAATGACAGTCTGTAACCCTACTTTATGGGAATATTCTGGGGATGACCTAGGCGCCTGAGGGCACATGCATCCTTAATCCATGACGCTGGGTACTCAGGCACCTATAAATACCCCCACACAGTGCCCTTGAGAGGCTAGATTAACAGAGCAATTGCCTTCTTGAGCTAAAACCTTGTTGGCATCACTTTCACTCCCCTGTTGGATCATCTTGCTCGGGAGAGCAAGTTCCAACATCCACCTCCACACCCGCAACAGCAAAACATCCACCACCCACAAGCCCCAAAACAAGAAGACTTTGCTGATCAGTCGTATCGCGGAGTCATTCACTTGATCACTGGGGGGTCCAGCGTCGACTTCGACACAAAACGACAGAAGAGGGACCACTACCGCAACATCAACCATGTCGCCGTCACAGGTCCAGTCGTGCAGACAAAGTGGTCCCATGTGCCATTGACCTTCGACGCCCGAGACGTCGACCTGCGCAGCGCACCCCACATCGACGCCATGGTTATCAACTGCAGCGTGGTAGGCTGGGACCTGCACAAAGTCTTAGTCGACAATGGTAGCCAGGCGGATATCATTTTCCTCCATGTCTTCGACCGCATGGGCATCAGCCACAGCTTGCTTAAGCCTTTGGACAACCCACTGTATGGCTTCAGCGGCAAGGGCACCTTTCCTGTCGGCAAAATAGAGCTACCCCTCTCCTTCGGTGTAGCACCCAATGCCTGAAGTGAACAAGTCACATTCGACATCGTCGACATGGTGTACCCGTACAACGCCATAATGGGTCGGGGCTCCATCAACAAGTTTGAGGCAGCCATTCACGGACTTTACCTGTGCATGAAGATCCCGGGTCCGCAAGGCGCGATCACAGTCTACGGCAACCAGCAGGCCGCGTGCAATATAGAAAGAGACTTCGTTCTAGGGCAAAGGAACGTACACTGCCTCACGGCGCAGCGCGAGGTCCCCGAGTCTGCCAGCCCAACCGCCAAAGAGCACGAAAAAGCACAGCTGCAGAGCAACGATGGGACCAAGACTGTTCCCCTCGACCAGGCAACGCCCAAGCAAACGGTCATCATCAGCGAAGACCTCACTTCGCATGACGAGGAGAGACTCCTCTGCTGTGTGTCCAAAAATAAAGACGTCTTCGCCTGGTCCACCCTCGACTTGATCGGAGTCAGTCGCTCTATCATCGAGCACAGCTTGGGAATCGACCCTTCGGTGAGGCCTAAGAAACAGCGGCTGCGCAAGATGTCTGATGAGAAGACAGAAGCCGCCAAGGCCGAGGTACACCGCCTGCTTGAGGCAAACTTTATCGAGCCAGTCGCTTACCCTATGTGGCTCGCCAACGTAGTAATGGTGCAGAAGAAGAGCGGCAAGTGGCAGGTGTGCATTGATTTCACCAGCCTCAATAAGGCCTACCCCAAGGACAATTTCCCGCTGCCTCGGATTGACAAGATTGTCGATAGTGCGGCCGGGTGCGAAGTCATGTCACTCCTTGATTGCTTTTCCGGCTACGACCAAATATATATGAAGGAGGAAGACAAGGCCAGCACTAGTTTCATAACACCCTTCGGCACGTATTGCTTCATCAGAATGCCGGAGGGACTTAAGAATGTTGGGTCCACATTCTCTCGACTCACCAAAACGGTGCTCGAGAGCCAAGTCGGCAGAAACATATTCACGTATGTGGACGACATCGTCGTCGCTAGCAGAAGCAAGGAAGACCATCTGGCTGACCTCGCAGAAACGTTCGCGAACATGCGGGACGCACGACTTCGCCTAAACCCCGAAAAGTGCGTCTTCGACGTTCGCTAGGGGAAAATACTGGGTTACCTGGCGTCCAAATCCTGCGCGAAGTCCACAGTGGGACTTGCGGCTCTCACGCAGGGCCTAGGGCCCTAGCCGCAAAGGTGATCCGTCAAGGCTTCTACTGGCCCGCCATGATCTGCGCTGCAAATCGGGTCACAAGGTCCTGCGAAGCATGCCAGAAGTTCTCTCCACGCTCAGGACGCCCTTCGCAATTCACAAAGCTAATCGCCCACACGTGGCCCCTTCAGCGCTGGGACCTGGACATTGTCGGGCCCCTACCCACGGCCCAAGGGAACCTCAAGTTCACCTTCGTCGCCGTTGAGTATTTTACCAAATGGATCGAGGCGAGGGCAGTATCCACGATAACATCGAAGACTGCCCAAAAATTCTTCTGGCAAAACATTGTTTGCCGGTTCGGAGTCCCGTCTGAGCTCACAGTTGACAATGGCAAGCAATTTGACAGCCAAGACTTCAGAGATTTCTGCTTCTCCATTGGCACCAAGCTTGCCTTTGCCTCAGTGTACCACCCACAATCCAACGGCGTCGTGGAGCACGCCAATGGTAAAATTTTCACAGCCGTCAAGAAGATGTTCCTCGACGACAAGAAGGGCAAGTGGGCCGACCTGTTACCTGAAGCGGTCTGGGCGCTGAACACGACTGAGTGCAGGGCGACTAGGTTCACCCTTTTCCGCCTGCTATATGGATCGGAGGCCATGACCCCGCAAGAAATAAAACATGGGTCACCACGGACAATCACTTCAGCCGTCCCCGATGTAGACGAGCCTACTTCGAAGGACCTCATCGACGGAGATCGTGTCTTCGCCCTATAGGCCCTAAACAAATACCAAGCTCAAACAAAAGCATGGCGCGACCACACAGTCGTCCCGAGAGAATTCAGCGAAGGAGACCTCGTACTCGTCCGGACAACTCGGACAAAGTCATGGGGCAAGCTGGAATCAAAGTGGGAGGGCCCCTTTATCGTCAAGACGAAGGCATCCCCCAGCGCGTACAGGCTAACAACGCCATCCGGCGAAGACTTAGAGCATTCATGGAATATTGACAATCTCCACAAATTTTTTGTTTGACTCCTCAGGGCCAGCTTGCCCTTGTAATTCACCAAACAGTTTTATTCCGGCCCGCACTCTTTTCCTCCCGGGGGTGAGGTTTTTAATGAGGCGGAGCCATGTAATATACACACAAAAAATCCCCCGCAAAAAATTACAACGTCGAAAAAGACCGCATCAACGGTCTTCGGCATTCGACCACAACGAAGTCACCACGATGGGCGCCAAATGTTGGAACTTGCTCTCCCGAGCAAGATGATCCAACGGGGGAGTGAAAGTGATGCCAACAAGGTTTTAGCTCAAGAAGGCAATTGCTCTGTTAATCTAGCCTCTCAAGGGCAATGTGCGGGGATATTTATAGGTGCCTGAGTACCCAGCGTCATGGATTAAGGACGCATGTGCCCTCAGGCGCCTAGGTCATCCCAGAATATTCCCATAAAGCAGGGTTACAGACTGTCATTACAAAGAAGCCTTCACAAATCGGGCCTGTAATGCGTTCAGCCGTGCGGGGCCTGTTACAATGGGCCGAATTCTACGTGGGCCTTCGTGTTGGACGAGGACGCGAGATGGAGCGACCTCGTCGTAGGCCTTCGTCTTGCAGCATGTTGGACAAAGGGTGGAAACTGCCGGCCGCTTTGCCTCCGTTGGTTCGGAAAGATCGACAAAGGCATCGAGCGAAGGGTGGCGTCTTCGCCTTCGCCCCAACATTTGCCCTCCGAGGGACCAGTTCGACTAAGTCATCTGGTGCCAAAGGCGTCGCTAGATGGTGGAGACGCTGCCCTCACTCGAAGTGGTTCCGCTAGGGTTTTTGATGTGACCGTTGACGGACGCGGCACTGTTGGACTACGGGTTTCCCGAAGCGTCGCGTCCTGTGTATAAAAGGGGGCGGGGCGGCGCGGGTTAGGTACTCTTTCTGCGCGCCACAAAACCCTAGCCTCCTTTTGAAACCGTTTGATCGCTCGCCTGCCCTCCTTGCTCCTGCTCGTCGGAGATCTGGCCCTCGTGAAGCAGACCGCCCGCCACCGTCGACGGTACGTAGCCATGCCGTCCTCTTCCTCTTCTGCTGCCGATACACCGCCGGCCGGCGCATCGTCCGAGGACACACTGAGCAACGTGGCGGTGGAGGAGTTGCATCCTGGTGACACAGTGGAATTCGGCGTGTCGCGGATGTCCTCGATCCGCGTGCAAGACATGCAACAGCTTGGATATTTTGGCGGCGGAGTGGGGCGTGTCTCAGGGGCGGAGGAGGTCCCCGAGCCAGAAGGTGAGTTGGTCGTCTTTGAGGCCTTTTTCGCCGCTGGCCTTCGTCTGCCACCGCATCGATTCGAGGCGGAGGTCCTGCGTAGATTCGAGGTCCAGGTCCACCAGCTGACGCCGAATGCCGTGGTGGCCCTGGCAAAGTATGTCTGGGCGACGACTTCGTATGGCGGGCAGCCCTCTGTGGAAGTCTTCGCAAAACATTATTGTCTGCATTGGCAAAAGAGGAAAATTGGACATGAGATTGCACAATTTGGATCTTGCACATTTACGCCGAAGACCGGCAAGACTTCGATGGAAGTCGTGGAGTTGGTTCCCTACGCCCGCAATAAATGGGGCAACTGGTGGGAATTCTGGTTTTATGTTTCCGAAGGCACAGTCGAAGACCACCCAGGGCTTCCCGTGGCCGTCATGTGCTCACATTATTACGTAGCGTACCCGCATTTTGATGTAGCGGAGGATGATGAAGTCGAAGGAGCCCTTCGGTGCGCTGTCCGCATGAGTAGCGGGCGCGACCTTGTTGAGGAGTTTGTCGGGTATGCGGTATGGCCCTTGGCGCATGGCTGGGAGCTGGGCGAAGTATGCCCTCGCGAGATGCCCTTCCAGGGTGCGATGTTGGTGCGAAGTCCTGCCTTCGCGCTGAATTTGCATGGCCGAGATCCCGCCGCATTCGTGCGTGAAGCGGAAGACGGTGCGGCGAGCATCGTGGGGCGCTATGTGCCGAATACAGAGGGTCTGCGGAGCTAGGATATCCGTGGGTCCAATGACAGGTTGAATCGGGTCTTCGAATTGAACCGCTTGCCGTACGGTGGTTATCCTGGGGAAGACGCCACTGACCGCCGCGGGAAGAAACCAATGGGCGGTACCGAGGAAGGGCCTTCGCAGGAGGCTGCCCCGGCCACTAAAAAGAGAAAATTAGGTACTATAGTGGGGGGAAGGGGGTGTCTGATAATTTTGCTGTGGAGTTGATGGGGACATGTGCGGCCCCCGGGGGAAGGATGTCTTCGCCCGAGCTCCGGGAGTCTTCGGCGCGAATGCTGGAGGTTACCGGGGGTTGATGGCCAAAGAATCTTCCGATCCCCTAGGAGGAGGGCGAAGACATGTCTACGTCTCATATAGCTCATGGCTTGAGGATTTTCCCTTACGGGCGGAATATTGCTGCTGTTGTGTCGGCAGTGATGAACAAGGATCGTCAGGATGCTGCGCAGAAGCGCCGGGCGGTTATCAGGCTCCCCGATCCTAGGCGTGAGGCGAAGAGAGCGCGGGGGAGCGCGAAGGCTGCTGCCCCCGACGGTAGCCAGCCGGTGCCGGCTGCGAAACCGGCCGCGCCCAGATCCAGCAAGGTGTCGGAGAGCGCGAAGGCAGTCGTCGCTGGCGGAACCAAGCCTGCCCTGGGCGAAGCTGCGAAGGCCCGAGAGCTGCCTTCGCCGGGTAAGCGTGTTGCCGACTTCGGCACGAACATTAGCGTGGACGACTATTTTGTTGGTAAGTAAGTTTTTTTTTCGAGGTCTTCCGACCAGTGATACGTTGCAGGGTCGGGCGAGGGGCAATTGGTTGTTGTCCCGCCTGCGGTGGCAACCACGGTGTCAACTGTGGTGGTTGGGGTGAAGGGTAGCACTTTCTGCGCGAGCTGCGAGATTCCGTCGGCCGCTGCCGTCAAGGATGTGGCGGGCTCCATGTCCCGCCGGCTGAGGGAGGCGTCGCAGCAGCTGTCGCAGCAGCTAAGTGAGGTAAGTTGAGCAGGACTTCGGTGTTTGTTGTTTCCATGGGGATTGTGGTCTCATGTGTTTCTGTCAGGTGGCCGACTTCGCCGACCGCGTGGCGTCGGGTGCCCTTACTGCAGATATGGCTGCCGAAGTCGAGAGACTTCGAGTGCAGCACGCGGATGCCGTCCGGGAGAAGTCAGCTGCGGAGAGCAAAAACCGCAGGCTGGCGGAGAAGGTGGCCACCTTGGAGGCCGAGAAGACGGACCTTTGGTGCCAGCTGGTGGAGGAAAGGAGGGAGGCGAACCAGGCCATCGCTGAGGCGCAGGCTGCGCAGGCGGAGGCCAAAGTGGCGCGGGCGGAGGGAAGTCTCGCCAGCCAACGCGCCAAGGAGTGGGAGGTGAGGTTCAACGCTCTGCGCGGCCGCGTGGACAAGGCCGAGGCCTCTACGCGCTCGGAGGTTGAGCGGACGCTCGCACAACTCGTGGACTCGTACCACGAGCTGGGTGCGCGGACTGCTGACTTCGAGGTGCCCGACCGAGAGGCGGGCCTTCGCTTCCTCGAATGGTTGCAGGAGGAGTTGCTGGTACTACCGACCATCGTGGAGGGTTTCATGTCCTTTGCCTCCCTCGTCACCTGCGAGGGGGCCATGAATGCGCTGTCTCGTGAGGGCTGCAGACACTACGAGGTCTTCGACCAATCAGACGAGAGCTTTGAACGCGAGATCTTCAAGGCCGAAGACCCTGTAGTGAAGCAGTCAGCGGGGGCACTTTTTGATAGGATGTGGGGGGCGCATGGTCGGGAGGCTGTCAGGGAGCGATCCGACCGGGCGAGAGAGCAGGTGAAGGTTATTATTTTTCTGTGGTTTGTTGTGTGTGGGTATGTGTAGTTTTTGCGGAGTGAATGTGCTGTTACTGTAGATGGAGCGTGCCGAGGACGTCGAGGACCTCGGAGGTCTGGTCGACACGCCGCTCGAGGCTGCGGAGGTCAAATCGGTGCTGCCCTCGGATGTCGGTGAAGGCCCCTCGGCCACGCCCGTGCCTACTATGGCCGGCGAAGACCCTGCGTCGGCCCCTGTGCCGATGGTCGAAGGAGCCCCGGAGGTGGTGGCGGAGCTGGCGGTCGAAGGCCCCACGGCCGCGGCTGTGCCTTCGCAGGTGGCTAAGTAGTTAAATATTTGCAGGGGAGTTTGTAAATTTTGTCTACGTGTTACTAAACCTTGGTTGCTTCGCAGGTTCAGGGTTTTGGGCCTGCGCACGCAACCGCTACTGATAATGCTAATTTTGTGGCGGCTTCGACCGTGGTTGCTGAAAATGATTCGGATGATTCCATGTCTAAGTTTTTTGAGTCTGATGATTCTGGGAGTTCGGTTGTGTGGACGGAGGAGTCTTCGGATGAGGACTTGGATTATTTTGCGGCCTTGGATGTGGCTGCGGCGGAGGCTTCTCCGCGTGTGATGGATGCTGAAGTTCTTCCTGGTCCGAGTGCTGGGCGTAGGCGGCGAAGGGAGGTGGCGAAGCGTAGAGTGAGTGAGGTGGAGAGTGGTCATCTTCGTGTGGATGGGGCTGGCAAGCAGGAATTGTTGTCCTCGCCGGTTTGGGCGAGTGTGGGTGAGGGGGAGTTGCGAAATCTTTTTGAGGGTGAGGAGCTAAGGATAATGCTGTTTAACTACAGGGAGATGGGTATCATCCCGAAGGTTGAACCAATGTATGGTGTGATGCCCTCGTTGTATGTATGTAACTATAATTTGTATGATGAGGCTGTGTGCCTTTGCTGATCCGGCCGTGCCCGTAGGGGACTTGTGCACTTGATCTAGGGCGTTTATTGTGTCGGTCCGGCTGCACCCGTAGTCGGTTTTTGCACGGAGGGTCCGGCTGCACCCCTAGGTGACTTTTGCACGGATAGTCTTTTAAAGAGGACTTCGATTTTGCGCACTTGTTGTGCTAGTCCGGCTGCACCCTTGGGCGACTTTTGCACGGATAGTCTTGTGAGGAAGACTTCGTTTTTGCGCACTTGTTGTGCTAGTCCGGCTGCACCCTTAGGTGACTTTTGCACGGATAGTCTTTTGAGGAAGACTTCAGTTTTGCGCACTTGTATTGCTAGTCCGGCTGCACCCTTAGGCGACTTTTGCACAGATAGTCTTTTGAGGAAGACTTCGGTTTTGCGCACTTGTTGTGCTAGTTCGGCTGCACCCTTAGGCGACTTTTGCGTGGAGTGTTGAAATCGTCGATAGTGCGGCCGGGTGCGAAGTCATGTCACTCCTTGATTGCTTTTCCGGCTACCACCAAATATATATGAAGGAGGAAGACAAGGCCAGCACCAGTTTCACCCTTCGGCACGTATTGCTTCATCAGAATGACGAGCAGTGCAAGCGTCCGCTCAACCTCCGAGCGCGTAGAGGCCTCGGCCTTGTCCACGCGGCCGCGCAGAGCGTTGAACCTCACCTCCCACTCCTCGGCGCGTTGGTTGGCGAGACTTCCCTCCGCCCGCGCCACTTTGGCCTCCGCCTGCGCAGCCTGTGCCTCGGCGATGGCCTGGTTTGCCTCCCTCCTTTCCTCCACCAGCTCGCGCCGAAGGTCCATCTTCTCGGCCTCCAAGGCGGCCACCTTCTCCGCCAGCCTGCGGTTTTTGCTCTCCGCAGCTGACTTCTCCCGGACGGCATCCGCGTGTTGCGCCCGAAGTCTCTCGACTTCGGCAGCCACATCTGCAGTAAGGGCACCCGACGCCACGCGGTCGGCGAAGTCGGCCGCCTGACAGAAACACATGAGACCACAATCCCCATGGAAACAGCAAACAAAGAAGTCCTACTCAACTTACCTCACTTAGCTGCTGCGGCAGCTGCTGTGACGCCTCCCTCAGCCGGCGGGACATGGAGCCCGCCACGTACTTGACGGCAGCGGCCGACGGAATCTCGCCGCTCACGCAGAAAGTGCCACCCTTCACCCCAACCACCGCAGTTGACGCCGTGGTTGCCACCACAGGCGAGACAACAACCAATTGCCCCTCGCCCGACCCTGCAAGGTATCACCGGTCAGAAGACCTCGAAAAAAATTACTTACCAACAAAATAGTCGTCCACGCTAATGTTCGTGCTGAAGTCGGCAACACGCTTCCCCGGCGAAGGCAGCTCCCGTGCCTTCACAGCTTCGCCCAGGGCAGGCTTGGTTCCGCCAGCGACGACTGCCTTCGCGCTCTCCGACACCTTGCTGGATCCGGGCGCATCCGGTTTCGCAGCCGGCGCCGGCTGGCTACCGCCGGGGGCAGCAGCCTTCGCGCTCCCCTACGCTCTCTTCGCCTCACGCCTAGGATCAGGGAGCCTGATAACCGCCCAGCGCATCTACGCAACATCCTAACGATCCTTGTTCATCACTGCCGACACAGCAGCAGCAATATTCCGCTCATAAGGGAAAATCCTCAAGCCACGAGCTATACGAGACGTAGACATGTCTTCGCCCTCCGCCTAGGGGATCGGAAGATTCTTTGGCCATCGACCCCCGGTAACCTCCAGCATTCGCGCCGAAGACTCCCGGAGCTCGGGCGAAGACATCCTTCCCCCGGGGGCCGCACATGTCCCCATCAACTCCACAGCAAAATTATCAGACACCCCCTTTCCCCCCACTATAGTAGCTAATTTTCTCTTCTTAGTGGCCGGGGCAGCCTCCAGCGAAGGCCCTTCCTCGGTAACGCCCATCGGTTTCTTCCCGCGGCGGTCGGCGGCGTCTTCCCCAGGATAACCACCGTACGGCAAGCGGTTCAATTCGAAGACCCGATTCAACCCGTCATTGGACCCACGGATATCCCAGCTCCGAAGACCCTCTGTCTTCGGCACATAGCGCCCCACGATCCTCGTCGCACCATCTTCCGCTTCATGCACGAATGCGGTGGGATCTCGGCCATGCAAATCCAGCGCGAAGGCAGGACTTTGCACCAATATCCCGCCCCGGGAGGGCATCTCGCGAGGGCATACTTCGCCCAGCGCCCAGCCATGCGCCAAGGGCCATACCCCATACCCGACAAACTCCTCAACAAGGTCGCGCCCGCTACTCATGCGGACAGCGCACCGAAGGGCTCCTTCATCTTCATCATCCTCCGCTACCTCAAACTGCGGGTACGCTACGTAATAATGTGAGCACATGACGGCCACAGGAAGCCCTGGGTGGTCTTCGGCTGTGCCTTCGGAAACGTAAAACCAGAATTCCCACCAGTTGCCCCATTTATTGCGGGCGCAGGGAACCAACTCCATGACTTCCATCGAAGTCTTGCCGGTCTTTGGCATAAATGTGCAAGATCCAAATTGTGCAATCTCATGTCCAATTTTCCTCTTTTGCCAATGCAGACAATAATGTTTTGCGAAGACTTCCACAGAGGGCTGCCCGCCATATGAAGTCGTCGCCCAGACATACTTTGCCAGGGCCACCACGGATCGATGCGCAGGCAGATGAAGGCTAGCGGCGAAAAAGGCCTCAAAGACGACCAACTCGCCTTCTGGCTCGGGGACCTCCTCCACCCCCAGGCCACGCCCCACTCCGCCGCCGAAATATCCAAGCTGTTGCATGTCTTGCACGCGGACCAAGGACATCCGCGACACGCCGAATTCCACTGTGTCACCAGGATGCAACTCCTCCGCCGCCATGTTGCTCAGTGTGTCCTCAGACGATGCGCCGGCCGGCGGTGTATCGGTAGCAGAAGAGGAAGAGGACGGCATGGCTACGTACCGTCGGCGACGACGGGCGGTCTGCTTCACGCGGGCCAGATCTCCAACGAGCAGGAGCAAGGAGGGCATGCGAGCGATCAAACGGTTTCAAAAGGAGGCTAGGGTTTTACGGCACGCAGAAAGAGTACCTAACCTGCTCCGCCCCGCCCCCTTTTATACATAGGATGCGACGCTTCAGGAAACCCGCAGTCCAACAGTGCCGTGTCCGTCAACGGTCACATCAAAAACCCCCGCGGAACCACTTCGAGCGAGGGAAGCGAAGGCATGGAGGAAAATGATATCCGCCTGGCTGCCATTGTCGACTAAGACTTTGTGCAGGTCCCAGCCTGCCACGCTGCAGTTGATAACCATGGCGTCGATGTGGGGTGTGCTGCGCAGGTCGACGTCTCAGGCGTCGAAGGTCAATGGCACATGGGACCACTTTGTCTGCATGACTGGACCAGTGACGGCGACGTGGTTGATGCTACGGTAGTGGTCCCTCTTCTGTCGTTTTGTGTCGAAGTCGGCGCTGGACCCCCAGTGATCATGTGAATGACTCCGCGATACGGCTGATCGGCGAAGTCTTCTTGTTTTGGGGCTTGTGGGTGGTGGATGTTTTGCTATTGTGGGTGTGGAGGTGGTAGTGGGGGAGGTACGATTTATACCTCCTGGTGGTGTTGGTATGCGTGGTTAGGTGGATGCTGAGCGGGGCCGTGGTTGTATGGTTGGGGGAGTTGTTGATATGTGTGCGCGACAACTCTAAGGTTGTCGGCTGGTTGCGCCCGTGCCATCCTGTCTCTGGTGGCCTTCGTCTCTGGGCAGTCTCTTGTAGGGTGCGCGCAGTCTTCGCCATAGAACAAGCAGTAAAATCTGCGCGGCTGCTGCGCACGTCCCCGGCCCCGACCACTAGTTTCGTTTCCGCGGCCCTGGGGGGATACTCTTGTCAGCGAGGGGCCTCACCAGCGGGGTGCTGGTTGGCGATGTTGTGTACCTGTTGCTGACTGCGGCCGTCCCGACCAGAGTCTGCCTGCGAAGGCCTCGTCCACGTACGGCTGGACTGCGGAGGGTCTTTGGGTTTCCTCTGAGACTCGACTTTGCGCTAGTGGAGCTCTTCGGATCTGGCGTATTTTTCGAACAGCTGATACAACTCCTGGAGGTTCCTGGGCGGATCTCTGATGCAGTGGCTGTAATGGACGCCGCCCGAAGGCCACTGATGGCGTAGTGAATGGCGATTTTGAAAGTCGCCTAGAGGGGGGGGGGGTGAATAGGGCGAAACTGAAATTTACAAAGTTAATCACAACTACAAGCCGGGTTAGCGTTAGAAATATAATTGAGTCCGCGAGAGAGGGTGCAAAACAAATCGCAAGCGAATAAAGAATGTGACACGCAGATTTGTTTTACCGAGGTTCGGTTCTCGCAAACCTACTCCCTGTTGAGGTGGTCACAAAGAACGGGTCTCTTTCAACCCTTTCCCTCTCTCAAACGGTCCCTTGGACCGAGTGAGCTTCTTCTTCTCAATCAAACGGGAACAAACTTCCCCGCAAGGGCCACCACACAATTGGTGCCTCTTGCCTTGGTTACAATTGATTTGTTCACAAGAAAGAATCAAAGAAGAAAGCAATCCAAGCGCAAGAGCTCAAATGAACACAACAAATCTCTCTCACTAAACACTAAAGCTTTATGTGGAATTGGGAGAGGATTTGATCACTTGAATGTGTCTAGAATTGAATGCTAGAGCTCTTGTAAGTAGTTGGAAGGTGAAAAACTTGGATGACTTGAATGTGGGGTGGTTGGGGTATTTATAACCCCAACCACCAAACTAGCCGTTTGGTGGAGGCTGCTGTCGCATGGCGCACCGGACAGTCCGGTGCGTCACCGGACACTGTCCGGTGCGCCAGCCACGTCACCAGGCCGTTGGGTTCCGACCGTTGGAGCTCTGACTTATGGGCCCGCCTGGCTATCCGGTGGCGCACCGGACAAGTCCTGTAGACTGTCCGGTGTGCCACCCGCGCGTGCACTGCTCTTCTACGCGCGCAGGCACGCATTTAATGCGTTGCAGTCGACCGTTGGCGCGAAGTAGCCGTTGCTCCGCTGGCTCACCGGACAGTCCGGTGTGCACCGGACATGTCCGGTGAATTATTACGGAGCAGAAATCCGAAGCTGGCGAGTTCAGAGTCGCTCTCTTCTGGGGCACCGGACACTGTCCGGTGGTGCACCGGACAGTCCGTTGAATTATAGCGAAGCACCTCTGAGAATTCCCGAAGGTGAAGAGTTTAGCCTGAAGTCCCCTGGTGCACCGGACAGTCCGGTGCGCCAGACCAGGGCAGCCTTCGGTTATCCCTTGCTCTCTTTGTTGAACCCTTTTCTTGGTCTTTTTATTGGCTTAGTGTGAACCTTTGGCACCTGTATAACTTATAGACTAGAGCAAACTAGTTAGTCCAATTATTTGTGTTGGGCAATTTAACCACCAAAATCAATTAGGAAATAGGTGTAAGCCTAATTCCCTTTCAGATTTGGTCATCAACCGAAGGTAGTTGTGACTTGAGAGTCAGAAACTTGCGGTAGTACTCCCGTAGAGTTTCTCTTTCCAGCTGCTTGCAGAGTGAAAGTTCAGCCAAGGCTCGGTGTCTGGGCGGTACCCTTGGAAGTTGAGCAGGAATTTGTCCCGAAGACTTCTCCAGGATTCGATGGACAACGGGGGCAACCTGGTGTACCAGGTGAGGGTCGGGCCTTCGAGGGCGATGATAAATGACTTGGCCATCATGGCGTCGTCCCCTCCGGATGATGCAATGGCGACTTGATAGCTCATGATATACTGTGCTGGGTCAGTGCTGCCGTTGTACTTGGGGTAGGTCCCTGCCCTGAAGTTGGCGGGCCATGGTGACACTTGCAGGTGTGGCGCCAGGGGACTCCGCTCGTCAAGGTAGTTGACACCATGGAATGCTGCGGCGTGCGGGATGGCGTGTCCGCGCTGAGGGACGAACAGGTCTTCGATTTGCGCGCACTATTGGAGGGGTGGGCCGTGTTGCAGACCAAGTTGGCCTTCGCGCTGCATGAGCGCGATCTCTTGCTCAAGCTCCTGATCCCTCTTCTCTTCGTCGCGTATCATCTGGCGCACCTTGGCTTGCACAGACACACGTTGGCGCTTGGCCTCGAGGATCTCTTTTTGCTTTCTGGAGGTTGTGGTTCTTGATGCGCAAGGCCCGCAGCTGTAGCTGTTCCTCTGCTGAAACGCTGATGACTTCGCCATCCTCGGTGGCGTCCGCGCCCTCCGGTGGAGCGAAGCGTGGGGGAGGTTGTGGTTGTCCTCCGGAGCTGTAGGTGCGGAGACTGCCTTCGGGTGTGGGTTGTTCATTGCGCTGCCTCTTGCTGAGTGTGTCGTCTTCGCAGGCTTCTTGGTGGGTGGTGTCGACAAGGGCCTTGCCCTTTTTCTCGGCCAGCAGCGCTGCCTTCGCAGCTTCGTCAACGGATGGGGCTGCCTTCGAGCTAGCTCTCTTGGGTGCCATCGCGGGTGGTTTTTTCGTAGCACGAACGGTGGGCGCCAAATGTTGGAACTTGCTCTCCCGAGCAAGATGATCCAACGGGGGAGTGAAAGTGATGCCAACAAGGTTTTAGCTCAAGAAGGCAATTGCTCTGTTAATATAGCCTCTCAAGGGCACTGTGCGGGGATATTTATAGGTGCCTGAGTACCCAGCGTCATGGATTAAGGACGCATGTGCCCTCAGGCGCCTAGGTCATCCCCGGAATATTCCCATAGAGCAGGGTTACAGACTTTCATTACAGAGAAGCCTTCACAAATCGGGCCCGTAATGCGCTCAGCCGCACGGGGCCTATTACAATGGGTCGAATTCTATGTGGGCCTTCATGTTGGACAAGGACGCGAGACGGAGCGACCTCGTCGTAGGCCTTCGTCTTGCAGCATGTTGGACGAAGGGTGGAAACTGCCGGCCGCTGTGCCTCCGTTGGTTCGGTGAGATCGGCGAAGGCATCGAGCGAAGGGTGGCGTCTTCGCCTTCGCCCCAACACTTACCCTGGTGGTTGGCACAGTAGTCGGAACGGGGCGAATAGTGTTGTTATCCTGTCAGAACGATCGGTGAAAGGGCGAAGTGACTGCGGTCACTTCGACCTTGCCAACTGAGGCGCGCGTGTCAGGATGAGGTGTCAGGCGATCCCCGCATTAAATGTGCATGCGATATGGTCGGTGGTAGGGCGATTCGGTCGAGGTTGCTGTACGACAAAGTTTGCCCGAGCTTAGCCTCGGGTGAGCCGGGGGTGCGTCTGCTGCCTGAGGGGACCCTCGGGCGAGGCGCGAATCCATTCGGGACTACTGTTCTTGCCCGAGGCTGGGCTCGGACGAGACAAGATCGCGTCCCTTGGCAGACGAGGCTTTAACTTTGAGCCGTGCTTACCAGTCTTTACGGTTTGTTTTAAAGATGTTTTCCAGTCGTGCTTAGGAGTATTGGGGGTACCCCTAATTATGGTACCCGACAGTAGCCCCCGAGCCTCAAAGGGAGTGTAGGCACTCGCTTGGAGGTTCTGTCGGATTTTTTGCAAGGGGACTGGCCTTTTTCGGTTATGTTTGGTTCCGATGGGTGCGCGCGAGCGCACCCATCGAGTGTAGCCCCCGAGGCCTCGGAGGAGTGGTTTGGCTCCTCTGAGGTCTTAATTCTTCTTGTGATTCCTCGGTTGGCCTTGTTGTTCCCTCATGCGGCCTGGCCGCAGCCTGGGTGCATGGTCAGGCTCTGAGTTTTTAAGCTGGTTTGTCGACGTGGTCAATAATTTGGTTGTAGCCTGGTGCGAGAGCAGCCCCCGAGCCTCTGCACGGAGCGAGAGGATGATCAAGGACCGCCTCGACTTTTATTGTACGCCCCTTCGTCGCCTTTTCGCAAGGAGGGGGGAAGCGCCATGTTACCCTCGGTGGGCACTGAACATGGTGTTTCCGGTGAGTTGCTATTGGGTGATCCGAGCGGACGCCCGAGCCCCATTCAATAAGGGTCGGCTAGTGGCCCGGAGGCGCGTTCCAAAAGTACCTGCAAGTGATTTGCTGGACCTGGACCCATTTGATAGAGTCCGAGGGCTCGGTGCCTCCCTTCGGTGGGATTCCATTACAAACCGTTCTCGCTGGTATCGAAAATGTCCTAGGGTACCTCGGGAGCGTAGCCCGAGCCTTGGCCATGTAACGGACGTACCCAGGGTCATCCCTGACTCTGCATGTTCTGGGGCGGCTGTCGAATCCCTCCGAGGGGCCAGCCTTCGAACCCCTGATCAGTAAAGGGCTCGAAGCCCGAGTGCTCTGGGGCGGTTGCTGAACCCCGCAGGGCGCAACCTTCAAACCCCTGATCAGTAGGAGGGCTCGAGGCCCGTTTCCTTCGCTGAGAAGGAACCTTTCGAAATATCCCCTTTCCCGATCCCTGTGGCAAGAGAGAGAGAGAGAGAGAGGAAAAAAGGATATAGATTTAAACAGTGTGGTGCACCTTTTTCGAGGCGGTCATCATGACGGAGGCGAAACGGCGCCCGCTTCGCCTGCCAGAGGTGTCGCGTGCCCTGCCAGGGAGTTAATGCAACGGGACGGGCGACTCGCGGGGTATCTGTTGCGCGTGCGCGAGTCGTTCGAGGAACGGAACACGGGTGCGTCGTCTTCATGTTGTAGGAGAGGGCTCCCCTGCTGCTTCAGGGGAGGACGCGAGCCTGCAGGTGGGACCAGGGCCTGGCTGGTGGTTGAACCGCTGCTTCCGCGCGTCTGTTGCTGCAATTACCGCCGGTCCGCCTATGGTCATATCAACTGTCGTGCCTATTCCCGCGGCTGACTGACCCATGACCGTCGCACTTAATTGGCACTGTTGGGTCATGCGCAGGGCTGCCTCGAGTCGTTGCACTGGTTCTGTAGCCCCGAGAAGACGCGACATTGGCGCAAGTGGCAGTGCGGTTCCTTTGCATGTAGTAACCGGTGCACTGGTTACATGACATGTGGGCCCAGGCCTCCATGCTGGACCGCCGGTTGCAACGATGCTGAAAGGGTGCACAACCATGGTGCAGTTGCACGCTTCTTGCATGGCGGTCCGCCTTTTCGACCGCTGGTTTCGGCGAGGATGAGAGAGCGCTTAACCGCGGGTAGTTGCATGCTTCGTGTGCAGCGGTTCGCCCTCTTCGCGTTTTGGGTCAGTTTGTATGACATGTGGGACCTAGCCCTCGTGTCGTAGGGCGGGAACCCTGGAGCACGTCGGGGGAGACTTTGCTCGTGATGCTTTGGGGCGAGAGTGGGGAGATCTACCTTTAAAAAGGGATCGATCTCCCGGGCAGTAGTCATGCCTTTGCACTTCTCGCCTTCATCGTGTCTTTCCACCTTACGGGGCTCCAGATGGGGTGCACCCGTGTTGCCTTCTTCTCGCTGCTGTTGGAGGAGCATGACCTCATGGGGGTTGGCACTCTTCAGTCATCGCTCAGCTTCAAGGATTTTCATCATGCAGCCCGACTGCAGTTCCCCGCCAGCGGTCACCCAGAATGATGACTGTCAGCCTTGTGGTGGAGAAGAGCGAGCCGGGCTGTGGCCTCCCCTGCCCTCAGCTTCAAGGATGTTCATCATCCGTGCTGGGGGGGAGGGCAAGCCGAGTTGCGGTCCTGCCTTCCGCATGGGCTGGCGACCCGCTTCTTCCTCCAGCATTTGTGGGAGAAGGGCGTTCACCAGCCTTACGGAGGAGGCGAACTGCCACCTGCTGCCTGGTCGGGGTGTGGCTGTCCGTCCACCGCACGGGTGACGGTCGCGCTGTGCATAGGTCGGGCACGTCCACGACCCTTCCCGTGCCGCTGGCCACACCGGGGGGTCGTGCAAGACATCGTACGCCGTAGGGGCGGTGTCCGCGTTCCTGGACAGTCCTGCCATCACTCCCGTAGTGAGGACGGGAGTGAGGACCTCCTTGTGCAGGCTGGGGCGGCCGCCATTCGCCGGTGCGGCGTTGGTGCGCAGGTGGCCGCTGTCGTCGGTGCTGAGGTGGTGGCCGCCATAGGTGAGGCTTGCTACTGCAGAGGGGGTTGCCTCCACCGACGAGACCGTCTGTGCCACCTGCGGCTGGACCTCCGGCTCTTTGGCTTTAATGGCTTGTTCTCGCCCCTCGTAGGGGGACGGGGGCGAGGGCCTTTTCACAGTAGCGTTTGCCCTGGGGAATCGCTGCTGCTGTCTAGCTGCCCGAGGCGGAGGTCGTTGTCGCTGCTGGTGCAGTGGTTGCCGGCGAGCTGCTTGGAGTTTGTTATCTCGCAGCCCTTCTGGTGTGGAGGTAGTTCATTCCTGCGGGAATGGAGCCAAGGCCCCGTTTGTAAGGGAATGTAATGGTATTTGCCTGAGAGCAAAATATAATTGCTTTAGGTACTAAGACATCTGCAGCAGGTCGGAAAAACCACCGAGGGTGCTGCCGACGTCTAAGTCTATATAGCTTAGTTATCCTAAGTATGTGTGTTCGTTTTCTGTGGCTGCTGAGGCCTAAACATTTGGGTATTTGAGTATAAAGCCGTGTTTCTTTCCTCTTATTTTGAGCATTAGGACTTGTTCGTCGGTAGCAGAATCACTTATCCGAGCGTGAGCTACCTTTCGCGGAAGGTGATGAGTGAGGTATCCGTATCCCGGAGGCGTAGGAGTCCCTCAGCTCGGTCGGCCTTGCCGTTCAAGGTCTCTCTCGCTCATATTTAGGATTCCGTTATCGACACAGTCGAAAGGCACACCCAAGCTATGGCCTTACAGCAGCATGCCCGGGCCGAAGGTATGTTTTGCCTGCTTTGTGACTTTGTTTTAGCCTCATTCTTCTCGTGTCTGAAGAATATCGTCTGGATGTCTTCAGGGTTTGAGACAGCTCTTAACGAGTCTGTCAAGAACTGCAAGACGCTTGCCGAGGCGGCTGAGCAGAAGGAGGCCGACCGCATGGCCATGTCCGAGGCCATCTCGGCCTTCTGCCGGACCTTTGGCCTCGACGATGTCCCCTCGGGTAGCTCCCCCCAGAGTCGCCTACGGGCCTTGGGCGGCCACATGCGCAGCAGACTCTGCGGGGCGCTGCACCACGACGTTAGGCGGGCCTTCACCGTCCTCGCTTCCCACTACAACGTGGATTTGGAGCGGGTCAGCGAGGGCTACTGCTTACCCGACGAAGAGGAGGCCGCCTTAGCCGAGGTCCAAAGGCTTGATGCGGCTGTTGAGGGCCCAAGCGCAGCGCTAGCTTCCTCTTTTGAGGTGGAGATCCTTCCGCCCGTGTCACCGTCTGAGGCCGAGCCAGATTCCACCGAGGGTGGAAACGACGCCGAGGGTGCTGCTCCTTCCCCTGCCGACACCTGAGCCTGTGGGGAAAAGTTTGTTTTAAGTATGCGTATGTTTCTTGCGGCCGCTGAGGCCTAAACATTTTTAGTGTCAGAGTATAAAGCTGCATTTTCTTTCCTCTTGTTTCGTGCGTTAGGACTTGTTCGATAGCAGAATCGCTTATCCGAGCGCGAGTTACTTTTCGCGGAAGGTGATGAGTGAGGTATCTGTATGTAACACCTTAGGTGTTACCATGGCTAGGGCACATCTATGCACTAATGACTATGATCACATGTGGAAGAAACTTAAGGGGCAGAGTGTAAGAGCCTTGGAGACTAGGTTTAACCAAGAGATGTGAATGACCAAAAGCATCACCCAAGTTGTGTGCACTTATCACCTTGGGCAAGAAGGGAGTAAAACCCTAGACCTCTCTTGAACCCTATCTCCTAAGCACCTTGGTTAAAGGGGAGAGATTAAGCAAAGGTGCAAGTCATGACCAAACTTTTGGCACAAAGTTAAGTAACTTATTAACCTACAATTATAGAGAGGAATCATTGATAAAAGACCCCTTAAGAAATCCCAAATCCATTCCCTAAGTAGAGAAAGAGCTAGAGCTCTCTAATTCTCTCTAAGTCAAAAACTACGCCTAATCTAAAGATCCACCGTGTTCACCTTGAAGATGGCACCAAAACCACTTAAGTTCTATACCAAAAATGTGGCATACCACCTAGGGCACTCCCTGGAAAAAGTTGAGACCGAGACCTTGACATTTGACATGGCTTGGCATCACTTTTGTCGTGCAGCGGGCAGGGGGACAAGCCAGATTGGCGTCCGCATATCTTCTGACCTAGGGCTTATCTTCCCTTGGAACTCACATATAAGAGATAGCCATATGTGCCAGGAAGAGGTCTGCGCCGGATTTTTACCAAGATTTGCACGTTTGCGATCTCAGCAGGCGTTTGAACACGGGCAGATGAACACTTCCACGTGTTCGACGCGTTCTGCGCGCGCCAGAGCACGCCCGCGCCCGACCTCGCGTGCCCCGCGTCGCGCCAAAGGCCAGCCGACGCCATGGCCCGCGCCCGCGCCTATATAACGCCCAGTGACCTTAACCGTACCCTTCCGCGCACGCTCAACCTCACCGGAGCTCAAACTCACCGGCGTTTGCCCGTGCACAGCGTGTCCGCGGCCACCCGAGCCCCTGCCACCGTAGACCGGCCAACCAGGCCCTTCCCAGCCCCGTCCGACCCTCGGAGAAGACTGAGCACACCTCGGTGAAGCTCCCCGAGCGAGGAATCGAAGTCTTCTTCGCCGGAGAGGCTAGTCCACGGTTGCCGGACTCCCTCCGACCACCGGCGAGCGTAGACCGGGTAAGCCACTGCGCCATTTTTCGATTCAATGCACATATAGCCTCTGCATCACCCCGTGAAGCTCACCGTGCCATTGGATTGAACTAGATCGCCGTGATTTGGCCGACACACCCGCCGCCGACGAGGACACCCGCGTGCGCACGTGGACCGAGCGATTCCGGCCATCCCCGTCGTCAAACCGTACACCGTTGTGACCGCCAGAGCCTCCCCGAGCCAACCCCGCTCCTCATCGGACCTCTCTCGCCGCCGGTAAGCCGCGCCGCCCTTTTCTTTCCCGCGGGTACTGTTTACATTAGGGGAAGGACCTCGGGGAAGAAGAAGGAAAGGTCAGGGGGATTTTTGAACTGTCAGTGACTCAGGGGAATAGTGGCGTAGGGGTAGATTTGAGTGGGTTGATTTGGATTAAACCCAGGGTCCTCGGTGCAAAGTAGTTTTCCAGGAAACCTTTATTAAATCTGATTTAAATTTTGAACAGAACTTGAATAATTCATAACTTCTGTTTTATTCATCCAAATTTAGTCAAACCAATTTTGTCAGACTTTAAATAATGTAACCTGCTTAGGAAAAATATAAAACCCTTATGTACTACAGAAAACTTTAGGGTTCTGATTTAATTATTGTTTTGACCAAAAGCTAAATAATAGAAATAAAAATAGTTGCACTATTTGACTAAGGTTAGGAAAATTTGGAGAAGTTTATATCCACCTACTGACCTGTTTAAAAATGCTAAACCTCTCTGTCCACCCCATTAAGTTAGTTTTTGCCATTTATTTTACAATATGCTTAAGGTTAAGAAAAATAGAAAAGGTGATTTAAATAATGAACCAGGGGGCACTCCTATTTTTGTTAGGGTACTTATTCAGTGTAATTCACTAGAAACATCTATGATACCCTGGTTTAGTATAAAATAAATAGGATACCTTTTATTTTAAGAAAACAAGGAAAACTTAGAAAAACCCTACAAAAATAACCCCAAGGTGAAAACACCCCAACCCTTGGGATAGTTAGTGTTTTGTTATTAAGAGCTTAGGAAAATATGAAATCTGCTGTTTGACATTTTTCAAATAACAAGGCAGTAGAAAGTGCCTTTTTGGCATTAGACTTTAGAAAATCATAACTAAATAACCATCCCTTAGCTTTCTGTGATCTTTGGCACAGAAGCTTATTATTACTGTTAGATGCCAACAAAAATAACCTTTAGGACAGAACCCACCCTAATTAAGAGTTGTAGTGCAAAGTGGCCCATTTACACAACTCTTGTTATTTTTTTCTAGAGCATAGCCTTTTTCAATTGAACCTCAAAGTCCTAGGACAAGCTATATTGACCAAAGGCAAGCCACTGTAATTTTTACAGAATTTTTGAAAAAAGTTAAACCACTGTTGTAGTTCAAACCTACACTAGAAACCATAAATAGAAAATAAAGAAAGGGGAAATGAATAATAGAAATTAGTGTCATCCTAAAACCCTTTGTAAATTGTCCACTAAATTATAATAAGGAAATACCAACCCATTGTGCCTATCCCTAACAAAACCTAAACCAAGAGTGATAAGCATAAACCACTAAAAGCCCCGTATGACCAAGAAAATCCTAAGTTACTCATTAACTTAGTTTTTCTTCTTTTAGCATAATGTTATTAAATCCTGCATAATCATGACATACATGTTCATTACATTTCGATAGACTGTAACCTCGCTGACGGAGAGTACGTCCTCGTGCCGGAGCAAGGAGCTGCTCAGGAGGTAGCCCCGGATCCAGCACCCGAGCCTGCACCAGAGGATCTGCCTGCCACAGCTTTGGAAGGCAAGCCCCGGTTTATGCATAACCTGTTATTTATGCTATTTTAATATACTTAATGATTGTAGGATTGATTGTGCACTTAGGTGTAGGAGTTGTTTGAAACCCTAGTTGCATGATCTCAGGAATCCTGTTGAGATGAATACTAGTATGCTAGGTCGAGTAGCTGCTTTATTAATTAGGATCTCGATAGAAGTCGAGTGATTTTTCTAGCACTCGCGCGAGGTCAGGAAATTGGTTGTACCCACTTCCATATCATAATGATGCTAGTCTGGGGACAACAATCCATGGGGATTGGTTGTCTACGAGATGAAATGGGAATAAGGATTAAACGTGCGGATACCTGTGTCAAGCGTTTGAATGTACTAAACACATACCGAGAAATATGGTAAATCGGTAAGCCTAGTACTTGAGTGAACCTGCCTGCAGACTTTACCCCTCACGCGACCTGAGACGTGGTCTCCCATTCTGGTTATGGTGGGTACAAGTGCGGTCACTGCACGACGGCAGTCGGGGTCAGTGAGGCATTGTACGCCAAGGCGGTGAGCCCTGATCTGTTACCAGGGGATCGATGGGGATGGTTGATGTGTGTGGAGACGGAGTGCCTCGCCACGTCGTGTGTTTAGGTTTACCTTGCAAGGATAAAAACTCGATTCGAATCGTCTGCTTCTCGCAGCTAATGAGACTGCTTGATCCATTGTACTGCATTGAGTAACAGGTGGAAATATGATGAGTTGATATAAGATGTTGATTGCTAAAAATGTTTGCTACTATGTATGAGTAGATAGTACACATCTAGCCTTAAGAGAGTCACACTTAAATTGGCAAAGTTAAAACTTGACTTAGAAACTCAGCTAGTGCTTTTGGCAACCCAACCCCACAGCCAAACAGCTGCATGTCTAGAGGTAGAGGAGTAGACTCCTCACACCGGGTAAGTCTAGCTGAGTATTAGTATACTCAGCCTTGCTTGTGGCATAATTTTTACAGGTTCTCTGGAGGACATGGTTGCTGGAGTGACTTGGCCGTCCATCTTGCCACCGTGTTGGACTGTCGAGTGGGACCCTACCTCAGCTGAGGAGGAGCATGAGGAGTGATGGGACAGGCTTCCCCATCTCTCTGTTTATTTACCGTTAGTTTTATTCCGCTGCACTTCGAACAATGATGACTACTTTTGCAAAACTCCGATGGTGATGTAATAATTTAATACCTTTACATGCATGGTTTTATGCTTTATTGTATTTGCTCTGTGACTCACCATCGAGTGAGATTGTGGTACTTGATCCTGTCAGTGGCCGTGTCGGACTAGATCCGACGGATTGATGGGTTATTCCCATTTAAGTGTGGTCTAGCCTCTAAGGCGGGACTTAGGCACTTAAGTTGGAATAATTCGGGCAGTTCCGCCACAGCTGGTATCGGAGCTCGTACCACCATAGAGGAATCAATAAACTATGAATACCATCCTTTTCCAAAGTAAAACTTGATAGAAACAAATGTTGGATAGATCGTAGGACGATCAGGATAGACCTAGGACGTGAAGCGTTAGGATGATAGAAGGGTAGTTAGGTGGCTAAGCGATTAAGCCTTACCGGCTACTATAAGGGATGGGAGTTCTTCCCTATTCCCTTTATATTGATGTGAGGTCGTCCAGGACGAGCATGCATGCATTCTTAATTAAGCAAATGGATAATTGAGTAAAGACTTAAATACAAAATGATGACCAACTAAGTACCCCAGTACCATTTTTATAATTGGAGAGAAGCTGAGTCTTATTTTCTTGTTCTTTTTATAATTCTTTTTCTTTTATTTACGCTTAACCGTACACAGATGACTTCCCACGGATCCTCAGACGACGGGATGCACTGTTCCACACTGACGGGCTTGCACGAGAGGGCTTTCCCCGCATTTTGTGGGAGGTACTTCAAGGGGCCGGATACACGACACCTCCTCAGTACGCGGTGCAACAGTTCGAGAAGCACCGAGTGCCCCGCTGTAGGGTGAGGATGACCCTAGAGCCTCATCCCCTACAGCCAGGCTGGCGTTCACTGGACTCTGAGTCCTTTGGATACCGGGTTGAGGACACGATCGAGGCAATTGCTCTGCACGGGTTGACCACGTTCTGCGGATTCCATCCCTTGGAGCTATCTACCCACCCCATTGGCTTGTTCCCCGCGGAAAGGGAAGACGACCCAATGTGGAAGGATCGGGTGGAGCATGCCAAGGATATCTGGGCTATCTACCTAGGTCAGACTGCTCACTTGACCGTGCGGTGCATGAATGCCCTGTACCGTCTGCAAGTGATGCATGGTGAGGCGATGTCCCATCTGATGGCATTATTGGAGGCAACAAAGATCACCCTGGACAACAGAGAGGAGCTTGTGGTTGATTTGTCCACTGAGATGGTGGAAAAGGATTTGCAGGTGGAGCAGCTATCCAATGAGATCCAAGAGCTGGAGGAATTAGTGGGGACCAGGGAGAACACCATCGAGGTTCTCGAGGATCAGTTAATTAACACCCAGCAGCAGCTTGCCGAGGCGAATGAGCACCTGGATAGGCATCACCAGGAGATCCAGGATATGGAGGCCAATGAGGACGTCGACATTGAGGGAGGAGAGGAGCCTGCCTCCAGCTTGGACACTGCTGGCTCAGGGAGACCACCTTCCCCCGAGTCGAGTGTTGCCTCGTTCGCTCACTAGGTATCAGGAGTAGGGTTAGAAGTCCGTGATGGTAGGACTCCTCACAGCTAGCTTAGCTTTTGCACCCTTGGGGTACTAGGCTAGTTAGAGTTGAGTCTTTTGGCCCGTTGATATAATCGTGTTAAACTCTGTTGGAAGCATGGGTGATGGATGATGTTAGTTTTAAATTGGGAAGAAAAAGTTTATGACTTTTGAGATCTTTTATGTTTATGTCGGAATCTATCAATTCACCTTTTGGCTCTTTCGCCGCGATTAAACCTTAAACTTGAAGATGTGTTATTGAGAGTGTATGTGATTTTTCAGATGGCCGGGAGAGCGCGTCGTGGCTAGAATGAGCGCGTTCCTCCACCGCCGCCACCGCCTCCCACTCTGCAGGAGCTAATGGCTTAGCAGAATGAGATCTTGAGGCAGCTAGCTCAGCGTCAGCCACCACCTCAGCACTATGGTGGTGGAGATCATCAGCGTCACCCCACGGCAGCCACCTACCAGGAGTTCCTCAGTACCCAGCCTCCATTGTTCACTAGGGCAGAGGACCCACTTGATGCAGATGTGTGGTTGAGAGTAGTGGAATCCAAATTCCCGCTACTCCATGGAGTTTGCTCAGAGGTCACTAAGGTCAGGTTCGCCACCCAGCAGCTTCGCGGACCTGCAAGGACTTGGTGGGACCATTTTCTTGCTATGCAGCCAGATGACCGAGAGGTGGAATGGAGAGAGTTCAAGGCAGCTTTCAGGGGACACCACATACCAGCCGGGATTATGGACCGAAAGCTCAACGAGTTTCTGGTACTCACTCAGGGCAACAGGACAGTATTGCAGTATGCTCAGGCTTTTAATGACCTGTGCCAGTATGCTGGATATCATGCAGATACGGACGAGAAGAAGAGAGACAGGTGTTGGAGCCTGCTCTCTGGTGCAAGGGGATCCAACGGGGGTGTGTAGTGACGTAATCAGGGTTCTCGCACGAGATGGCAATAGCTCTGTTAATCTAGCCTCTCAAGGGCACAGTGTGGGGGTATTTATAGGTATCTGAGTGCCCAGCGTCCTGTGTTAAGGACGCATGTGCCCTCAGACACCTAGGTTATCCCCGGAATATTCCCATAAAGCGGGGTTACATACCGTAATTACAGGGATGCCTTTACAAATTAGGCCCGTAATGCGCAGCGGCCACGCAGGGCCTGTTACAATGGGCCAGATCACACGTGGGCCTCCATGCTGGACGAGGTCGCAAGATGAGACGACCTCGTCACAGGTCTTCGTCCGGTGACGTATGGGACGAAGGGTGAGTCTGCCCATTGTCTTGTCTCCGTTGGTCCAACGATTACGGCGAAGGCATCGAGCGAAGGGTGGCGTCTTCGCCTTCGCCCCAACATTTGCCCTCCGAGGGACCAGTTCGACTAAGTCATCTGGCGCCGAAGACGTCGCTAGATGGCGGAGACGCTGCCCTCGCTCGAAGTGGTTCCGCGGGGGTTTTTGACATGACCGTTGATTGACGCCGTACTGTTGGACTGCGGGTTTCCCGAAGCGCCACGCCCTGTGTATAAAAGGGGACGGGGGGCGGCGCGTTTTGAACTTTATCTTTCCGCGCTCCGCGAAAACTCTAACCGCCTTTTCAAACCTCTTGCTGCTCATCTGCCCTTCTTGCCCTAGTTCGCTGGAGATCTGGCCCGTGTGAAGCAGACCGCCCGCCGCCGCCGACGGTACGTAGCGATGCCGACTTCTTCTTCTTCTGCTGCCGCTACGCCGCCAGCCAACGCGTCGTCTGAGGAGACGCTGAGCACTATGGCGGCGGAGGAGTTGCGCACCGGCGATACGGTGGATTTCGGTGTGTCGCGGATGTCCTCGGTCCGCGTGTAAGATATGCAGCAGCTTGGTTACTTTGGTGGCGGAGTCGCTCGTGTCCCGGGGACGGAGGAGGTCCCCGAGCCAGAAGGCGAGTTGGTTGTGTTCGAGGCGTTCTTTGCCGCTGGTCTTCGCCTGCCTGCGCACCGATTTGTGGCTCGGGGACAGATTTAACGTCCAGATCCATCAGCTGACTCCAAATGCCGTGGTGGCTCTGTCGAAGTATGTCTGGGCGACGACTTCGTACGGCGGACAGCCATCGGTCGAAGTCTTCGTGAAGTACTATTGCCTGCACTGCAGAAAAGGATGATCGGAAATAAGGTTGCCCAGTTTGGGTCCTGTACATTTACGCCGAAGACCGGCAAGACCTCGATGGATGTAGTTGAGTTGGTTCCTTGCGCCCGCAATAAATGGGGCAACTGGCATGAGTTTTGGTTCTACGTTGCGGAGGGCACAGTCGAAGACCATCCGGGGCTCCCTGTGGCCGAGATGTGCTCGCATTATTACTCAGCATACCCGCCGTTTGAAGTGGCGGAGGAGGATGTAGACGAAGGGGCCCTTCGGTGCGCCGCTGGCCTGAGCAGCGAGCGCGATTTGGTTGAGGAGTTTGTGGCGTATGGGGTGTGGCCTTTGGCGCATGGCTAGGCGCTGGGCGAAGTATGCCCTCGCTAGATGCCTTCCCGTGTGGGATGGTGGTGTGAAGTCCCGCCTTCGCACTGGATCTGTGTAGCCGCGATCCGGCCGCCTTTGTGCGTGAGGCGGAGGATGGGGCGGTGCGGATTGTCGGTCGGTACGTGCCGAAGACAGAAGGCCAGCGTAGCTGGGATATACGCGGGTCTAATGACCGCTTGAACAGGGTCTTTGAGTTGAACCGTCTGCCGTATGGCGGTTATCTCGGGCAAGACGATGTGGATCGTCGCGGGAAGAAGCCGGCGGTAGAGACTGGAGACGACCCCGCGCCGGCGGCCGCCCCATCTTCTAAGAAGAGGAAGCTAGGTATTGCTACGGGAGGACTGGGGGTTTCTGATGGTTTTGCTAGGGAATTGATGAGGACATGTGCGGCCCCGGGGGGAAGGATGTCTTCGCCCGAGCTCCGGGAGTCTTCGGCGCGGATGCTGAGGGTTACCGGGGGTTGGTGGCCTAAGAATGTTCCTATCCCCCGCGCGGCCGGCGAAGACTTTTTTACATCTCGCATGGTTCGTGATTGGAGAGTGTTTCCTTACGGGCGGAATATTGGTGCTGTTGTGTCGGCAGTGATGGACAAGGATCGTCAGGGAGCTGCGCAGAAGCGCAAGGCGGTCGTCAGGCTGCATCAGGTCAGGCCGAAGAGGTCGCGGGGGACTGCGAAGGCTGCTGCCCCCGGCGGAAGCCAGCCGACGCTGGCGGCGAAGTCGGCCGCCCCTGGGTCCAGCAGGGTGCCGGAGGCCGCGAAGGCGGCCGCCGCCGGCGGTACTAAGTCTGTCCCGGCGGGAGTCGTGAAGGCCCGAGAGTTGCCTCCGCCGGGCAAGCGCGTTGCCGACTTTGCCACCGATATTAGCGTGGATGATTATCTTGTTGGTAAGTCGTTAGCTCGAGTTTTTTTTAATCTGTTGATATGTTGCAGGGTCGGGCGAAGGCCAACTTGTTGTCGCTCCGCCCGCCGTGGCGACCACGGCGGCTACCGTGGTGCCCAGGGCGAAGGGTAGTGCTCTTAGTGCCGGTGGTGAGATTCCGGCACTCACTGCCGTCAGGGACGAGGCGGGCGCTGTGTCCCGCCGGCTGAAGGAGGCATTAAGTCAAGTAAGTTGAGCTAGACTTCGGTTTTTACCAGCTTCGTTGGGGCTGTGGTCTTATGTGTGTCTTGTAGGCGGCTGACTTCGCAGACCGCGTGGCGTCGGGGGCCCTTACGGTAGTTGTGTCTGCCGAAGTCGAGAGACTTCGGGCGCAACATGCTGACGCCGTCCGGGAAAAGTCGGCCGCCGACAGCAAGTGCCGCAAGTTGGCGGATAAGGTGTCCGCGCTGGAGGGTGAGAGGACTGACCTCCGGCGCCAACTGGCGGAGGAGAGGAAGGAGGCTAATGAGGCCCTCTCCAAGGCGCAGTCTGCGCAGGCGGAGGCCAATTTGGCGTGGGCAGAGGGCAGTCTTGCCAGACAGCGCGCCGAGGAATTGGAGGAGCGGCTCAACGCTCTGCAGACCCGTGTGGAGAGGGCCGAGGCTTCGACGCGCTCGGAGGTTGAGCAGACACGCAAGCAGCTTATGGACTCGTACCACGAGCTGGGCGCGCGGACCGCGGACTTCGAGGTGCCAGACCGAGAGCCCGGACTTCGCTGCCTCGAGTGGCTGCAGGAGGAGTTGCTGGCGCTCCCCGCCATCGTGGAGGGGTTTATGTCCTATGCCTCCCTGGTCACCTGCGAAGGGGCGATGAACGCGCTGTCCCGCGAAGGGTGCCGGCACTATGAGGTCTTCGACCAAGCTGATGAGGATTTCGAGCGCGATATTTACAAGGTTGAGGACCCTGTAGTGAAGGAATCCGCGGGAGCCCGCTTCGACCGGATGTGGGGCCCTCACGGTCGGGAGGTGGTCAGGGAGCGGTCCGAGACGGCGAGGGGTCAGGTAATGTTTGACTTTTGTTTGGTGTTGTTGAATGTGGGTTGTATATGGTTTTGCTGAATCTGTGTGGTGTGCCTCAGGCGGCGTGTAATGAGAAGGTGGAGGACTTTAGGGCTTTGAACAGCGCGCAGCCTGACTCGGAGTCGAACCCGGTGGCGGCTGTGTCCGAGGTCGCCCCGGCGCCACCCCCAGAAACCGTCGAAGGCATTCCTGATGCCCCCACAGCCACTGCGGCCGGCGGAGGCTCGTCGCCAACTACTGCGCCGAGGGCCGAGGATCCTGTGAAGATGGCGGCGGAGCCGGCAGCGGAGGATCCCGCGACGACTGGGTCTTCGCAGGTGGCTTAGTGGGTGTGGGTAGTTAGGGAATTTTGGATATGTTGTTGAACCTTGGTTGCTGCGTAGGTTCAAGATTTTGGGCCTGCGCACGCAACCGCTACTGCTAATTTTTTGGCGGCTTCGACCGTGGATGTTGGGAATAAATCGGATGAGTCTGCATCTAAGTTTTCTGATTTTGGTGACTCTGGGAGCTCGGTTGAGTGGACTGAAGAGTCGTCGGATGAGGACTTGGACTACTTTGCGGCGTTGGATGTGGCAGCGGCGGAGGCTTCGCCGCATGCTGCGGATGCTGAAGTTGTGCCTGGTCCGAGCGCTGGGCGTAGGCGGCGAAGGGCGGTTGCGAAGCGTAGAGTGAGTGAGGCGGACGGCGGTCGGCTTCGTGTGAGCAGGGCTGGCAGGCAGGAACTGTTGTCCTTGCCGGCTGCTGTGAGTGCAGGTGAGGGGGAGCTGCGAAGTCTTTTTGCGGGTGAGGAGCTGAGGATAATGCTATTTAACTATAGGGAGATGGGAATTATTCCGAAGGTTGAGCCGATGTAAAGTGTGATGCCCTCGCTTGTACATATGTAATAGCTTGTATGATGAGGTTGTGTGCCTTCGCACATTCGGCTATGCTCACGAAGGCGTTACGTACTTGGTCTGGTGTATTTGTTATGTTGGTCTGGTGCGCATGTAGTCGGTCTTCGCGCGGACAGTTTGGTGTAGTCTTTTTCGCACTTGTTATGCTTGGTTCGGCTGCACCCTTAGGCGACTATTGCACGGATAGTCTTCGCGGAAGACTTCGATTTTTCGCACTTGTTGTGCTAGTCCGGCTGCACCCTTAGGCGACTTTTGCACGGATAGTCTTCGCGGGAGCCTTCGATTTTTCGCACTTGTTGTGCTAGTCCGGCTGCACCCTTAGGCGACTTTTGCACAGATAGTCTTCGCGGGAGCCTTCGATTTTTCGCACTTGTTGTGCTAGTCCGGCTGCACCCTTAGGCGACTTTTGCACGGATAGTCTTTGCGAAAGACTTCGATTTTTCGCACTTGTTGTGCTAGTCCGGCTGCACTCTTAGGCGACTTTTGCACGGATAGTCTTCGCGAAAGACTTCGATTTCTCGCACTTGTTGTGCTAGTCCGGCTGCACCCTTAGGCGACTTTTGCACGGATAGTCTTCGCGAAAGACTTCGATTTTTCGCACTTGTTGTGCTAGTCTGGCTGCACCCTTAGGCGACTTTTGCACGTATAGTCTTCGCGAAAGACTTCGATTTCTCGCACTTGTTGTGCTAGTCCGGCTGCACCCTTAGGCGACTTTTGCACGGATAGTCTTCACGAAAGACTTCGATTTTTCGCACTTGTTGTGCTAGTCCGGCTGCACCCTTGGGCGACTTTTGCGTGGAGTTGTCGCACGCGAGGGTAGCTAGCGCTAGGCCTCGCGGTGACTTTGTATTGGTCGAATGTCGAAGACCGTCGGCGCGGTCTTTTTTCGACGTAGATTTTTGCGGGGGATTTTTCACTTGTATATTACATGACTCCGCCTCGTTAAAAACCTCACCCCCCGGGAGAAAAAGAGTGCGGGCCAGAATAAAATTGTTTTTGCGAATTACAAGGGCGAACTGGCCCTGATGAGTCAAACAAAAAATTTGCGGAGATTATCGATGTTCCAGGAGTGCTCCAAGTCTTCGCCGTTTGGCGTTGCGAGCCTGTATGTGCTGGGGGAGGCCTTCGTCTTGACAATGAAAGGGCCCTCCCACATGGGCTCCAGCTTGCCCTTGGACTCTGTCCGAGCTGTTCGGACGAGTACGAGGTCCCCTTCGCTGAATTCCCTCGGGATGACGGCGTGGTCGCGCCATGCTTTTGTCTGGGCTTAGTATTTATTTAGAGCCTGTAGAGCAAAGACTCGGTCTCCATCGATGAGATCCTTCGAAGTGGGTTCGTCCACGTCGGGGACAGCTGACGAAACTGTTCGCGGGGACCCATGTTTTATTTCTTGTGGGGTCATGGCCTCCGATCCATATAGAAGGCGGAAAGGGGTGAACCCAGTCGCCCTGCACTCAGTCGTGTTTAGCGCTCAGACCGCCTCAGGTAACAAATCGGCCCACCTGCCCTTTTTTCGTCGAGGAGCATCTTCTTGACAGCTGTGAAAATTTGTCCATTGGCGTGTTCCACAACTCCGTTGGACTGCGGGTGATATACTGAGGCGAAGGCAAGCTTGGTGCCAATGGAGAAGCAAAAATCCTTGAAGTCTTGGCTATCAAACTGCTTGCCGTTGTCAACTGTTAGTTCGGACGGTACTCCGAAGCGGCAAACAATGTTTTGCCAAAAGAATTTCTGTGCAGTCTTTGATGTTATTGTGGAAACAGCCCTCGCCTCGATCCATTTGGTAAAGTACTCGACAGCGACGAAGGTGAACTTGAGGTTCCCCTAAGCCGTGGGCAGGGGCCCGACGATGTCCAGGCCCCAGCGCTGGAGAGGCCATGTGTGGGCGATCAGTTTTGTGAATTGCGAGGGGCTGCCTGATCGAGGAGAAAACTTCTGGCAGGCTTCGCAGGACCTTGTGACCCGATTTGCGGCGCAGATCATTGCGGGCCAGTAGAAACCTTGGCGGATCACCTTTGCGGCTAGGGCCCTTGGCCCTGCGTGAGAGCCGCAAGTACCACTGTGGACTTCACGCAGGATTTGGACGCCTTCGGTCTCGGTGACACATTTAAGCATTGGCTGACTGACCCCCTTCTTGTAGAGTTGGCCCTCAATCAGTGCGAAGTCCCGGCTTCGATGTTTGAGGCGCTTGGCCTCGTTGATGTCGGTTGGGTGGTAGTACCCCTGTAGGAACAGGGTTATTGGTGCCCGCCAGTCTTCGGTCATGATAAGGTTTACTATGCGGTGGCCCTCGCTGTCATTGGTTATTTGGAGCCCTTCGGGGCTCCGGACGGCTTGCGTGCCGATAACATGGTAGAACACGTCGGAGGGCAGGGACTCGCCTCTAGCGGCAGCCTTGGCCAATGCATCGGCTTCTTCATTTTTGGCCCGGTCCACATGCTGCAAGGTGAATCCCTTGAATTGTCTCTCGAGACTTCGGATGGCCGCGAGGTATTGCATAAGTGCGGGGTCCTTTGCTGCATAGTCTTTCTCGACTTGGCCGGCAACTACCTTGGAGTCTGTTCTGATAATGCAGGTGGTGACACCAAGGGCCCTCATCTTGCGGAGGCCGAGGATGACTGCTTCGTATTCTGCTATGTTGTTTGTGCATCTGTCAGATTCCAGAGCGAAGCTGAGGCGTGCCGCGTATCTGTGCTTGACCCCGGCGGGTGAGGTGATGACTGCAGCGGCGCCTGCCCCCGCATGGAACCATGCGCCATCACAGTGGATCGTCCAAACCTTCTCTGCGGACGGGTCCGGCTGTGCTATTGGCCCAGTCCAGTCGACGGCGAAGTTTGCCAGAACTTGTGACTTGATGGCTGTCCTAGGCTCGAAATTGATGTGGTAGCCGGAGAGTTCGGCCGCCCACTTGGCAATCCTGACCGATGCCTCTGGGTTTCTGAACAATTCACCTAGTCCCCTATCTGAGGTGACCCGGACCTTGAATGCTTCAAAATAATGGCGCAATTTGCGCGAAGACATAACAACTGCATAGGCAATCTTCTCCAGTTCTGTCATGTTACATTTGGATGGTGTTAGCACTTCGGAGACGTAATAGACTAGGCACTGCCTGATCATGCCCTCAACTGTCTGCTCCTGCACCAGTGCCGCGCTGACCGCATGCGGCGAAGCCGCAACATAGAGCAACAGGGGTAGCAAAGAGTCGGGGCTTGTAAGGACTGCCAACTCCGACAGGTACTGTTTTAATGAAGCGAAGGCCGCTGCCTGCTCTGGTCCCCAAGCGAAGTCTTTTGCGCCACGGAGAGTTTTGAGGAAGGGGAGACTTCGCTCAGCGGATTTGGAGATGAATCTGTTGAGGGCGGCCAACCTGCCCGTCAGGCGCTGGACGTCTCTGGCGGACTGCGGAGGCGTCATGTTGATGATGGCCTGAATTTTGGTTGGGTTGGCCTCGATGCCGCGGTGTGATACCAAGTAGCCCAATATTTTCCACTGGCGAACGCCAAAGACGCACTTTTCGGGGTTCAGGCGAAGTCGTGCGTCCTGCATGTTCGCGAATGTCTCGGCAAGGTCAGCAAGATGGTCCCCTTTGCTCCTGCTGGCGACGACGATGTCGTCCACATATGTGAATATATTTCTGCCGACTTGCCCCTCGAGCACTGTTTTGGTAAGTCGGGAGAAGGTGGACCCGGCGTTCTTGAGTCCCTCCGGCATTCTGATGAAGCAATATGTGCTGAAGGGTGTTATAAAGCTGGTGCTAGCCTTGTCTTCCTCCTTCATATATATTTGATGGTAACCGGAGAAGCAGTCGAGGAGTGACATGACTTCGCATTCGGCCGCGCTATCGACTATTTTGTCGATCCGAGGCAGCGGGAAGTTGTCCTTTGGGCAGGCCTTGTTGAGACTGGTGAAGTCGATGCACATTCGCCACTTGCCGCTCTTTTTCTGCACCATCACAACGTTGGAGAGCCACGTGGGGTAAGCCACTGGCTCGACAAATTTGGCTTCCAGGAGGCGATGTACCTCGGTCTTGGCGGCTTCTGTCTTCTCGTCGGACATTTTGCGGAGCCGCTGTTTTTTCGGTCTCACCGAAGGGTCGATTCCCAAGCTGTGCTCAATTATGGATCGGCTGACCCCGACCAGGTCGAGGGCTGACCAGGCGAAGACGTCTTTGTTCTTGGACAGGCAGCAGAGGAGTTTCTCCACTTCATGCGAAGTGAGGTCTTCGCTGATGGTGACTGTCTGCTTGGGCGTGGCCTGGTCTAGGGGAACAATCTTGGTCCCATCGTTGCTCTGCAGCTGTGCCTTGTCGTGTTCTCTGTCGGTTGGGCTGACGGACGCAGGGACCTCGCACTGGGCCGTGAGGCAGTGCACATTTCTTTGCCCGGGGACGAAGTCCCGCTCTATGTTGCGCATAGTCTGCTGATTGCCGTAGACCGTGATGGCGCCTAACGGACCTGGTATCTTCATGCATAGGTACAGTCCGTGAATGGCTGCCTCAAACTTGTTGATAGAGCCCCGACCCATGATGGCATTGTACGGATACACCATATTGATGATATCAAAGGTTATTTGCTCACTTCGTGCATTGGGTGCTACACCGAAGGAGAGAGGCAGTTCTATTTTGCCGATAGGAAAAGTGCCCTTGCCGCCGAAGCCATACAACGGGTTGTCCGAAGGCTTGAGCAGGCTGTGGCTTATGCCCATGCGGTCGAAGGCATGGAGGAAAATGATGTCTGCTTGACTGCCATTGTCGACTAGGACTTTGTGCAGGTCCCAGCCTGCCACGCTGCAGTTGATAACCATGGCGTCGATGTGGGGGCGCTGCGCAGGTCGACGTCTCGTGCGTCGAAGGTTAGCGGTACGTGGGACCACTTTGTCTGCACGACTGGGCCGGTGATGGCGACGTGGTTGATGCTGCGGTAGTGGTCCCGCTTCTGCCGCTTTGTGTCGAAGTCGGTGCTGGACCCCCCAGTGATCATATGAATGACTCCGCGATACGGCTGATCGGCGAAGTCTTCTTGTTTTGGGGCGTGGGGGTGGGGAATGTTTTGTTGTTGCTGGTATGGAGGTGGGGGTGGGGGAGGTACGATTTGTACTTCCTGGTGGTGTTGGTATGCGTGGTGCGGTGGATGCGGGGCGGGGGCGTGGATGTATGGTGGAGGGGGTTGCTGATAAGTGTGCGCGACAACTCTAGGGTTGTCAGCTGGCTGCGCCCGTGCCATCCTGTCTTTGGTGGCCTTCGTCTCTGGGCAGTCTCTGGTTTGGTGGGCGCAGTCTTCGCCATGAAAAAGACAGTAGAATCGGCGCGGCGGCTGCGCACGCCCCCGACTCCTACCGCGAGTTCCATTTCTGCGGCCCTGGGGGGGATATTCCTGGCGGCGAGGGGCGTCATCAGCGGGGTGCTGGTTGGCGATGTTGTGCACCTGCTGCTGATTGCGGCCGTCTCGACCGGAGTCTGGCTGCGGAGTCCTCGTCCACGTGCGGCTGGACTGTGGAGCATCTTTGGGTTTCCTCTGAGACTCAACCTTGCGCTGGTGGAGCTCTTCGGATTTGGCATATTTTTCAAATAGCTGATATAATTCCTGGAGGTTCTTGGGCGGATCTCTGATGCAGTGGCTGTAAAGGACGCCGGCGCGAAGGCCACTGATGGCGTAGTGGATGGCGATCTGGTCATCGACAGAGGGCAGCTGTGACTTGAGTGTTAGAAACTTGCGGTAATACTCCCGCAGAGTCTCTTTTTCCAGCTGCTTGCAGAGTGAGAGTTCGGCCAAGGCGTCGGTGTCTGGGCGGTACCCTTGGAAGTTGAGCAGGAATTTGTCCCGGAGGCTTCTCCAGGAGTCAATGGACAGCGGGGGCAACCTGGTGAACTAGGTGAGAGCTGGGCCTTCGAGGGCGATGATGAAAGACTTGGCCATCGTGGCATCGTCCCCTCCGGAAGATGCAACGGCGACCTGATAACTCATGATGTACTGTGCTGGGTCAGTGCTGCCGTTGTACTTGGGATAGGTCCCTGCCCGGAAGTTGGCAGGCCAGGGTGTCACTTGCAGGTGTGGCGCCAGGGGACTTCGCTCGTCGAGGTAGTTGACCCCTTGGAATGGCGCGGTGTGTGGGAAGGCGTGGTCACGCTGGGGGAAGTGTAGGTCTTCCATTTGCGCGCGCTGTTGCAGGGGTGGCCCGTGCTGCAGGCCGAGGTGGCCTTCGCGCTGCATCAGCGCGATCTCCCGCTCGAGGTCCTGGGCCTTCTGCTCTTCGTTGCGTATCATTTGCCGCACCTTGGCTAGTGCAGACACACGCTGGCGCTTGGCCTCCAGTATCTCTTTTTGCCTCCGGAGATTGTGGTACTTGATGCGCAAGGCGTGCAGCTGTAGCTTTTCTTCCGCTGAGACACCGAGGACTTCGCCGTCCTCGGTGAGGTCCGCGCCCTCCGGTGGGGCGAAGCCTGGGGGAGGTTGCGGTTGTCCTTCAGGGCTGCAGGTGCGGAGAGCATCGTCTTCGCAGGTGCGGAGAACATCGTCTTCAGTAGCCTCTTGGTGGGTGGAGTGGGTGAGGGCGAGGGCCTTGCCCTTTTCTGCGGCCAGCAGTGCTGCCTTCGCAGCCTCGTCAGCCTTCGAGCTAGCTTTCTTGGGTGCCATCGCGGGTGGTTTTTTCGTAGCACGAACGGTGGGCGCCAAATGTTGGAGCCTGCTCTCTGGTGCAAGGGGATCCAATGGGGGTGTGTAGTGACGTAATCAGGGTTCTCGCACGAGATGGCAATAGCTCTGTTTTTCTAGCCTCTCAAGGGCACCGTGCGGGGGTATTTATAGGTATCTGAGTGCCCAGCGTCCTGTGTTAAGGACGCATGTGCCCTCAGACACCTAGGTTATGCCCGTAATATTCCCATAAAGCGGGGTTACAGACCGTAATTACAGGGATGCCTTTACAAATTAGGCCCGTAATGCGCAGCGGCCACGCAGGGCCTGTTACAATGGGCCGGATCACACGTGGGCCTCCATGCTGGACGAGGTCGCAAGATGAGACGACCTCGTCACAGGTCTTTGTCCAGTGACGTATGGGACGAAGGGTGAGTCTGCCCGTTGTCTTGTCTCCGTTGGTCCAGCGATTACGGCGAAGGCATCGAGCGAAGAGTGGCGTCTTCGCCTTCGCCCCAACAACAGGTTCAGGAGGGGGCTCAGCACTAAGCTCCGTGACCGTCTCAACACCGTCAGGGCCAACAGCTACAATGAGTTGGTCAACATGGCCATCTCCCAGGAGGATTGTATCATAGCTCGTCAGGCAGAAAAGAAGCGGAAGACCCCTGTGGCAGGACCCTCAGCTCAGCCACAACGCTTCAGGATTGTGTCTGACACTCAGAGCAGGGGACCTTAGCAGCAGCAAGGGCGATGGGTGATCCGACCACAACAGCAGCAGCAGGCACCCAACCGTACCCAGTCTCCAGCTCAAAGGAACAATCAACAGCAGCAGCAGTATCGCCAGGCAAATGACAACAGGTGTTTCACATGCGGCAACACCGGACATTATGCCAATAATTGCGCCAGGAACCAACAGAGGCAGGGGCAGAATGTTAATCAGAATCAAGGCAAGAGACAGAAGGTGCAAGTGAGGCAGGGCATGCTGAACTTCACTACCATGGCTGATATTCCAGAGGGAGCACCCGTCATGACTGGTATCTTTACAGTTTTGAATTATCCTGCTATTATTCTTTTTGATTCTGGTGCATCGCATAGTTTTATCAGTACCAAATTTAGTGCCAAGTGCCAGTTGCCTTTTCACCACACCAATGGGGGTATTACAATTTCAACCCCAGGAGGCAAGGTTGCCACCTATCAAGTCAATAGACATGTGCCCATAAAGTTTGGTAGTCTAATAATAAAAACCACCCTCCTCATATTGGGTTTGGATAGCGTGGATATCATATTGGGAACTGACTGGTTAACCAGGCATCAAGCAGTTATTGATATTGCAGCTAGGGCCATTGAGGTGCACTCACCAACTTGTGGTGAAACCACCTTATTTTTGCCTGATCAAGGTTGTGCACGTTCTTGTGCATTCACTATGATAGAGTCACCAGTAGAAAAGATTCCAGTGGTCTGTGACTACCCAGATGTTTTTCCGGATGAATTACCGGGAATGCCACCTGAGGGCATGTACAGTGGTGTTTAATGTGGGGGCTCTTAAGGTGTTTTAGGGGGTTATTTGCAAAAAAATCTTAGAGCCGTCTCTCCGTGAAGAGACGCCTCTGGCTCGTAAACCAAGTAACAACAGACGCCTCACTTCCCACTGTACGAATTTGTCGTCTGTTCTATCGATCTGATGCTATACAAATACATTTAATTCTGTATTTATTAATAGACTACGTTTATAAACACTCCATTGTACAATAGAGTCTCTTAGTTGCCTCCTGTGCTTGGAGAACCGTTTTGGTGTCTCTCCACTGTACATGCCCTGATAGAGACATTGAGTTCGCCATTGAATTGCAGCCCGGGACTGCTCCTATCTCCAAGAGACCCTATAGGATGCCTCCCGCGGAATTGGCAGAATTGAAAAAGCAACTGCAGGAGTTGTTGGACAAGGGGTTTATTCGCCCAAGTACTTCATCTTGGGGATGTCCTGCCTTATTCGTGAAGAAAAAGGATGAGAGTTTGAGAATGTGTGTTGATTACCGCCCTCTCAATGCGGTGACCATCAAGAACAAATACCCACTGCCCCGCATTGATGTTTTGTTCGATCAGTTGGTGGGAGCCAAGGTATTCTCCAAAATAGACCTTCGCTCGGGTTACCATCAGATCAAGATCCGTGCCAGTGATATTCCCAAGACGGCTTTCTCAACCAGATATGGGCTTTATGAGTTTTTGGTGATGTCTTTTGGGCTGACCAATGCCCCGGCTTATTTTATGTACTTGATGAACTCAGTATTCATGCCAGAGCTGGATAACTTCGTGGTCGTTTTCATTGACGATATCCTGGTGTATTCCAAGAATGAAGCCGAGCACACCAAGCATTTGCATACTGTACTTCAGAGGCTGCGTGACCATCAATTGTATGCCAAATTATCTAAATGTGAGTTCTGGCTGAAGGAGATTAAATTCTTGGGTCACACAATTTCTCAAGATGGGATATCAGTTCATCCTGAGAAGGTACAAGAGGTAATGGATTGGAAACCCCCGACCACAGTGAGGCAGATTCAGAGTTTTCTGGGATTGGCAGGGTATTATCGATGATTTATTCCGGATTTCTCCAGAATTGCCAAACCAATGACTGAACTGTTAAAGAAGGGAGCCAAATATGATTGGAGCCAGAAATGCGAAGATGCTTTTCATACACTAAGGCAGCGCTTGACAACAGCCCCAGTGCTGGCTCAACCTGATAACACCAAGCCATTTGAAGTTTATTATGATGCTTCCGGTACTGGATTGGGATGTGTCTTAATGCAAGATAACAGAGTAATTGCTTATGCTTCCCGAGCACTCAGACCCCATGAGCAGAACTACCCTACACATGATCTGGAGTTGGCAGCTGTGGTTCATGCTCTCAAGATATGGAGACACTACTTGATGGGAGCTCACTGTAACATTTACACCAATCACAAGAGCCTCAAATACATTTTCACTCAGGCAAATCTTAACATGAGGCAGAGGAGATGGTTAGAATTAATCAAGGACTATGATTTGGAGGTGCATTACCACCCTGGTAAAGCCAATGTTGTGGCAGATGCCTTGAGCAGAAAGGCCCAGTGCAATTGTATGAGCATGGATGCAAGAGTTACCACCCTGTGTGATGAGTTGTGCAAGCTGAACCTGGAAGTTGTTTCTTCGGGTGATTTAAATTATATCTCGGTAGAGCCCACATTACAAGAGCAAATAGTCAGGGCCCAGATTGAAGACAAGGGTGTTCAGGTTATCAAAGAAATGATCAAGCAGAAGGCAGAGAAATACAAGTGCTTCCGTCAGGACAGCAAGGGAATTCTATGGTTTGAAGATCGATTGGTTGTTCCCAAGGACCCTGAGCTCAGAAAGAAGATATTGGATGAAGCTCACCTTTCCAAATTCTCCATGCACCCTGGTAGCAACAAAATGTATCATGATCTCAGATCTTTATATTGGTGGACCAGAATGAAAAGGGAGATTGCCAAGTACATATCCGAGTGTGACACCTGCCAGAGGATCAAAGCTAGTCATTTGAAGGCAGCAGGCCCTTTGCAACCCCTTCCCATACCATCTTGGAAATGGGAGGACATTTGCATGGACTTTATCGTAGGATTTCCTAATACCTCCAGGCACCATGATTCCATTTGGGTTATTGTGGACAGATTGACCAATACTGCTCATTTCTTACCAGTGCATACCACCCACAAGACAGAGAAGTATGCGGAAATTTATGTTGATCAAATAGTGCGATTGCATGGTATTCCAAAGACCATTGTGTCTGACAGAGGAGCACTGTTCGTGCCACACTTTTGGGAGCAGCTGCAAGAATCACTTGGGACCCAGGTAATACGAAGCTCAGCATACCATCCCCAAACCGATGGCCAGACAGAAAGGGTAAACCAGATTTTGGAAGACATGTTGCGGGCATGTGCACTACACTACGGAAAGGATTGGTACAAGTGTCTATCTTTGGCAGAGTTTTCTTATAATAACAGCTATCAGTCCAGTCTAAAGATGGCACCTTTTGAAGCCTTATATGGGAGAAGGTGTAGGACCCCGCTGAATTGGTCTCAAGCAGAAGAAAGGGAAATATTTGGGCCAGATTTGGTACTTGAGGCGGAGGAGAAGGTCAGAGTTATTACAAAGAACTTGGAAGCTGCTCAGGCCAGGCAAAAGAGCTATCATGACAAGAGGCGGAAGCCTCTACAATTTGAAGTAGGAGATCATGTTTATCTTAAGGTGTCACCCACCAAGGGTGTCCAGAGATTCGGGATCAAGGGCAAGTTAGCTCCTCGCTACATTGGACCCTACAGGATCAAAACAAGTTGTGGACCCGTGGCCTATCAATTGGAATTGCCACCTCACATGTCAGCCATTCATGATGTGTTCCATGTATCTCAGCTGCGGAAATGTGTTCGCCTACCCATTGAAGTGCTACCTGAACCCGACATGGAGATAGAACCAGACCTGTCCTATCAAGAATACCCCATCAAGGTATTGGATCAGAAGGAGAGATCAACACGGGCAAGGTCAATCAGAATGTATAAAATTCAGTGGAGTCACCATTCAGCAGAAGAAGCCACATGGGAGACTGAGGATTTTCTACACTCTCGCTTCCCCGACTTTCTGCCCAAAAGAGTCGGTACGTAACCCGGAACCCCACCCCCACCTGCCCTTTGAATACAATTATAAGAAAAACTTAGATAACAAGGATAGTCTAAGTTGTGGATTTAACTTAAAAAGGGCTTCCTTCTGAAGTTGCAAAGAGAATGACATTCGAAGAGCAGTTAACTAGAGAAACTTGAACAAAAGAAGGAACATCGCACCAACGCGCTTTCATGGCACCCCTCTAGAGGACTCTGCCTAAAATCTCGGGACGAGATTCCTTTAAGGGGGGAGGGCTGTAACACCTCAGGTGTTACCATGGCTAGGGCACATCTATGCACTAATGACTATGATCACATGTGGAAGAAACTTAAGGGGCAGAGTGTAAGAGCCTTGGAGACTAGGTTTAACCAAGAGATGTGAATGACCAAAAGCATCACCCAAGTTGTGTGCACTTATCACCTTGGGCAAGAAGGGAGTAAAACCCTAGACCTCTCTTGAACCCTATCTCCTAAGCACCTTGGTTAAAGGGGAGAGATTAAGCAAAGGTGCAAGTCATGACCAAACTTTTGGCACAAAGTTAAGTAACTTATTAACCTACAATTATAGAGAGGAATCATTGCTAAAAGACCCCTTAAGAAATCCCAAATCCATTCCCTAAGTAGAGAAAGAGCTAGAGCTCTCTAATTCTCTCTAAGTCAAAAACTACACCTAATCTAAAGATCCACCGTGTTCACCTTGAAGATGGCACCAAAACCACTTAAGTTCTATACCAAAAATGTGGCATACCACCTAGGGCACCCCCTGGAAAAAGTTGAGACCGAGACCTTGACATTTGACATGGCTTGGCATCACTTTTGTCGCGCAGCGGGCAGGGGGACAAGCCAGATTTGGCGTCCGCATATCTTCTGACCTAGGGCTTATCTTCCCTTGGAACTCACATATAAGAGATAGCCATAGGTGCCAGGAAGAGGTCTGCGCCGGATTTTTGCCAAGATTCGCACGTTTGCGATCTCAGCAGGCGTTTGAACACGGGCAGATGAACACTTCCATGTGTTCGACGCATTCTGCGCGCGCCAGAGCACACCCGCGCCCGACCTCGCGTGCCCCGCGTCGCGCCAAAGGCCAGCCGACGCCATGGCCCGCGCCCGCGCCTATATAACGCCCAGTGACCTTAACCATACCCTTCCACGCACGCTCAACCTCATTGGAGCTCAAACTCACCGGCGTTTGCCCGTGCACGGCGTGTCCGCGGCCACCCGAGCCCCTGCCACCATAGACCGGCCAACCAGGCCCTTCCCAGCCCCGTCCGACCCTCGGAGAAGACTGAGCACACCTCGGTGAAGCTCCCCGAGCGAGGAATCGAAGTCTGCTTCGCCGGAGAGGCTAGTCCACGGTCGCCGGACTCCCTCCGACCGCCGGCGAGCGTAGACCGGGTAAGCCACTGCGCCATTTTTCGATTCAATGCACAGATAGCCTCTGCATCACCCCGTGAAGCTCACCGTGCCATTGGATTGAACTAGATCGCCGTGATTTGGCCGACACACCCGCCGCCGACGAGGACACCCGCCTGCGCACGTGGACCGAGCGATTCCGACCATCCCCGTCGTCAAACCGTACACCGTTGTGACCGCCAGAGCCTCCCCGAGCCAACCCCGCCCCTCGCCGGACCTCTCTCGCCGTCGTAAGCCGCGCCGTCCTTTTCTTTCCCGCGGGTACTGTTTACATTAGGGGAAGGACCTCGGGGAAGAAGGAAAGGTCAGGGGGATTTTTGAACTGTCAGTGACTCAAGGGAATAGTGGCACAGGGGTAGATTTGAGTGGGTTGATTTGGATTAAACCCAGGGTCCTCGGTGCAAAGTAGTTTTCCATGAAACCTTTATTAAATCTGATTTAAATTTTGAACAGAACTTGAATAATTCATAACTTCTGTTTTATTCATCCAAATTTAGTCAAACCAATTTTGTGAGACTTTAAATAATGTAAACTGCTTAGGAAAAATACAAAACCCTTATGTACTACAGAAAACTTTAGGGTTCTGATTTAATTATTGTTTTCACCACAAGCTAAATAATAGGAAAAAAAATAGTTGCACTATTTGACTAAGGTTAGGAAAATTTGGAGAAGTTTATGTCCACCTACTGACCTGTTTAAAAATATTAAACCTCTCTGTCCACCCTATTAAGTTAGTTTTTGCCATTTATTTTACAATATGCTTAAGGTTAAGAAAAATAGAAAAGGTGATTTAAATAATGAACCAGGGGGCACTCCTATTTTTGTTAGGGTACTTATTCAGTGTAATTCACTAGAAAAATCTATGATACCCTGGTTTAGTATAAAATAAATAGGATACCTTTTATTTTAAGAAAACAAGGAAAACTTAGAAAAACCCTACAAAAATAACCCCAAGGTGAAAACACCCCAACCCTTGGGATAGTTAATGTTTTGTTATTAAGAGCTTAGGAAAAATATGAAATCTGCTGTTTGACATTTTTCAAATAACATGGCAGTAGAAAGTGCCTTTTTGGCATTAAACTTTAGAAAATCATAACTAAATAACCATCCCTTAGCTTTCTGTGATCTTTGGCACAGAAGCTTATTATTATTGTTAGATGCCAACAAAAATAACCTTTAGGACAGAACCCACCCCTAATTAAGAGTTGTAGTGCAAAGTGGCCCATTTACACAACTCTTGTTATTTTTGTTTAGAGCATAGCCTTTTTCAATTGAACCTCAAAGTCCTAGGACAAGCTATATTGACCAAAGGCAAGCCACTGTAATTTTTACAGAATTTTTGGAAAACGTTAAACCACTGTTGTAGTTCAAACCTACACTAGAAACCATAAATAGAAAATAAAGAAAGGGGAAATGAATAATAGAAATTAGTGTCATCTTAAAACCCTTTGTAAATTGTCCACTAAATTATAATAAGGAAATATCAACCCACTGTGCCTATCCCTAACAAAACCTAAACCAAGAGTGATAAGCATAAACCACTAAAAGCCCCGTATGACCAAGAAAACCCTAAGTTACTCATTAACTTAGTTTTTCTTCTTTTAGCATAATGTTATTAAATCCTGCATAATCATGATATACATGTTCATTACATTTCGATAGACTGTAACCTCGCTGACGGAGAGTACGTCCTCGTGCCGGAGCAAGGAGCTGCTCAGGAGGTAGCCCCGAATCCAGCACCCGAGCCTACACCAGAGGATCTGCCTGCCACAGCTTTGGAAGGCAAGCCCCGGTTTATCCATAACCTGTTATTTATGCTATTTTAATATACTTAATGATTGTAGGATTGATTGTGCACTTAGGTGTAGGAGTTGTTTGAAACCCTAGTTGCATGATCTCAGGAATCCTGTTGATATGAATAATAGTATGCTAGGTCGAGTAGCTGCTTTATTAATTAGGATCTCGGTAGAAGTCGAGTGATTTTTCTAGCACTCGTGCGAGGTCAGGAAATTGGTTGTACCCACTTCCATATCATAATGATGCTAGTCTGGGGACAACAATCCATGGGGATTGGTTGTCTACGAGATGAAATGGGAATAAGGATTAAACGTGCGGATACCTGTGTCAAGCGTTTGAATGTACTAAACACATACCGAGAAATATGGTAAATCGGTAAGCCTAGTACTTGAGTGAACCTGCCTCGCCACGTCGTGTGTTTAGGTTTACCTTGCAAGGATAAAAACTCGATTCGAATCGTCTGCTTCTCGCAGCTAATGAGACTGCTTGATCCATTGTACTGCATTGAGTAACAAGTGGAAATATGATGAGTTGATATAAGATGTTGATTGCTAAAAATGTTTGCTACTATGTATGAGTAGATAGTACACATCTAGCCTTAAGAGAGTCACACTTAAATTGGCAAAGTTAAAACTTGACTTAGAAACTCAGCTAGTGCTTTTGGCAACCCAACCCCACAGCCAAACAGCTGCATGTCTAGAGGTAGAGGAGTAGACTCCTCACACCGGGTAAGTCTAGCTGAGTATTAGTATACTCAGCCTTGCTTGTGGCATAATTTTTACAGGTTCTCTGGAGGACATGGTTGCTGGAGTGACTTGGCCGTCCATCTTGCCACCGGGTTGGACTGTCGAGTGGGACCCTACCTCGGCTGAGGAGGAGCATGAGGAGTGATGGGACAGGCTTCCCCATCTCTCTGTTTATTTACCGATAGTTTTATTCCGCTGCACTTCGAACAATGATGACTACTTTTGCAAAACTCCGATGGTGATGTAATAATTTAATACCTTTACATGCATGGTTTTATGCTTTATTGTATTTGCTCTGTGACTCACCATCGAGTGAGATTGTGGTACTTGATCCTGTCAGTGGCCGTGTCAGACTAGATCCGAGGGATTGACGGGTTATTCCCATTTAAGTGTGGTCTAGCCTCTAAGGCGGGACTTAGGCACTTAAGTTGGAATAATTCGGGCAGTTCCGCCACACTGTATCCCGGAGGCATAGGAGTCCCTCGGCTCGGTCGGCCTTGCCGTTTAAGGTCTCTCGCTCGTTTTTAGGATTCCGTTATCGATATAGTCGAAAGGCACGAAAGTCGTTTTGGCAGAAAACTTTTCTGAGGAAAATTTTTACGCAGAGGGGGTTCCCCCCTTCTAGCCCCCGAGGGAGGGTCTGGCTTTGCCGAGGCAAGGCTGATCCTTCCTTGATGGTTAGACTTTATTTATACATGTAAAGAAAGCGAGATACATGAACGACTTGAAACATTTTAAGGATTGAAGCGATGTAGCTGTTCGATGTTCCAAGCGTTGCTGTAGACTTCGCCTCGATCGTTGGCCAGCTTGTATGTCCCGGGCTTCAGAATTTTGGCGATGATGAACGGCCCTTCCCAGGGAGGAGTAAGGTTGTGGCGCCCTCGGGCGTCTTGTTGTAGCCGAAGCACCAAGTCTCCCACTTGGAAGCCTCGGGGCCAAATCCTTCGGGCGTGGTAGTGTCGCAGAGACTGCTGGTACCGCGCCGAGTGTAGTAAGGCTACGTCCCGGGCCTCTTCCAGCTGGTCCAATGAATCCTCTCGGCTGGTCTGGTTGTTTTGGTCGTCGTATGCCTTTGTCCTCGGGGAACCGTATTCCAAGTCTGTGGGTAAGATGGCCTCAGCCCCATAGACTAGGAAAACGGCGAGAAGCCCGTGGCCTGGCTCGGCGTCATCCTCAGACTCCAAACCACCGAGGGTAGCTCTTTCACCCATCGCTTGCCAAACTTGTTGAGGTTGTTGTAGATCCTCGGTTTTAGTCCCTGCAAAATCATGCCATTGGCACGCTCCACCTGCCCATTTGTCCTTGGGTGAGCTACGGCGGCCCAATCCACACGGATGTGGTGGTCTTCGCAAAAGTCCAGGAACTTTTCCCTAGTGAATTGTGTGCCATTTGTCGGTGATGATGGAGTTTGGGACCCCAAAGCGATGGATGATATTTGTAAAGAATGCCACCGCCTGCTCGGGCCCGATGCTGGTTAAGGGTCGGACTTCGATCCACTTGGAGAATTTGTCGATGGCGACCAGCAGGTGCGTGAAGCCCTCGGGTGCCTTCTGCAAGGGACCGACGAGGTCCAGATCCCATACGGCAAACGGCCATGTGATAGGTATTGTCTGTAGGGCCTGAGCGGGCAGGTGCATTCATCTCGCGTAGAATTGACACCCTCGGCAGGAGCGTACAATCCTAGTGGCGTCGGCCACCGCGGTCGGCCAGTAGAAACCTTGTCGGAAAGCGTTTCCTACGAGGGCTCGAGGTGTTGCATGGTGACCGCAAGCCCCCGAGTGTATTTCCTGTAACAGCTCTTGTCCTTGGGCGACGGATATGCATCTTTGGAGAATGCCTGAGGGGCTGCGGTGGTACAACTCTTTTTCATCACCTAGTAAAACAAACGACTTGGCGCGCCGAGCTAGTCACCGAGCTTCGGCCTTGTCGAGGGGCAGCTCTCCTCAGAGGAGATATTCCAGGTACGGGGTCTGCCAGTTTAGGTTTGGCGTAACCCCGTTCTGCTCTCTCTCTCGACGCGCAGGGCCTCACCCTCGGCGGCCGAGGGTACCTCGGGCTGGGCCGAGGTCCCCTCGGGTTTGGGTGCGTCTCGAGTTTGACAGATGGTTGATATATGTCCCTGGAGAAGATGTTCGGGGGAACCATCGTCTGTCCCTCCCAACTGGCATGCCAGCCGGTAATCCGCAAGCCACAACTCCGGCCTCGTCTCCCCTGAGTACTTGGTAATGGTGGTCGGGACTCGGAACCGGGCCAGGAACGGCGCTCGTCGTATGGTCCGGCTGAAGACCCATGGACCTGGTGGTTTGGGTGAGGGGCTTCGATCCTCCTCACTGGCGTATCGTCCTCCACGCCTGGGGTGGTAGCCTCGGCGCACCCTTTCCTCGAGGCGGGCTCGACGGTCGCGGTGGCGTTGCTCGATGCCGAGGCGGTCCGGAGCTGCAGGCGTCTTGTCCCCAGTGCGCTCAGTGTGGACCGAGGCCTCCCGTATGTGTCGGGAGGACGCTGCGCGCTGCTTCGAGGGGCACCCTCGCCTTCGGGAGGCAGAGCTCTCGGCTCGTCGGACTGCGGCATTTTCCAGGAGATCCTTGAGTTTGCCCTAGATACGTCGCCCCTCAGTGGTGGATGGCTCCGGCATCGTTCGAAGTAACATCGCCGCTGCAGCTAGGTTCTGGCTGGCCCCATTGAAGGCCGGGGCCAGCCCTGCCCTGGCGTCGTCAATTATACGTCGCTGGACGTCCCGGGCCTGATGTCGCGCTCCTCCGGCGAGCGCTCGACCTACCCACTCTTGCTCGATGTTTTGTCGGAGCTGCACAAGTCGCCCTGTTTCTTCGTCAAGCCTGGCCTGCATCTCGCGGAGTTGCTCGAGCTATGTGCCCTGACCCCCCACAGGGACCCGGGCCACAGCTAGCTCCCGTGGGATCTCAACACGAGACGCAGGCATAGGGGCGTCGTCGTTTCCTGGCATGCTGAGGTGGTTGTCTTCGTCGTGATCCCCCTGATCGATGTGGAAACACTCGCGAGTTGGGTCGTAACCCTCATCGTCGAGGCTGTGGCCATCGTCAGAGTAGCCGGAGAGGCAGTGGTCACATGCGGACATGAAGTCTCGCATGGCACTGGGATCACGAAGTCTGGAGAAATCCCAACTGAAGTCGGGGTCGTCCTCTTCCTCGGAACCCGCAGGTCCGGAGGTTGAGACGGCCGTCAGTCGGTCCCAAGTTGCCCACATATGGTACTCCGGAAGGTCAGGATATGCCCTTGCGAAAGCGCTCACCGAAGTGGGGTCGCTTGGTGGATCGAAGCTGAATCTAAAGGGAACAGGATGGAAAACTGATGGTACCTCCTGGTTGATGGACAGTGATGAAGTCACATCGGGGATGGAATGTGTCGTTATCTCGGGTGCGAGACTAATGCCTGACAAGTCCCTCGCAAGGGTGCTGGCGTCATCAGTCCGCTTGGGGTTGGCACGTTGCTAGGAAGCGACACCCGTCGTTGTCTCAGGTGCGAGGACAACACCCGACATGTCCCTCACAGGGGTGCCGGCGTCGTCGACTCGCTCCGGTCCGACAACCGACGAGGTGCTGCTTCGTGCCTGGCCATGGTTTCTCCGTCTCCTCCTCCTCCGGTGAGGAGGGTGGTGGGGCAAATCTGGGTGCTCCTCTTCCGCCACGGGGAGATGTCGTCGTCGGGTTCGCCTCGGCCGGGCGAGCCGTCGATCGTCGTTGTTGTCGTGCTGCGGGGGAAGGAGTACCATGTAGTAGCTGCCGTCGGGGGACATGAACTCGAGACTCCCGAAGCGGAGCACCGTCCCGGGCTGAAGAGGCTGCTGAAAATTGTCCATCTGGAACTCAACGAGAAAGTATTTGTCAACACGCAGCAGGACCCCTACCTGGCGCGCCAACTGTCGACGTTTTGGACCCGCGAGGACCCTCAACCGACTAGTGAATTTGTCGCTGCGTGTCCCTGCCCAGATGGGTTGATGCAAGATGAAACACAAGAGGGAGGATGAGGCTTATATTATCTTACATCGGGGTGCTCGTAGTAGGGGTTACAAGCGTCGCGAGGGAGAGAGGGTTCGGTCTTGAGGTGAGCCGTCTGATTTAGCCTCCTCTGCGTTTTTCCCTCCCCGCCTGCTTCTCTTGGGAAGGCCCTGGACATTCCCTTTTATAGATACAAGGAGATGGTCCAGCTGTACAATGGGGGTGTAGCTATGTGCTAACGTGGCCGGCGGAGAAGTACTTGAGCCCTGTAGAAGCGCAGCTGGAAGTGCGACCTAGGCCTGCTGACGTTTCCTTGCCTTCGTAGGGAGCCGAGAACAATCGACGTCATGGACACATGCGGGGAACCATCATTACCTGTTATTGGAGTAATTTGATGTGACACCGGTCTTGTTCCTTCGTAGCCCAGGGTGGCTAGCTAGGGGTAGGGCAATGATGTATCTCATGTAGCGTAGTCGGTCCGAGGCCGAGGTCGGGCGAGGCGGTGACTTCTCTTGAGGCCAAAACTGAGGTCGGGCGAGATGGGGACCTTCCCCCGAGGCCGAGGCTGAGGCCGAGGCCAGGGGTCGGGCGAGACGGAGACCTTCCCCCGAGGCCGAGGCCTGGGTTCGGGCGAGGCGGAGACCTTCTTCGAGGCCGAGGCTAAGGCCTGGGGTCAGGCGAGGCGGAGCTCCCTGTTGTGCCCGAGGCTGAACTCGGGAGAGGACGCGACTTACTGTCGTTAGTCTTACCCTGGCGGTTGGCACAGTAGTCGGAACGAGGCGAATAGTGTTGTTATCCTATCAGAACGATCAGTGAAAGGGCGAAGTGACTGCGGTCACTTCGACCTTGCCAACTGAGGCACGCGTGTCAGGATGAGGTGTCAGGCGATCCCCGCATTAAATGTGCATGCGATATAGTCGGTGGTAGGGCGATTCAGCCGAGGTTGCTGTACGACAAAGTTTGCCCGAGCTTAGCCTCGGGAGAGCCGGGGGGTGCGTCTGCTGCCTGAGGGGACCCTCGGGCGAGGCGCGAATCCATTCGGGACTACTGTTCTTGCTCGAGGCTGGGCTCGGACGAGACGAGATCGCGTCCCTTGGCAGACAAGGCTTTAACTTTGAGCCGTGCTTACCAGTCTTTACGGTTTGTTTTAAAGATGTTTTCCAGCCGTGCTTAGGAGTATTGGGGGTACCCCTAATTATGGTACCCGACAAAAATGAAAGCCCTCGAAGTTAAAGCATATTTAATCTTGTGAGATTAATAATATGTATTACATGAATTCAGCTCTGGTTTAACTTTTAGGTCTCAATAAAATGAATAGAATTAGGTTATGGACAACACTTAAAGGATAATCAACTCCTAAATGAGATTAGTTCATTTTATAATTTAATCTCTTTCTTTGTTTAATTACTACTTTACCTTTTTAGATGTATTCCCAACACTTAGAGAGTAATCAACTCCTATTAAGATTAGTTCATTTTATAATTTGATCTTATTCTTCTTTATTTAATAATATATCTTTTGAGATGTGTTCCAATGTTTGTACATGTTTGATGTGCTGTTCATTTGTACTTTCCAAATGTATTGAATGTACGATCGCTTTATTTAGACAACGAGCAGCTCGTGGTTCCTGAGTGTGTTGCCAAAGATCCCTCTGAGCAACAACCTGGAGAAGGCAAGTGTCCTCTGACCCATTATGTCCTATTTTACTTATAATTCACTGTCCCGCATTACATTATTTAAAACTTAAGGATTGTTTAGTCTGTATTTACCTTATCCTTGTTTATCTTTTGGGTTATCATGATTAGTATTATGCTATTGCTTTAACTTAATCAATGAACATGATGTGATTATTTATGATACGATGATGTTATCCCGATGGGTTTTTGTGATTACTTTAGGGGACTCAGTCTGTTTCCTGAGTACCTCTCCATAAGGACCTGTTTGGGGAGTGACAACCCGGGATAACAGTGCAACCATGAGGGTGGAATGGGACACCCTTAGCTGATTAATTAGAGGAACTAGTTGAGTAGTTGGCTTTGTCGTAGGGCCGTCAATGAGCTCCGGGCACAGTACTTGCTCTACCAAGGCTGGTTGCAGAGGTTCTTGATTTGGTTTTGTTAGTCACCCTTCCTTTGGGGAGATGTACTGTGTTTATCAAACTGGAGAAACCTAACGGACGACTATGACCTCTGAGGAATCTTTGTAAAGGCTACATAGTGAGACCCTCCTACGTCACCTTGGTAGTGATCAATGGGGAGGCTAGAACCCCAGGCAGAAAGGGAATCACGACTTGTGGGTAACACTAGTACATATAAGCTCTATAGTGGCGGTCGTAAACCTATTTACAGTGGCGTTTTTCGTAACCGCTAGTGTTAGGGGCAAGTAGAAATCACCATTTTTACAGGCGGGTAACTGAGAACCGCCAGTGGAAATCGATTTTCACTAGCGGTCGGCGTAATAAAACCGCCAGTGAAAATCGTTTCCAGGAAACATAAAACGGATTTTAAAAATAGCAAAAAAATATTTTTATTAGGGAGACCTCGTGGCCCACCCACCCACCTGTCCGTCTCCGTCGAAGTCGCATGTCGTGGAATTTTTCGTGCACTACACACGGTTGATAGGAATCGAACCCTGCCCTCAGCCTCACGCGTACCCTCCTCTATCACTCCGGCTATGGCATGCTTTGTGTCTAGTGTGTAGTTTTGTTGCCCACATATTACAACCAACTGAGTGTAAATTGCTTGTTTGAGACCGTAAAGGAATTCAAATAAAATAGTTGTCAACTACAAAGTTGAATAATTTTTAAAGTTCTAAAACTTTCATTTTGACACTTTTTTCATCCGAAGTCGTTTGCAAAATTTGAATTTTAAATTTGACAAATTTAGATACAATTTTTGAGAGCCGAAATGATTTCAAATTAAAAAGTTGTCAACTACAAAGTTTTATAATTTTTAGAGATCTACAACTTTTATTTTGGTGGTTTCATCATACGAGGTCGTTTGAAAAACTCAAAAAAATTAAGGATAAAAATGATTTTTAGTGGCGGTTCCTTAAGAAAACCGCCACTAGAAATCGATTTCTACAGGCGGTTTCTTAAGAAAACCGCCACTAGAAATCATAGATTTCTACAGGCGGTTTTCATAAGGAACCGTCTCTAGAAATACGATTTCTAGTGGCGGTTTTCTTAAGAAACCGCCACTAAAAATAGCACAGACGGTTGATAACCGAATCCGCCTATAAAAATATACCGCACTGCAGGCTTTGAGTCTTTTTCTACTAGTGTAAAGTGTGCAACCTCTACAGAGTGTTAGAAACCGGTATTTTAGTCATGCTCACGGTTATCAGCGGCCTTGGGATCCTCTTTGATTAGAAGAACTTTGGTTACTTTTATGATGATGATTAGCAATGATGGTTATAAATTTGATCTCTAGTATTTTCTCTTGGAGGGAGTGCTTATGGGTAATAACTGGGTTTATTACTAAAAGTTGGCTCTATTTATATATAGTAATAAAACTTGAACAAGTAAAAGCAACTGCTTAACCTTAACTCCACATACAGCTAGTCCACTCTATGCCAAACGGGACATTTGCTAAGTACGTTGATGTGTACTCACCCTTGCTTTACAAACCACCCCACCCCAGGTTGTCCCCACTGTACTAAGTGCTTAGGAGGTGATGCTGGCAACATGGAGGACTTCGAGGAGTTCCAGGACTACGATGAGTTCTAATTTATCTTAGTGGCAAACCCCTAGTCAGCTGTCTGTGTAGGCTTATCTACTACGTTTCATATTTCTGCACTTTGATATTAATGTTGAACACTATGGATATGTATTAGACTCTGTGGATGTCTAGGACATCTTGATGTAATTAAAGTACCTTTCCGCTATTTAATTTGAGCATTGTGTGATGATGTCCAATTATGTAATCATTGTGTACGTGAGTTCTGATCCTGGCACGTACATGGTTCGCATTCGGTTTACCTTCCAAAACTGGGTGTGACATATGTGGTATCAAAGCCTTGCTGACTGTAGGACCGCTAACCTAGACTAGAATGGTCGCCCTAATGACTATAGACCCCTACTCTTACCTTGACCTAAGTGTCATTTCAAAAGTTTGTCATCTTGACCAACTCTATGTTATTTACTTATCTCAAAAGTTTTTTCTCACTTTTCTTTCTGTTTACTTTCTGGTCTTATAGTTCTACTCTCACTCTTGTACTTACGATGTCTTTTGTAGATGGCTCGTATTAGGTGCACTGCACGTAAGTCTGTGATCCCCTTTTTGCCTTCTCGCCTAGCGGAGCGTCCACTGCGTCGCATGGTGCCAGGTCAGTCCAGTCACCTGGAGAGACTGCATCGTCGCCTGCACGAGGTGCTGGAGCATCGACTCCAGGAGCAGGAGCAGGACTAGGAGAAACAGGACTCTTCCCCCTCACCTCAACAGGAGGTGGAGTCTAGGAGGCTGCCTTCCCCTGCACCTTAGCTAGAGATGCCCCCTACACCACCTCAGGGCATCCCTGCTGCTAGAGGAGACCCTGACAGAGACGAAGACGACGGCGACGCCGGTGGCAGTTTGAGCCATGACACGGAGCTCTCGGAGGAGTCGGAGCCAGAGGGGTGGATCGCTAGACCCATCACTCGCGATGCCGCTCGCGGGTGTCACTTCCACGATGCTCTCGACACCTTGCTGCATCGGGCTTTAGACTGACACACTTGGTCCATCGAGTACCATTGTGTAGTCTACCAGTACCGTCGTGGGTTATATCCGGACCAGTGGGAGGCTACTTGCTTGGTGTGCCGTCCGGACGATGATCTCCGGGATGTAGAGGCCTTCTCAGAGCACTATTCTATCACTGAGAGGGATGCTGCCGAGGCAGCCATGCAAGATGCAGCACAACGTGCACTTTCTCAGTATTGCTCGTTGTTCAGTGGGGTGGCTGATGGCCTCGACCTGAAGTACTACCCTTGCCATTCGACCAGCAGTGCTGGAGGTGTGATTGTCTCGCCAGTCGGTGAAGGCAATCCCAGGCTGAACAACATGGTCAACCTGGCAGTCGTGCTCAACACAGAGCTGGACCGCGCCCTTGACGAGTTGGGCAAGGTTCGGGCAGAGGTTGCGGAATTGCGTGCTGAATGCGCAGCACGCCACTATTTGAATGGTGGTTCTCCCGCCCCTGTCGGGATTCAGCACCCTTACCGCTCACCGCCCCGTGGTCGCTTCGACTATGGTATCCCTGACTACAGGATCCGGATAGATTTGGATCCATAGATCGATAGAGTCAGAGTCTGTAATAATGCTTAATTCAGTGTCTTAGTCTAGTCAGTCTTAGTTAGAGTTAGTTTGCTTACCATATGTTTGATGCTTATCATGATGAACATGTAATGAAGTTGGATCTTTGTAATAATTGTCATCACGGTGTGGGTATCTCCTGCAACTTGGTGTAGTTATTAATAAAGTCAATTATTTAGTTGGGTAATTCATTTATTTCCACTTTCCTCTTTATCTGAGAAGCTGTCAGTGAAGATGATCATTTGTTCAGTGCTATGAAGATTTCTGTATATCTTTTCTTATGCTAAAAGACTGCAGAGTCATATATGATGTTGTGTGCTTTCTACAGATGTCTGAGAACAGCGCAGAGGTGTAAGGCATGATCAGCCGGAACAGCAGGCACCCCAAGCAGATGCAGCTCAGCAGCAGCAGTTGCCACCGCCATCCCCCATGACAGTTGAGCAGATGTTCATGATGCAAACTCAGGCAGTCCAAGCAATTGTTTAGACACTAGCAGCAATGCAGCAGGTGCAGCAGCAGCCACCCCCACCTCAGCCTCCAGTGCAAGTCTAGATGCCACAAGCGCCCAGAGACAAGCGGGCAGAATTCATGAGGGGCCATCCCCCTGTCTTTGCCCACTCTGTTGATCCCATGGACGCTGAAGATTGGTTGTGTGTCGTGGAACGTGAGTTGCACACTGCTCAGTGCAACAATCGTGAGAAGGTGTTGTATGGTCCCCGACAGCTAAGGGGAGCAGCACAGTCTTGGTTGGAGTCTTACCTCGACACCCATGCCAACCCAGAAGCCATCACCTAGGAGGAATTCAGGGACAACTTCCGTCGCTACCATGTGCCCGAGGGACTGATGATAGTGAGGAAGGAGGAGTTTCTCGCCCTGAAGCAAGGTTCCCTGTCCATCAGTGAGTACAGAGACAAGTTTTTGCAGCTGTCATGTTATGCCCCAAAAGATGTCAACACGGATGCCAAGAGGCAATATCGCTTCCTGAGAGGATTGGTTGATCCCCTCCACTACCAGCTGATGAACCACACTTTCCCCACCTTCCAGCACTTGATAGACAGAGCAATCATGACTGAAAGGAAGCGTCGGGAGATGGACAGGAAACACAAGATCGGTGGATCTCAGGCCGGGAGTAGCAGTCATCCCTGCTACTCAGGCAACTCACCCCAGCAATTCAAGCAAGGTCACCAGCACCAGTACCAGAGGCAGTTTCCTCAGCAGCAGCAGTACCGTCAGAGCACCCAACCTGGAGGAAATCAGTACCAGCGTCAGAACAACCAGGCAGCTCGCCTTCCTACCCTAGCACCCAGCCAGAATGGCCAAGCAGCTCTAGCGCAAGTAGGAAGTCGTGCATGTTTCTACTATGGAGAATAAAACCACTGGGCGAAGAACTGTCCAAAGAAAGCAGCTCAGCAGTCGCTAGCTGTCAATGCCCCAGCAAGACAAGGAGCGCCACAGCAAGCACCCGGAGGCCGTGGTCAGGCCTACAACCGTGGAAAGGTGAATCACCTAGAGGCCGAAGCAATCTAGGATGCTTAGGATGTGGCAGTAGGTATGTTTCCAGTCGAATCCTACCCAGCAAAAGTATTATTTGATACTAGTGCCACACATTCTTTTGTTTCTACATCTTGGGTAGAAGCACATAACATCCCTATAGAACCAATGATCTCACCTTTAAGAGTTAATACAGTTGGGGGAAAAGTTCAGTCCGATAGGATTTGTCCGAATCTAAGGATTGAAATAAGGGGGATAGACTTCCCCGCTAGCCTAGTAGTAATGGGAACTCAAGGGTTAGATGTCATCCTAGGGATGAATTGGCTACACAGAAATCAAGCCACTGTCAGTTGTGACAAGCGAACAATTAAGTTGGTGTCCCCATCCGGAAAGGAAGTAGTAACTAAGTTGTACTTGCCTGAACTAGAAGAAGGAGCCTGTCACCATTTATCAGTAGATGACAAAGAGTCCAATCCGATTGAGGCAATTAGAATTGTGTCGGAATTCCACGATGTATTCCCTGAGAAGTTACCAGGCATGCCACCTGAAAGGAAAGTTGAATTTGCCATAGAGCTTATCCCAGGCACCGCCCCTATTTCCGAGAGAGCCTATCGAGTGTCCGGACCAGAGTTGGTGGAACTCAAGAAGTAAATTGATGAGTTGTTGGAGAAAGGTTACATCAGACCAAGTACTTCACCTTGGGCAGCCCCAGTGCTATTTGTGGAGAAGAAGGATAGCACGAAGAGGATGTGCATCGATTACAGAGCTTTGAATGAAGTCACTGTCAAGAACAAGTGTGACGGAACCTCTCAAGTCATTAGGTCCACCTACAATTGTCCTTGTCCAACGGACCTTGGACAATCCTGTAGATGTTCATAATTACTAGACAAGTTTGGTATATGTATCCTTTACATTTCCCAAGAGCGTTTCACCCGTCACAAAGATATTACAACACATCGGAGGAGCGAATAAGCGGAAGCAATTACAGTAACTTAATGTACATTAAAATATAGAAAGAGTGTTACTATTACAGACCAGCGATATATGAGTGCAGAAGTATTATTATTACAAACTCGGGAGGCAAAAACCCCTCCCGCATAAAAGTATAATGTTTTTAAAAGGAGGACAACATCCTCCCGAGGCTTCACTCTTGAGATTCTTCCTTTGGCACCACCTTAGAGCAAAAGCAACAAAAGTTTGCTGCTTCCTCACCTACAACAACATGGGTTCTTACCCATCAAAATAAAAGACTCTCAAGGATATGCTGGCTTGAGGGAGTCAAGGTAAGGCTTAATCAAGAATCAAGACTCTGTTTGCAAAAATGCTTACTAATAGTGGATCCTTAAAAATCTAGTTTTATTAGCAACTTAAGTCATTACCTAAATCTAGAGTTCTTTCTACCCTAGTTCAAGCACTTGGCCTATACTAGCCATCTTTTTATCAACCCTTCTTGTTCACTGGAATACTACGTGTAGGGCAGTGACCAAGTCTTCATGTCCGAGAAGTAACGGCGATCCGAAAAAATTAATACCCATCTGGGGATCTCCAATCACACGACATATGTAGCACTTAACCCTTGCATATGTCAACTCGCCACCGGGGTTCTTAAGACCAGATCGGGTTCGCACTAACCGAGAGCACAGATACACCACCGTCCAGCCTCTTGCCACGGAGGGTAAACACTACTCTCGCCATCTCTCCGCTCCCATTGTGTGTTGTCCTATTCAGGTATTAGTCTGCCCGAGGCAAAGCTTACCCATGATGAGGCATGTGACCAGTTAAAAGGTCCTCGATCAGCAAGCCTACATCGAGACTGTCCTTAATCGGCTCAGACGGAGACACTACAGCGATACTTTCTTCTCGTGCAAGTCACTCGCCCGGTCTCAGCTTTATCATTTCAAACCCAAAGTTTGGTACCTGTTAGAGGTACATCTTTTCCGATGTTGAACCCATCATGGTCATGATGGATTCACCATCAAGTTTTGTTTTGAAAACATCCCATCTATTGTGAAGCATCACCTTTTGTTAAAAACAAAACATTTGTTTTCTAAAGCAGGACTAATCATCAGAAAACTTTTTTTAAAAAAAACAGGTAATCAAGGAATGGTAGAAAGATTCAAGGAAGGAAATGCAGCAATTGGTTTAACACCCAACTCCTATCATCTAATGCATTAGTCAAGTGATAAAGAGTTTAAAACAGCAAGGAGGTGGCAAATGCACCGGGGCTTGCCTTGTGTTATAGGAGAGTCGGTTCTGCTCCACAAATGTCAAAATAAAAGCAGTTCCCGGCAGGTGGGTCTTCAGGTGGTGGTGGTGGTGTAGCTCCTTCTTCTTCAACCACTACTTCTTCCTCGTTCTCTATATATAACCATATATAACCATGAATGCTCATGTAATGCTTATGAAATGCAGTAATAGAAAAGGTTTATCAAGTTGTATCTTGAATACAACTTTCCTTCACGGTACTTCAGAGAACCAGGGTTTTTGGAGTTAGTATTTTATTTCAGAGGGCAGACCCTACCTAGAAGACTAGGGTTTTAAGTTTAGGAACCAAACAATGTCCAAAACAAGTCAAACTTCACTCATGGGATCTAATTACTAAATTAGGATCATCCTAAAAATTTGGTGATTTTTAGAGTCTTCAAATAATTCCTAAAATTCCAAGAGACTAGGTTTTGGCTATTTTAAACACTTCATAATTCCTGGTTTGGACTAAAAATCTTGAAACCATTTTTATTAAATACTACATATATTTAGGAGTCCAACAAAATTGGTCTCATCTTTTTAGTATTTTTCTAGAATTTTCTATGATTTCTTTAATCCTGGCAGAAAAAGAGAAAGAGAAAGGGTGAACAGTGGTGGGCTGAACGGGGAAATACGCGAGCGCCTGCGCCCGCATTGCCGGTCTTGCAAAAAGGCCCCTGGTTAACCAAATAACTAGTGAAGAACCCCTAGCCACTATTCATTGTCTCTCTGACAATTGCACAGAGGTCCTCCGACTTCTGTTTCTTCTCCAACCTGACCCATGGCCACGACGCGCTCGCCGTCGACCACCTCTTTGCCAAAACCGGCCATGAACGGCGTTGACTGAATGAACTAAGTGTCGAACTAGCATCCCTGACCCGAGGCGAACCTAAACCATGCCTCAATTGAACCAATCCCGCCCCGAATTCTCCCACCCACCACGGCGGTAAACACCGTACAAAAATCAAGGTGTTCCGGTTGATTGGGCGCGGTTTAGCTCGATGGGTTGAGCCGACACGCATTACAAGCACACGTGGGTGTTGAAACGAGGATAGGGAGAGCGAGGGCGGACCTAGAGATGGCTGGCCATGGAGCGCGGAGAAAAGCGTGCTCTGCAGGGTCCGACGAGGGGGAATGGGTGTCGTGGCGGATTCCGGTGGAAACAGGGGGCCACGTCGGGGCTATACAGCCGCAAAGGACTACCAATTCACCGTGCACTACCAATTTGGGGAAAGGAGGAGGAGACACTACGAATTTTGGCTTCAACCGAGCTCACTGAAGAACTGTGAGTGCCTCGCCGTAGTTCATGGCGCTATTTATAGCGACGACGACCTGGCTAACGATCTACGGCCACGAAATGCATCGTTAGCGCATGGCTACCAAGTAAGGAAGAGGCACAATGAGGTAAGGTGGTGGCGCGAGTGACACAGCGACAAAATACCGTGCCACGGCGAGCACCGGCAAAAAATCTCCGGCCAGGCTCCGGCTAGGCTCGCGGGACCGTGAATCAGCCAGTAGTTATCTTGCCGCGGTCGTTCCTATCTCCACTTCACCTGCACACATCCGAAACCACAACAACCAGAGATCTTTTCCTTCTGCAGATATTTCCGGTTCTCTGATCTTCATTGTTATGTTGAACCGACCTCCTTTCACCCCCTCTTTCTCTTGATTCTTGTTAAGAACAGGGTAATCTCCATTAATAAAAAGTGTTCACCAGACAACAGCCTTCAAATTTGCTATAGGATTCTTGGATCAAAACTGCATAGATTTTTAGATCTGGTGCTCTCAAATCGACTACATCTCACTGAGACCATGGTGTTCTGAATCTGGCTTTCAGTATTGCCCAGTTCGCATGGCTTGTTTCTGACAGAACAATTTCACACCACTAGTTCTTTGATTTTTGTATAGCTACATAGTAAGTTGACTATACCAAAGTTACTCCCCTACAAACCAGCTTTAATCTTGTGATGAGGATATCACTTCTATACATACAATGAATGGACTGATAACACGATCACGTGCACGACAACTAAATCTCCAGGTATGTTCTACCCTAGTCAATTGTGTTTCAGAGCTTACGCTTGGGGCCATGGATGTTTTGATGATTAGGAACCTTGGAGAGAACCAGTAAGGACTTGGGAAAGGCTAAGGTGTTGAGGAGGAGGAGCAAGGGCACCCACAACAGGAAGGAGATCAAGTCCGACTCGGCTGCGACTCCATCTCGGGGTCCAGGACCAGTCTACACTAAAATGGACGCCCAAGATGCATCCAGACTCCGATTGCGACGAACTTGATATGGTTGGAACGATAAAGAGATTATCTAACCAATCCAACTGGTTCCACCTTAAAATTCATCCGGAGTCAACGGGAATCGTCGAAACAATTCAGCGTTCAGATTTTGTTTGGTGCTGCGACACCGTCTGTTGGGCCATTGGGCCGTGTATCGCGTCGGAGCCTATTAGGGGCGAGTCTAGGGGTCACGCACGCCCTAATACTCTATTTATTCAGCAGCTGCCACCATATTAGGTTTGGGTTTTTCTTAGATCAATTCTATCATCGAACAGTGTCGCCGTCATCGGTTTGTGAGACCCCATCCCGTAATCAATACAATTTTGGTTGCATTTCTTTCATGTTCTTGCTTGTGTTCATGATTGCGCTTGCAGGGATAAGCCTTCATGGCTAGGTCACTCGTGTGTCACGGGTGATAACCAACGGAGCCATGGTGTAGTGATTGCGAGGAACCGTTCGCTCGGAGCCTTGGATCATCAACGCCGAGATCTCCACTCAATCAAATTATCGCATCTCACGGAAGATTGGGCCGCGTCTTCTATCAATTGGTATCAGATTTCTAGGTTGCCCGTGAGGTATAATCCTACCTTTAGATTAGTTTTGTTTCGTCCCATAGTCCACAAAAAGCCAAAAAATATAATTACGATCAGTTTATTCCGACCTAAAACCATCGCCTTAGCCTTTGCACAATTTAGTTTTAGAGTCCGCAGTTTTGAGTTCGTGTTCTAGGTTGAGTTTGGTTGCTGGTTTAGATTTGTTTTGGTTCAGTTTGATTATGTCCATCCGCTTCCATCCTACAAACCGACCCTATCTACAAAACAGATCCTATCTCTAAAACCGACCCTATCCACAAAACAGATCCTATCTCTAAAACCGACCCTATCCACAAAACAGATCCTATCTCTAAAACTGACCATATCCACAAAACAGATCATATCTCTAAAACCGACCCTATCTACAAAATAGATACTATCTCTACAACCGACCATATCCACAAAATAGATCCTATCTCTAAAACCGACCCTATCCACAAAACCGAACCCCCCACCCTTCCAACACCTCGCCAGAAACCCTGATTCGGAGTACAAACTTAAAACAGTCGTAACTTTCGCCTCAGAACTCGAATCGGGCCCATTTTTTTCAAATCGCACGGAATTAAATTTCGCATCCGATTCTTTCCGGCTTTGCCGAATTCGCTGTTTTTAAAATTCCCAAATTTGGCTTGGAAATAGAACTTCTCATTTTCCAAACATTTATTCCGATTTTAGGGCAAACTTGTAGAAATTCCAGAGGACGCGTCATTGCACAAAAAATATGAAACTTGGTGTGTTTTCTTCTTATGTGCTGCAAAAGATAAAAATATAAAAAAATATTTGAAAAAAAATCACAAAAAAAAGAAAAAAGAAAAGAGTAGCACATAAACAGAAACGCCAGTGTTCTGTGCACCTCTGTGATTATTTTGCCCCAAGCATGTTTCTTGCTGCACCTTGATACTTGTACCTCCTTTCTTGTGCCTTGGTCCAACTGTTCTATTATATTTTCTAGGCCAGCAACTAGGACGAGTACTTGGAACACTTATTCAGCATTGCTATCTGTTACTGACTTGTGTGCCATATATATATATATTTAGTCAGCCTTTCCAGAGCTCCAGCTTTCTCTCGAGCAGAACAAGTACTCCTTTGCAATCACACCCACGCTCGTTGGACAGTCACACCGGCCACCGTTTGCCACCTGCAGTGCTGGTAAGAACCTTGTAAGAGCGGGGTAAGACGCTTCATAATTTGTATTCCACCACCACCACCACCCTGAGAGATAGTTGTAGGGTTCACATTGTTTGTTGCCTTTTTGTCTCTATTTTGTGCTAACAATGACAGGACCAAAGAATCAAATGGACAAGGACAAGGGGCCTAAGCTTAACGACGATGAGTGTGTCTCTCAGCTGGAATTGAAGGAGATGATGCGCGCGATGACTGAAGCTTTTAAAAAATACCAGGACTCTGCGGTGACATCCTATGAGCAGCTTGATCGACGAGTTGCTGAACTTGATACACGCATGGACGTACTGGAGGCTCGTCCCCCACCACCAACTCTAGCCCCAGCTCACTCTCCTGTGGACGACAACGACGACGATGTTTATGCACTGCGGCGACAACGCCTCGCACGTAATCGACAAGGTATGTGAAAGTCGCCTAGAGGGGGGTGAATAGGGCGGATCTGAAATTTATAAACTTAAGCACAACTACAAGCCGGGTTAGCGTTAGAAATATAAACGAGTCCGAGAGAGAGGGTGAAAAACAAATCGCAAGCAAATAAAGAGTGAGACACAAGGATTTGTTTTACCGAGGTTCAGTTCTTGCAAACCTACTCCCCGTTGAGGTGGTCACAAAGACCGGGTCTCTTTCAACCCTTTCCCTCTCTCAAACGGTCACTTAGACCGAGTGAGCTTCTCTTCTCAATCAAACGGAACACAAAGTTCCCGCAAGGACCACCACACAATTGGTGTCTCTTGCCTTGGTTACAATTGAGTTTGATCACAAGAAGAATGAGAAAGAAAAGAAGCAATCCAAGCGCAAGAGCTCAAGTGAACACAAATGTCGCTCTCTCTAGTCACTATTGATTTGGAGTGATTCCGGACTTGGGAGAGGATTTGATCTCTTTGGATGTGTCTAGAACTGAATGCTATAGCTCTTGTAATGTGTTGAAGATGGAAAACTTGGATGCAATTGAATGTGGGGTGGTTGGGGTATTTATAGCCCCAACCACCAAAATGTGGCCGTTGGAAGGTTGCTGTCGCATGGCGCACCGGACAGTCCGGTGCGCCAGCCACGTCATCCGGCCGTTAGGGTTCGACCGTTGGAGCTCTGACTGGTGGGGCCTTTGGGCTATCCAGTGGTGCACCGGACAGGTCCTGTAGACTGTCCGGTGCGCCTCTCGCGCGTGCTCTGACTCTGGCGCGCACTGTAGCGCATTTAATGCAGTTGCAGTCGACCGTTGGCGCGAAGTAGCCGTTGCTCCGCTGGCACACCGGACAGTCCGGTGTGACACCGGACAGTCCGGTGCTTCACCGGACAGTCCGGTGAATTATAGTGGAGCGGCCTTCCATTTTCCTGAAGGTGGCAAGTTCATCGTCGAGTGCCCTGGTGAACCGGACACTGTCCGGTGGCACACCGGACAGTCCGGTGCGCCAGACCAGGGTGCCTTTTGAGATGTCTTTAGCTCTCTTTATTTGAACCCATCTTTGGTCTTTTTATTGGTTTGTTGTGAACCTTTGGCACCTGTAAAACTTATAGACTAGAGCAAACTAGTTAGTCCAATTATTTGTGTTGGGCAATTCAACCACCAAAATCAATTTAGGAAAAGGTGTAAGCCTATTTCCCTTTCAATCTCCCCCTTTTTGGTGATTGATGCCAATACAAACCAAAGCAAATATAGAAGTGCATAATTGAACTAGTTTGCATAATTTTGTAAGTGCAAATGGTTGCTTGGAATGAGACTAATATATTCTCATAAGATATGCATGTATTGTTTCTTTTTATTTTTTAACATTTTGGACCATGCTTGCACCACATGTTTTGTTTTTGTAAATTCTTTTCAAAGCCTTTTTGCAAGTAGTAAAAGGTAAATGAGTAAGATTTTGAGAAGCATTTTCAATATTTGAAATTTTCTCCCCCTGTTTCAAATGCTTTTCCTTTGACTAAACAAAACTCCCCCTTAATAAAATCCTCCTCTTAGTGTTCAAGAGGGTTTTAGATATTAGTTTTTGAAGAGGGTGTTCCAATTTGAAATTCTATCAAAAAATAAGATATCAATTGAAAAATTCATCATTTCAAAACCTTTTCTTAACTCAAATTTTGAAAATTGGTGGTGGTACGGTCCTTTTGCTTTGGGCTAATACTTTCTCCCCCTTTGGCATGAATCGCCAAAAATGGAAACTTGAGTGAAATATAAGCCCTTCGAACTACTTTCTCCCCCTTTGGCAAACAAAATATGAGTGAAGATTATACCAAAGACGGAGAGCTGCTCGGAGCGACGGTGAAGGATGAGTAATTTGATTGAGTGGAGTGGAAGCCTTTGTCTTCGCCGAAGACTCCAATTCCCTTTCAATCTATGACTTGGTTTGAAATACTCTTGAAAACATATTAGTCATAACATATAAAAGAGACATAATCAAAGGTATATGAATGAGCTATGTGTGCAAAACATCAAAAGAAATTCCGAGAATAAAGAATATTTAGCTCATGCCTAAGTTTGTTAAAAGTTTGTTCATCTAGTGGCTTGGTAAAGATATCGGCTAATTGTTCCTTGGTGTTAATATATGCAATCTCGATGTCCCCCTTTTGTTGGTGATCCCTTAGAAAATGATACCGAATGGCTATGTGTTTAGTGCGGCTATGCTCAACGGGATTATCCGGCATGTGGATTGCACTCACATTATCACATAGAAGAGGAACTTTGGTTAATTTTGTCGGGGACCATAATTAGGGGTACCCTCAAGACGCCTAATTCTCAGCTGGTAACCCCCATCAGCATAAAGCTGCAAAGGCCTGATGGGTACGATTAAGTCAGGGATCAGTCCACACGAGTGACTCGATCACGCTTCACCCGAGCCTAGCCTCGGCCAAGGGCAGCCGACCTCGAGAGACTTCTGTCTCGCCCGAGGCCCCCTTTTTATGGCGGACACATCACCGGCTCGCCCGAGGCCTTGGCTTCGCTCAGAAGCAACCTTGACTAAATCGCCGCACCGACTGACCAAATTGCAGGGGCATTTAACGCAAAGGTGGCCTGACACCTTTATCCTGACACACGCCCCCGGCAGAGCCGAAGTGACCGCCGTCACTCCACCGCGCCACTGGCCAGTCTGATAGAAGGACAGCGCCGCCTGCGCCACTCCGACTGCAGTGCCACTCGACAGAGTGAGTCTGACAGGCAGTCAGGCCTTGCCAAAGGCGCCACGGCGAACTCCGCCCCGCCCGACCCCAGGGCTCGGACTCGGGCTAAGACCCGGAAGACGGCGAACTCCGCTCCGCCCGACCCCAGGGCTCGGACTCGGGCTAAGACCCGGAAGACGGCGAACTCCGCTCCGCCCGACCCCAGGGCTCGGACTCGGGCTAAGACTCGGAAGACGGCGAACTCCGCTCCGCCCGACCCCAGGGCTCGGACTCGGGCTAAGACCCGGAAGACGGCGAACTCCGCTCCGCCCGACCCCAGGGCTCGGACTCGGGCTAAGACCCGGAAGACGACGAAACTCCGCCTCGCCCGACCCCAGGGCTCGGACTCCGCCCTGGCCTCGGCCGAACGACTTCCGCCTCGCCCGACCCCATGGCTCGGGCTCGGTCACGGCAACGGAAGGCAGACTCAACCTCGGCTTCGGAGGAACCCCCACGTCGCCCCGCCTAGAGCACAGACCGCCACGTCAACAGGAAGCGCCATCATCATCCTACCCCGAATCGACTCGGGTCACGGAGAACAAGACCGGCGTCCCATCCGGCCAGCTCCGCCGGAGGGGCAATGATGGCGCTCCACAAGCTCTATGACGACGGCGGCCCCCCAGCTCTCTTACGGAAGCAGGACGACGTCAGCAGGGACTCGACCGCTCCAACAGCTGTCCCTCCGCCAGGCTCCGCCGCACCTCCGACAGCCACGACATCACGCCAGCAGGGTGCCCAGATCTCTCCGGCTGCCACGTTGGCATGTACCTAGGGCGCTAGCTCTCCCTCCGCTAGACACGTAGCACTCTGCTACACCCCCCATTGTACACCTGGATCCTCTCCTCACGACTGTAAAAGGGAGGACCAGGGCCTTCTTAGAGAAGGTTGGCCGCGCGGGACCGAGGACGGGACAGGCGCTCTCTTGGGGCCGCTCGCTTCCCTCACCCGCGTGGACGCTTGTAACCCCCCTACTGCAAGCGCACCTGACCTGGGCGCGGGACGAACACGAAGGCCGCGGGACTTCCACCTCTCTCACGCTCGACTCCGGCCACCTCGCCTCTCCCCCCTTCGCGCTCGCCCACGCGCTCGACCCATCTGGGCTGGGGCACGCAGCACACTCACTCGTCGGCTTAGGGACCCCCCTGTCTCGAAACGCCGACAGTTGGCGCGCCAGGTAGGGGCCTGCTGCGTGCTGACGAACAGCTCCCCGTCAAGCTCCAGATGGGCAGTCTCCAGCAACCTCTCCGGCCCGGGACGGTGCTTCGTTTCGGGGCTCTTGAGTTCATGTCCTTTGACGGCAGCTACGACATGATACTTCTTCCACCGCCGCGCGACTACGACAATGGCGGCCGACAACCCGCCCGCCGGCGGCGGAATCGACGACGTCTTCCCCGCGTGGTGGAAGGGCGACATTCAGGCTCGCTCCGTTCTCTCCCCCGCCAACGGAGGAGGAGGCGGGGCCGTCAAGGCCAGGTGGGAGGCCGCGCTTCGTCGGCCGTCGAGCGAATCGACGCCCCCGACGCCCCGACGGAAGGCACGCCGGACGTCGACCTCGCGTTCAAGACGGAGGCAAGCGCCGTCCCCCCGCGGCACGCTGACCCCGAGCAAGAAGACGACGCCGGCGCGCTCGAGGAAAGCCTGCAGGACGTCGCCCTCGAACCAGAGTTGACGGTGCAACCAGTCCCCGATGTGACTACGTCGCTCCTCGTCGACAAAAAGGTACCGACTAACTCCCATCTTGCGTCATTTCGACTCGGCCTCAACCCGCCAAACGACCTTGTTTTGGCAGGCGCTCTCCTTGAGGCGAGTGCAACCCCACTGAGGTTCCGTATGCGGTCGCCTTGGGACCGACTGACGGACATCTCGACCTACGGGCCCTCTGGGTCCGAGGAAGATGACGATCCCAGCATCGCTTGGGATTTCTCCGGACTTGGCAACCCCAGTGCCGTGCGGGACTTCATGACCGCATGTGACTACTGCCTATCCGACTGTTCCAATGGAAGCCGCAGCCTTGGCGACGAGAGCTGCGGCCCAAGCCGCGAATGTTTCCACATCGAGCTAGGGGATCCCTCCGAAGGCAACCATCTTGGCATGCCGGAGGACGGTGATCTCCCTAGGCTGGTGCCTCGCGCCGACATCCCACGGGAGCTAGCTGTGGTCCCCGCTCCGGCGGGGGGTTACGACCCACAACTCGAGCAAGTCCGCGAGGTGCAGGCCAGGCTCAACGAGGGAACAGGAGCGCTTAAGCCGATCCGTCGGGACGTCGGACAGGCATGGGTGGGCCAACCTCTGGCCGGAGGAATACGTCACCTGCCCCAAGGTCTCCAGCACCGCGTCGCCAACGATGTCAGGATCAGGCCGCCGCCGCATCCAGCGGGGTTGGTCAGAACCTGGCAACCGCAGCGATGCTCATCCGCGCGATGCCGGAGCCGTCAACCACCAAGGGTCGGCGAATCCAGGGAGAACTCAAGAATCTCCTGGAAGGCGCTGCGGCCCGGCGGGCCGAGAGCACTGCCTCCCGAAGGCAAGGTTATCCCTCGGAACCTCATGCCGCGACTTCCCGATTCATGCGGGAAGCCTCGGTCTACACCGGGCGCACGCGCAACACCGCGCCTGCGGCCCCGGGCCACCTCGGCAACGAGCACCATCGACGCGACCGTCGGGCTCACCTCGACGAAAGGGTGCGCCGAGGCTACCACCCCAGGCGTGGGGGGCGCTACGACAGCGGGGAGGATCGGAGTCCCTCGCCCGAACCACCCGGTCCGCAGGCCTTCAGTCGGGCCATCCGACGGGCGCCATTCCCGACCCGGTTCCGACCCCCGACTACTATCACGAAGTACTCGGGGGAAACGAGACCGGAACTGTGGCTCGCGGACTACCACCTTGCCTGCCAACTGGGTGGAACGGACGACGACAACCTCATCATCCGTAACCTCCCCCTGTTCCTCTCCGACACTGCTCGCGCCTGGTTGGAGCACCTGCCTCCGGGGCAGATCTCCAACTGGGACGACTTGGTCCAAGCCTTCGCTGGCAATTTCCAGGGCACATACGTGCGCCCCGGGAATTCTTGGGACCTTCGAAGCTGCCGGCAACAGCCGGGGGAGCCGCTTCGGGACTACATCCGGCGATTCTCGAAGCAGCGCACCGAGCTGCCCAACATCACCGACTCGGATGTCATCGGCGCGTTCCTCGCCGGCACCACTTGCCGCGACCTGGTGAGCAAGTTGGGTCGCAAAACCCCCACCAGGGCGAACGAGCTGATGGACATCGCCACCAAGTTCGCCTCTGGCCAGGAGGCGGTCGAGGCTATCTTCCGAAAGGACAAGCAGCCCCAGGGCCGCCCATCGGAAGAAGCTCCCGAGGCGTCTACTCCGCGCGGCGCCAAGAAGAAAGGCAAGAAGAAGCCGCAATCAAAACGCGACGCTGCTGACGCGGACCTCATCGCCGCCGCCGAGTATAAGAACCCTCGGAAGCCCCCCGGAGGTGCAAACCTCTTCGACAAGATGCTCAAGGAGCCGTGCCCCTACCATCAGGGGCCCGTCAAGCACACCCTCGAGGAGTGCGTTATGCTTCGGCGTCACTTCCACAGGGCCGGGTCACCCGCCGAGGGTGGCAGGGCCCGCGACGACGACAAGAACGAAGATCACCTAGCAGGAGAATTCCCCGAGGTCCGCGACTGCTTCATGATCTATGGAGGGCATGCGGCGAATACCTCGGCTCGGCACCGCAAGCAAGAGCGCCGGGAGGTCTGCTCGGTGAAGGTGGCGGCGCCAGTCTACCTAGACTGGTCCGACAAGCCCATCACTTTCGACCAGGCCGACCACCCCGATCATGTGCCGAGCCCGGGGAAATACCCGCTCGTCGTCGACCCCGTTGTCGGCGATGTCAGGCTCACCAAGGTCCTGATGGATGGGGGCAGCTGCCTCAACATCATCTACGCCGAGACCCTCAAGCTCCTGCGCGTCGATCTGTCCTCCGTCCGAGCAGGCGCTGCGCCCTTCCACGGGATTATCCCTGGGAAGCGCGTCCAGCCCCTCGGGCGACTCGACCTCCCCGTCTGCTTCGGGACACCCTCCAACTTCCGAAGGGAGACCCTGACGTTCGAGGTGGTCGGGTTCCGAGGAACCTACCACGCCGTGCTAGGGAGGCCATGCTACGCGAAGTTCATGGCCGTCCCCAATTACACCTACTTGAAGCTCAAGATGCCGGGCCCCAACGGGGTCATCACCGTCGGCCCCACGTACAAACACGCGTTCGAATGCGACGTGGAGTGCGTGGAGTACGCCGAGGCCCTCGCCGAGTCCGAGGCCCTCATCGCCGACCTGGAGAACCTCTCCAAGGAGGTGCCAGACGTGAAGCGCCACGCCGGCAACTTCGAGCCAGCGGAGACGGTCAAGGCCGTCCCTCTCGACCCCAGTGGCGACACCACCAAGCAGGTCCGGATCGGTTCCGGGCTCGACCCCAAATAGGAAGCAGTGCTCGTCGACTTTCTCCGCGCGAACGCCGACGTCTTTGCGTGGAGTCCCTCGGACATGCCCGGCATACCGAGGGATGTCGCCGAGCACTCGCTGGATATTCGGGCCGGAGCCCGACCCGTCAGGCAGCCTCTGCGCCGATTCGACGAGGAGAAGCGCAGAGTGATTGGCGAAGAGATCCACAAGCTAATGGCAGCAGGGTTCATCAAAGAGGTATTCCATCCCGAATGGCTTGCCAACCCTGTGCTTGTGAGGAAGAAAGGGGGGAAATGGCGGATGTATGTAGACTACACTGGTCTCAACAAAGCATGTCCGAAGGTTCCCTACCCTCTGCCTCGCATCGACCAAATCGTGGATTCCACCGCTGGGTGCGAAACCCTGTCCTTCCTCGATGCCTACTCAGGGTATCACCAGATCCGGATGAAAGAGTCCGACCAGCTCGCGACTTCTTTCATCACGCCGTTCGGCATGTACTGCTATGTCACCATGTCGTTCGGTTTGAGGAATGCGGGCGCAACGTACCAGCGGTGCATGAACCATGTGTTCGGCGAACACATCGGTCGCACAGTCGAGGCCTACATCGATGACATCGTAGTCAAGACAAGGAAGGCTTCCGACCTCCTCTCCGACCTTGAAGTGACATTCCGGTGTCTCAAGGCGAAAGGAGTCAGGCTTAATCCTGAGAAGTGTGTCTTCGGGGTGCCCCGAGGCATGCTCCTAGGGTTCATCGTCTCCGAGCGAGGCATCGAAGCAAACCCGGAGAAGATCGCGGCCATCACCAGCATGGGACCCATCAAGGACTTAAAAGGGGTACAGAGGGTCATGGGATGCCTCGCGGCCCTGAGCCGCTTCATCTCACGCCTCGGCGAAAGAGGTCTGCCTCTGTACCGCCTCTTAAGGAAGGCCGAGTGTTTCGCTTGGACCCCCGAGGCCGAGGAAGCCCTTGGCAACCTGAAGGCGCTCCTTACAAAGGCGCCTGTCTTGGTGCCCCCGGCGGACGGAGAAGCCCTCTTGGTCTACGTCGCCGCGACCACTCAGGTGGTTAGCGCCGCGATTGTGGTCGAAAGGCAAGAGGAAGGGCATGCATTGCCCGTTCAGAGGCCGGTCTACTTCATCAGCGAAGTGCTGTCCGAGACTAAGATCCGCTACCCGCAAGTTCAAAAGCTGTTGTATGCTGTGATCCTGACAAGGCGGAAGCTGCGACACTACTTCGAATCTCATCCGGTAACTGTGGTGTCATCCTTCCCCCTGGGGGAGATCATCCAGTGCCGAGAGGCCTCGGGCAGGATCGCAAAGTGGGCGGTGGAAATCATGGGCGAAACGATCTCGTTCGCCCCTCGGAAGGCCATCAAGTCCCAGGTGTTGGCGGATTTCGTGGCCGAATGGGTCGACACCCAGCTGCCAATGACTCCGATCCAACCGGAGCTCTGGACCATGTTTTTCGACGGGTCGCTGATGAAGACGGGGCCGGCGCAGGCCTGCTCTTCATCTCGCCCCTCGGAAAGCACTTGCGCTACGTGCTGCGCCTCCATTTCCCAGCGTCCAACAATGTGGCCGAGTACGAAGCTCTGGTCAACGGATTGCGGATCGCCATCGAGCTATGGGTCAGACGCCTCGACGCCCGCGGTGATTCGCAGCTCGTCATCGACCAAGTCATGAAGAACTCCCACTGCCGCGACCCAAAGATGGAGGCCTACTGCGATGAGGTTCGGCGCCTAGAAGACAAGTTCTTCGGGCTCGAGCTCAACCACATCGCTCGGCGCTACAACGAAACCGCAGACGAGCTGGCTAAGATAGCCTCGGGGCGAACGACAGTCCCCCCGGACGTCTTCTCCCGGGATCTGCATCAACCCTTCGTCAAGCTCGACGACGCGCCCGAGCCCGAGGTACCCTCGGCACAGCCCAAGGTACCCTCGGCACAGCCCAAGGTACCCTCGGCCTCTGAGGGTGAGGCACTGAACGTCGAGGAAGGGCAGAGCGGGGCCACGCCAGATCAAGATTGGCAGCCCCGTACCTGCAATATCTCCGTCGAGGAGAGCTACCCCTCGACCAAGTCGAGGCTCGGCGGGTAGCGCGACGCGCCAAGTCATTCGTCTTGCTGGGCGACGAAGAGGAGCTCTACCATCGCAGCCCCTCGGGCATCCTCCAGCGATGCATCTCCATCGCCGAAGGTCGGGAACTGCTGCAAGAAATACACTCGGGGGCTTGCGGCCACCACGCAGCGCCCCGAGCCCTTGTCGGAAATGCTTTCCGGCAAGGCTTCTACTGGCCAACGGCGGTGGCTGACGCCACTAGAATTGTCCGCACCTGCGAAGGGTGCCAATTCTATGCGAAGCGGACGCACCTGCCCGCTCAGGCTCTGCAGACAATACCCGTCACTTGGCCCTTCGCTGTATGGGGTCTGGACCTCGTCGGTCCCTTGCAGAAGGCGCCCGGGGGCTACACGCACCTGCTGGTCGCCATCGACAAATTCTCCAAGTGGATCGAGGTCCGACCTCTGAACAGCATCAGGTCCGAGCAGGCGGTGGCGTTCTTCACCAACATCATCCATCGCTTCGGGGTCCCGAACTCCATCATCACCGACAACGGCACCCAGTTCACCGGCAAAAAATTCTTGGATTTTTGCGAGGATCACCATATCCGGGTGGACTGGGCCGCCGTGGCTCATCCCATGTCGAATGGGCAAGTAGAGCGTGCCAACGGCATGATTCTACAAGGGCTCAAGCCTCGGATCTACAACGACCTCAACAAATTCGGCAAGCGATGGATGAAGGAACTCCCCTCGGTGGTCTGGAGCCTAAGGACGACGCCGAGTCGTGCCACGGGCTTCACGCCGTTTTTCCTGGTCTACGGGGCTGAAGCTATCTTGCCCACTGACCTGGAATACGGCTCCCCGAGGGCGAGGGCCTACACCGAACAAAGCAACCAAGCTAGCCGAGAGGAATCGCTGGACCAGCTGGAGGAAGCTCGGGACAGGGCCTTACTACACTCGGCGCGGTACCAACAGTCCCTGCGACGCTACCACGCCCGAGGGGTCCGGTCCCGAGAACTCCAGGTGGGCGATCTGGTGCTTCGGCTGCGGCAAGACGCCCGAGGGAGGCACAAGCTCACGCCCCCCTGGGAAGGGCCATTCGTCATCGCCAAAGTTCTGAAGCCCGGAACATACAAGCTGGCCAACCATCAAGGCGAGATCTACGGCAACGCTTGGAACATCAAACAGCTACGTCGCTTCTACCCTTAAGATGTTTTCAAGTTGTTCATATACCTCGCGCCTACGCAAAGTTTAGTCGTCAAGGAAGGGTCGGCCTAGCCTCGGCAAAGCCCGACCCTCCCTCGGGGGCTAAAAGGGGGGAGACCCCCTCTGCGTCGAATTTTTCCTCAAAAAAGGATCTCTTTTTAGCAAGATTTCTTTCGTGCTTCTTGACTACTTCGGAAAGCGGATCCTGGAAACGACGGAGTACACGTAAGCAGCCAAGGCTGACCGAGCCGAGGGACTCCTACGCCTCCGGGATACGGATACCTCACTCATCACCTTCTGCGATAAGTAACTTGCTTTCGGATAAAGCGACTCCGTGGACCGAACAAGTCTTCACGTTTGGAAGCTCTCCTGCCGAAGCAGTCCTTCAAGCTTTCTCGACTAAGTCGGGGACAGGGCCTCATGGACGGGTGAAAGTACGCGTAAGCGGCAAGGCCGACCGAGCCGAGGGATTCCCACGCCTCTGGGATACGGATACCTCACTCGTCCCTTCCGCGAAAAGCAACTCTCGCTCACACAAACATCCCTGTTACAGACAGAGTCCAGATGCTCGAAACAAGAGGAAAAAAGGCGCAGCTTCGCAAGCGTGGCGAGGGTGTGTTTTTTCTGGCCTCGGCGGCCGCAGAAAGCACACGCTACAAGATGATCTGATCCTGCAGGCTCGGGTCTTCACGCTGAAGGGAGCCGTAGCACCCTCGGCATCGACGACGTCTCCAGCAAAGCCCGACCCAGCCTCGAGCGGCGACGCGGCCCAGGGACTCCTCCGGGAATCCGGCCCGAGCAGGCGGCTCGACCGGTTACCCCTGGGGCCTCGGTCAACCGGCTTCCAAGGGCGCCAGCCCGACCCGAGGTCTCGACTGATCGACTTCGGCGTCGGCTCCGCTGACGGACAACACGGCTAGGCTCCGGCCAACCAGGTTCCCATTCTCGAGCCAACTCCGCCTCTGTTCATACTGATATCGCTACCCCTGGTCTCAGACCACCGAAGGGCGGCCGAGGGGTCTCTTTAACTAAGCTAGAGGAGCCCCAGACAACAAGGCCGAACGGGCCGGGGGATTCCTACGCCTCTGGGATACGGATACCTCACCCGTCACCTTGACACGGGGCGACTCATGCTTGGTAAAGCGGTTCAGATAATCAACAGGCGAGACTTAGTGCTCGAAAATGAGGAAAAAACACGACTCCGTGCCGAAATTACATACATGTTCAGGCCCCGACAGCCACAATGAACAAAAAACACTGGCATCCAAGGTGCCATCACAAACGGGACTCTGGTTCCGTCCCCGAGGGTACGAGTGACCTCGGGCCTGCGGGGCGACGAACGCCGGGAGGCTCGCCAGCGACCTCTGCAGAAAGGCAGGGTGATGCAAATCCTTGAAGCCGAACGATGGCTGAGAGGTACCAACTCCCAGGGAGTTGCGTTCCTCCAACGAGGAGGCGGAAAGGCGGCGGATACCCCCCATCCGGGGGCTTGGAAGATGGGAAGACACGACGCTTAAGGGAGGAAGAAGACATGGTTGCCTTCTGAAAGGAGTCTCCCTCCTTTTAAAAGCAACTCTCCCTACGTGCGCCCCCAGGCGCCACGGGCTGAGTCTTCTCCAACACGCTCCAAGGCCCTCCCCTGCGACTCGGGGGCTGGGTCCCGCATGTCATGCAAGCCGGCTCAGGGCAGAAGAAGCCAGACCGCCGCGCGTGGTGCGCACGACCGTCCAGCGGTTACAAGCGACCCCCCATTTTTGCCCAGACCAACGGGCAGAAGGGGCGGGCAGCCATGCAGGCGGCATGCAACCGCGCCAGATGGACGCGCTTCTCCAACTTCTGACACGCCAGCTTGGGAACCCAGGCCCACGCGTCGGTCAAAGCGACCGAAAGAGGGCCGGCAGTAATAGCGGTGGCAGGCGGGCTGGCGCAGCAGTCACGTCGTCAGCCAGGCTCACGTCCCATCCTGGGACAGCAAGAGAGCCTCCTCTCACGGCGTGGAGACGGTGCACCCGTGACCCGTTCCTCGAACGGATCGCACGCGCGCAACGGCCGCCCTGCCAACCACTCGCCTCGTCGCATTAACTCCGCGGCGGGACACGCGGCGCCTCTGGCAGGAGGAGCGCGCGACGCTTCACCTTCGCCGTAATAATCGCGCCAGAAAAGGTACGCCACGTCATCCGATTTCGTATCCTTTTCCGTTTTCCTCTTTCTCTATCTCTTGCAACAGGGACCGGGAAAGGGGGATACCCCGAAAGGGATCCTTCTCCGCGAAGGAACCGGGCTCCGAGCCCCCCACTACTGATCAGGGGTTCGAAGGCTGGCCCTCCGAAGGGTTCAACAGCCGCCTCAGATCGCGTGGGCCCGACACCCACTACTGGTCAGGGGTTCGAAGGCCAGCCCCCCGAAGGGTTCCATGGCCGCCTCAGGCTACTCGGGCTCCGCGCCCATTACTGATCAGGGGTTCGAAGGCTGGCCCCCGAAGGGTTCACAGTCGCCTCAGACACCGAGCGAGGGATGACCAGGGGTACGTTCGATACATAACCAAGGCTCGGGCTGCGCTCCCGAGGTACCCTAGGACATTTCCGAGACCAGCGGGAATGATCTTGTAACGGAATCCCATCGGAGGGAGGCATCGAGCCCTCGGACCCCGTCGCCAGGGGACCGGGTCCGGCAAATCACCCGCAGGTACTTTTGGGCGTGCCTCTGGGCCCCTAGCCAACCCCCAACGAACGGGGCACGGACGTCCACTCGGATTACCCGCTTGCAGCTCACCGGAGACACCATGTTCGGTGCCCATCGAGGGTAACATGGCGCACTCCCCCCCTCCTCCTTGCGGAAAGGCGACGTAGGGGCGTATGTAAAAAGTCGAGTCTGTCCCTGATCGCCCTCTCGCCCTGTGCAGAGGCTCGGGGGCTGCTCTCGCAAAAACCGGCTCCGGCCAAATCGTTGACAGCGTCAACATACCAGCCCGAGAGCTTGGACCCCGACCGTGCACCCGGGCTACGGCCAGTTCGCATGAGGGAACGACCAGACCAGCCGAAGCATTGCGCGAGGTATTAAGACCTCGAAGGAGTGTAACCACTCCTCCGAGGCCTCGGGGGCTACACCCGGCGGGTGCGCTCGCGCGCACCCACCGGAACGAAATGCAACCGAGAAAGGCTGGTCCCCTTGCAAAAAAGTGCGACGAAAGCCTCCAAGCGAGTGCTAACACTCCCTTCGAGGCTCGGGGGTTACTGTCGGGGACCATAATTAGGGGTACCCTCAAGACGCCTAATTCTCAGCTGGTAACCCCCATCAGCATAAAGCTGCAAAGGCCTGATGGGTACGATTAAGTCAGGGATCAGTCCACACGAGTGACTCGATCACGCTTCACCCGAGCCTAGCCTCGGCCAAGGGCAGCCGACCTCGAGAGACTTCCGTCTCGCCCGAGGCCCCCTTTTTATGGCGGACACATCACCGGCTCGCCCGAGGCCTTGGCTTCGCTCAGAAGCAACCTTGACTAAATCGCCGCACCGACTGACCAAATTGCAGGGGCATTTAACGCAAAGGTGGCCTGACACCTTTATCCTGACACACGCCCCCGGCAGAGCCGAAGTGACCGTCGTCACTCCACCGCGCCACTGGCCAGTCTGACAGAAGGACAGCGCCGCCTGCGCCACTCCGACTGCAGTGCCACTCGACAGAGTGAGTCTGACAGGCAGTCAGGCCTTGCCAAAGGCGCCACGGCGAACTCCGCCCCGCCCGACCCCAGGGCTCGGACTCGGGCTAAGACCCGGAAGACGGCGAACTCCGCTCCGCCCGACCCTAGGGCTCGGACTCGGGCTAAGACCCGGAAGACGGTGAACTCCGCTCCGCCCGACCCCAGGGCTCGGACTCGGGCTAAGACCCGGAAGACGGCGAACTCCGCTCCGCCCGACCCCAGGGCTCGGACTCGGGCTAAGACCCGGAAGACGGCGAACTCCGCTCCGCCCGACCCCAGGGCTCGGACTCGGGCTAAGACCCGGAAGACGGCGAACTCCGCTCCGCCCGACCCCAGGGCTCGGACTCGGGCTAAGACCCGGAAGACGGCGAACTCCGCTCCGCCCGACCCCAGGGCTCGGACTCGGGCTAAGACCCGGAAGACGACGAAACTCCGCCTCGCCCGACCCCAGGGCTCGGACTCCGCCCTGGCCTCGGCCGAACGACTTCCGCCTCGCCCGACCCCATGGCTCGGGCTCGGTCACGGCAACGGAAGGCAGACTCAACCTCGGCTTCGGAGGAACCCCCACGTCGCCCCGCCTAGAGCACAGACCACCACGTCAACAGGAAGCGCCATCATCATCCTACCCCGAATCGACTCGGGTCACGGAGAACAAGACCGGCGTCCCATCCGGCCAGCTCCGCCGGAGGGGCAATGATGGCGCTCCACAAGCTCTATGACGACGGCGGCCCCCCAGCTCTCTTACGGAAGCAGGACGACGTCAGCAGGGACTCGACCGCTCCAACAGCTGTCCCTCCGCCAGGCTCCGCCGCACCTCCGACAGCCACGACATCACGCCAGCAGGGTGCCCAGATCTCTCCGGCTGCCACGTTGGCATGTACCTAGGGCGCTAGCTCTCCCTCCGCTAGACACGTAGCACTCTGCTACACCCCCCATTGTACACCTGGATCCTCTCCTTACGACTATAAAAGGGAGGACCAGGGCCTTCTTAGAGAAGGTTGGCCGCGCGGGACCGAGGACGGGACAAGCGCTCTCTTGGGGCCGCTCGCTTCCCTCACCCGCGTGGACGCTTGTAACCCCCTACTGCAAGCGCACCTGACCTGGGCGCGGGACGAACACGAAGGCCGCGGGACTTCCACCTCTCTCACGCTCGACTCCGGCCACCTCGCCTCTCCCCCCTTCACGCTCGCCCACGCGCTCGACCCATCTGGGCTGGGGCACGCAGCACACTCACTCGTCGGCTTAGGGACCCCCCTGTCTCGAAACGCCGACAAATTTATAACCATAGTCCCTAAGGGTTTGCCTCATCCAAAGCAATTGCGCGCAACAATGGCTTGCGGCAATATATTCGGCTTCGGCAGTAGAAAGAGCTACGAAATTTTGCTTCTTTGAAGCCCAAGACACTAGAGATCTTCCCAAGAACTAGCAAGTCCCCGATGTGCTCTTTCTATTAATTTTACACCCCGCCCAATCGGCATCCGAATAACCAATTAAATCAAATGTGGATCCCCGAGGGTACCAAAGCCCAAACTTAGGAGTATAAACTAAATATCTCAAGATTCGTTTTACGGCCGTAAGGTGAGCTTCCTTAGGGTCAGCTTGGAATCTTGCACACATGCATACGGAAAGCATTATATCTGGTCGTGAAGCACATAAATAGAGTAAAGAACCTATCATCGATCGGTATACCTTTTGATCTATGGATTTACCTCCCGTGTCGAGGTTGAGATGCCCATTGGTTCCCATGGGTGTCTTGATGGGTTTGGCATCCTTCATCCCAAACTTGTTTAGAATGTCTTGAATGTACTTCGTTTGGCTAATGAAGGTGCCCTCTTGGAGTTGCTTCACTTGAAATCCAAGAAGTACTTCAACTCCCCCATCATCGACATCTCGAATTTCTGTGTCATGATCCTACTAAATTTCTCACATGTAGATTCGTTAGTAGATCCAAATATAATATCATCAACATAAATTTGGCATACAAACAAATCATTGTCAAGAGTTTTAGTAAATAAAGTAGGATCGGCTTTTCCGACTTTGAAGCCATTAGTGATAAGGAAATCTCTTAGGCATTCATACCATGCTCTTGGGGCTTGCTTGAGCCCATAAAGCGCCTTAGAGAGTTTGTAAACATAGTTAGGGTACTTACTATCTTCAAAGTCGGGAGGTTGCTCAACATATACCTCTTCCTTGATTGATCCATTGAGGAAGGCACTTTTCATGTCCATTTGGTAAAGCTTAAAGCCATGGTAAGTAGCATAGGCAAGTAATATGCGAATTGATTCAAGCCTAGCTACGGGTACATAGGTTTCACCGAAATCCAAACCTTCGACTTGTGAGTATCCCTTGGCCACAAGTCGGGTTTTGTTCCTTATCACCACACCATGCTCATCTTGCTTGTTGCGGAAGACCCACTTGGTTCCTACAACATTTTGGTTAGGACGTGGAACTAAATGCCATACCTCATTCCTAGTGAAATTGTTGAGCTCCTCTTGCATCGCCACCACCCAATCCGAATCTTGTAGTGCTTCCTCTACCCTGTGTGGCTCAATAGAGGAAACAAAAGAGTAATGTTCACAAAACTGAGCAACACGAGATCGAGTAGTTACCCCCTTTTGAATGTCGCCGAGGATGGTGTTCATGGGGTGATATCGTTGGATTGCTTGGTGGACTCTTGGGTGTGGTGGTCTTGGTTCTTCATCCTCCTTGTCTTGATCATTTGCATCTCCCCCTTGATCATTGCCGTTATCTTGAGGTGGCTCATCTCCTTGATCTTCTCCTTCATCATCTTGAGCCTCATCCTCATTTAGAGTTGGTGGAGATGCTTGCGTGGAGGAGGATGGTTGATCTTGTGTTTGTGGAGGCTCTTCGGATTCCATAAGACACACATCCCCAATGGACATGTTCCTTAGCTCGACACACGGAGCCTCTTCATCACCTATCTCATCAAGATCAACTTGCTCTACTTGAGAGCCGTTAGTCTCATCAAACACAATGTCACAAGAGACTTCAACTAATCCAGAGGACTTGTTAAAGACTCTATATGTGACGGAACCTCCCAAGTAATTAGGCCCACCTACAGTTGTCCTTGTCCAACAGACATTAGACACCCTGTAGATGTTCCTGAATCACTTGACAAGTTCGGTATCTTTCCTTACCTTTCGAGGAATGTTTCACCCGTCTTGCAGACATTACAGAATATCGGAGATAAAGAAATGCGGAAGCGATTACATAATTTACATTTATTTAAAAAGTAAGATCAAGTTACTTATTACAGACTAGAGTTATCCTAGGAGTGCAGAGTAATATTATTACAATACCAAGGGAGGTAAAAACTCCTCCCGATAAGTTCTTTCATAAAAGTTCTATATGGAGGACCAAGTCCTCCCGCGGCTTCACTCTTGTTTTTCTTCCTTGGGAACCACCTTGGAGCAAAAGCAACAAAAATTTGTCGCTTCCTCACCTAAAAACAACGGAGGGATAAACCCTGAGTATGGAATTACTCAGCAAGTCTTACCCGACTAAGGAAAAGACTCTCAAGGGTATGCTGGATAAATAGGAATCAAGGAGAGGCTTTAGCAAGAATCAACTTAGATACTTTTGCAGAAATAGCTTACTAAAGTGAGTCCTTACTTTCAATATTTTAACGCCAGATTAAATATTAATAGACTCTGTTTGCATCTAGTCTAATTTCATCATCTCTTCAATACAACATCATTTTTATTCATAATGTTCACATCCTGACTTAGGTTGTAGGGAAGTGACCAAGTCTTCATAACCGCGAAGGTACGGCGATCCGAATCGATTATACTCAGCTGAGGATCTCCAATCACACGACATATGTAGCACTTAACCCTTGCATATGTCAACCCGCCACCGGGGTTCTTAAGACCAGATCAGGTTCACGCAAACCGAGAGCACAGATACACCACCGTCCAGCCTCTTGCTACGGAGGGTACACGCTACTCTCGCCACCGCTCCACGCCCATTTCGTGTTATCTTATTCTGGCATTAGTCTGCCCAAGGCAAGGCTTACCCATGACGAGGCATGTGACCAGTTAAAGGGTCCTCGGTCATCAAGCCTACATCGACAAGGTCCTTAATCGACTCAGACAGAGACACTACACCGAGACTCTCTTCTCGTGCAAGTCACCCGCCTGGTCTCAGCTTAATCATTTCAACCCAAAAACTTGGTACCTGGCAGAGGTACATCTTTTCTGATGTTGAATCCATCACGGCCGTGATGGATTCACCATCAAGTTTTATTTTTGAAAACAACCATCCCACTTTGCTAAACATCTTTTGCAAAACAAATCCTTTTGTTTTTCTAAAGCAATACTAAGCATAGAAAAACCTTTTTGTAAAAACAGGGTTTCAAGGAAGGTAATCAAGTTCAAGGAAGGTAATGCAGGAAGTGTTTAAGCTTTCAACTCCTATCACCTAATGCAGCAATCAAGTGAGAAAGATTTTTAAAAACATCAAGGAAGGTGGCAAATGCACCGGGGCTTGCCTTCGTTAGTAGGTGAGTCAGGCTCGGTCCCGCAGATATCGAAGTAGAAACAATTCCCGGCCTGAGAATCCGAAGGTGGTGGTGTCTTCTCTTTGGTCACTTCAATCTCTTCTTCGTTTTCTAAATATAACCATATAGGTATATATATAAGAATGAATGCCATGTAATGCTCATGAGAGTGCAAAGATAATAAAGGTTTATTATCTAAGTCTTGAATACAACTTTCCTTCACGGAACTCCGAGAACTTAGGGTTTCCGGAGTCAGTAAAGGAGTTCAAAGGGCAGGGGGGTTTTAGGTTCTAGTTATCAAACAAGGTCCAAATCAACCCAAACTCTACCCAAGGCTTCTAAATGATGAGTAAAGCTTATATAAAAAGTTTGGACATTTTTGAAATTACCATATGTTTTCTAAAAATCCAGAACTAATACTTTAAGCTACTTTAAATGCCTTAAAATTTCTTATTTAATCTAAAAATCGTGAAACTATTTTTATTAAATATTAGGGAAAATAAGGAGTCTAGGAAAATTGGTTTCTCAATTTTAGGATTTTTGTACAATTTATAATAGATTTCCAAAGCTCTACTGAAAAAGAAAAAGAAAAAGGGTAAACAGTGCTGGGCTGGTTTCAGCCCAGGCGGCCCAATCCAGAGGAGAAAGCGCGCGCGCGCCCGCGGTGGAATTCTTGCAGAAGGGTCCTCGGGTTATAGGCTAACTAGATACAAGTTCGTTCACTGTTTCTCCGCGTCGCTGACAGGTTACAGAAAACTCCCCCAAGTTCCAATTCTTCACAGAGGAAGGACCCCGACAGCGGTGAACGCGGTCGCGCTCCGGCGAGCACCTACGCCGGCCGATTGGGGCAAGTACTGGCGTCCCCGAGCAACTACCACCAAATTGGACCCATCCTAAGCCTTTCCCCTAACTTAATTGTGCAAATGGTGATCTACTCTCTTCTGTCCACGAGAACCGCGGAGACTACGGACACTTGATCGTGTTCCCGACGATTGGTGGACTCCCAGTGCGAATTGGTGACACAGTAAGCATCCCAGAGCGACAAGAGTGCTCAAACGAAGGAGAGTGAGGGATGAACTGACCTGGAAAGGGCTGGCCGTGGCGAGCTTGGTTCGACGGTGGCGGAAACAGTTTTGGGGAAAACAAGGAATTCGGGCACACTGGTGATCAATTGCTAGCAATTCTTGGTGGCTGGGTAGCTGATGACCTTGCGGAGCTAGTCACGGGCTCAATTTATAGGGAGAACAGGCGGTGGCCGCGAATTTGGACGAGACGTGCGGCGGTCGGAGGTGGAGAAGAATACTGGCGCGCGTGAATTGGTGTCCCATGCCGTGGCAACCTCACCAGCGTTGATTAGACAGCAGTGGGGAGTTAGGGTGACGTGGTGGAAAGGTTGAGCCACGCGGCGCACGGCCGGGAGGCGGCGGTCACCGGCGAGCTAATTTGCTCCAGCCGCAAAGCAGAAGGGGCAGCCACGGTGAGTCACCGGAGTTATCCCCAGGGGGTGGCTTTTACCTGGCGGCCATATCGGGTCATCGGCGACTCGAATCCTACGGCGGTGGCGTGAATCACGGCGAGGGTCGTCGGCGGTGAAGATTTTTTTCTGCTGCGGCCGATCCTATCCGTTCAGACACTGTATGATGGCGACTAACTCATTCAGACAGCCTGTCAGTCCCTGTTGAAGGCAATTTTTCTCTTAATTTCATATGGTAACACAAGTCCAACTCTGCAGCAAACTTGTAGAGCATTATACCAACTACAACTTTGCTGTATGGTGTTGTCACAAAAAGGCAGCAGATCATGCATGAACTTGGTCTTGAAGTTGATGTCAGTCCACTGTCAGTCTGATTTTCAGACTTAATCAGCCTGACAGCCAAAGTTTGAGCATGATTATCTCCAAATTTCTCACAAGAACATGGCTTGCACTCTTAAGCAAACTTGTTATCCATTAATAGGTCTATAAGTTTGATGTGGTGCCCCAGGGCAAAAACCCTATATTTTAAAAGTTGCAAGGCTCCAAAGTTGAGCTCATCAATCTGAAATTCAGACTTAGCATGAAATCACAACTAGGGGCCTTTTTGCAAATGAGTCCAAAACTTAGGGTTTGGCTTGTAAATCTTTCCAAATGTGAACCATGTGACTTTATATGCTTTATCATGGTAATTTTTACACTTTGGTCCAAATGTGCACAGTTTTTGCACATAGGCCCCAAGGTTTTAGTTTTAGGGTTTTCCAGGGTTCAAATGGGGATTTTTGGTACCTCAGGGGTATAAATGTGATTCAACTTTATTTTTGGGAATATTTTATGACTATTCCCCTAAAGCTTTTAGGTTTTCTCAACTTGGGTTAAGTCTTACCCCCTTTAATCTCTATTTAGGGTTAAGCTTCCTACCCAGGGTTCTATTTGCAAAGTGCTATAACAATACAACTTGTTTGAAATTTTTACCTAGTGAATGCACTCTAGGTGTGTCAAACATATGCAATGCCAATGTTTATGATGTCATGCTCAAGTTTTAGTTACAGTAACACCAGGGGTGTTACATCCTTCCCCCCATAAAAGAATCTCGTCCCGAGATTAAAAGTCCTAGGGTAAGTAATGGAAAAGGAAATGTGTCACATTTTTATTTCCTTATTTCTGGTACAAGGCAGGGGGTGGTGTGGGGGTCACTTCTTTATTACAACACTAAATACACTTTACAAATTACATGAGGCTAAAAAGCCTGGGAAATTCTTATCTAAAAAATCTTGAGTTTCCCATGTAGCCTCTTCTTCAGAATGTTGGTTCCACTGTATCTTATAGAACTTGAGAGTTTTTCTTCGGGTAATCCTGTCCTTTTGATCCAGGACTCGAATAGGGTGCTCAGAATATGTCAAGTCCGTTTCAAGGACAACATCTGTTACTTCAATGGTTCGATCGGGAACCCGAAGACACTTCTTCAATTATGACACATGGAACACATTATGTATAGCAGACAAAATTTCGGGGAGCTGCAGTCGATACGCCACTGGTCCACATTGCTCAAGTACCAGGAATGGACCAATGTACCTAGGTGCAAGCTTCCCTTTAACCCCGAAACGCGATACTCCCTTCATTGGTGAAACCTTCAGGTAGACATAGTTCCCTTCATGAAAATACAAGGGCATTCGTCGTTTGTCTGCATAACCCTTCTGACGAGCTTGTGCTTTCTTCATATTATGAATAATTTTCTGAACCTTTTCCTCGGCCGCCTTCACCATATTAGGCCTAAAGAAGTACCTTTCCCCAGGTTCAGACCAATTTAGCGGAGTACGACATCGTCGTCCATATAAAGCTTCGAAGGGTGCCATCTTGATACTTTCTTGATAACTATTATTATATGAAAACTCCACCAAGGGCAAACATTCATCCCATTTCTATGGGAAGTCCAGAACACATGCCCGCAGCATATCTTCAAGTATTTGGTTCACTCTCTCAGTCTGTCCACTGGTTTGAGGATGATAGGTCGAACTGTGGAGCAATCGGGTACCCAGGGATTTATGAAGCTCTTCCCAGAATTTGGATACGAATTGAGGTCCACGATCCGACACTATAGTCTTCGGAACACCATGCAAACTGAGAATACGGGCAATGTACAACTCTGCATAGGTAAGTACTGGGTAATATGTCTTGACCGGTAGAAAGTGAGCAATTTTTGTGAGCCGATCAACAATAACCCAGATAGAGTCATACCCCTTTGCAGTCCTGGGCAATCCCACAATAAAGTCCATACTTATGTCTTCCCATTTCCATGTCGGTATTGGTAGCGACTGTAATGGACCGGCAGCTTTCAAATGTATGGCTTTGACACGTCTGCAGCTGTCACATCTCACCACATAGCGTGCAATTTCGATCTTCATCTTTGTCCACCAGTAATGTTGCTTCAAGTCTTGGTACATCTTAGCGCTTCCGGGATGAATAGAGTAGCGGCTAAGATGTGCTTCATCAAGAATTTGCTGGCGGAGCTCTTCATTCTTTGGTACCACTATGCGGTTATTAAACCATACAATGCCTTGATCATCTTCTTTGAAACATTTGGCTTTTCCAGCCCTTAACTTCTCACGAATGTGTTTCATGCCCTCATTATCCTTTTGAGCATCAATTATCCTTTGCAAGAGGACTGACTCAAGCTTTAGCTGATTCAAAGTTCCTTGTTGGACCATTCACAGGTTTAGCTTCTCTATCTCTTGACATAAAGTGTTGTCAGAGGTCTTCACCATAAGACAGTGACAGGAAACCTTACGGCTTAGTGCATCTGCCACAACATTGGCTTTGCCTGGGTGATAATGAATTTCCAGTTCATAGTCCTTAATAAGCTCAAGCCATCGCCTTTGTCTCATATTCAATTCTGACTGGGTGAAGATATACTTCAAGATTTTATGATCTGTATAAATGTGACAGATATTTCCCAGCAGATAGTGACGCCAAATTTTTAGGGCATGAACCACAACAGCTAGCTCCAGATCATGAGTTGGGTAATGCTCCTCATGTCGGCGCAACTACCTTGAAACATATGCAATTACTCGGCCTTCTTGCATTAATACACAGCCGAGTCCACTGCCTGATGCATCACAATATACATCAAAAGGCTTGGTGATGTCTGGTTGAGCCAATACCGGAGCAGTGGTTAATAATGTCTTCAATTGTTCAAAAGCTTCATTACACTTAGAAGACCAATTGAATTTACTATCATTCTTCAATAAACTTGTGATTGGCTTCACAAGCTTAGAAAAATCTGGTATGAATCTGCGGTAATATCCAGCCAGTCCAAGGAAACTTCGGACCTGAAGAACAGTGGTCGGGGGTTTCCACTCCAAAATGTCCTTGACTTTGCTGGGATCTACCGCAATTCCCCTAGCAGATAGTACATGTCCCAGAAACTGAATTTCCTCCAGCCAAAACGCGCATTTGCTGAACTTGGCATATAACTGATGTTCTCTCAAGCGCGTTAACACGATCCGTAAATGTTGAGCGTGCTCCTCCTCATTCTTGGAATATATTAGAATATCGTCAATGAAGACCACCACAAACTTGTCTAGCTCGGGCATGAATACCGAGTTCATCAAATATGTGAAGTGGGCCGGAGCATTTGTTAGCCCGAAAGACATTACCAGATATTCAAACAACCCATACCGCGTAGTGAATGCGGTTTTTGGTATATCCTCGGGCCGAATACGGATCTGGTGATAGCCCGATCTGAGATCAATCTTTGAAAATACCCTTGCTCCAGTCAGTTGATCAAATAGAATGTCAATCCTTGGAAGAGGGTACTTGTTTTTGATGGTGACCTCATTCAAGGGTCGATAATCCACACACATTCGTAAAGTTTGATCCTTCTTTTTGACGAATATGGTTGGACAACCCCACGGCGATGAGCTTGGCCGGATAAATCCTTTCTCAAGTAGATCTTGTAATTGAATCTTCAGTTCTGCCAACTCATTAGGAGGCATTCGGTACGATCTTCTAGATATGGGAGCCGTACCGGGCTTCAACTCAATTACAAACTCTACCTCCCGTTCAGGTGGCAACCCGGGCAAATCCTCGGGAAAGACATCAGGAAACTCGCATACTACCGGAATATCCTTGATTTCCGGTACCATGACTTCATAGACTCTGCCAGTAGTTTTGTTTGGAATGGGGATGGGCAAAAGAATTTCTTCTTGATTGTGACTCAACCTGATGGGTCTTTGATTAGTATTGAGTGTTGCTTTATGCTTGGCCAACCAATTCATACCCAAAATAACATCTATGTCTTGGCCTTTCAGAACGATCATATTAGTAGGAAAGTCCCGTCCGGCCAATGATACGGGCACTTGATAGGCCACTTCTCTAGTAAAGATTTGTCCCCCCTGTGAGTGAATTTTAAACCCCTCTTTTGATTCATGGCATGCAATGTGATGTTGCTCCACAAATTTCTTGCTAATAAACGTATGCGAAGCACCAGAATAAAAAAGAATGACTGCAGGATGAATGGCCACGAGGAACATACCCATCATTACCGGCTCTCCGTCCGGTGTAGTGGCCACTTGTGTATAGTATACGTGTCCCGTCTTCTTGAAATTTTTGCCCTTAGTATTTCCCTTGCCTTGAGCTAAATTCCCCGATCCTTGCTGATTATTTGACTGATTCTGCTTGGGATAGGGGCAATCTTTGATGAAATGCCCAGACTTGCCACAATTGAAACATCCAGTCGACGAGCTGGGTAAAGCAGGGAATCGAGTGCCTGGGGCACCCGGCTGACTTGGGGCAGTGGGGGCATTATTGGGACGAATAATTATTGGCTGCTTGAAAGGGAAGGATGGTGTACGTGAACGATTCTGGTTAGAAGGCCGGAGAATAAACTGTTGCCTCTTTACCGGGCCCTGACTAGGCCTATCACCTCCAAATCCCTTAGGTTTTCCGACACCTGCATACTTTGCTTCCACAGCCAAGGCTGTACTGATAGCTCTTCCATACGTAAGATCTATGCAGGTTACCATTTTTCTCTGCAGTCGATCATTTAAACCTCTCATAAAGCAATTCTTCTTTTTCAAATCAGTGTTCACTTGATCGATTGCATATTGTGACACATGATTGAACTTATTGAGATACTGATTAACAGTATCCCCTCCTTGCTTTAGCTTCATGAATTCTTCTTGCTTCATATGTAGAACACCTTCGGGTATATAATGCTCGTGGAAGGCCACTTTGAATTCTTCCCAGGTTATTTGATGATTGGTCGGTTGAACGGCCACAAAATTACCCCACCAAGTGCTGGCAGGTCCGCGCAGTTGCTGGGCTGCGAATAAAGGCTTCTGGGTCTCCGAACAACGTAGAAGTCCGAATTTTTGTTCAATCACTCGAAGCCATTCATCGGCTTCCAACGGATCTTCAGCTTTAACAAACAAGGGCGGACGTGTCTCTGAGAAGTCCAGGTAAGAAGTTTCGCGGGGGCCCTGTTGATAACCCCGCCCACCTTGCTGCTGGAGCTGTTGGCCCGCCATTTCTCTGAGAAAACGGGTATTGTCCGCAGTCGCATTCACTAAGGCGGCAATCGCCTCGGCTAATGTGGGAGGAACAGGAGGTGAATTTGGGGTAGATTCCCTTCCACGGGAGGTACCAGCTCCATCCTGTGCTCGAGTCTTGGAAGGCATCTGTGGCAACAACATTTGAAAACAATATGATATGCCAAGGAAAAACCATCCATTTTACATTACCAAAAAGAGTAATGTACAGACTCGAACCTTTACAACAGGATACATTACCTATTATACAAATACACTACCTATTATACAATAGTGCAACCTATTATACAATATACTACTTCTACTTCTACTACCCCATTATTCCTGCTTTCCATTGTTTTTGGCGGCCTCGTCGTCGGGTGTGGGAGACCATTCATCGACCAGCCTCATGGAAGGAGGGGGCTGAAAAAGGTCTAACTCACCACCAAGGGCGTGTCCCGCAACATGCGAGGGTCCGGCTTCCAACTCAACAGGATGCGTAGGTTCACTGGGATGCAGATGCGAATATAATACATGAACCTCTTCATGTAAGGTATTGCAATATGTCTGCAGTTCTTCAACGGCCAAGTTGAGCTCGGCTACTCGAGCTTGAGCTTTTTGCTCCTTGTCCCATGCAAGCGAACGGGATTGAACAACCCAGTCAAGTGCCAAATCCCGGTCCGCGAGCTGATCTCGCAGATGGCGGACATCTCTTCTCAACTCATTTATGCGGTCGCCATCTACGACCCAGATAGTCATCCTGCGGCGGAGTTCCGCTTGGAGCCGACTTACTTCAGCTTCAAGATCCCCTATAGGATCATTGCTTCTGCTGCTACTATTATCATGCCTTGGGGCTAGCTGGTGACTCGGCACACCAATCGGTCCAGTGTGTTTGTGCGCTGTTCTCCTTGTGCGCGGCGGCATTTTCTAAGGGGGAAAATTTAATTAGTATGGTTCTTAGCATGATGCATGTATAATTACAGAATCAACCTTAGTTGATTCACACCTTCTATATGTTGCACTCTTACTACCTGGTCTTTAAGATAGACTCTTCAGAATACTTAGGTAAGAAAGGAAGAGAGTTTCTAGGTAAGACTTTTAGAAAATCCTTTTGAAGATGCCTCATAATATCTGCAAAGAAGGGCTACGCTCCGATACCAGCTGTGACGGAACCTCCCAAGTAATTAGGCCCACCTACAGTTGTCCTTGTCCAACAGACATCAGACACCCTGTAGATGTTCCTGAATCACTTGACAAGTTCGGTATCTTTCCTTACCTTTCCAAGAACGTTTCACCCGTCTTGCAGACATTACAGAATATCGGAGATAAAGAAATGCGGAAGCGATTACATAATTTACATTTATTTAAAAAGTAAGATCAAGTTACTTATTACAGACCAGAGTTATCCTAGGAGTGCAGAGTAATATTATTACAATACCAAGGGAGGTAAAAACTCCTCCCGATAAGTTCTTTCATAAAAGTTCTATATGGAGGACCAAGTCCTCCCGCGGCTTCACTCTTGTTTTTCTTCCTTGGGAACCACCTTGGAGCAAAAGCATCAAAAATTTGTCGCTTCCTCACCTAAAAACAACGGAGGGATAAACCCTGAGTATGGAATTACTCAGCAAGTCTTACCCGACTAAGGAAAAGACTCTCAAGGGTATGCTGGATAAATAGGAATCAAGGAGAGGCTTTAGCAAGAATCAACTTAGATACTTTTGCAGAAATAGCTTACTAAAGTGAATCCTTACTTTCAATATTTTAACGCCAGATTAAATATTAATAGACTTTGTTTGCATCTAGTCTAATTTCATCATCTCTTCAATACAACATCATTTTTATTCATAATGTTCACATCCTGACTTAGGTTGTAGGGAAGTGACCAAGTCTTCATAACCGCGAAGGTACGGCGATCCGAATCGATTATACTCAGCTGAGGATCTCCAATCACACGGCATATGTAGCACTTAACCCTTGCATATGTCAACCCGCCACCGGGGTTCTTAAGACCAGATCAGGTTCACGCAAACCGAGAGCACAGATACACCACCATCCAGCCTCTTGCTACGGAGGGTACACGCTACTCTCGCCACCGCTCCACGCCCATTTCGTGTTATCTTATTCTGGCCTTAGTCTGGCCGAGGCAAGGCTTAACCATGATGAGGCATGTGACCAGTTAAAGGGTCCTCGGTCATCAAGCCTACATCGACAAGGTCCTTAATCGACTCAGACGGAGACACTACACCGAGACTCTCTTCTCGTGCAAGTCACCCGCCCGGTCTCAGCTTAATCATTTCAACCCAAAAACTTGGTACCTGGCAGAGGTACATCTTTTCCGATGTTGAATCCATCACGGCCGTGATGGATTCACCATCAAGTTTTATTTTTGAAAACAACCCTCCCACATTGCTAAACATCTTTTGCAAAACAAATCCTTTTGTTTTTCTAAAGCAATACTAAGCATAGAAAAACCTTTTTGTAAAAACAGGGTTTCAAGGAAGGTAATCAAGTTCAAGGAAGGTAATGCAGGAATTGTTTAAGCATTCAACTCCTATCACCTAATGCAGCAATCAAGTGAGAAAGATTTTTAAAAACATCAAGGAAGGTGGCAAATGCACCGGGGCTTGCCTTCGTTAGTAGGTGATTCAGGCTCGGTCCCGCAGATATCGAAGTAGAAACAATTCCTGACCTGAGAATCCGAAGGTGGTGGTGTCTTCTCTTTGGTCAATTCAATCTCTTCTTTGTTTTCTAAATATAACCATATAGGTATATATATATAAGAATGAATGCCATGTAATGCTCATGAGAGTGCAAAGATAATAAAGGTTTATTATCTAAGTCTTGAATACAACTTTCCTTCACGAAACTCCGACAACTTACGGTTTCCGGAGTCAGTAAAGGATTTCAAAGGGCAGGGGGGTTTTAGGTTCTAGTTATCAAACAAGGTCCAAATCAACCCAAACTCTACCCAAGGCTTCTAAATGATGTGTAAAGCTTATATAAAAAGTTTGGACATTTTTGGAATTACCATATGTTTTCTAAAAATCCAGAACTAATACTTTAAGCTACTTTAAATGCCTTAAAATTCCTTATTTAATCTAAAAATCATGAAACTATTTTTATTCAATATTAGGGAAAATAAGGAGTCTAGGAAAATTGGTTTCTCAATTTTAGGATTTTTGTACAATTTATAATAGATTTCCAAAGCTCTACTGAAAAAGAAAAAGAAAAAGGGTAAACAGTGCTGGGCTGGTTTCAGCCCAGGCGGCCCAATCCAGAGGAGAAAGCGCGCGCGCGCGCCCGCGGTGGAATTCTTGCAGAAGGGTCCTCGGGTTATAGGCTAACTAGATACAAGTTCGTTCACTGTTTCTCCGCGTCGCTGACAGGTTACAGAAAACTCCCCCAAGTTCCAATTCTTTACAGAGGAAGGACCCCGACGGCGGTGAACGAGGCCGCGCTCTGGCGAGCACCTACGCCGGCCGATTGGGGCAAGTACTGGCGTCCCCGAGCAACTACCGCCAAATTGGACCCATCCTAAGCCTTTCCCCTAACTTAATTGTGCAAATGGTGATCTACTCTCTTCTGTCCACGAGAACCGCGGAGACTACGGACACTTGATCGTGTTTCCGACGATTGGTGGACTCCCAGTGCGAATTGGTGACACGGTAAGCATCCCAGAGCGACAAGAGTGCTCAAACGAAGGAGAGTGAGGGATGAACTGACCTGGAAAGGGCTGGCCGTGGTGAGCTTGGTTCTACGGTGGCGGAAACAGTTTTGGGGAAAACAAGGAATTCGGGCACACTGGTGATCGATTGCTAGCAATTCTTGGTGGCTGGGTAGCTGATGACCTTGCGGAGCTAGTCACGGGCTCAATTTATAGGGAGAACGGGCGGTGGCCGTGAATTTTGACGAGACGCGCGGCGGTCGGAGGTGGAGAAGAATACTGGCGCGTGTGAATTGGTGTCCCATGCCGTGGCAACCTCACCGGCGTTGATTAGACAGCAGTGGGGAGTTACGGCGACGCGGTGGAAAGGTTGAGCCACGCGGTGCACGGCCGGGAGGCGGCGGTCACCGGCGAGCTAATCCGCTCCAGCCGCAAAGCAGAAGGGGCAGCCACGGTGAGTCACCGGAGTTATCCCTAGGGGTGGCTTTTACCTGGCGGCCATATCGGGTCATCGGCGACGCGAATCCTACGGCGGTGGCGTGAATCACGGCGAGGGTCGTCGGTGGTGAAGATTTTTTTTCTGCTGCGGCCGATCCTATCCGTTCAGTCATTGTATGATGGCGACTAACTCATTCAGACAGCCTGTCAGTCCCTATTGAAGGCAATTTTTCTCTTAATTCCATATGGTAACACAAGTCCAACTCTGCAGCAAACTTGTAGAGCATTATACCAACTACAACTTTGCTATATGGTGTTGTCACAAAAAGGCAGCAGATCATGCATGAACGTGGTCTTGAAGTTGATGTCAGTCCACTGTCAGTCTGATTTTCAGACTTAATCAGCCTGACAGCCAAAGTTTGAGCATGATTATCTCCAAATTTCTCACAAGAACATGGCTTGCACTCTTAAGCAAACTTGTTATCCATTAATAGGTCTATAAGTTTGATGTGGTGCCCCAGGGCAAAAACCCTATATTTTAAAAGTTGCAAGGCTCCAAAGTTGAGCTCATCAATCTGAAATTCAGACTTAGCATGAAATCACAACTAGGGGCCTTTTTGCAAATGAGTCCAAAACTTAGGGTTTGGCTTGTAAATCTTTCCAAATGTGAACCATGTGACTTTATATGCTTTATCATGGTAATTTTTACACTTTGGTCCAAATGTGCACAGTTTTTGCACATAGGCCCCAAGGTTTTAGTTTTAGGGTTTTCCAGGGTTCAAATGGGGATTTTTGGTACCTCAGGGGTATAAATGTGATTCAACTTTATTTTTGGGAATATTTTATGACTATTCCCCTAAAGCTTTTAGGTTTTCTCAACTTGGGTTAAGTCTTACCCCCTTTAATCTCTATTTAGGGTTAAGCTTCCTACCCAGGGTTCTATTTGCAAAGTGCTATAACAATACAACTTGTTTGAAATTTTTACCTAGTGAATGCACTCTAGGTGTGTCAAACATATGCAATGCCAATGTTTATGATGTTATGCTCAAGTTTTAGTTACAGTAACACCAGGGGTGTTACACTATATGCCCTTGTGTTTAAATCATAACCTAGTAAAAAGCCTTCTACTGCCTTAGGAGCAAATTTAGATTTTCTACCTCTTTTAACAAGAATAAAGCATTTGCTACCAAAGACTCTAAAATATGAAACATTGGGCTTTTTACTGGTTAGGAGTTCATATGATGTCTTCTTGAGGATTCGGTGTAGATACAACCGGTTGTTGGCGTAGCAAGCGGTGTTGACCGCCTCGGCCCAAAACCGATCTGAAGTCTTGTACTCATCAAGCATGGTTCTTGCCATGTCCAATAGAGTTCTATTCTTCCTCTCCACTAGACCATTTTGTTGTGGGGTGTAGGGAGAAGAGAACTCAGGCTTGATGCCCTCCTCCTCAAGGAAGCCTTCAATTTGAGAGTTCTTGAACTCCGTCCCGTTGTCGCTTCTAATCTTTTTGATCCTTAAGCCGAACTCATTTTGAGCCCGTCTCAAGAACCCCTTTAAAGTCTCTTGGGTATGAGATTTTTCCTGCAAAAAGAACACCCAAGTGAAGCGAGAATAATCATCCACAATAACTAGACAGTACTTACTCCTGCCGATGCTTATGTAAGCTATCGGGCCGAATAGGTCCATGTGTAGGAGCTCGAGTGGCCTGTCAGTCGTCATGATGTTCTTGTGTGGATGATGAACACCAACTTGCTTCCCTGCCTGACATGCGCTACAAATCCTGTCTTTCTCAAAATGAACATCTGTTAGTCCCAAAATGTGTTCTCCCTTTAGAAGCTTGTGAAGATTCTTCATTCCAACATGTGCTAGTCGATGATGCCAAAGCCAGCCCATGTTAGTCTTAGCAATTAAGCAAATGTCGAGCTCAGCTCTATCAAAATCTACTAAGTATAGCTGACCCTCTAACACTCCCTTAAATGCTATTGAATCATCACTTCTTCTAAAGACAGTAACACCTGTATCCGTAAAAAGACACTTGTAACCCATTTTACACAATTGCGAAACTGAAAGCAAGTTGTAATCTAAAGAATCTACAAGAAAAACATTTGAAATGGAATGGTCAGATGATATAGCTATTTTACCCAATCCTTTGACCAAACCTTGATTCCCATCCCCGAATGTGATAGCTCGTTGGGGATCTTGGTTTTTCTCGTAGGAGGAGAACATCTTCTTCTCCCCTGTCATGTGGTTTGTGCACCCGCTATCGATGATCCAACTTGAGCCCCCGGATGCATAAACCTACAAAACAAATTTAGTTCTTGATTTTAGGTACCCAAATAGTTTTGGGTCCTTTGACATTAGATACAAGAACTTTGGGTACCCAAACACAAGTTTTTGACCCCTTGTGCTTGCCCCCAACATACTTGGCAACTACCTTGCCGGATTTGTTAGTTAAAACATAAGATGCATCAAAAGTTTTAAATGAAATTTTAGAATCATTTGATGCAATTGGAGTTTTCTTCTTAGGCAATTTAGCACGGGTTGATTGCCTAGAGCTAGATGTCTCACCCTTATACATAAAAGCATGATTAGGACCAGAGTGAGACTTCCTAGAATGAATTCTCCTAATTTTGCTCTTGGGATAACTGGCAGGGTACAAAATGTAACCCTCGTTATCCTGAGGCATGGGAGCCTTGCCCTTAACAAAGTTAGACAATCTTTTAGGAGGGGCATTAAGTTTGACATTGTCCCCCTTTTGGAAGCCAATGCCATCCTTGATGTCAGGGCGTCTCCCACTATAGAGCATGCTTCTAGCAAATTTAAAATTTTCATTTTCTAAGTCATGCTCATTAATTTTAGCATTAAGTTGAGCTATGTGATCATTTTGTTTCTTAATTAAAGCTAGGTGATCATGAATAGCATCAACATTAATGTCTCTACATCTAGTGCAAATGGAAACATGCTCAATGGTAGATGTAGAGGGTTTGCAAGATTTTAGTTCAACAATCTTAGCATGTAATATGTCATTCTCACTTCTAAGATTGGATATGGTAACATTGCAAACATCTAAATCCTTAGCCTTAGCAATTAAGTTTTCATTTTCATTTCTAAGGCTAGCAAGAGAAACATTTAATTCTTCAATCTTAGCAAGTAATTTAACATTGTCATTTCTAAGATTGGGAATTGAAGCATTACAAACATTTGAATCAACCTTAGCAATTAAACTAGCATTCTCATTTCTAAGGTTGGTAATAACATCATGGCAAGTGCTTAGCTCACTAGATAATTTTTCACATTTTTCTACTTCTAGAGCATAAGCATTCTTAACCTTAACATGCTTCTTATTTTCCTTAATTAGGAAGTCCTCTTAGGAATCCAAGAGTTCATCCTTCTCATGAATAGCACTAATTAATTCATTTAATTTTTCCTTTTGTTGCATGTTTAGGTTGGCAAAAAGGGAACGTAAATTATCCTCCTCATCACTACAATTATCCTCATCACTAGAGGTTTCATATTTAGTGGAGGATTTTGATTTTACCTTCTTCCTTTTGCCGTCCTTTGCCATGAGGCATTTGTGGCCGACGTTGGGGAAGAGGAGTCCCTTTGTGACGGCGATGTTGGCAGCATCCTCGTCGGAGGAGTCGGTGGAGCTCTCCTCGGAGCCCCACTCGCGGCACACATGGGCATCGCCGCCCCTCTTCTTGTGGTACCTCTTCTTTTCTCTCCTCTTGCCCTTCTTGTCGTCGCCCCTGTCACTGTCACTAGATAATGGACATTTTGCAATAAAATGACCGGGCTTACCACACTTGTAGCAAACTTTCTTGGAGCGGGGCTTGTAATCCTTCCCCCTCCTTTGCTTGAGGATTTGGCGGAAGCTCTTGATGATGAGCGCCATCTCCTCATTGTCGAGCTTAGAGGCGTCGATGGGTTGTCTACTTGAAGTAGACTCTTCCTTTTTCTCCTCCGTTGCCTTGAATGCAACCGGTTGTGCTTCGGGCGTGGAGGGGCCATCTAGCTCGATGATTTTCTTTGAGCCTTTGATCATCAACTCAAAGCTCACAAAGTTTCCTATCACTTCCTCGGGAGACATTAGTGTATATCTAGGATTACCACGAATTAATTGAACTTGCGTAGAGTTAAGAAAAACAAGTGATCTAAGAATAACCTTAACCATTTCATGGTCATCCCATTTTGTGCTCCCAAGGTTGCGCACTTGGTTCACCAAGGTCTTCAAACGGTTGTACATGGCTTGAGGGTCCTCGCCCTGGTTGAGTCGGAACCGACCGAGCCCCCCCTCGATCGTCTCCCGCTTGGTGATTTTGGTCACCTCATCTCCTTCGTGTGCGGTCTTGAGTACGTCCCAAATCTCCTTGGCGCTTTTTAACCCTTGCACCTTGTTATACTCCTCTCGACTTAGAGAGGCGAGGAGTATAGTGGTGGATTGAGAGTTGAAGTGTCGGATTTGGGCGACCTCGTCCGAATCATAGTCTTCATCCCCCGGTGATGGTACCTGTACTCCAATTTTCACAACATCGCAAATACTAGTGTGGAGTGAGGTTAGGTGATGCCTCATTTTATCACTCCACATATTATAATATTCACCATCAAACATAGGTGGTTTGCCTAATGGGACGGAAAGTAAAGGAGTATGTTTGGAAATGCGAGGGTAACGTAGGGGAATCTTACTAAACTTCTTGCACTCATGGCGCTTAGAAGTTACGGACGGCGTGTCGGAGCCGGAGGTAGATGGCGATGAAGAGTCGGTCTCGTAGTAGACCACCTTCCTCATCTTCTTCTTCTTGTCACCGCTCCGACCCGACTTGTTGTGTGAAGGGGAACCCTTCACCTTGTTGGCGGACTCCCCGGATGGAGCTTTCCCATGGCTTGTGGCGGGCTTCTCGCCGGTCCCGATCTCCCTCTTGGCGGATGCTCCCGACATCACTTCGAGCGGTTAGGCTCTAATGAAGCACCAGGCTCTGATACCAATTGAAAGTCGCCTAGAGGGCGGTGAATAGGGCGAATCTGAAATTTATAAACTGAAGCACAACTACAAGCCGGGTTAGCGTTAGAAATATAAATGAGTCCGAGAGAGAGGGTGAAAAACAAATCGCAAGCAAATAAAGAGTGAGACACAAGGATTTGTTTTACCAAGGTTCAGTTCTCGCAAACCTACTCCCCGTTGAGGTGGTCACAAAGACCGGATCTCTTTCAACCCTTTCCCTCTCTCAAACGGTCACTTAGACTGAGTGAGCTTCTCTTCTCAATCAAACAGAACACAAAGTTCCCGCAAGGACCACCACACAATTGGTGTCTCTTGCCTTGGTTACAATTGAGTTTGATCACAAGAAGAATGAGAAAGAAAAGAAGCAATCCAAGCGCAAGAGCTAAAGTGAACACAAATGTCGCTCTCTCTAGTCACTATTGATTTGGAGTGATTCCGGACTTGGGAGAGGATTTGATCTCTTTGGATGTGTCTAGAATTGAATGCTATAGCTCTTGTAATGTGTTGAAGATGGAAAACTTGGATGCAATTGAATGTGGGGTGGTTGGGGTATTTATAGCCCCAACCACCAAAATGTGGACGTTGGAAGGCTGTTGTCGCATGGCGCACCGGACACTGTCCGGTGCGCCAGCCACGTCATCCGGCCGTTAGGGTTCGACCGTTGGAGCTCTGACTGGTGGGGCATCTGGGCTGTCCGGTGGTGCACCGGACAGGTCCTGTAGACTGTCCGGTGTGCTCCCGCGCGTGCTCTGACTCTGGCGCGCATTTAATGCGGTTGCAGTCGACCGTTGGCACGAAGTAGCCGTTGCTCCACTGGCACACCGGACAGTCCGGTGTGACACCAGGCACTGTCCGGTGAATTATAGTGGAGCGGCCTTCCATTTTCCCGAAGGTGGCAAGTTCATCGTCGAGTGCTCTGGTGCACCGGACACTGTCCGGTGGCACACCGGACAATCCGGTGCGCCAGACCAGGGTGCCTTTTGGGATGTCTTTAGCTCTCTTTATTTGAACCCATCTTTGGTCTTTTTATTGGTTTGTTGTGAAGCTTTGGCACCTATAAAACTTATAGACTAGAGCAAACTAGTTAGTCCAATTATTTGTGTTGGGCAATTCAACCACCAAAATCAATTTAGGAAAAGGTGTAAGCCTATTTCCCTTTCAGTATGGGAGGTAATGGTAGACGTCGTCATCATAATCCAGAACCAGACCATGATCCATTTGCTAAGATTAAGTTTTCTATTCCACCGTTCGTGGGTTCTTATGATGCTGAAGCTTACTTAGACTGGAAGATGACAGTAGAACAAAAATTTAATTCCCATCTTGTTCCTGAGCAGCATAGGGTTAGACAAGCCCTAGTGAATTTAGAGATTTTGGTATCATTTGGTGGAATGAACTTGTTAACACACGTGCTGCACCACAAACATGGAATGCGTTAAAAGAGGAGATGCGAGCTCGCTTTGTTCCCCCCTTCTTATAGACGTGATCTTCGAAAAAAAATTTGCAACGCTTAGATCAGGGAGACATGTCGGTACAGGAATACTACCAAGAGCTTCAGAAAGGTATGTTACGATGTAGGGTAGTTGAGGATCCGGAGGGTCAAATGGTTAGGTTTTATGGGGGATTGAGGCGGGAGATTCAGGATATTGTTGATTATAAAGAATATCATTCTATACAACGCTTGTTCCATCTTTCTATGTTGGCAGAAAAAGAATTACAGGGTCATCAACAGCGGAGGAGCAGCACTTTCGCGCCATGCCAGCCACCGGCGCCAGCCAAGGCATCATCCTCTTCGGGCATACGGACGCCCACATCTTCCACCACCAGTGGCACACGCAGCACCGCACCTTCGGCATCACAGGGACACGACAACAGCAAGTCCTTGGTGCCTTCGGGTGTTGCAGCAAAACCTGCTACAACCACCTCTTCCATAGGCCGCAACTACACGACGGTTCACTTACAGCGACCTACGGTTGGTTGCTAAAACGGCCTTCAGTGACCTACGGTTGGTCGCTAAAAACTTCTAGCGACCCATAAGGATGGTTGCTGTAAGTGCCGTCACTAAAGGCTTTAGCGACCGACATCTTTTTAGCGATCGACCATCCATTGCTAATATTGTATATTTAGCGACCAACCGTGGGTTGTTGTACTATAGATTTAGCAACCAATCGTAAGTTGTCATACTATACATTTAGCAACCAACAGAAAGTCGCCCTTTTTGCAGTTGTTATTAATAAAAATATACATTTAATTAAGCACCACAAATCACAGATTTTTATACACAAATCATAAAGACATACACAGTTAATCAGTATACCACAGTCATAGATCCATCACATAAACACAAAAGCACCACAATTATATATTCACAAAAGCACCACAATTATAATATCATTCACAACTAGATCATTTACAGATAGCTAGCTAGATCATTCACAAAAACTCCAGAGATGATCAGTCACAAAAGCACCACAGCGACATCACTCCGGCTTGGAGCAGTTCAAAAGCCCACAACTACTTCACTAATGTTTTATATCACTCCAGCTATTGTTCAAAAGCCCACAACTACCAGCTCTTCTTTTAAATCAACGTTGAAACAGGCAAACAACAGATAGGAGCTGAGCAAGCTATGCTGAATATGCATTTCAACAGTGGAAGCATGAACATGGCTACATCAGTTCTTCTCGTCTTCTGTTTTGTCTGACTTGTCTTCCTTCTTCTCTTGCTGTTTAAGAAGAGAAATAAAGAAACCTTCATATTTCCACATACATACATTACTAGACTAGTCAAGATTCGTAAATACAGAGACCTTTAACAGATGGATCATTGGGATCAACACCAGGAAGCTGTTATTTTACACATAAAAAGGCCAAAAATTATTGAAGTTGCAGCTAAAATGTACCTGTATGCCATTAGTTTAAGAATAATACATACCGAATTAAGGATACATGACACAAACGTTCTCTCTTCAAACACCTTACTCATTTGAAGTGCTGCATATAAACAGAGTATGGGAATGTTAGATAATGAGGTTGATAAAAGAAATGAATTGAAATAGTATAGGTATCAATACAAAAGAAAACAAGTGAAGCGAAGAAAATCAATGAGCAACATTTTTGAGTTATGTGAAGATGTGATGTTGGATGATACAATCTATTGGACAGCCAGAACACACACACATATGCTATTCGCCACCCTAGGTGAAGCTTCACCCAGCCGGTAATTACTGAACGATCTTCAGTAAATCATTCAGTAATTGTCGGTTAGGTAGAAGCTGCAAACATAAGAGAAAACACACCCAACGCTAAGTCAGGGTGAACTGCACCAGCTTCTGCCATAGCAGAGTCAATCACAGCTGCAGATCCTAAAGCACCACCCTCCATTGACATTGCTCGTGCTCTTTGGAAGGTCATGAGCCTTTGTAGCATGTACAAACTCCATTACTCCATATAAGGTCTTATTTGAAACACCAATATAGTGAATTATGATATTCTCGATTATCTTTTGTATGAGCTAATAGAACTGAGACAAAAACATAGAACTACTTAATGTGCCTCTATTTACAGAACAATTGCATATGTTGAATAGCTATCATTTGTCTAAAAAATACTTACATGACTAAATTCACCAAATAGTGCCACATACCTATTTAGCCTGGAGACATAAAGAAAAACTTTGGAATGGAGGATGTTACAATAGTATGGCTCAGTTAATTTAGTGTTAAGACATAGTATGTCTGCAAATACATATATTCCCCATTACAAAGCTAACTCAAGGACCGCTACCTTCCTTGACATTTAGGCCTGTTATTTCCTCTCCTATAAAGCTTAAATGATGGGGGTTTTTTATTTGTAACAATAAAACACAGCAAAGGAGCCGCCTAAAAGGAAAATAGCAACTGACCCAGTTTATATATAGAACAAAAATAGTTTCAAGAGACCTAGGGCACCCTGCTAACACATAGAGAGGTAGCAAAGGTAACATTACAGAACCTCAACTGTATTGTGAAAAGTTGCTTCTTAGCTATCTGATCTCATGACTATACGGTAGTATTGTGCCTGTTAGTGGGTTATAGTCTGCGTTTCTATGACTTTTATTTGCAATAATATTTTACTCATATTAAGGAGGACCAACAACAACCACCCTCTCCCAGCATAAGCAAGCAGGGATTGATGCATATAAGGAAAATGTGTGTTATACCTCCTCATCGAGCAGTACAAGATCAGAATGCAGAAGTTTTTTATCATCTCCAGGATCATAGAAGTCCCATGTCCTAGTAACCCGAACGCATAGACACTCACTGCAAATGTCATGACAAGAAAAATAGAGCAAATGTGAAGTTCAAGTTAAAACAGCCCTTCATGTAGATATCTGTATAAGGTGGGAGCAAAACTGTATAAGGTGGGAGCAAAACTGTAATTCTTGACATCCATGATGATCACATAATGGCATGATCAGTGTAACCTAAGAGTAGAACATACCTGAGGTTGGTAGTCTTCAGTTAGAAGGATATTAGATGCCTTGATGTCCCTGTGAATTATGCGGCAATGGCAGCCTTCATGTAGATAAAGCAGCCCTTCAGCAATTCCAAGTGCAATTTTGAACCTAACTTTCCACTTCAGGGGCTCCATTGTACCTGATCAGCTGAACTCCATTTTATCACTAGACTAAGGGCATCACAGTAAACTTTAACAGCTAATGACCATTTTATATTAAAAAGGCAGTGGTTGTGTCATAAGACCGTGCATGTGTCGTGGGAGACTTAAGCCAGTGAGTGTAAAAAGACAGTAAACTTCAACTGCCTGCCTTAGAGAACTTCCCTGCTGAAAAAGATATGCACACAAAAAGAGTTAGGAACAGAGAGGTATGCAGGGCGTGTTGGGAAATAACAGAAGCCGTTCAATCTCCAATGAGGATAAAACAGAAGTCTGCCTGACGTGAAGTTGCAACAACCCCTTAAGCTATTAGAAAAGTGAAGAGAAGTATGTTCGCATGCTGTTTATACCATACTCATATATTTATTGATGTATGATTCAGTAAAAATGTGTTTTTAGTTGTTATAGACTTACAGTGCTGAAGTACTAACAGAGATCACCGAATCAAAGTCACAGAAAGCCTGAGATGCAAACAAGATCAGGTGAGTTCACCTTCGATGGTTTCTCTGGCAACGATCTAATAACCATGGATGTTGCAGCTTCTGTCACCAATGGCCTCTTGATACTTGAACTGCCAATGGTGGGATCAGCAACTCTGAGAACCTTCCAAATGAGCTGAAAGGCAGACGAACCACAGGACTATTTTGGATTCGGACACATGAAGACAGTCCAAGATTTACTCCAAGGACAATCAAATCAGAAATTCAGAATGGATATGAATGGAGCACCGCGCAATCGACGTCATTGACTCATGGCTATTGGCAAGGCACAGATCAATAGATCATACACCAGCTATTAAGACTCCATTCCCGTGAGAAGGCGCTAGTGCACAATGAGGGTATGTAAAAATAAGTGCAATTACTCTATAGCAGCAATGTCGCTCCAAGAATCCTTGATTCTTAGGAAGCAAACCATTTAGTAATACTAACAATCACGAATGCAAGACGATATCCTCACAAAAGTCTAAGCAACATCTCAGAGACTCTAATTAGCGACTAGTAGATACGGGCCTTTTTCGAATAATCAATACGGAGGGAAAAAATAGTCTTTACCTTCTTGAGCGCCAGCGCGAAGCGCTTGGGCTCGAGCCGGCGCGGGAAGTGCGGCATCGCCGCGAGCTCGTCGTGGGCGCAGCAGAACGCGCGGCGCTGCAGCGCGGGCGGCATGTCAGCCGCCACCACCCTCACCATGGCCTTCCTCTCCTCGCCGCTGGCGGAGAGGGAGGTCGGTTGTGTCTCCCTGGCCGACGGCGGTGCAGAAGCCAGAGGCGCGAGGGCAGCGAGCGGGGAGGCGCACCCGAGCCTCGAGCGCGGCGAGCGCGTTGCTCTGTAGCTGGATCGGGCCGCGGTACCTCCCTTCCCCGCAGACGGCGCTCACGTCCCGCTCCAGCACCAGCACCTCGAACCCCTTCCGCCTGGCGGCAAGCGCGAAGGCCAGGCCGCCGATGCTGCCGCCGGCCACCAGGATGCGCGCCTTGGGCTTCACTAGGACGAGCCCCGCGCGGCCGGGAGGGAGGCCGGTCCTACGCCTCAGTCGCGGCCGCGGCGCGGACGTGGAGCAAAGCACGGCGAGAAGACGGAGCGCTCAGTTTAGGGTTTAGTGTCTGGCGGCGGCTCGACGGGCGCGGTTGGGCGCGGTGGTGGCGACGAGGGCGGTGGTTGGCGGCTGGCGGCGGCGCGGCGAGGGCGGTGGCTGGCGGCGGCGCGGTGGACGAGTGCGTGTGGTACGTGCAGTGGGCGAGAAAGAAGAGAGTCGTGTGGGCAGGTTGGGGATTTAGGTTTGTAGGTTAAGTTCGACGGTGTCCACGTGGCCCACGAACTTAATGGAAGAACGTGGGTACCCACGTACCTATTACGATAAGTTCGACGGTTTTAGCTAGGGCGCACGGATTTAAACTAAGAACGTGAGTACCCACGTTCTTCAACAAACCCATGAACTTAACTCAATTAAGAACGTCGGTACCCACGTTCTTAAATTAACCCACGAACATTTATTAGTTTCTTGTAGTGGCTGTGGAGTCGTAGTGGGTGCAACGGCGGAATTAGTCTCCGGCGCCCGGGCCGAAGCCATCGCTGTTGTGGTGGGGCTCGGAAGAGTTGTTGTGGGGCGGGTCGGAAGAGGGCTCAAGTGAGGGAGCGGGCTAGGGTTTCGGCGGAAGCTTGGTCGCGGCTGCGCTACGGAGAGGTGGCGGCGCGCTGAGTGAGAGACGGGGTGGGGGCGGCGCGACCAAGCGAGCGGGGTGGGGGCGGCGCGGTCGAGCGAGCGACGGTGTGGGGGGCGAGGTGTGCAGTGCGGGTGGCGGCACGCGGTGTGGAGCTCGGTTGTGTGTGGCGGCTGTGTGTGTGTGGTGAAATTAGGTTTTTTGGTAAATAGACTTTGAGATGGGTACTGGATTGAGATGTAGAATAGAACATGGATAGGGCTTTTTTATCCTGTTCTCGGCGTACTGGCATGTGTAAGTAAATAAGAAAAAACACTAGCACAATAGACAACAAGACCAAGGGTAGTCGAGTTGGTTATGTCATTCATGTTTGAGTCAATAGATTCAAGGTTCAAAACCTTAAAAATCTTTTTTTACAATTCGTTTTCTTTTCTATAATTATTTTTTTCTTTTCTACAATTCTTTTTTTCTTTACTATAATTTAGCGATCAATGTTTACTTGTTTTAATTAATTTTTAGTCACTAACATCTACAGGTACGTTCAGGCTATAAGATTTGATAGTGATCCTTGCTCTATAGCGACCCACCGCTAGTCCCGACGACATCTATAGCGACCAACCATAAGTTGTTAAATTTCTATACTTTTAGCGACCAACCGACCGTTGCTACAAAAAGATTTAGCGACTGACTGTTGGTCCCTAACCTTTAGCAACCAACAGTTGGCGGACTCCCCGGATGGAGCTTTCCCATGGCTTGTGGCGGGCTTCTCGCCGGTCCCGATCTCCCTCTTGGCGGATGCTCCCGACATCACTTCGAGCGGTTAGGCTCTAATGAAGCATCGGGCTCTGATACCAATTGAAAGTCGCCTAGAGGGGGGAGTGAATAGGGCGAATCTGAAATTTATAAACTTAAGCACAACTACAAGCCGGGTTAGCGTTAGAAATATAAACGAGTCCGAGAGAGAGGGTGAAAAACAAATCGCAAGCAAATAAAGAGTGAGACACAAGGATTTGTTTTACTGAGGTTCAGTTCTCGCAAACCTACTCCCCGTTGAGGTGGTCACAAAGACCGGGTCTCTTTCAACCCTTTCCCTCTCTCAAACGGTCACTTAGACCGAGTGAGCTTCTCTTCTCAATCAAACAGAACACAAAGTTCCCGCAAGGACCACCACACAATTGGTGTCTCTTGCCTTGGTTACAATTGAGTTTGATCACAAGAAGAATGAGAAAGAAAAGAAGCAATCCAAGCGCAAGAGCTCAAGTGAACACAAATGTCGCTCTCTCTAGTCATTATTGATTTGGAGTGATTCCGGACTTGGGAGAGAATTTGATCTCTTTGGATGTGTCTAGAATTGAATGCTATAGCTCTTGTAATGTGTTGAAGATGGAAAACTTGGATGCAATTGAATGTGGGGTGGTTGGGGTATTTATAGCCCCAACCACCAAAATGTGGTCGTTGGAAGGCTGCTGTCGCATGGCGCACCGGACACTGTCCGGTGCGCCAGCCACGTCATCCGGCCGTTAGGGTTCGACCGTTGGAGCTCTGACTGGTGGGGCATCTGGGCTGTCCGGTGGTGCACCGGACAGGTCCTGTAGACTGTCCGGTGCGCCTCCCACGCGTGCTCTGACTCTGGCGCGCACTGTAGCGCATTTAATGCGGTTGCAGTCGACCGTTGGCGCGAAGTAGCCGTTGCTCCGCTGGCACACCGGATAGTCCGGTGTGACACCAGACACTGTCCGGTGCTTCACCGGACAGTCCTGTGAATTATAGTGGAGCGGTCTTCCATTTTCCCGAAGGTGGCAAGTTCATCGTCGAGTGCCCTGGTGCACCGGACAGTCCGGTGCGCCAGACCAGGGTGCCATTTAGGATGTCTTTAGCTCTCTTTATTTGAACCCATCTTTGGTCTTTTTATTGGTTTGTTGTGAACCTTTGGCACCTGTAAAACTTATAGACTAGAGCAAACTAGTTAGTCTAATTATTTGTGTTGGGCAATTCAACCACCAAAATCAATTTAGGAAAAGGTGTAAGCCTATTTCCCTTTCAGTATGGGAGGTAATGGTAGACGTCGTCATCATAATCCAGAACCAGACCATGATCCATTTGCTAAGATTAAGTTTTCTATTCCACCGTTCGTGGGTTCTTATGATGCTGAAGCTTACTTAGACTGGGAGATGACAATAGAACAAAAATTTAATTCCCATCTTGTTCCTGAGCAGCATAGGGTTAGACAAGCCCTAGTGAATTTAGAGATTTTGCTATCATTTGGTGGAATGAACTTGTTAACACACGTGCTGCACCACAAACATGGAATGCGTTAAAAGAGGAGATGTGAGCTCGCTTTGTTCCCCCTTCTTATAGACGTGATCTTCGAAAAAAATTTGCAACGCTTAGATCAGGGAGACATGTCGGTACAGGAATACTACCAAGAGCTTCAGAAAGGTATGTTACGATGTGGGGTAGTTGTGGATCCGGAGGATCAAATGGTTAGGTTTTATGGGGGATTGAGGCGGGAGATTCAGGATATTGTTGATTATAAAGAATATCATTCTATACAACGCTTGTTCCATCTTTCTATGTTGGCAGAAAAAGAATTACAGGGTCGTCAACAGCGGAGGAGCAGCACTTTCGCGCCACGCCAGCCACCGGCGCCAGCCAAGGCATCATCCTCTTTGGGCATACGGACGCCCACATCTTCTGCCACAAGTGGCACACGCAGCACCGCACCTTCGGCATCACAGGGACACGACAACAGCAAGTCCTTGGTGCCTTCGGGTGTTGCAGCAAAACCTGCTACGACCACCTCTTCCATAGGTCGCTCCTCCGACATCAAGTGCCACCGCTGCCAGGGACTTGGCCATATTCAGCGAGATTGCCCCAGCAAACGGGCATACATTGCTACTGGTGAAAGGGAAATGTGCCCTTGGGCCATTTCTAAGTATTTTGGTGATTGAGTGCCAACACAAGTGAACTTGTGTTGATCTATGCAAAGTGATGGACAAAGTGCAAATCAAGTAAAAAGGTATATTTCTAAGACTTAGTACATTGTTTTGGAGACTAATGTATTGTGTCTAAGTGCTGGAAAAAGGAGAAATCAAGTTGGAAAAGAGATGGCTTTGATCAGCCAAAGACAGCTCGGTCTGGGTGCACCGGACTGTCCGGTGGTGCACCGGACGGTGTCCGGTGCGCCAGACCGGTGTCTGTCAACTAGCTGCTCTCGGGAAGCAATTAACGGTGTACGGCTATAAATCACTGGACTGTCCGGTGGTGCACCGGACTGTCCGGTGAGCCAACAGTCGGCCGCGGAATCCGCGCACGACGCGTGGCAGAGCCAACGGTCAGAAGGGGGCACCGGACTGTCCTGTGTGCACCGGACAGTGTCCGGTGCGCCAACGACTCGGAATCTGCAACGGTCGGCTTCGCCAAATAAGGAAAGAGATCCGCACCGGACAGTGTCCGGTGGTGCACCGGACTGTCCGGTGCGCCAGGCGACAGAAGGCAAGAATTGCCTTCTTGAAATGCTCTCAACGGCTCCTAGCTGCCTTGGGGCTATAAAAGGGACTCCTAGGCGCATGGAGGAGTACACCAAGCATTCCTTGAGCATTGTTGATCACTCACACTTCATTCTTGCGCACTTGTTTGACATTCTTAGTGATTTGAGCTCCGTTCTAGTGAGAACCTTGTGATACTCTTTTGAGCTCAAGTCTTGATCTTGTGTGTGCGTATTTGCTGTGGATTTGAGTGTGTTGCTTCCCTCCCTTACTCTAGTGCTTCATTGTGATTCTTATTGTAAGGGCGAGAGACTCCAAGTTGTGGAGATTCCTCGCAAACGGGAAAGAGTAAAGTAAAGAAGAACACCGTGGTATTCAAGTTGATCATTGGATCACTTGAGAGGAGTTGAGTGCAACTCTCGTCCGTTGGGATGCCACAACGTGGAGTAGGCAAGTTTTGTACTTGGCCGAACCACGGGATAAATCCTCGTGCCTCTTGTGCTTGTCCTTATTGTGTCTATTGTGCTTCACAAGAGCTCTCCTTTCTACTCACTTGATTTCATTGTTCTAACTCTTAATCAAGTTTGTGGTGTTAAGTTTTAAGTTTTACAGGATCACCTATTCACCCCCCCCCTCTAGGTGCTCTCAATTGGTATCAGAGTCGTTCTCTTCAAGAAAGGGACTAATCGCCCGAAGAGATGGATCTTAAGGGCAAGGGGATGGTGGTCAATGATAAGGAGAAGGAGTCCTTCGTCAATGATCCAAAGGATGACAAGCCTATTGACTCAGGCTCGGGCCACAAAAGAAAAGATGGGAGGAAGAAGAAAACAAGGCGCATCAAGGAGATAGTCTACTACAACAGCGACGAATCTTCCTCTTCCCAAAAGGATGACGACAACGACTACGAGAAAAAGAAAACGGTCAATTCAAACTTTTCTTTTGATTATTCTCGTATTCTGCAAAATACAAATGCTCATTTACTCTCCATCCCACTTGGTAAACCTCCTCACTTTGATGGAGAGGACTACGGATTTTGGAGTCACAAAATGCGTAGTCACTTGTTCTCTCTCCATCCAAGCATATGGGAGATAGTAGAGAGTGGAATGCAATTTGATAGTACTGATAGTCCTATGTTTATCAATGAGCAAATTCACAAAAATGCACAAGCTACTACTGTTCTTCTAGCTTCATTGTGCAGGAATGAATACCACAAGGTGAGCGGCTTGGATAACGCCGAGCAGATCTGGGACACCCTCAAAATCTCACATGAGGGGAACGACGTCACCATGCTCACCAAGATGGAGTTGGTGGAGGGCGAACTTGGGAGATTCGCAATGATCAGGGGCGAGGAACCAACCCAAACGTACAACCGGCTCAAGACCCTCGTCAACAAAATAAGGAGCTATGGAAGCACGCGATGGACGGACCACGACGTCGTCCGCCTAATGCTAAGGTCTTTTACTATCCTTGATCCACATCTTGTGAACAATATTCATGAGAATCCTAGGTACACCAAGATGACGCCCGAGGAGATACTTGGAAAGTTTGTAAGCGGGCGAATGATGATCAAGGAGGCTAGATACGTTGACGATGCGTTGAATGGCCCAATCCAAGAGCCTCAAACCATTGCTCTCAAAGCAACGAGGAGCAAGGAGGCGCTACCTAACAAGGTGGCACAAGTTGAGGCGAACGGGCTTAATGATGAAGAGATGGCACTCATCATTAATCGTTTCAAGACGGCGCTAAGGGGTCGCAAGGAGCATCCAAACAAGACCAAGACGAAGGGGAAGTGCTCATGCTTCAAATGTGGTAAGATTGGTCATTTTATCGCTAACTGTCCCGATAATGATAGTGACCAGGAACAATGGAACAAGAGGGAAAAGAAGAAAGCTTACAAGAAGGCTAAGGGCGAGGCACACCTTGGAAAGGAGTGGGACTCGGATTGTTCATCGTCCGACTCCGACAATGAAGGACTCGCCGCCACCGCCTTCAACAAGTCGGCCCTCTTCCCCAACGAGCATCACACCTGCCTCATGGCAAGGGAAAAGAAGGTAAGCACTCGTGATACTAGTACTTACGCTTCCTCAAGTGATGAAGAATCTAGCGATGATGAAATAGACTATTCATGTTTATTCAAGGGCCTAGATAGAACTAAGGTAGATAAGATTAATGAATTAATTGATGCCTTGAATGATAAAAATAGGTTGTTAGAAAAGCAAGAGGATCTTTTGTATGAAGAACGTGATAAGTTTGTAGAGGCACAAAAATCCCTTGCTTTAGAAATTAAAAGAAATGAAATGCTTTCTTGTGAATTGTCTACATGTCATGACTCTATTTCTAGCTTAAAGAGCATAAATGATGATTTGAGTGCTAAGTTAGAAATAGCTAATAAATCAACATCTTGTGTAGAACATGTTGTAGTTTGCACTAGGTGTAAAGGTTTTAATGTTGATGCTTGTAGTGAACACCTAGTTTCAATTTCTAAATTGAATGATGAAGTGGCCAGTCTTAATGCCCAACTTAAGACTAGCAAGAGTGAATTTGACAAACTAAAATTTGCAAGGGATGCCTACACGATTGGTAGACATCCCTCAATTAAGGATGGTCTTGGCTTCAAGAGGGAAGTCAAGAACTTAACAAGCCATAAGGCTTCCATCTCCGCCAAGGAGAAAGGGAAGGCCCCTATGGCTAGTAGTGCTCAAAAGAACCATGCTTTCATGTATCATGATAGGAGACATTCTAGGAATGTTTATAGAAGTTACGATGCTTTTGATTCTCATGCCATGATTGCTTCTAGTTCCTCTATTATGCATGATGGAAATGTGGCTAGGAAAAATGTTGTTCATCATATGCCTAGAAGAAATATTGTTCATGTTCCTAGGAAAGTAATGAATGAACCTTCTACAATTTATCATGCTTTAAATGCTTCCTTTGCTATTTGTAGAAAGGATAAAAAAGTGGTTGCTAGAAAATTAGGGGCAAAATGCAAGGGAGACAAGACTTGCATTTGGGTCCTAAGACTATTACAACTAACCTTGTAGGACCCAACATGAGTTGGGTACCTAAGACCCAAGCCTAAATTTGCCTTGCAGGTTTATGCATCCGGGGGCTCAAGCTGGATTATCGACAGTGGATGCACAAACCACATGACGGTGGAAAAGAGGATGTTCTCTTCCTACATCAAGAACAAGGATCCCCAAGATGCGATCATATTCGATGATGGGAACCAAGGCAAGGTGAAAGGGTTAGGAAAATAGCTATTTCATCCGAGCACTCCATTTCCAATGTGTTTTTAGTTGAGTCGCTTGGATATAACTTGTTGTCTGTGAGTCAGCTTTGTAATATGGGATATAACTGCTTATTCACAAATGTAGATGTGTCTATCTTTAGAAGGAGTGATGGTTCATTAGCTTTTAAGGGTGTATTAGACAGCAAACTCTATTTAGTTGATTTTGCAAAAGAGGAGGCCGGTCTAGATGCATGCTTAATCGCTAAGACTAGCATGGGCTGGCTGTGGCATCGCCGCTTAGCACATGTGGGGATGAAGAACCTTCACAAACTTCTAAAGGGAGAACATGTGATAGGTCTAACAAATGTTACTTTCAAAAAAGATAGACCTTGTGCAGCTTGTCAACCAGGGAAACAGGTGGGAAGCTCTCATCATACCAAAAATGTGATGACCACATCAAGACCTTTGGAGTTGCTTCATATGGACCTCTTCGGACCCGTCGCTTATCTAAGCATAGGAGGAAGTAAGTATGGTCTTGTTATAGTTGATGATTTTTCCCGCTTCACTTGGGTATTCTTTTTGCAGGATAAATTTGAAACCCAAGGGACCCTCAAGCGCTTCCTAAGGAGAGCTCAAAATGAGTTTGAGCTCAAGGTGAAGAAAATAAGGAGCGACAACGGGTCCGAGTTCAAGAACCTTCAAGTGGAGGAGTACCTTGAGGAGGAAGGAATCAAGCACGAGTTCTCCGCTCCCTACACACCACAACAGAATGGTGTGGTAGAGAGGAAGAACAGGACGCTCATTGACATGGCGAGGACAATGCTTGGAGAATTCAAGACGCCCGAGCGGTTTTGGTCGGAAGCCGTAAACACAGCTTGCCACGCCATAAACCGGGTGTACCTTCATCGCCTCCTCAAGAAGACTTCGTATGAGCTACTAACCGGTAACAAACCCAATGTGTCTTACTTTCGTGTATTTGGGAGCAAATGTTATATTCTTGTGAAGAAAGGTAGAAATTCTAAGTTTGCTCCCAAAGCTGTAGAAGGGTTTCTGTTAGGTTATGACTCAAATACAAAGGCGTATAGAGTCTTCAACAAATCATCGAGTTTGGTTGAAGTCTCTAGCGACGTTGTATTTGATGAGACTAATGGCTCTCCAAGAGAGCAAGTTGTTGATCTTGATGATGTAGATGGAGAAGACGTTCCAACGGCCGCAATACGTACCATGGTGATTGGAGATGTGCGGCCACAGGAACAAAAGGAGCAAGATCAACCTTCTTCCTCAACAATGGTGCATCCCCCAACTCAAGGTGATGAACAGGTTCATCAAGAAGAGGCGTGTGATCAAGGGGGAGCACAAGATGACCATGTAATGGAGGAAGAAGCACAACCGGCACCTCCAACCCAAGTTCGAGCGACGATTCAAAGGAATCATCCCGTCGACCAAATTGTGGGTGACATAAGCAAGGGAGTAACTACTCGTTCTAGATTAGTTAATTTTTGTGAGCATTACTCCTTTGTCTCTTCTATTGAGCCTTTCAGGGTAGAAGAGGCCTTGCTAGATCCGGACTGGGTGTTGGCCATGCAAGAGGAGCTCAACAACTTCAAGAGGAATGAAGTTTGGACACTGGTGCCTCGTCCCAAGCAAAACATTGTGGGAACCAAGTGGGTGTTCCGCAACAAACAAGACGAGCATGGGGTGGTGACAAGGAACAAGGCACGACTTGTGGCAAAAGGTTATGCCCAAGTCGCAGGTTTGGACTTTGAGGAGACTTTTGCTCCTGTGGCTAGGCTAGAGTCAATTCGCATATTGTTAGCCTATGCTACTCACCATTCTTTCAGGTTGTTCCAAATGGATGTGAAGAGTGCTTTCCTCAACGGGCCAATCGAGGAGGAGGTGTACGTGGAGCAACCCCCTGGCTTCGAGGATGAACGGTACCCCGACCACGTGTGTAAGCTCTCTAAGGCGCTCTATGGACTTAAGCAAGCCCCAAGAGCATGGTATGAATGCCTTAGAGACTTTTTAATTGCTAATGCTTTCAAGGTTGGGAAAGCCGATCCAACTCTTTTTACTAAGACTTGTGATGGTGATCTTTTTGTGTGCCAAATTTATGTCGATGACATAATATTTGGTTCTACTAACCAAAAGTCTTGTGAAGAGTTTAGCAGGGTGATGACTCAAAAGTTTGAGATGTCGATGATGGGCGAGTTAAGCTATTTCCTTGGGTTCCAAGTGAAGCAACTCAAGGATGGGACCTTCATATCCCAAACGAAGTACACGCAATACTTGATCAAGCGGTTTGGGATGAAGGACGCCAAGCCCACAAAGACTCCAATGGGAACTGACGGACACACCGACCTCAACAAAGGAGGTAAGTCCGTTGATCAAAAGGCATACCGGTCTATGATAGGGTCTTTACTTTATTTATGTGCTAGTAGGCCGGATATTATGCTTAGTGTATGCATGTGTGCTAGATTTCAATCCGATCCAAGGGAGTGTCACTTAGTGGCAGTGAAGCGAATACTTAGATATTTAGTCGCTACGCCTTGCTTCGGGATCTGGTATCCAAAGGGGTCTACCTTTGACTTGATTGGATATTCAGACTCCGACTATGCTGGATGTAAAGTTGATAGGAAGAGTACATCGGGGACGTACCAATTCTTAGGAAGGTCCCTGGTGTCATGGAGTTCTAAGAAACAAACTTCTGTTGCCCTATCCACCGCTGAGGCCGAGTATGTTGCCGCAGGACAGTGTTGCGCGCAACTACTTTGGATGAGGCAAACCCTCCGGGACTTTGGCTACAATCTGAGCAAAGTACCACTCCTATGTGATAATGAGAGTGCTATTCGCATGGCGGATAATCCTATTGAACACAGCCGCATAAAGCACATAGACATCCGGCATCACTTTTTGAGAGACCACCAACAAAAGGGAGATATCGAAGTGTTTCATGTTAGCACCGAGAACCAGCTAGCCGATATCTTTACCAAGCCTCTAGACGAGTCGATCTTTTGCAAGCTGCGTAGTGAGCTAAATGTCTTAGATTCGCGGAACCTGGATTGATTTATAGCATACATATGTTTTATGCTTTGATCATGTTCCTTAATGCATTTTGTTGTTTATTTATGGTGCTCAAGTTGTACAAGCACTCCCCGGACCTCACAAGTTCATTTGCAAGTGATGCACATATTTAGGGGGAGATGTGCTACAACTTGACTCTTTGAGACTAACTGTGTACTTGAGTTTGCTTAATTTAGTCTCAAAGGAGGTTTGAAAGGGAAAGGTGGACTTGGACCATGCAAGACTTCCACTGCACTCCGATGAATGAGTAACTAATTCCAAGTTCATCTTTGTACTCTTATTGCCTTTTTACTCTTAGTTGAAGATTTTGGTGAGGCAATGGGGTTAAAGGGCCAAGATTAATCCCGTTTTGGTGCTTGATGCCAAAGGGGGAGAAAATAAGGCCAAAGCAAGAAATGGATCAGCTACCACTTGAGAATTTTGAAAAAGTAGAGTTAGAGTTTTTGTTTGTCTAAATACTCTTGTTTGTCTCTTATTGTCAAAGCATTGGTCTCTTGTGGGGAGAAGGCTTGATTATGGGAAAAAGGGGGAGTTTTTGAATCTTTGATCAATTTCTCTTGAAATATCTCTCTTTATGTTTCAACAAGTGTGTTTGACTTAGAGATAGGAAATTGAGTTTGATTTGCAAAAACAAACCAAGTGGTGGCAAAGAATGATCCATATATGCCAAAATTAAATCAAAACAATTTTGAGTTCTCATTTGTATTGATATTGCACTTCCTTTAGTTGCTTTTTATTGTGTTGGCATAAATCACCAAAAAGGGGGAGATTGAAAGAGAAATGTGCCCTTGGGCCATTTCTAAGTATTTTGGTGATTGAGTGCCAACACAAGTGGACTTGTGTTGATCTATGCAAAGTGATGGACAAAGTGCAAATCAAGTAAAAAGGTATGTTTCTAAGACTTAGTACATTGTTTTGGAGACTAATGTATTGTGTCTAAGTGCTGGAAACAGGAGAAATCAAGTTGGAAAAGAGATGGCTTTGATCAGCCAAAGACAACTCGATCTGGGTGCACTGGACTGTCCGGTGGTGCACCGGGCAGTGTCCGGTGGTGCACCGGATAGTGTTCGGTGCGCCAGGCCGGTGTCTGTCAACTGGCTGCTCTCGGGAAGCAATTAACGGCGTACGGCTATAAATCACCGGACTGTCCGGTGGTGCACCTGACTGTCCGGTGAGCCAACAGTCGGCCGGGCCAACGGTCGGCCGCGGAATCCGCGCACGACGTGTGGCAGAGCCAACGGTCAGAAGGGGGCACCGGACTGTCCGGTGTGCACCGGACAGTGTCCGGTGCGCCAACGGCTCGGAATCTGCAACGGTCGGCTTCGCCAAATAAGGAAAGAGATCCGCACCGGACAGTGTCCGGTGGTGCACCGGACTGTCCGGTGCGCTAGGCGACAGAAGGCAAGAATTGCCTTCTTGAAATGCTCTCAACGGCTCCTAGCTGCCTTGGGGCTATAAAAGGGACCCCTAGGCGCATGGAGGAGTACACCAAGCATTCCTTGAGCATTGTTGATCACTCACACTTCATTCTTGCGCACTTGTTTGACATTCTTAGTGATTTGAGCTCCGTTCTAGTGAGAACCTTGTGATACTCTTTTGAGCTCAAGTCTTGATCTTGTGTGTGCGTATTTGCTGTGGATTTGAGTGTGTTGCTTCCCTCCCTTACTCTAGTGCTTCATTGTGATTCTTATTGTAAGGGCGAGAGACTCCAAGTTGTGGAGATTCCTCGCAAACGGGAAAGAGTAAAGTAAAGAAGAACACCGTGGTATTCAAGTTGATCATTGGATCACTTGAGAGGAGTTGAGTGCAACTCTCGTCCGTTGGGACGCCACAACGTGGAGTAGGCAAGTTTTGTACTTGGCCGAACCACGGGATAAATCCTCGTGCCTCTTGTGCTTGTCCTTATTGTGTCTATTGTGCTTCACAAGAGCTCTCCTTTCTACTCACTTGATTTCATTGTTCTAACTCTTAATCAAGTTTGTGGTGTTAAGTTTTAAGTTTTACAGGATCACCTATTCACCCCCCCTCTAGGTGCTCTCAACTGGTGATGGTGGATATGTTAGTGCTTCTGATGTTGAAGATGAAGATACTGTTGGAGCTAACATTGTAGAGACTTATGATGGTGATGAAGAGGTTCTTGGTACAACAACGACCGAGACCTATAAGGCCTTGATTGTGCAACGAGCTTTGAGTGCCATAGCTAGTGACGACGACAACAGACAGCGCCACAACCTCTTCAACATGTTCTTCATCGTCAAGGACTGCCGTGTACATACCATCATTGACTGTGGTAGCTGCAACAACTTGGTGAGCCAGTCTCGTATACCTGTTGGGGGATTATACATGTTCTTATACATGTTTGTTTAAAGTGATATGCTTTTGTTGCTGATTCAGTGCAGTGTTCAATTCGTCTGTTGGGGATTAACTTTGAGATTTCCTTTCCTACTATTTTGCATGTATTATAGTTTCCACTTTGTCTACTAATGTGCCTGTAGTTTTCTGATTTGAGTTTTTTTATGTTTTAGCATTTGTTTAGAGCAGAATATTTAGGGAAAATGTTGTGTGTGTCACTTCATTAGTAACACCATAGACCTCAGTTGATACCAGGGTACAACACTTAAGTCGTTGTCAATTCTGTCATGTGTGATGTTGTAAAGGGCTGTAAAGTACTCTCAGTTGATTCATTTGGGAGGCATAATTAAAGAGTTAATTTGTATCGATCTTCTTTTCATGTCATTGTTAAATGTGGTTTCCTCAGTGTTCTACATAAAGATTTGTGATGAACTCAACCTTAAATTTAAACTAAATGCGGACTTTTTTTGTCTTGCTTGAGTTTTATTATATAGAGACAGTAAATAAATGGAAAATATTTTGTGAATTTTAATATGTGCTTTTATATGCAATTGGTTTAATCTTGCTCTGATGAAGTCTACCATTTTTTTTAAAATGCAGCTTGCTTTCGAGTTAGTAATAACCTTCACTGATCCTAGTTTAGATGCATCGACCAAGCTGCTTATCTGTCCCAGCACCATAACCTTGACCCAGCACCATAACCTTGACGCAAGCTACCAGACCAGGTTCTACATTGCAGTTCCTGGTACGTAGCACTACTGCCACTATCTGGTTCGCGTATGTACTCTACATTGCAGTATGCTTTCAGAGATTCACACGACTTTTGCATCTGTGATGAACACGGGAACCGTACGATGACCTGGTGCTGGCGATCTTGGCATCGGTGCTGGGCAGTCAGGCCATCATAAGCAGGACCTTCTCCATCATCAATCAGAGCCAGTCTCGGAGCTGCTTCTCCAGGGTGAAAGTCGTACACACGCCGCTGCAGCGGGACAACAGGTACTACGAGCGCGAAAACTTGCTAACAGTCATCAAGAACAACCCGTTGTGGCGCCACCTTAGCATGGGCCTGGACTATGATGACTCCAACTCCAACGATAGCGGCGTGTCGCCTGGCTCGGACCATGCAGACAACATAGAGGTCGCCACAGTGCCGCCGGCGCCATCGATCGTCAAGAAGCAGGCGAGGTTCCTGGTGGCCTCGCCCAGGAGCCCCAACGAGAACATGCTGGAGGAGCTGCACGAGCTGTGCGAGGCGCGGGAGGCCGACACCGCGTTCATCATAGAGCACTCGGCATGTGGAGACCAAGACCGGGTTGTCACTGCTCAAGAGGCTGACATGTGAATTTGATGGACGGCATGTGTCCTCAATGATCGCTCAGTGAGCCATAATGTCGTGAAAGTTCTATGTGCTTGTATGTTTCGTTTTTTTTTTATAAATCATACTATAATGCTATTTCTATAGGTGGAGGGTGATAAATATATCAATTTATCTTTATAGTTAATATTGTTGTAAAGATTTTGAACATGTTTGAATAACTATCTTATTTAAATTAAACCGTAGCATGCATAGTCACGTACCTAGTTTATAATTTAAGTGAGTAACTAGGATAGAGAACAAATGTTGCTTGCAAATGTTCGTGACTTCGTGTGGTCCCTAGTGAGGGCTGGAGCGAAACCGCCCGCTGTCTCGCGTCCGTCAGACAGCACGCACAGACGCAGGCGGGCGACGCACGGCAGTGTTGCCAATGGACTCGCGCTGCCCCCATCTGCTACTGCTCCTCCCTCTCCTCCTCTTGGCCGCCCTCCTGCCCCCGCCGTCGTCGGGGGTGCCGGAGGTCATCTGGCTGCCGACGAGCGGGGGAGCGGGGCCCTTGTCCTGCGCGCCGCCGGACCCCGCCGTGTACGACCGCCCCGTCATCGGCATCGTCTCGCACCCAGGGGACGGTGCGGGCGGCAGGATCAGCAACACCACCGCGACCTCCTACATCGGCGCCTCCTACGTCAAGTTCGTCGAGGCCGCCGGCTCGCGCGTCATCCCACTCGTCTACAACGAGCCCGAAGACCGCCTCCTCGAGGTTCGCGTGCTTCACACGCTCGCCTCGCCTCTACCGCTTTCTATCCTCTCCTCTTTTTCCCGGTCGCGTCCTGGACTCCAGTCCTGGATAGACAACGCGTCGTCGAGTTCCTGCAAGAGGGACAGTAGCTTCTTCGATGTGTTCGCAAGTACAACGTACTTCATATTTTTACGCGTTTCATGCTTGCATACGCAATTTCCCGAATTGGGATCTGGACGTACCGTGCCGCATACGGCTCTTGGTCCACCATAGCGCTGGTCAATTCTCACTGGTCGCTGTAGTATTTTGCAACAGCAGTCCTTGATTGTTCAGTTAAATTTCAAAATAATTCTCGGGAGGGAAATTCGAAATGAGATGGTCTGAATCTCACTCAGCCGATGCCCCTGATCGTATGGTAGTACCGATCCTGATAATTTAGGCAATTTCCCAAGTGTCAAAATTGCTCGACGAACATGTCAGGGCTGGGAAGACTTCCGCTAATGGGATGACCGATCACAATTCGAGTTAGTTGTTGGAGTGAACAGTTTCAAGCGTAAGCAACCTACTCAGGAGTGTTTGTATATTTTAGATCTGAATGGGGGTCCCCAAGCTACTGACGGTTCTTACTCAGAAGTATTTGTATATTTCATATTTTAGATCTGAATCAGGATCCCCAAGCTACTGACAATTCTTCCTTTCTTTTCAATCACGACTTCTCACCACACTAGCTACTGGTAGGGCTGAAAAAAAGCTCGAGGCTCGCGAGCCGCCTCGAGCTTGGAGCGGCTCGGCTCGCGAGCTGTGCGAAATTAATTAATCTACAAAATAGCAATGGATATTGGACAATAGGGTTGTTTCTTAGCTTTTGATGATGAATTTATGACATTTCATAATTTGGATTACTGATAATATTGAATGGTGATTGTATATTCCACATTTATGTATTTTTAATTATTTTATAATGCAATAATATTTATTAGAGCGGCTCGCGAGCTGAGCCTCATTCTTGAGCTCGTGCAATGGGCGAGCCGAGCCAAGAGCTCGGCTCGTTTCCAGCCCTAGCTACTGGCCACTGGCTCACAAACAATTGCTTGTAGAGGCCCTGCGTTTAACACATTACCTTGTTGGCTCTTCCCTGCAGAAATTGAGTTTGTTGAATGGAGTGCTGTTCACTGGTGGGTCAGAGAAGGAAGGTGTATATTTTGACACGATAAAAAGAGTATTTCAGGTACGACGTGATTGTGAACATTGTTCGAAAATGGCATTGATATAATGATGTTGATTATTGTATGACCACACTCGAGTATCACAACCTTGGATTTTCTATGTTATTGAACCAAATAATCATGATTTACTAACAGTTCTTTTTTGTTTGTTTGTTTTAGTATGTTTTGGACAAGAATGATGCAGGTGAACCATTTCCTTTGTTTGCCCAATGTCTTGGCTTTGAGCTTGTAAGCATGATTGTCAGCAAGGTAATTTAACTTCTCATAAGTTTACCATATTGCCAATTTAACTACTAAAATATAAAATATAATATGATAGCTTATTGAATATTCTCAATTGTGAACTCGATAAAACTATACACAATGGAAGAGTAATGCTTAGTTTGAAGTTAGAATATCATTTGCTTGCCTGTGGTTAGGTACTGGAGTGAAGTACTGCAGCCTTCCTGTTTGCTTTGCCAAAAGTGGGCACTAATTGTTCTCTTGCCGTTGTGCTAGGACAATAATATCTTGGAGGCATTTGACGCCCAGGATCAAGCATCAACTCTTCAGTTTCCCAGCTATGCTTTGGAGGGTTCAGTTTTTCAAAGGTGTCTGCTTCATGCTAAGCAAATCTTTATTTTGCTACTGCTTGATGGGGACATTTTAGAATTTAGACAAGTTATCTTGTAGTGTGATATGAGGCAAGTAATTGTTGTAGGGTGATATGAGGCAAGCAACATAGGATGGTTCCAGTGGAATATTATCTTTTTATTCTGTGTTACCAAAACTGAAACTTTAGAATATATGGTTTAAGCTGACACATTTATGCATTCATAAATGACTACTACGGCATAATATTATCTACAATGGGTCCCTAGAAGGCAGGGGACTACAAGACCACATGCACTCCAGCAGAGTGCGGTTAATTTAAAGAATGACTGGGAATAAATTTCTTATGGGAAGATGTGGTTAGTATATTAAAAATTATTGTTTTACTTGTGGCCTTCGTGAATTCCACTTGTTGTAACTACTGACTTGCAATTGCTCATAGGTTTGACACTGACCTCATCAAGAAAGTCAGCACCAACTGTCTTGTCATGCAAAATCACAGAGTAAGTGCCGCCATTAGTTCTGATTACTTTGTCCTTTTCTTAATTTCAACACCACACTTGCACTGGGCTCAACTATATTATGGCTGGTGATTCTGATAGCATATTTATACTGAACAACCAAAGTACCAAATTCAAGTTCCCTAACTTGTCTGATTTGTTATTTGGTTGAAGTATGGTATATCACCAAGGCGATATCGAGAGAACGATGCACTATCAAGTTTCTTCAAAATCTTGACTACATCACCTGATGAAAACGGCAAGGTATGTCTCACCTGTGCTCCTATCTACTAATCTACCCAAAAGATGTTATGTGATTAGTAACAGCTTTGATGAAATTTTGTAACCAAAGTAGGTGATCTGGGTTAACACTCTTAAATTCTTCCACTGCACAAATTAACATTCTTTTGTATGTCAAATCAGGTCTATGTCTCAACTGTACAAGCCAATAATTATCCAATCACTTGCACGCAATGGCATCCTGAGGTAATTTAGTTGTAGCTGTTTCAGGAGTTCCACATTTAGTGTTCTTATTGGTTCTTCCTTTTCTCTTGTGCACTGTATTTATTCCTAGGTTATATTCACAACATATCAAATTGTGGCCACTCACCAAATACAAGTGGCTTTATGCCACAATAAAACTGTCCTCATTTGATGCAGAAAGCCATTTTTGAGTGGAGGAAACCAATGATCCCACACAGCGAAGATGCAGTACAGGTTACTCAACATTTTGCCAATCATTTTATCAGGTTTGTTATTGTAGGCTTTAACCTCTATTATTATACAATTCAAGTTGGCAGTACATCATGTTGGTTTAAGCATATGCAAGAAAGGACCTTGCTTTGATGAAACTTGCAAGAGTGGTGAAAGAAAAATGGAGTTCATGTTTACCTAGCTCACCCTTCCTTGTCGTGGAACAGCCAAGCACGCAAGTCTCCAAACAGGCCTCCTGCCGACAAAGTGCTGGATAACTTAATTTACAACTACAGTCCGACATTTACCGGGAAAAAATCGTGAGTCTCTGTATCTTTACCCCCTAACAAATGTACGTACAATCCATTGTTCAGTTAGACTAATGCGTGTATTTTTGGTAGGAAATCGTTTGAGGAGGTCTACATCTTCTCCTGAGACTGGATTGAACGCCTGAGTGTCTTCAGGAATCTGTAGTTCTGCACTACATTGCTATTGTAGTGTAACCGTGCATTAGTATTACCCGTGGTACCAGAAGTTGTATTTGTATAGATTCGTTGGACTGCCTGTATTGCAGTAACCTTTCCACCGTATGGGTGGCTCTATAGAATGCCTATAAGCAGCGCAATAATAATGATAATGTAAGACTGAAAAAAAATACTTGTATGGAGATTTTCTGAATTTAAAAGTTTCTCCAAATCAGGTGAAGGTCGAATGTTCCTGGACCTGATTCATGAAATCCATCGAATCCAATTTGTTTGGAGTGACGTCTTTGCTATGGCGCTATGGCTTGGCTCAAGCATCTTGCGTCGAGAACGTCACCGTGTTACCTAGCCGGCCGAATTACGGATCTCAAGGGTCGAGAAGAAGTGAAGAACACAACAAACATAGAAAATACGGAGGAATGCTTAATTTGGAGAGGTCACTCGAGTTTTATATTCATAGGACTCCTAATGACGTAATTGCATAAAAAATGCTCTATAATTTAAAATGGAGTATAACTTATAGAATTTAGAACACAAAAAAATATGTTGTTCCAGCAATAAAACCTTAAATCTAGATTATATGGTAGTATACTACAATGTAGTATATTTGAGATATTTGAGAAAGCGCTATATAATTTTTAACTAAATTTTATAAAACAAAACATTGCTCGAGTGATTTTTTGTGCGTAGAGCTTTATATTTAAATTTAATGCACTAATTTAAGATATGGTTGGAGATACTCTAACGATATATTTAGAGACGTGATGCGTACTCTTTCAAAAATGACACCAAGACACGCTATCCCCTCTAATACCGATGCCTCGACGATTACAAGTCGCGGATTGACCGCATTGCCCTTCTCATTCAGTATAGACTGAGTGTTCATTCTATCTTCGGTCTCGCTCTTCCACGATGGAAGAACCTGCGCGGCCATCCTGCTTCCAGCGTCGCCGGCTACCTGGCGCTCGGGCTCTGCCTCGAGGTCGGCATGTCGCCATGGGGCTCGCCTACACTACGAGAGCCTGGTTCTACGTCAGCCGCGTAGGTGTTCGACGTCATATATGATGCCATAAGAAGGGCCATATATGTTGGTCGTGGAAAAAATGATCAACAAGTTAAAACTAGATTAAGAAGAAAATACGGAAGAGACGGATGAGAATGGTAAGTCGTAGTACTGTCATTTTTTACGAACTATATAGTTTTAATTTGTTTTTGCTTTGTTTGAATTATGTGCTCAATATATTTTTTTGAAACGAAATGGTATGTTTCTTCTTAAATAAGTGTTCGTCAAAAAAAAATATGACGCTAATATGGATGTAGGTTAACGTACTCTATACAATGATTATAGCTTGATACGAGCTGCTGACACTGGATCCAGTCTAATTTGTCAACTCGTCGGCGGTCGGTGCCCGTTGCTCTCCGAAGTCTCCAGCCCGCCCGGAAATCTTCCGTAGATGCCGATGTGACGTGCACCGGCCTCGGCTGTGCTGTGCCGCCCAGAATGCTCCGCGTATGTCGGCTCTCGGCTGCACCGCCGGACGCCATCTGTCACCGCTGGGCACGTAGCACGCTGCGGTCGTTGACTCGTTCTCGTTGCCCGTATTCTTTTATAAAAACCATCCCTAGCTTCTTCGGTTCTTTGCATTTCAACCCCGGCTGGAAATGCAAATAGTATACGTTTCCACGTTAACGTATATGATACTGACCGTCTATTATCCGGATGGGTATAGTATTACCAGCTCTTTTTCTTGCATTTTTTTCAGCCAATGGATGCACACGGTTCATTTGCAATTATTCCACCGACAAGCAGCCCTGAACATTATATTTAGGGCCAGTTTGTAAATCCCAATTTCCCAAGAGATCTCTAATTTCTAAAGGAAAATTAGTTCATTTTCCTATAAAAAATAGAAAACTCTTAAAAAATTGAGGTTCCCAAACTAGCCCTTAGAAGATATTTTTAGGCATGTCAAAAAACCTCCAAACCCATATCTCACCCATAAACTATGACACCGTTCTTTACAATTACTACAAATATACCGTGGAAATACTCTATATGATGGTACACTTGCAGATACAACCTCTGGAGTTGCATCTATCAATTTATTTCTGGCCCAAGTTTGACTTGAGTAGGGCAGGTAAACAGCCAGAGCCGCGGAGCAAAATAAACAGGCAGTATCCGGGCTGTTGCCCCCTCCAATGCCGGCCGGCCACCCATCACCTTCCTCCCGCGCGCTCCGGTGCCCTCGCTACCACCACCACCTAATCGGCCATTCTGCCTTCCGCTCCGTTTCTCCGCGCGCCTGACCTCCTCCTCTACCTGATGGCCGCCACCCCGCCGCCGTCGTGGGACGCGTCACCGCAGCCCCGGCGGCCGGCCTCCTCCTCGGGGCCCGCCAAGCGCGGGGGCCTCCTGCTGGGGCGCTACGAGCTGGGCCGCCTGCTCGGCCACGGCACCTTCGCCAAGGTGTACCACGCCCGCCACGCCGACGACACCGGCGAGACCGTCGCCATCAAGGTGCTCGACAAGGAGAAGGCCCTGCGCAACGGCCTCGTCCCGCACATCAAGCGCGAGATCGCCATCCTCCGCCGCGTGCGCCACCCCAACATCGTCCGCCTCTTCGAGGTCATGGCCACCAGGTCCAAGATCTACTTCGTCATGGAGTTCGTCCGCGGCGGGGAGCTCTTCGCGCGCGTCGCCAAGGGCCGCCTCAAGGAGGACACCGCGCGCAGGTACTTCCAGCAGCTCATCTCCGCCGTCGGCTTCTGCCACGCCCGCGGCGTCTTCCACCGCGACCTCAAGCCCGAGAATCTCCTCGTCGACGAGCGCGGCGACCTCAAGGTCTCCGACTTCGGCCTCTCGGCGGTCGCCGACCAGTTCCACCCCGACGGCCTCCTCCACACCTTCTGTGGCACGCCGTCATACGTCGCTCCGGAGGTGCTCGCGCGCCGCGGCTACGACGGCGCCAAGGCGGACATATGGTCGTGCGGTGTCATCCTGTTCGTGCTCATGGCTGGCTACCTCCCTTTCCACGACCAGAACCTCATGGCGATGTACCGTAAGATCTACAGGGGGGAATTCCGGTGCCCGAGATGGTTTTCCAAGGATCTTAGCTGTCTAATGAATCAGCTCCTTGACACGAACCCGGAGACCAGGATCACGGTGGCTCAGATAATTGAGAGCAGGTGGTTTAAGAAAGGGTTCCGGCCGGTCAGGTTCTACGTCGAGGATGACCAAGTGCACAGCTTGGCAGACAGTGAGGCTGAGGCGCTGGAAGAACTGGGGCCCAGTGACAGTGAGCCTCCACCCCCACCTCCCCCTCCCCCGCCACCACCACCACCACAGAAAGAGGACGACGGCGATGATTCTGGCTGGGAGTCAGACTCCTCCGTAGCGTCCTGCCCAGCCACATTGTCATCAGAGGAGAGGAGACGGCCTGTCGGATCTCTCCCACGGCCGGTAAGTCTAAACGCGTTCGATATCATCTCGTTCTCAAGGGGATTCAATCTGTCGGGGTTGTTCGAGGAGCGAGGCAATGAAGTGAGATTCGTCTCGGCACATCCCATGCAAACGATCATAACGAAACTGGAGGAGATCGCCAAGGTGAAGAGCTTTGCAGTTCGGCGGAAGGATTGGCGGGTGAGCCTGGAAGGCACGAGAGAAGGCGAGAAGGGTCCACTGACGATCGGGGCTGAAGTGTTTGAGCTCACGCCAAGCCTTGTGGTGGTGGAGGTGAGGATGAAGGCAGGTGACAGGGAAGAATATGAGGAATTTTGTGAGGGGGAGTTGAAACCTGGGATGCTGCACCTCGTGCACCGTACAGCATCGGTTCCGGATATACCTTCTGCATGATACTGATTAGCTTAGAAGGTAACTCTTGCTCTTGCTTGGAAGGACTATGGAAAAGAAATTTGGATTGAGAGGTTGCACCTTTCTGCTTCAGCGTAAGCATCTGTGCAGGAAAATGTCATTCATAGATTTTCCTTATTAGTTACTTTTTGGTTAATATTCTTTCCGCAATCCAAAATGTCTTGTGATATATAGTAGTCGTGTGCTAATATCAATTGTCAATTTTCTAGTTCTTAAAGTTTAAATAAAAGTTGCGGCCATTTCACTGCAGCATTATTATGAAAGCTATAACTCTAATGTTATTTAGCCATGTAACGGTGCTGCACTTATGTACATTCAGCTTGTACAAATGTCATCCGTAAATTTTTTGAGGGAACAGTGGCCTTGGTGTGTACATAAGACTAAAGAGTGTAACTTTAAGTTATAACAATAATGTTATTGCGCTGCACAAGGTTAAGATGCGCCCTTATATTTCGAGGTCGTGATGAGTAATTGTCAAAGGAGAGTTTTGGATTGAGTGGGGTGGATTAATTAGGGCGTGAGTATGTACAACATGTTTACTGGCTAGTTATGTGTAGTTGTAAAGTTCAAAGGCAGTGGTCCACGATGAAGATAAAGATCATGCATGTTTATGTTGCTAGACGGGAGCAGTGAAAGACGAGTGTTGCGTCTTGATTGAGGGGCTAGAGAAGTCGGGTGACCAACTACGGTGCACATGGGGACACCAATAGAGTAGAGACGAGGACGTAACAGAGTGGATCGTGTTAATGATGCGGTTGAAGACCGCCGACATACATGTCCAGGACGGAGGGATGCATATTATGCTACCTGCCACTGTTGAAGCTAGAGCAAAAATGAAGAGGGTGCATTTGGCCTTATTGGTGCATTAGAATTTTTTTCTAGAGGTGCATATATGGTAAAATTTTTAATCAAATCTATAGAATTTGTGTTTTTAGGGGTGCATTTGCAGCACTAGAAATAACCTTGCTTCGCCCCCGCTACCTCTAGAGGTTTGGTAGTTAAGACTCAAAACCACCCAACGACAGTTTCGCAGGTTTGACGTCAAATCTAGGCGATGTAGTTCTACAGAGAATCAGAGACAACACATAAAGTCATCACGAAGGTGTATTAGGGCAAAGCAACTTCGTGAAAGAAGCATGACTGCCTAGATTATCATAATAAGAGTTGGTCCATTTTCTGTGGCTATGTGGATAAGCTATATGTATCTAGAGGTATTTAGAAATATAAATAAAAACTCTATAAATAAGGAAGAAATGATGCACCAACCAACTATCTCTCTAACTTTTATTTTTAATATCTATTTTTCTTTTGTTAGGAGATCCTTCGATGCTTTAAGCTTTATGTATCTATGTAGTTGTGATTTTGGGAAGTACGTGTGGCCTTAACCGCACCATCATCTCTATGGTAAATCCCTATCCAAGTCTAATAGTTTTGGTTCTTGGTTTTTATTTTTCTCTCCTCGAGCTCTTTTGATTTGTCATCTTGTATGGATTCTTGAACTTTGATTAGATAGAGACTTTAGAAACACACTTGGGATCGTTGCGACCTTTGATATGGGTTCATTCAACTTGTGCACAATTCACTAATTGAATTGTACTATTGGGAGAAAACCCTAATTTGATTTCTAGATTTCTGATCAAATTCTCTAGTTTTGATCTTTTGGTGCTCAAACTTCTGTGACCATCTTATTTCTCTTTGTCTCACTGCTCGTGAAGTTTCATCCCAATCTAAACATTTTTTATTGAGCAGCACTTTCGTGTAGTGTGCCTAGCACTACCGGCTAGAGGGGCGGTACTGTCGCATTGACATGAGAAGTTTTCTATTTGCCTCTTCGTGGAATTTCCACTGTCCAAATTAAGCTTCGTTTGTTATTCATAGCTTCATAATTCTCTTAGGTACTTGTCTTAAGCCATCCAACCAGTTGAGGTGGTCTTGGTTTTGCACCTTTTGGAGTGCTTTCAGTGCCATAGGGGTTTGAGCTGAACTTTTGGACATTAAGCAAAGATCGCTTGAGCATAATTTTTTATTAGCTCCCATTCACGCCCTCTGGTCACTTATTTGATTCTTAAAGAGTGAAAGGGAAATAGGGTCAAACCTTTTCCTAAATGATTTTGGTGGTTGAATTGCCCAACACAAATAATTGGACTAACTAGTTTGCTCTAGATTATAAGTTCTACAGGTGCCAAAGGTTCACAACAAGCCAATAAAAAGTCCAAGAAAGGGTTCAAATAAAAAGAGCAAAAGACAACCGAAGGCATCCCTGGTCTGGCGCACTAAACTGTCCGGTGTGCCACCGGACAGTGTCCGGTGCACCAGGGAGATCAACTCCGAACTTGCCACCTTCGGGAATTTGGGAAGCCACTCCGCTATAATTCACCGGACAGTCCGGTGGGTGTAGCACCGGACTGTCCGGTGTGCCAGCGGAGCAATAGCTAACTGCGCCAACGGTCGTCTGCAAAAGCAACAGTGAACAGTGCGCGACTACGCGTAGAGTCAGAGCAGGCGCCAGAAGGCGCACCGAACAGTGAACAGTGACTGTCCGGTGCACCACCGGACTGTCCGGTGGCCCCACATGTCAGAGCTCCAACGGTCGAACCCTAACGGTTGGGTGACGTGGCTGGCGCACCGGACTGTCCGGTGCGCCATTCGACAGCAGCCTTTGGTTGGGGCTATAAATACCCCCAACCACCAACACTTCAAGGCATCCAAGTTTTCAGCCAACACATTCAATACAAGAGCTAGTGCATTCAATATAAGACACAAATAGATTGAATCAAAATCTCTCCAAGTCTCAATTACACTCAAAGCAATTAGTAACTAGAAGAGAGAGTTTTGCCATGTTCTTTTGAACTCTTGCGCTTGGATCGCATTTCTTCTTCCTCTATTCTTGTTCTCAAGTTCTTTGTAATCAAAGCAAGAGACACCAATTGTGTGGTGGTCCTTGTGGGGACTAAGTGTCCCAATTGATTGAGAAGAGAAGCTCACTCGGTCTAAGTGACCGTTTGAGAGAGGGAAAGGGTTGAAAGAGACCCGGTCTTTGTGACCACCTCAACGGGGAGTAGGTTTGCAAGAACCGAACCTCGGTAAAACAAATCACCGTGTCATCCGCCTTATTTGCTTGTGATTTGTTTTCGCCCTCTCTTTCAGACTCGTTTATATTTCTAATGCTAACCCCGGCTTGTAGTTGTGCTTAAAGTTTATAAATTTCAGATTTGCCTATTTACCCCCCTCTAGGCGACTTTCAATTGGTATCAGAGCTCGGTACTTTATTAGAGCCTAACCGCTTGAAGTGATGTCGGGAGCTCACGCCAAGAAGGAGATGGTGACCGGCGAGAAGCCCGCTACAAGCCACGGGAAAGCTCCATCGGGGGAGTCCGGCAACAAGAAAAGGGAGGAATCACCTCCCCGCGTCAAGTCCCACCGGAGTGGCGACAAGAAGAAGAAAATGAAGAAAGTGGTCTACTATGAGATCGATTTTTCGTCGCCTTCCACCTCCGGCTCCGACACGCCGTCCGTCACTTCTAAACGCCATGAGCGCAAGAAGTTTAGTAAAATCCCCTTACGCTATCCTCGCATTTCCAAACACACTCCTTTACTTTCCATCCCACTAGGCAAACCACCGGTTTTTGAAAATGAAGATTATAGTATGTGGAGTGATAAAATGAGGCACCATCTAACCTCACTCCACGCTAGCATTTGGGACATTGTTGAATTTGGAGCGCAGGAACCATCCGTGGGGGATGAAGGCTATGACTCGGACGAGGTAGCCCAAATCTGGCACTTCAACTCCTAAGCCACTACTATACTCCTCGCCTCTCTAAGTCGAGAGGAGTATAATATGGTGCAAGGGTTGAAGAGTGCCAAAGAGATTTGAGACGTACTCAAGACCGCGCACGAAGGAGACAAGGTGACCAAGATCACCAAGTGGGAAATGATCGAGGGGGAGCTCGGTCGATTCATGTTTCACTAAGGAGAGGAAGCACAAGCTATGTACAACCGGCTCAAGACCTTGGTGAACCAAGTGCGCAACCTCAGGAGCACCAAATGGGATGACCATGAAATCATCAAGGTTATTCTAAGATCACTCGTTTTTCTTAACCCTACACAAGTTCAATTAATTCGTGGTGATCCTAGATACAAGCTAATGTCTCCCGAGGAGGTTATAGGGAAGTTTGTGAGCTTTGAGTTGATGATCAAAGGCTCCAAACAAATCATCGAGCGAGGCGCCACCTCCACACCCGAGGTGCAACCCGTCGCATTCAAAGCGACGGACGAGAAGAAAGAAGAGTCTACGTCAAATAGGCTCCCCATCGACGCCTCCAAGCTCGACAACGAGGAGATGGCGCTAATCATCAAAAGCTTTCGCCAAATTCTCAAGCAAAGGAGGGGGAAGGATTACAAGCCCCGCTCCAAGAAAGTTTGCTACAGGTGTGGTAAGCCCGGTCATTTCATTGCTAAATGTCCATTATCTAGTGATAGTGACAGGGGCGACGACAAGAAGGGAAAGAGGAGAGAAAAGAAGAAGTATTACAAGAAGAAGGGCGGCGATGCCCATGTTTGCCGGGAGTGGGACTCCGACGAGAGCTCCACCGACTCCTCCTCCGACGAGGACGCCGCAAACATCACCGTCAACAAGGGTCTTCTCTTCCCCAACGTCGGCCACAAATGTCTCATGGCAAAGGATGGCAAAAAGAAGGTAAAATCTAGAGCCTCCACTAAATATGCAACATCTAGTGACGAGGATAACTCTAGTGATGATGAGGATAATTTACTTGCCCTTTTTGCCAATCTCAACATGCAACAAAAGGAGAAATTAAATGAATTGATAGGAGCCATTCATGAGAAGGATGAACTCTTGGATAGCCAAGAGGACTTCCTAATTAAAGAAAATAAGAAGCATGTTAAGGTTCAAAATGCTTATGCTCAGGAAGTAGAAAAATGTGAAAAATTAACTAGTGAGCTAAGCACTTGCTATGATACTATTTCTAACCTTAGAAATGAAAATGCTAAATTAATTGCTAAGGTTGAGAAGTTAGATGTTTGTGATGATTCAATTGTTAATCTTAGAAATGATAATGTTAGTTTAATTGCTAAGATTGACAAGTTGAATACATCTCTCTCTAGCCTTAAAATTGAGAATGAAAAATTAATTGCTAAGGCTAAAGATTTAGATGTTTGCAATATTTTTATTTCCAATCTTAAGAATGAGAATGTTATTTTACATGCTAAGATTGATGAACTAAATGTTTGCAAACCCTCTACATCTACCATTGAGCATGTTACCATTTGCACTAGATGTAGAGATATTAATGTTGATGCTATTCATGATCACTTAGCTTTAATTAAACAACAAAATGATCACATAGCTCAACTTAGTGCTAAGATTAATGAGCATGACTTAGAAAATGAAAAATTTAAATTTGCTAGAAGCATGCTCTATAATGGGAGACGCCCTGGGATTAAGGATGACATTGGCTTCCAACAGGGAGACAATGTCAAGCTTAATGCCCCTAAGAAATTATCTAACTTTGTTAAGGGCAAAGCTCCCATGGCTCAGGATAACGAGGGTTACATTTTATGCCCCGCCGGTTATCCCGAGGACAAAATTAGGAGAATTCACTCTAGGAAGTCTCACTCTGGCTCTAATCATGCTTTTATGTATAAGAGTGAGGCATCTAGCTCTAGGCAATCAACCCATGTTAAATTGCCTAAAAAGAAATCTCCTATAGCATCAAATGAACCTAATATTTCATTTAAGACTTTTGATGCTTCTTATGTGCTCACTAACAAATCAGGCAAAGTAGTTGCCAAATATGTTGGGGCCAAACACAAGGGATCAAAAACTTGTGTTTGGGTACCCAAGGTGCTTGTTTCTAATGTGAAAGGACCCAAGACCGTTTGGGTACCTAAGAACAAGGCCTAAATTTGTTTTGTAGGTTTATGCATCCGGGGGCTCAAGTTGGATAATTGATAGCGGGTGCACAAACCACATGACTGGGGAGAAAAGGATGTTCTCCTCCTACGAGAAAAACCATGATCCCCAAAGAGCTATCACATTAGGGGATGGAAATCAAGGTTTGGTCAAAGGACTTGGTAAAATTGCTATATCACCTGACCATTCTATTTCCAATGTTTTTCTTGTAGATTCTTTAGACTATAACTTGCTTTTAGATTCTCAATTATGTAAAATGGGCTACAATTGTCTTTTTACGGATATAGGTGTTACTGTCTTTAGAAGAAGTGATGATTCAGTAGCATTTAAGGGAGTGTTAGAGGGTCAGCTATACTTAGTTGATTTTAATAGAGCTGAACTTGACACTTGCTTAATTGCTAAAACTAACATGGGTTGGCTCTGGCATCGCCGACTAGCCCACGTTGGGATGAAGAATCTTCATAAGCTTCTAAAGGGAGAGCACATTTTGGGACTAACAAATGTTCATTTTGAGAAAGACAGGATTTGTAGCGCATGTCAAGCAGGGAAGCAAGTTGGTGTTCATCATCCACACAAGAACATCATGACAACTGACAGGCCACTTGAGCTACTCCACATGGACCTATTCGGCCCGATAGCTTACATAAGCATCGGTGGGAGCAAGTACTGTCTAGTTATTGTGTATGATTATTCTCGCTTCACTTGGGTGTTCTTTTTGCAGGAAAAATCACAAACCCAAGAGACCCTAAAGGGATTCTTAAGACGAGCTCAAAACGAGTTTGGTTTAAGGATCAAGAAAATAAGAAGCGACAACGGGACGGAGTTCAAGAACTCTCAAATTGAAGGCTTTCTTGAGGATGAGGGCATCAAGCATGAGTTTTCTTCTCCCTACACTCCACAACAAAATGGTGTAGTGGAGAGGAAGAATAGAACTCTACTTGACATGGAGAGGACCATGCTTGATGAGTACAAGACTTCAGATCGGTTTTGGGCGGAAGCAATCAACACCGCTTGCTACGCCGTCAACCATCTCTACCTTCACCGAATCCTCAAGAAGACATCATATGAACTCCTAACCGGTAAAAAGCCCAATGTTTCATATTTTAGAGTCTTTGGTAGCAAATATTTTATTCTTGTTAAAAGAGGTAGAAAATCTAAATTTGCTCCTAAGGCTGTAGAAGGCTTTTTACTTGGTTATGACTCAAACACAAGGACATATAGAGTCTTTAACAAGTCCACTGGACTAGTTGAAGTTTCTTGTGACATTGTGTTTGATGAGACTAACGGCTCTCAAGTAGAGCAAGTTGATCTTGATGAGCTAGATGATGAAGAGGCTCCATGCGTCGCGCTAAGGAACATGTCCATTGGGGATGTGTGTCCTAAGGAATCCAAAGAACCTCCACAAGCACAAGATCAACCATCTTCCTCCATGCAAGCATCTCCACCAACTCAAGATGAGGATCAAGCTCAAGATGATGAAAATGAAGATCAAGAGGAGCCACCTCAAGAGGAGGACAATGATCAAGGGGGAGATGCTAATGATCAAGACAAGGAAGATGATGAGGGCCCAAGACCGCCACACCCAAGAGTCCACCAAGCAATACAACGAGATCACCCCGTGAACACTATCCTCGGCGATATTCAAAGGGGGGTAACCACTTGATCTCGTGTTGCTCATTTTTGTGAACATTACTCCTTTGTGTCTTCTATTGAGCCATACAAGGTGGAAGACGCATTAAGGGATTCAGACTGGGTGTTGGCAATGCAAGAGAAACTCAACAACTTCACTAGGAATGAGGTATGTCATTTAGTTCCACGTCCTAACCAAAATGTTGTAGGAACCAAGTGGGTCTTCCGCAACAAACAAGATGAGCATGGTGTGGTGACAAGGAACAAAGCCCGACTTATGGCCAAGGGATATTCACAAGTCGAAGGTTTGGATTTCGATGAAACCTATACACCCGTAGCTAGGCTTGAGTCCATTCGTATATTACTTGCCTATGCTACTTACCATGGCTTCAAGCTTTATCAAATGGACGTGAAGAGTGCCTTCCTCAATGGACCAATCAAGGAGGAGGTTTATGTTGAGCAACCTCCCGGCTTTGAATATAGTGAGTACCCTAACCATGTCTATAAACTCTCTAAGGCGCTTTATGGGCTCAAGCAAGCCCCAAGAGCATGGTATGAATGCCTAAGAGATTTTCTTATCGCTAATGGCTTCGAAGTCGGAAAAGCCGATCCTACTCTCTTTACTAAAACAATTGAAAATGATTTGTTTGTATGCCAAATTTATGTTGATGATATCATATTTGGGTCTACTAACAAATCTACTTGTGAAGAGTTTAGTAGGATTATGGTTCAAAAATTCGAGATGTCTATGATGGGGGAGTTGAAGTATTTCTTAGGATTTCAAGTCAAGCAACTCCAAGAGGGCACCTTCATCAGCCAAACGAAGTACATTCAAGACATACTCACTAAGTTTGGGATGAAGGATGCCAAGCCCATCAAGACACCCATGGGAACCAATGGGCATCTCGACCTCGACACGGGAGGTAAATCCGTAGATCAAAAGGTATACCGGTCGATGATAGGATCTTTACTCTATTTATGTGCATCTCGACCGGATATTATGCTTTCCGTATGCATGTGTGCAAGATTCCAAGCCGATCCTAAGAAAGTTCACCTCAGGGCCGTGAAACGAATCTTGAGATATTTAGTTCATACTCCTAAGTTTGGCCTTTGGTACCCCAAGGGATCCACTTTTGATTTAATAGGTTATTCAGATGCTGATTGGGCAGGGTGTAAAATTGATAGAAAGAGCACATCAGGGACATGTCAGTTCTTGGGAAGATCTCTGGTGTCTTGGGCTTCTAAGAAACAAAATTCTGTATCTCTTTCTACCGCCGAAGCCGAGTACATTGTCGCAGGCCATTGTTGCGCGCAATTGCTTTGGATGAGGCAAACCCTTAGGGACTATGGTTACAAATTAACCAAAGTTCCTCTCCTATGTGATAATGAGAGTGCAATCCGCATGGCGGATAATCCCGTTGATCATAGCCGCACTAAGCATATAGTCATTCGGTATCACTTTTTAAGGGATCACCAACAAAGAGGGGATATCGAGATTGCTTATGTTAGCACCAAAGAACAATTAGCAGATATCTTTACCAAACCACTAGATGAGAAAACCTTTACCAAACTAAGGCATGAGCTAAACATTCTTGATTCTAGAAACTTTGATTGATACCTTGCACACATAGCTCATTTATATACCTTTGATCATCTCTCTTTCATGTGCTATGACTAATGTGGTTTTCAAGTGTATTTCATGCTAAGTCATAGATTGAAAGGGAAATGGAGTTCTTCGGCGAAGACAAGACTTCCACTCCACTCCATCGTAATATTTATCCTTCGCCGACACTCCACATCGCTCTTCACCTTGGTATAATCTTCACTCATATATTGTTTGCCAAAGGGGAGAGAAAGTAAAAGGGCTTATATTTCACTCACAAGTCTCCGTTTTTGGCGATTCATGCCAAAGGGGGAGAAAGTATTAGCCCAAAGCAAAAGGACCGCACCACCATCGATTTCAAAAAATGTGTTCTTTCAATTTGTATTAAAGAAGTTTTTCAATTGGTATCTTATTTTTGATATAACTTCAAATTGGTATGACCTCTTTCAAAATTAATATCTAAGACCCTCTTGAACACTAAGAGAAGAATTTCATTGAGGGGGAGTTTTGTTTAGTCAAAGGAAAAGCATTTGAAACAGGGGGAGAAAATTTCAAATCTTGAAAATGCTTCTAGAAATCTTATTCATTTGCCTTTGACTATTTGCAAAAAGACTTAGAAAAGAATTTCCAAAAGAGTTTGCAAAAACAAAACAAGTGGTGCAAGCGTGGTCCAAAATGTTAAATATGAAGAAAGCATCCATGCATATCTTACAAAATGTAAATTGGTTTAATTCCAAGTAACCTTTGCACTTACCTTATGCAAACTAGTTAAATTTTGCACTTATATATTTGCTTTGGTTTGTGTTGGCATCAATCACCAAAAAGGGGGAGATTGAAAGGGAAATAGGGTCAAACCTTTTCCTAAATGATTTTGGTGGTTGAATTGCCCAACACAAATAATTGGACTAACTAGTTTGCTCTAGATTATAAGTTCTACAGGTGCCAAAGGTTCACAACAAACCAATAAAAAGTCCAAGAAAGGGTTTAAATAAAAAGAGCAAAAGACAACCGAAGGCAGCCCTGGTCTGGCGCACCGGACTGTCCGGTGTGCCACCGGACAGTGTCCGTTGCACTAGGGAGATCAACTCCGAACTTGCCATATTCGGAAATTTGGGAAGCCACTCCGCTATAATTCATCGGACTGTCCGGTGTAGCACCGGACTGTCCGATGTGCCAGCGGAGCAACGGCTAACTGCACCAACGGTCGTCTGCAAAAGCAATAGTGAATAGTGCGCGACTGCGCGCGCAGAGTCAGAGCAGGCGCTAGAAGGCACACCGGACAGTGAACAGTGACTGCCCGGTGCACCACCGGACTGTCCGGTGGCCCCACATGTCAGAGCTCCAACGGTCGAACCCTAACGGTTGGGTGACGTGGCTGGCGCACCGGACTGTCCGGTGCACCATTCGACAGCAGCCTTCCCCAACGACCACTTTGGTGGTTGGGGCTATAAATACCCCCAACCACCAACACTTCAATGCATCCAAGTTTTTAGCCAACACATTCAATACAAGAGCTAGTGCATTCAATACAAGACACAAATAGATTGAATCAAAATCTCTCCAGTCTCAATTACACTCAAAGCAATTAGTAACTAGAAGAGAGAGTTTTGCCGTGTTCTTTTGAGCTCTTGCGCTTGGATCACATTTCTTCTTCCTCTATTCTTGTTCTCAAGTTTTTGTAATCAAAGCAAGAGACACCAATTGTGTGGTGGTCCTTGTGGGGACTAAGTGTCCCAATTGATTGAGAAGAGAAGCTCACTCGGTATAAGTGACCGTTTGAGAGAGGGAAAGGGTTGAAAGAGACCCGGTCTTTGTGACCACCTCAACGGGGAGTAGGTTTGCAAGAACCGAACCTCGGTAAAACAAATCACCGTGTCATCCGCCTTATTTGCTTGTGATTTGTTTTTGCCCTCTCTTTTGGACTCGTTTATATTTCTAATGCTAACCCCGGCTTGTAGTTGTGCTTAAAGTTTATAAATTTCAGATTTGCCTATTCACCCCCCTCTCTAGGCGACTTTCAAAGGGCGAGTTACAGATCAATGTAGCTTAGCAAGTTCTTGATCTGAGCATTGACTTTTAGGTCTAGAAATTTTGTCTCGGTGATATGGAATGTGATTTTGGTAACCATCATTCTTCGATGGGTCAAATTACCCGTATTAGAAGATTCACACATTGGTATATATTTAGAGCAATGACTTTTAGGTCTAGAAATTTTGTCTCGGTGATACCTATGTGGCCCTGAATGTTTGAGCTACTCCCTTTTAAGTGGAAAGCCATAATGCGAACAATAGAGCTCGTAATGTTTTGTTCTCATGCCTCTCACTTTCTGAGTTTTGATAGAGTGAGACGATCTGGACTACCCTAGAGAAATTTCACGATGACAATGATCATGTTAAAGCCATACTCTTTGAGACTTACTGATAAGAGTATGAGAACTTTGTTCAGTTGACTGGAGAACCATTGATTCTGTGTTTTCTCGCTTCCTGTCATTTGTGAATAAGATACGTAAACAAGATAATGTTACCCAATGACAATTATGAGAGCGCTCAAGTTACTATAGGAGGTAAAGGTCTTGACGATCATCGAATCACTAACTTATGAGACCCCACCATGGCCCTTGAGATCGACCATCATACTTGGGCTAAGACTGAGAAGTCTGGTGCACCCACCATGGCCTTGTCTCAGGTTGTGGCACCTGTTCGGCTAGCCCTTCATTCGCTTTGTTCACTTTATCCTATTTGTCAATTTTCAGACAAGCACGTTGAGTGCCTTAAGGATGAGGAACTTTGTGTCCAATCAGTTTGTGTGATGCTACAACAATCGCATGAACCACGCAGTGGCAGGGGCTAGGACAATAGCTTCAACTGTAGAGACACCATCCACTCCATTTCTAATTGACTAGTACCGAATGATGACTCCAACCGCTACTAAAAGTTTCCTCGGAGGGCGCGCTAGCCATGACTCCGGTTCGAGTCACAAACTGATACTCCATCTATACCAGTTTATAAGGTGTAATCACTTTTATTCTTATCTCTTAATATAAGATGTGTTCTATCTAAACATACATACATCGATGCAGTAGTATGAAAAAAATTAAATATATTTCTTTATCTTTGAAAACAAAGGTGGTTATGCCTTATATATTGAGAGAAAGGGGAGTCCCAAAGACCTCTCTTTAAGGGTGTGTTTGGTTGGGGAGCCAACTAGAATGGAATAGCTTCCTTCTAATTTCTGAGAACGGAATCACTCTATTCCATGTTTGGTAAGCAGAATGGAGACACTCCGTTTTTTGTTTGGTTGGAGAGCGTATTAGAGGAGAGCCGCTCCGTTCTGCATTTGGTTGAGGAGTGCATTGACGTTTGCTCTATCCTTGTCTTCAACCTCCATGTGCATTTGCAAACATTTATCTTCAATCTCATGATATATAAAATATGAACATCCAGAAGATATGATCCAAATACAAACTGACACAGAACCGGTCATTGATAGGCCAAAGGCCCTGCATCACCCTCAAACCTAACTGAACACACACCAAAGCCTCGAATGCAAACTGAACTCACGAGCTGACATAGAACAAGCTTGAATGCAAACTGAACACTCAACATATTCATTGACTAGCAAGCTACAACTCCGATTAAATGGTTTGTCCGACTACAACTCTGATTAAGCAAGATTAATCTATTATCTTCCTACTTATTTTTGGCTAAAATAATAGTATAGCCTGTCAATTCGAAATGCAACAACCATACAGGGACCAAAAATACAGCTTTATGAAGTAATTTCATAATTGACAGGCTATGAAGAAATTTCAGTTATATAAATAAATAACTATCTATGCTCCTCTTCTTTCTGTGGAGGCTACAGATCTGCGCAAGATAGTGGCTTCCCTGGAAGAGAAGATCAATGCTGAGATAACTCTCTATGCAGCACAAAGGCCACGCAATGCAGATTCATCCGAGTTAACGCACGATGACGAAGCTCCCCACGACAGGAATTTTGTAGAGAGGAATGAACGGGAGCACTCGCGTCCGGTCGATTTTGGCGAACGGGCTCATTCCCAGTTTTAGCACGATACTTGAACCGAGATATTCCTGAAGCCGCTCCGCTCTTCCTCTCTAGATAACCAAACACCTAGAAAATAGGAATAGAACGACTCCGTTCTCATCCGCTCCCCAACCAAACACACCCTAATATTAGGCCACGCAACCGAGAGTATTGCTCAGTACCAACCCTTTCTACACTAATTACTGTATGTTACATGCCCTTGCCACACCTAAAAGAATTTTACCACACTTTTACAAGTTATTAACGAGTGAGACTTACATAGTTTGGAAAAAATCTTGCCACAGTTATGGCTTCAAACCAAACACATGTCTAATTTAGTCAAACTTATTTAGTGACAAGCTGTAACAAATGAGGCATCAAACCAAACATCCCATGCATGTTCATTCCTATATACTCGTTACCAGACCAAAACAACCAGGAGCCGCTCGATACAGTTGGCACGATCGATATAGCTTCCATCATTACCGTAGATCATGCACGCGAATTTACCGTTGTTGCCTCTCCTGATGGACGTCCCTGCTCGAATCAATTGGAGCACCAGGGCAACGGAGCACGTTTCTTGGGCTGCACATACCGTATGATTGGATGGGTGTTTGCATGCAGCCTGGCTCACGACAGCCTAGTCCACCAGATACAAGCGTTTTTTATGTTTCTGCAGATGCAACTAAATGAGCCTACAATACATCGGTGCGTGTGAGTCTGACCTCCTAGATACAACGAATCAAACACGTGCGGATCCATAGTCAATGCATCTGAAGAGTCTGACTCTCCTAATACGACCAACCAAACACATAGATAGAGACCGAGAAAAGACGTACGTCGCCGGTCCGGGTGTCGAGTGGACACGGAAGACAGCGCGAGAGCCACGACTCCGTAGGCGACTTGGGGAGCAGCGGCTGCGGCGACAGAGCCATCTCATGTCCGTGAAATACTTCTTCACACAGAATAGTATGACCTTAAATAAATTTTAAATTTTAGTTTAAAAATCAATAGAAATAAAATATATATGATTCTAATCTATTCCGATACTTAAATTCCATAGTATAAAATTTAGAGCTCATTGTCTTTCAGAAGTCAGCGCCGGACGGGGAGGAGTGGCGCGGTGAGATTGATGTCCTCGTTGGAACGGTGAGATTGAAATCCTGAACAAGTCAAAATCTTTCATATTTTTTCAATCTCATCCAATCCATATAATATCGTCTTAGACCTTGTTTGGTTATTCATATATCACATGGATTAAATGAGATCGAGAAAAAAAAATAGTAGAGATTTTGATTTACTATGAATTGAAATCCATATAATGTCCTCTAATGCATATGGATCGGAGAGAAAAACGAACGGTCCTAATTGGATCGTTCTGCTCAGCGAATCCTTGTACAGTTGTATTCGTATTCAGTGCCGCGCCGTACAGTATGTTGCATGGCGGTGTAGCCGTACACGACGTGGCGGGAAGCGACCAAACTAGCTAGACCGACAAGTTGCTACACTGTCACTGAAGTCTGTGCACGAGCTCGATTCATGTAAAACCTTGTAAAAAGAGAAAGAGGAAAACAAATAGAGATCTGTTAAAGATACATCTGTCATCTGCTGCCGTGGAACATGCAGGTTCCTACGTTCATTGTCCTGTGATTGATTGGTTGTATAACTTGTATTATTGTCCTGTGATCGCGGGAGATTAGTAGCATAATAACAACAGGTTGGTGACCCTTGTGTCGGATCGGATGGACGGCATTGTCAGTATGCTACTTAGCAAAAGTTGCTAACTTCGGTGGCTTTAAACGCTTTATTGTCTTCTCGTTTAGTCCTAGAATATCTAGTCGTGCATCACTCTCGAGCAAATGTATACTGGTGGATATAACTGCCACAATGCAAAGAAGTGATATTTGAATGTGAAGCTTACACTACAGGAAACAGCTACTTTGTCGAGTGTGTGAAGCACTCGGCAAAGCCACTCGGCGAAGACTTTGCCGAGTGTGATACTCGACAAAGAAGTTTGTTGAACTGTACATCGGTAACGACTTCTTTACGAAGTACTTTTTGTCGAGCACTCGACAAAGAAAAGTCGTCATCACGGCGCCAAGTGACGACAACGGAGATTGTGCCGAGTGACACGGTGACACTCGACAAAAAAGCTCCCCGTGAGCCCCTTTGTCAGTTCCTTTGCCAAGAGTATTAGGTGGCACTCGGCAAAGGCTCCCTCTTTTGCCGAGTGCTCGCCAGACTAGCACTCGACAAAGGGATCACTAGCGGGCCCCTTTATCAGTTCCTTTGCCAGGTGCATTAGAAGGCACTCAGCAAAGAAGCTTTACCGGTTCCTGGGTGTGCTTTCTTTGTCGAGTGCTTTGGCCACTACACTCGGAAAGGAAATCTTTGTCGAGTGTTACACTCGAAAAGTGACCAGAAACCTCCTTTTTATTTGTTTTTATTATTCCATCCAAACAAACAAAACATATATCACATAATCATCACATATACATCACAAAGTTCACAGAATCATCACATACATACTAGAGACCACATATCTCACAAAAATCACAAATCTCACAAGTTTTTCATAAACATGTCTATGTTCATACCAAGTTCCACCAATATAAGTGTTACCAACTCTCAAACATAAGTTTTTCACAAACATAAGTTCAGACCAAGTTTCTCACACAAGTCTCACAATCACCACTAAGAGAAGATCATCGGCAAGGTGGGCGGTTGGACTAGTGCGGCGATGGGCTGGGTGATCCATGAGGGTTATTGGATGCCGCAAATTATCCCTGCACAGATAAGAGATTGCATGTGTTATACCAGATGAATATATATCATGCATGACTAGAATTTTGATACTCATAGGAGTATGGAACTGAGGAGTGTTGGAGGGAACAACAGAGGTGGTGGAGCAAAATCCTGTGCGGCGCCAAGGCTCTGCACGTACCGGAACATCTCTGCCATCCTCTGTTGATCTACCAAGCGGGCCACCCGCTTCGCCTCCCGCTCCACCATCATCCTCGACTCCATCTCCTGTCGTTCCCTCCTCTCTTCTTCTAGATGGCCTGTAATATTTCACAGTAATGTTATAATAACTCAAAGAGAAGGTATATAACTCAAGAAATGACGAGTTATAGAAGCACTAACCTGGAGTTGTTGTATCCAATGATGTGAGCTGTCATACCGAGGTCGTATGGCAGGGCTCGAGCTCGTGCTCCTTGCTTGCACCTGAGATAGAGTGGGAGTGGACGACGAGTCGATTGCCCCGTCGACAATCCAGAACCGCCCATGCCCCTTTGCCTCCTCTGACCCTCATGAGGACAACTCTGTCGATGTCCTCGGTCCTCGGATCGTAATCTGGCCCATGGATCTCCTGTGCCATGGTAGTGTACTCACTTAGGCGCGACTATAGACGGCGGGGTTGCTATACGCCTCGGGCCCATCCTCCGGGTTGTAGGTGATATCGGACGTCGCCTTGCCTTGTGGGCCATAGCATGGAGCAAGGCTGGCCACCATGTAACGCCAACTACAAGAAAACCAATGAAATAGTTATAAATCATGCCTAATCGAGTGTTATATACCTAAATAAAAATGAGGACGTACCCATGCTTCTGCATATTTGTTGAGGCTGTGGCTGCATTGGTGGGAGTGACCTTCCATCATGAGACACTGTTCCTGGCTAGCGTTGTGCGCCTCGTCCCACTCAGGTGAGCAACACCTATCCACCATCTGCTCCTAGCACTGAGGATGCGTAGCGCACCAATAAGGAATCATATACAAAGTAAAACAAGTACACGACATATCAGGAGATAAAATTAAGCAAATTTTGTCACTAATATTAAAGTTCTGTATTTACTTGCAAGTACTGGTCCTGAGTCAACAACATGGTTCAGGTGTCCTGCTTGATCACCTTCTCCCCAAGGACGGAGCCGTGGTAACTAACGATGGTCTGGATTCGCCCCTCGTAGTGCATGTCCACGACGAGCTTATTATAGCTCATGGTAGCCACCACATCCGCACTAGCCTCGTATCCAACCTCGCATCTGAAAAAATCCTACATACAAAGATGATGTATCCATACATTATTTCAAGAATGTGCAACAAATGTGCCGGGGACCATAATTAGGGGTACCCTCAAGACTCCTAAATCTCAGCTGGTAACCCCCATCAGCACAAAGCTGCAAAAGCCTGATGGGTACGATTAAGACAGGGATCGGTCCATTCGAGGGACGCGATCACGCCTCGCCCGAGCCCAGCCTCGAGCAAGGGCAGCCGACCCCGGAGGATTTACGTCTCGCCCGAGGACCCCCTCCAGCAACGGACACACCCTCAGCTCGCCCGAGGCCCAGTCTTCACCAAGAAGCAACCTTGGCCAAATCGCCACGCCAACCGACCGAATCGCAGGGGCATTTAATGCAAAGGTGGCCTGACACCTCTATCCTGACGCATGCCCTCCAGTCGACAGAGCCGAAGTGACCGTAGTCACTTTGCTGCTCCACTGACCGGCCTGACAAGAGGACAGCGCCGCCTGCGCCGCTCCGACTGCTGTGCCACTCGACAGAGTGAGGCTGACAGCAGCCAAGTCCGGCCTCAGGCGCCATAGGAAACTCCGCATCGCCCGACCCCAGGGCTCGGACTCGGGCTCAGCCCCGGAAGACGACGAACTCCGCTTCGCCCGACCTCAGGGCTCGGACTCGGGCTTAGCCCCGGAAGACGACGAACTCCGCTTCGCCTGACCCCAGGGCTCGAACTCGGGCTCAGCCCCGGAAGACGACGAACTCCGCTTCGCCCGACCCCAGGGCTTGGACTCGAGCTCAGCCCTGAAAGACGACGAACTCCGCTTCGCCCGACCCCAGGGCTCGGACTCAGCCCTGGCCCCAGCCGACGGTCTCCACCTCGCCCGACCCAGGGGCTCGGACTCGACCTCACTAGTACAATTTGGCTCTATACAAGCGGTAGGATTTTTACATCACAGGCGGTTCGGTTAGAAAACCGCCTGTGATGTCCCAGGCGGTTTAGTACGCCTGTGATGTAATAGTATCACAAGCGGTTTTTGTTTAGGACCGCCTGTGATGCTCTATCCTTTTCACAAGCGGACCCTAAGACAAAACCGCCTGTGATTGTAAAATTATGAAAATACAATTTAAATATGAAAATAATTTTATTTTTTAACAGAAATATGCAAATACAATTTAAATGAATTAATATTTAATTTTTAACAATAATATGCAAATACAATTTAAATGAATTATAATAGCACACATAGATAACTAGAGAGATTTTAAATTAATTGGCAACCACAATTCATAGTCGATCATACATGATAACAAATACAATTTGATTCATACAATTTTTCATGAACTACCATTTTTCCGCATGTATGGCTTTAAGTTCTTATCAATTTTCTTTTCCACACGCTTGATTCTCTCTGGACCGTTAAAGACGAACATCTCTTCATACTTATTGTATTCCTCATCTTGGTCTCCCACATTCTCAACTCCAACAATTTTTTGCTTTCCAGAAATAACTACATGCATCTTCTCATCTGCTGGATCGAGTACATAGAACACTTGTGCAACACATTCGGCGAGAACCCACGGGTCATCTTTATATCCTACTTTCTTTAAGTCTACCAGTGTGAGTCCGTAGTTATCCACTATCACCCCCACGGGATGTTGTACCCATTGGCACTTAAACAAGGGTATTTTCATGCTTGGGCCATAATCAAGTTCCCATATTTCCTCTATGAATCCAAAATATGTGGTCTTCTGTCCATGTAGGTCAAAAGCATCGATACGAACACCGCTATTTTGTGCAACACTTTTCATGTCTTTTGATTTAGTGTAGAATGTGTACCCATTGATGTCATATGCTTGCCATGATGTCACAAAACACGATGGCCCAGAAGCCAAATTCTTCATTGTTTTCTCATCCGAAGAGTCTCCGAATGGGATGTTTTTGTCCATTAACCATTCGCTGAAACGATGTTTGTGCTCCCTCATGATCCAGTCCTCTGTGCGGTTCTGATTTTCTTTACGAAGCTCATTCAGGTGTTCCTCTATGTAAGGCTCGGCTATCGTGAGATGTTGTAGTACACTACCATGAGCACAATGTACTAGCTTGTAATCCTCAACGCGAAAAGTTTTCTTGCCCATTCTCCCTCTCCCACATAGTTTACCCTCATGTTTAGGTACAGGCACACCTATCATTGTTCTGTCACTGATGTAATCTATACAGCTCTCAATCACTTCTTCTGTAGTGTATCCCTCCATGATTGAACCCTCTGGGTGAGCGCGATTTCGCACATAACCTTTTAATACTCCCAGGTATCGCTCCAACTGAAACATATGATGTAAATATAGTGGCCCTAATATTTTTATCTGATCCACGAGATGTATGATTAGGTGTACTTGCATATCAAAAAATGATGGAGGAAAACACATTTCAAGCTTGCACATAGTCTCGATGATGTATGCCTTTAGATAGTCCAAGTCTTCTAAAGCTATTACTTTTTGTGAAACCGCATTGAAAAAGTAACACAAGCGTGTGATGACAACTTTGACATGCTCTGTTTTGAGGGCTCTTACCGCAATTGGGAGGAACACCGTCATCATCACATGACAGTCATGAGAGTTGTAGCCAAATAGAGACAAGTCCTTCATCCTGACTAGTCTGCTGATATTGGATGAGAAACCTGTGGGCACTTTGACCCCACGCAAACATTTGCAAATCTTTGTTCTCTCCTCAACTGACAAGTTGTAGCTAGCTGGGGGGAGGTAAGGCTTCCCTTTGCCACTATCCACTGGATGAAGTTCCAGTCTGATTTGAAGATCTACTAGATCATTGCGTGATTTAAGTCCGTCTTTTGTCTTACTCGGCATTCCCAACAAGGTTCCAATGATGCTGTCAAAAACATTTTTTGTTACATGCATCAAATCAATGCTGTGGCAAATTTCCATATCCTTCCAGTATGGGAGGTACTTGAAAAATATTGATTGCTTCTTGAAAGTTGTGTAAGTTGAAGGGTCAGTTCTCTTTCTCTTTTCTCCTTTGTTTTTTCCCTTTCCGAATACAACATGAATGTTCTTTACAATTTCAAAAACAAGTTTCCCACTATAAGGCTTTGGTGCACCTTCACTTTCCAGTTGATTGTTAAATTCCTCTTTCATCTTTCGGTACTTATGCTGCTTCATCAAGAATCGTCTGTGTCCCATGAACACCAACTTCTTGGATGATTTAAGGTACATGGAAGCAGTTCCATCGACGCACACTACACAACCATTCTTTCCTTTAGTCTTTTGCCCTGATAGTGTGGCGCCACCGGGAGAATCATGGATGGTAACAAATATAATTGCTCTTAAGTTGAAATACTCACGGCAATACTCATCCCATATTCTAACTCCTTCATTCCAGAGCTTTGTCATATCTTCCATAAGAGGTTCTAGGAACACATCAATATCAACACCAGCTGATTTCGGACCTTGAATAAGAATAGTCAACATAATATACTTTCTTTTGTGACACAGCCATGATGGAAGGTTGTACATCGTTAAAGTCACGGGCCAGGTGCTATGTACACTTCTTTTTTCACCAAATGGATTCATTCCGTCTGTACCCAAAGCAAATCTTACATTTCTGGTTTCTTTGGCAAACTCAGGATACATAAGATCGAAATTTTTCCATTGTGATGCATCAGCAGGGTGTCGAATCTGTTTGTTATTCTGCTTGCGATTTTCAGCATGCCAACGCATAAGCTCAGCCTCCCTAGGGTTTGAGAACAAACGTTTTAAGCGATCAATTACTGGAAGATACCACATCACCAAAGCTGGGTTCTTTGACTTCTTTTTCCCATCCATGTCATCAAAAGTTTCATCGTCACTTTCAGGTCCAATAGTGGATTTCTTGTTTTTATTTTTCTTCGGGAATTTTTTTACACAGTCTTGATTGTAGCTCTTCTTGTATCGACTGACATTGCAAACTGGGCATCTTGATGCGTTCTCAAAATCGCCACGATACAGAATACAATGGTTCGGACATGCATGAATTTTTTGCACACCCAGAGCTATGGGAGATATAAGCTTCTTCGCTTTATAAGTGCTTGTTGGTAGTTTGTTGGGTTTTGGTAGTAATTGAGACAGAAAATTCAAAAGATCTGTGAAGCTAGTATCAGACCATCCGGCGCTAGCCTTCAACTTCAGAAGTTCTAGAACTGTACGCAGTGTAGTAAACTCTTTGTCACAACCCTTTGATTCATCATATAAAGGTTCTTTTGAGGCACTTTGCAGTCCCTCCATTTTAGATAGCCCTTTCTGCGATCCCACAGAACTTAACATTTCTGGTTCCATATGGCGCAACATCTCTTCACAATCAAATTCTTCAAATTCTTGATTAGCATCCACATTATCCACTTCACCATCAACTTTAAGATCTAAAATTCCGACAACTCTCTCGTCATTACCAGGCACTTCACACGGATCCAACTCACCATGTTCTGACCATATCGTGTAATTGTTTTTAAACCCTCTTTTTAGTAGATGTGATTGGATTACTCCTATATCTCTCCAAGCTATCTTATTATCACAATCGATGCACGGACATAATATCTCCTTGCTCTTTCGCAAATTCGCGTGCTTGTTGGCCGCTTCAATAAAGCTTCTCAAATTTCGAATGTACGACGGATGTGGTCTTGACACATTGTACATCCAACCTCGGTCCGCCATTACCTATCCCTATATTGATTAACGTCAATATCGAGATGTAACATGAAAAAATAAATGTTCATGAAAGTGAAACAAGATCATATCGAGATGTACCTAGTACATGAGACAAAATTTTTTAAAATATCCCTAATTAATTGAATTTAATCCCTAAATCATGAACGAATTAATGTGCATGAAAATGAAACAAGATTGCAGCAATATAGGTACCTTGAGGTGAGACAACTCTTCAAAAAAAATCTTTAAATCAGATCAACTATAAGTCTAAATCTTGGAATTCCTGAGTTTTTCTTCAATTCCGGTCTATATTACAAAATTGAGGCAAAAAATCGTATCAAAATGAGAAATAAAACAAACGGAGATCATATATATGCATAAACTCTTGAAATCAAGCCCAAAAATCAAAAACAAAACCTTCTCCCCGTAGATCAAAAAAATCCGCCGCCGCTACAGTAGTGTGCAGCCTAGCGGCGTCGGGCTCCAGAAGTTAGGGTTCCTGCGCTGGAACCGAGCCTTTTATACTACATACACATCACAGGCGGATTTTAAGAAAAACCGCTTGTGATGTATAACATCACAAGCGGTTTTCTATTCCGACCGCCTGTGATGTTTACATATCACAGGCGGTCGACATAGAAAACCGCTTGTGATGTTATACATCACAAGCGGTTTTTCTTAAAATCCGCCTGTGATGTGTTTACTATATAAAAGCGTCGGTACGGTGGCTTAGGGTTTAGTGTTTTCGCCCGGAGCTGATACTACGCCGCCAGGCTGCTGCGCCGCCGTTCCCGTCCCCGTCTCCGAGCCGTGAGCGCCCTCCACACCGTCGCCGAGCCCGAGCCCAACCGCCACCGTCTCCGAGCTGGGCGCCCGTCCCCGTCCCCGAGCGCCACCGTCTCCGAGGCGCCCTCCACCCCGTCCCCGAGCCCGAGCGCCGCCGAGCCCATCTCCGAGTGCGCCACCGTCCCCTTCCCCGTCCCCGAGCCCGAGCGCGCCGCCGTGCCCATCTCCGAGTGCGCCACCGTCCCCTTCCCCGTCCCCGAGCCCAAGCGCCACCGTCTTCGAGGCCAAGCGCCGCCGTCCCCGTCCTCGAGCCCGAGCGCCGCCGAGCCCGAGCGCCGAGTGCGCCGCCGTGCCCATCTCCGAGCCCTCGGTGCACTCCTTGATCATGCCTTAATTACTTGTTAAAAATTCATGCCTTGATTACTTGTTTTTGCTAGTCCTGCCTTAATTATTGTTAATCTTATATTGTTAATGTTGGTCATTATGCTTATATTGTTGGTGTTTTCACTTACATATTTTGTTAAGGTCATCATTTTTGCTTTAGTAGCTTGTATCCCTTGTGATTAAATGTTGGTAATTATGCTTATGAAGAATTTTGTCATGGATAGTTGATGCAACTACTAGGACCCCTGCCTTAATTATTGTTAATCTTATATTGTTAATGTTGGTCATTATGCTTATATTGTTGGTGTTTTCACTTACATATTTTGTTAAGGTCACCATTTTTGCTTTAGTAGCTTGTATCCCTTGTGATTAAATGTTGGTAATTATGCTTATGAAGAATTTTGTCATGGATAGTTGATGCAACTACTAGGACCCCTGCCTTAATTATTGTTAATCTTATCTTGTTAATGTTGGTCATTATGCTTATATTGTTGGTGTTTTCACTTACATATTTTGTTAAGGTCACCATTTTTGCTTTAGTAGCTTGTATCCCTTGTGATTAAATGTTGGTAATTATGCTTATGAAGAATTTTGTCATGGATAGTTGATGCAACTACTAGGACCCCTTCTTGGTAGAAAATCTCCATAGTGATTGGGGAAACAAGTCTATTTTTAGTGTTTATGGCCACATACATCATGGAAGTACATAGCCATGGCAATGTTATTATCTCCCTATGTTATAAGACTTGTTCTTATCTCCCTTCTTAGTTTTTTGACTACCTATCTTTGCTTCCCAACCCTATGTTATAAGACTTGTTCTTATCTCCCATCTTTGACTTGTTCATAGCCATGACAATGTTATTTGGACCCCTCTTTTTGCCCTATAAGCCACATCCTTGTTTTCCCTGTGATCCCTGCCTTATCTATGGTGCCGAGTAGCACCAAATTTGGACTTAATTTTTTTTCTAGTGATATCGATGGTGCCGAGTAGCACCAAATTTGGACTTGTGTCCATATCTATAGATGCTAGTAGTTGAGCACTAGCTCCTACAATCTTAAGTGTGTAGACCCCAAGAAGAGATTAAGTCCTGTAGTCTACCACCTCCCGTTATTTGTGGGCTTCACCGATGGCTGGAAACATTTGGTGATAGCAAACGACCTTCGGGTTGAAGACGTCTGCGAGCTTGTTAAGGGGCCAGACGATGGTGAGCCGGTGTACTATGTCCGGATGTGTGGTCACAAAATTTAAAGCTGCCCCGGCTGCATGTGTGTGCTTCTCTTCTCTTAGGTGGGGTGCTAAGTGATCTTAGGCGGGGCTACTGTTAGAGATATAGTGCCAATCACACTTAAAAAATGGAAGGATTTAGATGAAGACACCCGCAACAAGCTATGGGCTAAGTTGTCTGAGTCATTCAAGTTCCCAAAAGGCACAGAGGATGCAGTAAGGAAGTCGATGCTCTCTGCTATGGCCAAGATGTTTCGTGGGTGGAAGGCCGAGATGAATAGGGACTTTGTTAAGAAGAATAAGGTTCCTCCGCCCAAGAAAATGGGGAAAATCACTCAAGCTCAGTGGGAGGAATTTGTTCGTCAGAAGACCGAACTGAAGGCCAAAGAACTGGGCGAAACTAATTCTCAGAGAGCGAAGATGAACAAACACCCCCATCGCCTGGGGTCAAGCGGATATCACCATAAAGTTGTGCAGTGGAACAAGATTATCGAGGAAGCTATAACTAACGGCACTTTGGACCCAATATTAAAAGATATCGATGAGAGAGCTATTCGTTGGATCTTAGGTCGAGCAGGTTTGAGTGAGGACGACAAACTTGTGCATCCAGAATTGGTAGGCGAAGTTTCGTCAAAAATTCAAGAATATGCAGATAAGAGAAAAAAAGGAGAATTTAAGCCTCGGAGGGAGAATGACATACTAACTGCAGCCCTAGGCAATCCTGAACACACTGGACGGGCTCGGGGAATCTCTTCTAAGATTTCCTGGAGAGAGGCGTTTCCAGAGTATGCGTCGTCATATAGGAAACACGAGAGGTCGAAAAGGACCCTTGAAGAGACTATTGATGAAAGGGTACAAAAGGCTATTAATGACGTGATGAACAAAATGAAGAAAACAGAATGCATATCATTTGAACTCAAGCCAAGCCACATGAGTCCACCTATAGTCCCTAGCAGCGTTGGATCTGTGCAAGACTTGACCAAATACCCTGTAGACGATATTGTTGAGGACAAGCCTTGCTTTCTTCATATTCCAATCAATCGATCTGGGACAAAAACAAAGCAAGCTGCTACTGGTTTGGTAAAACCAGGACTTGTTAACTACAAGGACAATCCTGTCCCGCCACACTATGCTGTGGTCGAAGTTCTAGAAATCACAGACAATGGTTGTGAAGATTGGGAGATAGATTTTCCAGTTGAGGGGATCATAACTTTGCATGAGGCAATTAACGAGTTGGTCCTTTGGCATCGACGCGACATCAAGTTTGGTGATGAGCCGAATTCAACACCAATGCAACAAAAAGCTAGTTCGATCATTCCACACCCCATGGTGCAGGAAGATATGACACCGACCTCCAAAACAATCGTTGAAACAATCATATCGCCTCTTGCGAAGGAACTCGACGAGGGGGGCGTAGACAAAATTGTTCCTCTGAATGTCGACGTCAACATAAAAAAGGAACCAAAGGTTGGCACCAATGTTGAAGGGCCAACTATTTCAAAGAAGATTCATAAGCGAATCGCCACAGACGATGTCAAGAAACCATCAGAATCAGTGGCACGCTACCTGCATAAATTGCAGAGAGTTATGACTAATCAATCAAAAGCAGTATCAGCATCTCATGGAGTAGGCACACGTCCGGCCCAAATAGACAATTTCGAAGTATGGGAAGAAGATGGAATGATTCATACTCGAGAATCATTACGTCTTAAAACCAATATCTCGGTATACAAGAAGGAGGATGTTCCTCCTAAATTTGTGAATGGGAGGCCGTTCTTAACGACGGTGCAACTTTCTAAGTTGTCGACTCCGGAGATTAGAATGCATGAGTGGTACATGGTGGCTAGCAACAAATACAAACTCGAGGAATTCACATTTGTTGTGCCAGAAGATGCATTTTGGAGCAATGATCATATAAATCCTGTGCGGCATTTATTCTTTGACGATCTCTGGTCGTTGTACCACCGACAAAGGATGGAAACGAACTACTTAACCCTCTTCTGCTTGTAAGTACCTCTAAACTTTCATATTTGTTAGTTTTGTACACGCACACATAAACGAGAGTCTAACGATTAACACTATTACACGTAGGATGCAATACATGGATGATAAGAAGAAACAACTTAAGACAGGGTTTCTTGACCCGTTGATGATATCCCAAGCTCGCTACAAAGTAGTTGCTCGGAGGCAAGGAGAAGAATACAAAGACTTGGACGATGCTGAATTTGAGAAAGCCGTCAAACAGAATCAGAGAAAGAAAATGAAGGTAATGGCGGCATACATTGGACGAGCCATGTACAATCATGTACAACATGGCAAGGACTTAATAATAGCTCCGCACCACTTTAAGTAAGTTATCGACATGGTTTAATTTTGAACTATAAATTATGGCAATCGTGATATTAACATGTGTTTTCGTCTATGTCTATATAGTGACCACTACATTTGTATCATGATCTGGCCAAAGGATGGTAAAGTCGTGGTCTTCGACCCACTGAGAATGGAAAAGGCTACGTATAATGACTTCTTGAAGATTTTAGAGAAGTATGATTATTATTGCACACTTGTACTTATTACATCTTAACAAATGTATTCTTAATCTCACAATGCTATTCTTATATGCAGTGCATACCGTTTTTATTGGAAAGATCTTGGCGGCGAACATCCAGAGGACAAGCCTAATTTGTCAATGTCATTATTTCCATATGGTGACAAACAACCTCCGGGTACTGTCCTGTGCGGTTATTATGTATGCGAATGGTGTCGTGTCACCTTCCATTACATGGTCAACCGTGAGGATGTAAGTTCGCTATCATTGTCTATATTGCAATTTTTATGTTATATTGTTGCTCATCACATTACTCTTAGCACCGATTGCTTTTTGCTTTCATTGCAGGTTCCTAAATCTAAGATCAATGCTGAATGGTTAGAAAGAGATATGGTTTCCACCGGCGTGGCTAAGGTTGTAAGAGACTTGCTTTACTTTATGCGCCGTGAAGTTCTTCATCAACAAGGGCTATTCTACAATGTAAATGGAAATTTGCAAAAATTCCCAGAACTAAGTTTGTACACAATATCACACAGTGTTTAGGTCTTTAGTTAGGAACTTTAGATGTTTATGGAACTTTGAGATGTCTATGGAACTTTGAGATGTTGAGTTGTTATGCAACTTGATGTGTATAAATCTGTGTATGATGGAACTTGATATATATGTGGATGAATCTGTGTATGGAACCTGCTATATATGGGGATGTTTGAATCTTTGTATGATGAATATGTGTTTGAATCTGTGTTTGAATCTGTTATTAATTCTGTTTCTGTATATGAATCTGGAAAATATATATGAATCTGCTTTTGTATATGAATCTGGGAAATACAGGCGGCTTATAATTAAAACCGCCTGTGATGTGTGTCTATCACAGGCGGTTCCTTTGAACTGAACCGCCTGTGATGTGTGTCTATCACAGGCGGTTCCGTTGAACTGGACCGCCTGTGATCTGTGTTTTTCACAGGCGGTTTTTGATTGACCGCCTGTGATGTTGTTTTACATCACAGGCGGTGCACCACAAGCGGTTCCTGGAACCGCCTGTGTAGTGGCGAACCAGACCGCCTGTACAGAGGTGTGCTGTAGTAGTGCCTCGGCCTTGGAAGACAGACTCGACCTCGACCTTGGAGGAGCCTCCACCTCGCCCAACCTAGGGCTCGGACCGACCACGTCACAGGAGTCACCATCATTACCCTACCCCAAGCTGACTCAGGCTACGGGGGACAAGACCGGCGTCCCATCTGGCTCGCTCCGCTAAACAAGTAATGATGGCGCCCTGCACGCTCTATGACGACGGCGGCTCTCAGCCCCCTTACGGAAGCAAGAAGACGTCAGCAAGGACTCAACAGCCCCAACAGCTGTCCTTCCGCCAGGCTCCAGCGCTCCTCCGATGGCCACGACACCACACAAACCGGGTGCCAAAACCCCTCTGGCTGCCACGATGGCATGTACTTAGGGCACTAGCTCTCCTCCGCTAGACACGTTAGCACACTGCTACACCCCCCATTGTACACCTGGATCCTTTCCTTACGCCTATAAAAGGAAGGTTCAGGGCCCTCTTACAGAGGGTTGGCCGCGCGGAGAAGGACGGGACGGCGCTCGCGCAGGGCCGCTCGCTCCCTCCCGCGTGGACGCTTGTAACCCCCTACTGCAAGCGCACCCGACCTGGGCGCGGGACAAACACGAAGGCCGCGGGTTTCACCTCTCACGCCTGCCTCCCTCCGGCTTCTCTTCCCCCCTTCGCGCTCCGTCTCGCGCCGACCCATCTGGGCTGGGGCACGCGGCGACAATTTACTCGTTGGTCCAGGGACCCCCCGGGTTCGAAACGCCGACAGTTGGCGCGCCAGGTAGGGGCCTGCTGCGTGTTGACGAACAGCTTCCCGTCAAGCTCTAGATGGGCAGTCTCCAGCAACCTTTCCAGCCCGGGACGGTGCTCCGTTTCGGGAGTCTTGAGTTCATGTGCCTCGACGACAGCTACGACATGATACTCCTTCCCCCGCCGCGCGACAGCGACAATGGCGGCCGACAACCCGCCCGCCGGCGGCGGAATCGACGACGTCTTCCCCGCGTGGTGGAAGAACAACATTCGAGCTCGCCCCGTCCCCTCCCCCGCTGACGGAGGAGGAGGCGGGGCAACCAAGGCCAAGCAGGAGGCGGCACCTCGTCGGCTGTCGAGCGAGTCGACGGCGCCGGCGCCCCAACGAGGGGCACGTCGGGCATCGACCTCGCGTCTGAAACGAAGACGAGCGCTGTCTCCCCGCAACACGCCAACCCCAAGCAAACGGACGACGCCAGCACGCTCGCAAGGGACTTGCTGGGCATCACCCTCGTACCCGAGACGACGGTGCAGTCTGCCCCTGACGTGACTTTGTCACCGCCCGTCGACCAGGAGGTACCGACCGATTCCCATCTCACGCCTTTTGGATTCAGCCTCGACCCACCAAGCGACTTCGCTTTGGTGGACGCTCTCATAGAGGCGAGTCCAAACCCTCTGGGGTATCGAATGTGGTCACCCTGGGACTGGTTGATGGCCGTCTCGACCTACGGGCCCTCGGGGTCCGAGGAAGATGACGAGCCCGACTTTAGTTGGGATTTCTCCGGACTTGGTAACCCTAGTGCCATGCGGGACTTTATGACCGCATGCGACTACTGCCTTTCCGACTGTTTCGACGGTAGCCGCAGCCTCGGCGATGAGGACTGCGGCCCAAGTCGTGAATGTTTCCACGTCGATCTGTTGGGTCCCGACGAAGGCAACCATCTTGGTATGCCGGAGAACGGTGACCTCCCTAGGCATGTGCCTCGCGTTGCATCCTTCGGGAGCTAGCTGTGGTCCCCGTCCCGGCAGGGGGTCATGACCCACAGCTCGAGCAAATCCACGAGATGCAGGCCATGCTCGACGAGGGAGCAGGAACACTTGAGCCGTTCCGCCGGGACAATGGGCAGGAATGGGCGGGCCAACCTCTGGCCGGAGAAGTGCGTCATCCACCCCAGGGCATCCAACACCGCGTCGCCGACGATGTCAGGGTAAGGCCGCCACCGGTTTCCAGTGGGGTCGGCCAGAACCTGGCTGCAGCGGCAATACTTTTCCGCGCGATGCCAGAACCATCAACCACCGAGGGGCGGCGTATCCAGGGAGAGCTCAAGAATCTCCTGGAGGACACCGCGGTCCGACGGGCCGAAAGCTCCGCCTCCCGAAGGCAGGGGTACCCCTCGGAACATCACGCCGTGACTTCCCGATTCATGCGGGAAGCCTCGGTCCACACCGGGCGCACGCACAACACAGCGCCTGCGGCCCTGGGTCGCCTCGGCAACGAGCACCATCACCGCAACTATCGGGCCCACCTCGACGAGAGGGTGCGCCGAGGCTACCACCCCAGGAGTGGGGGACGCTACGACAGTGGGGAGGATCGGAGTCCCTCGCCCGAACCACCCGGTCCGCAGGCTTTTAGCCGCGCCATACGACGGGCACCGTTCCCGACTCGGTTCCGAACCCCGACTACTATCACAAAGTACTCGGGGAGACGAGACCAGAACTGTGGCTCGCGGACTACCGGCTGGCCTGCCAACTGGGTGGAACGGACGATGACAACCTCATCATCCGCAACCTCCCCCTGTTCCTTTCCGACACCGCTCGCGCCTGGCTAGAGCACCTGCCTCCGGGGCAGATCTCCAACTGGGACGACCTGGTCCAAGCCTTCGCCGGCAATTTCTAGGGCACGTACGTGTGCCCTGGAAACTCCTGGGATCTCCGAAGCTGTCACCAGCAGCCGGGAGAGTCTCTCCGGGACTACATCCGGTGATTCTCGAAGCACCGCACCGAGCTGGCCAACATCACCGATTCGGATGTCATCGGCGCGTTCCTCGCCAGCACCACCTGTCGCGACTTGGTGAGCAAGCTGGGTCGCAAGACCCCCACCAGGGCGAGCGAGCTGATGGACATCGCCACCAAGCTCGCCTCTGGCCAGGAGGCGGTTGAGGCCATCTTCCGGAAGGATAAGCAGCCCTAGGGCCGCCCACCGGAAGATGTCCCCGAGGCGTCAACTCAACGTGGCGCCAAGAAGAAAGGCAAGAAGAAGTCGCAAGCGAAACGCGACGCCACCGATGCGGACCTTGTCGCCGCCGCCGAGTACAAGAACCCTCGGAAACCTCTCGGAGGTGCCAACCTCTTCGACAAGATGCTCAAGGAGCCGTGCCCCTATCATCAGGGGCCCGTCAAGCACACCCTTGAGGAGTGCGCCATGCTTCGGCGCCACTTTCACAAGGTCGGGCCACCCGCGGAGGGTGGCAGGCCTCGCGACGATGATAAGAAGGAAGATCACAAGGCGGGAGAGTTCCCTGAGGTCCACGACTGCTTCATGATCTACGGTGGGCAAGTGGCGAACGCCTCGGCTCGGCACCGCAAGCAAGAACGTCGGGAGGTCTGCTCGGTAAAGGTGGCGGCGCCAGTCTACCTAGACTGGTCCGACAAGCCCATCACCTTCGACCAAGACGACCACCTCGACCACGTGCCGAGCCTGGGGAAATACCCGCTCGTTGTCGACCCCGTCATCGGCAACGTCAGGCTCACCAAGGTCCTCATGGACGGAGGCAGCAGCCTCAACATCATCTACGCCAAGACCCTCGGGCTCCTGCGGATCGATCTGTCCTCCGTCCGGGCACGCGGTGCGCCTTTCCACGGGATCATCCCCGGGAAGCGCGTCCAGCCCCTCGGACGACTCGATCTACCCGTCTGCTTTGGGACACCCTCCAACTTCCGAAGGGAGACCCTCACGTTCGAGGTGGTCGGGTTTCGAGGAACCTACCACGCAGTGCTGGGGAGACCATGCTACGCCAAGTTCATGGCCGTCCCCAACTACACCTACCTCAAACTCAAGATGCCGGGACCCAACGGGGTCATCACTGTCGGCCCCATGTACCGACACGCGTACGAATGCGACGTGGAGTGCGTGGAGTACGCCGAGGCCCTCGCCGAATCCGAGGCCCTCATCGCCGACCTGGAGAGCCTCTCTAAGGAGGCGCCAGACGTGAAGCGCCACACCGGCAACTTCGAGCCAGCAGAGTCGGTTAAATCCGTCCCTCTCGACCCCAGCAGCGACGCCTCCAAGCAGATCTGGATCGGCTCCGAGCTCGATCCCAAATAGGAAGCAGTGCTCATCGACTTTCTCCGCGCAAACGCCGATGTTTTCGCGTGGAGTCCCTCGGACATGCTCGGCATACCGAGGGATGTCGCCGAGCACTCGCTGGATATCCGAGCTGGAGCCCGACCCGTGAAGCAGCCTCTGCGCCGGTTTGACGAAGAAAAGTGTAGAGCCACAGGCGAGGAGATCCACAAGCTAATGGCGGCAGGGTTCATCAAAGAGGTATTCCATCTCGAATGGCTTGCCAACCCTGTGCTTGTGAGAAAGAAAGGAAGGAAATGGCGGATGTGTGTAGACTACACTAGTCTGAACAAAGCATGTCCAAAAGTTCCCTACCCTCTGCCTCGCATCGATCAAATCGTGGATTCCACTGCTGGGTGCGAAACCCTGTCTTTCCTCGATGCCTACTCGGGGTATCACCAGATCAGGATGAAAGAGTCCTACCAGCTCGTGACTTCTTTCATCACACCCTTCGGCATGTACTGCTATGTTACCATGCCGTTTGGTTTGAGGAATGCGGATGCAACGTACCAACGGTGCATGAACCACGTGTTCGGCGAACACATTGGCCGAACGGTCGAGGCCTACGTCGATGACATCGTAGTCAAGATGAGGAAAGCCTCCGACCTCCTTTCCGACCTTGAAGCGATGTTCCGATGTCTCAAGGCGAAAGGCGTGAAGCTCAATCCCGAGAAATGTGTCTTCGGGGTTCCCCGAGGCATGCTCTTGGGGTTCATCGTCTCCGAGCAGGGCATCGAGGCCAACCCGGAGAAGATCGCGGCCATCACCAGCATGGGGCCCATCAAGGACTTGAAAGGCATACAGAGAGTCACGGGATGCCTTGCGGCTCTGAGCCGTTTCATCTCGCGCCTCGGCGAAAGAGGCCTGCCTCTGTACCGCCTCTTAAGAAAGGCCGAGTGCTTCACTTGGACCCCTGAGGCCGAGGAAGCCCTCAGGAACCTGAAGGCGCTCCTCACGAACGCGCCCATCTTGGTGCCCCCCGCTGTCGGAGAAGCCCTCTTGATCTACGTCGCCGCGACCACTCAGGTGGTTAGCGCCGCGATTGTGGTCGAGAGACGAGAAGAGGGGCATGCATTGCCCGTCCAGAGGCCAGTCTACTTCATCAGTGAGGTACTGTTCGAGACCAAGATCCGCTACCCACAAATTCAGAAGCTGCTGTACGCGGTGATCCTAACGCGGCGGAAGCTGCGACACTACTTCGAGTCTCTTCCGGTAACTGTGGTGTCATCCTTCCCCCTGGGGGAGATCATCCAGTGCCGAGAGGCCTCGGGTAGAATTGCAAAGTGGGCGGTGGAAATCATGGGCGAGACGATCTCGTTCGCCCCTCGGAAGGCCATCAAGTCCCAGGTCTTGGCGGACTTTGTGGCTGATTGGGTCGACACCCAGCTCCCAACAGCTCTGATCCAACCGGAACTCTGGACCATGTTCTTCGACGGGTCGCTGATGAAGACAGGAGCAGGCGCAGGCCTGCTCTTCATCTCGCCCCTCGGGAAGCACCTACGCTACGTGCTACACCTCCACTTCCCGACGTCCAACAATGTGGCTGAGTACGAGGCTCTGGTCAACAGGTTGTGCATCGCCATCGAGCTGGGGGTCCGGCGCCTCGACGCTCGCGGTGACTCGCAGCTTGTCATCGACCAAGTCATGAAGAACTCCCACTGCCGCGACCAGAAGATGGAAGCCTACTGCGATGAGGTTCGGCGCCTAGAAGACAAGTTCTACGGGCTCGAGCTCAACCACATCGCCCAACGCCACAACGAGACTGCGGACGAGCTGGCTAAAATAGCCTCGGGGCAAACAACGGTTCCCCCGGACGTCTTCTCCCGAGACCTGCACCAACCCTCCGTCAAGACCGACGACACGCCCGAGCCCGAGAAGGCCTCGGCCCAGCCCGAGGCAACCTCGGCTCGGCCCGAGGCAACCTCGGCTCGGCCCGAGGCACCCTCGGCCCCCGAGGGTGAGGCACTGCGCATCGAGGAGGAGCGGAGCGAGGCCATGCCTAATCGAAACTGGCAGACCCCGTACCTGCAATATCTCCACCGAGGAGAGCTACCCCTCGACCGAGCCGAAGCTCGGCGGTTGGCGCGGCGCGCCAAGTCGTTCGTCTTGCTGGGAGACGGGAAGGAGCTCTACCACCGCAGCCCCTCGGGCATCCTCCAGCGATGCATTTCCATCGCCGAAGGCCAGGAGCTCTTACAAGAGATACACTCGGGGGCTTGCGGCCATCATGCAGCACCTCGAGCCCTTGTTGGAAACGCCTTCTGACAAGGTTTCTACTGGACGACGGTGGTGGCCGACGCCACTAGAATTGTCCGCACCTGCGAAGGGTGTCAGTTCTACGCAAGGCAGACCCACCTGCCCGCTCAGGCTCTGCAAATGATACCCATCACCTGGCCATTTGCTGTGTGGGGTATGGACCTAGTCGGCCCCTTGCAGAAGGCACCCGGGGCTACACGCACCTGTTGGTTGCCATCGACAAATTTTCCAAGTGGATCGAGGTCCGACCCCTAAACAGCATCAGGTCCGAACAGGCGGTGGCGTTCTTCACCAACATCATCCATCACTTTGGGGTCTCGAACTCCATCATCACCAACAACGGCACCCAGTTCACCGACAGAAAGTTCCTGGACTTCTGCGAGGATCACCACATCTGGGTGGACTGGGCCGCCATGGCTCACCCCATGACGAATGGGCAAGTAGGGCGTGCCAACGACATGATTCTACAAGGACTCAAGCCTCGGATCTACAACGACCTCAACCAGTTCGGCAAGCAGTGGATGAAGGAACTCCCCTCGGTGGTCTGGAGTCTGAGGACGACGCCGATCCAGGCCACGGGCTTCACACCGTTCTTTCTAGTCTATGGGGCCGAGGCCGTCTTGCCCACAGACTTAGAATACGGTTCCCCGAGGACGAGGGCCTACGCCGACCAAAGCAATCGAGCTAATCGAGAAGACTCACTGGACCAGCTGGAAGAGGCTCGGGACATGGCCTTACTACACTCGGCGCGGTACCAGCAGTCCCTGCGACGCTACCACGCCCGAGGGGTTCGGTCCCGAGACCTCCAGGTGGGCGACCTGGTGCTTCGGCTGCGACAAGACGCCCGAGGGCGGCACAAGCTCACGCCTCCCTGGGAAGGGTCGTTCGTCATCGCCAAAGTTCTGAAGCCCGGGACGTACAAGCTGGCCAACAGTCAAGGCGAGGTCTACAACAACGCTTGGAACATCCGACAGCTACGTCGCTTCTACCCTTAAGATGCTTTCAAGTTGTTCGTATACCTCGTTCACACGCAAAGTTTAGTCATCAAGGAAGGGTCAGCCTTACCTCGGCAAAGCCCGACCCTCCCTCGGGGGCTAAAAGGGGGGAACCCCCTCTGCGTCAAAATTTTCCTCGGAAAAAGATCTTTTCTGCCAGAATGTCTTTCGTGCTTTTCGACTACTTCGAAAGTGGATCCAGAAAACGACGGAGTACACGTAAGCAGCCAAGGCTGACCGAGCCAAGGGACTCCTACGCCTCCGGGATACGGATACCTCACTCATCACCTTCTGCGATAAGTAACTCACGCTCGGATAAGTGATTCCGCGGACCAAACAAGTCTTCACGCTCAAAAACTCCTCTGCCAAAACGATTTTTCGGGCCTTCTCGACTGCGTCGGTGATAGAACCCTATGGACGAGTAAGAGTGCACGTAAGCGGCAAGGCCGACCGAGCCAAGGGATTCCTACGCCTCCGGGATACGGATACCTCACTCATCACCTTCCGTGAAAAGTAACTCTCGCTCGGACAAACAATTCGGTTACCGACAAATAAGTCCAGATACTCGAAACAAGAGGAAAGGAAATGCAGCTTTACAACACGGTGACAGTGTGTTTAGGCCTCGGCGGCCGCAGAAAACATACGCACACTACAAGATAACCCGATCCTGCAGGCTCGGACCTTGACAGTTAAAGGGAGCAGCAGCACCCTCAGCGTCATCTACACCTTCGGCGGGGTCTGACCTAGCCTCGGACGTCGACGCGGTTGGAGGATCCCCACTCCGAAGGACGACATCAGCACCACGCCCGGGCCATCGCCACCAGGGTCTTCTCCAGGAATCCGACTCGAGCAGACGGCTCGGCCGGCCACCCCGAGGCCTCAGCCAGCTGTCCCCCAAGGACATCGGTCAGGCTCGCGGCCCCGGCAACTCGACTCCGGCGTCGGTCCCGCCAGTGGACGACCCGGCCAGGCTCTGGCCGACCAAATATTCTTTTCGAGCCAACTCTGCCTCTGTCCGTGCCGACACCGCTACCTCCGGCTTCGGCTCATCGAAGAGCGGCCGAGGGTTCATTTAACTAAGCAAGAGAAGCCTCGGACAGCAAGGCCGACCGAGCCGAGGGACTCCTACGCCTCCGGGATACAGATACCTCACTCGTCACCTTGGCACGAGGCAACTCACGCTTGGTGAAGCGGTTCAGATAGCCGACAGGCGAGTCTTAGTGCTCGAAATGAGAAAAAAAAACACGGCTCCGTGCCGAAAATACATACATGTTCTGGCCCCGATAGCCGCAATGAACAAAACACTGGCATTCAAGGTGCCATTACAAACGGAACTCCGGTTCCACCTCCGCAGGTACGAACAACCCCACACGATTGGGGGGCCTGCGGAGCAACAGAAGGCCGACGGGTGGCTCGCCGCCGCCCGCTCCAACAGCGACGACTTCTGCTCCGGGGGGCCGAACAGCAGCAGCGATGACCTCAGGGCGGATGCTGCTGCCATAAGGCCCCCGCCCACGCCCTCACTCGAGAGGCAAGGACGAGCAGAAGGCCGTAGAGTTGGAGGTCAGTCCGTGGGCGGCGCCGGCTATCTCGTCGGCGGAGAAACCTCTTCCGGCTGCCGTGGCGGAAGGCGGCGCCGGAAGCGGCTCCAAAGCCACTCGGGTCAGAGAGCCGGGCACGCGGCAGCTGCCAGCACCACGAACGGCGAACGCCCTTCCCCCGATCACTGAGGGAAGGAGCGGGCCGCCGCCCGCGCAGGGACCGACCCCAACTCGCCGCACTCCCCTCCCCAGCACTGATGATGAAAATCCTTGAAGCTGAGGGAGGGGCAGAGGCCGCAGCCCGGCTTGCTTCTCCCCACCCAGGGGCTGGTGGTCACCGTCTTGGGTGACCACCGGCGAGGGGATGCGGCCGGGCTGCATGATGAAAATCCTTGAAGCCGAACGATGGCAGAAAGGTACCAACTTCCGCGAAGTTGCGTTCCTCCAACGACAAGGCGGAAGGATTGCGGGAGTTCCCCATCCGGGGGCTCGGAAGGTGGAAAGACGCGATGCATAAGGGGGCGCAAAGACATGGTCGCCTTTCAAGGGGATCACCCTCCTTTTAAAGGCGACTCTCCCCACTTGCGTCCTCAGCCATCGCGTGCTGAGTCTTCTCCAACACGCTCCAAGATCCTCCCCCTATGGCACGGGGGCTGGGTCCCGCGCGTCATGCAAGCTGGCCCAGGGCAGAAGAAGCCAAACCGTCGCGCGCGGTGCATGCAACTGCCCAGCGGTTAGAAGCATTCCTCCACTATCGCCCAGACCAGCGAGTGAAAGGGCGGACAGCCATGCAGGCGGCATGCAACCGCGCCAAGTGGGCGCACCCCTCCGACTTCCAACGCACCCAGCATGGAGGCCCAGGCCCACACATCATGCAACCGGCGCGCCGGTTGCTACGTGCGAGCAATTGCACCGCCACTCTCGCCACTGCCGCGCCTCCTCGACTGCGGAACCAGTACCACGACTCGAGGCAACCCTGCGTATGACCCAACAGTGCCAGCCAGGCGCGACGGTCAATACGGTCAAAACGGGCCAGCAGTAATGGCGACGGCAGGCGGGCGGAAGCAGCGGTCACGTCGTCAGCCAAGCTTACGTCCCATCCAGGGACAGCAAGGGAACCCTCTCCCACGGTGTGAAGACGGCGCGCCCGTGTTCCGTCCCTCGAACGGCTCGCGTACGCGCAACGGCTGCCCCGTGAACCGCTCGTCCCGTCGCATTAACTCTGCGGCAGGACAGGCGGCACCTTTGGCAGAAGAAGCGGGCGACGCTTCGCCTTCGCCATAATGACCGCATCAAAAAAGGTGTGCCACGTCATTTTGATTTTGTATCCTTTTCCTTTTCCTCTTTCTCTCTCTTACAACAGGGACCGGGAAAGGGGGATACCCCGAAAGGGATCCTTCTCCGCGAAGGAAACGGGCCCCGAGCCCCCCTACTGATCAGAGGTTCAAAGGCTGGCCCCTCGGAGGGGTTCAACAGCCGCCTCAGAGCGCTCGGGCTCCGCGCCCACTACTGGTCAGAGGTTCGAAGGCCGGCCCCTCGGAAGGGTTCAACGGCCGCCTCAGGCCACTCGGGCTCCGCGCCCACTACTGATCAGGGGTTCGTAGGCTGTCCCTCGAAGGGTTCACAGCCGCCTCAGACACAGAGCGAGGGATGACCCTGGGTACGTTCGATACATAACCAAGGCTCGGGCTACGCTCTCGAGGTACCCTAAGACATTTCCGAGACCAGCGGGAACGATCTTGTAACGGAATCCCATCAGAGGGAGGCATCGAGCCCTCGGACCCCGTCAAAAGGGGACCGGGTCCGGCAGATCACCCGCAGGTACTTTTGGAGCGCGCCTCCGGGCCTCTAGCCGACCCCTAACAAATGGGGCACGGGCGTCCACTCGGATTACCCGTCAGCAGCTCACTGGAGACACCATGTTCGGCGCCCTCCAAGGGCAACATGGCGCTTTCCCCCCCTCCTCCTTGCGGAAAGGCGACGCAGGGGCGTATGTAAAAAAGTCGAGTATGTCCCTGACCGTCCTCTCGCCCTGTGCGGAGGCTTGGGGGCTGCTCTCGCAAACTCGGCCAAACCGTTGACAGCGTCAACATACTAGCCCGAGAACTTGGGACCCGACCGTGCACCCGGGCTACGACCAGCTCGCATGAGGGAACAACCAGACCGGCCGAAGCATTGCGAAATGCATTAAGACCTCGAAGGAGTCAAACCACTCCTCCGAGGCCTCGGGGGCTACACCCAGCGGGTGCGCTCGCGCGCACCCACCGAAACAAAACGCAACCGAGAAAGGTTGGTCCCCTTGCAAAAAAGTGCGACAAACGCCTCCAAGCGAGTATTAACACTCCCTTTGAGGCTCGGGGGCTACTGTCGGGGACCATAATTAGGGGTACCCTCAAGACTCCTAAATCTCAGCTGGTAACCCCCATCAGCACAAAGCTGCAAAGGCCTGATGGGTACGATTAAGTCAAGGATCGGTCCATTCGAGGGACGCGATCACGCCTCGCCCGAGCCCAGCCTCGGGCAAGGGCAGCCGACCCCAGAGGATTTACGTCTCGCCCGAGGACCCCCTCCAGCAACAGACACACCCTCGGCTCGCCCGAGGCCCAGTCTTCACCAAGAAGCAACCTTGGCCAAATCGCCATGCCAACCGACCGAATCGCAGGGGCATTTAATGCAAAGGTGGCCTGACACCTCTATCCTGACGCACGCCCTCCAGTCGACAGAACCGAAGTGACCGTAGTCACTTCGCCGCTCCACTGACCGGCCTGACAAGAGGACAGCGTTGCCTGCGCCGCTCCGACTGCTGTGCCACTCGATAGAGTGAGGCTGACAGCAGCCAAGTCCGGCCTCAGGCGCCATAGGAAACTTCGCATCGCCCGACCCCAGGGCTCGGACTCGGGCTCAGCCCCAGAAGACGACGAACTCCGCTTCGCCCGACCCCAGGGCTCGGACTCGGGCTTAGCCTCGGAAGACGACGAACTCCGCTTCGCCCGACCCCAGGGCTCGGACTCGGGCTCAGCCTCGGAAGACGACGAACTCCGCTTCGCTCGACCCCAGGGCTCGGACTCGGGCTCAGCCCCGAAAGACGACGAACTCCGCTTCGCCCGACCCCAGGGCTCGGACTCAGCCCTGGCCTCAGCCGACGGTCTCCGCCTCGCCCGACCTAGGTGCTCGGACTCGACCTCGGCCTTGGAAGACAGACTCGACCTCGACCTCGAAGGAGCCTCCACCTCGCCCAACCCAGGGCTCGGACCGACCACGTCACAGGAGTCGCCATCATTACCCTACCCCAAGCTGACTTAGGCTACGGGGGCAAGACCGGCGTCTCATCTGGCTCGCTCCGCTAAACAAGTAATGATGGCGCCCCGCACGCTCTATGACGATGGCGGCTCTCAGCCCCCTTACGGAAGCAAGAAGACATCAGCAAGGACTCGACAGCCCCGACAGCTGTCCTTCCGCCAGGCTCCAGCGCTCCTCCGACGGCCACGACACCACACGAACTGGGTGCCAAAACCCCTCCAGCTGCCACCTTGGCATGTACTTAGGGCACTAGCTCTCCTCCGCTAGACACGTTAGCACACTGCTACACCCCCCATTGTACACCTGGATCCTTTCCTTATGCCTATAAAAGGAAGGTCCAGGGCCCTCTTACAGAGGGTTGGCCGCGCGGAGAAGGACGGGACGGCGCTCGCGCAGGGCCGCTCCCTCCCTCCCGTGTGGACGCTTGTAACCCCCTACTGCAAGCGCACCTGACCTGGGCGCAGGACAAACACGAAGGCCGCGGGTTTCACCTCTCACGCATGTCTCCCTCCGGCTTCTCTTCCCCCCTCGCGCTCCATCTCACGCCGACCCATCTGGGCTGGGGCACGCGGCGACAATTTACTCGTCGGTCCAGGGACCCCCCGGGTTCGAAACGCCGACAAAATGCGACATATTTTATAATATAGGAAGACTTACCCACGGCTCTTGCTCCACCCGCTTTGTCTTGTTGAATTCTCAGTCGTCCCGATCTACTGCATCGGGAGCCATAGAGTATTGATCGAAGGTGTAAGCTGGGCCCATCACTTCGGCGTACACAACCAGTCCAGGGAAGTGTTCCCTGCACACAGAAGGTCGAGGATGCCATTGGAGTTGCAGCCGTGACCCCCTACTTTCTCCACAACCTTCCAAGACCTGTCCAAGTGATAAAGAAAAAGTATTAGTTTCCTCGACGCGTTGTCTCACCACCTTCTCTCTTGTACAATGCGCTTCACCATGGAAGATCCATCGAGTCTAGTCCGGCGTAAATCCATTCTTCCAAATATGTTCTACAATGACCTTCTTTGATTTTATTTTCCTGTTGGCACATTTGCTGCACGGGCATTGAACTAGACTTGCTCCTTTAGTAGCTTCACCAAATGCATGTTCCACGAAAGCATCTGTCTTTCTAATCCATTCGTGAGCATGGTGCTCGACAATTCTAGGTTGTTCCTGAAATAGGTCATAACTTGTGCTAAATAACATGAATATCATTTTTTTATTCATAGTTTTCCATTTTTTTGACTGTCTTGCAGTTCAAATCTGAATTAGCCGAAAAAATCAATTAAACGAACAAAATCTAATAGTTATAGCAAACAATTTTATAATTATGCCAAAATCGGACATGTAGATCTAAATAGTGTAGAAATAAACCACAAAAAGTTTGGTTGAAAAAAATGAAAATATACTTTGCCGAGTGTCAAGGAAGACACTCGGCAAAATGTTGGTTTGCCTTGCTGACACTCGGCAAAATAGCTTCGGCAAAGTTAACGGCCGTCGGCTATAGACGGTTGCTGACAACCCTTTGCCGAGCGTCGCTGTTCGTCGAGTGTTTTACACTCGGCAAAGATATCGTTGCCAAGTGTCTGCCTATGTCGAGTGTCTCACACTCGATAAACGAGGTCGTTGTTGAGAGTGTTATTTCGCCAAGTGTGGCACTCGCAAAGAATTCTTTGCCGATTGCCCGATAAATTGCACTCGGCAAAGAGCCGAGCAATCGGAAAAGAGCCGGATTCCGGTAATATTTATAAAGATTTATGACACTACGATTGAGTAATGTATCGGTGTACTGTAAAGATTGCTTTATGATAATTCCAGACTGTTCGCCCATGGTATAGTGCTTATATCTGCCCACATGTTTGTTTGATCCATGAATACAGTGAGACCAATAGGAACAATATCACCCAAACACAATACCAACTACAGAAGAGAAAGGGGAAAATATTTCTTTAATGTGCACAAAAAATATATAGCCTAGCATAGTTATTTTTGTAGATGGGAGGATCCCTCTCATCTGTTCGCACATAGGTATAATCCTTCTCAAGAGTCCACAGGTCCCTATTCTTCTCTAGTAGGTTTAAATAGAGCATCATATACTTCCCGATGCATGTAATGAATTTTAGTGAACCTTCTGACAAACTCGCCTCCAGATTCTTTTTTGGAACAAGCTGAAATAAATAACCTCCCTGAATACATAGTCAAATTGTTCCAACTTTAACGCACCATTGATTATTGTATATCATTTTTTCCTCTAAGAACAACAAGTTAACATGAAATTTACTTCTATATATCAACAAAAAAATTATTACACAAGAAAAAGAAGCTGAACGTTACCTTCTTTTTCTAACAGTGCCATCAATCTCCCACATGTTTACTGTAAGGGAAGACCAAGAAGAGTTGAAATAGAATGAGAGCTCTTCCTTAGCCCGCTCCAGGTCCCCTGCTTCACCTCCCCTGTAAAATACTTGTGAAAGCTTGTATCTCGCCTTGTGGAAATGCTTGAGTTCCCCTTCCACACAGGTACCAAGAGCATACAGACAATCATCATAAAGGATGTGTCACACTTTATCCAGTATATCAGGCTCAACCATATTGTAAATAATTTGTAGGCCAGCAAAAATGTTTGGAATTATATGGATCAGACTAATATATCAAAACCAACTATGTAACGCACAAACTACTTATATGATACAAATCAATTAATATGAATCATTAGATGTGATAAAAACTTTACCATGGAGTGGAGCAGAACTCTGACCCTATGGACAATAAGTCAATTGTGCATGTAGGTACATGCTAGCATATTCATCTAACTTCAGTAGCATATTGAATACGATAATCAAGAACAACTATTGATTGTTCATGGTGGAAAGGTTGATTATGCAAGGTGCGAGGATGATTGTGCATGACAGCTTTCCATTGATTAAATAAACAGACAAAAGGTCTAGTGGTGCATCGGATCGGTCTGGTGCACCTGAGACAGGTGCAAATTTTTAGGATCTAACGTAACAACTAATTGAGGGGTTGGGGGCTATAAATATCCCCTAACCAACCATTTCAAGATGCAAGAGAAGTGATTCAACTCATACAAGCTAGAACAACACCTCATAGAGATCAAATAGCCTCCCAAATGTCATTAGTGAGAATTGTGTAAGAGATAGCCATTCTAGAGTAGTTCTTGATAGTGCCTTGTGTGAGTGTGTTGTATTGCTGCGATCTTGTACTTGGTGTTTCATTGTTGTAAAGGCTAGCAAGAGGCTACGAGTTTGTGGAGTGTCTTGTGGAGACTCTATCTCTCATCTCACAAGATCTAAAGGGCTCAAGCTTGATCGTTTTAATTGCTTGAGAGGATTAAAAGAGTCCTCGTCTTCAAGGACACCTCAATAGAGATGCAAGTTCTTTGGAACCGAACTCCAGTAAATCAAATCGTCGTTGTTGGGGCCTTCGTCTTTCGAAGGTCCTAAAAAACACGGCTAACTATCTGTTTTTGGCATATTATTAAGTATTACAGGAGCTTCATTACCAGAAAAGCTTCGGTTTTAATCAAAGGAAGTGCGACGAAGCATGCTTTGTTACGATGACACAGGAAGATGGTGTAGGGAGAAGGTGTTGATTCAAACTGCTTGGTGCAAATGACAAAATTGACCCTGTGACATTTGTAAACCTTGTATGTATTCTTCGAGGATATGAATGTAATATCGTACGAAGGTGTACGATTACCGATAAATAATTGAACAGTACCCTCGTACTATTCACGTTGGATTGTAACTGCATTCACGCCTTTACCTTCAAGCAAGCCAAAGGTATCAATGTAATGTGTATCATGTATCAGTTTGTTAATATATAAGATGTATCTTGATATCGTTTGTACATTCAATATGAAATGAATAAATGGCATAATATTATATTTGTAACTATGTTTTTATATTTGTGAATGATGAAGACCTGTTCTTCATGACCTTCGTCCGAGATTCGTTATATCCGAGGGGAATAATACTTCGAGAGACAAAGATCTTTAACGTTTAACAAATGTGTTGCCTTGTTCTTGGTTCACAACAATCGAAAACAAGTAACCAACAATCGTGTGTCTTTGTGTGTGCTTGATTTTGCTTGTGATTTGTTCTTTCCTGTTCCCTCTAAGTTCTTTTGCTTTGATCTTCACTCTAAACCACTTGTGTTGCTCCCCAAGTTAAATCCACATTCATAATAGCAATAAGTGCAAGAGAACTCATCTCCCTTACTCGGATTATATTTCCTCTCGCTCTAACCACTAATTTGGGATCTAGTTTTGTTTTAATTATTTAAATTTCAGGTGTCGCCTATTCACCCCCTCAAGGCAACTATCAGTATTTATAGGCCCCAAAGCCCTTAGAGCCATTGAAAACCCACTCCCAAAATATGTCTAAAAGTGGTTGCACCGGGCCTCTCACTGTGCTCTGCCACATCAGTGGTCGTTGGATAAAGGTGTCAGCTTGTCAGTGTGCACACACCGGACCTGTCACCCACGTCATCATACTATTAGATCTTCCCTTACAACTGTTGGAAACATTGTTGGTCTGGTGCACACCAGACTCAGTCAGGTCCACCAAACTTCGAAGGTCTCGAGAACATGCTCTTTGCATACCCTACCCGGTGACTGGTCTGGTGCCCACCAAACTTGTTCATGTAGGTCAGGTGCACCTATAGTCAACCTGACTTATTCAAACTTGGCACCTTTTCCGCTTGACTTCATTTGGCTAGCGTCTTGGGCACTTTTATGACTTAGACAAATGTATCTTGAGTCTATCCAAACATTCTAAGTCATAGGTCATAGTTTCTTCTAGACTCTTGTTCAAATGGCCCTTGGAAGTCCAAATTCTAAATTGAACTTTCTACCAGTTTCAATAGGTTCCAAAATGTGGCTAGGGATTTTTAGAACTTACCCAAATGTTGAAACGGCCCAAAGTCCATTTCCTACCAAGTCTGCCCTTTTTGTTTGAGTCTAAGTTGTTTCTGTGCATTTGATCTTCCAAATTTAATCTTCTGATCTTGTGACCATGCATTTAAAAACTAGTTAGCCCATAAAGTTGTGATGGTCATCTAACACTAAAATCAATATAGAAATGTCTCAAGGCCTATTTTCCTTTCACACATCCATTTACAAATTAAATGGTTTATCTTCAAACGTGAGAGATACATTGAAGGGGATGGGTTTGAGATCCACTAGAGTTGCACACGATGACAATCCAACCCTTTGTAATCGTAGATCCCATGAATTAGGACTTCGGAAAAAACAAGCTTTATGTATAATAAGGAGAGTATACATTATGTTACCCACTCTAGTGAAGATGAAATACTTTATGATATATAAGGTAGGATGAATTTTATATCAATATGCTTAGAAGCTTAACAACTAGATATCATCCTATAGGACATTCTTGTGAGAACACACCTATATGAGCTGATATTTGGTCGTGGCCTATGAGATGTTGGAATTCTCTATGAATCTCATGAAAGAGACGTAAAAGAATGACTTATAAGCTATACAAAAGAGGAGGTAACCTAAAGGGTGCCAAGTATCAGTCAAATTCTTGAGTGAAACTAGTTCCTGCAAAACTGCTAGTTTAAGGCAGAGTCCATTGTGTGGTTGTGTGCTAAGTTTAGGTAAATGTTAAACTTAATAGCCTTTACCATAAAACCGGTATATAAACAACATTTGGGGATGTCAAGAGAATAAGTTATGTTTTGCCTTTAAGATCTGGTCGAGAATTATTGGAGATTAATAGGCTTGGGCCATTTTCTTAAAAGTAAAATTTATAAAAAAATCCTAAAGGGTCACTCATGCATGGTGGGAGTGGGAGTGATGACTTTTAGTTCCACGTGAAAAGCAGAAGGTCGTAATGCCAACCTAAATAGATAGTCACTCGTCATTTTCTAAAAGGGGACATGAGAGTAAGCTATGCCATATATGCACATACGTACACGCATCGACTTCGGACGTGTCTAACGACATCAATTTTATTTCTACCTTTTACAGATTTATACTCTCTCCGTTTCTTTTTAGTTGTCGCTGGATAGTTCAATTTTGCACTATCCAGCGACAACTAAAACAAAATGAAGGGAGTACAATAATTTAACTTTTTATCTTGCGCGATAAGTTTGGAACTAAATCGATCAGATCGTAAATAATTCATATCTTTCTTGCACGTGGTTATCCTCCTGATGTCATTGTGACGACAACAACATGAAGAATAATGTCTCCAAAACCTTGCTCCATTGGCGAAGAACTTACACTGGTTGGGACGATAGTGGTTTTTGGTAGTGATCACGACGTGGTTGCTCCCCAAGTTGGCCTACATTACAACATCTACACAAACTCATGTTGGACCAGGCTTGTGCGATCCTCGCTATAAGTTATGATGAGTTCTTCACTCACGTTTTGTTAGATGCGTTAAAGACGAATTTGATCTAATAACGTGGATATGCTATTGTTTGCTAGGTACGATTTATCTATTGTTCATGTAGTAATTGCCTTAGTAATTAACTAGGTGAGTGCCCGTGCGTTGCGACGGGAGTAAAAAAAATTATGTGAAACATAGAAACGGAACGATAACAATCACTATGATAATGCAAAATTCATTAGAAATAATTTATGTAATATTGATAATGTTTACCACACGGATTTTGCATATCATATATGGCTAGTAGTTTCGCCTTCTACAGATTTCATGATTAGTGAAGTGATGTACATCAATCACTCTACATCTCATATTTAAATCGTGTTGAAATAAAGCACAATCAATGGAATCGTGTTTAACACCAAATGTGTATTCCATGACAGTGCGAATACTTGAATGCAAATGGTTAAAATGCTCTTGCTCCATTTGGTGGAGGACCCCTTCTCCACAATTAGGAACATGGTACTCCCATCATTAGATGCACTCCCATCTTCGGACCCACTATCATGATTAGATAATAATTTGAGTTCACAAACATTACACAAATTAATAAAAAGGGTTCATGTAACAGTACACAAATTAATAAATAGATTTCACAAATTAATAAATAGAGTTCACATCATCATGTGCTACTTTCTACGTGTCCATATAATCCACCCAAAGAAATTCTAGACTCCCAATAACAGAAACCGAGCCAAACTGAAATAGGAAGCAAACTGAAATTGCTACTTGTTGCTTAAACTGAGACTACCACTTGTTGCTTGTTGCCAAACTGATTTAGGAACTGCATATAACCATAAAAATGACACAGTAAAGAACCTTAAAGCAGACATGGCATAAGACTATAAGTAGATATGTGTAAAGGCAAGTGAATGAACTTCGCATCATATTCATGTCTAAGTCTAAGGCTGCAAACATCACATGAGAAAAACAAGTAGTGCACAGGAAACACATGTGAAACATGATCTCAACCATGAGAATGGAAAAGGAAAACCATGAATTTTGAGGTCAGGTAGATATATTTTTAGAGAATACTCTTAACAGCCTACTGCATATCATATAAATCAATGCAAATGTGATATATCTACAGTATGATAAAGAAAAAATTGTAAACTGCAATACGTTTAATCCAAAGAGTGACTGATGTTTTACAAAATAAAAAAAATGACAAGTGCTAGAATAGCTCTTGTGGTAAGAAGGCTGGAATGACAGCTCTAGAACTGTTACATCTAGCTCCCTAGGTACCTCAAACATATCTGACCGGATATTATATTTTCTTGGGGTCTGGAGAAAGTTTGCTCAGAAGCCAAACATGTTAAGACCTGAGCATGTGTTACCCTTGTGCCCCATCAGCACACTGTTCCGCGCTTATATGAGTCTTGTTAATTTGCATGCCTCTGCATAGTCTTTCACCATCTATTCACTATAATATACAAAATTCGTGTATGTCTGTATTTATTTTAAGCTTCTAACGGACTTCTATGATTCCATCAGGTTCTTGCCACTTTTGTTACAACCATGTTCTTGGACAGAGCGAGCAAGGGGTGTTAATTGTTTGTTACAACCATCGGGTGAACGAAGTATTTGAGAAGAAACTATTAATATTTAGAAACATGCTTAATAAAATCAACAAAAAATTTAGTAGTTTAGGTATGTGCCCGTGCTTTGCAACGGCACACAAAATATTCAGCAAAATATTAGTGCACAACAATTACATAGAAACGAAGAACACTTATATTATCACCGACTTTAATATCTCAAAAATTGTTTGCTAACAAATACAATGTTACACTTATACGATTAGTGGCAGTGGCATGAACACGTCCGAGAGTAGCCATAAAGTGAAACTATTTTGGTACTTCTCTCACAGAGACAAAAATATCTGAAGTTGTGTAATATGATATAACAGTTAACATGACCCATGAAAAAAGATGAACCAAAATATGGTCTCCCGCAAGCTAAGCACGCTCTCTCTCTCTCTACTAAAAAATCATTCCAACAAATTAGAAAAAACATTATATATCTTAAACTACTGCACTGATTAACATTTACTGATTATATGGTACTCTCGAGGTATCCAAATTAATTTTATCCACATTAACTGTCTATTTAAAGTGGAAGAATATAAAATTCTGATTAACATTTTTGAAAAACATACGAAGAATCTCACTTAGCCATACAAAGTTCTAACTCACAAATTTGAATACAAAGTTTTGATTCACATTGATCATAGTTCATAGACTGGCAGGCTGGCAGCATGAAAAATACATTCAGGTTCTCTGCAGTAGTGCTACTGCTATTACCGGTTGCACACACTCACAGGGAGACAGGGACATCGCCAATCACAATTCTCCAAGATCCAAGAGCCCAAGACGCCAATGCCAAATAGAGACAGAGATATGGCTCATGCACACACAGACAAAGACACAATCGACACAGGCAGCAGTGCAGCACGCCAGCACCGATTGCAGACTTCCAGTGTTGCACTTGCACACAAGGAGACAGGGAGATCGCCAACGCCAAAGGAGGACATGGACATGCACAGACACACAGGCAGCACCGGTTGCACACAGACACACTCATTATCCAGCTATCCTGTCACTGTCCAACATACACAGGTTGAAGCAAAATATATATAAGTAAACAGTGCAGCTCATAGCAATAAACAATTATGCGCTCATAGTCATACCAGTAAACAATTATGGTCACATACAACAAAATATATATACCTTTGGAGAAGCACCTTCCACCAAATGAGAATGACAATCGTTTTCTGTATCTTCAGATAGATATTTGTCAAGTTCACCAAATATGATGAGTTGTCAAAGTTTTAGAAAAAAGTCAACAACCTAATATATTTGTGAACAGAGGGAGCAAATGTTATGAGCATATGGTCAAACATGAGAAGAAACTGAGATAACAGCCCATGAAAGATCTTGATTCAGAAAAAGATTGCTGCAGGGTGCTCACTCAGTCAAATGATTACAAGTATGAGTGTTGGTGCTATATTCAATACAGCTACACAATGCAAGGTGATGCTACATTCAATATAGTATGGGTATTGGTGCTATCATTCAGTGTTTACCACTGTTAAGGTGGACATTGAGGTTGGATGATTAACTATTGAAGCACACTTCAAGAATCCATACCTTTCTTTATTCTTTATGCAAGGTGGGGATAAGGTGACCATGATTCAACAATGAAAACATAATTTGAGAAATTGAGCACACTGTAGCTAGTACTTTGATGGATTGCAGAATTGGCATCAAAAGCAGATGAAACTGCAATTTCATGTACAAAAAATATCTCAACACACTCAACGAGCTGAATTTTGTACAGTGATAGAGCAGCTATTGAAAGTAAGAAGAGTAAGTTTACCTTAATATAATCAAAGAGTAAGAACATATAGTGTTTAGATGGCTCTAATGTTCTCGCAATGATTGAAACTCGTTGCATGATCCGACCAATTCAACCTAAAAGCTTAAGTTGATAGAGAAAAATAAGCAATTCACTTTATATCGCAACACATATGATAATCCCAAGTGGTTACCCGATCACCAAAAGTCCCCGCGGGAACAATTTCCATCCTTAAAGTGGTGGAAACGGTTTGCATCACACAGCACAATCTCCCTATCAGCTAACTTTGAAATAAATTTAGTTACTGTGTGCCAATCAATACAGACTCGGAGATTCTTCATCACACGAATGTTTTTTCCAGCAGGCGTGCTTATAATACCAAACACTATAGCAAGTTTCTCACTGTGACCACATAACACATATGACTTGTGATCTTCTTCAATATCCTGGAAAACATCCTCTGTATTGGGTACATGACCTTCGCGTGCCATCTGCTCTGAGAAAGCATTCAGTGCATCAATAATCCTGTCATACCAAGGGTGGGACCAATCATGAGCTACAAAGACATGCAGTTTGCTCTTCACTTCAATCCAACTACAAGCTGGATCCTTCTTCATACCCTTTTTTCTCATGGATTCTCGTAGGTGTGCTGCTTCATTCCATCTCCCAGAAGCTGAATACATATTTGACAATACTACATGAGACCCAATGCTCCTAGGTTCAAGCTCCATTGTTTTCTTGGCTACTTCCTCAGCTAACATGGTATTTTTATGGACCCTGCAAGCCCTTAGTAATTTAGTGGTAAAAATTTCTTGTTGATTCACAACTCCAAGTAATTAAAAAATAAATAAAGATGCATTCAGTAATTTAGTAAGGTACAAACATATATCACATTTAGTAAGCTTGTATATATAATGTTCAACAGATGGCAACTACTTTAGCACTTAAAAAAGAGAGTAGAAAATAACACCATAGGTCACATCCTCTAAAGGAATAAGCACATGTACCATTTCTGATTTCTGAAAGTTAAACAAAGTCAGAGGAGCAATAACGTCACTGAATAGGAACTGCATAATCTAACACGTCAGATAATCTATTGCCACTCCCAAGAACAAGGATACCAAAACAAAATAGACTAATAAGACAAAATAGGGCTTGGGGGATTGGATCACCTTGTATAGGTTGGTCTTAGTGGTCTGATAGGAGATGTCACGCCAGGAACTGCACCACGTCGAATAGATTTTCTAAAAAGTGCAAAATTAATAGTATTTTGTAGTGTCTCAATAACTCGACCTAGATTATGTTGATATGGTTGCTTTGCAACAATATCAAGGCTGGAAATAAGATCTTGAGCCTGGTGACTGATCTGAGAAGCTCAGCGTGGATGAGATATGATAATTTTTTATAAATATATAGTAATAACGGGTATGTAGTTTAATGGAGTTATGTACTACTGGCATACTTTCTCCCATTACTTGTTGGATTTTGATCTTTCTTTAGGGAGTGTTTGATTGACTTCTACACCAGTTCTAGGAAGAGAAAGCCTGACCAAGTCAACATCTTCAGTCGCCGCTAGAGCTTTAGTCCACGCCGCTCTAGTACCTAGCTCGCCGCCATCTCATGATACATTACAGTATGTTCTAGGACCCCACCCCATGTTCCTCCTCCCCATCAATTGTGTAATCAGGGTGATCTACATGTGCATGTTTCATTCGAGTTACCAAAAGGTTAGGTATTAGTCTTCCAAAACTCGTAAAGTTTGAATTCTCTTGCTGAATCTGAAGCACATAAGGAGCAACAAAAAGCTAAAATGATTTCCCTGGATAAGCTTCTTAGTTATGTTTAAGAAATGGAAACTAAAACATATAGATTCATCAATTATGTTCCCATAGCCACACTATTACATGCCAAAATGGAAAAATGGGATAAAATGGAAAGCAAAGCACATACCACTTGTTATATCCTTCAGAGGTGTCCCCTGTCAGGGAGGTCAGGAACCTGAATAGTGGCACCTGAATAGTGGTGAAAAGTTTAAGGTGTCTTGTGATTAAAAATATTGTATGATTACTATTTGTGATTATTAACTGACAGGTCAAAATTTTCAGCAGATCAGCAACTCATTATTTAGCGCTGAAGGTATTGCTAAAAATGGAAAACACAAGAAAACGACAATTTTTACCCGGCATGAATCACATGCTAGTCTTAATGACAACTTCTAGACAATATCGACAACATTTACATAAAGAAACAGATAAAATAATGGCTCACCATCCCCTTGTAGTTGTGAACGCAAATGAAGTTAAGAAAGTGGTACATGATCTCCTTGTCATGTAAGAGGCTTTGATGACAGGTGCCCGTTGAGGAACTGCACACCATTGCCAATGGACTTTGACAGAGAAGGGGAAGGAGGCATTGGATAGCTCGAAGTCCAGCTCAAGAACAAACGACAACCTTTTCATCAACTTGAGGAACCGTACCTGGTCGTTCTTGTTTGAAGATGCTCCACCTGAGTAACACAACGAAAGGGTAAGAACTGCATTGTCCCTTTATACTGAATAGACAAGGTGATGCACTCTGGACATGTTCAGAGTCAGAAACATAGAGGCATTTTAGCATAAGTGTCTACAAGAACAGAATATCTCATTGTTTTAGCAGATCATAAAGAGGGAAACAAAGACACAAACAACCAAGCATTTTACAAGTCCTATATGAAATTCTCCTAGTAGATCCAATAAAAGTAAATTGTATCACCTAGAATGTAAAATTCTAGTCCAGTTTACTCTCTTACAGTCTAGACATGTGGATCCATGTCGAGGAAAAGGTAGGTGATGGATGAGAGCCTCCCATCAGCGTCCGTCGGAGCCGCCATGGTGTGAGTGGGACCGGCGGGACCTCTTGGGCGCCGACGGGTGGGAGGAGTGAGGGGAAGGAGGGGATGGCGGGACGAGCTCGTCGGCGAAGATGGAGGTTGCGTCGTCGCCGCCTCGTCGAGCCACCGCCACCGCGGGACCGGCTGCCTGGCCGGCCTGCGCCAGGGGCTTCTTAGAGAAGAGCATAGACAGGCCGCTGTCGTGGTCAGGGCTACCCTCGCGGGAGTTGCCGAGGCTGTGGAAAGGGCCCTCAGCTAATTTATTTTCATCAAGTGATCAAGTATAGTATCTAGCTCAATAATTTTCATTATAGCATCACAGGGCAAATTAGGTACATCACCTATTTTGATCAAAAGGAACATAGCAAATCAGTTATCAGGGCACAATTACATGTCAGGGCAACCATCAGTGCACACACACCACATATGCAGTTGAGCTCTTTTTGTCAAATGTGCAGTTCAGCTCTTTCACAAACACAACTCCCTCATATATCACACATCCCTCAGTGTGTAGTAACCCTCAACACATATGCAGTCATTAGGGATTGCATCATAGGGCATCGAGTATAGAACCAAATTCCTCATCAATTAAGGAGACTCATTTCACAGCTTAATACATGAGAGGAGACTGATGAGTGCAAACCTAACAGGGGACCGGATTGATGGGAGGTTAGGGCGAGGGAGAGGAGACGACCGAACTATCGGGGATAATAACCAGCGCCGATGGTCGGATCCAAAAGATAGCACCAGGGTTGGAGGGGGAGGGCACAACAAGTGACGGTGTGGGGGAGGAGAGGCCCACGAACGGCCAGTGATGGTGGGGAGAAATGCGGCATCCACCTTGGTGAAGTCGAAGCATGACTGCTTCATGGGGTGTTGAGGTCTCGCGTGGCCGGTGTCCTCCCCATCGGCCATCCCTATGTTGTTGAGGGCTGAATGGGGAGAGGAGCAGGACGACTCACCTGTGCCGACGCGCGACTCGAGCTCTTCTAGTCATGGATCGGGGGTTGTGGCAGGTGCGAAGCCGCACGGTTGTCGTTCCTTCACATCACGCCGGGGGATCTGGGGCGGTGGCGGGTGCGGATGCGGATCTGGAGCCGCTCGGTCATGACTCCCGAGCATCACGCAGAGGTCGGGGAGGCCGGGGGGGTTGCGACGCCGATGACGGGGGCGGGGGAGGCGCTAAGGACGCGACGATGGGCGGCAGTGTCGTTTGCGGTAGGGGCGAGCAGGGCGGGGATGGTGAACTTGACGGCAGTGTTCTTAAGGCGTCGCCTAGGCGACGCCTAGGCGTCCAGGCGCCCGGCAAAACTGGTCGCCTTGCTCGCCATACCCGCCTGGGCGTCGCCTAGGCGTCGCCTAGGCGCCGCCTAGGCGCTAAGGCGGTTTTCTGGTCCACTTGCTCGCCTAGGCGCCTTAAGAACACTGCTTGACGGGCGGCATGTGGGGGCGCGTGGCGCCGCCGCGTCAGTCTCCTCCTGGCGAGGGCGCGTGGTAGCAGTCGCGGCAACTATGGAGGGGGGCACCGATGATGCGCGGGGATCGATGTGGGGCGCCGACGACGAACGGGCGTGACAGATGTGGATCCTCATCGGATGCGCCGATGGAAGGGGATCGATGCAAAACGTGGATGGGGGCACGACGCGTGGATGGAAGGGCGGGCGATGACGACGAGGGGGAGAGGATCACGGGGCGAGACATAGGCGAGGGTACGTGGGGGCTGGCCGAGATTGGCGGTCGTGGCCAGCGTGGGATCCGCGGCGGGGGCGAGATCCGGAGCGGGGGCGGCGGGGGGACGGTGCCTGTGCGGTCGTGGGGGGAGGGGCACGGCGGGGACTGGCGGGCTGCTTCCATGCGCGCGCGTGGGAGGGTGCGGGGGCAGGCGGGGGCAACCAGGGTGTGGACGCTGACGCTACTATCTTAATAGAGTAGTAATGATTTTTAGTTTGGATAATTGCATTCAGGCATTCACAATATATGCTATAATTCAGCACTACATGATAATTGTGATATATTATTAATTTATTTGTTGTTTCCAACTAATTTTATGCTTCAATGGTTTTTTGTTTCTGCTGATTACATTTTCGTCTTATTTTTGTCTTCTAGATAATATATATTATCTAATTGTATGTTTCTTTGGAATATAAGGTAGTTCCTCAGATTATCCTACGGATATTCATCACAAGGACCACCTTCATGTGGAGATTTGCTTGCTGTTTAACAGTCCAGTTTTCAGCAATGAAGCACTTTGTGTGTTCAGAAGCATTACCAAAATTTTCAGAAATAAACTCTAATAAAAGATAGGAACTTAAAACAGAAATAGTCATACCATGTAGCACAATTTCAGTTAGTTTAACAGACCCTTTTAGTTACAGATATATGTTTAAAATGAACACCTTGATTCCGCTTTGTTTTAAAGAACTAAAAGCAAATGAACACCCTACACTTGAACATAGTATATGTTTCTAAACACTAATTGAAAGCATGACTGCCTGAATTTAAAACAGAATATTTTGTTATCATCACTCATAATCCAATAACCTATGGGCCCTTTCTATTTATGTAGGAACCAAAAAACAACAATGCATCAGTTCAAAGAATGATGAAAACTGAGCTGTAAGAAAAACAAAAACAGAATAGATAGCATTCAGAGCAACTGAGTATTCGGACAGTCTGTTCCGTTGCGCAAAAAACAAAAAAACAATGGCTGTTTGTTCCTTTACTCAATGACATCTATCCTAAAATCACTCAACAGTCAATATAAACAGAAGAGGCACGCCCAAACTAAATTCTTTTGAGTGATTTGCTTGTTGTTTAACAGTCCAGTTTTCAGAAACGAAGCGCTTTGTGTGTTCAGAAGCATTACCAATATTTTCAGAAATGAACTCTAATAAAAGATAGGAACTTAAAACAGAAATAGTCATACCACGTAGCACAATTTCAGTTAGTTTAACAGACCCTTTTAGTTTACAGAACAGGTAATGAAAAAGCATGATCATGACTCATGTTTCTTAATTCATGAAATCAGTTTATAAGCTATTTGCTTTGTTTGTTAATATTTTTATGGTCCATACAACTACCACATGCGTTATCCATCTCAACCATCTTATCCGGATTAAGTCCAAGGCTAATGCAGTTATACTGCAATACAACACCTAGTTGTCAGTCTACAAACAAAATGCAAGGCAAATCACTCTGGACTGCAACGCCCAAACAGAAGATAGAGTTCATTTCTGAAATTTTGGGTAATTCTTCTGAACACACAAAGCGCTTTATTTCTGAAAACTGGACTCTTAAATAGGAAGCAAATCACTCAAATTATCTTAGTAAAAGACAACATTTACTCAATGACATGCTATACTAAATTGCTATCCTAAAATCACTCAACAGTCATTATAAACAGAAGAGGCACGCCCAAACTAAATTCTTTTGAGTGATTTGCTTGCTGTTTAACAGTCCAGTTTCTTTTGAGTGAATTCTTTTGAGTGATTTTAGCATGTGTAAATTTAGCCAAGTAACTTATGAGGCTACAATATTTGCGCCTGTCATTGTAGTGCCTTCCTGAGAGATTTTGGAGTTACATAGTTAGAGTCGGCATAATTGGACTCAAAAAACCACAGAGATATGTCTTCTTGCCATCTAGCAACTATAGCCAATTGTGGTGCAGTGAAAAAAAACTCATTTATGTTGATAGGATCACAATTTTGCCGGCCAATATAAAGAGGGAGATTTTGTTTACTCTATTAGGTTTGTGGCATATTACGTCATGGTTTTCATCATGAGTCAAGCAAGGAGGCTGCAAAAGAATTGGTGGAGCAGCAGCTCATTCTAAACAGTCTATTGTGGAAAGGAAAAGATCTAGTTAAGAGTGCTTTAGACTGAAGTGAGCCTCAAATAGATTCACTAAATGGTAAATTGTTAGTGAAATTTCCCTTGCCTCAAATAGCCTCAAATAGAACCAGGTCAGAAATGATAAGCAGTATAGATAAGAAGACGGGGGCAAGAATCGTACCATGTCTGGCCTAAGGAAGTCAGTCTTACCGAGCACGATGATGGATCCAGACTTGTAGAGCGCGCAACGGAGGGGCCCGCGTCCTGGTCGACAGCGTCGTAGAGGTGCAGGATGTCGGCGTCATCGTCATCTGCTCTAAGAGATTCCACCAGACCAGCTTCAACGTGGCTGTAGTTGTGGGCTCACCGTTAGTCGCGACAAAACTCACCATAACCTCCTCCTATAGCACTCCCTTGCCGATGAGCGGTACAAGAGGCATTGGAAGCTGGTTCACTGAATGCATCTGATGTTAGTAGACAACAAGAATATAACCTATTATGCCTTAACAAATTTCCTCTTTGAAGCCTCATGCTCTCGGTCTCACTACACTGCTAATAAAAACTGAGCCAGGTACTAAACATTCATGATTTCTAATCAAACTCACCGGGACCGGGAGTAGATCTTTGCACTACATAACTACTGGCCTGGTTCTTGTTCGTTGAATCGTTGTCGCTGGGGAAGTCTAGTTTGACTTATGACCATTCCAAATATTACTGAAAGTGTTAAGATAAAAAAATCAGAGAACTGGATAGAGAAATTGAAGGCAAGAAATGTACATCACTGCATATAGAATGTCACATTAGGATTCAATAAAGTCAAACTTCATAAAGTCTGACCAACAATTATCTGCAAAATATGTGCATGCTTTGTAGGTGAAATATGTATCGCTAGATTTACATCATGAACATCTTCTAAATACAGATTGTTTTTGTAACAATTGATGATTATTGTCAGATGGTCAAAGTACACTTCTAAGGACTTCTCCAAATTGTAAAGAACAGATACTTTATCTTCACTACAGATTGAGAAGCAATGGACCTGTATTGGTTATTGGTTATGCGTCATCTACGTCAAAGCGAAGGATGTCCTCAGAGTAGTGTCCTATCATTTTTTCAGAAGAATAGTCTATATGCAAAAGGGAACAAAAACTTCAATCATTAAATTAACTGTAACTGAATCATGAAAATGTATACATGTTCACATATTGCATGAAAAATGTATACATGTTCACATATTGCACGTTATGAAAAATGTATACATGTTCAATCATTAAATTTATGATGCCAAGAGTCTGTAAATTGCAATAATCTATAAGTATCTATATTACCAATCAAGGATTGTCAGTGCCATTTATTTTTATGAAGACAGATCAATGGACCATGATTTTGTGGCCAATATGCCATATATGTCCTCATGTCTGAGTATGTTACAATGTTGTACACATCAGCATGTAATGTAAGTAGGCCTGTTGTGTCCAGCATTGCTTTTGCAGTAAGAACAAAGTCAACAATGACAAATCAGCAGTATAAATATTTCACAAACTGACAAAAAACAACATACTGATCTAGTCCTCATCTTCATCAGAAATGAGTATAACAGGACCCTTGACCCTGCTATCACTATGTCCAATAAGTTCCTGAGAAGCCTTTGCAAAGAACTCTTCTGCAGCAACACGAACAGATTTCTTTTCTACTGAAGGTTCAGGCTTTCTCTTCTGCCCAGACCAACTCCGCCTTTCTCCTCTACTTATTTCATGCATGCTCCTCTTCTGATCTAAATAAAAGAATCTCATTTCCATGCCATAATAATCAAGAATCCGCATAAACTTAATGTCCAAGTATGTACCAGATGTCAGATGGGAAAGTGAGTGTCTAATGAACCTTGATGCTGCTTGTGTATTTAGTGTAGTAGAAGGGCGAAGTGGTGCTGCAATTCAGTTTAGGTAGTAATTGAGTACCAGCATTACATACCACAATATTTATATGGATTCCACTGAAAAAAGGGGAGAATCCAGATGCGATCAATCAACCGAGAAAATTCCGCCGAAAACAAGCAACCACGCGCGTCTCACCTTGGGCCTGGAAACTCTCGCGACTGGAGCGGTCGCCGTCGACGTCGCCGCCGCGTCGGTCGGCCCGCCTTCCAGATGGCGTGCGGCCGATGCTCCCCGCCGAAGACAACGACTCGGAAGCCGACCAGCTCAGCTGGTCCGCCTCCTCCTCGCGCTTAGAAAGTGAGCAGCAAGATTTGGAGCGATGCATGTGGAGGATGGAAGGGAGTAGCGAGATTTGGAGCGCGGATGGCGGGTGCGGTTCCTGTTGTTGCCGGTCCGACGGCGTGGCCAGGCGGCACAACCATCGTTCCAGAGGGGATCCATGGCCCAGCGAGGAGACAGCGTCGGTGGGAGCAAGGCACGGGCGGAGGCGCCAGGGAGCGGGACGCGGTATCCAGAGGTTGCAAGCACCGCTAGGGTTTCGTGGCCCAACGGGGAGGCGGTGATGGCGGGTCCAGCGAGGCGTGGGGACGGACTCCAACGTCTTGGGAAGGTCCAGAGCGAGGGGGAGGGTGCGCCTGACGGTGGAGGGAGGGAGCGGTTGCCAGCATGGGAGGAGAACTGCGAATGGGAGGGGGCAGAGGGAGCTAGGTTGCTTGCGTGGACGGGGAAGGGGCGGACGGGAGGCGATGCACGCAGGACGGCTGACGGACGACGCACGAAAAACAGAGATGTGGGATGGACGGTGGAGATTGAGAGACGGCAGAACGGCAGAACGTAAGGGAGGCAGACTACTCTTACCTTCTTAATAAGTAGTATAGATTTAATATTAGAAGTGCGGTACTTATCTAACAAACTTATACTGTGCGAAATCAGAAAACAGCTCGTAATTCATGAGGCAGGGTTAAACTTGCAGGTTCCTGGGCAATTTGGTTCTGCAACCAAAGTGCAAAGCTAGCTAAAGAGGCACTTTCTTTTGGACTGGCAGGAAAAGGAAGACATGAGTCTTTCTTTCCAACTAAAAAGATTCCCGCTTTTGATTCTGCTCTCACGAAAAAGCTACTTGTACCATATGGAGGATAAAGACCATGAACACCCAAAAGCATGCGCTTTACCGAGATAAAGTAAAGGCGAGAATCTTGTTTTGGATAGTTTTTTGGCCTTTTTGTGAAACTTTTATGCCACAAAACGCAAAGTGGCCATGGGAAAAGGCTTAGGAAGGTGCAGCGAGTGCTAGCTTTGTTCTGATTCTTAGTAACCAAGCCATGCATATGCCTCCTCTTACCGTTCTGCTAAGCTAATACATATTGAATCGTCTGCAAAGTAACTGCATGCAAGAGAAATGTTTGAAGGACCTCGTCGGTAAATTTATCTGCTCATGTAAATTAAATGAACATGTTACATTTCTTTTGGAATGTTTCTTTAGCTAGTTTGTAAAAAAATTCACTGAAATCTTGCAGACAACCAACCAAGGCATGGCGTATGTGTTGTGCTGAAACGTCGACCGGTACCGCGGCCCAAAAGGCACCAGCACCACAGGCATGCTAGCTATATATATACTACAAGGGCAAGTCTACTGGATGCCTAATAGTACGTGACAGCTCCTTCAGAAACATCGAAAACCACCGAACCAGTCACCACCACGCCTCGGCCTCGCGCAACATGCTGCCTCATGTCGAGATGCCGGTACCGGGCAGGGCGGCGGCCGCGTGCACCGGCGCGGCGGGCATCAAGCTGTTCGGCAAGGTCATCACCACGCCGCCGCACCACGCGGGCGCCGCGCCTCCGAGGCTGCAGCAGGCGGCAGCGGCGTCGGGGCGCGGGAGCGCCGACCTACTGGAGGAGGTGGCGCGGGCGCGCGCGGCGGCGGCCGAGGTGCGGCTGCCGTGCCCGCGCTGCCTGAGCCGGGACACCAAGTTCTGCTACTTCAACAACTACAACGTCAACCAGCCGCGCCACTTCTGCCGGGCCTGCCACCGCTACTGGACGGCCGGCGGCGCCATCCGCAACGTGCCCATCGGCTCCGGCCGCCGCAAGAACCGCCCGGTGCTGCTCCCACCGCCGGCGCCGCACGCTGTCACCGCCACCGATAACAGCCGCCGGTCGGGCGCGGGGTCTCCTCCGGTGTTCGGCTCTGTGTTCACCGCGCCCTACCAGCAGCTCGGCGCGCCCACCCAGTTCACCACGTCGCCGGCTTACGCCGCCACCGCCCCCCTGGGGACGACGGGGCAGTGCTTGTGGCTGGTGGCGACAGCAGATCATCGTTCTGTTGCATCGGGCCGCGCTTTTGATCTGATATGATGTGAAAAATAAATAAATGACGTGATTTAATTTGCTTGTCACCGGCGGTTTGAGTGTGGTGGTTACGGTAGGGTTTGACATTGTATTGTAACAATTTTTGAGTGCATGCATGCTCCGGTCCAGGCGCCTGTTCTAACATTTTCCCTTGACTTCGCATCAAACTTTTGTGAAGGTTGCTTAAGTCCGGTTTTGGGAACTTTTATAAACATACAAATAAAAAAGAACCGAGGTAGTAATTTATTAACTTCACTAATACATGGCTCTGGGTTGTAATGGGAGTGACGGGTGCTGCTGTTGTTATATAGAGTAGTACATTGGGAGTTGTTAAATTTTGATGTCGATTATGAATAACGCTGCGTTCTCAGACACCGACAAGCGTGCGTAGCTTTCGTGAAGATCATTTAAACCTTTTTTCATCAAACCTTTCCAATTAGGCAATTAGTTTCCAGTGGCACTACCGGAATCAGCTTCTTTGCCGTGTGTTCTAAACACACGGCAAAGGCTATTTTACACTCGGCAAAGCCTTTGCCGAGTGTAACACTCGGCAAAGAACGCTCGGCGAACTGTACATCGGCAACAGCTTCTTTGCCGAGTACTTTTTGTCGGGCACTCGGCAAAGACTTTGCCGAGTGCCATTTGGCACTCGGCAAAGAAAAGTCACCGTCACGGCGCCAAGTGACGGTGACGGATCCTTTACCGAGTGCCAAGGGCGACACTCGGCAAAGACTGGTCTAGTGGACCCCACAGCCAGTCTCTGTGCCGAGAGCCCTAGTAGGCACTCGGCAAAGGAGGTTTCTTTGCCGAGTGTCTGGTGGACTGGCACTCGGCAAAGAACCCTCCAGTGGGCCCCTTTGCCAGTCCCTTTGCCGAGTGCCTTGGCAACGGCACTCGGCAAAGACATCTTTGCCGGTTCCCAGGTTTCCTTCTTTGCCGAGTGCCATGGTCAGCACACGGCAAAGATGGCTTTACCGGTTCCCAGGTTTCCTTCTTTGCCGAGTGCCATGGTCATAGCACTCGGCAAAGCGACCTTTGCCGAGTGTTACACTCGGCAAAGTGACCAGGATGTCCCTTTTTTATTTGTTTTTGCTGTTCCATCCAAACAAACAAAAGATATATATCATTCACATCACATTATATATCATTCGCATCACAGAATCAACACATTTATCATCAACACCATATATATCACAAATATCACCACATAAATCAGGTTTCACAGCACATAAGTCTCATTAAGTATCTCACAAGACCAAGTATAACTAACATCACCAACACTCACAAATATAAGTTTGGATCATCACAAAACAGATATAAGTCTGGATCATCACTAACATCACCAAGTATCTCACAAGACCAAGTCTAGCCAAACATCACCAACACTCACAAGACCAAGTCTGGATCATCAACGAGGTGGGCATCTGGACTGGTTCGGCGAAGGGCTGGACGAAGCATGAGGGTTGTTCGACGCCGCCGATTGACGCTGCACAGAGAATAGATTGTATGTGTGAGAACATATGAATATATATCATGCAGTACTAAAATTTTGATACTCACAGGAGTAGTGAACTCAGCAGGGTCAGTTGCAGGGAACAACGGAGGTGGTGGAGCATGACCCTGTGCGGCGCCAAGGCTCTGCACGTACGCGAACAAATCCGACATCCTCTTCTCCAGCTCCTCACGTTGCCTCCTCTCATCATCTAGCTGAGTCTGTAATATTTCGCCCTAATGTTACGATAATGCAAAGAGAAGATATATAAAAATTAATGAACGATGAATAGATAAGGAATAACCTGGAGTTGCTGGATACGATGCTGTGAGGTGTCCTGCCGAGGTCGTATGGCTGGGCTCGCGCTCGTGCTCCTTGCTCGCACCTGAGAGAGAGTGGGAGTGGAGGACGAGTCGATTGCCCCGTCGGCAATCCAGTACCGCCCATGCCTCTTGCCTCCTCCGACCCTCATGAGGACATCTCCGTCGATGTCCTCGGTCCTCGGATCGTAATCTGGCCCATGGACCTCCTTGGCCATTGCGGTGTACTCACTGAGTCGGCTGTGGATGGCGGGGTTGGTGTACGCCTCGGGCCCGTCATCCGGGTTGTAGGTGACGTCGGACGTCGCCTTCCCCTTGTGGGCCATGGCATATGCCGAGAACGTGGAGCAAGGCGCGCCACCATGTGCCGCCGACTGCGAGAAAACCAACGATATGGTTAGAAATCATGTCTAATCGAAAGTTATATACCTAAATAAAAAAGAGCGCGTACCCATGCTTCCGCGTATTTGCCCAGGCTGCGGCTGCCTTGATGGTGGGAGGGACCTTGCATCAGCAAACGCCGTTCCCGGCTAGCGTTGTGCGCCTCGTCCCACTCAGCCGAGCACCACCTCTGCACCATCTTCTCCCAGCACTCAGGATGCGCGGCGCACCAATGAGGAATCATCTAAAAAAATATAAGTACACCGCATATCAGAAGATAAGAATAAGCATATTTAGTACCAATAATAAAGTTTTGTATTTACCTGCAAGTACTGGTCCGCAGTCAATGACATGGTTCGGGCGTCCTTCTTGGTCACCTTCTCCCCAAGGACGGAGCCGTGGTAACTGACGATGGCCTGGATGCGCGCCTCGTAGTGCATGTCCACGACGAGCTTCTTACAGCACGTCGTAGACACCACATCCGCCCTGGCCTCGTATCCAGCATCGCACCTGAAGAAATCCTACATACAAAGACGATGTATCCATACATTATTTAAAGAATATGCAACAAATGCGACTTATTAAACAATATAGTGCGAGAAAGACTTACCCACAGCTCTTGCTTGACCCGCTCCGCCTTGTTGTTGAATTGTCTGCCGTCCCGATCTACTGCATCGGGGGCGACGGCGTAGTGGTCGAAGGTGTACGCTGGGCTCGTCACTCCGGCGTACTCGACAAGCCCAGGGAAGTGTTCCCGGCATAGAAGGCCGAGGATGCCATTGGGGTTGCGGCCGTGACCCCCTGCAGTCTCCAAAACCATCCAAGACCTGTCGAAGTGATTAAGATGAAGTATTAGTTTCTATTATTAATTTGAACATATAATATGAAAAAGCAGCAACAACATCTAAAGTTACCTACCTCTCTCCATCGGGTCGTATGAGGGGACGTCTGTCACGAAGAATGGGTCGCTTAGGTAGGCTCGCGGGACCTCGCAGGTAGATACTCCTCGAACCTGAGGAGCCAGAACCTGAGACGCCCTGCTGAGCGGCGGCGTCGTCGTCGTCGTCCTGCTGCGCCGCATCGTCGTCGTCCTGCTGCGCCGCATCGTCGTCGTCCTGCTGTGCCGCATCGACAGCGGCTTGCTGCTCCACCTGCTGCTGTACAGCGTCGTCCTGCTGCGCCTCCTCCTCCGTCCTACGGGTGCTCCTCCTCCCCCTCCCCCTCCCCCTCCTCGTTCTCGTCCCACCGCCCACCATCTTTGTCCAACAACCTGCAATTAAGAGTAAACAATTAAGCACAGATAAAAAAATATGTATTTAGAAACATATGCAAAATAAATGAAATATAGCATTACATCGATTAAAAATAATCTTCATATGTGTCCGGGTTAGCCGGATCATAAGTGTCATCATCACTATCAACCATTTCATAGTCAACATCATCTGAAGGCACAACTTCGTCATTGGCATTGCCTTCAAGTATTTCTAAGTCATTCTCATTTTGCACCTCATCATCCTCGTCATCAACAACCATTTCAATATCTACTTCCATTCCGATCGCTTCGGTTAAGTCTATCTCAAATTGCCCTTCGAGCCCATCTTCTTGGAAGAACTCTCCGTCATATGTGTCCGGGTCTAAGTTATAATCTTCATCGTTTGGAACAGGTAATTTAGCGTGCGGTGATACCTTATACACAACATCCCAACCCTTAAGATGTTGTTTCGTTTGGCACGCATATGGAAGATAATACACTTGTGTGGCCTGTTGGGCCACAATGTAGACATCGTCTCCTGTTAAGGTGGAATCCTGTCGAATTTCGACTATCCCAAGATTAGAATGTGTCCGTCTCGTAACTTCAGGGTCAAACCAATGACATTTGAATATCACTGGAGTAAGAGGTTTGGAACCATAAAAATTGAGTTCATATATTTCTTCAATTCTTCCATAATACTCGACCTCGTCAAGCCCGGGCGTAAAGACTCCAGAACACGTGGTTTTTCGATTGGGCCGACTTTGGTCGTAGCTTGTTGTGCGAAAACGGTATCCATTGATGTCATACCCAGAAAATTTCCTGACCCTATAGGCAAAGCCATTGGCTACTTGTCTCAACTCGGCACTCATAGACGACTCTCTTTGGCCCTGCAAGTTCAAACACGCTAGATTGTTATATTATTCGCACGTAAGAGCAATTTGGAATAACAAACTAAGCACGTACCTTTTGTTTAAACCAGGAAATGAAATCGGGCAATCCATTTCCCGCACCCTTTCTAAGAAGGGTATCATATTCCTGTGGAGTTGGGTCCCTTGATCGACGCCAGAATTCATGAATAAATTGCTCCATGTATGGCGTCACCTCTTCAAGGTTGGTCAATACATATAGCATGATATGGCGCCACTCTTCATGTCTCAGGGTCTTGGTGGTCGAACCACTCGCGCTTCCGAGTTGCCCTCGAAAAATGCTGAGGTTCGATTCATTGCCGCCATCATTGTAACGAGGGGGTGGATTATGCACGCTCGGCAGTTTGTCACCATAGTAAGTTGTTGTGAAGTTTGACACCTCCTCCAGTATGTATGCCTCTGCAATGGAAGCCTCGATTTTGCATTTATTTCTACATTTCTTTCGGATACTCTTTAGACATCTCTCGATTGGATAGCACCAACGTCCCTGCACGGGCCCCCCCATTCGTGCCTCATATGGGAGATGAATAATCAAATGCTGCATCGGATTGAAGAAGCCGGGTGGAAAGATCTTCTCCAGCTTACACAGTAACACGGGTGCCATCCTTTCCAAGTCTGCAATCATGGTCCGAGCTAACTCTTTTGCACAAAGCTGGCGAAAGAAATAGCTCAACTCTGCAAGCGCTAGCCAGACATGCTCAGGGACATAGCCTCGAACCATCGCCGGAAGAATTCGTTCAATCCATATGTGGAAGTCATGACTCTTCATCCCTAAGACTCGCAGAGTAGATAAGTTCACCCCCCTACTAAGGTTAGCTGCATACCCATCAGGGAACATTAACATCTTGATCCACTGTAGTACTTCCTTCCTCTGGGCCCTGCTCAGGACGAAATCGGCCTTAGGCCTTCTCCATGTCTTACCACCACTAGGCGGCTTCATCTCTTGGTTTGGTCTATCACATAACTCTGCCAGATCCACTCTTGCCTTTACGTTGTCCTTTGACTTATCAGGAATCTCCATAATTGTCGCCCAAAGTGCCTCGGCGACATTCTTTTCAGTGTGCATCACGTCAATGTTGTGTGGAAGGAGCAGGTCATCATAATAGGGGAGCCGAGTCAAGCCCGACTTATGTGTCCACATATGTTGCTCACCATATCCCACAAAACCACCTTCTGGGTTGGCCACGAGACCATCTATCTGTTCGCGAACTTCGGCACCAGTCATCATTGCAGGTGGGCGGTCTGTCACCACAACACCTTTCGTAAAGTTCTTGATGTCTTGTCGGAATGCATGGTCAGGAGGGAGAAATTGTCGATGTTTATCGAATGACGAATATTTGCCACCCTTCTTCAACCAAATGAACCTAAGAGCTTCCTTGCAAACTGGGCATGGAAACTTACCGTGAACACACCAGGCGCAAAATAGCCCGTACGCCGGAAAGTCATGCATGGAGTACTGGTACCAAACATGCATTTTGAAGTTTGTCTTCGTAGCTCGGTCGTACGTCCATACCCCTTCCTCCCAAGCACGGACCAATTCATCAATCAAAGGCTCCATGTACACGCCCATTTTATTCCCCGGGTGTCCAGGAATTATCAACGACACGAATATGTTCTGTCTTTGAAAGCATACGCCGGGGGGGAGATTGATGGGGATAACGAACACGGGCCAACATGTGTATGGGGCAGCGGTCATTCCATAGGGATTGAACCCATCTGTGGCCAACGCAACACGAACATGTCGAGCCTCTTTGGCTTTCTCATGGTGAATGGCATCAAAGTGGGTCCATGCTTCACCATCGGATGCGTGAACCATCTTGTCAGGATTGTATCGTTTGCCTTTTTTGTGCCATGTCATCTGTTTCGCGGATTCCTCTGTCATGTATAGACGCTGGATCCTCGGTATGAACGGAAGGTGGCGTAGGATTGTCACGGGGATGTCGAGCTGCTTCTTCTGTCCATCACCAGAGTCTACCTCCATGAACCTAGACGATTTACACTTCGGACAGTACTTTGCCTCAGTGTGTTCTTTCCTAAATAGGACGCAGCCCTTCGGACAAGCATGTATCTGCTCATACGTCATCTTGAGTGCACGAAGGAGTTTCTGTGCCTCGTACATGCTCTTTGGCAGAACGTGATCCTCCGGAAGCAGGCTGCCAATAACTGTCAACAAACCATCGAAGGCGTCTCGACTCATGCTATACTGCGACTTCAACGCCATTATACGCCCAATGGCATCCAGTTGAGAAACCTTTGTCTTGCCGTGAAGGGGTTTCTGTGCCGCGTCAAACATGTCGTAGAATGCCTTTGCGGTCGCCTCTGGCTCGTCCTCCGTACGTCCTTCGGCGAACTGTGCCTCGTGATAGTCGTTCAACATGTCTGCTACCCCGGCATCAGCATCGTAATCCTCGACGCGTTGTCTCACCACCTCCTCTCTCGTGCGATGCGCTTCACCATGGAAGATCCACCGAGTATAGTCCGGCGTAAATCCATTCTTCCAAATATGTTCTACCATGGCCTTCTTTGGTTTTCTTTTCCGGTTGTCACATTTGCTGCACGGACAAGGGACTAGGCTAGCTCCTTTAGCAGCTTCGCCATATGCCCGTTCCACGAAAGCATCGGTCTTCCTAATCCATTCTGGGGTGACATCATTACGTCGAACGCGGCCCGTGTACATCCACTCACGGTCCTCCATCCTCTAACATATATAACCGAGTATAGTTTAATATAGACATGTAATGCATGTACACTACGTTCCTACCTTCTAATAGGTGAGGATAGGTCCTAATCCCACCCGCGGTTGCGTAGATGGAGTTAGTTTCCATGCTCTACTCCGATCCGAGATAGAATTTCGGCAGCACCTCCCCGCTGTTCTCCGGATACACGTCCTGGCAGGGAGAGTGTACTGTCCGGAGAACAACAGGGAGGTGACGCCGAAACTCTTTCTCGGACCGGAGTAGAGCATGGAAACTAACACCATCTACGCAACCGCGGGCTGTCCAAAAAACGTGGACAATTCGAAACTGATACATTTGTAGATATGCAAAGATCTGCATATCTACACCGTATCACTTTCGAACGGGAGACGCCTAACTGGGTTACGTGATCTACGACCATGATGCGGAAATAGAGGTTATACCTAGGGTGGCGGTGGAGTCAGGCTAGTGGGGCTGTGGCGGGTCGGTGCAGTGGCGACGCGACGCGGTGCAGGCAGACCCGCAGCGGCTAGGAAGACCTCTGCAAAAAATACATGTCTGTCAACAAAAAATTCACATCACCGGCACTCGATCAAGCGGTTAATACAATACAAAATCAAGCGCTCGCTCTAGTTCATTCGAGCAAGGTCACTATACAATCAAGCGGTTAATACAATACAAAATCCTAATAAAACACTACAAGCACTCGCTCTAGTTCATTCGAGCAAGGTCACTATACATGCATGCATGGCAGGACTCGTGAATATAGTGGAGTTATTAGTTCAGCATGCATGTTCTATCTGCTTACCTCCTTAGCATATGTATATGTTTGGGATGCTACATGTCATTTAAATTGGATAGGTACGATATACAAACATACAATTATTTTATTTTGGTCCTATCATCTTGTGGCCCACATGAATTTATGCATCTTAAATTGTTCTAGTTGTCCTTGGACAAACTATCAAAAAAGCTAGTGACCAAGTTTATAGAAGAATATATAGTATCAATATTTATGAAACAAACGACACCTTTTTGATATACTCTTTGTATAAATTTGGTCAAACTCAACATAGATTAACTCGATGGGTACTCTGAATCTCTGATATATAGAATTACATAGGCTATATTCTTAGACAGTGCGATTATGAAAACATATCTGTTATCTTTAGTGTTCCGATGGTATCCTATCTATGCATAAATCGTGTCCTGAAGCTGCAGATTAGATTGCTGAGTAGTTTATTGAACAGAGAAATGAATATATAATCGCGGTTGTTGTTAGTTAATAAAAGGGACTGATGAGTTTACATAAAATGTGGCACTACTACATTTTATTATTTTATTATGAAAAGTTCTAATAAACTCCCTCCATTCTCAAATATTTGTCGCAGCTAGTTCATTTTTTGAACTAAAACACGATAAATTCCATGAAAATTTCATGAAAATTTCAAATGACGAAAATTTCACAATCAAATAAAGCTTACCAGGACGCGGGCGGACGGGCGGGCGGACGGGCGGGCGCCGGCGAGGGCGCGGGCGCCGGCGAGGGCGCAGGCGCCGGCGAGGGAGGCCGCGGCGGGCGCGGGCGCGGGCGCTGGCGAGGGCGGCCGCGGCGGGCACGGCGGGCGGCGGCCGCGGCGGGCGCTGGCGTGGGCGGACGCGGCCGGCGACGGCACGGCGGGCGGCGAGCCGGCGATGGCGCGGAGCGGCGGCGGACGCGCAGGGAGAAAGAAGCAGAAAGGAGAAAGAAGAAAGAAGAAAGGAGAAAGAAGGAAGCCGCGGGCGAGTATATTCGCCTTCTTTGCCGAGTGCCCGTGATCTGGCACTCGGCAAAGTTTTTTTTAATTTTTAAAATAAACTTTGCCGAGTGCCAGATCGGTGGCACTCGGTAAAGGATCCTTTGCCGAGTGTCTACCATCTGACACTCGGCAAATATTACCTTACACATCTTTGCCGAGTGCCACCCTGGGGGGCACTCGGCAAAGAAGTCTTTGCCGAGTGTCTTCCTTGGACACTCGGCAAAGTACATTTTTATTTTTTTTATTTTTCTAACCAAAATTTTTGTGGTATGTTCCTACACTATGTAGACCTACATGTACCATTTTTTGGGACAATTATAACAGTGTTTTCTATAGCTAGTACATTTAGTTTGTTTATTTGAATTTCTTCGGAAAATTCAGATTTGAACTGCAGGTCACTCGAAACTTGGAAAACCGTGAATGCAAAAATGATATCCATGCTACATAGCACAAGTTACGACCGATTTCAGGAGCGGACCGGAAACTTCGAGCACCATACTCACTCAACATGGCCGTGAACTTGCCATACAACTGTTTAAAAAATTTATAAAACACAAACAAACTTAGAAAATCATGAAACTTGTCCACATGTCATGATATCATATGTAGAGTCTGTGATAAAAAATTTAGAATGTTTGGAGAAAGTTGTGAGACACTATGTGTAGAAACCTAAGAGAACCACACATGAAATCATAGAGTTTCAATGTGGATCTCTTAGGTTTGTACACATAGTGCGTTACAGCTTTCTCGAAACTTTTTCAAATTTTTATCACAGCCTCTACATATGATATCATGACACGTGGACAGGGTTCATGATTTTCTGACTTTGTTTCTGTTTTATACAATTTTTAAACACCTGGATGGCAAGTTTACGGTCATGTTGAGTGAGCATGGTGCTCGAAGTTTCCGGTTCGCTCCTGAAATCGGTCGTAACTTGTGCTATGTAGCATGGATATCATTTTTGCATTCACGGTTTTCCAAGTTTCGAGTGACCTGCAGTTCAAATCTGAATTTTCCGAAGAAATTCAAATAAACAAACTAAATGTACTAGCTATAGAAAAAACTGTTATAATTGTCCCAAAATGGTACATGTAGGTCTACATAGTGTAGAAACATACCACAAAAATTTTGGTGACCAAAATAAAAAAAATTAAAATATGCTTTGCCGAGTGTCTACAGAGGACACTCGGCAAAGACTATGTTTGCCGAGTGCCAGATATTTGACACTCGGCAAAGACTGACGGCCGTCAGTTGTAGACGGCCGCTAACGGCCCTTTGCCGAGAGCCATGTTTGCCGAGTGCTTGACCCTCGGCAAAGAAGTCTTTGCCGAGTGCTCGGCTGTGCCGAGTGTCCTACACTCGGTAAACTAGCTCTTTACCGAGCGCAGGACGTTGCCGAGTGCGGCACTCGGCAAAGCCGGATTTGCCGAGTGCCCGATAAAAAGCACTCGGCAAAGCCACCGGCACTCGGCACAGGCGCGAATTCCGGTAGTGTGGCCCCAATAGGCCACTAATGCCTCTTTTTCTCAATGATAAAATAATTATCTATATTATTCTATTAAGAATCTAATTTGGTCACATGGTGCTACCACGACTCCATCCTCTTAGCTACTGTGGGGCCCCACGATGCTCCACGCCAGCACCTACTACGCATCGCTCTCTCTGCTACTGTCCTATGGACTCAGCGTCCGGCCTCGGTGTCGTGTCTAAGGGTCTCACGCCCATGTACGTTAGTGTTTAAAAATAAACAATAATTATATAAAATTAGTACAGAGCGAGCACCCAAACCCATGCCTCCCTGCTTTAGAATTTTAGGGCTAACCACCAGATCACGTGTATCTTAGTGTTTAGAAATAATCAATAATTATATTTGAATAAATATCTCAATACCTATTTATATGATATATAAAAACCGTAGCAACGCACGAGTAACTTGCTAGTAATTATTATATGAAATTAAGAGCGCATTACATCTCTATTTGCATCACTAGTACAGAATTGATCTTCAGTTTTGGCATTATTTCAGATTATGTGAGCCCATGATAGGTCCAATAGCTACTTTCGTGGGCAGACACAAAGATGGCCTTACTAGGTAGGGCTGGAAACGAGCCGAGCCGAGCTCGGCTCGGCTCGGCTCGGTGCGGCTCGGTGCCTGAACGAGCTCGGCTCGGCTCGGCTCGTCTATTCCACGAGCTGGCGAAAGAGGCTCGGCTCGGCTCGACATTGGCTCGCGAGCCGGCTCGGCTCGCGAGCCATACTCTGGTACTTTTTATTGCATTATTTAGTGAATTAACATTATATAAATTTGAAATATGGAATCATCATTCAACATTATGAGTAATTTAAATTATAAATTGTAATATATTCATCATCAAAGACTAAAAAATGAGCTATCATCCATAAAATTATCTAATATTCATTATTATTCTATAAATTGGTCATTTTTGTCTGGCTCGCGAGCCGGCTCGCGAGCTGGAACGAGCCGGCTCGGCTCGGCTCGCTGCAAAAACGAGCTCAGAGAAGAAGCTCGGCTCGGCTCGTTCGAGGCTCGCGAGCCGCTCCGAGCCGAGCCGAGCCGCTTCGAGCTCGAGCCGGCTCGCGAGCCTCGAGCTTATTTTCCAGCCCTAGGCCTTAGTATCGAATGATAGCTCACTCCAGGATTAAAGGGCAACTATTAGTCCCAAAATGAGCTACCTAGTATGTTTGGTTTAGCTTTCTAAATCAGATTAGCTGCTAAAAATCTAGAATCTCAACCAAACGAATACAACAACAAAATAGGTTTTTCATATTTTAGTCATCCATGCTACCAAGCTATTATACTCTTATTGAAACTATAATTGATAGTTGTTTCAACCATACATATTTTAACTTTCTCACAGCTAACAGTTAGAATCAGATTTTCAGGATTCTACAGCTAAACCAAACAAAATCTAAATGTGCATATGTTGTATATCACCTTTCTTCTCATCATATTCCAGTCATTCAATTATTTGACGCTCTCTACACTTATCCAATTCTTGCTCTCAGATTGAGGAGTTCATGCGTAGTTTGGGCTATTTATGAAGTGTTCATTCCTCCATTCCATATAAGGTTCTAAAGGTTAGCAACTTTATCTTCTCATCTTTCATTGTTAGCATAGCAAAATTTATGGTTTAGAAATAGTTAATTTTGTGGTTTTTAGATTAGAAATGTCGGCGTTTCGAGACCGGGGGGTCCCTGGGCCGACGAGTTAATGTCGCCGCGTGCCCCAGCCTAGATGGGTCGAGCGCGAGGGCGAGCGCGAAGGGGGGAAGAGCGAGGCGGCCGGAGACCGGTGTGAGAGAGGTGGGAATCCCGCAGCCTTCGTGTTCGTCCCGGGCCCAGGTCGGGTGCGCTTGCAGTAGGGGGTTACAAGCGTCCACGCGGGAGAGGGAGCGAGCGGCCCCAAGCGAGCGCCTGTTCTCGTCCTCGTCCCCGCGCGGCCAACCCTCTCTAAGAGGGCCCTGGTCCTTCCTTTTATAGGCGTAAGGAGAGGATCCAGGTGTACAATGGGGGGTGTAGCAGAGTACTACGTGTCTAGCGAGGAGAGCTAGCGCCCTAAGTACATGTCGTCGTGGCAGCCGGAGAGATTTTGGCACCCAGCTGGTGTGATGTCGTGGCCGTCGAAGGAGCGATGGAGCCTGGCGGAGGGACAGCTGTCGGAGCGGTTGGGTCCTTGCTGACGTCTTCTTGCTTCCGTAAGGGGGCTGAGAGCCGCCGTCGTCACAGAGCATGCGGGGCGCCATCATTGCCTATCTGGCGGAGCTAGCCAGATGGGACGCCGGTCTGGTTCCCTGTGGCCCGAGTCAGCTCGGGGTAGGGTGATGATGGCGCCTCCTATTGACGTGGCTGGCCTGCGCCCTAGGTTGGGCGATGCGGAGGCTCCTCCGAAGCCGAGGTCGAGTCTGTCTTCCGTGGCCGAGGCCGAGTCCGAGCCCCTGGGTCGGGCGAGGCGGAGGTCGTCGGCTGAGGCCGGGGCGGAGTCCGAGCCCTGGGGTCGGGCGAAGCGGAGGTCATCGGCTGAGGCCGGGGCGGAGTCCGATCCCTAGGGTCGGGCGAAGCGGAGTTCGCCGTCTTCCGGAACTTAGCCCGAGTCCGAGCCCTGGGTCGGGCGGAGCGGAGTTCGCCGTCTTCCGGGACTTAGCCCGAGTCCGAGCCCTGGGTCGGGCGGAGCGGAGTTCGCCGTCTTCCGGGACTTAGCCCGAGTCCGAGCCCTGGGTCGGGCGGAGCGGAGTTCGCCGTCTTCTGGGGCTGAGCCCGAGTCCGAGCCCTGGGTCGGGCGAAGCGGAGCTTCCTATGGTGCCTCCGGTGGGGCCTGACTGCCTGTCAGCCTCACTCTGTCAAATGGCACCGCAGTCGGAGTGGCGCTGTCCTTCTGTCAGGCCGGTCAGTGGAGCGGCGAAGTGACGGCGGTCACTTCGGCTCTGCCGGGGGGCGCGCGTCAGGATAAAGGTGTCAAGCCACCTTTGCATTAAATGCTCCTGTGACTTGGTTGGTCGGTGTGGCGATTTAGTCAGGGTTGCTTCTTAGCGAAGGCAGGGCCTCGGGCGAGCCAGAAATATGTTCGCCGTTGGAGGGGGGCCTTGGGCGAGACGGAAATCCTCCGGGGTCGGCCGCCCTTGTCCGAGGCTAGGCTCGGGCGAGGCGTGATCGAGTCGCTCGAATGGACTGATCCCTGACTTAGTCGCACCCATCAGGCCTTTGCAGCTTTATGCTGATGGGGGTTACCAGCTGAGAATTAGGAGTCTTGAGGGTACCCCTAATTATGGTCCCCGACAGTAGCCCCCGAGCCTCGAAGGGAGTGTTAGCACTCGCTTGGAGGCTTTCGTCGCACTTTTTTGCAAGGGGACCAGCCTTTCTCGGTTGCGTTTTGTTCCGGTGGGTGCGCGCGAGCGCACCCGCCGGGTGTAGCCCCCGAGGCCTCGGAGGAGTGGTTTCACTCCTCCGAGGTCTTAATGCCTCGCGTAATGCTTCGGCTGGTCTGGTTGTTCCCTCATGCGAGCTGGCCGTAGCCCGGGTGTACGGTCGGGTCCCAAGTTCTCGGGCTGGTATGTTGACGCTGTCAATGGTTCGGCCGGAGCCGGGTTTGCGAGAGCAGCCCCCGAGCCTCTGCATAGGGCAAGAGGGCGATCAGGGACAGACTCAGCTTTTTCACATACGCCCCTGCGTCGCCTTTCCGCAAGGAGGAGGGGGGGAAAGCGCCATGTTGCCCTCGATGGGCGCCGAACATGGTGTCTCCGGTGAGCTGCAAGCGGGTAATCCGAGTGGACGTCCGTGTCCCGTTCGTTAGGGGTCGGCTAGGGGCCCAGAGGCACGCCCAAAAGTACCTACGGGTGATCTGCCAGACCCGGTCCCCTGGCGACGGGGTCCGAGGGCTCGATGCCTCCCTCTGATGGGATTCCGTTACAAGATCGCTCCCGCTGGTCTCGGAAATGTCCTAGGGTACCTCGGGAGCGCAGCCCGAGCCTTGGTTATGTATCGAACGTACCCATGGTCATCCCTCGCTCGGCGTCTGAGGCGGCTGTGAACCCTTCGGGGCCAGCCTTCGAACCCCTGATTAGTAATGGGCACGGAGCCTGAGTAGCCTGAGGCGACCGTGGAACCCTTCGGGGGGCCGACTTTCGAACCTCTGACCAGTAGTGGGTGTAGGGCCCACGCGATCTGAGGCGGCTGTTGAACCCTTCGGGGGGCCAGCCTTCGAACCTCTGATCAGTAGGGAGGCTCGGAGCCTGGTTCCTTCACGGGGAAGGACCCTTTTCGGGGTATCCCCCTTTCCCGGTCCCTGTTGCAAGAGAGAGAGAAAGAGGAAAAAAGGAAAAGGATACGAAATCGAACGACGCGGCGTACCTTTACTGGCGCGGTCATTATGGCGAAGGCGAAGCATCGCCCGCTCCTCCTGCCAGAGGCGCCGCCTGTCCCGCCGCGGAGTTAATGCGACGGGGCGAGTGGTTGGCGAGGCGGCCGTTGTGCGTGCGCGAGCCGTTCGAGGAACGGAACACGGGCGCGTTGTCTTTACGCCGTGAGAGTGGGTTCTCTCGCTGCCCGCGGATGGGACGTGAGCTTGGCCGATGACGTGACCGCTGCTCCCGCCCGCCTGCCACCGCCACTACTGCCGGCCCATTTTTGGCCGCGCTGACCGCCGCGCCAGGCTGGCGCTGCTGGGTCGTGCGCTGGGTCGCCTCGAGTCACGGTATTGGTTCCGCAGTCGAGGAGGCGCGGTGGTGGCGCAAGTGGCGGTGCAGTTGTATGCACGAAGCAGTCGGCGCGCCGGTTGTATGACGCGTGGGCCTGGGCCTCTAGGCTGGGCGTGTTGGGAGTCGGAGAAGCGCGCCCACTTGGCGCGGTTGCATGCCGCCTGCATGGCCGCCCACCCTTTCGCCCGCTGGTCTGGGCGAAAGTGGAGGGTCGCTTGTAACCGCTGGGCGGTTGTATGCACCGCGCGCGGCGGTTTGGCTTCTTCTGCCCTGAGTCGGCTTGCATGACGTGTGGGACCCAGCCCCCGCGCCGTAGGGGAGGACCTTGGAGTGTGTTGGAGAAGACTCAGCCCGTGACGGCTGGGGACGCGAGTAGGGAGAACCGCCCTTAAAAGGAGGGTGACCCCCTTGGAAGGCGACCATGTCTTCGCGCTCCCTTATGCATCGTGTCTTTCCACCTCCCGAGCCCCCGGATGGGGGAGATCCGCCGTCTTTCCGTCTCGTCGTTGGGGGGGAACGCAACTCCACGGGAGTTGGTACCTTTCAGCCATCGTTTGGCTTCAAGGATTTTCATCATGCAGCCCGGTTGCACCCCTCCGCCGGCGGTCACCCAAGATGGTGACCTCCAGCTTGATGGTGGGGGAAAGCGAGGCGGGCTGCGGCCTCTGCCCCTCCCTCAGCCTCAAGGATTTTCATCACCAGGGCTGGGGAGGGGAGAGTGCCGAGTTAGGGTCGGCCCCTGCGTGGGCGGTGGCCCGCTCCTTCACTCAGTGATCGGAGGGAAGGGCAGTCGTCGTCCGTGGCGCCGGCAGCTGCACCGTGCCTGGCTTTCGGACGCGATGGCTTCGGAGCTGCTCGCGGCGCCGGCGTCTGCCACGATAGCTGGAAGAGGTTCTTCCGCCGACGAGATAGCCAGGGCCGGCCACGGACCGACCTCCAACTCTACGGCCTTCTGCCCGTCCTTGCCTCACGAGTTTGGGCATGGGCGGGGGCCTCTTGGCAGCAGCATCCGCCCTGAGGTCAGTGCTGCCGCTGTTCGGCCCCCCGGAGCAGAAGTCGTCGTCATTGCTGCCACTGGAGCGGGCGACGGCGCGCCGTTCGTCGGTCTTCTGTTGCTCCGCAGGCCCTCCCCCATCGAGTGGGGTTGTTCGTACCTGCGGAGGCGGAACCGGAGTTCCGTTTGTAATGGCACTTTGAATGCCAGCGTTTTTTGTTCATTGTGGCTGTCAAGGCCTGAACATGTATGTAATGGAGCCGTGTTTTTTCCTCATTTTCGAGCACTAGGACTCGCCTATTGGTTGTCTGTACCGCTTCACCAAGCGTGAGTCGCCCCGTGTCAAGGTGACGAGTGAGGTATCCGTATCCCGGAGGCGTAGGAGTCCCTCGGCTCGGTCGGCCTTGCCGCTTATGCGCACTTTTACCCGTCCATGAGGCTCTGTTACCAACTCAGTCGAGAAGGCTCGAAGGATCACTTTGGCCGAAGAACTTCCGAACGTGAAGACTTGTTCGGTCCGCGGAACCACTTATCCGAACGTGAGTTACTTATCGCAGAAGGTGATGAGTGAGGTATCCATATCCCGGAGGCGTAGGAGTCCCTCGGCTCGGTCAGCCTTGGCTGCTTACGTGTACTCCATCGTTTTCAGGATCCACTTTCCGAAGTAGTCAAAAAGCATGAAAGACATTCTGGCAGAAGGGATCTTTTTTTTCGAGGAAAAAATTCGACGCAGAGGGGGTTCCCCCCCTTTTAGCCCCCGAGGGAGGGTCGGGTTTTGCCGAGGCGAGGCCGACCCTTCCTTGATGACTAAACTTTGCGTGGGTGCGAGGTATATGAACAACTTGAAAACATCTTAAGGGTAGAAGCGACGTAGCTGTTGGATGTTCCAAGCGTTGCCGTAGACTTCGCCTTGACTGTTGGCCAGCTTGTACGTTCCGGGCTTCAGAACATCGGCGATGACGAAAGGCCCCTCCTAGGGGGGCGTGAGCTTGTGCCTCCCTCGGGCGTCTTGCCGCAGCCGAAGCACCAGGTCGCCCATCTGGAGGTCTCGGGATCGGACCCCTCGGGCGTGGTAGCGTCGCAGGGACTGCTGGTACCGCGCCGAGTGTAGTAAGGCCTTGTCCCGAGCCTCTTCCAGCTGGTCCAGCGAGTCTTTTCGGCTAGCTTGGTTGCTTTGGTCGGTGTAGGCCCTCGTCCTCGGGGAGCCGTATTCCAGGTCTGTGGGCAAGACAGCCTCGGCCCCGTAGACTAGGAAGAACGGCGTGAAACCCGTGGCTCGGCTTGGCGTCGTCCTCAGGCTCCAGACCACCGAGGGGAGTTCCTTCATCCATCGCTTGCAGAACTTGTTGAGGTCGTTGTAGATCCGAGGCTTGAGCCCTTGCAGAATCATGTCGTTGGCACGCTCCACCTGCCCATTCGTCATGGGGTGAGCCACGGCGGCCCAGTCCACCCGGATGTGGTGATCCTCACAGAAGTCCAGGAACTTTCTGCCGATGAATTGGGTGCCGTTGTCGGTGATGATGGAGTTCGGGACCCCAAAGCGATGGATGATGTTGGTGAAGAACGCCACCGCCTGCTCGGACCTGATGCTGTTCAGGGGTCGGACCTCGATCCACTTGGAGAATTTGTCAATGGCGACCAGCAGGTGCGTGTAGCCCCCGGGTGCCTTCTGTAAGGGGCCGACAAGGTCCAGACCCCACACCGCAAAAGGCCAGGTGATGGGTGTCGTCTGCAGATCCTGAGCGGGCGGGTGGGTCTGCCTCGCGTAGAATTGACACCCTTCGCAGGTGCGGACAATTCTTGTGGCGTCGGCCACCGCCGTCGGCCAGTAGAAGCCCTGTCGGAAGGCATTCCCGACAAGGGCTCGAGGTGCTGCGTGATGGCCGCAAGCCCCCGAGTGTATCTCTCACAGGAGTTCCTGGCCTTCGGCGATGGAGATGCATCGCTGGAGGATGCCTAAGGGGCTGCGGTGGTAGAGCTCCTTCTCATCGCCCAGCAAGACGAACGACTTGGCGCGCTGCGCCACCCGCCGAGCCTCGGCTCGGTCGAGGGGTAGCTCTCCTCGGTGGAGATATTGCAGGTACGGGGTCTGCCAGTTTCGGTCAGGCGCGACCCTACTTTGCTCCTCCTCGACGCGCAGTGCCTCACCCTCGGGGGCCGAGGGTACCTCGGACTGAACCGAGGGCGCCTCGGGCCGAGCTGAGGTTGCCTCGGGATGAGCCGAGGGCGCCTCGGGTTGAGCCGTGGGTGCCTCGGACTGGGCCGAGGGTACCTCGGGCTCGGACGTGTCGTCGATCTTGACGGAGGGTTGATGCAGATCCCGGGAGAAGACGTCCGGAGGAACCGTTGTTCGCCCCGAGGCTATTTTAGCCAGCTCATCCGCAGTCTCGTTGTAGCGCCGAGCGACGTGGTTAAGCTTGAGCCCGTAGAACTTGTCTTCCAGGCGCCGAACCTCATCGCAGTAGGCCTCCATCTTCGGGTCGCGGCAGTGGGAGTTCTTCATGACTTGGTCGATGACGAGCTGCGAGTCACCGCGGGCGTCCAGGCGCCGGACCCCTAGCTCGATGGCGATCCGCAACCCGTTGACCAGAGCCTCGTACTCAGCCACATTGTTGGACGCCGGGAAGTGGAGGCGTAGCACATAGCGTAGGTGTTTCCCGAGGGGCGAGATGAAGAGTAGGCCTGCGCCGGCTCCTGTCTTCATCAACGACCCGTCGAAAAACATGGTCTAGAGCTCCGGTTGGATCGGAGCCGTCGGCAGCTGGGTGTCGACCCATTCGGCCACGAAGTCCGCCAAGACCTGGGACTTAATGGCTTTCCGGGGAGCGAACGAGATCGTCTCACCCATGATCTCCACTGCCCACTTTGCAATCCTACCCGAGGCCTCTCGGCACTGGATGATTTCTCCCAGGGGGAAGGATGACACCACAGTTACCGGATGAGACTCGAAGTAGTGTCGCAACTTCCGCCGGGTCAGGATCACTGCATATAGCAGCTTCTGAACTTGTGGGTAGCGGATCTTGGTTTCGGACAGTACCTCGCTGACGAAGTAAACCGGCCTCTGAACGGGCAATGCATGCCCCTCTTCTTGCCTCTCGACCACAATCGCGGCGCTAACCACCTGAGTGGTCGCGGCGACGTAGACCAGGAGGGCTTCTCCGGCAGTCGGGGGCACCAAGATAGGTGCCTTTGTGAGGAGCGCCTTCAGGTTCCCGAGGGCTTCCTCGGCCTCAGGGGTCCAAGTAAAGCACTCGGCCTTCCTTAAGAGGCGGTACAGAGGTAGACCTCTTTCGCCGAGGCGTGAGATAAAACGGCTCAGAGCCGCGAGGCATCCCATGACCCTCTGTACGCCTTTCAAGTCCTTGATGGGCCCCATGCTGGTGATGGCTGCGATCTTCTCCGGGTTGGCTTCGATGCCCTGCTCGGAGACGATGAACCCCAAGAGCATGCCTCGGGGCACCCCGAAGACACACTTTTCGGGATTGAGCTTGACGCCTTTCGCCTTGAGACATTGGAATGTCGTTTTAAGGTCAGAAAGGAGGTCGGAGGCCTTCCTCATCTGACTACGATGTCGTCGACGTAGGCCTCGACCGTGCGGCCAATGTGTTCGCTGAACACATGGTTCATGCACCGCTGGTACGTCGCGCCCGCATTCCTCAAACCGAATGGCATGGTGACATAGCAGTACATGCCGAAGGGTGTGATGAAAGAAGTCGCGAGCTGGTCGGACTCTTTCATCTTGATTTGATGATACCCTGAGTAGGCATCGAGGAAAGACAGGGTCTCGCACCCAGCAGTGGAATCCACAATTTGGTCGATGCGAGGCAGAGGGTAGGGAACCTTCGGACATGCTTTGTTGAGACCAGTGTAGTCTACACACATCCGCCATTTCCCCCCTTTCTTTCTCACAAGCACAGGGTTGGCAAGCCATTCGGGATGGAATACCTCTTTGATGTACCCTGCCGCCATTAGCTTGTGGATCTCCTCGCCTATCGCTCTACGCTTCTCCTCGTCGAATCGGCGCAGAGGCTGCTTGACGGGTCGGGCTCCGGCCCGAATATCCAGCGAGTGCTCGGCGACATCCCTCGGTATGCCGGGCATGTCCGAGGGACTCCACGCGAAGATGTCGGCGTTCGCGCGGAGGAAGTCGACGAGCACTGCTTCCTATTTGGGATCGAGCCCGGAGCTGATCCGGATCTGCTTGGAGGCGTCGCCGCTGGGGTCAAGGGGGACGGCCTTAACCGTCTCCACTGGCCCGAAATTGCCGGCATGACGTTTCACGTCTGGCACCTCCTTGGAGAGGCTCTCCAGGTCGGCGATGAGGGCCTCGGACTCGGCGAGGGCCTCGGCGTACTCCACGCACTCCACATCGCATTCGAACGCGTGCTTGTACGTAGGGCCGACGGTGATGACCCCGTTGGGGCCCGGCATCTTGAGCTTCAGGTAGGTGTAGTTGGGGACGGCCATGAACTTCGCGTAGCATGGCCTCCCCAGTACCGCGTGGTAGGTTCCTCGGAACCCGACCACCTCGAATGTCAGGGTCTCTCTTCGGAAGTTGGAGGGTGTTCCGAAGCAGACGGGAAGGTCAAGCTGTCCGAGGGGTTGGACGCGCTTCCCGGGGACGATCCCATGGAAAGGCGCAGCGCCTGCCCGGACAGAGGACAGATCAACACGCAGGAGCCCGAGGGTCTCGGCATAGATGATGTTGGGGCTGCTGCCTCCGTCCATGAGGACCGTGGTGAGCCTGACGTCGCCGATGACGGGGTCGACGACGAGCGGGTATTTCCCCGGGCTCGGCACGTGGTCGGGGTGGTCAGCTTGGTCGAAGGTGATGGGCTTGTCGGACCAGTCTAGGTAGACTGGCGCCGCCACCTTCACCGAGCTGACCTCCCGGCGCTCTTGCTTGCGGTGCCGAGCCGAGGCATTCGCCGCTTGTCCACCGTAGATCATAAAGCTGTCGCGGACCTCGGGGAACTCTCCTGCTTGGTGATCTTCCTTCTTGTCATCGTCGCGGGCCCTGCCACCCTCCGCGGGTGGCCCGGCCCTGTGGAAGTGGCGCCAAAGCATGACGCACTCCTCAAGGGTGTGCTTGATGGGCCCCTGGTGATAGGGGCACGGCTCCTTGAGCATCTTGTCAAAGAGGTTGGCACCTCCGGGGGGTTTTCGAGGGTTCTTGTACTCGGTGGCGGCGACAAGGTCCACGTCGGCGGCGTCGCGTTTCACTTGCGACTTCTTCTTGCCTTTCTTCTTGGCGCCGCGCTGAGTTGACGCCTCGGGAGCATCTTCTGACGAGCGGCCCTGGGGCTGCTTGTCCTTTCGGAAGATGGCCTCGACCGCCTCCTGGCCAGAGGCGAACTTGGTGGCGATGTCCATCAGCTCGCTCGCCCTGGTGGGGGTCTTGCGACCCAACTTGCTCACCAGGTCGCGGCAGGTGGTGCCGGCGAGGAACGCGCCAATGACATCCGAGTCGGTGATGTTGGGCAGCTCGGTGCGCTGCTTCGAGAATCGCCGGATGTAGTCCCGGAGGGACTCTCCCGGCAGCTTCGGAGATCCCAGGAATTCCCGGGGCGCACGTACGTGCCCTGGAAATTGCCGGCGAAAGCTTGGACTAGGTCGTCCCAGTTGGAGATCTGCCCCGGGGGCAGGTGCTCCAACCAGGCGCGAGCGGAGTCGGAGAGGAACAGGGGGAGGTTGCGGATGATGAGGTTGTCATCGTCCGTTCCACCCAGTTGGCAGGCCAGACGGTAGTCCGCGAGCCACAGTTTCGGTCTCGTCTCCCCCGAGTACTTTGTGATAGTAGTCGGGGGTCGGAACCGGGTCGGGAACGGCGCCCATCGGATGGCCCGGCTGAAGGCCTGCGGACCGGGCGGTTCGGGCAAGGGACTCTGATCCTCCCCGCTGTCGTAGCGTCCCCCACGCCTGGGGTGGTAGCCTCGGCGCATCCTCTCGTCGAGGTGGGCCCGACGGTCGCGGTGATGGTGCTCGTTGCCGAGGCGGCCCGGGGCCGCAGGCGCGGTGTTGCGCGTGCGTCCGGTGTAGACTGAGGCTTCCCGCATGAATCGGGAAGTCGCGGCATGAGGTTCCGAGGGGTATCCCTGCCTTCGGGAGGCAGAGCTCTCGACCCGTCGGACCGCGGTGCCTTCCAGGAGATTCTTGAGCTCCCCCTGGATTCGCCGGCCCTCGGTGGTTGATGGCTCCGGCATCGCGCGGAGAAGCATCGCTGCGGCAGCCAGGTTCTGGCCGACACCACTAGATGCGGGTGGCGGCCTGACCCTGGCGTCGTCGGCGACGCGGTGCTGGAAACCCTGGGGCAGATGACGTATTTCTCCGGCCGGGGGTTGGCCCGCCCATGCCTGCCCGACGTCCCGGCGGATCGGCTCAAGCGCTCCTGCTTCCTCGTCGAACCTGGCCCGCGCCCCGCGGATTTGCTCGAGCTATGGGTCATGGCCCCCCGCCTGAACGGGGACCACAGCTAGCTCCCGTGGGATGTCGACGCGGGGCACTGGCCTAAGGAGATCACCGTCCTCCGGCATGCCGAGATGATTACCTTCGGAGGGACCCCCTAGATCGATGTGGAAACATTCGCGGCTTGGGCCGCAGTCCTCGTCGCTGAGGCTGCGGCTGCCGTCGGAACAGTCGGAAAGGCAGTAGTCACATGCGGTCATGAAGTCCCGCATGGCACTGGGGTTGCCAAGTCCAGAGAAATCCCAACAGATGCTGGGCCCGTCGTCTTCCTCGGACCCAGAGGGCCCGTAGGTCGAGACGTCCATCAGCCGGTCCCAAGGCGACCGCATGCGAAACCCCAGAGGGTTTGGACTCGCCTTTACGAGAGCGTCCACCAAAGTGAGGTCGCTAGGCGGGTTGAGGCTGAATCCAAATGACGTAGGATGGGAATCGGTCGATACCTTTTGGTCGACGAGCGGCGATGAAGTCACGTCGGAGACTGACTGCACCGTCGTCTCAGGTGCGAGGGTGACGTCCAGCAAGCTCTCCGTGAGCGCGCTGGCGTCGTCCGCTTGCTCGGGATTGGCGTGTCGCGGGGAGACGGCGCTCGCCTTCGTCTCAAACGCGAGGTCGACGCCCGGTGCGCCCCCTGTTGGGGTGCCGGGGCCGTCGGCTCGCTCGACAGCCGACGAGGCACTGTCTCCTGCTTGGCCTTGGTTGCCCCGCCTCCTCCTCCGTCAGCGGGGGAGGGGACGGGGTGAGCTCGAAGGTTGCTCTCCCACCATGCGGGGAAGACGTCGCCAATTCTGCCGCCGGCGGGCGGGCTGCCAGCCGCCATTGCCGTCGTCGCGCGGCGGTGGAAGGAGTATCATGTCGTAGCTGCCGTCGAGGGACATGAACTCAAGACTCCCGAAACGGAGCACCGTCCCGGGTTGGAGAGGTTGCTGGGGACTGCCCATCTGGAGCTTGACGGGAAGCTGTTCGTCAACACGCAGCAGGCCCCTACCTGGCGCGCCAACTGTCGGCGTTTCGAGACCGGGGGGTCCCTGGGCCAACGAGTGAATGTCGCCGCGTGCCCCAGCCCAGATGGGTCGAGCGCGAGGGCAAGCGCGAAGGGGGGAAGAGCGAGGCGGCCGGAGACCGGCGTGAGAGAGGTGGGAATCCCGCGGCCTTCGTGTTCGTCCCGCGCCCAGGTCGGGTGCGCTTGCAGTAGGGGGTTACAAGCGTCCACGCGGGAGAGGGAGCGAGCGGCCCCAAGCGAGCGCCTATTCTCGTCCTTGTCCCCGCGCGGCCAACCCTCTCTAAGAGGGCCCTGGTCCTTCCTTTTATAGGCGTAAGGAGAGGATCCAGGTGTACAATGGGGGGTGTAGCAGAGTACTACGTGTCTAGCGGGGGAGAGCTAGCGCCCTAAGTACATGCCATCGTGGCAGCCGGAGAGATTTTGGCACCCAGCTGGTGTGATGTCGTGGCCGTCGGAGGAGCGATGGAGCCTGGCGGAGGGACAGCTGTCGGAGCGGTTGGGTCCTTGCTGACGTCTTCTTGCTTCCGTAAGGGGGCTGAGAGCCGCCGCCGTCACAGAGCATGCGGGGCGCCATCATTGCCTATCTGGCGGAGCTAGCCAGATGGGACGCCGGTCTGGTTCCCTGTGGCCCGAGTCAGCTCGGGGTAGGGTGATGATGGCGCCTCCTATTGACGTGGCTGGCCTGCGCCCTAGGTTGGGCGATGCGGAGGCTCCTCCGAAGCTGAGGTCGAGTCTGTCTTCCGTGGCCGAGGCTGAGTCCGAGCCCCTGGGTCGGGCGAGGCGGAGGTCGTCGGCTGAGGCCGGGGCGGAGTCCGAGCCCTAGGGTCGGGCGAAGCAGGGGTCGTCGGCTGAGGCCGGGGCGGAGTCCGAGCCCTGGGGTCGGGCGAAGCGGAGTTCGCCGTCTTCCTGGACTTAGCCCGAGTCCGAGCCCTGGGTCGGGCGGAGCGGAGTTCGCCGTCTTCCGGGACTTAGCCCGAGTCCGAGCCCTGGGTCGGGCGGAGCGGAGTTCGCCGTCTTCCGGGACTTAGCCCGAGTCCGAGCCCTGGGTCGGGCGGAGCGGAGTTCGCCGTCTTCCGGGACTTAGCCCGAGTCCGAGCCCTGGGTCGGGCAGAGCGGAGTTCGCCGTCTTCCGGGGCTGAGCCCGAGTCCGAGCCCTGGGTCGGGCGAAGCGGAGCTTCCTATGGTGCCTCCGGCGGGGCCTGACTGCCTGTCAGCCTCACTCTATCAAATGGCACCGCAGTCGGAGTGGCGCTGGCGGCGCTGTCCTTCTGTCAGGCCGGTCAGTGGAGCGGCGAAGTGACGGCGGTCACTTTGGCTCTGCCGGGGGGCGCGTGTCAGGATAAAGGTGTCAGGCCACCTTTGCATTAAATGCTCCTGCGACTTGGTCGGTCGGTGTGGCGATTTAGTCAGGGTTGCTTCTTAGCGAAGGCAGGGCCTCGGGTGAGCCGAAAATATGTTCGCCGTTGGAGGGGGGCCTTGGGCGAGACGGAAATCCTCCGGGGTCGGCCGCCCTTGTCCGAGGCTAGGCTCGGGCGAGGCGTGATCGAGTCGCTCGAATGGACTGATCCCTGACTTAGTCGCACCCATCAGGCCTTTGCAGCTTTATGCTGATGGGGGTTACCAGCTGAGAATTAGGAGTCTTGAGGGTACCCCTAATTATGGTCCCCGACAAGAAATAAGGGTACATTTTTGTTTAATTTGTCGCCATTTGAAGTAGTTTTGAACTCATATTTACTTGATAGTTTGCAAATGTTGATGTGTTTTACTTATAGTATTTCATAAAAATGAGTATATACCTTTTATTGCTAGTATATATATTGCTCATTTAATTGTTTAGAAATAGACAAATATGTGGTTTTTAGACTAAGAATAATGGTACAATTTTTTTATATATGCACTTTGGGCTTAAATTTACTTGGTGTTTGGTTGCTCCTGCTAAAGTTTAGCCCGGGTCACATCAAGCGTTTGACTTTTAAATAGGAGTATGAAATATAGACCCAACCAACTGGACTAGATTCGTCTCGTCTTTTAATCTTCGGCTGACAAATTAGTTTTATAATCCGACTACATTTAATACCCGGAACGGAGGTTCAAACATTCGATGGGACAGGGGCTAAATTTTAGCGGGGTGTAACCAAACACCCCCTTAATAGTTTACATGTATCAAATGTAGTAGTTGAACTATTCTCTAAGCAGAAATATTCAGAAGAAATTATAAATACTTTCAGACAAGAGTTAGATATCTATTAATCTATATCTATGCACCCATATGAAGTTGATTTCCTTTTTCTTCTTTCCTCAAAGCAATGCTATAACAAATGTTGATGTAGGTACTTTAGTACTAAATATATGAGACATAACATGAAAAAAACAAATATCATTACTAACAGTAAATCTTTTTTTTGCTTATCATTCTATTTTGTAATAGATATATTTCACTTGTGCTATTTTTGTGTTTGTCAGTCCCTTGCGGAATAGTGTATTATGCTCAGTGGTACATCTCGTTATGTAGCATTAGTTGTGTGAATATGCATTATTTTATATTCTTAGTGGTTGATTATAAGTTCTTATATTATTTCTTTGTAGGATGTAGCAGTTGCACTATTCTCTAAGCAGGAATATTCAGAAGGAACGATATATACCTTCAAACAAGAGGTAGACATCTATCGATATATCTATGTAAGTAGATGATGTTAAGTTTTCCCGCGTTCGATTATTTTAACTGTTTACTTCAATGTTTCTAATATGTTTACCTGTAAATTTACCAGATTAGCTCAAAATAAACAAACTGTCCTTCGGGACAGAATTCCCTAGTGTTGTTAATCCACTTGAGCTCTAGTTTGGTTAATCTAGTATTGACTCCAATCCACATGTGTTGAGGTGGATTAGAGTATAACTTAAACTAATTTACACTTAAATACATCTCAACACATATAGATTGGTGTTAATACTAGAGTATCCAAACAAAGCCTGAGGACTGATTTGGTGATCAGGGATCATAGAGAGGTTGAAAGGGTTTGAGGGGGAAATGACTAATTTCTCCCTCAATCTTCTTCTTGTCACCAAATCAATCAATGGGTAACTATATATCTACGTTTCCCCTCAGTGGGCATAAAATGGTGCCTATTATTTTAGGCACACCTATTAATCTAAGGGTGTGTTTGGGATGGCTCCAGGTTCTAACTCCAGTGTGGAGCTGTAGTTTATAATATCAATTTAAATAGTTTTAAAAATATTTTTAATCTAAATAATATACAAAATGACTTATCTAAGTGTCTTCTAAAGTCTTACAGCTCTAGCTCTACGATTTTTTGGAGCACCTAATGACCTGCTCCACCAACTCCACCAAATTTCGTGGAGCTGGAGCGGTCCCAAACAGGGCCTAAATATATATTTTCTTACTAAAAAACGCTTCACCATTTATGAACACAGTGCTTAGTGGACACAGCAAGCTTCGGATGTGACATACCAGTATTTTATAAAAGTGAATCTTTCTTCATGCATGCATGTATGAGAGCATCTCCAAAAGCTTAAAAAAAATAATTTCCCAATATCTATGAATTAGGATCTACTAAAAATCTTATTATCTAAAATAAACTCCATGCTCCAACAACTCTCTAAATAAAAACTGCATGGTACATGGTAGCCGTGTACGGAGTATCATCTTTGCTAATAGTCGTGAGGCCCATGGTATAGAGCATCGCCGCCGTCTTCGCTTTTCATCCTGATCGGCTATGCAACACAGCGTTGTGGCAGCAAATGCTGCTGCCATGCTTGTAGAGGATTCTAAAATCTAAACCAGCAGCATAGCTACAGCAACAAAAATATAGCAATTGTTTCGTATCAGATCGAATCGTGATGTATGCCATCGTCTCTTCTTTTCTTCCTCCGCCTACTCCTAAGGACAAGTGATTATTAATGGACGACCTTGAGATGTTTAAAGGACTATTTACAAAAAAAAACGTAGAGCCGTTTCTTCGTGAAGAGACATCTCTAGCTCGTAACCCAAATAGCAACAGACGTCTACGAATTCGTTGTCTGTTCTATTGATCCAATGTTGTACAATCATATTTACTTATGTATTTATTAATAAACTATATTTATAGATACCCTATTTTATAATAGAGTCTCTTAGTTGTCTTTTATGCTTGAACCATTTTAACGTCTCTCCACTATACATGTCCACAGCTCCTTCGATCGGATGTTCGAGTGACGACCGGCGGATGAGGATGACGAGGAGCCTTGAAAAAAGTATGATTGGTATAGGGTGTACTAATAGGGTTCTGGACAAGTCTTTTTTAATTTCTCCCTAAATTAAATATTAGAATCATAAATATTGAGATTTGTTGAAGATGCTCTTGTAGTTCTATGGCTTAAGGGTGCATAAAAAGTTTACCGAGTTTCGTGTCTAGTTTGTCCCTACAATATACACTGAACAGAACAATCTAGAGATGGAAATGTTCGTTTGAAACCCCAACCTGGAGTATTTTCCTTCTATGATTTCTCACCTACAAAAGTAATAACGGAGTAACAAAGATCCATATACAGTTTTTTATAGGCCATGAAGTTTTCTATCGTTTCAGGGCCGTGCTACTAAAATTCAAGGCCTTCGAGATCCTGTTCGAGAATCTAAAAAAAAACTCTCACAAAAAAACATAGCAATGTAAAAAATATAATTTATTACATAGGCACCTAGCAATGGAAAATATTAGAAACCATACCTATTTGAGCTTGATTTTTTACTTGAACAATGTATTCTTTTAGTATTTCTTGAAATTGATTTTTAATGATTTGTTCACATTCAATCTTCTCTAACAATCTTTTTAAGTGATATTGGAGGAAGTAAATTATCATAAGTATAAAGAATTGAAAGAAAATATAATTGAATTAAAAATTTAAAAATTACCTTGCATGGACATGCACTCTTAAAGCAGCCATGGGAACCATTTACAGTTATCTCTTGTACCGTAGTTTAGTCTTTTCCTTGCTTCGGCTGCTAGGAGGTGCACAATGGTATACGGTCGTATGGGTTACAGCTAGGGGCCGTAATGGATCACGATTCGAATGCTTTTTCATAAAAATGGTAGAATTTTAAATAGATTTTAGTTTGAAAATAAATATAAATAGGGTCCGATTCTAATTCAATCCGATCATTAAATCTTATAATGTAAATTAGCCAGTTGCATGTGTTTTACTACGGTTGTTATATACTCAAATATAACTATTATTTATTTTAAACACTAAGATACACATGGTCTAGTGGTTAACCCTAAATTTCTGAAACGGGGGCATGTGTTTGAGTGCTCCCTCTGCACTATTTTTTGCGCGGTGTGGTGGGGTGGGTCCAGAGTGTCAGCGTGGAGAGTGAAGCCGTGGTATCACCAGGTGCCCATATTAGGTTCTTAAGAGATTAGTATAGAATTTTGAGCTCATTATCACCCCTAGGTAGGACCACCAAAGAGTCAGCGAGTAGCCGCCACAAAGTGGTAGATGTGCACAGTGCGGCACCACCATTAAAGCATATACAACCCACATTAATGACCTGTATTTTAGAAAGTATCTAAGTATATAATTGTAAAACCATAAGAGACGTATTCTATTCAATTCTGATTAGGGGGAGATTAAGAATTTAATCCTCTCCAATCCTCTCCATTCCTCCTCTAAGGGTATCTCCAGCATATACCATATCTCATCCCTTATTTCAAACTTCACTGTGCAAATAGTGTCATGTACAGTTCTGTGTCCCGTATTTTACAGTACCCGCTGGAGATAGTCTAATGCTACCTCCAACGCCTCCCCCTTTGCTCCTCCTTCAATCGGTGTACGACTGCTCCATATGGTGCTCTAATAATGTCCCTCTCCCTCCCCCTCAGTATAGATGGCTGAACGGGCGACCCAACCCGACCTATCATGGGCCCGTCACGACACGACATTTTAGGCCTGACTAGCTAATCGGGCAATGCCGGATGGGCCCACATATCGCGCCAGCAGCCCAGGCACGGCACGCGCGGCATGCTAACCATGCCAGGCTGGACCATTAGCTCGTCAGGCGTCATCCGATCAAAAAGGGAAAACTTCAAAAAAAACACTCACGGAGTGAGGATTCAAACCCCTACGGGCCCTTGGACAATGGGCAGAAGGCGCTAGCTGCACTCTGCTAGCCAGTAGAACCTAAGTTTGTTTGTGTTTTATGTCAAATAGATATTATACATATATGTATTCTATTTTTAAAAAATAAAAAAATAATCACGTCGTGCTTGGGCCGACCCTATGGGCCGAGATGAAGGCCTGGCACGACACTATAGTCGTGTCGTGCTAGACACTGGCACTATGCTAGCCGAACCGGGCTAGGCCTAGGTCGTGCTTTTTTGTGCCGTACCTAGGCCAGCTCATCGTGTTAGTACTAATTATCCATCTATATCCCTCTTGGCGGTGAGAGAAGTTTTCCCACTCTGGAGAGGGGGAGCTCTAATCTTCCCCTCTCCGGTAATCAATGATAATAATTGTGAAAGTAATCATTTTCAAGTCTAATTGCCTAATAACAATATGTATTATAGTACTAGAAATATGGTAGTGTTTTTTAAAACTCCAAAAATTGATGTATAGAATTCGATAAGTTAGTTAAAGGGTAAGGGTTTGTTTGGTTATTTTGATTCCATATGGATTGGAGGGGTTGGTTTGGATTGTGAGAGATTTTGACTTACTAGGGATTTAAACTTAATCCCCTTCAATCTATATGGACTGGGGTTCAAACAAACATGCCCTAAAGGAGGAGCTGAATAAGGGGAATGGATGGAGAAGAGATGAAATAAGGGAGAGAATAGTTGAGGGAGAAGTATTTAAATATGAACAGAAAGTACAAATTAGGGGATTTTGGAGGGGATGCTTAGAGATAGCCTAACCGAACGTGCCCTAAATGAGTCGTGTCTTAAAAGATTCTAGTGAATAAGATACAACCGTAACATACTAGCTAGCTTGTGCATGTCCTAAGGAGCGGCGTCAGATCAGGTACTATCGTCATTGTGGATGCGTTGAGATTGAAATCGAAACGTCAAGCACACTGCTCACTTGGCTTTAATCCATATCGACTTCTACTACTTCTATAGTGTTTTGTCTTTAAAGACTGTAGGATCTAGGACACCAGCTAGAGGGGGGTGAATAGACGGTGTTGACTAAAATCAAAAACACTAGAGAAATTTAATCAATATAACAAGAGGTATAAATTCTCTAGTGATAACACGTAAACAATCTATGAGAATCAACTAAGGTGATTGAATACTTGATGAACAAAACACAAAATACTAATCACTTGCACGTCAATAAGTAATGCAAGAAGATAAAGACACCAAATTTTATCTCGTGGTATCGGTGATTTGCCGATCACCCCTAATCCACGTTGAGGTGGACTTCAAGCTCTCACTTGCTCGTCTATCAAGACACGACTTGATCTTTAAGCCAAGTGGACAAGAAATCACTCAATACCTCGATTCCACTAATGTCACCTTTGCCGCTCCGGCGAGGTAGGCGCGAACCTCTCACAATCAACACCGCGGCTTCTCCACAATCTTCTTGGAGAGCTCGACGGAGACAATCACCGAGCCGTCTAGGAGGCGGCAACCTCCAAGAGTAACAAGCCGATGACGCTTGCTCGGTGTACCACCTAGTGCCTCAAGAATCTCCAATGGATGCAAATGCACTAGAAACACTCAATATCTCACTAGAATGCAATCTCAAGCAAAGAGTGTGAGAGAGTGACTTGGAGGATCACAAATGAGCTCAATGTATGCAAGGAATGGCAAAGAGAGCCCTCACACACGAGCTCCGCTTCTATTTATAGTCCCTCACTCAAATCCAACCATTATGAGCAAAAGGCACATGTTCTGCGCACACGCGGACGGTCCGCGCTCTAGGGCCGGACGGTCCGCCGTACACATAACGGCTATTTTTCCCGTTTGAAATATGTCAGAGCTGTCAGAAAAGTAAGGTCCGGACAGTCTGCCCACCTTGGCCGGACCGTCCGCGACCTGGCAACTTGGAGCACCAGAGCTCTGACCAAGTGGAGTTTACACATGCAGACCGTCCGCCTACAAGGCCGGACGGTCCGTGACCTGGGAGTCAGTACTGTCCGGGCTTATCCTTTGGACAGTCCGTAGTACAAATCCCAAAAACCACACAGTCCCTGCCCAAACCAAATTTGGCACCTGCGGACGGTCCGCCCATCAAGGCCGGACGGTCCGCACTATAATTCAGGGACTGTGCCGAGAGCAGCCTCCTCTGGTCAGGACTGCGGACGGTCTGGCCCCAAGGCCCGAACGGTCCGCAGTACAAATGAACAGGATCTGTCCGAAGTGAACAGACTTCGGACCCCACTGGAGGATCGCGGATGGTCCGCCCTCAAGGCTCGAACGGTCCGCACATCCCAGGACTTGGCACTTTTCAAACGGGCTTTTGAAAGGATTTTTAACTCATGAAATTTGAAGCGTTGTTAGTCCTCATGCAAATGCAACCACTAGATGCTCTATGAGGCACTAAGTTTTACACAGATCAAAGACATTGACCCCTCTTAATAGTACGGCTATCTAGCCTACTAATCCGGTTAAGTATCTTTTCTAAACTCCTCGAGACCGGCAAAAACAAAACCTATGTTATACCTTTGCCTTCACTTGATCCACAACCAATGCTTATAAATCTCCAAGATTTCCTGTTCTATGTGATCCAACCCTGCATTTTTATTTCTCCAAAAACCGTTAGTCCACAAACAGTTGTCATTAATTACCAAAACATCACTAAGGGGCCTAGATGATTCACAAAGACGCTCATTGTGGCACGATATATGAGTATACATTCCTCGAAATGGATTACCCTGAATAAAGTAATGGCACAAAAATAGAGGCCTAATAGAGTTAAGGGCCCTGTTCCGTCAAGGTGCGTCTGATCGTTTTGCACCAGTTTTCCCGATTTTTTCACCAACGTTTCCCACATTTAAATAATAAAAATACTAAAATTATGTGCAAATAGAGATTCAAACCATGTCTTTGTGTTTTATATTTTGTACTAGCATAAATGGAAACTGTAGCAATATATGTGCAGTTTGCTAGTATGTAGTTTAAACGCCTGCTACACCATTGATGCAATTCAATTGAATACCAAGATTTTTGAGAAACTTTGAATATAAATAATATATAGCACAAATATGTATAAAAATAGAAAAAAATACGTATATCTATATCACAATAGCAAATAAGGCTGATTTCTTAATTTAGGCCTAGTTTGGAAGCTATAAAACCGGTGAGGATTAGAGCAGCTCAAATCCTATTCTTATTCAATTTTGAATAAGAATGAGATTCTAGCCCTACAACCTCCTTTGGTTTTCTGGCTCCCAAACTAGCCTTTATTGGGCCTTTCTTCCTTCATATCCCAGCCAAGAGCAACTTCACATCGAGTCCCAACCAGGCTTGTGCGGTCGCGACCGACAATATTCTTCGTAACATTCCACATACTTCTTCCTATTCCTAGCATATGCTTCCATCAATATATTCTCAATCTACTTCAAAAACCGATGAACCTAGAACCCTAAATCGGCCGTGCGATGATTAAACTTGTGCATGGGTTGTCCGACCCGACCAACCACAACACATCCCGTCCGAAAAAAAAACCTATTGGGTATGGTAATTAGGGTACCCAGATTACACCTCTAAAACATGATTAAACCCTAAGAACAATATCAAAGTATGTTCCCCATGGTCAAAGGATCAAGAGACACGCCTTGCTCAAGATCCCCCACTGGGGTCTTCTCAAAACTCCGCATTGTCCGAGCCTGGTCTCGGACGGGGCATGTGCTCGGGAGAATCTTTGTCCCGACCGAGGTCCCCTCACCCTAGGATAGCGGTGTCGGCCTCGCTCGAGCCCGTATCGAGCAAGAAGGACAAAACCTGGGGCAAGACTCATCCAAAGTCCGCCAGGCGACAGCCTACAGGGACAATAAGACCGTAGTCTTGTCAAAGATTCACCAACTATGATTACATGTGCGGCACTATACATGCACGTCGTTTGCCAACTTTGGATGGGACGCGTAATATAACAGGGCCACAGACCAGCCCTCGGGCGTAAACTCTCGTCTTGCCCGAAGTGGAACTCACCCTCAGGGCAAAACTCTGCCTCGCCCGAGCCCGGTCTCGACCACCTGCTCCCCGGCGAATCCCATGGGAGGCCACACCATCAACTGTGGCGCACGACTTCGAATCTTGGAACGAGTTCGGCCGCAGCCTTGGGAGGACTTCCACCTCTCCCGAGCCCGGTTCTGACCTCGATATCCACAACGGGGAAAGCCCCAACGTCATCAGGTACTGCAGAGCTGACGCACCACCTAAGAAGCTTTTTCCCATACTTCGCACTATGTCAACCACTACGGTATGGGCAACCCCTCGCCAGGGGGCTCGGGTACGTGACCGAGCCCTCGGCCTCCGCTCTCAGTAGAAACCAAGCAAGCGCAAGTCAACAACAAGTACAAGACCATACCACCGGCCATACCATCTACAGGTGTGATATCCTGGCCCCTGGGATGGTGATATCCTGGCCCAAGGCTTAATAGAATTAATAGAGTATCCATACCAACAAGGTGTATCTTTTTTTTGGAAGCATATCTCGAAAGAACCTCCAAGTTAAGCGTGCTTGGCTTGAAGCAATTTGGGATGTGGGACCGACCGTGAAGTTTTCTCGGGTGCGCATGAGTGAGGACAAAGTGCGTATAAAAGACCCGTGTTGGTCTATGGGGATGATATATGATCCTAGAGAGCTGCCAGGAGTAAGTACCGTTGGTCTAGGGATTGGACAGGATGTTACAACAGGATACGTAGACATCTCCTCACAGTACGCGACCAACTCCCGTCGTCCGGGCTGCTACCCCTGGGTCTATAAATAGGATAGCCTACGACTCCAGGAGAGGGACGAACACTTCATAAGTTTTCTCCTCCATACAATATTGGCACTTGCCTCAATCAACCTCAATAACTTGGGATCCTTCCCTCTCCCGCTCTGCTTGTACTCCCTACTGCAAGCACTTAGGTACGAGTAATATAAGTCTCATCGCCCTCTACTAGAAGTAGGACCTCTCCTTGCTCGAACCAGGATAAAAGACTTGTGTCAACTTGCATCACCATCTAGGTCTGGAGCACGCAACATTATTTCACTAGTTGGTTAGAACCTCATATCCAAACACCGACAAAACCTGACCCGACCAATACAATGGGTGGATATGGGCCATAGTTTTTGGCCCGCAACAATCGAAGGACTGGACATGGACTATGATTTTTAATCCAAAATCCGATCTAACTCGAAAAAACTCGTTCCCAATGCCAAAAACCCCGATCAACCCCAAACAAAACCAAAGCCAACACGCCTAACAGGGAAGTACGTGTCGACTCGACACGACACATAGCTATGCCAAAACGACCCATGATCCGACCTAGACCTGATCCGACCTAGCGTTTGAATAGGTCCATCAACGGTGGGGGACCACATAGCAGTCATCCGGCAAGCAGTGGCAGTGTGACGTGGTACGGATGGGTTTTCAAATTATGATTAATTGTATGAATATTGAACTACGTGTCAATTATGTGAAACATTTGGTACTGATATATATTATGTGATTCGCGCTGTGATATATTATAAATGCTAAATAGTACTCCATTTGTTCCAAAATATAATTCGTTTTAAACTAATTATGCATTCATTGAGTAACATATATGAATGTAGTTTATATATATGGATATATACATATTATCATTTGATCCACAACCAATGCTTATAAATCTCCAAGATTTCCTGTTCTATGTGATCCAACCCTGCATTTTTATTTCTCCAAAAACTGTTAGTCCACAAACAGTTGTCATTAATTACCAAAACATCACTAAGGGGCCTAGATGATTCACAAAGACGCTCATTGTGGCACGATATATGAGTATACATTCCTCGAAATGGATTACCCTGAATAAAGTAATGGCACAAAAATAGAGGCCTAATAGAGTTAAGGGCCCTGTTCCGTCAAGGTGCGTCTGATCGTTTTGCACCAGTTTTCCCGATTTTTTCACCAACGTTTCCCACATTTAAATAATAAAAATACTAAAATTATGTGCAAATAGAGATTCAAACCATGTCTTTGTGTTTTATATTTTGTACTAGCATAAATGGAAACTGTAGCAATATATGTGCAGTTTGCTAGTATGTAGTTTAAACGCCTGCTACACCATTGATGCAATTCAATTGAATACCAAGATTTTTGAGAAAATTTGAATATAAATAATATATAGCACAAATATGTATAAAAATAGAAAAAAATACGTATATCTATATCACAATAGCAAATAAGGCTGATTTCTTAATTTAGGCCTAGTTTGGAAGCTATAAAACCGGTGAGGATTAGAGCAGCTCAAATCCTATTCTTATTCAATTTTGAATAAGAATGAGATTCTAGTCCTACAACCTCCTTTGGTTTTCTGGCTCCCAAACTAGCCTTTATTGGGCCTTTCTTCCTTCATATCCCAGCCAAGAGCAACTTCACATCGAGTCCCAACCAGGCTTGTGCGGTCGCGACCGACAATATTCTTCGTAACATTCCACATACTTCTTCCTATTCCTAGCATATGCTTCCATCAATATATTCTCAATCTACTTCAAAAACCGATGAACCTAGAACCCTAAATCGGCTGTGCGATGATTAAACTTGTGCATGGGTTGTCCGACCCGACCAACCACAACACATCCCGTCCGAAAAAAAACCTATTGGGTATGGTAATTAGGGTACCCAGATTACACCTCTAAAACATGATTAAACCCTAAGAACAATATCAAAGTATGTTCCCCATGGTCAAAGGATCAAGAGACACGCCTTGCTCAAGATCCCCCACTGGGGTCTTCTCAAAACTCCGCATTGTCCGAGCCTGGTCTCGGACGGGGCATGTGCTCGGGAGAATCTTTGTCCCGACCGAGGTCCCCTCACCCTAGGATAGCGGTGTCGGCCTCGCTCGAGCCCGTATCGAGCAAGAAGGACAAAACCTGGGGCAAGACTCATCCAAAGTCCGCCAGGCGACAGCCTACAGGGACAATAAGACCGTAGTCTTGTCAAAGATTCACCAACTATGATTACATGTGCGGCACTATACATGCACGTCGTTTGCCAACTCTGGATGGGACGCGTAATATAACAGGGCCACAGACCAGCCCTCGGGCGTAAACTCTCGTCTTGCCCGAAGTGGAACTCACCCTCAGGGCAAAACTCTGCCTCGCCCGAGCCCGGTCTCGACCACCTGCTCCCCGGCGAATCCCATGGGAGGCCACACCATCAACTGTGGCGCACGACTTTGAATCTTGGAACGAGTTTGGCCGCAGCCTTGGGAGGACTTCCACCTCTCCCGAGCCCGGTTCTGACCTCGATATCCACAACGGGGAAAGCCCCAATGTCATCAGGTACTGCAGAGCTGACGCACCACCTAAGAAGCTTTTTCCCATACTTCGCACTATGTCAACCACTACGGTATGGGCAACCCCTCGCCAGGGGGCTCGGGTACGTGACCGAGCCCTCGACCTCCGCTCTCAGTAGAAACCAAGCAAGCGCAAGTCAACAACAAGTACAAGACCATACCACCGGCCATACCATCTACAGGTGTGATATCCTGGCCCCTGGGATGGTGATATCCTGGCCCAAGGCTTAATAGAATTAATAGAGTATCCATACCAACAAGGTGTATCTTTTTTTGGAAGCATATCTCGAAAGAACCTCCAAGTTAAGCGTGCTTGGCTTGAAGCAATTTGGGATGTGGGACCGACCGTGAAGTTTTCTCGGGTGCGCATGAGTGAGGACAAAGTGCGTATAAAAGACCCGTGTTGGTCTATGGGATGATATATGATCCTAGAGAGCTGCCAGGAGTAAGTACCGTTGGTCTAGGGATTGGACAGGATGTTACAACAGGATACGTAGACATCTCCTCACAGTACGCGACCAACTCCCGTCGTCCGGGCTGCTACCCCTGGGTCTATAAATAGGATAGCCTACGACTCCAGGAGAGGGACGAACACTTCATAAGTTTTCTCCTCCATACAATATTGGCACTTGCCTCAATCAACCTCAATAACTTGGGATCCTTCCCTCTCCCACTCTGCTTGTACTCCCTACTGCAAGCACTTAGGTACGAGTAATATAAGTCTCATCGCCCTCTACTAGAAGTAGGACCTCTCCTTGCTCGAACCAGGATAAAAGACTTGTGTCAACTTGCATCACCATCTAGGTCTGGGGCACGCAACATTATTTCACTAGTTGGTTAGAACCTCATATCCAAACACCGACAAAACCCGACCCGACCAATACAACGGGTGGATATGGGCCATAGTTTTTGGCCCGCAACAATCGAAGGACTGGACATGGACTATGATTTTTAATCCAAAATCCGATCTAACTCGAAAAAACTCGTTCCCAATGCCAAAAACCCCGATCAACCCCAAACAAAACCAAAGCCAACACGCCTAACAGGGAAGTACGTGTCGACTCGACACGACACATAGCTATGCCAAAACGACCCATGATCCGACCTAGACCTGATCCGACCTAGCGTTTGAATAGGTCCATCAACGGTGGGGGACCACACAGCAGTCATCCGGCAAGCAGTGGCAGTGTGACGTGGTACGGATGGGTTTTCAAATTATGATTAATTGTATGAATATTGAACTACGTGTCAATTATGTGAAACATTTGGTACTGATATATATTATGTGATTCGCGCTGTGATATATTATAAATGCTAAATAGTACTCCATTTGTTCCAAAATATAATTCGTTTTAAACTAATTATGCATTCATTGAGTAACATATATGAATGTAGTTTATATATATGGATATATACATATTATCATTTGAATGAATGTATACGGAAAAATAAGCTAGAAAGAAGATGGGGGAGTAGATTTTAGGATGTCTAAATTTTTGTTATTCTATTTAGATTTCGAATGCCCAAGTTGAAAATCTTGGGTCCGCCTCTCCTAGTTACGTAGCAAAGCGCCAAACGTGGTTGTGAAGCCGCCGCAGCGGCGGGTAAGGCCCTGTTTGGGAACAAAGTTTTTGAAAACCACAGTTTTTGAAATACTATACTATACTTTAGTTATGACAATACCGTAGTTTATAATACCGCAGTTTTGAAAACTGAGGTGCAGAGCTAAGTTTAGAATGCCTTAAAACAACTATAGTATTTGCAATACTTCAGTTTTGAAAACAGAGATTTTACTCAGCTTGCCAAACACCATTATGTATATAACTAGGTGCGTGCCCGTGCGTTGCTACGGTAGCTTAAAAATTGGTTCAAAATAGCGATGCAAGAATAATAAGTGCACGTGACAAACAATAGTCAAATACTCGAATGGTGTTGATCCAAGAATAATTGTAACATTAACACTTAATACACTGAGATGCCAGCATACGAAGTTAAATGTCAAACAAAGCATTCATGAACAAATTTCTAAGTACAGATCTTTCATCTTCATATCCTATTATGCTATATCTAAAAGTTGTCCCCTTTTCAGATCAAACAAGCACAAATGTACATCTTCACAATGCATTATTCAGATCTCCAAAACGCACGAAACCATATCCTTTGGGCCATCCAGTCATCCTATCAAGTATCAACAGCAACATTAGCTCCTCTAACTGAAGGGTACTTAGCTCTGAACACATCTTCCAACATGGAGTCAGTAACACCATGAGCCAAATCACCAACAAATATTGTGTGATCAGAACCACTATCTCCACGCTTATCACCAGTGCTAGCAGAAGCCCAGTTCAGCTTAAAAGTCATCTCAACATTCGACATCATCTGCCCATTGAAGTTTATCAGAGTATGTTCTGCAGCAGCTCGAGAGGAAAACTCAATAAAACCATAGCCTTCTGAGTGCCCAGTCTGCTTGTTCCGTATAATTTTCACAGAAGTAATCTGCAGTTACTTGAAAGTATTAGGTCAACAAAAATAATTTAACAAAAGTATTAGGATTCCAATCAGACAACAAATATAGTAGATCAACTAAAATATATCCCGAGACTTATATTACTTAATCATTATATTGAACTCCCAATATAGAAGCAAATATAGTAGATCAACAAATATAGAAGCAAAAGCACCTGTCATTCTTGGTATGAGTTTGTTATAAATAAAGAGACAGGTTGCTCATCACCCGCCACCCTCAGCAGAGATGTAGTCATTAAAAGTTGAAAACAGAAAAAAAAACACATTGGCATCTGTGCCTACAGCTTACAATCAGTCATATGCATGGTTCTGGGCCTAAAACCTAACATCTCCAGGTAACAAGGAAGCAGTACTATCATCATTGTCCTTACTCGTTACTCACACGTCCTTCGTAGAGTAGCCTTGTTATTCTATATCTCTTTTATTTCAAAGTGAGTAGCCTTGTTATTTTTTGGTTAGTGGCAGAGTGTGTTTGACTCTATCTGCATGTATGTGTGACTGTTAGTTGAATTATGAGTGTTTCAGTAAGCATCTATATTCTTTTTGTAGTAGTCTGACCACAATGACAGATATATTTTAGGGTTGAAACCATCACGATATACACAAAATGGCAGCCAGCCTTTGCCGTTCATCCGATGTTTTCTTTCTCAAGGGTACGCCAAGGAGCTTGCAAATACCCGCATCAGATGAATTTTATATAGTTAGGGTTAGAATAATCATAATGTATCTTGATATTAGAAATGGACACATCAGTACTTATCTCATCAACCACAAAATCCCAACAGAAATGAGTGTGCCCAACAACATGGCATGCTCCTCCATCTTTTCTGTCGCTATGTATATCTCTCAGCTCCATCTCCAAAAAAATAGAGTCAATTACCTTAGGAAGGTATGGGTAGTAAAGCATACATTAATCTGGACACAACTCTTGTCTTCAGTGTTCTATAGAAGAGATTAGTTTTGGGTTTGAAGTTTCATGAACGTATACTAAGACATCCTAAATGTGATGCACTGTCACCTATGCTATGCTTTGTCTAACAATACAACCCCACATTCCATTTTTCAGTTGAGACAACATTTTGCAGCATGTGTGGATTCTACACAGCTAATAATTTGCATAAGTTACTAAATAGGAACTCGGCCATGAACAATTAATCTGAGTGCTACGTTAACCCTTCTATCAAGAAACAAGTAGAATCACAAAAAGAACATTCACAACTGAAATGCAATCTAGATAGACGGGGCTGCTAGAAACCAGTGAGCAAAATGAAAACCTTATTGGTAAACTCTACATCGCGCCTAAAATTAGGCCCCATAAAACAGCACTAATCAGGCTGCACACAAGTGTTGCACTTTGTTCCAAGATATTCTAAACAAAAAGAACCACCAAGTGAACTAAAATGATTTGACAAGAACAAAAGAGATACTACGCTTGGAAAGAAAATGGTACCTAGCCAACTGTGCTGCATCCGCTCCATGACGTGGCACGTGGACCTCAACGCCGTTGGAGCAAAGCAAGGAGCTAGAGAAGGCGCGCCACTCCTTGCGCCCCATGTGGGCTCCCTCTACGGTGAGGCGTCCCTAGCCTCTCCTTGCCATCCATCTGATTTCGACCAAGGTTGACAACAAACATTAGTCACCTTCAATCAGTATCCACCACCATTTAAATCTCAGAAAAAGGGAAAAAGGTTTCGAAAAATCTATTCGCGTGTAGTTCACATGATTATAGTTTGCAACGACAAATAGAAAAGATTTTGAAAGTGACTAATGTTTGTGTGTTAAATGGCATATATGCAGATTTTGAAAGTAGGCCACACTGAATCATGCATGATCAGAAGTGTTTTCCAAAAGTGCACATTTTCACCAGATTGTTGCACGATCAGTTTTGGAAAATATGTTGATTTAGGAATGCACAGTTTTGTAAAAGTCTTGTTCACATGCTGCTGTGAAACGAGATGTTGTTGATTGTTAACAAGCACATGCTTTCCAAAATCACACAAACAACAGGTTATCAGATTGTGTACACGAGTGAATCAGAACTTGCTTTCCAAAATCAGAACTTGTTAACAAGCATGATCAGAGAACACCAGTATCAGTGCTAAGAACAGAACTTGCTTTCCAAAATGCAGGCCACGGTTAAACATGAGTCATAGTAGTAGGTGACAGTTTCAGCTGTCTAAGACCAGAACCAACTGATATCCAAGTCCAGAACCAAGACTAACGTCTACAAACATTTAGAATAAAACTGGGTTGCTACAAACATTTAGACTAAAAACGAGAACACACATTTGGAGTGAACCCAATGGTATCCAAGTACAGAACCACACATTTTGAGTAGCCCGTCATGAGGTTGGGTTGGTCGGTCCTGTCCACGTGACCTGCCCTGCCGCCGATCCGACCGGGGAAACGCTCCGAAAAGCAAGGAACCCCACAGCACCACCGGCCACTTTCTCGAGAGAGAGAGAGAGAGAGAGTGAGAGCGCCGGCTAGCAGAAAGCAGATGTCATGCTTGGAATCCCAGAGAGCATGCGTCCAAGCACGAAGCTGCTTTCTGGGAGCTGCCTGCGATGCAGCAACGATGCTCAGCCTAAAGAGGGCTGGAGGAAAAGAATGACCAGAGCAGCAGGATAATGGAGCCCCGCACTGCAGGCTGCAGACGCCAAGAGGAGCCATGATTGTTTTGGTTGTCCTTGACTGGATACGTAGCTAGGATGGTCAACATCTGGCTCATCTTGACCATTCCCATTCCGCTAGTACATTGTGCTTTTCAGTTACAAACGACTGTGGTTCCGTGGGATACTTGTTCTTCAGCACAAGAAAGCACCCACCAAGCATATATTTTCAGTGGATAACCAAAGTCACGACCGACCTGAAAACGGGCACACACCACACCTTTCTTTCTTTCTTTGCTCACTGCAGTGGGTTGCTTGTTTCAGAAGCAGGTAACAGTAACCACCCACAAAACAAAACAAAAAAACAACAGTGACTGGGGGTCACAGAGGCAGACAACACATCCTGCCTGCGCACCAGCTAGTTCTCGGAGGATCACTTGGGATGGGAGAGCATTAGGCCAGCATGTTTGTTGGGGATCCTCCGATCATACATTAGCCTAAGCACTAATTAGTGCCCAGGCGAGAGGTTGCTGTTAGAGAGTTGGGAGGCAGTGACAGGCCACTTCTCCATGTTGCTTGTGGAGGAAAAAGGGCAGAGCGGAGCAGGTCTGGTCTGGCCATCAGATGGAGGAGGGGACTGGGGGACTGGCGTCCGAGAATGAGATCCACTGGGTTGCTTCGCTTCTTGTTCTCAGCTCAGGTCCACCCGTGTTACGGACATCTCTTGTGCTCAAAATTATTGGCATAGAACACCCATCATCATGCACGAACGAAAGGTCTTCTGATTCGTTATTGGGAGGGAGCTCTAATCCGCGTCCTAATCTGTCCACCTGTACATCGTACCATGAACTAACCTAACCTGGATATCCTTGTTGGCATGCAGTGATGGGATAGCAACGGCTGTAATGACAGACGAGGGCTGGCCGATGCCTTATTAATTAGACAGGCATACTGCCTGCCTGTCTACCTACCAAGCCTCTCCTGCAGTTGGGGCAGCATGTCAACTTGCTGTATTGTATCATGGCCACAAGTCATCGCAGGTTTTTATATATAGAGAAACAAAGGTGAAGTAGAGCTAGAACCTTGTGCTTCCAGCAGTGAAATGAAATGCTAACAGAAACCGAGGCTTGTAGTTAGCAGATCCAGCCTAACTTTAGGTGGGATGTTGTATCTGCTACTACTGCTAGTTGAGAGAAGTGGGGGTGGGGTTCTCTTCGTCTCTATGCTGCCTACCAGAGAATCATACATTCGTCTCAAACACCTGCACAGTTTACTAAAGACATGGCTTAGCTGGCCATATTCTCTGTTTCTTTATTTTCAAACAAAGGCCCCCCTTGATTTTTCCTTTCTTTTGTAGGATAAACTTCTCTCGGGGCATGTTTAGGAGCAAGGAGAACGGAGGAGGAGGGGCTAAAATAGAGGATTTTAGCCATTCATTCCCCTGAACAAGCCCTTGATATTCTTTTTGTGTGTGGATATTTTTCGTGTTCCAAACAAAACATTAACATAATAAAAGCAAGGCATGGCGATGAGCCAGCCAGCCAGCAGTACATATTTCAGTGCCCTGAAAGGTCGAGATCATACGGCACGACAAAACAAGCACGGTGGTAACTATATTTAGGTTTCATGAAGGTGATGGTGCATGCACTGCACCATCAACGCCGATCGTTCTTGCCCCCCCCCCATCATAATCATATGTCAGGGGAATCGTGGCCATGGACTTGAGGGGAAGATAGAAAGGACAGGGCACCGCATTAGCAGCTCGACTCGAAGCCTTGGAGAGAGGGGGAAAACTGATGACAACGATCGGGGTTAGCTGAGTGGATCTAACCCCAGCTTTTGGCTACATAACTGGGCTTAGCACGAGGACAGGGAGGGCTCACCACATAATTAGTTTCTGCTCAAAACGTTATGTTTCTTGATAGAAGGGTTAAAGTAGCACTCAAATTAATTGTTCATGGCCGAGTTCCTATTTAGTAAATTATGCAAATTATTAGCTGTGTAGAAACCAGTGTGCAAAATGAAAACCTCATTGGTAAACACTACATCGTGTCTAAAATTAGGCCCCATAAAACAGGGAGACACACTAACCAGGCTGCACACAAGTGTTGCACTTTGTTCCAAGATATTCTAAACAAAAAAAAACACCAAGTGAACTAAAATGATTTGACAAGAACAAAAGAGATACTATGCTTGGAAAGAAAGTGGTACCTAGCCAACTGTGCTGCATCCGCTCCATGAAGTGGCACGTGGACCTCGACGCCATTGGAGCGAAGCAAGGAGCCAGAGAAGGCGCGCCACTCCTTGCGCCCCCTGTGGGCTCCATCTACGGTGAGGCGGCCCTCGCCCCTCCTGGCCATTCATCTGTTTCCGACCAAGGTTGACAACAAACATTAGTCACTACCGGGACACAGATTGGTCTTTTCGTGTGATTTTAGAAAAAAATGTATAATTGAGAAGTATCTAAAATCACAAGAGATGATGTATGTATAATTATAGTCATTAGATATGTGTTTATTTTCTGTTCTTTTTCTTATGAACCAAGATCAAAATTAAGCATTGCACATGGAAAATAAAAGAAAGCCATGATCCCTCCCCTGCAACTGCAAGCAGTGACACGAAGACTACCAGAAAGAATACATGATCACATTGTCAACCCATAAATTACGTTGTTAACAAACAAAGCAAACATGTAAAAAATATAAGTTGCCAAAGTGATGTTAAGCACTCCATACTTGACCGGCTTTTGGAAGTTTCCTCCTAAACCTTGTCAATCACCTAAAGAAGGAAATGAACCATTCAAATAAGACAACATACTGGATGACAGAATAATGATAAGTTAAATTAGTGTACAGAAAGAATACACAAAGATTTAATCAACATATGCTTACAGAAAAAGCACCAAGCAAATAGGAGTTTCTTTGGAAATCACTAAAAGATACAACTTACAAGGAAAATCAAGTTATTTATCATAAAACATAGTAAAATAAAGGGATGTTGTAAATTAGCTTTTATGTCGTAACTGAACTCTGGAATCTTGCAGCTATTAATGGCTGCAAGCAGTGGCTGGATCCTTGATGGCGAAGACCATCCAATGCTAGGCAAGAACATTTCTGCATATATCCTCTCATTGCTTGTTCTCTCCAGAAGATCAATCTCGGGAGCTGGCCATTGGCTACAGTTTGCGTTTGCTGCAGCCAAAATCTCTTCTGCAAGTTGATTGACAGCATTGTTGAATACTGAAATGCAATCGCCAGGACCAGCTCCAGGTGCAACATGGGTGTTAAGCAGCTCAAGTTATGGATTCAAGTATTCCAGAAGCAATTCATGGGTCTTCACAAGAGTGACATCAGGCTGCACTGGCAAACTACTTACCAGCCACTTCAGGCCCTCACGCAGCAACAGAGGTACACAAGTCCATCCAATTTAATTTTTATCTTGCAGAAAGTAGAGATGACAAGGGGTCAGAATATAGATTAAACAAGGTAGAGATAATAAGCGGTAAGAATATAGATTGATCAAAGGTAGAGATGATTAAGGGGTCAGAATATAGATTGGCCACAGAAGATATTACCTCATCAACATGTATCATAGGTGCCCGCTCAATCGCAGAGGGAGTCCAAACTTTTACATCATTATCAATTCCACAGCTCGCGATTGCCATAGCATGAGGATGAGGCTCAATGCAATTCACAATGCACTCATCACCCTCCATGGCTCGTAGAAACTTCCCATCTCCCTTTCTCCAAATAAAGATCCGGCCACAGTCTGACCCACTGGCAACATATTCATCATTTGGCCCAATGAAAGACACACGCTTCACCGTTTCACGATTAACATGACCGACGTATGTCTGAGGTGCAGGTTGAGAAACATCATGTCCAGATGCTAGCATTGTTGATTTGCACCCTTCAATTGCTCCAATCCTAACAGATTTTTTGGGGTCAGGTCCCAGCCCTCCATCCTTAGAGAATAGGTAAATATTCTCTTCATTGTAAGATACAAGCAACTCACTCAGGTGAGAGAATGCAATCCCTGTTATTCCAACACTCTTATTGTCAACAAGATGTGGTGGGCAATAGCAGTCAGATGCGTGACTAAAATCAGATGATCCATCCCACTTGCACTTGCGAATGTCATACACACGAGCATATGCATCGCTTCCTCCAACAACAAAAAGATTTGGGTTCCTCGGATCTATTGCAAGCGCATTTAGGTGAACAAGAGATGAGTATACTGATTTAGTGGAGTTTCTGCAAAGAAATAGTTTTGAGGCTGTGTTTGTTCTGAGATCAAACTGCACAAGAAAGATTACACTTGGTTATAGATCAGTTTACAAACACCTGAAATACTGCACCTGTTTAATGGCTTACATGTTGAACAAAGCCTTCCTCACCACAGCTGTAGAAAATGTAAGGACTACCAGGCTCTATAGCCAAATTGTGAGCCCTTCCCTCATGTTCACCAAGCAATGTTGTGGACACGTCTCCAGCATCCTGTATCTTGGCAAGCCTCACCTGGAAGAGGCACAAGAGCATCACAGCTGATGAAAACTGAGACGGTGCATGCGATCAACTAAAGTTGAACAAGAAAGCAAGGAACTAACAAACCAACCTCGCCATCAGCAACACAAGTGACAATGGTCCGATCGTCTGAGCAGGGCATGAACCGTGCCTGGAACACATTGCCGCCATGTCCTGAATGAAACTCTAATTTGACGGTGCCAGTGTCCCAGTCCCACCGCCGCTAGAATAGTCGGAAGAACCACGGTAAGGGTGGAACCTCCCGCCACTGCCACCGCCCCCTCCACCACCTCAATCTGCCGCGCCGCGGGAGGAGTAGCGATTGGGCGGGCTACCCCCTAATCCGTCGCTGCTGCTGCCAGACCAGCGAGAGGGACCCCGCTGGAACCGGGCTCCAGAACGGTCTCCGCCATGGCGAGCGTGCAGTTTGACGGCGGATTGATGCGGGCAGTTGTTGGCGGATAGCTCGGGCGTTTGCGGTGGCAGTTCGCGGAGAGGTCTTGAGACAGGGGATGGCGAGCGTGCGCGTAGTGCGCGTCATGGCGGCGGGATACCCGGAGGCAGGGCGTGCGAGCGCGGGATTCCGCGGGATCCGCGAGCGCGGGATCCGCGGCAGGTGGTGGTGGGCGGCCGTGGTGGTGGGCGGCCGAGCGCGCGCCGGGGTGTGGGTGAGCGGCCGAGCGCGCGGCGTGGTTGGAGCGGCCGAGCGCGCGCGGCGGGATCCGCGGGAGGCACGTCGCGCACGCCGGGAATCGCGGCGTGGTTGGAGCGGCCGAGCGCGCGCGGAATCCGCGGATGCAGCGCGACACCGGCGGAATCGCGACGTGGCTGGGGTGCGCGGCCGAGCGTGTAGGGAGACAGGGGCGGGGGCAGTCTACATTTGGCCCTTAATAGTTAGTAGAGATACTGCAGTATTTGAGAATACTGCAGTATTCTTCCAAAACTGCAGAAAAACTTTTTCCCAAACACCCCCTAAACGTGTGCACTGCAGACGTGGCCGAAGCCACCCGGCCGGTCAACGTCGCCCATGAATGCTTAGCTTGGAGACGAGATCACCTCGCAAGGTCGGTATGGTGCATAGCTTGGAGGAGGGAGTCCGTCCGGCCGTGCATCTCTTCTCCGTATCCGACGACGACGACGACGACATGGGTTCTAACCTTAACTCCACGTCTCCACCGCACCGTACCCGTGAACGCCGGCGCCCGCCGCAAGCTGCATAAAACTTGCTAGCTTAGAAGCTAATAAACGTCCGTGCAGTGCAGGACGCGATGGTGGCGCCTCGCATCATCCAGGTGAGAGAGAAGCGCCGATTGATCGGCCGGAGCCTTTTCCTCAAGCAATGCAATGCAACCGACAGGGGCGGAAATATTGCACGTAGTATTGCCATGGATGTCTCCCTAGCTGGATTTCTGAAACATTCTGGAGCTACTAGCAGAGCTGGATTTCTCTTTGCGAGGCGCACACACACACAAACTGAGGCTGAAGTGCTGGAAATGCATGAACTTTATTATTAAAAGAAAGGGAATGAGAAAGAAAGAAAGTATTGAGAATATCTAATCTCTGCTTCTGCTGGCTAATTAAGCTGCAGCCATATACATTAATCAGTTCCGTGTTTCCAATCAGTACCCGCATCAGCATTTAACATTGGAGAAGTACTACCAGCCGAGCCAACGTCTTCATTCAGCGTTGGCTCTCGTCCAACGATATAATTCCAGGTTTGAAGTCTGCGACGGTGTGTCTCAGCTCTCGTGTTTTGATGATGATGCTAGGACACACGGCCGCCAATGGCAAGAAGAGCAGCAAGTTCGAGGACTCGGACAGCAGTCGCATGTCGAGGCCCAGCAGGTATTCGGCACCGAATCCGCATGCTCCGGTCCTATTCCTATCCGAGTTTTTCCTGCTTTGAAACTTCTTTGGTAGTACAGGGCCGTGTCTGAGCTGCCGCAGCGTCCAGCAGCGCAGCATCTGAAATCGTCGTCGTCAGCGGGCACGGAGGCAAGTGGCGGCACGCCGCGCCGCGCTCCCGGCGTGCGAGGGACGACGGCGCCGCGCAGCCCGTTGCAGGAGGCAAGGATGTTAATTGTTGTGAATTGAGATCACACGACACGACCGGTACAAACACAGGACCGTACTTGCCGATCGATGACGTCCGTTGCGTTGCCTTTGTTTTGTGCGGGTTTTTTGCAGAAGAAGCCCGCGGCCAGTGTTAGCGGTGGTGGTCCACGGGTGGCAGAGCTGGAGGCGAAGCTGGAGAAGGCGTACGGGCAGCTCCAGGGCATGCGGGAGCAGCTCGCGGCGGCCGAGAAGGCCAGGAAGGACGCGCGTGCAGCGCTCGTGGAGGCCAAGAAGCGCTTGGCCGCAAAGAAGAAGGACGACCTCGCAGATCACGGTGGCGGCAAGGAGCCAGCGTCGTCAGCACCCGAAGCTTCCGAGCGTGACAACGCGGAGAAAAGCTACGTGGCGGTAGCGCCGAGAGAGTCGGCGGTGATGAACAAGAATAGTGACGGGGAGGAGACGAGCAATGTCGTTGACGATGATTTTGGCGACAAGAAGCCAAGCCCGGAGGTCGAGACGCTGAGGGCGAAGCTGACGGCCAAGGATATGGAGGTCTACGAGCTCAGGGCGAGGCTCATGGTGATCGACACGGAGGTCGACGACCTGAGGGGCAAACTGGTGGCCAGGGGCACGGAAGTCGACGAGCTGAAGGCGGCGCTGATGTCGAGCAACGAGCTGGTCGACAAGCTGGCGGCGACCCTGCTGGTCAAGGACGCGGAAATCGCCGCTCTCGAGGCCGACAACGCCGACCTCACCAAGACGGCCGAGGAGGCTGCGGAGGCCACCGCCGCGAGGGCGCGGGAGACGGAGCACGCGCTGCGGAAGAGCGCGGAGCGGGAGGCCCGGCTCGCCGAGCGGCTGCGCGCTTCGGACCACTCCCGCGACGCGCTGGAGGCCGAGGCGCAGCGCTTGCGCGTGCAGAGCGAGCAGTGGCGCAAGGCGGCCGAGGAGGCCGCCGCGGTACTAGGCAGCGGGGGCGGCGCCGTGGACAACGGCGTCGGCGCGTACGTCGACAAGCGGCGCCGCAGGTCCGGCTCCGCCTGCGCCGGTGGGAATGGTGGCAAGGCGGCCAAGGACGGCGACGACGACGACGACGAAGGAGCCAGTGGCAAGCGCAAGGCCGGCGGCGGCGCCATGCGGGTGCTCAGCGACCTGTGGAAGAAGAAGGCGCAGAAGTGATCTCGGACGCCATCGTTCTGCGTTTTGTATTATATATGACTCGAGTTCAGTTTGCTCTTGTGTTCTCCGCTTCCGGCTTTGCGAGGATAACACCGTATCTAAAGATTTATTACAGGTTGAGGTAATAATTTACAACTGGACTATTTACGTTAGCACTAAAACCCAAAATAAGCTCCGTATCGTGTGTTCTGTGTTATTATGCGACAAGGAACATTATTGTTGTGGGGCGTTGTAGTTTGATCTAAGTTTCAAAACTCGCCATGTATGCTGTAATGAAGATAATCGAACGGTGTTAATTTGTTTCAGAAGACCGCAAGTTGGTTAGCTCTAGCCAACATATCTATGTTATAATAAAGCATCAGTTTCAACGTCATCTTTTTACAAATAACCCTCACATCAATTTCAAATTAACTTGCTGCACGTCCGTCTCCTCCGCAGAACCCTGCACGGGCCCGCTAGGTCTGACGCCCACGGACCGCAGCTTTGGCCTACGCACAACACATCGGCATGTTGACCGTGCCGAGCCAGCCCGTTAGCCATTAGTCCATCGGACCATTTGGTTAAATCAGCGTAAAATGTTAAAAAGCGGTGCAGGAGGTAGGGTTCAAACCAACGCCCTGATGGAAGAAGGGCGGGAGACACTGGGTGAAGTCGTCTAACCAGTAGAACATCATGCTCCGGTATTTTTAATATTGAATATAAATTATACATATGTATTTACGATTTTTTGTAAAACAAAAAATATAATCGTGTCGGGCCGGGACAGGACTACAGGTAGAGGCTATGACCCAAGCACGGCACGACACTCGTGTCGGGCTGGCCTAGACACTATTAAATGGATTGTGCCTTGAACCGGCCCGCCAGACACTATCCATTTAGCCATTTATACATCCGCACGATAATGATGATCATCGTCTTAGTTGCCACCACCTCGTTCGCCATCATTATTCTTTTCTCTCTCCCCTCATGCCTCCGCCTCCGCGCCACCTCATTCTTGGCAGAGGGCGTGGGAGCAGACGCCTCCTCCCCGTATCTGTCCGACACCAGCCCCAACACCAACCCACGTATTGGCTATTACACGTTCACGAGGATGTTTCACATCATGTGTGCACCATCGTTTTTGCAGTCGTCAGACGTCCCGTTCGTCTTCCCGGCCTTCCCCATGTTCTTCCTCCACAACCTGCTGCCACCGCCCACGGTCGCAGCCGTGAGCCGACCGACGCTCGTCGACGCGGATACGGGGTGAGTCAGTCTTGCTCCTAGCCTTTCTCCGTGCATGCCGTCGAGAGGACACGGTGGCACCTGCCACGCTTAGGTTATCTTGACGATGAGCAGTCTAGGTTAGAGATATGAGACAACCAAGGCCTATAGCGAGGCAACAGTCGGCATATGCTATGGAGTTGGTGGTGGTGTTGTGTCGCCTCGACGGGTTTAGGGCTAGGAAGGCACTCGCATTCTCTCTCCCTTCTCGGACAGATGCCTTGTGCAGGTGCCTCTAGGTTTGGAGCTGCTACGGCTGGGCTTTTTCTTCGCTTGTATGCACTCTCCCTATATGTATCTAGCAGTATACTACCTATGTCGCCTCCAGATGCGCGGGTACTCGCCGTGTCCTTTTCTGGCAATGAACAGGTATGTCCGCCTCTTCCCTTCCCTTCCTACTCTACGAAACCTTGGAAGTGGGGGAGGCGAGGGATGGGGGATCCTTGATTTGCTGCCTATGGTACCCGTTCGATGGCTCGACATCACCTGTCTACATGGCATTTCCCTTACCATGGTATCGACTCAGTATGCTTCTACCACTTCTATATACATGTCACTCATCCTTATGTCATTGCAAAAGTTATTATGTTGTTCCTTGGTTGTTTTAGGTGTTAGTTTTTTGTTGTGCTAAGGACTGAACATAATTTGGGTGTGTTCAAACTTTATTTATTGTCTGCACATGGTTTGTGTTCTTCTGATGATGGCTCATAGATCCTGCAAAATATGTGTTAGGATTTGGAGATTCATGTGGGCACTACCACAGGGTGCTCGTCCCTTGTGTTCTTGGCTCTTGCATGCATTAGGTCGTTTCTGAAACCACAATGATGCAATAGACTCCATGGTGTTTGAGGTTGTTGAACTGGATGAAGCAATAATGATTTGTCACTCTAACAATAAAAGGAAAGGTTATTTATTGGTTTTAAACGTTAGTAATTGCTACGAAGTAGCATAATTTGTATGGAGCGCATCCAATTTTTATTGATGTCTAACTTTAGCATCCACTCCATATTTTGATCTATATTTTTTATAAGTTTGAGTTCATGTGACTTATTTTAGAAACTTGAGTTCACAAACTTACTCTTATTTGGTCTCTATATGGTGGAATTATATCATTCTATAATCTCTGTTCGTTCAGTCAGTCGTTGTAAACTATCTTCTAATCGCTCCATTCATTGGTTGTGTTGTACCAAGACATATTGAATGGAGTAAACAACAACATCAGTTAGTCAAATCAAAAAATATCATACAGAGAGAGGACACAATCAATAAAAAATCTTGAGAACTTTTGGTGGATAGTTTACGTAGGTATTGTTTTGAGTCGTTGCAACGCACGGATAACTGACTAGTTGTTATCTATTTATTTGAAGAAGCTAGCTAGTACAAGGGAATCGCTTACAGCTAAAAGTGACAGTTTTACCCGTCCCATCGTCCGGTCTCACGACTCAGGTGTGAAGCATGTAGGTTGTGTATTTATTCCCTCTTTCTCATGTGATATGCCAGCTCGAGGAACCCACCCACCGCATCTCCCTCCTCTCGTCGGGCCGCACATAGGGCTGCAAATGGATGTCTGGAAATCTGAATTATCTGTATTCATATTCGCTAAAACTGCTAATATGGATATATGTATCCGTATTTGATTTCAATATAGATGTCAAATGGATGTATCCGAATTCGATTTATAATACTTTTCTCTATCTGATTCCATATTCGTATTCGAAAAACCCATGAAACATCTGATGTTATCCGTATCCGTGAAAAATATGTTCGATGAAACCATTTAAGACTTAATTTTATCACTAATTACTAATTACAAATGATTTTAAGTTTAATAATATACTAAAAATGAAATATACCACTTAAAATATTAAAAAGTATTTATATGATAAATAAATAAATATATCAACCTTATATTTCTAGTGATATTGAATAATAAAATTCAATAAGATTCATAAACATTCAAATATAACTCTCTACTTTATCTATATAGTGAACACATCTCATCGAAGATCCATAAACATTCAACTATAACTCTCCACTTTACAATATATAGATAATTCTCTTCATGTTTTCATTTAAGTTTTGGTACACACATTTATATAGGGCATTCATTCATTTTAAAATGGAAAATTTGTTTTTCTTGGTACATTTACTATTTTATATCAATTTTAATTTACTTGTATTTGTACAACTGTCACTTATTAAATATCATGTGTTGTTGTTTACCTTTTGTCACATGATTTGATAGTTTAAAAATATTATTTATATAGTTTTGTGGACTTGAATATGGAGGATCACGAGAGATATACTTTAATTTAAGTTTGTTTTGACTATTTATTGACTATTTATAAACCTGTACTTAAATAAAAATCCACATACATTAAATTTTAGGGTATGGTGTTTATGTTGAATTGAGTAAATATCCAAATAAGAATTCGAATTTGACTATCCATTTTGTATTCGTATTCGAAGATATTCGAATTCATATCCAAATTCAGACTAAAATATGGTAAAATGTGACATTCGAATTCGTATACATGTGTATTCGATCTGTTTCCACCCCTAGCCGCACAACCACATCCGTTGTGCCCCCACCCAATTCCTCTTCTCATCCCTCTCCTCTCTCCACCCTGACCCCCTATTAAAATTAGTAAGAGAAAATATGATATATGTAAATACTTGTGATAAAAAAGCTTATGTATCAATGATCATTAATCCTATGTTAATTAAAAGTCGCCTAGAGGGGGGTGAATAGGCGAAACCTGTAAATTATAAACTTTGAACATGAACTTCACTCGGGGTTAGGATTAGAAACAAATTATAATGCATACAGAGTGCGAAAGAGAGTTCTTCTTGCTATAAGTTGCTCAATCAATGCGGATGACTTTGGGAGCTAACTTAAAAGACTGTAAGCAAGAGAACTTAGAGAGAGAGGAGAGGAAGAATCAAATTGTAAGGTGAAGACCAACACAAATGAACACAACGATTTGTTTCCCGAGGTTCGGTTGTAATGAACTTACTCTCCATTGAGGAGGCCATGAAGGCCGGGTCTTTTTCAATCATTTCTCTCTCTCAAACGATCACTTAGACCGGATGAGTGCTTCTTCTTAATCTCAATGATCATTAAGACCTCGTAAGGATCACTACACACTTAGGTGTCTCTTGCTAACTTTACAAGTCACTAGAGAGTTTAGAAGAAGATGAAGAAAGCAAAATTAAAAGCCAAGCAACAAGAGCAACAAATGAGACACAAATCACACTCTCTCAAGTCACTAATCACTAATGATCACTTATCTTAATTATGGTGCTTGAAGAGATTGGAAGCTTTGAATGTGTCTTAGAATGGATTGCTAGCTCTTGTATTGAATGTGTATGAGTAGAAGGTTTAGATGTACTGAATGGAGGTGGTTGGGGTTGTATTTATAGCCACCAATCACTTCCTAGTCGTTGCCTCCTTCCTGTCAACCGTGCATGGTCGGCGCCCCTAGTCTGGACGGTCTGCCCTGCACATCAACGGCTGAAATCGCAACGGTCAGCAGTAACGGCTATAGTGCATTTAATGTGTTATCAGATGTCAGATAAAGCAGTCACGGACGGTTCAGCCGTGCAACCCGGACGGTCCGCGAGGACGCTAAAAATACATTTTACCGAACCCGTCACCTTCAGGTTTTTCTGGTTTTTCAACGATCGGACGATCTGCGCCTAAGGTCAGACGGTCCGTGCTTGGTCCCGAACTGTGCTCGCTTCTCCTTTGGACAGTCCGTAGTGTTAACGCGTGTTTTTGTAGTGTTTCTTTCTGAGGCTCGCCCTAGTGTCACGGACGATCTACCGCAAGGGCCTAGATGGTCCGTGCATATGTGAATTTCCAAAAAGCTTCTCCTGTCTGGAATAATCTACGGTATTCCGGACAGTCGACTTAGAATAGATGTATATGAACTTTATGCACCTGAGAAATGATCAATTAGGCAAACTAGTTAGTCCATTAGATTTGTGATGGGCGTCAAACACCAAAATCGATTATAGGAAATGGTTAAGGTCATTTCCCTTTCATTAATATCATTTTTATGTAATTGTTATCCTTTAACACTTTATTGGATAATTAAAGTCATAACACAGGGTCTTGTACTAGTGATTATCACACAGTTAAGGGTGAAAACGAAAACAGTAATTTTCGGATACCTGGAACCGTTTTTTGACACTTTACCAAAATTTAGAGCCAAACAGAAACGGTTACCAAAAATATGGAAATGAAATCGATAGAAAAATTGAAAACGGTTTGGGTATCTTTCGATCGTTTTCGTAAATTAGCATTTTTATTCGGTATTTTACGGTCGGTAACGAATTCAATATTTTTTAGAAGAAAATTTAATTTGAACTTATCTTTATAAATTCATAATAAATTTATCTTAACTTAGAAAAATATGGAACTAATTTTATTATTTTTTGAAAATTCAAATCTATCTAATGTTATATATTAACGTTATAGTTTAGAGTTGTTTGAAACTTTTATGAATCTAATTTATGTTTTCTTACCAATTACTATTACTCTTGATACATATATTGATAATTTGCACGAGAACTTGAGAAATACCAAGAGGACACCAATTATGTTAATTATGCCAAGTAGTAGGAGTACAATCAGAATGCAAGTGTCATGTCAGTATACACATGTTGTATAGTCATATGCTACTAGACTTACTATTGCTTTATTTAAATGCATGATAATGATTTTATTATTGTATTACATTGTCTTAGGGTTATTGTGACCTCCTACCTTATATTAAAATGTCTTATAAATTATTGTTTATATTAATATGGATCAAGTTATATATCTAGTTCTATGCTCCATGGTTTGATGTGTGGTATTGTTTTATGGTTTTTGATGGTTATTCATGTATTTTTAATCGGATAGTCTCATTTTAAGATATTGTGTTATGATTTCTAATTATATGTATGCACTGATATTGATATATTGCTTTAATACTTTGCGAGATATCATTGATCTTTTAGAAATTTGTGAATATTTATATAATAATAATTTTTATGTGGATGTACGACTTGAGTGAATTTTTGAAGTTATTGAAGGTATATGTTACATTTTTTACCGATCGTATGTTAGATTTCGACCTTAACCAGTGTATTTTCCGTACCGAAGTTTCGTTTTTTATGTTTCTGAATTATCAGTGTTGTTTTAGTTTCCGGTGTTATCGTTTTCGATTTTATTTCCAAAGAAAAATATAAAAACGAAAATGGTTTCAGTGTTTACCGACCATTTCCACCCTTCCCCTTGCACACAACAAACAGGTCTCTAGCCAACAGAAAATGGTTTCGGTGAAAGTTGGCGTTGATAAACGAAAAAGAAAAAGAAAAAACAGATGCAGGCCGAGCCCATCAACCATCCTTTGGAGTCCGCTACTGAGCCCAGATCCTCTGCGAGCCGCAGTCCACCCTCATCGTCTCTCCTCCTGCAGCACATACATACCCAACCAGGCAACCACACAATTGTCTGAATAGAGGGCGACAGAGTTCATGATTTCAGCCAATTTTCACCGAAATTCGTTTCTACTAATTCACGAGAACCAATAAAAGGCCAAACGAGCCTATATGGTCTATGTATCTATGCACACGTAAAAAAAACTGGTGGTTCAAGCCTAAGCGAAAGAAATTTTATTTTTCTCTGCTCCTCATCCCCTGCCGCCACCGCCACATCTTAAACATGTTTGGGACGTCTTTTTCCTAAAAAGTTTTTAAAATTGAATTCTTGGATAATCTAGCTACTATGAGAAACTGAATATTATGAGACATGCGTGTAGGGATGGTAACAGATTAGATTCAGATCGAATATTTCAAATATCTGCTCGCAACCACATCTGCGGTTGCAACCAATATCCACCCACGATCATACCCGCGGTAGCAATTTATATCCACACTCGTACCCATCAGATTTCGGATATTCGTCAGATATGACACACACCATCATTTTTCAAAAAATTAATAGTGTAATTAATCAAACTTCTTCCTAATTCACCATCACACACAATTAAAAACTTAGCAAAAGAATTATTATAGGCATGCGAGCTATGGCGAGGGGCTTTGAAGCTTAGAAGGGGCAGCCACTGACTATGTTGTGTGGCCCATGGGACTTGGAAGAGGGTATAGATGTCCAAATGGGCCACCCGGCACGGACCCGGTCCGAACCCGTTTTGGCCCGGTACGAATAGGGCCGGGTCAGGCATGGCCCGTTAATGCTTCGAGCCGGGTCGTGCTAGCCCACGTGCCTAGGAACATGCTCAAACCCGACACGCACAGGGATAAATCGTGTCGGGCCGGCCCGTTCGCCCGGTGGGACTCAACGTACCGGACCGGCCACTGCTCCGGACCAACAGTACAGCATATATAAATACATACATTTAACAGAATTAATCATATAAACAGTATACTAAAGTGATCATATAAACAGTATACTAAAGTGAGTTCAGATGTTGTAAACTAAATCTAAAAAACATAACAGACAACAACTAAATTAAACAGCTAACAACTAAATTAAACAGACAACAACTAAATTAAACAAACGCAGTTCCTGCGCCCTGCGGCCAGAGCTTTGGAGTTTGGAAGCAGCTTGGAAGCAGACAACAACTAAATTAAACAAACAGCTAACAACTAAATTAAGCTAACGACAGAGAGGAGCGTTGGAGTTTGGAAGCAGTTCCTGTGGCCGGAGCTTAAGCCTGTGGAGTTCCTGCGACCGGAGCGTTGGAGCTTAAGCAGTTCCTGCAGCCGGAGCAGAGGGTTGGGGACTCGGGGATAGCTGGATAGGGTATTAGGGTTCGCGTCTGTGGACTCGGCGGCGCTTAAGTCTGTTCGGGCCGCCGGGAAATTGGGACTGCGCCAATGTGGATTGTGGCCTGCGCTAGACATGTGAATTTATGTTGTCAATTACGCGGGCCGCCGTCGTGCCAACCCATATATCGTGTCGGGCCAGGCCAAAGCACGCGGGGCGCCGTAGCTGCCCATACCCGGCATGCTAAACGGGTCGTGCCAGCCCAGGCCCGTAACTGACCGTGTCAGGCCGTGTTTGGACCAGGCTAAATTCGTGTCGTGCCACGGGCCAAACGGGCGGCCCGCACTGTTTGGACATCTATAGAAGAGGGCATTGGGGCAGAGCGCGGTAAGCCAGCAAGAAGGGCGGTCAAAACGGTGGAGAATTGGGAGCGTTAGGCATTAGGTTCATGGAGCTAGGGTTTGCTTTATTGTGTAATATGGGCTAGGCAAAAAAAGCTAATGATCGATTTCGGATATCCAACGATAACCCACGGGTGGAAGGTAATATCTTAATTCGTGCCCGCCCAACTTTAGATCGGATACAAGTTTTACCCATGGGTCAAAAATTGTATCAATACCCGGCTTCGTTGGATCGGATATTCAATGGATATGCGAATGCACGGGTCAAATTACCATCCCTACCCGCGTGTGAAGAAAGATGAAGATGTCTGTGCGATTTAGGGTTTAGAAAGCGGTAGATTCCTCCCTCTGCGACAACTCGGAGGATTTTGCATTCACATTAATTTGAATCAATTCCTACCAGCGGACTGAGAAGTGAAACGTTAGGTTGCCATAAGCCGACTATGACGACTAAAATCTATCTAGAAGCCGAAACAAATATGCTCGTTGCTTGCTCTCGATCTCCTACTACTCGTTTGTTCGGGCCGATCTCTGGCCCTTTGTTGTGCGAGAGAAAAAAATCGATTTTTGAGACTCCAAACAATGTGTATTATTTTTTTTACCGGGATTGTACTTTATATTTTTGTCATTCGTAACATTGACTTCGCAAAAATAGAACTCAAAACATGTCACTAATATGTCAGCACTAGTCATTACCAACACTTAGAGGCATGCTCTATAGTGTATAGTATGACAACTATCGTCGAACCAGTCTGACACGCCCATTTCCTCTCTGGAGCCTCTCTACGTAACCGTCGGAGTTCGGACCCTATCCGAGATAGTCCAACGGTCGCTAACCAACAGGTTCAACGCCTCTTGTCGGTGTGAATAGTAGAATTGTTCGGTCTGATGCCCTTCTTCACTTGTGCTAACGCTTGGGGTTCAATGATTCCTCTTTTTCTGTTGGTTTAAGGTTGGCTCGTAGAATACAGTCCGACGCTCCCTTGGGTTCGTTCTTCAATGCCCTACAAGCCCTCTCTTCATGATCTTTGTGTCCACCTTGGTTCTATCATGCGTCTTGAACTCTTGCATATCTCTGTAGATCTACAGTGAGTTCTCCAATGTCTTTTTTGAGTTGTTGATCCTTCGGATCACCCGTTTGTCTTCGTCTAAGTTGACGTTGCATTCTTTAAACTATGTCTACTGGTAGTTTAGATATCCATATAGATGACCAAACACCAAAACTCAACTGCTAAATAGGCATCGCGGTCTGTTTTTCTTGGGCATCGTCCGCCCATAAAAACCAGCGGATTTTCATTGTTTAATCTGCAAGAGCTAGTTGGCGACGGAAATCAGCTAATGTCGATGGCAATTAGCTAATTTATTATGTACTAGTTTTAGTGCGTGTTTGTCCGTGAAAACCAGTTAGGTTACAAGTGTGAGATGAGAGGAAGAGAAAGAAAAAAGTTAGGAGGTTAACGGGTGGGCAGCCACCTATGTCTCATTTTTTTATGTCCCAAAACCAAACAGAAAGAAAAATATCATCCCATCACCTCTCAACCAAACAACAACAAATAGAGTTGTGGCGGGTCAGAAAACTCGGACTAAAGATCTGTTTGGTTGGTGTTCTCAAATTTTGTCTGGTCCAGACATGTATTCTAGACGTCCGAGTTCTCATGCATATGGTCCGATTTTGTTGCACATATCGAGGACAGGGCAATAACCAAACAGACCCTGGATCATCCCATCAAACCAGGCCGGCATAGGGACGAAGGACCGTGTCTGCGAAGACCTTAAAAAAACGCTAGCACGAATGCGATGGCGATGCAGATGGACGATTTGCTTAGATCGATGCATGTCACTGCATCTCTCATGAGAGAACTGTTTTTTTTTCTCTCTCTCTCTCTCGAGGATGATCTCACCGTATCACTACTCATGTCGTAGACATGGATCTTTGCTGCAGAAGAAGTCTCTATGACCATGATGACCCAGAATATTTTTAGCCAGTGTTATTAGGATACAGCAGGCTTTTAAGATAAGCCTGCAGGTTTATGTCCACGCAGTATGGTGTGGCCGGCACTGGAAAAAGCGTGCAGATTTTATTCGGGCACCACCACCGGAGAGCCAGCAGTCTTATGTCGGATTATTATGAATCCACAGGAGCATCATGCATGGCAGTGGCAGCTAAGCCACTTTGTGGTATCCAAAGACGCAAGGATCTTAGTGATGATGCAGGGATTGTAGGTAACCTTGCCTTTTGAAGGCTCAAGTTGCCTTTAAGAACTAGAGATGTTCATTTGGCCATTAAATAAGGAGTATATCCTTCCTTATCAAGGGTAACCTAATCCGGAGGAGGGGGTACCGGCAGACAATGGTGGGAGATAAAAACCAAGAACAGCATCAGCATGTGCCGTGAGCAGAGAGCACTGTCCGTGTCTTCAGAATGCAGAAACAAACCAAAAAAGAAAATAGAGGATGACCCCCCCACAAAAACACACACACATGGCACCAGACGACGTTCGTTCGTTCGTTCGTTCAAGGGTACACCTCGATGATGGAGCGGACGCCGAGGACCGGCGTGACTCTGTAGTCGGTGAACCCGGCCTCGACGAAGATCCGCTTCCACTCCTGCTCGTCCCGCTCCATGCCGTTGACGACCATGATGTAGAGGTCGAACAGGGCCTGCATCTCCCTGTGCCTCGGGTCCGCCGGCCCAGCCCCGACCACCATGTCGATGATTATCACCTTCCCTCCTCCTTCCCTCGGAGGGATGGCCTTCCTGCAGTTCCTCAGTATCTTCACGCACTCCTCGTGGCCCCAGTCATGCAGAACCCACTGAAATCAAATAGCCACTGTTTACATCTGACAACTCCACTCTTTTCTGCATCAGCATGTGTTTTTTGCTTTCTATATATGCACTTGCCACTAACGCAATCACAAAAGAAAGCTACGGGTACCATTGTGAGTTGTGACAGCTTGTTTAAAAAGCAAGTGCATGGCTACTTAATTGCTCCATTTACAAGTATATGGTGCGGTACAACCACTTCAGTTTCAGACACACATTAACTGTCTGATTGGTTAGTCGTACTGTCTCGTCCTGCGTCACTGCGCGCATTGATTTTATTTAAGTCTTTGTTTGGTTGCCTGTATATTTGAAGCGTGAGCCACACGAGTGGATGTAAAATAATTTATTTTAAGACTGTTTTACTGCATCTGCTCATGAGTTAAAAACTTCAGTTTCTAACCAGTCTGGATGGCACGAGCCTGGTCTGTGACGCCCAGTCAACCAATAAAGCAGTAAGTTACTTTCTATAAGAAAATGATGTGGCGTGATGCACGTGCCCCGGGAAAGTAGTATATATCGTTATCAGCATCTTACATGAAAAAAAGGGGGCCTGGTTCGTTTGTCTCTGTCGTCATGTTATTTTCCCCCGACAGAATGTATTCAACTTTAGTGCTAATTAATTTGGGAACCTCAATTTTTCAAGTCATTTTCATTTTCCTCTTTATCAAGACAATGTTGACATCCAACAGTGAAGCGCTCTAGTTTATCAAGATTTTTTTTCATTCAGCTGTTAATAGACTAAAGCTTCGTTCCTCTGTTCTAAAATATACTTCCTCATTTTTAAAATAGTAGTCGTTTTGACTCTTGGTTTTTACGTCTATATTCAAATAGATAAAGATGAACTTAGACATATATATAAATCATATATATATATATATATATATATATATATATATATATATATATATATATATATATATATATATATATATATATATATATATATATATATATATAAAAGTGTGTTATATGAACCTAAAACGAATTTTAATTTGAGAAAATGCAATATATATATATATATATATATATGCTATGTCTAGCGAAGTCAATATGGTTTATAATTTTAAAAAATATTTTATATTACAATCTACAACAAGTACAAGGTACTGCAAACATACAGTGCAACAGGAGAGATGGCTTTAATTACCTTGAGGAACATGGCATCTGCCGGCGGTACAGACTCGAACATGTCGCCGCCGATGTAGCTCACTTGAGTGTCACTGGGAGCCTTGGCAACGACGTGGTCGAGGTCTAGCACGCTGCACTTGACGCCCGGGAACGCCAGCGAGATGGCCTGCGCGGCCGCGCCGAGACCTCCGCCGACGTCGACCAGGGAGCTTATCCCCTGGAAGACGTGCGCGCACTCCTTGCTGGCGATGTCCATGATGAAGTGGCTGTCCGAGAGCATCCCGTCGTTGAGGAGCGCGTTGAAGGCCGCGTCACCGTTGGCGTGCTCCCAGATGGTCTGGCCGTGCGCGTGCTCGAAGATGCACGGGCCGGGAAGCTCGCGCTGGAGCCATTTGCCGAGCTCGAAGAAGGGCGTGACGAGGGCCGGGTCGACGACAAAGGCGGCGAGCGGGACGTGGCTGCGGCGCGGGCCGACCAGGAGGGCGGACACTGCTGTGAGCTTGTAGACAGGCTCACTGTCACTGGCACTGCTGCTGTCGTCACCCAACGGCGATGGGTGCTGGACGCTGAACACGCCCGTGGTGGCGAGCACGCGCATGAGGCGACGCAGGTGGAGGGTCTTGGACGGGTGGAGCGTGACCCTGTCAACTATCTGCGGCAGCGTGGCGCTGCCGCCGTGGTGGTAGATGGCGTCGGCGAGGCCAAGGTCCAAGGCGGACTTGAGTGCCATGGATTTGATGTAGGCGAAGGTGCTGTGCCATAGCTCAACCTGTGCGTCGAGCAAGTCCTGGTTGGTGATGCCGGCGAGTGCCATGGTGAAGTCAAGTGGTGTGGTAGCTACTGTCGAGCTTTGCTTCTACGAGAGGTGGGAATGGAGACACAAGTAACGCGCAGCGTCATGTGTATATATACTAGTTCAAGAGATTACTATAACTCCCTGATACGTGATTTAATATAGATTTATGATAAATATAATCATAAATTATAGTAGTATATGTTATAAAAGCATGATGATGGGCGCCGACACAAATAAAGCTGATTCCATCGGTTACCGTTCAGCAACTCCAGTAGTTCTCTAAAAGACTTTCTAAATCAATAATTTAGGTAGTTAACATGAAAACTATTCTCCAACAGTTCTCTAAATGAACTTTCTAAATTTAACAACTTGTCATCTAACCTCATTTTCTCTCTACATTTGGCAACCATTTAACAACTCACTAAACAAAAATGTTGACTGCATTATATAGTTTTTGTGACTTATTTTTTATGTGGATAAATACAAAACAAAATTACAACCTATATTTAGAGAACTATTGGAGAACTCATATTTTTTTACTCCAAAAGTCATTTAGCAACTTCTTAAATCTATGATTTAGAGAGCTAAAATTTACATAACTATTGGACCACCTTCACTACTATTCTCCTCAGCTATTCGAGCCGCTTCTATAGCTAGTGCTGAGGAGAATAAAATGCTATTGAGGGGACATTGGGCACATGACCTTGGATAGTGAGGCAACCTTTGCACATTTAAGATACCCTGATCGGTGAGAATCGCGAGAGAGGGCATGTACAACCTAGATATAGATACTAGGTTACGTTTCTTCGAGCACTAGATGTATATAGAAAACTTCTTCATACAACCCAAAAAACCATCAAGATAAGGCTCATTTATGTGGGTTGTATGGGTGGAACTGTATCCATACTTAAAGAACCATGCTAGAGACGTTACTTCACCAAGATACGTCTTCTGTGTTTTTTTTTCATTTACTCTCTTGATACCCCTTAAGATACACTTTAGGTGGGTTGTATATGCCCTAAGGCTATAACTAGCAGATTGTGCATATAAACGTACAAAACACACTATATGATACAACTCTGAGCACCTAAATCATAATACAGTCAAAACACAATATGTATATAGAGTCGTATAGAGACGGACTCTTCGCAAAGAGTTTGTCTCTTGATTTTTTTTTACTTAGCTCCCTAAAGACTCCTCAAAAGACACCTCATTTAGGTGGGTTGTACATATATCCTAAGGCTATAACGAGTGGATTATGCGTATAAATGTACAAAAACACTTTTTTACACCATAAACTACAGTATTTACATAGTAGAATTTGAAACAGAAGATGAGACAAGATGAGTAAGTCTACTAAAGATACCCTAAGATCCAAGTCACAAATCTCACGCTTTGGTTATTCTGCTTTTTTTAGATTCAAGATGTTGGGCATGCACTTTTAGATTCGATTTGGGTCTATATTATGCTTGAGGACCTTGAAACTTTGAACGAAACCAAGTTACTTCCAAAAGATTGCCACCTCATAGGAGGACATGTTTTAAAAAAAATAAAAGTGGAAGATAAGATCGTAGTGTAAAACAAAGCTAGATTAGTAGCCCAACATTTTTACTGAAAGAGTGGATGGATTATAATGAGACCTTGGACCCTGTAGTCCATTTAGAAGCTATTAGAATTATTTTAGCATTTGCGGTATCAAAAGGCTTCAAACTTTTTTACAAATGGATGTTAAGAATGTTTTCTTGAATGACTACATATAAAAGAAAGTGTACGTGAGGCAACATCTGGTTTTGAAAATTCCAAATTTTCAAGTCATATTTTCAAACTCCAAAAATCTTTTATAGTTTAAAATAGGGCCCTTGAGTTTGGTATGCCTATTTGAAACAATTCTTCGTGCAAATGGTTTCAAAAGGGGTTGGGTAACAAAACATTATTAATCATCAAGCATGTAAACGATACTCTATTGGTCCAAATTGTGTCTTGGATTCTTGCATGTTGTTGTATATCCTAATGAATCTTGTATTGTATTTCTTGAGGTGCTCCTCATCTTGATCATCATTTTAGCTTTGTACAAGCCTATTGTCGGGTACCGTAATTAGGGGTACCCCCAATACTCCTTAACATTGCTGGAAAACATCTTTAGAATAAACCGTAAAGACTGATAAGCACGGTTCGAGTCAAGGCCTCGTCAGCCAAGGGACGCGACCTCGTCTCGCCCGAGCCCGGCCTCGGGCAAGAACAGTAGTCCTGGACGGATTCACGCCTCGCCCGAGGACCTCCTCAGGTAGTAGACGCACCCCCGGCTCGCCCGAGGCCAAGCTCGAGCAAACTTTGTCGTACAACAACCTCGGCCAAATCGCCTTACTAACCGACCGTATCGCATGCGCATTTAATGCGGGAATCGCCTAACACCTTATCCTGACATGCGCACCTCAGTCGGCAAGGTCGAAATGACCGCAGTCACTTCGCCCCTTTACTGATCATTCTGACAGGAAAAAAGGACACTATTCACCCCGTTCCGACTACTGTGCCAACCACTAGGGTAAAACTAACGACAATAAGTCACGACCTCCCCCGAGTTCAGCCTCGGGCGCAACAGGGAGCTCCGCCTCGCCCGACCTCAGGCCTCAGCCTCAGCCTCGGCCTCGGGAGAAGGTCTCCGCCTCGCCCGACCCCAGGCCTCGGCCTCAGCCTCAGGAGAAGCCTCCGCCTCGCCCGACCTCGACCTCGGCCTCGGACCGACTGTGCCACAGGGGATACATCATTACCCTACCCCTAGCTAGCTGCCTCAGGCTACGAAGGAACAAGACCGGTGTCCCATCTAGATTACTCTGGCAACAGGTAATGATGGTTTCATGCATGCGTCCATGGCGTCGATTGTTCTCAACTCCCTACGAAGGCAAAGAAACGTCAGCAGGACCCCAGGCCGCACCGCCAGCTGCGCTTCTACAGGGCTCAAGTACTTCTCCGCCGGACACATTAGCACATAGCTACACCCCCATGTACAGCTGGACCATCTCCTTGTATCTATAAAAGGGATGTCCAGGGCCTTCCCAAAGGAGGCAGGCAGAGAAGGGGAGAAAACACAGAGAAGGCTAACTCAGACGGCTCACCTCAAGGGCTCTCTCTCTCTCTCTCTCTCAGCTTGTAACCCCTACTACGAGCATCCTGGTGCAAGATAAAATAAGCCTCATCCTCCCTCTCGTGTTTCATCTTGCATCAACCCATCTGGGCAGGGACATGCAGTGTCAAATTCACTGGTCGATCGAGGGTCCACGCGGGTCTGAAACGCCGACAGTTGGCGCGCTAGGTAGGGGGCTGCTGCGTGTTGACAAATACTTTCCTGTTAAGTTCCAGATGGACAATCTTCGGTAGCCTCTTCAGCCCGAGACGGTGCTCCGCTTCGTGAGTCCCGAGTTCATGTCCCGCGACGGCAGCTACGACATGGTACTCCTCCCCCCCCCCCCCCCCCGCAGCACGACAACAACGACGGTCGTCGGCTCGCCCAGCGGAGGCGAACTCGACGACGACATCTCCCCGCGGCAGAAGAGGAACATCCGAGTTTGCCCCGCCACCCTCCTCGCCGGAGGAGGAGGAGACGGAGAAACCGTGGCCAGGCACGAAGCAGCACCTCATCGGCTGTCAGACCGGAGCGAGTCGACGGCGCCGGCACCCCTGCGAGGGACATGTCGGGTGTTGTCCTCGCACCTGAGACAACGACGGGTGTCGCTTCCCAGCAACGTGCCAACCCCAGGCGGACTGATGACGCCGGCACCCTTGCGAGGGACTTGTCGGGCATTAGTCTCGCACCTGAGATAACGCTCACTTCGTCCCTGATGCGACTTCACCACCGTCCATCAACCAGGAGGTACCATCAGTTTTCCATCATGTTCCCTTTAGATTCAGCTTCGATCCACCAAGCGACCCCGCTTCGGTGAGCGCTTTCGCAAGGGCATATCATGACCTTCCAGGGTACCATATGTGGTCAACTTGGGACCGACTGACGGCTGTCTCAACCTTCGGACCCGCGGGTTCCGAGGAAGAGGACGACCCCGACTTCAGTTGGGATTTCTCCGGACTCCGTGATCCCAGTGCCATGCGAGACTTCATGTCCGCATGTGACTACTGCCTCTCCAGCTACTCTGACGATGGCCACAGCCTCGACGACGAGGGTTACGACCCAACTCACGAGTGTTTTCACATCGATCAGGGGGATCACGACGAAGACGACCACCTCAGCATGCCAGGAAATGACGACACCCCTGTGCCTGCGTCTCGCGTTGAGATCCCGCGGGAGCTAGCTGTGGTCCGAGTCCCTGTGGGTTGGAGTGGGCATTCGGTTCTTCGGTTCGGTTCGGTTCGGTTCTTCGGTTCTTGTAGAAATTCGGTTCTTCAAAAACTAGAACCGAAATAGCAAAACAAAGAAACTAGAACCGACTAGTTCGGTTCTCGGTTCTTCGGTTCGGTTCTTCGGTTCTAACCGAATTGTAAGAGACACTCTAAAATTCTAAATAACAGCAACTTTTGCGAGAAATTTTAGCAACATCTCCCCACAAACAACCACAAGTGCACAATGCTTAAAATTTCATAGGTAATACATGGATGATTAGAGGTTCAACATAAGTCGATAAACACAACATTCGAATTTACAAACACATGTAACAAATTGAATCTAGTACTTATGGGTTTTTCGGTTCTTTCGGTTTTTTCGGTTCTTTGGAGTGCAGAACCGAAAATATCTCATTTATTTCGGTTCTCAAAAAACCAGAACCGAATTTCATAACGGTTCCTTCGGTTCGGTTAGTTCGGTTCCGGTTCTCGGTTAGTTCGGTTCGGTTCCTCGGTTTCGGTTCTTTTTGCCCAGGCCTACCTGTGGGGGGTCAGGGCACACAGCTCGAGCAACTCCGCGAGATGCAGGCCAAGCTCGATGAAGAAACGGGGCGACTTGTGCAACTCCAACAAAACATCGAGCGGGAGTGGGCAGGCCGAGCCCTCACCGGAGGAGCGCGTCATCAGGCCCGGGACATCCAGCGCCGTATCATTGACGATGCCAGGGCAGGGCCACCCCCGGCCTTCAAGGGGGGTGGCTAGAACCTAGCTGCAGCGGTGATGCTACTTCAAACAATGCCGGAGCCATCCACCACCGAGGGGCGACGTATCCAAGGCGAACTCAAGGGTCTCCTGGAAAATGCCACCATCCGACGAGCCGAGAGCTCTGCCTCCCGAAGACGCGGGTGCTCCTCAGAGCATCGCGCAGCGTCCTCCCGACGCATACGGGAGGCCTCGGTCCACACCGAGCGCATAGGGGATGGGACGCCTGCAGCCCCGGACTGCCTCAGTAGCGAGCAACACCGCAGCGACCGTCGAGCCCGCCTCGAGGAGAAGGTGTGTCGAGGCTACCACCCCAGGCGCGGGGGACGCTACGACAGTGAGGAGGACCGGAGCCCCTCACCCGAACCACCACGTCCACGGGTCTTCAGGCGAGCCATACGACGGGCGCCGTTCCCGGCCTGGTTCCGAGCCCCGACTACCATTACCAAGTACTCAGGGGAGACGAGGCCGGAGTTGTGGCTCACGGATTACCGACTGGTGTGCCAGTTGGGAGGGACGGACGACGACAACCTCATCATCCGCAACCTCCCCCTTTTCCTCTCCGACGCTGCCCGGGCCTGGCTGGAGCATCTGCCTCCTGCGCAGATCTTCGGCTGGGACGACCTAGTCAAGGCCTTCACTGGAAATTTCCAAGGTACGTACGTGCGCCCTGGGAACTCATGGGATCTCCGAAGCTGCCGCCAGCAGCCAGGGGAATCCCTGCGAGAGTACATCCGGCGGTTTTCAAAGCAGTGCACCGAGTTGCCCAACATCACCGACTTGGACGTCATCGGGACATTCCTCGCCGGCACCACTTGCCGGGACCTGGTGAGCAAACTGGGACGCAAGACACCCACCAAGGCAAGCGAATTGATGGACATAGCTACCAAGTTCGCCTCTAGTCAGGAGGCGGTCCAAGCCATCTTCTGAAAGGACAAGCAGCCTCAGGGAAGACAGAAGGAAGACATCCCCGAGGCATCCGTCCAGCGTGGCACAAAGAAGAAGACCAGAAAGAAGGTGCAAGCAAAACGCGACGCTGTTGACGCGGAACTCGTCGCTGCTGCCGAGCACAGGAATCCTCGGAAGCCTCCCGGAGGGGCCAACATGTTCGACAAGATGCTCAAGGAGTCATGCCCCTATCAAAGGGGTCCCGTCAAGCACACCCTTGAAGAGTGCGACATGCTCCGGCGTTACTTCAATAAGGCTGGACCATCGGCAGAAGGTGGCAAGGACCAAGGCAACAACAAGAAGGGGGTGACAAGGAAGAAGAGTTTCCGGAGGTCCACAACTGCTTTATGATCTACGGTGGGCATGTGGCGAATGCCTCGGCTCGGCACCGCAAGCAAGAGCGCCGGGAGGTCTGCTCGGTGAAGGTAGCAACGCTAGTCTACCTAGACTGGTCCGACAAACCCATTACCTTCGACCAAGGCGACCACCCCGACTGCGTACCGAGCCCAAGAAGGTACCCGCTTGTCGTCGACCCCGTCATCGACAACGCTAGGCTCTCCAAGGTCCTCATGGACGGAGGCAGCAACCTCAACATCATCTACGTCGAGACCCTAGGGCTCTTGGGGGTCGATCTGTCCACGATCCGGGCCGGCGTAGCACCTTTTCACGGGATTGTCCCCGGTAAGCGCGTCCTGCCCCTTGGACAACTTGATTTGCCCATCTGCTTTGGAACTCCCTCCAACTTCCGAAAGGAAACCCTCACTTTCGGGGTAGTCAGGTTCCGAGGAACCTATCACGCGGTGTTGGGAAGACCGTGCTACGCCAAGTTCATGGTCGTCCCCAACTACACATACCTCAAGCTCAAGATGCCATGCCCTAGGGGAACCATCACCGTCGGTTCCACATGCCGCCATGCTTACGAGTGCGACGTGGAATGTGTGGAGTACGCCGAAGCCCTCGTCGAGTCCGAAGTCCTCATCGCCGACCTGGATTGCCTCTCCAAAGAGGCGCCCGACGCGAAGCGGCACGCCGGCAACTTCGAACCAGCGGAGGCGGTTAAGTCCGTCTCTCTCGACCCCAGCAACGACGCCGACAAGAAAGTCAGGATCGGCTCCGAGCTCGACCCTAAATAGGAAGCAGTGCTCGTCGACTTTCTCCACGCAAACGCCGAAATTTTTGCGTGGAGTCCCTCGGACATGCCCGACATACCGAGGGATGTCGCCGAGCACTCACCGGACATCCGAGCCGGTGCCCGACCCGTGAAGCAGCACCTGCACCGTTTTGATGAAGAAAAGTGCAGAGCCATAGGCGAGGAGGTCCACAAGCTAATGGCTGCATGCTTCATCAAAAAGGTATTCCATCCATAATGGTTAGCTAACCTTGTGCTTGTAAAGAAAAAAGGTGGGAAATGGAGGATGTGCGTAGACTACACTGGGTTAAATAAAGCATGTCCAAAGGTTCCCTACCCTCTGCCTCGCATCGATCAAATTATGGACTCCACTGTTGGGTGTGAAACCCTGTCTTTCCTCGATGCCTATTCAGGCTATCACCAAATCAAGATGAAAGAATCCGACCAGCTCGCGACTTTTTTATCACACCTTTTGGCATGTATTGTTATACTACTATGCCATTTGGCTTGAGGAATGCAGGTGCAACATACCTGTCGGCATTTCGAGACCGGGGGGTCCCTGGGCCGACGAGTGAATGTTGTCGTGTGCCCCAGCCCAGATGGGTCGACGCGAGGCCGAGCGCAAAGGGGGGAAGTGAGGCGGCCGGAGACCGGCGTGAGAGTGGTGGAAATCCCGCGGCCTTCGTGTTCGTCCCGCGCCCAGGTCGGGTGCGCTTGCAGTAGGGGGTTACAAGCGTCCACGCGGGTGAGGGAGCGAGCGGCCTTACGCGAGCGCTTGTCTCGTCCTCGTCCCCGCGCGGCCAACCTTCTCTAAGAGGGCCATGGTCCTTCCTTTTATAGGCGTAAGGAGAGGACCCAGGTGTACAATAGGGGGTGTAGCAGAGTGCTACGTGTCTAGCGGAGGAGAGCTAGCGCCCTAAGTACACGCCATCGTGGCGGCCGGAGAGATTTTGGCGCCCGGTTGGTGTGATGTCGTGGCCGTCGGAGGAGCGCTGGAGCCTGGCGAAAGGACAGCTGTCGGAGCTGTCGAATCCTTGCTGACGTCATGTTGCTTCCGTAGGGGGGTGGAGAGCCACCGTCGTCAGGGAGCATGCGGGGCGCCATCATTGCCTATCGGGCGGAGCGAGCCAGATGGGACGCCGGTCTTGTTTCCCATAGCCTGAGTCAGCTTGGGGTAGGGTAATGATGGCACCTCCCGTTGACGTGGCTGGTCCGCGCCCTAGGTTGGGCGATGTGGAGGCTCCTCCGAGGTCGAGGTCGAGTCTGTCTTCCGTGGCCGGGGTCGAGTCCGAGCCCCCGGGTCGGGCGAGGCAGAGACCACCGACTGAGGCCAGGGCGGAGTCCGAGCCCTGGGGTCGGGCGAAGCGGAGTTCGTCGTCTTCCGGGGCTGAGCCCAAGTCCGAGCCCTGGGTCGGGCGGAGCGGAGTTCGTCGTCTTCTAGGGCTTATCCCGAGTCCGAGCCCTGGGTCGGGCGGAGCGGAATTCGCCGTCTTCTGGGGCTTAGCCCGAGTCCGAGCCCTGGGTCGGGCGGAGCGGAGTTCGCCGTCTTCCGGGGCTTAGCCCGAGTCCGAGCCCTGGGTCGGGCGGAGCGGAGCTTCCTATGGTGCCTGCGGCCGGGCCTGACCACCTGTCAGCCTCACTCTGTCAAGTGGCACCACAGTGGGAGCGGCACACGCGGCGCTGTCTTTCTGTCAGACCGGTCAGTGGAGCGGCGAAGTGACGGCGGTCACTTCGGCTCTGTCGGCTGAGGGGCGCGCGTCAAGATAAAGGTGTCAGGCCACCTTTGCATTAAATGCTCCTGCGATTTGGTCGGTCGGTGCGGCGATTTGGTCAGGGTTGCTTCTTGGCGAAGACAGGGCCTCGGGCGAGCCGGAAATATGTTCGCCGCTGGAGGGGGGCCTCGGGCGAGGCGGAGATCCTCCGGGGTCGGCTGCCCTTGTCCGAGGCTGGGCTCGGGCGAGACGTGATTGAGTCCCTCGAATGGACTGATCCCTGACTTAATCGCACCCATCAGGCCTTTGCAGCTTTATGCTGATGGGGGTTACCAGCTGAGAATTAGGAGCCTTGAGGGTACCCCTAATTATGGTCCCCGACAGTAGCCCCCGAGCCTCGAAGGGAGTGTCAGCACTCGCTTGGAGGCTTTCGCCGCACTTTTTTGCAAGGGGACCAGCCTTTCTCGGTTGCGTTTTGTTCCGGTGGGTGCGCGCGAGCGCACCCGCCGGGTGTAGCCCCCGAGGCCTCGGAGAAGTGGTTTGACTCCTCCGAGGTCTTAATGCCTCGCACAATGCTTCAGCTGGTCTGGTCGTTCCCTCATGCGAGCTGGCTGTAGCCCGGGTGTACGGTCGGGTCCCAAGCTCTCGGGCTGGTATGTTGACGCTGTCAACGGTTTGGCCGGAGCCGGGTTTGTGAGAGCAGCCCCTGAGCCTCTGCACAGGGCGAGAGGGCGATCAGGGACAGACTCGACTTTTTTACATACGCCCCTGCGTCGCCTTTCCGCAAGGAGGAGGGGGGGAGAGCGCCATGTTGCCCTTGGTGGGCGCCGAACATGGTGTCTCCGGTGAGCTGCAGGCGGGTGATCCGAGCGGACGTCCGTGCCCCATTCGTTAGGGGTCGGCTAGAGGCCCAGAGGCGCGCCCAAAAGTACCTGCGGGTGATCTGCCGGACCCGGTCCCCTAGCGACGGGGTCCGAGGGCTCGATGCCTCCCTCTGATGGGATTCCGTTACAAGATCGCTCCCGCTGGTCTCGGAAATGTCCTAGGGTACCTCGGGAGCGCAGCCCGAGCCTTGGTTATGTATCAAACGTACCCATGGTCATCCCTCGCTCTGTGTCTGAGGCGGCTGTGAACCCTTCGGGGGCCAGCCTTCGAACCCCTGATCAGTAGTGGGCGTGGAGCCCGAGTAGCCTGAGGTGGCCGTTGAACCCTTCCGAAGGGCCGGCCTTCGAACCTCTGACCAGTAGTGGGTGTGGAGCCCACGTGCTCTGAGGCGGCTGTTGAACCCTTCCGAGGGGCCAGCCTTCGAACCTCTGATCAGTAGGGAGGCTCGGAGCCTGGTTCCTTCACGGGGAAGGATCCTTTTCGGGGTATCCCCCTTTCCCGGTCCCTATTGCAAGAGAGAGAAAGAGGAAAAAAAGGAAAAGGATACGAAATCGAACGACGCGGCGTCGCTCGCTTCTCCTGCCAGAGGCGCCGCCTGTCCCGCCGCGGAGTTGATGCGACGGGGCGAGTGGTTCGCGGGGCGGCCGTTGCGCGTGTGCGAGCCGTTCGAGGAACGGAACACGGGTGCGTTGTCTTCACGCTGTGAGAGAGGGTTCTCTCGCTGCCCCCGGATGGGACGTAAGCTTGGCTGACGACGTGACCGCTGCTCCTGCCCGCCTGCCACCGCCATCACTGCCGGCCCATTTTTGGCCGCATTGACCGTCGCACCAGGCTGGCGCTGCCGGGTCGTGCGCTGGGTCGCCTCGAGTCGCGGTATTGGTTCCGCAGTCGAGGAGGCGCTGTAGTGGCGCAAGTGGCGGTGCAGTTGCTTGCACGAAGCATCTGGCGCGCCGGTTGCATGACGCGTGGGCCTGGGCCTCCATGCTGGGCGTGCTGGAAGTCGGAGAAGTGCGCCCACTTGGCGCGGTTGCATGCCGCCTGCACGGCTGCCCGCCCTTTCGCCCGCTGGTCTGGGCAAAAGTGGAGAGCCGCTTGTAGTCCGCTGGGTGGTTGCACGCACCGCGCACGGCGGTTTGGCTTCTTCTGCTCTGGGCCGGCTTGCATGACGTGTGGGACCCAACCCCTGCGCCGTAGGGGGAGGACCTTGGAGCGTGTCGGAGAAGACTCAGCCCCCAACGGTTGGGGACGCAAGTAGGGAGAGTCGCCTTTAAAAGGAGGGTGACCCCCTTGAAAGGCGACCATGTCTTCGCGCTCCCTTATGCATCGTGCCTTTCCACCTTCCAAGCCCCCGGATGGGGGATACCCGCCATCTTTCCGCCTCGTCGTTGGGGGGAACGCAACTCCGTGGGAGTTGGTACCTTTTAGCCATCGTTCGGCTTCAAGGATTTTCATCAGCCGGCCCGGCTGCACCACTCCGCCGGCGGTCACCCGAGACGGTGACCACCAGCCCCTGGGTGGGGAGAAGCAAGCCGGGCTGCGATCTTGGTCCCACCCTCAGCTTCAAGGATGTTCATCATCCTCACTGGGGTGGAGGCCGGGCTGAGCCGGAGCTCTACCTCCCGAGCGGGTTCGTGGGTCGGTCTCTCCTTCGGCGTTCGAGGGAAAGGGCGCTCACTGGCCCTGCGGGCCGGTCGGACTTCGACAACGCGGGGCCAGTCGACGGCGGGCGTCGTCGGCCTAAGCGCGTCGGGCTCGTCGGCTTAGCTCCCGGTGCCCCCTCTTGCCGGAAGGCGGCTGCCGCGCCGTGTGCACGGGAGGACCGCCCAAGATATCGCGCGCTGCCAGGGCGGCGTTCGTGTTCTAGGGCGGTCCTGCTTTTGCACCGGTACGGCGCCTCCACGCGGAGGTCGGTGCCCCACTCGTCCGGGAGGATCTGAGTGGGGATCTGTCGGAGGGCTGACGGCCCCTGTCGTCGGTGCCGAGGTGGAGGCGGCTCGAGAAGTCCCCGTTGCCGACGGGATCACCGCCACCATCCGCGCTCCGGGCCTCCGGCTCGTTGTACTTGTCCTCGCCCCTCGAGCGTCGGCGTGGGCGAGGGCAAGTTTGCAGCAGCATCCGCCCTGAGGCCCTCGCTGCTGCAGTTCGGCCACCCGGAGCGGGGGTCGTTGTCGTTGCTGCCGGAGCGGGCGACGGCGAGTCGCCCGTCGGTCTTCTGCTGCTCCGCAGGCCCCCCCATCGAGTGGGGTTGTTCGTACCTGCGGAGGTGGAACCGGAGTTCCGTTTGTAATGGCACTTCAAATGTAGTGTTTTTGTTCATTGTGGCTGTCGAGGCCTGAACATGTATGTAATTTTGGGCACGGAGCCGTGTTTTTCCTCATTTTCGAGCACTAGGACTCGCCTGTTGGTTGTCTGAACTGCTTCACCAAGCGTGAGTTGCCCCGTGTAAAGGTGACGAGTGAGGTATCCGTATCCCGGAGGCGTAAGAGTCCCTCGGCTCGGTCAGCCTTGTCGTCCGAGGCTTCTCTTGCTTAGTTAAAGGAACCCCTCGGTCGCTCTTCGATGAGCCGAGGCCAGGGGTAGCGGTGTCAGCGCGAACAGAGGCAGAGTTGGCTTGAAAAGAAAACCTGGTCGGCCGGAGCCCGGTCGGGTCGTCCGTTAGCGGGATCGACGCCGGAGTTGATCCGCCGAGGCCTCGGGCCGGGCTGATGTCTTCGGGGGACAGCCGACCGAGACCTCGGGGTGACCAGCCGAGGCGCCTGCTCGGGCCGGATTCTCGGAGAAGACCCTGGCGGCGATGGCCCGGGAGTGGTGATGACGCCGTCCTTCGGAGTGGAGATCCTCGGACCGCGTCGCCGTCCGAGGCTAGGTCAGACCTCGCCGAAGGTGTTATTGACGTCGAGGGTGCTGCGGCTCCCTCAACCGTCAAGATCCGAGCCTGCAGGATCGGGTTATCTTGTAGCGTGTGTTTTCTGCGGCTGCCGAGGCCAAAACACACCCTCGCCGTGTTGTAAAGTTGTGTCTCTTTTCCTTTTGTTTCGAGTATCTGGACCTTTTCGTCGGTAACAGAATTGTCTGTGCGAGCGAGAGTTGCTTCTCGCGGAAGGTGATGAGTGAGGTATCCGTATCCCGGAGGCGTAGGAGTCCCTCGGCTCGGTCGGCCTTGCCGCTTACGCGCACTCTTACCCGTCCATAGGGTTCTGTCACCGACGCAGTTGAGAAGGCTCGAAGAATCACTTCAGCAGAGGAGCTTTCGAACATGAAGACTTGTTCGGTCCGCGGAATCACTTATCCGAACGTGAGTTACTTATCGCAGAAGGTGATGAGTGAGGTATCCTTATCCCGGAGGCGTAGGAGTCCCTCGGCTCGGTCAGCCTTGGCTGCTTACGTGTACTCCGTCGTTTTCGGGATCCACTTTCGAAGTAGTCGAAAAGCACGAAAGACATTCTGGCAGAAAGGATCTTTTTTTTCGAGGAAAAAATTCGACGCAGAGGGGTTTCCCCCCTTTTAGCCCCCGAGGGAGGGTCGGGCTTTGCCGAGGCGAGGCCAACCCTTCCTTGATGACTAAACTTTGCGTGGGAGCGAGGTATATGAACGACTTGAAAGCATCTTAAGGGTAGAAGCGACGTAGCTGTTGGATGTTCCAAGCGTTGCTGTAGACCTCGCCTTGACTGTTGGCCAGCTTGTAAGTTCCGGGCTTCAGAACTTTGGCGATGACGAACGGCCCCTCCCAGGGGGGCGTGAGCTTGTGCCGCCCTCGGGCGTCTTGTCCCAGCCGAAGCACCAGGTCGCCCACCTGGAGGTCTCGGGACCGGACCCCTCGGGCGTGGTAGCGTCGCAGGGACTGCTGGTACTGCGCCGAGTGCAGCAAGGCCTTGTCCTGAGCCTCTTCCAGCTGGTCCAGTGAGTCTTCTCGATTAGCTTGGTTGCTTTGGTCGGCATAGGCCCTCGTCCTCGGGGAACCGTATTCCAGGTCTGTGGGCAAGATGGCCTCGGCCCCATAGACTAGAAAGAACGGTGTGAAGCCCATGGCTCGGCTCGGTGTTGTCCTCAGGCTCCAGACCACCGAGGGGGGTTCCTTCATCCATCGCTTGCCGAACTTGTTGAGGTTGTTGTAGATCCGAGGCTTGAGTCCTTGTAGACTCATGTCGTTAGCACGCTCTACTTGCCCATTCGTCATGGGGTGAGCCACGGCGGCCCAGTCCACCCAGATGTGGTGATCCTCGCAGAAGTCCAGGAACTTTCTGCCGGTGAACTGGGTGCCGTTGTCGGTGATGATGGAGTTCGGGGCCCCGAAACGATGGATGATGTTGGTGAAGAACGCCACCGCCTGCTCGGACCTGATGCTGTTCAGGGGTCGGACCTCGATCCACTTGGAGAATTTGTCGATGGCGACCAACAGGTGCATGTAGCCCCCAGGTGCCTTCTGCAAGGGACCGACGAGGTCCAGACCCCACACAGCAAAAGGCCAGGTGATGGGTATCGTCTGCAGAGCCTGAGCGGGCAGGTGGGTCTGCCTTGCGTAGAACTGACACCCTTCGCAGGCGCGGACAATTCTAGTGGCGTCGGCCACCGCCGTCGGCCAGTAGAAGCCTTGTCGGAAAGCATTTCCGACAAGGGCTCGAGGTGCTGCGTGGTGGCCGCAAGCCCCCGAGTGTATTTCTCGCAGGAGCTCCTGACCTTCGGCGATGGAGATGCATCGCTGGAGGATGCCTGAGGGGCTGCGGTGGTAGAGCTCCTTCTCATCTCCCAGCAAGACGAACGACTTGGCGCGCCGTGCCAACCGCCGAGTTTCGGCTCGGTCGAGGGGTAGCTCTCCTTGGTGGAGATATTGCAGGTACGGGGTCTACCAGTTTTGATCAGGCGTGACCCCGCTTCGCTCCTCCTCGACGCGTAGTGCCTCACCCTCGGGGGCCGAGGGTACCTCGGGCTGAACCGAGGATGCCTCGGGCCGAGCAGAGGGTACCTCGAGCCGAGCCGAGGGTACCTCGGACTGAGCCGAGGGTACCTCGGGCTGGGCTGAGGGTGCCTCAGGCTCGGGCGAGTCGTCGATCTTGATGGAGGGTTGATGTAGGTCTCGGGAGAAGATGTCCGGGGGAACCGTTGTCCGCCCCGAGGCTATTTTAGCCAGCTCGTCCGCAGTCTCGTTGTAGCGCCGAGCGATGTGGTTGAGCTCGAGCCCGTAGAACTTGTCTTCCAGGCGCCGAACCTCATCGCGGTAGGCCTCCATCTTCGGGTCGCGGCAGTGGGAGTTCTTCATGACTTGGTTGATGACGAGCTGCGAGTCACCGCGAGCGTCGAGGCGTCGGACCCCTAGCTCGATGGCGATCCGCAACCCGTTGACCAGAGCCTCGTACTCAGCCACATTGTTGGACGCCGGGAAATGGAGGCGTAGCATGTAGCGTAGGTGCTTCTCGAGGGGCGAGATGAAGAGTAGGCCTGCGCCGGCTCCTGTCTTCATCAGCGACCCGTCGAAGAACATGGTCCAGAGCTCCGGTTGGATCGGAGCTGTTGGTAGCTGGGTGTCGACCCATTCAGCCATGAAGTCCGCCAAGACCTGGGACTTGATGGCCTTCCGAGGGGCGAACGAGATTGCTTCGCCCATGATTTCCACCACCCACTTTGCGATTCTACCCGAGGCCTCTCGGCACTGGATGATCTCCCCCAGGGGGAAGGATGACACCACAGTTACCGGATGAGACTCGAAGTAGTGCCGCAACTTCCGCCGTGTCAGGATCACCGTGTACAACAGCTTCTGAACTTGTGGGTAGCGGATCTTGGTTTCGGACAGTACCTCGCTGATGAAGTAGACTGGCCTCTGAACAGGCAATGCATGCCCCTCTTCTTGCCTCTCGACCACAATCGCGGCGCTAACCACCTGAGTGGTCGCGGCGACGTAGACCAAGAGGGCTTCTCCGACAGCTGGGGGCACCAAGATAGGCGCCTTCGTGGGGAGCGCCTTCAGGTTCCCAAGGGCTTCCTCGGCCTCAGGGGTCCAAGTGAAGCACTCGGCCTTCCTTAAGAGGCGGTACAGAGGTAGACCTCTTTCGCCAAGGCGTGAGATGAAGCGGCTCAGAGCCGCGAGACATCCCATGACCCTCTGTACGCCTTTCAAGTCCTTGATGGGCCCCATGCTGGTGATGGCTGCGATCTTCTCCGGGTTGGCTTCGATGCCCCGCTCGGAGACGATGAACCCCAAGAGCATGCCTCGGGGCACCCCGAAGACACACTTTTCGGGATTGAGCTTGACGCCTTTCGCATTGAGACATCGAAATGTCACTTCAAGGTCGGAAAGGAGGTCGGAGGCTTTCCTCGTCTTGACCACGATGTCATCGACGTAGGCCTCGACCGTGCGGCCAATGTGTTCGCCGAACACATGGTTCATGCACCGCTGGTACGTCGCGCCCGCATTCCTTAAGCCGAACGGCATGGTGACATAGCAGTACATGCCGAAGGGTGTGATGAAAGAAGTCGCGAGCTGGTCGGACTCTTTCATCCTAATTTGGTGATACCCTGAGTAGGCATCGAGGAAAGACAGGGTTTCGCACCCAGCGGTGGTATCCACGATTTGATCGATGCGAGGCAGAGGGTAGGGAACCTTCGGACATGCTTTGTTTAGACCAGTGTAGTCTACACACATCCGCCATTTCCCTCCTTTCTTTTTCACAAGCACAGGGTTGGCAAGCCACTCGGGATGGAATACCTCTTTGATGAACCCCGCTGCCATTAGCTTGTGGATCTCCTCGCCTATGGCTCTGCGCTTCTCCTCGTCGAATCGGCGCAGAGGCTGCTTGACGGGTCGAGCTCCGGCTCGGATGTCCAGCGAGTGCTCGGTGACATCCCTCGGTATGCCGGGCATGTCCGAGGGACTCCACGCGAAGACGTTGGCGTTCGCACGGAGAAAGTCGACGAGCACTGCTTCCTATTTGGGATCGAGCTCGGAGCCGATCCGGACTTGCTTGGAGGTGTCGCTGCTGGGGTCGAGGGGGACGAACTTAACCGTCTCCGCTGGCTCGAAGTTACCGGCATGATGCTTCACGTCTGGCACCTCCTGAGAGAGGCTCTCCAGGTCGGCGATGAGGGCCTCGGACTCGGCGAGGGCCTCGGCGTGCTCCACGCACTCCACGTCGCATTCGAACGCGTGTTTGTACATGGGGCCGACGGTGATGACCCCGTTGGGGCCCGGCATCTTGAGCTTGAGGTAGGTGTAGTTGGGGACGGCCATGAACTTCGCGTAGCATGGCCTTCCCAGTACCGCGTGGTAGGTTCCTCGGAACCCGACCACCTCGAACGTCAAGGTCTCCCTTCGGAAGTTGGAGGGTGTTCCGAAGTAGACGGGAAGGTCGAGTTGTCCGAGGGGCTGAACGCGCTTCCCGGGAATGATCCCATGGAAAGGTGCAGCGCCTGCCCGGACCGAGGACAGATCGACACGTAGGAGCCCGAGGGTCCCAGCGTAGATGATGTTGAGGCTGCTGCCTCCGTCCATGGGGACCTTGGTGAGCCTGACGTCGCCGATGACGGGGTTGACGACGAGCGGGTATTTCCCCGGGCTCGGCACATGGTCGGGGTGGTCGGTTTGGTCGAAGGTGATGGGCTTGTCGGACCAGTCTAGGTAGACTGGCGCCGCCACCTTCACCGAACAGACATCCCGGCGCTCTTGCTTGCGGTGCCGAGCCGAGGCGTTCGGGCTTGCCCACCGTAGATCATGAAGCAGTCGCGGACCTCAGGGAACTTTCCTGCCTGGAGATCTTCCTTCTTGTCGCCGTCGTGGGCCCTCCCACACTCCGCGGGTGGCCCGGCCCCATGGAAGTGGCACCGAAGCATGACGCACTCCTCAAGGGTGTGCTTGACGGGTCCCTGGTGGTAGGGGCACGGCTCCTTGAGCATCTTGTCGAAGAGGTTGGCACCTCCGGGGGGTTTCCGAGGGTTCTTGTACTCGGCGGCGGCGACAAGGTCTGCGTCGGCGGCGGCGTGTTTCGCTTGCGACTTCTTCTTGCCCTTCTTCTTGGCGCCGCGCTGAGTTGACGCCTCGGGGGCATCTTCCAGTGGGCGGCCCTGGGGCTGCTTGTCCTTCCGGAAGATAGCCTTGACCGCCTCCTGGCCAGAGGCGAACTTGGTGGCGATGTCCATCAGCTCGCTCGCCCTGGTGGGGGTCTTGCGACCCAGCTTGCTCACTAGGTCGCGGCAGGTGGTGCCGGCGAGGAACGCGCCGATGACATCCAAGTCGGTGATGTTGGGCAGCTCGGTGCGCTACTTCGAGAATCGCCGGATGTAGTCCCGGAGAGACTCTCCCGGCTGCTGCCGGCAGCTTCGGAGGTCCCAAGAGTTTCCAGGGCGCACGTACGTGCCCTGGAAATTGGCGGCGAAGGCCTGGACTAGGTCGTCCCAGTTGGAGATCTGCCCCGGAGGCAGGTGCTCCAACCAGGCGCGAGCGGTGTCGGAGAGGAACAGGGGGAGGTTGCGGATGATGAGGTTGTCATCGTCCTTCCACCAAGTTGGCAGGCCAGACGGTAGTCCGCGAGCCACAGTTCCGGTCTCGTCTCCCCCGAGTACTTTGTGATAGTAGTCGGGGGTCGGAAACGGGTCGGGAACGGCGCCCGTCGTATGGCCCGGCTGAAGGTCTGCGGACCGGGTGGTTCGAGCGAGGGACTCCGATCCTCCCCGCTGTCGTAGCGTCCCCCACGCCTGGGGTGGTAGCCTTGGTGCACCCTCTCGTCGAGGCGGGCCCGATGGTCGCGGTGATGGTGCTCGTTGCCGAGGCATCCCGGGGCCGCAGGCGCTGTGTTGCGCGTGCGCCCGGTGTGGACCGAGGCTTCCCGCATGAATCGGGAAGTCGCGGCATGATATTCCGAGGGGTACCCCTGCCTTCGGGAGGCGGAGCTCTCGGCCCGTCGGACCGCGGCGCCTTCCATGAGATTCTTGAGCTCTCCCTGGATTCGCCGCCCCTCGGTGGTTGATGGCTCCGGCATCGCGCGGAGAAGCATTGCTGCTGCAGCCAGGTTCTGGCCAACCCCACTGGATGCGGGTGGCGGCCTGACCCTGACATCGTCAGCGATGCGGTGCTGGAAGCCCTGGGGTAGATGACGTATTTCTCCGGCCAGAGGCTGGCCCGCCCATTCCCGCCCGACGTCCCGGCGGATCGGCTCAAGTGCTCCTACCCCCTCGTCGAGCCTGGCTTGCACCCCGCGGATTTGCTCGAGCTGTGGGTCGTGACCCCCCGCCGGAACGGGGACCACAGCTAGCTCCCGTGGGATGTCAACGCGAGGCACCGGCCTAGGGAGATCACCGTCCTCCGGCATGCCGAGATGGTTGCCTTCGGAGGGACCCCCTAGATCGACGTGGAAACATTCGTGGCTTGGGCCGCAGTCCTCGTCGCTGAGGCTGCGGCTACCGTCGGAACAGTCGGAAAGGCAGTAGTCGCATGCGGTCATAAAGTCCCGCGTGGCACTGGGGTTGCCAAGTCCAGAGAAATCCCAGCAAAAGTCGGGCGCGTCGTCTTCCCCGGACTCAGAGGGCCCGTAGGTCGAGACGTCCGTCAGCCGGTCCCAGGGTGACCGCACACGATACCCCAGAGGGTTTGGACTCGCCTCTACGAGAGCGTCCGCCAAAGCGAGGTCGCTTGGAGGTTCGAGGCTGAATCTGAAAGGCGTGAGATGGGAATCAGTCGGTACCTCTTGGTCGACGGGCGGTGATGAAGTCACGTCGGGGACTGACCGCACCGTCGTCTCAGGTACGAGGGTGACGTCCAGCAAGCCTTTCACGAGCGCGCTGGCGTCGTCCGTTTGCTCGGAATCGGCGTGTTGCGGGGAGACGACGCTCGTCTTCATCTCAAACGCGAGGTCGATGCCCGACGCGCCCCCCGTTGGGGCGCTGGCGCCGTCGACTCGCTCGACAGCCGACGAGGCGCTGCCTCCTGCTTGGCCTTGGTTGCCCCGCCTCCTCCTCCGTCGGCGGGGGAGAGGACGGGGTGAGCTCGAACGTTGTTCTCCCACCACGCGGGGAAGACGTCGTCGACTCCGCCGCCGGCGGGCGGGCTGTCGGCCGCCATTGTCGCTGTCGCACGACGGTGGAAGGAGCGTCATGTCGTAGCTGCCGTCGAGGGACATGAACTCAAGACTCCCGAAACGGAGCACTGTCCCGGGTTGGAGAGGTTGCTGGAGACTGCCCATCTGGAGCTTGACGGGAAGCTGTTCGTCAACACGCAGCAGGCCCCTACCTGGCGCGCCAACTGTCGGCGTTTCAAGACCGGGGGGTCCCTAGGCCGACGAGTGAATGTCGCCGCGTGCCCCAGCCCAGATGGGTCAACGCGAGGCCGAGCGCAAAGGGGGGAAGTGAGGCGGCCGGAGACCGGTGTGAGAGAGGTGGAAATCCCGCGACCTTCGTGTTCGTCCCACGCCCAGGTCGGGTGCGCTTGCAGTAGGGGTTACTAGCGTCCACGCGGGTGAGGGAGCGAGCGGCCTTACGCGAGCGCCTGTCTCGTCCTCGTCCCCGCGCGGCCAACCTTCTCTAAGAGGGCCCTGGTCCTTCCTTTTATAGGCATAAGGAGAAGACCCAGGTGTACAATGGGGGGTGTAGCAGAGTGCTACGTGTCTAGCGGAGGAGAGCTAGCGCCCTAAGTACACGCCATCGTGGCGGCCGGAGAGATTTTGGCGCCCGGTTGGTGTGATGTCGTGGCCGTCGGAGGAGCGCTGGAGCCTAGCGGAAGGACAGCTGCCGGAGCTGTCGAATCCTTGCTGACGTCCTCTTGCTTCCATAGGGGGGCGAAGAGCCGCCGTCGTCAGGGAGCGTGCGGGGCGCCATCATTGCCTATCTGGCGGAGCGAGCCAGATGGGACGCCGGTCTTGTTTCCCGTAGCCTGAGTCAGCTTGAGGTAGGGTAATGATGGCGCCTCCCGTTGACGTGGCTGGTCCACGCCCTAGGTTGGGCGATGTGGAGGCTCCTCCGAGGTCGAGGTCGAGTCTGTCTTCCGTGGCCGGGGTCGAGTCCGAGCCCCCGGGTCGGGCGAGGCAGAGACCGCCGACTGAGGCCAGGGTGGAGTCCGAGCCCTGGGGTCGGGCGAAGCGGAGTTCGTCATCTTCCGGGGCTGAGCCCAAGTCCGAGCCCTGGGTCGGGCGGAGCAGAGTTCGTCGTCTTCTAGGGCTTAGCCCGAGTCCGAGCCCTGGGTCGGGTGGAGCGGAGTTCGCCGTCTTTTGGGGCTTAGCCCGAGTCCGAGCCCTGGGTCGGGCGGAGCGGAGTTCGCTGTCTTCCGGGGCTTAGCCCGAGTCCGAGCCCTGGGTCGGGCGGAGCGGAGCTTCCTATGGTGCCTGCGGCCGGGCCTGACCGCCTGTCAGCCTCACTCTGTCAAGTGGCACCGCAGTCGGAGCGGCGCAGGCGGCGCTGTCTTTCTGTCAGACCGGTCAGTGGAGCGGCGAAGTGACGGCGGTCACTTCGGCTCTGTCGGCTGAGGGGCGCGCGTCAGGATAAAGGTGTCAGGCCACCTTTGCATTAAATGCTCCTGCGATTTGGTCGGTCGGTGCGACGATTTGGTCAGGGTTGCTTCTTGGCGAAGACTGGGCCTCGGGCGAGCCGGAAATATGTTCGCCGCTGGAGGGGGGCCTCGGGCGAGGCGGAGATCCTCCAGGGTTGGCTGCCCTTGTCCAAGGCTGGGCTCGGGCGAGGCGTGATCGAGTCCCTCGAATGGACTGATCCCTGACTTAATCGCACCCATCAGGCCTTTGCAGCTTTATGTTGATGGAGGTTACCAGCTGAGAATTAGGAGCCTTGAGGGTACTCCTAATTATGGTCCCCGACAATACCAAAGGTGCATGAACCATGTGTTCGGAGAACACATCGGCAGAACGGTCGAGGCTTATGTCGATGACATCATTGTCAAAACAAGGAAAGCCTCCAACCTCCTCTCTGACCTTGAGATAACATTCAGGTGTCTAAGAGCGAAGGGCGTAAAACGCAACCCGAGAAGTGTGTCTTTGGAGTTCCCCGAGGCATGCTCCTAGGGTTCATCGTCTCCGATCGAGGCATCGAGGCCAACTCGGAGAAAATCGCGGCCATCACCAACATGGGACCCATCAAAGATTTAAAAGGAGTACAAAGGGTCATGGGATGCCTTGCAGCTCTGAGCCGCTTCATCTCGCGCCTTGGCGAGAAAGGATTGCCCTTGTACCGCCTCTTAAGGAAGGTCGAGTGCTTCACTTGGACTCCCGAGGCCGAAGAAGCCCTCGGAAACCTTAAAGCACTCCTTACTAATGTGCCCATCTTGGTGCCCCCCGCTGCGGGAGAAGCCCTCTTGATTTACGTAGCCGCAACCACTCAGGTGGTCAGCGCTGCGGTCGTAGTTGAGAGACGAGAAGAAGGGCATGCACTGCTCATCCAGAGGCCAGTCTACTTCATCAGCGAGGTGCTATCCGAGACCAAAATCCGCTACCCGCAAATCCAGAAGCTACTGTACGCAGTGATTCTAACACGGCGAAAGCTGCGACACTACTTCGAGTCTCATCCGGTGACTGTGGTGTCATCCTTCCCCCTAGGAGAGATCATTCAGTGCTGAGAGGCCTCGAGTAGGATAGCAAAATGGGCGGTGGAACTCATGGGGGAAACACTTTCATTCGCTCCTCGGAAGGCCATAAAATCCCAAGTCTTGGCAGACTTCCTAGCTAAATGGGTCGACACCCAATTGTCGACAGCTCCAATCCAGGCCGAACTTTGGACCATGTACTTCGATGGGTCGCTTATGAAAACCGGAGCAGGTGCTGGCTTGCTCTTCATTTCACCCCTCGGGAAACATGTGCTCTATGTTATACGCCTCCATTTTCCGGCATCAAACAACATGGCCGAGTACGAGGCCTTGGTTAATGGATTGCGTATCGCCGTCGAGCTAGGGGTCCGGCGCCTCGACGCTCGTGGCGACTCGTAGTTCGTTATTGACCAAGTCATGAAGAACTTCCACTGCCGCGATCAAAAAATGGAGGCCTACTGCGACGAAGTTCGGCGCTTTGAAGATAAATTCTATGGGCTGGAACTCAACCATGTTGCTCGACGGTACAATGAGACTGCGGATGAGCTGGCTAAAATAGCCTCGGGACGGACGACGGTTCCCCCGAACGTCTTCTCCAGGGACATATATCAACCGTCCGTCAAACTCAACGACACGCCCGAACCCGAGGAGACCTCGGCCCAGCCCGAGGTACCCTCGGCCGCCGAGGGTGAGGCCCTGCGTGTCGAGAGAGAGCGGAATGGGGTCACACCAAACTTGAACTGGCAGACCCCATACCTGGAATATCTCCTCCGAGGAGAGCTGCCCCTCGACGAGGCCGAAGCTCGGTGGCTGGCTCGGCGTGCCAAGTCATTCGTTTTACTGGGTGATGAAAAAGAGTTGTACCACCGCAGCCCCTCAGGCATCCTCCAACGATGCATATCCATCGCCCAAGGACAAGAGCTGTTACAGGAAATACACTCGGGAGCTTGCGGTCACCAAGCAGCACCTCGAGCCCTCGTAGGTAATGCTTTCCGACAAGGTTTCTACTGGCCGACTGCGGTGGCTGACGCCACTAGGATTGTACGCTCCTGCCGAGGGTGTCAATTCTACGCGAGACGGACGCACATGTCCGCTCAGGCCCTACAGACAATACCTATCACTTGGTCGTTTGTCGTATGGGGTCTGGACCTCGTCGGTCCCTTGCAGAAGGCACCCGGGGGCTTCACGCACCTGCTGGTCGCCATCGACAAATTCTCCAAGTGGATCGAAGTCCGACCCTTAACCAGCATCGGGTCCGAGCAGGCGGTGGCGTTCTTTACAAATATCATCCATCGCTTTGGGGTCCCAAACTCCATCATCACTGACAATGGCACACAATTCACTGGGAAAAAGTTCCTGGACTTCTGCGAAGGCCACCACATCCGTGTGGACTGGGCCATCGTAGCTCACCCAATGACAAATGGGCAGGTGGAGCACGCCAATGGCATGATTTTGCAGGGACTAAAACCGAGGATCTACAATGACCTCAACAAGTTTGGCAAGCGGTGGATAAAAGAACTACCCTCGGTAGTTTGGAGTCTGAGGACGACGCCGAGCCGGGCCACGGGCTTCTCGCTGTTTTTCCTAGTCTATGGGGCCGAGGCCATCTTACCCACAAACTTAGAATACGGTTCCCCGAGGACAAAGGCATACGACGACCAAAACAACCAAACCAGCCGAGAAGATTCATTGGACCAGCTGGAAGAGGCTCAGGACGTAGCCTTACTACACTCGGCGCAGTATCAGCAGTCTCTGCGACGCTACCACGCCCGAAGGATTCGGCCCCGAGGCTTCCAAGTGGGAGATTTGGTGCTTCGGCTACGACAAGACGCCCGAGGGCGCCACAAGCTTACTCCTCCCTGGGAAGGGCCGTTCATCATCGCCGAAATTCTGAAGCCCGGGACATACAAGCTGGCCAACGATCGAGGCGAAGTCTACAACAACGCTTGGAACATCGAACAACTATGTCGCTTCTATCCTTAAAATGTTTCAAGTCGTTCATGTATCTTGCTTTCCTTACATGTATAAATAAAGTCTAACCATCAAGGGAGGATCAGCCTTGCCTCGGCAAAGCCAGACCCTCCCTTAGGGGCTAGAAGGGGGGAACCCCCTCTGCATCAAAATTTTCCTCGGAAAAGTTTTCTGCCAAAACGACTTTCGTGCCTTTCGACTATATCGATAACGGAATCCTAAAAACGAGCGAGAGAAACCTTAAACGGCAAGGCCGACCGAGCCGAGGGACTCCTACGCCTTCGGGATACGGATACCTCACTCATCACCTTCCGCGAAAAGTAACTCGCGCTCGGATAAGTGATTCTGCTACCGACGAACAAGTCCTAACGCACGAAACAAGAGGAAAGAAAACGCAACTTTATACTCTGACACTAAAAATGTTTAGGCCTCAGCGGCCGCAAGAAACAAACGCATACTTAAAATAAATTGTTCCCCACAGGCTCATGTGTCGGCAGGGGGAGGAGCAGCACCCTCGGCGTCGTTCCCACCCTCGGCGGAATCTGGCCCGGCCTCGGACGGCAACATGGGCGGAAGGATCTCCACCTCAAAAGAGGAAGCCAACGCCGCGCTTGGGCCCTCGACAGCCGTGTCAAGCCTTTGGACCTCGACTAGGGCGGCCTCCTCTTCGTCAGGTAGGCAGTAGCCCTCGCTGACCCGCTCCAAATCCACGTCATAGTGGGAAGCGAGGACGGCGAAGGCCCGCCTAACGCCATGGTGCAGCGCCCCGCGGAGTCTGCTGCGCAAGTGGTCGCCCAAGGCCCGCAGGCGACTCTGGGAGGAGCTACCCGAGGGGACGTCGTCGAGGCCAAAGGTCCGGCAAAAGACCGAGATAGCCTCGGACATGGCCATGCGGTTGGCTTCCTTCTGCTCAGCCGCCTGGGCAAGCACCACGGTACTGCGCGCCCCTCGACCGAGGCGTCGGGTCCCCCTGCAGTCGATGCACCGGGTACCACCACAGTCGACGTACCGGGCCTCTCCTCGGCCAGGGTGACAGGCCTCCGCTCACCGACCTCGGTAGCGACGGTCGCCCTCTCCTCATGGTCGAGAATGGGGAGGTCGAGGATGACCAGGGGTGGGGGCTCCTCAGCCATCCCGACATCGGTGGCGACGGGCGGCTCCACGGGTGAATCAGCGACGATCCTGACAGGAATCGATGTCGGCGCCGGCAACAAGACAGGCAGGCTCGGGGCCAATGTCGCGTCAACGGCCTCCCCCGGCGTGATGGCCGCTCCAACAGGGGGGTCAACCCGGGAGGCTTGCCCCATGACAACCCGTGCCGCCTGGGCCCCCCGCCGGAGGGCGCCTTGTGCGGAGGCCAGCCAACCAGCGTGGCGCGCCGCAGCACCGGCTGCAGAGGCCGGCCTCGTCTTGAGGGCCTTCGTGGGGGCCATACTAGCCGAGCCCTGCCTCCGCTTGCTAAGAGAGAGAGAGAGAGAGCAAGTTCAAGACACACAACAAAAAAACTGAAACAGAGGTATCCTCATATACTTACCCGCTCCGGGGCAAGGCGAATCGTGCCTGCGGGGAGACCCCTCGGGCCCCTGTCTCCGCAGGCGACGTCGTGACGGCCGAGGGTTGCCCCACAGCCGGCTTCAACGCCACTTCCACCTCGGGCGCCCGAGGCGCCGAGGGGGCGGCCCGCCCAGGCGACGTCACGACAGCCAAGGGACCAACCTCCTAAACGGCCGACACGGGCACTTGCTCTTGGGGGACATGCGGTTCAGCCTGACCCCCTAGAGTCACCCCAATTATCTCGGCCAAGGGGTCAGGTACCCCCTCGGCCCGCCTCCGCTCCTCGGACCGGGGCCCCGGTGTCCCGGCCCCAAATGTTGGTGGCGCCAGCCCACCTAGGTGCTGGCTTGACGACCTCTGGCCCAGCCTCGGGTCTGAACTGAGGCCAAGCCGGGCCGCCATGTCATCATCTTCGTCATCATCATCATCGTCGTCAGGCGTGTCCGGTGACGACTCCAATGGGAGCCCTTCCCTTGCTTGCCTCCGACGACGCTTCTCCAAGGCTTCCCGAGCTCGCATCCTCTCGCGAACTCGGGCCTTTTCCGCGTCCTTCTTCTCCTTGTCATTCTCCGCGGCGAGCCTACGCGCGATTCGGTCCGCCGCGTCCTCCGGGACCAGTGGTCGGGAGAGTTTAAAACCCCTCAACCCCTGGGGACGAACAAAAATCCCAGCAGTAAGGATCAAAAACGTAAAAAGCACGGCGCAAAACAGAAGCAGGGTCGGACACTTACCAGGGACACATATCCATGGTCGGGGCGCATCGGGGGCTGGCTAAGGACGCCAGCATACAGCCTCCCTACCGTACCCGCTACCCGCCTGAGGAGGTCGTCGGCGGAGAGGGAGGTCGAGGACATCCGCGAACCCTCCAAATCAACCCCCGGCTTCATCTCCGAAAGTCGCAACCGCCGCTCTGCCAATGTGAGCACCCTCCGGCGATGGATAGCGGCGACGACCCCCGCAGCAGTAAGACCCTCGGCTTGTAACTTCTGCAAGGCACGGAGAATGGGCTGGAGCTTCTCCTGGTTCTCGCGGGTAGCCCCCCAGCGCCAGTTATCACCAGCGGCGGTCACCACTCGTTGAGAAAACGGCGGAAGCATCCCGTCGTTGTTCCAGAGATAAAACCAATGGTTCTGCCACCCCTTGTTCAAAGATATAAGGGAGGCGGGGATGTACTGCTGTGCGCGCCCCGACCTCAGCTGGAGGGTGCAGCCACCAGCCCGCACCGCCATACGGACCTTCTTCACGTCCGTCGACACAGCGAAGAACTCCGCGGAAAAGAGGTGGGTCCACAGGTCCCAGTGAGGGTCAATCTCCAAAAACCCCTCGCAAACCGCCGCGAAAATGACCGCTTGCGCTATGGAGTTGGTGTTGAAGTTATGCAGCTCTACCCCGTAGTAGTGCGGGAGCGCCTGCATGAAGCGTCTCGCCGACATCCCAAACCCCCGCTCATGGAAGGGGGTGAAACTGACCACATACCCCGGCGACGGAGTCGGGTCGGCCTCGCTCCCGGGGGCCATCCACTCAGGCTGCGGCCCACCGGAGAGAGGACGGAGCAAACCATCGGTGACAAGGGCCTCCAGATCCTCCACAGTAACGGTGGAGAAAGGCCACGGGTCGCGCGGCGGAATGACGGTCGCCTTGTCAGCCATCGCCGAGCAGGAGCGGTGGAGGCGGAGGGGATGAGGTGCGCGGTTTTCTCTTCTCTGTCTACTCTCTTAGGTTGCGAAAACAAAATCAGAAGGCAAGCGCAGATGGCAGGGTAAAGAACCACCGCCGGCCCCTCTTCCGGATATATAAAGGCTCGGGCGAGATCCACCCAAAACTTCGCCTGAACCCTTCGTGAAATTCAAACTCGAAGGTAAAATGGTTTTTTCGTTCCTCGAACGACTCGCGCACGCGCAACGGATACCCCGCGAGTCACCCGTCTCGTCGCATTAACTCCCTGGCAGGGCACGCGACACCTCTGGCAGGCGAAGCGGGCACCGTTTCGTCTCCATCATGATGACCGCCTCAAAAAAGGTGCGCCACATTGTTTAAATTTATATCCTTTTTCCTTCTCTCTCTCTCTCTCTCTTGCCACAGGGATCGAGAAAAGGGATATTTCGAAAGGATCCTTCTCAGCGAAGGAAATGGGCCCCGAGCCCTCCTACTGATCAGGGGTTCGAAGGTTGCGCCCTGCGGGGTTCGGCAACCGCCTCAGAGCACTCGGGCTCCGAGCCCTTTACTGATCAGGGGGTCGAAGGTTGGCCCCTCGGAAGAGTTCGATAGCCGCCCCAGAGCATGCAGAGTCAGGGATGACCCTGGGTACGTCCGTTACATGGCCAAGGCTCGGGCTACGCTCCTGAGGTACCCTAGGACATTTCCGAGACCAGTGGGAACGATTTGTAATGGAATCCCACCGGAGGGAGTCACCGAGCCCTCGGACCCTATCAAATGGGTCCGGGTCCAGCAAATCACCTACAGGTACTTTTGGAGCGCGCCTCTGGGCCACTAGCCGACCCTTATCGAACAGGGCTCGGGCGTCCGCTCGGATCACCCAATAGCAACTCACTGGAAACATCATGTTCGGCGCCCACCAAGGGTAACATGGCGCGTTTCCCCCCTCCTCCTTGCGGAAAGGCGACAAAGGGACGTACAATAAAAAGCTGAGACAGTCCTCGATCGTCCTCTCGCTCCGTGCAGAGGCTCGGAGGCTGCTCTCGCACCATGCTACGGCCAAATTATCGACCACGTCGACAAAACAGCTTGAAAACTCGGAGCCTGACCATGCACCCGGGCTGCGGCCAGGCCGCATGAGGGAACAACAAGGCTGACCGAGGCCTCACAATAAGAATTAAGACCTCAGAGGAGTCAAAACACTCCTCCGAGACCTCGGGGGCTACACCCGACGGGTGCGCTCGCGTGCACCCATCGGAACAAAATATAACCGAGAAAGGTTGGTCCCCTTGCAAAAAATCCGGCAGAACCTCCAAGCGAGTACCTACACTCCCTTCGAGGCTCACGGGCTACTGTCGGGTACCGTAATTAGGGGTACCCCCAATACTCCTTAACATGGCTGGAAAACATCTTCAGAACAAACCGTAAAGACTGATAAGCACGGTTCGAGTCAAGGCCTCGTCAGCCAAGGGATGCGACCTTGTCTCGCCCGAGCGCGGCCTCGGGCAAGAACAGTAGTCCCGGACGGATTCACGCCTTGCCCGAGGACCTCCTCAGGCAGTAGACGCACCCCCGGCTCGACCGAGGCCAAGCTCGAGCAAACTTTGTCGTACAGCAGCCTCGGCCAAATCGCCTTACCAACCGACCGTATCGCATTGCGCATTTAATGCGGGGATCACCTGACACCTTATCCTGACACGCGCACCTCAGTCGGCAAGGTCGAAATGACCGCAGTCACTTCGCCCCTTTACTGATCATTCTGACAGAAAAAAGGACACTATTCACCCTGTTCCGACTACTGTGCCAACCACCAGGGTAAAACTAACGACAGTAAGTCACGACCTCCCCCGAGTTCAGCCTCGGGCGCAACAGGGAGCTCCGCCTCGCCCGACCTCAGGCCTCGGCCTCAGCCTCGGCCTCGGGAGAAGGTCTCCGCCTCGCCCGACCCGAGGCCTCGGCCTCAGCCTCGGGAGAAGCCTCCACCTCGCCCGACCTCGGCCTCGGACCGACTGTGCCACAGGGGATACATCATTACCCTACCCCTAGCTAGCTGCCTCAGGCTACGAAGGAACAAGACCGGTGTCCCATCTAGATTACTCCGGCAACAGGTAATGATGGTTTCCTGCATGCGTCCATGATGTCGATTGTTCTCAACTCCCTACGAAGGCAAAGAAACGTCAGCAGGACCCCAGGCCGCACTGCCAGCTGCGCTTCTACAGGGCTCAAGTACTTCTACACCGGACACGTTAGCACATAGCTACACCCCCATGTATAGCTGGACCATCTCCTTGTATCTATAAAAGGGATGTCCAGGGCCTTCCCAAAGGAGGCAGGCAGAGAAGGAGAGAAAACGCAGAGAAGGCTAACTCAGACGGCTCACCTCAAGGGCGCACTCTCTCTCTCTCTCTCTCGAAGCTTGTAACCCCTACTACGAGCACCCCGGTGCAAGATAATATAAGCCTCATCCTCCCTCTCGTGTTTCATCTTGCATCAACCCATCTGGGCAGGGACACGCAGCGTCAAATTCACTGGTCGGTCGAGGGTCCTCGCGGGTCCGAAACGTCGACACCTATGTTGTAAATATTGTTAGTCTAAGTAGTCGTGTTAATCATATAACACTAAAATTTAAATTTTAAATAGGACTCAGTCTGTTTTCTTTATATAAAATGCACATTTAATGTTGATGGCCTCCTATATAGTCGGTCGCTACGCTATTCCTTTTTAACTGTAGCATATAGTCGAGATGCAAGGTCTACAATACTTTTAGGGCTAGTTTTAGGGTCCAAAAAACGAAGGGATTGGAGGGGTTAAAATCATCTTCTTATTCAAAATTGAATAAGGAGAGATTTTAGCCCCTCCAACCCTTTCGATTTTGTGGCTGTCAAACTAGCCCTTGGGGGTGTTAGATTTTATATGACTAAAGTTTAGTCGTGGCCTATCAAATATTTGAATATCAATTATGAGTATTAAATATAGGATTAACCAGGTTTAATAAACTTGTCTCGTTTTTTAGTTTTAATCTGTGTAATTAGTTTTACAATTAGATTATATAAAATATATGTAATTATCAGTTAAACATTCGATCTGACAAGGAATACACTTTAGGTGTTGTTTAGTTCACGAAATTTAACATAAATAGCAAAGGTAATATTTACACTCGAATACTAGCGATAATAAGTTTAAATATGCCGATACCAATTCCTAGTGTGGTGATAATTACAATTAGACTTAAACAAACATAATTTAATGTTATCAGTTAATTATTACGTTATAATTATATGAACTAAACATAGTTAGATGGAACCAAACACCATCCCTTACCCTTGCCGCCACCGATTAATCCAGAATAAAGTACGCCCCTATTGCCAACTTGTAAAAAGATGTCTGGACTTTGCGGTACATGGAAAGAAAAGGCTGATCAAAGAGATTTTTTTTAGCCAAATCCATCGCGACCAGACTTCTCAAATATAAACTCCAAGTGGCTCGAACTCAGGGGATCGGTAAATATTTTCCCAAGCAACAAGAAAATGGTCACCATGATCATCTTTGCGAGCACAAAGTGAACCTGCGCTTTTCAACGTGTTTTAGTTCCAAAAGAAGAGAAAGGGTGGCTGAAGCAGCCTGTAGCCACTTTTTAATTCACGGCACACGTTCATCCCATCAATCTTAAAACAAAAGAACTATGTTGCAGGAGTAAAATCAATCTGATTGTTGTATTGCTTTAAGATGATTAGTCGGTTACCCGTACGTTGCGACGGTTCACAACAATACCACGTAAATTATCCAAAAAAAAATTAAGATTTTTTAGTGATTGTCTCCGCTCTTCGCATAATATTTTTATGAACGCACGGGTACCATAGCCAGCAAATCAGAGACTCTCATCTCTCGCCTCCCCCACTTCCAAGGTTTCATAGAGCATGAGGGAAAGAAAAGAGGCGGACATACATGTTCGTTGCTGGAGAAGGACACGATGAAGACCTGGGCATCTGGAGGCACATAGGTAGTATACCGCTATATATATAGGGAGAGAGCACGAAGTGGAGAAAGATGCCCAGCCGGAGCAGCTCCAAACCGAGAGGCACCCCGCACCAGGCGTCAATCCGAGAAAGGCGAGAGAATGCGAGTGTCTTCTCAGCCCTGGACCCGCCGAAGCGACACACCACCACCACCAACTCTGTAGCATATGCTGACTACTGCCACGCTACAAGCCTTGGTTGTCCAATATCTTAGACCTAGACTCCTCATTGCCAAGATAACCTAAGTGTGGCAAGCGCCATCATGTCCTCCTCGACGGCACGTACGGAGAAATGCCAGGAGCATGACTGACTCGCACCGTACCCACGTCGATGAGCGTCGGTCGGCTCGCGGCTGCGACCGTGGGCGGGCAACAGGATGGGGAGGAAGAACAGGATAAAGGCCAGGAAGACGAACGAGACGTCCGACGATGGCGAAAACGATGGTGAGCGCATGATGTGAAACGTCCTCGTGGACGTGCAATAGCCACTGCGCGAGTCGATGTCAGGGCTGGTGTCGAACGAATACGGGGAGGAGGCGCATGCTCCTACGCCCTTTGCCGAGAATGAGGTGGCGCGGAGGTGGAGGCATGAGGGGGGAGAGAAAAGAAGTAGAATGACGAACGAGGTGGTGGCAACTGAGGTGATGACCATCATTATCGTGCGGAGGTATAGATGACCAAATGAGTCGTGTCTGGCAAGCCGGCCCAAGACACGACCCATTTAATAGTGCCTGGGTCAACCCGGCACAAGCGACGTGCGGTGTTTGGGCCGTAGACTCGGGTCCGTAGTGCTGGACTCGCCCGACACGATTTTTTATTTATTTTACAAAAAATCATATATACATATATATACAATTTATATTCAATATTATAAACACTTAAGCATGATGTTCTACTGGTTAGACAACTTTGTCCAGTGTCTCTCACCTTTCTTTCATCAGGGTATGAGTTCAAACCTCATATCCTGCACATGTCGCGAATTAAAAGGAGGCTGCACCCGCAGTGATTTTATATATATAATATATATAGGCAGTTTCGCAGTTATAATAAAATATAATACTTTGTAAGAAAACAACACGACAGAAAGAAAAGTAACGGAAAACGTCCTTTTTCACAAACCAATTAAAAGTGCGAGTAAAAATGTCCCCAATCAACTTCCACTAAATTTTATCGTATAAAAGAATATTCTTCACTCTTTAACATCTCCGGTAACTTTCTCTAAATTTCGTCTTCTATATCATATCCTTAAATTATTCGCAATCACATTAACATAATTCTTTTCGAATTGATCGTTTAACATTTTGTGAACTACTGCATACGTTTGAATATATTTTTATTCGTGCCATACGGAAACCTCGAAGAAATGAGCTCGTACATCACAGGAACAAAAAAAAAATGATGTGGGCCAGAAAAAAATGATGTCGACACTAAACCCTAAATTCTAAACCTGAAACTCCCACTGTAAATAGCCTTACTCGGCTGCCAGATACCGTTTCGTGGGCTACTGGGTTCTTCCATGCTTTCCGTAGCTACGGTACGTGACATTGTACGCGGATTCGAGGCAATTGCCAATTTCATAATGGCCAATTCAGACTAGAGAACCACCAGACGTACTAGCGATTTCGTAGCGGCCAAGCCGATCGAGCACGTGGTGGCTTCCGAGTCCGTTCGGTTCCCAACTCTCCCCGACTTCCGCGTCGGGTCCCCTTTTCCGAGTACCTGGTGAGTCCGTTCGGTTCCCGGGTCTCTCTTCTTATGATTATGATGGATCCGGATATTTATTCGGATATCAAATTTTCGGTCTTGTTTTTTCGATTGTGAACAAATAATATATATAATTTTGTTATGTAAATTTATATTCTTGTTTTTAGCATTGAGACTATTAATCTTCACAAAAACTAACATTAAATTCATTATATATCTTTTTAAATAATTAATATAAAATTCGGATGTCTATTCGAATACGGATTCAGATGTTTTTCACCTTTTTTATTGTAGGGAGAAAATAATGTACATAAAAAATTATATAAAAATTTATTTAAATACTTTGTAATATTCTTAATAACATTGCCAAAAATTAGCTTTAAATTCTATGTATATCTATGCTAAAATATTAGATTTGTGATACAAGTCGGATGTTTTAGGAACATCCCTACCTCTCCTTAGGGCATGGATAATGAGTGTATTAAGTTATGTTTTAGAGACTGTTTAGAGGGGTAAATGTAAAAAAATTTAAGACATGTATCTTGATAAAGACACAGTGTCTTAGCTCTATGTTCGAGACATAAGACTAGTTGATTAGTCACTTTAATTTATTGAATGTTCTGATTGGTACAATAAATATGGTAAGACACATGTTTTAGACATGATCATTGTATTATATTGTGTTTTAGTTATGTCTTACATTTAGAGTACCGTGTGTTAGTGTCTAAGTTATAGATATCCTCGTCTGGCCGAGCCGAGGCAATAAATAGACAAAAAAAAAAAACCCGGGGCCACTGGCGAGAACCCAAACGCAAGTTGCCCAAGGACCAAAGCAGCTGCCCAAGGAGAAAGTCCTGGCGCACCGCCGCGCGGCCTCCGTACTAGTGAGCGTCCGCGTCCATGGCCAAAGGCAGGTTCAAGCACAAGCCCACGGGGGAGCGCAGCTTCTCCAGCCCCGAGGATATCGGTACGCGTACGCTGCGCTATGCGGGTGGAGCACTAGCGGCATTGTTTACTTGATTAACCATTTTTACATTATCTGTGTACTGGAATGTTTTGTGATATAATTACATCTTCCTTCTAGATGATATTTCTGTGCGGTTCAACTAGTATATGCTCACACTTTATTATTGATTTTGATTTTGAGGTGCGACTATATTGAACAGTCTCCTTAGTAAACAAAGTAACTTGCTAGAACATACATTAGACAGTTCGTTATGCTTAATTTGGTATTTCTGCCTAGCGAGCTGACCCTTTGTTCTTACTCTCTCTCATACGATTCATGTGAAATTGAATGCAGCGGCTGGTACTTCAGCAGGCCGTCCAAAGACCTTCGCCAAGGTTTCCACACTTTCCTTTCAACAATTTATTTTCTATTGATGTTCATTTAACAATTGCTGCTTCTCTTTTCACTCTTGACTCTGAACTTTGTTTCAACAATTGACTTGCTTAATTTGCACAAGGGACTTGTTCCAAGCTCTATTTGGTTGTTGTAGTTTAATTATGTCCGTAGATGATTAAAACAAATGGGTTTAGCCTGCTCTTTTGGTTAATCAAAACACGTATTATATGATATCTCGTGCTTATTTGGTGGCTGACTTGTTTTCTATAATCAAAATATAGCATGATGAGAAGGATGTCTACAGTAGAAGGGGGGAACCAGAAGAAGAATCAGAAGATTTTATGAAACCAGTAAGATATTATATCATTTTGAAATATACAAATTTCTTCATTGTTGTTTGCTCATGTGTGATAAACTACTTTTGTCACCGTCATTAGAAACACAAGGGTATAGAAGGTCTGATCGAGATTGAGAATCCAAACCTGGTGAAAACAAAGAATGTAAAGGCCAAGGACATTGATGTAAGTGGGATACTCAGTGCTTTTTTTTTCTATGCAGTCAAACATAATATAATATTAGCTCAAGAATGATGATGCCAGACTTGTATGCACAAGTTTGTTGCTTTATTAGGAGCAAAATTTACTCATGAACTATTAAGCAAAGGTATGATGCTGTGCAAATGTTAGTGAGTTGGATTAAGGGTGTATTTATATACACAGCAAAACATGCTAAAATGGTTTCACTCCATTTACTTGGTATACCTACTAGTAGTGGTCTTAAATAAAAAAACTAAACATTTTGCCTGTTATGATAGTTCTTCACTTTTCAGCTAACATGTTTTCATCATTTTAATGTCATTATACTTCTATAAGCTGACTAGTTTTGTAATGTCGCAGATTGGGAAGCCAACTGATATGTCCAGGCGTGAAAGGTGTGCTCTTACACTTGTTCTTCTGTCAATCGATTGTTCATGTTTCTACTGCATGCTATTTTTTCTTTGTTTTCAACTTTCACATACAGTTTAGTAAGACACCGAAGTTGGAGCATGTACACTCTAGATTATTGGACGCCCCAGTGCTTTTAGACACATTCGAAAGTTGCTTTTGTCATGTTAACCTATAATTCCTAACGATGAATGGTGAAAAAGGCCATCTGTTCTCTTCACGCCCCCTAGTTTCTATGACCTTATTTTCATGGTTCTTAAAAGTGCTTTTACTGCAGAGAGGATCTTGACAAACAGAAATCTCATGAGCGCCATATGAAGCTTCAAGAGCAAGGAAAAACAGAACAGGCTAGGAAAGATTTAGGTGAGACACTGTTCTGTACTTAGATTAGATATCGTCGTTATAGACTTTGTGTCATATTCACGTTTTTTATGCATCGCATTCGCCCTTTTGATTTTACAGTTTCTCGCTCCTAATATGTAAATATAAGCTACATTACATTTTGCCAAATATTTGCTGGTGTACCTTTTGTTTAGCATATCGCAGTGTTACTTGCAAAAATACTGATGAGTTTTACCCTCCTTTTGAAAATGTAGAGCGTCTTACTATAATCCGTCAACAAAGGGCAGAAGCTACAAAGAAGCGAGAGGAGGAAAAGGCTGGTACGTCTACATTTAATCTTGTTGCCAGTTGCAGATGCCCTTACACTGACTGACTGACATGCTTTCCATTAAGCCAACGACTAATCGTTGTTACTACAACGTTTTATTGAATTCAAATGAAAACAAACAGGAACAAATCTTGCTTCATGATTGTTAATGAGCTTACATAAAGTCATTTTCTGATATGCCCTTCCTCATTACGTGCTGACATTTGCTAGTCTTGGCAGCCAAAGAAGAGAGGAAGGCTAATAAAGCTCTCAAGTGACCTGCACACGATAGCGTTTTGGGAGATGTGTAGCTAGTAGTGGTGGTGACGACTCATCGATGAGCGATGGCAAGTTGGCAACTGTCAGCTTTGTGCGCGGTGTAGTAGCCGGAGCAGTAGCAACTTTGTTGAAAAATACATTCATGCTGTGGCGTTTTTCTTATTCAATCGTAGGTCCTTATACTGCTACAGTGTAAATCATCATTGCAATATAATCAAGGTTTTTCTTTTCGTCGCTGTCAAATTTCTTGGAAAATGCGCTCGCAGTTTTCTCTTCTTTTTTTTGTCTTAATATGTTTCTCTTGTTGCAATTCTGTGGTCAGGGATGTCTATATTGTTTGATGAGCTTAACCATAGTACTCTGGTAATCAAATTGAAACTAAGTGCAAGGTTTCATCTAAAAAACAAATTCTAAAAGTATTTAAATTTCAGCATCACAAAAAATTTATTTGTCAGTAAAATCTAGAACAAAAACTAAAAGGATATTAAAATCTGTACCCATATTTCAGCATCAGTAAAAGGCGATATGCAAATTGGTACATCTTTGGCTATCAGTTTAATTTTAAAAGATTTATTCTGAAGACACTGTAATAAAACCATCTTCAAAATTATATTATGGAGTTGGAACCGGGCAAAAAAAAGTCACAATCGTCAAATTCTAAAAAAAAACTGTGGCCGCCACCTCATCGCACAAGCCGTTCCGTTCTCTGGGTTTTCCCGTGCGTGCTTCCAGCGCCAACCACAAAAACGCGAGTTTTTTTTGGAGCTGTATCCGGAAGGGTGGGCTTTAGAAGTTTGGTACCCCGTCTTTGCAATTAGAATCTTAGTATTATACTAGTTAAATACCCGTGCATTGCGACGGCATATAATATTTGATAAAATGTAAGTGCATAATTATTACATGAAAATGAACAATACATTGTGGACCTCAATATCTCATAAATTCATATAATTGGTTCTTATTGTTTATGGTTTATTCCCGTCGCAACGCACGGGTCTCTTGTAAATTTAGGATAGTGTCTTAACTATGTGGTGCTAAAGAAATTCCATGGTACTAAGAAGCTGGCAGCTGCAATATACCAATTCCAATGTAATGATGCTGAGTTAAAAACACTCCTGGCATCCTGAAACCTGTAGAAAATAGGTCACACAAACTGGAGCATCAGTTTAGGAACTAAGGAAATAAATCTATCAGAGATTTTTAAAATAGGAAGGTAGGAGGAGGCAAGAACAACATGCTATAATGAGTTTCTAGAAAACAAGAAAACTCATTTTATAATACATTGTTTAAATATGCCTTGCTTTATATTTTTCAGACAGCAAAAACGATGCAGAAACATGATGACCCGAGGCAATGCTAAAATAATTGTATGACCATAATATAACCATCTATTCATCTTCCACAACAACGGTAAAGTACTTCAAATATCTAGCATCAACAGTGAACTTCAGTCCAAATAAATCTGGGCGGTAGTAAAAGCATAATCGAAGTTTCAGCAATGGATCATTATATACGAGGGGCGTATGAGAGAGCAGGCGAGGAAGATGGACCAATGATCCATGATTGAACGGCTACAAAGGTTTCCGATGATGTGGATGGGTTAGTAGGCATCATTTATGTCCGTCTTTAATAGTAAGGAAATTTATTTTCATCACATTGCATATTTATCCAGTAAAAGAACAACACAATGCATATTTATTTTTATCACATTACCAGGTGAACACAACTTCCCTTCCCTACTCAACAAAACAACAATTGATTCAGATATTTAGTTAAGAAATGGTAAACGACCGCTATCATACTTGGTGAACTGTGGTCTCTAAAACTGAACCGTGGTGTTCATTCTCAGGGTTTATTTACAAGATATAGAACAGTTGAGGAAATGGAAAGTCGTATATGAGTAACTCATAAACAAACTAAATGGTTTTCATACTCCTTGCCCGACAAATACCAAAAAAATGATTTTACGTTTATTTTTGTCTTTGACTCAAATGAAATCTGAAAAGTATACAATGTATGTTTTAGGGTCATGGGTCTCACTCTCTCCGACGTTAGCAGCCTAGCATATAGGAGTAATTACATAGGTCTATATCCTGGGAAACCACTTTATGTGTTCATCAGGTTTGTATTATTAGACTTTTGAGATCACTTCCAGAGATTATTCTTTGGCCATTCAGTATTATTCGGTATTTTGATGTGACCGAAAAAAAGAATATTACTTACTCACCTGATCATATGTATATAACCTTACTTCGATGTGGACCAATGGCTGGACTCCAGAACGATGTGGACAACAATATTACTTATGGCAACGATGGCAAAAAAACAAATGAAGAACACCAGGACGAACGCAAGGCTTCACCGATGGTGGCTCAGATCTTGCGCCGGTGACCCATCTCTGACCCTAGCCAACGCCACCACATCACCAGTGCCCATCGAAACGAACTCAATCCGATACAGCGGGGCGACGAGCAAAGGGTGGCCCATAAAAGTGAGGATCCGAGCAGGACAACCAATCGGGAGCCTGCCCGACGTCCACCAACGCCGCCATAGCACCGGCGCTCGTCAAAAGGAACTCGAGCCGACGTGGGAAGGGTGGCCCATTGAAAGGGAATTAGGCTTACACCTATTTCCTAAATGATTTTGGTGGTTGAATTGCCCAACACAAATAAATTAGACTAACTAGTTTGCTCTAGTGTATAAGTTATACAGGTGCCAAAGGTTTACACTTAGCCAATAAAAAGACCAAGAATTGGGTTCATCACAGAGAGCAAAGGGATAACCGAAGTTGTTGGGGACCATAATTAGGGGTACCCTCAAGACTCCTAATTCTCAGCTGGTAACCCCCATCAGCATAAAGCTGCAAAGGCCTGATGGGTGCGATTAAGTCAGGGATCAGTCCATTCGAGCGACTCGATCACGCCTCGCCCGAGCCTAGCCTCGGACAAGGGCAGCCGACCCCAGAGGATTTCCGTCTCGCCCGAGGCCCCCCTCCAACGGCGGACATATTTCCGGCTCGCCCGAGGCCCTGCCTTCGCTAAGAAGCAACCCTGACTAAATCGCCGCACCGACCAACCAAGTCGCAGGAGCATTTAATGCAAAGGTGACCTGACACCTTTAGCCTGACGCGCGCCCCCCGGCAGAGCCGAAGAGACCGCTGTCACTTCACCGCTCCACTGACCGGCCTGACAGAAGGACAGCGCCGACTGCGCCACTCCGACTGCAGTACCACTTGACAGAGTGAGACTGACAGGCAGTCAGGCCCGGCCAAAGGCACCATAGGAAGCTCCGCTCCGCCCGACCCAGGGCTCGGACTCGGGCTAAGTCCCGGAAGACGGCGAACTCCGCTCCGCCCGACCCAGGGCTCGGACTCGGGCTAAGTCCCGGAAGATGGTGAACTCCGCTCCGCCCGACCCAGGGCTCGGACTCGGGCTAAGTCCCGGAAGACGGTGAACTCCGCTCCGCCCGACCCAGGGCTCGGACTCGGGCTAAGTCCCGGAAGACGGCGAACTCCGCTCCGCCCGACCCAGGGCTCGGACTCGGGCTAAGTCCCGGAAGACGACGAACTCCGCTCCGCCCGACCCCGGGCTCGGACTCGGGCTCAGCCCCAGAAGACGACGAACTATGCTCCGCCCGACCCCAGGGCTCGGACTCCGCCCTGCCCTCTGCCGACGACCTCCGCCTCGCCCGACCCAGGGGCTCGGACTCGGCCTCGGCCACGGAAGACAGACTCGACCTCGGCTTCGGAGGAGCCTCCGCATCACCCAACCTAGGGCGTAGGCCAGCCACGTCAACAGGAGGTGCCATCATCACCCTACCCCGAGCTGACTCGGGCCGCAGGGAACAAGACCGGAGTCCCATCTGGCTAGCTCCGCCAGATAGGCAATGATGGCACCCCGCATACCCTGTGACGACGGCGGCTCTCAGCCCCCTTACGGAAGCAAGAGGACGTCAGCAAGGACCCGACCGCTCCGACAGCTGTCCCTCCGCCAGGGCTCCGTCGCTCCTCCGACGGCCACGACATCACACCAGCTGGGTGCCAAAATCTCTTCGGCTGCCACATCGGCATGTACTTAGGGCGCTAGCTCTCCCCCGCTAGACACGTAGCACTCTGCTACACCCCCATTGTACACCTGGATCCTCTCCTTGCGCCTATAAAAGGAAGGACCAGGGCCCTCTTAGAGAGGGTTGGCCGCACGGGGACGAGGACGAGACAGGCGCTCGCTTGGAGCCGCTCGCTTCCCTCACCCGCGTGGACGCTTGTAACCCCCTACTGCAAGCGCACCCGACCTGGTCGCGGGACGAACACGAAGGCCGCGGGATTCCCACCTCTCTCACCCGGTCTCCGGCCGCCTCCTCGCTTCTCCCCCCTTCGCGCTCGCCCTCGCGCTCGACCCATCTGGGCTGGGGCACGCGGCGACACTCACTCGTCGGCCCACGGGACCCCCCCGGTCTCGGAACGCCGACAGTTGGCGCGCCAGGTAGGGGCCTGCTGCGTGTTGACGAGCAGCTTCCCGTCAAGCTCCAGATGGGCAGTCTCTAGCAACCTCTCCGACCCAGGACGGTGCTCCGTTTCGGGAGTCTTGAGTTCATGTCCTTCGACGGCAGCTACGACACAATACTCCTTCCACCGCCGCGCGACACGACAATGGCGACCGACAGCCCGCCCGCCGGCGGCGGAATCGACGACGTCTTCCCCGCGTGGTGGAAGAACAACCTCCGAGTTCGTCCCGCTTTCTCCCCCGCCGACGGAGGGGAAGGCAGGGCAACCAAGGCCAAGCAGGAGGCAGCGCCTCGTTGGCTGTCGAGCGAGTCGACAGCGCCGGCACCCCAACGAGGGGCGCACCGGGTATCGACTTCGCGCCTGAGACGAAGACGAGCGCCGTCTCCCCGCGACACGCCAATCTCGAGCAAGCGGACGACGCCAGCGCGCTCGCGGAGGGCTTGCAGGACGTCGCCCTCGTACCTGAGACGACGGTGCAATCAGTCCCCGACGTGACTATGTCGCCGCTTGTCGACCAAAAGGTACAGACCGATTCCCATCTTACGTCATTTGGATTCAGCCTCAACCCGCCTAGCGACCTCGCTTTGGCGGGCGCTCTCGTAGAGGCGAGTTCGAACCCTCTTGGGTTTCGCATGCGGTCGCCTTGGGACCGGCTGACGGACGTCTCGACCTACGGGCCCTCTGGGTCCGAGGAAGATGACGACCCCAGCATCTGTTGGGATTTCTCTGGACTTGGCAACCCCAGTGCCATGCGGGACTTCATGACCGCATGTGACTACTACCTCTCCGACTGTTCCGACGGTAGCCGCAGCCTCGACGACGAGGACTGCGGCCCAAGCCGCGAATGTTTCCACGTCGATCTAGGGGGTCCCTCCGAAGGCAATCATCTCGGCATGCCGGAGGATGGTGATCTCCCTAGGCCGGTGCCTCGCGCTGACATCCCCCGGGAGCTAGCTGTGGTCCCCGTTCCGGCGGGGGGTCACGACCCACAGCTCGAGCAAGTCCGCGGGGCGCAGGCCAGGTTCGACGAGGGAGCAGGAGCACTTGAGCCGATCCGCCGGGACGTCGGGCAGGCATGGGCGGGCCAACCCCCGGCCGGAGAAATACGTCACGTGCCCTAGGGTTTCCAGCACCGTGTCGCCGATGACGTCAGGGTCAGGCCACCACCCGCATCCAGTGGGGTCGGTCAGAACCTGGCTGCAGCAGCGATGCTTCTCCGCGCGATGCCGGAGCCGTCAACCACCGAGGGTCGGCGAATCCAGGGGGAGCTCAAGAATCTCCTGGAAGGCGCCACGGTCCGACGGGCCGAGAGCTCAGCCTCCCAAAGGCAGGGATACCCCTCGGAACTGAAAGGGAAATGTGCCCTTGGGCCATTTCTAAGTATTTTGGTGATTGAGTGCCAACACAAGTGCTTAAATGTGAATTCATGCTTATGGATGGACAAAGTGCAAAACAAGAGCAAAGGTATGTTTCTAAGTCTTAGTACATTGGTTTTGTGTACTAATATACTTGTCTAAGTATTAGAAACAGAAAGAAGAAGAAAAGAGAAGAGTTGGCTGTGTACAGCCAAAAGGCTGTTTCGGTCTGGGCACCGGACTGTCCGGTGGTGCACCGGACAGTGTCCGGTGCGCCAGGCTGCCTCGAGCGAAGTGGCCGCTCTCGGGAATTCGCCGACGGCGTACGGCTATAATTCACCGGACTGTCCGGTGTACACCAGACTGTCCGGTGAGCCAACGGTCGGCCGGGCCAACGGTCGGCCGCGCGATCTACGCGGGACACGTGGCCGAGCCAATGGCTAGAAGGGGGCACCGGACTGTCCGGTGTGCACCGGACATGTCTGGTGCGCCAACGGCTCCAAGTCTGCCAACGGTCGGCTTCGCTATTTAAGGAAGGAAATCGGGCACCGGACAGTGTCCGGTGTGCACCGGACTGTCCGGTGCACCCGACGACAGAAGGCAAGAAAGGCCTTCCAGATTTGCTCTCAACGGCTCCTAGCTGCCTTGGGGCTATAAAAGGGACCCCTAGGCGCATGGAGGAGTACACCAAGCAACCTTAGAGCATTCTTGATCATCCACACTCAGTCTTTGCGCATTCGTTTGTCATTCTCAGTGATTCGAGCTCCGTTCTAGTGAGAACTTTGAGATAGTCTTTTGAGCTCGATTCTTGACCGTGTGTGTGCGCATTTTGCTGTGGATTTGTGTGTGTTGCTTCCCTCCCTTACTCCGTATTTCTTTGTGAATCTCAAGTGTAAGGGCGAGAGACTCCAAGTTGTGGAGATTCCTCGCAAACGGGATATTGAAAGGAAAAACAAAACACTGTGGTATTCAAGTTGGTCTTTGGACTGCTTGAGAGGGGTTGATTGCAACCCTCGTCCGTTGGGACGCCACAACGTGGAGTAGGCAAGCGTTGGTCTTGGCCGAACCACGGGATAAACCACTGTGTCACCTCTGTGTTTGATCTCTTGTGGTATTGTGTTTTGTTGAGACTCCTCTCTAGCCACTTGGCGATTATTGTGCTAACACTTAACAAGTTTTTGTGGCTATAAGTTTAAGTTTCCCAGGATCACCTATTCACCCCCCCTCTAGGTGCTCTCAATTGGTATCGGAGCAGTTCTCTTCAAAAAAAAGGGACTAACCGCCCGAAGAGATGGATCCTAAAGGCAAGGGGATGGTGATCAACGACAAGGAGAAGGAGTCCTTCGTCAACGAGCCCAATGATGACAAGCCCACCGACTCAGGCTCGGGCCACAAAAGAAAAGACGGGAGGAAGAAGAAGACAAGGCGCATCAAGGAAATTGTCTACTACGACAGCGACGAATCTTCCTCCTCCCAAAAGGACGACGACGACTACGATAGACGAAAGACGGTTAACTCAAACTTTTCTTTCGATTATTCGCGCATCCCGCATAGTTCAAATGCTCAATTGCTCCCCATTCCACTTGGCAAGCCCCCTCACTTTGATGGAGAGGATTACGGATTTTGGAGCCACAAAATGCGTACTCACCTGTTTTCTCTCCATCCAAGCATTTGGGAGATTGTGGAAAGTGGAATGAAATTTGATAGCTCAGATAGCCCTGTGTTTATTAATGAACAGATTCATAAAAATGCACAAGCTACTACTGTGTTGCTAGCTTCTTTGTGCAGGGACGAGTATCACAAGGTGAGCGGCTTGGACAATGCCAAGCAGATCTGGGACACCCTCAAGATCTCTCATGAGGGAAACGACGTCACCTTGCTCACCAAAATGGAGTTGGTGGAGGGCGAGCTTGGACGGTTCGCGATGATAAGGGGCGAGGAGCCGACACAAACATACAACCGGCTCAAGACCCTTATCAACAAAATAAGGAGCTACGGGAGCACACGATGGACGGACCACGACGTCGTCCGCCTAATGCTAAGGTCATTTACCGTTCTTGATCCTCATTTGGTGAACAATATTCGTGAAAATCCTAGGTACACCAAGATGTCGCCCGAAGAAGTTCTTGGGAAGTTCGTAAGCGGGCGAATGATGATCAAGGAGGCGAGATACGTGGATGACGCGTTGAACGGTCCTAGTCATGAGCCTCAACCTATTGATCTCAAGGCAACAAGGAGCAAGGAGACGCTACCGAGCAAGGTGGCGCAAGTTGAGGCAGCCGGGCTAAACAATGAGGAGATGGCCCTCATCATTAAGCGCTTCAAGACGGCGCTTAAAGGTCGCAAGGGACAGCCAAGCAAGACCAAGACAAAGGAGAAGCGCTCGTGCTTCAAATGTGGTAAGATTGGTCATTTCATTGCTAACTGTCCCGATAATGAAAGTGGCCAGGAAAAGGGGAACAAAAGGGAGAAGAAGAAGCATTACAAGAAGGCCAAGGGCGAGGCACATATCGGAAAGGAGTGGGATTCGGATTGCTCCTCCTCCGACTCCGACAATGAAGGACTCGCCGCCACAGCCTTCAACAAGTCATCCCTCTTCCCCAACGAGCGTCACACTTGCCTCATGGCAAGAGAGAAGAAAGTAAGCACTCATACTAGTACTTACGCTTCTTCAAGTGGGGATGAGTCTAGTGATGATGATGAGATAGATTACTCATGCTTATTCAAGGGATTAGATAGAACCAAGGTAGACAAGATTAATGAATTAATTGATGCCTTGAATGATAGGAATATACTTTTAGAAAAGCAAGAGGATTTGTTGTATGAAGAGCATGATAAATTTGTAGAAGCTCAGAAATCTCTTGCTCTAGAAATTAAGAGGAATGAAATGCTCTCTAGTGAATTATCTTCTTGTCATGAAACTATTGCTAAGTTAAAAAGTTTTAATGATGATTTAAATGCTAAACTAGAAGTAGCTAGTAAATCTAATTCTTGTGTAGAAATTGTTGAAACTTGTAATAGGTGTAAAGATTTTGACATTGATGCTTGTAGTGATCATTTAGTTTCAATTTCCAAATTAAATGATGAATTAGCTAGTCTTAATGCCCAACTTAAGACTAGCAAGAATGAATTTGACAAGCTAAAATTTGCAAGGGATGCCTACACGATTGGTAGACACCCCTCAATTAAGGATGGACTTGGCTACAAGAGGGAAGCCAAGAACTTGACAAGCCATAAGGCTCCCATCTCCGCCAAGGAAAAAGGGAAGGCCCCTATGGATAGTAGTGTGCAAAAGAACCATGCCTTTATGTACCATGATAGAAGACAACCTAGAAATGCTTATAGGAGTTGTAATGCATATAATGTCTTTGATTCTCATGCCATGTTTGCTTCTAGTTCTTCTTATATGCATGATAGAAATGTTGGTAGGAGAAATGTTATTCATAATATGCCTAGGAAAAATGTTGTTAATGTTCCTAGGAAAGTAAATGAACCTTCTACAATATATCATGCTTTAAATGCTTCTTTTGCTATTTGTAGAAAGGATAGGAAGATAGTTGCTAGAAAATTAGGGGCAAGATGCAAGGGAGACAAAACTTGCATTTGGGTCGCTAAGGATATTTGTGCTAACCTTGTAGGACCCAACATGAGTTGGGTACCTAAGACCCAAGCCTAAATTTGCCTTGCAGGTTTATGCATCCGGGGGTTCAAGCTGGATTATCGACAGCGGATGCACAAACCATATGACGGGGGAGAAGAAGATGTTCACCTCCTACGTCAAGAATAAGGATTCCCAAGATTCAATTATATTCGGTGATGGGAATCAAGGCAAGGTAAAAGGGTTAGGTAAAATTGCAATTTCCAATGAGCACTCTATCTCTAATGTGTTTTAGTTGAGTCTCTTGGTTACAATTTGCTATCTGTTAGTCAACTATGCAATATGGGATATAATTGTCTTTTTACAAATGTAGATGTGTCTGTCTTTAGAAGAAGTGATGGTTCACTAGCATTTAAGGGTGTATTAGACGGCAAACTTTATTTAGTTGATTTTGCAAAAGAGGAGGCCGGTCTAGATGCATGCTTAATTGCTAAGACTGGCATGGGCTGGCTGTGGCATCGCCGCTTAGCACATGTGGGGATGAAGAACCTTCACAAGCTTCTAAAGGGAGAACACGTGATAGGTTTGACTAGTGTGCATTTCGAAAAAGATAGACCTTGTGCAGCTTGTCAAGCAGGTAAACAAGTGGGAGGAGCGCATCACAGCAAGAATGTGATGACCACTTCAAGACCCCTGGAGTTACTACATATGGACCTCTTCGGACTCGTCGCCTATCTAAGCATAGGAGGAAGTAAGTATGGTCTAGTTATTGTTGATGACTTTTCCCGCTTCACTTGGGTATTCTTTTTGCAGGATAAATCTGAAACCCAAGGGACCCTCAAGCGCTTCCTAAGGAGAGCTCAAAATGAGTTTGAGCTCAAGGTGAAGAAGATAAGGAGCGACAACGGGTCCGAGTTCAAGAACCTTCAAGTGGAGGAGTTCCTTGAGGAGGAAGGGATCAAGCACGAGTTCTCCGCTCCCTACACACCACAGCAAAATGGTGTGGTAGAGAGGAAGAACAGGACACTCATTGATATGGCGAGGACGATGCTTGGAGAGTTCAAGACCCCCGAGTGCTTTTGGTCGGAAGCCGTGAACACGGCTTGTCACGCCATCAACAGGGTCTACCTTCACCGCCTCCTCAAGAAGACGTCGTATGAGCTTCTAACCGGTAACAAACCCAATGTATCTTACTTTCGTGTATTTGGGAGCAAATGCTACATTCTAGTGAAGAAGGGTAGAAATTCTAAGTTTGCTCCCAAAGCTGTAGAAGGGTTTTTGTTAGGTTATGACTCAAATACAAAGGCGTATAGAGTCTTCAACAAATCATCGGGTTTGGTTGAAGTCTCTAGCGACGTTGTATTTGATGAGACTAATGGCTCTCCAAGAGAGCAAGTTGTTGATTGTGATGATGTAGATGAAGAAGATGTTCCGACGGCCGCTATACGAACCATGGTGATTGGAGAAGTGCGGCCACAGGAACAAGATGAACGAGATCAACCTTCTTCCTCAACAACGGTGCATCCCCCAACTCAAGACGATGAACAGGTTCATCAACAGGAGGCGTGTGATCAAGGGGGAGAACAAGATGATCACGTGATGGAGGAAGAAGCGCAACCGGCACCTCCAACCCAAGTTCGAGCGGTGATTCAAAGGGATCATCCCGTCAACCAAATTTTGGGTGACATTAGTAAGGGAGTAACTACTCGATCTCGATTGGTTAATTTTTGTGAGCATTACTCCTTTGTCTCTTCTATTGAGCCTTTCAGGGTAGAGGAGGCCTTGCTAGATCCGGATTGGGTATTGGCCATGCAGGAGGAACTCAACAACTTCAAGCGCAATGAAGTTTGGACACTGGTGCCTCGTCCCAAGCAAAATGTTGTGGGAACCAAGTGGGTGTTCCGCAACAAACAGGACGAGCACGGGGTGGTGACGAGGAACAAGGCTCGACTTGTGGCAAAAGGTTATGCCCAAGTCGCAGGTTTGGACTTTGAGGAGACTTTTGCTCCTGTGGCTAGGGTAGAATCAATTCGTATCTTGCTAGCATATGCTGCTCACCATTCTTTCAGGTTGTACCAAATGGATGTGAAGAGCGCTTTCCTCAACGGGCCGATCAAAGAGGAGGTGTATGTAGAGCAACCCCCTGGCTTCGAGGATGAACGGTACCCCGACCATGTGTGTAAGCTCGCTAAGGCGCTCTATGGACTTAAGCAAGCCCAAGAGCATGGTATGAATGCCTTAGAGATTTTTTAATTGCTAATGCTTTCAAGGTTGGGAAAGCCGATCCAACTCTCTTTACTAAGACATGTGATGGTGATCTGTTTGTGTGCCAAATTTATGTCGATGACATAATATTTGGTTCTACTAACCAAAAGTCTTGTGAAGAGTTTAGCAGGGTAATGACGCAGAAATTCGAGATGTCGATGATGGGCGAGTTGAACTACTTCCTTGGGTTCCAAGTAAAGCAACTCAAGGACGGCACCTTCATCTCCCAAACAAAGTACACGCAAGATCTGCTAAAGCGGTTTGGGATGAAGGACGCCAAGCCCGCAAAGACGCCGATGGGAACCGACGGACACACCGACCTCAACAAAGGAGGTAAGTCCGTTGATCAAAAAGCATACCGGTCAATGATAGGGTCTTTACTTTATTTATGTGCTAGTAGACCGGATATTATGCTTAGCGTATGCATGTGTGCTAGATTTCAATCCGATCCTAAGGAGTGTCACTTAGTGGCGGTGAAGCGAATTCTTAGATATTTGGTTGCTACGCCTTGCTTCGGGCTCTGGTATCCAAAGGGGTCTACCTTTGACTTGGTTGGATACTCAGACTCTGACTATGCTGGATGCAAGGTCGATAGGAAGAGTACATCGGGGACGTGCCAATTCTTAGGAAGGTCCCTGGTGTCATGGAACTCTAAGAAACAAACTTCCGTTGCCCTATCCACCGCTGAGGCCGAGTATGTTGCCGCAGGACAGTGTTGCGCGCAACTACTTTGGATGAGGCAAACCCTCAGGGACTTTGGCTACAATCTGAGCAAAGTCCCACTCCTATGTGACAATGAGAGTGCTATCCGCATGGCGGAAAATCCTGTTGAACACAGCCGCACAAAGCACATAGACATCTGGCATCACTTTTTGAGAGACCACCAGCAAAAGGGAGATATCGAAGTGTTTCATGTTAGCACCGAGAACCAGCTAGCCGATATCTTTACTAAGCCTCTAGATGAGAAGACCTTTTGCAGGTTGCGTAGTGAGCTAAATGTCTTAGATTCGCGGAACTTGGATTGAATTGTAGCATACATGTGTTTATGCCTTTGATCATGTTCATTCTGCATTTTGTTGCTTATTGTGGTGCTCAAGTTGTACAAACATTCCCTGGACCTCACAAGTCCTTGTGTAAGTGATGCACACATTTAGGGGGAGTTGTGTTACAACTTGACCCTTTGAGACTAACCATATGCTTGAGTTTACTTGATTTAGTCTCGAAGGAGAATTGAAAGGGAAAAGGTGGACTTGGACCATGAAAGACTTCCACTGCACTCCGATGAGAAGGTAACTTATTCCAAGTTCATCTCATGAACTCTCATTGCCATTTGCTCTTAATTGAAGATTTTGGTGAGGCAATGGGGTTATGGGGCCAAGATTGATCCCGTTTTGGTGCTTGATGCCAAAGGGGGAGAAAATAAAGGCCAAAGCAATAGATGGATCAGCTACCACTTGAGAAATTTTGAAAATAGTAGAATAGAGTTTTTGGTTTGTCAAAACTCTTGCATTGTCTCTTTTGTCAAAAGTTGGCCTCTTGCCACTTGAGAAATTTTGAAAATAGTAGAATAGAGCTTTTGGTTTGTCAAAACTCTTGCATTGTCTCTTTTGTCAAAAGTTGGCCTCTTGTGGGGAGAAGTGTTGATTATGGGAAATAGGGGGAGTTTTTGAAATCGTTGATCAATCTCTTTTGGAATGACTCTCTTTATGCTTCAACATGTGTGTTTGACTTAGAGATAGAGATTTGAGTTTGATTTGCAAAAACAAACCAAGTGGTGACAAAGGATGATCCATATATGCCAAAAATGAATCAAAATAAATTTGAGTTTTATTCGAAGTGATTTTGCACTTATTCTAGTTGCTTTATGTTGTGTTGGCATAAATCACCAAAAAGGGGGAGATTGAAAGGGAAATGTGCCCTTGGGCCATTTCTAAGTATTTTGGTGATTGAGTGCCAACACAAGTGCTTAAATATGAATTCATGCTTATGGATGGACAAAGTGCAAAACAAGAGCAAAGTTATGTTTCTAAGTCTTAGTACATTGGTTTTGTGTACTAATATACTTGTCTAAGTATTAGAAACAGAAAGAAGAAGAAAAGAGAAGAGTTGGCTGTGTACAGCCAAAAGGTTGTTTCGGTCTGGGGCACCGGACTGTCCGGTGGTGCACCGGACAGTGTCCGGTGCGCCAGGCTGCCTCGAGCGAAGTGGCCGCTCTCGGGAATTCGCCGACGGCGTACGGCTATAATTCACCGGACTGTCCGGTGTACACCGGACTGTCCGGTGAGCCAACGGTCGGCCGCGCGATCTACGCGGGACACGTGGCCGAGCCAACGGCTAGAAGGGGGCACCGGACTGTCCGGTGTGCACCGGACATGTCTGGTGCGCCAACGGCTCCAAGTCTGCCAACGGTTGGCTTCGCTATTTAAGGAAGGAAATCGGGCACCGGACAGTGTCCGGTGTGCACCGGACTGTCCGGTGCACCCGACGACAGAAGGCAAGAAAGGCCTTCCAGATTTGCTCTCAACGGCTCCTAGCTGCCTTGGGGCTATAAAAGGGACCCCTAGGCGCATGGAGGAGTACACCAAGCAACCTTAGAGCATTCTTGATCATCCACACTCAGTCTTTGCGCATTCGTTTGTCATTCTCAGTGATTCGAGCTCCGTTCTAGTGAGAACTTTGAGATAGTCTTTTGAGCTTGATTCTTGCCCGTGTGTGTGCGCATTTTGCTGTGGATTTGTGTGTGTTGCTTCCCTCCCTTACTCCGTATTTCTTTGTGAATCTCAAGTGTAAGGGCGAGAGACTCCAAGTTGTGGAGATTCCTCGCAAACGGGATATTGAAAGGAAAAACAAAACACTGTGGTATTCAAGTTGGTCTTTGGACTGCTTGAGAGGGGTTGATTGCAACCCTCGTCCGTTGGGACGCCACAACGTGGAGTAGGCAAGCGTTGGTCTTGGCCGAACCACGGGATAAACCACTGTGTCACCTCTGTGTTTGATCTCTTGTGGTATTGTGTTTTGTTGAGACTCCTCTCTAGCCACTTGGCGATTATTGTGCTAACACTTAACAAGTTTTTGTGGCTATAAGTTTAAGTTTCCCAGGATCACCTATTCACCCCCCCCCCCTCTAGGTGCTCTCAGGAACCTCATGTCGCGACTTCCCGATTCATGCGGGAAGCCTCGGCCTACACCGGGCGCACGCGCAACACCGCGCCTGCGGCCCCGGGCCGCCTCGGGAACAAGCACCATCATCGCGACCGTCGGGCCCACCTCGACGAGAGGGTGCGCCGAGGCTATCACCCCAGGCGTGGGGGACTCTACGACAACGGGGAGGATCGGAGTCCCTCGCCCGAACCACCCGGTCCGCAGGCCTTCAGCCGGGCCATCCGACGGGCACCGTTCCCGACCCGGTTCCGACCCCCGACTACTATCGCAAAGTACTCGGGGGAGACGAGACCGGAACTGTGGCTCGCGGACTACCGCCTGGCCTGCCAACTGGGTGGAACGGACGACGACAACCTCATCATCCGCAACCTCCCCCTGTTCCTCTCCGACACCGCTCGCGCCTGGTTGGAGCACCTGCCTCCGGGGCAAATCTCCAACTGGGATGACCTGGTCCAAGCTTTCGCCGGCAATTTCCAGGGCACGTACGTGCGCCCCGGGAATTCCTGGGACCTCCGAAGCTGCCGACAGCAGCCGGGAGAGTCTCTCCGGGAGTACATCCGGCGATTCTCGAAGCAGCGCACCGAGCTGCCCAACATCACCGACTCGGATGTCATCGGTGCGTTCCTTGCCGGCACCACCTACCGCGACCTGGTGAGCAAGTTGGGTCGCAAGACCCCCACCAGGGCGAGCGAGCTGATGGACATCGCCACCAAGTTCGCCTCTGGCCAGGAGACGGTCGAGGCTATCTTCCGAAAGGACAAGCAGCCCCAGGGCCGCCCATCGGAAGATGCTCCCGAGGCGTCTACTCAGCGCGGCGCCAAGAAGAAAGGCAAGAAGTCGCAAGCGAAACGCGACGCCGCCGATGCGGACCTTGTCGCCGCCGCCGAGTACAAGAACCCTCGGAAGCCCCACGGAGGTGCCAACCTCTTCGACAAGATGCTCAAGGAGCCGTGCCCCTATCATCAGGGGCCCGTCAAGAACACCCTTGAGGAGTGCGTCATGCTTCGGCGCCACTTCCACAGGGTCGGGCCACCCGCAGAGGGTGGCAGGGCCTGCGACGACGACAAGAAGGAAGATCACCAGGCAGGAGAGTTCCCCGAGGTCCGCGACTGCTTCATGATCTACAGTGGGCAAGCGGCGAATGCCTCGGCTCGGCACCGCAAGCAAGAGCGCCGGGAGGTCTGCTCGGTCAAGGTGGCGGCGCCGGTCTATCTAGACTGGTCCGACAAGCCCATCACCTTTGACCAAGACGACCACCCCGACCACGTGCCGAGCCCGGGGAAATACCCGCTCGTCGTCGACCCCGTCATCGGCGACGTCAGGCTCACCAAGGTCCTTATGGACGGAGGCAGCAGCCTCAACATCATCTACGCCGAGACCCTCAGTCTCCTGCGTGTTGATCTGTCCTCCGTCCGAGCAGGCGCTGCGCCCTTCCATGGGATCATTCCCGGGAAGCGCGTCCAGCCCCTCGAACGACTCGACCTCCCCGTCTGCTTCGGAACGCCCTCCAACTTCCGAAGAGAGACTCTGACGTTCGAGGTGGTCGGGTTCCGAGGAACCTACCACGCGGTACTGGGAAGGCCATGCTACGCGAAGTTCATGGCCGTCCCCAACTACACCTACCTGAAGCTCAAGATGTCGGGCCCCAACAGGGTCATCACCGTCGGCCCCACGTACAAACACGCGTTCGAATGCGACGTGGAGTGCGTGGAGTACGCCGAGGCCCTCGCCGAGTCCGAGGCCCTCATCGCCGACCTAGAAAGCCTCTCTAAGGAGGTGCCAGACGTGAAGCGTCACGCCGACAACTTCGAGCCAGTGGAGACGGTTAAGGCCGTCCCCCTCGACCCCAGCGGCGACACCTCCAAGCAGATCCGGATCGGCTCCGGGCTCGACCCCAAATAGGAAGCAGTGCTCGTCGACTTCCTCCGCGCGAACGTCGACATCTTTGCGTGGAGTCCCTCGGACATGCCCGGCATACCGAGGGATGTCGCCGAGCACTCGCTGGACATTCGAGCCGGAGCTCGACCCGTCAAGCAGCCTCTGCGCCGATTCGACGAGGAGAAGCGCAGAGCGATAGGCGAGGAGATCCACAAGCTAATGGCAGCAGGGTTCATCAAAGAGGTATTCCATCCCGAGTGGCTTGCCAACCCTGTGCTTGTGAGAAAGAAAGGGGGGAAATGGCGGATGTGTGTAGACTACACTGGTCTCAACAAAGCATGTCCGAAGGTTCCCTACCCTCTGCCTCGCATCGATCAAATCGTGGATTCCACTGCTGGGTGCGAAACCCTGTCTTTCCTCGACGCCTACTCAGGGTATCACCAAATCAGGATGAAAGAGTCCGACCAGCTCGCGACTTCTTTCATCACGCCCTTCGGCATGTACTGCTATGTCACCATGCCGTTCGGCTTGAGGAATGCGGGCGCGACGTACCAGCGGTGCATGAACCATGTGTTCGGCGAACACATCGGTCGCACGGTCGAGGCCTACGTCGATGACATCGTAGTCAAGACGAGGAAAGCTCCTGACCTCCTTTCCGACCTTGAAGTGGCATTCCGATGTCTCAAGGCGAAAGGCGTCAAGCTCAATCCCGAGAAGTGTGTCTTCGGGGTGCCCCGAGGCATGCTCTTGGGGTTCATCGTCTCCGAGCGGGGCATCGAAGCCAACCCGCAGAAGATCGCAGCCATCACCAGCATGGGGCCCATCAAGGACCTAAAAGGCGTACAGAGGGTCATGGGATGTCTCTGAAAGGGAAATGTGCCCTTGGGCCATTTCTAAGTATTTTGGTGATTTAGTGTCCAACACAAGTGCCCTAGTGTAAAAAGGTGGAGAAAGTACAAATCAAGGATAAAGGTATGTTTCTCAGACTTAGTACATTGTTTTATGGACTAATGTGTTGTGTCTAAGTGCTGGAAACAGGAAAAATCCAATTGAAAATGTCTTGGCTCGAGCAGCCAAGACTCAACTCAGTCTGGGAACACCGGACTGTCCGGTGGTGCACCGGACAGTGTCCGGTGGTGCACCGGACAGTGTCCGGTGCGCCAGGCTGGTTCGAGCGAAGTGGCCGCTCTCGGGAATTCACTGGCGACGTACGGCTATAATTCACCGGACTGTCCGGTGAGCCAACGGTCGGCCGGGCCAACGGTCGGCCGCGCGATCTGCGCGGGACACGTGGCCGAGCCAACGGCTAGAAGGGGGCACCGGACTGTCCGGTGTGCACCGGACATGTCGGGTGCGCCAACGGCTCCAGGTCTGCCAACGGTCGGCTTCGCCATTAAAGGAAAGAAATCTGGCACCGGACAGTGTCCGGTGTGCACCGGACTGTCCGGTGCGCCAGACGACAGAAGGCAAGAATTGCCTTCCCTGATTGCTCTCAACGGCTCCTAGCTGCCTTGGGGCTATAAAAGGGACCCCTAGGCGCATGGAGGAGAACACCAAGCATTCCTACAACATTCCTAAGCACCAAGACATCGATTTCGCGCATTCTTTTCATTGTGATAGCATATAGAGCTCTAGTGGAGTTGTGAACTCATTGAGTTGTGTTGCGAGCTCTTGTTGCGACTTGTGTGCGTGTTGACACTCTGATTCTTGTGTCTTGTGTGCGTTGCTAATCCCTCCCTTGCTCCGTGTTCTTTGTGAATTTCAAGTGTAAGGGCGAGAGGCTCCAAGTTGTGGAGATTCCTCGCAAACGGGATTGAGAAAAAGCAAGCAAAACACTGTGGTATTCAAGTGGGTCTTTGGACCGCTTGAGAGGGGTTGATTGCAACCCTCGTCCGTTGGGACGCCACAACGTGGAGTAGGCAAGCGTTGGTCTTGGCCGAACCACGGGATAACCACCGTGCCATCTCTGTGATTGATTTCTTGTGGTTATTGTGTTTTGACTCCTCTCTAGCCACTTGGCAATTATTGTGCTAACGATTAACCAAGTTTTGTGGCCTAAGTTTTCAAGTTTCACAGGATCACCTATTCACCCCCCCTCTAGGTGCTCTCAATTGGTATCGGAGTCGTTCTCTTCACAAAGGGACTAACCGCCCGAAGAGATGGATCCTAAGGGGAAGGGAATCGTGATCAACGACAAAGAAAAGGAATCCTTCGTCAACGAGCCGAAGGACGACAAGCCTACCGACTCCGGCTCGGGCCATAGACGGAAGGAAGGGAAGAAGAAGAAGACGAGGCGCATCAAGGAGATCGTCTACTACGACGACAGCGATGAGTCTACTTCTTCCCAAAAGGACGACGACCACAACGACTACGAGAGAAGGAAACCGGTTAATTCGAACTTTTCTTTTGAGTACTCTCGTATTCCGCAAAGTTCAAATTCACATTTGCTCTCCATTCCACTCGGCAAGCCCCCACACTTTGATGGGGAGGACTATGGATTTTGGAGCCACAAAATGCGTAGTCACCTATTCTCTCTCCATCCTAGTATATGGGAGATTGTAGAGAGTGGAATGCACTTTGATAGTTCGGATAGTCCCATGTTCATTAATGAGCAAATCCATAAGAATGCACAAGCTACTACTGTTCTTCTAGCTTCATTGTGCAGGGATGAATATCACAAAGTGAGCGGCATGGATAACGCCAAGCAGATCTGGGACACCCTCAAGATCTCTCATGAGGGGAACAACGTTACCTTGCTCACCAAAATGGAGTTGGTGGAGGGCGAGCTTGGACGGTTCGCAATGATAAGGGGCGAGGAGCCAACTCAAACATACAACCGGCTCAAGACCCTTATCAACAAAATAAGGAGCTACGGAAGCACGCGATAGACGGACCACGACGTCGTCCGACTGATGCTAAGGTCCTTTACCATTCTTGATCCTCATTTGGTGAATAATATTCGTGAGAATCCCAGGTACACCAAAATGTCGCCCGAAGAAGTCCTAGGAAAATTCGTCAGCGGGCGAATGATGATCAAGGAGGCGAGGTACGTGGACGACGCCTTGAATGGACCGATCAACGAGCCGCAACCTCTTGCTCTCAAAGCAACAAGAAGCAAGGAGGCGCTACCTAGCAAGGTGGCACAAATTGAGGCAGCCGGACTTAATGATGAAGAGATGGCCCTCATCATCAAAAGATTCAAGACGGCGCTTAAGGGTCGCAAGGGACAGCCAAGCAAGACCAAAGCCAAAGGGAAGCGCTCATGCTTCAAGTGCGGTAAGCTTGGTCATTTTATTGCTAACTGTCCCGACAATGATAGTGATCAGGACCAAGGGAACAAGAGGGAGAAGAAGAAGAATTATAAGAAGGCAAAGGGCGAGGCTCATTTTGGCAAGGAGTGGGATTCGGACTGCTCCTCGTCCGACTCCGACAATGAAGGACTCGCCGCCACTGCCTTCAACAAGTCATCCCTCTTTCCCAACGAGCGTCACACATGCCTTATGGCAAGGGAGAAGAAGGTATGTACTCGAGACTCTACTTATGCTTCTTCAAGTGAGGACGAATCTAGTGATGAAGATGAAATAGATTATTCATGTTTGTTTAAAGGCCTAGATAGAACCAAGGTAGATAAAATTAATGAGTTGATTGATGCTTTGAATGATAAGAATAGGCTTTTAGAAAAACAAGAGGACTTATTGTATGAAGAACATGACAAATTTTTAGAAGCACAAAAATCTCATGCCTTAGAAGTTAAGAGAAACGAAATGCTTTCTTGTGAATTATCTTCTTGCCATGAAACAATTTCTAGCTTAAGGAGCATTAATGATAATTTGAATGCTAAGTTAGAAATAGCTAGTAAATCAACAACTTGTGTAGAAAATGTTGTTACTTGCAATAGATGTAAAGAGTTTGATATTGATGCTTGTAGTGAACACATAGCTTCTATTGCAAAATTAAATGATGAAATGGCTAGTCTTAATGCCCAACTTAAGGCTAGCAAAAGTGATTTTGATAAACTAAAGTTTGCTAGGGATGCCTACACGATTGGTAGACACCCCTCCATTAAGGATGGGCTTGGCTTCAAGAGGGAAGCCAAGAACTTAACAAGCCATAAGACTCCCATCTCTGCCAAGGAGAAAGGGAAGGCCCCTATGGCAAGTAGTACTAAAAAGAACCATGCTTTTATGTACAATAATAGAAGACAGTCTCATAGGAGTTGTAATGCTTTTGATTCACATGACTATGATTCTTATGCTATGTATGCTTCCAGTTCTTCCTATATGCATTGTAGAGATATGCCTAGGAAAAATATTCATCATGTGCCTAGAAAGAATTTTGTTCATGCTCCTAGGAAAGTTATGAATGGTCCCTCTACTATTTATCATGCTTTGAATGCTTCCTTTGCTATTTGTAGAAAGGATAGGAAGATAGTTGCTAGGAAATTAGGGGCAAAGTGCAAGGGCGATAAAACTTGCATTTGGGTCCCTAAGGAAATTGTGACTAACCTTGTAGGACCCAACAAGAGTTGGGTACCTAAGACCCAAGCCTAAATTTGCCTTGCAGGTTTATGCATCCGGGGGTTCAAGCTGGATTATCGACAGCGGATGCACAACCCATATGACGGGGGAGAAGAAGATGTTCACCTCCTACGTCAAGAATAAGGATTCCCAAGATTCAATCATATTCGGTGATGGGAACCAAGGCAAGGTGAAAGGTTTAGGCAAGATTGCAATATCCAATGAGCACTCTATCTCTAATGTGTTTTTAGTTGAGTCTCTTGGATATAACTTACTATCTGTCAGTCAATTATGTAATATGGGATATAATTGTCTATTTACAAATGTAGATGTGTCTGTCTTTAGAAGATGTGATGGTTCACTAGCTTTTAAGGGTGTACTAGACGACAAACTTTATTTGGTTGATTTTGCAAAAGAAGAGGCCGGTCTAGATGCATGCTTAATGGCTAAGACTTGCATGGGCTGGTTGTGGCATCGCCGCTTAGCACATGTGGGGATGAAGAACCTCCACAAGCTTCTAAAGGGAGAACACGTGATAGGTCTAACCAATGTACATTTCGAAAAAGATATACCTTGTGCAGCTTGTCAAGCAGGGAAACAAGTGGGAGGCTCTCATCACACCAAAAATGTGATGACAACATCAAAACCCCTGGAGCTGCTACATATGGACCTCTTCGGACCCGTCGCCTATCTGAGCATAGGAGGAAGTAAGTATGGTCTAGTTATTGTTGATGACTTTTCCCGCTTCACTTGGGTGTTCTTTTTGCAGGATAAGTCTGAAACCCAAGGGACCCTCAAGCGCTTCCTCAGGAGAGCTCAAAATGAGTTTGAGCTCAAGGTGAAGAAGATAAGGAGCGACAACGGGTCCGAATTCAAGAATCTTCAAGTGGAGGAGTTCCTTGAGGAGGAGGGGATCAAGCACGAGTTCTCCGCTCCCTACACACCTCAGCAAAATGGTGTGGTAGAGAGGAAGAACAGGACGCTCATAGATATGGCAAGGACTATGCTTGGAGAGTTCAAGACCCCCGAGTGCTTTTGGTCGGAAGCCGTGAACACGGCTTGCCACGCCATCAACAGGGTCTACCTTCACCGCCTCCTCAAGAAGACTTCATATGAGCTGCTAACCGGTAACAAACCCTATGTATCGTACTTTCGCGTATTTGGGAGTAAATGCTACATTCTAGTGAAGAAGGGTAGGAATTCCAAATTTGCTCCCAAAGCTGTAGAAGGGTTTTTATTAGGTTATGACTCAAATACAAAGGAGTATAGGGTCTTCAACAAATCATCGGGTTTGGTTGAAGTCTCTAGCGATGTTGTATTTGATGAGACTAATGGCTCTCCAAGAGAGCAAGTTGTTGATCTTGATGATATAGATGAAGAAGACGTTCCAACGGCCGCAATACGCACCATGGCGATTGGAGATGTACGGCCTAAGGAACATTTGGAGCAAGATCAACCGTCTTCCTCAACTATGGTGCATCCCCCAACTCAAGATGACGAACAGATACCTCAAGTAGAGGCGCATGATCAAGGGGGAGCATAGGATGTTCAAGTTGAAGAGGAAGAAGCACCTCAGGCACCTCCAACCCAAGTTCGAGCGACGATTCAAAGGGATCATCCCGTCGACCAGATATTGGGTGATATTAGCAAGGGAGTAACTACTCGTTCAAGATTAGTTAATTTCTGTGAGCATTACTCTTTTGTCTCTTCTATTGAGCCTTTCAGGGTAGAAGAGGCCTTGCTAGATCCGGACTGGGTGTTGGCCATGCAGGAGGAACTCAACAATTTCAAGCGCAATGAAGTTTGGACACTGGTGCCTCGCCCCAAGCAAAATGTTGTGGGAACCAAGTGGGTGTTCCGCAACAAACAGGACGAGCACGGGGTGGTGACAAGGAACAAGGCTCGGCTTGTGGCAAAAGGTTATGCCCAAGTCGCAGGTTTGGACTTTGAGGAGACATTCGCTCCTGTGGCTAGACTAGAATCAATTCGTATCTTGCTAGCATATGTCGCTCACCATTCTTTCAGGTTGTACCAAATGGATGTGAAGAGCGCGTTCCTCAACGAGCCGATCAAAGAGGAGGTGTACGTGGAGCAACCCCCTGGCTTCGAGGATGAACGGTACCCCGACCACGTGTGTAAGCTCTCTAAGGCGCTCTATGGACTTAAGCAAGCCCCAAGAGCATGGTATGAATGCCTTAGAGACTTTTTAATTGCTAATGCTTTCAAGGTTGGGAAAGCCGATCCAACTCTTTTCACTAAGACTTGCGATGGCGATCTTTTTGTGTGCCAAATTTATGTCGATGACATAATATTTGGTTCTACTAACCAAAAGTCTTGTGAAGAGTTTAGCAGGGTGATGACACAGAAATTCGAGATGTCGATGATGGGCGAGTTGAACTACTTCCTTGGGTTCCAAGTGAAGCAACTCAAGGACGGCACTTTCATCTCCCAAACAAAGTACACGCAAGACTTGCTAAAGCGGTTTGGGATGAAGGACGCCAAGCCCGCAAAGACGCCGATGGGAACTGATGGACACACCGACCTCAACAAAGGAGGTAAGTCCGTTGATCAAAAAGCATACCGGTCTATGATAGGGTCTTTACTTTATTTGTGTGCTAGTAGACCGGATATTATGCTTAGCGTATGCATGTGTGCTAGATTTCAATCCGATCCTAAGGAGTGTCACTTAGTGGCTGTGAAGCGGATTCTTCAATATTTAGTGGCTACGCCTTGCTTCGGGATCTGGTATCCAAAGGGGTCTACCTTTGACTTGATTGGATATTCAGATTCCGACTATGCTGGATGTAAGGTCGATAGGAAGAGTACATCGGGGACGTGCCAATTCTTAGGAAGGTCCCTGGTGTCATGGAACTCTAAGAAACAAACCTCCGTTGCCCTATCCACCGCTGAGGCCGAGTACGTTGCCGCAGGACAGTGTTGCGCGCAACTACTTTGGATGAGGCAAACCCTCCGGGACTTTGGCTACAATCTGAGCAAAGTCCCACTCCTATGTGATAATGAGAGTGCTATCCGAATAGCAGAAAATCCTGTTGAGCACAGCCGCACAAAGCACATTGACATCCGGCATCACTTTTTGAGAGACCACCAGCAAAAGGGGGATATCGAAGTGTTTCATGTTAGCACCGAGAACCAGCTAGCCGATATCTTTACCAAGCCTCTAGATGAGAAGACCTTTTGCAGGTTGCGTAGTGAGCTCAATATCTTAGATTCGCGGAACTTGGATTGAATTATAGCATACATGTGTTTATGCCTTTGATCATGTTCATTCTGCATTGTGTTGCTTATTGTGGTGCTCAAGTTGTACAAACACTCCCTGGACCTCACAAGTCCTTTTTGCAAGTGATGCACATATCTCGGGGGAGCTGTGCTACAACTTAACCCTTTGAGACTAACCATGTACTTGAGTTTGATTGTTTTAGCCTAAAAGGAGGATTGAAAGGGAAAAGGTGGACTTGGACCATGCAAGACTTCCACTGCACTCCGATGAAAAGAGTAACTTTTCCAAGTTCATCTTTATACTCTTATTGCCCATTTGCTCTTATTTGAAGATTTTGGTGAGGCAATGGGGTTTAAGGGCCAAGATTGATCCCGTTTTGGTGCTTGATGCCAAAGGGGGAGAAAATAAAGGCCAAAGCAATAGATGGATCAGCTACCACTTGAGAAATTTTGAAAATAGTAGATTAGAGTTTTTGGTTTGTCAAAACTCTTTTATTGTCTCTTATGTCAAAAGTTGGTCTCTTGTGGGGAAAAGTGTTGATTATGGGAAAAAGGGGGAGTTTTTGAAATCCTTGATCAAATTTCTTTTGTATACCTATCTTTATGTCTCTACAAGTGGATTTGACTTAGAGATAGGAATTTGAGTTTAATTTGCAAAAACAAACCAAGTGGTGGCATAGAGTGATCCATATATGTCAAATTGAATCAAAACAATTTTGAGTTCTAATTTGAATTGATTTTGTACTTGTTCTACTTGCTTTATGTTGTGTTGGCATAAATCACCAAAAAGGGGGAGATTGAAAGGGAAATGTGCCCTTGGGCCATTTCTAAGTATTTTGGTGATTTAGTGTCCAACACAAGTGCCCTAGTGTAAAAAGGTGGAGAAAGTACAAATCAAGGATAAAGGTATGTTTCTCAGACTTAGTACATTATTTTATGGACTAATGTGTTGTGTCTAAGTGCTGGAAACAGGAAAAATCCAATTGAAAATGTCTTAGCTCGAGCAGCCAAGACTCTGCTCAGTCTGGGAACACCGGACTGTCCGGTGGTGCACCGGACAGTGTCCGGTGCGCCAGGCTGGTTCGAGCGAAGTGGCCGCTCTCGGGAATTCACCGGCGACGTACGACTATAATTCACCGGACTGTCCGGTGTGCACCAGACTGTCCGGTGAGCCAACGGTCGGCCGGGCCAACGGTCGGCCGCGCGATCTGCGCGGGACACGTGGCCGAGCCAATGGCTAGAAGGGGGCACCGGACTGTCCGGTGCGCCAACGGCTCCAGGTCTGCCAACGGTCGGCTTCGCCATTAAAGGAAAGAAATCTGGCACCGGACAGTGTCCGGTGTGCACCGGACTGTCCGGTGCGCCAGACGACAGAAGGCAAGAATTGCCTTCCCTGATTGCTCTCAACGGCTCCTAGCTGCCTTGGGGCTATAAAAGGGACCCCTAGGCGCATGGAGGAGAACACCAAGCATTCCTACAACATTCCTAAGCACCAAGACATCGATTTCGCGCATTCTTTTCATTGTGATAGCATATAGAGCTCTAGTGGAGTTGTGAACTCATTGAGTTGTGTTGCGAGCTCTTGTTGTGACTTGTGTGCGTGTTGACACTCTGATTCTTGTGTCTTGTGTGCATTGCTAATCCCTCCCTTGCTCCGTGTTCTTTGTGAATTTCAAGTGTAAGGGCGAGAGGCTCCAAGTTGTGGAGATTCCTCGCAAACGGGATTGAGAAAAAGCAAGCAAAACACCATGGTATTCAAGTGGGTCTTTGGACCGCTTGAGAGGGGTTGATTGCAACCCTCGTCCGTTGGGACGCCACAACGTGGAGTAGGCAAGCGTTGGTCTTGGCCGAACCACGGGATAACCACCGTGCCATCTCTGTGATTGATTTCTTGTGGTTATTGTGTTTTGACTCCTCTCTAGCCACTTGGCAATTATTGTGCTAACGATTAACCAAGTTTTGTGGCCTAAGTTTTCAAGTTTCACAGGATCACCTATTCACCCCCCTCTAGGTGCTCTCAGTCTCGCGGCTCTGAGCCGCTTCATCTCACGCCTCGGCGAAAGAGGTCTGCCTCTGTACCGCCTCTTAAGGAAGGCCGAGTGCTTCACTTGGACCCCTGAGGCCGAGGAAGCTCTCGGGAACCTGAAGGCGCTCCTTACAAAGGCGCCTATCTTGGTGCCCCCAGCTGCCGGAGAAGCCCTCTTGGTCTACGTCGTCGCGACCACTCAGGTGGTTAGCGCCGCGATTGTGGTCGAGAGGCAAGAAGAGGGGCATGCATTGCCCGTTCAGAGGCCAGTCTACTTCGTCAGCGAGGTACTGTCCGAAACCAAGATCCGCTACCCACAAGTTCAGAAGATGTTGTATGCAGTGATCCTGGCGCGGCGGAAGTTGCGACACTACTTCGAGTCTCATCCGGTAACTGTGGTGTCATCCTTCCCCCTGGGGGAGATCATCCAGTGCCGAGAGGCCTCGGGCAGGATTGCAAAGTGGGCGGTGGAAATCATGGGCGAGACAATCTCGTTCGCCCCTCGGAAGGCCATCAAGTCCCAGGTCTTGGCGGACTTCGTAGACGAATGGGTCGACACCCAGCTACCGACGGCTCCGATCCAACCGGAGCTCTGGATCATGTTTTTCGACGGGTCGCTGATGAAGACGGGAGCCGGCGCAGGCCTCCTCTTCATCTCGCCCCTCGAGAAACACCTACGCTATGTGTTGCGCCTCCATTTCCCAGCGTCCAACAATGTGGCTGATTATGAGGCTCTGGTCAACGGGTTGCGGATCGCCATCGAGCTAGGGGTCAGGCGTCTCGACGCCCGCGGTGACTCGCAACTCGTCATCGACCAAGTCATGAAGAACTCCCACTGCCGCGACCCGAAGATGGAGGCCTACTGCGATGAGGTTCGGCGCCTGGAAGACAAGTTCTATGGGCTCGAGCTTAACCACATCGCTCGGCGCTACAACGAGACTGCGGACGAGCTAGCAAAAATAGCCTCGGGGCGAACAACGGTTCCCCCGGACGTCTTCTCCCGAGATCTGCATCAACCCTCCGTCAAGATCGACGACACGCCCGAGCCTGAGGTGCCCTCGTCACAGCCCGAGGCACCCTCAGCTCGGCCTGAGGCGCCCTCGGTTCAACCCGAGGTACCCTCGGCCTTCGAGGGTGAGGCACTGCGCATCGAGGGGGAGCGAAGCGGGGCCACGCCTGATCGAAACTGGCAGACCCCGTACCTACAATATCTCCGCCAAGCAGAGCTACCCCTCGACCGAGCCGAGGCTCGGCGGGTGGCGCGACGCGCCAAGTCGTTCGTCTTGCTGGGCGATGAGAAGGAGCTCTACCACCGCAGCCCCTCAGGCATCCTTCAGCGATGCATCTCCGTCACCGAAGGTCAGGAACTCCTACGAGAGATACACTCGGGGGCTTGCGGCCATCACGCAACGCCCCGAGCCCTTGTCGGGAATGCCTTCCGACAGGGCTTCTACTGGCCAACGGCGGTGGCTGACGCCACTAGGATTGTCCGCACCTGCGAAGGGTGTCAATTCTATGCGAAGCAGACCCACCTGCCCGCCCAGGCTCTGCAGACGATACCCATCAACTGGCCCTTTGCTGTGTGGGGTCTGGACCTCGTCGGCCCCTTGCAGAAGGCGCCCGGGGGCTACACGCACCTGCTGGTCGCCATCGACAAATTCTCCAAGTGGATCGAGGTCCGACCTCTGAACAGCATCAGGTCCAAGCAGGCGGTGGCGTTCTTCACCAATATCATCCATCGTTTCAGGGTCTCGAACTCCATCATCACCGACAACGGCACCCAGTTCACCGGCAGAAAGTTCTTGGACTTCTGTGAGGATCACCACATCCGGGTGGACTCGGCCGCCGTGGCTCATCCCATGTCGAATGGGCAAGTGGAGCGTGCCAACGGCATGATTCTACAAGGGCTCAAGCCTCGGATTTACAACGACCTCAACAAGTTCGGCAAGCGATGGATGAAGGAACTCCCCTCGGTGGTCTGGAGCCTGAGGACAACGCCGAGCCGAGCCACGGGCTTCACGCCTTTCTTCCTAGTTTACGGGGCCGAGGCCGTCTTGCCCACAGACCTGGAATACGGCTCCCCGAGGACGAGGGCCTACAGCGATCAAAGCAACCAAGCTAGCCGAGAAGACTCGCTAGACCAGCTGGAAGAGGCTCGGGACAAGGCCTTACTGCACTCGGCGCGGTACCATCAGTCCCTACGGCGCTACCACGCCCGAGGGGTCCGACCCCGAGACCTCCAGGTGGGCGACCTGGTGCTTCGGCTGCGACAAGACGCCCGAGGGAGGCACAAGCTCACGCCCCCCTGGGAGGGACCGTTCTTCATCGCCAAGGTTCTGAAGCCCGGAACGTACAAGCTAGCCAACCGTCAAGGCGAGGTCTACGGCAACTCTTGGAACATCCAACAGCTACGTCGCTTCTACCCTTAAGATGTTTTCAAGTTGTTCATATACCTCGCACCCATGCAAAGTTTAGTCATCAAGGAAGGGTCGGCCTCGCCTCAGCAAAGCCCGACCCTCCCTCGGGGGCTAAAAGGGGGGCAACCCCCTCTGCGTTGAAATTTTCCTCGAAAAAAGATCTCTTCTGCCAGAATATCTTTCGTGCCTTTTGACTACTTCGAAAAGTGGATCCTGAAAACGACGGAGTACACGTAAGCAGTCAAGGCTGACCGAGCCGAGGGACTCCTACGCCTCCGGGATACGGATACCTCACTCGTCACCTTTTGCGAGAAGTAACTCGCGTTCGGATAAAGTGATTCCACGGACCGAACAAGTCTTCACGTTCGGAAGCTCTTCTGTCGAAGCGATCCTTCGAGCCTTCTCGACTGAGTCGGTGACAGGGCCTCGTGGACGGGTGAAAGTGCGCGTAAGCGGCAAGGCCGACCGAGCCGAGGGACTCCCATGCCTCCGGGATACGAATACCTCACTCATCACCTTCCGCGAGAAGCAACTCTCGCTCGCACAAACACCCCTGTTACCGACAAAAAAGTCCAGATACTCGAAACAAGAGGAAAAGAGATGCAGCTTTACAACACAGCGAGGATGTGTCTTCTGGCCTCGGCGGCCGCAGAAGGCACACGCTACAAGACAAACCGATCCTACAGGCTCGGGTCTTGACGCTGGAAGGGGGCAGTAGCACCCTCAGCATCGACGACACCTTCAGCGAGGTCCGACCTAGCCTCGGACGGCGACGCGGTCCAAGGATCTCCACTCTGGGGGACGACGTCATCACCACACCCGGGCAATCGCTGCCAGGGTCTTCTCCGGGAATCCGGCCCGAGCAGGCGGCTCGGCCGGTCGCCCCGGGGCCTTGGCCAGCTGTCCTCAGAGGGCGCCCACCCGACCCGAGGCTTCGGCTGGTCAACTCCGGCGTCGGTCCCGCTAATGGACAACCCGGCTAGGCTCCGGCCAACCAGGTTTCATTTTCGAGCCAACTCTACCCCTGTTCATGCTGATATCGCTACCCCTGGCCTCGGCTCATCGAAGAGCGGTCGAGGGGTTCCTTTAACTAAGTTAGAGAAGCCTCGGACAACAAGGCTGACCGAGCCGAGGGACTCCTACGCCTCCAGGATACGGATACCTCACTCGTCACCTTGACACGGGGTGACTCATGCTTGGTGAAGCGGTTCAGACAATCAACAGGCGAGTCTTAGTGCTCGAAAATGAGGAAAAACACAGCTCCGTGCCGAAATTACATACATGTTCAGGCCCCGACAGCCGCAATGAACAAAAAACCCTGGCATTCAAAGTGCCATTGCAAACGGAACTCCGGTCCCGTCTCCGTGGGTATGAGCAACCTCGAGCCTGCGGGGCGACGAACAACGGGAGACCCGCCAGCGACCTCTGCAGCAGCAGCTATGGTCCCGGGTGGATGCGGCCGCCGGAGAGCTCTCGTTCGCGTTCTCGCTCAAGGGACGTGAACCAGCTATTAAAGCCAAAGAGCGGGCCGCTCCCAAGCGCACCGGCAGATCCTCGCTGTCGTCCTCGCCGCGAATGCAGGGAGGAGGGCGGAATGTTGCATCCTAGCTGGGCAGCAACAGTTCGCCTTCCCCGGCATGGCTGGAGGATGTCTCCGCAGCAGAGCTGGAGGGCGATTGCCACCACCAGAAGCTGGAAGAAGAGGTGGCCCGCCGACTCGCGCAGGAGGTAGAGCCCCGGCTCGCCTCGCTCCCCGCCCCAGCGAGGATGACGAACACCCTCGACGCTGAGGGCGGGGTCGAGATCACAGCCCGGCTTGCCTCTCCCCATCCAGGAGCTGGAGGTCACCGTCTTGGGTGACCACCAGCGGAGGGGTGCAACCGGGCTGTGTGATGAAAATCCTTGAAGCCGAACGATGGCTGAAAGGTACCAACTCCCGTAGAGTTGCGTTCCTCCAACGATGAGGCGAAAAGACGGCGGGTATCCCCCATCCGGGGGCTTGGAAGGTGGAAAGACACGATGCATAAGGGAGCACGAAGACATGGTCGCCTTCCGAAGGGGGTCACCCTCCTTTTAAAGGCAACTCACCCTGCTTGCGCCCCCAACCGTCACGGGCTGAGTCTTCTCCAACACGCTCCAAGGCCATCCCCTGCGGCGCGGGGGCTGGGTCCCGCATGTCATGCAAGCCGGCTCAGAGCAGAAGAAGCCAAACCGCCGCGCACGACGCACACGACCGCCCAGCGGTTACAAGTGACCCTCCACTTTTGCCCAGACCAACGGGCGAAAGAGGCGGGCAGCCATGCAGGCGGCATGCAACCACACCAAGTGGACGCGATTCTCCAACTCCCGACACGCCCAGCATGGAGGCCCAGGCCCACGCGTCACGCAACCGGCGCGCCGGATGCTTCATGCAAGCAACTGCACCGCCACTTGCGCCACCACCGCGCCTCCTCGATTGTGGAACCAATACCGCGACTCAAGGCGACCCAGCGCACGACCCAGCAGCGCCAGCCTGGCGCGGCGGTCAATGCGGCCAAAAGTGGGCCGGCAGTAATGACGGTGGCAGGCGGGCGGGAGCAGCGGTCACGTCGTCAGCCAAGCTCACGTCCCATCTGGGGGCAGCAAGAGAACCCCCTCTCATGGCGTGAAGACAACGCGCCCGTGATCCGTACCTCGAATGGCTCGCGCACGCGCAACGGCCGCCCCGCCAACCACTCGCCCCGTCGCATTAACTCCGCGGTGGGACAGGCGGCGCTTCTGGCAGGAGAAGCGGGCGACGCTTCGCCTTCGCCGTAATAACCACGCCAAAAAAGGTACGCCGCGTCGTTTCGATTTCGTATCCTTTTCCTTTTTTTCCTCTTTCTCTCTCTCTTGCAACAGGGACCGGGAAAGGGGGATACCCTGAAAAGGATCCTTCCCCATGAAGGAACCAGGCTCCGAGCCTCCCTACTGATCAGAGGTTCGAAGGCTGGCCCCCCGAAGGGTTCGACAGCCGCCTCAGATCGCGTGGGCCCTACACCCACTACTGGTCAGAGGTTCGAAGGCTGGCCCCCCGAAGGGTTCCACGGCCGCCTCAGGCTACTCGGGCTCCACGCCCATTACTGATCAGGGGTTCGAAGGCTGGCCCCCGAAGGGTTCACAGCCGCCTCAGACGCCGAGCGAGGGATGACCATGGGTACGTTCGATACATAACCAAGGCTCGGGCTGCGCTCCCGAGGTACCCTAGGACATTTTCGAGACCAGCGGGAGCGATCTTGTAACGGGATCCCATCAGAGGGAGGCATCGAGCCCTCGGACCCCGTCGCCAGGGGACCGGGTCCGGCAGATCACCCGCAGGTACTTTTGGGCGTGCCTCTGGGCCCCTAGCCGACCCCTAACGAACGGGGCACGGCCGTCCACTCGGATTACCCGCTTGCAGCTCACTGGAGACACCATGCTCGGCGCCCATCGAGGGCAACATGGCGCTTTCCCCCCCTCCTCCTTGCGGAAAGGCGACGCAGGGGCGTATGTAAAAAAGTCGAGTCTGTCCCTGATCGCCCTCTCGCCTTGTGCAGAGGCTCGGGGGCTGCTCTCGCAAACCCGGCTCCGGCCGAACCGTTGACAGCGTCAACATACCAGCCCGAGAACTTGAGCCCCGACCGTACACCCGGGCTACGGCCAGTTCGCATGAGGGAACAACCAGACCAGCCAAAGCATTACGCGAGGCATTAAGACCTCGAAGGAGTGAAACCACTCCTCCGAGGCCTCGGGGGCTACACCTGGCGGGTGCGCTCGCGCGCACCCACCGGAACAAAATGCAACCGAGAAAGGCTGGTCCCCTTGCAAAAAAGTGCGACGAAAGCCTCCAAGCGAGTGCTAACACTCCCTTCGAGGCTCGGGGGCTAATGTCGGGGACCATAATTAGGGGTACCCTCAAGACTCCTAATTCTCAGCTGGTAACCCCCATCAGCATAAAGCTGCAAAGGCCTGATGGGTGCGATTAAGTCAGGGATCAGTCCATTCGAGCGACTCGATCATGCCTCGCCCGAGCCTAGCCTCGGACAAGGGCAGCCGACCCCGGAGGATTTCCGTCTCGCCCGAGGCCCCCCTCCAACGGCGGACATATTTCCGGCTCGCCCGAGGCCCTGCCTTCGCTAAGAAGCAACCCTGACTAAATCGCCGCACCGACCGACCAAGTCGCAGGAGCATTTAATGCAAAGGTGACCTGACACCTTTATCCTGATGCGCCCCCCCCCCCCCCGGCAGAGCCGAAGAGACCGCTGTCACTTCACCGCTCCACTGACCGGCCTGACAGAAGGACAGCGCCGACTACGCCACTCCGACTGCAGTACCACTTGACAGAGTGAGACTGACAGGCAGTCAGGCCCGGCCAAAGGCACCATAGGAAGCTCCGCTTCGCCCGACCCAGGGCTCGGACTCGGGCTAAGTCCCGGAAGACGGCGAACTCCGCTCCGCCCGACCCAGGGCTCGGACTCGGGCTAAGTCCCGGAAGACGGTGAACTCCGCTCCGCCCGACCCAGGGCTCGGACTCGGGCTAAGTCCCGGAAGACGGTGAACTCCGCTCCGCCCGACCCAGGGCTCGGACTCGGGCTAAGTCCCGGAAGACGGCGAACTCCGCTCCGCCCGACCCAGGGCTCGGACTCGGGCTAAGTCCCGGAAGATGACGAACTCCGCTCCGCCCGACCCCGGGCTCGGACTCGGGCTCAGCCCCAGAAGACGACGAACTACGCTCCGCCCGACCCCAGGGCTCGGACTCCACCTTGGCCTCTGCCGACGACCTCCGCCTCGCCCGACCCAGGGGCTCGGACTCGGCCTCGGCCACGGAAGACAGACTCGACCTCGGCTTCGGAGGAGCCTCCGCATCACCCAACCTAGGGCGTAGGCCAGCCACGTCAACAGGAGGTGCCATCATCACCCTACCCCGAGCTGACTCGGGCCGCAGGGAACAAGACCGGAGTCCCATCTGGCTAGCTCCGCCAGATAGGCAATGATGGCGCCCCGCATACCCTGTGACGACGGCGGCTCTTAGCCCCCTTACGGAAGCAAGAGGACGTCAGCAACGACCCGACTGCTCCGACAGCTGTCCCTCCGCCAGGCTCCGTCGCTCCTCCGACGGCCACGACATCACACCAGCTGGGTGCCAAAATCTCTCCGGCTGCCACATCGGCATGTACTTAGGGCGCTAGCTCTCCCCCGCTAGACACGTAGCACTCTGCTACACCCCCATTGTACACCTGGATCCTCTCCTTGCGCCTATAAAAGGAAGGACCAGGGCCCTCTTAGAGAGGGTTGGCCGCGCGGGGACGAGGACGAGACAGGCGCTCGCTTGGAGCCGCTCGCTTCCCTCACCCGCGTGGACGCTTGTAACCCCCTACTGCAAGCGCACCCGACCTGGGCGCGGGACGAACACGAAGGCCGCGGGATTCCCACCTCTCTCACGCCGGTCTCCGGCCGCCTCCTCGCTTCTCCCCCCTTCGCGCTCGCCCTCGCGCTCGACCCATCTGGGCTGGGGCACGCGGCGACACTCACTCGTCGGCCCACGGGACCCCCCGGTCTCGGAACGCCGACAGAAGTGTGCCCTAGTCTGGCACATCGGACAGTCCGGTGCACTAGGGGACTTCACGCTGAACTCTTCACCTTCGGGAAAATCCAGAGGTGCTCCGCTATAATTCACCGGACTGTCCGGTGTACACCGGACAGTGTCCGGTGCCCCAGGGAAGAGCAACTCTGGAACTCGCCAGCCTCGGGAATTCGCTCCGCTATAATTCACCGGACATGTCCGGTGTACACCGGACTGTCCGGTGAGCCAGTGGAGCAACGGCTACTTCGCGCCAACGGTCACCTGCTACAGCATTAAATGCGCGCCAGAGCGCGCAGAAGTCAGGCACGCGCGAAGTGGCGCACCGGACACTCTACAGTGCATGTCCGGTGTGCCACCGGACATCCAGGCGGGCCCAGCAGTCAGAGCTCCAACGGTCGGAACCCAACGGCCTAGTGACGTGGCTGGCGCACCGGACACTGTCCGGTGTGCACCGGACTTTCCGGTGCACCATACGACAGACAGCCCCACCAAATGGCTAGTTTGGTGGTTGGGGCTATAAATACCCCCAACCACCCCACATTCAAGACATCCAAGTTTTCACACTTCCAACCACTTACAAGAGCTAGGCATTCAATACAAGACACACCCAAGTGATCAAATCCTCTCCCAATTTCACAAAAGCTTTAGTGACTAGTGAGAGTGATTTGTTGTGTTCTTTTGAGCTCTTGCGCTTGGATTGCTTTCTTCTTTCTCATTCTTTTCTTGTGATCAAAACTCACTTGTAACTGAGGCAAGAGACACCAATTGTGTGGTGGTCCTTGCGGAGAAGTTTTGTTCCCGGTTGATTTGAGAAGAGAAAGCTCACTCGGTCCGAGGGACCGTTTGAGAGAGGGAAAGGGTTGAAAGAGACCCGGTCTTTGTGACCACCTCAACGGGGAGTAGGTTTGCGAGAACTGAAGCTCGGTAAAACAAATTCGCGTGTCACACTCTTTATTCGCTTGTGATTTGTTTTGCATCCTCTCTCGCGGACTCGTTTATATTTCTAACGCTAACCCGGCTTGTAGTTGTGATTAACTTTGTAAATTTCAGTTTCGCCCTATTCACCCCCCCCCCCTCTAGGCGACTTTCAATTGGTATCAGAGCCCGGTGCTTCATTAGAGCCTAACCGCTCGAAGTGATGTCGGGAGAACACGCCAAGAAGGAGATGGAGACCGGCGACAAGCCCGCTACAAGCCATGGGAAGGCTTCATCGGAAGAGTCCAACAACAAAAAGAAAGGGAAGGAGAAGAAAGCTTCCTCCCACAAGTCGCATCAGAGTGGCAACAAGAAAAAGAAAATGAGGAAGGTGGTCTACTACGAAACCGACACTTCATCACCTTCCACCTCCGGCTCCGACGCGCCCTCCATAACTTCTAAGCGCCATGAGCGCAAGAAGTTTAGTAAGATCCCCTTACACTATCCTCATACTTCTAGACATACTCCATTACTTTCCGTTTTATTAGGCAAACCGCCAACCTTTGACGGTGAAGACTATGCTAGGTGGAGTGATTTAATGAAATTTCATCTAACCTCACTCCACAAAAGTATATGGAATGTTGTTGAGTTTGGAGCACAGGTACCATCTGTAGGGGATGAGGATTTTGATGAGGACAAGGTGGCCCAAATCGAGCACTTCAACTCCCAAGCCACAACAATACTCCTCGCCTCTCTAAGTAGGGAGGAGTACAACAAGGTGCAAGGTCTAAAGAGCGCCAAGGAGGTTTGGGACGTGCTCAAAACCGCGCACGAGGGTGATGAACTCACCAAGATCACCAAGTGGGAAACGATCGAGGGGGAGCTCGGTCGCTTCCGTCTTCGCCAAGGGGAGGAGCCACAAGACATGTACAACCGACTCAAAACCTTGGTGAATCAAGTGCGCAACCTCGGGAGCAAGAAATGGGATGACCACGAGGTGGTTAAGGTTATTTTAAGATCACTTATTTTCCTTAACCCTACTCAAGTACAATTAATTCGTGGCAATCCAAGATATACACTAATGACTCCCGAGGAAGTAATCGGGAATTATGTGAGCTTTGAATTTATGATCAAGGGCTCACGGAAGATCAACGAGCTTGACGGTCCTTCTACGTCCGAAGCTCAACCGGTCGCATTCAAAGCAACGGAAGAGAAGAAGGAGGAGTCTACACCGAGTAGAACACCCATCGACGCCTCCAAGCTCGACAACGAGGAAATGGCGCTCGTCATCAAAAGCTTTAGCCAAATCCTCAAGCAAAGGAGGGGGAAAGATTACAAGCCCCGCTCCAAGAAGGTTTGCTACAAGTGTGGTAAGCCCGGTCACTTTATTGCAAAATGTCCTATTTCTAGTGACAGTGACAGGGGCGATGACAAGAAAGGGAGAAGAAAGGAGAAGAAGAGGTACTACAAGAAGAAGGGCGGCGATGCCCATGTTTGTCGGGAGTGGGACTCCGACGAAAGCTCTAGCGACTCCTCCGACGACGAGGATGCCGCCAACATCGCCGTCACCAAGGGCCTTCTCTTCCCCAACGTCGGCCACAAGTGCCTCATGGCAAAGGACGACAAAAAGAAGAAGGTTAAATCTAAACCCTCCACTAGATATGAGTCTTCTAGTGATGAAAATGCTAGTGATGAGGAAGATAACTTGCGCACTCTTTTTGCCAACTTAAACATGCAACAAAAAGAGAAATTAAATGAATTAATTAGTGCCATCCATGAAAAGGATGATCTCTTGGACTCCCAAGAGGACTTCCTAATCAAGGAAAACAAAACGCATGTTAAAGTTAAAAATGCTTATGCTCTAGAAGTTGAAAAATGTGAAAAAATATCTAGTGAGCTAAGTACTTGCCATGAAACTATAGACAACCTTAGAAATGAGAATACTAATTTGCTAGCTAAGGTTGATTCTATTGCTTGTAATGTTTCAATTCCCAATCTTAAAAATGATAATGATGATTTGCTTGCTAAGATTGAAGAATTGAACATGTCCATTGCTAGCCTTAGGATTGAAAATGAAAAATTGCTTGCTAAGGCTAAAGAACTAGATGTTTGCAATATTACAATTTCCGACCTTAGAGATAAAAATGATATATTGCGTGCTAAGATTGTTGAACTTAATTCTTGCAAACCATATACATCTACCGTTGAGCACACTATTATTTGCACTAGATGTAGAGATGTTGATATTAATGCTATACATGATCACATGGCTTTAATTAAACAACAAAATGATCATATAGCTAAACTAGATGCAAAAATTGCCGAACATGAAATTGAAAATGAAAAATTTAAATTTGCTCGTAGTATGCTTTATAGTGGGAGACGCCCTGGCATTAAGGATGGCATTGGCTTCCAACAGGGAGGCAATGTCAAAATTAATGCCCCTCCTAAGAAATTGTCCAACTTTGTTAAGGGCAAGACTCCCATGCCTCAGGATAACGAGGGTTACATTTTGTACCCTGCTGGTTATCCCGAGAGCAAAATTAGGAGAATTCACTCTAGGAAGTCTCACTCTGGCCCTAATCATGCTTTTATGTATAAGGGTGAGACATCTAGTTCTAGGCAACCAACCCGTGCTAAGTTTCCTAAGAAGAAAACTCCTAGTGCATCAAATGAACATAGCATTTCATTTAAGACTTTTGATGCATCTTATGTGTTGACTAACAAATCCGGCAAAGTAGTTGCCAAATATGTTGGGGGCAAGCACAAGGGGTCAAAGACTTGTGTTTGGGTACCCAAAGTTCTTGTATCTAATGCCAAAGGACCCAAAACCATTTGGGTACCTAAAGTCAAGAACTAAACATGTTTTGTAGGTTTATGCATCCGGGGGCTCAAGTTGGATCATCGACAGCGGGTGCACAAACCACATGACAGGGGAGAAGAAGATGTTCTCCTCCTATGAGAAAAACCAAGATCCCCAACGAGCTATCACATTCGGGGATGGAAACCAAGGTTTGGTCAAAGGATTGGGTAAAATTGCTATATCTCCTGACCATTCTATTTCAAATGTTTTTCTTGTAGATTCATTAGATTACAATTTGCTTTCCGTTTCTCAATTATGCAAAATGGGCTACAACTGTACTGATGTAGGTGTCACTGTCTTTAGAAGAAGTGATGATTCAATAGCATTTAAGGGAGTGTTAGAGGGTCAGCTATACTTGGTAGATTTTGATAGAGCTGAACTCGACACTTGCTTAATTGCTAAGACTAACATGGGCTGGCTCTGGCATCGCCGACTAGCACATGTTGGGATGAAGAATCTTCATAAGCTTCTAAAGGGAGAGCACATTTTAGGATTAACCAATGTTCATTTTGAGAAAGACAGGATTTGTAGCGCATGCCAAGCAGGGAAGCAAGTTGGTGCTCACCATCCACACAAGAACATCATGACGACCGACAGGCCACTGGAGCTCCTACACATGGATCTATTCGGCCCGATCGCTTACATAAGCATCGGCGGGAGTAAGTACTGTCTAGTTATTGTGGATGATTATTCTCGCTTCACTTGGGTATTCTTTTTGCAGGAAAAATCTCATACCCAAGAGACATTAAAAGGATTCTTGAGACGGGCTCAAAACGAGTTCGGTTTAAGGATCAAGAAAATTAGAAGCGACAACGGGACGGAGTTCAAGAACTCACAAATCGAAGGCCTCCTTGAGGAGGAGGGCATCAAGCATGAGTTCTCTTCTCCCTACACCCCTCAACAAAATGGTGTAGTGGAGAGGAAGAATAGAACTCTATTGGACATGGCTAGAACCATGCTTGATGAGTACAATACTTCGGATCGGTTTTGGGCCGAGGCGATCAACACAGCTTGCTATGCCATCAACCGGTTGTATCTACACCGAATCCTCAAGAAGACATCATACGAACTCCTAACCGGTAAAAAGCCCAATATTTCATATTTTAGAGTCTTTGGTAGCAAATGCTTTATTCTTGTTAAAAGAGGTAGAAAATCTAAATTTGCTCCTAAGACTGTAGAAGGCTTTTTACTAGGATATGATTCAAACACAAGGGCATATAGAGTCTTTAACAAGTCCTCTGGACAAGTTGAAGTTTCTTGTGACGTTGTGTTTGATGAGACTAACGGCTCTCAAGTAGAGCGAGTTGATCTTGATGAGATAGGTGATGAAGAGGCTCCATGCATCGCGCTAAGGAACATGTCCATTGGGGATGTGTGTCCAAAGGAATCCGAAGAGCCTCCAAATACACAAGATCAACCATCCTCCTCTACGCAAGCATCTCCACCAACTCAAAATGAGGATGAGGCTCAAGTTGATGAAGGAGAAGATCAAAGAGATGAGCCACCTCAAGATAACGGCAATGATCAAGGGGGAGATGCAAATGATCAAGACAAGGAGGATGAAGAACAGAGGCCGCCACACCCAAGAGTCCACCATGCAATCCAACGAGATCACCCCGTCGACACCATCCTCGGCGACATTCATAAGGGGGTAACCACTAGATCTCGTGTTGCTCATTTTTATGAACATTACTCTTTTGTTTCCTCTATTGAGCCACACAGGGTAGAGGAAGCACTACAAGATTCGGATTGGGTGGTGGCGATGCAAGAAGAGCTCAACAACTTCACTAGGAATGAGGTATGGCATTTAGTTCCACGTCCTAATCAAAATGTTGTAGGAACCAAATGGGTCTTCCGCAACAAGCAAGACGAGCATGGTGTGGTGACAAGGAACAAAGCTCGACTTGTGGCCAAAGGATACTCCCAAGTCGAAGGTTTGGACTTTGGTGAAACCTATGCACTCGTAGCTAGGCTTGAGTCAATTCGTATATTATTGGCCTATGCTACTTACCATGGCTTCAAGCTTTATCAAATAGACGTGAAGAGTGCCTTCCTCAATGGACCAATAAAGGAAGAGGTCTATGTTGAGCAACCTCCCGACTTTGAAGATAGTGAGTACCCTAACCATGTGTATAAACTCTCTAAGGCGCTTTATGGGCTCAAGCAAGCCCCAAGAGCATGGTATGAATGCCTTAGAGATTTTCTTATCACTAATGGTTTCAAAGTCGAAAAAGTCGATCCTACTTTATTCACTAAAACTCTTGAAAATGACTTGTTTGTATGCCAAATTTATGTTGATGATATTATATTTGGGTCTACTAATGAGTCTACATGTGAAGAATTTAGTAGGATCATGACACAAAAATTCGAGATGTCTATGATGGGGGAGTTGAAGTATTTCTTAGAATTTCAAGTGAAGCAACTCCAAGAGGGCACCTTCCTAAGCCAAACAAAGTATACTCAAGATATTCTAAGCAAGTTTGGAATGAAGGATGCCAAACCCATCAAGACACCCATGGGAACCAATGGGCATCTCGACCTCGACGAGGGAGGTAAATCTATCGATCAAAAGGTATACCGGTCGATGATAGGCTATTTGCTATATCTATGTGCATCTCGACCGGATATTATGCTTTCCGTATGCATGTGTGCAAGATTCCAAGCCGACCCTAAGGAAGCTCACCTTACGGCCGTAAAACGAATCTTGAGATATTTAGTTTATACTCCTAAGTTTGGGCTTTGGTATCCTAGGGGATCCACTTTTGATTTAATTGGTTATTCGGATGCTGATTGGGCGGGGTGTAAAATTAATAGAAAGAGCACATCAGGGACTTGCCAGTTCTTGGGAAGATCCTTGGTGTCTCGGGCTTCAAAGAAGCAAAATTCTGTAGCTCTTTCTACTGCCGAGGCCGAGTACATTGCCACAGGCCATTGTTGCGCGCAACTACTTTGGATGAGGCAAACCCTTAGGGACTACGGTTACAAACTAACCAAAGTTCCTCTTCTATGTGATAATGAGAGTGCAATCCGCATGGCGGATAATCCCGTTGAGCATAGCCGCACTAAACACATAGTCATTCGGTATCATTTTCTAAGGGATCACCAGCAAAAGGGAGATATCGAGATTTCATATATTAACACTAAAGATCAATTAGCCGATATCTTTACCAAGCCTCTTGATGAACAAACCTTTAACAAACTTAGGCATGAGCTAAATATTCTTGATTCTAGGAACTTCTTTTGTTGATTTGCACACATAGCTCATTCATATACCTTTGATCATGTCTCTTTCATATGCTATGACTAATGCCTTTTCAAGTCTATTTCAAACCAAGTCATAGGTCTATTTGAAAGGGAATTGGAGTCTTCGGCGAAGACAAAGGCTTCCACTCCGTAACTCATCCTTCGCCATCGCTCTAAGCAACTCTCCATCTTTGGGGGAGAAAAGGACTCCGTCTTATGGTATAATCTTCACTTCTATATCTTTTACCAAAGGGGGAGAGAGTTACTTCAAGGGCTCTAGTGACTCCGTTTTTGGCGATTCATGCCAAAGGGGGAGAGAGTATTAGCCCAAAGCAAAAGGACCGGTATTAGCCCAAAGCAAAAGGACCGCAACCACCACCTAATTTAAAAAAAAGATTTTCAATTGGAAATTTCAAATTGGCATCTTATTATGTTCCAAAGGGGGAGAAAGTAGTATTTCAAAATTGATATCTCAAAACCCTCTTGAACACTAAGAGGAGGATTTCATTTAGGGGGAGTTTTGTTCAAGTCAAAGGAAAATCATTTAAAACAGGGGGAGAAAATTTCAAATCTTGAAAATGCTTTGCAAAATCTTATTCATTTTATCTTTGACTATTTGCAAAAGGACTTTGAAAAGGATTTACAAAAGAATTTGCAAAAACAAAACATGTGGTGCAAGCGTGGTCCAAAATGTCAAAAATTGAAGAAACAATCCATGCATATCTTATAAGTATTTATATTGGCTCAATTCCAAGCAACCTTTGCACTTACATTATGCAAGCTAGTTCAATTATGCACTTCTATATTTGCTTTGGTTTGTGTTGGCATCAATCACCAAAAAGGGGGAGATTGAAAGGGAATTAGGCTTACACCTATTTCCTAAATGATTTTGGTGGTTGAATTGCCCAACACAAATAAATTGGACTAACTAGTTTGCTCTAGTGTATAAGTTATACAGGTGCCAAAGGTTCACACTTAGCCAATAAAAAGACCAAGAATTGGGTTCATCACAGAGAGCAAAGGGATAACCGAAGTGTGCCCTGGTGTGGCGCACCGGACAGTCCGGTGCACACCGGACAGTGTCCGGTGCACCAAGGGACTTCACGCTGAACTCTTCACCTTCGAGAAAATCTAGAGGCGCTCCGCTATAATTCACCGGACTGTCCGGTGCCCCAGGGAAGAGCAACTCTGGAACTCGCCAGCCTCGGGAATTCGCTCCGCTATAATTCACCGGACATGTCCGGTGTACACCGGACTGTCCGGTGAGCCAGTGGAGCAACGGCTACTTCGCGCCAACGGTCACCTGCTACAGCATTAAATGCGCGCCAGAGCGCGCAGAAGTCAGGCACGCGCGAAGTGGCGCACCGGACACTCTACAGTGCATGTCCGGTGTGCCACCGGACATCCAGGCGGGCCCAGCAGTCAGAGCTCCAACGGTCGGAACCCAACGGCCTGGTGACGTGGCTGGCGCACCGGACACTGTCCGGTGTGCACCGGACTGTCTGGTGCACCATACGACAGACAGCCCCACCAAACTGCTAGTTTGGTGGTTGGGGCTATAAATACCCCCAACCACCCCACATTCAAGACATCCAAGTTTTCACACTTCCAACCACTTACAAGAGCTAGGCATTCAATACAAGACACACCCAAGTGATCAAATCCTCTCCCAATTCCACAAAAGCTTTAGTGACTAGTGAGAGTGATTTGTTGTGTTCTTTTGAGCTCTTGCGCTTGGATTGCTTTCTTCTTTCTCATTCTTTTCTTGTGATCAAAACTCACTTGTAACCGAGGCAAGAGACACCAATTGTGTGGTGGTCCTTGCGGGGAAGTTTTGTTCCCGGTTGATTTGAGAAGAGAAAGCTCACTCGGTCCGAGGGACCATTTAAGAGAGGGAAAGGGTTGAAAGAGACCCGGTCTTTGTGACCACCTCAACGGGGAGTAGGTTTGCGAGAACCGAACCTCGGTAAAACAAATCTGCGTGTCACACTCTTTATTCGCTTGTGATTTGTTTTGCATCCTCTCTCGCGGACTCGTTTATATTTCTAACGCTAACCCGACTTGTAGTTGTGATTAACTTTGTAAATTTCAGTTTCGCCCTATTCACCCCCCCCCTCTAGGCGACTTTCACCCATCAAGGTGAGGATCCGAGCAGGACCATCAACTGGGAGACCACCCGACGTCGCCGCATTTTCTCACGGGCTGTAGACTCAAGTGGTGCAAGGGGGTTGGGGGAGGGGGCCTGCAGCCACGTGCCAGGGGGGCTACAATTCCGTGGCGCGATGTTTTGGGGCGGGGGTGCTCCGTCGATGGAAGGAGGCATGGTGGTTGGAAGGGGGCGTGCATCTCTGGAGTCTGGACTGCTGCAATCTCGGCGCCATCGATGCAAGGATGCATGAGAAGGGGGCATGCATCTCTGCAGCTTGGTCTGCTGCAATCTCGGCGCCGTCGATGCAAGGATGCAGGAGAAGGGGGCGAGGGCTGGATTCACGCGATGATGGAGCCGGGGGCAGGGGCACGGCGAGCTCCATGGGAGGGAGACATATGCGGGGGCGAGGGCATGGGGGTGTGGCAATCTTGCTGCCGTCGATGGAAGGATACGAGAGAAGGGGGTGGGAGTTGTGACCGCATAAATACGGACGACACCTTCGTCTTTAGACCTCAGCTTCCGGCCTACCATGGGCAGTGGCGAGGAACGCACAAAGGCAGCTGAGGGTAGGGATTGACCCTCTTCGCCGCAGCACCGGACGGAGCGAGGGGTGGGGGACCCTGTCGCTTGCTGCGTGGACAGCGGATTCATCGTTGGGTCGGGGGAACAACTGTGGGACCGAGAGTGCGAGGGAGAGGCGGGAAGTGCAAGGACTGAAATTGGAAGTTCCCACCATTGCTGGGGAGGTAAGGTTTACCGGATCTTGATGCAGAGCAGCTAGCTCTCGCTTGGCGCGCGGTGTACTCGCGGTCGGGAGAGAGGTCGCAGCGGCGCGGGTCGGATTCGGCATGGGACCACGCTTCGACGCTGCCTATAATGGAGCTCCTCCACCGTCTTACCTCCCGCTCGGACTCAGACATCGCGAAAAGTGGAGCGGCGAGGACGCGAGGGGGGCGCCGATGCTGGACAGGACGGGGCGAGGGCACGTACGCGCTGTGGCAGCAGCGGCGTCAAGCGCGCCGGTCGAGGGATGGGGGCGAGGACCGTGAACGGGGCAGGGGAGGCACCCGGGCGGGGCAGGGGCACCGAGGTGTGGATGGAGCGCTAATGCCGGAAGGACGAGGCGAGCGGAAGTTGCGCAGCCAGCGATAAGTGCGAGAGGACGTGAGGGCTGAGGCGCGGTGCTGCGTAGCGAGCGAAGGGCGGGGGCAGCTGAGGCGCGGTGCTGCGTAGCGAGCGGAGGGCGGGGGGCAGGCTTCACCAGATGTGGACGCCCTCCTTATGTTCTTAAGAAGTAGTATAGAATAGGCTCTCGTTTGGAAATTTGTTATCCTGAGCACTTTTAACCGTCACACTGACTATTAACTTGTATCGGCTGCAGTTTTTTTTGACCGGAGAACCTCCATTTCTATTACTTGCATAACAGAAATACAAACGTATGTACCAGTTGCTAAAGCAACCAAGCACCGACATACAAGGAAAGTAAACATAACCGACCTGATTCAGGTCATTGACATCTATCAAACATTGTCTACCTTCATGACATCAAGTAGAAGTACATCACCCAAAGAAAGGAGTCAGATTAAAGCAACAAACTGCGACACAGCGCATAACCAGAAAGCAGTCTAAACAAGACCGACCAAACAAAGGAGACCCAAGCCACTAAGCAACCAACCAGCAGACAAAGACCGACGGTCACTCCATATCCAGCGTCTGGTCACCATCTTCATTGTTCCCTTGCAGCTCTCTCCCTGAATTCCTTGCATTTGTAGCCTTCAGAAGAAGTTTCACCCCATCATGAAGTAAATCCTGCAACTCCTTCTTGCTCAGGCCTGCCCAGTTAAAGATCAACGCACATGCGTGACAAACAATTTCGACAGGAGAATTGACTACAATGTTTTGAAAGCACACATTATTTCTAGCTTTCCAAAGGGCCCAACAAATGGCAGAAGCACAAACAATACCAATATCCTTGGCATCACCCAAATTATGCTCAAGACAAATCCAGCACTGATTTAAGTTTCCAAGAACAACATTTGAATTAAAGCATTTAGCAACAACTCCCCACACAGATTTGGCGGTATGACAGGTAAAGAAGAGATGAGTGGTCGATTCAAATTCATCACAGAAACCACAGGAAGTATTTCCATTCCAATTTCTCCTAACCATGTTCTCTTTAGTTAGCAGCATATTATTTTCAAGTAACCACATGAAATTTTGATTTTCGGAGGGATTTTCCCTTTCCAAATATGTTTCAAATATGGGCCATAGGTAATACTGGTAATATTATCATATAAAGTCTTCACATAAAATTCTTTATTTTTACCCCATTTCCAGGAGACACAGTCTCCTAACCCCTGAAACTCAAAAGCCTGGAATTTCTCCATGATTTTGTCCCAATTACTCCTGATATCATCATTCAGCCATCTTCGAAAGTCAAGTTGGCCACCCCTCTCCTTAACATGCTGAACGAGAAGAAATTTATCATTGCACATTTCATATACATCTGGTTCAGACATAGCCAGGGGAATCTCGTTGATCCAGAGGTCCTCCCAAAATCTGGTTTTATCACCCGACCGAGTGATAACCTTTCTCCCAATGACATAATATTTTCTGATGTTCAACAAGTCATGCCAAACATGAGAATCAAAAGATTTGTGGCTAACATTCAGAATAGTGTCACCATGAATATATTTCTTGTTCATAATCTCTTGTTAGGTTCCTTTTTCATATTCAAGTTTCCACCACCATTTGCACATTAGACAAATATTCATGACTCTTAAATCTTTAATTCCAAGCCCACCTTTTTTCCTGTTAGCACAGACTCTATCCCACTTAACAAGGTGGTATTTTTTTCCTATCTCCTCCACCTTGCCAAAGAAAATTTTTTCGCTTAATGTCCAAATTTTTGATAGTGGTGCTAGGAAGAAGATACATCGACATATGATAGATTGGGGAATTTGATAAACAAGCATTAATCAAAGTAATCCTCCCAGCAATGGATAGAGAGCTCCCCTTCCAGCTATCTAACCTTTTATCAAACTTCTCTTCCAACCTTATCCAATCTGCAATTCGCAGACGGAAAGGACTAACAGGGACCCCAAGATACATCATGGGGAAAGTACCCATTTGGCAGTCAAAGAGATTCGCATACTGTATTTTAATATCATCATCCCCATTGATCACAAAAATTTCACTTTTCATAAAATTGATCTTTAAACCTGCCATCATTTCATAAATGTACAAGAGCATTTTCAGATTTCTAGCTTTGGAAAAATCATTTTCCATACAAATGATAGTATCATCGACATATTGTAACAAGATAACCCCATTGGGAATCAAATGCCTACCCAAACCATTCAAAACCCCGTTTTCATAGGCTTTGTCCATCATTCTAGCAAGGCTGTCAGCCACAAAATTAAAGAGAATAGGCGAGAGCGGATCTCCCTGTCGAACACCTTTGTAACTCTTAATATATTTACCAATCTGATTATTTATTTTCACACTAACAGTGCCACCCTCGACAACCATATGCATCCACATCATCCATTTGTTACCAAAACCCCTATTTTGAAGGCTAAGGAATAAAAAATCCCAATTGACTTTATCATAAGCCTTCTCAAAATCCAGCTTCAAAATAATACCAGTCTCCTTCCTTTTTTTAGTCTCATGCATGATCTCATGAAGAATCATAACACCAGTCATTATATTTCTGCCTTTGATAAAAGCAGTCTGATGCTCACTAATCAACTTCTGAGCATAAGGTTCGATTCTTATGGTTAAGACCTTAGTAATCAACTTATAGATGCAATTAAGAAGGCATATGGGTCTGTACTGCTGAATTTTGGTAGCTTCTTTACTCTTAGGAAGCAGAGTAATGATGCCATAATTAATTCTACTAACATCCAAATGCCCAACATGAAAATCCTGAAAAGACTAACAATATCTTTTTTAACAATGTCCCAACAAATCTGATAAAACTCAGCAGGAATACTGTCAGGATCAGCAGCTTTATTTTTCTCCATTTGAAAGAGTGCCTCTTTGATCTCTTTTTCAGAGAAATGATCACAGAGCACATTATTGTCTAGCTCATTCAGCTGCTCAAGACCATCCCAAACCTCCCTATCAATTTGGAACATATTTCCAGGAGCAGGACCAAACAAGCCCGAATAGTACTATGTTGCATGCAGCAAAATGTTTTCATCCCCAAAGATTTTTTTATCTCCTTTTTCAAGAAAAATTATGTTATTTTTCCTTTTTCGTCCATTCGCAATACGATGGAAATACTCATTATTTCCATCACCCTGGAAAAGCCAATTTTCATGAGCCCTCTGCTTCCAGAATAGTTCTTCCTCATCAAGCATCATCAAAATTTCAGTCATAAGAGAGCACCTATAATCAATCTGATTACTGTTCAGTAGATCAGATTCTTCAATTTCTTCCAATTTTCTTAACTCATAAGCAATCTGATCCCTTCGTTTTTTCACACCTTTGAGATTCCAATCCCAACCTTTAAGATACTGCTTACACAGCTTCAATTTTTGTTGGAACTTATCCAAAGTACTTTTAGCCCTGCAAGGCTTATTCCAAATCCTCCCAATAATCTGCTTAAAATCTGGATGCTTTAACCAGCCAATCTCAAAAACAAATGAGGATTTTGTTTTTTTAACCAGATTTTCAGAGTCATCAACAAGGGGATTATGATCAGAAATATGCCTGGGAAGTTTCTTAACCTTAACAAGAGAAAAGATATTTTCCCAGCTCCCACTCATCAGGACCCTATCCAACTTAACCAAAGTGGGCGTTTCCTGATTATTAGACCAAGTAAATCCCCTAGAAACCATATGAATTTCCACCAAATTGTGCTTATAAATCAAATCATTAAAAGGGCCAGAATGCTTGTGTATGGTGTGCTCTCTATTCTTTTCATAAGGGAACCGAATAATATTGAAATCTCCTCCCACAATGTATGGTTCTCTGCTATTTTCACAGAAATCATCAAGCTCTTTCAAAAAAATATCTTTGTATTTCTCCTGAGCAGGACCATATATCACCATAAGATTCCATTTACACAAAAGGGTTTTATCCTAGTAATTCACCTGGAGAATATGCTTTCCTTTCTTAAAAGATCCCACATCAAGATCATCAATTCTAGAGCCCACAAGAATGCCTCCAGATTTCCTTTAGCAGGAGACCAAAGCCATAAATATTCCCCTGATGGGTCCAGTTTTCTTGTGATGAAATCATCACAATCCCCAATCATAGTTTCTTGCAGGCCAATAAACTGGAATTTATATTGACTAATCATGTGTCTCATAAGAGGAGCAACCCCTTTCTTCCTGATACCTCTACAATTCCAAAGGAGGCCTTTCATTTTAAACCATTTTTATTTATATTATTATCATCCACACTTTTTGGGATTTTCCCAGTGTTTCTGATTTTTTTTATTGGGGCCAAGAATTTCATGTGCCTTTCCTTTACACCCTTTCTTAACTCCTTTTCTATATTCTCTCTTTTTTCTGGATTGGACCAAAATGAAGTCATCTGTTTTAGATTCTTCATGGTCTTGAATCCCTGTAAATTCGTCATTTTGCTTATTCATATTATCTTCCTCTTTTTTCTGCATAATCTCATTTTTTTCTGGCCCAAACATTGTCTAGCCAATTCCATTTCTTTTAGTAACTCAATAGATTCCATATTCTGGTTATTCATATTAATCCCCATTTTCTTGCTGATATCAATAATTTCATTAGAAGCTAAACAGGAAAAATTAGATTTGGGAATATAAGAGTTACCTTCCAAATTCCTTTTCACAGCCATTCTTCTGTTCTTCTCTTCATTTCTAATGCCCATATCTTTTTTAAGTCTCTCACTGACCCTTCTCACCGGGATGGGTGAAGGCATAGATTTCTGACTATCTTCATGATGCATAGTGTCATCATCCCTCTTTCTTTGATCTGAAAAATCCTCGCCTTCCTCTTGAGAAACATTCAGAATTGTGCTGCCTTGAGTACCAGAAATAAATTCTTCAGAGTTTTCCACTTCCTTCTCATTGAGATCTAGTTCTTCAATAATGACAGAGCATTTTGAGGATTTAGTCTAGTTCATATTCCGAGAATTCAGATTGTCTATTAGGTCAGCCTGCATATTCCACATAGTATGGTTGTTGGATCCAGATCCACGTTTTTTCATTGCCATGAGATCCTCTCCAAGAAGGTCACTATCATCATCATCCTCACTATCAGTTATATGCACTTTGTTCTTCTCTTCACCAGAACAACTGGAATAAGATTTACCGGTTTTAATTTCTTCATCTCCCACATTTTTTCCTTTGTTTGTATTTTTGTCAAGCCCTTTCATTTGATATGTAAAGCTTTGGGTTTTTTTGCTACAATCATCATGCTGCTTAATGCTTCCATCATCAAGATTCCCATAATCCACTTTATTCTCTTTCTGCATTTTACCTTCATATTTGGATCTTTTTGCAGCTTTCTGGTATGAGTCATCAACTCTAATCCCTGCCTCTAAAGATTGTTCGTCCTCTTCCGAATGGATTTCCCTTTCAAAGAAAAAATCATACAAAAACAATCCAAGAGAACTTTCCACAACTCCAGGAACGACAGTGACATCCCTGCAAGCAATTCTAGCTCTCACATATTCATTTCTGAGTCTGGTTCTTTCATCAATTTCGATCACCTTACCCACTAGCCCACCAACTTTTGCAATTGTCACCAGAGATCTTTGCTCCATAGGAATGCCACTTATCCTGAACCATCCTTTTTGCAAGCAGCCTTTAGCATTGACTGCAGGGGTCCAAGGATCAATTATGATCTAAGCTTTAGCTGTTCTCATGCCCAATGGTCTAAAGTATCCAAGATCCCCTATCATCTTAGGATCTGGAAATCTCATTACAAACTTATTGTCCCCCATAGATCTAGCAGACCATCTCCATAAATTATTGCCTAACATGTTCATGAATTCCAATTCAATCTGTTTTTCTCCAACATTCCCTTGAACAACCGTGATAATAGCAGTGCTGGATTTTTCTTTAATCATCCTATTGTCCACTCTTTCTTCAATATAGAAAAAAACTTTGATCCTCAACTTGTGCAGCACAAAGTTCCGGACCAAAATTCCATGGCAAGCATTTTTTGCAGTCAAACACAACATGATCATCACAATCGTACCACAAATGTCACAAGGAAAGTGATGTCGACAATCCTTAGTAAGATGATTCTTAAAGTGACAGAAAGCACAGCCGGATCTATCTAGATTAAAATTGCGGGTTACCTCTTTTTTCACGTGAGAATCTTTGGGGCCATCTTCTCCCATAGGATGGGGATTACCTTTCCAACTATCTTCATTCTTTTCTTCAGATCTGTTAACTTGACCTTCCCAGGGAGATGGGTTACCTTGATTCAAGGTATCACCATCCTCCCCCATGTCCGCCTCCTCAATAGTGCGACCACCTTTTTGATTTTGTATAGCTCCATCTTCGATTCTCCTCCAGACGTGATCGCGACCAGATCCGCGACCATATCCGTGCGCAGCTCCACGACGACCTGCTCCTCTTGGCTGCATCTTCACAACAACGATTGGAGCACAGTTTGCTTTCACCACACTTGCATAAGACTTCTGAGATCTCCCCCAGAAATGCCCAACAAATCTTTCGATTTGTGGTTTTGATGTGTGCACTGGAGAAGAGATGTAGGTATGCGGCTTAGGGTTTGGAGGGGAACACAAATGAGCCGATTCGGCGTTCGCATTCCTCGATATATCTGATTCAGGTATTTTTCCCCAAAGCCCCTCAACTTCTTCAGTTTTCTTGACCACCGCCTTACACTTTTCCTCAATACACCCTCTAGAATCCCGAAATTGAGGCAAAACAGCATCTCCCCGAGGGGGCGTGATCCAGGACGGAATCAAGTCTCCATGAATTTTCCATGGATTAAGGCTTTGATTTCTCCCGGATTTCCAACGAAGCATCATAGGAGTATGTTTGATTTTCATACTCCGCAAATCAACAAATTCAAACGAGGAATCATTATTGCAAGCACAAAATTCCTGATTCACAATCGATTGCTCCTCAATTTCAACACGACCAGATAGGTGATGCGATTTGGAATCATGCCTTCTGTTTTCCTTCCGCAAATTCCCAGAATTCAACCCCGACTGATGCAGCCGGAGGTTGGATGGCGGCATAGGTCCAACATGCATGGGCTCCGATCTCTCCATGACCTCCGAGGTTCGAGGTATTGCGGCCATGAGATGGCCCGTCGGACCCGGCTGACTGGAGCAAGGCGACGACCGCGCTGGAGAGGCGGGCGAGGGGCGAACTCCGCTGGCTTTCCGGAATAAATCTGTTCAAATAACATTTTAGTTGTTACCAGCTGCAGTTAACGCGTGTGTGGACGGTTGGTGCCCTTCTGTTTTGTTGAAGAGGTGGACTTATCCGTTCTCGTCGACACGGATCCAACCCCGCTCCCACACTGTCCTGGTTCATTGCTAGAGTTCGACCTTCCTCTCATCTCCCCCTCTCCCCATATATTTTGTTGCCTCATGTAACCTGTCCCACCCCCGATGGAGTCTGACAAAGCTTCGTTGGCCGTGGTTGATTGCCTCACCGCAACACGTCTGCTAGCGTTGCTGTTGAATCTGTCATTGATGCCAGTGAGACGTCAACTCAGTTAGTTGCTCTAGCGGAGAAGTCTCACGCTGAGGCTATGAAGAAATCTGTTGTGCTTATAGATTTGCCAGCATATACCGAATGAAGGTTGTATCCAGGGTTGAACTGTATTTTGTGTTTGGTAGATTTAGAACTGCTTTGTAGAACAGGCATATGGCCTTTGTGTTGTGAACCTGGGCATATGTTATGAACAGGCCTATGGCTTTTGTGTTGTCAATGATGAAACAATTCCTTCTCTTGTGTTTGCAATATGAAATGTGAAAAAATCAGCAATTCTGTTTAGTGAACTTCACCCACTAGAAGGTGTTTTTTGTCATATTTCTGAACTACAACTACTATTATTCACATGCAAACTTGTGTTCTGTTCTGTGAACTACAACTACCATTATTCAACAACAAGGACCACTTGCAAACAAATCTGTGAGCTGATGCTACAAAAAAGCTAGGTAACTAGTTTTATACATGACATCTGTCCTTATTTTCTAGACATCATTCATCTTCTTCATTGGAGTCAGATTTTCCCCTAGTTCTACTTCTACTACCTGCTGTGAAGATGAATTTGCTAGTTGTGTTGGCAACAATTTTGATGACAAAGGAGACAAGTGTGGTTCTGGCTGTGATGAAGAAGCTGGCTCCTAGGAAACATTTCTTTGTTGAGTTCTTTCTTGGTTTCCTTTTCCTGTGTAGATGATTATTAGATAAACAACCAAAAATAATTTCTAAAAGCACTTTAATTTGCATCGATCGTCAGAGTAGCATCGACCAACAACGACGGATTGAGGGCCAGCCCTGTGTCGCTGCCTCCCTCACCTGGAGGCAACGAGGAGGATAACTTGGGCTACGTGGACTGCGAGGTCCGGCGAGGGGACTGTCGGAAGTGGCATTGGGGACCAAGAAAGAGAAGGGATAAAGGTTGGTTTTCACGAACTGAAGAATAGAGGAAGGCCAATCCGTTTTAACGAACGGGAATATAATGATTGAACGTAACATAAGGGTAGTTTTGTCCACGCGCTTGAAGACGGCGGTCGATACAAGTTAATAGTCAGCACGACAATAAAAAGTGCCCACAATGATAAATTTCCAAATAGGAGTCTATTATTATAATACTAAAATTCTAATTGTAACGATGGAGATACCAAACTTCTGAAGCACATATTTCGGGATACCTCAGCTCAAAAAAAAAAAACTCCAAAAACGCAACACATCGCGTCGCGATTCGCGAGGGCTCCCCCCAACCCCATCAAGTCTGGCCAGGTCTCTCCCATATCGGGTTCTCCCTTCCTCTTCCTGTTTCCGCGCGCGAGATCGCCGCCCCGGGTGGGCTCTAGATCCCGATGGCCTCGCGCCGCCGCACCCTGCTCAAGGTCATCATCCTCGGCGACAGCGGGTGAGCGCTTCGGATCTCCCTCCCCCCTGCGAGGGCTTTGCCTTTTGTCTCTCGCTGACCTCTGCTTCCTGTGATCTAGGGTTGGGAAGACGTCTTTGATGAACCAGTATCCTGCGATTCAGATCGATTCTTGACAAGCTGACTTGATTTCGTTTCGTTGAATTTTTTATTCTTCTGGTTGGTTGGTTGGTTTGGGTTGTGTTTTCTTTGAGCTGTGATGTAATTCAGATATGTGAACAAGAAGTTCAGCAACCAGTACAAGGCTACGATTGGGGCGGATTTCCTCACCAAGGAGGTGCAGTTCGAGGACAGGCTCTTCACTCTGCAAGTAAGATTGGTTACCCTAGCCGTATGCCGTGCCGTGATCTGGGAGTAGTTATGTTTCTTTACGCCAACTTCAGCCCCGATTAGTACTTTCTTAATTAGTTCGCGAACTCATTCATCAGCTGGGATATTTAGAAAGTATAGGAGAGGGTGTTTGCCGCTCAACATTTGTTAGGTCATAGCGTCGTGCTTGTCGCGTCTGATTCAGTATCCTCAATATGCTGTTTCGTTTATGCAGTTTGCTTACACTTGGAATGTCTAGCTCCAGTACTAGGTCCTGTTGGCAAAATTTCAGTTTCATCAATTTTATTGCATCATTGATTACTGTAATGGCAACAATGTAGTGAAGTATTTCTGCTAGAAAACGTGCCTCCTAAATTTTCTGAGGAAAACAGTACTACTAAAAGGTGTACCCTTTATAACATCTGGGCATCTGCATTGTTTTTCATTCTTTACTAGTGAATCAGATGTTGCTGTTTATATTGGCATGTTGGCATGATGTTGTTTATATTAACATAGGGCATTTGGGACAGATGTATTATTAACTCCTTTTCTATACTTGACCGTAATCTTGCTCTTTGCTTAATTCACAAACGGCTGTTTTCAGATCATTTCAAACCTTCTAGATATCCGTTATTTTTTCATGCTACTTTGTAAAGCACCATCTTCATCGTCTCTATTGTGCACATAAGAAATCTATGTAGATCCAGATTAATATCATGTCAAGAGAAATGTCAAAGGTATTGTCTTCTGGTTTATGGTGTTTAACAAGTCTTTGTAGATATGGGACACTGCTGGTCAGGAAAGGTTTCAGAGTCTTGGCGTTGCATTCTACCGGGGAGCAGATTGTTGTGTCCTAGTCTATGATGTTAATTCTATGAAATCGTTTGATAATCTTCACAACTGGCGTGAAGAGTTTCTAATTCAGGTGAAATATTTTCAACGGTTTATTAGTTCAGTGATTCAGTCTCACAATTCATAACAATCCTGTTTTTTCCCCTAACTATGGATGTTTCACTTTGCAGGCGAGCCCATCAGATCCTGACAATTTCCCTTTTGTTCTGTTGGGTAACAAAGTTGATGTAGATGGTGGGAACAGCCGTGTGGTAAGCAACACTACATGATTTGCTCTCTGAATAAATTCTTCTCTTGAACTGGATCATGAGCTGCTTAGAAACATAATCTGCTTTGGTTTTAGGTGTCGGAGAAAAAGGCAAAGGCATGGTGCGCCTCTAAAGGGAACATCCCGTACTTTGAGACGTCTGCTAAGGATGGAACGAACGTGGAAGATGCCTTCCAGTGTATTGTAAAGAATGCTCTGAAGAATGAACCGGAGGAAGAATTGTAAGCACACTTATTCTCGTTTCTTTGTTTGTTTGATTGGCATTTGACAGTACTGTTTTTATGTGACATTAATCGTTGCAAGTACTAGAAAACCGGAGCACTGCTGTAAAAGTAATTACATTTTTAATATCAACTGGTCCTTCTGTTGGTCTTTTTGCTCCAGTTATTAGTCATCAGCAAAATAAGGCACTTTCTGTTGATCCTCTTTCTGGGGGTGTACCAGGGTTGGCATCATTAGCTGCTGCAATAAGACTAGCTTCTTCTGCTGATCTCGTTTTCAGTATTATATCTATGTAAAATCATCAATCACTTTTGATTTCCTTCATTTGTTTCCCTGTGCTGGTCCTTTATTATCTGTGTAAAAGCCGTCCCCTTTTTTGACCTTATCGATTTGTTCTTGAAGGTATGTGCCAGATACCGTGGATGTGGTAGGTGGCAACCGGGCTCAGAGATCATCTGGCTGCTGTTAAGACATGAGGCATCCACGAGGCGTGGTGATCATCATCGGCTATGCAGTGACCAAACAATACCTCAACATTGCTGGGCCTCCATGGTTATCTACGTGTCCGTATTCCATTTGTTACCTTTCCAGTCTCCTGCTATGTACCCAAGGGCGCATTTCCCATGCTGTCAGTCAATCCGTAGACTTCATTTGTGCAGTTCCATCAGTAGCGTCATACCTTGTGAATACAGTTGGACAAAATAAGAGCAAGCCTGAACTGAAGTTCGTCTCTGTGTGGGATGGGGGTCGCCTTTTCCTCGCTTTCTGCTTCAATGCGAGTTGCCACACCCGTGCTGGCTAGAAATGCCGTCCCTTCTGGAAAGCGACACCCAGTTGGCACCATAAATTCAATGCAAGACGTCTTCAAAATCAGTTGCCATAATTTGAATTTCAATTGGAGCAGATTTGCAATCCAAGTCCAAAACTCAACGTTCTGAAGAGTCGAAAGAGCAGATTTGCCGTTTTTTTTAATGTCGAATCTTTTATGGCGTTGGCGTTGGTGCCATGCTGCTGCACAGCCTCAAATAGAGTATATTTATAGAAACCGAAAAGGGGCGCAGGCTCGTGTCCGGCAGCCATTGCCAGTGAGTGAGCACGCATGAGAACACAGGCGGCGCGGCAGCAGCAGCCAGCAGGTAATGCCACATTGCTCTCGGAGAACAACATTACAGTTACAGCAATCCTATTCCAGCAAACAACCTCTTACATAAACACTGCATTCTTGCAATTGTCAGTCCTTGAAGCCTAAAAAAACAAAGCATACGGCAGACGAGCTTAAAAAAACAAGAGCAGCAGTCATCCATGCGGCCCCATTAACTTGCCAGTCGCCATAGCACATAGACACCATGCCTTCACCTTCACCTCCTTCCAGATCAGTGTTCTAGACTCCTAAGCAGCGCACGTGCTGCCACACATGAGGTTCCTGCGGGCAAGACATGAGTCGTTACCAAAGAAAACACATCAGTAAATCAATTTTTTTTTGTTACAAAAGAATCGTTCCAAATGGTTTGTTCTTAAGTCCGAACAGAAGTCGATGAACCAGACGCCTGGTTTTTTCTGGCAAATTGACCAATAGACTGCTGGATTTTCACTGGATTGTAATCGCTATTAGGCTACGGTCAGCAGATCACGCATATAGCCGTGGCCGAGATTGAAATGATAGACGGGGATGAGTAAGCTTTGACTGCTGGAGATATTAGAAGGCATATGACCAACCAACTAGTATACGGTGGAAAGATGGAGCTTACATGATAGAGCACCCGGAGCCACGCCTGTTCTTCCTCCTGGCAGGCGTCGCCTCCCTCCTCCGCGGGGGCTGAAGGACCACTTTGATGGCTGTGTCGAAGACCGACTTGACATTCTAGTATGGCCAACAGTACAATTGAACAACAAACAGGTCAGTAAAATCAGTCTGTTACATTTACAAACAGTCCATACGTGTCTAGTAGTTTTTAATCAACCAAACAGCAACCCATCCATATCTGAAACAGGACATGGTCTCATGGCTACTACCTGCTGCGTTTTGGAACTGCACTCGATGTAAGCCGCAGCGCCGATCTGCCTCCTCAGTTCTTCGCCCTGCGTGAAAGGAAAAAAAAAAGAAGAGGAAGATGGAGTTAAAGAGAGACTGCATCACGCTTCTGATAACTGTCTGTCTGCATTCGGCATTGGAAATGGGTATACTATGGAAGAGCAAACCTGTGCCGTCGTGATCGTCGACGCTCCAGGATGGTCAGCAAGGTAGGCCCTGTGGTCACGGAGATCTGGACAGTTTCCAACCGAAATTCCTCAACTGACCGGCGTTAAAGCTCATGAAATTAAGGTCGCGTTCAGCACTTCCTCACCTAACTTGGTCCCGACAAGAACGACCGGGACGTCGGGCGCGAATCTGCGAAGCTCTGGCACCCACTGTTTCGTTGTTCAGGAACAGAATGGTCAGTTCAGAATGCTCCAGCCATCATTCTGAGAAACTGCTAGGTATATTCTGAACAGAATGGTCATCATTCTGATAAACTGCTCCACACAGGCACTTGCTCTACAGATCTAAAATTCCAAGGCTTTCCTTCCTGGCTTCTCTATCTACAATCACAAGCACGTGCTGATCCTACCACCATACCTTCTTAAGGACGTTCTCATAGCTCGCCCTGCTGATCAAGGAGAAGGCCAGCACGAACACGTCCGCGCCCCTGTAGCTCAGTGGCCGCAATCTGCTGTAGTCCTCTTGTCCTGAACGGAACAGAGAAGGAAGGGAACACATTGATAGAGCAGCTGTAGAGATTCAGCCGTGGGAGCGGAAGCAGCAGCCAGTACCTGCAGTGTCCCAGAGGCCCAGGTTGACGATGCTGCCGTCCACGGAGACGTTGGCGCTGAAGTTGTCGAACACCGTGGGGATGTAATCCTGTCAGGAACCCAGAGAACAGGGCGCCGTCAGTTTCAGCGAGCAGTGCAGTGCAGTGCAGAGCAGAGGACGGAATGAGTGTCGTGAGCTCATGCATGAGCGTCAGTGCGTTACCGTGGGGAACTTGTTGCTGGTGTAGCAGATGAGCATGCAGGTCTTGCCCACCGCGCCGTCCCCCACCGTGACGCACTTGATGAACTTGGTCACGCTCATCTCCTCCCAGCCCCGGCCTCTCCTTCTCACAACAGGCGGCGGCGGCGGCGGCGGAAGGCACTGCTCCGAGGGCAAGCAGCAAGCCAAGAGAGCAGGAAGCGGAGGAACAGAGACAACGACAACGGTTGCCTTGCTTTGCTTATCTTCTACGAGAAGGAAGGCAGGCAGGCAAGGCAAAAGGCACCGCACGGGCACCGGCCTCCCGCATTTACAGAACTCGCCGCTCGCAGCTGGCTGCCTGGGTGTGCACCCTGCTCTGCTACCCGCTGGCCTAGCTAGGGAGTAGGGAGGCGTTACGGGCCCAGGCCCCAGGGCCGCCCAGAGACCAGACGAGCTGACAGCCGCGCGGTGCTGGCACTGCTCCTTGCCGTGATTACCCATAGATTGCTTGCTCTCGTGTTACTGGAACGTATCCTGTGCTGTGTATCATCACTTCACGACAAACCTGAACGCACGGCCCATACTCGGCGGGGTCTCCATTTGATTTGTTGTACACGTGAAAGAGCTGAATATTTCAAATTTCTTATTACTAGACTACTAGTAGTACTATTTTCTACTCGTGTAAGTGTAATCTTTCACACTGAAAGCGTTCAGGTTTGCTGCGCTCGAGAGCGAGAGCCCCAACGTTCAGGATCTGGGGGAGCGTTTTATTCCCCCGAAAGAAAGCGAAAAGAGTAAAGCCCGACGCTGCCTTTGCCTTGGCTTCGCTCCACGCCCTCCGTCCAAAGTAGTTGACGTAGATTTAGTCATAGAATTTTGAAATAAGCAAAAAGATGTAATACACATAAAACAAGAACTAAAATATTATATATATTAAATAATTGTATTAGAAAACAACTATTTAGGCGGAGAGAGAGAGAGTATTAAAAATCAACAAAGCCCAGCACACCACACCCACTCCCATACCCCGGCACGCGGCGCGGGTGAGGGATCCTGTCTCCTCGTGGCCGAACCTAATCCACAGGACAATATATTACTCATTCCGTTCACAGTTCAGTAACCGAACAAAAAAAATTCAAAACCCTGAAAAAAAATTAAAAGGCTTCGCTTCGAATTAAATCTAGCTGTTCGAACTGAAATTGTAGAGACAAAATATTATAGAATTAATACAAGTCGATATAGGTTAAAACCAGAACGGACATGCTACTGAACTTCGTTCAATTGTTATTAACGCTAAACTGTATTTTACTCTTAAATTATATGTAGATGTTCATTATCTGTGTGTTTGGTTCATGTATCGTCGGAGCTTGGTCCATCGTAACCTGCCTTTTGGTGAAGGTTGACGAACCAAAATCATATGGACTAAACCTGATGTAGGTCATCGGCTTTTCGATATGGAGTTTATTCAATAAAGCACCAATATAAAGGCCGTTTCGGATTGTATATTTCTCGGCCATGACCATTTGATCAATGGATCAAAAGGAATAGAATGGAGGTGCCCCCCAGTCTGGATAGACGAAGGGACTATACATGTACCATGGATTCATCATCGTGCCATTCCATGTTTGAACAGGATAATATACCGACGATGAGTAAATAGGTGGAAAGTACCCTGGTCTCATAGAATGAATAGGCGATGCTTGTTGTGTCGCCTTTCGGGTCGTTTTGTTTGACCGTTTTGTTTTAGCAGGTGACCGGGGTTTCTTTGTTGACCGATTACGTGGAACAGTCTTTGTAGGAAACGGGTGACGCCTAAGAGGGGGGGTGAATTAGGACTTCTAAAACTTTCGCTAAACTAGGCCACAATTAAATCCCTAGAGCAAAACCTATGCAAATAGTCAAACTAGAATGTGCAAACTAGGTTTTGTCTAAGTGTTGCTATCTCTACCGCAAAGGCTAAGTTTCAATCTACACTAGATATGTATGAATACAAGATTGAAACTTAAATGCTTAATATTAATGCGGAAACTTAAAGAGCAAAGTAGAGAAGCAAACTCTCGTGGATGGCGCCGGTATTTTTACCGAGGTATCCGGAACCGTGCAAGGTCCCGACTAATCCTCGTTGGTGCCCCTACGCGAAGGGAAGCCCACGCGAGGGCCAAGCACCTCGGTCGAGTAACTCCGTAGAGAGCCGCGGGCCTTCTCCACGCGCAAGTGGTGCTCCGCTTCCGGCTCCTCTCGGACGCTCCCCGCCGTCTCCACTATCGAGCTTCCGGCCGAAACGCCGCGGGCCTCGTTCCCTCCGGTACACGGTGGCGGCCGTGACACAAACGCGGTTGTCACGGTCTCGCAAGACTCTTGCCCCACTTGGTACAATTACAACGACTCACGCAAGAGCCGAGGGGTTGTGTGGTTTTACAAAACTCACTCAACTAACTAGGGTTCACCTAGAGCAAGCGCTAAAGCGGTCTAACTAACCTAAGCACTTCGCAAAGCACCTATGCTAATCACCGAGTGATTCTATTAAGCACTTGGGTGTTTGAGCTCTTGGAAATGTGCACTATATGCCTTGGTATGTTGCTTGGGCTCTCACACTTGAGAATGGCCGGTTGGGGTGGTATTTATAGCCTCCACACCCCCAACTAGCCGTTGGACAGAAAGCAGCAGCTTTCTGTCGTCGGGTGCACCGGACAGTCCGGTGCACCACCGGACACTGCACAGTAGATGTCCGGTGCACGCCACGTCAGCCGACCGTTGGCGCCTGTAGCAGTCGACCGTTGGATCCGACCGTTGCCGTCTGCCCGTTGGCACACCGGACAGTCCGGTGCACACCGGACAGTCCGGTGCTACAGCCAGAGAGCGCCTGTCTGCGGCCTCTCTGCGCAGGCTGTCCGGTGCCTCACCGGACAGTCCGGTGCACACCGGACACCAATGTCCGGTGCGCCACCAGGCGCTGGCTGACAGCCCTTATCTTGGAATTCTTCGCTGATTTCTTCGGGCTTCTTTGTTCTTGAGTATTGGACTCCTATGCATCTTTTTATGTCTTCTTTTGAGGTGTTGCATCCTCATTGCCTTGGTCCAATTCTCTTCGCATTCTGTGAACTACAAACACAAACACTAGAAAACTTATTAGTTCACAGATTGTGTTGTTCATCAAACACCAAAACTCAATTAGCCAAATGGCCCGGGGTCCATTTTCCTTACAATCTCCCCCTTTTTGGTGATTGATGACAACACAACCAAAGCAAGCAAATAATACAAGTATTTGAGTGAAAATATGCAGTCTACTTGCTAAGATGCATGATTGTCCCCACAATGTGATATTATGGACTTAAGCCTCCCCCTAACTCCATAATTCACTTACTTCCTATTTTTGGATCAAATAACCAAAACCACTTGAAAAACCATTTGTAGATATAAAATTTTAAATTGGTGGTGTTTGGTGTTTGATATAGTTTTCATTGCTTTGGTCCCTAAACTTCTCCCCCTTTGGCATCAACCACCGAAAAGGAAGACATTAAAAGCAAGTAGGAAGTAAATAAAAGCTTGCCCTCATCAAGAATTGTATCAAATGATATCACTAGAAGGATATTAAATTGAACTATGTGAATGATACCACTTGAAGGAGTCCTCAAAAGATTACTCCCCCTAAATGAGTTGTCTCCTTTAGAAAGAGTTTTTCTCCCCCTTTAGAGATGAAGAAATACTCCCCTTGACAGAGATCCTCTACTTAGGAAAAAGCATGTGAAAATTAGAGGTGCAAGACATGATTTGAAAAGACTAACTTCCCTTATGCATAGGTAACAGAATATGAGTTAACTACTTATGCATTTTTAGCAACATGGAAGCATATGATATGAAATATAGTCTAATCAAATATTGGAGAAGACATGTAAATGATACTGAATGTAGTCTCAAAAGATACCAATTGAAGATCAATGGCGAGCTTGAGAGACATGAGAGTTCTTGGAGATTTCGCAGTGGAAGATTGTTGTCTATCTCCGGGGACTTCATTTTCCTTACAATGAGACTATCACATGAAATAGACTTGAAAAGGTGTTAGTCTCAAAGTGTTAGATTATAGAGTAACCTCCCCCTAAAGGTGTGCATACAAGTTGTGAATACTTGAAGGAGACATGCACTTTGATTTGATATCAAGAGGGGCAAATTATCCATAATCCAAACTTTGGCACATATAAGTTAAATGATGCAACTTGTAGGAATCAATATTTTCAATTGATGCATCATTTACTATGGTGTGATATAAAAGCTATGTGCCGTGCTTAAACATTTTAAGCCATGTAGGTTTGCTTGAGTATATGAATTAAAAACTAGCAATCCTACCATATGATTTACCTAGTATGCATGATTTTGAACAAAAGTACATAACAAATGTAATACTAGGCAAGAAAGGTAAACTAGATAAAAGATAAATAGATACGCATATCTAAAAACGAGAAATACAATAAAACTAGTTACCTGGGTCATGGGTGGGAAATTTGGGTCCAAAATTTTCACTAACCCACTTGGCAATAAACTTGATCCAATATGATGTATCCCATGATATACATCCCAATTTAGCCAAGTCTCCAAATTTCCCGAAAACCTTCGGTCCACTCACTTCCCTTTCGGGATCCAAACCTTTTTGGTGCTTTTCATGGTTGAAATTATTTCCTTTGGCACCCAAATGCGTTTGGCCCCCTTTCCTTTGTTGGCTTGCTTGTTGGCCTTGATTGCTATCACCTTTCCATTCTTTTTCTTCTTGATCAAGTATGGTGTAGCATCCTTTGTGTTCACCTTTTTGATGTAGGTGTTGGAGATTTTGCTTGATGGCTTTTGCTTGAGCTTTTGCCTTTGTTTATCCCCGGTCATCGCCTTGCATTGGAAAGACTTGTGGCCTTCCTTGTGGCATAGCCTACAAATCACAGTTTCTCCCTCCATAGGCTTGTTCACTCCCGCAGTGGTGTTATCCCGTGGAGGTTGGATTTGTTTGGCTTTGCCTTTCTTGTCATACAAAGTCTTGCCAAGGCGAGCCACTTCTTGCTTTAATTGTTCATTTTCCTTTGCAACCTCATCCGAACATGTCTCTACAATAATATTCTCAACAACGACTTGGTTGCAGGAGTTAGAATCATCAATTAAATCAAAGCAGGAAGTAGAGACATCTTTCTTAATTATTTCAGGTATTTCAACTAAAGATGCTGCTGGGGTGCTACCAATGTTTTCTAGCTTAGTAGTTAGCTCATTGTTGTGTATGCTAAGAATTTCCATTTTCTCTAGCAAATTTTCAATAGCTTCTTGGGAGCTAGCTAACTTAGCCTTAAGTTTTTCATTCTTTTTAATAAGGCTATCATCGGTAGCAGTGGATGGAGCACTAGATTCTAATAGCTCAATTTTAGTTGATAGCTCACTATTTAAGTTTGCAAAAGTTTCAAATTTTTCTAGCAAACCTTTGTAATCATTTTGAGAGCTAACCAACTTATTTTTCAAAGTTTTAAGTTGAGCTTTTTGCTTAGTGCAAACATCCTGGAAAAATTCTACGGCTTCCGCAAGCTCATCTAGAGAGGGCATTCCCTCGCCTTCATCACTACTACTTTCATCACTAGAGGATGGAATGCTTTTGTTACCTCTTGCCATAAGGCATTTGTGTGATGACCGTGATGATCGTGATGAGGACCGGTGGCTGCGCGTCCTTGGAGGTTCATCTTCACTTGAAGAATCATCCCAAGTTCTAACACTTGTTAGCGCCTTGCCTTTGCTCCTCTCATTTTTGGGCATGGCCATATTTGGACAGTTGTCCCTGAAGTGACCTTTCTCCCCACATGCGAAGCATCCTCTCTTCCTTTGCTTTTTCCTGTCAATGTTAAAGAGAAGATCCTCGACCTGCAGGGGCACACCCATTAGATTAATCTTGCGGATCATCCTCATTACCTTTCCGACGCGTCGGATTGTTTCTTCGTCCTCGGAGGATGATGTGCATGGTTGATTATCTTCATCATCATCACTTTCTTCTTCTTCCTCTTCTTCACTTGAGGAACTTGGAGTGGGAGCCTTCTTTTTGCCCTTCCTTTCATCACATGCAAAAGCATATGGCCTTGTGGATGTTGGCTCCTCTCCCCGACTCATTTTTCGCGACATCTCAAAAGCCGCGATTTTCCCAATCACAATGGTCGGGGTCATGTTGCTCAAGTCCTCCATGTTGTGAAGGATGGTGATGATGCTCCCATATCTTTGTTGTGGTAGCAGGGAGATAATCTTCCTCACAATGTCCGCATCGCCTATCTTATTAATGCCAATAGAGTTGAGCTCATTGATTATTAGATTCAAACGAGAATACATGTCTCTAACAAGCTCATCATCTTTCATAGCAAAAGAATTATACTCATTTAAGACTAGGCAATGTTTTTGCTCACGGACATTGGATGTGCCGTCATGGAGCTCATGCAATTTTAGCCAAATCTCATTAGCAGTTTTCAAGGTAAATACTTGGTTAAAAATATCCATGCTAAGAGATTCATACAAGCAATTTTTGGCTCTAGCATTTAAATGGATTTCTTTTTCCTCACTCGTGGTGGGTTTCTCGGGATTCTTGAGGGGTTTCATCCCGTCACGAGTGACTCTCCAAACACCTAGATCAACGGCCTCTAGGTAACAAGCCATTCTAGCACTATAATATGGGAAGTTAGTGCCGTCGAAGTGTGGTGGCCTATGGGTATCCATCCCTTCCTCTAAAAAGCGTCGGCTCTTTTAGCGGTGAAGCTAAAGCGTTTCAAATGAGCTAAACCGGCTTTGATACCACTTGTAGGAAACGGGTGACGCCTAAGAGGGGGGGTGAATTAGGACTTATAAAACTTTCGCTAAACTAGGCCACAATTAAATCCCTAGAGCAAAACCTATGCAAATAGTCAAACTAGAATGTGCAAACTAGGTTTTGTCTAAGTGTTGCTATCTCTACCGCAAAGGCTAAGTTTCAATCTACACTAGATATGTATGAATACAAGATTGAAACTTAAATGCTTAATATTAATGCGGAAACTTAAAGAGCAAAGTAGAGAAGCAAACTCTCGTGGATGGCGCCGGTATTTTTACCGAGGTATCCGGAACCGTGCAAGGTCCCGACTAATCCTCGTTGGTGCCCCTACGCGAAGGGAAGCCCACGCGAGGGCCAAGCACCTCGGTCGAGTAACTCCGTAGAGAGCCGCGGGCCTTCTCCACGCGCAAGTGGTGCTCCGCTTCCGGCTCCTCTCGGACGCTCCCCGCCGTCTCCACTATCGAGCTTCCGGCCGAAACGCCGCGGGCCTCGTTCCCTCCGGTACACGGTGGCGGCCGTGACACAAACGCGGTTGTCACGGTCTCGCAAGACTCTTGCCCCACTTGGTACAATTACAACGACTCACGCAAGAGCTGAGGGGTTGTGTGGTTTTACAAAACTCACTCAACTAACTAGGGTTCACCTAGAGCAAGCGCTAAAGCGGTCTAACTAACCTAAGCACTTCGCAAAGCACCTATGCTAATCACCGAGTGATTCTATTAAGCACTTGGGTGTTTGAGATCTTGGAAATGTGCACTATATGCCTTGGTATGTTGCTTGGGCTCTCACACTTGAGAATGGCCGGTTGGGGTGGTATTTATAGCCTCCACACCCCCAACTAGCCGTTGGACAGAAAGCAGCAGCTTTCTGTCGTCGGGTGCACCGGACAGTCCGGTGCACCACCGGACACTGCATAGTAGATGTCCGGTGCACGCCACGTCAGCCGACCGTTGGCGCCTGTAGCAGTCGACCGTTGGATCCGACCGTTGCTGTCTGCCCGTTGGCACACCGGACAGTCCGGTGCACACCGGACAGTCCGGTGCTACAGCCAGAGAGCGCCTGTCTGCGGCCTCTCTGCGCAGGCTGTCCGGTGCCTCACCGGACAGTCCGGTGCACACCGGACACCAATGTCCGGTGCGCCACCAGGCGCTGGCTGACAGCCCTTATCTTGGAATTCTTCGCTGATTTCTTCGGGCTTCTTTGTTCTTGAGTATTGGACTCCTATGCATCTTTTTATGTCTTCTTTTGAGGTGTTGCATCCTCATTGCCTTGGTCCAATTCTCTTCGCATCCTGTGAACTACAAACACAAACACTAGAAAACTTATTAGTTCACAGATTGTGTTGTTCATCAAACACCAAAACTCAATTAGCCAAATGGCCCGGGGTCCATTTTCCTTACAGTCTTTTTGCTAGTATTTTTGGAGAGCAACTGATCAAAAGTAGGATCGGCTTTAATCAGCCGATTATATGTGCTTTGATCTTGCGTCTTTTTCCTTGCTTTGTGTAGAGGTTGACGCCTTTGGTCATAGGTGGACTGTCTAGCTGAGTTAGCCGGACCGTTTGTCTGAGCACCGGATTGTCCGCACGTAGGTGCTGGACCATCTACGATGCTAGGGCGAGGCTGATGTGTTTGGTTCATTAACTGTGCCTGCCCCCCGGCGTCTTCGGACCTTTTAGCCTTCTCGTTCGAAGCCTTTCGAGCAATCTCCTTTTGTGATATATCTGACATGCGAGGATTGCTGATGACGATGCCCTTGCCTTTGCCTTTATCAGCCATTTCGGGCCAAACCAAGACCTTTTTGTGTGTGAGTTCTATTGTATTAACAGGAAAGGGTTGTGTGTCTACTTGCATCTCCTGAAAAGCCAATCGACCCTCATTTATGGCCGATTGTATCTGTCGACGAAAAACATTACAATCATTGGTGGCATGAGAAAAGGAATTATGCCACTTACAATAAGCACGCCTCTTTAATTCATCAGGAGGAGGAATAGTATGAGTTAATTTAATGTTGCCATTTTTCAGTAACTCATCAAATATTTTATCGCATTTGGCAACATTAAAGGTAAACTTAACTTCTTCTTGTCGATTCTTTCGAATCGACTGTAAAGCAGAACACGCTGAAGGTTTATCCTGTCCTGGCCAAACCAGTTCAGCGGTGTATACATCTGTGGATTCATCGTTCGAATTATCGTATCCCACTAGATGCATCTTATGGCTAGCTGATTTTGATGTTTCCTTACTTCGGCTTTCACAGGTCATATCCCGCTGGTGTAAGTGCACTAGCGAAAAGAATTGGGTGCCATCTAATTTTTCTTTTAAGTAGGGTCGCAACCCATTGAAAGCTAGCCCTGTCAGTTGTTTTTCTGTGACATGAATCTGAAAGCATCGGTTTCTAGTGTCCCGGAATCTCCGGATATAGTCATTAACCGATTCTTCAGGCCCCTGTCGAACTAAAGCTAAGTCAGCCAATTCTAACTCACGTTCTCCTGAGAAGAAGTGTTCATGAAATTTCTGTTCTAATTCTTCCCAAGAGTTAATAGAGTTTGGTGGCAAAGCTGCGTACCATGCAAATGCAGTATCAGTAAGGGACAACGAGAATAAACGAACGCGGTAGGCTTCCCCATCAGCCAATTCTCCCAAGTGTGCTATGAATTGGCTTATATGTTCATGTGTGCTTTTCCCACCTTCACCAGAAAACTTAGAGAAGTCTGGTATTCTAGTTCCCTGTGGATATGGCACGGTGTCGAATCGGTGGCTATAAGGCTTCCGATACGATTGCCCTGTACCTGACACACTAACACCGAGTTTGTCCCTGAACATCCCGGCTACCTCGTCTCTGATCCTCTCCGCCATATCTGGCGACCATCCATTGAGTTTGTGGGTGGAAATCTCAGGTTGCCTGACATCACTCTGTCGGCTTTCCTCCCAGGGATGTTTGAGGTGTGTGCTAGGTGTCCTATTAATGTCACCAGCTCCTGCCCTATACCTCTCAGGCTCTCTTGTGGCCGAATAGTATTCAGCCCTATGTCCATGAGGTGGTATGGCATGATTATAATATATTGCCGGTGGGGCACCATAATGTTGCTGCGATGAATGTGGGAACTGTGCGTATTGCGCAGCTCTCGGCTCTGCGTGTGCATATCCGGACGGTCCGGCATAAGAAGCCGGATGGTCCGCAACTTGGCCAAATGGTCCGAAGGTATATCCAGATTGTCCAGTCGTATATGGTGCTACGTGGGTAGTCTCATACCCAGACTATCTGTCATAAAGAACTGGACGGTCCGTGATCGGGCCGAATGGTCCAGGGCTGTACCCGGACGGATCGGCCATATATGGCGCGACTTGGGCAGTCTGCGCATGGACTCGTGTGGAGTCGGATGGTCCAGCGTAATACGTCGGTCGGTTCATGCCATATCCGGACGGTCAGACGTAAGATGGCGGACGATCTGCAACATATCCGGATGGTCCGGCGTGATGCACCGGACGGTCCGTGATGGGGCCGAAGTGTTCAGGGTTGTACCCTGATGGTCCGGCCATGTATGGTGCGACCTGAGTGTTTTGTGTGCGGGCCTGCATCTGGTCGGACGGTCCGACGAAATACGCCGGACGGTCCGCGGTATAACCGGACTATCTAAGATGATGCTCGGACGGTCCGGTCGCGTCCAGTACCTGCCGCGTGCCTAGTGGTTGCGGCTGTGATGGTGACACGAAAGCGTGCATCGGCATACCATATGATGGTTGGGTCAAGGGTGACCCGTTTATAGCCGATGTGTTTGACGTGGGTGGCACTGTATTAGACTCTCGCGATGGAAAGTTAGGAGCAGCTGATTTCTCGTATGCACGTAAATGCATTTTAATAGATTCATCTACATATTGCTTTAACTGATCTCCTCGTTGATCCATGAAAGTCGTAAGAGATAGGTCTGGAGTACTTACAGCGGGACCCTGAAGTGGAGGTAGGAGAGATTCCATATCGATCTCCCCTTGACGGACGATCTTCTGGTGGCGATCTACCGTGAAGTGTGACAAGTACTTGTCCGCCGCCTCCTTGCGCCGTTCGGAGAGTTTATGCAGCAGTTCCGCCTCTTCCTTGTCGCGTTGTCCGTTCCATTGCCGCATCACCTCCTTCTCATCGCGCATTACGAGGTCTTCAAAGGGCCTTTGGTCATCAGCCGGAAGCGCCTCCATGGCCGGCTTGATGATGTTGGTAGTGGAGATCTTGGTGTGATCCTTAGAACCAGCCATTTATGGGCCGATTTTTAGCAGATCTAGACACTTAGTCCCCAGCGGAGTCGCCAAAAAGTATGTTGACACCTTTTTGGAGGTGCCAATCACTTCAAAAGAACCAGCGGCGGTGCTCTCTGGTCAGGCGCGGACGGTCCGTGACCTGGCGCGAGGTGGAGGTGCTCTCTGGTCAGGCGCGAACGGTCCGCGGCACAAGGCCGGACGGTCTGCGACCTGGTACAGGAGCCCGGGTTCCCTGCCTGACGGCCGGACGGTCCGCGCCGCGCGTGCGCAGGGGCGGCGGAGGATCGCCGGCGGCGCCTGGATCTCGCTCCCGGGAGGGACCCCGTCGGGGAGGAGAGATCCTAGGTGGTGTCTAGGCTCGGGTAGACCGACCTAGACTCCTCTAATTGACGTAGAGTCGAAGAAAGGCGGAGAATTTGGGGATTGAAATACTAAACTAGGGCTAAACTAGAACTAGACTAGAACTACTCCTGATGCATAAAGTAAAAACGATTAATAAACTTGATTTGATCGATTGTTGGGGGTTCAATCGGCCGTAGCCCTTCATCTATATAAAGGGGGAGGTCTAGATCCGTTTCCACCTGTTTTCCGAGTTAATCCCGCGGTTTTAGGTAACAAATACTGTGAGAAACTAGGAACCCTAACTGACTCTGCGCACGCGCGGACCGTCCGCGCCGTCACCGTGGACAGTCCGGACCGCGGACCGTCCGGCCTCGGGGCCGGACCGTCCGCACTGCTATTTTTAGAGCTCAACAATAGACAATGATAGACCTGACGTTAGGGAAAACAAATAGGAGCGTGGCAAGGCTTCCAAATGGAAGACTCACCATCCTTTTTTCCTCTGACGATATTTTGGCCCTTGGACTGAAATTCACTGAACAAAGTTCCTTCAGCTTAGTCTCCTTAAATACACATCATAACCAACTCCAGCAGACTCCCTCTCCGTATCCCTAAAACGTGCGGCCAACAGATTCTCTCTCCTCTCCGTATCCGTCTCCGTTTCCAGCAACACTCCCCATCCCACTCCGCATGCAGTCTATGACACCTGGGGCCCGCCAGCAGGCGCGCGCGCACGCAGAGAGCTGCGGAGAGGAGAGAGAAAGCGTGGAAATGGGGAGTCAGGGTACAGGTCGTGCGTTTTACGGAGCCGGATGCGGAGCCTGCTGGACTGATGAATAGTGTGCTAGACTCCGCAAAATAGGGATACGGAGCCGCATGCGGAGTGCTGCTGGAGTTGGTCTAAGGCGCTAACGTGCCTTGCATCAAATATCTTATTTTTTGTTTATACATATTACCATGTAATTAGTAAGCTATGTAATGTCTGATTTTGCAAGCTACTTACATACTGCTAATTAACTTATGTCTCCCTTCTTATTTTTTATTGAATGTGCATTGATTCATCTTGATGTTAACCTATTTGTTTATTAAGACCAATATTTCATTGCTTTGACGCATGTACATATCTATGTGTACGTATCTATAGATAATGCTGATTCTATATATCTACAACAACGGTCTTTTGGGTGTGTACACATAAATCAAAGACTCGCGTTGGGCGCAAGCAAGTTACTAGTTGCAACAAGCAACACAAGAGAGAGAAGTGCGGCTTTGGTAGGCGGAGTCTAGAGAGCAGCAGTGCGCACACACACAACGTCCCGGGCTACCTGGAGTTAATTGGATTTGTAACAACCTCGTTACCGGGCTTCGCCACGCTGGTACTCCGCACGCCAGCTTCGCTCCTATGGTATTATGGACGCGGCGTGATCGCCAGAAAGGATGATTTACAAATCAGCCTCTGTAACTACGATGGCTTGATGGGAAAAGACATTTTTGGCCCTCCTTCATCACTTGAACCCGAGAGCACTCTTGGCGGCCTAGGAACCCGAGAGCACTCTTGCTCCTGCGATGCCAACTCCGACGAGGGGAAGAAGTGTTTGGTAGTAGACGTCGATGTCGATCTAGACACCGAGGCCGATCTGGCCGTCGCCTTCAGTCGAGTAGCCGTCTCTATCGTCGTCAAGCCGTCGGCCTCTCCGTACGTCGTCGCCAAACAGTTGTACTGAAATTTGTGGAGTTAATTTGGAGTCTGTGGCGTAGTCCTTATATATGAATTAAACAACTAATGATATGGATCTAACCTCAATTCCAGTAATAGCCGCAGGATCTGAAAATCCCAAATTCAGACTCGGAGCGGAGAAATCCAAAACAACAACATCCATTGCTTCACAATGAGCACCAGCAAGAACATCAGTGTGGGTCCTTGAACTCGGGAAGAAATCAGAGATAAAGATATCAAAGGTTGCTCGCAATGAGACAAAATCGACAACGCGTGAGGCTTAGGCTGGGTGCCCTCCTCCATGGTGCTGTGGCGCCAAGGAACAACAACATATGCACTCTCGCCCGATCTGCTTCAACGGTGGGGACACCGGCAACCGCCGGCGATAGAGGATAGAGGTGTACCCACGACTGCGACCTCACGGCCGCGCCGCGCCCTTGACGAATAGAGGGGCAGATTAGTCCCAGAGCCTAGGGTTTGAGCGCCCAGCGCAATTAGCGATCAGTAATGTCCCGCTCATTCGTCAACGATCTCTTTTTGGCAAGCGCGCTGCGTCCATAATACCAAAGCAGCGAAGCTGACGTGCGGGATACCAGCGTGGCGAAGCCCGGTGACGAGGTTGTTACAAAGCCAATTAACTCGGCTACCTGCCAACTCAATCGGTAGCGCGCGTGCACGAGAAGGCAAGAGCCAAGAGGCCGCAGAGGCAAGAAGGCAAGAGCAAGCAGATGGGGCGACGGGGAACGACGACAGGTGAGGGAAGGGGAAAATAAACGAAACGTCTTCTTTGTATGTAAGGGATGGCAGTGGTGGGTAATTACACTTTAACTTCATTAGAAAGTTGAAAACTAATATTTGTGAAGCACCCTTTTACATGCTTCATAAAAAGGTGAAGTTCACCCTAACTTCATCATTTTCTTGTGAAGTTGGAGTGTTTGGCTTGCAATTTCGAAAGCATAGTTAGATTTCGTGAAGTTGAGCAGTCCCAAACATCCTCTAAAATGGAGATTTTTTTTGAATTTTTACAAGCTTAGATACATTTTCTGTTGTATAAAAATATTATCGAATATTTATTCAATTTTTTAACTGAAAGGGAACTAAGGGCCTGTTTGAGAGAGCTTTGCTTCAAAAACTTCAGCTTTGGTTTTCCAGTTTCACTATAAAACAACTCCAGCAAATTGTTAAGGTGAGTTCCAGGAGCGTTTGGTTTGTATATGGACTCCAACTTCTATAGTACAATTGATTTGTGTGGGTTTCCTTGATTACCCTTGATGATTAGTGGGTTGTCGCCAGAGAGAACGGAAGTTGTATGTTGCGTAACTAGTGGCATGGTGGGTAATTTTCGTACAGCTTCATGGGGAGATATAAAAACAGTGTTTTTGAAGCACCCTCTAAGGAGCTTCATGAATTTCATGAAACGGGCCTCTAGTTTCGATTTTTTTAAAACTAAAGCTCGTGGAGCTGGACCTGTTTGGGTTGAAGAAGTTCAAACGAAATTGAAATTCTTGAAGTGAAGCTCTCCCAAACAGGGCCTAAACCGCTTCAAACCAAGGTAATGACTTATTTTGACATTAGAAATAAGATATCTGATTTTAAATTTGGAGAAGAAAACTTGCATTGTGTGAAATGGACTTCTTTTCGTCTCATAAAATAGCGGCCCAATCCTTAGTGCAGTGCCGCAGCCCGCAGGCCGTCGTCAGCCCAGATCCGCAAGGAACGCAGCCCTCCGCCTCTCCGGCCAGTAGGCAGGCGCCGCTTTTGCCCGATCACTCCAGAGTCCAGAGTCCAGACTCCACCCCTTTCGGTGTCCTTGCCTCTCTCGGCCTCTCCCCACTCTCGCGAATCTCGATCGCCGTCTTCTCCGCGTCCTTGCCTAAACCCTGCGCTCAAAACCAAAACCTAAACTAAAACCTCCGCATCTTTTTCACTTCCTTTTTCCCTCCCTTCTCCCGCAAGCCACGAGCTCGCTGCCGCGCCAATCGCCATGTCGCGTCTCCTCCTCCGCCACCGCAGCTTCCTCCTCCCAGGGGCGCGGAGCGACGCCAGCCACCCCTTCACGGCCGCCTCCTCCTCCTCCCGCTCCTCATACACTTCCCGGTTCTCCCCTCTCGCCTACCACGCCTCCGCCGCGGCCACGGCCGCAGGCGCCCAATCAGAGGGTGCGGCGGCCGAGTCCACACCCGCAGCGGGCGACCAGCCCTCATCGACACCTCCCCCCGCGGCACGCGGGCGGTGGGGCTTGCTCAAGTTCGGCGCCTTGGCAGCAGTCGCCGGGGCCATCGGCGGCGTCGGATACGTCACCTACGGTGCGATCCCCCGGTTCTTCACCGCGATTCGGCCTGCTATGGCGATTTGGCTTTCGCGCGGTTTTGGACTGGAGTTTGTCTTGGCCTCTTGGGATTTTGCGCTCTCCTGACTTGTTTTTTTTTTCGTGTCAGCCTATTCGCTGAATGAAGTGGAGGAGAAGACGAGAGAGTTCAGGAAGAACCCAAGGCTGCTCATCCCTGAGGATGCCTCCACGTTCGAGGTAAGTTATACCATGCGATCCTCTGTTACTTATTGTTGCTTGTTAGTATTCTTGTGAGCTACCGCCTGTTACTTATTGTTGCTTGCTAGTATTCCTGTAAGCTGCAAAGCCAATTAGTCATACATAGCACCACCCTTTTCTCACCTAGGAGGGAGCGATGGTACTCTGATTATTGGTCTTTTTTGACAGCTCAGATTCTTTTAAGATGACTGGGAATGTCTGTTCAGTTCCCATGAATTAGACTGACTATGTCAAACGGTTGCCAGAGATGCATAATTTGTGTCACTAGAATTTGATATTCCCTGAAATTTCAGCCCACAGTATTTGCTGTTTGTTGTGGAGTGCCATTCTGTTGTCTGGATTTGTGGGAGGATCGTTGACTTCAGTTGGCTGTGAATTTATTTTTTATGGCACCATTCAAGCATATCATAAATGAACGACACAATTTGTGCTGAAAAATATTGAAGCATGACATAACTTATACGCCTCATGATGATTTTACACGTGGGGGAGTTACATTAATTGAAATAGAGAGTGAATTCTTCTCCCATTGAGTGTGAAATTATATTTTGACTGTAGATTATTACTATTTTTCTTTCATGCAGAAGTATAAAGCTATGGTGTACTCGACGGCTATGAAAGGTGCAAACTAAATGGGCTCCTCTTTTTAGTGTTCTTCCTTCTGTTTTCTTGGAATTCAAGTGTTATTGTTGCAAAGTCTTTCTTCTCTGGAGATCATTTAATGTGCACTTCTGAACACATGTCCTAATGGCAATGTGGTGATGCTCGATGAAGTAGGCTCTTTTTTTTGCAGCATGGACGAACTGAATTTCGTTACTCAAAAGCAACGAAATTACAAGAGTTTTGTACACCATAGTACATACTTAGCTCGAAGTCTTGAACTAAACAAGCTGCCAGTTGCACTGAACACACAGGGTTCAGAGAGAAGGCCCCCCCCCCCCCCCCCCCCCGGCTAAGACTAGATGAGCGATGATAAGAGCTCACCACCAAGGCTATGAAGAGTCCGATTTATTACAAGCCTAGATTGGATGGAGTAGGCTCATAGAATGATAGAACTACTTACTGTTTCTTGTCAGTTGTCTTCGATTTGCATAATCAATAATTCATGCAAATTACTTTAGGAATAGTTAAAGAATTACTCTGAGACAGTGTAAACACAGATTCTGTTGTTATTGGATTATGAAGTGGGTCAATGCATGCATGTTGGAAATGAATATATATGAACCTCTGTAAAGCATTCATGGATTTAACATTAGTTAAGATAGAGACATATGCTCTGAATTGTAACATTTTTCTGTGCTGAATTGCTATTTGTTTCCAGCTTAGCTTTGTTGGATATGTTTTTATCTTTTGTACCTTCTTGTCCTTACTAAGAGGTGTACAATCTTGGGCCGCAGTTCCTGTTTCAGCTATAGAGCTGTATTTGGATATTAGGAGCACAATTGAAGACCATGTCAGGGTTGGTAACATACTATAAAGATTTTACTCCCTTTGTACATATATAGTCTAGCAATTTTTTATAACTGCTCTTATTATTTTCTACTCCAGGGATTTACTGAACCCACATCAGACAAACTGCTACCAGATCTACTTCCTCAAGATCAGCATGTCTTCACCCTAGTTCTTGATCTGAATGAAACTCTTGTCTACTCTGATTGGCAGGTATATTGTGGCATCGTACCCTGTTCTGTTGTTTATTTCATTATTTGTGCCACCTTGGAATCCAAAAACATGATGTCATAAACTCTTAATACATAAAAGACAAACATCTGGCACTATATTTACATATATTTTGTTTTAGTAAATAGTTTAGTATTGTAATATTGTAGGCCCATTATCCCTGCCACACAGGAAAGAGATTATGACTAGTGGCAGTTTGAATGGTTGAATAGTAGGGTGTAGTTTGTGTTCCATACTAATGTAATATACTGTAGGCTATGATAGATGATCTTAATAATATTAATATGTACAATTTGTAGTGCCTGTGCAGTTTAGCGTAACCTGAAAAGGTGTTGCTTACTAGGTTACAATGTCCTTAATCAATATCTTGTGCTACATGTAACAGTTGTCCTCCACTATATTCTTGTACAAGTAACATGTGGTTTCTGATGTTTCAGTGCCAAGGCGCATAAATATGGTGCTTAATTGTGTATACATCAGCTGAAACTGTAGTAGTTATGAGTTATACATGTGGTCCAGGCTTATGCAAGTCCACAACATGCTTTTGATATTTTTTCACACATTGTGATACTCTTTTCAATTGTTCCCATTTTTCTTTGTGTATGCAAATAATGCGCTAACCACTGTTCTTAAGGCGTCGCTTAGGTGTCCAGGCGGTGGTCCAATGCCTTGTCTCGCCTTACCGCTTTAAAAACCATGGCGCTAACGATGTTCATTCCTGTCTTTATATCCCTTTTTTTGCAAAGCGTGAGAGGGGATGGAGAACTTTTAAGAGGCCAGGAGTTGATGCGTTTCTGGAACATATGTCAAAATTATATGAAGTTGTTGTGTATTCTGATCAGCCACCTATGGTTAGTTGACCTTTTCCTTTGCATTTGGACTATTATTTAATGTTCTAACCTGTATGAATATTTTGTTGGTGTGCAGTATGTTGAACCTGTGTTTGAGAGGCTGAACTCAAGGGGTACCATTTCACACAGGCTATCAAGACCTGCAACTAAGTACGTGGATGGAAAACATTACCGGGTATGCAGATTGTAAGGATTTACTTAATTTCTCAGCATTAGGAATTAGGATGCATTCATTGACGTTATTCTATACACTTGCTCCTGTATATTGTCATCCTTTGTACCTTTATTATTATTATATTTATCATTAGCATCACCATTTTATCATCTTTGTAAAGGATGACCAACTATCAGGACCATTTACTTGAGAAAGTATCTAAACAAAGTTTATAGTACTTTCTATTGTAGAAAGTAGATGTACAATCATTCCTTTGTGATTGATAAGCTTGCTACTGCTAAACATTTTGTTAGGGTCTGACATGTTTTTAGGACTGGTCCTGTATCTAAACTGCAGATATGCTTGACTGTCCATTTTCACTGTCTTGTCACGTTTCCGCTTAATCTTACTATATTTTTCATGTTTTATCAGGATTTGTCAAAGTTGAACAGAAACCCTGCTCAAGTGATCTATCTCAGCGCCCATGCTCTTGAATCTTGCCTGCAGCATGAAAATTGTGTTGAAATCAAACCTTTTAAACTTGAAGATAAAAATGATACCCAACTGCTGGATCTCATTCCATTTCTCGAGTGTGAGTGTTCTAACCTCTCTCATATTGTGAATTTGTGATATCAACATGATGAAACGTTGATAAAGCCAACACAATTTGCAGATGTTGCCATGGCTAGACCTTCTGACATTAGGACAGTGCTGGCATCCTATCAAGGTCATGATGTTGCTGCTAAGTTTATTGAGCGTTCAAAGGAACACCAGCGGTAAGCAAATATGGCTATACCTTATTCTAGTTTTTGTTGCAAGACATCATGTGAATGTTCATGACATTGAATCTGTGCAAGTTGCTATAAGGTTACAATAGTTTGGGTTTGATTTGAGTCTATGAATGAATCACTAATTTGTGCTACAATCTGACATGACATATTTTGCTTCTTTGCATTAATGCTTCTAAAAGGAAGTGTCTCTAATATTGAACTGTGCTGTACTCCCTTCGTTTTAAATTATAAGTCGTTTTGTTATTTCTAGGTACTTTATTGCCCATGTATATAGACATAACATATATCTAGGTGCATAGCAAGATCGATGTATCTAGAGAAGCCATAACGACATATAATTTGGAATGGAGGGAGTAATTCTTCAATGGAAGTGGCTCTAATTATATTAAAGAAAGATGTTGTAAGTTCCTAATCATCTCCCACCAAATTTCTCGTGTGGATAGGCTGGATATTTAAACTTGAACTGAATTTATGACATTGCATTAAGGGATTAGTTGTGCTTGACTGGTCTTCAAAGTGATATGTGGCCCCTCTTTTACTATGCCTGATTTCACCAATACCTGAAAATATAAGAAAAATACAATGTCTACAGGTCTGGCCTTTGAGTATATTTTGACCACCAGTAGGCATGTTTAGGCTCAGGATCTGAACCAGATCATGTGGTAAATGAACAGGTCTGGAGTCCAGACTATTTTAGTTTGGATTTTGCAAACACCACACGACTCCCCCCTCTTTACAGATAAGCTGTAGTATGCTTTGAGAAACAAAGCCACTCGCTCGCTGCAATGCCAGAAGTAGCCAACCTTGTGCGCTTTTAGGTGTGAGCTACAATAGCCTTTCTGGAATTTAACTATGTGGTGCATATAATATTTTGGTAAGCTATACAGATGATCAGGACTGTTAGCCTGACGACATTAATCTTCCCATCTCACAGGCGCGTGCAGGAACAGAGCAAACTTGGGCGCTTATGGCGACGGTGATGGATCCTGGAAGGATAGTGGACTTTCTGATTTGTGAATCCTAGACGTCATGTTTTCGAAAGAGCGCATGGAACCTTTTTATTCTTGTCCGGAGTCAAATTGTTGGCTGCTGTTCAGGGATATCTTAGTTTTGGCAGTTTAGGTTTGGGCCTTTTTATAAAATTTAGGCATTCTAGTGAGAACATCGGTTGGATTGGATGGTCAATGCTGAGACTTTTGAGACCATGTGACTCAAAGGTTGCTATGATGGAGCTGTCAAAACGTGCTTCATGCGGAAGACTGAAAAGCGATTGTTCATGGGTCATCGTAGCATCTTCGGTCAATATTTTCTTGGATTGTTTGGTTTCGCAACTACTACTCTCAGATTTATGGACTTGAAGGGCTTTTGTATTTTTGTCGACATGTAAGAGCGCATCACATAATACTGGATTTACCTGAGAATTCATGTGAGATACATCTAGTTTCTGGCACTTAAAAGTTCAACTGGTGTCCGTGGAACCCAAACCCATTTGAGCTTTACCAATTCTTATTACTGTTATCACGTTAGCCGTAGCACATGCAACTCGTAGATAGTCTTGCTGATGTACTCTATGAGTAGTTCAGTCTTTCATGCGATTTGGTGAACATGGTTCAATGCATAACCCTTGTAATCTATCTGCTCAACAGGCTAGTTCACATTACAATACACAAATTACGACTCCAATGCAAGTTGTTAGGTCAGCTGCCTGGGGACGGGCCCAAGAAGCTCCCACTTCTAGTTCTCATTTCCCTGGACAATTACCTGGTTTGCCCGGACAAATTGCCCAAGGAATTGGTGGTATCCAGGCAGGCTAAGCACCAGCAGTAAGCGTCTTCTGTTATATTTGGGAACAACTACTATCTGCATTCTTTGTTTTTTTTAAAAAATGTCAGTATTACCCTCACCTACCTATGTTTTCTCTGGAGTGAACTCACAACTTTGGTTGTATTGCTAGAGCAGCTTAACATGTTGCCTCCAGAACAACGGCAACAGGTTCTTCAACTACGTGGCATGCTACGGCAATGATAGATCGTTCGTTGACTGGGTAGAAAAGTTTCAGTTCACTGCAGCAGAAACCACATCTCTGTGGTTGCCTTGCCTGTTTGTTTTTATCCTTTTGTATCACTTGATACAAGAGCGGATCCAGCCTAAAATTTAAATGGGGAACTAAATAGAAGGCTACTAATAAAGACTCCTCCGTCCTAAATTATAGTTCTTTTTAGTCCATTTTTTCATCAACATTCATTCAAATGATAATAAATACATGCAAACTATATTTATATGTTATTTAATAAATGTTTAATGAATATATGATTAGTCTAAAACGAATTATATTTTGGATAGAGGGAGTGTGTCTTTGTTACTACGGTAAATAAGATAAAAAGTCCACTAAACCAATAAAATTGAGTGCAGCCCAACGTTGGCCTGCCCCTCTGACTTGATGACATCTCGAGTAGCCTGCCTTGGAGATGCGATTGTAGAATGCAGCCTTGTCACCATTTATAGAAATGGTTGTGCAATGTGGTTTCCTATTGACTCACAGAAGGACACGTTTTAGTCCTGTTTATGCCGCTTCAATTTCAAGTCGTGTTAAACACTTACGGCCTAGGGATGAAAGTGATAATTTGAATTGTTATGACAAATTTAATATTTTTAAATAGATATATATAAAGTTTCATATAATCTTTTTTTTATATTATTAAATAAGAATAAAATTTTGCATAAATTTTTTATGCATTATTCGCTCTTATAACAAAAAATAAAAAAAATATAGCTGAGTTTATATGCATAGTAGATCTGCTTTTGCATGACTCCTTAATTTGGAGTCAGTCTTACGATGACCGCCCTCTTGGCTTCGCACCAACTAGTCCCGAAGGATCTAGACGAACCTTGCTAATAAGTTGATTGTTGAATACCTTTATAAAAAAGAACGCAATTCTAGGATTGATTTAAAACATGTTAAATTCAGAGTTAATATTTACGCCTGTGAATAAGTAATCTCTACTACTATATAAGAACCTAATGTACACCATGGTGCATGGTTCTGCCCACGCCCCCACCACCCCCACCGACGCTCCCCACGCGCATCTCCTCTCTGCCTCCTGGGCCCCCTCCCAGGTCACGTCTCTTGCCTCTAGCTCATACCCCCAACCCAGTTCCCGTGCATGCGTTCTCAACCAGGGGCGAAGCCAGGATCCGAAGACAGAGGGGGCAGGCTTAGCCTCCAAACGACCAAACCAGCAATGACACAATATAAAAATGGCAAGGGAACAAACCACAATGCATATATTGATATATAATCTTCATTACAAAACAATATAATAAAAGAGCATCTATTTTGTCAAACAAATTAAAATTACATCTTAGTTATTTTGAATTTAGCTCTATGTGTATTAGCTAGATCATAGACCTTGATAATGTCATCAGAACTAATCATTGCCGCTAATCCCCTTTCAATATAAATGACCAGATAATCCCGTAAATAGGCATATCCCATTTTGCTTCGAAGACGTGTCTTCACAAATTTCATAGCTGAAAAGGCTCACTCTGTGGTCGCAGTTGACACAGGGAGAGTCAAGAGTAATCTCAATAATTTATCTACCATCGGATAAGAAGAATCTTTATCCAATTTAACTAATCCACTTGTTAAATCAGCTAAAGATGATAAACCCTTTAGTTCTGGATGGTTGCAAACATCAAGTTGAAAATGTGGCAGTTGACACTCTAATTGCATTCTTTCTTGATTTGAGAATTCTGAAGGATAATACTTTTCCACTAGAGAACATACCTTTTCTATGTCAAAAGAGCCAAGTATTGGATTTAAGGAAGCACAAAGTGATGATACTTTTCCACTAGAGAGCATACCTGTTGGGGGGTGCCAGGCCCACCTCGGCCCCCCTGGTGGCTTCGCCACTGTTCTCAACCCTAGCTCCCACCTCGGCACCGCTACCCCCTCGGCGCTGCTCCCCCCGCCTCGGCAACGCTCCCCCATCGGCGCTACTCCCCTCGCCTCGGCGCTGCCCCCCGTCTCAACGCTACTCCACCCCCGTTCCCTGATTTTGAAATGATGCCCCCGTTCCCCACCGATTTGGAAATTGGTGCCCCCATACTGCCATTTGCGTGCACCATATGCGCTCGACATAGGTCGCCACCATCCACGGGTCGCCGAGGCCTCATTTGGAAATGCCCCCCGTTCCCCACCGATTTGGCAGTTGGAGATCCTATGTCGTGGATGGCGCCCCCACGTCGTCAATTGTGTGCAAGGGGTAGGCTGACTCCCTGTCCTGCCTACGTCGTCAGTGTATACCTTGATCGATCCTTGCCCTCCCGAGCCATCGCAACCCCCGCTCGTGGCCACCATCGTCCATCACAACCTCCCCTTCCCGGTCGTCCAACCTGCAACCTCGTGTGTAGCCGCCTTCGTGCGCCGTGGGTGTCCCTCCTCGCTCGCGACCAACCCGCCCCCGCGACCTCTGCATCTCGTCGGCCTATGCGTCCTGCGTCGCTCGCCCACTCCTCCGCTCCTTGCCCGCCGCGGACATGGACGACTGCTTCCTCGTCGCACGACCACTATGCCCCGCCGCGACCTCCGCCCTGCCGCCGTTAGAGCCCAAACGAGCGAGGCATCACCATGCACGATGTGCAAGACCTACCCGCAGTAGGCCAACACCGTCTGCAAGAACGACTTCATCATCATCAAGAACCGTCCCTGCAAGGTATATGTGTGCTTAGATTTACGATCGGATTTATTCCATCAATTAGTATGGATCTGCAAGGATTTATTCCATCAATTAGTATGGATCTGCATCGTTGTGCCGTGAACTGGTGAGCTTGTTCAAGTTCTAAAGACTGCAGTAGCACTGGTACACCGTGAAATTGCAAATCTTGTTTCTGTTTTCCCATTAGAATTTATACAACACAACTAGAAAAGCATTAATAGTTCCAAAACAAAATACATGTGTGCCTATCTCTACCGCTGCATACCATACTTGGCCAGAAAAAATGTTAATTTAGCCATCCATCTAGTTTGCACGTATGGGTAGTTATCAAGATATCCAAAACCGCAACTTGGTGCACAATGTTTAAAGAAGCTTTATGTGTTTCTTTGCATATTTGGGAACCTATTAAACATACGAGAAATTATGCATAGCTTCTAAAACTTGTCAACCAAAGCAGAATATTGTATGGACCAAACCTAGAGGAAATGAGTGTCAAAATGGCCTCATAGCTAAAGTACTAAACCCAGTTAGCATTTATATAGAGTTTGTCTTTTCTAGTGGTCATTGTTAGTTTTAGATATGACCGATCACTACATTTTACTATGGTATTACTTAATTATGTCTTTGTTTAAAATAATTCGCCTTTGATGGCAAATAGATATCTTCCTTTTTTACTTTTCTCTAATGTCATTCCTCAACTTTACCAGACGAGCATTTTTTGTGACAGCACTCCTGATGTCATTGTGTTTGCTAGCATATTATAACAGGTCACAGAACAATCAGACAAGGATGGAGATTCCTTGGAAAAGATACAGAGCTTCCAAGTTTCAACCCATGATGAGGTCTTTTTCAAAGCCATTATATTTTATTTGATGAACAACATCTCCTTTGTTTCCTTCTGACATATTGCTTTGTACGTAGGGAGCTGGACTGGATGTTCATGTTGCAAGTGTACTATCTACTACATGAACATGGTATCCACCTACAACCTGAAGTTGAGGCCACCACAGTACTGGGTACAAACTACAATTCATATTTGGTGTCCAGTGGGGCTGGCGCCTCATTAACTAAAATATCATGTTGCAGTATTTCAAAAGATCATCACATAAATCATGTATGTAGTACACACAAAGTATAGTTGCAAAAAATTAGTTTGATATTCATCCTAGATGTCAAGAAACGAACTGTTTGTTTACGATTAAAGCCAACAGTTCAGTCTGCAACTGCTGCCAACCGACCAGCCAAAACATTGTAGGAACAATAGAATTTAGCAGCAGCACTGTAAAGAAGCTAACCTAACATGGCTAAATAATTAAGTAACCAACCTGGCACTGTTCATCATGTGCAGACAGTGACACTTGTTTTTTGAATCTAAACATCAAAAGATGAATTTTAAACTGAATTGTTTCAGCTACACTTAATTTTCTTTAGGTACTATATAAATCATTTGTAAACATTGCAACATGATTTTTTAGCGAAAGAGGGTGCCAGCTCCCTGTGTGTGGGTGGGGTGGGGGGCATACTGCCACCTACTTTCCCTTGTTCTCGTGATTTTTGTAGGAAAATGGAAAAAGCCACTGCAAACTAGAGAATTTCAATTATTTACCTGGATATTGCTTCATTAGAGGCTTAGAGCAATTATAGCAGTTGGGGGGGTGATTCTAAGAAATGAAGTCCATCAGGGTTGCAACCCCCATTGCTCCTAAGTCATGACCCTACACTGTCACCATGCTTCCTTGCATGGCTATCGCTCTACCCCTACTTGACCTGTGAGAAATGGGCCTGAGGGCAATTGCTTGCTGGTCCCTCTCCAGTTTGATGGCTTCGTCGGGGCCAGTTGAAGCTACCTTTTGTTTTTGCCTAGGGCCTCAAATGTAGAGTTTGAGCTAGAGATGCTCAAACTTGAGTTGAAATCCCCTACACACCATCTCTCCTTTATTCCACATCATGCTGCACAGCTTGCACCCTGTCGCTCCTGGCCTTTACCTAGATTCCTATCGATGTGTGTACTTGTGCGGCGTCCCCTTTGCATCCCCCACAATGTCGCAGACCACTTGTCCATGGACTAGAACTTGGTTCTTTTCTTATGAAGCCATGTATTAATGATTGTTGCTGAGAAGGGTGGCCAAGCAATACAAATTGGGAGAGGGTGTTTTTTGAGATGGGGTGTGGGAGTTGAGGAGCCTACTGTTGGTGGCTTAGAGGAGCTTAAAGAAACCAAGCCTGGCAAGGCTTGAGGTCGTAGAACATGGAAATCAAGAAGGCGAAAGGGGTCATGTAAAAGAGTTTGACAACCTGCACATTTTATGTGTTTCAAATACCCCTTCTGCCTTTTGCCAACCAATGTTTTCTTAGAGTTCTACATGTTAGCCATCGAGACCAACTCGAATATGAAAACACATAAAGCTTGCAGGTGGTAGACTAACCGTAAAGAATCGACTTTGGGGATGTCCATTCATAGCTCTCCCTATGCTTCCACTTTTGTCTATCATTTTTCTTCATTACCGTTTGCTTTGCAGGTTGAAGAGGATGGTTCGATCGTTAAGATCGGTCATGAAGAGAAGCTTGATGAGTACATGAAGTTCTTTGATGGTCTCCCTGGTTAGACGTTTAACTGCAACTGGCAATGTTTTCTTGGGGACAATTGGATTTTATTTGTCGTTTTGCTTTCTTATGGTCGTTATATGGAATGTTACTAGATAGTTAGTTCGGTCTGTTGGTGTATCCTCCTGAACTTTCCTGTCATTGCTGTTAGTTATGGCACCAGGTTTGTTCTCAATTGCTATTTAGGGAAGTTATTGCATAAAGGGTTATTTGGCACTAGGTTTGTTCCCAATTGCTAATATTTTATCAAATAATTTGTGTGGCGTTGTGTCGGTGTTTCGGACCCGGGGGGCCCTCAACCGGACCGACTAGTGAATTTTAGTGCCGCGTGCCCCTGTTCAGATGGGTTGATGCAAGATGGAACACAAGCGAAGGGATGAGGCTTATATTATCTTGCACCGGGGGGATGCTTGCAGTAGGGGTTACAAGCGTTGTGAGAGAGCGAGGGCGAGAGCAAGAGAGAGGGAGAGAGTCCCTGCGTGCGTCCGTCTCTGCCTATCTCGTCTGCCCCGCCTCCCTCTATCTCGACGTCAACGTGTGTCCACGTCGTCGACGTGTGTCAACGTGTGTCATGTGTGTCGAGGTGTGTCAACGTGCCTTAGGAAGGCCCTGGACATCCCCTTTTATAGATGCAAGGAGATGCCCAGTTGTACAATGGGGTGTAGCTATGTGCTAACGTGGCTGGCGGAGAAGCGCCTTGGGCCCTGTACATGTACTAACCTGGCCGTCGGAGAAGTGCCTTGAGCCCTATAGAAGCATAGCTGGCGGTGCGGCATGGATCCTACTGACGTTTGCTTGCTTCCGTAGGGGGTTTGAGAGCAACCGACGTCATGGGCGCACGCGGGGAACCATCATTACCTGTTACCGGAGTAACTTAGATGGGACACTGGTCTTGTTCCCTCGTAGCCTGAGGTGGCTAGCCAGGGGTAGGGTCATGATGTATCCCCTGTAGCGTAGTTGATTCCGAGGTAGAGGTCGGGCGAGGCGGCGACTCCTCCCGAGGCCAAGGCTGAGGTCGAGGCCTGGGGTCGGGTGAAGCGGAGACCTCCTCCCGAGGCCGAGGCTGAGGTCGAGACCTGGGGTCGGGCGAGACGGAGCTCCTCGTTGCGCCCGAGGCTGAACTCGGGAGTGACCGCGACTGTTGTTAGTCTTTCCCTGGTGGATGGCACAGTAGTCGAGACGGGATGAATAGTGCTGTTTTCCTGTCAGAATCGGACAGTAAAAGGGCGAAGTGACTGCGGTCACTTCGACCTTGCCGACTGAGGCGCGCGTGTCAGGATAAGGTGTCAGGCGATCCCCGCATTAAATGCGCATGCGATACGGTCGGTTGGTAAGGCGATTTGGGCGAGGTCGCTGCACGACAAAGTCTGCCCTAGCTGGGCTTTGGGCGAGCCGAGGGTGCGTCTGCTGACTGAGGGGACCCTCGGTCGAGGCGTGAATCCGTCCGGGACTACCGTCCTTGCCCGAGACTGGGCTCGGATGAGGTCACGTCCCTTGGTAGACGAGGCCTGCGCTTTATCAGTCGTTTATGGCTTGTTCTGAAGATGTTTTCCAGCCAGATTAAGGAGCATTGGGGGTTCCCCTAATTACGATACCCGATAGTAGCCCCCGAGCCTTCAAGAGAGTGTAGGTACTCGCTTGGAGGTTCTGCCGGATTTCTGGAAGGGGACCAGCCTTTGTTGGTTATGTTTTGTTCCGGTGGGTGCGCGCGAGCGCACCCGCCGGGTGTAGCCCTTGAGGCCTCGGAGGAGTGGTTTGACTCCTCTGAGGTCTTAATCCTTTTTGTGATGCCTCGGTTGGCCTTGTTGCTCCCTCATGCGGCGTGGCGTAGCCCGAGTGCACGGTCAGGCTCCGAGTTTTAAGCTGGTTTATTGACGTGGTCAACAGTTTGGCCGTAGGCTGGTGCGAGAGCAGCCCCCGAGCCTCTGCACGGAGCGAGAGGACGATCAAGGACCGTCTCGACTTTTATAGTATGCCCCTTCGTCGCCTTTCCGCAAGGAGGAAGGGGGGGAAGCGCCGTGTTACCCTCGGAGGGCACCGAACACGGTGTTTCCAGTGAGTTGCTAACGGGTAATCCGAGTGGACGCCCGAGCCCTGTTCGATAAGGGTCGGCTAGTGGCCCAGAGGCGCGCTCCAAATGTACCTGCAGGTGATTTGCTGGACCCGGACCCATTCGATAGGGTCCGAGGGCTTGGTGCCTCCCTCCGGTGGGATTCCATTACAAATCGTTCCCGCTGGTCTCGGAAATGTCCTAGGGTACCTCGAGAGCGTAGCTCGAGCCTCGACCATGTAACGGACGTACCCAGGGTCATCCCTGACTCTGCGTGCTCTGGGGCGGCTGTCGAACCCTTCTGAGGGGACAGCCTTCAAACCCCTGATCAGTAAAGGGCTCAGAGCCCGAGTGCTCTGGGGCGGTTGCCGAACCCCGGAGGGCGCAACCTTCGAACCCCTGATCAGTAGGAGGGCTCGGGGCCCGTTTCCTTCGCTGAGAAGGATCCCTTTCGAAATATCCCCTTTCCCGGTCCCTGTGGCAAGAGAGAGAGAGAGGAAAAGGAAAAGGATATGAATTTAAATAATGTGGCGCACCTTTTTTGACGCGGTCATCATGACAGAGACGAAACGGCGCCCGCTTCGCATGTCGAAGGTGTCGCTTGCCCTGCCAAGGAGTTAATGCGACGGGACGGGCGATTCGCGGGGCATCTGTTGCGCGTGCGCGAGTCGTTCGAGGAACAGAAAAACCGTTTCACCTTCGAGTTTGAATTTCGCGACGGGTTCGGGCGAAGTTTTGGGTGGATTTCGCCCAGGCCTTTATATGCCCAGATGAGGGGCTGGCGGTGGTTCTTTACCATACCATTTGCGCTTGCCTTCTGCTTTGGTTTCTGCAACCTAAGAGAATAGCCAGAGAAGAAAAACCGTGCACCTCATCCCCTCCGCCTCCACCACCTCCGTTCGGTGATGGCTGACAAGGTAATCGTCGTTCCGCCGCGCGACCCATGGCCTTTCTCCACCGTTGCTGTGGAGGATCTGGAGGCCCTTGTTGCTGATGGTTTGCTCCGTCCTCTCTCTGGTGGGCCGCAGCTGGAGTGGATGGCCCCCGGGAGCGAGGCCGACCTGACTCCGCTGCCGGGGTACGTGGTCAGTTTCACCCCCTTCCATGAGCGGGGGTTTGGGATGCCGGCGATCCGCTTCATGCGGGCGCTCCTACACCACTATGGGGTGGAGCTGCATAACCTCAACCCCAACTCCATTGCGCAAGCGGCCATTTTCGCGGCGATTTGCGAGGGGTTTTTGGGGATTGACCCTCACTGGGACCTGTGGACCCATCTCTTCTCCATGGAGTTCTTCGCCGCGACAATGGAGGCGAAGAAGGTCCGTATGGCGGTGCAGGCCGGTGGCTGCACCCTCCAGCTGAGGCCGGGGCACGCGCAGCAGTACATCCCTGCCTCCCTTGTGTCTTCGAACAAGGGGTGGCAGAACCGGTGGTTTTACCTCCGAAACAACGGCGGGATGCTTCCGCCGTTTTCTCAACGAGTGGTGACCACCGCCGGCAATAACTGGCGCTGAGGGCCACGCGCGAGAACCAGGAGAAGCTCCAGCCCATTCTGTAGGCCTTGCAGAAGTTACGAGATGGGGGCCTTACCGTCGCGGGGGTCGTCGCCGCTATCCTTCGTAGGGTGCTCCCTTTGTCAGAGTGGCGGTTGCGGCTTGCGGAGATGAAGCCAGGGGTCAATTTGGAGGGCACGCGGTTGTCCTCGACCTCCCTCTCCGCCGACGACCTTCGCAGGCGGGTGGAGGGCACGGTAGGGAGGCCGGATGCTGGTGCCCTTAGCCAGCCCCCGATGCGCCCCGACCCTGGGTATGTGTCCTTGGTAAGCGCCCGGTCCTTCTCTTGTTTTGCGCCGAGTTCTTTACGCCTTTGATTCTCACTATTGGGATTTTTGTTCGTCCTCAGGGGTTGAGGATTTATAAACCCGCCCAGCCGCCAGTCCCAGAGGACGCGGCGGACGAGCCGCACGGAGGCTTGCCGTGGAGAAGGCAAAGGAGAAGAAGGATGCAGAAAAGACCCGAGCTCGCGAGAGGATGCGAGCTCGGGAAGCCTTGGAGAAGCATCGTCGAAGACAGGCGAGGGATGGGCTCCCGAGGGAGCCGTCGCCGGAGACGCCTGACGACGATGATGATGATGATGACGATGATGACGAAGACGATGACATGGCGGCCCGACTTGGCCTCAGCCCGGACCCGAAGCTGGGCCAGGGGTCGCCGAGCCGGCCTCCAAGTGGGCTGGCACCATCAGTGCCTGGGGCCAGGACACCAAGGTCTCGCTCCGAGGAGCGGGGGCAGGCCGAGGGGGTACTTGACCCCTTGACCACGGTAATTGGGGTGACTCTGGGGGGTCATGCCGACCCACCTGTCCCCCAAGAGCAAGCGCCCGTGCCGGCCGTACAGGAGGCCGGTCCCTCGTCTGTCGTGACGACGCCTGGGCAGGTCGCTCCCTCGGCGCCTCGGCGCCCGAGGTGGAAGCGGCGCCGAAGCCGGCAGCGGGGCAACCCTCGGCAGCGCCGGTGGAGACCGAGCCCGAGGGGCTTCTCCGCAGGCACGATTGGCTTTGCCCCGGAGCGGGTAAGTGTCTGAGGATCCTTCTGTCTTGGTTTTTCACGGTGTGTCTTGAACTTGCTCTCTCCCCTTTTCAGCAAGCGGAGGCAGGGCCCGACCGGTCTGGCCCCCACGAAGGCCCTTAAGACGGGGTCGGCCTCTACAGCCGGTGTTGCGGCGCGCCATGCCGGTTGGTTGGTCTCCGCACAAGACGCCCTTCGGCGGGGGGCCCAGGCGGCACAGATCACCATGGGGCAAGCCTCCTAGGCCGACCCCCCTGTTGGAGTTGCCATCATGCTGGGGGAGGTAGCTGGCGCGGCCGCGGCCCCGAGCCCGCCTGACTTGTTGCTTGCGCCAGCATCGATTCCTATCGGGGTCGTGTCTGATTCGCCCGCGGAGCTGCCTGTCGTCGCCGATTTCGGGACAGTTGAGGCACCGCCGCCCATGGTCATCCCCGACCTCCCCGTTCTCGGCCATGAGGAGAGGGCGATCGTCGTTGCCGAGGTCGGTGATCGGAGGCCTGCCACCTTAGCCGAGGGGAGGCCCAGTACGTCGACTGCGGTGGTGCCCGATGCATCGGCTGCAGGGGGACTCGACGCCTTGGTCGAGGGGCATGTAGAACCGTGGTCCGTCTTGGGGGGCGGCGGCCTTACCCCTGCGCAGCTCAATTTCAATGAGTGGGGTGGGCAGCCGCTCCGGTTCTGGGGCCGCGGCACCTCGGAGCCCCTCCTCTCCCTCAACGATGAGTTGGAGGAGAAGTCTCGGGATAGTTTCCGTGAGTATACCGAGGCGGCTATGAGGTCGCTTCGGTCGACCATGGAGATCCTTTCCAGGGACGTTCCCAGGGTCTTCCAGGTAAGGATTTAGACGTACACCTTGGTGACCAGGGCACTTTTTGTGATATTCTGCTTTCCTTCCTCAGGAACTTGCGGACGTGAGCACCGCCAAGTCGCTGTTCATCCGCCACGAGAGCGACGTCTGGGGTTCGCTGCGGTCCTAGAGGGCCGCGTTTATCGAGGCCAATGAGCGCCTTGCCCAATGGAGCACCAAGGTGGCGGACCTTCGGTTGCTCTGTGATGAGCTGAAGTCAGAGGCAGCGGCGGACCGGGAGCGGGTGGCTTCCTAGGCCGAGGAGATGCAGCAGTGGCAGCTGGAGCTTGGCCAGGCCATCGGCGAGCGGGACCAGTCTCGGAGCCAAGCTGCCGAGGCCGTGAGCCGGGCTGAGGCCCTTAGGGGTCAGCTGGCTGAGGCTACGGAGCGGCTAGCCGAGGCGTCTGCTTGAGCCGAGGCCCTCGCGGGGGGCCTGGTCGTGGCCATGGGGTCTGCCCAGTCCGCCCAAGCCGGGCCTCACAACAGTGTGCCCGGGCCGAAGGTATGTTTTGCCCACTTTGCGACTTAGGTCTTTGTCTCCATTCTTCTCCTTGTGTCTGAAGAAAATTGTCTGGCTGTCTGCAGGGTTCGAGACGGCTCTTAACGAGTCCGTCAAGAACTGCAAGGCGCTTGCCGAGGCGGCTGAGCAGAAAGAGGCCGACCGTGTGACCATGTCCGAGGCCACCTCGGCTTTTTGCCAGGCCTTCGACCTCGACGGCTTCCCCTCGGGTAGCTCCCCCAGAGTGACCTGCGGGCCTTAGGCGGCCATGTGCGCAGCAGACTCCGCGGGGCGCTGCACCACGGCGTTAGGCGGGCCTTCGCCGTGCTCGCTTCCCACTACGACGTGGATCTAGAGCGGGTCAGCGAGGGGTACTGCTTACCCGACGAAGAGGAGGCTGCCTTAGCCGAGGTCTAGAGGCTTGACGCGGTTATCGAGGGCCCAAGCACGGCGCTGGCTTCCTCCTTTGAGGTGGAGATCCTTCCGCCCGTGTCGCCGTCCGAGGCCGGGCCAGATTCTGCCTAGGGTGGAAATGACGCCGAGCGTGCTGCTCCTTCCCCTGCCGATGTTTGAGCCTGCAGGAACAGTTTGTTTTAAGTATGCGTATGTTTTTTGTGGCCGCTGAGGCCTAAACATTTTAATTGCCGGATTATAAAGCTACACTTTCTTTCCTCTTGTTTCGTGCGTTAGGACTTATTCGGTAGCAGAATCGCTTATCCGAGTGTGAGTTACTTTTCGTGGAAGGTGATGAGTGAGGTATCCGTATCTCGGAGGCGTAGGAGTCCCTCGGCTCGGTCAGCCTTGCCGCTTACGTGTTCTCTCGTCATTTTTAGGATTCCATTATCGATATAGTTGAAAAGCACGAAAAGTCGTTTTGGTAGAAAAGTTTTCAAGCGTTAGGATTGTTCGGTAGTAGAATCGCTTATCCGAGCGTGAGCTACCTTTCGCGGAAGGTGATGAGTGAGGTATCCGTATCCCAGAGGCGTAGGAGTCCCTCGGCTCGATCGGCCTTGCCGCTCAAGGTCTCTCTTGCTCGTCCTTAGGATTCTGTTATCGACGTAGTCGAAATGCACAAAAGACGTTCTAGCAAAAGACTTTTCCGAGGAAAATTTTGACGCAGAGGGGGTTCCCCCCTTCTAGCCCCCGAGGGAGGGTCGGTTTTTGCTGAGGCAAGGCCGATCCTCCCTTGACAGCTAGACTTTTTATTTGTACGTGTAAAGGGACCGAGGTACATAAACGACTTGAAACATTTTAAGGGTAAAAGCGACGTAGCTGTTCGATGTTCCAAGCGTTGCTGTAGACCTCGCCTTGATCGTTGGCCAGCTTGTATGTCCGGGCTTCAAAATCTTGGCGATGATGAACGGCCCTTCCTAGGGAGGAGTAAGCTTGTGGCGCCCTCGAGCGTCTTGTCGCAGCCGAAGTACCAAGTCTCCCACTTGGAAGTCTTGGGGCCGAACCCTTCGGGCGTGGTAGCATCGCAGAGACTGCTGATACCGCGCCGAGTGTAGTAAGGCCACGTCCCAAGCCTCTTCCAGCTGGTCTAATGAATCCTCTTGGCTGGTCTGGTTGCTTTGGTCATCGTAAGCCTTTGTCCTCGGGGAACCATATTCCAAGTCCGTGGGTAAGATGGCCTCGGCCCCATAGACTAGAAAAAACGGCGAGAAGCCCGTGTCCCGGCTCGGCGTCGTCCTCAGACTCCAAACCACCGAGGGTAGTTCTTTTATCCACCGCTTGCCAAACTTGTTGAGGTCGTTGTAGATCCTCGGTTTTAGTCCCTGCAAAATCATACCGTTGGCGCGCTCCACCTGACCATTTGTCATTGGGTGCGTTACGGCAGCCCAGTCCACATGGATGTGGTGGTCGTCGCAGAAGTCCAGGAACTTCTTCCCAGTGAACTGCATGCCATTGTCGGTGATGATTGAGTTTGGGACCCCAAAGCGATGGATGATATTTGTGAAGAACGCCACTGCCTGCTATGACCCGATGCTGGTTAAGGGTCGGACCTCGATCCACTTGGAGAATTTGTCGATGGCGACCAGCAGGTGTGTGAAGCCCCCGGGTGCCTTCTGCAAGGGACCGACGAGGTCCAGACCCCACACGGCAAACGGCCAAGTGATAGGTATTGTCTGTAGGGCTTGAGCGGGTAGGTGCATATGTCTCGCGTAGAATTGACACCCTCGGCAGGAGCGTACAATCCTAGTGGCGTCGGCCACTGCGGTTGGCCAGTAGAAACCTTGTCGGAAGGCGTTTCCTACGAGGGTCCGAGGCGCCGCATGGTGACCGCAAGCCCCCTAGTGTATTTCTTGCAACAGCTCTTGTCCTTGGGCGATGGATATGCATCGTTGGAGGATGCCCAAGGGGCTGCGGTGGTACAGCTCCTTTTCATCACCCAGCAAAACAAACGACTTGGCGCGCCGAGCCAGTCGCCGAGCTTCGGCCTTGTCGAGGGGCAGCTCTCCTCGGAGGAGATATTCCAGGTACGGGGTCTGCCAGTTTTGGTTTGGCGCAACCCCGTTCTGTTCTCCCTCAACACGCAGGGCCTCACCCTCAGTGGCCGAGGGTACCTCGGGCCGGGCCGAGGTCTCCTCAGGTTCGGGCGCGTCGTCGAGTTCGATGGATGGTTGATATATGTCCCTGGAGAAGACGTCCGGGGGAACCGTCGTACGCCCCGAGGCTATTTTCGCCAGCTCATCCGCGGTTTTGTTGTACCGTCGAGCAACATGGTTGAGCTCCAGCCCGTAGAACTTGTCTTCCAAGCGTCGAACTTTGTCGCAGTAGGCCTCCATTTTCCGATCGCGGCAGTGGGAGTTCTTCATGACTTGGTCAATAACAAGCTGCGAGTCGCCACGAGCGTCGAGGCACCGAACCCCTAGCTCGACGGTGATGCGTAGTCCATTAACCAAGGCCTCGTACTCGGCCACGTTGTTTGACGCCGGAAAATGGAGGCGCAGTACGCAGCGCACATGTTTCCCAAGGGGTGAGATGAAGAGCAAGCCCGTGCCTGCTCCGGTTTTCATCAACGACTCGTCGAAGTACATGGTCCAAAGTTCGGGCTGTATTGGAGCTGTCAACAATTCGGTGTCGGCCCATTCAGCCAGGAAGTCTGCTAAGACTTGAGATTTTATGGCCTTCCAAAGAGCGAATGAAAGTGTTTCGCCCATGAGTTCCACTGCCCATTTTGTTATCCTACCCGAGGCCTCTCGGCTCTGGATGATCTCTCCCAGGGGGAAAGATGACACCACAGTAACCGGATGAGACTCGAAGTAGTGTCGCAACTTTCGCCGTGTCAGAATTACTGCGTACAGTAGCTTATGGATTTGTGGGTAGTGGATCTTGGTCTCGGATAGCACCTCGCTGATGAAGTAGACCGGCCTCTAGATGAGCAGTGCATGCCCTTCTTCTTGTCTCTCGCTACGATCGCGGCGCTGACCACGTGAGTGGTTGCGGCTACGTAGACCAAGAGGGCTTCTCCCTCAGCGGGGGGCACCAAGATGGGCGCGTTAGTAAGGAGTGCCTTTAAGTTTCCGAGGGCTTCTTTGGCCTCGGGGGTCCAAGTGAAGCGCTCGGCCTTCCTTAAGAGGCGGTACAGGGGCAATCCTTTCTCGCCGAGGCGCGAGATGAAGCGGCTCAGAGCCACAAGGCATCCCACGACCCTTTGTACTCCTTTTAAATCTTTGATGGGTCCCATGTTGGTGATGGTAGTCGGAGCTCGGAACCGGGCCGGGAATGGCGCTCGTCGTATGGCTCGGCTGAAGACTCGTGGACCTGGTGGCTCGGACGAGGGACTCTGATCCTCCTCACTGTCGTAGCGTCCTCCGCGTCTGGGATGGTAGCCCCGGCGCACCTTCTCCTCGAGTCGGGCTCGACAGTCGCGGCGGTGTTGCTCGGCGCCGAGGCGATCCGGTGCTGCAGGCGTCCCGTCTCGTGTGCGCTCGGTGTGGACCGAGGCCTCCCGCATGCGTTGGGAGGGCGTTGCGCGATGCTCCGAGGGGTCTCCTTGCCTCCGGGAGGCAGAGCTCTCGGCTTGTCGGACAGCGGTGTCTTCCAGGAGGCCCTTGAGCTCGCCTTGGATACGTCGCCCTTCGGTGGTGGATGGCTCCGACATTGTTCGAAGCAACATTGCTGCTGCGGCTAGGCTCTGGCCAGCCCCGTTGAAGGCCGGGGGCGGCATCACACTAGCATCGTCAACAATGCGGCGCTGGACGTCCCGGGCCCGATGACGTGCTCCCTCAGCGAGTGCCCGGCCTGCCCACTCCTGCTCGATGTTTTGTCGGAGCTGCACAAGTCGCCCTGCTTCTTCATCGAGCTTGGCCTGCATCTCGCGGAGTTCCTCAAGCTGTGTGTCCTGACCCCCCGCAGGGACTTGGACCACAGCTAGCTCCCGCGGGATCTCAACGCGAGACGCAGGTGCAAGGGCGCCGTCACTTCCTGGCATACCAAGGTGGTTTTCTCCGCCGTGATCCTCCTGATCGATGTGGAAGCACTCGTGAGTTGGGTCGCAACCCTCGTCGTCAAGGCTGTGACCATCATCAGAGCAGCCGGAGAGGCAGTGGTCACATGTGGACATGAAGTCGCGCATGGCACGGGGATCACGGAGTCCGGAGAAATCCCAACTGACGTCGGGGTCGTCCTCTTCCTCGAAACCCACGGGTCCGGAGGTTGAGACGGCCATTAGTCGGTCCCAAGTTGACCACATATGGTACCCCGGAAGGTCAGGATATGCCCTAGCGAAAGCGCTCACCGAAGCGGGGTCGCTTGGTGGATCGAAACTGGATCTAAAGGGAACATGGTGAAAAACGGATGGTACCTTTTGGTCGATGGACGGTGGTGAAGTCGCGTCGGGGACGGACCGCACCGTTATCTCAGGTACGAGGCTAACACCCAGCAAGTCCTTTGCGAGGGTGCTGGCGTCATTAGTCCGCTTGGGGTTGGCAGTTGCGGGGAAGCGACATCCGTTGTTGTCTCAGGTGCGAGGACAACGCCCGACATGTCTCCCGCAGGGGTGCCGGTGTCGTCGACTCGCTCTGGTTCGACAGCCGATGAGGTGCCGCCTCCTGCCTGGCCATGGTTGCCCCGTCTCCGTCTCCTCCGGCGAGAAGGGTGGCGGGGTTGACCTAGATGTTCCTCCTCTGCCACGTGGAGATGTCATCGTCGCCGTCGAGTTCGTCTCCGCCGGGCGAGCCGATGACCGTCGTCGTTGTCGTGCTGCGAGGGGAGCAGTACCATGTCGTAGCCGCCGTCGAGGGACATGAACTTGAGGCTTCCGAAGCGGAGCACCGTCCCGGGCTAAAGAGATTGCTGAAGGCTACCCATCTGGAACTCAACGGGAAAGTATTTGTTAACACGCAGCGAGCCCCTACCTGGCGCGCCAACTGTCGGTGTTTCGGACCCGGGGGGCCCTCAACCGGACCGACTAGTGAATTTTAGTGCCACGTGCCCCTGTCCAGATGGGTTGATGCAAGATGGAACACAAGCAAAGGGATGAGGCTTATATTATCTTGCACTGGGGAGATGATTGCAGTAGGGGTTACAAGCGTTGCGAGAGAGCGAGGGCGAGAGCGAGAGAGAGGGAGAGAGTCCCTGCGTGCGTCCGTCTCTACCTATCTCGTCTGCCCCGCCTCCCTCTATCTCGACGTCAACGTGTGTCCACGTTGTCGACGTGTGTCAACGTGTGTCAACGTGTCGAGGTGTGTCAACGTGCCTTAGGAAGCCCCTGGACATCCCCTTTTATAGATGCAAGGAGATGCCCAGCTGTACAATGGGGTGTAGCTATGTGCTAACGTGGCTGGAGGAGAAGCGCCTTAGGCCCTATACATGTACTAACGTGGCCGTCGGAGAAGTGCCTTGAGCCCTGTAGACGCATAGCTGGCGGCGCGGCATGGATCCTGCTGACGTTTGCTTGCTTCCGTAGGGGGTTTGAGAGCAACCGACGTCATGGGCGCACACGAGAAACCATCATTACCTGTTGCCAGAGTAACTTAGTTGGGACACTGGTCTTGTTCCCTCGTAGCCTGAGGCGGCTAGCCAGGGGTAGGGTCATGATGTATCCCCTGTAGCGTAGTTGATTCCGAGGCAGAGGTCGGGCGAGGCGGCGACTCCTCCCGAGGCCGAGGTTGAGGTCGAGGCCTGGGGTCGGGCGAAGCGGAGACCTCCTCCCAAGGCCGAGGCTGAGGTCGAGACCTAGGGTCGGGCAAGGCGAAGCTCCTTGTTGCACCCAAGGCTGAACTCGGAGTGGCCGCGACTGTTGTTAGTCTTTCCCTGGTGGATGGCACAGTAGTCGAGACAGGATGAATAGTGGTGTTTTCCTGTCAGAATCGGTCAGTAAAGAGGCGAAGTGACTGCGGTCACTTCGACCTTGCCGACTGAGGCGCGTGTGTCAGGTGATCCCCACATTAAATGCGCATGCGATACGGTTGGTTGGTAAGACGATTTGGGCGAGGTCGCTGCACGACAAAGTCTGCCCGAGCTGGGCTTCGGGCGAGCCGAGGGTGCGTCTGCTGACTGAGGGGACCCTCGGTCGAGGCGTGAATCCGTCCGGGACTACCGTCCTTGCCCGAGACTGGGCTCGGATGAGGTCGCGTCCCTTGGTAGACGAGGCCTACGCTTTATCAGTCGTTTATGGCTTGTTCTGAAGCTGTTTTCCAGCCGGATTAAGGAGCATTGGGGGTACCCCTAATTACGGTACCCGACACGTTGTAATGCACGATCATAGATGGTTACAGTGATATTTTGCCACATGAATTTTGAATATCATAGTGATGTTTGTCGTTATGTATCTTTGTTTTATACTAATTTTTAACTTTCGTGGCAACACACGGGCACAAACCTAGTATAATATTAAATCACTTCTGACTTCTCCTATACTTTATGATGTTTAATTTTTTATTATTGTTTAGACAACAGTTCTTCATGATTTGACTACAGGAAAGAAATATAAACGCGACGCTCCATTATTATAAGTAGCTACAACTAGAGATGGCCAAACAGGTCGTCCGGCCCGGCCCGGGCCCGATAAACCCGGCCCATTTTAGGCCCGGCCCGCCAGGCACGGTTAGAAAACCGGGCCGGACCGTTCGAGCCCGTGGGCTCGTTTTCCTGTCTAAGCCCGGCCCACAGCGGGCCTAAACGGGCCGAGCCGGCCTGTTTAGCACGGAAAAAGCGGGCCAAAAACGGGTTAAGCGGGTCGGTAAGCACGATTTACTACAAAAATGCGGGTTTAACGGGCTTAGAGGTAAACGGGCCGTGCCGGGCGCTAGCCCACCGTGTCTAGTTTTCTGTCCGAGCCTGGCCCGCTTATTCGTGCCGGGCCGGCCTAGGCCCGCATAGAACCAGGCCATGCCGGGCTCGGATTGGGCCCGAACAGCGGGCTTCATGCCGGGCTCGCGGGTCTTGTGCTTATTAGCCATCTATAGCTAGCTACAACGTAACGTCGTCGGTCGTCTTTTAAATATACTATGGGCATTTTAACATGTCTTTCTTATTTTTTTGGAAGGAGTTATTACCTAGCTAGGGGATGTTTGGTTTCTCCGACTAGAGTTTTGTCCGTGTGACATAATCGATCGGTTGTTTGAAATATGCAGTTTAATTACAAAACTAATTAATCAGAGATTCTAATTGGCGGCGAGCTAGGTGGAGTGGGTTTTCTCTGCTCAGCGCATTCCAAGCTGAATGAAGTTATCACATGCATTAGCGGCGGTGAATGTCATTGTACAGACGGTGGCCTTGCATTGCTAGGGAGGAGTAGTATGCGGGCTGGCCTTGTTCGGTTGGTTGCGTAGCGATTGAGAGAGGAGGGGTTTAAATTTTCAATTTTGACCAGCAGAAAATTTAATTTGGCTTCTACTGCTGCTGGAGTCTCTGGAGTGAATCAGAGATAATCCATTAGAGATGTGCGCCCCGGCCGGCCACGCCGTTGCGGCGCAAAGCAAATCACAGGCGCCGCTTCGGATGGCGAGCGCGCGTGCGGAACCATATGGAATTTCAGGTAGGCTAATTTGGGCGTCATTCTATATATGTACCTATCTAGCTGAAGCAGCATGAATTTCACATGGTTATTATGCTATTGCAGCTAGCAGGATGCAGGGAGGAAGCGTTGGCATTGCAGCGTCGCCAATGGGTAGGGTACGTAGATAGGACGACGGCGGCGGGGACCAGCAGCGTGTGCATAATAATCATGTTGCTGTGCGTGCAGTGCACTGGCCAAAGTCGACGACGGCACAGCGACACAGCACTGCTCAGCAGCGTCAGCGTACTGCCATACTGCATGCAAACCCTAGCTAGCTAGCTAACAGTAGTAGCCTATATGCATGCAGCGCAGCCGGAGATGCTAACTTACCTTTAAGCTAGCCCCACAATGCATTATTATACGGAGTACTTTTTACGGGTCAAAGGGGTGTCGGCACACTCACTCCACTAAATTATACTTCATTTGTTTTAAAATATAGTTTTTTCTAACACTTTTTTCTATCTAACAAATAGTAATAATTATAGACATACATACTAACACTCTTTTTTCGATCTATATTCAAACAAATGGTAATAATTATAGACATACATACAATTATAACGGACTACATTCATATGTTAATTAATGAATGCATAACCCCCCCAATCTAGAACGAGTGATTGTAATAGTAATAAACAAAGAACCGAAGTGGTTTATTGGGGGGGGGGGGTGATCAATATGATTCTATTAAACGGACTCTCACTACGCAATCAATGTATAGAAGAACAGTAAACCAAATGGTTACGCCGTCAAATAAATTAAAAAAATCACTGTGGAAGATCAAAATTACCTCTAAAAGTTAAGATATTTCTCTGATCCCTTATTGAAAGGGATGATTCTAGCAAAAGGCAATATCCTAAAACAAAGCTTGAGGGGGGTCATAGAAAGTGTGTTGTTGTTGACAGCAATGAAACCAACTGCTGACGCATAAAACGAAACCTGAGGGGACACTGCTTCGCCGTAGTGGACATCTCACAACCATTTACAAGTCGATCACACACGAATTCTCTGGGTGATCGCCACACTTCGATTACCATTGATGAACCGTTTAGGTGATGCTGATCAACTGGAGCAATAAGTACAGACTCTCGCTTGGCTCTACCAAGACCGATGAGATCAACGGGCTCACACTAATTATGCTTGGTTGCACTAATGAGGCCACTAAATGTATGAAACTCAACTCTCATGTCCCTCACTAGGCAATGACTCCTTTATTACACTCAATATGTGTTGCTTCAACTATTAAATACGACAATGGCACATGTATTGGCTAGTTGGTAGAGTATTTATAGCTCCCAACCAACCAACTAGTCACTGTAGTGAAGTCTGGTTGAAAACATGATCATTAGACCATCCAACAATCACTAACGGACCATATCGCAATGGTTCGATGAGATACAAGGGTAACTGTACTGTTGTACTACAATGTCAAAAGTAGCTATTTCAATAACTATTGTCAGCATATGGTTTGATATTGACCGTTGAACCCCTCCGATACCCATTGTCGGACCAGGACGACGCCTACCAAAATCTCTCTAGTTACTTCATAGAGGCTATCGAACCTATCCACTTTGGTCTAATGAGGTAACTGTTCATAGGCTCTAACAACAATATAGAAGAAAACTAACTCAAACAATGGTGCCACCGTGCCATATGGCCTGATGCATGACATCAAACTAGCTAGTTTCACGTCCCTAGAACTAACTCTCGAGTCTGATATCACAAACCGTCGAACCCAACATATTGGTTCAATGAGGTACTATTTATAGGATCCGACGATTAAGTGCTTTTGGTCTGTCTACGTAGAGGCCTCATCCCATGAAACACACGATCTGATGCCTTGAAAATCCCTCAAACTTATCCAACTTCAAATATTTGAAATTATAATTAGTGATCTGCTCTCACATAAGTTTTACAACAAGGTAGCAAAATACATTATAATTAGTGATATGCTCTCACATAAATAAAATAAGAACTAAATTACATAGAGTTTCAAAAGTATGTTATCATTGTGGTGTCTCTATAGTCTAGTAACAAATGCATGGATGTGAATCATGTCCACAATTTCCTGTTAATGGTTTTCAATTTCTCCAGATTTTGGAAGGGCCAAAGAGTGGTATGGATGATCTATCTCAAATATGCTAGAGCCAAAATTAAGATTTGCTCACTGAACAGTTTCATGAGTTGAAGTACTGTACAATATAGTGAGAATATTCTCCAAACTAATCCTCAGCTCAAACTGTAGTCCCTAGAATTGTGTATTAAACATGAATTATATGCAATATATATTTCTATTATTGTGTTGAAAAGTAGTGTTGGATTTAAGAAAAAACACACAACTTATAAAAGGAAATTTTGAAGGAAAAAAACCTAGTTAACTTAGGATATTGTCGATGATCATATACAGGAGATAGTTAATAATAACTTTTGGCTATATTGTAGTGTAATCTGCAAGATAATGCCAATAATCCTTTTTAAGTAGATAGTAACGCTGTAAAAAGGAGAGAAATTAAAATGCAAGTGAAAAACAACAATAAAAATCCATCAAAATATTTGAATGGATTGCTTTAGAGCGCGTTTTGGTTTTGATATGTGCTATGAAAAAAAGTTGTTTTCTATTATTTGCTTTGAAAAGGCTGCCATGAAAAAGCTAAAAGTTGTTTGATTCAAAGCTTCTATGAAACTGTAGATTTCATATAATACATTGGAAGACTGTTTACATGCAAATTGATCATGCATGGTGCAATCTTTTCCGTGATGATTGGTATAATTTTCATCATTATCATATTCCATATATACATATAGATAACACAAAATCAAGAATGGATTATTAAAATTGTTATTACAATACAAACAAACACACACACCCATATGACCTGTCGTTGCTTCCTTGTATAAAAAAGAAGCAACGAATTGCATTGCATGTCCTGCAAAAATAACCTCAATTATGCATGCTAGAGACCCTCTACTCGATCATACCAAACAATAGCATCTCAAAACTGCAGTTACAACCGTTACGGAACCTTCAAATGAGTACTTGATTACTACTACACCAAGCTTTATTCTTCTACGTACCTTCTTGGAGCAGTAGAGATCAGTGACCTAATCATACCTGGTTGCCGGGGCGAAGGAAGCTTCTAGCTGAGCTCAGTGAGAGCTGGCCTTGCGAGTGGTCGAGGCTATTTTGTACTGGGAACTGATAACCGGTGGCTTCTTCTTTCATGGTGAATCCGCCGCCTTCCGACGAGTAGAAGACGAGCTGAGGCCCCGGAGCAGCAAGAGACAGCAGAGATGAGAAGGGCGAGTGGCCGTGAGCCACCGTCTGATGATCATGGGCGGCGGCATCATCGGCATTGGTACCGGTCCAAGACTCGCCGGGCGTGTAGTACAAGCCGTGAGCCAGCGGCATGGTGGCGTTGACGAGGCGGATGGAATTGTTGAGGCCCATGAGCCCTTTGACGCCGGCGTGGCAGTGGCGTTTGTCGCCGTCGGCCTCGGCCCGGTCGGCTGCGAAGGGCGCCACCATGGATGGCGGCGGCAGATGGGCGACGAGGTCCTGCGCTGCCTGCGGTGGGAACTGAAGCGGAGGCAGCTTGTCGATCTCGTGCTGCGCGGCGTCGAGCAGCCAGTCCACCACCTTGCTCGGCTGGCTGAGGCCCAGCCGGTCCTGGAGGTCGTAGAGCTGTATCGCCGTCGGCACGGACAGCCGCACGCGCCGGTCGCGCAGCCCCTTGACCGTCCTCACCTTGCTGTGCCGGTCCTTGCCGCCGAAGACCCGCGACACGCGCACGATCCTGGACTCCGTCGACGGCGGCCAGTGCCGGGAGCTCGGCAGCACGGGACTCTTCGCGACGGCCCTGGCCGCGGTCGTCGGCCCCTCGGCCTTGGTGCGCCCGGCCCCCAGGTCTTCATTGGTGAGGTTGCCGCTTATCATCTCTTATTATCCACTCATGATCACACACACACCTAATAACAACGGATCATCATCAGATAATAAGTCAGAACTGAACAAGACAGTCTAGTGTCTAGACTCTAGACTCGTGCAGGGGCCGGGGGGAAATAATTCGGCATGCATGAAATGAGATCGATGGCGCATTGGCCACAGTGCGTGCTGGTGAGCAGCATGTGGAATTGTGAATGGATGGATCTGGCATGGCCACTGTTGTCCACTGGTAAACGAGCACAGAGCAGCCTTATTCGGTAAAAGACATGAAGAATCACGGAAAGATATGGCACTGAAACATGAACTTGGTGTGGATACAGTGGACTGTAGCCCTCTTTATATGCTTTAATTTTGCTTACTACTCTACAAGCGGCAGTCAATGTAAATCTGAAGGTGTTTATTAAAGAAACAGACGAATTATATTAATATGATGTTGGTTAACAAAAGATTAGCTTTAGTGGCGTTTAATTTATGAGCTCTTTGCATTGGATATTTGGATTCAACACAGCAATGTGTCAGTACTCAGTATCAAATTACCATACAGTATATAAGTCCTATATATCCAAGATTAGCAAGAGATACTGGAGAAAATTAGAAACCAGAGGGAGCTAGAATTAACGGGGACGATATAGATAGATGAGGAACAAAATCAAAAGCCGCCATGAAAAATCAGATTGAGCTGCATCTCTGGGTTCCAGTGTATCTTTCCTTGTTCTGCAGGTAGAATGAAGCACATATACGACACTAAAAGAAAACGTGATTACGTTTCCCCAAAAGACAGAAGGCACTAACTACACTACTCCACTGCACACATAAAAACAAGGGAGTGTGTGGAGCGCGTATGCGCTAGTACGTGTTGAAATAAAATTGTGGAGTAAATGTTAAAAAAAAAGGAGCAAGAGCTGGAGAAGAAACTAAAATCCGGGCAGCTGCTGCATGTAGATGATGGTAGATCCATTAAGAACCACTTACAAGCATCATCAAATTGCCGGCCCAGCTCAGCTCAGAGATAGATCAAATAGCTTCGACCATGGCTCCTAGTCCTACTACGGCTGATGAATCAAAAAACGGGATGGCCCAGCTGGCGGGCCGGCCTGACGCCGCACGGGTCGGAGGAGTCCGTCCGGCCGGCGACTCAGCCCGGAGCGAGGGAGGAGCTCTCGATCGGTATCAGGAGATGGAGTAATGGTGATGTGGATCGACGACCGGCCGGCTCTGGACCTGCGGTGTAAGCCCCAGAAAGCTGTATTGGCTGGAGAATTAAGGGGGACAGAGAAGAAGGAAAGGGAGAGGTGGTTTTGGCCGGCCGGCTATCGACTAGCTAGCTGCTGCTGGTGTTTGTACTGATATCGTCGTGATGGGAGCAAGCACTAAGCTTGTGAGTTGTGATGGACTTGTGTGTGGTGCTAGCTTGCTTGCACCATCCAACAAAATGATCATCAGCTGGCGGCGTCGCTTTCGGGCCCCTGTCGTGCTCCTCGTGTGTGATAAGCAAGCTACCTGCGGCGTGTTGTTACCGTCGACCACATATAATGGTGACCGCGCCGCGCGGTGATGAGTGATGACTCCATCGATCTCTCTCGGCACGTACGGCCGGTGAGTAGTGCAGGAGTGGTTGACGGCCGTGTGAGCTACACACGTGCGTGTATGCCGCCACACCTTCACACACACGTGTGGTATGAAGCTAGCAAATTTATGTCTGACGATATCTGTCCCTCGATCGTAACGGATCGGAAATAAAGTTATTTCTGACGGCCGCCGTCGAAAATTGCTTATGTCCGACGATCGAAAATGGTCGTCGGCAATTACCTTCGATAACGGCTGTAACGGTCGTTGGTGGGGCCCACACAGCTTATGTCCGACGGCCCACTGATGGCCACCGGACGTAAGACTATTCAGCAAGTGCATAAAACCCCCTATTTTTTAAATTTCTGACATTTACATAAAAACACAGATTTCATATATAACCACGTATTCACAATTACATCCACAAACATCAATTCACACAAGCATTCACATTCTCAAACATCACATCACATTCACAAACACATAGTTCCAAATAGTTGCAACAAGTCTTTGACATCAACATATAGTTCCAAATCAAACACTGACATAGTTCGACATTCACATAGTCTTTGACATCAACGTTGACATAGTTCCAAATCAAACACATTTGAAGAACTGTCACACATATCCATCATCTGGTTGGTTGGAGTTATAGCCACTTCCTCCGTCTGTACTCTGGGTGTTGAAAATGTTGTTCACCCAAGAAGTCAAAGCATCGTTTTGACCAGACACGTCTCCAGGTGCGGCAACTAAAACGGGAGGTGTCTTAAAGCCCTATAACACACGCACATGAAATATTAACCAATAAGTTCTCCATTTTAACACATAAAGCATCTATGAACATGTCACACACACATATGTGTACATACCACATGGAATTATGACGGAGGTGGAGGCGACAACATTGGCGGCGGCAATGCAAAGTCCGGAGGCGGTATCCCATATGTTGGCATCGGGACGCCCGCTTGTTGTGCCAGTTGCTACAAAAAATTGTTGAGAAAATAAGGTACACATCATGTGTTTTTAGTTGTTACGAACAAAATATTACTTCAACTTACCGAGAGTAGAGCTTGATTCTGGACCTGGAGGTTCGAATAATACTCGTCCTTCTTTTTCTGGTACTCAGCTTGCTGCCTCTGATGCTCTCTCTCTCTCTCTATATATATATTATTATTACTCGTATATATAGAAGAACAATCGTAATTTATTACGTAGTTAAACTAATAAACCACCATACCAGTACAATATTATATAGAAAAAACATTTCACGAGACCCTAAATTATATAAAATAACCTTATTTTCAAGGGCGTAATAATTACCCTTAGAAATTAAAAGTTTAAATTATCTAGACACCATTAAATAAATTAAAACAAGCTAATTTAATTACATAAACAAACTCAGACAATCGGACATAACAAACTAAACAATATTTAACAAATAAATCATATAGTACTAAAAATAACTACTAGCAAACGATTTATATGCATCTACAAAACTATAGTACAACCCAAAAAAATATTCACTTAAAAGGTGTCGGACGACGTGGGTAGGACGCCGGCGAGGTGGTGAAGGTGGGGCTGACGTCGGCGTGGAGGGCGGGGCGGCCGAGCGCTGGCGTGTAGGGCGCCGGTGTCTGGGGTGGGGCGGGCAGGCGCGGGGAGGCACCGGCAGGGGCTCCGGTGGGGGCTGTGGGCGGCGGCGTCGTGGTGAGAGAGGCAGTGAAATGAAACGGCGTGGCTCGGACTGACGGGATTAAAATCACTTATATCCGACGACGCGTCTGATTGACAGCTGTCAGACGTAACATTACATCCGGCGGCCGTCAAGGAAGTCGTCGGACATAACGTTTGAACCTGTGACTGTGAGCGATTAAGCTTGCTAGATGACAATATATACGTGCATATACTGTTATCTGAGTACGAAGATACACGCATTGTCGTCGCTCTCATGGAGTTCTCATCCGATATTATGCACACCCATGCATATAAATATCACATTCACATCATTTCATGACACGAGGATCGCATGACGACGACACTACTATATCACACACCAAGTTCGATGACAACGGGCGGGCGCTGCGCTGGGCACATACAATGTCTCTCGCGGTGTTCTTGTATACGACGAAGCTAGCTTTGCATTGCATGTCCTTGAGCTATTCCATAATCCATATAGGCCGGGCAGGGACCATGCATGCTTCTTTCGCACTACAGGAAAACGCCCAGTTTCCGACGGCCTAAACCGTCGGAAATAAGTTCTGAACCGTCGGAAGTAGTTACTTCCGACGGCTTAAGACGGGTCCCGTCGGAAGTAACGCCGTAGGGGATACCCAGTCGGAAGTATCAGCGTTTCCGACGGGGCCGTCGGAAGTAAACTTATTTCCGACGGCGCCACCCTGGCCGTCGGAAATAAAGCGAGGTGGGCCCCGCAGACGGCCGCCCGCCGGCGCCTGACGCCGTCTCAGCTTATTTCCGACGGGGCCGTCGGAAATAAGCGGCCGTCGGAAGTAGTAAAAAAACAGAGGAACAGAATTTGCCTGCCTTTTGTTTTACAAACAATCACACAAATTCAATCTGCACACAATATCCAGTTTTCATCCAGAATCACATACAATACCACATGAAACACACAATAACACAAGTTCACAAGTTAAAGCACAAATTCACAATGTTCACAAGTTCACATGTTCAGAAGTTCACAATAACACAAGTTCTCAATACCACAAGTTCACAAGTCCATAGTACGAGAAAAACACAAGCAGACAGGCTACTCAAAATGGAGGAGGTTGATCAAATGGATGTGGTTGATTTGATCCGCTAGCTCCTCCACTGTTTAGAAGACCGTCCACAAAAGAAGCGACCGCATCTTCAGAGTCCTCATTTCCCGGAGTTAGCAAGTTTCCTGGAGGGACCTACAACATTCAAAAAAATGTGATAGTAGTTAAATTCTTGTTATGCAACGTCAAAAGAAAAAGTCAAGTAATATAACCTGAGGTGCAGGTGTGGGCCAACTAAATTGTGGAGTCGGTACAAACTGCGGGATAGGTGGAGGAGGTGGCATAGTCATCGCTGAAAAATCTGGACGTTGCCCTAGTGCTATTTGCTGAAAGAAATTGAAAGCTATGTTACGAGGATATATTAGAAAATATGTGCTCCAATTATAGTAGAGGCTCACGAGGATCTAATTACCTGCATCATCTCCTGCTGTCGTGCAAATTGAGCAGCCCAGTACTCTTGTTGTTGCTTGTTATACTCCTCCTGCCGCCTCAAAGCTTCCTGCATCCGGATCAGCTCGGCGTTTCCTTGGGTACTAGAGCGAGGACCACGGCTAGACGACCTCGATGGACGAGACCTTTCAGGCCTCACCTGAGTCGAGTCGATAACACTACCAAACATGGGGTAACTAGAAAAAAACAGAAAGAAGTTAAACACGCAACACATCATGTTAGAAAAGATCAAATCGACGAATTAATAATAGCAAACTCACCGTCCATGAGGTTTTCCGCCTCCACTAGCATACACAACCTGAGGATCGATAGGCTGATTCATCCAATCATAGTCTTGCCCATGCTCCGACATCATGGAAGCACCATATGAGGCCTGACAAATAATAAACAATGCAGTTATATTTTTCTCGACTCTTAGAATAGAAGTGCATTGTAACTAGTTGCGAAAGTCTCACCACACGCTCAGCAGCTGACTGAGAACACAACTGTTCTGGATTTGTAGGATCCGACCCCCTGTGACCTCTAAGGTAAACCTGAACATCACTCGGCGTAACACCAGAACTAGCTTCCTACAGGCAAGAGAAAATAACATAAACACATAGAAGATTCATGATATGCACGACCATAAATTACACTTACCATGCGCTTTGCCAAACGAACGTGGCCATCACCACCATATCTGTGGTGAACATCATGCCCACGATTTGAGCTGTTTCTCATTGAAACACCTTTAAATCCATCTGTTGCCCAATATTTGCATACAGCCCGCCAACCAGCCTCATTTGATGCCATCCATGGCACCGAGTCTGAAAACTTTATTTCGATCCAATGTATTGTTAGTACTAACACTTGGACATGAATTAGGATAAAAACAATTTACCTCAAGATATTCTTCTTCGGTTAAGTATTTGTTTGATGCCTCACTTTTGGAACGTGGCCGACGTCCTTCCTGCCTTAATATGTAATCAGAAGTGACCTGGATCCGAGCATAATACATCTGATCCCTAACCAAGGTAGTCGCGCTCTTGTTAAAAACGATCCGTGCACGATCGTTCATACTTCCATCTTCAGGCAACTTGTAACGTTTCTGAAAAAAACAAGAAACAAGATTTTTAGCACATTGTATAGTTGAATCAATTCAAGTTGGGCTAGAGAACATACCCAGAACTCATGCCACACAGCACCTTGGGCATTCCTATGTTCCGCATTGAACGCGAGCCCGTACTGATCCCAAGACATACAAGGCACCTCAACGCCTTTCTCCATCACTACACCAGGCCAGAGATATTTGCATATACTTCCCAAAACTTTATTCACCTGTGTGCGACGTCCTTGACCTTGAAAAGATGCATCAATCCAAGACCTGCAACCACATTGTACAAAAGAAGCATTAACAAATTTCATATAATGCATGAACAAATATTTAACATTAGAATCAACTCACTCGTCGCCACACGGTACGATCAAAATCTTATCCTCCTCACGAGCAGGAACTTTAGGAGGAGGCACCCAATGTGTTTTCCTCGACTTCCGTGCCCGAGAAGACCCTCCACCACTAGAAGCTCCAGCATCACTGCTAGGCCATGAGTCCCATCCGCCTGCTGACCATCCACCCTCAAACTGACCACCACCGGAAGACCACCCATCTCCACCTCCACCTCCAGCATCATCTTCCTGCTCATAGTCTGCATCGGCCGCATCGTAATCGGCCGCATCCTCACCCCTCGCCTCCTCCTCTCGAGTCTCGTTAACATCCTGCACATGAAACACTTTAATCATTAGATTCATATAAACATTACTATATTGAAATAAAATAATAATTTAGAGTAATCACACCTGTCCATGCATATCAGGTGGAAGATGTTCCATCAAAGCCTGTCGTCTGTTGCTCGAGAGCGACTCGGTACCCTGGAACAGACACTCCTGTGCTTTGCTTCTTCCTGAAGAAGAAGAAGAAGAGCCCTTCGTCATGCCCTTCACAAAATTCTTCAACTTTCGAGCCGCCATCCTGCATATTGAAAATTATATTAGTATAACAATAAAGAGATAACAACATAGTATAACAATAAATTAAATTTTATAGAGACCAGGGAACCCTAACCTTAATGGGCTGGCAACCCAACTACATATACATGGATATAATAGGAACACACACTAACACTTATAGAAGAACAAGTATCAAGTGTTTTTATGTAGAGGAGCTGATTTGGTCTATATGATCAAGTTGAGGGGCTTTAGTTGTTATTTATAAGATAGTTGTCTGCTGTTTTGGATTTTGCAGATGGCCATACATTTCAATATTGGTAAAAAATGCCTAGGATAATGGGGTTCTATACTGCGGTATGCTCTATTGGCATTTGGCAATGCTATTTTTGGTTATAAGGTGTGTATCAGTAGTGGTTTGGTCATCAGGAGGTTACTCGTAGAGAAATTGATGGGTACAGCAGGAGAGGTGTGTCTGTTTTTGGTTGAGTTAGCGCTGGCTACTTAATAGTTAAATCAGTCACTGGAGCTTATCTGTGAAGGGTTTCAAAATATCTCAAAGCAAGTCTCAGCATGCCAATTATAAATCATTAAAATTTAAAATGTTCTATGAAGAACCGCAAGAAGAAACTTCCCTTTTATCATTCCTACTAGCTGGTGATATGGTGCAGCAAGCTGCTTGAACAGTACACACATGCTTCATAAATTAATTGTCAGCACTATAATTCTAAACTTTCTTAAATATATGCACTGGTGATCCATATGCTTATTTATGTTATAGTAACTCTTAGCTGATTTCATTTTACTAGTGTAAAATGTCTTTACTTTATTGTATGAAATATGTGTTTGCATGCTGAATGACTTCTTAATTCTCTTCATTTTCAGACAGCTGGCTTCTGACAGCCCTGGTCTCCCTATATTTGAAATATACTTTGCAGAGGCAAATGGTGGATACAACCTACAGGTACAATGTTTTACACTCAATAGAAGTAAAATCAACGTCATTTTTTGATAATGGCAAGCGTGAATATTGGACAGCATTGCATACTCATTTTTTGAAAAAAAAACATTAACTCTCTGTCTGGACTAAATATTGCTGGCCCGTACTTGCACATGTCTGTCAGACTTGAGTATTAACATAAGTTTCCAATATCAAGAGTTGATATTGTTAACTGTAAGATTTCAGTAGCTATGAGTAAGGTCACTAACAGTTACTATATGAAAATAAATTCTTGTTAGCTAATGTGTTATAGTTCTGTCCATCTTCTGGAAAATTGGGATCTTTTTTCAGGCAGTGCATCTGAAACCAGATGGTAACGATTCTGACCAAGTGCCAAACATGTTAAGGGAGAAAATTGGCATTGACAGTATAAACATATCTAGCAGTTCATTAGGGTCTAAACATGAAGAATTTGATGGAAGTGTCAACATGGATGGTAAAGATAGTGATGATAGCAACATAATCTTCAAAGTGGTACCCATGCAGAATGTTGATCATGACTACATAATCAATATCTTTGATCAGTACATAAACAATAAATTAAATTTTAATTCATCAAATTAAATATTTACTTCTTAATCATATTCGAAATCAGGATTAATTTGTTGTCTCCTCAAGCGTGTCGACTTTCTCTCGGGCGTCTTTTTCTTCTTCGACTTTCGTTTCCTTTTTGGAGGAACTATTACATCATTAAGATCGCCCGCTACTGAATCTGGCTCCATTGTTGTTTCTATATTAAAAACGGGTGGAACTTCAATTTCTTGATAAATTTCTTCAACATCAGCTTCCACCTCATTTTGTCGATAACTTGTATCACCCTTTAAATATAATCTTTCACGGGGATTTACGTTGTACACTACCCACCAGTCTTTAAGATCGATACAGGGATATGACATATAATACACTTGGTCCACTTGAAAACCAAGAACAAATTTACTACAACCACGAGTCATTATACGCTCGTGTTTGACTTCTACCATACCAAATTGGTTTTGTCGTATCCCATGTTTAGGATCGATCCAATCACATTTGAAGAACATAACTTTCAGATTTTTTCCCCCAGCGAAGTCGAATTCCAATATATCTTTGATAGTTCCATAATAATTCATCTCCCTTCCTTGCTCATCAAAAGACCAACATACCACACCAGTATTTGTTGTCGCAGCTAACGGTCGAGTACATTCAAATTTGGTTGAACGAAAACGATATCCCTTGACATCATAACGACCATAGCTTCTGACTTTGACAAGTGCACGTGACATCTGACGTAAGTCCTCGTCAACGTTGGAAGTTTTTTCGCACTGTCAGTTACGAATATAGATCAATAGGAGGAACTATTAAAAAGATAAACTATATGAACACATAAGAAAACAGATGTGATATTTACATGAACTCGAAACCAATTAATGAAATTGGGAGTGCCTTCTTTTCCTTCGCGAAGCATGATTTCATACAGCCTCGTCGACAGTTTACCCTTATTCTGTCGTTCGTACTCTCTGTTGAAAAAAAGTAAATAAAAGAGTTACGAGGAGTAATGAGCACATGTTGCTCTTCAATTTTGAAAATCTATGCTTACTTGAAGTATGGAGTCATCTCTTCCATGTTTTCATACATGTAGAGTAATGCATCCAACTTTTCTTCACGTCCAATGTGATATTCAGTTGATGCTCCAACTGTCTTTCCCTCGAATGACAAAATTTTGAGTTTACTGCATGGACCAGCTTGATCAACATTATACCTTAATGTAGGTGCATTTACATTGTGTTCTTCTGCAAAGTATACACTCGTGAAGGCTGATATCTCTTTATATTTAAATTCTTCAGCAATACACCCTTCAACTCTTCCCTTGTTGCCAACCATTGCACTAAGCTTCTTAAGTGCCCTTTCTATGTGATACATCCATCTATACTGCACAGGACCCCCAATCTTAGCTTCATATGGAAGGTGTACAAGTAGATGTTGCATCGGATTGAAGAATCCAGGGGGAAATATTTTTTCCAATTTGCAAATAAGGACCGGAATCTCCTTCTCTAATTTCTCCATCACATCTTTTTTAATTTCTTTAGCACAAAGTTGTCTATAGAAGTAGCTTAACTCAGCTAACGCCGTCCACACATCATTATTCAAGTAACCCCGAAACATTACAGGAAGTAATCTTTCCATAATAATGTGATAATCATGACTCTTCAATCCATTCATTTTTCCTGTCCTCAAATTCACGGACCTTCTGAATCCCGCGGCATACCCATCTGGAAATTTTAAGTTTTTCAACCACACCATCACCTCTTTCTTTTGCTTAGATTTTAGACAAAATGACGCACGTGGCTTAGCACCACTCTGAAGCAAGACTAGGCTTGGTCGGTTACAAATTTTCTGTAAATCTTTTCTGGCCTTTATATTATCTTTGGTTTTATCGGGAAAATCCATACATGTACTAATAATGCTTTCAGCAACATTCCGCTCTTGGTGCATGACATCAATGTTGTGCATCAGAATCAAGGCCTCCGTATAAGGGAGTTCCCACAAAGAACATTTATGTGTCCAATTATGTTCTATTCCAAATCCCAGGTAACCAGTACCGTCTGGTTTCAAATTATCGAGCGCAGCATGAATCTCTGCGCCACTCAAACGCTTCGGTGGGCCTTTGGTAACAATGGTGTCTTTTCGAAATTGATTTGCCTCAAATCTGAACGGGTGATCGAGAGGCAAGAAACATCTGTGGCAATCAAAGTAACAGATCTTCCCACCAAACTCAAGACGAAAACAATCTGTATCCTTACCACATATTGGACATGTCAACTTTCCATGACAACTCCATCCAGCAAAAATACCGTAGGCCATGAAATCATGAATCGACCACAAGTACGCAACTCGAAGATTGAATCTCTCTTTCTTGTAGCAATCGTAAGCTTCGACTCCTTCCCACAATTTTTTCAACTCATCAACTAAAGGTTCCAACATTACATTGAGATGTTTTCCAGGGTGTTCTGGTCCAGGAATGATTAGACACAGAAACATGTAATCGTATTTCATGCAAAGGTGAGGTGGAAGATTGTATGGAACTGCAAATACAGGCCAACAAGAATACGGCGATGCGGTCATATTGAAAGGTGAGAACCCGTCCGTCGCCAACCCGATTCGAATATTTCTAGCTTCACTAGCAAAATCCGAATCAAAATCATCAAGCGCCTTCCACGCATCACTATCAGATGGGTGCATCATAACTTGAGGGTTCTCGCGGTCACGTTCTTTGTGCCATCTCATCTGCTTAGCGGTGTTTTTTGAGAGAAACAACCGTTTTACACGAGGCGTGAGAGGCATGTAACGAAGTTGCTTCTTTGCTACTTCTGTTGTCAATTTATCTCCATCTTCATTTACGACCTCAACGAACCTTGATTTGCTGCATCTCAAACATTTGTCTAATTTTTCATTTTCCTTCCAGAAAAGCATACAGTTATCTGGACAAACATCAATTTTTTGATACTCCATACCTAAGCCAGAGAGTAACTTTCTTGACTGATACACGTCTTTGGGCATTTTGTGATCTGGTGGTAATACGTCGCTAATCAAATTCAAAAGTTCATTTAAGCAGTTGATGGAGAATGCGAACTTAGACTTGATAGCCATAAGTCGCGTCACAAAAGCAAGAATGGTTACTCTCGTGTGTTCGTGCAACGGCTCTTCTGCTGCCTTGAGAAGTTCAAAGAATTTTTTAACTTCCGGCGGTTGAGGATCCTCAGGATTATCTGGAAACACTAAATCGGGATCCTCTCTTAAATCCTGAACCATCTCCTCCATTCGGTCTAAATCCGGGTCAAAATCGTCTTGACCTTCTGGAGCATATCCACGGGGAAGCTCCTCACCATGATGCACCCAAACTTCATAATTTGGCACGTAGCCATTTTTGCAAAGATGACCAGACATCTCTTTCTTGGTTTGACGTTGATAATTTTTGCAAACACTGCATGGGCACCACACTCGACCATTTCTTGACGAAGAAAAAACACGATTGATAAAATCTTCGGTTTTCTGTATCCACTCAAGCGAAGGATCATTTTTTCGCCAGCCTTCATACATCCAGCGACGACTATCACCCATCGTTCGACTAATTAAAGATGAAGACAAGTTCATTAATTTCTAGATATATTATGAGCCGGTGGTCCTACAATTATAGGAAAGGATAGGTCCTAAACCCACCTAAGGGTGAACGACATATCACAGATTTATGATAAGTCAATGAGTTTGAACGAAATTTCGGCAGCATAACCCTGTTGTTCTCCATTGCACGCCCGTAATGGTGCAACGGAGAACAAGAGGGTTATGCTGTCGAAATCTCGCTCAAACTCATTGACTCATCATAAATCCTATTTGATATGTCGTTCACTCTAAGGCTGTCCAAAAAGGGACAATTTCGGTACAACACACTACTTTATTAAGCAATGTGTTGGACCGAAACGGGTGACGCATAAGTTTAGACCTATTTTAGTTAAGTATCGCCTATAGACCTATTACTAATACTATGTTATGCACCACCAGCATATTATACAAGCCATATTAGAGCAACTTGGCGCAATCGTCTCAAATAGGAGTCTCTTGTCCAAATTCACCCTTGCCAGTGGTAGAGGTTGTGACATGGATTTTTTTCTTTCTTTTGATGACCTAATGGATTTTAGACAATAGGATATCCAATTGTCTACTTTTTACACTTGGATTACAACTCTCCAAGTCTAAATATAATCATTAGAGACAGTACATCAGTGTTTTAATATTTACCTAGTAAGATTTTAATTGTCCATCAGTGTTTTAATATACGACTACTTTAAACTATTATATTTACCTAGTAAGATTATGTGATGGGGGCGCAAACCTGAGACGGGTGGCGCAGCGGCAGGCGTCGCGCGGGGACGACGGGCCCGGGCGGCGGCGGCGGGCAAACCGGGGCACGGGCGGCTCGAGGGGCAGCGGCAGGCGTCGCGCGAGGACGTCCGCGTGGGGGCGACGGGCCCGGGCGGCGGCGGCGGCTGTGGCGAGCCCCGGGCGGCGGCGGCGGGCGGCTCGAGGGGCAGCGCGGCAGGCGTCGAGTCCCGTCCGGGCGCGGCGGCGGGCGGCTCGAGGGGCGGCGGCGGCGCTGGCAATCCCGGCCGGGCGGCGGCGGCGGGCAAACCGGGGGGCGGGGACGTCCGCGCGGCGGCTCTGGCAGCCCCGGGCGACGGCGCCTCTGGCGAGCCCCGGCCGGGCGGCGGCGGCGGCTCTGGCGAGCCCCGGCCGGGCGGCGGCGGAGGCAAACTGGGCGGCGCGCGGCTCCTGCAGGGGCGCGGCGGCGGCGCAGCCCCGGGCGACGGCGCCTCTGGCGAGCCCCGGCCGGGTGGCGGCGGCGGCTCTGGCGAGCCCCGGCCGGGCGGCGGCGGAGGCAAACTGCGCGGCGGCGGCGCTAGCTGTGTACGCGTGTGTGCGTGTGTTTGTGTGTGTGCGGCCGGGGGGCCGCGCGGGTAACGGCCGTTTGGAGCCTCCCCCTATTTCCGACGGCCCCGGTAGTGGGCCGTCGGAAATAAAGTTATTTCCGTCGGCTAGCCGCGGGCCGTCGGAAATAGCTCTATTTCCGACGGTACCCTAAGAACCGTCGGAAATAGCGTTGGCCGTCGGAAAAATTGCGTTATCTAGACACCATTAAATAAATTAAAACAAGCTAATTTAATTACATAAACAAACTCAGACAATCGGAGATAACAAACTAAACAATATTTAACAAATAAATCATATAGTACTAAAAATAACTACTAGCAAACGATTTATATGCATCTACAAAACTATAGTACAACCCAAAAAAATATTCACTTAAAAGGTGTCGGACGACGTGGGTAGGACGCCGGCGAGGTGGTGAAGGTGGGGCTGACGTCGGCGTGGAGGGCGGGGCGGCCGAGCGCTGGCGTGTAGGGCGCCGGTGTCTGGGGTGGGGCGGGCAGGCGCGGGGAGGCACCGGCAGGGGCTCCGGTGGGGGCTGTGGGCGGCGGCGTCGTGGTGAGAGAGGCAGTGAAATGAAACGGCGTGGCTCGGACTGACGGGATTAAAATCACTTATATCCGACGACGCGTCTGATTGACAGCTGTCAGACGTAACATTACATCCGGCGGCCGTCAAGGAAGTCGTCGGACATAACGTTTGAACCTGTGACTGTGAGCGATTAAGCTTGCTAGATGACAATATATACGTGCATATACTGTTATCTGAGTACGAAGATACACGCATTGTCGTCGCTCTCATGGAGTTCTCATCCGATATTATGCACACCCATGCATATAAATATCACATTCACATCATTTCATGACACGAGGATCGCATGACGACGACACTACTATATCACACACCAAGTTCGATGACAACGGGCGGGCGCTGCGCTGGGCACATACAATGTCTCTCGCGGTGTTCTTGTATACGACGAAGCTAGCTTTGCATTGCATGTCCTTGAGCTATTCCATAATCCATATAGGCCGGGCAGGGACCATGCATGCTTCTTTCGGGCATCCAATCCAATAACCGGCGGCAGGACCCCCCATGCCATATGCATGACTTTCTATCCTTTTGCGATGCATGCATGCACCTTAATAAATCTAGGTCTCGTAGATGTGTCTTCACCATTTCCTGGGTCGATTTACCTCTTTTTTTGCAGTCTGTTGTTATCCACGAAGAGAAGTCAATATCCATTGCCATTGGGGATGGGGACGGCTGGATGGTCGACTGGTTCACTGCAACATCACACCCACAGATCGACCCGGCATGCATCGGCTAAAGGTACCCCTGCCGCGCCACTGCCAATACGCCATGCATGAAAGCATGAGAGGAACCCACGCCCTCTCTGATCAGCTGACAGCATAGCGACAAGGCCGCCCATATCCCACTAGGCATCAATGGGCCCGGAGTCCCGGACGATGGAATCATATGGAAGAGATCGAGTAGAGTAGAGAGGAGTGGTACGCAGCATTGCAGCAAGCAACTTTTGGTGTGAAGGGTTCTTGCACCACCAGTCCAGTCCCCTTATGACCAAATAATAGTTACAGATGATGATGATGATGAGTGAGGAGTTCGTTGTGGGAGGAGAGCTGAGCGTGGTACCTGCCACCTGCACACTGCACTGACAGGCCGGGCTGAATCATGGCCAGGCCAGTAGTGACTGCACTAAAAGACATGCAGGCAGGGAGGTGGGGAGATCGAGAGAGGCAGCCAGCCAGCCAGCCATCGATGCAAAAGCAGGCGCGGTGGTCCTGTACTGTGCCCACTGGCCTATTACGACTGGGGATGGCGGGGGCTAGCAGCGGATGATGCCGATGCCGGGCAAGATCGATGTCGCACACAGGAATACAGGTTCGTACCCCCTAGTAGAAAAGAGCTCACAGCATGCGGCACCTATAAATTATCACTAGCGGTTTCAGTTACCGTGCGCCAGTAAAAAAAACCAGGTGGACCCGGTAAAAAAACCAGGTGGACCCGGCTTGGGAACCGCCAGTGGAAACCTATTTCCACTGGCGGTTATCTTAACACAACCGCCAGTGGAAATATCCTACCACTGGCGGTTGTGTTAAGATATCCGCCAGTGAAAATAGGTTTCCACTGGCGGTTTTTCAAGCCAACCGCCAGTGAACTATGGGTTATAAATACCCCTCTTCTTCCCCCGACATGAGCTATATGCTCGCAGCCAACTTCCATATATTGGAGGCGATTTTGGAAGTCCAGATTTCACAAAATACAAGGGGGGAGGTTTTGGTCTTCATTTCTTGGAAGAAGGTGGATAAGAAAGGTTGGTTTATGTCAATTTTTGTTCATTCTTGCTCAATTTTAGCCACATTTTGGATCTAGGGTTTTACATGTGAGAGAGAAGAGTATAGCTAGGTTATTTTCTCTATTTCCTCAAATGAGGTTGCTTAAGATGGTTAGATTTTGTCTGTTCCCTCTCCTTTTTCATGTTTAGTTCTCAAATCAGTTTATCCATGACACATATTTAGTTGCTTAATGAATGGTGAATGTGTTGTATGGAGAGGGAGGATGATAGGTTTGGTAATTAAGATTGTTTTTATTAATTGTTATGAAAGGTTGGTTTAATTATGTTTCAATTACCAATTATTGTTCATTTTTGCTCAATTTTAACTACATTTTGAAACTAGGCTTTCACCATGTGTTAGAGATAGGTTTGGGTATTAATATTTTTTGTTTATTAGTTGCTAGGAAAGTTTGGCTTATGTTTCTTTTGCCAAATTTTGTTCATTTTTCCTCCATTTTAGCCACATTTTGGATCTAGGGTTTCACCATGTGTTAGAGATAAAGTAGTTAGGTTGCCTAATCGATCCAACTGCCTATGACCTTTGTTGTATAAATACCCCTTCATCCTTCCCGACAAAAACTGTGTAGCTCGCGCGCAGCCCAACTTTTATTGGAAGGCCAGATTTCACAAAATACAAGGGGGAGGTTTTGATCTTTATTTTTTTGGAAGAAGGTCGCTAAGAAAGGTTGTTCATGTTTCTTTTGCCAATTTTCTTTATCCATGATATATTTAGTTGTTAGGAAATATTGGTATATGTTTCTCTTGCTAATTTGTGTTCTTGTGTGTTTTATGTTATTTTTTTACAGGTGATGATGGAGAGGATATCCTGGATGTATAACTTATCAAGGCTAGATCCATCATACATATCTGAGGTCCATAAGTTTATTGTTGTCGCTACGAACCATGCTTGGAGAACAAAGACAAAGCACATATATTGTCCATGCATGGACTGCAAAAATGTTGTTGTATTTGATGACACAGAACAAATCATATCTCATCTGGTATGCCGAGGATTTGTGAAGGATTACATAATTTGGACAAAGCATGGAGAGGGTAGCTCTTCGCCTTATACAACTGGAAACCCTGCGAACATCGACGACAGCTTTCAGTTCGTTCACGAGACACAACAACCTCTTCCACAGAGCGAACATGTAGTGCCAAATGTTACTGATCATGGTTACGCTGGAGGAAATGAACGTGAAAGAACCCATGTTCTGCCAAATGTTATGGACGAGGAAGATGCAGAGTTGTTAGAGGCAATGTTGCGTCGTCATACAGATCCATCGATGTTCTTCATGAAAGGTATGGAGTCCCTGAAGAAGGCAGCAGAAGAGCCTATGTACGACGAGTCTAAGGGCTGTACCAAAGAGTTCACGACGCTTCGGTCTGTGTTAAAGCTGTTGATGTTAAAAGCTAGATATGGTATGTCTGATGCTGGCTTCGATGCGTTCTTGAGTATTGTCGCAGACATGCTTCCAAAGGAGAACAAAGTGCCTGCTAACACGTACTATGCAAAGAAACTAATCAGTCCACTCACTATGGGCGTGGAGAAGATCCACGCGTGTAGAAATCACTGTATCCTTTATCGAGGTGATGATTATAAAGACTTGGAGAGCTGCCCAAAGTGTGGTGCAAGTAGGTACAAGACGAATAAAGACTATCGAGAGGAAGAGTGTGTTGCATCTGTGTCTAAAGGGAAGAAGCGAAAGAAAGCCAAAAAGAAGACTTCAAAATCCACGAGCAAAGAAAAAGAAGTAGACTATTATGCGCTCAAAAAGATTCCTGCTTTGGTGATGTGGTACCTCCCCGTCGTCGATCGATTGAGGTGTTTGTTCGCTAACCCTGAGGATGCCAAACTTATGAGCTGGCATGCTTCTGATGAGCACAAAAACGATGGGAAGCTTCGACATCCAGCCGATGGGAAGCAGTGGCAAGATTTCAATGAGAACCACCGAGACTTTGCCGATGAACCAAGAAATGTTAGGTTCGCACTGAGTACTGATGGAATGAATCCATTTGCTGAAAGGAGCAGCAAGCATAGCACATGGCCAGTGATCCTCACCATATACAACCTTCCTTCATGGTTGATGCAGAAACGGAAGTACATTTTGCTAACCATCCTTATTTCTGGACCTACACAACCTGGAGTTGATATGGATGTATTTTTAGAGCCCTTAATGGAGGATATGAAAATATTGTGGGTAACGGGTGTTCAAATGTTGGATGAGTATCGTAAAGATTCATTCACGCTGAGAGCAATTATTTTTGTTACGATCAACGATTACCCTGCACTCTTCACATTATCAGGCCAGTTTAAGGGAAAGGTTGGCTGCATAGTATGCATTGATGGAACTGCTTACGTGTCCCTTATGCATCCAAGAAGATAGTGTACATGAGGCACATACGCTTTTTATTGGAAGGACACAGGTACCGCATGCGAAAGATGGATAAGTACTTTGACAATAATGGTGAACTACATTCTACTGCTCCATCGGGTAACAATAGAGGTCATAGAGTTTTTGAAATAGTCAGGAATATCAAGTTTGTTTTCGGGAAGAAGACAAAATACGGAAAAACAAGGAAGGATGCCAAACCAGCTCCGGGGGCTATATTCAAGAAAAAGTCTATTTTCTTCGAGTACTTGCCTTACTGGAAAGAGTTAGATGTGCGGCATGCGATCGATGGTATGCACGTTCAGAAGAACGTGTTTGAAAGCATAATTGGCACCTTGCTAGACATAAAGGGCAAAACAAAAGAAGGGCTCAATTCACGCATGGACTTGGTAAATTTAGGCATAAAAAAGGAACTACATCCTGTTCTTCAAGAAAATGGGAAGTACTATCTCCCAGCAGCAAGCTACAATCTCAATGTAGATGAGAAACATGCGATGTGTGTTTGGCTTAAGAATTTGAAAGTCCCATCCGGATTCTGCTCTAGCATACAGAGTATTGTGTCAATGAAAGACCTGATAGTCACCAACTACAACTCACATGATTGTCATGTCATGCTGACTACATTCCTACCTATTGCCATCAGGGCTATAAATCCTTTGTTTTTAAAGATGGCAATCACACGGTTGTGCTACTTTTTCAACAGAATTTCACAAAAGGTAATTGACCGTGATGAGTTGGCATCTCTTCAGGAATTCGCAGTGGAGACAATATCACAGTTTGAGATGTGTTTCCCTCCATCGTTCTTTGATATTATGGTGCACCTTGTGGTGCACTTGGTGCCACAAATAGAGGCATTGGGTCCTATGTACTTGCATGAAATGTGGACGTACGAGCGTTTCATGTCAATACTGAATGGCTATGTATCAACCCGTGCTCGTCCCGAGGCATCCATGATAGAGGGGTACTGTACCGAAGAGGCCATTGAGTCCGGAGGTCCATTCTGCAATAGTATCCTAAAAGACCAGGTTGCAATAGGTCTGCCTCCGTCACGACACGAGGGTAGATTGTATGGAAGCGGGAGGATGGGACGGAAATCTTTCATCCCACCAGATTACAATACAGTACTTGAGGCACATCACAGCATCCTACATAAGCTAGCGATAATAGAGCCATTTATCCAACAACACATCAATGAGCTTCACGAGCAAAATCCTGGGCATACGGCTGATTGGGTAATGAAGCAACATAAGCAGCGGTTCAACACATGGCTAATGGTGAAGGACATTCCACGTGAAGAAACAATAGAAGAACAAACCATCAAGGGGTTGGCATCTGGACCATCACGCCAGGTCACAACATGGCAAACCTATGACATTAGTGGATTCACATTTTGTACCAAGTCCAAGGACAAAAAGAGCATGTCACAAAACAGTGGTGTCGATGTGAGGCCATAGATGATGAAACTGGTGAGATTATTACATATTTTGGCTTTATTGAGGACATATGGGAACTAGACTATGGTACATTTCAGATCTCGGTTTTCCGATGTCAATGGGTTGAAGACAAACATGTCACGGTAGACAACTATGGGGTCAGAGTTCTTGATCTAAGTAAGGTAGGTTACAAAGATGACCCATGAATCCTTGCTAATCGTGCTGCACAGGTCTTCTATGCTGAACAGATCATTTCTAACAATGAGAAGAAAAGCACCGACAAACCGAAGCATGTAGTTTTTCCTAGAAAACAACAAGCTATAGGAGTTGATGGTGTATCTGACTTAGAGGATTTTAACCAGTTCAACGACATGTCTCTTTTCATAGACCATCCAACCAAGATAAGGAACGTTGAGCGAAGCATCCCACGCAATTCGATGCCCTGGGTACGCCACGATGGACAAGGCAGAACAATAGCTCCCTAGATTATATAGTTGTCATGTAATTGATTATTGTTAGGACATGTCATGTAATTGATTATTGTTAGCGACAAACCGAAGCATGTAATTTTACATGACTTTCTAGTGACTTTCTAGAGAGGAGAGGGAGAGGGAGAGAGAGCTATTGTTGCCAATGCGCTCGGAGCAGGTCCAACACTTACCGTCCGTGCGACTGCAGCACTTTGCACATCCAGAATGCCCGTTCTTCAGCGCGTCATTCTCCACGGATAGTGTCACAGTCGCCTCTTCCTCATCCTCCACCACCACCTTGGTTTTCTTTGGAGCGCCGCCGTTAGAGGAAGCCGTGGTCTTTTTCCCGGTCATGGTTTATCACCTAGAACGCGAGGTAAAATAAAAGCAGGGAGGACTATTCGACTAATATATATATATCAGGCAATAAGAAACAAGCATATTCAAAGAACATGCTGTGAAAGAACTTGGAAAGATGTTTACCAGATCTGATACTTGTGAAAGAACTTCACACCAATGGTGACGAGAGACGCGAAGCCAGGAGACGACGTAGTATTTAAACACTGCAAGAACGGGCATTCTAGTGACTTTCTAGAGAGGAGAGAGAGAGGGAGCGAGAGGAGAGAGAGATAGGAGAAAGAGAGAAGAGAGAAAGGAGAGAGAGGAGAGAGAGAGAGGAGAGAGAGAGAGAGAGGAGAGAGAGGGAGAGATAGAGGAAGGAGAGAGAGGGAAGAGAGAGGAGGGAGAGAGGAGAGAGAGGAGGGAGAGAGAGGGAAGAGAGAGGAGGGAGAGAGAGGGAAGAGAGAGGAGGGAGAGAGAGGAGGGAGAGGGAGAGAGAGGAGCTAGGGAGAGGAGAGAGAGGAGAGAGAGAGAGGATAGAGAGAGGAGGGAGAGAGAGAAGTAATATATAAATATATATATTATGTATACTAAATATATATTTATATATTTAATATGTATACAAATTTATATACTTAATATATGAATATATCATAAAAAATAATATACTAAAAATATTACTACTGGCGGTTCACAACGCAAACCGCCAGTAGAAATGGCCTCCACAGTCTGTGGAAGGCATTTCTACTGGCGGTTCTCGATGACAACCGCTAGTAGAAATTTCTACTGGCGGTTGTCATTGTCAACCGCCAGTAGAAATATCTCCTATATAAAGAAGCGCGCGCGGGGCCGAAAATTTCGCTAAGTCTTTGGCGCCTAGTCTTTTACACTTCCCACCGTCAGGCTGCCGAAATTTCTCGCCCCGACGATCTTCTCCGCCGTGCGCCGCCGTCGTCCACGCCGACATCCCCGCGCCGTAGGTACGTTCTCCTCTCTCTCTCTCTCTCTCTCCCTTCTTCGACTTCGATCGCTCGGGCACGCCGCCGTGCACGCGCCGCCGCCGCCGCGCGCGTGTAAACCCTAGACCTAGGAAGAGTTTGAGTGAGAGGGAAGAGTGTAAACCCTGCACGCGTCTCTGCAGAGAGTGAGAGAGAGGGAGAGGAGAGGAGAGAGGGAGAGGGAAGAGAGAGGAGGGAGAGGGAAGAGAGAGGAGAGGAGAGAGGGAAAGGGAAGAGAGAGTGGAGGGAGGGAGAGAGAGAGAGAGAAGAGAGAGGAGGGAGAGGGAGTGTATAGGAAAGAGAGTGGAGGGAGAGAGAGAGAGAGAGAGGAGAGAGAGGGAAAGGGAAGAGAGAGGAAAGAGAGGGAGAGGGAGGGAGGGAAGCATGCATACAACGTCATTTATTTCTTGATTGTTGTTTGTTGATACGTTTAGCGTGTAAACACTAGATGCTTGATTGTTGTCTGTTGATACTACGTTTAGCATTTATTTCTTGAATTGTGATTAGAATTAGCGCATGATCTCTGATATGGTTTTTTAATGAGACGCGAATTGTGATTAGAATTAGCGAGCCTAGTTGGCACCCCTTCCCTTCACACAGCATGTGGGCCACACATCAAGCGGCTGCCTACGACTCTCCATCTCTCTCTCTCTACGTCCTATACAACTCCTCCTTTACGTTCTATACGACTCTCCATCTCTCCCTCTCTACGTCCTATACGACTCCTCCTCTCTCCCTCTCTATACGTTCTATACGACTCTCCATCTCTCTCTACGTTCTATACGAATCTCCCTCTCTCCCTCTCTATACGTTCTATACGACTCTCCATCTCTCTCTACGTTCTATACGACTCTCCCTCTCTCCCTCTCTATACGTTCTATACGACTCTTGTAACACACTGAATTTGGGGGTATAAAATTTCTTTTCTAATATTCACCAAATTCAGGTGTTACCCTCTCTTTTTCTTGCTTTTTCTTTCCTTTATTCTGAATGGTGAAGAGTTATTTTATATGTGTATAAGTCTTTAGCGTAGTAAAATAAAATCCTGGAGAAAAATTTGGTTGTTGCATTTCATGCCGAAGCACAATTTTTGTCTGCTACCACATTTATGCTAGTTAGACACGATCTAAAATAAACAAATACATTCATATTTATATAAATATATATTTGTATCTAAATAAAAGGAGTAAATAGAGAAGGAAAAGAAGGAAGCAGGAACCGTTTTGTGCATGGAAGCAGGAAGGAACCGCGTGGACCTCGCTTGCATGCCGACTCCCATGGTGTGTGTGCGTGAGAAGAAATTGCATGTGGAGCCCACATGCATGCATCCCAGCACATCGTGCATGCAGTTCCTGCAAGCCGCATGGACAGACCGCCCAGCCCCTCCTACTGCGCCACTCGCTCCCGCTCAGCCCCACGACGCGCGCCCATGCCGTTCCAACTGCCCAGCCCCACGCCCCACTTCTTCTCTATGCCGTTCGTGCTTGCCTTCCCTCATTTTTCCCATACACAGCAGCAGATGAAGAGGAGCACGCACCCAGAGCTCCGCCTGCATAGAGCTCGACTCGCCGCCCAGCTGTCTGCACTAGGAGACTGTGCCCGGAGTTCCACCCATGTCGTGCTCGCCCGCCATCGATGGTCAACGTGAGCAGGTACCCTTTTCCCTTCTTCCTCCTGTGCCTCGGCGAGCTCCCCTACAGCCTGGTCGTGGTCGAGCCACCCTTGCCCCTGCGCCCCGACGAGTCCCCCAGACGCGAGGTCCACGCGGCGGCCTACAGCCAGCCAGGCCGTGTGATCTGTCCAGCCTGCTCCGCCCCCTGCGCTCCCTCCGATGCACCTGGCCACCCGCGGTGCCGCCCTGTGCTCCCGGCGCGGCTGTTCGCAGCCTTGCGCGGCGGCCTTCATGGATTGCCCGTGGCAGCCTGCGCAACAGCCGGCGTGGTAGCTTGCGAGGCTTGCCAGCGGCAGCCCCGGCGTGGCTCGCTCGGCGTAGCCTGCACGACGTGTGCGAGGCTTGCCAGCGGCAGCCCCGGCGTGGCTCGCTCGGCGTAGCCTGCACGACGTGCCCGCGGCAACCCCAGCGCAGTCTGCGTGGCATAGCTACAACCTCGCCGTCGCTCGTGTTGTATGTCGTGCGCGCAGCACGTCGTCGACTCGCCTCGCCGTGCGCCGTCGTCGCAAGGTGAGAATCCCGCGTCTATCCCATGCGCTAATTAATTTTCTACTTAGTTGTCGGTCATCAAATTGAATACTCAATTGGATCAAATTTATGATTTTAATTATGCGATTGTAAATACGTGGTAATGTGATTTTAACAACTCAGATGTTGTATTTAATATATATTTAGTGTTTAGTATAAAAACAACATTTAGTTAGTGATTCTCGCATGTTCTATTCGTACGACGATCGCGTGTGCTGTTCACGTGTCGTCGTTCGCGCGAGTCGCGATTCGGGCGTAAGAAATTGTTTATTAGCCGCGAATTGCTAATTATTCAATACGTTATGCGTCACAAAACTGTTTTGACTCGTTTCGGACGCGTCAACTCCATAGCAGCGTTAATTTCATATTAGTAATATTATTTTGTCATGACGTAAGTTTTAAGCAAATAGTTAATTATTTGTTGTCCAATATTTATTAGAATAATAATTTGAATAAAACTAATTTCTAGTTTTTATGTGCGCTTTTATAGATACATATTAATATGATTACGTTTGCTCGAATGTTTTTGAATTAATACTTGTTAGTATAGACGTGTTGCAGCGTGCGTCATCTCTTGTCGATCATGTGTATCTCGCGCGCTGTCCGCACGTTATTTAATTATTTATGTTATTGTCGCTTGCGCTAATTAGTTAATTATTGTTTAGTCGTTGGTTATTTAAAATAACGATTCAATTAGAACGAGTATGTTTTAACTCGTGCTTTTATAAATATAAATGTTAATTAACTTGATAAATACCAGTGTAAATACTTTTAATTATTTATTTTTTGTGTTGTTAGCACGCGACATCGTTCGCGCGTCATCGTGTTGTTCGCACGCATAGTCGTGTTGACTCACGCGTGTCGCGTGCTGTCGTGTACGTTGTTTCGCGTACCACATTGCTGTTTCGCGCGCGTCGTCGCGTGTCGTTCATGAGTGTCGCGCGTGCTGTTCGCACGCGTTGTCGCGTGCCATTCACACGCGTTGTCACACGCCTTTCGCGTGTGTCGCGCGTCACACCGCGCGTTGCTCGCGCATGTCTCGCGTGTCGATCACGTGGGTTGCGCGGCATCTGCTCATGATGATAAATTGCTTCCGCTTATAATCACTTATGTTAAATAATGTTAATTCGTCAGGTCATATATTTTAAATAATTTATTTAATGTTGCCCGACTAATGTTTATTAGATTAATATTCTAACTAGATTAAAAGTGTAGTGTTCCACTTGAGCTTTTTATAATAAATATTAACATGGCAAATATTAACTTAACTACTTTATATATATTTAACATTTGTTTAGTATAAACATGTCACCTATTTAGTTTTCTCACCTGTCGCGCGTGCTGTTCCGCACGTGGTGGCGTTCTCGTTCGCGCTGTTTCGTGTGTCGTCAGCGTGCTATGTCGCGAGTGTCCACGTGTCGTTTGCACGCTGTCGTGTTGGGTTCGCCGTCGTCACGTTGTCTGCGCTAGCCGCGCGTGGTGCGCGCTAAGTCAAGTGCGGTCGTGCTGTTTCACGCGTTACATGTTTCGTCTCGCTCCGCTAATTTGTCCCGCTTAGAGTCGCTGATGTTATTTAAATTACTCATTTAACTAAGAATTGTTAGTGTGATCAGCTAATTAAAACTGTGCAATAGCTCTAGTTCATTTTAAATAAATATCGATTAATATAATCATGTCAACCTAAATGTTATGATTCATACTCTTTTAGTGTAGACGCGATAACTTCTCGACCGTAGCTTCGACTGTCGCGTTTCTTTTTCCTCGCGTGACTGTAGTAACGCACTCTATTTTGTTTTCCATATTTTATTATGTTTTTATTTGAATGGTGTAATGTTCTTATGCATGTATATGTTTGTTTGTGCCTGTTTGTATTTGTTGTGCGTTGCGAATAGATTGCGATCTATTTCCGAGCTTCGAGGAATCGACAGTCAAGCTTCGGCGACCAAGTGATCTGGCTCTTCGAGTTCTACAAGATTGAAGACCCTGAGCATCTGTTTGGTGAAGGCAAGTGTCCTCTGACCCATTATGTCCTATTTACTTTATAATTCACTGTCCCGCATACTATGAACAACCTAAGGATTGACTAGCTTTCTATTTACCTTATCCTTGTTTACCTTTCGGGTTACTATGGTTAACTACATGCTAGCGCTTTACTTTAATCAATGAACATGATGAGATACAATGATGATACTATGATTTTATTCTGGATATGATGATATACTTGTGGCATTTAAGGGGACTCGGGCTGTTTCCCGAGTACCTCTCCGTAAGGACCTGTTCGTTGAGAGACCACCCGGGATAACAGTGCAACCATGAGGGTGAAATGGGGCGCCCTTAGCTAATTAATTAGAGGAACTAGAGGTGTAGTTGCTTCGCCGTCGTGCCGTCAATGGGGTCCAGGCACAGTGCTTGCTCTGCCAAGGCTGGGTGCCGAGGTTCTTTCGTTTTGCTTTTGTTAGTCACCCTCCTGCGGGGAGAGGTACTGTGTTTATCAAACTGGAGAAACCTAACGGGCGGCTATGACCTCTAGGGAATCTTTGTAAAGGCTACGTAGTGATACCCTGCCGGACCACCTAGGAAGTGATCAATGGGGAGTCATGATCCCCGGGCAAAATGGGAATCACGGCTCATGGGTAAAGTGTGCGACCTCTGCAGAGGGAAGGAAACTGATATATCAGCCGTGCTCACGGTTATGAGCGGCCTTGGGATCCTCTTTGATTAGAGATACTTGATCAGAGATGGTTGGTTTACAGATGACAAGGATGATGGTTATGACTATGGTAATGGTAAGTGGTATTCTTTCCGTTTGGAAAGGGTACTTTGGGTTAATAACTTGGGTTAATGTTAAAACCTGGCTCTCAATGAGTAACAATAACCTGACCAACTAAAAGCAACTGCTTGACCTTAACCCCAAATAAAGCTAGTCCACTACAGCCAAACGGGACATTTGCTGAGTACGTTGATGTGTACTCACCCTTGCTTTCACAAAACACCAGGTTGCCTTTGGTGCAATCTATGCTCAGGTAAAGAAGAAGGCGTCGAGGCGAATCTCCAGGAGTTCCAGGACTTCGACGAGTTCGAGGATTAGGCTAGCGATCTCCCCCAGTCAGCTGCCTGTGGTGGGTTTATTTACGTTGGCTACGTTTCTGTTCTGTGTACTTTGATTATATTATGTAAATGACTCTAGTCTTTCATATTATTACTTATCTTTATTGTTATTCGAAGCATTGTGCTATGATGAGTCATTTATGTAATCGCTATGTACGTGAATTTCTGATCCTGGCACGTACATGGTTCGCATTCGGTTTACCTTCAAAACCGGGTGTGACATAAGTGGTATCAAAGCCTTGCTGACTGTAGGACCGCTGACCTATAGTAGCATTGGCCGTTTTAAGGACTTATTGATTTTTACTTCACCTCATCCTTGATGTTGTTTCAAAATATTAGTCACGTCGACTAATTCTATGTTTTGCTTATATATGCCCCCTTACCAAAAGTATTTTATTCTATTATGGTCTAACCTTTCTCAATCTACTAGATCTGATCTTACTCTTGTGCTTGTGACATCTTTGTAGATGCCCCCTGACCATAACCTTCTTGTCTTTTTGGGATTCTTTCCTCTTTCGTCATTAAATTGCTACCATTTGGCAATCTCTATTCCCTTGGTATTTACATGCTCGTATCCATGGATTCTTTAACACCCTTGTTTCAATACCTACCTTTAATAAAAACTCTGCTGCCTATTTAAGCATTTCAGTTTATATATCCATGACCTTCGTGTCTTTTGTGACCCTTCCCTATTCTATTGTTAAGTCGTTATCCTTCGGCAATTTCTATTCTCTTTGTCTTGGTATGCCCGTATCCTTGGAATATTGCATACTCTTATCCTTTTTATATTCGCTTGTCTTTATACCCTAATGTCTGTTTAAGACATTTCAGTTAACATGCCCTTGACCACCCTTGTTTCTTAATGATCCATGAGCGGTCATTTTATTTTGCATATCCTTAGTGATCTCGTTGTCTCCTTGTAACTCCACTCGGTAATGAATCTTTACTTCAACCCTTCTGTTGGAACCTTACCTATCTTACCCTTGATTGTTTTCTCCACTTTGTCGTTTCGCGAGTCTTGCCTTAACTATATCCTTCGGTATGCTTTTAATTATTATCATATGCACCCTTGACACCTATATATCCTACATTGATGTTTGTCTCATACCTGCCCTTTAAAATCGCCCCTCTTCCGTCTTATACTTTCTTTATCTTGGTTGTATCCTATTATTTGGCTCATGAGTTTGTAACCTCATCCTTTGTTGTGCTTTTGTTTCTTACTGCCTTTACCCTTCTCATCTCTCAATCTTACCTTAGTGATTACGCTATGTTCGTTATCTACAACCTCCAATCTCCCACCTTAGTTCAAACGTGGTCTCTTACTTATCTCACCCATGGTTATAGCCTATACTTTACCACTTGTAAGACTTATCTGAACTCTATTCTTGGTTGTACCTAGATTCTTGGTTTTTTTTATGCACATTTACCTCTTCCTTTATATCCTTGCCTATTATCACCTTTGCCCCTTGACCTCTCTCCATATTTACCATGATGTTTACCTTTTTTTTGCCTCACTTATTCCATTTCAATCCGAGAGTGTTGTTTTCCCTATCCCGCTCTGGTTCGTTTCCTTTCCCTTTGTCGCTTTGCAAGTCTTGTCTTACCTTAACTTCATCCTTTGTTGAGCTTTTGTTTGATATCGTCCTTACCTTTGTAATCTATAGATCTTGCCTTGATACTTATCTTAGGTCTGCTTGTTGAAATCCCCTATTTTCGATCTCAATGTGAGAGCGGTGTTTTACTTACCTCACCCTTGGCTATATCCTCTTCTTTACCGCGTGTAAGCTTCGACGTAACTCCATTCTTTGTTGTACTCATACCACTAGCTCTCCAATGTCTTCATCTTTTCTCTCATACTCTTGTCTGTTGTCGCCTTTGACCCTTGCGATATTGAGGCCTTCTACCTAAATGTTTACTTTGAACTTATCCTTTAAAAGTCTCCCCTTTCTTTCAACCCAGTTTGAGAGTTGCGAGTTACCCATCTCTCCCTTGATTTCTTTTCACTTCTTGTCGCCTTACAAGTTTTGTGTTAATTCCATCCCTTGTTGTGTTTTTGTTTGCTATCATCCTCACCTTGTCGTCCATCGATCTTGCCTTGATACTCATCTTTATTCCTACTCTTTAAAAATCCCCTCTCCCACCTCAATTTGAGAGTGGCTATTTACCTGTCTGGCCCTTGGACGTACTCTCTCCTTTTCCATTTGCAGGTCCTATCTTAGCTCCATCCTTTATGGTATTTATATCCTTGGTTCTTATGCCAATTTACCTCCCCTCCTGCATTCTTGTCTGTTATCACCCTCAAACCCTTGTGATATCTATGCCCTTACCTTCACGCTTACTTTGAACCTCCCCTTTTAAGCCTTCTCTTTTCCATCCTTGTTCGAGGATAATGTCTCACCTACTTCACCATTGACTGCTCCCCCTTCTTTGACACCTTGCAAGTTTTGTCTAAAATACATCCTTTGTTGTGTGGTTGTCCGTTATCACCTTAATCCTTGTCAGCCCTCAATCTTTACCTTTATGCTATCATGTACCTGCATTTTAAAGCCACCTCTCCCATTTCATTTCAAGAGTGATGTCTTACCCACCCCGCTCTTGTTCGTTCCCTTTTCCTCTGTCGCGTTGCAAGTCTTAGCTTTTGCTCGATATCACCCTTACCTTCCTAATATATAGATCTTTCCATGATGCTTATCCTATACCTACCTTTTGAAATATCATCTTTCCCTTCTCTATTTAAGAATGGTGTTTTACCTATCCTGACCTTGGTTGCATTCTCTCCCTGTCGGATACAATCCTTGCTTTAACTCCATACTTTATTATGCTCATGCCCCTATCCTGCATGTCTTATTATTCCCCTTGCCTTTCGATGGCCTTAGAGTAGTTTCCCCTTTGTAAGGAAAGACCACCATCTAGTTTACATTAACGTGTAGCAACGAGATGCTTGTTGTTGTGTGCTTGTGTTGTTTGTCTTTGTGTGGTGACTGATTTCCTTCTTTGTGATCAGTGTTGGTGTGTTGTGGCCCCTGGTCCGCAATGGCATCCGTTTATTTGCCGAGTGTCGTAGAGTTAGGTAGCTGGGTGCTCTCCCTTCTCTCTCTTTAATCCATCTATGCTTACCTTTTCTATCTTACCTTTTTTATTTATACCCTTCCCTCTTGCACCTGTCCGGTTTGAATTCTCCAACCTCTCTTAATCAGTCAAGATCAGAGTCGCCAGCATCTTCACCAAGTGCATATCAACGCTTCTGTTAAGGGGGTTAGCCGCTAACCCCAATAAAGACAATGCGATCAACATCAACCAACAAGATCAGAGTGGCGCAATGGAAGCATGTGTGGGTCCCCACCCACAGGTCCAAGGGATCCTCAAGGAATGTATCGCTTGGTCTTGAGCGTCTGAAGGTCAAAGCAACCAGTCCATAATTTAATCTTGTAGAGTCAAAGTCAACTCAAGGAAGTCGTGAACAACCTATGAACCAACCTTGTTTCCTTGCTACCTTCTTCTTGAATCTCGGGGGCGAGATTCTTGTTAAGGGGGTTAGATCTGTAATACACTGAATTTGGGGGTATAAAATTTCTTTTCTAATATTCACCAAATTCAGGTGTTACCCTCTCTTTTTCTTGCTTTTTCTTTCCTTTATTCTGAATGGTGAAGAGTTATTTTATATGTGTATAAGTCTTTAGCGTAGTAAAATAAAATCCTGGAGAAAAATTTGGTTGTTGCATTTCATGCCGAAGCACAATTTTTGTCTGCTACCACATTTATGCTAGTTAGACATGATCTAAAATAAACAAATACATTCATATGTATATAAATATATATTTGTATCTAAATAAAAGGAGTAAATAGAGAAGGAAAAGAAGGAAGCAGGAACCGTTTTGTGCATGGAAGCAGGAAGGAACCGCGTGGACCTCGCTTGCATGCCGACTCCCATGGTGTGTGTGCGTGAGAAGAAATTGCATGTGGAGCCCACATGCATGCATCCCAGCACATCGTGCATGCAGTTCCTGCAAGCCGCATGGACAGACCGCCCAGCCCCTCCTACTGCGCCACTCGCTCCCGCTCAGCCCCACGACGCGCGCCCATGCCGTTCCAACTGCCCAGCCCCACGCCCCACTTCTTCTCTATGCCGTTCGTGCTTGCCTTCCCTCATTTTTCCCATACACAGCAGCAGATGAAGAGGAGCCCGCACCTAGAGCTCCGCCTGCATAGAGCTCGACTCGCCGCCCAACTGTCTGCACTAGGAGACTGTGCCCGGAGTTCCACCCATGTCGTGCTCGCCCGCCATCGATGGTCAACGTGAGCAGGTACCCTTTTCCCTTCTTCCTCCTGTGCCTCGGCGAGCTCCCCTACAGCCTGGTCGTGGTCGAGCCACCCTTGCCCCTGCGCCCCGACGAGTCCCCCAGACGCGAGGCCCACGCGGCGGCCTACAGCCAGCCAGGCCGTGTGATCTGTCCAGCCTGCTCCGCCCCCTGCGCTCCCTCCGATGCACCTGGCCACCCGCGGTGCCGCCCTGTGCTCCCGGCGCGGCTGTTCGCAGCCTTGCGCGGCGGCCTTCATGGATTGCCCGTGGCAGCCTGCGCAACAGCCGGCGTGGTAGCTTGCGAGGCTTGCCAGCGGCAGCCCCGGCGTGGCTCGCTCGGCGTAGCCTGCACGACGTGTGCGAGGCTTGCCAGCGGCAGCCCCGGCGTGGCTCGCTCGGCGTAGCCTGCACGACGTGCCCGCGGCAACCCCAGCGCAGTCTGCGTGGCATAGCTACAACCTCGCCGTCGCTCGTGTTGTATGTCGTGCGCGCAGCACGTCGTCGACTCGCCTCGCCGTGCGCCGTCGTCGCAAGGTGAGAATCCCGCGTCTATCCCATGCGCTAATTAATTTTCTACTTAGTTGTCGGTCATCAAATTGAATACTCAATTGGATCAAATTTATGATTTTAATTATGCGATTGTAAATACGTGGTAATGTGATTTTAACAACTCAGATGTTGTATTTAATATATATTTAGTGTTTAGTATAAAAACAACATTTAGTTAGTGATTCTCGCATGTTCTATTCGTACGACGATCGTGTGTGCTGTTCACGTGTCGTCGTTCGCGCGAGTCGCGATTCGGGCGCTTTAAGAAATTGTTTATTAGCCGCGAATTGCTAATTATTCAATACGTTATGCGTCACAAAACTGTTTTGACTCGTTTCGGACGCGTCAACTCCATAGCAGCGTTAATTTCATATTAGTAATATTATTTTGTCATAACGTAAGTTTTAAGCAAATAGTTAATTATTTGTTGTCCAATATTTATTAGAATAACAATTTGAATAAAACTAATTTCTAGTTTTTATGTGCGCTTTTATAGATACATATTAATATGATTACGTTTGCTCGAATGTTTTTGAATTAATACTTGTTAGTATAGACGTGTTGCAGCGTGCGTCGTCTCTTGTCGATCATGTGTATCTCGCGCGCTGTCCGCACGTTATTTAATTATTTATGTTATTGTCGCCTGCGCTAATTAGTTAATTATTGTTTAGTCGTTGGTTATTTAAAATAATGATTCAATTAGAACGAGTATGTTTTAACTCACGTTTTTATAAATATAAATGTTAATTAACTTGATAAATACCAGTGTAAATACTTTTAATTATTTATTTTTGCTGTTGTTAGCACGCGACATCGTTCGTGCGTCATCGTGTTGTTCGCACGCATAGTCGTGTTGACTCACGCGTGTCGCGTGCTGTCGTGTACGTTGTTTCGCGTACCACATTGCTGTTTCGCGCGCGTCGTCGCGTGTCGTTCATGAGTGTCGCGCGTGCTGTTCGCACGCGTTGTCGCGTGCCATTCACACGCGTTGTCACACGCCTTTCGCGTGTGTCGCGCGTCACACCGCGCGTTGCTCGCGCATGTCTCGCGTGTCGATCACGTGGGTTGCGCGACATCTGCTCATGATGATAAATTGCTTCCGCTTATAATCACTTATGTTAAATAATGTTAATTCGTCAGGTCATATATTTTAAATAATTTATTTAATGTTGCCCGACTAATGTTTATTAGATTAATATTCTAACTAGATTAAAAGTGTAGTGTTCCACTTGAGCTTTTATAATAAATATTAACATGGCAAATATTAACTTAACTACTTTATATATATTTAACATTTGTTTAGTATAAACGTGTCACCTATTTAGTTTTCTCACCTGTCGCGCGTGCTGTTCCGCACGTGGTGTCGTTCTCGTTCGCGCTGTTTCGTGTGTCGTCAGCGTGCTATGTCGCGCGTGTCCACGTGTCGTTTGCACGCTGTCGTGTTGGGTTCGCCGTCGTCACGTTGTCTGCGCTAGCCGCGCGTGGTGCGCGCTAAGTCAAGTGCGGTCGTGCTGTTTCACGCGTTACATGTTTCGTCTCGCTCCGCTAATTTGTCCCGCTTAGAGTCGCTAATGTTATTTAAATTACTCATTTAACTAAGAATTGTTAGTGTGATCAGCTAATTAAAACTGTGCAATAGCTCTAGTTCATTTTAAATAAATATCGATTAATATAATCATGTCAACCTAAATGTTATGATTCATACTCTTTTAGTGTAGACGCGATAACTTCTCGACCGTAGCTTCGACTGTCGCGTTTCTTTTTCCTCGCGTGACTGTAGTAACGCACTCTATTTTGTTTTCCATATTTTATTATGTTTTTATTTGAATGGTGTAATGTTCTTATGCATGTATATGTTTGTTTGCGCCTGTTTGTATTTGTTGTGCGTTGCGAATAGATTGCGATCTATTTCCGAGCTTCGAGGAATCGACAGTCAAGCTTCGGCGACCAAGTGATCTGGCTCTTCGAGTTCTACAAGATTGAAGACCCTGAGCTTCTGTTTGGTGAAGGCAAGTGTCCTCTGACCCATTATGTCCTATTTACTTTATAATTCACTGTCCCGCATACTATGAACAACCTAAGGATTGACTAGCTTTCTATTTACCTTATCCTTGTTTACCTTTCGGGTTACTATGGTTAACTACATGCTAGCGCTTTACTTTAATCAATGAACATGATGAGATACAATGATGATACTATGATTTTATTCTGGATATGATGATATACTTGTGGCATTTAAGGGGACTCGGGCTGTTTCCCGAGTACCTCTCCGTAAGGACCTGTTCGTTGAGAGACCACCCGGGATAACAGTGCAACCATGAGGGTGAAATGGGGCGCCCTTAGCTAATTAATTAGAGGAACTAGAGGTGTAGTTGCTTCGCCGTCGTGCCGTCAATGGGGTCCAGGCACAGTGCTTGCTCTGCCAAGGCTGGGTGCCGAGGTTCTTTCGTTTTGCTTTTGTTAGTCACCCTACTGCGGGGAGAGGTACTGTGTTTATCAAACTGGAGAAACCTAAAGGGCAGCTATGACCTCTAGGGAATCTTTGTAAAGGCTACGTAGTGATACCCTGCCGGACCACCTAGGAAGTGATCAATGGGGAGTCATGATCCCCGGGCAAAATGGGAATCACGGCTCATGGGTAAAGTGTGCGACCTCTGCAGAGGGAAGGAAACTGATATATCAGCCGTGCTCACGGTTATGAGCGGCCTTGGGATCCTCTTTGATTAGAGATACTTGATCAGAGATGGTTGGTTTACAGATGACAAGGATGATGGTTATGACTATGGTAATGGTAAGTGGTATTCTTTCCATTTGGAAAGGGTACTTTGGGTTAATAACTTGGGTTAATGTTAAAACCTGGCTCTCAATGAGTAACAATAACCTGACCAACTAAAAGCAACTGCTTGACCTTAACCCCAAATAAAGCTAGTCCACTACAGCCAAACGGGACATTTGCTGAGTACGTTGATGTGTACTCACCCTTGCTTTCACAAAACACCAGGTTGCCTTTGGTGCAATCTATGCTCAGGTAAAGAAGAAGGCGTCGAGGCGAATCTCCAGGAGTTCCAGGACTTCGACGAGTTCGAGGATTAGGCTAGCGATCTCCCCCAGTCAGCTGCCTGTGGTGGGTTTATTTACGTTGGCTACGTTTCTGTTCTGTGTACTTTGATTATATTATGTAAATGACTCTAGTCTTTCATATTATTACTTATCTTTATTGTTATTCGAAGCATTGTGCTATGATGAGTCATTTATGTAATCGCTATGTACGTGAATTTCTGATCCTGGCACGTACATGGTTCGCATTCGGTTTACCTTCAAAACCGGGTGTGACAACTCTCCATCTCTCTCTACGTCCTATACGACTCTCCCTCTCTATACGTAACTCGATAATATCCATATCACAATATTAGGGGTTAGGGCTTAGGGTTAGTGTTAGTGGTTAAGAGTTAGGGTATTTGTTAATATGAATTTAATTATTGCTTATGTTAATTATTGCTTATTTGTATATATATAGCTCAATGAGTTCTCCAACCAAGGACCAAGGATTAGGGCCCGACCACATGGACAAGAGTGTTGCTCAAGAACAATCCAGTAGTGAAGGATATGAAACGCCTAGCGACCCTTTTTCTACCACTAGCATAGATAGGGCCACTGTGCGTGAGTTGCAACGTGACCCTACTTATGATCCACAAGACCATGAGGTAAATTACACATCCTTAATTTCGTGTGTGTACCTAATTAATTAGCTGATTTCACAATGTCTATTACACATGCATGATTTCTTGTGCATTTTATTACATGAATAGGAGGTCTTGTCTCAATTTTGTGCGATGCTCGAAAAAGCTGCGGCACGATACCAAGACGCACCGGAACCGACCCAAGACGCACCGGAACCGACCCAAGACGCACCGGAACCGATCCAAGGCGCACCAGAACCGACCCAAGGCGCACTAGAATCGACCGAGACAACCACCGAGAGGTCAAGGGAAAAGGAAGCAGAGCGATCAGAACAGAGGTGCCAGGGGGCTAAACAAGTTTCCTGACAAGACATATAAAATCGCAGACGTGAGCCCGAATGGTCAGCCCCTAGCTCCAGAAGAGGCACTGCCTAAGTTCCGGAATGCACTTGGGTTCTTAGTTAGAGATAATCTTGACATCACAATCCGACAGTGGAGAGATGTATCAGATGATGTCAAGAATCAAATGTGGAATAAGCTAATAACGAGGTTCATTTTGCCTCGGGGTTCAGAAGAACTCGTGAAAAAATACACGATGAAGTAGTTTGCAATCAATTTCCGAAACTGGAGGTCTGAGATGAATACAAAGTTTGCAAAGAAAGACCTAGACCCGATGAAAAATATAAAATCTCAGCAGGTCAGTGGGCAGTATTTCTAGAGCAGAGGAGTAGCCCTGATTTCATATCGCTAAGTGAGGCAAATTCGGAACTATCTAAGAAGAACAAATACCACCACCACCTTGGCACAGGTGGTTACAAGCGTCAGGTTCCTAAATGGAGACAAGAAGACACCGAGAAGAAGGCTGCAGGGTTGCCGACGTTGTTCGAGCAACTTGGTGAAAGGACAGCTAATTGGATCCGTGCTAGAAAACCAAGGGAAACTGAGTCTGGTGTATCTTTTGATGATCCCACTGTCGAAGAAGCGGCAAAAAACATATATGCAATTGCAGCTAAGCAAAGCCAAGGAACATTTAAGCCGCAAAGGGAGAGAGACATTCTAACGACTGGTCTCGGTAACCCTGAGCATCATGGTCGTGTACGAGGAATCTCATCTAAGGAAGGATGGAAGGAAGGATTCGGACCACAATGGGAAGGTCTGTACAAGAAACGTGATCGATACAAGGAAGAGATGGCGAATTATTTTAAGGAGGAGGCCAAGAAAGAGTTCAAAGGCCTGATGTCTGAAATGCTATCAAATCCTCTTCTAGAATTGATGCAGCAATTGGCGATGGCGAGTGCGATGTCTGTTCAACAGATGACCACTCCACAGATGCAAATAATTCCAGCAGCTCAAACGCTGGTTTCCACCGAGGGTACGACCATCCCAAGCTCTATCGCTTCAACGGGAAATAAGGTCCGCTATCCAGTTGATGACATCACAAGGCCTGTGGCATGCACACTAGTTATAAGATATGGTATTAACAATCAGCGTACAAAGAAAGTAGCCACAGGCCTTGCGATCCCAGGACACAAGTTCCATGGAAATGACATTCCAGAAGAATATTGCAGGGTAGAAGTGACGACAGTCGTCCAAGGATACGAGGACGACATGCTAGACATCCCTGGGCCCGAAGGCATCGAGACACTTGGACAAGCTATCAAGAATTTTATCCTTTGGCCTCGAAGGGATGTCGAATTGGTTGATCCACCACAACAGCCGTCGTCGCAGGCCCAACCGTCTCCGCCTTCTCAAATTGTTGTTCCTATTGTACATCCATCATCACCTCCTCAAACTTCACATGCTGCTCCTCATCCTCTTTCTGACCCTCCTTCTCCTCATCCTCATGGTGGCCTACCGTCTCCGCCACATACATCGCCCTTCAGGGATCCACCTTCTCCACAGCCATCTCCATGACCATCAAAGAAATCTAAAGTTTCTATACCAAAATTAGTGTCCCCGTTCGAGAAGAAAAAGAAGAGTAAATCCACTGCTGACACAGCTCGCTTTTTGAAAGGGATTGGACGGAGCCTCACGTCAGACACTGTTGATTTGGCCGATCTCGAGGAGTCCACAAAAAAGGCTGAGGCAATGGCCGCAAAGATAAAGAAGCCAACTAAGGCAGATTATAAAAACGTGCCTAAAAAATATGTGCCGGGCAGACCACTACTCACTTTTGAGAAACTAAGGAAGGTCCCGGCTAATATTAAAAGGTTGCATGATTGGTACATGCGGGCATCTTCAGTTGGCATCGACACCAGCAGTGTTAATATACCAGCCCATGCCTTTATTGGTTCAAATCAAAAAGCCATTGTTGCATTTGAGGACATGTGGTTAATGATGAACCTTCAGAGACTCGACGTGCAACTTATAACCATATTTGCATTGTAAGTGTCACTCATACTCCACATATATGTGTTATTATTAGTGAGTTGTATAAATTTTCAATATCTGACATGCACGTGTGCATTGCAGAATGCAACATGATTAGCAGGATATCCTTTATGGTACCAATCCCAATGCTAGTGCCAGTAAAAGGGTTGGGTATCTCAACCCAATAAAGATATGCGAGGATAACCACACTTTTAGAATCGAAAAAGGCAATGAAGCATTACAGGGACTAACGGATGAAGAAATTAAGGTGCGTATCCAGGATCTGAAGAAGGATTTTGAAGCAAGATACGCCACCTACATAGGACACGCAATGCTTCATTTTCAAGACAGGGAATCCATAGTGGCCCCGTACAACTTTAAGTAAGTGTGATTTTGCATAAATAAAATTAATAATTTCAATACACATGTATCACAAGTTTGATTCGTATAGAGACCACTGGATATGCTTGTTCATTTATCCTAAGGTTGGAAAGGTGCTGGTGCTCGACTCCTTGCACACCGAGCCTTGGGCCTATTCAAAATTCCTCGGCCTCTTAGAGCTATAAGCCTTTTCTATGCATGCATACTTATATCGATGAGAATTGTAGAATAACATGGTGATTCTATTTGAGATCACAGGGCATTTAGGTTTTATAAGCTACGAGGTGGAAAGTACGACACGTCCAAAAAAGGCGTGCCACTAGACATCCATTATAACTGGCCGGTAAGTATGTGAATTTATGAATACATATCATACATGTACGTACATAGGACAATGTTGCAACTAAATAACCAATCTCCCGTTATGTAGTGCCACAAGCAACCACCCGGATCGGTCCTATGTGGGTTCTACGTGTGCAAGTTCATGAGAATGAACGGACGATACATCACGAACCCTGGCAAGGTATTATTAGTAATAGTCACATATGTATTTATGTCATTAAAGATGCAAATGTGTTATTATTGAGTATAAATAGATAATGTTTATAAACTTCCTTTACAACAATTTCAACAAGAAAGCCCGGAGAACTTGACTTAAGGTGCATTATATGGCATAGTTGAGAACCTTGCACATTCATATTGAAAGAGGCCATTCCCGCTGAAGGGAAATATCACGATGCTTCCGGAACATTAGCTTTGCCAGAGTTTAGAATACTAACAGAAATTAGTAGACTATCTCTTAGCCGAGATAGTTATTAGAGCTTAAGTGAAAACTTTGATGTATATAATGTGTGATGCATACATGGTTGTAAACAAGACTTTGATGTATATAAATGTATGATAGAATTTAATTCCATGTTGCTTTTAATATCAATACTACATGTTTATCAATATATATATATGTTTGTGTGTAAATATATATAAATTTCAGTACAAAAATTTAAAAAAAGGCGGGAAAACTTCCACTAGCGGCTAAATAAAAAAAACCGTCAGTGGAAATAGCATTTCCACTGGCGGTTTTCTTAATAGAACTGCCAGTGGAAATGCTATTTTCACTGGCGGTTTCTTAAGAAAACCGCCAGTGGAAATGCCATTATCACTGGCGGTTCTAGAATAACCGCCAGTGGAAATGGCGATTTCCACTGGCCCCTAGCACTGGCGGCACTGAAAAACGCCAGTGCAAACGTCTCTAGAACCGCCACTATAGAGGCTCTGTATACTAGTGTACTGCGCGCGCGCCCTGCCGCCGATTAAAGGCTTGTTCGGTTATTTTCAATACATATGGATTGGAGGGATTGATATAGATTAAAAGGGATTTTGACTTATTAGGGATTAAAACCGCCCTCAATCCATATGGATTGAGATAGAACCGAACAAGCTCTAACGTGGCGGACTGGACTAGACAGCATGCGGTGCTGCGCCGCGCGCTGCTCCGGTCATCATCGTGGATTTAGCAGCCAGGTATGTTATGTATGTGCATATGGCGCCTTCAACAAACACTACCGGAATCCGAGGCTTTGCCGAGTGTCAGCCTCTTTACCGAGTGCCTTTTGTCGGGCACTCGACAAAGAAGGCTTTGCCGAGAGCCGCACTCGGTAAAGTTAGGCTCTCGGCAACGAGCCTCTTTACCGAGTGCTGGACACTCGGCACAGGACCCCACTCGGCAAAGACACGTGTGCCGAGTGTCAAACACTCGGCAAAGGGGGCGCTCGGCAAAGGGCCGTCAGCGGTCGTCCCAAAGCTGACGGCCGTCAGTCTTTGTCGAGAGCCGAGGATTGGCACTCGGCAAAGAGTTTTCTTTGCCGAGTGCCAAATAGTGGGCACTCGGCAAAGTTCTCTTTGTCGAGTGTCTTCTCTAGACACTCGGCAAAGTATATTTTTATTTTTTTATTTTGTCTCCCAAACTTTTTGTCGTGTGTTCCTACACTATGTAGACCTACATGTATCATTTGTGGACAATTATAACAGATTTTTCAATCGTTAGTAGATTTAGTTCGTTTATTTGAATTTCTTCGGAAAATTCAAATTTGAACTGCAGGTCACTCGAAACTTGGAAAACCGTGCATGCAAAAATAATATTCATGTTACTTAGCATAAGTTACGACCGATTTCAGAAGCGGACCGCAAACTTCGAGCAACATGCTCACTAAACATGGTCGTGCCATTCACATGTTTAAATATTGTATAAAACACAAACAAAGTCAGAAAATCATGAAACTTGTCCACGTGTCATGATATCATATGTACAGGCTGTGATAAAAAAATGAAAAAGTTTCGAGAAAACTATGACGCGCTATGTGTACAAACCTAAGAGATCCACATTGAAACTCTATGATTTCATGTGTAGTTCTCTTAGGTTTCTACACATAGTGTCTCACAACTTTCTCCAAACATTCTAAATTTTTTATCATAGCATGTACATATGATATCATGACACGTGTACAAGTTTCATGATTTTCTGACTTTGTTTGTGTTTTATACAATTTTTAAACATGTGGATGGCAATTTAACGTCCATGTTTAGTGAGCATGTTGCTCGAAGTTTCCGGTCCGCTCCTGGAATCGGTCGTAACTTATGCTAAATAACATGAATATTATTTTTGCATGCACGATTTTCCAAGTTTCGAGTGACCTGCAGTTCAAATCTGAATTTTCTGAAGAAATTTAAATAAACGAACTAAATCTACTAGATATTGCAAACACAGTTATAATTGTCCCCAAATGGTACATGTAGGTCTACATAGTGTAAGAACAAACCACAAAAAGTTTGGTGCTCAAAACAAAAAAATACAAATGTACTTTGCCGAGTGTCAGCTGGTGACACTCGACAAAGTATTCTTTGCCGAGTGCCCCCTAGGTGGCACTCGGCAAAGAAGTGTAAATTAATCTTTGCCGAGTGTCACCTGGTCGACACTCGACAAAGAAGCCTTTGTCGAGTGTCACCGATCTGGCACTCGGCAAAGCATATTTTAAAAATAAAAAAAATCTTTGCCGAGTGCGAGATCGCGGGCACTCAGCAAAGAAGGAAAATAAACTTCGCGCCCGACTTCTTTCTTCTTCTTTCTCTCCTCTCACTCTCTCTGTCTCAGCCCGCCTGCGCCGCCGCCGCCCTGCACTACCAGAATCGCAGGCTTTGCCGAGTGCCGGCGGCTTTGCCGAGTACTTTTTATCGGGCACTCGGCAAAGAAAGCGTTGCCGAGTGCCGCACTCGGTAAATTTAGGCTCTCGGCAAAGAGCCCCTTTACCGAGTGCTGAACACTCGGCAAAGACAAGTTTGCCGAGGGTCAAACACTCGGCAAAGGGGGCTCTCGGCAAAGCGCCGTCAGCGGCCGTCCCAAAGCTGACGACTGTCAGTCTTTGCCGAGAGCCAACGGCTGGCACTCGGCAAAGAGGCTTCTTTGCCGAGTGTTACACAGTAGGCACTCGACAAAATATACTTTTCCGAGTGTCATCTCTAGACACTCGGCAAAGTATATTTTTATTTTTTTTATATTGTCTCTCAAAATTTTTGTGGTATGTTCCTACACTATGTAGACCTACATGTATCATTTGTGGACAATTTTAACAGAGTTTTCAATCGTTAGTAGATTTAGCTTGTTTATTTGAATTTCTTCGGAAAATTTAGATTTGAACTGCAGGTCACTCGAAACTTGGAAAACCGTGCATGCAAAAATGATATTCATGTTACTTAGCATAAGTTACGACCGATTCCAGGAGCGGACCGGAAACTTCGAGCAACATGCTCACTAAACATGGCCGTGAACTTGCCATCCACATGTTTAAAAATTGTATAAAACACAAACAAAGTCAGAAAATCCTGAAACTTGTCCACGTGTCATGATATCATATGTACAGGCTGCGATAAAAATTTTAGAATGTTTGTAGAAAGTTGTGGGACACTATGTGTAGAAACCTAAGAGAACTACATTGAAACTCTATGATTTCATGTGTACACATAAGTCGGACTTCGCGAACAGATAGATGGTCTCGTGGCCAACCCAGAAGGTGGTTTTGTGGGATATGGTGAGCAACATATGTGGACACATAAGTCGGGCTTGACTCGGCTCCCCTATTATGATGACCTGCTCCTTCCACACAACATTGACGTGATGCACACTGAAAAGAATGTCGCCGAGGCACTTTGGGCAACAATTATGGAGATTCCTGATAAGTCAAAGGATAACGTAAAGGCAAGAGTGGATCTGGCAGAGTTATGTGATAGACCAAACCAAGAGATGAAGCCGCCTAGTGGTGGTAAGACATGGAGAAGGCCTAAGGCCGATTTCGTCCTGAGTAGGGCCTAGAGGAAGGAAGTACTACAGTGGATCAAGATGTTAATGTTCCCTGATGGGTATGCAGCTAACCTTAGTAGGGGGGTGAACTTATCTACTCTGCGAGTCTTAGGGATGAAGAGTCATGACTTCCACATATGGATTGAACGAATTCTTCCGGCGATGGTTCGAGGCTATGTCCCTGAGCATGTCTGGCTAGCGCTTGCAGAGTTGAGCTATTTCTTCCGCCAGCTTTGTGCAAAAGAGTTAGCTCGGACCATGATTGCAGACTTGGAAAGGATGGCACCCGTGTTACTGTGTAAGCTAGAGAAGATCTTTCCACTCGGCTTCTTCAATCCGATGCAGCATTTGATTATTCATCTCCCGTATGAGGCACGAATGGGGGGGCCCGTGCAGGGACGTTGGTGCTATCCAATCGAGAGATGTCTAAAGACTATCCGAAAGAAATGTAGAAATAAATGCAAAATCGAGGCTTCCATTACAGAGGCATACATACTGGAGGAGGTGTCAAACTTCACAACAACTTACTATGGTGACAAACTGCCGAGCGTGCATAATCCACCTCCTCGTTACAATGATGGCGGCAATGAATCGAACCTCAGCATTTTTCGAGGGCAACTCGGAAGCGCGAGTGGTTCGACCACCAAGACCCTGAGACATGAAGAGTGGCGCCATATCATGCTATATGTATTGACCAACCTTGAAGAGGTGACGCCATACATGGAGCAATTTCTTCATGAATTCTGGCGTCGATCAAGGGACCCAACTCCACAGGAATATGATACCCTTCTTAGAAAGGGTGCGGGAAATGGATTGCCCGATTTCATTTCCTGGTTTAAACATAAGGTACGTGCTTAGTTTGTCATTTCAAGTTGCTCTTACGTGCGAATAATATAACAATCTAGCGTGTTTGAACTTGCAAGGCCAAAGAGAGCCGTCTATGAGTGCCGAGTTGAGACAAGTAGCCAATGGCTTTGCCTATAGGGTCAGGAAATTTTCTGGGTATGACGTCAATGGATACCGTTTTCGCACAACAAGCTACGACCAAAGTCGGCCCAATCGAAAAACCACGTGTTCTGGAGTCTTTACGCCCGGGCTTGACGAGGTTGAGTATTATGGAAGAATTGAAGAAATATATGAACTCAATTTTTATGGTTCCAAACCTCTTACTCCAGTGATATTCAAATGTCATTGGTTTGACCCTGAAGTTACGAGACGGACACATTCTAATCTTGGGCTAGTCAAAATTCGACAGGATTCCACCTTACCAGGAGACGATGTCTATATTGTGGCCCAACAGGCCACACAAGTGTATTATCTTCCATATGCATGCCAAACGAAACAACATCTTAAGGGTTGGGATGTTGTGTATAAGGTATCACCGCACGCTAAATTACCTGTTCCAAACGATGAAGATTATAACTTAGACCCGGACACATATGACGGAGAGTTCTTCCAAGAAGATGGGCTCGAAGGGCAATTTGAGATAGACTTAACCGACGCGATCGGAATGGAAGTAGATATTGAAATGGTTGTTGATGAGGAGGATGATGAGGTGCAAAATGAGAATGACTTAGAAATGCTTGAAGGCAATGCCAATGACGAAATTGCGCCTTCAGATGGTGTTGACTATGAAATGGTTGATAGTGATGATGACACTTATGATCCGGCTAACCCGGACACATATGAAGATTATTTTTAATCGATGTAATGCTATATTTCATTTATTTTGCATATGTTTCTAAATACATATTTTTTTATCTATGCTTAATTGTTTACTCTTAATTGCAGGTTGTTGGACAAAGATGGTGGGCGGTGGGACGAGGACGAGGAGTGGGAGGGGGAGGGGGAGGAGGAGCACCCGTAGGACGGAGGAGGAGGCGCAGCAGGACGACGCCGTACAACAGCAGGTGGAGCAGCAAGCCGCTGTCGATGCGGCACAGCAGGACGACGACAATGCGGCGCAGTAGGACGACGACGACGACGACGCCGCTCAGCAGGACGTCTCAGGTTCTGGCTCCTCAGGTTCAAGGAGTATCTACCTGCGAGGTCCCGCGAGTCTCCCTAAGCGACCCATACTTCGTGACAGACGTCCGCTGATACGACCCGATGGAGAGAGGTAGGTAACTTTAGATGTTGTTGCTGCTTTTTCATATTATATGTTCAAATTAATAATAGAAACTAATACTTCATCTTAATCACTTGGACAGGTCTTGGATGGTTTTGGAGACTGCAGGGGGTCACGGCCGCAACCCCAATGGCATCCTCGGCCTTCTATGCCGGGAACACTTCCCTGGACTTGTCGAGTACGCCGGAGTGACGAGCCCAGCATACACCTTCGACCACTACGCCGTCGCCCCCGATGCAGTAGATCGGGACGATAGACAATTCAACAACAAGGCGGAGCGGGTGAAACAAGAGCTGTGGGTAAGTCTTCCTCGCACTATATTGTTTAATAAGTCGCATTTGTTGCATATTCTTGAAATAATGTATGGATACATCGTCTTTGTATGTAGGATTTCTTCAGGTGCGATGCTGGATACGAGGCCAGGGCGGATGTGGTGTCTACGGCGTGCTGTAAGAAGCTCGTCGTGGACATGCACTACGAGGCGCGCATCCAGGCCATCATCACTTACCACGGCTCCGTCCTTGGGGAGAAGGTGAACAAGAAGGACGCCCGAACCATGTCGTTGACTCCGGACCAGTACTTGCAGGTAAATACAAAACTTTATTATTGGTACTAAATATGCTTATTTTTATCTTCTGATATGCGGTGTACTTATATTTTTTAGATGATTCCTCATTGGTGCGCCGCGCATCCTGAGTGCTGGGAGCAGATGGTGTAGAGGTGGTGCTCGGCTGAGTGGGATGAGGCGCACAACGCTAGCCGGGAACGACGTTTGCTGATGCAAGGTCCCTCCCACCATCAAGGCAGCCGCAGCCTAGGCAAATACGCGGAAGCATGGGTACACGCTCTTTTTTATTTAGGTATATAACTTTTGATTAGACATGATTTCTAACCATCTCGTTGGTTTTCTCGCAGTCGGCGGCACATGGTGGCGCGCCTTGCTTCACGTTCTCGGCATATGCTATGGCCCACAAGGGGAAGGCGGCGTCCGACGTCACCTACAACCCGGATGACGGGCCTGAGGCGTACACCAACCCCGCCATCCACAGCCGACTCAGTGAGTACACCGCCATGGCCAAGGAGGTCCATGGGCCAGATTACGATCCGAGGACCGAGGACATCGATAGAGATGTCCTCATGAGGGTCGGAGGAGGCAAGAGGCATGGGTGGTACTGGATTGCCGACGGGGCAATCGACTCGTCCTCCACTCCCACTCTCTCTCAGGTGCGAGCAAGGAGCACGAGCGCGAGCCCAGCCATACGACCTCGGCAGGACAGTTCACAGCATCGTATCCAGCAACTCCAGGTTATTCCTTATCTATTCATCGTTCATTGATTATTATATATCTTCTCTTTGCATTATCGTAACATTAGGGCGAAATATTACAGACTCAGCTAGATGATGAGAGGAGGCAACGTGAGGAGCTAGAGAAGAGGATGGCGGAGATGTTCGCATACATGCAGAGCCTTGGCGCCGCACAGGGTCATACTCCACCACCTCCGTTGTTCCCTGCAACTGACCCTGCTGAGTTCACTACTCCTGTGAGTATCAAAATTTTAGTACTGCATGATATATATTCATATGTTCTCACACATACAATCTCTTCTCTGTGCAGGGTCAATCGGCGGCGTCGAACAACCCTCATGCTTCGTCCAGCCCTTCGCCGAACCAGTCCAGATGCCCACCTCGTTGATGATCCAGACTTGGTCTTGTGAGTGTTGGTGATGTTTGGCTAGACTTGGTCTTGTGAGATACTTGGTGATGTTAGTGATGATCCAGACTTGTATCTGTTTTGTGATGATCCTGACTTATATTTGTGAGACTTATATTAGTGAGACTTATATTAGTGAGACTTTGTGATATATATGGTGTTGATGATAAATGTGTTCATTCTGTGATGCGATTGATATATAATGTGATGTGAATGATATATATCTTTTGTTTGTTCGGATGGAACAGCAAAAACAAATAAAAAAGGGACATCCTGGTCACTTTGCCGAGTGTAACACTCGGCAAAGGGTTGCTTTGCCGAGTGCTATGACCATGGCACTCGGCAAAGAAGGAAACCTGGGAACCGGTAAAGCCATCTTTGCCGAGTGCTGACCATGGCACTCGGCAAAGAAGGAAACCTGGGAACCGGCAAAGCCATCTTTGCCGAGTGCTGTTGCCAAGGCACTCGGCAAAGGGACTGGCAAAGGGACCCACTGGAGGACTCTTTGCCGAGTGCCGGTCCACTAGACACTCGGCAAAGAGTCCTCCTTTGCCGAGTGCCTACGAGAGCTCTCGGCACAGGGACTGGCGGTGGGGCCCACTGGACCCGTCTTTGCCGAGGGCCCCGATAGCAGACACTCGGCAAAATTGGCCTCTTTGCCGAGTGCCAAAAAGACACTCGGCAAAGGATCCGTCACCGTCACTTGGCGCCGTGACGGTGACTTTTCTTTGCCGAGTGTCAAATGGCACTCGGCAAATTCTTTGCCGAGTGCCCGACATAAAGTACTCGGCAAAGAGACCGCTGCCGATGTACAGTTCGCCGAGCGTTATTTGCCGAGTGTTACACTCGGCAAAGCCTTTGCCGAATGTAAAATAGCCGTTGCCGAGTGTCTGAGACACACGACAAAGGAACTGATTCCGGTAGTGTTGCGCCGCCGCTGCCCCGCCGCGCCGCGCCCGCCGCGCGCCGCCGGCTTGCCGTGCCGCCCCACCGCCGTCCTGCCGCCCTCCCCGAGCCGCAGCCTCCCCGGGCCGCCGTCTCCTCCCCGCGCCACCGTCTCCCCCGCCCGCCACCGTCTTAAGGTATAATTTTATTAAATTATGTATTAATGTTTATATTAATGTATTGATGTTTTATAGATTAATGTATTGATGTTTTATAGATTATGTATTTCATAAACACATGTTTATATTAATGTGGTGATCACTGAGTATATGTCTCCCATCCAATCCACCATCGCACGCCGCCACTCGCACCGACCCTCACACAACACACTCCCACAACACACTATCCCATCCTATCCACCACGCCGTCACCGACCCTCACCACGCCACTCGCACAACACACTCCCCATCCTATCCACCACCGCACCGACCCTCACCACGCCAACATCTACAATTCCTCGTCGTCATTCCGTTGAATTGAATATATATATATGATTGCCGGCCATCGTGCTGTTGAATTATTAGTGGAAGACAGCCATCGTGCTGATACTTTTATTTGTAGGATTTCGAAACCTCCCCATGCAGGGGAGGTGCTGCCGAAATTTTCTGTTGCTAGGCTTCTGTTAGAGGATGGAGAACCGTGAGTGGATGTACACGGGCCGTAGAGGAAGGAACGATGTCACCACTGAATGGATTAGAAAGACCGATGATTTCTTGGAACGGGCATATGGCGAAGCTGCTAAAGGAGCGAGTCTAGTCCCATGCCCGTGCAGCAAATGTGACAACCAGAAAAGAAAACCAAAGAAGGCCATGGTAGAACATATTTGGAAGAATGGATTTACGTCGGGCTATACTCGGTGGATATTTCATGGTGAAGCGCATCGTACGAGAGAGGAGGTGCTGAGACAACGTGTCGAGGATTATGACGCGGATGCGGGGGTAGCAGATATGTTGAACGACTATAAGGAGGCACAGTACACGGGAGGATGTATGGATGACGAGCCAGAGCCGACTGCAAAGACGTTCTACGACATGTTCGACATGGCACAGAGGCCCCTTCACGGCCAGACAAAGGTTTCTCAACTGGATGCCATTGGACGTGTAATGGCGTTCAAGTCGCAGTACAGCATGAGTAGAGACGCATTCGATGGCTTGTTGACGGTTATTGGGAGCCTGCTTCCGGATGATCACGTTCTGCCAAAGAGCATGTACGAGGCACAGAAACTCCTTCGTGCACTCAAGATGACGTATGAGCAGATTCATGCTTGTTCGAAGGGCTGCGTGCTATATAGGAAAGAATACGCGGAGGCAAAGTACTGTCCCAAGTGTACATCGTCTAGGTTCATGGAGGTAGACTCTGGTGATGGACAAAAGAGGCAGCTCGACATCCCCTTGACAATCCTACGACACCTTCCGTTCATACCGATGATCCAGCGTCTGTACATGACAGAGGAATCTGTGAAACAGATGACATGGCAGAAAAATGGAAAATGATACAATCCTGACAAGATGGTGCACGCATTCGATGGTGAAGCATGGAAACACTTTGATGCCATTCACCGTGAGAAAGCTGAAGAGGCTCGTAATGTACGTGTTGCGTTGGCCACAGATGGGTTCAATCCCTATGGAATGAGCGCTGCCCCGTACACATGTTGGCCCATGTTTGTTATCCCAATCAATCTCCCCCCTGGTGTGTGCTTTAAAAGGCAGAATATATTCGTGTCGTTGATAATTCTCGGACACCCAGGGAATAAAATGGGCGTGTACATGGAGCCTTTGAATCGAACCTTAGCATATTTCGAGGCCAACTCGGAAGCGCAAGTGGCTCGACCACCAAGACCCTGACACATGAAGAGTGGCGGCATATCATGCTATACGTATTGACCAACCTTGAAGAGGTGACGCCATACATGGAACAATTTCTTCATGAATTCTGGCGTCGATCAAGGGACCCCACTCCACAGGAATATGACGCTCTTCTTAGAAAGGGTGCGAGAAATGGGTTGCCCGATTTCATCTCCTGGTTCAAACGTAAGGTACGTGCTTTGTTGGGGGCCTTCGGCTTCCGAAGGTCCTCAAAAACAGGATTTAACAGTATTTCTGGAGTATAGTGTGTGAACAGGTATCTTCGGACTCAAGTCAGCATCACAGCAGACCAGAATAATACGAAGGTTGATACAGCGCCGAAGGTGTGAGCAGGAAAGCTTCGGCGTGGCAGCAAAAAATGAAACCGACTTAAAGATGAAAAGGCTATTCAGACCTCGATAGATTACTATAGAATTATTATCAAATGTAAAGGGCATAAATGTAATTTTGCATAGGCTGTGTCCTGTGCCTATAAATAGGTGAACAGTACCCCCGTACTGTTCACGCTGATTTGGCATTCACTTTTGCGTCACGCTTTTACTCTCATCTCCTTCAAGTTGAAGGTACATTTGTAACTTGACGTCACTTCTGTTTATACATGATAATAATATATAATTGTTTATGTTATCCTTTATATTTCTTATAATTCATCCTTCGTCACTGTGTAATGAATTTATGAAGGTATATCCTTCATAACCTTCGTCCGGAAACCATTATATCCTAAGGGGAATAATGCTTCGAAGGACGAAGGGCTTAACCGATTAACATTTTTTATGTTGCCTTGTTCTTAACTCATAGCATCTGAGAACAAGTCCCCAACATTGGCGCCCACCTCCGGTGAACTCACTTCCACACTCTGAGTTTTCTGAACACCTTCGGCGATCATAAACCTTCGCTATGGCGCCAAAGAAAGCTTCAGCAACTGGCACTGCAGCTCTTCAACCGCTGGACCACAATCAGGAGACTGTCTCTCTTCGGGAGGCCTGAAGCCAGAAAAGGAAGGCTGTTAGCCCGACACCACCAGAGGATGAGATAGACCAAGAAATCAGAGACATGGAGATGCTTCATCAACAGGTGCAGAGGAAGAAGGAAAAGATGGCCAGGCTAGCTGAACTACAAAGGCAAATAGATGAAGCCTCTGAGGAAGTTCGTCATCTTACTCAGGATGAGCAACACCGAAGGCCTCAGCACCAAGACCTTCATCAGGAGGGTTTCCTCAATGAAGATGACTGGTATGACAATTTCCATCATGGGAATTTTGTTTTTGATGATGCTTCTCCTCTGTCCGCTGAGCTGCAGGCTACACCTTGGCCTCCATCCTATAAGCCGCCTCAGCTTCCCATATTTGATGGCCACTCAGACCCGAAGCAGTTTTTGATGAGCTACGAAGCAACAGTATCTTCGTATGGTGGCAATGCTGCGGTCATGGCCAAATCTTTTGTCATGGCTGTCAGGAGTGTTGCTCAAACCTGGTACTCCTCCCTTCGACCAGGAACCATCACTTCGTGGCAAAAGCTGAAGGACTTGTTGTTAACCAGCTTCCAAGGGTTCCAGACGAAGCCGGTCACGGCTCAAGCTCTATTCCAGTGCACCCAGGATCACGAAGAGTACCTTCAGGCGTACGTCCGGAGGTTCTTGCGTTTGAGGGCACAGGCACCAACAGTGCCCAACGAAATTGTCATTGAGGCCATGATTAAGGGGCTTCGGCCAGGACCGTCAGCTCAGTACTTCGCTAGGAAGCCTCCTCCAACTTTGGAGAAGCTACTCCAGAAGATGGACGAGTACATTCGGGCCGATAATGATTTTCGCCAAAGAAGGGAGGAGGCTTTCAGGTTTTCTGAGATGACCAGGGGCTTCGGAGGGAGGTTCTATCCGAGGCACGTCAGATCAATTCATAACTCTACACAAAATGATGATAGAGGGAGCCAACAGCAAAGGCCACAATGTTCCTCACAGGCTTCGGGGCAACAGCAAGGCTCCTTCCGACCACCAGCTCCGAGAGGCAGAGGCGCCAGGGGCTTCGGCGGAAGATTTGGCGATCAACCGAGAAGAATCTTTTGCTTATTCTGTGGTGAGAACAAAGGCCATACCACCAGGATGTGCCATGTTACCATCCAGAAGCAAAAGGAAATAGCCGAAGCCGTAGCACAACAAGCTCAGCCGAAGCAGGTCATGCATACTGCTTCGTATCATTCGCCTTACATCCCAGAATATGTGGGCAACCACCCTGCAGTTTCTGTTGCTTCAGCGAGTCAACCTCAAGCTTCCTGGCAACAGCCTCCGCCTCCACCTCCGCTGCAACAAGGCCAACAGCCAGAAGGGAGCCAGTATGCTCCACACCAAAGGGACTTCAGAGAGCAGTCCGAAGCTCGTACAGTCAACAGCACTGTGCCAGAGTCAAAGCACATCTATTGACAAATATCCTACCTCAATAGCAGTCTTTCTTATTCAGTCTTATTTTCTGTGTAATAAAGGACATTGTTTAGATTTCATGTAAATAGTTTCGTTGTTTGCCACAAGGAAAATATATTTTCTTCACAGGCCTAAGTTGTTGAAGTTTAAAGATTTGTGATAACAAAGAGGACCTTCGAACTATCGAAAATTCTTCGAAGCAACAAAAAGTCGTTCTAAGGAACGCAGAGTAAGTTTGCCGAAGTCACAAAAAGCCGCTCCAGAAGGAGTGCAGTGTAAGTTTTCTGCTCCAAAGTCGTTCCAAAGGGAATGCAGAGCATACAGCGAAAAGTCAACGCTGATACCGCCTAAGTAAAAGGCGAAGCGCGAAAAGTCAACGCGAATACCGCTGAAAGTAAAAGGCGAAGAAGCTCCTAAGGGAGGCTTACAGCGAAAAATAAACGCTGATTTCGCTGAAGTAAAAGGCGAAGAAGCTCCTAAGGGAGGCTTATAAAAGATTATGTGTTTTATTGCAGGGATGCGTATGTATCTTCGGAATAAACATCACCTCACATAACATAACATCATCGCATCATTTCGCATAGCATAAGCATCATACATCATGTTGCATATGGCACAAGAGGTGGATACAATATCGATCTACAGAAGAATGTTTTGAAAAAAGGAAAAAATCACAATGTCACAAGGAGATACATTATTGATCGCCGGAAGTGTAGCTTCGGAAAATATCTTCACGAAGCCTGGATATTATTCATCAGAACACTGGATATTGTTGTGACAAAGAAAAATTCTTCTTCACGAAGCATGAAAAGAAGGGAAGGTGTTTTTTCGTCAAAGACTCAAAAATGGTACGTGTAAAATTTCATGCATCGTAAAGAGTTGAACAATAAAAACAGGTATATTACATTCAGGGTTACAAAATGTCACAGTATATTACATTTCAGAAGTTTTTACAATAATACTTAATCTTCTCTCAAAACGACTTCTGCAGCCTCGTTCAGGAGCCGATTAACAACTTCATCCATGATAGCTTCAGCCATCTTTTTAATTTCGTCGTCTCCTTTCGGGGGAGGTCCCGAAGACGCTTTAGTAGGATCTGAAGGAGGACAGGATACAACTACATTGCTATTACAAATTGCGAACAAAATTTAAAATCGAAAATTACAACACAATAAAACCATTAGTTGATACCTATTTGCCCTTCGGGCTCTGCGCTTTTTTCAGCAGCTTCAGCCACTTCTCTAGCATCGCGAATGCCCTTTTCACTTTTTCGAATAATTTCTCGGGCCATTTCTCGGCCACCATTATCCCAGATATCGGTAAAAAATTTTCCACCAACCATGCTAGCTTCGGCCGAGGGATCTCTTGCATCTTCGAAGGACAAAGCAGCTTCGGATTGCGATAGAATCTTTACGTGTTCGCAGCCTCTTTTCTCTAAAATGGTGGCAATTCCTCTGGCACCCGAGAAAGCACATATATCTCCACGGCTATTTAAAATTTCCTCGAAGGCCTCAGCTTCGTGATCGATCCATTCGATGGGACCTTCGGGATTGCCTCTTGTAAAGTTTTCTTCGCTTGAGAATGCGCCGACCCTGGCGAAGCTAGCTTTTAACTTCTTAACACACTCTATAGATTTGTTATAGCATCTCTTCTTGGACGAACGAAGCTCTTCAACAGTTCCTTCTAAGTGATCTGCCCATTGGTCGCTGAGTTCTCGCTTTGTTTCTTCAAGTATGCGTTCTTCCTTGGCTCTGGCCAGTTGTTTCCGAAGATCTTCAATTTCGCGCTTCTGAGCTTCAGCTTGACCTTTAAAAGCAGCTTCGTTTTCCTTTATTTTATTTATCAATGAGTGTAATATTTTATCTTTTTCGAGACCTTCGTTCCTCAGTTCAATTACTTCGGAACGAAGGTTGCTCAGGGCTATAGCACACCCTTCGTCTTCAGCATCCTTCTGTGCCCTGAGGGCATTGCTAAGTATCAGGCCCTGCAAAGAGAAATATGTGTGCGTCAATAGATTTAAACAAACGAAAAATTTTGGTCTCAACAAAAAATGCAAAGATCCCATTTGTTGCACCTTTAAGCTATTATAGGCCAGGCTATCGGCCAGATCGTTCTTCGACAGCACCGAGAGCCCGTCTTCTAATGTTGGAAATCCGAAGCTCTTGCTCATCTCCCGACAAACAGAAATCTCCTTGCTGTCAGGGAGACAATACAAAAAGTCCTCTTCTCCACTGCCATTGAATATTAACGCCCCCTTTGGATACTTCAGTTTTTGGGCGTAGCGCTGGGCCTCTTGCTCTTCTTTTTCTGATAGTTTTTTCCCCGAAGCATGACGAACAATATAATCACGAACTTTGGAGGATGCTTCGGGGGCAATGACACCGATTTCTTCAACAAAAGTTGGTTCTGTTATTTTTTCTTCCTCAGTTTCCAAGGATTTTATCTTCGTGGGCTCTGAGGACCCAGCTTCGGCTTCAGTTTCTTGCTCTGGAGCTTTAGTATCAGAAATTTCAGTTGATGCTTCAGGAATGGCAGCAGTCTTCTTCGGAGGTGTGCTTGAAGATTTAATTGCTTCCAGTACATCTAGCACATTAGCCATTCTCTTTCTTTTCGGAGTCACTGCTGGCACTTTTTGATTTTTTACTGTCTCAACATTTGCTGCAGGACTCAAAACTTCTGATGTTTTTTCTTCAGTTGGTTTTTTCACTTCTTCCATTTTTTCTGTGGATGGCGCTTCGGCCATCTTTTTGGTTTCTGGTAGCAAAATCTTCGGTTCTTCCAATTCTATCCTCTTTGGCGCTTCGGCCATTTCTGCGATTTCTGGCAGCAAGGTTGGTTTGGTTGGCTTTTCAGCCTCGATGGCCGAAGAGGTTTCTCCGGTAAACTCAGGCACCGAAGCTGGTTCAATATAGCGCGACCGGTGTGTGAGGACCTTTATCCTCTTTCTTTTCGGTTCTGGCTCGCTGGGAGCAATTGCAGCTTCTTCTTTCGCAGAGGTTGTGTTTTTTCTTTTCTGCCCTCGAATGGGATAGCGATAGTCAGGGTAGACAAACCCGATTGCATCAAACACCCGATTCAGCCTCTTCTTTTTTCGGCCTCCGAAGGCTGCTGACAGTGCAGTATCTTTGGCCTTCGAATAAGCCCCAAGCAGTTCATCACTTAAATTTTCAATGCTTTTTAACCAGTCATCATCTGGCTCAACGAATTTATCTCCGAACTTAAAAGTGTACTTCAGCCTGATAAGTCCACCTTCGTCGGCCTCTTTTATGGTTTCTTGCGGCATTTCCCATTTCTCCGCGAGCGGCCACACCCTGAAGGCAATATGCTCTTGTACTAAATCTCTCGTTCCAATAAAAGAACAGATAACGCCGAAGGCTCTCTGGCATTCTTCGGCAGCTTCATTCATTTCAACCTTCGGCCTCCGAAGGCCGAAGCTTTGCCAAATAGGGCGCATAATTATACCTTTGATATCTTCTCGTGCTTTCAGATCATTTTTCACATAAAACCATTCTGTCATCCAGTCGCCGGGCCATCTCTTCCGAAAGGTTGGCACGGGACAGCTTGACCCAGACCGAGAAACAAAATTGTAGCAGCCAAAGTTATTGTGATACTGTTCCTTACCCCAAGGTTTTGTCTCGTATGATAATTCGTGTGTGTTGCAGAAGCTTTTCGCATCAGGTTCCAGACCTTGGCTTCTCACGGCCCATACGAAGATATTCAGCCTTATAATTGCTTCGGGAGTAAGTTGATGAAGATAGATTTCAAACATTTTCAGCACCTCCACGACGAAGCTGCTCAAGGGAAATCGCAGCCCAGCTTTCAAAAAGCTTCGGTACACTACGACTTCATTCTCTTCAGGGTGTGGGCAAGTCTTCTCCCCTTCGTCGGCCCTCACTACGGACAAATCCCGGAAATACCTTCCTCTCATGTTGACAAGATGATTCTCTTTGATAGTTGATTTACCATAAACTGAATGGCTTGGTCGCCAGGGACGATCTTCGGAGTCTTCACCACCGCTGTCCACATCATAACTGTCGCTGTCACCAGTATCCTCAGACAAACCTTCTAGAATCTCCTTGGTGATTTTTTCTGTGTTGGTCTTCGACATTGCTATAAGAAACCCTAGATTTTTCTCTTCATCGAGACTCAGTTTCATCTCGGTAACAGCCTTCTTATCTTCAGACATCTTCGGAGACACTAAAAAACTGTTTTCAAAGCCGAAGCTTCAAAACTAAGAACTCAGCAAATCTTAGTGCACAAGAGCTAAAAATTGAGTGAGCGGGAGCAGATAGCCAGAGAGCGTGCCAAATGAGTTTGCGGTATGACCGTATTTATACGCCCAGTGCGTTGGAAATTGAAAGACCCCGCTTGTCAGTGAATGTTGCTATTCTAGCAAAGGGAAGGTGTTTTTTCAGACCTTCGGCGTAAAGCCTTCGTCCATGTCGCAATCTAAATTTATTATTTTAAACAAATTAATATTGCGAGGGGCTACTGTTGGGGGCCTTCGGCTTCCGAAGGTCCTCAAAAACAGGATTTAACAGTATTTCTGGAGTATAGTGTGTGAATAGGTATCTTCGGACTCAAGTCAGCATCACAGCAGACCAGAATAATACGAAGGTTGATACAGCGCCGAAGGTGTGAGCAGGAAAGCTTCAGCGTGGCAGCAAAAAATGAAACCGACTTAAAGATGAAAAGGCTATTCAGACCTCGATAGATTACTATAGAATTATTATCAAATGTAAAGGGCATAAATGTAATTTTGCATAGGCTGTGTCCTGTGCCTATAAATAGGTGAACAGTACCCCCGTACTGTTCACGCTGATTTATCATTCACTTTTGCGTCACGCTTTTACTCTCATCTCCTTCAAGTTGAAGGTACATTTGTAACTTGACGTCACTTCTGTTTATACATGATAATAATATATAATTGTTTATGTTATCCTTTATATTTCTTATAATTCATCCTTCGTCACTGTGTAATGAATTTATGAAGGTATATCCTTCATAACCTTCGTCCGGAAACCATTATATCCTAAGGGGAATAATGCTTCGAAGGACGAAGGGCTTAACCGATTAACATTTTTTATGTTGCCTTGTTCTTAACTCATAGCATCTGAGAACAAGTCCCCAACATGCTTAGTTTGTAAAAGAGATACGTCTTTGAACTCAATTTAGCGTCTTTTAATTTGCGTATACTTGCAGGGCCAAAGAGATCCGTCTATGAGTGCCGAGTTGAGACAAGTAGCCAACGGCTTTGCTTATAGGGTCAAGAAATATTCTGGGTATGACGTCAATGGATACCGTTTTCGCACAACACACTACGACAAAAGTCGGCCCAATCGGAAAACAACGTGTTCTGGAGTCTTTACGCCCGGCCTTGACAATGTCGATTATTTTGGACGAATCGAAGAAATATATGAGCTCAATTTTTATGGTTCCAAACCTCTTACTCCAGTGATATTCAAATGTCATTGGTTTGGCCCTCAAGTGACGAGACGGACACATTCTAATCTTGGGATAGTCGAAATTCGACAAGATTCCACCTTAGCAGGAGACGATGTCTATATCGTGGCCCAACAGGCCACACAAGTGTATTATCTCCCATATGTGTGTCAAACGAAAGAACATCTTAAGGGTTGGGATGTTGTGTATAAGGTATCGCCGCACGGGAGGTTACCTGTTCCTAACGATGAAGATTAAAACTTAGACCTGGACACATATGATGGAGAGTTCTTCCAAGAAGATGGGCTAGAAGGGCGATTTGAGATAGACTTAACTGAAGCTATTGGAATGGACGTAGATATTGAAATGGTTGTTGATGAGGAGGATGATGAGGTGCAAAATTATAATGACTTAGTAATCCTTGAAGGCAATGACATTAATGACGAGGTTGCGTCTTCCGATGGTGTTGAGATTGAAATGCTTGATAGTGATGATGAGAGTTATGATCCGGCTAACCCCGACACATATGAAGATTATTTTTAATCGATGTAATGCTATATGACTTTTTATTTCACACCTATTTTTAAATACATCTTTTTATATGTGCTTATTTATTTACTCTTAATTGTAGGTTGTTGGACAAATATGGTGGGTGGTTGGCTGAGTAGGAGGAGGGGGAGGAGGAGGACGGCGGACGAGGCAGAGCAGGCTGCGCAGCAGCAGGCGGTGCCTCAGGACGACGATGACCAGCAGCAGGACGACGACGACCAGCAGCAGGACGCCTCAGGTTCAGGCGGCTCAAGTTCGAGGAGCATCTACCTGCGAGGCCCCGCGAGTCTCCCTCAGCGTCCCATACTTCGGGACAGGCGGCCGCTGATTCGGCCGGAAGGGGAGAGGTATGTAACTTTATGTTCTTCATTCTTATTGATATTATGTGTTCAAAATCATAATATAAACTAATACTTTTTATTTATCACTTGGACAGGTCTTGGACGGTTTTGGATTATGCTGGGGGTCATCGTCGCCCCCTAATGGCATCCTCGGCCTGCTGTGCAGGGAACACTTCCCTGGACTTGTGGAGTACGCCGGAGTGACGGGCCCAGCCTTCACCTTCGACCACTACGCCGTCGCCCCCGATGCAGTAGACCGGGACGGCCGAGAATTCAATAACAAGGCAGAGCGGGTGAAGCAAGAGTTGTGGGTAAGTCTTAGTATAATGTAAAATATGTCGCATTCGTTGCAAATTCTTGAAATAATGTATGGATACATTGTTTTTGTATGCAGGATTTCTTCAGATGCGATGCTGGATACGAGGCTAGGGCGGATGTGGTGGCCACCACGAGCTGTAAGAAGCTCGTCGTGGACATGCACTATGAGGCCCGAATCTAAGCCATCATCACCTACCACGGCTCCGTCCTTGGGGAGAGGGTGACTGTCGGTGTTTCGAGTCCGACTGCTCACCCAGGGTTACCCCCCAAGGTGCTTTTTAGGAGTAGGACAGTGTTATCGACTGTAGCTCGATGGTTCGTGCTAGGCGCACGAGAATTAGCAGACAATGATGTACATGTTCGGGCCGCCTTGAGATGCGTAACACCCTACGTCCTGGCTGGAATGCTTTATGTGATGGGTTACAGGGGAGCTCTCTAGTGCTGGAAAACATAGAGAGCGGGGTGGATGGCTAAGTGATGAATGATGTCTCTCTTGATCGATTGTCTTGAAGGGGTGCCCCCTAGGCCTTATATACTCGACCGTGGGGCATTACATGTGGATATGATAACAACGTGAGCCGGAATAGTAGTGAACTAACTGAGTCTATCTTCCTATAATTTAGCCGACTCATCCTCGCCCAGTTCCGACGTACGGGGCTCCTGTGCGGGAAGGTCGGGTCACTACTGCAATTACTGCTCGGAAGTCGTTGGGCCGTCTGGGCTTGCACTGACCCGGCCATGTGCTGATTTGTCTCACTGTTCGTTCCTCCCAGGCCCACGAGGGGGATGACCTTGTGAATTATGGGGCCTTTGGACCTTTCGTGAGGTCTTTTATCCTTCTAGTGGACCCGGGGGATATCTGTCCCCCACAAGCCCCTGATCTTTGGGCTAATTTTGAAATAAACGACCCAAAGATCCCAGGTCCAGCTTGCGGTACTTGATTTTGCCAGGGAATGCTTTTGGAGATAATTCTGCCGGGCCACTACTTCAGAATTCTGAGCGATCTGGTTAACACTTCTTCTTTTTATTGTCTTCTCCTGCTATTATTCCTCAAAATTTGGTGTTCTATCTCGGGTTTGTGCTTCGAAGGTCGGCATTTTGCACTGTCAAACTGTGAAGTCCATTGGGTGCACCGAGGTGTAGCCCCCGAGCTTCAAGTAGATTTTTGCAGACAATCAACTCAAAGGTCTTCACTTCATGTATTATCAGAAATCATTTTCATCTTCCACTCGTGTTTTTTCAGAGGTCAGCCTTGCCTTATCTTTGCCTTGTGCTTTAAAGGTCAGCATTTTGCTTCTTCGGGAATGATGATTCATTGGTGTAGCCCCCGAGCTTCGAGTGGATTTTTGAAAATAATCCACTCGAAGGTCTTCATTTCGTGCTTTTTTCTGAGAATCATCCTTTTCTTTTGTCGAATGCCTTAGAGGTCAACATTATGTCATCAACGTTATGCTTCAGAGGTCAGCATACATTTTTGTTTTTTTGAAACCGAGTACACGATCTGCCCATATCTTGCTGAGTCTAGCAATTTATTTGATCTGCGACTGATTGAACGTTCGATAGATGGATCTTGACTAGTCTTCATGTCACTTCGTGCTTTGATGTTTCTGTTGATTAGACTTGTACTTTATCGGCTATATTTGGCTTTCCTTTGATCCTTGCTGGTATCTCTTTTCTGTCTTGGAGTATTCATTGCATATACTGCACGGATGTGACAGTTTTGGAAAATATACTGATAATTTCTAGGCGTCCCCCCAATGGGTGTAGGCAAGGGACGGCTTGGTACGCTGAGCGTTTAGCAAACTGCTTCTGAGTAGTAACTTGATGTGACCGCGGGTGTAATCATATCGCCCGCGTAGTTGACTGGAGTCCCAATGGGTGTCGTGTTACGTGAAACGGCGTCAGCCGCCTGACGTGTCTTCAGACGGTTTGAATTGCATATTGAATTTTTGTGACTGTTCAGTGGCCGTGGTAGGAGGTGAGCGGTTGCCTTCTTCTTCTATAAATAGTGCTCTTGCTTCTCTAGCGTTTTCACGCTTCTTGCTACTGCTTGCTGTTTCATCTCCTCTCCTTCCTTCCACTTCCGCCATGGGCAAGAGCAAGAAAGGTGGTAGCTCTTCACATCACTCGGGCGACAAGCACAAGCGCGAGCCGACTCCTCCCTCGGAGGACTTCGGCGACTCGGAATACTCAGAGGAGGAGTTCTCCTCCGAGTCCGAGGGCTCTCCGGCTCCTGCCTCTCCCCCGGCGTTGTCTGATGATTTAGACGACTCCTAGGGGATCGCCGCGGAGGTATGGACCTACATCCGGGCCGTCGAGCGTGCCGGGCTCGAGGGCTCGGATGAGTCGGAGTACTCCTCGGACGAGGATGATTCCTCCGACTCGTCCGAGAAGGGCAGCGGCGGCGACGACGGTGACGGCGACGACGACGGAGGCGACGGTGACGGTGGAAGCGGCAGCGGCAAGGGCGGTGACGGCGGTGGCAAGGGTGGTGGCGGCGATGGCGACAGCGGCAACAAGGGCAACAGTAAGGGCATCAACAAGGCCAGTGGCTAGATGCCACTGGTTTTAGATGTTAGTGTAAATTAGTAGTAGAAATAGTATTAGCGAAATAATGTAGTAGTAGCTAGTAGTATAGTTAGTTAAATGTAATGTAGTAGAAGGGAATGCATCAGCTCATAATGAGTTGATTTGTAAGTTTGGTGGTACTTCCTGTATAATGAAGAATGGTTTCGATCCCCCTTGTGCATATCATTCCGCCTTCTTGTTGATCGTCGCTCGTATTGATGCCTACTGCAGAGGTTGTTTCTGAACGTAACGCTTGGTAGCAACTTAGAATTGTTGAGCCGTGCCTCAGACTGCCTTCCTCACGATGCCAGCGCTTTAGCAGTAGTGGCCGAGTGATTATCAGCGATGTCGGGTCCTTTTAAAGGTGATGGCTGAGTAGTAACGGGCCGCGTTAGTGTTTTAGAAATAACGACCGAGCGGTTACTGGCGACATTGGCGTTTTAGAGGTAACAGCCGAGTGGTAACGGGCCGCGTTGGTTTTAGAAATAACGACCGAGCGGTTACTGGCGACGTCGGCGTTTTAGAGGTAACAGCCGAGTGGTAACGGACCGCGTCGGTGCTTTAGAGGTAACAGTCGAGTGGCAACAGACCGCGTCGGCTGCTTTGAAAGTAATGGCCGAGTGAGGTCAGGTAATGTTAGCATTTTTAGAAACAACAGCTGCATCAATTTGAGCCACGTCGGCCGTTTTAGAAATAACGGCCGAGTGATGACATGGCACGCTAGCTTTTTTAGAAATAACCGCTGGGTGATGACTGGGCACTTTTTGGAAACGACATCTAGCCCAGGAAAACCCCATATGTACTGCACTGTCGCGCGCCTCCACGCTCCATGCCCTAGTTTTTGCTTAGCTTTTTGCATCCGGGCTTTCTCTGCTTTTCTGCAATATCGCTTCTGCTCCGTTCACCGGCGAGGTTGAAATGGCGCCCAAGTGGAAAGCTTCGAGTTCGTCCGTCGCAATCATTCCCCCCATTGATCCCAACAGCCTGTTGCCTTTCGCAGGTAACCATATGTCTGTTGTCTCCAAATCCGACCTTCTTCATCTCGTTTCCATCGGGGTTCTTCCTCCGAAGGAGCTCTGCTCGTGGCGGATTTGCCGTGGGGTCACTGTTCCGACAGAGGACACCCACGAATCCGTCATTTACGTTCCTTTTCTCATTCGTGGACTTGCTCTGCCCATTTCTCCTTTCTTCCGCGGTCTCCTTGATTTCTATCGCCTGAATCTGTCCCATCTAAATCCAAATTCCATTCTGCAAGTTTTTGTTTTCGTTCATTTATGCGAAGCCTTTCTTGGAGTTTTGCCCCACTTTGGCCTTTGGAAGTATCTGTACCACTGTCGGCCTGGGATGGCCGGGGGGCAGCACCAGCTGGTGGGGGCGCGAGCTTGGAGATGCGCCGCGGAAGGAAGACTGATTACCTCGACATCCCCCTCAAGGACAGCATCAAGGGATGGCGCCTGGAATGGTTCATCGTGGAGAATCATGGGAATTCCCTCCCCCCACGGTCAGGGAGACAGTCGGATGTTCGCACTCCGAGCTGGACCGAGTCCCCCACGGACCAGGAAGTGGATGAAGCAGGGGTTTTGTTAGCAGAAGTTGGATTGCTGAAAGAAAGGGGTCTGACTGCAGAAGCTGTGGTCGCTGACTTTGTTTTCAAGAACATTCAGCCACTGAAAGACAGAGCATATCCAGCTTATCTGTACCGAGGCTTGGCTGACTCAACCCGGGTAACCAACAGAAGAATTCCTGCTGTAGTCTTAGTGAGCCGGCTGGAGATGATACTCAGAGGCAAGGTATCGAACATCGGCGCCCCTGTTGCATACTCGGCCTGGAATTTGCCTCCCTCCCAGGCTTTTAATAGTTTTGTGTCAAATCCTCCTACTGGTGATAGCGATTTGGGTCTTAGAGTGCGACCCTCTCCTGAAGAAGTTAGTGCTCTGGTTGCCTCGCTCGGAGAAATTCCTGACGACGAGAGGCAGGTTCATTTTGAGGTGCCTTTGAATCCAAGTGATGCAGAGATAAGTGCCATGCTTGATATGTTAGCCGAGGATTCCTCTGATGCCGCTCCTGCTGAAACATTGGTCGTGGCGCCCATCCCTGAGGCTGACAAAGCTTTGGACGCTCAGAAGTCTGTCAATGTTCGTCCAAAACGTTCTCGCTGAGCCGATCAAGCCTCTTTTCCTGCTGAGGGGGAGAAAAGAAGAAGAGACGTCTTCGTCGGGTGTCTAGCTTGGATCAGGGTGCCTGTCCTTCTGCTCCTGTTGCTGAGGAAGTGCTAGTGCCTGAATTTACTGAAGCTGATCCCAATGGGTGTGACCCGTCTGACGCTGACCCCAATGGGTGTGCTGTCCATGTTGTTGATGAGGATGATGAAGAAGAGGACGAAATCCCTCTGATTCGGAAGAACAGCCGGCGTTACATAGCTAGTGGGGAAAGTAGTGGTGTTCCTTCTCCTGCCTTGTCTGCCCTCATTGGTCTGCAAGAATTATCTCTGGCGAACTTTGATCAAACTCTTGAAGACATGGTTCCAGAAGATCTGTTATCAGAACCGGCAGATGGTGGCGCGATGGATGTTTGTGCTGGTGTGCTCGACGCCGGGTTGGGGTCATCCCGGGCAGCGTCCCATGTCTCATCGACCTTGGAGCGTGGTCTTGAGGGTCAGGAAGCTGTTTTGGATTGCCCTGCTCCCATGGAAGTGACTGAGGGACTTTCAGCCTTGGAGGTGGCTGCTGCAGAGAACTCGGCCCTCAAGGATGGTGCTGGCGCTTACCCAGCCCCCGAGGGTGTTGCCGGGGATGATTCGGCTCGGATGGGTAGCGCAAGCTGTGACCCAGCCCCCGAGGGTGTTGCCAGAGATGATCCAGCTCAGATGGGTAGCGCAAGCTATGACCCAGCCCCCAAGGGTGTCCGAGCGGGTTCTCCCTCTTGTACTTCCATGGATGTTCACGTAGGGTCTTCTCCTCCACACTCTGGTTGCATGGTGATAGCCCAAGCCTTCGATCAAGGAGTCGCTTTAGAGGCCAGCGTACCCGACGACAGAGTTTTGGGTTCTGCTGATGACACTGAATTGGTTCCTGCTGATTCGTTGCAAGTTGCTCCAGGTGGTGATCCTTCGCCGAGCCATCAGTTGATCTCTCACGATTTGGGGGTCCCCTCATTCTTCTCCAACCTCCAGGTATTTTGGTTTCTTCTGGTCTGACTTTTACCCAGGCAGATAATTATTCTCATGCTTGTCTGCTTTTAATGCCATGCGTTGGTCGATGAGATGTCTAGTCGGCTGAAGTTGCAGGGTGCCTCTGTCCCAGAAGGAGCTTTGTCTCTAGCGCATTGGAATCCGGTGCTGCTTCAGCAGTGTGTTTCTGACTTAGAGGCGGCAAATGCTGGTCAGTGTTCTTTTGCTTCTTTTTGGCTACCTTATTAAACTGCTTCTTACTTTAACACCTTTGTTTGACTGTTTCTTGCCAGATATGGCTCAACAGTATTCTGATCTTGAAGAAAAACATTCTCAAGGTCAAGCTGAACTGGCCCGGCGGTGCTCTGATCTTGAGGGAAAGTATTCCCAAAGTCAGACTGAACTGGCCCAGGTTTCTGCTTCTCTGAATGATGCTAACACGCTGAACTCTACTCTCCGCGCTCAGCTCGACTCTGAAAAGGTGACCTGTGAATCCGGGCTTTGTTTTGCTGTGTTCTTATTGCTTGCTTGACGTTTGAAGAAGCTGATTCTTGTTTGCAGGAAGAAAAACATGCCCTTGTTACTTCTCGTGACAATCTTAACAGGCTATACCGTGACTCCAGCAACTCGTTGACCATCTTGGAGAGGAGTCATCGCTTCACCAGGGAGGAGTTAGACAATCATCGTTATAAGCTACAGGAATCCTTGGATGACGTGATTCGCCTCAGGCAGTTGGTGTCGACCAAAGATGCTGTCATCAAGGATCTGTGTGCTTCCAAGAAATCCGTCGCCCAGCAGCTAGAGACCGCTCAGTTGGCTGTCAAGGTTGCTGAAGAGACTTCCGCTACTCTGAGGGCCCAGCGCGATAAAGCTATGGATAAAGCTATTCGCGCGGGGCAGATTCTGATGAGGAGACCTGGTGTGGTTGTCCCTGACGACATAAGGGCTGATGTGAACGCTGCTCCTGATTCCTCAAGTCGCGCTTCTTCGTCGGTTGCTCCTGAGAAGAACATTGCAAAATAGAAAAACATTGCATGCTTTGAGCGCGTGGTTAACGTGCTCGGATGTTTTGTTAGAGGACACCTTTTAGTACTGAATGCTACTATTGTTTTCCTATTGTTTAGAATTCAACAGTATCTGCATTTGTAGAAGTAAAATGCAGTGTGATGGTTTTTGAAATTTTATCATGGGGCACAGAAGTTGCCTTAAGACGGGTGATTGCGAACGTGCCAAGCGTGCAGTACCCATTTAAATTAGCGTCAATTTAAACCGACTGCTCTGCTAGTAGGGCGTAGTGGTCACCTCGAGTTTAGATAAGCGTGAGCATGTCGCACCATCTTAAGTCATTGCCGACTTAAGCCGATTGCTCCGTTAGTAGGGCATAGTGGTCACCCCGAGTTAAGTATGCGTGAGCATGTCGCACCGTCTTAAGTCATTGCCGACTTAAGCCGATTGCTCCGTTAGCAGGGCATAGTGGTCACCCCAAGTTAAGTATGCGTGAGCATGTCGCACCGCCTTAAGTCATTGCTGACTTAAGCCGATTGCTCCGTTAGCAGGGCATAGTGGTCACCCCAAGTTAAGTATGCGTGAGCATGTCGCACCGCCTTAAGTCGTTGCCGACTTAAGCCGATTGCTCCGTTAGCAGGGCATAGTGGTCACCCCGAGTTAAGTAAGCGTGCCAATTGACAGTGAACAATCTGAGTGCCTTTGAAACCTTTTTATTGATGATATTTTTCTCAATTTACATAATACATCATCGTTCCGAGAGCCTCCGTGATGTAGCTACGGGTAGAACTTCCTGAGATGTTCTATGTTCCATGAGTTCCCAATTTCTGTTCCGTCCATCTGAGTGAGGCGATATGATCCCGGCCGAGTGACTTCTGCTACTATGAATGGTCCTTCCCATAGAGGTGACAATTTATGCCGTCCCTCCCCCATTAGAATTCGGTGGAGGACAAGATCTCCCACTGCGAAGGATCGACGCCGTATGGCTTTATCATGATAGCGCCTCAGAGTTTGCTGGTATCGCGCTGATTGAATCACCGTATTCAGTCGCTCTTCTTCGAGTACGTCAACGTCCTCCAGCCTAGTAGCTTCAACTTCTGCTATGTTATCAAAGATTAACCTTGGTGCCCCGAACTTGAGATCGGCAGGTAGCACTGCCTCCGAACCATAAACCATAAAGAAGGGGGTATTTCCATGCAGAGCTCGGCTGGGTTGAGTTCTTAGGCTCCAAACTACATACGACAACTCTCTGATCCATTTTCCTGCGAACTTTTCATTCTTGTCGAAGACTTTCTTTCTGAGTGCTTCTAATATCATCCCGTTGGCTCTTTCTACTTGCCCGTTGGCTCTTGGGTGCGCCACCGAAGCATATTTGATCTGAATGCTCTTTTGCTCACAGAAATCGAAGAATTCTGAACTGGTGAAGTTGGATCCTAGGTTAGTTATGATGCTATTCGGCATCCTGAACCTGAATATTATATCTTGTATGAATTCCACTGCCTTAGCTGAAGTTAAAGAAGCGATGGGCTTTAACTCTATCCATTTAGTGAATTTGTCGATAGCCACCAGTACATGAGTGTATCCTCCTTGGGCTTTCTTGAAAGGTCCAATCATATCCAATCCCCAGCACGTGAACGACCAAGTTATGGGTATAGTCTGCAGATGCTGTGTCGGTAGATGCTACTGTTTTGACAAGTACTGGCAGGCTTCGAACCTCTGTACTAACTCGGCTGCGTCACTCTTCGCTGTTGGCCAGTAGAAACCTGACCTGAAAACCTTCCCAACTAGGGTTCTGGATGCTGCGTGTACTCCACATTGCCCAGCATGGACCTCATCCAGAAGTTGCTTTCCAATGGCTGAGAGAATGCATTTCATGAGGACTCTTGATGCACCCCTTCTGTATAGTGTTTCCCCAATGAGTGTATAGTGAGCTGATTGTCTTGCGATGCGCTCGGCTGTATTCCTGTCATCTGGCTCTTCCTCATTTTTTATATATTTGATGATCGGCCTCCTCCAGTCATCAGAATCTGACTCTGGTTGGCTCAGAGTATTACATTCTTCTGCCTGATCCAGCGAGATGCTTGGGTGTGGTATTTCTTGAACAAAGACTCTAGGTGGGACCTGAGTTCGACTGGATCCTTGCTTGGACAATACATCAGCTGTCGTGTTTCGATCTCTCTCTACATGGTGAAATTCTAGACCTTCAAATTTATCCTCTAGTTTCCGGACGGCAGTGCAGTATTTTCCCATTGAATCGCTCGAACAATCCCATTCTTTGTTTATCTGACTTATGACTACCAGAGAATCTCCATATACCATCAGTCTCTTGATGCCTAGTGATATAGCAATGTTCAGTCCATGAATCAGAGCTTCATATTCTGCTGCATTGTTAGAGGGTGGAAATAACAACTGAAGGGCATATCTGAGGTGCTCGCCTCCAGGTGCGGTAAAGAGGATCCCTGCGCCTACTCCCTGCAGCTTTAACGAGCCATCAAAATACATTCGCCATACTTTTGTAGTTTCTGGGTTATCTGGTACTTGTTGTTCGGTCCATTCTGATACGAAGTCAACCAGTGCTTGAGTTTTAATGGCAGTGCGAGGTCGAAATTCAATGTCATGAGATCCCAGCTCGCAGGCCCACTTGGCTATTCTCCCGATGGCTTCTTTGTTGTGAAGAATATCTCTTATCGGAAATCCCGTGACTACTATGACTTTGTGGTCGTCGAAGTAGTGACGGAGCTTGCGTGCAGTTAGAAGTACTGCATATAATAGCTTCTGAACTTGAGGGTATTTCTTCTTCGAGGGACCCAGAACTTCACTGATGAAATAAACAGGATGCTGCACTGGGTATGCATGTCCTTCTTCTGCTCGCTCGACTACCAACGCGGTGCTCACCACGTGAGTCGTGCAAGAGATATATAGCAGCAGCTCTTCAGCTGGTTGAGTCGACGTGGCTCGACGTGGTGGTTTCAGCACTGGTGGTGTCATCAATAACTTTTTCAATGCTTCTAGGGCTTCCTGTGCTTCTGAAGTCCACTGAAACTTGTCCACCTTCTTGAGTAACTTATAAAATGGTAAGCCTTTTTCTCCCAGCCTTGATATAAATATGCTCAGGGCTGCCATACATCCGGTAAGTCTTTGAACTTTCTTCTGTGATCGCGGTGCCTCCATCCTCATGATAGCTTCGATCTTTTCTGGATTAGCTTCAATTCCCCGGTGGCTGACAATAAACCCGAGTAACTTTCCTGCTGGTACCCCGAAGACACATTTTTCGGGATTAAGCTTCCATCGATATCGTCGTAGACTGTTGAAAACTAGTTGTAAATCTTCGATGAAATTTTCTGAATTTTCTGTTTTGATTACCACATCGTCCACATAAGCTTCCACACGCTTGCCCCAGTGATCGGCTAAGCATGTTTGAATAGCTCTCTGATAAGTCGCTCCAGCGTTTTTGAGGCCGAACGGCATGGAGGTATAGCAGAAAGCACCGAATGGAGTGATGAACGCTGTTTTTTCCTCGTCTTCTTTCGCCAGGCTAATCTGATGATATCTAGAGTAGCAATCCAAGAAGGACAACACAGAACATCCAGCGGTGGAATCTACCACCTGATCTATCCTAGGGAGCCCGAAGGGATCCTTTGGACAGTGTTTGTTGAGATCCGTATAGTCGACGCACATGCGCCGATCCACTTTATTATTTTTGAGTACAAGAACATGGTTGGCTAACCACTCGGGATGTAACACCTCTCTAATAAATCCAGACGCGACCAAGCGAGCTAGCTCAACGCGAATGGCCTCTCTCTTGTCGGGCGTGAAACGACGTAATTTTTGCCGAATCGGCCTCGCCTGGGGGTAGACCTTCAATTTGTGCTCGGCCAGTTCTCTCGGGACTCCCGGCATATCCGCAGGTTGCCATGCGAATACGTCTCGGTTATCTTGCAGGAACTGGACGAGCGCGCCTTCCTATTTGTCATCCAGGCTGGAGCTGATGATGGCGGTTTTGCGTTCATCAGTGAACCCAAGGTTGACTCTTTTGGTTTCTTCAGTCGGCCGCATAGAGGTCGCAGCTTGAGCCTCGTTCACGGGTACCGCGAGGTCTTCCTCAGGCTTAGAGTTTGCCTGTACAGAAGAAGTTACCGATAGTTTGGTGGTGAGGGCCGCCTGGATGGCCACTCGGAAACATTCTGCGGCGCCTTAGAAATCAGCGCACAAAGTTATGATCCCTTGCGGCCCTGGCATCTTCAATATCATGTATGTGTAATGCGGAATGGCCATGAATTTCGCCAATCCAGGCCTCCTGGTGATGGCGTTGTACCCGCAGTCGAAGTTTGCCACTTCGAACCTTAGGAACTCGGTTCTGTAGTTCTCCGGAGTTCCGAAGGTGACCGACATGTAGATGTGGCCCAGCAGGTATTCTCCTTCAGTCGGCACGATGCCGAAGAAAGGAGTATCTGACTCGTGGAGCTCATTGAGGTGAACTCCTAAGCCTTGGAGTGTCCGAGGGAAGGTGACGTTGATGCTGCTCCCCTCGTCCACTAATACCTTCTTCACCCTGCTCTCTCGGATCACCGGATCAACGAGGAGCGGGTATTTGCCTGGGTGGTCGAAGTCGAGCCACTGATCTGCCCGAGTGAAGGTGATCGGGTGCTCCGACCATCGGTATGGGGCGGGAGGACCGGTGGTCGCCACCAGTATTTGGCGATCATTGAGCTTTTGTTGTCTCTTGTTCTCCTGCGATCCGTGTCCGCTGAAGATGACGTTGACCTCTCTATCGACACGCGGGAAGGCTCCACCTCCTCCCTCCTCCTGTTGCTGGGGTTGTCGCGGTTCTCTTGGTCCTCCCCGCGGCGGAGGAGGAGGTAGAGGTTGGAAGGGTCGGCCGTGCCCGATGGAGTGCTTGAAGTCTCTACAGTTCCGAAGGGTGTGGCGCATGTCCTTGTGGTACGGGCACTGGGCATCGAGGATGTCGTCCAGCGTGCGTTCGCCTCCACGAGGTCCTCCCCGGGCGCGAGAGGCAGGTGGTCCGGCGGTGTGGACTTCTTCGCGAGGTCTCTTCTCCCAACGCTTGTCGGGCTGCTGATTCGTGTCGCGTCGCGGTGCCGCTGGTGCTGGCTTTACTCCTCCGATGAGGTCCTGAGCTCGCTCGTCAGCGATGATGTAGAGGTCGGCTTCTCGGAACAGTTGCTCGGAGGTAGTCGGCGCCTTCTGTAATATGGTTCGGACAAAGGCCGAGTCATTGGATCCTCTGTAGAAGTCCTCGATTACTGCCGCCTCCGCGACCTCGGGGATACGATTTCTCATGGTCTGGAACCTTTTGAGGTACGACTGGAGAGTTTCGTCCCCTCGACGCTTGATGGATTTGAGGTCCCATGGTTGCGCCGGTTTGTCGGAGAGGGACTGAAAGTTGGCGATGAAGCGCCGACTAAAGTCGCTCTAGTCGTCGATGCAGTGTCGGGGTAGGTGTCGCAGCCATTGCGGCACGTCTTGCCCGAGGACAATAGGTAAGTACGCGGTCATTACGTCCTCGGTCGCCCCAGCAGCTCGAGCAGCGGTGGTGTAGATGGCCAGCCAGCCTCCTGGATCCTGCTTAGGTTCATATTTGTCGACATTGGATACCTTGAAGTTAGGGGGCCATTGAATGGCCCTGAGGCGTGGAGTAAGTGCCGATACTCCACACATGTCCGCCTGGCATGGATGATGTTGTCTGTCCCGAGGAGGGGAGTGATCGTCGTGGTGCCTCGACCATCCCCGGGCGGTGCCTCCGGTTGAAGCCGTGGCCGACTCGGTCCTGGTAGCCTGACTCCGTGCTGGGATGCCATGGTCCCGGTCATACTCTTCCCGGTGGCGGATCTCGTTCTCGTGTCGTCGTTCACGCGAGGCATTGATGGAGCTCCGCGCGTCCCGACGACTGTTGATGGCGTGTCGTAGATCGTTCGGCGGGTGAGCGAGGGGTAGAAGGTGATTGGCTGCTTGAGTGAATAGCCGCCGATACCCCTCGGCGTCGGGAGTCCGAGGGAAGCCATCAGCTATCCGAGCCAACACCCCTCCAACTTCACTCGGTGTGTTCATGGCTCGGGCGAAGTCGGGGTTCAGGTTGCGCCCGAAGAGTGGATTTTCCCGACGTTGCCTTTCCTCCTGCTCGGCCTGTTCTTGAGCCCGTCGACGATCACGCCGTCGGGAATTCCTTCGTTCCCTGAAGACACGTTCCTCCGGAGTTTCTCCTATCTCTGAGACCTCGTCTCGCGATACAGGCTGCGCCGAGTCCCGCTCTCCGGCCTCGTGATGTCGCTGAATATTTCGGCGTCGGTTCCTTCATCGGCGGGATTCCCGCTGAGGAGGTTCCTCTCCGGGTGCAGTCGGCTCGTCGTCGGAGACGGGGGGCGACTCCACTCTCCCGATGAAGAGGGCGTCAGGTTAGAATGGAGTAGCTGTCACGGTGATCTTCTTTCTGTTCTCCTTTGAGGGCGGAGGTGCAAAAAGATCAGCTTGATGATCCTCTGCTTTCTTTTTCCTTGTGATTCGTGTCCATTCTTTTGTCGGAGAGGTGGACAGCGGAGTTCTTCGGGCCGAGGGATCCTCAGCCCCTATCTTGCCGGAGGTGATCTTTTTTAGGAGCGCCGGAGGTTGCACTTTTTCCTGCCTCGCCCCGATTTTTCCGGAGACTTCTGAGGAAGGCTTTCTCTCATGCGGGTCCGCAAGGCGATGCAGAGTTCCCTTCTCATCTGCTACAGATGAGATAGTACTGAAGCAGAATATGGATCCGGGGCGGAGGATGATCTTGTGCTGGAAGGTGACGGCCATTGAGCTAGCTTGGATTGATGACACACCCCCTACCTGGCGAGCCAACTGTCGGTGTTTCGGGTCCGACCGCTCACCCAGGGTTACCCCCCAAGGTGCTTTTTAGGAGTAGGACGATGTTATCGACTGTAGCTCGATGGTTCGTGCTAGGCGCACGAGAATTAGCAGACAATGATGTACAGGTTCGGGCCGCCTTGAGATGCGTAACACCCTACGTCCTGGCTGGAATGCTTTATGTGATGGGTTATAGGGGAGCTCTCTAGTGCTGGAAAACATAGAGAGCAGGGTGGATGGCTAAGTGATGAATGATGTCTCTCTTGATCGATTGTCTTGAAGGGGTGCCCCCTAGGCCTTATATACTCGACCGTGGGGCATTACATGTGGATATGATAACAACGTGAGCCGGAATAGTAGTGAACTAACTGAGTCTATCTTCCTATAATTCAGCCGACTCATCCTCGCCCAGTTCCGACGTACAGGGCTCCTGTGCGGGAAGGTCGGGTCACTGCTGCAATTACTGCTCGGAAGTCGTTGGGCCGTCTAGGCTTGCACCGACCCGGCCTTGTGCTGATTTGTCTCACTGTTCGTTCCTCCCAGGCCCACGAGGGGGATGACCTTGCGAATTATGGGGCCTTTGGACCTTTTGTGAGGTCTTTTATCCTTCTAGTGGACCCGGGGGATATCTGTCCCCCACAGTGACCAAACCTCAAGCCCGAACCATGTCGTTGACCAGGGAGCAGTACCTGCAGGTAAAGTCATGCATGTTTGGTACCAGTACTCCACGCATGAATTTTATTTTATCTTCTGATATGCACTGTATGTGTTTACTTTGTAGATGATTCCACATTGGTGCGCCGCACATCCTCTGTGCTGGGAGCAGATGGTGGATAGGTGGTGTTCGGCTGAGTGGGACGAGGCGCACACCGCTAGTCGGGAACGGCGTTTGATGATGCAAGGCCCCTCCCACCACCAAGGCAGCCAGAGCCTGGGCCAATATGCCGAAACATGGGTACGCCATCATTTTTATTTAGATATATAGCACTGAGTTAGATATTATTTCTAACTATCTCATTGGTTTTCGTTGCAGTCGGCGTCACATGGTGGCCGGCCTTGCTCCACCTTCTCGGCCTATGCTATGGCCCATAAGGCTAAGGCGACGTCCGACGTCACCTACAACCCGGATGACGGACCCGAGGCCTACACCAACCCCGCCGTCTACAACCGCCTCCATGACTACACCTCCATGGCGCAGGAGGTCCATGGCCCAGACTATGATCCGAGCACCGAGCCGATTGACCCCGATGTGCTCATGAGGGTCGGAGGAGGCAAGAGACATGGGCGGTACTGGATTGCCGACGGGGCAATCGACTCGTCCTCCACTCCCACTTTGTCTCAGGTGAGAGCAAGGAGCACGGGCTCGAGTCCAGCCATACGACCTTGGCACGACAGCTCACAGCATCGCATACAACAACTCGAGGTTAGTGCTTCTATAACTCATCCTTCCTTGAGTTATATACCTAATCTTTGAGTTACTATAACGTTGGCTTGTAATATTACAGACCCAACTAGAAGAAGAGAGGAGGGAACATCACGAGATGGAGGCGAGGATGATGGCGGAGCGGGAGGCGGAGCGCCGGGCAAATCATCAGAGGATGGCAGAGATGTTCCAGTACATGCAGAGCCTTGGCGCAGCACAGGGCATCGCTCTGCCACCTCCATTGTTCCCTCCAGTTGACCACTTGACCCTGCTCTCTTCCACACTCCTGTGAGTATCAAAATTATAGTTAGATGTTTGTAATGCATCTGGTATAACACATGCAATCTCTTCTCTGTGCAGGGCCAATCTGGGGCGGCATCCAACAATCCTCCGGAAGGGTTCAGCCCAACCCAGCCCCGGTCAAACCGCCCACCTCCATGAGTGTTGTGTTTTCATTGTTTTAGACTTCAGAACTTATGTATAATACTTATGTCTGTGTTTGATACTTATGTGAGAGCTTGCGACGTTTGAGACTTGTTGGGGACTTGTTCTCAAATACTATGGATTAAGAACAAGGCAACACAAGATGTTAAATGTTAATACCCTTCGTCCTTCGAAGCATTATTTCCCTTAGGACATAATGATCTCCAGACGAAGGTCATGAAAGATATACCTTCATCATCGCAGTATATGTTAAATAAAAGAAGAAGCATATAAAATATGGAATATGAAGTAAAATGTAGGCAATTATATGTTGTTATCAATTCATTTCTCTATTATTATTATTGAAGAATAAAAATGACATCAAGTTACAGATGTACCTTCAGCTTGGAAGGAAGTAAAAGTACAAGCGTGACGCAAAAAGCAAATGCGAAGTCAGCGTGAACAGTACGGGGGTACTGTTCACCTATTTATAGGCACGGAACACAACCCACATAAAATTACATCCATATCCTTTACATTTGGTAGTAGTTCTATAGTAATCCACCGAGGTTTAAATAGCCTTTTCATCTTTAAGTCGGTTTCCTTTTCTGCAGTCACGCCGAAGCTTTCCTGCTCACTTCTTCGGCGCTGTATCAACCTTCGTATTCTTTGAGCTTCTCCCATTGTGGTACCGATTCGGGTCCAAAGATACCTGCTCACACATTATACTCCAGAAACACTGTTAAATCCTGTTTTTGAGGACCTTCAAAGCCGAAGGCCCCCAACAGTAGCCCCTCGCAATGTTAATTTGTTAAATCGACAAATTCAGATTGCGACATGGACGAAGGCTTTAAGCCGAAGGTCCGAAAAAACACCTGCCCTCTGCTAGAATAGCAACATTCACTGACAGGCGGGGTCTTTCAATTTTTCACGCACTGGGCGTATAAATAAGAGCATACCGCGAGCTCATTTGGCACGCTCTCTCGCCAGCTGTTCTCGCTCACTCAATTTTTAGCTCTTGCGTACCAAGATTTGCTTAGCTTTTTAAGTTTTTAAGCTTCGGAGCTGAAAATAGTTTTTTAGTGTCTCCGAAGATGTCTGAAGATAAGAAGGCTGCTGCTGAGATGAAGCTGAGTCTCGATGAAGAGAAGAATCTGGGGTTTCTTATAGCAATGTCGAAGACCAATACAGAAAAAATCACCAAAGAAATTTTAGAAGGTTTGTCTGAAGATACTGATGACAGCGACAGTTATGATGTGGATAGTGGTGGTGAAGACTCCGAAGATCGCCCCTGGCGACCAAGCCATTCAGTTTTTGGCAAGTCTGGTATCAAAGAAAATCATCTTGTCAACATGGGGGGAAGGTACTTCCGGGATTTATCCATTGTGAGGGCTGACGAAGGAGAAAAAACTTGTCCAACCCCTGAGGAAAATGAAGTCGTAGTGTTCCGAAGCTTTTTGAAAGCTGGACTACGATTTCCCCTAAGCAGCTTTGTCATAGAAGTGCTGAAAATATTTGAAGTCTATCTTCATCAACTTACCCCCGAAGCAATTATAAGGCTAAATATCTTCGTGTGGGCCGTGAGAAGCCAAGGTCTGGAACCTGACGCGAAAAGTTTCTGCAACACATACGAATTATCATACGAGACAAAACCATAGGGTAAGGAACAGTATCACAATAATTTTGGCTGCTACAGTTTCGTTTCTCGGTCTGGGTCAAGCTGCCCCGTGCCAACGTTTCGGAAGAGATGGCCCGGCGACTGGATGACAGAATGGTTTTATGTGAAGAATGACCTGAAAGCACGGGGAGACATTAAAGGTATAATTATGCGCCCTATTTGGCAAAGTTTCGGCCTGCGAAGGCCGAAGGTTGAGATGAATGAAGCCGCCGAAGAATGCCAGAGAGCCTTCGGAGTTATTTGTTCTTTTATTGGAACAAGAGATTTGGTCCAAGAGCATATTGCCTTCAGAGTATGGCCGCTCGCGGAAAAATGGGAAATGCCACAAGAGACCATAAAAGAGGCTGACGAAGGTGGACTTATCAGGCTGAAGTATACTTTCAAGTTCGGAGATAAATTCATTGAGCCAGATGATGACTGGCTAAAAAGCATTGAAAATTTAAGTGATGAACTACTTGGGGCTTACTCGAAGGCCGAAGATACTGCACTGTCAGCAGCCTTCGGAGGCCGAAAAAAGAAAAGACCGAACCGAGTGTTTGACGCAATCGGGTTCGTCTACCCTGACTATCGATATCCTATCCGAGGGCAGAAAAGAAAAAACACAACCTCTGCAAAAGAAGAAGCTGCAGCTGCTCCTAGTGAACCAGCACCGGAAAGAAAAAAGATAAAGATCCTCACATATCGGCCACGCTATATTGAACCAGCTTCGGTACCTGATTTCACCAGAGAGACCTCTTCAGCCACTGAAGCTGCAAAGCCAACCAAGCCAACCTTGCTGCCAGAATTCGCAGATATGGCCGAAGCGCCAACAAGAATAGAATTGGAAGAACCAAAGACTTTGTTACCAGAAACCAAAAAGATGGCCGAAGCGCCATCGACAGAAAAAATGGAAGAAGTAAAAGGACCAGTTGAGGGATCAAAAACATCAGAAGTTTTAAGTCCTTCAGCAAATGTTGAGACAATAAAAAAATCAAAAGGTGCCTGCGGTGACTCCGAAAAGAAAGAGAATGGTCAATGTGCTAGATGTTCTGGAAACAATTAAATCATCAAGCACACCTCCAAAGAAGACTGTTGAAACATCCGAAGCAGAAACTGGAGTCTTCGATGCTGAAGCTCCAAAGCAACAGGCTGAGACTGAAGCTGGGCCTTCAAAGCCCACGAAGGAAGAAAAAATATCAGAGCCAATTCCTATTGAAGAAATCAGTGCTGTTGCCCCCGAAGCATCCCCCACAGTCCCTGACTATATTCTTCGACATGCTTCGGGGAAAAAGCTGTCTGAAAAGGAAAAACAAGAGGCCCAGTTTTACGCCCAAAAACTGAAATATCCTAAGGGGGCGTTGATATTCAACGGCAGTGGAGAAGAAGACTTCTTGTATTGTCTCCCTGACAGCAAGGAGATTTCTGTCTGTCGGGAGATTAGCAAGAGCTTCGGATTCCCAACACTAGAAGACGGGCTCTCAGTGCTATCGAAAAACGAGCTGGCCAACAGCTTGGCGTATAATAGCTTAAAGGTACAAAAAATGAGGCCTTTGTGTTTTTTCTTGAAACCAAAAATCTTTCATTTGCTCAAACTTATTGACACACATTCATTTTTGTTTGCAGGGCCTTATACTCAGCAATGCCCTCAGGGCCCAAAAAGATGCCGAAGATGAAGGGTGTGTTATGGCCCTGAGCAACCTTCGTTCCGAAGTTATTGAACTACGGAACGAAGGTCTCAAAAAAGATAAGATATTGTATTCCTTGATAAATAAAATAAAAGAAGACGAAGCTACTTTTAGGGGTCAAGCCGAGGCTCAGAAGCATGAAATTGAAGATCTTCGAAAACAACTAGCCAGAGCTAAAGAGGAATGCACACTTGAAGAAACGAGGCGAGAACTTAGCGACCAATGGGCAAATCATTTAGAAGAAACTGTTAAAGAGCTTCGTTCGTCCAAGAAAAAATGCTATGACAAATCTATGGAGTGTGTTAAGAAAATAAAAGCTAGCTTCGCCAGCGTTGGCGCATTCTCGAGCGAAGAAAACTTTAAAAGAGGCAACCCCGAAGATCCCATCGAATGGATTAATCACGAGGCAGAGGCCTTTGAAGAAATTTTAAATAGCCGCGGAGACATCTGCGCTTTCTCAGGTGCTAGAGGGATTGCCACTATTTTGGAGGGAAAAGGCTGCGAACATGTAAAGATTTTATCGCAATCCGAAGCTACCTTGTCCGTTGAAGATGTAAAAGATCCTTCAGCCGAAGCTAGCATGGTTGGGGGAAAATTTTTCACCGATATCTGGGACAATGGTGGTAGAGAAATGGCCCGAGAAATCATCCAGAAAAGCGAAAAAGGGATCCACGAAGCTAGAAAAGTAGCCGAAGCTGCTGAGAAAAACATAGAGCCCGAAGGGCAAATAGGTATTAACTAATGGTTTTTATTGTGTTGTAACTTTTGATTATAAACTTCGCTCGCAAGCTGTAATAGTAATGTAATCGTATCCTGTCCTCCCTCAGATCCTACTGAAGCGTCTCCGGGTCCTCAGCCTAAAGATGACGATGAAATTAAAAAGATGGCTGAAGCTATCATGGATCAGGTTGTCGATCGACTCCTGAACGAAGCTGCAGAAGTAGTACTTAGGGAAGACTAGGTGCTATTGTAAAAACATTTGAAATGTGATATGTGTAATATCTTGTAACCCTGAATGTAATATACTTGTTTTTTATGGTTTAATTCTTTACGATACATGAAATTTTAAACACATACCGTTTTTGAGTCTTCGACGAAAAAACACCTTCCCTTCTTTTCATGCTTCGTGAAGAAGGATTGTCATTTATCATAACAATATCCAAAGTGTTCTGATGAAAAATATCCAAGCTTCGTGAAAATATCTTCCGAAGCTATACTCTGAAGATCAATATTGTTTCTCCTTGTGACTTAGCATGATTTGCCCTTTTTCAAAGCATTTTCCCGAAGATCGATATTAGGCCCCCTTCTTGTGCCATATGCAGCATGATGTATGATGCTTATGTTATGCAAAATGATGTGATGATGTTATGCTATGGGAGATGGTATTCATTCCGAAGGTACACGCACATCCGTGTGATAAAATACATAATCCTTTTTTGAACCAGCGTTGATTTTTCGCTGTAAGCCTCCCTTAGGAGCTTCTTCGCCTTTTACTTCAGCGGAATCAGCGTTGACTTTTCGCTGTAAGCTCTGCATTCCCTTAGGAACGTCTTTGGAGCTTCTTCGCCTTTTACTTTCGGCGGAATCAGCGTTGACTTTTCGCTGTAAGCTCTGCATTCCCTTAGGAACGTCTTTGGAGCAAAAAACTTACACTGCGCTCCTTTTGGAACGACTTTTTGTTGTTTCGAAGAATTCATATCGTATTATTTTTTTTTAAATAAATTTAATAATCCGAAGGTCCTCCTTGCTATTGCAAATTCTCAAGCTCCAGCAACTTAAGCCTGTGTAGAAGATATGTTTACCTTGTGACAAACAACAAAACTATTACTTGAAATTTAAAAGGTGTCCTTTATTACACAGAAAATAAAACTGAACGGAAAAGACTGCTGTCAGGGTAGGATATTTGTTAATAGATGTGCTTCGACTCTGGCACAGTGCTATTGACTGTACGAGCTTCAGATTGTTCTCTGAAGTCCCTTTGACGTTGCTCATATTGGCCCCCTTCTGGCTGCTGGCCTTGTTGCAGTGGTGGTGGTGGGGGCGGGGGCTGTTGCCAGGAAGCTTGAGGTTGGCTCGCCGAAGCAACAGAAACTGCAGGGTGATTACCTACATATTCTGGGATGTAAGGCGAATGATACGAAGCAGTGTGCATGACCTGCTTCGACTGACCCTGTTGTGTTGCAGCTTCGGCTATCTCCTTTTGCTTTTGGATGGTAACATGACACATCCTGGTTGTATGGCCCTTGTTTTCTCCACAAAACAAACAAAATATTCTCCTAGGTTGATCCCCAAATCTTCCGCCGAAGCCCCTGGCGCCTCTGCCTCTTGGAGCTGGCGGTCGGAAGGAGCTTTGCTGTTGCCCCGAAGCCTGTGAGGAGTACTGTGGCCTTTGCTGCTGACTCCCCTTATCATCATTTTGAGTAGAGTTGTGAATTGACCTGACATGCCTTGGATAGAATCTTCCTTCGAAGCCCCTGGTCATTTCAGAAAACCTGAAAGCCTCCTCCCTTCTTTGACGAAAATCATTGTCAGCTCGAATATATTCGTCCATCTTTTGGAGCAGCTTCTCCAGCGTTTGTGGTGGCTTCCTGGCAAAATACTGCACTGATGGCCCCGGCCGAAGCCCCTTAATCATGGCCTCAATGACAATCTCATTGGGCACTGTCGGCGCCTGTGCCCTTAGACGCAGAAACCTTCGGACATACGCCTGAAGGTACTCTTCATGGTCTTGGGTACACTGGAAGAGAGCCTGAGCGGTGACCGGCTTCGTCTGAAACCCTTGAAAGCTAGTTATCAGCATATCCTTCAATTTCTGCCAAGAAGTGATTGTCCCTGGCCGAAGAGAAGAGTACCAAGTTTGAGCAACACTCCTGACGGCCATAACAAAGGATTTTGCCATGACTGCCGTATTGCCACCGTACGAAGATATAGTTGCTTCATAGCTCATTAGGAATTGCTTAGGGTCTGAGTGACCGTCATATATGGGAAGCTGAGGTGGCTTGTAAGTCTGTGGCCAAGGTGTAGCCTGCAATTCTGTTGAGAGAGGAGAAGCATCATCAAAAGCAAAGTTTCCATGATGGAAATCTTCATACCAGTCATCCTCATTGTGGAAGCCTTCCTGATGGAGATCTCTGCGTGGGGGCCTTCGGCTTTGATCATCTTGAACAAGATGACGAACCTCTTCAGAAGCTTCATCTATCTGTCTCTGAAGATCAGCTAGACGAGCCAGCTTCTCCTTCTTGCGTTGGACCTGCTGCTGAAGGATCTCCAGATTTTGAATTTCCTGATCTAGATCATCCTCCGGAGGTGTTGGACTGACAACCTTCCTCTTCTGGCTTCGAGCCTCTCTAAGAGAAAGGACGTCTTGATTGGGGTCCAGCGGCTGCAGCGTGCCAGCCCCTGTTGCTGAAGCTTTTTTCGGCGGCATGACGAAGGTGATGCTTGCCGAAGGTGTTCAAAGCTCAAGAAATGGAAGTGAGTTCACCGGAGGTGGGCGCCAATGTTGGGGACTTGTTCTCAAATACTATGGATTAAGAACAAGGCAACACAAGATGTTAAATGTTAATACCATTCGTCCTTCGAAGCATTATTTCCCTTAGGACATAATGATCTCCAGACGAAGGTCATGAAAGATATACCTTCATCATCGCAGTATATGTTAAATAAAAGAAGAAGCATATAAAATATGGAATATGAAATAAAATGTAGGCAATTATATGTTGTTATCAATTCATTTCTCTATTATTATTATTGAAGAATAAAAACGACATCAAGTTACAGATGTACCTTCAGCTTGGAAGGAAGTAAAAGTACAAGCGTGACGCAAAAAGCAAATGCCAAGTCAGCGTGAACAGTACGGGGGTACTGTTCACCTATTTATAGGCACGGAACACAACCCACATAAAATTACATCCATATCCTTTACATTTGGTAGTAGTTCTATAGTAATCCACCGAGGTTTAAATAGCCTTTTCATCTTTAAGTCGGTTTCCTTTTCTGCAGTCACGCCGAAGCTTTCCTGCTCACTTCTTCGGCGCTGTATCAACCTTCGTATTCTTTGAGCTTCTCCCACTGTGGTACCGATTCGGGTCCAAAGATACCTGCTCACACATTATACTCCAGAAACACTGTTAAATCCTGTTTTTGAGGACCTTCGGAGCCGAAGGCCCCCAACAAGACTTATGTTTGTGTTTGATACTTGTGTTGAACACTTATGTTTGTGATGGATATTTATGTTTGTGGTGACGGTTTTATGTTTGTGTTGGCTATTTATGTTTGTGATGATATTTGTGATATATATATGTGATATCTTTTGTTTGTGTGGATGGAATACAAAAAACAAATAAAAAAGGTATATACTGATCACCTTGCCGAGTGTAACACTCGGCAAAGAGGCGCTTTGCCGAGTGTCAGGGTCATAACACTCGGCAAAGAGCAAAAACCTGGGCACCGGTTTAGGGACTTTCCCGAGTGTTATGTCGCTGGCACTCGGCAAAGAGGTCGGCTTTGCCGAGTGCCGCACAGAACACTCGGCAAAGAGCCTGACATGGGGACCCTACCTGGCGGGCTCTTTGCTTCTGGGAAGAGACTCGGCAAAGGTAACTCCTTTGCCGAGTGTCATCCATGACACTCGGCAAAGACGCTGTCTCCGTCACCTGTCGCCGTAACGGCTGCTTTTCTTTGCCGAGTGCTCCCTGGCACTCGGCAAACCTCTTTGTCGAGTGCCCGAGAAAAAGTACTCGGCAAAGAAGGCTTTGCCGATGCACTGTTTGCCGAGCCTTCTTTGCCGAGTGTCACACTCGGCAAAGCCTTTGCCGAGTGTTTTTAAGGCTTTGCCGAGTGCTTTGGGCACTCGGCAAAGCGCCCGTTTCCGGTAGTGAAATGTAGTACGTACACTTCACCCATCTCCGACGCACGGCCCCCATCGAGATCGAGAGTCGGTCGAGACACTACGCAAAAAAACGATGAATTTTCATCGACCAATTAATTTCCGTTGGTCAAAGTTTAGCCAGTAATAAAAAATAAAATAGTTTTTATTTACCAAAATAAAAACAACAACGGGAAAAAGCTAAGTTAATTTATTATTTCTGATGGTTATACTGATTTTGCCACGCCTAAAGGTTATGCAGATTTAACCACTTTACGTTAGGGGCATGCGTTTAGTTTGTAGGTATAGTTATGGCAAGATTTTTCTTCTTCTGTGTAGGCTCCACTTATAAAAGTGTGGCATGGTTCCCTTAATTAGTCATGCCTAATGTGAGAGTGAGACTATACATGTCTAGACGAGTCCGATTTAACGGGTGGCCCAAAGCCCGGTACAGGTTTTGCTCGACCCGTAGTTGACACACCACGCTCCTTAACGGGCTCGAGCTAGCCGTATTTTTTGCATTTTATCCCTTTTGGGGTTTTATTTTCACAAATACTTGACACACGGTAAGTATTTACTCTATTAGGGTATGTATATTTGCTAAATGTTCTATCCATAAGTTTTTATTAGGCAAAAACCTTCACCTAATGGGTAAAATAGAAGGTTTTTATTAGGCAAAAACCTTCACCTAATGGGTATGTATATTTGCTAAATGATCTTGGACTTCATTCATCCATCTCTTTTGACTATTTAACAACCTTTTAGGCGATAATGTCATAGAAGGCTTAACAACTATTTGATGACCATATAATGGAACATGTAATGTGTTATGTAGTACTATCCTAGTGTAGCTACTTTATCCAATTATCTATGGTGTTCTTGAATAGATGATTGAATGAAGCTAGAAATTTTGTAATAGTATTTAGATGGATATACTTGACATTTTTATAACGTAAATGATTAATCTTTATGGGTATGGGTGACCCGACGGGTGATCCATACCCACATGCAGAGGATATAAGTGACTCGACGGGCTATTTTTCATCGCATGTATGGTTATGAGATAGTAATACTCGGTTGGTGAAAGTCGTCTAGAGGGGGGTGGATAGACGGAAACTGAAATTTACAACTTTAAACACACTACAAGCCGGGGTTAGCGTTAGAATAAAATCTGAGTCCGGGAGAGAGGGGGAAAACAAATCAACCAAGAAATAAAGCGGATGACACGGTGATTTGTTTTACTGAGGTTCGGTTCTAAAGAACCTAGTCCCCGTTGAGGCGGTGGTCACAGAGGCCGGGTCTATTTCAACACTTTCCCTCTCTCAAACGGTCACCTAGACCGAGTGAGGCTTCTTCCTTAATCTCATGGGTCACTTAGACCCTGCAAGGATCACCACACAATTGGTGTCTCTTTCCTCGCTTACAAAGCACTTGAGAGTAAGAAGTGAGAAAGAAAAGAAAGCCAAGCCAAGCAAACAAGAGCAACAAGAAACACAAGTGATCCTCTCACAAGTCCTAATGCACTAGAATTGAATTGGGGACTTTGATATGATCGGTGGCTTTGATTTATGTCTTGGAGTGTTGCACTTTGCTCTTATATTGAATGGAGAGTGTTGAATGCTTGGATGGTTGGAGTGGAGGTGGTTGTGGGTATTTATAGCCCTCAACCACCAAAACAACCGTTGGGGGGTGGCTGCTGTCGATGGGCGCACCGGACGTCACCCAACCGTTAGGGTTCGGGCGCAGACGACCGTTGGAGCCTTTGTCTTCTAGTGGCACTGGACAGTCTGATGCCGCACCGGACAGGCACTGTTCACTGTTCGGTGTGCCTCTGGCGGCTGCTCTGACTTCTGCGCGCACTGTCCGCGCACTGTAGCGTTGCAGGCGTCCATTGCAGTCGACCGTTGCGCTGGATAGTCGTTGCTCCGCTGGTGCACCGGACAGTTCGGTGGCACACCGGACAGTCCGATGAATTATAGCGGAGCGCGGCCTCAGAAACCCGAAGGTGGCGAGTTCGCAGCTGTAAGGTCCTGGTGCACCGGACAGTCCAGTGCGCCAGACCAGGGCACACTTGGGTTTCTTTGCTCCTTTCTTTTTGAACCTTAACTTGATCTTTTTATTGGTTTGTGTTGAACCTTTATGCACCTGTAGAATATATAATCTAGAGCAAACTAGTTAGTCCAATTATTTGTGTTGGACATTCAACCACCAAAATTATTTATAGGAAAAGGTTAAACCCTATTTCCCTTTCAATCTCCCCCTTTTTGGTGATTGATGCCCACACAAACCAAAGAAAATATATAAGTGCAGAATTGAACTAGTTTGCATAAGGTAAGTGCATATGTTACTTAGAATTAAACCAATTTTTACTTTTACTTGACATTTATTTGACATTTTGGACCACGCTTGCACCACTTGTTTTGTTTTTGCAAATTCTTTTTGGAAAATCTTTTCAAAGTCTTTTTGCAAATAGTCAAAGGTATATGAATACGATTTCGAGAAGCATTTTCAAGATTTGAAATTTTCTCCCCCTGTTTCAAATGCTTTTCCTTTGACTTAAACAAACCTCCCCCTGAATGAAATTCTCCTCTTAGCTTTCAACAGGGTTTTAATAGATATCAATTGGAAATATACTTAGATACTAGTTTTGTAAATATACCAATTGAAAATCAACATACCAATTTGAAATATATCAATTAAAATTTTCGAAAGGTGGTGGTGGTCCTTTTGCTTTGGGCTTAATATTTCTCCCCTTTGGCATTAATCGCCAAAAATAGAGATAATGAGAGACCTTATAACTTTCTCCCTATTGGTACAAGTAAATAAGAGTGAAGGATTATACCAATTTGGAGTGCGGAGTAACGACGAAGGATAAAAGATACCGGTAGAGTGGAGTGGAAGCCTTGTCTTTGTCGAGTACTCCATTTTCCCTTTCAATCTATGACTTAGCAGAAATTCACTTGAAAACACATTAGTCGTAGACATAAAAGAGATATGATCAAAGGTATATAAATGAGCTATGTGTGCAAAGTTTCAATCAAAGTTCCGAGAATCAAGTATATTTAGTTCATTCCTAAGTTTGCTAAAGGTTTTCTCATCTAGTGGTTTGGTAAAGATATTGGCTAATTGTTCTTTGGTGCTAACATAAGCTATCTCGATATCCCCTCTTTGCTGGTGATCCCTCAAAAAGTGATACCGAATGTCTATGTGCTTACTCTGGCTGTGTTCAACGGGATTATCCGCCATGCGGATTGCACTCTCATTGTCACATAGGAGAGGGACTTTGCTCAATTTGTAGCCATAGTCCCTGAGGGTTTGCCTCATCCAAAGTAATTGTGCACAGCAATGACCTGCGGCAATGTACTCGGCTTCGACGGTGGAAAGAGCTACTGAGTTTTGTTTCTTTGAAGCCCAAGACACCAGAGATCTTCCCAGAAACTGACAAGTCCATGATGTGCTCTTCCTATCAATTTTACACCCTGCCTAATCGACATCTGAATATCCTAGTAAATCAAAGGTGAATCCCTTGGGGTACCAAAGACCAAACTTAGGAGTGTAAACTAAATATCTCATGATTCTTTTCACGGCACTAAGGAGAACTTCCTTAGGATCGGCTTGAAACCTTGCACACATGCATATGGAAAGCTTAATATCCGGTCCAGATGCACATAAATAGAGTAAAGATCCTATCATTGACCGGTATACCTTTTGTTCTATGGATTTACCTCCCGTGTCGAGGTCAAGATGCCCATTTGTTCCCATGGGTGTCTTGATGGGCTTGGCATCCTTCATTCCAAACTTGTTAAGTATGTCTTGAATGTACTTCGTTTGGCTGATGAAGGTGCCTTCCTGGATTTGCTTGACTTGAAATCATAGGAAATACTTCAACTCCCCTATCATTGACATCTCAAAATTTTGAACCATGACCCTACTAAACTCTTCAGAAGTAGATTTGTTAGTAGACCCAAATATGATATCATCAACATAAATTTGGCATACAAACAAATCTTTTTCAATGGTTTTAGTAAAGAGAGTAGGATTGGCTTTACCGACTTTGAAGCCATTAGTGATAAGAAAATCTCGCAGGCATTAATACCATGCTCTTGGGGCTTGCTTGAGCTCATAAAGCGCCTTTGAGAGTTTATAAACATGGTTAGGGTACTCACTATCTTCAAAGCCGGGAGGTTGCTCAACATAGACCTCTTCCTTGATTAGTCCATTGAGGAAGGCACGTTTTACGTCCATTTGATAAAGCTTAAAGCCATGGTGAAAGGGAAATAGGCTTACACCTTTTCCTAATTGATTTTGGTGGTTGAATTGCCCAACACAAATAATTGGACTAACTAGTTTGCTCTAGATTATAAGTTTTACAGGTGCCAAAGGTTCACAACAAACCAATAAAAAGACCAAGAAAGGGTTCAAACAAAGAGAGCAAAAGACTGCCGAAGTGTGCCCTGGTCTGGCGCACCGGACTGCCCGGTGCACCAGGGAACCCAACTCCAAACTGCTCACCTTCGAGAATTCTGGGAGCCGCTCCGCTATAATTCACCGGACTGTCCGGTGTAGCATCGGACTGTCCGGTGCGCCAGCGGAGCAACGACTACTTCGCGCCAATGGTCGTCTGCAGAGAGCAGTTAACGCGCTACAGTGCACGCAGAAGTCAGAGCAGAGCCAGAAGGAGCACTGGACACTCTACAGTGACTGTCTGGTGCACCACCGGACTGTGCGGTGGCCCAGCTGTCAGAAGCTCCAACGGTCAGAACCCAATGGCCGGGTGACGTGGCTGGAGACACCAATTATGCGGTGGTCCTTGTGGGGACTTAGTGTCCCATTTGATTGAGAAGAGAAGCTCACTCGGTCTAAGTGACCACCTCAACGGGGAGTAGGTTTGCAAGAACCGAACCTCGGTAAAACAAATCACCGTGTCATCCGCCTTATTTGCTTGTGATTTGTTTTCGCCCTCTCTTTCGGACTCGTTTATATTTCTAACGCTAACCCCGGCTTGTAGTTGTGCTTAAAGTTTGTAAATTTCAGATTCGCCCTATTCACCCCCCCCCCTCTAGGCGACTTTCAATTGGTATCAGAGCCCGATGCTTCATTAGAGCCTAACCGCTCGAAGTGATGTCGGGAGCATCCGCCAAGAGGGAGATCGGGATCGGCGACAAGTCCGCAAGCTCGGGGAGAACACACTCAAGGGAGTCCGCCCACAAGCACAAGGAGGAATCCTCTTCCTCCATCAAGTCTCAACAAAAGGGTGACAAGAAGAACAAAATGAAGAAGGTGGTCTACTACGAGACCAACTCTTCGTCACCCTCCACCTCCGGCTCAGAATCGGCATCCGTCACTTCTAAGCGCCATGAGCGCAAGATGTATAGTAAGATGCCCCTTTGCTATCCTCGTATTTCAAAACGCACTCCATTACTTTCCGTCCCATTAGGCAAACCACCTATGTTTGATGGTGAAGATTATTCTATGTGGAGTGATAAAATGAGGCATCACCTAACCTCACTCCCCAAAAGCATATGGGATATTGTTGAGTATGGAGCGCAGGTACCAAAAGAAGGGGACAAGGATTATGATTCGGAGGAGGTCGAACAAATCCAACACTTCAACTCCCAAGCCACTACTATACTCCTCGCCTCTCTAAGTCGAGAGGAGTATAATAAGGTGCAAGGGTTGAAGAGTGCCAAAGAGATTTGGGACGTGCTCAAGACCGCGCATGAAGGAGACGAGGTGACCAAGATCACCAAGAGGGAAATGATTGAGGGGGAGCTCGGTCGCTTCATGCTTCACCAAGGGGAAGAGCCACAAGCAATGTACAACCGGCTCAAGACTTTGGTGAAACAAGTGCGAAACCTCGGGAGCACCAAGTGGGATGACCATGAAATGGTCAAGGTTATTCTTAGATCACTCGTATTTCTTAATCCCACTCAAGTTCAATTAATTCATGGTGATCCTAGATACAAACTAATGTCTTCCGAGGAAGTGATAGGTAAATTTGTGAGCTTTGAACTAATGATCAAAGGCTCCAAGAAAATCACCGAGCAAGGCACCACCTCTACATCCAAGGTGCAACCCGTCGCCTTCAAAGCGACGGAGGAGAAGAAAGAAGACTCTACATCAAGTAGGGTCCCCATCGACGCCTCCAAGCTCGACAATGAGGAGATGGCGCTCATCATCAAGAGCTTTCGCCAAATCCTCAAGCAAAGAAGGGGGAAGGACTACAAGCCCCGCTCTAAGAAAGTTTGCTACAAGTGTGGTAAGCCCGGTCATTTTATTGCAAAACGTCCATTATCAAGTGATAGTGACAGGGGCGACGACAAGAAGGGAAAGAGAAGAGAAAAGAAGAGGTACTACAAGAAGAAGGGCGGCGATGCCCATGTATGCCGCGAGTGGGACTCCGACGAGAGCTCCACCGACTCCTCCGACGAGGACGCCGCAAACATCGCCATCACCAAGGGCCTTCTCTTCCCCAACGTCGGCCACAAATGCCTCATGGCAAAGGATGGCAAAAGGAAGAAGGTAAAATCAAAATCCTCCACTAAGTATGCAACTTCTAGTGATGAGGATAATTCTAGCGATGATGAGGATAATTTTCTCACCCTTTTTGCCAACTTAAACATGCAACAAAAGGAAAAATTAAATGAATTGATTAGTGCTATTCATGAGAAGGATGAACTCTTGGATAGCCAAGAGGACTTCCTAATTAAAGAAAACAAAAAGCATGTTAAAGTTAAAATGCTTATGCACTAGAGGTAGAAAAATGTGAAAAATTATCTAGTGAGCTAAGCACTTGCCATGATGTTATTTCCAACCTTAGAAATGAAAATGCCAAATTAATTGCTAAGGTTGAGAAATCAAATGTTTGTGATGATTCAATTGACAATCTTAGAAATGATAATGCTAGTTCAATTGCTAAGATTGAAAAATTGAATGCCTCTCTTGCTAGCCTTAGAAATGAGAATGAAAAACTAATTGCTAAGGCTAAGGAATTAGATATTTGCAATGTTTCCATTTCTAATCTTAAAGATGAAAATGATATTTTACATGCTAAGATTGTTGATTTAAAAACTTGCAAACCCTCTACATCTACCGTTGAGCATGTTACTATTTGCACTAGATGTAGAGATGTTAACATCAATGCTATTCATGATCACATTGCTATGCTTAAACAACAAAATGATCATATAGCAAAATTAGATGCTAAAATTGCCGAGCATGAGTTAGAAAATGAGAAATTTAAATTTGCTTGTAGTATGCTCTATAGTGGGAGACGCCCTGGCATTAAGGATGGCATTGGCTTCCAACAGGGAGGCAATGTCAAACTCAATGCCCCTCCTAAAAGATTATCTAACTTTGTTAAGGGCAAGGCTCCCATGGCTCAGGATAACAAGGGTTACATTTTATACCCTGCCGGTTATCCCGAGCACAAAATTAGGAGAATTCATTCTAGGAAGTCTCACTCTGGCTCTAATCATGCTTTTATGTATAAGAGTGAGGCATCTAGTTCTAGGCAATCAACCCGTGCTAAATTTTCTAAGAAGAAAACCCCTATTGCATCAAATGAACATAACATTTCATTTAAGACGTTTGATGCATCCTATGTGCTTACTAACAAATCAGGCAAAATAGTTGCCAAATATGTTGGGGGCAAACACAAGGGCTCCAAGACTTGTGTTTGGGTACCCAAGGTGCTTGTTTCTAATGTGAAAGGACCCAAGACCGTTTGGGTACCTAAGAACAAGGCCTAAACTTGTTTTGTAGGTTTATGCATCCGGGGGCTCAAGTTGGATCATCGATAGCAGGTGCACAAACCACATGACAGGGGAGAAGAAGATGTTCTCCTCCTACGAGAAAAACCATGATCCCCAAAGAGCTATCACATTCGGGGATGGAAATCAAGGTTTGGTCAAAGGATTGGGTAAAATTGCTACATCACCTGACCATTCTATTTCCAATGTTTTTCTTGTAGATTCTTTAGATTACAATTTGCTTTCTGTTTCTCAATTATGCAAAATGGGCTACAACTGTCTTTTTTACAGATTTAGGTGTTACTATCTTTAGAAGAAGTGATGATTCAGTAGCATTTAAGGGAGTGTTAGAGGGTCAGCTATACTTGGTAGATTTTGATAGAGTTGAATTCGACACTTGCTTAATTGCTAAGACTAACATGGGTTGGCTCTGGCATCGCCGACTAGCCCATGTTGGGATGAAGAATCTTCATAAGCTTCTAAAGGGAGGGCACATTTTGGGACTAACCAATGTTCATTTTGAGAAAGACAGGGTCTGTAGCGCATGTCAAGCAGGGAAGCAAGTTGGTGTTCATCATCCACACAAGAACATCATGACGACCGACAGGCCGCTTGAGCTACTCCACATGGACCTATTCGGCCCGATCGCTTACATAAGCATCAGCGGGAGTAAGTATTGTCTTGTAATTGTGGATGATTATTCTCGCTTCACTTGGATTTTTTTGCAGGAAAAATCTCAAACCGAAGAGACCTTAAAAGGATTCTTGAGACGGGCTCAAAATGAGTTCGGCTTAAGGATCAAGAAAATTAGAAGCGACAACGGGACGGAGTTTAAGAACTCACAAATAGAGGGCTTCCTTGAGGAGGAGGGCATCAAGCATGAGTTCTCTTCTCCCTACATGTCACAACAAAATGGTGTAGTGGAGAGGAAGAATAGAACTCTATTGGACATGGCAAGGACCATGCTTGATGAGTACAAGACTTCAGATCGGTTTTGGGCCGAGGCGGTTAACACCGCTTGCTACGCCATCAACCGGTTATATCTACACCGAATCCTCAAGAAGACATCGTATGAACTCCTCACCAGTAAAAAGCCCAATGTTTCATATTTTAGATTCTTTGGTAGGAAATGTTTTATTCTTGTTAAAAGAGGTAGAAAATCTAAATTTGCTCCTAAGGCTGTAGAAGGCTTTTTACTAGGATATGATTCAAACACAAAGGCATATAGAGTCTTTAACAAGTCCACTGGACTAGTTGAAGTTTCTTGTGACATTGTGTTTGATGAGACTAACGGCTCTCAAGTAGAGCAAGTTGATCTTGATGAGCTAGATGATGAAGAGGCTCCGTGCGTCGCGCTAAGGAACATGTCCATTAGGGATGTGTGTCCTAAGGAACCCGAAGAGCCTCCACAAGCACAAGATCAACCATCTTCCTCAATGCAAGCATCTCCACCAACTCAAGATGAGGATTGTTGGGGCGAAGGCAAAGCCGCCACCCTTCGCTCGAAGTCTTCGCTGCAGCAGCTGAGCTAACGGAGACAAAACAGGCAGGGACACCCTTCGCATGTACCGCACCAGACGAAGACTGGCGACGAAGGGCATCCCACAGTGCAGCCTCGTCCAGCTCAGAGGCCCACGTGTGATCCGGCCCATCGTTACGGGCCCCGCGTGGCCGCCGTGCTATACGGGCCTAATTTGTAAAGACATCCCTGTAATTACGGTCTGTAACCCCGCTTTATGGGAATATTCTGGGGATAATCTAGGTAGCTGAGGGCACATGTGTCCTTAGCTCAAGGCGCTGCGCGCTCAGGTACCTATAAATACCCCTGCACAGTGCCCGTGAGAGGCCAGATCAACAGAGCTTTTGCCATCTAGCGCGTGTGCCCTGTTGACATCACTGTTCACCCTTGTTGGATCCCCTTGCAACCGAGAGCAAGTTCCAACATTTGGCGCCCACCGTTCGTGCTACGAGAAAACCACCCGCGATGGCACCCAAGAGAGCTAACTCGAAAGCTGACGAGGCTGCGAAGGCAGCACTGCTCGCCGCAAGAAAGGGCAAGGCCCTCGCCCTCACCCACTCCACCCACCAAGAGGCCACTGAAGACAATGTTCCTCGCGCCTGTGAAGACGACACCCTCCGCACCTGCGACCCTGAAGGACAACCGCAGCTGCCCTCAGGCTTCGCACCACCGGAGGGCGCAGACCTCACCGAGGACGGTGAAGTCCTCGGCGTCTCAGCAGAAGAACAGCTACAGTTGCGCGCCCTGCGCCTCAAGAACCGCAATCTCCAGAGGAAGAAGGAGATACTGGAGGCCAAGCGCCAGCGTGTGTCCGCACTAGCCAAAGTGCGGCAAATGATACGCGACGAAGAGCAGAAGGCCCAAGAACTCGAGCGGGAGATTGCGCTGATGCAGCGCGAAGGCCATCCCAGCCTGCAGCACGAGGCACCCCCCCAGCAGCGCGCACAACTCGAAGACACGCGCGAAGGCCACTTCGGCCTGCAGCATGGGCCCCCCCTGCAACACCGCGCGCAACCGGAGGACCCGCGTTTCCCCCAGCGCGACTTCACCTTCCCGCACGCCGCGCCGTTCCAAGGGGTCAACTATCTCGATGAGCGAAGTCCCCTGGCGCCACACCTGCAAGTAACGCCTTGGCCAGCTAACTTCCGGGCAGGGACCTATCCCAAGTACAACGGCAGCACCGACCCGGCTCAATACATAATGAGTTATCAGGTCGCCGTTGCATCTTCCGGAGGGGACGACGCCACAATGGCGAAGTCTTTCATCATCGCCCTCGAGGGTCCGGCACTCACCTGGTTCACCAGGTTGCCTCCGCTGTCCATTGATTCCTGGAGAAGTCTCCGGGACAAGTTCCTGCTCAACTTCCAAGGGTACTGCCCAGACACCGACGCCCTGGCCGAACTCTCGCTATGCAAGCAGCTGGAAAAGGAGACTCTGAGGGAGTATTACCGCAAATTTTTAACACTCAAATCACAGCTGCCCTCAGTCGATGACCAGATTGCCATCCACTATGCTATCAGTGGCCTTCGCGTCGGCGTCCTTTACAGCCACTGCATCAGAGATCCGCCAAAGAGCCTCCAGGAGTTATATCAGTTGTTTGAAAAGTACGCCAGATCCGAAGAACTCCACCAGCGCAAGATTGAGTCCCAAAGGAATCCAAAAGATGCCCCACAGTCCAGCCGCACGTGGACAAGGACTCCGCAGCCAGACTCCGGTCGAGACGGCCGCAACCAGCAGCAAGTGCACAACATCGCCAACCAGCATCCCGCTGCTGACCCCCCTCACCGCCAGGAATATCCCCCCCAGGGCCGCGGAAATGGCACTCGTGGTAGGGGCCGAGGGCGTGCGCAACCGCCGCGCCGATTCTACTGCCTCTTCCATGGCGAAGACTGCGCCCACCAAACCAAAGACTGCCCCGAAACGAAGGCTACCAGAGAGAGAATGGCACGGGCGCAGCCAGCCGACAACCCCAGAATTGTCGCGCACAATTACCAGCAACCTCATCCACCATATATCCACGCTCCTGCCCCGCATCCACCGCACCACGCTTACCAACACCATCAGGAAGTACAAATCGTACCTCCTCCACCCCCACCACCACACCAGCAACATCAAAACATCCCCCATGCCCCAAAGCAGGAAGACTTCGCCTATCAACCATATCGCGGAGTCATCCACATGATAACTGGGGGGTCCAGCACTGACTTCGACACCAAGCGGCAGAAGCGGGACCATTACCACAACATCAACCATGTCGCCGTCACGGGTCCAGTCATGCAGACAAAGTGGTCCCACATACCGTTAACCTTCGACGCACGGGACGTCGACCTGCGCAGTGCCCCCCACTGCGACGCAATGGTTATCAATTGCAGCGTGGCAGGCTGGGACCTGCATAAAGTCCTAGTTGACAACGGCAGTCAGGCGGACATCATCTTCCTCCACGCCTTTGATCGCATGGGCATAAGCCACAGCCTGCTTAAGCCTTCGGGCAACCCGCTGTATGGCTTCGGTGGCAAGGGCACCTTCCCCGTCGGCAAAATAGAGCTGCCTCTCTCCTTCGGTGTAGCACCCAATGCCCGAAGCGAGCAAATAACCTTCGACATCGTGGACATGGTATATCCTTACAATGCCATCATGGGCCGGGGCTCCATTAATAAGTTCGAAGCAGCCATTCATGAACTGTACCTATGCATGAAGATACCAGGTCCGTTAGGCGTCATCACAGTCTTCGGCAATCAACAGACTGCGCGCAACATAGAGCGGGACTTCGTGCCCGGTCAAAGAAACGTGCACTGCCTCACGACCCAACGCGAGGTCCCTGCGCCTGCCAGCCCAACCAATAAGCAGCACGACAAGGCCCAGCTGCAGAGCAACGACGGGACCAAGATTGTCCCCCTCGACCAGGCCACGCCCAGGCAGACAGTCATTATCAGCGAAGACCTTACTTCGCATGAAGAAGAGAAGCTCCTCTGCTGCCTGGCCAAGAACAAAGATGTCTTCGCCTGGTCGGCCCTCGATCTGGTCGGGGTTAGCCGATCAATAATTGAGCACAGTTTGGGAATCGACCCTTCGGTACGGCCGAAAAAGCAGCGGCTTCGCAAGATGTCCGACGAGAAGATGGAGGCCGCCAAGGCAGAAGTGCACCGCCTCCTGGAAGCCAAATTCATCGAGCCGGTGGCCTACCCCACATGGCTCTCCAATGTCGTGATGGTGCAGAAAAAGAGCGGGAAGTGGCGAATGTGCATCGACTTCACCAGTCTCAATAAAGCCTGCCCAAAGGACAATTTCCCGCTGCCGCGGATCGACAAAATAGTCGATAGCGCGGCCGGATGCGAGGTCATGTCCCTCCTCGATTGCTTCTCCGGTTACCACCAGATATACATGAAGGAAGAAGACAAGGCTAGCACCAGCTTTATAACACCCTTCGACACATATTGCTTCATCCGAATGCCAGAGGGACTCAAGAACGCCGGGTCCACCTTCTCCCGGCTCACCAAAACTGTGCTCGAGGGGCAAGTCGGCAGAAACATATTCACATATGTGGACGACATCGTCGTCGCCAGCAAGAGCAAGGAGGACCACCTCGCCGACCTCGCCGAAACATTCGCGAACATGCGAGACGCACAACTCCGCCTAAACCCGGAAAAGTGCGTCTTTGGCGTTCGCCAAGGCGAAATATTGGGCTACTTGGTATCACACCGCGGCATAGAGGCCAACCCAACCAAGATTCAGGCCATCTTAGACATGACGCCTCCGCAGTCCGTCAGGGACGTCCAGCGCCTGACAGGCAGATTGGCCGCTCTCAACAGATTCATCTCCAGGTCCGCCGAGCGAAGTCTCCCCTTCCTCAAGACACTCCGTGGTGCAAAGGACTTCGCCTGGGGACCAGAGCAGGCGGCGGCCTTCGCCTCATTGAAACAGTACCTAACAGAGTTGGCCGTCCTTACCAGCCCCGACCCCTCGCTCCCCCTGCTGCTCTACGTCGCGGTTCGCCACATGCGGTCAGCGCAGCACTGGTGCAGGAGCAGACTGTCGAGGGCGTGGTCCGGCAGTGCCCCGTATACTATGTCTCCGAAGTGCTGACACCGTCCAAGTGCAACATGACAGAGCTGGAGAAGATTGCCTACGCAGTCGTCATGTCGTCGCGCAAACTGCGCCATTACTTCGAAGCATTCAAGGTCCGAGTCACCTCAAACAGGGGACTCGGCGAATTATTCAGAAACCCGGAGGCGTCGGTGAGGATTGCCAAGTGGGCGGCCGAACTCTCCGGCTACCACATCTGCTTCGAGCCCAGGACAGCTATCAAGTCTCAAGTCCTGGCAGACTTCGTCGTCGACTGGACTGGGCCAACAACACAGCCAGACCCATCCGCAGAGAAGGTTTGGACGATCCATTGCGACGGCACATGGTGCCATGCGGGGGCAGGCGTCGCTGCAGTCATCACCTCACCAGTCGGGGTCAAGCACAGATATGCAGCACGACTCAGCTTCAATCTGGAATCCGACAGATGCACAAACAATATAGCAGAATACGAAGCAGTCATCCTCGGCCTCCGCAAGCTGAGGGCCCTCGGAGTCACCACCTGCATCATCAAAACAGACTCCAAGGTAGTTGCCGGCCAAGTCGAGAAAGACTATGCGGCAAAGGACCCCGCGCTCATGCAGTACCTCGCGGCCATCCGAAGTCTCGAGAGGCAATTCAAGGGGTTCACCTTGCAGCATATGGATCGGGCCAAGAATGAAGAGGCCGACGCATTGGCCAAGGTTGCCGCCAGGGGCGAAACTCTGCCCTCCGACGTGTTCTTTCATGTCATCGGCACGCCAGCCGTCCGGAGCCCCGAAGGGCTCCAAATAACCAACGACAGCGAGGGCCACCGCATAGTCAACCTTATCATGACCGAGGACTGGCGGGCACCAATAACCCTGTTCCTACAGGGGTATTATCATCCAGCCGACATCAGTGAGGCCAAGCGCCTCAAACATCGAAGCCGAGACTTCGCACTGATTGAAGGCCAACTCTACAAAAAAGGGGGTAAGTCAGCCAATGCTTAAGTGTGTCACCAAAGCCGAAGGCATGCAGATCCTACGCGAAGTCCACAGTGGCACGTGCGGCTCACACGCAGGGCCAAGGGCCCTAGCTGCCAAGGTGATCCGCCAGGGTTTTTACTGGCCCGCAACGATCTGCGCCGCAAATCGGGTCGCACGGTCCTGCGAAGCCTGCCAGAAGTTTTCTCCTCGGTCAGGCAGCCCCTCGCAGTATACAAAGCTGATCGCCCATACATGGCCTCTCCAGCACTGGGGCCTGGACATCGTCGGGCCCCTGCCCACCGCTCAGGGGAACCTTAAGTTCACCTTCGTCGCTGTCGAGTACTTCACCAAATGGATAGAGGTGCGGGCTGTCTCTACAATAACATCAAAGACTGCCCAAAAATTCTTCTGGCAGAACATTGTTTGCCGCTTCGGAGTACCGTCCGAACTAACAGTTGACAACGGCAAGCAGTTTGACAACCAAGACTTCAAAGATTTTTGCTTCTCCATTGGCACCAAGCTTGCCTTCGCTTCAGTCTATCATCCGCAGTCCAACGGGGTCGTGGAACGCGCCAACGCGAAAATCTTCACAGCTGTCAAGAAAATGCTCCTTGATGAAAAGAAGGGCAGATGGACCGATCTGCTACCTGAGGCAGTTTGGGCACTAAACACGACTGAGTGCAGGGCGACCGGGTTTACTCCCTTCCGCCTTCTATACGGATCGGAGGCCATGACCCCGCAAGAAATAAAGCATGGGTCCCCGCGAACAGTTCCGTCAGCCGTCCCCGACGTGGACGAGCCAACTTCAAAGGATCTCATTGACGGAGACCGAGTCTTCGCCCTACAGGCCCTAAACAAGTACCAAGCCCAGACCAAAGCATGGCGCGACCACTCAGTCATCCCGAGGGAGTTCAGCGAGGGGGACCTCGTACTCGTCCGGACAGCTCGGACGGAGTCCAAGGGCAAGCTGGAGCCCAGGTGGGAGGGCCCCTTTATAGTCAAGACAAAAGCTTCCCCCAGTGCTTACAGGCTCACAACGCCAAGCGGCGAGGACCTGGAGCACTCCTGGAACATCGACAACCTCCGTAAATTTTTTGTTTGACTCCTCAGGGCTGATTTCGCCCTTGTAATTCGCAAAAACAATCTTGTATCGGCCCGCACTCTTTTCCTCCCGGTGGGTGAGGTTTTTAACGAGGCGGAGCCATGTAATATATGTGTGAAAAATCCCCCGCAAAAACATGCGTCGAAAAAAGACCGCGACGACGGTCTTCGACATTCGACCAACACGAGGTCACCGCGAGGCTAAGCGCTAGCAACCCTCGCATGCGACAAATCCGCGCAGAAGTCGCCTAAGGGTGCAGCCGGACTAGCACAACAAGTGCGAAAAAACCAAAGTCTATCGCGAAGACTATCCGCGCAGAAGTCGCCTAAGGGTTGCAGCCGGACTAGCACAACAAGTGCGAAAAAACCAAAGTCTATCGCGAAGACTATCCACGCAGAAGTCGCCTAAGGGTGCAGCCGGACTAGCACAACAAGTGCGAAAAAACCAAAGTCTATCGCGAAAACTATCCGCGCAGAAGTCGCCTAAGGGTGCAGCCGGACTAGCACAACAAATGCGCAAAGTCTGCCGCGAAGACCATCCGCTCAGAAGTCGCCTAAAGGTGCAACCAGACTAGCATAACAAAGGCAGAAACGACAACATCAAACCGTCCGCGCCAAGACCAACTATAATCACATCAGCACAATAGAACAAACCAGACAAAGTACACAACGCCTTCGCACACGTATACAAGCGAGGGCACACAACTTCATCATACAAGCCTCTACATATACAAGCGAGGGCACCACACTCTACATCGGCTCAGCCTTAGGAATAATTCCCATCTCCCTATAATTAAATAACATTATCCTAAGCTCCTCACCCGCAAAAAGACTTCGCAGTTCCCCTTCACCTGTATTCACGGCGGCCGGCAAAGACAACAGTTCCTGCCGGCCAGCCCCACTCACACGAAGCCGAGCCCCCTCCGCCCCACTAACTCTATGTTTCGCAATCGCCCTTCGTCGTCGTCGCCCGGTACTAGGACCTGGCGCATCTCCTGCGTCCGCGACGCGCGGCGAAGCCTCCGCCGCAGCCACATCCAAGGCCGCAAAATAGTCCAAGTCCTCCTCCGACGACTCCTCAGTCCACTCAACCGAGCTCCCAGAGTCAGCACAATCAAAACACTCAGATGCAGATCCACCACATTCATTACCATCTTCCGCGGTCGAAGCCGCCAAAAATTTAGTAGTAGCGGTTGCGTGCGCAGGCCCAAAATCTTGAACCTGCGCAGCAACCAAAATTCAGCAACATATACAAATTTCCCTAACCCTCTACACCCACTACGCCACCTGCGACGGCCCTGACGTTGCGGGAGCCTCCGCCGTTGGCTCCGCCGTTGTTTCCGCTGCTGCTTCCGCCGCCACCGCTGCGGGATCTTCAGCACTCGGCGCAGCGGCTGCGAGGGCATCAGGCGCGCCTTCGGCGACCTCCGGGGGCAGGTCTTCGCCGGCCGCAGCGGATGCGGGGGCACCCGGCGCGTCTTCCGCGGTCCCCAGGGTCGGCTCCGGGTCAGACAGCATGCTGTTCAACGCCCCGAAGTCGTCCACCCTCTCGCCACGCGCCGCCTAAGACAAAACACACAAAATTCAGCAAACACACACACAACCCACATCCAACAAACACCAAACAAACAAAAACGTTACCTGCGCCCTCGCCGTCTCGGCCCGCTCCCTGACCACCTCGCGACCATGCAGACCCCACATCCGGTCGTAGAGGGCTCCGGCGGATTCCTTCACTACGGGGTCCTCAACCTTAAAGATATCTCGCTCAAAATCTTCATCGGCTTGGTCGAAGACCTCGAAGTGCCGGCACCCTTCGCGGGAGAGCGCGTTCATCGCCCCCTCGCAGGTGACCAGGGAGGCATACGCCATAAATCCATCCACGACAGTGGGGAGTGCTTGCAACTCCTCCTGCACCCACTCCAGGCAGCGAAGTCCGGGCTCCCGGTCCGGCACTTCGAAATCACCGGTCCCCGCGCCCAGCCCACGGTATGTATCCACAAGCAGCTGGCGCGTCCGCTCCGCCTCCGCGCGCGACATGGCCTCGGCCCTCTCCACGCGGCTCTCCAGGGCGGTGAGCCGCTCCTGCAGCTGCTCAGCGCGCTCCCTGGCAAGATTGCCCTCCGCCCGTGCCAGGTTAGCCTCCGCCTGCGCAGCCTGCGCCTTAACAAGAGCCTCGTTGGTCTCCCTCCTCTCCCCCGCCAACTGGCGCCGGAGGTCAGCCTTTTCTCCCTCCAGCGTGGCCACCTTGTCCGCCAGCTTGCGACACTTGCTGTCGGCGGCCGACTTCTCACGGACGGCGTCAGCATGTTGTGTCCGAAGTCTCTCGACTTCGGCAGCCACAGCTGCCGTGAGGGCCCCCGACGCAGTGCGGCTGGCGAAGTCAGCCACCTGCAGAGCAATCGTAAGACAGCGGCCCCAGCAAGCCGCACCGCCCCATCCTCCGCCTCACGCACAAAGGCGGCCAGATCGCGGTTTTGCAGATTCAGGGCGAAGGCGGGACTCCGCACCACCCTACCGCCATGGAAAGGCATCTAGCGAGGGCACACTTCGCCCAACGCCCAGCCATGCGCCAAGGGCCACACCCCGTATGCCACGAATTCTTCAACCAAGTCACGCCCGCTGCTCAGACCAGCGGCGCACCGAAGGGCCCCTTAGTCCACATCCTCCTCCGCCACTTCAAAGGGCGGGTACGCTGAGTAAAAATGAGAGCACATCTCGGACACGGGGAGTCCCTCATGGCCTTCGACGGAGCCCTCAGCAACGTAAAACCAAAATTCATTCCAGTTGCCCCACTTGTTGCGGGCGCAAGGAACCAACTCGACTACCTGCATCGTGGTTTTGCCAGTCTTCAGCGTGAATGTGCATGACCCAAACTGAGCGACTTCGTCTCCAATCATCCTCTTCTGCCAGTGCAAACAATAATACTTCGCAAAAACTTCGACTGATGGCTGTCCGCCGTACGAAGTCGTCGCCCAGACGTACTTCGACAGAGCCACTATGGCATTCGGTGTCAGCTGATGTATTTGAACGTTGAACTTGCGCAGGACTTCGCCAACAAATCGGTGCGTAGGCAAACAGAGTCCGGCGGCAAAGAACGCCTCGAAAACAACCAACTCGCCCTCCGGCTCGGGGACTTCCTCCATCCCCGGGACTCGAGCAACTCCGCCGCCGAAGTAACCCAACCGCTGCATATCTTGCACGCGGACCGACGACATCCGTGATACGCCAAAGTCAACAGAATCGCCGGCGCGCAACTCCTCCGCCATTAAACTACTCAGCGTCTCAGACGAGGCGGCGGCCGGCGGCGAGGGAACGGCCGGCGGTGTAGCGGCAGCGGAAGAAGACGAGGACGGCATCGCTACGTACCGTCGGCGGCGGCGGGCGGTCTGCTTCACTCGAGCCAGATCTCCGGCGAACAAGAGCGCGGCGGGCAGACGAGCAGCAAGACGGCGGAAAGGGCGGCTAGGGTTTTCGCGGAGCGCGGAAGGTGAATTTCAAAAAGCGCCGACCCCCGCCCCCTTTTATAGGCAGGGCGCGGCTCTTCGGGAAACCCGCAATCTAACAGGGTGCGGCGCTTCGGGAAACCCGCAATCCAACAGTACGCCGTCAATCAACGGTCATATCAAAAACCCCCGCGGAACCACTTCGAGCAAGGGCAGCGTCTCCGCCATCTAGCGACGACTTCGGCACCAGGTGACTTTGTCAAACTGGTCCCTCGGAGGGCAAATGTTGGGGCGAAGGCAAAGCCGCCACCCTTCGCTCGAAGTCTTTGCTGCTGCAGCTGAGCTAACGGAGACAAAACAGGCAGGGACACCCTTCGCATGTACCGCACCAGACGAAGACTGGCGACGAAGGGCATCCCACAGTGCAGCCTCGTCCAACTCAGAGGCCCACGTGTGATCCGGCCCATCGTTACGGGCCCCGCGTGGCCGCCGTGCTATACGGGCCTAATTTGTAAAGACATCCCTGTAATTACGGTCTGTAACCCCGCTTTATGGGAATATTCTGGGGATAATCTAGGTAGCTGAGGGCACATGCGTCCTTAGCTCAAGGCGCTGCGCGCTCAGGTACCTATAAATACCCCTGCACAGTGCCCGTGAGAGGCCAGATCAACAGAGCTTTTGCCATCTAGCGCGTGTGCCCTGTTGACACCACTGTTCACCCTTGTTGGATCCCCTTGCAACCGAGAGCAAGTTCCAACAAGGATCAAGCTCAAGATGATGATGATGAAGATCAAGAGGAGCCACCTCAAGAGGAGGACAATGATCAAGGGGGAGATGCTAATGATCAAGACAAGGAAGATGATGAGGGTCCAAGACCGCCACACCCAAGAGTCCACCAAGCAATCCAACGAGATCACCCCGTGAACACCATCCTCGGCAACATTCATAAGGGGTAACCACTCGATCTCGTGTTGCTCATTTTTGTGAACATTACTCTTTTGTTTCCTCTATTGAGCCACAAAGGGTAGAGGAAGCACTTCAAGATTCGGATTGGGCGCTGGCAATGCAAGAGGAGCTCAACAACTTCACGAGGAATGAGGTATGGCATTTAGTTCCACGTCCTAACCAAAATGTTGTAGGAACCAAGTGGGTCTTCCGCAACAAGCAAGATGAGCATGGTGTGGTGACAAGGAACAAAGCTCGACTTGTGGCCAATGGATACTCTCAAGTTGAAGGTTTGGATTTCGGTGAAACCTATGCACCCGTAGCTAGGCTTGAGTCAATTCGTATATTACTTGCCTATGCTACTTACCATGGCTTCAAGCTTTATCAAATGGACGTGAAGAGTGCCTTCCTCAATGGACCAATCAAGGAGAAGGTCTATGTTGAGCAACCTCTCGGCTTTGAAGATAGTGAGTATCCTAACCATGTATACAAACTCTCTAAGGCGCTTTATGGGCTCAAGCAAGCCCCAAGAGCATGGTATGAATGCCTAAGAGATTTTCTTATCGCTAATGGTTTCAAAGTCGGAAAAGCCGATCCTACTCTCTTTACTAAAACACTTGCAAATGATTTGTTTGTTTGCCAAATTTATGTTGATGATATCATATTTGGGTCTACTAACGAATCTACATGTGAAGAGTTTAGTAGGATCATGACTCAAAAATTCGAGATATCGATGATGGGGGAGTTGAAGTATTTTCTAGGATTTCAAGTCAAGCAACTCCAAAAGGGCACCTTCATTAGCCAAACGAAGTACATTCAAGACATTCTCACCAAGTTTGGGATGAAGGATGCCAAGCCCATCAAGACACCCATGGGAACTAATGGGCATCTCGACCTCGACACGGGAGGTAAATCCGTAGATCAAAAGGTATACCGGTCGATGATAGGATCTTTACTATATTTATGCGCATCTCGACCGGATATTATGCTTTCAGTATGCATGTGTGCAAGATTCCAAGCCGATCCTAAGGAAGTTCACCTTAGGGCCGTAAAACGAATCTTGAGATATTTAGTTTATACTCCTAAGTTTGGACTTTGGTACCCCAGGTGATCCACTTTTGATTTAATTGGGTATTCCGATGCTGATTGGGCAGGGTGTAAAATTAATAGAAAGAGCACATCAGGGACTTGCCAGTTCTTGGGAAGATCTCTGGTGTCTTGGGCTTTGTCGGCGTTTCGACCCCGGGGGTCCCTGGACCGACGAGTAAATTGTCGTTGTGTGTCCCAGCCCAGATGGGTCAACGCGAGACGGAACACAAGGGGGAAAACAGTAAGGGGAAACCGCGGCCTCGTGTTGTCCTGCGCCCAGGGTGGATGCGCTTGTAGTAGGGGGTTACAAGCGTTCGCGAGGGAGAGAGAGAGAGAGAGCCTTGCGCGTCGGCCCGTTCTCCCGCACGGCCACCTTCTCGTACGAGAGCCCTGGGCCTTCCTTTTATAGGCGTAAGGAGAGGGCCCAGGTGTACAATGGGGGGTGTAGCAATGTGCTAACGTGTCTAGCAGAGAGGAGCCAGAGCCCTAAGTACATGTCGTCGTGGCTGTCGGAGAGGTTTTGGCGCCCTGTTCATGTGATGTCGTGGCCGTCGGAGGAGCGCTTGAGCCCTGTGGAAGTACAGCTGGCGGAGCTGTCGGATCCTTGCTGACGTCTCCTTGCTTCCGTAAGGGGCTGAGAGCCGCCGTCGTCATGGAGCACGCGGGATGCCATCATTATTTGTTTACCAGGGCGAACCAGATGGGACGCCGGTCTTGTTCCCCGTAGCCTGAGCTAGCTAGGAGTAGGGTAATGATGGCACCCCTTGTGACGTGGTCGCTCCGAGCCCGAGGTCGGGCAAGGCGGAGGCTCCTCTGAGGTCGAGGCTGAGTCCGAGCCCAGGGGTCGGGCGAGGCGGAGACCGTCGTCCGAGGTCGAGGCTGAGTCCGAGCCCTAGGGTCGGGCGAGGCGGAGTCCGTCTTCCGAGGTCGAGGCTGAGTCCGAGCCCGGGGGTCGGGCGAGGCAGAGACCGTCGTCCGAGGTCGAGGCTGAGTCCGAGCCCTGGGGTCGGGCGAGGCAGAGTCCGTCTTCCGAGGTCGAGGCTGAGTCCGAGCCCTGGGGTCGGGCGAGGCGGAGTCCGTCGTCCGAGGTCGAGGCTGAGTCCGAGCTCTGGGGTCGGGCGAGGCGGAGTCCGTCGTCCAGCATCGAGGTTGAGCCCGAGCTCCGGGGTCGGGCGAGGCGGAGCTTCCTATGGTGCCCGAGGCTGGACTTAGCTGCTGTCAACCTTGCTCTGTCGAGTGGCACAGCAGTCGGAGCAGGGCAGGCGACGCTATTTTCCTGTCAGGTCGGTTAGTGGAGCGACGAAGTGACTGCGGTCACTTCGGTCCTGTCGACTGAGGAGCGCGCGTCAGGATAAGGTGTCAGTCGATCCTTGCATTAAATGCTCCTGCGATACGGTCGGTTGGCATGGCGATCTAGCCAAGGTTGCTTCTCCGCGAAGCCTGGGCCTCGAGCGAGCCAAAGGTGCGTCCGTTGCTTAAGGGGACCCTAGGGCGAGACGTGAATCCTCCTGGGTCGGCTTCCTTTGCCCGAGGCCGGGCTCGGGCGAGGCGAGATCGTGTCCCTTGAGTGGACGGAGCCTTACCTGAATCGCGCCCATCAGGCCTTTGCAGCTTTGTGCTGATGGGGGTTACCAGCTGAGATTAGGAGTCTTGGGGGTACCCCTAATTATGGTCCCCGACAGTAGCCCCCGAGCCTCGAAGGGAGTGTTGGTACTCACTTGGAGGCTTTTGTCGCACTTTTTTGCAAGGGGACCGGCCTTTCTCGATTGCGTTTCGTTCCGGTGGGTGCGCGCGAGCGCACCCGCCGGGTGTAGCCCCCGAGGCCTCGGAGGAGTGGTTTGACTCTTTCGAGGTCTTAGCGTGTTTCGTGATGCTTCAGTCGGTCTGGTTGTTCCCTCATGCGAACTGGTCGTTACCCGGGTGCATAGTCAGGTTCCAAGTTCTCGGGCTGGTATGTTGACGCTGTCAACGGTTTGGCCGGAGCCGGGTTTGCGAGAGCAGCCCCCGAGTCTCCGCACAGAGCGAGAGGACGGTCAAGGACTGACTCGGCTTTTTTCATACGCCCCTGTGTTGCCTTTCCGCAAGGAGGAGGGGGAAAGCGTCATGTTGCCCTTGGAGGGCGCCGAACATGGTGTCTCCAGTGAGTTGCTAACGGGTGATCTAAGTGGACGCCCGTGCCCCGTTCGGTAAGAGTCGGCTAGTGGCCCAGAGGCGCGCTCCAAAAGTACCTGCAGGTGATTTGCCGGACCCAGTCCCGTTTGATAGGGTCCGAGGGCTCGATGCCTCCCTCTAATGGGATTCCGTTACAAAATCGCTCCTGCTAGTCTCGGAAATGTCCTAGGGTACCTCGGGAGCGTAGCCCGAGCCTCGGCCATGTATCGGACGTACCTAGAGTCATCCCTCGCTCTGCGTGCTCTGAGGCGGCTGTCGAACCCTTCGGGGGCCAGCCTACGAACCCCTGATCAGTAATGGGCACGGAGCCCGAGTGGCCTGAGGCGGCTGTCGAACCCTTCCGAGGGGCCAGCCTTCGAACCTCTGACCAGTAGTGGGCGCGGAGCCCGAGCGGCCTGAGGCGGCTGTCGAACCCTTCCGAGGGGCCAGCCTTCGAACATCTGACCAGTAGTGGGCGCGGAGCCTGAGTGCTTTGAGGCGGCTGTCGAACCCTTCCGAGGGGCCAGCCTTCGAACCTCTGATCAGTAGGAGGGCTCGGGGCCCGCTTCCTTCGTGGAGAAGGATCCCTTTCGGAGTATCCCCTTTCCCAGTCCCTGTAGCAAGAGAGAGAAAGAGGAAGAGGAAAAGGATACAAAATCGAACAACGTGGTGCACCTTTTTTGACGCTGTCATTATGGCGGAGGTGAAGCGTCGCCTGCTTCGCCCGCCAAAGGTGTCGCCTGTCCTGCCGCAGAGTTAATGCAACGGGATGAGTGGTTGGCGGGGCGGCCGTTGTGCGTGCGCGAGCCATTCGAGGAACGGAACACGGGCGCGTCGTCTTCACACCGTGGGAGAGGGCTCTCTCGCTATCCCAGGAGTGGACGTGAGCCTGCAGACGACTTGACTGCTGCTTCCGCCCGCCTGCCACCACCATTACTGTCGGCCCACTATTGGCCATATCGACCGTCGCGTCTTCTCCCGCGGCAGACCGACCCGTGACTGATGTGCTTGGTTGGCACTGTTGGGCCATGCGTAGGGTTGCCTCGAGTCGCGGCACCGTTTCCACAGTCGAGAAGGCGCGGTACTAGCGCAAGTGGCGGTGCAGTTTCTCGCACGTAGTAACCGGCGCGCCGGTTACATGACGCGTGGGCCTGGGCCCCATGCTGGACGCGTCGAAGTCGAAAGGGTGCGCCCCCTTGGTGCAGTTGCAAGCAGCCTGTATGGCGGTCCGCCCTTTCACCCGTTGGTTTGGGCGAAAGTGGAGGAGTGCTTGTAACCGCTGGGCAGTTGTGCGCTCCGCGCGCGGCGGTTTGGCTTCTTCTGCCCTGGGCCAGCTTGCATGGCGCGCGGGACCCAGCCCTCGTGTCGTAGGGGGAAGACCTTGGAGCGTGTTGGTGAAGACTCAGTCCGCGACGGCTGAGGACGCAAGTGGGGAGAGTCGCCTTTAAAAGGAGGGTGACCCCCTTGGATGGCAACCATGTCTTCGCACTCTCCTCATGCATCGCGCCCTTCCACCTTCCGAGCCCCCGGATGGGGAGCGCCCGCGTTGCTTTCGTCTTGTCGTCGTTGGAGGAACGCAACTTCGCGGAAGTTGGTACCTTTCAGCCATCGCTCGGCTTCAAGGATTTTCATCAGGCAGCCCGGCTGTATCCCCTCGCCGATGGTCACCCAAGACGGTGACCACCAGTTTGATGGTGGGGAGAAGCAAGCCGGGCTGTGGCCTCTGCCCCGCCCTCAGCTTCAAGGATGTTCATCATCAGTGCTGGGGAGGGGAGTGCGCCGAGTTGGGGCCTGTCTCCGCGCGGGCAGCGGCCCGCTCCTTCCCTCAGTGATCGGGGGGAAGGGCGTTCGCCGTTCGTGGCGTTGGCAGCTGCCGCGTGTCTGGCTCTCCGGCCTGAGCGGCTCCGGCGCTGCTTCCGGTGCCACCTCCCACCGAGGCAGCCGGAAGAGGTTTCTCTGCCGACGAGATAGTCGGTGTCACCCGCGGACTGACCTCCGGCTCTACGGCCTTGGTATCTTGTCCTCGCCCTTTGAGTGGAGGTGTGGGCGAAGGCCTTATCGCAGCAGCGTCTGTCCTGAGGTCATCGCTGCTGCTGTTTGGCCGCCCAGAGAGAGGTCGTCGTCGCTGCTGCGGGAGCGGGCGTCGGCGAGCCACCTGGGGTTTTGTCGTCCCGCAGGCCCTCCAATGTGGGGGGTTGTTCGTACCTGCGGGGGCGGAACCAAAGTTCCGTTTGTAACGACACCTTGAGTGTCGGTGTCTGTTCATTGCGGCTGTCGGGGCTTGAACATTTATGTATTTTGGCGTAAAGCCGTGTTTCTTCCTTATTTCGAGCACTAGGACTTGCCTGTCGGCTAGCTGAACAGCTTAACCAATGTGTGAGTTGCCCCGTGCAGAAGGTGACGAGTGAGGTATCCGTATCCCGGAGGCGTAGGAGTCCCTCGGCTCGGTCGGCCTTTGCCGCCCGAGGCTTCTCTTGCTTAGTTAAAGAAACCTTCGGCCGCTCTGCGATGAGCCAGGACCGGAGGCAGCGGTGTCAGCATGGATAGGGGCAGAGTTGGCTCGAAAAGAAGACTTCGTCGGCCCAGGAGCTGGGGACTTCCCAGGCCGAGGAGGCGTAGCAGCGGCGGCCGCAGCCTGGCCGGGTCGTCCACTGGCGAGACCAACCCTGGAGTCGGGCGGCCGAGGCCATGAGCCGGGCCGGTGTCCCCGGGGGACGGCTGGCTGAGGCTACTGAGTGGTTGGTTTGGCCATCTGCTTGGGTCGGGTCCCTAGAGGAGGCCCTGGCGGTGATGGCTCAGGCGTGGTGCCGACAGCTTCCTTCGAGGCAGAGATCCTCCGACCGTGTCGTCGTCCGAGGCCGGGTCGGATTCCGCCGAAGGTGGAGTCGACGCCGAGGGTGCTGCTGCTCGCCCTGCTGATGTCTAATCCTGCAGGAACAGTTTATCTGTAGTGTGCGTATGTTTTTTGCAGCCGCCGAGGCCCAAACATACCGTCGTCGTGTTGTAAAGCTGCATTTCTTTTCCCTTTGTTTCGAGTATCAGGACTTATTTGTCGGTAGCAGAATCGTTTACCCGAGCGAGAGTTACTTATCGCGAAAGGTGATGAGTGAGGTATCCGTATCCTGGAGGCGTAGGAGTCCCTCGGCTCGGTCGGCCTTGCCGCTTACGTGTACTCTTACTCGTCCGTTGGATTCTGTTATCAATATAATCGAGAGGGCACGAAAAATCGTTTCGGCAGAAAAGCTTTCGAACGTTAAGACTTGTTCGGCCAGCGGGATCGCTTATCCGAGCGTGAGTTACTTATCGCAAAAGGTGATGAGTGAGGTATCCGTATCTCGGAGGCGTAGGAGTCCCTCGTCTCGGTCGGCCTTGCCTGCTTACGTGTACTCCATCGTTTTCAGGATCCCACTTTCGAAGTAGTCGAAAAACACGAAGGATGTTCTGGCAGAAAGACTTTTTCCGAGGAAAATTTTGACGCAGAGGGGGTTCCCCCCTTCTAGCCCCCGAGGGAGGGTCGGGCTTTGCCGAGGCAAGGCTGACCCTTCCTTGATGGTTAGACTTTATTTGTGTATGTAAATGAGGTATATGAATGACTTGAAAACGTCTTAAGGGTAGAAGCGACATAGCTGTTGGATGTTCCAAGCGTTGCTGTAGACCTCGCCTTGATTGTTGGCCAGCTTGTATGTTTCGGGCTTCAAAATCTTGGCGATGATGAATGGCCCTTCCCAGTGAGGCATGAGCTTGTGGCGCCCTCGGGCGTCTTGTCGTAGCCGTAGCACCAAGTCGCCCACCTGGAGGTCTCGGGACCGAACCCCTCGGGCATGGTAGCGTCGCAGAGACTGCTGATACCGCGCCGAGTGTAGTAAGGCTACGTCCCGAGCCTCTTCCAGCTGGTCCAGTGAGTCTTCTCGGTTGGACTGGTTGCTTCGGTTGTCGTACGCCCTCGTCCTCGGGGATCCGTATTCTAAGTCTGTGGGCAAGATAGCCTCGGCCCCAAAGACTAGAAAGAACGGCGTGAAGCCCGTGGCTCGGCTTGGCGTCGTTCTCAGACTCCAGACCACCGAGGGGAGTTCCTTCATCCATCGCCTGCCGAATTTGTTGAGGTCGTTGTAGATCCGTGGCTTGAGTCCTTACAGAATCATGTCGTTGGCACGCTCTACCTGCCCATTCGTCATGGGGTGAGCTACAACGGCCCAGTCCACCCGGATGTGGTGATCCTCGCAGAAGTCCAGGAACTTTCTGGCAGTGAACTGGGCGTAGTTGTCGGTGATGATGGAGTTCGGGACCCCAAAGCGATGGATGATGTTGGTGAAGAACGCCACCGCCTGTTCGGACCTGATGCTGTTTAGGGGTCGGACCTCGATCCACTTGGAGAATTTGTCGATAGCGACCAGCAGGTGCATGTAGCCCCCGGGCGCCTTCTGCAAGGGACCGACGAGGTCCAGACCCCACACAGCAAACGGCCAGGTGATGGGTATCGTTTGCAGAGCCTGAGCGGGAAGGTGGGTCTGCTTTGCGTAGAATTGACACCCTTGGTAGGTGCGTACAATCCTAGTGGCGTCGGCCACCGCGGTTGGCCAGTAGAAACCCTGTCGGAAGGCGTTTCCAACGAGGGTTCGAGGCGCTGCGTGATGACCGCAAGCCCCCGAGTGTATTTCTTGTAATAACTCCGGAGCTTCGGCGATGGATATGCATCGCTGGAGGATACCTGAGGGGCTGCGGTGGTAGAGCTCCTTCCCGTCACCCAGCAAGACGAACGACTTGGCGCGCCGCGCCAGTCGCCGAGCTTCGGCTCTGTCGAGGGGTAGCTCTCCTTGTTGGAGATATTGCAGGTACGGGGTCTGCCAGTTTCGATTAGGCGGGACCCCATTCTGCTCTTCCTCGACGCGCAGTGCCTCACCCTCGGGGGCCGAGGGTGCCTCGGGCTGAGCCGAGGACGCCTCGGGCTCGGGCGTGTCATCGGTCTTGACGGAGGGTTGATGCAGGTCTCGGGAGAAGACGTCCGGAGGGACCGTTGTCCGCCCCGAGGCTATCTTAGCCAGATCATCCGCAGTCTCGTTGTATCGTCGGGCGATGTGGTTGAGCTCGAGCCCGTAGAACTTGACCTCCAGGCGCTGAACCTCATCGCAGTAGGCTTCCATCTTCGGGTCACGGCAATGGGAGTTCTTCATGACTTGGTCGATGACAAGCTACGAGTCGCCGCGAGCGTCGAGGTGTCGGACCCCTAGCTCGATGGCGATGCGCAACCCGTTAACCAGAGCCTCGTACTCGGCCACATTGTTGGACGCCGGGAAATCGAGGCGCATCACGTAGCGGAGGTGCTTCCCGAGGGGTGAGACTAAGAGCAGGCCCGCGCCCGCTCCTGTCTTCATCAGCGACCCGTGGAAAAACATGGTCCAGAGTTCCGGTTGGATCGGAGCTGCTGGAAGCTAGGTGTCGACCCATTCAGCCACAAAGTCCGCCAAGACTTGGGACTTGATGGCCTTCCGAGGGGCGAACGAGATTGTCTCGCCCATGATCTCCACTGCCCACTTTGCAATCCTACCTGAGGCCTCTCGGCACTGGATGATCTCCCCCAGGGGGAAGGATGACACCACAGTCACTGGATGAGACTCGAAGTAGTGTCGCAACTTTCGCCGCGTCAGAACTACCGCGTACAGTAGCTTCTGGATTTGCGGGTAGCGGATTTTGGTCTCGGACAGTACCTCACTGATGAAGTAGACCGGCCTCTGGACGGGCAATGCGTGCCCTTCTTCTCGTCTCTTAACCACGATCGCGGCGCTAACCACCTGAGTGGTAGCGGCGGCGTAGATCAAGAGGGCTTCTCCGGCGGCGGGGGGCACCAAGATGGGCGTGCTTGTAAGGAGCACCTTTAGGTTCCCGAGGGCTTCCTCGGCCTCGGGGGTCCAAGTGAAGCGCTCGGTCTTCCTTAAGAGGCGGTACAGAGGTAGGCCTCTTTCGCCGAGGCGCGAGATGAAACGGCTCAGAGCCGCAAGGCATCCCATGACCCTCTGTACTCCTTTCAAGTCCTTGATGGGCCCCATGTTGGTGACGGCCGTGATTTTCTCCGGGTTGGCCTCGATGCCCCGCTCGGGGACGATGAACCCCAGGAGCATGCCTCAGGGGACTCCGAAGACACACTTCTCGGGATTGAGTTTTACGCCTTTCGCCTTGAGACACTTGAATGTCGTTTCAAGGTCGGAGAGGAGGTCAGAGGCTTTCCTCGTCTTGACTACGATGTCATCGATGTAAGCCTCGACCGTTCGACCAATGTGCTCTCCGAACACGTGGTTCATGCACCTTTGGTATGTCGCACCCGCATTCCTCAAACCGAATGGCATAGTAACGTAGCAGTTCATGCCAAAGGGTGTGATGAAAGAAGTCGCGAGCTGGTCGGACTCTTTCATCCTGATTTGGTGATACCCTGAGTAGGCATCGAGGAAAGATAGGGTTTCGCACCCAGCAGTAGAATCCACGATTTGATCGATGCGAGGCAGAGGGTAGGGAACTTTCGGACATGCTTTGTTTAGACCAGTGTAGTCTACACACATCCGCCATTTCCCTCCTTTCTTTCTCACAAGCACAGGGTTGGCTAGCCATTCGGGATGGAATACCTCTTTGATGAACCCTGCAGCCATCAGCTTGTGGATCTCCTCGCCTATGGCTCTGCGCTTTTCTTCGTCGAATCGGTGCAGAGGCTGCTTCACGGGTCGGGCTCCAGCTTGGATATCCAGCGAGTGCTCGGCGACATCCCTCGGTATGCCAGGCATATCCGAGGGACTCTGCGCAAAAACTTCGGCGTTTGCACGGAGAAAGTCGACGAGCACTGCTTCCTATTTGGGGTAGAGCTCGGAGCAGATCCGGATCAGCTTGGAGGCGTCGTTGCTGGGGTCGAGAGGGACGGACTTGACCGTCTCAGCTGGCTCGAAGTTGCCGGCGTGGCGCTTCGCATCTGGCACCTCCTTGGAGAGGTTCTCCAGGTCGGCGATGAGGGCCTCGGATTCGGCAAGGGCCTCGGCGTACTCCACGCACTCCACGTCACATTCGTACGCGTGTCGGTACATGGATCCGACGGTGATGACCCCGTTGGGGCCCGGCATCTTGAGCTTGAGGTAGGTGTAGTTGGGGACGACCATGAACTTGGCGTAACATGGTCTCCCCAGCACTGCGTGGTAGGTCCCTCGGAACCCGACCACCTCGAACGTGAGGGTTTCCTTTCGGAAGTTGGAGGGAGTCCCGAAGCAGACGGGCAGATCGAGTTGCCCAAGGGGTTGGATGCGTTTCCCGGGGATGATCCCGTGAAAGGGCGCCGCGCCGGCCCGGATCGAGGACAGATCGATCTGCAGGAGCCCGAGGGTCTCGGCGTAGATGATGTTGAGGCTGCTGCCTCCGTCCATGAGGACCTTGGTAAGCCTGATGTTGCCGATGACGGGATCGACAACAAGCGGGTACTTTCCTGGGCTCGGCACGCGGTTGGGGTGGTCGCCCTGGTCGAAGGTGATGGGCTTGTCGGACCAGTCTAGGTAGACTGGCGCCGCCACCTTTACCGAGCAGACCTCCCGGCGCTCTTGCTTGCGGTGCCGAGCCGAGGTGTTCGCCACTTGCCCACCGTAGATCATGAAGCAGTCGTGGACCTCGGGGAACTCCTCCGCCTTGTGATCCTCCTTCTTGTCGTTGTTGTGGGCTCTGCCACCTTCCGCCGGTGGCCCGGCTTTGTGGAAGTAGCGCCGAAGCATGATGCACTCCTCAAGGGTGTGCTTGATGGGACCCTGGTGATAGGGGCACGACTCCTTGAGCATCTTGTCGAACAGGTTGGCGCCTCCGGGAGGCTTCTGAGGGTTCCTGTGCTCAGCGGCGGCAACAAGGTCTGCGTCGGCGGCGTGGCGTTTCGCTTGCGACTTCTTCTTGCCCTTCTTCTTGGTGCCGCGCTGAGCGGACGCCTCGGGGACGTCTTCCGGCTGACGCCCCTGAGGCTGCTTGTCCTTTCGGAAGATGGCCTCGACCGCCTCCTGACCAGAGGCGAACTTGGTGGCGATGTCCATCAGCTCGCTCGCCCTGGTGGGAGTCTTGCGACCCAGCTTGCTCACCAGGTCGCGGCAAGTGGTGCCGGCGAGGAACGCGCCGATGACATCCGAGTCGGTGATGTTGGGCAGCTCGGTGCGCTGCTTCGAAAATCGCTGGATGTAGTCCCGCAAGGACTCTCATGGCTGCTGGCGGCAGCTTCGGAGATCCCAGGAGTTCCCAGGGCGCACGTATGTGCCCTAGAAGTTGCCGGCGAAGGCTTTGACCAGGTCGTCCCAGTTGGAGATCTGCGCAGGGGGCAGATGCTCCAGCCAGGCTCGGGCGGCGTCGGAGAGGAACATGGGAAGGTTGCGGATGATGAGGTTGTCATCGTCCGTCCCACCCAGCTGGCAGGCCAGCCGGTAGTCTGCGAGCCACAGTTCCGGCTTTGACTCCCCTGAGTACTTGGTGATGGTAGTCGGGGTTCAGAACCGGGTCGGGAACGGCGCCCGTCGTATGGCCCGGCTGAAAGCTTGCGGACCAGGTGGTTCGGGCGAGGGGCTCCGATCCTCCCCGCTGTCGTAGCGTCCCCCACGCCTGGTGTGGTAGCCTCGGCGCACCTTCTCGTCGAGGTGGGCTCGACGGTCACGGCGGTGGTGCTCGTTGCCGAGGCAACCCGGGGCCGCAGGCGCGGTGTTCTGCGTTTGCCCGGTGTGGACCGAGGCTTCCCGCATGAATCGGGAAGTCATGGCACGATGCTCCGGGGGGTACCCCTGCCTTCGGAAGGCAGAGCTTTCGGCCCGTCGGACCGCGGCATCCTCCAGGAGATTCTTGAGCTCTCCCTGGATACGCCGCCCCTCGGTGGTGGATGGTTCCGGCATCGCTCGGAGCAGTATCGCTGCTGCAGCCAGGTTCTGGCCGACCCCACTGGAAGCTGGGGGCAACCTCGCCCTGGCATCGTCGGTAATGCGGTGCTGGACGTCCTGGGCCAGATGACGTGCTTCTCCGGCCGGTGCTCGGCCTACCCACTCCTGCCCGATATTTTGCCAAAGCTGCACAAGTTGTCCTGCTTCCTCGTCGAGCCTGGCCTGCATCTCGCGGATTTGCTCGAGCTGTGCGTCCTGACCCCCTGTAGGGCTGGGACCACAGCTAGCTCCCGAAGGATGTCAACGCGAGGCGCAGGCCTAGGGGGATCACCGTCCTCCGGCATACCAAGATGGTTGCCTTCGTCGAGACTCCCCAGATCGACGTGGAAACATTCGCGACTTGGGCCACAGTCCTCGTCGCCGAGGCTGTGGCCACTATCGGAGCAATCGGAGAGGCAGTAGTCACATGCGGTCATGAAGCCCCGCATGGCACTAGGGTCACCGAGCCCGGAGAAATCCCAACCAGAGTCGGGCTCGTCATATTCCTCGGAACCCAGGGGCCCGTAGGTCGAGACGGCCGTCAGTCGGTCCCAGGTTGACCGCATATGATACCCCGGAGGGTTTGGACATGCCTTTATGAAAGCGTCCACCGAAGCGGGATCGCTTGGTGGGTCGCAGCTGAATCTAAAAGGCATGGGATGGGAAATGGACGGTACCTCTTGATCGACGGGTGGTGACGAAGTCGTGTCAGGGACGGGCTGCACCGTTGTCTAAGGTATGAGGCTAACGCCCAGCAAGTCCTTCGCGAGCGTGCTAGCATCGTCCGTCTGCTTGGGGTTGGCGTGTTGCGGGGAAACGACGCTCGTCTTTGTCTCAGACGCGAGGTCAACGCCCGACGTTTCCCTCGCTGGGGCGCCGGTGCCATCGACTCGCTCGACAGCCGACGAGGTGCCGCCTCCTGCTTGGCCATGCCTGTCCCGCCTCCTCCTCCGTCGGCGGGGAAGGTGATGGGACAGACCTGGATGTTGCTCTTCCACCACGTGGGGAAGACGTCGTTGATTCCGCCGCCGGCGGGCGGGCTGACGGCCGCCATTGTCGTTGTCGCGCGGCGGAGGAAGGAGTATCATGTCGTATCTGCCGTCGAGGGATATGAACTCAAGACTCCCGAAACGGAGCATCGTCCCGGGTTGGAGAGGTTGCTAGACTACCCATCTAGAGCTTGATGGGAGGCTGTTCATCAACACGCAGCAGGCCCCTACCTGGCGCGCCAACTGTCGGCGTTTCGACCCCGGGGGTCCCTGGACCGATGAGTAAATTATCGCTGCGTGTCCCAGCCCAGATGGGTCGGCGCGAGACGGAACACAAGGGGGAAAACAGTAAGGGGAAAATGCGGCCTCGTGTTGTCCTGCGCCCAGGGCGGATGCGCTTGCAGTAGGGGGTTACAAGCATTCGCGAGGGAGAGAGAGAGAGAGAGAGAGCCTTGCGCGTCGGCCCGTTCTCCCGCGCAGCCACCTTCTCGTACGAGAGCCCTGGGCCTTCCTTTTATAGGCGTAAGGAGAGGGCCCAGGTGTACAATGGAGGGTGTAGCAATGTGCTAACGTGTCTAGCAGAGAGGAGCCAGAGCCCTAAGTACATGCCGTTGTGGCTGTCGGAGAGGTTTTGGCGCCCTGTTCATGTGATGTCGTGGCCGTCGGAGGAGCGCTTGAGCCCTGTGGAAGTACAGCTGTCGGGGCTGTCGGATCCTTACTGACGTCTCCTTGCTTCCGTAAGGGGCTGAGAGCCGCCGTCGTCATGGAGCACGCGGGATGCCATCATTATTTGTTTACCAGGGCGAACCAGATGGGACATCGGTCTTGTTCCCCGTAGCCTGAGCTAGCTAGGATTAGGGTAATGATGGCCCCCCTTGTGACGTGGTCGGTCCGAGCACGAGGTCGGGCAAGGCGGAGGCTCCTCCGAGGTCGAGGCTGAGTCCGAGCCCGGGGGTCGGGCGAGGCGGAGACCGTCGTCCGAGGTCGAGGCTGAGTCCGAGCCCTGGGGTCGGGCGAGGCGGAGTCCGTCTTCCGAGGTCGAGGCTGAGTCCGAGCCCAGGGGTCGGGCGAGGCGGAGACCGTCGTCTGAGGTCGAGGCTGAGTCCGAGCCCTGGGGTCGGGCGAGGCGGAGTCCGTCTTCCGAGGTCAAGGCTGAGTCCGAGCCCTGGGGTCGGGCGAGGCAGAGTTCGTCGTCCGAGGTCGAGGCTGAGTCCGAGCTCTGGGGTCGGGCGAGGCGGAGTCCATCGTCCGGCGTCGAGGTTGAGCCCGAGCTCCGGGGTCGGGCGAGGCGGAGCTTCCTATGGTGCCCGAGGCTAGACTTAGCTGCTGTCAGCCTTGCTCTGTCGAGTGGCACAGCAGTCGGAGCAGGGCAGGCGGCGTTGTTTTCCTGTCAGGTCGGTCAGTGGAGCGACGAAGTGACTGCGGTCACTTCGACCCTGTCGACTGAGGAGCGCGCGTCAGGATAAGGTGTCAGTCGATCCTTGCATTAAATGCTCCTACGATACGGTTGGTTGGCGTGGCGATCTGGCCAAGGTTGCTTCTCCGCGAAGCCTGGGCCTCGGGCGAGCCGAAGGTGCGTCCGTTGCTTGAGGGGACCCTCGGGCGAGACGTGAATCCTCCTGGGTCGGCTGCCTTTGCCCGAGGCTAGGCTCGGGCGAGGCGAGATCGTGTCCCTTGAGTGGATGGAGCCTTACCTGAATCGCGCCCATCAGGCCTTTGCAGCTTTGTGCTGATGGGGGTTACCAGTTGAGATTAGGAGTCTTGGGGGTACCCCTAATTATGGTCCCCGACAGGCTTCAAAGAAGCAAAATTCTGTGGCTCTTTCTACCACCGAAGCCGAGTATATTGCCGCAGGCCATTGTTGCGCGCAATAGCTTTGGATGAGGCAAACCCTCAGGGACTATGGTTATAAATTAACCAAAGTTCCTCTTCTATGTGATAATGAAAATGCAATCCGCATGGCGGATAATCCAGTTGAACATAACCGCACTAAACACATAGTCATTCGGTATCACTTTTTAAGGGATCACCAACAAAAGGGGATATCGAGACTGCATATGTTAACACAAAAGAACAATTAGCCGATATCTTTACCAAGCCACTAGATGAGCAAACTTTTACCAAACTTAGGCATGAGCTAAATATTCTTGATTCTAGGAATTTTGATTGATATTTTGCACACATAGCTCATTTATATACCTTTGATCATGTCTCTTTCATGTGCTATGACTAATGTGGTTTCAAGTGCATTTCATGCTAAGTCATAGATTGAAAGGGCATTAGAGTCTTCGGCGAAGACAAAGGCTTCCACTCCACTCCATCGAATTATTCATCCTTCGCCGTCGCTCCACAACGCTCTCCAAATGTGGCATAATCTTCACCCATATAATATTTACCATAAGGGGAGAAAGTAGTTAAAAGGGCTTATATTTCACTCGTAAGTATCCGTTTTTGGCGATTCCTGCCAAAGGGGGAGAAAGTTTTAGCCCAAAGCAAAAGGACCGCACCACCACCAATTTCAAAGCAAAAGGACCGCACCACCACCAATTTCAAAAATTTAGTCCTTCAACTTGTATTTAAAGAAGTGTTTTTCAAATTGGTATCTTATTTGTGATATAATTTCAAATTGGAATACCCTCTTCAAAATTAATATTTAAAACCCTCTTGAACACTAAGAGGAGGATTTTATAAAGGGGGAGTTTTGTTTAGTCAAAGGAAAAGCATTTGAAACAGGGGGAGAAAATTTCATATCTTGAAAATGCTTCTCAAAATCTTGTTCATATACCTTTGACTATTTGCAAAAAAACTTTGAAAAGAATTTCCAAAATGTTGCAAAACAAAACAAGTGGTGCAAGCGTGGTCCAAAATTTTAAATAAGAAGAAAGCCATCCATGCATATCTAGTAGAAATAATTGTTGGTTTCATTCCAAGCAACCTTTGCACTTACGTTATGCAAACTAGTTCAATTCTGCACTTTTATAATTGCTTTGGTTTGTGTTGGCATCAATCACCAAAAAGGGGGAGATTGAAAGGAAAATAGGCTTGCACCTTTTCCTAATTGATTTTTGTGGTTGAATTGCCCAACACAAATAATTGGACTAACTAGTTTTCTCTAGATTATAAGTTTTACAGGTGCCAAAGGTTCACAACAAACCAATAAAAAGACCAAGAAAGGGTTCAAACAAAGAGAGCAAAAGACTTCCGAAGTGTGCCCTGGTCTGGCGCATCAGACTGTCCGGTGCACCAGGGAACCCAACTCCAAACTGCTCACCTTCGGGAATTCTGGGAGCCGCTTCGCTATAATTCACCAGACTGTCCGGTGTAGCACCGGACTATCCGGTGCGCCAGCGGAGCAACGGCTACTTCGCGCCAACGGTCATCTGCAGAGAGCAGTTAATGCGCTACAGTGCGCGCAGAAGTTAGAGCAGAGCCAGAAGGCGCACCAGATACTCTACAGTGACTGTCCGGTGGCCCAGCTGTCAGAAGCTCCAACGGTCAGAACCCAACGGTCGGGTGACGTGGCTGGCGCACCGGACAGTGTCCGGTGGCACACCGGACTGTTCGGTGCGCCATGCGACAGAAGCCCTCACCAACGGTTCTTTTGGTGGTTGGGGCTATAAATACCCCCAACCACCACACTTCAATGCATCCAAGTTTTCAGCCTTCACAAGATCTATAGCATTCAATACAAGACACAAACAAGAGATCAAATCCTCTCCCAAGTCCAAAGACAATTCCAATCAAATAGTGACTAGTGAGAGAGAGATACTTGTGTTCATTTGAGCTCTGGCGCTTGAATTGCTTTTCTTCTTCATTATTTCTTGTGTTCAACTCAATTGTAACCAAGGCAAGAGACACCAATTATGTGGTGGTCCTTGTGGGGACTTAGTGTCCCATTTGATTGAGAAGAGAAGCTCACTCGGTCTAAGTGACCACCTGAACAGGGAGTAGGTTTGCAAGAACCGAACCTCGGTAAAACAAATCAACGTGTCATCCGCCTTATTTGCTTGTGATTTGTTTTCGCCCTCTCTTTCGGACTCGTTTATATTTCTAACGCTAACCCCGGCTTGTAGTTGTGCTTAAAGTTTGTAAATTTCAGATTCGCCCTATTCACCCCCCTCTAGGCGACTTTCACATGGTAAGTAGCATAGGCAAGTAATATACGAATTAACTCAAGCCTAGCTACGGGTGCATAAGTTTCACCAAAATCCAAACCTTCGACTTGTGAATATCCCTTGGCCACAAGTCGGGCTTTGTTCCTTGTCACCACACCATGCTCATCTTGGTTGTTGTGGAATACCCACTTGGTTCCAACAACATTTTGGTTAGGATGTGGAACTAAATGTCATACCTCATTCCTCGTGAAGTTGTTGAGCTCCTCTTGCATTGCCAGCACCCAATTCGAGTCTCTTAGTGCATCATCCACCATGTATGGCTCAATAGAGGACACAAAAGAGTAATGTTCACAAAAATGAGTGACTCGAGATCGAGTGGTTACCCCCTTATGAATATCACCGAGAATTGAGTTCACGGGGTGATCTCTTTGAATCGCTTGATGGAATCTTGGGTGTGGCGGTCTTTGACCCTGAATTTCTTGCTCATCTTCCTTGTCTTGATCATTGTCATCTCCCCCTTGATCATTGTCCTCCTCTTGAGGTGGCTCATCTTCTTGATCTTCTTCTTCATTGTCTTGAGCTTGATACTCATCTTGGGTTGGTGGAGATGCTTGCATGGAAGATGATGGTTGATCTTGTGCTTGTGGAGGCTCTTCGAATTCCTTAGGACACACATCCCAAATGGACATGTTCCTTAGCGCGACGCACGGAGCCTCTTCATCATCTAATTCATCAAGATCAACTTGCTCTACTTGGGAGCCATTAGTCTCATCAAACACAATCTCACAAGAAACCTCAACTAATCCAGTGGATTTGTTGAAGACTCTATATGCCCTTGTGTTTGAGTCATAACCAAGTCAAAAGCCTTCTACAGCCTTAGGAGCAAATTTGGATTTTCTACCTATTTTAACAAGAATAAAGCATTTGCTACCAAAGACTCTAAAATATGAAACATTGGGCTTTTTACCGGTGAGGAGTTTGTATGATGTTTTCTTGAGGATTCGGTGAAGGTAGAGCCGGTTGATGGAGTAGCAGGCGGTGTTAATCGCCTTGGCCCAAAACTGGTCTGGAGTCTTGTACTCATCAAGCATGGTCCTCGCCATATCCAATAGAGTTCTATTCTTCCTCTCCACTACACCATTTTGTTGAGGTGTGTCGGGAGAAGAGAACTCATGCTTGATGCCCTCATCCTCAAGAAAGCCTTCTATTTGTGAGTTCTTGAACTCCATCACGTTGTCGCTTCTTATCTTCTTAATTCTCAATCCAAACTCATTTTGAGCCCGTCTCAAGAATCCCTTTAAGATCTCTTGGGTTTGTGATTTTTCCTGCAAAAAGAACACCCAAGTGAAGCAAGAATAATCATCCACAATAACAAGACAATACTTACTCTCGCCGATGCTTATGTAAGCTATCGGGCCGAATAGATCCATGTGGAGTAACTCCAGTGGCCTATCTGTTGTCATTATGTTCTTGTGTGGATGATAGGTACCAACTTGCTTTCCTGCTTGACATGCGCTACAAACCCTATCTTTCTCAAAATGAACATTGGTTAGTCCCAAAATGTGTTCTCGCTTTAGAAGCTTGTGAAGATTCTTCATTCCAACGTAGGCTAGTCGGCGATGCCAGAGCCAACCCATATTAGTCTTAGCAATTAAGCAAGTATCTAGATCAGCTCTATTAAAATCAACTAAGTATAGCTGACCCTCTAATAGTCCCTTAAATGCTACTGAATCATCACTTCTTCTAAAGACAGTAACACCTAAATCCATAAAAAGACAGTTGTAGCCCATTTTACATAATTGAGAAACTGAAAGCAAATTGTAATCTAAAGAATCTACAAGAAAAACATTGGAAATAGAATGGTCAGGTGATATAGCAATTTTACCAAATCCTTTGACCAAACCTTGATTTCCATCCCTGAATGTGGTAGCTCGTTGGGGATCTTCGTTTTTCTCGTAGGAGGAGAACATCTTTTTCTCCCCTGTCATATGGTTTGTGCATCCGCTGTCTATTATCCAACTTGAGCCCCCGGATCCATAAACCTGCAAAACAATTTAGGCCTTGTTCTTAGGTACCCAGACGACCTTGGGTTCTTTCACATTAGAAACAAGCACCTTAGGTACCTAAACACAAGTCTTGGAGCCCTTGTGTTTGCCCCCAACATATTTGGCAAATATTTTGCCTGATTTGTTAGTTAAAACAAAAGAAGCATTAAAAGTTTTAAATGAAATATTAGGTTCATTTGATGCAGTAGTTTTCTTTTTAGGCATTTTAACATGGGTAGAATGCCTAGAGCTTGATGCCTCATTCTTATACATAAAAGCATGTTGAGAAACAAAATGAGACTTCTTAGCATGAATTATCCTAATTTTGTGTTCGGGATAACCAGCAGGATATAAAATATAGCCCTCGTTATCCTGAACCATGGGAGCCTTGCCCTTAACAAAATTAGATAATCTTTTTGGGGCATTATTTTTGACATTGCTTTCCTGTTGGAAACCAATGCCATCCTTGATGCCAGGGCGTCTCCCATTATAGAGCATGCTTCTAGCAAATTTAAGTTTTTCATTCTCTATATCATGCTCATTGATTTTACTAGTTAATTGAGCTATATGATCATTTTATTGTTTAATTAAAGAAAGGTGATCATGAATAGCATCAATATTAACATCTCTACATCCAGTACAAATAGTAACATGATCAACACTAGATGTAGAGGGTTTGCAAGCATTTAATTCTTCTATCTTAGCATGTAATATGGCATTCTCATTTCTAAGATAGGAAATAGAATCATTGCAAACATTTGAGTGTCTAGCCTTGGAAATTAAACTAGCATTCTCAGTTTTAAGGCTAGAAATTGATTCATTCAATTTATCAATCTTAGCAATTAAACTAGCATTTTCATTTCTAAGATTGGCAATTGAATCATGGCAAACATTTGATTTTTTAACCTTAGCAATTAAACTAACATTCTCAGTTCTAAGGTTGGAAATAGTGTCATGGCAAATGCTAAGCTCCTTAGTTAGGTTTTCACATTTTTCAACTTCCTGATCATAAGCATTTTTAACTTTAACATGTTTTTTGTTTTCCTTAATAAGGAATTCCTCTTGGCTATCCAAGAGTTCTTCCTTGTCATGAATAGCACCTATCAATTCATTCAATTTTTCTTTCTGTTGCATGTTAAGGTTGGCAAAAAGGGTAAGCAAATTATTCTCATCTTCACTAGAGCTACCCTCATCACTAGATGTTGTATATTTGGTGGAGGCTCTAGATTTTACCTTCTTCCTTTTGTCGTCCTTTGCCATGAGGCACTTGTGGCCGACGTTGGGGAAGAGGAGAACCTTGTTGACGGCGATGTTGGCGGCATCCTCGTCAGAGGAGGAGTCGGTGGAGCTCTCGTCGGAGTCCCATTCCCGACACACGTGGGCATCGTCGCCCTTATTCTTGTAGTACTTCTTCTTTTCCTTCCTATTTCCCCTCTTGTCGTCGCCCCTGTCACTATCACTTGACATAGGACATTTAGCTATAAAGTGACTAGGCTTACCACATTTGTAGCACACCCTTTTGGAACGGGGCTTGTAGTCTTTCCCCTTCCTTTGCTTGAGGATTTGGCGAAAGCTCTTGATGATGAGTGCCATCTCCTTGTTGTCGAGCTTGGAGGCGTCGATGGGGAGCCTACTTTATGTAGACTCTTTTTTCTTCTCCTCCGTCGCTTTGAATGCGACGGGTTGCACCTCGGGTGTGGAGGTGCCGCCTTGCTCCAAGTTGACGATTTGTTTGGAGCCTTTGATCATCAATTCAAAGCTCACAAACTTTCCTATAACCTCCTCGAGAGACATTAGCTTATATCTAGGATCACCACGTATTAATTGAACTTGTGTAGGATTGCGAAAAACGAGTGATCTTAGAATAACCTTGACCATTTCATGGTCATCCCATTTGGTGCTCCCGAGGTTGCGCGCTTGGTTCACCATGGTCTTTAGCCGGTTGTACATGGCTTGTGGCTCTTCCCCATGGTTGAGGACGAATCGACCGAGCTCTCCCTCGATCGTCTCCCTTTTGGTGATCTTGGTCACCTCGTCCCCTTCGTGTGCGGTCTTGAGGATGTCCCAAATTTCTTTGGCGGTCTCTAACCCATGCACCTTGTTATACTCCTCTCGACTTAAAGAGGCGAGGAGTATAGTTGTTGCTTGGGAGTTAGAGTGTCGTATTTGGGTGACTTCGTCCGAGTCATAGTCCTTATCCCCTACCTGTGGTACCTGCGCTTCATACTCACCAACATCCCATATGCTTTCGTGGAGTGAGGTTAGATGACCTTTCATTTTAACACTCCACGTAGAATAATCTTCACAATAAAAAACTGGTGGTTTGCCTAATGGAACGAATGTAAAGGAGCGCGTTTAGAAATGCAGGGATAGTGTAAGGGGATCTTACTAAACTTCTTGCGCTCATGGCGCTTAGAAGTGATGGACGCGGCGTTAGAGCCGGAGGTGGAGGGCGACGAAGAATCGGTCTCGTAGTAGACCACTTTCTTCATCTTTTTCTTCTTGTCGCCACTTCTATGCGACTTGACGTGGGGAGGTGATTTTTAAATTGAGTTTCCTATTTTATTAGCATGAACAATGTGATTAGCGTGCATAAAATATAGGGGGTAGACGGGCACGTCTGGGGGTAGACGAGGGCACGGCGAGCCGTGCCAAGGCACCGCGCATTACGCGAGCACGCGCGCAAGGCTGCATGCACGTGCCGCGAACTAGCCGTGCGCACGTCGGGGCTGCGCGCTGGCCGAGCTCAAGGCCACGCGCCACAAGCACGCTGGGCCGAGCTCGAGGCCGCGCTGAGGCCGTCACGACGCGAGCAGGGCACGCCGGGGCGGGCGGGCGAGCACAGAGCACGGGCGGGGCGAGGCACGGGCGGGGCGGGGCACGGGCGGGGCGGGCGCGGCCAGGATGGCGCGGGGCCGGGGCGGCGCAGCCGGGGTCGGGGCGGCCGGGGCGGGCGCCATGGCCGGGGCCGGGACGAGGGCGGCCGGGGCCGGGGCGGCGTGACCGGGACGGGGCCGGGCACGGGGCGGCGCAGCCGGACCGGGGCAGGGCCGGGCGGACGCGGCCGAGGCAGGGCCGGGCGGGCGCGGCCGGGGCGGGGGCGGGCGCGGCCGGGGAGAGGGAGGGAGGGGGAGAGGAGAGGGAGGAGGGGGGCTTACCGCGCAGGGGGGCGGGAGGGGGGCGGCACGCAGGGGGAGGGAGGCGCGGTTAGGGCAGGGGAGAGGATGACGGGCGGGGCCCGCAGGTGAGGGGAGAGAAATTTTGGGGGGAGGGGGAGGGGGCGCGGCTAGGCCGCTTTGGGCCCAAAGTGGGGGCGCGGGGGGGGGCGAGGTGGGCCGGCCGGGCGGCTGGGCCGCGCGGGGGGGCGGCTGTGCCAAAAATGGGGAAGGAGGGGGAGGGGAGAGGGGAAAGGATTTTCCTTTTTTTTAATATCTATTTCCTAGATGAATGTGTTTACATTTTCAAACAATTAAAAAGAATGCATGGTTCGGCATGGTGCATCAAGCAAAATAAAATACTTTAGGGTTTTGCTTTACATGGGATCTCAAGCCGAATCCCGCTATAACTTTGGAAAAGATCAAGGTTTAGCGAGGAGAAAAGGGAAAAGGAAAGGTAACGCCTGAATTTGGTGAGGGAAAAGAAGAAAAAATTATACCCCCAAATTCAGGGCGTTACAAACCTATCCCCCTTAAAAGAATCTCGCCCTCGAGATTCAGGGTTGGCTAGCAAAGAGCTCTGGGTATTTAGCCATCAGATCATCCTCACGCTCCCGAGTTGTTTCTTCCTTAGAGTGGTGATTCCATCTGACTTTGCACATTCTGATGGTCTTCCTTCGGGTGACTCTATCTGCAATCTCAAGGATTTGCGCTGGTTTCTCTGTGTAGGTCAAGTCCTCTCGGACTTCAAGACCTTCCACTGGCAACTGCTCTTCTGGCACACGCAAGCACTTCTTCAACTGAGACACATGAAAGACACCATGCACAGCAGACAAATTTTCTGGCAGACTGAGCTGATAGGCCACTTCTCCACGCCTTGCGAGAATTCGATATGGACCGATATAGCGGGGTGCTAGTTTGCCTTTGACTCCGAACCTTCTGACTCCTCTGATCGGTGACACTTTCAGATAGACAAAGTCTCCGACTTCGAAACTCAGCTCTCTTCTTCTTGTGTCTGCATAACTCCGCTGCCTTGATTGCGCTATCTTCAGATTCTCTCGAACCATCTTGATGTTCTCTTCAGCTTCAAGCAAGATGTCTGGCCCAAACACCTGCTTTTCTCCAGGCTGATCCCATTGCAACGGAGTCCTACAACTCCTTCCATAGAGCGCCTAAAATGGTGACATCTTCAAGCTGGCCTGGTAACTGTTGTTATAGGAAAACTCTGCATAAGGCAATCTCTTGTCCCATCCGGACTGATCTTGCAACGCACAGGCTCTCAACATGTCTTCAAGAATTTGATTGGTCCTTTCAGTCTGACCATCTGTCTGCGGATGATAAGCTGAACCAAAATTCAGATGTGTGCCCAAGGCTTCATGCAACTACTGCCAGAAATGAGAGGTGAACTGCGTTCCTCTGTCTGACACTATCTTCTTTGCCACACCATGAAGACAGACGATCCGAGACATGTATAATTCTGCCAATACTGCACTGTTGTAGTTGGTCTTGACAGGTATGAAGTGGGCTGACTTGGTTAAGCGGTCCACTACTACCCAAATGGAATCGTAGCCAGCTCGAGTATGAGGCAATCCGACTATGAAATCCACGCCGATTTCATCCCATTTCCACTGAGGGATTTGCAACGGTTGCAACAATCCGGCTGGTCTCTGGTGCTCTGCCTTGATCCTTCGACAACTATCGCACATAGCCACATGTTCTGCGATTTCCCTCTTCATTCCATACCACCAGAATTTCTTCTTCAGATCCTGATACATCTTCTCACTGTCAGGGTGAATCGAATAGGTTGTCTCATGAGCTTCCTTGAGGATCAACTCCCGAATAGACTAGACATTGGGAACGCACAAGCGGTCTTTGAACCATATCACACCTTCTGCATCTTCCCGAAAATCTTTGCCTCTGCCATCTAGAATCAGTCGCCGGATCTCACTGATCTTCTCATCGTTCTTCTGCGCTTCTTTGATTTCTCGCTCCAAGGTAGGTTCCAACTCAACTGTGACTCCTCGCGAATTGTTCAGAAATCCGAGACTCAACCTGTCAAACTCTTTGGCCAACTCATAAGGCATCGGACGAGCGACCATCAGATTGATCTGACTCTTTCTGCTCAAAGCATCTGCCACTACGTTCGCTTTGCCTGGATGGTAGTGAATCTCCAATTCATAGTCTTTGATCAACTCTAACCATCTTCGCTGCCTCATATTCAACTCTGACTGAGTGAATATGTACTTCAAACTCTTGTGGTCTGTGTAAACATCACATTTCTGTCCATACAGATAGTGCCTCCATGTCTTCAGTGCGTGAACCACTGCTGCCAACTCTAGATCGTGGATTGGGTAATTCTTCTCATGAACCTTCAGCTGTCGGGACGAGTAAGCCACAACTCTTCCCTCTTGCATCAACACACATCCCAAACCTGTGTAACAAGCATCACAATACACCGAGAAGGGCTTGTGCACGTCAGGCAAGACTAAGACAGGCGCTGTAGTCAACTTCTCTTTCAGCGCTTCGAAGGTCTCTTGACATTTCTGGGTCCACTTGAACTCAACCTTGTTGCCTAGCAATGCTATCATTGGTTTCACAATCTTCGAGAACCCTTCAATGAATCACCGATAATATCCGGCCATTCCAATGAAGCTCTTGATTCCTCGAGCATCTGTTGGCGCTTTCCAGTTCAGAATGTCTGCCACTTTCTTCGGATCCACAGCCAATCCTTCTTTGTTGATTATGTGACCCAAGAACAGGACTTCACTGATCCAGAACTCGCACTTGCTCAATTTTGCATACAACTGGTGCTCTCGCAATCTCTACAACACCATCCTCAAATGACTTGCATGCTCTTCTTCGCTTTGAGAATAAATCAGAATGTCATCGATGAATACCACCACAAACTTATCGAGATAGTCCATGAATACACTGTTCATCAAGTTCATGAAGAAGGCTGGTGCATTGGTCAAACCAAAAGACATCACAGTGAACTCATACAACCCATACTTGGTAATGAATGTCGTTTTCGGAATGTCTGAAGGTCGGATCCTGAGCTGATGATAACCTGACCTCAGATCAATCTTGGAGAACACACTGGCTCCTCTCAACTGGTCGAACAGATCTTCTATTCTGGGCAAGGGGTACTTGATCTTAATTGTGACTTCATTCAGAGCTCGATAATCGATACACATCCTTTTGGTGTCATCTTTCTTCTCCACAAATAGGACAGGGGTGGCCCAAGGCGAGGTGCTTGGCCAAATGTAACCTTTCTCTGACAGCTCATCAATCTGCTTCTTAAGTTCAACCAACTCTGGTCCAGATATTTTGTAAGCTCTCTTAAAGATAGGGGCGGTTCTAGGAAGAAGCTCTATGGCAAATTCAACTTTCCGCTCTGGTGGCATACCTGGTAAATCCTTTGGAAACACATCTGGAAATTCAGACACAATCTTGATGCTCTCAATTGGGTCTACTTCACTGCTATCGACAGCCATCTGATAACAACTTCCTTTCTTCGGCTCAGGCGGGACTAACTCGGTCACCACTTCTCCTAGTGGGGACACCAACTTGATTGTCCTCTTATCACAACTGATAACTGCCTGATACTTATCTAGCCAATTCATCCCTAGGATGACATCTATTCCCTGAGTACCCATTACTATGAGGTTAGCGGGAAACGCTATCCCCCTTATTTCCACACTTACATTCAAACAAATGCTATCGGCTCGAATTCTACCACCGGCTGAGTCAATTTGAATGGGGGTTGACATGGCAGTTATTGGAAGATTATGTGCTTCTACCCATGATGCAGTAATGAAAGAATACGTTGCTCCAGTATCAAATAACACTTCTGCAATACGGAAGTCGACTGGGAACATACCTACTATCATGCCGGGGGTCTCCTGAACTGCTTCAGCCTCCAAGTGGTTCAGTCTCCCTTGGTTATAGCGCGGCTGGGAGCGGTTGCCTGCTTCAGGCTGAGACACGTTCTGCTTTGCCGGGGCATTGGGGCCTGATTGCTATTGGGCTGCCCTCTTCGGACATTGCATCACCCAATGGCCTTGCTCTCCACAGTGGAAACATGCTCTGTTTCCAATCTGAGCTGGTGCTGCCTGACTGTTCTGCTGGGCTGCTGGGGCAGGAAGACGAGGTGCCTGCTGATTCTGCCTCTGGAACTGACCTCCTCCTGACTGATTGTTCTGACGGTTCTGATACTGGTGCTGAGGATACTGCCTTTGGAACTGCTGATACTGCTGAGGTGGACGCTGGTTCTGCCTGAACTGCTGAGGTTGATTGCCTAAGAAACGACGACGATTGCTGCTTTCAGGCTGGGGTCCACTGATCTTGCGCTTACAATCCTCCATCTCCTTACGCTTCCTCTCTGTCATGATTGCCCTATCAATCAGGTGCTGGAATGTCGGGAAGGTATGATTCATCAGTTGATACTGAAGAGGATCAACCAAGCCTCTCAGGAAACGGTACTGTCGCTTGGCATCGGTGTTGACATCTTCAGGAGCATAGCGAGACAGCTGCAGAAACCTGTCCCTGTACTCACTGACAGACAATGACCCTTGCTTGAGGGCCAGGAACTCCTCCTTCTTCACTATCATCAGACCTGCAGGAACATGGTACTGACGAAAGCTACCTCTGAACTCTTCCAAGGTGATGGTGTCGGGGTTGGCATGGGTGGCGAGATAAGACTCCCACCATGACTGAGCTGCTCCTCTCAACAGACGGGGACCATACAGGACTTTCTCCCTGTCATCGCACTGAGCGGTATGCAACTCCCGCTCTATAGTGCACAGCCAGTCTTCAGCATCCATGGGGTCAGAAGAATGAGCAAACGTTGGTGGATGACCTCTCATGAATTCAGCACGCTTGTCCCTGGGCATCTGAGGCATCTGAGGCTGAGGTGGTGCCTGCTGCTGCTGCTGAATGGCGGCCAGAGTCTGACCGATGGCTTGAACTGCCTGAGTCTGCATCAGAAACATCTGCTCGATCGACATCGGGGGCGGGGGCGGCAGTTGCTGTTGCTGGGGTACCTCTTCCTGCTGAGCGGCTTGCTCCTGCTGAGCACGCCTTCCTCCTCTGCGCCTGTTCTCTGACATCTGTAGAATGCAACCACACATCAGAACTGATCTTGCAAATCTTGCAGCATAAGAAAAGAGTATAGAATTCTCCACCACAATGAACAGATGAGCATCTTCACTGATCTCCAACACAGACCAACACAGCTTCTCAGATAAAGAGGAAAGTGGAATAAAAGGTTTCCCAACTAGATAACTAACTTCTTTAACATAACAGGTAAACCAAAATGTAGGGGATACCCACACTCTGGTGACAGTCATTACAAAGATCCAAATCAAGCACAGTTCATCATGACAAACATAAATGCACATGATATAGCAAACTACCCTGTCTAACTAAGACTAACTAAGAGTGAGACTAACGCTAAGACTGTAGCTTCTACGTATATATTTTGTATTAATTACAAGACCCGACTCTAACGATCTATGGTTCTAGATTTATCTTGGTCTTGCAGTCGGGATTGCCATAAGACTGGCGTCCACGCTGAGGTGAGCGGTACGGGTGCTGAGTCCCGACGGGAGCGGGGGAACCATCGTCCAGGTGACGACGCTCCGCGCGCTCAGCCCGCAGCAGGGCGATCTCAGCACGAGCCCTACTCAGCTCGTCTAGCGCATGGTCCAGCTCCGTGTTTAGCACGGCGGCTAGGTTGACTGTGTTGCTCAACCTAGGATTGTCCTCACCAACAGGTGAGACAATCACGCCTCCTGTGCTGCCAGATGGACGGCGGGGGTAATACTTCAGGTTGAGACCGTCAGCTACCCCACCGAGAACCGAGCAGTAGTGCGAAAGTGCACGCCGTGCGGCATCTTGCATGGCCGCCTCAGCTGAGTCCCGCTCAGAGATAGAATAGTGCTCTGAGCAGGCCTCCGCACCCTGGAGACTATTCTCTGGACGGCGCACCAAGCAGGTCGCCTCCCAGCGGTTCGGGTAGACCCCGCGACTATGCTGGTAGACCACACAACGATACTCGATGGACCAAGTACGCCGGTGAAGTGCCCGACGTAGCAGGGTGTCGAGTGCATCGTGGAAGTGACACCCGCGAGCAGCGTCGCGAGTGATGGGTCGAGCAACCCATCCTTCCGGCTCCTGGTCAGCAGAGAAGTCGGTGTCGTGGCTCGAGCTATCGTCGCCACCTCCGTCGTCTGGGTCTCCTCTAGCAGCTACTCCAGAGGCTGGGCGCCCAGTGGTGGTGCAGGGGGCGCCTCCAGGGGAAGCACAGGGGAGCAGCTCCTCACGGACTCTATCTCCTGTTGGAGCGAGAAAGAAGAGCCCTGCTGCTCCTGTTGTCGACGTTCCTGCTCCTCATGCAGGCGGTGGTGCAGCCTCTCCAAGTGACTAGACTGACCGGCCACGGGACGGTGAAGCGGACGCTCAGCAAGGCGGGAGGGTAAGAAGGGGATGACAGACTTTCGTGCAGTGTGTCTAAGACGAGCCATCTACAAAAGACACCGCAAGCAAAAGAGTGAGAACAGAATTAATACGACCAGCAAGTAATGAATCATAAATAAATGAAGGATTAGAATAAAACATAATTTTCAGCAAGGTATAATATATAGTAGAACATAGGTTTGGTCGGTATGACCAACTTTTAAAGGGATATCAAAGTCAAGGCAGGGACAGAGGTCTATAATCCTTAGAACGACCATTCTACTCTAGGTAAGCAGTCCTACAGTCAGCACGGCTTTGATACCACTTATGTCACACCCGGTTTTAGAAGGCAAACCAAATGCGAACCATGTACGTGCCAGGATCAGCAATTCACGTACACAGCAGTTACATAACATGGACATCATCACACAGTGCTCAAATAGTATAAAAAGGGAAATAATCGATTACATCATATGTCTGAGACATCCACATAGTCTTTACAATAAATCAAAGTGCGGAAAAGAAACGTAGATAAACGCGGCCTTCACAGGCAGCCGACTGGGGGTTGCCGCTAACCCACGCCTAGAACTCGTCGTAGTCTTGGAACTCCTGGAAGTCTCCTTCCACAGCTTCATCTTCTCCTGAGCAGTGGTTGCAATGCTGACAACCTGGGGATGGGGGGGTTTGGTGTGTAGAGCAAGGGTGAGTACACATCAACATACTCAGCAAGTATCATGTTTGGATGTAGTGGACTAGCTTTATGTGGGGTAAGTCAAGTAGTTGCTTTTAGTTGGTCAGATTATTATTTACTAGTAGAAAGCCAGGTTTTAACATTAACCCAAGTTATTAGCCCGATGTACCCTTTCCTAACGGAAAGAATACCACTTACCAGTACCATAGTCATAACCAAAACCATCAGTCTCATTGCCACCTGTAAACCAAAACGTCTCTGATCAAGTACCACTAATCACTGGAGCTCCCTTGGCCGCTCATAACCGCGAGCACGGCTGATATATCAGTTTTCAAACACTCTGCAGAGGTTGTGCACTTTACCCACAAGCCGTGATCCCCTTTCTGCCCGGAGATCATGACTCTCCATTGATCACTACCAAGGTGACCCAGCAGGGCATCACTATGTAGCCTTTACAAAGATTCCCCAGGGCTGTAGCCACCCGTTAGGTTTCCTAAATGCACCGCACTCCTCCCCAAGGGGCGAACCCAAGCTTGGCAGAGCGAGCCGCATACACCGAGCCCCATTGACGGCACGACGGCTAAGCGAACTACACCCCGGATTCTCTAATTATTCAGCTAATGGCACCCCATTCCACCCTCATGGTTGCACAATTTTCCCGGGCGGTCATCCAAAGAACAGGTCCTTACGGAGAGGCACTCGAGAAACCGCTCGAGTCCCCTTAAGGGCCACAAGTTCCATCATCATAATCAAAAGGCAAAAACAGCGTATCATAGATAATCTCATCATATTCATTGATTATAGTTGAGCAATAGCATAAAGCTAAACAATAATAATCCAACCCAAATAGGTAAACAAGGACATGGATAACAAAAGCTAGTCAATCCTTAGGTATAAATGTGTAATGCGGGAGGTGAATTAAAGAATGAATAGGACAGAGATAGGTCAAGGGACACTTGCCTCCACCAACCGACTGCTGCTCAGGGGCTTCTCCTGCGAGTTCTTCGGGCTCTTCAACCAGATCGTTCTCTATGCGATTGCAAACATACATACATCCATCCATTGAAATTAGGAAACCAACAGTACACCATACAAGAGAACAAGTAGATTAAACATGCATAGAATATGACATGCGATATTGCATTTACCATGGTTAGAAAGAAACGGGGAAAGGTCTCGCAGGGGTTAAAGCTCATGCTCGAGGCGCATTATGGGTAGAAGAATAACTAAACGTTACGTGCTCTAGTTCTACTTAGCTCCAATAGTAAGGATTAGCTACATGCACTAATAGAAACGTGACCACTTTTAGTAAATTAACATTAAATGAGATAGACGATTAGCTATATAAATTAACTAACGTAACCAATTTTTAAATTGAGTTTCCTATTTTATTAGCATGAACAATGTGATTAGCGTGCATAAAATATAGAGGGGGTAGACGGGCACGTCTGGGGGTAGACGAGGGCACGGCGAGCCGTGCCAAGGCACCGCGCATTACGCGAGCACGCGCGCAAGGCCGCACGCACGCGCCGCGAACTAGCCGTGCGCACGTCGGGGCCGCGCGCTGGCCGAGCTCAAGGCCGCGCGCCACAAGCACGCTGGGCCGAGCTCGAGGCCGCGCGGGGCCATCACGACGCGAGCAGGGCACGCCGGGGCGGGCGGGCGAGCACGGAGCACGGGCGGGGCGGGGCGGGGCACGGGCGGGGCGGGCGCAGCCGGGGTCGGGGCGGCCGGGGTGGGCGCCGGGGCCGGGACGAGGGCAACGCGACCGGGACGAGGCCGGGCGCGGGGCGGCGCAGCCGGACCGGGGCGGGGCCGGGCGGACGCGCGCGGGGGGTGCGGCCGGGACGGGGCCGGGCGGGCGCGGCCGGGGCGAGGGCGGGCGCGGCCGGGGAGAGGGAGGGAGGGGGAGAGGAGAGGGAGGAGGGAGGGCTTACCTACCCAGGGGGGTGGCGGCGGCGGCGCGCAGGGGAGGGCAGCGGCGCGCAGGGGGAGGGGCGCGGTTAGGGCAGGGGAGAGGATGACGGGCGGGGCCCGTAAAGGAGGAGAGAGAAATTTTGGGGGGAGGGGGAGGGGGCGCGGCTGGGCCGCTTTGGGCCCAAAGTGGGGGCGCGCGGGGGGGCGAGGTGGGTCGGCTGGGCGGCTGGGCCGCGCGTGGGGGGGGGCTAGGCCAAAAATGGGGAAGGAGGGGGAGGGGAGAGAGGAAAGGATTTTCCTTTTTTAATATCTATTTCCTAGATGAATGTGTTTACATTTTCAAACAATTAAAAAGAATGCATGGTTCGGCATGGTGCATCAAGCAAAATAAAATACTTTAGGGTTTTGCTTTACATGGGATCTCAAGCCGAATCTCGCTATAACTTTGGAAAAGATCAAGGTTTAGCGAGGAGAAAAGGGAAAAGGAAAGGGTAACGCCTGAATTTGGTGAGGGAAAAGAAGAAAAAATTATACCCCCAAATTCAGGGCGTTACAATTTCATGGTCATCCCATTTGGTGCTCCCGAGGTTGCGCGCTTGGTTCACCATGGTCTTTAGCCGGTTGTACATGGCTTGTGGCTCTTCCCCATGGTTGAGGATGAATCGACCGAGCTCTCCCTCGATCGTCTCCCTTTTGGTGATCTTGGTCACCTCGTCCCCTTCGTGTGCGGTCTTGAGGATGTCCCAAATTTCTTTGGCGGTCTCTAACCCATGCACTTTGTTATACTCCTCTCGACTTAAAGAGGCGAGGAGTATAGTTGTTGCTTGGGAGTTAGAGTGTCGTATTTGGGTGACTTCGTCCGAGTCATAGTCCTTATCCCCTACATGTGGTACCTGCGCTCCATACTCAACAACATCCCATATGCTTTCGTGAAGTGAGGTTAGATGACCTTTCATTTTAACACTCCACGTAGAATAATCTTCACCATAAAAAACTGGTGGTTTGCCTAATGGAACGAAAGTAAAGGAGCGCGTTTAGAAATGCAGGGATAGTGTAAGGGGATCTTACTAAACTTCTTGCGCTCATGGCGCTTAGAAGTGATGGACGCGGCGTCAGAGCCGGAGGTGGAGGGCGACGAAGAATCAGTCTCGTAGTAGACCACTTTCTTCATCTTTTTCTTCTTGTCGCCACTTCAATGCGACTTGACGCGGGGAGGTGATTCCTCCTTTCATTTGGCGCCAGACTCCCTTGATGGAGCCTTCCCGTGGCTTGTGGCCGTTTCCATCTCCCTCTTTGCGGATCCTCCCGACATCACTTCGAGTGGTTAGACTCTAATGAAGTATCGGACTTTGATACCAATTGAAAGTCGCCTAGAGGGGGGTGGATACGCGGAAACTGAAATTTACAACTTTAAACACACTACAAGCTGGGGTTAGCGTTAGAATAAAATTCGAGTCCAGGAGAGAGGGGGAAAACAAATCAACCAAGAAATAAAGCGGATGACACGATGATTTGATTTACTGAGGTTCGGTTCTAAAGAACCTAGTCCCGTTGAGGTGGTCACAAAGGTCGGGTCTCTTTCAACCCATTCCCTCTCTCAAACGGTCACCTAGACCAGTGAGGCTTCTTCCTTAATCTCATGGGTCACTTAGACCCCGCAAGGATCACCACACAATTGGTGTCTCTTTCCTCGCTTACAAAGCACTTGAGAGTAAGAAGTGAGAAAGAAAAGAAAGCCAAGCCAAGCAAACAAGAGCAACAAGAAACACAAGTGGTCCTCTCACAAGTCCTAATGCACTAGAATTGAATTGGGGACTTTGATATGATCGGTGGCTTTGATTTGTGTCTTGGAGTGTTGCACTTTGCTCTTGTATTGAATGGAGAGTGTTGAATGCTTGGATGGTTGGAGTGGAGGTGGTTGGGGGTATTTATAACCCTCAACCACCAAAACAACTGTTGGGGGTGGCTGCTGTTGATGGGCGCACCGGACAGTCTGGTGCGCCACCTGACACTATCCGGTGCACCAGCCACGTCACCCAACTGTTAGGGTTCGGGCGCAGACTACCGTTGGAGCCTTTGTCTTCTAGTGGCACCGGATAGTCCGGTGCCACACCGGACAAGCACTGTTCACTGTCTGGTGTGCCTCTAGCGGCTGCTCTGACTTCTGTGCGCACTGTCCGCGCACTGTAGCGTTGCAGGCGTCCGTTGCAGTCGACCGTTGCGCTGGATAGCCGTTGCTTCGCTGGTGCACCGGACAATCCGGTGGCACACCGGACAGTCCGGTGAATTATAGCGGAGTGCGGCCTTAGAAACCCGAAGGTGGCGAGTTCGCAGCTGTACAGTCCTGGTGCATCGGACACTGTCCAGTGGCACACCGGACAGTCTGGTGCGCCAGACCAGGGCACACTTGGGTTTCTTTGCTCGAACCCTAACTTGATCTTTTTATTGGTTTGTGTTGAACCTTTATGCACCTGTAGAATATATAATCTAGAGCAAACTAGTTCGTCCAATTATTTGTTTTGGACATTCAACCACCAAAATTATTTATAGGAAAAGGTTAAACCCTATTTCACTTTCAGTTGGGCCGAAGGAGTAATACCTGGTAATGGGCCTCGATCCTCGATTTCCCGCGGGAAATTCTTCCATTAGGAGATTGGGATAGGGAATCCCCTCCATTTCTGTGGTCACCAAATGAACCCTCACGTGGATGTAAACGGGGAAAAATGCCCCGGCGGGTAAACGGGGACGGGGACAGGGATGGGGTCCCTGTTTCACGCGGGGACACGTTAAACTTACACGTGACGATGTTTTCATGTAATAGTTAATGATAAAAATAAATGATTACATTATCAAGAGATTACTCGTTATACAAATGTGTTCATTTTCACGTGCATATAATGTTTTTACATCTGACAATGTTTATAAGTGATAATGATTTGCATTAATAACAAACAAAGTATGTTCTAGTTATAATTTAAACGGGGACGTGGATTCATCCTTGTGAGTAATGGGGAGGGTAAGAAATGTCATCACCAAGCGTTCGTGAGATTCCCATGGGGAATTTTTTGTCGTGAGGACAGGGATGAGAAGCTAAAATCCGACCGGTGTCCGGTCACACCGTTAACAAAAAAAAAGAAAGAAGGCCTGTTACATAGCCCGATCCTGAGCTCATTCCTCGACCAACTTTGAGCTCACGTTCGGATCTGCCACTGCTACTCATCGTGGTGATATGGCCCATCACCACCACCAGATCCCGACCTACCTTCATCGGATGGCTAGCGCTGTCAGTGTGCACGCAGCCAGCCTAGGTTCAAGCGCTGCTCGATCCAGTTTTTTCCCATCGAGAAACGGTAGTTTCAGTTGTAAATCAGATATATTGTACCAAATTACTAGCTCTACAATCATTAACTTTGGATATATGCCGAACGTTGAATTCATAAAATGAATGGATTATATCCTAACATTTTTAAGATAACTATTTAGAGTATCATCTAAACATTGATACTCATTTAAAATCTGCTGGACAACTAGCTGAGAATCACCAAATGTCCTCACATGTTTTACTCACATATAATCTAGAAATTCCAAACCAAATAAGAGTGCCTCATATTCGGCTTGGTTGTTAGTGCAATAAGTTTTCAATCGGCTAGAAAAGTCAAAAGAGGCGTTACTTGGTGAAACAAACACGATGTCAATTCCTTGTCCTTCATTACAAACTGATACATCAAAATACAAAGTCCAAGAAATAATAGTGAGATATGACATGTTTAGTTCATGAGTATCATCAATCCAATGTTCTACAATAAAATCTGCTATGACCTCGGCTTTCACAGATTTTAGTGATTCATAGGCCAAGTCATATTCTATAAGTGCATAAGCCCATTTACAAACTCTACCACTCATAATTGAGTTTTGCAACATTTATTTAATCACATCGGTTTGACCAGAAACGATGCAAGGACTAGACAATAGATAACACCTACACTTGGTGCATGCATAAAACAAACATTAGCATAATTTCTCAACGAAGGTGTACCTTGTTTCAGCATCCACTAGCCTCCGGCTTAAGTAGGTCACAACATGATCCTTTCCTTTGATCTCTTGTGTCATAACGTACAACTCCGATAACTTTATCTTCGCTTGTAATGTATAACCTGAATGGTACTCCGGCTTGTAGTGCTTTCAATACTGGAGCTGAAGACATATAGTTTTTAATAAGATCAAATGCTTTCTGTTGTCCTGACCCCAAGTGAAATCACATCATTTTAAGCCGAAGAATTTGAGTGAAGGCATCAATCTTTCCGACTAAGTTGGAAATAAACCTGCACAAATGATTTACTTTGCCGAGTAACTTCTGTACTTCAAGCTTACAGGTTAGAGCTCCCACATTCCTAATGGACTTAGAACTTGTTTGGTTTACTACCTAAATTGCCACACTTTACCTAACATTTCTGCCTAAGGTTAGTTCTTCAATTCAGACGACTAACCTTAAGCAAAGTATGGCACAGTTAGCAGCGAACCAAACAGGCCCTTAATTGAGTCGGGATCTATTTCTATACCATGTTCATGAATGATAAATAGTAAGAACTTACCAGCCTACACTCCAAAAGCACATTTACGAGGGTTCATTTTTAAACCGTACCGAAGCATTTTATCGAAGACTTTGCGCAAATCAGTTATATGAGAACCAAACTCAGCCTATTATACTAAAATATCATCAATATAAACTTCCATAGTGTTTCTCAACAACTCGTGAGAGATCAAATTCACAGCCCTCTCATAAGTGGCACCGTATTTTTTAAACCAAATGTCATAACAACCCATTCAAATAAACCAACGAAGGTTGGAAGATTTGATTATATCCCGCATTACCATCAAGAAAGCTAATAACTCTATTTCTTGATATATTATTAATTAACATGTCGACTATAGGCATATGATATTTATCTTTATGAGTTGTTTTTTTATAAACTGCGGAAATCAATACACACTCTAAGCTTACCAGACTCCTTCTCCACCGACACAATATTAGAGACCCACACTTGGTATCTGCAAGGTCTAATAAAATTAGCTTATAAGAGTTAGTGAATTTCGTCATTAAACTCGGGGAATAAGTCTGGACGAAATGGTCTTGTTCTCTTCTTGAAGGGTCTGAAATCGGACTGAATAGACAATCGATGATCCACTAGATCTCGGTTTAACCCTAGCATCTCGGTGTAACTCCAAGCAAAGCAATTAGAATATTATTTTAATAAGACGATCATTTCATCTCTAGGATCGACTTCCAGTGTCTTGTTCTCTTCTTGAAGGGCCTGAAACCGGACTTAGGATCGACTTCCAGTGTCTTGTTCTCTTCTTGAAGGGCCTGAAACCAGACTTAATAGACAATCGATGTTCCACTAGATCTCGGTTTAACCCTAGCATCTTGGTGTAACTCCAAGCAAAGCAATCAGAATATTATTTTAATAAGCCGATCATTTCATCTCTAGGATCGACTTCCAGGGTCTTGTTCACAAAAGTCGGTCTTGGAGTTTTACCATCTCCTATGTCAATCTTCTCCAAAGGATTGACCGATGTAAATCCATGTCCTAACTTGTCGTTATCCCTAAATTTATCTATTGTGCTTACTTTAGAGGAGTTAGACGCTTTCTGCGCGGCTGCGAACTGACCGTCCGTGAAATCAGATTCGTGCTGTGACACTCTCTGGCAGCAGCCGGATTGTCTACTCCTAGGGCAACAAGGTAAAGAACAGACGATATATTGATTGTAATTTGATTGTTGATTATTTCAATTGGTCGTACCCCTTAATATATATAGGGGGAGGTCTGGACCCGTTCATATGCGTCTCCCAACAGCAACCGCGGATTTAGAGGGATAAACTCACACGGAAAAGGTATTAGTTGTGTCCAATCCGATCTATTCGCGGACTGTCTGCACCTATGGGGGCCAGACCGTCTGGTCTTTAGGACCGGACCATCCCACCGTGGCGAGTGGCATAAATGGTGCTCAAAAGTGGTGTCACACCCGGGTTTCGGGGCACCAAGACCCGGGCGCGAACATAATCGCCAGGTGTGCTGGGACCAAGTCTCACACATATGATGAATCATGGCACAGGATCAAATGTTACATCTTTACTATATAATAGGAGTTCTGTACAAAATAAATAAATAATTACATTATAAGGAGACAACGGTCCAGCAACCCAAAGTTGACTGGGAGACGAAGACCTAGACCTCTCTCGTCACAACATCCTTCATGCGCCTCATCCTGTGGTACCTGTTCTTGACCTGTGGGGGGGTGTGAGACAGCAAGAGTGAGCTCACATACGTTCATAGCTCAACAAGTTGTGGGGAATAATGTGCATGAACTCGCCAAAGGTGGGAGCTCACGTGAAGTGTAAGGCTTACCAAAGAGGATGGTTAGAGCTGAGCATTGCTTTTAAAGTTGGTCAAAATTTTATTAGCAGTTACTAAGTATAAGTGTTGGGGGCCTTCGGCTTCCGAAGGTCCTCAAAAACGTAATTTGACAATGTTTTTTAAGTATGCGAGCAGATATCTTCGGAATCAGGTTGCGGGTATACAGAAGCATGGTCAAGACGAAGTTCGACTGAAATGGAAGACGATCATGACGAAGGATGAAACGATCACGAAGCTATGTGCAGAGGAGCTTCGGCATGATAGCAGAAAGGGGAAACCGACTTAAAGATGAAAAGCCAAATCAGCCCTCGAAGAATTACTATAGAGTTATTGATAAAAATAAAGGGCATTAATGTAATTTTATACGGGCTACGTCTCGTGCCTATAAATAGATGAACAGTACTCCCGTACTGTTCATGCTGACTTGGCATTGGCATCACGCTTGTACCCTTACTTTCCTTCAAGCCAAAGGTACATTTGTAATTTGTCATCATTTATATAAGAAAAACGAATAGAAATAAATCAATAATAATGTTTAAAGTAGTTATGTTATTTTCTGTATTTTGTACATAAATCTTTTCTTATCTTTTATTATGATTATGAAGGTATGACCTTCATAACCTTCGTCCGAAATTCATTATACCCAAGGGGAAATAATGTTTCGGAGGACGAAGGGCTTTAATATTTAACATTGTGTGTTGCCTTGTTCTTGATTCATAGCATTTGAGAACAAGTTCCCAACATTGGCGCCCACCTCCGGTGAACTCACTTCATTTCTTGAGCTCTGAACACCTTCGGAAAGCATCACCTTCGTCATGCCGCTGAAAAAAGCTTCAGCGACAGGGGCTGCTACTCTGCAGCCGTTGGACCCCAATCAGGACGTCCTTTCTCTTAGGGAGGCCCGAAGCCAGAAGAGGAAGGCTGCTAGTCCAACGCCTCCGGAAGATGACTTGGATCAGGAGATCCAAAACCTGGAGATCCTTCAGCAACATGTGCAACGAAAGAAGGAGAAGATGGCTCGTTTAGCTGACCTTCAGAGACAGATAGATGAAGCTTCCAAAGAGGTTCGTCATCTTGTTCAAGATGACCAGAACCGAAGGCCTCCGCGTAGAGAGCTTCATCAGGAAGGCTTCTACAATGAGGACGACTGGTATGAAGATTTCCATCATGGAAATTTTGCTTTCGATGATGCTTCTCCTCTATCAACAGAATTGCAGGCTACACCATGGCCCCAGTCTTACAAGCCACCCCAGCTCCCCATGTACGACGGTCATACAGACCCGAAGCAATTCCTGATGAGCTATGAAGCAACCATATCTTCGTATGGTGGCAATACTGCAGTCATGGCAAAGTCTTTTGTCATGGCCGTCAAGAGTGTCGCTCAGACCTGGTACTCCTCTCTCCGGCCAGGGACAATCACCTCTTGGCAGAAGCTGAAGGATATGTTGATAACCAGCTTCCAAGGGTTTCAGACGAAGCCAGTTACTGCTCAAGCTTTATTCCAGTGTACCCAGGACCACGAAGAATACCTCCAGGCGTATGTCCGAAGGTTTCTGCGTCTGAGGGCACAAGCGCCAACAGTGCCCAATGAAATTGTCATTGAGGCCATGATTAAGGGGCTTCGGCCGGGACCTTCAGCGCAATACTTTGCCAGGAAGCCACCACAAACTTTGGAGAAGCTGCTCCAGAAGATGGACGAGTACATCCGGGCCGACAATGACTTCTGCCAAAGAAGGGAGGAGGCATTTAGGTTCTCCGAAATGACCAGGGGCTTCGGAGGAAGATTTCATACGAGGCATGTCAGGTCAATTCATAACTCCACTCAAAGTGATGATAGAGGGAGCCAACAGCAAAGGCCACAATACTCTTCGCAAGCTTCGGGACAATAGGAAAGCTCTGTTCGGCCGCCAGCGCCAAGGGGCAGAGGCGCCAGGGGCTTCGGGGGAAGATTTGGGGATCAGCCAAGAAGAATTTACTGTCTATTCTGTGGTGAAGACAAAGGCCATACCACCAGGATGTGCCACGTCACCATCTAGAAGCAAAAGGAGATAGCAGAAGCTGCAGCACAACAGAGTCAGCCGAAGCAGGTCATGCACACTGCTTCGTACCATTCGCCTTACATCCCAGAATATGTAGGCAATCACTCTGCAGTTTCTGTTGCTTCGGCAAATCAACCCCAAGCATATTGGCAACAGCCTCCACCGCCACCACCAACGCAGCGAGGACAGCAGCCAGAAGGGAGTCAGCACACTCACCTTCAGAGGGACTTCAGAGAGGAGTCCGAAGCTCGCACAGTCAATAGCACTGTGCCAGAGTCGAAGCACATTTACTGACAAATATCCTACCTCGACAGCAGTTTTTCGCATTTTTACATTCAGTATTACTTTTTTGTTAACAAGGAACAATTATGGGAAGTCTAAGTGTCTTTTATCGTTTTTCAATTTCTTGTAACAGTTTCGTCTTTTACCATAATAAAAATATGTCTTCTCCATAGGCTTGAGTTGTCGAAGCATACGAATTTATGGTGGCATGAAGGACCTTTGTATTATCAAAAATTTGTTCTAAGAGACACAGTGCAATTTATTCGAAGCAGTAAAAAGTCGTTCCTAAGGGAGCGCAGTGTAAGTTTTCTGAGCCTACAGCGAAAAGTCAGCGCTGATTCCGCCGAAAGTAAAAGGCGAAGAAGCTCCTAAGGGAGGCTTACAGCGAAAAATAAACGCTGATTCCGCCGAAAGTAAAAGGCGAAGAAGCTCCTAAGGGAGGCTTACAGCGAAAAATAAATGCTGATTCCGCTGAAAGTAAAAGGCGAAGAAGCTCCTAAGGGAGGCTTACAGCGAAAAGTCAGCGCTGATATAAAAAGATTGTGTGCTTTATTGCAGGGATGTGTGTATTTTTGGCACAAATATCATTTTGCATAACATAACATCATCACATCATTTTGCATAACATAAGCATCATACAGCATATTGCATGTGGAACAAGAAGGGGATACAGTATTGATCTTCGGAGAATGTTTTGAAAAAGAGAAAATCGTGCTAAGCCACAAGATAAATTGAGAAGAAGTGTAGCTTCATTAGAGAGGCAACATAAAACTTTTTTATAGCTTCGGAGAATATTTCACGAAGCTTGGATATTCTTCATCAGAGAAGTATGGAAATTCTTGTGATATATAAAAGATTTTCTTCACGAAGCATGAAAAGAAGGGAAGGTGTTTTTTCGCCGAAGGCTCAAAAAATGGTATGTATGCAAAATTTCATGCATCATAAAGAATTGAACTATAAATAGATTATATATTACATTCAAAGTTACAATGTATTACACATGTTACATTCCAAATATTTTTACAATAGCATCTAATCCTCCTTAAGAACTATTTCTGCAGCTTCGTTCAGTAGCTGATCGACAACCTTGTCCATGATGGCTTCGGCCATTTTTCTAATTTCATCGTCCCCCTTCGGGTGGGGGCCCGGAGATGCCTTAGCAGTTTCTGAGGGAGGAGAAGATACGGCTATATTACTATTACAAACCGCGAACAAAGTCTGGAATAAAAAATTACAACATAATAAAAACCACTAGTTAATACCTATTTGCCCTTCGGGCTCTGCGCCTTTCTCAACAGCCTCTGCTATCTTCCTAGCATCATGGATGCCTTTTTCGCTTCTTTGAATGATCTCTTGAGCCATTTCTCGGCCGCCATTGTCCCAAATGTCGGTGAAAAATTTTCCCCCAACCAGGCTTGATTCGGCCGAGGGGTCTTTTATGTCTTCGGAAGACAAGGCGGTTTCGATTTGTGCTAAAGATTTCACATGATTACAGCCTTTTCTTTCCAGCACAGTAGCAATCCCCCTGGCGCCTGAAAAAGCACATATGTCTCCGCGGCTATTCAAGATTTCTTCGAAGGCCTCAGCTTCGTGACTGATCCATTCAATCGGGCCTTCTGGATTCCCCCTTGTGAAATTCTCTTCGCTAGAGAATGCGCCAACGCTGGCGAAGCTGGATTTTATCTTCTTAACACACTCTATGGATTTATCATAGTATCTTTTCTTGGAAGCACGAAGCTCTTCAACATTTATTTCCAAATGATTTGCCCATTGATCACTAAGTTCTCGTTTTGTTTCTTCTAGTATGCGTTCTTCTTTAGCCCTGGCCAGTTGTTTCTGAAGATCCTGAATTTCGCGTTTTTGGGCTTCAGCTTGAGCCTTAGAGGTAGCTTCGTCTTCCTTTATTTTATCCACTAATGTAAGCAGAATTTTATCTTTTTCCAAAGCTTCGTTCCTCAGCTTGATAACCTCTGTTCGTAGGTTGTTGAAAGCAATATTATAACTTTCGTCTTCAGCATTCTTTTGCGCTCTCAAAGCGTTGCTTAGTATTAAACCCTATATGAAAAAAGAATTACTATAAGAATAAAAGAATGATTCAAAAATTGTAAATTTCCAAATATACAATTCTCATACCTTCAGACTATTGTATGTAAGGCTATCCGCAAGATCGTCCTTCGTCATAGCGCAGAGTCCAACTTCAAGCTTCGGAAACCCCATGCTTCTAGCCATCTCCCGGCAGACGGATAATTCTTTGTTGTCTGGGAGGCAGTATAGGAAGTCATCTTCGTCTGTCCCATTGAACACTAGTGCCCCCTTCGGATATTTCAATTCTCTGGCATAGTGATTAGCTTCAAAAATCTCTTCTTCGGATAATTTCTTCCCCGAAGCGTGTCGCACAATATAATCGTATATTTTGGAAGGTGCTTCGGGGCCAGCAGTGTCAATTTCTTCAACCAAAATTGGCTCTGACATTTTTATTTTTTCGGCTGCCTTTGCAATTTTCGTTTCTTCTGTTTCCAAAGGTTTTACCTTGGTGGGCTCTGAAGGCCCAGCTTCAGTTTCAAATTGTTGCTTCGAAGCTTCAGCAACAAAGGCTTCAGTAGACACTTCCGAAGTTTCAACAGTTTTCTTGGGAGTTATGCTTGAAGATTTAATTGTCTCCAAAACATCTAACACATTAACCATCCTTCTTCTTTTCGGGGTCACTGTTGGACCCTTCTGGCTTTTTCCTGTCTCAATCTTTGATGAAGGACTTAAAACTTCTGATGTTTTTGCTTCTTCAGTCCTTGGGTCTTCCATATTTTCTATTGCTGGCACTTCGGCCAACTCTTTAGCTTCGGTGGCCGAAGAGGTCGCACCGGCGAACTCAGGCACTGTGGCCAGTTCAATATAACGTGGCCGGTGTGTGAGAACCTTTACCCTTTTCCTCTTCGGCACCGGCTCACTAGGAGCGGCTGAAGTGGTCTCCTTCGCAGAGGAAGTATTCTTTCTTTTTTGACCCCGCACTGGATAATGGTAGTCGGGGTAGACGAACCCAATTGCGTCAAATACTCGGTTCAGCCTCTTCTTCTTTCGGCCTTCGAAGGCTGCTGACAATGCAGTATCTTCGGCCTTTGAATATACCCCAAGCAGTTCATCACTTACAGTTTCAATGCTTTTTAGCCAATCATCATCTGGCTCAATGAATTTATCTCCGTACTTAAATGTATATTTCAGCCTGACTAGTCCACCTTCGTCAGTCTCTTTAATGGTCTCCTGCGGCATTTCCCATTTCTCCACAAGTGGCCATACTCTGAAGGCAATGTGTTCTTGGACCAGATCCCTCGTCCCGATAAAAGAGCAAACAACACCGAAGGCTCTCTGCATTCTTCGGCTGCTTCATTCATTTCCACCTTCGGCCTCCGCAGGCCAAAGCGTTGCCAGATGGGACGCATAATGATCCTTTTATATCTTCTCGTGATTTCAAGTCATTCTTCGCGTAAAACCATTCTGCCATCCAGTCGCCAGGCCACCTCTTTCGAAAGGTCGGCACGAGGCAGCTTGACCCAGACCGGGAGCCGAAGCTGTAGCAACCAAAATTGTTGTGATACTGTTCCTTACCCAAGGGTTTTGTCTCGTACAACAAATCATGTATGTTGCAGAAACTTTTCGCATTAGGTTCCAAGCCTTGGCTTCTCACGGCCCACACAAAGATATTCATCCTTATGATTGCTTCGGGGGTAAGTTGGTGTTGGTGAAGGTAGATTTCAAATATCTTCAGCACCTCTACAACAAAGCTGCTTAAGGGAAATCGTAGTCCAGCTTTCAAGAAGCTTCGGAATACCACGACTTCATTTTCCTCAGGAGTCGGACAAGTCTTCTCTCCTTCATCAGCCCTCACAACGGACAAGTCCCGGAAATATCTGCCTCTCATGTTGACAAGATGATTTTCCTTAATACTTGATTTACCAAAAACCGCATGGCTTGGTCGCCAAGGTCGATCTTCGGAGTCTTCACCACCACTATCCACATCATAGCTGTCACTGTCACCAGTATCTTCAGATAAACCCTCCAAAATTTCTTTAGTAATCTTCTCTGTATTAGTCTTCGACATTGATTGAAGAAAACCCAGATGCATCTCCTCAGAAAGACTTAGCTTCGAATCACCAACAGCTTTTTTATCTTCAGACATCCTTGCAAACGCTGAGAAAGTGCTCTCGAAACCGAAGCTTTAAAATCTAAAAGGCCAAGCAAGTGTTGTTGCGCGCAGGCTAAAAGTTGGGTGAGTAAAAGCAGTTGGCAAAAGAGCGTGCCAAATAAACTCGGGATGAGCTCTTATTTATACGCCCAGAGCGTTGAAAACTGGAGGGTCCCACTTGTCAAAGACTGTTGCTATTCTAGCAAAGAGAAGGTGTTTTTTCGGACCTTCGGCTTAAGGCCTTCGTCCATATCGCAATATGAATTTATCATTACAGCAAATTAATATTGCGAGGGGCTACTATTGGGGGCCTTCGGCTTCCGAAGGTCCTCAAAAACGTAATTTGACAATGTTTTTTAAGTATGCGAGCAGGTATCTTCGGAATCAGGTTGCGGGTATACAGAAGCATGGTCAAGACGAAGTTTGACTGAAATGGAAGACGATCATGACGAAGGATGAAACAATCACGAAGCTATGTGCGGAGGAGCTTCGGCATGACAGCAGAAAGGGGAAACTGACTTAAAGATGAAAAGCCAAATCAGCCTTCGAAGAATTACTATAGAGTTATTGATAAAAATAAAGGGCATTAATGTAATTTTATACGGGCTGCGTCTCGTGCCTATAAATAGATGAACAGTACTCACGTACTGTTCATGCTGACTTGGCATTGGCATCACGCTTGTACCCTTACTTTCCTTCAAGCCGAAGGTATATTTGTAATTTGTCATCATTTATATAAGAAAAACGAATAGAAATAAATCAATAATAATGTTTAAAGTAGTTATGTTATTTTCTGTATTTTGTACATAAATCTTTTCTTATCTTTTATTATGATTATGAAGGTATGACCTTCATAATCTTCGTCCGAAATTCATTATACCCAAGGGGAAATAATGTTTCGGAGGACGAAGGGCTTTAATATTTAACATTGTGTGTTGCCTTGTTCTTGATTGATAGCATTTGAGAACAAGTTCCCAACAATAAGTAAATACCAACCCAATTAAATAGTAGAACAGAAGTAACAACATCACCCGCGATGCAATGCATATGACAAATTGAATTTAGTTCCATAAGTTAATCATCAGAGAGTCCTGAGCTGCTCATGACCGTGAACTCGGCTAGTATACCAGTTTTACACTCTGCAGAGGTTGTACCCTTTACCCACAAGTCGTGTATCCCATGTCGCCAGGGTTAGCTAGACCCTTAGACACTACCGAGGTGAATGGCTAGGGATCCACTACGAGGCCTTTACAAAGTTCCACTAGCTTCCGAAAACCCGCTACAGTTTATGGGAAGAGCACTTGCAAGAATCCCCCGTCTGACCGCCATCGCAGCAAAATCAACCCGAGAACCTCCTTGCATGCAATCCCCTACTGCCCTTGCCCCTTTCGGGTAAGGTAGTCTTCCACTAGCTTTCCTAGTTAGTTGGCCAAGGGCGTCCCATTAAACCCTTGTGGTGGCACGTGTTTCTCAAGTTAAGCTCCATGTTCCAATTAACATTTAATGATCTTGACATGAACATAAATAGAATAACAAAATAATTGGAACATGGATATAATGAAACATTATCCCAAAACCATGTAAAGCAATAGCAAAAACTACCCATGTGATTCAGGGATAACAAGGTAAAATGGATAAACAATCTAGGGTGACCTATCGGGTCCCATCAAAATTAAGCCTATGCATGGTAAATGATTATAAAGAACATTATTGGGTAACAAAAGTGAATCAAGGGCACAACTTGCCTGGCACTTGAGATTCCAGGTACCAGGATGATTCTTCAAATCCTCGTAACCTCGCGCTAGTCGTAGCAATACAAACAAACATGGTATAGATAAAATTAACATCACACCAAACATAAGTACAAACTGAATAATAACCATCTATGCGTCGCTACGAGATCACGGGCTCGAGAACTACTAAAATCGGAGTTACGGTTAAAGAGTTATAATTTTATAGAAGATCTATATGATTAAAATATTAAACTATATTATAAATTGGTTAGCATAAATCATATGAGATTTATGTGGTTGAACATTAAATTATATTATAAATTGATTATTATGAGAACATATACTCTAAATAATCATTTCCACTTTATTCTAGATTACACTTGACTAGAGATCATGTTTTAATCATATTATAATTATGGACATGTTAAATTTGATTTAGAAGAGGTAGTCTAGTAGACATAGGGTAAATAAATATAAAAGTATGTGGCATGGTATAATTGATGTTGTTACTGCGTAGTAAACATTTATACGAAGCTAACACAACTGGAATGAGTCAATTTGGAATTAAAATGAGGAAGTTATGAATCTCCGAAGTATGTATGTGCTGGATACAAAATTAATTAGGTGATCAAATTTAATATGGGTTTTATGTTAAAACAATGGTACTGGGTGATAGACAATATCATTACGAAATTATAGGAACTGGAATGGACTAAAAAGGAGTTAAAATGATTTTTATACGAATTTTACAAGTTTCTGTGATTATTTGCGTACTAAAAATCAATTTCTGAATTTATATATTTGATTTCCTGAGCTCTGGACAGCGCAACAAATACTAAACAGTCCAAGGTTGATATCGCAAAAGTCTCGCAGACTCAGTAAACAGTCGCATTGGACTGCGGGTTAAATGTCCAATTTCCCGAGGGTTCTTCTGTAAGAACCCAGGCCGAAGGGGTATGACGACCCATCAACCATTTGATCCAAAATCTGCGCACCAGATTAGACTCGTGCTAGCTAATCCTCCGTGCTCTCCCCTAGCCATCCGTTCTAGATCTTACGGACTGGATTAATCCCGCGAAGGGCTATTCCCCTGACCCATCCGTAGCCGTTAGATGCGGATCCAACGGCCCGCACATCGCCTTATACCTTGGTTGCTACCGTTTCTCAATACGTACACGATACCAGCCTCTACCGTAGACACCGCGCAGTGGCAACCGAAGGCATGGGAGAGGAGGGCCTCACCGTTTGAAGGCGGAGCCGGCCGACGACGGAACGCGGTGTGCAGCGAGGCATAGGTCCAAGCGATTCGACACCTCTTCGAGCACGCTCTGGTCTGCGACCCTCGCGCAGTCTTCAACGCCCGGCGAGGAGGCTCCGTCCGCTCCACGCCGCACGCACAGGGAAGTACCTGGACGTCCAGTGCGCGGCTCCGTTGAACACCTTCCCAGCAGCAACACTCCCTTTCTCTCTCCCTGCTTCATTTCTTCTCTCTCGACGGCGCGAATACGTCAGCGCACACTCGTTGGTTTTATAGGGCAAGCAGGGCGGCAGTGTGCGCGACGACGACGCGAGTGACGCGGGCGGCGTGCGGGACACGCAGAGGCGGCGCGACAGGCGGCGGAGGAGCCTGGAGGCGAGTACGGTAGCGGAGGTGGTGGTGGATACGGCGGCGGTCGGCTGATTCTACCGCGGCGGTCTGCACATGTATCAATTTATATATATGCTCGGCAAGGGAACCTCTAGCTAGGCCCGGCTGGTAAGGAAGCACTAGGCGGCTACGGTTTGTTACACGAAGATTTGTCCATGCCGAAACGAGCTCGAGCAGTTGCAACAACTCTGCGAAGAATCCGGAAAGGAAGGGTCTGTTGCTACGTCCATGCAAGGTAGAAGATTGTGAACGTGGGCCCTTCTTGTCAACGAACCAGGTCATGAGCAAGGGATTTTGCGGCTTGGCTAGAAATACAAAAAAAGTGGGCTATGGTGCTATATGGAGATTGGGTCGAGTAGACATCACGGGTAGGTCTTCATTCTCATTTTTTTTCTGTTTTTCAATTCCATTTTAAATACACAATCAAACTCCATTACGATGTAAATATTTATTTTAGATACATTTATTAATTGTTTTATTAATTTATTAGGCAAATATTCCAAATATAAATTACACACACATTATTCTTTATAGGAGGATATTATTTCGAATGTGTGATGGAATTATTATTTAATTCAAGATGGATATCCAATCGTTATTTACTTTAGTGGATTTTAACATATAACCTTTCCCGCGAGTTACTTTTGTTCAAATATTTTAAATTATTATCTATTTATGTAGCTCATGAGAGGAACACTTCTCATCTTATCGTCATTTTATTATTCATTTGTTTTGGTGATTTGGCTAGCTTACTTCCTTTTCATTAAACATTCAAAAGCATGAGAAATCCAAAAGGTTTCAAAATTCTCTAAAGCACAACCTTAAATTTATTTTTATTTTTTATTATATGTTTTTTTCTACCAATTTTGGGTCTTACAAGTGGGCACTCAAAAGTGGAATTTTTTGGAGCTGAGGTATCCCGAACGGCGGGCTTCGGAAGTTTGGTACCCCCAACCTTGCAATTGGAATCTTAGTATTATAATAGGCTTCCGTTTGGAAATTTGTCATCGTGGGCACTTTTATCCGTCGCCGGCTGCTGTTACGTTGAAGATTTGGATTTCCCGTTCGTCAAAACGGATCGGCCTTCCTCTATTCTTCAGAACGGATCGCGAGCTCGCTCCTTTCTTCCTCTCCCTCTCTGTCCGGCTCCCCGACTGCTCCCGGCGCTCGTCGAGCTCGCCAGTCTGCGGTGCTCCTCGTCAAGCTCGCGAGTCTCCTACCCGACGGTCTTGGTCCCTCTGCCCGGCGCTCCAGGTGAGTAGCAGCTCTCTCTTTCTCTGGCGCCCCTTTCTCAAGTGCTCTTCTGGAAATTATCAGGTGTAGTCAGTTTCCTAGTCGTAAAACTGAACTGCAAACTACACGTCCTCCTGTTCTCAAGTTTCATCTAAAAAATACATTCTGAAAAGTTTCAGTTCAGTTCAGTTTTTAGTCTCTGTTTTTAGGTTTTAAGTGGGTATTCCGCACTGGGTGTTAGCCTTTCAGGGTAGAAGAGGCCTTGCTAGATCCGAACTGGTTGTTAGCCATGTAGGAGGAACTCAACAACTTCAAGCGCAATGAAGTTTGGACACTGGTGCCTCATCCCAAGCAAAACGTTGTGGGAACCAAGTGGGTATTCCGCAACAAACAGGACGAGCACGGGGTGATGACGAGGAACAAGGCTCGACTTGTGGCAAAAGGTTATGCCCAAGTCGCAGGTTTGGACTTTGAGGAGACGTTTGCTCCTGTGGCTAGGCTAGAATCAATTCGTATCTTGCTAGCATATGCCGCTCACCATTCTTTCAGGTTGTTCCAAATGGATGTGAAGAGCGCTTTCCTCAATGGGCCAATCAAGGAGGAGGTGTACGTGGAGCAACCCCCTGGCTTCGAGGATGAACGGTACCCCGACCACGTGTGTAAGCTCTCTAAGGCGCTCTATGGACTTAAGCAAGCCCCAAGAGCATGGTATGAATGCCTTAGAGACTTTCTAATTGTTAATGCTTTCAAGGTTGGGAAAGCCGATCCAACTCTTTTTACTAAGACATGTGATGGTGATTTGTTTGTGTGCCAAATTTATGTCGATGACATAATATTTGGTTCTACTAACCAAAAGTCTTGTGAAGAGTTTAGCAGGGTGATGACGCAGAAATTCGAGATGTCGATGATGGGCGAGTTGAACTACTTCCTTGGGTTCCAAGTGAAGCAACTCAAAGACGGCACCTTCATCTCCCAAACGAAGTACACGCAAGATCTGCTAAAGTGGTTTGGGATGAAGGACGCCAAGCCCGCAAAGACTCCGATGGGGACCGACGGACACACCGACCTCAACAAAGGAGGTAAGTCCGTTGATCAAAAAGCATACCGGTCAATGATAGGGTCTTTACTTTATTTATGTGCTAGTAGACCGGATATTATGCTTAGCGTATGCATGTGTGCTAGATTTCAATCCGATCCTAAGGAGTGTCACTTAGTGGCGGTGAAGCGAATTCTTAGATATTTGGTTGCTACGCGCTGCTTCGGGCTCTGGTATCCAAAGGGGTCTACCTTTGACTTGGTTGGATACTCAGATTCCGACTATGCTGGATGTAAGGTCGATAGGAAGAGTACATCAGGGACGTGCCAATTCTTAGGAAGGTCCCTGGTGTCGTGGAACTCTAAGAAACAAACCTCTGTTGCCCTATCCACCGCTGAGGCCGAGTATGTTGTCGCAGGACAGTGTTGCACGCAGCTACTTTGGATGAGGCAAACCCTTCGGGACTTTGGCTACAATCTGAGCAAAGTCCCACTCCTATGTGACAATGAGAGTGCTATCCGCATGGCGGAAAATCCTGTTGAACACAGCCGCACAAAGCACATTGACATCCGGCATCACTTTTTGAGAGACCACCAGCAAAAGGGAGATATCGAAGTGTTTCATGTTAGCACCGAGAACCAGCTAGCCGATATCTTTACCAAGCCTCTAGATGAGAAGACCTTTTGCAGGCTGCGTAGTGAGCTAAATGTCTTAGATTCGCGGAACTTGGATTGAATTGTAGCATACATGTATTTATGCTCTTGATCATGTTACTTTTTGCATTTTGTTGTTTAGTATGGTGCTCAAGTTGTACAAACACTCCCTGGACCTCACAAGTCCGTTGCAAAGTGATGCACAGTTTTAGGGGGAGATGTGTTACAACTTGACCCTTTGGGACTAACCATATGCTTGAGTTTGCGTGTTTTAGTCTCGAAGGAGAATTAAAAGGGAAAAGGTGGACTTGGACCATGCAAGACTTCCACTGCACTCCGATGAAAAGAGTAACTTTTCCAAGTTCATCTTTTAACTCTTATTGCCTTTGTACTCTTATTTGAAGATGTTGATGAGGCAATGGGGTTAAAGGGCCAAGATTGATCCCGTTTTGGTGTTTGATGCCAAAGGGGGAGAAAATAAAGGCCAAAGCGATAAATGGATCAGCTACCACTTGAGATATTTTGAAAATAGTAGAATAGAGCGATCAGCTACCACTTGAGATATTTTGAAAATAGTAGAATAGAGCTTTTTGTTTGTCAAAACTCTTTTATTGTCTATCGTGTCAAAAGTTGGCTTCTTGTGGGGAGAAATGCTGATTATGGGAAAAAGGGGGAGTTTTTGGAATCTTGAATCAAATACTCTTGAAATGACTCTCTTTATGCCTTAACATGTGTGTTTGACTTAGAGATAGAAATTTGAGTTTTGATTTGCAAAAACAAACCAAGTGGTGGCAAAGGATGATCCATATATGCCAAAATTGAACCAAAACAATTTTGAGTTCTTGTTTGAAATGTTTTTGTATTTGTTCTACTTGCTTTATGTTGTGTTGGCATAAATCACCAAAAAGGGGGAGATTGAAAGGGAAATGTGCCCTTGGGCCATTTCTAAGTATTTTGGTGATTTAGTGTCCAATACAAGTGCTTAAGTGTAAAATGGTGGACAAAGTACAAATCAAGAATAAAGGTATGTTTCTCAGACTTAGTATATTGTTTATGGACTAATATATTGTGTCTAAGTGCTGGAAACAGAAAAAATCGAATTGAATTTGTCTTGGCTCGAGCAGCCAAGACTCTGCTGAGTCTGGAAGCACCGGACAGTGTCCGGTGGTGCACCGGACAGTGTCCGGTGCGCCAGGCTGGCTCGAGCGAAGTGGCCGCTCTCGGGAATTCGCCGACGACGTACGGCTATAATTCACCGGACTGTCCGGTGTGCACCGGACTGTCCGGTGAGCCAACGGTCGGCCGGGCCAACGGTAGGCCGCGCGATCTACGCGGGACACGTGGCCGAGCCAACGGCTAGAATGGGGCACCGGACTGTCCGGTGTGCACCGGACATGTCCGGTGCGCCAACGGCTCTCTGGCGGCCAACGGTCGGCTGCGCCGTTCAAGGAAAGAAATCGGGCACCGGACAGTGTCCGGTGTGCACCGGACTGTCCGGTGCACCAGTCGACAGAAGGCAAGATCAGCCTTCTAGATTTGCTCTCAACGGCTCCTAGCTGCCTTGGGGCTATAAAAGGGACCCCTAGGCGCATGGAGGAGGATATCAAGCATTCCTACAACATTCCTAAGCACCAAGACATCGATTCCACGCATTTGGTTCATTGTGATAGCATCTGGAGCTCTTGTTGAGTTGTGAACTCATTGAGTGGTGTTACGAGCTCTTGTTGCGACTTGTGTGCGTGTTGTTGCTCTGATTTTGAGTCTTGTGTGCGTTGCTAGTTTCTCCCTTACTCCGTATTTCTTTGTGAATCTTAAGTGTAAGGGCGAGAGGCTCCAAGTTGTGGAGATTCCTCGCAAACGGGATATTGAAAGGCAAAGCAAAACACCGTGGTATTCAAGTTGGTCTTTGGACCGCATGAGAGGGGTTGATTGCAACCCTCGTCCGTTGGGACGCCACAACGTGGAGTAGGCAAGTGTTGGTCTTGGCCGAACCACGGGATAAACCACTGTGTCATCTCTGTGTTTGATCTCTTGTGGTATTGTGTTTTGTTGAGACTCCTCTCTAGCCACTTGGCGATTATTGTGCTAACACTTAACAAGTTTTTGTGGCTATAAGTTTAAGTTTCACAGGATCACCTATTCACCCCCCCCCCCCTCTAGGTGCTCTCAATGTCGCAGAAGCTGCAGATGGGATTAGGCGCACATGCATCGTCGACACGAGCAACATTGATTATGGCACTAGTAGATTACGTCCGCGCCATCGATTATGTAGCACACATGATCCGGTATGTTTTTACTGTAACTAACATAATGTCTTATTATAGTAACAGTCAATACTGTAATGTGATATTAAATGTCATTATTCATTTGGTTGTAGGCGCAGAGATATAATCGAGTTTGGGATGGTCTTTTAGACGCCATTAGACAGATGCAGTTATCTGCCGATGAGTTGAGGAAGTTGAGCCGCCGCAATCATGTGCCTGAGTATTATGATATGGTGCACAAGAATTGCTTGATTAATGCCATGAGTGATGTTAGTGAAATTGCAAAAGGTCTAGACACTATGAGCAGGGATTTGGAGGAAGTTCTTATTGGTCCGCAACCTCTAATTGAGGATTACGAAGCCCTTGGAATGTACGATGATTTCAAAACTGATGTTCATTGTGATTGTACTGAGCAGTTTGATTCGGATGAGGACAGCTCTTCTTTTGACTCGGATGAGATCCCTGATCGCCGTATGAAGGGCCCTATATGAAGTGAGCCTATCTGAGCTATTTGTCTGTGATAGAGTTGCCTCCTGGACAATAGCCATGTTTTAATTTGATGTAGTATTCTATTGGCAATGTATTTTGTGAGACTTGTAGTTCATGATGTATTTTTAGTTCAACTTGGTTTCGGCCATAATGTATCTTGAACTTGTAGTTCATGTATCTAAACATTATTTCAGAATATGGTTTCCAGCTTACATCAGGAGTTGGCACCAAGCTTGACTAGCAGCTTGTACTATCTGTGAAACGATCTAACATGTGATGGTTGAAATTAGAACAGCTTGTGATGTGCACATTGTATTTGACTGGCAGCTTGTGACTGAAAAGGACAACAGTTAAATTAGAACAGCTTGTGACTGGCAGCTTGTGACTGAAACGATCTAGAAAATCTGGCAGTATGACTGAACTGAACCGACGCCTGTGTTCAGCTTGTGTTCAGTCATCTGTTTTCAGTCATCTGTTTTCAGGCGTCGGTAAGCAGCCCAAATATCTCTACTGCCTTGTGTTCAGGCGTTTTTAGTATGGCTGAACTGAAAATGCTCATTTCTGGCAGCTAAGTGAAATTGGTCATTTATGTGCATTTTCAGAAATGAGCTAACTGAACTGAACTGGACTGCAGCACAAACAGAAATGAGCTAACTGAACTGGAGCACAAATATGGCAGCCATACCAAATCTGGCAGCCAATAAGCTAACTAAACTGGAGCACGAACAGAATTGAGCACTGAAATTGTTCACACCACATAAGATTTGTTCAGAGAATACAAGCATAAATTGTTCACTACCACAAACAGAGATCTACTGTCTTTTGATTCTACTGTCTTTTGATCCATGCAACTGGTTAACTGACCAAGCGACTGGTTAACTGGTCCATTGTTGATCCATGCAATTCAGTAGCACCTGAATATGTGAAGCTAACTGCAATGACATGGAAATGGCCAGTTTCTGAAAACTGCAGATAAGCAACTGAAGGAGTTGTTGCCTGTAAGAGCTGCCAGAAACAGCTGCCAGAAACAGCAGTTCACCTGCAACTGTAATCACTACTTTAACAAACAGCTGCCAGAAACAGCAGTTCATCAAATTGTTGACAACTGCCAGAAACAGCAGTTCACCTGGGCACAAACAGAAACAGCAGTTGGCAGAAATTGTTGACAGCTGGGCACAAACAGAAAATGTTGACTACATTTTCATGTCATTCACAAACAGAAATTGTTGACCACTGGGCACAAACAGAAATAGTTCACTACTTCAATCACTACTGGGCTGTTGCCTGTCACATTTCTAAACACACCCAGTACTACATTTTCATCTCAGGCACAAACAGAAATTGTTGACAGCTGCCAGAAACAATTGCCATAATTCATACTTAAAATACAAACACAACTGCCATAATTCATACTTAAAATACAGACACAACTGCCATACTTAAGCAGCTACTCAGAAGCAGATCTTCTTCTTCGGAGTAATCTTCTTTTTGACAGCACACCTCACTCTCCTCTGTGGGGTAGTACCAACTATTTCTTCTGGAACATCAGTGGAGACAAGTTGGTGTTGACCAGAATCCCCTAGTTCTGGCTGTGATGAAGAAGCTTCAGCTGGCTCCTTAGGAAACCATTTCTTTGTTGAGTTCTTTCTTGGTTTCCTTTTCCTGTGCAGATGATTATTAGATAAACAACCAAAATTAATTTATAAAAACAAATATGAGATTATAAGAGTACCTTTTCTTCGTTCCATTTAGGGGGCATTTGTAGCTAGTCTTCCTATGCCCTAACTCCCCACAATTAGGGCACTTGAATTTGCCTCGAATAATCTTCTTAGCTTTCTCACTTTCGTTGGCAGGCTTTTTCTTACTACTCCCACCTTCTAGACAACTCTTGAACCTATTTTTCCTTTGACGTCCCACGCCTCTCTTGCCTAGTGGAGCACCAACCTCCTTTGCAAAATCCACCTTTGGCCAAAATAATTTGCTTTCAATTGGCTCCACCAATCTCTCATAAGCTACATGTCAACTGAGTAGTAATCGTCGACAAACTCCTCCATCATTACATTTCTATATTGTTGTGCGGTAATTAGACATAATGCATTGTGGCAGGGCTTCCCTGTGTGTTGCCATTCCTTACATGAACATTCTCTAAGATGAGCCTTCACCACATATCTAGAAAAACAATCACCATTCTCTCTCACCTCTGCAACATAGTCATCGCCTTTTATGACCTCCAAGTGTCCAAGTCCTCTAGTTCTTGCATTGAGTTGTGCTATGATAGAAGGTAAAATCTTTCCCTCCAACCTCCTTCCTATCTGCCTCCTCTTGTAGAATAGTTGCATGATCATTATCCTAATTTTGTCAGCCAGGTCACAAACAGGGAGGTCCTTGTAGTCCTTTATCCAGTTATTGAACACCTCAGCAATGTTATTTGTTACATAGTCGCATTTGATAGTAGGGTTGAATGCACTTCGATACCACAACAAGGAATGGAACCTATCTAACCAAGCAGCAATATCAGGATTGCTTCTGACATTTGCAATGTACATGTCATATACTTCTGCCTTGTACGCCCTGGCAGCAGGGTACATGTATTCTGATCCAGCGTATTGCTTGACATAATTGTTCATTAGGTGCCGGAAACACTCTCTTTTCTCAGCTTCTGGAAAAACATCCTTCATTGCATTTGTTAGCCCTTTGCAAGCATCAGAACACAATGCTAGGTTAGGTAAATCCCCAATGGCCTTGCGTAACTGTAGAAGGAACCAATGCCAGTTGTCCTCTGTTTCGGACTCAAAGAATCCATATGCAACAGGGAACATCCAGTTGTGGCCGTCGATGGCTGTTGCAGATGGTAGGTGACCATTCCATCTACCATTCAAAGCTGTCGAATCAACACTCAAGTAAGGTCTGCATCCATGTAAGAAACCACTAATACAAGGGCCAAGTGCACAGAAGAACCTACTAAAATAAACTCTGCCATCCTCAACACGTACATCAATTTCAATGACACTATCAGGTGACCTCTGCAATACAGCCTCCTTCCAAGAGAATAGAAGTTGGAAACTCTGTTCCCAAGTCCCAAACAACTCCTTCAAGGCTTTCTCTTTTCCATACCAAACTGTATCATAAGAAATGGTGCACTTGTACGTATCTTGAAGGAAAGTCTGTAAATCCTTTGCACCTGTGTGTGGTTTCTTCAATTCTTCGCAAGGATAGGTAAAGCTTTAGCAGCAACCCAAGCACTGGTTGGTGTGCTTGTCCTCCTCCGGCCACTAGAAGTGCAAGTGTGATGATCATTCATCACAGTCACCTAAAGAAGTATAAATGAAATGCACATTACTACTAAGGCATAAAAAAACTTCAACAAAATTAAAACTTTGACAAAACCGTACAATTATGGTAGGTGACCCAGCCCTCTCAATTCTTGCATGTATGCTCCAAGGACAATCACCACCTCGACAAAATCCTCTGTATTTCTTCGGGGTACTAGCCTCAATGCCTAACTCAAACTCTTTTTCTATGGCATACTGTCTCATAGCAAGTCTGAATTCAGCCATAGATGGATACATGCAGCCAACCGCCATGACTGGATGGTTAGAATCATACAAAACTCTACTCTCGTTTGGTAAAAAATCAACACAGGGCATGGAGGATGAAGAATCAACTCCAAACTCATTTGGATTATTTGAATGACCACAATGATTAGAAGCCTCCTCTCTCTCTTTGTTTTCTCGTTCATCTTCAGCCGCCAATCCAAGTTTCGAATACATAGCTAACTCACTCCGCCAATCCAAGTTTCGAATACATAGCTAACTCACTGGGTACATGTTGAGGCCCTTCTTCATCCCATCGAAGATCAGGTCCAATACCCTCAAAATCAAATACTTGCGATGGGTCAAACACTGTTAACTGAAAATTGACAGTGCCCTACAAAAATTATGAGGAGCAGTCAAGTTAACTGTTAACTGAATAATTTTGGCCCAGTCAAGTTGACATCGCATGGGCACAAACAGAAACAGCAGTTCACCCTCCCAGAAATTGTTGACAGCTGGGCACAAACAGAAAATGTTGACTACATTTTCATGTCATTCACAAACAGAAATTGTTGACCACTGGGCACAAACAGAATGGTGCCAACCTTGGTGGGAACGAGTTGGGAACTGGGAATAGGGGGGTCCAAATCAGTTACCGTTTCAACAGGATCTTCACGACAATCTGGTGGTGCCTCCAACCAAAAGTTGTCAACGTCGGCGATCGTCAGAGCAGCATCGACGAACGGCGACAGATTGAGGGCCAGCCCTGTGTCGCTGCCTACGACATCGCCTGGAGGCAACGACGAGGCTAACTCGCCGGCTGCGTGGACTGCGAGGTCCGGCGAGAGTTCGTCCGGCGAGGGGACTGCCGGAGTTTCCATTGGGACGAAGAAAGAGACGGAGACGGAGAGATGGAGAGGAATCAGTCCGGCGAGGGGAGCGCCGGAATCAGTCGGGGAGCCGGACAGAGACGGAGAGGAAGAAAGGAGCGAGCTCGCGATCCATTCTGAATAATAAAGGAAGGCCGATCCGTTTTGACGAACGGGAAATCCAAATCTTCAACGTAACAGCAGCCGACGACGGATAAAAGTGCCCACGATGACAAATTTCCAAACGGAAGCCTATTATAATACTAAGATTCCAATTGCAAGGTTGGAGGTACCTAACTTCCGAAGCCCGCCGTTCGGGATACCTCAGCTCCAAAAAAACTCCTCAAAAGTGGGCAACATTGGACTCGCTCCCGGCCTCCCGTCCGTGAGATCGTGTGGGTGACGCTCACGCCGTCCACTGGAGTAGATAGGTGGTTGCGAAAGAGGGAAAGCGAGGAGGAATGATATTAGGCTGAAAACACTACGGTCCTGCTTTAGTTTTCGTATAAAGTGGCACAACTTTTCTGCCAGTTCTTCAATTCGAACGAGGTGCTTTTAGGGTTTTAGTATAAGGTGGCACGAATGCTATGAAAAAACTATTGTTAGAGAAAAAAATTTGGTTTAATTTGTTATAAGTTGTCCATCGTAAAAACAAAGTGTCTATTATTTATATGCACTTTGTCTAACTATATATATCTTAATCGATCAAATATATAATTAAAAAAAGCCAATTTTACATTTGTGTTCCTGATTTGTTATAAATAAATCAATTTAATAATTTTATTTTAATTTTTTTATTAATTTTTTTGTAATTTTGCACATTCTCAAAATATGTTAAAATGATTTATTTATGCTTTTAATTTGTGCATACAAATATATAAAATAACGATTTTTTTATTAAACTAAAATAAAGCGTAAGGCTAGATATTCATGCATGCATGCTAGTATATTTAAACTTTTGTGCTTTGTGGTTTGTTTTGGCTCAAATGGATTTGAAATACTTTTTGGAAATGAGAAAGGGCAAAAAAGAAAAATGTTCCCTCTCTGTTACTGGCCCAAGCGGCCCAATTCTCCTCCTCTTCGGTGTCCTCTCCCCCGGGCCCAAGGCCTTGGCCAGCTCGCTCACCCCTTATGGCACAACGCCACCATGGGCCGATCGCGCCAACATGCATGAAGGTTGGCGTCGGTGTTGGTGTCGGCATGTTCCGCCGGACACGTTGCTCGTTCCCCGTGGCCCAACCGCCCAAGCGCCCCACGGATCAACCTGGAATCATACAGATCGGCGTCCTGTTTCGCCCAGCGCCATCGCGCGCACTCCAGAATGCGCATGTGATCCGACTGTATCGACCTGCCTGGCCAAACGTGCAGTGCAACATGAGCGCGCACACCAAATATTCTCATGGAAAGCGGCCACCACCAAACACTGCATAGTAAACACAGCCTAACACGACGGGACATATAAGCAAGGAAGCGACAGAAGAAAAAAAAAGAATCCCTAGTTCTCTACCAGCAGCACACACACATGGCAGCCACCACTACTAGCACGAGGAAGCAGAGAGGTCAGTTCGAATAACACTGTAAACCCCGTGACCGCACTACGCTGACGGCTGGTCGATCAAAACCCATCATCACTTCATCAGGTACGCGCACGCACTAACGCCGGACATCGACCAGAGCCCGCGCTGGCGGGCCGCCGAGGCGGGATCCCGTCTGCGAGTGTCGTGCCCGCCAGCTCCCAGTTGCCATGGCACCGCCCCTAGCGGTGGAGAGGTGCGGCGACGGCGACGGCGAGAGCGAGGGCAGCCACCACGTGCAGCCCGGCGGCGCGCGGGGCGACGGCGTCGTTGTAGTCCGTGCTGCCTGCCCCTGACGGGCCGTACGCGCCAGTGCCGCCGAACGGTGGGCTCAGGGCGCTCCCGGGGGTCGCGACCCCTGCGCCGGCGCCGGTGCCGGTGCTGGTCCCCGTCCCGGTGCCCATGCCCGTGCCTGCTCCGGTGCCAACGCCTGTCCCGGCGCCGGTGCCAGCGCCCATGCCACCGCCGGTACCCGCGCCAGCGCCCATGCCACCGCCGGTGCCTGCGCTGCTGCAGGAAAGGAACAAGACACGTTAGTCCGACGAAAGCACCGCGCTTTGGCTTGAAAAAGAGAAGAAAAAAAACCCGGAGGGACACCACTTTAGCGAGGTATCGTGCACCGAGAATTCTGGGGATATCCATTTGCTTTGGCTGCAAAAAGAAAAAGCTCTTTGGGGGTGATGAACCGCGGCTGGCCGGCTGCCATTGGTCCAACAGGTTCAGTGTACTTTGGCTAACGCGGTGGCCGTCCCCGAAAGAAACCCCACCGGCGCTCTGGCTCGGAGTCGGGGAAGACATTGCTTAAGCTCGACTACAGCAATGGCCACCGATGCAGCTAAGCTACCACTACTACAGCAAGAAACTTGCTGCATGGTACACGAGGAGCACTGCAGCTTTGAGTACCGGGGATCGAGACTTCATTCAAGGCCTTTTGACTTAAACTACTGTCATCGATGTACAGGATCTAACATTGAAGAGCCCTAATACGATTTAAAGTATATGCCAGATGACCTGACAGTACCCGTGTATACCCCAAATATACTATTGCATCATGCTTTATATACCCGACTTCCCCCAGATTCCAATCCAGCCATCAGCAACAAGTAAAATATCCTCAAAGTCCCAGATCTTGAGAAGGAAACACGAACGCTAGCTGTGGCTTCAACCGCTACATCGTCAGCCGGTTTACCTGGGGCCGGAGGCGAACTTGCAGGTGCCGGAGCTGGGGTCGGTGCCGGTGAGCGTGGCGACGCCGTTGAAGTCGCAGGTGGCGCCCGTGGCGCTGCGGCTCTGGTAGTAGCTGTTGCAGATGTAGGAGCAGACGGCCACCTTGTTGCCGTTGCCGTAGCAGGGCGCGCCCTTGGAGGCGGAGGCGCAGTCGGCCCCCTTGGCGCAGGCGTAGTCGATCGCCGCCTGCATCGCCTGGTCGGGCACGCCCGTCTTGCACACGCAGAACGCCGCGTCTGCTGCACACGGAATGACGGAACGGAAGGAGAGAGGAGCGGTTGGTCAGTGTGTGTTCGAGTGAGTCTGCTCGCTAGCTCGTGCCAGTACGTGATCGAGAAAGCACTGGCGTTTCTTGGTTTGTATTTATTTGTGCTTCGTTCAGCAGGATAGCTATGTATGCACAATAACCAGGGAGGGAGGGGGGGGGGGGAAGAGATTTCCTCCGCACTTAAAAAAATCTACAGTGGCAGCAGGACTGGCCATAGCTCATGAGCAGAGAAGTTTCGAAGCTGACAAGGGGGATACAAAGAAAGGCAGGCAGGCAGAAGAGAGCTAGACAGAAACCTCATCTTCTCACACAAACGTTAAGCGCCGCAGGGAGCAGCATGCAGATCCGGAGAGCTCGCTCACCTGAGCCTGTGAACATAGCCAGCAGCAGGAGGAGGAGGAACAGGGGAGCCGCCATGGCTGCTCGAGCTCTCTGGACTGGACCGCAAACGCTGGGACTGGGAGGGAGAGACCGAGAGAGTGTGCGCGCGATGGGGACAGCTGGGTGTGGTGTGGCCGTGTGGGGACTGGTGAGAGGTGTGCAGTGTCGTCAAGCTCCCCGAGCCGTCCTCCCCACTTTTTATGGACGAAAGCACCGACCACAGGCTGAAGCGCCGCTTCACTTGTCACCGACCACACACGCACCGTCGCGTGGCCGACTGCGGCCGTGCAGTGACTTTGCCCCTTTGGGCTTTGGGGGGAGGAGCCCGCCGTGTCCGGACGCCAACGGCTCTCTGGCGTCACTGACTGTAGGGTAAAGCCAGGGGGCGGTGAGTCATCGTCGTCTGTCCGTGTGTCAGCCAAAGCAAGGGGGTGGGTGGGGGGAGCTTCAAGCTTGCACGGTGCACGCTGAACGCCGCTCTGGCTCTGGCTCTGGGGCTGCGCTGTCCGTCCGGCTCTGGAATGGCATGGGAGCCGACACGGACCTCCATCGAAAAAGTGGCGACGGACTGGGGGCAAAACCGACATTGCCGTCTCGCAACGTTCGGATGCAGATTGTACTCGAGGTTTTGGGAGCAAGTGAGTTTTGGGAGTGAAACTTTTTTCTTTTCTTCTAGGAACATTTTTTTGTCGTTATACTGTCACGCCAAAGATATACTGCAGTAGTAGGTGGTTGTAGCATATTATTATCTGTTCTTTGGTGCTGTCACCGATTGTCGGGTACCATAATTAAGGGTCGTATCCCCAGTACTTCTAAACATGGTTGGAAAATATCTTTTAAAAGACTGGTAAGGACGGTTCAGAGTTAAAAGCCTTAACTACCGAGGGACGCGGTCCCGTTTCACCCGAGCCCAGCCTCGGGCAAGAACAGTAGTCTCGTACAGATTCACAGCTCGCCCGAAGGTCCCCTCAGGCAGTAGAGGCGCCCCCGGCACGACCGAGGCAAAACTCGGGTAAACTTTGTCGCACAGTGGCCTCGGCCAAATCGCCTTACCACCGACCGTATCACGTGCGCATTTAATGCAGGGATTACCTGACACCTTATCATGACACGCACGCCTCAGTGGGCAAGATCGAAATGACCGCAGTCACTTCACCCTTTTACTGATCGTTCTGACAAGATAACAACATTATTCACCCTGTTCCGACTACTGTGCCAACCACCGGGGTAAGACTAACAACAGTAAGTTACCGCCTCTCCCGAGTTCAGCCTCGGGCGCAACAGGGAGTTTCGCCTCGCCCGGCCCCAACCTCGGCCTCGGAAGGAATCATCGCCACGCCCGACCCAGGCCTCGGCCTCGGGAGGAGGTCCTCGCCTCGCCCGACCTAGGCCTCGGCCTCGGGAGGAGGTCTTCGCCTCGCCCGACCTAGGCCTCAGCTTCGGAAGAAATCACCGCCTCGCCCAAAACGGCCTCGGACCGACTACGCGAACAAGGAATACAACACTATCCTTCCCCTAGCTAGCAACCACTGTGGGAGAAGCCCTCTTGATTTACGTAGCCGCAACCACTCAGGTGGTCAGCGCTGCGGTCGTAGTCAAGAGACGAGAAGAAGGGCATATGTTGCCCATCCAGAGGCCAGTCTACTTCATCAGCGAGGTGCTATCCGAGACCAAAATCCGCTACCCGCAAATCCAAAAGCTACTGTATGCAGTGATTCTGACACGGCGAAAGCTGCGACACTACTTTGAGTCTCATCCGGTGACTGTGGTGTCATCCTTCCCCCTGGGGGAGATCATCCAGTGCCGAGAGGCTTCGGGTAGGATAGCAAAATGGGCAGTGGAACTCATGGGAGAAACACTTTCATTTGCCCCTCGAAAGGCCATAAAATCCCAAGTCTTGACCGACTTCCTGCTGAATGGACCGACACCCAATTGCCAACAGCTCCAATCCAAGCCGAACTTTGGACCATGTACTTCGATGGGTCGCTTATGAAAACCAGAGCAGGCGCGGGCTTGCTCTTCGTCTCATCCCTCGGAGAACATGTGCATTATGTAATATGCCTCCATTTTCCGGCGTCAAATAACGTGGCCGAATATGAGGCCTTGGTGAATGGGTTGCGCATCGCCATCGAGCTAGGGGTTCGGCGCCTCGACGCTCGTGGAGACTCACAGCTCGTTATTGACAAAGTCATGAAGAACTCTCACTACCGCGACCAAAAAATGGAGCCCTACTGTGATGAAGTTCGGCGCTTGGAAGATAGGTTCTATGGGTTGGAACTCAACCACGTTGCTCAACGGTACAACAAGACTGCAGATGAGCTGGCTAAGATAGCCTCGGGACGGACAACGGTTCCCCCGAATGTCTTCTCCAGAGACGTATATCAACCATCCGTAAAACTCAACGACGCACCCAAACCCGAAGGGACCTCGGCCCAGCTCGAGGTACCTTCGGTCGCCGAGGGTGAGGCCCTGCATGTCGAGGTAGAACGAAGTGGGGTCGCACCAGTCCCAAACTGGCAGACCCCGTACCTGGAATATCTCCTCCGAGGAGAGCTGCCCCTCGACAAGGTCGAAGCCCGGTGACTGGCTTGGCACGCCAAATCGTTCGTTTTACTGGGTGATGAAAAAGAGTTGTACCATCGCAGTCCCTCGAGCATTCTCCAACGATGCATATCCATCACCCAAGGACAAGAGCTGTTACATGAAATACACTTGAGGGCTTGCGGTCACCATGCAACACCTCGGACCCTTGTAGGAAACGCTTTCCGACAAGGCTTCTACTGGCCGACCCCGGTGGCCGACGCCACTAGGATTGTACGCTCCTGCCAAGGATGTCAATTCTACGCGAGACGGACACACCTGCCTGCTCAGGCTCTACAGACAATACCTATCACTTGGCCATTTGCTGTGTGGGGTCTGGACCTCGTCGGTCCCTTACAGAAGGCACCTAGGGGCTTCACGCACCTGCTGGTCGCCATCGACAAATTCTCCAAGTGGATCGAAGTCCGACCCTTAACCAGCATCAGGTCCGAGCAGGCGGTGGCGTTCTTTACAAATATCATCCACCGCTTCGGGATCCCAAACTCTATCATCACCAACAATGGCACGCAGTTCACGGGGAAAAGGTTCCTAGACTTCTGCGTGGACCACCACATCCGTGTAGACTGGGCCGTCGTAGCTCACCCAATGACAAATGGATAGGTGGAGCGCGCCAATGGCATGATTTTGCAGGGACTAAAACCAAGGATCTACAACGACCTCAATAAGTTTGGCAAGCGGTGGATAAAAGAGCTACCCTTGGTGGTTTGGAGTCTGAGGACAACACCGAGTCGAGCCACGGGTTTCTCACCGTTTTTTCTAGTCTATGGGGCCGAGGCCATCCTACCCACGGACTTAGAATACGGTTCCCTGAGGGTGAAAGCATCTAGGCCCCTGGTTGGTTTTAGTGATTAATGACAACATAATATTATATGTGACTAACGTGTGTTTTGCAGAGACAAATGGTAAGTTAGGTCGCATGACAGGTAGAAGTACTACAACCGTGAAAACAATCCCGGAGATAAGAACTCGAAGCGACGGCTAAAACGACGGAACAAAAGGTGAAGGTCTACGGAGTCCGAGTGTCAAGGAGATGTGGACACTCGCGATTTAGTTAGGTCTTTTATTCTCTTTTAGCCGTACTATAAAGAGGGGTTGTCGATGAGTAGTTTGACCAAGAGAGTTCTAGTGTAGTGTTGGTGCACAATCACACTCATATACAGTGCTAGGTGTCACTCTAGAACTCACACACAAGTTAGAGCGAAAACCGATTTGAAAATCAGCTGAAAAACAAGAGTTAGGGTTTCTGGCTTAGGGGCACCGGACTGTCCGGTGTGCACCGGACTGTCCGGTGCACCATCTGCCAGGTGGGGCCAGGCTGGTCCTCAGCAGTGTTTTTCCCTTCGCAGAAACCCGAGAGCGCAGCGTTCGGAGATGAATTTTAGTGGCACACCGGACACCGCACCGGACTGTCCGGTGTGCACTGGACAGTGGACTGTTCACTGTCCGGTGCGCCATGAGTCCAACGGCTCTGTGTCAGAACTAGCCGTTGGAAGTGACCGTTGGCACACCGGTGGCGCACCGTTGGCGCACTGGTGGCGCACCGGACTGTCCGGTGCGCCATCGCGCAGCACATTGCCTGTAACGGCTAGTTGGTGGGTGAGGGCTATTTATACCCCCTCCACCCACCATATTCAATGTCTTGCACTCCACATTTATTCCAGCACCTTGGTAGAGTATTGCAAGCACCAAAAGCCTAGTGAGGAGATTAGAGAATCATAATCCGCGCTTGTTCCTCATTAGCGCTAGTGAGAGCCACCTAGAGCACACACCACTTGCATTAGGCTTCTCTTGGTCAAGCGAAAGTCTATGGCTTGTTACTCTTGGTGATCGGCATCACCTAGACGGCTTAGTGGCGTTGGGAGCTCGGTGATCACCGTGAAGATCTTGTTGGTGACCCGACTCAAGTTTGTAAGCGGTCTCGAGGGATCCACCGCGCCGGAGTGGCAAAGGATCATCTCGTAGTGAGCACTTGGTTCTTGCGAGGACCAAGGGGGAGCGATACCCTTGCGCGGGTGCTCCAACGAGGACTAGTGGAGAGTGCCGACTCTTCGATACCTCGGGAAAAATTGGAGGAGTCTTCTAAACTTTGCTTTACATTCCGCACTTAATTCAAGCTATTTACTTTGTGTATTTGTTTAGCAAGTATTTGAAGCATTGTCTTAGCTTTGTTACATTTCTAGTATTATTTTCTTAGTGCTAATTGTTGGGGTGAAGTTGGGCTCTTGTTTAGCTCTTGCTTAGGTTTTAATTAGTGTTGATTTTTAGAAAAGCCCAATTCACCCCCCCCCCTCTTGGGCATCGTGATCCTTTCAATTGGTATCAAAGCCTTGTTGCTCATAGATTAGCTTAACCGCTAGAGTTACGATGTCCGGTGGGGATGGACCTCCTCCCGTTTTTGATGGTGACGATTTTCCTTATTGGAAAATTCGTATGGAAGCATACTTAGAGGCTATAGACATTGGTGTCTATAAAGCCGCCACACAAGGGTTCCCCGAACCTAGAGATCCCACAAATCTTGTAGGTGATGAGTTCAATTATGAGAAATGGAATGCTAAGGCCAAAAACACCCTTTTTAGAGGCCTTTGCAAAGATGTGTTAAATAGAGTAAGGAATCATAAAAATGCTCATGATTTGTGGATGGACATTTGTGCTCTACATGAAGGAACTAGAAGTGAACGTGAGGAAAGATATCACATAGCCATGCGAAAGTTAAATTCCTTTGAAATGCTTACTAATGAGAATGCAAATGCTATGTACTCACGACTTAATATTCTTGTAGAGGAAGTCAATGGATTGGGGCTTACTCAAATCTCACAACCGGATGTTGTGAGGAAGATTCTCAGTGTCCTCCCAATAGACAAATATGGACACATTGTCACTGTGCTACATCAAATGGATCTTTCAGTTACCACACCTACACAAATTCTGGGAAAGATCAATGCCCATGAAATGTACATGCACATCAACGACAAAGAAGAATCATCTTCCAAAAGAAAGGATTTGGCTCTCAAAGCAAATCATGAAAGAAAAGGAAAAGCAAAAATACAAGTTGAGGAAGAATCCTCAAGTGATGATGACCTTGATGCAAACATTGCCTTGATGGTAAGGAAGACCACCAAGATGTTGAAAAAGCTAAATAGAGAGGGCATCAAATTTGATTCAAGAAAGAAGAAGTTCTTTTCCAACAAAAGAAAGCCCATTTCTGAGATGGACTGCTACAACTGTGGTGAGCTTGGTCATCTTGCTCATCAATGCAACAAGCCCAAGAAGAACAAGTTCAAGGGCAAGAAGGAAGATGACAGCGATGATGAAAAGAAGGAAAAGAAATTCTTCAAGAGGAAGGATGGGAAGCAAAAGAGGTTCCACAAGAAGAAGAATGGAAAGGCATATATTGTTGGCGACTGGCTCACCGACATCGAATCATCAAGTGGATCTTCTTCAAGTGAAGAAGAGAATGATGAAAAAGTTGCGGCCATCGCCGGAGACTTCTCTTCACCACCACCATCGCCATCATCCACTTCTCACCTATGCCTCATGGCTAGGGGTGAACGAAAGGTACAAAATGATATTAATATTGATGACGATAGTGATAGTGATAGTGATGAAGAATTTGCTTCACCTTCATATGATGAGTTAGCTGACTTACTTAAAGAATATACTCAAATCATTAGAAAGTCAAAAGCTAAATGTGATAGGTTGAAAAATGAAAATGAATCTTTAAATGCCAAGTATGACATAGTTATAAAGGCTAGTGATGAAATAAAAGAAGAAAATAAAACTATGTCATCAACTGTAAATGAGCTCACAAACTCCCTAAAAGATGCTAAGGAAAAATATGACAAATTAAATGAAGATAATAGGGAGTTGCAAAATAGACTAGTAAAGATCAAGGAAGACTATACTCAAATTAAATTTGATCATGACAATCTTCTTGTTGAAAATGAACTTTTATCTTGCAAAACACATGAGGCTATTAACCCTGTTGTTAAGCTTGATGTAGCAACCTCATGTGATGACTTGATTCAAGAAGAGCAAACTAGTCTACATGCTGAATTGACTGAAAAAGTTGAAGTCCTGACTTTAGACAACCAAAAATTGAAGAATTACTTGACTGATGCAACTACTAGAGGAAAAGTTGCTATTGAGAACAATGATTTCAACAATGAGTTGGCAATGGATAATCAAAGGCTTAAGAATGAGGTCAAGAAACTAAAAAGTGAAAATGAACATCTTGCAACAAGTGTGCAAAAGTTCAACAAGGGTCAATACCTCCAAAATGAGCTGCTTATGAACACTGTTATGAAAAATAACAAGAGTGGTATTGGATACAATGCTTTTGTGCAAAAGAAAGCTATCACTCAATACAAGCCAAAGCAGACTCACAAGCCTATCAAATGCTTTGAGTGTGGAAATGAAGGTCATTTTGCCCACAACTGCAAAGCTAAACCACCAACTCCCTTGCCTAAGCACTCAAGACCATTTGCTTTCAATGCTCACTATGTTCTAAGAAAGGTTGCAAATGGAAAGATTAAGGTTACATTCCTAGGTCCACCAAATAAGAGTAGACCTAGACAAATCTGGGTGGCAAAGTCCTTAATTGAGAGAGTCACTGGTCCTATGCAATATAGGGCTCTCAAAACTCAAGCTTGAATTGTCTGTGAATGTAGGTGAACTACAAGACCGGTGGGAGCCATTGGGTTATTGACAGTGGATGCACACAACATATGACAGGCAACCCACGGATGTTCACCTCATTAGATGAGAATGTTGATGGTCAAGATAAAATCACATTTGGAGACAACTCAAAAGGAAAAGTGCAAGGACTTGGCAAGGTGGCAATCTCAAATGATTTATCAATATCAAATGTTCTCTTAGTTGCACCTTTGAGCTTCAATTTATTATCAGTGGGACAACTCTGTGATCTTGGACTTCAATGCTTATTCACTCCATCAGAGGTTATTGTAACAAAAATGGATGATGAATCAATGGTATTCAAGGGATTTAGATACAACAACCTCTACTTAGTGGATTTCACTTCAGAAGATGCAGACTTGAGAACTTGTCTCTTCACCAAAGCTTCTCTTGGATGGCTTTGGCATAGGAGGCTTGCACATGTTGGGATGAGCACACTCAAGAAGGTATTAAAGAAAGATATGGTTAGAGGATTAAAGGATGTGGTATTTGAAAAAGACAAGCCATGCAGTGCATGTCAAGCTGGAAAGCAGGTTGCTAACACACATCCCACTAAAGCTTTCATGTCAACATCAAGGCCACTGGAACTACTTCATATGGATTTATTTGGACCTACAAATTATGTCAGTGCCGGTGGCAACCTCTACTGTCTAGTGATTGTTGATGACTTCTCAAGATACACTTGGGTGTTCTTTCTCCATGACAAATCTGAAGTTGCATCTATATTCAAGAAGTTTGCCAAGAAAGCACAAAATGAATTTGATTGCAAGATTAAGAAGATTAGAAGTGACAATGGCAAAGAATTTGACAACACCAACATTCATGAGTACTGTGATGAAATTGGGATCAAGCATGAAGTATCTGCCACATATACACCTCAACAAAATGGAGTTGTTGAAAGGAAAAACAGGACCTTGATCACCCTTGCAAGAACAATGATTGATGAGTATAACACACCAGAGAGGTTTTGGGCCGAAGCTGTCAACAATGCTTGCTATGCATCAAACAGGCTATTTCCTCACCGGCTACTTGCGAAGACTCCTTATGAACTGCTAAATGGGAAAAAGCCAGACGTCTCTTTCTTCCGGGTATTTGGGTGCAAATGCTACATCTACAAGAAACGCCATCACCTAGGGAAGTTTCAAAGACGTTGTGATATTGGTTTTCTTTTGGGTTATTCATTAAAGTCCAAAGCATATCGAGTATTCAACCATGCCACTGGCGTGGTAGAAGAAACATATGATGTGGAATTTGATGAGACTAATGGCTCCCAAGGAGCACTTGAAAATCTTGATGATGTAGGTGATGAGCCACTTAGGGAAGCAATGAAGAACATGCCTATTGGAGCTATCAAACCAAAAGAAGATGAAGAAGAGGTGCAAATCATTGACAGGCCTTCTTCATCAAATGTACCACAAGATGATGAAAAAGATGAGAGGCATGCAAATGAAGATACATTTGTCTCTCATGAACAAGCAAGGGTACAAGCCGAAGATGTTGATGCTCCAGGATCTTCTTCCCAAGTGGTTGACAGGAGAAACTCATCACTACTTCAAGCTCATCCTCAAAACCAAATCATCGGGAGTCCTTCACAAGGGGTTATTACTCGATCACATAAACATGCAAATTTTATTGAACATCACTCTTTTGTTTCTTGTGTTGAGCCTACTTGTATAGATGAGGCGCTACAGGATCCGGACTGGGTGAATGCCATGCATGAAGAACTTAACAACTTCACCCGTAACGAAGTTTGGACCCTGGAGAAGCCCCCACAAGATGCAAGAATCATTGGAACAAAGTGGGTGTTCAGAAACAAACAAGATGATCAAGGTGTGATTGTAAGAAACAAGGCAAGACTTGTCGCAAAGGGATTCTCTCAAGTTGAAGGCTTAGATTTTGGAGAGACCTTTGCACCGGTTGCTCGACTGGAAGCCATCCGTATCCTACTTGCATATGCATCATGCTATGATATAAAACTTTATCAAATGGATGTAAAAAGTGCATTTTTAAATGGCTTCATAAATGAACTTGTATATGTTGAGCAACCGCCTGGATTTGAAGACCCTAGATATCCTAACCATGCTTACAGGTTGTCCAAGGCGCTATATGGGCTAAAGCAAGCTCCAAGGGCTTGGTATGAGCGTCTTCGCGACTTCCTCATCGAAAAGGGCTTCAAAATCGGGACCGTCGACACAACTCTCTTCACAAAGAAACATAACGGTGATATTTTCATTTGTCAAGTATATGTTGATGATATAATCTTTGGCTCGACAAATGACTATCATTGCAAGGAATTTGGTGAGTTGATGTCGAAGGAGTTCGAGATGTCAATGATTGGTGAGCTAACATACTTCCTCGGCTTTCAAGTCAAGCAAATGAAAGATGGTAACTTTCTCTCACAAGAGAAGTATACCAAAGACTTGTTGAAAAGATTCAACATGGAGAAGTGCAAACCAATCAAGACCCCCATGCCTACAAATGGACATCTCGACTTAGATGAGGGAGGTAACCCAGTTAATCAAACTCTCTACCGTTCTATGATTGGTAGTTTATTGTACCTTACCGCATCTAGGCCCGATATTATGTTCAGTGTTTGCATGTGTGCTAGATTCCAATCTAATCCTAAGAAAGCTCATCTTCGCGCTGTTAAGAGAATTCTTAGGTATCTCAAGCACACCACAAGCGTTGGTCTGTGGTATCCCAAAGGAGCTACTTTTGATTTAATTGGCTATTCCGATTCGGATTATGCCGGTTGCAAAATTGATAGGAAAAGTACTTCTGGGGGATGCCATCTGCTTGGTAGATCACTAGTTTCATGGACATCCAAAAAGCATAATAGTGTTGCCTTGTCAACTGCCGAAGCGGAATACATTGCCGCAGGTGCTTGTTGCACACAAATTTTATATATGAAACAAACTCTTCTAGACTATGGCGTAGTTCTAGAAAAGGTACCTTTGTTGTGTGATAATGAGAGTGCTGTTAAAATTGCTAATAATCCTGTACAACACTCTCGCACCAAGCACATTGATATCCGTCATCACTTCCTTAGAGATCATGTTGCTAAAGGAGATATCATTTTAGAAGGTGTGAGGTCGGAAGATCAATTAGCGGATATTTTCACTAAGCCTCTTGATAAGACCCGCTTTTGCATGTTGAGGAATGAATTAAACATTCTTGATCTCAGAAATTTTATGTAAAATGTCAAATGGTGTTGTCACTTGCATTGCATATTTATATTCCTTGTATTGCATCTAGGACTTGTCCAACCTAGTTGAGATAACCGCCAACAAAGCGAGTGAAAAAGCTTAACTCGGGTCAAACCTGACAAGTCTTAGTTTTTAAGCTTTTAGCACTTAAATTCTTACTTTTCATGCAATTATTGGTTCTTGAAATATGCATGAGGTACTGCACTTAGGGGGAGTATTCAAAACTCAAATCACTCTTGAAAACCCCTAGTGCAAGCCCAAATGCAAATTTCACCATTTGCCTATTTTCTCTAAAAATTATCTAGCCTATGGCAAAATATTTTGAAAAGTATATGAGGGTGCCAATACCTGTCCCAACAAGTGTTATTTTGTGTGATTATAAGTTGGGATTTGGTTTGGTTAGGAGTTAGATAAAAAAAATTCAAAATTTTCCAAACTCCCCTCTGTCTGGGCTCACCGGACAGTCCGGTGTGCACCGGACACTGCACTGTGCAATGTCCGGTGCACCGGCAGCCGCGCGCAAAAATCCTTTTTCCTGTGCGCTGTCCGGTGGTTCACCGGACAGCTACTGTGCGCTGTCCGGTGTGCACCGGACAGGCTCTGTAGACTGTCCGGTGTGCCCATCTCGCGTTTTTAAAAAACCGCCTTCAGCCCGACCGAGCCAGAGGCTCTCAGTTTTTCCCAGCCAGCGCCCGCGCTCTCTGTCTCTGGCGATTCTCTCCTCCACCGCCGGCGAACTCCCTGCCACCGGCGGCCACCGTCCCCGCTGGGCTCCGGCGACCTCGCCCGAGCTCTTCCCCTCGGTGAGCACCTACTCCTCTTCCCTCTCTCACTGCTCTCGGTTGTGAAAGGCTGTGTGGCACTCCTTCCCCCCCCCCTTTTGACCATCTCTCAATTTCCTGTGAATCTTGCAAATCCATTTGGTGAAATAAGTTCAAGTATCTCTATTGTGTGTCTCTGCAGGTTTCTAGCTCCTTCGGGAGGGTTTTTCCACTCCAAATACGCTTTTCACCGAAACCCTAAATCCCCGCACACCACGTGCTCGGTGAAATGCCCAAACCAGCCAAACTTGCTCCAATTGAACCCAAATTTTTCAGGCACCTTCACAACACTTCCAGCAACATCCTTGCCAAATTTCACGCCAATCCGAGATCCCAGGCTTAAATTTCACCAAAATTCCCGTTTTGCGCGATCCTTTCCGAGCCGAGTGCCCCAAACCCTATTTCTTCGCCTAAATTCAAACCAAGCACACACTTCACTCATATTGACCTATATAAACCTATTCGTGAAGTATCGGCTCAATCCCACATCATTTCGTGCCTCAATTCAAATTCCAATCATCCTATGTCTCTATTTGTCTATCAAACGCCGTTTTCCCGTCGTTTGACTTATTGATCGTCCTGTCTCGTGCCATATCTCTCTGTGTATGTATTTATTCACATTTCATATGCTTATGACTATGTGACTAATACGTGCTCACCTCTTCTGTCATTTCAGTGACCCTGTGTGACCGTGTGCCGTCTCCCGTCCTGCCTGGATCGTCACCTCTCGTGTGAGCTTTCCAGGTAGACATCTCACTCTTTGCTAAATCTATCGGTCACTTTTGCTCTGTGCTTAGTCTCTCTATCTCATTTGCAGACTTTAGTTCAGGATGCCGCGCACAAAGAATGCGTCGGCGTCAGGGGGTGGCGATGACGAGGACCCTCGTCGCCCCTTCAGGCAGGTGAAGGGCAAGACTGTCTATTTGGAGCAGCTGGAAGGCCGCAAGAAGCGGCGTTCGGACAGAGAGGCTCGTGCAGCAGCAGCAGCTGCAGCAGCCGCTGCGCAGGCAGCACTTGGAGATCAGCCGGATGTTCCATCAGATCAGATTGCTTTCTGTGCTCGTCGTCTCACCTCCCGGTCTCGCTCCTCCACTCACACCTCCGCTTCCACTCCGCCACCCACTCTGCCTGCTCCCATCACTCCTATTGCTCCATCCACCTCCACCGCCATACCCACTACCAGCACTACGCCAGCTTCCTCTGCTTCCCCTGCCCCCGCTCCCGCTTCAGCTCCTCCTGTCCCTCCACCTCGCTTCCGGGAGCGTGATGAGACTGAGGTCCGTCCTCTGGCTTCGGATCCTCGTCTGTTTGATCTTCAGCGCGCTACTGCAGCCCGGGTACGTCGGTTCAGGTACGTACCCGTGGAGTCTTGGCTGCCAGCTCAGAGAGACCCAGCAGCAGGTGTTCTTTTCAGCACACGGATTCAGGAGTCATTCTTCAGGGCTCAGATGTCTGCTCAGATTGCGCTGCGAGTGCACCGCCTATTGGATCTTCCAGCTTTTTTGCTAGCAGCCGGTGCTGAGTTTGAGGCGCATCTCACCTATCTGCCTGGCCTCCTAACTCTTCTGACTATCAGCGGCAGATATGTTGAGGAGTGGGTCCGCGTCTTCTACGCCTCCGTTTGGATTGACCCGGATCATCATTGGATGAGGTTCCGATTTGAGCGCGAGGATGTCACGATCACTGCTAGTCAGATCCGACAGCTATTTGGATTTCCTGAGTCGTCGACTCGCCTTCACAGCCTCTGCTACGGCACTTCAGATCCTCCTCGTCGCCCTCACGGCGGTGTTGCTCCAGGGACAGCTCACGTCGCGGCTCTGTTCCGCCCGCCTTTCACAGATGGGTCGCGATGTTCTCCAGCAGACTTTACTACAGCAGCGAAGTACTTATTTGAGCTCATCAGACGGACACTCCTGCCAAGGATGGGATACAGGGAGGCTACCACTCATATTCAGCTTTGGCTCCTTGGTGCCCTGGTATCCCACTCTGAGTTTGATGTTGTGGACTTTCTGATCTGTGAGATCGAGGACACCGTTCTGGATGGGATTCGTGCTCGTCGGCAGCTTCCTTATGCTCACTACTTATGCCACATCTTTGCGCAGCTGATTCAGCCACCTCGCTTTCAGAGCACTCTTGAGGCCTCACGCCTTGTGTTTGGATCTTACCGCCCTGCTCCTGAGATTCCAGTGCCAGCTTCTGCTTCTGTGTTTGACTCTCAGGCCGAGGATGCAGCTCTACGTCAGTTTGACACTCAGGGTACAGCTGCTGCTGCTGATGATGATGATGATGATTTTGGGGTTCCTCCTCCGCCTCCGCCTCCTATGCCTCCACGCTCACATGATCATGAGGCTAGGAGTTCTAGTGCTGCCCCTCCTCATCCTCAGGCTTTGGACCCTGCCCTTGCTTCGATTCTTCAGACTCTCACCCAGCAGCAGCAGACTCTCACCCAGCAGCAGCAGACTCTCACCCAGCAGCAGGCTCTCCTGGCAGCCGAGCAGGCCCGTTTATCCGACAGGATGCTCTCGATGTTTCAGAGCATGCAGGACAGGCAGGATGCTCTTCAGCAGCAGCTACTTCAGGATCGGGCAGAGAATAGGGCCTTCATGACTCTCATGCTTCAGCATTCTGGTATTTCAGCTCCTCCGGTTCAGTCTGCTCCGCCTCCTCCGCTTCACGCTCCAGTGGTGCCATCGATTTTGTCTGGCCCCCCCTGTTGGTACCTCTCCGCTCCGGCCGGTCACTTTGGCGTTCACCTCTCCGGTTCTCAGCTCTATCTGTCCGCAGCCGCCAGTGCCACCAGCATCTGCTGTTACCACTACCGCTGTGGCAGTATCTGTGACCGCTTCTGTTCCGGTAGCTCCTGCAGCGCGACCTCTGTCCGAGTCAGTACCAGCTCCAGCCTCTACTGCAGATCCTGGATCCGAGACTGACTCTGACCCTCCGTCGGCGTTCGCTCTGCTACCTCGACCTCGACCGGATGCGCCCCCGCCGCCTCCTCCTGCTTCAGGTGTTTAGGTTCAGGTCCCTTTTGGTGTTTGACGCCAAAGGGGGAGAGATATGAGTTGTGAGAGCTAGGGGGAGCTAGAGAGTTAGTAGAGAGTCAGAGTCATTTTGATGTAATATGTGTGCCTGCTACTCTCTGTACTAGCTTGATGTGTTTTTGGCTCACAAACTCGTCATATACTCTCGTTGCGTATGTTTGACTGTGTGTATTATGTTTTCACTTTATATCATATCACCAGTCTTCTAGCTCTTGTTTCATTAATTTACCTTCTCCTTTATATGAACAAGAATCTTATGATGTGTATGCGCTCACTCTTATTATTATTGATACACATTCTTTCTGTCGAAGATTACTGAGTATAACTAACCATTCTTTCTATTGACAGAATCTTCAAAACAAACTACTCTCACAAAACTTGTAGGGTTGTCATCAATCACCAAAAAGGGGGAGATTGAAAGCATCTAGGCCCCTGGTTGGTTTTAGTGATTAATGACAACATAATATTATATGTGACTAACGTGTGTTTTGCAGAGACAAATGGTAAGTTAGGTCGCATGACAGGTAGAAGTACTACAACCGTGAAAACAATCCCGGAGATAAGAACTCGAAGCGACGGCTAAAACGACGGAACAAAAGGTGAAGGTCTACGGAGTCCGAGTGTCAAGGAGATGTGGACACTCGCGATTTAGTTAGGTCTTTTATTCTCTTTTAGCCGTACTATAAAGAGGGGTTGTCGATGAGTAGTTTGACCAAGAGAGTTCTAGTGTAGTGTTGGTGCACAATCACACTCATATACAGTGCTAGGTGTCACTCTAGAACTCACACACAAGTTAGAGCGAAAACCGATTTGAAAATCAGCTGAAAAACAAGAGTTAGGGTTTCTGGCTTAGGGGCACCGGACTGTCCGGTGTGCACCGGACTGTCCGGTGCACCCTCTGCCAGGTGGGGCCAGGCTGGTCCTCAGCAGTGTTTTTCCCTTCGTAGAAACCCGAGAGCGCAGCGTTCGGAGATGAATTTTAGTGGCACACCGGACACCGCACCGGACTGTCCGGTGTGCACCGGACTGTCCGGTGTGCACCGGACAGTGGACTATTCACTGTCCGGTGCGCCATGAGTCCAACGGCTCTGTGTCAGAACTAGCCGTTGGAAGTGACCGTTGGCACACCGGTGGCGCACCGTTGGCGCACCGGTGGCGCACCGGACTGTCCGGTGCGCCATCGCGCAGCACATTGCCTGTAACGGCTAGTTGGTGGGTGAGGGCTATTTATACCCCCTCCACCCACCATATTCAATGTCTTGCACTCCACATTTATTCCAGCACCTTGGTAGAGTATTGCAAGCACCAAAAGCCTAGTGAGGAGATTAGAGAATCATAATCCGCGCTTGTTCCTCATTAGCGCTAGTGAGAGCCACCTAGAGCACACACCACTTGCATTAGGCTTCTCTTGGTCAAGCGAAAGTCTATGGCTTGTTACTCTTGGTGATCGGCATCACCTAGACGGCTTGGTGGCGTTGGGAGCTCGGTGATCACCGTGAAGATCTTGTTGGTGACCCGACTCAAGTTTGTAAGCGGTCTCGAGGGATCCACCGCGCCGGAGTGGCAAAGGATCATCTCGTAGTGAGCACTTGGTTCTTGCGAGGACCAAGGGGGAGCGATACCCTTGCGCGGGTGCTCCAACGAGGACTAGTGGAGAGTGCCGACTCTTCGATACCTCGGGAAAAATTGGAGGAGTCTTCTAAACTTTGCTTTACATTCCGCACTTAATTCAAGCTATTTACTTTGTGTATTTGTTTAGCAAGTATTTGAAGCATTGTCTTAGCTTTGTTACATTTCTAGTATTATTTTCTTAGTGCTAATTGTTGGGGTGAAGTTGGGCTCTTGTTTAGCTCTTGCTTAGGTTTTAATTAGTGTTGATGTTTAGAAAAGCCCAATTCACCCCCCCTCTTGGGCATCGTGATCCTTTCAGAGGGCAAAGGCATACGACGACCAAAACAACCAAACCAGCCGAGAGGATTCATTGGACCAGCTAGAAGAGGCTTGGGACGTAGCCTTACTGCACTCAGCGCGGTATCAGCAGTCTCTGCGACGCTACCACGCCTGAAGGATTCGGCCCCGAGGCTTCCAAGTTGGAGACTTGGTGCTTCGGCTACGACAAGACCCCCGAGGACGCCACAAGCTTACTCCTCCCTGGGAAGGGTCGTTCATCATCGCCAAAGTGTTGAAGCCCGGGACATACAAGCTGGCCAACGATCAAGGCGAGGTCTACAGCAACGCTTGAAACATCGAACAGCTACGTCGCTTTTACCCTTAAATGTTTCAAGCCGTTCATGTATCTCGATTCCTTTACATGTATAAATAAAGTCTAACCGTCAAGGAAGGATCAGCCTTGCCTCGGCAAAGACCGACCCTCCCTCGGGGGCTAGAAGGGGGGAACCCCCTCTGCGTCAAAATTTTCCTCGGGAAAGTTTTCTACCAAAACGACTCTTGTGCCTTTCGACTATATCGATAACGGAATCCTAAAAACGAACGAGAGAGACCTCGAATGGCAAGGCCGACCAAGCCAAGGGACTCCTACGCCTCCGAGATACGGATACCTCACTCATCACCTTCCGCGAAAGGTAACTCACGCTCGGATAAGTGATTCTGCTACCGAACAAGTCCTAACGCTTGAAACGAGAGGAAAGAAACGCGGCTTTATACTCAAACACCCAAATGTTCAGGCCTCAACAGCCGCAGAAAACATACACATACTTAAAAAATCATTTTACATAGGCTCATGCATCGGCAGGGGGAGGAGCAGCACCCTCGGCATTGTTTCCACCTGCGATAGACGAAGCAGCCTCGCTGGCAGGGGGGTAGAATGTGGCCCGGCCTCGGACGGCGACATGGGCGGAAGGATCTCTACCTCAAAAAAGGAGGCCAACGCCGCGCCTGGACCCTCGGCAACCGCATTAAGCCTTTCGGCCTCGGCCAGGGCGGCATCCTCGTCATCAGGTAGGCAGTAGCCCTCGCTGACCCGCTCCAAATCCACGTCATAGTAGGAAGCGAGGACGGCGAAGGCTCGCCTAACGCCATGATGCAGCGCCCCGCGGAGTCTGCTGCGCACGTGGCCGCCCAAGGCCCGCAGGCGACTCTGAGGAGAGCTGCCCGAGGGGACGCCGTCAAGGCCAAGGGTCCGAAAAAAGGCCAAAATGGCCTCGAACATGGCCATGCAGTCAGCCTCCTTCAGCTCGGTCGCCTGGGCAAGCACCTTGCAGTTCTTAACAGACTCGTTAAGAGCTATCTCGAACCCTGAAGACAGCAAGACAATATTCAGACACGAGGAGAAGAGTTATGCTAAAGCGAAATCACAAAGCAGGCAAAACATACCTTTGGCCCGGGCATGCTGCTGTGAAGCCATAGCTTGGGCGGACCAGGCCGACCTAACGGCTACGGCCAGGCCCTCCAAAAGGACCCTGGCCCAAGCAGTCGCCTCGGCTAGCCGCTCCGTGACCTTAGCCAGCTGTCCCTTAAGGGTCTCAGCCCGGCTCACGGCCTCAGCAGCTTGGCCCCGGAGTTGGTCCCGCTCGCTGGTGACCTGGCCAAGCTCTAGCTGCTGCTGCTGCATCTCCTCGGCCTAGGAAGCCACCTGCTCTCGAGCCGACGAAGCCTCCGTCCGTGCCGACGCGGCCTCTGTCCACGCTGTCGCTGCCTCTGACTTCAGCTCCTCACAGAGCAGCCGAAGGTCCGCCGCCTCAGCGCTCTGTTGGGCGAGGCGCTCGTTGGCCTCGGCAAGCACGACCCCCTGCTGTCGCAGTGATTCCCAAACGTTGCTCTCACAGCGGAGAAACAGCGACTTAGCAGTGCTCATGTTCGTGAGCTCCTGAAAAGAAAAATAGAATATCATAAAGAATGCTCTGACCACACGAGGTATGCGTCTAAATCCTTACCTGGAAGACCCTGGGAATGTCTTGAGAAAGGACTTCTGTGGCCATCCGAAGCGACCTCATCGCCGCCTCGCTATAGTCACGGAAAGCTTTCCGCAACCTTTCCTCTCCCTCATCATTAAGGGCAAGGAGAGGCTCTGAGGTATCGCGGCCCTAGAACACGAGCGGCTGTCCTCCCCACTCATTGGGATTGAGCTGCGTGGGGATAAGGCCGCTGCTCCCCATGACGGGCCAAGGATCTACGCGCCCCGCGATCGAGGCTTCGGGTCCCTCTGCAGCCAACGCATCGGGCCTCTCCTCGGTCAAGGCGACAGGCCTCTGCTCACCAACCTCGGCAACAACGGCCGACCCCTCCCCATGGTCGAAAACGGGGGAATCGGGGATGACCAGGACCGAAGGAGCCAGGGGCGGAGGCACCTCAGCCACCTCGACATCGGCGACGGCGGACGGCCCCGTGGGCGCACCAGCGGCGGCCCCGGCAGGAATTGACGTCGGCGTCGGCGACGAGGAAGGCGGGCTCGAGGCCGCAGCCGTGTCAACCACCTCCACTGGCACGATGGCCGCTCCAACAGAGGGGTCGACTTGGGAGGCTTGCCCCATGGCAGCCCGTGCCTCCTGGGCCCCTCGCCGGAGGGCGCCTTGCGCGGAGGCCAACCAACCAGCGTGGCGCGCCGAAGCTCCGGCTGAAGAGGCCGGCCCCGTCTTAAGGGCCTTCGTGGGGGCCAAACCAGCCGAGCCCTGCCTCCGCTTGCTGAAAAGAAGAAAAGACAAAATCAAGATACACAGAAAAACAATTAAAACAAGGGTGCCCCCAAATACTTACCCGCTCCGGGGCAAGACCAATCGTGCCTGCGGGGAGATCTCTTGGACCCTGGTCTCCGCAGGCGCTGCCGAGGGTTGGCCAGCGGCCGGCTTCGACCCGCCTCCGCCTCGGACGCCCGAGGCGCCGAGGGGGTAGCCTGCCCGGGCGACGTCAAGACAGCCGAGGGAACAACTTCCCGCACGGCTGGCACGAGCACTTGCTCTCGGGGGGCATGCGGGTCGGCCTGGCCCCCCGAAGTCACCCCAATTATCTCGGCCAAGGGGTCAAGTACCCCCTCGGCCCGCCTCCGCTCCTCGGACCGGGACCCTGGTGTCTCGGCCCCAAACACCGGTGGCGCCAGCCCACCTGGGGGCTAGCTTGATGACCCCTAGCCTAGCCTCGGATCCGGACTGAGGCCAAGCCGGGCCACCATGTCGTCTTCATCATCATCATCGTCGTCATCGTCAGGCGTGTCCGGCGACGGCTCCAATGGGAGCTCGTCCCTTTCTTGCCTCCAACGACGCTTCTCCAAGGCTTCCCGAGCCCGCATCCTCTCGCGAGCTCGAGCCTTTTTCCACATCCTTTTTCTGCTTGTCCTTCTCCGCGGTGAGCCTACGCGCGGTTTGGCCCACCGCGTCCTCCGGGACCGATGGCCAGGAGGTTTTGAAGTTCCTCAACCCCTGGGGACGAACAAAAATCCAAAGGGTAAGGGCTAAAAACGTAGGAAGCACCGCACAAAATAGAAGAAGGGTCGGACACTTACCAGGGAAACATACCCGTGGTCGGGACGCATCGGGGGCTGGTTAAGGACGCCAGCGTCCAGCCTCCCTACCGTGCCCGCTACCCGTCTGAGGAGGTCGTCAGTGGAGAGGGGGGTCGAGGACATCCGTGAACCCTCCAAATCAACCCCTGGCTTCATTTCCGAAAGCCACAACCACCGCTCTGCCAATGGAAGCACCCTTCGACGGTGGATAGCGGCGACGACCCCCGCGGCAGTGAGGCCTTCGGCTTGGAGCTTCTGCAGGGCACGAAGAATGGGCTGGAGTTTCTCCTGGTTCTCGCGTGTGGCACCCCAGCGCCAGTTATCACCGGCGGCGGTCACCACTCGTTGAGAAAATGGCGGTAGCACCCCGTCGTTATTCCAGAGATAAAACCACTGGTTCTGCCACCCCTTGTTCGAAGACACAAGGGAGGCCGGGATGTACTGCTGTGCGCGCCCCGACCTCAGCTGAAGGGTGCAGCCGCTAGCCCGCACCGCCATACGGACCTTCTTCACGTCCGTCGACGCGGTGAAGAACTCCACGGAGAAGAGAAGGGTCCACAGGTCCCAGTGGGGTTCAATCCCCAAAAACCCCTCGCAAACCGCCACGAAGATGGCCGCCTGCGCGATGGAGTTGGGGTTGAAGTTGTGAAGCTCCACCCCGTAGTAGTGTGGGAGCGCCCGCATGAAGCGGCTCGCCGGCATCCCAAAACCCCGCTCATGAAAGGGGGTGAAGCTGACCACGTACCCCGGCAGTGGAGTCGGGTCGGCCTCGCTCTCGGGGGCCAACCACTAAGGCTGTGGCCCGCCGAAGAGAGGACGGAGCAGACCCTCAGCAACGAGGGCCTATAGATCCTCCGCAGTGACGGTGGAGAAGGGCCACGAGTCGCGCGGCGGAATGACGGTCGGCTTGTCAGCCATTGCCGAGCGGAAGCGGTGGAAGCGGAGGGGACAAGGTGCGCGGTTTTCTCTTCTCTCTGTCTACTCTCTCAGGTTGCGAAAGCAAAGGCAGAAGGCAAGACCGGAAGCGCAAATGGCAGGGTAAAGAACCACTGTCGGTCCCCCTCCTAGGTATATAAAGACCAGGGCAGAATCCACCCAAAACTTCGCCCGAGCCCCTCGTGAATTTTAAATTCAAAATCAAAACGATTTTTCCGTTCCTCGAATGGCTCGTGCACGTGCAATGGACACCTCGCGAGTCATCCGTCCCATCGCATTAACTCTCTGGCAGGACACGCGTCACCCCTGGCAGGCGAGCGGGCGCCGTTTCGCCTCCGTCATGATGACCGCCTCAAAAAGGTGCGTCACACTGTTTTAGTTTATATCCTTCCTTCCTTTCCCCTCCCTCTCTCTCTCTCTCCGCAGGGATCGGGAAAGGAGATCTTTCGAAAGAGTCCTTCTCAGCAAAGGAAACGGGCCCCGAGCCCTCCTACTGACCAGGGGTTCGAAGGTTGCGCCCTGTGGGGTTCGGCAACTGCCCTAGAGCACTCAGGCTCCGAGCCCTCTACTGATCAGGGGTCCGAAGGCTGGCCCCTCAGAAGGGTTCGACAGCCGCCCCAAAGCATGCAGAGTCAGGGATGACCCTAGGTACGTCCGTTACATGGCCGAGGCTCGAGCTATGCTCCCGAGGTACCCTAGGACATTTCTGAGACCAGCAGGAACGATTTGTAATGGAATACCCCGGAGGGAGGCACCGAGCCCTCGGACCCTATCAAATGGGTCCGGGTCCAGCGAATCACCTGCAGGTACTTTTGGAACGTGCATTTGGGCCACTAGCCGACCCTTATCGAATGGGGCTCGGGCGTCCACTCGGATTACCCGTTAGCAACTCACTGGAAACACCGTGTTTGGTACCCACCGAGGGTAACATGGCGCGTTCCCCCCTTCTTCCTTGCGGAAAGGCAACGAAGGGGCATACTATAAAAAGCCGAGACGGTCCTTGATCGCCCTCTCGCTCCGTGCAGAGGCTCGGGGGCTGCTCTCGCACCAGGCTACGGCTAAATTGTTGACCGCGTCAACAAACTAACTTAAAAACTCGAAGCCTGACTATGCACCTGGGCTACGACCAGGCCGCATGAGAGAACAACAAAGCCGACCAAAGAATAACAAGAAGAGCGTCAAGGCCTCAGAGGAGTCAAAACCACTCCTCTGAGGCCTCGGGGGCTACACCCGACGGGTGCGCTCGCGCGCACCCATCGGAACAAAATACTACTAAAAAAGATCAGTCGCCTTGCAAAAGTCCGGTAGAACCTCCAAGCGAGTGCCTACACTCCCTTTAAGGCTCGGGGGCTACACTCCCTTTAAGTCCTAAACATGGTTGGAAAACATCTTTAAAAAGACTGGTAAGCATGGTTCAGAGTTAAAAGCCTTAACTACCGAGGGACGCGGTCCCGTCTCACCCGAGCCCAGCCTCGGGCAAGAACAGTAGTCCCGTATGGATTCACAGCTCGCCCGAGGATCCCCTCAGGCAGTGGAGGCGCCCCCGGCACGCCTGAGGCAAAGCTCGGGTAAACTTTGTCGCATAGCGGCCTCGGCCAAATCGCCTTGCCACCGACCGTATCACGTGCGCATTTAATGCGGGGATTACCTGACACCTTATCCTGACACGCACGCCTCAGTGGGCAAGATCGAAATGACCGCAGTCACTTCACCCTTTTACTGATCGTTCTGACAAGATAACAACACTATTCACCCCGTTTCGACTACTGTGCCAACCACCGGGGTAAGACTAACAACAGTAAGTTACCGCCTCTCCTGAGTTCAGCCTCGGGCGCAACAGGGAGTTCCGCCTCGCCTGACCCCAACCTCGGCCTCGGAAGGAATCATCGCCACGCCCGACCCAGGCCTCGGCCTCGGGAGGAGGTCCTCACCTCGCCCGACCTAGGCCTCGGCCTCAGCCTCGGCCTCGGGAGGAGGTCTTCGCCTCGCCCGACCTAGGCCTCAGCTTCGGAAGAAATCACCGCCTCGCCCAAAATGGCCTCGTACCGACTATGCGAACAAGGAATACAACACTATCCTTCCCCTAGCTAGCCACCTCAGGCTACGAAGGAACAAGACCGATGTCACATCAAATTACTCCAGTAACAGGTAATGATGATCCCCGGCATGCGCCCATGACGTCGACTGTCCTCAAGCTCTCTACGAAATCAAAGGAACGTCAGCAGGACACATACTTCAAGGCCACCTCGACGACCAGGCCATACCGCCAGCCACGCTTCTATAGGGCTCAAGTACTTCTCTACCGTCCACGTTAGCGCATAGCTACACCCCCATATGTACAGCTGGGTCACCTCCTTGCACCTATAAAGGAGATGCCCATGGCCTTGGGAGGGGGGACCCAGACGGCTCACTCAACATCAGCCTCCTCTCCACAACACTAGATCTCTCAATAGACCTGGGATCCGTTCTCTCTCTCGCAAAGCTTGTATCTCTTACTACAAGCACCCCGGTGCAAGATAATATTAGCCTCATCCTCCCTCTACTGGAAGTAGGGCCTTTTTAGCCCGAACCAGGATAAACCTTGTGTTTCATCTTGCATCAATCCATCCGGGCAGGGACACGTAGCATAAAATTTACTAGTCGGTTGAGGGTCCCCCGGGTCCGAAACACCGACACCGATGATACTGCAACTTTTGATCTGTTTTTTCAAATTATAATCTACTAAGAATATATAATGTTACGAACAATTAATTTCAAAATAAATTAGATTATATAATATGTTCATATTATAATCCTAAATAAATAGGACTTTAGAATGTTTTCTGAATGTTTAGTGCCCCCAAAAAATCAAAATAATACAACATTTAAAATGTTTAGGGGCACTAAAAACAAATTTGCGCTCCAATATTTAGGCTCTAAATCATTTATTTTAGGAAGTAAATTAAAACGTTGAGAATAATATAGAAAATAAATATAAGATACTAGTATGTGATGTAGTACATTTGATTTGTATTACTTCATGGTGTGTCTTATATTTTTTGATAAAATTTTTTAAAATAAGATATTGTTGTAGTTATTTTTAAATGTGTTAGAGCATCTTCAAGATACTCTTCATCTTCTCTCTCTATTTGACTATCTATTTACGTTTTCATAAAGACTACACTCTATATATAGCATCTCAGTCCAACAGACTATCTATCTAGTTTGGCTAGTCAGGTGGCTAGCTAAATTTAGCTAGTGAGAGAGACAATTTACAGAGTCAGATAGCTTGCGAGTCAGATAGCTAGTCTGTTGGAGATTTAATTTACTATTGAGTAGCTAAAATTTGGTTTAACAAGTTATTTAGCTAGTGTCTTGAAGATGCTCCTAGCTTTATATCGTAAGATATGATACTGTTGAGGTTATTACAAAACTGCATACCGTGCCGGCTTCGTGAATCGTGAGTTTGCGAGCGGCACGGCCGCAAGGTCACGGCACAGTCACCAGAAGGCCGAAACAGCAATGGCCAAATGGCCCATAGACAGCATCAGCCGGGCCGGCGGTTTCTCCCAACCCCACTTTCCAAGGGAGAATCCACGGGCTCGCAGGCGGAGCAATCGACAGCAGATAAACCCCGTGCCAGACGTCAGAACGCCCCACCAGTCAGCGAGCGAAAACCCGCTGCCCCACGAACGCACGCGCGGCGTGCACGTTGCCGGCCTGGACAGGCCCGCACATGGGTTCCGTTCCAGAGCGCATCTCCTTTCCCCTGCCTCCCCCACTACCGATGTGAGTCAGTGAGTGTGAGTGTGAGTCACTGGCACCCGCTCCTCCGCCGCCGCCGATCCGGTACCGGTCCGCCGAGAAACCCCCGCCGGAGCACGCGCCAATGCCCCGTCACGACTACCACCACCCGCCCCCGCCCGCATGCTGCTCCTGCTGCTGCGCGGGCGCGGGCGCGGCGCCGTGCTACTACCCGGCGCCAGCGCCGGCCCCGCCCAGCTCCACCGCGTCCGACCAACTCCTCCACGCTATCGCCGCCCACCTCCTCCTCAGCTCCCCGGTCCCCGCTCAGCCGCAGTCGCAACCCCAGCCCCAGCCCCAGCCCCAGCCGCCGCCGCCCCCCGCCGCACAACACGCCACGAATCCCCATCCCTATCCGTATCCTTACCCTCAGCAGTACCAGTACCAATACCAGCAGCAGGAGCCCAAGCACCATACCTACATCCATCCACCGCTGCCACAGCTGAGGCCCAATCCATCCGGCGACAACGGCCACCTCCTGCTCCACTCGCTCCTGCGTCGGGTGGCAGCGATCGAGTCCGCGCTTCCCCACTGCTTCCCGGCCCCTCCTCCGGCTCGCCGACCGCCCCACCCAAACCATCGCCCGCGCCGCGCGGCCCGCTACCATGAGGAGGAGCAAGAGGTGGAGGAAGACGGATCGGAACCGGAGTCGCCGCCCTCGCCTCCACCTCCGCGGCCGCGGCCGCGGCCACGACGATCGGCGCGCGCGGGGCCGCCCTCCGCGGCGAGTGACCGCGCGGCGCGGACGATCCAGGCCCATTTCCGCCGCTTCCTGGCGCGGCGCTCCAGGACGCTGCGCCAGCTCAAGGAGCTCGCCGTGCTCCGGTCCAAGGCCGCGGCGATCCGGGGGTCGCTCTCCGGCCGCCGCGGTGGCGCCGACCCCGCCGCCGTCTCCGAGGTGGCCATGGGCCTCCTCCTCCGGCTCGACGCTATCCAGGTGATGGAACCCTTACCATGGAAACTCGTTCAGGTCGGTCTGTATGCCATCGGTGTGCTGGGTTTTGAATTGTGTTTTGGGTCAGGGAGGAGACCCGATGATCCGGGAGGGCAAGCGAGCGGTGAGCCGGGAGCTAACCCGGATCTTGGAGTTCGTGGACAAGGTGCTGATCAAAGAGCATCAGCAGATGGTTATGGGTGATGCATTGGAAACCCACGAGTACCATGACGGCTGCAATGCTACATTCGTGGCAGCTCGCCCGTCTGTGAGCAAAAAGGTGAGTTTCTCTGGTAATGATCAGGTTCGCACGCTCAATGGAAAGATAGAGAATAGAAATGAGGTTGATGAGGGCTCTGAAGGCTCCAGCTCTGCTGAGTCTGATGAACTGAAGCCTAACAAGAGAGGTGCCTATGGTAAGCCTGGGCTTGCAGCACCAATGCCTGTGCACATGGAATCGAGGCCGGTTGCTGGTGAAAGGAGATGACTTGTCATCGGCATCATGCCATGCCATTTCAGGTTTATAATCTTGTGGTTTGTCATCTTGCTGCTACATTTCCACTGATGTTTCATGATGGAAGTTTTTTTCCCCTCAAATTGTAGAAGATGTACAACTGTGGACTCTAGAACTAGGGCAGTTGTATATTCAGACGACCTCTCGGGTAATTGCACTTTGTTGCAGAATTGTACTACTGTACTAGTACCATCTTTTAGAACTGAGAATTTTAGCTTGGATCATTTCTTTCAACTGAAATGTTTAGGATCTTTGATAATCCCATATTTCTTGTCAGCCATGCTCACTATGATCGTTGATCGATGAGTCACGAGGCTACCATAGTCTGGTTGAAAATTTCTCCTTAACTGATGTTGACATCGTGTTCTTTGGCCAACTCATGCTGGTATAATATTTTAAATCTTTGCAGTTTGGTTGCATTTACGAATTGCTGCTTATGACATGTGATTTCTAGTCTATTGCTGTTTCTTTAGAAGGCATGTTAATTTATTATGTTTGAAGTATTCAGTTATCACAGATTCTTTTCAGCCTTCCTTAGTTATATATATTGTTAGCAGTGTTGTTTGTATATTGGGTAGGCCCTCTTTGCCATGTACGCCAGGCCATTTATAGTAACCAGATTTGTTTACATTTAGGTGTTGTAATGACCTCTATATTTTACAATATAAAGTTTAAGGATCGAATCAGATTAGCTAAGGGCCTTAACTTATTGTGAAAAAAACATTTGGATTGTGATCCATTACCACCCTTAGTTACAGTAGGAGATATACTGATTGTATCTGACAGGATCTCTATCTTCTTATTTAGGTAGTCTTGATAGGCTATCTCCTCTGTTTAGGAAATATCGATCCTATTGGGTAAGGAGATCAATCCCGTCCTGATTCTATAAGCCGGCTGATGTCCCCTCCCCTCCTATATATGTTATAATCTCTAGGCTATGAATCATAGAATTTTACAGACTATCTCCTACTTTTCATGAAATGACGAGTCTGGGACCCCCGTTCCTCCCCCTTCCGTTGCCTAGCACGCTCTCCAGCGTTGCTTCTCGTAGTTGCCACATCCTGCGCACTGCTCCATGGCTGGCACCCACTAGCTGTCCACCCCCTACAGGTGTCTCTGATGGCGTCCCTGCTCTGTCGTCAGACCACCTCCCTACTCCGACGGATCTTCCTGGCGTCGCCTCGGATGATGGTCAGCGCCTCCGCGGCGCACAACTGGCCTGTGCCTGCTCCCATCGAACTAGCACATTCTTCTTTGTCTGTAGGAACTTTGGAGATCACCGCACAGCCACGTGTGTCTTGTACTGACAGCACCCACGGGTGTCTCGCCACACATGCATTGTTGTTGCCTACCTCTACATCACACTCTGGGCGCGGGGCTTCTGCGACCTCTCCCACCGACGCAATAGCTGCCCAGTCGCGCCCCCGACTGCCTCGACATCCCCAACGGCCCTACAAGACGTTGCTCTGCTGCTCCGTGCACCAGGACTCTGTCGACTCCTGGCCGCACCACGACTGGACGATTCAACGGTTTCATCTACTCCCGACGATTGCTCCTTCACCACTAGCATCACCACCTTCAGCTCGCCTCCCCCTGGGGAGTTATCGGTTTCACCAGTGGTCAACCATCACTGTATGTCACCCGAGTCAAGTCAGGCTTCCGACAGCCTGCTCTGTTTCACGCACCATTCGCGCTGCGCCCGCTAGTCCTCATTGGCATACCTCCACCAGTTCCACCAGGCTGTGGAGGAGTTATTTGCGCTCCTAGGCAACAACACATGGGACCTCGCCCTTCGTCCGCCAGTATTGTTTCTAGCAAATGGATATTCAAAACACAAGTTCAATGTTGATGGCTCTCTTGAACGGTACAAAGCCAGGTGGGTGCTTCATGGTTTTTCACAGTGACCCGACATTGATTTTGATGAGACCTTCAGCATTGTTGTGAAGCCTGCTATTGTACACACAATTCTCTCATTCGCTCTGTCTCGCCACTAGCCCATTCATCAACTTGATTTCAAAAACGCCTTTCTCCATGGGACCTTGTCTGAGACAGTCTACTGCTCACAGCCGTCTGGTTTTGCTGATGCTGCTCATTTAGACTTCATCTGTCGTCTAAACTGTTCCTTATACGGTCTTAAGCAAGCACCCCACACCTGGTACAGTCGGTTTGCCTCGTTCCTGCACTCACTTGGATTTGTGGAAGCTAAGTCTGACACCTCGTCATTGTGGACATGACATGGTGTACCTGCAACTCTATGGTGACGACATTGTTCTGACAACTTCTTCCACTGTATTACTTCGACGCATCATTATATCTCTTCAACAGGAATTCTCTATGAAGGATTTGGGAAAGCTTCATCCCTTTCTAGGGATGCAAGTTGAGGACATGGAAGATGGCTTGTTCCTTTCTCAGCGGCAGTACATGCTTGACATCCTCAACCGCGTCGGTATGGATAATGCATGCCCTGTTCTACCCCTGTTGATGTTAATCCGAAGCTTTCTGGTACTATTGGTGCTCCAGTGGTTGGCCCTATAGATTTTCGTAGTCTTGCGGGGGCTCTCCAGTATCTCACCTTCACCAGGCCCGATATTGCCTATGCAATAGAACATATTTGTCTTCATATGCACGATCCCCGTGAGCCTCACCTCGATGCCCTCAATCGTAACCTTCGGTATGTTCGTGGCACTCTCCATCTCGACTTGCTACCTCGCCCTTCTGCACAGACTAAGCTAGTGGTCTGCTCCAGTACTGATTGGGCGGGATGTCTGGATACACGCAAGCCCGTCTCGGGCTTTGCCGTGTCCTTGGGTGAATACCGTGTCCTTGGGTGAATACCGTCTCATCTCCGGGTCCTCCAAGCGTCAGAACATTGTCTCTCGCTCCAGCGTCGAGGCCGAATACCGAGTTGTTGGCAATGCTGTCGCCGAGGCAACCTGGCTTCACTAGTTACTATAGGAACTTCATGCTCCGCTCCAACGCGCCACCTTGTTCTATTGTGACAATATCAGTACTGTCTACATTTTCTCCAACCCCTGTTCAACATCAGTGCATCAAACATGTGGAAAGCGATCTTCACTTAGTTCGTGATCGTGTTGTTCTTGGCGATCTTCGCGTTTTTCATGTTCCGACATCTTCACAATATCCCGACATTTTCACCAAGGGGTTACCTTCTTCGGTCTTCACGGAGTTTTGGTTCAGTCTGAACATCCAGGGCTCCGACGCTCCGACTGTGGGATGTTAGCAATGCTGTTTGTATATTGGGCATGCCCTCTTTGGCATTTACACCAAGCCATTTATAGTAACTAGGTTTGGTTACAGTAGGAGGTATCCTGATTGGATCTGATGGGATCTCTATCTTATTATTTAGATAGTCTTGATAGGATATCAATTCGGTCCTGATTCTATAAGCCGGCTGATCTCCCCTCCCCTCCTATTTATATGATGTAACCTTTAGTTATCTATGAATCATCCAATTCTACAGACTATCTCCTACTTTCATATATATTAGGTAATTAAGTCTTTATGTATCCCCTTGCCTTATTATTTTGAATTTTGGGAAACTCTTTGTGTTGTCATGCACCCACAATCGCTTATAACATGTCATCATCTTGTAGATATTATTAGACCCTTAATTGCATGGTCATCAATACACCAAAATTCACTTAGGGGCCCAGATGTTCTTTCGCTATCTTTTTCCTTTTTCTCCAAAATCTACTCAGGTCGGTTTCTGAAATAGGCCAGGCCGATGTTTGAAGGGTTTTGGTATTTTCACTTATTCATCGTTGTTTTGGCTTCTAGACTTTTCCAGCCTTCCTTCTGAGGTCAGTAGGTATGCTGTGACTGTTATTATTCTTGGCAAGAGCTAGCAGAAAGTTTCGGGGTTAATCTTTGAGATAAAGCCAGCATATTACTTGTGTGTTCCAAGAGAGAAAAAAAATGATTCTTCTATTTACCCCCTTATGATGTCCTTTTTTGCTCCTTCACATCTGATTAATAAATAAAACATGCCCAACTTCAAGTGTGCCAAATTATTTGAATCTCTTCAAATGCCATTGAATGGTTCATTTTGGTGTAATGCATGTTATTCTTTCCCCCTTTTTTACCATCACACATGCATTCGTCTAAATACGAAAGCATGACCATATCAAACTATATACTGCATACTTTCATCATTTCTTGTACGAGTGTTAGGATTTGGAAAAAAGTTATCTGAGTTATAATTTCGATTACCAAATGTAACTTACAAGATAACATTATTTCCCTAAAATTTAGTATCATAAAGCTGCCTCCAACAGCACACGCTGAGGCCCTGATTGCTACCATACTATGTTTTTAGAATACCATGGTCTACGCTTGTACGTAAGAACAGTACCATAGTTTAGAAAACTTTGGTCTATATTACAGTATCAGTAGAAAACTTTGCCACCACTTGTGAATGTGTTCTTTCTTTTCCCTTTGCTCTGTAGTGACACTCGATAAATTATATTAGATCTCTAATTCCATAAATATTATCACTGAACCCACAATTAGGGATTGATTGCACCTATAGTATTGAGAAGATTGGATGTACAATTGCTACTCTCTGACACTAATGGAGTCCTTGATCTTGAATTAGCAAATCCAAATCACTCAACTAGCTCTCTCTTGGACATCAAAGGATGTAAGTAGAACTTTAAAATGCCAAGTGAATTAAAATGCAAGAGATGGATGGGTATAAATAGCCCCAAGCTAAGGACTAAGGTTGTCTCTAGCAACGTCCTTTATATCGATCCTCTATATCTATCCTTTACAGTCTTCTCTAAAAGATTACATCCTCTATATCTTCTTCCTCTCCAACAACGTCCTCTAAATCATGTCCTCTATACACAAATAACTATATTAGAGATATTTTTATTTTATTTTTTTACATTCGTATTTGTCATATTCTTGAATGTATTATATATATTTTAGTTTTGTTAAACCAGTTATTTAAAGTATTCAAATGAATAGAGGATCGTTTAGAGAAATTCTATATATAGAGAATCCAGTAGTGTCCTCTAAATTTAGAGGACGCTACTGGAGAGTGTAGAGAATCGTTTGATTCTCTATATTTAGGGTACATGAGCTTTCAGCGTACCTTACTGGAGCTAGTATAAACCACTCCACTCTGTCATTTACAGGGGCACCAGACCTATCAGTCGCACATCGGATGCATTCGATGACCTTCCAATGGATAGTTTCCAAACTAGCGAGTGTATGAGAAAAAAAAAATCTCAATACTAGCACTCATAAATGTTTGACCCAATTTCTAGGTTGTATACTCGTTCATAACTGCTTCACTTTTTAAATACTCCCTTTGTTCTAGAATAATTGACGTTTTAAATTTAGACACATAATTTTAGAAAGAAATAAAACCTATAATAAAAAAATTAAGAAATAGAGGTAGAGATGTGTTGAGAAATGAAAAAACTAAAATAATATAGATATATATTAGAAAGTGAGAATAGTAACTATTTTAAAAAAATAGATTTTAAATTGTATAACGTTAACTAATTCCGTTCTCTGTTTAAAAATTATTGTTTTTCAGTTTCCTCCCAGTTCCTCATGCGCCTCATGCCACAGCTTTTAAAGCCCACCGCCCTCCTAATTCCGCTCTCACGTCCTTTCTCCGTGGTCTGCTTCTCCCCTCCCAAATCCCAATCGGGCTCGGCTCCTCCTCTCCAAGAACCAGACAACGCGAGTTGCAACATGCAAGACGCAAGACAACGGTGCTGCGTGCTCGTCACACTCACAGTCACCGGTGGCATCGGCATCCTGTCAGCAGCGCGTAGGCATGGCCTATAGGCATTCCGTTATGCTTTTCTCTCATGCGTCTACCTCTCTCCCTGCAACATTGTCAACGACGCACAGCACACGCGGGTGCCTCCCGGCAATTGTCAAGAGAGAAGCTGGGCACTGATGCAGACACTTTGCATACTGTACGCAACACATATGCTGACGAATGTAGAAACAAACAATAGCTAGTACGGTAGGTACGTACGTGCTACGTAGATTAGTATATGTACACCAGATCGCGGCTTGGTGGACACGTACACGTTCCAATCTATATATCACACACGCATGACCGACACCGCCAAAGTCGTCGTGAGTCGTGACAGACCCTGATCACTAAACAAACATAAACCAACTGAGATGCTGCTGTTACTAAGAGCTACGATTACGAACCCTAGCTGAAGAAGTCGGGCTAGTTATTATGCACACTGCACGCGAGGAAGATACGACGCCACCGTTGCTCTTGCTCCTTGCTCGCACGCACGCGCCGACGACCGGGCCAGACGACGGATCAGCCGCGCACGACGCCGCCCGACCCCGCCGGCCGTTAGTTGTACCCGGCGCCGGCCACGGCGACGCTGCGGACCCTGCGCACGGCGGGGCCACCGACGCGCACGGCGTCGTCGGCGCCGAACTCGCACGGCGCGTCCTCGTCGATCCGCCCCACCGCCACGCTCCGGCTGCGGACCGGCACCGTCGTCTCCGTGGCGGCCGCCGCCGCCTGGCGCAGGGACATGGCGCGCACGAGCTCGTTGACGTCCTCCTCCTGGCCCCCGCCGCGGCGCCGGGAGCGCGAGCTGAACGTGGCGGCCCCCGGCGCGAACCCGCCGCGCCCGCCGTACGTGGCCGCGTGCGCCGGCACCCGGCCCGCGCACGCCGACATGCGGCGCACGTACGAGTCGCACGCGCGCGACAGCGCCCGCACCGGCGCGCCCAGCCACCGCCCCAGCTTGCCGCCGCCGCCGCCGCTGCCCTCCGCCGCCTTCTTGCTCATAATATCTCTCACACTCCGCCGCCGAACCAACGCGAGGTCACAGCGGGAAACTGCGCCGATCTGGCAGAAGGGGGTGGAGACTAGCGCTTCTGAATGTAGGAGAGTCGAGGACGAGCGTGAGTAGGGAGGAGATGATTGCCCCTTTACCGGCCGGTCATGTATGTATATATATAGAAAGAGAGGAGGATTGATTAGTGGCTGCCGGGCGCTTGCTTCGTGGAAGCTATAGCTAGGTCATCGCTTTCTCGTTGCTTTGCTTTGAACCAGTTGCAGTTGCAGCGCCCATGATTTTGTTAAAGGCGAGCAAGCAACGGCGGTGCCGCGAGGGTCAAAGGCGCCCGGAACAAGAACCGTTCAGCGAGCGACTCTGAATGAAGGGAGGGACACACCGGAACTCGTCAAAGCGGCACACAATTTCGCCCAGATCGATGCGTAGGATTGGTTGGGTTTCAGGGCTGGCGTGCTGATATATATGGTTCGCTTCGCATGTGCAGATGGTCGATGTGCAGCTGCTGGAAACGCGCGAGCGTATAGAAAACTACGAACGCAACCAAACTGAACATGCGCACGACAAGCGCCAGCGTGGGTTTATGCCCCCTTTTCTTGCTGCCCAGCTTTATGAAAGCGCTCCTGTATCACATCGTTATCTTCTTTTTTTTCCTGAAAATGTCGACCTGAGTTTGTCTGCATTGTTGTTGGTACGGTTCTCACATCGCCTTCTCCCATAGCTTAAAGTAGTCAGGATAGAATTTGACTTTGGACTCGAGAGTTCTTCGACTCATCAAATTAACGTGATCCAAATACATGAAGTTTGGACAAGCAGAGGTGCACACATTTACACCTGGAAGATCGTATACGTCCAGACTGTGTCATTAATTGGATAAGCACCCAGAGTTTCAGATTCAACACTAGTACTATATTATTGTAGCATCATTCCAGACCAATCGATTCAATACCCGTCAAGACATGTATATATCGAGGACTCAACAGTCAATACCACTTACCACAGGTAATCAAAGAACGCGTCAAAGTCCTCCCCGCAACTAAAATGGATCGATCGGAGCTCCAAGAACTTTTCCCAAAATCGTTCAATCACATGATCAGCAACTACGACTACGAACGCCGTGGCTGCCGGCGCCAGCTTCGGCGGTCGTACAACCTGTTGTTGCTAGAAGTCTGTGCCACATGGATATATGTGTTAGGATTTATGGGCTAGACCCAATTAAGAAATTCAATTAAATCCCAGGAAAATCTCAAAAGCCCATATATGAGTATGGCTAGGGAATGATGCAACCAATAACACCATATTGCTAGTTCTAGTGGAGTGGAGCTTGTTCAAATATAGAAGCCACACTTACTCACCAAGTCATGGATGAGATGAGAGAGTGTGGAGAGCCACACGCGTGCGCGCTCGCTCGCCTCGCCTCGCCTGGGCGCACGACATGCGCATGAATGGTCCGCCGAAATTCAACCCCTCGCCTTACGGGGGCGCAACTTCCTTTTGTCGTTTGAATTTTTTGGTTGCTTGACTGTTAAGTTTAGAATCCTAACCGATCGCTATAAAATCTAAACTGAACGCGAGATTTTCGCGGGCGGATAAGATCGAAGATAGCTATCTGTTCACGGACTTGGCCCTATAAAAGGCGTCTGGCAGCCAGCATCCAGATCATCCCAGTTTCCGCTTTCGCCTCTCTTCACAGCTGAGCCGCCTTCAGTTCTCTTCATCCCGACCGCAGACGTGCATCTGCGATCAGGAGAGCAGGTCTCTGGAACCCTTCGCTGCTTCGACGTCGTCGACCCTGCTGATTCCGCCCCCCGCCATCTACCAGTATGTCTGATCAGTACGCATCATCTGATTTGACTTTTTACTTCAGTTCTTCTGATTTGGTCATGATTTATATTCGGGATTTAATCTGCAAATTGTCTAATTCTTCAACAATCCAAAAACCTTATTGTAGACAATTTCCTAGTTTTTCTATGGCTGCTTTTGCCGACGCGCTGAAGCCAGAAAAGTTCAATGGTATGCACTTTAAGAGGTGGCAAGTCAAGGCCACACTCTGGCTTACTGCTATGAATGTCTTCCATGTTAGTAAAGGCAAACCTGAGGGCACACTGACTCCTGAACAGGAGAAAGAGTACGACCATGCCAATACTATCTTTACGGAAGCAGTTCTTAGCGCCTATGTTGACCGTCTGGTTGATGCGAATATTCAGCACACAGACGGGAAAGAGATATGGGATGCACTTACTACTAAGTATGGTGCATCAGATGCTGGCAGTGACTTGTATATCATGGAGAGTTTTCATGATTATAAAATGGCTGATAATTGCTCTATTGTAGAGCAAGCTCATGAAATACAGTGTATAGCCAAGGAGCTCGACCACCTTAAGATAGTCCTTCCTGACCGATTTGTGGCTGGATGCATTATTGCAAAGTTGCCTTCTACATGGAGGAACTTCGCCACATCTCTGAAACATAAGAGACAGGAGATATCAGTTGAAAATCTGATAGCGTCTCTGGATGTTGAGGAGAAAGCTCGGGCTAAGGACACGGGATCTAAAGGAGACGAGGGCCACTTCAGCGCCAACATGGTTCAAAGGAACCACAACAAGGGCAAAGGAAAGCCAAAATCTAACAAGCCCAACAAAACTACCAACTTCAAGAAGAAGAAGAACAAGGCTGAACTGACATGTTTCGCATGTGGCGAGGCGGGTCATTTTGCCAAGGATTGTCCTGATCGAGCGGATCGTCGTGGCAAAAAGGGCAATGTCAACACAGTGATCGCTAGCAATGAGGAAGACAAAGGGTATGGTAATTTACCTTTCATCTTCTCAGTATTTCAATCACCTAGTTGGTGGCTTGATACTGGTGCTAATGTTCATGTGTGTTCTGACATTAATTTGTTCTCTTCTTATCAGGGTGCCCGGGATTCTTCTGTCCTAATGGGGAATGGGTCACATGCTTCTATTCATGGCACTGGCACGGTGGATCTGAAGTTTACTTCGGGAAAGATCGTGCAGCTGAAGAACGTGCAACATGTCCCTTCTATACACAAAAATCTCGTTAGCGGAACCCTTCTATGTAGAGATGGGTTCAAGGTAGTTTTGGAGTCCAATAATTTAGTTGTGTCTAAGTCTGGACAATTTATTGGTAAAGGCTATGATTGCAGAGGCTTGTTCCGCTTTTCTCTGTTAGATTTCAATAATAAGTTTGTGAACCATATTTGCGCTAATGTTGATGATCTTGCGAGTATTTGGCATTCTCGTTTGTGTCATATTAATTTTGGCTCTATGTCTCGGCTTGCAACCATGAGTTTAATTCCGAATATCACCATAGTCAAAGGTTCTAAGTGCCATAGTTGTGTGCAGTCGAAGCAACCTCGAAAGCCTCATAAGGCTGTTGAGGAGAGACACCTGGCACCTCTAGAACTCATACATTCTGATCTTTGTGAGATGAATGGTGTGTTGACAAAGGGTGGCAAGAGATACTTCATGACACTGATTGATGATGCGTCTAGATTTTGCTATGTATACTTGCTAAAAACTAAAGATGAGGCTTTAGACTACTTTAAAATCTATAAGGCTGAAGTTGAAAACCAACTAGAGAGAAAGATCAAACGTCTTAGATCAGATCATGGTGGTGAATTCTTTCCCAAAATCTTTGATGATTTCTGTGCAGAACATGGCATTATTCATGAGAGGACGCCTCCCTATTCACCTGAATCAAACGAGATTGCTGAAAGGAAAAACCGTACGTTGACTGATCTGGTGAATGCCATGTTAGACACTTGTGGTTTATCTAAGGCATGGTGGGGGAGACCGTCCTGACTTCATGTCATGTTCTGAATAGAATTCCTATGGGCAAAGAAGAGAAAACCCCTTATGAGAAGTGGGTTGGGAGAAAACCATCACTTTCATACTTGCGCACTTGGGGTGCATGGAGAAAGTCAATGTACCAATTAATAAAAAGCGCAAGCTTGGTCCAAGGACAGTGGATTGTGTCTTTCTTGGATATGCTTCGTGTAGCATAGCATATAGATTTTTAGTAGTTAAATCTGAAGTTACTGATGTGTATGTTGATACTATTATGGAATCACGTGATGCTACTTTCTTTGAACACATATTTCCAATGAGAGACATTCATAGCAATTCTAGATACTCTTCTGAGATAACTCCTGAACATAGTACACCTGTTGAGAGTTTTGAACAGCCACATGAAATTGTCCTAGAGGAGGATGACAATGATGCTCCTAAAAGGAGCAAGAGACAAAGGGTTGATTAAAGGGAAATAGGCTCAAACCTTTTCCTAAATGATTTTGGTGGTTGAATTGCCCAACACAAATAATTGGACTAACTAGTTTGCTCTAGATTATAAGTTCTACATGCGCCAAAGGTTCAGCACAAACCAATAAAAATTCCAAGATAGGGTTCAAAAAGAAAGGAGCAAAACCAACCGAAGGCTGCCCTGGTCTGGCGCACCGGACTGTCCGGTGCACCACCAGACTGTGTCCGATGCACCAGGGTGGATCAACTCGAACTCGCCACCTTCGAGTTTCTGGAAAAGCCACTCCGCTATAATTCACCGGACTGTCTGGTGTGGCACCGGACTGTCCGGTGTGCCAGCGGAGCAATGGCTACAGCGCAACGGTCGACTCCAACGGAAACCTGTAAAAGCGCTACAGTGCGCGGACAGTGAGCGTAGAGTCAGAGCAGGCGCCAGAAGGCGCACCGGACAGTGAACAGTGAATGTCCGGTGCACCACCGGACTGTCCAATGGCCCAGGTTGTCAGAGCTCCAACGGTCAAACCCTAACGGTTGGGTGACGTGGCTAGCGCACCGGACTGTCCGGTGCGCCCATCGACAGACAGCCTCCCCAACGACCATTTTGGTGGGTGGGGCTATAAATACCCCCCAACCACCACACTTCAAGGAATCAAAGTTTTTCAGCCATTGCATTCAATACAAGAGCTCTAGACTTCACTCCAAGACACAAACAAAAGATCAAATCCTCTCCCAAGTCCGAGATCACTCCAAACATTAAGTGACTAGTGAGACAGAGATATCTGTGTTCATTTGAGTTCTTGTCGCTTGGATCGCTTTTCTTCTTCCTCCATCCTTGTTCTCAAGCAACTTGTAATCAAGCAAGAGACACCAAGTTGTGGTGGTCCTTGTAAAGGGTCTAAGTGACCCGTTGATTAAGGAGAAAAGCTCACTCGGTCTAGGTGACCGTTTGAGAGAGGGAAAGGGTTGAAAGAGACACGGTCTTTGTGACCACCTCAACGGGGAGTAGGTTTGCAAGAACCGAACCTCGGTAAAACAAATCACCGTGTCACACTCTTCATTTGCTTGTGATTTGTTTTCGCCCTGTCTTTCGGACTCGCTTTTATTTCTAACGCTAACCCGGCTTGTAGATTGTGCTTAAAGTTTATAAATTTCAGATCTGTCAATTCACCCCCCTCTAGGCGTCTTTCAATTGGTATCAGAGCCCGGTACTTCATTAGAGCCTAACCGCTCGAAGTGATGTCGGGAGATCACGCCAAGAAGGAGATGGTGACCGGCGAGAAGCCCGCCACAAGCCACGGGAAAGCTCCATCGGGGGAGTCCGGTAACAAGGTGAAGGGATCCCCTTCACTCAACAAGTCGCATCGAAGCGGTGAGAAGAAAAAGAAGATGAAGAAAGTGGTCTACTACGAGATCGACTCTTCGTCGCCATCCACCTCCGGCTCCGACGCGCCGTCCGTCACTTCTAAGTGCCATGAGCGCAAGAAGTTTAGTAAGATCCCCCTACGCTACCCTCGCATTTATAAACATACTCTGTCGGTACCTTGAAACAGGGGTACCCCCTGTTACAAGGAAAAGGCATCGTGCCAAGTCTCTGGTTGCGCGGTAAACGGCTCACCGTCGCAACATCAGCTGCCTTGGGTCGCCATGGGAAAAGAAGTGCTCCGGATGTACGCAGCATGCCTGGACCTGCTGCATGGAAAGCGCCGGACCCCGTGCATAGCGTGCGGACCTCCGGGACAGATCTCGGACCCTTCCAAGTGGGGTCTGGACGGTTCACCACCGGGTCCCGGATCCTAGGGGCAGGAAATACCCAGGCCCTGCCCTGGGAGGGATCCGGGGCTAACATGTGTCCGGGGCTTGCACCATGCTCCCTGCCAAGGCAGAAACCCACTACTACCACATGGCTTGTGGCCCATGATGTGAGCCAACAGAAAGAGTCTGACGTCGGGTCACTGGAGTCGCGCAGCCACTACATTTATTGCAGTAGGGACGCGATGACTGCCGCCAAGCCAACGAAAGATGTGCCCCCTCGGCATTTAATGCGTCCAGTCCTCTCCGCTGGCAGACGGTGTTAGACGGCGTGCCTGTCCAATCTATCATCAAATAGTGCGCCTGTGCCATGCGGCGGACTGTGCTCATTGTCCCTTCTGCAAGAAAGCTTCCCCAGCACGCCAAGGACACGCAGATCTCCGGCGCCAGGGCACAAGAAGATTGCCTCGACAACAGACATTAGAGGATCTAAGCACTATATTCTTTATGTCCCTGGGCCCACATGTCGGGGCCCAGTCCTTTTGTGCATGCCCCCTTCAGCTATAAAAGGGGAGGCATGCAACGTTACAAGGCAGAGGCTCTCAGACCTAGCTTTAGGCAAACACTCACAAGTTCATACAAGCTCCCAAGCAATACATCACACAGTGGAGTAGGGTATTACGCTCCGGCGGCCCGAACCACTCTAAACCCTCGCGTGCTCTCGTGTGTTGATCCACCAGCCTCGTAGCAAGCAAAACGCTTAGGCCCCTCCTCTCTTTAGGATTTAGGGCGGGTGCAATCCGCCACCCGGCCGGGGAGATTTCCTCCCTGACATTTGGCGCGCCAGGTAGGGGTCTAGGCTTCGAGTTTTTGCTTGCTACCTGTTTGACACTATGATCCATATCGCCGAGCACCAAGATGAGGCCTCCAAGGATTTCCTCTTAGAAGAGAGGGCCGCATCCGCTACGCCACAGGAGTCCGACTGCCCGGCGCTCGGTGCCGCAACTATGCGCTCCGCATGGCAGCACAGACCGACACGGGCAACCCAGGCTCCATCGGGGCTCACTCCCGCCGGAGCGCTCTCCGCGGCCAGGGAGTTGCTGCGCCACCCATCGAGTTCCACAGCCTCGCCGGGGGCCGTGGGACAATGGCGCGACGACGTGGATCGCCTCCTTGGCATAGCACACATTGACTCAATTAGGCCCAGGCCTCAATCGTCCCGACGCCGTTACGACGCATCGGCCTCGGTGCATTCGCCCTCAGAGAGGGCCACGGCGACCCAAGACCTACGAGCAGAGCTCAATCGTAGACGTGCGGCAGAAGGTACGCAAGTCAACCCGGAGAGACCAAAAGACCTACGGGATGAACTCAACCATAGACGTGCGGGCAAGGATGCCCGCCTCTCCTTAAGGGAGGCACGTGAATGCTGCCGGAGCCCCGAGAGTCACAACCTCAAGCAAGGTCCCTAGTCGTCGTGTCGCCGAGCTCGGGTGATGCCCGATTCCAGACGGGCATCCCATTAACTGGAGTAGGTTGCACCGCCCTAGCGGACTACCTCCGCGCGGCGACGTGGCCAGCCAAGTTTCGTCCACACTTGCCAGAAAAATACGACGGTACGACAAACCCGTCAGAATTCCTGCAGGTCTATATCACCGCCGTTACAGTGGCAGGTGGAGACACCGCCGTGATGGCGACCTACTTCCATGTAGCTCTGTCTGGGCCAGCCCGGACTTGGCTCATGAACCAAGCCACAGGATCCATATACTCTTGAGAAGAGCTCTATGTGCGGTTCATAGCGAACTTCGCCAGCACCTACCAGCAGCATGGTGTAGAAGCACACCTCTATGCAGTAATGCAGGGACCCAGGGAAACCCTTCGGGCATTCATTTCCCGCTTCACCAAGGTACGTGGGACAATACCTCGTATCTCAGATGCTTCCATCATCACTGCCTTCCGCCAGGGGGTGCGTGACGAAAAGATGCTGGAAAAGCTGGCCACGCGTGATGTGGACAACGTCACCACATTCTTCGCCCTGGCTGATAAATGTGCCAGGGCCGCCGAGGGTCGTGCTTGGCACTCGGCGCTGCAAGCTGGGGTCACCCAGACCGGCGGTTCCGGCGCCGTCGCCCAGGACGGTGTCAAGAAGAAAAAGAGAAACAAGGGCCACGGTCGCGGGAATCAGCGGGTTGCTGCCCCGGTCGTCGCTGCCGTGGCTGGGGGCCAAGGTAAGCGCAACAAGCGCTCACGGCCCCAGGAAGGCAGCGGCAACACATGCCCGGTGCACCCCAACAGTCGCCACAGTGCCGCTGACTGCCGGGAGATTATCAAACTAGTAAAACACGTCAGCAAGCGGCGCGAGCGATCCCCTAGGGATGGCTTGCCGCCTCGTCGCTGGCTTGACAAGGAAGGGGCCGATGAAAAGGTTGTGGCTGTGGGGGGACAGGACCTCACCTACCAGTCGCTCGAGAAAAACTTTAGATACATTTTCACCGAAGAAACCGACTCCGGCAACGACGACAACCGCCGCAAGAAGCTGTATGTCATGTATGGCGGAAGCTGGGAGCTCGTCTCCCGCAGGAGTGTCAAGACCCTGCGACGGGAGGTCCTGTCGGCAGTCCTAGGAGTCCCCAAAGCTGCCCTGCACCAACGATGGAGGGGCACCACCATCTCTTTCGGGGCACTCGACTGCCCCGACAACATGGCGGGGGCCGGCATACTACCGCCCCCATTGTCGCCAATATGCGGCTGCATCACGTACTGATCGATGGAGGGGCTGGCCTCAATGTCATCAGCCATGCAACGTTCAGGCAACTGCAGATCCCAGGGTCCCGGCTGGGGGGCCTCCTGCCCATTTTCCGGGGTAGGCCCGCATCCCGTGTATCCCCTCGGGAGTATTACGCTCCCAGTTACATTTGGGACGGAGGAAAACTTCCGCACGGAGAACGTCCAGTTCGACGTCGCGGAGGTCAACCTCCCCTTTAACGCCATCATTGGGAGGCCGACCCTGTACCGGTTCATGGCCTTCGCCCATTACGGGTACTTGGTCCTCAAGATGCCATCCCCCGCAGGAGTCCTCACCGTGCGGGGTGACCGCACCGCCGCGCTGGCGGCCGTTGAAAAGCTACACACCCTGGCGGCCGAGACTGCTCGGCCGAACAGCGGAGGAAGAAGCTCCTCAGCCCCCGGTGCCAAAGCACCGAAGGTGCAACCAACCGAAGCAGACGACGGGCACTCGAAGGTGACTACGAAGACCATCTAGGTCGGCGCAGACCCATCCCGGACCACCCGCATCGCGGGAGATCTGGGAGAGAAATAGGAACTCGTGCTCGTCACCTTCCTCCGGGCAAATACCGACGTATTCGCTTGGGAGCCGTCGCAGATGCCTGGGATCCCCAGGGAGGTGATTGAGCACCATCTGAAGATCTATCCGAACGCCAAGCCAGTAAGCCAGAAGCCTCGGATACAGTCCGTGGAACGGCAGGACTTCATCCGTGAGGAGGTTTGGAAGCTGTTGCACGCTGGCTTCATTGAAGAGGTTCACCACCTCGTGTGGCTGGCCAACCCAGTCATCGTGCCAAAAGAAAACGGGAAACTCCAGATGTGCATCGACTACACCAACCTGAATAAGGCATGCCCCAAGGACTCGTACCCGCTTCCACGTATAGATCAGATCGTGGACTCTACCTCAGGGTGCGACTTTTTGTCTTTCCTAGATGCCTACTCCGGTTTTCATCAAATCCAGATGTCTAGGGAGGATAGGAAGCACACTGCTTTTGTAACGGTAGATGGGTTGTACTGTTATGTTGTGATGCCTTATGGTCTGAAAAACGACCTGCCAACATTTGTTCGGGCGATGAGTAAGACCTTTGGGGACCTGATCCGGGACAAGGTGGAGGTTTACGTCGATGACATCATGGTCAAGACTAGAAGGGGGTCGACTATAGTAGAAGATCTAACCCTGGTCTTCGACAAGCTGCGGGCAACCCGCACCAAACTGAACCCGGAGAAATGCATCTTCGGCGTATCCGCAGGAAAGCTGCTGGGTTTCCTGGTTTCATACCGGGGCATTGAAGCTAACCTAGAAAAAAATCAATGCTATCGAGATAATGAGGCCTCCCGCCCGTGTCAAGGACATCCAGAAACTTACGGGATCTTTGGCTGCTCTGAGCCGCTTTATTTCAAGGTTGGCTGAGAGGGCTCTGCCCTTCTTCAAGCTCCTACGGAAATCTGGCCCTTTTGCTTGGACCGAAGAGGCAGAACAAGCCTTCCGGGAATTGAAACAACACCTAACCTCCCTACTGGTCCTAGTCACCCCAGAGACAGGAGAAACGCTATACCTGTACATTGCGGCGGCTGCGGAAGCAGTGAGCATGGTGTTAGTCATCGAAAGGGCAACACCGGAAGGACAGAGACCTGAGAACTCAGAACCAGCATCAGGCGCCCGGACCGTCCAGAAACCAGTTTATTATGTCAGTGAGGTCCTCCATGAAGCGAAGCGAAGCCGGAACCGACCGAGCTCCCCCTCGATCGTCTCCCGCTTGGTGATCTTCGTGAGCTCATCTCCTTCGTGTGCGGTTTTGAGCACATCCCAAACCTCCTTGGCGCTCTTCAACCCTTGCACTTTGTTATACTCCTCTCTACTTAGAGAAGCGAGGAGTATTGTTGTTGCTTGAGAGTTGAAGTGCTCGATTTGGGCAACCTCGTCCTCATCATAATCTTCATCCCCTACGGATGGTACCTGTGCACCAAACTCAACAACATCCCATATACTTTTGTGGAGTGAGGTTAGATGAAATCGCATTAAATCACTCCACCTAGCGTAATCTTCACCATCAAATGTTGGTAGTTTGCCTAATGGGACAAAAAGTAAAGGTGTATGTTTAGAAATGTGAGGGTAGCGTAGGGGAATCTTACTATACTTCTTGCGCTCTTGGCGCTTAGAAGTGACGGACGCCGCGTCGGAGCCGGAGGTGGATGCCGATGAAGAATCGGTCTCGTAGTAGACCACCTTCCTCATCCTCTTTTTCTTGCCCCCACTCCGATGCGGCTTGTGGGAAGAGGATTTCTCCTTTTTCTCTTTGTGGTGTGAAGAAGATCTCTTCTCCTTCCCTTTGGAGGAGTCCTTCTTCTTCTCTTTGGAGGAGTCTTTCTTCTCCTTCCTCTTGGTGTGGGACTCTTCCGATGAAGTGCTCTCGTGGCTTGTAGTGGGCTTTTCGCCGGTCTCCATCTCCTTCTTGGCGTGATCTCCCGACATCACTTCGAGCGGTTAGGCTCTAATGAAGCACCGGGCTCTGATACCAATTGATAGTCGCCTAGAGGGGGGTGAATAGGGCGAAACTGAAATTTACAAATATAAACACAACTACAAGCCAGGTTAGCGTTAGAAATAAAACCGAATTCGCGAGAGAGGGTGCAAAACAAATCTCAAGCAAATAAGGAGTGTGACACAAGGATTTGTTTTACCGAGGTTCGGTTCTCGCAAACCTACTCCCCGTTGAGGTGGTCACAAAGACCGGGTCTCTTTCAACCCTTTCCCTCTCTCAAACGGTCCTTCCGATCGAGTGAGCTTCTCTTCTCAAATCAAAGCCGGGAACAAAACTTCCCCGCAAGGGCCACCACACAATTGGTGCCTCTTGCCTTGATTACAATGGAGTTTTGATCACAAGAACAAGTGAGAAAGAAAAGAAGCAATCCAAGCGCAAGAGCTCAAAAGAACACGGCAAATCTCTCTCGCTAATCACTAAAGCCTTGTGTGGAATTGGAGAGGATTTGATCTCTTTGGTGTGTCTAGAATTGAATGCCTAGCTCTTGTAAGTGGTTGATAAGTGGAAAACTTGGATGCAATGAATGGTGGGTGGTTGGGGGTATTTATAGCCCCAACCACCAAACTAGCCGTTTGGTGGGGCTGACTGTCGTATGGTGCACCGGACAGTCCGGTGTACACCGGACATGTCCGGTGCGCCAGCCACGTCACCAAAGCCATTGGGATTCGACCGTTGGAGCTCTGTCTTCTAGGCCCGCCTGGATGTCCGGTGCACACCGGACACGTACTGTAGATTGTCCGGTGCACCGTCGCGCGTGGGCCTGACTTCTGCGCGCTTCTGGCGCGCATTAAATGCGCCTGCAGGTGACCGTTGGCGCGAAGTAGCCGTTGCTCTGTTGGTTCACCGGACAGTCCGGTGTACACCGGACATGTCCGGTGAATTATAGCGGAGCAGCCGCTCTGGTTTCCCGAAGCTGGCGAGTTCCTGAGGCCGCTCTTCCTTGGAGCACCGGACACTGTCCGGTGTACACCGGATAGTTCGGTGAATTATAGCGGAGTGCCTCTGGAAATTCCCGAAGGTGACGAGTTTAAGTTGGAGTCCTCTGGTGCACTGGACACTGTCCGATGGTGCACCGAACACTGTCCGGTGTACACCGGACAGTCCGGTGCCCCAGACCAGAGGTGCCTTCGGTTGTCCCTTTGCTCCTTTGTTGAATCCAATACTTGATCTTTTTATTGGCTAAGTGTGAACCATTTACACCTGTATAACTTATACACTAGAGCAAACTAGTTAGTCCAATTATTTGTGTTGGGCAATTCAACCACCAAAATTAATTAGGAAAATAGGTGTAAGCCTAATTCCCTTTCACCCCCAATTTTGTCGTTATGGAAAAAACATACGGAGATGTTCTATGTTCCAAGGGTTGGGAAGAGGTACTCCGTTGGCTGTGGCAAGGCAGACGCATCCGAGGCGACATATTTCTGTCACTTTGAAGGGTCCTTCCCAACTGGGAGAGATCTTATGGAGCCCTTCTTGGTTCAGTATTCGCCTCAGGACCAGATCCCCAACCCCAAGCTTCCTACTATGCACGAACCGCTGGTGGTAGCGCCTGAGCGCCTGGTTGTATCGTGCATTTCGGATTGACGCTTGCCACCTGTGCTCGTCGATGAAGTCCACATCTTCACGTCGCAGCTGTTCCTGCGCAGACTCATCAAAAGACTGGACTCACGGGGAGCCCATAATGATTTCCGGGGGAAGGCAAGCTTCAGCCCCGTATACCAGGAAGAATGGGGTCTCCCCGGTGGCTCGGTTGGGCGTGGTCCGGTTCCACCACAATACGGATGGGAGCTCACTGACCCAATTTGCGCCGTGCTTTTTTAAGCAGTCATAGGTGCGCGTCTTGAGTCCCCTGAGGATTTCTGCATTTGCCCTCTCCGCCTGCCCGTTACTTCTGGGGTGAACCACGGATGCAAAGCAGAGCTGGGTGCCGATGTCCTCGCAATATTCCTGAAAGATCCGACTTGTAAACTGGGTCCTGTTGTCTGTAATGATATGTCTTGGGACACCGAATCTACAGACGATCGACTTGAGGAAGGCGACAGCAGCACTCTGGGTAATGTTGACCACAGGGGTGGCCTCTAGCCACTTGGTGAACATGTCGATGGCGACAAAGAGGTACCGGTAGCCGCCGACGGCCCTGGGAAATGGTCCCAGGATATCCACCCCCCATACGGTGAATGGCCAGGAGGGTGGAATCATTTGTAGAGCCTGAGCCGGTGTGTGTATCAGCTTTGCGTGGTACTGGCACGCTTCGTAGGACTTTACTAGCTTGGCTGCATCCTGGAGGGCGGTTGGCCAGTAAAAACCATGCCGAAAGGCCTTACCGACCAGTGTGCGGGATGAAGAATGACTTCCGCACTCCCCTCCTTGGATCTCCGTGAGTAACTCACGGCCCTCCTCCTGGGTGATGCACCGCATAAGAATACCATTGGCACCACGGCGGTAGAGATCCCCTTCTACCGTTGTGTACCGTTTAGCCAACCGTACTATGCGTTCTGCGGAGACATGGTCTTCAGGAAGGATATTTTCCTTCAGGTAGTCCCGGATCTCGGAGATCCATGCATCGGGACCACTCTGAGTTGTTGGTTGCGGTGCTAGGGGGTCGGTGAATCCCCCCCAGTGCACACACCACCTTTGGTGGGTCCTGGGACGCCACCGGGACCGTCGGCTTCGAGGTGCCAGTCTCGCCCCCCTCGCTCAGTTCGGCTGGCTGGGCGGTGGGTCTCAGCAACCCCCTTTCGAAGGCGCCCTCGGGCGCGGGTGCTTGAGTTGATGCTCTCTGGGAGAGGTCATCTGACGCTGAGTTGTCGGCCCTGGGAACATGTTGTAGTTCCAAGGCCGCAAATTCCTTCTCCAGCTTCTTTACATGAAGGAGGTAAGCTGTGAGCCTGGGCTCATTGCAGCTGCATTCCCCACGGGTTTGCTTGATGATTAGCTGAGAGTCCCCCTTCACAAGGAGCTGGCGGACCCCAGGGATAGGGCCACAGATAGGCCGAAGATCAGTGCCTCATATTCTGCCATGTTGTTGGTGGCTTTGAACTCGAGGCGTACCACATACTTCAACTGGTCCCCGTCTGGGCCGACGAGGACCACTCCTGCGCCAGCACTCTCTTGGCGGGCGGACCCGTCGAAGAAGAGTGTCCAGTGTGGTTCGGTGAAGACCGGGACCCCGCGCCCTGCTGGTGTGGGGCCTGGCTCGGGGTTCGGGCCCCCAGGGGCGCACGGGGGCGGAGTCCACTCCACAATGAAGTCGGCTAGGACTTGACTCTTGATAGCGTGGCGGGGCTGGAATTCCAGTTGGAATTCGGCGAGCTCTGCTGCCCATTTGGCGATGTTGCCAGTGGCGTTTGAGTTGTGGAGGATGGCCCTCAATAGAAAGGAGGTCACCACCACAACTCTGTGCGCCTGGAAGTAGTGACGTAACTTCCTGGACGCAACCAGAACAACATAGAGGAGCTTATGTGTCTTGAGGTACCTGGCCTTTAGCCGCGGAAAAGGAAAGGGGGGGGGAGCGCAGCTTACCGGCGGCGAGGGAGGTCCGGCGAGGTGGTCGGAGATGTTCAGGAGGTCGCGACGGTCACGTCGATGTGCGGGTCGGCGTCAGAGGTGGTCGGAGCTCCCCTGGCCACGAACACAGGCGGCGGGGATCGACGGCGACGCCTGCTCCGGCCAAACCACGGCGGTAGAGTTCAATTAATGGGCACGAGGAGCTTCACGGGGTGACACAGAGGCCATGCGCGCAACGAATCGGGAAATGGTGAAGGGGTTTACCCGGTCCACGCGCGCCGGCGAGTTCTTGAACTCCGGTGAGCGCGATTTGGCTTCTCTGGTGACGCGGGCCCTCGGTTCAAGCTTGAGCCAAGCTCACGGTCTCACCAGGAAGCTATCTGGGGCTTGAATCGAACGGAGGGGGACTGGAGAGGGGTTGGCCACGGCGGTGGCCCTCGGGCGGCACTGGCGGGTCGCGGGGAGGTCGCCGGAGGCAATGGCTGGCTCGGGCGAGTCCGGCGAGGTACGGAGGAGGTAACGGGGAAGGCAACCGAGCGCTGGGGCGGGTTTTATAGGCGCGGACACGGCCGGGGCGTCGGTTCGACCGTTTGGCGCGACGAGGGCACGCGGGGCGCGCGCGGGCGTGCCCTGGCGAGCTCAGAGCGCGTCGAACACGTGGCGCGTTGCTTCTGCCCGTGTTCTTCGCTCTGCTGAGCGGCCAGGCGTACGAATCTTGCCCTACCGCCTGCGGGAGATCTCTTCCCTGAACCTAGAGCTACCTAGTTCATGTGAGTTCCAAGAGTAGATGTGGTCTGGTTGAGGAGATATGGTAGCGCCAAGTCTTGTCTGTCTGCCCTGTGCAAACCGAGACAAAACCAGTGCCAACTCGGGTCAAATGGTTTTGGTTTTGGTTCAAACTTTTCCAGGGCATTCTAGGGTTCATTTGGCGCCACTTTGTTAATTGGGTCGACTGGTTTTGAAAAGGGGATCAAGGTGAACATGAGGGATCTTTGCTTAAGGGTTGATTTTTGACTTAGGCAAAATCTGAATTTCTCCCTTGTGTTCAACCTTTGGTGATCTTTTTAGGACCTTTCTGAAAACTTTTTGGGGGTACTTCCTTACTATCAATTGTAGGTTGCTAAGTGTATTACAACTTTTATATTTGGCCCAAACCATGATCATGATGTTTACATGATCTTTTGATCATGGCTTCAATTAGGGTTATAATTGCCTATGGGGGGTTTTGTTCTAGGGTTTTGGGAGATCCCCACTTAGATGTGCATGATAAGCTAGGGCATGACATCCAAAGTGGATTACACTTACTTAGGACCTAGAATTCCAAGTGTGGTATAATTTGCCCAATTCAATCTTCATGTGATAATGGGAAAAAGGGGTAACCCTGGGGGTGGACACCCTGAGTAACACCTGGGGTGTTACAAATAGATTTCAGCAACGGCCCCGACGTGGTGTGGGAGCGTGCGGCGGTTTGTTCTTCCTGCGCATGGAGACCAGCGCCCCAGCCATGTGACTTGCGGGTCCGGGTCCCTCTGTCAGCGACTGAGTTGCCCGGGCGCTAGGTATGCGCTAGGCGGATTTTTCTGGAGCGTGCGAGGAGCCATCTCTTGAAGGAGGGTTTTATGCGCGTAGTGGTTTTGCCTTCGCATTCTTTCCTAACTCCTCCGCCCTTTCGCCTCCGAGCTTTCCACGCTTCTCCGTGTTCGTGCTCCTCAGTTTTCGGCCGTCGCGGTTGCCATGGCCACGCTGGTTCGCCCTGATCACTACCAGACCGAAGAGGCGCTCGACTCGGTGCGCCGTATGCTCGGATGGGGCTCGCTTGTGCTCGCCGGGAGGATCCGGGCCGGCACTATTCCCCTCGGCAATCTTGCCGCCGGGGAGTTTGTGCTCTTCGTCTCCTATCTCTTCTGCGGATTGGCGCTGCCGATTTCGCCGTTCTTTCTGTTGCTGTTGGAGGAGTTCGGGCTCCAACTCCAGCATCTCTCGCCCCACTCCATCCTCCAGGTGGCCATCTTTGTTCATTTCTATGAGATGTTCGTGGGGGTGGCAGCTTGCACTTCCCTCTTTCGCCAGTTTTTTGTGCTGGTGAGGTCTGGGAAGGGCAAAGACCACGTTGGGGCCTACTACTTCCAGACAAGGTCAGATCCGACAGTGACCTACATCGCCTCTCTTGGTGGCGCGAGGTGGGAGAACTGGCAACACGACTGGGTGATTGCCCGTACTGAGGTCAGCGACCGTCTTGCCCTTCCGAGTGACGGGCCCAGTCTCAGCTGGAAGCAGTGGAGGAAAAAACCACACCTCGTGCCAGAGTTCATGCCCACCTTGGATAGGATTAAGGAACTGGCGGTTGGCGGCCTGACCTCAATGCACGTACTTGGTGATTTCCTGAAGTGCCGAGTCATGCCACTGCAGGGGAGGCCACATCTGTGTTGTTGGTTCACCGGCTCCAGTGACATTGGCAGGATCCTACACGGGCCTGGGACTGACCTGACCTGGGAGGAGTTGGAAATTTTTATGAGGGGGATTACCGGTGAGGCTTTCATCCCCGAATCCTTGATGCTTCCCCAGGGCATTTCGCCACTCTGCGACGACCCAAGGTTGCGGTCAGCGGTGCTGGCCCGGCTGCCGACCCTTGATGACAGTGGTATGGCGGTTCGCCAGACCTGCGGCCGGGACCCCCATCGGGGGATCCATATTCCTGGTACACCAGCCGGAGGCCCTCAGCCTGCTGATGTGGCCCCTAGGGTCCCCCCGTGGGCCCCAGCTCCTCGAGCAAGGGCAAGGAGCCTGCATGCAGCTCCTTTACTCCGGACGTCACCGGGAGGCCATGGGAAGAGGGGCGACCTCGACTGCGTCGCGCCGATGGGTCCTTTGTTTCGGACCAACCCCTTGATTCGGCCGCCGGGAGGCCGGGGGAAGAAAGGTGACATCGGCTGCGTCGCGCCGATGGGTCCTTTGTCTCGGACCCACCCCTTGATTCGGGTTCCTCCCAGAAGCGCCAGAAAACAATTGGTGGGGCTAAGGAGGCCGAACCTCAGGCCCAGGACGGCAGAGGGGCGTGAGCCCTCCACCTCTACCTCCTTCGTATTCGACCCCACCACCACCGCCGCCCATGATAGACCGATCGTCATCACCGCACGGGCAGCGGCAGCAACGACAACGGGCGCCCCGCTTCCAAGGCCACTGGGAGGTTCATGGCCCCAAGTAAGCTTAAGGTTTTCCTAATGTCATATTTTGAGTGTAGTTTTTAGCTGACAGGTCATGAACCGCCCTTTGCCTGTCAGGGCCCCTCCTTCTTCAGCTTCCACGGGCGCTCGTACCCCTTCGGTCGCCGTGCCCGCTGGTGGGTCTGGTTCCCAGCAGCGTACACCCGCCGAGGACGTCGTCGGTGATCTGTCAGCGGCTACCGCATCTTCAGCATCAGCGTCGGTGCCAAGTTCTCCATTGGCAGTGGCCGAAGAGGTTCCCATTATACTTGCCTCCACCGTGCCGGGTGGCGCTGGTGCTGAGGTGGCACCGCCGGACCCCCAGGATCCGCCTGTCACCGTCGGGGCGGCACCTTCGGGTCCCCGAGTTCCAGCTGAGGGTCCAGAGGTGACGCTGTTGCCGACAGCTGCTGAGGGCCTAGCGGCGGGGATACCGTCGGATGCACCGTCGGCGGTAGGCGTGGGAGGCGCGTGTTGGGGCGAAGGCAAAGACGCCACCCTTCGCTCGAAGCCTTCGCCACAGTCGCTGGTCTGACAGAGACAAAACGGGCAGGGACACCCTTCGCTCCATTCGGCACCAGACGAAGGCCTGCGACGACGCCTTCCCGCGGCGCGGCCTCGTTCAGCTCTGAGGCCCACGTGTGATCTGGCCCATTGTAACGGGCCCTGTGTGGCCGCCTTTATGTTACGAGCCTAATTTGTAAAGGCATGCTTGTAATTACAGCTTGTAACCCTGCTTTATGGGAATATTCTGGGGATAAACTAGGTGTCTGAGGGCACATGCGTCCTTAACACAAGGCGCTGGGCACTCAGATACCTATAAATACCCCCGCACAGTGCCCGTGAGAGGCTAGATTAACAGAGCTATTGCCCCCGAGCACGTAACCCTGTTGTCACCACTGTTCACTCTTGTTGGCCTCTTTGCTGCTGAGAGCAAGTTCCAACATTTGGCGCCCACCGTTCGTGCTACGACCAAACCACCCGCGATGGCACCCAAGAGAGCTAACCCGAAGGCTGACGAGGCTGCGAAGGCAGCACTGCTTGCCGCAAGGAAGGGCAAGGCCCTCGCCCTCACCCAATCCACCCACCAAGAGCCCACCGAAGACAATATTCCCCGCACCTGCGAAGACGACACCTTCCGCACCTGCGGGCCCGAAGGACAATCGCAGCCGCCCCCAGGCTTCGCCCCACTGGAGGGCGCGGATCTCACCGAGGACGGCGAGGTCCTCGGCGTCTCAACAGAAGAACAGTTACAGCTGCGCGCCCTGTGCCTCAAGAACCGCAATCTCTAGAGGCAGAAAGAGATACTGGAGGCCAAGCGCCAGCGTGTGTCCGCACTAGCCAAGGTGCGGCAAATGATACGCGACGAGGAGCAGAAGGCCCAAGACCTCGAGCGCGAGATCGCGCTGATGCAGCGCGAAGGCCACCTCGGTCTACAGCAAGAGCCACCCCTCCAGCAGCGCGCACAACCGGAAGACACGCGTGAAGGCCACCTCGGCCTGCAGCATGGCCCACCCTTGCAACACCGGGCGCAGCCGGAGAACCCGCGTTTCCCCCAGCATGACTACGCTTTCCAGCACGGCGCGCCATTCCAAGGGGTCAACTACCTCGATGAGCGAAGTCCCCTGGCGCCACACCTGCAAGTGACGCCTTGGCCAGCTAACTTCCGAGCAGGGGCATATCCCAAGTACAACGGCAGCACCGACCCGGCGCAATACATAATGAGTTATCAAGTCGCCGTTGCATCCGCCGGAGGGGACGACGCCACAATGGCGAAGTCTTTCATCATCGCCCTAGAGGGCCCAGCACTCACCTGGTTCACCAGATTGCCTCCGCTGTCCATTGATTCGTGGAGAAGTCTCAGGGACAAGTTCCTTCTCAACTTCCAAGGGTACCGTCCAGACACCGACGCTTTGGCCGAGCTCTCGCTTTGCAAACAGCCGGAAAAGGAGACTCTGCGGGAGTATTACCGTAAATTCTTAACACTCAAGTCACAGCTGCCCTCCGTCGATGATCAGATCGCTATCCACTACGCCATCAGTGGCCTTCGGGCCGACGTCCTCTACAGCCACTGTATCAGAGATCCACCCAAGAACCTCTAGGAGTTATATCAGCTCTTTGAAAAATATGCCAAATCCGAAGAGCTCCACCAGCGCAAGGTTGAGTCACAGCGGAAGCCCAAAGATGCCCCGCAGTCCAGCCGCACGTGGACGAGGACTCCGCAACCAGACTCCGGTCGAGATGGCCGCAGTCAACAGCAAGTGCACAACATCGCCAACCAGCAGCCTGCTGCTGACCCCCCTCGTCGCCAGGAATATCCCCCCCAGGGCCGCGGAAACGGAACTCGTGGCAGGGGCCGAGGGCGCGCGCAGCCGCCGCGCCGGTTCTACTACCTTTTCCACGGCGAAGACTGCGCCCACCAAACCAAAGACTGCCCAGAAACGAAGGCCACCAGGGACAGAATGGCGCGGGCGCAGCCAGCCGACAATCCCAGAATTGTCGCGCATAATTACCAGCCACCCCCTCCACCATATATCCACGCTCCCGCTCCGCATCCACCGCACCACGCCTACCAACACCATCAGGAAGTACAAATCGTACCTCCTCCACCCCCACCACCACACCAGCAACACCAAAACATCCCCCATGCCCCAAAGCAGGAGGACTTCGCCGATCAACCATATCGCGGAGTCATTCACATGATAACAGGGGGGTCAAGCACTGACTTCGACACCAAGCGGCAGAAGCGGGACCACTACCGCAACATCAACCATGTCGCGGTCACTGGCCCAGTCGTGCAGACGAAGTGGTCCCACATACCGCTAACCTTCGACGCACGAGACGTCGACCTGCGCAGCGCCCCCCACATCGACGCTATGGTCATCAACTGCAGCGTGGCAGGCTGGGACTTACACAAAGTCCTAGTCAACAACGGCAGTCAGGCTGACATCATCTTCCTCCATGCCTTCGACCGCATGGGTATAAGCCACAGCCTGCTCAAGCCTTCGGACAACCCGTTGTACGGCTTCGGCGGCAAGGGCACCTTTCCCGTTGGCAAAATAGAGTTGCCCCTCTCCTTCGGTGTAGCACCCAATGCCCGAAGTGAGCAAGTAACCTTCGACATTGTCGACATGGTATATCCATACAACGCCATCATGGGCCGGGGCTCCATCAATAAGTTCGAAGCTGCCATCCACGGGCTGTACCTATGTATGAAGATACCGGGTCCGCTAGGCGCCATTACAGTCTACGGCAACCAGCAGACGGCGCACAACATAGAGCGGGACTTCGTGCCTGGTCAGAGGAACGTACACTGTCTCACGACCCAGCGCGAGGTCCCCGCGCCCGCCAGCCCAACCGATAAGCAGCACGACAAGGCACAGTTGCAGAGCCAAGACGGGACCAAGACTGTCCCCCTCGATCAGGCCACGCCCAAGCAGACAGTCACTATCAGCGAAGACCTCACCTCACTCGAAGAAGAGAAACTTCTCTGCTGCCTGGCCAAGAATAAAGATGTCTTCGCCTGGTCTGCCCTCGACCTGGTCGGAGTCAGCCGATCCATAATTGAGCACAGCTTGGGAATTGACCCTTCGGTGCGACCAAAAAAGCAGAGGCTTCGCAAAATGTCCGACGAAAAGACAGAGGCCGCCAAGGCGGAGGTGCACCGCCTCCTAGAGGCTAAATTCATTGAGCCAGTGGCTTACCCCACGTGGCTCTCCAATGTTGTAATGGTGCAGAAAAAAAGCGGGAAATGGCGAATGTGCATAGACTTCACCAGTCTCAATAAGGCCTGCCCAAAGGACAATTTCCCGTTGCCACGGATCGACAAAATCATCGATAGCGCGGCCGGCTGCGAGGTCATGTCTCTCCTCGACTGCTTCTCCGGCTATCACCAGATATACATGAAGGAGGAAGACAAGGCTAGCACCAGCTTTATAACACCCTTCGGCACTTATTGCTTCATCAGAATGCCGGAGGGTCTCAAGAATGCCGGGTCCACCTTCTCCAGACTCACCAAAACAGTGCTCGAGGGCCAGGTCGGCAGAAATATATTTACATATGTGGACGACATCGTCGTCGCCAGCAAGAATAAGGAGGACCATCTCGCCGACCTGGCCGAGACATTCGCGAACATGCGAGATGCACGACTCCGCCTAAACCCGGAAAAATGCGTCTTCGGTGTTCGCCAAGGCAAGATATTGGGCTACCTGGTGTCACATCGCGGCATCGAGGCCAACCCAACCAAGATCCAGGCCATCGTCGACATGTCGCCTCCGCAGTCCGCCAGGGATGTCCAGCGTCTGACAGGCAGATTGGCCGCTCTCAACAGATTCATCTCCAGGTCCGCCGAGCGAAGTCTCCCCTTCCTCAAAACACTCCGCGGTGCAAAAGACTTCGCCTGGGGACCGGAGCAAGCAGCGGCCTTCGCCTCACTAAAACAGTACCTGTCGGAGCTGGCCATCCTCACAAGCCCCGACTCCTCGCTCCCCCTATTGCTCTATGTCGCGGCTTCGCCGCACGCGGTCAGCGCGGCACTAGTGCAGGAGCAGACAGTCGAGGGCGCAGTCAGACAGTGCCCTGTTTACTATGTCTCCGAGGTCCTGACACCGTCCAAATGCAACATGACAGAGCTGGAGAAGATCGCCTACGCAGTTGTTATGTCCTCGCGCAAACTGCGCCATTACTTTGAAGCATTCAAGGTCCGAGTCACCTCAGACAGGGGGCTCGGCGAACTATTCAGAAACCCGGAGGCATCGGTGAGGATTGCCAAGTGGGCAGCCGAACTCTCCGGCTACCACATCAGCTTCGAGCCCAGGACGGCCATCAAGTCACAAGTCCTGGCAGACTTCGTCGTCGACTGGACTGGGCCAATAACACAGCCGGACCCGTCCACAGAGAAGGTGTGGACCATCCATTGCGACGGCGCATGGTGCCATGCGGGGGCAGGCGTCGCTGCAGTCGTCACCTCACCAGCCGGAGTCAAACACAGATATGCAGCACGCCTCAGCTTCGCTCTGGAATCCGACAGATGCACAAACAATATAGCGGAGTATGAAGGGGTTATCCTCGGCCTCCGCAAGCTAAGGGCCCTTGGAGTCACCACATGTATCATCAAGATAGACTCCAAGATAGTTGCCGGCCAGATCGAGAAAGACTATGCAGCAAAAGACCCCGCGCTCATGCAATACCTCGCGGCCATCCGAAGTCTCGAGAGACAGTTCAAGGGATTCACCTTGCAGCATGTGGATAGGGCCAAGAACGAGGAGGCCGATGCATTGGCCAAGGCTGCTGCCAGGGGCGAGCCCTTGCCCTCCGACGTATTCTTTTACACCATCGGCACGCCAGCCGTCCGGAGCCCCGAAGGGCTCCAAATAACTAATGATAGCGAGGGCCACCGCATAGTCAACCTAATCATGACCGAAGACTGGCGGGCACCAATAACCCTGTTCCTACAGGGGTACTATCATCCAACCGACGTCAGCGAGGCCAAGCGCCTCAGACATCGAAGCCGGGACTTCACACTGATCGAGGGCCAGCTCTACAAGAAAGGGGTCAGTCAGCCAATGCTTAAGTGCGTCATCGAAACCGAGGGCATGCAGATCCTACGTGAAGTCCACAGTGGCACGTGCGGCTTGCACGCAGGGCCAAGGGCCCTAGCTGCCAAGGTGATCCGCCAAGGGTTTTACTGGCCCGCAATGATCTGCGCCGCAAATCGGGTCTCAAGGTCCTGCGAAGCCTGCCAGAAGTTCTCTCCTCGGTCAGGCAACCCCTCGCAGTATACAAAGCTGATTGCCCATACATGGCCTCTCCAGCGCTGGGGCCTGGACATTGTCGGGCCCCTGCCCACCGCTCAGGGGAACCTCAAGTTCGCCTTCGTAGCCGTCGAATACTTCACCAAATGGATCGAAGCGAGGGCTGTTTCTACAATAACATCAAAGACTGCCCAGAAATTCTTCTGGCAAAACATAGTTTGCCGCTTCGGAGTACCGTCCGAGCTAACAGTTGACAACGGCAAGCAGTTCGACAGCCAAGATTTCAAGGGTTTTTGTTTTTCCATCGACACCAAGCTTGCCTTCGCTTCAGTCTATCATCTGCAGTCCAACGGGGTCGTGGAGCGCGCCAATGGGAAAATCTTCACAGCTGTCAAGAAAATGCTCCTCGATAAAAAAAAGGCAGATGGACCGATTTATTACCTGAGGCAGTCTGGGCGCTAAACACAACTGAGTGCAGGGCGACTGGGTTCACTCCTTTCCACCTTCTATACGGATCGGAGGCCATGACCCCGCAAGAAATAAAGCATGGGTCCCCGCGTACAGTTCCATCAGCCGTCCCCGACGTGGACGAGCCAACTTCAAAAGATCTCATTGACGGAGACCGGGTCTTCGCCCTACAGGCCCTAAACAAATACCAAGCCCAGACCAAAGCATGGCGCGACCACGCAGTCATCCCGAGGGAGTTCAGCGAAGGGGACCTCGTACTCGTCCGAACAGCTCGGACGGAGTCCAGGGGAAAGCTGGAGCCCAAGTGGGAGGGCCCTTTCATAGTCAAGACAAAAGCATCCCCCAGCGCCTACAGGCTCACAACGCCAAACGGCGAGGACCTGGAGCACTCCTGGAACATCGACAACCTTCGCAAATTTTTTGTTTAACCCATTTAGGGCTGATTTCGCCCTTGTAATTCGCCGCAAACAATCTTGTACCGGCCCGCACTCTTTTCCTCCCGGGGGGTGAGGTTTTTAACGAGGCGGAGCCATGTAATATATGTGAGAAAAATCCCCCGCAAAAACATGTGTCGAAAAAAGACCGCGACAACGGTCTTCGGCATTCGACCAATTCGAAGTCACCGCGAGGCTAAGCGCTAGCCACCCTCGCGTGCGACAAGTCCGCGCAGAAGTCGCCTAAGGGTGCAGCCGGACTAAGCACAACAAGTGCGAAAAAATCCGATGTCTATCGCGAAGACTAACCGCGCAGAAGTCGCCTAAGGGTGCAGCCGGACTAAGCACAACAAGTGCAAAAAAATCCGATGTCTATCGCGAAGACTAACCGCGCAGAAGTCGCCTAAGGGTGCAGCCGGACTAAGCACAACAAGTGCGAAAAAATCCGATGTTTATCGCGAAGACTATCCGCGCAGAAGTCGCCTAAGGGTGCAGCCGGACTAAGCACAACAAGTGCGAAAAAATCCGATGTCTATCGCGAAGACTATCCGCGCAGAAGTCGCCTAAGGGTGCAGCCGGACTGAGCACAACAAGTGCGAAAAAATCCGATGTCTATCGCGAAGACTATCCGCGCAGAAGTCGCCTAAGGGTGCAGCCGGAACAGCACAACAAGTGCAAGAAAACCCGAAGTCTATCGCAAAGACTCCGCACAGAAGCCGCCTAAGTGCGCAGCCGAACTGGTACAACAAAAGCAGAAACGACAGCATCAAACCGTCCGCGCTAAGACCGACTATAATCACACCAGCACAGCATAGCCAACCATACCAGACAAAGTACACAACGCCCTCGCAGGCACAGACACGCGAGGGCACACAACTTCATCTTACAAGTCTTTACACATATACAAGCGAGGGCGCCACACTCTACATCGGCTCAACCTTAGGAATAATTCCCATCTCCCTATAATTAAATAACATTATTCTAAGCTCCTCACCCGCAAAAAGACTTCGCAGTTCCCCCTCCCCTGTGCCCGCGGCGGCCGGCAAAGACAACAGCTCCTACCGACCAGCCCTACTCACGTGAAGCCGAGCCCTTTCCTCCGCACTAACCCTACGCTTTGCAACCGCCCTTCGTCGTCGGCGCCCGGTGCAAGGACCTGGCACGTCTGGCGCGCCCGCGGCGTGTGGCAAAGCCTCCGCCGCAGCTACGTCCAAGGCCGCAAAATAATCCAAGTCCTCCTCCGACGACTCCTCAGTCCACTCAACCGAGCTCCCAGAGTCAGTAAAATCAAAAAACTCAGATACAGACCCACCATATTCATTCCCACCTTCCGCGGTCGAAGCCGCCAAAAACTCAGTAGTAGCGGTTGCGTGCGCAGGCCCAAAATCTTGAACCTGCGCAGCAACCAAAATTCAGCACAACATCCAAAAATTCCCCAACCCTAAACACCTACTACGCCACCTGCGAAGGCCCTGACGCTGCGGGAGCCTCCGCCGTTGGCTCCGCCGCTGCCTCCGCCGTTGTTTCCGCCGCCACCGCCGCGGGATCTTCAGCACTCGGCACAGCAGCTGCGGGGGCATCAGGGGCGCCTTCGGCCACCTTCGGGGGCAGGTCTTCGCCGGCCGCAACGGATGTGGGGGCAGCCGTCGCGATCGCTGCGGTCTCCGGGGTTGGCTCCAGGGCGACCCTAGTCACAGCCTCCGCGAGGGTCGGCTCCGAGTCTGGCAGCGCGCTGTTCAGAGCCCCGAAGTCGTCCACCCGCTCGCCGCGCTCCGCCTAGGACAAGACACACAGATTCAGCAAACACACGCACAGCCCGCATATAGCAAACGCCAAACAAACAACAACGTTACCTGAGCCCTCGCAGCCTCGGCCCGCTCCCTGACCACCTCACGACCGTACAGACCCCACATCCGGTCATAAAGGGCCCCGGCGGATTCCTTCACTACGGGGTCTTCGACCTTATAGATATCTCGCTCAAAATCTTCATCCGCCTGGTCGAAGGCCTCGAAGTGCCGGCACCCTTCGCGGGAGAGCGCGTTCATCGCCCCCTCGCAGGTGACCAGGGAGGCGTACGACATCAACCCCCCTACGACGGCTGGAAGTTCCAGCAGCTCCTCCTGCACCCACTGCAGACAGCGAAGCCCGGGCTCTCGGTCCGGCACCTCGAAGTCACCGGTCCGCGCACCCAGCTCACGATATGTATCCATAAGCTGCGTGCGCGTCCGTTCGGCCTCCGCATGCATTGCGGCCTCGGCCTCCTTCGCGCGGCTCTCCAGGGCGGTGAGCCGCTCTTGCAGATGTTCGGCGAGCTCCTTGGCAAGATTGCCCTCCGCCCGCGCCAGCTTGGCCTCCGCCTGCGCAGCCTGCCCCTTGGCGATGGCCTCGTTGGCTTCCCTCCTCTCCGCCGCCAGTTGGCGCTGGAGGTCAGCCTTCTCCCTCTCCAGGGCGGCCACCCTATCCGTCAGCTTACGGCACTTGCTGTCGGAGGCCGACTTCTCACGGACAGCGTCAGCATGTTGAGTCCGAAGTCTCTCGACTTCGGCAGACACAGCTGCCGTGAGGGCCCCCGACGCAGTACGGCTGGCGAAGTCAGCCACCTGCAGAGCCGCGACGCAGTACGTAAGGCCGTTGCCCCAAAAGAGGTGGGGGAGAGAGTATAACTCAGCGGACCTGACTCAGCGCCTCCGTCGCCTGACTCAGCGCCTCCGTCACTCCCTTCAGCCGGTGGGTCGCTGCGCCCGCCTCGTCCCTGACCACCGCGAGGGCCGACACCTCGCCTCCGGCGTCAAGGGCCTCGCCCCTCGCCTTCGGCACTATGGCCGCCGTCGCGATCTCCGCGCCAGGCGCAACCATAGCAAGCTGGCCCTCGTCCGACCCTGCAACACATCTTCGAATTAAAAATAATAATAATAATAATAATAATAATAATAATAATAATAATAATAATAATAATAATAGGCCAACGACTTACCACCAAGATAGTCGTCTACAGTAATATCGGTGCCGAAGTCGGCAACGCGCTTGCCCGACAACGGCAACGCTCGGGCCGCCTTCGAAGCCTCCGCCACTCCGCTGGCCGGCGGCACCACCTTCGTTGACTTGGAGCCTCCGGCGCCCGCCGTTGCCTCCGGCGCCTTGCTAGGTGCAGAGGCGCCCGCCTTCGCCGCCAGCGGCGGCTTGCCTCTGCCGGAGGCCGCAGCCTTCGCAGCCCCCCGCTGCCTCTTCGGCCTAGCTTCATGCAGCCTGACAGCCGCCTGGCGTTTTTGCGCCGCACCTTAGCGATCCTTGTCCATCACTGCCCACACAACAGCACCGATATTCCGCCCGTAAGGAAAAACTCTCCACTGACGAACCATACGAGATGTAAAACAGTCCTCGCCAGCCGCGCAGGGGATAGGAACATTCCTAGGCCAGCAACCCCCGGTAACCCTCAGCATCCGAGCCGAAGACTCCCGGAGCTCGGGCGAAGACATCCTTTCCCCCGGGGCCGCACACGTCCTCATTAACTCTCTAGCAAAACTATCAGACACCCCAAGTCCTCCCATCGCAGTACCTAATTTTCTCTTTTTTGAGGAAGGGGCGGCCGCCGGCGCAGGGTCGTCTCCTGTCTCCACCGCCGGTTTCTTCCCACGACGGTCGGCTTCGTCTTGACCAGGATAGCCATCGTACGGCAACTGATTTAATTCGAAGACCCTGTTCAAACGGTCATTTGACCCGCGGATATCAAAGCTGCGCTGGCCTTCCGTCCTCGGCACGTAACGCCCCACGAGCCGCACCGCCCCGTCCTCCGCATCGCGCACAAAGGCGGCCGGGTCGCGGTTTCGCAGATTTAGTGTGAAGGCAGGGCTTCGCACTTCCTTTCCTCCGTGAAAAGGCATCTGGCGAGGGCATACTTCGCCCAGCGCCCAGCCATGCGCCAAGGGCCACACCCCGTACGCCACGAACTCTTCAACTAAATCACGCCCACTACTCTGACCGGCGGCGCACCGAAGGGCCCCTTCGTCTGCATCTTCCTCTGCCACTTCAAAGGGCGGATACGCAGAGTAATAATGAGAGCACATCTCAGACACGGGGAGTCCTTCATGGCCTTCGACAGTAGCCTCAGCAACGTAAAACCAAAATTCATTCCAATTGCCCCACTTGTTGCGGGCGCACGGAACCAACTCCACTACTTGCATTGTGGTCTTGCCGGTCTTCGGCGTGAATGTGCATGACCCGAACTGGGCGACTTCGTCCCCAATCATCCTCTTTTGCCAGTGCAAACAATAATACTTCGCAAAAACTTCAACCGACGGCTGTCCACCGTACGAAGTCGTCGCCCAGACATACTTTGCCAGTGCCACCACGGCATTCGGTGTCAACTGATGTATTTGAACGTTGAATCTACGCAGGACTTCGCCAACAAACCGGTGCGCAGGCAAGCGAAGACCGACGGCGAAGAACGCCTCGAAAACGACCAATTCACCCTCCGGCTCGGGGACTTCCTCCGTCCCCGGAGCACGAGCAACTCCGCCGCCAAAGTAGCCCAATCGCTGCATATCTTCAACGCGGGCTGACGTCATCCGTGACACACCAAAATCAACAGAGTCGCCGGCGCGCAACTCCTCCACCATCAAGCTACTCAACGTCTCCTCAGACGAGGCGGCGGCCGGCGGCGTAGTAGCAGCGGAAGAAGAGGAAGACGGCATTGCTACGTACCGTCGGCGGCGGCGGGCGGTCTGCTTCACTCGAGCCAGAACTCCGGCGAGCAAAAGGAGCAGCGGAAGAAGAGGAGCAGCAAGACGGCGGGCGGCTAGGGTTTTCACGGAGCGCGGAAGGCAAAGTTCAAACAGCGCCGACCCCCGCCCCCTTTTATAGGCAGGGCGCGGCTCTTCGGGAAACCCGCAATCCGACAGGGCGCGACGCTTCGGGAAACCTGCAATCCAACAGTACACCGTCCATCAACGGTCACATCAAAAACCCTCGCGGAACCACTTCGAGCGAGGGCAGCGTCTCCGCCATCTAGCGACGTCTTCGGCACCAGGTGACTTTGTCGAACTGGTCCCTCGGAGGGCAAATGTTGGGGCGAAGGCAAAGACGCCACCCTTCGCTCGAAGCCTTCGCCGCAGTCGCTGGTCTGACAGAGACAAAACGCAGCAGCAAAGAGGCCAACAGCGCGCCTAGCTCTGTTCCGCCACCAAGTCCGGGGTCTCCGAAGGTTATCCTTGGGCGGCCGCTCCGGTCTGGCACCGAATCCGAAGCAACGCTGACTCCCCTCCCTCGGGTGCTGTCCTGCGCTCACCAGGCTCTCCGGGAAACCGAGGTGGCTATCCGGCGGGAGTGGGAGGCGCTCGAGACCGAGCATCAGCGCCTTGGCGACTGGTGCACCCAACTGGAGGAGCGCACTAAGGCGGTGTCCTGCCATTTCGCCTCAGAACAGACCGAGTTTGAGCAGGTGCGTGTGGACTTCAAGGAGGACATCCGGAAGGTGTCTGACCGAGAGGAAGAGGTGATCCAAAAGGAGAAAAGTCTGGCTAGGAAGGAGGTACGCTTACACCAAAGGAAGGAGGCCGTCACAGCGCTCCATGCTAAGTTGAAAGCTTATAATGCGGTGCTAGAGAAACAGCGGGACAAGTAGGCTGCGGCTGAGGTGAAGCTGCAGAAGCTGCAGCAGGAGCTCGCCGACAGGGCCAGCGACATTGCTCGCGTAGAGGGAAGCCTCAAGGCGGGGGAAGCTTCCCTTTCGAAATGGGTAGCTAGTCTTACTCGGCAGGAGGAGGACCTCGCCTTTAGGGAGGAGTTGTGGGCAAGGCGGAACAAGCTGCTGGATGAGCTTGAGCTCGAGGCCGAGGAGAGGAGGAAGCATTTGGAGGAGAAAGTGCAAGCTCTAGAGGAGCAGGTCCGCCAGTTTCGAGCAGCGCAAGTTGCTCAGGCGACGCAGACAGCCTCGGGCCCCCAGGCAGTGGAGGCGATGCGGAAGACACTCGACGACCTCCGGGCTGAGCAACGTTCCGAGGCCCAGCACATCGCTGCCTGTGCCGGCGAGGCAAGCACGACGTTAGTGCCGTTGGGAGTGAGGCCCATCCCGGCACTGGTGCGTCCGGCGTCCATCTCCGATGTGCTCCCGGTACTGGATTCTACTGCTGACCGCCTCCGACGTCTGGATCAGATTCTTGGCGCCCGCTTGGAGGCCGAGGGCAGTAGACTTTGCCGGTCGGCAATAGAATACGTCTTGACATGCTTCCAGAGCCACGATCCGGTTGTCTCCTTGGGGCCAGTCATCGCAGGTCCGGTGGCCGATGCCGAAGATGCTGCTCGTGAGGGCGTGCAGGATGTTGTGGACGCGGTGGCCGAGCGCTTTCAACGGGATCCTACTGGCGATGAGTAGCTAGGCCTGCGCGGAGAAAACGAGGGTTCCGCTGGGGAGCGGGTTGTAATATACCATTGATTTCGTAAGATACTCTTCAGGTACTACTTACTGGGCGATATTACAACTTATATGCACACCACTTTTCCTTTGCTGTGTGCATCGTTACCAACTTCTTCCTTGGTACTTGCCCCCCTGGGATATGGCCTCGATGCGTCGGGGCTGGATACTAGGATTTGTAATTGGTAACTGATGTCGTGACCCTCAAGGGAAGCTCCCAACTGGGACTTGACCTGCACATAGTCTTGGCAAGGTATTTTTAGCAGTGCGCCCATAGGGTCCGCCGGCTTGTATTTCTTATCCTTTGATTTACGCAACAGGGCTGGCCGTGAGGCGGTGGGGCGTGTAGGCTTACGGTACTTGACCATACCAAGCAACTTCACGACCCCTAACCACCCCACCGTCTAGTTGCCGGGTCTGACTACTCAGCACGGATGTCACAATACCAGCCAGGGAATAAAACTGCATGGGTGAGATAGCAATAATGGTCGCAAATTGTATGAATAAAATCCACATAAGAACAGTTCTGTGGGTCGAACCCCTTCCTTATAACTCGATATACACGGGCGCAAGCCAACGGGCCGGGTTTATTGAGGGCGGACCTCCCGGGGCTGGCGCATATAAGTGTGCTTCTTGGTTACAGGGAAAGGGACCGAACCCCCTGATAGTCGCCTAGAGGGGGGGTGAATAGGGCGAAACTGAAATTTACAAATATAAACACAACTACAAGCCAGGTTAGCGTTAGAAATAAAACCGAGTCCGCGAGAGAGGGTGCAAAACAAATCTCAAGCAAATAAGGAGTGTGACACAAGGATTTGTTTTACCGAGGTTCGGTTCTCGCAAACCTACTCCCCGTTGAGGTGGTCACAAAGACCGGGTCTCTTTCAACCCTTTCCCTCTCTCAAACGGTCCTTCCGACCGAGTGAGCTTCTCTTCTCAAATCAAAGTCGGGAACAAAACTTCCCCGCAAGGGCCACCACACAATTGGTGCCTCTTGCCTTGATTACAATGGAGTTTTGATCACAAGAACAAGTGAGAAAGAAAAGAAGCAATCCAAGCGCAAGAGCTCAAAAGAACACGACAAATCTCTCTCGCTAATAACTAAAGCCTTGTGTGGAATTGGAGAGGATTTGATCTCTTTGGTGTGTCTAGAATTGAATGCCTAGCTCTTGTAAGTGGTTGAGAAGTGGAAAACTTGGATGCAATGAATGGTGGGTAGTTGGGGGTATTTATAGCCCCAACCACCAAACTAGCCGTTTGGTGGGGCTGAGTGTCGTATGGTGCACCGGACAGTCCGGTGTACACTGGACATGTCCGGTGCGCCAGCCACGTCACCAAAGCCGTTGGGATTCGACCGTTGGAGCTCTGTCTTCTGGGACCGCCTGGATGTCCGGTGCACACCGGACACGTACTGTAGATTGTCCGGTGCACCGTCGCGCGCGGGCCTGACTTCTGCGCGCTTCTGGCGCGCATTAAATGCGCCTGCAGGTGACCGTTGGCGTGAAGTAGTCGTTGCTCTGCTGGTTCACCGGACAGTCCGGTGTACACCAGACATGTCCGGTGAATTATAGCGGAGCAGCCGCTCTGGTTTCCCGAAGCTGGCGAGTTCCTGAGGCCGCTCTTCCTTGGAGCACCGGACACTGTCCGGTGTACACCGGACAGTCCGGTGAATTATAGCGGAGTGCCTCTGGAAATTCCCGAAGGTGACGAGTTTAAGTTGGAGTCCTCTGGTGCACCGGACACTGTTCGGTGTACACCGGACAGTCCGGTGCCCCAGACCAGAGGTGCCTTCGGTTGTCCCTTTGCTCCTTTGTTGAATCCAATACTTGATCTTTTTACTGGCTAAGTGTGAACCTTTTACACCTGTATAACTTATACACTAGAGCAAACTAGTTAGTCCAATTATTTGTGTTGGGCAATTCAACCACCAAAATTAATTAGGAAAATAGGTGTAAGCCTAATTCCCTTTCAATCTCCCCCTTTTTGGTGATTGATGCCAACACAAACCAAAGCAAGTATAGAAATGCATAATTGAACTAGTTTGCATAAAGTAAGTGCAAAGGTTGCTTGGATTTGAGCCAATATAAATACTTACAAGATATGCATGGATTGTTTCTTCATTTTTAACATTTTGGACCATGCTTGCACCACAGATTTTGTTTTTGCAAATTCTTTTGTAAATCCTTTTCAAGGTTCTTTTGCAAATAGTCAAAGGTAAATGAATAAGATTTTACGAAGCATTTTCAAGATTTGAAATTTTCTCCCCCTGTTTCAAATGCTTTTCCTTTGACAAAACAAAACTCCCCCTAAATGAGATCCTCCTCTTAGTGTTCAAGAGGGTTTTGATATATGTTTTTGAAATACTACTTTCTCCCCCTTTTGAACACAATAAGATACCAATTTGAAAATTTACCAAATGAAAATCTCCAATTTTAAAATTAGTTTGGTGGTGCGGTCCTTTTGCTTTGGGCTCATACTTTCTCCCCCTTTGGCATGAATCGCCAAAAACGGAATCATTAGAGCCCTCGAAGTACTTCTTCCCCTTTGGTCATAAATAAATGAGTGAAGATTGTACCAAAGACGAAGTCCTTTTGCTTTGAACTCTCCCAAAAAGGTGGAGAGATACGCGGAGCGACGGCGAAGGATGAGTTACGGAATGGAAGCCTTTGTCTTCGCCGAAGACTCCAATTCCCTTTCAATACACCTATGACTTGGTTTGAAATAGACTTAAAAAACACATTAGTCATAGCATATGAAAGAGACATGATCAAAGGTATACAAATGAGCTATGTGTGCAATTTAGCAAAAGAAATTGAGTGAATCAAGAATATTGAGCTCATGCCTAAGTTTGTTAAAAGATTGTTCATCGAGAGCCTTGGTAAAGATATCGGCTAATTGATCTTTAGTATTAATGTATGAAATCTCGATATCTCCCTTTTGTTGGTGATCCCTAAGAAAATGATATCGAATGGCTATGTGTTTAGTGCGGCTATGCTCGACGGGATTATCCGCCATCTTGATTGCACTCTCATTATCACATAGCAAAGGGACTTTGGTTAATTTGTAACCGTAGTCCCACAGGGTTTGCCTCATCCAAAGCAATTGCACGCAACAATGGCCTGCGGCAATGTACTCGGCTTCGGCGATGGAAAGAGCGACCGAATTTTGCTTCTTTCAAGCCCAAGACACCAAGGATCTTCCCAAGAACTGGCAAGTCCCCGATGTGCTCTTCCTATTGATTTTACACCCCGCCCAATCGGCATCCGAATAACCAATCAAATCAAAAGTGGATCCCCTAGGATACCAAAGCCCAAACTTAGGAGTGTAAGCCAAATATCTCAAGATTCGTTTTACGGCCGTAAGGTGAGCTTCCTTAGGGTCGGCTTGGAATCTTGCACACATGCATACTGAGAGCATAATATCCGGTCGAGATGCACATAAATAGAGTAAAGAACCTATCATCGACCGGTATACCTTTTGATCCACGGACTTACCTCCCGTGTCGAGGTCGAGATGCCCATTAGTTCCCATGGGTGTCTTGATGGGCTTGGCATCCTTCATCCCAAACTTGTTTAGAATGTCTTGAGTATACTTCGTTTGGCTAATGAAGGTGCCCTCTTGGAGTTGCTTCACTTGAAATCCCAAGAAGTACTTCAATTTGATGTAACCGTGTTAGACTCTCTTGGGAGCTTGTTTGGTGGATGCTATTATCAGTTTAAATTTGGAAGGAAGAATTTATGCCTCTTAAAGAATCCCTTTTGTTGAAGTCAGATCTTTCATGCTGTTTTTAACTTTTCCCCATGATAAAATCTTGAAATTGGAACTGTGGTGTTAAGTAAGTATGTGGTTTTTCAGATGGCCGGGAGGCAGCGTCGTGGCCAGAACGAGCGCGTTCCTCCACCGCCACCACCACCTCCCACTCTGCAGGAGCTCATGGCTCAGCAGAATGAGATCCTGAGGCAGCTGGCTCAACGACAGCCACCACCCCAGCATTATGGTGGTGGAGACCACCAGCGTGACCCCGCGGCGGCCACCTATCAGGAATTCCTCAGCACCCAGCCTCCACTGTTCACAAGGGCGGAAGACCCACTTGACGCAGATGTATGGCTGCGAGTGGTGGAATCCAAATTCCCACTACTCCATGGAGTTTGCTCAGAGGTCACCAAAGTCAGGTTCGCCACCCAGCAGCTTCGCGGACCTGCAAGGACTTGGTGGGATCATTTTCTTGCTATGCAGCCAGAGGACCGAGAGGTGGAGTGGAGGGAGTTTAAGGCAGCTTTTAGAGGACACCATATACCAGCCGGGATCATGGACAGGAAGCTCAATGAGTTCTTGGCACTCACTCAGGGCAACAGGACAGTGTTGCAGTATGCCCAGGCCTTTAACGACTTGTGCCAGTATGCGGGATATCATGCGGATACAGATGAGAAGAAGAGGGACAGATTCAGAAGGGGGCTCAGCACTAAGCTCCGGGATCGTCTCAACACCGTCAGGGCCAACAGCTACAATGAGTTGGTCAACATGGCTATCTCCCAAGAGGACTGCATTACAGCTAGGCAGGCAGAGAAGAAAAGGAAGACCCCTGTGGCAGGACCCGCAGCTCAGCCACAGCGTTTCCGGATTGTGTCCGACACCCAGGGCAGGGGACCCCAACAGCAGCAAGGGCGATGGGTAATCCGACCTCAGCAGCAGCAGCAGGCACCCAACCGCATCCAATTTCCAGCTCAGAGGGGCAGTCAGCAGCAGCAGTACCGTCAAGCCAATGACAACAGGTGCTTCACCTGTGGCAACACTGGGCATTATGCCAAGAATTGCCCCAGGAACCAGCAGAGGCAGGGGCAGAATGCAAATCAGAACCAAGGCAAGAGACAGAAGGTGCAAGTGAGGCAAGGCAGGCTGAACTTCACCACCATGGCTGACATTCCAGAGGGAGCACCCGTCTTGACTGGTATCTTTACAGTTTTGAATTATCCTGCTATTGTTCTTTTTGATTCCGGTGCATCACACAGTTTTATCAGTACCAAATTTAGTGCCAAGTGCCAATTGCCTTTTCGCCACACCAATGGGGGTATCACAATCTCAACACCAGGAGGCAGGGTTGCCTCCTATCAGATCTGTAGGCACGTGCCAATTAAGCTGGGTAGTCTCATTTTCAAAACTACCCTAATGATAATGGGATTGGATAGTGTGGATATCATCTTAGGGACTGATTGGTTGTCACGACACCATGCAGTAATTGATGTCGCAGCTAGAGCCATAGAACTCCGCTCCCCTTTGGATGGTGAGATTACCTTATATCTACCCGACCAGGGATGCACCCGTTCTTGTGCCTTTGTTATGATAGAATCCCCAGTGGAAAAGATCCCAGTGGTCTGTGACTATCCAGATGTTTTCCCAGACGAATTGCCAGGAATGCCACCTGACCGAGATATTGAGTTCGCCATCGAATTGCAACCCGGGACCGCTCCTATTTCCAAGAGACCCTATAGGATGCCTCCCGCGGAATTGGCAGAGTTGAAGAAACAATTGCAAGAATTGTTGGATAAGGGGTTTATTCGTCCCAGCACTTCACCATGGGGATGTCCAGCATTATTTGTGAAGAAAAAGGACGAGAGTTTGAGGATGTGTGTTGATTACCGCCCTCTTAATGCGGTGACTATTAAGAACAAATACCCGCTGCCCCGCATTGATGTTCTGTTTGATCAGTTGGTTGGAGCCAAGGTATTCTCCAAGATAGACCTTCGCTCGGGATACCATCAGATCAAGATCCGTGCCAGCGATATTCCCAAGACGGCTTTCTCTACCAGATATGGACTGTATGAGTTTCTGGTGATGTCTTTTGGGCTGACCAATGCCCCGGCTTATTTTATGTATTTGATGAACTCAGTATTCATGCCAGAGTTAGATAAGTTTGTGGTCGTTTTCATTGATGATATACTGATCTATTCCAAGAGCGAAGCCGAGCACACCAAACACTTGCATACTGTACTTCAGAGACTGCGTGATCATCAGTTGTATGCTAAGCTGAGTAAGTGTGAGTTCTGGCTGAAGGAGATCAAATTCTTGGGTCATACAATTTCTCAGGATGGGGTATCAGTTGATCCTGAGAAGGTGCAAGAGGTGATGGATTGGAAACCCCCGACCACAGTGAAGCAAATTCGGAGTTTTCTGGGATTGGCAGGGTATTACCGACGATTTATTCCGGATTTCTCCAGAATTGCTAAACCAATGACTGAACTGTTGAAGAAGGGAGTCAAATTTGAGTGGAGCCAAAAGTGTGAAGATGCCTTCCATACCTTGAGGCAGCATTTGACAACAGCCCCGGTGTTAGCTCAACCTGACAACACCAAGCCATTTGAAGTTTATTGTGATGCTTCTGGTACTGGTTTGGGATGTGTCTTGATGCAAGAGAACAGGGTGATTGCTTATGCTTCCCGAGCACTCAGGCCCCATGAGCAGAATTACCCTACGCATGATCTGGAATTGGCAGCTGTAGTTCATGCTCTTAAGATATGGAGACACTACCTGATGGGAGCTCACTGTAACATCTACACTGATCACAAGAGTCTCAAGTACATTTTCACTCAGGCAGATCTAAACATGAGACAAAGGAGATGGTTAGAGTTGATCAAGGATTATGATTTAGAAGTGCATTACCACCCAGGTAAGGCCAATGTTGTGGCAGATGCCTTGAGCAGAAAGGCCCAGTGTACTTGTATGAGCATGGATGTGGGAATGACCACCCTATGTGATGAGTTGTGTAAGCTGAACCTGGAAGTTGTTTCTTCGGGTAACCTAAGCTATATCTCGGTGGAGCCCACATTGCAAGAACAAATAGTCAGGGCACAGGTTGAGGATAAGGGAGTTCAGGTTATCAAGGATATGATCAAGCAAAAGGCAGAGAAATACAAGTGTTTCCGGCAGGACAACAAGGGAATACTATGGTTTGGAGATCGATTGGTTGTTCCCAAGGACCCTGAGCTTAGAAAGAAGATACTGGATGAAGCTCACCTTTCCAAATTCTCCATGCACCCTGATAGTCGCCTAGAGGGGGGGTGAATAGGGCGAAACTGAAATTTTCAAATATAAACACAACTACAAGCCGGGTTAGCGTTAGAAATATAAATGAGTCCGAGAGAGAGGGCGCAAAACAAATCCCAAGCGAATAAGCAAGTGAGACACAGAGATTTGTTTTACCGAGGTTCGGTTCTTGCAAACCTACTCCCCGTTGAGGAGGCCACAAAGGCCGGGTCTCTTTCAACCCTTCCCTCTCTCAAACGGTCCCACGGACCGAGTGAGCTTCTCTTCTCAAATCAAAGCCGGGAACAAAACTTCCCCGCAAGGGCCACCACACAATTGGTGCCTCTTGCCTTGATTACAATGGAGTTGTGATCTCAAGAACAAGTGAGAAAGAAAAGAAGCAATCCAAGCGCAAGAGCTCAAATGAACACGGCAAATCACTCTCACTAGTCACTAGGGCTTTGTGTGGAATTGGAGAGGATTTGATCTCTTTAGTGTGTCTAGAATTGAATGCTAGAGCTCTTGTAGTAGTTGAGAAGTGGAAAACTTGGATGCAATGAATGGTGGGGTGGTTGGGGTATTTATAGCCCCAACCACCAAATGTGGCCGTTGGGAGGCTGTCTGTTCGATGGCGCACCGGACAGTCCAGTGCACACCGGACAGTCCGGTGCCCCTGCCACGTCATCACTGCCGTTGGATTCTGACCGTTGGAGCTTCTGACTTGTGGGCCCGCCTGGGTGTCCGGTGCACACCGGACAGGTACTGTTTGCTGTCCGGTGTGCCAGCATGGGCGAGCCTGCCCTCTACGCGCGCAGAGCGCGCATTAAATGCGCGGCAGAGAGCCGTTGGCGCGGAGATAGCCGTTGCTCCGGAGTCGCACCGGACAGTCCGGTGCACACCGGACAGTCCGGTGAATTATAGTGGACTAGCCGTTGGAGTTTCCCGAAGCTGGCTAGTTCCTGAGGCCGACCTCCCTTGGCGCACCGGACACTGTCCGGTGTACACCGGACAGTCCGGTGAATTATAGCCGAGTCGCCCTGGAAATTCCCGAAGGTGGCGAGTTTGAGTCTGAGTCCCCTGGTGCACCAGACAGGTACTGTTCACTGTCCGGTGGCACACCGGACAGTCCGGTGCGCCAGACCAGGGGTGCCTTCGGTTGCCCCTTTGCTCCTTTATTGAATCCAAAACTTGGTCTTTTTATTGGCTGAGTGTGAACCTTTTACACCTGTATAATCTATACACTTGGGCAAACTAGTTAGTCCAAAGATTTGTGTTGGGCAATTCAATCACCAAAATTATTTAGGACTTAGGTGTAAGCCTAATTCCCTTTCAATCTCCCCCTTTTTGGTGATTGATGCCAACACAAACCAAAGCAAATATAGAAGTGCATAATTGAACTAGTTTGCATAATGTAAGTGTAAAGGTTGCTTGGAATTGAGCCAATATAGCTACTTACAAGATATGCATGGAATGTTTCTTTCTTATGTAACATTTTGGACCACGTTTGCACCACGAGTTTTGTTTTTGCAAATTCTTTTGTAAATCCTTTTCAAAGTTCTTTTGCAAATAGTCGAAGGTACATTAATAAGATTTGCAAAGCATTCTCAAGATTTGAAATTTTCTCCCCCTGTTTCAAATGCTTTTCTTTTGACTTAACAAAACTCCCCCTAAAAGAGATCCACCTCTTAGTGTTCAAGAGGGTTTTGATATACCATTTTTGAAATACTACTTTCTCCCCCTTTTGAACACAATAGGATACCAATTGATAAATACTTTTGGAAAGCATTAAGTTTTGAATGAATTTGGTGGTGGTGCGGTCCTTTTGCTTTGGGCTCATTTCTCCCCCTTTTTGGCATGAATCGCCAAAAACGGAATCATTAGAGCCCTGGAAGAAATTTCTTCCCCTTTGGTCATAAGTAAATGAGTTAAGATTATACCAAAGACGAAATCCGGTCCTTTTGCTTTGGGCTTTTACTTTCTCCCCCAAAGATAAGGTCCTTTTCTTGGAGCGATGGCGAAGGATGAGTTACGGAGTGGAAGCCTTTGTCTTCGCCGAAGACTCCAATTCCCTTTCAATATACCTGTGACTTGGTTTGAAATAGACTTGAAAGCACATTAGTCATAGCATATAAAAGAGATATGATCAAAGGTATTCAAATGAGCTATGTGTGCAAGCTAGCAAAAGAAATTTCTAGAATCAAGAATATTGAGCTCATGCCTAAGTCTGGTAAAAGATTGTTCATCAAGAGGCTTGGTAAAGATATCGGCTAATTGATCTTTAGTGTTAATGTAAGAAATCTCGATATCTCCCTTTTGTTGGTGATCCCTAAGAAAATGATACCGAATGGCTATGTGCTTAGTGCGGCTATGCTCGACGGGATTGTCGGCCATTTTGATTGCACTCTCATTATCACATAGCAAAGGGACTTTGGTTAATTTGTAACCGTAGTCCCGCAGGGTTTGCCTCATCCAAAGCAATTGCGCGCAACAATGACCTGCGGCAATGTACTCGGCTTCGGTGGTGGAAAGAGCGACCGAATTTTGCTTCTTTGAAGCCCAAGACACCAAGGATCTTCCCAAGAACTGGCAAGTCCCCGATGTGCTCTTCCTATTGATTTTACACCCCGCCCAATCGACATCCGAATAACCAATCAAATCAAACGTGGATCCCCGAGGGTACCAAAGCCCAAACTTAGGTGTATAAGCCAAATATCTCAAGATTCGTTTTACGGCCGTAAGGTGGGATTCCTTAGGGTCGGATTGGAATCTTGCACACATGCAAACGGAAAGCATAATGTCCGGTCGAGATGCACATAAATAAAGTAATGAACCAATCATCGACCGGTATACCTTTTGATCCACGGACTTACCTCCCGTGTCGAGGTCGAGATGCCCATTAGTTCCCATGGGTGTCTTGATGGGTTTGGCATCCTTCATCCCAAACTTGGTTAGAATGTCTTGAGTGTACTTCGTTTGGCTAATGAAGGTGCCCTCTTGGAGTTGCTTGACTTGGAATCCTAGAAAATACTTCAACTCCCCCATCATCGACATCTCGAATTTCTGTGTCATGATCCTACTAAACTCTTCACATGTAGACTCGTTAGTAGACCCAAATATAATATCATCAACATAAATTTGGCATACAAACAAGTCATTTTCAAGAGTTTTAGTAAAGAGTGTAGGATCGGCCTTGCCGACTTTGAAGCCATTAGCAATAAGGAAATCTCTTAGGCATTCATACCATGCTCTTGGGGCTTGCTTGAGCCCATAAAGCGCCTTAGAGAGCCTATAAACATGGTTAGGATGCTCACTGTCTTCAAAGCCGGGAGGTTGCTCAACATAGACCTCTTCCTTGATTGGTCCGTTGAGGAAGGCACTTTTCACGTCCATTTGATAAAGCTTAAAGCCATGGTAAGTAGCATAGGCCAATAATATGCGAATTGACTCAAGCCTAGCTACGGGTGCATAGGTTTCACCGAAATCCAAACCTTCGACTTGTGAATATCCTTTGGCCACGAGTCGAGCTTTGTTTCTTGTCACCACACCATGCTCATCTTGCTTGTTGCGGAAGACCCATTTGGTTCCTACAACATTTTGGTTAGGACGTGGAACTAAATGCCATACCTCATTTCTAGTGAAGTTGTTGAGCTCCTCTTGCATCGCCACCACCCAATCCGAATCTTGCAGAGCTTCCTCTACCCTGTGTGGCTCAATAGAGGAAACAAAAGAGTAATGTTCACAAAAATGAGCAACCCGAGATCGAGTAGTTACCCCCTTATGAATGTCGCCGAGGATGGTGTCGACGGGGTGATCTCGTTGGATTGCTTGGTGGACTCTTGGGTGTGGCGGCCTTGGTTCTTCCTCATCCTCCTTTTCTTGATTATTTTCATCTCCCCCTTGATCATTGCCATTATCTTGAGGTGGCTCATCTTCTTGATTTTGCCCTTCATCAACTTGAGCCTCATCCTCATTTTGAGTTGGTGGAGATGCTTGCATGGAGGAGGATGGTTGATCTTGTGCATTTGGAGGCTCTTCGGATTCCTTAGGACACACATCCCCAATGGACATGTTCCTTAGCGCGATGCATGGAGCCTCTTCATTACCTATCTCATCAAGATCAACTTGCTCTACTTGAGAGCCGTTAGTTTCATCAAACACAACGTCACATGAGACTTCAACTAGTCCAGTGGACTTGTTAAAGAACCTATATGCCCTTGTGTTTGAGTCATAACCAAGTAAAAAGCCTTCTACAGTTTTAGGAGCAAATTTAGATTTTCTACCTCTTTTAACAAGAATAAAGCATTTGCTACCAAAAACTCTAAAATATGAAATGTTGGGCTTTTTACCGGTTAGAAGTTCATATGATGTCTTCTTGAGGATTCGGTGAAGATATAACCGGTTGATGGCGTAGCAGGCGGTGTTGACCGCTTCGGCCCAAAACCGGTCCGGTGTCTTGTACTCATCAAGCATGGTTCTTGCCATGTCCAATAGAGTTCGATTCTTCCTCTCCACTACACCATTTTGTTGTGGAGTGTAGGGAGAAGAGAACTCATGCTTGATGCCCTCCTCCTCAAGGAAGCCTTCAATTTGTGAGTTCTTGAACTCCGTCCCGTTGTCGCTTCTAATTTTCTTGATCCTTAAGCCGAACTCATTTTGAGCCCGTCTCAAGAATCCCTTTAAGGTCTCTTGGGTTTGAGATTTTTCCTGCAAAAAGAATACCCAAGTGAAGCGAGAATAATCATCCACTATTACAAGACAATACTTACTCCCGCCGATGCTTATGTAAGCAATCGGGCCGAATAGATCCATGTGGAGTAGCTCAAGCGGCCTGTCGGTCGTCATGATGTTCTTGTGCGGATGATGGACTCCAACTTGCTTCCCTGCCTGACATGCGCTACAAATCCTGTCTTTCTCAAAATGAACATTCGTTAATCCTAAAATGTGTTCTCCCCTTAGAAGCTTGTGAAGATTCCTCATCCCAACATGGGCTAGTCGGCGGTGCCAGAGCCAACCCATGTTAGTCTTAGCAATTAAGCATGTGTCGAGTTCAGCTCTATCAAAGTCTACTAAGTATAGCTGACCCTCTAACACACCCTTAAATGCTATTGAGTCATCACTTCTTCTAAAAACAGTGACACCTACATCAGTAAAAAGACAGTTGTAGCCCATTTGACATAATTGGGAAACAGAAAGCAAGTTGTAATCTAAGGAATCAACAAGAAAAACATTGGAAATAGAATGGTCAGGAGATATAGCAATTTTTCCAAGTCCTTTGACCAAACCTTGATTTCCATCCCCGAATGTGATAGCTCGTTGGGGATCTTGGTTTTTCTCATATGAGGAGAACATCCTTTTCTCCCCTGTCATGTGGTTTGTGCACCCGCTGTCGAGTATCCAACTTGAGCCCCCGGATGCATAAACCTACAAAACAATTTTAGTTCTTGACTTTAGGTACCCAAACGGTTTTGGGTCCTTTGGCATTAGAAACAAGAACTTTGGGTACCCAAACACAAGTCTTGGAGCCCTTGTGTTTGCCCCCAACAAACTTGGCAACGACCTTGCCGGATTTGTTAGTCAAAACATATGATGCATCAAAAGTCTTAAATGAAATGCTATGTTCATTTGATGCATTAGGAATTTTCTTCTTAGGCAACTTGGCACGGGTTGGTTGCCTGGAACTAGATGTCTCACCCTTATACATAAAAGCATGATTAGGGCCAGAGTGAGACTTCCTAGAATGAATTTTCCTAATTTTGCTCTCGGGATAACCGGCAGGGTACAAAATGTAGCCCTCGTTATCCTGAGGCATGGGAGCCTTGCCCTTAACAAAGTTAGACAAGTTCTTAGGAGGGGCATTAAGTTTGACATTGTCTCCCCTTTGGAAGCCAATGCCATCCTTGATGCCAGGGCGTCTCCCATTATAGAGCATACTTCTAGCAAATTTAAATTTTTCATTTTCTAAGTTATGCTCAGCAATTTTAGCATCTAATTTTGCTATGTGATCATTTTGTTGTTTAATTAACGACATGTGATCATGAATAGCATCAATATCAACATTTCTACATCTAGTACAAATAGATACATGCTCAACAATAGATGTAGAGGGTTTGCAAGATTTTAATTCTACAACCTTAGCTTGTAATATGTCATTTTTAGTTCTAAGGTCGGAAATAGTAGCATTGCAAACATCAAGATCTTTAGCCTTAACAAGCAACTTTTCATTTTCAGTTTTAAGGCTAGCTAGGGAAGCATTCAACTCATCAATCCTAGCAAGTAAATCAACATTATCACTTCTAGGACTTGAAGTTGAAACATTGCAAACATGAGAATCAACCTTAGCATTTAAACTAGCATTTTCATGTCTAAGGTTGTCAATCATCTCACGACAAGTGCTTAGCTCACTAGATAATTTTTCACATTTCTCTATCTCAAGAGCATAAGCCTTTTTAACCTTAACATGTTTTTTGTTTTCTTTAATTAGACAATCCTCTTGGGAATCCAAAAGGTCATCCTTTTCATGAATAGCACTAACCAATTCATTTAATTTTTCCTTTTGAGCTATGTTAAGGTTGGCAAAAAGGGAACGCAAATTATCTTCCTCATCACTAGCATTGTCATCACTAGAGGATTCATATTTAGTGGAGGATTTAGATTTAACCTTCTTTTTGCCGTCCTTTGCCATGAGGCACTTGTGGCCGACGTTGGGGAAGAGGAGTCCCTTGGTGACGGCGATGTTGGCGGCGTCCTCGTCGTCGGAGGAGTCGCTAGAGCTTTCGTCGGAGTCCCACTCTCGACAAACATGGGCATCGCCGCCCTTCTTCTTGTAGTACCTCTTCTTCTCCTTTCTTCTCCCCTTCTTGTCGTCGCCCCTGTCACTATCACTTGATAATGGACATTTAGCAATAAAGTGACCGGGCTTACCACACTTGTAGCAAACCTTCTTGGAGCGGGACTTGTAGTCTTTCCCCCTCCTTTGTTTGAGGATTTGGCGGAAACTCTTGATGACGAGCGCCATTTCCTCATTGTCAAGCTTGGAGGCGTCGATTGGTTGTCTACTTGGTGTAGATACCTCCTTCTTCTCCTCCGTTGCCTTGAATGCAACGGTTTGAGCTTCGGATGTGGTGGCATCATCAAGCTCGTTGATCTTCCTCGAGCCTTCGATCATGCACTCAAAACTTATAAAATTCCCGATAACTTCCTCGGGGGTCATTTTAGTATATCTAGGATTTCCACGAATTAATTGAACTTGAGTAGGGTTAAGGAAAATAAGTGATCTTAGAATAACCTTAACCACCTCGTGATCATCCCACTTTATGCTCCCGAGGTTGCGTGCTTGGTTCACCAAGGTCTTGAGCCGATTGTACATGTGTTGTGGCTCCTCCCCTTTGCGAAGCCGGAACCGACCGAGCTCTCCCTCAATCGTTTCCCGCTTGGTGATCTTGGTGAGCTCATCACCTTCATGCGCGGTCTTGAGTAAATCCCAAATCTCCTTTGCGTTCTTCAACCCTTGAACTTTGTTATACTCCTCTCTACTCAAAGAGGCTAGGAGTATTGTTGTTGCTTGAGAGTTGAAGTGCTCGATTTGGGCCACCTCATCCTCATCATAGTTCTCATCCCCTACGGATGGTACCTGCGCACCAAACTCAACAACATCCCATATACTTTTGTGGAGCGAGGTTAGATGAAATCGCATTAAATCGCTCCACCTAGCGTAATCTTCACCATCAAAAGTTGGTGGTTTGCCTAATGGGACGGAAAGTAAAGGTGTATGTTTGGAAATGCGAGGGTAGTGTAGGGGGATCTTACTATACTTCTTGCGCTCTTGGCGCTTAGAAGTGACGGAGGGCGCATCGGAGTCGGAGGTCGATGTTGATGAAGTGTCGGTCTCGTAGTAGACCACTTTCCTCATCCTCTTGTGCTTGTCACTTCTCCGATGCGGCTTGTGGGAAGAAGATTTTTCCTTCTTCTCTTTGTGGTGAGAGGAGGAAGACTTTTTCTCCTTCCGTTTGGAGGAGTCCTTCTTCTTCTCCTTCCTCTTGGTGCGGGACTCTTCCGATGAAGTGCTCCCGTGGCTTGTAGTGGGCTTTTCGCCGGTCTCCATCTCCTTCTTGGCGTGATCTCCCGACATCACTTCGAGCGGTTAGGCTCTAATGAAGCACCGGGCTCTGATACCAATTGATAGTCGCCTAGAGGGGGGGTGAATAGGGCGAAACTGAAATTTTCAAATATAAACACAACTACAAGCCGGGTTAGCGTTAGAAATATAAATGAGTCCGAGAGAGAGGGCGCAAAACAAATCCCAAGCGAATAAGCAAGTGAGACACGGAGATTTGTTTTACCGAGGTTCGGTTCTTGCAAACCTACTCCCCGTTGATGAGGCCACAAAGGCCGGGTCTCTTTCAACCCTTCCCTCTCTCAAACGGTCCCACGGACCGAGTGAGCTTCTCTTCTCAAATCAAAGCCGGGAACAAAACTTCCCCGCAAGGGCCACCACACAATTGGTGCCTCTTGCCTTGATTACAATGGAGTTGTGATCTCAAGAACAAGTGAGAAAGAAAAGAAGCAATCCAAGCGCAAGAGCTCAAATGAACACGGCAAATCACTCTCACTAGTCACTAGGGCTTTGTGTGGAATTGGAGAGGATTTGATCTCTTTAGTGTGTCTAGAATTGAATGCTAGAGCTCTTGTAGTAGTTGAGAAGTGGAAAACTTGGATGCAATGAATGGTGGGGTGGTTGGGGTATTTATAGCCCCAACCACCAAATGTGGCCGTTGGGAGGCTGTCTGTTCGATGGCGCACCGGACAGTCCGGTGCACACCGGACAGTCCGGTGCCCCTGCCACGTCATCACTGCCGTTGGATTCTGACCGTTGGAGCTTCTGACTTGTGGGCCCGCCTGGGTGTCCGGTGCACACCGGACAGGTACTGTTTGCTGTCCGGTGTGCCAGCATGGGCGAGCCTGCCCTCTGCGCGCGCAGAGCGCGCATTAAATGCGCGACAGAGAGCCGTTGGCGCGGAGATAGCCGTTGCTCCGGAGTCGCACCGGACAGTCCGGTGCACACCGGACAGTCCGGTGAATTATAGTGGACTAGCCGTTGGAGTTTCCCGAAGCTGGCTAGTTCCTGAGGCCGACCTCCCTTGGCGCACCGGACACTGTCCGGTGTACACCGGACAGTCCGGTGAATTATAGCCGAGTCGCCCTGGAAATTCCCGAAGGTGGCGAGTTTGAGTCTGAGTCCCCTGGTGCACCGGACAGGTACTGTTCACTGTCCGGTGGCACACCGGACAGTCCGGTGCGCCAGACCAGGGGTGCCTTCGGTTGCCCCTTTGCTCCTTTATTGAATCCAAAACTTGGTCTTTTTATTGGCTGAGTGTGAACCTTTTACACCTGTATAATCTATACACTTGGGCAAACTAGTTAGTCCAAAGATTTGTGTTGGGCAATTCAATCACCAAAATTATTTAGGACTTAGGTGTAAGCCTAATTCCCTTTCACACCGTGGTAGCACCAAGATGTACCATGATCTCAGATCTCTATATTGGTGGACTAGAATGAAGAGGGAAATTGCCAAGTACATATCCGAGTGCGATACCTGCCAGAGAATTAAAGCTAGTCACTTGAAGGCAGCAGGCCCTTTGCAACCCCTTCCCATACCATCTTGGAAATGGGAGGACATTTGCATGGACTTTATAGTGGGATTACCCAATACCTCCAGGCACCATGATTCAATTTGGGTTATAGTGGACAGATTGACCAAGACTGCTCATTTCTTGCCAGTGCACACCACCCACAAGACAGAGAAGTATGCTGAAATTTATGTTGATCAGATAGTAAGATTGCATGGTATTCCAAAGACCATTATATCTGACCGAGGAGCACTATTTGTGGCACGCTTTTGGGAGAGACTGCAAGAATCACTTGGGACCCATGTCATCCGAAGCTCAGCTTATCACCCTCAAACAGATGGCCAAACAGAAAGGGTGAATCAGATTTTGGAAGACATGTTGCGAGCATGTGCACTACATTATGGGAAGGATTGGGACAAGTGTCTGTCTTTGGCAGAGTTTTCTTACAATAACAGCTATCAATCCAGTCTAAAGATGGCACCTTTTGAGGCATTATATGGGAGAAGGTGTAGGACCCCACTAAATTGGTCTCAAGCAGGAGAAAGGGAAATTTTTGGGCCAGATTTAGTACTCGAGGCAGAGGCAAAGGTCAGGGTCATTACCAAGAACTTGGAAGCTGCTCAGGCCAGGCAAAGGAGCTATCATGATAAGAGGCGGAAGCCTCTACAGTTTGAGGTGGGAGATCATGTCTATCTTAAGGTATCACCCACCAAGGGTGTTCAGAGATTCGGGATCAAGGGCAAGTTAGCTCCTCGCTACATTGGACCCTATGAGATCAAGGGAGCTTGTGGACCCGTAGCCTATCAAGTGGAATTGCCACCTCACATGTCAGCAGTTCATAATGTGTTCCATGTATCTCAGCTGCGGAAATGCATTCGTCTACCCACTGAAGTACTCCCGGAACCAGACATTGAGATAGAACCAGACTTATCCTACCAAGAGTACCCCGTCAAGGTATTAGATCAAAAGGAGAGATCAACTCGGGCAAGGTCGGTCAGAATGTATAAGGTTCAATGGAGTCACCATTCAGCAGAAGAAGCTACATGGGAGACTGAGGATTTTCTACGCTCTCGCTTCCCCGACTTTCTACCCAAAGGAGTCGGTATGTAACCCCGGAACCCCACCCCCACCTGCCCTTTGAATCCAATTATGAGAAAAACTTAGATAGCAAGGGTAGTCTAAATTGCGGATTTAACTTAAGAAGGGCTTCCTTCTGAAGTTGGAAAGAGAATGACATTCGAAGAGCAGTTAACAAGAGAAACTTAAGTGTAAAGGAAAAGCAACCCCAGCACACCTTCAAAGCACCCTCCAAGGGACTCTACCAAAATCTCGGGGCGAGATTTCCTTTAAGGGGGGAGGGCTGTAACACCCCAGGTGTTACTCAGGGTGTCCACCCCCAGGGTTACCCCTTTTTCCCATTATCACATGAAGATTGAATTGGGCAAATTATACCACACTTGGAATTCTAGGTCCTAAGTAAGTGTAATCCACTTTGGATGTCATGCCCTAGCTTATCATGCACATCTAAGTGGGGATCTCCCAAAACCCTAGAACAAAACCCCCCATAGGCAATTATAACCCTAATTGAAGCCATGATCAAAAGATCATGTAAACATCATGATCATGGTTTGGGCCAAATATAAAAGTTGTAATACACTTAGCAACCTACAATTGATAGTAAGGAAGTACCCCCAAAAAGTTTTCAGAAAGGTCCTAAAAAGATCACCAAAGGTTGAACACAAGGGAGAAATTCAGATTTTGCCTAAGTCAAAAATCAACCCTTAAGCAAAGATCCCTCATGTTCACCTTGATCCCCTTTTCAAAACCAGTCGACCCAATTAACAAAGTGGCGCCAAATTAACCCTAGAATGCCCTGGAAAAGTTTGAACCAAAACCAAAACCATTTGACCCGAGTTGGCACTGGTTTTGTCTCGGTTTGCACAGGGCAGATAGACAAGACTTGGCGCTACCATATCTCCTCAACCAGACCACATCTACTCTTGGAACTCACATGAACTAGGTAGCTCTAGGTTCAGGGAAGAGATCTCCCGCAGGCGGTAGGGCAAGATTCGTACGCCTGGCCGCTCAGCAGAGCGAAGAACACGGGCAGAAGCAACGCGCCACGTGTTCGACGCGCTCTGAGCTCGCCAGGGCACGCCCGCGCGCGCCCCGCGTGCCCGCGTCGCGCCAAACGGTCGAACCGACGCCCCGGCCGCGTCCGTGCCTATAAAACCCGCCCCAGCGCTCGGTTGCCTTCCCCGTTACCTCCTCCGTACCTCGCCGGACTCGCCCGAGCCAGCCATTGCCTCCGGCGACCTCCCCGCGACCCGCCAGTGCCGCCCGAGGGCCACCGCCGTGGCCAACCCCTCTCCAGTCCCCCTCCGTTCGATTCAAGCCCCAGATAGCTTCCTGGTGAGACCGTGAGCTTGGCTCAAGCTTGAACCGAGGGCCCGCGTCACCAGAGAAGCCAAATCGCGCTCACCGGAGTTCAAGAACTCGCCGGCGCGCGTGGACCGGGTAAACCCCTTCACCATTTCCCGATTCGTTGCGCGCATGGCCTCTGTGTCACCCCGTGAAGCTCCTCGTGCCCATTAATTGAACTCTACCGCCGTGGTTTGGCCGGAGCAGGCGTCGCCGTCGATCCCCGCCGCCTGTGTTCGTGGCCAGGGGAGCTCCGACCACCTCTGACGCCGACCCGCACATCGACGTGACCGTCGCGACCTCCTGAACATCTCCGACCACCTCGCCGGACCTCCCTCGCCGCCGGTAAGCCGCGCCCCCCCTTTCCTTTTCCGCGGCTACTGTTTCAGTTAAGGGAGGGACTGCGGGTGAGAGGGAGAGAAATCCAGGGGGTTAAGTGAAAAGTCAGAGACTCAAGTGAATAGTGGCGTAAGGGTAGATCTGCGAGGTTTGATTCAGTTTAAACCCAGGGGCCTCGGCGCAAACTGTTTTTCCAGAAAAACTTAATTAAAACCTGATTTAAATTCAAACAGAAACTTTCAAAACCCATAACTTCTGTTTGGTTTACCCAAATTTGGTCAAACTAATTTTGCCAGACTCTAAATAATGTAACCTGTCTGAGAAAAATATAAAACCCCATAAGTACTATAGAAAAATGTAAGGTCCTGATTTAATTACAGTTTGAACCAAAAGCTTAATAATAGCAAGAAAAATGGTTGTATTATTTAACTAAGGTTAGAAAAATTTAGAGAAGTTATTATCTACCTTCTGACCTAGTTAAAAATATTAAACACCTCTGTCCACTCCATTTAAGTTAGTTTTACCCTTTATTCTATAATATGCTTAAAGATAAGGAAAATAGAAAATGCAACTTAATTAAGGAACCAGAGAGTACTTCTATTTTTGTTAGGTTACTTATTCAATATAATTCACTGGAAAAATATATCATACCCTGGTTTAGTACAAATTAAGTAGGATATCTTTTATTTTATTAAAACAAGGATAACTTAGAAAAATCCTACAAAAATGACCCCAAGGTAAAAACACCCCCACCCTTGGGATAACTATTGTTTTATTAGAAAGAACCTAAGAAAAATATGAAATCTGCTGTTTGACATTTTTCAAATAATAAGGTAGTAGAAAGTGCCTTCTTGACATTAAACTTGGGAAAAATCATAACTAAATAACCACCCCTTAGTTTCCTGTGATTTTTAGCACAAAGGCCTATTATTACCAGAGGATGTCAACAAAAATAACCTTTAGGACAGAACCTACCCCTAACTTGGAGGTGTAGTGTAAAGTGGCCCTTTTTGCCTAACTTTTGTTATTTTTGTTTAAGGCCTAACTTTTATACTTTAAGCCTCAAATTCTTAACACAAGCTAAAATAGCCAGTGACAGCCCACTGTAATTTTTACAGAATTTTTGGAAATCATTAAAACCCTGTTGTAGTTCAAACCAACACTAAAAGCCTAAATGGAAATTAAGGAAAGAGAAATGAAAGATATGAATAAATGTTGTCCCTAAAAACTTTATTTTCTGTCCACTAAAATATATCAAGGCAATACCAAACCAATATGTTGTCCTAAAGGAAAACCTAAGTCCAAAGAGTAATAAGTCTATCTATGTACCACTAGAAGCCCCGCATAACTAAGAAAACCCTAAGTTACCTCTCGACTTAGTTTCTTTTGCATAATGTTATTAAATCATGCATAATCATGACATACATGTTCATTGCATTCGATAGACTGTAATCTTGCTGACGGAGAGTACATCCTCGTGCCGGAGCAAGGAGCTGCTCAGGAGGTAGCCCCAGATCCAGCACCCGAGCCTGCACCAGAGGACCTGCCTGCCACTGCTTTGGAAGGCAAGCCCCGGTTTTATGCATAACCTGTTATTTATGCTATTTTACTTCACCTAATGATTGTAGGATTGATTGTGCACTTACGTGTAGGAATTGTTTGAAACCCTAGTTGCATGATCTCAGGCATCCTTTTGAAATGAATACTAGTATGACAGGTCGAGTAGTTGCTTTGCTTAAGTAGGGTCTCGGTAGAAGACGAGTGATTTTTCTAGCACTCGCGCGAGATCAGGGAATTGATTGTACCCACTTTCACATTGTCAGAATTACTAGTTGGTGGACAACAATCCATGGGGATTGGTTGTTTACAAGATGGAAAAAAGGAATAAGGATTAACGTGCGGATACCTGTGTCAAGCGTTTGAATGTACTAAACCCATACCGAGAAATATGGTAAATCGGTAATCCTAGTACCTGAGTGAACCTGCCCGCAGACTTTGCCCCTCACGCGACCTGAGACGAGGTCTCCCATTCCGGTTATGGTGGGTACAAGTGCGGCCACTGCACGACGGCCAGTCGGGGTCAGTGGGGCATTGTACGCCAAGGCGGTGAGCCCTAATCTGTTGCCAGGGAATCGATGGGGACGGTTGATGTGTGTGGGGACGGAGTGCCCCTGCATGTCGTGTGTTTAGGTTTACCTTGCAAGGATAAAAACTCGATTCGAATCGTCTGCTTCTCGCAGCTAATGAGACTGCTTGATCCATTGTACTGCATTGAGTAATAAGTGGAAGTATGATGAGTTGAGATAAGATGTTGATTGTTAATAATGCTTGCTACCATGTATGAGTAGATAGTCCACTTTTAGCCTTAAGAGAGTCACACTTAACTTTGACTAAGTTAAAACTTTGATTTAGAAACTCAGCTAGTGCTTTTGGCAACCAAACCCCACAGCCAAACAGCTGCATGTCTAGAGGTAGAGGAGTAGACTCCTCACACCGGGTAAGTCTAGCTGAGTATTAGTATACTCAGCCTTGCTTGTGGCATAATTTTTTACAGGTTCTCTGGAGGAGATGGTTGCTGGGATAACTTGGCCGACCACCCTGCCACCGGGTTGGACTGTCGAGTGGGACCCTACTTCGGCTGAGGAGGAGCATGAGGAGTGATGGGACAGGCTTCCCCATCTCTCTGTTTAATTATCGTTAGTTTTATTCCGCTGCACTTCAAAACAATGATGGTTACTTTTGCAAAAACTCCGATGATGACGATGGTGATGTAATAATTTAACATTATGGCATGTATGGTTTTATGCTTTATTGTATCTGCTCTGTGACTCACCTTCGAGTGAGATTGTGGTACTTGATCCTGTCAGTGGCCGTGTCGGACTAGATCCGAGGGATTGACGGGTTATTCCCATTCAAGTGTGGTCTAGCCTCTAAGGCGGGACTTGGACACTTAAGTTGGAATAATTCGGGCAGTTCCGCCACAATATTCTCAACATAGGCGGGGCCAGCGGGGCACCCCACGCACACGGGGCACGACCGAACCGCCATGCGTGGGGGGCCACGCGCCAGTTTGCCACAAAGGCGGGCACGATGGTTGGATTGGCCAGTAGCAAACTGACAGCGTGTGCGCACTGAGTTAGTACGGCGCGCGCTAAAAAGATGCCCTGATTCCCGGTCATGCAGAGCTTACACAGGAAGAGGGTTACGGCCCCACCTGCAGGCTCGCGCCCTCCCCTAAGGTGGGCCCGGGGGCCACTGTCGGTACCTTGAAACAGGGGTACCCCCTGTTACAAGGAAAAGGCGCTATGCCAAGTCTCTGGTTGCGCGGTAAACGGCTCACCGTCGCAACATCAGCCGCCTTAAGGGTCGCCATGGGAAAAGAAGTGCTCCGGATGTACGCAGCAGGCCTGGACCTGCTGCATGGAAAGCGTCGGACCCCGTGCATAGCGTGCGGACCTCTGGGACAGATCCTGGACCCTTCCAAGTGGGGTCCGAATGGTTCACTACCGGGTCCTGGATCCTAGGGGCAGGAAATACCCGGGCCCTGCCCTAGGAGGGGTCCAGGGCTGACATGTGTCCGAGGCTTGCACCACGCTCCCCGCCAAGGCAGAAACCCACTACTACCACATGGCTTTTGGCCCATGATGTGAGCCAACGGAAAGAGTCTGACATCGGGTCACTGGAGTCGCGTAGCCACTGTATTTATTGCAGTAGGGACGCGACGCCTGCCGCCAAGCCAACGAAAGATGTGCCCCCTCGGCATTTAATGTGTCCAGTCCTCTCCGCTGGCAGACGGTGTCAGACAGCGCGCCTGTCCAATCTATCATCAAACAGTGCGCCTGTGCCATGCGGCAGACTGTGCTCGTTGTCCCTTCTGCAAGAAAGCTTCCCCAGCACGCCAAGGACACACAGATCTCCGGCACCAGGGCACAAGAAGATTGCCTCGGCAACAGACATTAGAGGATCCAAGCACTATATTCTTTATGTCTCTGGGCCCACATGTTGGGGCCCAGTCCTTTTGTGCATGCCCCCTTCAGCTATAAAAGGGGAGGCATGCGACGTTACAAGGCAGAGGCTCTCAGACATAGCTTTAGGCAGACACTCACAAGTTCATACAAGCTCCCAAGCAATACATCACACAATGGAGTAGGATATTATGCTCCGGCGGCCCGAACCACTCTAAACCCTCGCGTGCTCTCGTGTGTTGATCCACCAGCCTCGTAGCAAGCAAAACGCTTAGGCCCCTCCTCTCTTTAGGATTTAGTGCGGGTGCAATCCGCCACCCGGTCGGGGAGATTTCCTCTCTGATATACTCCTTTACTTTCAGTGCCATTAGGCAAACCACCAGTCTTTAATGGTGAAGTTATAGTAGGTGGAGTGATATGATGAGGTATCACCTAACCTCACTCCACACAAGCATATGGGACATTGTTGAATTTGGAGCAAAGGTACCATCTGTAGGGGATGAAGATTATGATGCAGATGAAGTCGCCCAAATCTGGCACTTCAATTCCCAAGCAACTACTATACTCCTCACCTCTCTAAGTCGAGAGGAGTATAATAAGGTGCAAGGGTTGAAGAGTGCCAAAGAGATTTGGGACGTACTAAAGACCGCGCACGAAGGAGACGAGGTGACCAAGATCACCAAGAGGGAAACGATCGAGGGGGAGCTCGGTCGGTTCATGCTCAACCAAGGAGAGGAGCCACAAGCTATGTACAACCGGCTTAAGATCTTGGTCAACCAAGTGCGCAACCTCAGGAGCACAAAATGGGATGACCATGAAATGGTCAAGGTTATTCTAAGATCACTCGTTTTTCTTAATCCTACACAAGTTCAATTAATTCGTGGTGATCCTAGATATAAGCTAATGTCTCCCGAGGAAGTGATAGGAAAGTTTGTGAGCTTTGAGTTGATGATCAAAGGCTCCAAACAAATCATCGAGCGAGGCACCACCTCCACACCCGAGGTGCAACCCGTCGCATTCAAAGCGACGGATGAGAAGAAAGAAGAGTCTACATCAAGTAGGCTCCCCATCGACGCTTCCAAGCTCGACAACGAGGAAATGGCACTCATCATCAAGAGCTTTCGCCAAATCCTCAAGCAAAGGAAGGGGAAAGACTACAAACCCCGTTCCAAGAAGTTTTGCTACAAGTGTGGTAAGCTCGGTCATTTTATAGCAAAATGTCCTATTTCTAGTGACAGTGACAGGGGCGACGACAAGAGAGAGAAGAAGAAGGAGAAAAAGAGATACTACAAGAAGAAGGGCGGCGATGCCCATGTTTGTCGGGAGTGGGACTCCGACGAGAGCTCCACCGACTCCTCCTCCGATGAGGACGCCACCAACATCGCCGTCAACAAGGGTCTTCTCTTCCCAAACGTCGGCCATAAGTGCCTCATGGCAAAGGATGGCAAAAAGAAGAAGGTAAAATCTAGAGCTTCTAAATATGCAACATCTAGTGATGAGGCTAGCTCTAGTGATGATGAGGATGACTTGCTCACTCTTTTTGTCAACCTAAACATGCAACAAAAGGAAAAATTGAATGAATTAATTAGTGTTATTCATGAGAAGGATGAACTCTTGGATAGCCAAGAGGACTTCCTTATTAAGGAAAATAAAAGGCATGTTAAGGTTAAAAATGCTTATGCTCAGGAAGTAGAAAAATGTGAAAAATTGACTAGTGAGCTTAGCATTTGCCATGATACTATTTCCAACCTTAGAAATAAGAATGCAAAATTAATTGCTAAGGTTGAGAAATTAAATGTTTGTGATGATTCTCTTGTCAAACTTAAAAATGATAATGCTAGTTTGATTGCTAAGATTGACAATTTGAATGAATCTCTTTCTAGCCTTAAGATTGAGAATGATAAATTAATTTCTAAGGCTAAGGATTTAAATGTTTGCAATGTTTCTATTTCCAATCTTAGAAATGAGAATGTCATGTTACATGCTAAGATTGATGAATTAAATGCTTGCAAACCCTCTACATCTAGTATTGATCATGTTACTATTTGTACTATATGTAGAGACATTAATGTTGATGCTATCCTTGATCACCTAGCTTTAATTAAACAACAAAATGATCACATAACTCAACTTAGTGCTAAAATTAATAAGCATGACTTAGAAAATGAAAAATTTAAATTTGCTAGAAGTATGCTCTATAGTGGGAGATGCCCTGGCATTAAGGATGACATTGGCTTCCAACAGGGGGACAATGTCAAGCTTAATGCCTCTAAGAAACTGTCTAACTTTGTTAAGGGCAAAGCTCCCATGGTTCAGGATAACGAGGGCTATATTTTATATCCTGCTGGTTATCCCGAACATAAGATTAGGAGAATTCATTCTAGGAAGTCTCACTCTGGCTCTCATCATGCTTTTATGTATAAGAGTGAGGCATCTAGTTCTAGGCAATCCACTCATGTTAAATTGCCTAAAAAGAAATCTCCTATTGCATCAAATGAGCCTATTGTTTCATTTAAGACTTTTGATGCTTCATATGTTTTAACTAACAAATCAGGCAAAGTAGTTGCTAAATATGTTGGGGGAAACACAAGGGCTCCAAGACTTGTGTTTGGGTACCCAAGGTGCTTGTTTCTAATGTGAAAGGACCCAAGACCGATTGGGTACCTAAGAACAAGGCCTAAACTTGTTTTGTAGGTTTATGCATCTGGGGGCTCAAGTTGGATCATTGATAGCGGGTGCACAAACGACATGACTGGGGAGAAAAGGATGTTTTCCTCCTATGAGAAAAACAATGATCCCCAAAGAGCTATCACATTCGGGGATGGAAATCAAGGTTTGGTCAAAGGACTTGGTAAAATTGCTATATCACCTGATCATTCTATTTCCAATGTTTTTCTTGTAGATTCTTTAGATTATAAGTTGCTTTCAGTTTCTCAATTATGTAAAATGGGTTACAACTGTCTTTTTACGGATATTGGTGTTACTGTCTTTAGAAGAAGTGATGATTCAGTAGCATTTAAGGGAGTATTAGAGGGTCAGTTATACGTAGTTGATTTTAATAGAGCTGAACTCGATACTTGCTTAATTGCTAAGACTAATATGGGTTGGATCTGGCATCGTCGACTAGCCCATGTTGGGATGAAGAATCTTCCCAAGCTTCTAAAGGGAGAGCACATTTTGGGACTAACCAATGTTCATTTTGAGAAAGACAGGATTTGTAGCGCATGTCAAGCAGGGAAGCAAGTTGGTGTTTATCATCCACACAAGAACATCATGACGACCGATAGGCCGCTTGAACTACTCCACATGGATCTATTCGGCTCGATCGCTTACATAAGCATCGGTGGGAGTAAGTATTGTCTTGTTTTTGTGGATGATTATTCTCGCTTCACTTGGGTGTTCTTTTTGCAGGATAAATCTCAAAACCAAGAGACCTTATAGGGATTCTTGAGATGGGCTCAAAATGAGTTTGGCTTAAGGATAAAAAAGATTAGAAGCGACAATGGGACGGAGTTCAAGAACTCTCAAATTGAAGGCTTTATTGAGGACGAGGGCATCAAGCATGAGTTCTCTTCTCCCTACACACCACAACAAAATGGTGTAGTGGAGAGGAAGTATAGAACTCTACTTGACATGGCGAGGACCATGCTTGATGAGTACAAGACTTTGGACCGGTTTTGGGTGGAAGCAATCAACACCGCTTGCTACGCCATCAACCGTCTCTACCTTCACCGAATCCTCAAGAAGACATCTTATGAACTCCTAACCGGTAAAAAGCCCAATGTTTCATATTTTAGAGTCTTTGGTAGCAAATGTTTTATTCTTGTTAAAAGAGGTAGAAAATCTAAATTTGCTCCTAAGGCTGTAGAAGGCTTTTTACTAGGATATGATTCAAACACAAGGGCATATAGAGTCTTTAACAAGTCCACTGGACTAGTTGAAGTTTCTTGTGACATTCTGTTTGATGAGACTAATGGCTCTCAAGTAGATCAAGTTGATCTTGATGAGCTAGATGATGAAGAGGCTCCATGCGTCGTGCTAAGGAACATGTCCATTGGGGATGTGTGTCCTAAGGAATCCGAAGAGCCCACACAAGCACAAGATCAACCATCTTCCTCCAAGCAAGCATCTCCACCAACTCAAGATGAGGATCAAGCTCAAGATGATGAAAATGAAGATCAATAGGAGCCACCTCAAGAGGAGGACAATGATCAAGGGGAGATGCTAATGATCAAGACAAGGAAGATGATCAGGGTCCAAGACCGCCTCACCCAAGAGTCCACCAAGCGATACAACGAGATCACCCCGTGAACTCCATTCTCGGTGACATTCATAAGGGGGTAACCACTCGATCTCGTGTCGCTCATTTTTGTGAACATTACTCTTTTGTGTCTTCTATTGAGCCATATAGGGTGGAAGACACATTAAGAGATTCGGATTGGGTGTTGGCAATGCAAAAGGAACTCAACAACTTCACGAGAAATGAGGTATGACATCTTGTTCCACGTCCTAACCAAAATGTTGTAGGAACCAAGTGGGTCTTTCGCAACAAGCAAGATGAGCATGGTGTGGTGACAAGGAACAAAGCCTGACTTGTGGCCAAGGGCTATTCACAAGTCGAAGGTTTGGATTTCGGTGAAACCTATGCACCCGTAGCTAGGCTTGAGTCAATTCGTATATTACTTGCCTATGCTACTTACCATGGCTTTAAGCTCTAACAAATGGACGTGAAAAGTGTCTTCCTCAATGGACCAATCAAGGAGGAGGTCTATGTTGTGCAACCTTCTGGCTTTGAAGATAGTGAGTACCCTAATCATGTATATAAACTCTCTACGGCGCTTTATGGGCTCAAGCAAGCCCCAAGAGCATGGTATGAATGCCTAGCTTCAAAGTCGGCAAAGTCGATCCTACTCACTTTACTAAAACTATTGCAAATGGCTTGTTTGTATGCCAAATTTATGTTGATGATATCATATTTGGGTCTACTAACAAATCTACTTGTGAAGAGTTTAGTAGGATCATGATTCAAAAATTCGAGATGTCTATGATGGGGGAGTTGAAGTATTTCTTAGGATTTCAAGTGAAGCAACTCCAAGAGGGCATCTTCATCAGCCAAACTAAGTACATTCAAGACATACTCGCCAAGTTTGGAATGAAGGATGCCAAGCCCATCAAGACACCCATGGGAACCAATGGGCATCTCAACCTCGACATGGGAGGTAAATCCTTAGATTAAAAGGTATATTGGTCGATGATAGGATCTCTACTCTATTTATGTGCATCACGACCGGATATTATGCTTTCCGTATGCATGTGTGCAAGATTCCAAGCCGATCCTAAGGAAGTTCACCTTAGGTTCGTGAAAAGAATCTTGAGATATTTAGTTCATACACCTAAGTTTGGTCTTTGGTACCCCAAGGGATCCACCTTTGATTTAATAGGTTACTCAGATGCTGATTGGGCAGGGTGTAAAATTGATAGAAAGAGCACATCAGGGACTTGTCAGTTCTTGGGAAGATCCCTGGTGTCTTGGGCTTCAAAGAAACAAAATTCAGTAGCTCTTTCTACAGCCGAAGCCGAGTACATTGCCACATGCCATTGTTGCGCGCTATTGCTTTGGATGAGGCAAACCCTTAGGGACTACGGCTACAAATTAACCAAAGTCCCTCTCCTATGTGATAATGAGAGTGCAATCCGCATGGCGGATAATCCCGTTGAGCACAGCCGCACTAAGCACATAGCCATTCGGTATCACTTTTTGAGTGATCATCAACAAAGGGGGGATATCGAGATTGCTTATGTTAGCACCAAAGAACAATTAGCCGATATCTTTACCAAACCACTAGATGAGAAAACTTTTACCAAACTTAGGCATGAGCTAAACATTCTTGATTCTCGGAATTTTGATTGATACTTTGCACACATAGCTCATTTATGTACCTTTGATCATATCTCTTTCATGTGCTATGACTAATGTGTTTTCAAGTAAATTCTTATGTCAAGTCATAGATTGAAAGGAAAATGGAGTCTTCGGTGAAGAAAAAGCTTCCACTCCACTCTACCAGTACTATTTACCCTTCGTCGTCACTCCGCATCGCTCTCCACATTGGTATAATCCTTCACTCATATATTATTTGCCAAAGGGGGAGAGAATTTAATAAGGTCTCTAAAGACTCCGTTTTTGGTGATTAATGCCAAAGGGGGAGAGGGTATTAGCCCAAAGCAAAAGGACCGCACCACCATGCCAATTTCAAAAAAATTCGAAACAAAGTTGTTTTCAATTGCTATCTTTGAAATTAGTATTCCTCTAAGAAATTCTATCTCATTTGGTATCTATATTCTAAGGAGGAGTTTTTAAAAATTAGTATAAAAAATATTTGATCTTCTTTCAATTTGTAAAACCCTCTTGAACACTAAGAGGAGAATTTCATTAAGGGGGAGTTTTGTTTAGTCAAAGGAAAAGCATTTGAAACAGGGGAGAAAATTTCAAATCTTAAAAATGCTTCTTGAAATCTTATTCATATACCTTTGACTATTTGCAAAAGACTTTGAAAAAGAATTTCCAAAAAGTTGCAAAAACAAAACAAGTGGTGCAAGCGTGGTCCAAAATGTTAAAAAGAAGAAAGCAATCCATGCATATCTTATGAAAGTTTAAATTGGTTTAATTCCAAGCAACCTTTGCACTTACCTTATGCAAACTAGTTCAATTCTGCACTTATATATTTGCTTTGGTTTGTGTTGGCATCAATCACCAAAAAGGGGGAGATTGAAAGGGAGATAGGCTCAAACCTTTTCCTAAATGATTTTGGTGGTTGAATTGCCCAACACAAATAATTGGACTAGCTAGTTTGCTCTAGATTATAAGTTCTACAGGTGCCAAAGGTTCAACACAAACCAATAAAAAGTCCAAGATAGGGTTCAAAAAGAAAGGAGCAAAACCAACCAAAGGCTGCCCTGGTCTGGCGCACCGGACTGTCCGGTGCACAAGGGTGGATCAACTCGAACTCGCCACCTTCGGGTTTCTGGAAAAGCCACTCCGCTATAATTCACCGGACTTTTCGGTGTGGCACCGGACTATCCGGTGTGCCAGCGGAGCAACGGCTACAGCGCAACGGTCGACTCCAACGGAAACCTGTAAAAGCGCTACAGTGCGCGGACAGTGCGCGCAGAGTCAGAGCAGGCGCCAGAAGGCGCACCGGACAGTGAACAGTTACTGTCCGGTGCACCATCGGACTGTCTGGTGGCCCAGGTTGTCAGAGCTCCAACGGTCGAACCCTAACGGTTGGGTGACGTGGCTGGCGCACCAGACGGTGTCCGGTGGCGCACCGGACTGTCCGGTGCGCCCATCGACAGACAGCCAACCAGCGGCCATTTTGGTGGGTGGGGCTATAAATACCCCCCGACCACCACACTTCAAGGAATCAAAGTTTTTCAGCCATTGCATTCAATACAAGAGCTCTAGACTTCACTCCAAGACACAAACAAAAGATCAAATCCTCTCCCAAGTCCGAGATCACTCCAAACATTAAGTGACTAGTGAGAGAGAGATATTTGTGTTCATTTGAGTTCTTATCGCTTGGATCACTTTTCTTCTTCCTCCATTCTTGTTCTCAAGCAACTTGTAATCAAGCAAAAGACACCAAGTTGTGGTGGTCCTTGTAAGGGGTCTAAGTGACCCGTTGATTAAGGATAAAAGCTCACTCGGTCTAGGTGACCGTTTGAGAGAGGGAAAGGGTTGAAAGAGACCCGAACTTTGTGACCACCTCAAAGGGGAGTAGGTTTGCAAGAACCGAACCTCGGTAAAACAAATCACCGTGTCACACTCTTCATTTTCTTGTGATTTGTTTTCACCCTCTCTTTCGGACTCGCTTTTATTTCTAACGCTAACCCGGCTTGTAGATTGTGCTTAAAGTTTATAAATTTCAGATTTGCCTATTCACCCCCCTCTAGGCGACTTTCAGTTGAAAAATCCTCTGGTGATGATTTCATTGTGTACCTTGTGGATGACACTCCTACTACCATTGCAGAAGCACTTGCATCTCCAGATGCTGATGATTGGAAAGAAGCAGTTCATAATGAGATGGACTCCATTCTTTCAAATGGTACGTGGGAAGTCATTGATCGACCCTATGGATGTAAACATGTCGGTTGTAAGTGGGTGTTTAAATTGAAGCTCAAGCCTGATGGTACAATTGAGAAGCACAAGGCTAGGTTTGTGGCTAAAGGCTTTACTCAGAAAGAAGGAGAAGACTTCTTTGATACTTACTCACCTGTTGCTAGAATGACTACTATTCAAGTACTACTTTCCTTGGCTGCCTCGTATGGTATCCTTGTTCATTAGATGGATATAAAGACAACTTTTCTTAATGGAGAGCTGGACGAGGAAATCTATATGGAACAGCCTGATGGATTTGTAGTAAAGGGTCAAAAAAGCATGGTGTGCAAGTTATTGAAATCTTTGTATGGTCTGAAGCAAGCACCAAAGCAGTGGCATGAGAAGTTTGACACGACTCTAACGTCTGCAGGCTTTGCCATTAATGAGGCAGACATGTGTGTATATTATCGTTGTGGTGGGGGCGAAGGAGTTATATTGTGCTTATATGTTGATGATATATTGATATTTGGCACAAACATTGATGTGATCAATGAGGTCAAGTCTTTTCTATCAAAGAGTTTTGATATGAAAGATCTAGGGGAACATGATGTGATTCTAAACATCAAGCTAATTAAGGCAGATGGTGGGATTACACTCTCGCAATCTCACTATGTTGAAAAGGTTTTGAAGCAATTTGGCTTCTCTGATTGCAAACCTTCTCCAACACCTTATGATCCCAGTGGGACACAGCGAAAGAACAAGAGAATTGTGAAAGGGAAATAGGCTTACACCTTTTCCTAAATGATTTTGGTGGTTTTATTGCCCAACACAAATAATTGGACTAACTAGTTTGCTCTAGAATATAAGTTCTACAGGTGCCAAAGGTTCACAACAAACCAATAAAAAGTCCAAGAAATGGTTTAAATAAAAAGAGCAAAAGACAACCGAAGGCTGCCTTGGTCTGGCGCACCGTACTGTCCGGTGTGCCACCGGACAGTGTCTGGTGCACCAGGGGGATCGACTCCAAACTTGCCACCTTCGGGAATTTGGGAAGCCACTCCTCTATAATTCACCGGACTGGTCGGTGTGCCAAGCGGAGCAACGATCGCCAGCGCAACGGTCGAGTTCAACGGTCGGCTGACAACGCTACAGTGAGCGGACTGCGCGCGCAGAAGTCAGAGCAGGCGCAGATGGCGCACCGGACAGTGAACAGGACCTGTTCGGTGCACCACCGGACTGTCCGGTGGCCCACATGTCAGAAGCTCCAATGGTCGAACCCTAACGGTTGGGTGACGTGGCTGGCGCACTGGACAGTGTCCGGTGGTGCACCGGACTGTCCGGTGCGCCCGTCGACAGCAGAGTTCCCCAACGGCCATTTTAGTGGTTAGGGCTATAAATACCCCCCAACCACCACTCTTCAAGACATCCAAGCATTCACTACTCCTCATTCAATACAAGAGCAATACACAACACTCCAAGACACAAATCAAAGCCTCCGATCAAATCAAAGTCCACAATTCAACTCTAGTTTTTAGGACTTGTGAGAAGATCGACTTGTGTTCTTTTGTTGTTCTTGTTGCTTGGTTGGCTTTCTTCTTCCTCTATTCTTGTTCCCAAGATCATTGTAATCAAAGCAAGAGACACCAAGTTGTGGTGGTCCTTGTATTGGACTAAGTGTCCCATTTGATTGAGAAGAGAAGCTCACTTGGTCTAAGTGACCGTTTGAGAGAGGGAAAGGGTTGAAAGAGACCCGGTCTTTGTGACCACCTCAACGGGGAGTAGGTTTGCAAGAACCGAACCTCGGTAAAACAAATCACCATGTCATCCGTTCTTATTCGCTTGTGATTTGTTTTCGCCCTCTCTTTCGGACTCGATTATATTTCTAACGCTAACCCCAGCTTGTAGTTGTGCTTAAATTCTATAAATTTCAGATTTGCCTATTCACCCCCCTCTAGACGACTTTCAATTGGTATCAGAACCCGGTACTTCATTAGAGCCTAACCACTCGAAGTTATGTCGGGAGCTCACGCCAAGAAGGAGATGGTGGTCGGTGACAAACCCGCCACAAGCCACGGGAAGGCTCCATCAGGAGAGTCCGGCAACAAAAAGAGGGAGGAATCACCTCCCCGCGTGAAGTCGCACCAGAGTGGTGACAAGAAGAAGAAAATGAAGAAAGTGGTCTACTATGAGACCGATGCTTCGTCACCTTCCACCTCCGGCTCCGACACACCTTCCGTCACTTCGAAGCGCCATGAGCACAAGAAGTTTAGTAAGATCCCCTTACGCTACCCTCGCATTTCCAAACGCACCCCTTTACTTTCTGTCCCACTAAGCAAACCACCGGTTTTTGACAGTGAAGATTATTATATGTGGAGTGATAAAATGAGGCACCATCTAACCTCACTCCACGCTAGTATTTGGGACATTGTTGAATTTGGTGCGCAGGAACCATCCATGGGGGATGAAGGCTATGACTCGGATGAGGTAGCCCAAATCCGGCACTTCAACTCATAAGCCACTACTATACTCCTCGCCTCTCTAAGTCGAGAGGAGTATAATAAGGTGCAAGGGTTGAAGAGTGCCAAAGATATTTGAGACGTGCTAAGGACTGCGCACGAAGGAGACGAGGTGACCAAGATCACCAAGAGGGAAACGATCGAGGGGGAGCTCGGTCGCTTCATGCTTCATCAAGGGGAGGAGCCACAAGCCATGAACAACTGGCTCAAGACCTTGGTGAACCAAGTGCGCAACCTCGGGAGCACCAAATGGGATGACCATGAAATGGTCAAGGTTATTCTTAGATCACTCGTTTTTCTTAATCCCACTCAAGTTCAATTAATTCATGGTGATCCAAGATATAAACTAATGTCTCCCGAGGAAGTGATAAGAAAATTTGTGAGCTTTGAATTAATGATCAAAGGCTCCAAGAAAATCATCGAGCAAGGCGCCTCCTCCACACCCGAGATGCAACCTGTCGCATTCAAGGCGACGGAGGAGAAGAAAGAAGAGTATACATCAAGTAGACTCCCCATCGACGCCTCCAAGCTCGACAACGAGGAGATGGCGCACATCATCAAGAGCTTCCGCCAAATCCTCAAGCAAAGGAGGGGGAAGGATTACAAACCCCGCTCCAAGAAGGTTTGCTACAAATGTGGTAAGCCCGGTCATTTCATTGCAAAATGTCCATTATCTAGTGAAAGTGACAGGGGCAACGACAAGAAGGGAAAGAGGAGGGAAAAGAAGAAGTATTACAAGAAGAAGGGCGGCGATGCCCATGTTTGCCGGGAGTGGGACTCCGACGAGAGCTCCACCGACTCCTCCTCCGACGAGGACGCTGCAAACATCACCGTCAACAAGGGTCTCCTCTTCCCCAACATCGGCCACAAATGCCTCATGGCAAAGGACGACAAAAAGAAGAAGGTAAAATCTAGAGCTTCCACTAAATATGCAACATCGAGTGATGAGGCTAGCTCTAGTGATGATGAAGATGATTTGTTCACCCTTTTTGCCAACTTAAACATGCAACAAAAAGAAAAATTGAATGAATTGATTAGTGTTATTCATGAGAAGGATGAACTCTTGGATAGCCAAGAGGACTTCCTTATTAAAGAAAATAAGAAGCATGTTAAAGTTAAAAATGCTTATGCTCAGGAAATAGAAAAATGTGAAAAGTTAACTAGTGAGCTAAGCACTTGTCATGACACTATTTCCAACCTTAGATTTGAAAATGATAAATTGATTGCTAAGGTTGAGAAATTAAATGTTAGTGATGATTCTCTTGTCAACCTTAGAAATGATAATGCAAATTTGATTGCTAAGATTAACAAATTGAATGCATCTCTCTCTAGCCTTAAAATTGAGAATGAAAAATTAATTGCTAAGGCTAAATATTTAAATGTTTTCAATGATGTTATTTCCAATCTTAGGAATGAAAATGTCATGTTACATGCTAAGATTGATGAATTAAATGTTTGCAAACCCTCTACATCTACCGTTGAGCATGTTACTATTTGTTCTAGATGTAGAGATATTAACGTTGATGCTATTCATGATCACCTAGCTTTAATTAAACAACAAAATGCTCACATAGCTCAACTTAGTGCCAAAATTAATGAGCATGACTTAGAAAATGAGAAATTTAAATTTGCTAGAAGCATGCTCTATAGTGGGAGACGCCCAGGCATTAAGGATGGCATTGGCTTCCAATAGGGAGACAATGTCAAGCTCAATGTCCCTAAGAAATTGTCTAATTTTGTTAAGGGTAAGGCTCCCATGGCTCAGGATAACGAGGGTTACATTTCATACCCTGCCGGTTATCTCGAGCACAAAATTAGGAGAATTCATTATAGAAAGTCTCACTCTGGCTCTCATCATGCTTTTATTTATAAGAATGAGGCTTCTAGCTTTAGGCGTTCTACCCACGTTAAAATGCCTAAAAAGAAATCTCATATTGCATCAAATGAGCCTAACATTTCATTTAAGACTTTTGATGCTTCATATGTTTTAACTAACAAATCAGGCAAAGTAGCTGCCAAATATGTTGGGGTCAAACATAAGGGCTCAAAGACTTGTGTTTGGGTACCCAAGGTGCTTGTTTCTAATGTGAAATGACCCAAGACCGTTTGGGTACTTAAGAACAAGGCCTAAATTTGTTTTGCAGGTTTATGCAACCGGGGGCTCAAGTTGGATCATTGATAGCGGGTGCACAAACCACATGACAGGGAGAAAATAATGTTCTCCTCCTATGAGAAAAACCATGATCCCCAAAGAGCTATCACATTCGGGGATGGAAATCAAGGTTTGGTCAAAGGACTTGGTAAAATTGCTATATCACCTGACCATTCCATTTCCAATGTTTTTCTTGTAGATTCTTTAGATTACAACTTACTTTCTGTTTCTCAATTATGCAAAATGGGCTACAATTGTCTTTTTACGGATATAGGTGTTACTGTATTTAGAAGAAGTGATGATTCAGTAGCATTTAAGGGAGTGTTAGAGGGTCTGCTATACTTAGTTGATTTTAATAGAGCTGAACTCGACACTTGCTTAATTGCTAAGACTAACATGGGTTGGCTCTGGCATCGCCGACTAGCCCACGTTGGGATGAAGAATCTTCATAAGCTTCTAAAGGGAGAGCACGTTTTGGGACTAACAAATGTTCATTTTGAGAAAGACAGGGTTTGTAGCGCATGTCAAGCAGGGAAGCAAGTTAGTGTTCATCATCCACACAAGAATATCATGACGACCGACAGGCCGCTTGAGTTACTCCACATGGACCTATTCGGCCCGATAGCTTACATAAGCATCGGCGAGAGTAAGTATTGTCTTGTAATTGTGGATGATTATTCTCGCTTCACTTGGGTGTTCTTTTTGCAGGAAAAATCTCAAACCCAAGATACCTTGAAGGGATTCTTGAGATGGGCTCAAAATGAGTTCAGCTTAAGAATCAAAAAGATTAGAAGCGACAATGGGACGGAGTTCAAGAACTCACAAATAGAAGGCTTTCTTGAGGATGAGGGCATCAAGCATGAGTTCTCTTCCCCCTACACGCCACAACAAAATGGTGTAGTGGAGAGGAAGAATAGAACTCTACTTGACATGGCGAGGACCATGCTTGATGAGTACAAAACTTTGGATCAGTTTTGGATGGAAGCAATCAACACCGCTTGCTACGCCATCAACCGTCTCTACCTTCACCGAATTCTCAAGAAGACATCATATGAACTCCTCACCGGTAAAAAGCCCAATGTTTCATATTTTAGAGTCTTTGGTAGCAAATGCTTTATTCTTGTTAAAAGAGGTAGAAAATCCAAATTTGCTCCTAAGGCCGTAGAAGGCTTTTTACTTGGATATGACTCAAACACAAAGGCATATAGAGTCTTTAACAAGACCACTGGACTAGTTGAAGTTTCTTGTGACATTGTGTTTGATGAAACTAACGGCTCTCAAGTAGAGCAAGTTGATCTTGATGAGCTAGATGATGAAGAGGCTCCGTGCGTCGCGCTAAGGAATATGTCCATTGGGGATGTGTGTCCTAAGGAATCCGAAGAGCCTCCACATGCACAAGATCAACCATCATCTTCAAATCAAGCATCTCCACCAACCCAAGATGAGGATCAAGCTCAAGATGATGAAAATGAAGATCAAGAGGAGCCACCTCAAGAAGAGGACAATGATCAAGGGGGAGATGCAAATGATCAAGACAAGGAAGATGATGACGGTCCAAGACCGCCACACCCAAGAGTCCACCAAGCAATACAACGAGATCACCCCGTGAACACCATCCTCGGTGATATTCAAAAGGGGGTAACCACTCAATCTTGTGTTGCTCATTGTTGTGAACATTACTCCTTTGTGTCCTCCATTGAGCCATATAGGGTGGAAGACGCATTAAGGGATTCGGATTGGTTTTGGCGATGCAAGAGGAACTCAACAACTTCACGAGGAATGAGGTATGGCATCTTGTTCCACGTCCTAACCAAAATGTTGTAGGAACCAAGTGGGTCTTCCGCAACAAGCAAGATGAACATGGTGTGGTGACTAGGAACAAAGCTCGACTTGTGGCCAAGGGATACTCCCAAGTCGAAGGTTTGGATTTCGGTGAAACTTATGCACCCGTAGCTAGGCTTGAGTCAATTCGTATATTACTTGCCTATGCTGCTTACCATGGCTTCAAGCTTTATCAAATGGACGTGAAGAGTGCTTTCCTCAATGGACCAATCAAGGAAGAGGTCTATGTTGAGCAACCTCCCGGCTTTGAAGATAGTGAGTACCCTAACCATGTATATAAACTCTCTAAGGCGCTTTATGGGCTCAAGCAAGCCCCAAGAGCATGGTATGAATGCCTACGAGATTTTCTTATTGCTAATGGCTTCAAAGTCAGAAAAGCCAATCCTACTCTCTTTACCAAAACTATTGCAAATGATTTGTTTGTATGCCAAATTTATGTTGATGATATCATATTTGGGTCTACTAGCAAATCTACTTGTGAAGAGTTTAGTAGGATTATGGTTCAAAAATTTGAGGTGTCTATGATGGGGGAGTTGAAGTATTTTCTAGGATTTCAAGTCAAGCAACTCCAAGAGGGCACCTTCATCAGCCAAACAAAGTACATTCAAGATATACTCACCAAGTTTGGGATGAAAGATGCCAAGCCCATCAAGACACCCATGGGAACCAATGGGCATTTCGACCTCGACACGAGAGGTAAATCCATAGATCAAAAGGTATATCGGTCGATGATAGGATCTTTACTCTATTTATGTGCATCTCGACCGGATATTATGCTTTCTGTATGCATGTGTGCAAGATTCCAAGCCGATCCTAAGGAAGTCCACCTTAGGGCCGTGAAACGAATCTTGAGATATTTAGTTCATACTCCTAAGTTTGGTCTTTGGTACCCCAAGGGATCCACTTTTGATTTAATTGGTTATTCCGATGCTGATTGGGCAGGGTGTAAGATTGATAGAAAGAGCACATCAGGGACTTGTCAGTTCTTGGGAAGATCCCTGGTGTCTTGGGCTTCGAAGAAGCAAAATTCTGTAGCTCTTTCTACCGCCGAAGCCGAGTATATTGCCACAGGACATTGTTGCGCGCAATTGCTTTGGATGAGGCAAACCCTTAGGGACTATGGTTACAAATTAACCAAAGTTCCTCTCCTATGTGATAATGAGAGTGCAATCCGCATGGCGGATAATCCCGTTGAGCACAGCCGCACTAAGCACATAGCCAATTGGTATCACTTTTTGAGGGATCACCAACAATAGGGGATATCGAGATTGCTTATGTTAGCACCAAAGAACAATTAGTCGATATCTTTACCAAACCACTAGATGAGAAAACCTTTACCAAACTTAGGCATCAGCTAAACATTCTTGATTATAGGAACTTTGATTGATTCCTTGCACACCTAGCTCATCTATATACCTTTGATCATATCTTTTTCACTCGCTATGACTAATGTGTTTTCAAGTGTATTTTATGCTAAGTCATAGATTGAAAGGGAAAAGGAGTCTTCGGCGAAGACAAGGCTTCCACTCCACTCCATCGTATTTTTTCTCTTTCGCCGTCACTCTGTATCGCTCTTCACTTTGGTATAATCCTTCACTCATATATTGTTTGCCAAAGGGAGAGACAGTAAAATGGCTTATATTTCACTCACAAGTATCCGTTTTTGGCGATTCATGCCAAAGGGGGAGAAAGTATTAGCCCAAAGCAAAAGGACCGCACCACCACCAATTCCAAAAAAAGTGCTCTTTCAATCTATATTAAAGAAGTTTTTCAAAAGGTTTTCAAATTGGTATCTTATTTATGATATAATTTCAAATTGATGTAACCTCTTCAAAATTAATATCTAAAACCCTCTTGAACACTAAGAGGAGAATTTCATTGAGGGGGAGTTTTGTTTAGTCAAAGGAAAAGCATTTGAAACAGGGGGAGAAAATATCAAATCTTGAAAATGCTTCTCAAAATCTTATTCATATACCTTTGTTTGTTTTGCAAAAGACTTTGAAAAGAATTTCCAAAAGAATTTGCAAAAACAAAACAAGTGGTGCAAGCGTGGTCCAAAATGTTAAATATGAAGAAAGCATCCATGCATATCTTATGAAATGTATATTGGTTTAAATTCCAAGCAATCTTTGCACTTACCTTATGCAAACTAGTTCAATTCTGCACTTCTATATTTGCTTTGGTTTGTGTTGGCATCAATCACCAAAAAGGGGGAGATTCAAAGGGAAATAGGCTTACACCTTTTCCTAAATGATTTTAGTGGTTGAATTGCCCAACACAAATAATTGGACTAACTAGTTTGCTCTAGATTATAAGTTCTACAGGTGCCAAAGGTTCACAACAAACCAATAAAAAGTCCAAGAAAGGGTTCAAATAAAAAGAGCAAAAGACAACCGAAGGCTGCCCTGGTCTGGCGCACCGGACTGTCCGGTGTGCCACCGGACAGTGTCCGGTGCACCAGGGAGATCGACTCCAAACTTGCCACCTTCGGGAATTTGGGAAGCCACTCCGCTATAATTCACCGGACTGTCCGGTGTAACACCGGATTGTCCGGTGTGCCAAGCGGAGCAACGGTCGCAAGCGCAACGGTCGAGTTCAACGGTCGTCTGACAACGCTACAATGCGCGGACTGCGCGCGCAGAAGTCAGAGCAGGCGCAGATGGCACACCGTATAGTGAACAGGACCTGTCTGGTGCACCATCGGACTATCCGGTGGTCCACATGTCAGAAGCTCCAACGGTCGAACCCTAACGGTTGGGTGACATGGCTGGCGCACCGGACTGTCCGGTGCGCCCATCGATAGTAGAGTTCCCCAACGGCCATTTTGGTGGTTGGGGCTATAAATACCCCCCAACCACCACTCTTCAAGACATCCAAACATTCACTACTCCTCATTCAATACAAGAGCAATACACAACACTCCAAGACACAAATCAAAACCTCCGATCAAATCAAAGTCCATAATTCAACTCTAGTTTTTAGGACTTGTGAGAAGATCGACTTGTGTTCTTTTGTTGTTCTTGTTACTTGGTTGGCTTTCTTCTTCCTCTATTCTTGTTCCCAAGATCATTGTAATCAAAGCAAGAGACACCAAGTTGTGGTGGTCCTTGTAGTAGACTAAGTGTCCCATTTGATTGAGAAGAGAAGCTCACTCGGTCTAAGTGACCGTTTGAGAGAGGGAAAGGGTTGAAAGAGACCCAGTCTTTGTGACCACCTCAACGGGGAGTAGGTTTGCAAGAACCGAACCTCGGTAAAACAAATCACCGTGTCATCCGTTCTTATTCGCTTGTGATTTGTTTTCGCCCTCTCTTTCAGACTCAATTATATTTCTAACGCTAACCCCGGCTTGTAGTTGTGCTTAAATTCTATAAATTTTAGATTTGCCTATTCACCCCCCCTCTAGGCGACTTTCAAATTGGTTTAGACCAATTGAGATACTCTTAGATTGTCGGTTCACTCATGTATGTTGCTGGCGCAACAAGGCCCGATATCTCGTTTGCTGTGAGCAAATTGAGTAGGTTCATGTCAAACCTCGGGACTGATCATTGGCATGCACTTAAGCGGGTTATGCGCTACTTGCAAGGTATAATGAGTTATGGAATTCACTATTCTGGTCAGCATGCAGTATTTGAAGGATATAGTGATTCGAACTGGATATCTGATGCAGACGAGCTTTATGCCACCAGTGGTTATGTCTTTACTATTGGTGGAGGTGCGGTATCATGGAGGTCATGCAAGCAGACCATCTTGACGAGGTCAACCATGGGAGCCGAGCTAGCTACACTTGACACAGCAACCGTTGAGGCAGAATGGTTGCGTGAACTCTTGATGGACTTGCCGGTGGTTGAGAAACCAATTCCAGCTATCCTTATGAACTGTGACAATCAGACAGTGATTGCTAAAGTGACAAGTTCAAAGAATAATGGGAAGTCATCAAGACATGTCAAAAAACGATTGAAGTCTGTCAGAAAGTTGAGAAACTCCGGAGTTATAAGTGTGACTTATATTTCAACAGATAAAAATCTGGCAGATCCTTTTACCTAGGGACTACCATGTAATGTGATAGAAATCACGTCGAGAGAGATGGGTATGAGACCCGTATAAGTTGCCATGGTGGAAACCCAGTCTATGTGATCTGAGATCCCATGAATTAGGTCCTGGGAAGAACAAGCCATTGGTGAACTGAGGAGAGTAACCTTGGACCCTCTCTAAGCAAAGATGCAATACTCTCAAATGTTGTAAGGCAGGTTGGCTTTGTGCCTTAATGTGTTTTGTTGGCTTGTATTAGCAAAGATGTTGTCCTGCAGAACATTCTTGAAAGAACACACCTATATGAGTTGGACTGTCTAACGTCGCAGTCTATGAGATCTGGGTGATCTCTAGTAAACTCATGAAGAGACCTTAGAGTACGACGTATATGCTCCACCCGAGAAGGGGACTAATGGTAGCCAAGTATTGGTCATGGCTTCAAGTGAAACCCATTCACACAAAACTTGCAATTCAAGGCATAGTCCATTGTCCAAGTTGTGGGTTGGTGTAGCTTAGAGTTCTAGGCGGAAGTTCAACTTAACAGTCTCTCCTGAAACACTAGTATATTAAACAGTAGTGAACAGTGGCGAAAACTACAGATGGGCATTTGAGATCTGGTGGGGGATTGTTAGGATTTATAGGCTAGGCCCAATTGAGAAATTCAATTAAATCCAGGAAAATCTCAAAAGCCAATATATGTGTATGGCTAGGGAATGGTGGAACCAATAGCACCATATTGCTAGTTCTAGTGGAGTGGAGCTAGTTTAAATATGGAAGCCACACTCACTCACCAAGTCATGGATGAGAGGAGAGTGTGTGGAGAGCCACACGTGCGCGCTCGCTCGCCTCGCCTGGGCGGGGCGCATGACATGCGCGTGAATGGTCCGCCGAAATCCGGCCCCTCGCCTTGCGGGGGCGCAACTTCCTTTTGCCGTTTGAATTTTTTGGTTGCTTGGCTGTTAAGTTTAGAATCCTAACCGGTCGCTATAAAATCTAAACTGAACGCGAGATTTTCGCGGGCGGATAAGATCGAAGATAGCTATCTGTTCGCGGACTCGGCCCTATAAAAGGCGCCTGGCAGCCAGCATCCAGATCATCCCAGTTTCCGCTTTCGTCTCTCTTCACAGTTGAGCCGCCTTCAGTTCTCTTCATCCCGACCGCAGACGTGCATCTGCGATCAGGAGAGCAGGTCTCCGGAACCCTTCGCCTTCGAGATCCTGCACCGGGAGAGGGCGAATAAGGTTTTTGGTAAGCGTCCTCACGCGACTTCTCGTGATCTTCTGACCTCGTCGACCCTAATGATTTCGCTGCTTCGACGTTGTCGACCCTGCTGATTTCGCCCCCCCCCCCCCCCCCCCCCCCGCCATCTACCAGTATGTCTGATCAGTACACATCATGTGATTTGACTTTTTACTTCAGTTCTTCTGATTTGGTCATGATTTATATTCGGAATTTAATCTGCAAATTGTCTAATTCTTCAACAATATGAAGGACGGAATTGTCAGCTTATATGCTTCAACGTTTGTATTCTGTTAGACTCGAGGCTGTATGGTGAGCACATATTTTCGCTTCATGCAATCTCTACTCCTTTAAAGCAACTGTTACGTGCGCCGTGCGCCATGTGCAAAGCGCGTAGGTTTGTTCTTCTCCTCCGTTCTCGTCTAAAAATGGACCAAATAGACAGTTACACGACAAATGTGCCTTAAAAACTACCAAATCCAACATATGACAAGAAGTCACACGCAACACAAAGATCATGTAAAGTACCACATCGCTAGCTAAAGGAGGATGAGCAACCAAGTGAGCTATACAAAAGGGTCGAGCTTCTTTTCAACTCATATATTTCTTAGCCCCTTTTGGCTAAGATAAATTGTAATGTATGTTTTTAGCAGTTTAATACCAGATATATGGATCACATGTTTACTTTGATAATAAATTTATTTTTTTATGAGTATCAAATAAGATTGTGTGCAACATGCGCACGTGCATTGTACTAGTTTTCCTATAACAATAGTGTTGTAGCCTGTAGGATCACAGACCGACAATTTGATGTTTAACAATAAACAAGAGAATCCATACTACTATAGTTTAATTTTTATATTACATGTTAGTGGTAGTATTACCGTGGTTTCGAGAACCGGGTGACAATAAAATTTGTGTTAGCGTGAATTCACTCTGAACGGTGAGCCACGGGGGGCTCGAAAGTGGATCTGAGACAGAGGGTTATATTGGTTCAGGCCGGAGCACTAGTCCAGTGTAGTGCTAATCGTAGTATTGCTTGGAGCATGTTATAGTTTGGTCTTGTGTGTAGTTGTGTTTTCGAAGATGGTGGTTGTCTTGCCCTTTTACAATGACAACTTGTATATCTGCCGGGGTGGAGTTCGACCTCCTGCTTCCGGGCAGCGTAGCCCCTATAGTGTCGTCTGCTAGGTCGTGTGCCGCCATACCCATGGTATGGCGTCGCGTCTTGTTCGTTCGCCATACAGGTTCTTGTAGCTATTCTGGTGAGAACGTAACAGTGTTTGTGGGTCTCGCTGATTCAACTCGTGTTGAGGTTTAGGGACGTCTTCAGTACATCTTCATCTTTTGTCATCCCATCTGCGTCACCTTTCATCATGCGTAGGCGTACGCCTGATACGTCGTATTGCCCCATCCCTTCTGGCATATGGGTCACTGTAAAGACTTCGATGCTAAGGTTCTCGCGGCTGGGGTTGACTAGTCCCACCGGTTAGCGGGGATACTCTCCAGAACGTATCCGACGTTGTGCTTGATAGGCACCCTTCGTTACCGCTTCCTTGGTTCAGACATGGCTTGGTGATGATCTGTCTCATCGTGTCGTCGTTTCTTGATAGCACTAGGTCAGCTCTTCCCTGCTGTAGATATGCTCGCTAGAGAGTCGGTTGTCGTCTTACTAGGTTGCTCGATAGACAGGTTGATCGGAAGCCCCGCCTCGCCGAGTTGCTCATTGTTCGGCAAGCGGGTTGGTGGGCATTCTCGCCTCGTCGGGTTGCTCGACAAGCAGGCTGATTGGTTAGTAGACCGTCTTCGAGAGATCTTTTGGGTCTTCTTCGGGCACCAGATTCCTGGGTACGCGACAAGTTTCTTCTGATATGTGTGTTTATTTTGACTAGTGTATGGCACGTGGCCAGCCGCGCGTGACCACATTTGGTTGTTGTACCCAGGTATGAAAACAAATTTGAACAGAATATAAGTATAGAATGCGCAGGCACAGAACCAAATATAAGCATATAACATTGTTTTTCTCTAACAGTTGATATCAGTTGTAGAGTTAATTTAGACTACAATAAAAAATATATAGTAAGTAGCCTTCAACCACCGTACATCAAGACCTAGCAACAGTGTGCTTGCAGGTGTTAAGTCCATATGTATAGATCCACAAATAGGCTAACGGCTGGTTCATATATAAAGGGAAGCATTCATGGTCCAAAAGTGATGGTGATCCTGATAGGTGCACAAAAAACAAATACCTGTGTACAAGAGAGAAAAATATTAGATCTGTTGAAAGTCCCCCCCCATAGTTTGCTGATGTGTATTGGGTAAAAGGGTGAGTGGAATACATTGTGTTGACTGTGTATAAAGATAAATATTTGTTGTGTATGACTAAGGATCGCACATGGTGTTATACCTTCATTGAGCTGATCTAGGAGCTTTTCTTTCTGGGATAATTGTTGTATTATCGTGGAAAATAAGATCTCCCATTTAAAATGAGGTCGTAGTTGTTATTGCTATTATGTCCAACAATCTTTTGTAATACATACCTTTTCGGTGGTGATGATAACTCTTGCTTGTTGAGTTCACTTGTACGTTGGTCATCACCCTGTGGTTAAATGCATAAAATCTGTGAATCTAGTTTGCTATGACAAAGTGGAAGTCCATTTTGTCTTCATTTATTTATTTTATAAACTAAAAATTTGTTGCTAGTGAGTTTTGTCTGTATTAATTTATATTTGCGGTATTAGAATGCAATAGATACATAACTATGTGAGTGTATGGAAGTTTAGAATTTAGTAGTACTAAAGGTACCTTTATGTACTGTAGCATATCTGAATATGTTAGAACGCGTAGCGCCAGTTGAATAGACTTTATCAAGTTGTATGCATGAAAAAATAAGATGTTTCTAATAGGTTGTACATGGCAAGAAAACAAGAAGTTTCGTACCTCGTTTCTTTCGTTGCTACAGGTAGATAGTTTCACCAAAGATGTTGTTGGAGAGTTTTGTGTGACCGGAAGGCTCGGTACTTCATCTCGTGTATACAACTCTTGAGGATGGTTAGGCATGTTAGATGGCATGAAGGCATGTCTTACATGATTTGTTAAAATAGACAGAATAGAGAAGACTATTTGTGACAGAGTAGGCTGACATATTGATGGCAACTGCAAGTTCAGTCACATAACAGCGGCTAGGTCTGTTGGGGGACCTTGAGAAGTTGTAACTGCTGTAACAAGATTGTCACAAGGTTTTCCTACTATTTTTCTGGTATGCTATCAAAACAAAAGAACTCTGCTTCACATGTTCCATCAGTGACAATGAAGTTGAGCTTGTGCCTATCATTTGGAATTGTCAGTGCTTTGAAGCATTATTAAGTATGTAGCAAAGATAAGGCTTTATCAAGCTGAAAGCAATGGTGATAAACCAAGTGTAGCTGTAATCGTTGCAACGAAGAACATGTTGAATTAAGTAGCACCGTGAAGGAAGAACAAATTGGAGTAAGTGTTAATTTCCTCACCCATGGAAGCTCGAAGGATTAGAGATATTAGCTCTAGTGCTTAGCTGAAATTCAGTTATTTGGGTCACATAAAGGACCTAACACGCACGCATGTTCATTTTGCTTCTCACACATTTCGTCGAACAGGCGGCTTGCATCGCTTGGGGAGCTGCTGTCATGACGCCCTGTAGTCGAGCGCATTATGAATCCTTTGTTCCTATCAAAAATTCTATATGGCTATGTTTTAAAAAATAAATTTGTATTAGACACATGAAAACACTGTTGATGTCTCTATTTTGTTTCTCACACATTTCGTAGAACAGGCGGCTTGCATCGCTTGGGGAGCTGCTGTCATGACGCCCTGTAGCCGAGCGCCATGGTGGTTCGAGCAGTGGATGTTCGCCGGAGGAGGAGCACATGAAACGGTGTGTGGCGGCAACATCAGCCGTGAGTAAATGAAGTTGTCGGAGGAGGCAAGAACTGAGGAAGTTCACCGATGGAGGCAAGAACAAGGAAAGTTCGACGGAAGAGGCCATACCAGCGTGAGCATCGGAGTTCTCCCATCCCCAGCACAACAGCGCCCTCGCCGCACATGCATTGCCGGTCGACCGAAGGTAGTGAAGCCCGTGGTCGAGTGCGTTGCTGGCGTCTGCGGTCTCTGCCATCTGCTCGATGGCCAACTCAAGGTACCCATAGCAAGCTGTGGCGTCAATACGCCCGTGCAGGAGACGACCGACGTGGATGGATCGTCGTCGTCTTCTTCGTCTTGGTCGCAATGAGCACAACCGGAAATCTCCGACCTGAGACAACCTTATGCTGGACAAACAAAATGCAGCAAATTTAAATGCCATAAATTGAAGAAGGCAAAATTTGAACTTCATACATACCATTTGACACAAACGAGATCAGTTGTGCACCTAAACGAAACAATCGACGAAGCAAGAATGAGAGCACAACTGTGGAAATAAACGTGTCGACGACCAAGTTGGCAGCTAGATATGATCGAAGCACAAATTTGGAACCAGATGTTCATCTGCACTTCTTGCGAACCAGTTAACCAAAAGAAAATACTTATCGTTTAGATCTCAATCTCCACGCACCGAAGCAACAGTATCTCCAAAAAGCAAGAGGATCTCAAGTAGAGGAGGCTGGATATGATCGACGAACGGATCTAGATCCAGGTATCGACCGAATCAAAAGGGACGACGAAAGACAAAGGAGAAAAATGTATCTAACCAAAGAGACGCAGCCGGTGAGCAAGCCAAGAGAAGGCGAAGTCTTCGGGCGGAAGCGGAGTCTTTGACGCTGACGAAACCCAAGTGACGCGGAGAGGATGAAAGCGAGACGAAGCAACTGGTAGAAAGCGAGATGCGGCGTCCTGACAGATGGAGACTGGAGAGGTGTGCGATGGAAATCTCTAGAGAAAGCCGCTGGAGAGTTGTGCGATGGAAATCTCTGGAGAAAGCTACAGCCGCCGTGTCTTTTTTTCCCACCCAACTCGGCGCTGCTGCAACCGCACAGAGAAAAACGTTGATTCCATATCCAACGACCCACGATTTGTTGTCGACGTCGATAGGCTTACAGGAGCCGTTTTGTACCGGCTTTAATAGAATAGAAATTTCTATATACTTTCTTTTTTTCTCTAGATCATTTTATTATTTATGCATTGGAGCCTTCGATTAACAATGCCGGTGACTAAATTACTGCCTTTGCAACAAGGGGGACACGAGCTGATGAGCATTTTGGATCATTAAAACAAAAACTCGATCTATAAAGAGCAATACAACCCCTGGACATGTGCTAAGGACTAGTTTGGAAACTCAAATCCCCTTCGGGATTGAAGGGGATTGAAGAGGAAATTAGTTCATTTCCACCTTAACCCCCTCCAATCCTGAAGGTTCTGAGGTTTCCAAAGTAGCCCTAAGAGTTTTTTTATGCGGGTAGAGAAAAACTAAGAACTCCCTACCACCTATACAAATCGTAGTCTATATATGAGAATGATTATGACTAGAGTGTCTTACCATGGAACAAACGAGAAGAGTTTTTAAACCCTAGCATAAATTTGTACTCACGAAAAGCCGAATTTAAGTCCCAAGGAATGTTACTCAAACCACCTAATCAACACACCTAAAAGTCTTTATATAGCATTTTAAATAATGACAGAGTAAGAAGAAACAATAATAAATAAACACATTATGATATGCCTTTGTCTCAAGGTCTACACCTTAGACGTGTTTGGAAACGAGCCGAGCCGAGCCAGGCTCGGCTCGGCTCGGTGAGGCTCGGTGGAATAGCGAGCCGAGCCAGGCTCGGCTCGGTCACTTACCGAGCTCGGTAATGAGGCTCGGCTCGGCTCGATATAGGCTCGCGAGCCGGCTCGGCTCGGCTCGCGAGCCTGTACACTCAAGTACTCAACAACATTAATTATAGTCATTAGCTCAAATTTGAAGCACAATATGTTCCATGTAATAAAAAATTATGTCCTTGCACTCTAGTTCCTTGTGAGTTGTGACCAAAACAGCACAATTACACACTGGTCAACGGAGATTCGAGTAAGCAGTAGTTTGGACCGAGCCTCGAGCCGGCTCGCGAGCCTCACCGAGCCGGCTCGGCTCGGCTCGTTAGTGTAGCGAGCCACAGAATTAGGCTCGGCTCGAGCTCGTTTAGGCTCGCGAGCCTCACCGAGCCGAGCCGAGCCTGATCGAGCCCGAGCCGGCTCGCGAGCCTCGAGCTTTTTTTCCAGCCCTGAGTGTAGTAGCCCAAATGCTTAGATTATACCCTGTACAAGTGCTAAAAAAGTAAAAAATTACTTAGATCTTGAAATGGAAGAGATTTTGTTCTCTCTTAATTAGTTCTAGCAATATTGAGTCATGCTTTGATAGCTTGTGGAGATGATTGTCCAAGATTTTGAAAGTCAGCCTTGAACTCATAGGCTGTAGACTTTTACAAGACATGATGATTGAAATGTTGACTGAGATTGTGACATAACTTTTCCATCGCTGTGAGGTAGCTTTTAAGTTAATTTCAGATTCCTCGATCCTTGTTATTAATTTTGAATTTTTATGAAACATTCTTAGTTTTTCTAGGCTAAGAATTAGTTTTAATACATTGGAACGATTCAACAAATCATATATTAATATATATAATATTAAATGACTGCAAATTTTGATACAGATTAAATATTCTTACTTATCATAATATTTGTGCACACAATCCTACTAGCTGGTGTTATTTTAAAATTTTTAATCATACTTAAGAGAATTTTGGTTATCCTATTATTTTTCTGACAACTTGTTCGGATGCCACCATAGTTTACAAAACCAGTAAAAACCGGCGCTAAACCGGTCGGTTTACCGAAACCGTCGGGGTGCGGTTTCGATAAACCATCAGTTTTTTTCAAAAAGTGTTCTAAATTCAAAAAATTTGAAAAAAACATAAAAAACTAAAAACCGCTGGTCAAGGTTCTTATGGCGTCGCCTAGGCGACGCCTAGGCGTCCAGGCGACTCTAGTTGCTAGGCGTCGGCGTCGCCGCGCCTTGGCTGCGTATGGCGTCGCCACGGCGCGCCTAGGCGTCGCCATGGCGTCCAGTTCCGCCACGGACGCGGGAGTTTTTGAGGGCCGCTGGCCGCTGCTTCCCGCGCGTAGCCGCGTACAGAGTTTTAGCCTTACTGTTTTAGGGTTTGCAGCCGCCTCTCTTCCATCCTGAGCGCCGCCTCTGCTGTCTGCTCCAGTGCGCCGCGCCGCCGCTCCTCCATCTAGCGCCGCCTCTGCTCCAGTGCGCCGCGCCGCCTCTGCTCCAGTGCGCCGCACGGCCTTTGCTCCAGTGCCGCCGCGCCGCCTGCTCCAGTGCGCCGCGCCGCCTGGCGCCTGCTCCATCTAGCGCCGCCTCTCCTCCAGTGCTTTCCTCAGGTCTTCCTCTTCCTCTGCTATTCCTCTTCCTCTTCCTCTGCTCTTCCTCAATTCATCTGTTGAGTGCTGCTGCTCGCCTGCTCTCCCTCTGTCCCTCATCTCCTATTTTGTATGCAGCAAGCCAGCAAGAGTGCACCATTGCAAGTCTGCAACAACACCCTGCCACCCTCATCAATCAATGGCTAGCCCATCTTCAGTGAACAATGCCAACTATGATCCAAAGACAGACAAAGCAAGGAAGGCTAGCTCAAATGATCCAGGTTGGAAGTATGGTTATTGGGCAAATTTGGCAAATAGAGATCAAGTGACATGCACCCTTTGTGACACCATAGTTTCTGGAGGGATAAAAAGGCTAAAGCAGCATCTAGCATGTGGCTATAGAGATACAAAGATGTGTTCAAAGACCACTACTGCAATTAGAAAGGAGATGAGGGATTACTTGGAATCCAAAAGAAGGAAAAGAGCTATTTTCCTAGATGATAATGAGCGGCAAGAGGAGGAAGAGGATGTAATGGTGGTGGATGCAGCAGCTGAATCTGTTCAAGTTCAACAAGATGAACCTATAGAATCCCAAGGCTCTAAGGTACAACCAAGTTCAGGGACTGCAGCCAAACACAGGCGTGCAACCTATCTGTACAAGGATACAACATCAATCAAGACCAAGGCAAATCAAGCAAGCAAGCAAAAGTCAATTGTGGAGATGCTTCGGAAATCACCTGAAGATGTAGTTGATGAAAGGTGTAAAGGGTGTTCTCAACCCACAATTGCATCCAAGATGAAGTCCAAAGAGGAGAAGAATTATGTTGATATGCAATGGGCTTTGTGGTTTTATGAATGCGGTGTGCCATTTAATGCAGCAGCAGCAAGACAATTTCAGGTTGCAGTTGAGGCAACTGCCCAGTTTGGTTCAGGCTATAAGCCTCCATCTCCATATCAACTTGGGCAGCCATAGCTTAAGGATGATGTGAAATTGACAAGTACTATGAGGGAGGAACACGAGAGGGCATGGAAGCATTATGGTTGCACGCTTATGTCAGATGGATGGTCTGATAGGAGGCAGACATTTGATCAACTTCCTTGTGAATAGTCCAGAGGGGACATACTTCTTAGAGTCTGTGGATGCATCAAGTGAAGTTCATGATGCATTTATGCTAGCTGATTTATTAGGGAAGAAAATTGAAGAGATTGGGAAAGAAAAAGTGGTTCAGGTTATCACTGATAATGGGGCTAACTACAAGGCAGCAGGTAGGATACTTATGGAGAGGTTTCCTTCACTTTTTTGGAGCCCATGCGCTGCACATTGCTTAGATCTTATGCTAGAAGACATAGGAAACTTGAAGGAATTTAAGAAGCCCATTGTACGTGCAAGACGTGTCACAACTTTCATCTATAGGCACGGTAGAATTCTTAATTTAATGAGAGAGAAGACAGGTGGGGCAGATCTTGTGAGAGCTGCAGCCACTAGATTTGCCACTGCTTTCCTTACTTTGAAAAGTTTGTACAAGCACAAGGATCCTTTGAAGGCCCTATTTCTTAGTGAAGAATGGAATGGAAACAAGTTGGCAAAAACTGCTGCACGTAAGGAGGCTTGTGATATTGTGCTCTCTGTGGAGTTTTGGAATAAAGTTGAAGATTGTCTTAGAGCTTCAGCCCCTCTCCTCATTGTACTTAGAGTGGTTGATGGTGATGAGAAACCTGCAATGCCAGAGGTCGCGGCACTAATGAAACATGCAAAAGAGAAGATCAAGCTAAGCTTTGCTATTGATAGCAAGAAAAGCTTACTTAAGAGAATCATAGACATCATTGAGAAACGATGGATGAAACAAATGGACCATCCTTTGTATGGGGCTGCTCTTTATTTGAATCCAGGAAAATTGCATCCTCTCATTCGAGATGATGATGATGCAACTGTTGGCCAACTAAGAGGTTGTTTCCTTGATGTGCTTGCAAGAATGGTGGATGATGAAGAAACAAGAGCCAAGATTGATGCTCAATCCTTAGACTATGAAGCTCTTAGAGGAGAGGCCTTCTCAAACAAAATGGCCAAGAACAACCTGGAGACAATGAACCCACGTAAGTGATGCTTGTCTTGTAATTGCAGCAGGTTTTATACATTAACATCTAAATTTATGTTGTATTTCGCATTTGGCAATCAAGTTGATTGGTGGCGTTCATATGGTGGGCGTGCTATTGAGATTCAAAGGTTTGCTAGGCGTATTGTTGGTCTTTGCGCTTCATCATCGGGTTGTGAGAGAAACTGGAGTAGATTTGAGTTTGTGAGTATTGTTGTCTTTGTCTAATTGTTTAATTCTTAGCTTGTGTAGGTTTCAAATAAGGCGTGAGAAGAAAGGGAAAGGTTTTGACCCTTTGGTCATTGAAGAGTTTGATTGGGATAATGAGTGGGCTGATTCCTCCTATGTGCAGCCTCAAGGTGCTCGTGGGTGTGATTGTGGTGAGGATGAGAATGGCCTTACATGGGAACTTGTTGATCAAGCTGTGGGTGCATCAAGCTCACTGCGAGGCCGAAATCTTCCAAGGAATGCCAACAAGCGTGGAAGAGTTTCACACTCAAGGTTTGACTTTGAAGAAGATTTTGGTTCAGCCAATGAAGAAGAGGAGGACCAAGATCCACATGATGATGTTGATGTGACTGATTCTGAAGATGCACATGATGATGTTGGTGGAGAAAACACTGAGGCTGCTCCAGATGAGTTCGAAGATGGATATTGACTCACTAAGAGTTGGCTGATTTCAGATTTGCAGCTTACCTATTTTTGTGCAGTGCTTCAATGCTTCACTGCTTGAGTGCTTGTGCACTTACTAGTCTTTTAATCTTTTGATTGATCTATGTCGCTAAGTCATCATGGGGCTGTACTGGAACTAATTATGCCACTAAGACTAGCAGTCTAGCATATGTTGTTGCTGCTATTTTATTCCCACCAATGTATTGTGGGTTTAATTTGATATACCTGTCTGCTACTGCTATTTTATGTCTTACTGTTTTAATATGTCAATATTCATAGGTTAATGTAGCTTGCAGCTTGAAAGAAAAGAAGAGGAGTTGGATCTTCGATAAGAGAGATGGATCATGGATGCTACAAGAACAACAAAGAGAAGTGCAGAGTACATACCAAAGCATGGACAACAAAAAGGCTTGTATTGTATTCTCTAACCTTACCAATTTTACTATTGGAAGTGTTAGATTGTTAGGATTTTTTTGCATATCCTCGCCTAGGCGATCCTCATATGGCGTCGCCTCGCCGCACGCCTAACTCGCCTAGGCGTTTGGAAGGGGGGTTGTCGCCACGCCTCGCCTTAACGCCTTAATAACCTTGCCGCTGGTAAACCGTTTTCTGGGAATGGTAAACCGTTATTTGAGACCGGTAAACCGTCAATATTTGCCGAAAAATCAGATTTAATGCTAAAACTGAGTATTTAGTGGTCAATTTAGGCATATTAGTCTTGTTTACTGTTATATGCTATATGTGAAGATGTTATATGTTATATGTGAAGATGAACCCATAGCTCAAGTCCAGTTTAGGCATTTAGTGGTCAATTTCGGTTTTATTTCCTGACCAAGATGGAATCCGTAGATCAAGTAGCTTCAGTTCTTCTAATAACTATCCGTCTAGACAAGACTCAATCTATAACCCTTAGCTCCAGCTCTTCTATATGTGTTCCTAAGATTTGCTGATCAGGAGAAAAGTCCAACACTTGGTGAAGTGCACATGCAATACACAAACGCCGAACACACGTACCGGTATATTTTTTGCTTTGTGGATAAATATTTATTTGTCGTTCTTGTTTTATCGCTAATGTAGCTCATATATTTTGTATAGACCTATCACTATCACTATAACGGATTGGAACAATATCACGATCTTTCCAACATGCCTGAGTACTATCACCATGACTCGAGATAAACATGTGAGTATTGTGAAATAAGTCAACCTATATGTCGTTGGCTCGTTGGAGAGTTGCAAAAGAACTTGTATTTGAGTATTGCTAAGTTCGCTGGTTGTTTGTTGCATGAGAACTGGAGTTTGTGGTTGTATATATATGTTTTATGTTATTTCGGTGAACACATGTCGTGTAGATCAATTAATATTTAATGTGCAATTTGAATTGAGCAAACTACAAATAAATATTGTCAAAATTTTCCATTTTCTGTAAAAAACAGCAAAAACCGGTTCGTTTCGCGCCGGTGGTTTAGAGCGGTTTTCACCGGTTTTTCGCCGGTAAACAGATTCGAATTCAAATTGATTTGAATTGGTCAAATTGGTCGATTTTTATCGGTTGTTGGTAAACTGTTACCGGTGGGTAGCGGTTTTCGCATAGGAAACGGTTTTGTAAACCGTGGATGGAGCTGATGAGAGACAAAATACGTTATACGTAGAAACAGCAAGCCGCAGTTTACACGGTACCGTATCAGGTTTCCCGTTTCCATCACTGACCTGACTTGACCGGCCGTCCCATCCTGCGGCTCTATCTTTCTCGCACGCACGCTCCGGCGTCATGTCGTGGATCGCGCGCTCCATCGCGGCCACTCTCTCCTCGCCGCGCAGCTCCGACGCCGACGACGCCGACTACGACCCTGCCTCCGCGCAGAGCGGGGCAGGGCCGGAGGAGGAGGAGTCCCACGGCAGCAGCCCTAACCCGGGCCCTGAGGCCGGGGAACCCGAGCAGCCCGGCACACCGAGCCGCGGCGTCAAGGACGACATATCCGAGCTCACCGAAACGCTCACTCGCCGCCTCTGGGGCGTCGCATCCTTCCTCGCACCGCCCCCGACCCCGCCGGAGGCCTCCACCCCGCGCGCCGCGACTCCGGCACAAGGGGAAGATGAGGGGATTGAGGATGGGGAGGAGGCCGCGGTGCTGTCCCCCCGGACTGCGGGGATCCGCAGCGATCTAGCCGAGATAGGCGGAAGGATGTGGAGCGGTTTCTCGATGCTGCAGAACAACTTGGCCGTGGCCGAGATCTCCAAGATCGCCTCGTCGCTCCTGCCGTTCGGGCAAGGGGAGGCGGACGAGGGGGAGTCCGTGCCCGGCATCACCGAAGAGGTGGTGGTGTTCGTCAGGCACATCTCCACGCGGCCCGAGACATGGCTCGATTTTCCCCTCTTCATCAGCGAGCGCTACGCGGATGGTATAGCTAAGGCTCTCCGCACATGTGTACTCTACTTCAGCATTTGGTCGTTATTAACGTGGAAGGGAAGTGATTGGAGGGGGGCTTGGTTCAGAACTAATGATTGATTTTTGAAAGATAATTAATGATCGTTAGATTCTTTCCACTTTATTTTAATGAGGGGGATTGCTCCTGCCATTACTCATAAATAAATAAATAAAATTTATTGGATTGTAGTATGTCATTCATTTTATCCTTATAGTGGTACAAACTACTCATGCATATCTTTTGCAGTAAACAAGGCATCCCATAGTGATTACATTTGTGAATGTTCCTTGAAAAAGAGTACTAGTAATTAGTTCTCATGTTTTTACGATCAAGGTTGTTGAAAGGCACTCTGAAGTTAGCGCCTCTGCTTCAATTGAATTGTGTGGTCAGATTTTTTTGTTGCTGGTGGAAGGGGGTATATGAGTGGTAGCTGCTTCAGTTTTGTTGGGCTTTTAGTTTAATGACATAATTATTTACATATTTTGAACAATAGTATGAGTTACCCTCTTCTAACATTATTGGCGATAGCATGCTTCGGTGTAACTGAAGCTTTCTAAACAAAGGTTTCTGGAACTTTCACATTGTAATTGACCTTTCATTTTTCATAAATGTACCTTTCATTTTTCATAAATGTTCGAGTACCCATAGTTTCTTATATGTTGGAACTTATGGTGTTTTGTTATACTGCATAGGTTTTCTAATAATTTTATTTATGGTCAGTGAACATAGATGTATTCTGTATTTGGTTACTGATACTATTGGTTGTTGAGTTAGTTTTGCCATGTCCCAGAAACTGGGTCTTTTTTATCTGAGATCGCTGCTTTAAGCTAGCAATATTTTCATTTAGTTTTCACTTTTAAGGACGACTCGGTTCACTTGACCAGTTTAGTTCTATGCAAGTAGTGAAATAGGTCTAGGCTATTACTCTGGAATTGGAAAAATATCATCATGCAATTATGCTTGAGTATTTAAGTGTTACAGTTATACGGGGAGTACCTTTCAACAAAAATGTTGTCTGCATGGATGTTTTGTGTTTTATAGAACAAATTCCATTGCTATATGATTTGTTCCAGTGTTAATTTGAAGGGCATGCCTGGTATAGTTGTGAGAGCTGTCTCACTGAATCACCAGATCACGTTTTGGAAGCAGCCTCTTTGCATTTGCGAGGGGAAGGCTTGTCTTGGTTTATCCCTTCCTAGACCACATGTTTGTTTGTTTTTTCTGGAATAAGTAGATTATGTCCTATGTTTGCCAGTTTACTCATATCTTCTTCAGACTTTTAAGTCTTGAATGGTTCACCAGAGGCTGTATCCCCAAAATTCAATCGAAGTTTGTGCAATGGACCTCATTGATTCCCTGTATCCCATCATCGTGTCTTACAAAGTTTCTTTCTTTCTTCAGATTTCGAACTGTCAGATGCTCAGTACGTGCATGCTCTGTCTGTAGAGCACCTTGTGCCAGGATTATCAGATTTAAAGGCTCAGATTTGCTCTACTGACATGACTGAAGCATGTTTCTGGAAGATCTACTTTGTGCTTTTGCACTCGAAACTCAATAAGCAAGATGCTGAGGTTCTTTCGACGCCACAGGTATTTTTTATTCTGGATCGTCCATAGTATAAATCTTGTGACCCAGTTTTTTTTATATGATTCCTGTGCGATGCCTATTGCAAGGGATGAGAGGGTTAGTAAATAAATAAGTAAGCTTTGAGCAGCTAGTTACAGGTAGGTTTGCATGTTGTAGAACAACACGGTCTTCTTGTTTTTCCTTGGCCTTTTTTTTTGTTCTGCCACGCTTTTGCTTTGTACCTATGTTTCTAAGGGACCTTGTTATCTACACAGATCCTAGAAGCAAGGGAGCAGTTGTTGCAAAGTTTAGGGTCTGAGAAAAAGCGGGGATCCAAGTTTCCCGACGAGTCATCCGCCGAGAGCTCGAACGCATCCTCCGCTCCTGCTGAAGAGAAGGTGATTCAACCTCCAGTCATCCAAGACAAAGCAGGCGCTTGGGAGAAATCATCGTCCGAAGAACCTTCTGAAACCGTGTCCGAGAAATTCCCAGTCTCAACCACCGAAGTGGAAATGGTGGACAAGTCAGTGGTTGAGGAAGAGCTGACTGTGGCAAATGAGAGCAAGACCTCACCGGTGAAGTCCAAGCTTCCCTACGAGGCTGATGAAGAGGAGGAAGTCGACGAGTGGCCCGATGACGACCCCACCGATGAGGCTGGCCACAGGACTTTGCTAGGGCGGGAGGAGGAGGACGTGTCGTTCAGTGATCTGGAGGACGACGAGGACGATGATAGGAGGTAGAAGCGGATGATGGGCAGTAGCCAAGTTGGCTAGGGGAAAGCTCGTACTATGGTCCCGGCGCACAACAGTCATGGTGATCCGTCAACCACATGCTGGCTTCATTGGAGTAGGGCCGAGAACACACTCACACCCAAGGATCAATGGTTTGTTAGTTATTATTATTAGAGTCCGGAAGTAATGAGTCCCAAGCAGTAGCAATAAGCATGCATGTATCTGCCGCGCGTGTTAGTGCTAATGGCAAGTCCTGCTGCTTCTGTATTATTGGCCCCGTCCTGTAGCTTGTACATAGAGCGCTCGCGGTTGGGTTGGGCCTTGTGTAATAAACCTACCGTCCGGGAACTTGAGCTTGTGTTTAAAAGGACCGACCTGTTCATTAGGGAGGGACCTGGGGTTCCAGTTCCTGGCTTCCGTTCCGGCAGCCGTTCTGCAGTGCAGTGCAGGCTCCATTGATTCCAAGCAGGGTGCACAGCTTTAATAAACCGAGCTGACTCTTCTCTGTAGTACGTACGTACTAGAGGAATTGCTTTGCGTCACTGTCATTGACCGCTGGCAAACAGAAAGTCAGAACGAGGTGCTGTAGCTTTCGTCTCCTCTGCTCACCGCCGACGCGTAGGGAAGTGAGAGCATCTAGAGGGCGTGAATAGGTGATCCTATAAAAACTTAAAATTTAAAGCCACAAAACTTGATTAAGAGTTAGCACAATGAAATCAAGTGGCTAAAGGCGAACTTTTGTGAAACACAATAAACACAGTGAGAACAAGCACAAGAGACACGAGGATTTATCCCGTGGTTCGGCCAGGTATAACACTTGCCTATTCCACGTTGTGGCGTCCCGGACGAGAGTTGCACTCAACTCCTCTCAAGTGATCCAATGATCAACTTGAATACCACGGTGTTCTTCTTTCTTTCACTATATCCCGTTTGCGATGAATCTCCACAACTTGGAGCCTCTCGCCCTTACAAATGATGATCACAAAGAAGCACGGATGTAAGGGAGGGAAAAACAACACACACAAGTCTAAAAAACAACAGCTCGAACACGCACACTAGTCACAACTTGAGCTCTAAGTTCACACACGGAGTTCTCAACTCAAAAGGAGCTCAAATTGCTATCACAAAGAATCAAACGCGCTAGAATGAAGACTTGGTGCTTAGAGATGATCAAAGAATGCTTGGTGTTCTCCTCCATGCGCCTAGGGGTCCCTTTTATAGCCCCAAGGCAGCTAGGAGTCGTTGAGAGCAATCCAGGAAGACAATTCTTGCCTTCTGTCGGGTGGCGCACCGGACAGTCCGGTGCACCACCGGACACTGTCCGGTGCTGATCTCTTTTCTATTCTAGCGCAGCCGACCGTTGAAGATTTGGAGCCGTTGGCGCACCGGACAGTCCGGTGCCCCCATCAGACCGTTGGCTTGGCCACGCGTCACGCGCGGATTGCGCGGCCGACCCGTTGGCTCACCGTACGCCGCCGACGAAATCCCGAAAGCAACCTTCTCACCAGAGCCAGCCTGGCGCACCGGACAGTCCGGTGCACCCAGACTGAACAGCAGCCAACTCTTTTTCCTTTTGTCTTTTCTTTGATTCTAGCACTTTAGACAAATATGTTAGTACACAAAAACCAATGTAATAAGTCTAGAATCATACCTTTGTGTTGATTTTCACTTCTAACACCATTTGGCATAGTTTCATACTTAAACCATTTTTGTGTTGGCACTTGATCACCAAAATACTTAGAAATGGCCCAAGGGCACATTTTCCTTTCAATCTCCCCCTTTTTGGTGATTTATGCCAACACAACAAAAAGCAACTAAAAGAAGTGCAACCTCAATGCGAATGAGTACACAAATTTGTTTTGATTCAAATTTGGCATATTTGGATCATTCTATGCCACCACTTGGTTTGTTTTTGCAAATCAAACTCAATTTCCTATCTCTAAGTCAAATTCACTTGTTGAGGCATAGAGAGAGGTATTCCAAGAGAAATTGATCAAAGATTCAAAAACTCCCCCTTTTCCCATAATCAAACATTCTCCCCACAAGAGACCAATTTTTGACAATAAGAGACCATAGGAGTATTTTGACAAATCAAAAGCTCTAACTCTACTATTTTCAAAATTCTCAAGTGGTAGCTGATCCATTTCTTGCTTTGGCCTTAATTTCTCCCCCTTTGGCATCAAGCACCAAAACGGGATCATTTTTGGCCCTTTAACCCCATTGCCTCACCAAAATTGTCAATTAGGAGTAAAAAAGGCAATAAGAGTATGGAGATGAACTTGGAGTAAGTTACCCTCTCATCGGAGTGCAGTGGAAGTCTTTTATGGTCCAAGTCCACCTTTCCCTTTCAATACACCTTTGAGACTAATTTAAGAAAACTCAAGCACATGGTTAGTCTCAAAGGATCAAGTTGTAGCACATCTCCCCCTAAATATGTGCATCACTCACACATGGACTTTTGAGGTCCGGGGATCATGGGTACAACTTGAGCACCATAAATAAGCAACAAAATCAATCCAAGTTCCGCGAATCTAAGACATTTAGCTCACTACGCAATCTGCAAAAGGTCTTTTCATCTAGAGGCTTGGTAAAGATATCAGCTAGCTGGTTCTCGGTGCTAACATAAAACACTTTGATATCTCCCTTTTGCTGGTGGTCTCTCAAAAAGTGATGTCGGATGTCTATGTGCTTAGTGCGGCTGTGTTCAACAGGATTATTGAAAGTCGCCTAGAGGGGGGTGAATAGGGCGAATCTGAAATTTACAAACTTAATCACAACTACAAGCCAGGTTAGCGTTAGAAATATAAACGAGTCCGAGAGAGAGGGCGCAAAACAAATCGTGAGCGAATAAAGAGCGAGACACGGTGATTTGTTTTACCGAGGTTCGGTTCTTGCAAACCTACTCCCCGTTGAGGTGGTCACAAAGACCAGGTCTCTTTCAACCATTTCCCTCTCTCAAACGGTCCCTCGGACCGAGTGAGCTTCTCTTCTCAATCAAACGGGAACAAACTTCCCCGCAAGGACCACCACACAATTGGTGTCTCTTGCCTTGGTTACAATTGAGTTGTTCGCAAGAAAGAATGAAAGAAGGAAGCAATCCACAAGCGCAAGAGCTCAAAAGAACACAACAAATCTCTCTCACTAATCACTAAAGCCTTGTGTGGAATTGGGAGAGGATTTGATCTATTTGGTGTGTCTAGTATTGAATGCTATAGCTCTTGTAAGGTGTAGAAGTGTAGAAACTTGGATGACTTGAATGTGGGGTGGTTGAGGGTATTCATAACCCCAACCACCAAACTAGCCGTTTGGTGAAGGCTTCTGTCGCATGGCGCACCGGACAGTCCGGTGCGCCACCGGACACTGTCCGGTGCGCCAGCCACGTCACCTGGTCGTTGGGTTCCGACCGTTGGAGCTCTGTCTTGTGGGCCCGCCTGGCTGTCCGGTGGCGCACCGGACAAGTCCTGTAGACTGTCCGGTGTGCCACCAGCGCGTGCTCTATCCTCTGCGCGCGCAGGCACGCATTTAATGCGTTGCAGTTGACCGTTGTGCGCGAAGTAGTCGTTGTTCCGCTGGCTCACCGGACAGTCCGGTGTTACACCGGACAACCCGGTGAATTTTAGCGGAGCGGATTCCCGAAGCTGGCGAGTTCAAAGTCGCTCTCCCTTGGGGCACCGGACAGTCCGATGAATTATAGCGAAGCGCTTCTGAGAATTCCCAAAGGTGAGGAGTTCAGCTTGGAGTCCCCTGGTGCACCGGACAGTCAGGTGCGCCAGACCAGGGAGCACTTCGGTTGTCCCTTGCTCTCTTTGTTTGAACCCTTTTCTTGGTCTTTTTATTGGCTTTTTGTGAACCTTTGGCACCTGTAGAACTTATAGACTAGAGCAAACTAGTTAGTCCAATTATTTGTGTTGGGCAATTCAACCACCAAAATCAATTAGGAAATAGGTGTAAGCCTAATTCCCTTTCAATCTCCCCCTTTTTGGTGATTGATGCCAACACAAACCAAAGCAAATATAGAAGTGCATAATTGAACTAGTTTGCATAATGTAAGTGCAAAGGTTACTTAGAATTGAGCCAATATCAATACTCATAAGATATGCATGGATTGATTCTTTAAAATTTTAACATTTTGGACCACGCTTGCACCACATGTTTTGTTTTTGCAAATTCTTTTATAAATTCTTTTCAAAGTTCTTGTTGGGGACTTGTTCTCAAATGCTATGAATTAAGAACAAGGCAACATAAAATGTTAAATATTAATGCCCTTCGTCCGCTGAAGCATTATCTCCTCACGGATTTAATGAACTTCGGACGAAGACCACGAGCAGAATATCACGAAGGTTACACCTTCGTGATTAAACTCACAAAATAATATAAAGTAATATAAAATGTGAAACATTAAAGATAAATATATCAGAAATAAATGACATCATTCGCATATTTTATTATATGAATCTGACATATTAGAACATAATGTTTAGGTACATTTATACCTTTGCCTTGACAAATAATAATTCCCGAGTGATGCAGGAATGCGTGAACAGTAAAGGAATATTGTTCACTATTTATAGGCACAGGACACAGCCTGTGAGGAATTACAATCATGCCCCTCATAAAAGTTTACAACAATGACTCAGACCCTTATGGACTAAAAGGTCATTCTATCTTTAAGTCGGTTCGACCCTTCATCTTCGGATATGCTGTAATACCGAAGCTTCATGAATGGTACCTTCGGCATCACGTACGAGCAGCTTCAGCCGAAGCTGTTTCTTTCCGCAGGACCTTCGACGACGAAGCATAGTCCCAACAGTTCTTTTGCAAATATTCAAAGGTAAATGAATAAGATTTTGAGAAGCATTTTCAAGATTTGAAATTTTCTCCCCCTGTGTCAAATGCTTTTCCTTTGACTTAAACAAAACTCCCCCTCAATGAAATCCTCCTCTTAGTGTTCAAGAGGGTTTTAAGATATCAATTTTGAAAATCCTACTTTCTCCCCCTTTTGAACACAATAAGATACAAAAAATCATTAGTTTTAAAATTAGAGGTGGTGGTGCGGTCCTTTGCTTTGGGCTAATACTTTCTCCCCCTTTGGCATGAATCGCCAAAAACAGATACTTTGAGTGAAATATAAGCCCTTGTATTACTTTCTCCCCTTTGGCAAATAAAACATGAGTGAATATTATACCAAAGACGGAGAGTTGCATGGAGCGACGACGAAGGATGAGTTATGGAGTGGAGTGGAAGCCTTTGTCTTCGCCGAAGACTCCAATTCCCTTTTAATACACCTATGACTTGGTTTGAAATCCACTTGAAAACACATTAGTCATAGCATATATAAAAGAGACATGATCAAAGGTATACTTATGAGCTATGTGTGCAAGACATCAAAAGAAATTCCTAGAATCAAGAATATTTAGCTCATGCCTAAGAGTTTGTTCATCTAGTGGCTTGGTAAAGATATCGGCTAATTGTTCCTTAGTATTAATATACACAATCTCGATATCTCCCTTTTGTTGGTGATCCCTTAAGAAATGATACCGAATGGCTATGTGTTTAGTGCGGCTATGCTCAACGGGATTATCCGCCATGCAGATTGCACTCTCATTATCACATAGAAGAGGAACTTTGGTTAATTTGTAACCGTAGTCCCTAAGGGTTTGCCTCATCCAAAGTAATTGCGCGCAACAATGTCCTGTGGCAATATACTCGGCTTCGGCGGTAGAAAGAGCTACGGAATTTTGCTTCTTTGAAGCCCAAGACACCAAGGATCTTCCCAAGAACTGGCAAGTCGCCGATGTGCTCTTTCTATTAATCTTACACCCCGCCCAATCGGCATCCGAATAACCAATTAAATCAAATGTGGATCCCCTAGGATACCAAAGCCCAAACTTAGGAGTATAAACTAAATATCTCAAGATTCGTTTTACGGCCGTAAGGTGAGCTTCCTTAGGGTCGGCTTGGAATCTTGCACACATGCATACTGAAAGCATAATATCCGGTCGAGATGCACATAAATAGAGTAAAGAGCCTATCATCGACCGGTATACCTTTTGATCTACGAATTTACCTCCCGTGTTGAGGTCGAGATGCCCATTTGTTCCCATGGGTGTCTTGATGGGCTTGGCATCCTTCATCCCAAACTTGTTTAGAATATCTTGAATATACTTCGTTTGGCTAATGAAGGTGCCCTCTTGGAGTTGCTTCACTTGAAATCCCAAGAAGTACTTCAACTCCCCCATCATCGACATCTCGAATTTTTGTGTCATGATCCTACTAAATTCCTCACATGTAGATTCGTTAGTAGACCCAAATATGATATCATCAACATAAATTTGGCATACAAACAAATCATTGTCAAGAGTTTTAGTAAATAAAGTAGGATCCGCCTTTCCAACTTTGAAGCCATTAGTGATAAGAAAATCTCTTAGGCATTCATACCATGCTCTTGGGGCTTGCTTGAGCCCATAAAGCGCCTTAGAGAGTTTATACACATGATTAGGGTACTCACTATCTTCAAAGCTGGGAGGTTTCAACATAGACCTCTTCTTTGATTGGTCCATTGAGAAAGGCACTTTTCACGTCCATTTGGTAAAGCTTAAAGCCATGGTAAGTAGCATAGGCAAGTAATATACGAACTGACTCAAGCCTAGCTACGGGTGCATAGGTTTCACCAAAATCCAAACCTTCGACTTGTGAATATCCCTTGGCCACAAGTCGGGCTTTGTTCCTTGTCACCACACCATGCTCGTCTTGCTTGTTGCAGAACACCCACTTGGTTCCTACAACATTTTGATTAGGACGTGGAACCAAATGACATACCTCATTCCTAGTGAAGTTGTTGAGATCCTCTTGCATCGCCACCACCCAATCCGAATCTTGTAATGCTTCCTCTACCCTGTGTGGCTCTATAGAGGAAACAAAAGAGTAATGCTCACAAAAATGTGCAACACGAGATCTAGTGGTTACCCCCTTATGAATGTCGCCGAGGATGGTGTCGACGGGGTGATCTCGTTGGATTGCTTGGTGGACTCTTGGATGTGGCGGCCTTGGTTCTTCATCCTCCTTGTCTTGATCATTTGCATCTCCCCCTTGATCATTGCTGTCATCTTGAGGTGGCTCATTTTCTTGATCTTCTCCTTCATCAACTTGAGCCTCATCCTCATTTTGAGTTGGTGGAGATGCTTGCGTGGAGGAGGATGGTTGATCTTGTGCATTTGGAGGCTCTTCGGATTCCTTAGGAGACACATCCTCAATGGACATGTTCCTTAGTGCGATGCATGGAGCCTCTTCATCACCTATCTCATCAAGATCAACTTGCTCTACTTGAGAGTCGTTAGTCTCATCAAACACAACGTCACAAGAAACTTCAACTTGTCCAGAGGACTTGTTAAAGACTCTATATGCCCTTGTGTATGAATCATATCCTAGTAAAAAGCCTTCTATAGTCTTAGGAGCAAATTTAGATTTTCTACCTCTTTTAACAAGAATAAAGCATTTGCTACCAAAGACTCTAAAATATGAAATATTGGGCTTTTTACCGGTTAGGAGTTCATATGATGTCTTCTTGAGGATTCGGTGTAGATACAACCGGTTGATGGCGTAGCAGGCGGTGTTGACCGCCTCGGCCCAAAACCGATCCGAAGTCTTGTACTCATCAAGCATGGTTCTTGCCATGTCCAATAGAGTTATATTCTTCCTCTCCACTACACCATTTTGTTGTGGGGTATAGGGAGAAGAGAACTCATGCTTGATGCCCTCCTCCTCAAGGAAGCCTTCAATTTGAGAGTTCTTGAACTCCGTCCCGTTGTCGCTTCTAATTTTCTTGATCCTTAAGCCGAACTCATTTTGAGCCCGTCTCAAGAATCCTTTTAAGGTATCTTGGGTATGTGATTTTTCCTGCAAAAAGAACACCCAAGTGAAGCGAGAATAATCATCCACAATAACTAGACAGTACTTACTCCCGCCGATGCTTATGTAAGCTATCGGGCCGAATAGGTCCATGTGTAGAAGCTCGAGTGGCATGTCAGTCATCATAATGTTCTTGTGTGGATGATGAGTCCCAACTTGCTTTCCTGCCTGACATGCGCTACAAATCCTATCTTTCTCAAAATGAACATTTGTTACTCCCAAAATGTGTTCTCCCTTTAGAAGTTTGTGAAGATTCTTCATTCCAACATGTGCTAGTCGTCGATGCCAGAGCCAGCCCATGTTAGTCTTAGCAATTAAGTAAGTGTCGAGTTCAGCTCTATCAAAATCTACTAAGTATAGCTGACCCTCTAACACTCCCTTAAATGCTAAGGGAAATGTGCCCTTGGGCCATTTCTAAGTATTTTGGTGATTAAGTGTCAACACAAGTGGACTTATGCAAAGTGCAAATCAAAAGTAAAGGTATGTTTCTATGACTTAGTACATTGTTTTAGAGACTAATGTATTGTGTCTAAGTGCTGGAAACAGGAGAAATCAAGTTGGAAAGAGATGGCTTTGTTCAGCAAAAGACAGCTCGGTCTGGGTGCACCGGACAGTGTCCGGTGCGCCAGGCCGGCGGCTATCAACTGGCTGCTCTCGGGAAGTAATTAACGGCGTACAACTTTAAATCACCGGACTGTTCGTTGGTGCACCGGACTGTTCGGTGGTGCACCGGACTGTCCGGTGAGCCAACAGTCGGCCGGGCCAACGGTCGGCCGCGGAATCCGCGCGTGACGCGTGGCAAGAGCCAACGGTCAGAAGGAACACCGGACTGTCCGGTGTGCACCGGACAGTGTCCGGTGCGCCAACGGCTCCCAAGTGCCAACGGTCGGCTTTGCCAAATAAGGAAGGAGATCCGCACCGGACAGTGTCCGGTGGTGCACCGGACTGTCCGGTGCGCCAGGCGACAGAAGGCAAGAATTGCCTTCTTGAATTGCTCTCAACGGCTCCTAGCTGCCTTGGGGCTATAAAAGGGACCCCTAGGCGCATGGAGGAGCACACCAAGCATTCTATAAGCATTCCTAAGCACCAAGACTTCAATTCCGCGCATTCGATTCTTTGTGATAGCAACTAGAGCTCTATTTGAGTAGAGAACTCGTTGAGTGTGTTGAGAGCTCGTGTTGTGACTTGTGTGTGTATTGTCGCTCTGATTTTGTGTCTTGTGTGCGTTGCTCATCCCTTCCTTACTCTGTGCTTCTTTGTGGACATCAAAGTGTAAGGGCGAGAGGCTCCAAGTTGTGGAGATTCCTCGCGAGCGGGATAAAGTAAACAAAGCAAAACACCGTGGTATTCAAGTGGGTCTTTGGACCGCTTGAGAGGGGTTGATTGCAACCCTCGTCCGTTGGGACGCCACAATGTGGAGTAGGCAAGTGTTGGACTTGGCCGAACCACGGGATAAACCACTGTGTCTATCTGTGATTGATCTTCTTGTGGTTATCGTGTCTTGCAAGAACTCTTCTCTAGCCACTTGGTTTTATTGTGCTAACTCCTAACAAAGTTTTTTGGCCTTAAGTTTCAAGTTTCACAGGATCACCTATTCACCCCCCCCTCTAGGTGCTCTCAATTGGTATCAGAGCCGTTCTCTTCAAGAAAGGGACTAACCGCCCGAAGAGATGGATCCTAGGGGCAAGGGGATGGTGGTCAATGATAAGGAAAAGGAGTCCTTCGTCAATGATCCAAAGGATGACAAGCCTACTGACTCAGGCTCGGCCCACAAAAGAAAAGACGAGAGGAAGAAGAAAACAAGGCGCATCAAGGAGATAGTCTACTACGACAGCGACGAATCTTCCTCCTCCCAAAAGGATGACGACATCGACTATGAGAAAAAGAAAACGGTCAATTCAAACTTTTGTTTTGATTATTCTCGTATTCCGCAAAATACAAATGCTCATTTACTCTCCATTCCACTTGGTAAACCTCCTCACTTTGATGGAGAGGACTACGGATTTTGGAATCACAAAATGTGTAGTCACTTGTTCTCTCTCCATCCAAGCATATGTGAGATAGTAGAGAGTGGAATGCAATTTGATAGTAGTGATAGTCCCATGTTTATCAATGAGCAAATTCACAAAAATGCACAAGCTACTACTGTTCTTCTAGCATCATTGTGCAGGGATGAATACCATAAGGTGAGCGGCTTAGATAACGCCAAGCAGATTTGGGACACCCTCAAGATCTCACATGAGGGGAACAATGTCACCATGCTCACCAAGATGGAGTTGGTGGAGGGCGAACTTGGGAGATTCGCAATGATCAGGGGCGAGGAGCCAACCCAAACGTACAACCGGCTCAAGACCCTCGTCAACAAAATAAGGAGCTATGGAAGCACGCGATGGACGGACCACGACGTCGTCCGCCTAATGCTAAGGTCGTTTACTGTCCTTGATCCACATCTTGTGAATAATATTCGTGAGAATCCTAGGTACACCAAGATGACGCCCGAGGAGATCCTTGGAAAGTTTGTAAGCGGGCGGATGATGATCAAGGAGGCAAGATACGTTGACGATGCATTGAATGGCCCAATCCAAGAGCCTCAAACCATTGCTCTCAAAGCAACTAGAAGCAAGGAGGCGCTACCTAGCAAGGTGGCACAAATTGAGGCGGTCGGGCTTAATGATGAAGAAATGGCCCTCATCATCAAGCGATTCAAGACGGCGCTAAGGGGTCGCAAGGAGCATCCCAACAAGACCAAGACAAAGGGGAAGCGCTCATGCTTCAAATGTGGTAAGATTGGTCATTTTATCGCTAATTGTCCTAATAATGATAGTGACCAGGAACAAGGGAACAAGAGGGAAAAGAAGAAGGCTTACAAGAAAGCTAAGGGCGAGGCACACCTTGGAAAGGAGTGGGACTTGGATTGTTCGTCGTCCGACTCCGACAACGAAGGACTCGCCGCCACCGCCTTCAACAAGTCGGCCCTCTTCCCCAATGAGCATCACACCTGCCTCATGGCAAGGGAAAAGAAGGTAAGCACTCGTGATACTAGTACTTACACTTCCTCAAGTGATGAAGAATCTAGCGATGATGAAATAGACTATTCATGTTTATTCAAGGGCCTAGATAGAACTAAGGTGGATAAGATTAATGAATTAATTGATGCCTTGAATGATAAAAATAAGTTATTAGAAAAGCAAGATGATCTTTTATATGAACAACATGATAAGTTTGTAGAGGCACAAAAATCCCTTGCTTTAGAAATTAAAAGGAATGAAATGCTCTCCTGTGAATTGTCTTCATGCCATAACTCTATTTCTAGCTTAAAGAGCATAAATGATGATTTGAATGCTAAGTTAGAGATAGCTATTAAATCAACATCTTGTGTAGAACAAGTTGCAATTTGCAATAGGTGTAAAGATTTCAATATTGATGCTTGTAGTGAACACGTAGTTTGCATTTCTAAACTAAATGATGAAGTGGCTAGTCTTAATATTCAACTTAAGACTAGCAAAAATGATTTTGACAAACTAAAATTTGCAAGGGATGCCTACACGATTGGTAGACACCCCTCAATTAAGGATGGTCTTGGCTTCAAGAGGGAAGTCAAGAACTTGACAAGTCATAAGGCTCCCATCTCCATCAAGGAGAAAGGGAAGGCCCCTATGGCAAATAGTATTCAAAAGAACCATGCTTTCTTATACCATGATAGGAAATATTCTAGGAATGTTCATCATGATAGAAGTTGCAATGATGTTGTTTCACATGCTTATGATTCAAATGCAATGTTTGCTTCAAGTTCTTCTATGATGTATGATAGAAGTTTGGCTAGGAAAAATGTAATTCAACATATGCCTAGGAGAAATGCTCATGTACCTAGGAAAACAAGTAATGAACCTTCTACAATCTATCATGCTTTAAATGCTTCCTTTGCTATTTGTAGAAAGGATAAGAAGATAGTTGCTAGAAAATTAGGGGCAAAATGCAAGGGAGATAAAACTTGCATTTGGGTCCCTAAGGCTATTTGTACTAACCTTGTAGGACCCAACAAGAGTTGGGTACCTAAGACCCAAGCCTAAATTTGCCTTGCAGGTTTATGCATCCGGGGGCTCAAGCTGGATTATCGACAGCGGATGCACAAACCACATGACGGGGGAAAAGAGGATGTTCTCTTCCTACGTCAAGAACAAGGATCCCCAAGATTCAATCATATTCGGTGATGGGAACCAAGGCAAGGTGAAAGGGTTAGGAAAAATTGCTATTTCATCCGAGCACTCTATTTCTAATGTGTTCTTAGTTGAGTCGCTTGGATATAACTTGTTGTCTGTGAGTCAACTTTGTAATATGGGATATAACTGCTTATTCACAAATGTGGATGTGTCTGTCTTTACAAGAAGTGATGGTTCATTAGCTTTTAAGGGTGTATTAGACGACAAACTTTATTTAGTTGATTTTGCAAAAGAGGAGGCCGGTCTAGATGCATGCTTAATTGCTAAGACTAGCATGGGCTGACTGTGGCATCGCCATTTAGCTCATGTAGGGATGAAGAACCTTCACAAGCTTCTAAAGGGAGAACACGTAATAGGTCTAACAAATGTTACTTTCGAAAAAGATAGACCTTGTGCAGCTTGTCAAGCAGGCAAACAGGTGGGAAGCTCTCATCATGCCAAGAATGTGATGACAACATCAAGACCCCTGGAGTTACTTCATATGGACCTCTTTGGACCCGTTGCCTATCTAAGCATAGGAGGAAGTAAGTATAGTCTTGTTATAGTTGATGATTTTTCCCGCTTCACTTGGGTATTCTTTTTGCAGGATAAATCTGAAACCCAAGGGACCCTCAAGCGCTTCCTAAGGAGAGCTCAAAACGAGTTTGAGCTCAAGGTGAAGAAGATAAGGAGCGATAACGGGTCCGAGTTCAAGAACCTTCAAGTGGAGGAGTATCTTGAGGAGGAAGTGAAAGGGAATTAGGCTTACACCTAGTTCCTAAATAATTTTGGTGGTTGAATTGCCAAACACAAATAATTGGACTAACTAGTTTGCCCAAGTGTGTAGATTATACAGGTGCAAAAGGTTCACACTTAGCCAATATAAAGACCAAGTTTTGGATTCAACAAAGGAGCAACGAGGCAACCGAAGGCACCTCTGGCTGAAGGCACCGGACTGTCCGGTGTACACCAGACAGTGTTCGGTGCGCCCAGAGGACTCCAACTCCAACTCTTCACTCTCGGGAATTCTCGGAAGCCGGCGCGCTATAATTCACCGGACTGTCCGGTGTGCACCGGACATGTCCGGTGCTCCAAGGAAGCGCGGTCTCCGGAACTCGCCAGCCTCGGGTTCGCGTGGCAGCCGCTCCGCTAAAATTCACCGGACTGTCCGGTGTGCACCGGACTGTCCGGTGTACCAGCGGAGCAACGGCTCTTTTCGGCGCCAACGGCTCCCTGCGGTGCATTTAATGCGCGCGCAGCGCGCGCAGACGTCAGACATGCCCATACCGGTGCACCGGACATCAAACAGTACATGTCCGGTGTGCATCGGACACCCAGGAGGTCCCAGAAGTCAGAAGCTCCAACGGTCAGAATCCAACGGCAGTGATGACGTGGCAGGGGCACCGGACTGTCCGGTGTGCACCGGACTGTCCGGTGCGCCATCGAGCAGACGCCTCCAGCCAACGGTCAAGTTTGGTGGTTGGGGCTATAAATACCCCAACCACCCCACCATTCATTGCATCCAAGTTTTCCACTTCTCAACCACTTACAAGAGCTAGGCATTCAATTCTAGACACACTAAAGAGATCAAATCCTCTCCAATTCCACACTAAGCCCTAGTGACTAGTGAGAGTGATTTGCCGTGTTCATTTGAGCTCTTGCGCTTGGATTGCTTCTTTTCTTTCTCACTTGTTCTTGAGATCTCAACTCCATTGTAATCAAGGCAAGAGGCACCAATTGTGTGGTGGCCCTTGCGGGGAAGTTTTGTTCCCGGCTTTGATTTGAGAAGAGAAGCTCACTCGGTCCGAGTGACCGTTTGAGAGAGGGAAGGGTTGAAAGAGACCCGGCCTTTGTGGCCTCCTCAACGGGGAGTAGGTTTGCAAGAACCGAACCTCGGTAAAACAAATCTCCGTGTCTCACTTGCTTATTCGCTTGGGATTTGTTTTGCGCCCTCTCTCTCGGACTCGTTTATATTTCTAACGCTAACCCGGCTTGTAGTTGTGTTTATATTTGTAAATTTCAGTTTCGCCCTATTCACCCCCCCTCTAGGCGACTATCAATTGGTATCAGAGCCCGGTGCTTCATTAGAGCCTAACCGCTCGAAGTGATGTCGGGAGATCACGCCAAGAAGGAGATGGAGACCGGCGAAAAGCCCACTACAAGCCATGGGAGCACTTCATCGGAAGAGTCCCGCACCAAGAGGAAGGAGAAGAAGAAGGACTCCTCCAAACGGAAGGAGAAAAAGGCTTCCTCTTCTCACCACCAAGAGAAGAAGGAAAAATCTTCTTCCCACAAGCCGCATCGGAAAAGCGACAAGCACAAGAGGATGAGGAAGGTGGTCTACTACGAGACCGACACTTCATCAACTTCTACCTCCGACTCCGATGCGCCCTCCATCACTTCTAAGCGCCAAGAGCGCAAGAAGTATAGTAAGATCCCCCTACGCTATCCTCGCATTTCCAAACATACACCTTTACTTTCAGTCCCATTAGGCAAACCACCAACTTTTGATGGTGAAGATTACGCTAGGTGGAGCGATTTAATGCGATTTCATCTAACCTCGCTCCACAAAAGCATATGGGATGTTGTTGAGTTTGGTGCGCAGGTACCATCCGTAGGGGATGAGAACTATGATGAGGATGAGGTGGCCCAAATCGAGCACTTCAACTCTCAAGCAACAATAATACTCCTAGCCTCTTTGAGTAGAGAGGAGTATAACAAAGTTCAAGGGTTGAAGAACGCAAAGGAGATTTGGGATTTACTCAAAACCGCGCATGAAGGTGATGAGCTCACCAAGATCACCAAGCGGGAAACGATTGAGGGGGAGCTCGGTCGGTTCCGGCTTCGCAAAGGGGAGGAGCCACAACACATGTACAATCAGCTCAAGACCTTGGTGAACCAAGCACGCAACCTCGGGAGCGTAAAGTGGGATGACCACGAGGTGGTTAAGGTTATTCTAAGATCACTTATTTTCCTTAACCCTACTCAAGTTCAATTAATTCGTGGTAATCCTAGATATACTAAAATGACCCCCGAGGAAGTTATCGGGAATTTTGTAAGTTTTGAGTGCATGATCGAAGGCTCGAGGAAGATCAACGAGCTTGATGATGCCACCACATCCGAAGCTCAACCCGTTGCATTCAAGGCAACGGAGGAGAAGAAGGAGGAGTCTACACCAAGTCGACAACCCATAGACGCCTCCAAGCTCGACAATGAGGAAATGGCGCTCGTCATCAAGAGCTTCCGCCAAATCCTCAAGCAAAGGAGGGGGAAGGATTACAAGTCCCGCTCCAAGAAGGTTTGCTACAAGTGTGGTAAGCCCGGTCATTTTATTGCTAAATGTCCTATATCTAGTGACAGTGACCGAGGCGACGACAAGAAGGGGAGAAGAAAGGAGAAGAAGAGGTATTACAAGAAGAAGGGCGGCGATGCCCATGTTTGTCGCGAGTGGGACTCCGACGAGAGCTCAAGCGACTCCTCCGACGACGAGGACGCCGCCAACATCGCCGTCACCAAGGGGCTTCTCTTCCCCAACGTCGGCCACAAGTGCCTCATGGCAAAGGACGGCAAAAAGAAAAAGGTTAAATCTAACTCCTCCACTAAATATGAATCTTCTAGTGATGATAATGCTAGTAATGAGGAGGATAGTTTGCATTCCCTTTTTGCCAACCTTAACATAGCTCAAAAGGAAAAATTAAATGAATTAGTCAGTGCTATTCATGAAAAGGATGATCTTTTGGATTCTCAAGAGGATTGTCTAATTAAAGAAAACAAGAAACATGTTAAGGTTAAAAAGGCTTATGCTCTTGAGATAGAGAAATGTGAAAAATTATCTAGTGAGCTAAGCACTTGCCGTGAGATGATTGACAACCTTAGACATGAAAATGCTAGTTTAAATGCTAAGGTTGATTCACATGTTTGTAATGTTTCAATTCCCAATTCTAGAGATAATAATGATGATTTGCTTGCTAGGATTGAAGAATTGAACATTTCTCTTACTAGCCTTAGAATTGAGAATGAAAAATTGCTTGCTAAGGCTAAGGACTTTGATGTTTGCAATACTACCATTTCCGACCTTAGAACTAAGAATGATATCTTGCATGCTAAGGTTGTAGAATTAAAATCTTGCAAACCCTCTACATCTATTGTTGAGCATGTATCTATTTGTACTAGATGTAGAGATGTTGATGTTAATGCTATTCATGATCATATGGCTTTAATTAAACAACAAAATGATCATATAGCAAAACTAGATGCTAAAATTGCCGAGCACAACTTAGAAAATGAGAAATTTAAATTTGCTCGTAGCATGCTTTATAATGGGAGACGCCCGGGCATCAAGGATGGCATTGGCTTCCAAAGGGGAGACAATGTCAAAATTAGTGCCCCTCCTAAAAGATTGTCTAATTTTGTTAAAGGCAAGGCTCCCATGCCTCAGGATAACGAGGGTTACATTTTATACCCTGCCGGTTATCCTGAGAGCAAAATTAGGAGAATTCATTCTAGGAAGTCTCACTCTGGCCCTAATCATGCATTTTTGTATAAGGGTGAGACATCTAGCTCTAGGCAACCAACCCGTGCCAAGTTGCCTAAAAAGAAAACTCCTATTGCATCAAATGAACATAGCATTTCATTTAAGACTCTTGATGCTTCATATGTTTTGACTAACAAATCCGGCAAGGTCGTTGCCAAGTTTGTTGGGGGCAAACACAAGGGCTCCAAGACTTGTGTTTGGGTACCCAAAGTTCTTGTTTCTAATGCCAAAGGACCCAAAACCGTTTGGGTACCTAAAGTCAAGAACTAAAATTGTTTTGTAGGTTTATGCATCCGGGGGCTCAAGTTGGATACTCGACAGCGGGTGCACAAACCACATGACAGGGGAGAAAAGGATGTTCTCCTCATATGAGAAAAACCAAGATCCCCAACGAGCTATCACATTCGGGGATGGAAATCAAGGTTTGGTCAAAGGATTGGGTAAAATTGCTATATCTCCTGACCATTCTATTTCCAATGTTTTTCTTGTAGATTCTTTAGATTACAACTTGCTTTCTGTTTCACAATTATGTCAAATGGGCTACAACTGTCTTTTTACTGATGTAGGTGTCACTGTCTTTAGAAGAAGTGATGATTCAATAGCATTTAAGGGTGTGTTAGAGGGTCAGCTATACTTAGTAGATTTTGATAGAGCTGAGCTCGACACATGCTTAATTGCTAAGACTAACATGGGTTGGCTCTGGCACCGCCGACTAGCCCATGTTGGGATGAAGAATCTTCATAAGCTTCTAAAGGGAGAGCACATTTTAGGATTAACAAATGTTCATTTTGAGAAAGACAGGATTTGTAGCGCATGCCAGGCGGGAAAGCAAGTTGGAGTCCATCATCCACACAAGAACATCATGACGACCGACAGGCCGCTTGAGCTACTCCACATGGATCTATTCGGCCCGATTGCTTACATAAGCATCGGCGGGAGTAAGTATTGTCTTGTAATAGTGGATGATTATTCTCGCTTCACTTGGGTATTCTTTTTACAGGAAAAATCTCAAACCCAAGAGACCTTAAAGGGATTCTTGAGACGAGCTCAAAATGAGTTCGGCTTAAGGATCAAGAAAATAAGAAGCGACAACGGGACGGAGTTCAAGAACTCTCAAATTGAAGGCTTCCTTGAGGAGGAGGGCATCAAGCATGAGTTCTCTTCTCCCTACACACCTCAACAAAATGGTGTAGTGGAGAGGAAGAATCGAATTCTTTTGGACATGGCAAGAACCATGCTTGATGAGTACAAGACACCGGACCGGTTTTGGGCCGAAGCAGTCAACACCGCCTGCTACGCCATCAATCGGTTATATCTTCACCGAATCCTCAAGAAGACATCCTATGAACTCCTAACCGGTAAAAAGCCCAACATTTCATATTTTAGAGTTTTTGGTAGCAAATGCTTTATTCTTGTTAAAAGGGGTAGAAAATCTAAATTTGCTCCTAAAACTGTAGAAGGCTTTTTACTTGGTTATGACTCAAACACAAGGGCATATAGGGTCTTTAACAAGTCCACTGGACTAGTTGAAGTCTCATGTGACGTTGTGTTTGATGAAACTAACGGCTCTCAAGTAGAGCAAGTTGATCTTGATGAGATAGGTAATGAAGAGTGAAAGTCGCCTAGAGGGGGGGGTGAATAGGGCGAAACTGAAATTTTCAAATATAAACACAACTACAAGCCGGGTTAGCGTTAGTAATAAAGAAATGAGTCCGCGAGAGAGGGTGGAAAACAAATCGCAACTAAATGGAGAGTGTGACACGCGGATTTGTTTTACCGAGGTTCGGTTCTTGCAAACCTACTCCCCGTTGAGGAGGCCACAAAGGCCGGGTCTCTTTCAACCCTTCCCTCTCTCAAACGATCCACGGATCGAGTGAGCTTTCTTTTCTCAATCACTTGGAACACAAAGTTCCTACAAGGATCACCACAAGATTGGTGTCTCTTGTCTCAATTACAAGTGAGCTTGATCGCAATGAAAGAATCAAGAAAGCACGATTAAAAAGCCAAGCAACAAGAGCGACAAATGACACACGGATCACTTTCTCTCAAGCCACTAATCACTAATGATCTCTTATCTCAATAGTGAAACTTGGAGAGATGGAGGCTTTGAATGTGTCTTGGAATAGATTGCTAGCTCTTGTATTGAATGTTGAAGGTTGGAATGCTTGGATGGATTGAATGGAGGTGGTTGGGGTTGTATTTATAGCCACCAACCACTTCCTAGCCGTTGGGCCTTTCTGCCGAGCGCGGACGGTCCGCCCTCCTGGTGCGGACGGTCCGCCCCTGTAGATCAACGGCTGAAAATGCAACGGTCAGCAGTAACGGCTATATCAACGGCTATATTGCATTTAATGCGACGTCAGATGTCAGACAGAGCCAGTCGCGGACGGTCCGCCCGCCTGGTCCGGACGGTCCGCGAGGCCGCTATAATTCATTTCTCCGAACCCGTTACCTTCGGGTTTTTCGGTTTCTCACCTACCGGACGGTCCGCGCCAGAGGCCGGACGGTCCGCGCAAGGGCTCGGACGGTCTGCTTTTCCTCCGGACAGTCCATAGCACAGACTTGGATTTTTGCATTGGTTCTGGCCGAGTGACATCCTCGTGTCGCGGACGGTCCGCCGCAAGGGCCCGGACGGTCCGCGCTTGGCCTGTTTTTCCAAAAAGCTTCTCCTGTCCGGAATAATCTACGGTATTCCGGACAGTCGATTTAGTATAGATATAGATGAACCTTTGGCACCTGTAGAACATATAATCTAGAGCAAACTAGTTAGTCCAATTGTTTGTGTTGGGCGATTCAACCACCAAAATTAATTAGGGACTAGGTGTAAGCCTAATTCCCTTTCAATCTCCCCCTTTTTGGTGATTGATGCCAACACAAACCAAAGCAAATATAGAAGTGCATAATTGAACTAGTTTGCATAATATAAGTGCAAAGGTTGCTTGGAATTGGGCCAATGTAAATACTTGCAAGATATGCATGGATTGTTTCTTTCTTATATAACATTTTGGACCACGCTTGCACCACATGTTTTGTTTTTGCAAACTCTTTTGTAAATCCTTTTCAAAGTTCTTTTGCAAATAGTCAAAGGCAAATGAATAAGATTTTGAGAAGCATTTTCAAGATTTGAAATTTTCTCCCCCTGTTTCAAATGCTTTTCCTTTAACTAAACAAAACTCCCCCTAAATGAGATCCTCCTCTTAGTGTTCAAGAGGGTTTTTTGATATGTCATTTTGAAATACTACTTTCTCCCCCTTTTGAACACAATAGGATTATCAATTGAAAAATATTCAACACTTAAGTTTTTGAAATTTGGTGCGGTCCGGTGCGGTCCTTTTGCTTTGGGCTCACTTCTCCCCCTTTTTGGCATGAATCGCCAAAAACGGAATCATTAGAGCCCTCGAAGTACTTTATTCCCCTTTGGTCATAAGTAAATGAGTTAAGATTATACCAAAGACGAAATCCGGTCCTTTTGCTTTTGAGCTTTTACTCTCTCTCCCAAGGATGAAGTCCTTTTCTTTGATGCTCATTTCTCCCCCAAAGAATAGAGAGTTGCTCGGAGTGATGGCGAAGCATGAGTTACGGAGTGGAAGCCTTTGTCTTCGCCGAAGACTCCAATTTCCTTTCAATATACCTATGACTTGGTTTGAAATGGACTTGAAAACACATTAGTCATAGCATATAAAAGAGATATGATCAAAGGTATTCAAAAGAGCTATGTGTGCAAGCTAGCAAAAGAAGTTTCTAGAATCAAGAATATTGAGCTCATGCCTAAGTTTGGTAAAAGTTTGTTCATCAAGAGGCTTGGTAAAGATATCGGCTAATTGATCTTTAGTATTAATGTAAGAAATCTCGATATCCCCCTTTTGTTGGTGATCCCTAAGAAAATGATACCGAATGGCTATGTGCTTAGTGCGGCTATGTTCGACGGGATTGTCGGCCATTTTAATTGCACTCTCATTGTCACATAGCAAAGGGACTTTGGTTAATTTGTAACCGTAGTCCCACAGGGTTTGCCTCATCCAAAGCAATTGCGCGCAACAATGTCCTGCGGCAATGTACTCGGCTTCGGCGGTGGAAAGAGCGACCGAATTTTGCTTCTTTGAAGCCCAAGACACCAAGGATCTTCCCAAGAACTGGCAAGTCCCCGATGTGCTCTTCCTATTGATTTTGCACCCCGCCCAATCGGCATCCGAATAACCAATTAAATCAAATGTGGATCCCCTAGGGTACCAAAGCCCAAACTTAGGAGTATAAGCCAAATATCTCAAGATTCGTTTTACGGCCGTAAGGTGTGATTCCTTAGGGTCGGATTGGAATCTTGCACACATGCACACGGAAAGCATAATGTCCGGTCGAGATGCACATAAATAAAGCAATGAACCAATCATCGACCGGTATACCTTTTGATCCACGGACTTACCTCCCGTGTCGAGGTCGAGATGCCCATTAGTTCCCATGGGTGTCTTGATGGGTTTGGCATCCTTCATCCCAAACTTAGCAAGAATGTCTTGAGTGTACTTTGTTTGGCTAATGAAGGTGCCCTCTTGGAGTTGCTTGACTTGGAATCCTAGAAAATACTTCAACTCCCCCATCATTGACATCTCGAATTTCTGTGTCATGATCCTACTAAACTCTTCACATGTAGACTTGTTAGTAGACCCAAATATAATATCATCAACATAAATTTGGCATACAAACAAGTCATTCTTGAGAGTTTTAGTAAAGAGTGTAGGATCGGCCTTGCCGACTTTGAAGCCATTAGCAATAAGGAAATCTCTTAGGCATTCATACCATGCTCTTGGGGCTTGCTTGAGCCCATAAAGCGCCTTAGAGAGCCTATAGACATGGTTAGGATACTTACTGTCTTCAAAGCCGGGTGGTTGCTCAACATAGACCTCTTCCTTGATTGGTCCATTGAGGAAGGCACTTTTCACGTCCATTTGATAGAGCTTAAAGTCATGGTAAGTAGCATAGGCCAATAATATGCGAATTGACTCAAGCCTAGCTACGGGTGCATAGGTTTCACCGAAATCCAAACCTTCGACTTGTGAATACCCTTTGGCCACGAGTCGAGCTTTGTTCCTTGTCACCACACCATGCTCATCTTGCTTGTTGCGGAAGACCCATTTGGTTCCTACAACATTTTGGTTAGGACGTGGAACTAAATGCCATACCTCGTTCCTGGTGAAATTGTTGAGCTCTTCTTGCATCGCCACCACCCAATCCGAATCTTGGAGAGCTTCCTCTACCCTGTGTGGCTCAATAGAGGAAACAAAAGAGTAATGTTCACAAAAATGAGCAACCCGAGATCGAGTAGTTACCCCCTTATGAATGTCGCCGAGGATGGTGTCGACGGGGTGATCTCGTTGGATTGCTTGGTGGACTCTTGGGTGTGGCGGTCTTAGTTCTTCCTCATTCTCCTTTTCTTGATCATTTGTATCTCCCCCTTGATCATTGCTATCACCTTGAGGTGGCTCGTCTTCTTGATTTTGCTCTTCATCATTTTGAGCCTCATCCTCATTTTGAGTTGGTGAAGATGCTTGCATGGAGGAAGATGGTTGATCTTGTGTACTTGGAGGCTCTTCGGATTCCTTAGGACACACATCCCCGATGGACATGTTCCTTAGCGCGATACATGGAGCCTGTTCTTCACCTATCTCATCAAGATCAACTTGCTCCACTTGAGAGCCGTTAGTTTCATCAAACACAACGTCACACGAGACTTCAACTAGTCCAGTGGACTTGTTAAAGACCCTATATGCCCTTGTGTTTGAGTCATAACCAAGTAAAAAGCCTTCTACAGTTTTAGGAGCAAATTTTGATTTTCTACCTCTTTTAATAAGAATGAAGCATTTGCTACCAAAAACTCTAAAATATGAAATATTGGGCTTTTTACCGGTTAGGAGTTCATATGATGTCTTCTTGAGGATTCGGTGAAGATATAACCGGTTGATGGCGTAGCAGGCGGTGTTGACCGCTTCGGCCCAAAACCGGTCCGGTGTCTTGTACTCATCAAGCATGGTTCTTGCCATGTCCAATAGAGTTCGATTCTTCCTCTCCACTACACCATTTTGTTGTGGCGTGTAGGGAGAAGAGAACTCATGCTTGATGCCCTCCTCCTCAAGGAAGCTTTCAATTTGAGAGTTCTTGAACTCCGTCCCATTGTCGCTTCTTATTTTCTTGATCCTTAAGCCGAACTCATTTTGAGCTCGTCTCAAGAATCCCTTTAAGGTCTCTTGGGTTTGAGATTTTTCCTGTAAAAAGAATACCCAAGTGAAGCGAGAATAATCATCCACAATTACGAGACAATACTTACTACCGCCGATGCTTATGTAAGCGATCGGGCCGAACAAATCCATGTGCAGGAGCTCCAGTGGCCTGTCGGTAGTCATTATGTTCTTGTGTGGATGATGAGTGCCAACTTGCTTCCCTGCTTGACATGCGCTACAAATCCTGTCTTTCTCAAAATGAACATTTGTTAGTCCTAAAATATGTTCTCCCTTTAGAAGCTTGTGAAGATTCTTCATTCCAACATGGGCTAGTCGGCGGTGCCAAAGCCAACCCAAGTTAGTCTTAGCAACTAAGCAAGTGTCGAGTTCAGCTCTTTCAAAATCTACCAAGTATAGCTGACCCTCTAACACTCCCTTAAAAGCTATTGAATCGTCACTTCTTCTAAAGACAGTAACACCAGTATCAGTAAAAAGACAGTTGTAGCCCATTTTACATAATTGGGATACGGAAAGCAAATTGTAATCTAAAGAATCTACAAGAAAAACATTGGAAATAGTATGGTCAGGTGATATAGCAATTTTACCCAAACCTTTGACCAAACCTTGATTTCCATCCCCGAATGTGATAGCTCGTTGGGGATCTTGGTTTTTCTCATATGAGGAGAACATCTTTTTCTCCCCTGTCATATGGTTTGTGCACCCACTGTCGAGTATCCAACTTGAGCCCCCGGATGCATAAACCTACAAAACAAGTTTAGTTCTTTGTTTTAGGTACCCAAACGGTTTTGGGTCCTTTGGCATTAGATACAAGAACTTTGGGTACCCAAACACAAGTCTTGGAACCCTTGTGCTTGCCCCCAACAAATTTGGCAACTACCTTGCCGGATTTGCTAGTAAGCACATAAGATGCATCAAAAGTTTTAAATGAAATGGCATGATCATTTGATGCATTAGGAGTTTTCTTTCTAGGCAACTTGGCACGGGTTGGTTGCCTAGAGCTAGATGTCTCACCCTTATACATAAAAGCATGGTTAGGGCCAGAGTGAGACTTCCTAGAGTGAGTTCTCCTAATTTTGCTCTCGGGATAACCGGCAGGGTACAAAATGTAACCCTCGTTATCCTGAGGCATGGGAGCCTTGCCTTTAACAAAGTTAGACAAATTTTTAGGTGGGGCATTAATTTTGACATTGTCTCCCCTTTGAAAGCCAATGCCGTCCTTAATGCCCGGGCGTCTCCCATTATAGAGCATGCTTCTAGCCAATTTAAATTTTTCATTTTCTAAGTCATGCTCTCTAATTTTAGCATTAAGTTGTGCTATGTGATCATTTTGTTTTTTAATTAAGGCAAGGTGATCATGGATAGCATCAACATTAATATCTCTACATCTAGTGCAAATGGACACATGCTCAATAGTAGATGTAGAGGGTTTGCAAGACTTTAATTCAATAACCTTAGCATGCAACAAATCATTCTTAGTTCTAAGGTCAGAAATAGTAGTATTGCAAACATCAAAATCCTTAGCCTTAGCAATTAATTTCTCATTCTCATTTCTAAGGCTAGCGATGGAAGCATTCAATTCATCAATCCTAGCAAGCAAGTCAACATCATCATTTCTAGGATCAATGCAAACATGAGAATCAACCTTAGCCAACAAATTAGCATTTTCATTTCTAAGGTTGTCTAAAATCTCATGGCAAGTGCTTAGCTCACTAGATAATTTTTCACATTTTTCTCTTTCTAGAGCATAAGCACTTTTAACCTTAACATGTTTCTTGTTTTCCTTGATTAGGAAGTCCTCTTGGGAGTCCAAGAGATCATCCTTTTCATGGATAGCACTAATTAGCTCATTTAATTTTTCTTTTTGTTCCATGTTAAGGTTGGCAAAAAGAATACGCAAGTTATCCTCCTCATTTTTATCATCCTCATCACTAGATGTTTCATATTTAGTGGAGGATTTTGATTTTACCTTCTTTTTGCCGTCTTTGGCCATGAGGCATTTGTGGCCGACGTTGGGGAAGAGGAGGCCTTTGGTGACGGCGATGTTGGCGGCGTCCTCGTCGTCGGAGGAGTCGCTTGAGCTTTCGTCGGAGTCCCACTCCCGACAAACATGGGCATCGCCTCCCTTCTTCTTGTAGTACTTCTTCTTCTCCTTCCTCTTGCCCTTCTTGTCGTTGTCCCTGTCACTATCACTTGATAATGGACATTTAGCAATAAAGTGACCGGGCTTACCACACTTGTAGCAAACCTTCTTGGAACGGGATTTGTAGTCCTTCCCCTTCCGTTGCTTGAGGATTTGCCGGAAGCTTTTGATGATTAGGGCCATCTCCTCGTTGTCGAGCTTGGAGGCGTCAATTGGTTGTCTACTTGGTGTAGACTCCTCCTTCTTCTCCTCCGTTGCCTTGAAGGCCACGGGTTGCGCCTCGGATGTGGAAGGCTCATCAAGCTCGTTGATCTTCTTGGAGCCCTTAATCATGCATTCAAAACTAACAAAATTTCCGATGACTTCCTCGGGGGTCATTTGTGTATATCTAGGATTGCCACGAATTAATTGTACTTGAGTAGGATTAAGGAAAATAAGGGCTCTCAGAATAACCTTAACCACTTCGTGGTCATCCCATTTTGTGCTCCCGAGGTTGCGCACTTGGTTCACCAAGGTCTTGAGCCGGTTGTACATGTCTTGTGGCTCCTCCCCTTGGCGAAGACGGAAGCGACCGAGCTCCCCCTCGATCGTTTCCCGCTTGGTGATCTTGGTGAGTTCATCACCCTCATGCGCGGTCTTGAGTAGGTCCCAAATCTCCTTGGCGTTCTTCAACCCTTGTACTTTGTTGTATTCCTCCTTGCTTAAAGAGGCAAGGAGAATGGTTGTGGCTTGAGAGTTGAAGTGCTCGATTTGGGCCACTTCGTCCGTGTCGTAGTCCTCATCCCCTACGGATGGTACCTGTACACCATACTCAACAACATCCCATAATCTTTTGTGGAGAGAGGTTAGATGAAATCGCATCAAATTACTCCACATAGCATAATCTTCACCATTAAAAGTTGGTGGTTTGCCTAATGGGACGGAAAGTAAAGGTGTATGTTTAGGAACGCGAGGGTAGCGTAGGGGGATCTTACTATACTTCTTACGCTCTTGGCGTTTAGAAGTGACGGACGCCGCGTCGGAGCCGGAGGTGGAGGTCAATGAAGTGTCGGTCTCGTAGAAGACCACCTTCCTCATCCTTTTGTGCTTGTCCCCACTCCGATGCGGCTTGTGAGAAGATTTTTCCTTCTTCTCCTTATGGTGAGAAGAGGAAGATCTTTTCTCCTTCCGCTTGGAGGATTTCTTCTTCTTCTCTCTTCTCTTGGTGCGGGACTCTTCCGATGAAGATGAAGTGCTCCCTTGGCTTGTAGTGGGCTTGTCGTCGCCGGTCTCCATCTCCTTCTTGGCGTGATCTCCCGACATCACTTCGAGCGGTTAGGCTCTAATGAAGCACCGGGCTCTGATACCAATTGAAAGTCGCCTAGAGGGGGGGGTGAATAGGGCGAAACTGAAATTTTCAAATATAAACACAACTACAAGCCGGGTTAGCGTTAGTAATAAAGAAATGAGTCCGCGAGAGAGGGTGGAAAACAAATCGCAACTAAATGGAGAGTGTGACACGCGGATTTGTTTTACCGAGGTTCGGTTCTTGCAAACCTACTCCCCGTTGAGGAGGCCACAAAGGCCGGGTCTCTTTCAACCCTTCCCTCTCTCAAACGATCCACGGATCGAGTGAGCTTTCTTTTCTCAATCACTTGGAACACAAAGTTCCTACAAGGATCACCACAAGATTGGTGTCTCTTGTCTCAATTACAAGTGAGCTTGATCGCAATGAAAGAATCAAGAAAGCACGATTAAAAAGCCAAGCAACAAGAGCGACAAATGACACACGGATCACTTTCTCTCAAGCCACTAATCACTAATGATCTCTTATCTCAATAGTGAAACTTGGAGAGATGGAGGCTTTGAATGTGTCTTGGAATAGATTGCTAGCTCTTGTATTGAATGTTGAAGGTTGGAATGCTTGGATGGATTGAATGGAGGTGGTTGGGGTTGTATTTATAGCCACCAACCACTTCCTAGCCGTTGGGCCTTTCTGCCGAGCGCGGACGGTCCGCCCTCCTGGTGCGGACGGTCCGCCCCTGTAGATCAACGGCTGAAAATGCAACGGTCAGCAGTAACGGCTATATCAACGGCTATATTGCATTTAATGCGACGTCAGATGTCAGACAGAGCCAGTCGCGGACGGTCCGCCCGCCTGGTCCGGACGGTCCGCGAGGCCGCTATAATTCATTTCTCCGAACCCGTTACCTTCGGGTTTTTCGGTTTCTCACCTACCGGACGGTCCGCGCCAGAGGCCGGACGGTCCGCGCAAGGGCTCGGACGGTCTGCTTTTCCTCCGGACAGTCCATAGCACAGACTTGGATTTTTGCATTGGTTCTGGCCGAGTGACATCCTCGTGTCGCGGACGGTCCGCCGCAAGGGCCCGGACGGTCCGCGCTTGGCCTGTTTTTCCAAAAAGCTTCTCCTGTCCGGAATAATCTACGGTATTCCGGACAGTCGATTTAGTATAGATATAGATGAACCTTTGGCACCTGTAGAACATATAATCTAGAGCAAACTAGTTAGTCCAATTGTTTGTGTTGGGCGATTCAACCACCAAAATTAATTAGGGACTAGGTGTAAGCCTAATTCCCTTTCAATCTCCCCCTTTTTGGTGATTGATGCCAACACAAACCAAAGCAAATATAGAAGTGCATAATTGAACTAGTTTGCATAATATAAGTGCAAAGGTTGCTTGGAATTGGGCCAATGTAAATACTTGCAAGATATGCATGGATTGTTTCTTTCTTATATAACATTTTGGACCACGCTTGCACCACATGTTTTGTTTTTGCAAACTCTTTTGTAAATCCTTTTCAAAGTTCTTTTGCAAATAGTCAAAGGCAAATGAATAAGATTTTGAGAAGCATTTTCAAGATTTGAAATTTTCTCCCCCTGTTTCAAATGCTTTTCCTTTAACTAAACAAAACTCCCCCTAAATGAGATCCTCCTCTTAGTGTTCAAGAGGGTTTTTTGATATGTCATTTTGAAATACTACTTTCTCCCCCTTTTGAACACAATAGGATTATCAATTGAAAAATATTCAACACTTAAGTTTTTGAAATTTGGTGCGGTCCGGTGCGGTCCTTTTGCTTTGGGCTCACTTCTCCCCCTTTTTGGCATGAATCGCCAAAAACGGAATCATTAGAGCCCTCGAAGTACTTTATTCCCCTTTGGTCATAAGTAAATGAGTTAAGATTATACCAAAGACGAAATCCGGTCCTTTTGCTTTTGAGCTTTTACTCTCTCTCCCAAGGATGAAGTCCTTTTCTTTGATGCTCATTTCTCCCCCAAAGAATAGAGAGTTGCTCGGAGTGATGGCGAAGCATGAGTTACGGAGTGGAAGCCTTTGTCTTCGCCGAAGACTCCAATTTCCTTTCAATATACCTATGACTTGGTTTGAAATGGACTTGAAAACACATTAGTCATAGCATATAAAAGAGATATGATCAAAGGTATTCAAAAGAGCTATGTGTGCAAGCTAGCAAAAGAAGTTTCTAGAATCAAGAATATTGAGCTCATGCCTAAGTTTGGTAAAAGTTTGTTCATCAAGAGGCTTGGTAAAGATATCGGCTAATTGATCTTTAGTATTAATGTAAGAAATCTCGATATCCCCCTTTTGTTGGTGATCCCTAAGAAAATGATACCGAATGGCTATGTGCTTAGTGCGGCTATGTTCGACGGGATTGTCGGCCATTTTAATTGCACTCTCATTGTCACATAGCAAAGGGACTTTGGTTAATTTGTAACCGTAGTCCCACAGGGTTTGCCTCATCCAAAGCAATTGCGCGCAACAATGTCCTGCGGCAATGTACTCGGCTTCGGCGGTGGAAAGAGCGACCGAATTTTGCTTCTTTGAAGCCCAAGACACCAAGGATCTTCCCAAGAACTGGCAAGTCCCCGATGTGCTCTTCCTATTGATTTTGCACCCCGCCCAATCGGCATCCGAATAACCAATTAAATCAAATGTGGATCCCCTAGGGTACCAAAGCCCAAACTTAGGAGTATAAGCCAAATATCTCAAGATTCGTTTTACGGCCGTAAGGTGTGATTCCTTAGGGTCGGATTGGAATCTTGCACACATGCACACGGAAAGCATAATGTCCGGTCGAGATGCACATAAATAAAGCAATGAACCAATCATCGACCGGTATACCTTTTGATCCACGGACTTACCTCCCGTGTCGAGGTCGAGATGCCCATTAGTTCCCATGGGTGTCTTGATGGGTTTGGCATCCTTCATCCCAAACTTAGCAAGAATGTCTTGAGTGTACTTTGTTTGGCTAATGAAGGTGCCCTCTTGGAGTTGCTTGACTTGGAATCCTAGAAAATACTTCAACTCCCCCATCATTGACATCTCGAATTTCTGTGTCATGATCCTACTAAACTCTTCACATGTAGACTTGTTAGTAGACCCAAATATAATATCATCAACATAAATTTGGCATACAAACAAGTCATTCTTGAGAGTTTTAGTAAAGAGTGTAGGATCGGCCTTGCCGACTTTGAAGCCATTAGCAATAAGGAAATCTCTTAGGCATTCATACCATGCTCTTGGGGCTTGCTTGAGCCCATAAAGCGCCTTAGAGAGCCTATAGACATGGTTAGGATACTTACTGTCTTCAAAGCCGGGTGGTTGCTCAACATAGACCTCTTCCTTGATTGGTCCATTGAGGAAGGCACTTTTCACGTCCATTTGATAGAGCTTAAAGTCATGGTAAGTAGCATAGGCCAATAATATGCGAATTGACTCAAGCCTAGCTACGGGTGCATAGGTTTCACCGAAATCCAAACCTTCGACTTGTGAATACCCTTTGGCCACGAGTCGAGCTTTGTTCCTTGTCACCACACCATGCTCATCTTGCTTGTTGCGGAAGACCCATTTGGTTCCTACAACATTTTGGTTAGGACGTGGAACTAAATGCCATACCTCGTTCCTGGTGAAATTGTTGAGCTCTTCTTGCATCGCCACCACCCAATCCGAATCTTGGAGAGCTTCCTCTACCCTGTGTGGCTCAATAGAGGAAACAAAAGAGTAATGTTCACAAAAATGAGCAACCCGAGATCGAGTAGTTACCCCCTTATGAATGTCGCCGAGGATGGTGTCGACGGGGTGATCTCGTTGGATTGCTTGGTGGACTCTTGGGTGTGGCGGTCTTAGTTCTTCCTCATTCTCCTTTTCTTGATCATTTGTATCTCCCCCTTGATCATTGCTATCACCTTGAGGTGGCTCGTCTTCTTGATTTTGCTCTTCATCATTTTGAGCCTCATCCTCATTTTGAGTTGGTGAAGATGCTTGCATGGAGGAAGATGGTTGATCTTGTGTACTTGGAGGCTCTTCGGATTCCTTAGGACACACATCCCCGATGGACATGTTCCTTAGCGCGATACATGGAGCCTGTTCTTCACCTATCTCATCAAGATCAACTTGCTCCACTTGAGAGCCGTTAGTTTCATCAAACACAACGTCACACGAGACTTCAACTAGTCCAGTGGACTTGTTAAAGACCCTATATGCCCTTGTGTTTGAGTCATAACCAAGTAAAAAGCCTTCTACAGTTTTAGGAGCAAATTTTGATTTTCTACCTCTTTTAATAAGAATGAAGCATTTGCTACCAAAAACTCTAAAATATGAAATATTGGGCTTTTTACCGGTTAGGAGTTCATATGATGTCTTCTTGAGGATTCGGTGAAGATATAACCGGTTGATGGCGTAGCAGGCGGTGTTGACCGCTTCGGCCCAAAACCGGTCCGGTGTCTTGTACTCATCAAGCATGGTTCTTGCCATGTCCAATAGAGTTCGATTCTTCCTCTCCACTAGATGTAGAATAGAACCATGCTTGCCATGCTTGATGAGTACAAGACACCGGACCGGTTTTGGGCCGAAGCGGTCAACACCGCCTGCTACGCCATCAACCGGTTATATCTTCACCGAATCCTCAAGAAGACATCATATGAACTCCTAACCGGTAAAAAGCCCAATATTTCATATTTTAGAGTTTTTGGTAGCAAATGCTTCATTCTTATTAAAAGAGGTAGAAAATCAAAATTTGCTCCTAAAACTGTAGAAGGCTTTTTACTTGGTTATGACTCAAACACAAGGGCATATAGGGTCTTTAACAAGTCCACTGGACTAGTTGAAGTCTCGTGTGACGTTGTGTTTGATGAAACTAACGGCTCTCAAGTGGAGCAAGTTGATCTTGATGAGATAGGTGAAGAACAGGCTCCATGTATCGCGCTAAGGAACATGCCCATCGGGGATGTGTGTCCTAAGGAATCCGAAGAGCCTCCAAGTACACAAGATCAACCATCTTCCTCCATGCAAGCATCTTCACCAACTCAAAATGAGGATGAGGCTCAAAATGATGAAGAGCAAAATCAAGAAGACGAGCCACCTCAAGGTGATAGCAATGATCAAGGGGGAGATACAAATGATCAAGAAAAGGAGAATGAGGAAGAACTAAGACCGCCACACCCAAGAGTCCACCAAGCAATCCAACGAGATCACCCCGTCGACACCATCCTCGGCGACATTCATAAGGGGGTAACCACTCGATCTCGTGTTGCACATTTTTGTGAACATTACTCTTTTGTTTCCTCTATTGAGCCACACAGGGTAGAGGAAGCACTTCAAGATTCGGATTGGGTGGTGGCGATGCAAGAGGAGCTCAACAACTTCACTAGAAATGAGGTATGGCATTTAGTTCCACGTCCTAACCAAAATGTTGTAGGAACCAAATGGGTCTTCCGCAACAAGCAAGACGAGCATGGTGTGGTGACAAGGAACAAAGCTCGACTTGTGGCCAAAGGATACTCCCAAGTCGAAGGTTTGGATTTCGGTGAAACCTATGCACCCGTAGCTAGGCTTGAGTCAATTCGCATATTATTAGCCTATGCTACTTACCATGGCTTTAAGCTTTATCAAATGGACGTGAAAAGTGCCTTCCTCAATGGACCGATCAAGGAAGAGGTCTATGTTGAGCAACCTCCCGGCTTTGAAGACAGTGAGTATCCTAACCACGTTTATAGGCTCTCTAAGGCGCTTTATGGGCTCAAGCAAGCCCCAAGAGCATGGTATGAATGCCTAAGAGATTTCCTTATTGCTAATGGCTTCAAAGTCGGCAAGGCCGATCCTACACTCTTTACTAAAACTCTTGAAAATGACTTGTTTGTATGCCAAATTTATGTTGATGATATTATATTTGGGTCTACTAACGAGTCTACATGTGAAGAGTTTAGTAGGATCATGACACAGAAATTCGAGATGTCGATGATGGGGGAGTTGAAGTATTTTCTAGGATTTCAAGTCAAGCAACTCCAAGAGGGCACCTTCATTAGCCAAACGAAGTACACTCAAGACATTCTTGCTAAGTTTGGGATGAAGGATGCCAAACCCATCAAGACACCCATGGGAACTAATGGGCATCTCGACCTCGACACGGGAGGTAAGTCCGTGGATCAAAAGGTATACCGGTCGATGATTGGGTCGTTGCTTTATTTATGTGCATCTCGACCGGACATTATGCTTTCCGTTTGCATGTGTGCAAGATTCCAATCCGACCCTAAGGAATCCCACCTTACGGCCGTAAAACGAATCTTGAGATACTTGGCTTATACACCTAAGTTTGGGCTTTGGTACCCTCAGGGATCCACGTTTGATTTGATTGGTTATTCGGATGCCGATTGGGCGGGGTGCAAAATTAATAGGAAGAGCACATCGGGGACTTGTCAGTTCTTGGGAAGATCCTTGGTGTCTTGGGCTTCAAAGAAGCAAAATTCGGTCGCTCTTTCCACCGCCGAAGCCGAGTACATTGCCGCAGGTCATTGTTGCGCGCAATTGCTTTGGATGAGGCAAACCCTGCGGGACTACGGTTACAAATTAACCAAAGTCCCTTTGCTATGTGATAATGAGAGTGCAATCAAAATGGCCGACAATCCCGTCGAGCATAGCCGCACTAAGCACATAGCCATTCGGTATCATTTTCTTAGGGATCACCAACAAAAGGGAGATATCGAGATTTCTTACATTAACACTAAAGATCAATTAGCCGATATCTTTACCAAGCCACTTGATGAACAATCTTTTACCAGACTTAGGCATGAGCTCAATATTCTTGATTCTAGAAATTTCTTTTGCTAGCTTGCACACATAGCTCATTTGAATACCTTTGATCATATCTCTTTTATATGCTATGACTAATGTGTTTTCAAGTCTATTTCAAACCAAGTCACAGGTATATTGAAAGGGAATTGGAGTCTTCGGCGAAGACAAAGGCTTCCACTTCGTAACTCATCCTTCGCCATCGCTCCAAGAAAAGGACCTTGTCTTTGGGGGAGAAAGTAAAAGCCCAAAGCAAAAGGACCGGATTTCGTCTTTGGTATAATCTTAACTCATTTACTTATGACCAAAGGGGAAGAAATTACTTCGAGGGCTCTAATGATTCCGTTTTTGGCGATTCATGCCAAAAAGGGGGAGAAAGTAGGAGCCCAAAGCAAAAGGACCGCACCACCACCAATTTCAAAACTTAGTGTTTTCCAAGAAGTTTTTATCAATTGGGATCCTGTTGTGTTCAAAAGGGGGAGAAAGTAGTATTTCAAAATGGTATATCAAAACCCTCTTGAACACTAAGAGGAGGATTTAATTTAGGGGGAGTTTTGTTTAGTCAAAGGAAAAGCATTTGAAACAGGGGGAGAAAGTTTCAAATCTTGAAAATGCTTTGCAAACTCTTATTCATTTACCTTTGACTATTTGCAAAAGATCTTTGAAATGAATTTACAAAAATTTTGCAAAAACAAAACATGTGGTGCAAGAGTGGTCCAAAATACTAAATAAAAAGGAAACATTCCATGCATATCTTGTAAGTAGTTATATTGGCTCAATTCCAAGCAACCTTTACACTTACATTATGCAAACTAGTTCAATTATGCACATCTCTGTTTGCTTTGGTTTGTGTTGGCATCAATCACCAAAAAGGGGGAGATTGAAAGGGAATTAGGCTTACACCTAGTTCCTAAATAATTTTGGTGGTTGAATTGCCAAACACAAATAATTGGACTAACTAGTTTGCCCAAGTGTGTAGATTATACAGGTGCAAAAGGTTCACACTTAGCCAATATAAAGACCAAGTTTTGGATTCAACAAAGGAGCAACGAGGCAACCGAAGGCACCTCTGGCTGAAGGCACCGGACTGTCCGGTGTACACCGGACAGTGTCCGGTGCGCCCAGAGGACTCCAACTCCAACTCTTCACTCTCGGGAATTCTCGGAAGCCGGCGCGCTATAATTCACCGGACTGTCCGGTGTGCACCGGACATGTCCGGTGCTCCAAGGAAGCGCGGTCTCCGGAACTCGCCAGCCTCGGGTTCGCGTGGCAGCCGCTCCGCTAAAATTCACCGGACTGTCCGGTGTGCACCGGACTGTCCGGTGTACCAGCGGAGCAACGGCTCTTTTCGGCGCCAACGGCTCCCTGCGGTGCATTTAATGCGCGCGTAGCGCGCGCAGACGTCAGACATGCCCATACCGGTGCACCGGACATCAAACAGTACATGTCCGGTGTGCACCGGACACCCAGGAGGGCCCAGAAGTCAGAAGCTCCAACGGTCAGAATCCAACGGCAGTGATGACGTGGCAGGGGCACCGGACTGTCCGGTGTGCACCGGACTGTCCGGTGCGCCATCGAGCAGACGCCTCCAGCCAACGGTCAAGTTTGGTGGTTGGGGCTATAAATACCCCAACCACCCCACCATTCATTGCATCCAAGTTTTCCACTTCTCAACCACTTACAAGAGCTAGGCATTCAATTCTAGACACACTAAAGAGATCAAATCCTCTCCAATTCCACACTAAGCCCTAGTGACTAGTGAGAGTGATTTGCCGTGTTCATTTGAGCTCTTGCGCTTGGATTGCTTCTTTTCTTTCTCACTTGTTCTTGAGATCTCAACTCCATTGTAATCAAGGCAAGAGGCACCAATTGTGTGGTGGCCCTTGCGGGGAAGTTTTGTTCCCGGCTTTGATTTGAGAAGAGAAGCTCACTCGGTCCGAGTGACCGTTTGAGAGAGGGAAGGGTTGAAAGAGACCCGGCCTTTGTGGCCTCCTCAACGGGGAGTAGGTTTGCAAGAACCGAACCTCGGTAAAACAAATCTCCGTGTCTCACTTGCTTATTCGCTTGGGATTTGTTTTGCGCCCTCTCTCTCGGACTCGTTTATATTTCTAACGCTAACCCGGCTTGTAGTTGTGTTTATATTTGTAAATTTCAGTTTCGCCCTATTCACCCCCCCTCTAGGCGACTATCAGGAAGGAATCAAGCACGAATTCTCCGCTCCCTACACACCACAGCAAAATGGTGTGGTAGAGAAGAAGAACAGGACGCTACTAGACATGGCGAGGACGATGCTTGGTGAATTCAAGACGCCCGAACGGTTTTGGACGAAAGCCGTGAGCACGGCTTGCCACGCCATCAACCGGGTCTACCTTCATCGCCTCCTCAAGAAGACTTCATATGAGCTTCTAACCGGTAACAAACCCAATGTGTCTTACTTTCGTGTATTTGGGAGCAAATGTTATATTCTAGTGAAGAAAGGTAGAAATTCTAAGTTTGCTCCCAAAGCTGTAGAAGGGTTTTTGTTAGGTTATGACTCAAATACAAAGGCGTATAGGGTCTTCAACAAATCATCGGGTTTGGTTGAAGTCTCTAGCGACGTTGTATTTGATGAGACTAATAGCGATCCAAGAGAGCAAGTTTGTGATCTTGATGATGTAGATGAAGAAGACGTTCCAACGGCCGCAATACGCACCATGGCGATTGGAGATGTGCGGCCACAAGAACAAAATGAGTGAGATCAACCTTCTTCCTCAACAATGGTGCATCCCCCAACTCAAGACGATGAACAGGTTCATCAAGAGGAGGCGTGTGATCAAGGGGGAGCACAAGATGATCATGTAATGGAGGAAGAAGCGCAACCGGCACCTCCAACCCAAGTTCGAGCGATCATTCAAAGGGATCATCCCGTCGACCAGATTTTGGGTGACATTATCAAGGGAGTAACTACTCGTTCTAGATTAGTTAATTTTTGTGAGCATTACTCTTTTGTCTCTTCTATTGAGCCTTTCAGGGTAGAAGAGGCCTTGCTAGATCCGGACTGGGTGTTGGCCATGCAGGAGGAGCTCAACAACTTCAAAAGAAGTGCAGTTTGGACACTGGTGCCTTGTCCCAAGCAAAATGTTGTGGGAACCAAGTGGGTGTTCCACAACAAACAAGACGAGCATGGGGTGGTGACAAGGAACAAGGCTAGACTTGTGGCAAAAGGTTATGCCCAAGTCGCAGGTTTGGACTTTGAGGAGACTTTTGTTCCTGTGGCTAGGCTAGAGTCAATTCGCATATTGTTAGCCTATGCTACTCACCATTCTTTCAGGTTGTTCCAAATGGATGTGAAGAGCGCTTTCCTCAACGGGCCAATCAAGGAGGAGGTGTACGTGGAGCAACCCCCTGGCTTCGAGAATGAACGGTACCCCGACCACGTGTGTAAGCTCTCTAAGGCGCTCTATGGACTTAAGCAAGCCCCAAGAGCATGGTATGAATGCCTTAGAGACTTTTTAATTGCTAATGCTTTCAAGGTTGGGAAAGCCGACCCAACTCTTTTCACTAAGACATGTGATGGCGATTTATTTGTGTGGCAAATTTATGTCGATGACATAATATTTGGTTCTACTAACCAAAAGTCTTGTGAAGAGTTTAGCAGGGTGATGACTCAAAAGTTCGAGATGTCGATGATGGGCGAGTTAAGCTATTTCCTTGGGTTCCAAGTGAAGCAACTCAAGGACGGCACCTTCATCTCCCAAACGAAGTACACGCAAGACTTGATCAAGCGGTTTGGGATGAAGGACGCCAAGCCCGCAAAGACTCCAATGGGAACCGACGGACACAGTGACCTCAACAAAGGAGGTAAGTCCGTTGATCAAAAAGTGTACCGGTCTATGATAGGGTCTTTACTTTATTTATGTGCTAGTAGACCGAGCGTATGCATGTGTGCTAGATTTCAATCCGATCCAAGGGAGTGTCACTTAGTGGCCGTGAAGCGAATTCTTAGATATTTAGTCGCTACGCCTTGCTTCGGGATCTAGTATCCAAAGGGGTCTACCTTTGACTTGATTGGATATTCAGACTCCGATTATGCTGGATGTAAGGTCGATAGGAAGAGTACATCGGGGACGTGCCAATTCTTAGGAAGGTCCCTGGTGTCATGGAGTTCTAAGAAACAAACCTCTGTTGCCCTATCCACCGCTGAGGCCGAGTACGTTGCCGCAGGACAGTGTTGCGCGCAACTACTTTGGATGAGGCAAACCCTCAGGGACTTTGGCTACAATCTAAGCAAAGTCCCACTTCTATGTGATAATGAGAGTGCTATCCGCATGGCGGATAATCCTGTTGAACACAACCGCACAAAGCACATTGACATCCGGCATCACTTTTTGAGAGACCACCAGCAAAAGGGAGATATCGAAGTGTTTTATGTTAGCACCGAGAACCAGCTAGCCGATATCTTTACCAAGCCTCTAGATGAGTCGACCTTTTGCAAGCTGCGTAGTGAGCTAAATGTCTTAGATTCGTGGAACTTGGATTGATTTATAGCATACATGTGTTTATGCCTTTGATCATGTTCCTTATGCATTTTGTTGCTTATTTATGGTGCTCAAGTTGTACAAACACTCCCCGGACCTCACAAGTCCTTTTGCAAGTGATGCAAACATTTAGGGGGAGATGTGCTACAACTTGACCCTTTGCGACTAACTGTGTGCTTGAGTTTGCTTAATTTAGTCTCAAAGGAGGTTTGAAAGGGAAAAGGTGGACTTGGATCATGCAAGAATTCCACTGCACTCCAATGAAAGAGTAACTAATTCCAAGTTCATCTTCGTACTCTTATTGCCTTTTTACTCTTAGTTGAAGATTTTGGTGAGGCAATGGGGTTAAAGGGCCACAATTGATCCCGTTTTGGTGCTTGATGCCAAAGGGGGAGAAAATAAGGCCAAAGCAAGGAAATGGATCAGCTACCACTTGAGAATTTTGAAAAAGTAGAGTTAGAGTGTTTGTTTGTCAAAATACTCGTGTTTGTCTCTTATTGTCAAAAGTTGGTCTCTTGTGGGGAGAAGACTTGATTATGGGAAAAAGGGGGAGTTTTTGAACTCTTTGATCAATTTCTCTTGAAATATCTCTCTTTATGTTTCAACAAGTGTGTTTGACTTAGAGATAGGAAATTGAGGTTGATTTGCAAAAACAAACCAAGTGGTGGCAAAGAATGATCCATATATGTCAAATTTGAATCAAAACAATTTTGAGTTCTCATTTGTACTGATATTGCACTTCCTTTAGTTGCTTTTTGTTGTGTTACCATAAATCACCAAAAAGGGGGGATTGAAAGGGAAATGTGCCCTTGGGCCATTTCTAAGTATTTTGGTGATTAAGTGTCAACACAAGTGGACTTATGCAAAGTGCAAATCAAAAGTAAAGTTATGTTTCTATGACTTAGTACATTGTTTTAGAGACTAATGTATTGTGTCTAAGTGCTGGAAACAGGAAAAATCAAGTTGGAAAGAGATGGCTTTGTTCAGCCAAAGACAGCTCGGTCTGGGTGCACCGGACTGTCCGGTGGTGCACCGGACAGTGTCCGGTGCGCCAGGCCGGCGACTGTCAACTGGTTGCTCTCGGGAAGTAATTAACGGCGTACGACTATAAATCACCGGACTGTCCGGTGGTGCACCGGACTGTCCGGTGAGCCAACAGTCGACCGGGCCAACGGTCGGCCGCGGAATCCGCGCGTGACGCGTGGCAAGAGCCAACGGTCAGAAGGAGCACCAGACTGTCCAGTGTGCACTGGACAGTGTCCGGTGCGCCAACGGCTCCCAAGTGCCAACGGTCGGCTTCGCCAAATAAGGAAGGAGATCCGCACCGGACAGTGTCTGGTGGTGCACCGGACTGTCCGGTGCGCCAGGCGACAGAAGGCAAGAATTGCCTTCTTGAATTGCTCTCAACGGCTCCTAGCTGCCTTGGGGCTATAAAAGGGACCCCTAGGCGCATGGAGAAGCACACCAAGCATTCCTAAGCACCAAGACTTCAATTCCGCGCATTCGATCCTTTGTGATAGCAACTAGAGCTCTATTTGAGTAGAGAACTCGTTGAGTGTGTTGAGAGCTCGTGTTGTGACTTGTGTGCGTATTGTCGCTCTGATTTTGTGTCTTGTGTGCGTTTCTCATCCCTTCCTTACTCCGTGCTTCTTTGTGGACATCAAAGTGTAAGGGCGAGAGGCTCCAAGTTGTGGAGATTCCTCGCGAGCGGGATGAAGTAAACAAAGCAAAACACCGTGGTATTCAAGTGGGTCTTTGGACCGCTTGAGAGGGGTTGATTGCAACCCTCGTCCGTTGGGACGCCACAACGTGGAGTAGGCAAGTGTTGGACTTGGCCGAACCACGGGATAAACCACTGTGTCTATCTGTGATTGATCTTCTTGTGGTTATCGTGTCTTGCAAGAACTCTTCTCTAGCCACTTGGTTTTATTGTGCTAACTCCTAACAAAGTTTTGTGGCCTTAAGTTTCAAGTTTCACAGGATCACCTATTCACCCCCCCTCTAGGTGCTCTCAAGTAACACCTACATCTGTGAAAAGACAGTTGTAGCCCATTTTGCATAACTGAGAGATGGAAAGCAAATTGTAATCTAAAGAATCTACAAGAAAAACATTGGAAATGGAATGGTCAGGTGATATAGCAATTTTACCCAATCCTTTGACCAAACCTTGATTTCCATCCCCGAATGTATAGCTCGTTGGGGATCTTGGTTTTTCTCATAGGAGGAGAACATCTTCTTCTCCCCTGTCATGTGGTTTGTGCACCCGCTATCGATGATCCAACTTGAGCCCCCGGATGCATAAACCTACAAAACAAGTTTAGTTCTTGACTTTAGGTACCCAAATGATTTTGGGTCCTTTGGCATTAGATACAAGAACTTTGGGTACCCAAACACAAGTCTTTGATCCCTTGTGTTTGCCCCCAACATACTTGGCAACTACCTTGTCGGATTTGTTAGTTAAAACATAAGATGCATCAAAAGTTTTAAATGAAATGTTATGATCATTTGATGCACTAGGAGTTTTCTTCTTAGGCAATTTAGCATGGGTTGATTGCCTAGAACTAGATGTCTCACCCTTATACATAAAAGCATGGTTAGGGCCAGAGTGAGACTTCCTAGAATGAATTCTCCTAATTTTGCTCTCGGGATAACCGACAGGGTACAAAATGTAACCCTCGTTATCCTGAGGCATGGGAGCCTTGCCCTTAACAAAATTAGACAATATTTTAGGAGGGGCATTAAGTTTGACATTGTCCCCCTTTTGGAAGCCAATGCCATCCTTTATGCCAGGGCGTCTCCCATTATAGAGCATGCTTCTAGCAAATTTAAATTTCTCATTTTCTAAGTCATGCTCACTAATCTTAGCATTAAGTTGAGCTATGTGATCATTTTGTTTCTTAATTAAAGCTAGGTGATCATGGATAGCATCAACATTAATGTCTCTACATCTAGTACAAATGGAAGTATGTTCAACGGTAGATGTAGAGGGTTTGCAAGATTTTAATTCTACAACCTTAGCATGCAATATATCATTTTTACTTCTAAGGTTGGAAATCGAAGCATTGCAAACGTCTAATTCTTTAGCCTTAGCAAGCAATTTTTCATTCTCAATCCTAAGGCTAGCAAGAGAAATGTTTAATTCTTCAATCTTAGCAAGCAAATCATCATTATCATTTCTAAGATTGGGAATTGAATCATCACAAGCATTTAAATCAACCTTAGTAATTAAATTTGCATTCTCATTTCTAAGGTTGGTAATAACATCATGGCAAGTGCTTAGCTCACTAGATAGTTTTTCACATTTTTCTACTTCTAGAGCGTAAGCATTTTTAACCTTAACATGCTTCTTGTTTTCTTTAATAAGGAAGTCCTCTTGGGTGTCCAAGAGATCATCCTTCTCATGAATAGCACTAATCAATTCATTTAATTTTTCTTTTTGTTGCATGTTTAGGTTAGCAAAAAGGATGCGCAAGTTATCCTCCTCATTACTAGCATTATCCTCATCACTAGAGGTTTCATATTTAGTGGAGGATCTTGATTTTACCTTCTTCTTTTTGCCGTCCTTTGCCATGAGGCACTTGTGGCCGACGTTGGGGAAGAGAAGACCCTTGGTGACAGCGATGTTTGCGGCGTCCTCGTCGGAGGAGGAGTCGGTGGAGCTCTCGTCGGAGTCCCACTCCCGGCAAACATGGGCATCGCCGCCCTTCTTCTTGTAGTATCTCTTCTTCTCCTTTCTTCTCCCCTTCTTGTCGTCGCCCCTGTCAATGTCACTAGAAATAGGACATTTTGCTATAAAGTGACCGGGCTTACCACACTTGTAGCAAACTTTCTTGGAGTGGGGCTTGTAATCCTTCCCCCTCCTTTGTTTGAGGATTTGGCGGAAGCTCTTGATGATGAGCGCAATTTCCTCGTTGTCGAGCTTGGAGGCGTCGATGGGTGTTTTACTTGATGTAGATTCCTCCTTCTTTTCCTTCGTTGCCTTGAATGCGACCAGTTGTGCTTCGGACGTGGAGAGGCTATCAAGCTCGTTGATTTTCTTTGAGCCTTTGATCATCAATTCAAAGCTCACAAAATTCCCTATTACCTCCTCGGGAGACATTAGTGTATATCTAGGATTTCCTCGAATTAATTGAACTTGCGTAGGGTTAAGAAAAACGAGGGATCTTAGAATAACCTTGACAATCTCATGGTCATCCCATTTCTTGCTCCCGAGGTTGCGCACTTGGTTCACCAAGGTTTTGAGCCGGTTGTACATGTCTTGTGGCTCCTCCCCTTGGCGAAGTCGAAAGCGACCGAGCTCCCCCTCGATTGTTTCTCGCTTGGTGATTTTGGTCACCTCATCTCCCTCGTGCGCTGTCTTGAGTACGTCCCAAATCTCTTTGGCGCTCTTTGAAAGGGAATTAGGCTTACACCTAGTTCCTAAGTAATTTTGGTGGTTGAATTGCCCAACACAAATAATTGGACTAACTAGTTTGCCAAGTGTATAGATTATACAGGTGTACAAGGTTCACACTCAGCCAATAAAAAGACCAAGTTTTGGATTCAATAAAGGAGCAAAGGGGCAACCGAAGGCACCCCTGGTCTGGCGCACCGGACTGTCCGGTGTGCCACCGGACAGTAAACAGTTCCTGTCCGGTGCACCAGGGGACTCAGACTCAAACTCGCCACCTTCGGGAATTTCCAGGGCGACTCGGCTATAATTCACCGGACTGTCCGGTGTACACCGGACAGTGTCCGGTGCGCCAAGGGAGGTCGGCCTCAGGAACTCGCCAGCTTCGGGAAACGCCAACGGCTAGCCCGCTAAAATTCACCGGACTGTCCGGTGTGCACCGGACTGTCCGGTGCGCCTCCGAAGCAACGGTCATCTCCGCGCCAACGGCTCTCTGCCGCGCATTTAATGCGCCCTCTGCGCGCGCAGAAGTCAGAATCGCCCATGCTGGCACACCGGACATCAAACAGTACCTGTCCGGTGTGCACCGGACACCCAGGCGGGCCCACAAGTCAGAAGCTCCAACGGTCAGAATCCAACGGCAGTGATGACGTGGCAGGGGGCACCGGACTGTCCGGTGTGCACCGGACTGTCCGGTGCGCCATCGAGCAGACGCCTCCAGCCAACGGTCAAGTTTGGTGGTTGGGGCTATAAATACCCCAACCACCCCACCATTCATGGCATCCAAGTTTTCCACTTCTCAACTACTACAAGAGCTCTAGCATTCAATTCTAGACACACTAAAGAGATCAAATCCTCTCCAATTCCACACAAAGCCCTAGTGACTAGTGAGAGTGATTTGTCGTGTTCATTTGAGCTCTTGCGCTTGGATTGCTTCTTTTCTTTCTCACTTGTTCTTGAGATCACAACTCCATTGTAATCAAGGCAAGAGGCACCAATTGTGTGGTGGCCCTTGCGGGGAAGTTTTTGTTCCCGGCTTTGATTTGAGAAGAGAAGCTCACTCGGTCCGAGGGACCGTTTGAGAGAGGGAAGGGTTGAAAGAGACCCGGCCTTTGTGGCCTCCTCAACGGGGAGTAGGTTTGAGAGAACCGAACCTCGGTAAAACAAATCCGTGTGTCACTCTTCATTATTTGCTCGCGATTTGTTTTGCGCCCTCTCTCTCGGACTCGTTTATATTTCTAACGCTAACCCGGCTTGTAGTTGTGTTTATATTTGTAAATTTCAGTTTCGCCCTATTCACCCCCCCTCTAGGCGACTATCAATTGGTATCAAAGCCCGGTGCTTCATTAGAGCCTAACCGCTCGAAGTGATGTCGGGAGATCACGCCAAGAAGGAGATGGAGACCGGCGAAAAGCCCACTACAAGCCACGGGAGCACTTCATCGGAAGAGTCCCGCACCAAGAGGAAGGAGAAGAAGAAGGACTCCTCCAAACGGAAGGAGAAAAAGTCTTCCTCTTCTCACCACAAAGAGAAGAAGGAAAAATCTTCTTCTCACAAGCCGCATCGGAGAGGAGACAAGCACAAAAGGATGAGGAAGGTGGTCTACTACGAGACCGACACTTCATCAACATCGACCTCCGACTCCGATGCGCCCTCCGTCACTTCTAAGCGCCAAGAGCGCAAGAAGTATAGTAAGATCCCCCTACGCTACCCTCGCATTTCCAAACATACACCTTTACTTTCCGTCCCATTAGGCAAACCACCAACTTTTGATGGTGAAGATTACGCTAGGTGGAGCGATTTAATGCGATTTCATCTAACCTCGCTCCACAAAAGCATATGGGATGTTGTTGAGTTTGGTGCGCAGGTACCATCCGTAGGGGATGAGGATTATGATGAGGATGAGGTGGCCCAAATCGAGCACTTCAACTCTCAAGCTACAACAATACTCCTCGCCTCTCTAAGTAGAGAAGAGTATAACAAAGTACAAGGGTTGAAGAGCGCCAAGGAGATTTGGGATTTACTCAAAACCGCGCATGAAGGTGATGAGCTCACCAAGATCACCAAGCGGGAAACGATTGAGGGGGAGCTCGGTCGGTTCCGGCTTCGCAAAGGGGAGGAGCCACAACACATGTACAATCGGCTCAAGACCTTGGTGAACCAAGCGCGCAACCTCGGGAGCGTAAAGTGGGATGACCACGAGGTGGTTAAGGTTATTCTAAGATCACTTATTTTCCTTAACCCTACTCAAGTTCAATTAATTCGTGGTAATCCTAGATATACTAAAATGACCCCCGAGGAAGTTATCGGGAATTTTGTAAGTTTTGAGTGCATGATCGAAGGCTCGAGGAAGATCAACGAGCTTGATGATGCCACCACATCCGAAGCTCAACCTGTCGCATTCAAGGCGACGGAAGAAAAGAAGGAGGAGGCTACACCAAGTCGACAACCAATAGACGCCTCCAAGCTCGACAATGAGGAAATGGCGCTCGTCATCAAGAGCTTCCGCCAAATCCTCAAGCAAAGGAGGGGGAAGGATTACAAGTCCCGCTCCAAGAAGGTTTGCTACAAGTGTGGTAAGCCCGGTCATTTTATTGCTAAATGTCCTATATCTAGTGACAGTGACCGAGGCGACGACAAGAAGGGGAGAAGAAAGGAGAAGAAGAGGTATTACAAGAAGAAGGGCGGCGATGCCCATGTTTGTCGCGAGTGGGACTCCGACGAGAGCTCAAGCGACTCCTCCGACGACGAGGACGCCACCAACATCGCCGTCACCAAGGGACTCCTCTTCCCCAACGTCGGCCACAAGTGCCTCATGGCAAAGGACGGCAAAAAGAAGGTTAAATCTAAATCCTCCACTAAATATGAATCCTCTAGTGATGACAATGCTAGTGATGAGGAAGATAATTTGCGCACCCTTTTTGCCAACCTTAACATAGCTCAAAAGGAAAAATTAAATGAATTGGTTAGTGCTATTCATGAAAAGGATGACCTTTTGGATTCCCAAGAGGACCTCCTTATTAAGGAAAACAAGAAACATGTTAAGGTTAAAAATGCTTATGCTCTAGAAATTGAAAAATGTGAAAAATTATCTAGTGAGCTAAGCACTTGCCGTGAGATGATTGACAACCTTAGGAATGAAAATGCTAGTTTAAATGCTAAGGTTGATTCACATGTTTGCAATGTTTCAACTTCAAATCCTAGAGATGATAATGTTGATTTACTTGCTAGGATTGATGAGTTGAATGCTTCCCTAGCTAGCCTTAAGATTGAAAATGAGAAATTGCTTGTTAAGGCTAAAGATCTTGATGTTTGCAATGCTACTATTTCCGACCTTAGAACTAAAAATGACATATTACAAGCTAAGGTTGTAGAATTAAAATCTTGCAAACCCTCTACATCTATTGTTGAGCATGTATCTATTTGTACTAGATGTAGAAATATTGATGTTAATGCTATTCATGATCACATGTCGTTAATTAAACAACAAAATGATCACATAGCAAAATTAGATGCTAAAATTGCCGAGCATAACTTAGAAAATGAAAAATTTAAATTTGCTAGAAGTATGCTCTATAATGGGAGACGCCCTGGCATCAAGGATGGCATTGGCTTCCAAAGGGGAGACAATGTCAAACTTAATGCCCCTCCAAAGAACTTATCTAACTTTGTTAAGGGCAAGGCTCCCATGCCTCAGGATAACGAGGGTTACATTTTGTACCCTGCCGGCTATCCTGAGAGCAAAATTAGAAAGATTCATTCTAGGAAGTCTCACTCTGGCCCTAATCATGCTTATATATATAAGGGTGAGACATCTAGTTCTAGGCAACCAACCCATGCTAAGTTGCCTAAGAAGAAAATTCCTAATGCATCAAATGATCATGCCATTTCATTTAAAACTTTTGATGCATCTTATGTGCTTACTAGCAAATCCGGCAAGGTAGTTGCCAAATTTGTTGGGGGCAAACACAAGGGCTCCAAGACTTGTGTTTGGGTACCCAAAGTTCTTGTTTCTAATGCCAAAGGACCCAAAACAGTTTGGGTACCTAAAGTCAAGAACTAAAATTGTTTTGTAGGTTTATGCATCCGGGGGCTCAAGTTGGATACTCGACAGCGGGTGCACAAACCATATGACTGGGGAGAAAAGAATGTTCTCCTCATATGAGAAAAACCAAGATCCCCAACGAGCTATCACATTCGGGGATGGAAATCAAGGTTTGGTCAAAGGACTTGGTAAAATTGCTATATCTCCTGACCATTCTATTTCCAATGTTTTTCTTGTTGATTCCTTAGATTACAACTTGCTTTCTGTTTCCCAATTATGTCAAATGGGCTACAACTGTCTATTCACTGATGTAGGTGTCACTGTCTTTAGAAGAAGTGATGATTCAATAGCATTTAAGGGAGTGTTAGAGGGTCAGCTATACTTGGTAGATTTTGATAGAGCTGAACTCGACACTTGCTTAATTGCTAAGACTAACATGGGTTGGCTCTGGCATCGCCGACTAGCCCATGTTGGGATGAAGAATCTTCACAAGCTTCTAAAGGGAGAACACATTTTAGGATTAACAAATGTTCATTTTGAGAAAGACAGGATTTGTAGCGCATGCCAGGCGGGGAAGCAAGTTGGAGTCCATCATCCACACAAGAACATCATGACGACCGACAGGCCGCTTGAGCTACTCCACATGGATCTATTCGGCCCGATTGCTTACATAAGCATCGGCGGGAGTAAGTATTGTCTTGTAATAGTGGATGATTATTCTCGCTTCACTTGGGTATTCTTCTTACAGGAAAAATCTCAAACCCAAGAGACCTTAAAGGGATTCTTGAGACGGGCTCAAAATGAGTTCGGCTTAAGGATCAAGAAAATTAGAAGCGACAACGGGACGGAGTTCAAGAACTCACAAATCGAAGGCTTCCTTGAGAAGGAGGGCATCAAGCATGAGTTCTCTTCTCCCTACACTCCACAACAAAATGGTGTAGTGGAGAGGAAGAATCGAACTCTATTGGACATGGCAAGAACCATGCTTGATGAATACAAGACACCGGACCGGTTTTGGGCCGAAGCGGTCAACACCGCCTGCTACGCCATCAACCGGTTATATCTTCACCGAATCCTCAAGAAGACATCATATGAACTCCTAACCGGTAAAAAGACCAACATTTCATATTTTAGAGTTTTTGGTAGCAAATGCTTTATTCTTATTAAAAGAGGTAGAAAATCTAAATTTGCTCCTAAAACTGTAGAAGGCTTTTTACTTGGTTATGACTCAAACACAAGGGCATATAGGGTCTTTAACAAGTCCACTGGACTAGTTGAAGTCTCATGTGACGTTGTGTTTGATGAAACTAACGGCTCTCAAGTAGAGCAAGTTGATCTTGATGAGATAGGTAATGAAGAGGCTCCATGCATCGCGCTAAGGAACATGTCCATTGGGGATGTGTGTCCTAAGGAATCCGAAGAGCCTCCAAATGCACAAGATCAACCATCCTCCTCCATGCAAGCATCTCCACCAACTCAAAATGAGGATGAGGCTCAAGATGATGAAGGGCAAAATCAAGAAGATGAGCCACCTCAAGATGATGGCAATGATCAAGGGGGAGATGCAAATGATCAAGAAAAGGAGGATGAGGAAGAACCAAGACCGCCACACCCAAGAGTCCACCAAGCAATACAACGAGATCACCCCGTCGACACCATCCTCGGCGACATTCATAAGGGGGTAACCACTCGATCTCGTGTTGCACATTTTTGTGAACATTACTCTTTTGTTTCCTCTATTGAGCCACACAGGGTAGAGGAAGCACTTCAAGATTCGGATTGGGTGATGGCAATGCAAGAGGAGCTCAACAATTTCACAAGGAACGAGGTATGGCATTTAGTTCCACGTCCTAACCAAAATGTTGTAGGAACCAAGTGGGTCTTCCGCAACAAGCAAGACGAGCATGGTGTGGTGACAAGGAACAAAGCTCGACTTGTGGCCAAAGGATACTCCCAAGTCGAAGGTTTGGATTTCGGTGAAACCTATGCACCCGTAGCTAGGCTTGAGTCAATTCGCATGTTATTAGCCTATGCTACTTACCATGGCTTTAAGCTTTATCAAATGGACGTGAAAAGTGCCTTCCTCAATGGACCGATCAAGGAAGAGGTCTATGTTGAGCAACCTCCCGGCTTTGAAGACAGTGAGTATCCTAACCACGTTTATAGGCTCTCTAAGGCGCTTTATGGGCTCAAGCAAGCCCCAAGAGCATGGTATGAATGCCTAAGAGATTTCCTTATTGCTAATGGCTTCAAAGTCGGCAAGGCCGATCCTACACTCTTTACTAAAACTCTTGAAAATGACTTGTTTGTATGCCAAATTTATGTTGATGATATTATATTTGGGTCTACTAACGAGTCTACATGTGAAGAGTTTAGTAGGATCATGACACAGAAATTCGAGATGTCGATGATGGGGGAGTTGAAGTATTTTCTAGGATTTCAAGTCAAGCAACTCCAAGAGGGCACCTTCATTAGCCAAACGAAGTACACTCAAGACATTCTTGCTAAGTTTGGGATGAAGGATGCCAAACCCATCAAGACACCCATGGGAACTAATGGGCATCTCGACCTCGACACGGGAGGTAAGTCCGTGGATCAAAAGGTATACCGGTCGATGATTGGTTCATTGCTTTATTTATGTGCATCTCGACCGGACATTATGCTTTCCGTTTGCATGTGTGCAAGATTCCAATCCGACCCTAAGGAATCCCACCTTACGGCCGTAAAACGAATCTTGAGATACTTGGCTTATACTCCTAAGTTTGGGCTTTGGTACCCTCGGGGATCCACATTTGATTTGATTGGTTATTCGGATGCCGATTGGGCGGGGTGCAAAATTAATAGGAAGAGCACATCGGGGACTTGCCAGTTCTTGGGAAGATCCTTGGTGTCTTGGGCTTCAAAGAAGCAAAATTCCGTCGCTCTTTCCACCGCCGAAGCCGAGTACATTGCCGCAGGACATTGTTGCGCGCAATTGCTTTGGATGAGGCAAACCCTGCGGGACTACGGTTACAAATTAACCAAAGTCCCTTTGCTATGTGATAATGAAAGTGCAATCAAAATGGCCGACAATCCCGTCGAGCATAGCCGCACTAAGCACATAGCCATTCGGTATCATTTTCTTAGGGATCACCAACAAAAGGGGGGTATCGAGATTTCTTACATTAACACTAAAGATCAATTAGCCGATATCTTTACCAAGCCTCTTGATGAACAATCTTTTACCAGACTTAGGCATGAGCTCAATATTCTTGATTCTAGAAATTTCTTTTGCTAGCTTGCACACATAGCTCATTTGAATACCTTTGATCATATCTCTTTTATATGCTATGACTAATGTGTTTTCAAGTCTATTTCAAACCAAGTCATAGGTATATTGAAAGGGAATTGGAGTCTTCGGCGAAGAAAAAGGCTTCCACTCCGTAACTCATACTTCGCCATCACTCCAAGCAACTCTCTATTCTTTGGGGGAGAAATGAGCATCAAAGAAAAGGTCTTCGTCTTTGGGAGAAAGTAAGAGCCCAAAGCTAAAGGACCGGATTTCATCTTTGGTATAATCTTAACTCATTTACTTATGACCAAAGGGGAAGAAATTACTTCGAGGGCTCTAATGATTCCGTTTTTGGCGATTCATGCCAAAAACGGGGAGAAATGAGCCCAAAGCAAAAGGACCGCACCACCACCACCAAATTAAAAAACTTAGTGCTTTCCAAAAGTATTTATCATTTGGTATCCTATTGTGTTCAAAAGGGGGAGAAAGTAGTATTTCAAAAATGGTATATCAAAACCCTCTTGAACACTAAGAGGTGGATCTCTTTTAGGGGGAGTTTTGTTTAGTCAAAGGAAAAGCATTTAAAACAGGGGGAGAAAATTTCAAATCTTGAAAATGCTTTGCAAACTCTTATTCATTTACCTTTGACTATTTGCAAAAGAACTTTGAAAAGGATTTACAAAAGAATTTGCAAAAACAAAACTCGTGGTGCAAACGTGGTCCAAAATACTAAATAAGAAAGAAACATTCCATGCATATCTTGTAAGTAGTTATATTGGTTCAATTCCAAGCAACCTTTACACTTACATTATGCAAACTAGTTCAATTATGCACTTCTCTATTTGCTTTGGTTTGTGTTGGCATCAATCACCAAAAAGGGGGAGATTGAAAGGGAATTAGGCTTACACCTAGTTCCTAAGTAATTTTGGTGGTTGAATTGCCCAACACAAATAATTGGACTAACTAGTTTGCCAAGTGTATAGATTATACAGGTGTACAAGGTTCACACTCAGCCAATAAAAAGACCAAGTTTTGGATTCAATAAAGGAGCAAAGGGGCAACCGAAGGCACCCCTGGTCTGGCGCACCGGACTGTCCGGTGTGCCACCGGACAGTAAACAGTTCCTGTCCGGTGCACCAGGGGACTCAGACTCAAACTCGCCACCTTCGGGAATTTCCAGGGCGACTCGGCTATAATTCACCGGACTGTCCGGTGTACACCGGACAGTGTCCGGTGCGCCAAGGGAGGTCGGCCTCAGGAACTCGCCAGCTTCGGGAAACGCCAACGGCTAGCCCGCTAAAATTCACCGGACTGTCCGGTGTGCACCGGACTGTCCGGTGCGCCTCCGAAGCAACGGTCATCTCCGCGCCAACGGCTCTCTGCCGCGCATTTAATGCGCCCTCTGCGCGCGCAGAAGTCAGAATCGCCCATGCTGGCACACCGGACATCAAACAGTACCTGTCCGGTGTGCACCGGACACCCAGGCGGGCCCACAAGTCAGAAGCTCCAACGGTCAGAATCCAACGGCAGTGATGACGTGGCAGGGGGCACCGGACTGTCCGGTGTGCACCGGACTGTCCGGTGCGCCATCGAGCAGACGCCTCCAGCCAACGGTCAAGTTTGGTGGTTGGGGCTATAAATACCCCAACCACCCCACCATTCATGGCATCCAAGTTTTCCACTTCTCAACTACTACAAGAGCTCTAGCATTCAATTCTAGACACACTAAAGAGATCAAATCCTCTCCAATTCCACACAAAGCCCTAGTGACTAGTGAGAGTGATTTGCCGTGTTCATTTGAGCTCTTGCGCTTGGATTGCTTCTTTTCTTTCTCACTTGTTCTTGAGATCACAACTCCATTGTAATCAAGGCAAGAGGCACCAATTGTGTGGTGGCCCTTGCGGGGAAGTTTTTGTTCCCGGCTTTGATTTGAGAAGAGAAGCTCACTCGGTCCGAGGGACCGTTTGAGAGAGGGAAGGGTTGAAAGAGACCCGGCCTTTGTGGCCTCCTCAACGGGGAGTAGGTTTGAGAGAACCGAACCTCGGTAAAACAAATCCGTGTGTCACTCTTCATTATTTGCTCGCGATTTGTTTTGCGCCCTCTCTCTCGGACTCGTTTATATTTCTAACGCTAACCCGGCTTGTAGTTGTGTTTATATTTGTAAATTTCAGTTTCGCCCTATTCACCCCCCCTCTAGGCGACTATCACTCTTCAACCCTTGTACTTTGTTATACTCCTCTCGACTTAGAGCTTGGAGGAGTATAGTGGAGGCTTGGGAGTTGAAGTGCTCGATTTGGGCCACCTCGTCCTCATCGTAATCTTCGTCCCCTACGGATGGTACCTGTACTCCAAACTCAACAACTTCCCATATGCTTTTGTGGAGTGAGGTTAGATGATATTTCATCAAATCACTCCACCTAGAATAATCTTCACCGTCAAACGTCGGTGTTTGCTTAATGGGACGGAAAGAAATGGAGTATGTCTATGAACACGAGAGTAGCGTAGGGGGATCTTACTAAACTTCTTACGCTCATGGCGCTTAGAAGTTACGGACGGCGTGTCGGAGCCGGAGGTGGATGGCGACGAGGAGTCGGTCTCGTAGTAGACCACATTCCTCATCTTTTTCTTCTTGTCACCGCTCCGACGCGACTTATGTGAAGGGGATTTCTTCCCCTTCCCTTTGTTGTAGGACTCTCCCGATGGAGCATCCCCGTGGCTTGTAACGGGCTTCTCGCCGGTCCCCATCTCTTTCTTGGCGTGATCTCCCGACATCACTTCGAGCGGTTAGGCTCTAATGAAGCACCAAGCTCCGATACCAATTGAAAGTCGCCTAGAGGGGGGTGAATAGGGCGAATCTGAAATTTACAAACTTAATCACAACTAAAAGTCGGGTTAGCGTTAGAAATATAAACGAGTCCGAGAGAGAGGGCGCAAAACAAATCGTGAGCGAATAAAGAGCGAGACACGGTGATTTGTTTTACCGAGGTTCGGTTCTTGCAAACCTACTCCCCGTTGAGGTGGTCACAAAGACCGGGTCTCTTTCAACCCTTTCCCTCTCTCAAACGGTCCCTCGGACCGAGTGAGCTTCTCTTCTCAATCAAACGGGAACAAACTTCCCCGCAAGGACCACCACACAATTGGTGTCTCTTGCCTTGGTTACAATTGAGTTGTTCGCAAGAAAGAATGAAAGAAGGAAGCAATCCAAGCGCAAGAGCTCAAAAGAATACAACAAATCTCTCTCACTAATCACTAAAGCCTTGTGTGGAATTGGGAGAGGATTTGATCTATTTGGTGTGTCTAGTATTGAATGCTATAACTCTTGTAATGTGTAGGAGTGTAGAAACTTGGATGACTTGAATGTGGGGTGGTTGGGGGTATTTATAACCCCAACCACCAAACTAGCCGTTTGGTGAAGGCTTCTGTCGCATGGCGCACCGGACACTGTCCGGTGCGCCAGCCACGTCACCTGGCCATTGGGTTCCGACCGTTGGAGCTCTGTCTTGTGGGCCCGCCTGGCTGTCCGGTGGCGCACCGGACAAGTCCTGTAGACTGTCCGGTGTGCCACCCGCGCGTGCTCTATCCTCTGCGCACGCAGGCGCACATTTAATGCGTTGCAGTCGACCGTTGCGCGCGAAGTAGTCGTTGCTCCGCTAGCTCACCGGACAGTCCGATGAATTTTATCAGAGCGGATTCCCGAAGCTGGCGAGTTCAGATTCGCTCTCCCTTGGGGCACCGGACAGTCCGGTGAATTATAGCGAAGCGCTTCTGAGAATTCCCGAAGGTGAGGAGTTCAGCTTGGAGTCCCCTGGTGCACCGGACACTGTCCGGTGGTGCACCGGACAGTCCGGTGTGCCAGACCAGGGAGCACTTCGGTTGTCCCTTGCTCTCTTTGTTTGAACCCTTTTCTTGGTCTTTTTATTGGCTTTTTGTGAACCTTTGGCACCTGTAGAACTTATAGACTAGAGCAAACTAGTTAGTCCAATTATTTGTGTTGGGCAATTCAACCACCAAAATCAATTAGGAAATAGGTGTAAGCCTAATTCCCTTTCAATTATCCGCCATGCGGATTGCACTCTCATTGTCGCATAGGAGTGCGACTTTGCTTAGATTGTAGCCAAAGTCCCTGAGGGTTTGCTTCATCCAAAGTAGTTGCGCGCAACATACTCGGCCTCAGCGGTGGATAGGGCAACGGAAGTTTGTTTCTTAGAACTCCAAGACACCAGGGACCTTCCTTAGAATTGGCACGTCCCTGATGTACTCTTCCTATCAACCTTGCATCCAGCATAATCAGAGTCTGAGTATCCAATCAAGTCAAAGGTAGACCCCATTGGATACCAGATCCCAAAGCAAGGCGTAGCAACTAAATATCTAAGTATTCGCTTAACGGCCACAAGGTGACACTCCCTTGGATCAGATTGAAATCTAGCACACATGCATACGCTTAGCATAATATCCGGTCTACTAGCACATAAATAAAGTAAAGACCCTATCATAGACCGGTATGCCTTTTGATCAACGGACTTACCTCCTTTGTTGAGGTCAACATGTCCATCGGTTCCCATTGGAGTCTTTGCGGGCTTGGCGTCCTTCATCCCAAACCGCTTGATCAAATCTTGTGTGTACTTCGTTTGGGAAATGAAAGTGCCGTCCTTGAGTTGCTTCACTTGGAACCCAAGGAAGTAGTTCAACTCACCCATCATCGACATCTCAAATTTTTTGAGTCATCACCCTGCTAAACTCTTCACAAGACTTTTGGTTAGTAGAACCAAATATTATGTCATCGACATAAATTTGGCACACAAATAAATCGCCATCACACGTCTTAGTGAATAAAGTTGGATCGGCTTTCCCAACCTTGAAAGCATTAGCAATTAGAAAGTCTCTAAGGCATTCATACCATGCTCTTGGGGCTTGCTTAAGTCCATAGAGCGCCTTAGAGAGCTTACACACGTGGTCGGGGTACCGTTCATCCTTAAAGCCAGGGGGTTGCTCTACGTACACCTCATCCTTGATTGGCCCGTTGAGGAAAGCGCTCTTCACATCCATTTGGAACAACCTGAAAGAATGGTGAGCGGCATAGGCTAACAAAATGTGAATGGACTCTAGCCTAGCCACAGGAGCAAAGGTCTCCTCAAAGTCCAAACCTGCGACTTGGGCATAACCTTTTGCCACAAGTCGTGCCTTGTTCCTTGTCACCACCCCGTGCTCGTCTTGTTTGTTGCGGAACACCCACTTGGTTCCCACAACGTTTTGCTTGGGACGAGGCACCAGTGTCCAAACTTCATTTCGCTTGAAGTTCTTGAGCTCTTCCTGCATGGCCAACACCCAGTCCGGATCTAGCAAGTCCTCTTCTACCATGAAAGGCTCAATAGAAGAGACAAACGAGTAATGCTCACAAAAATTAACTAATCTAGAGCAAGTAGTTACTCCCTTGCTTATATCACCCAATATTTGGTCGACGGGATGATTTCTTTGAATCGTCGCTCGGACTTGAGTTGGAGGGGCCTGTGGTGCTTCTTCTTCCATAACATCATTATCTTGTGCTCCCCCTTGATCACACGCCTCCTCTTGATGAACCTGTTCATCAGTTTGAGTTGGGGGATGCACCATTGTTGAGGAAGAAGGTTGATCTTGCTCCTTTTGTTCCTGTGGTCGCACATCTCCAATCGCCATGGTGCGTATTGCGGCCGTTGGAACATCTTCTTCATCTACATCATCAAGATCAACTTGCTCTCTTGTAGAGCCATTAGTCTCATCAAATACAACGTCGCTAGAGACTTCAACCAAACCCGATGATTTGTTGAAGACTCTATACGCCTTTGTATTTGAGTCATAACCTAACAAAAACCCTTCTACAGCTTTGGGAGCAAATTTGGAATTCCTACCTTTCTTCACTAGAATGTAGCATTTACTCCCAAATACACGAAAACATGAAACGTTGGGTTTGTTACCGGTTAGAAGTTTGTACGGCGTCTTCTTGAGGAGGCGATGAAGGTAGACCCGGTTTATGGCATGGCAAGCCGTGTTCATGGCTTCCAACCAAAACCGCTCGGGCGTCTTGAACTCTCCAAGCATCGTTCTCGCCATGTCTATGAGCGTCCCGTTCTTCCTCTCTACCACACCGTTTTGTTGTGGTGTGTAGGGAGCGGAGAACTCGTGCTTGATTCCTTCCTCCTCAAGGTACTCCTCTACTTGAAGGTTCTTGAACTCGGACCCGTTGTCGCTCCTTATCTTCTTTACCTTGAGCTCAAATTCATTTTGAGCTCTCCTTAGGAAGCGCTTAAGGGTCCCTTGGGTTTCAGATTTATCCTGCAAAAAGAATACCCAAGTGAAGCGGGAAAAATCATCAACAATTACTAAACCATACTTACTTCCCCCGATGCTAAGGTAGGCGGCGGGTCCGAAGAGATCCATATGAAGTAGCTCCAGGGGTCTTGATGTGGTCATCACGTTCTTGCTGTGATGAGCATTTCCCACTTGTTTACCTGCTTGACAAGCTGCACAAGGTCTATTTTTTTCGAAATTTACATTTGTTAGCCCTAACACATGTTCTCCCTTTAGAAGTTTGTGAAGGTTCTTCATCCCCACATGTGCTAGACGGTGATGCCACAGCCAGCCCATGCTAGTCTTAGCAATTAAGCATGCATCTAGACCGGCCTCTTCCTTTGCAAAATCAACTAAATAGAGTTTGTCGTCTAGTACACCCTTAAAAGCTAATGAACCATCACTCCTTCTAAAGACAGACACATCTACATTTGTGAATAAGCAATTATAACCCATATTACAAAGTTGACTAACGGACAACAAGTTATACCCGAGCGACTCAACTAAAAACACATTAGAAATGGAGTGCTCGGATGAAATAGAAATCTTTCCTAGTCCTTTAACCTTGCCTTGATTCCCGTCACCGAATATGATTGAATCTTGGGAATTTTTGTTCTTGACATAGGAGGTGAACATCTTCTTCTCCCCCGTCATGTGGTTTGTGCATCCGCTGTCGATAATCCAGCTTGAGCCCCCGTATGCATAAACCTGCAAGGCAAATTAGGCTTGGGTTTTAGGTACCCAACTCTTGTTGGGTCCTACAAGGTTAGTAACAATAGCCTTAGGGACCCAAATGCAAGTTTTATCTCCTTTGCATTTCGCCCCGAATTTCCTAGCAATCACTTTCTTATTCTTCCTACAAATTGCAAAAGAAACATTGCAAGCATGATAAATTGTAGAAGGTTCATTACTTGGTTTTCTAGGTACATGAACAACATTTCTCCTAGGCATATCTCTACCATGCACAAAGGAAGAACTTGAAGCAAACATGGTATTTGAATCATAAGCATTACAACTCCTATCACGATGAACATTTCTAGAAAATTTTCTATCATAAATAAATGCATGATTCTTTTGACTACTATTAGCCATGGGAGCCTTCCCCTTTTCCTTGTTGAAAATGGGAGCTCTTTGGCTTGTTAAGTTCTTGGCTTCCCTCTTGAAGACAAGCCCATCCTTAATTGAGGGGTGTCTACCAATGGTGTAGTCATCCCTTGCAAATTTTAGTTTATCAAAATCATTCTTGCTAGTCTTAAGTTGGGCACTAAGACTAGCCACTTCACCATTTAATTTTGAGATGGAAATTAAGTCTTCGCTACAAGCATCAACATTAAAATCCTTACACCTATTGCAAATCACAACATGTTCTACACCAGAGCTTGATTTATTAGCTATTTCTAACTTAGTATTTAAATCAACATTAATACTCTTTAAGCTAGAAATAGATTCATGACATGTAAATAATTCACATGAAAGCATTTCATTTCTTTTAACTTCTAAAGCAAGAGAATTTTGCGCACTAACAAATTTATCATGCTCTTCATATAAAAGATCCTCTTGTTTCTCTAACAATCTATTCTTCTCATTCAAAGCATCAATTAATTCATTGATCTTATCAATTTTGGTTCTATCTAAGCCTTTGAATAAGCTAGCGTAGTCTACTTCATCATCACTAGACTCATCATCACTTGAAGAAGCATATGTAAAGGTACTTCGAGTACTTACCTTCTTATCCTTTGCCATGAGGCAGGTGTGATGCTCGTTGGGGAAGAGAGACGACTTGTTGAAGGCCGTGGTGGCGAGTCCTTCGTTGTCGGAGTCGGACGAGGAGTAATCCGAATCCCACTCCTTTCCAAGGTGTGCCTCGCCCTTCGCCTTTTTGTAGGTCTTCTTCTTTTCCCACTTTCCGCTCTTTCCTTGTTCCTGGTCACTATCATTATCGGGACAGTTAGCAATAAAGTGACCAATCTTACCACACTTGAAGCAGGAGCGCTTTCCCTTCGTCTTGCTCTTGTTGGGATGCTCCTTGCGACCTTTGAGCGCCGTATTGAAGCGCTTGATGATGAGGGCCATTTTGTCCTCATTCAGCCCGACCGCCTCAACTTGCACCACCTTGCTAGGTAGCGTCTCCCCGCTACTTGTTGCTTTGAGAGCAACAGTTTGAGGCTCGTAGATCGGCATTGGGCCATTCAATGCATCATCAACATATCTTGCCTCCTTGATCATCATTCACCCACTTACGAACTTTCCGAGTATTTCCTCGGTCGTCATCTTGATGTACCTAGGATTCTCACAAATAGAGTTACAAGATGAGGATCAAGGACAGTGAAGGACCTTAGCATAAGTCGGACGACGTCGTGGTCCATCCAACTCGTGCTTCCATAGCTTCTTATCTTGTTGACCAGGGTCTTGAGCCTATTGTACATTTGAGTTGGCTCCTCTCCCCTGATCATCGTGAACCTTCCTAGTTCGCCTTCCACCAACTCCATGTTGGTGAGCATGGTGGCGTCGTTCCCCTCATGCGAGATCTTGAGGGTGTCCCAAATCTGCTTGGCGTTGTCCAAGCCGCTCACTTTATTGTACTCTTCCCTGCACAAGGATGCTAAAAGAACAGTAGTAGCTTGTGCATTTTTATGGATTTGTTCATTGATAAACATGGAGTTATCCGAACTATCAAATCACATTCCATTTTCTACTATCTCCCATATACTTGGATGAAGAGAGAACAAGTGGCTACGCATTTTGTGACTCCAAAATCCGTAGTCCTCTCCATCAAAGTGGGGAGGTTTACCAAGTGGAATGGAAAGCAAATGAGCATTGGAATTATGCGGAATACGAGAATAATCAAAACAAAAGTTCGAGTTAACCGTTTTCTTTTTCTCCTTGTATTCGTCGTCCTTTTGGGAAGAGGAAGATTCGTCGCTGTCATAGTAGACAATCTTCTTGATGCGCCTCTTCTTCTTTCCATCCTTCTTCTTTTGACTCGAGCCGGAGTCATTGGCTTTGTCATCCCTTGGCTCGTTGAAGATGGACTCCTTCTCATTGTCATTGACCACCATCCCCTTTCCCTTAGGATCCATCTCTTCGGGCGATTAGTCCCTTTCTTGAAGAGAACGGCTCCGATACCAATTGAGAGCACCTAGAGGGGGGTGAATAGGTGATCCTGTGAAAACTTAAAATTTAAAGCCACAAAACTTGATTAAGAGTTAGCACAATGAAATCAAGTGGCTAAAGGCGAGCTCTTGTGAAACACAATAAACACAGTGAGAACAAGCACAAGAGACACGAGGATTTATCCCGTGGTTCGGCCAAGTATAACACTTGCCTATTCCACGTTGTGGCGTCCCAATGGACGAGAGTTGCACTCAACTCCTCTCAAGTGATCCAATGATCAACTTGAATACCACGGTGTTCTTCTTTCTTTCACTATATCCCGTTTGCGAGGAATCTCCACAACTTGGAGCCTCTCGCCCTTACAAATGATGATCACAAAGAAGCACGGATGTAAGGGAGAGAAAAGCAACACACACAAGTCTCAAAAACAACAGCTCGAACACGCACACTAGTCACAACTTGAGCTCTAAGTTCACACACGGAGTTCTCAACTCAAAAGGAGCTCAAATTGCTATCGCAAAGAATCAAACACGCTAGAATGAAGACTTGGTGCTTAGAATGATCAAAGAATGTTTTGTGTTCTCCTCCATGCGCCTAGGGGTCCCTTTTATAGCCCCAAGGCAGCTAGGAGCCGTTGAGAGCAATCCAGGAAGGCAATTCTTGCCTTCTGTCGGGTGGCGCACCGGACAGTCCGGTGCACCACCGGACACAGTCCGGTGCTGATCTCTTTCCTATTCTGGTGCAGCCGACTGTTGAAGATTTGGAGCCGTTGGCGCACCGGACATTGTCCGGTGCACACCGGATAGTCCGGTGCCCCCATCAGACCGTTGGCTCGGCCACGCGTCACGCGCGGATTCGCGGCCGACCGTTGGCTCACCGTACGCCGCCGACGAAATCCCGAGAGCAGCCTTTTCACCAGAGCCAGTCTGGCGCACCGAACACTGTCCGGTGCACCCAGACTGAACAGCAGTTGGCTGTACACAGCCAACTCTCTTTCCTTTTGTCTTTTCTCTGATTCTAGCACTTAGACAAATATGTTAGTACACAAAAACCAATGTACTAAGTCTAGAATCATACCTTTGTGTTGATTTTCACTTCTTCCACCATTTGGCATAGTTTCATACCTCAAGAGATGGTTTATTATTTGTACTTTAAAGATAAAAGTTAACGTGAGTTTAAGCACAAATAATAAACCACCTCTCCCGTTAACTTTTATCTTTAAAGTACAAATAATATCCATAGTCGGATCCCGGGTATGTCAACTTAATATTTGAGTTTAAGATTTACCCTATTATTTATTTAGAGTCAATATACATATTGATTTTGTTGTAAAATTTTATTACTGTTTATTAAATCGAAAAATATTTTGGCTATATATAAAAAAATAATATGCGGCATATCTTTTGGTAAAATTCGAGAACTGGTATTATAAATATAATATACGGTATGTGTATGACTGAAGAAACACGGCATGCATGTTGCTGTCACATTTGCCTTTTGTGTTATGTTTGTCCAATAACCTTCCTTTGCCCCCGGGCTTTTTTTTTCCTGCCCTTTGCATCTTCCAGCACGTTCTCCAATCCCCACCGGCCCATCCTCTACGGAAACAAGAACAGGGACAGGGACAAAAGACTGAAACAATCATCAACAAATCAGCATCCTCCAGGAGTCCAGGTCCAGGTCCAATCCAATACAGTTGCTTCTTCTCTGACGCAACGCAACCCCAACTCCCCAAGCTCGCGGCAACCGCGAGTACCTCACTCTGTGCAACCGCCGCCACGCGCAGGTAACTGTCGGTGCCATTCTCGTCCCTTCCTCCCGGCTTCCGCTTGTTCGGCTGCTCGTGCGCCTGGTGCTGGTGGATTGGGTGCTTCGGCTTCGTCTGATCCAGCGGCGTTAGAGGATACCCGCGGTGTATTCCGTTGTGATTCGACTGTTGGTAGCTTTGTCAACCATCTGGAAGTACAGTGGATGCTAGATCGCTAGTGATATCTAGTTCTCTTTGCGCTTCGATCTCACTTTTTGTATAAAGTTATCGTCTTTTCGGCGCTTCCAGTCCGTGTGGAATGCAACGGGGGATTGCTATCATGTACAGTAGTTGGCTGTAACAGTATGTGTCTGTTATTGTTTTTTGTGTTACTTGCACTGACTCCTGTGTAAAATTCAAGGTACACGCTATTAAAAGGATGATAACATATTTGGTGATATACTCTCTCCACCCTAAACCAAAAACCTCAAACGTGGAAACAGGAGTCGTTTGCAGCTATTTAATTTAATTACACCTGTTAGAATTTGAATTGGGGACCTCTAACTCTGATCTGATAGTTGTGCATTTATTCGAAGTCGTAGGCATTAATATATTGTTCTTATGACATACTGAAGTGAACTGTAATTTGGATCTGAACTGATGGAATATCTGAAAATGGTATCAGTGAATGGTGAAATTGTTTGGTGGTAGGCGTCCAGTTGTTACACCACCACCGAACCCTGGGTCTCGCCAAAAAAAAAGATCTTGCTGTGTGTATTCCTGGGCAGTCCGGCCTTCGATATCTTTTCTCGGTCCAGCGTTGTGATCCTCTTCTTGATGCAATGTCGCAGGGGAGGTCTTTCCCCTAGGGATCAAGTTTCCTTTTTAACGTTGAAAGGTTCCATAACAGATGGAAATGCAATAGCTATTGCAAATGGGGTGCATATATGATGTTTTCTCCAAAGCACTAGCCACACATGATGAAAATCACAATTTGCCTGAAACATGTTTCCTCTTTTTGTGCAATACCAAGTGGCAGAGCCAGGGCTCAGGCTGTCCTAGCTGCAGCCCTGGCTCCAAGCCATAAAGGTAATGTAAATCCTCTAGAAATTCTACAAATTCCAAAAACATTCAAACGGCTTGATCCTGTATTAACATTTCTGGCTCTGGCAACACCCCATTCCACTGGCTAACACCCAATATTCATACTGTCTATGGGACCCTATATACCATGAGACACTTATTATTTGTTCTATTATTCAATTATTTGTTTCTTTTGCTTTCTATTATTAATTAACATGCAACTCCTTGACTTATTTAATAGGTGTTGACTGTTGACTTGATGGATCAGATTATGGATTTTCCTGTTGACCCAATCATGGCAGCTAAGGCCTATAAGTACAAAGCAGAAATACTTATTAATGAATACTTGCTAGCAGATTCATATGTTCTATACACTTCTGTGCTCGCGGGGCTCCTGATGTGCAAGTTGGTACTGTTATTTACTCACTCCGAGTTCATCTGTTAAATTTTATGCCTAATCTTACAGTGCATTTACATGGGACCATATTTGTATCTGTAGATGGAAACAAAATATATATACGTAACTTGATAGACTAGCTCAGTAGTTTGTTTGGGTTTCATTTTGAACCTTAGTATTAATAACTTGATAGATCAGGTCAGTAGTTTGGTTGAGTTTTATTTTCAACCTTAGCATTCATAACTTGATAGATCAGCTCAGTTGTTTGTTTGAGTTTCATTTCGGACCTTAGTATTCATTATTCAATACATGAATCAGCAAAACACAAAGATTGTAAAGCTTTTTTTTGTGGCAACCTGTGCAAATCTTATTTTTCTGCCTAATCCTTATTTATAGTGACAAAGAGAAATTAGGTAAGGCTTATAATTTCTTTCTTTTTTTCCAGTGTGAAAGGTAGCAATTCATAGTATTAAGACGAAGAGTTTAGCTCAATTTGTTCTAAGCTGTGCATACATGAGAAGCATTTTGAAAAGAAGAATGATATTTTTGAGCTAACAACTAATGTAAAATAATTCTTTGAAAAAAAACGTTGAACATAACAGTGTTTGTTTCTAGGATATGTATGGTAACTGCATATTTTGGAAAGTGGATGCAACTTAAGGCAAATGTGGACCACATTTCAAAAACAAAAGGAATTTGAGTTATAAGATCTTTTCTAAGGCTCAGCCAAGTGGCACAGCTAAGCTAAGAGATGACTCAACTGCATAACACTAGCTGTAGTGTTGTTTTAAAATCTACAAATGAACAGAATCACTGAGAGTTGAAGCAATTCATGTGTCTCAACAGTATGATGTGATACCAGGCATAGTTTCAGAATTGAATATGCTGATGACACATTCTTCAAGAGAATTTTCAGATGATCTGTAACCTCGCATAACATACTAAAGCCCCATCTAATATCTTGATTATTGTTTGTTCTTACTACTTCAGTCGTATGACTTCACACACATAATCAGTTCTGTCTACTTCAAAGGTTATGCCTCTCTTGCAAAGATGAAAAAAATTGAATGGAACAACAGGTGAGATTAGCATTGCAATTTATCCAGCAGGTTATCTATAAGTTTTTAATGATACTTGATCTAATCCTTTTATGTTCCAGAGGAATGTCCACTGTCCATGCAATATTCATTACAATGATGTCAGTATACCTAGTCTTCTTATCAGACTTGTTCTCTGATCAGCTGGAAGGTCCAGTAACATTTCGCAGTTCACACCTCTCCAATTTAACATTGGGGGTATGCTATTACTTTGCTGTCACTGTTTTTTTATAAGTAGATGGAGGGGGAGAAGATCCCCCACCTGATTCATTGCATTAAGATAGCCCTGGGGCTAGATAAGTTCAAAGTACATGAAATGATTTTGCACCAATTAATTTCTTGTCACTGTTCTAGCAAGTAGGTTTCTTTGTTGACATATACTCCATCTCGTCTCCAAAACATACCGTGTAGGACAAGACTTGGTCAAAACTTAAAAACTACAAACATTAATAACTATTACATTATTTTTTGGAAGCATGCGAGTTAAATTTTCTGGTCTGGGCGTTGTCTAGATCTGAGTAGGCCCTGGTGGTCTCCTTCCTAGCTAGAAAGTCCTTTGAGGGTCTAGTTTGTAACCCTGTAACAATCTGAGACTTTTGTTTCTCAGGCCCTGTTTGAGTGGGTGAGGGTCTTGTGGTCTTATTGTTGTTTTTTTGTTGTCCGGCTGTAACTGGACTTCCTTTTTCTTCTTAATGAAATGACACGCTGCATTGTTCTAGAAAAAAAGTTATATGTGTCGGTTTGTTTTCAAAATACTTGCAAAGTCTCTTATGTTTAAAATATGTTAAGAATATATAATCTAGAAGAAATTACTGTTCAAAGATACGCATTGAAGACCATGCAAAGTCAAAATGTGTCAAGTATTTGTGACCAGAGGGAGTATATTTTATGTTCCCTGGCCTCATATGACTCAGTTCTCATTTTTACTAGGTCTCTGTTGGGTACTTCATTGCGGATCTTGCAATGATATTTTGGTTCTACCCTTCTCTTGGTGGTATGGAGTATGTAAGTAAACTTGCTACATCATAGCCTATCCACCCTTTTTTTTAGCATGAAACAGCAGGTGCTCTGCCTTTGCATTAAGTAGAGGAGAAAAAGGAAAAGGTACAACAAGATTACATGCCGGTTAAGATTTCCAGCTAACAGAGAAAAAACTAGGTTGCAGTTAAATACTAAAAAAAAAGGAAAACTGCACTAAAATTGCAGGCTGAGACTTTGGCTATGTTGCCTACTAGCTATTTACATGGTCTGGCTCCTTCGCCATGTCATATAACAGTCTATTCACCCCCTCTCCTCTCTCGGTTTAACCTAGACATATTGGCTTGGCATATTGCTCTCATTTGCCCCCTATATATCGACTTCATTATCTGCTTGCAACATTTACTCCTGGTGAGCTTTGTCAGGTTTTCCACCACATCCTGTGCCTTGTTTGTGCTGTATATTCTATGCTTTCTGGGGAAGGACAGCTATACGCATACATGTTTCTCATCTCTGAGACTACCACCCCGGGAATCAACCTACGATGGTACGTGAACAAACTAGCAGGCCACACAAAATGTTGGTTGGATGATGTCATCTTTGAATCCAATCTAAGCTGTTGTTCTACCCCTGTGTCATCAAGGTTCCTCGACGTTGCTGGAAAGAAAAATTCCAAAGCATACATTGCCAACGGGGTTGCAATGTTTGTTACTTGGCTGGTGAGTGCCAGAACACTTCACTTGTCATTTTCATTACACTGACAGTAGATTCCATCCCTAGGAATCAAGGGAAATAACAGCTTTAACTGGATGCAAATTTTGTTGGCCTAATCAGTATGGTGCCTTTTTTTTTGTTATGGCTGCACATTGGACCTCAGATCTCATTGTGTAGTGGTTTGCAAGTGTACTAATGTTGAAAAAAAAATCTTAATGCAGATGGTCCGGATAGTTCTGTTCGTCTACTTGTTTTATCACATCCTTACAAATTATGATCAGGTATTTGGTGGTTTTAATGAACTCAGTATACGAATTATAAACCGCTCATATGTTTATCAGCTGATACCTTTCGTTGACAGGTTAAGCAGATGGACACTTTTGCTTGTGTTCTGATATCTGTCGCCCCCACCATACTGTTCACTATGAATATAATATGGTTTTCCAAGATCGTAAAAGGTCTCAAGAAGACGCTTGCCAAAAGGCACACTGAATAGGGGAATGCGCGTACATGTACATCCATCCCATCTGTACATTCACTTACAGCTATGCACATAGTAGCTAACGCAGACATGCTGTTAATTCAGCTTTTTCGTTGTGACTGCTCAGCTTGTTTTCTGGATGTTATATGGTTTTGTGTGTATGTTAGGTCTAACTGCGTGTGCTTAATGTAATAGTTCATCGATTTGTAAAATTTAGGTCTATGCGATAGCTTCAGAAATTTCACATTCGGTTTCTGAGACTGGGTTTACCCTTGTTCCAGTCCCGCTTTTGCCCTTTGCCATTAATTTTGACCATGGTGGACAAAGAAGCTAATTAAGGAAGGCGATGAAGTTTAAACAACAACAATAACGAAACCCTTTAATCCCAAGCAAGTTAGGATAGGCATTAGGCAATAGAGTCAATTGCAAGGGTTACCTTTTCTTCATTTCATTTTACGTCTTTGTTCTTGAGATTGTTCTTTGAGTCTATTCATTATTGAAAATTGGTTAGAATATACTACATACTGATAGAAGGCCAGGCCTAGTGCAGTGTTAATATCATTGGGAGGAAGACTTGTGTCTGTTTATCTCTTCCCCAGATCCTCTTCATGTTGGAGCCTTCGGTATTAGGTCTATCCTTTTTTTTAATGAAGTTCGACACACTGAAGTATGTGAACAATGTCTAAGTTGGACACTAAAACCTGAAACCAGGGAAGCTTTTTGCACAAGTTTCTAGTGTGCAGATTTTTCATATGCTACTCTTGAAATTATAGAGACCAGACCATCTGTGGGTTCCAACATGGAAAGGAAATGCAGAGAGAAATAATTCCTGGATCCCAGAATAGAACTACATTTCTAGTACAGTCACTAAATGCAACTGTCTGTTGGATTAGCATTGCTCTATTAACAAAGACAAATGGACGACACTAAAGGTGTCAGAGGTGTTTCAAAATACTATGAACATTGAACCCTCCTAGATACCAGCTAATGAAATGCTTGGAAAGTGACCCTCTTGACATCAAAAGTAGTCCCTTTATGTTTTGGTATGCTGGCCATACGTCGCAAAAACCTGCTACACAAACACTGGAATAGTTGTTCGAGCTCGTGTTTTTAATTAATTGCATAATAATAATAATATAGATACATTTGGCTACTGTCCACTACCTGATCATCTTATTTGGCACCAACTACCCTATATTGATAAATATAAATTATCAGCATGCATATAGCTGAAGTTAGTTTCCAAGTTCCAACCAAGAATGCCATTGAACATCACTTGCAAATTCAATACTTTTATTGAGGAGCACAACTTTCTAAGGCTTATAAATAGCCCAAAAAATTCTCCTCTTCTGCTGTATCAGACATTCAGAGTTTCAGACTCACAATATGCACCCTTCCATTCAGATATACGCCGTTGTCCTCTGCATCGTACCCAGCTTCTTCAGCTGCAATGCAGAAGATGCCAGACCACCCCAGACCCAGAGCAGCCTGGTTCTTGGCCTTAGCCATGTCAGATCCCTGTACACCCCATCACTGACACTAGTGAACTCCACAGGATACGACTTCTTGGACATCGTTGAGCCAGTGACAGCATACACAGACGGCTACCTGCTGTCCCTGAACCTCGGCACGCCCCCGCAGGTGTTCCAGGTGTACCTGGACACGGGGAGCGACCTCACCTGGGTTCCCTGTGGCAGCAGCGGCTACCAGTGCACGGAGTGTGGCGGGTCCTCATCCGTGACGCCGCCGCCGACCACGACGTTCCTGCCGTCCGAGTCCTCGTCGAACGCGAGGGACCTCTGCGGGAGCCGCTTCTGCGTGGACGTCCACAGCGCCGACAACAGGTTCGACCCGTGCGCGGCTGCGGGGTGCGCCATCCCGGCCTTCACCGGCGGCCTGTGCCCCAGGCCCTGCCCTCCCTTCTCCTACACGTACGGCGGCGGCGCGCTGGTCCTCGGCTCCCTCTCCAGGGACTCGGTGACGCTGCACGGGAGCAGCGGCGCCGGCGGCCCTCTCCCCGTGGCCTTCCCCGGCCTCTGCTTCGGCTGCGTGGGCAGCTCCGTCAGGGAGCCGATCGGCATCGCCGGGTTCGGCAGGGGCGCCCTGTCCCTGCCGTCCCAGCTCGGGTTCCTGGGCAAGGGCTTCTCGCACTGCTTCCTCGGCTTCCGGTTCGCGCGGAACCCCAACTTCACCAGCCCGCTGGTGATGGGCGACCTCGCGCTGGCGTCGTCGGCGACGGACGGCTTCGTCTTCACCCCGATGCTGACGAGCGCCACGTACCCGAACTTCTACTACGTGGGCCTGGAGGGCGTCGATCTAGGAGGCGGCGGCGGCGGCGCCGTTGCCGCCGCCGCCGCCGCCTCGCCCAGCATGGGCGGCGTCGACGCGCAGGGCAACGGCGGGGTGCTGGTGGACACCGGGACGACGTACACGCACCTCCCGGACCCGTTCTACGCGTCGGTGCTGTCGTCCGTCGGCGCGGCCGCGCCGTACGAGAGGTCCCGCGAGCTGGAGGCGCGGACGGGGTTCGACCTCTGCTTCAGGGTCCCCTGCGCGCGCGCGCCGTGCGCGGACGACGAGCTGCCGGCGCTCAGCCTCCGCCTCCGCGGGGGCGGCAGGCTGGCGCTGCCCAAGCAGAGCAGCTACTACCCGGTGACCGCCATCAGGGACTCCGTGGTGGTGAAGTGCCTGCTGTTCCAGAGGATGGAAGACGGCGACGGCGGGCCGGCGGCGGTGCTGGGGAGCTTCCAGATGCAGAACGTGGAGGTGGTGTACGACCTGGCGGCGGGACGCGTCGGGTTCCGGCCGAGGGACTGCGCGCTCCACGCCGCCTAGTGGTACGTGCGTGCGTGGATGATGCTAGCTGCTGAAAATAAGTTACGTCCCGTCCTTGTCGGTACACGACCGGACGGTGCGTGCAGGCGCTATCTGTTTGGTGGGGTGGATCCGTACGATACGCATGCGGGGTTCGAGCGGGCGAGCATCTCCAAAAGCTCTCCAGAAGTCTCCCCTAAATCTATTTTTTTGGGAAAAACACAAAAACATGTCTCCAACAGTTCTCTAAAAGCGCCCCCAACTTTTTCATAGCCCTTAAAACTCCCTCATTTGTAGCTACAAATGAGGGGTTTTTTGGGCTCCCCAGAAACAAACTGCTGATTTAAGGAATCTGTTGGAGAAAGGATTAAAATTTACCCCCACTTATTATTTAGATGTCCCTTAAAACTGATTTTGAGGAGTCGTTTTATGGAGAGCTCTTGGAGATGCTCTAAGTACCAGCACCGAATACCAAGGCGCGGAAGCAAGTGACGTGCAATGGGGAGTCGTTACGTTACGACCTTTTTCTTTCAGACGCAAATGAAAGGCACTTTAGTTGTCCTTTTTGTTGAACGGAATTCGTGGCAAAGCTCGCGCACGCTTTCATCGGAGTGTTGTTGCCTTCGCTTTTATGTATGAGATGAGATGTGGTCATGTGGATGGCGACCGGGAGGGACTCAGGCCAGGTTTTGTCACTAGAAGTCTGATTATTGTTAGAACACCCAACACAACATTCCAGTCGTTGTAGTATAGTGGTGAGTATTCCCGCCTGTCACGCGGGTGACCCGGGTTCAATCCCCGGCAACGGCGTTAAAGTTTTTTTTGTTGGTCCTTTTGTGGTTTTCTTTCTATGTTTCCTGCATAGAAAAATTCTATGCGGCGGTGCCCGAACGAAGCCGTGCGTGATGAAAGAAAGCCACTAGAAGATGGTTATCGGGGATTACTTTTACTTTAGTGTTCCGTTTATAAATACTAGTTGGTTGCCCGTGCGTTGCAACGGCTTACAACAATACCCACGTAAATTATCCACCAAAAACATCTCAAGATTTTTTAGTGATTGTCTCCGCTCTCCGTATAATATTTTTTTGATTTGGCTAACTGATGTTATTGTTTACTACATCCAATATGTCTTGGTACAACACGGCCAATAAAGTGAGCGATTAGAAGAGAGTTCACAACGACTAACTTAACGAACGGAGGTTATAGAATGATATAATTCCACCATACAGATATCAAATAAGAGAAAGTTTGTGAGCTCAAGTTTCTAAAATAAGTCTCATGAATTCAAACTTATAAGAAAAGAAAGATTAAAATATGGAGTGGTTGCTAAAGTAAGGCATCAATAAAAATTGGATGCACTCCATATAAATTATGCTACTTCGTAGCAATTACTAACGTTTAAAACCAACAAATAACCTTTCATTTTACTGTTAGCGTAACAAATCATTGTTGCTCCATCCAATTCAGCAACCTCAAACACAATGGAGTACATTGCGCCAATGTGGTCTCAGAAACGACCTAATGCTTGCAAGAGCCAAGAACGCGGTGTCGTGCTTAAGCCTTAAGCTGTAGCCTTGGCCCGTAGTGTTGGTCCGGTCCGACACGATTTTATATTTTTATTTTACAAAAAACGTATATACATATATTCAATTTATATTCAATATTAAAAATATTTGAGCATAATGTTCTACTAGTTAGACAACTTCACGTTCAAACATCACCTCCTGCACCGTTTTTTAACATTTTACGCTGATTTAATCAAATGGGCCGACGGACTAACGGGCTGACCTGGCACAGTCAGCAGGTCGACATGATGTGTCTGGGCCAGAGTTGTGGCCCGTGGGCGTCTGGTCCGTGCCGGGTCGCCGTTTGGCCATCTATAGGCGTGCAGCGGATTAATTTGAAATAGCTGTGAGGGGTTATTTGTAAAAATATGACGCATGACGACCGTTGAAACTGGTGCTTTAAGTATAGTATAGATATGACACCGTTAACATTTTAAAAACAACTTTCATCACTCATCTTATTAAAAAAATAATAAGTTATCATTTTTTTTATGATTTATTTTATCACTTAAGGTAATTTGTGCTTAACTTAAATTTTACATTTTTGAATAAATATTTTGAATAAGACGAGATGTCAAAGTTTTCGAAAAAAAATCAACGGTGTCATATATTTGTGAACAGAGGTAGTATATGCTAGTTTACTGTGAAGCATGGTAACATCACTCCTTTCCTCTCTCTAACATTCAAGAGTTGAAAGGTGTCATTTTATATTAGTTCAGAATTATCCGAATCCGAAATTTCGAGTAATGTAAAATCCGTTGTAAGTTTGGATAACGATTCTCCGAACACGAAATTTTAATTATCTGAATTATCCGACCCGTAATTTTCAGGTAACCCAAACTCCATCAGCCGCACACCGTATCCGGTGAGACACTGTCTCGTAATTTTTTTCTTTGTACAGTGGGCGATCCAAAGCGGCACGCCGCACGCAGGTTCATGATCATCCATGTCGTCAATAACCCTGAAAATTCTACAAATTCTACTAGTACTGATTTATAATTTAAATAGAGCATCTGGCTCTATGATTTCAGAGAGAGAAAATGAATGTATCCTTCATCCTTATTTATGTTTTGCGCTGTAACGACGTCTCTAACAAGGTGCCTCAAAAATTAAAATACTACGTCATTTAAAATATTTAGGGCACTAAAAATAAACTAAGCTCCAACAGTTAAATCCTAAATCATGTATTTTAGGAAGTAAATTATATTATAGAAGAAAATATTGACAAGGATATAGAAAACAAGGATGTGACACTAACATGGTGTGTCCTATATTTTTTGATAAAAATTAAGAATTTGACACTGTTGGGGTTGTTTTTATAGGTTGAGTCTTATATTTCAAGATATAGCGCTGATTTAAGGCATTGCTGTAAATAGTCCAGCCCAAACACGCAGAACCATCAACCGAGCCAACACGCCTCAATTTAGTGCCATGAAACCAAAACTGGCCAAAACACCTTTGCTATAGAATTAATGAGTGCTTCCTATCCATTCTAGCATCATTTTGTTCACAGTATGTGTGCTACTTGCCCGTATGCAACCAAGACGCTCTCAAAAATCCTAAGACTGAAATTGAGACCCACTATTGCGGAACCACTTCTCCCAGGGTCCCGAGTCCTTGGGAACTCCCCTACTTCCACGCAAGTGGAGGGCCTGGCTCTAAGTAACAATATATATGGGGCCTTTCAAGTCACATAGACATCGTAAGGCCTATCGCCCTAATCACCCTGTGATCTCTAGGGAAAATATTATAAGTCCAAAGGCACCTTGTGCCAAGAGGCACTAATCTAGAGGAAGGTCCCTAGGACCCCTCCTCTGTGCCTAGACGCACCAGTAAGACACATACCCTAAGACAATTGTTAAAGTCTCTACTTTCTAGAGCCCATTGTGCCCCGAGACACCTATTGCACCCTAGGGTACCTATTGGTACAAGTTTATGGGCTCCTCGTGTCTCGAGGCACATGTTGATGTAAGTCCCAAGTGTCCCTCGCGCTCTAGAGTAATAAAAAGTGCTTAGGTAAACCAGTCCATGAACACTTGAAACACTTAGCCGCTCAGGGTACTCCGTTGGTCTCGAGGCCCAAGTTCCTAACCTTATACTCCAAGGAAGGATGAGAGTCATGCCCCACGAGGCTCAGGGGACCCTCCAAAGAGTTAAGGACTCAGGACGGCTAAGACTAATTGAAAGGGAAATAGGGTTAACTATTTTCTATAATCGATTTTGGTGGTTGACATCCAACATAAACCACATGGACTAACTAGTTTGTCTAGATATCATCTATTACAGGTGCATAAGGTTCAACACAAACCAAGAAAGAATCCAGTTAGGGGACACAATTTATTTGGAGCAAAAAGGACTTGAGTGTACTGATTTTTGGCGCACCGGACACTGTTCGGTGCACCAGGCCAGAGCTGAATCGAAGCTACCACTCTCGGGAATTCTGAGGCGCGCTCCGCTATAATTCACCGGACTGTCTGGTGAGCCAGCGGACAGCACTGTGCACTGTCCGGTGCGCGCCACATCAGCGCAACCGTTAAGGTTCTGAGCAGTTGACCGTTGGAGACGTTTGTCTTCTAGCTGCACCGGACAATCCGGTGCCCTCTGACTTCTGCGCTCTGACTTCTGTCGTGGTACTGTAGCGCATTGTAGCTCTGCATAGTCAACCATTGGCGCGCTGGGAGCAACTGGACTGTCCGGTGAGCCAGCGGAGCAACGGCTCTCTACGCGCCAACGGTCGACTGTGCAGAGCTACAGTGCGCTACAGTACCGCGACAGAAGTCAGAGCGCAAAAGTCAGAGGGCATCGGACTGTCCAGTGCAGCTAGAAGACAAACGTTTCCAACGGTCAACTGCTTAGAACCCTAACAGATGCGCTGACGTGACGTGCACCGGACAGTGCATAGTGGCTGTCCGGTGGCGCACCGGACTGTCCGATGCGCCCATCACCAGCAGCCTTCACCAACGGTTAGGAAGTGGTTGGGGGCTATAAATACCCCCAACCACCACATTCATTGGTATCCAAGTTTTCTGGGGATCACATTCAATACAAGAGCTAGAGCATTCACTCCAAGACACAATTCCAAAGATCAAACCATCTCCAAGTCTCAAATCATCTCAACCACTTAGTGACTTGAGAGAGAGTGAGTTTGTGTTCATTTGCGCTCTTGTTGCTTGGATTGCCTTTCTTCCTTCCTCGCTTCTTTTCTAAGTGCTTGTAAGCGAAGCAAGAGACACCAAGTGTGTGGTGGTCCTTGCGGGGTCTTAGTGACCCGTGAGATTAAGGAAAAGGCTCACTCGGTCTAAGTGACTGTTTGAGAGAGAGGGAAAAGGTTGGAATAGACCCGACCTTTGTGGCCTCCTCAACGGGGACTAGGTTCTTTGGAACCGAACCTCGGTAAAACAAATCACCGTGTCTAATCGCTTTGATTCTCGCTTGATTTGTTTGCCCTCTTTCCTCTCTCTAACACTTCCTTGCTAGTATTAATTTGAGTTTGCTCCCATACGTCATCCACACTCTTTGAGCAACTCCTAGCAAGAGAAACAATCTTTCGGACTTGAATTTAATTCTAACGCTAACCTCGGCCTTTAGTGTGTGTTTAAGTTTGTAAATTTCAGGTTTCGTCTATTCACCCCCCTCTAGACGACTTTCACTAATCCTATCTCACGACAAAAGGATGTGGCGGGCCCACCGGAGGTAGTATGACCTTAGGATGTGGATCCACATCTAAAAAACCTATGGACTATTCTTTGGCAAAATCTTATCAAATAAGTCTTGGATACACCACATTAAATGTGGGATAGATGACAGCACATGCCTTGCTAAGTAGGCTAATACACAACTTAGGCTGCAGGCACTCAAGTGCATGCCGAGTGTACCATGAAATACGATAAAGTACAAAGGCTATATTGGCTATCAATTACATTATGCCAGGTGGCTCAAGACCTAGTGTGAGCATCATAATTGTCCATGGTAGTCACCACGAGAAGAGATGACTACAACCAAACTCGTGTATCATATATGTGATAGATGATATTATGGTCATGCCTTCATCCTAACACGTGCTTAGGAGGGCAGGTGTACCTAATGCCTCTATACAGGCATATACTCATATTTAATATTACTTCCGTTCTTGAATATTTGTTATCCGTTAGTTCACTTTTGCACTAAAGTACGACAAATAAAAAAGAACAACAGAGAGAATACCATATCCAGTTAGGGTGGAAAAATCCTATAGCCGCGATTAGGTTGTATGATGGTACATTTGTGTAATGAAAGGTGCAATGAACTACTGAGAAACATCTCAAGATCTCTAAGGGTCTACGTGGCAAATGCATTCATACAGGTAGCACGGGCGTGAATATGTTCATAGGGATAAATGTGTCAATTGGGCGCTGCAAGTTGTTCAGGTGCCTACGAGCCTTGACTCCAAAGAAACAACTGAGGTCAAAAACATAGCACATGCTTGCCACAGCTTGTCTGCTCCTGGTATGTAGTATACAGTAGTTTTTGCCAATATGGCTGAGAAACATCACTTGGAAGTTAGAACGGTAACACAATATACAGCGAACACTGATGCTCACATCAGATGCCAATGCCATACACTATTTGGCCGGTGATCTTTTTTGTTTTAAACATTTGGCTAAAGAACGCAATGGTTAGGATTTACAAAACTTAGACAGGGAGCATATCAAAAGGCAGCAGAAGATTTTTTTTTTCCCACTTGTTTTACTTTCCTATGCTTTACGTTTTGAACCTCCATATCCTATTTACGTCGAGGTTGGTGTCTTTCTTGTGGAACGCTGGAGTGGGACGAAGGTTGCCCTTCCTTTGGGGGCAACATACCTAAGAAACTTCCTTGAACAGGTTCCTCTTCGTCCATACTCTCTGTTCAGAATGAATGAAAAGTAAGTGGATCGTTCATGCCTTCACGGAGATACAGTAGAAGCGAACTGAATGTAGGATACTGGCTCATTACCAAACAATGTCTTGATGGTTGGTCGCTTTGATTTGGAACTCTTTTTCTTCAACTCCGCTGTTGCACAAAGCACCAAATCATTTTTTTGTCAAACTAAACATATAACAACTAAGGGGGTGTTTGAATGCACTAGAGCTAATAGTTAGTGGGTAAAATTAGTTGAAACATCCAAACACCCTGGCTAATAGTTCAGCTATTAGCTATTTTTGGTAAATTAGTTAATAGTTAGGTAACTATAGCTAGCTAATTCCACTAACAATTTTTAGCCAACTAACTGTTAGTTCTAGTGCACTCAAACACCCTAATAAGTGAAATAGTAGAAGATGAACAGAGTAATGGGGGGCTAACCAATTCCTGCCACTTCATCATCATTTACAATTTCAAAGTTCTTGTACGTATACCCAACAAAGTTTGCATCTTTGGATGGAAGCATCTGTAAAACAGTAATGTTTTTCAATCCATTGACAGCAGTAATAAAATGAAGCTCGAATGTCCAATATGAGTAAAATTCCCAATCAACTTTCTAAATATATGTGCCCTTGTTCAACAGAAAATATCTATGCCCTCCACATCAATATCAATTTTTGAAACACCCATATCAACAGAAAATTTCACTTGAGCATCAGATATGGAATTGTCTTTGACTAGGTACATTACTATGTCCCATACTTCAACTACCCAGAAACCTTCAGTGGAAAACTAATGCATACCTTTCTCCATGGGCCTGACTTGGATGAACTTTGAATTTGAGTTCCAGTCTGCAATAGTGGAAAAGATAATTAAATGTGTGAGCAATATAGCCAATGCATTCATAGTTCAAGTTTCACCAAGTCAACGACAAAAACACTATCATATAAACAACAGAAGAATGGAGTGTTACAATTGAGTGATCCTGAAATTAAGAATATCACTGTTTAAAGCCTGGCTGATATGAAAGAGGAAACGCCACAAGATTTATCCCAGCCCCAGTTTTCGTTAAGTAGCACGTAGCAGATACAATTTGCGATTAGATCGATGATTTCATTTAATTGTACTACTCCCTCAATTCCAAATTATAAGACGTTTTGGCTTTTCTAGATACAATGTTTTTTACTATGTATCTAGACCTAGTGTATATCTAATGTGTATAGCAAAAGCTATGAATCTTAAAATCCAAAATGTTTTAGAATTTGGTAGGGAAGGAGTAGCAGGTAGCACTAACCCAGATAAATTAAACCTACAGTGCAGGGAACCAACACAGACCACCTATTTAGGAGTACAATTTCATAGTTCCAAGCAGAAGGAAAGTCAGATGGTGAATGTTCACCTCTAGAATAAACACTGAAGGGAACCCTTGTGTTTGATTTTACCATATACTAAGCCTGCCCAGAGGTATTGTTCAACAACCAGATGAGCATTAATCGGTACAATAACAAGCAGGAAACAGGATCACAGGCACTACCAGAAGTTCATTCAATATTAATCAGCAACTGCCATGTGGATAACTACCACCCGATCTTATACGGTAGGCAAATGATGCATATAGTTTACCGAAGTAACCAACTGGGAAAGTGGAATATTACCTCCTCAAATTTCTCAAAATTCTGAGTATCCAATTCGCCATTAACTTCTGGTATGAAAGCAGCTTTCATCTGATACAACTTCTCCCACTGAACACCTCTAAACCATGGATGTGCCTAAAGTAAAAAAAATACTATTAAATTAGTTGGGTAATCCGTAATTGGGTATGAGAGTAATGGAAGTGTATGCATTAAACATGTGGATAAGAACGCACTTTTATTTCATGGGCTCCTTTTGTGCCAAGTCTCTGCTCAACATTACACAAAAGCTTGCTGATGAGATCCTTAGCTTCAGGAGAAAGCTTTGCCTCTTCAGGGAATTTCAAGTGACTTCTCCAGTTCACAATCTGCATGAACAAAGAAAAACATAAGTTGAGATGTATTCTAATAAAGCTATAGAAGTATTTTGCTTACTAAAAGTAAGCAAGGCAGCTAGAATATAAAGCCCACATTTATTAAGTAGGCATATTACACGGTAGAGCTCATTCAACCAGCTGAAACAACCAACTCCCAAGTACCAGCCACTAAGGCCCCGTTTGAATCCACCCAGCTAATAGTTAGCTGTTAAAAATTAGTTCGGGTGGATCTATCCCAACACAGCTAATAGATTGCAAGAAGGGCGATTTTGCCCTCCCACCTACCTCTATCCACATGCCCTCCCTATGACAAATAGAAAACAAATAGCATCATAGACAACCACCAATGCATCCAACCAGCACCCTGTTAGAATATAGAAGGATTATCTATTCAGGCTTGCATGCCTTCTTATGTACCGATAGAGATGTATTCTGATTATACATAGAGTTGTAATCGAACAAGACTAGATATAGAATCCTAATCTGCTACCCAACTTGTTAGCAGTTTCTGCCCATATAAATTACATCACGTGGCCTCCTCTGGAGGATATACGCTTCCAATTTGGTGGTTTCTCTCATGGTATCAGAGCCACCTTCTAAACCCTTGCTGCTAGGACTAACCAGAAACCCTATCCCTAGCCGGCAAAAAAAACAATCTTACATGGCGAGTTCTTTAGCTTTCTATGCAGGTTCACAACTTCTGTTGAGAAAAGCAATTGCAGAGGAACTCAACAAGAGCAATTATGCTCTATGAAGGGCGGAAAGTCCTGCCCATCCTACGAGGCGCCTAGCTGCAAGGTTATCTTGATGGCTCATGTGCTACTCTGGCTGAGAATATTGAAGTTTCAACCGGTGACAAGGATGACAAGACGAAGACCAGCCCTGAGTCCACACGGAGGTCAGCAACTGAGTAGCAAGTACTCGGTTTCCTTCTCGCCTCCATGACCAAAGAAGTCATGAGTCACGTCGTGACCTATGAAACACCTCAGAAGGTGTGGACTATCCTTGAGCAGCCATGTGTCACATTCTCGAACAAGAACGGTCAAACACTTGCAACAACTCGGAAAGGTAACATGTCAATTTCTGAGTATATTGCAAAGATGAAGTCACTTGCCGATGAGATGGCATCTGCCAAGACCAAGAAGCAAATTGACGAAGAATAACTAGTCTCATACATCTTGGCCGGACTAAACATCAAGTTCAATCAGGTGGTGTCCGCTCTCTATGCACGAGTTAAATTTGATTCGCGTGGGGGAGCCGCACTCACAGCTTCTCTTTGAAAGAAGGATGGATATGCTGCATGAACAGCCCCAGCTATCGGCCAAAAATGCACAATGTGGACATGTGGTGCTCCTAATCAAGGATGTGGTGGCCATGGGCCGTGGCAGAGGCTTCCAAAACAGCTCTAGAGAAAGGGGATCAGCAGGAAGGCGACCTAACAAACCTCAAGTTCCATGTCAGGTTTGTGATAAGATAGGTCATTCGGCCATGGACTGATAGTACAGATTCGATGAAGATTACGCCTCTAACTCCAAAAGTGTAGCAGCAGCTATCACAGGCAGCTATGGAGTAGACACAAATTGGTACATCAACATTGGATAACGGTGAAAAGGATACTGAGATATTTAAAATACACATTACAGCATGGGCTGCAGATTGTGAAGTCTTCTTCCTTGCTTATAAGTATGGGTGACAATGGGCTCTAAATTTTACACTATAACATTTAAGGATCGGATTAGGATCGGGCTCTATTTCTATTCATTTTTGAACTAAAATTTATTTAGGGCCCTACCATTTTGTGAAGAAGAATTTGGATTGTGATCCATTACCACCCCTACTTATAAGTGCATTTTCTGATTTACATTGGCCTGATGATGCAGATGATAGGCACTCTACAGGAGAATTTGCGGTGTTTCTTGGTAACAATGTCTAGGTCGAGCACTGAAGCTGAGTATAAAGCTCTAGCGAATGCCACTGCACAATTGATGTGGGTTCAAATTTCAATCCCTTACAAAAATTGAAAGTTCCTAGTCCCCCAACAGCGAGAATTTGATGTGATAATATTGGAACTACATATCTCACGTCAAATCCAGTCGGTCGAGTAAAACGCTAAAACATGTTGAAATTGATTTTCATTTTGTGCATGAAAGGGTAGCTAGAAAGCTACTGGATGTAAGATTAATATCCATAGATTATTAGATTGCGGATGGGTTCACCGAGGCACTTACTACTAAGAACATGGAGCAATTTAGAAACAACCTTAACTTGTACAATATGATTGAGGGGGCTGTTAGAGTATAGAAGGATTAATTATTCGAGCCTGCATGCCTTCTCCTGTACAGATAGAGCTGTATCTAACTATAGATAGAGCTGTAACCGAACAGGACTAGATATAAAATCCTGATTGGTTACCACTAATGTAACTGAGTTGGACTCCAACTTGTTGGCAGATTCTGTCCATATAAATATACATCATGTGGCCTCCTCCAGAGGATTTACACTTAGCCAATTTGGTGGTTTCCTCTCACACCCCACTAATATTACAAAGTGCAAACAATTAACTAGTGGATCTAAACAGGGCCTAAACAGTTAGGGTTATAGGCGAGTTATTTTTTCTCGGACGCGCAGGAGAACTGTGCATCAATACATTAAGAAAAATAGAAGGCCCAGACAGGCCAATACAAATCGCCAAAGACGGCGCAAAAAAATAAAAACACCCTCACACCTAACTAGAGGCTACTATGGCCAGATTCCACGCAGCCCTGCTAATGGATTTGACACAATGATGTTCATGAAGTTTGCATAGGATGACAATGAATATAGAATAGTATGGCTCAAGCATATGTGGATATCACATACCTTTCTGCAAGTAGACATTGGATCCTCTGAATAAAATGGAGGGTAACCAACAAGCATTTCATACATGATAGCACCAAGGGACCACCTAAAGAAGAAAAAGAAGTGATATCAAGCATCCATCAAGATACAAAAGGCACAGGGGGTGATAGAATCACTAATTCTAATAGTTACAGATACAAATTTACAAGATAAGAAACTTAACCAGTCACACTCCATTCCATATCCCTTCTTCAGTAGAACTTCTGGAGCAATATAATCAGGTGTGCCGACTGTTGAGTATGCCTGTGCCCCAGAATTGCAATTAAACATGTCAACTGCGCTCAAGTGTACACTCAGCATGGCAAGAAGGAACCTTATGGAAAAGGGAAGGAAACTTGCTAGATATAGGAGTGGCCAAGTGTACACTCAAGTGATTGCATGATTCACACTAGAAAAATTAAACCCTAGAAAATATTATTTGGGTTCCTTTACAATAGAAATAGTGACGTTGTAACTGACTTTGTTAGTTTGATGCAACTTCATTCGAATTATAGTGCCCCACCCATTAGCCATTGACTCCAGAGTATTCCATGCAACTTGGTTCAACATGGTAAAGACAGGTTTATGTCAACAGAACAATACTACATCCTTAGAACTGGGAACCATCTTCTGTCCTTTAGAAGTTCAATATGATTGATTCAGAGACATGAGACCAACTACAAACATCATCTATGGAAACAAGGTTCACAACTTACAAACTTTAAGGAGCTATATAACTTTTTTATGATTTTATCGTGCCAAATAGGTTATAGGAGGCACAAAAAATGGATATAATGCAGAAGGAGAAAAGTGAGTTAAGACATTCAAACAAAAGCCACCAGAAAATTGGTAATGTTGTTCCCAAGGCATCGATAAGTTAACCCATCTTTGAATACACTACTTACCAACATTCTGCGGTTCTTTTGCCAGTGTGACAATTGCTCCTGCTGTGTACGCCTCGGTGCAGAAGGGTTGCTTAACCAAGTGGTATCAGGCAAAGGCTTGGTAACTTTTCCAGATGTATAATCTGGTTCATTCAAATTTGGAAAATTACTGCTGTCCAAAGGTTTACACAAACCGAAGTCAGAAAGCTTCAGGTGACCACTGCGATCTAATAGAAGATTATCTGGTTTGATATCCCTGACAACAAGAACATAGAGATACATCATTTAAATTATAGAATAATCTGTTTTTTTAGATTAAGAACCAGAGACACTAGTATGGTACCGATGAATATAGTTGTGCTTGTGAATAGACTCAATGGCAAGCACAGTTTCTGCAATATAAAATCTAGCTTCATCTTCTGTTAGTATGTCCTTGCGCATAAGTAAAGTCATCATGTCCCCGCCAGGAAGGTATTCCATGATGAGATATAAGAACTCTTCGTCTTGGAAAGAATAATAGAGCTTAACTATGTAAGCACTATCAACTTCAGCAAGAAGGTTCCTTTCAGCTTTGACATGTTCTACCTGAAATACATGTACACATGTCAGAGGATAACATGCAAAACAGAAATAGAGAATGTAAAACAATGCAGAAAAAACATAAATGGTACCTGGCCCCTACGAAGCATTTCAGATTTCTTGAGTTTTTTCATTGCGTAAACATTCTTAGATGTCTTCTCTCTACAAAGACGCACCTGCACAGTTAGAGTCATAAGTAACACAGTGGAAAGAATGGCGCAACACATAAAGAAAGGAAACGATTAAGACTGAACAGAAGCAGAAGACAACAGAAGAATCGGTTAAACCAGTTTTTAATAAGAGGTATTCAAAACTACATGAGTCAACTGCACCAATGACGATTCGCTATCTAATTCTCCTCTTGTAAAGAAAGAAATGTAAAAAAAAATGTAACAAAACAGTGTTCATCCCAATACTAACTAAATATAAGTACAAAATAAATAGCAACAAGCAGATAGCAAAGATGCTACAAATTAACTCAAAGCCCGCAATGGATATAAGGACAAACGGGCTATTTTTCATAGGTATATTACGAAAATCAAGGACTAGGCCCCTTCTCATAAATAGTTAACTGCCTGCAAGCCACAGTAAAATGGTCCAATCCACCAAAGTTACCTTAATAATGGAGAAGCCACATGAAAACAATGGTGGAAAAAAAACACCAGTGTGTTATAATATTTGCATATGTGAATGCAACAAATAGAAACTCATCACAAGCATGCATCAAGGGACCACATGACGATTGAATACCATCAATTTGGGAGACTAAATATATGGGGCCATAAAGGTCCAAAGCAAATACCAAATAACTCCAAAAGTGCCAGAAATATGTCAGCAGAACAAGGACCAAAAGGTCACTCTAATACTCTATCCCAGTTTTCTTACAAGCAGAAGAGTTGCATTTATAGAGTTGTACTAAAATACAAGATGCAGCAAGGCACACGTAATTCCAACTTCCAACTAGATGAGATATCCACATTTATTTAGTGAACAGGATTGTACAAGAAATATTGTCAAGTGAACATGTGGTGCATGTGTAGAACTTTTATATGTTTTCTATGTAAGCAGAGGTTTCTCCTTAAAAAGAAAACACATGTGCAGAACAACCGCTGATGGGATAGAATTCAGAAGAAACAGAAATAATGTCAATATGTCATGTATGTCATTGAACTAGTTTGCACAAACTTTTAAAAGAATGGAAACTGAAATGAACTGTACCTCTCCAAATGCACCTCTCCCAATAATAGTCAGAAGTTCAAAATCTTCAACTCCCATCTTGTGTCTCTGCAAGCGCATATATTCAGTCTCTTTTTTCTCCAAATGCTTAAGAATATTATTTTGCTCTTCTACAGGAACTTCGGCATCTTGTAATTTTCTCTCCAACATCCAGCGCCTAGAAGTAAGCCGACATATTATAAAAGTAAGATCACAAGTTCCTATAGCTGGAATCCAGCAAGTAGATTGGTTGACGAGAAAAATAAGGGCGTGTTTGGATCGCTGCCGCAAACACCACGCCGCGCCACACGCCGCGCGCCGCAGTTGTGGCGGCCGAATCGGCCGCCGCACCTTAGGCGGGGTGTGGCGCTCGGCGTCAGCCTCCAAACAGGCCCTAAGTCTTGACATTTGATAATGATTGCAAGTATAAGTTTTAGGGGGTGTTAGCTGCAGTGTGGAGCTGTAATTTATAATATCAATTTAAATAGTTTTAAAAATATTTTTAATCTAAATAATAAACGAAATGACTTATCTAAATGTCTTCTAAAGGCTTACAGCTCCAGCTCCACAATTTTCTAGAGTACCTAATGACTTGTCCAACAAAATTTTCTGGAGCTAGAGCTATGCCAAACAGGGCCTTAATTGTTTAGGTTTTGAAACGAGTATGGCGAACATCATTTAGAATGAGTATGTAAGTTTACTTGAACGAGTCGATCCTACAAAAATTCCATAAATCATATTTGGCGTTGAGTTCATAGCTTTGCTAGATCATTGTGTATCACTATTCACTACAGAGCTACAGCTTAATTTAATTCACGAAAAAGAGCTACGACTTAATACGGTACTGAAGCTACCTAACTTGAGTTAACTCAGTAACGGAGCTTTCTATTCTGGGCACAACAATGGTGCCCACACACTTGTAAGGACTTAATCTTAATCATCCGTGTGGCTGCACCTGTGTCTGTCATTCCCGTCCAAACATGCATGGCATGTGTGTGGTTGGGCATCCTGCTCGATAACAGCAAGATGGGGACCTTCATTTCTTTCAATTCAACACTTAATTGATAATTTAGGATTTTGCTGCTTGCATGTAAAACTCTGATGGATGCTTAATATATAACCGAAGCAGGCAGAGGTAAAAATAAGTTTATGTCCACTGAACTGCCTACCTCTCTTTCCTATCTTGCAGGGACTTCATCTGGGTCTTGTAGTGATTCTCAATGTACTGTTTTGCGGCGGCGACCCTCTGTTTCGTCGCACTAGAAGGGGCATCATCAGTTGGGGGCTTTCCTGGATCCTTTCCATGGCTGGCAGACACAGCTGGACTCTTCGATTTGTCCCTCGGCTGGAACTTCTGGAACCAACTTCTCGCAGAATCCATCTCCACTCACAATGACATCATCTCTGGAACCAGGCAAGCCTCTTATGGTGACCAAAGCAGCAGGAACGGGACAGATGTTGAAAAGGTCAAGCGACTCAATCCACCCCCAATTGGATCAGGTACCCAAATCAACAACTCTCCGTGGAACCCGATGCCGGGGACGACACCCTCTATCTGAAACAAATAAAATAATCCGCGATCAGAGTCGTTAGACCAAGTTGTGACACGCACGGCACGACTAGATGGAACTGAAAATGTCAGCGGAACAGTTCTGGCTATAATAATTCGACACACATGTAAAGCTACTCCAGTTTTCAGAATCCGACGACCCCGAACTCGAATTATCCATCAAAAGGAGTAGCAAAAGCACTGGTTCCAAACCAGGAGGAAAGAAGAAAAAGATCTCAGCTCCAAACATGAACGCCCCACAAAAAAGTAGTCCAACAACTTCATTTCCACGCCCGGAGCCGCGAAGTTCAGTCCGGGAATCGCATTGCCGTGGCCCGTGGCGCGACACCCTAAAAAATGCTGCCTAAAAGCAGCAGCAAAACCCATCGACTGACCGAAAACCAACCCGCTCAGGCGACTCCCTGAGAAGTGAGACCAGAACCAGAGCCACGCAGGGCGGAGCTGCAATTCACCACGGAGACCCTCCGCGGCAGCACGACCCCCGCAGCTCCGAGCACGGCCCCGACCCAAACCGCAGACGCGAACAGCAGGCAGGGGGGAATCCCGAGCCGGCAACCGAGTGTCAAATCGGGCGTGTGCAGGAGCGGAGCCCCAGCGCGGATCAGCGGGGGAGGGGGGCGGGCGGAGCTCACCTCGGCAGCAGCGCGGCGGCGGGGCACGCGGAGCGGATCTCGCGCGAGGCGGCGCCGATTGGAGCAAAAGCGGGGGGTGGGGGGCACTCGCGACCCGCTTTTCCTTTTCCTCTCCCTTCCTTCCCTGCTCTCCGCTTGCCCCCTGGCCCCGGGTTGGTTGTCTTTTCGTGGGCAAGGCAAACCGTGTGAAGAGTGTGTGAGAGGAGTACGAGAGAGAGAGACGTGGGTGACCCTGTCCGACTGCAGGAGAGGCGACGGGAGGCGGCCGAGCGGGGGAGAGCCGGGAGCCTGTGCCCTGTGGGCTGTGGGTGTGGCCTGTGGGAGGAGAGTAGTAGCTTCTCTAGGCTTTGACTCTCGCCGCACGAAACTTCCTGCATGTTTCCTTCTCTGGCTCGGCTTCTGTATGTATTCCAAGAAGTTTTTATATCGAATATTTAAATAATAATTACAAATATTTAAATGATAATAATAAGAGTTAAATATATTGTAATTAAAACTAATTTAACAAATCGAGACTAAAAGACAATAAAATTGTATTAAACCTATATTTAACACTCATAATTGTTATTTAAGTACTAGGTAATATCTCAATAACTTATATATGCACATATGTGTTATATAGTTATGAGATAAAAGATGACATATACGAGCTGTCCGAGATGACATCGAAAAGAAACTCGGGCCTGTGACGCACGGGCACTCACCTAGTGTATTATATAAGATAGGTCAGTGTTGACACCTTTTTCGGGCGCCAAACACTGCGTGAGAACCGGTGGTGGTGCCCTCTGCAGAGGCGCGGACGGTCCGCGACCAGGGGTCGGACGGTCCGCGACCTGGTACAGGGGCTGGCGTTCCCTGTCTGACGGTCGGACGGTCCGCGACTACAGGGCAGACGGTCCGCGCGTGCGCAGGGGCGGCGAAGGTCGCCGGCGGCGCCTGGATCTCGCTCCCGGGAGGGACCCCGTCGGGGAGGAGAGATCCTAGGGGTTGTCTAGGCTCGGGTAGGCCGACCTAGACTCCTCTAATCGACGTAGAGCCGAAGAGAAGTGGAGAAATTGGGGATTGGAATACTAAACTAGGGCTAAACTAGAACTACTCCTAATGCGTAAGGTAAAAACGAGAGATAGATTTGATTTGATCGATTGTTGGGGGTTCAATCGGTCGTAGCCCTTCATCTATATAAAGGGGAAGGTCTTGATCCGCTTCGAACTGATTTCCGAGTCAATCCCACGCTTTTAGGTAACAAATCCCGCGAGAAACTAGGAACCCTAACTGTCTCTGCGCAGGCGCGGACCGTCCGCGCCGCCACCGCGGACAGTCCGGACCGCGGACCGTTCGGCCTTCGGGCCGGACCATCCGCGTGACTCTTTTTGATCTCCAACATATGCCCCCTGCCTTTTGGTGAAGGTTGACGAACCAAAAGCATATGAACTAAACCTAATGTAATTCACCGGCTTTTCAAAATGGAGATCATTCAATAAAGCACCAATGTATAAAGGCCGTTTTGGATTGTATCTTTCTCGGCCATGACCATTTGATCAATGGATCAAAATGAATAGAATGGAGGTGCCCCAAGCCCGAATAGACAAAGGGACTATAAATGTACCATGGATTCGTCGTCGTGCCATTCCACATTTGAGTAAGACAATATACCAACGATGAATAAACAGGTGGGAAGTACCCTGGTCTCATAGGATGAACAGGCGATGCTTGTCGCGTCGCCTTTTGGACCGTTTTGTTCGGTCGTTTCGTTTTAGCAGGTGACCGGGGTTTCTTCATTGACCGATCACGTGGAACAGTCTTTTTGCTAGCATTTTTGGAGAGCAACTGATCAAAACTAGAGTCGGCTTTGATCAGCCGACTATATGTGATTCGCCCTTGCGTCTCTTTCCTTGCTCCGTGTAGAGGCTGACGCCTTCGGTCATAGGTGGACTGTCCAGCTGGGTTAGCCGGACCGTTTGTCTGATCATCGAACCGTCCGCACGTAGGTGTCGGACCATCTGTGATGCTCGAGCCATGCTGATGTGTTTGGTTCATTAATTGTGCCTGCCCCCCGGCGCCTTTGGACTTTTTAGCCTTCTCGTCCGAAGCCTTTAGAGCAGTGTCCTTTTGCGATATAATTGACATGCGAGGATCGCCAATGACGATGTCCTTGCCTTTGCCTTTATCGGCCATTTCGGGCTGAACCAAGACTTTTTTGCATGTGAGTTCTATTGTATTAACAGGAAAAGGTTGTGTGTCTACTTGCATCTCCTGAAAAGTCAATCGGCCCTCATTTATGGCCGATTGTATCTGTCGACGAAAAACATTACAATCATTGGTGGCATGAGAAAAAGAATTATGCCACTTACAATAAGCACGCCTTTTTAATTCATCAGGAGGAGGAATAATATGAGTTAATTTAATGTTGCCATTTTTTAGTAACTCGTCAAATATTTTATCGCATTTGGCAACATTAAAAGTAAACTTAACTTCTTCTTGTCGATTCTTTCGAATCGACTGTAAAGCAGAACATGCTGAAGGCTTAGCCTGTCCTGGCCAAACCAGTTCAGCGGTGTATACATCCGTGGATTCATCGTCTGAATTATCGTATCCCACTAGATGCATCTTATGGCTAGCCGATTTTGATGTTTCCTTACTTCGGCTTTCACAGGTCATAGCCCGCTGGTGCAAGTGCACTAGCGAAAAGAATTGGGTGTCATCTAATTTTTCTTTTAAGTAAGGTCGCAACCCATTGAAAGCTAGCCCTGTTAGTTGTTTTTCTGCGACATGGATCTGAAAGCATCGGTTTCTAGTGTCCCGGAACCTATGAATATAGTCATTAACCGATTCTTCAGGCCCCTGTCGGACTGAGGCTAAGTCAGCCAATTCTAATTCATGTTCTCCTGAGAATAAGTGTTCATGAAATTTCTGCTCTAATTCTTCCCAAGAGTTAATAGAGTTTGGTGGCAAGGCTGCGTACCATGCGAATGCAGTATCAGTAAGGGACAACGAGAATAAACGAACACGGTAGGCTTCCCCATCAGCCAATTCTCCCAAGTGTGCTATGAATTGACTTATATGTTCGTGTGTGCTTTTCCCACCTTCACCGGAAAATTTAGAAAAGTCTGGTATTCTAGTTCCCTGTGGATACGGCACGGTGTCGAATCGGTGGCTATAAGGCTTCCGATACGATTGCCCTGTACCTGACAGACTAACACCGAGTTTGTCCCTGAACACCCCCAGCTACTTTGTCTCTGATCCTCTCTGCCATGTCTGGCGACCATCCATTGAGTTTGTGGGTGGAAATCTCAGGTTGCCTGACATCACCCTGTCGGCTTTCCTCCCAGGGATGTTTGAGGTGTGTGTTAGGTGTCCTATTAATGTCACCAGCTCCTGCCCTATACCTCTCAGGCTCTCTTGTGGCTGAATAGTATTCAACCCTATGTCCATGAGGTGGTATGGTATGGTTATAATGTGTTGTTGGTGGGGCACCATAATGTTGCTGCGATGAATGTGGAAGCTGTGCATATTGCGCAGCTCTCGGCTCTGCGTACGCATATCCGTACGGCCCGGCGTAAGAGACCGGATTGTCCGCGACTTGGCCAAACGGTCTGAAGGTATATCCGGAATGTCCAGCCGTATAAGGTACTACGTGGGTAGTCTCGTACCCAGACCGTTTGTCGTAATGAACTGGACGGTCCGCGATCGGTCCGAATGGTCCAGGGCTGTATCCGAACGGATCAGTCATATATGGCGCGACTTGGGCAGTCTGCACGTGAACTTGTGTAGAGTCAGATGGTCCGGCGTAATACGTCGGCCGGTTCATGCCATATCTGGACGGTCCGACGTAAGATGGCGGACGGTCCGACGTAAGATGGCGGACGGTCCGCAACATATCCGGACGGTCCGGCGTGATGCACCAGACGGTCTGTGATGGGGCCGAATTGTTCGGGGTTGTACCCTGATGGTCCGGCCATGTACGGTGCGACCTGAGTGTTTTGTGTGTGGGTCTGCATCGGGTCGGACGGTCCGGCGAAACACGTCGGACGGTCCGTGGTATAACCGGACCGTCTAAGATGATGCTCGGACGGTCCGGTCGCGTCCAGTACCTGCCGCGTGCCTAGTGGTTGCGGTTGTGATGGTGACACAAAAGCGTGCATCGGCATACCATATGATGGCTGGGTCAAGGGTGACCCATTTATAGCCGATGTGTTTGACGCGGGTGGTTCTGTATTAGACTCTCGCGATGGAAAGCTAGGAGCAGTTGGTTTCTCGTATGCACGTAAATGCATTTTAACAGATTCATCTACATATTGCTTTAACTGATCTCCTCGTTGATCCATGAAAGTCGTAAGAGATAGATCTAGAGTACTTACAGCGGGATCCTGAAGTGGAGGTAGGAGAGATTCCATATCGATCTCTCCTTGACGGATGATCTTCTGGTGGCGATCCACCGTGAAGTGTGACAAGTACTTTTCTGCCGCCTCCTTGCGCCATTCAGAGAGTTTATGCAGCAGTTCCGCCTCTTCCTTGTCGCGTTGTTCGTTCCATTGCCGCATCACCTCCTTCTCATCGCGCATTACGAGGTCTTCAAAGGGTCTTTGGTCATCAGCCGGGAGCGCCTCCATGGCCGGCTTGATGATGTTGGTGGTGGAGATCTTGGTGTGATCCTTAGAACCGGCCATCTATGGGTCGATTTTTAGCAGGTCTAGACACCTATTCCCCAGCGAAGTCGCCAAAAGTATGTTGACACCTTTTTCGGGCGCCAAACACTGTGTGAGAACTGGTGGCGGTGCCCTCTTGAAAGGGAAATGTGCCTTTGGGCCATTTCTAAGTATTTTGGTGACTGAGTGCAAACACAAGTGCTTAAATGTGAAAATGTGCCCATGGTTGAACAAAGTGCAAATCACAAGTAAAGGTATGTTTCTAAGCCTTAGTGCATTGGTTTTGTGTACTAATATCTTGTCTAAGTGTTAGAAACAGGAAGAAGAAGAAAAGAAAAGAAGTGGAGAGTGGCTGTGTACAGCCAAAGGTTGTTTCGGGCTGGGGCACCAGACTGTCCGGTGTGCACCGGACAGTGTCCGGTGCGCCAGACCAGCGCGGAGCAAACCAGCCGCTCTCGGGTTTTTCTCCGGCGACTTCGGCTAAAATTCACCGGACTGTCCGGTGTGCACCGGACTGTCCGGTGAGCCAACGGTCGGCCGGGCCAACGGTCGGCCGCGCGATCGGCGCGCGACACGTGGCCGAGCCAACGGTCGGAAAGGTACACCGGACTGTCCGGTGCGCCAACTGTGCGCAGATCTGCATCAGAAAGCAACAGTCGGATGAGCTTTTTGTGGAAACAAATCGGGCACCGGACAGTGTCCGGTGTGCACCGGACTGTCCGGTGCGCCCGACGACAGAAGGCAAAGATAGCCTTCCAGATGTGTTCTCAACGGCTCCTAGCTGCCTTGGGGCTATAAAAGGGACCCCTAGGCGCATGGAGGAGACAACCAAGCATTCCTACAACCTTTCTAAGCACCAAGACATTGATCTAGCGCATTCGATTCATTGTGATAGCATATAGAGCTCTTGTGGAGTTGTGTACTCTTTGAGTTGTGTTGCGAGCTCTTATTGCTGCTTGTGTGCGTGTTGCTCTGATCTTTTGGAGTCTTGTGTGCGTTGCTCATTCCCTCCCTTGCTCCGTGATTCTCTGTGAACATCTTTTGTAAGGGCGAGAGGCTCCAAGTTGTGGAGATTCCTCGCAAACGGGATTGAGAAAAGAAAAGCAAGAACACCGTGGTATTCAAGTTGATCATTGGATCACTTGAGAGGAGTTGAGTGCAACTCTCGTCCGTTGGGACGCCACAACGTGGAGTAGGCAAGTTTTGTACTTGGCCGAACCACGGGATAACCACCGTGTCATCTCTGTGATTGATTTCTTGTGGTTATTGTGTTTTGACTCCTCTCTAGCCACTTGGCCATAATTGTGCTAACACTTAACAAGTTTTTTGTGGCTTAAGATTTGAAGTTTTACAGGATCACCTATTCACCCCCCCCCTCTAGGTGCTCTCAATTGGTATCAGAGCCGTTCTCTTCAAGAAAGGGACTAATCGCCCGAAGAGATGGATCCTAAGGGGAAGGGAATCGTGATCAACGATAAGGAGAAGGAGTCCTTCGTCAACGAGCCCAAAGATGACAAGCCTAACGACTCTGGCTCAGGTCATAGACGGAAGGAAGGAAAGAAGAAGAAGACAAGGCGCATCAAGGAGATCGTCTACTACGACGACAGTGATGAGTCTACTTCTTCCCAAAAGGACGACGACCACAACGACTACGAGCAAAGGAAACCGGTCAATTCTAACTTTTCCTTTGACTACTCTCGCATTCCGCAAAGTTCAAATTCACATTTGCTTTCCATTCCACTCGGTAAGCCCCCACACTTTGATGGGGAGGACTACGGATTTTGGAGCCACAAAATGCGTAGTCACCTATTCTCTCTCCATCCTAGTATATGGGAGATTGTAGATAGTGGAATGCACTTTAATAGTTCGGATAGTCCTATATTCATTAATGAGCAAATCCATAAGAATGCACAAGCTACTACTGTTCTTCTAGCTTCATTGTGCAGGGATGAATATAACAAAGTGAGTGGCTTGGATAACGCCAAGCAAATCTGGGATACCCTCAAGATCTCTCATGAGGGAAATGACGCTACCTTGCTCACCAAAATGGAGTTGGTGGAGGGCGAGCTTGGACGGTTCGCAATGATAAGGGGCGAGGAGCCAACTCAAACATACAACCGGCTCAAGACCCTTATCAACAAAATAAGGAGCTACGGAAGCACGCGATGGACGGACCACGACGTCGTCCGCCTAATGCTAAGGTCCTTTACCGTTCTTGATCCTCATTTGGTGAATAATATTCGTGAGAATCCCAGGTACACCAAAATGTCGCCCGAAGAAATTCTTGGGAAGTTCGTAAGCGGGCGAATGATGATCAAGGAGGCAAGATACGTGGACGACGCGTTGAACGGTCCCATCCATGAGCCTCAACCCATTGCTCTCAAGGCAACAAGGAGCAAAGAAGCGCTACCAAGCAAGGTGGCGCAAGTTGAGGCGGCCGGGCTAAATAATGAGGAGATGGCCCTCATCATTAAGCGCTTCAAGACGGTGCTAAAGGGTCACAAGGGGCAGCCAAGCAAGACCAAGACGAAGGGGAAGCGCTCATGCTTCAAGTGCGGTAAGATTGGTCATTTTATCGCTAACTGCCCCGATAATGATAGTGACCAGGAAAAGGGAAACAAGAGGGAAAAGAAGAAGCATTACAAGAAGGCAAAGGGCGAGGCGCATCTAGGCAAGGAGTGGGACTCGGATTGCTCCTCTTCCGACTCCGACAATGAAGGACTCGCCGCCACCGCCTTCAACAAATCAACCCTCTTCCCAAACGAGCGTCACACATGCCTTATGGCAAGGGAGAAGAAGGTATGTACTCGCAACTCTACCTATGCTTCTTCAAGTGAGGACGAATCTAGTGATGAGGATGAAGTAGATTATTCATGTTTGTTCAAGGGCTTAAATAGATCTAAGATAGACAAAATTAATGAATTAATTGATGCCTTGAATGAAAAGAATATACTTTTAGAAAAGCAAGAGGATTTGTTATATGAAGAACATGATAAGTTTGTAGAGGCTCAAAAATCCCTTGCATTAGAAATTAAGAGAAATGAAATGCTTGCTTGTGAAGTGTCAACATGCCATGATTCTATTTCTAACTTAAAGAGCATAAACGATGATTTAAATGCTAAACTAGTAGAAGCAAATAAATCCAACTCTTGTGTTGAAAATGTTGAAATTTGCACTAGGTGTAAGGATATAGACATTGATGCTTGTAGTGAACACCTAGTTTCAATTTCCAAGCTTAATGATGAATTAGCTAGTCTTAATGCTCAACTTAAGACTAGCAAAAGTAATTTTGATAAACTAAAATTTGCTAGGGATGCCTACACGGTTGGTAGACACCCCTCAATTAAGGATGGACTTGGCTTCAAGAGGGAAGTCAAGAACTTAACAAGCCATAAGGCTCCCATTCCCACTAAGGAGAAAGGGAAGGCTCCTATGGCTACTAGTGCTAAAAGGAACCATGCCTTTTTATATCATGATAGGAGATATTCTAGAAATGCTTTTAGAGGTCATGATGTTTTTGGTTCACATGCTTATGACTCTTATGCTATGACTGCTTCTAGTTCTCATGTTATGCCTGGTAGAAATGTGCTTAGGAAAAATGTTGTTCATAATGCTCCTAGGAAAGTAGTGAATGAACCTTCTACAATTTACTGTGCTTTAAATGCTTCCTTTGCTATTTGTAGAAAGGATAAGAAAATTGTTGCTAGGAAGTTAGGGGCAAAATGCAAGGGAGACAAAACTTGCATTTGGGTCCCTAAGAATATTTGTGCTAACCTTGTAGGACCCAACATGAGTTGGGTACCTAAGTCCCAAGCCTAAATTTGCCTTGCAGGTTTATGCATCCGGAGGTTCAAGCTGGATTATTGACAGCGGATGCACAAACCATATGACGGGGGAGAAGAAGATGTTCACCTCCTACGTCAAGAATAAGGATTCCCAAGATTCAATCATATTCGGTGATGGGAATCAAGGCAAGGTAAAAGGGTTAGGTAAAATTGCAATTTCTAATGAGCACTCTATCTCTAATATGTTTTTAGTAGAGTCTCTTGGTTATAATTTGCTATCTGTTAGTCAATTATGCAACATGGGGTATAACTGTCTATTTACGAATGTAGATGTGTCTGTCTTTAGAAGAAGTGATGGTTCACTAGCTTTTAAGGGTGTATTAGACGGCAAACTTTATTTAGTTGATTTTGCAAAAGGAGAGGCCGGTCTAGATACATGCTTAATAGCTAAGACTAGCATGGGCTGGCTGTGGCATCGCCGCTTAGCACATGTGGGGATGAAGAACCTTCACAAGCTTCTAAAGGGAGAACACGTGATAGGTCTAACTAATGTTCAATTCGAAAAAGATAGACCTTGTGCAGCTTGTCAAGCAGGGAAACAGGTGGGAGGCTCTCATCACACCAAAAATGTGATGACAACATCAAGACCCTTGGAGATGCTGCATATGGACCTTTTTGGACCCGTCGCCTATCTGAGCATAGGAGGAAGTAAGTATGGTTTAGTTATTGTTGATGACTTTTCCCGCTTCACTTGGGTGTTCTTTTTGCAGGAAAAGTCCGAAACCCAAGGGACCCTCAAACGCTTCCTCAGGAGAGCTCAAAATGAGTTTGAGCTCAAAGTGAAGAAGATAAGGAGCGACAACGGGTCCGAGTTCAAGAATCTTCAAGTGGAGGAATTCCTTGAAGAAGAAGGGATCAAGCATGAGTTCTCCGCTCCCTACACACCACAGCAAAATGGTGTGGTAGAGAGGAAGAACAGGACGCTCATCGACATGGCGAGGACGATGCTAGGAGAATTCAAGACCCCCGAGTACTTTTGGACGGAAGCCGTAAACACGGCTTGCCACGCCATCAACAGGGTCTACCTTCATCGCCTCCTCAAGAAGACGTCGTATGAGCTACTAACCGGTAACAAACCCAACGTATCTTACTTTCGTGTATTTGGGAGCAAGTGCTACATTCTAGTGAAGAAGGGTAGAAATTCTAAGTTTGCTCCCAAAGCTGTAGAAGGGTTTTTGTTAGGTTATGACTCAAATACAAAGGCGTATAGAGTCTTCAACAAATCATCGGGTTTGGTTGAAGTCTCTAGCGACGTTGTATTTGATGAGACTAATGGCTCTCCAAGAGAGCAAGTTGTTGATTGTGATGATGTAGATGAAGAAGATGTTCCGACGGCCGCTATACGAACCATGGCGATTGGAGAAGTGCGGCCACAGGAACAAGATGAACAAGATCAGCCTTCTTCCTCAACAATGGTGCATCCCCCAACCCAAGATGACGAACAGGTACCTCAAGTGGAGGCGTGTGATCAAGGGGGAGCACAAGATAATCATGTGATGGAGGAAGAAGCGCAACCGGCACCTCCAACCCAAGTTCGAGCGATGATTCAAAGGGATCATCCCGTCGACCAAATTCTGGGTGACATTAGCAAGGGAGTAACTACTCGGTCTCGATTAGTTAATTTTTGTGAACATTACTCTTTTGTCTCTTCTATTGAGCCTTTCAGGGTAGAAGAGGCCTTGCTAGATCCGGACTGGGTGTTGGCCATGCAAGAGGAGCTAAACAACTTTAAGCGCAATGAAGTTTGGACACTGGTGCCTCGTCCCAAGCAAAATGTTGTGGGAACCAAGTGGGTGTTCTGCAACAAACAGGACGAGCACGGGGTGGTGACGAGAAACAAGGCTCGACTTGTGGCAAAAGGTTATGCCCAAGTCACAGGTTTGGACTTCGAGGAGACTTTTGCTCCTGTGGCTAGGCTAGAGTCAATTCGAATCTTGCTAGCATATGCCGCTCACCATTCTTTCAGGTTGTACCAAATGGATGTGAAGAGCGCTTTCCTCAACGGGCCAATCAAGGAGGAGGTGTACGTGGAGCAACCCCCTGGCTTCGAGGATGAACGGCACCCCGACCACGTGTGTAAGCTCTCTAAGGCGCTCTATGGACTTAAGCAAGCCCCAAGAGCATGGTATGAATGCCTTAGAGACTTTTTAATTGCTAATGCTTTCAAGGTTGGGAAAGTCGATCCAACTCTTTTTACAAAGACATGTGATGGTGATTTGTTTGTGTGCCAAATTTATGTCGATGACATAATATTTGGTTCTACTAATCAAAAGTCTTGTGAAGAGTTTAGCAGGGTGATGACGCAGAAATTCGAGATGTCGATGATGGGCGAGTTGAACTACTTCCTTGGGTTCCAAGTGAAGCAACTCAAAGACGGCACTTTCATCTCCCAAACGAAGTACACGCAAGACTTGCTAAAGAGGTTTGGGATGAAGGACGCCAAGCCCGCAAAGACGCCGATGGGAACCGACGGACACACAGACCTCAACAAAGGAGGTAAGTCCGTTGATCAAAAAGCATACCGGTCAATGATAGGGTCTTTACTTTATTTATGTGCTAGTAGACCGGACATTATGCTTAGCGTATGCATGTGTGCTAGATTTCAATCCGATCCTAAGGAATGTCACTTAGTGGCGGTGAAGCGAATTCTTAGATATTTAGTTGCTACGCCTTGCTTCGGACTCTGGTATCCAAAAGGGTCTACCTTTGACTTGGTTGGATACTCAGATTCCGACTATGCTGGATGTAAGGTCGATAGGAAGAGTACATCGGGGACGTGCCAATTCTTAGGAAGGTCCCTTGTGTCATGGAATTCTAAGAAACAAACTTCCGTTGCCCTATCCACCGCTGAGGCCGAGTATGTTGCCGCAGGACAGTGCTGCGCGCAACTACTTTGGATGAGGCAAACCCTCCGGGACTTTGGCTACAATCTGAGCAAAGTCCCACTCCTATGTGATAATGAGAGTGCTATCCGCATGGCGGAGAATCCTGTTGAGCACAGCCGCACAAAGCACATAGACATCCGGCATCACTTTTTGAGAGACCACCAGCAAAAGGGAGATATCGAAGTGTTTCATGTTAGCACCGAGAACCAGCTAGCCGATATCTTCACTAAGCCTCTAGATGAGAAGACCTTTTGCAGGTTGCGTAGTGAGCTAAATGTCTTAGATTCGCGGAACTTGGATTGAATTGTAGCATACATGTGTTTATGCATTTGATCAGGTTCATTCTGCATTTTGTTTCTTATAGTGGTGCTCAAGTTGTACAAACACTCCCTGGACCTCACAAGTCCGTTGCAAAGTGATGCACATGTTTAGGGGGAGATGTGTTACAACTTGACCCTTTGAGACTAACCATTTGCTTGAGTTTGATTGATTTAGTCTCGAAGGTGGATTGAAAGGGGAAAGGTGAACTTGGTCCATGCAAGACTTCCACTGCACTCCGATGAGAGGGTAACTTATTCCAAGTTCATCTCTATGATCTTATTGCCTTTGTACTCTTAATTGAAGATTTTGGTGAGGCAATAGGGTTAAAAGGCCAAGATTGATCCCGTTTTGGTGCTTGATGCCAAAGGGGGAGAAAATAAAGGCCAAAGCAATAAATGGATCAGCTACCACTTGAAAAATTTTGAAAATAGTTAAATAGAGCTTTTTGTTTTGTCAAAACTCTCTTATTGTCTCTTTTGTCAAGAATTGGTTTCTTGTGGGGAGAAGTAATGACTATGGGAAATAGGGGGAGTTTTTGAAATCCTTGATCAATCTCATTTGAAATGACTCTCTTTATGCTTCAACATGTGTGTTTGACTTAGAGATAGAGATTTGAGTTTGATTTGCAAAAACAAACCAAGTGGTGGCAAAGGGTGATCCATATATGCCAAAATTGAATAGAACTCAAAAGTATTCTATTTAAAGTGATTTTGCACTTGTTCTAGTTGCTTTATGTTGTGTTGGCATAAATCACCAAAAAGGGGGAGATTGAAAGGGAAATGTGCCTTTGGGCCATTTCTAAGTATTTTGGTGACTGAGTGCAAACACAAGTGCTTAAATGTGAAAATGTGCCCATGGTTGAACAAAGTGCAAATCACAAGTAAAGGTATGTTTCTAAGCCTTAGTGCATTGGTTTTGTGTACTAATATCTTGTCTAAGTGTTAGAAACAGGAAGAAGAAGAAAAGAAAAGAAGTGGAGAGTGGCTGTGTACAGCCAAAGGCTGTTTCGGGCTGGGGCACCGGACTGTCCGGTGTGCACCGGACAGTGTCCGGTGCGCCAGACCAGCGCGGAGCAAACCAGCCGCTCTCGGGTTTTTCTCCGGCGACTTCGGCTAAAATTCACCGGACTGTCCGGTGTGCACCGGACTGTCCGGTGAGCCAACGGTCGGCCGGGCCAACGGTCGGCCGCGCGATCGGCGCGCGACACGTGGCCGAGCCAACGGTCGGAAAGGTACACCGGACTGTCCGGTGTGCACCGGACATGTCCGGTGCGCCAACTGTGCGCAGATCTGCATCAGAAAGCAACGGTCGGATGAGCTTTTTGTGGAAACAAATCGGGCACCGGACAGTGTCCGGTGTGCACCGGACTGTCCGGTGCGCCCGACGACAGAAGGCAAAGATAGCCTTCCAGATGTGTTCTCAACGGCTCCTAGCTGCCTTGGGGCTATAAAAGGGACCCCTAGGCGCATGGAGGAGACAACCAAGCATTCCTACAACCTTTCTAAGCACCAAGACATTGATCTAGCGCATTCGATTCATTGTGATAGCATATAGAGCTCTTGTGGAGTTGTGTACTCTTTGAGTTGTGTTGCGAGCTCTTATTGCTGCTTGTGTGCGTGTTGCTCTGATCTTTTGGAGTCTTGTGTGCGTTGCTCATTCCCTCCCTTGCTCCGTGATTCTCTGTGAACATCTTTTGTAAGGGCGAGAGGCTCCAAGTTGTGGAGATTCCTCGCAAACGGGATTGAGAAAAGAAAAGCAAGAACACCGTGGTATTCAAGTTGATCATTGGATCACTTGAGAGGAGTTGAGTGCAACTCTCGTCCGTTGGGACGCCACAACCTGGAGTAGGCAAGTTTTGTACTTGGCCGAACCACGGGATAACCACCGTGTCATCTCTGTGATTGATTTCTTGTGGTTATTGTGTTTTGACTCCTCTCTAGCCACTTGGCCATAATTGTGCTAACACTTAACAAGTTTTTTGTGGCTTAAGATTTGAAGTTTTACAGGATCACCTATTCACCCCCCCCTCTAGGTGCTCTCACCTCTGCAGAGGCGCAGACGGTCCGCGACCTGGTACAGGGGCTGGCGTTCCCTGCCTGACGGCCGGACGGTCCGTGCGTGTGCAGGGGCGGCGAAGGTCGCCGCCAGCGCCTGGATCTCGCTCCCGGGAGGGACCCCGTCGGGGAGGAGAGATCCTAGGGGTTGTTTAGGCTCGGGTAGGCCGACCTAGACTCCTCTAATCGACGTAGAGCCGAAGAGAAGCGGAGAATTTGGGGATTGGAATACTAAACTAGGGCTAAACTAGAACTACTCCTAATGCGTAAGGTAAAAACGAGAGATAGATTTGATTTGATCGATTGTTGGGGGTTCAATCGGCCGTAGCCCTTCATCTATATAAAGGGGGAGGTATGGATCCGCTTCGAACTATTTCCGAGTCTATCCCACGATTTTAAGTAACAAATCCCGCGAGAAACTAGGAACCCTAACTGTCTCTGCGCAGGCGCGGACCGTCCGCGCCGCCACCGCGGACAGTCCGGACCGCGGACCGTCCGGCCTTAGGGCCGGACCGTCCGCGTGACTCTTTTTGATCTCCAACAGTCAGTGTCCGTGCATTGCATCTGGAACATATAATATCTCGATAACTTATATATACAAATATGTGTTATACGATTATGAGATGGATGACAATATCCACAAGCCATCCGGAATGATATCAAAGAGAAACTCAGGCCTGTAACGCACAGACACTCACCTAATAGTGTATTATATAAAATTTAACAATAAGATTTAATGGCAAAAATTCAAAATCAATAAATATAAAATAAACATAATCATAACTATCTATTTCATCTAGTTTTTTCCATAATACGATCAAAGTACTCTTGTATATTTCCAGGACTGTTAAATCGGTGTGTTCCTCTCGTATGTCAATAGATCAATAAATAAATTCCTACGCAGAGTCGCACCATCATGTAAAGAAATGTTATAAGTAATATTATCCTTAACTAAAAATTACATATATGCTATTATTCTCACCATACTAAGTTGCGCTCTTAAACCACTGTCCCACCACTCCATAATGTGCAGAGCAAAATGACCAGTATTAAGACTGAAAAAGTTGTCAACTTTGTTATATTATGAAATTATAAACATAACATCTATATATATGACATAATAATTATAAGTAATTACCCTTTTAATTCGATTGGAGCATCAGGTCGAATTGAATGTCACCACATATAAATGTCATATGACCATCCAATACGTTTGACACCGTATGTAGCCTTATATTTCTTCGAAATAAGAAGAATAGTTTCCCAAAATCTTTTTAGTGGTATATCTTTGCACCATTCTGGAGTAGGTGTGAAATTAAACACAGACACAAATTTGTTTGCATGATTAATACGAAAAGTACACAGCCTGTAGAGTATCTCCATGGCATAAGAACCTGTAAACCATGAGACATTAGAATTATATGTTTGCACAATTTATTTAACTATATAGATCAAAGGAATTCTAACTTACAAATTTGCAAAGTGTGATGTAATAATTCATTTGAGGCCAATTATTTTATGTTTTTACCAACTCTATCGCGCTAGGATCCTTATATGACTTCGCTTCTTCATCAAAACCACACATTTCCTAGAGAAAACATAATAATATAATAGAGAAGTGCCTGTGTGTTGCAACGGAACATATAATACCATGATAACATATAATAACACGATAACTCATGTACAAATATGTGTTATACCGTTATAAGAAAATGTTTCGTAATCCATTTGTGATCCTAGTCATACATAAATTTTGTTATTTTAATCTAGTTATTTCACCACTATATTGCAATATCATACAAACTTCTATATATGACAGTACAATACTCGTGTGTTGCAACAACATACAAATATTGGATGAAATGTTAGTACGCAACGATAAATAAACAATACATATACTATCATCAACCTCAATGTGTGTAAGTGTGTTATATGCAAAGGGAGCATTGCTCAATCCAGGCCCAAAGAAATGTATGAAGGTCTGATTTTATTTTTGATAACAATAAACCTATAATTTCAGATGATATGAGATTATATTTTATAATAAACCTATCTTATGTCTCCTTTTTAGACGAATTAGATCCTTTATTCTTTATTTTTTCTATTTATTAGGCTTTGGTAACGAGAGTCATATACTCATATCGATGCCTTTATCGATTGATCCACATATACACAAAAGATGGAAATAAGAAAAATAAAAGTACTCATGTAATCAAGCCACAAAATTGCATGAAGACTCCATCAGATGGGGTACAATATATTGCAAAAAAGTGCAAGAGTGTGGGGCTGCACCAACAAAATAACAACTTTGTGAAAGAGGAGCCACCTAAAGATAAATCTTGTACAAGAAATATAAGAATTCAATCATAGACCAACTAATAGAATAATCATATAAAAATAACTTTGGCCAGCAAGCAATGTTCTTAATTAAATATCCTGATGTTTGCAGCCATATCATTTAACATTATGACCAGATAAGAAGTGACTCAGTACCAGCAGTGGTGAGGTCACACGTTTCTCAATGGCGAGAACAACACCATCCTTCGTCTTCAACCCAATTGCAGTGGATCCCAACTATATTAGCAAAACAAACAGCAACATAAGCATCACTTCGTCACGAACCCCCATATGAATCCTGCAACTAAAAGGTCCTAGCATTTTAATACAAGTACTTGTCCTTGAGCTATTCTCTACTTAATGCTAGTGGCACACAACAACCTAACTGACAAGGGATAAAAACTAAAAAAAACTTGGCATTACATCTCAGATGGCATAGTACCAAACTAACGAGACACACAACCACAAAACATTGCAAATCACAAATTTAAATTAGTAAGAACAAGTGAGACATCTCCAGAGTCCATACTTCATCATACAACACCATCCATTCATAAATCACAATAATTTGTTAATCATAAGAAACCCACCTACTCCTTTTCAGGTTTTGCACTCACACAACTGCCAAACCCCCAAATCTGCCCCGTCCAGCCACAAAAACACATAACTTCTGCTAACACACAACAAACCCACACACTGCCAGTCGACATCTTGACATCCTCGTTGCTCAGATTCAATCGAGTGCCTAAACAGCAAACAACGGAAACCTATTCAGTTTAGGCCAATAGGCCATAAATGGCCCTGCAAACAGTCGACACAGACCATGTGGACGACGCACTGGGCAGTGTAACCAACGATCTAGAAACGAAGTGTTTTAGAGTCCTTGGAAATTTAATCACAAACCAAAGCAGCAAGTGAGGAGGCGAAAGAGCGCGTTGAAGGGATACCAGCTTGGTCGTCTCGGGTAGCACGAGCCACTACGAATACAACACATCAGCGATGGAGTTCTCATGAAGCGCGCCCGGGGCAAGCTCCACCAGCTGCAGCAGCTCCGGGTCCAGCGCTGCCGCGTCCCTCCTCGTCGATCCCTGAAAAGGGATGGAGGACATCAGACAACACGACAATGGCCCCATGCGCACGGGAGGCTGCTGGCGGCGGTGGAGGCTCGACCACGGCAAAAAAAATATTTCACATAAGAGTAGACCTAGAAACATCATTCATTCAATCGGTCAAATGGAGAGCAGCGGTTGTTTTACAATGTACAAATAACGCGAGACAGCAGGCACCACTACAACTAGCTACACATCACCATCCCTTGTAATCTTAGCAAACAAAAGAACAAATCAACTAGCGTATCAGATTACCACTACAAATCAAACTCCAGCTAACATGCTAGATTTACTAATCAAGTAGCATACAATTCACATGGTATTTAAGTCAAGGAAAGATTCTACAAGGTGATCAATTTTTGTAACCCCTTTGTCGGGGACCATAATTAGGGGTACCCTCAAGACGCCTAATTCTCAGCTGGTAACCCCCATCAGCATAAAGCTGCAAAGGCCTGATGGGCACGATTAAGTCAGGGATCAGTCCACACGAGTGACCCGATCACGCTTCACCCGAGCCTAGCCTCGACCAAGGGCAGCCGACCTCGAGAGACTTCCGTCTCGCCCGAGGCCCCCTTTTTATGGCGGACACATCACCGGCTCGCCCGAGGCCTTGGCTTCGCTCAGAAGCAACCTTGACTAAATCGTCACACCGACTGACCAAATTGCAGGGGCATTTAACGCAAAGGTGGCGTGACACCTTTATCCTGACACGCGCCCCCGGCAGAGCCGAAGTGACCGCCGTCACTCCACCGCTCCACTAACCAGTCTGACAGAGGGACAGCGCCGCCTGCGCCACTCCGACTGCAGCGCCACTCGACAGAGTGAGTCTGACCGGCAGTCAGGTCTTGACAAAGGCGCCACGGCGAACTCCGCTCCGCCCGACCCCAGGGCTCGGACTCGGGCTAAGACCCGGAAGACGGCGAACTCCGCTCCGCCCGACCCCAGGGCTCGGACTCGGGCTAAGACCCGGAAGACGGCGAACTCCGCTCCGCCCGACCCCAGGGCTCGGACTCGGGCTAAGACCCGGAAGACGGCGAACTCCGCTCCGCCCGACCCCAGGGCTCGGACTCGGGCTAAGACCCGGAAGACGGCGAACTCCGCTCCGCCCGACCCCAGGGCTCGGACTCGGGCTAAGACCCGGAAGACGGCGAACTCCGCTCCGCCCGACCCCAGGGCTCGGACTCGGGCTAAGACCCGGAAGACGACGAAACTCCGCTTCGCCCGACCCCAGGGCTCGGACTCTGCCCTGGCCTCGGCCGAACGACTTCCGCCTCGCCCGACCCCATGGCTCGGGCTCGGCCACGGCAACGGAAGGCAGACTCAACCTCGGCTTCGGAGGAATCCCCACGTCGCCCTGCCTAGGGCACAGACCGCAACGTCAACAGGAAGCGCCATCATCATCCTACCCCGAATCGACTCGGGTCACGGAGAACAAGACCGGCGTCCCATCCGGCCAGCTCCGCCGGAGGGGCAATGATGGCGCTCCACAAGCTCTATGACGACGGCGGCCCCCAGCTCTCTTACGGAAGCAGAACGACGTCAGCAGGGACTCGACCGCTCCAACAGCTGTCCCTCCGCCAGGCTCCGCCGCACCTCCGACAGCCACGACATCACACCAGCAGGGTGCCCAGATCTCTCCGGCTGCCACATTGGCATGTACCTAGGGCGCTAGCTCTCCCTCCGCTAGACACGTAGCACTCTGCTACACCCCCCATTGTACACCTGGATCCTCTCCTTACGACTATAAAAGGAAGGACCAGGGCCTTCTCAGAGAAGGTTGACCGCGCGGGACCGAGGACGGGACAGGCGCTCTCTTGGGGCCGCTCGCTTCCCTCACCCGCGTGGACGCTTGTAACCCCCCTACTGCAAGCGTACCCGACCTGGGCGCGGGACGAACACGAAGGCCGCGGGACTTCCACCTCTCTCACGCTCGACTCCGGCCACCTCGCCTCTCCCCCCTTCGCGCTCGCCCACGCGCTCGACCCATCTGGGCTGGGGCACGCAGCACACTCACTCGTCGGCTTAGGGACCCCCCTGTCTCGAAACGCCGACAGTTGGCGCGCCAGGTAGGGGCCTGCTGCGTGCTGACGAACAGCTCCCCGTCAAGCTCCAGATGGGCAGTCTCCAGCAACCTCTCCGCCCCGGGACGGTGCTTCGTTTCGGGACTCTTGAGTTCATGTCCTTCGACGGCAGCTACGACATGATACTTCTTCCACCGCCGCGCGACTACGACAATGGCGGCCGACAACCCGCCCGCCGGCGGCGGAATCGACGACGTCTTCCCCGCGTGGTGGAAGGGCAACATTCGGGCTCGCTCCGTTCTCTCCCCCGCCAACGGAGGAGGAGACGGGGCCGTCAAGGCCAGGTGGGAGGCCGCGCTTCGTCGGCCGTCGAGCGAATCGACGCCCCCGACACCCCGACAGAAGGCACGCCGGACGTCGACCTCGCGTTCAAGACGGAGGCAAGCGCCGTCCCCCCGCGGCACGCTGACCCCGAGCAAGAAGACGACGCCGGCGCGCTCGCGGAAAGCCTGCAGGACGTCGCCCTCGGACCAGAGATGATGGTGCAACCAGTTCCCGATGTGACTACGTCGCTCCTCGTCGACCAAAAGGTAACGACTAACTCCCATCTTGCGTCATTTTGACTCGGCCTCAACCCGCCAAACGACCTCGTTTTGGCGGGCGCTCTCATTGAGGCGAGTGCAACCCCACTGAGGTTCCGTATGCGGTCGCCTTGGGACCGACTGGCGGACGTCTCGACCTACGGGCCCTCTGGGTCCGAGGAAGATGACGATCCCAGCATCGGTTGGGATTTCTCCGGACTTGGCAACCCCAGTGCCGTGCGGGACTTCATGACCGCATGCGACTACTGCCTATCCGACTGTTCCGATGGAAGCCGCAGCCTTGGCAACGAGAGCTGCGACCCAAGCCGCGAATGTTTCCACATCGAGCTAGGGGATCCCTCCGAAGGCAACCATCTTGGCATGCCGGAGGACGGTGATATCCCTAGGCTGGTGCCTCGCGCCGACATCCCACGGGAGCTAGCTGTGGTCCCCGCTCCGGCGGGGGGTTACGACCCACAACTCGAGCAAGTCCGCGAGGCGCAGGCCAGGCTCAACGAGGGAACAGGAGCGCTTGAGCCAATCCGTCGGGACGTCGGACAGGCGTGGGTGGGCCAACCCCTGGCCGGAGAAATACGTCACCTGCCCCAAGGTCTCCAGCACCGCGTCGCCAACGATGTCAGGATCAGGCCGCCGCCCGCATCCAGCGGGGTTGGTCAGAACCTGGCAACCGCAGTAATGCTCATCCGCGCGATGCCGGAGCCGTCAACCACCGAGGGTCGGCGAATCCAGGGAGAACTCAAGAATCTCCTGGAAGGCACTGCGGTCCGGCGGGCCGAGAGCACTGCCTCCCGAAGGCAAGGTTATCCCTCGGAACCTCATGCCACGACTTCCCGATTCATGCGGGAAGCCTCGGTCTACACCGGGCGCACGCGCAACACCGCGCCTGCGGCCCCGGGCCACCTCGGCAACGAGCACCATCGACGCGACCGTCGGGCTCACCTCGACGAAAGGGTGCGCCGAGGCTACCACCCCAGGCGTGGGGGGCGCTACGACAGCGGGGAGGATCGGAGTCCCTCGCCCGAACCACCCGGTCCGCAGGCCTTCAGTCGGGCCATCCGACGGGCGCCATTCCCGACCCGGTTCCGACCCCCGACTACTATCACAAAGTATTCGGGGGAAACGAGACCGGAACTGTGGCTCGCGGACTACCGCCTTGCCTGCCAACTGGGTGGAACGGACGACGACAACCTCATCATCCGTAACCTCCCCCTGTTCCTCTCCGACACTGCTCGCGCCTGGTTGGAGCACCTGCCTCCGGGGCAGATCTCCAACTGGGACGACTTGGTCCAAGCCTTCGCTGGCAATTTCCAAGGCACATACGTGCGCCCCGGGAATTCCTGGGACCTTCGAAGCTGCCGGCAACAGCCGGGGGAGTCGCTCCGGGACTATATCCGGCGATTCTCGAAGCAGCGCACCGAGCTGCCCAACATCACCAACTCGGATGTCATCGGCGCGTTCCTCGCCGGCACCACTTGCCGCGACCTGGTGAGCAAGCTGGGTCGCAAAACCCCCACCAGGGCGAGCGAGCTGATGGACATCGCCACCAAGTTCGCCTCTGGCCAGGAGGCGGTCGAGGCTATCTTCCGAAAAGACAAGCAGCCCCAGGGCCGCCCATCGGAAGAGGCTCCCGAGGCGTCTGCTCCGCGCGGTGCCAAGAAGAAAGGCAAGAAGAAGTCGCAATCGAAACGCGACGCCGCTGACGCGGACCTTGTCGCCGCCGCCGAGTATAAGAACCCTCAGAAGCCCCCCGGAGGTGCGAACCTCTTCGACAAGATGCTCAAGGAGCCGTGCCCCTACCATCAGGGGCCCGTCAAGCACACCCTCGAGGAGTGCGTTATGCTTCGGCGTCACTTCCACAGGGCCGGGCCACCCGCCGAGGGTGGCAGGGCCCGCGACGACGACAAGAACGAAGATCACCTCGCAGGAGAATTCCCCGAGGTCCGCGACTGCTTCATGATCTATGGAGGGCATGTGGCGAATTCCTCGGCTCGGCACCGCAAGCAAGAGCGCCGGGAGGTCTGCTCGGTGAAGGTGGCGGCGCCAGTCTACCTAGACTGGTCCGACAAGCCCATCACTTTCGACCAGGCCGACCACCCCGATCATGTGCCGAGCCCGGGGAAATACCCGCTCGTCGTCGACCCCGTTGTCGGCGATGTCAGGCTCACCAAGGTCCTGATGGATGGGGGCAGCTGCCTCAACATCATCTACGCCGAGACCCTCAAGCTCCTGCGCGTCGATCTGTCCTCCGTCCGAGCAGGTGCTGCGCCCTTCCACGGGATCATCCCTGGGAAGCGCGTCCAGCCCCTCGGGCGACTCGACCTCCCCGTCTGCTTCGGGACACCCTCCAACTTCCGAAGGGAGACCCTGACGTTCGAGGTGGTCGGGTTCCGAGGAACCTACCACGCCGTGCTAGGGAGGCCATGCTACGCGAAGTTCATGGCCGTCCCCAACTACACCTACCTGAAGCTCAAGATGCCGGGCCCCAACGGGGTCATCACCGTCGGCCCCACGTACAAACACGCGTTCGAATGTGAAAGTTCCCTTTGCCCGGGAACAGGATCTGGATGTCGCCTAGAGGGGGGGGGGGTGAATAGGCGAATAAAAATTATCACTTTATAACTGGAAATTCTTACTCTACTCGAAGGCTGGATCGCAGTGGAATGAAGGACCCTTTGAGTAGGTTGCAGCGGAATTGAAGTCCCTGTCTTAAAATACCCTGCACTTCGAAGACAGCTTATAGCACATATAAATATTGAAGTGCAAGTATAAACAACAAATAAGACAGAGAAACAGCACACAGCACAGAGCAGAGCACACAGACACAGGGATTTATCCCGAGGTTCGGCCAAGCCTGAAATGCTTGCCTAGTCCTCGTTGGAGTTAGCCACACCTTGGCTTGGAGTCTATTTCAACTCCTTCCTCCGTTTGCTCAGATCTGTCGGGCGACAGATAGAGCCTTCCACTATGTTGATATCAGTTACAACAAAGCCGCGGCTGCTTACAATCTTCTTGACAGCACTCCGACGGAGTAACAATGCGCTCAAGACTTCGCTCTAGCTCTTTGCAGCACCTCTCCACTCTCTAAAGGCTTATAACTTTGCCTTCACACAAACTAGAGAGATTTACACAAGAGGGAGAGAGAGAATCGATCCGAGTGATGTATACAATTGTTGGCTGCACTTGTGTTGTTGTTTGAGGCGCCTAGGGGTCCCTTTTATAGCCCCAAATGGCCTAGGAGCCGTTAGAGCTTCATTTGGAAGCTCCCAGCCTTCCCTGGTTGCGGGTGCACCGGACTGTCCGGTGACGCACCGGACAGTGAACAGTAACGGATCTGATTGACAGTTTCCTTCTCTGGAACAGCTAGCCGTTGGTGCACCGAACAGGTTACTATTCACTGTCCTGTGCACCGGACATGACACTATTCACTGTCCTGTGCACCGGACACAGCTACTATTCACTGTCCTGTGCACCGGACGCTGCGACTATTCACTGTCCTGTGCACCGGACGCTGCGACTATTCACTGTCATGTGCACCGGACACAGTTACTATTCACTGTCCTGTGCACCGGACAGAGTTACTATTCACTGTCCTGTGCACCGGACAGCTACTATTCACTGTCCTGTGCACCAGCCAACAGCACACTAAGTGCTTTTTCCTCCGTTCTTTCTCCGTTTGACTTCAACTTTTGGGAGGATTTTCCTGAGACTTAAACAAACACATTTAGAGTATAATCCAATTGATTTAGTCCTAGAAACTTACATCTTTCTTGTTCTTCTCCTAGCTTTTCTGTTTCTCCTCCAGCAGAGCTCAGAATGGTACTTTCTCTACAGAAAGAGTTAGAGAGCAAACCAAAGCACCAAACTTGTAGTAAGAGGTGTATGCAAAATGGTTGAACACTCAAACCTTACATACTTAACCTTTTTCATCGTTTTACCCAATTTGGCTTGTTTGAGGTCAATGTTGGACTCTAAACCATCAAGTCAACTTTACTTGATCTAGATTGACATATCTGAGCCCCAACCCCCGTTCACTTCTCGAGCTTGATCTTGAGCCTTATGTAGTGATCCTTGATGCACCATAAGTCTTCTTAACTCGATCAACCTTGACTTTGCAAGTCTTCTTCTTCACCCCTGGCTTTGGGTTCCTGGTCTCCTTGACCTTCTCCCGTGCACTCGATACCTCGAAGCTCTTCTTGCCTCCATCCTTGGCTTGATCGGTTGTCTCTGAGTTACGCACACCAAGTCTCACTTAAGCAATGTCCATCTTACTTGTGATGTCCATTATCTATAGATAATCCAGTCTTTGGACCATCACACTTGTTCACTTGTGTTGAACCTTGTTAGCTTTGCATTAAGCACCTGTTCAACACTTAGCACACTTGTTAGTCCTTTAATTGGGTTGTCATCCAAACCACCAAAACCCACAAGAGAGCTTTCAATCTCCCCCTTTTTGGTGATTGATGGCAACACAATTAAAGCTTACACAACAATAAGATTTAAAGCACAAATTTTGAATTCTAAGTTTATAGAATGCTCCCCCTAAATATGTGCTTACATTAAAATCTTAACTTTGGCCTTAAATGCCAAAATGCACATACTTAGGCTAATTCGAAGCATTGCTACACCTTAGCACCTGTGGGATGCATTGTGTGAAGAATCAAACCGTGATGCATATAACACACAAATGCACAGAATCAGAGTTAAACACCAATTAAATAAATATACCATAGACATATCAACCTACCACTATTCACCATTAAGATACCGATTTAAAGCGCCAGAACCACATGAATATCTATCACAGGATAAACACAGTAGATACCAATTGATTCATATCAATGGAAGCACTAATTTTGCATTATCACCATATAATACAACAAGAAGCATATGATAAGTATTATCAACAAACTAACACATTTTTCTTTAAGATCAAAGGAACTCAAGGAAACCCCTTTGAGTCCTTTAGCACACAAAAAAATTAATCTTCACCCTTAAGATAAGCTTTCCTCTCAGGTCGAGGTAAGCTTTAATGCACAAATTCTCCCCCTTTGACATCAAACACCAAAACCATATTCAAGCAAGAACATAGGATGATGTCAAGGGACAGCAGGGTATTAAGCAGGGAAAATGCAACACTCTAACATTACTCCCCCTTACACATTAAACATATGCAACACAAGCATTGGAGAAAAATTAAGGTACAAATACGCAAAAAGGTCAATACCTCCTTTTGTACCTTTACCATGTTATGGTGTACTTTCCATCTAAGTAGGCGGAGTTCCTTTTGTCATCAATTCAAGATTTCCATCTTGAAAGTTTTATCTCTAGGGAGCTCCTTTACACTTATGTCTGATCCTTTATCCTGACCTTTTCTTGTTGCTAAGATACAAAACTTAGAACAAGTTATAGTATTGTGGCACAAGATGAAGCTTCTATTCTAGTGATTACCAAAAGATACCAATTGAAGCACACTACCAAGGCTACCAATTGAAAAATCATCACTGTCATAGCTCCATGATATTTAAAGATAAGCATCTAGGATCACCAACTATTATAGAGCACGAGCAACCTTTAAATACGTAATTACTCACAACTTTAGATACCAATTACTCGACTTGTGGAGGTACCCAAGTCCTGATCGCTCCATTTCTTGCTCATCTTCCCTTTTCCACCTTGAGACTATATAGGATCACTCAAAAAACAGTTAGTCTCAAAAGACACAAGTTATGTGTGCTCCCCCTAAAGTTGTGCATCAAGTATTTGAATGACTTGCACCTTGCACATTCTAGCATCCTCAGAAGTAAAGGGGAAACATACCTTGGTCTAGGCATAATATATCAATTACATCACAAAAAGATATCAATTGAATAGATGAGATAATACAACTTATGACTAGTGGAAACAATGCATGCCTCATGATAGATAACATTTAAAAACACCAAGGCACGCTTCACACATGATGATCATTGCAACACATATATTAATTGAAAAACGACAAGATCATACATATAAAGCGCAATGTCTAAGCACACCATGATTAAGAAGTATTTTCTTAGGTACACCAAAGGAAACAACATTTTAAAGCATAAAGCACCTAAGCCAAGATACTACCAATTGAAAGGCAAGAACATAGCTTGATCACAATCAACGGAACTTCAAGATATTCAATGAAATTGCATAGTTCCATTCTCCATACCTTTGCCTTTTACCTAAATGCCATGAGATTCATTCTTTTAGGTAGTGTGTAGTGAGAGCACCTGTTGTCACCAATTTAGGGCTCCTTTTGCTCATGCACCTCATAGCTCGAGAGGGTGCATTAGAGACACAACATGGATTTCTTGTTTTGGTATACACAGAGTACCAAGACAAAGTAATCATGTGAACATGGACTAAACAAAACTATCATGCTTGCACATAGGTTAATCATTAAAAAAACACATAGCATGACTTACAAAAAGATACATGTTTATCCACATACACTAAGAGAGTTAATCATGGTGGATATATCAAATGAAAAGCTACCCATTGAATGATTCAAGAGATATTCCCTATAAAGCACACAGTTACGATTAAGCAAGCATGATTATGATCTTGAAAATCATGGATCATTAATTGAAAGATATTCAACACAAGCAATCTCAAAAGCATAACTACTCCAAGGATAGGTATAGCACGACAATCCAACTTAAAAGCAGTGCTGATTAGAAATAATGCACTTAAGATACACGGGTACCGTCCTTTGGAGAGCAAGTTGCAGATTCTCATCAAAGTCCTTCACTTGATTCACCAATAATGATCAAGGACATCTACAACTTATTTAACTCGAGATGAACATGGGATTAGTATTGCACAATAATTCAACCTTGGGTCAATAAATAGACATTAAAATTGATAGCTTAAGCATTAACCATCTTAAGCTCTCCCAGGGTCTCCAGTCCATCCCGAGGCACCTGCATGGTCTAGTTGGCACGGTTTGGTACCCATCTCGAGATGGGTCCATAACGTTCATCTAAAAGGGCCTTTGGTACCCAAATAGCAGTTGTGCTAGTTCTAGGTGATCTCATTACTGATCTAGCACAAGTGTATGATTTGGGTCTCCTAAGCGAATAAGATTGAGATAAATTTACTTGTTTAGGAACCTTACCCTTCTTACATACCTTAGGTAGATGACCATGCTCACCACACATGTAGCAGAAGCGTCGCTCAACCTGACTTGACACTTGTTGTTTGTCTTTTTGCTTAGTGAGGGTCATCTTGGAGGGTGCACGTCTTTGATTCTTCATGAGCGGACATGAAGTGATCATATGGTCCTTATCATTGCATCCAAAGCATCTCCTCATTCCTTCATCCTTGTCTTTGTGTGGACAAGACGCAATGAAGTGACCTAATTCCTTGCACTTGAAGCACCTCCTTTTTCCTCTTCCCTTTTTGCTCTTGGATGACATAGAGAGATGATCAGTGCAAACAACATGACTAATTGAATTTTTACCTTTTTCCTTGTTCATGTTGATTTCTTCATTTATTGCTTTAGGAACAACCTTCTTATGGAGTTTAACACTTGCTGCGGTTTCTCCCGTCTCAAGCTTCTTCACCACGCGTCCGTGGATATCTTGAGGAGGTTGAGCAATGCGTCTTCTCCTTAGTTGCTTTGCTTTCTTGTTCCTTTCTTTTGATCCTGCAGCTTGATGCTCATTCAAAAATTTGCTTTCTTTTGAGCAACAGGGGTTAGCACATGGTGATATATTATCTAAATGTGCACATGTGCAAGAATGAGGTTCACATGAATTTAAGTTTGAAATTACAACCTCATGAGCAACATTAAGCATGATATGGTCATCAACTAATTCATTATGAGAATAAGATAACATATCATATTTTTCACTTAGAGCAAGTTTTTCTAAATTTATCATTTCTACTTGACTCTTAAGCATAGAATTCTCAGTTTTAAGTTGAGCAACATCAGATAATACATCATGATTATTTCTTTGCTCAAATAAAATAGATCCATACCGTTGGACCAAATTATCATGAGAGCACTTTAGCTCCTCATGTTCTTTGGTCATCTTCTCCAAGCTGTCGTTGGTTTTGATGAGAGTCTCCTCTAGCCTGAGAAGCGTCTCGCCTTGTTCCTTGTTCCTACTCAACAACTTAACCAAGAGCACTTTGTCTTCTTTGTTGAGATTGGTGTAGAACCGGCGAATCTCCTCTTCTTCCACATCATCGGTCTCATTTTCCCTGTCATTATTATTAGTGGAAGCAATACAGGAAAATGTACCTTGTGGTGATGAAGACTCATCCTCGCTATCATCCTCATATTCCTCCTCATCATCGCTTTCGTCTCCACTATCATTGTTAGCAATAAGACATTTATAACTAGTGGAAGACAAACCTGTCGGTGAGGTGGATTCATAGTTTGGTTGCCATCGTTTTTCTTCTCCCTTTGAAAGGTTAGTACCACAAGCAACATAGGGAGTAGAAGTAGTACAATTGGCCACAAAATATTTTTCTTTAATCCTATTCCATAAATCATGAGCATTAACAAATAAATCATTATCACTACTCATGATGGCAAAATAAGCACCTCTAGAAAGAGATTCAACTAAGATGTTGCAAGCACGGTGATTGAGAGATAAACATCTTAGTTCATCATTAGAGGGATTTTTACTAATATCAGATGGAAAAATACTTCTACTAAAGATCTGTCTCAAATCAGAATCAACACTCATGAAAGCATTATAAATAGAGACAGACCAAGATTTGTAATTAGAGCCATCGCCTAAAAGAATTTCTACAGTTACCTCTTGTGACGACATCGTTATCTCCGGACGGCTAAGCCCACACTGGAGAGGCCTAGCTCTGATACCAATTGAAAGTTCCCTTTGCCCGGGAACAGGATCTGGATGTCGCCTAGAGGGGGGGGGGTGAATAGGCGAATAAAAATTATCACTTTATAACTGGAAATTCTTACTCTACTCGAAGGCTGGATCGCAGTGGAATGAAGGACCCTTCGAGTAGGTTGCAGCGGAATTGAAGTCCCTGTCTTAAAATACCCTGCACTTCGAAGACAGCTTATAGCACATATAAATATTGAAGTGCAAGTATAAACAACAAATAAGACAGAGAAACAGCACACAGCACAGAGCAGAGCACACAGACACAGGGATTTATCCCGAGGTTCGGCCAAGCCTGAAATGCTTGCCTAGTCCTCGTTGGAGTTAGCCACACCTTGGCTTGGAGTCTATTTCAACTCCTTCCTCCGTTTGCTCAGATCTGTCGGGCGACAGATAGAGCCTTCCACTATGTTGATATCAGTTACAACAAAGCCGCGGCTGCTTACAATCTTCTTGACAGCACTCCGGCGGAGTAACAATGCGCTCAAGACTTTGCTCTAGCTCTTTGCAGCACCTCTCCACTCTCTAAAGGCTTATAACTTTGCCTTCACACAAACTAGAGAGATTTACACAAGAGGGAGAGAGAGAATCGATCCGAGTGATGTATACAATTGTTGGCTGCACTTGTGTTGTTGTTTGAGGCGCCTAGGGGTCCCTTTTATAGCCCCAAATGGCCTAGGAGCCGTTAGAGCTTCATTTGGAAGCTCCCAGCCTTCCCTGGTTGCGGGTGCACCGGACTGTCCGGTGACGCACCGGACAGTGAACAGTAACGGATCTGATTGACAGTTTCCTTCTCTGGAACAGCTAGCCGTTGGTGCACCGGACAGGTTACTATTCACTGTCCTGTGCACCGGACAGGACACTATTCACTGTCCTGTGCACCGGACACAGCTACTATTCACTGTCCTGTGCACCGGACGCTGCAACTATTCACTGTCCTGTGCACCGGACGCTGCGACTATTCACTGTCCTGTGCACCGGACACAGTTACTATTCACTGTCCTGTGCACCGGACAGAGTTACTATTCACTGTCCTGTGCACCGGACAGCTACTATTCACTGTCCTGTGCACCAGCCAACAGCACACTAAGTGCTTTTTCCTCCGTTCTTTCTCCGTTTGACTTCAACTTTTGGGAGGATTTTCCTGAGACTTAAACAAACACATTTAGAGTATAATCCAATTGATTTAGTCCTAGAAACTTACATCTTTCTTGTTCTTCTCCTAGCTTTTCTGTTTCTCCTCCAGCAGAGCTCAGAATGGTACTTTCTCTACAGAAAGAGTTAGAGAGCAAACCAAAGCACCAAACTTGTAGTAAGAGGTGTATGCAAAATGGTTGAACACTCAAACCTTACATACTTAACCTTTTTCATCGTTTTACCCAATTTGGCTTGTTTGAGGTCAATGTTGGACTCTAAACCATCAAGTCAACTTTACTTGATCTAGATTGACATATCTGAGCCCCAACCCCCGTTCACTTCTCGAGCTTGATCTTGAGCCTTATGTAGTGATCCTTGATGCACCATAAGTCTTCTTAACTCGATCAACCTTGACTTTGCAAGTCTTCTTCTTCACCCCTGGCTTTGGGTTCCTGGTCTCCTTGACCTTCTCCCGTGCACTCGATACCTCGAAGCTCTTCTTGCCTCCATCCTTGGCTTGATCGGTTGTCTCTGAGTTACGCACACCAAGTCTCACTTAAGCAATGTCCATCTTACTTGTGATGTCCATTATCTATAGATAATCCAGTCTTTGGACCATCACACTTGTTCACTTGTGTTGAACCTTGTTAGCTTTGCATTAAGCACCTGTTCAACACTTAGCACACTTGTTAGTCCTTTAATTGGGTTGTCATCCAAACCACCAAAACCCACAAGAGAGCTTTCAGAATGAGACGTGGAGTGCGTGGAGTACGCCGAGGCCCTCGCCGAGTCCGAGGCCCTCATCGCCGACCTGGAGAACCTCTCCAAGGAGGTGCCAGACGTGAAGCGCCACGCCGGCAACTTCGAGCCAGCGGAGACGGTCAAGGCCGTCCCTCTCGACCCCAGTGGCGACACCACCAAGCAGGTCCGGATCGGTTCCGGGCTCGACCCCAAATAGGAAGCAGTGCTCGTCGACTTTCTCCGCGCAAACGCCGACGTCTTTGCGTGGGGTCCCTCGGACAATGCCCGGCATACCGAGGGATGTCGCCGAGCACTCGCTGGATATTCGGGCCGGAGCCCGACCCGTCAGGCAGCCTCTGCGCCGATTCGACGAGGAGAAGCGCAGAGCGATTGGCGAAGAGATCCACAAGCTAATGGCAGCAGGGTTCATCAAAGTGGTATTCCATCCCGAATGGCTTGCCAACCCTGTGCTTGTGAGGAAGAAAGGGGGGAAATGGCAGATGTGTGTAGACTACACTGGTCTCAACAAAGCATGTCCGAAGGTTCCCTACCCTCTGCCTCGCATCGACCAAATCGTGGATTCCACCGCTGGGTGTGAAACCCTGTCCTTCCTCGATGCCTACTCAGGGTATCACCAGATCCGGATGAAAGAGTCCGACCAGCTCGCGACTTCTTTCATCACGCCGTTCGGCATGTACTGCTATGTCACCATGCCGTTCGGATTGAGGAATGCGGGCGCGACGTACCAGCGGTGCATGAACCATGTGTTCGGCGAACACATCGGTCGCACAGTCGAGGCCTACGTCGATGACATCGTAGTCAAGACAAGGAAGGCTTCCGACCTCCTCTCCGACCTCGAAGTGACGTTCCGGTGTCTCAAGGCGAAAGGAGTCAAGCTTAATCCTGAGAAGTGTGTCTTCGGGGTGCCCCGAGGCATGCTCCTAGGGTTCATCGTCTCCGAGCGAGGCATCGAAGCCAACCCGGAGAAGATCGCGGCCATCACCAGCATGGGACCCATCAAGGACTTAAAAGGGGTACAGAGGGTCATGGGATGCCTCGCGGCCCTGAGCCGTTTCATCTCACGCCTCGGCGAAAGAGGTCTGCCTCTGTACCGCCTCTTAAGGAAGGCCGAGTGTTTCGCTTGGACCCCTGAGGCCGAGGAAGCCCTCGGCAACCTGAAGGCGCTCCTTACAAAGGCGCCTGTCTTGGTGCCCCCGGCGGACGGAGAAGCCCTCTTGGTCTACGTCGCCGCGACCACTCAGGTGGTTAGCGCCGCGATTGTGGTCGAAAGGCAAGAGGAAGGGCATGCATTGCCCGTTCAGAGGCCGGTCTACTTCATCAGCGAAGTGCTGTCCGAGACTAAGATCCGCTACCCACAAGTTCAAAAGCTGCTGTATGCTGTGATCCTGACGAGGCGGAAGCTGCGACACTACTTCGAGTCTCATCCGGTAACTGTGGTGTCATCCTTCCCCCTGGGGGAGATCATCCAGTGCCGAGAGGCCTCGGGCAGGATCGCAAAGTGGGCGGTGGAAATCATGGGCGAAACGATCTCGTTCGCCCCTCGGAAGGCCATCAAGTCCCAGGTGTTGGCGGATTTCGTGGCCGAATGGGTCGACACCCAGCTGCCAACGACTCCGATCCAACCGGAGCTCTGGACCATGTTTTTCGACGGGTCGCTGATGAAGACGGGGGCTGGCGCAGGCCTGCTCTTCATCTCGCCCCTCGGAAAGCACTTACGCTACGTGCTGCGCCTCCATTTCCCGGCGTCCAACAATGTGGCCGAGTACGAAGCTCTGGTCAACGGATTGCGGATCGCCATCGAGCTAGGGGTCAGACGCCTCGACGCCCGCGGCGATTCGCAGCTCGTCATCGACCAAGTCATGAAGAACTCCCACTGCCGCGACCCGAAGATGGAGGCCTACTGCGACGAGGTTCGGCGCCTGGAAGACAAGTTCTTCGGGCTCGAGCTCAACCACATCGCTCGGCGCTACAACGAAACCGCAGACGAGCTGGCTAAGATAGCCTCGGGACGAACGACAGTCCCCCCGGACGTCTTCTCCCGGGATCTGCATCAACCCTCCGTCAAGCTCGACGACGCGCCCGAGCCCGAGGTACCCTCGGCTCAGCCCGAGGTACCCTCGGCACAGCCCGAGGTACCCTCGGCACAGCCCGAGGTACCCTCGGCCCCCGAGGGCGGGGCACTGAACATCGAAGAAGGGCAGAGCGGGGCCACGCCAGATCAAGATTGGCAGGCCCCGTACCTGCAATATCTCCGCCGAGGAGAGCTACCCCTCGACCAAGCTGAGGCTCGGCGGGTAGCGCGACGCGCCAAGTCATTCGTCTTGCTGGGCGACGAAGAGGAGCTCTACCATCGCAGCCCCTCGGGCATCCTCCAGCGATGCATCTCCATCGCCGAAGGTCGGGAACTGCTGTGAGAAATACACTCGGGGGCTTGCGGCCACCACGCAGCGCCCCGAGCCCTTGTCGGGAATGCTTTCCGGCAAGGCTTCTACTGGCCAACGGCGGTGGCTGACGCCACTAGAATTGTCCGCACCTGCGAAGGGTGCCAATTCTATACGAAGCAGACGCACCTGCCCGCTCAGGCTCTGCAGACAATACCCATCACCTGGCCCTTCGCTGTATGGGGTCTGGACCTCGTCGGCCCCTTGCAGAAGGCGCCCGGGGGCTACACGCACCTGCTGGTTGCCATCGACAAATTCTCCAAGTGGATCGAGGTCCGACCTCTGAACAGCATCAGGTCCGAGCAGGCGGTGGCGTTCTTCACCAACATCATCTATCGCTTCGGGGTCCCGAACTCCATCATCACCGACAACGGCACCCAGTTCACCGGCAAAAAATTCTTGGATTTTTGCGAGGATCACCATATCCGGGTGGACTGGGCCGCCGTGGCTCATCCCATGTCGAATGGGCAAGTAGAGCGTGCCAACGGCATGATTCTACAAGGGCTCAAGCCTCGGATCTACAACGACCTCAACAAATTCGGCAAGCGATGGATGAAGGAACTCCCCTCGGTGGTCTGGAGCCTAAGGACGACGCCGAGTCGTGCCACGGGCTTCACGCCGTTTTTCCTGGTCTACGGGGCCGAAGCTATCTTGCCCACTGACCTGGAATACGGCTCCCCGAGGGCGAGGGCCTACACCGAACAAAGCAACCAAGCTAGCCGAGAGGAATCGCTGGACCAGCTGGAGGAAGCTCGGGACAGGGCCTTACTACACTCGGCGCGGTACCAACAGTCCCTGCGACGCTACCACCCCCGAGGGGTCTGGTCCCGAGAACTCCAGGTGGGCGATCTGGTGCTTCGGCTGCGGCAAGACGCCCGAGGGAGGCACAAGCTCACGCCCCCCTGGGAAGGGCCATTCGTCATCGCCAAAGTTCTGAAGCCCGGAACATACAAGCTGGCCAACAATCAAGGCGAAATCTACGGCAACGCTTGGAACATCAAACAGCTACGTCGCTTCTACCCTTAAGATGTTTTCAAGTTGTTCATATACCTCGCACCTACGCAAAGTTTAGTCGTCAAGGAAGGGTCGGCCTAGCCTCGGCAAAGCCCGACCCTCCCTCGGGGGCTAAAAGGGGGGAGACCCCCTCTGCGTCGAATTTTTCCTCGAAAAAGGATCTCTTTTTAGCAGGATTTCTTTCGTGCTTCTTGACTACTTCGAAAAGCGGATCCTGGAAACGACGGAGTACACGTAAGCAGCCAAGGCTGACCGAGCCGAGGGACTCCTACGCCTCCGGGATACGGATACCTCACTCATCACCTTCTGCGATAAGTAACTTGCGCTCGGATAAAGCGACTCCGTGGACCGAACAAGTCTTCACGTTCGGAAGCTCTCCTGCCGAAGCAGTCCTTCAAGCTTTCTCGGCTAAGTCGGGGACAGGGCCTCATGGACGGGTGAAAGTACGCGTAAGCGGCAAGGCTGACCGAGCCGAGGGATTCCCACGCCTCTGGGATACGGATACCTCACTCGTCCCTTCCGCGAAAAGCAACTCTCGCTCACACAAACATCCCTGTTACCGACAGAGTCCAGATGCTCGAAACAAGAGGAAAAAAGGCGCAGCTTCGCAAGCGTGGCGAGGGTGTGTTTTTTCTGGCCTCGGCGGCCGCAGAAAGCACACGCTACAAGATGATCTGATCCTGCAGACTCGGGTCTTCACGCTGAAGGGAGCTGTAGCACCCTCGGCATCGACGACGTCTTCAGCAAAGCCCGACCCAGCCACGGGCGGCGACGCGGCCCAGGGACTCCTCCGGGAATCCGGCCCGAGCAGGCGGCTCGACCGGTTACCCCTGGGGCCTGGGTCAACCGGCTTCCAAGGGTGCCAGCCCGACCCGAGGCCTCGACTGATCGACTTTGGCGTCGGCTCCGCTGACGGACAACACGGCTAGGCTCCGGCCAACCAGGTTCCCATTCTCGAGCCAACTCCGCCTCTGATCATACTGATATCGCTACCCCTGGCCTCGGTCCACCGAAGGGCGGCCGAGGGGTCTCTTTAACTAAGCTAGAGGAGCCCCAGACAACAAGACCGAACGGGCCGAGGGATTCCTACGCCTCCGGGATACGGATACCTCACCCGTCACCTTAACACGGGGCGACTCATGCTTGGTAAAGCGGTTCAGATAATCAACAGGCGAGACTTAGTGCTCGAAAATGAGGAAAAAACACGGCTCCGTGCCGAAATTACATACATGTTCAGGCCCCGACAGCCACGATGAACAAAAAACACTGGCATTCGAGGTGCCACTACGAACGGAACTCCGGTTCCCCTCTCCGCAGGAACGAACAGCCCCACTCCGAAGGGGAAGGCCTGCGGAGTAACAGAAGAACGATGAGCGGCCCGTTGCCGCCCGTTCCTACCGCGACGACAACCACCCCTGCCCTAGACAGCGAAGCGGCTTAGGCAGCAGCTTTGGGGCAGGTGTCGCGGCAGGAGGGCTCTCCCCCGCTGGGGACGAGAACCAGCCATTCAGGAAGGGAGACGGAGACCCAGGGCCACTAGCGCCCTACCTATCCCGGCATGGCTGGAGGAAGTCTCCGTGGGGCTCAAGGACGCCCTTCACCCCCGGGCGCGGGGGGAAGAAAAGGGCAGCCGACCCACGCGGGGGCAGCCCCCCGACTCGCCTCATCTTCCATCTTGGCCTGGATGACGAAAATCCTTGAGGCCGAGGGAGGAGTAGAGGCCGCGGCCTGGCCCGCTTTCCCCACCGTCAGTCACTATCTTGGGTGACCGCCGGTGGCGGGGTGTGGCCGGGCTGCGTGATGAAAATCCTTGAAGCCGAACGATGGCTGAGAGGTACCAACTCCCATGGAGTTGCGTTCCTCCAACGAGGAGGCGGAAAGGCGGCGCATGCCCCCCATCCGGGGGCTTGGGAGATGGGAAGACACGACGCTTAAGGGAGGAAGAAGACATGGTTGCCTTCCGAAAGGAGTCTCCCTCCTTTTAAAGGCAACTCTCCCTACGTGCGCCCCCAGGCGCCATAGGCTGAGTCTTCTCCAACACGCTCCAAGGCCCTCCCCCGCGACTCGGGGGCTGGGTCCCGCATGTCATGCAAGCCGGCTCAGGGCAGAAGAAGCCAAACCGCCGCGCGTGGTGCGCACGACCGTCCAACGGTTACAAGCGACCCCCCATTTTCGCCCAGACCAACGGGCAGAAGGGGCGGGCAGCCATGCAGGCGGCATGCAACCGCGCCAGGTGGACGCGCTTCTCCAACTTCTGACACGTCAGCTTGGGAACCCAGGCCCACGCGTCGAGCAACCGGCGCGCCAGTTGCTGCATGCAAGCAACCGCACCGCCACTTGTGCCACCATCGCGCCTCTTCGGTTGCGGAGCCAATGCCACGACTCGAGGCGACCCAACAACGCCAGCCTGGCGCGTCGGTCAAAGCGACCGAAAGTGGGCCGACAGTAATAGCGGTGGCAGGCGGGCGGGCGCAGCGGTCACGTCGTCAGCCAGGCTCACGTCCCATCCCGGGACAGCAAGAGAGCCTCCTCTCACAGCGTGGAAACGGTGCACCCGTGACCCGTTCCTCGAACGGATCGCACGCGCGCAACGGCCGCCCCGCCAACCACTCGCCCCGTCGCATTTACTCCGCGGCGGGACAGGCGGCGTCTCTGACGGGAGGAGCGCGCGACGCTTCACCTTCGCCATAATAACCGCGTCAGAAAAGGTACGCCACGTCGTCCGATTTCGTATCCTTTTCCGTTTTCCTCTTTCTCTATCTCTTGCAACAGGGACCGGGAAAGGGGGATGCCCCGAAAGGGATCCTTCTCCGCGAAGGAACCGGGCTCCGAGCCCCCCACTACTGATCAGGGGTTCGAAGGCTGGCCCTCCGAAGGGTTCAACAGCCGCCTCAGATCGCGTGGGCCCGACACCCACTACTGGTCAGGGGTTCGAAGGCCAGCCCCCCGAAGGGTTCCATGGCCGCCTCAGGCTACTCGGGCTCCGCGCCCATTACTGATCAGGGGTTCGAAGGCTGGCCCCCGAAGGGTTCACAGTCGCCTCAGACACCGAGCGAGGGATGACCAGGGGTACGTTCGATACATAACCGAGGCTCGGGCTGCGCTCCCGAGGTACCCTAGGACATTTCCGAGACCAGCGGGAACGATTTTGTAACGGAATCCCATCGGAGGGAGGCATCGAGCCCTCGGACCCCGTCGCCAGGGGACCGGGTCCGGCAAATCACCCGCAGGTACTTTTGGGCGTGCCTCCGGGCCCCTAGCCGACCCCCAACGAACGGGGCACGAACGTCCACTCGGATTACCCGCTTGCAGCTCACCGGAGACACCATGTTCGGTGCCCATCGAGGGTAACATGGCGCACTCCCCCCCTCCTCCTTGCGGAAAGGCGACGTAGGGGCGTATGTAAAAAGTCGAGTCTGTCCCTGATCGTCCTCTCGCCCTGTGCGGAGGCTCGGGGGCTGCTCTCGCAAAAACCGGCTCCGGCCAAATCGTTGACAGCGTCAACATACCAGCCCGAGAGCTTGGGCCCCGACCGTGCACCCGGGCTACGGCCAGTTCGCATGAGGGAACGACCAGGCCAGCCAAAGCGTTATGCGAGGTATTAAGACCTCGAAGGAGTGTAACCACTCCTCCGAGGCCTCGGGGGCTACACCCGGCGGGTGCGCTCGCGCGCACCCGCCGGAACGAAAGGCAACCGAGAAAGGCTGGTCCCCTTGCAAAAAAGTGCGACAAAAGCCTCCAAGCGAGTGCTAACACTCCCTTCGAGGCTCGGGGGCTACTGTCGGGGACCATAATTAGGGGTACCCTCAAGACGCCTAATTCTCAGCTGGTAACCCCCATCAGCATAAAGCTGCAAAGGCCTGATGGGCACGACTAAGTCAGGGATCAGTCCACACGAGTGACCCGATCACGCTTCACCCGAGCCTAGCCTCGGCCAAGGGCAGCCGACCTCGAGAGACTTCCGTCTCGCCCGAGGCCCCCTTTTTATGGCGGACACATCACCGGCTCGCCCGAGGTCTTGGCTTCGCTCAGAAGCAACCTTGACTAAATCGCCACACCGACTGACCAAATTGCAGGGGCATTTAACGCAAAGGTGGCGTGACACCTTTATCCTGACACGCGCCCCCGGCAGAGCCGAAGTGACCGCCGTCACTCCACCGCTCCACTAACCAGTCTGACAGAGGGACAGCGCCGCCTGCGCCACTCCGACTGCAGCGCCACTCGACAGAGTGAGTCTGACCGGCAGTCAGGTCTTGACAAAGGCGCCACGGCGAACTCCGCTCCGCCCGACCCCAGGGCTCGGACTCGGGTTAAGACCCGGAAGACGGCGAACTCCGCTCCGCCCGACCCCAGGGCTCGGACTCGGGCTAAGACCCGGAAGACGGCGAACTCCGCTCCGCCCGACCCCAGGGCTCGGACTCGGGCTAAGACCCGGAAGACGGCGAACTCCGCTCCGCCCGACCCCAGGGCTCGGACTCGGGCTAAGACCCGGAAGACGGCGAACTCCGCTCCGCCCGACCCCAGGGCTCGGACTCGGGCTAAGACCCGGAAGATGGCGAACTCCGCTCCGCCCGACCCCAGGGCTCGGACTCGGGCTAAGACCCGGAAGACGACGAAACTCCGCTTCGCCCGACCCTAGGGCTCGGACTCTGCCCTGGCCTCGGCCGAACGACTTCCGCCTCGCCCGACCCCATGGCTCGGGCTCGGCCACGGCAACGGAAGGCAGACTCAACCTCGGCTTCGGAGGAATCCCCACGTCGCCCTGCCTAGGGCACAGACCGCCACATCAACAGGAAGCGCCATCATCATCCTACCCCGAATCGACTCGGGTCACGGAGAACAAGACCGACGTCCCATCCGGCCAGCTCCGCTGGAGGGGCAATGATGGCGCTCCACAAGCTCTATGACGACAGCGGCCCCCAGCTCTCTTACGGAAGCAGAACGACGTCAGCAGGGACTCGACCGCTCCAACAGCTGTCCCTCCGCCAGGCTCCGCCGCACCTCCGACAGCCACGACATCACACCAGCAGGGTGCCCAGATCTCTCCGGCTGCCACATTGGCATGTACCTAGGGCGCTAGCTCTCCCTCCGCTAGACACGTAGCACTCTGCTACACCCCCCATTGTACACCTGGATCCTCTCCTTACGACTATAAAAGGAAGGACCAGGGCCTTCTCAAAGAAGGTTGGCCGCGCGGGACCGAGGATGGGACAGGCGCTCTCTTGGGGCCGCTCGCTTCCCTCACCCGCGTGGACGCTTGTAACCCCCCTACTGCAAGCGCACCCGACCTGGGCGCGGGACGAACACGAAGGCCGCGGGACTTCCACCTCTCTCACGCTCGACTCCGGCCACCTCGCCTCTCCCCCCTTCGCGCTCGCCCACGCGCTCGACCCATCTGGGCTGGGGCACGCAGCACACTCACTCGTCGGCTTAGGGACCCCCCTGTCTCGAAACGCCGACACCCTTGATATGATAATATTGGGAAAACGTTATACAAAATCGGATAGATTTAGTTTCTCAATAGTGGCATGTGCATTTGCTTAAGACAAATAATAGTCTCATATATGTTACTCAGTTTAAATGGTGACCTGATAAATAAGAGAGAGTCACATGCTTTAAGTCGTTTCGCACCCACAAAAAGACTCCATCCAATTGTTAGAAGATGTCAGCTTGGCTTGCCTACAAGGAACATCATGGCAAGAAAAATTTAGACAATATGTTTAACTATTTGGTTATATTGATTTTTACAAAATACTATTCAGTAAATGGTAAGCACCTTGTTCATCATATTCCAATGCCCAACTCTAGGCAAACAATCATTCTCTCTGCCAGTTTTATTATACTTGAGCTTCATCATAAGTAAAATATAAAAGACTAAATATGTTGCAAGAAAATACGACTGGTGTTAGTTATCAAACCCACAAAGAGTTGCTCCAGTTTATAAAACAGGAGTTCATCCCAAAATAGGAGTATATTAACCATGACAAAGAAGGGTAATATGAACATTAAAAAATGCTTCAAAAGCCACTGCTGCAATAAGAGTGGAGCGACATTGGATCTCTTACCCTTTATATTGTTCTTTTCTCTATAATTTATCTTCATACTCGATAGGATTTTCCCCCACTGTTTTCGCTAAAAGAAACACGAGTGGGTTTCAACCTACCCGAGGAGCAAGTAAAATTCTTGCCTGGATTGAAGCCAACGTTCGGCTGTAAAAATAAAATAAACGACCACCATGTAACACAAAACAATTGTAGTTGGCTTGGTTAAGCGTGTGCTTATCTACCGAATCGATCACAGTTCGATTCCTGCTCGCCACATATTTTTGCCGCGCGGGAGGGAGGCCATGGTTGGTGGCAGAACAGCGAGAGGTAGGCTACCTGTCGGCGTTTCAGACTCGGGGGTCCCTCAACCGAGCCGACCAGTGAATTTATTGTTGCGTGCCCCTGCCCAGATGGGTTGGCGCAAGATGGAACACAAGGGGGAATGCGGCTTGTATTATCTCGCACCAGGGGTGTGCTCGTAGTAGGGGTTACAAGCGTCGCGAGAGAGAGAGAGCCTGTTCGTTAGCTCGTTCCCCCGCGCGACCCCCCCACAGGAAGGCCCTGGACCTCCCTTTTATAGATGCAAGGAGAGGGTCCAGATGTACAATGGGGGTGTAGCTATGCGCTAACGTGTCTGGCAGAGGAGTGCCTGAGCCCTGTGTACATGCCAACGTGGCTATCGGATAAGTGCTTGAGCCCTGTGTACGCGATAACGTGGCCGTCGGAGAAGTGCCTGAGCCCTGTAGAAGCACAGCTGTTGATGCTGCTGGGATCCTGCTGACGTCTCCTTGCTTTCGTAGGGGGCTGAGAACCACCGACGTCATGGACGCACGCGGGGAACCATCATTACCTGTTATCGGGGCGAGCCAGATGGGACGCCGGTCTTGTTCCCTCGTATCCTAAGCTAGCTAGGGTAGGGTAATGATGTATCCCCTGTGGCGCGGTCGGTCCGAGCCCAAGGTCGGGCGAGGCGGAGACTTCTCCTGAGGCCGAGGCCGGGGTCAGGCGAGGACGCGATTCCTCTTGAGGCTGAGGCTGAGGCCGAGCCCTAGGGTCGGGCGAGGCGGAGACCTCCTCCCGAGGCCGAGGCCTAAGGTAGGGCGAGGCGGAGCTTCCTGTTGCACCCGAGGCTGAACTCGGCTGTTGTCAGTCTCACCGTAGTGGGTGGCACGACAGTCGGAGCGGGGCGAGCAACGTTGTTTTCCTGTCAGGTCGGTCAGTGAAAGGGCGAAGTGACTGCGGTCACTTCGACCTTGCCGACTTAGTCACGCGTGTCAGGATAAGGTGTCAGACGATCCCCGCATTAAATGTGCATGCGATACGGTCGGTTGGTGAGGCGATTTGGCCAAGGTTGCTTCACAACGAAGCATGCCCGAGCTGGGCTTCGGGCGAGTCGAGGGTGCGCCCACCGCCTGAGGAGGCCCTCGGGCGAGGCGTGAATTCGTCCAGGACTACTGTTCCCGCCCGAGGCCGGGCTCGGGCGAGGCGAGATTGCGTCCCTTGGTAGACGAGGCCTTGACCTGAACCGCGCCCATCAATCTTTGCGGTTTGCGCTGAGGGTGGTTACCAGCCGTGTTTAGGAGTGTTGGGGGTACCCCTAATTACGGTACCCGACAGTAGCCCCCGAGCCTCGAAGGGAGTGTTGGTACTCGCTTGGAGGCTTTGCCACATTTTTTGTGAGGGGACCGGCCTTTCTCGGTTATATTTTGTTCTGGTGGGTGCGCGCGAGCGCACCCGCCGGGTGTAGCCCCCGAGGCCTCATAGGAGTGGTTTGACTCCTCTGAGGTCTTAATGCTTTTCATGATGCCTCAGCCGGCCTGGTTGTTCCCTCATGCGGCCCGGCCGTAGCCCGGGTGCATGGTTAGGTCCGAGTTTTTAGGCTGGTTTGTTGACGCTGTCAATAGTTTGGCCGTAGCCGGGTTGCGAGAGCAGCCCCCGAGCCTCTGCACGGAGCGAGAGGACGATCAAGGACTATCTCGACTTTTATTATACGCCCCTTCGTCACCTTTCCGCAAGGAGGAAGGGGGGGAGCGCCATGTTGCCCTCGGAGGGCGCCAAACATGGTGTTTCCAGTGAGTTGCTAACGGGTGATCCGAGTGGACGCCCATGCCCCGTTCGATAAGGGTCGGCTAGTGGCCCAGAGGCGCGCTCCAAAAGTACCTGCAGGTGATTTACCGGACACGGACCCATTCGATAGGGTCCGAGGGCTCGATGCCTCCCTCTGGTGGGATTCCGTTACAAAATCGCTCCTGCTGGTCTCGGAAATGTCCTAGGGTACCTCGGGAGCGTAGCCCGAGCCTCGGCCATGTAATAGACGTACCTAGAGTCATCCCTCACTCTGCGTGCTCTGGGGCGGCTGTCGAACCCTTCCGAGGGGCCAGCCTTCGAACCCCTGATCAGTAGTGGGCGCGGAGCCCGAGTGCTCTGGGGCGGCTGTCGAACCCTTCCGAGGGGCCAGCCTTCGAACCCCTGATCAGTAATGGGCTTGGAGCCCGAGTGCTCTAGGGCGGCTGTCGAACCCTTCCGAGGGGCCAGCCTTCGAACCCCTGATCAGTAGGAGGGCTCGGGGCCCACTTCCTTCACTGAGAAGGATCCCTTTCGAAATATCCCCTTTCCCGATCCCTGTAGCAAGAGAGAGAAAGGGGAAGAGGAAAAGGATATGAATTTAAATAGTGTGGCGTACCTTTTTTGAGGTGGTCATCATGGCGGAGGTGAAATGACGCCCGCTTTGCCTGCCAAGGGTGTTGCTTGCCCTGCCGAGGAGTTAATGCGACGAGACGGGCGGTTCTCGGGGCAGCCACGTGCGCGAGTCGTTTGAGGAACGGAACATGGGCGCATCGTCTTCATGCCATGGGAGAGGGCTCTCCTGCCGCTTCAGGAGGGGACGCGAGCCTACAGGCGATTTGACCGCTGCCTCCACTTGTCTGCTGCCGCAATTACTGCCGGTCCACTTTTGGCCATATCAATCGCCACGCCTCCTCCCGCGGCTGACTAACCCGTGATCATTGCACTCAATTGGCACTGTTGGGTCATGCGTAGGGCTGCCTCGAGTCGCGGTACTGGTTCCGCAATCGAGAAGACGCGACATTGCCGCAAGTGGCGGTGCGACTTCTTGCACGTAGTAACCGGCGCGCCGATTACATGGCATGTGGGCCTGGGCCTCCATGCCGGATGCGACGAAGCCGAAGGGGTGCGCCACCGCGGTGCGGTTGTATGCTCCCTGCGTGGCGGTCCGCCCTTTCGACCGCTGGTTTCGGCGAGGATGGAGGAGTGCTTATAACCGCGGGGTGGTTACATGCTCCGCGTGCGGCGGTTTGGCTTCTTCCGTTTCGGGTCAGCTTGCATGACGTGTGGGACCCAGCCCCCGTGTCGTAGGGGGAGGACCCTGGAGCATGTCGGTGAAGACTTTGCCCATGACGCTTGAGGATGCGAGTGGGGAGAGCCGCCTTTAAAAAGGGATCGATCCCCGGGCGATAGCCATGCCTTTGCACTCCCCTCATGCATTGCGCCCTTCCACCTTCCGAGCCTCCAGATGGGGAGCACCCACGTTGCCCTCCTCTTGCTGTTGTTGGAGGAGCGCGACCTTGCGGGGGTTGACGCCCTTCAGCCATCGCTCGACTTCAAGGATTTTTATTATGCAGCCCGGCTGCAGTCCCTCACCAATGGTCATCCGTGGGGATGATCACCAGCCTTGTGGTGGGGAGAAGCAAGCCGGGCTGCGGCCTCTGCCCCGCCCTCAGCTTCAAGGATGTTCATCATCCGGGCTGGGGAGGGGGCGCACCGAGTTGGGGCCTGCCTCCACGTGGGCTGGCGACCCGCTTCTTCCTCCGGCATTCGGGGGAGAAGGGCATCCTCCAGCTGTGCGGAGGAGGCATCCTCCAGCCATGCGGGGGAAGGCGAACTGCTGCTGCCTGGCCAGGGTGCAACTGCCCATCCTCCATCCGGGCGACAGTCGCACCGCGCGCAGGTGGCAGCTGTCACCAGCCTTGCAGAGGGGGCGAACTTCGACAACGCGGGCTCGGTCGGCCGCAAGTGTCGTCAGCTGCAGCGTGCTTGGCATGCTGGCTCAGCTGGCTCTGGCGTCGCCTCCGACGCTGCCTCCTGCCGCTTGGTCCGGGCGTGGCTGTCCGTCCACCGCACGGGCGACTGTCGCGACGTGCGCAGGTCGGGCATGCCTGCGGCCCTTCCCGCGCCGCCGACTGCACCGGGGGATCGTCCAAGACGTCGTACACCGCGAGGGCGGCGTTCGTGTTCTTGGATTGTCTTGTCCTCACTCCGGCATGACGCCTCCGCGCGGGGGCTGGCGCCGGCCCGTCTGCGAGGACTTGAGTGGGGATCTGCTGGTGCAGGCTGAGGCGGCCGCCATTCGTCGGTGTGGCACCGGCGCGCAGGTGGCCGCTGTCGTCGGTGCTGAGGTGGTGGCAGCCAGAGGAGGTTGTCTCCACCGACGAGACCGTCGGTGCCACCTGCGGTCGGACCTCCGACTCTTTGGCTTTGATGGCTTGTCCTCGCCCCTCGTGTGGGGACGTGGGCGAGGGCCCTTTCACAGCAGCGTTTGCCCTGAGGTCATCGCTGCTGCTGTTTAGCCGCCCGAAGCAGAGGTCATTGTCGCTGCTGGTGCAGTGGTCGCCGGCGAGCCACCTGGAGTTTGTTATCCCGCAGGCCCTCTGGTGTGGAGGTTGTTCATACCCGCGGGAGTGGAACCGGATTCCCGTTTGTAATGGTACCCTGAGTATGGGTGTTTGTTCATTGTGGCTATCGAGACCTGAACATCTAGGTATTTGAGCGTGAAGCCGTGTTTCTTCCTCATTTCGAGCACTAGGACTTGACTGTCGGCTAGCGGAACCGCTTAACCGAGCACAAGTTGCCTTGCGCGGAAGGTGACGAGTGAGGTATCCGTATCCCGGAGGCATAGGAGTCCCTCGGCTCGGTCGGCCTTGCCGTTTAAGGCCTCTCTTGCTCGGTTTTAGAACCTTCGGACACTCTGCGATGAGCTGGAGCCAGAGGCATCGGTGTCGGCGTGGACAGAGGCGAAGTCGGCTCGAAAAGAGGCTTCGTCGGCCCAGGAGCAGGTGGCTTCCCAGGCCGAGGAGGCGCAGCAGCGGCAGCTGGAGCTTGGCCAGGTCATCCGCGAGCGAGACCAACCCCGGAGTCACGCTACCGAGATCGTGAGCCGGGCTGAGGTCCTCGGGGACAGCTGGCTGAGGCTACGGAGCGGCCAGCCGAGGTGTCCGCTCGGGCCGGGACCCTAGCGGAGACCCTGGCTGTGAGGAGCCAAGCGCGATGCTGGCGTCCTCCTTCGAGGTGGAGATCCTTCCGCCCGTGTCGCCGTCTGAGGCCGGGCCAGATTCCACCGAAGGTGGAAACGACGCCGAGGGTGCTGCTGCTCCCTCTGCCGATGTTTGAACCTGCAGGAACAGTTTGTCTGAAGTATGCGTATGTCTTTTGCGGCCGCTGAGGCCTAAACATCTTATTGTCGTGTTATAAAGTTGTGTTTCCTTTCCTCTTGTTTCGAGTATCCGGACTTGTTCGTCGGTAGCAGAATCGCTTATCCGAGCGAGAGTTACTTTTCGCGGAAGGTGATGAGTGAGGTATCCGTATCCTGGAGGCGTAGGAGTCCCTCAGCTCGGTCGGCCTTGCCGCTTACGTGCACTCTTACTCGTTTGCAGGATTCTGTTATCGATATAGTCGAGAAGGCACGAAAGTTGTTTTCTACCCGAGCTTTAGGACTTGTTCGGTAGCAGGATCGCTTATCCGAGCGTGAGTTACTTTTCACGGAAGGTGATGAGTGAGGTATCCGTATCCTAGAGGCGTAGGAGTCCCTCGGCTCGGTCGGCCTTGCCGCTTACGTGTACTCTCGTCGTTTTTAGGATCCCGCTATCGATATAGTCGAAAGCATGAAAGTCGTTTTCTACCCGAGCGTTTAGGACTTGTTCGCTAGCAGAACCGCTTATCCGAGTGTGAGTTACTTTTCGCCGAAGGTGATGAGTGAGGTATCCGTATCCCGGAGGCGTAGGAGTCTCTCGGCTCGGTCGGCCTTGCCGCTCAAGGTCCCTCTCGTCATTTTCAGGGTTCCGTTATTGATATAGTCGAAAATCATTTTGGTAGAAAACTTTTCCTTTGGTAGAAAACTTTTCTGAGGAAAATTTTGACGCAGAGGGGGTTCCCCCCTTCTAGCCCCGAGGGAGGGTCAGGCTTTGCCGAGGCAAGGCTGATCCTTCCTTGACGGTTAGACTTTATTTGTGTATGTAGAGAAAACGAGGTACATGAACGACTTGAAACAATTTAAGGGTAGAAGCGACGTAGCTGTTGGATGTTCCAAGCGTTGCTGTAGACCTCGCCTTGATCGTTGGCCAGCTTGTATGTCTCGGGCTTCAAAATCTTGGCGATGATGAACGGCCCTTCCCAGGGAGGAGTGAGCTTGTGGCATCCTCGGGCGTCTTGCCGCAGCCGAAGTACCAAGTCTCCCACCTGGAAGCCTCGGGGCCGAACCATTCGGGCGTGGTAGCGTCGCAGAGACTGCTGATACCGCGCCGAGTGTAGTAAGGCCACGTCTTGAGCCTCTTCGAGCTGGTCTAGTGAATCCTCTCGGCTGGTCTGGTTGCTTCGGTCGTCGTACGCCTTTGTCCTCGGGGAACCGTATTCTAAGTCCGTGGGTAGGACGGCCTCGACCCCATAGACTAGAAAGAACGGCAAGAAACCCGTGGCTCGGCTTGGCATCGTCCTCAGACTCCAGACCACCGAGGGTAGCTCTTTTATCCACCGCTTGTCAAACTTGTTGAGGTCGTTGTAGATCCTCGGTTTAAGTCCTTGCAAAATCATACCGTTGGCACGCTCCACCTGCCCATTTGTCATGGGGTGAGCTACGGTGGCCCAGTCCACACGGATGTGGTGGTCCTCGCAGAAGTCCAGGAACTTCTTCCCAGTGAATTGTGTGCCATTGTCGGTGATGATGGAGTTTGGGACCGCAAAGCGATGGATGATGTTTGTGAAGAACGCCACTGCCTGCTCGGACCTGATGCTGGTTAGGGGTCGGACCTCGATCCACTTGGAGAATTTGTCGATGGCAACCAGCAGGTGCGAGAAGCCCCCGGGTGCCTTCTGCAAGGGACCGACAAGGTCCAAACCCCACACGACAAACGACTAGGTGATGTGTATTGTCTGCAGGGCCTGAGCGGGCAGGTGCGTCTGTCTTGCATAGAATTGGCACCCTTGGCAGGAGCGTACAATCCTAGTGGCGTCGGCCACCGCGGTCGGCCAGTAGAAACCTTGTCGGAAGGTGTTCCCCACGAGGGCTCGAGGTGCTGCATGGTGATCGCAAGCCCCCGAGTGTATTTCTTGCAACAGCTCCTGTCCTTCGGCGACGGATATGCATCGTTGGAGAATGCCTGAGGGGCTGCGGTGGTAGAGCTCCTTTTCGTCACCCAGTAAGACGAACGACTTGGCGTGTCGCGCCAGTCGCCGAGCTTCGGCCTTGTCGAGGGGTAGCTCTCCTCGGAGGAGATATTCCAGGTACGGGGCCTGCCAGTTCGGGTTAGGCGTGACCCCATTCCGCTCTCCCTCGACGCGCAGGGCCTCACCCTCGGCGGCCGAGGATAGCTCGGGCTAGGCCGAGGCCTCCTCGGGCTCGGACGCGTCGTCGATCTTGACGGAGGGTTGATGTATGTCTCTAGAGAAGACGTCCGGGGAAACCGTTGTCCGCCCCAAGGCTATTTTAGCTAGCTCATCCGCAGTCTCGTTGTACCGTCGAGCGATATGGTTGAGTTCCAGCCCGTAGAACTTATCTTCCAGGCGCCGAACTTCGTCGCAGTAGGCCTCCATCTTCCAGTCGCGGCAGTGGGAGTTCTTCATGACTTGGTCAATGACAAGCTGCGAGTCGCCATGAGCATCGAGGCGCCGAACCCCTAGCTCGATGGCGATGTGCAACCCATTAACCAGAGCCTCGTACTAGGCCACGTTGTTTGACGCTGGAAAATGGAGGCGCAGCACGTAGCGCACATGTTTCCCGAGGGGTGAGATGAAGAGCAGGCCAGCACCTGCTCCTGTTTTCATCAGCGACCCATCGAAGTACATGGTCCAAAGTTCGAGCTGGATCGGAGCTGTCGGCAATTGGGTGTCGACCCATTCCGCCAGGAAATCCGCCAAGACTTGGGATTTTATGGCCTTCCGAGGGACGAATGAGAGTGTTTCACCCATGAGCTCCACTGCCCACTTTGCGATCCTACCCGAGGCCTCTCGGCACTGGATAATCTCCCCCAGGGGGAAGGATGACACCACAGTCACCGGATGAGACTCGAAGTAGTGTCGCAACTTTCGCCGCGTCAGGATTACTGCGTACAGTAGCTTCTGGATTTGCGGGTAGCGGATCTTGGTCTCGGATAGTACCTCACTGATGAAGTAGACCGGCCTCTGTACGAGCAGTGCATGCCCTTCTTCTCGTCTCTCGACTACGATCGCGGCGCTGACCACCTGAGTGGTTGCGGCTACGTAGATCAAGAGGGCTTCTCCCGCAGCGGGGGGCACCAAGATGGGCGCGTTGGTAAGGAGTGCCTTAAGGTTTCCGAGGGCTTCTTCAGCCTCAGGGGTCCAAGTGAAGCGCTCGGCCTTCCTTAAGAGGCGGTACAAGGGTAGCCCTCTCTCGCCAAGACGTGAGATGAAGCGGCTCAGAGCCGCAAGGCATCCCATGACCCTCTGTACTCCTTTCAAATCTTTGATCGGTCCCATGTTGGTGATGGCCGCGATTTTCTTCGGGTTGGCCTCGATGCCTCGCTCGGAGACGATGAACCCCAGGAGCATGCCTTGGGGGACTCCGAAGACACACTTCTCGGGATTGAGTTTCACGCCTTTCGCTCTCAGACACTTGAATGTCGTTTCAAGGTCGGAGAGAAGGTCAGAGGCTTTCCTTGTCTTGACAACGATGCCATCGACGTAAGCCTCGACCGTTCAGCCGATGTGCTCTCCAAACACGTGGTTCATGCACCTTTGGTATGTCGCACCTGCATTCCTCAAGCCAAATGGCATAGTAATATAACAATACATGCCAAAAGGTGTGATGAAAGAAGTCGCGAGCTGGTCGGACTCTTTCATCTTGATTTGGTGATAGCCTGAATAGGCGTCGAGGAATGGCAGGGTTTCGCACCCAGCAGTGGAATCCACAATTTGATCGATGCGAGGCAGAGGGTAGGGAACCTTCAGACATGCTTTATTCAACCCGGTGTAGTCGACGCACATCCTCCATTTCCCACCTTTCTTTTTCACAAGCACAGGGTTAGCTAACCATTCAAGATGGAATACCTCTTTGATGAACCATGCAGCCATCAGCTTGTGGACCTCCTCGCCTATGGCCCTGCGCTTCTCTTCGTCAAAGCGGCGCAGGTGCTGCTTCACGGGTCGAGCTCCAGCTCGGATATCCAGCGAGTGCTCGACGACATCCCTCGGTATGCCTGGCATGTCCGAGGGACTCCATGCAAAAATTTCAGCATTTGCACGGAGAAAGTCGACGAGCACTGCTTCCTATTTGGGGTCGAGCTCGGAGCCGATCCAGACCTTCTTGTCGGCGTCGTTGCTGGGGTCGAGAGGGACGGACTTAACCGCCTCAGCCGGTTCGAAGTTGCCGGCGTGGCGCTTCGCATCAGGCACCTCCTTGGAGAGGCACTCTAGGTCGGCGATGAGGGCCTCGGACTCGGCGAGGGCCTCAGCGTACTCCACACATTCCACGTCGCATTCGTACACGTGGCGGTACGTGGATCCGACGGTGATGACCCCGTTGGGGGCTGGCATCTTGAGCTTGAGGTACGTGTAGTTGGGGACGACCATGAACTTGGCGTAGCACGGTCTCCCCAGCACCGCGTGGTAGGTCCCTCGGAACCCGACCACCTCGAACGTGAGGGTTTCCTTTTGGAAGTTGGAGGGAGTTCCGAAGCAGACGGGCAAATCAAGTTGTCCAAGGGGCAAAACGCGCTTTCCGGGGACGATCCCGTGAAAGGGCGCCGCACCGGCCTGGATTGTGGACAGATCGATCCCCCGAGAGCCAGAGGGTCTTGGCGTAGATGATGTTGAGGCTGCTGCCTCCATCCAAGAGGACCTTGGTGAGCCTGGCATTGCCGATGACGGAGTCGACAACGAGCGGGTACCTTCCTGGGCTCGGCACGCAGTCGGGGTGGTCGCCTTGGTCGAAGGTGATGGGCTTGTCGGACCAGTCTAGGTAGACTGGCGTCGCCACCTTCACGAGCAGACCTCCCGGCGCTCCTGCTTGAGGTGCCGAGCCGAGGCGTTCGCGACTTTCCCACCGTAGATCATGAAGCAGTCGTGGACCTCGGGGAACTCCTCTGCCTTGTCGCCCTCCTTCTTGTTGTTGTCTTGGCCTTTGCCATCTCCCGCCGGGGACCCGGCTTTATGGAAGTAGCGCCGAAGCATGACACATTCCTCAAGGGTGTGCTTGACAGGACCCTGGTGATAGGGGCATGACTCCTTGAGCATCTTGTCGAATAGGTTGGCCCCTCCGGGAGGCTTCCGTGGGTTCCTGCGCTCGGCAGCAGCGACAAGATCTGCGTCGGCGGCACCGTGCTTCGCTTGTGACTTCTTCTTGGCCTTCTTCTTTGTGCCACGCTAGGCGGACGCCTCGGGGACGTCTTCCTGCTGCCGTCCCTGAGGCTGCTTGTCCTTCTAGAAGATGGCTTCGACCGCCTCCTGACCAGAGGCGAACTTGGTGGTGATGTCCATCCATTCGCTCGCCTTGGTGGGAGTCTTGCGCCCCAGTTTGCTCACTAGGTCACGACAAGTGGTGCAATCGAGGAATGCCCCGATGACATCCGAGTCGGTGATGTTGGGCAGCTCGGTGCGCCGCTTCGAAAACCGTCGGATGTACTCTCGCAGGGACTCCCCTGGCTGCTGGCGGCAGCTTCAGAGATCCCATGAGTTCTCAGGGCGTACGTACGTACCTTGGAAGTTTCCAGCGAAGGCCTTGACCAGGTCGTCCCAGTTGGAGATCTGCGCAGGAGGCAGATGCTCCAGCCAGGCCCGGGCGGCGTCGGAGAGGAACATGGGGAGGTTGCGGATGATGAGGTTGTCGTCGTCCGTCCCTCCCAGCTGGCATGCCAGCCGGTAGTCCGCAAGCCACAACTCCGGCCTTGTTTCCCCCGAGTACTTGGTGATGGTAGTCAGGGCTCGGAACCGGGTCGGGAACGGCGCCCGTCGTATGGCCCGGCTGAAGGCTTGCGGACCTGGTGGTTCGGGCGAGGGGCTCCGATCCTCCTCACTGTCGTAGCGTCCCCCACGCCTAGGGTGGTAGCCTCGGTGCACCTTCTCTTCGAGGCGGGCTCGACGGTCGCGGCGGCGGTGCTCGTCGCCGAGGCGATCCGGGGCTGCAGGCGTCCTTTCTCGCATGCGCCCGGTGTGAACCGAGGCATCCCGCATGAGTCAGGAAGTTGTTGTGCGATGCTCTGGGGGGCACTCTTGCCTTCGGGAGGCAGAGCTTTCGGCCCGTCGGACCGCGACATCCTCCAGGAGATTCTTGAGTTCTTCTTGGATACACCGCCCCTCGGTGGTGGATGGCTCCGGCATTGCTCGAAGTAGCATTGCTGCTGCAGCTAGATTCTGGCCAACCCCACTGGAGACCAGGGGCAGCCTTGCCCTGGCATCGTCAACGATACAGCGTTGGATGTCCCGGGCCCGATGACGCGCTTCTCCGGCGAGTGCTCGGCCTGCTCTCTCCTGCTCGATGTTTTGCCGGAGTTGTACAAGTTGCCCTGCTTCCTCGTCGAGCCGGGCTTGCATCTCGTGGATTTGCTCGAGCTGTGTGTCCTGACCCCCACAGGGACTGGGACCACAGCTAGCTCCCGCGGGATGTCAACGCGAGACGTAGGCCCAGGGGGATCATCATCCTCCGGCATACCGAGGTGGTTGCCTTCGTCGCGACCCCCTAGATCGACGTGGAAACATTCGCGACTTGGGCCACAACCTTCGTCGTCAAGGCTGTGGCCATCATCAGAGCAACCGGAGAGGCAGTAGTCACATGCGGTCATGAAGTCTCTGTAGGATTACGGGGAGGCTACGCTAGCGCAAAACAAAATTTTCATCCCCATAATACCAAGAACTACTGCGGTTATAGGTCATGGAATTACCACTAGACGCGCAGAGCAGCGGAAGACGTCTCGATGTAGACGAACGCGTCGAGCAGTGCCGTGCAGTCGCCGGCGTCCTTCACGTCCTCGCACGGTTCGTCCAAGTGCTCCAGATGTAGCACCTCCGAGGTATCCACACGTACAGGGAGGAAGCGCCGCGTACCGAACTGCTAGGTTTGCGACGGCGGCTTGGCGAGGGCGAGAGGTGGGCGGCGGCTGTTAGTCCGCTGGTGGCGAATTAGGTTATCCTTAACCGCGCCCCCGCCCCTCATTATATAGGCGTTATGGTGGGCTTCTGACGCCGAGGCCCATCATTAACCCTAAAGCCCAGTCTCATTTCGGATCTAATCCGAATTAGGCTTCCTTCCCCTTAAGTGTGTGACCCTATAGGTTCACGTACAAATAGACATAGGCCGAGTACTCTTACTTGGCCCAATAATTGACAGCGGCCTCTAGCAAGACATGTCAACTCCTATGTGTACGTAAAGATCATATCAGACGAACCATTGCGACATTACGTACATGCTGTTCCCTTTGTCTCACGATATTTGGTCTGGCTCTAAGCTGACCTCTCTTTCTCGATACTGTGAATTGGAATCCTTTCAATGGTTAACTCTTAACCCTAGCACGGCCATGCATTTCTTGATCCAATCACTCGAGGGGCCCAGAGATATCTCTCTCACAAAGAGAGGGACAAATTCCATCTTGACTGACCATGCCTCACAGCATGCTTCCTGACAAACCCAAAACTACCTTTATAACTACCCAGTTACGAGATAGCGTTTGATAGTCCCTAAGTAAGTCAATTCACATCTTGAGAACATGCGACAATCTCAGGTCTAAGGATACAGTATTCATGTTGCAAGAAGAGAACTATATTACAATATCTCACGTTGGGTCGGTCCAGCCTCATGTCATACATGCGCCCACATTATTAGTTTAACATCTCCATGTTCATGACTTGTGAAATGTAGTCATCAACTAATACATGTGCTAGTCATCGACTCTGACTAGGGACATCATTTAGAATAACCATATAAGTAAAGAATCTCACAAACAATTCACATAATTGCTAATCAATACAAGGTGCCTTCCATGGATATTCAATTAAGCAATATATATCATGGATACAAAGAAATATGCTCATCTCTATGATTATCTCTAGGGCATATTTCTAACAGTCTCGCACGTCACTGGGATCACGGAGCCCGGAGAAATCCCAACCAGAGTCGGGGTCGTCTTCTTCCTCGGAACCCGGGGGCCTGTAGGTTGAGACGGTCGTCAGTCAGTCCCAAGACGACCACATATGGTACCTCGGAAGGTTAGGATATGCCTTTACGAAAGCGCTCACTGAAGCGGAGTCGCTTGGTGGATCGAAGCTGAATCTAAAAGGCACAGGGTGGAAAACAGACAGTACCTCTTGATCGATGGACGATGGTGAAGTCGCGTCAGGGGCGGATTGCACCGTCATCTCAGGTACGAGGCTAACGCCTAGCAAGTCCTTCGCGAGAGTGCTGGCGTCATCAGTCCGCTTGAGGTTGGCACGTCGCGGGGAAACGACATCCGTCGTTGTCTCAGTGCGAGGACAACACCTGACATGTCCCCCGTTGGGGTGCCGGCGTCGTCGACTCGCTCCGGACCGACAGCCGACGAGGTGCCGCCTCCTGCCTGGCCACGGTTGCCCCGTCTCCTCCTGCGGCGAGGAGGGTGGAGGGACAAACCCGGATGCTGCTTGAAAGGGAAATAGGCTTTAAACCTTTTCCTAAATGATTTTGGTGGTTGAATTCCAACACAAATAATTGGACTAATTAGTTTGCTCTAGATTACATGTTCTACAGGTGCCAAAGATTCAACTCAAAACCAATAAAAAGAACAAGACAAGGTTCAAAAGAAAGGAGCAAAGAGAAACCGAAGTGCTCCCTGGGATGGCGCACCGGACTGTCCGGTGTGCCACCGGACAGTGTCCGGTGCACCACCGGACCGTGTCCGGTGCACCAGGGAGGATTGCCTTCAAACTCTTCACCTTCGGGTTTCTCAGGCGCAGCCCACTATAATTCACCGGACTGTCCGGTGCACCACCGGACAGTGTCCGGTGCTCCAGAGTGAAGCGGCTCTGAACTGGCCAGCTTCGGGAAAGTGGGAGGTCGCTCCGCTAAAATTCACCGGACTGTCCGGTGTGCCAGCGGAGCAACGGTCATCTGGGCGCAACGGTCGACTCTGCAAAGTGTACAGTTGAATTCAGAGTGTCAGAGCAGAAGTCAGAGGGGCACCGGACTGTCCGGTGCTGCACCGGACTGTCTGGTGCCACATGAGGACAAAGCCTCCAACGGTCGACCAGCTCCAATCTCAACGGATAGGATGACGTGGCTGGCGCACCGGACATGTCCGGTGGTGCACCGGACTGTCCGGTGCGTCCATCGCCAGCAGCTTCTCCAACGGCTACAAAATTGGATGGTGGCTATAAATACCACCCCAACCGGCCACTTCAAGAGGTGGGAGTCCAAGCAACATTCCAAGTCATCTAGTTGACATACTCAAGCCCTCCCAACCACATATATTCATCGATACATCCTATACACAAGATCTAGCCCACTACAACCAATACAAGTGCCACAAAAGAGAGAGCGAGCAATTGAGAGCTACTCAATTGAGTTTAGCCCTAGTGCCTTGTGAGATCCATTGAGAGATAGTGTGAGCTTCATCTTTGTGTTCATTTGCGCGTGGAGTTTTGACTCCCATTCAAACTTCCTCCAAAGTGTTGGAGGCTTGTAAAAGCTAGCAAGAGACACCAAAGAGTGTGGTGGTCCTTGTGGGATCGAGAGTGATCCTTGAGAAGAAGAAGAGCTCACCGATCCTTGTGTGATCGGTGGAGAGAGGGAAAGGGTTGAAAAAGACCCGTCCTTGAGTGGACTCCTCAACGGGGACTAGGCCTTCGAGGGCCGAACCTCGGTAAAACAAATCACCCGTGTCATTTGTGTTTATTGCTTGTGATTTGTTTGCTTTCCCTTACTCTAAGTTTTCTTGCGCTATTCTTTGTCAATATCATTTGGTGTTGCTTCAAGTTAAATTCTCATTTAGTGAAGCAACACTTCGCAAGAAAGAAACTTGACTTATTGCTCTTCTCATCTAAGCCTTCTTGCTTTACTATTCATATATCTAGTAGTTGTATTGATTATCAATTCCGCATTATTTCAAAGCAACTTTCTTTACAAGTAAAGGACTTAGCTTTCATACTCCGATAATTGTTTATCTTGTTCTAACCACTAATCAAGGGATCTAGTTGGGGGATAAAGTTTTAATTTTCAGGTTTCGCCTATCCACCCCCCCTCTAGGCGACTTTCAATTGGTATCAAAGGTAGGCACTTCATCTTGAGTCTAACAACTCGAAGTGATGGCTCGTAGAAGATCCCAAAAGAACAAGAAGACTCCTCTATCGAACGCAACACAAAAGGAGGTAACTCTTGAAGTATTATTTGATGATTGTTCTAATTATGACTCATGGTCCTCTAGTGTGATAAATGCTTTTAGAACCATAGATCCACGATTAGAACAAATTATAGACAAGAGTATTTTTTCCTCTAATTTCAATGGAAAAATTAATTCCGAGGAGGATAAAAGATATTATCAATTAAACTATCTAGCTTTTGACATCTTAACTAATTCTCTTAGTAAAGAAGATTATCGTGCCTTCGTATCAAATTATGACGAATCAATCCATGATGCGCATGATATTTGGACTAGAGTTAGAAGCAAATTTGATGAGTCCTATTATGATAGTCCATTTTGTGCTTCTACTTCCTTTGGTACTTGTGATACTAACCCTTGTAAGGAGGAAGAGGAAAATGAACGACGGAGACCAAACGATGAATCCACCTCTCCAAAAGGTTTGTCTTTCCATTTTGATTCCCACATGTGTTGTGTGGCTAATGAAAATAATAGCGGAAGCACAAATGAGGATGAGGAGGAAGAAAGGAGCTTTGTGCAACTCTACGCTCGCCTAAGCCAAGAAGATAAGGCGGTCATGCTCAAACTTCTAGAAAGAGCGAGAGAGCAAGGCGAAGCTCGTCAAAGGCTAGAAGATATTCTCTCCATGAAAACGCTACACTTTGACGAGTTGACTAAAGAACATGAGGAGCTAAAGTGCTCTCATGTTGATTTGGTCCAAAGGTATGAAACTATTTCAATTGAGCAAGATAATGCTTTACATTGTATCGCTCAATTAGTAAATAGGAATACCTTGCTTAAGGACCAAGTAGAAAAGCTAAAAATTGAAAATCTAGCTTTTCAACAAAAATATGATATGCTTCTATGTTCTCATGAAAATCTTAGAGATGATCATATCATATTAAACATTGCTCATGAGGTTGTAATAGAAAACTTAAAATCGCAACAACCTCACTCATGCACATGTATTCAAATAGAAACTATATTACCTTGTGCTAATGCTTGTTGTCCGTCGACAAGCAAATCTTCCTTTGAGCTAGAATTTGCAGGAACAAATAATGATACCTATCAAAAGCTCAAAGAAGAAAATGAGAGGCTAAATATGAGCTTGACACAACTTAAAGGGAAATGCATCGCTCAACCTTCTCAAGATAACCGTGATCACATGGTGAAGAAGCTTGAGACGGGAACAACCGTGGCATGCACTACATCCCTTGAAGAAAATGTCAAGGACTTGAGGATTGCCAAGAGGAAGAAACAAAAGATGAAATTCAACGCCTCTTCCAAAAGCCTCAACTATGCCTCCATACAAAGTAACACCCAAGGTAATAATCAAGCCACACTTCACACTAAGAAAAATAAGAAGTGTAGTGAATGCTTTGAAGAGGGACACTTGATTAGGTCATGTCCTTACATTAAAAATGGCTTGATTATTAACAAGGATGATAGACTCTGTTTTAAATGCTCAAAGAAGGGACACTTAATCAAATCTTGTCCCCATTTGAAACAAAGAGGCATAGGGTTAGAAAAGAAAGTTTTTACTAACCATGTAGCAAGCAACAAACAAGGAAAGAAGAAATCTTCAAGACTTCAAAAACGCTTATGCTACACATGCCGGAAAAAGGGACATCAATGCAAGGATTGTCCCATTGGTAACAACCCCACCTCTAGCTTGTCAATCATTTCGCATGTAACTAGGCAACCCAAAATTGCAACTTGTGCTAGAAAGGTAACAAGTTTACCAAGCGCTAACACAAAGGACGTTTGGGTTCCTAGATCTTTGTTTACTAACCTTAACGGACCCATCAAGCGATGGGTACCAAAATGTGCTTGACAAGCTTTGTAGGAGAAGGAGATGGTATGAAGCCTTGTGGTGCTTGAGGGAGTTAATTCAATTCCTATCAACTCAAGCTATCAATCTTCAAATGATCTACATATCCAAGATTGACCCAAGGTTACTTCAATTTATTGTATTCAAAACACATATCATCTCGGGAAAGATATTGATGTTGTAGGAATTGAAGAATCATCATGTGCGGAAAATCAAGGCCTACAACATGGAGGACTGTCAAAGGATGGTAACACTTGTGCTTTTAAGTGCAAGTACCTTAAATTATCATTTCTTATGCGTCTTGTGTAGTCACATAGAAAAACGAAGCACTTAAGATGTTTTTAATTTATGTCACCATTTTTTGAAGAAATTCCTCTCATATGGTAGATTGCATATTCTTCATTTCTATATTATGGCAATCTACATGCTTTAAATTGTTGCAAGTTCTCATGGCATGTTTTACTTTAATTATCCTATTATTGCCATGATCTAGATATAGAAAAAGATTCCATTTTCTTAAAAGAACAAGATGTCATGTAAGGAATTCAAATCCTAAAGGCACTTATAAAAGGGAATCTTTCTTTATGTCTAGAATAGTGAGACTAATGTTTTTACCTAAGTAGTCTCACATTTAGAGAATAAGTTTCTCTATGGAAATGCGTAATCCATCATGACAAGAAGAATCAATCCAATAATTTATGTTGTATGTCTTATTGCTTAAATTGGATATGATTCTTCTTCATTTGTCACTTTCCATATCATGAATTAGATTTATTCCCATGATCTTAAAGGATTGGTTATGCTTGTTTTATGAGTTAAAATTGGCATAACATCTTCTATGGATAATCTAGTTCATGCTATGAAGTTTCCATGCTTTTAGTAATCTAGTCTTTCATTCCTTATCAAAATGATTACAAAAAGGGAAACTAGTGCTTGTGTTGCCATTAACCTTTCGCTTGAAGCTTACTTATGAAAATCAACAAGAGAGTATGTGCAAGTTTAATGACACAAGCCTCAAGGGGTTGATCTTCTCCCAAAGGAAGAAAGGTAAAAGCAAAGGTATGGGAACTCATATCCTTAACCAAATGTAGTTCCCATCAATGACTGTTTACTATAATTATATCTTTGTAAAGAAATAGATTTTTTATTAAATTTAAATTGACTAAGACGTGCATTCAACCTCAATCTCATTAATGCACTTGTCCATTGGAATCTATTTCATACCTTTGCTATAAATGTTCTCATATTGACTTGTTTTTAAAGTAATGATTAATAAACTCAATATGAAGAAGTAAATTCCTATGATTGATCAAATGGTTAAATAGTGCATATTCCTCTTTTCCTATAATGTGCACTAATGCTAGGGTTTTTACTTCATGTCTGTGTGACTTAAGGATGATGAATTGTTCATATTTTATTTTCTAAAAGAAATCATCATTCATCATATACTCCCTTGCGCTATTGACATCTCCCTTGAGTATTTTCAATAAGTTTGGAAGGAAAAAGAGACAACTACAAAGGGAGGACACTCAAATGAAAAAGGAAGAACATCAAGAACAACAACACCTACTTGGATAATAAGGTCTTCACAATAATCAATTGGTTGTAAGCATTCTAAATCTTTTTCATTGTGAGAAAACAAGGCTTAAGTTGTTTATTGCAAATTTTATAAGCCTTGACCAAGATGTGTAATGGGTCTCCCTTTATGTCTTTAAAAGTGAATGCATCAAAATCAATTCTTTCAATTACTTGATGCATATCTTTAGGGGGAGTCCATTCCTATATTTTGATTATGTTGAGATTATTGCTTTATCTTAGTAATTTCATATAGTCTCTTACATAAGAATAATGTTTCTCATAAAGTATGCTACTTCATTTCAATCCATCTTGGTAAAATAATGTCACCTTTATCAAGGATTGTAGCTTTCATTGTTAAAGTAGCATATTTATCGGATTCTCCTATTTATGAGCATATTTGAAAATCTAATGCCTATGTTGTTTTTTTGATCGCATCTATTGTATGATCATTGAATAACTTCAATTATCACTTATGCTTCTTAGTGCTTCATGCAATTTCAAATTGATTTCAATTGGTAATTTCAATCGACATCTATCTTGATATGCACTAAGTTAAAAGGAGAATTCATGATGCAATTTGTGATCCACTTAATATATGATAATCATGACTTGGAAAAGATCACCAGTTGTAGAACTCTCTTTTGTGCAAATATTTTCATATATTGTCTTGAGTATAGGTCTTAAGCAACTAAGACTAAGGACAAAGCACAATGAAGAGAGCATCTCTATTTGAAGGTACAAAAGGGTAAAACTACTTCCTTTCATTCAAACTTGTACCTCAAATCTTCCTTTTCTATACTTTCCTTTCATATCTTGTATAAAAGGAAGAAAGCATGTCCATGCATTTTTTCCCTGCTTCATACCTAGTTTAACCTCTCAAACATTTCATTCCTACATTTATGCATCTTTGTTAAAACTGGATGAAGTAATCTTATTGTCAAAGAGCTTAAAGCTTAACCTTGTAACGAGGATAAGCTGTCTTTGTTCCAAAGGTGGATGGTCCTTAAGCCTCTTTGAAATCCTTAAGGGAAAATGCTTAAGACACTTATAACATGCTTCCATAAGTGCATAAACTGTCATGAGCATCACACTTATACTAGGACACAATGCACTTCACATTCTGTATGGTATAGATATGTTCTCATTAACCTCATTATGTGCAATTGGCATTTCAAGGCCAAAATATGTATTCCTATCAAAGCACATATTTAGGGGGAGCAATCTATATTATATATAGAACTATGATCATGCTTAATTGACATATCTTTTGATCATATCTCTTTCATATTGGTACAAATGTGTATATCTTATTATTCTCGTACCATGACTACGACTAATATGTTTCCAAGTATATTTCTATACTAAGTCGTAGATTGAAAGGGAAATGGAGTCTTCGGCGAAGACAAGGCTTCCACTCAACACTATCGGTACCATTTATCCTTCGCCATCACTCCACACTAGCTCTCCACATTGGTATAATCTTTCACTCATATATTATTTGCCAAAGGGGGAGACAACTTCAGAAGGGCTTATATTTCACTCAAAATATCCGTTTTTGGCGATTCATGCCAAAGGGGGAGAAAGTATTAGCCCAAAGCAAAAGGACCGCACCGCTACCAAGTTTCAAATTTAAAGGATCTTGTAATGATGATTTTTTCATTTGGTATCCTATTTTTAAGAAGATAAATTTTCAATTGGTATAGTCTTTCAATTTGGTTTTAAAGAAGTATTTTCAAATTGGTATCTTACTTGTGATATAATTTCAAATTGGTATACCCTCTTCAAAATTAATATCAAAACCCTCTTGAACACTAAGAGGAGGATTTCATTAAGGGGGAGTTTTGTTTAGTCAAAGGAGAAGCATTTGAAACAGGGGGAGAAAATTTCAAATCTTGAAAATGCTACTCAAAATCTTATTCATTTACCTTTGACTATTTGCAAAAGAACTTTGAAAAGGATTTACAAAAGAGTTTGCAAAAACAAAACATGTGGTGCAAGCGTGGTCCAAAATGTTAAATAAGAAAGAAACCATTCATGCATATCTTATGAAATCAATATTGGTTTAATTCCAAGCAATCTTTGCACTTACCTTAGGCAAACTAGTTCAATTATGCTCTTATATATTTGCTTTGATTTGTGTTGGCATCAATCACCAAAAAGGGGGAGATTGAAAGGGAAATAGGCTTTAAACCTTTTCCTAAATGATTTTGGTGGTTGAATGTCCAACACAAATAATTGGACTAATTAGTTTGCTCTAGATTACATGTTCTACAGGTGCCAAAGATTCAACTCAAAACCAATAAAAAGAACAAGACAAGGTTCAAAAGAAAGGAGCAAAGAGAAACCGAAGTGCTCCCTGGGATGGCGCACCGGACTGTCCGGTGTGCCACCGGACAGTGTCCGGTGCACCACCGGACCGTGTCCGGTGCACCAGGGAGGATTGCCTTCAAACTCTTCACCTTCGGGTTTCTCAGGCGCAGCCCACTATAATTCACCGGACTGTCCGGTGCACCACCGGACAGTGTCCGGTGCTCCAGAGTGAAGCGGCTCTGAACTGGCCAGCTTCGGGAAAGTGGGAGGTCGCTCCGCTAAAATTCACCGGACTGTCCGGTGTACACCGGACTGTCCGGTGTGCCAGCGGAGCAACGGTCATCTGGGCGCAACGGTCGACTCTGCAAAGTGTACAGTTGAATTCAGAGTGTCAGAGCAGAAGTCAGAGGGGCACCGGACTGTCCGGTGCTGCACCGGACTGTCCGGTGCCACATGAGGACAAAGCCTCCAACGGTCGACCAGCTCCAATCTCAACGGATAGGATGACGTGGCTGGCGCACCGGACATGTCCGGTGGTGCACCGGACTGTCCGGTGCGTCCATCGCCAGCAGCTTCTCCAACGGCTACAAAATTGGATGGTGGCTATAAATACCACCCCAACCGGCCACTTCAAGAGGTGGGAGTCCAAGCAACATTCCAAGTCATCTAGTTGACATACTCAAGCCCTCCCAACCACATATATTCATTGATACATCCTATACACAAGATCTAGCCCACTACAACCAATACAAGTGCCACAAAAGAGAGAGCGAGCAATTGAGAGCTACTCAATTGAGTTTAGCCCTAGTGCCTTGTGAGATCCATTGAGAGATAGTGTGAGCTTCATCTTTGTGTTCATTTGCGCGTGGAGTTTTGACTCCCATTCAAACTTCCTCCAAAGTGTTGGAGGCTTGTAAAAGCTAGCAAGAGACACCAAAGAGTGTGGTGGTCCTTGTGGGATCGAGAGTGATCCTTGAGAAGAAGAAGAGCTCACCGATCCTTGTGTGATCGGTGGAGAGAGGGAAAGGGTTGAAAAAGACCCGTCCTTGAGTGGACTCCTCAACGGGGACTAGGCCTTCGAGGGCCAAACCTCGGTAAAACAAATCACCCGTGTCATTTGTGTTTATTGCTTGTGATTTGTTTGCTTTCCCTTACTCTAAGTTTTCTTGCGCTATTCTTTGTCAATATCATTTGGTGTTGCTTCAAGTTAAATTCTCATTTAGTGAAGCAACACTTCGCAAGAAAGAAACTTGACTTATTGCTCTTCTCATCTAAGCCTTCTTGCTTTACTATTCATATATCTAGTAGTTGTATTGATTATCAATTCCGCATTATTTCAAAGCAACTTTCTTTACAAGTAAAGGACTTAGCTTTCATACTCCGATAATTGTTTATCTTGTTCTAACCACTAATCAAGGGATCTAGTTGGGGGATAAAGTTTTAATTTTCAGGTTTCGCCTATCCACTCCCCTCTAGGCGACTTTCACTGCTCTTCCACCATGGGGGGAAGACGCCGTCGAGTTCACCGCCGTCGGGCGAGCTGACGACCGTCGTTGATGTTGTCGCGCTGCGAGGGGAGGAGTACCATGTCGTAGCTGCCGTCGAGGGACATGAACTCGAGACTCCCGAAGCGGAGCACCGTCCCAGGCTGAAGAGGTTGCTAAAGACTACCCATCTGGAACTCAACGAGAAGGTGTTCGTTAACACGTAGCAGGCCTCTACCTAGCGCGCCAACTGTCGGCGTTTCAGACCCGGGGGTCCCATAACCGAGCCGACTAGAGAATTTATCGCTGCGTGGCCCTGCCCAGATGGGTTGGCGCAAGATGGAACACAAGGGGGAATGCGACTTGTATTATCTCGCACCAGGGGTGTGCTTGTAGTAGGGGTTACAAGCGTCGCGAGAGAGAGAGCTTGTTCGTTAGCTCGTTCCCCCGCGTGACCCCCCCCCCCCCCCCCCCGCAGGAAGGCCCTGGACCTCCCTTTTATAGATGCAAGGAGAGGGTCCAGATGTACAATGGGGGGTGTAGCTATGCGCTAACGTGTCTGGCAGAGGAGTGTCTGAGCCCTGTGTACATGCCAACGTGGCTGTCGGAGAAGTGCTTGAGCCCTGTGTACGCGATAACGTGGCCGTCGGAGAAGTGCCTGAGCCCTGTAGAAGCACAGATGTCGATGCTGCTGGGATCCTGCTGACGTCTCCTTGCTTTCGTAGGGGGCTGAGAACCACCGACGTCATGGACGCACGCGGGGAACCATCATTACCTGTTACTGGGGCGAGCCAGATGGGACGCCGGTCTTGTTCCCTCGTAGCCTGAGCTAGCTAGGGTAGGGTAATGATGTATCCCCTATGGCGCGGTCAGTCCGAGCCCAAGGTCGGGCGAGGCGGAGACTTCTCCTGAGGCCGAGGCCGGGGTCGGGCGAGGACGCGATTCCTCCCGAGGCCGAGGCTGAGGCCGAGCCCTGGGGTCGGGCGAGGCGGAGACCTCCTCCCGAGGCCGAGGCCTAAGGTCGGGCGAGGCGAAGCTTCCTGTTGCGCCAGAGGCTGAACTCGGCTGTTGTCAGTCTCACCCTGGTGGGTGGCACGGAGTCGGAGCGGGGCGAGCGACGCTGTTTTCCTGTCAGGTCGGTCAGTGAAAGGGCGAAGTGACTGCGGTCACTTCGACCTTGCCGACTGAGGCACGCGTGCCAGGATAAGGTGTCAGGCGATCCCCGCATTAAATGTGCATGCGATACGGTCGGTTGGTGAGGCGATTTGGCCAAGGTTGCTTCACAACGAAGCCTGCCCGAGCTGGACTTCGGGCGAGTCGAGGGTGCGCCCACCGCCTGAGGAGGCCCTCGAGCGAGGCATGAATTTGTCCGGGACTACTGTTCCCGCCCGAGGCCGGGCTCGGGCGAGGTGAGATTGCGTCCCTTGGTAGACGAGGCCTTGACCTGAACCGTGTCGATCAGTCTTTGCGGTTTGTGCTGAGGGTGGTTACCAGCCGTGTTTAGGAGTGTTGGGGGTACCCCTAATTACGGTACCCGACACTACCCTTACAACTTTAATAACTCTTATATCTTCTACTATAACATCAAAATAAGACGTGGTGTGGTGGATATGTTGTCTCTAATCTAGCAGCAGGTCTTGAGATCGATTCACAATTCTTGTAGATTTCATTTTTTTGAGCCATAATAGGGATAAGGGCAAAACAGGAAATGAAAAAAGGCAGAACGGCAGGCTACCCTTACCGCCTTAATAAGTAGTAGAGATTTGATGTGACATGAACTAAACTTTATATAGTGAAACCAAACACCCCTAAGTATACTACTCCATGTTGCGAAGAGTTTCTGTGCGATAACTACTAGGGAGGTAAAACTCTCACACCTTTGATTGTTAATCTAATGAACCCAGAACATTCTGCTTCTAGCGAGGAATCATTTAGATCCATAGCCTAGAGAAGTTGGACGTTTTACGACTGCATGTTGAGGCGCTGTCCATGCCCAAGGTGATTGCTTCTCTTAAAAGTTTAGAGAATGTTTGGTTTTCATTGAAGTTTAGTTCGGGCCATAATATGATGTTTGAATGTATATTACTAGCATTAAAATTTAGTCTAATTATAAAACTAGTTACACGAGTAAAGACTAAATGACGAGGAATAATTATTAAGTCTGATTAATTTATATTTAGTAAATATTTGTTGTAGCATCACATGAGTAAATATAGACTAATTAGGTTTAATAGGTATGTCTTATTGTTTAATCTCCATATGTATAATTAGATTTATATTAGACTATGATATTATTTGGTTCACGAAATGTAACGTAAATGGTAATATTATTGATTCACACTCGAGTACGAGCGCTAATAAGTTTGAATAGGCTAGTATGAATTTCTAGGATGATATCCGATTACGGTTGTACTTAAACAAACATGATTTAACATTATCAGTTACTCATCGCGTTACAAATATATGAACCAAACGACACCTATATCTAATACTTCTGTCTAGCATCCAAACATTCAATATGACATAGACTAAAATTTAGTTTGCCGAACCAAACGAGGCCTTTAGTCTATGTCATATTTAAATATTAAATATGGATATTAAATATAGTCTAGAGACTAAATGGCAAGATAAATTCATTAGTCCTAATTAATCCATGATTAACAAATATTTACTATAGCATCCTATGGGTGGATCATGGTCTAGTTAGGCTTAATAGATTTTAAAAGATTTGTCTTGTCTTTTAGTCCTTATATGTGCAATTACTTTTATAGTTAGATTATATTTAATACTTCTAACTAGCATCTAAGTATTTAATGTGGATTCAAACGCCCATCGAGTAGAGATTTCAGTATGAGTGATGTCATACCATCGTATCCCATTGTACAACAACCATTCGTGCACTTATTAATTTCCACTAGCTGAATGTTTGTACGGCGTGTGGCACTGTGGCATGGAAATCCCTTTTCGGATCTTGTTCAACAGTGTCTTCAAGTATAATATGTGTCGTAAGCAGGCTAAATGCTAACATTAAAGTCTGTTTTGGAAGTCCAAAACTCGTAGGAGATTCCCCAAACCAATCCTAAGGAAAGAGAAGAGGACAAAGAGGAGAAATCAGATGTAAATTTATAGTCGTCTTAGACACACAAACAAAAAAGGTGAGAGAGACAAGAGGAGAAATTAGTGGTGTGCCGATGGGTGATGAAAGGAGACACAAGTATTTATTTTGGTTTGGGCAAAAAGAAGACTCTACTTCCAGCTGAGGGAGATGAGATTTATATTAACTATATCTAAGTACTTGCAGTAGGGAATACAAGCTGGTCAAGAGAGGAAAAAGATTCCAAGTCCATAGAGTTGATTGAGTCGAGGTGAAAAACGCGAAGTGTTCTCTCACAAAGGTTGAGCCAAATCACAGCGTGCGACACTATAGGTGGGGCGAGCACAACCGGTGCGAGAGCCAGTGGACGGTAGCTCGCGGGCGAGGGCCTTCACTACGACGCCAGCGAAGCGCCGAGGCGTGAAACGATCGTGTCCACCACGATGTTGTTCAGGCACTGGTTCCTACAGCGATCCTCACAACTGGCCGGACAGGCTCCCTCCATGGTGTCCCCTTCTCCATCTCCCTCGCGGGCCTCCTGGTGCACTGCGCAGCTGTTCTACGTGGCCGTGTGGACGGTGGCCACCACTACTGTGGTCGTGGCGGCGTTCACCATGGAGCTCGCCTTCGTCTAGATGGTTGGGCCGAGGACGATGCTCTCCTAGACGTGCCCAGGCTCCAACGGCGGCAACGGGTTTTTACTATGTTTGCCATTATTGTGGTAACCTACATCGTCTGATTCACCATGGCCTATCTAGAACAAGTGTAGGATCAAGACAAGGAGCCATTTCTCCCGTGGCTTTATCCATAACAAGTGTAGGCTCAGTCAGTCAGTGTGATTATTTTTGATACGTTAGTTTATGTACATTGTATATATATGAATCTTTCTAGTTTCAGTGGCAAGACAATAGAGATGTTCAAAATGTAACAACACAAAAGTTGTATTTACAATTTAGGCTCGTTGCAAAACTGTCATTGCAGATGAAATAAATAAACTTTTATGAATATTTTATCGTTTACGATATATTTGGACGTTATTTCGCACAAATCGTCGCTGACAATATTATTTTTTCTATTTTAATCGAGATTAAACGTAATTCTTGAGCATTGCCTTTTTTAATATGCTTGAAAAAAATATAGTATATTTGAGATTGGTGGTAATGTTATTGGATATATAAAAATGATCTAGACACGTTTTACATTGAAAAACAACTTAGAAGCCATGTTGCTAAACAACTTTTGGTAATGGATTTTGGTTCCTCTGAAAAGCAGCTCAATTAATGGAGAAGCCATAGCCAAAACTGTTATTTTTTTCAAAAGCTAAAGCTTTACCTAAGGTGGCCGTGGCCTTAATTTGATTCTCACCAACATTGACTCCCGTGTTCGTCACCGATTCACCCCCCATGATAGAGACACGCATATTCCCTCGTTCTCTGTTGCCACCAACTCTGTTCCGATCGCCATGATGGAGCCGAAAAGCCCAGCTTAACCGTCATGCTCGTGCGTGCGGACGCACGGCGAGCTCTCTTCCTTTCAAGTCTCGTCCACACCGGTGACACGGGACAGGGAGGCAATGGCAACCACCGGCCGGTCGAGGTCGAGGTCGGGCTTGTGGGCGAAGACGGCGGTTGCTTGACGCCAAATGCTACGCCGAGTCCCTAGGCACGCGTGCCGACTGCCAACTTCGATTTCGGTTCGCACACTGCGCGACCGAGCTTGGTTGCAGTTGGATAGGATGCCGCACAGGCAGCGGCACTAGTCAACTCTTGATCCCAGTGACCACCAGTGATCCTATTCCTACCTGCAGGCAAGGGTTGAACTGGAGCTTGGTTGGGTCAGGTTGGTGCCCAAACGTTGCCAAGATGTGGGAGAGGAAAAAAAAGGTGTGAACCTGCTTGCATGGTCGCATATAAGGATACAGGACTACAAGTGTGCATCAGCGGTGCATGAAACTTATTCTTTTACGTGTGGACTGTGGACATTACTTATGCCCTAGATAGAGAAATGCATTAACGATTTTATAGAGATTACTGCTATTCATGTAATTTTGTATCTCTACGGTCAACTGGGCATCATACGTTAGGAATTTAGTTGTTTCCATATTGAACTTAATCTAAAAATATCATATCATATATAAATTATATAAACATGTACGTGTAAAATATTACTACTTGCAAACTTAGTAAATAAATGCATGAAAAATATACTTAAAAGGGGTAGGTCTTATTTTTAACTCATACCTTTTTTTTGATCTTTTGGCTACGATAAAATATAATATCTACGGTTTAATATTTGTGACATATGTTCACTTTAACTTTAAATTTATTCTTTTAGAAGGATCTACTTTAGTTTTAAATTTAATTTTCGTGGGAAGGAGCTATCATACTGGCTGCACCTTTTGGCTCATGGCTAGTCGAATCACAAACAAAGCATGTTTTAATTACGCTGAACGCAACATTAGTACATTACATGTACAATCACCATGGCACGTACTTGCGGTTGCAGAAGCTGAACCCCGGCAGCGGCAGTAGCCAGTAGGCCAGAATTTTTTGTTTTTTAGCCCCTTTTGTGACACAAATTTATGTTTGGACCCCCAGAAATTTTATTTGCACGTTTGGACCCGATGCTCGGCGCCATAGGCTGTGGCGCCGAGGTAACACAGCTCGGCGCCACAGCCTATGGCGCCGAGCTATGACGTGGCAGCAACGGCTACCTGCGCCTAGGGCTGACCTGGCGCCGACGTGGTGGCGACGCGGCCTCGTAGCTCGGCGCCACAGATCTTGGCGCCGAGCTACTAATGCCTATAAAAACGGCCGCGCGGCTGGCCGAGAGCAGCACTGTCGGGGACCATAATTAGGGGTACCCTCAAGACGCCTAATTCTCAGCTGGTAACCCCCATCAGCATAAAGCTGCAGAGGCCTGATGGGTGCGATTAAGTCAGGGATCAGTCCATACGAGCGACTCGATCACGCTCGCCCGAGCCTAGCCTCGGGCAAGAGCAGCCGACCCCGATGGGTTTCCGTCTCGGCCGAGGCTCCCCTTTTAACGACGGACACATCTCCGGCTCGCCCGAAGCCTTGCCTTCGCTAAGAAGCAACCCTGACTAAATCGCCGTGCCGACCGACCGAGTCGCAGGAGCATTTAACGCAAAGGTAGCCTGACACCTTTAACCTGACGCGCGCCCCCCGGCAGAGCCGAAGTGACCGCCGTCACTTCGCCGCTCCACTGACCGGTCTGACAGAAGGACAGCGCCGCCTGCGCCACTCCGACTGCAGTGCCACTTGACAGAGTGAGACTGACAGGCAGTCAGGCCTTGCCAAAGGCGCCATAGGAAACTCCGCTCCGCCCGACCCAGGGCTCGGACTCGGGCTAAGCCCCGGAAGACGGCGAACTCCGCTCCGCCCGACCTAGGGCTCGGACTCGGGCTAAGCCCCGGAAGACGGCGAACTCCGCTCCGCCCGACCCAGGGCTCGGACTCGGGCTAAGCCCCGGAAGACGACGACCTCCGCTCCGCCCGACCCAGGGCTCGGACTCGGGCTCAGCCCCAGAAGACGACGAACTCCGCTTCGCCCGACCCCAGGGCTCGGACTCCGCCCCGGCCTCTGCCGAACGACCTCCGCTCCGCCTGACCCAGGGCTCGGACTCGGGCTCAGCCCCAGAAGACGACGAACTCCGCTTCGCCCGACCCCAGGGCTCGGACTCCGCCCCGGCCTCTGCCGAACGACCTCTGCCTCGCCCGACCCAGGGGCTCGGGCTCGGCCTCGGCCACGGAAAACAGACTCAACCCCGGCTTCGGAGGAGCCCCCACGTCGCCCGACCTCGGGCGCAGGCCCGCCACGTCAACAGGAAGCGCCATCATCACCCTACCCCGAGCCGACTCGGACCGCAGAGAACAAGACCGGTGTCCCATCTTGCTAGCTCCGCCAGATAGGCAATGATGGCGCCCCACGTGCCCTGTGACGACGGTGGCTCTCAGCTCTCTTACGGAAGCAGGAGGACGTCAGCAAGGACTCGACCGCTCCGACAGCTGTCCCTCCGCCAGGCTCCGTTGCTCCTCCGACGGCCACGACATCACATCGACTGGGTGCCAAGATCTCTCCGGCTGCCACATCGGCATGTACTTAGGGCACTAGCTCTCCCCCGCTAGACACGTAGCACTCTGCTACACCCCATTGTACACCTGGATCCTCTCCTTACGCCTATAAAAGGAAGGACCAAGGCCTTCTTAGAGAAGGTTGGCCGCGCGGGGACGAGGACGGGACAGGCGCTCTCTTGGGGCCGCTCGCTTCCCTCACCCGCGTGGATGCTTGTAACCCCCTACTGCAAGCGCACCCGACCTGGGCGCGGGACGAACACGAAGGCCGCGGGATTTCCACCTCTCTCATGCCCGTCTCCGGCCACCTCGCTTCCCCCCTTCGAGCTCGCCCACGCGCTCGACCCATCTGGGCTGGGGCACGCGGCACACTCACTCGTCGGCTTAGGGACCCCCCGGTCTCGAGACGCCGACAAGCACATTTCCACTCATTTCCAAACTTCGTAAAAATTTGCTGGATTCAAAGATTTGTGTTGGTTCACTTCGTAGACCAAGGTATGGTGCCCAACTGATTCGTTTTGTATATTGGCTTGTTAGTTTCATAGTTGCTCATAGTTTAATAGTTTGTATAAACCTATTATATTATCATTTCGATTATTAGTTTGTGTAAATTTATTATAAAGCATATTAGGTACAAGTGATAATTATAATCGTTTATTAGATGAAAGACATGTACCGAGAGGAGTTGTGGCAGAAGAGAGGTCGTCCTCGGGAGTTATATCCGGACGTATCTAGTAAGGATGCTCCTATTCCTCCTGAATTCCCCGTGCCTAACTGTGACTGTGGCAGACTGGCTTGGGTACATCAATCGCAACATCCAGACACGGCTGCTCGCTGCTACTACCTTTGTGGCAGTTTGGACGTACGTAGCTTATGACTTGTCACTTAATTTTGTTCGCATTCATTATTTTGTAGATGTGTAATAGTGCTTCCTTTCCATTATTTTAGGGGCATCAGAGGTGTTTCTTTTTCCAGTGGATCGATGGTCCTGATAAATTTGACCCTCGATATCTTCTTTTCGTTAATTGGTTGAGTGGAAGGACTAGTCATGAGCGTTTTAAGCGTTGGGTACCTCCTCTCCTGAATCCTCCACCAATGACGGATGCGGAGAAGGAGGTAGCAACAGAAAGACAGATAGACTCACCGCCTCGATGCGATTGTGGAGACCGTGCTGTCATCGATGAAGACTATGAGAAGCAATTCTGTTGTCCGAACATTGATTATGTGAGCCCATCGATACGCTAAATTTATGAACTATTTTTTATTTACAATAAATTACTAATTTTGTCTCCTGCAGCCATACGGGTGGCGTAAGTGTCGTTTCAGAGAGTGGTTGTATGGTCCTTTGTCCCATTGGCCAGAGCCAGAGGTAAAGGAAAAGAGATACAATCAGTGGCCCGAAGAAGAGGTGAAATTTGATCCAGTACTCTGCAAATGTGGTATTGAAGCTAAGTATGGATTAGTTCCTTCCGAGCTTGGTGTTGGATATTTTTGTGGACATATGGTCGATTACGATGAGGTTGGAATTTTTGTTTTTGCACCATCTGTAATGTTATAGCGGTACTTACTATTTTTTTGTAGGAGACGAGGAAATGCAGTTGGGAGAGTTACGACGACAAAGGAGAGGTGATGCGCACAATAGAGTCCAAGAGAATAATGGGACAGAAGATGCGTTGTGGATCTCGGCTCGTCGATTCATACATTAACGATCGCATACGCGACATGCGTAGGGAAGCAAAATCTGCCTTTTATGATAGCCCGAAGCGTGCAGAGTATAGGAGGTTGAAGGCGGCAGATGAGAAGAGAGCACATGATGCAAGGGAATGGGAAGCGGCTCAAGCCGAGAAACAGATGTTGGATAATCTTGCTGATCGCCTCAAGGGAAGTAAGTGAGATAAATGATATTATAATTATGTTAGTACAATTTATTTATCTTGACTTTGCTAACTTATTTTTCTCATTATATTTGCAGAGATTGGAAGCGGCGTAAACTATTTGGCCGATGAGGCGCATGCGAGATATGTTCAAGATAAAATGGCAACGGTTGAGCTGATGGAGGAGGAGGACGACACATCTAGATTGAGTGAGCTTATCGCTCTCGCAGAGGCAGGATTACATGAAGAAGAGGAGGACGACACATCAAGGTTGAGTGAGCTCATCGCACTAGCTGAGGCAGGATTACGTGCTCAAGAGGAAGAGGATGAGTTTATGTCTCAGGCCGCCGAAGAGGTAGAGGCGGCTTATTACAAGAAGTCTGATGAGGCTGAGGCTGAGGATGAGCTATTCTCCCAAGCTGCAGATGAAGCATAAGCCAATTATTACAAGAGAACTGGTGACAAGTGTGATGCAGGACAATGCAGCAAGTGGAATGAGGTTGTCGTTGAGGATTGCACGACGGATGACTCTGAAGATGAGTTACTCATAGATTGTGATTCAGACTGAAGAATTGTAGCCTGTTATGTAGTATTTTCGTATCAAAAATAATTTAGAACTCTAAAGATGCGTTACTTATTGCTTGTTATGTTTTTTACAATTCACAAAAAAAATTTGCAAGAGTTCCTCTTGTTTTATTAACAACCACAGTTCAAATAATCACATATTATAAGACATGTAAGCATTTCAACATATAATACATCACAAAATAACATCGAATATAAAAACATCCACAGAACATAGTTCTTCATACAATGTCCACAAACAAAGTCCAAAATACAATGTCCACAACACATAGTCCAAAACACATAACATAGTTCATATTACAACGTCTCCAGCATGAGTCAAAATCACACAGTTTTCAGCATAAGACCAACATCACAAAAGTATTCATTTCCTCCTAGTCTTACCCTTGCCCTTGGCCCCAAGAGCGTCGGTGCCTGGAGTGTAAGGGTCTCGTGGACGCCTTCTATGTGGTGTCAGCTGTGATGGCTGAGTTGTAGGAGCATTCTGCAACTGAGCTGTGACCGGTCACTGGACGACCAATAATGCTGAGACCAAGAATCTTCTGGCAATCTTCAAGCGTCACAGTCATCTCGCCGCAGGGAAGGTGGAAAGTGTGAGTCTCTGGCCGCCACCTATTGGAAGACAAACGAATACAAAATCATTAGTATGCAAAGTAGATTTGATAATTGTAAATATTAAACAACTAGATAAGTCTTTACCTGTCGACCAGAGCCGTCAACGCCGCTGGGTTGAAAGTGGGCAGCCCACGGCGAACCTGGTACGATAAGACGTCCAAGCCAGCCCTCTGTAGGAGAGGAGTGTACCTCTCATCGTACCTCATCTCCTCCAGAAACCGGTCGTGGGTCCGGACCCGCAGAACGGGCAACACCTAGCAATCAAAAGAATTTCATTAGTCAAATATAGGTCGCATATATTAATTCGAAAATTTAATATATGTGCAAAATATTACCTCTCCCTCTGCGGTGAGACGGCCCCTGTGGTGCTCGTCGTAGTGAGGGTCCAGCAAGTGGAACTGCGCCATCCTGCAAATTAAGATATCAACATATTAGAATATAAGTTGTGTACAAAGTGTGACAAAAACATCGACATATTAGACTAAAATTTGTGTACAATAAAATATATCACACCTGACTAAGTGTCCAAATACATGTACGTGAGTTGTGGCCAAGTCTACCGCATTTTCCGCATTCATTCTGCTCTGGGTCCACGAGAAAGGGGGACGCTCGACCTCTCCTACTGCGACCGGAAACCTGATCCATAACCATGTTGCATCGGCTCCTTTTCCTACTACCACGTTTGTCCCATCGATGCGCTGGATTAGCAACGTATACCGGACCGGTGTACGTTGGCCATTGTGACTCATCAAGAAATGGCTCAAAACGAGGGCTCCAGGTACGTACTAAGCTCTCTACACTGAACTCAGAAGGTATTCTGCTCTCAAATGCAAAGTTACGATGACGTGCGACCGCAACATAATGAGAACATGGAAAATGGTATTGTCTAGGTTTACCACAACCGCACGAGAATGCATCAAGTAACACGACATGTGTCCTCGAAGGTCGCACCTCACCGTCGGAAGTTATGCCGCCTAGTGTTGTTACCTCGTATTTACCCAACTCCTCATCAAAGCATTGTACCTCATGTCTATGGGCACGTTCCTTTGCATTATTAAGGTGTGATGTTGGTTTAGGTGCCCATCTCTGCCCTCGCGTCTGCATTGCCTTGGCCTGCGCGTGTCTATCATTAAACCAAGCCACAAGCCTATAAAAAGTGAATGTTACTATAGCATTGACTGGCATGCCCCATATACCCTTGAGCACACTGTTAAATGACTCGGCCATGTTGCTAGTCTGAAACTCGAACCGCCAGCCACCTTCGTCGTAGGCCCTTGTCCATTTCTGCGGTTCCCTCAGCAATCCAGTTCTTACCTTCAGCATTTGTTGCATCTTTTAGTTCCTTCAACTTATCCTCGAAAAACGAAACCTCCAACTGTCGACATACCTCCTCAAAAAGGGGGAAGTTAGCCTTGCTATGATCCTTTCGAAGAAGATTTTCTGCTAGATGTCGAGTGCACCATCTGTGGTGCATGGGTGCGTAGCCAGGAATCTGCTCTTGCACTGCATTAAGAATACCTTGGTGTCTGTCAGATATGACACCAACCTCGCGTCCAGGGCCTACGACATGGATGCGTACAAGCCACAAGAACCAAGACCAACTATCTCTGTTCTCCCTCTCCACCAAAGCAAATGCCAAAGGAACCAGTGCGTTGTCTGTGTCGCATGATATGGCAACCAACAATGTGCCCTTATACTTCCCAAGCAGAAAAGTACCATCAATAGAGAGCACGGGACGACAATGCCTGAAGGCCTCTACGCACTGCGAGAAACACCAGAAAGCACGAAAAAATATCTCTCTGTCGTTCCTCCATTCATTAGGTTTGGGGATGTACTCGTAATGCATGCCTGTGTTTTTTGCTTTCATTGCATTGAACAATGCTGGTAACTTCTCATAACCCTCCTCCCAATCCCCGTATATCATCTTCCATGCTCGCTGCTTTGCCCTCCGTGCTTTCCCATATTTGATCCTATAACCAAACAGCTCCAAAGTCATGGTCATAATTGACTTCACCTTCAAGTTTGGCTGACCCTTCAATATCCCCAATATCCTTTTCGCAATCAGGGTAGATGTCAACTGACGATGCTTAGAGCTCAGCTCTGTCTGGGCACAAGTGTGTGGACCTACAATTTTGGTGATCTTAAACTTTCCGGTGTCCTTCTGCCTTCAGGCACATACCCTCCAATTACATTCCGACACCTCGCACACAACAGTGTAACGACGCTGTGCATACGAATGTCTCACCTTGAACGGCCTCTTGCGGTTCACAGAATATTCCTGTAGCCATCATCTCAGTGTAGGCAGGTCCTTGAAAAGTAAGCCTACCTTAATCTCAATGCTGTCGGCGTTATCCGGAGCCTCTAGCAGTTCATCGTCACGTCCTTCAGCATATGCACGGGTGGAATGACTTAAACTGCTAAATTCATGTACTACAGGGTCACGCTCCAGACACAAACATCTTATGAGTTCAATTTCTTGCTCGGTCATTTCTTGAACCAGACGGTCATCATCAGAATCTAAGGCCCGTGCAGCCTCATATGGCTCCTCCTCATCCTCAATCTGAACATCAACACTATTGGATGCCCTGCATATGTTGTCCATATTATATGACACATGCACATCAAGATAAGCATCATTATCGATATGTGGAGATCCTGCATCGGGTCGAAGCAAGAAAAACCACATTAAAAAGTCTAATCAAACGAAATAACGATGGATACGAACAACGTGTCAAAGACACTTACTAGGATGATCGTGAACTGGATCCTGGGTCAATGGGATCTCTTGGGGGGGGGGGGTACCACCGGATTAGAAGCCCCACAAACGCCAGGAAGAGGACGAGAAATCCCATACTCGTGCAGACCCGATTGAGCATCGGGCACAACAACCACTTCTTCATGAAGCTCTACCAAAGGAGCTTCAATACGAGATGCATTTGGCATTTGTGGAGACAACCCGACTGGACCATCGCAATGACTAACAGGTAACTTTTGAACAACCACATCCAAACATGGTGGAACCATCATCTTCACAATTCTTAAATATATCACCCAATCATCTTCTGAGGTAATGAAGATCAACCGTCGGACAACTGTTCCATATGTAATATGGGACAACAAACCCTGAATTGATATTCTAGGGCCGTTTATGTCGCAACTAATCTCCTCACAAGCTCGAGCCAAAAGCTTGTCAAAAGATGGTCTTTCATCGAACAACATGGTCACGATCTTCATACCATCAAAAGTAACATTCCCATAAACATCTATCTCCACCCTTCCTCCATGGTATAGTTGTCGGCGTCTCGAGACCGGGGGGTCCCTAAGCCGACGAGTGAGTGTGCCGCGTGCCCCAGCCCAGATGGGTCGAGCGCGTGGGCGAGCGCGAAGGGGGGAAGCGAGGTGGCCGGAGACGGGCGTGAGAGAGGTGGAAATCCCACGGCCTTCGTGTTCGTCCCGCACCCAGGTCGGGTGCGCTTGCAGTAGGGGGTTACAAGCGTCCACGCGGGTGAGGGAAGCGAGCGGCCCCAAGAGAGTGCCTGTCCCGTCCTCGTCCCCGCGCGGCCAACCTTCTCTAAGAAGGCCCTGGTCCTTCCTTTTATAGGCGTAAGGAGAGGATCCAGGTGTACAATGGGGGTGTAGCAGAGTGCTACGTGTCTAGCGGGGGAGAGCTAGTGCCCTAAGTACATGCCGATGTGGCAGCCGGAGAGATCTTGGCACCCAGTCGGTGTGATGTCGTGGCCGTCGGAGGAGCAACGGAGCCTGGCGGAGGGACAACTGTCGGAGCGGTCGAGTCCTTGCTGATGTCCTCCTGCTTCCGTAAGAGAGCTGAGAGCCGCCGTCGTCACAGGGCACGTGGGGCGCCATCATTGCCTATCTGGCGGAGCTAGCCAGATGGGACACCGGTCTTGTTCTCTGTGGCCCGAGTCGGCTCGGAGTAGGGTGATGATGGCGCTTCCTGTTGACGTGGCGGGCCTGCGCCCGAGGTCGGGCGACGTGGGGGCTCCTCCGAAGCCGGGGTTGAGTCTGTTTTCCGTGGCCGAGGTCGAGCCCGAGCCCCTGGGTCGGGCGAGGTGGAGGTCGTTCGGCAGAGGCCGGGGCGGAGTCCGAGCCCTAGGTCGGGCGAAGTGGAGTTCGTCGTCTTCTGGGGCTGAGCCCGAGTCCGAGCCCTGGGTCGAGCGGAGCGGAGGTCGTTTGGCAGAGGCCGGGGCGGAGTCCGAGCCCTGGGGTCGGGCGAAGCGGAGTTCGTCGTCTTCTGGGGCTGAGCCCGAGTCCGAGCCCTGGGTCGGGCGGAGCGGAGGTCGTCGTCTTCCGGGGCTTAGCCCGAGTCCGAGCCCTGGGTCGGGCGGAGCGGAGTTCGCCGTCTTCCGGGGCTTAGCACGAGTCCGAGCCCTGGGTCGGGCGGAGCGGAGTTCGCCGTCTTCCGGGGCTTAGCCCGAGTCCGAGCCCTGGGTCGGGCGGAGCGGAGTTCGCCGTCTTCCGGGGCTTAGCCCGAGTCCAAGCCCTGGGTCGGGCGGAGCGGAGTTCGCCGTCTTCCGGGGCTTAGCCCGAGTCCGAGCCCTGGGTCAGGTGGAGCGGAGTTCGCCGTCTTCCGGGGCTTAGCCCGAGTCCGAGCCCTGGGTCGGGCGGAGCGGAGTTCGCCGTCTTCCGGGGCTTAGCCCGAGTCCGAGCCCTGGGTCGGGCGGAGCGGAGTTTCCTATGGCGCCTTTGGCAAGGCCTGACTGCCTGTCAGTCTCACTCTGTCAAGTGGCATTGCAGTCGGAGTGGTGCAGGCGGCGCTGTCCTTCTGTCAGACCAGTCAGTGGAGCGGCGAAGTGACGGCGGTCACTTCGGCTCTGCCGGGGGGCGCGCGTCAGGATAAAGGTGTCAGGCTACCTTCGCGTTAAATGCTCCTGCGACTCGGTCGGTCGGCGCGGCGATTTAGTCAGGGTTGCTTCTTAGCGAAGGCAAGGCCTCGGGCGAGCCGGAGATGTGTCCGCCTTTAAAAGGGGGGCCTCGGGCGAGACGGAAACCCCTCGGGGTCGGCTGCCCTTGCCCGAGGCTAGGCTCGGGCGAGGCGTGATCGAGTCGCTCGTATGGACTGATCCCTGACTTAATCGCACCCATCAGGCCTCTGCAGCTTTATGCTGATGGGGGTTACCAGCTGAGAATTAGGCGTCTTGAGGGTACCCCTAATTATGGTCCCCGACAGTAGCCCCCGAGCCTCGAAGGGAGTGTTAGCACTCGCTTGGAGGCTTTCGTCGCACTTTTTTGCAAGGGGACCAGCCTTTCTCGGTTGCATTTTGTTCCGGTGGGTGCGCGCGAGCGCACCCGCCGGGTGTAGCCCCCGAGGCCTCGGAGGAGTGGTTTCACTCCCTCGAGGTCTTAATGCCTTGCGCAATGCTTCGGCTGGTCTGGTTGTTCCCTCATGCGAACTGGCCGTAGCCCGGGTGCACGGTCGGGGCCCAAGTTCTCGGGCTGGTATGTTGACGCTGTCAACGGTTCGGCCAGAGCCGGGTTTGCGAGAGCAGCCCCCGAGCCTCCGCATAGGGCGAGAGGGCGATCAGGGACAGACTCGGCTTTTTTACATACGCCCCTACGTCGCCTTTCCGCAAGGAGGAGGGGGGGAGAGCGCCATGTTACCCTCGATGGGCACCGAACATGGTGTCTCCGGTGAGCTGCAAGCGGGTAATCCGAGTGGACGTCCGTGCCCCGTTCGTTGGGGGTCGGCTAGGGGCCCAGAGGCACGCCCAAAAGTACCTGCGGGTGATCTGCCGGACCCGGTCCCCTGGCGACGGGGTCCGAGGGCTCGATGCCTCCCTCCGATGGGATTCAGTTACAAGATCGCTCCCGCTGGTCTCGGAAATGTCCTAGGGTACCTCGGGAGCGCAGCCCGAGCCTTGGTTATGTATCGACGTCTGGTCATCCCTCGCTCGGCGTCTGAGGCGACTGTGAACCCTTCGGGGGCCAGCCTTCGAACCCCTGATCAGTAATGGGCGCGGAGCCCGAGTAGCCTGAGGCGGCCGTGGAGCCCTTCGGGGGGCCGGCCTTCGAACCTCTGACCAGTAGTGGGTGTAGGGCTCACGCGATCTGAGGCGACTGTTGAACCCCTCGGAGGGCCAGCCTTCGAACCTCTGATCAGTAGGGGGGCTCGGAGCCCGGTTCCTTCACAGGGAAGGATCCTTTTCGGGGTATCCCCCTTTCCCGGTCCCTGTTGCAAGAGATAGAGAAAGAGGAAAAAAGGAAAAGGATACGAAATCGAACGACGTGGCGTACCTTTTTTGGCGCGGTTATTACGGCGTAGGCGAAGCGTCGCCCGCTTCTCCTGCCAGAAGCGCCGCCTGTCCCGCCGCGGAGTTAATGCGATGGGGTGAGTTGTTGGCAGGGCGGCCGTTGCGCGTGCGCGAGCCGTTCGAGGAACGGATCACGGGCACCCTGTCTTCACGCCGTGAGAGGGGGTTCTCTTGCTGCCCCCGGACGGGACGTGAGTCTGGCCGACAACGTGACCACTGCTCCCGCCCGCCTGCCACCGTCATTACTGCCGGCCCACTTTCGGCTGTATTTACCGTCGCGCCAGGCTGGCGCTGCTGGGTCGCGCGCTGGGCCGCCTCGAGTCGCGGTATTGGTTCCGCAACCGAAGAGGCGCGGTGGTGGCGCAAGTGGCGGTGCAGTTGCTTGCATGCAGCATCTGGCACGCCGGTTGCGTGACGCGTGGGCCTGGGCCTCCATGCTGGCGCGTTGGGAGTCGGAGAAGCGCGTCCACCTGGCGCGGTTGCATGCCGCCTGCATGACTGCCCGCCCCTTCCGCCCGTTGGTCTGGGCAGAAGTGGGGGGTCGCTTGTAACCGCTGGGCGGTTGTGTGCACCGCGCGCGGCGGTTTGGCTTCTTCTGCTCTGAGCCAGTTTGCATGACACGCGGGACCCAGCCCCCGCGCCGCAGGGAGGGGCCTTGGAGCGTGTTGGAGAAGACTCAGCCCGTGACGTTTGGGGGCGCACGTAGGGAGAGTTGCCTTTAAAAGGAGGGCGACCCCTTTCGTAAGGTGACCATGTCTTCTCGCTCCCTTATGCGCCGCGTCTTTCCACCTTCCAAGCCCCCGGATGGGGGGTACCCGCCGTCTTTTCGCCTCATCGTTGGAGGAACGCAACTCCATGGGAGTTGGTACCTTTCAGCCATCGCTCGGCTTCAAGGATTTTCATCACACAGCCCGGTTGCTCCCCTCCGCTGGTGGTCACCCGAGACGGTGACCTTCAGCTCCTGGATGGGGAGAGGCAAGCCGGGCTGTGATCCCGATCCCGCCCTCAGCGTCGAGGGTGTTCGTCATCCTCGCTGGGGCGGGGAGCGAGGCGAGCCGGGGCTCTACCTCCTGCGTTGGTCGGCGGGCCACCTCTTCTTCCAGCTTCTGGTGGTGGCAATCGCCCTCCAGCCCCGCGGCGGAGACGTCCTCCAGCCATGCCGGGGAAGGCGAACTGTTGTTGCCCAGCTAGGATGCAACATTCCGCCCCCTCCCTCGCATTCGCGGCGAGGACGGCAGCGAGGACCTGCCGGTGCACTTGGGAGCGGCCCGCTCTTTGGCTTTAATAGCTGGTTCGCATCCCTTGAGCGGGAACGCGAACGAGAGCCCTCCGGTGGCCGCGTCTACCTGGGACCATGGCTGCTGCTGCAGAGGTCGCTGGCAGGTCTCCTGACGCTCGTCGCCCCGCAGGCTCGAGGTTGCTCATACCCGCGGGGACGGAACCAGAGTTCCGTTTGTAATGGCACTTCGAATGCCGGTGTTTTTTGTTCATTGTGGCTGTCGAGGCCTGAACATGTGTGTAATTTTGGCACGGAGCCGTGTTTTTTCCTTATTTTTTAGCACTAAGACTCGCCTGTCGATTATCTGAATCGCTTCACCAAGCATGAGTCGCCCCGTGTCAAGGTGACGAGTGAGGTATCCGTATCCCGGAGGCGTAGGAGTCCCTCGGCTCGATCGACCTTGTTGTCTGAGGCTCCTCTAGCTTAGTTAAAGAGACCCCTTGGCTGCTCTTCGACGAGCCGAGGCCAGGGGTAGCGATATCAGCACGAACAGAGGCGGAGTTGGCTTGAAAAATGAAAACCTGGTTGGCCGGAGCCTAGCCGGGTTGTCCGTCAGCGGGACCGATGCCGGAGTTGATCAGCCGAGGCCTCGGACCGGGCTGGCGCCCTTGGAAGATGGTAGGCTGAGGCCCCTGGGGTAACCGGCCGAGCCGCCTGCTCGGGCCGGATTCTCGGAGAAGTCCCTGGACCGTGTCGCCGTCCGAGGCTGGGTCGGACCTCGCTGAAGGCGTCGTCGATGCCGAGGGTGCTACAGCCCCCTTCCAGCGTGAAGACCCGAGCCTGCAGGATCAGATTGTCTTGTAGCGTGTGCCTCGCTGCGTTGTAAAGCTGCGTCTCTTTTCCTCTTGTTTCGAGTATCTGGACTTTTTGTTGGTAACAGGGATGTTTGTGCGGGCGAGAGTTGCTTCTCGCGGAAGGTGATGAGTGAGGTATCCGTATCCCGGAGGCGTGGGAGTCCCTCGGCTCGGTCGACCTTGCCGCTTACGCGTACTTTCACCCGTCCATGGGGCCCTGTCACTGACTCAGTCGAGAAGGCTCGAAGGATCGCTTCGGCAGAAGGGCTTCCGAACGTAAAGACTTGTTCGGTCCGCGGAACCACTTTATCCGAACGCGAGTTACTTATCGCAGAAGGTGATGAGTGAGGTATCCGTATCCCGGAGGCGTAGGAGTCCCTCGGCTCGGTCAGCCTTGGCTGCTTACGTGTACTCCGTCGTTTCCAGGACCCACTTTTCGAAGTAGTCAAAAAGCACGAAAGATATTCTGGCAGAAGAGATCTTTTTTCGAGGAAAATTTCGACGCAGAGGGGGTTCCCCCCTTTTTAGCCCCCGAGGGAGGGTCGGGCTTTGCCGAGGCAAGGCCGACCCTTCCTTGATGACTAAACTCTGCGTGGGTGCGAGGTATATGAACAACTTGAAAACATCTTAAGGGTAGAAGCGACGTAGCTGTTTGATGTTCCAAGCGTTGCCGTAGACCTCGCCTTGACTGTTGGCTAGCTTGTACGTTCCGGGCTTCAGAACTTTGGCGATGACGAATGGCCCCTCCCAGGGGGGCGTGAGCTTGTGCCTCCCTCGGGCGTCTTGCCGCAGCCGAAGCACCAGGTCGCCCACCTGGAGGTCCCGGGGTCAGACCCCTCGGGCGTGGTAGCACCGCAAGGACTGCTGATACCGCGTCGAGTGTAGTAAGGCCTTGTCCCGAGCCTCTTCCAGCTGGTCCAGCGAGTCTTCTCGGCTAGCTTGGTTGCTTTGATCGTCGTAGGCCCTCGTCCTCGGGGAGCCGTATTCCAGGTCAGTGGGCAAGACGGCCTCGGCCCCGTAGACCAGGAAGAACGGCGTGAAACCCGTGGCCCGGCTTGGCGTCGTCCTCAGGCTCCAGACCACCGAGGGGAGTTCCTTCATCCATCGCTTGCCGAACTTGTTGAGGTCGTTGTAAATCCGAGGCTTGAGCCCTTGTAGAATCATGCCGTTGGCACGCTCTACTTGCCCATTCGACATGGGATGAGCCACGGCGGCCCAGTCCACCCGGATGTGGTGATCCTCGCAAAAATCCAAGAATTTTCTGCCGGTGAACTGGGTGCCGTTGTCGGTGATGATAGAGTTTGGGACTCCGAAGCGATGGATGATGTTGGTGAAGAACGCCACCGCCTGCTCGGACCTGATGCTGTTCAGGGGTCGGACCTCGATCCACTTGGAGAATTTGTCGATGGCGACCAGCAGGTGCGTGTAGCCCCCGGGCGCCTTCTGCAAGGGACCGACGAGGTCCAGACCCCACACAGCAAAGGGCCAGGTGATGGGTATCGTTTGCAGAGCCTGAGCAGGCAGGTGGGTCTGCTTCGCATAGAATTGGCACCCTTCGCAGGTGCGGACAATTCTAGTGGCGTCATCCACCACCGTTGGCCAGTAGAAACCTTGCCGGAAGGCATTCCCGACGAGGGCTCGAGGCGCTGCATGATGGCCGCAAGCCCCCGAGTGTATTTCTTGCAGGAGTTCCTGACCTTCGGCGATGGAGATGCATCGCTGGAGGATGCCCGAGGGGCTGCGGTGGTAGAGCTCCTTCTCATCGCCCAGCAAGACGAACGACTTGGCGCGTCGCGCTACCCGCCGAGCCTCGGCTGGGTCGAGGGGTAGCTCTCCTTGGCGGAGATATTGCAGGTACGAGGTCTACCAATCTCGATCAGGCGTGGCCCCGCTCCGCTCCTCCTCGACGTGCAGTGCCTCGCCCTCGGGGGCCGAGGGTACCTCGGGCTGAACCGAGGACGTCTCGGGCTGGGCCGAGGGTACCTCAGGCTGGGCCGAGGGTACCTCGGGCTCGGGCATGTCGTTGATCTTGACGGAGGGTTGATGCAGATCCTGGGAGAAGACGTCCGGGGGAACCGTCGTTCGCCCCGAGGCTATTTTTGCCAGCTCGTCCGCAGTCTCGTTGTAGCGCCGAGCGATGTGGTTAAGCTCGAGCCCGTAGAACTTGTCTTCCAGGCGCCGAACCTCATCGCAGTAGGCCTCCATCTTCAGGTCGCGGCAGTGGGAGTTCTTCATGACTTGGTCGATGACGAGCTGTGAGTCACCGCGGGCGTCGAGGCGTCTGACCCCTAGCTCGAGGGCGATCCGCAACCCGTTGACCAGAGCCTCGTACTCAGCCATATTGTTGGACGCCGGGAAATGGAGGCGTAGCACGTAGCGTAGGTGTTTCCCAAGGGGCGAGATGAAGAGCAGGCCCGCGCCGGCTCCCGTCTTCATCAGCGACCCGTCGAAAAACATGGTCCAGAGCTCCGGTTGGATTGGAGCCGTCGGCAGCTGGGTGTCGACCCATTCGGCTATGAAGTCCGCCAACACCTGGGACTTGATGGCCTTCCGAGAGGCGAACGAGATTGTCTCGCCCATGATTTCCACCGCCCACTTTGCGATCCTGCCCGAGGCCTCTCGGCACTGGATGATCTCCCCCAGGGGGAAGGATGACACCACAGTTACCGGATGAGACTCGAAGTAATGTCGCAACTTTCGCCTCGTTAGGATCACTGCATACAGCAGCTTCTGAACTTGTGGGTAGCGGATCTTGGTTTCGGACAGTACCTCGCTGACGAAGTAAACTGGCCTCTGAACGGGCAATGCATGCCCCTCTTCTTGCCTCTCGACCACAATCGCGGCGCTAACCACCTGAGTGGTCGCGGCGACGTAGATCAAGAGGGCTTCTCCATCAGCTGGGGGTACCAAGATAGGTGCCTTTGTGACTTTGTGAGGAGCGCCTTCAGGTTCCCGAGAGCTCCCTCGGCCTCAGGGGTCCAAGCGAAACACTCGGCCTTCCTTAACAGGCGGTACAGAGGCAGACCTCTTTCGCCGAGGCGTGAGATGAAGCGGCTCAGGGCCGCGAGACATCCCATGACCCTCTGTACGCCTTTTAAGTCCTTGATGGGCCCCATGCTGGTGATAGCTGCGATCTTCTCCGGGTTGGCTTCGATGCCTTGCTCGGAGACGATGAACCCCAAGAGCATGCCCCGGGGCACCCCGAAGACACACTTCTCGGGATTGAGCGTGACGCCTTTCGCTTTGAGACATCGGAATGTCACTTCAAGGTCGGAGAGGAGGTCGGAAGCCTTCCTTGTCTTGACTACGATGTCATCGACGTAGGCCTCGACTGTGCGACCGATGTGTTCGCCGAACACATGATTCATGCACCGCTGGTACGTCGCGCCCGCATTCCTCAAACCGAACGACATGGTGACATAGCAGTACATGCCGAAGGGCGTGATGAAAGAAGTCGCGAGCTGGTCGGACTCTTTCATCCGGATTTGGTGATACCCTGAGTAGGCATCGAGGAAGGACAGGGTTTCGCACCCAGCAGTGGAATCCACGATTTGATCGATGCGAGGTAGAGGGTAGGGAACCTTCGGACATGCTTTGTTGAGACCAGTGTAGTCTACACACATCCGCCATTTCCCCCCTTTCTTCCTCACAAGCACAGGGTTGGCAAGCCATTCGGGATGGAATACCTCTTTGATGAACCCTGCTGCCATTAGCTTGTGGATCTCCTCGCCTATCACTCTGCGCTTCTCCTCGTCGAATCGGCGCAGAGGCTGCCTGACGGGTCGGGCTCCGGCCCGAATATCCAGCGAGTGCTCGGCGACATCCCTCGGTATGCCGGGCATGTCCGAGGGACTCCACGCAAAGACGTCGGCGTTTGCGCGGAGAAAGTCGACGAGCACTGCTTCCTATTTGGGGTCGAGCCCGGAACCGATCCGGATCTGCTTGGAGGTGTCGCCACTGGGGTCGAGAGGGACGACCTTAACCGTCTCCGCTGGCTCGAAGTTGCCGGCATGTCGCTTCACGTCTGGCACCTCTTTGGAGAGGTTCTCCAGGTCGGCGATGAGGGCCTCGGACTCGGCGAGGGCCTCGGCGTACTCCACGCACTCCACGTCGCATTCGAACGCGTGTTTGTACGTGGGGCCGATGGTGATGACCCCGTTGGGGCCCGACATCTTGATCTTCAGGTAGGTGTAGTTGGGGACGGCCATGAACTTCGCGTAGCATGGCCTCCCCAGTACCGCGTGGTAGGTTCCTCGGAACTCGACCACCTCGAACGTCAAGGTCTCCCTTCGGAAGTTGGAGGGCGTTCCGAAGCAGACGGGAAGGTCGAGTCGTCCGAGGGGCTGGACGCGCTTCCCAGGAATGATCCCGTGGAAGGGCGCAGCGCCTGCTCGGACGGAGGACAGATCGACGCGCAGGAGCCTGAGGGTCTCGGCGTAGATGATGTTGAGGCAGCTGCCCCCGTCCATCAGGACCTTGGTGAGCCTGACGTCGCCGACGATGGGGTCGACGACGAGCGGGTATTTCCCCGGGCTCGGCACGTGGTCGGGGTGGTCAGCTTGGTCGAAGGTGATGGGCTTGTCGGACCAGTCTAGGTAGACTGGCGCCGCCACCTTCACCGAGCAGACCTCCCGACGCTCTTGCTTGCGATGCCGAGCCGAGGCATTCGCCGCATGCCCACCGTAGATCATGAAGCAGTCGCGGACCTCGGGGAACTCTCCTGCTTGGTGATCTTCCTTTTTGTCGTCGTCGCGGGCCCTGCCACCCTCTGCGGGTGGCCCGGCCCTGTGGAAGTGACGCCGAAGCATGACGCACTCCTCAAGGGTGTGCTTGATGGGCCCCTGATGGTAGGGGCACGGCTCCTTGAGCATCTTGTCGAAGAGGTTAGCACCTCCGGGGGGCTTCCGAGGGTTCTTGTACTCGGCGACGGCGACAAGGTCCGCGTCGGCGGCGTCGCGTTTCGCTTGCGACTTCTTCTTGCCTTTCTTCTTGGCGCCGCGCGGAGTAGACGCCTCGGGAGCCTCTTCCGATGGGCGGCCTTGGGGCTGCTTGTCCTTTCGGAAGATAGCCTCGACTGCCTCCTGGCCAGAGGTGAACTTGGTGGCGATGTCCATGTGGCAGAACCACCCGAATTATTCCAGTTTAAGTGCCTAAGTCACGCCCCAGGGGTCGTAACACACATAAATCAGAATAACCCGTCAGTCCCTCAGATCTAGTCTGATAGAGCCACTTAACCAGGATCAAATTCCACAATCCCACTCGAAGGTGAGTCACAGAAGAAATACAATAAAACAGGAAACCTCAAATTAAGTACCGAGTTATTACATAAATCGGAGTTTTTGAGTAGCAAATAAAGTTCACAAAATAAAGCGCAGCGGATAATCGATGTCGTCGGTAATGAGGAAATGGGCAAGGCCTAGCCCACTACTCCTCATGCTCCTCTCCTGCCGGAGCAACATCCCACTCGACCGTCTAACCCGGTGGCAGGGTGGTAGGCCAAGTCACACCATCAACCAATTCCTGCATGGTACCTGCAAAAATTGTGCCACAAGCAAGGCTGAGTATACTAATACTCAGCTAGACTTAACCGGTGTGAGGAGTCTACTCCTCTACCTCTAGACTATGCAGCTGTTTGGCTGAGGGGTTTGGTTTGCCAAAAGCACTAGCTGTTTCTAAAATCAATTTTTTTTAGCTTTTCAATTTCTACCATCATTAACTTAGCTAGATTTGCTCCTTCTAAGCATACATGGTAACAATCAATTAGTTGAATCAACAAGTTATCTCATGTAGTCCACATTTCACTTCTTACTCGATGCAGTACAAGGAATCAAGCAGTCTCATTAGCTGCGAGAAGCAGACGATTCGAATCGAGTTTTAAACCTTGCAAGGTAAACCTAAACACACGGCATGTCAGGGTACTCCGACCCCGCACATGACAACCGTCCCCATCGATTCCCTGTTCGCGTCCAGGCCTCACCGCCTTGGCATACAATGCTCCACTGACCCCGGCTGCCGCCGTGCAGTGACCGCACTTGTACCCACCATAGCTAGCATGGGAGACCCAGTCTCAGGTCGCATGAGGGATAAAGTCCACGCCCGACTTCACTCAGGTACTAGGTTTACCGGTTACCATTTTTCCCGGCATGTGCTTAGTACGTTCAAAAGCTTGACTCAGGTATCCACACATTAATCCTTAATTCATTTTTCCCGTCTCATGGACAAGGCATCCTCCCTGGATCCAAATCCATAGACCAACATAGATCCCGTTATCAAGATGAATACAATCAATTCCTGACCTCGCGCGAGTGCTAGAAAAATCACTCGACTTCTACCGAGATCCTGATTAGCAAGCAGCTACTCGACCTAGCATACTAGTATTCATCTCAAAAAGGAATCCTAAGTTCATGCAACTAGAGGTTTCAAGCAACTCCTACACTTAAGTGCACATTGCAATCCTACAAGCATTAAGTGTAGTAAAGTAGCATATAATAACATGGTTATGCATAAAACCGGGGCTTGCCTTCAATTGCTGGGGCTGCGGGGAGATCCTCAATAGCAGCCTCTGAAGCCTGCTCCTGGTCCTCCTCTTGGACAGGTCCTTGCTCGGGGATGAGCACGTACTCTCCGTCGGCAAGATTACAATCTAATGAATGCAATGCGTAAGATATATGCATGATATGATATGTGCTTTTAGAAATTACAACTTTTAAAGGTGTAGGATCTTTTGAGTTTAAAACAAGTTAACTTTACTTATGTAAAACCCTTAGTGGTATACTTGGTAAATTGGGTTAGACTTAGCTAAGGTAAGTGGTAGGTTTATTTTTTTGGGGTTCCACTGAATTCCTTTTAAGTCTTAGGGATAAATGATAAGTTCTCAAGTTAGACTTATTGGGATGAGGTTTATTCCTTCTTCTCTTTTCTTTTATTCTCTTTAATGTTTTGGAGTAGGTTTGAACTACAAGTTGCTTTTATAAAATTCTAAAAATTCCACAAACATTATAGTTGCTTGTTACTGGTGTATGTTTCCCTGTCTCAAAATTTGGGGGTCAGCAAGTGAATAGTTTTCTCTGGACAAAATTATTAAACTCTGGGGCAGAAGGGGTGCTTTGAACTACAACTACTATTTAATAGTGGGTAATTCTCTAAAACTTATTTTTGCTAGCTTTTAGGTGTTATAACATGACTTGATACAAATTTCTAATCATTAATACCTCTTAATAAAGTTTCTATGGTTTTCTCAAGTTTCTAGCCAAATGGGTGCTTTCTACTACCACTATATTTGAAAAATATCAAACAACAGAGTTCTTATTTTTCATAGTTAGTATTTTGTGCAAGAGCAATCATTCTGAAGTTTGGCTTCTTTTTGCTTAAGGGAAGGGGTGGTTTGCATTATTTGAATTAAGTGGTCTTTCTCTTTAATTATTAGCAAAAGGTATGGGTTTACTTCTTCTTCATGGGTTTGCATTTTTCTCTGGTAGTTTACCTCATCATGAGCTTAGCAAATTTTTGGTTGCCTATTATCACATTAAAAGGGGTTGTTCATGATTTATTTGGAAAATGCCTTATTATCACCTTGTATTTATTTTCTTTACTTAAAAAGTTGGGCTGAGGTGCTCTGTATTTTTGTAGTGGGGCTCTGGTGGTTATAAGTCCACTAGATTTTTATTAATCATTTTGGTTATAGTTTTGTAACTCTAATAATTGATTTTCAGTCTATATGAGGCTAAACAAATCATCTTAATTTAAAACTGGTCCAAATTAATGGTCTCTGCATTTTTCCTAGGTTCTCTGTTGCATAAGTAAACTAGGAAAAATAATATTAATCACTGTTCATCAATTTCTAAGGCCTTTCTGATTTTCTCTAAGTTTTGGACAAATTAGCTTTAAATGAAAAACTACATCATATTTTTCAATGCTGGGGTTCCTACTATTTTTAAATAGTGTCTAAATAAGGTTTAAACATCTACAAATTTTCTTAAGTTCAGCACAGAAGAAAAACTAATTTTCCTTAATTAAACAAGGTTTAGTGGGTTTCTGTTTTTAATTTTAAACTTTAAAATTTTGAACAGAAAGCATGGAGTTTACTATTTTTAAATGATAGATCATAATATTCAGGAGCTAGCAAAATTGGTTTGACAACTTTTTATTAAGATTTCATCAAGTTATGGGTTTTCTAAGTTCTGTGGTCATTTTAAAAAGAATAACAGAATTGATTAAATGGAAATCCACTTTGCACTGGGGTCCCTGGCGATTTTCTAAGTTTCCCTCGCGAATCAGTCCTTAGGTTACTATTCGCATGAGTCACTGACATTACAGAAAACCCCTCGGGTTCTACCAATCCTAACCCGAGGTCCTTCTTCTACCTTAAACAGTAGCCGCGGCGGAGAAAAGGGCGGAGGGGCTTACCGGCGGCGAGGTTGCTCCGGTGAAGTGGTTGAGGATGAAGGGGAGGTCTCGGGGATCACAACGGTGTGCGGAACGCCGTCAGAGATGGCCGGAGTCGGTCGGTCCACGCGCGCAGGCAGGGATGCTCGTCGGCGGCGAGGAGACCGGCCTTGTCACGGCGAGATAGTTCAATCAAATAGGTCAGGGAGGTCCACGGGATGCCAGAGAAGATATGAGCGAAAGGAATTGGGCGGAGACTCACTGGATAGCTCGGTCCACGCGCGGCGGCGGAAGACCAAAGTCCGGTGAGGTCGATCTCGGGCCTCCGGTGAAATCTGGCCGGGTCCGAGGGCTTGGCAAGCTTCACGGGCTACTGGCGAAGCTAGCCGAAGCACTGGCTGGGCTTGAGGGTGGCTGGAGTGGGCTGGCCACGGTGGCCGAAGCTCTGGCGGCAATGGTGGGCGGGATTAAGCTCGCCGGAGCTAAGGAAAGGTGGCTGGCCGGAGAGGGTGAGTGCAGGGCGAAGAGAGGTGCGCCCGGGGAGGCTTTATAGGCGCGGGCGGGCATGGCCGAGGGCGTGGGCGCGCGGCGGACTTGACCGGACGCCGGGGTGAGCGCGCGCGCGGGTTGGGCGAGCTCTAGCGTGCCGACCAGGGTCGAACACGTGTGCCCATGCGTTCTGCCCAAGTTCTGGCGCGTGTGGTCGCTCATCCGAGCCTGCTCTCGCCTTGGTCAGTGCACAAAACCTCTTCTTCTCCCTACAAGCTACCATTCTTGTGTGGGGGTCATAGGATTTTGCCTACTGGTTGCAGAGATATGGAGCCAGGAAATCTGGTCTGTCTCCCTGCCCAAACCCGAGGCAAATCCAAGGTTTTGTCGTGTCTAGGGCTCGCGTCCCAATGCCATCTTCTGGCACACGACAGAGGGGTTAGTTAGACACAATTTTGTCAATGGGGCCATTAGGATTCGAGTTAGGGATCAAGGTGAACATCCCTGATCTTTGGCTCAAGGTCTGAATTTCAGAATTCTGAAATTCAGAAATCCCAATGAGTCCCCACATGAGAAGCTTGATTTGGGGTTTTATTTGAGTTATTTTGGCTAAGCTTTCTCAACATTTCTTGTTGCCCATTAAATATTCTTTAATTTTCATAATTGGCTCAAGTCATAATTTTAAACTTTTCATTCCCTTTTTCTTATTTTCTTGAATTTTGCTCATGGGGCTCACTTAGGGTTCTTAATTAGGGTTGCACATTTTTATCTTTTCAAAGACTCAATTGTTTTGATCATGTTACTTTTATGTATATACTTGGTGAATTCTTTATTACTTAAGTTGTTTTGATGCTCATGCTTACTTTGGTTCACATAAAATGATGGTTCTTGGTTTGGCATTTGAGAAAAACCCTAAGTGACACTGGGGTGTCACAGCCTTCCCCCCTTAAAGGAATCTCGTCCCGAGATTCGGGCCAGAGTCCTCCCAGGGTGAAGCGAAGGGTGAGACTGATAGGAAAAAGGGTGATGATTGTTATCATTAGGGCAAAACTGCTCTTCGAATGTCATTCTCTTTGCAACTTCAGAAGGAAGTCCTTTTAAGTTTTACTTTATAGTTTCTTCATTCTGAATTGAGATCATATTTTTGAAAATTAGATTCGAAAGGCAGGAGGAGGGGTTGGGGGGTGATTACGTACCAGCTTCCTTAGGTAGGTAATCGGGAAAGTTGGATCTCAGGAATTCCTCGGTTTCCCAAGTAGCTTCCTCCTCTAAGTGATTACTCCACTGGACCTTGAACATCTTGATCGATTTAGCTCGAGTTGATCTTTCCTTGCAATCCAGAATCTTGGAGGGGTACTCTTGGTACGATAGATCTGGCTCTATCTCCAATTCTGGTTCTGCTATGATCTCGGTCGGCAATCGAACACACTTCTTCAGCTGAGATACATGGAATACACTGTGAATGGCAGACATCTTTGAAGGTAACTTCAGCTTGTATGCCACGGGTCCACATGCTTCGATGATCTCATAAGGTCCAATGTAACGAGGGGCTAGCTTGCCTTTGATCCCAAACCTCTGCACTCCCTTGGTGGGTGATACCTTGAGGTATACGAAACTTCCCACCTCGAACTGGAGAGGTTTCCTTCTTTTATCATGATAGCTCTTCTGCCTGGCCTGAGCAACTTCTAGATTTTTCCTGATTAGCTTGACCTTCCTTTCGGCTTCAGTCACTAAATCAGGTCCAAAAACTTCTCTCTCACCAGGTAGAGACCAATGGAGTGGTGTCCTGCACCTTCTTCCATAGAGAGCTTCAAAAGGTGCCATCTTTAGGCTGGATTGATAACTATTGTTATAAGCAAACTCTGCCAAGGAGAGGTGCTTATCCCAGTTCTTGCCACAATCGATCGCACAAGCTCTCAGCATATCCTCCAGAATCTGGTTTACCCTTTCCGTCTGACCATCAGTCTGTGGGTGGTAAGCTGAACTCCTGATTAGCTTGGTTCCCAAAGACTCTTGCAATTGTTCCCAAAATCTGGCAACAAATTGGGCTCCTCGGTCAGAAACAATGGTCCGAGGTAATCCGTGCAAACACACGATCCGGTCAATATACAATTCTGCATATTTCTGAGCCTTATCAGTGGTGTGCACAGGAAGAAAATGTGCCACTTTCGTCAATCGGTCCACAATAACCCAAATTGAATCATGATGACGAGAGGTGTTGGGCAGACCCACAATGAAATCCATGCTGATGTCGTCCCACTTCCACGAAGGTACGGACAGTGGTTGCAAGGCTCCAGCGGACTTCAAGTGGCTTGCCTTTATCCTCTGACAGGTGTCACACTCTGATACATACTGGGCTATCTCCCTCTTCATTCTGGTCCACCAGTACAAAAGCTTCAAATCATGGTACATCTTGGTGCTTCCCGGATGCATAGAGAATTTGGAGAGATGAGCCTCATCCAAAATTTTCCTCTTGAGCTCCTGGTCCTTAGGAATCACCAATCTGCTTTTGAACCATAACACACCTTTCTCATCCTGGCGGAAACAATTATACTTCTCAACCTTCTGATGGAGATTCTTCTTGATAATCTGCACTCCCTTGTCACTGAGCTGGGCCATGATAATCTGGTCTTGCAAAGCTGGCTCAACAGAAATTTGAGACAAAGAACCAGAAGGAATCACTTCAATTTGCATCTTGCTCAACTCATCACACAAGGTGTTAATGCGAGAATCCATCAGAACACAATTGCATTGCAACTTCCGACTCAAGGCATCTGCTACCACATTAGCTTTCCCTGGGTGATAATGTACCTCCAGGTCATAATCCTTGATCAGCTCTAGCCATCTTCTCTGCCTCATGTTGAGATCAGCCTGAGTAAAAATGTACTTAAGGCTCTTATGATCAGTGAAGATGTTGCAGTGGGTTCCCATTAGATAGTGCCTCCACATCTTCAATGCATGAACCACTGCTGCTAACTCAAGGTCATGAGTGGGATAATTTTGCTCATGAGGCCTGAGTGCTCTTGAGGCATAAGCAATGACTCGGTTGTCTTGCATCAAGACACAACCTAGTCCGGTGCCAGAGGCATCACAATATACATCAAAAGGCTTGCTGCTGTCGGGTTGCGCCAACACTGGTGCTGTGGTCAGATGCTGCCTTAATGCATGGAAGGCATCTTCGCACTTCTGACTCCACACAAATTTGACCTCTTTGTTCAGCAACTCAGTGATAGGCTTCGCAATTCGAGAGAAGTCTGGAATAAATCTTCGGTAATAACCAGCTAATCCCAGAAAACTCCGAATCTAGCGAACAGTTGTTGGTGGCCTCCAGTTCATCACCTCTTGCACTTTATCAGGATCAACATCTATTCCATCCTAAGAGATAGTGTGACCCAAGAATTTGATTTCCTTCAGCCAAAAATCACACTTGGATAATTTGGCATAAAGGTGGTGCTCTCGCAGACGTTGAAGCACTACATGCAAATGCCCGACATGTTCTTCTTCGTTCTTTGAGTACACTAGAATGTCATCGATGAAAACCACCACGAACTTGTCCAATTCCGGCATGAAAACAGAATTCATCAGATATATGAAATATGCTGGTGCATTTGTCAACCCGAATGACATCACCAAGAATTCATATAGCCCATATCTGGTTGAGAATGCCGTCTTCAGAATATCACTTGCTCGTATTTTGATCTGATGGTAGCCAGAGCGAAGGTCTATCTTGGAAAACACCTTGGCCCCGACCAACTGGCCAAAGAGAACATCAATACGAGGCAAAGGATACTTGTTCTTGATAGTTACCGCATTAAGAGGGCGGTAATCTATACACAGCCTCAAGCTTTCATCCTTCTTCTTCACAAACAGTGCTGGACATCCCCAAGGCGAAGTGCTTGGGCGAATAAAACCCTTATCCAGCAACTCTTGCAATTGCTTCTTCAACTCTGCCAACTCAGCGGGTGGCATTCGGTAGGGCCTCTTGGAAATTGGGGCCGTTCCCGGTTGCAACTCGATGGCAAATTCAACATCCCGGTCCGGTGGCATTCCTGGCAATTCATCAGGAAAGACATCTGCATACTCACAGACCACTGGGATCTTCTTCAGGGGTAACTCCGTCATAGAGAAAGCACATGACTGAGAAGAACCCTGACTAGGCAGAATCAAAGTGAAATTCCCGCAGAAAGGAGAATTAACTTCCACGGTACGACTGGCTACATCAAGCACAACTTGGTGCAAGGTCATCCAATTTGCCCCTAGAATAATGTCCACATTTTCCAATCCCAACACAAGAAGAGTGGTTTTGATAATGTGGCTTCCCAGTTGAATAGGCACACTTTGGTTTAATTGATTAGTTGCAATTTTACCCCCAGGTGTGACTATCATGAATGACCCTTTTGAGTGAGAGAATGGCAGTTTGCATTTAGCACTGAACTTTTGGCTAATGAAACTATGAGATGCACCAGAATCAAACAGAATTAAAGCAGGTTGATTATAAACTGAAAAGATACCGGTCATGATAGGAGCTCCTTCTGGCACTTCCTCTAGAGCAGTGAAGTTGAGCTTCCCTTGCCTGACTTGCACCTTCTGCTTTCTTCCCTTGTCTTGATTTGGTGCTGGCATCTGCCTCTGCTGGTTCCTGGGACAATTCTTGGCATAGTGGCCCACGTTGCCACAAGTGAAACACTTGTTCCCATTGCCCTGGCGGAACTGCTGCTGCTGCGGAGGCTGATTGTTCCTTGGGGCGGGAGCTGGATAGCGGTTGGGTGCCGGCTGCTGCTGCTGCTGAGGTGGCCTGATCACCCATCTGCCTGCCTGCTGCTGAAAACCCCTGCTCTGATTGTGAGAAACAATCCGGAACCTCTGAGCCTGAGCGGATGGTGCTGCCATTGGTGCCTTTCTCTTCTTCTCTGCCCGGTGAGCAACAATGCAATCCTCCTGGGAGATGGCCATGTTGACCAACTCATTGAAGCTATCAGCCCGGACAGTGTTGAGTCGTTCCCGCAGCTTGGTATTGAGACCCCTGCGGAAGCGATCCCTCTTCTTTTCATCAGAATCAGCATGATACCCTGCATACTGGCATAAGTCGTTGAAGGCTTGTGCATACTGCAGTACCGTGCGGGTTCCTTGATTAAGGGCCAGAAATTCATTCAACTTCCGATCAAGAATGCCAGCTGGGATGTGGTGTCCCCTGAAGGCAGTCTTGAATTCCTCCCAAGATACCTCACGATCAGCGGGGAGCATAGCACGGAAGTGGTCCCACCAAGTCCGAGCAGGGCCGCGAAGCTGCTGTGCGGCGAAGCGAGCCTTGGTCTCATCAGGGCAGTCTCCTGTGAGGAGGGGAAACTTGGACTCGACGACGCGGAGCCACACGTCGGCGTCCAACGGATCCTCTGCCTTGGTGAACAAGGGCGGCTGCGTGCTCAGAAACTCCTGGTATGTTGCCATAACCGGAGGTCGCTGATGCTGGCCTCCACCATGATGCTGTTGGTGGGGCTGGCGCTGCAAGAGCTGTCGCAGAATCTCATTCTGCTGGGCCATCAGCTCCTGCACTGTGGGAGCTGGGGGAGGTGGCGGGGGAGCTTGCTCGTTCTGCCCGTGACGCTGCCTAGCTGCCATCTGAAAACAGAGATTGTCGCCATCGTTATCCCAACTCACAGTTTCGAACGACAAGATATCATCTCATATGGAAGGAAAAATACCATAATCATAATATTAGGTTCGAAATGAAGATAACATGGTGACAAAAGATCCCACAGATTTCAAAAGTTTACAGGGTTACATCAATCAGGGGAAAGTACCCATAAGCCTAGTCCAAAATGTGATACTACTAAGCTCGCATAGGTTTCTATCCGCCTAAAAATGTCAAAGCGACTGCTTAACCCTGAGTGGTAGAAGCGACACTGGATACGGGTGAAGGAGGCATCGCGGAGGTAGTCCCATTGGCACCCGGGGCTGGTCCTAGCTCCTCGGGAGCCTCTTCTCCCTCGCTTCCTGCTTCATTGGCCTCCATCTCCAGGTGGTGCATGTCCAAGTGGTCATTGGCTTCCTCGAGTTCCCTCTGCACATCGTGAAGCTGGTTCTCCAAGACATCAATAGTGTTGTCTCGGATCTCCACTTGCTGCTCCAGGGTGGTAATACGCTGGCTCAGCCTTTCCACCTGCAGATCCTTCTCCACCAACTCTGTGGATAGGTCGACCACAAAATCTTCCCGACTGTCGAGAGTGAGCTTGGCAGCCTGAGCGGTGTTAGCAAGAAGTGTCATAGCATCGCTCTGAAGGGCCTGAAGGCGGTACAGCGCACTCATGCACTGAATAGTGACCCTCCCAACCAAGTCAGGATACATTGCCCACACATCCTTCACATGGCTCACGCGGTTACACCACATGGGATCATCCTTCTTCTCAGCAGGGAAGAGTCCCAAGGGGTGCATCACCATCTCCAGGGGATGGTAGCCATAGAAAGTCGTCAGAGTCTTCATGGCCGCTGCCTCAACGGTGTCGTCCGTCCTGAGTCCAATTGTCTCAGAGTCAAGAGAACGCCAACCCGGCTGAAGGGTATGAGCCTCCAAAGTCAGCCAGACCCGACAACGAGGTACCCGATGCTCCTCATACAACTGCACCGTGTACAAAGGGGGCGTAGGGTAACCGGCGGAGTTAAGCACTTCCCACAAGATGGAAGGAAAGCCATCGCGAGAAAGGAAGTCAGAACTGAAACGAGAGTCTCCTCCACTGGCGGGGATGGGTGAATTCATCTGCGGAAGGGAATCAAAGACAAAGATTATGGTGGAAGGAAAAAGAAAAAGAGAGCCCGGATGGTTTTAAAGAAAGGGGGTTAGCTCAAATTTTAATTCCTCTTTGGGGTTTTATAATGCATGCATGCTGGAAGAAACGTTGCCTCTCAAAAGAAAGATAGGGTGCCTTTTTAGGGCATCCTTAAAATATAAGTATTGGCCCATAGGGCCTAATTAATTAGCCACCTATTTCTCCCTCTATGCCTAAGGCCTTTCGTCCTAGGTCTAGCGGTCTAGTCCTGTCGATCCGTAACAGTTTCTAGGCAAGTTTTATATTTTGAAAATTGGTATTCATGGTTTATTGTCCTTCTCTGTGGTGGAATTTGCTCCGATACCAGCTGTGGCAGAACCACCCGAATTATTCCAGTTTAAGTGCCTAAGTCACGCCCCAGGGGTCGTAACACACTTAAATCGGAATAACCCGTCAGTCCCTCAGATCTAGTCTGATAGAGCCACTTAACCAGGATCAAATTCCACAATCCCACTCGAAGGTGAGTCACAGAAGAAATACAATAAAACAGGAAACCTCAAATTAAGTACTGAGTTATTACATAAATCGGAGTTTTTGAGTAGCAAATAAAGTTCACAAAATAAAGTGCAGCGGATAATCGATGTCGTCGGTAATGAGGAAATGGGCAAGGCCTAGCCCACTACTCCTCATGCTCCTCTCCTGCCGGAGCAACATCCCACTCGACCGTCCAACCCGGTGGCAGGGTGGTAGGCCAAGTTACACCATCAACCAATTCCTGCATGGTACCTGCAAAAATTGTGCCACAAGCAAGGCTGAGTATACTAATACTCAGCTAGACTTAACCGGTGTGAGGAGTCTACTCCTCTACCTCTAGACTATGCAGCTGTTTGGCTGAGGGGTTTGGTTTGCCAAAAGCACTAGCTGTTTCTAAAATCAAATTTTTTTTAGCTTTTCAATTTCTACCATCATTAACTTAGCTAGATTTGCTCCTTCTAAGCATACATGGTAACAATCAATTAGTTCAATCAACAAGTTATCTCATGTAGTCCACATTTCACTTCTTACTCGATGCAGTACAAGGAATCAAGCAGTCTCATTAGCTGCGAGAAGCAGACGATTCGAATCGAGTTTTAAACCTTGCAAGGTAAACCTAAACACACGACATGTCAGGGTACTCCGACCCCGCACATGACAACCGTCCCCATCGATTCCCCGTTCGCGTCCAGGCCTCACCGCCTTGGCATACAATGCTCCACTGACCCCGGCTGCCGCCGTGCAGTGACCGCACTTGTACCCACCATAGTAGCATGGGAGACCCAGTCTCAGGTCGCATGAGGGATAAAGTCCGCGCCCGGCTTCACTCAGGTACTAGGTTTACCGGTTACCATTTTTCCCGGCATGTGCTTAGTACGTTCAAAAGCTTGACTCAGGTATCCACACATTAATCCTTAATTCATTTTTCCCGTCTCATGGACAAGGCATCCTCCCTGGATCCAAATCCATAGACCAACATAGATCCCGTTATCAAGATGAATACAATCAATTCCTGACCTCGCGCGAGTGCTAGAAAAATCACTCGACTTCTACCGAGATCCTGATTAGCAAGCAGCTACTCGACCTAGCATACTAGTATTCATCTCAAAAAGGAATCCTAAGTTCATGCAACTAGAGGTTTCAAGCAACTCCTACACTTAAGTGCACATTGCAATCCTACAAGCATTAAGTGTAGTAAAGTAGCATATAATAACATGGTTATGCATAAAACCGGGGCTTGCCTTCAATTGCTGGGGCTGTGGGGAGATCCTCAATAGCAGCCTCTGAAGCCTGCTCCTGGTCCTCCTCTTGGACAGGTCCTTGCTCGGGGATGAGCACGTACTCTCCGTCGGCAAGATTACAATCTAATGAATGCAATGCGTAAGATATATGCATGACATGATATGTGCTTTTAATAATTACAACTTTTAAAGGTGTAGGATCTTTTGAGTTTAAAACAAGTTAACTTTACTTATGTAAAACCCTTAGTGGTATACTTGGTAAATTGGGTTAGACTTAGCTAAGGTAAGTGGTAGGTTTATTTTTTTGGGGTTCCACTGAATTCCTTTTAAGTCTTAGGGATAAATGATAAGTTCTCAAGTTAGACTTATTGGGATGAGGTTTATTCCTTCTTCTCTTTTCTTTTATTCTCTTTAATGTTTTGGAGTAGGTTTGAACTACAAGTTGCTTTTATAAAATTCTAAAAATTCCACAAAAATTACAGTGGCTTGTTACTGGTGTATGTTTCCCTGTCTCAAAATTTGGGGGTCAGCAAGTGAATAGTTTTCTCTGGACAAAATTATTAAACTCTGGGGCAGAAGGGGTGCTTTGAACTACAACTACTATTTAACAGTGGGTAATTCTCTAAAACTTATTTTTGCTGGCTTTTAGGTGTTATAACATGACTTGATACAAATTTCTAATCATTAATACCTCTTAATAAATTTTCTATGGTTTTCTCAAGTTTCTAGCCAAATGGGTGCTTTCTACTACCACTATATTTGAAAAATATCAAACAACAGAGTTCTTATTTTTCATAGTTAGTATTTTGTGCAAGAGCAATCATTCTGAAGTTTGGCTTCTTTTTGCTTAAGGGAAGGGGTGGTTTGCATTATTTGAATTAAGTGGTCTTTCTCTTTAATTATTAGCAAAAGGTATGGGTTTACTTCTTCTTCATGGGTTTGCATTTTTCTCTGGTAGTTTACCTCATCATGAGCTTAGCAAATTTTTGGTTGCCTATTATCACATTAAAAGGGGTTGTTCATGATTTATTTGGAAAATGCCTTATTATCACCTTGTATTTATTTTCTTTAATTAAAAAGTTGGGCTGAGGTGCTCTGTATTTTTGTAGTGGGGCTCTGGTGGTTATAAGTCCACTAGATTTTTATTAATCATTTTGGTTATAGTTTTGTAACTCTAATAATTGATTTTCAGTCTATATGAGGCTAAACAAATCATCTTAATTTAAAACTGGTCTAAATTAATGGTCTCTGCATTTTTCCTAGGTTCTCTGTTGCATAAGTAAACTAGAAAAAATATTATTAATCACTGTTCATTAATTTCTAAGGCCTTTCTGATTTTCTCTAAGTTTTGGACAAATTAGCTTTAAATGAAAAACTACATCATATTTTTCAATGCTGGGGTTCCTACTATTTTTAAATAGTGTCTAAATAAGGTTTAAACATCTACAAATTTTCTTAAGTTCAGCACAGAAGAAAAACTAATTTTTCTTAATTAAACAAGGTTTAGTGGGTTTCTGTTTTTAATTTTAAACTTTAAAATTTTGAACAGAAAGCATGGAGTTTACTATTTTTAAATGATAGATCATAATATTCAGGAGCTAGCAAAATTGGTTTGACAACTTTTTATTAAGATTTCATCAAGTTATGGGTTTTCTATGTTCTCTGGTCATTTTAAAAAGAATAACAGAATTGATTAAATGGAAATCCACTTTGCACTGGGGTCCCTGGCGATTTTCTAAGTTTCCCTCGCGAATCAGTCCTTAGGTTACTATTCGCATGAGTCACTGACATTACAGAAAACCCCTTGGGTTCTACCAATCCTAACCCGAGGTCCTTCTTCTACCTTAAACAGTAGCCGCGGCGGAGAAAAGGACGGAGGGGCTTACTGGCGGCGAGGTTGCTCCGGTGAAGTGGTCGAGGATGAAGGGGAGGTCTCGGGGATCACAACGGTGTGCGGAACGCCGTCGGAGATGGCCGGAGTCGGTCGGTCCACGCGCGCAGGTGGGGATGCTCGTCGGCGGCGAGGAGACCGGCCTTGTCACGGCGAGATAGTTCAATCAAATAGGTCAGGGAGGTCCACGGGATGCCAGAGAAGATATGAGCGAAAGGAATTGGGCGGAGACTCACTGGATAGCTCGGTCCACGCGCGGCGGTGGAAGACCGAAGTCCGGTGAGGTCGATCTCGGGCCTCCGGTGAAATCCGGCCGGGTCCAAGGGCTTGGCAAGCTTCACGGGCTACTGGCGGAGCTAGCCGAAGCACTGGCTAGGCTTGAGGGTGGCTGGAGTGGGCTGGCCACGGTGGCCGAAGCTCTGGCGGCAATGGCGGGCGGGATTAAGCTCGCCGGAGCTAAGGAAAGGTGGCTGGCCGGAGAGGGTGAGTGCAGGGCGAAGAGAGGTGCGCCCGGGGAGGCTTTATAGGCGCGGGCGGGCACGGCCGAGGGCGTGGGCGCGCGGCGGACTTGACCGGACGCCAGGGTGAGCGCGCGCGCGGGTTGGGCGAGCTCTGGCGTGCCGACCAGGGTCGAACACGTGTGCCCGTGCGTTCTGCCCAAGTTTTGGCGCGTGTGGTCGCTCATCCGAGCCTGCTCTCGCCTTGGTCAGTGCACAAAACCTCTTCTCCTCCCTACAAGCTACCATTCTTGTGTGGGGGTCATAGGATTTTGCCTACTGGTTGCAGAGATATGGAGCCAGGAAATCTGGTCTGTCTCCCTGCCCAAACCCGAGGCAAATCCAAGGTTTTGTCGTGTCTAGGGCTCGCGTCCCAATGCCATCTTCTGGCACACGACAGAGGGGTTAGTTAGACACAATTTTGTCAATGGGGCCATTAGGATTCGAGTTAGGGATCAAGGTGAACATCCCTGATCTTTGGCTCAAGGTCTGAATTTCAGAATTCTGAAATTCAGAAATCCCAATGAGTCCCCACATGAGAAGCTTGATTTGGGGTTTTATTTGAGTTATTTTGGCTAAGCTTTCTCAACATTTCTTGTTGCCCATTAAATATTCTTTAATTTTCATAATTGGCTCAAGTCATAATTTTAAACTTTTTATTCCCTTTTTCTTATTTTCTTGAATTTTGCTCATGGGGCTCACTTAGGGTTCTTAATTAGGGTTGCACATTTTTATCTTTTCAAAGACTCAATTGTTTTGATCATGTTACTTTTAAGTATATACTTGGTGAATTCTTTATTACTTAAGTTGTTTTGATGCTCATGCTTACTTTGGTTCACATAAAATGATGGTTCTTGGTTTGGCATTTGAGAAAAACCCTGAGTGACACTGGGGTGTCACAGTCCATCAGCTCGCTCGCCCAGGTGGGGGTCTTGCGACCCAACTTACTCACCAGGTCGCGGCAGGTGGTGCCGGCAAGGAACGCGCCGATGACATCCGAGTCGGTGATGTTGGGCAGCTCGGTGCGCTGCTTCGAGAATCGCCGGATGTAGTCCTGAAGAGACTCTCCCGGCTGTTGCCGGCAGCTTCGGAGGTCCCAGGAATTCCCGGGGCGCACGTACGTGCCCTGGAAATTGCCGGCGAAGGCTTGGACCAAATCATCCCAGCTAGAGATCTGCCCCGAAGGCAGGTGCTCCAACCAGGCGCGAGCAGTGTTGGAGAGGAACAGGGGGAGGTTGCGGATGATGAGGTTGTCGTCGTCCGTTCCACCCAGTTGGCAGGCCAGGCGGTAGTCTGCGAGCCACAGTTCCGGTCTCGTTTCCCCCGAGTACTTTGTGATAGTAGTCGGGGGTCGGAACCGGGCCGAGAACGGCGCCCGTCGGATGGCCCGACTGAAGGCCTGCGGACCGGGTGGTTCGGGCGAGGGACTCCGATCCTCCCCACTGTCGTGCGTCCCCCACGCCTGGGGTGGTAGCCTCGGCCCACCCTTTCGTCGAGGTGGGCCCGACGGTCGCGACGATGGTGCTCATTGCCGAGGTGGCCCGGGGCCGCAGGCGCGGTGTTGCGCGTGCGCCCGGTGTAGACCGAGGCTTCCCGCATGAATCGAGAAGTCGCGGCATGAGGTTCCGAGGGGTATCCCTGCCTTCGGGAGGCAGAGCTCTCGGCCCGTCGGGCCGCAGCGCCTTCCAGGAGATTCTTGAGCTCTCCCTGGATTCACCGACCCTCGTTGGTTGATGGCTCCGGCATCGCGCGGAGGACCATCGCTGCGGCTGCCAGGTTCTGACCGACCCCGCTGGATGCGGGTGGCGGCCTGACCCTGACGTCGTTGGCGACGCGGTGCTGGAAACCCTGGGGCAGGTGACGTATTTCTCCGGCCGGGGGTTGGCCCGCCCATACCTGCCCGATGTCCCGGCGGATCGACTCAAGCGCTCCTGCTCCCTCGTCGAGCCTGGTCTGCGCCCTGCGGACTTGCTCGAGCTGTGGGTCGTGACCCCCCGCCGGAACGGGGACCACAGCTAGCTCCCGCGGGATGTCAGCGCGAGGCACCGGCCTAGGGAGATCACCGTCCTCCGGCATGCCGAGATGGTTGCCTTCGGAGGGATCCCCTAGCTCGACGTGGAAACATTCGCGGCTTGGGCCGCAGTCCTCGTCGTCAAGGCTGCGGCTACCGTCGGAACAGTCGGAGAGGCAGTAGTCACATGCGGTCATAAAGTCCCGCATGGCACTGGGATTGCCAAATCCAGAGAAATCCCAACAGATGATGGGATCGTCATCTTCCTCGGACCCAGAGGGCCCGTAGGTTGAGACGTCCGTCAATCGGTCCCAAGGCGACCGCATACGAAACCCCAGAGGGGTTGCACCCGCCTCAACGAGAGCGCCCGCCAAAGCGAGGTCGCTAGGCGGGTTGAGGCCGAGTCTAAATAACGTAGGATGGGAATCAGTCAGTACCTTTTGGTCGACGAGGAGCGACATAGTCACGTCGGGGACTGATTGCACCGTCGTCTCAGGTACGAGGGCGACACCCTGCAAGCCCTCCGCGAGCGCGCTGGCGTCGTCCACTTGCTCGGGCTTGGTGTGTCGCGGGGGGATGGCGTTCGCCTTCGTCTCAAACGCGAGGTCGACGCCCGACGCGCCCCCCGTTGGGGCGCTGGGGACGTCGATTCGCTCGACAGCCGACGAAGCACGGCCTCCCGCTTGGCCTTGGTTGCCCCGCCTCCTCCTCCGTTGGCGGGGGAGAGGACGGGGCGAGCTCGAATGTTGTTCTTCCACCACGCGGGGAAGATGTCGTCGATTCCGCCGCCGGCGGGCGGGTTGTCGGCCGCCATTGTCGTTGTCGCGCGGCGATGGAAGGAGTATCATGTCATTGCTGCCGTCGAAGGACATGAACTCAAGACTCCCGAAACGGAGCACCGTCCCGGGCCGGAGAGGTTGCTGGAGACTGCCCATCTGGAGCTTGACGAGAAACTGTTCGTCAGCACGCAGCAGGCCCCTACCTGGCGCGCCAACTGTCGGCGTCTCGAGACCGGGGGGTCCCTAAGCCGACGAGTGAGTGTGCCGCGTGCCCCAGCCCAGATGGGTCGAGCGCGTGGGCGAGCGCGAAGGGGGGAAGCGAGGTGGCCAGAGACGGGCGTGAGAGAGGTGGAAATCCCGCGGCCTTCGTGTTCGTCCCGCGCCCAGGTCGGGTGCGCTTGCAGTAGGGGGTTACAAGCGTCCACGCGGGTGAGGGAAGCGAGCGGCCCCAAGAGAGCGCCTGTCCCGTCCTCGTCCCCGCGCGGCCAACCTTCTCTAAGAAGGCCCTGGTCCTTCCTTTTATAGGCGTAAGGAGAGGATCCAGGTGTACAATGGGGGTGTAGCAGAGTGCTACGTGTCTAGCGGGGGAGAGCTAGTGCCCTAAGTACATGCCGATGTGGCAGCCGGAGAGATCTTGGCACCCAGTCGGTGTGATGTCGTGGCCGTCGGAGGAGCAACGGAGCCTGGCGGAGGGACAGCTGTCGGAGCGGTCGAGTCCTTGCTGACGTCCTCCTGCTTCCGTAAGAGAGCTGAGAGCCGCCGTCGTCACAGGGCACGTGGGGCGCCATCATTGCCTATCTGGCGGAGCTAGCCAGATGGGACACCGGTCTTGTTCTCTGCGGCCCGAGTCGGCTCGGGGTAGGGTGATGATGGCGCTTCCTGTTGACGTGGCGGGCCTACGCCCGAGGTCGGGCGACGTGGGGGCTCCTCCGAAGCCGGGGTTGAGTCTGTTTTCCGTGGCCGAGGCCGAGCCTGGGTCGGGCGGAGCGGAGTTTGCCGTCTTCCGGGGCTTAGCCCGAGTCCGAGCCCTGGGTCGGGCGGAGCGGAGTTCGCCGTCTTCTGGGGCTTAGTCCGAGTCCGAGCCCTGGGTCGGGCGGAGCGGAGTTCGCCGTCTTCCGGGGCTTAGCCCGAGTCCGAGCCCTGGGTCGGGCGGAGCGGAGTTCGCCGTCTTCCGGGGCTTAGCCCGAGTCCGAGCCCTGGGTCGGGCGGAGCGGAGTTCGCCGTCTTCCGGGGCTTAGCCCGAGTCCGAGCCCTGGGTCAGGCGGAGCGGAGTTCGCCGTCTTCCGGGGCTTAGCCCGAGTCCGAGCCCTGGGTCGGGTGGAGCGGAGTTCGCCGTCTTCCGGGGCTTAGCCCGAGTCCGAGCCCTGGGTCGGGCGGAGCGGAGTTCGCCGTCTTCCGGGGCCTAGCCCGAGTCCGAGCCCTGGGTCGGGCGGAGCGGAGTTTCCTATGGCGCCTTTGGCAAGGCCTGACTGCATGTCAGTCTCACTCTGTCAAGTGGCACTGCAGTCGGAGTGGCGCAGGCGGCGCTGTCCTTCTGTCAGACCGGTCAGTGGAGCGGCGAAGTGACGGCGGTCACTTCGGCTCTGCCGGGGGGCGCGCGTCAGGATAAAGGTGTCAGGCTACCTTTGCGTTAAATGCTCCTGCGACTCGGTCGGTCGGCGCGGCGATTTAGTCAGGGTTGCTTCTTAGCGAAGGCAAGGCCTCGGGCGAGCCGGAGATGTGTCCGCCGTTAAAAGGGGGGCCTCGGGCGAGACGGAAACCCCTCGGGGTCGGCTGCCCTTGCCCGAGGCTAGGCTCGGGCGAGGCGTGATCGAGTTGCTCGTATGGACTGATCCCTGACTTAATCGCACCCATCAGGCCTCTGTAGCTTTATGCTGATGGGGGTTACCAGCTGAGAATTAGGCGTCTTGAGGGTACCCCTAATTATGGTCCCCGACAATAGTGTTACTAGGCTGTCCATCTATTGCAAAAATGGATTACTAACTCAATAATGGCTATATACTTAAGCCTACAAACTTACTAAGTAATAAATATATATTAACTAATAACTATATAGTAAATATTAAATGAACACATCAAACGAAATTACATAATCTATAAATAATGTACGAAAACAATGTATACCTGAGATCGCGTACGAGTCCAGCTAACGGTGGAGAAGGTCAAGTCGGACGAACACCTACGTACAAAAAAAACTATTGTCAATAAAAAATTTGGCAGCACCTCCCCTGTAAAGTGATGTTTATAGAACCTGCGAATAAACGACAACACGATGGTTGCCAACACAGAAAACATGTAATATCAATGCGCTAAACAAAATGCTAACTATATAATCACTAAGAATTTACTAAACACTAACAATATGCTAAGCAAGAAACTAGCTAACTATTTTAATAAACACTAACAACAAAATATCTAACTATTTACTAAACAATAAATAAGTGGATAGCTAACTAATTACTAAACATTAACAATAGCTAACAATTTACTAACTAAGAAATTAAAAAAAATTACCTGGCGGCAGTGGGCGGGCCGGGGGCGCGCGGCGGCCGGGGCGGGAGATGGCGCGGTGGCCGGGCCGGGGCGGAAGCAGGCGCGGTGGCGCGGTCGCCGGGCCGGCGGTGGCGCGGTGGCGAGCTCGGCGGCCGGTGCCGTGCGCGCGGCGGCCGGCGCTGGCGAGGTCGGCGGGCGGGGCGGGCGAGCTCGGCGGCCCGCCGGAAGCCAAGCGCGGTCGCCGGAGCTGGGCGGGCGGGGTGGCCGGAGCTAAGAACAGCGGCGGCGATTTCCTAGCTCGGGAACGGCGGCGGCGGGTAGAAGTGAAAAGAAACAGAGAAGAAACGCAGAGAGAAAGGTGGCTTGCAGTTATTTCCTAGCTCGGCGCCAAGATCTGTGGCGCCGAGCTAGGTGCCACGCGGACTTCCACGTCACATAGCTCGGCGCCATAGGCTGTGGCGCCGAGCTGTGTTACCTCGGCGCCACAGCCTATGGCGCCGAGCATCGGGTCCAAACGTGCAAATAAAATTTATGGGGGTCCAAACGTAAATTTGTGTCACAAAAGGGGCTAAAAAACAAAAAATTCGTCCAGTAGGCAAGGCAAAGGACGCTGCCCAGTGTTGATCCTTTTTTTAGTGCACTAATCACTCAACAAGAACCAGCGGCGGTGCTCTCTGGTCAAGCACGGACGGTCCGCGGCACAGGGTCGGACAGTCCGCGACCTGGCGCGAGGCTAGGTTTTCCTGCCTGACGGCCGGACGATCCGCGCTCTAGGGCCAGACGGTCCGCGCGTGTGCAGAGGCGGCGGAGGATCGTCGGCGGCGCCTAGATCTCGCTCCTGGGAGGGACCCCGTCGGGGAGTAGAGATCCTAGGTAATGTCTAGGCTCGGGTAGACCGACCTAGACTACTCTAATCGACGTAGAGTCAAAGAGAAGCGGAAGATTTGGGGATTGAAAGACTAAACCTAGACTAGACTAGAACTATTCCTAGGATAAAATGTAAATTGTATTGATTGAAGGTTCGATTGATTCTTTCAAATCGGACGTATACCTCTCTATTTATAGAGGAGGGGGCTGGACCCTTTACAAACTAATTTCTGAGCTTATCACGAGATTCTCGCCAACAAACATAGCAAGAAACTCGGAACCCTAATCTGTTTTATGCTTGCGCGGACCGTCCGGGCCACAGGCGCGGACTGTCCGGACCACGGACCGTCCGGCCCCAGGGCCGGACCATCCGGCCACTCATTTTGGTGCCCAACATATGCCCCCCTACCTTTTGGTGGAGCTGAGCAAACAAAAGCATCTTAACTCGATATGATTACATCGGTTTTCTTAAGCATCTTGCCACATATTAGGATGGTACCGCTTGAGGAAACGTCCATTCAAAGCTTTGGGTAAATCCTTGCCTTGTAATGTTTATAGTAAATAGGTGTTACCAGACATTACATGTTTTACTTTATAAGGACCCTCCCAGCTTGGCGACCATTTTCCAAACTTTTGGTCTTTATTCCTTAGAGGCAGGATGGTCTTCCACACCAGGTCCCCTACTTGAAATGACTTTGCTTTGACCTTCTTGTTGTAGGCCTTGGCTACTATGATCTTGTCCTTTTCTATTACTCCCAAAGCTATCACCCTCTTGTCGGTCACCTCATCAATATTATCCATCATTGAATTATAATAATCAGTGATGGTTAGATCATTTTGTCTAGCGAACCTGACAGCATTCAAACTTATTTTCACAGGCAACACTGCTTTCTACCCATAGACAAGCTTCAAAGGAGATACTTTAGTAGCACTATGTTTAGATATTCTGCGATCCCATAAGGCTTCAGACAAGATCTTATGCCAATGTTTAGGATTATCAGATATCTTCTTTTTTATCAAGTTAATCAATGTCCTATTACTAGATTTGGTCTGTCCATTGGCCTGAGCATAATATGGAGATGAATTAAGCAACTTAATTCTATATAATTCAGCAAATTCACGTACCTCCTTTGACATAAAAGAAGTCCCTTGACCTGTAGTCAAGGTCTGGGGAATGCCGAATCTATGAATAATATGCTCAGTTATGAACTCAATTACCGCCTTATGTGTCATGTTTTTAGAGCAACAGCTTCAGTCCATTTGGTAAAGTAGTCAGTGGCAACACACAAACCGATGCCCCTTTGATGATGAAGGATGATTTTTTCCAATAAAGTCTAATCCCTATCCTCTGAAAGGCCAAGGCTTGATGATAGGATGTAATTCGGGTGTAGAGACCAACTGTAGGTCGCCGAATTTTTGACACACTTGGCAACACTTATAGTACTTGAAACAATCAGGTATCATGTTAGGCCAATAAAAACCAGACCTTCGCAACAGCCACTTCATCTTTGGCGCTGATTGATGGGTACCACAAATTCCTTCATGTACTTCGGCCATGGCTAATATAGCATCATCTGGGACTAAGCACTTAAGCAGGACGTCGTTGACTGTTCGGCGGTAGAGTTCATCACTCATCAAAACATACTTGAAAGCTGTATGCCGAATGTTCTTATATGTCCTGACATTGGGATTTCGTAAATAATTAGTTATGGGCGTCCTCCAATCACTTGCATCGGCTTCATTATCAGCCAAATCGATTAGGAGAACTTTCCTGGTAACCCCGGACTGTCCGGTGTCTTCGCGCGGATGGTCCGCGACCTAGGAATTGGCCCTACACCGGTTATCAGATTTTCAGTGTTGTGAAATCTCCCTCGCTTTATCCGATAACCTGATGCATCTTGTGCCAATTTGTTAGCTCTATGATTCTCAACTCTAGAGATATGCCGAATACTGAATTCGTCAAAAGAATGGATTATGCTCCAACATTTTTCAATGTAACTATTTAGAGTACCATCAAAACATTGATATTCTTCTAACACCTGTTGGGCGACCAATTGAGAATCACCAAATGCCTTTACATGCTTTACTCCCATACAATTTAAAAATTCCAAGCCAAACAAAAGGCTTCATATTCGGCTTGATTGTTAGTGCAATAAGTTTTCAATCGGCTTGAGAAGTCGAAGGAGACATTACTTGGTGAAACAAGCACAATGCCAATCCTTTGCCCTTCATTGCAAACCGATCCATCAAAATATAAAGTCCAAGGAGTAATAGTGAGGTATGACATGTCTAGTTTATGAGTATCATTAATCCGATGTTCTACAATAAAATCCGCTACAACCTAGCCTCTCATAGATTTCAATGGTTCATAGGCCAAGTCATATTCTATGAGTGCATAAGCCCACTTACCAATTCTACCACTCATAATTGGGTTATGCAACATGTATTTAATTACATCGGCTTGACCAGAAAAAGTGCAATGACTAGACAGTAAATAACATCTACACTTGGTGCATGCATAAAACAAGCATAATCATAACTTCTCAATAAAAGTGTACCTCGTTTCAGCATCCACCAACCTCCGACTTAGACATGTCACCACATGCTCCTTTCCTTCAGTTTCTTGTGTCAGAACAGCCCCAATGACCTTATCTTCAGCTGCAATGTATAATCGGAATGGTACTCCTGCTCGTGGTGCTTTTAATACGGGAGCTGAAGACAAGTATTTTTTAATGAAATCAAATGCTTCCTGCTGCTCTGCCCCCAAGCGAATTCAGCATCATTCTTAAGTCGAAGGATAGGGGTGAAGGCATCAATCTTCCCGGCTAGGTTAGAAATAAACTTTCGTAAATAATTCACCTTGCCGAGAAATTTCTGCACTTCGACCTTACAGGTCGGAGGTCCCACATTTCGAATAGACTTAATTCAGTCAGGGTTTATCTCTATGCCATGTTCATGGATGACAAATCCTAAAAACTTACCAGCCGACACCCCAAAAGCACATTTATGTGGGTTCATTTTCAAACCATACCGACGTATTTTATCAAAGGCTTTGCGCAAATCAGCTATATGAGAACTAAATTCAGCCGATTTGACTACAATATCATCAATGTATACTTCCACAATGTTTCCTAACAACTCATGGAAGATCAAATTCATAGCCCTCTAATAAGTAGCACCAGCATTTTTAAGACCAAATGTCATGACAACCCATTCAAATAAGCCAATGAAGCCTGGACATATAAAGGCCGTTTCAGACGCGTCTTCTTCGGCCATGAAAATCTAGTTATATCCGGCATTACCATCAAGAAAGCTAATGATTCTATTTCCTAATGCATTATTGATTAATGTGTCGGCTATGGGCATGGGATACTCATCTTTAGGAGTTGCTCTATTTAAATTGCGAAAATCAATGCATACTCTAAGCTTATCTGACTCCTTCTTCTCCACCGGCACAATATTGGAGACCCATTCTGCGTATCTGCAAGGTCTAATAAAATCAGCTTCTAGCAGCTGGTGGATTTCGTCCTTGATTCGTGGGAGAAGAACTGGACGAAATGTTCTAGCTTTCTGCTTGAAAGGTCTGAAACCGGACTTAATAGGCAGCCGATGCTCTACGATCTCTCGGCTTAATCCAGGCATCTCAGTGTAATTCCAAGCAAAGCAATCTGAATATTCCTTCAATAGACCGATCATCTCATTTCTAGGATCGGTCTCCAGGGACTTGTTTACAAAAGTTGGCCTTGGAGTTTTACCATCTCCTATGTCAATCTCCTCCAAAGGATCAGCCGATGTAAACCCCTGTCCTAGTTTATCAAGATCTCTGAATTCCTCTATCATGTGTCCCACAGAGGAATAAGATGATCTTTGTGTGATGGCGGGCTTTCCAGTCTCGGGGACCGGATCATCCGTAACACTGTCTTTACGCTGCGGTAGATGTTTGGTCTTAAAGTCCGAATTGTTTTGTGAAAGACCAGACCATCTGGCCTTAGAAGCCGAACTGTCCGTGACCAAAGACTCATGAACTTTGTGTGTACTCATCATTTAAACTTTATTTAGGATTTAGCTGATTCTCCATCGGCTCTAGCATTATAGGAATGAAACCCTTCTTATCTATTCTTATGAACTGATAATCAGAAAAATCTACTCCTGTGAGACATGTAGCAGTCTCATAAGTCCAGAGTATAGGGGCATCGACCACAGTGATACAGGCCGATACATCAGCATGTACTTGTTCTACATCATCGCCTACCCATTGTATTAACATTTGATGTAGTGTAGAAGGTATACATTGATTGGCATGAATTCAATCTCTGCCTAGGATTAAACTGTAATTTCCTTCTACATCAGCGACGAAGAATGCAGCAGCAAGGGTCTTAGTCCTGATGGTTAATTCAACGGACGTGACTCCCCTGGCTTTGATCGAACTATCAGTTCCAACACCGCTAAGGGTCATGTTGGTCTTGACAAGTTCGTCATCTTGTTTACCTAATTTTCTGTATAATGAATAAGGCATTAGATTTACAGCCGCCCCTCCATCTACCAACATTTTAGCAATCGGTATCCCATCAATGTGACCGCGCACGAAGAGCGACTTTAAATGATTTACCGATTCCTTTGGTTTAGTAAAGGCGGCTTCTTTAGGACCAAAATCAAACTGGGTAACAATAGGTTCATCGTCGCCGACAATAGTACAGTCGGCGGAAAATGTAATAACATTTACATCCATACCTGGGCGCTCTGGAGAAGCTTCATAGTCGACCAGGTCTTCTCCCAGTAGGTCGTCCTCTTCCATTGATGTTGGCATGTCGTTGGAGGCTTCCTGGTGTGGTGCGGACGGTCCGGACTCCGGGGGCGGACGGTCCGCGCCTGGTGCAGATTGTCCGGCCTTGTTGGCCAAGCTATCTGACATACCTGCAGGGTGCTGCACAAGTGCTGTTTTATTTTCTATTTTTGTGGCCGTTTGTTTTTCCTCAAAGGCCTTTGGTCTCCATTTCTTTTGTGGTGGCGGGTACTGTGGATGTGTGTCATTGAATATCTTTTCCGCCTCCTTCTCCTGGCTCTCCTTCGCTCTTAGGCGCTGTAATTTCCACTTTTGGGACCGTGTCAATCCCGCTGGGCACCATTGAGGCATGGAGTATTTTGGATCGGCTGTTTTGATGGTAGACGTATCTTCTTTTTTGGTTGTGTTGGCCGATTCACCAAAAATCATCGGTCCTTTGTTATCTTCCTGTATGACAACATCTGCAGTACCTATTTTGATGATGTCCTTTTTTGTTGTTCTTTCGGTCGCTGCAGGTATATGCCCCCCTGCCGGATTGGTCAGCCTTTGAGTCCGAGTACTCCGGCACTCTTGTTGGGCCTATGCCTGATGACCGGATTGAGCGGCGCTCAATCGATCTTGTACTGGAGGTGCCAACATGTCGAATACAGATGTTTGGGGTGCCCCCCAAGCGGGATACTATGGCATCCCAAATGGATATGGTGGCATGGTCCACATTTGATTTGGGACATATGGTGGAGGTAAATATGTGTATGGATATGGCATAGGCGGATAAGGGGGTGGAGGTGTCCATGTAGGTATGTTAGGTCTCAATTGTACAATATGACCTTTCATTTCTTCCGATTGGTGGGGTGGTCCAATCGGCCTGACCTGACGTTGCTCATGAATGGTTGAGCGGGGTCGCTTTGCTGGCCGGTCACTGGGGACAGCCTTCTTTTTCACGTATTTAGACAATAATTGATCGAAAGTCGGTCCGGTTTTGACCAACCGACCAGCTGCCTTGAATGTATTTGTTTTCCACATACCTATCTCTGGTCGTCGTGGTTTGAAGGTACGTGGTCGTTGCGAGTCTTGAGTAGGGCCGGATCGTCCGCTAGAATTATCCAGACCGTTCGGCGTGGTCCCGGACCGTCCGCGCCTATGTGTCGGGCCGTCTGGGATGCGTAGCATGGGTTCTTGCTCCTTGGCCAGTACTTGCCCCCCAGTGCCGAAGGTCGTGATGGTCACTTTAAGAGTTTCCCCTCCATCGGGAGTCTTCTCGGACACTACTTTCCTGCAAGAAATTTTATGATTCTCATCGGCCTCTCTTGCATTGCTGATGACTATCTGAAAGTCGCCTAGAGGAGGGGGGGGTGAATAGGCAAATATGAAATTTATAAAGTTTAAGCACAACTACAAGCCGGGGTTAGCGTTAGAAATATAATCGAGTCCGAAAGAGAGGGCGAAAACAAATCACAAGCAAATAAGAGCGGATGACACGGCGATTTGTTTTACCGAGGTTCGGTTCTTGCAAACCTACTCCCCGTTGAGGTGGTCACAAAGACCGGGTCTCTTTCAACCCTTTCCCTCTCTCAAACGGTCACTTAGACCGAGTGAGCTTCTCTTCTCAATCAAACGGGACACTAAGTCCCCACAAGGACCACCACACAATTGATGTCTCTTGTTTTGATTACAAGTGTGTTGGAAACAAGAATGGAGGAAGAAGAAAAGAGATCCAAGCGCAAGAGCTCAAAAGAACACAAAAGTCTCTCTCTCTAGTCACTAATTTGTTTGGAGTGATTCCGGACTTGGGAGAGGATTTGATATCTTTGTTTGTGTCTTGGAATGAAGTCTAGAGCTCTTGTATGAGGTTTGATGGCTGAAAACTTGGATGCATTGAAGTGTGGTGGTTGGGGGGTATTTATAGCCCTAACCACCAAAAGGACCGTTGGTGAGGGCTTCTGTCGTATGGCGCACCGGACAGTCCGGTGCGCCAGCCACGTCACCAGGCCGTCGGGTTCCGACCGTTGGAGCTTCTGACAACTGGGCCACTGGACAGTCCGGTGGTGCACCGGACAGGTCCTGTTCACTGTCCGGTGCGCCTTCTAGCGCCTGCTCTGGCTCTGCGCGCGCAGGCGCGCACTGTAGCGTTTCACTGTTCCTTGGCAGACAACCGTTGGCGCTGTTTAGCCGTTACTCCGCTGGCACACCGGACAGTCCGGTGCTACACCGAACAGTCCGGTGAATTATAGTGGAGTGGCTCCCAGAATTCCCGAAGGTGGTAAGTTCGGAGTTGATCTCCCTGGTGCACCGGACACTGTCCGGTGCGCCAGACAAGGGCAGCCTTCAGTTGTCTTTTTGCTCTTTTTATTTGAACCCTTTCTTGGACTTTTTATTGGTTTGTGTTGAACCTTTGGCACCTGTAAAACTTATAATCTAGAGCAAACTAGTTAGTCCAATTATTTGTGTTGGGCAATTCAACCACCAAAATCATTTAGGAAAAGGTGTAAGCCGATTTCCCTTTCAATCTCCCCCTTTTTGGTGATTGATGCCAACACAAACCAAGGCAAATAAATAAGTGCGGAATTGAACTAGTTTGCATAATGTAAGTGCAAAGGTTACTTGGAGTTAAACCAATATACATTTCATAATATATGCATGGATGCTTTCTTCATATTTAACATTTTGGACCACTCTTGCACCACTTGTTTTGTTTTTGCAAATTCTTTTCAAAGTCTTTTGCTAAAATAGTCAAAGGTAAATGAATAAGATTTTGAGAAGTATTTTCAAGATTTGAAAATTTCTCCCCCTATTTCAAATGCTTTTCCTTTGACTAAACAAAACTCCCACTCGATCAAATTCTCCTCTTAGTGTTCAAGAGGTTTTTAGATATTAATTTTGAAAGGGGTTATACCAATTTGAAAATTCTATCAAAAATAAGATACTAATTGAAAGACCTTCTTTTAATACATTCTATCAAAAATAAGATACTAATTGAAAGACCTTCTTTTAATACAAATTTGAAAGACTACATTTTTGAAATTGGTGGTGGTGCGGTGAAATTGGTGGTGGTGCGGTCCTTTTGCTTTGGGCTAATACTTTCTCCCCCTTTGGCATGAATCGCCAAAAACGGATACTTGTGAGTGAAATATACGCCCTTTTTCAAACATTCTCCCCTTTGGTAAATAATATAGGAGTGAAGATTATACCAAACTGGAGAACGGTGCGAAGTGATGACGAAGGATGAATAATTCGATGGAGTGGAGTGGAAGCCTTGTCTTCGCCGAGGACTCCATTTTCCCTTTCAATCTATGACTTAGCATGAAATACACTCGAGAACCACATTAGTCATAGCACATGAAAGAGAGATGATCAAAGGTATATAAATGAGCTATGTGTGAAAATATCAATCAAAATTCCGAGAATCAAGAATATTTAGCTCATGCCTAAGTTTGATAAAAGTTTTCTCATCTAATGGCTTGGTAAAGATATCGGCTAATTGATCTTTACTGTTAATATAAGCAATCTCGATATCCCCCCGTTGTTGGTGATCCCTTAAAAAGTGATACCGAATGGCTATGTGCTTAGTTCGGCTGTGCTCAACGGCATTATCCGCCATGCGGATTGCACTCATTATCACATAGGAGAGGAACTTTGGTTAATTTGTAACCATAGTCCCTAATGGTTTGCCTCATCCAAAGCAATTGCGCGCAACAATGGCCTACAGCAATATACTCGGCTTCGGCGGTAGAAAGAACTACAGAATTTTGCTTCTTAGAAGCCCAAGACACCAGAGATCTTCCCAAGAACTGGCAAGTCCCTGATGTGCTCTTTCTGTCAATTTTACACCCTGCCCAATCAGCATCTGAATATCCAATTAAATCAAAAGTGGATCCCCTGGGGTACCAAAGGCCAAACTTAGGAGTATAAACTAAATATCTCAAGATTCGTTTCACGGCCCTAAGGTGAACTTCCTTAGGATCGGCTTGGAATCTTGCACACATGCATACAGAAAGCATAATGTCCGGTCGAGAAGCACATAAATAGAGTAATGAACCTATCATCGACCGGTATACCTTTTGATCTACGGATTTACCTCCCGTGTCGAGGTCGAGATGCCCATTGGTTCCCATGGGTGTCTTGATGGGCTTGGCATCCTTCATCCCAAACTTGGTGAGTATGTCTTGAATGTACTTTGTTTGGCTGATGAAGGTGCCCTCTTGGAGTTGCTTCACTTGAAATCCTAAGAAATACTTCAACTCCCCCATCATAGACATCTCAAATTTTTGTACCACGATCCTACTAAACTCTTCACATGTAGATTTGTTAATAGACCCAAATATAATATCATCAACATAAATTTGGCTTACAAACAAATCATTGGCAATTGTTTTAGTAAAGAGAGTAGGATCGGCTTTTCCGACCTTGAAGCCATTAGCGATAAGAAAATCTCTTAGGCATTCATACCATGCTATTGGAGCTTGCTTGAGCCCATAAAGCGCATTAGAGAGTTTATAGACGTGATTAGGGTACTCACTATCTTCAAAGCCGGGAGGTTGCTCAACATAGACCTCTTCCTTGATTGGTCCATTGAGGAAGGCACTTTTCACGTCCATTTGATAGAGCTTAAAGCCATGGTAAGTAGCATAGGCAAGTAATATACGAATTGATTCAAGCCTAGCTACGGGTGCATAGGTTTCACCGAAATCCAAACCTTCGGCTTGTGAATATCCCTTGGCCACAAGTTGGGCTTTGTTCCTTGTCACCACACAATGCTCATCTTCTTTGTTGCGGAAGACCCATTTGGTTCCTACAACATTTTGGTTAGGACATGGAACTAAATGCCATACCTCATTCCTCGTGAAGTTGTTGAGCTCCTCTTGCATTGCCAACACCCAATCTGAATCACTTAATGCCTCTTCTACCATGTATGGCTCAATAGAAGACACAAAGGAGTAATGTTCACAAAAATGAGCAACACGAGATCGAGTAGTTACCTCCTTATGAATATCGCCGAGGATGGAGTTCACGGGGTGATCTCGTTGTATTGCTTGGTAGACTCTTGGGTGTGGTGGTCTTGAACCGTCATCATCTTCCTTGTCTTGATCATGGGCATCTCCCCCTTGATCATTGTCCCCTTCTTGAGGTGGCTCATCCTCTTGATCTTCATTTTCATCCTCTTGAGCTTGCTCCTCATCCCGAGTTGGTGGAGATGCTTGCATGGAGGTAGATGGTTGATCTTGTGCTTGTGGAGGCTCTTCGGATTCCTTAGGACACACATCCCCAATGGACATGTTCCTTAGCGCGACGCACGGAGCCTCTTCATCATCTAGCTCATCAAGATCAACTTGCTCTACTTGAGAGCCGTTAGTCTCATCAAACACAATGTCACAAGAAACTTCAACTAGTCCAGTGGACTTGTTAAAGACTCCATATGCCCTTGTGTTTGAATCACAACCAAGTAAAAAGCCTTCTACAACCTTAGGAGCAAATTTAGATTTTCTACCTCTTTTAACAAGAATAAAGCATTTGCTACCAAAGACTCTAAATATGAAACATTGGGCTTTTTACCGGTAAGGAGTTCATATGATGTCTTCTTGAGGATTCGGTGAAGATAGAGACGGTTGATGGCGTAGCAAGCGGTGTTGATTGCTTCCGCCCAAAACCGATCCAAAGTCTTGTACTCATCAAGCATGGTCCTCGCCATATCAAGTAGAGTTCTATTCTTCCTCTCCACTACACCATTTTGTTGTGGCGTGTAGGGAGAAGAGAACTCATGCTTGATGCCCTCTTCCTCAAGAAAGCCTTCTATTTGTGAGTTCTTGAACTCCGTCCCATTGTCGCTTCTAATCTTTTTGATACTTAAGCCGAACTCATTTTGAGCTCGTCTCAAGAATCCTTTTAAGGTCTCTTGAGTTTGTGATTTTTCCTGCAAAAAGAACACCCAAGTGAAGCGAGAATAATCATCCACAATAACTAGACACTACTTACTCCCGTCGATGCTTATGTAAGCTATCGGGCCGAATAGGTCCATGTGGAGTAGCTCGAGTGGCCTGTCAGTCGTCATGATGTTCTTGTGTGGATGATGAACACCAACTTGCTTTCCTGCTTGGCATGCGCTACAAACCATGTCTTTCTCAAAATGAACATTTGTTAGTCCTAAAATGTGCTCTCCCTTTAGAAGCTTGTGAAGATTCTTCATCGCAACGTGGGCTAGTCGGCGATGCCATAGCCAACCCATGTTAGTCTTAGCAATTAAGCAAGTGTCGAGTTCAGCTCTATTAAAATCAACTAAGTATAGCTGACCCTCTAACACTCCCTTAAATGCTATTGAATCATCACTTCTTCTAAAGACAGTAACACCTACGTCAGTAAATAGACAGTTGTAGCCCATTTTACATAATTGAGAAACGGAAAGCAAATTGTAATCTAAAGAATCTACAAGAAAAACATTGGAAATAGAATGGTCAGGAGATATAACAATTTTACCCAATCCTTTGACCAAACCTTGATTTCCATCCCCAAATGTGATAGCTCTTTGGGGATCATGGTTTTTCTCGTAGGAGGAGAACATCCTTTTCTCCCCTGTCATGTGGTTTGTGCACCCACTATCAATGATCCAACTTGAGCCCTTGGATTCATAAACCTACAAAACAAATTTAGGCCTTGTTCTTAGGTATCCAAACGGTCTTGGGTCGTTTCACATTAGAAACAAGCACCTTGGGTACCCAAACACAAGTCTTGGAGCCCTTGTGTTTGCCCCCAACATATTTGGCAACTATTTTGCCTGATTTGTTAGTTAAAACATATGAAGCATCAAAGGTCTTAAACAAAATGTTATGATCATTTGATGCAATAGGAGTTTTCTTCTTAGGCAATTTCGCATGGGTTGATTGCCTAGAACTAGATGCCTCACTCTTATACATAAAAGCATGATGAGAGCCAGAGTGAGACTTCCTAGAATGAATTCTCCTAATTTTGTGCTCGGGATAACTGGTATGGTATAAAATGTAACCCTCGTTATCCTGAGCCATGGGAGCTTTGCCCTTAACAAAGTTAGACAATCTTTTAGGGGCATTAAGCTTGACATTGTCTCCCTTTTGGAAGCCAATGCCATCCTTAATCCCGGGGCGTCTCCCACTATAGAGCATGCTTCTAGCAAATTTAAATTTCTCATTTTCGAAGTCATGCTCATTAATCTTAGCACTAAGTTGAGCTATGTGATCATTTTGTTTCTTAATTAAAGCTAGGTGATCATGAATAGCATCAACATTAATGTCTCTACATCTAGTGCAAATAGTAACATGCTCAACGGTAGATGTATAGGGTTTGCAAGTACTTAAATCAACAATCTTAGCATGTAAAATAGCGTTCTCATCTCTAAGATTCGAAATAGAAACATTGCAAACATTTAAATCTTTAGCCTTAGCAATTAATTTTTTATTCTCAATTTTAAGGCTAGAGAGAGATACATTCAATTTGTCAATCTTAGCAATTAAATTAGCATTATCATTCCTAAGGTTGACAAGAGAATCATCAGTAACATTTAATTTCTCAACCTTAGCAATCAATTTGTCATTTTCAAATCTAAGGTTGGAAATAGTGTCATGGCAAGTGCTTTGCTCACTAGTTAATTTTTCATGTTTTTCTATCTCTTGAGCATAAGCATTTTTAACTTTAACATGCTTTTTATTTTCCTTAATAAGGAAGTCCTCTTGGGTATCCAAAAGTTCATCCTTGTCATGAATAGCACTAATCAATTCATTTAATTTTTCTTTTTGTTGCATGTTTAAGTTGGCAAAAAGGGTGAGCAAATCATCCTCATTATCACTAGAGCTAGCCTCATCACTAGAAGTTGCATACTTAGTGGAAGCTCTAGATTTTACCTTCTTCTTTTTGCCGTCCTTTGCCATGAGGCACTTGTGGCCGACGTTGGGGAAGAGAAGGCCTTTGGTGACAGCGATGTTTGCGGCATCCTCGTCGGAGGAGAAGTCGATGTAGCTCTCGTCGGAGTTCCACTCCCGGCAAACATGGGCATCGCCGCCCTTCTTCTTATAGTACCTCTTCTTTTCTCTTCTCTTTCCCTTCTTGTCGTCGCTCCTGTCACTATCACTAGATAATGGACATTTAGCAATGAAATGACCGGGCTTACCACACTTGTAGCACACCTTCTTGGAACGGGGCTTGTAATCTTTCCCCTTCCTTTGCTTGAGGATTTGGCGAAAGCTTTTGATGATTAAAGACATCTCCTCATTGTCGAGCTTGGAGGCATCGATGGGAAGCCTACTTGATGTAGACTCTTCCTTCTTCTCCTCTGTCGCTTTGAAGGCGACGGGTTGCACCTCGGGTGTGGAGGTGGCGCCTCGCTCGATGATTTGTTTGGAGCCTTTGATCATTAGTTCAAAGCTCACAAACTTTCCTATTACTTCCTCGAGAGACATTAGTTGATATCTTGGATCACCACGAATTAATTGTACTTGAGTAGGGTTAAGAAAAACAAGTGATCTAAGAATAACCTTGACCATTTCATGGTCATCCCATTTGGTGCTCCCGAGGTTGCGCACTTGGTTTACCAAGGTTTTGAGCCAGTTGTACATGGCTTGTGGCTCCTCTCCTTGGTGAAGCATGAAGCGACCGAGCTCCCTCTCGATCGTTTCCCTCTTGGTGATCTTGGTCACCTCGTCTCCTTCGTGCGCGGTTTTGAGCACGTCCCAAATCTCCTTTGCACTCTTCAACCCTTGCACCTTGTTATACTCCTCTCGACTTAGAGAGGCGAGGAGTATAGTAGTGGCTTGGGAGTTGAAGTTTATACTCCTCTCGACTTAGAGTTGAACCCTTGCACCCTTGCACCTTGTTATACTCCTCTCGACTTAGAGTTGAAGTTTATACTTGATGTAGACTCGTATTTGTTTGACCTCCTCCGAATCATAATCCTTATCCCCTCTCTTTGGTACCTGCGCTCCATACTCAACAATATCCCATATGCTTTTGTGGAGTGAGGTTAGGTGATGCCACATTTTATCACTCCACATAGAATAATCTTCACTTTCAAACATAGGTGGTTTGCCTAATGGGACCGAAAGTAATGGAGTGCATTTTGAAATACGAGGATAGCGAAGAGGCAACTTACTATACTTCTTGCGCTCATGGCGCTTAGAAGTGGCGGATGCCGATTCTGAGCCGGAGGTGGAGGGTGACGAAGAGTCAATCTCGTAGTAGACCACCTTCTTCATCTTCTTCTTCTTGTCACCCTTCCGTTGGGACTTGATGGAGGAAGAGGATTCCTCCTTGTGCTTGTGGGCGGACTCCCTTGAGTGTGTTCTCCCCGAGCTTGCGGACTTGTCGCCGGTCCCGATCTCCCTCATGGCGGATGCTCCCGACATTACTTCGAGCGGTTAGACTCTAATGAAGTACCGAGCTCCGATACCAATTGAAAGTCGCCTAGAGGGGGGGTGAATAGGCAAATCTGAAATTTATAAAGTTTAAGCACAACTACAAGCCGGAGTTAGCGTTAGAAATATAATCGAGTCTGAAGGTACGTGGCCGCTGCGAGTCTTGAGTAGGGCCGGATCGTCCGCTGGAATTATCCGCACCGTCTGGCGTGGTCCCGGACCGTCCGCGCCTGTGTGTCGGACCGTCCGGGATGCGTAGCACGGGTTCCTGCTCCTTGGCCAGTACTTGCCCCCAGTGCCGGAGGTCGTGATGGTCACTTTAAGAGTTTCCCCTCCATCAGGAGTCTTCTCGGCCACTACTTTCCTGCAAGAAATTTTATGATTCTCATCGGCCCCTCTTGCATTGTCGATGACTATCTGAAAGTCGCCTAGAGGAGGGGGGTGAATAGGCAAATCTAAAATTTATAAAGTTTAAGCACAACTACAAGCCGGGGTTAGCGTTAGAAATATAATCGAGTTTGAAAGAGAGGGCGAAAACAAATCACAAGCAAATAAGAGCGGATGACACGGTGATTTGTTTTACCGAGGTTTGGTATTTGCAAACCTACTCCCCGTTGAGGTGGTCACAAAGACCGGGTCTCTTTCAACCCTTTCCCTCTCTCAAACGGTCACTTAGACCGAGTGAGCTTCTCTTCTCAATCAAACGGGACACTAAGTCCCCACAAGGACCACCACACAATTGGTGTCTCTTGTTTTGATTACAAGTGTGTTGGAAACAAGAATGAAGGAAGAAGAAAAGCGATCCAAGCGCAAGAGCTCAAAAGAACACAAAAGTCTCTCTCTAGTCACTAATTTGTTTGGAGTGATTTTGGACTTGGGAGAGGATTTGATCTCTTTGTTTGTGTCTTGGAATGAAGTCTATAGCTCTTGTATGAGGTTTGATGGCTGAAAACTTGGATGCATTGAAGTGTGGTGGTTGGGGGGGTATTTATAGCCCCAACCACCAAAAGGACCCTTGGTGAGGGCTTCTGTCGTATGGCGCACCGGACAGTCCGGTGCGCCACCGGACACTGTCCGGTGCGCCAGCCACGTCACCAGGCCGTTGGGTTCCGACCGTTGGAGCTTCTGACAACTGGGCCACTAGAGAGTCCGGTGGTGCACCGGACAGGTCCTGTTCACTGTCTGGTGCGCCTTCTGGCGCCTGCTCTGACTCTACGCGCGCAGGCACGCACTGTAGCGTTTCACTGTTCCTTTGCAGACGACCGTTGGCGCTGTTTAGCCGTTACTCCGCTGGCACACCGGACAGTCCGGTGCTACATCGGACAGTCCGGTGCTACATCGGACAGTCCGGTGAATTATAGCGGAGTGGCTCCTAGAATTCCCGAAGGTGGTATGTTCGGAGTTGATCTCCCTAGTGCACCGGACACTGTCCGGTGGCACACCGGACAGTCCGGTGCGTCAGACCAGGGCAACCTTCGGTTGTCTTTTTGCTCTTTTTATTCGAACCCTTTCTTGGACTTTTTATTGATTTGTGTTGAACCTTTGGCACCTATAAAACTTATAATCTAGAGCAAACTAGTTAGTCCAATTATTTGTGTTGGGCAATTCAACCACCAAAATCATTTAGAAAAAGGTGTAAGCCTATTTCCCTTTCACTATCTCTTTGCCTTTGCCTTTATCAACTGTGTTTGGCCTCACCAGGACTTTCTTGCCTTCGAAGTCGATCATGTTCATTAGAAAAGGCTCTGTGTCTATCTGCATTTCCTGAAATTTTAATCATCCTTCGTTAATGGCCGATTGAATCTGTCGACGAAATACATTACAATCATTAGTGGCATGAGAAAATGAGTTATGCTACTTGCAGTATGCACGACGTTTTAGTTCGTCGGCGGATGGAACAATATGATTTATTTTAATATTGTCATTTTTGAGTAATTCATCGAATATCTTGTCACATTTGCCAACATTAAATGTAAATTTAACCTCCTCTTGTCGTTTCTTTTGAACCAACTGTAAGTAGGAACAAGCTGAAGATTTGGCCTGCTTTGGCCAAACCATTTCAACAGCATACACTTCTGTTGATTCATCATCTAAGCTACTTTGGTCACACTCTACTATATGCACATTGTGACGAATTGTTTTAGCAGTTTCTTTGCTTCGGCTTTCATAGGCCAAAGCTCTCTGGTGTAACTGTGCTAGTGTAAAAAATTGGATGCCTTCTAATCTTTCTTTTAAATGATATCGCAGACCATTAAAGGCTAATCCTGCTAGCTGTTTTTCTGCCAAATGAATTTGGAAGCATCGGTTTCTTGTATCCCGGAATCTCCGGTTGTATTCATTAACCGATTCGTCCTTCCCCTGTCGAAGGGCCACTAGGTCTACCAGATCTAATTCATAGTCACCGGAGAAAAAGTGATCATGAATTTTTTGTTCTAAATCCCCCCATGACAAAATAGAATTAGGAGGTAAAGTAGTGTACCATGCAAACGCGGTTCCTGTTAAAGACAGTGAAAATAAACGTACGCGAAATGCTTAAGTGTCGGCCAATTCTCCTAATTGTGCTAAAACTAGCCTATGTGTTCGCGCGTGTTTTTTCCTTGGTCACCCGAAAATTTTGCGAATTCGAATATCCTGGTTCCCTGTGGGTATGGGTGGTGATCAAATCAGCTGTCATAAGGTTTTCGATATGATTGCCCCCAGGGACCATGCTTACTCCGAGCTTATCTCAGAACGCCCCAGCTATTTCCTCTCTCACTATGTCAATGGCAGCCGGTGCGAGACCACTGGCTCTCTAGTCAAACATAGTGGGGTTGGCTAGATATTAGCATGTTGTCTTTCCCCCCATGGGTTTGCGCTATGCGGTGCATTGCCATTTGCCCTATATGGCTCATAGGATTGATCGTTCCTTTCCGGTCTTCTACGTGGAGCCGGAAAGCTTTCCTGGGCTCTGGATTTTGAATTAATGGGCTGATGCATAGCATAGTGTGTTGGGAAGTGTTGCTGGGACAGGTGAAGATTCAGGTAACAATCCTTCTCAAAAAGGTCATGCGCGGACTGTCCGGACATTGGCCCGGACTGTCCGTGATTATATGCGGACCGTCCGTTGTTGTATGCGGACGGTCCGACTAGGTAGTTTAGATTATGCGCCATATGTTGTGGTTCGGGTGCATGTCTAGGTAACTCATTAAAAATGGGCCCAACTATTGCTGGCCTGGACGGTCCGCGCTCACGGGCGGACAGTCCGGGCATGTGCAGATCGGCTGATTTACTGCCGATTTGCGGTTGCTCAAGGTATGTGTCCATCGGCATCCCATAAAAGGGTTATGACTAGTCGTGACAACCTATAGCCGATGTATTACGCGTGTTACCTCTTAATTCAACCTCGTGCGAAGGAAAATTTGCAATACTAGATTTATCAAATGCACGTACTAGTCTCCTATAGTCGTTTTGTATATCCCCTATGATATTTTGCATTTGTTCTCGTTGTTCATCTACATAATTCTTAAGAGATTGCAGCTCGTTTGTATTACTTACATTGGGGACATCTGGTGTGGGTCGAAGTGAAGCCGGATCTGTCGCCCATTGTCGGACGACCTTGTTGTTCCTGCCCACTTTGAAGTTGGCCAAGAACTTTGATTTTGCCTCCTGGATCAGCTGCTCCTTATGCTCCTCGAACTGGAGCTGTTCGTCAGCCGACAAGGTTTCCCAAGTCAGCTCTATAATGTTGCTGGGGGAGACTTCAGAACTATCCCTTGAACCAGCCATGGAGGGCCGATTTGATAGGTCTAGATGTCTTGTCCCCATCGGAGTCGCCAAAAAGTATGTTGACCCCTTTTTAGGGCACCAATCACTCAACAATAACCAGCGGCGGTGCTCTCAGGTCAGGCGCGGACGGTCCGCGACCTGGCACAAGGCTAGGTTTCCCTGCCTGACGGTCGGACGGTCCGCGTTTCGAACCCCAGGGGACCCTCAACCGAGCCGACCAGTGAATTTATCGCTGCGTGCCCCTGCCCAGATGGGTTGGCGCAAGATGGAACACAAGAGGGAAATGTGGCTCGTGTTATCTCGCACCGGGGGTGCTTGTAGTAGGGGATACAAGCGTCGAGAGAGAGAGAGAGCCTGTTCGTTTGCTCATCCCCCACGCGACCCCCCCGCAGGAAGGTCCTGGACCTCCCTTTTATAGATTCAAGGAGAGGGTCCAGATGTACAATGGGGGGTGTAGCTATGCGCTAACGTGTCTGGCAGAGAAGTGCCTGAGCCCTGTGTACATGCCAACAAGGCTATCGGAGAAGTGCTTGAGCCCTGCGTACGCGATAACGTGGCCGTCGGAGAAGTGCCTGAGCCCTATAGAAGCACAGTTGGCGGTGCGGCTGGGATCCTGCTGACGTCTCCTTGCTTCCGTAGGGGGCTGAGAACCACCAACGTCATGGACGCACGCGGGGAACCATCATTACCTGTTACCGGGGTGAACCAGATGGGACGCCGGTCTTGTTCCCTTGTAGCCTGAGCTAGCTAGAGGTAGGGTAATGATGTATTCCTTGTGGCACGTTCGGTCCGAGCCCAAGGTCGGGCGAGGCGGAGACTTCTCCCGAGGCCGAGGCCGGGGTCGGGCGGGGACGCGATTCCTCCCGAGGCCGAGGCTGAGGCCGAGTCCTGGGGTCGGGCGAGGCGGAGACCTCCTTCCGAGGCCGAGGCCTAAGGTCGGGCGAGGCAGAGCTTCCTGTTGCGCCCGAGGCTGAACTCGGCTGTTGTTAGCCTTACCCGGGTGGTTGGCACGGCAGTCGGAGCGGGGCGAGCGGCGCTGTTTTCCTGTCAGATCGGTCAGTGAAGGGGTGAAGTGACTGCGGTCACTTCGACCTTGCCGACTGCGGCGCGCGTGTCAGGATAAGGTGCCAGGCGATCTTCGCATTGAATGCGTCTGTGATACGGTCGGTTGGTAAGGCGATTTGGCCAAGGTTGCTTCTCAACGAAGCCTGCCTGAGCTGGGCTTCGGGCGAGCCGAGGGTGCGCCCACTGCCTGAGGAGGCCCTCGGGCGAGGCGTGAATTCGTCTGGGACTACAGTTCCCGCCCAAGGCTGGGCTCGGGTGAGATCGCGTCCCTTGGGAGACGAAGCCTTGACCTGAACCGTGCCCATCAGTCTTTGCGGTTTGTGCTGAGGGTGGTTACCAGCCGTGTTTAGGAGTGTTGGGGGTACCCCTAATTACGGTACCCGACAGTAGCCCCCAAGCCTCGAAGGGAGTGTTGGTACTCGCTTGGAGGCTTTGCCGCATTTTTTGTGAGGGGACCGTCCTTTCTCGGTTATACTTTGTTCCGGTGGGTGCGCGCGAGCGCACCCGCCGGGTGTAGCCCCCGAGGCCTCGGAGGAGTGGTTTGACTCCTCTGAGGTCTTAATGCTTTTCGTGATGCCTCGGCCGGCCTTGTTGTTCCCTCATGCGGCCTGGCCGCGGCCCGGGTGCATGGTCAGGCGCCGAGTTTTTAAGCTGGTTCGTTGACGCTGTCAATAGTTTGGCCGTAGCCCGGTACGAGAGCAGCCCCCGAGCCTCTGCACGGAGTGAGAGGACGATCAAGGACTGTCTCGACTTTCGTTATACGCCCCTTCGTCGCCTTTCCGCAAGGAGGAAGGGGGGGGGGGGAAAGCGCCATGTTGCCCTCGGAGGGCGCCGAACATGGTGTTTCCAGTGAGTTGCTAACGGGTGATCCGAGTGGACGCCCGTGCCCCGTTCGATAAGGGTCGGCTAGTGGCCCAGAGGCGCGCTCCAAAAGTACCTGCAGGTGATTTGCCGGACCCGGACCCATTCGATAGGGTCTGAGGGCTCGATGCCTCCCTCTGGTGGGATTCCGTTACAAAATCACTCCTGCTGGTCTCGGAAATGTACTAGGGTACCTTGGGAGCGTAGCCCGAGCCTCGGCCATGTAACGGACATACCTAGAGTCATCCCTCACTCTGCGTGCTCTAGGGCGGTTGTCGAACCCTTCCGAGGGGCCAGCCTTCGAACCCCTGATCAGTAATGGGCTCGGAGCCCGAGTGCTCTGGGGTGGCTGTCGAACCCTTTCGAGGGGCCAGCCTTCGAACCCCTGATCAGTAATGGGCTCGGAGCCCGAGTGCTCTGGGGCGGCTGTCGAACCCTTCCGAGGGGCCAGCCTTCGAACACCTGATCAGTAAAGGGCGCGGAGCCCGAGTGCTCTGGGGCGGCTGTCGAACCCACTTTGAGGGGCCAACCTTCGAACCCCTGATCAGTAATGGGCTCGGAGTCCGTTTCCTTTTCGAAATATCCCCTTTCTCGGTCCCTGTAGCAAGAGAGAGAAAGAGGAAGAGGAAAAGGATATGAATTTAAATAGTGTGGCACACCTTTTTTTGACGCGGTCATCATGGCCGAGGTGAAACGACGCCCTCTTCGCCTGCCAAAGGTGTCGCTTGCCCTGCCGAGGAGTTAATGCGACGGGACGGGCGATTTGCGGGGCGGCTGTTGCGCGTGCGCGAGTCGTTCGAGGAACGGAACACGGGCGCGTCGTCTTCATGTCGTGGGAGAGGGCTCTCCTGCCGCTTCAGGAGGGGACGCGAGCCTGCAGGCAATTTGACCGCTGCTTCCGCCCGTCTGCTGCTGTAATTACTGCCGGCCTGCTGCTGCAATTACTGCCGGCCCACTTTTGGCCATATCAATCGCCACGCCTCCTCCCGCGGCTGACTGACCCGTGATCGTTGCACTCAATTGGCACTGTTGGGTCATGCGCAGGGCTGCCTCGAGTCGCGGTACTGGTCCCGCAGTCAAGAAGATGCGGCATTGGCGCAAGTGGCGGTGCGGTTTCTTTGCACGCAGTAACCGTCGCGCCGGTTGCATGACATGCGGGCCCGGGCCTTCACGCTGGCCCACCAGATGCGATGAAGCCAAAAGGGTGCACAACCGTGGTGAGGTTACACGCCTCTTGCATAGCGGCCCGCCCTTTCGCCCGCTGGTTTCGGCGAGGACGGGGGAACGCTTATAACCGCGGGGCGGTTACCTGCTTCGCGTGCAGCGATTTGGCTTCTTCTATTTCCGGTCCGCTCGCATGACATGTGGGACCCAGCCCCTATGTCGGAGGGTGGGAACCCTGGAGCTCGTCGGTGGAGACTTTGCCCGTGACGCTTGGAATGCGAGTGGGGAGAGCCGCCTTTAAAAAGGGATCGATCCCCCGGGCAGTGAACATGCCTCCGCACTCTCCTCATGCATTGCGCCCTTCCACCTTCCGAGCCCCTAGATGGGGAGCACCTGTGTTGCCTTCTCCTTGCCGCTGTTGGAGGAGCGCGACCCCGCGGGGGTTGGCGCTCGTCAGACATCGCTCGGCTTCAAGGATTTTCATCACGCAGCCCGACTGCAGTCCCCTGCTGGCGGTCACCCAGGATGATGACCGTAGGCCTCGTGGTGGGGAGAAGCAAGCTAGGCTGCGGCCTCTGCCCCGCCTTCAGCTTCAAGGATGTTCATCATCCTCGCTGTGGCGAAGGGCGAGCCGAGCTGGGGTTCTACCTCCCACATGGGCCGGCAAGCCGCTTCTTCCTTCAGCATTCAGGGGAGAGGGCGCTCACCGGCCTTGCGGAGGGGGCGAACTTCGACAATGCGGGTTCGGTCAGCCGCAAGCGTCGTTAGCTGCAGCGTGCCTGGCATGCTGGCTCAGCTGGCTCTGGCGCCGCCTCCGACGCTGCCTCCTGCCGCTTGGTTCGGGCGTGGCTGTCCGTTCACCGCACGGGCGACTGTCGCGCCGCGCGCAGGTCGGGCATGTTTGTGGCCCTTCCCGCGCCACCGACTGCACCGGGGGATTGTACAAGACGTCGCACGCCGCGAGGGCGGCGTTCGTGTTCTTGGATTGTCTTGTCCTCACTCCGACACGATGCCTCCGCGCGGAGGCTGGCGCCGGCCCGTCTGCGAGGACTTGAGTGGGGATCTACCGGTGCAGGCTGGGCGGCCGCCATTCGCCGGCGTGGCGCTAGCGCGCGGGTGGCCGCTGCCGTCAGTGCTGAGGTGGTGGCAGCCAGAGGAGGTTGTCTCCGCCGACGAGACCGTCGGCGCCACCTGCGGTCGGACCTCCGGCTCTTTGGCTTTGATGGCTTGTCCTCGCCCCTCGTGTGGGGATGTGGGTGAGGGCCTTTTCACAGCAGCGTTTGCCCTGAGGTCATCGCTGCTGCTGTTTAGCCGCCTGAGGCGGAGGTCATTGTCGCGCTGTTGGTGCAGCGGTCGCCGGCGAGCCACCCGGAGTTTGTTATCCTGCAGGCCCTCTGGTGTGGAGGTTGTTCATACCTGCGGGAATGGAACCGGAGTCCCATTTGTAATGGTACCCTGAGTATGGGTGTTTGTTCTTTGCGGCTGCTGAGGCCTGAGCATTTGGGTATTTGAGCGTGAAGCCGTGTTTCTTCCTTATTTCGAGCACTAGGACTTGCCTGTCGGCTAGCGGAACCACTTAACCGAGCGTGAGTTGCCTTGCGCGGAAGGTGACGAGTGAGGTATCCGTATCCCGGAGGCGTACGAGTCCCTCGGCTCGGCCGGCCTTGCCGCTCAAGGCCTCTCTCGCCTAGTTTTAGGACCTTCGGCCGCTCTGCGATGAGCTGAAGCCGAAGGCAACGGTGTCGGCGCAGACAGAGGCGGTGTCGGCTCGAATAGAGGCTTCGTCGGCCCAGAAGCAGGTGGCTTCCTAGGCCGAGGAGGTGCAGCAGCGGTGGCTGGAGCTTGGCCAGGTCATCCACGAGCGGGACCAACCCCGGAGTCACGCTGCCGAGGCCATGAGTCGGGCTGAGGTCCTCGGGGGACAGCTGGCTGAGGCTACGGAGCGGCCAGCCGAGGCGTCTGCTCGAGCCAGGACCCTTGCGGAGAGCCTGGCCGTGAGGGCCCAAGCGCGGTGTTGGCGTCTGAGAGCACCTAGGGGGGGTGAATAGGTGATCCTGTAAAACTTTAAACTTAAGCCACAAAAACTTGGTTAGGCGTTAGCACAATAATCGCCAAGTGGCTAGAGAGGAGTCTCAACAAAACACAATAACCACGAAGATATCAATCACAGAGATGGCACAGTGGTTATCCCGTGGTTCGGCCAAGACCAACGCTTGCCTACTCCATGTTGTGGCGTCCCAACGGACGAGGGTTGCAATCAACCCCTCTCAAGCGGTCCAAAGACTCACTTGAATACCACGGTGTTTTGCTTTGCTTTTCTTAATCCCGTTCGCGAGGAATCTCCACAACTTGGAGTCTCTCGCCCTTACAAAGATGTTCACAAAGAAGCACGGAGTAAGGGAGGGATTAGCAATTCACACAAGACACAAAGATCACACCAAGTACGCACACACAAGACCCAGACTTAAGCTCAAAAGACTAGCACACTAGAACAGAGCTCAAATCACTAGAATGTCGAACAAGTGCGCAAGAATGGAGTGTGAGTGATCAAGAGTGCTCAAGGAATGCTTGGTATGCTCCTTCATGCGCCTAGGGGTCCCTTTTATAGCCCCAAGGCAGCTAGGAGCCGTTAAGAGCAATCCAGGAAGGCAATTCTTGCCTTCTGTCGACTGGTGCACCGGACAGTCCGGTGCACCACCGGACACTGTCCGGTGCGGATCTCTTTCCTTATTTGGCGAAGCCGACCGTTGGCGCCTGGGAGCCGTTGGCGCACCGGACAGTCCGGTGCCCCCTCCCGACCGTTGGCTCGGCCACGTGTCTCGCGCGGTTCGCGCGGCCGACCGTTGGCCCGGCCGACCGTTGGCTCACCGGACAGTCCGGTGCACCAACAGACAGTCCGGTGAATTTTTAGCCGTACGCCGTTAATCAACTCCCGAGAGCGATGAGTTCGCCAGAGCCAGTCTGGCACACCGGACACTGTCCGGTGCACCACCGGACAGTCCGGTGCACCCAGACTGCGCTGACCTTGGCTGAACTTAGCCATCTCTTCTCCAATTCGATTTTTCCTGTTTCCAGCACTTAGACACAATACATTAGTCCATAAAACAATGTACTAAGTCTAGAAACGTACCTTTTGACATGATTTGCACTTTGTCCACCACTTTGCATAGATTAACACAAAAGCACTTGTGTTGGCACTCAATCACCAAAATACTTAGAAATGGCCCAAGGGCACATTTCCCTTTCAATCTCCCCCTTTTTGGTGATTTATGCCAACACAACATAAAGCAACTAGAACAAGTGCAATATCAATGCAAATGAAGACTCAAGGTAGTTTTGAATCAATATTTGGCATATATGGATCACTCTTTGCCACCACTTGGTTTGTTTTTGCAAATCAAACTCAAATTTCTATCTCTAAGTTAAACACACATATTAAGACATAAAGAGAGTCATTCCAAGAGAAATTGGTTCAAGATTTCAAAAACTCCCCTTTTTCCCATAATCAACACTTCTCCCCACAAGAAGCCAACTTTTGACAATAAAAGAGTTTTGACAAACCAAAAGCTCTATTCTACTATTTTCAAAAGCTCTATTCTACTATTTTCGAAAACTCTCAAGTAGTAGCTGATCCATTTATTGCTTTGGCCTTTATTTTCTCCCCCTTTGGCATCAAGCACCAAAACAGGATCAATCTTGGCCCTTCAACCCCATTGCCTCACCAAAATCTTCAACTAAGAGTAAAAGGCAATAAGATCATAAAGATGAACTTGGAATACGTTACCCTCTCATCGGAGTGCAGTGGAAGTCTTGCATGGTCCAAGTCCACCTTTTCCCTTTCAATCCTCCTTAGAGACTAAATCAAGCAAACTCAAGCACATGGTTAGTCTCAAAGGGTCAAGTTGTAACACATCTCCCCCTAAATATGTGCATCACTTTGCAACGGACTTGTGAGGTCCGGGGAGTGCATGTACAACTTGAGCACCATAAATAAACAACACAATGCAAAGGAACATGATCAAAGGCATAAACACATGTATGCTATAAATCAATCCAAGTTCCGCGAATCTAAGACATTTAGCTCACTACGCAACTTGCAAAAGGTCTGCTCATCTAAAGGCTTGGTAAAGATATCGGCTAGCTGGTTCTCGGAGCTAACATGAAACACTTCGATATCTCCCTTTTGCTGGTGGTCTCTCAAAAAGTGATGCCGGATGTCTATGTGCTTTGTGCGGCTGTGTTCAACAGGATTATCTGCCATGCGGATAGCACTCTCATTATCACACAGGAGTGGGACTTTGCTCAAATTGTAGCCAAAGTCCCTGAGGGTTTGCCTCATCCAAAGTAGTTGCGCGCAACTGAGAGCACCTAGAGGGGGGGTGAATAGCTGATCATGTAACACTTCAAAAACTTAAGCCACAAAACTTGATTAATTGTTAGCACAGTAATTTGCCAAGTGGCTAGAGAAGGATCTCAACACAACACAATAACCAAGAGATATCAATCACAGAGATGGCACGGTGGTTATCCCGTGGTTCGGCCAAGACCAACGCTTGCCTACTCCACGTTGTGGCGTCCCAACGGACGAGGGTTGCAATCAACCCCTCTCAAGCGGTCCAAAGACCAACTTGAATACCACGGTGTTGCTTTGCTTTTCTTAATCCCACTTGCGAGGAATCTCCACAGCTTGGAGCCTCTCGCCCTTACAAAAGATGTTCACAAAGAATCACGGAGCAAGGGAGGGATTAGCAACTCATACACGACACAAAGATCACAGCGAATACGCACACACAAAACCCAGACTTGAGCTCAAGAGACTAGCACACTAGAACGGAGCTCAAATCACTAGAATGTCGAACAAGTGCGCAAGAATGAAGTGTGAGTGATCAATGATGCTCAAAGGATGCTTATTCGCCTCCTCCATGCGCCTAGGGGTCCCTTTTATAGCCCCAAGGCAGCTAGGAGCCGTTGAGCACAAATCTGGAAAGCCATTCTTGCCTTCTGTCATCGGGGGCACCGGACAGTCCGGTGCCCGATTTCCTTCCTTAAATAGCAAAGCCGACAGTTGGCAGGCTGAGAGCCGTTGGCGCACCGGACATGTCCGGTGCACACCGGACAGTCCGGTGCCATCTTCTAGCCGTTGGCTCGGCCACGTGTCCCGCGCAGATTGCGCGGCCGACCGTTGGCCCGGCCGACCGTTGGCTCACCGAACAGTCCGGTGAATTTTAGCCGTACGTCGCCGGTGAATTCCCGAGAGCGGCCAGTTCGCTCGAGCCAGCCTGGCGCACCGGACACTGTCCGATGCACCACCGGACACTGTCCGGTGCACCACCGGACAGTCCGGTGCTCCCAGACTCAGCAGATTCTTGGCTGCTCGAGCCAAGACATTTCCAATTGGTTTTTTCCTGTTTCCAGCACTTAGACACAATACATTAGTCCATAAAACAATGTACTAAGTCTGAGAAACATACCTTAATTCTTGATTTGTACTTTGTCCACCTTTTTACACTTAGGCACTTGTGTTGGACACTAAATCACCAAAACACTTAGAAATGGCCCAAGGGCACATTTCCCTTTCAATCTCCCCCTTTTTGGTGATTTATGCCAACACAACATAAAGCAAGTAGAACAAGTACAAAATCAAATCAAATAAGAACTCAAAATTGTTTTGATTCAATTTTGACATATATGGATCACTCTGTGCCACCACTTGGTTTGTTTTTGCAAATCAAACTCAAATTTCTATCTCTAAGTCAAACACACATGTTAAGACATAAAGAGAGTCATTCTAAGAGAAATTGATTCAAGATTTCAAAAACTCCCCCTTTTTCCCATAATCAATACTTCTCCCCACAAGATGGATCCTTTTGACAAGAGAGATAACAAAAGAGTTTTGACAAACCAAAAGCTCTATTCTACTGTTTTCAAAATCTCTCAAGTGGTAGCTGATCCATTTATCGCTTTGGCCTTTATTTTCTCCCCCTTTGGCATCAAGCACCAAAACGGGATCAATCTTGGCCCTTTAACCCCATTGCCTCACCAAAATCATCAAAAGAGAATACAAAGGCAATAAGAGTATGAAGATGAACTTGGAAAGTTACTCATTTCATTGGAGTGCAGTGGAAGTCTTGCATGGTCCAAGTCCACCGTTTCCCTTTCAATTCTCCTTGGAGACAAAAATAACCAAACTCAAGTACATGGTTAGTCTCAAGGGGTCAAGTTGTAGCACAGCTCCCCCTAAATATGTGCATCACTTGCAAACAGGACTTGTGAGGTCCAGGGAGTGTTTGTACAACTTGAGCACCACAATAAGCAACAAAATGCAGAATGAACATGATCAAAAGCATAAACACATGTATGCTACATTTCAATCCAAGTTCCGCGAATCTAAGATATTGAGCTCACTACGCAGCCTGCAAAAGGTCTTCTCATCTAGAGGCTTGGTAAAGATATCGGCTAGCTTGTTCTCGGTGCTAACATGAAACACTTCGATATCCCCCTTTTGCTGGTGGTCTCTCAAAAAGTGATGCCGGATGTCAATGTGCTTTGTGCGGCTGTGCTCAACAGGATTTTCCGCTATTCGGATAGCACTCTCATTGTCACACAGGAGTGGGACTTTGCTCAGATTGTAGCCAAAGTCCCTGAGGGTTTGCCTCATCCAAAGTAGTTGCGCGCAACACTGTCCTGCGGCAACGTACTCGGCCTCAGCGGTGGATAGGGCAACGGAGGTTTGTTTCTTAGAGTTCCATGACACCAGGGACCTTCCTAAGAATTGGCACGTCCCCGATGTACTCTTCCTATCGACCTTACATCCAGCATAGTCGGAATCTGAGTACCCAATCAAGTCAAAGTTAGACCCCTTTGGATACCAGATCCCGAAGCAAGGCGTAGTGACTAAATATCGAAGAATTCGCTTCACAGCCACTAAGTGACACTCCTTCGGATCGGATTGAAATCTAGCACACATGCATACGCTAAGCATAATATCCGGTCTACTAGCACATAAATAAAGCAAAGAACCTATCATGGACCGGTATGCTTTTTGATCAACGGACTTACCTCCTTTGTTGAGGTCGGTGTGTCCGTCGGTTCCCATCGGCGTCTTTGCGGGCTTGGCGTCCTTCATCCCAAACCTCTTTAGCAAATCTTGTGTGTACTTCGTTTGGGAGATGAAGGTGCCGTCCTTGAGTTGCTTCACTTGGAACCCAAGGAAGTAGGTCAACTCGCCCATCATCGACATCTCGAATTTCTGCGTCATCACCCTGCTAAACTCTTCACAAGACTTTTGGTTAGTAGAACCAAATATTATGTTGTCGACATAAATTTGGCACACAAAAAGATCACCATCGCAAGTCTTAGTAAAAAGAGTTGGATCGGCTTTCCCAACCTTGAAGGCATTAGCAATTAAAAAGTCTCTAAGGCATTCATACCATGCTCTTGGGGCTTGCTTAAGTCCATAGAGCGCCTTAGAGAGCTTACACACGTGGTCGGGGTACCGTTCATCCTCGAAGCCAGGGGGTTGCTCCACGTACACCTCCTCCTTGATCGGCCCGTTGAGGAAAGCGCTCTTCACATCCATTTGGTACAACCTGAAAGAATGGTGAGCGGCATATGCTAGCAAGATGCGAATTGACTCTAGCCTAGCCACAGGAGCAAAAGTCTCCTCAAAGTCCAAACCTGCGACTTGGGCATAACCTTTTGCCACAAGTCGAGCCTTGTTTCTCGTCACCACCCCGTGCTCGTCCTGTTTGTTGCGGAACACCCACTTGGTTCCCACAACATTTTGCTTGGGACGAGGCACCAGTGTCCAAACTTCATTGCTCTTGAAGTTGTTTAGTTCCTCCTGCATGGCCAGCACCCAGTCCGGATCTAGCAAGGCCTCTTCTACCCTGAAAGGCTCAATAGAAGAGACAAAAGAGTAATGCTCACAAAAATTAACTAATCTCGAGCGAGTAGTTACTCCCTTGCTAATATCACCCAATATCTGGTCGACGGGATGATCCCTTTGAATCGTCGCTCGAACTTGGGTTAGGGGTGCCTGAGGTGCTTCTTCCTCTTCAACTTGAACATCCTGTGCTTCCCCTTGATCATGCGCCTCCACTTGAGGTACCTGTTCGTCACCTTGGGTAGGGGGAAGCACCATAGTTGAGGAAGACGGTTGATCTTGCTCCAAATGTTCTTGAGGCCGTACATCTCCAATCGCCATGGTGCGTATCACGGCCGTTGGAACGTCTTCTTCATCTACATCATCAAGATCAACAACTTGCTCTCTTGGAGAGCCATTAGTCTCATCAAATACAACGTCGCTAGAGACTTCAACCAAACCCGATGATTTGTTGAAGACCCTATACGCCTTTGTATTTGAATCATAACCTAATAAAAACCCTTCTACGGCTTTGGGAGCAAATTTGGAATTCCTACCCTTCTTCACTAGAATGTAGCATTTACTCCCAAAAACACGAAAATACGATACATTAGGTTTGCTACCGGTTAGCAGCTCATACGACGTCTTCTTGAGGAGGCGGTGAAGGTAGACCCTGTTGATGGCGTGGCAAGCCGTGTTCACGGCTTCCGACCAAAAGCACTCGGGGGTCTTGAATTCTCCAAGCATAGTCCTCGCCATATCTATGAGCGTCCTGTTCTTCCTCTCTACCACACCATTTTGCTAGGTGTGTAGGGAGCGGAGAACTCGTGCTTGATCCCCTCCTCCTCAAGAAACTCCTCCACTTGAAGGTTCTTGAATTCGGACCCGTTGTCGCTCCTTATCTTCTTCACCTTGAGCTCAAACTCATTTTGAGCTCTCCTGAGGTAGCGCTTGAGGGTCCCTTGGGTTTCAGACTTATCCTGCAAAAAGAACACCCAAGTGAAGCGGGAAAAGTCATCAACGATAACTAGACCATACTTACTTCCTCCTATGCTCAGATAGGCGACGGGTCTGAAGAGGTCCATATGTAGCAGCTCCAGGGGTCTTGATGTTGTCATCACATTTTTGGTGTGATGAGAGCCTCCCACCTGTTTCCCTGCTTGACAAGCTGCACAAGGTCTATCTTTTTCGAAATGAACATTGGTTAGACCTATCACGTGTTCTCCCTTTAGAAGCTTGTGAAGGTTCTTCATCCCCACATGTGCTAAGCGGCGATGCCACAGCCAGCCCATGCAAGTCTTAGCCATTAAGCATGCATCTAGACCGGCCTCTTCTTTTGCAAAATCAACTAAGTAAAGCTTGCCGTCTAGTACACCCCTAAAAGCTAGTGAACCATCACATCTTCTAAAGACAGACACATCTACATTTGTAAATAAGTAGTTATATCCCATATTACATAATTGACTAACAGATAGTAAATTATATCCAAGACTCTCCACTAGAAACACATTAGAGATAGAATGCTCATTGGAAATTGCAATTTTACCTAGCCCTTTTACCTTGCCTTGATTCCCATCACCGAATATTATTGAATCCTGGGAATCTTTGTTTTTAACGTAGGAGGTGAACATCTTCTTCTCCCCCGTCATATGGTTTGTGCATCCGCTGTCGATAATCCAACTTGAACCCCCGGATGCATAAACCTGCAAGGCAAATTTAGGCTTGGGTCTTAGGTACCCAACTCATGTTGGGTCCTACAAGGTTAGCACAAATATCCTTAGGGACCCAAATGCAAGTTTTGTCTCCCTTGCATCTTGCCCCTAATTTTCTAGCAACTATCTTCCTATCCTTTCTACAAATAGCAAAAGAAGCATTTAAAGCATGATACATTGTAGAAGGTTCATTTACTTTCCTAGGAACATTAACAACATTTTTCCTAGGCATATTATGAATAACATTTCTCCTACCAACATTTCTATCATGCACATAAGAAGAACTAGAAGCAAACATGGCATGAGAATCAAAGACATTATATGCATTACAACTCCTATAAGCATTTCTAGGTTGTCTTCTATCATGGTACATAAAGGCATGGTTCTTTTGCACACTACTAGCCATAGGGGCCTTCCCTTTTTCCTTGGCGGAGATGGGAGCCTTATGGCTTGTCAAGTTCTTGGCTTCCCTCTTGTAGCCAAGTCCATCCTTAATTGAGGGGTGTCTACCAATCGTGTAGGCATCCCTTGCAAATTTTAGCTTGTCAAATTCATTCTTGCTAGTCTTAAATTGGGCATTAAGACTAGCTAATTCATCATTTAATTTGGAAATTGAAACTAAATGATCACTACAAGCATCAATGTCAAAATCTTTACACCTATTACAAGTTTCAACAATTTCTGCACAAGAATTAGATTTACTAGCTACTTCTAGTTTAGCATTTAAATCATCATTAAAACTTTTTAACTTAGCAATAGTTTCATGACAAGAAGATAATTCACTAGAGAGCATTTCATTCCTCTTAATTTCTAGAGCAAGAGATTTCTGAGCTTCTACAAATTTATCATGCTCTTCATACAACAAATCCTCTTGCTTTTCTAAAAGTATATTCCTATCATTCAAGGCATCAATTAATTCATTAATTTTGTCTACCTTGGTTCTATCTAATCCCTTGAATAACCATGAGTAATCTATCTCATCATCATCACTAGACTCATCCTCACTTGAAGAAGCATAAGTACTAGTATTATGAGTGCTTACTTTCTTCTCCCTTGCCATGAGGCAAGTGTGACGCTCGTTGGGGAAGAGGGATGACTTGTTGAAGGTGGTGGCGGCGAGTCCTTCATTGTCGGAGTCGGACGAAGAGCAGTCCGAATCCCACTCCTTGCCAAGATGAGCCTCGCCCTTTGCCTTCTTATAGTTCTTCTTTTTCTCCCTCTTGTTCCCTTGATCCTGATCACTATCATTGTCGGGACAGTTAGCAATAAAATGACCAAGCTTACCGCATTTGAAGCATGAGCGCTTCCCCTTGGCTTTGGTCTTGCTTGGCTGTCCCTTGCGACCTTTGAGCACCGTCTTGAATCTTTTGATGATGAGAGCCATCTCTTCATCATTAAGTCCGGTCGCCTCAATCTGTGCCACCTTGCTGGGTAGCGCCTCCTTGCTTCGTGTTGCCTTGAGAGCAAGGGGTTGCGGCTCGTTGATCGGACCATTCAAGGCGTCGTCCACGTACCTCGCCTCCTTCATCATCATTCGCTCGCTAACGAATTTCCCAAGAACTTCTTCGGGCGACATCTTGGTGTACCTGGGATTTTCACGAATATTGTTCACCAAATGAGGATCAAGAACGGTAAATGACCTTAGCATTAGGCGGACGACGTCGTGGTCCGTCCATCGCGTGCTCCCGTAGCTCCTTATTTTGTTGATAAGGGTCTTGAGCCGGTTGTATGTTTGTGTCGGCTCCTCGCCCCTTATCATCGCGAACCGTCCAAGCTCGCCCTCCACCAACTCCATTTTGGTGAGCAAGGTGATGTCGTTTCCCTCATGAGAAATCTTGAGGGTGTCCCAGATCTGCTTGGCATTGTCCAAGCCGCTCACCTTGTGATACTCGTCCCTGCACAAAGAGGCTAGCAACACAATAGTAGCTTGTGCATTTTTATGAATCTGTTCATTAATAAACACAGGGCTATCCGAGCTATCAAATTTCATTCCACTTTCCACAATCTCCCAAATGCTTGGATGGAGAGAAAACAGGTGAGTACGCATTTTGTGGCTCCAAAATCCGTAATCCTCTCCATCAAAGTGAGGGGGCTTGCCAAGTGGAATGGGGAGCAATTGAGCATTTGAACTATGCGGGATGCGCGAATAATCGAAAGAAAAGTTTGAGTTAACCGTCTTTCGTCTATCGTAGTCGTCGTCGTCCTTTTGGGAGGAGGAAGATTCGTCGCTGTCGTAGTAGACAATTTCCTTGATGCGCCTTGTCTTCTTCCTCCCGTCTTTTCTTTTGTGGCCCGATCCTGAGTCGGTGGGCCTGTCATCATTGGGCTCGTTGACGAAGGACTCCTTCTCCTTGTCGTTGATCACCATCCCCTTGCCTTTAGGATCCATCTCTTCGGGCGGTTAGTCCCTTTCTTGAAGAGAACGGCTCTGATACCAATTGAGAGCACCTAGAGGGGGGGGGGTGAATAGGTGATCCTGTAACACTTCAAAAACTTAAGCCACAAAACTTGATTAATTGTTAGCACAGTAATTTGCCAAGTGGCTAGAGAAGGATCTCAACACAACACAATAACCAAGAGATATCAATCACAGAGATGGCACGGTGGTTATCCCGTGGTTCGGCCAAGACCAACGCTTGCCTACTCCACGTTGTGGCGTCCCAACGGACGAGGGTTGCAATCAACCCCTCTCAAGCGGTCCAAAGACCAACTTGAATACCACGGTGTTGCTTTGCTTTTCTTAATCCCACTTGCGAGGAATCTCCACAGCTTGGAGCCTCTCGCCCTTACAAAAGATGTTCACAAAGAATCACAGAGCAAGGGAGGGATTAGCAACTCATACACGACACAAAGATCACAGCGAATACGCACACACAAAACCCAGACTTGAGCTCAAGAGACTAGCACACTAGAACGGAGCTCAAATCACTAGAATGTCAAACAAGTGCGCAAGAATGAAGTGTGAGTGATCAATGATGCTCAAAGGATGCTTGTTCGCCTCCTCCATGCGCCTAGGGGTCCCTTTTATAGCCCCAAGGCAGCTAGGAGCCGTTGAGCACAAATCTGGAAAGCCATTCTTGCCTTCTGTCATCGGGGGCACCGGACAGTCCGGTGCACACCGGACACTGTCCGGTGCCCGATTTCCTTCCTTAAATAGCGAAGCCGACAGTTGGCAGGCTGAGAGCCGTTGGCGCACCGGACATGTCCGGTGCACACCAGACAGTCCGGTGCCATCTTCTAGCCGTTGGCTCGGCCACGTGTCCCGCGCAGATTGCGCGGCCGACCGTTGGCTCACCGGACAGTCCGGTGCACACCGGACAGTCCGGTGAATTTTAGCCGTACGTCACCGGTGAATTCCCGAGAGCGGCCAATTCGCTCGAGCTAGCCTGGCGCATCGGACACTGTCCGATGCACCACCGGACACTGTCCGGTGCACCACCGGACAGTCCGGTGCACCCAGACTCAGCAGATTCTTGGCTGCTCGAGCCAAGACATTTCCAATTGGATTTTTCCTGTTTCCAGCACTTAGACACAATACATTAGTCCATAAAACAATGTACTAAGTCTGAGAAACATACCTTAATTCTTGATTTGTACTTTGTTCACCTTTTTACACTTAGGCACTTGTGTTGGACACTAAATCACCAAAACACTTAGAAATGGCCCAAGGGCACATTTCCCTTTCAGCAACACTGTCCTGTGGCAACATACTCGGCCTCAGCGGTAGATAGGGCAACAGAGGTTTGTTTCTTAGAACTCCATGACACCAGGGACCTTCCTAAGAATTGGCACGTCCCCGATGTACTCTTCCTATCGACCTTACATCCAGCATAGTCGGAGTCTGAATATCCAATCAAGTCAAAGGTAGACCCCTTTGGATACCAGATCCCGAAACAAGGCGTAGCGACTAAATATCTATGAATTCGCTTCACAGCCACTAAGTGACACTCCTTAGGATCGGATTGAAATCTAGCACACATGCATACACTAAGCATAATATCCGGTCTACTAGCACATAAATAAAGTAAAGACCCTATCATAGACCGGTATGCCTTTTGATCAACGGACTTACCTCCTTTGTTGAGGTCGGTGTGTCCGTCGGTTCCCATTGGAGTCTTTGCGGGCTTGGCGTCCTTCATCCCAAAATCGCTTGATCAAGTCTTGCGTGTACTTGGTTTGAGAGATGAAGGTTCCATCCTTGAGTTGCCTTACTTGGAACCCAAGGAAGTAGCTTAACTCGCCCATCATTGACATCTCGAATTTCTGAGTCATCACCCTGCTAAACTCTTCACAAGACTTTTGGTTAGTAGAACCAAATATTATGTCATCGACATAAATTTGGCACACAAAAAGATCACCATCACAGGTCTTAGTAAAAAGAGTTGGATCGACTTTCCCAACCTTGAAAGCATTAGCAATTAAAAAGTCTCTAAGGCATTCATACCATGCTCTTGGGGCTTGCTTAAGTCCATAGAGCGCCTTAGAGAGCTTACACACGTGGTCGGGGTACCGTTCATCCTCGAAGCCAGGGGGTTGTTCTACGTACACCTCCTCCTTTATTGGCCCGTTGAGGAAAGCGCTCTTCACATCCATTTGGAACAACCTGAAAGAATGGTGAGCGGCATTTGCTAGCAAGATATGAATGGACTCTAGCCTAGCCACAGGAGCAAAAGTCTCCTCAAAGTCCAAACCTGCGACTTGGGCATAACCTTTTGCCACAAGTCGTGCCTTGTTCCTTGTCACCACCCCGTGCTCGTCTTGTTTGTTGCGGAACACCCACTTGGTTCCCACAACATTTTGCTTGGGACGAGGCACCAGTGTCCAAACTTCATTTCTTTTGAAGTTGTTGAGCTCCTCCTGCATGGCCAACACCCAGTCCGGATCTAGCAAGTCCTCTTCTACCCTGAAAGGCTCAATAGAAGAGACAAAGGAGTAATGCTCACAAAAATTAACTAATCGAGATCGAGTAGTTACTCCCTTGCTAATGTCACCCAAAATTTGGTCGACGGGATGATCCCTTTGAATCATCGCTCGGACTTGAGTTGGAGGTGTCGGTTGCGCTACTTCCTCCATTACATGATCATTTTGTGCTCCCCCTTGAACTTGTTCATCATCTTGAGTTGGGGTTTGCACCTTTGTTGAGGAAGAAGGTTGATCTCGCTCATCTTGTTCCTGTGGCCGCACATCTCCAATCGCCATGGTGCGTATTGCGGTCGTTGGAACTTCTTCTTCATCTACTTCATCAAAATCAACAACTTGCTCTTTTGGAGAGCCATTAGTCTCATCAAATACAACGTCGCTAGAGACTTCAACCAAACCCGATGATTTGTTGAAGACTCTATACGCCTTTGTATTTGAGTCATAACCTAATAAAAACCCTTCTACAGCTTTGGGAGCAAATTTAGAGTTCCTACCCTTCTTCACTAGAATGTAGCATTTACTCCCAAAAACTCGAAAATACGAAACATTGGGTTTGTTACCGGTTAGTAGCTCATATGACGTCTTCTTGAGGAGGCTATGAAGGTAGACCCTATTGATGGCGTGGCAAGCCGTGTTCACGGCTTCCGACCAAAAGCGCTCGGGGGTCTTGAACTCTCCAAGCATCGTCCTCGCCATGTCAATAAGCGTCCTGTTCTTCCTCTCTACCACACCATTTTGCTGAGGTGTGTAGGGAGCGGAGAACTCGTGCTTGATCCCTTCCTCCTCAAGGTATTCCTCTACTTGAAGGTTCTTGAACTCGGACCCATTGTCGCTCCTTATCTTTTTCACCTTGAGCTCAAACTCGTTTTGAGCTCTCCTTAGGAAGCGCTTGAGGGTCCCTTGGGTTTCAGATTTATCCTGCAAAAAGAATACCCAAGTGAAGCGGGAAAAGTCATCAACAATAACTAGTCCATACTTACTTCCTCCTATGCTTAGATAGGCGACGGGTCCGAAGAGGTCCATATGTAGCAGCTCCAAAGGTCTTGACGTAGTCATCACATTCTTGCTGTGATGCGCTCCTCCCACTTGTTTACCTGCTTGACAAGCTGCACAAGGTCTATCTTTTTCGAAAGTAACATTGGTTAGACCTATCACGTGTTCTCCCTTTAGAAGCTTGTGAAGGTTCTTCATCCCTACATGTGCTAAGCGGCGATGCCATAGCCAGCCCATGCTAGTCTTAGCAATTAAGCATGCATCTAGACCGACCTCCTCTTTTGCAAAATCAACTAAATAAAGTTTGCCGTCTAATACACCCTTAAAAGCTAATGAACCATCACTTCTTCTAAAGACAAACACATCTACATTTGTGAATAAACAATTATATCCCATATTGCATAATTGACTCACAGATAACAAATTATATCCAAGAGACTCAACTAAAAACACATTAGATATAGAGTGCTCGGATGAAATAGCAATTTTACCTAACCCTTTTACCTTGCCTTGATTCCCATCACCGAATATTATTGATTCTTGGGAATCCTTGTTTTTGACGTAGGAGGTGAACATCTTCTTCTCCCCTGTCATATGGTTTGTGCATCCGCTGTCGATAATCCAGCTTGAACCCCCGGATGCATAAACTTGCAAGGCAAATTTAGGCTTGGGTCTTAGGTACCCAACTCTTGTTGGGTCCTACAAGGTTAGTCACAATTGTCTTAGGGACCCAAATGCAAGTTTTGTCTTCCTTGCATTTTGCCCCTAATTTTCTAGCAACTATCTTCCTATCCTTTCTACAAATAGCAAAGGAAGCATTTAAAGCATGATATATTGTAGAAGGTTCATTAACTTTCCTAGGAACATTAACAACATTTCTCCTATGCATATTATGAACAACATTTCTCCTAGCAACATTTCTATCATGCATAACATGGGAACTAGAAGCAGTCATAGCATGAAAGTCAAAAGCGTCATAACTTCTAAAGGCATTCTTAGAATGTCTCCTACCATGATACATGAAAGCATGGTTCTTTTGCACACTACTAGCCATAGGGGCCTTCCCTTTCTCCTTGGCGGAGATGGGAGCCTTATGGCTTGTTAAGTTCTTGGCTTCTCTCTTGAAGCCAAGACCATCCTTAATTGAGGGGTGTCTACCAATCGTGTAGGCATCCTTTGCAAATTTTAGCTTGTCAAATTCACTCTTGCTAGTCTTAAGTTGGGCATTAAGACTAGCCACTTCGTCATTTAATTTAGAAATGCAAATTAGGTGTTCACTACAAGCATCAATGTCAAAATCTTTACACCTAGTGCAAATCATAACATGTTCTACACACGAGTTAGATTTACTTGCTACTTCTAGTTTAGCATTTAAATCATTGTTAATTCTCTTTAAGCTAGAGATAGAGTCATGATAGGTAGACAATTCACTAGAAAGCATTTCATTTCTTTTAACTTCTAGAGTAAGTGAATTTTGTGCACTAACAAATTTATCATGCTCTTCATATAAAAGGTCTTCTTGTTTCTCTAAGAGTCTATCCTTTTCATTTAAGGCATCAATCAATTCATTGATCTTATCTATTTTAGTTCTATCCAATCCTTTGAACAAACTAGAGTAATCTATTTCTTCATCACTAGACTCATCATCACTAGAAGAATCATAAGTAGTACTGTCTCGAGTACATACCTTCTTCTCCCTTGCCATGAGGCATGTGTGACGCTCGTTGGGGAAGAGAGATGACTTGTTGAAGGCGGTGGCGTCGAGTCCTTCATTTTCGGAGTCGGATGACGAACAATCCGAGTCCCACTCCTTGCCAAGGTGTGCCTCGCTCTTAGCCTTCTTATATGTCTTCTTTTTCTCCCTCTTGCTCCCTTGTTCCTGGTCAATTTCATTATCGGGACAGTTAGCAATAAAATGACCAATCTTACCACATTTGAAGCATGAGCGCTTCCCCTTTGTTTTGGTCTTGCTTGGCTGTCCCTTGCGACCCTTTAGCGCCGTCTTGAAGCGTTTGATGATGAGGGCCATCTCTTCATCATTTAGCCCAGCCGCCTCAACTTGCGCCACCTTGCTAGGTAGCGCCTCCTTGCTTCTCGTTGCCTTGAGAGCAATGGGTGGAGGCTCATGGATTGGACCGTTCAACGCGTCGTCCACGTACCTCGCCTCCTTGATCATCATTCGCCCACTTACGAATTTTCCAAGGACTTCTTCGGGCGACATCTTGGTGTACCTAGGATTTTCACGAATATTGTTCACCAAATGTGGATCAAGTACAGTAAAGGACCTTAGCATTAGGCGGACGACGTCGTGGTCCGTCCATCGCGTGCTTCCGTAGCTCCTTATTTTGTTGATAAGGGTCTTGAGCCGGTTGTATGTTTGGGTTGGCTCCTCGCCCCTTATCATCGCAAATCTTCCAAGCTCTCCCTCCACCAACTCCATCTTGGTGAGTAAGGTGACGTCGTTCCCCTCATGAGAGATCTTGAGGGTGTCCCAGATCTGCTTGGCATTGTCCAAGCCGCTCACCTTATGATACTCGTCCCTGCACAAAGAGGCTAACAACACAGTAGTAGCTTGTGCATTTCTATGAATCTGTTCATTTATAAACATAGGACTATCCAAGCTATCAAATTTCATTCCACTTTCCACAATCTCCCATATGCTCGGATGGAGAGAGAACATGTGACTACGCATTTTGTGGCTCCAAAATCCGTAGTCCTCTCCATCGAAGTGAGGAGGTATGCCAAGTGGAATGGAGAGCAAATGAGCATTTGTACTTTGCGGAATACGAGAGTAGTCAAAAGAAAAGTTCGAATTAACCGTCTTTCTTTTGTCGTAGTCGTTGTCGTCGTTGTCCTTTTGGGAAGAAGTGGATTCATCGTTGTCGTCGTAGTAGACGATCTCCTTGATGCGCCTTGTCTTCTTCTTCTTCTTCCCATCCTTTCGTTTGTGGCCCGAGCCCGAGTCGGTAAGCTTGTCAACCTTCGGCTCGTTGACGAAAGACTCCTTCTCCTTATCATTGATCATGATTCCCTTCCCTTTAGGATCCATCTCTTCGGGCGGTTAGTCCCTTTCTAGAAGAGAACGACTCCGATACCAATTGAGAGCACCTAGGGGGGTGAATAGGTGATCCTGTAAAACTTTAAACTTAAGCCACAAAAACTTGGTTAGGCGTTAGCACAATAATCGCCAAGTGGCTAGAGAGGAGTCTCAACAAAACACAATAACCACGAAGATATCAATCACAGAGATGGCACAGTGGTTATCCCGTGGTTCGGCCAAGACCAACGCTTGCCTACTCCACGTTGTGGCGTCCCAACGGACGAGGGTTGCAATCAACCCCTCTCAAGCGGTCCAAAGACTCACTTGAATACCACGGTGTTTTGCTTTGCTTTTCTTAATCCCGTTCGCGAGGAATCTCCACAACTTGGAGTCTCTCACCCTTACAAAGATGTTCACAAAGAAGCACGGAGTAAGGGAGGGATTAGCAATTCACACAAGACACAAAGATCACAGCAAGTACGCACACACAAGACCCAGACTTAAGCTCAAAAGACTAGCACACTAGAACGGAGCTCAAATCACTAGAATGTCGAACAAGTGCGCAAGAATGGAGTGTGAATGATCAAGAGTGCTCAAGGAATGCTTGGTATGCTCCTTCATGCGCCTAGGGGTCCCTTTTATAGCCCCAAGGCAGCTAGGAGCCGTTGAGAGCAATCCAGGAAGGCAATTCTTGCCTTCTGTCGACTGGCGCACCGGACAGTCCGGTGCACCACCGGACACTGTCCGGTGCGGATCTCTTTCCTTATTTGGCGAAGCCGACCGTTGGCGCCTAGGAGCCGTTGGCGCACCAGACACTGTCCGGTGCACACCGGACAGTCCGGTGCCCCCTCCCGACCGTTGGCTCGACCACGTGTCTCGCGCGGATCACGCGGCCGACCATTGGCCCGGCCGACCGTTGGCCCGGCCGACCGTTGGCTCACCGGACAGTCCGGTGCACCACCGGACAGTCCGGTGAATTTTTAGCCGTACGCCGTTAATCAACTCCCGAGAGCGACGAGTTCGCCAGAGCCAGTCTAGCACACCGGACACTGTCCGGTGCACCACCGGACAGTCCGGTGCACCTAGACTGCGCTGACCTTGGCTGAACTTAGCCATCTCTTCTCCAATTCGATTTTTCCTGTTTCCAGCACTTAGACACAATACATTAGTCCATAAAACAATGTACTAAGTCTAGAAACATACCTTTTGACATGATTTGCACTTTGTCCACCACTTTGCATAGATTAACACAAAAGCACTTGTGTTGGCACTCAATCACCAAAATACTTAGAAATGGTCCAAGGGCACATTTCCCTTTCAGCGTCCTCCTTAGAGGTGGAGATCGTTCCGCCCGTGTCGCCGTCTGAGGCCGGGCCAGATTCCGCCGAGGGTGGAAATGACGCCAAGGGCGCTGCTCCTCCCCCTGCCGATGTCTGAACCTACAGGAACGATTTATCTGAAGCATGCGTATGTTTTTCGCGGTCGCTGAGGCCTAAACATTTTAAAGCCGGATTATAAAGCTACGTTTTCTTTCCTCTCGTTTCTTGTGTTAGGACTTGTTTGGTAGCAGAATCCCTCGTTCGAGCGAGAGTTACTTTTCACGGAAGGTGAAGAGTGAGGTATCCGTATCCGGGAGGCGTAGGAGTCCCTCGGCTCGGTCGGCCTTGCCGCTTACGTGTACTCTCGTCGTTTTTAGGGTTTTGCTATCGAAGCAGTCGAAACGGCACGAAAGTCATTCTGGCAGAAAAGTTTTCGAGCGTTAGGACTTGTTCGGTAGCAGAATCGCTTATCTGAGCGTGAGTTACTTTTTGCGGAAGGTGATGAGTGAGGTATCCGTATCCCGGAGGCGTAGAAGTCCCTCGGCTCGATCGGCCTTGCCGCTTATGTGTACTCTCGTCGTTTTTAGGACCCTGCTATCGAAGCAGTCGAAAAGCGCGAAAGACGTTCTGGCAAAAGACTTTTCCGAGGAAAATTTTGACGCAAAGGGGGTTCCCCGCTTCTAGCCCCCGAGGGAGGGTCGGGCTTTGCCGAGGCAATGCTGATCCTTCCTTGACGGTTAGACTTTATTTATGCATGTAAAGAAAACGAGGTATATGAACGACTTGAAACATCTTAAGGGTAGAAGCGACGTAGCTGTTGGATGTTCCAAGCGTTGCTGTAGACCTCGCCTTGATCGTTGGCCAGCTTGTATGTTTCGGGCTTCAAAATCTTGGCGATGATGAACGGCCCTTCCCAGGGAGGAATAAGCTTGTGGCGCCCTCGGGTGTCTTGCCGCAGCCGAAGTACCATGTCTCCCACCTGGAAACCTCGGGGCCAAACCCTTCGGGCGTGGTAGCGTCGCAGGGACCGCTGATACCGCGCCGAGTGTAGTAAGGCCACGTCCCGAGCCTCTTCCAGCTGGTCCAATAAATCTTCTCGGCTGGTCTGGTTGCTTCGTTTGTCGTACACCTTTGTCCTCGGGGAACCGTATTCTAAGTCCATGGGTAAGATAGCCTCGGCCCCATAGACTAGAAAGAATGGCGAGAAACCCGTGGACCGGCTTGGCGTCGTCCTCAGACTCCAGACCACCGAGGGTAGCTCTTTCATCCATCGCTTGCCAAACTTGTTGAGGTCGTTGTAGATCCTCGGTTTTAGGCCCTGCAAAATCATACCGTTGGCACGCTCCACCTACCCATTCGTCATGGGGTGAGCTACGGCGGCCCAGTCCACACGGATGTGGTGGTCCTCGCAGAAGTCCAGGAACTTCTTCCCAGTGAACTGTGTGCCATTGTCGGTGATGATGGAGTTCGGGACCCCAAAGCGATGGATGATGTTTGTGAATAACGCCCCGCCTGCTCGGACCCAATGCTGGTTATGGGTCGGACCTCGATCCACTTGGAGAATTTGTCGATGGCGACCAGCAGGTGCGAGAAGCCCCCGGGTGCCTTCTGCAAGGGACCGACGAGGTCCATACCCCACACGACAAACGGCCAGGTGATGGGTATTGTCTGTAGGGCCTCAGCGGGCAGGCGCGTCTGTTTCGCGTAGAATTGACACCCTTGGCAGGAGCGTACAATCCTAGTGGCGTCAGCCACCGTGGTCGGCCAGTAGAAACCTTGTCGGAAGGCGTTCCCCACGAGGGCTCGAGGTGCTGCATGGTGACCACAAGCCCCCGAGTGTATCTCTTGCAACAGCTCTTGTCCTTCGGCGATGGATATGCATCGTTGGAGAATGCCCGAGGGGCTGCGGTGGTAGAGCTCCTTTTCATCACCCAGTAAAACGAACGACTTAGCGCGCCGAGCCAGTCGCTGAGCTTCGACCTTGTCGAGGGGTAGCTCTCCTCGGAGGAGATATTTCAGGTACGGGGTCTGCCAGTTCGGGTTTGGTGTGACCCCATTCCGCTCCCCCTCAACGCGCAAGGCCTCACCCTCGGCGGCCGAGGGCACCTCGGGTGGGGCCGAGGACTCGTCGGGCTCGGACGCGTCGTCGAGTTTGACGAATGGTTGATGTATGTCCCTGGAGAAGACGTTCGGGGGAACCATCGTTCGCCCCGAAGCTATTTTCGCCAGCTCATCCGCAGTCTCGTTGTACCATCGAGCAACATGGTTGAGTTCCAGCCCGTGGAACTTATCCTCAAGCGCCAAACTTCGTCGCAATAGGCCTCCGTTTTTCGATCGCGGCAGTGGGGAGTTCTTCATGACTTGGTCGATGACGAGCTGCGAGTCACCCCGAGCGTCGAGGTGCCAAACCCCTAGCTCGACGGCGATGCGCATCCCGTTAACCAAAGCCTCGTACTCGGCCACGTTGTTTGATGCCGGAAAATGGAGGCGAATCATGTAGCGCACATGTTTCCCGAGGGGTGAGATGAAGAGCAGGCCAACACCTACTCCTGTTTTCATCAGCGACCCATCGAAGTACATGGTCCAAAGTTCGTCTTGGATTGGAGCTGTCGGCAATTGGGTGTCGACCCATTCAGCCAGGAAGTCTGCCAAGGCTTGAGATTTTATGGCCTTCCGAGGAGCGAATGAAATTGTCTCGCTCATGAGTTCCACTGCCCAGTTTGCTATCCTACACGAGGCCTCTCGGCACTGGATGATCTCCCCCAGGGGGAAGGATGACACCACAGTCACCGGATGAGACTCGAAGTAGTGTCGCAATTTTTGCCGCATCAGAATTACTGCGTACAGTAGCTTCTGGATTTGTGGGTAGCGGATCTTGGTCTCGGATAGCACCTCGCTGATGAAGTAGACCGGCCTCTGGACGAGCAGTGCATGCCCTTCTTCTCGTCTCTCGACTATGATCGCGGCGCTGACCACCTGAGTGGTTGCGGCTACGTAGATCAAGAGGGCTTCTCCCGCAGCGGGGGGCACCAAGATGGGCGCATTAGTAAGGAGCGCTTTAAGTTTTCGAGGGCTTCCTCGGCCTCGGGGGTCCAAGTGAAGCGCTCGACCATCCTTAAGAGGCGGTACAAGGGTAATCCTTTCTCGCCGAGGCGCAAGATGAAGCGGCTCAGAGCCGCAAGGCATCCCATGACCCTTTGTACTCCTTTGAAATCTTTGATAGGCCCCATGTTGGTGATGGCCACGATTTTCTTCAGGTTGGCCTCTATGCCCCGCTCGAAGACGATGAACCCCAGGAGCATGCCTCGGGGGACTCCGAAGACACACTTCTCGGGATTGAGTTTCACGCCTTTCGCTCTCAGACACTTGAATGTCGTCTCAAGGTCGGAGAGGAGGTCGGAGGCTTTCCTCGTCTTGACAACGATGTCATCAACGTAAGCCTCGACCGTTCGGCCGATGTGCTCCCCGAACACGTGGTTCATGCAACTTTGGTATATTGCACCTGCATTCCTCAAGCCAAATGGCATAGTAGTATAACAATACATGCCAAAAGGTGTGATGAAAGAAGTCGCGAGCTGGTCGGACTCTTTCATCTTGATTTGGTGATAACCTGAATAGGCGTCAAGGAATGACAGGGTTGCGCACCCAGCAATGGAGTCCACAATTTGATCGATGCGAGGCAGAGGGTAAGGAACCTTCGGACATGCTTTGTTTAGACCAGTGTAGTCTACGCACATCCTCCATTTCCCACCTTTTTTTTACAAGCACAGGGTTAGCTAACCATTCGGGATGGAATACCTCTTTGATGAACCCTGCAGCCATCAGCTTGTGGATCTCCTCGCCTATGGCCCTACGCTTTTCTTCATCAAAACGGCGCAGGTGCTGCTTCACGGGTCGGGCACTGGCTTGGATGTCCAGTGAGTGCTCGACGACATCCCTCGGTATGCCTGGCATGTCCGAGGGACTCCACGCAAAGATTTCGGCATTTGCGCAGAGAAAGTCGACGAGCACTGCTTCCTATTTGGGGTCGAGCTCGGAGCCGATCCTGACTTGCTTGTAGACGTCGTTGCTGGGGTTGAGGGCGACGGACTTAACCGCCTCGGCCGGTTCGAAGTTGCTGGCGTGGCGCTTCGCATCAGGCACCTCCTTGGAGAGGCACTCTAGGTCGGCGATGAGGGCCTCGAACTCGGCGAGAGCCTCAGCATACTCCACGCACTCCATGTCGCATTCGTACGTGTGTCGGTACGTGGATCCGACAGTGATGACCCCGTTGGGGCCTGCCATCTTGAGCTTGAGGTACGTGTAGTTGGGGACGGCCATGAATTTGGCGTAGAACGGTCTCCCCAGCACCACGTGGTAGGTCCCTCAGAACCCGACCACCTCGAACGTGAGGGTTTCCCTGCGGAAGTTGGAGGGAGTTCCGAAGCAAACAAGCAAATCAAGTTGCCCAAGGGGCAGAACGAGCTTACCGGGACGATCCCGTGGAAGGGTGCCGCACCGGCTCGGATCGTGGACAGATCGATCTCCAAGAGCCCGAGGGTCTCGGCGTAGATGATGTTGAGGCTGCTGCCTCCATCCATGAGGACCTTGGTGAGCCTAGCGTTGCCGATGACAGGGTCGACAACGAGCAGGTACCTTCCTGGGCTCGATACGCAGTCGGGGTGGTCGCCTTGGTCGAAGGTGATGGGCTTGTCGGACCAGTCTAGGTAGACTGGCACCGCCACCTTCACCGAGCAGACCTCCCGGCGCTCCTGCTTGCGGTGCCGAGCCGAGGCGTTCGCCACTTGCCCACCGTATATCATGAAGCAGTCGTGAACCTCCGGGAACTCCTCTTCCTTGCCGCCCTCCTTCTTGTTGCCTTGGTCCTTGCCACCTTCCGCCAGGGGGCCAGCCTTATGGAAGTAGCGACGAAGCATGATGCATTCCTCAAGGGTGTGCTTGACGGGACCCTGGTGATAGGGGCACGACTCCTTGAGCGTCTTGTCGAACAAGTTGGCCCCTTCGAGAGGCTTCCGTGGGTTCCTGTGTTCGGCAGCAGCGACGAGATTCGGTCAGCAGCGTCGCGCTTTGCTTGCGCCTTCTTCTTGGCCTTCTTCTTCGTGCCACGCTGGGCGGATGCCTCGGGGACATCTTCCTTCTGCCTCTCCTGAGGCTGCTTGTCCTTCCGGAAGATGGCCTCGACCGCCTCCTGACCAGAGGCAAACTTGGTGGCGATGTCCATCAATTCGCTCGCCTTGGTGGGAGTCTTGCACCCCAGTTTGCTCACCAGGTCTCGGCAGGTGGTGCCGGCGAGGAACGCCCCGATGACATCTAAGTCAGTGATGTTGGGCAGCTCGGTGCGCTGCTTTGAAAACCGTCAGATGTAATCTCGCAGGGGTTCCCCTGGCTGCTAGCGGCAGCTTCGGAGGTCCCATGAGTTCCTAGGGCACATGTACGTACCTTGACCAGGTCGTTCTAGTTGGAGATCTACGCGGGAGGCAGATGCTCCAGCTAGGCCCGGGCAGCGTCGGAGAGGAACAGGGGGAGGTTGCGGATGATGAGGTTGTCGTCGTCCGTCCCTCCCAGCTGGCATGCCAGCCGGTAGTCCACAAGCCACAACTCCGGCCTTGTCTCCCCCAAGTACTTGGTGATGGTAGTCGGGGCTCGGAACCGAACCGGGAACGGCGCCCGTCGTATGGCCCGCCTGAAGGCTCGTGGGCCTGGTGGTTCGGGCGAGGGGCTCCGATCCACCTCACTGTCGTAGCATCCTCCGTGCCTAGGGTGGTAGCCTCGGCGCACCCTCTCGTCGAGGCGGGCTTGACGGTTGCGATGGAGTTGCTCGTTGCCGAGGCGATCCGGGGCCGCAGGCGTCCCGTCCCGCGTGCGCCCGGTGCGGACCGAGGCCTCCCGCATGAGTCGGGAAGTCGTCGCACGATGCTCCGAGGGGCACCCTTGCCTTCGGGAGGCAGAGCTTTCGGCCCATCGGACCGCGGCATCCTCTAGGAGACCCTTGAGTTCTCCCTGGATATGGCGCCCCTCGGTGGTGGATGGCTCCGGCATTGCTCGGAGTAGCATTGCTGCTGCTGCTAGATTCTGGCCGACCCCGCTAGAGGCCGGGGGCAGCCTTGCCCTGGCATCGTCAACGATACGGCGTTGGACGTCCCGGGCCCGATGACACGCTTCTCCTGCGAGTGCTCGGCCTGCCCACTCCTGCTCGACGTTTTGCCGGAGCTGCACAAGTCGCCCTGCTTCCTCATCGAGCTTGGCCTGCATCTCGCGGATTTGCTCGAGCTATGTGTCCTGACCCCCCGCAGGGACTGGGACCACAGCTAGCTCCCGCAGGATGTCAACGCGAGAAGCAGGCACAGGGGGATCGTCATCCTCCGGCATACCGAGGTGGTTGCCTTCGTCGCGACCCCGAGATCAACGTGGAAACATTCGCGACTTGGGCCACAACCTTCGTCGTCAAGGCTGTGGCCATCGTCAGAGCAACCGGAGAGGCAGTAGTCACATGCGGTCGTGAAGTCTCGCATGGCACTGGGATCACGGAGCCCGGAGAAATTCCAACTGGAGTCAGGGTCGTCTTCTTCCTCGGAACCCGGGGGCCCGTAGGTTGAGACGACCGTCAGTCGGTCCCAAGATGACCACATATGGTACCCTGGAAGGTTAGGATATGTCTTTACGAAAGCGCTTACCGAAGCGGGGCCGCTTGGTGGATCGAAGCTGAATCTAAAAGGCACAGGGTGGAAAACGGACGGTACCTCTTGGTCGATGGACGGCGGGGGAGTCGCGTCGGGGACGAACTGCACCGTTATCTCAGGTACGAGGCTAACGCCCAGCAAGTCCTTTGCGAGTGTGCTGGCGTCATCAGTCCGCTTGGGGTTGGCATGTTGCAGGGAAATGACATCCGTCGTCGTCTTAGGTGCGAGGACAACGCCCGGCATGTCCCTCGCTGGGGTGCCGGCGTCGTCGACTCGCTCGACAGCCGACGAGATGCCGCCTCCTGCCTGGCCACTGTTGCCCTGTCTCCTCCTCCTGCGGTGAGGAGGGTGGTGGGGCAAACCCGGATGCTGCCCTTTCGCCACGGGGGGAAGACGTCGTCGAGTTCGCCGCCGCTGGGCGAGTTGACGACTGTCGTTGTTGCTGCCGCGCTGCGGGGGGAGGAGTACCATATCGTAGCTGCCGTCGAGGGACATGAACTCGAGACTTCCAAAGCGGAACACCGTCCTGGGCTGAAGAGGTTGCTGGAGACTACCCATCTAGAACTCAACGGGAAGGTGTTCGTTAACACGCAGCAGGCCCCTACCTGGCGCGCCAATTGTCGACGTTTCGGACCACGAGGGACCCTCAACTGAGCCGACCAATGAATTTATCGCTGCGTGCCCCTGCCCAGATGGGTCGGCGCAAGATGGAACACAAGAGGGAAATGTGGCTCGTGTTATCTCGCACCGGGGGTGCTTGTAGTAGGGGATACAAGCGTCGCGAGAGAGAGAGAGAAAGCCTGTTCGTTTGCTCGTCCCCCGCGCGACCCTCTCGCAGGAAGGCCCTGGACCTCCCTTTTATAGATTCAAGGAGAGGGTCCAGATGTACAATGGGGGGTGTAGCTATGCGCTAACGTGTCTGGCAGAGAAGTGCCTGAGCCCTGTGTACATGCCAACGTGGCTGTCGGAGAAGTGCTTGAGCCCTGCGTACGTGATAACGTGGCCGTCGGAGAAGTGCCTGAGCCCTGTAGAAGCACAGCTGGCGGTGCGGCTGGGATCCTGCTGACGTCTCCTTGCTTCCGTAGGGGGCTGAGAACCACCGACGTCATGGACGCACGCGGGGAACCATTATTACCTATTACCGGGGTGAACCAGATGGGACGCTGGTCTTGTTCCCTCGTAGCCTGAGCTAGCTAGGGGTAGGGTAATGATGTATTCCCTGTGGCGCGGTCGGTCCAAGCCCAAGGTCGGGCGAGGCGGAGACTTCTCCCGAGGCCGAGGCTGGGGTCGGGCGAGGACACGATTCCTCCGGAGGCCAAGGCTGAGGCCGAGTCTTAGGGTCGGGCAAGGCGGAGACCTCCTCCCGAGGCCGAGGCCTAAGGTCGGGCGAGGCGGAGCTTCCTGTTGCGCCCGAGGCTGAACTTGGCTGTTGTCAGCCTTACCCGGGTGGTTGGCACGATAGTCGGAGCGGGGCGAGCGGCGCTGTTTTCCTGTCAGATCGGTCAGTGAAGGGGTGAAGTGACTGTGGTCACTTCGACCTTGCCGACTGCGGTGCGCGTGTCAGGATAAGGTGCCAGGCAATCTTCGCATTGAATGCGCCTGCGATACGGTCGGTTGGTAAGGCGATTTGGCCAAGGTTGCTTCTCAACGAAGCCTGCCCGAGCTGGGCTTCTGGCGAGCTGAGGGTGCCCCCACTGCCTGAGGAGGCCCTCGGGCGAGGCGTGAATTCGTCTGAGACTACAGTTCCCGCCCGAGGCTGGGCTCGGGTGAGATCGCGTCCCTTGGGAGACGAGGCCTTGACCTGAACCGTGCCCATCAGTCTTTGCGATTTGTGCTGAGGGTGGTTACCAGCCGTGTTTAGGAGTGTTGGGGGTACCCCTAATTACGGTACCCGACAGTAGCCCCCGAGCCTCGAAGGGAGTGTTGGTACTCGCTTGGAGGCTTTGCCGCATTTTTTGTGAGGGGACTAGCCTTTCTCGGTTATACTTTGTTCCGGTGGGTGCGCGCCCTAGGGCCGGACGGTCCGCGTGTGTGCAGAGGTGGTGGTGGATCGCCGACGGTGCCTGGATCTCGCTCCCGAGAGGGACCCTGTTGGGGAGTAGAGATCCTAGGTGATGTCTAGGCTCAGGTAGACCGACCTAGACTCCTCTAATCGACGTAGAGTCGAAGAGAAGCGGAAGATTTAGGGATTGGAAGACTAAACCTAGACTAGACTAGAACTATTCCTAGGATAAAATGTAAATTGTATTGATTGAAGGTTCGATTGATTCTTTCAAATCGGCCGTATACCACTCTATTTATAGAGGAGGGGGACTGGACCCTTTACAAACTAATTTCCGAGCTTATCCCGAGATTCTCGCCAACAAACATAGCAAGAAACTCAGAACCCTAATCTGTTCTTTGCTTGCACGGACCGTCTGGCCCACAGGCGCGGACTGCCCGGACCGCGGACCGTCCGGCCACTCATTTTGGTGCCCAACACCCAGTTCAACAACTTGTGTGTTTTCTGAACTTCTTTACACGCACACCATGGAGGAATTCAATAATAGCCACAGAACCGAATCAAAATCTCGGAAGAATATGCGAAAACAAATGCTGGTCAAGAAACCTCACTCAACACCTCGGCGAATGAAGAAAAGGAGAAAACTGATCTTGCAATATGCTAGTGTAGAGTGCAGGTTTATACATCCCTCCAAGAGGCTAGAATCACCCATCGAGAGAGGGTGCCGCGTGACCTCTTTTTGCAGAAATCTCATCTTCACCACCGGCTGTAGGACGACAAGCACGGACGGTGCTTGTTCGTTTTACTCTGAATCCATGTGAACTAGCTGAGATTGAGTGAGTTTAATTTTCAAATAAGTCAAAATCTTTCATATTTTTTTCAACTCTATCCAATCTATATGGGATAGGAATAACGGAACAAGGTTTAGTTGGTCATTGGTCAAGCTAAATGAGCCTAAAAGCAAGATCCGAGTACAAGAAGCTTATTTGGGTGTGGGTGTTACTATTACTAACATCAATGCTATACGTGGGCAACTACCTGTACGATGACGAGAACTGCATGGATGCATATATGTACCTAAATGAAAGTCTTGGAAGATCTCGGCATCATATGCAACGACATCGTTGTACGATTTTTGGAAGGTACTTCGGTATTATTGAAAATGTTAATTCATGGCTACACTCGAGGATCTCAGATTACTTCAAGATTTTGGAAGAGTATGGATACAAAACTGAACTTTTGCTCAGCCTACCATCCTCAAACAGATGGGTAGACAGAGAGAACAAATCAGGTGTTAGAGGATATGTTGAGAGCTTGTGCTCTTAAGCATGGTGGCAGTTGGGATAAAAATTTACCCTATGCGGATTTCTCCTACAATAACAGTTATCAGACCAGTTTGAAGATATCCCCATTCAAAGCATTATATGGAAGGAAGTGTAGAACCCCGCCGTATTAGGATCAGACCGGTGAAAGACAGTTCTTTGGACTAAAAATTATTCAAGAGGCAGAGAAACAAGTTCGGATAATAAGGGAGAACATGAGAACTGCACATTCAAGACAGCAAATCTATGCGGAGACCCAAAAAAGACAGCTAGAGTTCGAGGTAGGTGATCACGTGTACCTGAAGGTGTCACCAATATGGGGCATGAGAAGATTTAAAAGTTAAAGGAAAGTTATCTCGTGGCTTTGTTGGACCCTTCAAAACCCTAAAGCGAGTTGGGGAAGTGGGCTTATCAACTAGAGTTACACAACCATCTAGCAGATGTACATTATGTATTCCACGTGTCCTAGTTGAAGAAGTGCCTCAGCGTGCCAGATGAACAAATACCTATGGAGGAACTCAGAGTGTAGGGTGATCTAACCTACATGGAATATCCCATCAAGATCATCGATACCCTGACTCGTGTCACCAGGAATTAAGTGATTAAGATGTGCAAGCCTGCAAGGTACAATGGAGTCATAATGTAGAAGATGAAGCCACCTGGAAACAAGAAGATGAATTTACGAGTAGAATTTACTCACATTTTTCCTAGTCCATCATAATCTCGAGGTTGAGATTTTTTAAGGGGTATGATTTGTAAACCCTACAGTGGGATTATAAGACTTGAGTTGAGTTATTCAAGAAATCATACTAGAGTGATTCCGATTATGCGTTTCATTATTAGAGCATAACTCTTTTTGATAAGAAAAATAAAAAATGACATAAAATAAAATAAAATAAATATATTGCATCATGCTGTTATTTTTGTTGTGCACTAAATGTGTGTGTGGAATTAAAAAAATAAAACAAACCTGAACTTGAAAGTTGAGAACATGAATAGAAAAGGAAATGTGGAATCAAGAAATAGGAAAGAAAAAAAGGAAGAAAAAAAATAAAAAGGGACAGTTGGGCCAGGGCTCCTTGCTCCGGTCGCCCCAAGGGAAGAAACCACCTCGTGGCCTAGTTTGCCTCCACGCTCAGCAGGGGGTTAGTGCCGACTATAACACCCTGAATTTGGGGGTATAAAATTTCTTTTCTAATATCCACCAAATTCAGGTGTTACTCTCTCAGTTCTTCGCTTTCCTTTCTCTTTTCACTAAAAATGGAGAATTATTTTGTTTTATATTAGCGTAAACCTAGTGGAATGAGCCCTAGAGGCAATTTGGTTGTTGCATTCATGCTGTTGCATGGTGTTTCTAAGTGCAAAATGTGTTTGAAACATGTTAACATATCTTATAGAAGCGCTCGGTAAATTTTCATATTTTTCAGAATACTTTTCTATTTTCCGGAAACCAAAAACTATTTATTTGTGGAACTTAAAAATATTTTTAGAAATTCTAATTATGTTTTTTGAGTTCATTAGGTGCCAAAACATTTATAGGAATTTTTCTGGAATTTTTGAAAGCATATATAATATTTTAAGCACAAAATATGGATTTCTAGACTTTTTCGAATTTTAAAAATAGTAAAATCCGAATTTTAACCGAATTTTCATCTCATCCAAACCCTAGATATATATACATGTCCGGCTTCATCTCGTCGAGCCCGTTCCAGAACACAAAACGTTTCCCCCAAATCAAATCCCTAGCTCTCGGTATTGCTCGCCGAAGTTCGGGGCGGTTCCAACTCCGGCGACAACTCCGGCGAGCAATTACTCCCAATCCGTGCATCGTCTGCCGAATCCGAGGGTACCGCTGCGTTCGTCTCGTCGAGGGCTTCGTCGCAGCGCGTTCGGTTCGTCGATTGGATCCCCGAATCTCCGGCAATCGACGGATTTCTCCTCGGCTCCGGCGAGGGTCTTCTTCCCCGGTGAGAAACCTCCATTGTTGCACCTAGGGTTTCTTCGTTTCTTCGTTTTCCCGTCCGTACAGAGCCTCTCCCACTCTCCCCTCACCTTCCCCGGTGGCGGCGCCCTTCCCCCTCCGTTTCCCCTCCCCGCCGGCGCCCCTTTCCCCCTCCCGGCGGTGGCGGCGGTGGCCGACGGTGGCACTCGCGCTCCCGCGTCCCACGCCGGCACGCACCCCTCCCCGGCAGCGGTGGCCGCGCCCCTCGCGCCCCGTGCGGCCGCGCCCACCCCCGGCCGGCCCAACCCCGACCTCCCCTGTGCAGCCCCCTCCCCTTCCTCTCCTCTCTCTTCCATGGATGAGAGGAAGAAGATGAAGAGAGGAAGAAGATGGCAATTCTGTAAATCTAGTCCGCGCGAATTACAGTATGGTTTAAAACATTCATAACTTTTGCGTTTTAAACCCGATTCGATCCATTCAAGTTGCGTTAGATTCGTATTAAAATTATCTTAATTTAGAAATATTTATCCCAATTTTTTCACATTTTATTTAATTTAGTTAAACGTTTGTTTAACCAGTGGCTACTAGAACGTCGTTTCAATTTAAAAACCTAATTTAGGAATTCGATTTACGCATTTATAATTAGTCACCAATATGATTAACCTTAACTGAAATGTTACTTATTAATAATTGTTTAGTGTAATCACGTTGTCATTTATTTATTAGTTTCGCATGTCGGTCCGCGCGTACCGTGCGTGTGCCGCGGTGCTGTTTCGCGCATGTCGTTTGCAAGAGTCGCGCGTGTTGTTCGTACGCGTTGTCGTGTGCCATTCGCGTGTGTCACGCGCCTTGCCGCGTGCCGTTCTCGCGTATCGCGCGTTGTCCGCGTGCTAAGTCGTTTGTGTCCGCGCGTTGCGCACATCGTGTTTGCACGTCGTGCGTCGTTAATTCGTCTCGCTTAGAATCACTCATATTCATTAAGTTACCTGCTTAACTGTCAACTATTAAAATAATAAGTTAGTCAAAACTAAGTAGTAGTATTAATTTACATTTGATTAATATCAATTAATATAATTATGTTGAATTAGATGTTCTAATTAGTACTTGTTTAACGTAAACGCGCTAACCCCTCGACCGTAGCTTCGACTATCGTGGTTCTTTTCCTCGCGTAACCGTAGAGGCGCTCTCTATTTTATATTGCTCGCTTTTATAACATTTTATCTTGTATGGTGTAATGTTCTTATGCATATGTATATGTTTGTTTGCTTGTGCCTGTTCGTCTTCGCGTCGCGTTGCGATTAGATCGCGGTTCGTTTCTGAGCTTCGAGGAATCGACGGACAAGCTTCGGCGACCAAATGACCTAGCTCTTCGAGTTCTACGAGATTGAAGATTCTGAGCATCTGTTTGGTGAAGGCAAGTGTCCTCTGACCCATTATGTCCCATTCACTTTTAATGCACTGTCCCGCATTACTTAATTGAAACCTAAGGATTGACTAGCTTTCTATTTACCTTATCCTTGTTTACCTTTTGGGTTATCATGGTTAGCATTATGCTATTGCTTTACTTGAATCAATGAACATGATGTGAATACTTATGATACTATGATGTTATCCCGATGATGTTCCTGTGATACTTTAGGGGGCTCAGGCTGTTTCCTGAGTGCCTCTCCGTAAGGACCTGTTTGGGGAGTGACCACCCGGGATAACAGTGCAACCATGAGGGTGGAATGGGGTGCCCTTAGCTAATTAATTAGAGGAACTAGAAGTGTAGTTGCTTCGCCGTCGTGCCGTCAATGGGGTCCAGGCACAGTGCTTGCTCTGCCGAGGCGGAGTGCCGAGGTTCTTTCGTTTTGCTTTTTAGTCACCTTCCTGCGGGGAGAGGTACTGTGTTTATCAAACTGGAGAAACCTAACGGGCAGCTATGACCTCTAGGGAATCTTTGTAAAGGCTTCGTAGTGAATCCCTGGCCATTCACCTTGGGAGTGAATAAGGGTCTTGCAAACCCGGGCTAGAGAGGGAATCACGGCTCATGGGTAAAGTGTGCGACCTCTGCAGAGGGTAGTGAAACTGGTATATCAGCCGTGCTCACGGTTAAGAGCAGCCTTGGGATCCTATTTGATTAGAGATACAACTGGTTCGAGACTCAATGGTTCTATTAATGTTTTTTGGTTCGATGATGATCATGATGTTCCTCGAGGAGGAAGCTGTTCACGGGTTGGCTATTACTAAAACTTGGCTTCCACTAATAATAAATACCTGACCAACTAAAAGCAACTGCTTGAGCTTAACTCCACATAAAGCTAGTCCACCTCAGCCAAACGGGACATTTGCTGAGTACGTTGATGTGTACTCACCCTTGCTTTCACAAAACACCAGGTTGCCTTTGGTGCAACCTATGCTCAGGTAAAGAAGAAGGCGTCGAGGCGGATCTCCAGGAGTTCCAGGACTTCGACGAGTTCGATGATTAGGCTAGCGATCTCCCCTAGTCAGCTGCCTGTGGTGGGTTGTTTACGTTGGCTACGTTTCGATTCTACGTACTTTGATTTATATTATGTAGATGACTCTAGTTTGTAATATTATTACTTACTCTTTATTGTAATTCGAAGCATTGTGCTATGATGAGTCATTTATGCAATCGCTGTGTACGTGAATTACTGATCCTGGCACGTACATGGTTCGCATTCGGTTTACCTTCAAAACCGGGTGTGACATAAGTGGTATCAAAGCCGTGCTGACTGTAGGACCGCTGACCTAGAGTAGCATTGGTCGTTTTAAGGATTTATTGATTATTACTTCATCTCATCCTTGATTCTGCTTCAAAATATTAGTCACCTCGACTAATTCTATGTTGTGCTCCTATATGCCCCCTTGCAAAAAAAGTATTTTATTCTAGTATGGTCTATACTTCTCTCAATCTATTAGATCTGATCTCACTCTTATGCTTGCGACATCTTTATAGATGCCCCCTGACCATAGCCTTTAGTCTTTTGGGACTCTTTCCTCATCCCTTATTAAATTGCTACTATTTGACCATCTCTATTCCATTTTGTTATTGACATGCTTGTATCCTTGCATTTTTAATACCCTTATCCCTTAATCTAAAGTACTTACCCTTGTACCTCTATTGCTCATTTAAACAGTTCAGTTTAGGTGTCCATGACCTTCTTGTCTTCTGGGACCATTTCTTATTCGGTTGTAAGTCGCTATCTTTCGACAATTTCTATGCCCTTGGTCTTGGTATGCTCGTGCCATTGGAATCTCGCCTACTCTTATTTTTATATGTGTTTACCTTTATATCCCAATATATGTTTAAGACATTTCAGTTAACGTGCCCTTGACCACCCTTATTTCTTAATGATCCATGAGCGGTCATTCTACTTCGCATATCCTTGGTGATCCCGTTGTCTCCTTGTAACTCCACTCGGTAATGAATCTTTACTTCAACCCTTCTGTTGGAACCTTACCTATCTGACCCTTGATTGTTTTCTCCACTTTGTTGTTTCTCGAGTCTTGCCTTAACTATATTCTTTGTTATGCTTTTAATTATTATCATATGCACCCTTGACACCTTTATATCCTACATTGATGTTTGTCTCATACATGCCCTTTAAAATCGCCCCTCTTTCATCTCATACCTTCTTTCTCTTGGCCGTATCCTCTTCTTTGGCTCGCGAGTTTGTAACCTCATCCTTTGTTGTGCTTTTGTTTCTTATTGCCTTTACCCTTCTCATCTCTCAATCTTACCTTGGTGATTACGCTATGTTCGTTATCTAAAACCTCCAATCTCCCACCTTATTTCAAGTGTGGTCTCTTACTTATCTCACCCGTGGTTATATCCTATACTTTACCTCTTGCAAGACTTATCTTATCTCTATTCTTGATTGTACCTAGATTCCTGGTTTTTTATGCACATTTACCTCTTCCTTTATATCCTTGCCTATCATCACCCTTGACCCTTGACCTCTCTCCATATTTACCATGATGCTTACCTATTTTTCTTAGCCTCACTTATTCCATTTCAATCTGAGAGTGTTATTTTCCCTATCCTGCTCTTGTCCGTTTCCTTTCCCTTTGTCGCTTTGCAAGTCTTGTCTTTCCTTAACTTCATCCTTTGTTGAGCTTTTGTTTGATATCATCCTTACCTTTGTAATCTGTAGATCTTGCCTTGATACTTATCTTAGGTCTGCTTGTTGAAATCCCCTCTTTTCTATCTCAATTCGAGAGATATGTTTTACTTATCTCACCCTTGACTATATCCTCTTCTTTACCGCGTGTAGGCCTAGACTTAACTCCATTCGTTATTGTATTTGTACCACTTGCTCTTCTAGGCCTTTATCTTTTCTCTTACACCCTTGTCTGTTATCGCCTTTGGCCCTTGCAATATTTATGTCTTCTACCTAAATGCTTACCTTAAACTTATCCTTTAAATCCTCCCCTTTCTTTCAACCCAGTTTGAGAGTTGCGAGTTACCTACCTCTCCCTTGATTTCTTTTCACTTCTTGTCGCCTTACAAGTTTTGTTTCAATTCCATCCTTTGCTATGTGTTTTATTTGCTATCACCACCTCCTTGTCATCCATCGATCTTGCCTTGATACTCATCTTTATTCTAGCTCTTTAAAATCTCCTCTCTTCCACCTCAATTGGAGAGTGGTTGTTTACCTATCTGGCCCTTGGACGTACCTCCTTCTTTTTCATCTGCAGGTCTTGTCTTAACTCCATCCTTTGTGGTACTTATATTCTTGGTTATTATGCACATTTACCTCCTCTCCTACATCCTTGTCCGTTATCACCTTTAAACCCTCGTGATATCTATGCCCTTGCCCTCATGCTTACTTTGAACCTACCCTTTAAAGCCACCTCTTTTTCATCGTTGTTTGAGGATAATGCCTCACCTACTTCACCATTGATTGCTTCCCATTTTTTGATACCTCGCAAGTTTTGTCTAAAATACATCCTTGGTTGTGTTTGTCTATTATCACCTTAACCCTTGTCATCCCTTGACCTTTACCATGATGCTTATCTTGCACCTTAATTTTAAAGCCTCCTCTCCCATTTCATTTCAAGAGTGATGTCTTGCCCATCCCGCTCTTGTTCATTCCCTTTTTCCTCTGTCGCGTTGCAAGTCTTGTCCTAACTCTATCTTTTGGTGTGTTTTTGCCTTTCACCTCCCTTACCTTTGTAATCACTGGATCTTTCCATGATGTTATCTTATGTCTACCTTTTGAAATATCATCTTTTCCATCTCGATTTGAGAATGGTGTTTTACCTATCCCGACCTTGGTTGCATTCTCTCCCTTGTCGGTTACAATCATTGTTTTAGCTCCATTCTTTATTATGCTCATGCCCCTACCCTCCATGTCTTATTATTCCCCTTGCCTTTTGTTGGCCTTAGAGTAGTTTCCCTCTTTAAGGAAAGACCACCATTTAATTAAAAGGAACGTATATCAACGAGATGTTTGTTGATGTGTGCTCATGATGTTTGTCCTTCTGCTATGACTGATTTGCTTCTTTGGAATGAGTGTTAATGTGTTGTGGCCCTTGGTCCGCAATGGAATCTGTTTACTAGGTGAGTGCCATAGAGTTAAGTAGTTGGGTTCTCCCCCTGCTCTCTCTAATCTGTCTATACTTACCTTTTCTCGTTATTCTTTCCTCTTGCACCTGTCCTTTTGGCAACCTCCAACTCCTCCAAATCAGTCAAGATCAGAGTCGGCAACATCTTCATCAAGTAGGTATCAATGCTCTTATTAAGGGGGTTAGCCGCTAACCCCAATGAAGACAATGCAATCAACATCAACCAACAAGATCAGATTGGCGCAGCGAAAGCGTGTGTGGGTCCTAACCCACAGGTCCAGGAGATCCTCAAGAATTGCATCAATCGGTCTCAAGCATCTGATGGTCAAAGCAACCAATCCACAAGTCAAGCCGGCGGAGTCAAAGTTGAGTTAGAAAAAGCTATGAAAGACTAATGAACCAATCTCATTTTCCTGCTAGCCTCTTCTTGAATCTCGAGGACGAGATTCTATTAAGGGGGTTAGGTTTGTAACACCCTGAATTTGGGGGTATAAAATTTATTTTCTAATATCCACCAAATTCAGGTGTTACTCTCTCAGTTCTTCGCTTTCCTTTCTCTTTTCACTAAAAATGGAGAATTATTTTGTTTTATATTAGCGTAAACCTAGTGGAATGAGCCCTAGAGGCACTTTGGTTGTTGCATTCATGCTGTTGCATGGTGTTTCTAAGTGCAAAATGTGTTTGAAACATGTTAACATATCTTATAGAAGCGCTCGGTAAATTTTCATATTTTTCAGAATACTTTTCTATTTTCCGGAAACCAAAAACTATTTATTTGTGGAACTTAAAAATATTTTTAGAAATTCTAATTATGTTTTTTGAGTTCATTAGGTGCCAAAACATTTATAGGAATTTTTCTGGAATTTTTGAAAGCATATATAATATTTTAAGCACAAAATATGGATTTCTAGACTTTTTCGAATTTTAAAAATAATAAAATCCGAATTTTAACCGAATTTTCATCTCATCCAAACCCTAGATATATATACATGTCCGGCTTCATCTCGTCGAGCCCGTTCCAGAACACAAAACATTTCCCCCAAATCCAATCCCTAGCTCTCGGTATTGCTCGCCGAAGTTCGGGGCGGTTCCAACTCCGGCGACAACTCCGGCGAGCAATTACTCCCAATCCGTGCATCGTCTGCTGAATCCGAGGGTACCGCTGCGTTCGTCTCGTCGAGGGCTTCGTCGCAGCGCGTTCGGTTCGTCGATTGGATCCCCGAATCTCCGGCAATCGACGGATTTCTCCTCGGCTCCGGCGAGGGTCTTCTTCCCCGGTGAGAAACCTCCATTGTTGCACCTAGGGTTTCTTCGTTTCTTCGTTTTCCCGTCCGTGCAGAGCCTCTCCCACTCTCCCCTCACCTTCCCCGGTGGCGGCGCCCTTCCCCCTCCGTTTCCCCTCCCCGCCGGCGCCCCCTTTCCCCCTCCCCGGCGGTGGCGGCGGTGGCCGACGGTGGCACTCGCGCTCCCGCGTCCCACGCCGGCACGCACCCCTCCCCGGCAGCGGTGGCCGTGCCCCTCGCGCTCCGTGCGGCCGCGCCCACCCCCGGCCGGCCCAACCCCGACCTCCCCTGCGCAGCCCCCTCCCCTTCCTCTCCTCTCTCTTCCATGGATGAGAGGAAGAAGATGAAGAGAGGAAGAAGATGGCAATTCTGTAAATCTAGTCCGCGCCAATTACAGTATGGTTTAAAACATTCATAATTTTTGCGTTTTAAACCCGATTCGATCCATTCAAGTTGCGTTAGATTCGTATTAAAATTATCTTAATTTAGAAATATTTATCCCAATTTTTTCACATTTTATTTAATTTAGTTAAACGTTTGTTTAACCAGTGGCTACTAGAACGTCGTTTCAATTTAAAAACCTAATTTAGGAATTCGATTTACGCATTTATAATTAGTCACCAATATGATTAACCTTAACTGAAATGTTACTTATTAATAATTGTTTAGTGTAATCATGTTGTCATTTATTTATTAGTTTCGCATGTCGGTCCGCGCGTACCGTGCGTGTGCCGCGGTGCTGTTTCGCGCATGTCGTTTGCAAGAGTCGCGCGTGTTGTTCGTACGCGTTGTCGCGTGCCATTCGCGTGTGTCACGCGCCTTGCCGCGTGCCGTTCTCGCGTATCGCGCGTTGTCCGCGTGCTAAGTCGTTTGTGTCCGCGCGTTGCGCACATCGTGTTTGCACGTCGTGCGTCGTTAATTCGTCTCGCTTAGAATCACTCATATTCATTAAGTTACTTGCTTAACTGTCAACTATTAAAATAATAAGTTAGTCAAAACTAAGTAGTAGTATTAATTTACATTTGATTAATATCAATTAATATAATTATGTTGAATTAGATGTTCTAATTAGTACTTGTTTAACGTAAACGCGCTAACCCCTCGACCGTAGCTTCGACTATCGTGGTTCTTTTCCTCGCGTAACCGTAGAGGCGCTCTCTATTTTATATTGCTCGCTTTTATAACATTTTATCTTGTATGGTGTAATGTTCTTATGCATATGTATATGTTTGTTTGCTTGTGCCTGTTCGTCTTCGCGTCGCGTTGCGATTAGATCGCGGTTCGTTTCTGAGCTTCGAGGAATCGACGGACAAGCTTCGGCGACCAAATGACCTAGCTCTTCGAGTTCTACGAGATTGAAGATTCTGAGCATCTGTTTGGTGAAGGCAAGTGTCCTCTGACCCATTATGTCCCATTCACTTTTAATGCACTGTCCCGCATTACTTAATTGAAACCTAAGGATTGACTAGCTTTCTATTTACCTTATCCTTGTTTACCTTTTGGGTTATCATGGTTAGCATTATGCTATTGCTTTACTTGAATCAATGAACATGATGTGAATACTTATGATACTATGATGTTATCCCGATGATGTTCCTGTGATACTTTAGGGGGCTCAGGCTGTTTCCTGAGTGCCTCTCCGTAAGGACCTGTTTGGGGAGTGACCACCCGGGATAACAGTGCAACCATGAGGGTGGAATGGGGTGCCCTTAGCTAATTAATTAGAGGAACTAGAAGTGTAGTTGCTTCGCCGTCGTGCCGTCAATGGGGTCCAGGCACAGTGCTTGCTCTGCCGAGGCGGAGTGCCGAGGTTCTTTCGTTTTGCTTTTTAGTCACCTTCCTGCGGGGAGAGGTACTGTGTTTATCAAACTGGAGAAACCTAACGGGCAGCTATGACCTCTAGGGAATCTTTGTAAAGGCTTCGTAGTGAATCCCTGGCCATTCACCTTGGGAGTGAATAAGGGTCTTGCAAACCCGGGCTAGAGAGGGAATCACGGCTCATGGGTAAAGTGTGCGACCTCTGCAGAGGGTAGTGAAACTGGTATATCAGCCGTGCTCACGGTTAAGAGCAGCCTTGGGATCCTCTTTGATTAGAGATACAACTGGTTTGAGACTCAATGGTTCTATTAATGTTTTTTGGTTCGATGATGATCATGATGTTCCTCGAGGAGGAAGCTGTTCACGGGTTGGCTATTACTAAAACTTGGCTTCCACTAATAATAAATACCTGACCAACTAAAAGCAACTGCTTGAGCTTAACTCCACATAAAGCTAGTCCACCTCAGCCAAACGGGACATTTGCTGAGTATGTTGATGTGTACTCACCCTTGCTTTCACAAAACACCAGGTTGCCTTTGGTGCAACCTATGCTCAGGTAAAGAAGAAGGCGTCGAGGCGGATCTCCAGGAGTTCCAGGACTTCGACGAGTTCGATGATTAGGCTAGCGATCTCCCCCAGTCAGCTGCCTGTGGTGGGTTGTTTACGTTGGCTACGTTTCGATTCTGCGTACTTTGATTTATATTATGTAGATGACTCTAGTTTGTAATATTATTACTTACTCTTTATTGTAATTCAAAGCATTGTGCTATGATGAGTCATTTATGTAATCGCTGTGTACGTGAATTACTGATCCTGGCACGTACATGGTTCGCATTCGGTTTACCTTCAAAACCGGGTGTGACACCGACCGACGAGGCTCGTCTGCCAGGCCTTCAACGCGGACGCCCGCCTTAGAGGTGCTGACATGTAGGGACCACTCGTCAGCCACTTACCTGCTCGCCTCAGCCCACCTCTATTGTTCCTAAGCGTGCGCCGGATTCCATAGCCGCAGTAGCAATATTAACAATCTATACTACTCCTATAAGCACGTAATGAGGGCGTCCACCATGGCTTCACCTTGCCCCCGCCTCGACACGCCCTTCCCCGCCTCGCGCGATGTGTGGTGCCCTGGTCCCATTCCCTCCCCTCACACCGCTGAGACGACCGCCACCCTTTCCCCCGAAGACAGCCGCCCGATCATCGGAGATCTGTTGCGACAGACACCATCTCCCACGCGATACCATGCCCCGCTCTCGCCTCAGCACACCCCCTCACCCTCACCCCCGTCTTCGAAGAGGTCGTGACCCTACCTCCATCCTTAGCGCCGCTAGCTCGCCCCATCCTCAGAGCCGCGGTCTCCCGCCCTCCTCGGCGTGCCTTCAGGGCCCACATGGGCGGCAAGCGCCTCCGTCCCGGAGGCATCCATCGATGTCGCTGTAGCATACACCACCGCGTCCTCGCTCGATATCGACGATGGCAACGAGGAGGACGGATCCACGAGCACCCCCCGAGATCTGTTGCTGCCACTCCCACACAACTCTTGCTCGCGAGATCTATGAGCAGGTTGATGGCCTTGTAGGCAAGATCTCGCTATCCACGCTGCGTGGGAGAGGAGCAGGGCCGTTAAGCGGGTCCATTAGGAGGACGCGGGCGAGGAGTACGACGACCCCATCGTTCGTGCCAACCAGACGAGGATGGGCGAGGACGGGGATAAGGTATGGTTCCATCGATCCATTGCAGGGACAGTGCAAGTGGTCAGGTCTAGCGATGGAGACGAAGCCAAGGAAGAGAAGGTCTTCCTGGTGCCGAGCGTCGCGGTCTTCCCCCATGGCATGTCTGCCGCCGTCGTGGGCCCGTCGCTAGCCGAGGTCAAGAAAGAGGAGTTCAGTAAGTCGTCGTCCACCTTCGTGACAACGTCTCCAACACCGAGTCCAGTATCGGCTCTAGTGTCGGCCACCCCACCACCGAAGTCCACACTGCAGGCGCGGCAATCAAGCGGCTCCTGGCCTCCATCATGACGCGCCAGCGAGACCGCAAGAGCGTGCGGGCGAGGAGGCTTCCACGTATGCACAGAAGGAGGCAGGGCTACCTCCATGTCACGTTTTGCATCTCCATGTTTGCGTTGGTACGCTTGCTGCTCGACGAAATGCATGCACCGACTTATCCTGCACCGACTTAGCAAGATTACCCACAGTTTGGGAGCTCGGAGGTACGTGACCTGTGTCGCATGCGGTGCCCTTGAGACCTGTACAAGCTACTCCTACATCACTTCTAAGGAGTATGGATACTGAAGTTGTGTCTAGGAGGTGGGAATTACGAGTTTTAGGTTTCTCACATCGATACGAAGTCCCGGTGGGCCCCGCAAAAAGGAGAGAGAGAGAAGTCTGGGAGAGGAGCTGCTCTGGCTCTATACATATGCTTCACTCGACCAGCTGCCTCTCATGTAGCCTAAACAAAGAGTCTAGAGTCCTCAGATGACAGTGCTAATAACTTGTTGTTTTATTCTTGTTCCTTGTTAAGGGTTGTTGTCTAGATAGTTGAAGCCAATGATATTTGAACAATGCTTGATGTAATATGTTCCATAAAATTATCTTAGGTTTGTTCTCTCTTCACACAGCAGTTCTAATGATCATGTACTTCTTGATTGTTGCCATTGTTAATAAGAGATCTGCCGGGGACCATAATTAGGGGTACCCCCAAGACTACTAATCTCAGCTGGTAACCCCCATCAGCACAAAGCTGCAAAGGCCTGATGGGTGCGATTAAGTCAAGGCTCGGTCCACTCAAGGGACACGATCTTGCCTCGTCCGAGCCCAGCCTCGGGCAAGGGCAGCCGACCCCGGAGGATTCACGTCTCGCCCGAGGGCCCCCTCAAGCGACGGACACACCTTCGGCTCGCCCGAGGCCCAGTCTTCGCCAAGAAGCAACCTTGGCCAGATCGCCACACCAACCGACCGTATCGCAGAAGCATTTAATGCAAGGATGGCCTAACACCTTATCCTGACGCGCGCCCCTTAGTCGACAGAGCCGAAGTGACCGCAGTCACTTCGCCGCTCCACTGACCGGCCTGACAAGAGGACAGCGCCGCCTGCGTCGCTCCGACTGCTGTGCCGCTCGACAGAGTGAGGCTGACAGCAGCCAAGTCCGGCCTCGGGCGCCATAGGAAGCTCTGCCTCGCCCGACCCCAGGGCTCGGACTCGGCCTCGGCCCCGGAAGACGATGAACACTGCCTCGCACGACCCCAGGGCTCGGCCTCGGCCCCGGAAGATGACGAACTCCGCCTCGCCCGACCCCAGGGCTCGGACTCAGCCCTGGCCTCGGCCGACGGTCTCCGCCTCGCCCGACCTAGGGGCTCGAACTCGACCTCGACCTCGGAAGACAGACTCGACCTCGACCTCAGAGGAGCCTCCGCCTCGCCCGACCCAGGGCTCGGACCGCCCACGTCACAGGAGGGGCCATCATTACCCTACCCCTAGCTAGCTCTGGCTACGGGGAACAAGACCGGCGTCCCATCTGGCTCGCCCCGGTAAACAAATAATGATGGCGCCCCGCGTGCTCCATGACGACGGCGACTCTCAACCCCTTACGGAAGCAAGGAGACGTCAGCAAGGACTTGACAGCCCCGACAGCTGTCCTTCTGCAAGGCTCCAGCGCTCCTCCGACGGCCACGACATCACACGAACAGGGTGCCAAAACCTCTCCGGCTGCCACGACGGCATGTACTTAGGGCGCTAGCTCCTCTCTGCTAGACACGTTAGCACATTGCTACATCTCCTATTGTACACCTGGGCCCTCTCCTTACGCCTATAAAAGGAAGGCCCAGGGCACTCGTACAGAGGGTTGGCCGCGCCGGGAGGACGGGACGGCGCGTACAGGCCTCTCGCTCCCTCCCACACGGACGCTTGTAACCCCCTACTGCAAGCGCACCCGACCTGGGCGCGGGACAAACACGAAGGCCGCGGGTTTCCCCTTTACGCCCGTCTCCTTGTTTTCCCCCCTCCGTGCTCCGTCTCGCGCCGACCCATCTGGGCTGGGACACGCAGCGACAATTTACTCGTCGGTCCAGGGACCCCCCGGGGTCGAAACGCTGACAGTTGGCGCGCCAGGTAGGGGCCTGCTGCGTGTTGACGAACAACTTCCCGTCAAGCTCCAGACGGGTAGTCTCCAGCAACCTTTCCAGCCCGGGACGGTGCTCCGTTTCAGGAGTCTTGAGTTCATGTCCCTCGACGGCAGCTACGACATGATACTCCTTCCCCCGCCGTGCGACAGCGACAATGGCGGCCGACAACCCGCCCGCCGGCGGCGGAATCGACGACGTCTTCCCCACGTGGCGGAAGAACAACATTCGGGTTTGTCCCGTCGCCTCCCCCACCGATGGAGGAGGAGGCGGGGCAACCAATGCCAAGCAGGAGGTGGCACCTCGTCAGCTGTCGAGCGAGTCGACGGCGCCGGCGCCCCAACGGGGGACACGTCGAGCGTCGACCTCGCGTCTGAGACGAAGCCGAGCGCTGTTTCCCCGCAACACGCCAACTCCAAGCGGACGGACGATGCCAGCACGCTCGCAAAGGACTTGCTGGGCGTCACCCTCGTACCCGAGACGACGGTGCAGTCTGCCCCTGACGCGACTTCGTCACCGCCCGTCGACCAGGAGGTACCGACCGATTCCCATCTCGTGCCTTTTGGATTCAGCCTCGACCCACCAAGCGACTTCGCTTCGGTGGAAGCCTTCATAGAGGCGTGTCCAAACCCTCCGGGGTACGGTGTGCGGTCACCCTGGGACCGGCTGACTGCCGTCTCGACCTACGGGCCCTCGGGTTCTGAGGAAGATGACGAGCCCGACTTTTGTTGGGATTTCTCCGGACTTGGCAACCCCAGTGCCATGCGGGATTTCATGACCGCATGCGACTACTGCCTTTCCGACTGTTCCGACGGTAGCCGCAGCTTCGGCGACGAGGACTGCGGCCCAAGTCGTGAATGTTTCCACGTTGATCTAGGGGGTCCCAGTGAAGGCAACCATCTTGGTATACCGGAAAACGGTGATCCCCCTAGGCCTGCGCCTCGCGTTGACATCCTTCGGGAGCTAGCTGCGGTCCCAGTCCCTGCGGTGGGTCAGGACACACAACTCGAGCAAATCCGCGAGATGCAGGCCAGGCTCGACGAGGGAGCAGGAACACTTGAGCCGTTCCACTGGGACATCGGGCAGGAATGGGCGGGCCAAGCTCCATCCGGAGAAGCACGTCATCTACCCCAGGGCATCCAGCACCGCATCACCGACGATGTTAGGGCAAGCCTGCCACCGGCTTCCAGTGGGGTCGGCCAGAACCTGGTTGCAGCGGCAATACTTCTCCACGCGATGCCGGAGCCATCAACCACCGAAGGGTGGCGTATCCAGGGAGAGCTCGAGAATCTCCTGGAGGATGCCGCGGTCCGACGGGCCGAAAGCTCTGCCTCCCGAAGGCAGGGATACCCATCGGAGCATCGCGCCATGACTTCCCGATTCATGAGGAAAGCCTCGGTCCACACTGGGCGCACGCACAACACAGCGCCTGCGGCCCCGGATCGCCTCGGCAACGAGCACCACCACCGCAACCGTCGAACCCACCTCGACGAGAGGGTGCGCCGAGGCTACCACCCCAGGCGTGGGGGACGCTATGACAGCGGGGAGGATCGGAGTCCCTCGCCCGAACCACCCGGTCCGCAGGCTTTCAGCCGGGCCATACGACGGGCGCCGTTCCCGACCCGGTTCCGAACCCCAACTACTATCACGAAGTACTTGGGGGAGACGAGGCCGGAACTGTGGCTCACGAACTACCGGCTGGCCTGCCACCTGGGTGGAACGGACGATGACAACCTCATCATCCGCAACCTCCCCCTGTTCCTCTCCGACACCGCTTGAGCCTGGTTGGAGCACCTACCTCCGGGGCAGATCTCCAACTGGGACGACCTAGTCCAAGCCTTCGCCGGCAACTTCCAGGGCACGTACGTGCGCCCTGGGAACTCCTGGGATCTCCGAAGCTGCCGCCAGCAGCCGGGAGAGTCTCTCCGGGAATACATCCGGCGATTCTCGAAGCAGCGCACCGAGCTGCCCAACGTCACCGACTCGGATGTCATCGGCGCGTTCCTCGCCGGCACCACCTGCCGCGACCTGGTGAGCAAGCTGGGTCGCAAGACCCCCACCAGGGCGAGCGAGCTGATGGACATCGCCACCAAGTTCGCCTCTGGCCAGGAGGCGGTTGAGGCCATCTTCCGGAAGGACAAGCAGCCCCAGGGCCGCCAGCCGGAAGATGTCCCCAAGGCGTCCACTCAACGTGGCACCAAGAAGAAAGGCAAGAAGTCGCAAGCGAAACGCGACGCCGCCGACGCGGACTTTGTCGCCGCCGCCGAGTACAAGAACCCTCGGAAACCTCCCGGAGGCGTCAATCTCTTCGACAAGATGCTCAAGGAGCCGTGCCCCTATCATCAGGGGCCCGTCAAGCACACCCTTGAGGAGTGCGCCATGCTTCGGCGCCACTTTCACAAGGCCGGGCCACCTGCGGAAGGTGGCAGGGCCCACAACAACGATAAGAAGAAGGATCACAAGGCAGGAGAGTTCCCCGAGGTCCACGACTGCTTCATGATCTACGGTGGGCAAGTGGCGAACGCCTCGGCTCGGCACCGCAAGCAAGAGCATCGGGAGGTCTGCTCGGTAAAGGTGGTGGCGCCAGTCTACCTAGACTGGTCCGACAAGCCCATCACCTTCGACCAGGGCGACCACCCCGACCGCGTGCCGAGCCCGGGGAAATATCCGCTCGTTGTCGACCTCGTCATCGGCAACGTCAGGCTCACCAAGGTCCTCATGGACGAAGGCAGCAACCTCAACATCATCTACGCCGAGACCCTCGGGCTCCTGCGGATCGATCAGTCCTCGGTCCGGGCGGGCGCGACGCCTTTTCACGGGATCATCCCCGGGAAACGCGTCCAGCCCCTCGGACAACTCGATCTACCCATCTGCTTTGGGACTCCCTCCAACTTCCGAAGGGAGACCCTCACGTTCGAGGTGGTCGGGTTTCGAGGAACCTACCACGCAGTGCTGGGGAGGCCATGCTACGCCAAGTTCATGGTCGTCCCCAACTACACCTACCTCAAGCTCAAGATGCCGGGTCCCAACGGGGTCATCACCGTCGGCCCCACATACCGGCACGCGTACGAATGCGACGTGGAGTGCGTGGAGTACGCCGAGGCCCTCGCCGAGTCCGAGGCCCTCATCGCCGACCTAGATAGCCTCTCCAAGGAGGCGCCAGACGTGAAGCTGAGAGCACCTAGAGGGGGGGGGGTGAATAGGTGATCCTGTAAAACTTAAACTTATAGCCACAAAAACTTGTTAAGTGTTAGCACAATAAATGCCAAGTGGCTAGAAAGGAGTCTCAACAAAACACAATACCACAAGAGATCAATCACAGAGACGACACAGTCGTTTATCCCGTGGTTCGGCCAAGACCAATGCTTGCCTACTCCACGTTGTGGCGTCCCAACGGACGAGGGTTGCAATCAACCCCTCTCAAGCGGTCCAAAGACCCACTTGAATACCACAGTGTTTTGCTTGCTTTTTCTCAATCCCGTTTGCGAGGAATCTCCACAACTTGGAGCCTCTCGCCCTTACAATTGAAGTTCACAAAGAACACAGAGCAAAGGGGGAATGAGCAACGCACACAAGACTTCAAAAGATCAGAGCAACAACACGCACACAAGTCGCAACAAGAGCTCGCAACACAACTCAAGGAGTTCACAACTCAACAAGAGCTCTAGATGCTATCACAATGAAACGAATGCGTGAGATCGATGTCTTGGTGCTTAGGAATGTTGTAGGAATGCTTGGTGTCCTCCTCCATGCGCCTAGGGGTCCCTTTTATAGCCCCAAGGCAGCTAGGAGCCGTTGAGAACAAATCTGGAAGGCCATCCTTGCCTTCTGTCATCGGGCGCACCGGACAGTCCGGTGCACAACGGACAGTGTCCGGTGCCCGATTCCTTTCCTTAAATGGCGAAGCCGACCGTTGCAGATCTGGGAGCCGTTGGCGCACCGGACATGTCCGGTGCACACTGGACAGTCCGGTGCCCCCTTCCGACCGTTGGCTTGGCCACGTGTCGCGCGCAGAATCCGCGGCAGACCGTTGGCCCGGCCGACCGTTGGCTCACCGGACAGTTCGGTGCACACCGGACAGTCCGGTGAATTTTAGCCGTACGCCGTCAGCAAATTCCCGAGAGCGGCCTCTTCGGCCGAGGCAGCCTGGCGCACCGGACACTGTCCGGTGCACCACCGGACAGTCCGGTGCTCCAGACCGAAGCAGCCTTCTGGCTGTACACAGCCAATTCTTTTCTTTTCTTTTTCTTCCTGTTTCCAATACTTAGACAAGTATATTAGTACACAAAACCAATGTACTAAGACTTAGAAACATACCTTTGCTCTTGATTTGCACTTTATTCATCCATGGCATAAATTCACATTTAAGCACTTGAGTTGGCACTCAATCACCAAAATACTTAGAAATGGCCCAAGGGCACATTTCCCTTTCAATCTCCCCCTTTTTGGTGATTTATGCCAACACAACATAAAGCAACTAGAACAAGTGCAAAATCACTTCAAATAAAACTCAAATTTATTTTGATTCAATTTTGGCATATATGGATCATCCTTTTCCACCACTTGGTTTGTTTTTGCAAATCAAACTCAAATCTCTATTTCTAAGTCAAACACACATGTTGAAGCATATAGAGAGTTATCCCAAAAGAGATTGATCAAAGATTTCAAAAACTCCCCCTTTTTTTTCATAATCAACACTTCTCCCCACAAGAGGCCAACTTTTGACAAAAGAGACAATACAAGAGTTTTGACAAACCAAAAGCTCTATTCTACTATTTTCAAAGTTTCAAAGTTTCTCAAGTGGTAACTGATCCATCTATTGCTTTGGCCTTTATTTTCTCCCCCTTTGGCATCAAGCACCAAAACGGGATCAATCTTGGCCCTTTAATCCCATTGCCTCACAAAAATCTTCAATTAAGAGTACAAAGGCAATAAGATCATAGAGATGAACTTGGAATAAGTTACCCTCTCATCGGAGTGCAGTGGAAGTCTTGCATGGTCCAAGTTCACCTTTCCCTTTCATTCCACCTTCGAGACTAAATCAAGCAAACTCAAGCAAATGGTTAGTCTCAAAGGGTCAAGTTGTAGCACATCTCCCCCTAAATGTGTGCATCACTTGCAAAAAGGACTTATGAGGTCCAGGGAGTGTTTGTACAACTTGAGCACCACAATAAGCAACAAAATGCAGAATGAACATGATCAAAGGCATAAACACATGTATGCTACAATTTAATCCAAGTTCCGCGAATCTAAGACATTTAGCTCACTACGCAGCCTGCAAAAGGTCTTCTCATCTAGAGGCTTGGTAAAGATATCGGCTAGCTGGTTCTCGGTGCTAACATGAAACACTTCGATATCTCCCTTTTGCTGGTGGTCTCTCAAAAAGTGATGCCGGATGTCTATGTGCTTTGTGCGGCTGTGTTCAACAGGATTTTCCGCCATGCGGATAGCACTCTCATTATCACATAGGAGTGGGACTTTGCTCAGATTGTAGCCAAAGTCCCGGAGGGTTTGCCTCATCCAAAGTAGTTGCACGCAACACTGTCCTGCGGCAACATACTCGGCCTCAGCAGTGGATAGGGCAACGGAGGTTTGTTTCTTAGAGTTTCATGACACCAGGGACCTTCCTAAGAATTGGCACGTCCCCGATGTACTCTTCCTATCGACCTTGCATCCAGCATAGTCGGAGTCTGAGTATCCAACCAAGTCAAAGGTAGACCCCTTTGGATACCAGAGCCCGAAGCAAGGCGTAGCCACCAAATATCTAAGAATTCGCTTCACCGCCACTAAGTGACACTCCTTAGGATCGGATTGAAATCTAGCACACATGCATATGCTAAGCATAATATCCGGTCTACTAGCACATAAATAAAGTAAAGACCCTATCATTGACCGGTATGCTTTTTGATCAACAGACTTACCTCCTTTGTTGAGGTCAGTGTGTCCGTCGGTCCCCATCGGAGTCTTTGCGGGCTTGGCGTCCTTCATCCCAAACCGCTTTAGCAGATCTTGCGTGTACTTCGTTTGGGAGATGAAGGTGCCGTCCTTGAGTTGCTTCACTTGGAACCCAAGGAAGTAGTTCAACTCGCCCATCATCGACATCTCGAATTTCTGCGTCATCACCCTGCTAAACTCTTCACAAGACTTTTGGTTAGTAGAACCAAATATTATGTCATCGACATAAATTTGGCACACAAACAAATCACCATCACATGTCTTAGTAAAAAGAGTTGGATCGGCTTTCCCAACCTTGAAAGAATTAACAATTAGAAAGTCTCTAAGGCATTCATACCATGCTCTTGGGGCTTGCTTAAGTCCATAGAGCGCCTTAGAGAGCTTACACACGTGGTCGGGGTACCGTTCATCCTCGAAGCCAGGGGGTTGCTCTACGTACACCTCCTCCTTGATCGGCCAGTTGAGGAACGCGCTCTTCACATCCATTTGGTACAACCTGAAAGAATGGTGAGCGGCATATGCTAGCAAGGTACGAATTGATTCTAGCCTAGCCACAGGAGCAAAAGTCTCCTCAAAGTCCAAACCTGCGACTTGGGCATAACCTTTTGCCACAAGTCGAGCCTTGTTCCTCGTCACCACCCCGTGCTCGTCCTGTTTGTTGCGGAACACCCACTTGGTTCCCACAACATTTTGCTTAGGACGAGGCACCAATGTCCAAACTTCATTGCGCTTGAAATTGTTGAGTTCCTCCTGCATGGCCAACACCTAGTCCGGATCTAGCAAGGCCTCTTCTACCCTGAAAGGCTCAATAGAAGAGACAAAAGAGTAATGCTCACAAAAATTAACTAATCGAGATCGAGTAGTTACTCCCTTGCTGATATCACCCAGAATTTGGTCGACGGGATGATCCCTTTGAATCATCGCTCGAACTTGGGTTGGAGGTGCCGGTTGCGCTTCTTCCTCCATCACGTGATCATCTTGTGCTTCCCCTTGATCACACGCCTCCTGTTGATGAACCTGTTCATCGTCTTGAGTTGGGGGATGCACCGTTGTTGAGGAAGAAGGTTGATCTCGTTCATCTTGTTCCTGTGGCCGCACTTCTCCAATCGCCATGGTTCGTATAGCGGCCGTTGGAACATCTTCTTCATCTACATCATCACAATCAACTTGCTCTCTTGGAGAGCCATTAGTCTCATCAAATACAACGTCGCTAGAGACTTCAACCAAACCCGATGATTTGTTGAAGACTCTATACGCCTTTGTATTTGAGTCATAACCTAACAAAAACCCTTCTACAGCTTTGGGAGCAAACTTAGAATTTCTACCCTTCTTTACTAGAATGTAGCACTTGCTCCCAAATACACGAAAGTAAGATACATTGGGTTTGTTACCGGTTAGTAGCTCATACGAAGTCTTCTTGAGGAGGCGATGAAGGTAGACCATGTTGATGGCGTGGCAAGCTGTGTTCACGGCTTCCGACCAGAAACACTCGGGGGTCTTGAATTCTCCAAGCATCGTCCTTGCCATATCGATTAGCGTCCTGTTCTTCCTCTCTACCACACCATTTTGCTGTGGTGTGTAGGGAGCGGAGAACTCGTGCTTGATCCCTTCCTCCTCAAGGAACTCCTCCACTTGAAGGTTCTTGAACTCGGACCCGTTGTCGCTCCTTATCTTCTTCACCTTGAGCTCAAACTCATTTTGAGCTCTCCTGAGGAAGCGCTTGAGGGTCCCTTGGGTTTCAGACTTATCCTGCAAAAAGAACACCCAAGTGAAGCGGGAAAAGTCATCAACAATAACTAGACCATACTTACTCCCTCCTATGCTCAGATAGGTGACGGGTCCGAAGAGGTCCATATGCAGTAGCTCTAGGGGTCTTGAAGTGGTCATCACATTCTTGCTGTGATGCGCTCCTCCCACTTGTTTACCTGCTTGACAAGCTGCACAAGGTCTATCTTTTTCGAATTGCACGTTAGTCAAACCTATCACGTGTTCTCCCTTTAGAAGCTTGTGAAGGTTCTTCATCCCCACATGTGCTAAGCGGCGATGCCACAGCCAGCCCATGCTAGTCTTAGCTATTAAGCATGCATCTAGACCGGCCTCTTCTTTTGCAAAATCAACTAAATAAAGTTTGCCGTCTAATACACCCTTAAAAGCTAGTGAACCATCACTTCTTCTAAAGACAGACGCGTCTACATTTGTAAATAGACAGTTATATCCCATATGACATAATTGACTAACAGATAGCAAATTATATCCAAGACTCTCCACTAAAAACACATTAGAGATAGAATGCTCATTAGAAATTGCAATTTTACCTAACCCTTTTACCTTGCCTTGATTCCCATCACCGAATATAATTGAATCTTGGGAATCCTTATTCTTGACGTAGGAGGTGAACATCTTCTTCTCCCCCATCATATGGTTTGTGCATCCGCTGTCGATAATCCAGCTTGAACCCCCGGATGCATAAACCTGCAAGGCAAATTTAGGCTTGGGACTTAGGTACCCAACTCTTGTTGGGTCCTACAAGGTTAGTCACAATTGTCTTAGGGACCCAAATGCAAGTTTTATCATCCTTGCATTTTGCCCCTAATTTCCTAGCAATCACCTTTCTATCCTTTCTACAAATTGCAAAGGAAGCATTCAAAGCATGATATATTGTAGAAGGTTCATTTACTTTCCTAGGAACATTAACAACATTTCTTCTAGGCATATTATGAACAGCATTTCTCCTACCAACATTTCTATCATGCACATAAGAAGAGCTAGAAGCAAACATGGCATGAGAATCAAAGGCATTATATGCATTACAACTCCTATAAGCATTTCTAGGTTGTCTTCTATCATAGTACATAAAGGCATGGTTCTTTTGCACACTACTAGCCATAGGGGCCTTCCCTTTCTCCTTGGCGGAGATGGGAGCCTTATGGCTTGTCAAGTTCTTGGCTTCCCTTTTGTAGCCAAGTCCATCCTTAATTGAGGGATGTCTACCAATCGTATAGGCATCCCTTGCAAATTTTAGCTTATCAAATTCGCTTTTGCTAGCCTTAAGTTGAGCATTAAGACTAGCCACTTCATCATTCAATTTAGAAATTGAAACTAGATGTTTACTACAAGCATCAACATTAAGATCTTTACACCTAGTGCACGTTTCAACAATTTCTACACAAGATGTTGATTTACTAGCTACTTCTAGTTTAGCATTTAAGTCATCATTAACACTCTTTAAAGTAGCAATGTTTTCATGACAAGAAGATAATTCGCTAGAAAGCACTTCATTTCTTTTAACTTCTAAAGCATAGGATTTTTGTGCCTCTCTAAACTTATCATGTTCATCATACAAGAAATCCTCTTGCTTTTCTAAAAGCCTATCCTTTTCATTCAAGGCATCAATCAATTCATTGATTTTATCAATTTTATTTCTATCCAATCCCTTGAACAAACTAGAGTAATCTATTTCATCATCACTAGACTCATCGTCACTAGAAGAATCATAAGTGATATCATTACGAGTGATTACCTTCTTCTCTCTTGCCATGAGGCAAGTGTGACGCTCGTTGGGGAAGAGGGATGACTTGTTGAATGCAGTGGCGGCGAGTCCCTCATTGTCGGAGTCAGACGAGGAGCAGTTCGAATCCCACTCCTTGCCAAGATGAGCCTCGCCCTTTGCCTTCTTATAATTCTTCTTCTTCTCCCTCTTGTTCCCTTGGTCCTGATCACTATCATTGTCGGGACAGTTAGCAATAAAATGACCAAGCTTACCGCATTTGAAGCACGAACGCTTCCCCTTGGCTTTGGTCTTGCTTGGCTGTCCCTTGCGACCTTTAAGCGCCGTCTTGAATCTTTTGATGATGAGGGCCATCTCTTCATCATTAAGTTCGGCCGCCTCAATTTGTGCCACCCTGCTAGGTAGCGCCTCCTTGCTTCTTGTTGCCTTGAGAGCAAGGGGTTGAGGCTCGTTGATCGGTCCATTCAAGGCGTCGTCCACGTATCTTGCCTCCTTGATCATCATCCGCCCGCTTACGAATTTTCCGAGTACCTCCTCGGGCGTCATCTTCGTGTACCTAGGATTCTCACGAATATTGTTCACGAGATGAGGATCAAGAACGGTAAATGACCTTAGCATTAGGCGGACGACGTCGTGATCCGTCCATCACGTGCTTCCGTAGCTCCTTATTTTGTTGATAAGGATCTTGAGCCGGTTGTATGTTTGCGTCGGCTCCTCGCCCCTTATCATCGCGAATCGTCCGAGCTCGCCCTCCACCAACTCCATCTTGGTGAGTAAGGTGACATCATTCCCCTCATGAGAGATCTTGAGGGTGTCCCAAATTTGCTTGGCATTGTCCAAGCCGCTCACCTTGTGATACTCGTCCCTGCACAAAGAGGCTAGCAACACAGTAGTAGCTTGTGCATTTTTATGGATCTGTTCATTAATAAACGAAGGACTATCCGAGCTATCAAATTTCATTCCACTTTCCACAATCTCCCAAATGCTTGGATGGAGAGAAAATAGGTGTGTACGCATTTTGTGACTCCAAAATCCGTAGTCCTCTCCATCAAAGTGAGGAGGCTTGCCAAGTGGAATGGGGAGCAAATGAGCATTTGAGCTGTGCGGAATGCGCGAATAATCAAAAGAAAAGTTTGAGTTAACCGTCTTTTGTTTGTCGTAGTCGTCGTCCTTGTGGGAAGAAGTAGACTCGTCGCTGTCGTAGTAGACGATCTCCTTGATACGTCTTGTCTTCTTCTTCTTCCCATCTTTACGTCTGTGGCCCGAGCCAGAGTCGTTGGATTTGTCATCTTTTGGCTCGTTGACGAAGGACTCCTTTTCCTTGTCGTTGATCACGATTCCCTTCCCCTTAGGATCCATCTCTTCGGGCGGTTAGTCCCTTTCTTGAAGAGAACGACTCTGATACCAATTGAGAGCACCTAGAGGGGGGGTGAATAGGTGATCCTGTAAAACTTAAACTTATAGCCACAAAAACTTGTTAAGTGTTAGCACAATAAATGCCAAGTGGCTAGAAAGGAGTCTCAACAAAACACAATACCACAAGAGATCAATCACAGAGACGACACATTGGTTTATCCCGTGGTTCGGCCAAGACCAATGCTTGCCTACTCCACGTTGTGGCGTCCCAACGGACGAGGGTTGCAATCAACCCCTCTCAAGCGGTCCAAAGACCCACTTGAATACCACGGTGTTTTGCTTGCTTTTTCTCAATCCCGTTTGCGAGGAATCTCCACAACTTGGAGCCTCTCGCCCTTACAATTGAAGTTCACAAAGAACACAGAGCAAAGGGGGAATGAGCAACGCACACAAGACTTCAAAAGATCAGAGCAACAACACGCACACAAGTCGCAACAAGAGCTCGCAACACAACTCAAGGAGTTCGCAACTCAACAAGAGCTCTAGATGCTATCACAATGAAACGAATGCGTGAGATCGATGTCTTGGTGCTTAGGAATGTTGTAGGAATGCTTGGTGTCCTCCTCCATGCGCCTAGGGGTCCCTTTTATAGCCCCAAGGCAGCTAGGAGCCGTTGAGAACAAATCTGGAAGGCCATCCTTGCCTTCTGTCATCAGGCGCACCGGACAGTCCGGTGCACACCGGACAGTGTCCGGTGCCCGATTCCTTTCCTTAAATGGCGAAGCCGACCGTTGCAGATCTGGGAGCCGTTGGCGCACCGGACATGTCCGGTGCACACCGGACAGTCCGGTGCCCCCTTCCGACCGTTGGCTTGGCCACGTGTCGCGCGCAGAATCCGCGGCGGACCGTTGGCCCGGCCGACCGTTGGCTCACCGGACAGTCCGGTGCACACCGGACAGTCCGGTGAATTTTAGCCGTACGCCGTCAGCAAATTCCCGAGAGCGGCCTCTTCGGCCGAGGCAGCCTGGCGCATCGGACACTGTCCGGTGCACCACCGGACAGTCCGGTGCTCCAGACCGAAGCAGCCTTCTGGCTGTACACAGCCAATTCTTTTCTTTTCTTTTTCTTCCTGTTTCCAATACTTAGACAAGTATATTAGTACACAAAACCAATGTACTAAGACTTAGAAACATACCTTTGCTCTTGATTTGCACTTTATTCATCCATGGCATAAATTCACATTTAAGCACTTGAGTTGGCACTCAATCACCAAAATACTTAGAAATGGCCCAAGGGCACATTTCCCTTTCAGAAGCGCCATGCCGGCAATTTCGAGCTAGCAGAGACGGTCAAATCCGTCCCTCTCGACCCTAGCAACGACGCCTCCAAGCAGATACGGATCGGCTTCGAGCTCGACCCCAAATAAGAAGCGGTGCTCATCGACTTTCTCCGCGCAAACGCCGAAGTCTTTGCGTGGAGTCCCTCGGACATGCCTGGCATACCGAGGGAGGTCGCCGAGCACTCACTAGATATCCGAGCTGGAGCCCGACCCGTGAAGCAGCCTCTGCGCCGATTCGACGAAGAAAAGCGCAGAGCCATAGGCGAGGAGATCCACAAGCTGATGGCTATAGGGTTCATCAAAGAGGTATTCCATCCCGAATGGCTTGCCAACCCTGTGCTTGTGAGAAAGAAAGGAGGGAAATGGCGGATGTGTGTAGACTACACTGGTCTGAACAAAGCATGTCCGAAAGTTCCTTATCCTCTGCCTCGCATCGATCAAATCGTGGATTCCACTGCTGGGTGTGAAACCCTGTCTTTCCTCGATGCCTACTCAGGGTATCACCAAATCAGGATGAAAGAGTCCGACCAGCTCGTGACTTCTTTCATCACACCTTTCGGCATGTACTGCTACGTTACTATGCCGTTTGGTTTGAGGAATGCGGGTGCGACATACCAAAGGTGCATGAACCACGTGTTCGGCCAACACATCGGTCGAAAGGTCGAGGCTTACGTCGATGACATCGTAGTCAAGACGAGGAAAGCCTCCGACCTCCTTTCCGACCTTGAAACGACATTCCGGTGTCTCAAGGCGAAAGGCGTAAAACTCAATCCCGAGAAGTGCGTCTTCGGAGTCCCCCGAGGCATGCTCTTGGGGTTCATCGTCTCCGAGCGGGGCATCGAGGCCAACCATCGAGGCCAACCCGGAGAAAATCGCGGCAATCACCAACATTGGGCCCATCAAGGACTTGAAAGACGTACAGAGGGTCATGGGATGCCTTGCGGCTCTGAGCCGCTTCATCTCGCGCCTCGGCGAAAGAGGTCTACCCCTGTACCACCTCTTAAGAAAGGCCGAGTGCTTCACTTGGACCCCTGAGGCCGAGGAAGCCCTCGGGAACCTAAAGGCGCTCCTCACGAACGCGCCCATCTTGGTGCCCCCCCGCTGCCGGAGAAGCCCTCTTGATCTACGTCGCCGCTACCACTCAGGTGGTCAGCGCCGCGATAGTGGTTGAGAGACGAGAAGAGGGGCATGCATTGCCCGTCCAGAGGCCGGTCTACTTCATCAGCGAGGTACTGTCCAAGACCAAGATCCGCTACCCACAAATTCAGAAGCTGGTGTACGCGGTGATCCTGACGCGGCGGAAGTTGCGACACTACTTCGAGTCTCATCCGGTGACTGTGGTGTCATCCTTCCCCTGGGGGAGATCATCCAGTGCCAAGAGGCCTCGGGTAGGATTGCAAAGTGGACGGTGGAAATCATGGGCGAGACAATCTCGTTCGCCCCTCGGAAGGCCATCAAGTCCCAAGTCTTGGCGAACTTTGTGGCTGAATGGGTCGACACCCAGCTTCCAGCGGCTCCGATCCAACCGGAACTCTGGACCATGTTTTTCGATGGGTCGCTGATGAAAACAGGGACAGGCGCGGGCCTGCTCTTCATCTCGCCCCTCGGGAAACACCTCCGCTACGTGCTACGCCTCCATTTCCCGGCGTCCAACAACGTGGCTGAGTACGAGGCTCTGGTCAACAGGTTGCGCATCGCCATCGAGCTAGGGGTCCGACGCCTCGACGCTCGCGGTGACTCGCAACTTGTCATCGAACAAGTCATGAAGAACTCCCACTGCCGCGACCCAAAGATGGAAGCCTACTGCGACGAGGTTCGGTGCCTCGAAGACAAGTTCTACGGGCTCGAGCTCAACCACGTCGCCCGATGATACAACGAGACTGTGGACGAGCTGGCTAAGATAGCCTCGGTGCGAACAACGGTTCCCCCGGACGTCTTCTCCCGAGACCTACATCAACCCTCAGTCAAGACCGACGACACGCCCGAGCCCGAGAAGGCCTCGGCCTAGCCCGAGGCACCCTCGGCTCAGCCCGAGGCACCCTCAGCCCAGCTCGAGGCACCCTCGGCTCAGCCCGAGGCACCCTCGGCCCCCGAGGGTGAGGCACTACGCGTCGAGGAAGAGCGAAGCAGGGTCACGCCTAATCGAAACTGGTAGACTCCGTACCTGCAATATCTCCACCGAGGAGAGCTACCCCTCGACCGAGCCGAAGCTCGGCGATTGGCGCGGCGCACCAAGTCGTTCGTCTTGCTGGGGGACGGGAAGGAGCTCAACCACCGCAGCCCCTTAGGCATCCTCCAGCGATGCATATCCATCGCTGAAGGCTAGGAGCTCTTACAAGAAATACACTCGGGGGATTGCGGTCATCACGCAGCGCCTCGAACCCTTGTTGGAAACGCCTTCCGACAAGGTTTCTACTGGCCGACCGTGGTGGCCGACGCCACTAGAATTGTCCGCACCTGCCAAGGGTGTCAATTCTATGAAAGGCAGACACACTTGCCCGCTCAGGCTCTGCAGACGATACCCATCACCTGGTCGTTTGCTGCGTGGGGTCTGGACCTCGTCGGTCCCTTGCAGAAGGCACCCGGGGGCTACACGCACCTGCTGGTCGCCATCGACAAATTCTCCAAGTGGATCGAGGTCCGACCCCTAAATAGCATCAGGTCCGAACAGGCGGTGGCGTTCTTCACCAACATCATCCATCGCTTTGGGGTCCTGAACTCCATCATCACCGACAACGGCACCCAGTTCACCGGCAGAAAGTTCCTGGACTTCTGCGAGGATCACCACATCCGGGTGGACTGGGCCACCGTGGCTCACCCCATGACGAATGGACAAGTAGAACGTGCCAACGACATGATTCTGCAAGGACTCAAGCCGCGGATCTACAACAACCTCAACAAGTTCGGCAAGCGATGGATGAAGGAACTCCCCTTGGTGGTCTGGAGTCTGAGGACAACGCCAAGCCGAGCCACGGGCTTCACACCGTTCTTTCTAGTCTATGGGGCTGAGGCCATCTTGCCCACAGACTTAGAATACGGTTCCCCGAGGGCGAGGGCCTACGACGACCAAAGCAATCGGGCTAACCGAGAAGACTCACTGGACCAGCTGGAAGAGGCTCAGGACATGGTCTTACTACACTCTGCACGGTATCAGCAGTCCCTGCGACGCTACCACGCCCGAGGGGTTCGGTCCCGAGACCTCCAGGTGGGCGACTTGGTGCTTCGGCTGCGACAAGACGCCCGAGGGCGGCACAAGCTCACGCCTCCCTGGGAAGGGCCGTTCGTCATCGCCAAGGTTCTGAAGCCCGGGACGTACAAGCTGGCCAACAGTCAAGGCGAGGTCTACAGCAACGCTTGGAACATCCGACAACTACGTCGCTTCTACCCTTAAGATGCTTTCAAGTCGTTCGTACACCTCGTTCACACACAAAGTCTAACCATCAAGGAAGGGTCAGCCTTGCCTCGGCAAAGCCCGACCCTACCTCGGGGGCTAGAAGGGGGGAACCCCCTCTGCGTCAAAATTTTCCTCGAAAAAGATCTTTTCTGCCAGAACGTCTTTCGTGCTTTTCGACTACTTCGAAAGTGGGATCCAGAAAACGACGGAGTACACGTAAGCAGCCAAGGCTGACCGAGCCGAGGGACTCCTACGCCTCTGGGATACGGATACCTCACTCATCACCTTCTGCGATAAGTAACTCACGCTCGGATAAGCGATTCCGTGGACCGAACAAGTCTTCACGCTCGAAAACTCTTCTGCCGAAACGATTTTTCGAGCCTTCTCGACTATATAGATAGCAGAATCCTACGGACGAGTAAGAGTACACGTAAGCGGCAAGGCATACCGAGCCGAGGGACTCCTACGCCTCCGGGATACGGATACCACACTCATCACCTTCCGTGAAAAGTAACTCTCGCTCGGACAAACAATTCTGTTACCGACAAATGAGTCCAGATACTCGAAACAGGAGGAAAAGAAACGCAGCCTTACAACACGACGATAGTATGTTTGGGCCTCGGCGGCCGCAGAAAACATACGCACACTACAAGATGAACCAATCCTGCAGGCTCAGACGTCGACGGAAGGGGAGCAGCAGCACCCTCGGCGTCAACTCCACCTTCGACGAAGTCCGACCGAGCCTCGGACGGCAACGCGGTCGGAGGATCTCCACTCCGAAGGACGACGTCAGCGCCACGCCCGGGCTATCGTCGCCAGGGTCTCCTTCAGGAATCCGGCCTGAGCAGACGGCTCGGCCGGCCGCCCCGAAGCCTCAGCCAGCTGTCCCCTGAGGACACCAACCCGGCTCGTGGCCTCGGCAACTCGACTCCGGCGTCGATCCCGCCAGTGGACGGCCCGGCCAGGCTCCGGCCGACGAAGTCTTCTTTTCGAGCCAACTCTGCCTCTGTCCATGCTAACACCGCTGCCTCCGGCTTCGGCTCATCGAAGAGCGGCCGAGGGTTCCCTTAACTAAGTAAGAGAAGCCTCGGGCAGTGAGGCCGACCGAGCCGAGGGACTCCTACGCCTCCGGGATACGGATACCTCACTCGTCACCTTCGCACGAGGCGACTCACACTTGGTTAAGCGGTTCAGTTAGCCGATAGGCGAGTCCTAGTGCTCGAAATGAGGAAAAAACGCGGCTCCGTGCCGAAAATACATACATGTTCAGGCCCCGACAGCCACAATGAACAGACACCGGCACTCAAGGTGCCATTACAAACGAAACTCCGGTTCCGCCCCCACGGGTATGAACAACCTCCACACCGGAGAGCCTGCGGGGCGACAGGCTCCGGGCGACTCGCCGGCGACCTCTGCAGCAGCAGCCATGGTCCCAGGACGGACGCAGCCACCGGGAGGCTCTCGTTCGCGTCCCCACTCAAGGGACGCGGACCAGACATTAAAGCCAAAGAGCCGGAGGTCGATCCGTAGGCGGCGTTGACGGCCTCGACGGCGGAGAAGCTTTCTCCAGCTGCCACCACGTCAGCACCTATGCCGGCGTCCGCCTGTTCACCAACACCGCACCAGCGAGCGCAGGCCGCTCCAAAGCGCACCGGCAGGTCCTCGCTCCCGTCCTCGCCACGAAAACGAGGACAGAGGATGGAATGTTGCATTCTAGCTGGGCAGCAACAGTTCGCCTTCCCCGACATGGCTGGAGGACGCCTCCTCCGCAGAGCTGGAGGATGGTTTTCACCACCAGAAGCTGGAAGAAGAGGTGGCCAGTCGACCCGCGCGGGAGGTAGAGCTCCGGCTCAGCCCGGCCTCCACCCCAGCCAGGATGATGAAGATCCTTGAAGCTGAGGGCGGGACCAAGATCGCAGCCCGGCTCGCTTCTCCCCACCATCGAACTGGTGGTCACCGTCTTGGGTGACCACCGGCGAGGGGAGGCGGCCGGGCTGACTGATGAAAACCCTTGAAGCCGAACGATGGCTGAAAGGTACCAACCTCCACGAAGTTGTGTTCCTCCGACAACGACGAGGCGGAAGAACCGCGGGCGCCCCCCATTCGGGGGCTCGGAAGGTGGAAAGACGCGATGCATGAGGGGAGCGCAAAGACATGGTTGCCTTTCAAGGGGGTCACCCTCCTTTTAAAGGCAACTCTCCCCACTTGCGTCCTCAGCCGTCGCGGGCTGAGTCTTCTCCAACACGCTCCAAGGTCCTCCCCCTACGACATGGGGGCTGGGTCCCACGCGTCATGCAAGCTGGCCCAGGGCGGAAAAAGCCAAACCGCCGCGCGCGGTGTGCACAACTGCCCAGCGGTTACGAGCATTCCTCCACTTCCACCCAGGCCAGCGGGCGAGAGGACGGGCCGCCATGCAGGCGGCATGCAACCGCACCAAGAGGGCGCACCCTTTCGACTTCAACGCGTCCAGCATGGAGGCCCAGGCCCACACGTCATGTAACCGGCTTGCCGGTTACTGCGTACAAGAAACTGCACCGCCACTCGCACCACTGCCGTGCCTCCTCGACTGCGGAACCAGTACCGCGACTCGAGGCAACCCTGCGCATGACCCGACAGTGCCAACCGAGCACATCGGTCACGGGTCAATCGGCCACGGGAGAAGGCGCGACAGTCGATACGGCCAGAAATGGGCCGACAGTAATGGCGGTGGCAGGCAGGCGGAAGCAGCGGTCAAGTCATCAGCCAAGCTCACGTCCCCTCCTGGGACAGCGAGAGAACCCTCTCCCATGGCGTGAAGACGGCACGCCCGTGTTCCATTCCTCGAACGGCTCGCGCACGCGCAACGGCTACCCCGCGAACCACTCGTCCCGTCGCATTAACTCTGCGGCAGGACAAGCGGCACCTTTGGCAAGCGAAGCAGGCGACGCTTCGCTTCCGCCATAATGACCGCGTCAAAAAAGGTGCGCCACGTCATTCGATTTCGTACCCTTTTCCTTTTCCTCTTTCTCTCTCTTACAATAGGGACCGGGAAAGGGGATACCCCGAAAGGGATCCTTCTCCGCGAAGGAAGCGGGCCCCGAGGCCCCCTACTGATTAGAGGTTCGAAGGCTGGCCCCTCGGAAGGGTTCAACAGCCGCCTCAGAGCGCTCGGGCTCCGCGCCCACTACTGGTCAGAGGTTCGAAGGCCGGCCCCTCGGAAGGGTTCAACGGCCGCCTCAGGCCACTCGGGCTCCGCGCCCACTACTGATCAGGGGTTCGTAGGCTGGCCCTCGAAGGGTTCGACAGCCGCCTCAGACGGAGACCGAGGGATGACCCTGGGTACGTTCGATACATAACCAAGGCTCGGGCTACGCTCCCGAGGTACCCTAGGACATTTCCGAGACCAACGGGAACGATTTTGTAATGGAATCCCACCAGAGGGAGGCATCGAGCCCTCGACCCCGTCAAAAGGGGACCAGGTCCGGCAAATCACCCGCAGGTACTTTTGGAGCGCGCCTCCGAGCCACTAGCCGACCCCTAACAAATGGGGCACGGGCGTCCACTCGGATTACCCGTTAGCAACTCACAGAAGACACCATGTTCAGCACCCTCCGAGGGCAGCATGGCTCTTTCCCCCCTCCTCCTCCTTGCGGAAAGGCGACGCAGGGGCGTATGTAAAAAAGTTGAGTCTGTCCTTGACCGTCCTCTCACCCTGTGCGGAGGCTCGGGGGCTGCTCTCGCAAACCCGGCTCCGGCCAAACCGTTGACAACGTCAACATACCAGCCCGAGAACTTGGGACTCGACTGTGCACCCGGGCTACGGCCAGTTCGCATGAGGGAACAACCAGACCGGCCGAAGCATCACGAAACGCATTAAGACCTTGAAGGAGTATAACCACTCCTCCGAGGCCTCGGGGGCTACACCCGACGGGTGCGCTCGCGCGCACCCACCGAAACGAAACGCAACCGAGAAAGGCTGGTCCCCTTGCAAAAAAGTGCGACAAAAGCCTCCAAGTGAGTATTAACACTCCCTTTGAGGCTCGGGGGCTACTGTCGGGGACCATAATTAGGGGTACCCCCAAGACTCCTAATCTCAGCTGGTAACCCCCATCAGCACAAAGCTGCAAAGGCCTGATGGGTGCAATTAAGTCAAGGCTCGGTCCACTCAAGGGACACGATCTCGCGTCGTCCGAGCCCAGCCTCGGGCAAGGGTAGCCGACCCCGGAGGATTCACGTCTCGCTCGAGGGCCCCCTCAAGCGACGGACACACCTTCGTCTCGTCCGAGGCCCAGTCTTCGCCAAGAAGCAACCTTGGCCAGATCACCACACCAACCGACCGTATCGTAGAAGCATTTAATGCAAGGATGGCCTGACACCTTATCCTGACGCGCGCCCCTCAGTCGACAGAGCCGAAGTGACCGCAGTCACTTCGCCGCTCCACTGACCGGCCTGACAAGAGGACAGCGCCGCCTGCGTCGCTCCGACTGCTGTGCCGCTCGACAGAGTGAGGCTGACAGCAGCCAAGTCCGCCCTCGGGCACCATAGGAAGCTCCGCCTCGCCCGACCCCAGGGCTCGGCCTCGGCCCCGGAAGACGACGAACACCGCCTCGCCCGACCCCAGGGCTCGGACTCGGCCTCGGCCCCAGAAGACGACGAACTCCGCCTCGCCCGACCCTAGGGCTCGGACTCAGCCCTGGCCTCAGCCGACGGTCTCCGCCTCGCCCGACCCAGGGGCTCGGACTCGACCTCGGAAGACAGACTCGACCTCGACCTCGGAGGAGCCTCCGCCTCGCCCGACCCAGGGCTCGGACCACCCACGTCACAGAAGGGACCATCATTACCCTACCCCTAGCTAGCTCTGGCTACGGGGAACAAGACCGGCGTCCCATCTGGCTCGCCCCGGTAAACAAATAATGATGGCGCCCCGCGTGCTCCATGACGACGGCGGCTCTCAACCCCTTACGGAAGCAAGGAGACGTCAGCAAGGACTCGACAGCCCCGACAGCTGTCCTTCCGCAAGGCTCCAGCGCTCCTCCGACGGCCACGACATCACACGAACAGGGTGCCAAAACCTCTCCGGCTGCCACGATGGCATGTACTTAGGGCGCTAGCTCCTCTCTGCTAGACACGTTAGCACACTGCTACATCTCCTATTGTACACCTGGGCCCTCTCCTTACGCCTATAAAAGGAAGGCCCAGGGCACTCGTACAGAGGGTTGGCCGCGCGGGGAGGACGGGACGACGCGTACAGGACTCTCGCTCCCTCCCACGCGGACGCTTGTAACCCCCTACTGCAAGCGCACCCGACCTGGGCGCGGGACAAACACGAAGGCCGCGGGTTTCCCCTTTACGCCTGTCTCCCTGTTTTCCCCCCTCCGTGCTCTGTCTCGCGCCGACCCATCTGGGCTGGGACACGCGACGACAATTTACTCGTCGGTCCAGGGACCCCCTGGGGTCGAAACGCCGACAAGATCGGGTGGGAGTAGGAATGTCTGATGCATATCCAAGAAGGCGTCCCATGATATGTGTTGTTGAGAATAAATTTTGTGCTTCTAGAAGAGGTGAGTTTTCATATGCATCCTTCTTGAACATCTTTATGATGTGTCTTGGATCTTTGTTTGGTGATATTAAAAAACTATGTAGTTATCTGAGATCATTTTAGGTTTTAAGGCATTCAAATGTGTTATGTTTCTGGAAGGATACATCGCTGCCCTTTTAATCATTAGATATGTGAATTATCTTATTCCAATTTAGGGACAACCATTTTAATTGGTATTATCTTAATGGCACCATGATTTTTTGCAGGAATCATTTGGGTGGGTGGTGACGGAATTGTATCGTTCCTCCTCCATTCTTTTTTGTTTTCCAATTATTTACTAATATGCTCCTAGACTTGCTTATAACTGTTCTCTTTTCCAATTATTCACAATGGTATGTTATTCCTTCCCACTAAGCTTACTTAGTTGCTCTTAGGAAGGTACGCAGGTTGTTTGTGGATTTGCCATGCCCAATCCACCCAAATCAAACTTGACATCAACTAAAAAAATGACTTCTGGTATGTTCAATTACACAAGATCTGTTTAGTATGTTCAAATAGTTTCACAAGTTCTCAGTTGTCATGCTTTTAAAATGATCTCCTTTTATAGTTTAAAATGTGATAGAGCCAAACATTTTTCGCTCAATTGCACTATGATATATCATTTGGTCAGCTATTTCCTGTTTTTTAAGTCTATCCTTTTCGTGGTTTAAGCAAGCGAACCAAACACTAATCAAAAGATTCAAAACTATATGGAGTAGGTGCTGGGTGGGTCGGTGCCAAGCGCTAGGCAATGACAGCAACATGACCTCTAATGAAGTGTCCCTCGGGGAACCGTGCCACTATTAGGAAGTATCAGGAGAAGAAGGCCGACACTGTGTCGCTGAAGGAGGATGTGGTACATCTCAGGACACTCAACCAACAACTCATGAAGAAGCTCCATAACCACACAACACTTGAGGCAGAGGTGGCCAGGCTCCGCTGCCTGCCGTCAATGTTAGGGGCAGATTGAAGGGGGAGATTGGCACGTTTCTATACTAGAGCCCAAAGGCCACCACTGAAAGCATCTAGGCCCCTGGTTGGTTTTAGTGATTAATGACAACGTAATGTTATATGTGACTAACATGTGTTTTGTAGAGACAAATGGTAAGTTAGGTCGCATTACAGGTAGAAGTACTACAACGGTGAAAACAATCCCGGAGATAAGAACTCGAAGCGACGACTAAAACGACGAAACAAAAGGTGAAGGACTACAGAGTCCGAGTGTCAAGGAGATGTGGACACTCGTGATTTAGTTAGGTCTTTTATTCTCTTTTAGTTGTACTATAAAGAGGGGTTGTCGATGAGTAGTTTGACCAAGAGAGTTCTAGTGTAGTGTTGGTGCACATTCACACTCACATATAGTGCTAGGTGTCACTCTAGAACTCACTCACAAGTTAGAACGAAAACCGATTTGAAAAACAGCTGAAAATAGGAAATAGGGTTTCTGGCCTTGGGGCACCGGACTGTCCGGTGTGCCCTCTGCCAGGTGGGGCCAGGCTGGCCCAGGGGAAGGGTTTCCCCGAGCAGAAAACCCAAGAGCGCCAGTTTCAGAAATGAATTTTAGTGGTGCACCGGACAGTGCACCAGACTGTCCGGTGTGCACCGGACTGTGACTGTTCGCTGTCTGGTGTGCCATCAGCCCAATGGCTAGCTGTCATAACTAGCCGTTGGAGTCGACCGTTGGCACACCGGTGGCGCACCGTTGGCGCGCCGGTGGCGCACCGGACTGTCCCGTGCGCCCATGCGCAGAACAGTGCTGGTAACGGCTAGTTGGTGGGTGTGGGCTATTTATACCCCCTCCACCTACCATATTCAATGTCTTGCTGCCCACATTAATTCTAGCACATTGCTAGAGCATTGCAAGCACCAAAAGCCTAGTGAGGAGATTAGAGAATCTTAATCCCGCATTTGTTCCTCATTAGCGCTAGCGAGAGCCACCTAGAGCACACACCACTTGCATTAGGCTTCTCTTGGTCAAGCGAAAGTCTACGACTTGTTACTCTTGGTGATCGGCATCACCTAGATGGCTTGGTGGCGTTTTGAGCTCGGTGATCACCGTGAAGATCTTGTTGGTGACCCGACTCAAGTTTGTAAGCGGTCTCGAGGGATCCACCGCGCCGGAGTGGCAAAGGATCATCTCATAGTGAGCACTTGGTTCTTGCGAGGACCAAGGGGGAGCGATACCCTTGCGCGGGTGCTCCAACGAGGACTAGTGGAGAGTGCCGACTCTTCGATACCTCGGGAAAAATTGGAGTCTTCTAAACCTTGCTTTACATTCCGCACTTAATTCAAGCACTTTACATTGTGTATTTGTTTAGCAAGTATTTGAAGTATTGTCTTAGCATTGTTGTATTTCTAGTATTATTATCTTAGTGCTAATTGTTGGGGTGAAGTTGGGCTCTTGCTTAGCTCTTGCTTAGGTTTTAATTAGTGTTGATTTTTAGAAAAGCCCAATTCACCCCCCTCTTGGGCATCGTGATCCTTTCAATTGGTATCAGAGCCTTGTTGCTCTTAAATTAGCTTAACCGCTAGAGTTACGATGTCCGGTGGGGATGGACCTCCTCCCGTTTTTGATGGTGACGATTTTCCATATTGGAAAATTCGTATGGAAGCATATTTAGAGGCTATAGACATTGGTGTCTATAAAGCCGCCACACAAAGATTTCCCGAACCTAGAGATCACACAAATCTTGTAGGTGATGAGTTTAATTATGAGAAATGGAATGCTAAGGCCAAAAACACCCTTTTTAGATGCCTTTGCAAAGATGTGTTCAATAGAGTTAGAAATCATAAAAATGCTCATGATTTGTGGATGGACATTTGTGCTCTACATGAAGGAACTAGAAGTGAGCGTGAGGAGAGATATCACATTGCTATGAGAAAGTGAAATTCTTTTGAAATGCTTGCTAATGAAAATTCCAATGCTATGTAGTCACGTCTCAATATTCTTGTAGAGGAAGTAAATGGATTGGGGCTTACTCAAACTCACAACCGGATGTTGTGAGGAAGATTCTCAGTGTCCTCCCAATAGACAAATATGGACACATTGTCACTGTGCTACATCAAATGGATCTTTCAGCTACCACACCTACACAGATATTGGGAAAGATCAATGCTCATGAGATGTACATGCACATCAATGACAAAGATGAGTCATCTTCCAAGAGAAAGGATTTGGCTCTCAAAGCAAATCAAGAAAGAAAAGGAAAAGCTAAAATACAAATTGAGGAAGAATCCTCAAGTGATGATGACCTTGATGCTAACATTGCCTTGATGGTGAGGAAGACCACCAAGATGTTAAAGAAGCTCAACTGAGAAGGCATCAAATTTGATTCAAGAAAGAAGAAATTCTTTTCCAGCAAAAGAAAGCCCATTTCTGAGATGGATTGCTACTACTGTGGAGAGCTTGGTCATCTTGCTCATCAATGTAACAAGCCCAAGAAGAACAAGTTCAAGGGCAAGAAAGAAGATGACAGCGATGATGAGAAGAAGGAAAAGAGATTCTTCAAGAGGAAGGATGGGAAGCAAAAGAGGTTCCACAAAAAGAAAAATGGAAAGGCATATATTGTTGGTGACTGGCTCACTGACATTGAGTCTTCAAGTGGATCTTCTTCATGTGAAGAAGAGAATGATGAAAAAGTTGCCGCCATCGCCGGGGACTTCTCTTCACCACCACCATCGCCATCATCAACTTCTCACCTATGCCTCATGGCTAGAGGTGAACGGAAGGTACAAAATGATATTGATACTACTGATGATAGTGATAGTGATAGTGATGAGGAATTTGCTTCACCTTCAAATGATGAACTAGCTGACTTGCTAAAAGAATATACTCAAATCATTAGGAAGTCAAAAGCTAAATGTGATAAGTTGAAGAATGAAAATGAATCTTTAAATGCCAAATATGACATAGTTATGAAAGCTAGTGATGAAATGAAAGAAGAGAACAAAACTATGTCATCCACTATAAATGAGCTCACAACCTCCCTAAAAGATGCTAAGGATAAATGTGACAAGTTAAATGAAGCTAATAGGGAGTTGCAAGATAGACTAGTAAAAATCAAGGAAGACTATACTAAGATTAAATTTGATCATGATAATCTTCTTGTTGAAAATGAACTTTTATCTTGCAAAACACATGAGGCTATTAACCCTGTTGTTAAGATTGATGTAGCAACCTCATGTGATGATTTGAGTCAAGGGGAGCAAACTAGTCTGCATGATGAACTGACCGAAAAAGTTGAAGTCTTGACTTTAGACAACCAAAAATTGAAGAGATACTTGACTGATGCAACTACTAGAGGAAAGGTTGTTATTGAGAACAATGATTTCAACAATGAGTTGGCAATGGATAATGAAAGGCTTAAAATGAGGTCAAGAAACTTAAGAGTCAAAATGAACATCTTGCAACAAGTGTGCAAAAGTTCAACAAGGGCCAATACCTCCAAAATGAGTTGCTTATGAACATTGTCATGAAAAACAACAAGAGTGGTATTGGATACAATGCTTTTGTGCAAAAGAAAGCTACTACTCAATACAAGCCAAAGCAAACTCACAAGCCTATCAAATGCTTTGAGTGTGGAAAAAAAGGTCACTTTGCCCACAACTGCAAAGCCAAACCACCAACTCCCTTGCCTAAGCACTCAAGACCATTTGCTTTCAATGCTCATTATGTTCTAAGAAAAGTTGCAAATGGAAAGGTCAAAGTTACATTCCTAGGTTCACCAAACAAGAGTAGACCTAGACAAATTTGGGTTGCAAAGTCCTTGATTGAGAGAGTCACTGGTCCTATGCAATATAGGTCCCTCAAAACTCAAGCTTCATTTGTCTGTGGATGTAGGTGAACTACAAGACCGGTGGGAGTCATTGGGTTATTGACAGTGGATGCACACAACATATGACAGGCAACCCACGGATGTTCACCTCACTTGATGAGAATGTTGATGGACAAGACAAAATCACATTTGGAGATAATTCAAAACGGAAAGTGCAAGGACTTGGCAAGGTGGCAATTTCAAATGATTTATCAATTTCAAATGTTCTCTTGGTTGCACCTTTGAGCTTCACTTTATAATTAGTTGGTCAACTCTGTGATCTTGGACTTCAATGCTTATTCACTCCAACAGAGGTTATTGTATCAAAGATGGATGATGAATCAATGGTGTTCAAGGGATTTAGATACAACAATCTCTACTAAGTGGATTTCACTTCAGAAGATGCAGACTTAAGAACTTGCCTCCTCACCAAAGCATCACTTGGATGGCTTTGGCATAGGAGGCTTGCACATGTTGGGATGAGCACACTCAAGAAGGTATTAAAGAAGGACATGGTTAGAGGATTAAATGATGTGGTATTTGAAATGGACAAGCCTTGTAGTGCATGTCAAGCTGGGAAGCAAGTTGCTAATACACATCCTACTAAAGCTTTCCTGTCAACATCAAGGCCACTGGAACTACTTCATATGGATTTATTTGGACCTACAAATTATGTAAGTGCAGGTGGCAACCACTACTGTCTAGTGATTGTTGATGATTTCTCAAGATACACTTGGGTGTTCTTTCTGAGAGCACCTAGAGGGGGGGTGAATAGGTGATCCTGTAAAAACTTAAACCTTAAAGCCACAAACTTGATTAAGTATTAGAGCAATAAAGCCAAGTGGCTAGAGAGGAGTTCTTGCGAAACACAATAACCACAAAAAGATCAACATAGAGAGGCACAGTGGTTTATCTCGTGGTTCGGCCAAGTCCAACACTTGCCTACTCCACGTTGTGGCGTCCCAACGGACGAGGGTTGCACTCAACCCCTTTCAAGTGGTCCAAAGACCCACTTGAATACCATAGTGTTTCTCTTCCTTTCACTATATCCCGTTTGCGAGGAATCTCCACAACTTGGAGTCTCTCGCCCTTACAAAAGATGATCACAAATGAACACGGAAGTAAGGATGGGATGAGCAACACACACAAGTCCACAGCAATACGCACACACACGGCCAAGACTTGAGCTCAAATGAATATCTCAAAGTTCTCACTAGAACGAAGCTCAAATCACTAAGAATGTCAAACGAGTGCGCAAAGACGAAGTGTGAATGATCAAGAATGCTCAAAGTGTGCTTGGTGTTCTCCTTCATGCGCCTAGGGGTCCCTTTTATAGCCCCAAGGCAGCTAGGAGCCGTTGAGAACATTCCAGGAAGGCAATTCTTGCCTTCTGTCGACTGGCGCACCGGACAGTCCGGTGCACCACCGGACATTGTCCGGTGCAGATCTCTTTCCTATTCTGGCGCAGCCGACCGTTGAAGATTTGGAGCCGTTGGCGCACCGGACACTGTCCGGTACACACCGGACAGTCCGGTGCCCCTTCTGACTGTTGGCTCGGCCACGCGTCACGCGCGGATTGCGCGGCCCACCGTTGGCTCACCGGACAGTCCGGTGCACACCAGACAATCCGGTGAATTTTAGCCGTACGCCGACGACGAATTCCCGAGAGCGGCCTTTTCACCAGAGCCAGCCTGGCGCACCGGACACTGTCCGATGCACCCAGACTGAGCAGAGTCTTGGCTGCTCGAGCCAAGTCTTTCCAATTGTCTTTTCTTTGATTCTAGCACTTAGACAAATATGTTAGTACACAAAAACCAATATACTAAGTCTAGAATCATACTTTTGTATTGATTTGCACTTTGTCCACCCTTTGGCATATACTCATTCCCTTATTGTGTGTTGGGCACTTAATCACCTAAATCTTATAGAAATGGCCCAAGGGCACATTTCCCTTTCAATCTCCCCCTTTTTGGTGATTTATGCCAACACAACAAAAAGCAACTAAAAGAAGTGCAACATCAATGCGAATGAGAACACAAATTTGTTTTGATTCAAATTTGGCATATTTGGATCATTCTTTGCCACCACTTGGTTTGTTTTTGCAAGTCAAACTCAATTTCCTATCTCTAAGTCAAATTCACTTGTTGAGACATAGAGAAAGGTATTCCAAGAGAAATTGATCAAAGATTCAAAAACTCCCCATTTTTCCCATAATCAAACATTCTCCCCACAAGAGACCAACTTTTGACAAAAAAAGACATTTAGATATTTGGCAAATCAAAAGTCCTAACTCTACTATTTTCAAAATTCTCAAGTGGTAGCTGATCCATTTGTTGCTTTGGCCCTTAACATCTCCCCCTTTGGCATCAAGCACCAAAACAGGATCATTTTTGGCCCTTAAACCCCATTGCCTCACCAAAATCTTCAAATAAGAGTAAAAAGGCAATAAGAATATGGAGATGAACTTGGAGTGAGTTACCCTCTCATCGGAGTGCAGTGGAAGTCTTGCATGGTCCAAGTTCACCTTTTCCTTTCAATCCACTTTTGAGACTAAATCAAGTAAACTCAAGCACACGGTTAGTCTCAAAGGGTCAAGTTGTAGCACATCTCCCCCTAAACATGTGCATCACTCACACATGGACTTTTGAGGTCCGGGGAGTGTTTGTACAACTTGAGCACCATAAACAACAATATAAAAGAACATGATCAAAGCATAAGACACATGTATGCTACAAATCAATCCAAGTTCCGCGAATCTAAGACATTTAGCTCACTACGCAGCCTGCAAAAGGTCTTTTCATCTAAAGGCTTGGTAAAGATATCGGCTAGCTGGTTCTCGATGCTAACATAAAACACTTCGATATCTCCCTTTTGCTGGTGGTCTCTCAAAAAGTGATGCCGGATGTCTATGTGCTTTGTGCGGCTATGTTCAACGGGATTATCCGCCATGCGGATTACACTCTCATTATCACATAGGAGTGTGACTTTGCTCAAATTGTAGCCAAAGTCCTGGAGGGTTTGCCTCATCCAAAGTAGTTGCGCGCAACACTGACCTGCGGCAACATACTCGGCCTCAGCGGTGGATAGGGCAACGGAAGTTTGTTTCTTAGAACTCCAAGACATCAGGGACCTTCCTAAGAATTGGCACGTCCTTGATGTACTCTTCCTATCGACCTTGCATCCAGCATAATCGGAGTCTGAATATCCAATTAAGTCAAAGGTAGACCCCTTTGGATACCAGATCCCGAAGCAAGGCGTAGCAACTAAATATCTAAGAATTCGCTTCATGGCCACTAGGTGACACTCCCTTGGATCGAATTGAAATCTAGCACACATGCATACACTAAGCATAATATTCGGTCTACTAGCACATAAGTAAAGTAAGGAACATATCATAGACCAGTATGCTTTTTGATCAACGGACTTACCTCCTTTGTTGAGGTCGACGTGTCCGTCAGTTCCCATTGGAGTCTTTGCGGGCTTGGCGTCCTTCATCCCAAACCGCTTGATCAAGTCTTGCGTGTACTTCGTTTGGGATATGAAAGTGCCATCCTTGAGTTGCTTCACTTGGAACCCAAGGAAGTAGTTCAACTCGCCCATCATCGACATTTCAAACTTTTGAGTCATCACCCTGCTAAACTCTTCACAAGACTTTTGGTTAGTAGAACCAAATATTATGTCATCGACATAAATTTGGCACACAAATAAGTCACCATCACAAGTCTTAGTGAATAAAGTCAGATCGGCTTTCCCAACTTTGAAAGCATTAGCAATTAAAAAGTCTCTAAGGCATTCATACCATGCTCTTGGGGCTTGCTTAAGTCCATAGAGCGCCTTAGAGAGCTTACACACGTGGTCGGGGTACCGTTCATCCTCAAAGCCAGGGGGTTGCTCCACGTACACCTCCTCCTTGATTGGCCCGTTGAGGAAAGCGCTCTTCACGTCCATTTGGAACAACCTGAAAGAATGGTGAGCGGCATAGGCTAACAATATGCGAATTGACTCTAGCCTAGCCACAGGGGCAAAAGTCTCCTCAAAGTCCAAACCTGCGACTTGGGCATAACCTTTTGCCACAAGTCTAGCCTTGTTCCTTGTCACCACTCCGTGCTCGTCTTGTTTGTTGCGGAACACCCACTTGGTTCCCACAACGTTTTGCTTGGGACGTGGCACCAGTGTCCAAACTTCATTTCTCTTGAAATTGTTGAGCTCTTCCTGCATGGCCAACACCCAGTCCGGATCTAGCAAGGCCTCTTGTACCCTGAAAGGCTCAATAGAAGAGACAAAAGAGTAATGCTCACAAAAATTAACTAATCTAGAGCGAGTAGTTACTCCCTTGCTAATATCACCCAATATCTGGTCGACGGGATGATTCCTTTGAATCGTCGCTCGAACTTGAGTTGGAGGGGCTTGAGGTGCTTCTTCCTCCATAACAGGATCATCTTGTGCTCCCCCTTGATTACATGCCTCTTCTTAATGAACCTGTTCATCATCTTGAGGTGGGGGTTGCACCATTATTGAGGAAGAAGGTTGATCTTGTTCCGTTTGTTCCTGTGGTCGCACATCTCCAATTGCCATGGTGCGTATGGCGGCCGTTGGAACATCTTCTTCATCTATATCATCAAGATCAACAACTTGCTCTCTTGGAGAGCCATTAGTCTCATCAAATACAACGTCGCTAGAGACTTCAACCAAACCCGATGATTTGTTGAAGACCCTATACGCCTTTGTATTTGAGTCATAACCTAACAAAAACCCTTCTACAGCTTTGGGAGCAAACTTAGAATTTCTACCTTTCTTCACTAGAATATAACATTTGCTCCCAAATACACGAAAGTATGAAACGTTGGGTTTGTTACCGGTTAGAAGCTCATACGAAGTCTTCTTGAGGAGGTGATGAAGATAGACCAGGTTTATGGCGTGGCAAGCCGTGTTCACGGCTTCCGACCAAAACCGCTCGGACGTCTTGAACTCTCCAAGCATTATCCTCGCCATGTCTATGAGCATCCTGTTCTTCCTCTCTACCACACCGTTTTGTTGTGGTGTGTAGGGAGCGGAGAACTCGTGCTTGATTTCTTCCTCCTCAAGGTACTCCTCCACTTGAAGGTTCTTGAACTCGGACCCGTTGTCGCTCCTTATCTTCTTCACCTTGAGCTCAAACTCATTTTGAGCTCTTCTTAGGAAGCGCTTGAGGGTCCCTTGGGTTTCAGTTTTATGCTGCAAAAGGAATACCCAAGTGAAGCAGGAAAAATCATCAACAATTACTAAACCATACTTACTTCCCCCGATGCTAAGGTAGGCGACGGGTCCAAAGAGGTCCATGTGCAGCAGCTCCAGGGGTCTTGATGTAGTCATCACGTTCTTGCTGTGATGAGCATTTCCCACTTGTTTACCTGCTTGACAAGCTGCACAAGGTCTATCTTTTTCGAAAGTCACATTTGTTAGGCCTAACACATGTTCTCCCTTTAGAAGTTTGTGAAGGTTCTTCATCCCCACATGTGCTAAACGGCGATGCCACAGCCAGCCCATGCTAGTCTTAGCAATTAAGCATGCATCTAGACCGGCCTCCTCTTTTGCAAAATCAACTAAATAAAGTTTGTCGTCTAGTACACCCTTAAAAGCTAATGAACCATCACTTCTTCTAAAGACAGACACATCTACATTTGTAAATAAGCAATTATAATTTATAACCCATATTACATAATTGACTAACGGACAATAAGTTATAACCGAGCGACTCAACTAAAAACATATTAGAAATGGAGTGCTCGGAAGAAATAGCAATCTTTCCTAACCCTTTAACCTTGCCTTGATTCTCGTCACCGAATATGATTGAATCTTGGGAATCTTTGTTCTTGACGTAGGAGGTGAACATCTTCTTCTCCCCCGTCATGTGGTTTGTGCATCCGCTATCGATAATCCAGCTTGAGCCCCCGGATGCATAAACCTGTAAGGCAATTTAGGCTTGGGTCTTAGGTACCCACCTTGTGTTGGGTCCTACAAGGTTAGTAATCATGGTCTTAGGGACCCAAATGCAAGTTTTATCTCCCTTGCATTTTGCCCCTAATTTCCTAGCAATCACCTTCTTATCCTTTCTACAAATTGCAAAGGAAGCATTGCAAGCATGATAAATTGTAGAAGGTTCATTAATTTTCCTAGGAGCATGAGCAATATTTCTCCTAGGTATATGATGAATGACATTTTTCCTAGGCATATCTCTACCATGCACATAGGAAGAACTTGAAGCAAACATTGCATTTGAATCATAAGCATTACAACTCCTATCATGATGAACATTTCTAGAAAATTTCCTATCATAAATAAATGCATGATCTTTTGAGCACTATTAGCCATAGGGGCCTTCCCTTTCTCCTTTGTGAAAGTGGGAGTCCTTTGGCGTGTTAAGTTCTTGACTTCTCTCTTGAAGCCAAGCCCATCCTTAATTGAGGGGTGTCTACCAATAGTGTAGGCATCCCTTGCAAATTTTAGTTTATCGAATTCATTTTTGCTAGTTTTGAGTTGAGCATTAAGACTAGTCACTTCATCATTTAATTTAGAAATGGAAACTAGGTGTTCACTACAAGCATCAACATTAAAATCTTTACACCTATTGCAAATCACAACATGGTCTACACAAGAGTTTGATTTATTAGCTATTTCTAACTTAGCATTCAAGTCATCATTTATACTCTTTAAGCTAGAAATGGATTCATGACATGTTGACAATTGACATGAAAGCATTTCATTTCTTTTAATTTCTAAAGCAAGAGAATTTTGCGCACTTACAAATTTATCATGCTCTTCATATAAAAGATCTTCTTGCTTTTCTAAAAGTCTATTCTTCTCATTCAAAGCATCAATCAATTCATTGATCTTATCAATTTTAGTTCTATCTAATCCTTTGAATAAACATGCATAGTCTATTTCATCATCACTAGATTCATCATCACTTGAAGAAGCATACGTAGTATTATTTCGAGTACTTACCTTCTCCTTTGCCACTAGGCATGTGTGATGCTCGTTGGGGAAGAGGGACGATTTGTTGAAGGCCGAGGCGGCGAGTCCTTCGTCGTCGGAGTCGGATGATGAACAATCCGAGTTCCACTCCTTGCCAAGGTGTGCCTCGCCCTTAGCCTTCTTATAGGTCTTCTTCTTTTCCCTCTTCTTTTCTTGATCCTAGTCACTATCATTATCGGGACAATTAGCAATAAAGTGACCAACCTTACCACACTTGAAGCAGGAGCGCTTCCCCTTCGTCTTGCTCTTGTTGGGGTGCTCCTTGCGACCTTTGAGCGTCGTCTTGAAGCGCTCGATGATGAGGGCCATTTCATCTTCATTTAGCCCGGCCGCCTCAACTTGCGCCACCTTGCTAGGTAGCGTCTCACTGCTACTTGTTGCTTTGAGAGCAACGGTTTGAGGCTCGTAGATTGGGCCATTTAGCGCCTCATCAACATATCTTGCCTCCTTGATCATCATTCGCCCGCTCACAAACTTCCCAAGTATTTCTTCGGGCGTTATCTTGATGTACCTAGGATTCTCACGAATAGAGTTAACAAGATGAGGATCAAGGACGATGAAGGACTTTAGCATAAGTCGGACGACGTCGTGGTCCGTCCATCGCGTGCTTCCATAGCTCCTTATTTTGTTGACAAGGGTCTTGAGCCTGTTGTACGTTTGGGTTGGCTCCTCCCCCTGATCATCGCGAACCTTCCTAGTTCGCCTTCCACCAACTCCATCTTGGTGAGCATGGTGATGTCGTTTCCCTCATGTGAGATCTTGAGGGTGTCCCAGATCTGCTTGGCATTGTCCAGGCCGCTCACCTTATTGTATTCTTCCCTGCACAAGGAGGCTAAAAGAACAGTAGTAGCTTGTGCATTCTTATGGATTTGTTCATTGATAAACATAGAATTATCTGAACTATCAAATTGCATTCCGTTTTCTACTATCTCCCATATGCTTGGATGAAGAGAGAACAAATGACTACGCATTTTGTGACTCCAAAATCTGTAGTCCTCTCCATCAAAGTGAGGAGGTTTACCAAGTGGAATAGAAAGCAAATGAGCATTGGAATTATGTGGAATACGAGTGTAATCAAAAGAAAAGTTTGAGTTAACCGTTTTCTTTTTCTCCTCGTATTCGTCGTCCTTTTGAGAAGAGGAAGATTCGTTGCTGTCGTAGTAGACAACCTTCCTGATGCGCCTCTTCTTCTTCCCATCTTTCTTCTTTTGACTCGAGCCACAGTCATTGACTTTGTCGTCCCTTGGCTCGTTGAAGATGGACTCCTTCTCATTGTCGTTGACCACCATCCCCTTTCCCTTAGGATCCATCTCTTCGGGTGATTAGTCCCTTTCTTGAAGAGAACGGCTCCGATACCAATTGAGTGCACCTAGAGGGGGGGGTGAATAGGTGATCCTGTAAAAACTTAAACCTTAAAGCCACAAACTTGATTAAGTATTAGAGCAATAAAGCCAAGTGGCTAGAGAGGAGTTCTTGCGAAACACAATAACCACAAAAAGATCAACACAGAGAGGCACAGTGGTTTATCCCGTGGTTCGGCCAAGTCCAACACTTGCCTACTCCATGTTGTGGCGTCCCAACGGACGAGGGTTGCACTCAACCCCTTTCAAGTGGTCCAAAGACCCACTTGAATACCATAGTGTTTCTCTTCCTTTCACTATATCCCGTTTGCGAGGAATCTCCACAACTTGGAGTCTCTCGCCCTTACAAAAGATGATCACAAATGAACACGGAAGTAAGGATGGGATGAGCAACACACACAAGTCCACAGCAATACACACACACACACGGCCAAGACTTGAGCTCAAATGAATATCTCAAAGTTCTCACTAGAACGAAGCTCAAATCACTAAGAATGTCAAACGAGTGCGCAAAGACGAAGTGTGAATGATCAAGATTGCTCAAAGTGTGCTTGGTGTTCTCCTTCATGCGCCTAGGGGTCCCTTTTATAGCCCCAAGGCAGCTAGGAGCCGTTGAGAACATTCCAGGACGGCAATTCTTGCCTTCTGTCGACTGGCGCACCGGACAGTCCGGTGCACCACCGGACACTGTCCGGTGCAGATCTCTTTCCTATTCTGGCGCAGCCGACCGTTGAAGATTTGGAGCCGTTAGCGCACCGGACACTGTCCGGTGCACACCGGACAGTCCGGTGCCCCCTTCTGACCGTTGGCTCGGCCACACGTCACGCGCGGATTGCGCGACCGACCGTTGGCTCACCGGACAGTCCGGTGAATTTTAGCCGTACGCCACCGACGAATTCCCGAGAGCGTCCTTTTCACTAGAGCCAGCCTGGCGCACCGGACACTGTCTGGTGCACCATCGGACAGTCCGGTGCACCCATACTGAGCAAAGTCTTGGCTGCTCGAGCCAAGTCTTTCCAATTGTCTTTTCTTTGATTCTAGCACTTAGACAAATATGTTAGTACACAGAAACCAATATACTAAGTCTAGAATCATACCTTTGTATTGATTTGCACTTTGTCCACCCTTTGGAATATACTCATTCCCTTAATGTGTGTTGGGCACTTAATCACCAAAATCTTATAGAAATGGCCCAAGGGCACATTTCCCTTTCACTTTCTTCATGACAAATCTGAAGTTGCATCTATATTCAAGAAGTTTGCCAAGAAAGCTCAAAATGAATTTGATTGCAAGATCAAGAAGAATATAAGTGATAATGGTAAAGAATTTGACAACACCAACATTCATGAGTATTGTGATGAAATTGGGATCAAGCATGAAGTTTCTGCAACATATACACCTCAACAAAATGGAGTTGTTGAAAAGAAAAACAGGACCTTAATCACACTTGCAAGAACAATGATTGATGAGTATAACACACCGGAGAGGTTTTGGGCCGAAGATGTCAACACTTCATGTTATGCATCAAACAGGCCATTTCCTCACCGGCTGCTTGCAAAGACTCCCTATGAACTGCTAAATGGGAAAAAGCCAGACGTCTCCTTCTTCCGTGTGTTTGGATGCAAATGCTACATCTACAAGAAACGCCATCACCTAGGGAAGTTTCAAAGACGTTGTGATATTGGTTTTCTATTGGGTTATTCATTAAAGTCCAAAGCATATCGAGTATTCAACCATGCCACTGGCATGGTAGAAGAAACATATGATGTGGAATTTGATGAGACTAATGGCTCCCAAGGAGCACTTGAAAATCTTGATGATGTAGGTGATGAGCCACTTAGGGATGCAATGAAGAACATGCCAATTGGAGCTATCAAACCAAAAGAAGATGAAGAAGAGGTGCAAAACATTGACAGGTCTTCTTCATCAAATGTACCACAAGATGATGAAAAAGATGAGAGGCATGCAAATGAAGATACATTTGTCTCTCATGAACAAGCAAGGGTACAAGCCGAAGATGTTGATGCTCCAGGATCTTCTTCCCAAGTGGTTGACACGAGAAACTCATCACTACTTCAAGCTCATCCTCAAAACCAAATCATTGGGAGTCCTTCACAAGGGGTTATTACTCGATCACATAGACATGCTTCTTTTATTGAACATCACTCCTTTGTTTCTTGTGTTGAGCCTACATGTATAGATGAGGCGCTACAGGATCTGAACTGGGTGAACGCCATGCATGAAGAACTTAACAACTTTACCCATAACCAAGTTTGGACCCTGGAGAAGCCCCCACAAGATGCAAGAATCATTGGAACAAAGTGGGTGTTCAGAAACAAACAAGATGATCAAGGCGTGATTGTAAGGAACAAGGCAAGACTTGTTGCAAACGGATTCTCTCAAGTTGAAGGCTTAGATTTTGGAGAGACCTTTGCACCGGTTGCTCGACTGGAAGCCATCCGTATCCTACTTGCATATGCATCATGCTATGATATAAAAACTTTATCAAATGGATGTAAAAAATGCATTTTTAAATGGCTTCATAAATGAACTTGTATATGTTGAGCAACCACCTAGATTTGAAGACCCTAGATATACTAACCATGCTTACAGGTTGTCCAAGGCGCTATATGGGCTAAAGCAAGCTCCAAGGGCTTGGTATGAGCGTCTTTGCGACTTCCTCATCGAAAAGGGCTTCAAGATCGGGACCGTCGACACAACTCTATTCACAAAGAAACATAACGATGATATTTTCATTTGTCAAGTATATGTTGATGACATAATATTTGGCTCGATAAATGACTATCATTGCAAGGAATTTGGTGAGTTGATGTCGAAGAAGTTCGAGATGTCAATGATTGGTGAGCCGACGTACTTCCTCGGCTTTCAAGTCAAGCAAATGAAAGATGGTAACTTTCTCTCACAAGAGAAGTATACCAAAGACTTGTTGAAAAGGTTCAACATGGATAAGTGCAAACCAATCAAGACACCTATGCCAACAAATGGACATCTCGACCTAGATAAGGGAGGTAACCCGGTTAATCAAACTCTCTACCGTTCTATGATTGGTAGTTTATTGTACCTTACCACATCTAGGCCCGATATCATGTTTAGTGTCTGCATGTGTGCTAGATTTTCAATCTAATCCTAAGAAAGCTCATCTCCGCGCTGTTAAAAGAATTCTTAGGTATCTCAGGCACACCACAAGCGTTGGTCTGTGGTATCCCAAAGGAGCTACTTTTGATTTAATTGGCTATTCCGATTCGGATTATGCCGGTTGCAAAATTGATAGGAAAAGTACTTCTGGGGGATGCCATATACTTGGTAGATCACTAGTATCATGGACATCCAAAAAGCAAAATAGTGTTGCCTTGTCAACCGCCGAAGCAGAATACATTGCCGCAGGTGCTTGTTGCACACAAATTCTATATATGAAACAAACTCTTCTAGACTATGGCGTAGTTCTAGAAAAGGTACCTTTGTTGTGTGATAATGAGAGTGCTGTTAAAATTGCTAATAATCCTGTACAACACTCTCGCACCAAGCACATTGATATCCGTCATCACTTCCTTAGAGATCATGTTGCTAAAGGAGATATCATTTTAGAAGGAGTGAGGTCGGAAGATCAATTAGCGGATATTTTCACTAAGCCACTTGATAAGACCCGCTTTTGCATGTTGAGGAATGAATTAAATATACTTGATCTCAGAAATTTTATTTAAGATGTCAAATGGTGTTGTCAAGCTTGCATTGCATATTTAAATTACTTGTATTGCATCTACGGCTTGTCTAACCTAGTTGAGATAACCGCCAACAAAGCGAGTGAAAAAGCTTAACTCGGATCAAACTTGACAAGTCTTAGTTTTAAGCTTTTAGCACTTAAATTCTTACTTTTTATGCAATTGTTGGTTCTTGAAATATGCATGAGGTTCTGCACTTAGGGGGAGTATTCAAAACTCAAATTACTCATAAAAATCCCTAGTGCAAGGCCAAAATGCAAATTTCGCTATTTGCCTATTTTCTCTAAAAATTATCTAGCCTATGGCAAAATATTTTGAAAGTTATGAGAAAATATATGAGGGTGCCAATACCTGTCCCAACAAGTGTTATTTTGTGTGATTATAAGTTGGGATTTGGTTTGGTTGAAAACTAGATAGAAAAATTCAAAAAAACCCAAATTTTCCCTCTGTCTAGGCTCACCGGACAGTCCGGTGTGCACCAGACACTGCATTGTGCACTGTCCGGTGCACCGGCCATGCGCGCGCAAGAACTCCCTTTCCTGTGCGCTGTCCGGTGTGCATCAGACAGGCACTGTAGACTGTCTGGTGCACCCATATCGCGTTTTAAAAAATGTAACACCCCAGGTGTTACTCAGGGTGTCCACCCCAGGGTTACCCCCTTTTTCACCCATTATCACATGAAGATTGAATTGGGCAAAGTATACCAAACTTGGAATTCTAGGTCCTAAGCAAGTGTAACCCACCTTGGATGTCATGCCCTAGCTTATCATGCACATCTAAGTGGGGATCTCCCCAAAACCCTAAAGCAAAACCCCCATAGGCAATGGGAGCCCTAATTGAAGCCATGACCAAAAGATCATGTAAACCTTAAGATCATGGTTTGGGCCAAATATAAAAGTTGTAATATACTTAATAACCTACAATTAATAGTAAGGAAGTACCCCCAAAAAGTTTTCAGAAAAGCCCTAAAAAGTTCACCTAAGATTCAGCACAAGGGAGAATTCAGTTTTTGCCTAAGTACAAAAACTAACCTTTGCACAAAGACTCCACATGTTCACCTTAATCCCCTTTTCAAAACCCTTCGACCCAATTGACAAAATGGCACCAAATTAACCCTAGAACACCCTGGAAAGAGATGACACCTACCCTAGGGCGCTAGACACGACTTGACACCCCTTTTGTCTCGGTTCGGGCTCAGCTGACACAGCAAACTTCTGCCCTCTCTATCTCCCTACCCCTACCATATCTCGACTTGGAACTCACAGCGAAAAGATAGGATTTGGAGCAGAGAAGCGACCGTACACAGTGACTTTGCCAAGATACGCACGCTATGGCGCTCTAATCGGCCGTTGAACCATGGCAGAAGCAAGCTTCCACGTGTTCGACGCGAGCTGGCATCCGGGGGCGCGCTCAGAGCACGCCCGTGCGCGAACCCCCGCGCGCCCGCAGCCGCCCGTGACCACGCCCGTGCCACGGCTATAAAGCCCGCCCCAGTGCTTGGCTGCCTTCCCCGTTGCATCCTCCGTACCTCGCCGGACTTGCCCGAGCCAGCCATTACCTCCGGCGACCTCCCCGCGACCCGCCAGTGCCACCCGAGAGCAACCACCGTGGCCAGCCCCTCTCCTGTCCTCCTCCGTTCGATCCAAGCCCTCAGATAGCTTCGTGGTGAGGCCGAGAGACTTGCTCAAGCTTAACCCGTGGACCCGCGTCACCGGAATAACTCAATCGTGCTCACCGGAGTTCAAAGACCCGCCGGCGCACGTGGACCGGGTAAGCCCCTGCACCGTTTTCAAATTCCTTGCGTGCATGGCCTCTGTGTCACCCCGTGAAGCTCCTCGTGCACCCTAATTGAACTATACTGCCGTGGTTTGGCCGGAGCAGGAGCCACCGACGACCCCCACCGCCTGTGCTCGTGGCCAGGGTAGCTCCGACCACCTCCGACACCGACCCGCACACCGACGTGACCGTCGCGACCTCCCGGACGTCACTGACCACCCCGCCGGAGCTCTACTGTCGCCGGTAAGCCCCACCGCCGTAATCTATACCGCGGGTACTGTTTAAGCCGGTCAGGGAGCGCGGGTTAGATTTCAGTTAAGTCCAGGGGGCTTTGCGCAATGTCAGTGACCCAAGCCAATAGTGGACCAAGGGCTGTTCTGTGAGAAAAGAAAAGGAAAAAAAACCCCAGGGGCCTCAGCGTAAACCTGTTTTCTTTTCCATTTTCGAATTTCTTTTCTTTTTGTTATAACAGATAGCTAAATAAATGCATAACTCGAAGAATAATCCTCCAAAAATGTTCAAACCAATTTTGCTAGATTCTGGAATTCATGAACTATCAAATAAAAATAATAGAACCTATGTCTTCTGTATTCCTTTCTGAAGTTTTGAATTAAATAAGAAAACTGCTCAAAACTCAATATTAGAAGGAAAAATAGGAATATTGTTTGACCAGGGTTAGAAAAATTTTGAGAAGTTTATATCAATCTACTAGACCAAGTAAAAATGTTAAACCCCTCTGTCTACTCCATTTAAATTAGTTTTACCCCTTATTCTATAATATGCTTAAGGATAAGGAAAATAGGAAATGTAATTTAATTAATGAACCAGAGAGTGCCTCTATTTTTTATTAGGTTACTTATTCAATATAGTTCCCTGGAAAAATATATCATACCCTCTTTTAGTGTAAAATAAGTAAGACCCCTTTTGTTTTAATAAAACAAGTAAAACTTAGGAAAACTCTACAAAAATAACCCCAAGGTAAAAACACCCCCACCCTTGGGATAACTATTGTTTTATTAGAGAGAACTTAGGAAAAATATGAAATCTGCTGTTTGACATTTTTCAAATAATAATGTAGTAGAAAGTGTCTTTTTAACATTAAACTTAAGAAAATCATAACTAAATAACCACCCCTTAGTTTTCTGTGATTTTTAGCACAGAGACCTATTATTACTATGGGATGCCAGCAAAAATAACCTTTAGGACAGAACCTACCCCTAACTATGAGGTGTAGTGTAAAGTGGCCCATTTTGCCTAACTGTTGTTATTTTTGTTTAAAGCCTAGCTTTTATACTTTAAGCCTCAAATTCTTAAAACAAGCTAGAATAGCCAGTGACAACCCACTGTAATTTTTACAGAATTTTTGGAAATTATTAAAACCCTGTTGTAGTTCAAACCTACACTAAAAACCCTAAATGGAAATTAAGGAAAGAAAAATGAAAGATGTGAATTAATGTTATCCTAAAACCTTTGTAATCTGTCCACTAAAATGTATCAAGGTAATACCAATCCACTATGTTATCCTCACTAAAAACCCAAGCCTAAGGAGTATTGAACCTAACCCACTGGAAGCCCCGCATGATTAAGAAACCCTAAGTTACTTCTTAACTTAGTTCTCATCCGCATAATATTATTACATCCTGCATAATCATGACATGCATGTTCATTGCATTCGATAGACTGTAATCTTGCTGACGGAGAGTACATCCTCGTGCCGGAGCAAGGAGCTGCTCAGGAGGTAGCCCCAGATCCAGCACTCGAGCCTGCACCAGAGGACCTGCCTGCCACTGCTTTGGAAGGCAAGCCCCGGTTTTATGCATAACCTGTTATTTATGCTATTTTACTTCACTTAATGATTGTAGGATTGATTGTGCACTTAGGTGTAGGAATTGTTTGAAGCCCTAGTTGCATGATCTCAGGAATCCTTTTGAAATGAATACTAGTATGACAGGTCGAGTAGTTGCTTTATTTAATTAGGATCTCGGTAGAAGACGAGTGATTTTTCTAGCACTCGCGCGAGATCAGGAAATTGATTGTACCCACTTTCACACTGTCATGATACTAGTTGGTGGACAACAATCCATGGGGATTGGTTGTTTACAAGGTAAAGATGGGAATAAGGATTAAGGTGTGGTACCGTGTGTCAAGCGTTTGAACGTACTAAGCACATGCCGAGAAATATGGTAAATCGGTAAGCCTAGTACCTGATTGAACCTGGCAGCATATTGCCCTCCTCACGCGACCTGAGACGAGGTCTCCCATTCCGGTTATGGTGGGTACAAGTGCGGTCACTGCACGACGGCCAGTTGGGGTCAGTGAGGCATTGTACGCCAAGGCGGTGAGCCCCTCTCTGCTGACGGGGAATCGATGGGGACGGTTGATGTGTGTGGGGATGGAATGCCCCTACATGTCGTGTGTTTAGGTTTACCTTGCAAGGATAAAAACTCGATTCGAATCGTCTGCTTCTCGCAGATAATGAGACTGCTTGATCCATGCTGCTACATTGAGTAACAAGTGGAAGTATGATGAGTTGAGATAAGATGTTGATTGTTAATAATGCTTGCTACCATGTATGAGTAGATAGTCCACTTTTAGCCTTAAGAGAGTCACACTTAACTTTGACTAAGTTAAAACTTTGATTTAGAAACTCAGCTAGTGCTTTTGGCAACCAAACCCCACAGCCAAACAGCTGCATGTCTAGAGGTAGAGGAGTAGACTCCTCACACCGGCTAAGTCTAGCTGAGTATTAGTATACTCAGCCTTGCTTGTGGCATAATTTTTACAGGTTCTCTGGAGGAGAGGGTTGCTGGGATAACTTGGCCGTCCACCTTGCCACCGGGTTGGACTGTTGAGTGGGACCCTGCCTCGGCTGAGGAGGAGCATGTGGAGTGATGGGACAGGCTTCCCCATCTCTCGGTTAAATTATCGTTAGTTTTATTCCGCTGCACTTCGAACAATGATGGTTACTTTTGCAAAAACTCCGATGATGATGATGGTGATGTAATAATTTAACATTGTGACATGTATGGTTTTATGCTTTATTGTATTTGCTCTGTGACTCACCTTCGAGTGAGATTGTGGTACTTGATCCTGTCAGTGGCCGTGTCGGACTAGATCCGAGGGATTGACGGGTTATTCCCATTTAAGTGTGGTCTAGCCTCTAAGGCGGGACTTGGGCACTTAAGTTGGAATAATTCGGGCAGTTCCGCCACAAAAAAATGGCTCCAGCTCGAGCCGAGCCAGAGACTCTCTGTTTCCTCCCACTCTCTGGCTCTCTGCCCTCCTCTGGCGATCAAGCTCTCCTCTCCGGCGACCACCTCCTCGCCGGCGGCCGTGCTCCAGTGGAAGTGCTCCTGCTCGGCCTCCCTTCCCCTCTGGTGAGCAGCTCTTCTTCTCACCTCTCTCTCTGATTCACAGCTCTGTAAAGCTTATTCCACCCTTGAGTGCACAAATCAATTTCCTATCAAATTCTATGAATCCATGTGGTGAGAGATGTTCCTATGTGTCTCTTGAGTATCCCTACAGGTTTCTAGCTCCCTTTGCGAGGGTTTCAATCCTCAAATGGCCATATCTCCAAAAACCTAATTCACCGCACGCCACGTGTTCGGTGAAATGTCCAAACCAGCTAAAAATGCTCCGATTGAACCCAAATTTTTTAGGCACCTTCATAACATCTCCAGTAACATATTCGCTAAATTTCACGCCAATTCGATATACCAGGCTTCAATTTCACTCAATTCCCCGTTTCGAGCGATCGTTTCCGAGCCAAGTGCCCAAATTCCATTTTCTTCGCCTAAATTCAAACCAAGCACACACTTCACTCATATTCACCCATATAAACCTATTCGTGAAGTATCGGCTCAATTCCATGTCATTTCATACCTCAATTTGAATTCCAAACCTCCTATGGCACTATTTCTCATTCAAACGCCGTTTTCGCGTCGTTTGACCTCTCGATCGCCATATCTCTCGTTTTTGTGCCATATTTCTCTGTGTATGTATTTATTCACATTTCATATACTTATGACTATGTGACTAATACGTGCTCACCTCTTCTGTCATTTCAGTGACCTTGCCTGCCCGTGAGCCGTCTCCTGTCCTGCCTGGATTTTCACCTCTCGTGTGAGCTTTCCAGGTAGACATCTCCTCTTTTGATATTCTATCGGCTATTATCGACTTGTGCTTAGCTTCTCTCTCTCATTTGCAGTCGTCAGGTCAGGATGCCGCGCACGAAGAATGTGTCCGCGCCAGGGGGAGGCGATGATGAGGATCCTCGTCGCCCCTTCAGGCAGGTCAAGGGAAAGACCGTGTACTTGGAGCAGCAGTAAGGCTGCAAGAAGCGGCGTATGGACAGAGCAGCCCGAGCAGCGGCAGTAGCAGCAGCCGCTGAGCAGGCCGAGCTAGGAGATCAGCCACAGACTCCTTCTGATCAGATTGTGTACCGAGTTCGTCGCCTCGCCTCCCGGCCTCGCTCCTCCACTCCCACCACTGCTTCCACTCCACCACCCAGTTTGCCTGCTCCCGTCACCCCTGATGCGCCATCCACCACCTCCACTACACCAGCTTCCACTGCTCCTCCTCCCGCTCCCGTTTCCGCTCCTCCTATCCCATCTGCTCGCTTCCGGGAGCGTGATGAGACTGAGGTGCGACCTCTGGCTGCAGATCCCAGGTTGTTTGACCTTCAGCGTGCTACAACGGCACAGGTACGTCAGTTCAGATACGTACCCGTGGAGTCTTGGTTACTGGCTCAGAGGGACCCTGCTGCAGTTGACCTCTTCAGCACCCGTATTCAGGAGTCCTTTTTCAGAGCTCAGATGTCTGCATAGATTGCTCTGCGAGTGCACCGGCTTCTGGACCTTCCTGCATTTCTGCTTGCCGCTGGTTGTCACACCCGGTTTTAAGGAACAAAGCCGGGTGCATCTCATACATGCGCCAAGAAGACAACATATACAATAACAGAGTGTATAGAGATAAATGTCATAAAACATCAGAGTATTTATTACATAGCGGAAGACTTATTACAAAATAAAATAATAAATATAAAACAAACTAAGGATCGTCAGCGCAAGTGTCAACTGAGAAACGTCACCTAGATCAGATCATACTCCTCGCCTTGTGGCTCCTCCTGAACCACCTGTTCTTCTCCTGTGGGGGGGTGTGAGACAGCAAGAGTGAGCTCACATACGTTCATCGCTCAACAAGTTGTGGGGAATAATGTGGCATGAACTCACCAAAGGTGGGAGTTCATGAAGTGTAAGGCTGATCAATGAAATAAAGGCTGAAGCTGAGCATTGCTTTTACAAGTTGGTCAAAATTTTATTAGCGGTTACTAAGTGTAAGTGAATACCAATCCATAGTAATAATAAATAAAGGTAATAGTAAAATAATCCCAAATGCAATGAAATGACAGGTTAAGTTTAAGTTCCATAGATTAATCATGTGAGTGTCTGAGCCGCTCATGACCGTGAGCACGGCTAGTATACCAGTTTTACACTCTGCAGAGGTTGCGCATCTTTACCCACAAGTCGTGTTACCCATTTGCCACGGAGTTGATCAGACCCCATACACCTCTACCAAGGAAGCGAGGCAGGGTACCACTACGAGGCCTTTACAAAGTTCCACTAGCTTCAGACTACCCGCTATAGTTTATAGGAAGCTCTAGTGCAGGGTTCTTGCCTGACCGCCATCGCAGCAAAATCAACCAAGGACCTCCCTACACTAACTGATAGTCGCCTAGAGGGGGGGTGAATAGGGCGAAACTGAAATTTACAAATATAAACACAACTACAAGCCGGGTTAGCGTTAGAAATATAAACGAGTCCGCGAAAGAGGGCGCAAAACAAATCGCAAGCGAATAATGAAGTGAGACACACGGATTTGTTTTACCGAGGTTCGGTTCTTGCAAACCTACTCCCCGTTGAGGAGGCCACAAAGGCCGGGTCTCTTTCAACCCTTCCCTCTCTCAAACGGTCCCTCGGACCGAGTGAGCTTCTCTTCTCAAATCAAAGCCGGGAACAAAAACTTCTCTGCAAGGGCCACCACAAAATTGGTGCCTCTTGCCTTGATTACAATGGAGTTTTGATCACAAGAACAAGTGAGAGAGAAAAGAAGCAATCCAAGCGCAAGAGCTCAAAAGAACACGACAAATCTCTCTCGCTAATCACTAAAGCCTTGTGTGGAATTGGAGAGGATTTGATCTCTTTGTATGTGTCTAGAATTGAATGCCTAGCTCTTGTAAGTGGTTGAGAAGTGGAAAACTTGGATGCAATGAATGGTGGGGTGGTTGGGGTATTTATAGCCCCAACCACCAAATGTGGCCGTTGGGAGGCTGTCTGTTCGATGGCGCACCGGACAGTCCGGTGCACACCGGACAGTCCGGTGCCCCTGCCACGTCATCACTGCCGTTGGATTCTGACCGTTGGAGCTTCTGACTTGTGGGCCCGCCTGGGTGTCCGGTGCACACCGGACAGGTACTGTTTGCTGTCCGGTGTGCCAGCATGGGCGTTTCTGACCCCTGCGCGCGCAGAGCGCGCATTAAATGCGCGGCAGAGAGCCGTTGGCGCGGAGAAGACCGTTGCTCCGGAGGCGCACCGGACAGTCCGGTGCACACCGGACAGTCCGGTGAATTTTAGCGGACGAGCCGTTGGCGTTTCCCGAAGCTGGCGAGTTCCCGAGGCCGATCTCCCTTGGCGCACCGGACACTGTCCGGTGTACACCGGACAGTCCGGTGAATTATAGCCGAGTCGCCTCTGGGAATTCCCGAAGGTGGAGAGTTTAAGGCTGAGTCCCCCTGGTGCACCGGACATGTCCGGTGGCACACCGGACAGTCCGGTGCGCCAGACCAGGGGTGCCTTCGGTTGCCCCTTTGCTCCTTTGTTGAATCCAAAACTTGGTCTTTTTATTGGCTGAGTGTGAACCTTTTATACCTGTATAATCTATACACTTGGGCAAACTAGTTAGTCCAAAGATTTGTGTTGGGCAATTCAACCACCAAAATTAAATAGGGACTAGGTGTAAGCCTAATTCCCTTTCAATCTCCCCCTTTTTGGTGATTGATGCTAACACAAACCAAAGCAAATATAGAAGTGCATAATTGAACTAGTTTGCATAATGTAAGTGTAAAGGTTGCTTGGAATTGAGCCAAATATAACTACTTACAAGATATGCATGGAATGTTTCTTTCTTTATTTAGCATTTTGGACCACGTTTGCACCACATGTTTTGTTTTTGCAAATTCTTTTTGTAAATCCATTTCAAAGATCTTTTGCAAATAGTCAAAGGTAAATGAATAAGAGTTTGTAAAGCATTTTCAAGATTTGAAATTTTCTCCCCCTGTTTCAAATGCTTTTCTTTTGACTTAACAAAACTCCCCCTAAAAGAGATCCACCTCTTAGTGTTCAAGAGGGTTTTGATATACCATTTTTGAAATACTACTTTCTCCCCCTTTTGAACACAATAGGATACCAATTGATAAATACTTTTGGAAAGCACTAAGTTTTTGAATTTGGTGGTGGTGCGGTCCTTTTGCTTTGGGCTCATTTCTCCGCCTTTTTGGCATGAATCGCCAAAAACGGAATCATTAGAGCCCTCGAAGTAATTTCTTCCCCTTTGGTCATAAGTAAATGAGTTAAGATTATACCAAAGACGAAATCCGGTCCTTTTGCTTTGGGCTTTTACTTTCTCCCCCAAAGACAAGGTCCTTTTCTTGGAGCGATGGCGAAGGATGAGTTACGGAGTGGAAGCCTTTGTCTTCGCCGAAGACTCCAATTCCCTTTCAATATACCTGTGACTTGGTTTGAAATAGACTTGAAAACACATTAGTCATAGCATATAAAAGAGATATGATCAAAGGTATTCAAATGAGCTATGTGTGCAATCTAGCAGAAGAAATTTCTAGAATCAAGAATATTTAGCTCATGCCTAAGTTTGGTAAAAGATTGTTCATCAAGAGGCTTGGTAAAGATATCGGCTAATTGATCTTTAGTGTTAATGTAAGAAATCTCGATATCTCCCTTTTGTTGGTGATCCCTAAGAAAATGATACCGAATGGCTATGTGCTTAGTGCGGCTATGCTCGACGGGATTGTCGGCCATTTTGATTGCACTCTCATTATCACATAGCAAAGGGACTTTGGTTAATTTGTAACCATAGTCCCGCAGGGTTTGCCTCATCCAAAGCAATTGCGCGCAACAATGACCTGCGGCAATGTACTCGGCTTCGGCGGTAGAAAGAGCGACCGAATTTTGCTTCTTTGAAGCCCAAGACACCAAGGATCTTCCCAAGAACTGGCAAGTCCCCGATGTGCTCTTTCTATTAATTTTGCACCCCGCCCAATCGGCATCCGAATAACCAATCAAATCAAATGTGGATCCCCGAGGGTACCAAAGCCCAAACTTAGGAGTATAAGCCAAATATCTCAAGATTCGTTTTACGGCCGTAAGGTGTGATTCCTTAGGGTCGGATTGGAATCTTGCACACATGCAAACGGAAAGCATAATGTCCGGTCGAGATGCACATAAATAAAGTAATGAACCAATCATTGACCGGTATACCTTTTGATCCACGGACCTACCTCCCGTGTCGAGATCGAGATGCCCATTGGTTCCCATGGGTGTCTTGATGGGCTTGGCATCCTTCATTCCAAACTTGCTTAGAATATCTTGAGTATACTTTGTTTGGCTAAGGAAGGTGCCCTCTTGGAGTTGTTTGACTTGGAATCCTAGAAAATACTTCAACTCCCCCATCATAGACATCTCGAATTTCTGTGTCATGATCCTACTAAATTCCTCACAAGTAGATTCGTTAGTAGACCCAAATATGATATCATCAACATAAATTTGGCATACAAATAAATCATTGTCAAGAGTTTTAGTGAACAAAGTAGGATCGGCTTTTCCGACTTTGAAGCCATTTGCAATAAGGAAATCTCTTAGGCATTCATACCATGCTCTTGGGGCTTGCTTGAGCCCATAAAGCGCCTTAGAGAGCCTATAAACATGGTTAGGATACTCACTGTCTTCAAAGCCGGGAGGTTGCTCAACATAGACTTCTTCCTTGATTGGTCCGTTGAGGAAAGCACTTTTCACGTCCATTTGATAAAGCTTAAAGCCATGGTAAGTAGCATAGGCTAATAATATGCGAATTGACTCAAGCCTAGCTACGGGTGCATAGGTTTCACCGAAATCCAAACCTTCGATTTGGGAATATCCCTTGGCCACAAGTCGTGCTTTGTTCCTTGTCACCACACCATGCTCATCTTGCTTGTTGCGGAAGACCCATTTGGTTCCTACAACATTTTGGTTAGGACGTGGAACCAAATGCCATACCTCATTCCTCGTGAAATTGTTGAGCTCCTCTTGCATCGCCACCACCCAATCCGAATCTTGAAGTGCTTCCTCCACCCTGTGTGGCTCAATAGAGGAAACAAAAGAGTAATGTTCACAAAAATGTGCAACGCGAGATCGAGTGGTTACCCCCTTATGAATGTCGCCGAGGATGGTGTCGACGGGGTGATCTCGTTGGATTGCTTGGTGGACTCTTGGGTGTGGCGGTCTTGGTTCTTCCTCATCCTCCTTTTCTTGATCATTTGCATCTCCCCCTTGATCATTGCCATTATCTTGAGGTGGCTCATCTTCTTGATTTTGCCCTTCATCAACTTGAGCCTTATCCTCATTTTGAGTTGGTGGAGATGCTTGCATGGAGGAGGATGGTTGATCTTGTGCACTTGGAGGCTCTTCGGATTCCTTAGGAGACACATCCCCAATGGACATGTTTCTTAGCGCAATGCATGGAGCCTCTTCATTACCTATCTCATCAAGATCAACTTGCTCTACTTGAGAGCCGTTAGTTTCATCAAACACAACGTCACATGAGACTTCAACTAGTCCAGTGGACTTGTTAAAGACCCTATATGCCCTTGTGTTTGAGTCATAACCAAGTAAAAAGCCTTCTACAGTTTTAGGAGCAAATTTAGATTTTCTACCTCTTTTAACAAGAATAAAGCATTTGCTACCAAAAACTCTAAAGTATGAAATGTTGGGCTTTTTACCGGTTAGGAGTTCATAGGATGTTTTCTTGAGGATTCGGTGAAGATATAACCGGTTGATGGCGTAGCAGGCGGTGTTGACCGCTTCGGCCCAAAACCGGTCCGGTGTCTTGTACTCATCAAGCATGGTTCTTGCCATGTCCAATAGAGTTCGATTCTTCCTCTCTACTACACCATTTTGTTGAGGGGTGTAGGGAGAGGAGAACTCATGCTTGATGCCCTCTTCCTCAAGAAAGCTTTCAATTTGAGAGTTCTTGAACTCCGTCCCGTTGTCGCTTCTTATTTTCTTGATTCTTAAGCCGAACTCATTTTGAGCCCGTCTCAAGAATCCTTTTAAGGTCTCTTGGGTTTGGGATTTTTCCTGTAAAAAGAATACCCATGTGAAGCGAGAATAATCATCCACAATAACTAGACAGTACTTACTCCCGCCGATGCTTATGTAAGCAATCGGGCCGAATAGATCCATGTGGAGTAGCTCAAGCGGCCTGTCGGTCGTCATGATGTTCTTGTGCGGATGATGGACTCCAACTTGCTTCCCTGCCTGACATGCGCTACAAATCCTGTCTTTCTCAAAATGAACATTCGTTAATCCTAAAATGTGCTCTCCCTTTAGAAGCTTATGAAGATTCTTCATCCCAACATGGGCTAGTCGGCGGTGCCAGAGCCAACCCATGTTAGTCTTAGCAATTAAGCATGTGTCGAGTTCAGCTCTATCAAAGTCTACTAAGTATAGCTGACCCTCTAACACACCCTTAAATGCTATTGAGTCATCACTTCTTCTAAAGACAGTGACACCTACATCAGTAAAAAGACAGTTGTAGCCCATTTGACATAATTGGGAAACAGAAAGCAAGTTGTAATCTAAGGAATCAACAAGAAAAACATTGGAAATATAATGGTCAGGAGATATAGCAATTTTACCAAGTCCTTTGACCAAACCTTGATTTCCATCCCCGAATGTGATAGCTCGTTGGGGATCTTGGTTTTTCTCATATGAGGAGAACATTCTTTTCTCCCCAGTCATATGGTTTGTGCACCCGCTGTCGAGTATCCAACTTGAGCCCCCGGATGCATAAACCTACAAAACAAATTTAGTTCTTGACTTTAGGTACCCAAACTGTTTTGGGTCCTTTGGCATTAGAAACAAGAACTTTGGGTACCCAAACACAAGTCTTGGAGCCCTTGTGTTTGCCCCCAACAAACTTGGCAACGACCTTGCCGGATTTGTTAGTAAGCACATAGGATGCATCAAGAGTCTTAAATGAAATGCTACGTTCATTTGATGCATTAGGAGCTTTCTCTCTAGGCAGCTTGGCACGGGTTGGTTGCCTAGAACTAGATGTCTCACCCTTATACATAAATGCATGGTTAGGGCCAGAGTGAGACTTCCTAAAATGAGTTCTCCTAATTTTGCTCTCAGGATATCCGGCAGGGTACAAAATGTAACCCTCATTATCCTGAGGCATGGGAGCCTTGCCCTTAACAAGGTTAGATAAGTTCTTAGGAGGGGCATTAAGTTTGACATTGTCTTCTCTTTGGTAGCCAATGCCATCCTTAATGCCGGGGCGTCTCCCATTATAAAGCATGCTACGAGCAAATTTAAATTTTTCATTCTCTAGATTGTGCTCGGCAATTTTAGCATCTAATTTTGCTATATGATCATTTTGTTGTTTAATTAAAGCCATATGATCATGGATAGCATTAACATCAACATCTCTACATCTAGTACAAATAGATACATGCTCAACAATAGATGTAGAGGGTTTGCAAGAATTAAGTTCAACAATCTTAGCACGAAGTATATCATTCTTATCTCTAAGATCGGCAATTGTAACTTTGCAAACATCAAAATCTTTAGCCTTAGCCATCAAATTTTCATTCTCTAATCTAAGGCTAGCAAGAGAAATGTTTAATTCTTCAATCCTAGCAAGCAAATCATCATTATTATCTCTAGGATTGGGAATTGAAACATTACAAACATGAGAATCAACCTTAGCATTTAAACTAGCATTTTCATTTCTAAGGTTGTCAATCATCTCACAGCAAGTGCTTAGCTCACTAGATAGTTTTTGACATTTTTCTATTTCTAGAGCATAAGCATTTTTAACCTTAACATGTTTCTTGTTTTCTTTAATAAGGAGGTCCTCTTGGGAATCCAAAAGGTCATCCTTTTCATGAATAGCACTAACCAATTCATTCAATTTTTCCTTTTGAGCTATGTTAAGGTTGGCAAAAAGGGAACGCAAATTATCTTCCTCATCACTAGCATTGTCATCACTAGAGGATTCATATTTAGTGGAGGATTTAGATTTAACCTTATTTTTGCAGTCTTTTGCCATGAGGCACTTGTGGCCGACGTTGGGGAAGAGAAGCCCCTTGGTGACGGCGATGTTGGCGGCGTCCTCGTCGTCGGAGGAGTCGCTTGAGCTCTCGTCGGAGTCCCACTCGCGACAAACATGGGCATCGCCGCCCTTCTTCTTGTAATACCTCTTCTTCTCCTTTCTTCTCCCCTTCTTGTCGTCGCCTCGGTCACTGTCACTAGATATAGGACATTTAGCAATAAAATGACCGGGCTTACCACACTTGTAGCAAACCTTCTTGTAGCGGGACTTGTAATCCTTCCCCCTCCTTTGCTTGAGGATTTGGCGGAAGCTCTTGATGACGAGCGCCATTTCCTCATTGTCGAGCTTGGAGGCGTCTATGGGTTGTCGACTTGGTGTAGACTCCTCCTTCTTCTCCTCTGTTGCCTTGAATGCAACGGGTTGAGCTTCGGATGTGGTGGCATCATCAAGCTCGTTGATCTTCCTCGAGCCTTCGATCATGCACTCAAAACTTACAAAATTCCCGATAACTTCCTCGGGGGTCATTTTAGTATATCTAGGATTACCACGAATTAATTGAACTTGAGTAGGGTTAAGGAAAATAAGTGATCTTAGAATAACCTTAACCACCTCGTGGGCATCCCACTTTACGCTCCCGAGGTTGCGCGCTTGGTTCACCAAGGTCTTGAGCCGATTGTACATGTGTTGTGGCTCCTCCCCTTTGCGAAGCCGGAACCGACCGAGCTCCCCCTCAATCGTTTCCCGCTTGGTGATCTTGGTGAGCTCATCACCTTCATGCGCGGTCTTGAGTAAATCCCAAATCTCCTTTGCGTTCTTCAACCCTTGAACTTTGTTATACTCCTCTCTACTTAAAGAGGCTAGGAGTATTGTTGTTGCTTGAGAGTTGAAGTGCTCGATTTGGGCCACCTCATCCTCATCATAGTTCTCATCCCCTACTGACGGTACCTGTGCACCAAACTCAACAACATCCCATATACTTTTGTGGAGCGAGGTTAGATGAAATCACATTAAATCGCTCCACCTAGCGTAATCTTCACCATCAAAAGTTGGTGGTTTGCCTAATGGGACGGAAAGTAAAGGTGTATGTTTGGAAATGCGAGGGTAGTGTAGGGGGATCTTACTATACTTCTTGCGCTCTTGGCGCTTAGAAGTGACGGAGGGCGCATCGGAGTCGGAGGTCGATGTTGATGAAGTGTCGGTCTCGTAGTAGACCACCTTCCTCATCCTTTTGTGCTTGTCTCCTCTCCGATGCGGCTTGTGAGAAGAAGACTTTTCCTTCTTCTCTTTGTGGTGAGAGGAGGAAGACTTTTTCTCCTTCCGTTTGGAGGAGTCCTTCTTCTTCTCCTTCCTCTTGGTGCGGGACTCTTCTGATGAAGTGCTCCCATGGCTTGTAGTGGGCTTTTCGCCGGTCTCCATCTCCTTCTTGGCGTGATCTCCCGACATCACTTCGAGCGGTTAGGCTCTAATGAAGCACCGGGCTTTGATACCAATTGATAGTCGCCTAGAGGGGGGGTGAATAGGGCGAAACTGAAATTTACAAATATAAACACAACTACAAGCCGGGTTAGCGTTAGAAATATAAACGAGTCCGCGAAAGAGGGCGCAAAACAAATCACAAGCGAATAATGAAGTGAGACACACGGATTTGTTTTACCGAGGTTCGGTTCTTGCAAACCTACTCCCCGTTGAGGAGGCCACAAAGGCCGGGTCTCTTTCAACCCTTCCCTCTCTCAAACGGTCCCTCGGACCGAGTGAGCTTCTCTTCTCAAATCAAAGCCGGGAACAAAAACTTCCCTGCAAGGGCCACCACACAATTGGTGCCTCTTGCCTTGATTACAATGGAGTTTTGATCACAAGAACAAGTGAGAGAGAAAAGAAGCAATCCAAGCGCAAGAGCTCAAAAGAACACGACAAATCTCTCTCGCTAATCACTAAAGCCTTGTGTGGAATTGGAGAGGATTTGATCTCTTTGTATGTGTCTAGAATTGAATGCCTAGCTCTTGTAAGTGGTTGAGAAGTGGAAAACTTGGATGCAATGAATGGTGGGGTGGTTGGGGTATTTATAGCCCCAACCACCAAATGTGGCCGTTGGGAGGCTGTCTGTTCGATGGCGCACCGGACAGTCCGGTGCACACCGGACAGTCCGGTGCCCCTGCCACGTCATCACTGCCGTTGGATTCTGACCGTTGGAGCTTCTGACTTGTGGGCCCGCCTGGGTGTCCGGTGCACACCGGACAGGTACTGTTTGCTGTCCGGTGTGCCAGCATGGGCGTTTCTGACCCCTGCGCGCGCAGAGCGCGCATTAAATGCGCGGCAGAGAGCCGTTGGCGCGGAGAAGACCGTTGCTCCGGAGGCGCACCGGACAGTCCGGTGCACACCGGACAGTCCGGTGAATTTTAGCGGACGAGCCGTTGGCGTTTCCCGAAGCTGGCGAGTTCCCGAGGCCGATCTCCCTTGGCGCACCGGACACTGTCCGGTGTACACCGGACAGTCCGGTGAATTATAGCCGAGTCGCCTCTGGGAATTCCCGAAGGTGGAGAGTTTAAGGCTGAGTCCCCCTGGTGCACCGGACATGTCCGGTGGCACACCGGACAGTCCGGTGCGCCAGACCAGGGGTGCCTTCGGTTGCCCCTTTGCTCCTTTGTTGAATCCAAAACTTGGTCTTTTTATTGGCTGAGTGTGAACCTTTTATACCTGTATAATCTATACACTTGGGCAAACTAGTTAGTCCAAAGATTTGTGTTGGGCAATTCAACCACCAAAATTAAATAGGGACTAGGTGTAAGCCTAATTCCCTTTCACTAACCACTCCCCTACTGCCCTTGCCCCTTTCGGGTAAGGTAGCCCTCCACTAGCTTTCCTAGTTAATCAGCCAAGGGCGTCCCATTAAACCCTTGTGGTAGCACTGTTTTCCCGGGTGGTTCTCCATGTTCCCATTAACATAATGATCTTATCATGAATAGTAAAGAATAAACAGATAATAAAAAGTGTAATCATGAGTAGTAAATATCTCTATACCCAAATCCACATAAAGCAATAGCATGTACTACCCAAAACTTTAGTAGTAAAACCAGGGGTGGAACAAGGTATAAAGATAGTCAAATCTAGGGTAACCTATTGGGTCCCAGCAAAATTAACCTATGCAGATCATTATGATTAATAAGAACATGAATAGGTAAAAGAAGTGATCAAGGGCACAACTTGCCTTCAACGAGCTCCTGCTCAGCTATCTCTACTTGCTAAACCTCAGATTCCATAGTGGCTTGCTCGTCTACTCGCATCAACACAATACATACATAGTATAGCATAAATTAACATCACATCAAACATGCAAATGGAATATACAGTAATAAACTAGACATTAAAATATGATCACAGGAACTGGAATCATTAAATTTGGAATTATAGATTTTAAGTTATGGATTTTCTAATGTTCTATGTGCTTAATACAAGATTAAGTACTAGAATAATTCTAATGTGCTTTTCATGCCAAAACAGTGGTACAAATGGGTAGACAATAATATTATGAACATTTAGAAACTGGAATGGTCAAATTTGGAGTTTATATGAATTTTCTACAAATTAAATAAGTTTCTGCAATTAATTTAATAACAAAAATCTGTTTTCTAATTTTATTTCCCTGGTTTTCCTAATCTGTGGACCGCGCCTCATTTACAGAAAAGCGCAGGGGCTACGGTGTAAATGAAACCAAGACACAGACTACCCACGCGGTGGACCGCAGGTTTATTTCTACGAAGCTCAGGGACTCATATGCTAACCTGCCACAACGAAGAGGTATCGCTGCACCGGGACCGTTGGATAAACTACCGACCGCCCAGATTACATAGCCCATTTAAGTGAACCGTACGCACTACTGGCCGCCAGATCCTGGATCTACGGTCAGTATTTAACGGAACGTGATCCAATATGGGCCATCCGATCTACCCAACGGTTCGGATCAGATCACCGAAAGGATACCTCCCCATCTAATCGTAGCCGTCAATTTTCTGATGAACGGCCACCATCTCTCTTCTAATCTAAACCGTAAGGAACCGATCCAACGGCCCACGTTATCTCTCCTACCTCCAGCATCGAACCACCGCGACGCCGCCCGCCAACACGCGGCAGAACAACACCGGCGACCGCTAATCTCTCCCTTCCCCGCGCTACACTCTATGGCAATCGAAGGATTAAACGAGTGCGAGTACAGCGAATATGGTGATGGTATATGTACCGGATGCAATGGACGAATCAACGCCTTCCCCAGCGAGAAGCGGCTCCGCACACGGTTAGCACGGCGGCGAGAAATTAGCGCACCACACTGACGCAGGATTCAAATCGCAGGCGTGGTCGACTTCCTTGGACGATTACGACCCCTCTTGGCCACACGTCGAGGCAAGACCACCCGCACCGAAGGAGTTCACCGGCGGCGCAATGGATTTTTCCTAGCGGCGGCAATTTCTTCCTTTAACTCTCTCACTCTCCGCAGCGGTGGGGTTTACGAGGGTATACCACGGAGTACTGGAGGAACAGGGAGGCACTTAGGGGGGGTTCTTATCCCAGGTCGATACAGACGTTAACGTCCCCGCATCCTGCGCGAGCTGAACGGCACGGCCGAAGAACGGGGATGACGAGCGGCAGTCACTGCCTCGGTGGTCCCACATGTAAGCTAGCACGGTGTCTACGGGAGAAAGAAAACGGAAGGATGACAGGTGGGTCCGGCTTGTCAAAGGCACACAGGAGACCCCGCGCCAGATGTCAGCCCGAGGGCCCCACCAGTCAGTTGTGCGTCAGCGTGGGGGAGTCACGGTTGGGCCACGTGCGAGCGGGAGGGAAAAGGGGGAAATGGGCCGAATGCCCGCTCCAGGCCCAGTTAGGCATGTTTATTCTTTTCTATTTTATTTTCTTTTCTCCCTTTCCCAATTCAAACTCCAATTTGAATTTAAACTCGATTTCTGTGACAAACTTGTCTCCAAATTAAATATCCCACTTGAATATGACATGATATAAATTGATTTATTTTTAAGAAATTTATTTGGTGATGGCTAATGCTTTTCCCCCCTTTTCCACATTTCTTTAGAATTTTGCTTTCCAAGTTAGAGTCTAAATTCCATGTGTCCTTTAATATATTAATATATTGTTAACACCACCTTTATTTTATTATTCATAAATGCACAATCAAGTAAAAACTCAGCATGATGCATGGTTCATTTAGGTGTTATGGGTTATTTAATCCCCTTTTTGAGGGTGTTTATTCATATGTGATAGTAACTAGAGATGGTACACACATATAGATAAAGGAAATATTCTCTTATCATATGATTTACAAATTTGGGTATTACACTGGTGCTGACTCTGAGGTACACCTCTCATATCTGCCTGGCTTTCTCACTCTTTTGACTACCAGCGGCAGATATGTTAAGGAATGGGTCCGAGTTTTCTACGCTACTGTATGGATCGACCCTGATCACCAGTGGATGAGATTCCGTTTTGAGCGAGAGGATGTCACTATTCATGCCAGCCAGATTCGCCAGCTATTTGGATTTCACGAGTCATCGACTCGTCTTCACAGCTTATGCTATGGCACCTCTGACCCTCCTCGTCGCCCTCACGGCGGTGTTGCTCCTGGTACAGCTCACGTCGCGGCTCTGTTCCGACCGCCCTTCTTAGATGGGTCGCGACGCTCTCCGGCAGACTTCACCACAGCAGCAAAGTTTTTATATCAGCTTATGGGACGGACACTTCTGCCGCGGATGGGGTACAAGGAGGCTGCCACTCATATCCAGCTTTGGCTCCTTAGTGCCCTGGTCTCTCACTCAGAGTTTGATGTTGTGGATTTCCTTATTTGTGAGATCGAGGACATCGTACTGGATGGTCTGCGTGCTCGTCGACAGCTGCCTTATGCTCACTACCTGTGTCACATTTTTGCTCAGCTGATTCGGCCTCCACAGTTCCAGGGCACACTTGAGGCCTCACGCCTCCTCTTTGGGTCCTACCGTCCAGCAACTGAGGATCCTGTGCCAGCACCTGCTCCAGTATTTGACACTCAGGCCGAGGATACTGCTCTTCATCAGTTCAAAGCTCAAGACGCAGCAGTTGATGATGATGATGATGATTTTGGGATTCCACCTCCGCCTCCGCCTCCTATGCCTCCACGCTTACATGATCATGAGGCTGGGAGTTCTAGTGCTACCCCTGCTGCCCCTCCTGCCATTGACCCTGCTCTTGCTTCGATCCTTCAGACTCTTACTCAGCAGCAGGCTCACTTGGCAGCCGAGCAGGCCCTTCAGGCAACGGCCCACCAGCAGTTGTCCGAGAGAATGCTCTCAATGTTTCAGACGATTCAGGACAGGCAGGATTCTCTTCAGCAACAACTTCTTTAGGACCGGGCTGAGAGCAGGGCATTCATGACTCTTATGCTATAGCATTCTAGTGTATCGATTCCCCCAGTTCAGTCAGCACCGCCTCCACCTCTTTAGGCTCCTGTTGTGCCAGCGATTCAGCCAGGACCCCCTCTTCCTACAGTTGGTCCTTCTTCCTCTCCGCTCCGGCCGGTCACCCTGGCTTTCACGTCACCGGTCTTCAGATCCGTCTGCCCTCAGCCGCCAGTGCCACCAGCTTCTGCTGTTACCACTGCTGTTGTGGCGGTGTCTGTGACCACTTCAGACCCGGTAGCTCCTGCAGCGCAGCCTCAGTCCGAGTCAGTACCAGCTCCAGCTTCTACAGCAGATCCTGGATCCGAGACTGACTCTGATCCCCAGCTGGCGTTCGCTCTACTGCCACGACCGCGACCGGATGCGCCCCCGCCACCTCCTCCCTCTTCTGGTGTGTAGGTTAGGGTTCCCTTTTGGTGTTTGACGCCAAAGGGGGAGAGATATGAGTTGTGAGAGCTAGGGGGAGTTAGTTAGTTAGTAGAGAGTCATTTTGATGTAATATATGTGCTTGTTACTCTCTGTACTAGCTTGGTGCTTTTGGCTCACAAACTCTATATATACTCTTGATGCTTATGTTGACTATGTGTGTATTATGTTTTCACCTTATATGTTATCACCAGTCTTTTAGTTCTTGTTCATCGATTTGATTTCACTTTTATATGAACAAGAAACTTACGATGTGTATGCGCTCATTCTTATTATTATGGTACACATTCTTTCTATCAAAGATTACTGAGTATAACTAACCATCTTCTCTATTGACAGAAATTTCAAAACAAACTACTCTCACAAATCTTGTAGGGTTGTCATCAATCACCAAAAAGGGGGAGATTGAAAGCATCTAGGCCCCTGGTTGGTTTTAATGATTAATGACAACGTAATGTTATATGTGACTAACGTGTGTTTTGCAGAGATAAATGGTAAGTTAGGTCGCATTACAGGTAGAAGTACTACAACGGTGAAAACAATCCCGGAGATAAGAACTCGAAGCGACGGCTAAAATGACGAAACAAAAGGTGAAGGACTACGGAGTCCGAGTGTCAAGGAGATGTGGACACTCGTGATTTAGTTAGGTCTTTTATTCTCTTTTAGCCATACTATAAAGAGGGGTTGTCGATGAGTAGTTTGACCAAGAGAGTTCTAGTGTAGTGTTGGCGCACATTCACACTCACATATAGTGCTAGGTGTCACTCTAGAACTCACTCACAAGTTAGAACGAAAACCGATTTAGAAAACAGCTGAAAAATGGGAAATAGGGTTTCTGGCCTTGGGACACCGGACTGTCCGGTGTGCACCGGACTGTCCGGTGTGCCCTCTGCCAGGTGGGGCCAGGCTGGCCCAGGGGAAGGGTTTCCCCGAGCAGAAAACCCGAGAGCGCCAGTTTCAGAAATGAATTTTAGTGGCGCACCGGATAGTGCACCGGACAGTGCACCGGACTGTCCGGTGTGCACCGGACTGTGACTGTTCACTGTCCGGTGTGCCATCAGCCCAATGGCTAGCTGTCAGAACTAGCCGTTGGAGTCGATCGTTGGCGCACCGGTGGCGCACCGGACTGTCCGGTGCGCCCATGCGCAGAACAGTGCTAGTAACGGCTAGTTGGTGGGTGTGGGCTATTTATACCCCCTCCACCCACCATATTCAATGTCTTGCTGCCCACATTAATTCCAGCACATTGCTAGAGCATTGCAAGCACCAAAATCCTAGTGAGGAGATTAGAGAATCTTAATCCCGCATTTGTTCCTCATTAGCGCTAGCGAGAGCCACCTAGAGCACACACCACTTGCATTAGGCTTCTCTTGGTCAAGCAAAAGTCTATGGCTTGTTACTCTTGGTGATCGGCATCACCTAGACGGCTTGGTGGCGTTGGGAGCTCGGTGATCACTGTGAACATCTTGTTGGTGACCCGACTCAAGTTTGTAAGCGATCTCGAGGGATCCACCGCGTCGGAGTGGCAAAGGATCATCTCGTAGTGAGCACTTGGTTCTTGCGAGGACCAAGGGGGAGCGATACCCTTGCGCGGGTGCTCCAACGAGGACTAGTGGAGAGTGCCGACTCTTCGATACCTCGGGAAAAATTGGAGGAGTCTTCTAAACCTTGCTTTACATTCCGCACTTAACTCAAGCACTTTACATTGTGTATTTGTTTAGCAAGTATTTGAAGTATTGTCTTAGCATTGTTTTATTTCTAGTATTATTATCTTAGTGCTAATTGTTGGGGTGAAGTTGGGCTCTTGCTTAGCTCTTGCTTAGGTTTTAATTAGTGTTGATTTTTAGAAAAGCCCAATTCACCCCCCCCCCCTCTTGGGCATCGTGATCCTTTCAACCACCTTACGCAATCAAGCTTGACAAAAAGAGGATAAAAAATCCCCACATCAATGTTATTGAGTCCTTTACTAATTCATCTATTATTTGGATATAGTTACGTGCCCATGCATATGTCTCTACTACTATGAAGAATCTAAGGGGCAAGCTTCCTCCCCTGGTTGTTCCTCCCGTTTGAATTGTAAGATCTTGGGATATTTTCTAAAGATTTGTATAAGTTTGTAATTTATTGTGATAGTCTTAGCATTGAAATGATGCAATTGACATGGCATTATTAAAATCATGTATAGAAGTTGTGTGATACTAATGGTTGCAATGTAGTGGTGAAATAGCTAGATTAAAATAACAAAATTTATGTAAGGCTAGGATCATAAATAGATTACGAAACATTTTCTCACAATAATATAACACACATTTGTACATAAGTCATCATGTCATTATATGTTCCTGTTGCAACGCACGGGCACTCACCTAGTTTACTTAAAAACGAATACAAAATTTTAAACGCCATCAATATAATAAAACCTTTTTGTTGGACTCATGCATGAAGGTCAAAAAACAGTAACATGTAGGAAATGACAATCGAACACATGTAAAAAAATCTATAAGGTTCTTCACCTTTTTTGTTTAGTTTTCAGACCAATGACGTTGATGACGGTGTCTAAGCACGGAGCCGAAGCTGCGGATGAAGACCTTCAACACCGTTAAGGCAGAGAAGGCATCATGGAAAAAGCGCCTAAAACAGTGCTGAAGAAGGCTAAGAAGCAGGGATAAAAGGGAAATCCTGAAGAAATTAGGGTTTGTAACCTGCCAAAGAAATAGTGTCCTCGAGCATCTAAGAACGACGACGTGTAGGAACAACCTCCTCCGTGACTCCGTGAGAGTGGAAGCTGTGGATTGAGACCTTCACCATTACTAAACCAGGAAAACACGGAAGAGATCGAAGTGAAGGAAGTTAGGGCTCATCGCGTGACAGAAGAAATCGTGTCCAGCCTGAAAACGATGACGACATGGGAGAAGAATAGCAGGAGGCGAGCGAGAGCTCCTCTCTACCTTTTTTCCTTTTCCTTTGTTACTTACCGTTGTTAAGACCTACAAAACGCTACCGCGAGTATCCACTGCTGTCTTCTGGAGCCTTCCTACACAGGCACGGGCGAAGCCAGGATCCGAAGAGGCTTAGCCTCCAAGTGACCAAACCAGCAAGGACACAATATAAAAATAGCAAGGGAACTAACCACAATACATATATTGATATATAATCTTCATTACAAAAAACAGTATAATAAAACAACATCTAGTTTGTCAAACAAAATAAAATTACATCTCAGTTATTTTGAATATAGCTCTACGTGTATTAGCTAGATCATAGGCCTTGATAATATCATCAGAACTAATCATTGCCGCTAATTCCCTTTCAGTATAAACGGCCAGATAATCTCGTAAATAGCCATCTCCCATTTTGCTTCGAAGACGTGTCTTCACAAATTTCATAGCTGAAAAGGCTCTCTCTGTGGTCGCAGTTGACACAGGGAGAGTCAAAAATAATCTCAATAATTTATCTACCATCGGATAAGAAGAATCTTTACCCAGCTTAACTAATCCATTTGTTAAATCAGCCAAAGATGTTAAACTCTTTAGTTCTGGATGGTTGCAAACATCAAGTTGAAAATGTGGCAATTAGCACTCTAATTGCATTCTTTCTTGATTTGAGAAATCTGCACGATAATACTTTTCCACTAGAGAGCATACCTTTTCTATGTCAAAAGAGCAAGTATTGGATTCAAAGAAGCACAAAGTGATAAAAGGTTTGTGGCTTGGCCACCAAATCGATCTTCTATCTCATTCAGTTGTTGATCAATTGCAACATTAAACACATCAAATTTATAATGATGAAAAACGGTGGTGTTATCATTCTTATTTCGAGATTTGGTCACATCAACAAATCTACAAATGTGATAAAATGCAAATAAGATCAATCATATGATATGAATAATAATTGTGCAATAATTTAGCCAAAGGAAACATACTTGTGATTCAGATCCAAAATATCGATGTCATTGTTTTCACAAAAGTAATTGACCTCCTGAAGAAGAGGATCCCAACCATCGTTTCACAAGTTACCAAGTAAGACTTTAGTATTGGAAATTGAATCTAGTCCATTTAAAATATCAATTGACTTCTTTTTGGAGTGTTTGACATAACACATCAGTAATCTTCAGTCTTTTCCATCATGAGCAAAATAAACACAAAATCAAATTCGACAATAATTTGTAGTGCACCTGCAGCATCGCCACGAGAATACTTTGAAACTGAACGATCATTTGCAATACTACGTAGGACTGAAATTGTGGCGCTAAACATCTTCTTTAAGCTTTGAATTGACTTGTAATGGGAACTCCATCTAGTGTCCTTCACACGAACGAGGTCAAGAAAACGTTCCTTGATAAGTCCTTCTTTGTTGATAAAACTGATGCCTATTGCCATTTGTTCCTTTTTAGATTCATCTCGAGCTTCATCAACCATGATGCAAAACTTGCTAGTGCCAATTTCTTCTCTTATTAATTTTTGCACTTTCCGTGCAACAATGCTTACAATTTCCTTCTAGACATCAGATGAAGTGTATTTGGCATTTCTTGGAGCATTTTCTAACACAACTCCTTTCACCTCCTTGTTATATGAAGCCAAAAGCTTGACCATTTCAAGAAAACTACCTTGATTTAATGAATTCTGAGATTCATCATGGCCTCTAAATGGACAACCTTGAAATGTTAGCCCCCTACACAACATGCAAGGTTGTAAGATAATAAATTATTAAGATGATGATGATGATGATAATAATGTATACATTGGTATAAACATCATACAAAAACAAACTGGTTTTTACCTAATGGAATTGATGGTAGTCGTAAGCCTTAGTCTTGCTTCTGCAACTAATTTCTCATTTTCTTTAACCATCACTTTGTCAATATGAGCCATACTGTTTTCAGATTATTGAAACAGCCAACACAATAGTTATGGGCAGAACCAGAATTTTCCCATGTGTTTTAGAAAACCACATTCATTTTCCTTCATTAACCTTTTTACAATTGTTAAACCCTTGACTGTGAATGTATCTCATCCATACTTTCCAATTGGTTTCTTTGAAAAAATAAAACATGAGAGACAATAAGCACGATCTGTATGAGGTGAATACTCTAGCCAACTAAATTATTTAAACCAATTGCTCTGAAACCGACGAGCATGAGATGCATCATTCAATGGGTACTCATATAATATAACTTGATATGGGCCCTCAGATATATAAAATCTTCGAGCTTCATCTTGTTGATCAAAAGGTAGCCTCAAAATTTGAACACATTTACCTGGGTCTCTCTCAAATGTCGTGGCTAAAGTCTCTTGTTGATTTAGCTTAGCTGCCTCAGTATGCAAATTAATTGGGTAAGAATCTTGCACATTGGTTAGGTTAGGATTTTCGACAGGAGTAGCTCTAGGATTATCACGTTGGAAAAAGCAATCAATTGTCTTGAGTTTTCTCTTCATCTTGGCTAAAATTAAGTAGATGCAAAATTACATAATGACAATGCCCCAAATAAACACAATTGACGGCTGGTAATTATCTAATTCATTCTTTTACCTAGGCACCTAGCTAGCTTCTCAAAAATAAAAATCAAGACCAGACAAACATATTGGTTGTTGCGCTCCCTACCCCTGTGTGCTCGCTGCCAGAGTGTCAGGTGCCCCGTGCCCAGGTGCGACAGCTAGGTGCCCAGGTGCTCGCTGCCAGAGAACGAGAAGTGGAAGACGATGCGGCGTCTGGGCGTCGTGCGCTAATGGAAAAAATTAAGGGTTTTAGACTACCAAATAATAAACTGGCGGCAAGATAATGGGCTCTGGGATATATATTGGTCTAACTTGGTTGGGCCATTGGGGTGCCAGGCCCACCCCGACCCCTCTGGTGGCTTCGCCACTGTACACAGGTAGTAGAGGGACACTGTTAGGAGGAAAAAATAAACAAAATAGTATTAGGCGACGCAATATATGTATGTGCTTGAGATGAGATCCGATAGACAATATTCAAAAGGTGACATGGCATCTTGCGTGCACGGTTTTTTGTATAGCTTTTACTACAGAAATTTGGAAACAACTGTACGTGAATTGAATTAAAAATGTATGACACCCATATTGCAAAAGATGATGGATACATATGTTTTAAGAATTATGCCCAGAAGGAATTGCATTGGATGGATTTTGTTTTGGTTTAAGTTCATTAATATGTCAATGTTAACAAGGTTGACCTAGGATCACCCATTTTTAACATTCTCCTAAGAGGTATAGTTTACAAGAGATCCCAGGAGATCCACAGACACAATTCTTCAATAGAATCCAAGAAATACAACTGCCATCTCATTGTTACATTTCTATACTATACTTAAAGCACCAGTTTCAACGATCGTCCCTCGTTATATTTTTACAAATAACCCCTCACAGCTATTTCAAATTAACCTGCACGCCTAAATGGCCAAACGGTGGCCCGACACGGGCCAGACGCCCGCGGGCCACAACTCTGGCCCAGGCATGTCATGTCGACCTGCTGACTGTGCCGGGCCAGCCCGTTATCCCATCGGCCTATTTGATTAAATCAGCGTAAAATGTTAAAAAATGGTGTAGAAGGTGGGGTTTGAACCCATGCCGTGATGGAAGAAGGGCGAGAGACACTATCCTTGTGTTGGTTGTCTGTATTTGCTGGTGCTTGCATTGCGGGATGCAATGAAATGGTGTTTAGTTGTTATCAATTAGGCTATATGCGTGCGAGGTGTGTGTTTGGTTACCTGCGTGCAGATGTGGAGTCAGGCTCGCATGATACTTAAAGCACCTTGTTGGGGGCCTTCGTCTTCCGAAGGTCCTCAAAAACATGATTTAACAATGTTTCCGGAGTGTAATACATGAACAGGTACCTTCGGACTCGGATCAGAACCACAGTGTGAGAAGCACGAACAATACAAAGGTTGATGCAGCGCCGAAGCTACGCGCAAGGGAGCTTCGGCATGACAGCAGGAAAGGGAACCGACTTAAAGGGGAAAAGGCTATTTAGACCTCAATGAATTACCTTATAGTCATTAGCAAATGTAAAAGGCATGGATGTAATTTCACATGGGCTGCGTCCCGTGGCTATAAATAGATGAACAGTACCCCCGTACTGTTCACGCTGACTTGGCATTTGCTTTTGCATCACGCTCGTACCTTTGCTTTCTGTTAAGCCAAAGGTACAAAATGAAATTCAATATTGTTCTTATATTAATTTGCGATTATATGTTAAGAAATATATGTGATAATGTTATCGTTCACACTGTTTCTTATGCTTTACATGTTCCATTCATTGTTAATATTTATACGTATATGTATGTTGAGATGATGAATGTATGTCCTTCATGACCTTCGTCCGAAGATCATTATATCCTTGGGGAAATAATGCTTCGAAGGACGAAGGGCATTAACAAGTAACTTGTTTTTGGTGTTGCCTTGTTCTCAATTTATAGCATTTTAGAGCAAGTCCCCAACATTGGCGCCCACCTCCGGTGAACCCTTTTTGACCACCTTCGGCAAGCACTGACCTTCATCATGCCACCGAAGAAAGCTTCAGCGACAGGGGCTGCCGCTCTGCAGCCACTAGACCCAAATCAGGAGACCCTTTCTCTTCGAGAGGCCCGAAGCCAGAAGAGGAAGGCCACTAGTCCAACACTCCAAGAGGAAGAGTTAGACCAAGAAATCAGAAACATGGAGATAATCCATCAGCAAGTGCAAAGGAAGAAGGAGAAGATGGTCCGACTGGCTGATCTTCAAAGGCAAATCGACGAAGCCACTGAAGAAGTACGCTATCTTGCTCAAGATGAGCAAGATCGAAGGCCCCAACACAGGGAGCTTCATCAAGAGGGTTTGTTCAACGACGATGGATGGTATGATGATTTTAATCTTGATACCTTTACTTTTGATGATGCTTCTCCCTTGGCAGCAGAACTGCAGGCTATCCCATGGCCCCCATCATACAAGCCACCTCAGCTCCCCATGTATGATGGGCATTCAGACCCGAAGCAGTTTTTGATGAGTTATGAAGCAACTATATCTTCATACGGAGGCAATGCAGCTGTCATGGCCAAGTCCTTTGTCATGGCAGTTCGGAATGTGGCCCAAACGTGGTATTCTTCTCTTCGGCCAGGAACTATTACTTCATGGCAGAAGCTCAAGGATATGCTAGTGACAAGTTTCCAGGGTTTTCAGACGAAGCCAGTCACAGCTCAAGCTCTGTTTCAATGCACGCAAGATCATGAGGAGTATCTCCAGGCATACGTCCGAAGGTTCTTGCGTCTGAGAGCAGAAGCGCCTACAGCGCCCAATGAAATTGTCATTGAGGCCATGATCAAGGGGCTTCGTCCAGGACCTACTGCCCAATATTTTGCTAAAAAGCCTCCATAGACTTTGGAGAAGCTGCTCCAAAAGATGGATGAGTACATCCGAGCTGACAATGACTTCCGCCAAAGAAGGGAGGAAGCATACATGTTCTCTGAAATGACCAGGGGCTTCGGAGGAAGAATCCACCCGAGGCACGTCAGGTCAATTCACAACTCTACTCAGAGTGATGACAGAGGAAGTCAACAACAGAGGCCACAGTATTCCTCGCAAGCTTCGGGGCAGCAACAAAGCTCTTTCCGGCCGCCAGCTCCAAGAGGTAGAGGCGCCAGGGGCTTCGGAGGAAGGTTTGGGGATCAACCTAGAAAAATTTATTGCTTATTCTGTGGTGAGGACAAGGGCCATACTACAAGGATGTGCCATGTCACCATTCAGAAACAAAAGGAAATAGCAGAAGCCGCAGCTCAGCAGAACCAGCCGAAGCAGGCATGCATACTGCTTCGTATCACTCACCCTACATACCAGAGTATGTGGGTAACCATCTTGCAGCTTATGTTGCTTCGGCTAGCCAGCCACAGGCATCTTGGCCACAGCCTCCACCTCCGCCACCACTACAACCTGCATATTCACGAGGCCAGCAGCCAGAAGGGAGCCAACAGACCTGAGAGCACCTAGAGGGGGGTGAATAGGTGATCCTGTAAAACTTGAAACTTAAGCCACAAAAACTTGGTTAAGCGTTAGCACAAATAATGCCAAGTGGCTAGAGAGGAGTCTCAGCAAAACACAATAACAACAAGATATCAATCACAGAGATGGCACGGTGGTTATCCCGTGGTTCGGCCAAGACCAACGCTTGTCTACTCCACGTTGTGGCGTCCCAACGGACGAGGGTTGCAATCAACCCCTCTCAAGCGGTCCAAAGACCCACTTGAATACCATGGTGTTTTTCTTTGCTTTTCTTAATCCCGTTTGCGAGGAATCTCCACAACTTGGAGTCTCTCGCCCTTACAAAGATGTTCACAAAGAAGCACGGAGTAAGGGAGGGATTAGCAACTCACACAAGTCACAAAGATCACAGCAAATACGCACACACAAGACCCAGACTTAAGCTCAAAAGACTAGCACACTAGAACGGAGCTCAAATCAATAGAATGTCGAACAAGTGCGCAAGAATGGAGTGTGAGTGATCAAGAGTGCTCAAGGAATGCTTGGTGTTCTCCTCCATGCGCCTAGAGGTCCCTTTTATAGCCCCAAGGCAGCTAGGAGCCGTTGAGAGCAATCTGGGAAGGCAATTCTTGCCTTCTGTCGCCTGGCGCACCGGACAGTCCGGTGCGGATTTCTTTCCTTAAATGGCAAAGCCGACCGTTGGCAGCTTGAGAGCCGTTGGCGCACCGGACATGTCCGGTGCACACCGGACAGTCCGGTGCCCCCTTCTAGCCGTTGGCTCGACACGTGTCCCGCGCAGATCGTGCGGCCGACCGTTGGCCCGGACAGTCCGGTGCACACCGGACAGTCCGGTGAATTATAGTCGTACGCCGCCGATGAAATCCCGAGAGCAGCGAGTTCGCACGAGCCAGCCTGGCGCACCGAACACTGTCCGGTGCACCACCGGACACTGTCCGGTGCACCACCGGACAGTCCGGTGCACCCAGACTGAGCAGACTTTGGCTGAGCTTAGCCATCTCTTCTCCAACTCGATTTTTCCTGTTTCCAGTACTTAGACACAATACATTAGTCCACAAAACAATGTACTAAGTCTAGAAACATACCTTTTGACATGATTTGCACTTTGTCCACCAGTTTTCATAGATTAACACAAAAGCACTTGTGTTGGCACTCAATCACCAAAATACTTAGAAATGGCCCAAGGGCACATTTCCCTTTCAATCTCCCCCTTTTTGGTGATTTATGCCAACACAACATAAAGCAACTAGAACAAGTACAAAATCAATTCAAATAAGAACTCAAATTTGTTTTGAATCAAATTTGGCATATATGGATCATTCTTTGCCACCACTTGGTTTGTTTTTGCAAATCGACCTCAATTTCCTAACTCTAAGTCAAACACACTTGTAGAGACAAAAAGAGAGTTGTTCCAATAGAAATTGATCACAGTATCAAAAACTCCCCCTATTTCCCATAATCAACCATTCTTCCCACAAGAGACTAACTTTTGATAATAAGAGGCAAACAAGAGTATTTTGACAAACAAAAACTCTAACTCTACTTTTTCAAAAATTCTACTTTTTCAAAAATTCTCAAGTGGTAGCTGATCCATTTATTGCTTTAGCCTTATTTTCTCCCCCTTTGGCATCAAGCACCAAAACGGGATCAATCTTGGCCCTTTAACCCCATTGCCTCACCAAAATCTTCAACTAAGAGTAAAAGGCAATAAGATCATAAAGATGAACTTGGAATAAGTTACCCTCTCATCGGAGTGCAGTGGAAGTCTTGCATGGTCCAAGTCCACCTTTTCCTTTTCAATCCTCCTTCGAGACTAAATCAAGCAAACTCAAGCACATGGTTAGTCTCAAAGGGTCAAGTTGTAACACATCTCCCCCTAAACATGTGCATCACTTTGCAATGGACTTGTGAGGTCCAGGAAGTGCTTGTACAACTTGAGCACCATAACTAAGCAACAAAATGCATAAGGAACATGATCAAAGGCATAAACATATGTATGCTATAAATCAATCCAAGTTCCGTGAATCTAAGACATTTAGATCACTATGCAACCTGCAAAAGGTCTTCTCATCTAGAGGCTTGGTAAAGATATCGGCTAGCTGGTTCTCGGTGCTAACATGAAACACTTCGATATCTCCCTTTTGCTGGTGGTCTCTCAAAAAGTGATGCCGGATGTCTATGTGCTTTGTGCGGCTGTGTTCAACAGGATTTTCCACCATGCGGATGGCACTCTTATTATCACATAGGAGTGGGACGTTGCTCAGATTGTAGCCAAAGTCCCGGAGGGTTTGCCTCATCCAAAGTAGTTGTGCGCAGCACTGTCCTGCGGCAACATACTCGGCCTCAGCGGTGGATAGGGCAACGGAGGTTTGTTTCTTAGAATTCCATGACACCAGGGACCTTCCTAAGAATTGGCACGTCCCCGATGTACTCTTCCTATCAACCTTACATCCAGCATAGTCAGAATCTGAATGTCCAATCAAGTCAAAGGTAGACCCCTTGGGATACCAGAGCCTGAAGCAAGGCGTAGCAACTAAATATCTAAGGATTCGCTTTGCCACTAAGTGACATTCCTTAGGATTGGATTGAAATCTAGCACACATGCATACGCTAAGCATAATATCCGGTCTACTAGCACATAAGTAAAGTAACGACCCTATCATTGACCGGTATGCCTTTTGATCAACGGACTTACCTCCTTTGTTGAGGTCGGTGTGTCCGTCGGTCCTCATCGGAGTCTTTGCAGGCTTGGCGTCCTTCATCCCAAACCGCTTCAGCAAGTCTTGCGTGTACTTCGTTTGAGAGATGAAAGTGCCGTCCTTGAGTTGCTTCACTTGGAACCCAAGGAAGTAGTTTAACTCGCTCATCATTGACATCTCGAATTTCTGCGTCATCACCCTGCTAAACTCTTCACAAGACTTTTTATTAGTAGAACCAAATATTATGTCATCGACATAAATTTGGCACACAAAAAGATCACTGTCAAGAGTCTTAGTGAACAGAGTTGGATCGGCTTTCCCAACCTTGAAAGCATTAGCAATTAGAAAGTCTCTAAGGCATTCATACCATGCTCTTGGGGCTTGCTTAAGTCCATAGAGCGCCTTAGAGAGCTTACACATGTGGTCGGGGTACCGTTCATCCTCGAAGCCAGGGGGTTGCTCTACGTACACCTCCTCCTTGATTGGCTCGTTGAGGAAAGTGCTCTTCACATCCATTTGGAACAACCTGAAAGAATGGTGAGCGGCATATGCTAGCAAAATACGAATGGACTCTAGCCTAGCCAAAGGAGCAAAAGTCTCCTCAAAGTCCAAACCTGCGACTTGGGCATAACCTTTTGCCACAAGTCGAGCCTTGTTCCTTGTCACCACTCCGTGCTCGTCTTGTTTGTTGCGGAACACCCACTTGGTTCCCACAACATTTTGCTTAGGACGAGGTACCAGTGTCCAAACTTCATTCCTCTTGAAGTTGTTGAGCTCCTCTTGCATGGCCAACACCCAGTCCGGATCTAGCAAGGCCTCCTCTACCCTGAAAGGCTCAATAGAGGAGACAAAGGAGTAATGCTCACAAAAATTAACTAATCGAGACCGAGTAGTTACTCCCTTGCTTATGTCACCCAAAATTTGGTCGACAGGATGATCCTTTTGAATCGTCGCTCGGACTTGAGTTGGAGGTGTCGGTTGTGCTTCTTCCTCCATTACTTGATCATCTTGTGCTCCCCCTTGATCATACGCCTCCTTTTGATGAACCTGTTCATCTTCTTGAGTTGGGGGATGCATTATTATCGAGGAAGAAGGTTGATCTTGCTCCTTTTGTTCCTGTGGTCGTACATCACCAATCGCCATGGTTCGTATAGCGGCCGTCGGAACATCTTCTTCATCTACATCATCAAGATCAACAACTTGCTCTCTTGGAGAGCCATTAGTCTCATCAAATACAACGTCGCTAGAGACTTCAACCAAACCCAATGATTTGTTGAAGACCCTATATGCCTTTGTATTTGAATCATAACCTAACAAAAACCCTTCTACAGCTTTGGGAGCAAACTTAGAATTTATACCCTTCTTCACTAGAATGTAGCATTTGCTCCCAAATACACGAAAGTAAGATACATTGGGTTTGTTACCGGTTAGAAGCTCATACGAAGTCTTCTTGAGGAGGCGGTGAAGGTAGACCCGGTTGATGGCGTGGCAAGCCGTGTTCACAGCTTCCGACCAAAAGCGCTCGGGGGTCTTGAACTCTCCAAGCATCGTCCTCGCCATATCGATTAGCGTCCTGTTCTTCCTCTCTACCACACCATTTTGCTGTGGTGTGTAGGGAGCGGAGAACTCGTGCTTGATCCCTTCCTCCTCAAGGTACTCCTCTACTTGAAGGTTCTTGAACTCGGACCCATTGTCGCTCCTTATCTTTTTCACCTTGAGCTCAGACTCGTTTTGAGCTCTCCTTAGGAAGCGCTTGAGGGTCCCTTGGGTTTCAGATTTATCCTGCAAAAAGAATACCCAAGTGAAGCGGGAAAAGTCATCAACAATAACTAAACCATACTTACTTCCTCCTATGCTTAGATAGGCGACGGGTCCAAAAATGTCCATATGTAGCAGCTCCAGGGGTCTTGATGTGGTCATCACATTCTTGTTGTGATGTGCTCCTCCCACTTGTTTACCTGCTTGACAAGCTGCACAAGGTCTATCTTTTTCGAATTGCACGTTAGTTAAACCTATCACGTGTTCTCCCTTTAGAAGCTTGTGAAGGTTCTTCATCCCCACATGTGCTAAGCGGCGATGCCACAGCTAGCCCATGCTAGTCTTAGCAATTAAGCATGCATCTAGACCGGCCTCTTCTTTTGCAAAATCAACTAAGTAAAGTTTGTCGTCTAGTACACCCTTAAAAGCTAGTGAACCATCACGCCTTCTAAAGACAGACACATCTATGTTTGTGAATAAACAGTTATATCCCATATTGCATAGTTGACTAACAGATAGTAAATTATATCCCAGAGACTCAACTAAAAACACATTAGAAATAGAGTGCTCATTTGAGATTGCAATTTTACCTAACCCTTTTACCTTGCCTTGGTTCCCATCACCGAATATTATTGAATCTTGGGAATCCTTGTTTTTGACGTAGGAGGTGAACATCTTCTTCTCCCCCGTCATATGGTTTGTGCATCCGCTGTCGATAATCCAGCTTGAACCCCCGAATGCATAAACCTGCAAGGCAATTTTAGGCTTGGGTCTTAGGTACCCAACTCATGTTGGGTCCTACAAGGTTAGCACAAATATCCTTAGGGACCCAAATGCAATTTTTGTCTCCCTTGCATTTTGCCCCTAATTTTCTAGCAACTATCTTCCTATCCTTTCTACAAATAGCAAAGGAAGCATTTAAAGCATGATATATTGTAGAAGGTTCATGAACTTTCCTAGGAACATTAACAACATTTCTCCTAGGCATATCATGAACAACATTTCTTCTAAACACATTTCTACCATGCATATAGGAAGAACTAGAAGCAAACATAGCATGAGAGTCAAAAGCATCATAAGCATTACTACTCTTATAAGACTGTCTTCTATCATTGTACATAAAAGCATGGTTCTTTTTAGTACTACTAGCCATAGGGGCCTTTCCTTTCTCCTTGGCGGAGATGGGAGCCTTATGGCTTGTCAAGTTCTTGGCTTCCCTCTTGAAGCCAAGCCCATCCTTAATTGAGGGGTGTCTACCAACCGAGTAGGCATCCCTAGCAAATTTTAGTTTATCAAAATCACTCTTGCTAGTCTTAAGTTGGACATTAAGACTAGCCACCTCGTCATTTAATTTAGAAATGCAAGCTAGGTGTTTACTACAAGCATCAATGTTAATATCTTTACACCTAGTGCAAGTTACAACATTTTCTACACAAGAGTTAGATTTACTAGCGATCTCTAACTTAGCATTCAAATCATCATTAACACTTCTTAAATTAGCAATGGATTCATGACAAGTAGATAATTCACAAGAGAGCATTTCATTCCTCTTAATTTCTAGAGCAAGAGAACTTTGTGCACTAACAAATTTATCATGCTCCTCATATAAAAGATCCTCTTGTTTTTCTAGTAATGTATTCTTGTCATTCAAAGCATCAATCAACTCATTAATCTTATCAATTTTAGATCTATCTAATCCCTTGAATAAGCATGAGTAATCTATCTCATCATCATCACTAGACTCATCCTCACTTGAAGAAGCATAAGTACTAGTATCATGAGTGCTTACCTTCTTCTCCCTTGCCATGAGACAAGTGTGATGCTCATTGGGGAAGAGGGATGACTTGTTGAAGGCGGTGGCGGCGAGTCCTTCGTTGTCGGAGTCGGACGTGGAGCAATCCGAATCCCACTCCTTTCCAATATGTGCCTCGCCCTTTGCCTTCTTGTAATTCTTCTTCTTTTCCCACTTTCCACTCTTCTTTTCCTGGTCACTATCATTATCGGGACAATTAGCGATAAAGTGACCAATCTTACCACACTTGAAGCATGAGCGCTTCCCCTTCATCTTGTTCTTGTTTGGATGCTCCTTGCGACCCCTTAGTGTCGTCTTGAAACGCTTGATGATGAGGGCCATTTCTTCATCATTAAGCCCGGCCACCTCAATTTGTGCCACCTTGCTAGGTAGCGCCTCCTTGCTCCTTGTTGCTTTGAGAGCAATAGTTTGAGGCTCTTGGATTGGGCCATTTAATGCGTCATCCACGTATCTAGCTTCCTTGATCATCATCCGCCCGCTTACGAACTTTCCAAGTATCTCCTCGGGCGTCATCTTGGTGTACCTAGGATTCTCACGAATATTGTTCACAAGATGAGGATCAAGGATAGTAAAAGACCTTAGCATTAGGCGGACGACGTCGTGGTCCGTCCATCGCGTGCTTCCATAGCTTCTTATCTTGTTGACAAGGGTTTTGAGCCGGTTGTATGTTTGGGTTGGCTCTTCTCCCCTTATCATCGCGAATCTCCCGAGTTCGCCCTCCACCAACTCCATCTTGGTGAGCATTGTGACGTCGTTCCCCTCATGAGAGATCTTGAGGGTGTCCCAAATTTGCTTGGCGTTATCCAAGCCGCTCACTTTGTGATATTCATCCCTGCACAATGAAGCTAGAAGAACAGTAGTAGCTTGTGCATTTTTATGAATTTGCTCATTAATGAACATGGGACTATCCGTACTATCAAAGTGCATTCCACTCTCTACAATCTCCCATATACTAGGATGGAGAGAGAACAAGTGACTACGCATTTTGTGACTCCAAAATCTGTAGTCCTCTCCATCAAAATGAGGAGGTTTACCAAGTGGAATAGATAATAAATGAGCATTTGTACTTTGAGGAATACGAGAGTAATCAAAAGAAAAGTTTGAATTGACCGTTTTCTTTTTCTCGTAGTCGTCGTCGTCCTTTTGGGAAGAAGAAGATTCGTCGCTGTCGTAGTAGACTATCTCCTTGATGCGCCTTGTCTTCTTCTTCCTCCCGTCTTTTCTTTTGTGGTTCGAGCCCGAGTCTGTAGGCTTGTCATCTTTCGGCTCATTGAATATAGACTCCTTCTCGTTGTTGTTGACCACCATCCCCTTTCCCTTAGGATCCATCTCTTCGGGCGATTAGTCCCTTCTTGAAGAGAACGGCTCCGATACCAATTGAGAGCACCTAGAGGGGGGTGAATAGGTGATCCTATAAAACTTGAAACTTAAGCCACAAAAACTTGGTTAAGCGTTAGCACAAATAATGCCAAGTGGCTAGAGAGGAGTCTCAGCAAAACACAATAACCACAAGATATCAATCACAGAGATGGCACGGTGGTTATCCCGTGGTTCGGCCAAGACCAACGCTTGCCTACTCCACGTTGTGGCGTCCCAACGGACGAGGGTTGCAATCAACCCCTCTCAAGCGGTCCAAAGACCCACTTGAATACCACGGTGTTTTGCTTTGCTTTTCTTAATCCCGTTTGCGAGGAATCTCCACAACTTGGAGTCTCTCGCCCTTACAAAGATGTTCACAAAGAATCACGGAGTAAGGGAGGGATTAGCAACTCACACAAGTCACAAAGATCACAGCAAATACACACACACAAGACCCAGACTTAAGCTCAAAAGACTAGCACACTAGAACGGAGCTCAAATCACTAGAATGTCGAACAAGTGCGCAAGAATAGAGTGTGAGTGATCAAGAGTGCTCAAGGAATGCTTGGTGTTCTCCTCCATGCGCCTAGGGGTCCCTTTTATAGCCCCAAGGCAGCTAGGAGCCGTTGAGAGCAATCTGGGAAAGCAATTCTTGCCTTCTGTCGCCTGGCGCACCGGACAGTCCGGTGCACACCGGACACTGTCCGGTGCGGATTTCTTTCCTTAAATGGCGAAGCCGACCGTTGGCAGCCTGAGAGCTGTTGGCACACCAGACATGTCCGGTGCACACCGGACAGTCCGGTGCCCCCTTCTAGCCGTTGGCTCGGCCACGTGTCCCGCGCAGATCGCGCGGCCGACCGTTGGCCCGGCCGACCGTTGGCTCACCGGACAGTCCGGTGCACACCGGACAGTCCGGTGAATTATAGTCGTACGCCGCCGATGAAATCCCGAGAGCAGCGAGTTCGCACGAGCCAGCCTGGCGCACCGGACAGTTCGGTGCACCCAGACTGAGCAGACTTTGGCTGAGCTTAGCCATCTCTTCTCCAACTCGATTTTTCCTGTTTCCAGTACTTAGACACAATACATTAGTCCACAAAACAATGTACTAAGTCTAGAAACATACCTTTTGACATGATTTGCACTTTGTCCACCAGTTTTCATAGATTAACACAAAAGCACTTGTGTTGGCACTCAATCACCAAAATACTTAGAAATGGCCCAAGGGCACATTTCCCTTTCAAGACCCATCACCAGCGAGATTTCAGGGAGGAGTTCGAATCTCGTATAGTCAACAGTACTGTGCCAGAATCAAAACATATCTATTGAGAGATGTCCTACCCCTGAAACAATTTTTACATTCATTGTCATTTAATAAGGAACAATTATTGTAAACCTAGTTTTCTTGCCATTTTCAATTTCTTGTAATAGCTTCGTTCTTGCCATAGTGAAATATATCTTCTCCACGGATTCACGAAGTCCAAAAATTGTTGAAGCTCAAAAGTCGTTCCTAAGGGAATGCGGGGCTTAAAATCACATTGCAAGTACCACCAAAGCTACAAAAAAGTCGTTCCTAAGGAACACAGCGTAAGTTTGCCAAAGCTACAAAAAGTCGTTCCTAAGGGAGCGCAGTGTAAGTTTTCTGCTCAAAAGTCGTTCCAAAAGGAATGCAGAGCCAAATACCGCCGAAATATAAGGCGAAGCGCGAAAAGTCAATGCGAATACCGCCGAAATAGAAGGCGAAGAAGTTCAAAAGACGTTCCTTAGGGAATGCAGAACTTACAGCGAAAAGTCAGCGCTGATACACCGAAAAATAAACGGTGAAGCCGAAAAAAAAGCGGCAAAGAGATTATGTATTCCACTATGGGGGTGTGAGTGTGTGTCTTCGGCATAAACATCATTTCGCATAACATAACATCATCACATCATTTCGCATAACATAACATCATACATCATATTGCATCAATGGCACAAGAAGGGGATACAATGTTGATCTTCGGAGAATGCTTCGAAAAAGTGAAATTGTGCTAAGGCACAAAATAAGTTTTGAAGAAGTACAGCTTCATCAGCTCTGATGTGGAGGAAGAAATCTATTGTTTACGAAGCATTAATGTTTCTACGACGCTTGGAGGATTTTTTTACGAAGCATAAAATCTCTTCTTTACGAAGCATGAAAAGAAGGGAAGGTGTTTTTTCGCCGAAGGCTCAAAAACGGTATGTACATAAAAGTTTCATGCATCGCAAAGAACTGAATTACAAACCATTCATATATTACATTCAAACTTATAAGCACCAAATATTACAAACATAGTTCAGCAAATGTTACATTAATATTCTAGAAATGTTTTTACAAATAGCTAATCTTCTTCCTTCAGGACTTTTTCTGCAACTTCGGTCAGTAATTTGGTGACAACTTCGTCTACAATAGCTTCGGCCATATTAATAATTTCTATTGCTTTCTTTGTCTCTGGGTCGGCCAGTGGGTCGAATGGCTCTGGGGGAGGGGATAGTTCAGCTGCAGTAGAAGACGCAAATTAGTTCGAAGTCACAAAAATAGACAACAAAGTTAAAAGCCATTAAGTAATACCTATCCGTCTTTCGAGCTCCGCAGCTTTTTCAGCTGCTTTCGCTGCTTCTCGAGTATCATGAATATCTTTTTCGCTCTTTTTCATTATTTCATGGGTCATCCCTCGGCCACCATTTTCCCAGATATCAGTGAAAAATTTTCCACCTATTGAGCTTGCTTCGGCTGAAGGGTCCTTCGTATCGTCAAAAGAGAAGGCAGCTTCGGTTTGAGCCAAAGTTTTAACATGTTCGCGCCCTGCCTTCTCCAAAATAGCTGCAACTCCCCTCGCACCAGAGAAGGCGCAGACGTTCCCCGCGGTCACTCAAAATCTCTTCAAAGGCTTTGGCCTCACCGCTGATCCACTCAATTACGCCCTCAGGATTGCCCAGTATGAAGTTGTCTTCACTTGAGTATGCGCCTACGTTGGCGAAGCTAGTTTTTATCTTTTTTACACATTCCATAGATTTTTCAAAACATCTTTCTTTCGATGAGCGAAGTTCTGCAACTGTTTTTTCACAATAATTTTTCCAGTGCTCATTGGCATCTCGTTCAGCTTCGGCAACAGCGCATTTTAATTTGGCTTCAGCCAGCTGTTTCCGAAGGTCTTCAATCTCACTTTTCTAGGCTTCAGCTTGGGCTTTGGAAGTAGCCTCGTCTTCTTTTATTTTGTTCACCAATGAAATTAATATCTTATCTTTTTCAAGACCTTCGTTCCTTAGTTCAATTACTTTTGAACGAAGGTTGTTCAGAGCTATAGTGCATCCTTCGTCTTCAATATTTTTCTGTGCCCTGAGGGTATTGATAAGGATCAAGCCCTACAAAAGAAGCATAGTATTAAGTATAAACAAATGAACAAATTCATTTTAAAAAAAATACAAAAATTGATTTACACACCTTTATGTTGTTATATGTTAAACTGTCGGCTAGTTCATCTTTCGACAGTACTGAAAGCCCATCTTCTAATGTCGGGAATCCGAAGCTTCTGCTCATCTCCCGGCAGACAGATATCTCCTTGCTGTCTAGGAGACAATACAAGAAATCCTCTTCTCCGTTGTCGTTGAATACTAATGCCCCCTTTGGATATTTCAGCTTCTGGGCATAGTGTTGAGCTTCTCGTTCTTCTTCTTTAGAGAGCTTCTTTCCCGAAGCATGACGGATGATATATTCAATATTTTCTTTCAAAGCTTCGGGACCAGACGCGGGAGTTTTCTCAGGCAAACTATGTTCTATAACCTCTTCCTCTGCTGCTTTCTCTTTAAATTCCGAAGGTTGTTCATCAGCAGGCACTGAAGGCCCGGCTTCGGCACTAGCTTGGCTCACTGCACCTTCAACTTCAGTCGGTCTTGTTTCGGCTTCAATTTGTATTTTCGAAGCCTCGGCAATTTTCCCTGAAGGAATAGAACTTGAAGCCTTTACCGTCTCTAGCACATTGGCCATCCTTTTTCTCTTGCGGGTCGCCGCAAGACCTTTTTGTGCCTGCGACATTGTTACTTCTGCCGAAGGGCTTAAAACATCTAATGTTTTTGTCCCTTCGACTCTTGTCTTCTCAATATCATCAGTCTTTGGCTCAGCTAATTTGGCTGAGGGTGCCTTCGGCATTGCAGTCGGCTCCTCAATTTTCTGCGTAGCAGGAGCAGGTTCTTTTACTTCAGCAATTGCAGAAGTTTTCCCGCCAAACTCAGGCACTGTGGCCGGTTCAATGTAGCGCGGTCGGTGGGTAAGGACCTTCAACTTTTTCCTCTTCGGCGCAGGCTCGCTTGGAGCAGCCGAAGCTGCAACCTTTCCAGAAGTTGCACCTTTTCTTTTATGCCCCCGCGGCGGGTAGCGATAGTCAGGGTACACAAATCCAATAGCATCAAAAACCCTATTTAGTCTGTTCTTTTTTCGGCTCCCAAAGGCCGCAGATAGTGCATTATCTTCAGACTTGGAGTATGCTCCAAGTAGCTCATCACTAGTATTTTCAACACACTTCAGCCAATCATCATCTGGTTCGACAAACTGGTCTCCAAACCTAAAGGTGTATTTCAATCGAACCAAACCACCTTCGCTAGGGTCAGTGATTGTTTCTTTTGGCATTTCCCAGCTGTCTATCAGTGGCCATATCATGTAGGCTACATGTTCTTGAACTAAATCTCTTGTCTCAATAAAAGAGCAAACTGTGCTGAAGGCCCTTTGGCATGCTTCGGCTGCCTCATCAATTTCTACTTTTGGCTTTCGAAGACCGAAGTGGGACCAGATGGGTCGCATGATGATTTCTTTAATATCTTCTCTCGCCTTCAAATCATTTTTCACGTAAAACCATCCTTCCATCCAGGCCCCGGGCCACCTCTTCCGAAACGTTAGCACTGGGTAGCTTGCGCCAGAGCGAGCAACGAAGCTATAGCATCCAAAATTGTTATGATATTGTTCTTTACCCCAGGGCTTCGTCTCGTACGAAAGTTCGTGCATGCTGCAAAAACATCTTGCACTTGGCTCTAGACCTTGACTCCTCACAGCCCAGACGAAGATCCCCATTCTAATAACTGCTTCAGGAGTGATCTGATGAAGGAAAATCTGGTACGTCTTTAAAACTTCAACCACAAATCTGCTCAACGGGAACCAAAGTCCAGCTTTGAAGAAGCTTCGGTAGATTACAACTTCGTTTTTTCGGGAGCAGGAACGGCTCTGTCTACATCAGCCCTCACAATAGACATATCTCGAAAAATACCTTCCTCTCATATTATCAAGATGACTCTGTTTGATAGTTGATTTCCCGAAGACTGCATGACTTGGTCGCCAGGGCCGATCTTCAGAATCTTCGCCTCCACTTTCCATATCATAGTTGTCGCTATCATCAGTGTCTTCAGACAAGCCTTATAGTATCTCTTTAGTTATCTTCTCTGTATTTGTTTTTGCAATTGACTCAATAAATCCAGTAGTCTTCTCCTTAAGGAGCTTCTCCTCTTCGCTCAGTTTCGTCTCAGCAACAACTTTTTTATCTTGAGACATCTTTTCTTCGGGTATGACAAAAACGCGTCCTTAAAATCGAAGCTTAGGGAGTCTGAGAAACTAAGCAGGCGGTGGCAAGCAAGAGCTAAAACTGAGTAAACAAAACAAGTGGCAAGTAGCGTACCAAATGTGCTCAGGGTGAGTTCCTATTTATACGATCGACGTGCTTAAAGTTGGAGGGTCCCGTTTGTCATTGACTGTTGCTATTCTAGCAAAGGGAAGGTGTTTTGTTGGACCTTCGGCTTAGGGCCTTCGTCCATATCGCAACCTGAATTCATTATTCTAACAAATTAATATTGCGAGGGGCTACTGTTGGGGGCCTTCGTCTTCTGAAGGTCCTCAAAAATATGATTTAACAATGTTTCCGGAGTGTAATACATGAACAGGTACCTTCGGACTCGGATCAGAACCACAGTGTGAGAAGCACGAACAATACGAAGGTTGATGCAGAGCTGAAGCTACGCGCAAGGGAGCTTCGGTATGACAGCAGGAAAGGGAACCGACTTAAAGGGGAAAAGGTTATTTAGACCTTGATGAATTACCTTATAGTCATTAGCAAATGTAAAGGGCATGGTTGTAATTTCACATGGGCTGCGTCCCGTGCCTATAAATAGATGAACAGTACCCCCGTACTGTTCACGCTGACTTGGCATTTTCTTTTGCGTCACGCTCGTATCTTTGCTTTCTGTTAAGCCGAAGGTACAAAATGAAATTCAATATTGTTCTTATATTAATTTGCGATTATATGTTAAGAAATATATGTGATAATGTTATCGTTCACACTGTTTCTTATGCTTTACATGTTCCATTCATTGTTAATATTTATACGTATATATATGTTGAGATGATGAAGGTATGTCCTTCATGACCTTCGTCCGAAGATCATTATATCCTTGGGGAAATAATGCTTCGAAGGACGAAGGGCATTAACAAGTAACTTGTTTTTGGTGTTGCCTTGTTCTCAATTTATAGCATTTGAGAGCAAGTCCCCAACACACCTTAAGCCAGTTCTGCATACGTGAGCAAATTGGTCGCATCTCTGAAGCCAGGCTCCCGCCGACCTGGCTCATGCAGCCGGGCTACTGGGAGAAGCCAACCAAACAGACGGTAGGTGAAGTTGTCTAACCAGTAGAACATAATGCTCAAATATTTTTAATATTGAATATAAATTGTATATATGTATATACGCTTTTTTGTAAAATAAAAAAATATAATCGTGTCGGGCCAAGCCAGCACTACGGGCTGAGGCTACAGCCCAAGCACGACACGACGTTCTTGGCTCTTGCAAGCATTAGGTCGTTTCTAAGACCATATTGGAGTAATGGATTCCATGGTATTTGAGGTTGCTGAATTGGATGGATCAACAATAATTTGTCACACTAACAGTAAAATGAAAGGTTATATGTTGGTTTTAAACGTTAGTAATTGTTATGAAGTAGCATAATTTATATGGAGCGCATTCAGTTTTTATTGATGCCTGACTTTAGCAATCAATCCATATTTTGATATATCTTTTTTATAAGTTTGAGTTCATGTGACTTATTTTAGAAACTTGAGCTCACAAACTTTCTCTTATTTGGTCTCTGTATGGTGGAATTATGTCATTTTATAATCTCTATTTGTTCAGTCAGTCATTGTGAACTCTTTTTTAATCGATCACTTCATTGGTCGTGTTGTACCAAGACATATTGAATGGAGTAAACAAGAACATCAGTTAGCCAAATCAAAAAATATTATACGGAGAGCGGAGACAATCGATAAAAAATCTTCAATTTTTTTAGTGGATAGTTTACATGGGTATGTGTCGGTACCCTGAAAGAGGGGTACCCCTTACTACAGTGTGAAGGCACGGTGCCCACGCGGCTATCTCTAGTCACCTGGTAAACATCACCCGACCCCACCACGTGGACAGCTCCCGGGTCGCCACGTGGCCAGGAAAGACAATATGCTCCAAGGTATCAACAGTGGGTCCGGACCCCCAAGGGAAAGTGTCGGGCCCCTATACGTACGGACCGGACCTCCGGGTAAGGTCCAGGACCTCCATGGGCGTAAGCCGGACCCCTGGGACGGGTCCCGGACCCCTCTTTGTGGGGTTCGGGTCACTCACAGCAAGGTCCCGGGATTCTGGGACAAAGAATATCGAGGCCTTAATCAAGGCCAGGCGGGGGTTTGGAGCCGACACGTGTCCGGACCATACCGTGTACGCATCTGCTCCCCGCTTAGGCGGAGACCCGATGCTGTCACGTGGCCCATTGCCCGTGACGTAAGCCAGCGGACGGAGCCTGACATAAGGTCTCTGGGCCGCGCGGTCGCTGCATTTATTGCGGATAAGGCGCGCCGCCTGTCTATTCCACTGGCAGGTGATGTGTCGCCTCGGCATTTAATGAGCCCTATCCATTCCACTGGCAGGCGATGTGTCGCCTCGGCATTTAATGTGCCATGTCCACTCCGCTGGCAGGCGGCGACTAGGCCATCCCGCAGCGGCGTGCCTGTCCATTCCATTGGCAGACAGTACGCCCGTGCTGCGGCATACACTGTGCCCATCGTGACTCGCGCGTTACCGAGGAAGCAGCTGCGAGATATTAATACTATATGCACTACATACATTATGGCGCTCGGAGATCTTCTGGGCGATACTGGCATTGGATACTTCTATAATGTATTCCCTCCGTTTTGCCCCTAGGCCCACATATCGGGGCTCAGTATCCTTGTATGTGCCCCCTTGATCTATAAAAGGGAGGGCACACGGCGTTACTGAAAGTCGCCTAGAGGGGGGGTGAATAGGGCGAATCTGAAATTTATAAACTTAAGCACAACTACAAGCCGAGTTAGCGTTAGAAATATAAACGAGTCCGAGAGAGAGGGCGCAAAACAAATCGTGAGCAAATAAAGAACGAGACACGATGATTTGTTTTACCGAGGTTTGGTTCTTGCAAACCTACTCCCCGTTGAGGTGGTCACAAAGACCGGGACTCTTTCAACCCTTTCCCTCTCTCAAACGGTCACTTAGACCGAGTGAGCTTTCTCCTTAATCAAACGGGTCACTTAGACCCCACAAGGACCACAACAAACTTAGTGTCTCTTGCTTTGATTACAAGTGCCTTGAGAATAAGAATGGGAAGGAAGAAAGCACGATTGCAAAAAGCCAAGCGACAAGAGCGACAAATAACACACAGAACACTCTCTCTCTCTCTCAAGTCACTAATCACTAATGATCACTTGACTCAATTGTGGAACTTGGAGAGATTGGAGGCTTTGATTGTGTCTTGGAATGGATTGCTAGCTCTTGTATTGAATGTTGAAGGTTGGAATGCTTGGATTAAGTGAATGGAGGTGGTTGGGGTTGTATTTATAGCCACCAACCACTTCCTAGCCGTTGCTCCATTCTGCCAACCGCGGACGGTCCGCCCGCCTGGACCGGACGGTCCGCCCCTGCAGATCAACGGCTGAAAACGCAACGGTCAGCAGTAACGGTTATATCAACGGCTATATTGCATTTAATGCGTCATCAGATGTCAGACAAAGACAGTCGCGGACGGTCCGGTCGTGCACCCCGGACGGTCCGCGAGGACGCTATAATTCATTTTACCGAACCCGTCACCTTCGGGTTTTTCGGTTCCTTACCTACCGGACGGTCCGCACCTGAGGCCGGACGGTTCGCGCGTCGTCTTGGACGGTGCTTGCTCTTCCATCGGATGGTCCGCAGTAGAGACATGAGTTTTTGCGTTGGTTCTGTCCGAGGGTTATTTAGGTGTCGCGGACGGTCCGCCGTAAAGGCCCGGACGGTCCGCACTTGGCCTGATTTTCCAAAAAACTTCTCCTGTCCGGAATAATCTACGGTATTCCGGCAGTCAATTTAGTATAGTTGTAGATGAACCTTTGGCACCTGTAGAACATATAATCTAGAGCAAACTAGTTAGTCCAATTATTTGTGTTGGGCAATTCAATCACCAAAATCAATTAGGAAAAGGTGTAAGCTTATTTCCCTTTCAATCTCCCCCTTTTTGGTGATTGATGCCAACACAAAGCAAAGCAAATATAGAAGTGCATAATTGAACTAGTTTGCATAATGTAAGTGCAAAGGTTACTAAGAATTGAACCAATAAATTCTAATAAGATATGCATGGATTGTTTCTTTATTTTTAACATTTTGGACAACGCTTGCACCACATGTTTTGTTTTTGCAAATTCTTTTATAAATTCTTTTCAAATTCCTTTTGCAAATAGTCAAAGGTAAATGAATAAGATTTTGAGAAGCATTTTCAAGATTTGAAATTTTCTCCCCCTGTTTCAAATGCTTTTCCTTTGACTAAACAAAACTCCCCCTCAATAAAATCCTCCTCTTAGTGTTTAAGAGGGTTTTAGATATTAGTTTTTGAAGAGGGTGTACCAATTTGAAATTCTATCAAAAATAAGATAGCAATTGAAAAATTCATCATTTCAAGACTTTTTCTTAACTTAAATTTTCAAAAAATTGGTGGTGGTGCGGTCCTTTTGCTTTGGGCGTGCGGTCCTTTTGCTTTGGGCTTAATACCTTCTCCCCCTTTGGCATGAATCGCCAAAAACGGATACTTGAGTGAAATAAAAGCCCTTATTACTTTCTCTCCTTATGGTAAATAACATATGAGTGAAGATTATACCAAGGTTGGAGAGTTGCATGGAGCGACGACGAAGGGTGAGTAATTTGATGGAGTGGAGTGGAATGGAGTGGAGTGGAGTGGAAGCCTTTGTCTTCGCCGAAGACTCCAATTCCCTTTCAATCTATGATTTAGCTCATGGAATACACTTGAAAACACATTAGTCATAGCACATGAAAGAGATATGATCAAAATTATATTAATGAGCTATGTGTGCAAAATATCAAAAGAAGTTCCGAGAATCAAGAATATTTAGCTCATGCCTAAGTTTGTTAAAAGTTTGTTCATCTAGTGGCTTGGTAAAGATATCGGCTAATTGTTCTTTGGTGTTAATATATGCAATCTTGATATCCCCCTTTTGTTGGTGATCCCTTAGAAAATGATACCGAATGGCTATGTGTTTAGTGCGGCTATGCTCAATGGGATTATCCGCCATGCGGATTGCACTCTCATTATCACATAGAAGAGGAACTTTGGTTAATTTGTAACCATAGTCCCTAAGGGTTTGCCTCATCCAAAGTAATTACGCGCAACAATGACCTACGGCAATATACTCGGCTTCAGCGGTAGAAAGAGCTACATAATTTTGCTTCTTTGAAGCCCAAGACACCAAAGATCTTCCCAAGAACTGGCAAGTCCCTGATGTGCTCTTTCTATTAATTTTACACCCCGCCCAATTGGCATCCGAATAACCAATTAAATCAAATGTGGATCCCCGAGGGTACCAAAGCCCAAACTTAGGAGTATGAACTAAATATCTCAAGATTCGTTTTACGGCCGTAAGGTGAGCTTCCTTAGGGTCGGCTTGGAATCTTGCACACATGCATACGGAAAGCATAATGTCCAGTCGAGATGCACATAAATAGAGTAAAGAACCTATCATCGACCGGTATACATTTTGATCGACGGATTTACCTCCCGTGTCGAGGTCGAGATGCTCATTGGTTCCCATGGGTGTCTTGATGGGTTTGGCATCCTTCATCCCAAACTTGTTTAGAATGTCTTGAACGTACTTTGTTTGGCTAATGAAGGTGCCCTCTTGGAGTTGCTTCACTTGAAATCCCAAGAAGTACTTCAACTCTCCCATCATTGACATCTCGAATTTTTGTGTCATGATCCTACTAAATTCTTCACATGTAGATTCATTAGTAGACCCAAATATAATATCATCAACATAGATTTGGCATACAAACAAATCATTGTCAAGAGTTTTAGTGAATAAAGTAGGATCGGTCTTTCCGACTTTGAAACCATTAGTGATAAGGAAATCTCTAAGGCATTCATACCATGCTCTTGGGGCTTGCTTGAGCCCATAAAGCGCCTTAGAGAGTTTATATACATGGTTAGGGTACTCACTATCTTCAAAGCTGGAAGGTTGCTCAACATAGACCTCTTCCTTGATTGGTCCATTGAGGAAGGCACTTTTTACGTCCATTTGGTAAAGCTTAAAGCCATGGTAAGTAGCATAGGCAAGTAATATGCGAATTGATTCAAGCCTAGCTACGGGTGCATAGGTTTCACCGAAATCCAAACCTTCGACTTGTGAGTATCCCTTGGCCACAAGTCGGGCTTTGTTCCTTGTCACCACACCATGCTCATCTTGCTTGTTGCGGAAGACCCACTTGGTTCCTACAATATTTTGATTAGAACGTGGAACTAAATGCCATACCTCATTTCTAGTGAAGTTGTTGAGCTCCTCTTGCATCGCCACCACCCAATCCGAATCTTGTAGTGCTTCCTCTACCCTGTGTGGCTCAATAGAGGAAACAAAAGAGTAATGTTCACAAAAATGAGTAACACGAGATCGAGCAGTTACAACCTTTTGAATATCGTCGAGGATGGTGTTCACGGGGTGATCTCGTTGGATTGCTCGGTGGACTCTTGGGTGAGGCGGTCTTGGTTCTTCATCCTCCTTGTCTTGATCATTTGCATCTCCCCCTTGATCATTGTCATCATCTTGAGGTGGCTCATCTTCTTGATCTTCTCTTTCATCATCTTGAGCCTCATCCTCATTTTGAGTTGGTGGAGATGCTTGCGTGGAGGAGGATGGTTGATCTTGTGCTTGTAGTGGCTCTTCGGATTCCTTAGGACACGCATTCCCAATGGACATGTTCCTTAGCGCGACGCACGGAGCCTCTTCATCACCTAGCTCATCAAGATCAACTTGCTCTACTTGAGAGCCGTTAGTCTCATCAAACACAATGTCACAAGAAACTTCAACTTGTCCAGAGGACTTGTTAAAGACTCTATATACCCTTGTGTTTGAATCATATCCTAGTAAAAAGCCTTCTACAGCCTTAGGAGCAAATTTGGATTTTCTACCTCTTTTAACAAGAATAAAGCATTTGCTACCAAAGACTCTAAAATATGAAACATTGGGCTTTTTACCGGTTAGGAGTTCATAAGATGTCTTCTTGAGGATTCGGTGTAGATACAACTGGTTGATGGCGTAGCAGGCGGTGTTGACCGCCTCGGCCCAAAACTGATCCGAAGTCTTGTACTCATCAAGCATGGTTCTTGCCATGTCCAGTAGAGTTCGATTCTTCCTCTCCACTACACCGTTTTGTTGTGGGGTGTAGGGAGAAGAGAACTCATGCTTGATGCCCTCCTCCTTAAGGAAGCCTTCAATTTGAGAATTCTTGAACTTCGTCCTGTTGTCGCTTCTAATCTTTTTTTATCTTTAAGCCGAACTCATTTTGAGCCCGTCTCAAGAATCCCTTTAAGGTTTCTTGGGTATGAGATTTTTCCTGCAAAAAGAACACCCAAGTGATGCGAGAATAATCATCCACAATAACTAGACAGTACTTACTCCCGCCGATGCTTATGTAAGCTATCGGGCCAAATAGGTCCATGTGTAGGAGCTCGAGTGGCCTGTCAGTTGTCATGATGTTTTTGTGTGGATGATGAACACCAACTTGCTTCCCTGCCTCACATGCGCTACAAACCCTGTCTTTCTCAAAATGAACATTTGTTAGTCCCAAAATGTGTTCTCCCTTTAGAAGCTTGTGAAGATTCTTCATTCCAACATGTGCTAGTCGGCGATGCCAGAGCCAGCCCATGTTAGTCTTAGCAATTAAGCAAGTGTCGAGTTCAGCTCTATCAAAGTCTACTAAGTATAGCTGACCCTCTAACACTCCCTTAAATGCTATTGAATCATCACTTCTTCTAAAGACAGTGACACCTGTATCCGTAAAAAGACAGTTGTAACCCATTTTACATAATTGCGAAACTGAAAGCAAGTTGTAATCTAAAGAATCTACCAGAAAAACATTGGAAATGGAATGGTCAGGAGATATAGCAATTTTACCCAATCCTTTGACCAAACCTTGGTTTCCATCCCCGAATGTAATCGCTCTTTGGGGATCTTGGTTTTTCTCATAAGAGGAGAACATTTTCTTCTCCCCTGTCATATGGTTTGTGCACCCGCTGTCGATGATCCAACTTGAGCCCCCGGATGCATAAACCTACAAAACAAGTTTAGTTCTTGATTTTAGGTACCCAAACGGTTTTGGGTCCTTTGGCATTAGATACAAGAACTTTGGGTACCCAAACACAAGTCTCGGTGCCCTTGTGTTTGTCCCCAACATACTTGGCAACTACCTTGCCTGATTTGTTGGTTAGCACATAAGATGCATCAAAAGTTTTAAATGAAATGTTATGATCATTTGATGCAGCAGGAGTTTTCTTTTTAGGCAATTTAGCACGTGTTGATTGCCTAGAGCTAGATGTCTCACCCTTATACATAAAAGCATGATTAGGGCCAGAGTGAGACTTCCTAGAGTGAATTCTCCTAATTTTGCTCTCGGGATAACCGGCAGGGTACAAAATGTAACCTTCGTTATCCTGAGGCATGGGAGCCTTGCCCTTAACAAAGTTAGACAATCTTTTAGGAGGGGCATTAATTTTGACATTGTCCCCCTTTTGGAAGCCAATGTCATCCTTGATGCCAGGGCGTCTCCCACTATAGAGCATACTACGAGCAAATTTAAATTTTTCATTATCTATTTCATGCTCGGCAATTTTTGCATCTAATTTTGCTATATGATCGTTTTGTTGTTTAATTAAAGCTATGTGATCATGAATAGCATCAATGTTAACATCTCTACATCTAGTGCGAATAGTAACATGCTCAATGGTAGATGTAGAGGGTTTGCAAGAATTGAGTTCAACAATCTTAGCACGTAAAATATCATTGTTATCTCTAAGATCGGAAATGGAAGCATTGCAAACTTCTAATTCTTTAGCTTTAGCAATTAATTTTTCATTTTCAATCTTAAGGCTAGCAAGAGAGATATTCAATTCTTCAATCTTAGCAAGTAAACTAACATTATCATCTCTAAGATTGGGAATTGAAACATCACTAACATTAGAATCAACCTTAGCAATTAATTTAGCGTTTTCATTTCTAAGGTTGGCAATAATATCATGACAAGTGCTTAGCTCACTAGATAATTTTTCACATTTTTTTACTTCTAGAGCATAAGCATTCTTAACCTTAACATGCTTCTTGTTTTCTTTAATTAGGAAGTCCTCTTGGGTGTCCAAGAGTTCATCCTTCTCATGAATAGCACTAATTAATTCATTTAATTTTTCTTTTTGTTGCATGTTTAGGTTGGCTAAAAGGATGTGCAAGTTGTCCTCCTCATTTTCACTAGAATTATCTTCATCACTAGAGGAAGCATATTTAGTGGAGGATCTTGATTTTACCTTCTTCCTTTTGTCGTCCTTCGCCATGAGGCACTCGTGGCCGACATTGGGGAAGAGGAGACCCTTGGTGACGGCGATGTTGGCGGCGTCCTCGTCGGAGGAGGAGTCGGAGGAGCTCTCGTCGGAGTCCCACTTGCGACACACATGGGCATCGCCGCCCTTCTTCTTGTAGTATCTTTTCTTTTCTCTCCTCTTTCCCTTCTTGTCGTCGCCCCTGTCACTATCACTAGATAATGGACATTTAGCAATGAAATGACCGGGCTTACCACACTTGTAGCACACTTTCTTGGAGCGGGATTTGTAGTCCTTTCCCCTCCTTTGCTTGAGGATTTTGCGGAAGCTTTTGATGATGAGCGCCATCTCCTCATTGTCGAGCTTAGAGGCGTCGATGGGTTGTCTACTTGATGTAGACTCCTCCTTTTTCTCCTCCGTTGCCTTGAATGCGACCGGTTGTGCTTCGGACGTGGAGGGGCCATCTAGCTCGATGATTTTCTTTGAGTCTTTGATCATCAACTCAAAGCTCACAAAGTTTCCTATTACTTCCTCGGGAGACATTAGTGTATATCTAGGATTACCTCGAATTAATTGAACTTGCGTAGGATTAAGAAAAATGAGGGATCTTAGAATAACCTTGACCATCTCATGGTCATCCCATTTGGTGCTCCCGAGGTTGCGTACTTGGTTCACCAAGGTCTTCAAGCGGTTGTACATGTCTTGTGGCTCCTCCCCTTGGCGAAGCCGGAAGCGACCGAGCTCCCCCTCGATCGTCTCCCGCTTGGTAATTTTGGTCACCTCATCTCCTTCGTGCGCGGTCTTGAGAACGTCCCAAATCTCCTTGGCGCTTTTTAACCCTTGCACCTTGTTATACTCCTCTCGACTTAGAGAGGCGAGGAGTATAGTGGTGGCTTGGGAGTTGAAGTGTCGGATTTGGGCAACCTCGTCCGAATCATAGTCTTCATCCCCCGGTGATGGTATCTGTACTCCAATCTCAACAACATCCCAAATGCTAGTGTGGAGTGAGGTTAGGTGATGTCTCATTTTATCACTCCACATATTATAATCTTCACCATCAAACATAGGTGGTTTGCCTAATGGGACGAAAAGTAATGGAGTACGTTTGGAAATGCGAGGATAGTGTAGGGGAATCTTACTAAACTTCTTGCGCTCATGGCGCTTAGAAGTTACGGACGGCGTGTCAGAGGTGGATGGCGACGAAGAATCGGTCTCGTAGTAGACCACTTTCCTCATCTTCTTATTCTTGTCACCGCTCCGACGCGACTTGTTGTGTGAAGGGGATCCCTTCAACTTGTTGGCGGACTCCCCGGATGGAGCCTTCCCATGGCTTGTGGCGGACTTCTCGCCGGTCCCGATTTCCCTTTTGGCGGATGCTCCCAACATCACTTCGAGCGGTTAGGCTCTAATGAAGCACCATGGCTCTGATACCAATTGAAAGTCGCCTAGAGGGGGTGAATAGGGCAAATCCGAAATTTATAAACTTAAACACAACTACAAGCCGGGTTAGCGTTAGAAATATAAACGAGTCCGAGAGAGAGGGCGCAAAACAAATCGTGAGCAAATAAAGAACGAGACACGATGATTTGTTTTACCGAGGTTCGGTTCTTGCAAACCTACTCCCCGTTGAGGTGGTCACAAAGACCGGGTCTCTTTCAACCCTTTCTCTCTCTCAAACGGTCACTTAGACCGAGTGAGCTTTCTCCTTAATCAAACGGGTCACTTAGACCCCACAAGGACCACTACAAACTTAGTGTCTCTTGCTTTGATTACAAGTGCCTTGACAATAAGAATGGGAAGGAAGAAAGCACGATTGCAAAAAGCCAAGCGACAAGAGCGACAAATAACACACGGAACTCTCTCTCTCTCAAGTCACTAATCACTAATGATCACTTGACTCAATTGTGGAACTTGGAGAGATTGGAGGCTTTGATTGTGTCTTGGAATGGATTGCTAGCTCTTGTATTGAATGTTGAAGGTTGGAATGCTTGGATGAAGTGAATGGAGGTGGTTGGGGTTGTATTTATAGCCACCAACCACTTCCTAGCCGTTGCTCCATTCTGCCAACCGCGGACGGTCCGCCCGCCTGGACCGGACGGTCCGCCCCTGCAGATCAACGGTTGAAAACGCAACGGTCAGCAGTAACGGCTATATTGCATTTAATGCGTCATCAGATGTCAGACAAAGACAGTCGCGGACGGTCCGGTCGTGCATCCCGGACGGTCCGCGAGGACGCTATAATTCATTTTACCGAACCCGTCACCTTTGGGTTTTTCGGTTCCTTACCTATCGGACGGTCTGCACCTGAGGTCGGACGGTCCGCGCGTCGTCTCGGACGGTGCTTGCTCTTCCATCGGATGGTTCGCAGTAGAGACATGAGTTTTTGCGTTGGTTCTGTCCGAGGGTTATTTAGGTGTCGCGGACGGTCCGCCGCAAAGGCCCGGACGGTCCGCACTTGGCCTGATTTTTCCAAAAAACATCTCCTGTCCGGAATAATCTACAGTATTCTGGACAGTCGATTTAGTATAGTTGTAGATGAACCTTTGGCACCTGTAGAACATATAATCTAGAGCAAACTAGTTAGTCCAATTATTTGTGTTGGGCAATTCAATCACCAAAATCAATTAGGAAAAGGTGTAAGCCTATTTCCTTTTCAGTTAGAAGGCAGACCCAACTTAGGCTCAAGCTCACTTAGACTCTCAGACTCACAAGTTCAAACAAGCTCTCAAGCTCAATACAACACACAGTGGAGTAGGGTATTACGCTCCGGCGGCCCGAACCACTCTAAACCCTTGTGTGTTCTCGTGTTCTTCCCGATTCCACGTAACAGGCAAAACGCTTAGGCCCCTCCTCATCTAAGGATTTAGGGCGGGTGCGTTCCGCCACCCGGCCGGAGAATTTCCTCTCCGACATTTGGCGCGCCAGGTAGGGGGCTTGGCATTAGGTTTTTGCTTGTTTTTCTGCTCGACACCATGGTCCACATCATCGAGCACCAAGATTTCATGCCCGAGGACTTCATGGTGGAAGAAGCGGTTCCGTCTTCCACACCGCGGGCCACCAACCTCCCTGCGCCTGGTGCGGCTGCTGTGCACTCTGCACGGCAGCACACTCCCGCGCAGACATCCAGGGTGTCTAGGGCTGCGCCTGGGGTGTTGTCTGCGGCCAGAGAATTGCTGCACCACCCTCCTAGCTCCACGGCCTCGCCGGGGGCCATGAGGCAGTGGCGTGATGATGTCGACCGTCTGCTCGGCATGGCGCATTCTGGCTCAGCCAGGCCTAGAGCTCGGTCGTCCTGGCATCAACATGAGGTGTCGGCGTCACTACGCTCCCCCTCGGTGAGGGTCGCACCGACTGAGGACCTGTGGGTGGAGCTCAACCGCCGGCGTGCGGGAGAGGATGCTCCAGTCTCTCTGGAGAGGTCTAATGACCTACGGGCAGAACTCAACCGCAGGCGTGCGGGCGAGGATGCCCGCGTCTCTCTGGAGAGGGCGCGTGAGCGGCGATAGAATGTCGAGGGCCGCAACCTCGACTACGACTTCGCTGCGGTTGCACCGCAGACTCCAACGGGCGCCCGGATCCAGGCGGGTGCGTAGGCTGCGCTGCGCTGGCAGATCATCTCCGTGCGGCAATTTGGCCATCCAAGTTCTGGCCGCACCTGCCGGAAAAGTACGACGGTACGTCAAACCCATCGAAATTCTTGCAGGTGTACGTCACTGCCATTACGGCAGCATGTGGAGACACCACTGTAATGACAACATACTTTCATGTTGCCTTGTCTGGGTCAGCCCGGACCTGGCTCATGAACCTCACCCCAGGATCGATCTACTCCTGGGAAGAGCTCTGCTCGCGGTTCATACCAAACTTCGCCAGCGCTTATCAACAGCATGGCGTGGAGGCTCACCTCCACGTAGTGAGGCAGGAGCCCGGGGAAACTCTCCGGGCGTTTATCTCCCGCTTCACCAAGGTACGAGGCACTATACCTCGTATTTCCGATGCTTCCATCATCACAGCTTTCCGCCAGGGGGTACGTGATGATAAGATGTTGGAGAAGTTAGCCACGCATGACGTGGAGACTGTCTCCACACTCTTCACTCTGGCTGACAAGTGTGCCAGAGTTGCCGAGGGTCATGCATGGCACTCGACACCATAGACCGGGGTTGCCCAGATGGGTGGCTCGGGTGCTGTCGCTCAGGACGGCAAGAAGAAGAAGAAGAAGAATTGTGGCCTCGAGAGGCCACCGTCTGCTGCTCCGATCATCGTAGCCACGACTGGGGGTCGGAGCAAGCGCAACAAGCGCCCACGGTCACAGAGGGGTAACAGTGGCTCATGCTCTGTGCACCCCAACAGTCGCCACAGCGCCACGGAGTGTCACGAGATCATCGAGCTTGCAAAGCGCGTTAGCGAGCGGCGCGAGCAGACTTCCAAGGATGTCTCCCCACCTCGTCGCTGGCCTAGCAAAGAGAGGGCCGACGATGGCGAGGTGGCCATGGGAGAGCGAGACCTCGGGTATCAGTCGCCCGAAGGGGTCCTGAAGGATGTTTTCACCGGAGACTCCGACTCTGGTGACGACAGCTAGACGAACTCCCAGGGAGACCCCGTCCTTCCTAGTCTACGGGGCCGAAGCCTGTCTTCCCCCAGAAACCCTTATGGGCTCCCCACGGGTCTAGTCTTTTGATGAGTCTATGCAGGAGCAGCTACGGCGTAAGGACGTGGACTTCATCGACGAACACAGATGGCAAGCGGCAATCCGAAATGCACGTTACAACCAAGCGCTCGGGCGCTACCACCAGCGGATCGTGCATAGTAGGGAGCTCGGGGTCGGGGACCTAGTCCTACGGCAAGTACTGAACCGAGAAGGGCTCCACAAACTCCCCTCCAGCTGGGAAGGACCCTTCAAGGTGATGGAAATATGTCGACCCGGGTATGTCCGCCTTGCTACAACTGAAGGAGAGCCTCTTCCCAATCCCTAGAACATAGAGAATCTCCGTAAGTCCTACCCACAGGAGCGAGTCTGAGGGGTTAAGGTTTCTTCTTGTAACTAGGTTGTGCATACGTGTACGCCAGCCCGGTGAGGTCCTCCCTCATAAGCTCGGCCTGTTGGTATGCACCCATGCATGTCAAGTTACAAAGAAAGGATTTACCCCCTTATATGTGCTCCTGTGATGGTTTTATTCTGCTGCAATTTCCAGATATTATTTTTTATCTAACCCACCCATATAGTTTCCCACCCTTGCTGGTATCATGACATCCGAATTGAGTAGCCAGGCTTGCAGTTTAGGACCCCTCTACGAAAGCAGGGGGTCCGACAGCCTGGGGGCTAGTTCTAGAGAATGGATACTCGTTCCATGGGGTGGTCCGGAGCTGTGTAGCCGTTTAGCTTGGTTCCATACCCTAAGCATGCACGCTCCACCACTATGTGATGGGTACCCTAGTATTTAGAACTATAGTCTTGTGGATCGGGCAACCTGGGGTTCGGTTCTAGAGAACGTACACACGTCCCCTGGGGTGGTCCGGTGCTGTGTAACCGCTTAGCCTAGTCCCGTACCCTAAGCCTACACGCTCCACCACTCTGCGACGGGTGCCCTAGTATTTGGAGCTGTGACCCAGGGGGTCCGGACACACGGATTGGCTTTTCGGTCTAAATCCTGCAGGTCCTGTTGCATGAATCAAAGGATGGCTGATACCAGACGATGGATCCTATGGGTGTGCTACTAATGCTCCCTAGCCGAAGCTGTGTACAGGTCCAGGTCCCAGTCGAGGCTACCTCCTGGGGGTCGGATCACCAATTCTTTCCTAGGTATGTTGGTATCCAGCCTCGACACGTCGAGCCCACATCCCAGGGGGGCCAAGTTCTAGGAGAGGAGCTGGTAACGCCACACACAGCAAGAACAAATACCATACAGATAAGAGATGTTTAATTGATAGTTCTCAAAACTATCTTACAAAAACAAAAGTTATTACATCCGCCTTCAAACGGAGCCCTGGCCTCATTTCTACAGGTTTGAGCTACTCTACATCAGCAGGGTCACGCTGGAAGCGCACGGTCGTCGTCTCCACGACATCTTGTACGACCTCCCGGGCGACGTCTTCAGTATCGGAAACTGGACCGTCGATCACTACCACCGCCCGTAGGCATCCTCCCTCAGCGCCGTCGTAGCGCAGCTGCCGGGCGCAGACCTGCCGCTCACCCTGAACACGGCGGCGACCTCCTCGATGCGTGCGTCAAGGCGAAGGTGCCCTCATCGTTGGGGCGATGTCGAGGCCATTAAAGCAAAAGAGAGGGAGGCGCGGCAGCGCACGGCGCTCAGTGGCCTGGCCACTGGGACAGAGCCGGAGCTGGACCAGTTCATGAAGGCGAACCGCCACGCGAGGAGCGAACCACCGCCCGCGGTAGTGCGCCTCTTCATCTCCGCCGAAAACGACGGCCCAGCCTCTGACACACAGGTCATCCTCCTTGGGTGTCGGTCTCTGAGTGCAGAGAAAGCGAACCGCCGCGCGCCCCCGAAAAGTGAACCGCCGCCCGCGGTTGCGCGCCTCTTCATCTCCACTGAAAACAACGGTCCAGTCTATGACATGGGGGGCTAGGCCCACAAGTCATACCCCTTAGGCGTCGGTTCCTAGGTGCAGAAAGAGCGAATCGCCGCTTGCGCCAGCACTGCGCCTCCTCGGGGCCGCTGCAGAAGATAGAGAAGAAGATTTTTCAAAACCGATGCAGCGGCATCGAGGCGCCTCGCGCGTGGACCGGCGAAACCATCAGGCGTGGGGGCCGTGGGTCAGTCAGCCACAGGGACAGGCGTGGAAGTTGGTGTGACCAAAGGCGGACTGGCAGTGATTACGTCTGCGAGTGCACGGAAGCAGCGCGCCAATCACCAACCAGGCTTTGGCCCCCACCTGCAGGCTCGTATCCTCCCCTGAGGTGGGCCCGGGGGCCACTGTCGGTACCCTGAAAGAGGGGTACCCCTTACTACAATGTGAAGGCACGGTTGAAAGTCGCCTAGAGGGTGGTGAATAGGCAAATCTGAAATTTATAAAGTTTAAGCACAACTACAAGTCGGGGTTAGCGTTAGAAATATAATCGAGTCCGAAAGAGAGGACGAGAACAAATCACAAGCGAATAAGAACGGATGACACGGTGATTTGTTTTACCGAGGTTCGGTTCTTGCAAACCTACTCCCCGTTGAGGTGGTCACAAAGACCGGGTCTATTTCAACCCTTTCCCTCTCTCAAACGGTCACTTAGACCGAGTGAGCTTCTCTTCTCAATCAATTGGGACACTTAGTCCCCGCAAGGACCACCACACAATTGGTGTCTCTTGCTTTGATTACAAAGAACTTGGAAGCAAGAATAGAGGAAGAAGAAAAGCAATCCAAGCGCAAGAGCTCAAAAGAACACAAAAGTCTCTCTCTCTAGTCACTAATTTGTTTGGAGTGATTCCGGTCTTGGGAGAGGATTTGATCTCTTTGTTTGTGTCTTGGAATAAAGTCTAGAGCTCTTGTATGAGGTTTGATGGCTGAAAACTTGGATGCATTGAAGTGTGGTGGTTGGGGGTATTTACAGCCCCAACCACCAAAATGTCCGTTGGGGAAGGCTGCTGTCGTATGGCGCACCGGACTGTCCGGTGCGCCAGCCACGTCACCCAACCGTTAGGGTTCGACCATTGAAGCTTCTGACATGTGGGCCACCGGACAGGTCCTGTTCACTGTCCAGTGCGCCATCTGATGCCTGCTCTGACTCTGCACGCGCAGTCGGCATTGTTCACTATTCACTGTAGTCGTTGCAGACGACCGTTGGCGCAGGTAGTCGTTGCTCCGCTTGGCACACCGGACATTCTGGTGCTACACCGGACAGTCCGGTGAATTATAGCGGAGAGCCATTTTCTGAAACCCGAAGCTTAGCAGTTGGAGATAATTCTCCCTGGTGCACCGGGACACTGTCCGGTGGCACACCGGACAGTCTGGTGCGTCAGACCAGGACAGCCTTCGGTTTTCTTTGCTCCTTTTTATTTGAACCCTTTCTTGGACTTTTTATTGGTTTGTGTTGAACCTTTGGCACCTGTAGAACTTGTAATCTAGAGCAAACTAGTTAGTCCAATTATTTGTGTTGGACAATTCAACCACCAAAATCAATTAGGAAAAGGTGTAAGCCTATTTCCCTTTCAATCTCCCCCTTTTTGGTGATTGATGCCAACACAAACAAAAGCAAGTATATAAGTGCAGAATTGAACTAGTTTGCATAATATAAGTGCAAAGATTACTTGGAATTAAACCAATATACATTTCATAAGATATGCATGGATGCTTTCTTCTAATTTAACATTTTGGACCACTCTTGCACCACTTGTTTTGTTTTTGCAAATTCTTTTGGAAATTCTTTTCAAAGTCTTTTTGCAAATAGTTAAAGGTAAATGAATAAGATTTCTAGAAGCATTTTCAAGATTTGAAATTTTCTCCCCCTGTTTCAAATGCTTTTCTTTTGACTAAACAAAACTCCCCCTCAATGAAATTCTCCTCTTAGTGTTCAAGAGGATTTTAGATAATAATTTTGAAGAGGTTATACCAATTTGAAATTCTATAAAAAATAAGATACCAATGAAAAACCTTCTTTTAGTACAAATTTGAAAGACTACATTTTTGAAATTGGTGGTGGTGCGGTCCTTTTGCTTTGGGCTAATACTTTCTCCCCCTTTGGCATGAATCGCCAAAAACGGATACTTGTGAGTGAAATATAAGCTCTTTTTCAAACTTTCTCCCCCTTTGGTAAAAAAAATATATGAGCGAAGATTATACCAAATTGGACAGCGGTGCGGAGTGACGGCGAAGGATGAATAATTCAATGGAGTGGAGTGGAAGCCTTGTCTTCGCCGAAGACTCCATTTCCCTTTCAATCTATGACTTGGTATGAAATATACTTGACAAACACATTAGTCATAGCAAGTGAAAGAGCTATGATCAAAGTTATATAAATGATCTATGTGAGCAAAATATCAATCAAAATTCCTAGAATCAAGAATGTTTAGCTCATGCCTAAGTTTGGTAAAAGTTTTCTCATCTAGTGGTTTGGTAAAGATATCGGCTAATTGTTCTTTGGTGCTAACATATGCACTCTCGATATCCCCCCGTTGTTGATGATCCCTCAAAAAGTGATACCGAATGGCCATGTGTTTAGTGCGGCTGTGCTCAACGGGATTATCCGCCATGCGGATTGCACTCTCATTATCACATAGGAGAGGAACTTTGGTTAATTTGTAACCATAGTCCCTAAGGGTTTGCCTCATCCAAAGCAATTGCGCGCAACAATGGCCTGCGGCAATGTACTCGACTTCGGCGGTAGAAAGAGCTACAAAATTTTGTTTCTTTGAAGCCCAAGACACCAGAGATCTTCCCAAGAACTGGCAAGTTCCTGATGTGCTCTTTCTATCAATTTTACACCCTGCCCATTCAGCATCTGAGTAACCAATTAAATCAAAAGTGGATCCCCTGGGGTACCATAGGCCAAACTTAGGCGTATGAACTAAATATCTCAAGATTCGTTTTACGGCCCTAAGGTGAACTTCCTTAGGATCGGCTTGGAATCTTGCACACATGCATATGGAAAGCATAATATCCGGTCGAGATGCACATAAATAGAGTAAAGATCCTATCATCGACCAGTATACCTTTTGATCTACGGATTTACCTCCCGTGTCAAGGTCGAGATGCCCATTAGTTCCCATGGGTGTCTTGATGGGCTTGGCATCCTTCATCCCAAACTTGGTGAGTATGTCTTGAATGTACTTCGTTTGGCTGATGAAGATGCCCTCTTGGAGTTGCTTGACTTGAAATCCTAAGAAATATTTCAACTCCCCCATCATAGACATCTCGAATTTTTGAACCATGATCCTACTAAAATCTTCACATAAATTTGTTAGTAGACCCAAATATGATATCATCAACATAAATTTGGCATACAAACAAATCATTTGCAATTGTTTTAGTAAAGAGAGTAGGATCGGCTTTGCCGACTTTGAAGTCATTAGCGATAAGAAAATCTCTTAGGCATTCATACCATGCTCTTGGGGCTTACTTGAGCCCATAAAACGCCTTAGAGAGTTTATAGACGTGATTAGGGTACTCACTATCTTCAAAGACAAGAGGTTTCTCAACATAGACCTTCACCTTGATTGGTCCATTGAGGAAGGCACTTTTCACGTCCATTTGGTTAAGCTTAAAGCCATGGTAAGTAGCATAGGCAAGTAATATACAAATTGACTCAAGCCTAGCTACGGGTGCATAGGTTTATCCAAACCTTCGACTTGTGAATATCCCTTGGCCACAAGTCGGGCTTTGTTCCTTGTCACCACACCATGCTCATCTTGCTTGTTGCGGAAAACCCACTTGGTTCCTACAACATTTTGGTTAGGACGTGGAACAAGATGCCAAACCTCATTCCTCGTGAAGTTGTTGAGCTCCTCTTGCATCACCAACACCCAATCCGAATCTCTTAATGTGTCTTCCACCCTGTATGGCTCAATAGAAGACACAAAGGAGTAATGTTCACAAAAATGAGCAACACGAGATCGAGTGGTTACCCCCTTTTGAATATCGCCGAGGATGGTGTTCACAGGGTGATCTCTTTGTAATGCTTGGTGGACTCTTGGGTGTGGTGGTCTTGGACCCTCATTATCTTCCTCATCTTGATCATTAGCATCTCCCCCTTGATCATTGTCCTTCTCTTGAGGTGGCTCCTCTTGATCTTCATTTTCATCATCTTAAGCTTGATCCTCATCTTGGGTTGGTGGAGATGCTTGCATGGAGGAAGATGGTTGACCTTGTGCATGTGGAGGCTCTTCAGATTCCTTAGGACACACATCCCCAATGGACATGTTCCTTAGCGCGACGCACAGAGCCTCTTCGTCATCTAGCTCATCAAGATCAACTTGCTCTACTTGAGAGCCGTTAGTCTCATCAAACACAATGTCACAAGAAACTTCAACTAGTCTAGTGGACTTGTTAAAGACTCTATATGCCCTTGTGTTTGAATCATAACCAAGTAAAAAGCCTTCTACAGCCTTAGGAGCAAATTTAGATTTTCTACCTCTTTTAACAAGAATAAAGCATTTGCTACCAAAGACTCTAAAATATGAAACATTGGGCTTTTTACCGGTGAGGAGTTCATATGATGTTTTCTTGAGGATTCGGTGAAGATAGAGACGGTTGATGGCGTAGCAAGCGGTGTTGATTGCTTCCGCCCAAAATCGGTCCAAAGTCTTGTACTCATCAAGCATGGTCCTCACCATATCAAGTAGAGTTCCATTCTTCCTCTCCACTACACCATTTTGTTGTGGAATGTAGTGAGAAGAGAACTCATGCTTGATGCCCTCGTCCTCAAGGAAGCCTTCTATTTGTGAGTTCTTGAACTCCGTCCTGTTGTCGCTTCTAATCTTTTTTATCCTTAATCCGAACTCATTTTGAGCCCGTCTCAAGAATCCCTTTAAGGTCTCTTGGGTTTGGGATTTTTCCTACAAAAACAACACCCAAGTGAAGCGAGAATAATCATCCACAATTACAAGACAATACTTACTCCCGACGATGCTTATGTAAGCAATCGGGGGCGAATAGGTCCATGTAGAGTAGCTCAAGCGTCCTGTCGGTCGTCATGATGTTCTTGTGTGGGTGATGAACACCAACTTGCTTTCCTACTTGGCATGCGCTACAAACCCTGTCTTTCTCAAAATGAACATTTGTTAGTCCTAAAATGTGCTCTCCCTTTAGAAGCTTGTGAAGATTCTTCATCCCAACGTGGGCTAGTCGGCGATGCCAGAGCCAACCCATGTTAGTCTTAGCAACTAAGCAAGTGTCGAGTTCAGCTCTATTAAAATCAACTAAGTATAGCTTACCCTCTAACACTCCCTTAAATGCTATTGAATAATCACTTCTTCTAAAGAAAGTGACACCTACGTCAGTAAATAGACAGTTGTAGCCCATATTGCATAATTGAGAAACAGAAAGCAAATTGTAATCTAAGGAATTTATAAGAAAAACTTTGGAAATAGAATGGTCAGGTGATATAGCAATTTTACCCAGTCCCTTGACCAAACCTTGATTTCCATCCCCGAATGTGATAGATCTTTGGGGATCATGGTTTTTCTCGTAGGAGGAGAACATCTTTTTCTCCCCAGTCATGTGGTTTGTGCACCCGCTATCAATAATCCAACTTGAGCCCCCGGATGCATAAACCTACAAAACAATTTTAGGCCTTGTTCTTAGGTACCCAAACGGTATTGGGTCCTTTCACATTAGAAACAAGCACCTTGGGTATCCAAACACAAGTCTTTGAGCCCTTGTGTTTGGCCCCAACATATTTGGCATCTACTTTGCCTGATTTATTAGTTAAAACATATGATGCATCAAAAGTATTAAATGAAATGTTAGGTTCATTTGATGCAATAGGAGTTTTCTTCTTAGACAATTTAGCATGGGTTGATTTCCTAGAACTAGATGCCTCACTCTTATACATAAAAGCATGATAAGAGCCAGAGTGAGACTTCCTAGAGTGAATTCTTCTAATTTTGTGCTCGGGATAACCGATAGGGTATAAAATGTAACCCTCATTATCCTGAGGCATGGGAGCTTTGCCCTTAACAAAGTTAGACAATCTTTTAGGGGCATTAAGCTTGATGTTGTCTCCCTTTTGGAAGCCAATGACATCCTTAATCACAGGGCGTCTCCCACTATAGAGCATGCTCCTAGCAAATTTAAAATTTTCATTTTCTAAGTCATGCTCATTAATCTTAGCACTAAGTTGAGCTATGTGATCATTTTGTTGTTTAATTAAAGCTAGGTGATCATGAATAGCATCGATATTAATGTCTCTACATCTAATGCAAATAGTAACATGCTCAACGGTAGATGTAGAGGGTTTGCAAGTATTTAATTCAACAATCTTAGCATGTAAAATAACATTCTCATCTCTAAGATTGGAAATGAAAATATTGCAAACATTTAAATCTTTAGCCTTAGCAATTAATTTTTCATTCTCAATTTTAAGGCTAGAGAGAGATGCATTCAATTTGTCAATCTTAGCAATCAAATTTGCATTATCATTTCTAAGGTTGACAAGAGAATAATCACTAATATTTAATTTCTCAACCTTAGCAACCAATTTATCATTCTCAAATCTAAGGTTGGAAATAGTGTCATGACAAGTGCTTAACTCACTAGTTAATTTTTTTACATTTTTCTATCTCCTGAGCATAAGCATTTTTAACTTTAACATGCTTCTTATTTTCTTTAATAAGGAAGTCCTCTTGGCTATCCAAGAGTTCATCCTTCTCGTGAATAGCACTAATCAATTCATTCAATTTTTCTTTTTGTTGCATGTTTAAGTTGGCAAAAAGGGTGAGCAAATCATCCTCATCATCACTAGAGCTAGCCTCATCACTAGATGTTGCATATTTAGTGGAAGCTCTAGATTTTACCTTCTTCTTTTTGTCGTCCTTTGCCATGAGGCACTTGTGGCCGACGTTGGGGAAGAGAAGACCCTTGTTGACGGCGATGTTTGCGACGTCCTCGTCGGAGGAGGAGTCGGTGGAGCTCTCATCGGAGTCTCACTCCCGACAAACATGGGCACCACCGCTCTTCTTCTTGTAATACTTCTTCTTCTCCTTTCTTCTTCCCTTTTTGTCGTCGCCCCTGTCACTATCACTTGATAATGGACATTTAGCAATGAAATGACCGGGCTTACCACACTTGTAGCAAACTTTATTGGAGCGGGGCTTGTAGTCCTTCCCCCTCCTTTGCTTGAGGATTTGGCGAAAGCTTTTGATGATTAAAGCCATCTCCTCATTGTCGAGCTTGGAGGCGTCGATGGGGAGCCTAATTGATGTAGACTCTTCCTTCTTCTCCTCCATCGCTTTAAAGGCGACGGGTTGCACCTCAGGTGTGGAGGTGGCGCCTCGCTCGATGATTTGTTTGGAGCTTTGGTCATTAGTTCAAAGCTCACAAACTTTCCTATCACTTCCTCGGGAGACATTAGTTGATATCTTGGATCACCACGAATTAATTGTACTTGTGTAGGGTTAAGAAAAACGAGTGATCTAAGAATAACCTTGACCATTTCATGGTCATCCCATTTGGTGCTCCCGAGGTTGCGCACTTGGTTCACCAAGATTTTGAGCCGGTTGTACATGGCTTGTGGCTCCTCTCCTTGGTGAAGCATGAAGCGACCGAGCTCCCCCTCGATCGTTTCCCTCTTGGTGATCTTGGTCACCTCGTCTCCTTCGTGTGCGATCTTGAGCACGTCCCAAATCTCCTTTGCACTCTTCAACCCTTGCACCTTATTATACTCCTCTCGACTTAGAGAGGCGAGGAGTATAGTGGTGGCTTGGAAGTTGAAGTGTTGGATTTGTTCGACCTCCTCCGAATCATAATCCTTGTACCCTTTCTTTGGTACCTACGCTCCATACTCAACAATATCCCATATGCTTTTGTGGAGTGAGGTTAGGTGATGCCTAATTTTATCACTCCACATAAAATAATCTTCTCCTTCAAACATCGGTGGTTTGCCTAATGGGACGGAAAGAAATGGAGTGCGTTTTGAAATACGAGGATAGCGAAGGGGCATCTTACTATACTTCTTGCGCTCATGGCGCTTAGAAGTGACAGATGTCGATTCTGAGCCGGAGGTGAGGGTGACGAAGAGTCGGTCTCGTAGTAGACCACCTTCTTCATCTTTTTCTTCTTGTCACCCTTCCTTTGGGACTTTATAGAGAAATAGGATTCCTCCTTGTGCTTGTGGGCGGAATCCCTTGAATGTGTTCTCCCCGAGCTTGTAGACTTGTTGCCGGTCCCGATCTCACTCATGGCGGATGCTCCTGACATCACTTTGAGCGGTTAGGCTCTAATGAAGTATCAGGCTCTGATACAAATTGAAAGTCACCTAGAGGGGGGAGGTGAATAGGCAAATATGAAATTTATAAAGTTTAAGTACAACTACAAGCCGGGGTTAGCGTTAGAAATATAATCGAGTTCGAAAGAGAGGGCGAAAACAAATCACAAGCGAATAAGAACCGATAACACGGTGATTTGTTTTACCGAGGTTCGGTTCTTGCAAACCTACTCCCCGTTGACGTGGTCATAAAGACCGGGTCTCTTTCAACCCTTTCCCTCTCTCAAACGGTCACTTAGACCGAGTGAGCTTCTCTTCTCAATCAATTGGGACACTTAGTCTCTGCAAGGACCACCACACAATTGGTGTCTCTTGCTTTGATTACAAAGAACTTGGAAGCAAGAATAGAGGAAGAAGAAAAGCGATCCAAGCGCAAGAGCTCAAAAGAACACAAAAGTCTCTCTCTCTCTAGTCACTAATTTGTTTGTAGTGATTCCGGACTTGGGAGAGGATTTGATCTCTTTGTTTGTGTCTTGGAATGAAGTCTAGAGCTCTTGTATGAGGTTTGATGGCTGAAAACTTGGATGCATTGAAGTGTGGTGGTTGGGGGTATTTATAGCCCCAACCACCAAAATGACCGTTGGGGAAGGCTGCTGTCGTATGGCGCACCGGACACTGTCCGGTGCGCCAGCCACGTCACCCAACCGTTAGGGTTCGATCGTTGGAGCTTCTGACATGTGGGCCACCGGACAGTCCGGTGGTGCACCGGACATGTCCTGTTCACTGTCCGGTGCGCCATCTGACGCCTGCTCTGGCTCTGCGCGTGCAGTCGGCACTGTTCACTGTTCACTGTAGTCGTTGCTCCGCTTGGCACACTGGACAGTCCGGTGCTACACCGGGCAATCCGATGAATTATAGCGTAGAGCTATTTTCTGAAACCCGAAGCTTAGCAATTGGAGGGAATTCTCCCTGGTGCACCGGACACTGTCAGGTGGCACACCGGACAGTCCGGTGCGCCAGACCAGGGCAGCCTTCAGTTTTCTTTGCTCCTTTTTATTTGAACCATTTCTTGGACTTTTTTTTGGTTTGTGTTGAACCTTTGGCACCTGTAGAACTTGTAATCTAGAGCAAACTAGTTAGTCCAATTATTTGTGTTGGGCAATTCAACCACCAAAATCAATTAGGAAAAGGTGTAAGCCTATTTCCCTTTCAACGGTGCCCACGCGGCTATCTCTAGTCGCGTGGTAAACAGCACCCGACCCCACCACGTGGATGGCTCCCGGGTTGCCACGTGGCCAGGAAAGACAATATGCTCCAAGGTATCAACAGTGGGTCTGGACCTCCAAGGGAAAGTGCCAGACCCCTGTACGTACGGACCGGACCTCCGGGTAAGGTCCAGGACTTCCACGGGCGTAAGCCGGACCCCTGGGACGGGTCTCGGACCCTTCTGTGTGGGGTCCGGGTCACTCACAGCAAGGTCCCGGGATTCTGGGACAAAGAATACCCAGGCCTTAATCAAGGCCAGGCGGGGGTCCAGAGCCGACACGTGTCCGGACCATACCGTGTACGCATCTGCTCCCCGCTCAGGCGGAGACCCGATGCTGCCACGTGGCCCACTGCCCGTGACATAAGCGAGCGGGCGGAGCCTGACGTAAGGCCTCTGGGCCGCGCGGCCGCTGCATTTATTGCGGATAAGGCGCGCCGCCTGTCTATTCCACTAACAGGTGATGTGCCGCCACAGCATTTAATGAGCCCTGTCCACTCCGCTGGCAGGCGATGTGCCGCCTCGGCATTTAATGTGCTCTGTCCACTCCGCTGGCAGGCGGCGACCAGGCCATCCCGCAGGCGGCGTGCCTGTCCATTCCATTGGCAGACAGTACGCCCGTGCTGCGGCATACACTGTGCCCATCATGACTCGCGCGTTACCGAGGAAGCAGCCGCGAGATATTAATACTATATGCACTACGAACATTATGGCGCTCGGAGATCTTCTGGGCGATACTGACATTTGATACTTCTATAATGTATTCCCTCCGTTTTGCCCCTGGGCCACATGTCGGGGCTCAGTATCATTGTACGTGCCCCCCTTGATCTATAAAAGGGAGGGCACACGACGTTACAAGGCAGACCCAACTTAGGCTCAAGCTCACTTAGACTCTCAGACTCACAAGTTCATACAAGCTCTCAAGCTCAATACACCACACAGTGGAGTAGGGTATTACGCTCCGGCGGCCCGAACCACTCTAAACCCTTGTGTGTTCTCGTGTTCTTCCCGATTCCACGTAACAGACAAAACGCTTAGGTTCCCTCCTCATCTAAGGATTTTGGGCGGGTGCGTTCCGCCACCTGGCCGGAGAATTTTCTCTACGACAATATGTTATAAGCCGTCGCAACGCACGGGCAAACTACTAGTTGGTTTTTATGTGTATGATTAATATGTTGGTGATGAAATTCGATACATATTTATTTTAGATGTTTACGTTGGTAACGAACATGATAATCTTCTTATTTATTTGTAGTCTATATGTTTTTTATTTATATGGTTGTTATGTTGATAAAAGATAATATGTATATGTATGTTGGTTCTACATGAGTTTCAATATGATCGCATGTGTGTTTAATTTTTAGCGAGAAAAAAAGACATGCAAAGAAGAATAAGTTTGGTACGTTTGAAGGTTAAAAACATAAGATATGACACTACGTAAAACTATCTACCTGATTGGTTACTCCGCACCATTCCATCCTTAATCATCTCGTACGATGATTCTAGTTGAGCGTCTGTTTGGTTGACTATATGCAAGGAACATTGATTACATAAGTAGATGCAAAATAAATTATTTTCAGGCTATTTATCTACATCTATACATACGCCAGAAACTGTATCTGCCCGACCAAGCTCGCGTGAGACTAAGGGGGTGTTTGGTTTCTAAGGACTAATTTTTAGTCCCTACATTTTATTCCACTTTAGTTATAAAATTTTAGTTTCTATATTTATCAATTTATATACTAAAATAGAACAAAATGAAGGGACTAAATATTAGTCCCTAGAAACCAAACACCCCCTGAATACGGGTGTATGCGTATCATAGGAAGGTATTCATGTTGGTGCGAGTATTTTGATAAGTCCTGCGACTGAATGAATATTATTGCGGTTGGTGGTCAAAGATAGAAAAACAAAAGCAATTCTATACTACTTCAAGGGGGCATCTGCAAACCTCCCTCTGCGTCCTCGGAAACGGAAGGTGGCCTGGCCCTGGCCGGGAGTGGTTAACCTCGGCGAGCCGCTTTGTCTTCTATTCCCCACTCCATCCTACTCCGCCATGGCGGTGAAGGGGAAGGGTAAGCAGGTGGCCGCCGAATCCCCTGGCCCTGGCGCTGGCGCTGGCGGTGCCTCCGGGTCCGGCGGGAAGCGGCGGATGGCCTCTAGTGACGCGGGGGCGGGGCCCTCGTCGTCATCCGCTGCGAAGCGCCGCCGCCGCGCCGGGGTCCTCCAGTTCGTCGACGACGTAGCTGGCGTCGACGACGATTATGAGGAGGACGAGCTCGAGTCCGAGGATGACACCGATGATGGTGAGTACGGACTCGGTTCGTTCCCCGAGGCATGCGTGAGAGTGGATGGGTCGAGTGGATCCATCTGGGGTTTGTGTTCTACACAATGTGGATTATGTGGGGGTTTGTGTTCTGCGCAATTTGGGATCTCTCTCTCTCTCTCTCTCTCTCTCTCTCTCTCTCTCTCTTGTATCTATTATTCTGTCACCTAGGTTTTGAGGAGTGAGCTGTGTTAATTGATGGGGTTTTGAGGGGTTTTCCCGTCTTAACGACAGGAACCCTTATACAGCACTGCAGAAATTTCACTTCTACCCTAAAAGTTGTAGAATCCGATATTTTAGTAGTGTGGTAGTTGCACGAGGTCGAAATCATCCCTATTTGCTAATAGATAGTAATGCAAATTTTGTTATTTTTGGTTTTGGAGTTAGTCCTTGAGCAAAATGTGATGTCTGACTTTTCTCAGTGTCATCAAGCAGTTAGGCCTTACAGCAAACTGACATTGCACTTTGGCTTAATGTTGTCACCAATTATCTGGTTGCCTAGGATCTATGTTCTATACTAATCATTGAATTAATGTCATTTCATAGTCATATCATACTCTTTCACCGTAAATGTATTTGAAGGTATTATTGCCTAGTGATTGCTCATGTAATCTTGTTTATGTCCACTGCAGGTTTCTTTACTGGTGGGGAACATGCACAAAATCTGAGTCACAAAAGAACTGAAAGGTCACACCCTCTTCCATTTCTTGTGAAGGAAGAGGAGCTTAGTGGCGATGAACTTGAGGAATTCATCAAGAACCGATACAGTAATCGTGTGAAATACGCTGCTGATCGGAGCTATTCTAGAGAAGACGATGACATTTTCTCCATGGATTGTGCACTCAAAGAGCCGACTATTTGGAGAGTTAAATGCATGGTTTGTGATTACCAAACTCTTGACTTGGCATTGCTCGACTAGCATTTGTTGTGGATGTGCTGATTTGGTTAACTGCTTTCCAGGTTGGGCGTGAGCGCCAAATGGCCTTCTGCTTCATGCAAAAATTTGTTGACCTTCGAAAAATTGGTACCAAAGTGCCAATTATTACAGCATTTGCACTTGATCACATAAGAGGGTTTGTTTTTGTTGAAGCGGAGAAGGCCTGTGATGTTACAGAGGTACACAATCTGTTCCTTTTACAGCAAGAGAAAAAAAAGTTCATACATACAGAAAGAGCATGCTGGTTGACATGTAGTGCAGTGCTTATTATTCTATCGCTGTTATGTATAACATACTCCCTCCATTCAAAATTATAAGCTGTATTGTCTTTTCTAGATGCATTGCTTTTACAATGTATGAAGACATAGTGTATATCTAAGTGCATAGCAAAAACTACATATATCTAGAAAAATCAAACCATCTTATAATTTGGAATTGAGGGAGTATAAAACCCTGATATTTTTTATGTGGCCTAGTTTAGCTTTGCTGTTCTCATTTTGTACGCATTTCAAGCTTTACTACTTCATAGGAAAGGAAGGAACTTTTTAATGAATTTGTAAAAACTATTTTAGTAAAGATAATGTTTTCTTTTCTATTAATCTCTATATGTATATGCTTTGTATTTTGGTTGTAAAATGGCTCACTGACCATATGTCCCATGTTACAGGCATGCAAAGGGTTTTGTAGTGTGTACACAAGCAGAATCACTTCTGTTCCTGCAGCTGAAGTTCCTAGCTTGTTATCCAGCCGTACGAAACCATTTGAAATCTCTCGTGGTACATGGATCCGCATGAAGAATGGAAACTATAAAGGTGATCTGGCACAGGTATGATATAATGTGTTTGTGCCGTTTTTTCTTTTCTGGGGGCATCGTTGCTCTTCATATATTTTCATTTTCGATGCTCTTACACCACTATTTTCCTGTAACTTTTTAGGTTGTTAGCGTGGATGATGGACGGAAAAAAGTGATGATAAAAATTGTACCCAGAGTTGACCTCCATGCTATTTCAAAAAAATTTGTAATGCTCGTATACTTCGCGTTAAAATGACTTATTGAATTGATTCCCTTTCTCTATTTATCGAAGTTACTCGAATTTATTTTGCTCCTGGCCATGATTAAGTAGGATATTGGTATCTGGTATCTCGGGGACTTTTGCTTCAATCTGTGAGACATCTCTGGAATCTAGATGCACCAATAGTTATTGTGTTCTACATTAAATATAGCTAGAAGCATACCGGCTGCTGTGGGAAATAGTGATAATTTGGAATGAAATTAGAGTACATAATATTACTTACATGGAAGGATAAACTATTATAAATAATGTTAGTGGATGGTGTGGCACGCTGATGTAGACAACTAAATGCATGTTAGTAGATGATGTGTCTTGTTGATGTGGATATTATAATTGCACGTGCTAATGAGCTGTAATTGCATGTGATAGCGGACTGCTGAGGTGCTGCATGTCTAGATAAAATGCTGGTGGGTTCTATTTACTGAATGTATATTCTCTTGACTGATCAACTGATTGTATAACTTGTTTGCCAGCCCACAATATTGTTTGGCTCCCATGTGTGATCAACCATTTGTTTCCACCCTTCTCCTTTCACAGTTCTTGTTTGGCAGCAGCCTGGTTGCTAACTACTAAACTTATCTTATGCTTTGGTCCTTGCCAGGGTGGTGCAGTTTCACTAAAAGGAGCTGCAGTTCCTGCTCCACGGTTGATCAGCTCCCAAGAACTAGAGTAATTTTTCCTTACTTCTGAAGTTTCCTTGTTCTACATTCATTAAACTTCTATTATATTTTAACCAGTCTTGACACAGTTTCCAAAATGTCATTTTTCATGCAGGTTCTTCAGGCCTCATATTGAAATAAAGCGCGACCGTCAGACTGGTGAAGTTTTTGAAGTACTTGATGGTTTGATGTTCAAAGATGGATTTCTGTATAAGAAGGTTGCACTTAGTTCTTTGATTTATTGGGGGATACAACCGACAGAAACAGAGCTTTTGAAGTTCTCTTCTAGCCCAAGCAATAGAGCTTCTGCTGATGACTTGGATTGGCTCTCCGGCATGTATGGTTCTAAGAAAAGGAACCTTCCAGAAAAACGAGATATGGAATCATCATCTTCTAAAATAAGATCCTCCAAAGCATCAGACCTTAAAGCGTCAACTTCTACTGAAAATTATGACGAGAACGATGAATTCAACCTTCATGATCTTGTACTCTATGGGTGAGTGTGTTATATGGTGTATAATCGTCGCCCACTACGGATTTCATCCTTATATTTTATTTCCTAATGAACAGGCGAAAAGATTTTGGTGTGATTGTTGCTGTTGAGAAAGATGGTTTTAGGGTAATAATCTTGTAATCCACACTTCAATTTTATATCCTTTATTTTGTCTAAGAATGGGTTCTGTGTAGATACTAAAGGGTGGTCCTGAAGGATCTGCGGTGAAAGTGAGAAAGCAGGATATTAAGAAAGGCTGCGTAGATAAAATGTTTACAGCTGTTGATCATCAAAAGAAGACAATATCCATTAACGACACTGTTAATGTTGTGGAAGGGCCATTTCAGGTGAAAATTGAACTATTAATCTGACAGGATCCTGCTATTGGTCTCCAATTTTGTAAGCAGTATGGGAATTGTATGTTTTTTGCTTTTATTTCAAGGAAACATTCATTTGAGATATTTTAAAGAACGTGTGAATTCTTTCACAGAGTATTGGCAATGATAGTTTTAACATTGTGCATGTACTAGTGCTGCTACATTGTTCTTATCTAAGACGTATTCCACTGTTATTGCAGTACATGTAGCATGCTTTTGGATTCCAGCATGTGTTTTTGGAGTATTCAAGAATACCATATTTTCCACTTAGCACACTTGTGGTGTGATTAAATATATTTGCAGGGTAAGCAAGGGGTCGTTAAACACTTGTACTTGGGAATACTGTTCATTTATAATGAAAGTGAAAGTGAGAACTGTGGATTTTTCTGTGCTCAAAGCGGGTCATGCGAAAAGATACGAAAGGGTCTGGGAAGCTCTACTACTGAAAGTTCGGTATGTAGATATGTGTATCTACTTGTCAAAGAATTGAGGATGTTCTTTGTGTCACTTTGCTTTCTATGTACCAGGACTTTACAACTCCTATGTTTCCTGAACCTGCTTATGAGCAAAATGGGCATCGGGACAGTAAGTGTTTCTTGATTTCTTCTGTAATATTTCCTGCATGTAAGTATATCGGTCTGATTTCCTTCATAATACAGCTGAAAGGCCTTACAGGAGCACCAGAGAACAACTTTTCTCTATTGGGCAGATGCTGCGCATTAGAAAGGGTCCTTTGAAGGGCTACCTCTGTCGAGTAGTTCGGATATTTCGGAATGATGTGACTGTTAAGCTAGATTCTCTACTGAAAATTGTTACAGGTTGGTTAGCTTACCTATTGTTGGAGCTGTTATTTGGACAATGACTGACTTCGCCATGTGTGCAGTACAAGCTGATCTTCTCTCAGTCCCAGCTAACAGGGGGTAAGTAACTGAAGCATGTTTTATTTTTCTTTCCTTCATCGCTTATGCTGTAAATCATGTAATGCAATTGCACCATCATTAGGTCAAAAGTATGGTATCACTTTCATATTAGCTTCTTATTATGTTACATGGTTTACCAGGGATAACTTGTCTGGTGCCCCAGCTAGTAAATTTGGAAGTCAAGATACATCCTTCTTTGGTAAGTGTGAGATTATTATTTTATGTAGAGTTTTGGGCCTGTCTTTCTTGGATTAGCATCTACAGTGTAAATAGGAAAGCTCCAAATAATTTACTGCTAGCCTGCTGACTGCCGTATACTCCCTCCGTTCCAAAATATTAGTCGTTTTAGCTCTTGGTTTTTATGTCTATATTCAAATGGATGATAATGAATCTATACACATGCAAAACACATGCATAAAAAATGGTATGAACTTACTAATTCTCTAAAACGACTACTATTTTGGGACGGAGGGAGTATTAAATACCATCTGCTCCAAAGGGTTATTAAGGAGAAAAAAGAAAATGCTACAGACGTCTGTACCCGGACATGAGTGTGGACAACAGATAAGTGTTGTAGAAATGTGTATGCTTTGTTGGATTTGTGGCCATACAAGAAGTGATCAGTTCGAAACGATGATATACGTGATAGCCTAGGGGTAGCACCAATTGAAGAAAAACTTGTCAACATTGGTTGAGATGGTTTGGACATGTTCAATGGAGAGACCTTTAGAGGCACCTGTGCCTAATCTCTACTATAAAGCACTAGTTTCGATGGTTGTCCTTAGCGCATAGGTTTATTCCCCCTAGCAATGGGCCGTTACCCCATAGACAGGCCGTGAAAACCATCCAAGCCCCTATTAGTGAGTGGGTCGTTACCCCACAGACGGGTTGTGACCACCCAAGCCCAACACGAGAGAAAGCCGCATGCAGCACAGTGCTCCCACATAGTACCACCCCTGTAGCTAAAGGAGGACGAGTGAGCTATAAAAAAAGAGTCGGGCTCGTTTTCAACTCAGACCTTTCTATGCCTTTTGGCTAAGATAAAGTGTAATATTTATTCTTGTGTGCTGTCGCAACGCATGAGCATTGTATTAGTGTCATCCTAAGGCGCGATAGCGATGGGAAAAGAGGAAGACCGAAGTTGACATGAGAAGAGCCAGTAAAAGGAGACTTGAAGGATGGGATATATCCAAAGATTTAATATTGAAAAGAAGTGCATGGAAAACAAATATCCATGTGCCTGAACTTTGACTTATGGTTTTGTTGGGTATTAACTCTAGTCTACCCCAACTTGTTTGGGACTAAAATGCTTTATTGTTTTTGTTGTTGCTCCATTGAGGGATGAGTTACTTTCTTTTAAAGGAAAAGCTGAATTTAGGAAGTCCATACTTTACAAGATTCGAGTTCATTGTTCCCTTATACTGCTGGGTTGAGGTTTAAAATTATCGGACTTGTTACTTTCATTGATTATTAGGTTCAGAAGCAGGCAAAACTTCATGGGACAATGGGTTGCCATCGTTTGGAAGGTTCGTTTTATACTTCACCTTGTTGCTGTTTACTCGCACATCTAGAATCCTTGTTTTTCCCTTGCGGGTGTCCACTCCCTCCCACGAGTTCTGGGGCAGATTTGCTACCGCACAGCTACAACAACAACAAAGCCTTCTAGTCCCAAATAAGTTGGGGTTGTTTACTGTAAAGATATACCAACAATGAAAAACCAAAGCAGCCAAATTCATTGTATCATTTGAATGCTGCTGTGCTAGAAAATGCTGTTGGGGTATTTTTGTTTTACTTTCTTTATTAGCAATCTGTATATCAGGGCAAGCAAAAAGAAGACAATATATACAGGAATCCTTCATTTGAAATTAGGAATAAATATTATCTAGATGTAGTGATGTACATAAAAATACGACAAGATTTACAGGAACCCTTCATTTGAGATTAGGAATAAATGTAGTCACAACCCTCTTTTTGTAGTCACATTTAGTTCTAAATTACCTGAAAGGTGAGGAACCAAATTTCTTTAACTGTACTTATTTAAGCTTGCCTTGATTCCACCTGGTTAAGAAAAGGTTGTCTTTGCTTTACAGTTTAAGATATATTTCCTTGTGCCTTTGTGATGTTTGTTTTTGCACTTCCCTTCGCCTGCTATGTCTAGGATTGGTTTTGTTAACTAGAGATGTTTTCCTGGGTGTTTACACCTGTTCCATTTTGCGCTAAGCTCATCTTTGAGTACTAAGCATAGCATATATATTACTTGCTACTTGTCAATATGTAGATAAGTGAGTGTAAAATGTAATGTTTGACCGTGGCTATTGGATCATCAAGGTTGTGGTATGTGAGCTGCTCTAGTCCACCTTTTGCCCAAGGATGTAGTTGTCAGTTCCCTTTTAACTCCGTGCTTGTATTGGTCTAATTTCTGAACAAAACACAAATGCTAAATTATTTCTTATTTGTCTCTTTCTTCTTCGCTCATGTAAAGCATTACCTAGAGGAATAGATGTTCTGAGCTACTCTTTATTGTTATTGTATATCTTGTTATTTACCTAATTGTTTGGTGGGCTGCAGTGACTCATGGCAACCCTTTTCGAGTTCAACACTATCAGTTCAGAATGCAGGTAATTTTTAGTTTTGTTATTTATTTGTGTCACCATTCTTTGTTTGCGCCTTAATCGCGATGGTATTTTTTGTTTCATCAAGTTTTAGGGAAAGACATAGCATTACTATCTGCTCAGATGCTTGATATGTGAATTCTGCAAAAAAAAAAGTTTAGTGGATCATGTCACTAGGAACGAAACGATGTAACTATATTAATCTGGTGAGGATCAAACTAATGTGGGATTAAAAGAGGCATGGTCTATTAATCAAGATTTCTTACAAGCTTTTGAATTTCTTTTATTAAAAAGTGCATACAAATGATACACTTTTATTGTGGGTTTGGTTTAGGCATTTTCTGCACTTATTGTTAGACTGCTATTAGGGCTTACAGGCTTAGTTAGGGTCTTGATGTATTTCCCTGATTATCCCTATTGTAATGGGCTTTGGCCCACCTAACTCTTCTATATAATATACTCCCAACCCAGAATTCGGGTTAAGGTTTCACACATTCCAACACTTATAGCTTGCAACTTGTTGAAATAGGTGACTTCTGCATTTTTTCATTTCTGGATGCAGTAAAGTAGTCATCGCTTCCTATTCATCTTACACAAAGTACAGGTTTCTTGTAAAAACAACAACGAATCCTTACCCAAACAAATCGGGATAGGTTAGAGATGAGACCCGACAAGTGCCCACATTAACCCAAAAGTATCGCAAAAGTATAAAATAATGATTCTAGAATTTTACTGATATCAATTTTATGTTCAGTTGTCCACGCCAACCATTGCGAGGTGCGAACAGACCAAGAAAACAGAACATTGACACAAAAGAAAAAAAAGACAATCCACAACTCCAAATGTAAATTAAATGTCCTACTTAGATTAGTTATACCTTCCAGAACTCTTCACCATGAAAGCAGTAATCATACTTGGACCTAAATTGCGAAATGGATGTTCCCAAGGCCCTGGACATACATCACGGAACTGTGGTAGTAAAAGAAATTTAGGTCGATGGTTCTTGCACTATTGCAGATATTGTCATTTATGCTTATTAAATAGGCTAGGCACATTTGCCAGTATTTGAGGTTTTCACAGTTTAGCTGGGTGTGGAACTTTTACATTTTCAGGTGGAGAATCAGAAGCTGATCCATGGTCTAAGAAAACTTCTGCCAAAGATGATTCTGATCCATGGGGTAAGAAAACTGATGGTGATTCTGATCGATGGGGTAAGAAAACTGATGGTGATTCTGATCCATGGGGCAAGGAAGCGGTATCTGCTGCTGATGGTGATTCCAATCCATGGGGTAAGGAAACAGTACCTTCCGCTGCTGGTGATTCTGATCCATGGGGTAAGAAAGTGGTGTCTTCTGCTGATGGTGATTCTGATTCATGGGGTAAGAAAGCAACATCATCAGCTGTTGACACTGAAAAGGAAGGTTCTGGTGGTACTGCATGGGACAAACAAGCTGGAGTTGGTGGATCTGATGCTGCTGGCAGCTCCTGGGACAGAGCGGTTGTCAATGAGAGTGAAAAGAGTGACAACTGGGGAGAGGCTTGCAGGGTTATGGACATGGGAACTGGAGCTGAAGCTGACACTGACCCTTGGGGAAGCAAGGTCAAAGCAGTAGATATGGAAGGACCAAATAACTGGGAAAAGGCTACAGTGCCTCCAAACAATAAGCTGGAGGATGTCAGTCAAGGATGGGGCCAACCTAAGGGCAACTCAACTGAAGACCAAGCAATAGACAACGTTTCTAAAGACGTGGACAACAACAGGGCTTGTGACAGTTCTTTGCCTGTCACTGAAGATGGTACCTGGGGCAAGTCAAAAGACAACAGTTGTGGTGGAGCAGGTGGTGCGGGAGGTTGGGATGTTTCTGTTGGCAACTGGAATAAATCATCTGTTGTGGCTGATGCACAGGATGAAGGTTGGGGCAAAGGAAACTGGTCATCTGCTGAGTCTGAAGAAACAAACAATCAAAGCGGAAATTGGAACAAAACTGGAGCTTCGGACCAAGCTGGTTACAACAATTGGGATAAACCGAAATCCTTTGGTGGTAATGGTTGGAACAAGGGTGATGATCAGAATAGCAGTTGGAACAGGCCTGAAAATTTTGGAGGTGGACGTGGCTTTGGGCGTGGACAAGGGAGAGGTAGGGGTCAACAATCTGGATATTTCAATGGCAGAAATGATCAAGGAAGCTGGAAGAAGTCATGGGGTAGTGACAATGCTGAAAGACCCTCTTGGAGGTCTGATAATCAGGTAGACAATGAGGCTGGAGAGTCTGGTGGATATAGGGGAAGGGGAAGAGGAGGAAGGGGGCAATATGGAGGACGAGGTAAAGACAATGGTTGGAGAAATGATGATAGAAGCAATTCTGGGTTTGGAAGGGAAAATAACAGTGGCGATGGACCAAAATGGGGTGGTGGAGGTAATTGGAACGCTACAAATCCACCAAGTAGCAGTGTAGGCACCAAGTCATATGGTCAAAATCAGCCTTTCACTTGGAATAATTCTGAGGATAACAAACCATCTGTAGGTCAGTAACCTGTTTAATTTGTACCTCTAGTTTCCTTGTTAAAGTTTCAAGCTACTATTTTTAAATAGCAACTTGAACATGCTTCTCAAATTTCTTGATTTTCCTAAGGCTCCAGTTGCTTCTTTTATTACATTTTAAATTTGTGCAAAGTACACGCTGGTCCTCAAGCTAAGAACTATCAGTATTTTAATAAAATACTCCCTCCGTCCCAAATTAGTATTGACTTTAGCTCTTTGTTTTTATGTCTATATATTCAAATATATGATGATGAATCTAGACACATGTAAAATACATGCAACAATTATTGTATGAATCGAGTAAAAGCCTAAAACGAATTTTATTTGGAGCAGAGGGAGTAATTGACATTCTTGCAGTCCATTTTATGTTACAGAGCATTTATTTGTATTACTCTTGTGTAGGTGAACAAGGTGATCCTTGGGCAAGCAAGGTGTCTTCTACTGAAGGTAATTGAGAAGCAACCAGAGACTCTTTTTTTTCTCTGTTTAGTGTTTCTAGCTGTAGTTCTCCTGTGAGCTTCCTGATTCGCTTGCTGTCTTGGGGGATCTTTGCAGATACAGAACAACAGAATGATTCTTGGTCAAGCAAGATGATTTCTGGTGGTGCTGAGGATACCAGTGGTGGCTGGGACACCAAGGTGAAAGACTCTTCCTGCAATGATGGGGGTAAGTGGGAAAAATGCTTGTAGTTGTAGCGTTGAGTAAAGCAAATTTCTTATTCTACGTACTTGTAGATGTAGTTATTACTTAGAGCCTTTTCACGCTATCATGTGTAGGTGAAGGACTACAAAATGATCCATGGGCAAACAAGATTGGTTCTAATGAAGGTACTCAAGGGACTATCTGAATGGTTGACATTGGTCACTCGGACGGGACCATTTTAAGATGAACAGCCGTGCTATCTTTTCTGGGTCTCTTGTTGAGCTTTTATTTTAATTTTTGTAGGTAAAGAACAAGAAACTGATCCTTGGGCCAGCAAGATGTCTTCTACTGTGTGTGCTGATGACAAGAAAGGTAGCTGGAACACTACAGCAAAGGGCATTCCATCTAAGGAAAAGGCTGATGATCCATGGAATAGTAAGGGGGGTAATGATGACAGCAAGAAAACTGACACCTGGGGTGCTGGCTCGTCAGGTGGGGATCAGGAACTTTCTTGGAGCAAACCTAATTTCTCTTTGGGGGACCAGGAATCTACTTGGAACAACCCAAGGTTCAGTGACGATGACAATGCGAATAATAGAGGTGGATTTGGACGTGGAAATCGAGGCAGAGGGAGAGGAAGGAATTTTGGGGATGGTGGTGGGTCATCATGGAATGGAGGCAATAGAAACGATGAATCAGGTGGCGGAAGGTCTGGAGAGCCATGGAACAGAAGGGACTTTGATGGTGGCGGAGGAAGAGGCAGAGGTCGTTTTGGGCGAGGTGACCGTAACCAGGGCAACAACTTCGGGTCAGGAGATGGTGGCAGCTGGGGCTCTGGCAGGGGAAATGGTGGCCGCGGTGGTTACAGGAACTGGAACGATAACAATGAGCGATCCTTCGGTGAAGGTGGTGGCTGGTCCCAGTCCCAGTCTTCCGATTGGAATGCCAACAAAGGAAATGGCGAAGGAAATCAAGCTTTCTCGAAAAGCAAGCCCAGCTGGGAAGCACAAAACACCTCTGGTAGAGATGGTCAGGCAGGAAAGGGTGATGCAAACAACTCCTGGAGTAAGAACAGATCATCTCCATCTAGCGCTTGGGGCGCTCCCAGTGGAGGAGCTGGCGGCCGAGGTTCTTGGGGAAAGAGCAACGAGGATGGCTGGAACTCAGCGGGAGGATCAGCCAAAGAGAAGCCTGCATGGGGTGGTGGGTCAGAAGCGTCTACCAAGAAAGAGGACAAAGGTGGTGAGGGGAACGGGAGCCAAGGAGGAGGTGGTGTCAGTTCCTGGGATAAAGGGGCAGATGATGCATGGAACGGCAACACGGGTAGTGATATTGGGAGTGGTGGATGGTAAGATTTCCGCCAAAATAATATGAACTCTGTCGGTGCGTGTGTCTAGTTCGTATCCGTTACTTCGCCATGTGTACTCTACACTAAAAAGAACATGGCTTGTGACCATTTAAACATTACCTTAGTGGTGGCAGTAACTAGGTACCTTTGCTCCATCGTATTTCGGGCTACGTGTGTTTGTTTCGCTTTTTTTTACGATCTTTTCTGAGAATCTTGCAGTAGTAAGAATCTGGCTGTTAGAAAAATCTGAGTCAGAGATCACATGTGGATGCGGACGAAGATGAAGGGTCCATAGGATAAGTGACCAATTTCTTCTATTTTCACTAACGCCCCGTTTAGATCATTGAAATTGAATTCTATTCTAATAATAATAATTTAGACGTATATCAATTAAGATAATTTGGTTTTATATAAAATATATTTGTATATTATTATTAGCAAGATGTCGGAGATATTTATGTGTTATATTTTTACTATAGAGGAGTGAGACGAAAAGTGTCATGTAAGTTATATAGACTAATGCATAAAATTATTTCTCATCTTTCACCCTATAAATTTGAGATAGACTTATATATAAACTTTGGAAAGTGGTGTAATGTCAAATTCCAAACTAAATAAGTTACTTTATTGAATGAATTTCAATTCCTATAAAATTAAGACATCCAAACACCTCGTAAAGTGATTTTCATAGCTAAAAAAACTAGGTGTTTGTTAGTCACCGTTTCTGGCCATAATTAGTAAAAAAGATAAATAAACGGGCCTACTATCATCGCGCGACCATACAGCGTAAAACATGGTAGGGCATGGTATTCCACCCAGCCAGGGCTGTGCGAGATATTTTAGAGGTTTAGAGGAAACCTTATATAGATGCCATTTGACTCATGTATATATAACCTATGGACCAAATGATAAAAGTAATTAGCTAGCTCTTGCCTATAATATATGTATATGTGTACTTGCGAAGGTCGATCCTCAACGCTATGTCCTAGCGTTTACCCAGACATTCGAGTCTTATAGCAATGTTGTGGTGGCATAGCACCATGAATTAAGAGTGTGTTTGGTTTGAGAAATGAAGTGATTCATCTTCTTCTCACTCCTCATTTTTTATTTGGTTTGTGGAATAGAATGAGTTGATTCATCATCACTTCATTCCTTATAAGCTAATAATTAGTATATACATAAGGAGTGGGTTGATTACACCAAAATTGATGGAATAAACTTATGATGCATCACCTCATGAAACATAGAGTGACTCCACAAACCAAACATACCATAAATTTTTTGGATGTATTATTTTTTACTTATAACTAGCTTACATGAGCAGGCTCGTTTTCGATTTATGTTGCATGAGCAACATACCAGAGGTTGAGCTGCCTGCTTATGTGAGCAAGATAGCAGATCGTAGCATTAGGCGGTTGGATCAACCAAGCGAATACTGTTTCAGATGATTAAATAACTAAATATTATATTTAAGTATATACTTAAGGGGCTAATATTTTGGGGCCCTGAACAGCCACCCAACTTGACCCCTCACTCCCTCAAGTCCGACATTGTAATTGGATGTGAAAATTAGATAGTGGTGGACACCGAAAGTTAGGAAAAAATTCTGCACCGCGGTGCTGCACAGGCCTGCGCTGCGGCATCTGTCCCGATTAATGACGCGTGGCAGAGAACTGCATCGTATGACCAAGGACACCATCGCTCCTAAGCAGGCTCCATTATGGCTCGGCTCTGTTTGTTTTTGCGCTCGGCTCGGTTTAGTGTTTGCATAACACATCATCTTCTACCTGGTCGAAACAAACCTACAGCCGTCATCTCCCAGCCACCACGCTGCCGCCATCGATCCCAGCCACCACGTCGCCGCCATCGATCCCAACCACCACGACGTCGTCGTCGCTCCGGTCACCAGGACGTCGGATGACGATGAGATCGGTGCGGAAGTTGGCGAGGATTGTGGAGAAATAGTGCAAGCAACTCACGTAAGGCTGCCTTGTTCAATCCTATATTTTTTGACTGTGTTGTTTCCCCATGTATGAACTTGCTTATTTTTTTTACCCACGTACAACAGGTGAATGATAAAATCAGTCATACTTGATTGCTCCAGAAGTTGGAATGGCTTTTGGTTCAGAGGAAAAATCTTATGACATGTACAACGACTATGCTGGTGTGATTGGATTCAGCATTAGAAAGAGTACGACAAGGCACCGGCCAGATGGTAGTGTATATCAGAAACATCTCTGAAAGGGAAATAGGCTCAAACCTTTTCCCAAATGATTTTGGTGGTTGAATGCCCAACACAAACAATTGGACTAACTAGTTTGCTTCAGATTATATATTCTACAGGTGCTAAAGGTTCAACACAAACCAATAAAAAGATGAAAGTTAGGGTTCAAAAGAAAAGAGCAAAAAAAAATTGAAGAGAACCCTAGTCTAGCGCACCGGACTGTCCGGTGTGCCACCGGACAGTCTCATGTGCACCACCGGACAGTGTCCGGTGCACCAGGGGCCGTACAGACTGAACTCTTCACCTTCGGGTTTCTCAGACGCCGCTCCGCTATAATTCACCGGACTGTCCGGTGTGCCATCGGAGCAACGGCTAGTGTCGGCGTTTCGACCCCGGGGGGTCCCTGGACCGACGAGTAAATTGTCGCTGCGTGTCCCAGCCTAGATGGGTCGGCGTGAGACGGAACACAAGGGGGAACAATAAGGGGAACCGCGGCTCGTGTTGTCCTGCGCCCAGGGCGGATGCGCTTGTAGTAGGGGGTTACAAGCGTTCGCGAGGGAGAGAGAGAGAGAGAGAGAGAGAGAGAGAGAGAGAGTGAGAGCCTGTCCGTCAGCCCATTCTCCCGCGCGGCCACCTTCTCGTACGAGGGCCCTGGACCTTCCTTTTATAGACATAAGGAGAAGGCCCAGGTGTACAATGGGGAGTGTAGCAATGTGCTAACGTGTCTAGCAGAGAGGAGCTAGAGCCTTATGTACATGCCGGCGTGGCTGTCGGAGAGGTGTTGCAGCCTTGTTCATGTGATGTCGTGGCCGTCGGAGGAGCGCTTAAACCCTGTAGAAGTACAGCTGTCGGGGCTGTCGGGGCTGTCGGATTGAAAGGGAAATAGGCTTAGGCTTTAAACCTTTTCCTAAATGATTTTGGTGATTGAATGTCCAACACAAACAATTGGACTAATTAGTTTGCTCTAGATTATATGTTCTACAGGTGCCAAAGATTCAACATAAAACCAATAAAAAGAATAAGACAAGAGTCAAAATAAAGGAGCAAAGGGGCAACCGAAGGCACCCCTGGTCTGGCGCACCGGACTGTCCGGTGTGCCACCGGACAGTGAACAGTACCTGTCCGGTGCACCAGGGGACTCAGACTCAATCTCGCCACCTTCGGGAAAGTCCAGGGCCGGCGCGCTATAATTCACCGGACTGTTCGGTGTACACCGGACAGTGTCCGGTGCTCCAACGGAACGCGGCCTCAGGAACTCGGCAGCCTCGGGATTTCACGAAGTCTGCTCCGCTAAAATTCACCGGACTGTCCGGTGTGCACCGGACTGTCCGGTGTGCCAGCGGAGCAACGGTCATCTGCGCCCAACGGTCGACTCTGACAGTAAACAGTGCAGAACAGTACACGCGGCAGAAGTCAGAGCAGAGGATCAGAGAGGCACCGGACTGTCCGGTGTGCACCGGACTGTCCGGTGCCACATGAGGACAAAAGCCTCCAACGGTCGACCAGCTCCATCCCCAACGGATAGGGTGACGTGGCAGGGGCACCGGACATGTCCGGTGTGCACCGGACTGTCCGGTGCGCCCATCGACCAGCAGCTTCTCCAACGGCTACAAAATTGGATGGTGGCTATAAATACCACCCCAACCGGCCACTTCAAAAGGTGGGAGTCCAAGCAACATTCCAAGTCATCTAGTTGACATACTCAAGCTCTCCCAACCACCTATATTCATTGATCCATCCTATACACAAGATTTAGTCCACTACAACCAACACAAGTGCCACAAAAGAGAGAGCAAGTAATCGAGAGCTACTCAATTGAGTTTAGCCTTAGCGCCTTGTGAGATTCATTGAGAGATAGTGTGTGCTACATCTTTGTGTTCATTTGCGCGTGGAGTTTTTGACTCCCATTCGAACTTCCTCCAAAGTGTTGGAGGCTTGTAAAAGCTAGCAAGAGACACCAAAGATTGTGGTGGTCCTTGTGGGATCGAGAGTGATCCTTGAGAAGAAGAAGAGCTCGCCGATCCTTGTGTGATCGGGAGAGAGGGAAAGGGTTGAAAAAGACCCGTCCTTAAGTGGACTCCTCAACGGGGACTAGGCCTTCGAGGGCCGAACCTCGGTAAAACAAATCACCCGTGTCCATTGTGTTTATTGCTTGTGATTTGTTTGCTTTCCCTTGCTCTAAGTTTTCTTGCACCATTATTTGCTAATTTCATTTGGTATTGCTTCAAGTTAAATTTCCATTTAGTGAAGCAACACGTTGCAAGAAAGAACTTGTTCTAGTGCTCTTCTCATCTAAGGGTTCTTGCCTTGTTATTCTATAACTCATTAGTTGTGTTGGTTTATCTCTCCCGCATTATTTAGCAATACTCCTTTCAAGCAAGAACTTAGTTTCTATTCTCCGATATTTGTATATCTTGTTCTAACCAATAATCAAGGGATCTAGTTGGGGGATAAAGTTTTAATTTTCAGGTTCCGCCTATTCACCCCCCCCTCTAGGCGACTTTCAATTGGTATCAGAGCTAGGCACTTCATCTTGAGTCTAACAACTCGAAGTGATGGCTCGTAGAAGATCCCAAAAGAACAAGAAGACTCCTCCAACGAACGCAACTCAAAAGGAGGTAACTCTTGAGATATTACTTGATGATTGTTCTAATTATGATTCATGGTCTACTAGTGTGATAAATGCCTTTAGAACCATACATCCTCAATTAGAACAAATTATTGACAAGAGTATTTTTCCCTCTAGTTTTAATGGAAAAATTAATTCCGAGGAGGATCAAAGATGTTATCGCTTAAACTACCTAGCTTTTGACATCTTAAACAATTCTCTTAGCAAAGAAGATTATCGTGCCTTCATATCAAACTATGACGAATCCATTCCCGATGCGCATGATATTTGGACTAGAATTAAAATCAAGTTTGATGAGTCCAAACATAATAATTCATTTGATGCCTCTACTTCCTTTAGTTTTTGTGATACTAACCCTTGCAAGGAAGAAGGAGAAAATGAACGATGGAGACCAAACGATGAATCCACCTCTCCAAAAGGTTTGTCTTCCCATTTTGATTCCCACATGTGTTGTGTGGCTAATGAAAATGATAGCGGAAGCACCAATGAGGATGAGGAGGAAGAAAGAAGCTTTGTGCATCTCTACGCTCGCCTAAGCCAAGAAGATAAGGCGGTCATGCGCAAACTTCTAGAAAGAGCGAGAGAACAAAGCGAAGCTCGTCAAAGGCTAGAAGATATTCTCTCCATAAAGATGCAACACCTTGACGAGTTGACTAAAGAACATGAGGAGCTAAAGTGCTCTCATGTTGATTTGGTCCAAAGGTATGAAACTATTTCAATTGAGCAAGATAACGCTTTACATTGTATCGCTCAATTAGTAAATAGGAATACCTTGCTTAAGGACCAAATAGAAAAGCTAAAAATTGAAAATCTAGCTTTTCAAAATAAATATGATATGCTTCTATGTTCTCATGAAAATCTTATAGATGATCATATCATATTAAACATTGCTCATGAGGTTGTGATAGAAAATTTAAAATCCCAACAACCTCACTCATGCACATGTATTCAAATCGATACTATATTACCATGTGCTAATGCTTGTTGTTCGTCGACAAGCAAATCTTCCTTTGAGCTAAAATTTGCAGGAAAAAATGATGATTCATATCAAAAGCTCAAAGAAGAAAATGAGAGGCTAAAGAAGAGCTTGACACAACTTAAAGGGAAATGCATTGCCCAACCTTCTCAAGATAACCGTGATCACATGGTGAAGAAGCTTGAAACCGAAACAACCGTGGCATGCACTACATCCCTTGAAGAAAATGTCAAGGATTTGAGGATTGCCAAGAGGAATAAACAAAAGAGGAAATTCAACACCTCCTCCAAAAGCCTCAACCACGCCTCCACAAAAGGTAACATCCAAGGTAATGATCAAGCCACACTTCACATTAAGAGGTGTAGTGAATGCTTTGAAGAGGGGCACTTGATTAGGTCATGTCCCTACATTAAAAATGGCTTGACTATTAACAAGGATGATAGGCTTTGTTTTAAATGCTCCAAGAAGGGACACATGCTTAGATCTTGTCCCCATTTAAAACAAAAAGGCATAGGGTTAGAAAAGAAGGTTTTTACTAACCATGTAGCAGGCAACAAACAAGGAAAGAAGAAATCTTCAAAACTTGGAAAACGCCTATGCTACACATGCCGAAAGAAGGGACATCAATGCAAAGATTGTCCCATTGGTAAAATTCCCACTCCTAACTTGTCATTAGATTCATATATAACTGGGCAACCCAAGATTGCAACTTGTGCTAGAAAGGTAACAAGTTTACCAAGCGCTAGCACAAAGGACACTTGGGTTCCTAGATCTTTGTTCACTAACCTTAACGGACCCATCAAGCGATGGGTACCAAAATGTGCTTGACAAGCTTTGTAGGAGAAGGAGATGGTATGAACCTTTGGGGTGCTTGAGGGAGTTAATTCAATTCTTATCAACTCAAGCTATCAATCTTCAAATGATCTACATATTCAAGATTGACCCAAGGTTACTTCAATTTATTGTATTCAAAACTCACATCATCTCGGGAAGATATTAATGTTGTAGGAAATAAAGAATCATCATGTGCGGAATATCAAAGCCTACAACATGGAGGAAAATCAAAGGATGGTAACATTTATATTCTTAAGTGCAATTATCTTAATTTGTCTTGTGTCCTGTGTAGTCACATAGAAATAGAAAGCATTTAAGGATGTTTTAAAATTATGTCATCATTCTTTGAAGAAATTCCTCTCGTATGGTAGATTGTGTATTTATCAAATTCTATATTATGACAATCTACATGTCGTTAAATTATTGCAAGTTCACATGGCATGTCTTTACATTAACTATTCTATTATTGCCATGTTCTAGATATAGAGAGATATTTCATGTTCTTAAAAGAATAAGGTGTCATGTAAGAAATTCAAATTCTTAGGACACTTATAAAAGGAAAAATTCTCTCTATAGCTAGAAAAGTGAGACTAATATTTTTATCTAAGTAATTTAAGTAGTCTCACTTGTAGAGAATAAGTTTCTCTATGGAAATGCGTATCTCGTCATGTCTAGGAAATTCTATCCAATAATTCATGTTGTATCTCTTATTGCTTAATTGGATATGATTCTTTCACATTTATCGCTTTCCAAATCATGATTTAGATTTATTCCTATAATCTCAAAGGATTATTTATGCTTGTTTTATGAGTTAAAATTGAGCATAACATCATCTATGAATAATCTAGTTCATGCTATGGAGTTTCCATGTTTTGTTAATCTAACATTCCTTACCAAAATGATTACAAAAATTGGAAACTAGTGCTTGTGTTGCTACTAACATTTCTCTTGAGTTCAATTATGAAAATCTACAAGAGAGAAAGTACACAAGCCTCATGGGTTGAGCTTCACCCAAAGGAAGAAAGGTAAAAGCAAAGGTATGGGAACTCATCTTCTTAAGTTTGGTTCCCGTCTCAATGGGTGTTTAATCTAAATTATCTTGTTCTACCCTTGAGAGGAATAGATTCTTTTTTTTGGACCGAAATTAACTAAGTATGCATTCAAAATATCATTTTCTTAAATGTTCATGTCCATTAGAATCTATTTAATGCCTTTGCGATATTTATATATATGTTATCATATTGATTTGCTTCCAAGTGATGATTAACTAACTTCAATATGATAAAGTAAAATCTCCAATGATTATTAAAATGCTTAAAAGGTGCTCACTCATTCTTCTCAAATGAAATACACTATTGTTAAGGATTTTACTTCTTGTCTGTGTGACTTGTGGATGATGAATTTTGTATGCTAATTATCTAAAGTAATCATCCTTCACCATATACTCCCTTGCGCTATTAACATGTCTCTTGAGTATTTTCAATAAGTTTGGAAGGAAAAAGAGACAAATATAAAGGGAGGACACTCAAATGAAAAAGAAAGAACATCAAGGACAACAACACCTACTTGGACAATAAGGTTTTCACAACAATCAATGGTGTGGTTGTAAGCATTCTAAACCCTTTTTCATTATGGAGTTACCCGGCTTAAGTTGTTTATTGCAAAATTTATGAGCCTTGATCAAGATGTATAATGATTCTCCTTTTATGTTCTTAAAATTGAATGCATTGAAATCAATTCTCTCAATTACTTGATGCATATCTTTAGGGGGAGTCCATTATTATATTTTGATTATGTTGAGACTATTGCTTTATCTTAGTAATTTCATATAGTCTCTTGCTTGAGAATAATGTTTCTCATATAGTATGCTACTTCACATCAATCAAACTTGTTAAAGTAATATCGCTTTTATCAAGGATTGTTGCTTTCATTTCTAAAAGTAGCATGCTTATTGGATTCTCCTATTTTTAAGCTTGATTATTTAATGCCTTTGTTGTTTTCTTGATCGCATATTGGTTGATCATTGAACAACTTCAAGTATCACTTATGCTTCTTAGTGCCTCATGTAATTTTAATTGTCATCTATCTTGATATACACTAAGGAAAAAGGAGAATTCATGATTCATTTATGCAACTTGTGATCCATTTGATATATGCTAACAATAACTTGAAAAAGATCACTAGTTGTAGAACTCTCTCTTGTGCAAAGTATTTCCATATATTGTCTTTGAGTATAGGTCTTAAGCAACTAAGACTAAGGACAAAGCACAATGAAGAGAGCGTCTCTATGAGAAGGTACAAAAGGGTAAAACCACTTCCTTTCATTTAAACTTGTACCTAAATTTTCCTCTTATATACACTCTTTGCATATCTTGTATAAAAGGAAGAGAAAGCATGACCTTTGCATTTATCCCTGCTTCATACCTAGTTTAACCTCTTAAAATTTCACTCATGCATTATTGCATCTTTGCTAAAACTAGATGAAGTGGTTCGATTGTCAAAGAGCTTAAAGCTTAACCTTGTAACGAGGATAAGCTACCTTTGTTCCAAAGGTGGATGGTCCTTAAGTCTCTTTGAAATCTTTAAAGGAAAATGCTTAAAAAGTTTGCAACATGCTTTCATAAGTGCATAAACTGTCTTGAGCATCACTCATATACTATGACACAATGCACTTCACTTTCTCTATGATATAGACTTGCTCTCATTAACCTAATTATGTGCCCTTGGCATTTAAGGCCAAAATATGTATTCCTCTCAAGGCACATGTTTAGGGGGAGAAATCTATATTGTATAGAACTATGATCATGCTTAATTGACATATCTCTTGATCATATCTCTTTCATTTTGGTACAAATGCATATATCCCATTATTCCCGTACCATGACTACGACTAATATGTTTCCAAGTATATTACCATGCTAAAGTCGTAGATTGAAAGGGAAATGGAGTCTTCGGCGAAAACAAAGGCTTCCACTCCGTATATCATACTTCGCCATCACTCCAAGCAACTCTCTATTCCTTGGGGGAGAAACGTACATCAAAGAAAAGGACTTCGTCTCTGGAAGAGAGTAAGAGCCCAAAGCTAAAAGACCGGACTTCGTCTTTGGTATAATCTTAACTCATTTATTTATGCCCAAAAGAGGAAGAAATTACTTCAAGGGCTCTAATGATTCCGTTTTTGGCGATTTATGCCAAAAAGGGGGAGAAATAAGCCCAAAGCAAACGGACCGCACCACCACCACCAATTCAAAAACTTAGTGCTTTCCAAAAGTATTTATCATTTGGTATCCTATTATGTTCAAAAGGGGGAGAAAGTAGTATTTCAAAAATGGTATATCAAAACCCTCTTGAACACTAAGAGGTGGATCTCTTTTAGGGGGAGTTTTGTTAAGTCAAAAGAAAAGCATTTGAAACAGGGGGAGAAAATTTAAAATCTTGAAAATGCTTTACAAACTCTTGTTCATTTACCTTTGACTATTTGCAAAAGATCTTTGAAATGGATTTACAAAAAGAATTTGCAAAAACAAAACATGTGGTGCAAGCGTGGTCCAAAATACTAAATAAAATAAAGAAAGAAAGCATCCGTGCATATTTTATGAATATTGGTTTAATTCCAAGTAATCTTTGCACCTATTCTATGCAAACTAGTTCAATTATTCTCTTATATATTTGCTTTGGTTTGTGTTGGCATCAATCACCAAAAAGGGGGAGATTGAAAGGGAAATAGGCTTAGGCTTTAAACCTTTTCCTAAATGATTTTGGTGATTGAATGTCCAACACAAACAATTGGACTAATTAGTTTGCTCTAGATTATATGTTCTACAGGTGCCAAAGATTCAACATAAAACCAATAAAAAGAATAAGACAAGAGTCAAAATAAAGGAGCAAAGGGGCAACCGAAGGCACCCCTGGTCTGGCGCACCGGACTGTCCGGTGTGCCACCGGACAGTGAACAGTACCTGTCCGGTGCACCAGGGGACTCAGACTCAATCTCGCCACCTTCGGGAAAGTCCAGGGCCGGCGCGCTATAATTCACCGGACTGTCCGGTGTACACCGGACAGTGTCCGGTGCTCCAACGGAACGCGGCCTCAGGAACTCGGCAGCCTCGGGATTTCACGAAGTCTGCTCCGCTAAAATTCACCGGACTGTCCGGTGTGCACCGGACTGTCCGGTGTGCCAGCGGAGCAACGGTCATCTGCGCCCAACGGTCGACTCTGACAGTAAACAGTGCAGAACAGTACACGCGGCAGAAGTCAGAGCAGAGGATCAGAGAGGCACCGGACTGTCCGGTGTGCACCGGACTGTCCGGTGCCACATGAGGACAAAAGCCTCCAACGGTCGACCAGCTCCATCCCCAACGGATAGGGTGACGTGGCAGGGGCACCGGACATGTCCGGTGTGCACCGGACTGTCCGGTGCGCCCATCGACCAGCAGCTTCTCCAACGGCTACAAAATTGGATGGTGGCTATAAATACCACCCCAACCGGCCACTTCAAAAGGTGGGAGTCCAAGCAACATTCCAAGTCATCTAGTTGACATACTCAAGCTCTCCCAACCACCTATATTCATTGATCCATCCTATACACAAGATTTAGTCCACTACAACCAACACAAGTGCCACAAAAGAGAGAGCAAGTAATCGAGAGCTACTCAATTGAGTTTAGCCTTAGCGCCTTGTGAGATTCATTGAGAGATAGTGTGTGCTACATCTTTGTGTTCATTTGCGCGTGGAGTTTTTGACTCCCATTCGAACTTCCTCCAAAGTGTTGGAGGCTTGTAAAAGCTAGCAAGAGACACCAAAGATTGTGGTGGTCCTTGTGGGATCGAGAGTGATCCTTGAGAAGAAGAAGAGCTCGCCGATCCTTGTGTGATCGGGAGAGAGGGAAAGGGTTGAAAAAGACCCGTCCTTAAGTGGACTCCTCAACGGGGACTAGGCCTTCGAGGGCCGAACCTCGGTAAAACAAATCACCCGTGTCCATTGTGTTTATTGCTTGTGATTTGTTTGCTTTCCCTTGCTCTAAGTTTTCTTGCACCATTATTTGCTAATTTCATTTGGTATTGCTTCAAGTTAAATTTCCATTTAGTGAAGCAACACGTTGCAAGAAAGAACTTGTTCTAGTGCTCTTCTCATCTAAGGGTTCTTGCCTTGTTATTCTATAACTCATTAGTTGTATTGGTTTATCTCTCCCGCATTATTTAGCAATACTCCTTTCAAGCAAGAACTTAGTTTCTATTCTCCGATATTTGTATATCTTGTTCTAACCAATAATCAAGGGATCTAGTTGGGGGATAAAGTTTTAATTTTCAGGTTCCGCCTATTCACCCCCCCCCTCTAGGCGACTTTCAGGGTCCTTGCTGACGTCTCCTTGCTTCCGTAAGGGGCTGAGAACCGCCGTCGTCATGGAGCACGCGGGGTGCCATCATTACTTGTTTTACCGGGGCGAGCCAGATGGGACGCCGGTCTTGTTCCCTGTAGCCTGAGCTAGCTAGGGGTAGGGTAATGATGTACCCCCCTGCGACGTGGTCGGTCCGAGCCCAAGGTCGGGCAAGGCGGTGACTCCTCCGAGGTTGAGGCTGAGTCCGAGCCCTGGGGTCGGGCGAGGCGGAGACCGTCTTCCGAGGTCGAGGTTGAGTCCAAGCCCTGGGGTCGGGCGAGGCGAAGACCGTCTTCCGAGGTCGAGGTTGAGTCTGAGCCCTGGGGTCGGGCGAGGCGGAGACCGTCTTCCGAGGTCGAGGTTGAGTCCGAGCCCTGGGGTCGGGCGAGGCGGAGCTTCCTATGGCGCCCGAGGCTGGACTTGGTTGTTGTCAGCCTCACCCTGGCGGGTGGCACAGCAGTCGAAGCAGGGCAGGCGGCGCTGTTTTCCTGTCAGGTCAGTCAAGGGAGGGGCGAAATGACTGCGGTCACTTTGGCCCTGTCGACTGAGGAACACGCGTCAGGATAAGGTGTCAGGCGATCCTTGCATTGAATGCTCCTGCGATACGGTCGGTTGGCGTGGCGATCTGGCCAAGGTTGCTTCACGGCGAAGCCTGCCCGAGCTGGGCCTCGGGCGAGTCGAAGGTGCGCCCGTTGCCTGAGGAGGCCCTCGGGCGAAGCGTGAATCCACCTGGGTCTACTGTTCCTGTCCGAGGCTGGGCTCGGGCAAGGTGAGATCGCGTCCCTTGAGTGGACGGAGCCTTGACCTAAATTGCGCCCATCAGGCCTTTGCAACTTTGTGCTGATGGTGATTACCAGCCGAGTTTAGGAGTCTTGGGGGTACCCCTAATTATGGTCCCCGACAGTAGCCCCCGAGCCTCAAAGGGAGTGTTGGTACTCGCTTGGAGGCTGAAAGGGAATTAGGCTTACACCTAGTCCCTAATTAATTTTGGTGGTTGAATTGCCCAACACAAACAATTGGACTAACTAGTTTGCTCTAGTGTATAAGTTATACAGGTGTCAAAGGTTCACAACAAGCAAATTAAAAAGACCAATGTTGGGTTCAAAATAGAGAGCTAATGGCATCCCGAAAGGCTCCATGGTCTGGCGCACCGGACTGTCTGGTGGCGCACCGGACAGTGTCCGGTGCACCAGGGGACTTCGCGCAGAACTCCTCAGCCTCGGGATTTTCCAGAAGCCGGCGCGCTATAATTCACCGACTATCCGGTGTACACCGGACAGTGTCCGGTGCTCCAAGAAGACGCGGCTCTGGAACTTGGCAGCCTCGGGAATCTGTAGCGGCGGCTCCGCTATAATTCACCGGACTGTCCGGTGTACACCGGACTGTCTGGTGAACCAGCAGAGCAACGACTACTTCGCGCCAACGGTCACCTGCAGGCACATTTAATGCGCGCCAGAAGCGCGCAGAAGTCAGGCACGCGCGCGCTGGCACACCGGACATTGAACAGTACATGTCTGGTGTGCACCGGACATCCAGGCAGGCCCAGAAGTCAGAACTCCAACGGTCGGAATCCAACGGCTTTGGTGACGTGGCTGGCGCACCGGACATGTCCGGTGTGCACCGGACTGTCCGGTGCACCATACGACAGACAACCTCCACCAACGGTCATGTTTGGTGGTTGGGGCTATAAATACCCCAACCACCCCACCATTCATTGCATCCAAGTTTTCCAACTTTCTACCACTATACAAGAGCTAGCATTCATTGCAAAGCACGCCAAAAGAGATCAAATCCTCTCCCAACTCCACACAAAGCCTTAGTGACTAGAGAGAGTGATTTGTAGTGTTCATTTGAGCTCTTGCGCTTGGATCGCTTCTTTTCTTTCGCATTCTTTCTTGTGATCAAACACTCACTTGTAAATTGAGGCAAGAGACACCAATTGTGTGGTGGTCCTTGCGGGAAGTTTGATTCCCAAGTGATTTGAGAAGAGAAGCTCACTCGGTCCGAGGGACCGTTTGAGAGAGGGAAAGGGTTGAAAAGACCCGGCCTTTGTGGCCTCCTCAACGGGGAGTAGGTTTGCGAGAACCGAACCTCGGTAAAACAAATCCTTGTGTCTCACCGCTTTACTCGCTTTCGATTTGTTTTACACCCTCTTGCGGACTCGGTTTTATTTCTAACGCTAACCCGACTTGTAGTTGTGTTTATATTTGTAAATTTCAGTTTCGCCCTATTCACCCCCCCTCTAGGCGACTATCAATTGGTATCAGAGCCCGGTGCTTCATTAGAGCCTAATCGCTCGAAGTGATGTCGGGAGATCATGCCAAGAAGGAGATAGAGACCGGCGAAAAGCCCACTACAAGCCACGGGAGCACTTCATCGGGAGAGTCCCGCACCAAGAGGAAGGAGAAGAAAGACTCCTCCAAAGGGAAGGAGAAGAAGAAGGACTCCTCCAAAGGGAAGGAGAAGAAATCTTCTTCACACAAAGAGAAGAAGGAGAAGTCTTCCTCCCACAAGCCGCAACGGAGCGGGGACAAGAAAAAGAGGATGAGGAAAGTGGTCTACTACGAGACCGATTCTTCATCGACATCCACCTCCGGCTCCGACGCGGCGTCCGTCACTTCTAAACGCCAAGAGCGTAAGAAGTATAGTAAGATTCCCCTACGCTACCCTCGCATTTCTAAACATACACCTTTACTTTCCGTCCCATTAGGCAAACCACCAACTTTTGATGGTGAAGATTATGCTAGGTGGAGTGATTTAATGTGATTTCATCTAACCTCACTCCACAAAAGTATATGGAATGTTGTTGAGTTTGGTGCACAGGTACCATCCGTAGGGGATGAAGACTATGATGAGGATGAGGTGGCCCAAATCGAGCACTTCAACTCTCAAGCAACAACAATACTCCTTGCCTCTCTAAGTAGAGAGGAGTATAACAAAGTGCAAGGGTTGAAGAGTGCCAAGGAGGTTTGGGATGTGCTCAAAACCGCACACGAAGGAGATGGGCTCACAAAGATCACCAAGCGGGAGACGATCGAGGGGGAGCTCGGTCGGTTCCGGCTTCGCAAAGGGGAGGAGCCACAAAACATGTACAACCGGCTCAAGACCTTGGTGAATCAAGTGCGCAACCTCGGGAGCAAGAAATGGGATGACCACGAAATGGTTAAGGTTATTCTAAGATCTCTTATTTTTCTTAACCCCACTCAAGTACAATTAATTCGTGGCAACCCAAGATATACACTAATGACCCCCGAGGAAGTAATCGGGAATTTTGTAAGTTTTGAGTGCATGATCGAAGGCTCGAGGAAGATCAACGAGATTGATGATCCCTCCACATCCGAAGCTCAACCCGTCGCATTCAAGGCGACGGAGGAAGAGAAGGAGGAGTCTACACCAAGTAGACAACCAATCGACGCCTCCAAGCTCGACAATGAGGAAATGACGCTCGTCATCAAGAGCTTCCGTCAAATCCTCAAACAAAGGAGGGGAAAGACTACAAGCCCCGCTCCAAGAAGGTTTGCTACAAATGTGGTAAGCCCGGTCACTTTATAGCCAAATGTCCTATTTCTAGTGACAGTGACAGGGGCGATGACAACAAGGGCAAGAGGAGAGAAAAGAAGAGGTACCACAAGAAGAGGGGCGGTGATGCCCACGTGTGCCGCGAGTGGGACTCCGACGAGAGCTCCACCGACTCCTCCGACGACGAGGACGCCGCCAACATCGCCGTCACCAAGGGACTCCTCTTCCCCAACATCGGCCACAAGTGCCTCATGGCAAAGGACGGCAAAAAGAAGAAGGTTAAATCTAAATCCTCCACTAGATATGAGTCTTCTAGTGATGATAATGCTAGTGATGAGGAAGATAACTTGCGTAACCTTTTTGCCAACCTTAACATGGAACAAAAAGAAAAGCTAAATGAGCTAGTTAGTGCCATCCATGAGAAGGATGATCTCTTGGACTCCCAAGAGGACTTCCTAATCAAGGAAAATAAAAAACATGTTAAGGTTAAAAATGCTTATGCTCTAGAAATTGAGAAATGTGAAAAACTATCTAGTGAGCTAAGCACTTGCCATGAGACAATAGACAACCTTAGAAATGAAAAAGCTAATTTATTAGCTAAGGTTGATTCTCATGTTTGTAATGTTTCAATTGCCAATTCTAGAAATAATGATGATGATTTACTTGCTAGGATTGAAGAATTGAACATTTCTCTTGCTAGCCTTAGGATTGAAAATGAAAAATTGCTTGCTAAGGCTAAAGATTTTGATGTTTGCAATGCTACTATTTCCGACCTTAGAACTAAGAATGACATGTTACATGCTAAGGTTGTAGAATTAAAATCTTGCAAACCCTCTACATCTATCGTTGAGCATGTATCTATTTGTACTAGATGTAGAGATGTTGATATTAATGCTATTCATGATCACATGTCTTTAATTAAACAACAAAATGATCATATAGCAAAATTAGATGCTAAAATTGCCGAGCATAACTTGGAAAATGAAAAGTTTAAATTTGCTAGAAGTATGCTCTATAGTGGGAGACGCCCTGGCATCAAGGATGGCATTGGCTTCCAAAGGGGAGACAATGTCAAACTTAATGCCCCTCCTAAAAGATTGTCTAACTTTGTTAAGGGCAAGGCTTCCATGCCTCAGGATAACGAGGGTTACATTTTATACCCTGCCGGTTATCCTGAGGACAAAATTAGGAGAATTCATTCTAGGAAGTCTCACTCTGGCCCTAACCATGCTTTTATGTATAAGGGTGAGACATCTAGCTCTAGGCAACCAACCCGTGCCAAGTTGCCTAAGAAGAAAACTCCTAGTGCATCAAATGAACATAGTCTTTCATTTAAAACTTTTGATGCATCTTATGTATTGACTAACAAATCCGGCAAAGTAGTTGCCAAATATGTTGGGGGCAAGCACAAGGGGTCAAAGACTTGTGTTTGGGTACCCAAAGTTCTTGTGTCTAATGCCAAAGGACCCAAAACCATTTGGGTACCTAAAGTCAAGAACTAAACTTGTTTTGTAGGTTTATGCATCCGGGGGCTCAAGTTGGATCATCGACAGCGGGTGCACAAACCACATGACTAGGGAGAAGAAAATGTTCTCCTCCTACGAGAAAAACAAAGATCCCCAACGAGCTATTACATTCGGGGATGGAAATCAAGGTTTGGTCAAAGGTCTTGGTAAAATTGCTATATCTCCGGACCATTCTATTTCCAATGTTTTTCTTGTAGATTCACTAGATTACAATTTGCTTTCTGTATCTCAATTATGCAAAATGGGCTACAACTGTCTTTTCACTGATGTAGGTGTCACTGTCTTTAGAAGAAGTGATGATTCAATAGCATTTAAGGGAGTGTTAGAGGGTCAGCTATACTTGGTAGATTTTGATAGAGCTGAACTCGACACTTGCTTAATTGCTAAGACTAACATGGGCTGGCTCTGGCATCGCCGACTAGCACATGTTGGGATGAAGAATCTTCACAAGCTTCTAAAGGGAGAGCACATTTTAGGACTAACCAATGTTCATTTTGAGAAAGACAGGATTTGTAGCGCATGCCAAGCAGGAAAGCAAGTTGGTGCCCATCATCCACACAAGAACATCATGACGACCGACAGGCCGCTTGAGCTACTCCACATGGATCTATTCGGCCCGATTGCTTACATAAGCATCGGCGGGAGTAAGTATTGTCTTGTAATAGTGGATGATTATTCTCGCTTCACTTGGGTGTTCTTTTTGCAGAAAAAATCTCAAACCCAAGAGACCTTAAAGGGATTCTTGAGACGGGCTCAAAATGAGTTCGGCTTAAGGATCAAGAAAATTAGAAGCGACAACGGGACGGAGTTCAAGAACTCTCAAATTGAAGGCTTCCTTGAGGACGAGGGCATCAAGCATGAGTTCTCTTCTCCCTACACGCCACAACAAAATGGTGTAGTGGAGAGAAAGAATCGAACTCTACTAGACATGGCAAGGACCATGCTTGATGAGTACAAGACTTCGGATCAGTTTTGGGCCGAGGCGGTCAACACCGCTTGCTACGCCATCAACCGGTTATATCTACACCGAATCCTCAAGAAGACATCTTATGAACTCCTAACCGGTAAAAAGCCCAACATTTCATATTTTAGAGTCTTTGGTAGCAAATGCTTTATTCTTGTTAAAAGAGGTAGAAAATCTAAATTTGCTCCTAAGACTGTAGAAGGCTTTTTACTAGGATATGATTCAAACACAAGGGCATATAGAGTCTTTAACAAGTCCTCTGGACAAGTTGAAGTTTCTTGTGATGTTGTGTTTGATGAGACTAACGGCTCTCAAGTAGAGCAAGTTGATCTTGATGAGATAGGTATTGAAGAGGCTCCGTGCATCGCGCTAAGGAACATGTCCATTGGGGATGTGTGTCCTAAGGAATCCGAAGAGCCTCCAAATGCACAAGATCAACTGTCCTCCTCCACGCAAGCATCTCCACCGACTCAAAATGAGGATGAAGCTCAAGTTGATGAAGTAGAAGATCAAGCAAATGAGCCACCTCAAGATGACGACAATGATCAAGGGGGAGATACAAATGATCAAGACAAGGAGTATGAAGAGCAAAGACCGCCACACCCAAGAGTCCACCAAGCAATCCAACGAGATCACCCCGTCGACACCATCCTCGGCGACATACATAAGGGGGTAACTACTAGATCTCGTATTGCGCATTTTTGTGAGCATTACTCTTTTGTTTCCTCTATTGAGCCACATAGGGTAGAGGAAGCACTTCAAGATTCGGATTGGGTGGTGGCAATGCAAGAGGAGCTCAACAACTTCACTAGGAATGAGGTATGACATTTAGTTCCACGTCCTAACCAAAACGTTGTAGGAACCAAATGGGTCTTCCGCAACAAGCAAGATGAGCATGGTGTGGTGACAAGGAACAAAGCTCGACTTGTGGCCAAAGGATACTCCCAAGTCGAAGGTTTGGATTTCGGTGAAACCTATGCACCCGTAGCTAGGCTTGAGTCAATTCGCATATTATTGGCCTATGCTACTTACCATGGCTTTAAGCTTTATCAAATGGACGTGAAAAGTGCCTTCCTCAATGGACCAATCAAGGAAGAGGTCTATGTTGAGCAACCTCCCGGCTTTGAAGACAGTGAGTATCCTAACCATGTCTATAAGCTCTCTAAGGCACTTTATGGGCTCAAGCAAGCCCCAAGAGCATGGTATGAATGCCTTAGAGATTTTCTTATTGCAAATGGATTCAAAGTCGGAAAGGCCGGTCCTACTCTATTCACTAAAACTCTTGAAAATGACTTGTTTGTATGCCAAATTTATGTTGATGATATTATATTTGGGTCTACTAACGAGTCTACATGTGAAGATTTTAGTAGGATCATGACACAAAAATTCGAGATGTCTATGATGGGGGAATTGAAGTACTTCTTGGGATTTCAAGTGAAGCAACTCCAAGAGGGCACCTTCATTAGCCAAACGAAGTATACTCAAGACATTCTAAACAAGTTTGGGATGAAGGATGCCAAGCCCATCAAGACACCCATGGGAACTAATGGGCATCTCGACCTCGACACGGGAGGTAAGTCCATGGATCAAAAGGTATACCAGTCGATGATAGGTTCCTTACTCTATTTATGTGCATCCCGACCGGATATTATGCTTTCCGTATGCATGTGTGCAAGATTCCAAGCCGACCCTAAGGAAGCTCACCTTACGGCCGTAAAACGAATCTTGAGATATTTGGCTTATACTCCTAAGTTTGGGCTTTGGTATCCTAGGGGATCCACATTTGATTTGATTGGTTATTCGGATGCTGATTGGGCGGGGTGTAAAATCAATAGGAAGAGCACATCGGGGACTTGCCAGTTCTTGGGAAGATCCTTGGTGTCTTGGGCTTCAAAGAAGCAAAATTCGGTTGCTCTTTCCACCGCCGAAGCCGAGTATATTGTCGCAGGCCATTGTTGCGCGCAATTGCTTTGGATGAGGCAAACCCTGTGGGACTACGGTTACAAATTAACCAAAGTCCCTTTGCTATGTGATAATGAGAGTGCAATCAAGATGGCGGATAATCCCGTCGAGCATAGTCGCACTAAACACATAGCCATTCGGTATCATTTTCTTAGGGATCACCAACAAAAGGGAGATATCGAGATCTCTTACATTAATACTAAAGATCAGTTAGCCGATATCTTTAACAAGCCTCTTGATGAACAAACTTTTAACAAACTTAGGCATGAGCTAAATATCCTTGATTCTAGGAACTTCTTTTGTTGACTTGCACACATAGCTCATCTATATACCTTTGATCATGTCTCTTTCATATACTATGACTAATGTGTTTTCAAGTCCATTTCAAACCAAGTCATAGGTGTATTGAAAGGGAATTGGAGTCTTCGGCGAAGACAAAGGCTTCCACTCCGTAACTCATCCTTCGCCGTCGCTCCAAGCCACTTCCCATCTTTGGGGGAGAGAGCAAAAGGACTTCGTCTTTGGTATAATCTTAACTCATTTATTTATGACCAAAGGGGAAGAAAGTACTTCGAGGGCTCTAATGATTCCGTTTTTGGCGATTCATGCCAAAGGGGGAGAAAGTATGAGCCCAAAGCAAAAGGACCGCACCACCACCAATTTCAAAAACTTAGTTTTTCAAAGAGTATTTTCAATTGGTATCCTATTGTGTCAAAAGGGGGAGAAAGTAGTATTTCAAAAATGATATATCAAAACCCTCTTGAACACTAAGAGGAGGATCTCATTTAGGGGGAGTTTTGTTTAGTCAAAGGAAAAACATTTGAAACAGGGGGAGAAAATTTCAAATCTTGAAAATGCTTCATAAATCATATTCATTTACCTCTGACTATTTACAAAAGAGTTTGCAAAAACAAAACATGTGGTGCAAGCGTGGTCCAAAATATTAAGAATGAAAGAAACGATCCATGCATATCTTGTAAGTATTAATATTGGCTCAATTCCAAGCAACCTTTGCACTTACATTATGCAAACTAGTTCAATTATGCACTTCTATATTTGCTTTGGTTTGTGTTGGCATCAATCACCAAAAAGGGGGAGATTGAAAGGGAATTAGGCTTACACCTAGTCCCTAATTAATTTTGGTGGTTGAATTGCCCAACACAAACAATTGGACTAACTAGTTTGCTCTAGTGTATAAGTTATACAGGTGTCAAAGGTTCACAACAAGCAAATTAAAAAGACCAAAGTTGGGTTCAAAATAGAGAGCTAATGGCATCCCGAAAGGCTCCATGGTCTGGCGCACCGGACTGTCCGGTGGCGCACCGGACAGTGTCCGGTGCACCAGGGGACTTCGCGCAGAACTCCTCAACCTCGGGATTTTCCAGAAGCCGGCGCGCTATAATTCACCGGACTGTCCGGTGTACACCCGACAGTGTCCGGTGCTCCAAGAAGACGCGGCTCTGGAACTTGGCAGCCTCGGGAATCTGTAGCGGCGGCTCCGCTATAATTCACCGGACTGTCCGGTGAACCAGTAGAGCAACGGCTACTTCGCGCCAACGGTCACCTGCAGGCGCATTTAATGCGCGCCAGAAGCGCGCAGAAGTCAGGCACGTGCGCGCTGGCACACCGGACATTGAACAGTACATGTCTGGTGTGCACCGGACATCCAGGCGGGCCTAGAAGTCAGAACTCAGAACTCTAACGGTCGGAATCCAACGGCTTTGGTGACGTGGTTGGCGCACCGGACATGTCCGGTGTGCACCGGACTGTCCGGTGCACCATACGACAGACAGCCTCCACCAACGGTCATGTTTGGTGGTTGGGGCTATAAATACCCCAACCACCCCACCATTCATTGCATCCAAGTTTTCCAACTTCCTACCACTATACAAGAGCTAGCATTCATTGAAAAGCACGCCAAAAGAGATCAAATCCTCTCCCAACTCCACACAAAGCCTTAGTGACTAGAGAGAGTGATTTATAGTGTTCATTTGAGCTCTTGCGCTTGGATCGCTTCTTTTCTTTCGCATTCTTTCTTGTGATCAAACACTCACTTGTAAATTGAGGCAAGAGACACCAATTGTGTGGTGGTCCTTGCGGGAAGTTTGATTCCCAAGTGATTTGAGAAGAGAAGCTCACTCGGTCCGAGGGACCGTTTGAGAGAGGGAAAGGGTTAAAAAAGACCCGGCCTTTGTGGCCTCCTCAACGGGGAGTAGGTTTGCGAGAACCGAACCTCGGTAAAACAAATCCTTGTGTCTCACCGCTTTACTCGCTTGCGATTTGTTTTACACCCTCTTGCGGACTCGGTTTTATTTCTAACGCTAACCCGGCTTGTAGTTGTGTTTATATTTGTAAATTTCAGTTTCGCCCTATTCACCCCCCTCTAGGCGACTATCAGAGGCTTTGTCGCACTTTTTTGCAAGGGGACCGACCTTTCTCGGTTACACTTTGTTCCAGTGGGTGCGCGCGAGCGCACCCGCCGGGTGTAGCCCCGGAGGCCTCGGAGGAGTGGTTTGACTCCTCCGAGGTCTTAGTGCCTTTCGTGACGCCTCGGCCGGTCTGGTTGTTCCCTCATGCGATCTGATTGTAGTCCGGGTGCATGGTCAGGTTCCGAGTTCTCAGGCTGGTATGTTGACGCTGTCAACGGTTTGGCCGGAGCCGGGTTTGCGAGAGCAGCCCCCGAGCCTCTGCACAGGGCGAGAGGACGGTCAAGGACTAACTTGGCTTTTTTCATACGCCCCTTCGTCGCCTTTCCGCAAGGAGGAGGGGGAAAGCGCCATGTTGCCCTCGGAGGGCGCTGAACATGGTGTCTCCAGTGAGTTGCTAACGGGTGATCCGAGTGGACGCCTGTGCCCCGTTCGATAAGGGTCGGCTAGTGGCCCAGAGGCGCGCTCCAAAAGTACATGCAGGTGATTTGCCGGACCCGGTCCCGTTTGATAGGGTCCAAGGGCTCGATGCCTCCCTCTGATGGGATTTCGTTACAGAATCGCTCCTGCTGGTCTCGGAAATGTCCTAGGGTACCTCGGGAGCGTAGCCCGAGCCTCGGCCATGTATCGGACGTACCCAGAGTCATCCCTCACTCTGCGTGTTCTGAGGCGGCTGTCGAACCCTTCGGGGGGCCAGCCTTCGAACCCCTGATCAGTAGTGGGAGCGGAGCCCGAGTGGCCTGAGGCGGCTGTTGAACCCTTCCGAGGGGCCAGCCTTCGAACCTCTGACCAGTAGTGGGCGCGGAACCCGAGTGCTCTGAGGCGGTTGTCGAACCCTTCCGAGGGGCCAGCCTTCGAACCCCTGATCAGTAGGAGGGCTCGGGGCTCGCTTTCTTCGCAGAGAAGGATCCCTTTCGGAGTATCCCCTTTCCCGGTCCTTGTAGCAAGAGAGAGAAAGGGGAAGAGGAAAAGGATACGAAATTGAACGATGTGGCGCACCTTTTTTGACGCGGTCATTATGGCTGAGGTGAAGCGTCGTCCGCTTCGCCTGCCAAAGGTGTTGCCTGCCCTGCCACGAAGTTAATGCGACGGGACAAGTGGTTTGCGGGGCAGCCGTTGCGCGAGCCGTTTGAGGAACGGAACACGGGCGCGTCGTCTTCACGCCGTGGGAGAGGGCTCTCCTGCTGCCCCAGGAGAGGACGTGAGCCTGCAGACGATTTGACTGCCGCTTCCGCTCGCCTGCTGCCGCCATTACTGTCGGCCGCCTGCATGGTGGTTCGCCCTTTCACCCGCTGGGTTAGGCGAAGGTGGAGGAGTGCTTGTAACCGCTGGGCGGTTACACGCTCCACGCGCGGTGGTTTGGCTTCTTCTGTCCTGGCCAGCTTGCACGACGTGTGGGACCCAGCCCCCGTGTCGTAGGGGGAGGGCCTTTGAGCGCGTTGGTGAAGACTTAGCCCGCGACGCCTGAGGACGTGAGTGAGGAGAGTCGCCTTTAAAAATGGATCGACCTCCTGGGTGGTAGCCATACCTTCGCACTTTCCTCATGCATCGCGCCCTTCCGCCTTCCGGGCCCCCGGATGGGGAGCGCCCGCGTTGTCTTCGTCTCGTTGTGGGAGGAGCGCAACCTCGTGGAGGTTGGTACCTATCAGCCATCGCTCGGCTTCAAGTATTTTCATCAGGCAGCCCGGCTGCATCCCCTCACCAATGGTCACCCAAGACGGTGACCACCAGTTTGATGGTGGGGAGAAGCAAGCCGGGCTGCGGCCTCCGTCCCGGGCTGGAGAGGTTGCTGGAGACTACCCATCTGGAGCTTGACGGGAAGCTGTTCGTCAACACGCAGCAGGCCCCTACCTGGTGCACCAACTGTCGCGTTTCGACCCCCAGGGGAGGTCCCTGGACCGACGAGTAAATTGTCGCTGCGTGTCCCAGCCCAGATGGGTCGGCGCGAGACGGAACACAAGGGGGAACAATAAGGGGAACTGCGGCTCGTGTTGTCCTGCGCCCAGGGAGGATGCGCTTGTAGTAGGGGGTTACAAGCGTTCGCGAGGGAGAGAGAGAGAGAGAGTGAGAGCCTGTCCGTCAGCCCGTTCTCCCGCGCGACCACCTTCTCGTACGAGGGCCCTGGACCTTCCTTTTATAGACGTAAGGAGAAGGCCCAGGTGTACAATGGGGAGTGTAGCAATGTGCTAACGTGTCTAGCAGAGAGGAGCCAGAGCATTATGTACATGCCGACGTGGCTGTCGGAGAGGTGTTGCTGCCCTGTTCATGTGATGTCGTGGCCGTCGGAGGAGCGCTTAAACCCTGTAGAAGTACAGCTGTCGGGGCCTTGCTGACGTCTCCTTGCTTCCGTAAGGGGCTGAGAACCGCCATCATCATGGAGCACACGGGGTGCCATCATTACTTGTTTTACCGGGGCGAGCCAGATGGGACGCCGGTCTTGTTCCCCGTAGCCTGAGCTAGCTAGGGGTAGGGTAATGATGTACCCCCTGTGACGTGGTCGGTCCGAGCCCAAGGTCGGGCAAGGCGGTGACTCCTCCGAGGTCGAGGTTGAGTCCAAGCCCTGGGGTCGGGCGAGGCGGAGACCGTCTTCCGAGGTCGAGGTTGAGTCCGAGCCCTGGGGTCGGGCGAGGCGGAGACCGTCTTCCGAGGTCGAGGTTGAGTCCGATCCCTAGGGTCGGGCGAGGCGGAGCTTCCTATGGCGCCCGAGACTGGACTTGGCTGTTGTCAGCCTCACCCTGGCGGGTGGCACAGCAGTCGGAGCAGGGCAGTCAGTGCTGTTTTCCTGTCAGGTCAGTCAGGGGAGGGGCGAAATGACTGCAGTCACTTCGGCCCTGTCGACTGAGGAACGCGCATCAGGATAAGGTGTCAGGCGATCCTTGCATTGAATGCTCCTGCGATACGGTCGGTTGGCGTGGCGATCTGGCCAAGGTTGCTTCACGGTGAAGCCTGCCCGAGCTGGGCCTCGGGCGAGTCGAAGGTGCGCCCGTTGCCTGAGGAGGCCCTCGGGCGAAGCGTGAATCCACCTGGGTCTACTGTTCCTGTCCGAGGCTGGGCTCGGGCGAGGCGAGATCACGTCCCTTGAGTGGATGGAGCCTTGACCTGAATTGCGCCCATCAGGCCTTTGCAGCTTTGTGCTGATGGTGATTACCAGCCGAGTTTAGGAGTCTTGGGGGTACCCCTAATTATGGTCCCCGACAGCTAGGGAGCGCAACGGTCGACTCCAACGGTCGCCTGCAACGTGAACAGTGTGCAGACATTTCGCGCAGAGTCAGAGCAGCGCCAGAAGGAGCACCGGACAGTGAACAGTGTGTCTGGTGCGACACCGGACTGTCTGGTGCCCCAAGATGTCAGAGCTCCAACGGTCGAAATCGTCAGAACCCTAACGGTTGGGTGACGTGGCTGGCGCACCGGACAGTGTCCGGTGGCGCACCGGACTGTCCGGTGTGCCCATCGACAGACAGCCTCCCCAACGCTTGGTTTGGTGGTTGGGGCTATAAATTCCCTCCAACCACCACCACTCCAAGCATCCAAGTTTTTCAGACATCTCATTCAATACAAGAGCTAGTGCAATCAATACAAGACACAATTCAATAGAATCAAAGCCTCTCCAAGTCCCAAATCCACTCCGAACAATAGTGACTAGAGAGAGAGTTTTGCTCGTGTTCTTTGAGCTCTTGTTCTTGGATCACTTTCTCCTTCCCCATTCTTGTTCTCAAGACACTTGTAATCAAAGCAAGAGACACCAAGTTGTGGTGGTCCTTGTGAGGGGTCTAAGTGACCCGTTTGACTAAGGAGAAAGCTCACTCGGTCTAAGTGACCGTTTGAGAGAGGGAAAGGGTTGAAAGGTCCTGGTCTTTGTGACCACCTCAACGGGGGCTAGGTTTGCCAGAACCGAACCTCGGTAAAACAAATCATCGTGTCACTCGCTTTATTTCTTGGTTGATTTGTTTTCGTCCTCTCTTTCGGACTTTGATTTTATTCTAACGCTAACCCCCGCTTGAAGTGTGCTTAAAGTTAGTAAATTTCAGTTTCTGCCTATCCACCCCCCTCTAGACAACTTTCAATCTCGTTTGCAGTTGTGAAGGATATGCAAAAGTCGAGCCCTCGAAGGGCATTACAAGGACAGGATGCGGTGCTCGTATTTAGTTCAGTGTTAGTAAAGAAGGGATTTGGTCGGTGCAAAAGGTTGTATTGGAGCACAATCATTATAGGAGAAGATCCAAACAACACATCTGGAAATGGGGACAATGACGTTGATACAAACTTCAGTGTTGGTTATGATCAATCTTCAACCATGGCGATTCCAGTGATGCAAGGTGGGAATGTTGTCGGGGACCATAATTAGGGGTACCCCCAAGACTCCTAATCTCAGCTGTTAACCCCCATCAGCACAAAGCTGCGAAGGCCTGATGGGTGCGATTAAGTCAAGGCTCGGTCCACTCAAGGGACACGACCTCGCCTCGCCCGAGCCCAGCCTCGGGCAAGGGCAGCCGACCCCAGAGGATTCACGTCTCGCCCGAGGCCCCCCCCCCTCAAGCAACGGACACACCTTCGGCTCGCCCGAGGCCTAGTCTTCGCCGAGAAGCAACCTTGACCGGATCGCCACACCGACCGACCATATCGTAGGAGCATTTAATGCAAGGATGGCCTGACACCTTATCCTGACGCGCGCCCTTCAGTCGACAGAGCCGAAGTGACCGCAGTCACTTCGCCGCTCGACTGACCGGCCTGACAAGAAGACAGCGTCGCCTGCACCGCTCCGACTGCTGTGCCACTCGACAGAGAGAGGCTGACAGCAGCCAAGTCCGGCCTCGGGCGCCATAGGAAGCTCCGCCTCGCTCGACCCTAGGGCTCGGACTCGGCCTCGGCCCCGGAAGACGACGAACTCCGCCTCGCCCGACCCTAGGGCTCGGACTCGGCCTGGACTCTAGAAGACGACGAACTCCGCCTCGCCCGGCCCCAGGGCTCGGACTCAGCCTTGGCCTCAGACGATGGTCTCCGCCTCGCCCGACCCGGGGCTCGGACTCGACCTCGACCTCGGAAGACAGACTCGACCTCGACCTCGGAGGAGCCTCCGCCTCGCCCGATCCAGGGCTCGGACCGACCATGTCACAGGGGGGCCATCATTACCCTACCCCTAGCTAGCTCAGGCTACGGGGAACAAGACCGACGTCCCATCTGGCTCGCCCCTGTAAACAAATAATGATGGCGTCCCGCGTGCTCCATGACGACGGCGGTTCTCAGCCCCTTACGGAAGCAAGAAGACGTCAGCAAAGACTCGACAGCCCTGATAGCTGTCCTTCCACAAGGCTCCAGTTAGGGATGAAAACGGGACGGATACAGCCGGATACAGGATCATCCCATATCCTACCCTAATGTATTTCTCTCGGATACGGGACCGGATACGGGTAGTTAAGATTCGGGACGGATACAGGACGGGACCGGGTAATAATCCGGACGGGTAAGAAACGGATAACGGATACTACTCGGGTAGGTACCGGATAATTATCGGGTAGTTCATCCGATGATATTAATTGTCCAACCATCCATAAGTTAAGAAATACATAATCATGTATATGATAGATCAGATGTAAGAAAGAAAACCGGTAAAATTGACATCATGTAGTTCAAAGTTGCTTATCACAAGGACATTGTAGAACCAACACCGCAATATTTAAAATTCATAAATATTCTAGTTTCACTAAAATTTGCAAATAAGTTACAAAAACTAATAAACATTTTATATAAAGATAACTCAAGTCCTCGTATGAAAATGATAAAGTGAAGTACTGATTATGTTGAAACTTGGATACTTACACTAATTTCACATGTAACTCATACAAATAAGTGAAAGTGAAAGGAAAGAAACGTGGATATCTTATAGATCTTATGATCCAAATATTTTTTATGGTTACATATGGACATATGTTGTATCTCCGTAAAATTTCACAATTTTTTGAGGCTATTTATGTATTAATTTCTTGTCATAGAAAATCATCAAAATACAATTAAATCATTAAAATATTGTTTAAACAAAAAATTGTTGTATTACAAAGTCATAGATCTCTTCAAGCTCTACAATTTTCATATAAACTTTATCTTCATCCGATTTCATATGTAAAAGTTATGATTTTATAACTATATTATGCAGAAAAAGAAAAAACGGGTACCCGAATTCCGGGTACCCGTATCCGACCCGGGATTTTTGGGTACTGACCGGGTATTAGTGATTCCGTATCCTACCCGTATCCGAGGTTCAATATCCGGGTAATACCCGTATCCGTCCCGACAAACAAAATACCCGTATCTGTACCCGAAATTACGTCCTGTTTTGGTACCCGTATTTGATACCCGTTCCGGGTACCCGTCCCATTTTCATCCCTAGCTCCAGTGCTCCTCCGACGGCCATGACATCACCTGAACAGGGTGCCAAGATCTCTCCGGCTGCCACGACGGCATGTACTTAGGGCGCTAGCTCCTCTCTGCTAGACACGTTAGCACACTGCTACATCTCCTATTGTACACCTGGACCCTCTCCTTACGCCTATAAAAGGAAGGTCCAGGGCTCTCGTACGAGAGGGTTGGCCGCGCGGGGGAACGGGACGACGCGTAGAGTCTCTCGCTCTCTCCCACGCGGACGCTTGTAACCCCCTACTGCAAGCGCACCCGACCTGGGCGCAGGGCAACACGAAGGCCGCGGGTTTCCCCTTTACGCCCGTCTCCCCTTTTTTGCCCCCCTTCGTGCTCCGTCTCGCGCCGACCCATCTGGGCTGGGACACGCGGCGACGATTTACTCGTCGGTCCAGGGACCCCCCGGGGTCGAAACGCCGACAAATGCTAATGCCACAATGCCATGCTTTAATATGTACATGAGCTCTTCTGTCATGGATGATGGTGGTATACAAGGAGGATACACAAGTCTATTACTTGGAGTTGATCAAGATGCTGCATCAGCTGTTAGAAAATTACATTTTGATGGAGTGCCAAATAATGAAAATATATGACTGTACTCTTGAATTTTATTTTGTATAAGAAATCAAACTCTCTGAATTTCAGATCGGAATGCATGTTTCATGTTACTCTGGCTTCTATTTTCATAATTGTAATATGGTGGAACCATTTTAACTGCGAGCTGGTGTATTTTGTTTAATTTTGTTTATTTTGCAAGCTGCAAGTACAAGGCTAAGAGTGTGTCCTCTGCTTCTGCACACGATGAACTAAGCCGAATACAAAGACAAATGGAGCCGAGCGCAAAAACAAACGGAGCCGAGCCGTCACGGAGCCTGCTTAGGACCGATGTTGTCCTTGACCATACGATGCACTTCACTGCCACGCGTCATCAATCAGGACAGGTGCCGCAGCGTAGCCCCTGTGCGGCACCGTCGTGCGGATTTTTTTCCCGAAAGTTAAGGCTGGTTGTAGTGCGTGTCGCAAACCGCCCTCCCCTAAGCTTGTTGCAGTTTAGCGTCACGAGCATCATATAGCGCCTGCCTCTACCCTCTCTCCTACCCCTGCTGCAAGCCACAACACGCTAGATCAAGGGTGGACTGTGCCGACCCCCTTATTTTATGGTTGTAACGATGTATAGGAGAAAAATTTAGGAAAAAATCGTTGTTGAAGTAAGAAAAATAGGTGTTGAATATTGGTGATGTGGCTGTATATTTTGTTATGGAGGAAAAAATTAGGGGATAGCGTTGTAGATAGTCTAAGGCGTCGTCCAAAAAGGTTCTTTCATCGTGGAGCACGCCATGCAGTCATGCACACTACCAACAAACTGCAAGTCGTCGTGGTGACGTGGTGTCCTACTGGCTGTCGCCGTAGTTCCGTCAAGCGGCGATTCGCTGCATTGGGGATCCGCGATGACGTGAAGCACGACAAGTCGGCGACAGGGTTAAATTTCCTGCTCGGTAACCGGCAGTTACCGCTAAAATTTACCGTTCCCGCTGCCCAATGAATTCGGAAACCACTGTTTTAATCTGGATTTCGCTGGGAAATTTTGAATTTCAAAAAGATTCATAACAATTTTAGAAAAAATCTATAAAAATCTAGATGACTCCAGAAGTTCAAATATATTTATTGTTAAAAAAGTCATTTTTTTGGGTATATTTCACGGATTACAAACACATTTTTATCTTTTTTCCAAAGGTAAACACACAGTTTTTTGTGTTAATCCAGCGAAAACCGCTCGGTCTAGGCGGTTTCTCGTCAGTTTCTAGCGAAAAAACGTTTTTCAAATTTAAATGTTTAAACCGTTCGATATAGGCGGTTTTCGACCGGTTATGGTGAACCCTGGTCGGCAGACAGCAAGCAGTCAACGTCGTTGAGTAGGCCCAGGTCTCCAGCAACGGGCCCCACAGCTCGAGCTCGAGAGTCGAGACAAAGACATCCTGCCCCATCATAATCTTTGGTTGTATCAAATGATTTAAATACTATCTGAACTACCTACTACCATGGTTTACAGGTCAAAGCCGGTTCAGTTTTTGACAACATTTTGATTTGCGATGAACCAGACTACGCAAGACATGTCGTAGACGAAACTTTTGCTGCAAATAAGGAGGTAGACACACTGGCATGTTGTGATCCATGTTGTCCCTCCCTGGGAACCCTTTCTCAGTCTATTGCTATTTTGCAGGCTGAAAAAGAGGCCTTTGAAGGAGCTGAAAAGAAGAGGAAGGCTAGAGAAGAAGAGGTTAATTAACATGAAATTTTACCCTCTTTTTGCTCTTTCTGCTGTTGCATGTTAACAATTCTGAAAAACTGAACATGAGCATGAGCCTTGGAGGGATTAACAAGCCTTGCTTTGCGTCAGGAAGCACGACGGGCACGGGAGGAGGGGGAGAGACGAAGGCGGGAGAGGGACAGGGACCGTGGCAGGGATCGGTACATTTCTTCCATTTGCCATGCTGGATCTCTTTTCCCTCTTGGTATTATTTTCGTCTTGTCCTTGCCATATAAGGTACGTTTTGAGGATTATTATCTGCCAAAAGTTTCAGGCTGTAGGTCCTTGCTTCCCTGTAGATCGGTGGTATAAATGTTTGCCTGAATATCATGACAACAATATATAGGCAGGGCAGCACACCAATGAAATAATTTATAGAATTCATCACCTCCAGCGAACAAATTTAGTGACAAATATGTGCCAAGTGTTCATAGCCATTAGCTGCAGAGTTAGTCCCAGCAGCAGTATGTCACAGTGTTTTACATATCATCCATATGCTGAGCTGATGACATTGTGTTTCTTTAATCTGCATTTGCAGCGCCAGCGCCACAGGCACTACGACTATCATGTAAGTTACAATGTATCTTCATTTCATGTCCTGGAAACGCCCCTAAGTTACACAAGAAAGACGTACCTGACGTTATAAACTGTGTGCTTTGTGTTCAGGACGAGCTATAGATCTCGTGTTCTTCCGAAACCTGCATGGTACTGGTTGTCGTCTATGGAAATGGACCTTTGATGCTGGTTTCAACAAGGTGTACCACTTGGGGGCACACACGTTTGAGTCCTCAACTGTACTGTTACAGTCGTGGAGAGCAAACGTACGGAGCTTGATGGTGTACACTTGAATCAAGCTGAATCTGTGTGGTTTTGGCGATGGGTAGAGATTGACCATCGTGGCTGTAGCCAAATTTCCCCGTTGCAATATGAGCCTTAGTTACTGCCATTGTACTACTCCCTCCATTCTTTTTTATTTATTACCGTTTAATTCAAAAATAAACTATTGGGGGATAAATATTCGAGAATGAGATAATATTATTTACCTCGAAATGTTAACTTCGAGCTGCAGATGTTGATAAACCTTTCTTTGTCAGGAGCCCGGACAGGGAAAAATACGAAGAACCTGATTGAGCACGCCTTTGTTGTTTGTGGAAATCAAAACATTTTTTTTTAATCTTTGTATACTTGCTCTACTCTCACTCAACTTTTTACTACCAGCATTTGGACAGATTAAAAATGAATATAGTGCCAGAATCAGAACCCCAGAACCAGAATCCACAACAAAATGTCATTGGTTTTGGGGCCAATGTAGGCCAATAGGTCTCAGCATAAACAGTAACCGTGGGTATCTTTACAGTACCTAAACGCATTTAGGTCTAGGATGATGAAAATTCCATAGGATCCAGGAGGTATAATTTTCTAGAACGTGAGAGGGAGAGGAGTTTCTGGCTGATATAGTTTGAAATATTTGGCAGCTAAAAATAGAGAAATACTGAGAACATATATTTTTAACTCTCTACTATCATTTAGCAATTTCTCACGTTTATCTTTAGGAAGCTTTTTTTACAAAACTACTGAAGATGCTCTTTATATCAGTGACCTGCAAACCCACACTAACAGAAACTAGAGAATGCCACTTGGCTGCTTAGGGCTTTCTGTGACTTCTGTACGTGGGCCTGCAGGTCACTTGCGATGATACTTGGTGTGAGAATCGAGAACTAGTGTCCCTCTGATGGGACTTCTTATGTAGTATTGATTCCTATCCAGCTATCTTACATTCCTACTACGCTGTTTAGTTTCCGGACCGGGATACTGATGGCAGTAGCACAATGCCCTGCTTGATCCAGCATGTGCTTTTCATACCACGTTTCCTCTTCCAGCTGATGTGCTATAATGGTAAATAAATCAGAGTCACCACACTGGAAATTGCTTAACTAGTGGTCATCAAGTTTTTTATGGTATTTGCCTAACAGACACTCAAGTTCTTGTTCAGCCACAACCCACAATGCGTGGGTTCTTTGACTTGCAGATCCCCCACCCCATACACTATGCTTCCTCTCCCTGAGCACTCAAGTTCCCAGCTTTACGATCATGGTCTGGTATTGAGAACTGGTATCTGCGTGTTCGTCTCCAAACGGATGTTGGATGGGATATATTCTTTTCTTCATCCGGTGCCATCTCATCGGTCCAAACTCGTGCTCTAACAGAGAAGCTGAAAAGGCAATTTACCAGCTGCTGAGGAGTGTTGTAACTATTTTAATATCCGGCAGATTTAAGCGAGAAGGAACTCAAGGAAGGATTTCGATGTCTGACAGGTTTCAGAGAGAAGAAAGGCGGGTTCCTGAGACTTTGCAGGAGATTCTTATCTTGCAAAGAATGCCCACCGCCACAAGCCATGGCCAAGGGCCATGACTCGCAAAAGAAGCTCTCTTGGCACCTTGCAAATGAACAGCAATTCCAATTCCATTCGTTACCGTTTCTTGCCCGTTTCCCCTTCAATCCCCTTCAAGTTTCATCTTCTTCCTTCATGGATCAAGGCGCTGGCGGCTTTCCATGATCGGCTTGTGCCATTTCAAGTGCCCCCGCTGGCCAGTGGATCCAGGCAGGCGACTCCACTACGGAGGTAAGCCGGGCAGCCATGCGCGGCATCAGGGAGAGCCTCAGAACGGTGCAGGGCAGCCTGCTGCGCCTGGAGGCAGTCGTGCTCCTGAGCGCGCTCATCCTCGCCGCCCTGGTGCTCTACGGCTCCGCCAACCGCCGCAGCAGCGACAAGCTGCTCCGCGGCGCCATGTGGATGGCCTACTCCATGTCCTACGTGGTGGTCTCCTACGCCGTGGGGATCATCCAGGACGGGCCCTTCCGCGGCGAGACGTTCGTGCTCTGGGCGGCCGCGCTGCTGCTCATCCAGGCGAGCGCGTACTCGGCGCCCGTGCACAGCCGCCGCGACGTGGACCAGCGCAAGAAGCTGCTGCTGCAGCACGTCCTCCAGACGGGCCTCGTGCTCTGGCTCATCGTCAACGCCACCGGCCACAACGCCAGCTACCGCGCCGCCATCTGGGCGTTCTGGGCGCTCAACGTGCTCAAGACGGCTGCCAAGATAGCCGAGATGATCGAGGTCAGCCGCCCCGACCTGTCTGTCAGGGTTGTCGCCGAGTACATGGCCGAGTACATGGCTGAGGCTGACGGCGTCCAGCAGCAGCCTGCAGCTGACCCCGCCACCATGCAAGGGTACGCGTACATCTTCCACGGCGAGGAGGTGATGGAGCCGGTCATCCACACCGGCGGCCACCGCGTCCGGGAAAACATGCTCTCCCAGAGCGCCGTCAAGTCGGTCGTCACGATCGACCAAGTTTACCAGTGGATCGATCAGCAGCCGGACAGCGATGTCGAGAAGGACAGGGCCAAGGACTTCTGCCTCGCGTTCGCCCTGTTCAAGCTGCTGAAGCGCCGGTTCTACGGGTACGTTCCGGCGGAGGCCGGCTCGGAGAAGGCGCGCAGCCTCGTCCTCAACGGGCTCATCCACATGGACGCCACCGGCCCTGACGCCGCCTTCCGGGTCGTCGAGGCGGAGCTCGCCTTCCTCTACGACTTCTTCTACACCAGGAACATTGTGCTGGTGGGAGCCAAGACGTACATCTGCATCGCCGTTGCCGTGGCGGGGCTGACCATGTGGACGGCGTTCTTCGGCACGCTCGGCCCCGGCTACCACCGCCTCCACATCGGCGTGCGCAACCTCGACCGCTCCGTCACCATGCTCCTTGTCGTGATCACCGCGGGCCTTGAGGTGTTCCAGGCGGTGGCCGGCTTCTCCTCCAACTGGAGGTACGTTAAGACCGTGTACCGCTGCGTGCGCGACGACCGGCGGTGGTCGGGGCGGCGGCTGGGCCACCACCTGTGGTGGAAGCAGAGCATCGCGCCGCCGGAGACGAGGTACTGGGAAGACAAGGTCGGCCAGTACGTGCTCCTGAAGCGATTCGAACGCCGGCCGTGTAACCTGCTCTCGTGGCTGACGCTTTACCTGGTGGAGCCGCGTCGGCAGGGCCAGAAGCGGGGCAGGAGGAAGCCGCTGCCTCCCGAGGTGAAGCGCGCCGTGCTCCTCTGGCTCAAACAGAACCATTGCCACCTCAGCAATGGTGTGGCGACACTGCGAAAGCACCATCTGTTGCCGCGTCTGGCATGGGCGTGCAGGCTTCCCATGGTCACCGATCAGATCTTGGCGTGGCACGTGGTCACCACGAGCTGTGACTGGTCTTATAGTTTCCGTCCAGCTGGCCGCTTCGCAGCCGGTGACGACCACCATCGGCTCGTCGCGAAGAAGTTGTCCAACTACTGCGCCTACCTGGTGGCGTTCGTGCCGGAGATGCTGCCGGACCCCAGCTACAACGCCGAGCAGATATTCGACACGGCGGTGCAGCAGGCGCGGGACCACCTGGACGGCTGCAAAACGCATAGCAGCATAATCGCCAGGCTAGAGGAGATGGAGATCGCAGAGCGGCCGTACGTGCAGCCGTGCAGGAAAGTGGCACATACGATAGAGCCGTCGGCGCCACCGTCATCGAGAGGGCGGCGGTGCTTTGGGGGCAGCTCAGGGCGGCCTTTGGAGTCGACGACGCGCGGCGGTGGGAGGTGCTGGCCGAGTTCTGGACGGAGCTCGTGCTGTTCCTCGCGCCATCGGACAACGTGGACATTCACGCTGAGATGCTCGGCGCCGGCGGCGAGTTCATGACGCAGCTGTGGGCGCTGCTGTCTCATGCCGGCGTCCTGGAGCGACCACCAATCATGCAGAGGCAATGACGGAGTGATTATTACTGAGTTTGTCTATGTATCATTCGAGTGTTTAGAATGCCGTTGTCATACGATTTTTCAACGAGCACGGCTACAATTACGAGTCTAGTGGTAAACTGAGGTACGACACTAAAATTATCTAGTAATTCATGATTTATTAATCCAAAACAAGAGACAACAACAACCATATATCAACGTTGGTATTTAAGTCACACATGTCAACTCTACATGAAGCACTTCTCATTTTCAACCTATTAGATCCACATCAAACGTTTAGTATCAAATGGGTGAGAGAACAAAATTACAGCTAAAATTTTAGACGCGAACTCTCATTTATATATATATAAAAAATCACCGGTAAGTGCATCCCGCAGAATAGATAAAAATAAAACAAATTGAAGAGATCAGACAGTAGATAAAGAAGTGTACGCCAGATTTGATGGCCAAACTTTGCGCGTCACGGTGTCACAAACAACCGGGTGTTGTTTAACATTACTCTCATTGAACGATAAACCTGAAAAAATAATCTATTTGCAGATCTGCGCGTCTCTATGTCTAGACTTGACATGGTTAGATCCCACAACACCTAATTTTTATAAGTTTGTGTTTGGTTAGAGAGTCAACTATAGTAGACCGGCTCCATTCCAGGTTTTTAAAATGGGTCGTTCTATTCTGCGTTCTATTTTTTTGTTTGATTGAATAGTAGAATATAACGAAGTCGTTACGTTCTTTGTTTGTTTGGAGAGCCATATGAGTGCAGAGAAGAGGAGAGGGAGGAAAGCGCTCTAGTCGTTTTGGTGGAGCAGGAGTATTCCAACTATTTATGGTTATTTTTTATGTGTAGACTCCAAGAGCCACTCTACTCCTCTTTTATTGGAAACCAAACATTTAGAAAATAGGAATATAGCTGCTCCATCCTCCTCCACTTCTTAACCAAACACACCCTAATTAAGTTATGCACAGTACGCTGCCCTGGATGGCCTTGCTTTCCTAAGGGGAGTCCGATGATAAGAGTTTTGACGGATCCAGAAAGAATTTTCTATGTCTAGTACGTATGATGTTAAAGTCTTTGTTGCTAGTTCTCGGTATTACAAAACGGAGCGCTTGACCTTCCTGAGAATAGAACGACAGAAAACGTGTGGTGAGTGAGTGTATAATCGATGACAAAGGTGGATAATCTCACATTAACTTCATGAGAGAGTTGAAGATATATATTTGTGAAGTACCATTTTGGCTGCTTTTATAGATTTGGTGAAGCTGTGAGTGTTTACCTAGAGTTATGTGAAGTTAAGCTAGATTTTGCAAAGTGAAACAGTGCTAAACAGTCCTTAGAATACATCAGTCATATCAAAATAGTTTATTCTACCATTAGTTTTTTCTCTATGTGTACAACTACTGGAGGAAGTGCTTCCATATAGGTGATAGAAGTTGTATCAAAATTTCCAATTATGTAGGCTAGGTTGACCCTTAGACTCATTTTAGAGAAGATATAATATTGAAGCAGTGTAGAGTCCTCAACTCTTGGCTGTCTAAATCAGTTGTGGCCGTCAAAAACTTCGCTTCTAAATTCATCTATGTAAGAATCGTTTATATGAAAATTGTTTAAATTAAGATGAATATAAAATTTATCGAGTGGTCAAATTGAAGGAATCTAGAAGAAATCTAATGATTTCTAAAACTTAAACTCTGATTTGGAGGTTGAAAAAAACTGTCTAATGATTCTTAGTTTTTTTTCCAGAAAAAAGCTGTCCAAACAGACCCAATGTTTGGTTTGGATGCGTGCGTGCATCATAGCCAAACCACGGCATCGGGTATCCACCATTCCAGCTCCGGGCCAGGAAAAAACTCTGTACTGCGTTCACCTTGCCTTTTCTTCTCCCGTTCACCCCGCCCCGCGTGCGCTCTCTCCCTCTCGCGGGGACGACTGGGCGACCGCCGCCGCCCAAGCCAGGAGCCAGGTCTTCGTCGGACCCTTCGCTGGTGACGAGGACCTACCAGGTATGCCCGCCCCTTTTGCCCCCCTCCTGCTGTGCGAAACCGAGAGCCCAAACCCTAACTTAAGCTATTTGGTCATCTGTATTCGGATCTGATCTAATTATAAGTAGCTTGATTAAAAGAACAAGTGTATATACGTATTATGGCCACTAACTTCGATTTTTGTTTGAAAAAAAATGATTTTTGTTTACACCCCTGTCCCTTGCTGGGTCCGTCCCAGTCTGAATCCTGTAATCAGTGCTGGAGCATGTATATTTTTTTAGATGATTACTGGTGAGTGGTCACAGCACCCCCCCCCCCCTCCCCGGTTTGTAGGGGAGTACAAACCTGGGAAGCATGGGTTTATAATAAAACTATTTGGCACGAGTGCTAATTTTCCAGGGACCTAATAAAGATGCTTTCTGAATTGCTGGGTGCTGATTTTCTACCAGGCCATAATATTTTTTCACCCATTCACGCGTTTGGTGTGTGAACTGATTTTGTTCTGCATACAGCTGCGAATAAGGTTGTCTGGAGCGGTCGTGGATTTTGTGGATGGCAGGTTCTGCAGTAACAGATGATTCAGCTGCTAGCACAACTGGAATGAGGGATGATGAACGCAGTCTCTCTGGCGAGTCCTTCTCCGAGTGGAGGTCCTGTGAGCGGGCAGACAGTGACACCCCTTCAACATCCCCACCCTTCTGGGATAGCGATGGTGATGATGATGATCCTGGTGCGTGAATGCACTTGATCTAATGCCTGTTACTTTGGTGTGCTAAATGATTTTGTTCTACATGGCCAAAATTTCATTGACCTACTTATGATTAACATAGTAGATACAGTAGCTTGTTCCCGAAGTCTTGACATCTTACAAAAGCTCTGGTTAAAAAGTTTTTAGCTTTAAGGGAGAGTGTGCATTTTGTTTATTCATCTATTGTCGCATGCTAGCTGAAGGCCTATATATAGTGAACTGACCATTCTTACCGTTGCTAAAGGGACTGGTATTGCTTCCTCCATCAATATTTTAGATAGTGTTCTAGAAGGTAGAATATGCTGCTACCTAGGCGTTTATCGCCACCATTCTGCCACACAAGAGCACAGTCGATAGTCTGGGCAGTTTTATCGACTAGGTGGTCCGAGTTGGTGACTAATTGGGCTAGGAATGTGGGGCTTGTGCCAGCTGGTTGGGAGGAGGATGAAAAGGTGCAGATGGAAACGTGGAAGAAGGGGGATGGTGGTCAGTTAGCGGCAGTTTTTATGAAGCAGAGGTGGGGTCTACTTCTTGAAAACCTTTAAATTGTTGGTTTCTACCGGTCATGAAGTGGTGAGGAGGAAACCGGGAGGTGGAGGTGGGCAAGGAGGTAGTTGTGGCGATGACAGCTGCGGAGTGGAGGATGGAAGAAAGAGCTTTTGGTCATTCTGGGCATCTTGCTTAGTCCGGGTCCATTGTTCAAAAGTGGAAACATATTTTAGTCCAAGAAAAATAACCATTGTTGGCACTGGGAGAGTAGTAGTTGGTCTATTAGGAATATAAGTGCGTGTCTTATCAGAAATGAAATTTTAGTATTTTCCAGTTATGTAAGGTCCAAACTTCAGAAAAGGTACCTGTTTTAGCATTGGGGGCATACCAATTGGTCCATTAGGCAGTGCCATAGCACGTGAGGTTACTTGACATTATTCAGACGGACAGACACCATAGTGAATGGTGCATTGGTGCTTATGACTGACTCACATTTGCTATCTAGTCCGCTGACTGATAGTATACCTGTATGATGCTTCAATTCATCCGCTGACTGATAATATCTGTCACTTATGGGAAAAAACATAGATAGCGGTCAAGTCAAAATGGCAGACGAGTCTTTTTTTTAACGTGGCAGATGAGTCTTATCTCTGATCATATTCAGATTGCATACACAGTAGAGTTTGAAATAAATAAGATGAGTTTTTTTGCCACAAATTATCCTATGAACAAAGAAAACTTTATGAGTCCACTTTCATTTTTTATTGAGAGCATCCAGATGACCTTGATTACTGCCACTCTGCCTTACCTTTTGTAAATGTTAATAATATGCCACTTATGTAGACTTCGTTTTTTGGAGTACTAAACTGCAATAGAACTTTCTAAAAGTTTGTTTGTCATGCTTTTTTTCTCTACACTCTACAGGAGAGCTGCATATATCATTATATTAAGAAGAAGAAAGGGGTTTAAAACTCGTACAGCACCGGACCAACCCACTTCGAAGCACTTACACTAACACGCCTATTACAAGGATGAAAACATGACTGCAACCTAGGAGAAAACTAGCCACCATCTGGTGCAAATGCAGCGAGATAAGAAATACCTTGAACCTGTCCAGACCCCACAATGCTGTTCTTCTCTAGCGAGTGACAAAACTCCAGCTAGATTAAGAATGCCATAAAACACACACAAGCTGCAATGATACCAAATTGACCAAGCACCCAAAATGATAGAATTGAGCTCTTTTTTGACCTGATGATCATCATCTCTTTCATTTTTTCTAGCCCACCAATCATCAAAAGAAAGATCATCAGGTTGTGGGGTTAGATCCTGCAGTCTAACCTTTTGCAATATGCTGAAACACACTTGGCGAGCAAAAACACAAGATGTAAGAAGATGATCAATTTTCTGCTGAGCCTGATCACAACGGTGACAACGCTGAGGGTGTTGTAGTCCCCGATGTTGGCTGCTCAACGCTTACTAATTTTGCATGCTGATCATGACCTAATTAATTTTAGCCTCTATTTTCTGTTGCTGCAAGGATAATATAGGTTCTTTCCCTGATTTCAAGTCTACATTTTATTGCTCATAATTGTTTTCAAAGATAACATGCTGTTTCCTAAGTTCTAAAGTTTTGTTTTGTGCTATCCATAGCTCATTTGGTTGAATTATCTTAACAGGCCCCAAGCCTTCAGAATTGTTTGGACGTTACACTTGGAGGATTGAAAACTTCTCGAAGGAGAAGAAAAGAGAAATGAAAAGTGAGCCATTTGAAGCTGGTGGTTACAAATGGTAAAGTTCTTGATGGCATTATTTGGAAAACATTGTCTTGATGTTTCTCTTTTTTGCCCTTTTCTTTTTTCTCGAACGACGTAGGAGAGCTGCTTGTCATTTTATTAAGAAGAGAATAAAAACAATGGAGGAGAGGCTGAGCCTGTTCCCCTAAGTGGCCGATTACAGAACTCTTAGCGGCACACGCTAAGGAAACACACATGACCACTGCCCAAAAACGCCTAAGCAGCAATAGGTCAACCTACTAGGGCCTGTTTGGGAACACTGTTTTTCAATACCACAGTTTACCGAATGTCAAGACACAACCATGGTATATTTTACATCAGTCTAATCCAACACCTGTTTGGAGACAGCATTTTGGTTGCAACATAGGAGGGAAGGAGAAAAGGCAAGACTGCAGCCATGCGCTAGCGAAAAACTTTGGTCCAGACAAGAAGCTATTGCAGAAACCTTAGAGCATATCCAGCCTAGATCTCATATTGCCTCCTATCCTTCTTTTAAGGGCACATGAAAATATTGTACAGTAGAAAAACTGAGGAGGGAGTGCGCTGAGAAGGTTTGAAACATGGATGAGGGGCTCCCATTTGGGGGAGGGGGGCAAAGTTTGAGGGTTTGGTTGGAGTTCCTCTTAGCTAGGGATGGCAGTGGGATGGGTTCGGGCCGGGTGGAGCGTTCACAGACCCACACCCGAAACCCGAGAAAAAAACCCGAACCCGACCTGAACCCCATTTCGGGCTAAATTCCGCCCCCGAAACCGCTGGGACCCGAGACCTGATGGGTTCTCCGAAACCCGAACATCAGTTGTACACCCAGACACATGCTTTCGTTGCCATAGGCGAGGCGAGGCGGCGACCTGACCCTGAAGCGGACTGCTCGACCACTCCACTTGTGAGACACACAGCTCCTCTGCCCTTCCTCCTCAGACCACATCGCATTATTCATTGACACCTTTGCCAGGAGACATGCAACGCATGTCACCTTCCAAGTTGTAAACACCATAGAAATACACGCCGCAGCAACCCACAGCAGTAGGCACACAGCAGCAGCAGTGCAGCACACGCCAGTAGGCTCTAGGCTGGACGCTTGAACATGCAGCTTGCAGCAGCAGCAGCAGCACTCGGCAGTAGCCAGTAGGCTGGGCATGCAGCAGCAGCACACTGTTCACTTCACACTGCACACAGCATACAACACTACAGCAGCTAGGTCGTTAGGGAGTAGGCTGTGGGCGTCTGAGCTAGCAGCTAGGGCAGCAGGGAGCAGGCGCATCTGAGCAGCGGCTGACGGGCTGAGCCTGAAGATCCGATATTGGGTTGTTTAGCTGGGCTCGTCTGCAGCCTGCTTTTCAGGCCCCGTGGGGAACCCACGGGTAGAGTTCAAGACCTGCCCCAAACCCGCATTTTTTTTGGGTCCCAGAACCCTTAAACCCTTGGGCAAAAAAAGAGACCCGCTCCTGCCCCCGACAGGTCCAAAATCCGCGGGTATCTGCCCCGAACCCGTCCCACTGCCATTCTTACTTTTAGCTCCAGCCCAACACCGTATCATTTTTCCATGTTAGTATCTATGGGTGCTAAACGTGCTATTTTTCTCAGTATCATTTCTTTCCTTGCACTCCACGCTTATACAATTGCAACCCTAAAACCTATCATTATGTTGTCAATGCGTGCAATATTTGTTCTTGCCCAAAGAGCACCAACTTTTGTGGCATTGTGTATGTAAATAGCATTTATGCCTTTTTTCTCGAACACGCATGACGGCAGGAGAGGTGTGCATCATTATATTAAGAAGATAAAAAGGGTCCAAAATGGATCAGCATTTATGTCTTACTGATAATGATAGATTTTCTCTGGTGTATTAATTGAAAATGTTGGCACCTAACCTGTGGATTGGAACACTAAACACATTTCCCCATTATGTGCCATTTGCCCATTTGCATACCAGGTTGACATGTTTCTTTTTATCAAATGGTCTGTTGGTGCCCGTGGGGACTGGGGAGCTAGAAGTAAGGAATTGGAGTAAATAATCCTGACATTTCTGCTTTATACCCATTATTGTGAACGTAGCACATTGCATTGAACATATATGATATACCCCTATGCTTTGTCTTTTGTCGCTGTGGAAAGCTGCTGGCATCAGAAAGCTATATAGTTTTATTCATGACCTAGTATATTTTACTCCTGTATCATTTTCTGGTGTACATATTCTGTATGCTAACATGCTGACTTCTTCATTTTTCCCAAATTTATTACACAGGTATATTCTTGTATATCCTCAAGGATGTGATGTCTCTAATCATCTTTCATTATTCCTTTGCGTTGCTAATCATGACAAACTTCTCCCAGGTGTGATGTTGTGTCTGCTGCAATCTTTTACATGCCAGGGTACTGAGATTACCTTTCTGATCTTAACCTGACAATTTCAGGATGGAGTCATTTTGCACAGTTCACTATAGCTGTAGCCAATATAGATCCTAAAAAGATGAAGTACTCAGGTGAGCTGAACTTGGTTTGTTTTCTTCTTGGAAGGTGCCCACAATAATTATCTTGACATTATCTTCAGGCATTAATCATGTAAGTTTTGTAGATACTTTGCATAGGTTCTGGAAGAAGGAGCATGATTGGGGATGGAAAAAATTTATGGAGCTATCAAAGATTCAGGATGGTTTTCTTGTTGATGATGTTCTTGAAATCATAGCTCAAGTTCAGGTTATCAGGTGGTTAATCAGTTTCTGCTCTGATTGATATTGCTTCTGATTCACGGGTTCATGGGATTTCTACAAATATTCTGCCAATATATATTGAAATTGTGTTGCTCCTAGCAAACCCGTTGCTGATTCTACTGCGTCCGCTCCCGTGAAGAAAAGCATAATGTTGCATTTGCTCTGGTTAATAGTTCTTTTGGTCATCGTATAGCCTTCAATAGTTTATACTAAGGAGCAATCCGTTGTTGTACTCATCTAATTCTGTATTTTTGTATATGGGACAATTTGCCCATTGATGTTTATTTGCTATATTGGCAACCTATTCTAAGTATTCTTGTAACATGCTAACATCAGATTGTTATATCTTTTTGACATTCAAGGGAGAAAGTGGATAGACCTTTTCGTTGCCTTGATCGTCCTTACCGGAGAGAATTGATCCGCATCTATATGACAAATGTGGAACAAATATACCGACGTTTTATTGAGGAGCGAAGAAGTAAATTAAGCAAGCTCATTGAGGACAAAATAAAATGGTCCAGGTTAGACAGTTGGCTTTCCTAGATTAATCTGTCATAATAAACTGGCCAGTGACTCAGTGTCACTTGCGGTTGTTATATATTTTATATACTTCCTCCCATTGAAATCTTTGTTGGTCTTGCAGTTTTCGTGCTTTCTGGTCAGCAATTGACCCAAACACCAGGCATCGCATGTCCAGGGAAAAGACTGACACCATATTGAAAATGTTAGTGAAGCAATTCTTTGTAGAGAAAGAAGTTACTTCCACATTAGTGATGGACTCCTTGTATACGAGTCTGAAGGCACTTGAATACCAGATGAAGGGCAGGAAAGGCAAAACAAAATTAGCAGATTTGGAAGAACTACCTGCGCCTATGGTCCATGTTGACATGGACATGTTTATTTTGGCTGATGATGTCATAGCTTTGCTTGAGAGAGCTGCCTTAGAACCCTTGCCTTGTCAACCTTTAGCCCCCAAGGATGATAAAACTTCCCAACCCCGCATGAAGGTAGGGAATATATAATTTGATATGTTATAGCTTGGTTTTATTTCCACTTTTTGCTCATCTTAGTAGGTGTCTACTTTCTTGGCCCTAGAACCTCGGATCAATTATGTTAGGACAATTTTCTTGCTAGTTTCTCATGCTTACTTGCAGGTAAATCTTTTGAACTCGTCTGGATTGGTTTAATGAACAAGTTAATAATTGCGTTTACTACTACTCTCATCACATGCACAAATATTGGATAGGGGTTTCATTTCCAGTCAGAACACCCTAGCATGTGATATTTTCTGAGATATGTTCTGTTTATACAAACAGATATTTGAGCATGCAATTAGTATGTTCTCTGCACTATCTTGGTAGGTTGGTCAACAGTTTGCTTGTTTTCATCGCATGGTATTGACTACTTGCTATATTCTTTATAAGCACATAGCCTTGCTTGATTCTGTTATATTTTGAGAAATGAAATCACTATTGCATAGAATCATTTATTTGGAGCGAAGTACACTTCCGAGTTCCGACCCTTAAACTTGTCTGGCTGTGTCAACACGGTCCATAAACTTTTAAAGTATGCCTCTTAAAAGATCAATATTTGTTCGGGTCTCTATCAGGTCCTAACGGGTTGTTATGGCCCACATGTTAGTCGTCGAGGAAGGAGATAGAAGGGTGGGTGGGATCCAACAGACAACGGCAACTGATATGTGGGACACAACAATCCGTTAGGACGTAATAGAGACCCGAACAAAGATTGGGTCCTTAAAAGACATACTTTAAAAGTTTATGGACCGTGTTGACACAGGCAGACAAGTTGAAGGACCAGAAGTGCATTTTACTCATTTTTTTTGTGATGCTCGTTTTCGTAGGATGGAAGTTCTGGTGAGGTTTACAATGTTTCTATGGAGCGTGAGGAAAGACGTCTAACTGAGCTTGGTCAGAAGATACTAGAGACATTTGTGCTATCTCATATATTTAGGTAACAGTTGATGTGTCCATTTTGATCTTTGTGATTACTTAAATTGGATTGATTCTCTTGGGGTCATGTAGGAACTGATTGGTTCTGATTTTACTGGCTTAAAACCAGACATAGCAAAACCTAACTATAATTGGAACTGAAATGATGGTTCAATTTGAATGTTCGGCAAAACTAATGGCTTGGGTTGGATTGTAGTCACTGGGATTGTCATGTTCTGTGACCCCAAAACGTCATGATCCATGGGTCAAAATCGATGTGGGTTGCTGCCAGGGGCGAAGCCAGGATTTAAGTTTGGGAGGGACAAATCAGATTGAGGGGCTGTTAGAAGATATTTTACATTATTTACCTGATAATTAGCTAAAAAATTAGTAGCTCTTATGGAATTTGGGGAGGGTTTAGGGGGGACATTGTCCCCCCTCTGCCCCTCCCTGGAATCGCTCCTGGTTGCTACCATGTTCCCCACATGGAACGAGATGTGTCAATGAACAAAATAGGGAGGGGGATGTTGCTTAGATGTGGGAGGCATTCATCATCGAAGAGGGGCACCAGCCACTGGCAGTATACAGCACCACACCAGTGAGAGTGTCAGTTACAGCTGGCATGGTGGTCGATTGCATATCCATATTGTATGAATGGGGCACTGTACACAGCATGATTTACTTTTTCTTGTTCTTTTGTATTTTTAATTACTTTGTGTTGATCTTCTGTTACTATTCATCCATGGCATATCAAAGCTTATCGAACCTGCTCATCAACCTAGATTAGTTGGGGTCACTCGATCATATCTAGCCCCTTTGATTTATTTTTCTAGATATCTGTGGCTCACGTCCCCAGCCCTGACCCAGTCAGCCCAAATTTTGCGGTGATTATTAGTTGGATAGAGTTGTGGAAATACTACTATAAATCTTATATGAAGCCTCTTCAGCTTAGCTTATTACAACCATTTGCAAAAATATGACTGATACATGTTCACCAAATATATTTTGTAAATGCTCTAGAGCACATGCCAAATATCAAACCAATGTTTTCAAGTCGGATGACTTGCTGGTCGTTCTAGCTAACCGACTAGGGTGATTAATCGTGATTAATCACGATTAGTCGGACGATTTGGACGATTAATCGTGATTGGTCCAAACTGACTTGGACGACTTGAAAACATTGTATCAAACTCAGAAGAGGCTAAAAGACATTTTCTGGTTATTTTTATACACTAAAAAAAGAGGGCCTATTTTATCGTAAGGTTTGAATTTCAAAAAGAAAACTTGGTTAGTGGAATATCTTTAAATCGCTGGCTAGCTGTTCTCTAATGGCGATATAAGCTGGCTGTTTCTTTTGCTTCTTACATTTTGTTTTTGTTAGTGGAATTGAAGTTGCGTACCAAGAAGCTGTTGCATTGAAAAGGCAAGAGGAGCTTATTCGTGAGGAGGAGGAGGAGGCTGGGCTTCTTGAACATCAGATGAAGGGGAAGCGTGGTGGTGGTGTAAATGAAAAGGACAAGCGTGCCAAGAAAAAGCAGGTGCTAGTTCCTTACATGCATTAGTTTTCTTCTTGGTTTCTTATATTTAACCATTTTATGTTAAAGTTTATCATGACACATCTAGAAATGGCTCCCTAGCAGTCGGCTTCTGGAATAGTTCTTTCACTTAGAAAATTTGCGAGTTAGAATCTACAGTTCTTTTCTGTGTCTCTTATCGTTTTAATTAGACTTGGTATAAGGATGCGTGACTTGGAAAAATGAGTTAGGTCTGAGGTTTTGCAGATTCAGTTAGGTTGGTTGCCTATCTTGTTACTGAAGGAAATCTGTTCAAGATGTCTTGTTCTTTGCCCTTAGTTCTAGTTAACTTGATGTCCTTATCGTTCTTGTATTTTCCTTTTCATCATAAACTTGGTTTCTTTTTCAGACCAAGCAAAAGAAGAACCGTAAGGCTAAAGACAAGGAAAGAGATGAGAAATGCGAGGTTAAAATTCTGGAAAGGCTTCGTGATGAAACTGCCATTGATAATAGTGATGGCTTACCATCTCAGGTGGAAGTGATAGCAAAGATTGATGCCTTGGAAGAAGGTTCTTCAGATGGGTCAGACATGTCAAATAGGTTAGTGAACACTTGAAAACAAGTTATGCATCACTTTCTTGTAAGATTGGCATTTGCTCCAGCTAGACTTATGTGCAGAGGGAAAAATCAGCGTAACAAGGGCTTAAGCATTATTAGCTTTGCCGAGGAAGGTGATGGTCTTCCCTCCACCTCTAATGTCACTGGTGGTTTAGGCCGCAATAGTTCTGGCTGCTGCACAGCTCCAAAACTGGATCAGGATACTGTTCTACTTACCTTGAGAGATAGACTTCGTAAGTTGGGGCAGCGTCTGCATGAGGTAAATTTTGTGTGTGTTCTTTAAATGTCTTTGTTTTATCATGAAATTTATAGTTTGGCTACTACATTTTCTGTGTATGTATGAGTATGACCAAAGGATCTGAATTATGACTGTTGGTTTTGTATGTGATGCATATTTTAACATGCCCTCATATTCCAAACAAGCCCCTTTATGTTTGTTGGAAGTCAACATTTCTTAGTTTCGACCATAAGTAGCTAAAAGTTTATATAGATTGACACGGTTAATGCTGCTAGATTCATTATGAAAGGCGCTTCAACATTATTTAACTCTTTCTATTGGAAAGAATATGTTCGTTATAGATATCATCAGTCAGTGTGATATTGAGACCATGTAGATACTCTAATGAACCTATATTCAGAATCAAGGGATTAATAATTATACTTGGCAACCATATTGCCTGGTCGTAGAGGACATAGTTTTGGATGTTGTGGTCACTGCTTCAAGATCTTTATCCTTTGAATTTTCTCACATACACAGGAAAGCTGTGTATATTTATCCTTCAATCGTTGGTACACAGTTTTTCTGTGTATCATGATCTTTTTAAGAAATTGAGTCTAACTCAGTTGTTGGAGGTGTGGATCAGTGGATGTAGACTCTCAACACCAAAGTTTCAGTCCTCTGGCTCGAATTTGGGTGGTTATTCATGAAGCGGAGATAATCACAATATTTTGATGCAAAACCTGACAGATTTTTTCCTTAGTTTTTGTGCTGTACTGTTGGTGACTGGTTATGTCAATCGATTTGTATGACAATGCCACCCCCTTTTCCCTGTGAAACACATGTACCAGTAACTTGAATGGATGTGCTGAGGGGTTCTTATTTTCCAGCTTACATAAGGAATCCTCAGTGTTTACTTCATTCGTTGTAAATGTCAACCAACTCATTACTGTAACTCTGTTTTGTTTTTGCATTTTTTTTTCAGAAAAACATTGAGGGGCAGAAACTTCTCAAAAAACATTTTGAAGCTAGGGACGCAAAAGCGAAGGAAGAACCTTCTGACTCATCTAATTCTTTGGATAAGCCACCTGATGTTCCAGAGATCCCGGTGCATTCATCAGAAGATACCGTTGATCTTAAAGTGAATGGAACACCAAAGAAGGATGCATCTGTGGTCAACCCTGTTCTGGAGGATTCTGTTTCAGGCATACCAGTCACTGCAAACAATGAACCTGTGCCTTCTCCCACCACAACAAAAATGGACCCAGTTTCAAACAAAGTTAATGGATCAAGTTTGAAAATGAAAGTCACCATGGCATCTCCTTGCTCCAAATCACATCCAGCTGATATGGATAAAGATGCCTCTCTTCCTTCTAAATCACCACGAACCAATAGAGCTGCTCCAGTTCCTCCTAAGCTGCCTTCAGCTGATAAAGCAACGCTAGTTCCCTCAAAGCTACCTTCGGTTGATAAAGCTACTCCAGTTCCTCAAAAATCTCCGTTGGTAAACAAAGTAGCTCAGGCCCGTCCCAAATCTCCAGCAGTTGACAAAGCAACTCCACATCGTCCCAAATCTCCAGCAGTTGACAAAGCAACTCCAGTTCGTTCTCAATCTCCAGCAGTTGACAAAGCCACTCTAGTTCGCCCTCAATCTCCAGCAGTTGACAAAGCAACTCCAGTTCGTCCTCAATCCGCAGCAGTTGACAAAGCAACTCCAGTTCGCCCAAAATCTCCAGCCATTGATAAAGCAACTCCAATTGCTCCCAAATCTCCACCAGTTGATAAAGCCTCTCCAGCTCTGCCAAAATCATTATCAGGTGCTAAAGATGCGCTTTTTCCTTCTAGGTCGCTGCAGATTGATAAGTTTACTCCAGCCGCCCCAAGGTTATCACAAGATGATAAGGCTGCTCTGCCTTCTTCAGAACAGTCACATATATCTCCAGCTACTAGTTCTGAAGCTCAAGGGGCAACTACTAGGAAGGTCACAACTACCACCTCACTTTCAGAGGCTGCTGCAGCATGGAGGCCTTCAAGTGCTCCTGTGTTACCCACACCAAGATCAACCGGGCCAGCTGCTTCACATATTCAAACTTCCACATTGCTTTCCCGCTCGATGAGTGAAGCAGCTGGGAGAAGGCCAGTAAATGATCCTTCATTTTCTGCCCCATCTTATACTCCACAGACCTACCGGAATGCAATAATTGGTAAGTCTGGTCTGTCTATGACCTCCGCAAGCCTTGCGTATCAGCCGTCTTCTCTGGATCAAGACACTGCTCCTTCACGGCCTCTATCAGCATATGCATCAAGTACAGTCATGATGCCTCCTGCAGGAAGATCTGATCAGTCATCAGCTAGGCATGGATTCAAGTCTGGGCCTGGTAAGTTAGAAGCACATGACGGCTGGCAGCAGTGGAAAGGTGACAGTAATGTTGATATGCATCTCTGGAGGGACCACGCTCCTTACCAACAAATGACCAACAGTCAAGCATATGAGCAGTCTCGGAGGGACGATACTTATCAGCAAGCATGCAGCAGAGGAACAGAAAAGTTCAGCAGGCATGCAGGACTGCAAGCTAGGCAGCAGTTCCAAACCGAGACACCCGCCAGTCATGTATGGCATCAACCGCAGGGGCCAGTGGCAGAAGAATTTCCACACCTTGACATCATAAACGACTTGCTTGAGGAGGACCAGATCAACGGCAGTATACCGGAGTCGTTTCGTCAAGACTACAACGTGTTTGGCCTGCCGTTTTCACCGAGAGGAAACTTGTCAGACATGGAAATGGCTTCTGTTAGAAGTCCCGCTCGGTTCAATTCACCCAAGTACGATGGTGGATTGTCGGGGGCTTATGACATGAATGCTGTCAATGGGTTGAGGGAACGGCAGTTTCCCTCGTTGGATATCTACTCTAATGGCCTGTCTGACGTGAGTGCTTCTAAGCCTTGGCTGAATGGCTCTGCCAGTCCATCGGTGAGCCTTGGGGTCAACACAAATGGATACCACCCCCAGGTGGGTGAGTACCTGGGAGGTGGGGTGAACGGGGTCTCCTTGTGGCGCCGCCATGCCAACGGCCGCTGGTAATGCGAGGTGCCTGTATACAATCATACAGTCGGAATAATGTTTTGTTGTAACAGATGGTTTCGGGCCTGAGCTGATGCGCCATGTAATTAAAAGTTTTTAAGTTTTAAAAGGGAAAGAAAGAGATACACCCTGTAAAGTCTGCGCCTTTATTAGGATAATTTGAGTGCTTTTCTGGTTGAAGTTGAACTCTGACCTAACTTTGTTAAATTTCAAAGCTAAATTTGGCGGTGGCCTGTGGGAGAGAGAAGAACGGTATGAAGGTTAGCCTGTCCGACGAGTGCTGACGGAGCAACCTACCTAATCGCCTACACTTTGTGCTTCTGCTAAACATGTTAGTACCCTGTCCAAAAAATATGTACTTACTAGTTTGCAAAAGAATGACGTTTTGGAAGATCTGAGTCGACTGAGTGAAGGATCGAAATCTGTAATCACAAATATATTTTAAATATTTAGTCTTAAAACTATAAATTCATATACAAGGATACTTGTTGATTGCTTGATCAAGTATAAGAAAGCCTTTGCTTATATAGCTCGGCATACAAGGAGATCAGGATCAATGCTGAACTACCCAATTGGCACACAATAAAATCCTAACAGGATACAACTAGGACAGCTACAAAACAAAACTTATCTATGCCAGTGGTGTAACTTCTAGCCTATTACAACTCATATTTCTAATATACTATATGACATGTTATAAATTTTGTTTTAATAAATCATAAAATATATGTTTTTTATTGATTAGGTGAGTGTGAATGTGGAGCCAACAACCAAGGTTTAAACATTCACTTATACATAATTTCATCTTATTTTTTACATAAACCCTAAATATAAGGCTTTCCAAAAGAAGGTCTTGCACCCTTGTATCATTTGTAAATTTGGCATAACTACTGATTGAAAAAATATATGTATGTAAAAAAATACTAAGCATATTTGTGAAGCTAAACATGATGTTACTTAAGAAATATGTTCTTAACAGAATAAGATTAATATTGAAATGGAAACATATGTAAATTAGAATTATCCGACAAAGCTAAGAGATATCCATGCTTTGAGAACCTTCTTCAGATCACGACCGTAGAAGTAGCTCTTCAAGACTCAACGAAGTTTCCCACAATTCCACAAATATATGGCATGCATACTCATGGCCGCCGTCGTCGCCATAAACACGGATAGCTCAATTCCTCGCTCCATAAATTTAGAAACGAGCAAGCAAGCAGCCGATCGTTCACCCCGTATGCACCAATCTGACTCCCAAGCTCCATTCGCATCAGTATCACCAACACTCCACCTACAGCTACCAATCGAGACCTCCCCGGCCTAAGCAGATCGATTGATCGTCAGAGTCATAGAGTTGGTGGTACGTGTATCTTAACTACCATGGAACGATGGGGCGTGATGTAGAGCGGATATCACCTCCTTACGCAGAACGGCACCCGCGCCACGCTGCTCGACTACAGCCTCCTCGACGGTGCCACAGCGAAGGGGCACGTGGCCGCAACCACCGACCAACATGTCTCCACGTCCTCATTCGACCTCGACGTGTCATGGCAAGCCGTCGGACGCCAGCACCAGACTGACGATACGGGTCTCTGAAGAGCCCGCCACCTCGGGAGATCCGAGCCCTGCTGCTGCTGGTGGTAACCATTTTCGTTGTGCTGACGCGGAGAGCTAGAGGCCAGAAAATTATAGCGACGACGGTCGTGGCAGGCACGCTATCAAAGGTTGCGGCGTGGCGGGTCACTCAACGCGGAGTTCATGGGGCCTATCCTCGCATCGCTCGGCACAGAGTTTGTGGGGACTTATTGAAAGTCGCCTAGAGGGGGGGGGGTGAATAGGGCGAAACTGAAATTTACAAAATTAATCACAACTACAAGCCGGGTTAGCGTTAGAAATATAATCAAGTTCGTGAGAGAGGGTGCAAAACAAATCACAAGCGAATAAAGAGTGTGACACGCGGATTTGTTTTACCGAGGTTCGGTTCTCGCAAACCTACTCCCCGCTGAGGTGGTCACAAAGACCGGGTCTCTTTCAACCCTTTCCCTCTCTCAAACGGTCCCTCGGACCGAGTGAGCTTCTTCTTCTCAATCAAACGGGAACAAACTTCCCCGCAAGGACCACCACACAATTGGTGTCTCTTGCCTTGGTTACAATTGAGTTGATCGCAAGAAAGATTGAAAGAAAGCACGATTGCAAAAGCCAAGCGACAAGAGCGACAAATAACACACAGATCTCTCTTTCTCTCAAGTCACTAATCACTAATAATCACTTGTCTCAACTTTGGAACTTGGAGAGATTGGAGGCTTTGAATGTGTCTTGGAATGGATTGCTAGCTCTTGTATTGAATGTTGAAGGTTGGAATGCTTGGGTGAAGTGAATGGAGGTGGTTGGGGTTGTATTTATAACCACCAACCACTTCCTAGCCGTTGCTCCATTCTGCCGACCACGGACGGTCCGCCCGCCTGGTCCGGACGGTCCACGCCTGTAGATCAACGGCTGAAAACGCAACGGTCAGCAGTAACGGCTATATCAACGGCTATATTGCATTTAATGCATCGTCAGATGTCAGATAAAGCCAGTCGCGGACGGTCCGGTCGTGCACCCCGGACGGTCCGCGAGGACGCTATAATTCATTTTTCCGAACCCGTCACCTTCGGGTTTTCGGTTCCTCACCTACCGGACGGTCCGCGCCTGAGGCCGGACGGTCCGCGCGAGGTCTCGGACGGTCCTTGCTTTTCCTTCGGACGGTCCGTAGTGTAGACTTAGATTTTTGCATTGGTTCTGTCCGAGGGTCATCCTGGTGTTGCGGACGGTCCGCCGCAAGGGCCCGGACGGTCCGCGCTTGGCCTGTTTTTTCCAAAAAGCTTCTCCTGTCCGGAATAATCTACGGTATTCCGGACAGTCGATTTAGTATAGTTGTAGATGAACCTTTGGCACCTGTAGAACATATAATCTAGAGCAAACTAGTTAGTCCAATTATTTGTGTTGGGCAATTCAACCACCAAAATCAATTAGGAAATAGGTGTAAGCCTAATTCCCTTTCAATCCCCCCCCTTTTTGGTGATTGATGCCAACACAAACCAAAGCAAATATAAAAGTGCATAATTGAACTAGTTTGCATAATTGTGAGTGCAAAAGTTACTTAGAATTGAGTTAATATAAATTCATAAGATATGCATGGATTGTTTCTTTAATTTTAACATTTTGGACCACGCTTGCACCACTTGTTTTGTTTTTGCAAATTCTTTTGTAAATCCTTTAAAGTCTTTTGCAAATAGTCAAAGGTAAATGAATAAGATTTTGCGAAGCATTTTCAAGATTTGAAATTTTCTCCCCCTGTTTCAAATGCTTTTCCTTTGGCTAAAACAAAACTCCCCCTAAATGAAATTCTCCTCTTAGTGTTCAAGAGGATTTTGATATATCAATTTTGAAATACTGCTTTCTCCCCCTTTTGAACATAATAAGATACCAATTTGAAATTTCCAATTGAAAACCATTTTAAATTTAGGTGGTGGTGCGGTCCTTTAGCTTTGGGCTAATACTCTCTCCCCCTTTGGCATGAATCGCCAAAAACGGAGTCATTAGAGCCCTTTTATGATTACTTTCTCCCCTTTGGCAAATAAAATATATGAGTGAAGATTATACCAAAGCCGGAGAGACGCTCAGAGCGACGGCGAAGGATGAGTTACGGAGTGGAAGCCTTTGTTTTCGCCGAAGACTCTAATTTCTTTTCAATACACCTATGACTTGGTTTGAAATAGACTTGAAAACACATTAGTCATAGCATATGAAAGAGACATGATCAAAGGTAGATGAATGAGTTATGTGTGCAAATCAACAAAAGAAGTTCCGAGAATCAAGAATATTTAGCTCATGCTTAAGTTTGTTAAAAGTTTGTTCATCTAGTGGCTTAGTAAAGATATCGGCTAATTGATCTTTAGTGTTAATATATGAAATTTCGATATCTCCCTTTTGTTGGTGATCCCTTAAAAAGTGATACCGAATGGTTATGTGTTTAGTGCGGCTATGCTCAACGGGATTATCCGCCATGCGGATTGCACTCTCATTATCACATAGAAGAGGAACTTTGATTAATTTGTAACCGTAGTCCCTAAGGGTTTGCCTCATCCAAAGTAGTTGCGCGCAACAATGGCCTGCGGCAATGTACTCGACTTCGGCGGTAGAAAGAGCTACGGAATTTTGCTTCTTTGAAGCCCAAGACACCAAGGATCTTCCCAAGAACTGGCAAGTCCCCGATGTGCTCTTTCTATTGATTTTACACCCCGCCCAATCGGCATCGAATAACCAATTAAATCAAAAGTGGATCCCCTAGGATACCAAAGCCCAAACTTAGGAGTATAAACTAAATATCTCAAGATTCGTTTAACGGCCGTAAGGTGAGCTTCCTTAGGGTCGGCTTGGAATCTTGCACACATGCATACGGAAAGCATAATATCCGGTTGAGATGCACATAAATATAGCAAAGAGCCTATCATCGACCGGCATACCTTTTGATCCACGGACTTACCTTCCGTGTCGAGGTCGAGATGCCCATTGGTTCCCATGGGTGTCTTGATGGGTTTGGCATCCTTCATCCCAAACTTGCTTAGAATATCTTGAGTATACTTCGTTTGGCTAAGGAAGGTGCCCTCTTGGAGTTGCTTCACTTGAAATCCTAAGAAATACTTCAACTCCCCCATCATAGACATCTCGAATTTTTGTGTCATGATCCTACTAAATTCTTCACATGTAGACTCATTAGTAGACCCAAATATAATATCATCAACATAAATTTGGCATACAAACAAGTCATTTTCAAGAGTTTTAGTGAAGAGTGTAGGATCGACTTTTCCGAATTTGAAGCCATTAGTGATAAGGAAATCTCTAAGGCATTCATACCATGCTCTTGGGGCTTGCTTGAGCCCATAAAGCGCCTTAGAGAGTTTATAGACATGGTCAGGGTACTCACTATCTTCAAAGCCGGGAGGTTGCTCAACATAGACCTCTTCCTTGATTGGTCCATTGAGGAAGCACTCTTCACGTCCATTTGATAAAGCTTGAAGCCATGGTAAGTAGCATAGGCCAATAATATACGAATTGACTCAAGCCTAGCTACGGGTGCATAAGTTTCACCGAAATCCAAACCTTCGACTTGGGAGTATCCCTTGGCCACAAGTCGAGCTTTGTTCCTTGTCACCACACCATGCTCATCTTGCTTGTTGCGGAACACCCACTTGGTTCCTACAACATTTTAATTAGGACGTGGAACCAAATGCCATACCTCATTTCTCGTGAAGTTGTTGAGCTCCTCTTGCATCGCCACCACCCAATCCGAATCTTGTAGTGCTTCCTCTATCCTATGTGGCTCAATAGAGGAAACAAACGAGTAATGTTCACAAAAATGTGCGACACGAGATCTAGTGGTTACCCCCTTATGAATGTCGCCGAGGATGGTGTCGACAGGGTGATCTCGTTGGATTGCTTGGTGGACTCTTGGGTGTGGCGGTCTTGGTTTATCATCCTCCTTATCTTGATCATTTGCATCTCCCCCTTGATTATTGTCGTCATCTTGAGGTGGCTCATCTCTTTGATCTTCTCCTTCATCAACTTGAGCCTCATCCTCATTTTGAGGTTGTGGAGATGCTTGCGTGGAGGAGGATGGTTGATCTTGTGCATTTGGAGACTCTTGGGATTCCTTAGGACACACATCCCCAATGGACATGTTCCTTAGCGCGATGGACAGAGCCTCTTCATCACCTATCTCATCAAGATCAACTTGCTCTACTTAAGAGCCGTTAGTCTCATCAAACACAACGTCACAAGAAACTTCAACTAGTCCAGAGGACTTGTTAAAGACTCTATATGCCCTTTTGTTTGAATCATATCCTAGTAAAAAGCCTTCTACAGTCTTAGGAGCAAATTTAGATTTTCTACCTCTTTTAACAAGTATAAAGCATTTGCTACCAAAGACTCTAAAATATGAAATATTGGGCTTTTTACCGGCAAGGAGTTCGTATGATGTCTTCTTGAGGATTCGATGTAGATACATCCGGTTGATGGCGTAGCATGCGGTGTTGACCGCCTCGGCCCAAAACCGATCCGATGTCTTGTACTCATCAAGCATGGTTCTTGCCATGTCCAATAGAGTTCGATTCTTCCTCTCCACTACACCATTTTGTTGTGGCGTGTAGGGAGAGGAGAATTCATGCTTGATGCCCTCCTCCTCAAGGAAGCCTTCAATTTGTGAGTTCTTGAACTCCGTCCCGTTATCGCTTCTAATTTTCTTGATCCTTAAGACGAACTTGTTTTGAGCCCGTCTCAAGAATCCCTTTAAGGTCTCTTGGGTGTGAGATTTTTCCTGCAAAAAGAACACCCAAGTGAAGCGAGAATAATCATCCACAATAACTAGACAATACTTACTCCCGCCGATGCTTATGTAAGCAATCGGGCCGAATAGATCCATGTGTAGGAGCTCCAGTGGTCTGTCGGTCGTCATGATGTTCTTATGTGGATGGTGAGTACCAACTTGCTTCCCTGCTTGGCATGCGCTACAAATCCTGTCTTTCTCAAAATGAACATTTATTAATCCTAAAATGTGCTCTCCCTTTAGAAGCTTATGAAGATTCTTCATCCCAACATGTGCTAGTCGGCGATGCCAGAGCCAGCCCATGTTAGTCTTAGCAATTAAGCAAGTGTCAAGTTCAGCTCTATCAAAATTCACTAAGTATAGCTGACCCTCTAACACTTCCTTAAATGCTATTGAATCATCACTTCTTCTAAAGACAGTGACACCTACATCAGTGAATAGACAGTTGTAGCCCATTTTGCATAATTGAGATACATAAAGCAAATTGTAATCTAATGAATCTACAAGAAAAACATTGGAAATAGAATGGTCAGGAGATATAGCAATTTTACCCAATCATTTGACCAAACCTTGATTTCCATCCCCGAATGTGATGGCTCTTTGGGGATCTTGGTTTTTCTCGTAGGAGGAGAACATCTTCTTCTCCCCTGTCATGTGGTTTGTGCACCCGCTGTCGATTACCCAGCTTGAGCCCCCGGATGCATAAACCTACAAAACATGTTTAGTTCTTGACTTTAGGTACCCAAATGGTTTTGGGTCCTTTGGCATTAGATACAAGAACTTTGGGTACCCAAATACAAGTCTTTGATCCCTTGTGTTTGCCCCCAACATACTTGGCAACTACCTTGCCGGATTTGTTAGTTAAAACATAGGATGCATCAAAAGTTTTAAATGAAATGCTATGTTCATTTGATGCACTAGGAGTTTTCTTCTTAGGCAACTTAGCACGGGTTGATTGCCTAGAGCTAGATGTCTCACCCTTATACATAAATGCATGGTTAGGGTCAGAGTGAGACTTCCTAGAATGAATTCTCCTAATTTTGCTCTCAGGATAACCGACAGGGTACAAAATGTAACCCTCGTTATCTTGAGGCATGGGAGCCTTGCCCTTAACAAAGTTAGATAATTTCTTAGGAGGGGCATTAATTTTGACATTGCCTCCCTGTTGGAAGCCAATGCCATCCTTAATGCCAGGGCGTCTCCCACTATAAAGCATACTACGAGCAAATTTAAATTTTTCATTTTCAATTTCATGCTCGGCAATTTTTGCATCTAACTTTGCTATGTGATCATTTTGTTGTTTAATTAATACCATATGATCATGAATAGCATTAATATCAACATCTCTACATCTAGTGCAAATAGTAGTGTGCTCAACGGTAGATGTAGATGGTTTGCAAGATTTTAATTGTACAACCTTAGCATGCAATATATCATTTTTACTTCTAAGGTCGGAAATGGTAGTATTGCAAACATAAAAATCTTTAGCCTTAGCAAGCAATTTTTCATTTTCATTTCTAAGGCTAGCAAGAGAAATGTTCAATTCTTCAATCTTAGCAAGCAAATCATCATTATTTCTAAGATTGGGAATTGAAACATTACAAGCAATAGAATCAACCTTAGCTAACAAATTAGTATTCTCATTCCTAAGGTTGTCTATAGTCTCATGGCAAGTGCTTAGCTCACTAGATAATTTTTCACATTTTTCAACTTCTAGAGCATAAACATTTTTAACTTTAACATGCTTTTTGTTTTCCTTGATTAGGAAGTTCTCTTGGGAGTCCAAGAGATCATCCTTCTCATGGATGGCACTAATTAATTCATTTAATTTCTCCTTTTGTTGCATGTTTAAGTTGGCAAAAAGTGTACGCAAATTATCTTCCTCATCACTAGCATTATCATCGCTAGAGGATTCATATCTAGTGGAGGATTTAGATTTAACCTTTTTCTTTTTGCCGTCCTTTGCCATGAGGCACTTGTGGCCGACGTTGGGGAAGAGAAGTCCCTTGGTGACGGCGATGTTGGCGGCGTCCTCGTCGTCGGAGGAGTCGCTAGAGCTTTCGTCGGAGTCCCACTCGCGACAAACATGGGCATCGCCGCCCTTCTTCTTGTAGTACCTCTTCTTCTCCCTTCTTCTTCCCTTCTTGTCGTCGCCCCTGTCACTGTCACTAGAAATAGGACATTTTGCTATAAAGTGACCGGGCTTACCACACTTGTAGCAAACCTTCTTGGAGCGGGGCTTATAATCTTTCCCCCTCCTTTGCTTGAGGATTTGGCGAAAGCTTTTGATTACGAGCGCCATTTCCTCGTTGTCGAGCTTGGAGGCGTCGATGGATGTTCTACTCAGTGTAGACTCCTCCTTCTTCTCCTCCGTCGCTTTGAATGCGACCGGTTGAGCTTCGGACGTGGAGGGACCGTCAAGCTCGTTGATCTTCCGTGAGCCCTTGATCATAAATTCAAAGCTCACAAAATTCCCGATTACTTCCTCGGGAGTCATTAGTGTATATCTTGGATTGCCACGAATTAATTGTACTTGAGTAGGGTTAAGGAAAATAAGAGATCTTAGAATAACCTTAACCACCTCGTGGTCATCCCACTTTTTGCTCCCGAGGTTGCGCACTTGATTCACCAAGGTTTTGAGCCGGTTGTACATGTCTTGTGGCTCTTCCCCTTGGTTAAGACGGAAGCGACCGAGCTCCCCTTCGATTGTTTCCCGCTTGGTGATTTTGGTGAGTTCATCACCCTCGTGCGCGGTCTTGAGCACGTCCCAAACTTCCTTGGCGCTCTTTAATCCTTGCACCTTGTTGTATTCCTCCCTACTTAGAGAGGCGAGGAGTATGGTTGTGGCTTGGGAGTTGAAGTGCTTGATTTGGGCCACCTTGTCCTCATCATAATTCTCATCCCCTACGGATGGTACCTGTGCTCCAAACTCAACAACATTCCATATACTTTTGTGGAGTGAGGTTAGATGAAATTTCATTAAATCACTCCACCTAGCATAATCTTCACCGTCAAAGGTTGGCGGTTTGCCTAATGGAACGGAAAGTAATGGAGTATGTCTAGAAATGCGAGGGTAGTGTAAGGGAATCTTACTAAACTTCTTGCGCTCATGGCGCTTAGAAGTTATGGAGGGCACGTCGGAGCCGAATGTGGAAGGTGATGAAGTGTCAGTCTCGTAGTAGACCACCTTCCTCATCTTCTTTTTCTTGTCGCCACTCCGATGCGACTTGTGGGAAGAGGCTTTCTTCTCCTTCCCCTTCCTCTTGTTGCGGGACTCTTCCGATGAAGCTTTCCCGTGGCTTGTAGCGGGCTTGTCGCCGGTCTCCATCTCCTTCTTGGCATGATCTCCCGACATCACTTCGAGCGGTTAGGCTCTAATGAAGCACCAGGCTTTGATACCAATTGAAAGTCGCCTAGAGGGGGGTGAATAGGGTGAAACTGAAATTTACAAAATTAATCACAACTACAAGCCGAGTTAGCGTTAGAAATATAATCAAGTCCGTGAGAGAGGGTGCAAAACAAATCACAAGCGAATAAAGAGTGTGACACATGGATTTGTTTTACCGAGGTTCGGTTCTCGCAAACCTACTCCCCGTTGAGGTGGTCACAAAGACCGGGTCTCTTTCAACCCTTTCCCTCTCTCAAACGGTCCCTCGGACCGAGTGAGCTTCTTCTTCTTCTCAATCAAACGGGAACAAACTTCCCCGCAAGGACCACCACATAATTGGTGTCTCTTGCCTTGGTTACAATTGAGTTGATCGCAAGAAAGATTGAAAGAAAGCACGATTGCAAAAGCCAAGCGACAAGAGCGACAAATAACACACGGATCTCTCTTTCTCTCAAGTCACTAATCACTAATAATCACTTGTCTCAACTTTGGAACTTGGAGAGATTGGAGGCTTTGAATGTGTCTTGGAATGGATTGCTAGCTCTTGTATTGAATGTTGAAGGTTGGAATGCTTGGGTGAAGTGAATGGAGGTGGTTGGGGTTGTATTTATAACCACCAACCACTTCCTAGCCGTTGCTCCATTCTGCCGACCGCGGACGGTCCGCGCCTGTAGATCAACGGCTGAAAACGCAACGGTCAGCAGTAACGGCTATATCAACGGCTATATTGCATTTAATGCGTCGTCAGATGTCAGATAAAGCCAGTCGCGGACGGTCCGGTCGTGCACCCCGGACGGTCCGCGAGGACGCTATAATTCATTTTTCCGAACCTGTCACCTTCGGGTTTTCGGTTCCTCACCTACCGGACGGTCCGCGCCTGAGGCCGGACGGTCCGCGCGAGGTCTCGGACGGTCCTTGCTTTTCCTTCGGACGGTCCGTAGTGTAGACTTAGATTTTTGCATTGGTTCTGTCCGAGGGTCATCCCGGTGTTGCGGACGGTCCGCCGCAAGGGCCCGGATGGTCCGCGCTTGGCCTATTTTTCCAAAAAGCTTCTCGTGTCTGGAATAATCTACGGTATTCCGGACAATCGATTTAGTATAGTTGTAGATGAACCTTTGGCACCTGTAGAACATATAATCTAGAGCAAACTAGTTAGTCCAATTATTTGTGTTGGGCAATTCAACCACCAAAATCAATTAGGAAATAGGTGTAAGCCTAATTCCCTTTCACTTACCCTCACGACGCACTCCGAGGTTGCGACAGCGGGCGGAGGAAGGCGCGTGGCGTGCGGAGGCGGTTTCTGCGTGTGGCGTGCGAGAGGTCGTTTTAGAGATGCGAGGAAGCACAGCGACGTACGATGGTCACCGGAGGGGGACAACGCACGAAAACCATGACGCACGAAACTCTGCTATTATAGCAGTAGAGAAAAGATTATAGGAGTGCGGGTTGATTCTAAAAAATGTAGGATTTTTTTTGAAAAAAATATTGACGTAGGATGACCGTTGAAACTGGTGCTTTAATATAGTAGAGAAGAGATTTGTTGTAGTGTTTAGGTTATGTGGTAGTGGAATTCACAAACAAAGTAATTGTAACTCATATTTCTAATACATTTGTTGTAGTGTTTAGGTTATGTGGCAGTGGAATTCACAAACAAAGGACTTGTAATCGTATAAATACATATAGTTTAATTCATCGATGGTTCCTATTTGAAAAGGTGTGCATAATAGTCTTAATCTAGTGCATTCCTGTTTGAACGACACAGGCAAACGACTGTTGTTCCTCAACACAAAAAATGGTGTAATACCTACTTTGTAAGAAAATCGAAAATGAGAAATGAAATTCATGTATATATGTATGTGTGTTATCTCTACTTGTCATTTCATATGGACACCTCACTTATACAAATGAATAAGTAATAAAAGACACTCAAACAAATCATGCATCATGCTGGTATTTTATTTTGTGTGCATTATGTGACAAAAAAACAGTATAAAAAGGAATATATCAAAATCCAAAATTTGGAGATTTAACCCCAATTTGTAAATTGAAGTTTAGAAAAGAGAAAAGAAGGAAAATACAATGCAAATGAGATAAAATAAATATATAAATATACTTACCTTCCACTTATATTTGAAATAATACATTTTTTTGAGGAAGGGTGAATTTCATAACCTAATCCAAATTCAAATTTGAATTCTAAAAGCAAAGAGGGAAAATAAATTCAGAAAAGAAAAACCAGAAAAAAATAAAGAGGAAAACCGCGCTTGGGCCCGAGACCTGATTTTGGCCCATCTCCTCTTTCCTTCTCTTCCGCGGCCCACTAGCTGACTCAGTCGCGCGCGCGCTGACCTGGTACATCTGGCGTACCGGGCCCGCCCGCCATTCGCACGCGCGCCTGGTGACTTGCATGCGGGCCCCATGAAAGGGAAATGTGCCCTTGGGCCATTTCTAAGTATTTTGGTGATTAAGTGTCCAACACAAGTGCCTAAGTGTTAAATTGTGTCAAGGACTCAAGAAAGTGCAAATCAAGATTAAAGGTATGTTTCTAGACTTAGTACATTGTTTTGAAGTCTAATGTATTGTGTCTAAGTGCTAGAAACAGGAGAAACAATTTTGGAGAAGTTGGCTGTGTACAACCAAAAGGCTGCTCGGTCTGGGTGCACCGGACTGTCCGGTGGTGCACCGGACAGTGTCCGGTGGTGCAGGCTGGCTCTGGTGAAAAGGCCGCTCTCGGGACTTCGTCGGCGGCGTACGACTAAAATTCACCGGACTGTCCGGTGAGCCAACTGTCGACCCGGCCAACGGTCGGCCGCGTAATCCGTGCGCGACGCGTGGCAGAGCCAACAGTCAGAAGGGGGCACCGGACTGTCCGGTGTGCATCGGACAGTGTCCGGTGCGCCAACGGCTCTGAAACTCCAACGGCAGGCTTCGCCAAAGAAGGAAAGAAATCCGCACCGAACAGTGTCCGGTGGTGCACCGGACTGTCCGGTGCGCCAGGCGACAAAAGGCAAGAATTGCCTTCCTGGAATGCTCTCAACGGCTCCTAGCTGCCTTGGGGCTATAAAAGGGACCCCTAGGCGCATGGAGGAGTACACCAAGCATTCTCTAAGCATTCCTAAGCATCAAGACTTCAATTCCGCGCATTCGATTCTTTGTGATAGCAACTAGAGCTCCATTTGAGTAGAGAACTCTTTGAGTTGTGTTGAGAGCTCGTGTTGTGACTTGTGTGCGTATTGTCGCTCTGATTTTGTGTCTTGTGTGCGTTGCTCATCCCTCCCTTACTCCGTGCTTCTTTGTGAACATCAAAGTGTAAGGGCGAGAGGCTCCAAGTTGTGGAGATTCCTCGCAAGCGGGAAATAGTAAACAAAGCAAAACACCGTGGTATTCAAGTGGGTCTTTGGACCGCTTGAGAGGGGTTAATTGCAACCCTCGTCTGTTGGGACGCCACAACGTGGAGTAGGCAAGTGTTGAACTTGGCCGAACCACGGGATAAACCACTGTGTCTATCTATGATTGATCTTCTTGTGGTTATCGTGTCTTACAAGAACTCCTATCTAGCCACTTGGCTTTATTGTGCTAACTCCTAATTAAGTTTTTGTGGCATTAAGTTTCAAGTTTTTACAGGATCACCTATTCACCCCCCCTCTAGGTGCTCTCAATTGGTATCACAGCCGTTCTCTTCAAGAAAGGGACTAATCGCCCGAAGAGATGGATCCTAAGGGCAAGGGGATGGTGGTCAATGATAAGGAGAAGGAGTCCTTCGTTAATGATCCAAAGGATGACAAGCCTATTGACTCAGGCTCGGGCCACAAAAGAAAAGATGGGAGGAAGAAGAAAACAAGGCGTATCAAGGAGATAGTCTACTACGACAGCGACAAATCTTCCTCTTCCCAAAAGGACGACGACAACGACTACGAGAAAAAGAAGACAGTTAATTCAAACTTTTCCTTTGATTATTCTCGTATTCCGCAAAGTTCCAATGCTCATTTGCTTTCCATTCCCCTCGGTAAACCCCCCACTTTGATGGAGAGGACTACGGATTTTGGAGTCACAAAATGCGTAGCCACTTATTCTCTCTCCATCCAAGTATATGGGAGATAGTAGAAAATGGAATGCACTTTGATAGTACGGATAGTCCCATGTTCATTAATGAGCAAATTCACAAAAATGCACAAGCTACTACTGTTCTTCTAGCTTCATTGTGCAGGGATGAATACCATAAGGTGAGCGGCTTGGATAACGCCAAGCAGATTTGGGACACCCTCAAAATCTCACATGAGGAGAATGACGTCCCCATGCTCACCAAGATGGAGTTGGTGGAGGGTGAACTTGGGAGATTCGCAATGATCAGGGGCGAGGAGCCAACCCAAACGTACAACCGGCTAAAGACCCTCGTCAACAAAATAAGGAGCTATGGAAGCACACGATGGACGGACCACGACGTCGTCCGCCTAATGCTAAGGTCTTTTACTGTTCTTGATCCACATCTGGTGAACAATATTCGTGAGAATCCTAGGTACACCAAGATGACGCCCGAGGAGATACTTGGAAAGTTTGTAAGCGGGCGGATGATGATCAAGGAGGCAAGATACGTTGACGATGCGTTGAACGGCCCAATCCACGAGCCTCAAACCGTTGCTCTCAAAGCAACGAGGAGCAAGGAAGGGCTACCTAGCAAGGTGGCACAAGTTGAGGCGGCGGGACTCAATGAGGAAGAGATGGCCCTCATCATTAAGTGCTTCAAGACGGCGCTAAGGGGTCACAAGGAGCATCCCAACAAGACCAAGACGAAGGGGAAGCGCTCATGCTTCAAATGTGGTAAGATTGGTCATTTTATCGCTAATTGTCCCGATAATGATAGTGACCAGGAACAAGGGAACAAGAGGGAAAAGAAGAAGGCTTACAAGAAGGCTAAGGGTGAGGCACACCTTGGAAAGGAGTGGGACTCGGATTGTTCGTCGTCTGACTCCGACAACGAAGGACTCGCCGCCACCGCCTTCAACAAATCGGCCCTCTTCCCCAATGAGCATCACACCTGCCTCATGGCAAGGGAAAAGAAGGTAAGCACTCGTGATACTAGTACTTACGCTTCCTCAAGTGATGAAGAATCTAGCGATGATGAAATAGACTATTCATGTTTATTCAAGGGCCTAGATAGAACTAAAGTTGATAAGATTAATGAATTAATTGATGCCTTGAATGATAAAATAGGTTATTAGAAAAGCAAGAGGATCTTTTGTATGAAGAACATGATAAGTTTGTAGAGGCACAAAAATCCCTTGCTTTAGAAATTAAAAGAAATGAAATGCTTTCTTGTGAATTGTCTACACGTCATGACTCTATTTCTAGCTTAAAGAGCATAAATGATGATTTGGGTGCTAAGTTAGAAATAGCTAATAAATCAACATCTTGTGTAGAACATGTTGTAGTTTGCAATAAGTGTAAAGATTTTAATGATGATGCTTGTAGTGAACACCTAGTTTCAATTTCTAAATTGAATGATGAAGTGGCTAGTCTTAATGCCCAACTTAAGACTAGCAAGAGTGAATTTGACAAACTGAAATTTGCAAGGGATGCCTACACGATTGGTAGACACCCCTCAATTAAGGATGGTCTTGGCTTCAAGAGGGAAGTCAAGAACTTAACAAGTCATAAGGCTTCCATATCAGCCAAGGAGAAAGGGAAGGCCCCTATGGCTAGTAGTGCTCAAAAGAACCATGCTTTCATGTATCATGATAGGAGACATTCTAGGAATGTTTATAGAAGTTATGATGCTTTTGATTCTCATGCCATGATTGCTTCTAGTTCTTCTATTATGCATGATAAAAATTTGGCTAGGAAAAATGTTGTTCATCATATGCCTAGAAGAAATATTGTTCATGTTCCTAGGAAAGTAATGAATGAACCTTCTACAATTTATTATGCTTGCAATGCTTCCTTTGCTATTTGTAGAAAGGATAAGAAGGTAATTGCTAGGAAATTAGGGGCCAAATGTAAGGGAGACAAGACTTGCATTTGGGTCCCTAAGACTATTGTAACTAACCTTGTAGGACCCAACATGAGTTGGGTACCTAAGACCCAAGCCTAAATTTGCCTTGCAGGTTTATGCATCCGGGGGCTTAAGCTGGATTATCGACAGCGGATGCACAAACCACATGACGGGGGAAAAGAGGATGTTCTCTTCCTACGTCAAGAACAAGGATCCCCAAGATTCAATCATATTCGGTGATGGGAACCAAGGCAAGGTGAAAGGGTTAGGAAAAATTGCTATTTCATCCGAGCACTCTATTTCTAATGTGTTCTTAGTTGAGTCGCTTGGATACAACTTGTTGTCTGTGAGTCAACTTTGTAATATGGGATATAACTGTTTATTCACAAATGTAGATGTGTCTGTCTTTAGAGGAAGTGATGGTTCATTAGCTTTTAAGGGTGTACTAGACGATAAACTTTATTTAGTTGATTTTGCAAAAGAGGAGGCCGGTTTAGATGCATGCTTAATTGCTAAGACTAGCATGGGCTGGCTGTGGCATCGCCGTTTAGCACATGTGGGGATGAAGAACCTTCACAAGCTTCTAAAGGGAGAACACGTGATAGGTCTAACTAATGTATCTTTCGAAAAAGATAGACCTTGTGCAGCTTGTCAAGCAGGTAAACAAGTGGGAAGCTCTCATCATGCCAAAAATGTGATGACAACATCAAGACCCCTGGAGTTACTTCATATGGACCTGTTCGGACCCGTCGCCTATCTAAGCATAGGAGGAAGTAAGTATGGTCTTGTTATAGTTGATGATTTTTCCCGCTTCACTTGGGTATTCTTTTTGCAGGATAAATCTGAAACCCAAGGGACCCTCAAGCGCTTCCTAAGGAGAGCCCAAAACGAGTTTGAGCTCAAAGTGAAGAAGATAAGGAGCGACAATGGGTCCGAGTTCAAGAACCTTCAAGTGGAGGAGTATCTTGAGGAGGAAGGAATCAAGCACGAGTTCTCCGCTCCCTACACACCACAACAAAATGGTGTGGTAGAGAGGAAGAATAGGACGCTACTAGACATGGCAAGGACGATGCTTGGTGAATTCAAGACACCCGAACGGTTTTGGACGGAAGCCGTGAGCACGGCTTGCCACGCCATAAACCGGGTCTACCTTCATCGCCTCCTCAAGAAGACTTCATATGAGCTTCTAACCGGTAACAAACCCAATGTGTCTTACTTTCGTGTATTTGGGAGCAAATGTTACATTCTAGTGAAGAAAGGTAGGAATTCTAAGTTTGCTCCCAAAGCTGTAGAAGGGTTTTTGTTAGGTTATGACTCAAATACAAAGGCGTATAGGGTCTTCAACAAATCATCGGGTTTGGTTGAAGTCTCTAGCGACGTTGTATTTGATGAGACTAATGGCTCTCCAAGAGAGCAAGTTGTTGATCTTGATGATGTAGATGAAGAAGATGTTCCGACGGTCGCAATACGTACCATGGCGATTGGTGATGTACGACCACAGGAACAAAAGGAGCGAGATCAACCTTCTTCCTCAACAATAGTGCATCCCCCAACTCAAGACGATGAACAGGTTCATCAAGAAGAGGAGTGTGATCAAGGGGGGAGAACAAGATGTTCATGTGATAGAGGAAGAAGCGCAACCGGCACCTCCAACCCAAGTTCGAGCGATGATTCAAAGGGATCATCCCGTCGACCAGATTTTGGGTGATATTAGCAAGGGAGTAACTACTCGCTCTAGATTAGTTAATTTTTGTGAGCATTACTCTTTTGTCTCTTCTATTGAGCCTTTTAGGGTAGAAGAGGCCTTGCTAGATCCGGACTGGGTGTTGGCCATGCAGGAAGAGCTCAACAACTTCAAGAGAAATGAAGTTTGGACACTGGTGCCTCGTCCCAAGCAAAATGTTGTGGGAACCAAGTGGGTGTTCCGCAACAAACAAGACGAGCACGGGGTGGTGACAAGGAACAAGGCACGACTTGTGGCAAAAAGTTATGCCCAAGTCGCAGGTTTGGACTTTGAGGAGACTTTTGCTCCTGTGGCTAGGCTAGAGTCAATTCGCCTATTGTTAGCCTATGCTACTCACCATTCTTTCAGGTTGTTCCAAATGGATGTGAAGAGCGCTTTCCTCAACGGGCTAATCAAGGACGAGGTATACGTGGAGCAACCCCCTGGCTTCGAGGATGAACGGTACCCCGGCCACGTGTGTAAGCTCTCTAAGGCGCTCTATGGACTTAAGCAAGCCCCAAGAGCATGGTATGAATGCCTTAGAGACTTTTTAATTGCTAATGATTTCAAGGTTGGGAAAGCCGATCCAACTCTTTTTACTAAGACTTGTGATGGTGATCTTTTTGTGTGCCAAATTTATGTCAATGACATAATATTTGGTTCTACTAACCAAAAGTCTTGTGAAGAGTTTAGCAGGGTGATGACTCAAAAGTTTGAGATGTCGATGATGGGCGAGTTAAGCTATTTCCTTGGGTTCCAAGTGAAGCAACTCAAGGATGGGACCTTCATCTCCCAAACGAAGTACACACAAGACTTGATCAAGCGGTTTGGGATGAAGGACGCCAAGCCCGCAAAGACTCCAATGGGAACCGACGGACACACCGACCTCAACAAAGGAGGTAAGTCCGTTGATCAAAAGGCATACCGGTCTATGATAGGGTCCTTACTTTATTTATGTGCTAGTAGACCGGATATTATGCTTAGCATATGCATGTGTGCTAGATTTCAATCCGATCCAAGGGAATGTCACTTAGTGGCCGTGAAGCGAATTCTTAGATATTTAGTCGCTACGCCTTGCTTTGGGATCTGGTATCCAAAAGGGTCTACCTTTGACTTAATTGGATATTCAGACTCCGACTATGCTGGATGTAAGGTCGATAGGAAGAGTACATCGGGGACGTGCCAATTCTTAGGAAGGTCCCTAGTGTCGTGGAGTTCTAAGAAACAAACCTCTGTTGCCCTATCCACCGCCGAGGCCGAGTATGTTGCCGCAGGACAGTGTTGCGCACAACTACTTTGGATGAGGCAAACCCTTAGGGACTTTGGCTACAATCTGAGCAAAGTCCCACTCCTATGTGATAATGAGAGTGCTATCCGCATGGCGGATAATCCTGTTGAACACAGCCGCACAAAGCACATTGACATCCGGCATCACTTTTTGAGAGACCACCAGCAAAAGGGAGATATCGAAGTGTTTCATGTTAGCACCGAGAACCAGCTAGCCGATATCTTTACCAAGCCTCTAGATGAGTCGACCTTTTGCAAGCTGCGTAGTGAGCTAAATGTCTTAGATTCGCGAAACCTGGATTGATTTATAGCATACATGTGTTTTATGCCTTGATCATGTTCCTTAATGCATTTTGTTGTTTATTTATGGTGCTCAAGTTGTACAAGCACTCCCCGGACCTCACAAGTCCATTTGCAAGTGATGCACATATTTAGGGGGAGATGTGCTACAACTTGACCCTTTGAGACTAACTGTGTGCTTGAGTTTGCTTAATTTAGTCTCAAAGGAGGTTTGAAAGGGAAAAGGTGGACTTGGACCATGCAAGACTTCCACTGCACTCCGATGAAAGAGTAACTGATTCCAAGTTCTTCTTTGTACTCTTATTGCCTTTTTACTCTTAGTTGAAGATTTTGGTGAGGCAATGGGGTTAAAGGGCCAAAATTGATCCCGTTTTGGTGCTTGGTGCCAAAGGGGGAGAAAATAAGGCCAAAGCAAGAAATGGATCGGCTACCACTTGAGAATTTTGAAAATATTAGAATAGAGTTTTTGGTTTGTCAAAAATCTCTTATTGTCTCTTTTGTCAAAAGTTGGCCTCTTGTGGGGAGAATAGTTGATTATGGGAAAAAGGGGGAGTTTTTGAAATCTTTGATCAATTTCTCTTGGAACAACTCTCTTTATGTCTCAACAAGTGTGTTTGACTTAGAGATAGGAAATTGAGTTTGATTTACAAAAACAAACCAAGTGGTGGCAAAGAATGATCCAAATATGCCAAATTTGAATCAAAACAAATTTGAGTTTTCATTTGCATTGATGTTGCACTTCCTTTAGTTGCTTTTCATTGTGTTGGCATAAATCACCAACAAGGGGTAGATTGAAAGGGAAATGTGCCCTTGGGCCATTTCTAAGTATTTTGGTGATTAAGTGTCCAACACAAGTGCCTAAGTGTTAAATTGTGTCAAGGACTCAAGAAAGTGCAAATCAAGATTAAAGGTATGTTTCTAGACTTAGTACATTGTTTTGAAGACTAATATATTGTGTCTAAGTGTTAGAAACATGAGAAACAATTTTGGAGAAGTTGGCTGTGTACAGCCAAAAGGCTGCTCGGTCTGGGTGCACCGGACTGTCCGGTGGTGCACCGGACAGTGTCCGATGCGCCAGGCTGGCTCTGGTGAAAAGGCCGCTCTCGGGACTTCGTCGGCGGCGTACGGCTAAAATTCACCGGACTGTCCGGTGAGCCAACTGTCGACCCGGCCAACGGTCGGCCGTGTAATCCGCGCGCGACGCGTGGCAGAGCCAACGGTCAGAAGGGGGCACCGGACTGTCCGGTGCGCCAACGGCTCTGAAACTCCAACGGTCGGCTTCGCCAAAGAAGGAAAGAAATCCGCACCGGACATTGTCCGGTGGTGCACCAGACTGTCCGGTGCGCCAGGCGACAGAAGGCAAGAATTGCCTTCCTGGAATGCTCTCAATGGCTCCTAGCTGCCTTGGGGCTATAAAAGGGACCCCTAGGCGCATGGAGGAGTACACTAAGCATTCTCTAAGCATTCCTAAGCATCAAGACTTCAATTTCGCGCATTCGATTCTTTGTGATAGCAACTAGAGCTCCATTTGAGTAGAGAACTCTTTGGGTTGTGTTGAGAGCTCGTGTTGTGACTTGTGTGCGCATTGTCGCTCTGATTTTGTGTCTTGTGTGCGTTGCTCATCCCTCCCTTACTCCGTGCTTCTTTGTGAACATCAAAGTGTAAGGGCGAGAGGCTCCAAGTTGTGGAGATTCCTCGCAAGCGGGAAATAGTAAACAAAGCAAAACACCGTGGTATTCAAGTGGGTCTTTGGACCGCTTGAGAGGGGTTGATTGCAACCCTTGTCCGTTGGGACGCCACAACGTGGAGTAGGCAAGTGTTGAACTTGGCCGAACCACGGGTAAACCACTGTGTCTATCTGTGATTGATCTTCTTGTGGTTATCGTGTCTTACAAGAACTCCTATCTAGCCACTTGGCTTTATTGTGCTAACTCCTAATTAAGTTTTTGTGGAATTAAGTTTCAAGTTTTTACAGGATCACCTATTCACCCCCCCTCTAGGTGCTCTCACCCCACTGCTTAGCTCGCTCGCACTGGTGCGCGGGGTTAATCGCTGGCGACCTAGGCCCACTGGATAGCCCATCCATTAACGGATGCTCGCGCCGTGTTTCACCGCCAAGTGGGGTCGCGTTGGCAGACCCGTCTTCTTCACCGACCCGGTCTTCGCGGCAACAAAATCGCGCGCGCCGAAGCTGGGGGACGCAAATCGTGGGGGATAGCTCGGGTCGTGCAATCGCTTTGATCGTCTTCTCCGCGTATAAGTACCGGCGCACCTCTTTGACTTCTCGTCTCTGTTGAACTAGCGTCCATACCCCAAGCCCTCACCACCGACGCAGATAATGGACTAGTGCCGTCGCCGCCAGTGTTCTCAACCGTGAGTGACTCTGCGACCCCAAGGAGTGATCGAGGAGGGCCATCGAGTCTTCGCCTTTCGTGTGAGTCGCATCCTCGTGAGGGATCGGTACTGGGTGATCGGCAATTGCTCGCCGTCGTAGGGAACTGCCGCGAAAACCGCCTATCGTCGTGGACCGGCTTCAACTCTCGGCCAGTGACGGTAAATACCCTCCCGTGTTGTTCATACTAGCATGCGCTTCGTGTAGCACACTTTAGATTGGGTCAGGGGCGCCGGAATGCATATGGGGCACTGCTCCGGCAATGTCGCGCCGTGATTCGATGGGCGGCGCCACCGGTGGCGGTCGGGGGAGACCGGCTCATCCTGAGCCATTGATGGCGTGATCTACAGTGTAGATTAGAGGGTGTGTACTGGGTTAGGTCAGAGTATTGTGGAGCGTTCGATTCCGATCGAACGGATCGGTGCACGGACGAGATCGACACAGTAGGATTCAGATCGGATGGTGCTTAGCGCGTACCGATTCGATGTATTGTAGATCTAATCGAGGATGTAGAATTCCAATCGGACGACCAGTGTCTGCCTGTACCCCTTCGGCCTTGTAACTTTGCGTAAGAGACCCTGCAGTTACCAGAAAATAACCCGCCGTCCATTTTTACTGTGCTCGGTGTCTAGGGATTCTTACTCCGAGCCCCCTGGGTTTCTCTGAATTTGAGGCCCAGTCCAGTCAACTCGAAAATCAGAGAAATAAAATAGAAATGGATTTTTAGTGAATAAATAATTCATAGAAAATTCATTTGGGCTCCAAATTACTTCATTCCAGTTTCTAAAATTTTATAATATTATTCTCCATCACATAGAGGCTCTGTTTTGTCATGAAAACAGTAAGAAAAATAATCTCTCACTTAATCCTATTTTAAGCACATAAAACCTTTGGAAATTCATATCTTAAAATCTATAACTCCAAAAATTATGATTCATGTTCCTAGGATTTTTTTAATGTGTAGATTTTATTATGTATTTTGTTTACATGTTTGGTGTGATGTTAAATTTCTCCTATATACTGTGCTTGTTTGTATTGTGGCGAGTAGAAGAGCCTGTGACTGAGGATACTGGTGAGCTGCAGATAGAAGTAGCTGAGCAGGAGCTCATTGAAGGCAAGTTGTGCCCTTGATCCACTTTTGTTACCTAATAATATTGTTTATTATCACTATTCAATGCATAGGTTTAATTTTGATGGGACCCGATAGGTCACCCTAGATCGTTATTCCATTTTACCTTGTTATCCCTGAATCACTTGGGTAGTTTTGCTATTGCTTTACATGGTTTTGGGATAATATTTTGTTATATCCATGTTCCAATTCTTTTGTTATTCTATTTATGTTCATGTCAAGATCATTAAATGTTAATTGGAACATGGAGCTTAACTTGAGAAACACGTGCCACCACAAGGGTTTAATGGGTCGCCCTTGGCCAACTAACTAGGAAAGCTAGTGGAAGACTACCTTACCCGAAAGGGGCAAGGGCAGTAGGGGATTGCATGCAAGGAGGTTCTCGGGTTGATTTTGCTGCGATGGCGGTCAGGCGGGGGATTCTTGCAAGTGCTCTTCCCATAAACTGTAGCGGGTTTTCGGAAGCTAGTGGAACTTTGTAAAGGCCTCGTAGTGGATCCCTAGCCATTCACCTCGGTAGTGTCTAAGGGTCTAGCTAACCCTGGCGACATGGGATACACGACTTATGGGTAAAGGGTACCACCTCTGCAGAGTGTAAAACTGGTATACTAGTCGTGCTCGCGGTCATGAGCAGCTCATGACTCTCTGATGATTAAATTATGGAACTTAAATTCAATTTGTCATTTGCATTTGCATGGGATTTGTTAATAATTTTGTTCTATTATTTTATTAAGGTTTGGTATTCACTTACACTTAGTAACTGCTAATAAAATTTTGACCAACTTATAAAAGCAATGCTCAACTTTAACCTCTATTGTTGATCAGCCTTACACTTCATGAACTCCCACCTTTGGTTTGTTTATGCCACATTATTCCCCACAACTTGTTGAGCGATGAACATGTGTGAGCTCACCCTTACTAAATCACACCCCCACAGGTCAAGAACAGGTACCACTGGTTGGCACATGGTGGATGTTGCGCTGTGTTCGTGAGAGGTCTAGGTCATCGTCTCCCAGTTGACTTTCTGGCGCCAAGGATGGATTTTAGATCCTGTTATATTTATCTTTTATTTTGTAAGACTTCCACTATGTAATAAGTACTCTGATTATATTGTGACATTTATCTCTATACACTCTGTTATTATATATGTTGTCTTCTTTGGCGCATGTATGAGATGCACCCGACTTTGTCCCTTAAATCCGGGTGTGACAGAAGTGGTATCAAAGGAAATGTTGACTGTAGGACGAAACCTAGATAGAAATGGACAAAACCATTACCTACTTACCTTACTCTGAGTCATTCTATACTTATCTTATCTTGATCTTGTCTCACCTTTTGCTGGCATACTCTAATTACTCTTATCTTTTCTGTTCTAAGACAAGATAGATTTCACACTTTGGCATCCTACATTTATGATTTTTTTAGAGATAGGAGACCTAAAACAAAATTAAAATTATTTTCTCTATTTAAAAAAATGTTGGTTGATTGTTCTGATGATAAATGCTTGATTTGCTTCTTTGATTGATTGAAACATTATAGTTGGGCATCTTAGCATGTACCACTATAAGGTAATGTATTAGCGTTAGTAGGTGACACACTAATCTACTTAGCTCATAAATCCCCTGCAGTAACATTCCTCGTAATTACATGCCTTGTCTACAATCCTTTCTTTCGTACCCTGTGTTTCTAACCCAGATGGGCTACCCCTATAGTGTTAGAAGAGAGCACTATAGACGTGATACTTGGTATGTCATGGTTAAGAAAAGCAAAGGCGGTTTATACACTGTGCTAAGGGAACCATAGAACTCACCAGTTCCAAAGGACAAAGATTTGAAGTTGGAATTGCAGTAACTACCGCCATCAGACTAGCAGCATTCTTAGTAGATGGGAAGTTTGTTGGTGTCAACATCCGTGTGGTTAAGGATTTTCCGGATGTCTTTCCAGAGGAGTTACCAGGGATGCCACCCGATACGGAAGTTGAGTTTGTCATAGATCTCTTACCTGGAACTGCTCCTATTTCTAAATGGACATATATGATGTCTGTAGAAGAGTTAAAAGAACTAAAGAAGCACTTAACGGAGTTGCAAGAGGCTGGGTACATTCGTCTAAGTCTTCACCTTGGAGAGCACCAGTTTTGTTTGTAAAGAAGAAAGATGGATTGCAAGGGATGTGCGTGGATTAAAGGTCCCTTAATGGTGTCACTGTGAAGAACAAGTGTCCATTATCCCGCATTGAGGATTTATTTAATCAGATGAGAGGTGCAAGGGTATTCTCAAAAATTGATCTCCGATCGGGTTACCATCAAATGAAGATTAGGCCATCGGATATTCCCAAGATGGATTTCTCGACCCGATATGGATTATATGAGTTCACTGTTATGTCATTTGGATTAACTAATGCACCAGCTACTTTATGGATATGAAGAATAAGGTGTTTATGGAGTATTTGGATGGATTCGTCATAGTATTCATCGACGATATTCTAATTTATTCCAAGAGTGATAGTGATCATGAGGAGCATCTGAGATTGGTATGACAGAAGCTACGAGATAATCAACTCTACGCCAAGTTCAGTAAATGCAAGTTCTGGATTGACAAGGTGCCATTCCTTGGACATATCATTTCTAATGGAGGAGTAGCAGTAGATCCTGCTAAAGTCAAGGAGATAGTGGTGTGGAGCATACCCACTACAGTTACTGAGGTCCAGAGTTTCTTGGGACTTGCAGGATATTATCGGAGATTTATTGAAGGATTTTCTAAGATTGCTAAGACTATGACCTCGCTTCTGGAGAAAGGAAGAGAATTTAAGTGGGGTGAGAAATGCCAAGACAACTTTGATCAATTGAAGAAGAGATTGATGTCAACACCAGTGTTGATTATGCCAGATCTACATAAGGGATTTGACATTTATTGTGATGCATGTGGCCAAGGATTGGGATGTGTGCTCATGCAAGAAGGACATGTGATCGCCTATGCGTCTCGTTAATTGCAGAAACATGAATTGAACTACCCCACTCATGACTTAGAACTGGCAGTCGTTGTGCATGCACTTAAGATTTGGAGACACTACATTATGGGAACCAAGTGTCAAGTATACACGGATCATAAGAGTTTGAAGAACATATTCACACAGCAGGATCTCAACCTTAGGCAACACCTTTGGATGGAGCTTATTAAGGATTATGATTTGGGAATTCACTATCACCCGGGTAAGGCAAATTTGGTTGCAGATGCCTTGAGTCGAAAGGAGCAGGTTCATTTAGCTGTTGTTGCCCAGCTACCCGATGAGATTGTTGAGGATTTCAGGAGACTTAAACTGGGATAGTTGCTCATACGGAAGGAGTTACCATTGAATTGGAACCTACCTTGGAGCAAGAAATTCGTAAGGGTCAGGTTGGTGATGCTAAAATTCAACCGATTAAGGATCTGATTACGGAAGGAAGATGTCCGGAATTCACGGATGATGAGCAAGGTACTATATGGTTCAAGGATCGGATATGTGTTCCGGAGATTGATAGCCTTCGTGAGACTATATTGAAGGAAGCCCATGATTCTGATTACTCTATCCACTCTGGTAGCACTAAGATGTATCAGGATTTGAAGCAGAAATACTGGTGGTATGGATTGAAGAGAGATGTGGCTGTTCATGTGGCTAAGTGTGATGTGTGCCACAGAGTTAAGGCTAAACACCAGAGGCCAGCTGGACTACTGCACCCACTTAAGATACCCGAGTGGAAGTGGGAAGAGATTGGTATGGATTTTATTACTGGATTGCCTCGCACCCCGAAAGGATATGATTCTATATGGGTTATTGTGGATAAATTGACCAAAGTGGCTCATTTCATTCCGGTCAAGACTACTTATAAGGGATCTTAATTGGCAGAGTTACATATGGCTCGGATTGTGTCTCTACATGTTGTACCGAAGAAGATCGTTTCGGATAAAGGATCACAGTTTACCCCCAGATTTTGGAAAAGTTTTCATGAGAATATGGATGCGAAGTTGAATTTTAGTTCGGCCTACCTCAGACTGATGGACAAATTGAAAGGACTAATCAAGTATTGGAGGTCATGTTGAGAGATTGTGCCCTTCAGCATGGTAGTAGTTGGGACAAGAGTCTACCTTATGCTGAGTTCTCATATACTAGTTAACAGGCCAGTCTGAAGATGTCACCGTTCGAGGCTATATATGGCAGGAAGTGCAGTACTCCTCTATATTGGGATTAGACTAGAGGAAGACAATTCTTTGGGCCCGAACTTATTCAAGAGGCAAAAAAGCAAGTCCGTATAATCCGGGAGAAGTTGAGGGTAGCTCAAATCAGACAAAATAGCTACGCTGATAATAGAAGAAGACCACTGGAGTTTGAGGAAGGTGATCATGTGTACCTCAAGATGTCACCACTTCGTGGAATGAGGAGATTCAAGGTTAAGGGAAATTTGTCCCCTCGCTTTATTGGACCATTCAGAGTTTTTAGGCGAGTTGGAGAGATGGCCTATCAACTCGAGCTACCTGATAATCTATCGGATGTGCACAATGTATTTCATGTATCTCAGCTTAAGAAGTGTCTCCATGTCCCTGAGGAACAATTACCAATGGATGAGCTCAATGTTTAGGGTGATTTGACTTACACGGAGTATTCGATCAAGATTCTTGATACAATAACTCGAGTTACAAGAAATAAGGTGATAAAGATGTGCAATGTGCAATGGAGTTACCAGGGAGAAGGCGAAGCTACATGGGAAAGAGAAGAAGAGCTTCACATAGAATTTCCCCATCTTTCCTCTAGTCCTTCTTAAATCTCGAGGACGAGATTATTTTTAAGGGGGGTAGGATTTGTAATACCTACTTTGTAAGAAAATCTAAAAGGAGAAATGGAATTCATGTATATATGTATGTGTGTTATCTCTACTTGTCATTTCATGTGGACACCTCACTTATACAAATGAATAAGTAATAAAAGGCACTCAAACAAATCATGCATCATGCTGGTATTTTATTTTGTGTGCATTATGTGACAAAAAACAGTGTAAAAAGGAATATATCAAAATCCAAAATTTGGAGATTTAACCCCAATTTGTAAATTGAAGTTTAGAAAAGAGAAAAGAAGGAAAATACAATGCAAATGAGATAAAATAAATATATAAATATACTTACCTTCCACTTATATTTGAAATAATACAATTTTTGAGGAAGGGTGAATTTCATAACCTAATCCAAATTCAAATTTGAATTCTAAAAGCAAAGAGGGAAAATAAATTTAGAAAAGAAAAACCAGAAAAAAATAAAGAGGAAAACCACGCTTGGGCCCAAGACCTGATTTTGGCCCATCTCCTCTTTCCTTCTCTTCCGCGGCCCACTAGCTGACTCAGTCGCGCGCGCGCTGACCGGGTACATCTGGCGTACCGGGCCCGCCCGCCATTCGCACGCGCGCCTGGTGACTTGCATGCGGGCCCCACTGCTCAGCTCGCTCGCACTGGTGCGCAGGGTTAATCGCTGGCGACCTAGGCCCACTGGATAGCCCATCCATTAACGGATGCTCGCGCCGTGTTTCACCGCCAAGTGGGGCCGCGTTGGCAGACCCGTCTTCTTCACCGACCCGGTCTTCGCGGCAACAAAATTGCGCGCGCCGAAGCTGGGGGACGCAAATCGCGGGGGATAGCTCGGGTCGTGCAATCACTTTGACCCTCTTCTCCGTGTATAAGTACCGGCGCACCTCTTTGACTTCTCGTCCCTATTGAACTAGCGTCCATACCCCAAGCCCTCACCACCGACGCAGATAATGGACTAGTGCCGTCGCCGCCAGTGTTCTCAACCGTGAGTGACTCTGTGACCCCGAGGAGTGATCGAGGAGGGCCGTCGAGTCTTCGCCTTTCGTGCGAGTCGCATCGTCGTGAGGGATCGGTACCGGGTGATCGGCAATTGCTCGCCGTCGTAGGGAACTGCCACGAAAACCGCCTATCGTCGTGGACCGGCTTCAACTCTCAGCCAGTGACAGTAAAGACCCTCCCCTGTTGTTCATACTAGCATGCGCTTCGTGTAGCACACTTTAGATTGGGTCAGGGGCGCTGGAATGCCTATGGGGCACTGCTCCGGCAATGTCGCGCCGCGATTCGATGGGTGGCGCCGCCAGTGGCGGTCGGGGGAGACCGGCTCGTCCTGAGCCGTTGATGGCGCGATCTACGGTGTAGATTAGAGGGTGTGTACTGGGTTAGGTCAGAGTATTGTGGAGCGTTCGATTCCGATCGAACTGGATCGGTGCACGGACGAGATCGACACCGTAGGATTCGGATCGGATGGTGCTTAGCGCGTACCGATTCGATGTATTGTAGATCTAATCGAGGACGTAGAATTCCAATCGGACGGCCAGTGTCTGCATGTACCCCTTCGGCCTTGTAACTTTGCGTAAGAGACCCTGCAGTTACCAAAAAATAACCCGCCGTCCATTTTTACTGTGCTCGGTGTCTGGGGATTCTTACTCCGAGCCCCCTGGGTTTCTCTGAATTTGAGGCCCAGTCCAGTCAACTCGAAAATCAGAGAATTAAAACAGAAATGGATTTTTAGTGAATAAATAATTGCTAGAAAATTGTATAATTCATAGAAAATTCATTTGGGCTCCAAATTACTTCATTCCAGTTTCTAAAATTTTGTAATATTATTCTCCATCACATAGAGGCTCTGTTTTGTCATGAAAACAGTAAGAAAAATAATCTCTCACTTAATCCTATTTTAAGCACATAAAACCTTTGGAAATTCATATCTTAAAATCTATAACTCAAAAAATTATGATTCATGTTCCTAGGATTTTTTAATGTGTATATTTTATTATGTATTTTGTTTATATGTTTGGTGTGATGTTAATTTTCTCCTATATACTGTGCTTGTTTGTATTGTGGCGAGTAGAAGAGCCTGTGACTGAGGATACTGGTGAGCTGCAGATAGAAGTAGCTGAGCAGGAGCTTATTGAAGGCAAGTTGTGCCCTTGATCCACTTTTGTTACTGAAAGTCGCCTAGAGGGGGGGTGAATAGGGCGAAACTGAAATTCTCAAAAATAATCACAACTACAAGCCGGGTTAGCGTTAGAAATATAATCAAGTCCGCGAGAGAGGGCGCAAAACAAATCGCAAGAGAGTAATGAAGTGAGACACGCGGATTTGTTTTACCGAGGTTCGGTTCTTTCAAACCTACTCCCCGTTGAGGAGGCCACAAAGGCCGGGTCTCTTTCAACCCTTCCCTCTCTCAAACGGTCCCTCGGACCGAGTGAGCTTCTCTTCTCAAATCACTTGGGAATCAAACTTCCCGCAAGGACCACCACACAATTGGTGTCTCTTGCCTCAAATACAAGTGAGTGTTTGATCACAAGAAAGAATGCCAAAGAAAAGAAGCGATCCAAGCGCAAGAGCTCAAATGAACACTACAAATCACTCTCTCTAGTCACTAAGGCTTTGTGTGGAGTTTGGAGAGGATTTGATCTCTTTTGGTGTGCTTTGTAATGAATGCTAGCTCTTGTATAGTGGTTGGAAGCTGGAAAACTTGGATGAATTGAATGTGGGGTGGTTGGGGGTATTTATAGCCCCAACCACCAAACTAGCCGTTTGGTGAGGCTGTCTGTTCGATGGCGCACCGGACAGTCCGGTGCACACCGGACATGTCCGGTGCGACAGCCACGTCACCAAAAGCCATTGGGTTCGACCGTTGGAGTTCTGTCTTCTGGGCCCGCCTGGATGTCCGGTGGCGCACCGGACATGTACTGTAGACTGTCCGGTGCGCCAGCATGGGCGTGTCTGACCTCTGCGCGCGCTGGCGCGCATTAATTGCGCCTGCAGGTAGCCGTTGGCGCCGTAGTAGCCGTTGCCCCGCTGTTACACCGGACAGTCCGGTGAATTATAGCGGAGTGGCCGAAGTGAATTCCCGAGGCTGGCGAGTTCCGGAGGCTGCTCTTCCGTGGAGCACCGGACATGTCCGGTGTACACCGGACAGTCCGGTGAATTATAGCGGAGTTGCCTCTGGAATTTCCCGAAGGTGAGCAGTTCGGAGTTGGAGACCTCTGGTGCACCGGACATGTCCGGTGGCACACCGGACAGTCCGGTGCGCCAGACCAGAGGTACCTTCGGTTGTCCCTTTGGTCTTTGGTTGAACCCAATACTTGGTCTTTTTATTGGCTAAGTATGAACCTTTGGCACCTGTATAACTTATGCACTAGAGCAAACTAGTTAGTCCAAATATTTGTGTTGGGCAATTCAACCACCAAAATTAATTAGGGACTAGGTGTAAGCCTAATTCCCTTTCAATCTCCCCCTTTTTGGTGATTGATGCCAACACAAACCAAAGCAAATATAAAGATGCATAATTGAACTAGTTTGCATAATGTAAGTGCAAAGGTTGCTTGGAATTGAGCCAATATTAATACTTACAAGATATGCATGGATCGTTCCTTTGTTTTTAACATTTTGGACCACGCTTGCACCACATGTTTTGTTTTTGCAAACTATTTTGTAAATCCTTTTCAAAGTTCTTTTGCAAATAGTCAAAGGTAAGATGAATAAGATTTGGCAAAGCATTTTCAAGATTTGAATTTTTCTCCCCCTGTTTCAAATGCTTTTCCTTTGACTGAACAAAACTCCCCCTAAATGAGATCCTCCTCTTAGTGTTCAAGAGGGTTTTGATATATCATTTTGAAATACTACTTTCTCCCCTTTTTGAACACAATAGGATACCAAATGAAAATACTCTTTGAAAAACTGAGTTTTTGAAATTGGTGGTGGTGCGGGTCCTTTTGCTTTGGGCTCATACTTTCTCCCCCTTTGGCATGAATCGCCAAAAACGGAATCATTAGAGCCCTACGAAGTACTTTCTCCTCCTTTGGTCATAAAATAAATGAGTGAAGATTGTACCAAAGTTGGAGAGATGCTTGGAGTGACGGCGAAGGATGAGTAGTAGAGTGGAGTGGAAGCCTTTGTCTTCGCCGAAGACTCCAATTCCCTTTCAATATACCTATGACTTGGTTTGAAATACACTTGAAAACACATTAGTCATAGCATATATAAAAGAGACATGATCAAAGGTATACTTGTGTGCTATGCGTGCAAATTAGCAAAAGAAATTCCTAGAATCAAGAATATTGAGCTCATGCCTAAGTCTGGTAAAAGATTGTTCATCAAGTGGCTTGGTAAAGATATCGGCTAATTGATCTTTAGTGTTAATATATGAAATCTCGATATCCCCCTTTTGTTGGTGATCCCTAAGAAAATGATACTGAATGGCTATGTGTTTAGTGCGGCTATGCTCAACGGGATTATCCGCCATGCGGATTGCACTCTCATTATCACATAGAAGAGGAACTTTGGTTAGTTTGTAACCGTAGTCCCGCAGGGTTTGCCTCATCCAAAGCCATTGCGCGCAACAGTGGCCTGCGGCAATATACTCGGCTTCGACGGTAGAAAGAGCAACCGAATTTTGCTTCTTTGAAGCCCAAGACACCAAGGATCTTCCCAAGAACTGGCAAGTCCCCGATGTGCTCTTCCTATTGATTTTGCACCCCGCCCAATCGGCATCCGAATAACCAATCAAATCAAATGTGGATCCCCTAGGATACCAAAGCCCAAACTTAGGTATATAAGCCAAATATCTCAAGATTCGTTTTATGGCTGTAAGGTGTGATTCCTTAGGGTCGGCTTGGAATCTTGCACACATGCATACGGAAAGCATAATGTCCGATCGAGATGCACATAAATAAAGCAATGAACCAATCATCGACCGGTATACCTTTTGATCCACGGACTTACCTCCCGTGTCGAGGTCGAGATGCCCATTGGTTCCCATGGGTGTCTTGATGGGCTTGGCATCCTTCATTCCAAACTTGCTTAGAATGTCTTGAGTATACTTCGTTTGGCTAGTGAAGGTGCCCTCTTGGAGTTGCTTGACTTGGAATCCTAGAAAATACTTCAACTCCCCCATCATAGACATCTCGAATTTTTGTGTCATGATCCTACTAAATTCTTCACATGTAGATTCGTTAGTAGACCCAAATATGATATCATCAACATAAATTTGGCAAACGAACAAATCATTGTCAAGAGTTCTAGTGAACAAAGTAGGATCGGCCTTGCCGACTTTGAAGCCATTAGCAATAAGGAAATCTCTAAGGCATTCATACCATGCTCTTGGGGCTTGCTTGAGCCCATAAAGCGCCTTAGAGAGCCTATAGACATGGTTAGGGTACTCACTATCTTCAAAGCCGGGAGGTTGCTCAACATAGACCTCCTCCTTGATCGGTCCGTTGAGGAAGGCACTCTTCACGTCCATTTGGTAAAGCTTGAAGCCATGATAAGTAGCATAGGCCAATAATATACGAATTGACTCAAGCCTAGCTACGGGTGCATAGGTTTCACCAAAATCCAAACCTTCGACTTGTGAATACCCCTTGGCCACGAGTCGAGCTTTGTTCCTTGTCACCACACCATGCTCGTCTTGCTTGTTGCGGAAGACCCACTTGGTTCCTACAACATTTTGATTAGGACGTGGAACTAAATGCCATACCTCGTTCCTAGTGAAGTTGTTGAGCTCCTCTTGCATCGCCATCACCCAATCCGAATCTTGAAGTGCTTCCTCTACCCTGTGTGGCTCAATAGAGGAAACAAAAGAATAATGTTCACAAAAATGTGCAACACGAGATCGAGTAGTTACCCCCTTATGAATGTCGCCGAGGATGGTGTCGACGGGGTGATCTCGTTGTATTGCTTGGTGGACTCTTGGGTGTGGCGGCCTTGGTTCTTCATCCTCCTTGTCTTGATCAAGAAAGCCTTCAATTTGCGAGTTCTTGAACTCCGTCCCATTGTCGCTTCTAATTTTCTTGATCCTTAAGCCGAACTCATTTTGAGCCCGTCTCAAGAATCCCTTTAAGGTCTCTTGGGTATGAGATTTTTCCTGCAAAAAGAACACCCAAGTGAAGCGAGAATAATCATCCACAATAACTAGACAGTACTTACTCTCGCCGATGCTTATGTAAGCGATCGGGCCGAATAGGTCCATGTGTAGGAGCTCCAGTGGCCTGTCATTAGTCATGATATTCTTGTGTGGATGATGAGTCCCAACTTGCTTCCCGGCTTGGCATGCGCTACAAATCCTGTCTTTCTCAAAATGAACATTTGTTAGTCCTAAAATGTGCTCTCCCTTTAGAAGCTTATGAAGATTCTTCATTCCAACATGGGCTAGTCGGCGGTGCCAGAGCCAACCCAAGTTAGTCTTAGCAACCAAGCAAGTGTCGAGTTCAGCTCTATCAAAATCTACCAAGTATAGCTGACCCTCTAACACTCCCTTGAATGCTATTGAATCATCACTTCTTCTAAAGACAGTAACACCTACATCAGTAAATAGACAGTTGTAGCCCATTTGACATAACTGGGATACGGAAAGCAAATTGTAATCTAAGGAATCTACAAGAAAAACATTGGAAATAGTATGGTCAGGTGATATGGCAATTTTACCCAATCCTTTGACCAAACCTTGATTTCCATCCCCGGATGTGATAGCTCGTTGGAGATCTTGGTTTTTCTCATATGAGGAGAACATCTTCTTCTCCCCTGTCATGTGGTTTGTGCACCCGCTGTCGAGTATCCAACTTGAGCCCCCAGATGCATAAACCTACAAAACAATTTTAGTTCTTGATTTTAGGTACCCAAACGGTTTTGGGTCCTTTGGCATTAGAAACAAGAACTTTGGGTACCCAAACACAAGTCTTAGAGCCCTTGTGTTTGCCCCCAACAAACTTGGCAACTACCTTGCCGGATTTGTTAGTTAAAACATAAGATGCATCAAAAGTCTTAAATGAAATGTCATGCTCATTTGATGCATTATGAGTTTTCTTTTTAGGCAACTTAGCACGGGTTGGTTGCCTAGAACTAGATGTCTCACCCTTATACATAAAAGCATAGTTAGGGCCAGAGTGAGACTTCCTAGAATGAGTTCTCCTAATTTTGCTCTCAGGATAGCCGACAGGGTACAAAATGTAACCCTCGTTATCCTGAGGCATGGGAGCCTTGCCCTTAACAAAGTTAGACAAGTTCTTAGGAGGGGCATAAAGTTTGACATTGTCTCCCCTTTGGAAGCCAATGCCATCCTTGATGCCAGGGCGTCTCCCATTATAGAGCATACTTCTAGCAAATTTAAACTTTTCATTTTCTAAATTATGCTCGGCAATTTTAGCATCTAATTTTGCTATATGATCATTTTGTTGTTTAATTAATACCATGTGACCATGAATAGCATTGATATCAACATCTCTACATCTAGTACAAATAGAAACATGCTCAACATTAGATGTAGAGGGTTTGCAAGATTTTAGTTCTACAACCTTAGCATGCAACATATCATTCTTAGTTCTAAGGTCGGAAATAGTAGTATTGCAAACATCAAAATCCTTAGCCTTAGCAATCAAATTTTCATTTTCTATTCTAAGGCTAGCAAGAGAATCGTTCAATTCCTTAATCTTAGCAAGCAAATCATCATTATCATTTCTAAGATTGGGAATTGAAGTATCACAAACATGAGAATCAACCTTAGCAATTAATCTAGCATTTTCATTTCTAAGGTTGTCAATAGTCTCACGGCAGGTGCTTAGCTCACTGGACAATTTTTCACATTTTTCAACTTGTAGAGCATAAGCATTTTTGACCTTAACATGCTTTTTGTTTTCCTTAATAAGGAAGTCCTCTTGAGAGTCCAAGAGATCATCCTTCTCATGAATAGCACTAATCAATTCATTTAATTTTTCTTTTTGTTGCATGTTTAGGTCGGCAAAAAGGGTACACAATTTATTTTCCTCATCACTAGCATTATCATCACTAGAGGATTCATATTTAGTGGAGGATTTAGATTTAACCTTCTTCCTTTTGTCGTCTTTTGCCATGAGGCACTTGTGGCCGACGTTGGGGAAGAGGAGTCCCTTGGTGACGGCAATGTTGGCGGCGTCCTCGTCGGAGGAGGACTCGGTGGAGCTCTCGTCGGAGTCCCACTCGCGACATACGTGGGCATCGCCTCCTCTCTTCTTGTGGTACCTCTTCTTTTCTCTCCTCTTGCCCTTCTTGTCGTTATCCCTGTCACTGTCACTTGATAATGGACATTTAGCAATAAAGTGACCGGGCTTACCACACTTGTAGCAAACCTTCTTGGAACGGGATTTGTAATCCTTCCCCTTCCGTTGCTTGAGGATTTGGCGAAAGCTTTTGATGATTAAAGCCATCTCCTCATTGTCGAGCTTGGAGGGGTCAATTGGTTGTCTACTCGGTGTAGACTCCTCCTTCTTCTCCTCCGTTGCCTTGAATGCCACTGGTTGTGCTTCGGACGTGGAGGGTTCATCAAGCTCGTTGATCTTCTTTGAGCCCTTGATCATACATTCAAAGCTCACAAAATTCCCGATTACTTCCTCGGGAGTCATTAGTGTGTATCTAGGATTACCACGAATTAATTGAACTTGAGTAGGGTTAAGGAAAATAAGTGATCTCAAAATAACCTTAACCACTTCGTGGTCATCCCATTTTTTGCTCCCGAGATTGCGCACTTGGTTCACCAAGGTTTTGAGCCGGTTGTACATATCTTGTGGCTCCTCCCCTTGGCGAAGACGAAAACGACCGAGCTCCCCCTCGATCGTTTCCCGCTTTATGATCTTGGTGAGTTCATCACCTTCGTGCGCGGTCTTGAGTAGGTCCCAAATTTCCTTTGCATTCTTCAACCCTTGCACCTTGTTGTATTCCTCCTTGCTTAGAGAGGCGAGGAGTATGGTTGTAGCTTGGGAGTTGAAGTGCTCGATTTGGGCCACTTCGTCCGTGTCATAATCTTCATCCCCTATGGATGGAACCTGTGCTCCAAACTCAACAACATTCCATATACTTTTGTGGAGTGAGGTTAGATGAAATTTCATTAAATCACTCCACATAGCATAATCTTCGCCATTAAAGGTTGGCGGTTTGCCTAATGGAACGGAAAGTAATGGAGTATGTCTAGATGTACGAGGATAGTGTAAGGGGATCTTACTAAACTTCTTGCGCTCTTGGCGCTTAGAAGTTACGGACGGCGCATCGGAGTCGGAGGTCGATGTTGATGAAGTGTCGGTTTCGTAGTAGACCACTTTCCTCATCCTCTTGTGCTTGTCACCTTTCCGATGCGACTTGTGGGAAGAAGATTTTTCCTTCTTCTCTTTGTGGTGAGAGGAAGAAGATCTTTTCTCCTTCCGTTTGGAGGAGTCCTTCTTCTTCTCCTTTCTCTTGGTGCGGGACTCTTCCGATGAAGTGCTCCCGTGGCTCGTAGTGGCCTTGTCGGCGGTCTCCATCTCCCTCTTGGTGTGATCTCCCGACATCACTTCGAGCGGTTAGGCTCTAATGAAGCACCGGGCTCTGATACCAATTGAAAGTCGCCTAGAGGGGGGGGGGGTGAATAGGGCGAAACTGAAATTCTCAAAAATAATCACAACTACAAGCCGGATTAGCGTTAGAAATATAATCAAGTCCGCGAGAGAGGGCGCAAAACAAATCGCAAGAGAGTAATGAAGTTAGACACGCGGATTTGTTTTACCGAGGTTCGGTTCTTTCAAACCTACTCCCCGTTGAGGAGGCCACAAAGGCCGGGTCTCTTTCAACCCTTCCCTCTCTCAAACGGTCCCTCGGACCGAGTGAGCTTCTCTTCTCAAATCACTTGGGAATCAAACTTCCTGCAAGGACCACCACACAATTGGTGTCTCTTGCCTCAAATACAAGTGAGTGTTTGATCACAAGAAAGAATGCCAAAGAAAAGAAGCGATCCAAGCGCAAGAGCTCAAATGAACACTACAAATCACTCTCTCTAGTCACTAAGGCTTTGTGTGGAGTTTGGAGAGGATTTGATCTCTTTTGGTGTGCTTTGTAATGAATGCTAGCTCTTGTATAGTGGTTGGAAGCTGGAAAACTTGGATGAATTGAATGTGGGGTGGTTGGGGGTATTTATAGCCCCAACCACCAAACTAGCCGTTTGGTGAGGCTGTCTGTTCGATGGCGCACCGGACAGTCCGGTGCACACCGGACATGTCCGGTGCGACAGCCACGTCACCAAAAGCCGTTGGGTTCGACCGTTGGAGTTCTGTCTTCTGGGCCCGCCTGGATGTCCGGTGGCGCACCGGACATGTACTGTAGACTGTCCGGTGCGCCAGCATGGGCGTGTCTGACCTCTGCGCGCGCTGGCGCGCATTAATTGCGCCTGCAGGTAGCCGTTGGCGCCGTAGTAGCCGTTGCCCCGCTGTTACACCGGACAGTCCGGTGAATTATAGCGGAGTGGCCGAAGTGAATTCCCGAGGCTGGCGAGTTCCGGAGGCTGCTCTTCCGTGGAGCACCGGACATGTCCGGTGTACACCGGACAGTCCGGTGAATTATAGCGGAGTTGCCTCTGGAATTTCCCGAAGGTGAGCAGTTCGGAGTTGGAGACCTCTGGTGCACCGGACATGTCCGGTGGCACACCGGACAGTCCGGTGCGCCAGACCAGAGGTACCTTCGGTTGTCCCTTTGGTCTTTGGTTGAACCCAATACTTGGTCTTTTTATTGGCTAAGTATGAACCTTTGGCACCTGTATAACTTATGCACTAGAGCAAACTAGTTAGTCCAAATATTTGTGTTGGGCAATTCAACCACCAAAATTAATTAGGGACTAGGTGTAAGCCTAATTCCCTTTCAATCTCCCCCTTTTTGGTGATTGATGCCAACACAAACCAAAGCAAATATAAAGATGCATAATTGAACTAGTTTGCATAATGTAAGTGCAAAGGTTGCTTGGAATTGAGCCAATATTAATACTTACAAGATATGCATGGATCGTTCCTTTGTTTTTAACATTTTGGACCACGCTTGCACCACATGTTTTGTTTTTGCAAACTATTTTGTAAATCCTTTTCAAAGTTCTTTTGCAAATAGTCAAAGGTAAGATGAATAAGATTTGGCAAAGCATTTTCAAGATTTGAATTTTTCTCCCCCTGTTTCAAATGCTTTTCCTTTGACTGAACAAAACTCCCCCTAAATGAGATCCTCCTCTTAGTGTTCAAGAGGGTTTTGATATATCATTTTGAAATACTACTTTCTCCCCTTTTTGAACACAATAGGATACCAAATGAAAATACTCTTTGAAAAACTGAGTTTTTGAAATTGGTGGTGGTGCGGGTCCTTTTGCTTTGGGCTCATACTTTCTCCCCCTTTGGCATGAATCGCCAAAAACGGAATCATTAGAGCCCTACGAAGTACTTTCTCCTCCTTTGGTCATAAAATAAATGAGTGAAGATTGTACCAAAGTTGGAGAGATGCTTGGAGTGACGGCGAAGGATGAGTAGTAGAGTGGAGTGGAAGCCTTTGTCTTCGCCGAAGACTCCAATTCCCTTTCAATATACCTATGACTTGGTTTGAAATACACTTGAAAACACATTAGTCATAGCATATATAAAAGAGACATGATCAAAGGTATACTTGTGTGCTATGCGTGCAAATTAGCAAAAGAAATTCCTAGAATCAAGAATATTGAGCTCATGCCTAAGTCTGGTAAAAGATTGTTCATCAAGTGGCTTGGTAAAGATATCGGCTAATTGATCTTTAGTGTTAATATATGAAATCTCGATATCCCCCTTTTGTTGGTGATCCCTAAGAAAATGATACTGAATGGCTATGTGTTTAGTGCGGCTATGCTCAACGGGATTATCCGCCATGCGGATTGCACTCTCATTATCACATAGAAGAGGAACTTTGGTTAGTTTGTAACCGTAGTCCCGCAGGGTTTGCCTCATCCAAAGCAATTGCGCGCAACAGTGGCCTGCGGCAATATACTCGGCTTCGACGGTAGAAAGAGCAACCGAATTTTGCTTCTTTGAAGCCCAAGACACCAAGGATCTTCCCAAGAACTGGCAAGTCCCCGATGTGCTCTTCCTATTGATTTTGCACCCCGCCCAATCGGCATCCGAATAACCAATCAAATCAAATGTGGATCCCCTAGGATACCAAAGCCCAAACTTAGGTGTATAAGCCAAATATCTCAAGATTCGTTTTATGGCCGTAAGGTGTGATTCCTTAGGGTCGGCTTGGAATCTTGCACACATGCATACGGAAAGCATAATGTCCGATCGAGATGCACATAAATAAAGCAATGAACCAATCATCGACCGGTATACCTTTTGATCCACGGACTTACCTCCCGTGTCGAGGTCGAGATGCCCATTGGTTCCCATGGGTGTCTTGATGGGCTTGGCATCCTTCATTCCAAACTTGCTTAGAATGTCTTGAGTATACTTCGTTTGGCTAGTGAAGGTGCCCTCTTGGAGTTGCTTGACTTGGAATCCTAGAAAATACTTCAACTCCCCCATCATAGACATCTCGAATTTTTGTGTCATGATCCTACTAAATTCTTCACATGTAGATTCGTTAGTAGACCCAAATATGATATCATCAACATAAATTTGGCAAACGAACAAATCATTGTCAAGAGTTTTAGTGAACAAAGTAGGATTGGCCTTGCCGACTTTGAAGCCATTAGCAATAAGGAAATCTCTAAGGCATTCATACCATGCTCTTGGGGCTTGCTTGAGCCCATAAAGCGCCTTAGAGAGCCTATAGACATGGTTAGGGTACTCACTATCTTCAAAGCCGGGAGGTTGCTCAACATAGACCTCCTCCTTGATCGGTCCGTTGAGGAAGGCACTCTTCACGTCCATTTGGTAAAGCTTGAAGCCATGGTAAGTAGCATAGGCCAATAATATACGAATTGACTCAAGCCTAGCTACGGGTGCATAGGTTTCACCAAAATCCAAACCTTCGACTTGTGAATACCCCTTGGCCACGAGTCGAGCTTTGTTCCTTGTCACCACACCATGCTCGTCTTGCTTGTTGCGGAAGACCCACTTGGTTCCTACAACATTTTGATTAGGACGTGGAACTAAATGCCATACCTCGTTCCTAGTGAAGTTGTTGAGCTCCTCTTGCATCGCCATCACCCAATCCGAATCTTGAAGTGCTTCCTCTACCCTGTGTGGCTCAATAGAGGAAACAAAAGAATAATGTTCACAAAAATGTGCAACACGAGATCGAGTAGTTACCCCCTTATGAATGTCGCCGAGGATGGTGTCGACGGGGTGATCTCGTTGTATTGCTTGGTGGACTCTTGGGTGTGGCGGCCTTGGTTCTTCATCCTCCTTGTCTTGATCATTTGCATCTCCCCCTTGATCATTGTCGTCATCTTGAGGTGGCTCATCTCTTTGATCTTCTCCTTCATCAACTTGAGCCTCGTCCTCATTTTGAGTTGGTGGAGATGCTTGTGTGGAGGAGGAAGGTTGATCTTGTGCACTTGGAGGCTCTTCGGATTCCTTAGGGCACACATCCCCAATGGACATGTTCCTTAGCGCGATGCACGGAGCCTGTTCTTCACCTATCTCATCAAGATCAACTTGCTCTACTTGAGAGCCGTTAGTCTCATCAAACACAACGTCACAAGAAACTTCAACAAGTACTGAGGACTTGTTAAAGACTCTATATGCCCTTGTGTTTGAGTCATATCCTAGTAAAAAGCCTTCTACAGTTTTAGGAGCAAATTTAGATTTTCTACCTCTCTTAACAAGAATAAAGCATTTGCTACCAAAAACTCTAAAATATGAAATATTGGGCTTTTTACCGGTTTGGAGTTCATAGGATGTCTTCTTGAGGATTCGGTGTAGATATAACCGATTGATGGCGTAGCAAGCGGTGTTGACCGCCTCGGCCCAAAACCGATCCGGTGTCTTGTACTCATCAAGCATGGTTCTTGCCATGTCCAACAGAGTTCGATTCTTCCTCTCCACTACACCATTTTGTTGTGGTGTGTAGGGAGAAGAGAACTCATGCTTGATGCCCTCTTCCTCAAGAAAGCCTTCAATTTGCGAGTTCTTGAACTCCGTCCCATTGTCGCTTCTAATTTTCTTGATCCTTAAGCCGAACTCATTTTGAGCCCGTCTCAAGAATCCCTTTAAGGTCTCTTGGGTATGAGATTTTTTCTGCTAAAAGAACACCCAAGTGAAGCGAGAGAATAATCATCCACAATTTAAATTCTACTAAGAGCACTGTACTTAAAATATCCTTAAGGAGTAAGTGGATTATTTCTACTATTTAAATTCTGTTCATTTTCCATTTAAATTGTGTTGACCATCTTGCAATTCTAGTTTCATGGAAAATGGAAAAATATGTTGATTTGGTTTTCGAAGCTTGACATTTCGTCACATTGGAATGTAGGAAAAATGAATGTTGTTAGAATGAATTGAGAAGGGAAAAAACAATCCTGAAGACAGAGCACACCTTATATAATACTATATCAGTATCTGTGGGAACAAAAGAAAATCCGCATTTCCAACAGGCCATGATCTTTTTCCGTGTCGACGGCTGCTTCTTTTTCTGTGGGAATCTGTGGGTCTACGTGGCGACCACTCACTGGCTCCAGAAGGATATGACATGTACCAACGGATAACCAGGCCGTTGGCAGGCAGGCAGCCACACGCGCCCACACCACACTTGAGTTGAGTGGCAGCAATTTGGCTGAACGCCCACCGGAGAACAACGCACTTGTGTTGCGTACGTCGGTCACATGCATTGCATCTGCATCCGGAGTAGCGAGTTCTAGACACAGCAGGCAACAGACTGAGGTAGCCCAGCGAGCGAGCGAGCAATGGCAACCCTCAGCGCCGCCCCCCTCGTCGGCGCGGCCGCCGTCGCCAGGCCGTGTCAGGCTCAAGGTACGTAATAAACTCGCCGTCGTCTGTGGATCTCTGGTGCAAGAGCTAGCTAGCGGCGCCGTCGTCAGTTATATATATGCAGAGGGATATGTGTATATCTCTTGACACGAGGACACCGCTGCTGTGTGTAGGTTTGCCGCAGCTGAGGGTGAGAGCCGAGAAGGCGAGGTGCGGCGCCGCCCACTCGAGGCGGCCGAGCCAGCGGCGGGACGGCAACAACGGCGCATCGTCGTCGCTTCTGGCCGTGGCCACCAGCGCGGTGACCACGTCGCCCGCGCTGGCGCTGGTGGACGAGCGGATGTCGACGGAGGGCACCGGGCTCAGCCTGGGGCTCAGCAACAACCTGCTGGGGTGGATCCTGCTGGGCGTCTTCGGCCTCATCTGGTCCCTCTACACCGTCTACACCTCCACGCTCGACGAGGACGACGACTCCGGCCTCTCGCTCTGAACTCATCCGTCGATTATTCCTAGCTACTGTATTTTTTGTTCAGCCTGACCCGTGAGTTCGATCGATCTATGCATGCGTTGGTGCAGACGAAGCTTAAGACCGTGGTTGTATGCGACCGTAATTCAGTTGTTGCATCTCAGATGGTAATGATAATGACGAGTACGTAGAACCATTCCAGCATTCGGATGGCCCGCTTGTCTGCCCCCTCCCCCTCTCCTCCCGACTCCACCCATCGCCGCTAAAACCTGCCCCCCTCCCTCCGCCACGGCGTGCTTGCCTCCTTCCACACCCCTTTCTACACGGGGTTTTTTAAGGCGCCCTCGGTTTTACTGGTCTCCTCATTTTTATCCTTAGTCGTATTTTTTTTCTCAGTTTTGTCCTTCCAAACCATGTGTTGCTTAATTTCCATTGCCCGGTGGTTAGGCCTTTGTCCAATTTTTCTAGCTCCAAACACAGAATTCGCATCTTTCAAACGAATGGTCTCTAGTGCTCCCCTGAATTCGTAGCTAGCGCTCTAAATTTTCATTTCTGCATGCCCTCGAAGGAACTTGAAGTCCAGGGGCTAGAAAACTATACCTTTCTCTCCTACGTGGCTTTTCTTTCAGTCAAGAATTTGCTAATAAAGATCGGTATATTTGCCCGTGATGGGGTTATATTCCATATATCAGATGGATCTGACGAGAATTCCTCTCCAAGTGAGGTTTCTTCACCTCTGTGCTCCGCTCGTCCGGACCCTATTTTTTGTTGTGGCATTCCTTCAGACAACATCCCTCTCTCCTAGAGATGTCAATGGGGAATTTTCCACCAGGTTATAGCATCCCATACCCATCCCCATCATGTTTGATCCATCTCCATACACATCCTCATACCCATCATGGGTACATAAAACCCATCCCATACCCATCCCCATTCGGGTTTCGGGTTCCCAATGGGTCCCCATCCCCAATTAAGGGATAACTAGGTACTAACATGTAGCACAAACAATCTAGATTTCAAACATCACTATATCGACAAGCACTCATCTATGAACCATGATCCATTCATCCATCCATCCATCAGAAAAGACATAAGTACTTTGGGACCGATAGAAGAAATGGAGAAATGGAGTTTTCTCATCTTCCTTGGTTACCATCTGAGTTCGTTGGCGCCTGAGAATCTATGGTCGTCACCGTCGTCTGGGCAGGGCGTAGCATATGGCTGGTTATTTTTAGGGTTTTGTTTTTTACTAGTCTGCTAGTTGCCTTGTTGGGCTAGGACCTGGGGCCTGGTGCGCTGTCGTGCTGGGCTTGGTGGCCGGCTCGGCCTCAACTCATTCATACAAACACGACAGGTGTACACGTATGAAATACCCATGGGTAATCGGGTTCGGATTATTGCTTCCCAAACCCATACCCGTTTACCCAATGGGTGAAGATTTTGTCCCATATCCATACCCATGGGGACAATTTTCGTCCCATACCCTAATAGGAGAATTCCCCACGGGTTGGCGGGTATCGGGTCCCCATTGACATCTCTACTCTCCCCTCTCCATCAGATGCCCTCTCTGTTGGTCTGATGCCTAATGGCACCGCCCCATAGAGGATCCGATCTCCTCCCCCCTCCCATAGACTAGAAGGTAATCATGCTTATTCTGCAATTGAAGTTAACTCTTCTTCCTCTAAGACATGCCACGTCTCTAGGCCTAATTTTGACCGATGTGCTATCTCTCCCGTTAGTAAATTGGTGCGCTGTAAAATGGTTGACACATACACCTCCAGCCGGGAGTCTCTGGGGTTAAATGCTCCTCCTTCTAGCATAGGACAAAAAATCATCTCAATGTCCTTCCAAACGGCTCCAAGGCATTAAAAGGAGGTGCTTCCGTTGTCTTGCCTCATATCACCTAGTCTCATCTTGTCGTGACCTAGTAGTGAAATGCACCCGATGCAACGCCTTCTGCCATAGAAGTTTTGAGTGTCCTCGGCTCCGCAGTAAGGTCCCAATGGCTACCAATGGTGTACATCCCCCTTTCTGCCATTATGGCCCCTCCCCCCATTCCACCACCCACTCTTCCTCCTAGTGTTGGTAGCAACGACACTCCCGGTTGGGGCGTCCAGAGGGCTTTCATTGAAGTTCACATCGATGAAGGTGAGTTCGAAGCAAGCAAAGTTATGGCATATGTCCTGTTGGCCAAACCTATCCACTCTCCTTCTTCTCTCATCCGGGAGATCTTGGAGAGTCGTTGACTCGTTGTAGTGCACCGCTTTTTCGTCTAGCTACGTCCTCTCGTGGTGTGGTAGTCATCATCTTCGAATCTCTTGAAACCTAGGAGAGGATCATCTCGATGGGCACTATCTTCTTTGAAGGTAACTATCTATAGCTCGAGCGTCATGAGGAAGCTGATAATAATAGAGTTTTTGCGGACTACATGTGGTCTGCTGAAGTGGCCATTGTGGATTTCCCGCTTGAGCACTGGCACCATGGAAGGATAGTTTCCATTCTAAGCGCCATTGGAAATGTATGCTGTGTTGACCATGATGCATTGTTGGTAGTGATTTTGAAAGGGAAATATGTCCTTAGGCCATTTCTAAGTTGTTTTGATGATTAATTGTCCAACACACCACTTTGGACTAACACTCTTTGTATGAGCATAAGCACATGTGTAGAAGAAAGCAAATTGAAGATATCAAGTCCAAAAGAGCTCAAACATGGACCTAAATATACAACTTTGTGTGAAATGGTATAAGTGTAAGGTTTGCACTTTAAAACATGTTGCATAGGTACTTTATAATGTTTTTAGTACTTGTGTTTGGGCTCTAACACATTTTGTAAAGGAAAGCACTATTTGGGTTTGAGTTTGCACGTATTGCAAATCCTTATGAAAAGATGAGAAGAAGGTATGTTTCTATCACTTAGTCAATTGATTTAGTTGCTAACTATGTTTGTCCATGTGCTAGGGATCATCTCAAGTCAAGTAAAAAGAAGCCAAAGGAGTTTGGCACAAAAGAAAAGAAAGTGGGCTGATATGGACAGCATCGGACAGTCCGGTGACTGTACGACCGAACTGCCTAGCATCGACCTTGGCTTGCACTATACCAAAAATATAAACTTCCTACAGTTTCTTAACTTCCTACAGGTTTTATAACAAGCCAAGAGGCTACTGGTAGCTTTAGGAAATAACCATAACTTCCTACATTTTGTTATAAAAGTTGTAGAAAGTTAGCTTTGAGCTGTTGACCAACAAGCGCGGTCAAACAAGCCGCTAACTTCCTACAACCTCCTTTAGGAAGTTAGCCGCATCTGCTAACTTTCTATGGCCGCCTCTAGAAAGTTAGCTTTCAGCTGTTAACCAACGAGCGCGGTCGAATGAGCCGCTAACTTCCTACGGCCTCCTCTAGGAAGTTAGGCGCCCCTGCTAACTTCTTATGGCCTTCTCTAGAAAGTTAGCCGCCCTTCTAACTTCCTACGACCACCTCTAGAAAGTTAGTTGCCCCTGCTAACTTCATACGACCACCTCTAGGAAGTTAAGTAACTTCCTAGAGTACTTGTACAACCTCTAGAAAGTTAGTCGTCCCTGCTAACTTCCTACGGCTTTCCTCTAGTAAGTTATATTTCTTACCTTCATCCCTGAGTCTACCTTCATCCCCGTCATTCTACCTTCATCCCCAAGTCCAAGCCGCTGCGCCGTGCCCCCGCGCCCCACCCCGTCCGTCGTGCCTCCCTCTCCGACCTCCTTCGCCCCGGCAGCCACGACGTCGGTGCCCAAGCTCGACAACGAACGGCTCGGCTCCGACACAATGCATCTCCAGCTCCAACGTCGTCGTACCCTCCGTCTCCCGTCCCAAGTGTCGCTCCCGAATCAGATTGTGTTTTGAAATGTTTGGTATGTTCTGTTTGTATGGATTTTTGTATGTAAGGTTGCATTGTTCTTTTGTATGAGGTTGCATATGGCAAGGCGAAGTCTAGTCAGCATGGACCAGACTATGACTGGAGGACCTCACCTATTGATCCTCAGGCTGTGTGTGCAAGTGGTGAAAAAGCTCATGTAAGGTGTGGACTCTACATACCTTATATTGTTTCGTTGGTTGAGTGCAATACATGTATTCTAAATCTGTCGTGATGTTAATTGTTTGTAGGTACACAATGTTTGCTAACGTCATCGACTCAAGCCAGGTGAGGGTTCAGCGTGGAGGTCCGTCAAGGTCTGCTGCTCGTAGCTCCCATCGCTCCACTCAAGATCCAGCAAAGGTGGAGCAACTGCGAGAAGATCTTAGACGACATCAGGATTACTTGAGGCAACAAGCTGTGCAACATGAATACTATACTACACAGATTCAACAACACCAAACACTCATACAAGTAAGTTCGAAAGATAATAGCTTTCACTTTAAAATATGTTTAAAATGTTGATGTGAATGAGTTCGACAATGTTTTAGCAACTAGCACAAGCCCAAGGGATACATGTCTCGGTGCCCCCCCACCTCCCGTACATTATCCTTGGTCTTCACCTCCATCTCCACCCACTAAACATTATGTATGCAAATTAATCATCATTTACTTGTTGTTAGTTATATTATGGTGTAACTCAACAAATATCATTTGTACAGGTATATCAGACCCCTCCAGCTACCTTGCCAACGCAGGAACGATATGACGGGTTAGACTTTGTAGAAGTCCTCTTCGCTAGTGGAGGTATCGACCATCACTCGTTGTTGTACCTAAGAACACCTAGAGGGGATTGAAAGGGAAATCTGCCCTTAGGTCATTTCTGTATTGTTTTGGTGATTATATGCTCAACACATTTTGTTTCGTCTAATATGAGCAATGGTACATGAAGTAAGAGCAAAATGCAAATTCTACAATAGTTGACAAACAAAGATACGACTCTAGCACTTAGTAAATTATTTTTATACTAACTTTGTTCTACCAAGAGCTAGGAGACTTCTTGAAAGGGAAATAGGCTTACACCTTTTCCTAAATGATTTTGGTGGTTGAATTGCCCAACACAAATAATTGGACTAACTAGTTTGCTCTAGATTATAAGTTTTACAGGTGCCAAAGGTTCACAACAAACCAATAAAAAGACCAAGAAAGGGTTCAAACAAAGAGAGCAAAAGACTACCGAAGTGTGCCCTGGTCTGGCACACCGGACTGTCCGGTGCACCAGGGAGCTCAACTCCAAACTGCTCACCTTCGAGAATTCTGGGAGCCGCTCCGCTATAATTCACCGGAATGTCCGGTGTAGCACCGGACTGTCCGGTGCGCCAGCGGAGTAACGGCTACACAACGCCAACGGTCGTCTGCAACGAACAATAAATGCGCTACAGTGCGCGCCTGCGCGTGCAGAAGTCAGGACAGGCGCCAGAAGGCGCACCGTACAGTGAACAGTGACTGTCCGGTGCACCACCGGACTGTCCGGTGGCCCAGAAGTTAGAAGCTCCAACGGTCGAACCCTAACGGTCGGGTGACGTGGCTGGCGCACCGGACTGTTCGGTGCGCCATGTGACAGCAGCCTTCACCAACGGCTATTTTGGTGGTTGGGGTTATAAATACCCCCAACCACCCACCATTCATTGCATCCAAGTTTTCAGCCTTCACACCTCATACAAGAGCTATAGCATTCAATACAAGACACAAACAAAGAGATCAAATCATCTCCCAAGTCCGGAATCACTCCAAACAAATTAGTGACTAGAGAGAGAGACTTTTGTGTTCATTTGAGCTCTTGCGCTTGGATTGCTTTTCTTCTTCCTTCTTTCTTGATTCCAACTCAATTGCAACCAAGGCAAGAGACACCAATTGTGTGGTGATCCTTGTGGGAACTTAGTGTCCCGTTTGATTGAGAAGAGAAGCTCACTCAGTCTAAGTGACCGTTTGAGAGAGGGAAAGGGTTGAAAGAGACCCGGTCTTTGTGACCACCTCAACGAGGAGTAGGTTTGCAAGAACCGAACCTCGGTAAAACAAATCACCGTGTCATCTACCTTATTTGCTTGTGATTTGCTTTTCACCATCTCTTTCGGACTCGCATTTAATACTAACGCTAACCCGACTTGTAGTGTGTGCTTAAGTTTATAAATTTCAGATTTGCCTATTCACCCCCCTCTAGGCGACTTTCACTTCTCAAAGCGAGAGAAATTGAATGGAAAAGTTTAGCTAAGGCTAGCAAAACTTGCACGAGTCTGTGGTGCACCGGACTGTCTGGTGTGCACCAGATAGTGTCCGGTGCCCAGGCTGGCGCCCCAGCGAATTGGCCGCTCTCGGGAAAAACTTTGGGCGCCGCAACTAAAATTCACTGGACTGTCCGGTGGGCCAGCCGTGCGCCTAGCCAATGGTCGGTCACACAATGAGCGGACGACACGTGTGCCCGGCCAACGGTCACAAGGTGGCACCGGACTGTCTGGTGTGCCATGGGACCAGAGGCTTTCTACGGCCGGCTTTGCCAAAGAAGGAAGGAGATCGTGCACAGTTCACTGTCCGGTGGTACACGGAACTATCTAGTGCACCAACTGACAGAAGGCAATCAAAGCCTACCAAATGGAGCTCCAACGGCTCCTTGCTCCCTTGGGGCTATATGAAAGTCGCCTAGAGGGGGGTGAATAGGCGAAACCTGAATATTATAACTCTAAATACAAACTAGATCCCTTTATTAGTGATTGGAACAAGAAGCACAATTATCGGAGTGTAAAACTAAGTCCCTTGCTTGTAAAGAGTGTTGCTTTCAAAGAATGCGGAATTAGCAAATCAATACAACTAATAAGTTTATGGAATATAGAGCAAGAGGGCTTAGGTAAAAGGAGGAATAACGCAAGTTCTTTCTTGCAAGGCGTTGCTTCTCTAAATGAGAATTTAACTTGAAGCAACACAAAATAATATTAGCAAGGAATAGTGCAAGAGAACTTAGAGAGGAAGAAAACAAACAAATCAAAAGCAATGAGCACAAGAGACACAGGTGATTTGTTTTTCCGAGGTTCGGTTCTCGAGAACCTAATCCCTGTTGAGGAGTCCACTAAGGACGGGTCTTTTTCAACCCTTTCCCTCTCTCCACCGATAACCAAGACCGGCGAGCTCTTCTTCTTCTTCTTTGTCAACAAGAGACCAAAGTCTCCGCAAGGCCAACCACAAAGATAAGGGGCTCTTGCTAGCTTTACAATGAATGGGAGTCAAAACTCCATGCTCAAATGATCACAAGATGTAGCACACACTTTCTCTCAATGAATCTCACAAGGCACTAGTGCTAAACTCACACGAGTAGCTCTCTTTTGCTTGATCTCTCTTTTGTGGCACTTGTATTGCTTGTGGTGGCCTAAATCTTGTGTATGAGATAGATCAATGAATGGAGGTGGTTGGGAGGGCTTGATTATGTCAACTATATGACTTGGAATGTTGCTTGGGCTCCCTCACTTTGAAGTGGCCGATTGGGGTGGTATTTATAGCCACCAACCAAATTGTAGCCGTTGGGAAGGCTGCTGGCGATGGGCGCACCGGACAGTCCGGTGCGCCGCCAGACACTGTCTGGTGCGCCAGCCATGTCACCCAACCGTTAGGGTTCTGACGGTTTCGACCGTTGGAGCTTTGACTTCTTGGGGCACCGGACAGTCCGGTGCCGCACCGAATAGGCACTGTTCACTGTCCGGTGTGCCTTATGGCGGCTGCTCTGACTCTGCGTGTTCTATCCGCGCACTGTAGCACTTTTGCAGGTGTCCATTGCAGTCGACCATTGCGCTGGAGCTGTTGCTCCGCTGGCACACCAGACAGTCCGGTGAATTATAGCAGAGCAGCTCTCCAGAAACCCGAATGTGAAGAGTTTGAGTCGATCGCCCCTGGTGCACCGGACAGTCTTGTGCGCCAGACCAGGGTTCTCTTCGGTTTCTTTTGCTCCTTTCTTTTGAACCCTAACTTTGATCTTTTTATTGGTTTGTGTTGAACCTTTAGCATCTGTAGAACATATAATCTAGAGCAAACTAGTTAGTCAAATTATTTGTGTTGGGCATTTCAACCACCAAAATCATTTAGGAAAAGGTTTGACCCTATTTCCCTTTCACTATAAAAGGGACCCCTAGGTGCATGGAGCAGTACACTAAGCTTTCATTGAACATCCTACAATGCCGAGACATCGAATCACGCCTTTGCTTTAGTAGATAGAGATTTGACCACTTGTTTTAGCTGTAACATCGTTGTGCTGTCTTTGTGCTCCTCTCTCTTCACTTGTGTGCGTGAGTTGCTGCAAGTTTTGAAGTTTTGTCTCATGTGTTTTCTACTTCCCCCTTTATTCTTGTGGTTTTACTTGAGATCAATTGTGTAAGGGTGAGAGACTCCAACTTGTGGAGATTCCTCACAAAGGGAAAACTTGAGATAAGGAAGAAAATCGTGGTACTCAAGTTTGATCTTTGGATCACTTGAGAGAGGTTGAGTGCAACCCTTGACCGAAGGAGATCACCACAACATGGAGTAGGCATTGGCCGAACCACGGGATAAAATCACCGTGTCACTTGTGCATCTTTTCGTTGTGATTGTTTTCTTCCATAGACATCTCACATATTCACTTGCGTTATTGTTCCTAAGTTTAATACATATCTTAAAGAAACAATCAAGTGAAGAGCTCACTTCTTCTCTCTACATCTATTTGATATCAACTTGGTTTTGACTCTACTAACATTTATTATAAACCAAGTTTGTCTTGTTTAGAGTCGATTATTGTAGGATCACCAATTCACCCCCATCTAGGTGTGATCTCAGGGGTGAATAGGTGATCCTGTAAAAATTAGCTCAACAAAACAACTTGGTCTAATATTGAATTAGTGAGATCAAAAACCAAGTCTGAATGAAGAGGATGAGAGGAGAGAACTTCTTCACTTAATTGCTCTCACAAGGTGAGTATTAAACTTAGAGCAATATTGTAAGTGAAGTGAAGTGCTAGAAAGAGTAGAATCGCAAAACATAAAGTAACTTAGACAAGTGACACATCGATTTTAGCCTGTGGTTTGGTCGAGCGTAAAATGCTCGCCTACTCCATGTTATGGTGTCCCAATGGACAAGGGTTGCACTTAACCCCTCTCAAGTGATCCAAAGATCAACTTGAGTACCACGGTTCTCTTTCTTATCACAATCTTTTCCCATTGTGAGGAATCTCCATAATTTGGTTCTCTTTCTGCTTCTGGGGGGCACCAGACCGTCTGGTGGGTGGCATCGGACTGTCCGGTGCACCACTTGACCGTTGGCCCGAGGCCGACGTGTCCACTAGTCGTTGGCTAGCTGGCCCACCGGACTGTTGAAGCGTCCCGATCCTTTGGGACTCAAATGTGATACAATTACTAGTCCCAGGAGGCTAGTAACCACATTCCTTACTTCAAATAGTTATAGAGTCTGAGTAATGTTATTACAATACCGGGGGTACAAGCTCGAGAGTGAGCCGAAAACCATAAAACGCAGTGGAAGATAAATTAGCACAGGCCACAGGCAGAACTGGGTGAAGACACGGCCCCTTCAATCAAGCATAGCAGAAAAGAAGTCTTCAGCTGCTGAAAAACATAAATAAATCTGGGTGAATACACTAGGTATTCCGCAAGCCCACCCGGCTCCCGGAAAGAGAAAGTGACCTATATTATTGTCGGCGTTTCGAGACCGGGGGGTCCCTAGGCCGACGAGTGAATGTCGCCGCGTGCCCCAGCCCAGATGGGTCGAGCGCGAGGCCGAGCGTGAAGGGGGGAGAGCGAGGCGGCCGGAGACCGGCGTGAGAGAGGTGGGAATCCCGCGGCCTTCGTGTTCGTCCCGCGCCCAGGTCGAGTGCGCTTGCAGTAGGGGGTTACAAGCGTCCACGCGGGAGAGGGAGCGAGCGGCGTCAAGCGAGCGCGTGTCTCGTCCTCGTCCCCGCGCGGCCAACCCTCCCTAAGAGGGCCCTGGTCCTTCCTTTTATAGGCGTAAGGAGAGGATCCAGGTGTACAATGGGGGGTGTAGCAGAGTGCTACGTGTCTAGCGGAGGAGAGCTAGCGCCCTAAGTACATGCCGTTGTGGCAGCCGGAGAGATTTTGGCACCCAGCTGGTGTGATGTCGTGGCCGTCGGAGGAGCGATGGAGCCTGGCGGAGGGACAGCTGTCGGAGCGGTTGAATCCTTGCTGACGTCCTCTTGCTTCTGTAAGGGAGCTGAGAGCCGCCGTCGTCACAGAGTATGCAGGGCGCCATCATTGCCTATCTGGCGGAGCGAGCCAGATGGGACGCCGGTCTTGTTCCCTGCGGCCCGAGTCAGCTCGGGGTAGGGTGATGATGGCGCCTCCTGTTGACGTGGCTGGTCTACGCCCTAGGTTGGGCGATGTGGAAGCTCCTCCGAAGCCGAGGTCGAGTCTGTCTTCCGTGGCCGAGGTCGGGTCCGAGCCCCAGGTTCGGGTGAGGCGGAGATCGCCGGCTGATGCCGGGGCGGAGTCCGAGCCCTGGGGTCGGGCGAAGCGGAGTTCGTCGTCTTCTAGGGCCGAGCCCAAGTCCGAGCCCTGGGTCGGGCGAGGCGGAGATTGTCGTCTTCTGGGACTTAGCCCGAGTCCGAGCCCTGGGTCGGGCGGAGTTCGCCGTCTTCCGGGACTTAGCCCGAGTCCGAGCCCTGGGTCGGGCGGAGTTCGCCGTCTTCCGGGACTTAGCCCGAGTCCGAGCCCTGGGTCGGGCGGAGTTCGCTGTCTTCCGGGACTTAGCCCGAGTCCGAGCCCTAGGTCGGGCGGAGTTCGCCGTCTTCCGGGACTTAGCCCGAGTCCGAGCCCTGGGTCGGGCGGAGTTCGCCGTCTTCCGGGACTTAGCCCGAGTCCGAGCCCTGAGTCGGGCGGAGCGGAGTTCGCCGTCTTCCGGGACTTAGCCCGAGTCCGAGCCCTGGGTCGGGCAGAGTTCGCCGTCATCCGGGACTTAGCCCGAGTCCGAGCCTTGGGGTCGGGCGAAGCGGAGCTTCCTATGGTGCCTTCGGCAGGGCCTGACTACCTGTCAGTCTCACTCTGTCAAGTGGCACCGCAGTCGGAGTGGCGCAGGCGGCGCTGTCCTTCTGTCAGGCCAGTCAGTGGAGCGGCGAAGTGACGGCGGTCACTTCGGCTCTGCCGGGTGGGGGGCGCGCGTCAGGATAAAGGTGTCAGGCCACCTTTGCATTAAATGCTCCTGCGACTTGGTCGGTCGGTGCGGCGATTTGGTCAGGGTTGCTTCTTAGCGAAGACAGGGCCTCGGGCGAGCCGGGAACACATTCGCCGTTGGAGGGGGGCCTCGGGCGAGACGGAGATCCTCCGGGGTCGGCTGCCCTTGTCCGAGGCTAGGCTCGGGCGAGGCGTGATCGAGTCTCTCGTATGGACCGATCCCTGACTTAATCGCACCCATCAGGCCTTTGCAGCTTTATGCTGATGGGGGTTACCAGCTGAGAATTAGGAGCCTTGAGGGTACCCCTAATTATGGTCCCCGACAGTAGCCCCCGAGCCTCAAAGGGAGTGTTAGCACTCGCTTGGAGGCTTTCGTCGCACTTTTTTGCAAGGGGACCAGCCTTTCTCGGTTGCGTTTTGTTCCGGTGGGTGCGCGCGAGCGCACCCGCCGGGTGTAGCCCCCGAGGCCTCGGAGGAGTGGTTTCACTCCTTCGAGGTCTTAATGCCTCGCGTAATGCTTCGGCTGGTCTGGTCGTTCCCTCATGCGAGCTGGCCGTAGCCTGGGTGTACGGTCGGGTCCCAAGTTCTCGGGCTGGTATGTTGACGCTGTCAACGGTTCGGCCGGAGCTGGGTTTGCGAGAGCAGCCCCCGAGCCTCTGCACAGGGCGAGAGGACGATCAGGGACAGACTCGACTTTTTTACATACGCCCCTGCGTCGCCTTTCCGCAAGGAGGAGGGGGGAAGCGCCATGTTGCCCTCGATGGGCGCCGAACATGGTGTCTCCGGTGAGCTGCAAGCGGGTAATCCAAGTGGACGTCCGTGCCCCATTCGTTGGGGGTCGGCTAGGGGCCCAGGTGCACGCCCAAAAGTACCTGCGGGTGATCTACCGGACCCGGTCCTCTGGCGACGGGGTCCGAGGGCTCGATGCCTCCCTCCGATGGGATTCCGTTACAAGATAGTTCCCGCTGGTCTCGGAAATGTCCTAGGGTACCTCGGGAGCGCAGCCTGAGCCTCGGCTATGTATCGAACGTACCCATGGTCATCCCTCGCTCGGCGTCTGAGGCGGCTGTGAACCCTTCGGGGGCCAGCCTTCGAACCCCTGATCAGTAATGGGCGCGGAGCCCGAGTAGCCTGAGGCGGCCGTTGAACCCTTCCGAGGGGCCGGCCTTCGAACCTCTGACCAGTAGTGGGTGTAGGGCCCACGCGATCTGAGGCGGCTGTCGAACCCTTCCGAGGGGCCAGCCTTCGAACCTCTGATCAGTAGGGGGGCTCGGAGCCTGGTTCCTTCACGGGGAAGGATCCTTTTCGGGGTATCTCCCTTTCCCGGTCCCTGTTGCAAGAGAGAGAAAGAGGAAAAAAGGAAAAGGATACGAAATCGAACGACGCGGCGTACCTTTTTTGACGCGGTCATTATGGCGAAGGCGAAGCGTCGCCCGCTTCTCCTGCCAGAGGCGCCGTCTGTCCCGCCGCGGAGTTAATGTGACGGGGCGAGTGGTTGGCGGGGCGGTCGTTGCGCGTGCGCGAGCCGTTCGAGGAACGGATCATGGGCGCGTTGTCTTCACGCCGTGCGAGAGGGTTCTCTCGCTGCCCCTGGACGGGACGTGAGCTTGGCTGACGACGTGGCCGCTGCTCCTGCCCGCCTGCCACCGCCATTACTGCCGGCCCATTTTTGGCCGCATTGACCGCCGCGCCAGGCTGGCGCCGCTGGGTCGTGCGCTGGGTCGCCTCGAGTCGCGGTATTGGCTTCGCAGTTGAGGAGGCACGGTAGTGGCGCGAGTGGCGGTGCTGTTGCATGCACGAAGCATTCGGCGCGCCGGTTGCATGACGCGTGGGCCTGGGCCTCCATGCTGGGCGTGTTGGGAGTCGGAGAAGCGCGCCCACTTGGCGCGGTTGCATGCCGCCTGCATGGTTGCCCGCCCCTTTCGCCCGTTGGTCTGGGCAAAAGTGGAGAGTCGCTTGTAACCGCTGGGCGGTTGTACGCACCGCACACGGCGGTTTGGCTTCTTCTGCTCTGAGCCGGCTTGCATGACGTGCGGGACCCAGCCCCCGCGCCGCAGGGGAGGACCTTGGAGTGTGTTGGAGAAGGCTCAGCCCGCGACGGTTGGGGGCGCAAGTAGGGAGAGTCGCCTTTAAAAGGAGGGTGACCCCCTTTAGAAGGCGACCTGTCTTCGCGCTCCCTTATGCATCGTGTCTTTCCACCTTCCAAGCCCCCGAATGGGGGATATCCGCCGTCTTTCCGCCTCGTCGTTGGAGGAACGCAACTCCGTGGGAGTTGGTACCTTTCAGCCATCGTTCGGCTTCAAGGATTTTCATCACACAGCCCGGTTGCACCCCTCCGCTGGTGGTCACCCAAGACGGTGACCTCCAGCCCCTGGATGGGGAGAGGCAAGCCGGGCTGTGATCTTGGTCCTGCCCTCAGCCTCGAGGGTGTTCGTCATTCTCGCTGGGGCGGGGAGCGAGGCGAGCCGGGGCTCTACCTCCCGCGCGGGCCGGCGGGCCACCTCTTCTTCCAGCTTCTGGTGGTGGCAAACACCCTCCAGCTCTGCGGAGGAGACATCCTCCAGCCATGCCGGGGAAGGCGAACTGTTGCTGCCCAGCTAGGATGCAACATTCCGCCCTCTTCCTTGCATTTGCGGCAAGGACGGCAGCGAGGACCTGCCGGTGCGCTTGGGAGCGGCCCGCTCTTTGGCTTTAATAGCTGGTTCACGTCCCTGTAGCGGGAACGCGAACGAGAGCCCTCCGACGGCCGCGTCCGTCCTGGGACCATGGCTGTTGCTGCAGAGGTCGCTGGCGGGTCCCCCGGTGTTCGTCGCCCCGCAGGCTCGAGGTTGTTCATACCCGCGGGGACGGAACCAGAGTTCCGTTTGTAATGGCACTTTGGATGCCAGTGTGTTTGTTCATTGTGGCTGTCGAGGCCTGAACATGTATGTAATTTTGGCACGGAGCCATGTTTTTTCCTCCTTTTCGAGCACTAAGACTCGCCTGTTGGTTGTCTGAACCGCTTCACCAAGCGTGAGTCGCCCCGTGTAAAGGTGACGAGTGAGGTATCCGTATCCCGGAGGCGTAGGAGTCCCTCGGCTCGGTCGGCCTTGTTGTCCGAGGCTTCTCTAGCTTAATTAAAGGAACCCCTCGGTCGCTCTTCGATGAGCCGAGGCCAGGGGTAGCGGTGTCAGCATGAACAGAGGCGGGGTTGGCTCGAAAAGGAAACCTAGTTGGCCGGAGCCTAGCCGGGTCGTCCGTTAGCGGGACCGACGCCGAAGTTGACCAGCCGAGCCGCCTGCTCGGGCCGGATTCCTGGAGAAGACCCTGGCGGCGATGGCCCGGGCGTGGCGATGACGTCGTCCTTCAGAGTGGAGATCCTCGGACCGCGTCGCCGTCCGAGGCTAGGTCGAACCTCCCCGAAGGTGTCGTCGATGCCGAGGGTGCTGCTGCTCCCTTCAGCCGTCAAGATCCGAGCCTGCAGGATCAGATTATCTTGTAGCGTGTGTTTTCTGCGGCTGCCGAGGCCTAAACACACCCTCGCCATGTTGTAAAGCTGCGTCTCTTTTCCTCTTGTTTCGAGTATCTGGACTTTTTTATCGGTAACAGAATTGTTTTCTGCGAGCGAGAGTTGCTTCTCACGGAAGGTGATGAGTGAGGTATCCGTATCCCGGAGGCGTAGGAGTCCCTCGGCTCGGTCGGCCTTGCCGCTTATGCGCACTCTTACCCGTCCATGGGGTTCTGTTCCCGACACAGTCGAGAAGGCTCGAGAAATCGCTTCGGCAGAAGAGTTCCGAACGTGAAGACTTGTTCGGTCCGCGGAATCACCTATCCAAACGCGAGTTACTTATCGCAGAAGGTGATGAGTGAGGTATCCGTATCCCCGAGGCGTAGGAGTCCCTCGGCTCGGTCAGCCTTGGTTGCTTACGTGTACTCTGTCGTTTTCAGGATCCGCTTTCGAAGTAGTCAAAAAGCACGAAAGACATTCTGGCAGAAATGACCTTTTTTCGAGGAAAAAATTCGACGCAGAGGGGGTTCCCCCCCCTTTTAGCCCCCGAGGGAGGGTCGGGCTTTGCCGAGGCAAGGCTGACCCTTCCTTGATGACTAAACTTTGCGTGGGAGCGAGGTATATGAACAACTTGAAAACATCTTAAGGGTAGAAGCGATGTAGCTGTTGTATGTTCCAAGCGTTGCTGTAGACCTCGCCTTGACTGTTGGCCAGCTTGTATGTTCCGGGCTTCAGAACTTTGGCGATGACGAACGGCCCCTCCCAGGGAGGTGTGAGCTTGTGCCGCCCTCGGGCGTCTTGTCGCAGCCGAAGCACCAGGTCGCCCACCTGGAGGTCTCGGGACCGGACCCCTCGGGCGTGGTAGCGTCGCAGGGACTGCTGGTATCGCGCCGAGTGTAGTAAGGCCTTATCCCGAGCCTCCTCCAGCTGGTCCAGCGAGTCTTCTCGGCTAGCTTGGTTGCTTTGGTCGGTGTAGGCCCTCGCCCTCGGGGAGTCGTACTCCAGGTCTGTGGGCAAGACGGCCTCGACCCCGTAGACTAGGAAGAACGGCGTGAAGCCCGTGGCTCGGCTTGGCGTTGTCCTCAGACTCCAGACCACCGAGGGGAGTTCCTTCATCCATCGCTTGCCGAACTTGTTGAGGTCGTTGTAGATCCGAGGCTTGAGCCCTTGTAGAATCATGCCGTTGGCACGCTCTACTTGCCCATTTGACATGGGATGAGCCACGACGGCCCAGTCCACCTGGATGTGATGATCCTCGCAGAAGTCCAGGAACTTTCTGCCGGTGAACTGGGTGCCGTTGTCGGTGATGATGGAGTTCGGGACCCCGAAGCAATGGATGATGTTGGTGAAGAACGCCACCGCCTGCTCGGACCTGATGCTGTTTAGGGGTCGGACCTCGATCCACTTGGAGAATTTGTCGATGGCGACCAACAGGTGCGTGTAGCCCCCGGGTGCCTTCTGCAAGGGGCCGACGAGGTCCAGACCCCACACAGCAAAAGGCCAGGTGATGGGTATCGTCTGCAGAGCCTGAGCGAGCAGGTGGGTCTGCCTTGCGTAGAACTGACACCCTTCACAGGTGCGGACAATTCTAGTGGCGTCGGCCACCGCCGTCGGCCAGTAGAAACCTTGTCGGAAAGCATTCCCGACAAGGGCTCGAGGCGCTGCGTGATGGCCGCAAGCCCCCGAGTGTATCTCTCGCAGGAGTTCCTGACCTTCGGCGATGGGGATGCATCGCTGGAGGATGCCTGAGGGGCTGCGGTGGTAGAGTTCCTTCTCATCTCCCAGCAAGACGAACGACTTGGCGCGCCGCGCCACCCGCCGAGCTTCGGCTCGGTCGGAGGGTAGCTCTCCTCGGTGGAGATATTGCAGGTACAGGTTCTGCTAGTTTTGATCAGGCGTGACCCCACTTCGCTCCCCCCCGACGTGCAGCTTCTCGCCCTCGGGGACTGAGGGTACCTCGGGCCGAACCGAGGATGCCTCGGACCGAGCCGAGGGTGCCTCGGACTGGGCCGAGGGTGCCTCGGGCTCGGGCGTGTCGTCGATCTTGATGGAGGGTTGATGCAGATCCCGGGAGAAGACGTCCGGGGTTCGTTCGCCCCGAGGCTATTTTAGCCAGCTCGTCCGCAGTCTCGTTGTAGCGCCGAGCGATGTGGTTGAGCTCGAGCCCGTAGAACTTGTCTTCCAGGCGCCGAACCTCATCGCAGTAGGCCTCCATCTTCGGGTCGCGGCAGTGGGAGTTCTTCATGACTTGGTCAATGACGAGCTGCGAGTCACCGCGAGCGTCGAGGCGTCGAACCCCTAGCTCGATGGCGATTCGCAACCCGTTGACCAGAGCCTCATACTCGGCCACATTGTTGGACGCCGGGAAATGGAGGCGTAGCACGTAGCGTAGGTGCTTCCCGAGGGGCGAGATGAAGAGTAGGCCTGCGCCAGCTCCTGTCTTCATCAGCGACCCGTCGAAGAACATGGTCCAGAGCTCCGGCTGGATCGGAGCTGTTGGGAGCTGAGTGTCGACCCATTCAGCTACGAAGTCCGCCAAGACCTGGAACTTGATGGCCTTCCGAGGAGCGAACGAGATCGTCTCGCCCATGATTTCCACCGCCCACTTTGCAATCCTACCCGAGGCCTCCCGGCACTAGATGATCTCCCCCAGGGGGAAGGATGACACCACAGTTACCGGGTGAGACTCGAAGTAGTGTCGCAGCTTCCGCCGCGTTAGGATCACCGCGTACAGCAGCTTCTGAACTTGTGGGTAGCGGATCTTGGTTTCGGACAGTACCTCGCTGATAAAGTAAACTGGCCTCTGAACGGGCAATGCATGCCCCTCTTCTTGCCTCTCGACCACAATCGCGGCGCTAACCACCTGAGTGGTCGCGGCGACGTAGACCAAGAGGGCTTCTCCGGCAGCTGGGGGTACCAAGATAGGCGCCTTCGTGAGGAGCGCCTTCAGGTTCCCGAGGGCTTCCTCAGCCTCAGGGGTCCAAGTGAAGCACTCGGCCTTCCTTAAGAGGCGGTACAGAGGTAGACCTCTTTCGCCGAGGCGTGAGATGAAGCGGCTCAGAGCTGCGAGGCATCCCATGACCCTCTATACGCCTTTCAAGTCCTTGATGGGCCCCATGCTGGTGATAGCTGTGATCGTCTCCGGGTTGGCTTCGATGCCCCGCTCGGAGACGATGAACCCCAAGAGCATGCCTCGGGGCACCCCGAAAACACACTTTTCGGGATTGAGCTTGACGCCCTTCGCCTTGAGACATCGGAATGTTACTTCAAGGTCGGAAAGGAGGTCGGAGGCTTTCCTCGTCTTGACTACGATGTCATCGACGTAGGCCTCGACCGTGCGGCCGATGTGTTCACCGAACACATGGTTCATGCACCGATGGTATGTCACGCCTGCATTCCTCAAGCCGAACGGCATGGTGACATAGCAGTACATGCCGAAGGGTGTGATGAAAGAAGTCGCGAGCTGGTCGGACTCTTTCATCCTGATTTGGTGATACCCCGAGTAGGGATCGAGGAAAGATAGGGTTTCGCACCCAGCAGTGGAATCCACGATTTGGTCGATGCGAGGCAGAGGGTAGGGAACCTTCGGACATGCTTTGTTGAGACCAGTGTAGTCTACACACATCCGCCATTTCCCCCCTTTCTTTCTCACAAGCACAGGGTTGGCAAGCCATTCGGGATGGAATACCTCCTTGATGAACCCTGCCGCCATTAGCTTGTGGATCTCCTCGCCTATGGCTCTGCGCTTCTCCTCGTCGAATCGGCGCAGAGGCTGCTTGACGGGTCAGGCTCCAGCTTGGATGTCCAGCGAGTGCTCGGCGACATCCCTCGGTATGCCGGGCATGTCTGAGGGACTCCACGCGAAGACGTCGGCGTTCGCGTGGAGAAAGTCGACGAGCACTGCTTCCTATTTGGGACCGAGCTCGGAGCCGATCTGGACTTGCTTGGAGGCGTCACTGCTAGGGTCGAGGGGGACGGACTTAACCTTCTCCGCTGGCTCAAAGTTGCCGGCATGACGCTTCACGTCTGGCACCTCCTTCGAGAGGCTCTCCAGGTCGACGATGAGGGCCTCGGACTTGGCGAGGGCCTCAGCGTATTCCACGCACTCCACGTCGCATTCGAACGCATGTTTGTACGTGGGGCCGACGGTGATGACCCTGTTGGGACCCGGCATCTTGAGCTTCAGGTACATGAACTTCGCGTAGTTGGGGACGGCCATGAACTTCAGGGTCATGAACTTGAGCTTCAGGTACATGAACTTCGCATAGCATGGCCTCCCTAGTACCGCGTGGTAGGTTCCCGGAACCCGACCACCTCGAACGTCAGGGTCTCCCTTCGGAAGTTGGAGGGTGTTCCGAAGCAGACGGGAAGGTCGAGCTGTCCGAGGGGCTGGACACGCTTCCCGGGAATGATCCCATGGAAGGGCGCAGCGCCTGCCCGGACAGAGGATAGATCGACACGCAGGAGCCCGAGGGTCTCGGCGTAGATGATGTTGAGGCTGCTGCCTCCGTCCATGAGGACCTTGGTGAGCCTGACATCGCCGATGATGGGGTCGACGACGAGCGGGTATTTCCTTGGGCTCGGCACATGGTCGGGGTGGTCGGCTTGGTCGAAGGTGATGGGCTTGTCGGACCAGTCTAGGTAGACTGGCGCCGCCACCTTCACCGAACAGACCTCCCGGCGCTCTTGCTTGCGGTGCCGAGCCGAGGCGTTCGCCGCTTGCCCACCATAGATCATGAAGCAGTCGTGGACCTCGGGGAACTCTCCTGCCTAGTGATCTTCCTTCTTGTCGTCGTCGCGGGCCTTGCCACCCTCCGCGGGTGGCCCAGCCCTGTGGAAGTGGCGCCAAAGCATGACGCACTCCTCAAGGGTGTGCTTGACGGACCCCTGGTGATAGGGGCATGGCTCCTTGAGCATCTTGTCGAAGAGGTTGGCACCTCCGGGGGGCTTCTGAGGGTTCTTGTACTCGGCGGCGGAGACAAGGTCCGCGTCGGCGGCGTCGCGTTTCGCTTGCGACTTCTTCTTGCCCTTCTTCTTGGCGCCGCGCTGAGTTGACGCCTCGGGGGCATCTTCCGAAGGGCGGCCCTGGGGCTGCTTGTCCTTCCGGAAGATAGCCTCGACCGCCTCTTGGCCGGAGGCGAACTTGGTGGCGATGTCCATTAGCTCGCTCGCCCTGGTGGGGGTTTTGCGACCCAGCTTGCTCACCAGGTCGCGGCAGGTGGTGCCAGCGAGGAACGCGCCGATGACATCCGAGTCGGTGATGTTGGGCAGCTCGGTGCGCTGCTTTGAGAATCGCCGGATGTAGTCCCAGAGAGATTCTCCCAGCTGCTGTCGGCAGCTTCGAAGGTCCCAGGAATTCCCTGGGCGCACATACGTACCCTGGAAATTCCCGGCGAAAGCTTGGACCAGGTCGTCCCAGTTGGAGATCTGCCCCGGAGGCAGGTGCTCTAACCAGGCGCGAGCGGTGTCGGAGAGGAACATGGGGAGGTTGCGGATGATGAGGTTGTCATCGTCCGTTCCACCCAGTTGGTAGGCCAGACGGTAGTCCGCGAGCCACAGTTCCGGTCTCGTTTCCCCCGAGTACTTTGTGATAGTAGTCGGGGGTCGGAACCGGGTCGGGAACGGCACCCGTCGGATGGCCCGGCTGAAGGCCTGCGGACCGGGTGGTTCGGGCGAGGGACTCCGATCCTCCCCGCTGTCGTAGCGTCCCCCACGCCTGGGGTGGTAGCCTCGGCGCACCCTCTCGTTGAGGTGGGTTAGACAGTCGCGGTGATGGTGCTCATTGCCGAGGCGACCCGGGGCCGCAGGCGCGGTGTTGCGCGTGCGTCCGGTATAGACCGAGGCTTCCCGCATGAATCGGGAAGTTGCGGCATGAGGTTCCGAGGGGTACCCCTGCCTTCGGGAGGCAGAGCTCTCGGCCCGTCGGACCGCGACGCCTTCCAGGAGATTCTTGAGCTCCCCCTGGATTCGCCGCCCCTCGATGGTTGATGGCTCCGGCATCGCGCGGAGAAGCATCGCTGCTGCAGCCAGGTTCTGGCCGACCCCACTAGATGCGGGTGGTGGCCTGACCCTGACATCGTCGGCGACGCGGTGCTAGAAGCCCTGGGGTAGATGACGTATTTCTCTGGCCGGAGGTTGGCCCGCCCATGCCTGCTCGGCGTCCCGGCGGATCGGCTCAAGCGCTCCTGCTCCCTCGTCGAGCCTGGCCTGCACCCCGCGGATTTGCTCGAGCTGTGGGTCATGGCCCCCCACCTGAACGGGGACCACAGCTAGCTCCCGTGGGATGTCAACGCGAGGCACCGACCTAGGGAGATCACCGTCCTCCGGCATGCCGAGATGGTTGCCTTCGGAGGGACCCCCCAGATCGACGTGGAAGCATTCGCGACTTGGGCCGCAGTCCTCGTCGCCGAGGCTACGGCTACCGTCGGAACAGTCGGAAAGGCAGCAGTCGCATGCGGTCATGAAGTCCCGCATGGCACTGGGGTTGCCAAGTCCAGAGAAATCCCAACAGATGCTGGGCTCGTCATCTTCCTTGGACCCAGAGGGCCCATAGGTCGAGACGTTCGTCAGCCGGTCCCAAGGTGACCGCGTACGAAACCCCAGAGGGTTTGGACTTGCTTCTACGAGAGCGCCCACCAAAGCGAAGTCGCTAGGCGGGTTGAGGCTGAATCCGAAAGACATGGGATGGGAATCGGTCGGTACCTTCTGGTCGACGGGCGGCGATGAGGTCACGTCGAGGACTGACTGCACCGTCGTCTCGGGTACAAGGGTGATGTCTAGCAAGCCTTTCGCGAGCGTGCTGGCGTCGTCCGCTTGCTCGAGATTGGCGTGTCGCGGGGAGACGGCGCTCGCCTTCGCCTCAAACGCGAGGTCGATGCCCGACGCGCCCCCCGTTGGGGCGCTGGGGCCGTCGACTCGCTCGACAGTCGACGAGGCGCTGCCTCCTGCTTGGCCTTGGTTGCCCCGCCTCCTCCTCCGTCGGCGGGGGAGAAGACGGGGTGAGCTTGAACGTTGTTCTTCCACCACGCGGGGAAGACGTCGTCGATTCCGCCACCGGCGGGCGGGCTGTCGGCCGCCATTGTCGTTGTCGCGCGGCGGTGGAAGGAGTATCATGTCGTAGCTGCCGTCGAGGGACATGAACTCAAGACTCCCGAAACGGAGCACCGTCCCGGGTTGGAGAGGTTGCTGGAGACTGCCCATCTGGAGCTTGACGGGAAGCTGTTCGTCAACACGCAGCAGGCCCCTACCTGGCGCGCCAACTGTCGGCGTTTCGAGACTGGGGGGTCCCTAGGCCGACGAGTGAATGTCGCCGCGTGCCCCAGCCCAGATGGGTCGAGCGCGAGGCCGAGCGCGAAGGGGGGAGAGCAAGGCGGCCGGAGACCGGCGTGAGAGAGGTGGGAATCCCGTGGCCTTCGTGTTCGTCCCGCGCCCAGGTCGGGTGCGCTTGCAGTAGGGGGTTACAAGCGTCCACGCGGGAGAGGGAGCGAGCGGCGTCAAGCGAGCGCGTGTCTCGTCCTCGTCCCCGCGCGGCCAACCCTCCCTAAGAGGGCCCTGGTCCTTCCTTTTATAGGCGTAAGGAGAGGATCAAGGTGTACAATGGGGGGTGTAGCAGAGTGCTACGTGTCTAGCGGAGGAGAGCTAGCGCCCTAAGTACATGCCGTTGTGGCAGCCGGAGAGATTATGGCACCCAGCTGGTGTGATGTCGTGGCCGTCGGAGGAGCGATGGAGCCTGGCGGAGGGACAGCTGTCGGAGCGGTTGAATCCTTGCTGACGTCCTCTTGCTTCCGTAAGGGGGCTGAGAGCCGCCGTCGTCACAGAGTATGCAGGGCGCCATCATTGCCTATCTGGCGGAGCGAGCCAGATGGGACGCCGGTCTTGTTCCCTGCGGCCCGAGTCAGCTCGGGGTAGGGTGATGATGGCGCCTCCTGTTGAGGTGGCTGGTCTGCGCCCTAGGTTGGGCGATGTGGAAGCTCCTCCGAAGCCGAGGTCGAGTTTGTCTTCCGTGGCCGAGGTTGGGTCCGAGCCCCAGGTTCGGGCGAGGCGGAGATCGCCGGCTGATGCCGGGGCGGAGTCCGAGCCCTGGGGTCGGGCGAAGCGGAGTTCGTCGTCTTCTAGGGCCGAGCCCAAGTCCGAGCCCTGGGTCGGGCGAGGCGGAGATCATCGTCTTCTGGGACTTAGCCCGAGTCCGAGCCCTGGGTCGGGCGGAGTTCGCCGTCTTCCGTGACTTAGCCCGAGTCCGAGCCCTGGGTCGGGCGGAGTTTGTCGTCTTCCGGGACTTAGCCCAAGTCCGAGCCCTGGGTCGGGCGGAGTTCGCCGTCTTCCGGGACTTAGCCCGAGTCCGAGCCCTGGGTCGGGCGGAGTTCGCCGTCTTCCGGGACTTAGCCCGAGTCCGAGCCCTGGGTCGGGCGGAGTTTGCCGTCTTCCGGGACTTAGCCCGAGTCCGAGCCCTGGGTCGGGCGGAGCGGAGTTCGCCGTCTTCCAGGACTTTGCCCGAGTCCGAGCCCTGGGTCGGGCGGATTTCGCCGTCTTCTGGGACTTAGCCCGAGTCCGAGCCCTGGGGTCAGGCGAAGCGGAGCTTCCTATGGTGCCTTCGGCAGGGCCTGACTGCCTGTCAGTCTCACTCTGTCAAGTGGCACCACAGTCGGAGTGGCGCAGGCGGCGCTGTCCTTCTGTCAGGCCAGTCAGTGGAGCGGCGAAGTGACGACGGTCACTTCGGCTCTGCCGGCTGGGGGGCGCGCGTCAGGATAAAGGTGTCAGGCCACCTTTGCATTAAATGCTCCTGCGACTTGGTCGGTCGGTGCGACGATTTGGTCAGGGTTGCTTCTTAGTGAAGACAGGGCCTCGGGCGAGCCGGGAACACATTCGCCGTTGGAGGGGGGCCTCGGGCGAGATGGAGATCCTCCGGGGTCGGCTGCCCTTGTCCGAGGCTAGGCTCGGGCGAGGCGTGATCGAGTCCCTCGTATGGACCGATCCCTGACTTAATCGCACCCATCAGGCCTTTGCAGCTTTATGATGATGGGGGTTACCAGCTGAGAATTAGGAGCCTTGAGGGTACCCCTAATTATGGTCCCCGACAATTATACATGCTTCATATGGTGGAGTTGAAGTCACTCATCCTTTTCAGAGAAAGGCAATACTCGTTGTTAGGGTTTTCCCGAGACAATAGAAATGACATTTGCTTAACCACCACTGAGCTCCCCGCTCCCGTGGCACTACTTTCTTTCCAGAAACACACACATATTTCCCTGTTCCCGGTTGTTATAGAAACACTAATTGTCATACCATACCAGACTCGTCCATACCAGTGGACACGGACTATTCGAATAGGTTTAGACTCTGCGCAGAGGGGTACACTTTACCCACTAGTCCGGCTCTGCGATCCCATGGCCAATGAGATCCGAATCCGAAACTCTTTCCTTCCTTGCACGTCCTAACGTTAACGGTTATACCGGAAGGAGTCAGGCCACCGCCATGTCCAAACCGGACAAAACATTCCCCCTCCTTATCCTCCCGGTGCTCCCCAGCCTTCATAACCCTGGGGTTGGATCGTACGAGTTCAGATCGAGTGGCTGCCCACACAGCCTCGAGTGGTTGTACTTTTTATGAGTACAGGTAATGAAAGATGACAAACCGGTCCTTATATGAGAGAACAATCCTTCTGCTCACGCCTAAACCAGCTGAGCCATCACCTTAGGCCCTCCCCTAAACCAGGGAGTCCCTGATCATCCTACTCACCAGGTGATGAGGGTGAATACCCTTCATCGCACACTTTTTGGAAACATGTTACTTGCACCCTTTTACTTATCCCATATCTTGTGATCAAAGGTATTAGTTAATGCAGGCTCTCTCATGCTCACCATGCAAATTGATTCCATCCCTATTCCAGGCTTAGGTAGTGGTAGAGAGAAATAGGTAAATAATGCATCAAGGGAAGGATGGACTTGCCTTCGTCAAAGCTTTCCTGGCACAAGAGGTTTATCTCAGAGGGGTCGGGTTCTTGCCCTTCTTCCGGAGCTATAAATTCCGGATGATCGAATCCCTCTTCCGCTAATCAAACACAGATAATAACAATACATCAATCATGGTGACTTTAGTGGGGTGTGCCATTTCTTATATCTCATTTTTTTGGTTCCCTATAATTTATTTGAACTATTTTTTGGTACATAAAATATTAAGATATAATTCTATATGAGAAAATGGGAAAAGAAAAGAGAAAATAAAAAGAAAAAGGGTTTCCTGCCTTGCTGGGCCGGGGGGGTATTTCGGCCCACTCGGGCGCGAGCGCGCGTGCGGCGTGGCTGGCGGCCCAGTTGGCCTAGCAGCGAGGGACGGCAGGGGGAACGGCGCTGCGGTGCGGGGCCCACATGCCAGCGAGGGGGAGGGAGTTTAACGGCACGGGCGATAACGGAGGGAGGGGGAGGTCGGCCGGGGTCCGACCGGCGGTGGGAATCCGCGGCGGTTCTCCACCGCGGGTCCGGTTCTGCGGCGGGGAGGTGGTGGTGCTGCACGGGCGGGGGCAGGCGATCACAGGGGTGGGGTCAATTTGACCGGCGGGGGCCTAGGGTGGCCGGTCCGTGGTGCGGTGGCGGGTGTCCATGGCGGTGAGGTCGCCGGTGAGGTTGCCGGGTGCAATAGGAGGTGGGGAGGGGTGCCCTGTGACCGTGAGTGTGTGGCAGAGCTTCGCACACTGGTTAATTGGACTGATGATCACTAGGAAGGGGGAAATGGAGCTCACCGGAGCGACGGGGAAGCACGGCGGCGCTAGCTTGATTTGCTCTGGGAGAAGCGGAGGAGTTGGCCGGAGCTGGTGTGGAGAGGACGGGGCTCGGGCGGCTCCTTTTATAGGACGGCGAGCGCCGACGAGCTCCGACGAGCTCGCCATGATGGCGAGAATGGAGCTAACGGCGATTGGGACGGCTCGGGCAGGCGAGGGGTGAGGGGACGGCTCGGGCACAGTGGCGGGGTGGTTGCTGAGGCCGGTGCAAGCCTTAATGGCGAGGCGACGGGGCGTGAGGCGCTCGGCGGCGAACGCGCCGGTGAAGCATGGGCGAGAACGACGGAGCTGACAGGCGGGCCCGAGCTGCCAGGGAGAGGGAGCGGCGCGAGAGGGAAGGAGTCGAGTTGCTGACTAGTGGGGCCGAACTGTCAGCGGAGGCGCGGGCGCGTGGAGTTGGGCCGCCTGGGCCGGGGAGAGGGGGGGAAGGATCGTGGGCGCGCGGCGCGGGTTGGGCCAGATTCGGCCCAGCCGAGGGGGGGTTCTCTTTTTCTTTTTCTGATTTCTATTTCTTTTCTTTTCCTTTTCTACTTTTGTTTCTTTTTATTTCTTTTTCCTTTGAATCAAAAATTTTCTAAATGATCTTGAGTGATGAATATAGTCTATGTGAGGTGCTCTTATCATTTCAAGTGTATGCACATGATGAGATGATCTAAGGGTGGAGTTTAGGGAGGAGAAATAAAATAAGGGGGTGTTAGGAGGTTAGGGTTCCAAACCTTGGGTTGGGATTTTTGGGATGTTACAAACCTACCCCACTTAAAGGAATCTCGCCCTCGAGATTTAGACTGGATTTGAGAAAAGATAAGGGTATTACCTCCTCAAGGAGTCCTCACTCTCCCAGGTAGCTTCCTCTTCTCCTTCTCTGCTCCACTGAACTTTATAGAGCTTCACTTCTGAGGTGCGGGTCTTTCGGACAGCCGAACCAAGAATCTTTACTGGCTTCTCTCGGTACTGAAGATCTTTCTGAATCTGCACTCCCTCTTCTTCGAAGTGACTTTCTAGTGCTTGCAGGCATTTGAGGAGCTAGTATACGTGAAACACATTGTGGATGTCAGACATGGACTCTGGTAGTTCAAGACGGTATGCTGCGGGTCCCACTCTGCCAATGATGGGATAGGGATCGACGAATCGCGGTGCTAGTTTTCCTTTCACTTGGAACCTCCTGACACCACGCATCGGGGAGACCTTGAGGTAGACGAAGTCTCCTTCTTCAAATCTGAGCTCTCTCCGCCTATTGTCCGCATAACTCTTCTGCCGACTCTGAGCTTCAAGTAATGTCCTGCGGATCAGGGCAACTTTCTCTTCTGCCTCTTTGACAAAGGCAGGTCCTTCTAGTGCTTTTTCCCTACGTTGGACCACATGAGGGGTGTCTGACATTTTCGTCCATACAACGCTTCGAATGGTGACATCTTGATGCTGGCCTGATAGCTGTTGTTGTATGAGAACTCTGCGTAGGGTAGACTGGATTCCCAACTTCTATCGAATGCTAGCACACATGCTCTTAATAGATCTTCGAGGACTTTGTTAACTCTTTCTGTCCGCCCGTCTATCTGGGGGTGATAAGCGGTGCTGAAATCTAGCTTGGTGCCCATAGCTTTTTGAAGGCTTGTCAAGAATTTGGAGGTGAACTGGGTTCCCCTGTCTGACACTATCTTTCTTGGGATGCCATGGAGTCTGACTATCTCTTTGAGATAAATTCGGGCAAGGGTGGCTCCTCCAAAGGTAGTTTTTACTAGAATGAAATGGGCTACCTTGGTGAGGCGATCTATTATTACCCAGATGGAGTCATCCCCTTTTTGTGTCCGGGGTAGTCCGGTTACAAAATCCATGCCTATTTCTTCCCACTTCCATTCAGGCACGGGGAGGGGTTGTAATAGGCCTACAGGTTTTTGGTGCTCGACCTTCGTCCGTTGGCAGGTGTCACACCGGGCCACATACTGAGCTATCTCTTTCTTCATCCCTCTCCACCACTATCTGGTTTTGAGGTCAAGGTACATCTTGGTAGTTCCTGGGTGGATGGAGTAGGCTGAGTTGTGAGCTTCTTCGAGCAGGACCTCTCGTGCTTCCCCCTTTGGTACACACAAACGATTTTTGAACCAAAGGGTTCCTTGTTCATCTGCCCTGAGGTCCGGGAGTTGTTCCTTGCGGGCTTTTTCCACAAGTTTTGTTGTCTCTGGGTCTAGGCGTTGAGCTTTGTATATGAAGTCTTCCAGCATTGGTTTGACTTCGAGACTGCCGCTGTTTCCTAGACATGTATTCAGTTGAGCTGATTCTTTCTTCCAATCTTCAAAAAAGTTGGTTCCCTTTATTCCGAATGGTTTTCGACTGAGGGCGTCTGCTACCACGTTGGCCTTCCCAGGGTGATAATGAATCTCCAGGTCATAATCCTTGATCAGCTCCAACCATCTTCGCTGGCGGAGGTTGAGATCTGGTTGAGTGAAGATATACCTCAGACTCTTGTGATCAGTGAAAATGTGACACTTGTTCCCGATTAGGTAATGCCTCCATATCTTTAAAGCGTGTACTATGGCTGCCAATTCCAAATTGTGGGTGGGGTAATTCTGCTCATGCGGCTTAAGTAGGCGTGAGGCATAAGCAATGACTTTTTCGTTTTGCATCAGGACACACCCTAAGCCTTGCCTCGAGGCATCACAGAAGACGACAAAATCCTGATGGATATCTGGTAGTGTCAAAACGGGTGCGGTTGTGAGTTTCTCCTTTATGATCTGGAAACTTCCTTCACATTTTGGGGTCCACACAAATTTATGGTCTTTCTTGAGAAGCTCTGTCATAGGTCTTGCTATGCTGGAGAATCCTTTGATAAAGCAAGGTAATATCCGGCCATTCCCAGAAAGCTTCGAACTTCACTGACGTTGGTCGGCTGCCTCCATTTTGATACTGCTTCCACTTTGGAAGGGTCTACTTCTATTCTTTCTGCAGTTAAGATATGCCCAAGGAAGGCTATCTTTTCCAACCAGAATTCACATTTACTGAGTTTGGCGTAAAGTTGGTGTGCCCTGAGTTTTCCAAGGACGATCCGAAGGTGACGCTTATGGTCTTCGCGGTTCTTGAAGTAGATAAGGATGTCGTCAATGAAGACTACGACAAACTTATCCAGCTCTTCCATAAACACTTTGTTCATGAGGTTCATGAAAAAGGCGGGTGCGTTTGTCAGTCCGAACGGCATCACTATGAATTCATAATGTCCGTACCGGGTGACAAATGCAGTCTTCTGGATGTCTGCTTCCTTAATCCTCAATTGGTGATAACCAGACCTTAGGTCTATCTTGGAGAAGTATTTGGCCCCTTGAAGCTGATCGAAGAGGTCGTCGATCCGAGGAAGTGGATACTTGTTCTTGATGGTGACTTCATTTAATGATCGGTAATCAATACACATTCTCATACTTCCGTCTTTCTTAGAGACGAACAGGATTGGTGCTCCCCAAGGGGATGAGCTGGGATGAATGTATCCTTTTTGCTGAAGATCTGCAATTTGGAGCTTCAGTTCTGCTAACTCGGTAGGAGCCATGCGGTATGGTCTCTTTGCGATGGGTGTCGTTCCAGGGATCAGATCTATGTAGAATTCCACTTCTCTTTCTGGTGGCATTCCTGGTAATTCTTCTGGAAACACATCCATGAATTCTTCAACCACTGATATGCTTTCTGCTATTAGATTCAACATCATCGGGTCATTGGCGGGTGGCTGGGCCTGACAAGAGACTGACTTTCCCTAGTGGTCGGTGAGGAGGACTGTCTTGCTTGCACAACTGATGATACCCTTGTGTTTAGTTAACCAATCCACCCCTAAGATCACATCAATCCCTCTGGATGGCAAGATGGTTAGGTCTGCCAAGAATACTACCCCACTTAAAAGGATTCTGACTTGGGAGCATTTGAGCTGGCATAGAAGGTCGGACCCTGGGGTTCGGGTGACCAAGGGAATCTCTAGAGGAGTAGAGGGAATGCCATGTTTCTCCACAAAACTAGTGGCTATGAAAGAGTGGGATGCTCCAGAATTGAAAAGTACGGTAGCGGGAGTAAATTCAACAAGGAACTCACCGAGGACTACTTCCGGAGCTTGATGAGCCTCCTGGGCATCGACGTGATTCACTCGTGCCCTTCCTTGATACTGGGTCTTGTTCTGCTGGCTGATGGAGGAGGGTGCCTTGGGGGCGGATGCCGAGGCATTCTTGGGGCCATTCACCGAGTTGGAGTAGGCGGGTCCTGGAGGCTTCAGCTGGGGACAGTTGTTCTTGAAATGACTAGGATCTCCGCAGTGCCAACATGCATTCGCCGGGGGTTGGTTGCTTGCAACTGAGGGAGCATGGAAAGAGCTCTGACTCTGCTGACGGAACCGTGATGGAGTGGGTCCAGCTGGTCTACTGAAGCTTGGTCCCTTGGGTGGAAATCCAAAGGATCGAGTCTTCTGGTGCCGGTCTTGCTGCTGAGCCCGGAGGACTTGGAATTTTCTTTTGAGATGCCCTTTTTCTTCTTCCTTTGCCCTTTCAACTTGCATGGCCTTGTTGGAGAGGTGAGAGAAACTGAGGAAGTCTTGGCTAGCCAGAATTGTCTTGAGTTCTGGCCTGAGTCCCTTCAGAAAACGGGCCATCTTCTTGCCCTCGGTACTGACGTCATCTGGCGCGTAGCGGGCTAACTCCGTGAACTTGTGCACATATTCACTGACAGATCTTACGTCTTGAGTCAGTTCCCGGAATTTGTCTTCCTTAAGCTGAACGAGCCCCTGGGGTACATGGTGCTCCCAGAAAGCCGTTTCAAATTCCACCCAAGTAGCATCTCTGATGGTGACATTGAAGGTATCCCACCAGGCTAAGGCCATCCCGGAAAGTTGATGGGCGGCCAGTTGAACACGCTGGTTTTCCGGGCATCCAATGTCTTCCAACTTTCTTTTAATCGTGCGTAGCCAATCGTCTGCATCGAGGGGGTTGCTAGATCCGGCAAACGTGGGAGGCTTGAGCCTCAGGAAATCCCCCATTCTGTCTTGCGGTCTTCCACCATTTGGACGTTGATTTTCCAGACTTCGAGTGAGGACCTCGATGAGTCGGGTTTGATTGGCTAGAACTTGGGCTAGAACTAAGGGTAGTTGCGGAGGTGCGGGGAGGTGGGTTTCACTTTCCTCTCTATCGGCTTCCCCTTCAGCTCTCAGGGGAAACCCTGCTCCAATCCCAGAGGCGGTAGGCGTGGTTTTATCCGAAGCCATCTGCCAGGGGAGAGAGTCACTATTATGCACATGCAAATTGTTTTCAACCAAGTTATTTTATTCATTACACCAATACATTACAAGCATATGACTACTACGAGTTGTACTACACGCGAGCATTCCCTGAGGTACTACCGAATTCCTTTTCTAGAGTGTCCCCAAATTCCTTGAGAAGATCATCAAGGCTAGCGAGGGACATATCCTCGATATCGGACAAATTTTCTATCCTGGTGGGAGCTGGTGCTGGGGGAGCTTTCTTCCTCCTTTCCGTCTGGCATCCTTGGCTTGTGGTTTTCTTCCGGATTTTCTTTGTGAGGGCGAGCTTCTTAAGCTTCTTATCATTGTCCATCTTTAAGGTTCGATAGGCATCACGGGTGTTGGCCTCCTCGCCTTCTATTATGTCGAGACACTCTTGGAGAGATGCCTTCTCCTTCTTAAGCTCTTTGACTTGCTGCTCTAGGCTTTCCACCCGGGAGTTTAGGTGGGTGCAGTGGGAGGAGAGATCATCGTAGTGGGTATCGAGGGTGTGGAGGTACCCGGCCATGTAGACAATGGTGGGGTCATCCTCGGTGGGGTCTCTCCCTGAGAGAGCATGAAGTCTTTTCCTCCAGGTGGGGGTATTTTTATTGGTGGGTGGGAAATAACGAAGAGGGGTTTCACAGATCTCTCTGCTGTAGTTTTGGCATAGCTGTTTGAGGGCCTTTCGGGCAACACCTTGGCAAGTGTCGGGGAAGCGATGCCCGATGAAGGTGACTTGGAAGGGGGTGTGGTTTGGGTAGCTTCGGCTTTCTCCCAGGTATTCCTCCATTCCATTTTTGCGGTATTCCTTCCAGACATATTCAGGCTTCTTGCGGATCCCCATGCGCAGTCCGCAACTCCGTAGAAGGTGAGGAAAGCCTTCCTCCTCTGAGCAGTATGATGTCCTAATGACCCAAGAGTTTTCCATCTGGTAGAAGAAAAGAAGGGTCTGTTAATATCGGGGAAAGGAGAGAAAATGTTTCTTGGGGGTAAGAGGTGTTTTCTTGCTAAGCAACTTTTAAGGTCAGGGCTGCGGTCTACGACCAGTCCTATAGCCTTTGATACCACCTGAAGCGTCCCGATCCTTTGGGACTCAAATGTGATACAATTACTAGTCCTAGGAGGCTAGTAACCACATTCCTTACTTCAAATAGTTACAGAGTCTGAGTAATGTTATTACAATACCGGGGGTACAAGCTCGAGATTGAGCCGAAAACCATAAAACGCAGTGGAAGATAAATTAGCCCAAGCCACAGGCAGAACTGGGTGAAGACACAACCCCTTCAATCAAGCATAGCAGAAAAGAAGTCTTCAGCTGCTGAAAAACATAAATAAATCTAGGTGAATACACTAGGTATTCCGCAAGCCCACCCGACTCCCATAAAGAGAAAGTGACCTATATTATACATGCTTTATATGGTGGAGTTGAAGCCACTCATCCTTTTTCAGAGAAAGGCAATACTCGTTGTTAGGGTTTTCCCGAGACAATAGAAATGACATTTGCTTAACCACCACTGAGCTCCCCGCTCCTGTGGCACTACTTTCTTTCCAGAAACACACACATATTTCCCTGTTCCCGGTTGTTATAGAAACACTAATTGTCATACCATACCAGACTCGTCCATACCAGTGGACACAGACTATTCGAATAGGTTTAGACTCTGCGTAGAGGGGTACACTTTACCCACTAGTCCAGCTCTGCGATCCCATGGCCAATCAGATCTGAATCCGAAACTCTTTCCTTCCTTGCACGTCCTAACCTTAACGGTTATACCGGAAGGAGTCAGGCCACCGCCATGTCCAAACCGGACAAAACATTCCCCCTCCTTATCCTCCCGGTGCTCCCCAGCCTTCATAACCCTGGGGTTGGATCGTACGAGTTCAGATCGAGTGGCTGCCCACACAGCCTCGAGTGGTTGTACTTTTTATGAGTACATGTAATGAAAGATGACAAATCGGTCCTTATATGAGAGGACAATCCTTCTGCTCACGCCTAAACCAGCTGAGCCATCACCTTAGGCCCTCTCCTAAACCAGGGAGTCCCTGATCATCCTACTCACCAGGTGATGAGGGTGAATACCCTTCATCGCACACTTTTTGGAAACATGTTACTTGCACCCTTTTACTTATTCCATATCTTGTGATCAAAGGTATTAGTTAATGCGGGCTCTCTCATGCTCACCATGCAAATTGATTCCATCCCATATTCCAGGCTTAGGTAGTGGTAGAGAGAAATAGGTAAATAATGCATCAAGGGAAGGATGGACTTGCCTTCGTCGAAGCTTTCCTGGCACAAGAGGTTTATCTCGGAGGGGTCGGGTTCTTGCCCTTCTTTCGGAGCTATAAATTCCGGAGGATCGGATCCCTCTTCCGCTAATCAAACACAGATAATAACAATACATCAATCATGGTGACTTTAGTGGGGTGTGCCATTTCTTATATCTCATTTTTTGGTGCCCTATAATTTATTTGAACTATTTTTGGTACATAAAATATTAGCATATAATTCTATATGAGAAAAATGGGAAAAGAAAAGAGAAAATAAAAAGAAAAAGGGTTTCCTGCCTTGCTGGGCCGGGGGGTATTTCGGCCCACCCGGGCGCGAGCACGCGCGCGGCGCGGCTGGCGGCCCAGTTGGCCCAGCAGCGAGGGACGGCGGGGGGAACGGCGCTGCGGTGCGGGGCCCACATGCCAGCGAGGGGGAGGGAGTTTAACGGTGAAAGGGAATTAGGCTTACCCTATTTCCTAATTGATTTTGGTGGTTGAATTGCCCAACACAAATAATTGGACTAACTAGTTTGCTCTAGTCTATAAGTTCTACAGGTGACAAAGGTTCACAAAAAGCCAATAAAAAGACCAAGAAAAGGGTTCAACAAAGAGAGCAAGGGATAACCGAAGTGTGCCCTGGTCTGGCGCACCGGACTGTCCGGTGTGCCACCGGACAGTGTTCGGTGCACCAGGGAACCCCAAGCTGAACTCTTCACCTTCGAGAATTCTCAGAGGCGCTTCGCTATAATTCACCGGACTGTCCGGTGCACCACCGGACAATGTCCGGTGCCCCAAGGAAGAGCGACTCTGAACTCGCCAGCTTCGGGAATCCGCTCCGCTATAATTCACCGGACATGTCCGGTGCACACCGGACTGTCCGGTGAGCCAGCGGAGCAACGGCTACTTTGCGTGCAACGGTCGACTGCAACGCATTAAATGCGCGCCTGCGCGCGCAGAGGACAGAGCACGCGCGGGTGGCACACCGGACAGTCTACAGGACTTGTCCGGTGCGCCACCGGACAGCCAGGCGGGCCCACAAGACAGAGCTCCAACGGTCGGAACCCAACGGCCAGGTGACGTGGCTGGCGCATCGGACAGTGTCCGGTGGCGCACCGGACTGTCCGGTGCGCCATGCGACAGCAGCCTCAACCAAACGGCTAGTTTGGTGGTTGGGGCTATAAATACCCCAACCACCCCCACATTCAAGTCATCCAAGTTTTCCATCTTCCAACTACTTACAAGAGCTCTAGCATTCAACTCTAGACACACCCAAGTGATCAAATCCTCTCCCAATTTTCCACAAAGCTTTAGTGATAAGTGAGAGAGATTTGCTTGTTGTTGGGGAGTTGTTCTCAAATGCTATGAGTCAAGAACAAGGCAACATAGAAAATGTTAATCGGTAAAGTCCTTCGTCCTTCGTAGCATTATTCCCCTTAGGATATAATGATTTTCGGACGAAGGTTATGAAGGGCATACCTTCATAAATTCATTATACAATAACGAAGGATGAATTGTAAAGAATATAATGGACAACATAAATAATTATATATTATTATCATGTATAAACAGAAATAACGTTGAATTACAAATGTACCTTCAACTTGAAGGAGATGAAAGTACAAGCGTGACGCAAAAGCGAATGCCAAAAACCAGCGTCGACAGTACGGGGGTACTGTTCACCTATTTATAGGCACAGGACACAGCCCATACAAAATTACATTCATACCCTTTACATTTGATAATAATTCTATAGTAGTCTATCGAGGTCTGAATAGCCTTTTCATCTTTAAGTCGGTTTCATTTTGTTGCTATCATGCCGAAGCTTTCCTGCTCACACCTTCGGCACTGTATCAACCTTCGTATTATTCTGGTCTGCTGTGATACCGACTTGAGTCCGAAGATGCCTGTTCACACATTAAACTCCAGAAATACTGTTAAATCCTGTTTTTGAGGACCTTCGTAAGCCGAAGGCCCCCAACAGTAGCCCCTCGCAATATTAATTTGTTTAAAAAAATAAATTTAGATTGCGACATGGACGAAGGCTTTACGCCGAAGGTCCGAAAAAACACCTTCCCTTTGCTAGAATAGCAACATTCACTGACAAGTGGGGTCTTTCAATTTTCAACGCACTGGGCGTATAAATACGGTCATACCGCAAACTCATTTGGCACGCTCTCTTGCCATCTGCTCTCGCTCAGTCAATTTTTAGCTTTTGTGCACTAAGATTTGCTGAGCTTTTAGTTTTGAAACTTCGGCTTTGAAAACAGTTTTTTAGTGTTTCCGAAGATGTCTGGAGATAAGAAGGCTGTTGCTGAGATGAAGCTGAGTCTTGACGAAGAGAAAAACTTGGGGTTTCTTATAGCGATGTCGAAGACCAACACAGAAAAAATCACCAAGGAGATTCTAGAAGGTTTGTCTGAGGATACTGGCGACAGCGACAGTTATGATGAAGACAGCGGTGGTGAAGACTCCGAAGATCGTCCCTGGCGACCAAGCCATTCAGTTTATGGTAAATCAACTATCAAAGAGAATCATCTTGTCAACATGAAAGGAAGGTATTTCCGGGATTTGTCCGTTGTGAGGGCCGACGAAGGGGAGAAGACTTGTCCACACCCTGAAGAGAATGAAGTCGTAGTGTACCGAAGCTTTTTGAAAGCTGGGCTGTGATTTCCCTTGAGCAGCTTCGTCGTGGAGGTGTTGAAAATCTTCGAAGTCTATCTTCACCAACTTACCCCCGAGGCAATCATAAGGCTGAATATCTTCGTGTGGGCCGTGAGAAGCCAAGGTCTGAAGCCTGATGCAAAAAGCTTCTGCAATATACACGAATTATCATACGAAACAAAACCTTGGGGTAAGGAACAGTATCACAATAACTTTGGCTGCTATAATTTTGTTTCTCGGTCTGGGTCAAGCTGTCCCATGCCAACCTTTCGGAAGAGATGGCCCGGCGACTGGATGGCAGAATGGTTTTATGTGAAAAATGATCTGAAAACACGAGAAGATATCAAAGGTATAATTATGCGCCCTATTTGGCAAAGCTTCGGCCTTCGGAGGCCGAAGGTTGAAATGAATGAAGCTGCCGAAGAATGCCAGAGGGCCTTCGGCGTTATCTGTTCTTTTATTGGAACGAGAGATTTAGTACAAGAGCATATTGCCTTCAGGGTATGGCCGCTCGCGGAGAAATGGGAAATGCCGCAAGAAACCATAAAAGAAGCCGACGAAGGTGGACTTGTCAGACTGAAGTACACTTTTAAGTTCGGAGATAAATTTGTTGAGCCAGATGATGACTGGTTAAAAAGCATTGAAAATTTAAGTGATGAGCTGCTTGGGGTTTATTCGAAGGCTGAAGATACTGCACTGTCAGCAGCCTTCGGAGGCCGAAAAAGGAAGAGGCTGAATCGGGTGTTTGATGCAATTGGGTTCGTCTACCCTGATTATCGTTATCCCATTCGAGGGCAGAAGAGAAAAAACACAACCTCTGCAAAAGAAGAAGCTACGACTGCTCCTAGCGAGCCAGAACCGAAAATAAAAAGGATAAAGGTCCTCACACATCGGCCGCGCTATATTGAACCAGCTTCGGTGCCCGAGTTCACCGGAGAAACTTCTTCGGCCACCGAGGCTGAAAAGCCAACCAAATCAACCTTGCTGCCAGAAGTCGCAGAAATGGCCGAAGCGCCAACAATGATAAAATTGAAAGAACCGGAGATTTTGCTACCAGAAACCAAAGAGATGGCCGAAACGCCATCCACAGAAAAAATGGAAGAAGTGAAAAAACCAACTGAAGAAAGAACACCAGAAGTTTTGAGTCCTGCAGCAAATGTTGAGACAGTAAAAAATCAAAAAGTGCCAGCAGTGACTCTGAAAAGAAAGAGAATGGCAAATATGCTAGATGTACTGGAAACAATTAAATCTTCAAGCACACCTCCAAAGAAGACTACTGCCATTCCCGAAGCGAAAACTGAAATTTCTGATATTAAAGCTCCAGAGCAAGAAACTGAAGCCGAAGCTGGGTCCTCAGAGCCCGCGAAGATAAAATCCTTGGAAACTGAGGAGGAAGTCATTGCCCCCGAAGCATCCTCCAAAGTCCGTGATTATATTGTTCGTCATGCTTCGGGGAAAAAATTATCAGAAAAAGAAGAGCAAGAGGCCCAGCGCTACGCTCAAAAACTGAAGTATCCAAAGGGGGCGTTAATATTTAATGGCAGTGGAGATGAAGACTTTTTGTATTGTCTCCCTGACAGCAAGGAGATTTCTGTCTGTCGGGAGATGAGCAAGAGCTTCGGATTCCCAACATTGGAAGACGGGCTCTCGGTGCTGTCGAAGAATGATCTGGCCGACAGTCTGGCCTATAATAGCTTAAAGGTGCAACAAATGAGATCTTTGCATTTTTGTTGAAACCAAAAATTTTTTGTTTGTTTAAATCTATTGACGCACACATATTTCTCTTTGCAGGGCCTGATACTTAGCAATGCCCTCAGGGCACAGAAGGATGCTGAAGACGAAGGGTGTGCTATAGCCCTGAGCAACCTTCGTTCCGAAGTAATTGAACTGAGGAACGAAGGTCTCGAAAAAGATAAAATATTACATTCTCTGATAAATAAAATAAAGGAAGACGAAGCTGCTTTTAAAGGTCAAGCTGAAGCTCAGAAGCGGGAAATTGAAGATCTTCGGAAACAACTGGCCAGAGCCAAGGAAGAACGCATACTTGAAGAAACAAAGCGAGAACTCAGCGACCAATGGGCAGATCACTTAGAAGGAACTGTTGAAGAGCTTCGGTCGTCCAAGAAGAGATGCTATAACAAATCTATAGAGTGTGTTAAGAAATTAAAGGCTAGCTTCGCCAGGGTCGGCGCATTCTCAAGTGAAGAAAACTTTACGAGAGGCAATCCCGAAGGTCCCATCGAATGGATCGACCACGAAGCTGAGGCCTTCGAAGAAATTTTAAATAGTCGTGGAGATATATGTGCTTTCTTGGGTGCTAGAGGAATTGCCACCATTTTAGAGAAAAAGGGCTGCGAACATGTAAAAATTTTAGCACAATCCGAAGCTGCTTTATCCTTCGAAGATGCGAGAGATCCTTCGGCCGAAGCTAGCATGATCGGTGGAAAATTTTTCACCGATATCTGGGATAATGGTGGCCGAGAAATGGCCGGAGAAATTATTCGAAAAAGTGAAAAAGGCATTCACGATGCTAGAGAAGTAGCTGAGGCTGCTGAGAAGAGCGCAAAGCCCGAAGGTCAATTAGGTATTAACTAATAGTTTTTATTGTGTTGTAATTTTAAGTTTTAAGATTCGTTTGCAATTTGTAATAGTAATGTAGCCGTATCCTGTCCTACTTCAGATCCTGCTAAAGCGTCTTCGGGCCCTCAGCCGAAAGGAGACGACGAAATTAAAAAGATGGCTGAAGCTATTATGGATGAAGTCGTCAATCGGCTCCTAAACGAGGCTGCAGAAGTCGTTTTGAGAGAAGATTAAGTGTTATTGTAAAAACTTCTAAAATGTAATATATTGTAACATCTTGTAACCCTGAATGTAATATACCTGTTTTTATTGCTCAATTCTTTACGATGCATGAAATTTTACACGTACCGCTTTTGAGTCTGACGAAAAAACACCTTCCCTTCTTTTCATGCTTCGTGAAGAAGAATTTTTCTTTGTCACAACAATATCCAGTGTTCTGATGAATAATATCCAGGCTTCGTGAAGATATTTTTCGAAGCTATACTTCCGAAAATCAATAATGTATCTCCTTGTGACATTATGATTTTTCCCTTTTTTTCAAAACGTTCTTCTGTAGATTAATATTGTGTCCACTTCTTGTGCCGTATGCGACATGATGTATGATGCTTATGCTATGCGAAATGATGCGATGATGTTATGTTATGTGAGGTAATGTTTACTCCGAAGATGCACACGCATCCCTGCAATAAAACACATAATCTTTTATAAGCCTCCCTTAGGAGCTTCTTCGCCTTTTACTTCAGCGGAATCAGCGTTTATTTTTCGCTGTAAGCCTCCCTTAGGAGCTTCTTCACCTTTTACTTTCAGCGGTATTCGCGTTGACTTTTCGCGCTTCGCCTTTTACTTAGGCGGTATCAGCGTTGACTTTTCGCTGCATGCTCTGCATTCCCTTTGGAACGACTTTGGAGCAGAAAACTTACACTGCGCTCCCTCTGGAACGGCTTTTTGTGACTTCGGCAAACTTACTCTGCGTTCCTTAGAACGACTTTTTGTTGCTTCGAAGAATTTTCGATAATCCGAAGGTCCTCTTTGTTATCATAAATCTTTAAACTTCAACAACTTAGGTCTGTGGAGAAAATATATTTTCCTTGTGGCAAACAACGAAACTATTTACATGAAAATCTAAACAATGTCCTTTATTACACAGAAAAGAAGACTGAATAAGAAAGACTGCTATTAAGGTAGGATATTTGTCAATAGATGTGCTTTGACTCTGGCACAGTGCTATTGACTGTACGAGCTTCGGACTGCTCTCTGAAGTCCCTTTGGTGTGGAGCATACTGGCTCCCTTCTGGCTGCTGGCCTTGTTGCAGCGGAGGTGGAGGCGGAGGCTGTTGCCAGGAAGCTTGAGGTTGACTCGCCGAAGCAACAGAAACTGCAGGGTGATTGCCCACATATTCTGGGATGTAAGGTGAATGATACGAAGCAGTATGCATGACCTGCTTCGGCTGAGCTTGCTGTGCTGCGGCCTCGGCTATTTCCTTTTGCTTCTGGATGGTAACATGGCACATCCTGGTGGTATGGCCTTTGTTCTCACCGCAAAACAAGCAAAAGATTCTTCTTGGTTGATCTCCGAATCTTCCGCCGAAGCCCCTGGCGCCTCTGCCTCTTGGAACTGGTGGTCAGAAGGAGCCTTGCTGTTGCCCCGAAGCTTGTGAGGAACACTGCGACCTTTGCTGTTGGCTCCCTCGATCATCATTTTGGGTAGAATTATGAATTGATCTAACGTGCCTCGGATAGAACCTTCCTCCGAAGCCCCTGGTCATTTCAGAAAACCTGAAAGCCTCCTCCCTTCTTTGGCGAAAATCATTATCGGCCCGAATGTACTCGTCCATCTTCTGGAGCAGCTTCTCCAAAGTTTGAGGAGGCTTCCTAGCGAAGTACTGAGCTGACGGTCCTGGCCGAAGCCCCTTGATCATGGCCTCAATGACAATTTCATTGGGCACCGTTGGTGCCTGTGCCCTCAAACGCAAGAACCTCCGGACGTATGCCTGAAGGTATTCTTCGTGATCCTGGGTGCACTAGAATAGAGCTTGAGCAGTGACCGGCTTTGTCTGAAACCCTTGAAAGCTAGTCAACAACAAGTCTTTCAGCTTCTGCCATGAAGTAATCGTTCCTGGTCGAAGGGAGGAATACCAGGTTTGAGCAACACTCCTGACAGCCATAACAAAAGATTTGGCCATGACTGCAGCATTGCCACCGTACGAAGATACTGTTGCTTCGTAGCTCATCAAAAACTGCTTCGGGTCTGAGTGGCCATCGAATACGGGAAGCTGAGGCGGCTTGTAGGACGGAGGCCAAGGTGTAGCCTGCAACTCAGCAGACAGAGGAGAAGCATCATCGAAAACAAAATTCCCATGATGGAAATTATCATACCAGTCATCTTCGTTGAGAAAACCCTCCTGATGAAGGTCTTGGTGCTGAGGCCTTCGGTGCTGCTCATCCTGAGCAAGATGACGAACTTCTTCAGAGGCTTCGTCTATCTGCCTTTGCAGTTCAGCTAGCCTAGCCATCTTTTCCTTCTTCCTCTGCACCTGTTGATGAAGTATCTCCATGTCTCTGATTTCTTGATCTATCTCGTCCTCTGGTGGTGTCGGGCTGACAGCCTTCCTTTTCTGGCTTCGGGCCTCCCGAAGGGAGACTGTCTCCTGATTGTGGTCCAGCGGTTGCAGAGCTGCAGTCCCAGTCGCTGAAGCTTTCTTCGGCGCCATAGCGAAGGTTTATGATCGCCGAAGGTGTTCAAAAAACTCAAAGAGTGGAAGTGAGTTCACCGGAGGTGGGCGCCAATGTTGGGGACTTGTTCTCAAATGCTATGAGTCAAGAACAAGGCAACATAGAAAATGTTAATCGGTAAAGTCCTTCGTCCTTTGAAGCATTATTCCCCTTAGGATATAATGATTTTCGGACGAAGGTTATGAAGGGCATACCTTCATAAATTCATTATACAATAACGAAGGATGAATTGTAAAGAATATAATGGACAACATAAATAATTATATATTATTATCATGTATAAACAGAAATAACGTTGAATTACAAATGTACCTTCAACTTGAAGGAGATGAAAGTACAAGCGTGACGCAAAAGCGAATGCCAAAAACCAGCGTCGACAGTACGGGGGTACTGTTCACCTATTTATAGGCACGGGACACAGCCCATACAAAATTACATTCATACCCTTTACATTTGATAATAATTCTATAGTAGTCTATCGAGGTCTGAATAGCCTTTTCATCTTTAAGTCGGTTTCATTTTGTTGCTATCATGCCGAAGCTTTCCTGCTCACACCTTCGGCACTGTATCAACCTTCGTATTATTCTGGTCTGCTGTGATACCGACTTGAGTCCGAAGATGCCTGTTCACACATTAAACTCCAGAAATACTGTTAAATCCTGTTTTTGAGGACCTTCGTAAGCCGAAGGCCCCCAACACTTGTGTTCTTTCGAGCTCTTGCCCTTGGATTGCTTCTTTCTTTCGTTCCTTCTTGCGAACAACTCAATTGTAACCGAGGCAAGAGACACCAATTGTGTGGTGGTCCTTGCGGGGAAGTTTGTTCCCGTTTGATTAAGAAGAAGCTCACTCGGTCCGAGGGACCGTTTGAGAGGGAAAGGGTTGAAAGAGACCCGGTCTTCGTGACCACCTCAACGGGGAGTAGGTTTGAGAGAACCGAACCTTAGTAAAACAAATCCTTGTGTCACACTCCTCATTTGTTTGCGATTTGTTTTTGCGCCCTCTCTCAGACTCGTTTCTATTTCTAACGCTAACCCGACTTATAGTTGTGATTAAGTTTGTAAATTTCAGATTCGCCCTATTCACCCCCCCCCCCCCTCTAGGCGACTTTCAATTGGTATCGGAGCCCGGTGCTTCATTAGAGCCTAACCGCTCGAAGTGATGTCGGGAGATCACGCCAAGAAGGATATGGTGACCGGCGAGAAGCCCGTTACAAGCCACGGGAAGGCTCCATCGGGAGAGTCCTACAACAAAGGGAAGGGGAAGGAAAAGGAATCCCCTTCACACAAGTCACGTCGGAGCGGTGACAAGAAGAAGAAGATGAGGAAGGTGGTCTACTACGAGACCGACACCTCATCGACATCCACCTCCAGCTCCGACGCGCCGTCCGTCACTTCTAAGCGCCATGAGCGCAAGAAGTTTAGTAAGATCCCCTTACGCTATCCTCGCATACCTAAACATACGCCTTTACTTTCCGTCCCATTAGGCAAACCACCAACCTTTGATGGTGAAGATTATGCTAGGTGGAGTGATTTGATGCGATTTCATCTAACCTCACTCCACAAAAGTATATGGGATGTTGTTGAGTTTGGTGCACAGGTACCATCCATAGGGGATGAAGATTATGATGAGGACGAAGTGGCCCAAATCCAACACTTCAACTCCCAAGCCTCAACTATACTCATCGCCTCTCTAAGTCGAGAGGAGTATAATAATGTGCAAGGTTTGAAAAATGCCAAGGAGATTTGGGACACACTAAAGACCGCGCACGAAGGAGACGAGGTGACCAAAATCACCAAGCGGGAAACGATCAAGGGGGAGCTCGGTCGTTTCCGACTTCGCCAAGGGGAGGAGCCACAAGATATGTACAACCGGCTCAAAACCTTGGTGAACCAAGTGCGCAACCTCGGGAGCAAGAAATGGGATGACCACGAAATGGCTAAGGTTATTCTTAGATCACTTGTTTTCCTTAACCCTACACAAGTGCAACTAATTTGTGGCAATCCTAGATACACACTAATGTCTCCCGAGTAAGTGATAGGACACTTTGTGAGCTTTGAGTTGATGATCAAAGGCTCAAAGAAAATCAACGAGCTTGATGGCCCCTCCACGTCCGAAGCACAACCAGTCGCATTCAAGGCGACGGAAGAAAAGAACGAGGAGTCTACATCAAGTAGACAACCAATCGACGCCTCAAAGCTCAACAATAAGGAGATGGCGCTCGTCATCAAGAGCTTCTGTCAAATCCTCAAGCAAAGGAGGGGGAAGGATTACAAATCCCGCTCCAAGAAAGTGTGCTACAAATGTGGTAAGCCCGGTCACTTTATAGCAAAATGTCCTATTTCTAGTGATAGTGACAGGGGCGACGACAAGAAGGGGAGAAGAAAGGAGAAGAAGAAGTACTACAAGAAGAAGGGCGGCGATGCCCATGTTTGCCGAGAGTGGGACTCTGACGAGAGCTCCACCGACTCCTCCTCCGACGAGGATGCCGCAAACATTGTCGTCACCAAGGGTCTTCTCTTCCCCAACGTCGGCCACAAATGCCTCATGGCAAAAGATGGCAAAAAGAAGAAGGTTAAATCTAAATCCTCCACTAGATATGAATCCTCTAGTGATGAAGAAAATGCTAGTGATGAGGAAGATAATTTGCGTACTCTTTTTGCTAACCTCAACATGCAACAAAAGGAAAAACTAAATGAACTAATTAGTGCTATTCATGAGAAGGATGATCTCTTGGATTCACAAGAGGACTTCCTTATTAAAGAAAATAAGAAGCATGTTAAGGTTAAAAATGCTTACGCTCTAGAAGTAGAAAAATGTGAAAAACTATCTAGTGAGCTAAGCACTTGCCATGAGACTATTGACAACCTTAGAAATGATAATGCTAAACTTATTGCTAAGGTTGATTCAAATGCTTGTAATGTTTCAATTCCCAATCCTAGAAATGATAATGTTGATTTGCTTGCTAAGATTGAAGAATTGAACATTTCTCTTGCTAGCCTTAGGGATGAAAATGAAAAATTGCTTGCTAAGGCTAAAGAATTAGATGTTTGCAATGCTTCCCTTTCCGACCTTAGAAGTAAAAATGACATATTGCATGCTAAGGTTGTAGAATTAAAATCTTGCAAACCCTCTACATCTGCCGTTGAACATACTTCCATTTGTACTAGATGTAGAGATATTAACATTGATGCTATTCATGATCACATGGCTTTAATTAAACAACAAAATGATCATATAGCAAAATTAGATGCTCAAATTGCCGAGCATGACTTAGAAAATGAAAAGTTTAAATTTGCTACAAGCATGCTCTATAGTGGGAGACGCCCTGGCATTAAGGATGGCATTGGCTTCCAACAGGGAGGCAATGTCAAACTTAATGCCCCTCCTAAGAAATTGTCTAATTTTGTTAAGGGCAAGGCTCCCATGCCTCAGGATAACGAGGGTTACATTTTGTACCCTGCCGGTTATCCCGAGAGCAAAATTAGGAGAATTCATTCTAGGAAGTCTCACTCTAGCCCTAACCATGCTTTTATGTATAAGGGTGAGACATCTAGTTCTAGGCAACCAACCCATGCTAAGTTGCCTAAGAAGAAAACTCCTAGTGCATCAAATGATTCAAACATTTCATTTAAGACTTTTGATGCCTCTTATGTTTTAACTAACAAATCCGGCAAGGTAGTTGCCAAATATGTTGGGGGCAAGCACAAGGGGTCAAAGACTTGTGTTTGGGTACCCAAAGTTCTTGTGTCTAATGCCAAAGGACCCAAAACCATTTGGGTACCTAAAGTCAAGAACTAAACTTGTTTTGTAGGTTTATGCATCCGGGGGCTCAAGTTGGATCATCGATAGCGGGTGCACAAACCACATGACAGGGGAGAAGAAAATGTTCTCCTCCTACGAGAAAAACCAAGATCCCCAACGAGCTATCACATTCGGGGATGGAAACCAAGGTTTGGTCAAAGGTTTGGGTAAAATTGCTATTTCACCTGACCATTCCATTTCAAATGTTTTTCTTGTAGATTCTTTAGATTACAATTTGCTTTCTGTATCCCAATTATGTCAAATGGGCTACAATTGTCTTTTCACTGATGTAGGTGTCACTGTCTTTAGAAGAAGTGATGATTCAATAGCATTTAAGGGAGTGTTAGAGGGTCAGCTATACTTGGTAGATTTTAATAGAGCTGAACTCGACACTTGCTTAATTGCTAAGACTAACATGGGTTGGCTCTGGCACCGCCGACTAGCCCATGTTGGGATGAAGAATCTTCATAAACTTCTAAAGGGAGAGCACATTTTAGGATTAACAAATGTTCATTTTTAGAAAGACAGGATTTGTAGCGCATGCCAAGCAGGGAAGCAAGTTGGTGCTCATCATCCACATAAGAACATCATGACGACTGACAGGCCACTGGAGCTCCTACACATGGACCTATTCGGGCCGATAGCTTACATAAGCATCGGCGGGAGTAAGTACTGTCTAGTTATTGTGGATGATTATTCTCGCTTCACTTGGGTGTTCTTTTTGCAGGAAAAATCTCATACCCAAGATACTTTAAAGGGATTCTTGAGACGAGCTCAAAACGAGTTCGGCTTAAGGATCAAGAAAATTAGAAGCGACAACGGGACGGAGTTCAAGAATTCTCAAATTGAAGGCTTTCTTGAGGAGGAGGGCATCAAGCATGAGTTCTCTTCTCCCTACACGCCACAATAAAATGGTGTAGTGGAGAGGAAGAATAGAACTCTATTGGACATGGCAAGAACCATGCTTGATGAGTACAAGACTTCGGATCGGTTTTGGGCCGAGGCGGTCAACACCGCTTGCTACGCCATCAACCGATTATATCTACACCGAATCCTCAAGAAGAGATCATACGAACTCCTAACCAGTAAAAAGCCCAATATTTCATATTTTAGAGTCTTTGGTAGCAAATGCTTTATACTTGTTAAAAGAGGTAGAAAATCTAAATTTGCTCCTAAGACTGTAGAAGGCTTTTTACTAGGATATGATTCAAACACAAGGGCATATAGAGTCTTTAACAAGTCCTCTGGACAAGTTGAAGTTTCTTGTGACGTTGTGTTTGATGAGACTAACGGCTCTCAAGTAGAGCAAGTTGATCTTAATGAGATAGGTGATGAAGAGGCTCCATGCATCGCGCTAAGGAACATGTCCATTGGGGATGTGTGTCCTAAGGAATCCGAAGAGCCTCCAAATGCACAAGATCAACCATCCTCCTCCACGCAAGCATCTCCACCAACTCAAAATGAGGATGAGGCTCAAGTTGATAAAGGAGAAGATCAAGAAGATGAGCCACCTCAAAATGACGACAATGATCAAGGGGGAGATGCAAATGGTCAAGACAAGGAGGATGAAGAACCGAGGCTGCCACACCCAAGAGTCCACCAAGCAATCCAACGAGATCACCCCGTCGACACCATCCTCGGCGACATTAATAAGGGGGTAACCACTAGATCTCGTGTTGCACATTTTTGTGAGCATTACTCTTTTGTTTCCTCTATTGAGCCACATAGGGTAGAGGAAGCACTTCAAGATTCGGATTGGGTGGTGGCAATGCAAGAGGAGCTCAACAACTTCACTAGGAATGAGGTATGGCATTTGGTTCCACGTCCTAATCAAAATGTTGTAGGAACCAAATGGGTATTCCGCAACAAGCAAGACGAGCATGGTGTGGTGACAAGGAACAAAGCTCGACTTGTGGCCAAGGGATACTCCCAAGTCGAAGGTTTGGATTTTGGTGAAACTTATGCACCCGTAGCTAGGCTTGAGTCAATTCATATATTATTAGCCTATGCTACTTACCATGGCTTCAAGCTTTATCAAATGGACGTGAAGAGTGCCTTCCTCAACGGACCAATCAAGGAAGAGGTCTATGTTGAGCAACCTCCCAGCTTTGAGGATAGTGAGTACCCTAACCATGTTTATAAACTCTCTAAGGCGCTTTATGGGCTCAAGCAAGCCCCAAGAGCATGGTATGAATGCCTTAGAGATTTCCTTATAGATAATGGCTTCAAAGTCGGAAAGGCCGATCCTACACTCTTTACCAAAACACTTGAAAATGATTTGTTTGTATGCCAAATTTATGTTGATGATATTATATTTGGGTCTACTAACGAATCTACATGTGAAGAGTTTAGTAGGATCATGACACAGAAATTCGAGATGTCGATGATGGGGGAGTTGAAGTATTTCTTAGGATTTCAAGTAAAGCAACTCCAAGAGGGCACCTTCATTAGCCAAACGAAGTACATTCAAGACATTCTAAGAAAGTTTGGGATGAAGGATGCCAAGCCCATCAAGACACCCATGGGAACCAATGGGCATCTCGACCTCGACACGGAAGGTAAATCCGTCGATCAAAAGGTATACCGGTCGATGATAGGCTCTTTACTCTATTTATGTGCATCTCGACCGGATATTATGCTTTCCGTATGCATGTGTGCAAGATTCCAAGCCGACCCTAAGGAAGCTCACCTTACGGCCGTAAAACGAATCTTGAGATATTTAGTTTATACTCCTAAGTTTGGGCTTTGGTATCCTAGGGGATCCACATTTGATTTGATTGGTTATTCGGATGCCGATTGGGTGGGGTGTAAAATTAATAGAAAGAGCACATCGGGGACTTGTCAGTTCTTGGGAAGATCCTTGGTGTCTTGGGCTTCAAAGAAGCAAAATTCCGTTGCTCTTTCTACCGCCGAAGCCGAGTATATTGTCGCAAGTCATTGTTGCGCGCAACTACTTTGGATGAGGCAAACCCTTAGGGACTACGGTTACAAATTAACCAAAGTCCCTCTTCTATGTGAATATGAGAGTGCAATCCGCATGGCGGATAATCCCGTAGAGCATAGCCGCACTAAACACATAGCCATTCGGTATCACTTCTTAAGGGATCACCAACAAAAGGGAGATATCGAGATTGCATATATTAACACTAAGGAACAATTAGCCGATATCTTTACCAAGCCACTAGATGAACAAACCTTTAACAAACTTAGGCATGAGCTAAATATTCTTGATTCTAGGAATTTATTTTGATGTCTTGCACATATAGCTCATAAGTATACCTTTGATCATGTCTCTTTTATATATGCTATGACTAATGTGTTTTCAAGTGGATTTCAAACCAAGTCATAGGTGTATTGAAAGGGAAAATTGCAGTCTTCGGCGAAGATAAAGGCTTCCACTCCACTCCATAACTCATCCTTCGCCGTCGCTCCGAGCAACTCTTTGTCTTTGGTATAATCTTCACTCATGTTTTATTTGCCAAAGGGGAGAAAGTAGTGTTACTAAGGGCTTATATTTCACTCAACATATCCATTTTTGGCGATTCATGCCAAAGGGGGAGAAAGTATGAGCCCAAAGCAAAAGGACCGCACCACCACCTAGTTTTAAAAACTAATGATTTTCAAATTGGTATCTTATTGTGTTCAAAAGAGGGAGAAAGTAGTATTTTCAAAATTGATATCTTAAAACCCTCTTGAACACTAAGAGGAGGATTTCATTGAGGGGAGTTTTGTTTAGTCAAAGGAAAAGCATTTGAAACAGGGGGAGAGAATTTCAAATCTTGAAAATGCTTCACAAAATCTTATTCATTTACCTTTGACTATTTGCAAAAGGACTTTGAAAAGGATTTACAAAAGAATTTGCAAAAACAAAACATGTGGTGCAAGTGTGGTCCAAAATGTTAAAAATAAAGAAACAATCCATGCGTATCTTATAAGTATTTATATTGGCTCAATTCTAAGTAACCTTTGCACTTACTTTATACAAACTAGTTCAATTATGCACTTCTATACTTGCTTTGGTTTGTGTTGGCATCAATCACCAAAAAGGGGGAGATTGAAAGGGAATTAGGCTTACCCTATTTTCTAGTTGATTTTGGTGGTTGAATTGCCCAACACAAATAATTGGACTAACTAGTTTGCTCTAGTCTATAAGTTCTACAGGTGACAAAGGTTCACAAAAAGCCAATAAAAAGACCAAGAAAAGGGTTCAACAAAGAGAGCAAGGGATAACCGAAGTGTGCCCTGGTCTGGCGCACCGGACTGTCCGGTGCACCAGGGAACCCCAAGCTGAACTCTTCACCTTCGGGAATTCTCAAAGGCGCTTCGCTATAATTCACCGGACTGTCCGGTGCACCACCGGACAGTGTCCGGTGCCCCAAGGAAGAGCGGCTCTGAACTCGCCAGCTTCGGGAATCCGCTCCGCTATAATTCACCGGACATGTCCGGTGCACACCGGACTGTCCGGTGAGCCAGCGGAGCAACGGCTACTTTACGCGCAACGGTCGACTGTAACGCATTAAATGCGCGCCTGCGCGCGCAGAGGACAGAGCACGCGCGGGTGGCACACCGGACAGTCTATAGGACTTGTCCGGTGCGCCACCGGACAGCCAGGCGGGCCCACAAGACAGAGCTCCAACGGTCGGAACCCAACGGCCAGGTGACGTGGCTGGCGCATCGGACAGTGTCCGGTGGCGCACCGGACTGTCCGGTGCGCCATGCGACAGCAGCCTCAACCAAACGGCTAGTTTGATGGTTGGGGCTATAAATACCCCAACCACCCCCACATTCAAGTCATCCAAGTTTTCCATCTTCCAACTACTTACAAGAGCTCTAGCATTCAACTCTAGACACACCCAAGTGATCAAATCCTCTCCCAATTCTCCACAAAGCTTTAGTGATAAGTGAGAGAGATTTGCTTGTGTTCTTTCGAGCTCTTGCCCTTGGATTGCTTCTTTCTTTTGTTCCTTCTTGCGAACAACTCAATTGTAACCGAGGCAAGAGACACCAATTGTGTGGTGGTCCTTGCGGGGAAGTTTGTTCCTGTTTGATTGAGAAGAAGAAGCTCACTCGGTCCAAGGGACCGTTTGAGAGAGGGAAAGGGTTGAAAGAGACCCGGTCTTCGTGACCACCTCAACGGGGAGTAGGTTTGAGAGAACCGAACCTCGGGTAAAACAAATCCTTGTGTCACACTCCTCATTTGCTTGCGATTTGTTTTTGCGCCCTCTCTCAGACTCGTTTCTATTTCTAACGCTAACCCGGCTTATAGTTGTGATTAAGTTTGTAAATTTCAGATTCGCCCTATTCACCCCCCCTCTAGGCGACTTTCAAACGGCGCGGGCGATAACGGAGGGAGGGGGAGGTCGACCGGGGTCCGACCGGCGGTGGGAATCCGCGGCAGTTCTCCGCCGCGGGTCCGGTTCCACGGCGGGGAGGTGGTGGTGCTGCACGGGCGGGGGCATGCGATCATAGGGGTGGGGTCAATTTGACCGGCAGGGGTCTAGGGCGGCCGGTCCGCGGCGCGGTGGCGGGTGTCCATGGCGGTGAGGTCGCCGGTGAGGTTGCCGGGTGCAATAGGAGGTGGGGAGGGGTGCCCTGTGACCGTGAGTGTGTGGCTGAGCTTCGCACACTGGTTAATTGGACTGATGATCACTGGGAAGGGGGAAATGGAGCTCACCGAAGCGACGGGGAAGCACGGTGGCGCTAGCTTGATTTGCTCGGGGAGAAGCGGAGGAGTTGGCCGGAGCTGGTGTGGAGAGGACGGGGCTCGGGCGGCTCCTTTTATAGGCGCCCGGGAGAGGGAGAGGGATGGAGGGGACGGCGAGCGCCGACGAGCTCGCCATGATGGCGGGAATGGAGCTAACGGCGATTGGGATGGCTCGGGCAGGAGAGGGGTGAGGGGACGGCTCGGGCACAGTGGCGGGGTGGTTGCTGAGGCCGGTGCAAGCCTTAATGGCGAGGCGACGGGGCGTGAGGCGTGAGGCGGCGAACGCGCCGGTGAAGCATGGGCGAGAACGACGGAGCTGACAGGCGGGCCCGAGCTGCCAGGGAGAGGGAGCGGCGCGAGAGGGAAGGAGTTGAGTCGCTAACTAGTGGGGCCGAACTGTCAGCGGAGGCGCGGGCGCGCGGAGTTGGGCCGCCTGGGCCGGGGAGAGGGGGGGAAGGAGCGCGGGCGCGCGGCGCGGGTTGGGCCAGATTCGGCCCAGCCGAGGGGGGGTTCTCTTTTTCTTTTTCTGATTTCTATTTCTTTTCTTTTCCTTTTCTACTTTTGTTTCTTTTTATTTCTTTTTCCTTTGAATCAAAAATTTTCTAAATGATCTTGAGTGATGAATATAGTCTATGTGAGGTGCTCCTATCATTTCAAGTGTATGCACATGATGTGATGATCTAAGGGTGGAGTTTAGGGAGGAGAAATAAAATAAGGGGGGGGGTTAGGAGGTTAGGGTTCCAAACCTTGGGTTGGGATTTTTGGGATGTTACAACTGCCCGGTGCTCCATGCTAACGATTTGGTGAATTATAGCCGACACAGGCAAAAATTCCTGAGAGCAGCCAGTACGGCGGACCGTGCACCAGACTATCCAGTGCACACTGGACTGTCTGGTGGGTGGCACCGGACCGTCCGGTGCAACTCAGTCCAGCCCAATTTCTCCTTTTTCAATCTTATTCTCTTTTGCTCCTTTGACTTGACTTCATGAAAGTTGCCTAGAGGGGGGGTGAATAGGCAAGTTAAAACTTTTTCAACAAAAACTAGAAGCAAACTGGGTAAAACTGAATTGATCTCGAAATTCACCCAGTTAACTTTGGAAATGAGATGATCTAAATGATCCACAGGGTTCAAAGTAGTAGATCAGAGAAGGGCACTTCTCAAAATCCACACACCAAAAAGATATAAATAATCTTCCACGGAATGGTGAAAGAACGAAGAACACTAACAAACACAATGAGCAAGAACACAAGATACACAAGATTTATCCCGAGGTTCGGTCACACCACAAAAGGTGCCCTACTTCCTCGTTGAGGCGCCCACAAAGAGCCGGGTCTCTTTCAACCCTAATCCTCCCTTTGCCGACCACAAAGGTCAAGCCCACACAATAATCTTTGCTCAAACGAGCGGGTAATACAAACTTTCTTGTGGTCTTCCACAAGATTTGGAGACTCACAAGAGACACCTAGTCGTCTAGGAGCTAGAAGCTCCAAGAGTAATGAATCCACAAAGAACTCGATGTAGTACCAAAGCTCGAATGAAGAAGAGCAAGAGAGATTTAGAGATGGAGCACAAAAACCGTAGCTCTCAAGCTCACTCAAAGATTCCTCTCCAAAGATTTGAAATGGGAGAGGCAAGAGATGTGTGTGAGGGAGAGGGAGGTGTTTCTTGGGTTAGAAATGGAGTTCAAATCGTGCTCACTGCTTTGGGGAGAGAGGTAGGAGGTAGTATATATAGGTGGAGCTCAAAACTAGCCGTTGGGCAGATTTTTCTGCCTGAGACCGGTTGAACCGCCCCTGGCAGGCCTGGCAGCCTGTCTGCCAGTCTGACTGGCAGACTGACGCGCAGACTGACCGTAGACTGGTCAAAGTTGACCAACACCGGTTGAACCGCCCAGGGGGGGCGGTTGAACCGCCCCTGACAGCTCCTGGCGACCTGTTTGCCAGTCTGACTGGCAGACTGCAGATCAGAGGTCAGAGGGGTCAGAGACCAGCTGAACTGCCCCTCAGGACCAGTTCAACCGGTCTTGACCAGTGAGTTTAGGAGAGAAAACCCCAGCTCAACTGCCCGGAGGCAAGTTCAGCTGGTGTATGGTCAAAGAGGTTCACAGCTGAAGTTGAGTTCAGCTGAAGTTGAGAAAGCTCAACTCAGCTGAAGTTCAGCTCAGCTCAAAAGCTCAGCTGCAGCTGAAGAAGCTCAACTCAGCTGAAGTCAAGTTCAGCTGGAAAGCTCAACTGCAGTTGAAGAAGTTCAGCTGCTTTTCAGCAAGAACACTCTAGGTTTCTCAACCCTAACCACGGTCAACCATAGAACGTTAAAGAGATTTTTGCTTTTCAAAAATAGATTTTGAATAGAGAGGTTTGAGCTTTGGCAAACACCAACCTTCTTTTTGGATCCCCCTTTATAGTACGACGATTCCTATACTCAAGTTAAATAAAATATAATGAAGTAAACTCCTTGAGTCATTGGTGTCTCTTGTGTGATTTTTCCATGGCATTGCTTCATAAGGATCACAAACATCTTTGTCTCACCTTTTGAAGCAAACTCAAATCAAACCCTGTGACTTGTACCATATCACCTTATATGAGTTCAAATCATGGCTTCAAGTCACCTTACTAATGCATCAACATGTTATAACTCTTCATAGCTGATTAGTTCATCGACTTAGTGCAAGTACTCTCTTCTTCACCTTAGCCATGGTACCTCGGTCTACAAGCCGTCGCTTGGCCTTCACCTTCGCTTAGTTCTTCGAAGCCCTTTCCTCGCTATCTTCACCATATCAAGCCATTCTTGAGTCACATCATATTGAGCATTTATTAAGAGAATCATTTCTTCAATATTGTGAACCTTGCTTGAATGTCTTCTAGATATAACTGTCAAGATCAATCAAGCTCTAGTTTGATTCTCATAGAAGCATATATGGACTGATAGTAATATGGTCAAGCCAATTCACGATTCCTCATATCTTATTCTCTTTGGCTTGACCAATCCTCTAAATCACTTTGTCCTCTATTCTGGTCATATGTATGTAGTGATTTCTCAGGTCTTGTCCATATATTCAAACCAATATAGAGATCATATTATATCCATTTGCATTGTCTCATTGGTTATATAACCTCGTGTTGAACCTTTGTTCACTGATCATTATACACTATTCAAGTATGTTCATCATACTGAATTTCCTGTTCAACACTTAGCAAACTCGTTAGACCTTTAAATGTGTTGTTATCCAAATCACCAAAACCCACAAAAGGGATGAATGCACTTTCAATCTCCCCCTTTTTGGTGATTGATGACAACACATTTAAAGCTTACATAAGATTTGTTAAATAAGATTTTAAATCCTATAATATAGTTTCCTCCCCCTAAATATGTGCATTTCAGAAAATAACACTTTTGTACTCAAATGCCAAAAGCACATATTTAGGTCAAAGTATGGAGACAACTTATATCATACTATTCATTGGGTGCAGTGTGTCATAAAATAAACGTGATGCTCATGACAAAGAATGCACTTACCAATTTTCTACATCTTATGTTTTTCTTATGATTCCCCCTTTTGTTAATTATTTCTCCCCTTTTTAAAAGTCTTCTAACACTTAGTTACATAAGACTAAAGGTAAGCTTTAATACAAAATTTCTCCCCCTTTGTCATAAATCTCCAAAAAGGATACAAAGAATATAAAGGGTAGAAATTATGATTAAGCAATATGTTAACACACTATCATGAAGAGGGTCCTTAGATGGCACAAAGGTAATGTAGAAGTGACATGAAGTGATTTACCTTTGCATTTTACCTTTTCAAGGGGGTGTTCCAAACTTGTGTTGGACTTAGAATTCATTTGCACGCTCTTGTTGTCATAATTGTAAAAATAGGTCCAAGATATCAAATGAATATTGTCATACTAATTGATAGATAAATCTTGATACCTGGAGTCTAGATGTCACCTAGCATTTTCTTATCATAACAAGAGGCAACATGAAAATTGCACAAGTATGGATTATACAACTAGTGATCATTTACGAGAATATCAATTGAAAACACCAATTGATTAAATCTGATAGATAAACATATCACTAATTTCATATTACATTAAGTTCTCCTCAAGTTTTGTTGCACACACATATATGTATTCAATTGATACCTATTGAGAGTACTTATTTGCAATTTAAAGTACCATTGGCATAAAAAGAGTATCAATTGAACATAATCATGCAACATAAGGAATATGTGCACTATTTAATCAATTAAGTTCTAGAGAGGAGAATTCATAAGCTATGCTACTTTAGACATTTGCAAACCAAAAGAATATGATACATTTTTACCAATTTTAGATGACGTTGGAGTAGCATATACAAGAGAAACTCATTCTCCTATGAAATGTATAAAAGATACATTTATTGGAGCAAAGAATCTTTGATACCCATCAAATTTATAGTGGAAGCGATTGTCTTTGCCCGAAGGTTCCTTTCTAATTTGAGACTACACACATAATAGACTTGAAAATGAAGTTAGTCTCAAAGATTCAAATTATAGACCATTCTCCCCCTAAATGTGTGCATACAAGTGATGAATACTTGTTTAGCTTATGCACTTGGACTTGTGAGGCCAGGGGATTAAGTTCTACAATTTGAACCTTGGTACAAGTAAAGTATGAAAATATGAAATTGCACCAATTTAAGGAATTACTCATAATCAAACGGTATACTAATAGACATGATATGCAATATTTTAAGCCAAGATTCAAGTGCAACCTTATGATGTGACTTAAGATATTGCATATACATGCATACACTAACTTGTAAGAGCCTAAATACACAAATGTAATACAATAGTTCATGGAGTGACACACCTTTGTTCCATGCCATATGGTCTTCATTATAATCATGAATTTCTATCTTAGCTTTTGATAGGCTTGACATTTCAAAGAGAAACTTATCCTCTTTAAACGATCAAGAGAAACTCATTCTCTTCAAAGAACTACACAAATTCACTAAAAGAAAATGTTAGTCTTTAAGGACACAAGATATAGAATGAGCTCCCCCTAAATGTATGCATCAAGTACTCGAATTACTTGTAACATGCACTTGATTCAAGTAAGATTCTTAGAGGAGTTCATCATATATCTTGGTCAAGGCATAATATATATGAAACAATTGAATTTATGCTAGAGAACACATATCATTCCCCAATAGAACTAATCCATGGGGTGACATGTGGTAAATATTTGATCATTTCCTTGGAACCACTCATCCTCATTTGATGTTCTCCAAGGTGTGAGACTACAAAACATGAACTTGAAGAAATCATTAGCCTCACAAGATATAGGCTAAACTCTTCCTCAATTTGTGCATGCAAGAGTACACAAAGTACACTTATGCACATTAACAATACGAGGTTAAAGGAGATGTTTGCACTATATCTTGGTTTAACATAACATGCTTTACATAGATGATGAAAATTAAACCAATTAAAAGTTTAAGAACTAAAAGTATATCAATTGAAATCTTGGAGGGTAAAGCATGCTAATATGAACCTTAAACCTCATAATGAAGGATATCATATAAATATGTCACTACATCTTCATTATTAGGTTGACAAAAAGTGTAACTCCCTTCTTGAATCACTGTGATTTCTTTTCTCTTTATGATTTCATCCAACCAAGCGATCTTGAACTTCATTGATCTTGGCTTGGTTCAATCAAACTTGATATGAGACCCATTGAAACTCAATGATTGAAACAACCAAGACTCTTATATCCGTGGATATTGAATCCATCTTGAAAGCACTTGAAGGACCTTATTTAAACACTTAGAAAAGAGAGCATTAGAAACACAAGGGAGGGTTTCACAAATGATAATCCTTATATGTGGATGGAAAATGAATCATCATTCTTGAAACCCAAAAAGATAGATTAAATTCCTTTAAATTAGTGCACACATATAGTTGATGTCAAAGTTATATGCACTATTGAACATTTTATATTGCAAGGAAATTAACCTATACTATGGAACATCCCACTAAGGATAGAATACTAAAACAACTGAAGGAGAGGAAGTTTTCATACCTTGGCCTCTTATCAACTTCATCTTACTTTAGTTGAATAGTATCCTTTAAGCTTGTGGTTTATCCAATGTAAAACAAGCACCATCTCTTAACATAGATTTTCTATGGATAAACTCAACATAAGAGATGGCATTAGTAGCACAAGCACTAGTTTCTTATTTAGCAACCCTTTTATATGTGGGAGGCAAGCGAGTTGCTAAAATAGAGAAACCTCATAATATGGACTAAATTTCCTTGAACCCTCATGCACAATATATTTTGAATGACATGGATAATATGCATGGTTATTCAATGAAGCCTAGAGGGATGACTTAATCCATATTATTGTGTGTGTCTAATATAGAAGAATCAAATCCAAATTAACTAGATAGAGAATACGTCACATAATTTTGGATTGTTCACCATATGATAATATTCATTCAACTTCCAATTAGACCTTTATTTCATAATCAACAACTGATGTATATCCTCAAGTGCTTCTTTTCCCTTAGTGGCTACACAAGTCACAAAAGAGATAAGATTTGAAAATAATTTGCACTTGAGATTCAGTTGTTACCACCCTTGCTACTATCTCCAAAGATGATTTATACATTCATTATCGAGCACCCAACTTGATCCATTGAAGGAGTGATCCTGCAAAATAAGTTTAAGCCTCATATCTTGGTACCCAATTTGAATTGGGTCCTTTGAGATTAGTAGTAAGAGCCTTGAGTACCCACACAATCTTTATTGTGGCCTTTCTCTTTGTGTAGGCACCCACATATACTTGACAACCATCTTACATGGTTTCAAGTCAATATTTAATCACGTAGATAAAAACTAGAGTTAAGAGTAGGAGCCTTTTCTCCTTTTATTAATACATCGTTGTGTTGCCTTCTTGATGATGAACCTACCTTGACTTTGGGTGCACCTAGCTTATCAAGGTTAGTCGCACAAGCATTCATATCATAAAGACAAGTTATGCATGGAATTTACAACATAGTGATCCAATCCTAGTGAAGCATATGGATACCGATTGAAGTAGATTCCTGAGATATCAATTTGTAGGTTTCCAAAGTTTAGAGAGTATGGATCACTAATTGTACCTTTTACAGTTTAAAATCATATCCATGTTAGTGCATATGTATGTGATGAATATCAACAAAAAGAATTCTTATGCACTTTTAGATTTAACGATAAGGAAATTTTAAACTGCATCAAGAGTAGCTATTTAGAAAACAAAGATTACAATCCATATGAATGAGATACAAATTTACCATTTTGGATTGTCTTAGTATAACTTACTCAAGGGAAACTTATTCTCTATGACACAAGATATATAATGTTCTCCCACTAGATATGTGCATCAAGTATTTGAATGACTTACCACATGCACTTTCAATTCAGTTAAGAGACTCATGAGGAGTACATTACATATATTGTTCAAGGCATGATAAATTTGCAATGAATTAACTTATGCCTAAGAATACTTGCCACCATATAGAACGTACCATTTGTTATACCAATTTGACAGATCTTACTATCTGTGGTGGTGTCACCTTAGTATTCTTCTTTTCATCATTTGTGGAGACTTCCTTTTTTGTTATCTCCTTTTCCTTTTAAAACTAGTTGATAAAACACTTTGAAAAGAGGTATTAGTAGTCCAAGGAAGTATTTAATGAATGATGATATCTATATATGAATGGCAAACAAACCATCATTTATGAGACATAAAGGCATAAATTAAGTTCCTTTTAAATTAATGCACATGGATGAGTGAATTAATATTATGCACCAATTTACAAATTTAAGCCAAAAAGAATTTAACTTTCATATTGACATAGTTTTTTTCATAAAATAGATTATTACCAATTGAAAGAATGCCACTTGAAAGGAACAATTATTGGTCACATACCAAATGAAACAGTAAGAGTCTGCAAAAATAAAGCTGAAAAGGTACTGCACAGGTTTCTGAAAAGGTGACCTGACGCGACAAAAAAATGACTGAAAAAGTGCTGCAAAAGGTGACCTTAACGCCTGAAAAAGGTACTGGCGCAGTCTGAAAAGGCGTCTGAAAAAGGGGGCTGACGCGATCAGTCAAACGGTCAGACTGACGGGCGCCAGCGGCTCAGACTGCACCAGACCGGTTCAACCGGTCCTGGACACCGGTTCAACCGGTTTCAGCGAGGGGGTTTCCTGGTGAATACCAGCCGAGCTGAAGTTCAACTCAGAAGTTCAGCTGGTCTCCCCAGCTGAACTAGAAAGTTCAGCTGGTCAAACCAGTTGAGCTTGGAATGAATTTTAAAATAATTTTTTTTCACAATAAACCTCATTTCAAATTTTAAAATGTACGCATAGATTGAATGGCACACTCCATTTGAGAAACACATTCTCATGTTGTGAAACTACATAAATCACTTAGACAAAAACATTAGTCTCACAACTCTAGTCATATAGAGAATTTCCCTTTTGGTAAGTGCTTTAAGAATTTGAATTTCTTACTTAGCACTCTATTCATTTTAGAACATGGGATAATACTCTTTATGTCTAGGTTATGGCAATAATATGATGAATAACTTGAAATATGCCACAAGATACATACAATCAATTTAGAGCATGTAGATTGTCACAATATAAAAATATGAAGTTACAATCTACCATATAATTAGATCCTTTCCAAAGCAAGGTAAAATCTTTTAAGTTCATTCTCAAGTGCTTCATTTTTCCTATGTGGCTACAAAAGACACAAAGGAATATACCAATTAAAAGCAATGTGCACTTAAGAGTTAATTGTTACCATCCTTTGGATATCACTTGGTTGTAGGCCTTTTGCTTGATTCCTACAAAGGTTAATCCTTATTCCCTACAACACAAGTTCTTGCTAGAGAAGAATATGAAGTTAGTGATATAACAACTCAATTCATCTTTGGGTCAATCTTAAATGATAGACAATGTAAGATTGATAGCTTGAGATAAGAATTGAGTTAAACCGCTCAAGCACCCCAAAGCTTCATATCATCTCTGGGTACCTGCAAAACTTATTAAGTACATTTTGGTACCCATCTCATGATAGGTCCATCAAGGTTAGCCAATAAGGACTTAGGCACCCAAATAGCCTTGGTCCTAGAATGTGGTGAACTCATCACCTTTCTAGCACAAGAGTCAAATTTGGGTCTCCTAAGCATATTTGAATGTATTGACAAGTTAGGCTTAGAAGTTTTACCCTTTGGACAAACCTTGAATAGATGACCTTTTTCACGGCAATTGTAGCAAATGCAATGCTTGTCCTTGCAATGCATTTGCCTTTTGCTTTCATCCCTTTTGATGGTCATCTTTCTTGATCGTGCAAGGTCTTGATTCTTCATGTGGGGGCATGAATCAATTTCATGGCCCTTCTCCTTGCATCCATAGCATCTCCTATCGCTTCTCTTTGATCTTTCTTTGTTGAAGCACATAGGTACATTGTTAGAGCAAATCATATGAGCATTAATTTTCTCACCATGGATTTTGCTCATGCCCTTCTTGGAAAGCTTGGTATTCTTTTGAAGGGGTTTTGTGCATGCTACGGTTGTCCCCTTCTCAAGCTTTTTCACCATATTATCATGGTTATCTTGAGAAGGTTGAGCATGACACTTTCCCTTCAAACGAGTTAAGCTCCTTCTTAGCATTCCAACTTCTTCCTTGAGCTCTTTATTTTCTTGTGTGATAGAAATATCACTAATTCCTGAAATGTCTAGCTCAATGGAAGATTGGCTTTCTTGAGAGCAACATTTGTTAGCACATGGTAATATAGTTTCAATTTCAACACATGTGCACATGTGAGGTTGGTATGATTTCAAATTAGTTAACACAACCTCATGAGCCATTTCTAACATGATATGTGAATCCATAAATTTATTATGAGAGCACACAAGCATATCATGTTTTTCTTGCAAAGCTAGATTTTCAATATTTAGCCTTTCTATCGTGTTCTTAAACATAGCATTTTTATTTTCTAATTGAGCAATATATGATGAATGATTAACAGCTTTAATTTGCTCAATTGAAATGTCTTCATACCTTTGGACCAAATCATCATGAGAGCACTTTAGCTTCTCATGCTCTTTGGTCAACTTCTCTAAGTCTTCAATTTTTCTGATGAGGAAGTCTTCTTGCTTATGAAGCATTTCTTTTTGTTCTTCCGCTCTTTTCATGAGTTTAAGCAAGCTCATCCGATGTTTCTTGCTTAGCTGAGCGAAGAATTGTTGAAGATCATCCTCATCTTCACTATCACTTTCTTGCTCCTCCTCATCCTCACTTTCGCTGTCACTGTCACTCCCATTAGCAATAAAGCACATATGAGAAGTGGATTTGAAAGACGAACCTTGTGAAGAGGTGGATTCGTCGTTTGGTCTCCATCGATCATTTTCTTCTTCAATCTTGTTCTTCACCTCATCTTCCTTCATTTTGAGGAACATCCTTTCAGCGATTTTCATGGCAAGATCTATTGCCCTAGGATCAACATCTGCACCAAAAGATAAAGTCGAGGCAACCTCAACTTTTTCAAGCTTAGAAGCACTTTCGTTTCTTAGTCCCCCCGACATGATCTTTCCTCACGCGGTTAAGCGTTAGAACGAGGATTAGGCTCTGATACCAATTGAAAGTTGCCTAGAGGGGGGTGAATAGGCAAGTTAAAACTTTTTCAACAAAAACTAGAAGCAAACTGGGTAAAACTGAATTGATCTCGAAATTCACCCAGTTAACTTTGGAAATGAGATGATCTAAATGATCCACAGGGTTCAAAGTAGTAGACCAGAGAAGGGCACTTCTCAAAATCCACACACCAAAAAGATATAAACAATCTTCCACGGAATGGTGAGAGAACGAAGAACACTAACAAACACAATGAGCAAGAACACAAGATACACAAGATTTATCCCGAGGTTCGGTCACACCACAAAAGGTGCCCTACTTCCTCGTTGAGGCGCCCACAAAGAGCCGGGTCTCTTTCAACCCTAATCCTCCCTTTGCCGACCACAAAGGTCAAGCCCACACAATAATCTTTGCTCAAACGAGCGGGTAATACAAACTTTCTTGTGGTCTTCCACAAGATTTGGAGACTCACAAGAGACACCTAGTCGTCTAGGAGCTAGAAGCTCCAAGAGTAATGAATCCACAAAGAACTCGATGTAGTACCAAAGCTCGAATGAAGAAGAGCAAGAGAGATTTAGAGATGGAGCACAAAAACCGTAGCTCTCAAGCTCACTCAAAGATTCCTCTCCAAAGATTTGAAATGGGAGAGGCAAGAGATGTGTGTGAGGGAGAGGGAGGTGTTTCTTGGGTTAGAAATGGAGTTCAAATCGTGCTCACTGCTTTGGGGAGAGAGGTAGGAGGTAGTATATATAGGTGGAGCTCAAAACTAGCCGTTGGGCAGATTTTTCTGCCTGAGACCGGTTGAACCGCCCCTGGCAGGCCTGGCAGCCTGTCTGCCAGTCTGACTGGCAGACTGACGCGCAGACTGACCGTAGACTGGTCAAAGTTGACCAACACCGGTTGAACCGCCCAGGGGGGGCGGTTGAACCGCCCCTGACAGCTCCTGGCGACCTGTTTGCCAGTCTGACTGGCAGACTGCAGATCAGAGGTCAGAGGGGTCAGAGACCAGCTGAACTGCCCCTCAGGACCAGTTCAACCGGTCTTGACCAGTGAGTTTAGGAGAGAAAACCCCAGCTCAACTGCCCGGAGGCAAGTTCAGCTGGTGTATGGTCAAAGAGGTTCACAGCTGAAGTTGAGTTCAGCTGAAGTTGAGAAAGCTCAACTTAGCTGAAGTTCAGCTCAGCTCAAAAGCTCAGCTGCAGCTGAAGAAGCTCAACTCAGCTGAAGTCAAGTTCAGCTGGAAAGCTCAGCTGCAGTTGAAGAAGTTCAGCTGCTTTTCAGCAAGAACACTCTAGGTTTCTCAACCCTAACCACGGTCAACCATAGAACGTTAAAGAGATTTTTGCTTTTCAAAAATAGATTTTGAATAGAGAGGTTTGAGCTTTGGCAAACACCAACCTTCTTTTTGGATCCCCCTTTATAGTACGACGATTCCTATACTCAAGTTAAATAAAATATAATGAAGTAAACTCCTTGAGTCATTGGTGTCTCTTGTGTGATTTTTCCATGGCATTGCTTCATAAGGATCACAAACATCTTTGTCTCACCTTTTGAAGCAAACTCAAATCAAACCCTGTGACTTGTACCATATCACCTTATATGAGTTCAAATCATGGCTTCAAGTCACCTTACTAATGCATCAACATGTTATAACTCTTCATAGTTGATTAGTTCATCGACTTAGTGCAAGTACTCTCTTCTTCACCTTAGCCATGGTACCTCGGTCTACAAGCCGTCGCTTGGCCTTCACCTTCGCTTAGTTCTTTGAAGCCCTTTCCTCGCTATCTTCACCCTATCAAGCCATTCTTGAGTCACATCATATTGAGCATTTATTGAGAGAATCATTTCTTCAATATTGTGAACCTTGCTTGAATGTCTTCTAGATATAACTGTCAAGATCAATCAAGCTCTAGTTTGATTCTCATAGAAGCATATATGGACTGATAGTAATATGGTCAAGCCAATTCACGATTCCTCATATCTTATTCTCTTTGGCTTGACCAATCCTCTAAATCACTTTGTCCTCTATTCTGGTCATATGTATGTAGTGATTTCTCAGGTCTTGTCCATATATTCAAACCAATATAGAGATCATATTATATCCATTTGCATTGTCTCATTGGTTATATAACCTCGTGTTGAACCTTTGTTCACTGATCATTATACACTATTCAAGTATGTTCATCATACTGAATTTCCTGTTCAACACTTAGCAAACTCGTTAGACCTTTAAATGTGTTGTTATCCAAATCACCAAAACCCACAAAAGGGATGAATGCACTTTCACTTCATAAAGTTCCTAGCACGTAGAAAAAATGATTAGTACCCAAAACAATTGACTAAGTGTCCAGAGCTTGCCTTTTTCACTTGGTCGCATATAGATTTGTGTTTTGCCTTCTCCCAAACTCAATTTGCTTTTAAGTACCTATGCTCATTTATCACATTAGATGATGTTAGTTTAAACAATATGTGTTGAGCATTTAATCACCAAAACAATATAGAAATGGCCCAAGGGCATATTTCCCTTTCAATCTCCCCCTTTGTAATACCCACTTTGTAAGAAAAGTCTAAAAAGAGAAATTTTATTCCTTTATATATGGTTGTTATCTATATTTGTTATTTCATGTGAACACCACATATAACAAATAAATAAATGACAAAAGAACACCCAAATAAATCATGCATCATGCCGGGATTTTCTTTTGTGTGCATATTGTGGCAAAATAAAATACTACTGTGATAAGAAATATATTAAAACCCAAAGTGAAATTTTAAATTCTAAAAGAAATCCCAAAATTTAGAAAAGAAATGAAAACAAATATGATGTGGATATAAAAATAAGTAAAAACAAAGATAAATTATTTCTACACAAGGGTTGAATTTGCAGGATTGACACAAAGGAAACTCATAACAGGATTCAAATTCAAATTTGAGATTTAAATGAAAAGGGAAAAAGGGAATTAAAGGAAAAATAAAAGGGAAATAGGAAGACAGCATTTGGGCCCAAAGTTTTACTCGGCCCACAAACCTTCCACTACCACGCGGCCCAACTGTGGTGAACACGCGCCGACGGGCGGGCCCCGCTCGCCCGCCTCCCATGCGCACTGTGCCGCTGCCGCGCTGCTCCACTGGATAGGGTTCCTCTCACAGCGTGTGTGTGTGGCGTGTGGGACCGGGATGTCGGATCCGCCGTCTCCACGAAATCAGGCGCGGGCTACGGAACTACCTACGCGATGCTCGCTTGGGTCGTTGCCGGGGGAACACCTCGCTCGATACTGGGGCCGCGACTCAGTCAGCCCCGCGACTCAGCCAGCCGCCACACTCGGTCACCTACGCGTGGGGTCCACCTGATAGTCCCGAGCGCAACCGTAACAACCATAGCGCCATGGCCGGAGTGCGGGTACTCGATCTCGCTTCTTCTTTCCCCCTCTTCGCACTACATAAGTGTTCAGCTGCCGTACCCTATGTCCTTTGTCGATTTTGCCATCTGCATCTAGCCAAAAGCGTCGTCGTGGTGAGAAAGAGAGACCGCGGGGGAGCGAGTTGGGCCACCACCGGAGGTCACGGCGGTAGCAGGTCCCCGTCCTCGGGGTGTGGCCTAGGAGAGTTCGCTAGCTCCTAGGGGATTTGTCTGAGGCCGCGTCTGGCAAAGGAAACAACCGGTGGTCCCGGAATTTTTCACCGGAGTTGAAGCTTCGCGGTGGTGTCGCTCGTCACCGCAGACAAGACCGCCCCTGCGTCAATCACCGGTAATCGCCACAGTACCTAACTTGTAATCCTCTGTACTCCATCAGTAGCCTTAGTCGGGTTAGGTGAGTGCCTGTAGCGCCGTTGGGAGCTCGCCGGAGATTTCCGTCGTGGCTGGTAATGTGCCGCCGTCGGCTGGCCTGGGGGAAGAAGATGAGAGACAGTCCCGTTAGATGAGAGACGGTCTGGATTCGAAGTCACCGCGACCGTTGATCGGGTAATCGACGACCGTGATTGAACCGGGCGTAACGATTTGGGCGGAGTGAACCGGTTCCGTTCAGATCCGATCGGATGGATCGGATGAATTCGGGTAAAGATATGATCTGCACCGTAGATTTAACATCTTGTGGTTCTCGTCGCGTAACGATTCACTTGTTACCTAGATCTAATCTGGGCGCTCCGTTTAAGATCGGACGGCTGTGAGCGCACCGTACCCCTCTTCGCGAGCACATTAGTCAAAAGAGACCCTCTGTTTTTATATAATCAACCCGCCATCCTATAGGGAGGCAGTCTGTGTCTTGGGAGAATTGTAGATGAACCCCCTGGGTTTCTCTGGATTTGAGGCCTGTTCCAGTGTAATGTAAAACCAGAGAAATTACTCTATAAATGGGTTTTTAATAAATAAATAAATGTTAGAACTTGATTAAATCATAGAAAATCCATTTTTAGTCCAAATTAACCCATTCAACTTTCTAATTTTTTGTAATATTATTCTCTATCACTTAGAGACTCTGTTTTGTCATGAAAACAATACTAAAATTAATCTCCCATTTAATCCTATTTTAAGCACATAAAACCTTTGGAAATTCATATCTTAAAATCTATAACCCCAAAAATTATGATTCCTGTTCCTAGGATTTTATTTTAATGTGTAGATTATTACTGTGTATTTTGTTTACATATTTGGTGTGATGTTAATTTTCTCTATATACTGTGTTTGTTTGTATTGTGGCGAGTAGAAGAACCTGTGACTGAGGATCATGGTGACCAGCAGATAGAAGTAGCTGAGCAGGAGCTCATTGAAGGCAAGTTATGCCCTTAACCACTTTTGTTACCCAATAATGTTCTTTATAATCATTTACCATGCATAGGTTTAATTTTGATGGGACCCAATAGGTGTCACACCCGGGTTTTAGGGGTCTAAAGCCCGGACGTGAACATAATCACCAGGTGTGCTGGAACCAAGTCTCACACATATGATGAATCATGGCACAGGATCGAATATCACATCTTTACTATATAATAGGAGTTCTATACAAAATAAATAAATAATTACATTATAAGGAGACAACGGTCCAGCAACCCAAAGTTGACTAGGAGACGACGACCAGACCTGTCACGAACTCGTCACAGCATCCTCCAAGCGCCTCATCCTGTGGTACCTGTTCTTGACCTGTGGGGGGGGTGTGAGACAGCAAGAGTGAGCTCACATACGTTCATCGCTCAACAAGTTGTGGGGAATAATGTGCATGAACTCGCCAAAGGTAGGAGCTCACGTGAAGTGTAAGGCTTACCAAAGAGGATGGTTAGAGCTGAGCATTGCTTTTAAAGTTGGTCAAAATTTTATTAGCAATTACTAAGTATAAGTAAATACCAACCCAATTAAATAGAAGAACAGAAGTAACAACATCACATGCGATGCAATGCATATGACAAATTGAATTTAAGTTCCATAAATTAATCATGTGAGGGTCCGAGCTGCTCATGACCGTGAGCACGGCTAGTATACCAGTTTTACACTCTGCAGAGGTTGTGCATCTTTACCCACAAGTCATGTTACCCATCTGCCAAGGGATCGCAACTTCCCATACACCTCTACCGAGGAGGCGAGGCAGGATAACACTACGAGGCCTTTACAAAGTTCCACTAGCTTCAGAAAACCCGCTACAGTTTATAGGAAGCTCCAATGCAAGGATCCCTCGCATGATCGCCATCGCAGCAAAATCATCCCAAGGACCTCCCTACACTGACCACTCCCCTACTGCCCTTGCCCCTTTCGGGTAAGGTAGTCTTCCGCTAGCTTTCCTAATTAATCAGCCAAGGGCGTCCCATTAAACCCTTGTGGTAGCACTGTTTTCCCGGGTGGTCGCTCCATGTTCCAATTAACATAATGATCTTATCATGAACAGTAATAATAAATAGATAATAAAAGTGTGATCATGAATAATGTATCTTCATACCCAAAACCACATAAAGCACTAGCAAGTACTACCCAGAAAGTTCAGTGGTAAACAAGGTATAAAGATAATCAAACTAGGGTAACCTATTGGGTCCCATCAAAATTAACCTATGCAGATCATTATGATTAATTAGAACATGAGTGGGTAAAAAGAAGTGATCAAGGGCACAACTTGCCTGGCACTTGAGATTCCCGGTACCAACTTGCTTTTCAGATGACATGTGCCCTCGCGCTAGTCGTAGCAATACAAACAAACATGGTATAGATAAAATTAACATCACACCAAACATAAGTACAAAATGAATAATAATGATCTTCGCGTCGCTACGAGATCGTGGGAACCATAACCACTAAAATCGGGGTTACGGTCACCGAGTTATGATTTTATGTAGTTACTAGGTGAGTGCCCGTGCGTTGCAACGGGACCACTACATTGCAATATTTAAGCACAAGGGATTTGACACTTGCAACGAGGACAAAAGCTCCAATGTCCGGGAAGCTCCAAGGACGGGGCGTGGCAGCCGTGAATGGCGGGCGTTGGGAGATGGCGGGGGCGATGGTGAAGCAATGTGGACGTCCACGTTACATTCTTATAGAGTAGTAGATATTTTATATAATCGTTGTGCACTAACATTTTATCGATAAATTAAGCGTGACACAAGGGCCTGACGGGGAAACAAATAGAAAAAAAACATTAATCGTGTACATGTGGTGATCAAAGCGAAGGGATGGCACCAGATCAATTTAGCGCTTTTTTTTCTTTCTTCTTTTTTTTCCTATTTCCTTTCTTTTATCTTTAGGATTTTAAACTAAATTCAAATTCAAGTTTTGAATTTTAGCCTCTGAATTGTACTCAGTTTCTCCTTAATGTTATTATGTTACTTCTATATTGTTTACATAGGAGAGAATAGTTGACTTGCTCATATTCTTCCCCGGTTTCAATTCCTAACCATTCAAATTCATATTTTAGATTTAGAACTCAATTTCAAACTGCACAGCCAAAAAACCAGTTTGAATGCAAATGTATAGATTTTATTTTATTTTGTCACAATATGCACACAAAAGAAAATCCCAGCATGATGCACGATTTATTTGAGTGTTCTTTATTTAATTATTTATTTGTGGAAGTGAGGTGTTCACATGAAATGATAGATATAGATGACACACATGTATATAAAGGAATACAATTTCTCCTTTTAGATTTTCTTACAAAGTGGGTATTACAATAGGTCACCCTAGATTGTTTATCTCATTACCTTGTTATCCCTGAATCACTTGGGTAGCTTTGCTATTGCTTTACATGGTTTTGGGATAATGTTTCATTATATCCATGTTCCAATATTTTTGTTATTCTATTTATGTTCATGTCAAGATCATTAATGTTAATTGAAACATGGAGCTTAACTTCAGAAACACGTGCCACCACAAGGGTTTAATGGGACGCCCTTGGCCAACTAACTAGGAAAGCTAGTGGAAGACTACATTACCCGAAAGGGGCAAGGGCAGTAGGGGATTGCATGCAAGGAGGTTCTCGGGTTGATTTTGCTGCGATGGCGGTCAGACGGGAGATTCTTGCAAGTGCTCTTCCCATAAACTGTAGCGGGTTTTCGGAAGCTAGTGGAACTTTGTAAAGGCCTCGTAGTGGATCCCTAGCCATTCACCTCGGTGGTGTCTAAGGGTCCAGCTAACTCTGGCGACATGGGATACACGACTTGTGAGTACAGGGTACAACCTCTGCAGAGTGTAAAACTGGTATACTAGCCGAGCTCACGGTCATGAGCAGCTCAGGACTCTCCGATGATTAATTTATGGAACTTAAATTCAATTTTGTCATTTGCATTGCATGGGATTATTTATTAATTTTGTTCTATTATTTTTACTAAGGTTTGGTATTTACTTACATTTAGTAACTGCTAATAAAATTTTGACCAACTACTTAAAAGCAATGCTCAGCTTTAACCCATGTTGTTGATTAGCCTTACACATCACATGAACTCCCACCTTTGGTGAGTTCATGCCACTGGTTCCCCACAACTTGTTGAGCTATGATCATGTGTGAGCTCACCCTTGCTGTCTCACACCCCCCCCCCCCCCCCACAGAAGAAGACAGGTGGTTCAGGAGGAGCCACAAAGCGAGGAGTTTGATCTGATCTAGGAGGCGTTTCACCAGTTGACTTTGCGCCAAGGATGATCCTTAGTTCGTTTTATATTTACCTTTTATTTTGTAATAAGACTTCCGCTATGTAATAAATACTCTGATTATTGTGACATTTATCTCTATACACTACGTTATTATATATGTTGTCTTCTTGGCGCATGTATGAGATGCACTCGGCTTTGTTCCTTAAAGCCCGGGTGTGACAGAGGTGGTATCAGAGAAAATGTTGACTGTCGGACGAAACCTAGATAGAAATGGACAAAACCCTTACCTACTTATCTTACTTTGATTCATTCTATACTTACCTTACTCTGATTCTCTCTATACTTATCTTAATCATGTCTCACCTTCTACTGTTCTACTCTGATTACTCTTATCTTTTCTGCTCTAAGACAAAATGGATTTCACACCTTGGAATCCTACATTTATGAACTTTTATTTTGAGATAGGAAACCTAATACAAATTAAAACTTTTTTCTCTATTAAAAAAATGTTGGTTGATTGTTCTGATGATCAATGCCTGATTTGCTTCTTTGATTGATTGAAATAGTATAGACGGGCATCTTGGCATGTACCACCATAAGGTAATGAATTAACTTTAGTAGGTGACACACTAATCTACTTAACTAATAAATCCTCCGCAGTAACATTTCTCGTAATTACATACCTTGTCTACAATCCTTTCTTTCGTACCCTATGTTTCTAACCCAGATGGGCTACCCTATAGTGTTAGAAGAGAGCACTATAGACGTGATCCTTGGTATGTCATGATTAAGAAAGGCAAAGGCAGTTTATACACTGTGCTAAAGGAACCATAGAACTCACCAGTTCAAAGGAGAAAGATTTGAAGTTGGAATTGCAGTAACTACCGCACCAGACTAGTGGCATTCTTAGTAGATGGGAAGTTTGTTGGTGTCAACATCCGTGTGGTTAGAGATTTTTCGGATGTCTTCCCAGAAGAGTTACCAGGGATGCCACCTGATAGAGAAGTTGAGTTTGTTATTGATCTCTTACCTGGAACCGCCCCTATTTCTAAACAGCCATACAGGATGTCCATAGAGGAGTTAAAGGAACTTAAGAAACAGTTAACGAAGTTGCAAGAGGCTGGGTACATTCGTTCGAGTTCCTCACCTTGGGGAGCGTCGGTTCTGTTTGTACAGAAGAAGGATGGATCACAAAGAATGTGTGTGGATTATAGATCTCTTAATGATGTTACTATGAAGAACAAGTATCTGTTACCCCGCATTGAGGATTTATTTGATTAGATGAGAGGTGCAAGGGTATTCTCGAAGACTGATCTCCGATCGTGTTACCATCAAATGAAGATTAGGCCATCGGATATTCTCAAGACAGATTTCTCGACCCGATATGGTTTATATGAGTTCACCGTTATGTCATTTGGACTAACTAATGCACCAGCCTATTTTATGGATCTGAAGAATAAGGTGTTCATGATCTGGACAGATTCATCGTGGTTTTCTTCGACGATATTATTATTTATTCCAAGAGTGATAGTAATCTGAGATTGGTGCTACAGAAGCGACGAGATAATCAACTCTACGCCAAGTATAGTAAATGTGAGTTCTGGATTGACGAGGTGTCATTCCTTGGACATATCATTTCTAATGGAGGGATAACAGTGGATCCAACTAAAGTGAAGGGGATAGTGGCGTGGAGCATACCCACTACAGTTACGAAGATTCGGAGTTTCTTGGGACCTGCAGGATATTATCGGAGATTTATTGAAGGATTTTCTAAGATTGCTAAGCCTATGACCTCACTTTTGGAGAAGGGAAGAGAGTTCAAGTGGGATGAGAAGTGCCAAGATAGCTTTGATCAATTAAAGACGAGATTGATGTCGCCACCAGTGTTGGTTATGCCAGATCTGCAGAAGGAATTTGACATTTATTGTGATGCCTGCGGCCAAGGCTTGGGATGTGTACTTATGCGAGAAGGACACGTGATTGCCTACGCGTCTCGTCAGTTGCGGAAACATGAATTGAACTACCCCACTCATGACTTAGGACTGGCAGCCGTTGTGCATGCGCTTAAGATTTGGAGACATTATATCATGGGAACCAAGTGCCAAGTGTACACGGATCATAATAGTTTGAAGTACATATTCACTCAGAAGGATCTCAACCTTAGGCAACGCCGTTGGTTGGAGCTTATTAAGGATTATGATTTGGAGATTCACTATCACCTGGGCAAGGCGAATTTGGTTGTAGATGCCTTGAGTCGAAAGGAGCATGTTCGTTCAGCTATTGTTGCCCAGCTACCTGAGGAGATTATTGAGGATTTCAGGAGACTTAACCTAGAGATAGTTGCTCACACTGAAGGAGTTACTATTGATGTGGAACCTACCTTGGAGCAAGAAATCCGCAAAGGACAGATTGGTGATGCTATTATACAAGAGATCAAGGATCTGGTTACTGAGGATCGAGGTCCGGAATTCACGGAAGATGAGCAAGGCATCGGATGGTTCAAGGACTGGATATGTGTCACACCCGGTTTTAGAAGGCAAACCGAATGCGAACCATGTACGTGCCAGGATCAGCAATTCACGTACACAACAGTTACATAACATGGACATCATCACACAGTGCTCAAATAGTATTAAAAGGAAAATAGTCGATTACATCATATGTCTGAGACGTCCATATAGTCCTTACAATACATCAAAGTGCGGAAAAGAAACGTAGATAAACGCGGCCTTCACAGGCAGCCGACTGGGGGTTGCCGCTAACCCACGCTTAGAACTCGTCGTAGTCTTGGAACTCCTGGAAGTCTCCTTCCACAGCTTCATCTTCTCCTGAGCAGTGGTTGCAATGCTGACAACCTGGGGATGGGGGGGGTTTGGTGTGTAGAGCAAGGGTGAGTACACATCAACATACTCAGCAAGTGTCCTGTTTGGCTGTAGTGGACTAGCTTTATGTGGGGATAAGTCAAGCAGTTGCTTTTAGTTGGTCAGATTATTATTTACTAGTAGAAAGCCAGGTTTTAACATTAACCCAAGTTATTAGCCCGATGTACCCTTTCCAAACGGAAAGAATACCACTTACCAGCACCATAGTCATAACCAAAACCATCGATCTCATAGCCACCTATACCGTAATGTCTCTGATCAAGTACCACTAATCACTGGAGCTCCCTTGGCCGCTCATAACCGCGAGCACGGCTGATATATCGGTTTTCAAACACTCTGCAGAGGTTGTGCACTTTACCCACAAGCCGTGATTCCCTTTCTGCCCGGAGACAGCTACTCCCCATTGACCACTACCTAGGTGGCCTAGCAGGGCATCACTACGTAGCCTTTACAAAGATTCCCCAGGGCTGTAGCCACCCGTTAGGTTTCCTAAATGCACCGCACTCCTCCCCAAGGGGCGAACTCAAACTTGGCAGAGCGAGCCGCATACACCGAGCCCCATTGACGGCACGACGGCTAAGTGAACTACACCCCGGATCCTCTAATTATTCAGCTAAGGGCATCCCATTCCACCCTCATGGTTGCACTGTTTTCCCGGGCGGTCATCCATAGAACAGGTCCTTACGGAGAGGCACTCGAGAAACCGCTCGAGCCCCCTTGAAGACCACAAGTATAACATCATAATAAGAGAGGGGAAAACAGTGTATCATAGATAATCTCATCACGTTCATTGATTAGAGTTAAGCAATAGCATAAAGCTAGACAATAATAATCCAACCCAAATAGGTAAACAAGGACATGGATAACAAAAGCTAGTCAATCCTTAGGCATAAATGTGTAAAGCGGGAGGTGAATTAAAGAATGAATAGGACAGAGATAGGTCAAGGGACACTTGCCTCCACCAACCGACTGCTGCTCAGTGGCTTCTCCTGCGAGTTCCTCGGGTTCTTCGACCGGATCGTTCTCTATGCGATTGCAAGCATACATACATCCATCCATCCAAATTAGGGAACAAACAGTACACCATACAAGAGAACAAATGAATTAAATATGCATAGAATATCACATACGATAATAAACTTACCATGGTTAGAAAGAAATGAGAAAAGGTCTCGCGAAAGTTAGAGCTTAAGCCCGAGACGCACTATGGGTTGATGAATAACTAGACGTCACGTGTTCTAATTCCAATTGGTCTTAACAAAAGAATTAGCTACATGCACTAATGTAAACCTGACCACTTTTAGTAGATTAACATTAAATGAGTTCGGCAATTAGCTATACAAATTAACTGACGTAACCAATTTCCAAATTGAGACTCCTATCTTATTAATATAAACACGTGATTAGCGCGCATAGGACGGGGGGGTAGACGGGGCATGACGGGTCGTGCCAAGGTACACGCACACGCCACGAACTAGCCGTGCGTACGTCGGGGCCGAGCGCTAGCCGAGCTCAAAGCCCCGCGCTAAAGGCACGCTGGGCCGAGCTCGAGGCCACGCCGGGGCCGTCACGACGCGAGCAAGGCACGGCGGGGCGAGCGGGCGAGCACGGCGCACGGGCGGGACGGGGGGCACGGCCGGGGCCGGGACGGCACGGGGCCGAGGCGGGCGCGGCCGAGCCGAGCGCGGGCGCGGCGGGGACGGCCGAGCCGAGGCACGGGGCGGCCGAGCGGGGCTCGCGCGGGGGCAGCCGAGCCGGGGCAGCCGGGGCGCGGCGAGGGGCGGGCGCGACGGGGGCGGGGCGGCCGAGGCCGGGGTCGGGGCGGGGCCGGCGCGAGCTCGCCGGGGGGCCGGGCGGGGCGAGGCGGCCGAGGCCGGGCGGCCGAGCCAAGCTCGCCGGAGAGCGGCGCGGGGAGGGCGGGCGCGGGCGAGGCCGGGGCGCGGGCGGCCGGAGGGCGGCGCGCCGGGGCCGGGCGAGGAACGTCGGGGGGTGGCCGAGGGCGGTCGAGCCGGGGGTGGCCGGGGCCGGGGACGGTCGGGGGCGGCGCGGGGAGGGCGGTCGAGCGGGCGGCCGGGCGCGGGGCGGACGGGGGCGACCGGGCACGGGGTCGGCCGGGCGCGGGCGAGGCCGGGGCGGCCGGGGCCGAGGCCGAGCTCGCCGGGGCCTAGGCGGGTGCGCCCAGGGCGCGGGGGCGGGGGACGCAGGCGGGAGGGAAGGAGGAGGGAGGGGGGAAGAGGAGGGAGGGGGGAGGGAGAAACCTCACCGGAGAGGGAGGCCGGCGCGGCGGCGACGACGGGGAGGGGCGGCGGCGGCGCGGGGGCGGGACGGGGGCGACAGCGGCTAGAGTTAGGGTGAGGGAGAGAGAGAGAGAGGATGACGAGCGGGGCCCGCGGGGAGGGGATTTTTGGAAAAAGAAAAGGGGAGGGGGCGGTTGGGCCGGCTGGGCCCAAAGGGGAAGGGGGGGCGCGGCTGGGCCGCCAGGCGGCCCACGGCGGGAAGGGAAGGGGGGCGGCTGGGCCGCCGCGAGGCCCACGCGGGGGAGGGGGGCGGCTGGGCCGAAAATGGGGAAGGAGGGGGGAGAGGAGAAGAAAAAGGTTTTCTTTTTCTAAAATCTATTTTCCTCTAAATGAATGCATTCACATTTTTAAACAACCAAAAGGTATGCATGGTCCGGCATGGTGCATCACACAAAATAGAATATTTTAGGGTTTTGCTTTACATGGGACTTCAAGCCGAATCCCGCTATATTTTGGAAAAAATCAAGGTTTAGCGAGGAGAAAAGGGAAAAGGAAAGGGTAACGCCTGAATTTGGTGAGGGAAAAGAAGAAAAAAATCTACCCCCAAATTCAGGGCGTTACAATATGTGTTCCTGAGATTGATAGCCTTCGTAAAACTATTAAAAAGGAGGCCCATGACTTGAATTATTCTATTCATCCTCGTAGCACTAAGATGTATCAGGATTTGAAGCAGAAGTACTAGTGGTATGGATTGAAGAGAGATGTGGCTACTGTAAAGCCCAAAATTTGTATTAGGAAAATAATAAAAACAATAATATATTATGTAGTGTTTTGGGTAATTTAAGAAAGTTTATCCTGTAACTTGGATAAATATGTTTTCAAATAGGAGAATATATATAAAATCCTTATATGAGTTAATTTATTGAATAAAACATTTATAAATATCTTCTAAAAATTTAAGCTATGGTATCTTTTAACAAAATAATAAATGTTAAAGATTAGTTTCTTAATAAACAATGTGTGAGCGTAATTGGCGTATTTAAAATCATATTTTTTTGCATAGATATAAATAAATAAAATTATGGATTTGAATTCATACTGAGTTCTTTTGTTTGTTCATTAAAATTTGAGCGCAAATTCAAAACCAAAATTTAATGAAGTTTGAAATCTAGGAAAGAGAATGAAAACAGAAATAAATAAAAAGAGAAAAGCTCACATGTGCGCTTGGGCCGTTTCTTTCCCGGTCGGCCCAATTGGGCATTTCACACCCGCGCAGCCCATCACCCCTCCCTTCCTTTTCCCTTTTTCCGCGTGAGAATGGCAGGTGGGCCCCAGCGAACGGTGACTCACTGGGAACTCCTCTCACGCGCGCACATGTCGCTGTAAGGTGGGCCCGTATGCCAGTCTCCCTCTCTCTTGTCTCTCCTGCTGTTTCGCTTGCTGGTGGACCCCACTCACCAGGGGCGTCCTCTTCCTAGAACCAGACGCGGGTGTAGCGCAACAGAACCCGTGCAGCGCGCGCGTGGAATCCGGACAAGATTGTCCACCGCCCCAGCTCCAGCCTTCCTCCCTTCCTGTTCCGCGCAATCACCTGGGCGTGTCGTCCGCTGCCTCTGGTGCGTGGGCCCCACGCCATAGAATCGTCTCCTACCCCAGAAACAGAACACGCATAGCTCCGTATGTGTCGCCGCGCGAATTCCGCGCTCAGCTATAACCACCGCGGATCCTCTCCCCCCATCGCGGACTCCAGTCCCAGCTATAAAATGCTCGGCCCCGCGACCCTCCCCTTTAACCATAGACGAGAAGCACCCAAGACCAGCGCCGCACTGCATCGGCAAGCAGAGGCAGAGAGAGGAAAAGTGTGATGCGTCCGCCACGGGGAGAAAAACTTCGATTCACCAATTTCCAGCTCTCCGGTGCGGGTCTGGTAGTCTCGCCAGAGCATTATTATGGCGTTCATGGGCCCTCGGTGCTCAATGGCGGCGTGAGCTCAAGAGAATCCCTCGCCGGACTTCACAGACCGCTACCCCCTGTGGGCGGCCCTCACCAGCACTCTAATCCTAGGTAAGAATACAATTAGGGTGTTCGATTATGCACTCGCAACGTGTAGCGATGGTCCTCTATGACGAAAATCGGTTCTCGTGCTCAATGGCGTGCGCACCGGTCACCGCCATCGCGCGTACTGCGGTCCGCGTCGCCCAGATTTCCGGCGGGTGGAAGATGGCCTTATGGCCGTTTGATTAGGTTTGTGCGGGTGAGATCAAAGGGGGGAGATGACCGGTTGGGTGGATAATTCGTAGCCCTAGATCGTGATCCTGCGGCTCGGGATGGAATCGCTTGTGATTAAGTGCCCACCGTTGATCTCTGACCTTGTGGACTGGAATGCATACCGGTTCAATTGATGTGGGGATCTAATCTGGACCGCCCAGATTAGATCGTGTGGCTCACACGAGTTGATACCCCTTCCCCGAGCGACTTTTGCATAAAAGACCCTAAAGAATACTAAAACTAACCCGCCGTCCCGCGCAGCGTAAAGGTTAATACGATTAGGTCCTGAAAATTGCACAGGGCACCCTGGCAGACTTCAAAATATTGTCCACCGTCCACAGTTCATTGCATTAACTAAAACAAATTCGAGATAATGATTATTAGTATAAAAATAAATCCACAAACTTGTTTAATCCGTATTTAATTCATTCTAACTCCGAATTGACCCACTCCAGTTTCTATAATTTTGTATTAATATTGTTTATCACCTAGTACCTTTGTTTAACCATGAAACTTGAATTAAAATTGCTCAATTGAATTAATCTATTCTAGGTGCTAAATAATTTTAGAAATTCATAACTCAATAACTGTAACTCCATTTTAATCCATTCTAGTTGCATTAGTCTCACAATAATAAATATTATCGTCTGGTAACTTTGTTTTGTCATGAGATATAGGTTAAAATGTCGCACTTAGTCTATTATATACTTAACCACGTGGATCTTCGGAAAACCATAACTCCTTAACCATGACTCCGATCTTAGTAGTTCTCGATCCCGTGATCTCGTAGCTACGCGTAGATCATAATTATACAGTTTATCCTTATGTTTGGTGTAATGTTAATTTTGCCTATACACTGTTTGTTTGTAATGCTATGACTAGCGTGAGGCACGTGTCATCTGAAGAGCAAGTTGGTACCTGGAATCTCAAGTGCCAGGCAAGTTGTGCCCTTGATCACTTCTTTTTACCCACTCATGTTCTAATTAATCATAATGATCTGCATAGGTTAATTTTGATGGGACCCAATAGGTTACCCTAGTTTGTTTATCTTTATACCTTGTTTACCACTGAACTTTTTGGGTAGTACTTGCTAGTGCTTTATGTGGTTTTGGGTATGAAGATACATTATTCATTATCACACTTTTATTATCTATTTATTATTACTGTTCATGATAAGATCATTATGTTAATTGGAACATGGAGCGACCACCCGGGAAAACAGTGCTACCACAGGGGTTTAATGGGACGCCCTTGGCTGATTAATTAGGAAAGCTAGTGGAAGACTACCTTACCCGAAAGGGGCAAGGGCAGTAGGGGAGTGGTCAGTGTAGGGAGGTCCTTGGGATGATTTTGCTACGATGGCGATCATGCGGGGGATCCCTACATTGGAGCTTCCTATAAACTGTAGCGGGTTTTCTGAAGCTAGTGGAACTTTGTAAAGGCCTCGTAGTGTTACCCTGCCTCGCCTCCTCGGTAGAGGTGTATGGGAAGTCGCGATCCCTTGGCAGATGGGTAACATGACTTGTGGGTAAAGATGCACAACCTTTGCAGAGTGTAAAACTGGTATACTAGTCGTGCTCACGGTCATGAGCAGCTCGGACCCTCACATGATTAATTTATGGAACTAAATTCAATTTGTCATATGCATTGCATTGCAGGTGATGTTGTTACTTTTGTTCTACTATTTAATTGGGTTGGTATTTACTTATACTTAGTAACTGCTAATAAAATTTTGACCAACTTTAAAAGCAATGCTCAGCTCTAACCATCTTCTTTGGTAAGCCTTACACTTCACGTGAGCTCCCACCTTTGGCGAGTTCATACACATTATTCCCCACAACTTGTTGAGCGATGAACGTATGTGAGCTCACTCTTGCTGTCTCACACCCCCCCCACACACAGGTCAAGAACAGGTACCACAGGATGAGGCGCATGGAGGATGCTGTGACGAGTTCGTGAGAGGTCTAGGCCGTCGTCTCCCAGTCAACTTTGGGTTGCTGGATCGTTGTCTCCTTATAATGTAATTATTCATTTATTTTGTATAGAACTCCTGTTATGTAGTAAAGATGTGACAATCGATCCTATGCCATGATTCATCATATGTGTGAGACTTGGTCCCAGCACACCTGGTGAATATGTTCGCGCCCGGGTCTTGGTGCCCTGAAACCCGGGTGTGACAGAAGTGGTATCAGAGGCATGTTGACTGTAGGACGAAACCTAGATAGAACTGGACAAACCCTTACCTACTTACCTTACTCTGATTCTTTCTATACTTATCTTGATCATGTCTCACCTTCTACTGTTCTACTCTGATTAGCCTTACCTTTGCTACTCTGATCCTTTTCTACACTTATCTTGATCTTTCCTCATCTATTTCCGCTTCACTCTGATTATTCTTACCTTTTCTTTCTTAAGACAAAGGTGGAATTCACACTTTGAAATCCTGCGCCTAAAGTGACCTTTAGGAATAAGAGACCAACTCTTAGGATAAAAAACTATTTTTATAGGTATCCATACGCTTGAGTGTTTGTTCTTATGATACTTGTTTGATTTGGATCTTTGATTGAGTGTGATGAGTTGTGGAGTAATGTCCACAATTACATCTCTATATATATATAGAAAAAAATGTTAATAAAATAACTAGACAAACTATATTATCTCTCATTAAAGTATCCAGCCTAACAATATCCATCTCATCTTAAAAGATTCTATCCTACACTCATAGATCCATCTTATCCCAAAAGATACTAACTTATCCTAATATATCTAGCTTAATGGATCCATCTTATCTTAAAAGATACTCTATTACCTTAGAAGATTCATCTTATCTTAAAAAGATTTTTTATGTCATCCTAATAGATCTAACTGAACTCAAAAGATTCTATATTATCCTTATGGATTCATTTTGCCCTAATTAGCATACATATCCCATCCTAAAGTAACAATCATGATCTAATCCAAATTAATGAGATCTTATCTAGTCTGTCTAGTCATACCAATCTAACCTAGACCTGATCTAATAGTCTAACCTAATGAAGGCTAACCTTAAGTTGAGCTAATCTAATGTAAGTTGCTTAATGTTGGTACAAAATAAGAGGCCATACACCTAATTCGCTTAGGCCTAAATTGGTGACTTAGATCAACTCAGCCATACACAACAACTCGACCTATATAACAGGTTACATAACTTATCCACCCAATCTAGAAGCAAACAATCAAACTACATTCTAACTAATCTCATTCAGCTTATAACTACCTACTAAACCAGCTACACTACCTACTAAGTCACTGCCTACAAATCTATCTTAACCTCTTATCCCTAACCTGGTTAAAGACATCAAGACCGGAGAAGAGAAGATCAACATCGTCAAGGAAGGATATGAATAGAATCAGAACTTCAGATGAATCAAGATCCACCATCCAAGATGAAGTCTTTTCTTGCCCTGTCTTTATTGCCTCAACCTATCCTTGCTCTAACCAAATCTTGTCTACTAGATGGCCAGAAATAAAAGATGCTAATGCTTTTCTAATCACATGCTAATCAGTATTAAAGACAAAAAAAAGACTCTTAAGTTTTGAACCTAAAATCTCAATTGCAAACCATTCTTTCTCATCCCTTTTCTTACTAATCTCGAGGACGAGATTATTTTTAAGGGGGTAGGATTTGTAAAGCCCAAAATTTGTATTAGGAAAATAATAATAACAATAATATATTATGTAGTGTTTTGGGTAATTTAAGAAAGTTTATCCTGTAACTTGGATAAATATGTTTTCAAATAGGAGAATATATATAAAATCCTTATATGAGTTAATTTATTGAATAAAACATTTATAAATATCTTCTAAAAATCTAAGCTATGGTATCTTTTAACAAAATAATAAATGTTAAAGATTAGTTTCTTAATATACAATGTGGGAGCATAATTGGCGTATTTAAAATCATATTTTTTGCATAGATATAAATAAATAAATTTATGGATTTGAATTCATACTGAGTTCTTTTGTTTGTTCATTAAAATTTGAGCGCAAATTCAAAACCAAAATTTAATGAAGTTTGAAATCTAGGAAAGAGAATGAAAACAAAAATAAATAAAAAAGAGAAAAGCTCACTTGTGCGCTTGGGCCGTTTCTTTCCCGGCCGGCCCAATTGGGCATTTCACACCCGCGCAGCCCATCACCCCTCCCTTCCTTTTCCCTTTTTCCGTGTGAGAATGGCAGGTGGGCCCCAGCGAACGGTGACTCACTGGGAACTCCTCTCACGCGCGCACATGTCGCTGTAAGGTGGGCCCATGTGCCAGTCTCCCTCTCTCTTGTCTCTCCTGCTGTTTCGCTTGCTGGTGGACCCACTCACCAGGGGCGTCCTCTTCCTGAAACCAGACGCGGGTGTAGCGCAACAGAACCCGTGCAGCGCGCGCGTGGAATCCGGACAAGATTGCCCACCGCCCCAGCTCCAGCCTTCCTCCCTTCCTGTTCCGCGCAATCACCTGGGCGTGTCGTCCGCTGCCTCTGGTGCGTGGGCCCCGCGCCATAGAATCGTCTCCTACCCCAGAAACAGAACACGCATAACTCCGTATGTGCCGCCGCATGAATTCCGCGCTCAGCTGTAACCACTGCGGATCCTCTCCCCCCATCGCAGACTCCGGTCCCAGCTATAAAATGCTCGGCCCCGCGACCCTCCCCTTTAACCATAGACGAGAAGCACCCAAGACCAGCACCGCACTGCATCAGCAAGCAGAGGTAGAGAGAGGAAAAGCGTGATGCGTCCGCCGCGGGGAGAAAAACTTCGATTCACCACTTTCGAGCTCTCCGGTGCGAGTCTGGTAGTCTCGCCAGAGCATTATTATGGCGTTCATGGGCCCTCGGTGCTCAATGGCGGCGTGAGCTCAAGAGAATCCCTCGCCGGACTTCACAGACCGCTACCCCCTGTGGGCGGCCCTCACCGGCACTCTAATCCTAGGTAAGAATACAATTAGGGCGTTCGATTATGCACTCGCAACGTGTAGCGATGGTCCTCTATGACGAAAACCGGTTCTCGTGCTCAATGGCGTGCGCGCCGGTGACCGCCACCGCGCGTACCGCGGGCCGCGTCGCCCAGATTTCCGGCGGGTGGAAGATGGCCTTATGGCCGTTTGATTAGGTTTATGCGGGTGAGATCAAAGGGGGGGATGACCGGTTGGGTGGATAATTCATAGCCCTAGATCGTGATCCTGCGGCTCGGGATGGAATCGCTTGTGATTAAGTGCCCACCGTTGATCTCTGACCTTGTGGACTGGAATGCATACCGGTTCAATTGATGTGGGGATCTAATCTGGACCGCCTAGATTAGATCGTGTGGCTCACACGAGTTGATACCCCTTCCCCGAGCGACTTTTTCATAAAAGACCCTAAAGAATACTGAAACTAACCCGCCGTCCCGCGCAGCGTAAAGGTTAATACGATTAGGTCCTGAAAATTGCACAGGGCACCCTGGGAGACTTCAAAATATTGTCCACCGTCCACAGTTCATTGCATTAACTAAACAAATTCGAGATAATGATTATTAGTATAAAAATAAATCCACAAACTTGTTTAATCTGTATTTAATTCATTCTAACTCCGAATTGACCCACTCCAGTTTCTATAATTTTGTATTAATATTGTTTATCACCTAGTACCTTTGTTTAACCATGAAACTTGAATTAAAATTGCTCAATTGGATTAATCTATTCTAGGTGCTAAATAATTTCAGAAATTCATAACTCAAGAACTGTAACTCCGTTTTAATCCATTCTAGTTGCATTAGTCTCACAATAATAAATATTATCGTCTGGTAACTTTGTTTTGTCATGAGATATAGGTTAAAATGTCGCACTTAGTCTATTATATACTTAACCACGTGGATCTTCGGAAAACCATAACTCCTTAACCATGACTCCGATCTTAGTAGTTCTCGATCCCGTGATCTCGTAGCTACGCGTAGATCATAATTATACAGTTTATCCTTATGTTTGGTGTAATGTTAATTTTGCCTATACACTGTTTGTTTGTAATGCTACGACTAGCGTGAGGCACGTGTCATCTGAAGAGCAAGTTGGTACCTGGAATCTCAAGTGCCAGGCAAGTTGTGCCCTTGATCACTTCTTTTTACCCACTCATGTTCTAATTAATCATAATGATCTGCATAGGTTAATTTTGATGGGACCCAATAGGTTACCCTAGTTTGATTATCTTTATACCTTGTTTACCACTAAACTTTTTGGGTAGTACTTGCTAGTGCTTTATGTGGTTTTGGGTATGAAGATACATTATTCATGATCACACTTTTATTATCTATTTATTATTACTGTTCATGATAAGATCATTATGTTAATTGGAACATGGAGCGACCACCCGGGAAAACAGTGCTACCACAGGGGTTTAATGGGATGCCCTTGGCTGATTAATTAGGAAAGCTAGTGGAAGACTACCTTACCCGAAAGGGGCAAGGACAGTAGGGGAGTGGTCAGTGTAGGGAGGTCCTTGGGATGATTTTGCTACGATGGCGATCATGCGGGGGATCCCTGCATTGGAGCTTCCTATAAACTGTAGCGGGTTTTCTGAAGCTAGTGGAACTTTGTAAAGGCCTCGTAGTGTTACCCTGCCTCGCCTCCTTGGTAGAGGTGTATGGGAAGTCGCGATCCCTTGGCAGATGGGTAACATGACTTGTGGGTAAAGATGCGCAACCTCTGCAGAGTGTAAAACTGGTATACTAGTCGTGCTCACGGTCATGAGCAGCTCGGACCCTCACATGATTAATTTATCGAACTAAATTCAATTTGTCATATGCATTGCATTGCAGGTGATGTTGTTACTTTTGTTCTACTATTTAATTGGGTTGGTATTTACTTATACTTAGTAACTGCTAATAAAATTTTGACCAACTTTAAAAGCAATGCTCAGCTCTAACCATCTTCTTTGGTAAGCCTTACACTTCACGTGAGCTCCCACCTTTGGCGAGTTCATACACATTATTCCCCACAACTTGTTGAGTGATGAACGTATGTGAGCTCACTCTTGCTGTCTCACACCCCCCCCCCCCCACAGGTCAAGAACAGGTACCACAGGATGAGGCGCATGGAGGATGCTGTGACGAGTTCGTGAGAGGTCTAGGTCGTCGTCTCCCAGTCAACTTTGGGTTGCTGGACCATTGTCTCCTTATAATGTAATTATTCATTTATTTTGTATAGAACTCCTGTTATGTAGTAAAGATGTGACAATCGATCATGTGCCATGATTCATCATATGTGTGAGACTTGGTCCCAGCACACCTGGTGAATATGTTCGCGCCCGGGTCTTGGTGCCCCGAAACCCGGGTGTGACAGCTACACATGTGGCTATGTGTGAGGTGTGTCAAAGAGTTAAGGCCGAACACCAAAGACAAGCTGGACTATTATACCCACTTAAGATACCCGAGTGGAAGTGGGAAGAGATTGGTATGGACTTCATTACTGGATTGCCTCGCACCCCGAGAGGATATGATTCGATATGGGTTATTGTGGATAGACCGACCAAAGTGGCTCATTTCATTTCGGTCAAGACTACTTATAAGTGATCTCAATTGGCTGAGTTATATATGGCTCGGATTGTGTCTCTACGTGGTATACCAAAGAAGGTCATTTTGGATAGAGGATCACAGTTTACCTCCATATTTTGGAAAAGTTTCCATGAGAATATGGATATGAAGTTGAATTTTAGTTCGGCCTACCATCCTCAGACTGAAAGGGCTAATCAAGTATTGGAGGACATGTTGAGAGCTTGTGCCCTTCAGCATGGTAGTAGTTGGGACAAGAGTCTACCTTATGCTGAGTTCTCATATAATAATAGTCATCAGGCCAGTCTGAAGGTGTCACCGTTCGATACTCTGTATGGCAGGAAATGCAAGACTCCTCTATATTGGATCAGACTAGGGGAAGATAGTTCTTTGGACCTGAACTTATTCACGAGGCAGAAGAACAAGTCTGTATAATTTGGGAAAATTTGAGGGTAGCTCAGACCAGACAAGGGAGCTACACGGATAATAGAAGAAGACCACTGAAATTATTGGAGGAAAGAAATCATGTGTACCTCAAGGTGTCACCACTTCGTGGAATGAGGAGATTCAAAGTTAAGGGCAAATTGTCTCCTCCCTTTATTGGACCATTCATTATCTTTAGGAGAGTTGGGGAGATGGCATACCAACTCGAGTTACCTGATAATCTATCTGATGTACATAATGTATTCCATGTGTCCCAACTTAAGAAGTGTCTCTGTGTCCCTCAGAAACCGTTACCGATGGAAGAGCTCAGTGTTCAGGGTGATTTGACTTATACGGAGTATCCTATCAAGATTCTGGACACTTTGACTCGAGTTACAAGAAATAAGGTGATAAAGATGTGCAAAGTGCAATGGAGTAACCATGGAGAAGATGAAGCAACATGGGAAAGATAAGAAGAGCTTCGCATAGATTTTCCCCATCTTTTCTCTAGTTCTTCCTAAATCTCGAGGACGAGATTCTTGTTAAGAGGGGTAGGATTTGTAATACCCACTTTGTAAGAAAAGTCTAAAAAGAGAAATTTTATTCCTTTATATATGGTTGTTATCTATATTTGTTATTTCATGTGAACACCACATATAACAAATAAATAAATGACAAAAGAACACCCAAATAAATCATGCATCATGTCGGGATTTTCTTTTGTGGGCATATTGTGGCAAAATAAAATACTACTGTGACAAGAAATATATTAAAACCCAAAGTGAAATTTTAAATTCTAAAAGAAACCCCAGAATTTAGAAAAGAAATGAAAACAAATATGATGTGGATATAAAAATAAGTAAAAACAAAGATAAATTATTTCTACACAAGGGTTGAATTTGCAGGATTGACACAAAGGAAACTCATAACAGGATTCAAATTCAAATTTGAGATTTAAATGAAAAGGGAAAAAGGGAACTAAAGGAAAAATAAAAGGGAAATAGGAAGACAGCGTTTGGGCCCAAAGTTTTACTCGGCGCACAAACCTTCCACTACCGCGCGGCCCAACTGTGGTGAACACGCGCCGACGGGCGGGCCCCACTCGCCCGCCTCCCATGCGCATTGTGCCGCTGCCACGCTGCTCCACTGGATAGGGTTCCTCTCGTAGCGTGTGTGTCTGGCGTGTGGGACCGGGATGTCGGATCCGCCGTCTCCACGAAATCAGGCGTGGGCTACGGAACTACCTACTCGATGCTCGCTTGGGTCGTTGCCGGGGGAACACCTCGCTCGATACTGGGGCCGCGACTCAGTCAGCCCCGCGACTCAGCCAGCCGCCACACTCCGTCACCTACGCGTGGGGTCCACCTGATAGTCCCGAGCGCAGTCGTAACAACCATAGCGCCATGGCCGGAGTGCGGGTACTCGATCTCGCTTCTTCTTTCCCCTCTTCGCACTACATAAGTGTTCAGCTGCCGTATCCTACGTTCTTTGTCGGTTTCTCCATCTGCATCTAGCCAAAAGCGCCGTCGTGGTGAGAAAGAGAGACCGCGGGGGAGCGAGTTGGGCCGCCACCGGAGGTCACGGCGGTGGCAGGTCCCCATCCTCGGGGTGTGGCCTAGGAGAGTTCGCCAGCTCCTGGGGGAGCTATCCGAGGCCGCGTCTGGCAAAGGAAACAACCGGTGGTCCCAGAATTTTTCACCGGAGTTGAAGCTTCGCGGTGGTGCCGCTCGTCACCGCAGACAAGACCGCCCCTGCGTCAATAACTGGTAATCGCCACAGTACCTAACTCGTAATCCTCTGTACTTCATCAGTAGCCTTGGTTGGGTTGGGTGAGTGCCTGTAGCGCCGTTGGGAGTTCGTCGGAGATTTCTGCGTGGCTGGTAATGTGCCGCCGTCGGCTGGCCTGGGGGAAGAAGATGAGAGACAGTCCCGTTAGATGCGCTATGGACGGTCTGGATTCGAAGTCACCGCGACCGTTGATAGGGTAATCGATGGCCGTGATTGAACCGGGCGTAATGATTTGGGCGGAGTGAACCGGTTCCGTTCAGATCCGATCGGATGGATAGGATAAATCCGGGTAAAGATATGATCTGCACCGTAGATTTAACATCCTGTGGTTCTCGTTGCATAACGATTCACTTGTTACCTAGATCTAATCTGGGCGCTCCGTTTAAGATCGGACGGCTGTGAGCGCACCGTACCCCTCTTCGCGGGCACATTAGTCAAAAGAGACCCTCTGTTTTTATATAATCAACCCGCCGTCCTGTAGGGAGGCAGTCTGTGTCTTGGGAGAATTGTAGATGAACCCCCTGGGTTTCTCTGGATTTGAGGCATGTTCCAGTGTAATGTAAAACCAGAGAAATTACTCTATAAATGGGTTTTTAATAAATAAATAAATGTTAGAACTTGATTAAATCATAGAAAATCCATTTTTAGTCCAAATTAACCCATTCAACTTTCTAAATTTTTGTAATATTATTCTCTATCACTTAGAGACTCTGTTTTGTCATGAAAACAGTACTAAAATTAACTCCCATTTAATCCTATTTTAAGCACATAAAACCTTTGGAAATTCATATCTTAAAATATATAACCCTAAAAATTATGATTCTTGTTCCTAGGATTTTATTTTAATGTGTAGATTATTACTGTGTATTTTGTTTACATGTTTGGTGTGATGTTAATTTTCTCTGTATACTGTGCTTGTTTGTATTGTGGCGAGTAGAAGAACCTGTGACTGAGGATCATGGTGACCAGCAGATAGAAGTAGCTGAGCAGGAGCTCATTGAAGGCAAGTTATGCCCTTAACCACTTTTGTTACCTAATAATGTTCTTTATAATCATTTACCATGCATAGGTTTAATTTTGATGGGACCCAATAGGTCACCCTAGATTGTTTATCTCATTACCTTGTTATCCCTGAATCACTTGGGTAGCTTTGTTATTGCTTTACATGATTTTGGGATAATGTTTCATTATATCCATGTTCCAATATTTTTGTTATTCTATTTATGTTCATGTCAAGATCATTAATGTTAATTGGAACATGGAGTTTAACTTGAGAAACACGTGCCACCACAAGGGTTTAATGGGACGCCCTTGGCCAACTAACTAGGAAAGCTAGTGGAAGACTACCTTACCTGAAAGGGGCAAGGGCAGTAGGGGATTGCATGCAAGGAGGTTCGCGGGTTGATTTTGCTGCGATGGCGGTCAGACGGGGGATTCTTGCAAGTGCTCTTCCCATAAACTGTAGCGGGTTTTCGGAAGCTAGTGGAACTTTGTAAAGGCCTCGTAGTGGATCCCTAGCTATTCACCTCGGTGGTGTCTAAGGGTCTAGCTAACCCTGACGACATGGGATACACGACTTGTGGGTATAGGGTACAACCTCTGCAGAGTGTAAAACTGGTATACTAGCCGAGCTCACGGTCATGAGCAACTCAGGACTCTCCAATGATTAATTTATGGAACTTAAATTCAATTTTGTCATTTGCATTGTATGGGATTATTTATTACTTTTGTTCTATTATTTTTACTAAGGTTTGGTATTTACTTACATTTAGTAACTGCTAATAAAATTTTGACCAACTACTTAAAAGCAATGCTGAGCTTTAACCCATATTGTTGATTAGCCTTACACATCACATGAACTCCCACCTTTGGTGAGTTCATGCCACTGGTTCCCCACAACTTGTTGAGCTATGATCATGTGTGAGCTCACCCTTGCTGTCTCACCCCCCCCCCACAGGAGAAGACAGGTGGTTCAGGAGGAGCCACAAAGCGAGGAGTTTGATCTGATCTAGGTGGCGTTTCACCAGTTGACTTTGCACCAAGAATGATCCTTAGTTCGTTTTATATTTACCTTTTATTTTGTAATAAGACTTCCGCTATGTAATAAATACTCTCATTATTGTGACATTTATCTCTATACACTCTGTTATTATATATGTTGTCTTCTTGGCGCATGTATGAGATGCACTCAGCTTTGTTCCTTAAAGCCCAGGTGTGACACCCTTTTTGGTGATTCATGCCAACACATCAAAAGCAACTCAAAATGCACTAACATATCCAAATGCGAGCTAAAAGGTGCAGATTGATGCCAAACTCAAAACCAAAAGAATTATCACAGGATTTGATATATTTGGATCATTTTGCCATCACTTGGTTTGTTTTCGCAAAACAAATTCATTTTCCTATCTCTATGATAAAAATACTTTGTTTTGGCAAATCAAAATATCTGTCGGGGACCATAATTAGGGGTACCCTCAAGGCTCCTAATTCTCAGCTGGTAACCCCCATCAACATAAAGCTGCAAAGGCCTGATGGGTGCGATTAAGTCAGGGATCAGTCCATACGAGGGACTCGATCACGCCTCGCCCGAGCCTGGCCTCGGACAAGGGCAGCCGACCCCGGAGGTTCTCCGTCTCGCCCGAGGCCCCCCTCCAGCGGCGAACGAGTTCCCGGCTCGCTCGAGGCCCTGTCTTCGCCAAGAAGCAACCCTGACCAAATCGCCGCACCGACCGACCAAGTCGCAGGAGCATTTAATGCAAAGGTGGTCTGACACCTTTATCCTGACGCGCGCCCCCTAGAGCCGAAGTGACCGCCGTCACTTCGCCGCTCCCCTGACCGGCCTGGTAGAAAGATAGCGCCGCCTGCGCCGCTCCGACTGCGGTGCCACTTGACAGAGTGAGGCTGACAGGCAGTCAGGCCCGGCCGCAGGCACCATAGGAAACTCCGCTCCGCCTGACCCAGGGCTCGGACTCGGGCTAAGCCCCGGAAGACGGCGAACTCCACTCTGCCCGACCCAGGGCTTGGACTCGGGCTAAGCCCCGGAAGACGGCGAACTCCGCTCCGCCCGACCCAGGGCTCGGACTCGGGCTAAGCCCCAGAAGACGGCGAACTCCGCTCCGCCCGACCCAGGGCTCGGACTTGGGCTCGGCCCCAGAAGACGACGAACTCCGCTTCGCCCGACCCCAGGGCTCGGACTCTGCCCCGGCCTCGGCCGACGGTCTCCGCCTCGCCCGACCCAGGGGCTCAGAATCGACCTCGGCCACGGAAGACAGACTCGACCTCGGCTTCGGAGGAGCTTCCACGTCGCCCAACCTAGGGCGCCGACCAGCCACGTCAATAGGAGGCGCCATCATCACCCTACCCCGAACTGACTCGGGTCACGGGGAACAAGACCGGCGTCCCATCTGGCTCGCTCCGCCAGATAGGCAATAATGGCGCCCCGCATACTCTGTGACGATGACGGCTCTCAGCCCCCTTACGGAAGCAAGAGGACGTCAGCAGGGACTCGATAGCTCCGACAGCTGTCCCTCCACCAGGCTCCATCGCTCCTCCGATGGCCACGACATCACACCAGCAGGGTGCCAAAATCTCTCCGGCTGCCACGACGGCATGTACTTAGGGCGCTAGCTCTCCTCCGCTAGACACGTAGCACTCTGCTACACCCCCCATTGTACACCTGGATCCTCTCCTTACGCCTATAAAAGGAAGGACCAGGGCCCTCTTAGAGAGGGTTGGCCGCGCGGGGACGAGGACGAGACACGCGCTCGCTTGAAGCCGCTCGCTCCCTCTCCCGCGTGGACGCTTGTAACCCCCTACTGCAAGCGCACCCGACCTGGGCGCGGGACGAACACGAAGGCCGCGGGATTCCCACCTCTCTCACGCTGGTCTCCGGCCACCTCGCTTCCCCCCTTCGCGCTCGGCCTCGCGCTCGACCCATCTGGGCTGGGGCACGCGGCGACAATCACTCGTCGGCCTAGGGACCCCCCGGTCTCGAAACGCCGACAGTTGGCGCGCCAGGTAGGGGCCTGCTGCGTGTTGACGAACAGCTTCCCGTCAAGCTCCAGATGGGCAGTCTCCAGCAACCTCTCCAACCCGGGACGGTGCTCCGTTTCAGGAGTCTTGAGTTCGTGTCCCTCGACGGCAGCTACGACATGATACTCCTTCCACCGCCGTGCGACAACGACAATGGCGGCCGACAGCCCGCCCGCCGGCGGCGGAATCGACGACGTCTTCCCCGCGTGGTGGAAGAACAACGTTCGAGCTCACCCCGTCCTCTCCCCCGCCGACGGAGGAGGAGGCGGGGCAACCAAGGCCAAGCAGGAGGCAGCGCCTCGTCGGCTGTCGAGCGAGTCGACGGCCCCAGTGCCCCAACGGGGGGCGCATCGGGCATCGACCTCGCGTTTGAGACGAAGGCGAGCGCCATCTCCTCGCGACACGCCAATCCCGAGCGAGCGGACGACGCCAGCACGCTCGCGAAGAGCTTGCTGGACGTCACCCTCGTACCTGAGACGATGGTGCAGTCAGTCCCCGGCGTGACTTTATCGCCGCTCGTCGACCAAGAGGTACCGACCGATTCCCATCCCACGTCATTCGGATTCAGCCTCGACCCGCCTAGCGGCCCCGCTTTGGCGGGCGCTCTCGTGGAGGAGAGCCCAAACCCACTAGGGCTTCGTATGCGGTCCCCTTGGGGCCGGCTGACGGACGTCTCAACCTACGAGCCCTCTGGGTCCGAGGAAGACGACGAGCCCAGCTTCTGTTGGGATTTCTCTGGACTTGGCAACCCCAGTGCCATGCGGGACTTCTTGACCGCATGTGACTACTGCCTCTCTGACTGTTCCAACGGCAGCCGTAGCCTCGGCGACGAGGACTACGGCCCGAGTCGCGAATGCTTCCACGTCGATCTAGGGGGTCCCCCGGAAGGCAACCATCTCGGCATGCCGGAGGACGGTGATCTCCCTAGGCCGGTGCCACGCGTTGACATCCCACGGGAGCTAGCTGTGGTCCCCGTTCAGGCGGGGGGCCATGACCCACAGCTCGAGCAAATCCACGGGGTACAGGCCAGGCTCGACAAGGGAGCAGGAGCGCTTGAGCCGATCCGCCGGGACGTCAGGCAGGCATGGGCGGGCCAACCTCCGGCCGGAGAAATACGTCATCTGCCCCAGGGCTTCCAGCACCGCATCGCCGACGACGTTAGGGTCAGGCCGCCACCCGCATCTAGTGGGGTCGGCCAGAACCTGGCGGCAGCGGCAATGCTTCTCTGCGCGATGTCGGAGCCATCAACCACTGAGGGGCGGCGAATCCAGGGAGAGCTCAAGAATCTCCTGGAAGGCGCCGCGGTCCGACGGGCCGAGAGCTCTGCCTCCCGAAGGCAGGGGTACCCCTCGGAACCTCACGCCGCGACTTCCCAATTCATGCGGGAAGCCTCGGTCTGCCCCGGGCGCACGCGCAACACAGCGCCTGCGGCCCCGGGTCGCCTCGGCAACGAGCACCATCACAGCGACCGTCGGGCCCACCTCGACGAGAGGGTGCGCCGAGGCTACCACCCCAGGCGTGGGGGACGCTACGACAGTGGGGAGGATCGGAGTCCCTCGCCCGAGCCACCCGGTCCGCAGGCCTTCAGCTGAGCCATACGACGGGCGCCTTACCCGACCCGGTTCCGACCCCCGACTACTATCACGAAGTACTCGGGGGAGACGAGACCGGAACTGTGGCTCACGGACTACCGTTTGGCCTGTCAGCTGGGTGGAACGGACGATGACAACCTCATCATCCGCAACCTCCCCCTGTTCCTCTCCGACACCGCTCGCGCCTGGTTAGAGCACCTGCCTCCGGGGCAGATCTCCAACTGGGACGACCTAGTCCAAGCTTTTGCCAGGAATTTCCAGGGTACATACGTGCGCCCTGGGAATTCCTGGGACCTTCGAAGCAGCCGACAGCAGCCGGGAGAGTCTCTCCGGGACTACATCCGGCGATTCTCGAAGCAGCGCACCGAGCTGCCCAACATCACCGACTCGGATGTCATCGGCGCGTTCCTCGCTGGCACCACCTGCCGCGACCTGGTGAGCAAGCTGGGTCGCAAGACCCCCACCAGGGCGAGCGAGCTGATGGACATCGCCACCAAGTTCGCCTCCGGCCAGGAGGCGGTCGAGGCTATCTTCCGGAAGGACAAGCAGCCCCAGGGCCGCCCTTCAGAAGATGCCCCCGAGGCGTCAACTCAGCATGGCGCCAAGAAGAAGGGCAAGAAGAAGTCGCAAGCGAAACGCGACGCCGCCGACGCGGACCTTGTCGCCGCCACCGAGTACAAGAACCCTCGGAAGCCCCCAGAGGTGCCAACCTCTTCGACAGGATGCTCAAGGAGCCGTGCCCCTATCACCAGGGGCCCGTCAAGCACACCCTTGAGGAGTGCATCATGCTTTGGCGCCACTTCCACAGGGTCGGGCCACCCGCGGAGGGTGGCAAGGCCCGCGACGATGACAAGAAGGAAGATCACCAGGCAGGAGAGTTCCCCGAGGTCCGCGACTGCTTCATGATCTACGGTGGGCAAGCGGCGAACGCCTCGGCTCGGCACCGCAAGCAAGAGCGCCGGGAGGTCTGTTCGGTGAAGGTGGCGGCGCCAGTCTACCTAGACTGGTCCGACAAGCCCATCACCTTCGACCAAGCCGACCACCCCGACCATGTGCCGAGCCCGGGGAAGTACCCGCTCGTCGTCGACCCCATCATCGGCGACGTTAGGCTCACCAAGGTCCTCATGGACGGAGGCAGCAGCCTCAACATCATCTACGCCGAGACCCTCGGGCTCCTGCGTGTCGATCTGTCCTCCGTCCGGGCAGGCGCCGCACCCTTCCATGGGATCATTCCCGGGAAGCGCGTCCAGCCCCTCGGACAGCTCGACCTTCCCGTCTGCTTCGGAACACCCTCCAACTTCCGAAGGGAGACCCTGACGTTCGAGGTGGTCGGGTTCCGAGGAACCTACCACGCGGTACTGGGGAGGCCATGCTACGCGAAGTTCATGGCCGTCCCCAACTACACCTACCTGAAGCTCAAGATGTCGGGCCCCAACGGGGTCATCACCGTCGGCCCCACGTACAAACACGCGTTCGAATGCGACGTGGAGTGCGTGGAGTACGCCGAGGCCCTCGCCGAGTCCGAGGCCCTCATCGCCAACCTGGAGAGCCTCTCGAAGGAGGTGCCAGACGTGAAGCGTCATGCCGGCAACTTTGAGCCAGCGGAGACGGTTAAGTCTGTCCCCCTCGACCCCAGCAGTGACGCCTCCAAGCAAGTCCGGATCGGCTCCGAGCTCGGTCCCAAATAGGAAGCAGTGCTCGTCGACTTTCTCCGCACGAACGCCGACGTCTTCGCGTGGAGTCCCTCGGACATGCCCGGCATACCGAGGGATGTCGCCGAGCACTCGCTGGACATCCGAGCTGGAGCCCGACCCGTCAAGCAGCCTCTGCGCCGATTCGACGAGGAGAAGCGCAGAGCCATAGGCGAGGAGATCCACAAGCTAATGGCGGCAGGGTTCATCAAGGAGGTATTCCATCCCGAATGGCTTGCCAACCCTGTGCTTGTGAGAAAGAAAGGGGGGAAATGGCGGATGTGTGTAGACTACACTGGTCTCAACAAAGCATGTCCGAAGGTTCCCTACCCTCTGCCTCGCATCGACCAAATCGTGGATTCCACTGCTGGATGCGAAACCCTGTCTTTCCTCGATGCCTACTCGGGGTATCACCAAATCAAGATGAAAGAGTCCGACCAGCTCGCGACTTCTTTCATCACACCCTTCGGCATGTACTGCTATGTCACCATGCCGTTCGGCTTGAGGAATGCGGGCGCGACGTACCAGCGGTGCATGAACCATGTGTTCGGCGAACACATTGGCCGCACGGTCGAGGCCTACGTCGATGACAACATAGTCAAGACGAGGAAAGCCTCCGACCTCCTTTCCGACCTTGAAGTGACATTCCGATGTCTCAAGGCGAAGGGCGTCAAGCTCAATCCCGAAAAGTGTGTTTTCGGGGTGCCCCGAGGCATGCTCTTGGGGTTCATCGTCTCCGAGCGGGGCATCGAAGCCAACCCGGAGAAGATCGCAGCCACCACCAGCATGGGGCCCATCAAGGACTTGAAAGGCGTACAGAGGGTCATGGGATGCCTCGCGGCTCTGAGCCGCTTCATCTCACGCCTCGGCGAAAGAGGTCTACCTCTGTACCGCCTCTTGAGGAAGGCCGAGTGCTTCACTTGGACCCCTGAGGCTGAGGAAGCCCTCGGGAACCTGAAGGCGCTCCTCACGAAGGCGCCTATCTTGGTACCCCCAGCTGCTGGAGAAGCCCTCTTGGTCTACGTCGCCGCGACCACTCAGGTGGTTAGCGCCGCGATTGTGGTCGAGAGGCAAGAAGAGGGGCATGCATTGCCCGTTCAGAGGCCAGTCTACTTCGTCAGCGAGGTACTGTCCGAAACCAAGATCCACTACCCACAAGTTCAGAAGCTGCTGTACGCGGTGATCCTAACGCGGCGAAAGCTGCGACACTACTTCGAGTCTCATCCGGTAACTGTGGTGTCATCCTTCCCCCTGGGGGAGATCATCCAGTGCCGGGAGGCCTCGGGTAGGATTGCAAAGTGGGCGGTGGAAATCATGGGCGAGACGAACTCGTTCGCTCCTCGGAAGGCCATCAAGTCCCAGGTCTTGGCAGACTTCGTGGCTGAATGGGTCGACACTCAGCTCCCAACGGCTCCGATCCAGCCGGAGCTCTGGACCATGTTCTTCGACGGGTCGCTAATGAAGACAGGAGCCGGCGCAGGCCTACTCTTCATCTCGCCCCTCGGGAAGCACCTACGCTACGTGCTACGCCTCCATTTCCCGGCGTCCAACAATGTGGCTGAGTATGAAGCTCTGGTCAACGGATTGCGGATCGCCATCGAGCTAGGGGTCCGACGCCTCGACGCTCGCGGTGACTCGCAGCTCGTCATCGACCAAGTCATGAAGAACTCCCACTGCCGCGACCCGAAGATGGAGGCCTACTGCGATGAGGTTCGGCGCCTGGAAGACAAGTTCTACGTGCTCGAGCTCAACCACATCGCTCGGCGCTACAACGAGACTGCGGACGAGCTGGCTAAAATAGCCTCGGGGCGAACGACGGTTCCCCCGGACATCTTCTCCCGGGATCTGCATCAGCCCTCCGTCAAGATCGACAACATGCCCGAGCCCGAGGCACCCTCGGTCCAGCCCGAGGTACCCTCGGCTCAGTCCGAGGCACCCTCGGCTCGGTCCGAGGCATCCTCGGTTCCGCCCGAGGTACCCTCGGCCCCCGAGGGCGAGACGCTGCACGTCGAGGGGGAGCAAAGCGGGGTCACGCCTGATCAAAACTGGCAGACCCCGTACCTACAATATCTCCACCGAGGAGAGCTACCCTCCGACCGAGCCGAAGCTCGGCGGCTGGCGCGGCGCGCCAAGTCGTTTGTCTTGCTGGAAGATGAGAAGGAGCTCTACCACCGCAGCCCCTCGGGCATCCTCCAGCGATGCATCTCCATCGCCGAAGGTCAGGAACTCCTGCAAGAAATACACTCGGGGTCTTGCGGCCATCACGCGGCGCCTCGAGCCCTGGTCGGGAATGCTTTCCGACAAGGCTTCTATTGGCCGACGGAGGTGGCCGACGCCACTAGAATTGTCCGCACCTGCGAAGGGTGTCAGTTCTACGCAAGGCAAACCCACCTGCCCGCTCAGGCTCTGCAGACGATACCCATCACCTGGCCTTTTGCTGTGTGGGGTCTGGACCTCATCGGCCCCTTGCAGAAGGCACCCGGGGGCTACACGCACCTGTTGGTCGCCATCGACAAATTCTCCAAGTGGATCGAGGTCCGACCCCTAAACAGCATCAGGTCCGAGCAGGCGGTGGCATTCTTCACCAACATCATCCATCGCTTCGGGGTCCCGAACTCCATCATCACCGACAATGGCACCCAGTTCACCGGCGGAAAGTTCCTGGACTTCTGCGAAGATCACCACATCCGGGTGGACTGGGCCGCTGTGGCTCATCCCATGACGAATGGGCAAGTAGAACGTGCCAACGGCATGATTCTACAAGGGCTCAAGCCTCGGATCTACAATGACCTCAACAAGTTCGGCAAGCGATGGATGAAGGAACTCCCCTCGGTGGTCTGGATCCTGAGGACAACACCGAGCCGAGCCACGGGCTTCACGCCGTTCTTCCTAGTCTACGGGGCCGAGGCCGTCTTGCCCACAGACCTGGAATACGGCTCCCCGAGGACGAGGGCCTACACCGACCCAAGCAACCAAGCTAGCCGAGAAGACTCGCTGGACCAGCTGGAGGAGGCTCGGGATAAGGCCTTACTACACTTGGTGCGGTACCAGCAGTCCCTACGACGCTACCACGCCCGAGGGGTCCGGTCCCGAGACCTCCAGGTGGGCGATCTGGTGCTTCGGCTGCGACAAGACGCCCGAGGGCGGCACAAGCTCACGCCCCCCTGGGAGGGGTCGTTCATCATCGCCAAAGTTCTGAAGCCCGGAACGTACAAGCTGGCCAACAGTCAAGGCGAGGTCTACAGCAACGCTTGGAACATCCAACAACTACGTTGTTTCTACCCTTAAGATGTTTTCAAGTTGTTCATATACCTCGCTCCCACGCAAAGTTTAGTCATCAAGGAAGGGTCAGCCTTGCCTCGGCAAAGCCCGACCCTCCCTCAGGGGCTAAAAGGGGGGGAACCCCCTCTGCGTCGAATTTTTTCCTCGAAAAAAGATCCTTTCTGCCAGAATGTCTTTCGTACTTTTTGACTACTTCGAAAGCGGATCCTGAAAACGATGGAGTACACGTAAGCAGCCAAGGCTGACCGAGCCGAGGGACTCCTACGCCTCCGGGATATGGATACCTCACTCATCACCTTCTGCGATAAGTAACTCGCGTTCGGATAAGCGATTCCGCGGACCGAACAAGTCTTCACGTTCGGAAGCTCTTCTGTCGAAGCGATTCTTCGAGCCTTCTCGACTGCGTCGGGAACAGAACCCCGTGGACGGGTAAGAGTACGCGTAAGCGGCAAGGCCGACCGAGCCGAGGGACTCCTACGCCTCCGGGATACGGATACCTCACTCATCACCTTCCGTGAGAAGCAACTCTCGCTCGCACAAGCGATTCCGTTACCAACAAAAAAGTCCAGATACTCGAAACAAGAGGAAAAGAGACGCAGCTTTACAACATAGCAAGGGTGTGTTTTGGCCTCGGCGGCCGCAGGAAACCCACGCTACAAGACAATCCGATCTTGTAGGCTCGGATCTTGACGGCTGAAGGGAGCAACAGCACCCTCGGCGTCGGCGACACCTTCGGCGAGGCCCGACCTAGCCTCGGACGGTGACGCGGTCCGAAGATCCCCACTCTAAAGGACGGCGTCATCACCAAGCCCGGGCTGTCGCCGCCAGGGTCTTCTCCAAGAATCCGGCTCTGGCAGGCGGCTCGGCTGGCCACCCCCGAGGCCTCGGCCAGCTGTCCCCTGAGGACGTCAGCCCGACCCGAGGCCCCGGCAGGTCAGTCCCGGCGTCGGTCCCGCTAACAGACGGCCCGGCCAGGCTCCGGCCGACCTAGTCTTCTCACCGAGCCAACTCTGCCTCCGTTCGCGCTGACACCGCTACCCCTGGCCTCGGCTCTTCGAAGAGAGACCGAAGGGTTCCTTTAACTGAGCAAGAGAAACCTCGGGCAACAAGGCTGACCGAGTTGAGGGACTCCTACGCCTCCGGGATACGGATACCTCACTCGTCACCTTTACATGGGGCGACTCACGCTTGGTGAAGCGATTCAGACAACCAACAGGCGAGTCTTAGTGCTCGAAAATGAGGAAAAAACACGGCTCCGTGCCAAAAATACATACATGTTCAGGCCTCGACAGCCACAATGAACAAAAACACTGGCATTCAAAGTGCCATTACAAACGGAACTCCGGTTCCGTCCCCGCGGGTATGGACAACCTCCACGCCGGGGAAGCCCGTGGAGCGACAAGCTCTGGGCGAATCACCAGCAAACGTGGGTCGCCCCAAAGCGCACTGGCAGGTCCTCGCTCCTGTCCTCGCCACGCAAGCGAGGAAGAGGACGGAATGTTGCATCCTAGCTGGACAGCAACAGCCCGCCTCCCCCAGCATGGCTGGAGGACGTCTCCTCCGCAGAACTGGAGGATGGTCTCCACCACCAGAAGCTAGAAGAGGAGGTGGTCGGCCGACCCGCGCGGGGGGGGGGGGCAGAGCACCGGCTCAGCCCGGCCCCCACCCCAGCGAGGATGATGAAGACCAGCTGGGGGCGGGGCCAAGATCACAGCTCAGCTTGCTCCTCCCCATCCAGGGGCTGGTGGTCACCGTCTTGGGTGACCGCCGGCGGGGGGGGGGGGTACAGCCGGGCTGGCTGATGAAAATCCTTGAAGCCGAGCGATGGCTGAAAGGTACCAACTCCCACAGAGTTGCGTTCCCCCAACGACGAGGCGGAAAGACGGCGGATATCCCCCATCCGGGGGCTTGGAAGGTGGAAAGACACGATGCATAAGGGAGCGCGAAGACATGGTCGCCTTCCAAGGGGGTCACCCTCCTTTTAAAGGCGGCTCTCCCTACTTGCGTCCCCAGCCGTCATGGGCTGGGTCTTCTCCAACACACTCCAAGGTCCTCCCCTACGGCGCGGGGGCTGGGTCCCACACGTCGTGCAAGCCGGCTCAGAGCAGAAGAAGCCAAACCGCCGTGCACGGTGCGTACAACCGCCCGGCGGTTACAAGCGACTCTCCACTTTCGCCCAGACCAACGGGCGAAAGGGGCGGGCAGCCATGCAGGTGGCATGCAACCGCGCCAAGTGGGCGCACTTCTCCGACTCCCCACACGCCCAGCATGGAGGCCCAGGCCCACGCGTCATGCAACCGGCGCGCCGAATGCTTCGTGCATGCAACAGCACCGCCACTTGCGCCACTACCGCGCCTCCTCGACTGCGGAACCAATACCGCGACTCGAGGCGACCCAGCGCATGACCCAGCAGCGCCAGCCTCGCGCGGCGGCCAATGCGGCCAAAAATGGGCCGGCAGTAATGGCGGTGGCAGGCGGGCAGGAGCAGCGGCCATGTCGTCAGCCAAGCTCACGCCCCGTCCGGGGGCAGCGAGAGAACCCTCTCTCACGGCGTGAAGACAACGCGCCCGTGATCTGTTCCTCGAACGGCTCGCGCACGCGCAACGACCGCCCCGCCAACCACTCGCCCTATCGCATTAACTCCGCGGCGGGACAGGCGGCGCCTCTGGCAGGAGAAGCGGACGACGCTTCGCCTTCGCCATAATGACGCGTCAAAAAAGGTATGCCACGTCGTCCGATTTCGTATCCTTTTCCTTTTTTCCTCTTTCTCTCTCTTGCAACAGGGACCGGGAAAGGGGGATACCCCGAAAAGGATCCTTCCCCGTGAAGGAACCAGGCTCCGAGTCTCCCTACTGATCAGAGGTTCGAAGGCTAGCCCCCCAGAAGGGTTCGACAGCCGCCTCAGATCGCGTGGGCTCTACACCCACTACTGGTCAGAGGTTCGAAGGCCGGCCCCTCGGAAGGGTTCAACGGCCGCCTCAGGCTACTCGGGCTCCGCGCCCACTACTGATCAGGGGTTCGAAGGCTGGCCCCCGAAGGGTTCACAACCGCCTCAGATGCCGAGTGAGGGATGACCATGGGTACGTTCGATACATAACCAAGGCTCGGGCTGCGCTCCCGAGGTACCCTAGGACATTTCCGAGACCAGCGGGAACGATCTTGTCACGGAATCCCATCGGAGGGAGGCATCGAGCCCTCGGACCCCGTCGCCAGGGGACCGGGTCCGGCAGATCACCCGCAGGTACTTTTGGGCGTGCCTCTGGGCCCCTAGCCGACCCCCAACGAACGGGGCATGGACGTCCACTCGGATTACCCGCTTGCAGCTCACCGGAGACACCATGTTCGACGCCCATCGAGGGCAACATGGCGCTTTCCCCCCTCCTCCTTGCGGAAAGGCGACGCAGGGGCGTATGTAAAAAAGTCGAGTCTGTCCCTGATCGTCCTCTCGCCCTGTGCAGAGGCTCGGGGGCTGCTCTCGCAAACCCGGCTCCGGCCGAACCATTGACAGCGTCAACATACCAGCCCGAGAACTTGGGACTCGTCCGTACACCCGGGCTACGGCCAGCTCGCATGAGGGACGACCAGACCAGCCGAAGCATTGCGCGAGGCATTAAGACCTCGGAGGAGTGAAACCACTCCTCCGAGGCCTCGGGGGCTACACCCGGCGGGTGCGCTCGCGCGCACCCACCGGAACAAAACGCAACCGAGAAAGGTTGGTCCCCTTGCAAAAAAGTGCGACGAAAGCCTCCAAGTGAGTGCTAACACTCCCTTCGAGGCTCGGGGGCTACTGTCGGGGACCATAATTAGGGGTACCCTCAAGGCTCCTAATTCTCAGCTAGTAACCCCCATCAGCATAAAGTTGCAAAGGCCTGATGGGTGCGATTAAGTCAGGGATCAGTCCATACGAGGGACTCGATCACGCCTCGCCCGAGCCTAGCCTCGGACAAGGGCAGCCGACCCCGGAGGTTCTCCGTCTCGCCCGAGGCCCCCCTCCAGCGGCGAACGTGTTCCCGGCTCGCCCGAGGCCCTATCTTCGCCAAGAAGCAACCCTGACCAAATCGCCGCACCGACCGACCAAGTCGCAGGAGCATTTAATGCAAAGGTGGTCTGACACCTTTATCCTGACGCGCGCCCCCCAGAGCCGAAGTGACCGCCATCACTTCGCCGCTTCCCTGACCGGCCTGGCAGAAAGACAGCGCCGCCTGCGCCGCTCCGACTGCGGTGCCACTTGACAGAGTGAGGCTGACAGGCAGTCAGGCCCGGCCGCAGGCACCATAGGAAACTCCGCTCCGCCCGACCCAGGGCTCGGACTCAGGCTAAGCCCCGGAAGACAGCGAACTCCACTCCGCCCGACCCAGGGCTCGGACTCGGGCTAAGCCCCGGAAGACAGCGAACTCCGCTCCGCCCGACCCAGGGCTCGGACTCGGGCTAAGCCCCGGAAGACGGCGAACTCCGCTCCGCCCGACCCAGGGCTCGGACTTGGGCTCGGCCCCAGAAGACGACGAACTCCGCTTCGCCCGACCCCAGGGCTCGGACTCCGCCCCGGCCTCAGCCGACGGTCTCCGCCTCGCCCGACCCAGGGGCTCGGACTCGACCTCGGCCACGGAAGACAGACTCGACCTCGGCTTCGGAGGAGCTTCCACATCGCCCAACCTAGGGCGCCGACCAGCCACGTCAACAGGAGGCGCCATCATCACCCTACCCCGAACTGACTCGGGTCACGGGGAACAAGACCGGCGTCCCATCTGGCTCGCTCCGCCAGATAGGCAATAATGGCGCCCCGCATACTCTGTGACGACGACGGCTCTCAGCCCCCTTACGGAAGCAAGAGGACGTCAGCAGGGACTCGACAGCTCCGACAGCTGTCCCTCCACCAGGCTCCATCGCTCCTCCGACGGCCACGACATCACACCAGCAGGGTGCCAAAATCTCTCCGGCTGCCACGACGGCATGTACTTAGGGCGCTAGCTCTCCTCCGCTAGACACGTAGCACTCTGCTACACCCCCCATTGTACACCTGGATCCTCTCCTTACGCCTATAAAAGGAAGGACCAGGGCCCTCTTAGAGAGGGTTGGCCGCGCGGGGACGAGGACGAGACACGCGCTCGCTTGAAGCCGCTCGCTCCCTCTCCCGCGTGGACGCTTGTAACCCCCTACTGCAAGCGCACCCGACCTGGGCGCGGGACGAACACGAAGGCCGCGGGATTCCCACCTCTCTCACGCTGGTCTCCGGCCACCTCGCTTCCCCCCTTCGCGCTCGGCCTCGCGCTCGACCCATCTGGGCTGGGGCACGCAGCGACATTCACTCGTCGGCCTGGGGACCCCCCGGTCTCGAAACGCCGACAATATCTTTCAAGACTAGTTTTGATCAAAAGCTAGAAACTCCCCCTTTTCCCATAATCAAATTTCTCCCCCACAAGTGAGCAGTTTTTGCAATAAGAGGGTTTTGATAAAAACCAAGTATAATTACACTAAAATTTTGAAAGTTCACAAGTGGTAGTTGATCCAGTTGCTTTGGCCTTAATTTCTCCCCTTTGGCATTAATCACCAAAACAGAAAAACTAGTGGCCTTTTAACCCCCATTGCCTTACAAAAATTGCAACAAAAAACCAAGGGCAATGAAAGAACACAATAGTGACTTGGAACAAGATACATTGATACTGTAATGCAGTGGAAGCATTTTATTTGTCCAAGTCCACAGTTTCCCTTTCAATCCACCTTTGAGACTATATCAAAATCACTCAAGCAAACATATTAGTCCCAAAGGGTCAAGTTGTAGCATATCCTCCCCCTAAATATATGCATCAGTTGCACAAGGACTTGTGAGGTCCAGGGATGACATTGCACAACTTGAACACCAAATTAAGAAAGTAAATACAATAATGCTCAAAAGAATATGATCAAAGGCATAAAGACACATGCATGCTATGGATCAATCCAAGTTCAGCGAATCTAAGACATTTAGCTCACTACATCTAAAGGCTTGGTGAAGATATCAGCTAGCTGGTTCTCGGTGCTAATATGGCAGACATCGATGTCTCCCCTTTGTTGGTGGTCTCTCAAAAAGTGATGTCGGATGTCCATGTGCTTAGTGCGACTGTGTTCAACAGAATTATCCGCCAAGCGAATTACACTCTCATTATCACACAGGAGTGGGACTTTGATCAGATTGTAGCCAAAGTCCTGGAGGGTTTGCCTCATCCAAAGTAGTTGCGTGCAACACTGGCCTGCGGCAACATACTCGGCCTCAGTGGTGGATAGGGCAACGGATGTTTGTTTCTTCGAGCTTCAAGGCACAAGGGACCTTCCCAGAAACTGACAAGCCCCTGATGTGCTCTTCCTATCAACCTTGCACCCGGCATAGTCAGAACCTAAATATCCGATTAAGTCAAAGGTAGACCCCTTTGGATACCAGATCCCAAAGCAAGGCGTATGAACTAAATATTGAAGAATTCGCTTCATGGCCACAAGGTGCCATTCCTTGGGGTTGGACTGAAATCTAACACACATGCATACGCTAGCATTATATTTGGTCTATTAGCACAAAGATAAAGTAATGAACCTATCATAGACCGGTATGCCTTTTGATCAACGGACTTACCTCCCTTGTCGAGGTCCAAGTGTCTGTCGGTTCCTATTGGCGTCTTAGCGGCCTTTGCTCCTTCATCCCAAACTTTTTGAGGAAGTCATGAGTGTACTTCGTTTGGGAGATGAATGTTCCTTCCTTAAGTTGCTTCACTTGAAATCCAAGGAAGTAGTTCAATTTTTCCAACATTGACATCTCAAATTCCTGCATCATTACCCTGCTAAACTCCTCATAAGCCTTTTGGTTAGTAAAACCAAATATTATGTCATCGACATATATTTGGCACATAAACAATTCACCATTGCAAGTCTTAGTAAAAAGAGTAGGATCGGTATTCCCGACCTTGAAAGCATTGGAAATAAGAAAATCTCTAAGGCATTCATACCATGATCTTGGAGCTTGCTTAAGCCCATAGAGCGCCTTAGAAAGCTTATAAACATGGTCGGGATACATGTCGTCCTCGAAGCCAGGGGTTGCTCCACACACACCTCCTCCTTGATTGGTCCGTTGAGGAAAGCGCTCTTCACGTCCATTTGAAACAACTTAAAGGAACATTGAGCAGCATAGGACAATAAAATGTGAATACAAGAGCAAAAGTCTCCTCAAAATCCAAACCTGTGACTTGGGCATATCTTTTTGCCACAAGTTGAGCCTTGTTTCTTGTCACCACCCTGTATTCGTCTTGCTTGTTGTGGAACAACCACTTGGTTCCCACAACATTTTGCTTCGGACATGGCACTAGTCTCCACACTTCATTTCATTTGAAGTTGTTGAGATCCTTCTGCATTGCCAATAACCAATATGGATGCTACAAGGCTTATTCTACCCTTAAAGGCTCAATAGAAGAAACAAAGGAGTAACGCACACAGAAATTAGCTAGTCATGAACGAGTAGTTACTCCCTTGCTGATATCACCAAGGATTTGATCCACCAGATGATTCCTTTGTATGGTGGCCCAGACTTGAGTTGAAGGTGCCTATGGTACTTCTTCCTCCTTTTCTTTTTCTTCTTGTTCTCCCCCTTGATCCATGCCTTCATCTTGAGGTACCTGTTCCTCACCTTGAGTTGGGGTTGCACCATTGTTGAAGAAGAATGTTGATCTTGTTCCTATTGTTCTTGAGGTCGCACATCACCTATCGCCATAGTTCTCATTGCGATTGTTGGAACCTCATCTTCATCTATATCATCAAAATCAACTTGCTCTCTTGGAAAGCCATTAGTATCATCAAATACAACGTCGCTAGCGACTTCAACTAAACCCAAAGATTTGTTGAAGACCCTATATGCCTTTGTATTTGAATCATAACCTAGTAAAAACCTTCTACAACTTTGGGAGCAAACTTTGAATGTCTACTTCTCTTAACCAAGATGTAGCATTTGCTTCCAAATACACAAAAGTATGAAACATTAGGTTTGTTACCGGTTAGGAGCTCATATGTTGTCTTCTTGAGGAGGCGATGAAGGTAGAGGCAATTTATGGGATGGCAAATTGTATTCACAGTTTCCGACCAAAACCGCTCTGACATCTTGTATTCTCCCAGCATCGTCCTTGTCATATCGATGAGCGTCTTGTTCCTCCTCTTTACTACACCATTTTGTTATGGCGTGTAGGGAGCGGAGAACTCATGCTTAAGCCTTCCACCTCAAGATACTCTTCTACTTGAAGATTCTTGAATTCAAATCCATTTTCGCTCCTGATCTTCTTTACTTTAAGCTCAAATTCATTTTGGGCTCTCCTTAGGAAGCGCTTCAATATATTTTGGGTTCCTGATTTATCCTGCAAAAAGAATACCCAAGTGAAGCGAGAAAAATCATCAACAATTATAAGACCATACTTACTTACCCGATGCTAAGGTAAGCAATGGGTCCGAAGAGATCCATATGAAGAAGTTCCAGTGGTCTTGTTGTCGTCATCACGTTCTTGCTTGGATGATTTGTTCCCACCTGCTTCCCTGCTTGACACGCTGCACAAGGTCTGCCTTTCTCAAAATAGTCATATGTTTGTCCTAACACATGTTCTCCCTTTAGAAGCTTATGAAGGTTCTTCATTCCAACATGTGCTAGACAGTGGTGCCAGAGCCAGCCCAAATTAGTCTTAGCAATTAAACATGCATCTAGATTGACATTCTCTTTAGTAAAATCAACTAAATAAAGCTTGTCGTCTAATACTCCTTTTAAAATCTAATGAACCATCACTTCTTCTAAAGACAGATACATCGATATTTGTAAATAAGCAATTATAACCTATATGACATAATTGGCTTACAGAAAGTAAATTATAACCGAGCGATTCCACTAAGAACACATTAGAAATTGAATGCTTGGTGGTGATGGATATTTTACCCAATCCTCTGACCTTGCCTTGATTCCCATCTCCAAAGATGTTCATTTCTTGTGAATCCTTGTTCTTGATGTAGGAGGTGAACATTTTCTTCTCCCCCGTCTTGTGGTTTGTGCATCCGCTGTCAATAATGCAACTTGTGCCCCTGGATACATAAACCTGCAAGGTAATTTAAGCTTGGGATTTAGGTACCCAACTCTTGTTGGGTCCTACAAGGTTAGTCACATAAGATTTTTGGAATTCAAATGCAAGTCTTACCTCCCTTGCATTTAGGCCCCACATTTCTAGCAACAACTTTATCATTTTTACAATGTAGCACATATGAGGCATCATAAGTACGATAAAGCATAGTTGGACCATTAGATGCATTTTTAGGCGCATGAGAGACATGATGAACACGGTGCCCAAGTCTACTCCTATCATGAACATATGAAGAGCTAGAAGATGCAAACATGGCATGAGAATCATGACGCATAGGTAAAACATCATGATCATGACAATCATCATGATGAACAACATGAGAAACATTAGAAGCATTCTTAACATGAGCATACAAATAAGCATGGTTATTCTTATAATGAAAAGAATGTGAACTACTAGCCAAGGGTGCCTTCCCTTTCTCCTTGATGAGATTGGAGGTCCTTTAGCTTGTTAAGTTTTTGGTTTCCTTTTGGAAACCAAGTCCATCCTTAATGGAGGGATGCCTACCAATGGTGTAGGCATTCCTAGCAAATTTTATATTCTCACATTCATTTTTGCAGATTTTAAGTTGAGCATTAAGATTGGCAACTTCATCATTCAACTTAAGAATAGTAGAAGCATGATCATTGCACGCATCAACATCAAAATGTTTACATCTATTGCAAATAGAACATGCTCCACAGATGAACTAGCAATATTCATTTTTTTCTATTCTAGCATTTAAATCAGCATTTAAACTCTTAAGGCTAGAAATAGACTCATGACAAGAAGACAATTTAGAAGAAAGTATTTCATTTTTCTTACCCTCTAAAGCAAGAGATTTTCCAAAATTAACAAGTTTATCATGTTCTTCATAAAGAATATCTTCTTGTTTTTCTAACAACCTATCCTTCTCATTAAGAGAATCAATTAATTTATTAATTTTGTCTAATTTTGATCTATCTAAACCCATAAAGAGATCACTATAGTCTACATCATCATCAGAATCCTTATCACTAGAAGAAGTGCACTTAGGAGTATCTCGTGTATGTACCTTCTTCTCCTTACCCATGAGGCAAGTATGTCGCTCGTTGGGGAAGAGGGAGGACTTGTCGAAGGCGGAGGTAGTAAGTCTGTCATCGTCGAAGTCAGATGAAGAACAGTTCGAGTCCCACTCCTTGCCAATGTGAGCCTCGCCCTTTGCCTTCTGGTAGTTCTTTTTCTTCTCCTTCCATTTCTTTTCTTGTCCCTGGTCATTTTCATTACCGGGACATTATGCAATAAAATAACTAGACTTACCACATTTGAAGCAAGACCGCTTTCCCCTTGATTTGCTCTTGTTGGGGGTACTCTTTGCGTCCCTTTAATGTAGTCTTGAAGCGCTTGATTACAAGCGTCATTTCTTCCTCATTGAGCCCGACAACCTCCACTTGTGCCACCTTATTAGGTAGCATCTCCTTGTTGTTTGTTGCCTTGAGTGCAACGGGCTACAGCTCATAGAGAGGAAGAGGTATGTTGGCAATGTCAACAACGTACCTTGTCTCCTTCACTGTAATACGTCCGCTTACGAATTTTCCGAGTGTATCTGGGATTCTCACGAATAAGGTTTACAAGATGAGGATCAATAACAGTAAACGACCTTAGCATGAGTCGAACGACATCGTGATCCGTCCATTTTGTACTTCCGTAGCTTCGGATCTTGTTCACCAAGGTCTTGAGCCTGTTGTAGGTTTCAGTTGGCTCATCTCCCCATTTCATGGTGAACCTTCCTAGCTCTCCTTCCACCAGTTCCATCTTTGTGATCATAGTGGCATCATTTCCCCATGAGAAATCTTGAGGGTGTTCCATATTTGCTTGGCATCGTCCAAGCCGCTGACTTTGTTGTACTAATCCCTGCATAGAGATGCTAACAACATAGTAGTAGCCTGGGCATTCTTATGAATTCGCTCATTAATGAATACAGGATTATCGCTACTATCAAAATGGATTTCATTTTCTACTATTTCTCAAATACTAGGATGGAGAGTCGCACAATGCAGAACCTTCCAAGTCATCGAACTCTACAAAATTAAATGAGCACAAACCATCAATGTGGTACCAAACATAAGCATATCATGAAACAAGCAAACAGGAATAAAAAACGGATAAAAGAGAAAACCAAAGGATCTGGGCCTTTACGGATGGTCGACTCAGTCCAGAACATGCTCTTCTCCTTGAGGTTATCGCTAGCAGAATATGAAAATTGGTTTTCGGACACAAGATTGTTTAATTTTGGGACACGAATATTTCCTAAACCAGCAATAACAAATAGCAACAAAATCAGAAAGTGCACAATATAATCAATATTTTATGGTATTACTATTACATCAATTACAGATTGGTAGATTAGGCACCACATTTGATCCCTTCCAGAGGAACAGGAAATCCCCAAAGCTCGCTCGACTGCTCTGATCCGGCGCGCCATCCACCAATCAGAGCTGGTCAGCCACGTCCTTGTCCTCCTGCGGCATCAGAGAGGCAAGAACAACGAATCAATTGACGAGAGTGACCATGCGAGGAACTAAAAAACATGGGAACATGATGAGAGAGACGGATGCATGCACCCATAGCACTATTTGCAGAGAAGGCTTTTCAAATTAAATTATAGCAGTAATCATGAGGCAGTCTGAAAATTGGCAGTAAATAATATCATCTTCTACCAAGGGATTATCCCATAGCACTAAGACAATAAATTCAGACTTTAAATTATATGGATTTACTTGAGGTTTAAAATATAGTTCATGTTCTTGCTCAACCACTTTCTTTCCCGTCCAATTCCTATAGCATTTCAGTACATAAAACCAACCACTCACCATGGCTATGTCGTATGCAGATCCACGGACTTCACTCTCTCTGACCTCTGCGCGAGCTTCCTCTGATCCAAACAAACAGAGTACCACTGATAGCTACATGACCCAAAAACATTCACCGCCGAGAGAAAATGGGGAGCAAAAAGCCAAACAGATCCGAGGAAGATGCGTTGAGATTACCTTGCTATTCTACCGGAGCGGCTACCAAAGAACGCTCGTCGCTTTTCCACCACATGCCAACCTCAAAACAAGTGAGGCAAAGCGATGTCAAGCATCTGCAAGGATGAGACAAATTACCGAACAAATTCGAAAGGAGCATTTGCTTCTTCATTATACATATCAAACGGACGTGACCAAGATTAATTTTTGGAAATCCATACGTCTTTGTTCATACATGGATGGTATAAAATTATTGGAAATCTATATGTCTTTGTTCAAAGTATAACTCTCTGGAAGCATCAAATGAGTGCTTAAGAAACATTACCAATTCCACATTCACAAATGATTTGGCCATAACCAGTCTATAGGCGAAAGATACAACAATCCACACATCCTACCACACCCATTGAATCAAATTAGTTGGGGGTCGAGGCCACATACCCAAGACGAGCAGCAAGCTGCTGGATGCTGCCTCGGCGCCTGAGAAGGTGGAGTCGCATCGACGACCGGCGACCGCGACACTGCGCTGCGTGGCTGGCTGCTGGCCGGATCCGGATGTGCTACGTCGGTGCCACGTTGCGCGTGTCACTGAGGTCCGAATCCGACGAAGTGGCGGCTGCTAGGTTTTACTGGAACCAGAGTACCAAGCGGTGAGCAGAGAGACAGCCAAGTCATGGGTTCGCGCCTTCATCGAAGTCCGCGGACGACAGGGTTGGGAGGTCCGCCATCCACGATGCGGTACTGGGTGGCGGATTGAAAGGGAAATAAGGTTTAACCTTTTCCTATAAATAATTTTGGTGGTTGAATGCCCAACACAAATAATTGGACTAACTAGTTTGCTCTAGATTATATATTCTACAGGTGCCAAAGGTTCAACACAAACCAATAAAAAGATCAGAGTTAGGGTTCAAAAGAAAGGAGCAAAAGAAACCGAAGAGAACCCTGGTCTGGCGCACCGGACAGTGTCCGGTGCCCCAGGGGCGATCGACTCAAACTCTTCACCTTCGGGTTTCTGAGGCCACGCTCCGCTATAATTCACCGGACTGTCCGGTGCACCAGCGGAGCAACGGCTAGCCAGCGCAACGGTCGACTCCAATGGTCGTCTGACAATGCATAGTGCACGGACAGTTCGCGCAGAGTCAGAGCAGCCACCAGAAGGCGCACCGGACAGTGAACAGTGCCTATCCGGTGTGGCACCGGACTGTCCGGTGCCACATGAAGACAAAGCTCCAACGGTCGAAACCGTCAGAACCCTAACAGTTGGGTGACATGGCTAGCGCACCGGACAGTGTCCGGTGCGACCATCGACAGCAGCCTTCCCCAACGGTTGAATTGGTGGTTGGGGGCTATAAATACCCCCAACCACCTCCACTCCAACCATCCAAGCATTCACTACTCCTCATTCAATACAAGAGCAAAATACAACACTCCAAGACACAAATCAAAGCCTATGATCCAATCAAAGTCCACAATTCAACTCTAGTATTTTAGGACTTATGAGAAGATCGTCTTGTGTTCTTTGTTTCTCTTGTTGCTTGGTTGGCTTTCTTCTTTCTCTCATTCTTACTCTCAAAGCCTTGTAAGAGAAGCAAGAGACACCAATTGTGTGGTGGTCCTTGCGGGGTCTAAATGACCCGGGAAATCAAGGAAGAAAGCTCACTCGGTCTAAGTGACCATTTGAGAGAGGGAAAGGGTTGAAAGAGACCCGGTCTTTGTGACCACCTCAATGGGGACTAGGTTCATTGGAACCGAACCTCGGTAAAACAAATCACCGTGTCATCCGCTTTGTTTTCTTGGTTGATTTGTTTTCCCCCTCTCTCCCGGACTTAACTTTTATTCTAATGCTAACCCCGACTTGAAGTGTGCTTAAAGTTTGTAAATTTCAGTTTCCTCCTATCCACCCCCTCTAGGCGACTTTCAATTGGTATCGGAGCCCAGTACTTCATTGGAGTTTAATAACTCGAAGTGATGTCGGGAGATCACGCCAAGAGGGAGATGGGAACGGCCACAAGCCACGGGAAGGCTCCATCAAGGGAGTCTGGCGCCAAAGGAAGGGAGGAATCACCTCCCCACGTCAAGTCGCACCGGAGTGGCGACAAGAAGAAGAAAATGAAGAAAGTGGTCTACTACAAGATCGATTCTTCGTCGCCCTCCACATCCGGCTTCGACGCGCCGTCTGTCACTTCTAAACGCCATGAGCACAAGAAGTTTAGTAAGATCCCTCTACGCTATCCCCGCATTTCCAAACACACTCCTTTACTTTCCGTCCCATTAGGCAAACCACCGGTTTTTATGGTGAAGATTATTGTATGTGGAGTGATAAAATGAGGCATCATCTAACCTCACTCCACGCAAGCATATGGGATATTGTTGAGTTTGGAGCGCAGGTACCATCCGTGGGAGATGAAGGATATGATTCAGACGAGGTCGCCCAAATCCGGCACTTTGACTCCTAAGCAACTACTATACTCCTCGCCTCCTTGTGTCGAGAGGAGTATAATAAGGTGCAAGGGCTAAAAAGTGCCAAATAGATTTGGGATGTACTAAAGACCGCGCACGAAGGGGATGAGGTGACCAAGATCACCAAACGAGAGACGATCGAGGAGGAGCTCGATCGATTCATCCTCAACCAAGGAGAGGAGCCACAAGCGATGTACAACCGGCTCAAGACCTTGGTCAACCAAGTGCGCAACCTCGGGAGCACTAAATGGGATGACCATGAAATGGTCAAGGTTATCCTAAGATCACTCGTTTTTCGTAATCCTACACAAGTTCAATTAATTCGTGGTGATCCTAGATATAAGCTAATGTATCCCGAGGAGGTTATAGGGAAGTTTGTGAGCTTTTAATTGATGATCAAAGGCTCCAAACAAATAGTCAACTTGGAGCAAGGCGGCACCTCCACACCCGAGGTGCAACCCGTCGCATTCAAAGCGACGGAGGAGAAGAAAGAGGAGTCTACATCAAGTAGGCTCCCCATCGACGCCTCCAAGCTCGACAACGAGGAAATGGCGCTCATCATTAAGAGCTTTCGCCAAATCCTAAAGCAAAGGAAGGGGAGAGACTACAAGCCCCGTTCCAAAAGGGTGTGCTACAAGTGTGGTAAGCTCGATCATTTTATTTCAAATTGTCCTATATCTAGTGACAGTGACAGGGGCGATGACAAGAGAGGGAAGAAGAAGGAGAAGAAGAGATACTATAAGAATAAGGGCCGTGATGCCCATGTGTGTCGGGAATGGGACTCCGACATAAGCTCCACCGACTCCTCCTCCGATGAGGACGCCGCCAACATCGCCGTCAACGAGGGACTTCTCTTCCCCAACGTCGGCCACAAGTGCCTCATGGCAAAGGATGGCAAGAAAAAGAAGGTACAAGCTAGAACCACCCCAAGTATACTAAATCTAGTGATGAGGGTAGTTCTAGTGGTGATGAAGATAACTTGCTTAGTCTTTTTGCCAACCTTAACATGCAACAAAAAGAAAAATTAAATGAATTAATAGGTGTTATTCATGAGAAGGATGAACTCTTGGATAGCCAAGAGGAATTCCTTATTAAGGAAAACAAAAGGCCATGTTAAGGTAAAGAATGCTTATGCTCAGGAGGTAGAAAAAAAATGAAAATTTAACTAAGGAGCTTAGCTTTTGCCATGACACTATTTCCAACCTTAGAACTGAGAACGCCAACTTATTTGCTAAGGTTGAGAAGTTAAATGCTTGTGATGATTCAATTACCAATCTTAAAAATGATAATGCTAATTTAATTGCTAAGATTGATAAATTGAATGAATCAATTGCTAGCCTTAAAACTGAGAATGATAAGTTAATTTCTAAGGCTAAAGATTTGAATGTTTGCAATGATTCTATTTCCAATCTTAGAAATGAGAATGCTATTTTACATGCTAAGATTGAAGAATTAAATGCTTGCAAACCATCTACATCTACTGTTGATCATGTCTCTATTTGTGCTAGATGTAGAGATGTAAATGTTGATGCTATCCATGATCACATTGCTTTAATTAAACAACAAAATGATCACATAGCTCAACTAACTGCTAAAATCAATGAGCATGAAATTGAAAATGAAAAATTTAAATTTGCTAGAAGCATGCTCTATAGTGGGAGACGCCCTGGCATCAAGGATGGCATTGGTTTCCAACAGGGAAGCAATGTCAAACTTAATGCCCCCAAAATATTGTCTAATTTTGTTAAGGGCAAGGCTCCCATGGCTCAGGATAACGAGGGTTACATTTTATATCCTGCTGGTTATCCTGAGCATAAGATTAGGAGAATTCATGCTAAGAAACCTCATAATGTTTCCCATCATGCTTTTATGTATAAAAATGAGGCTTCTAGCTCTAGGCAATCAACCCATGTTAAATTGCCTAAAAAGAAAACTCCTACTCCATCAAATGAACCTAATGTTTCATTAAGACTTTTGATGCATCTTATGTTTTAACTAACAAATCCGGCAAAGTAGTTGCCAAATATGTTGGGGGCAAACACAAGGGCTCCAAGACTTGTGTTTGGGTACCCAAGGTGCTTGTTTCTAATGTGAAAGGACCCAAGACCGTTTGGTTACCTAAGAACAAGGCCTAAACTTGTTTTGTAGGTTTATGCATCTAGGGGCTCAAGTTGGATCATTGATAGAGGATGCACAAACCACATGACAGGGGAGAAAAGGATGTTCTCCTCTTACGAAAAAACGATGATCCCCAAAGAGCTATCACATTCGGGGATGGAAATCAAGGTTTGGTCAAAGGACTTGGTAAAATTGCTATATCATCTGACCATTCTATTTCCAATATTTTTCTTGTAGATTCTTTAGATTACAATTTGTTTTCTGTTTCTCAATTATGCAAAATGGGTTACAACTGTCTTTTTACGGATATAGGTGTTACTGTCTTTAGAAGAAGTGATGATTCAGTAGCATTTAAGAGAGTATTAGAGGGTCAGCTATACTTAGTTGATTTTAATAGAGCTGAACTCGATACTTGCTTATTTGCTAAGACTAATATGGGTTGGCTCTGGCATCGCCGACTAGCCCATGTTGGGATGAAGAATCTTCACAAGCTTCTAAAGGGAGAACACATTTTAGGACTAACAAATGTTCATTTTGAGAAAGACAGGGTTTGTAGCGCATGTCAAGTAGGAAAGCAAGTTGGATCCCATCATCCACACAAAAACATCATGACAACGGACAAGCCACTGGAGTTACTCCACACGTATTTATTCGGTCCGATTGCTTACATAAGCATCGACGAGAGTAAGTATTGTCTTGTAATTGTGGATGACTATTCTCGCTTCACTTGGGTGTTCTTTCTGCAGGAAAAAACACAAACCCAAGAGACCTTAAAAGGATTCTTGAGACGGGCTCAAAATGAGTTTGGATTAAGGATAAAAAAGATAAGAAGCGACAACGGGACGGAGTTCAAGAACTCACAAATAGAAGGCTTTCTTGAGGAGGAGGGCATCAATCATGAGTTCTCTTCTCCCTACACACCCCAACAAAATGGTGTAGTGGAGAGGAAGAATAGAACTCTACTGGACATGACAAGGACCATGCTTGATGAGTACAAGACTCTGCATCGGTTTTGGGTTGAGGCAATTAACACCGCCTGCTACTCCATCAATCGGCTCTACCTTCACCGATTCCTCAAGAAGACATCATACGAACTCCTCACCGGTAAAAAGCCCAATGTTTCATATTTTAGAGTCTTTGGGAGCAAATGCTTTATTCTTGTTAAAAGAGGTAGAAAATCTAAATTTGCTCCTAAGGCTGTAGAAGGCTTTTTACTAGGATATGACTCAAACACAAGGGCATATAGGGTCTTCAACAAATCCACTAGATTAGTTGAGATTTCTTGTGACATTGTGTTTGATGAGACTAATGGCTCCCAAGTGGAGCAAGTTGATCTTGATGAGCTAGATGATGAAGAGGCTCCGTGCGTCACACTAAGGAACATGTCCATTGGGGGAATCCGAAGAGCCTACACAAGCACAAGATCAACCATCATCTTCCATGCAAGCATCTCCACCAACTCAAGATGAGGATCAAGCTCAAAATGATGAAAATGAAGATCAAGAGGATGAGCTACCTCAAGAGGAGGACAATGATCAAGGGGGAGATGAAGCTAATAAAGACAAGGAAGATGAGCAGGGACAAAGACCACCACACCCAAGAGTCCACCAAGCGATTCAAAGAGATCACCCCGTGAACTCCATCCTCAGCGATATTCATAAGGGGTAACAACTCGATCTCGAGTCGTACATTTTTGTGAACATTACTCTTTTGTGTCCTCTATTGAGCCATACAGGGTGGAGGATGCACTAGGAGACTCAGATTGGGTGCTGGCAATGCAAGAGGAGCTCAACAACTTCGCGAGGAACGAGGTATGACATTTAGTTCCACGTCCTAACCAAAATGTTGTAGGAACCAAGTGGGTATTCCGCAACAAACAAGATGAGCATGGTGTGGTGACAAGGAACAAAGTCCGACTTGTGGCCAAGGGATATTCACAAGTCGAAGGTTTGGATTTCGGTGAAACCTATGCACCCGTAGCTAGGCTTGAGTCAATTCGTATATTACTTGCCTATGCTACTCACCATGGCTTTAAGCTTTACCAAATGGACGTGAAAAGTGTCTTCCTCAATGGACCAATCAAAGAAGAGGTCTATGTTGAGCAACCTCCCGGCTTTGAAGATATGAGTACCCTAACCATGCATGTGTATAAACTCTCAAAGGCGCTTTATGGGCTCAAGCAAGCCCCAAGAGCATGGTATGAATGCCTGCGAGATTTTCTTATCACTAATGGCTTCAAAGTCGACAAAGCCGATCCTACACTCTTTACTAAAACCATTGCAAAAGATTTGTTTGTATGCCAAATTTATGTTGATGGTATCATATTTGGGTCTACTAACAAATCTACGTGTGAAGAGTTTAGTAGGATCATGATTCAAAAATTTGAGATGTCTATGATGGAGGAGTTGAAGTATTTTCTAAGATTTCAAGTCAAGCAACTCCAAGAGGGCACCTTCATCAGCCAAACAAAGTACATTCAAGATATACTTACCAAGTTTGGAATGAAGGATGCCAAGCCCACCAAGACACCCATGGGAACAAATGGGCATCTCGACCTCGACACGGGAGGTAAATCCGTAGATCAAAAGGTATATCGGTCGATGATAGGATCTTTACTCTATTTATGTGCATCTCGACCAGATATTATGCTTTCCATATGCATGTGTGCAAGGTTCCAAACCGATCCTAAGGAAGTTCACCTTAGGACCGTGAAAAGAATCATGAGATATTTAGTTTATACACCTAAGTTTGGTCTTTGGTACCCCAAGGGATCCACCTTTGATTTAATAGGATATTCAGATGCTAATTGGACAAGGTGTAAAATTGATAGGAAGATCACATCAGGGACTTGCCAGTTTCTGGGGAGATCCCTGGTGTCTTGGGCTTCAAGAAAACAAAACTCAGTAGCTCTTTCTACCCCCGAAGCCGAGTATATTGCCGCAGGTCATTGTTGTGCGCAATTACTTTGGATGAGGCAAACCCTTAGGGACTATGGCTACAAATTGAGCAAAGTCCCTCTCCTATGTGATAATGAGAGTGCAATCCGCATGACGGATGATCCCGTTGAACACAACCGCACTAAGCACATAGACATTCGGTATCACTTCTTGAGGGATCACCAACAAATGGGGGATATCGAGATAGCTTATGTTAGCACCAAAGAACAACTAGCCGATATCTTTACCAAACCATTAGATGAGAAAACCTTTACCAAACTTAGGAATGAGCTAAACATTCTTGATTCTCGGAATTTTGATTGAAACATTGCACACATAGCTCATGCATATATCTTTGATCATATCTCTTTTATGTCTACGACTAATGTGTTTTCAAGAGCATTTCTATGCTAAGTCCTAGATTGAAAGGGAAATGAAGTCTTCGGCGAAGACAAGGCTTCCACTTCATTTTGTCGGTATCATTTACCCTTCGCCATCACTCCACACCACTCTTCGATTGGTATAATCTTCACTCATATTTACTTGTACCAATGGGAGAAAAGAATAAAAGGCTCTCAAAAGATTCCGTTTTTGGCGATTAATGCCAAAGGGGGAGAAATATTAAGCCCAAAGCAAAAGGACCGCACCACCACCCTTCGAAAATTTTTAATTGACATATTTCAAAATTGGTATGTTTCTCAATTGGTTAGGATTTTTCAAATTGGTATCTAAAAATAATTTGATCTTCTTTCAATTGGTAAAACCCTCTTGAACACTAAGAGGGGAATTTCATCCAGGGGAGTTTTGTTTAAGTCAAAGGAAAAACATTTGAAACAGGGGGAGAAAATTTCAAATCTTGAAATACTTCTCGCAAATCTTATTCATATACCTTTGACTATTTGCAAAAAGACTTTGAAAAGATTTTCCAAAAGAATTTGCAAAAACAAAACAAGTGGTGCAAGCGTGGTCCAAAATGTGGGAAATAGGGTTTAACCTTTTCCTATAAATAATTTTGGTGGTTGAATGCCCAACACAAATAATTGGACTAACTAGTTTGCTCTAGATTATATATTCTACAGGTGCCAAAGGTTCAACACAAACCAATAAAAAGATCAGAGTTAGGGTTCAAAAGAAAGGAGCAAAAGAAACCGAAGAGAACCCTGGTCTGGCGCACCATACAGTGTCTGATGCACTAGGGGCGATCGACTCAAACTCTTCACCTTCAGATTTTTGAGGTCGCGCTCCGCTATAATTCACCGGACTGTCCGGTGCACCAGCGAAGCAACGGCTAGCCAACGCAACGGTCGACTCCAACGGTCGTCTGACAACGCACAGTGCGCGGACAGTTCGAGCAGAGTCAGAGCAGCCACCAGAAGGCATACCGGACAGTGAACAGTGCCTGTCCGATACGGCACCGGACTGTCTGGTGCCACATAAAGACAAAGCTCCAACGGTCGAAACCGTCAGAACCCTAATGATTGGGTGACGTGGCTGGCGCACCAGACAGTGTCCGGTGGCGCACCGGACTGTCCGTTGCGCCCATCGATGGCAACCTTCCCCAACGGTTGAATTGGTGGTTGGGGGCTATAAATACCCCCAACCACCTCCACTCCAACCATCCAAGCATTCACTACTCCTCATTCAATACAAGAGCAAAATACAACACTCCAAGACACAAATCAAAGCCTCCAATCCAATCAGAGTCCACAATTCAACTCTAGTATTTTAGGACTTGTGAGAAGATCGTCTTGTGTTCTTTGTTTCTCTTGTTGCTTGGTTGGCTTTCTTCTTTCTCTCATTCTTACTCTCAAAGCCTTGTAAGCGAAGCAAGAGACACCAATTGTGTGGTGGTCCTTGCGGGGTCTAAGTGACCCGGGAAACCAAGGAAGAAAGCTCACTCGGTCTAAGTGACCGTTTGAGAGAGGGAAAGAGTTGAAAGAGACCCGGTCTTTGTGACCACCTCAACGGGGACTAGGTTCATTGGAACCGAACCTCGGTAAAACAAATCACTGTATCATCCGCTTTGTTTTCTTGGTTGATTTGTTTTCTCCCCCTCTCCCGGACTTAACTTTTATTCTAACGCTAACCCCGGCTTGAAGTGTGCTTAAAGTTTGTAAATTTCAGTTTCCGCCTATCCACCCCCTCTAGGCGACTTTCACGGATCCACGACGCGGTACTGGGTGGCGGATCCACGGCGCGGTACAGACGACCTTCCATTGCGGCAGCGGTGGGCATGGAAGGAAAGAGGAATCGAGGATGGAAAGGATCACGGAGGGCGAGCGGGATGCGAGGAGCGCCATCGAAGGAAGGAGTGCGCCATCGAAGGAAGGAGTGTGCGGTCGAGCGGCGGCGGTGGGGAGGAGGGTGGGGGATCCGCGGTCGAGGCGGGACCGGCAGAACCTTGCACCACTGTACACATTAAACTTAAGCAGAAATAGAAGAACTTAAGTGGTATAGAACTTTTTCACATATCAGTATAACACTCAGCCTGAGGGACACATACAAATGTACAATTTTCTCATCACCGTTTCCCCCCTTCACTTGCTAAACCCTCTCCAGCCCGCGTTCCTCGCTTTCCCTCCCAAAACCCTAGCGCTGCTTCCACCAGCCACCCAGATCCCATGGCGCGCTCGACCTCACTCTCCGAGGCGGAGGCGGGCATCTCCTGCTTTGCCTCCTCCCTCCCTGGATTCCGCGGCGTCCTCAAGCACCGCTATGCCGACTTCATCGTCCATGAGGTTGCCCGCGATGGCGCTCTCGTCCAGCTCACCTCGTTCGACCTCCCCACCGAGGTATCAGGTCCTCTGTGAAAGTTTTAGTCCATAGCTGCGCTTCTCCGATTCCAATCTTCCTGCCAAATGCGAATTGCAGAGCGTTGGTGTGAACGAAGAGGACAAGGCGGCCCCGTCGGCTGAAGCGGATCACTCGCAGGCCCTCGAGTCGTTCCGTTCGCTCTGCGGCGATGCCGATTGCAACGCATTGAGGGGTCTCCTGGAGAAGGTGTCGGGCGAGGGTGGCGGTGATGTCTCGCCTGTCATTCTATCGCCTGATGCCGACAAAGCACACCGTTCGGTCAGTTCGCCGGGTGGTTACTGGTTGTCTGTGCCATGGTGTTGCCGTGTTGGTCGAGGGTGGTTTGACATTTGTGTTGTTTGGTTGTAGGAGGTGCATAACTTCTTTAAGAAGACCTTCAAGTTCCTGGTCACGGACACGGTGGAACACAGTGATGGGGTCCAGAAGTGCATCAGGGTGCGGTTCGGGTCAGAAGCAGGTGTCGGAAGGGGTGCTGGCGGCCGTGGGAGAGGAAGGAAACGGAAGAACATGGGTAGTTCTGATTGGAGAGATGGTAGGCCATTTGATAGTAGAGGGTCAAGTAATTGGCCAGATAATGTTGGGAAGTTCCTGAGGTGATGACATCCTGTTTTATTTGTTAACTATGTTATGTGTTATTTAACTTGTATCGGACTGGGTTCTTTTCACATGTATGGCATACTTGATATGCTCTATTTGTTTGAAGTTAGTAATAGTAGTGCACCTAATGTAGCTGCACAACAGTCTTATATTGTTGTGCAGTTTTTTTTTGCTAACTAGTGCTTTAATTGGAGTTACCATTTTGGGTCATTGATCAGGTTTCACCTGTACAAAGAGAACAAGGACACCCAAGAAGCATTAGGAGTAATAGGAAAAATGCTAGGACTTCAGGTATGTCATAGTTGCTAAATTCTAGAATTCGTTTACCTGCCTTAGATATCTGGGTTCATTTACCTGCTCTTGCTGCTGCTAAATTAACTGTACCTTTTGCAGCCACGGTCATTTGGGTTTGCAGGTACAAAGGATAAGCGTGCTGTTACTACACAGCAGGCATGTATTCCTCAAGTTTATAACAGCAGAGTAATTTCATTCAGTTAGTCTGGAGCTTCCTTGTATAATGTTGGCTAACATAGTAACATATAACACTGAAGTCTGGGAATGAAACACTTTTGGACAAGAGATTGCATGGAATATTACTAACTTAAATGTCTTCTAGATGGCATAATTAGTTTTCAAAGACATGTATTTTAATACATTTCCTTCTTTTCACTATTTGATAGCTTATCTGTGTAAATAGTTTCTCATTTCTGTCTATAATTGTGCATACAGTGATATTGGTACTTTTGTATTTTTTATTAGGTAACTGTATTCAAGGTGCAAGCCAGTAAGTTGCTTGCTCTTAACAAGCGGCTGTTTGGGATTAAAGTTGGAAATTTCTGGTATGTGATTAGTATTTTCCTGTTGCACATATAATCATGATATAGCAGTCTTGAAATGTTGATACTTTTGGCAACTAACTAATCCTTTTCAGTTACGTGAAGGAGGGACTTGTTCTTGGTCAGCTCACAGGAAATCGATTTACAATTACTCTGAGGTAGTGTCTTTGCTTATAATTCAATATTTTAGCATGCCAGACTACAGTATTTTCCTGGTACCAAATTCTCATCACTTGACTCCAACCATAGTAACTTCTTAGGCTAAAAATATATATGCAACACAAGAACTTGGGATAATGTTTTTTTAACTTTACCAGGAGCAGTGGTTTTCATTTTTAAGAATCCTGTGGACACCTACGCTGACCACACACTCAGACATAGATGAGGCTATTCAAGTAATCTTGGAACACGCGCAACACACATGCTCCATTCTCCCTGGGAAATAAATCCCGGTGCAGCACTGGCGTTCATTCTTGACAAGAATCGAACGTGGGCGGGTAGCGCTCCACCCGAGCGTCTTACCGCCGAGCCTGTTTTTAACATTCTATTGTTTGTACAACTGCATGACATGTGCATTTGTGATCTATATTGTTTGCTATGATACTTCGGTCCACAATTTCACATGCAGCATACCTTGTAGTCTTGTACATTCTCTTTTAGGAAAACGGAGCAAATGGAGATCTTATGTTTCCTTATATTGATTTAGGGGTGTTACTGCAGAATCTGAAGACATGATAAAAATTGCAGTAGATGGCCTAGGAAAGAATGGATTTATCAACTACTATGGTTTGCAGGTATTATGTCCTCAAGTTTAAAACTATTGCCCTGTTATTTCTGAAGCTCATCGATTTTATGTTTTCATCTGGTTAGCGGTTTGGAAGTGGTTCAATACCAACACATCTTGTTGGGGCTGCTTTGCTTAGAGGAGAGTGGAAGGTTGCTGTAAACTTGATTCTTGATCCAAGGGAAGGAGATATCCTACAAATATTTTATATGTGTCCAAATTAGGAGTTTGTATTCAGTCTTGCCAGCTTTTGTTTAAACATAACTAAGTCCGTACAGCGTGATGACATCAATGAGGTGCGCAAACGTTACAAAGAACATGGTGACATTGATATGGCACTGAGAAACTTCCCTCGACACCTCGTAGCTGAGAGGGCCATAGTAAGTATAGTTAACCTTTTTTAACGTACACTTGTTTTCAAGTCAGACGATTTGTTGGTTGTTCTGGCTGACCAACTTGGACGATTAATTGCGATTGGTCCAAACCGACTTGGACGATTAATCACGACTAATCGGACTTGAAAACAGCTGTGATATTACTTGAATAAAATGTGGCCTTATAATTCTTTGTGCGTTGTTTAAAGCACATAGTTTTGTACATTTTAACTGATTATTTTTTTCTTTTCTTCCGTTGTTTGCATGTTTCCAGCTTCAATGTCTGAAGAAATGCCCTGGTAACCATCTACAAGCACTCAAGGGTATACCAAGAACACTGAGAATGATGTATGTTGCATTTTTTATTTAAATATACTCCATTTTTCTTTGTATTATTATTAAGTGCAAATTAAGGTATGTAACTTTAGGTGGTTCAGAATATGCTGCCTATCCCATCTTTCTTGGGGAAAAAAGGCTTTGTTGTTGATGTCTCGTGTTTTTCCCCATTAAGGGGGTGTTTGGTTGCTCCTGCTAAAGTTTAGCCCGGGTCACATCAAGCGTTTGACTTTTAAATAGGAGTATGAAATATAGACCCAACCAACTGGACTAGATTCGTCTCGTCTTTTAATCTTCGTCTGACAAATTAGTTTTATAATCCGACTACATTTAATACCCGGAACGGAGGTTCAAACATTCGATGGGACAGGGGCTAAATTTTAGCGGGGTGTAACCAAACACCCCCTAAGAATATATGTCTGTTATTCTTGACTTGTGCTTAAAATTGTTTCTCGGTCTCTAATAACAGTTCTACCACTGTGTCCAGCTCTGCATTCATATTATGCATTTATTTGTTAATGCCATCAACTGTTAAGTTATTCAGTCACAGCATACACATGTACTAGTGTGCTTGTCTCACATCATATAGCAATGCTTGCTTTGTTATATGCTAAGGTAATGCTTCATTGCCCTGTTATATTCTGTTGTCTGATGGTATCCATATTCTGTAGTTGGATTAGTTCGTAGTATTGTATGCTCTCATGTTAGTATTCTTACAGTTGAATTTTGTTGAATGATGGCCATGTTTTTTTTCTATGTTTTCTGAATCTTTTCATTTGAATATTTTATGTAGGTACGTACATAGTTACCAAAGTTATCTGTGGAATCATGCTGCCAGTATGAGAGTGGAAAAGTATGGTTAGTTTCTTACCTTCTACTAAAAGAATTAATGAAATCATTACATGGTTTGATATTTGTGAATTAATGTATACTATTGCTTAAGTTGGTTACCTTTGAACGGATGTATTAGTCTAGCAAACAATTTTGTCCACTTTTCATTTTCTGACTAGTAATTGGCAGGCATCTCACAGGTTGTAGAAGGTGACTTAGTGTATAACAAAGAATGCCCTTCAGAAGAATCAACTTCCGTAGATATTCTGGAAACTGATGATGACCATACAAATTCAATTGAAATCGATCTATGTTCTGAAGCACAACCAGAAGAAAGCATCCAGTCTGCGAAGGTTTGGCACTGTTGTGATACATGCTAATGCACAAGCTTATCCTTTTCTAATAAAGATCCTAATAATCCACTTTTTATTTCTTTTTTAGATAGTTGATTCTGGAGATTTTACTAAGGGGATATACACTTTTGATGATGTTGTCCTACCTTTGCCTGGGTAATATCTATTCCCTTCTATTTGTACTTTCATTTTTTGTTTATGCTTATTTGTATGGCATGCAGTTCACAAGCATTGTTTCCTGGGAATGAAATTGCCGAGATTTACCATGAAATGGCTAGAAAGGTAACCCTATCCTGTAGTGTTTAGTTTGTAGTTTACTAGATGTCCTTTCTTGTTTAGCAGAAGTTTGTGCAGCGTTGGATTTTTTGGTGACTGTTTCATGCTTTTCACAAAGTTAGATTAGATACCAAGATGTTAGTCTAGTACATTTCCAAAGTAACTAGCATTTGAACTAGTATGCTTGGCTGTGGGTCTGGGATGAACATTTTAGTTTTCCCTTTTATTTCTGTATACTTAAATGTGGTGATTGGTGACTGTCACATGAAACCTTAGTTTGAGTTTCCAGAAGTGGTAGGTTGATTCTTTTGTCAACTTAATTGGAATCTGTTTTTTGAGTATTTCATGATTGCATAGTATTTCTTTACTTGAGAGGAGTATTAGCAAATATGTTATGATTGATACAACATGTTTTGAGTGATCTCTGGACATAACAGATGGAAATATTTGAATTTTGCTTTCATGACACAGGATGGCATTAGCTTGACGGAGAATGCTCATGGTGTCAAGTGAGTCCTTATTAGCCTGGCGTGCCTGTTCTCATCTATTCCTTGATATCCTGATTGCAACGTCTTTAATGCAACCTTCATTTGTCAGGGAGTTTTCGATTACAAGCATGAAAGGTGGTTACCGCCGAGTGTTCCAGCGGCCTATTGGTTTTGAGTGGTATGTACCCTATGTGCAAGGATTAAATATTTCTTTCCTCCTTTTTCCCCTGAGAACATGCAATGCAATGTATTGGGTTTGTTTGGTTTCAAGTTGTTTCTTGTACATGGAACCCCTTTCGCCTCTTCCATTAAAATATTTATTCCTCTATGACTGCAGGGAACTCATAACTTACACAGATGATACTTCATCTTTAGCAGAAACTGATTTGGATGTTCTGTCCAGAACCAAGCCTAAAGAAGCAAACGAGCTTATTTCTAAGCAGGAATCGCAGGATAAGTTGGAAAAGGCTCCTGATACCTCTGTGCCAACTAATGGGAATAGCTCCCAAGAAAAGCTTATTGGCAGCCCAGATATACGACCAAAGAAATTGGCCTTAAAATTAGCATTTACTTTACCAACATCATGCTACGCTACAATGGCTATCCGGGAGCTTCTGAAGACTTCCACCTCAGTATGTTCATACATTTTTTTTAATTTTTTTACCTGTAGTTGTTTGTTGCTTAGAAATCCCCTTTCAGAATCTGTTTCATAATCTCCTTGATTGCCTGCAGGTTGCATATCAGAAAACACTCAGCTGCTAGATTCTGTTTGGAAGACATTCCTTCATAGGAGTATCTCTTAATTACATGGCTGCTGCCTGTCTTCACGGCAGTTAGAATACCTGGAGGACTGATGAATCCACAAAAATGATGCATTCTGCACATGAGGCATAACAAACAATATGTCCTAATAAGTGTTTCTTAGGGGAAGACCGTGAGGATGATGTATTGGGATATCTATTCCGCGACATGCTTTGTATAACATAAACTCCATTTGCAATAATGGAATCAACTTGGGTTAGCAGTAAATCTGATATACTTGGGATCCAATAGAAATTTTGGTACGGTTGAACTTGGTTAAAGTACAGGTGACGTATAATTAGCAGTATAAGATTTGTCCGTTGGCATTCTCCGTTTCATAGTGCAACACATCATATCTGTCGAATTGAACCATACAGAGTTACAGACGCAAAGTATACTATGGCGGCTTCCAAAGTAGGTTTCGACAAGCAAATGTTTTCCAAACAAAAACGCTCCTGTATGGATTTGTTTCGTTTCTGAATTTTCTGGTACCACCCAACCCGATAGAGGTAACCACAGTACAACACTGAAGGCCACTGGGACGACAGGGCGCGTGGTATGAGAGATGGACCATTAGGAATGTACACGTCAAGTCTGGCAACCATAGCCGCGAAACAACATGTAGTAGGTGTATAATCTCATTTTTTTATTATATCCGATACCAGGCTCGAAACCGCTATCTCTACAAAGACAATACGTAATGTCAATCCATAAATACACCTCAGTAAACAGGAAAAAAGAGCCTAGAATCCTGTGCACGCCCACGACCAGCAGCAGAACATGCAGGATCTAAAAGAAAACTCAATTTCCCCTCCAATCTCCTCACTCGAGAGGACGGCACATGGCGCAATGAAACACACCCTCCCCTAAGCCAGGTGCTGAATCTTGCGCTTCAGCCACATGGCGCGCACATCGCCGCCGAGGGAGACGAAAATTTCCCGGTTGCCCGGCAGCAGGAAGACGTCGGGGGCAACTGACTTCTCCACCTGCGACAGCTCCACCATGCCGTTCAGGATCTGGACGCATCTCGATATGCTGTAGCCGTCCTCGAGCTTGGACATCTGCCAGTCATGGCTCGAGCTCTTGTAGTTGCCGTTGGCGGAGGAGTCGTCCATCGCCCTGTCGTTGCCGTTCCTCTTGTTGGAACAGTGCCACGAGCGGGGCAGCGCCTGCCACTGGGATACCGCCTGCGGGAACACGTGCGCGTCTCTGCTCGAGGCCCTGAGATGGGGTGGGGTCTGGTGGAAAGAAGACTCCTTCGACATGGGTGACTGCAGACGAGGCGAGCGCTCCACAACGAAGTCATGTTCGCCCTCGCTGTGATCCAAATCAGCACCAGTGTACAGATAGCGCTTACTGTCATCAGCAATTATGCCGTCTGCAGTAGAGAAACCATCGTTAGCTGGTATATACTAATGGCAGCACCGGTACATACTCTGGCCATGTACTGATAAAAAGATTACTCGTATAATTTTTAGAACTGTCTATAAAAGTATTCCGTAGGTACCATTTTTCCCGAAAGGGTTCTGGCAATCGTCGCAACGGCAAAACAAGGAACATCCGGTCCCATCCTGTCCACAACAATGAGTTTGGTAATCTTGTCTCGCCTACTTAGCAAAGAACCTGAGAAAAGGATGAAACCTGGTAGCAATCGCAGTATTTCTTCAGGCAACTTGATTTCTTGCAGTTGCAACCTCTCCTTGGTGGAGTTGAAGAAGAAGAATGGTGAGCATCTTCCTACAGGTGATACAACATTGAGATTATAACTAAGCCGGACAGTGTGAGTGTGTGACATCGTTTAACTGAGTCAGGATAACAACCATTGGTTCAGCATTTGCCTCAGGTCTCCTATTAATTTTCATCGACATGCGCTTCTGTCTTGAAAGTAACACCTTGCGAGTAGTCTGAACTGTTTCTGAAAAGGCTTCTTTGTTGAAACATGGTTGGCAGCCACACTTATCGGAACAATAACCACCTCCAGCAAAACATGGGCAATAGCTGCAGATGCAAACAGTGATGGTGTATTTATGAGATTTACAGAGCATTCTTACACCCACTACAGTACACCCTTGTTATAGTCAGGGATTTGGCAAGTCATGGCAAGGGGTCTACCTAGGAAACCGTGAGCAGGTGCAAATAAAAACAGTAAATAATAACTAACATCACAGAGGGGAAATGAATGCACCTTACATGGCAACAGATTAAGAATTTGGGATGCAACAAAGAAAATGAACCAAAAGTCCTTTATATATATTTCCAAAGCTCTATATAACAGACAGGTTCTTACTTCATGTGATCACACCTGATGTACTTTTCATGGTTGGGCCTACAATTAGCCCAAACTGGCCCAGTTGAAGCCAAACCCTACATCATCTCCCTCTGACCTAACGCCAAACAAGCCACCACCGTCGCCCCTCACCCCCTCTTCTACCTCTCTCCTCCCTCATATTCCTCATCACCCCACCCCCAAACCCTCACTTCCTTCCCTCCATCTAAGCAGAAATACGACAGCAAGACATAGATGCAACGGGCGAGCAGCAAAAGCAGATCAAGAGGGACGAACATCAGAAGCAGATCAAGAGTGGCAGTGTGGGCAGAGCCTAGGGGCTAGGGCTTCTTAATCTGCCCCCTCCAGTAGCGGAGGGCAAAGAAAAATTATGGTATGGCTCAAAAAATAAAATCTGCAAGGATTGTGAATCAAACTCAAGACCTGCTGCTAGAATAGAGGCAACACATCCATCACACCACGTCTTGTTTTGTTGGTATAGTAGAAGATATTAAAGTTTTTAAAAGTAAGGTATGGCTCATGCCACACTAAGCCATAATGGCTCCTCCGCCACTGGCCCCCTCTCCCCCTCTCAACTCAAGGTGGTGGCTGCTAGGGCCTTCGACATAGCTGAAGGCTCAATGGGCATCAAACGACAGCCAACTCCACCAGTCGATCACCAAGTCTGGTAAGCAGCTCAAGAGGGGCACATGTGCTCTGGGGAGTGACAGCAAGGGCAAAATTGCATGGTGACGGCAGTGTTTAGATCTGCAAAGCCAATCGCTTGGATATAATCCTAACCCAGCCCAGGAATGGACTGATCTAGGGCTCCTCAACATGGAGGCTGCAAAGGCTTCAACCCAGTCGAAGATCCAATGCCTACACAAGTGACACCCAACTCCACCAACCGCATGTCTACAAAGCAACATGCAGTCATGGCATTCACCCAAGGTCAACTGGACTCCTAGGTGTTGACAAGGTAACATACTGAATTGCTAGTTCTGAGTTCCATATAGTTCACATTTTCATCAATGGCATAGACTGGCACATAAAATCCCTAGTAGGGGCATATGGCTGTGACCAAAAGTTTTTCTTCCAAGCATTTTAGCTAAGGAATGAAAAGTATTTGGCCAAGAATGAAAAGAAACATATCAGATGTAATTAACAGGGAATGTGTTTGTCAAACACTGGCAGACTGGCCCATCCAAGTGCCAAGTTTTGGCAAGCTTCACTGGGCACACTCGAATCAACACCTGAATTTCCCATCATTTAGACTAACATCGTTTTGATCTACACAGTTTGCTCCATGGAGCAGTAGAATAAGAAGATGCTGATTCCATCTTAAGACGAAATCAGTAAGTATGACTTTAACACTAGCTCTAGTAGGTTGATCATACAGGTATATGACATCCTATCTTGAGGTCCATGGTTCAGACTTCAGAGTGTACTAGAGACAACCTACAGAGAGACCCTGAAGTAATTGAATAATGTGCAACAGTGCACAGATGCTAAAAATGCGTTTTGGGTTTATTTTGAGAACAACACAGCACTCAAATTTGACAAACACCTGAAATTTACATCGCCTACGAGAGAAGGTTGAGCTTATTGAAACAACGGCCTAAGAGGATTAGACAACAAATTACAACCAAAATCCTGACTTAAACCACTGATTACAAGGAACTAAACCAGTAAAAATCCGCAACAATCCCCTTCCACTGTAACCAAAACGGACATCCCCCCCCCGCTCTCTTAATTAGGCGGATAAGGACATTAATCACTATAGGAAAAACTGACTCCGTACTGAGACTGGCCAACAGAACCAAAACAAAACGGTCGAAACAGTAGGTTTCTTACAGCTTCAAGCATCTGGACTTCTTGCAGGCGCAATGCTTGCACCCGTTGCCATCCGCAGCCTCCTCCACCCTCTGCCTGCTCAGCACAAAACCCCAAAAATCAGACGACTCAGAACGCCGAAGGCGCGCCCAGATCGACAAACCGAAGCCCCCCAGGTCCGGGGCCGCCGAACCCTCACCGCTTGGGGTCCGGCGCTATTGCGAGCTGGTTCATGCTGGATCGCTCCAGCTCGGTCAGTCCGACGGCATGCGTTGACAATTCTATGGGCTCCAGAGTGACCGGGGGTGGCGCCGGTGGCTTCATGGAGATCGGGGTGGCCTCCATGGGAGCGAGCACGAAGAGGTGTGCGCTGAGACACGGGCCCGTATGAACTGGGAAGAAGTTGGCTCCCCTCTTTTAGACTGTGAGGTGGGCCCAGCCTTAGGCCCGTCCGCCCTGGTGGGGTTTGCTTGTTGGGTTTGGTGATTAGATACTGATAGCGCAAAATAATTGCATAGTAAAGTTTAAAATATTAGATAAATAAGTAATACGGCTGGAAATAGGCTACATAAATATATCGAATCTTTTACTGTTTTTTATTAGGTTCAGTTCCCTAGAGATATGTATTAGAGTCTCTGAACTATTCGTGGGTGGGTTTGAGTAGTATGATGTATGTACATGATTTATTTCCTTGTTTTTCCTTATTAAGTGAATATAAAAAAATTCCAACAAAAAGTTTAAGAAATACTAAGGTATCTCCAGCTATCGTTATTTTTGGCTATATCCATCGTTATCTTTTGACTATACCGGTTTGAGAAGGATCCGGGTTTTTTATGTATCGTTTTGTTGTTGGTTGCTGCTATTGTCCGCTATAGCTAACGGTTTGGGGCCGTCGAAATAAAAAAAAAAGTGTCGAGCAACTCCAACAGTTTAGATACAAATTCTAGCTAAATTTAGAGTCTCGAGGGTTGTAAAAAAGATATTCAAGTTTCTATGTATATGTGTATCTAGGCCTGGGCAAAAAGAACCGGAACCGAAATAACCAAGAACCGAAACCGAATTAACCGAACCGAAAGAACCGTTATGAAATTCGGTTCATGTTTTTTAAGAACCGAAATAAATGAGATATTTTCGGTTCTGCACTCCAAAGAACTGAAAGAACCGAAAATCCCAAAAGTATTAGATTCAATTTGTTACATGTGTTTGTAACTTCAGATGTTATTTTATCGACTTATGTTGAACATCTAATCATCCATGTATTATCTATGAAATTATGGTCATTGTGCACTTGTGGTTGTTTGTGGGGAGATGTTGTTGAAATTTTTCATAAAAGTTGTCGTTATTCAGAATTTTAGAGTGGTTGTTACAGTTCGGTTAGAACCGAGGAACCGAACCGAAGAACCGAGAACCGAACTAGTCGGTTCTGGTTTCTTTATCTTGCTATTTTGGTTCTAGTTTTTGAAGAACCGAATTTCTACAAGAACCGAAAAACCGAACCGAACCGAATCGAAGAACCGAACGCCCAGTCCTATGTGTATCTAACTAACTCTCCAATTTTTTAGATGATGACCACTCAAATCTCAACAAACCTTATGCGTATCACTCCCTTTTTGGCGCATGAATTTTCACGGCTGAACCGGTCGTTCCTTGGCGGGGCTTGTCGGGGACCATAATTAGGGGTACCCCCAAGACTCCTAATCTCAGCTGGTAACCCTCATCAGCACAAAGCTGCAAAGGTCTGATGAGTGCGATTAAGTCAAGACTCGGTCCACTCAAGGACACGATCTCGCCTCGCCCGAGCCCAGCCTCGGGCAAGGGCAGCCGACCCCGGAGGATCTATGTCTCGCCCGAGGCCCCCCTCAAGTAACGGACATACCTTCGGCTCGCCCGAGGCACGGTCTTCGCCTAGAAGCAACCTTGGCCAAATCGCCACGACGACCGACCGTATCGCAGGAGCATTTAATGCAAAGGTGGCCTGACACCTTATCCTGACGCACGCCCTTCAGTCGACTGAGCCGAAGTGACCGCAGTCACTTCGCCGCTCCACTGACCAGTCTGACAAGAAGACAGCGCCGTCCGCGTCGCTCCGACTGCTGTGCCACTCGACAGAGTGAGGCTGACAGCGGCCAAGTCCGGCCTCAGGCGCCATAGGAAGCTCCGCCTCACCCGACCCCAGGGCTCGGACTTGGGCTCAGCCCCGGAAGACGACGAACTCCGCCTCACCCGATCCCAGGGCTCGGACTCGGGCTCAGCCCCGGAAGACGACGAACTCCGCCTCACCCGACCCCAGGGCTCGGACTCGGGCTCAGCCCCGGAAGACGACGAACTCCGCCTCGCCCGATCCCAGGGCTCGGACTCGGGCTCAGCCCCGGAAGACGACGAACTCCGCCTCGCCCGACCCCAGGGCTCGGACTCGGGCTCAACCGACGATCTCCGCCTCGCCTGACCCAGGGGCTCGGACTCGACCTCGGCCTCGGAAGACAGACTCGACCTCGACCTCGACCTCGGAGGAGCCTCCGCCTCGCCCAACCCAGGGCTCGGACCGACCACGTCACAGGAGGCGCCATCATTACCCTACCCCAAGCTAACTCAGGCTACGGGGAACAAGACCGGCGTCCCATCTGGCTCGCCCCGGTAAACAAGTAATGATGGCGCCCCGCATGCTCCATGACGACGACGGCTCTCAGCCCCCTTACGGAAGCAAGGAGACGTCAGCAAGGACTCGACAGCCCCGACAGCTGTCCTTCCGCCAGGCTCCAGCGCTCCTCCGACGGCCACGACACCACACGAACAGGGTGCCAAAACCTCTCCGGCTGCCACGACGGCATGTACTTAGGGCACTAGCTCTTCTCTGCTAGACACGTTAGCACACTGCTACATCTCCCATTGTACACCTGGACCCTCTCCTTACGCCTATAAAAGGAAGGTCCAAGGCCCTCTTACAGAGGGTTGGCCGCGCGGGGAAGGACGGGACGACGCGTGCATAGGCCTCTCGCTCCCTCCCGCGCGGACGCTTGTAACCCCCTACTGCAAGCGCACCCGACCTGGGCGCGGGACAAACACGAAGGCCGTGGGTTTCCCCTTTTACGCCTGCCTCCCTCCGGCTTTTTCCCCCCTTCGCGCTCCGTCTCGCGCCGACCCATCTGGGCTGGGGCACGCAGCGACAATTTACTCGTCGGTCCAGGGACCCCCCAGGGTCGAAACGCCGACAGTTGGCGCGCCAGGTAGGGGCCTGCTGCGTGTTGACGAACAGCTTCCCGTCAAGCTCCAGATGGGCAGTCTCCAGCAACCTTTCCAGCCCGGGACGGTGCTCCGTTTCGGGAGTCTTGAGTTCATGTCCCTCGACGGCGGCTACGACGTGATACTCCTTCCCCCGTCGTGCGACAGCGACAATGGCGGCCAACAACCCGCCCGCCGACGGCGGAATCGACGACGTTTTCCCCACGTGGCGGAAGAACAACATTCGGGTTTGTCCCGTTGCCTCCCCCGCCGACGGAGGAGGAGGCGAGGCAACCAAGGCCAAGCAGGAGGCGGCACCTCGTCGGCTGTCGAGCGAGTCGACGGCGCCGACGCCCCAACGGGGGACACGTCGGGCATTGACTTCGCGTCTGAGACGAAGACAAGCGTTGTTTCCCCGCAACACGCCAATTCCAAGCGGACGGACGACGCCAGCACGCTCGCAAAGGACTTGCTGGGCGTCACCCTCGTACCTGAGACGACGGTGCAGTCTGCCCCTGACGTGACCTCGTCACCGCCCGTCGACCAAGAGGTACCAACTGATTCCCATCTCGTGCCTTTTGGATTCAGCCTCGACCCACCAAGCAACTTCGCTTCGGTGGACGCTTTCATAGAGGCGAGTCCAAACCCTCCGGGGTACGGTATGCGGTCACCCTGGGACCAGCTGATAGCCGTCTCGACCTATGGGCCCTCGGGTTCCGAGGAAGATGACGAGCCCGACTTTTGTTAGGATTTCTCCGGACTTGGTAACCCCAGTGCCATGCGGGACTTCATGACCGCATGCGACTACTGCCTTTCCGACTGTTCCGACGGTAGCCGCAGCTTCGGCGACGAGGACTGCAGCCCAAGTCATGAATGTTTCCACGTCGATCTAGGGGATCCCGACGAAGGCAACCATCTTGGTATACCAGAGAACGGTGATCCCCCTAGGCTTGCGCCTCACGTTGACATCCTACGAGAGCTAGCTGTGGTCCCAGTCCCTGCGGGGGGTCAGGACTCACAGCTCGAGCAAATCCGCGAGATGCAGGCCAGGCTCGACGAGGGAGCAAGAACACTTGAGCCGTTCTGCCGGGACATCGGGCAGGAATGGGCAGGCCAACCTCTGTCCGGAGAAGCGCGTCATCTACCCCAGGGCATCCAGCACCGCATCGCCGACGATGTCAGGACAAGGCCGCCACTGGCTTCCAGTGGGGTCAGCCAGAACCTGGCTGCAGCGGCAATACTTCTCCGCGCGATGCCGGAGCCATCAACCACCGAGGGGCGGCGTATCCAGGGAGAGCTCAAGAATCTCCTGGAGGATGTCGCGGTCCGACGGGCCAAAAGCTCTGCCTCCCGAAGGCAGGGGTACCCCTCGGAACATCGCGCCGCGACTTCCCGATTCATGCGAGAAGCCTCGGTCCACACCGGGCGCACGCGCAACACAGCGCCTGCGGCCCCGGGTCGCCTCGGCAACGAGCACCATCATCGCAACCGTCGAGCCCACCTCGACGACAAGGTGCGCCGAGGCTACCACCCTAGGCGTGGGGGACGCTACGACAGCGGGGAGGATCGGAGTCCCTCGCCCGAACCACCCGGTCCGCAGGCTTTCAGCCGGGCCATACGACGGGCGCCGTTCCCGACCCGGTTCCGAACCCCGACTACCATCACAAAGTACTCGGGGGAGACGAGGCCGGAACTGTGGCTCGCGGACTACCGGCTGGCCTGCCACCTGGGTGGAACGAACGATGACAACCTCATCATCCGCAACCTCCCCCTGTTCCTCTCCGACACCGCTCGAGCCTGGCTGGAGCACCTGCCTCCGGGGCAGATCTCCAACTGGGACGATCTGGTCCAAGCCTTCGCCGGCAACTTCCAGGGCACGTACGTGCGCCCTGGGAACTCATGGGATCTCCGAAGCTGCCGCCAGCAGCCGGGAGAGTCTCTCCGGGACTACATCCGGCGATTCTCGAAGCAGCGCACCGAGCTGCCCAACGTCACCGACTCGGATGTCATCGGCGCGTTCCTCGCCGGCACCACCTGTCGCGACCTGGTGAGCAAGCTCGGTCGCAAGACCCCCACCAGGGCGAGCGATCTGATGGACATCGCCACCAAGTTCGCCTCTGGCCAGGAGGCGGTTGAGGCCATCTTCCGGAAGGATAAGCAGCCCCAGGGCCGCCAGCCGGAAGGCGTCCACTCAGCGCGGCACCAAGAAGAAAGGCAAGAAGAAATCGCAAGCGAAACGCGACGCCGCCGACGCGGACCTTGTCGCCGCCGCCGAGTACAAGAACCCTCGGAAACCTCCCGGAGGTGCCAACCTCTTCGACAAGATGCTCAAGGAGCCGTGCCCCTATCATCAGGGGCCCGTCAAGCACACCCTTGAGGAGTGCGCCATGCTTCGGCGCCACTTTCACAAGGTCGGGCCACCTGCGGAGGGTGGCAGGGCCCGCGACGATGATAAGAAGGAAGATCACAAGGCAGGGGAGTTCCCCGAGGTCCACGACTGCTTCATGATCTACGGTGGGCAAGTGGCGAACGCCTCGGCTCGGCACCGCAAGCAAGAGCGTCGGGAGGTCTGCTCGGTAAAGGTGGCGGCGCCAGTCTAACTAGACTGGTCCGACAAGCCCATCACCTTCGACCAGGGCGACCACCCTGACCGCGTGCCGAGCCCGGGAAAATACTCGCTCGTTGTCGACCCCGTCATCGGCAACGTCAGGCTCACCAAGGTCCTCATGGACGGAGGCAGCAGCCTCAACATCATCTACGCCGAGACCCTAGGGCTCCTGCGGATCGATCTGTCCTCGGTCCGGGCAGGTGTTGCGCCATTTCACGGGATCATCCCCGGGAAACGCGTCCATCCCCTCGGACAACTCGATCTACCCGTCTGCTTTGGGACACCCTCCAACTTCCGAAGGGAGACCCTCACATTCGAGGTGGTCAGGTTTCGAGGAACCTACCGCGCAGTGCTGGGGAGGCCATGCTACGCCAAGTTCATGGTCGTCCCCAACTACACCTACCTCAAGCTCAAGATGTCGGGCCCCAACGGGGTCGTCACCGTCGTCCCCACGTACCGACACGCGTACGAATGCGACGTGGAGTGCGTGGAGTACGCCGAGGCCCTCGCCGAATCCAAGGCCCTCATCGCCGACCTGGAGAGCCTCTCCAAGGAGGCGCCAGACGTGAAGCGCCACGCCACAACTTCGAGCCAGCGGAGACGGTTAAGTCCGTCCCTCTCGACCCCAGCAACGACGCCTCCAAGCAGATCCGGATCAGCTCCGAGCTCGATCCCAAATAGGAAGCAGTGCTCGTCGACTTTCTCCGCGCAAACGCCGACGTTTTCGCGTGGAGTCCCTCGGACATGCCCGGCATACCGAGGGATGTCGCCGAGCACTCGCTGGATATCCGAGCTGGAGCCTGACCCGTGAAGCAGCCTCTGTGCCGATTCGACGAAGAAAAGCGCAGAGCCATAGGCGAGGAGATCCACAAGCTAATGGCGGCAGGGTTCATCAAAGAGGTATTCCATCCCGAATGGCTTGCCAACCCTGTGCTTGTGAGAAAGAAAGGAGGGAAATGGCGGATGTGTGTAGACTACACTGGTCTAAACAAAGCATGTCCGAAAGTTCCCTACCCTCTGCCTCGCATCGATCAAATCGTGGATTCCACTGCTGGGTGCGAAACCCTGTCTTTCCTCGATGCCTACTCAGGGTATCACCAAATCAGGATGAAAGAGTCCGACCAGCTCGCGACTTCTTTCATCACACCTTTCGGCATGTACTGCTATGTTACCATGCAGTTCGGTTTGAGGAATGCGGGTGCGACATACCAAAGGTGCATGAACCACGTGTTCGGCGAACACATTGGTCGAACGGTCGAGGCCTACGTCGATGACATCGTAGTCAAGACGAGGAAAGCCTCTAACCTCCTTTCCGACCTTGAAACGACATTCCGGTGTCTCAAGGCGAAAGGCGTAAAGCTCAATCCCGAGAAGTGCGTCTTCGGGGTCCCCCGAGGCATGGTCTTGGGGTTCATCGTCTCCGAGCGGGGCATCGAGGCCAACCCAGAGAAAATCGCGGCCATCACCGACATGGGGCCCATCAAGGACTTGAAAGGCGTACAGAGGGTCACGGGATGCCTTGCGGCTCTGAACCGTTTCATCTCGCGCCTCGGCGAAAGAGGCCTGCCTCTGTACCGCCTCTTAAGAAAGGTCGAGTGCTTCACTTGGACCCCTGAGGCCGAGGAAGCCCTCGGGAACCTGAAGGCGCTCCTCACGAACGCGCCCATCTTGGTGCCCCCCGCGGCTGGAGAAGCCCTCTTGATCTACGTCGCCGCTACCACTCCGGTGGTCAGCGCCGTGATCGTGGTTGAGAGACGAGAAGAGGGGCATGCATTGCCCGTCTAGAGGCCAGCCTACTTCATCAGTGAGGTACTGTCCGAGACCAAGATCCGCTACCCACAAATTCAGAAGCTGCTGTACGCGGTGATCCTGACGCGGCGGAAGTTGCGACACTACTTCGAGTCTCATCCGGTGACTGTGGTGTCATCCTTCCCCCTGGGGAGATCATCCAGTGCCGAGAGGCCTCGGGTAGGATTGCAAAGTGGGCGGTGGAAATCATGGGCGAGACAATCTCGTTCGCCCCTCGGAAGGCCATCAAGTCCCAAGTCTTGGCAGACTTTGTGGCTGAATGGGTCGATACCCAACTCCCAACAGCTCCGATCCAACCGGAACTCTGGACCATGTTTTTCGACGGGTCGCTGATGAAGACAGGGGCAGGCGCGGGCCTGCTCTTCATCTCGCCCCTCGGGAAGCACCTACGCTACGTGCTACGCCTCCACTTCCCGGCGTCCAACAATGTGGCCGAGTACGAGGCTCTGGTCAATGGGTTGCGCATCGCCATCGAGCTAGGGGTCCGACGCCTCGACGCTCGCGGTGACTCGCAGCTCGTCATCGACCAAGTCATGAAGAACTCCCACTGCCGCGACTCGAAGATGGAAGCCTCCTGCGATGAGGTTCGGCGCCTGGAAGACAAGTTCTACGGGCTCGAGCTCAACCACATCGCCCGACGATACAACGAGACTGCGGACGAGCTGGCTAAGATAGCCTCGAGGCGGACAACGGTTCCCCTGGACGTCTTCTCTCGAGACCGGCATCAACCCTCCGTCAAGACCGACGACGCGCCCGAACCCGAGAAAGCCTCGGCTCAGCCCGAGGCACCCTCGGCTCGGCCCAAGGCACCCTCGGCCCCCGAGGGTGAGGCACTACGCATCGAGGAGGAGCGAAGCGGGGTCACGCCTAATCGAAACTGGAAGACCCCGTACCTGCAATATCTCCACCGAGGAGAGCTACCCCTCGACCAAACCGAAGCTCAGCGGTTGGCGCGGCGCTCCAAGTCGTTCGTCTTGATGGGGGACGGGAAGGAGCTCTACCACCGCAGCCCCTCAGGCATCCTCCAGCGATGCATATCCAACGCCGAAGGCCAGGAGCTCTTACAAGAAATACACTCGGGGGCTTGCGGCCATCACGCAGCGCCTCGAGCCCTTGTTGGAAACGCCTTCCGGCAAGGTTTCTACTGGCCAACCGCGGTGGCCGACACCACTAGAATTGTCCGCAACTGCGAAGGGTGTCAGTTCTATGCGAGGCAGACACACTTGCCCGCTCAGGCCCTGCAGACGATACCCATCACCTAGCCGTTTGCTGTGGGGGGCTGGACCTCGTCGGCCCCTTACAGAAGGCACCCGGGGGCTACACGCACCTGCTGGTCGCCATCGACAAATTCTCCAAGTGGATCGAGGTCCGACCCCTAAACAGCATCAGGTCCGAACAGGCGGTGGCGTTCTTCACCAACATCATCCATCGTTTTGGGGTCCCGAACTCCATCATCACCGACAACGGCACCCAGTTCACCGGCAGAAAGTTCCTAGACTTCTGCGAGGATCACCACATCTGGGTGGACTGGGCCGCCGTGGTTCACCCCATGACGAATGGGCAAGTAGAGCGTGCCAACGACATGATTCTGCAAGGGCTCAAGCCGCGGATCTACAACGGCCTCAACAAGTTCGGCAAGCGATGGATGAAGGAGCTCCCCTCTGTGGTCTGGAGTTTGAGGACAACGCCGAGCCGAGCCACGAGCTTCACACCGTTCTTTCTAGTCTATGGGGCCGAGGCCATCTTGCCCACAGACTTAGAATACGGTTCCCCGAGGACGAGGGCCTACGACGACCAAAGCAATCGAGCTAACCGAGAAGACTCACTGGACCAGCTGGAAGAGGCTCGGGACATGGCCTTACTACACTCGGCGCGGTACCAGCAGTCCCTGCGACGCTACCACGCCCGAGGGGTTCGGTCCCGAGACCTCCAGGTGGGCGACTTGGTGCTTCGGCTGTGACAAGACGCCCGAGGGCGGCACAAGCTCACGCCTCCCTGGGAGGGGCCGTTCGTCATTGCCAAGGTTCTGAAGCCTGGGACATACAAGCTGGCCAACAGTCAAGGCGAGGTCTACAACAACGCTTGGAATATCCGACAGCTACGTCGCTTCTACCCTTAAGATGCTTTCAAGTTGTTCATACACCTCGTTCACACACGAAGTCTAACCATCAAGGAAGGGTCAGCCTTGCCTTGGCAAAGCCTGACCCTCCCTCGGGGGCTAGAAGGGGGGAACCCCCTCTACGTCAAAATTTTCCTCAGAAAAGATCTTTTCTGCCAGAACGTCTTTCGTGCTTTTCGACTACTTCGAAAGTGGGATCCTGAAAACGACGGAGTACACGTAAGCAGCCAAGGATGACCAAGCCGAGGGACTCCTACGCCTCCGGGATACGGATACCTCACTCATCACCTTCTGCGATAAGTAACTCACGCTCGGATAAGCGATTCCGTGGACCGAACAAGTCTTCACGCTCGAAAACTCTTCTGCCGAAACGATTTTTCGGGCCTTCTCGACTATATCGATAGCAGAATCCTACGGACGAGTAAGAGTACACGTAAGCGGCAAGGCCGACCGAGCCGAGGGACTCCTACGCCTCCGGGATACGGATACCTCACTCATCACCTTCCGTGAAAAGTAACTCTCGCTCAGACAAACAATTCTGTTACCGACAAATAAGTCCAGACACTCGAAACAAGAGGAAAAGAAACGCAACTTTACAACACGACGACGGTGTGTTTGGGCCTCGGCGGCCGCAGAAAACATAAGCACACTACAAGATAACCCGATCCTGCAGGCTCGGACCTTGACAGTTGAAGGGAGCAGCAGCACCCTCGGCGTCAACTACACCTTCGGCGAAGTCCGACCTAGCCTTGGACGACAACGTGGTCGGAGGATCTCCACTCCTAAGGACGACATCAGCACCGCGCCCGGGCCATCGCCGCTAGGGTCTCATCTAGGAATCCGGCTCGAGCAGACAGCTCGGCCGACCACCCCGGAGCCTCAGCCAGTTGTCCCCCGAGGACATCAGCCCGGCTCGTGGCCTCGGCAACTCGACTCCGGCGTCGGTCCCGCCAGTGGACAGCCCGGCCAGGCTCCGGCCGACCAAAATCTTCTTTTCGAGCCAACTCTGCCTTTGTCCATGCTGACACCGCTGCCTCCGGCTTTGGCTCATCGAAGAGCGGCCGAGGATTTCCTTTAACTAAGCAAGAGAAGCCTCGGGCGGCAAGGCTGACCGAGCCGAGGGACTCCTACGCCTCCGGGATACGGATACCTCACTCGTCACCTTCGCACGAGGCAACTCACACTTGGTTAAGCGGTTCAGTTAGCCGACAGGCGAGTCCTAGTGCTCGAAATGAGGAAAAAACACGGCTCCGTGCCGAAAATACATACATGTTCAGGCCCCGACATCCACAATGAACAAGACACCGGCACTCAAGGTGCCATTACAAACGGAACTCCGGTTCCGTCCCCGCGAGTATGAACAACCTCCACACCGAGGAGCCTGCGGGGCAACAAGCTCTGGGCGACTCGCCATCGACCTCTGCAGCAGCAGCCATGGTCCCAGGACGGACGCAGACACCGGAAGGCTCTCATTCGCGTCCCCACTCAAGGGACGCGAACCAGACATTAAAGCCAAAGAGCCGGAGGTCGGTCCGTAGGCGGCGCTGACGGCCTCGACGGCGGGGAAGCCTCCTCCAGCTGCCACCATGCCAGCACCGACGGCGGCGTCCGCCTCTCCACCAACGCCGCACCGGCGAGCGCGGGCCGCTCCAAAGCGCACCGGCAGGTCCTCGCTCCCGTCCTCGCCACGAAAGCGAGGAGGAGGACGGAATGTTGCATCCTAGATGGGCAGCAACAGTTCGCCTTCCCCGGCATGGCTGGAGGACGCCTCCTCCGCAGAGCTGGAGGATGGTTTCCACCACCAGAAGCTGGAAGAAGAGGTGGCCAGCCGACCCGCACGAGAGGTAGAGCCCTGGCTCACCTCGCTCTCCGCCCCAGCAAGGATGATGAAGATCCTTGAAACTGAGGGCGGGACCAAGATCGCAGCCCGGCTTGCTTCTCCCCACCCAGGGGCTGGTGGTCACCGTCTTGGGTGACCACCGGCGAGGGGATGCGGCCGGGCTGCCTGATGAAAATCCTTGAAGCCGAACGATGGCTGAAAGGTACCAGCTTCCGCGAAGTTGCGTTCCTCCGACGACAAAGCGAAAGAACTGCGGGTGTCCCCCATCCGGGGGCTCAGAAGGTGGAAAGACACGATGCATAAGGGGAGCGCGAAGACATGATTGCCTTTCAAGGGGGTCACCCTCCTTTTAAAGGCGACTCTCCCCACTTGCGTCCTCAGCCATCACGGGCTGAGTCTTCTCCAACACGCTCCAAGGTCGTCCCCCTACGACACGGGGGCTGGGTCCCACGCATCATGCAAGCCGGCCCAGGGCAGAAGAAGCTGAACCGCCGCGCGCGGTGCGCGCAACTGCCCAGCGGTTACAAGCATTCATCCACTTTCGCCCAGACCAGCGGGTGAAAGGGCGGACCGCCATGCAGGCAGCATGCAACCGCACCAAGTGGGCGCACCCTTTCGACTCCAACGCACCCAGCATGGGGGCCTAGGCCCACACGTCATGTAACCGGCGCGCCGGTTGCTACGTGCGAGAAACCGCACCGCCACTCGCGCCACTACCGTGCCTCCTCGACTGCAGAACCGGTACTGCGACTCGAGGCAACCCTGTGTATGACCCAACAGTGCCAACCAGACACATCGGTCATGGGTCAGTCAGCCGCGGGAGAAGGCGCGACGGTCGATACGGCCAGAAATGGGCCGGCAGTAATGGCGGTGGCAGGCGGGCGGAAGCAGCGGTCAAGTCGTCAGCCAAGCTCATGTCCCCTCCAGGGACAGCGAGAGAACCCTATCCCACGGCGTGAAGACGGCGCGCCCATGTTCCGTTCCTCGAACGGCTCGCGCACGCGCAACGGCTGCCCCGCGAACCACTCGTCCCGTCGCATTGACTCTGCGGCGGGACAGGTGGCACCTTTGGCAGGAGAAGCGGGCGACGCTTCGCCTTCGCCATAATGACCGCGTCAAAAAAAGGTGCGCCACGTCATTCGATTTTGTACCCTTTACCTTTTCCTCTTTCTCTCTCTTACAACAGGGACCGGGAAAGGGGATACCCCGAAAGGGATCCTTCTCCGCGAAGGAAACGAGCCCCGAGCCCCCCTACTGATCAGAGGTTCGAAGGCTGGCTCCTTGGAGGGGTTCAACAGCCGCCTCAGAGCGCTCGGGCTCCGCGCCCGCTACTGGTCAGAGGTTCGAAGGTCGGCCCCTCGGAAAGGTTCAACGGCCGCCTCAGGCCACTCGGGCTCCGCGCCCACTACTGATCAGGGGTTCGTAGGCTGGCCCTCGAAGGGTTCACAGCCGCCTCAGACGCAGAGCGAGGGATGACCCTGGGTACGTTCGATACATAACCAAGGCTCGGGCTACGCTCCCGAGGTACCCTAGGACATTTCCGAGACCAACGGGAACAATTTTGTAACGGAATCCCATCAGAGGGAGGCATCGAGCCCTTGGACCCCGTCAAAAGGGGACCGGGTCCGGCAAATCACCCGCAGGTACTTTTGGAGCGCGCCTCCGGGCCTCTAGCCGGCCCCTAACAAATGGGGCACGGGCATCCACTTGGATTACCCGTTAGCAGCTCACTGAAGACACCATGTTCGACGCCCTCCAAGGGCAACATGGCGCTTTCCCCCCCTCCTCCTTGCGGAAAGGCGACGCAGGGGCGTATGTAAAAAAGTCGAGTCTGTCCTTGACCGTCCTCTCGCTTTGTGCGGAGGCTCGGGGGCTGCTCTCGCAAACCCGGCTCCGGCCAAACCGTTGACAGCGTCAACATACCAGCCTGAGAACTTGGGACCCAATCGTGCACCCGGGCTACGACCAGCTCGCATGAGGGAACAACCAGACCGGCCGAAGCATCGCGAAACGCATTAAGACCTCAAAGGAGTCAAACCACTCCTCCGAGGCCTCGGGGGCTACACCCGGCGGGTGCGCTCGCGCGCACCCACCGGAACAAAACGCAACCGAGAAAGGCCGGTCCCCTTGCAAAAAAAGTGCGACAAAAGCCTCCAAGCGAGTATTAACACTCCCTTTGAGGCTCGGGGGCTATTGTCGAGGACCATAATTAGGGGTACCCCCAAGACTCCTAATCTTAGCTGGTAACCCCCATCAGCACAAAGCTGCAAAGGCCTGATGGGAGCGATTAAGTGAGGGATCGGTCCATTCGAGGGACTCGATCTCGCCTCGCCCGAGCCCAGCCTCGAGCAAGGGCAGCCGACCTCAGAGGATCTACGTCTCGCCCGAGGGCCCCCTCAAGCAATGGACACACCTTCAGCTCGCCCGAGGCCCGGTCTTCGCCTAGAAGCAACCTTGGCCAAATCGCCACGACGACCGACCGTATCGCAGGAGCATTTAATGCAAAGGTGGAGTGACACCTTATCCTGACGCACGCCCTTCAGTCGACTGAGCCGAAGTGACCGCAGTCACTTCGCCGCTCCACTGACCAGTCTGACAAGAAGACAGCGTCGCCCGTGTCGCTCCGACTGCTGTGCCACTCGACAGAGTGAGGCTGACAGCAGCCAAGTCCGGCCTCAGGCGCCATAGGAAGCTCCGCCTCACCCGATCCCAGGGCTCGGACTCGGGCTCCGCCCCGGAAGACGACGAACTCCGCCTCGCCCGACCCTAGGGCTCAGACTCGGGCTCAGCCCCGGAAGACGACGAACTCCGCCTCGCCCGACCCTAGGGCTCGGACTCGGGCTCAGCCCCGGAAGACGACGAACTCCGCCTCGCCCGACCCGAGGGCTCGGGCTCAGCCCCGAAAGACGACGAACTCCGCCTCGCCCGACCCCAGGGCTCGGACTCGGGCTCAGCCCCGGAAGACGATGAACTCCGCCTCGCCCGATCCCAGGGCTCGGACTCGGGCTCAGCCCCGGAAGACGACGAACTCCGCCTTGCCCGACCCCAGGGCTCGGACTCGGGCTCAACCGACGGTCTCCGCCTCGCCCGACCCAGGGGCTCGGACTCGACCTCGGCCTCGGAAGACAGACTCGACCTCGACCTCGACCTCGGAGGAGCCTCCGCCTCGCCCAACCCAGGGCTCGGACCGACCACGTCACAGGAGGCGCCATCATTACCCTACCCCAAGCTAACTCAGGCTACGGGGAACAAGACCGGCGTCCCATCTGGCTCCCCCCGGTAAACAAGTAATGATGGCGCCCCGCATGCTCCATGACGACGGCGGCTCTCAGCCCCCTTACGGAAGCAAGGAGATGTCAGCAAGGACTCGACAGCCCCGACAGTTGTCCTTTCGCCAAGCTCCAGCGCTCCTCCGACGGCCACGACACCACACGAACAGGGTGCCAAAACCTCTCCGGCTGCCACGACGGCATGTACTTAGGGCACTAGTTCTTCTCTGCTAGACACGTTAGCACACTGCTACATCTCCCATTGTACACCTGGACCCTCTCCTTACACCTATAAAAGGAAGGTCCAGGGCCCTCTTACAGAGGGTTGGCCGCGCGGGGAAGGACGGGACGACGCGTGCATAGGCCTCTCGCTCCCTCCCGCGCGGACGCTTGTAACCCCCTACTGCAAGCGCACCCGACCTGGGCGCGAGACAAACACGAAGGCCGTGGGTTTCCCCTTTTACGCCTGCCTCCCTCCGGCTTTTTCCCCCTTCGCGCTCCGTCTCGCGCCGACCCATCTGGGCTGGGGCACGCGGCGACAATTTACTCGTCGGTCTAGGGACCCCCCCCGGGGTCGAAACGCCGACAGGGCTAGATTCTTGTGTCCCCATTGGTTCCCACTCTATTTTGTTTCTAGTACCGTACCGTGTGTCTACAGCCACATACGACCGATGCAGATGTCAGTTTGTTTGTTCTCAACAACGTGGTCATTCGTTCCTTAGCGGCGTTGGATTTTGTGTCGTCACTGGTTCCGACTCTGTTCTGTTTCTAGTACCGTACTGCAACCACATACAACCGATGCAGGTGTCGGTTTGTTTGTTCCCAACAACACGGCCATTCGTTCCTTAGCGGCGTTGGATTTTTGTGTCCTCACCGGTTCTGACCCTGTTTCGTTTCTAGTACCGTACCGTGTGTCTACAGCCACATACGACCGATGCAGGTGTCAGTTTGTTGTTCCCAACAACGTGGTCATTCGTTCCTTAGCGGCGTTGGATTTTTATGTCCTCACTGGTTCCGACTCTGTTTCGTTTCTAGTACTGTATCGTGTGTCTACAACCACATACGACTAATTGAGGTGTCAGTCTATTTGTTCCCAACAATGCGGTCATTCATTCCTAGCACCGTGGCAATGTGATGCCTTGAAAGATGCCTTGGACGACGTGACACCTTGGATGCCTGGTGTTGTGCACATACGATCTCAAAGGTAACCGCTGGAGGGTGCGATGGAAGGAAATATCGAGCCGTTCGCCCTAGGCAAATATGCCTAGCGTGGGAGATAGTATGTCGAGCAAGATGGATAAGGAAGGAGATACCGATTCTGTTGGATGCAGTTTAAACCTGAGTTTTATTTTTTTCTACCGATTCAAGGCATTTTACAAAGACTGTTGGAGTTGCTCTTAAGCTGAACTCTTTTATCGTGTGAAGGTTGCATAGGAAAGAAGATATTGTAAGGGTTTATGATTATAGTTTAGGATCATATGTAACGAATTTGTTAATTAATCAAAAGACCTAATATTGTAAAATCATCAACAGTCCGAAGCTTGCATGTCTATATACGAACAAACATAGCGTACACATGAACATCAAAGAAACCGATTCACAAAACATAAGATTTGGTTTTATCATATCTTATATCTTCGGACATCAGCGTAGCTAGGATGTTTTATAAGATATGTCGCGTGAAATTTTTTCATAAGCTATAATGATTTGGTACACAATTCAGAATATAAAATAGCATATTAAACTTCATGTCTACATAAAAATTTCTTCTAGAGTTACTAAACATCGCTGATAAAAAATTAAAAGAAAAAAAAGGAGTTTACTACCTTCTCGACTGCTGCTGAGGTAACTCCGCCTATGTTGATTGGAAGACTTCCTTGAGTCGTTTCAACATAGCCGGTCTCAAGCCCGGTAAAGGAGGAGGGTTGTGTTAGCTCTGGCAAACCAACGTAAAAACCAGCCAAATCTTATGGAGATGAAACCACAAAGAAAATCGTTGGGGCGTAACCCTCTTAGCGATGCGCCATATCGAAACCCGGGTATGGTGTTAAATGAGCAAGGGTCGGGCCATCACCCCTTAAGTGTCGCGTCGTCTCTTGATCTGGAGCCGGTGATAAGTGAGCAAGGATCGGGTTGTCGCATCCTTAGTGGCGCGCTACATCGGCGCCCGGGTGTAGTGGAAAATGAGCAAGGGTCTTTGCATCTTCCTCGTCGGGTGCGAAGGGTAAGGAAGCTAGTAGAGCCAACTAGGGTCCGTGTAGGTAGTTGGAACGTAGGTTCCTTAACAGGTAAGTTACGAGAAATAATCGACGTGGCGGTGAGGAGACGGGTAAATATTTTATGCGTTCAAGAGACCAAGTGGAAAGGACAGAAGGCGAAGGAAGTGGAAGGTACATGCTTCAAGTTGTGGTACACGGTGCAAGAGAATTAGGCTTACACCTATTTCCTAATTAATTTTGGTGGTTGAATTGCCCAACACAAATAATTAGACTAACTAGTTTGCTCTAGTCTATAAGTTATACATGTACCAAAGGTTCACACTTAGCCAATAAAAAGACCAAGAAATGGGTTCAACAAAGAGAGCAAGGGATAACCGAAGTGTGCCCTGGTCTGGCGCACCGGACTGTCCGGTGTGCCACCGGACAGTGTCCGGTGCACCAGGGGACTCCAAGCTGAACTCTTCACCTTCGGGAATTCTCAGAGGCGCTTCGCTATAATTCACCGGACTATCCGGTGCACCACCGGACAGTGTCCGGTGCCCCAGGGGAGAGCGACTCTGAACTCGTCAGCTTCGGGAATCCGCTCCGCTATAATTCACCGGACATGTCCGGTGCACACCGGACTGTCCGGTGAGCCAGCGGAGCAACGACTACTTCGCGCCAACGGTCGACTGCAACGCATTAAATGCGCGCCTGCGCGCGCAGAGGAGCAGCGCACGCGCGGGTGGCACACCGGACAGTCTACAGGACTTGTCCGGTGCACCACCGGACAGCCAGGCGGGCCCACAAGTTAGAGCTCCAACGGTCGGAACCCAACGACCTGGTGACGTGGCTGGCGCACCGGACTGTCTGGTGCGCCATGCGACAGCAGCCTCCACCAAACGGCTAGTTTGGTGGTTGGGGCTATAAATACCCCCAACCACCCCACATTCAAGTCATCCAAGTTTTCCATCTTCCAACTACTTACAAGAGCTAAGCATTCAATTCTAGACACACCCAAGTGATCAAATCCTCTCCCAATTCCACAAAAGCTTTAGTGTTAAAGTGAGAGAGATTTGTTGTGTTCTTTTGAGCTCTTGCGCTTGGATTGCTTCTTTTTCTCAGTCTTTCTTGCGATCATCTCAATTGTAAACAAGGCAAGAGACACCAATTGTGTGGTGGTCCTTGCGGGAAGTTTGGTTCCCAATTGATTTGAGAAGAGAAGCTCACTCGGTCCGAGGGACCGTTTGAGAGAGGGAAAGGGTTGAAAGAGACCCGGTCTTTGTGACCACCTCAACGGGGAGTAGGTTTGCGAGAACCGAACCTCGGTAAAACAAATCCGCGTGTCACACTCTTTATTCGCTTGCGATTTGTTTTGCACCCTCTCTTGCGGACTCGATTATATTTCTAACGCTAACCCGGCTTGTAGTTGTGATTAAGTTTGTAAATTTCAGATTCGCCCTATTCACCCCCCTCTAGGCGACTTTCAATTGGTATCAGAGCCCGGTGCTTCATTAGAGCCTAACCGCTCGAAGTGATGTCGGGAGATCTCGCCAAGAAGGAGAAGGAGACCGGCGACAAGCCCACTACAAGCCACGGGAAGGCTTCATCGGAAGAGTCCCCCAACAAAGGGAAGGGGAAGGAGAAGAAATCCTCTTCCCACAAGTCGCATCGGAGTGGGGACAAGAAAAAGAAGATGAGGAAGGTGGTCTACTACGAGACCGACACCTCATCGCCATCTACCTCCGGCTCCGACGCGCCGTCCATCACTTCTAAGCGCCATGAGCGCAAGAAGTTTAGTAAGATCCCCCTACGCTATTCTCGCATTTCTAAACATACGCCTTTACTTTCCGTCCCATTATGCAAACCACCAACTTTTGATGGTGAAGATTATGCAAGGTGGAGTGATTTAATGCGATTTCATCTAACCTCACTCCACAAAAGTATATGGGATGTCGTTGAGTTTGGTGTACAGGTACCATCCGTAGGGGATGAAGATTATGATGAGGACAAAGTGGCCCAAATCGAGCATTTCAACTCCCAAGCCACAACTATACTCCTCGCCTCTCTAAGTAGAGAGGAGTACAACAAGGTGAAAGGATTAAAGAGCGCCAAGGAAGTTTGGGACGTGCTCAAGACCGCGCACGAGGGAGATGAGCTAACCAAGATCACCAAGCGGGAGACGATCGAGGGGGAGCTCGGTCGCTTCCGTCTTCGCTAAGGGGAGGAGCCACAAGACATGTACAACCGGCTCAAAACCTTGGTGAATCAAGTGCGCAACCTCGGGAGCAAAAAATGGGATGACCACGAAATGGTTAAGGTTATTCTAAGATCACTTATTTTTCTTAACCCTACTCAAGTCCAATTAATTTGTGGCAATCCTAGATATACACTAATGACTCCCGAGGAAGTAATCGGGAATTTTGTGAGCTTTGAGTTTATGATCAAAGGCTCAAAGAAGATCAACGAGCTTGACGGTCCCTCCACGTCCGAAGCACAACCGGTCGCATTTAAGGCGACGGAGGAGAAGAAGGAGGAGTCTACATCGAGTAGAACACCCATCGACGCCTCCAAGCTCGACAACGAGGAAATGACGCTCGTCATCAAGAGCTTCCGCCAAATCCTCAAGCAAAGGAGGGGGAAAGACTACAAGCCCCGCTCCAAGAAGGTTTGTTACAAGTGTGATAAGCCCGGTCACTTTATAGCAAAATGTCCTATTTCTAGTGACAGTGACAGGGGCGACGACAAGATGGGGAGAAGAAAGGAGAAGAAGAAATACTATAAGAAGAAGGGCAGCGATGCCCATGTTTGCCGGGAGTGGGACTTCGATGAGAGCTCCACCGACTCCTCCTCCGATAAGGACACCGCCAACATCGCCGTCACCAAGGGACTTCTCTTCCCCAACGTCGTCCACAAGTGCCTCATGGACAAGGACGGCAAAAAGAAGAAGGTTAAATCCAAATCCTCCACTAGATATGAGTCCTCTAGCGATGATAATGCTAGTGATGAGGAAGATAATTTGCGTACTCTTTTTGCCAACCTAAACATGCAACAAAAAGAAAAATTAAATGAATTGATTAGTGCCATTCATGAGAAGGATGATCTCTTGGACACTCAAGAGGACTTCCTTATTAAAGAAAACAAAAAAGCATGTTAAGGTGAAAAATGCTTATGCTCTAGAAGTAGAAAAGTGTGAAAAATTATCTAGTGAGCTAAGCACTTGCCATGAGACCATTGACAACCTTAGAAATGAAAATGCTAGTTTAAGTGCTAAGGTTGATTCAAATGTTTGTGATGTTTCAATTCCCAATCTTAGAAATGATAATGATGATTTGCTTGCTAAGATTGAAGAATTAAACATTTCTCTTGCTAGCCTTAGAAATGAAAATGAAAGATTGCTTGCTAAGGCTAAAGAATTAGATGTTTGCAATGTTACAATTTCCGATCTTAGAGATAAAAATGATATATTGCGTGCTAAGATTGTTGAACTTAATTCTTGCAAACCCTCTACATCTACCACTGAGCATGTCAATATTTGCACTAGATGTAGAGATGTTGATGTTAATGCTATTCATGATCACATGGCTTTAATTAAACAACAAAATGATCATATAGCTAAATTAGATGCTAAAATTGCCGAGCATGAACTAGAAAATGAAAAATTTAAGTTTGCTCGTAGTATGCTTTATAATGGGAGACGCCCTGGCATTAAGGATGGTATTGGCTTCCAACAGGGAGGCAATGTCAAACTTAATGCCCCTCCTAAGAAATTGTCCAACTTTATTAAGGGCAAGGCTCCCATGCCTCAGGATAACGAGGGTTACATTTTGTACCCTGCCGGTTATCCCGAGAGCAAAATTAGGAGAATTCACTCTAGGAAGTCTCACTCTGGCCCTAACCATGCTTTTATGTATAAGGGTGAGACATCTAGTTCTAGCCAATCAACCCATGCTAAATTGCCTAAGAAGAAAACTCCTAGTGCATCAAATGAACATAGCATTTCATTTAAAACTTTTGATGCATCTTATGTGCTAACTAACAAATCCGGCAAGGTAGTTGCCAAATATGTTGGGGGCAAACACAAGGGTTCAAAGACTTGTGTTTGGGTACCTAAAGTTCTTGTGTCTAATGCCAAAGGACCCAAAACCATTTGGGTACCTAAAGTCAAGAACTAAACTTGTTTTGTAGGTTTATGCATCCGGGGGCTTAAGTTGGATCATCGATAGCGGGTGCACAAACCACATGACAGGGGAGAAGAAAATGTTTTCCTCCTACGAGAAAAACCAAGATCCCCAATGAGCTATCACATTCGGGGATGGAAATCAAGGTTTGGTCAAAGGATTGGGTAAAATTGTATATCTCCTGACCATTCTATTTCCAATGTTTTTCTTGTAGATTCTTTAGATTACAATTTGCTTTCTGTTTCGCAATTATGTCAAATGGGCTACAACTGTCTTTTTACTGATGTAGGTGTCACTGTCTTTAGAAGAAGTGATGATTCAATAGCATTTAAGGGAGTGTTAGAGGGTCAGCTATACTTGGTAGATTTTGATAGAGCTGAACTCGACACTTGCTTAATTGCTAAGACTAACATGGGTTGGCTCTGGCACCGCCGACTAGCCCATGTTGGGATGAAGAATCTTCATAAGCTTCTAAAGGGAGAGCACATTTTAGGATTAACAAATGTTCATTTTGAGAAAGACGGGATTTGTAGCGCGTGCCAAGCAGGGAAGCAAGTTGGTACTCATCATCCACACAAGAACATCATGACGACCGACAGGCCACTAGAGCTCCTACACATGGATCTATTCGGCCCGATAGCTTATATAAGCATCGGCGGGAGTAAGTACTGTCTAGTTATTGTGGATGATTATTCTCGCTTCACTTGGGTGTTCTTTTTGCAGGAAAAATATCATACCCAAGAAACTTTAAAGGGATTCTTGAGACGGGCTCAAAATGAGTTCGACTTAAGGATCAAGAAAATTAGAAGCGACAACGGGACAGAGTTCAAGAACTCTCAAATTGAAGGCTTCCTTGAGGAGGAGGGCATCAAGCATGAGTTCTCTTCTCCCTACACCCCACAACAAAATGGTGTAGTAGAGAGGAAGAATAGAACTTTATTGGACATGACAAGAACCATGCTTGATGAGTACAAGACTTCGGATCGGTTTTGGGCCGAGGCGGTCAACACCGCCTGCTACGCCATCAACCGATTGTATCTACACCGAATCCTCAAGAAGACATCATACGAACTCCTAACCGGTAAAAAGCCCAATATTTCATATTTTATAATCTTTGGTAGCAAATGCTTTATTCTTGTCAAAAGAGGTAGAAAATCTAAATTTGCTCCTAAGACTGTAGAAGGCTTTTTACTAGGATATGATTCAAACACAAGGGCATATAGAGTCTTTAACAAGTCCTCTGGACAAGTTGAAGTTTCTTGTGACGTTGTGTTTGATGAGACTAACGGCTCTCAAGTAGAGCAAGTTGATCTTGATGAGATAGGTGATGAAGAGGCTCCGTGCATCGCGCTAAGGAACATGTCCATTGGGGATGTGTGTCCTAAGGAATTCGAAGAGCCTCCAAATGCACAAGATCAACCATCCTCCTCCACGCAAGCATCTCCACCAACTCAAAATGAGGATGAGGCTCAAGTTGATGAAGGAGAAGATCAAGAAAATGAGCCACCTCAAGATGACGACAATGATCAAGGGGGAGATGCAAATGATCAAGACAAGGAGGATGAAGAACCAAGGCCGCCACACCCAAGAGTCCATCAAGCAATCCAACGAGATCACCCCGTCGACACCATCCTCGGCGACATTCATAAGGGGGTAACCACTAGATCTCGTTTGCTCATTTTTGTCAACTTTACTCTTTTGTTTCCTCTATTGAGCCACACAGGGTAGAGGAAGGACTTCAAGATTCGGATTGGGTGGTGGCGATGCAAGAGGAGCTCAACAACTTCACTAGAAACGAGGTATGGCATTTGGTTCCACGTCCTAATCAAAATGTTGTAGGAACCAAATGGGTGTTCCTCAACAAGCAAGATGAGCATGGTGTGGTGACAAGGAACAAAGCTCGACTTGTGGCCAAGGGATACTCCCAAGTCGAAGGTTTGGATTTCGGTGAAACCTATGCACCCGTAGCTAGGCTTGAGTCAATTCGTATATTATTAGCCTATGCTACTTACCATGGCTTCAAGCTTTATCAAATGAACGTGAAGAGTGCCTTCCTCAACGGACCAATCAAAGAAGAGGTCTATGTTGAGTAACCTCCCGACTTTGAAGATAGTGAGTACCCTAACCATGTTTATAAACTTTCTAAGGCGCTTTATGGGCTCAAGCAAGCCCCAAGAGCATGGTATGAATGCCTTAGAGACTTTCTTATCACTAATGGATTCAAAGTCGGAAAGGCCGATCCTACACTCTTTACCAAAACACTTGAAAATGATTTGTTTGTATGCCAAATTTATGTTGATGATATTATATTTGGGTCTACTAACGAATCTACATGTAAAGAGTTTAGTAGGATCAAGTGAAGCAACTCCAAGAGGGAACCTTCATTAGCCAAACGAAGTATACTCAAGACATTCTAACCAAGTTTGGGATGAAGGATGCAAAGCCCATCAAGACACCCATGGAAACCAATGGGCATCTCGACCTTGACACGGAAGGTAAATCCGTAGATCAAAAGGTATATCGATCGATGATAGGCTCTTTGCTCTATTTATGTGCATCTTGACCGGATATTATGCTTTCCGTACGCATGTGTGCAAGATTCCAAGCCGACCCTAAGGAAGCTCACCTTACGGCCGTAAAACGAATCTTGAGATATTTAGTTTATACTCCTAAGTTTGGGCTTTGGTATCCTAGGGGATCTACATTTGATTTGATTGGTTATTCGGATGCCGATTGGGCAGGGTGTAAGATTAATAGAAAGAGCACATCGGGGACTTGCCAGTTCTTGGGAAGATCATTGGTGTCTTGGGCTTCAAAGAAGCAAAATTCCGTAGCTCTTTCTACCGCCGAAGCCGAGTATATTGCCGCAGGACATTGTTGCGCGCAATTACTTTGGATGAGGCAAACCCTTAGTGACTATGGTTACAAATTAACCAAATTTCCTCTTCTATGTGATAATGAGAGTGCAATCCGCATGGCGGATAATCCCGTTGAACATAGCCGCACTAAACACATAGCCATTCGGTATCATTTTCTAAGGGATCACCAACAAAAGGGAGATATCGAGATTGCATATATTAACACTAAAGATCAATTAGTCGATATCTTTACCAAGCCACTTGATGAACAAACCTTTAACAAACTTAGCATGAGCTAAACATTCTTGATTCTAGAAACTTCTTTTGATGTCTTGCATACATAGCTCATAAATATACCTTTGATCTTATCTCTTTCATATGCTATGACTAATGTGTTTTCAAGTGAATTTCAAACCAAGTCATAGGTGTATTGAAAGGGAATTGGAGTCTTCGGCGAAGACAAAGGCTTCCACTCCGTAACTCACCCTTCGTCATCGCTCCGAGCAACTCTCCGTCTTTGGTATAATCTTCACTCATGTTTTATTTGCCAAAGGGGAGAAAGTAGTTAGGAAAGGGCTTATATTTCGTTCTAAGTATCCGTATTTGGCGATTCATGCCAAAGGGGGAGAAAGTATTAGCCCAAAGCAAAAGGACTGCACCACCACCTAGTTTTAAAAACTAATGATTTTCAACTGGTAAATTTCAAATTGGTATCTTATTGTGTTCAAAAGGGGGAGAAAGTAGTATTTTCAAAATAGATATCTTAAAACCCTCTTGAACACTAAGAGGAGGATTTCATTGAGAGGGTGTTTTGTTTAGTCAAAGGAAAAACATTTGAAACAGGGGGAGAAAATTTCAATCTTGAAAATGCTTCTCAAAATCTTATTCATTTACCTTTGACTATTTGCAAAAGGACTTTGAAAAGGATTTACAAAAGAATTTGCAAAAACAAAATAAGTGGTGCAAGCGTGGTCCAAAATGTTAAAGAAAGAAACAATCCATGCATATCCTATAAGAATTTATATTGGCTCAATTCTAAGTAACCTTTGCACTTACAATTATGCAAACTAGTTCAATTATGCACTTCTATATTTGCTTTGGTTTGTGTTGGCATCAATCACCAAAAAGGGGGAGATTGAAAGGGAATTAGGCTTACACCTATTTCCTAATTAATTTTGGTGGTTGAATTGCCCAACACAAATAACTGGACTAACTAGTTTGCTCTAGTCTATAAGTTATACAGGTACCAAAGGTTCACACTTAGCCAATAAAAAGACCAAGAAATGGGTTCAACAAAGAGAGCAAGGGATAACCGAAGTGTGCCCTGGTCTGGCGCACCGGACTGTCCGGTGCACCACCAGACAGTGTCCGGTGCACCAGGGAACTCTAAGCTGAACTCTTCACCTTCGGGAATTCTCAGAGGCGCTTCGCTATAATTCACCGAACTGTCCGGTGCACCACCGGACAGTGTCCCGTGCCCCAGGGGAGAGCGACTCTGAACTCGCCAGCTTTGGGAATCCGCTCCGCTATAATTCACCAGACATGTCCGGTGCACACCGGACTGTCCGGTCAGCCAGCGGAGCAACGACTACTTCGTGCCAACGGTCGACTGCAACGCATTAAATGTGCGCCTGCGCGCGCAGAGGAGCAGCGCACGCGCGGGTGGCACACCGGACAGTCTACAGGACTTGTCCGGTGCACCACCGGACAGCCAGGCGGGCCCACAAGTCAGAGCTCCAACGGTCGGAACCCAATAGCCTGGTGACGTGGCTGGCGCACCGGACAGTGTTCGGTGGCGCACCGGACTGTCCGGTGCGCCATGCGACAGCAGCCTCCACCAAACGGCTAGTTTGGTGGTTGGGGCTATAAATACCCCCAACCACCTCACATTCAAGTCATCCAAGTTTTCCACCTTCCAACTACTTACAAGAGCTAAGCATTCAATTCTAGACACACCCAAGTGATCAAATCCTCTCCCAATTCCACAAAAGCTTTAGTGTTAAAGTGAGAGAGATTTGTTGTGTTCTTTTGAGATCTTGCGCTTGGATTGCTTCTTTTTCTCATTCTTTCTTGCGATCATCTCAATTGTAAACAAGGCAAGAGACACCAATTGTGTGGTGGTCCTTGCGGGAAGTTTGGTTCCCAATTGATTTGAGAAGAGAAGATCACTCGGTCCGAGGGACCGTTTGAGAGAGGGAAAAGGTTGAAAGAGACCCGGTCTTTGTGACCACCTCAACGGGGAGTAGGTTTGCGAGAACCGAACCTCGGTAAAACAAATCCGCGTGTCACACTCTTTATTCGCTTGCGATTTGTTTTGCACCCTCTCTTGCGGACTCGATTATATTTCTAACGCTAACCCGGCTTGTAGTTGTGATTAAGTTTGTAAATTTCAGATTCACCCTATTCACCCCCCTCTAGGCGACTTTCACACGGGGACTGTTGAACGGGAATTATGCTTACATCTATTTCCTAATTGATTTTGGTGGTTGAATTGCCCAACACAAAAAATTGGACTAACTAGTTTGCTCTAGTCTATAAGTTCTACAGGTGCCAAAGGTTCACAATAAGCCAATAAAAAGACCAAGAAAATGGTTCAAACAAGAGAGCAAAAGACAACCCGAAAGGCACCCTGGTCTGGCGCACCGGACAGTGTCCAGTGCACCAGGGCACTCGAGGCTGAACTCTTCACCTTCAGGAAAAGAGAGAGGGCGCTCCGCTATAATTCACCGGACTGTCTGGTGAGTCACCGGACAGTGTCCGGTGCACACCGGACTGTCCGGTGCACACCGGACTGTCCGGTGTACCAGCGGAGCAACGACTACTTCGCGCGCAACGGTCGACTGCAACGCATTAAATGCGCGCCTGCGCGCGCAGAGGTCAGAGGACGCGCAGTTGGCACACCGGACAGTCTACAGGACCTGTCCGGTGCACCACCGGACAACTGATAGTCGCCTAGAGGGGGGTGAATAGGGCGAAACTGAAATTTACAAATATAAACACAACTACAAGCCGGGTTAGCGTTAGAAATATAATCGAGTCCACGAGAGAGGGCGCAAAACAAATCGCAAGCAAATAATAAAGTGAGACACGCGGATTTGTTTTACCGAGGTTCGGTTCTCTCAAACCTACTCCCCGTTGAGGAGGCCACAAAGGCCGGGTCTCTTTCAACCCTTCCCTCTCTCAAACGGTCCCTTGGACCGAGTGAGCTTCTCTTCTCAAATTACTTGGGAATCAAGCTTCCCGCAAGGGCCACCACACGATTGGTGCCTCTTGCCTCAATTACAAGTGAGTGTTTGATCACAAGAAAGAATGCGAAAGAAAAGAAGCGATCCAAGCGCAAGAGCTCAAATGAACACTACAAATCACTCTCTCTAATCACTAATGCTTTGTGTGGAGTTGGGAGAGGATTTGATCTCTTTTGGTGTGCTTTGCAATGAATGCTAGCTCTTGTATAGTGGTTGGAAGCTGGAAAACTTGGATGCAATGAATGTGGGGGTGGTTGGGGTATTTATAGCCCCAACCACCAAACTTGACCGTTGGTGGAGGATGTCTGTTTGATGGCGCACCGGACAGTCCGGTGCACACCGGACATGTCCAGTGCCCCCGCCACGTCATCACTACCGTTGGATTCTGACCGTTGGAGCTCCTGACTTGTGGGCCCGCCTGGATGTCCGGTGCACACCGGACATCTTCTGTTCATTGTCCGGTGCGCCAGTATGGGCGCGCCTGCCTTCTGCGCGCGCTGCGCGCGCATTAAATGCATCGCAGGTAACCGTTAGCGCCGAAATAGCCGTTGCTCCGCTGGTACACCGGACAGTCCGGTGCACACCGGACATGTCCGGTGAATTATAGCGGAGCGGCTGCTGCGCGTTCCCGAGGCTGGCGAGTTCCTGAGGCCGCGCTTCCTTGGAGCACCGGACACTGTCCGGTGTACACCGGACAATCCGGTGAATTATAGCGCGCCGGTCTGAGAAATTCCCGAAGGTAGCGAGTTCGAGTTGGAGTCCTCTAGTGCACCGGACACTGTCCGGTGGCGCACCGGACACTATCCGGTGTACACCGGACAGTCCGGTGCCCCCAGACCAGAGGTGCCTTCGGTTGCCTCTTTGCTCCTTTGTTGAATCCAAAACTTGGTCTTTTTATTGGCTAACTGTGAACCTTTTGCACCTGTATAACTTATACACTAGAACAAACTAGTTAGTCCAAAGATTTGTGTTGAGCAATTCAACCACCAAAATTATATAGGAACTAGATGTAAGCCTAATTCCCTTTCAATCTCCCCCTTTTTGGTGATTGATGCCAACACAAACCAAAGCAAATATAGAAGTGCATAATTGAACTAGTTTGCATAATATAAGTGCAAAGGTTGCTTGGAATTAAGCCAATATAAATACTTACAAGATATGCATGGATTGTTTCTTCATCTTTAACATTTTGGACCATGCTTGCACCACATGTTTTGTTTTTGCAAAAATCTTTTGTAAATATTTTCAAAGTTCTTTTGCAAATAGTCAAGGGTAAATGAATAAGGGTTTGCAAAGCATTTTCAAGTTTTGAAATTTTCTCCCCCTGTTTCAAATGCTTTTCCTTTGATTAAACAAAACTCCCCCTAAATGAAATCATCCTCTTAGTGTTCAAGAGGGTTTTGATGATTCAAATTGAAATACTATTTTCTCCCCCTTTTGAACTCAATAAGATACCAATTGAAAAATACTCTTGGAAAACACTAAGTTTTTGAAATTGGTGGTGGTGCGGTCCTTTTGCTTTGGGCTAATACTTTCTCCCCCTTTGGCATGAATCGCCAAAAACGGAGTCATTAGAGCCCTTCAAATTTCTTTCCCTCCCTTTGGTCATAACTAAAGGAGTGAAGATTATACCAAAGATGGAAAGAGATGCTCGGAGTGACGACGAAGGATGAGTTGTGGAGTGGAAGCCTTTGTCTTCGCTGAAGACTCCAATTCCCTTTCAATACACCTATGACTTGGTTTGAAATAGACTTGAAAACACATTAGTCATAGCATATATAAAAGAGACATGATCAAAGGTATATTTATGAGCTATGTGTGCAAGTTAGCAAAAGAAATTTCTAGAATCAAGAATATTGAGCTCATGCCTAAGTTTGGTAAAAGTTTGTTCGTCAAGAGGCTTGGTAAAGATATCGGCTAATTGATCTTTAGTATTAATGTATGCAATCTCGATATCTCCCTTTTGTTGGTGATCCCTAAGAAAATGATACCGAATGGCTATGTGCTTAGTGCGGCTATGCTCGACGGGATTGTCGGCCATTTTGATTGCACTCTCATTATCACATAGCAAAGGAACTTTGGTTAATTTGTAACCGTAGTCCCGCAGGGTTTGCCTCATCCAAAGCAATTGCGCGCAACAATGACCTGCGGCAATGTACTCGGCTTCGGCGGTTGAAAGAGCGACCGAATTTTGCTTCTTTGAAGCCCAAGACACCAAGGATCTTCCCAAGAACTGGCAAGTCCCCGATGTGCTCTTTCTATTAATCTTACACCCCGCCCAATCGGCATCTGAATAACCAATTAAATCAAAAGTGGATCCCCGAGGGTACCAAAGCCCAAACTTAGGAGTATAAGCCAAATATCTCAAGATTCGTTTTACGGCCGTAAGGTGGGATTCCTTAGGGTCGGATTGGAATCTTGCACACATGCAGACGGAAAGCATAATATCCGGTCGAGATGCACATAAATAGAGTAAAGAACCTATCATCGACCGGTATACCTTTTGATCCACGGACTTACCTCCCGTGTCGAGGTCGAGATGCCCATTAGTTCCCATGGGTGTCTTGATGGGCTTGGCATCCTTCATTCCAAACTTGTTTAGAATATCTTGAGTATACTTTGTTTGGCTAATGAAGGAGCCCTCTTGGAGTTGCTTCACTTGAAATCCTAAGAAGTACTTCAACTCCCCCATCATAGACATCTCGAACTTTTGTGTCATGATCCTACTAAATTCTTCACATGTAGATTCGTTAGTAGACCCAAATATAATATCATCAACATAAATTTGGCATACGAACAAATCATTGTCAAGAGTTTTAGTGAACAAAGTAGGATCGGCCTTGCCGACTTTGAAGCCATTAGCAATAAGGAAATCTCTAAGGCATTCATACCATGCTCTTGGGGCTTGCTTTAGCCCATAAAGCGCCTTAGAGAGCCTATAGACATGGTTAGGATACTCACTATCTTCAAAGCCGGGAGGTTGCTCAACATAGACCTCTTCCTTGATTGGTCCATTGAGGAAGGCACTTTTCACGTCCATTTGATAAAGCTTAAAGCCATGGTAAGTAGCATAGGCCAATAATATGCGAATTGACTCAAGCCTAGCTACGGGTGCATAGGTTTCACCGAAATCCAAACCTTCGACTTGGGAGTATCCCTTGGCCACAAGTCGTGCTTTGTTCCTTGTCACCATACCATGCTCATCTTGCTTGTTGCGGAAAACCCATTTGGTTCCTACAACATTTTGATTAGAACGTGGAACTAAATGCCATACCTCATTTCTAGTGAAGTTGTTGAGCTCCTCTTGCATCGCCACCACCCAATCCGAATCTTGAAGTGCTTCCTCTACCCTGTGTGGCTCAATAGAGGAAACAAAAGAGTAATGTTCACAAAAACGTGCAACACGAGATCTAGTGGTTACCCCCTTATGAATGTCGCCGAGGATGGTGTCGACGGGGTGATCTCGTTGGATTGCTTGGTGGACTCTTGGATGTGGCGGCCTTGGTTCTTGCTCATCCTCCTTTTCTTGATCATTTGCATCTCCCCCTTGATTATTGCCATCATCTTGAGGTGGCTCATTTGCTTGATCTTCTACTTCATCAACTTGAGCTTTAACCTCATTTTGAGTCGGTGGAGATGCTTGCGTGGAGGAGGATGGTTGATCTTGTGCATGTGGAGGCTCTTCGGATTCCTTAGGATACACATCCCCAATGGACATGTTCCTTAGCGCGATGCACGGAGCCTGTTCTTCACCTATCTCATCAAGATCAACGTGCTCTACTTGAGAGCCGTTAGTCTCATCAAACACAACGTCACAAGAAACTTCAACTAGTCCTGAGGACTTGTAAAAGACTCTATATGCCCTTGTGTTTGAGTCATATCCTAGTAAAAAGCCTTCTACAGTTTTAGGAGCAAATTTAGAATTTCTACCTCTTTTAACAAGAATAAAACATTTGCTACCAAAAACTCTAAAATATGAAATATTTGGCTTTTTACCGGTTAGGAGTTCATAGGACGTCTTCTTGAGGATTCGGTGTAGATATAACCGGTTGATGGCGTAGCAGGCGGTGTTGACCGCCTCGGCCCAAAACCGATCCGGTGTCTTGTATTCATCAAGCATGGTTCTTGCCATGTCCAATAGAGTTCGATTCTTCCTCTCCACTACACCATTTTGTTGAGGAGTGTAGGGAGAAGAGAACTCATGCTTGATGCCCTCCTGCTCAAGGAAACCTTCAATTTGAGAGTTCTTGAACTCCGTCCCGTTGTCGCTTCTTATTTTCTTGATCCTTAAGCCGAACTCATTTTGAGCCCGTCTCAAGAATCCCTTTAAGGTCTCTTGGGTTTGAGATTTTTCCTGTAAAAAGAATACCCAAGTGAAGCGAGAATAATCATCCACAATAACTAGACAGTACTTACTCCCGCCGATGCTTATGTAAGCGATCGGGCCGAATAAATCCATGTGTAGGAGCTCCAGTGGCCTGTCACTGGTCATGATGTTCTTGTGTGGATGATGAGTGCCAACTTGCTTTCCGGCCTGGCATGCGCTACAAATCCTGTCTTTCTCAAAATGAACATTGGTTAGTCCTAAAACGTGTTCCCCCTTTAGAAGCTTATGAAGATTCTTCATTCCAACATGGGCTAGTCGGCGGTGCCAGAGCCACCCCAAGTTAGTCTTAGCAACCAAGCAAGTGTCGAGTTCAGCTCTATCAAAATCTACCAAGTATAGCTGACCCTCTAACACTCCCTTAAATGCTATTGAATCGTCATTTCTTCTAAAGACAGTAACACCTACATCAGTAAATAGACAGTTGTAGCTCATTTGACATAATTGGGATACGGAAAGCAAATTGTAATCTAATGAATCAACAAGAAAAACATTGGAAATGGAATGGTCGGGTGAAATAGCAATTTTACCCAAACCTTTGACCAAACCTTGATTTCCATCCCCGAATGTGATAGCTCATTGGGGATCTTTGTTTTTCTCATATGAGGAGAACATATTCTTCTCCCCTGTCATGTGGTTTGTGCACCCGCTGTCGAGTATCCAACTTGAGCCCCCGGATGCATAAACCTACAAAACAAGTTTAGTTCTTGACTTTAGGTACCCAAACGGTTTTGGGTCCTTTGGCATTAGATACAAGAACTTTGGGTACCCAAACACAAGTCTTTGACCCCTTGTGTTTGCCCCCAACAAACTTGGCAACTACCTTGCCGGATTTGTTAGTTAAAACATATGATGCATCAAAAGTTTTAAAAGAAATGTCATGCTCATTTGATGCACTAGGAGTTTTCTTCTTAGGCAACTTAGCACGGGTTGGTTGCCTAGAGCTAGATGTCTCACCCTTATACATAAAAGCATGGTTAGGGCCAGAGTGAGACTTCCTAGAGTTAATTTTCCTAATTTTGCTCTCAGGATAACCGGCAGGGTATAAAATGTAACCCTCGTTATCCTGAGGCATGGGAGCCTTGCCCTTAACAAAATTTGACAATCTTTTAGGAGGGGCACTAAGTTTGACATTGTCTCCCCTTTGGTAGCCAATGCCATCCTTAATGCCAGGGCGTCTCCCATTATAGAGCATACTTCTAGCAAATTTAAACTTTTCATTTTCTAAGTTATGCTCGGCAATTTTAGCATCTAATATTGCTATATGATCATTTTGTTGTTTGATTAAAGCCATGTGATCATGAATAACATTGATATCAATATCTCTACATCTAGTACAAATAGAAGTGTGCTCAATGGTAGATGTAGAGGGTTAGAAATAGTAACATTGCAAACATCAAAATCTTTAGCCTTAGCAATTAATTTTTCATTTTCAATCCTAAGGCTACCAAGAGAGATGTTTAATTCTTCAATCTTAGCAAGCAAATCATCATTATTATTTCTAAGATTGGGAATTGAAACATCACAAACACGAGAATCAACCTTAGCAATTAAACTAGCCTTTTCATTTCTAAGGTTATCAATGGTCTCATGGCAAGTGCTTAGCTCACTAGACAATTTTTCACATTTTTCAACTTGTAGAGCATAAGCATTTTTAACCTTAACATGCTTTTTGTTTTCCTTAATAAGGAAGTCCTCTTGAGAGTCCAAGAGATCATCCTTCTCATGAATAGCACTAATCAATTCATTTAATTTTTCCTTTTGTTGCATGTTTAGGTCGGCAAAAAGAGTACGCAAATTATTCTCCTCATCACTAGCATTATCATCACTAGAGGATTCATATTTAGTGGAGGATTTAGATTTAACCTTCTTCCTTTTGCCGTCCTTTGCCATGAGGCACTTGTGGCCGACGTTGGGGAAGAGGAGTCCCTTGGTGACGGCGATGTTGGCGGCGTCCTCGTCGGAAGAGGACTCGGTGGAGCTCTCGTCGGAGTCCCATTCCCGGCAAACATGGGCATCGCCGCCCTTCTTCTTGTAGTACTTCTTCTTTTCTCTCCTCTTTCCCTTCTTGTCTTCGCCCCTGTCACTGTCACTAGATATAGGACATTTTGCAATAAAATGACCGGGCTTACCACACTTGTAGCACACTTTCTTGGAGCGGGGTTTGTAATCCTTCCCCTTCCGTTGCTTGAGGATTTGGCGAAAGCTTTTGATGATTAAAGTCATCTCCTCATTGTCGAGCTTGGAGGCGTCAATTGGTTGTCTACTCGGTGTAGACTCCTCCTTCTTTTCCTCCATCGCCTTAAATGCCACCGGTTGTGCTTCGGACGTGGAGGGTTCATCAAGCTCGTTGATCTTCTTGGAGCCTTTGATCATGCATTCAAAGCTCACAAAATTCCCGATAACTTCCTCGGGGGTCATTTGAGTATATCTAGGATTACCACGAATTAATTGAACTTGAGTGGGGTTAAGGAAAATGAGTGATCTAAGAATAACCTTAACCACCTCGTGGTCATCCCACTTCTTGCTCCCGAGGTTGCGCACTTGGTTCACCAAAGTCTTGAGTCGGTTGTACATGTCTTGTGGCTCTTCCCCTTGGCGAAGTCGAAAGCGACCGAGCTCCCCCTCGATCGTTTCCCGCTTGGTGATCTTGGTGAGTTCATCACCCTCGTGCGCGGTCTTGAGTAGGTCCCAAATTTCTTTTGCATTCTTCAACCCCTGCACCTTGTTGTATTCCTCTCTATTTAGAGAGGCCAAGAGTATGGTTGTGGCTTGGGAGTTGAAGTGCTCGATTTGGGCCACCTCGTCCTCATCATAATCCTCATCCCCTACGGATGGTACCCGTGCTCCAAACTCAACAACATTCCATATACTTTTGTGGAGTGAGGTTAGATGAAATTTCATTAAATCACTCCACCTAGCATAATCTTCACCGTCAAAGGTTGGCGGTTTGCCTAATGGAACAGAAAGTAATGGAGTATGTCTAGATGTACGAGGATAGTGTAAGGGGATCTTACTAAACTTCTTACGCTCTTGGCGTTTAGAAGTTACGGAGGGCGCATCGGAGCCGGAGGTCGATGTTGATGAAGTGTCGGTCTCGTAGTAGACCACTTTCCTCATCCTCTTGTGCTTGTCCCCACTTCGATGTGGCTTGTGAGAGGAAGCTCTCTCCTTCTTCTCTTTGTGGTGAGAAGAAGATTTCTTCTCCTTCCCTTTGTTGGAGGAGCTCTTCTTCTCCTTCCTCTTGGTGCGGGACTCTTCCGATGAAGTGCTCCCGTGGCTTGTAGTGGGCTTTTCGCCGGTCTCCATCTCCTTCTTGGCGTGATCTCCCGACATCACTTCGAGCGGTTAGGCTTTAATGAAGCACCGGGCTCCGATACCAATTGATAGTCGCCTAGAGGGGGGTGAATAGGGCGAAACTGAAATTTACAAATATAAACACAACTACAAGCCGGGTTAGCGTTAGAAATATAATCGAGTCCGCGAGAGAGGGCGCAAAACAAATCGCAAGCAAATAATAAAGTGAGACACGCGGATTTGTTTTACCGAGGTTCGGTTCTCTCAAACCTACTCCCCGTTGAGGAGGCCACAAAGGCCGGGTCTCTTTCAACCCTTCCCTCTCTCAAACGGTCCCTTGGACCGAGTGAGCTTCTCTTCTCAAATTACTTGGGAATCAAGCTTCCCGCAAGGGCCACCACACGATTGGTGCCTCTTGCCTCAATTACAAGTGAGTGTTTGATCACAAGAAAGAATGCGAAAGAAAAGAAGCGATCCAAGCGCAAGAGCTCAAATGAACACTACAAATCACTCTCTCTAATCACTAATGCTTTGTGTGGAGTTGGGAGAGGATTTGATCTCTTTTGGTGTGCTTTGCAATGAATGCTAGCTCTTGTATAGTGGTTGGAAGCTGGAAAACTTGGATGCAATGAATGTGGGGGTGGTTGGGGTATTTATAGCCCCAACCACCAAACTTGACCGTTGGTGGAGGCTGTCTGTTTGATGGCGCACCGGACAGTCCGGTGCACACCGGACATGTCCGGTGCCCCCGCCACGTCATCACTGCCGTTGGATTCTGACTGTTGGAGCTCCTGACTTGTGGGCCCGCCTGGATGTCCGGTGCACACCGGACATCTTCTGTTCATTGTCTGGTGCGCCAGTATGGGCGCGCCTGCCTTCTGCGCGCGCTGCGCGCGCATTAAATGCATCGCAGGTAACCGTTGGCGCCAAAATAGCCGTTGCTCCGCTGGTACACCGGACAGTCCGGTGCACACCGGACATGTCCGGTGAATTATAGCGGAGCGGCTGCTGCGCGTTCCCGAGGCTGGCGAGTTCCTGAGGCCGCGCTTCCTTGGAGCACCGGACACTGTCCGGTGTACACCGGACAGTCCGGTGAATTATAGCGCGCCGGTGTGAGAAATTCCCGAAGGTAGCGAGTTCGAGTTGGAGTCCTCTGGTGCACCGGACACTGTCCGGTGGCGCACCGGACACTGTCCGGTGTACACCGGACAGTCCGGTGCCCCCAGACCAGAGGTGCCTTCGGTTGCCTCTTTGCTCCTTTGTTGAATCCAAAACTTGGTCTTTTTATTGGCTAAGTGTGAACCTTTTGCACCTGTATAACTTATACACTAGAACAAACTAGTTAGTCCAAAGATTTGTGTTGGGCAATTCAACCACCAAAATTATATAGGAACTAGATGTAAGCCTAATTCCCTTTCAACAACCTAGAGGCCCCACAAGTCAGAGCTCCAACGGTCGAACCCCAACGGTCTGCTGACGTGGCTGGCGCACCGGACAGTGTCTGGTGGCGCACCGGACTGTCCGGTGCGCCATGCGACAACACACTTCCAACGACCATCTTTTGGTGGTTGGGGCTATAAATACCCCAACCACCCCACATTCAATGGAATCCAAGTTTCTTCACTTCTACACCTTACAAGAGCTCTAGCATTCAATACAAGACACACCAAAGAGATCAAATCCTCTCCCAACTCCACACAAAGCTTTAGTGATTAGAGAGAGTGATTTGTTGTGTTCATTTGAGCTCTTGCGCTTGGATTGCTTCTTTTCTTTCTCATTCTTATTGCGATCAACTCAATTGTATCCAAGGCAAGAGACACCAATTGTGTGGTGGTCCTTGCGGGAACTTTGTGTTCCGTTTGATTGACAAGAGAAGCTCACTCGGTCTAGGTGACCGTTTGAGAGAGGGAAAGGGTTGAAAGAGACCTGGTCTTTGTGACCACCTCAACGGGGAGTAGGTTTGCAAGAACCGAACCTCGGTAAAACAAATCCTTGTGTCACACTCTTCATTTGCTCGTGATTTGTTTTACACCCTCTCTCTCGGACTCGTTTATATTTCTAACGCTAACCCGACTTGTAGTTGTGCTTAAGTTTGTAAATTTCAGATTCGCCCTATTGACCCCCTCTCTAGGCGACTTTCAATTGGTATCAGAACCCGGTGCTTCATTAGAGCCTAACCGCTCGAAGTGATGTCGGGAGATCACGCCAAGAAAGAGATGGGGACCGGCGAGAAGCCCATTACAAGCCACGGGAAGGCTCCATCGGGAGAGTCCTACAACAAAGGGAAGGGGAAGGAAAAGGAATCCTCTTCACACAAGTCGCGTCGGAGCGGTGACAAGAAGAAGAAGATGAGGAAGGTGGTCTACTACGAGACCGACTCCTCGTCGCCATCCACCTCCGGCTCCGACACGCCGTCCGTAACTTATAAGCGCCAGGAGCGCAAGAACTTTAGTAAGATCCCCTACGCTACCCTCGCATTCCTAAACATACGCCATTACTTTCCGTCCCATTGGGCAAACCACCAACGTTTGATGGTGAAGATTATGCTAGGTGGAGTGATATGATGCGATATCACCTAACCTCACTCCACAAAAGTATATGGGATGTTGTTGAGTTTGGTGTACAGGTACCATTCGTAGGGGATGAAGACTATGATGAGGACGAAGTAGCCCAAATTGTGCACTTCAACTCCCAAGCCACCACTATACTCCTCGCCTCTCTAAGTCGAGAGGAGTATAATAAGGTGCAAGGGTTGAAGAGCGCAAAGGAGATTTGGGACGTGCTAAAGACCGCGCACGAAGGAGACGAGGTGACCAAGATCACCAAGCGGGAGACGATCGAGGGGGAGCTCGGTCGCTTCCGACTTCGCCAAGGGGAGGAGCCACAAGACATGTACAACCGGCTCAAAACCTTGGTGAACCAAGTGCGCAACCTCGGGAGTAAAAAATGGGATGACCACGAAATGGTTAAGGTTATTCTTAGATCACTTGTTTTTCTTAACCCTACTCAAGTTCAATTAATTCGTGGTAATCCTAGATGTACACTAATGACTCCCAAGGAAGTGATAGGAAACTTTGTGAGCTTTGAGTTGATGATCAAAGGCTCAAAGAAAATCAACGAGCTAGATGGCCCCTCCACGTCCGAAGCACAACCGGTTGCATTCAAGGCAACGGAGGAGAAGAAGGAGGAGACTACATCAAGTAGACAACCCATCGACGCCTCTAAGCTCGACAATGAGGAGATGGCGCTCATCATCAAGAGCTTCCACTAAATCCTCAAGCATAGGAGGGGGAAGGATTACAAGCCCCGCTCCAAGAAAGTGTGCTACAAATGTGGTAAGCCCGACCATTTTATTGCAAAATGTCCACTATCTAGTGACAGTGACAGGGGCGATGACAAGAAGGGGAGAAGAAAGGAGAAGAAGAGGTACTACAAGAAGAAGGGCGGCGATGCCCATGTTTACCGGGAATGGGACTCCGACGAGAGCTCCTCTGACTCCTCCTCCGACGAGGACACCGCAAACATCACCATCACCAAGGGTCTTCTCTTCCCCAACGTCGGCCATAAGTGCCTCATGGCAAAGGACGGCAAAAGAAAGAAGGTAAAAATCAAGATCCTCCACTAAATATGAAACCTCTAGTGATGAGGATAATTGTAGTGATGAGGAGGATAACTTGCGCATCCTTTTTGCCAACCTAAACATGCAACAAAAAGAAAAATTAAATGAATTAATTAGTGCTATCCATGAAAAGGATGAACTCTTGGACACCCAAGAGGACTTCCTAATCAAGGAAAATAAGAAGCATGTTAAGGTTAAAAATGCTTACGCTCTAGAAGTAGAAAAATGTGAAAAACTATCAAGTGAGCTAAGCACTTGCCATGATGTTATTACCAACCTTAGAAATGAGAATGCAAATTTAATTGCTAAGGTTGATTCAAATGTTTGTGATGTTTCAATTCCCAATCTTAGAAATGATAATGTTGATTTGCTTGCTAAGATTGAAGAATTGAATATCTCTCTTGCTAGCCTTAGGATTGAGAATGAAAAACTAATTGCTAAGGCTAAAGATTTTGATGTTTGCAATGTTACTATTTCTAACCTTAGGAGTGAAAATGATATATTACATGCTAAGGTTGTAGAATTAAAATCTTGCAAACCCTCTACATCTACCGTTGAGCATACTTCCATTTGCACTAGATGTAGAGACATTAACATTGATGCTACTTATGATCATATGGCTTTAATTAAACAACAAAATGATCATATAGCTCAATTAGATGCTAAAATTGCCGAGCATGACTTAGAAAATGAAAAGTTTAAATTTGCTAGAAACATGCTCTATAGTGGGAGACACCCTGGCATCAAGGATGGCATTGGCTTCCAAAAGGGAGACAATGTCAAACTTAATGCCCTCCTAAAAGATTGTCTAATTTTGTTAAGGGCAAGGCTCCCATGCCTCAGGATAACGAGGGTTACATTTTGTACCCTGTCGGTTATCCCGAGAGCAAAATTAGGAGAATTCACTCTAGGAAGTCTCACTCTGGCCCTAATCATGCTTTTATGTATAAGGGTGAGACATCTAGCTCTAGACAATCAACCCGTGCAAAATTGCCTAAGAGGAAAACTCCTATTGCATCAAATGATTCTAACATTTCATTTAAAACCTTTGATGCATCATATGTTTTAACTAACAAATCCGGCAAAGTAGTTGCCAAATATGTTGGGGGCAAGCACAAGGGGTCAAAGATTTGTGTTTGGGTACCCAAAGTTCTTGTGTCTAATTTCAAAGGACCCAAAACCATTTGGGTACCTAAAATCAAGAACTAAACTTGTTTTGTAGGTTTATGCATCCGGGGGCTCAAGTTGGATCATCGATAGCGGGTGCACAAACCATATGACAGGGGAGAAGAAGATGTTCTCCTCCTATGAGAAAAACCAAGATCCCCAACGAGCTATCACATTCGGGGATGGAAATCAAGGTTTGGTCAAAGGATTGGGTAAAATTGCTATATCTCCTGACCATTCCATTTCCAATGTTTTTCTTGTAGATTCTTTAGATTACAATTTGCTTTCCGTTTCTCAATTATGAAAAATGGGCTACAACTGTCTTTTCACAGATGTAGGTGTTACTGTCTTTAGAAGGAGTGATGATTCAATAGCATTTAAGGGAGTGTTAGAGGGTCAGCTTTACTTAGTAGATTTTGATAGAACTGAACTCGACACTTGCTTAATTGCTAAGACTAACATGGGCTGGCTATGGCATCGACGACTAGCACATGTTGGAATGAAGAATCTTCACAAACTTCTAAAGGGAGAACACATTTTGGGACTAACAAATGTTCATTTTGAGAAAGACAGGATTTGTAGCGCATGTCAGGCAGGGAAGCAAGTTGGTCTTCATCATCCACACAAGAACATCATGACAACTGACAGGCCACTCGAGCTCCTTCACATGGATCTATTCGGCCCGATAGCTTACATAAGCATCGGCGGGAGTAAGCACTGTCTAGTTATTGTGGATGACTATTCTCGCTTCACTTGGATGTTCTTTTTGCAGGAAAAAACTCATACCCAAGAGACCTTAAATGGATTCTTGAGACGGGCTCAAAATGAGTTCGGTTTAAGGATCAAGAAAATTAGAAGCGACAATGGGACGGAGTTCAAGAAATCACAAATCGAAGGCTTCCTTGAGGAGGAGGGCATCAAGCATGAGTTCTCTTCTCCCTACACGCCACAACAAAATGGTGTAGTGGAGAGGAAGAATAGAACTTTATTGGACATGGCAAGAACCATGCTTGATGAGTACAAGACTTTGGATCGGTTTTGGGCCGAGGCGGTCAACACCGCCTGCTACGCCACCAACCGGTTGTATCTACACCGAATCCTCAAGAAGACATCATATGAACTCCTAACCGGTAAAAAGCCCAATATTTCATATTTTAGAGTCTTTGGTAGCAAATGCTTTATACTTGTTAGAAGAGGTAGAAAATCTAAATTTGCTCCTAAGACTGTAGAAGGCTTTTTACTAGGATATGATTCAAACACAAGGGCATATAGAGTCTTTAACAAGTCCTCTAGACTAGTTGAAGTTTCTTGTGACGTTGTGTTTGATGAGACTAACGGCTCTCAAGTAGAGAAAGTTGATCTTGATGAGATAGGTGATGAAGAGGCTCTGTGCGTCGCGCTAAGGAACATGTCCATTGGGGATGTGTGTCCTAAGGAATCCGAAGAGCCTCCAAATGCACAAGATCAACCATCCTCCTCCAAGCAAGCATCTCCACCAACTCAAAATGAGGATGAGGCTCAAGATGATGAAGAAGATCAAGAACATGAGCCACCTCAAGATGACGGCAATGATCAAGGGGGAGATGCAAATAATCAAGACATGGAGGATGAAGAGCCAAGGCCGCCACACCCAAGAGTCCACCAAGCAATCCAACAAGATCACCCCGTCGACACCATCCTCGGCGACATTCATAAGGGGGTAACCACTAGATCTCGTGTTGCGCATTTTTGTGAGCATTACTCTTTTGTTTCCTCTATTGAGCCACATAGGGTAGAGGAAGCACTACAAGATTCGGATTGGGTTGTGGCGATGCAAGAGGAGCTCAACAACTTCACTAGGAATGAGGTATGGCATTTGGTTCCACGTCCTAATCAAAATGTTGTAGGAACCAAGTGGGTCTTCCGCAACAAGCAATATGAGCATGGTGTGGTGACAAGGAACAAAGCCTGACTTGTGGCCAAGGGATATTCACAAGTCGAAGGTTTAGATTTCGGTGAAACCTATGCACCCGTAGCTAGGCTTGAGTCAATTCGTATATTACTTGCCTATGCTACTTACCATGGCTTTAAGCTTTATCAAATGGACGTGAAAAGTGCCTTCCTCAATGGACCAATCAAGGAAGAGGTCTATGTTGAGCAACCTCCCGGCTTTGAAGATAGTGAGTATCCTAACTATGTGTATAAACTCTCTAAGGCGCTTTATGGGCTCAAGCAAGCCCCAAGAGCATAGTATGAATGCCTAAGAGATTTTCTTATCACTAATGGCTTCAAAGTCGGAAAGACCGATCCTACTTTGTTCACTAAAACTCTTGACAATGATTTGTTTGTATGCCAAATTTATGTTGATGATATCATATTTGGGTCTACTAACGAATCTACATGTGAGGAATTTAGTAGGATCATGACACAAAAATTCGAGATGTCTATGATGGGGGAGTTGAAGTACTTCTTGGGATTTCAAGTGAAGCAACTCCAAGAGGGCACCTTCATTAGCCAAACGAAGTATATTCAAGACATTCTAAACAAGTTTGGGATGAAGGTTGCCAAGCCCATCAAGACACCCATGGGAACAAATGGGCATCTCGACCTCGACACGGGAGGTAAATCCGTCGATCAAAAGGTATACCGGTCGATGATAGGCTCTTTACTTATGTGCATCTCGACCGGATATTATGCTTTCCGTATGCATGTGTGCAAGATTCCAAGCCGACCCTAAGGAAGCTCACCTTACGGCCGTAAAACGAATCTTGAGATATTTAGTTTATACTCCTAAGTTTGGGCTTTGGTATCCTAGGGGATCCACATTTGATATAATTGGTTATTCGGATGCCAATTGGGCGGGGTGTAAGATTAATAGAAAGAGCACATCGGGGACTTGCCAGTTCTTGGGAAGATCCTTGGTGTCTTGGGCTTCAAAGAAGCAAAATTCCATAGCTCTTTCTACCGCCGAAGCCGAGTACATTGCCGCTGGTCATTGTTGCGCGCAACTACTTTGGATGAGGCAAACCCTTAGGGACTATGGTTACAAATTAACCAAAGTTCCTCTTCTATGTGATAATGAGAGTGCAATCCGCATGGCGGATAATCCCGTTGAGCATAGCTGCACTAAACACATAGCCATTCGGTACCATTTTCTAAGGGATCACCAACAAAAGGGAGTTATCGAGATTGCTTATATTAACACTAAGGAACAATTAGCCGATATCTTTACTAAGCCACTAGATGAACAAACTTTTAACAAACTTAGGCATGAGCTAAATATTCTCGATTCTAGGAATTTCTTTTAATGTCTTGCATACATAGCTCATGAATATACCTTTGATCATGTCTCTTTTATATGCTATGACTAATATGTTTTCAAGTATATTTCAAACCAAGTCATAGGTATATTGAAAGGGAATTGGAGTCTTCGGCGAAGACAAAGGCTTCCACTCCACTCCATAACTCATCCTTCGTCGTCGCTCCGAGCAACTCTCCAACTTTGGTATAATCTTCACTCATGTTTTATTTGCCAAAAGGGGAGAATGTAGTTAGAAGGGCTTATATTTCACTCAAAGCATTCGTTTTTGGTGATTCATGCCAAAGGGGGAGAAAGTATTAGCCCAAAGCAAAAGGACCGCACCACCACCACCAATTTTCAAAAATTTAAAAGGTCTTGAAATAATGAATTTTTCAATCGGTATCTTATTTTTTCAATTGATATCTTATTTTTGAGAAAATAGCACCTTCAAAAATTGGTATCTTAAAACCCTCTTGAATACTAAGAGGAAGAATTTATTGAGGGGGAGTTTTGTTTGAGTCAAAGGAAAAGCATTTGAAACAGGGGGAGAAAACATCAAATCTTGAAAATGCTTCTCAAAATCTTATTCATTTACCTTTGACTGTTTGCAAAAGAACTTTGAAAAGAATTTACAAAAGGATTTGCAAAAACAAAACATGTGGTGCAAGCGTGGTCCAAAATGATGAAAATATAAGGAAACAATCCATGCATATCTTATGAGTATTTATATTGGCTCAATTCTAAGTAACCTTTGCACTTACAATTATGCAAACTAGTTCAATTATGCACTTCTATACTTGCTTTGGTTTGTGTTGGCATCAATCACCAAAAAGGGGGAGATTGAAAGGGAATTAGGCTTACACCTATTTCCTAATTGATTTTGGTGGTTGAATTGCCCAACACAAATAATTGGACTAACTAGTTTGCTCTAGTCTATAAGTTCTATAGGTGCCAAAGGTTCACAATAAGCCAATAAAAAGACCAAGAAAAGGGTTCAAACAAGAGAGCAAAAGACAACCCGAAAGGCACCCTGGTTTGGCGCACCGGACTGTCTGGTGTGCCACCGGACAGTGTCCGGTGCACCAGGGCACTCGAGGCTGAACTCTTCACCTTCGGGAAAAGACAGAGGGCGCTCCACTATAATTCACCGGACTGTCCGGTGTGCCAGCGGAGCAACGGCTACTTCGCGCGCAACGGTCGACTGCAACGCATTAAATGCGCGCATGCGCGCGCAGAGGTCAGAGGACGCGTAGTTGGCGCACCGGACAGTCTACAGGACCTGTCTGGTGCACCACCGGACAGCCCAAAGGCCCCACAAGTCAGAGCTCCAACGGTCGAACCCCAACGGTCTGCTGACGTGGCTGGCGCACCGGACTGTCCGGTGCGCCATGCGACAGCACACTTCCAACGGCCATCTTTTGGTGGTTGGGGCTATAAATACCCCAACTGTTGGCGTTTCGACCCCGGGGGGTCCCTGGACAGACGAGTGAATTGTCGCCGCGTGTCCCAGCCCAGATGGGTCGGCGCGAGACGGAGCACGAAGGGGGGAAGAAACAGGCAAAGGGGAAACCCGTGGCCTTCGTGTTGCCCTGCGCCCAGGTCGGGTGCGCTTGCAGTAGGGGGTTACAAGCGTTCGCGTGGGAGAGAGAGAGAGAGAGAGCGAGAGCCTTATGCGCCGGCCCGTTCTCCCGCGCGGCCAACCTTCTCGTACGAGAGCCCTGGACCTTCCTTTTATAGGCGTAAGGAGAGGGTCCAGGTGTACAATGGGGAGTGTAGCAGTGTGCTAATGTGTCTAGCAGAGAGGAGCTAGAGCCCTAAGTACATGTCATCGTGGCAGTTGGAGAGGTTTTGGCACCCTGTTCATGTGATGTCGTGGCCGTCGGAGGACAGCTGGAGACCTGCGGAAGGGCAGCTGTCGGGGCTGTCGAATCCTTGCTGACGTCTCCTTGCTTCCGTAAGGGGCTGAGAGCCACCGTCATCATGGAGCACGCGAGGCGCCATCATTATTTGTTTACCAGGGCGAGCCAGATGGGACGCCGGTCTTGTTCCCCGTAGCCTGAGCTAGCTAGGGGTAGGGTAATGATGCCCCCCCTGTGACGTGGTCAGTCCGAGCCCTAGGTCGGGCGAAGCGGAGGCTCCTCCGAGGTCGAGGTCGAGTCCGTCTTCCGAGGTCGAGGCGAAGTCCGACCCCTGGGGTCGGGCGAGGCGGAGTCCATCTTCCGAGGTCAAGGTTGAGTTCGAGCCCTGGGTCGGGCGAGGCGGAGACCGTCTTCCGAGACTGAGGCTGTGTCCGAGCCCTGGGTCGGGCGAGGCGGAGACCGTCTTCTGAGGCCGAGGCTGTGTCCGAGCCCCGGGTCGGGCGAGGCGGAGACCGTCTCCAAGGCCGAGGCTGTGTCCGAGCCCTGGGTCGGGCGAGGCGGAGACCATCTTCCGAGGCCGAGGCTGTGTCCGAGCCCTGGGTCGGGCGAGGCAGAGTCCGTCGTCCAGCGTCGAGGTTGAGCCCGAGCCTTAGGGTCGGGCGAGGCGGAGACCGTCTTCCGAGGCCGAGGTTGTGTCCGAGCCCTGGGGTCGGGCGAGGCAGAGCTTCCTATGGCGCCCAAAGCTGGACTTAGCTGCTGTCAGCCTCACTCTGTCGAGTGGCACAGCAGTCGGAGTGACGCAGACGGCGCTGTTTTCTTGTCAGGTCGATCAGTGGAGCGGCGAAGTGACTGCGGTGACTTCGGCTCTATCGACTAAAGAGTGCGCGTCAGGATAAGGTGTCAGGCGATCCTTGCATTAAATGCTCCTGCGATACGGTCGGTTGGCATGGCGATCTGGCCAAGGTTGCTTCTCTGCGAAGACTGGGCCTCGGGCGAGCCAAAGGTGTGTCCGTTGCTTGAGGGGGCCCTCGGGCGAGACGTGAATCCTTCGGGGTCGGCTGCCTTTGCCCGAGGCCAGGCTCGGGCGAGGTGAGATCGTGTCCCTTGAGTGGACCGAGCCTTGACCATAATCGCGTCCATCAGGCCTTTGCAGCTTTGTGCTGATGGGGGTTACCAGCTGAGATTAGGAGTCTTGGGGGTACCCCTAATTATGGTCCCCGGCAGTAGCCCCCGAGCCTCGAAGGGAGTGTTGATACTCACTTGGAGGCTTTTGTCGCACTTTTTTGCAAGGGGACCGGCCTTTCTCGGTTGCGTTTCATTCCGGTGGGTGCGCGCGAGCGCACCCGCCGGGTGTAGCCCCCGAGGCCTCGGAGGAGTGGTTTGACTCCTTCGAGGTCTTAGCGCGTTTCGTGATGCTTCGGCCGGTCTGGTTGTTCCCTCATGCGAACTGGCCGTGGGCCGGGTGCATAGTCGAGTCCCAAGTTCTCGGGCTGGTATGTTGATGCTGTCAACGGTTTGGCCGGAGCCGGGTTTGCGAGAGCAGCCCCCGAGCCTCCGCACAGAGCGAGAGGACGGTCAAGGACAGACTCAGCTTTTTTCATACGCCCCTGCGTCGCCTTTCCGCAAGGAGGAGGGGGGGAAAGCACCATGTTGCCCTCGGAGGGCGCCGAACATGGTGTCTCCAGTGAGTTGCTAATGGGTAATCCGAGTGGACGCTCATGCCCCATTCGTTAGGGGTCGGCTAGTGGCCCGGAGGCGCGCTCCAAAAGTACCTGCGGGTGATTCGCCGGACCCAGTCCCCTTTTGACGGGGCCCGAGGGCTCGATGCCTCCCTTTGGTGGGATTCCGTTACAAAATCCTTCTCGTCGGTCTCGGAAATGTCCTAGGGTACCTCGGGAGCGTAGCCCGAGCCTTGGTTATGTATCGAATGTACCTAGGGTCATCCCTCGCTCTGCGTGCTCTGAGGCGGCTGTCAGAACCCTTCGGGGGCCAGCCTACGAACCCCTGATCAGTAGTGGGCGCGGAGCCCGAGTGGCCTGAGGCGGCCGTTGAACCATTCCGAGGGGCCAACCTTCGAACCTCTGACCAGTAGTGGGCGTGGAGCCCGAGTGCTCTGAGGCGGTGGTTGAACCCTTCCGAGGGGCCAGCCTTCGAACCTCTGATCAGTAGTGGGTGCGGAGCCCGAGTGCTCTGAGGCGGCTGTTGAACCCTTCCGAGGGGCCAGCCTTCGAACCTCTGATCAGTAGGGGGGCTCGGGGCCCGCTTCCTTCGCGGAGAAGGATCCCTTTCGGAGTATCCCCTTTCCCGGTCCCTGTGGCAAGAGAGAGAAAGAGGAAGTGGAAAAGGATACAAAATCGAACGACGTGGTGCACCTTTTTTGACGTCGTCGTTATGGCGGAGGTGAAGCATCGCCTGCTTCACCTGCCAAAGGTGCCGATTGTCCTGCCGCAAAGTTAATGCGACGGGACGAGTGGTTCGTGGGGCAGCCGTTGTGCGTGCGCGAGCCGTTCGAGGAACGGAACACGGGCGCGTCGTCTTCACGCCGTGGGAGAGGGCTCTCTTGCTGTCCCATGAGGGGACGTGAGTCTGCAGGCGACTTGACTGCTGCTTCCGCCCGCCTGCCACCGCCATTACTGCCGGCCCATTTCTGGCCGTATCGACCATCGCGCCTTCTCCCACGGCTGACTGACCCGTGATCGATGTGCTCGGTTGGCACTGTCGGGTCATGCGCAGGGTCGCCTCGAGTCGAGGCACCGGTTCCGCAGTCGAGAAGGCGTGGTACTGGCGCGAGTGATGGTGCAGTTTCTTGCACGTAGTAACCGGCGCGCCGGTTACATGACGTGTGGGCCTGGGCCTCCATGCTGGACACGTCGAAGTCGAGAGGGTGCGCCCCCTTGGTGCGGTTGCATGCCGCCTGCATGGCGGTCCACCCTTTCACCCGCTGGTCTGGGCGAAAGTGGAGGAGTGCTTGTAACCGCTGGGCAGTGGTGCGCCCCGCGTGCGGCGGTTTGGCTCCTTCTATCCTGGGCCAGCTTGCATGACGCGTGGGACCCAGCCCCCGTGTCGTAGGGGGAGGACCTTGGAGCGTGTTGGAGAAGACTCAGTCCGCGCCGGCTGAGGACGCAAGTGGGGAGAGTCACCTTTAAAAGGAGGGTGACCCCCTTGGGTGGCAACCATGTCTTCGCACTCTCCTCATGCATCGTGCCCTTCCACCTTCCGAGCCCCCGGATGGGGAGCGCTCGCGTTGCTTTCGTCTTGTCGTCGTTGGAGGAACGCAACTTCGCTGAAGTTGGTACCTTTCAGCCATCGCTCGGCTTCAAGGATTTTCATCAGGCAGCCCGGCTGCATCCCCTCGCCGATGGTCACCCAAGACGGTGACCACCAGTTTGATGGTGGGGAGAAGCAAGCCAGGCTGCGATCTCTGCCCCGCCCTCAGCTTCAAGGATCTTCATCATCCTGGCTGGGGCGGAGGGCGGACTGAGCCGGAGCTCTACCTCCCGCACGGGTTCGTGAGTCACCCTCTCCTTCAGCATTCAGGAGAGGGGGTGCTCACTGGCCTAGCGGGAGGGTCGGACTTCGACAACGCGGGGCTGGTCGGCGGCGAGCGTCGTCAGCTTCAGCGTGTTGGGCTCGCTGGCTCAGCTGGCTCTGGCTCGGCTCCCGGTGCCCCCTCTCGCCGCAAGAGCGGTTGTCGCGCCGCGCGCTCCGGAGGACCGCCCAAGACGTCGCGCGCTGCTAGGGCGGCGTTCGTGTTCTTGGGCTGTCCTGCCTTTGCTCCGGTACGGCGCCTCTACGCGGAGGTCGAGGCCCGCCCGTCCGGGAGGATTCGAGTGGGGATCTGCCGGTGGGCAGATGGATCCCGTCGTCGGCGCCGAGGTGGTGGCGGCTGAAGAAGTCCTCGTCGCCGACGGGATCACCGCCACCATCCGCGCTCCGGGCCTTTGGCTCTTTGGCTTTGATAGCTTGTCCTCGCCCCTCGAGTGGGGACATGGGTGAGGGCCTTGTTGCAGCAGCGTCCGCCCTGAGGCCATCGCTGCTGCTGTTTGGCCACCTGGAGCGGAGGTCGTTGTCGCTGCTGCCGGAGCGGGCGGTGGTGAGCCACCTGGGGTTTTGTCGCCCTGCAGGCCCTCCAATGTGGGGGGTTGTTCGTACCTGCGGGGGTGGAACCGGAGTTCCGTTTGTAATGGCACCTTGAGTGCCGGTGTCTGTTCATTGTGGCTATCGGGGCCTGAACATGTATGTATTTTTGGCACGAAGCCGTGTTTTTTCCTCATTTCGAGCACTTAGGACTCGCCTGTCGGCTAACTGAACCGCTTAACCAAGTGTGAGTTGCCTCGTGCGAAGGTGACGAGTGAGGTATCCGTACCCCGGAGGCGTAGGAGTCCCTCGGCTCGGCCGGCCTTGCCGCCCGAGGCTTCTCTTGCTTAGTTAAAGGAACCCTCGGCCGCTCTGCGATGAGCCGGAGCTAGAGGCAGCGGTGTCAGCATGGACAGAGGCGGAGTTGGATCGAAAAGAAGACTTCGTCGGCCGGAGCCTGGCCGGGCCGTCCACTGGCGGGACCAGCGCCGGAGTCGGGTTGCCGAGGCCATGAGCCGGGCTAGTGTCCTCGGGGGACAGCTGGCTGAGGCTTCGGGGCGGCCGGCCGAGCCGTCTGCTCGGGCCGGGTTCCTGGAGGAGACCCTGGCGGCGATGGCCCGGGCATGGTGCTGACGTCGTCCTTCGGAGCGGGGATCCTTTGCCTGTGTTGCCGTCCGAGGCTCGGTCGGACATCGCCGAAGGTGGAGTTGACGCCGAGGGTGCTACTGCTACCCCTCCATCGACGTCTGAGCCTGCAGGATCGGTTCGCCTGTAGTACGCATATGTTTTTTGCGGCCGCCGAGGCCCAAACATACTGTTGTCGCGTTGTGAAGCTGCGTTTCTTTTCCTCTTGTTTCGAGTATCAGGGCTTGCTCGTCGGTAGCAGAATCGTTTATCCGAGTTAGAGTTACTTCTCACGGAAGGTGATGAGTGAGGTATCCGTATCCCAGAGGCGTAGGAATCCCTCGGCTCGGTCGGCCTTGCCGCTTACGTGTACTCTTGCTCGTCCGCGGGATTCTGTTATCGACTTAGCCGAGAAAACCCGAAAAACCGTTTCGGCAGAAAGTCTTTTTGAGCGTTAAGGCTTGTTCGGTCAGCAGGATCGCTCATCTGAACGCGAGTTACTTCTCGCATAAGGCGATGAGTGAGGTATCCGTATCCCGGAGGCGTATGAGTCCCTCGGCTCGGTCGGCCTTGCCTGCTTATGTGTACTCCGTCGTTTTCATGATCCCACTACCGAAGTAGTCAAAAAGCACGAAAGATATTCTGGCAGAAAGACTTTTTCCGAGGAAAATTTTGACGCGGAGGGGGTTCGCCCCTTCTAGCCCCCGAGGGAGGGTCGGGCTTTGCCGAGGCAAGGCTGACCCTTCCTTGATGGTTAGACTTTATATGTAAACGAGGTATATGAACGACTTGAAAACATCTTAAGGGTAGAAGCGACGTAGCTGTCGGATGTTCCAAGCGTTGTTGTAGACCTCGCCTTGACTGTTGGCCAGCTTGTACGTCCCGGGCTTCAGAACCTTGGCGATGATGAATGGCCCTTCCCAGGGAGGCGTGAGCTTGTGCCGCCCTCGGGCGTCTTGTTGTAGTCGAAGCACCAAGTCGCCCACCTGGAGGTCTCGGGACCAAACCCCTCGGGCGTGGTAGCGTCGCAGGGACTGCTGATACCACGCCGAGTGTAGTAAGGCCATGTCCCGAGCCTCTTCCAGCTGGTCTAGTGAGTCTTCTCGGTTGGTTCGATTGCTTTGGTCATCGTACGCCCTCGTCCTCGGGGAACCGTATTCTAAGTCTGTGGGCAAGATGGCCTCAGCCCCATAGACTAGAAAGAACGGTGTGAAGCCCGTGGCTCGGCTCGGCGTTGTCCTCAGACTCCAGACCACCGAGGGGAGTTCCTTCATCCATCGCCTGCCGAACTTGTGGAGGTCGTTGTAGATCCTTGGCTTGAGTCCTTGCAGAATCATGTCGTTGGCACGTTCTACCTGCCCATTCGTCATGGGGTGAGCCACGGCGGCCCAGTCCACCCAGATGTGGTGATCCTCGCAGAAGTCCAGGAACTTTCTGCCGGTGAACTGGGTGCCGTTGTCGGTGATGATGGAGTTTGGGACCCCGAAGCGATGGATGATGTTGGTGAAGAATGCCACCGCCTGTTCGGACCTGATGATGTTTAGGGGTCGGACCTCGATCCACTTGGAGAATTTGTCGATGGCAACCGGTAGGTGCGTGTAGCCCCTGGGTGCCTTCTGCAAGGGACCGACGAGGTCCAGACCCCACATAGCAAACGACCAGGTGATGAGTATTGTTTGTAGAGCCTGAGCGGGCAGGTGCGTCTGCCTTGCGTAGAATTGACACCCTTGGCAGGTGCGGACAATTCTAGTGGCGTCAGCCATCGTGGTCGGCCAGTAGAAACCTTGTCGGAAAGCGTTTCCAACAAGGGCTCGAGGCGCTGCGTGATGACCGCAAGCCCCCGAGTGTATTTCTTGTAAGAGCACCTGGCCTTCGGTGATGGATATGCATCGCTGGAGGATGCCGGAGGGGCTGCAGTGGTAGAGCTCCTTCCCGTCACCTAGCAAGAAGAACGACTTGGCGCGCCGCGCCAGTCGCCGAGCTTCGGCTCTGTCGAGGGGTAGTTCTCCACGGTGGAGATATTGCAGGTATGAGGTCTGCCAGTTTCGATTAGGCGTGACCCCATTCCGCTCTTCCTCGATGCGCAGAGCCTCACCCTCAGGGGCCGAGGGTGCCTCGGGCTGAGCCGAGGGTGCCTCGGGCTGAGCCGAGGGCACCTCGGGCAGGGCCGAGACCTTCTCGGGCTCGGGCGTGTCGTTTGTCTTGACTGAGGGTTGATGTAGGTCCCGGGAGAAGACGTTCGGGGGAACCGTTGTTCGTGCCGAAGCTATTTTCGCCAGCTCGTCCGCAGTCTCGTTGTATCGTCAGGCGACGTGGTTGACCTCGAGCCCGTAGAACTTGTCTTCTAGGCGCCGAACCTCGTCGCAGTAGGCTTCCATCTTCGGGTCGCGGCAGTGGGAGTTCTTCATGACTTGGTCGATGACAAGTTGTGAGTCATCACGAGCGTCGAGGCGTCGGACCCCTAGCTCAATGGTGATGCGCAACCCATTGACCAGAGCCTCGTACTCAGCCACGTTGTTGGACGCCGAGAAATGGAGGCGCAGCACGTAGCGGAGGTGCTTCCTGAGGGGCGAGATGAAGAGCAGGCCCGCGCCTGCCCCTGTTTTCATCAGCGACCCATCGAAAAACATGGTCCAGAGTTCCGGTTGGATCGGAGCTGCCGGGAGCTGTGTGTCGACCCATTCAGCCACAAAGTCCGCCAAAACTTGGGACTTGATGGCCTTCCGAGGGGCGAACGAGATTGTCTCGCCCATGATTTCCACCGCCCACTTTGCAATCCTACCCGAGGCCTCTCGACACTGGATGATCTCCCCCAGGGGAAAGGATGACACCACAGTCACCGGATGAGACTCGAAGTAGTGTCGCAACTTCCGTCGCGTCAGAATCACCGTGTACAGCAGCTTCTGAATTTGTGGGTAGCGGATCTTGGTCTCGGACAGTACCTCACTGATGAAGTAGATTGGCCTCTGGACGGGCAATGCATGCCCTTCTTCTCGTCTCTCAACCACGCTCGCGGCGCTGACCACCTGAGTGGTAGCGGCGATGTAGATCAAGAGGGCTTCTCCGGCAGCGGGAGGCACCAGGATGGGTGCGTTCATAAGGAGCGCCTTCAGGTTCCCAAGGGCTTCCTCGGCCTCGGGGGTCCAAGTGAAGTGCTCGGTCTTTCTTAAGAGGCGGTACAGAGGTAGGCCTCTTTCGCCGAGGCGCGAGATGAAGCGACTCAGAGCCACAAGGCATCCCATGACCCTCTGTACTCCTTTCAAGTCCTTGATGGGCTCCATGTTGGTGATGGCCGCAATTTTCTCCGGGTTGGCCTCGATGCCCCGCTCGGAGACGATGAACCCCAAGAGCATGCCTCGGGGGACTCCGAAGACGCACTTCTCGGGATTGAGTTTTACGCCTTTTGCCTTGAGACACCGGAATGTCGTTCCAAGGTCGGAGAGGAGGTCGGAGGCTTTCCTCGTCTTGACTACGATGTCATCGACGTAAGCCTCGACCGTTCGGCCAATGTGCTCTCCGAACACGTGGTTCATGCACCTTTGGTACGTCGCACCCGCATTCCTCAAACCAAATGACATAGTAACGTAGCAGTACATGCCAAAAGGTGTGATGAAAGAAGTCGCGAGCTGGTCGGACTCTTTCATCCTGATTTGGTGATACCCTGAGTAGGCATCGAGGAAAGACAGGGTTTCGCACCCAGCAGTGGAATCCATGATTTGATCGATGCGAGGCAGAGGGTAGGGAACCTTCGGACATGCTTTGTTTAGACCAGTGTAGTCTACACACATCCGTCATTTCCCTCCTTTCTTTCTCACAAGTACAAGGTTGGCAAGCCATTCGGGATGGAATACCTCTGTTCGAACCAAATTTGAGCGCGCGGACGGTCCGGCCCTGAGGCCGGACGGTCCGCGGTCCGGACGGTCCGCGCCTGTGGGCCGGACGGTCCGCGCGTGCGCAGAACAGATTAGGGTTCCGAGTTTTGTGCTACGGTTGTTAGCTATATTCGCGGGATTAGCTCGGAATCAGTTGTGTAAAGGGTCCAGCCCCCCTCCTCTATAAATAGAGAGGTCTACGACCGATTTGTAACAATCAACAATCGAATCAATACAACTTCTATTTCGCATTTTATCCTAGGAGTAGTTCTAGTCTAGTTTAGGTTTAGCTATCCAATCCCCAAATTCTCCGCCTCTCCTCGGCTCTACGTCAATTAGAGGAGTCTAGGTCGGCCGGCCCGAGCCTAGACACCACCTAGGATCTCTCCTCCCCGACGGGGTCCCTCCCGGGAGCGAGATCCAGGCGCCGTCGGCGGTCTTCCGCCGTCCCTGCGTACGCGCGGACCGTCCGGCCGTCAGGCAGGAACCCTAGCTACGCACCAGGCCGCGGACCGTCCGGCCCCAGGCCGCGGACAGTCCGCCCTTGCGCAGAAAGCATCACCGCGCCTCGCACCAGGCCGCGGACCGTCCGGCCCCTGCGCGCGGACCGTCCGCCCCTGTGCAGAGAGCACCGCCGCTGGTTCTCTTGAGTAATTGGCGCCTCCGAAAAGGCGTCAACATACTTTTTGGTGACTCCGCTGGGGAAGACATATCTAAGCTCATCAAATCGGCCCTCAATGGCCGGTTCAAGGGATAGCTCTGATATTTCTCCAAGCAACATCATAGAGCCGACTTGGGAAACCTTGCCGGCTGACGAGCAGCTCCAGTTCGAGGAGCACAAGGAGCGGATGATCCAGGAGGCGAAAGCAAAGTTCTTGGCCAACTTCAAAGTGGACAGGAACATCAAGGTCGTCCGACATCGGGCGATGGATCCGGCTTCGCTCCAACCCACGCCAGATATCCCCAATGTAAGTAATACCAACGATCTGCAATCTCTTAGAAATTATGTAGAAGATCAGCGTGAACAAATGCATAACATCATAGGGGGTATGCAAAGCGATCTTAAGAGACTAGTACGTGCATTTGATAAATCTAGTACCGCAAATTTTCCTTCGCACGAGGTTGAGTTAGGAGATAACGCGTGTAACACATCGGCTACAGGTTGTCACGACCAGTCACAACCCCTTTATGGGATGCCGATGGACACATACCCTAATCAACCGCAAATCGGCAGCAAACCAGCCGATCTGCACATGCCCAGACCGTCCGCACGTGAGCGCGGACCGTCCGGGCCAGCAACAGTGGGGCCTATTTTTAATGAGTTACCTAGATATGCGCCCGAGCCACCACACACGGCACAGAACCTAAACTACCCAGTCGGACCGTCCGCGTACAACAACGGACGGTCCGCACATAATCACGGACGGTCCGGGTCAATGTCCGGACAGTCCGCACATGACCTTTTTGAGGAGGATTGTTACCGGAATCCTCACCCGTCCCAGCAGCACTTCCCATCGCACTATACAATGCATCAACCCATTAATTCAAGATCCAGAGCCCAGGAAAGCTTTCCGGCCCCACCCAGGAGGCCGGAAAGAAACGATCAAACCTATGACCCATATAGGGCAAATGAAAATGCACCACGTAACTCGAACCAATGGGGGGAAAGACAGCATGCTAATATCCAGCCAACCCCACCTATGTTTGACCAGAGAGCCGATGGTCTCGCACCGGCTGCCATTGATATAGTAAGGGAAGAGATAGCCGGGGCGTTCCGAGATAAGCTCGGAGTAAGCATGGTCCCTGGGGGGCAATCATATCGGAAACCTTATGACAGCCGATTTGATCACCACCCATACCCACAGGGAACCAGGATACCCGAATTCGCAAAATTTTCGGGTGATCAAGGGAAAAACACACGCGAACATATAGGCCAGTTCTTAGCACAATTGGGAGAATTGGCCGACACAGAGGCATTCCGCGTACGTTTATTTTCATTGTCACTAACAGGAACCGCGTTTGCATGGTATGCCACTTTACCTCCTAATTCCATTTCATCATGGGGGGATCTAGAACAAAAATTTCATGATCATTTTTTCTCCGGTGACTATGAGTTGGATTTGGTAGATTTAGTGTCGTTGCGACAGACAAAAGATGAATCGGTTAATGATTACATCCGGAGATTCCGGGATACAAGAAACCGATGCTTTCAAATTCATTTAGCAGAGAAACAGCTAGTAGGATTAGCCTTTAATGGTCTGCGATATTATTTAAAAGAAAGATTAGAAGGCATCCAATTCTTTACGCTAGCACAATTACACCAGAGAGCTTTGGCTTGTGAAAGCCGAAGCAAAGAAACTACTAAAACAATTCGTCACAACGTACATGTAGTAGAATGCGATCAAAGTAGCTCAGAAGACGAATCAGCAGAGGTGTATGCTGCTGAAATGGTTTGGCCAAAGCAGGCCAAATCTTCGGCTTGTGCCTCCTTACAGCCGGTTCAAAAGAAACGGCAAGAGGAGGTTAAGTTTACATTTAATGTTGGTAAGTGTGATAGAATATTTGATGAATTACTTAAAATGGCAACATTAAAATAAATTACACTGTTCCATCCGCCGACGAGCTAAAATGTCGTGCATATTGCAAGTGGCATAACTCGTTTTCTCATGCCACTAATGATTGTAATGTATTCCGTCGACAGATTCAATCGGCCATTAACGAAGGACGATTGAAATTTCAGGAAATGCAGGTGGACACGGAGCCCTTTCCAATGAACATGATCGACTTTGAGGGCAAGAAAGTCCTGACTCGGCCAAACACAGCCGATGAAGGCAAAGGCAAAGAAATAGTCATCGGCGATGCAAGAGAGGCCGGTGGGAATCATAAAACTTCTTGCAGAAAAGTGGTGGCCGAGAAGACTCCTGATGGAGGGGAGACCTTGAAGGTGACCATCACAGCCTCTGGCGTTGGGGGGCAAACACAGACAGGGAGACAGGCGCAAGAACCCATTCTGCGCATCGCGGACGGTCCGCCATCCAGACGCGGATGGTCCGACGCTTCTCCGGACGGTCCGGCGAACTCCAGCGGACGGTCCGGCCGTGCTCAGGACCCGCAGCAACCACGTACCTTCAAACCACGACGACCCGAGATAGGTACGTGGAAAACAAATACATTTAAAGCAGCTGGTCGGCTGATCAAGCCTGGCCCGACTTTCGATCAATTGTTGTCTAAATACGTGAAAAAGAAGGCCGGCCCCAGTGACCGGCCACCAAAGCGACCCCGCTCACCCATTCATGAGCAACGTCAGGTCAGGCCGATTGGACCACCTCACCAATCGGAAGAAATGAAAGGTCCTATCGTACAATTGAGACCTAACATACCGACATGGACCCCTCCACCCCCTTATCCATCTATGCCATATCCATACACATACTTACCTCCACCATATGTCCCAAATCAGATGTGGGGCATGCCACCATATCCATTTGGGATGCCTCAGTACCCCGCCTGGGGGGCACCCCAAACATCCGTTTTTGATAGGTTGGCGCCACCAGTGCAAGACCGATTGAGCGCTGCTGAATCTGGTCACCAGGCACAGGCCCAACAAGATTGCCGGACTACTCGACCTCCTAGGCCGACCAATCCGGCAGGGGGGCATATGCCTGTAGCAACTCAAAGAACAACGAAAAAAGACATCATCAAAATAGGCACTGCAGATGTTGTCATACAGGGGGACAATAAAGGGCCGATGATTTTTGGTGAATCGGCCAACGCAACCAAAAAGGATAACACAACCAAAAAGGATACGGCTATCGTCAAAACAGCCGATCCAAAATACTCCATGCCTCGATGGTGCCCGGCGGGATTGACACGATCCCAAAAGAGAAAATTACAGCGCCTAAGAGTGAAGGAGAGCCAGGAGAAAGAGGCGGAAAAGATATTCAATGACACGCATCCACTATACCCGCCACCGCAAAAGAAATGGAGACCAAAGGCCGTCGAGAAAAAACAAACGGCCACGGAAATAGAAAGTCAACCTGCACCAGGCGCGGACCGTCCGGCCCCTGCGCACGGACCGTCCGGCTTTCACCAGGAAGCGTCTGGACAACCTGCACCAGGCGCGGACCATCCGGCCTCCGCGCGCGGACCGTCCACCGTTCACCAGGAGGCCTCCGACGACACGACAACATCAATGGAGGAGGACGACCTGCTGGGAGAAGACCTGGTCGACTATGAGGCTTCTCCAGAACGCCCAGGTATGGATGTAAATATCATTACATTTTCTGCTGATTGTACTATTATCGGCGACGATGAACCTGTTGTTGCCCAGTTTGATTTTGGTCCTAAAGAAGCCGCCTTTACTAAACCAAAGGAATCGGTAAACCATTTAAAGCCGCTCTTCGTGCGCGGCCACATTGATGGGATACCGATTGCTAGGATGTTGGTAGATGGAGGGGCGGCTGTAAATCTAATGCCTTATTCATTGTACAGAAAGTTAGGTAAACAAGATGACGAACTTGTCAAGACCAACATGACCCTCAGCGGTGTTGGAACTGATAGTTCGATCAAAGCCAGGGGAGTCACGTCCGTTGAATTAACCATCGGGACTAAGACCCTTGATGCTGCATTCTTCGTCGCTGATGTAGAAGGAAATTACAGTTTAATCCTAGGCAGAGATTGGATTCACGCCAATCAATGTATACCTTCTACATTACATCAAATGCTGATACAATGGGTAGGCGATGACATAGAACAAGTACATGCTGATGTATCGGCCTGCATCGCTGTGGCCGATGCCCCTGTACTCTGGACTTATGAGACTGCTACATGTCTCACAGGAGTAGACTTTTCTGATTATCAATTCATAAGTATAGATAAGAAAGGTTTCATTCCTGTAATGCTAGAGCCGATGGAGAATCGGCTAAATCCTAAATAAAGTTAAATGATGAATACACACAAAGTTCATGAGTCTTTGGTCACGGACAGTTCGGCCGCTAAGGCCGGATGGTCTGGTCTTTCACAAAAGAGTTCGGACTTTAAGACCGAACATCTACCACAGCGAAAAGACAGTATTACGGATGATCCGGTCCCCGAGACCAGAAAGTCCGCCATCACACAAAGATCATCTGATTCCTCTGTGGGGGACATGATAGAGGAATTCAGAGATCTTGATAAACTAGGACAGGGGTTTACATCGGCCGATCCTTTGGAGGAGATTGACATAGGAGATGGTAAAACTCCAAGGCCGACTTTTGTAAACAAGACCCTGGAGACCGATTCTAGAAATGAGATGATCGGTCTATTGAAGGAATACTCAGATTGTTTTGCTTGGAATTACACTGAAATGCCTGGACTAAGCCGAGAAATTGTCGAACATCGACTGCCTATTAAGCCTGGTTTCAGACCTTTCAAGCAGAAAGCTAGAACATTTCGTCCAGATCTTCTCCCACGAATCAAGGACGAAATCCACCGGCTGCTAGAAGCTAATTTTATTAGACCTTGCAGATACGCAGAGTGGGTCTCCAATATTGTGCCGGTGGAGAAGAAGGAGTCAGGTAAGCTTAGAGTATGCATTGATTTTCGTAATTTAAATAAAGCAACTCCTAAAGATGAATATCCCATGCCCATAGCCGACACATTAATCAATAATGCATCAGGAAATAGAATTATTAGCTTCCTTGATGGTAATGCCGGATATAATCAGATTTTCATGGCCGAAGAAGATGCGTCTAAAACGGCCTTTATATGTCCAGGTTTCATTGGTTTATTTGAATGGGTTGTCATGACATTCGGTCTTAAAAATGCTGGTGCTACTTATCAGAGGGCTATGAATCTGATCTTCCATGAGTTGTTAGGAAACACTGTGGAAGTCTACATTGATGATATTGTAGTCAAATCGGCTGAGTTTAGTTCTCATATAGCTGATTTGCGCAAAGCCTTCGATAAAATGCGTCGGTATGGTTTAAAAATGAACCCACGTAAATGTGCTTTTGGAGTGTCGGCTGGTAAGTTTTTAGGATTTGTCATCCATGAACATGGTATAGAAATAGACCCTGACCGAATCAAGTCTATTCGGAATGTGGGGCCTCCGACGTGTAAGGTCGAAGTGCAGAGGTTTCTCGGCAAGGTGAATTATTTACGAAGGTTTATTTCTAACTTAGCCGGGAAGATTGATGCCTTCACCCCTATCCTTCGGCTTAAGAATGATGCTGAATTCACTTGGGGGGCAGAGCAGCAGGAAGCATTTGATCTCATTAAAAAATACTTGTCTTCGGCTCCCGTGTTAAAAGCACCACAAGTAGGAGCACCATTCAGATTATACATTGCAGCTGAAGACAAGGTTATTGGGGCTGTTCTGACACAAGAAACTGAGGGGAAGGAGCATGTGGTGATATATCTAAGCCGAAGGTTGGTGGATGCTGAAACAAGGTACACTTTTATTGAAAAGTTATGCTTATGCTTGTTTTATGCATGCACCAAATGTAGATGTTATTTACTGTCTAGTCATTGCACCGTTTCTGGTCAAGCCGATGTAATCAAGTACATGTTGCATAACCCAATTATGAGTGGTAGAATTGGTAAGTGGGCTTATGCACTCATAGAATATGACTTGGCTTATGAACCATTGAAATCTATGAGAGGCCAAGTCGTAGCGGATTTTATTGTAGAACATCGGGTTAATGATATTCATGAACTAGACATATCATACCTCACTATTACTCCTTGGACTTTATATTTTGATGGATCGGTTTGCAATGAAGGGCAAGAAATTGGCATTGTGCTTGTTTCACCAAGTAATGTCTCCTTTGACTTCTCTAGCCGATTGAAAACGTATTGCACTAATAATCAAGCTGAATATGAGGCCCTCCTATTCGGTTTAGAACTTTTAAATGGTATGGGAGTAAAACATGTGAAGGTATTTGGTGATTCTCAGCTGGTTGTCCAACAAGTGTTAGAAGAATATCAATGTCTTGATGGTACTCTAAATAGTTATCTTGAGAAATGTTGGAGCATAATCTATTCTTTTGACGAATTCAGTATTCAGCATATCTCTAGAGTTGAGAATCATAGAGCTAACGACTTGGCACAAGATGCATCGGGTTATCGGATAAAGAGAGGGAAATTTCACAAAACTGAAAATCTGATAACCAGTGCAAAGCCAAATTCCCAGGTCACGGACCGTCCGCGTGTTGACGCCGGACCGTCCGAGGTTACCAGAAAGGTTCTCTTAATTGATTCGACTGACAATGAAGCCGATGCAAGTGATTGGAGGACACCTATACTTAATTATTTGCAAAATCCCAATATCAGGACAGATAAGAACATTCGGCGAACAGCTTTCAAGTATGTTTTGATGAGTGATGAACTTTACCGCCGAACGGTTAATGATGTCCTGCTTAAGTGCTTGGGCCCAAATGATGTTATATTAGCCATGGCCGAAGTACATGAAGGAATTTGTGGTACCCATCAATCAGCTCCAAAGATGAAGTGGTTGTTGCGAAGGTCTGGTTTTTATTGGCCTAGTATGACAGCTGATTGTTTCAAGTACTACAAGGGGTGCCAAGTGTGTCAAAAATTCGGCGACCTACAGTTGGTCCCTGCAGCCGAATTACATCCTATCATCAAGCCTTGGCCATTCAGAGGATGGGGATTAGACTTTATTGGAGAAATTCATCCTTCATCATCAAAGGGGCATCGGTTTGTGTTAGTTGCCACTGACTATTTCACCAAATGGACTGAAGCCGTTGCTCTAAAGAACATGACACACAAGGAGGTAATTGAGTTCATAACTGAGCATATTATTCATAGATTCGGCATTCCCCGGACCTTGACTACAGATCAAGGTACTTCTTTTATGTCAAAGGAGGTACGTGAATTTGCTGAATTATACAGAATTAAGCTGCTTAATTCGTCTCCATATTATGCTCAGGCCAATGGACAGGCCGAGTCTAGTAATAGGACGTTGATTAATTTGATAAAGAAGAAGGTATCTGATAATCCTAAACATTGGCATAAGATTTTGTCTGAAGCTTTATGGGCTCATAGAATATCTAAACATAGTGCTACTAAAGTATCTCCTTTTGAGCTTGTTTATGGGCAGGAAGCAGTGTTACCTGTGGAAATAAGTTTGAATGCTGTCAGGTTTGCCAGACAAAATGATCTAACTGCTACTGATTATTATAATTCAATGATGGATAATATTGATGAGGTGACCGACAAGAGGATGATAGCTTTGGGAGCGATAGAAAAGGACAAGATCATGGTAGCCAGGGCCTACAATAAGAAAGTCAAAGCAAAGTCATTTCAAGTAGGGGATCTGGTGTGGAAGACCATCTTGCCTCTAAGGAATAAAGACCGGAAGTTTGGAAAATGGTCGCCAAGCTGGGAGGGTCCTTATAAAGTAAAACAGGTAATGTCTGGTAACGCCTATTTGCTACAAACATTACAAGGCAAGGATTTACCAAAGGCTTTGAATGGGCGTTTCCTCAAACAGTACCATCCTAGTATGTGGCAAGATGCCTAAGAGAACCGATGTAATCACATCGAGTTAGTTGCTTTTGGTTCGCCCAGCTCCACCAAAAGGCAGGGGGGCATATGTTTGAACCAAATTTGAGCGCGCGGACGGTCCGGCCCTGAGGCCGGACGGTCCGCGGTCCGGACGGTCCGCGCCTGTGGGTCGGACGGTCCGCGCGTGCGCAGAACAGATTAGGGTTCCGAGTTTTGTGCTACGGTTGTTAGCTATATTCGCGGGATTAGCTCGGAATCAGTTGTGTAAAGGGTCCAGTCCCCCTCCTCTATAAATAGAGAGGTCTACGACCGATTTGTAACAATCAACAATCGAATCAATACAACTTCTATTTCGCATTTTATCCTAGGAGTAGTTCTAGTCTAGTTTAGGTTTAGCTATCCAATCCCCAAATTCTCCGCCTCTCCTCGGCTCTACGTCGATTAGAGGAGTCTAGGTCGGCCGGCCCGAGCCTAGACACCACCTAGGATCTCTCCTCCCCGACGGGGTCCCTCCCGGGAGCGAGATCCAGGCGCCGTCGGCGGTCTTCCGCCGTCCCTGCGTACGCGCGGACCGTCCGGCCCCAGGGCGCGGACCGTCCGGCCGTCAGGCAGGAACCCTACCTGCGCACCAGGCCGCGGACCGTCCGGCCCCAGGCCGCGGACAGTCCGCCCTTGCGCAGAAAGCATCACCGCGCCTCGCACCAGGCCGCGGACCGTCCGGCCCCTGCGCGCGGACCGTCCGCCCCTGTGCAGAGAGCACCGCCGCTGGTTCTCTTGAGTAATTGGCGCCTCCGAAAAGGCGTCAACAACCTCTTTGATGAACCCTGCGGCCATCAGCTTGTGGATCTCCTCCCCTATGGCTCTGCGCTTTTCTTCGTTGAATCGGCGCAGAGGCTGCTTCACGGGTCGGGCTCCAGCTCAGATATCCAGCGAGTGCTCGGTGACATCCCTCGGTATGCCAGGCATGTCCGAGGGACTCCACGCAAAGACTTCGACATTCACGCGGAGAAAGTCGACGAGCACTGCTTCCTATTTGGGGTCGAGCTCGGAGCCGATCCGTATCTGCTTGGAGGCGTCGTTGCTGGGGTCGAGAGGGACGGATTTGACCGTCTCAACTGGCTCGAAGTTGCCGGTGTGGCGCTTCGCATCTGGCGCCTCCTTGGAGAGGCTCTCCAGGTCGGCGATGTGGGCCTCGGATTCGGCGAGGGCCTCGGCGTACTCCACGCACTCCATGTCGCATTCGTACGCATGTCGGTACGTGGGGCCGACGGTGATGACCCCGTTGGGGCCCGACATTTTGAGCTTGAGGTAGGTGTAGTTGGGGACGGCCATGAACTTGGCGTAGCATGGCCTCCCCAGTACTGCGTGGTAGGTTCCTCGGAACCCGACCACCTCGAACGTGAGGGTTTCCCTTCGGAAGTTGGAGGGAGTCCTGAAGCAGACGGGCAGATCGAGTTGTCCGAGGGGTTGGACGCGTTTCCCGGGGATGATCCCGTGAAAAGGCGTCGCGCTTGTCTGGATCGAGGACATATCGATCTGCAGGAGCCCGAGGGTCTCGGCGTAGATGATGTTGAGGCTGCTGCCTCCATCCATGAGGACCTTGGTGAGCCTGACGTTGCCGATGACGGGTCGACAACGAGCGGATATTTCCCCGGGCTCGGCACGCGGTCGGGGTGGTCGCCCTGGTCGAAGGTGATGGGCTTGTCGGACCAGTCTAGGTAGACTAGCGCCGCCACCTTTACCGAGCAGACCTCCCGATGCTCTTGCTTGCAGTGTCGAGCCGAGGCGTTCGCCGCTGGCCCACCGTAGATCATGAAGCAGTCATGGACCTCGGGGAACTCCTCTGCCTTGTGATCCTCCTTCTTGTCGTTGTTGTGGGCCCTGCCACCTTCCACCGGTGGCTCGGCCTTGTGAAAGTGGCGCCGAAGCATGACGCTCTCCTCAAGGGTGTGCTTGACGGGCCCCTGATGATAGGAGCACGGCTCCTTGAGCATTTTATCGAAGAGGTTGGCGCCTCCGGGAGGCTTCCGAGGGTTCTTGTACTCAGCGGCGGCGACCAGGTCTGCGTCGACGGCATCGCGTTTCGCTTGCGACTTCTTCTTGCCCTTCTTCTTGGTGCCGCGCTGAGCGGACGCCTCGGAGACGTCTTCCGACTGGCGGCCCTGGGGCTACTTGTCCTTTCGGAAGATGGCCTCAACCGCCTCCTGGCCAGAGGCGAACTTGGTGGCGATGTCCATCAGCTCGCTCGCCCTGGTGGGGGTCTTGCGACCCAGCTTGCTCACCAGGTCGCGACAGGTGGTGCCGGCGAGGAACGCGCCGATGACGTCCGAGTCGGTGACGTTGGGCAGCTCGGTGTGCTGCTTCGAGAATCACCAGATGTAGTCCCGGAGAGACTCCCCCGGCTACTGGCGGCAGCTTCGGAGATCCCAGGAGTTCCCAGGGCGCACGTACGTGCCCTGGAAGTTGCCGGCGAAGGCTTGGACCAGGTCGTCCTAGTTGGAGATCTGCCCCGGAGGCAGATGCTCCAGCCAGGCCTGAGCGGTGTCGGAGAGGAACAGGGGGAGGTTGCGGATGATGAGGTTGTCATCGTCCGTTCCACCCAGCTGGCAGGCCAGTCGGTAGTCCGCGAGCCACAGTTCCAGCCTCGTCTCCCCCAAGTACTTTGTGATGGTAGTCGGGGTTCGGAACCAGGTCGGGAACGGCGCCCGTCGTATGGCCCGGCTGAAAGCCTGCGGACCGGGTGGTTCGGGCGAGGGACTCCGATCCTCCCCGCTGTCGTAGCGTCCCCCACGCCTGGGGTGGTAGCCTCGGCGCACCCTCTCATCGAGGTGGGCTCGACGGTTGCGGTGGCGGTGCTCGTTGCCGAGGCGACCCGGGGCCGCAGGCGCCGTGTTGCGCGTGCGCCCGATGTGGACCGAGGCTTCCCGCATAAACTGGGAAGTCACGGCGTGATGCTCCGAGGGGTACCCCTGCCTTTGGGAGGCAGAGCTTTCGGCCCGTCGGACCGCGTCATCCTCTAGGAGATTCTTGAGCTCTCCCTGGATACGCCACCCTTCGGTGGTCGATGGTTCCGGCATCACGCGGAGTAGTATTGCTACTGCGGCCAGGTTCTGGCCGACTCCACTGGAAGCCGGTGGCGGCCTTGCCCTGACGTCATCGGCAATGCGGTGCTGGATGCCCTGGGGTAGATGACGCGCTTCTCCGGGCGGAGCTTGGTCTACCCATTCCTGCCCGATGTTCCGCCGGAACTACTCAAGTGTTCCTGCTCCCTCGTCGAGCCTGGCCTGCATCTCGCAGATTTGCTCGAGCTATGCATCCTGACCCCCCGTAGGGACTGGGACCACAGCTAGCTCCCGAAGGATGTCAACGCGAGGCGCAGGCCTAGGGGGATCGCCATTTTCCGGCATACCAAGATGGTTGCCTTCGCCGGGACCCCCTAGATCGACGTGGAAACATTCACGACTTGGGTCGCAGTCCTCGTCGCCGAAGCTGCGGCTACCATCGGAACAATCGGAGAGGCAGTAGTCGCATGCGGTCATGAAGTCCCGCATGGCACTGGGGTTACCGAGCCCGGAGAAATCCCAACAAAAGTCGGGCTCGTCATCTTCCTCGAAACCCGAGGGTCCGTAGGTCGAGACGGCTGTCAGTCTGTCCCAGGGCGACCACATATGGTACCCCGGAGGGTTGGTACATGCCTCTATGAAGGCTTCCACCGAAGCGAGGTCGCTTGGTGGTTCAAAGCTGAATCCAAAAGGCACGAGATGGGAATCGGTCGGTACCTCTTGGTCGACAGGCGGTGACGAAGTCGCGTCAGGGGCGGACTGCACCGTTGTCTCAGGTACGAGGGCGACTACCAGCAAGTCCTTCGCGAGCGTGCTGGCGTCGTCTGTCTGCTTGGGGTTGGCGTGTTGCGGGGAAACGACGCTCGTCTTCGTCTCAGACGCAAGGTCGAAGCCCGACGTGTCCCCCGCTGGGGCGTCGGTGTCGTCGACTTGCTTGACAGCCGACGAGGTGCCGCCTCCTGCTTGGCCATGGTTGCCCCGCCTCCTCCTCCGTCGGCGGGGGAGGTGACGGGACAAACCCGGATGTTGTTCTTCCGCCATGTGGGGAAGATGTCGTGGATTCCGCCGCCGACGGGCGGGATGATGGCCGCCATTGTCGCTGTCGCGCGGCGGAGGAAGGAGTATCATGTCGTAGCTGCCATCGAGGGACATGAACTCAAGACTCCCGAAACGGAGCATCGTCCCGGGTTGGAAAGGTTGCTAGAGACTACCCATCTGGAGCTTGACGGGAAGCTATTCGTCAACACGCAGCAGGCCCCTACCTGGCGCGCCAACTGTCGGCGTTTCGACCCCAGGGGGTCCCTGGACCGACAAGTGAATTGTCGCCGCGTGTCCTAGCCCAGATGGGTCGGCGCGAGATGGAGCACGAAGGGGGGAAGAAACAGGCAAAGGGGAAACCCGCGGCCTTCGTGTTGCCCTGCGCCCAGGTCAGGTGCGCTTGCAGTAGGGGGTTACAAGCGTTCGCGTGGGAGAGAGAGAGAGAGCGAGAGCCTTATGCGCCGGCCCGTTCTCCCGCGCGGCCAACCTTCTCGTACGAGAGCCCTGGACCTTCCTTTTATAGGCGTAAGGAGAGGGTCCAGGTGTACAATGGGGAGTGTAGCAGTGTGCTAACGTGTCTAGCAGAAAGGAGCTAGAGCCCTAAGTACATGCCGTCGTGGCAGTTGGAGAGGTTTTGGCACCCTGTTCATGTGATGTCGTGGCCGTCGGAGGAGAGCTGGAGCCCTGCGGAAGGACAGCTGTCGGGGATGTCGAATCCTTGCTGACGTCTCCTTGCTTCCGTAAGGGGCTGAGAGCCGCCATCGTCATGGAGCACACGGAGCGCCATCATTATTTGTTTACCGGGGCGAGCCAGATGGGACGTCGGTCTTGTTCCCCGTGGCCTGAGCTAGCTAGGGGTAGGGTAATGATGGCCCCCCTGTGACGTGGTCAGTCCGAGCCCTAGTTCGGGTGAGGCGGAGGCTCCTCCGAGGTCGAGGTCGAGTCCGTCTTCCGAGGTCGAGGCGAAGTCCGACCCCTGGGGTCGGGCAAGGCGGAGTCCGTCTTCCGAGGTCGAGGTTGAGTCCGAGCCCTGGGTCGGGCGAGGCGGAGACCGTCTTCCGAGACCGAGGTTGTGTCCGAGCCCTGGGTCGGGCGAGGCGGAGACCGTCTTCCGAGGCCGAGGCTGTGTACGAGCCCCGGGTCGGGCGAGGCGGAGACCGTCTTCCGAGGCCGAGGCTATGTCCGAGCCCTGGGTCGGGCGAGGCGGAGACCGTCTTCCGAGGCCGAGGCTGTGTCCGAGCCCTGGATCGGGCGTGGCGGAGTCCGTCGTCCAGCATCGAGGTTGAGCCCGAGCCCTGGGTCGGGCGAGGCGGAGCTTCCTATGGCGCCCAAAGCTGGACTTAGCTGCTGTCAGCCTCACTCTGTCGAGTGGCACAACAGTCGGAGCGACGCAGGCGGCGCTGTTTTCTTGTCAGGTCGGTCAGTGGAGCGGCGAAGTGACTGCGGTCACTTCGGCTCTGTCGACTGAAGAGCGCGCGTTAGGATAAGGTGTCAGGCGATCCTTGCATTAAATGCTCCTGCGATATGGTCGGTTGGCATGGCGATCTGGCCAAGGTTGCTTCTCTGCGAAGACTGGGCCTCGGGCGAGCCGAAGGTGTGTCCGTTGCTTGAGGGGGCCCTCGGGCGAGACGTGAATCCTCCGGGGTCGGCTGCCTTTGCCCGAGGCCGGGCTCGGGCGAGGCGAGATCGTGTCCCTTGAGTGGACTGAGCCTTGACCTTAATTGCGCCCATCAGGCCTTTGCAGCTTTGTGTTGATGGGGGTTACCAGCTGAGATTAGGAGTCTTGGGGGTACCCTAATTATGGTCCCCGACAGTCACCCCACATTCAATGGAATCCAAGTTTCTTCACTTCTACACCTTACAAGAGCTCTAGCATTCAATACAAGACACACCAAAGAGATCAAATCCTCTCCCAACTCCACACAAAGCTTTAGTGATTAGAGAGAGTGATTTGTTGTGTTCATTTGAGCTCTTGCGCTTGGATTGCTTCTTTTCTTTCTCATTCTTATTGTGATCAACTCAATTGTAACCAAGGCAAGAAACACCAATTGTGTGGTGGTCCTTGTGGGAACTTTGTGTTCCGTTTGATTGAGAAGAGAAGCTCACTCGGTCTAGGTGACCGTTTGAGAGAGGGAAAGGGTTGAAAGAGACCCGGTCTTTGTGACCACCTCAACGGGGAGTAGGTTTGCAAGAACCAAACCTCGGTAAAACAAATCCTTGTGTCACACTCTTCATTTGCTCGCGATTTGTTTTACACCCTCTCTCTCGGACTCGTTTATATTTCTAACGCTAACCCGGCTTGTAGTTGTGCTTAAGTTTGTAAATTTTAGATTCGCCCTATTCACCCCCCCCTCTAGGCGACTTTCAACTGTAGCAAACAAGAATGGAGTAGGCGTCTTGATCGACAAGAGCCTTAAAGATGGGGTAGTAGATGTTAAGAGGCTAGGAGATAGAATCATCCTAGTCAAATTGGTCATTGGGTACTTGGTTCTCAATGTTATCAGCGCGTATGCTCCTCAAGTAGGCCTTAATGAGAACTCAAAGAGGGAGTTCTGGGAAGGCCTGGAGGATATGGTTAGTAGTGTGTGAGTTGGCGAGAAGCTCTTTATAGGAGGAGATCTCAATGGCCATGTGGGTACATCTAGCACCAGTTTCGAGGGTGTGCCTGGAGGCTTCGGCTTTGGGACTAGGAATCAAGAAGGAGAGGAAATCCTGAACTTTGCCCTAGCCTATGACATGTTTATAGCAAACACTTTCTTTAGGAAGAGGAAATCCCACCTGGTGACCTTTAGTAGTGGCCAACACACTAGCCAGATTGATTTCGTCCTCTTGAGAAAAGAGGACAGGCATGCCTGCTTAGATTGCAAGGTTATACCTGGAGAGTGTGTGGTAACCCAACATAAGCTTGTCGTAGCTGACTTCCGTTTTAAGATTCGTTTACAGCGGAATAATCATAACAAGGTCACTAGAACAAAGTGGTGGAAGCTTAAAGGGGATGTGGCCCAAACTTTCAAGGAGAGAGTTATCGAGGAGGGCCCTTGGGCAGAAGAGGGAGACGCAAACATCATGTGGAGGAAGATGGCGACATGCATCCAAAAGATAGCTTCAGAAGAGTTTGGGTTGAGTCAAGGAAACAGAAGGGAAGTTAAAGACACTTGGTGGTGGAACGAATATGTCCAAAAGGCTATCAAGGAGAAGAAAGATTGCTACAAACGCTTACATCATGACAAGTGTGCAGACAACATAGAGAAGTACAGGATAGCGAAGAAGTCTGCAAAGCAAGCGGTTAGTAGAGCCCGGGGTCAAGCCTATGACAACCTTTATCAACGGTTGGACACAAAGCAGGGAGAAAAGGATATCTATAGGATGGCCAAGATTCGTGAAAGGAAGACAAGGGATGTCAACCAAGTTAAATGCATTAAGGATGAAGCAAACCAACTATTGAGAGCACCTAGAGGGGGGGTGAATAGGTGATCCTGTGAAACTTAAACTTATAGCCACAAAAACTTATTAAGTGTTAGCATAATAATCACCAAGTGGCTAGAGAGAAGGTCTTGCACAATACGATAATCACAAAGAATTCAACACAGAGAAGACACAGTGATTTATCTCGTGGTTCGGCCAAGTACAAAACTTGCCTACTCCACGTTGTGGCGTCCCAACGGACGAGAGTTGCACTCAACTCCTCTCAAGTGATCCAATGATCAACTTGAATACCACAGTGTTATGCTTTTCTTTTCTTATCCCGTTCGCGAGGAATCTCCACAACTTGGAGCCTCTCGCCCTTACACTTTTGATGTTCACAAAGAATCACGGAGTAAGGAAGGGAAGCAACACACACAAATCCACAGCAAAATGCGCACACACACGGCCAAGAATCGAGCTCAAAAGACTATCTCCAAGTTCTCACTAGAACGGAGCTCGAATCACTGAGAATGAAAGACTGAGTGTGGATGATCAAGAATGCTCTAAGGTTGCTTGGTGTCCTCCTCCATGCGCCTAGGGGTCCCTTTTATAGCCCCAAGGCAGCTAGGAGCCGTTGAGAACAAATCTGGAAGGCCATCCTTGCCTTCTGTCGTCGGGCGCACCGGACAGTCCGGTGCACACCGGACACTGTCCGGTGCCCGATTTCCTTCCTTAAATGGCGAAGCCGACCGTTGCAGATGCGGGAGCCGTTGGCGCATCGGACATGTCCGGTGCACACCGGACAGTCCGGTGCCCCCTTCCGACCGTTGGCTCGGCCCCGTGTCCTGCGCAGATCGCGCGGCCGACCGTTGGCCCGGCCGACCGTTGCACACCGGACAGTCCGGTGAATTTTAGCCGTACGCCGTTGGCGAATTCCCGAGAGCGGCCACTTCGCTCGAGGCAACCTGGCGCACCGGACACTGTCCGGTGCACCACCGGACAGTCCGGTGTGCCAGACAGAGCTGAGTCTTGGCTGTACACAGCCAAGCCTTTTTCACCTGTTTTCTTTTCTTCTTCTTTCTGTTTCTAACACTTAGACAAGTATATTAGTACACAAAACCAATGTACTAAGGCTTAGAAACATACCTTTACTCTTGATTTGCACTTTGTCCATCCATAGGCATAGATTCTCATTTAAGCACTTGTGTTGGCACTCAATCACCAAAATACTTAGAAATGGCCCAAGGGCACATTTCCCTTTCAATCTCCCCCTTTTTGGTGATTTATGCCAACACAACATAAAGCGACTAGAACAAGTGCAATATCACTTCAAATAAAACTCAAATTTATTTTGATTCAATTTTGGCATATATGGATCATCCTTTGCCACCACTTGGTTTGTTTTTGCAAACCAATCTCAAATCTCTATCTCTAAGTCAAACACACATGTTGAAGCACAAATAGAGTCATTCTAAAAGAGATTGATCAAAGATTTCAAAAACTCCCCCTATTTCCCATAATCAACACTTCTCCCCACAAGAGGCCAACTTTTGACAAAAGAGACAATGCAAGAGTTTTGACAAAACAAAAAGCTCTATTTTACTATTTTCAAAATTTCTCAAGTGGTAGCTGATCCATTTATTGCTTTGGCCTTTATTTTCTCCCCCTTTGGCATCAAGCACCAAAACGGGATCAATCTTGGCCCGTTAACCCCATTGCCTCACCAAATTCTTCAATTAAGAGCAAAATAGGCAATAAGAGTTTAAAGATGAACTTGGAAAAGTTACTCTTTTCATCGGAGTGCAGTGGAAGTCTTGCATGGTCCAAGTCCACCTTTTCCCTTTCAATCCTCCTTGGAGACTAAAACAACCAAACTCAAGCATATGGTTAGTCTCAAAGGGTCAAGTTGTAGCACAACTCCCCCTAAATATGTGCATCACTTACACAAGGACCTGTGAGGTCCGGGGAATGTTTGTACAACTTGAGCACCACAATAAGCAACAAAATGCAGAATGTGTAGGATTACGGGGAGGCTACGCTAGCGCAAAACAAAAATTTTCATCCCCATAATACCAAGAACTACTGCGGTTATAGGTCATGGAATTACCACTAGACGCGCAGAGCAGCGGAAGACGTCTCGATGTAGACGAACGCGTCGAGCAGTGTCGTGCAGTCGCCGGCGTCCTTCACGTCCTTGCACGGTCCGTCCAAGTGCTCCAGATGCAGCACCTCCGAGGTATCCACACGTACAGGGAGGAAGCGCCGCGTACCGAACTGCTAGGTTCGCGACGGCGGCTTGGCGAGGGCGAGAGGTGTGCGGCGGCTGTTAGTTCGCTGGTGGCGAATTAGGTTATCCTTAACCGCGCCCCCGCCCCTCATTATATAGGCGTTATGGTGGGCTTCTGACGCCGAGGCCCATCATTAACCCTAAAGCCCAGTCTAATTTCGGATCTAATCCGAATTAGGCTTCCTTCCCCTTAAGTGTGTGACCCTATAGGTTCACGTACGAATAGACATAGCCCGAGTACTCTTACTTGGCCCAATAATTGACAGCGGCCTCTAGCAAGACATGTCAACTCCTATGTGTACGTAAAGATCATATCAGACGAACCATTGCGACATTAAGTACATGCTGTTCCCTTTGTCTCACGATATTTGGTCTGGCTCTAAGCTGACCTCTCTTTCTCGATACTGTGAATTGGAATCCTTTCAATGGTTAACTCTTAACCCTAGCACGGCCATGCATTTCTTGATCCAATCACTCGAGGGGCCCAAAGATATCTCTCTCACAAAGAGAGGGACAAATTCCATCTTGACTGACCATGCCTCATAGCATGCTTCCTGACAAACCCAAAACTACCTTTATAACTACCCAGTTACGGGATAGCGTTTGATAGTCCCTAAGTAAGTCAATTCACATCTTGAGAACATGCGACAATCTCAGGTCTAAGGATACAGTATTCATGTTGCAAGAAGAGAACTATATTACAATATCTCACGTTGGGTCGGTCCAGCCTCATGTCATACATGCGCCCACATTATTAATTTAACATCTCCATGTTCATGACTTGTGAAATGTAGTCATCAACTAATACATGTGCTAGTCATCGACTCTGACTAGGGACATCATTTAGAATAACCATATAAGTAAAGAATCTCACAAACAATTCACATAATTGCTAATCAATACAAGGTGCCTTCCATGGATATTCAATTAAGCAATATATATATCATGGATACAAAGAAATATGCTCATCTCTATGATTATCTCTAGGGCATATTTCTAACAGAATGAACATGATCAAAGGCATAAACACATGTATGCTACAATTCAATCCAAGTTCCGCGAATCTAAGACATTTAGCTCACTACGCAACCTGCAAAAGGTCTTCTCATCTAGAGGCTTGGTAAAGATATCGGCTAGCTGGTTCTCGGTGCTAACATGAAACACTTCGATATCTCCCTTTTGCTGATGGTCTCTCAAAAAGTGATGCCGGATGTCTATGTGCTTTGTGCGGCTGTGCTCAACAGGATTTTCCGCCATGCGGATAGCACTCTCATTATCACATAGGAGTGGGACTTTGCTCAGATTGTAGCCAAAGTCCTGGAGGGTTTGCCTCATCCAAAGCAGTTGCGCGCAACACTGTCCTACGGCAACGTACTCGGCCTCAGCGGTGGATAGGGCAACGGAGGTTTGTTTCTTAGAGTTCCATGACACCAGGGACCTTCCTAAGAATTGGCACGTTCCCGATGTACTCTTCCTATCGACCTTACATCCAGCATAGTCGGAGTCTGAGTATCCAACCAAGTCAAAGGTAGACCCCTTTGGGTACCAGAGCCCGAAGCAAAGTGTAGCAACCAAATATCTAAGAATTCGCTTCACCGCCACTAAGTGACACTCCTTAGGATCGGATTGAAATCTAGCACACATGCATACGCTAAGCATAATATCCGGTCTACTAGCACATAAATAAAGTAAAGACCCTATCATTGACCGGTATGCTTTTTGATCAACGGACTTACCTCCTTTGTTGAGGTCGGTGTGTCCGTCGGTCCCCATCGGAGTCTTTGCGGGCTTGGCGTCCTTCATCCCAAACCGCTTTAGCAGATCTTGCGTGTACTTCGTTTGGGAGATGAAGGTGCCGTCCTTGAGTTGCTTCACTTGGAACCCAAGGAAGTAGTTCAACTCGCCCATCATCGACATCTCGAATTTCTGCGTCATCACCCTGCTAAACTCTTCACAAGACTTTTGGTTAGTAGAACCAAATATTATGTCATCGACATAAATTTGGCACACAAACAAATCACCATCACATGTCTTAGTAAAAAGAGTTGGATCGGCTTTCCCAACCTTGAAAGCATTAACAATTAGAAAGTCTCTAAGGCATTCATACCATGCTCTTGGGGCTTGCTTAAGTCCATAGAGCGTCTTAGAGAGCTTACACACGTGGTCGGGGTACCGTTCATCCTCGAAGCCAGGGGGTTGCTCCATGTACACCTCCTCCTTGATTGGCCCGTTGAGGAAAGCGCTCTTCACATCCATTTGGAACAACCTGAAAGAATGGTGAGCGGCATATGCTAGCAAGATACGAATTGATTCTAGCCTAGCCACAGGAGCAAACGTCTCCTCAAAGTCCAAACCTGCGACTTGGGCATAACCTTTTGCCACAAGTCGAGCCTTGTTCCTCGTCACCACCCCGTGCTCGTCCTGTTTGTTGCGGAACACCCACTTGGTTCCCACAACATTTTGCTTGGGACGAGGCACCAGTGTCCAAACTTCATTGCGCTTGAAGTTGTTGAGTTCCTCCTGCATGGCCAATACCCAATCCGGATCTAGCAAGGCCTCCTCTACCCTGAAAGGCTCAATAGAAGAGACAAAGGAGTAATGCTCACAAAAATTAACTAATCGAGATCGAGTAGTTACTCCCTTGCTAATGTCACCCAAAATTTGGTCGACGGGATGATCCCTTTGAATCACCGCTCGAACTTGGGTTGGAGGTGCCGATTGCGCTTCTTCCTCCATCACGTGATCATCTTGTGCTCCCCCTTGATCACACTCCTCTTGATGAACCTGTTCATCGTTTTGAGTTGGGGGATGCATCATTGTTGAGGAAGAAGGTTGATCTTGCTCCAATTGTTCCTGTGGTCGCACATCACCAATCGCCATGGTGCACATAGCGGCCGTTGGAACGTCTTCTTCATCTACATCATCAAGATCAATAACTTGCTCTCTTGGAGAGCTATTAGTCTCATCAAATACAACGTCGCTAGAGACTTCAACCAAACCCGATGATTTGTTGAAGACTCTATACGCCTTTGTATTTGAGTCATAACCTAACAAAAACCCTTCTACAGCTTTGGGAGCAAACTTAGAATTTCTACCCTTCTTTACTAGAATGTAGCACTTGCTCCCAAATACACGAAAGTAAGATACATTGGGTTTGTTACCGGTTAGTAGCTCATACGAAGTCTTCTTGAGGAGGCGATGAAGGTAGACCCTGTTGATGGCGTGGCAAGCCGTGTTCACGGCTTCCAACCAAAAACGCTCGGGGGTCTTGAATTCTCCAAGCATCGTCCTCGCCATATCGATTAGCGTCCTGTTCTTCCTCTCTACCACACCATTTTGCTGTGGTGTGTAGGGAGCGGAGAACTCGTGCTTGATCCCTTCCTCCTCAAGGAACTCCTCCACTTGAAGGTTTTTGAACTCGGACCCGTTGTCGCTCCTTATCTTCTTCACCTTGAGCTCAAACTCATTTTGAGCTCTCCTGAGGAAGCGCTTGAGGGTCCCTTGGGTTTCAGACTTATCCTGCAAAAAGAACACCCAAGTGAAGCGGGAAAAGTCATCAACGATAACTAGACCATACTTACTTCCTCCTATGCTCAGATAGGCGACGGGTCCGAAGAGGTCCATATGTAGCAGCTCCAGGGGTCTTGATGTTGTCATCACATTTTTGGTGTGATGAGAGCCTCCCACCTGTTTCCCTGCTTGACAAGCTGCACAAGGTCTATCTTTTTCGAAATGAACATTGGTTAGACCTATCACGTGTTCTCCCTTTAGAAGTTTGTGGAGGTTCTTCATCCCCACATGTGCTAAGCGGCGATGCCACAGCCAGCCCATGCAAGTCTTAGCCATTAAGCATGCATCTAGACCGGCCTCTTCTTTTGCAAAATCAACTAAGTAAAGCTTGCCGTCTAGAATACCCTTAAAAGCTAGTGAACCATCACATCTTCTAAAGACAGACACATCTACATTTGTAAACAAACAGTTATATCCCATATTGCATAATTGACTAACAGATAGCAAATTGTAACCAAGAGACTCAACTAAAAACACATTAGAGATGGAGTGCTCATTAGAAATTGCAATTTTACCTAACCCTTTTACCTTGCCTTGATTCCCATCACCGAATATAATTGAATCTTGGGAATCCTTATTCTTGACGTAGGAGGTGAACATCTTCTTCTCCCCCGTCATATGGTTTGTGCATCCGCTGTCAATAATCCAGCTTGAACCCCTGGATGCATAAACCTGCAAGGCAAATTTAGGCTTGGGACTTAGGTACCCAACTCTTGTTGGGTCCTACAAGGTTAGTCACAATTGTCTTAGGGACCCAAATGCAAGTTTTATCACCCTTGCATTTTGCCCCTAATTTCCTAGCAATCACCTTTCTATCCTTTCTACAAATTGCAAAGGAAGCATTCAAAGCATGATATATTGTAGAAGGTTCATTAACTTTCCTAGGAACATTAGCAACCTTTCTTCTAGGCATATTATGAACAATATTTCTCCTACCAACATTTCTATCATGCATATAGGAAGAACTAGAAGCAAACATGGCATGAGAATCACAATCATCATTATAACTCCTATAAGCCTTTCTAGTTTGTCTCCTATCATGGTACATAAAAGCATGGTTCTTTTTAGCACTACTTGCCATAGGGGCCTTCCCTTTCTCCTTTGCGGAGATGGGAGCCTTATGGCTTGTTAAGTTCTTGGCTTCCCTCTTGAAGCCAAGTCCATCCTTAATTGAGGGGTGTCTACCAATCGTGTAGGCATCCCTAGCAAATTTTAGTTTATCAAAATCACTTTTGCTAGTCTTAAGTTGAGCATTAAGACTAGCCAATTCATCATTAAGTTTGGAAATTGTAACTAGGTGTTCACTACAAGCATTAATGTCAAAATCTTTACACCTATTACAAGTTTCAACAATTTCCACACAAGATGTTGATTTACTAGCTACTTCTAACTTAGCATTCAAATCAGTATTAACACTTTTTAATTTAGAGATGGATTCATGACAAGTGGATAATTCACTAGAGAGCATCTCATTCCTTTTAATTTCTAGAGCAAGAGAATTTTGTGCACTAACAAAGTTATCATGCTCCTCATATAAAAGATCCTCTTGTTTTTCTAGTAATCTATTCTTGTCATTCAAAGCATCAATCAACTCATTAATCTTATTAATTTTAGATCTATCTAATCCCTTGAATAAGCATGAGTAATCTATCTCATCATCATCACTAGACTCATCCTCACTTGAAGAAGCATAAGTACTAGTATCATGAGTGCTTACTTTCTTTTCCCTTGCCATGAGGCAAGTGTGACGCTCGTTGGGGAAGAGGGATGACTTGTTGAAGGCGGTGGCGGCGAGTCCTTCATTGTCGGAGTCGGAGGAGGAGCAATCCGAATCCCACTCCTTTCCTATATGTGCCTCGCCCTTGGCCTTCTTGTAGTGCTTCTTCTTCTCCCTTTTGTTCCCCTTTTCCTGGTCACTTTCATTATCGGGACAGTTAGCAATGAAATGATCAATCTTACCACATTTGAAGCATGAGCGCTTCTCTTTTGTCTTGGTCTTGCTTGGCTGTCCCTTGCGACCTTTAAGCGCCGTCTTGAAGCGCTTAATTATGAGGGCCATCTCCTCATTGTTTAGCCCTGCCGCCTCAACTTGCGCCACCTTGCTCGGTAGCGCCTCCTTGCTCCTCGTTGCCTTGAGAGCAATGGGTTGAGGCTCATGAATAGGACCGTTCAACGCATCGTCCACATATCTTGCCTCCTTGATCATCATTCGCCCGCTTACGAACTTCCCAAGAACTTCTTCGGGCGACATCTTGGTGTACCTAGGATTTTCACGAATATTGTTCACCAAATGAGGATCAAGAACGGTAAAGGACCTTAGCATTAGGCGGACGACGTCGTGATCCGTCCATCGCGTGCTTCCGTAGCTCTTTATTTTGTTGATAAGAGTCTTGAGCCGGTTGTATGTTTGAGTTGGCTCCTCGCCCCTTATCATCGCGAACCGTCCAAGCTCGCCCTCCACCAACTCCATCTTGGTGAGCAAGGTGACATCATTCCCTCATGAGAGATCTTGAGGGTGTCCCAGATTTTCTTGGCATTGTCCAAGCCGCTCACCTTATGGTACTCGTCCCTGCACAAAGAGGCTAGCAACACAGTAGTAGCTTGTGCATTTTTATGTATCTGTTCATTAATAAACATGGGACTATCCGTACTATCAAAGTGCATTCCACTTTCTATAATCTCCCATATGCTAGGATGGAGAGAGAACAAGTGACTACGCATTTTGTGACTCCAAAATCCGTAGTCCTCTCCATCAAAATGAGGAGGTTTACCAAGTGGAATAGATAATAAATGAGTATTAGTACTTTGAGGAATACGAGAGTAATCAAAAGAAAAGTTCGAATTGACCGGTTTCTTTGTCTCGTATTCGCTGTGGTCGTCGTCCTTTTGGGAGGAAGTAGACTCATCGCTGTCGTAGTAGACGATCTCCTTGATGCGTCTTGTCTTCTTCTTCTTCCCATCTTTGCGTCTGTGGCCCGAGCCCGAGTCGTTGGACTTGTCATCCCTTGGCTCGTTGACGAAGGACTCCTTCTCCTTGTCGTTGATCATGATTCCCTTCCCTTTAGGATCCATCTCTTCGGGCGGTTAGTCCCTTTGTGAAGAGAACGGCTCCGATACCAATTGAGAGCACCTAGAGGGGGGGGGTGAATAGGTGATCCTGTGAAACTTAAACTTATAGCCACAAAAACTTATTAAGTGTTAGCACAATAATCACCAAGTGGCTAGAGAGAAGGTCTTGCACAATACGATAATCACAAAGAATTCAACACAGAGAAGACACAGTGATTTATCCCGTGGTTCGGTCAAGTACCAAACTTGCCTACTCCACGTTGTGGCGTCCCAACGGACGAGAGTTGCACTCAACTCATCTCAAGTGATCCAATGATCAACTTGAATACCACAGTGTTATGCTTTTCTTTTCTTATCCCGTTCGCGAGGAATCTCCACAACTTGGAGCCTCTCGCCCTTACACTTTTGATGTTCACAAAGAATCACGGAGTAAGGAAGGGAAGCAACACACACAAATCCACAGCAAAATGCGCACACACACGGCCAAGAATCGAGCTCAAAAGACTATCTCCAAGTTCTCACTAGAACGGAGCTCGAATCACTGAGAATGGCAAACGAATGCGCAAAGACTGAGTGTGGATGATCAAGAATGCTCTAAGGTTGCTTGGTGTCCTCCTCCATGCGCCTAGGGGTCCCTTTTATAGCCCCAAGGCAGCTAGGAGCCGTTGAGAACAAATCTGGAAGGCCATCCTTGCCTTCTGTCGTCGGGCGCACCGGACAGTCCGGTGCCCGATTTCCTTCCTTAAATGGCGAAGCCGACCGTTGCAGATGCGGGAGCCGTTGGCGCACCGGACATGTCCGGTGCACACCGGACAGTCCGGTGCCCCCTTCCGACCGTTGGCTCGGCCCCGTGTCCTGCGCAGATCGCGCGGCCGACCGTTGGCTCACCGGACAGTCTGGTGCACACCGGACAGTCCGGTGAATTTTAGTCGTACGCCGTTGGCGAATTCCCGAGAGCGGCCACTTCGCTCGAGGCAACCTGGCGCACCGGACACTGTCCGGTGCACCACCGGACAGTCTGGTGTGCCAGACAGAGCTGAGTCTTGGCTGTACACAGCCAAGCCTTTTTCACCTGTTTTCTTTTCTTCTTCTTTCTGTTTCTAACACTTAGACAAGTATATTAGTACACAAAACCAATGTACTAAGGCTTAGAAACATACCTTTACTCTTGATTTGCACTTTGTCCATCCATAGGCATAGATTCTCATTTAAGCACTTGTGTTGGCACTCAATCACCAAAATACTTAGAAATGGCCCAAGGGCACATTTCCCTTTCAACTATTAGTGAAGAATGAAGAGATCAAGAACAGATGGAAGGAGTACTTCAACAAATTGTTCAATGGAGAGAATGAGAGTTCTACAATATAATTGGACGAACCATTCGATGACAACAACAGGGGTTTTGTACGAAGGATACAGGAATATGAAGTTAAGGAGGCGCTAAAAAGGATGAAGGTAGGAAAGGCGATGGGCCCTGATGGTATCCCTATCGAGGTATGGAGACGCCTTGGAGACATAGCGATAGTATGGCTGACTAAGCTTTTCAACACCATCTTTCGGACAAACAGAATGCCCGACGAGTGGCGGCGGGGTACGTTAGTACCAATCTTCAAGAACAAAGGACATGTTAAAAGTTGTACTAATTATCGTGGAATTAAGCTCATGAGCCATACAATGAAGCTATGGGAGAGAGTCATTGAACACTGCCTGCGGGAGATGACGAGCGTGACCCAAAATCTATTTGGTTTCATGCCTGGGAGATCAACTATGGAGGCCATTTTCTTACTAAGACAACTTATGGAGAGATTCAGAGAACAAAAGAAATACCTCCATATGGTCTTCATAGACTTGGAGAAGGCTTATGACAAAGTACCTAGGAGTGTAATGTGGTGGGCCTTGGAAAAACACAAAGTATCAACAAAGTACATTAATCTTATTAAAGATATGTACACTAATGTTGTGACAAGTGTCCGAACAAGTGATGGAGACACCGATGACTTTCCAATTAACATAGGACTACATCAAGGGTCGGCTTTGAGCCCTTATCTTTTCGCTTTGGTGATAGATGAGGTCACAAGGGACATACAAGGAGATATACCGTGGTGTATGTTTTTTGCCGATGATGTGGTACTTATTGAGGAGAGTAGGAATGGTGTTTCGCAAAAGTTAGAATTGTGGAGGCAAACGCTGGAAGCAAAAGGTTTTAGACTTAGTAGGCCTAAAACAGAGTATATGAAGTGTGATTTCAGTGCCATGGGGTATGAGGATGGTGATGTTAGTCTTGATGGAGTGGTACCCAAGAAAGGCACTTTTCGTTACTTAGGATCAATGCTTCAGAAGGAGGGAGACATCGATGAGGATTTTAGTCATAGAATTAAAGTTGGATGGTTGAAGTGGCGGCAAGCTGCGGGTGTCTTATGCGACCCCAGGGTGCCACACAAACTAAAAGACAAATTCTACAGGGCAGCAATCCGACCGGCTATGTTGTATGGAGCAGAATATTGGCCCACTAAAAGACGACATGTCCAACAACTAAGGTACTGTTTGGTTCAAATATTTGTAACGTAATAGATAAGTGATAACGTTAAATCATGTTTGTTTTAGTCCAACCGTAATCACATACCATACTAAAAATTAATACCGGACTATTCAAACTTGTTACCGCCAGTAATCGATTTTAAACCATTACCATTACCCTTTACGTTACATTTCGTGAACCAAACAGCACCTAAGTGTGGTAGAGATGTGTATGTTGCGCTGGATATGTGGCCACATAAGGAGAGATCGAGTCTGGAATGATGATATACAAGAGAGAGTAGGAGTGGCGCCAATTGAGGAGAAGCTTATGCAACATCGTTTGAGATGGTTTGGACATATCCAACGAAGACCTGAAGAGGCACCATTGCATATCAGAATAATTAGGCGTCCCGAGAATGTGAAGAGAGGTAGAGGTCGACCAACCTTGACGTGAACAGAGGTTGTGAAGATGGACCTGAAGGAGTGGAATATTGATAAAAAGCTCGCCGTGGATATGAAGGGGTGGAAGTGTGCAATTCACGTGTCATAACCCTGATTTGTAGTTTCGCTTTTCCTCCTTAATTGTTTGACCTTTTCTTGTGCCCCTTTAGATCTTGTTGGTTCTTGTGGGTTTTATCTCTTTTTATGTGTTTTCCCGTTTCATCGTTTTTCGGTTGTCTTTGTCTCCCTTTTATTTTCTTTGAGGGTTGAGCTCTAAGGTTTTTATATGGGGTTTTATCTTTAGCTTACCCAACGTGCTTGAGACAAAAAAAAAAACTTTGTTGTTGTTATTGTCGACTGCTGCTGAGGTCCGAGGCTCGACAGACGGAAGCGGCACTGCGACAGGTGATTGGGACGCTGGTCACCAGGTGCGGTGCCGCAATGGGCACTGGGCGGCGGCGCATCGCGCGTGCCCAGTCTTCGCTATCAGGCATCGAGGATCAGGACACGATCAGGCGATGGGAAACTGATCGACGGGAGCTAGCAAAATGAGAAGTACAAACGACTAGAGTGCGTGATCTGGACGGCTGGACCTACATTTTTTCTGTTTTGGTGGTGCTGCTCACGCAGGAGGTCGGACTGTCGGACTGGTGGACAGGGGCGGACCCATGTTGTCTTAGCGAGGGCACAGGCTCAGGCTCAAAATTTGTTAACTATAGTTAGTAGACAAATTTTCACCATTAGTGTCTCATCTTAAGAAAATTAGAGGCACTCACTCATGTATATGTTCAGCTAAACTTCATATGTGGCTAGAAGTATGCCCCAGCTTAGTTTTTTGGCTGTGTCCGCCCCTGCTGGTGGACTGCACATGCGTTTTTTTATTGGATATGGTGGGCTGGTGGTTCGGTTCGATGGGCCGGACCATAGATATGTCGTAGGACCATCCTGCAGCTACACCACTGTCTTCGAAAGCTCTCTGGTAAGAATGTAACAAGTGTGATGTTTACAAGTAGCTGACTCCTATAGTGATTATATTGTTCATCTATATATGAGTCGAGTCCTTTACACATTTCTATAAAATTACACTCTTCTCTAGCTATTACATAGTCACTCTTTGTATCCAAGAGAGTACAATAATATCATTTTGCTCCACAGACTTGTCACACACGCCTTCTCTTCTATTCGTAGAAGCTTCTTATTTCTTCTCTCCTCTAAAGTCCTCTCATCGACATTGAAGCTTTGTCTTCCAATCTATTCGCTTTAGATTAAAACCAGGTGTTCAGACTGCTGCAACTGCAATCCATAAAGATAAAACATTCTACAAGCAGTACAAGTCAGTACGGATTAAAACAAAACGAACACGTTGCATATCTTTGACTTTGTGTACCATCGGCTTGTTCACATGTTCATAAGCTTTTTAAAGAGGCGATGATCTTCCTTTAGCATTGATGGTATCCTTGACCTGAAAAGGCCATCTAAACATTAGTTTCATCAATTTAGACCTTCGAATAGAGACATTTTCTCCAACAATAGCCCTTTACATTATTATTTCATTTTTCATAATATGCTTAAACCGTGAAATCTACTTTGAAGGACCCTAAGCCAAATATCCAAAAAAAAAACTGACTCTAAGTTCGTTATTGAAAACAAAAACCAAGAAAACACAAATAATAATATGTGAAAATGTTTATGCTATGTTGGGTTATGATATCAGCGATGCTTCTTTGTGCAAGACTATCGATTTACGAGTCGCTCTGGTTATATAAAGAGGTGTGGAACATTGTCCCCGCATGTTATTTCTCACTTGTGTCCACATGTTGTCAATCTAAGCTTCACATTTGAAGTCTCTAACATTGTCTCCAACAGCTCTTCTATCTTATCCTCTATTTTAAACTTCACTCTGCAAACTTTGTAAATAATGTCATATACAGTATAAATTCCCTATTTTATGTGATATGTTGTGGATAGCCTAACAATGTTTAACTCACCTTCATCCCCTAACCGAGAGATGCTCACTTCCGAATTTAAAAGGGTATATATGTAACTTTGTTGTAACACTGGTTTTACTTTTATCTTAGAAAAGTTTTTTTTACGGAAAATGTATTTAGTAGAAAAACACAATTATATTACAGAGCACCTGGTTGAAGAGGAAAAACAAAAAAACACCTGTATAAGAGGAAAGACAAAGAAAAATGTCAAAGTGATGTAGTGGTAGCGATGCAGTTGAGAATGGGGAATATGTTCTCAACATGATCTGCCACCGCTGTTTGAAAATGTTTTGGATATTTATAGATTCCTCGAAAACTGAAGCGGCGGCAACCGAGCATAAGCAGCGAACACTCATGATCCAGCATTATCTAGCTCTAGTAGACACCAGCACTAAGAAGTTCGTTCAGATCTGGCAGCCACGGTTAAGTGGTTAACCTTGGGGCTAGTTTGGATACATCAATTCTGTAGGGTGATTGAAGTTGATTGAGGAGTAAATAAACTATTTTTCTCCTCAACTCCCTTCAATCTCATGGGAAATCATGGATCCAAATTAGTCCTTACTGAAATTTCAGATCCTCCACTTTCTCTGTGTTACGTGGCTAAAACTTAGCGTTATATATAGTAATATTTTATACCCATGAAGCACATTTATCAGGCAATTGTTTCAAAACTTTTTTCCTTTCCCTAAAAAACGTGTATCCAGCTTATATTGTTACAGAAAAGAACGCCTCTGAAAGCATACACATGAAACTGGATCACAATTGTGTTTGTGTGGCCTGAGTTACCAACAGAGAACTATCGATTCTACCAAGTCGTCTCTCATCTTCAAGCAGTATCAGTGTCCCCTGTGGATTTCTTGTACTCAGGCTTGAGCTCATGCGTTCCCTGGTTTGGACCTCGTTTATTATACACACACAGATCGTTCAATATCTCCTTCAGGAATTGCTGCATAGAGAAACATAAATAATAACCACACGAGCAGTCAGAGAACAATAGAGGAAACATAAATAATAATATGCATCACACTTCAGGAAAGGGACAAGGAAATACCTCTGGCTGGTCAGTTTCTTGCACGAGTGCCTTTAGGGCCCAATTGGGCTGCCTTTCAAAAAGCTTGAATATAACGTTTTCCATCTCCGTGCGATCCCTACGAGTTCTTTTGGCATCAGATGGTTTCACTGGTGCTTGCTTCTTCTTTTCCTGGCAAGCAAAAAGTCCAATAAGTCACGAGATGTTATAATTGGTAGTGCAAGTCAAAGAGACTGGCGTCATGACTGAGATCAACAGTGCGATGGAAGACAACAGGAAAATGGAAAATGTTTCTCATTAAAGACAACAGCAAAATGGATAACTTCAAGTGTTGGTGTGGAAGGCTAAACTACCTTTGAACTAGAAGATATGAGACCAACAATGCCAGGCATTGGCCTCATGCTCATTCCATGGTCATTGTCAAGTACCTACAAATAATCAGAAAATGTCATATTAGTAAACCACAGCTCCAAAAATATCATAATATGGTGATATAATACAACCATCAAAGCACTCCACCTGCACTTGTCTAGATTTAACCATGTACTTTTGTGTTCTTTCACGGCATAACTTTCCATAGTTCGCCAAATTATCGCTGTGAGGTTCCATGTCAAATTTATGCTCGACTTTTCCTTCACATGAAAGTTTCCCTGCAACGAATAGGACACTATTACATTGGAACAAAAAAAACTTTCAAAAAAAAGTGCTGGAAAGTGGTAACATCCGTAACTGGTTACAATCAGTAAATTACATGCGAACAGTTAATAGTAACACTCACTGACGCCAGCTGGTTATTCAAAAAAGAATACTCCCTCTGGTTGTTTATATATGCTGCAGCTCAATTTGGAATGATCACAGAAACATGATGTTTGGGCATTTGGCCCATCCATATTTGTTCCCACAAACTTGTATGCAGCTCAGATTTCTCGCGTTTACATGGTTCTCCATATGAGGAAAGGCAAACAAGCATCTCAAACTTTCTCCCATCCCACACAAAAAAACTGACAGATTTCTCAAACGTCCATAGACAATACATGCCTGCAAACCAGCTGGTTCACAAAATCTTAAGTGATTTCATCGCCTTGCACAAAATTGAAGTAGGGTAGGGAACACCGGGTCTTAGACTCAGGCAGAAATTACTCCACGGGGGAAAGAGGGAAATAGGCATCGGCTTATTGTAAGATTTTAATGAGGGCAGAGGAGCATGCAGATCTCAGGACGCCAGAGGTCAACAACCATCAACAGCATGCAGTGCTTAGGAAAGGTGGATTCATCACCACATACAAGGACAAGCGACTGTAGAATCATAGGTTAGAAAGTGTGGAGCCTTGGAGGCAGCCAAAGCCCTAATTTGAAGGATTGTGCCTACGGACCATGGCAGTGGTGATTTGTGAATGAGGGTGATCGGAATCGACAGATCATGTTGTTGGAGTTAGCCACAGAAGCAGGACCCGTTTGGTTGAGCTGTGCTGTGGGGAAAGGTTGTTGTGGCCTGTATAAAGGCTGTTGTGATGTGGTATCTGTAAGAAAACTGAAAGTTGTTTGGGTGAAATAAGTATAAAATATACCTCTTATTTTTATCTCTTTTCAAACAACTATGAAAGAGCTCATTATTCCACCTAAGTCGAAAAGCAGAGAGTCAAAAGCTAAAATAAGGGTCTAAAGTGTTTTAAAAATGTACGGAAAATTCTATGCATGCCACTACAATTTTGTTCAGATCCTTATTTGCCATCGCAAATGTCTTAATCCCTTCTATGTTACTCGGATACAATTTCTTACCCTTCCATGCCATCACCAGTGGCATAGAGGATAAGAGAAACACAGATCATAATCCCTTTTATGCCACTAGCGATGGTATGGAAGAGTAAACAATTGCATCCAAGTGGCATAGAAGAAATTGGGACATTTGTGATGGCAAATAAGGTATTGGGCAAAATTGCATTGACATACAGGGAAATGCCACAAAAATGTAATACGGGAAAACAACAAAATCTGAAAAAGCAGCCTCTTTGGTTTGGCTTTTGGCTTTGGGGGAAGCAAAAGCAGCACCAAAAGCCCAAACAAACAAAGCCACAGTGTGTGAAGGGAAGAAGCCGATGGATCATGGCTGTAGACCATGGCACTGATGCTAGGTAACACATGGATGGAGGTGGGGCCACACTAGACTCATAACCATCTGGGAGATTAGCTTCGTGAATGGATAACAGAGCAAAAAACTAAAAACACTGTCCTTAATTTCTTCTACTAGGCTGTCAGAAAATAACATGTCTTAGCAACCAAAGCAATCATAATATAATAATTAAATCAGTCTGCAAACCAATGGCTCAGATAAGTTTAAAGGAAAACTTAAGATATAGCCTTAGTTTTCAAAATTCTTTCCAAATAACTTTTTGATGAGATAAGTCAACATGCACTGATTATGTGGAAGTTTCTTAGCATTAGCATAAATTTCCCTCTATGTATTAACATAATATAGGAACTGAACCTACTGTAAATCAAATGGTCTAGAATTCTAGAAATAATGGTAAACAAATAACCATCAAAGCACGTATATTTATGTCAGACATGTAACTGCACATATGTCTAACTGCATGAATTTATTTCAGATGACTTAATCACTATAATGTAAAATATAATATAGAAACGGGGCGATTTTATGGAGTGTTCGGTTTGGGGAATCAACACATTCTAGTTCGGGCAATACATCATTAGTCCATTCATCAAATTTAGTGGAATGAACATATTCCTCATACTAATACTAATTATTAGCTTGTAAGGAATGAGGTGGTGACAGATTAATTCATTCTATTCCACAAACCAAACAAAAACTGATGATGGACTATTTTACTCCACAAACCAAACACCCCTTTAACAAGTTTCTATCCCACAAGAATATAGCCAGAAATGTATATGCTACAACATATGATGATTAATATTATAATTGTACCAAACAAAACCATTGTGCTAAATAAAATGGTATCATTAGAACTAAGCATCAATGGATATCTGCCATGCAAGAACAAAGGCAAGTAATGTCTCTGGGCAGTAAAATTGATTCCAATCATAGATAGAGATGCTTCATTTAAGCAGTGTAGAGCTGTGAATCTGGATCCTACCTTGGTTAGATTCGGAGAAAACACACATAGGAACGAAATCTTTGAACATATTCAAAGAGTAGCTCTTAGGTGTATTCCCGGTGTTAGTTTGAGCCAATTCCATCTTGAACTGTCATTGCAATAGCATGATGTAAGAATGGTAGGTGCCAAAACATATACATGAAACAAACAGATAGTGAGCAGCATTAATACCAAGGAATTCGATTATGTCATCTGGTCTTAAAATTAGTCACCTAACAATTTGCAATCACACTTTCAACAAGATCGATGTGTGACATGTAGCGTATCTAGACCACAGCAACTATGCAATCAACTGGAATATGAACACTTGCTTTCGTTGAATACAAATTTAGTTTATCCACGATAACAGTGAATTATTCCTCTTGTTCTTCCTGCGGTCCAGTGAGTCTACCAATCTGTTTCGTGCCAAATATACAGCCAATCCAGTATAGTCAAAACCAGTCCTGCATCTAGAAACAAAATTTAGGGCTCCCACCCCCATCCATATGCATATTTCTCACCAACCCTTGAAGTAACTCAAACAGGACAACAGGTACACAATTTTTTCGAGCATACGCCTTCAGTGTAGTAGCCAATTAAGCAAAGACAGGATTTCAAAAATTCCCCACCAGTTCGCTCCTGGAGATTCTAGAATTTATAGCCGAATCACGGGGAAGGGACCAGCAGGGTGGAGAGGATTGTGGGTACTTGCCTGGAGCGTAGGCTCTTCCGGGCGTTCTTCTTGGCGCAACAGGTCAAGGGAAAGGACGACCTTGGCAACGACGGGGTTGGCGTTGGCAGCATCGGAGGAAGAGGCGGAGGCGGCCTGCCAGGCGCGGGAAACGACCGGGGGGCACTTCATGAGCCACACGGAGCGGTCGGCCCGAGCCGTCTCCAGGTACTCGGCTTCCTCATCCATCGTTCTTGCTGCCGCGGCGCGACTCATATCCGCAAGGCTCTCGTGCTACTCCGGCTCGGACTTGAGAACGGCGTCGCTAGGGCTCCGCGAGCGACGGTCGATCTGACGCTGCGGAGGGACCGAGGGAGCGAAGACGGAGGCACGTGCGAGTGTGCGACGCTGATGCGTGAGTGCGGGACGGTTCCGCGCCGAGGGCAGGCCAAGAAAGGCTTCCAATTACAATTAGGCTGTCAAAACTCCCCTATTTCATCCACCATCTCCTCTCTTATTTTAGACTTTAATCTACTGTTATCTACACAAATATCTTATTTACTATGATCCACTAAAAACCTTTTGATAAAAACGGTCCCACACGGTATCATATATACGAAAACTTCAAACTTCAAATATTGCTCCTAAGTTTAATACTCATCCTAAATGAGCAATCAAGTGAAGAGTTCTCCCTTCTTCTCTCTTCTGCATCCTAACTTGGTTTTCGTTTTCACTAACATAAATTATAAACCAAGTTTGTGTTGTTTAGAGTTAATTTCGCAGAATCATCTATTCATCGCCTCTAGGTGCTCTCAACCATCCTCTTGACTATACTAATGTTTGTCTGTGCAAGCATATCACCGGTGTGTGGATATGCATGTCCATGGCCCCGCACATTTTTAGCTCCACCTGAGCACGACCCGATCTATTGTCTATCGGACCTGTGTCATTCTGACCTAATTATCATGTCGATGCTCTCTTTGGAGCTATCATTCGAAGGTCAAGATCTAAACACCAATTTCTCCCGGTTCTTCTGTCATTGTGAACTCTCTTATATAAAAGTAAAAGTAAGTAGGTAGCACATAGAAGCTAGCAAGTATATACACCTTCGATCAACACAAATTGCTAGAGTCACTTATCAAATATAATTTTTAACGTTGCAACACGCGAATATTATATTATTTAGGGTTTAGGGTTCGGTCAAACAAATTGTCAGAGTCACTTGTCAAATATACTAGTCGGTTGCCCGTGCGTTGCGACAGCTTACAACAATACCCACGTAAACTATCCATCAAAAAAATTTCAAGATTTTTTATTGATTGTCTCCGCTCTCTGTATAATATATTTTTTGATTTGGCTAACTGATGTTATTGTTTACTCCATGCAAATATGTCTTGGTACAACACGGCCAATGAAGTGAGCGATTAGAAGAGAGTTCACAACGATTGACTGAATGAACAGAGATTATAAAATGACATAATTCCATCACACAGAGACCAAATAAAAGAGTTTGTGAGATCAAGTTTCTAAAATAAGTCTCATAAAGTCAAACTTATAAAAAAGATAGATTAAAATATAGAGTGATTGCTAAAGTCGGGCATCAATAAAAACTAGATGCGCTCCACGTAAATTATGCTACTTCGTAGCAATTACTAACGTTTAAAACCAACAAATAACCTTTCATTTTGTTGTTAGTGTGACAAATCATTGTTGCTCTATCCAATTCAGCAACCTCAAATACCATGTAGTCCATTGCGCCAATGTGGTCTCAGAAACGACCTAGTGCTGCAAGAGCCAAGAACGTCGTGACATGCTTGAGCTGTAGCCTCGGCCCGTAGTGCCGGCCCAGTCCGACACGATTATTTTTTTATTTTACAAAAAGGTATATACCTATATACAATTTATATTCAATATTAAAAATATCTTAACGTGATGTTTTACTGGTTAAACAGTTTCACCCAGTGTCTCCCACCCCTCTTCCATTAGGGCATGGGTTTCAAACCCCACCCCATGCACTATTTTTTAACATTTTACGCTGATTTAATTAAATGGATCGACGGGCTAACGGGCTGGCCCGACACAGTTAGCAGACCGACATGACGTGTCTGTGCCATAGTTGTGGCCCGCGTGCATCTAGCTCGTGTCGGGCGTCGTTACGCTGCTTTAATTAAATGGATCGACGGGCTAACGGGCTGGCCCGACACAGTTAGCAGACCGGCATGACGTGCCTGTGCCATAGTTGTGGCCCGCATGCATCTAGCCCGTACCGGGCGTCGTTTGGCATCTATAGACGTGCAACGGATTAATTTGAAATAACTTTTTTTTGGTTATTTGTAAAAAAATGACGCATGACGACCGTTGAAACTGATGCTTTAAGTATATAAAGTATAGAATTTTTAAAAATATTAAATATAGTCTAATTGTAAAATTAATTAGACAAATGAAGATTACAACACTTAATAATTTATTAAACCTAATTAAGTCTATATATAGGGTGTGTTTGGTTTCTCTACACTAAAATTTAGTACATATCACGACGAATGTTTGAAGACCGGTTTTAAATATTAAATAAAGTCTAATTATAAATCTAATCGCAAGATGAAGACTAAACGATTAGATATATTTACTAAGCCTAATTAAATCTATATAAGCATGTATTTAATAATCATTCCGGTTTAAACTATAGTCAGAAAAACTAAACAACTTCTTAATAATCATGATTGATATTCTATTAGTTGATATGGTATAAACTAAACTTTAGTCATCTAACTCAAAACACTTTCCAACTCTTCACTCGTCTCTCTTCCCTTCGCCCATCTCTCTTCCAAGCTCTGAGTTCTGATTCTGACCCAGACGGGGAATAATCAGACTCCTCGCATCCCCTCTCTTCTCTCTTCACCCCGTCGCCGTCCCGTTACTCGATTCGAGGGCGCGACCCTTCCCCATCTCTCTTGCCTCGCCTTGCCGGCGGCGCCAATCCCAGGGCTCGCGTCGGGAGTGCCCAACTTCTCCACAGTGGCCGTTCCGCCGCGGCGCCCGCAGGTGGGCGATGCGATCGGATGAGTTGGCGGCGGCGGCGGCGCTTCGTGGAAAGGAGGAGGAGGGGGGCCTTGTGCTTTCCCGCGGCGGTGCTATCCCCGCCGCATCCGCCCCTCGGAGCCGGTGATGGCCCCGACCGCGGAGCCGTCTTCGCGGCCGCCCCAATGGCGCCCCCGCACGGGCCCACCCCCGGGGCTGAAGAACCTCGGCAACACATGCTACCTCAACAGCGTCCTACAGTGCCTCGCGTCCACGCCGCCCCTCGCCACGTTCTGCCTCGCCTCTCGCCACTCCAACCAGTGTAGGAAACCCTAGCGCCCGCTTTACCACTTGCGCGCTCTTTTTTTTTCCGCAACTCATCAAGTGGTTGATTTTGGTTTGTTTGCTGGTAGGCAAGAAGGTGTTCCCGAATAGGGACAATGACTGCGCGCTATGCGTGCTTGAGCGGCAGATTGCTCGGCTGCTTCGGGCAGATGCTGGGGCGCTCGATTCCCCAGCAAAGGTTATCCGCTGCATGCCCCTATTTGCCGAGCACTTCAGGTGGGGGCGCCAGGAGGATGCACACGAGTTCCTCCGCTATGTCGTAGATGCCTGTCACACTGCTGACCTCCGCATGCGCAAGGGGTTACGTGCAGCAGCTGCCAGTGGAAACTGTGGTGAGGATGTCCGGGGGCAGGGGGTTTGTCTGGTTATGAGGGAGACATTTGGCGGGGCATTACTGAGTCAAGTGAAGTGCCTTGAGTGCAAGGGAGAATCTAACAAGACTGATGAGATAATGGATATCAGTCTCGATCTACCTGGGAGCAGTTCTGTTGCTGATGCCCTTTCCCGCTTCTTTCATCCGGAGACCTTGGATGGCGCAAACAAATATTGCTGTGAAAGGTATGCTGTTCTTTATCTAAAAAGGAACAAATGGTTCCTAGACGAAGGTTCTATGTACTGCAAGAATTTTCACTGTTTACTTGCTAAAGATGCAAAAGCCGTTTTACGATGCTTTAGGGTTGATAATAATATTTTCAGTGGAAACAAAATCATGTAGGAAGTTTCACCAGCCTCTTCTCTTGCAATCTAATTTTTTTTCCTGTAGGCAAATGTTGCTGTTCCCTTAGTATTCAAATCCATAGGAATGTAAATGTTAGTTTGGACCTCTTGAAATTACCCTACTTGGCTACTTTTTTGGAGAAGGAAAAGCTTACTATTCCTTTCTCGGGAAAGTTTATATGTTGTCATTTTCACCAAGGCAAAGCTAACTCTGGTAATCTCTCTAGCTTATGACTGCTTACTATAGATTTTTTTTAAGAATACTACAGAACAAAGTTGGTGTGACCCCAACCATGGATCCTTGTGATTGTTCCAAAACTGGTGAAAATGCCTTTTAAGCTCTTTTGAGTCTCTTTCCAAATTGAAATTGTCAAAATCATAGTCACAACATTCCCGGGTCATTGGGGGTTGAGGAACGGGGTCGTGGGTCGAGGTCGACATTTTCAAAAAGTGGGGGATGAGGGGGGTATACCTCTTTGGGACGTGAATCTTAGAGTTGGTACGTGACCCCAAGCTCAAGGGGTCTACGATCCCGGATCATTGTATTGGGACGAAGGTCGTGATCCAAACAATACACAAAGCTGCTGTCATATCTTCCTCCACGAAGCTGCTGGATGTAATGGCTAGTCGGCCGGTGGGGCACGCGCCGCATGCCACGAAGCCGCGGGCGAGTGTGCACGACCAGTGTCATGACGGCGACGGCAGATGCGGATGGCCAACGGCATGACAATGGCGGATGTGCACAGCCTGGAGCACGGCAGCGGTAAGCCTTTCCCAGATCCTCAACCTGTGATTTTGCCCATCCGTTCTTTGCTTCTTGGAAGTTGGAACTGCGAACCTTGGGTGCTGAATACGTTGATTCGTCGAACCTATTGCTTGTTCATTGAACTTTGGGTTTTGTGTACGCCGACCCATTGACTAATTGATTCGCTCGGTACGGTGAACCACCGGCGTTTGGGATGACGACGTGGGGTGACCCCGACCCGCGATTTGGGTCATCCTTTCCGGGTCATGGAACACGGCTTCGACCCCGTTTCCTGTGACTATGGTTAAAATGTAGACCAGCCAATGTATTAGTATTTGTTTATAGTATATGAAAAACTTGTCTCGAATCGATATCGTCTTTCATGATGTGATGATAATTTCATGTGCTTCTCTTCATTCATACAAATATGTTTTTCCTGTATTCCCAATTATTGTGTTCGAAACAGGCTTTAATTATGATTTTGGTAATGTCAGTTGTAAAAAGCTCACCTCAGCACGGAAGCAAATGTTTATGCTCAGGGCACCTAAGGTGCTCGTCATACAACTCAAGGTTATTGACCCTCAGTTATTTCTTATTTTGTATTTAGACAAAACTTGTGCTTGATTTGTTGGACATGGCTAGGAACTGTTGCTGATTATCTGCGTTTTCTTTTTTCTGGAATGGTGCTATTAGAGGTTTGAGGGGATAAATGGTGGAAAGATCAACAGGAATATAGAATTCAAGGAGGCACTTGATCTTTCTGATTGCATGTACAATAAAAACCAGGTAACACATCAAATTTGGATTTCTTAATCTTTTCAATTTTTCTTAGGCATGCAAACTTTTGTGAATGAAAGCTATCTGTGAAACCAATTTATTCACCCGTGGTAGGTTGCTCATTGATGAAACCACATGTTAACTGCCATCAGTTGCTAGTTTGTTTAAGATCATTGTTTCCAATTATGTGGATCAAACTTCTTTAAGGTAACCACAGTAACTTTCAAATCATGGTCCTTCAATAACGTAAGTTCCAATTAACCGATGAACCTAAATGGACATGAACTAGTTTATGGTAACTTAATTTAATAAAATGTGTTATCACTTCTGGGGTTTCTGTTGGAGCTAGTGGTTAATTTGTTGAGCTAACTACTTTTTAGGTCAGGCCTTTATTTGTAATTTTATTTAGTCTTGGTATATGAGGCATAGTCATCTGAAATTCGAGTTACAAACCTTTTTAGCACTAAAATGTCTCTCTTGAACTAGGAAAAAAATATCATTGCCATGTTGTTCTAACTTGATGGGCAAAACTAGCTTCACAGTCCCGAAGTTCTACCAAGCTATTGTCGTTGCTAGACAAGGGCTAGCCTGAGAATCAAACATGCCCTAACCTCTGTCCTCTTTTTTTGATATAGCTAGCAGTTGTCATCGCTTTTGTTTTCGAGCTATTTGTGAGCATCTTTTTGTGCAATCAGTTTGCTACTACTATACCAACACCTCCTGTTTGTAGGTATATGATGTTTGAACATCAATACGGTTTCCAACATGCACAAATTCAATGGTAGTACTACTACCACTACACATACTTCATTTTTTTAAAGCATTCATCAAAGTGAAAAAGCTTTGACTTTGTGTTTTCTACATAAAACATATATGGACAGGCAGAATAAGTAGCGACTTCAATTTGCTAATTGTATACATTGTTAAGTCTTAGCAAAGTATTCCTTCTGCCCATCTTTGTTAAATGTATTAGCTCAGCGGAAGTGTCTAACAATGATCAGCGCGCTTGGTTGCGGAGGGTAATTTTGCCTTGGGCCAGACACGCATGCTGCTTCAATTCCCTGGCTGATTTAATGCGCTGCTCCTTGTCCCATGGTGTGGTTGGCCAATCCTATGTTGGTAGTAGCAGGATGGTTCAATTTTGTGGATGCACAGATCATTCATGTAGGTAGTGGAAGTAATGGAGAACATGCCTGGTTCGTTTCTCCTTGGCCTTTGTGTTTTTTTTTGCTTAGGTGCTTATCATAGATGGATGGAATATACTCTTGCTCATGTGTTGAGAACTATGCATTTGATTTTAGTCTAATTTGGTTTATCATTCATTAATTGTTTTATGTTGGTTGCCAACTCTGTACTAGTATACTTAAGGCAGTTCTGGCAGTGATTAGGATGGTTTTCATATAATTAATTAGTCTACCATGTAAGAAAAATTCTGATGTGGCAAGAGAATTAATGAGGGGGAGGGAGAGTGAATTTGTTTCTCACGCAAGAATCTGAGTCAGAGCAACCTCCAATGAACAAAGACACGGCCGAGAGGCACACTGTGGCAAGGTGTGGTTTCTTCCCTATGCATTTTGTGGGCCCACCATTGAGAGCAGCCTGTGTCGTCCGACCTTTCCGGTGTGGGGAATTCCTGTTGTCACCAGATTTGCCGTTATCGGCAACAACCAGAGGGAGGCCAGGTGGGGCAGCTGTGCTGCTGCCCGTGGCCTCACAGCCCGTGTTGTTGCAGGAAGAGGAGTGGTGGCTGGAATCGCCGCATGTGTTTTGCAGCTGTTGTCACCAGCGCCGATGTGCGCCAAAAAGGAGGGATGGTTCTAAGAGGAAAGGGAGAGACACTACTGAGGGACGAGGATATTGATAAACATGTTAGCCATAGAATCAAAGCAAGGTAGATGAAGTGGCATCAAACATCTGACGTTCTATATGACAAGAGGGTATCGTAGAAGCTAAAAGGCAAGTTTTATAGGACGACAATTAGACCTGCTATGTTGTATGGTGCAGAATATTAGCCTACAAAAAGACGACATGTTTAGTAGATTAGTGTTGCAGGAATGCATATGTTGTGTTGGTTTTGTGGCCATACAAGAAGAGATAGAGTCCGGAATGATGATATATGTGTAAGCTAGGGGTAACACCAATTGAAGAAAAGCTTGTCCAACATGGTTGAGATGGTTGGATATGTCCAATGGGGACTTTTGGAGGCACCAATTGTCGTAGTTTCAGAAACCGGGAGACAATGAGATTTGTGTTCGACAGGGAATGCTAGCGCGGACTCACTCCGAATGGTGAATCGCGAGGATTCTACGTTGGATCAGAGACAAGGGGTTATACTGGTTCGAGCTCGCACCCTACTTCAGTGTAGTACAGATCGTAGTATTGCTTAGAGTGTGTTACAACAAGTGTGCTTGTGTGTGGAAAGAAGGTTGTCTTGCCCTTTTATAGCTCAAGGGTGGACTATACAGTAAGAACCCTGTATTCTACTGGGGCTCGACTTGTTGCCCCTGGTTAGCGTAGCCCCCTTGACGCCGTCTGTAGGGTCGTGTGCTTCCATACTCCTGGTATGGCGTACTTGTTCCATACGTCCGGTGTACAAGTCCCTGTAGCAAGTTCGATGCTGATGCTCTGGCGCCTGGCGTGTCCCGTAGAGTAGACTTATGGTGGGGTCCAAGGTCGTGGTTGGTGCGACTCCGTCTTCCGTCGTGTCCTTACGCCACTTTTGAGCATGCGTAGGCATACACCTGGTATGGTATACCGTCCCGTCCCTTTCGGTATGCGAGTCACTGTAGTAACCCCGGTGGTGAGGCCCCTGCGACTGGGGTTGACTGGCCCTTCAAGTCAGCGAGGGCATACATGTGGGTGTGCACGAGGGCGTATCGTCATGTATGACAGAGTCCTTTCAGCTCTACATCCGCGGTCTGGTCATGGTTTGGTGTTGACTCGTCTTGTCGCACTGATGTGGTTCAGTGGTTCTAGCCCTCCCCTCTTGTAGACTTACTCGGCAGGGAGTCGATTCGTTCGCTCCGCCTCACGGGGTTGCTTGGCGCATAGTTGGTCGTCCGCTCCGCCTCGTGGGGTTGCACAAAAGAGACTTGGTCGTCGGCTCCGCCTCGCGGGGTTGCTCGATAGAGACTTGGTCGTTGGCTCCGCCTCGTGGGGTTGCTCCACAAAGAGTTGGTCGTTCGCTCCTCCTCGCGGGGTTGTTTGGTGGAGACTTGGTCGTAGGCTCTGTCTCGCGGGGTTGCTTGGCAGAGAGTTGGTTAGTTGGCTGTTTCAAGGAGTTTGTTGGGTTTCCTTTGGGCACGCTGTTCCTGGGTGCCCAACACCAATGCATAATGGGATTCTAAGGCACAACAATAGGAAAACAAGAGGAAGACTGAAGTTGACATGGGAGGAGGAAGTAAAAGGAGACTTGAAAGGATGGAATATTTCGAAGATTTAGCCTTGAATAGGAGTGCATGCGAAACAACTATCCATGTGCCTAAAGCCCTGAACCTTGACTTGTGGGTCCTTGGGTTTTTAACTCTAACCTACCTGAAAGTCGCCTAGAAGGGGGGGTGAATAGGGCGAATCTGAAATTTAACAACTTAATCACAACTACAAGCCGGGTTAGCATTAGAAATAGAAACGAGTCCGAGAGAGAGGGTGCAAAACAAATCGCAAGCGAATAAAGAGTGTGACACGTGGATTTGTTTTACTGAGGTTCGGTTCTCGCAAACCTACTCCCCGTTGAGGTGGTCACAAAGACCGGGTCTCTTTCAACCCTTTCCCTCTCTCAAACGGTCTCTCGGACCGAGTGAGCTTCTTCTTCTCAATCAAACGGGAGCAAACTTCCCCGCAAGGACCACCACACAATTGGTGTCTCTTGCCTCGGTTACAATTGAGTTGTTCGCAAGTAAGAACGAAAGAAAGAAGCAATCCAAGCGCAAGAGCTCGAAAGAACACAAGCAAATCTCTCTCACTAATCACTAAAGCTTTGTATGGAATTGGGAGAGGATTTGATCACTTGGGTGTGTCTAGAATTGAATGCTAGAGCTCTTGTAAGTAGTTGAAATGTGGAAAACTTGGATGACTTGAATGTGTGGTGGTTGGGGGTATTTATAGCCCCAACCACCAAACTAGCCGTTTGGTGGAGGCTGCTGTCGCATGGCGCACCGGACAGTCCGGTGCGCCACCGGACACTGTCCGGTGCGCCAGCCACGTCACCAGGCCGTTAGGTTCCGACCGTTGGAGCTCTGACGTGTGGGCCCGCCTGGCTGTCCGGTGGCGCACCGGACAAGTCCTGTAGACTGTCCGATGTGCCACCCGCGCGTGCTCTGCTCCTCTGCGCGCGCTGGCGCGCATTTAATGCGTTGCAGTCGAACGTTGGCGCGAAGTAGTCGTTGCTCCGCTGGCTCACCGGACAGTCCGGTGTGCACCGGACATGTCCGATGAATTATAGCGGAGCGCAAATCCGAAGCTGGCGAGTTCAAAGCCGCTCTCCTCTGGAGCACCGGACACTGTCCGGTGGTACACCGGACAGTCCGGTGAATTATAGTGAAGCGTCTCTGAGAATTCCCGATGGTGTGAAGTTTGGCTTGAAGTCCCCTGGTGCACCGGAATCTGTCCGGTGGCACACCGGACAGTCCGGTGCGCCAGACCAGGGCACACTTCGGTTATCACTTGATCTCTTTGTTGAACCCATTTCTTGGTCTTTTTATTGGCTTAGTGTGAACCTTTGGCACCTGTATAACTTATACACTAGAGCAAACTAGTTAGTCCAATTATTTGTGTTAGGCAATTCAACCACCAAAATCAATTAGGAAAATAGGTGTAAGCCTAATTCCCTTTCAATCTCCCCCTTTTTGGTGAATATATGAGCCAAAATTGAAGGATCCCAAAATGATATACTTGGGACATAGCTTAAATGGCTTACAATTTTGAATAGGGATAATACTAAATATCAGAGATATTTAATTTTAGTTATCTATAATTGAACTATCTATAGATGAGGTTGCAGTGAACCATTTTTTGATACCTTCTAATTGGGTACAGTTGTAGTATCTGAACATGTGCACACACACTCATATCAAGACCTACAACTACACACAGCTTGACAACATCCCTAGTGAGGTTGTTAGTCACACAGGGCTCCATAGATGACAAGCATCCTGTTCTGACCCATCGTGGCATCACGTGAGGATGCAACAAAATTTATTTTGGGGGCATGCCCCAGTGAGACTGTTAGGGATCCGGATTTGGTGGGTTCATAGGATTGCAGATCCTATTGGGGACGTGGCGCAACGATTAAGGATGGGGCGCTGGGGAGGTCGGTCGCAGGGCTTTGCCCACTGTCGGCAAGAGAGAAAGGATTTCTTTCTAATCTTCTGCTTACCTTCAATTGATATAATCCTTCTCCTTATATAGAAAGGGTTACTTGACCTCTAAGTGACAGGGAGGACGTCGCATCGGGTGCGGTTTGGATGCCCCCATAGTCGGGAGGGCCATAGGTTAATCTTGCGCAGTCGAGGGGAAGACGTGGGACGATGATGAAGGATCAATCATGGACGAGGCCGACGCGGATTGCACCTCGATTGCCCCAACCGGGCGGTCAACGCCGACAGGTGGTTGATGATCAATGTCTGGGAGTCCAACACCTGCTGCTGGAACACAATGAAGGAGTCCTGTGACACGGGCGCAGCGGGCGACGTGCTTGTGGCAGCTGCTGCCCTAGAGGTCACAGGGATGGGGCTCGTCGCTGGGGGAACAGAAGGTTGGGGAGGATTGTCCGACATCCTACGTGTTAAGGCCCATTAGGCCCAGGCCTACTGCATATATATATAACCTATAGTCCTTAGGGACTAATCATCAGTTGTCAATCCCAAGGTTAGTAACATGGTAATAGAGCAGGTTACGAAGCCCTAATTTTTTAGCCGCCGTCGCGGCTGTCCCCCACCCTAGCCGCCGTCGCGGATCTCACCGACCCTAGCCGCCGTCGCGGATCTCCCCCAAGGCCGCACCGTCACCGCCGTCTTCGTCCACCATCCCGCTGCCAGGTCGCGCCGTCTCCGTCGTCTTCGTCCGCCATCCCGCTGCCAGGCTGCGCCGGCTTCGTCCGTGCGCGACTTCCCCTTTGTGCGCGATCCCTGCCGTCGCGCGGTTCCCCGCGCGCGGTCTGCCTCGCCAGCCACCGTCGCGACCTCCTGTCAGCCACCGTCGTGTGGTTTCCCGCGTGCGGAGCTGCTGCGCCCCGTTGTTCTACGCTGTCAGCGCGCAACACAGGGCGTCCGCTCTTCTGCGTCGCACGTAGCCCCGACCAGATATTCTGTTGTCCGCTGCTGCACCATCTGCGCCGTCCTGCCGTCTGCTTCTGCGTCGCACGCAACACTGTTCATCCGATGCTCCCACTAGGGATTTTGGTACCTTTCAGCCAGTCCGTTTCAGATCTGTTATTCTTCAGTGTTTTATTGCTCTGCATTAAGAGGTCACGGTTTACTATTTCATTTGACTGAAGATTCTCCAGTTTTAGCAGTTGATAGAAGCAATGTTGCTGCAATCAAGACTTGGCAGATCAATGATGGCAAGGTAATGGCTGCAAACAACACTAAACCAACTATGATTATGAGTCTGTCCAAATTCACCACTGCTAAGGCTATCTGGTCACATCTGAAGGATCGGTTTGTTCAGGATAGCGGTGCTCTTTTACATACTCTTATGCAGCAGACTCATGTCATTGAGCAACATGATATGTTCATTGATGAATATTATCCAGCCTTTGATCGTCTTATGAGTGCATTGACCTCCATGTTGCCCGCATGTACAACTGTGCCTTGCCCAACCCATAAGTTCATTGAGAAGTTTTTACCTACTGATTTGTTATGGGAGTTCGACCTGAATTTGATTCTCTTCGTGCAAGGCTGCTTCACAGAATCACAGTTTAGATACTCTCACCATGGCTCATGCATTGTCTGAATTGCTTGCTGCATAGACTCGTCTGAAGTCTATGTCTTCTATTACTGGTGTGAGTTCTCACAGTGTGTTGGCTGCTGCTCAGAGGTCCAGGAACACCTCCTTTCAGCCTTGTGAACATTGCAAAAAGACCACTCATCGGTCTGAGAACTGCTTTGCTAAGTTTCCATAGAAGTTGGCTGATTTTTGTGTCCGTCGTGCTACTCGTGGTCGTGGTATAGGACCTTCTCCTAAAGGCTCAGTAGCAGTTCCTGCTACTTCATCTGCTGGTGCTTTATCATCATCTTGGGTTCTTGTTTCAGTAGCTTCATTTCATGTGACATCTGATCAGTCACGTCTGACATCTACTACACATGTCATCGAGGGTACTTCTGTTCAGACAGCTGATGGTACATTATGTCATGTCATCCACAAGGGTTCTCTTTCCGATTCTCATTTTACTGTTCCAAATATATTTTTGGTACCTGAGTTATCCATGGATCTACTATCAGTTGGTCAAATTACTGATCACAATTGTTTTGTTGGATTTGTTGACTCATCTTGTTTTGTACAGGATCGTCACACAGGGGATGTGATTGGGACTGGCCGTCGCCGTAAATCTTCGCCTCGCCTCTACATCTTGAACACCTTGCGTCTTCCTTCCTACCATACCTCTACACCTCATGTGCTTGCTGCTTCGGGTCCCACGACATCGTTTGCCCAGTGGCATCCTCGTCTAGGTCACTTATGTGGATCTCGTCTGTCCACTCTAATAAAGTCAGGATGTTTAGGCCCTACACATGTTGAGTCTAGTTTTCATTGTAAATGTTGTCATCTTGGAAAACAAATACAACTTCCATATTTTACTAGTGAATCTCATTCTGCTAAACCTTTTGATCTAATTCACTCTGATGTTTGGGGTCCAGCTCCGTTTGTTTCAAAAGGCGGTCATAAATATTATGTCATTCTTATTGATGATCATTATCGTTATACTTGGATTTACTTTATGAAACGCCGCTCGGAATTGCCTTCTATTTATAAGTCCTTCACTCGCATGGTTCACACCCAGTTTTCTGCTACTATTAAAATATTCTGTTCCGATTCTGGTGGTGAATTTTTATCTGACAATTTCCGCCAGCTATTGACCTTAGAGCGTACTCTTTCTCAACTTTCTTGTCCTGGTGCTCATGCCTAAAATGGTGTTGCTGAACGCAAACACCGTCATATTATTGCGAGTGCTCGTACTATTTTGATATCTTCTTTTGTTTCTTGACACTTTTGGAGTGAAGCTGTTTCCACTGCTGTGTATCTCATTAATAGACAACCATCATCTAAACTTTCTGGCAAATCCCCGGGTGAAGTTCCTTTCTGGGCTCCACGATATGATCATCTTCGTGTGTTTGAATGTATATGTTATGTCTTGTTACCACCACGTGAGCAGACCAAATTGACTGCTCAATCTGTAGAATGTGTATTCCTTGGATACAATCCTGAACACAAAGGCTATCGTTGTTATGATCCTTCTACTCGTCGTATTCGAATTTCCAGAGATGTGAGTTTCAATGAAAATCGCTCCTTCTTTCACAACCAGTCTACTCACTTCTCATATTATCCCATAGAATCTACTTCTTTCATGTGTCTTCCTTCCATTCCTTAATCTGCACCATCATCTTCTACATCCACATTTGATGTTCTCATTACCATAACACCACCTTCCACCTCCACATCATCTTCTTCTTACTCTTCCAAACCACCTGTCATCCAAACCTACATTCGTTGTTCCCGCTCTATTTCTACGGCTAGTCCTGGTACTGATCATGTACCTGATTCTTGTACTGACAATAATGAGTCTAATGATGTTTTTAATCAGGGATACCGTCTTCGTGACCGTGGTACCATTGAACCTCCAGATCGCTATGGTTTTCCACGGGCTGATGTGGCAATTGTTGAACCCACTACATATTAGGAAGCTTCTGGGATTCTCGAGTGGCAGCTAGCTATGATTGATGAATTGGCTGCTCTTGAACGCATTGGTACATGGGATATCGTTCCTTTACCCTCGCATGTTGTTCCTATCACATGTAAATGGGTCTTCAAAGTTAAGACAAAATCAGATGGTTCCATTGAGAGGTATAAAGCTCGTCTAGTGGCTCATGATTTTCAACAGACTCAAGGACTTGATTACGATGAGACTTTTGCACCTGTTGCGCATATGACTACTGTTCGAACCTTGATCGCAGTTGCAGTCTCATCTTCTTGGACTATCTCCTAGATGGATGTCAAGAATGCTTTTCTTAATGGTGATCTACAAGAAGAAGTTTATATGCATCCTCCTTCCGGGGTTGATACTCCCTCAGGGCATGTTTGTTGTCTCCGTCGCACATTGTATGGGCTGAAACAAGCTCCTCATGCTTGGTTTGAGCGATTCATCTCTGTCATCACAACTGCTGGTTTTTCTTCTAGTGAACATGATCCTGCATTGTTTGTTCATGTCTCTCCAAAAGGTCGCACTTTACTTCTATTATATGTGGATGATATGCTGATTACAGGTGACAACTTAGAACATATTTCTCATGTCAAGTAACATCTTAGTAAGGAATTTTAGATGTCTGATTTGGGACCGCTTAGCTATTTCTTGGGCATTGATGTTCAACAGACTCAAAAAGGCTTTTATCTGTCTCAGTCCAAATATATACAAGATCTTCTTGATCGCTCTTGACTTACTGATACACACACCGTTGCAACACCAATCGATATTCATTTAAAACTTTGTCCGAAGGATGGGGCACCACTAGCAGACCCAACTCGGTATCGTCATATTGTGGTTAGTCTTGTTTATCTCACCATCACCAGACCTGATATTGCTCATGCTGTTCATATGTTGAGCCAATTTATATCAACACCTACTTCAGTTCATTATGGTCATTTGCTTCGTGTGCTTCGATATTTACGCGGGACAAGATCCAGATGTTTACTCTATGCTTCTGATAGCCCACTTCAGCTTCATGCGTATTCTGATGCCACTTGGGCAAGTGATCCTGTTGACCATTGTTCTACTACAGGTTACTGTTTTCTCCTTGGATCATCTCCCGTTGCCTGGAAATCCAAGAAGCAAGCAGCCATATCTCGTTCTAGTGCTGAAGCCGAACTTCGGGCACTTGCTACTACCACTGCTGAAATTATTTGGTTGTGCTGGCTCTTGGCTGATCTTGGTGTCTCTTGTGACACTTCTACACCTCTGTTATGTGATAACTTGAGTGCTATATAGATTGCTCATGATCCAGTGAAGCATGAACTCACTAAACACATCGGTGTTGATGCATCTTTTACTCGATCCCATTGTCAGCAGAAGACTATTGATTTTCAATATGTGCCCTCGAAATCTCAATTGGCAGATTTCTTCACCAAAGCACAAACAAGAGCATAACATCAGTTTCACTTGATCAAACTCAAAGCTTCAGATCCTCCATTTGCACCTTGAGTTTGAGTAGGGGTGTTAAGGACCATTAGGTCCAGGCCTACTGCCTATATATATATATATATATATATATATATATATATATATATATATATATATATATATATATATATATATATATATATATATATATATATATATATATATATATATAACCTATAGTCCTTAGGGACTAATCATCAATTGTCAATCCCAACCCAAGGTTAGTAACACTAGGATCGGCGAGGTCTCCGATACCAGATTGTTAGGGATCAGGATCTGGTGGGTTGATATGTTGCGGATCCTACCGGGGACGTGGCACAACGAGTAAGGATGGGACGCTGGGGAGGTCAGCCACATGGCTTTGCCCACGACCTGCAAGAGAGAAGGGATTTCCTTCTAATCTCTTGCTTCCCTTCAATTGATACAATCCTTCTCCTTATACAGAGAGGGTTATTTGACCTCTAAACACTAGATCTAATCTTATCTCTAATTCTCATCTTATCCCAAACTAGCGTTATCTTTATCTAACCATAGCGGACCCTCTTGGGCCCTGACAGAGACACCAGCTGATTCCAACCTGAATCGAAAACTGGTGGGTGGGATGGAAACCACTGGCTGTCAACCTATACTTGAACCAACTTTTGTTTGTTTGACCATTTTGTGTATTTGTTTGGTGACAAGTTAAATTGGAACGGAGGGAGTAACAATTATTTTCTGTAGTGAGTCTCTGAGTGTCATTAATATAGCTTGTACTTCAGTCTTGAGACTCAACCACCACCACCACCACCATTATAACAACAAAGTCTTTTATCCCAAGCAAGTTGGAGTATGCTAGAGTTAAAAACGTAATAGAACCCACAATCAAAGTTCAGGCACATGGATAGATGTTTTCCATGCACTTCTATTCTAGGTTAAATCTTTTGAGTGTATCCCACTCTTTCTAGTCTCCTACCGCTTCTTCCCATGTCAACTTCAGTCTTGAGACTCAACCACGCAAGGCCATGTTTACTACATGATGGAACTATCACCAAAGTGCATCGGTCTAAACCGAGACTTGTGTTTCATTTAGTTTCAAGGAAATCTTTTACTGGTAGGTTTTACTTGTACAATTTTGTTTATAGCGTGGTAAAAGCGTATGAAAGAGGTGCAATGGCAATGTGAGATTCTTTTGCAGTATTTTATCCACTTAAACTCGCTTTCTATGTATTTGATTGTATCACCCAAACCCAAGCTTTTTTGTGAAATCATTTTCCTTTGTTATCTATCAACTTCACTAATTTTTTAGTTACAGTATGCCGTTTCTGTGTGGAATAATAAAATTTTCATTTAGTGAAGGCATGATGCTTTTCCTAATCTTATTGATTGAAAACCCTTTTTTCCTCACGCATATCTTATTAGACTATCAGTTATCCCCTTGATTGATATGAAATATGTTTTGGCTTGCATGGAACTGCAGGATCCGCATCCAGTATATAATCTTTTTGGTTGTATCGTCCACTCAGGGCTCTCCTCAGAGTCTGGTCACTACTATGCATATGTTAAGGTAATTCAATCAGTATGTGAATTCGTTCAATCCTGATCTTGTACTATATCTGAACTTAACTTGGAACATGCATTATATGCAGGATGTTGCTATTGATCAATGGTTTTGTTGTAACGATTCTCATGTCTCCCTGTCAAGCTCTCAGAATGTTTTGTCTGAGAAGGTCTATATCCTATTTTATATACTGAATTCGAAAACTCAAAAGCCTAGTAGAAATGGTTACTCTTCTACTGCAGCTAAACCTTTCAGCACCAATGGAATTGGCATATCAAGCACCTCATCTAGTGAGACCTCGAAGATACCTTTGGTAAAACAGGATGGTCTATGTTCTACCAAAGGTAATGTACTGATGCCCTTGAAGAATGGCAAGACTGCATCAGGTCCACTTATCAAGCCGATTCACTTTAAGAACAGTGCAGCAGAAAAGGTTATGTCAAATGGCAAAGTAAACCTCACTTCAAAAAACAATCCAGAGGTTAATGGAACTGCTAAATCATCAGAATCAAACAGATGCAAGACTGGACAATTTGTGGGACCCAGTAAAAATAATGCTGATAATACTATTTCTTGTGGAGAGAGAGGCCAACAGTCAGAAAGAATACATGATGCAAATGGAAATGGCCAGTCAATTCATCATTCACAGTATTTTGGTGAGATCAGTAACGGCAATGCTATGCCTACATCTGCTCAACAAGAGACCAGTCATGGCAATGCCACGCCCGCCCGACAGGAGACCAATAATAGCAATGGCACGCCCGCTCAACAGGAGACCAGTAATGGCAAGGCCTCACATGCTGAACATTATTCTGAGCGGTCATCTCACCAAGAAGAGCATGCAAACTTCTCAGGAAACAAACGCCGACTTGAAGAAGATAAGTTTCAGGAAATGTATGTTCCTAATTGATGTTCTGTTACTCTCTCTTTTTTTAACATCTTTGTGCTACCCGCGGACACTGAGGCCCATATGAACAGCACCCGTGGGTACTGTAGCAACGGGTCCACCCTCCTAGACAGTCGTTACTGCCCATTATGTTTGATAGAGTTAGACTATGTACAGTCTGGAGTCATCCAATACTTAGGCTTTGTTTTTTTTTTTTGGAATTGAAAGGGATTAAATCCCCCCCCCCCCCCAATCCCCTTGGCAAGGGGATTAACCGAACAAGCCCTCATGGGGTCATGCCATAGTAATGGGATTCTACCTAATAATATAGGAGCCGTAACTATTAGAGAAAAATAAGAAACTAAGAATTGAAGGGTTAATTTCCTTGCGGCGCTGCCCACCAACACAATGTTGGCTCTGCTGCTGTCACACCCTTCACCATATTCTACGTGTAACACTTCCCATAAAATATGGGTCATCCATTCCTTTCGGTTGCTTTTTGCACATTAGCACCTTCGAAGTTTGGCCATTTATTCGTTTTATGTGATCCAACTTGCCATGTAGCACAATGTAAACTAGAAATATGTTAACATGGGATAATCCATACTACCTTGGTTTGCACAGGTAGAAATTTGTATTCTAAACTACTAAATCTAAGACTGATTTTATGTTAGTGCAACAATCGATTAAGTTCCTTCACAAGAGGAGGATCTCTAGTTTATTGCTGAAATTAGATATTTCCAAGACTTTCGACTCGGTCTCTTGGGCGTTTCTGCTTGAAATATTATCGCATTTGAGCTTTGGACCTGTTTGGCGTAATCTGATCTCCAACTTGTTATTCACTTCCTCTACACAAGTGCTCTTGAATGGTTCGTCTGGAAACCATATTTTTCATCGGAGAGGTCTTCATCAAGGAGATCCTCTTTCTCCCATGTTATTTGTGTTGGTTATGGATGTCCTTAGCAGCATGTTTAGGGCTGCTGAAAATAGAGGATTGTTACAAAGCCTGGGAGGAGCTGATGTCCGTAGTAGAGTTTCCATTTATGCAGATGATGTGGTCTTTTTCATCAAACCAATTGAAGATCTAAATTGTGCTAAAGTGATACTAAATTGTTTTGGTTCAGCCTCTGGTCTGGTAACAAATATGCACAAGAGCTGCGCCATTCCAATAAGGTGTGATGATCAAGTGGTGCAAGCTGGATGCAATGTGTTGTGATGCAGTCCTGCTTCTTTTCCTTGCAAGTATCTGGGGCTGCCCATCTCTGATAAGAAGTTGAGGAAGTGTGATCTTATTTTGTGGATTGAGAAGATTGCAGAAGGCTCAACCCCTCAATCTGGCTGGACGGACAATATTGGTGAAGTTTGTTCTTTTAGCCATTCCAACATATCTCCTTATTGCTATAAATATTCCTCAGTGGGTAATTAAATCAATTGATAAAATTCGACGAGGGTTTCTTTGGAAAGGGAGAAAGGAGGTTAATGGTGATAGCTGTCTTGTACCTTGGGAAATTGTCACGAGGCCTCTAAGCTATGGCAGTATGGCGGACTTGGTGTCCCCAACTTGAAATTTAAAAGCTGGGCTTTGCAGGCGAAATGGTTATGGCTGGAAAAGACGGACCCGAGCAGCCCTTGGCATGGGCTGTCCCTCCCAGTGTAGTGACAGGTTAGACAGTTATTCGAATTGTCTGTGTTTATCGTATTAGGAAATTGGGCTACAACTCTCTTCTGGTCGGATAGATGGGTATATGGGAGTACTATCCAGGACATTGCCCTTGAGGTGGTACGAATGGTTGACCGCATGGCATTTTCTTCCAGAACTGTAGCACGGGCTCTGGATAACTGGCAATGGGTCAACGACATTAATGACCCTCTTTCCTTGAGAGGGTTACAACAATACTTGTTGTTATGGGATACTTTGAGAGGGGTTCTGCTTTCTCAAGATACTGACAAGCATGTATGGATGCACACTTCTTCTGGGCAGTTCTCCTGAAAGTTTTGCTATAAAGCATTTTTCATGGGGTCCATTTACTTTGAGCCATGGAAACGTTTGTGGAAGACTTGGGCTCCCCAAAATGCAAGTTTTTTCTCTGGTTGGCAATAAGAAATAAGTGTTGGACTGCTGATAGACTTAGAAGGAGAGGGTTGCATCACCCTCTTGTCTGTGTTTTATGTGACCAAGAACAAGAAACAGTTCAGCATCTTTTGTGCACTTGCAGTTTTGCCAGACAGTTTTGGCATGATATCCTATTGCCCCGGAGACAAGGGGATCTCACCCCTGCTGCTGATGAAATATCTTTTGCTGAATGGTGGAAAAAGGTGCATAAGAGCAAGAGGAAAGGCTTCAATAGCCTCATAATTTTGGGGGCGTGGTGCTTGTGGCTTCTTCGAAACAAAGCTGTTTTTGATGGAGTAAACCCTTCTTTTGAGCTCTGTTAAAACTTTGCTTCTGGATGAGCTGAGTTGCTGGGATAGGGCTGGGGCTAAACAGATAGCAAGTATTGGTGTACCTGCTGCTATTAGTAGGGTCTAGGCTGGGTTCCAATTTGGTCTAGTTGGTTTGCTTGCCCTCTAGCATTGGACTTTGGTCCTCTTTGGACCTTTTTCCCTCTCTTAATATAATGACGTGCAGTTCGCGTTCGAGAAAAAAATATCTAAGGATGATTTGGATATGTTGTTTGTCCTTGCAACTCTAATGCTGCTAATTTCACATACATGCATGGGGCTTTCAACTATTTTACGTTCACATTTTAAAACCTCGTTCTTTCTTCCATTTGATATGTATGCATAATATGCCATTTCCTTGTTTCTGTGCTGATCATTTTCTCACTTGTAATTTATTTTGCCTGCTGCTATTAGTAGGGTCTAGGGCTCTAGGCTGGGTTCCAATTTGGTCTAGTTGGTTTGCTTGCCCTCTAGGCATTGGACTTTGGTCCTCTTTGGACCTTTTTTCCTCTCTTAATATAATGACGTGCAGTTCTCCTGCGCGATCGAGAAAAAAAAAATCTAAGACTGATTTGGATATGCTGTTTGTCCTTGCAACTCTAATGCTGCTAATTTCACATACATGCATGGGGCTTTCAACTATTTTACGTTCACATTTGAAAACCTCGTTCTTTTCTTCGATTTGATGTGTATGCATAATATGTTATTTCCTTGTTTCTGTGCTGATCATTTTCTCACTTGTAATTTATTTTGTAATACTAATGTCATGTTTTTTGTTGCCCCCTGGGAAAAAAACAGGCTTGCAGAGTTAGCTAATTCTGAGCTTCGGATGTCTGTATGGACGGATGATGTCTACAGCTTTATGCGCTCGCAAAAGAGGCGTCGAATTCAAAGTTCTGACATTTCTCAAGATTTTGATGCAATGAGGTGATGTGCTTTGCTGTAGTCAGTGCAAATTATCTACCTTTGGTTACAGGAAATATGTTGATTAAGATCCTGTACTTTTTTATATTACCAAAGCTCTGTTGGGTTAAATATTCTCAAGATGTTTATGGTTCCTGTTCTGACACCTTGTGCTTTTCTCATGTAATGCAGAAAGCAGCTAGTATCAGATGCTGCAAGAGTATGTAGGTCAAAAGTTCCGGAGTCGCTGATGGAAAATCTTATTAAACGCCTGAGATCATACTTTGAGGACAAATATCCACCAAAAGCGTAGTTTTTCATGCAGCAGTTCTTTAGAAGCTACTTAGGTACTACAGATCTATATACACGCTGTGTGGGATTCTCTAGTTTCATGTTGAAATACTTGATCGATTTCCTTATGCCTGATTGCCATTAATATATTTTTATTGCTAACTTATCCCTGACAATTTAGGTGTCAATTGGATCTTGGTGGTGGTCAACTCCCTAACTCCTCGCGCGGCTTAATTTTGAGGACATTTTTGTATTCTTTGCTGAGACAGAGACGAGGTGTTCTAAATTGCATGTACAAATATACTTTTCGTTGTTATCCCTGATGTTATAGGTACCACACCACCATCCCCACCACTTTTCTGTAGAATGTAGATCCCTTTTTATCCTGGCAGATTAAAGCATGAGTTTATGGTGTTTTTGACACGTATTTTTGCCCCGACCAGACCCAGTTTTAGTCAATGTTTTTCTTTTCATTCTTTTTTGTCCTGATTTTGGTTTCTGTCTGGCCTTGCTCAGCATGGCCTTCTTGTAAATATCTTTGCTTTCTTCCTATATAATGATACGCAGTGCTCTTGCGGGATCGAAAAAAAATGTTTTGTTATGGGGGTTGATTCAATAACAACATTTTTTAGTTTTTGGAGCGTAATCTCCGGAAGCAAATTGACTTGACAGTATATTTATTTTATCATTCTGATGGCAAATGGAGAAAGGACAGGCCTGCTGAGTGACGAGAAGCCTTACTATTGAGCCAAAGATCCTAGGTTGATGATCCATAGGGAGGAACCCACCTCATATATAAAATTCAATAGAAAGGGGTTTTCTCCCATGAATCCCCTCCAAGTTTGTTATATGGATTGGATTGGAGGAGATTAGCATGGATTAAGAGAGATTTTGACTTACTAGGCATTTAATCCCCTGGAATTCATATGGATTAAAACGAACATGCCCTCACTAGTCATCAAACCAACACAAAGAAAATGCAGGGGTAAGGTTGTTTCAGTTATTCTTTCCTCAGATCTCATTTATGTAGGAACCATTATTACTGGATCTGTCTTTTTTTTTCCTGATGGCAAATTGATGTTTGATCGTGAGAGAAAAAACCTGACTAGTAGCGTAGCGTTCTCTTGATACGTCATGTGTACCTGTTCTTGTACCCTGCTATGGCATAGAAATTCAATTGGCATGTTGATCTGGTGAATCTAATAAGTCTAACAGCGAAACAGCCTGTCGTCACCCCTTCCTTTCCGCTGTCGATGGATTTGCTTTGATGCTGCCTGCTTGCCTTACCCTGCACTGGAACAAAGCATAACTATCAGGCATTTGTTCTTGCATGATAAGACATGACAGCAAATGATTCGAGAGAAGAACAGAGCAGATGTGAAAAAGAACAGTTTGTATCTAGTGCGTACTCGTTGCTGTCTTTGGAATTATTGCTGCATTGTTTTCGAATCAAACTGAGCCTTCGCGTCGCTGCTGTATCTGTCACTTTGGTTATCGGTACATGTACGGACTTGAGACTAATAAACTGTTACAGCAAGCTGGTACCGACGGCTGTCATTACCGACCATTGGCGTGGTGCTCTAGCCGATCGGTACCAACTCGGACGGGCATAACGTTGGCTGATTGGCCCAGTTGGTAGGCCGGGCGGGTGACACGGGCCGCATTAGAGCAAGTTTTCAACCCATGGCTGCAAGTATATTTGTAACCTACCATTTAGCTCATCACTAGATATTCAGTATTAGTGCGCGAAGGAGTCTCTAGCCGAGTTAGTTAGGTGGTCTGATTAACACTGCTCAGATCTGGGTTCGACTCACCGTGGAGTGAATTTTCAGGCTGTGGTTAAAAAAATCCAAAAATATTGGATCCACCCTCTCTCTTTCTCCTCTCCGCACCTCAGCATTTAGTGAGCTTATAACCTTTTATTATACTTGCTCTTAGTTTGGGCGCTGCTGGTATCAGCTGGTCGGTACCGGCCAATCGACATGTTGATGCCATAGTCGTTACCGATTGGGCTGGATGGTAACAATGGTCAATATATGATGTGACCGTTTTTTATTAGTCCAAACTGTTTCATTCGTTTGAATTTTTTTAAAAAAAATCCTAAAAATAGAGAGGCTACTTGGATTTATTTGCACACTTTCAACTCCAATTATCAAGTTCTCTCTTTTATTCACACACTTCTAATCTCGTTTTAATGCATTTGCTTTTGAACTTTTGTTTCGATATGGATTTGAGGTGGAGCCCTAACATGAAACATTCACAGACTTGCTCAATGAGCAATCTCCGTGACATCCTGAGATTTTGTCGGTGTGAGGTAAATCTTTTTCGACAATTTTTCTCCAGTCCACCATTGGCGATAGAAAGGTCTTGCTCATCCCCGTGGTCTAACTCAACAACCTCTCTTTCCATACTCATATGCTTCTTCATATCAATGTGACCATGTGTCGATGCTCCTCTTATTGAGCCTCCAACAATCGACGCTCCTCCTAGACTAATGAAGCACTTTCCATCGATACTCGTCCTTTATAACCTTTCACTTATTCGCATCCTTCTCTGTATCTATAAATGGTATCCATACGATCCTCCTCTATATTGCTCGAATGGTCCTCTTCTATATACTCATCCTTATGGTGCTCCTCTCACTTTCCCTCCCACGTATGGTGCTCTTGCTCCTTGTGCTCCCTATGGTGGCACCAAGTAGCAACAACAATGTGCCCTCTAAGCATGCATTTATATACTCTGGTGCATCGTAGTTCCAATAGCGATTAGATTGGACTAAGACGGATGATGAAAGGCTTGTAAGCATATGTATGTATACCTGTACCTTTATGAATTTCATACTTTTTGTAATTTGAGATCATTTTGTCAGTAGGTACACGCATGGTTAATGCATTTCATTGACGGCATCATTTTTTTTGTTAACTCTATTGATAATAAAAACTGTGCAATGAAGCTGTACGGAAGCCGTTTCCTGATAAATCTATAAATATAGAGCCGAAACCAGCCTTAGACTACGTCGGGCTCGGACCGTACCAACCAGGTAAGCCCCGATAGACCGAGACCGAGACGGCGAGGCCACCTGCTTGCCGCTCGGTGCCGACGACGACGCATGGCCAGATCAGACCATGCACGCCGATGGGTGATGTGGAGCGGTGGCTATCACTCGACGCATGGTACGCGTGAGCTGTCAGGCTCGAGCTCGGACGACGATGCCAGGACGCGTCCCACCGGACGGCCGGTGCAGCCACCGTTTGGCTCCTCGTCGCGTCCACGCGATCACCACCACGACTAGTGAGCTGTACGAGTAAGATGCGCTCGTCCTCGCCAGTGCCACGGCGCACGTACGCGGCAACGGCCGGAGCACGTGCACCACGTACCGAAGCCTGCTTCGAATCCTGTGCGGCTGTTTTTTAGGCAGCTGCATGCATATATGAAGACACCAATTAGCAACAGACCATACAAACAGAACTAAATATTAGAACGATTACAATTACATAGTCAGTTAAATATCTAATACTATAGTCGATTTGAATGGCACATGCAATGCCACAGGGTTACATAGCCACGATGATGACGTTGTGTTGTCAGCCTATTTCGAGCATCCGAACGAGGTTGCCCACAATGTCATAGTGTGACCGCAGTCATCAAAACAGAGATTCGGCTTCGGCTTGTTCGGATTGAAATGAATTAAAGATGATTGAAGATCGTATAGGAGGGGATTTAATCATCTCCAATCTCACTCAGTTCATCTATAACTATAACGGAACGAGTCCTGCTAATGCAGTTCTAGAGAACATTCCGACAATGCATGATTAAACATTGTATTTCAAGTTTTAAACTAGTAGACGAAAATATCAAATTAGTGCAATCCACGTCAAGCTATATGCACTTGTGGCAAGCCGGCAGCTGACGGTCGGCGAGTGTACGTCTCAGTCTTAATTAACAGAAACATCAGTTATATATAGCAACTCCAATAACTCTAAAAAAATCTTCCTAAACTTAAGTTTAGCAAGTCGCTAAATAGCTATTGGAAAAAATAGCTTGTTCTTCAATAGTTCATAATATCTAAAGAATAATTAAATTTTCAATCTAGTTTTGGTAGGCCTGCTTTTATCGGACTTGGCTGGCGACGAGTCGAGAGCAGAGGATATCGAGGGAGGAGGAAAAGGCCGGTTGGCGCGACCTGTGGGAGAGCGGTGCGGCCTATGGGGTGGCAGTGGTCTAATGGCGAAAAAAACTTATGTCACGTGAGTCGAACGTGGTTGCCTTGTTGCGTGGGAAAGGGGCGAAAAGAGCGCGTCCGTCCTCGCTACCTCGCTGTGCGAAAAAAGAAAAAAATGAGTGCGTGGGTGTGAAGAAATTGGTGCCAACTATGTTTAGTCAATTCGTATCACATTGCTAAACTTGGAGGATAAATAAAGTTGGATAGCAATTAACTAAATTTATCAAGTTTTTTTTAAGAGAACTATTGTTGAAGCATTTTTTGTTCACTTTTTAAATTTAAGATTCAAGAATTGTTTAGAGAACTATTGTAGTTGCTCAAAAGAAAACTGATCTACTGCGGATTTGCACATTAAAAGGTTTAATTAATCATCTACGAGGGAGATAAAAACACAAAGTAATAACAATACCGTACGCAATAATAAGATGCAAGGATAAGTCCTTGCGTAGGCTCTCGTAGATGAGATGAAGCCTAGACCGCCTTTCACAACAGGAATTGTACACCATTTTTTTGCGGCCAGGGTAATTTTAGGCGGTTGAACCCCGGCCGTCGAAAATAGTGCATTACTTTCGGCGACGTTGAGTGGCCGCCGAAAATAAGGTTATTTTCGATGGCATGTGTTACCGCCGCCGAAAATTAACAGATTTTTCTCTCTTTCCTTCTCTCTCCTCTCTTTCGACGCCACGCCTGCTGCTCCAGCTACCACGCCCACACGCTGCCGGCTCGTGGTGCCGCCTCCTGATCCCGACCCACCGTGCCACTGCTCGCTCCGGCTTAGCGTGTCGTCAACCCCACGCAAGGTTATTTTTTGTGCATATTTTATTGTTTATTTTCGACGACTATTTTTTGTTAGTCGTCGAAAATAGAGATCAACAATTTATTTAATGTTTGATAGTGATTAACAGTTTATGTAATGTTTGATTGTGCCATTTTTATTACTTATGATTAGTTATTTGTTTATGCAATTAAAAACACAATTAACTACACATTTAGCTAACGATGCGTTCGATTATTGTTTGATTCCATTAACTAATATAATGTTGATATGCATTATTACTTAGTTTGATTTGATTAATAGCATATGATTTTCTATTTAGTGGTTTAATATATTTTACTTGGCTTTTATGTTAAGATGCATTATTGTTATAAGTACGTTATAGTTATAGTATTTCTCGGTACTTTACTTTTTTTAGGTGGGTTTATGACTTATCGTTGTCTATAGATGTAGGACCGATACCCTTGAGGAAGCTGAATGATGTTTTTATGATATGGTTCACTTTAACGGTCTCGGTCATGGTTGAAGATCGTGCATGTATGTACAATATTTGGAGTATGAATGAGCGTCATTCTGATGAGTGGGTAGTCAATACCAAAGATTTTGTGCATTCTATTGGAGGAAAGGCCCATGTACTGTATGAACTTTTTATTTTTTTCAATAAAATTGAAACTATAACCGAATAGCTAAATTTTCTTGTTTTCAAGGTATTTTATGTTTATCGGTGTGATCGATTCGATGGAGTTGTGGTCTCGTGGCGGCTCTTCGTCGCAGACGGGTTGTGGTAGCAGCCGTAGTCAGCGCTCAAGCATGGAGGTAGCTCTTTTTCGGTGGTGGTCGTCAAGACAACCACAGAAAATAAGCTACTTTTGGCGGTCTAGGACTGACCGCATAAAATAAGAGTTTATTTTTTACTTTTTTGGCGGACACGAACCACTGAAAATAGTTATTATGCCGTCAAAAATAATTTATTTTCGACGGCATAAGACTTATTTTCGGTGGTTCGTGACCGCCGAAAATGGCTTCGGTTATTGTAGTGTTTAGTGATAGTGTGGTCCATGCCGAACCTTTAGTGCTTGTTCGGTTATTTTTAATCTATATGGATTGGAGGAGATTGATATAAATTAAGATAAATTTGATTGAAACTCACTCAATCCTCCTCAATCTATATGGATTGAGGTAGAACCGAATATGGCCTTAATTGGTCCAGTGATGTATATACATTGTTGATCACGATGCCTCTGTGTGCACAAGAAAACAAGATCCATATAGATAGGGCTGGTAATTCGGTCTTTTAAGTCTACTAGAACATTGGGCGCCCCTTCGGGCGCCCTACATTAAGTAAATGACATGGTATCAAGAAAAACAGTTGCATTTCCAGCTAATATTTTCAGCATATACAGTCTTACAGGTGCAAAAGTTGAACCCACCACATACAAGCGGATGCAAAAATAACAAAGCAACTTGAAACCAGCTATTCCTGTCTAAATGACTTGTTCGGTTTACGTATATAAGTGCAGCTGTCCAAACAAGACAACATTTTACTCAACATTCCAGGATCTGCAAGAACCCAGGTCTTTAAACGCTGCAAGGATAAGTATAAAATCTGTGCAACTCTATATATTTCCCCAAGAGCAATCAAGTAGTGACCACCTGTAAAACCAACATAGATGGCAATTTATAATTGAATTCTATCTGTGAAGATAAATGATCCCAAATGAATGATAAAGCTTTTCTGGTCGTGCAAAATATTTGTACCTTCAGAAACTACTCTGTCGCAGACATTTGCATGATAAAACTCTTGCCAAAGTGCCACACCATGCTTCAATTCTTGAGCACAGGATAGAAGCATATTGTACCATGCACCGACATAAGCACCCTGTTCCTCTTTGGATGCTAGTTTCAATAGATCTAGGGTGGAAACACTGAGCCTGTAAAGTTCAACTGCAATATCTGTGTCCTCCGTTGCCTGAAATTGGGTATCAAGCAGATCAATATATTATTTATTTTCTTATTCAAAATCACATCAATCATGTGAGCAAAAAAACAGCAAGTAAACGATAGGAAATCACTCAAGAAAAATTTGTAGAGTCAGTTTACCAGAAAGGATTGGTTATGATAATGTTAAGATAGAATAATGAAGCCAAACTGATCAGAGAAAAAAAAGTGGTTCAGCAGAACTGTAACTGTGATTAGATCTAGCTAAATATGTTTGTATGCCTATTTCATGCCACTAAATTTTGGGACAAGCAACCATATTGTTTGTGTGTTCTTCATTTGGTTTCAAGGTATAACCAGTTTAAATGTATTGTACTCTCAGGAATGGTTTCAAACTTATTAGAAAATGGTACTAAGTGCAGGCTAAAAATAAGAGGCTTCGAAGTATATGGTCTAAATAGGACCAACCCAGCAGTGCACGAACCCAAAGTGGACCTCTGCAGTCAGTTTTAATAGAAGTGTAAATAGCAAGGTTAGACAAACTTACCACCATAGAATCAATTTTGTGAAACCGATCATTGGTATCGTTGTCAATAGGCTAAGCTGAAACAAATGTTTCCAAGTGAATATAATTCTCAGTGTAATAACTAAACAGTCTAAGCTAGAAGATGAATAAAACGCCACAAAGTGATGAAACCTATCCTTAGAACCAACTCAGGAACAAGCTAGCCTAGATCTCCATCGTCAAAAATATCATAATAGAATTATCACTCACCACAAAGGTCATTGTTAAGCCAGAGCTGTGAGTAGCTGATATTATCCAGCCTGATTGCATCAGAGAACCCAGAAACCTACCAATCACCAGACTTCTCCAGAGCCTGAACTTGTTCATGGAAGAGGACCTGCGAGACAACATACACAATCTTGCTCCCTGATTCCAGAGCCTGATCCCTTCCGATGGCATCCACAGCGTGAGGACCTACATGATGCTCTCGCCCTGGGCGAGCGTGACGGTGACACCCTCGTCGCACGCCCACTGCAGGTTCTTCCTCCCTGCCTTGTGCCTTCATTTGCTCCTCAGCCCTCTTCGGCGGGTGGGGACCAAAGCATGGCGAAAGGCCTACAAACATCGTCCTCAGGTTCAAATCCAGTCGCAAGGCAAATGAAGAACAACCTTAAATTAGGGTAAAACATCAACAGGACATGCAAACAAAAGAACAAACACTTGTCTGAAATAACAAGGTTGGCGAATTAACACACATCAACAGAATACATTGCAGATCCCGTATTTCTCATGGAAACTGATTATTTTATAGATGATAGAACTCGGGGAAAGAAAGAAAGATAAAAACATAGCCCAGAGATCAATACCTTCTCATCTAGTTCATGGATGAAACTTTCTGTAGGGCTGAGTACTCTTCCAAAAGGTAGAGGAAATTCTATACCTCCCCACCTGCACAATTGATAAGAGTAAATCCAACAATGACAACAAGAAATGGTATCCCTGGGAAATCTGATTCACTTCTTGAAGTTTTTGAAGGCTGTTGTGTCATCTAGTTCTCCTCTGATGTCTAGAGGATATGGCTCCCTGTTGACCATGGCGAACGGATTCATCTCAAGAAATGAGAAATCAGTATGGAGACGGAGCATAATTATTATAAACATGGCAAATAAGAAAATAGGGACATGAAAATTTCTTAATTCACTACAGCAGGCAAATAAACATTTCCCAAATCTGTGGAAGACAGCAAATACTCCTTTAATGAAGTCACCAAATTTTCTGTGTGCCTGATCAGCAAATAAGGAGTGCCTCCAATGTGAGAAATGGAGGTATTGAGGTTAGAACTAAGGAGGAGAGCAACAAGTACCTCCAATGGATGGGTTGCAATCAAAGGAGCACATGAATCAGACGTCGTTGGCTTCTCAGTAGGGATAAACCCAGGTACTTGTGGGTTGCCAGGAAGGTAAATCCTTTTCTACAGTTCAGACGATGGACCTGATTGTGGAGGAGTTCAGAGCTCGTAACTGATGATGGCACTGGCTTGCCGTAGGGAACAATAACATCCCTCCACTTCACACACTCTGACCGTCTGATGACAGTGGCACAGTTTTTCCTAAGCCTTTGGTCGAATCGAATGCTTCCCTCTTCGAGATTTGTCCATGTACTACAGCAACAAGCATCAATGGCAAACTGACACGAGATCATAAACATGGACAATTCCCTCAAGTAGCAGACATAAAAAAACAAACTGGAAGCAAGAAATCGATGTTGTTTTTAAGACAGCAGTGGTGAGGGGAGAAAAATTATCACGGGTCAGGTAAGGCTTTGGGCGAGCAACCTTTCCTGATGACTTTTATATATACTCGTTGGCGGACTGACCTTGGACAAGTATGTCGGCGACGACGGGTGGAATGGGGGACAGGGTCCAAGCCCCAGTCAGCCTCATGCCATCACCTCCTCCGCGACCGTGGCAGGTGGGTATGGCTTCTTCTCTGGTGTGGGCACTGTCGATGCGAAGGGTTCGGCGCTGACGGGACTCTGATGGGACGTTGCCACGCCCCGATATAGTCGCTGCAAACAATGTTATAGGGTGATTGCATTCTAGGAAAGGGCGACACTCGATGCAAACGATGTTATTAATCTTACTCCATGCATTCGAGACAAAATTTCTCATAATCATCCTGCATTATGTAGATGTTAGTATATGAGAAATAATCAGTTTCCATGAGAAATACGGGATATCCACTACATTTCTATTTTGTGCTACTTTGCATGTCCTCAGGTTCAAATCCAGTTTACTGATTATTACTGATAGAAATACGAGATAATCAGTATATGGAAACTGATTATTTTATAGGTGATAGAAATGTAGTAGGAAACTGATTATTTTATAGGTGATAGAAATAATCAGTTTCCATGAAAATCCTGCAATCAGTGGAAACTGTGGATGTAGTGAAAGGTCAATGGAAATGAAGGATACATATTTGTGGGGATATTCCAACCATTGCCATCTGTTTCCATGAGCACATTCATTAAAAAAGATGGATATAAGGAAAATTAGTTTCTAGCTGTTATTATGTATCAAAGGGATACTTACATTTGTCCAATCATCACCTGGATTTATATCCATAGGTTTCATATGGCTGGAAAAAGGAAATGAATCAAAATTTTCAAGTTAATTTTTGCCTGAACATATAAAATACTAAAACAACCAAATAATGCTCTATAACATGCACTACAATCATATATGTTTGAGAGATATACTTCGGCACAGTTAATATCACACAGATAGAATACATGAGAAATATGCTTGCACGATTAGATATCAGGCATTCATACAGGAAAGATGGCACCATTAACCATGCACAACCAAATAATGAATGCACCATCAAATAGGAACTGACCTTTTTGAGAGTACCTGATCACAAATTGGACATGTACCATCATTATTGAGTATTTTCCTAGCATCATCTGCACCTGCTAAACAAGCAATTACCAGCTACATTAAATTGTGTATTCTGTAATAATTAGATAGTAACTTATTTATAATCAGGATTTAATTCACCAGAGAGGGCAGTAGAGTGGAACCATACATAAAAGATGACCACAGGTGGTCGATACAGCTTGCCCTTCCAAATCCCGCCAGCAAGCATTGCATTTCATTTTGTTCCTACAAATTATTAGATTAACTGCAGAGCGGTTAAGCCTACAGGTAAGGAAAAAAGACTTAAGAGATGAAAAAGAAAAAGAAAGGTAAACGGCTAGTGGATTATTCATATCCCAGAACTAAATCGAACTGGAAATGGATTAAGATTACATAGGAACCATCATAAAAAAAGTATGATCAATATATGTTGAAAATCACTGACATGTAGCGCACGGCATGTAGCTTACCATCTAATGTAGTAGGAAATAATTTAAATGATTCCGGCCTCACCTATATAGGGTCAAATTAAAAGGTAACGACAACTTGAAAGAAGAAAGAAAGTAGTATTCACTTAGACATTAAGAAATAACACAACTTGTTTGCTGAAAGAATCAATTCCTGCAAATGTGTGCCTGACCCCAAAATACAAACAACTATAGATGAAAAGATAGAGCATAAAAAAGAGAACAAAAAATTAGAATGCAGGTCCAAATAGATGCAATGATAGAGGGGCTATTAAGCCAAAACACTGGACCGATATAGCAATGTAACTATAGCAATTAAGGACTTTCAACTTTTAAGCAATATCCCTTTTAACAGAGCTTTTAAAGAACCATTTGCAATTTAAAATCATACAATATCCTTTTAAGTGAGCAGAGAGCATGGAAACACATATTAAAGACTTGTTAGGAGACGGTCAATTAGATAGGGCATGGATCCCAGCGAGACAGTCAGCCTCCTCTCACAAGGTTCGTGGCGCTGTCCTCTCCCCAGTCCCCCCATTCCCACGATTTTGTGCCTGTTTAGCTGTTCGTTGTAGCATGTGTTGCTGCATCTACCTGATTCAAACATTGTTTTAAAACCAGATAATACGCAATGGTCTAATTTATAAATAAATAATTGCAAGCGTTTATGTCAAGTTGTACAGAAGAAAAGTTTAAATTCCGGTGTTATGTCAAGCAAGTAGTATATGCTAAGATAATACAAGTCCTCAGGTTTGTTCATTGGTATAACAGTTTTATCTCAAGCAAAAACCTTTTCATTTTGAAGGTTGTAATTGTAAACAAGCAGTTCCAAAATCACAGCAAGTAGAGATTAAATGCATCTTTTTCACTTGGGCTTGGGCATTTCAGCATCAGTTAGGTGGATCGATTATTATGTAAGGAAGACGAACCCAAACTATTCAACTGCAATGCTTCAGCCATGATGCATGCTTGAGGTCGATCGACGACTCCAATGGCACGATGCTGCTAGTGCTCGTCGCCTTCGTTATAAATAAATGGCAAGCCTCCTGCTGTGCCTCACTGCGATCTGGGGTCCCTAGCCAGTAGCCAGTAGCCAGCAGGCAGGCTCGTTCGTTCCTTCCTCTACTACGTGCCTCTGAATTGGAATTGGAACCCCTCTCTCCTTGCTGCAAAAAGTTCTGTGTCGCCGACTAGCAATGCTTCAGCCATGATTTGCAAACTATTCAACTGCAATAAACACTCATTGAAGACCTTGAAAATCTAATAAAAAGATTCTACACAATTTGTGAATGCAAACTTTATAAAAAAACAAACCTCCTGTCTGATATAATATCAGTACACAATGATTCTGAATTCACTGTCCAGATGTAGTCTCGGTTCTTTTTTCTGAAACAGAACCCAATCTGTTCAGCTATGCGCTGCACTAAATCCACCCGATTTGCAAGAACAATCAGCATAAATAGAAAATCAACATGACAGAGCATAGGATGACATCACTCATCAGACAAATGGATTCTGATGGCTGCACACAGCCTGCTACGGCACTCTACTTAGAGCAGAACTATCCACTTTTAAGTTCTGTGTTTTCTTATCTATTCCATGATAAAATAACTTACAGATCATATTAAAGTTCGCCATGATGAACAGCACAATAACATTTCTTCGATAAAGGAAAGTGGCAAAAAAAGGGTCAGGTCCTCTTAGCAAGTAAACATGAGAATCCAATCAATGAAACTTTTTGAGCTAATAGAAAAAACAAATATATCTGGAGATGCCTAAACATTAAAGGTAACATGAAATACCAGAAAGAGAAACTAAAAGAGCTAACCAAATTTATGAAATTGAGAGGTATCTGGTGAACGGTTTGAGGATGACATTTGTTGGCCTTCCCTTTGCTCCCACCGATATGACTGGTAAGGAAAATAATTGATCACTGATATACTTGAAGTTTATTTCGAACATTAAGAGATTAATCATAAGCATTAGTCTCTAAACTTCATACAGTGCAGATCCATTTTCAAGAAGAGCAATGTAGTAAAAAGGCATATAGTTATAAATGGCTAAAAGCAGACTGCATGAACCATATGTTGTAATTTAAACAGCGTTGGCTAATATATTCAAAGGAATAGGGCATGATTTTGCCTGCATACTCTTGTTAGATCCAAGTAACACGAAGATATAAAAATTCACCTGTCCATTTAGTCTCTTCTCTACTTCAGTTTCCATCATGCCCTCAGGAGCCTGATCTTTGTTGCCTGGTACAAAACTGGTATCCTGTAGAGGAACGGGAAGGTAGCATTAAGTTTCAGAAAAAATAAACTTGAGGGAGACCATATTCAGAATATTAATACCTCACATACTAAATAGTCACCAACATCTGGAGCATATGATAGATCCAATAACTCATTTTCATAGTATAGTTCAAACACTTTCCTCAGTAGATTCTCATCAAACTCTTTGCAAGAAAAAGAAAAATAGGCCCAGTACCGAAGCAGAGCAGGCAGCTCACGGAGTCACTGGAGATCTGGCTCCCATCTGCAACGACGACGAGTCCGAGTCCTCCTCCTCTGCGCCACGATCTCCAACACCTGGTCCAGCAACGCTCACCTCCCGCCCCTGCCGCTACCGCCCCTCAGATCTAGATCGCACTTGTCCCCGCTGCAAGAGCCGTACCCCGACATCTACGATGGCAGAGTCGAGTCGGAGTCGGGCCCGTCCTTTGGCATCTGCGACGACGGCGGCTACCACCTGTCCGGCATGCGAGACGCGGAGGAGGAGGAGGAGAAGGGCGAGCCAGAGGACGTCATGGGTGGGGGGATCTAGGGAGAGGAGGCGCGGTGGGGGTGGAGGACGGCTGGGGACTGGGGAGTGCGAGTGGCGGGCGACTTTGCCGCACGGAAAAGGGAGAGGCGGACGTGACGAAGCTCAAGCTCAACACGCGCGGCGAACGGAAATTTCGGGTCCGAGCTGCAGGGCACGCGTTAGCACGCGATCGGTTGAAGACGCGTCGAGTGCGGAGAGCGTTCCAAGTCCGAGCGTCTTTTAACTAAAGGTAATTCGGTTTTCAAAAATTTCGGGTTCTAGATATTAAGAACCGAAATTCTAATTTTTTTTGCAGGAACCGAACCCGAATAGACCAAAAAAATCAGTTCGGTCTATTCGGTTCTTTGCCAACCCGAACAGTACACAGACATGATAATTCATAAATAGGTTTAGTGGTTCACATAAATTGCATAGGCATACAAATACATGACAAATTCATACAACACAGGAAATAACTTAACAGGTTTATCAATCCATCACAATTCACAAACAAATTTAAAAATGTGGTGTTCTCGAACTCCATGACTCCAGCATTCTAGTAATAGCATGCTGCCACTGTGCCACACGCCAACAGTATGACTCCAGGTCTCCAGGGACTCCAGCACTCCAACAAATTTGGTCGCCTCCAACTGTTACCAAGCCCAAGTGAATTGCAGCACTCCAGCATGCTGCCACACTCCATCAGTTATCCAGCAACAGCCAACAGCAAGGCATCAACCTAAACAATTGTAAAATTAAAGACTTCACTAACTTGCATTACAATAGCAATTAGATTTGTAGCTCAGTTTTTCTCACCTTAGTTTTATATCACTCAACCACAGTTGACAGTCTCCTTGTCCCTAGAAGCTTTAGCAGTATTCAGACTATTCATTTCCGCAAGAAGTGCTGAAATAAATAAACTTAAATTAAAGCTATAAGAACATGAAATTAAAGCTATAAGAACAGGAAATAACCAAATGCAGAGTACCTTCTTCTAGTTTGGCTAACTCCTCGATATCTTCTCCATTAGTGATAGGACTTGCACGCCTCATCCAATCCTGAGCGCAAACAAGAGCTTCAACCATGAATGGAGTGAGAGAGCTTCTGAAATCATCTAAAAATGCGTCCACCGGTACTAAAGGCACTCTCAGATGCGACCGTAGAGATGGGAATGGCTAGAACATCACGAGCCAAGCGCCCTAAAATTGGAAATCTTGTAGAATTCACCTTCCACCACTCCATAATATTAAACTTGGTAGTATGTTCTTCATTCTCTTTAGCAAGGTACTTCTCCAACTCTGATTTTGAAGCACTAACACTACAGTTGTTCGACTTCAACCTTTTGGCAACCAATGTTCTCATCAAGCTACTACCTTCTTCTTCTTGGTCATTATTTGCTTCTTTGGTCTGCCCATCCTTGTCACATGGAGCATATTGTCGGGGACCATAATTAGGGGTACCCCCAAGACTCCTAATCTCAGCTGGTAACCCCCATCAGCACAAAGCTACAAAGGCCTGATGGGCGCAATTCAGGTCAAGGCTCTGTCCACTCAAGGGACACGATCTCGCCTCGCCCGAGCCCAGCCTCGGGCAGGAACAGCCGACCCAGGAGGATTCACATCTCGCCCGAGGGTCCCCTCAAGCAACGGGCACACCTTCGACTCGCCCGAGGCCCAGCTCGGGCAGGCTTCGCGGAGAAGCAACCTTGGCCAGATCGCCACGCCAACCGACTGTATCGCAGGAGCATTCAATGCAAGGATCGCCTGACACCTTATCCTGACGCGCGCTCCTCAGTCGACAAGGCCGAAGTGACCGCAGTCACTTCGCCGCTCCACTGGCCGACCTGACAGGAAAACAGCGCCGCCTGCCCCGCTCCGACTACTGTGCCACCCGCCAGGGTGAGATTGACATGCGCCAAGTCCAGCCTCGGGCGCCATAGGAAGCTCCGCCTCGCCCAACCCCAGGGCTCGGACTCAACCTCGACTCCGGAAGACGGTCTCCGCCTCGCCCGACCCCAGAGCTCGGACTCAGCCTCGACCTCGGAGGAGTCACCGCCTCGCCCGACCTTGGGCTCGGACCGACCACGTCACAGGGGGCCATCATTACCCTACCCCTAGCTAGCTCAGGCTACGGGGAACAAGACCGGCGTCCCATCTGGCTCGCCCCGGTAAAACAGGTAATGATGTCACCCCGCGTGCTCCATGACGACGGCGGTTCTCAGCCCCTTACGGAAGCAAGGAGACGTCAGCAAGGATCCGACAGCCCCGACAGCTGTACTTCCACAGGGCTCAAGCGCTCCTCCGACGGCCACGACATCACATGAACAGGGCAGCAACACCTCTCCGACAGCCACGACGACATGTACATAGGGCTCTGGCTCCCCTTTGCTAGACATGTTAGCACATTGCTACACCCCCCATTGTACACCTGGGCCCTCTCCTTACATCTATAAAAGGAAGGTCCAGGGCTCTCGTACGAGAAGGTGGCCGCGCGGGAGGACGGGCTGACGCACAGGCTCTCTCTCCCTCGCGAACGCTTGTAACCCCCTACTGCAAGCGCATCCGCCCTGGGCGCAGGACAACACGAGGCCACAGTTTCCCCTTATTGTTTTCCCCCTTGTGTTCCGTCTCGCGCCGACCCATCTGGGCTGGGACACGCAGCAACAATTTACTCGTCGGTCCAGGGACCCCCCGGGGTCGAAACGTCGACAGTTGGCGCGCCAGGTAGGGGCCTGCTGCGTGTTGACGAACAGCTTCCCGTCAAGCTCTAGATGAGTAGTCTCCAGCAACCTCTCCAACCCGGGACGATGCTCCGTTTCGGGAGTCTTGAGTTCATGTCCCTCGACGGCAGCTACGACGTGATACTCCTTCCTCCGCCGCGCGACAACGACAATGGCGGCCGTCAGCCCGCCCGCCGGCGGCGGAATCGACGACGTCTTCACCACGTGGTGGAAGAGCAACATCCGGGTCTGTCCCGTCACCTTCCCCGCCGACGGAGGAGGAGGCGGGGCAGCCATGGCCAAGTAGGAGGCGGCACCTCGTCGACTGTCGAGCGAGTCGACGGCGCCGGCGCCCCAGCGAGGGACACGTCGGGCGTTGACCTCGCGTCTAAGACGAAGACGAGTGTCGTTTCCCCGCAACACGCCAACCCCAAGCAGACGGACGACGCCAGCACGCTCGCGAAGAACTTGCTGGGCGTTAGCCTCGTACCTCAGATAACCATGCAGTCCGTCCCCGACGCGACTTTGTCACCATCCGTCGATCAAGAGGTATCGTCCGTTTCCCATCCTGTGCCTTTTAGATTCAGCTTCGACCCACCAAGCGACCCCGCTTCGGTGGATGCTTTCATAAAGGCATATCCGAACCTTCCGGGGTATCATATGTGGTCAACCTGGGTCCGACTGACGGCCGTCTCGACCTACGGGCCCCCGGGTTCCGAGGAAGATGACGAGCCCGACTCTGGTTGGGATTTCTCCGGGCTCGGTGACCCCGGTGCCATGCGGGACTTCATGACCGCATGTGACTACTGCCTCTCCGATTGCCCCGATGATGGCCACAGCCTTGACGACGAGGACTGTGGCCCAAGTCGCGAATGTTTCCACGTCGATCTAGGGGGTCTCGATGAAGACAACCACCTTGGTATGCCGGAGGACGGCGATCCCCCTAGGCCTGCGCCTCGCGTTGACATCCTTCTGGAGCTAGCTGTGGTCCCAGTCCCTGCGGGGGGTTAGGACGCACAGCTCAAGCAAATCCGCGAGATGTAGGCCAGGCTCGATGAGGAAGCAGGACAACTTGTGCAGCTTCGGCAAAATATCGGGCAGGAGTGGGCAGGCCGAGCACCGGCCGGAGAGGCGCGTCATCTGGCCCAGGACGTCCAGCACCGCATCGCCGACGATGTCAAGGCAAGGCTGCCCCCAGCTTCCAGTGGGGTCGGCCAGAACCTGGCTGCAGCAGCAATACTACTCCGAGCGATGCCGGAACCATCCACCACCGAGGGGCGGCGTATCCAGGGAGAGCTCAAGAATCTCCTGGAAGATGTCGCGGTCCGACGGGCCGAAAGCTCTGCCTCCCGAAGGCAGGGGTACCTCCCAGAGCATCGCGCCGCGACTTTCCGATTCATGCGGGAAGCCTCTCTCCACACCGGGCGCACGCGGAACACAGCTCCTGCGGCCTCGGGTCGCCTCGGCAACGAGCACCACCGCCGCGACCGTCGAGCCCACCTCGACGAGAAGGTGCGCCGAGGCTACCACCTCAGGCGTGGGGGACGTTACGACAGTGGGGAGGATCGGAGCCCCTCGCCCGAACCACCCGGTCCGCAAGCTTTCAGCCGGGCCATACGACGGGCGTCGTTCCCGACCCGGTTCCGAACCCCGACTACCATCACCAAGTACTCGGGGGAGACAAGGCCGAAACGGTGGCTCGCAGACTACCGATTGGCCTGCCAGCTGGGTGGAATGGATGATGACAACCTCATCATCCGCAACCTTCCCCTGTTCCTCTCCGACGCCGCCCGAGCCTGGCTGGAACATCTGCCTCCTGCGCAGATCTCCAACTGGGACGACCTGGTCAAAGCCTTCGCCGGCAACTTCCAGGGCACATACGTGCGCCCTGGGAACTCCTGGGATCTCCGAAGCTGCCGCTAGCTACCGGGAGAGTCCCTCCGAGACTACATCCGACGATTTTTGAAGCAGCGCACCGAGCTGCCCAACATCACCGACTCGGATGTCATCGACGCGTTCCTCGTCGGTACCACTTGTCGCGACCTGGTGAGTAAGCTGGGTCGCAAGACTCCCACCAGGGCGAGCGAGCTGATGGACATCGCCACCAAGTTCGCCTCGGGTCAGGAGGCGGTCGGGGCCATCTTCCGGAAGGACAAGCAGCCTCAGGGGCGCCAGCCGGAAGACGTCCCCGAGGCGTCCGCTCAGCGCGGCGCGAGGAAGAATGGCAAGAAGAAGTCGCAAGCGAAACGCGACGCCACCGGCGCAGACCTTGTCACCGCCGCCGAGCACAGGAACCCTCGGAAGCCTCCTGGAGGCGCCAACCTGTTCGACAAGATGCTCAAGGAGTCGTGCCCCTATCATCAGGGTCCCGTCAAGCACACCCTTGAGGAGTGTGTCATGCTTAGGCGCTACTTCCACAAGGCCGGGCCCCCGGCGGAAGGTGGCAGAGCCCACAACAACGACAAGAAGGAGGATCACAAGGCAGAGGAGTTCCCCGAGGTCCACGACTGCTTCATGATCTACGGTGGGCAAGTGGCGAACGCCTCGGCTCGGCACCGCAAGCAAGAGCGCCGGGAGGTCTGCTCGGTGAAGGTGGCGGCGCCAGTCTACCTAGACTGGTCCGACAAGCCCATCACCTTCGACCAGGGCGACCACCCCGACCGCGTGCCGAGCCCGGGAAAGTACCCGCTCGTTGTCGATCCCGTCATCGGCAACGTCAGGCTTACCAAGGTCCTCAGGGACGGAGGCAGCAGCCTCAACATCATCTACGCCGAGACCCTCGGGCACCTGCAGATCGATCTGTCCTCGATCCGGGCCGGCGCGACGCCCTTTCACGGGATCATCCCCGGGAAACGCGTCCAACCCCTTGGGCAACTCGATCTGCCCGTCTGCTTCGGGACTCCCTACAACTTCCGAAAGGAAACCCTCACGTTTGAGGTGGTCGGGTTCCGAGGAACCTACCACGCAGTGCTGGGGAGACCATGCTACGCCAAGTTCATGGTCGTCCCCAACTACACCTACCTCAAGCTCAAGATGCCGGGCCCCAACGGGGTCATCACCGTTGGCTCCACGTACCGACACGTGTACGAATGCGACGTGGAGTCCGTGGAGTACGCCGAGGCCCTCGCCGAATCCGAGGTCCTCATCGCCGACCTGGAGAGCCTCTCCAAGGAGGCGCCAGATGCGAAGCTCCACGCCGGCAACTTCGAGCCAGCTGAGACGGTAAAGTCCGTCCCTCTCGACCCCAGCAACAACACCTCCAAGCAAGTCCGGATCGGCTCCGAGCTCGACCCCAAATAGGAAGCAGTGCTCGTCGACTTTCTCCGTGCGAACACCGAGGTTTTTGCGTGGAGTCCCTCGGACATGCCTGGCATGCCGAGGGATGTTGCCGAGCACTCGCTGGATATTCGAGCTGGAGCCCGACCCGTGAAGCAGCCTCTGCGCCGATTCGACGAAGAAAAGCGCAGAGCCATAGGCGAGGAGATCCACAAGCTGATGGCTGCGGGGTTCATCAAAGAGGTATTCCATCCCGAATGGCTAGCCAACCCTGTGCTTGTGAGAAAGAAAGGCGGGAAATGGCGGATGTGTGTAGACTACACTGGTCTAAACAAAGCATGTCCGAAAGTTCCCTACCCTCTGCCTCGCATCGATCAAATCGTGGATTCTACTGCTGGGTGCGAAACCCTGTCTTTCCTCGATGCCTACTCAGGGTATCACCAAATTAGGATGAAAGAGTCTGACCAACTCGCGACTTCTTTCATCACACCTTTTGCATGTACTGCTACGTTACTATGCCATTCGGTTTGAGGAATGCGGGTGCGACATACCAAAGGTGCATGAACCACGTGTTCGGAGAGCACATTGGTCGTATGGTCGATGCTTACGTCGATGACATCGTAGTCAAGACGAGGAAAGCCTCCGACCTCCTCTCCGACCTTGAAACGACATTCAATTGTCTCAAGGCGAAAGGCGTAAAACTCAATCCCAAGAAGTGTGTCTTCGGAGTCCCCCGAGGCATGCTCCTGGGGTTCATCGTCTCCGAGCGGGGCATCGAGGCCAACCCAGAGAAAATCGCGACCATCACCAACATGGGGCCCATCAAGGAATTGAAAGGAGTATAGAGGGTCATGGGATGCCTTGCGGCTCTGAGCCGTTTCATCTCGCTGTAACACCCTGAATTTGGGGGTATAAAATTTCTTTGCTCATATTCACAAATTCAGGTGTTACTTCCCTTTTCTCATCCTTCCTCATTCTTTTCTTTCTTATTTCTATAGGAGAAAAGTGCTTATTTTATTTGTAATTATAGTTTAATAGGTTAAACCCTAGGGGAGTATGAATTGTTGCATCATGTTGAACCCTAGATTTCACTTTTGCTTGGTGCATAATTCTTGGAAAGTCTAATTTGAATTTGTGGCTTATTTGGATTTGAATAAAATAGAGAAAATAAAAAGAAAAGAGAAAACAATTCCAGAATAAAAGAAAAGAGGAAAGAAGCCCAACCCCGCCGCCCCCTCGGCCTTTCGGCCCACTAAGCCCATCCCGCGCGCGCGCTCTCCCTCCCCCGCTCTCTCTGCCCTGGCGGGCCCGCCCGTCAGCGCAGCCGCCTTCCGCGCGCCCGCCCCCGCTCTCCCCTCTCTCTCTGCTCGCGGGCCCGGCTTGTCAGCCCCGTCGTCCTCGCGTAACTGCCGCCCGAGCTGCGCGCGGCCGCCTTCTCCGCGCCCACGTCGCGCGTGGAGCTCGCAACCGACCCGCCCCTGGCCACTTGAGCCCCGAGCCCCACTCGCCCTCTCCCCCTCCCTCTTTTGCGCCCCAGCAGACCCCCCTTCCACCTCTCCCTCGCTGCGCGCACGCCAGAGCGCCGCCGCCACAAATCCCCGCCGTCCCGAGCTCGTTTCCTGGCCGCCGTTGGAGCTCCGCCGTGTCCGTTGCCACGGTGAGCTTCGCCCCGGCGTCCGCAACCCGGGACGCGCCCCAATTCCCTCTCCCCCTCCCTATTTCTCTCTGCCCGCGCTCACCCGCCGTTCCCCGTGCAGCCGCGGAGGTCCGCCACTGTCGCCCCGGGCCACCGTCGCGCCATTGCCGCCGCCGAGGAGTCCCCGGAGCCCGCCTTGAGGTAAGGAACCTCTCCCGCCCCTATCGACCTTTGTTTTGCTCTCTGCCGCGTTTAATTCCTCGCCGGAGTAGATTTATGCCGCCGCCGAGCCGCTCCGCCGTGAACCGCCCCCCTCCGGTGCCCCTGCCCCGACCCAGACCCCACCAGAGGATTCCCCGTGCCCTCCCCAACCTTCCCGGCCACTCAGGTCGCCCCAGAGACCCGCCAAGCGCCCGCGCCCCTCGTCTCCGGTGAGTCCTCCGCCGCGGGGACGAGCGCCGCCGCCCCAGCTAGCCGTAGAAGAAGCCCAGGCCGGCCACCCGATCCCCACCGTCCGTCCCAGATCGGACGGTCCCGTTTTAATTAGGTCAAGCCTAATCCTGGCCGTCCGCCAGAGATCCAGCGGCCCAGGCCCGCTTCCCCCACACCCCGTCCCCCTGCCGTTTGGGCCCCGCCTGTCAGTCCGCCCGCGCGCTCGCTCTGCCCGCCGGCCCCGCCTGTCAGCCTGCCCGCGCCCCGCGCTGCCCGCCCGGTCCTGCCTGTCAGCCGCCCAGGCCGCCGCGCGCTCGCGCGCCCGCCCGCAGGATCTAATCCTGGCCGTTCGCCTGAGATCCGACGGCCGTAGTAGCCCGATACCCCTTCGCCGGCGCATTTTCTTAAAGAGACCCCCGGTTTTCTGGAATTTGAACCCGCCGTCCCTGGTTTCTCTCAGTTAGGCCCCTGGACCTTTTATTTAATTCAAAATAGGTATTTAGGGTATATTTTTAACCCCTAAACTTGTAAAATTCATAACTTTGTCATATGAACTCCAAATTAGGTGCTTCAAATTGCAAAATGCTCATGATGTTTTTGTCTATCTATTTAAACAATGTTTCCCTGCTGTTTCCATGTACCAATTAATAGTTAATCACTAGGATAGGATTAAGGCTATTGGAACCCTATTTGAAATAATTAAAAGTTGGTAGACTTTAATAAAAGTTAGAATACTTAAGTTTATGGACTTAAGCACCCAAGTTCAGGGACTTAAAACCATGTAATGATTTAACCCCACCACTGACTTAAACCTGATTAATGGATAATGAATCACTTTGTATAGTCCTCTACCTTAGACCTAGGGAACACCAGAGTGCCAATCCCTTCTATTATGAACTTGTGATCTCTCTGCTACATATGTTTGGTATATTGCTTTTTGTTTGTTATTTCCCAAGTGCATAGTGTGAATGATTACTTTACGTAGACAACGAGCAGTCTGTGTTTCCCGAGGAGGTTGCAGAGGAAGTCCCTGACCAGCAGTTTGGTGAAGGCAAGTGTCCTCTGTCCCATTATGTCCTATTCATTTATAACTTACTACCCCGCATTACTTACTTGAAACCTAAGGATTGACTAGCTTTACACTTTACTTGATCCTTGATGACCTTATGGGCTGTTATGGTTAGCACTCTGCTATTGCCTTAACTTAATCAATGAACATGATGTGACTATTTATGATACTGTTATCCTGATGATGTTGATGATCTTGTGATACTCTAGGGGGCTCAGGCTGTTTCCTGAGTACCTCTCCGTAAGGACTTGTTCGTTGAGAGACCACCCGGGATAACAGTGCAACCATGAGGGTGAAATGGGATGCCCTTAGCTGATTAATTAGATGAACTAGAGGTGTAGTTGCTTAGCCGTCGTGCCGTCAATGGGGTCCAGGCACAGTGCTTGCTCTGCCGAGGCTGAGTGCCGAGGTTCTTTCGTTTTGCTCTTTGTTAGTCACTCTCCTGCGGGGAGGGGTACTGTGTTTATCAAACTGGAGAAACCTAACGGGCAGCTATGATCTCTAGGGAGTCTTTGTAAAAGCTACGTAGTGATGCCCTACCGGACCACCTAGGTAGTGGTCAATGGGGATTAGCTCTCCCCGGGTAGAAAGGGAATCATGACTCATGGGTAAAGTGTGCAACCTCTGCAGAGGGTAGTGAAACTGGTATATCAGCCGTGCTCACGGTTAAGAGCAGCCTTGGGATCCTCTTTGATTAGAGACACAGATGGTTCGAGATACAAGGATTATGTTATGGTTTTGGTTCGACTATGATGATGTTGTTCCTCGACGAGGAAACGGTTTACAGGTTGGTTAATGCTAAAATCTGGCTTCTACTAATGATAAATACCTGACCAGCTAAAAGCAACTGCTTGAGCCTAACCCCACATAAAGCTAGTCCACTTCAGCCAAACGGGACATTTGCTGAGTACGTTGATGTGTACTCATCCTTGCTTTACCACAAAACACCAGGTTGCCCGCATTGTAACCACTGCTCAGGAAAAGGCGAAGCCGTGGAAGGAGACTTCCAGGAATTCCAAGACTACGACGAATTCTAGGTGTGGGTTGGTGGCAACCCCCAGTCAGCTGCCTGTGGAGGCCTTATCTTTACTACGTTTCGCTAGTACTTTGATTTACCTGTTAAGACAATGACTTTGTGGATGTCTATGACTCTGTGATGTAATAAGTTAATACTCTTTTATGTTATTATTCGAGCATTGTGTGATGATGTTCATTTATGTAATCGCTGTGTACGTGAGTTCTGATCCTGGCACGTACATAGTTCGCATTCGGTTTGCCTTCCAAAACCGGGTGTGACATAAGTGGTATCAAAGCCGTGCTGACTGTAGGACCGCTGACCTAGAGTAGCACTGGTCGTACTAAGGACTATTGACCTCCCCTCTCACCTTGACCTCTGATGTTGCTTCAAAAGTCGGTCACCTCGACCAACCCTACGTTTTACTACATATATATACTATATTATACCTTGTCAAAAAATTTTATCTTATTCTGTCTATGGTTTATTCACTTGTCATATTAGTTCTGCTCTTACTCTTATGCTTACGGTGTCTTTTGTAGATGGCTCGTCTTAGACACACTGCACGTAAGTCGGTGATTCCTTTCCTGCCGTCTCGACTTACGGAGCGTCCTCTGCACCGCACCGTGTCCGGTCAGTCGAGTCACCTGGAGAGGCTGCACCACCGCCTGCGTGAGGAGCAGGAACACCGGCGTCAGCACAGAGAGCAGCAGGGCTCTTCCTCCCCACCCCAGCAGGAGGTGGAGTCCGTGAGGCCCCGTTCCTCTGTTGCCCAGCTGGAGGCGCCCCCTGCACCGCCGCGGGACGCCCCGGCTGTTGGAGGAGCTACTGGAGGAGGTCCTGGAGGAGACCCCGACGACGACGACTCAGACCACAGCACGGAGTCCTCTGAGCCGCAGGAAGCGGAAGGATGGGTCGCCCGACCCATCACCCGTGACGCCGCTCGCGGTTGTCACTTCCACGACGCACTCGACACCTTGCTGCGCCAGGCTTTCGACCGGCACACCTGGTCGGTCGAGTATCGTTGTGTAGTCTACCAGCACAGTCGCGGGAGGTACCCGGACCGCTGGGAGGCTACCTGCCTAGTTCGCCGTCCGGAGGATGACCTCCGGGGTGCGGAGGCCGTTTTGGAGCACTATTCCATCTCCGAGAGGGACACTGCAGAGGCGGCTATGCAGAATGCAGCACGGCGTGCACTCTCTCAGTACTGTTCTTTGTTCGGTGGCGTGGCCGACGGTCTTAACCTTCGGTACTACCCCCGCCGCCCTACTGGCAGCACCGAGAGTGTGGTTGTCTCACCTGTTGGTGAGGGTAACCCTAGGTTGAGCAGCACAGTCAACCTAGTCGCGGTGCTTAACACTGAGCTGGATCACTCTTTGGACGAGCTAAGCAGGGCTCGAACGGAGATTGCGGAGTTGCGTGCTGAGTTGGCAGAGCGCCATCACCAGGAGGGTGGTTCTCCCGCACCTGTTGGGACTCAGCACCCTTACCGCTCACCGCCACGTGGTCACCACACTTATGGTTCCCCTGTCTGTAAGACCAGGATAGATCTGGATCCTTAGATCGTTAGCGTTGGAGTTTGTAATAATTCTTAAGTCAGATGTCTCAGTCTTAGGTAGTCAGTTTAGTTTGCTTATCAGTTGCTTCCATTTAGTTTAGTTTGCTTATCAGTTGCTTGCATGCTTGTTATGATGAACTTGTGCTGGATTTGAATCTTTGTAATGACTGTAGCCAACATGTGGGTTTCCCCTGCAGTTTGGCTTAGCTAGTAATGTTAATGAAGTCAGTTGTTTAGTTGGGAAACCATTTACTTCTACTTTCCTTTCTATCTGAGAAGCTGTGTTGAATCATAATGAGGATCAGTGAAGCTCTTTGTTCACTCAGTGTCATGAAGAATTCTGTATTCTCTTTTCTTATGCTGAAGGGTTGTAAGATCAATGCTGATGTATGAATGTCTTCCACAGATGTCTGACAACAGGCGCCGATGCAACAGGCGTGCTCAGCAAGAGCAGCATGACCAACAGGAGGAACAACAGAGGCAGCCTCCCCCACCACCCCCGATGTCAGTGGAGCAGATGTTCTTGATGCAGACCCAGGCAGTGCAGGCCATTGGGCAGACTCTGGCAGCCATGCAGCAAGCTCAACAGCAACCCCAACCCCAATTGCAAGTGCAGATGCCCCAGATGCCACGAGATAAGCGTGGTGAGTTCATGAGAGGACACCCTCCTACCTTCGCCCATTCTGCTGACCCCATGGATGCAGAAGACTGGTTGCGTGCAGTGGAAAGGGAACTGCGCACCGCCCAATGTGACGACAGGGAGAAGGTTCTGTATGGTCCCCGCCAGCTGAGGGGAGCAGCCCAGTCCTGGTGGGAGTCCTACCTCGCCACCCATGTTGACCCCGAAGCCATCACCTGGGAGGAATTCAGCGAGAGTTTCCGTCGGTACCACGTGCCAAAGGGACTGATGATCGTGAAGAAGGAGGAGTTTCTGGCTCTGAAGCAGGGACCCCTGTCTGTTAGTGAGTACAGAGACAAGTTTCTGCAGCTGTCTCGTTATGCACCTGAGGATGTCAACACTGATGCTAAGAGGCAGTACAGGTTCATGAGAGGTTTGGTGGATCCCTTGCATTACCAGCTGATGAATCATACCTTCCCCACCTTCCAGCACCTGATCGATAGGGCAGTTATGACTGAGAAGAAGCGTAAAGATATGGAAGATCGGAAGCGCAAGATGAGTGGACCCCAGACCGGAGGCATCAGCCGTCCACGTTTCTCAGGCAGTTCATCTCAGCAAGGCAGGCCTGGTCACCCACAGGGATACCAGAATCAGAATCAGCGTCCGCATCAACAGCAGTTTCAGAGGCAGTATCCACAGCAGCAGCAGTATCGTCAGAACAGCCAGTAGGGAGGTAATCAGTATCAGAAACAGAGCAACCAGGCACCTCGCCTTCCTGCCCCAGCAGCAAATCAGAGCAACCAAGCAGCCCCAGCACAAGGAGGAGGCAGAGGATGTTTCCACTGTGGAGATCAAGGCCATTGGACGATGCAGTGCCCAAAGAAGATGGCTCAGCAGCAGGCCAACCCCAATGCTCCAACAAGGCAAGGTGTACTGCAGCCGGCAGCAGGCAATCGTAACCAAGCGTACAACCGTGGAAAGGTGAACCACTTGGAGGCCGAAGCAATCCAGGATGCACCAGATGTGGCAGTAGGTATGTTCTCAGTCGAATCTCATCCCACAAAAGTGCTATTTGATACTGGTGCAACTCATTCATTTGTCACTGCAACATGGGTAGAATTGCATAACATCTCAATAGAGGCAATGATGCCGCCCATGAGGATTAATTCGGTTGGTGGCAAGGTGCAAACAGATAAAATATGCTCAAATATAATGGTGGAAATAAGGGGGATAGGATTCCCCAGTGACTTAATAGTAATAGACACCCCTGGGATAGATGTTATTCTAGGGATGAATTGGTTAATGAAGTATGAAGCAAATGTTAGTTGTGACAAGAGGACCGTAACATTGAAGTCCCCGTCAGGAGAAGAGGTAGTGGCCGAGCTAAGGATGCCTAAGTCAGAAGAGGGAGTCTGTCACCAGATTTCAGTTGATAGTAAGGAGCCTAACCCGCTCGAGGCTATCAAGGTTGTGTCAGACTTTCCGGATGTGTTTCTCGAGGAGCTAACGGGCATGCCACCCGAGAGAAAGGTTGAATTTGCCATAGAGCTTATCCCTGGTACCGCCCCCATTTCCAAAAGAGCCTATCGAGTGTCTGGACCAGAATTGGTGGAACTCAAGAAGCAGATAGATGAGATGTTAGAGAAGGGTTACATCAGGCCAAGCACCTCGCCTTGGGCCGCTCCAGTGTTGTTTGTAGAGAAGAAAGATGGTACCAAAAGGATGTGCATAGACTACAGAGCCTTGAATGAAGTCACTGTCAAGAACAAGTACCCTCTGCCAAGAATAGAAGATCTGTTTGACCAGCTCAGAGGTGCCAGCGTATTCTCGAAGATAGACCTGAGGTCAGGTTACCATCAACTTAGAATCCGACCCTCGGACATACCGAAGACAGCATTCATCACCAAGTATGGGTTATATGAGTTCACAGTTATGTCCTTTGGTTTGACAAATGCGCCAGCCTTCTTTATGTACCTGATGAACAGTGTGTTCATGGATTATCTGGACAAGTTTGTGGTAGTGTTCATCGATGACATTCTCATATACTCTCAAAGTGAGGAAGATCATGTAGAGCATTTGAAGATGGTATTGCAAAGGCTTCGAGAGCATCAGTTGTATGCCAAGCTGGGCAAATGCGAGTTCTGGATTCATGAAGTCTTATTTCTGGGTCACATCATAAATCAAGATGGGTTAGCAGTGGATCCAAAGAAAGTAGCAGATATCCTGAACTGGAAAGCACCGAAGGATGTTCGTGGGATCAAGAGCTTCATTGGAATGGCTGGATATTATAGGCGTTTCATTGAAGGCTTCTCAAAGATTGCTAGACCAATGACAGCGTTACTAGCGAAGAAAGTTGAGTTTAAATGGACTCAAAAATGTCAGGAAGCATTTGAAGAACTGAAGAATAGATTGACTACAGCTCCTGTGTTAGTCCTGCCTGATGTTCACAAGTCATTCTCAGTGTATTGCGACGCTTCGTACACCGGATTGGGATGTGTGCTAATGCAAGAAGGAAGAGTGGTAGCATACTCATCTCGACAGCTGAAGATCCATGAGAAAAATTATCCCACACATGACCTGGAGTTGGCAGCAGTGGTTCATGCTTTAAAGACCTGGAGACATTACCTGTATGGGCAGAAGTGCGACATCTACACAGATCATAAAAGTCTGAAGTACATATTCACCCAGTCAGAGTTAAACATGAGGCAGCGAAGATGGTTGGAATTGATCAAGGACTATGAGTTGGAGATACATTACCATCCAGGCAAAGCCAATGTTGTTGCAGATGCTCTGAGCAGGAAGAGTCAAGTCAATATGTTGGCCTCGTACCCGATGCCGTATGAGTTAGCCAACGAGTTCGACAGACTGAGCCTCGGTTTCCTGAACAGTACGCAAGGAGTAACAGTGGAATTAGAGCCCACCCTAGAGCGGGAGATCAAAGAAGGGCAGAAGGACGATGAAAACATCAACAAGATCCGGAAGCTGATCTTAGAAGGAAGAGGCAAAGACTTTCGAGAGGATGAAGAGGGGGTAATATGGTTCAAGGACCGACTGTGTGTTCCCGACCTCAAACCTATCCGGGAACTGATCCTCAAGGAAGCTCATGAGACAGCTTACTCCATACACCCAGGGAGTGAGAAGATGTACCAGGATTTAAAAAGGAGGTTTTGGTGGTATGGCATGAAAAGAGAGATCGCAGAATATGTCGCCATCTGTGATAGCTGTCAGAGAACCAAAGCAGAGCATCAAAGGCCCGCCGGATTGTTGCAGCCATTGCGGATTCCTCAGTGGAAGTGGGATGAGATCGGGATGGATTTTATAGTTGGCCTACCTCGTACCCGGGCCGGCTATGATTCCATCTGGGTGGTTGTGGACCGCTTAACAAAGGTGGCCCATTTCATACCTGTGAAGACGACATACACCGGAGCAACGCTAGCTGAGTTATACATGTCACGGATAGTCTGCCTTCATGGTGTGCCGAAGAAGATAGTGTCAGATCGAGGAACGCAGTTCACCTCTTATTTTTGGCAGCAGCTACAAGAAGCTTTGGGCACACATTTGAACTTCAGCTCGGCTTATCACCCGTAGACAGACGGTCAGACTGAAAGAACTAATCAGATCCTAGAGGATATGCTGAGAGCCTGTGCGTTGCAAGACAAGTCAGGATGGGACAAAAGATTACCTTATGCAGAATTCTCCTACAACAATAGTTACCAGGCCAGCTTAAAGATGTCGCCGTTTCAGGCACTCTATGGACGGAGTTGTAGGACTCCGCTGCATTGGGACCAGCCTGGAGAGAGACAGGTGTTTGGCCCCGACATCTTGCTTGAAGCCGAAGAGAATATCAAAATGGTTCGGGAGAACCTGAAGACAGCCCAGTCAAGACAGCGAAGCTATGCGGACCGAAGGAGAAGGGAACTGAGTTTTGAAGTGGGAGACTACGTCTATCTGAAGGTGTCACCTATCAGAGGAGTCAGAAGGTTCGGAGTTAAAGGCAAGTTAGCACCCCGGTACGTCGGACCATATCAGATTCAAGCAAAGCGTGGAGAAGTGGCCTACCAGCTTGACCTACCAGAGAGCTTGTCAGTAGTGCACAATGTGTTCCATGTGTCCCAACTGAAGAAGTGTCTGCGAGTACCAGAAGAACAGTTGCCAGTGGAGGGTTTGGAGGTCCAGGAGGATCTGACGTACATAGAAAAGCCAACGCAGATTCTGGAGTTTGCAGACAGAGTCACCCGGAGGAACACCATCAGAATGTGCAAAGTCAGATGGGGTCACCACTCTGAGGAAGAAGCAACCTGGGAACGAGAAGATGATCTGAAGGCCAAATACCCTGAACTCTTTGCTGACCAACCTTGAATCTCGGGGCGAGATTCTTTTAAGGGGGATAGGTTTGTAACACCCTGAATTTGGGGGTATAAAATTTCTTTGCTCATATTCACAAATTCAGGTGTTACTTCCCTTTTCTCATCCTTCCTCATTCTTTTCTTTCTTATTTCTATAGGAGAAAAGTGCTTATTTTATTTGTAATTATAGTTTAATAGGTTAAACCCTAGGGGAGTATGAATTGTTGCATCATGTTGAACCCTAGATTTCACTTTTGCTTGGTGCATAATTCTTGGAAAGTCTAATTTGAATTTGTGGCTTATTTGGATTTGAATCAAATAGAGAAAATAAAAAGAAAAGAGAAAACAATTCCAGAATAAAAGAAAAGAGGAAAGAAGCCCAACCCCGCCGCCCCCTCGACCTTTCGGCCCACTAAGCCCATCCCCCGCGCGCGCGCTCTCCCTCCCCCGCTCTCTCTGCCCTGGCGGGCCCGCCCGTCAGCGCAGCCGCCTTCCGCGCGCCCGCCCCCGCTCTCCCCTCTCTCTGCTCGCGGGCCCGGCTTGTCAGCCCCGTCGTCCTCGCGTAACTGCCGCCCGAGCTGCGCGCGGCCGCCTTCTCTGCGCCCACGTCGCGCGTGGAGCTCGCAACCGACCCGCCCCTGGCCACTTGAGCCCCGAGCCCCACTCGCCCTCTCCCCCTCCCTCTTTTGCGCCCCAGCAGACCCCCCTTCCACCTCTCCCTCGCTGCGCGCACGCCAGAGCGCCGCCGCCACAAATCCCCGCCGTCCCGAGCTCGTTTCCCGGCCGCCGTTGGAGCTCCGCCGTGTCCGTTGCCACGGTGAGCTTCGCCCCGGCGTCCGCAACCCGGGACGCGCCCCAATTCCCTCTCCCCCTCCCTATTTCTCTCTGCCCGCGCTCACCCGCCGTTCCCCGTGCAGCCGCGGAGGTCCGCCACCGTCGCCCCGGGCCACCGTCGCGCCATTGCCGCCGCCGAGGAGTCCCCGGAGCCCGCCTTGAGGTAAGGAACCTCTCCCGCCCCTATCGACCTTTGTTTTGCTCTCTGCCGCGTTTAATTCCTCGCCGGAGTAGATTTATGCCGCCGCCGAGCCGCTCCGCCGTGAACCGCCCCCCTCCGGTGCCCCTGCCCCGACCCAGACCCCACCAGAGGATTCCCCGTGCCCTCCCCAACCTTCCCGGCCACTCAGGTCACCCCAGAGACCCGCCAAGCGCCCGCGCCCCTCGTCTCCGGCAAGTCCTCCGCCGCGGGGACGAGCGCCGCCGCCCCAGCTAGCCGTAGAAGAAGCCCAGGCCGGCCACCCGATCCCCACCGTCCGTCCCAGATCGGACGGTCCCGTTTTAATTAGGTCAAGCCTAATCCTGGCCGTCCGCCAGAGATCCAGCGGCCCAGGCCCGCTTCCCCCACACCCCGTCCCCCTGCCGTTTGGGCCCCGCCTGTCAGTCCGCCCGCGCGCTCGCTCTGCCCGCCGGCCCCGCCTGTCAGCCTGCCCGCGCCCCGCGCTGCCCGCCTGGTCCCGCCTGTCAGCCGCCCAGGCCGCCGCGCGCTCGCGCGCCCGCCCGCAGGATCTAATCATGGCCGTTCGCCTGAGATCCGACGGCCGTAGTAGCCCGATACCCCTTCGCCGGTGCATTTTCTTAAAGAGACCCCCGGTTTTCTGGAATTTGAACCCGCCGTCCCTGGTTTCTCTCAGTTAGGCCCCTGGACCTTTTATTTAATTCAAAATAGGTATTTAGGGTATATTTTTAACCCCTAAACTTGTAAAATTCATAACTTTGTCATATGAACTCCAAATTAGGTGCTTCAAATTGCAAAATGCTCATGATGTTTTTGTCTATCTATTTAAACAATGTTTCCCTGCTGTTTCCATGTACCAATTAATAGTTAATCACTAGGATAGGATTAAGGCTATTGGAACCCTATTTGAAATAATTAAAAGTTGGTAGACTTTAATAAAAGTTAGAATACTTAAGTTTATGGACTTAAGCACCCAAGTTCAGGGACTTAAAACCATGTAATGATTTAACCCCACCACTGACTTAAACCTGATTAATGGATAATGAATCACTTTGTATAGTCCTCTACCTTAGACCTAGGGAACACCAGAGTGCCAATCCCTTCTATTATGAACTTGTGATCTCTCTGCTGCATATGTTTGGTATATTGCTTTTTGTTTGTTATTTCCCAAGTGCATAGTGTGAATGATTACTTTACGTAGACAACGAGCAGTCTGTGTTTCCCGAGGAGGTTGCAGAGGAAGTCCCTGACCAGCAGTTTGGTGAAGGCAAGTGTCCTCTGTCCCATTATGTCCTATTCATTTATAACTTACTACCCCGCATTACTTACTTGAAACCTAAGGATTGACTAGCTTTACACTTTACTTGATCCTTGATGACCTTATGGGCTGTTATGGTTAGCACTCTGCTATTGCCTTAACTTAATCAATGAACATGATGTGACTATTTATGATACTGTTATCCTGATGATGTTGATGATCTTGTGATACTCTAGGGGGCTCAGGCTGTTTCCTGAGTACCTCTCCGTAAGGACTTGTTCGTTGAGAGACCACCCGGGATAACAGTGCAACCATGAGGGTGAAATGGGATGCCCTTAGCTGATTAATTAGATGAACTAGAGGTGTAGTTGCTTAGCCGTCGTGCCGTCAATGGGGTCCAGGCACAGTGCTTGCTCTGCCGAGGCTGAGTGCCGAGGTTCTTTCATTTTGCTCTTTGTTAGTCACTCTCCTGCGGGGAGGGGTACTGTGTTTATCAAACTGGAGAAACCTAACGGGCAGCTATGATCTCTAGGGAGTCTTTGTAAAAGCTACGTAGTGATGCCCTACCGGACCACCTAGGTAGTGGTCAATGGGGATTAGCTCTCCCCGGGTAGAAAGGGAATCATGACTCATGGGTAAAGTGTGCAACCTCTGCAGAGGGTAGTGAAACTGGTATATCAGCCGTGCTCACGGTTAAGAGCAGCCTTGGGATCCTCTTTGATTAGAGACACAGATGGTTCGAGATACAAGGATTATGTTATGGTTTTGGTTCGACTATGATGATGTTGTTCCTCGACGAGGAAACGGTTTACGGGTTGGTTAATGCTAAAATCTGGCTTCTACTAATGATAAATACCTGACCAGCTAAAAGCAACTGCTTGAGCCTAACCCCACATAAAGCTAGTCCACTTCAGCCAAACGGGACATTTGCTGAGTACGTTGATGTGTACTCATCCTTGCTTTACCACAAAACACCAGGTTGCCCGCATTGTAACCACTGCTCAGGAGAAGGCGAAGCCGTGGAAGGAGACTTCCAGGAATTCCAAGACTACGACGAATTCTAGGTGTGGGTTGGCGGCAACCCCCAGTCAGCTGCCTGTGGAGGCCTTATCTTTACTACGTTTCACTAGTACTTTGATTTACCTGTTAAGACAATGACTTTGTGGATGTCTATGACTCTGTGATGTAATAAGTTAATACTGTTTTATGTTATTATTCGAGCATTGTGTGATGATGTTCATTTATGTAATCGCTGTGTACGTGAGTTCTGATCCTGGCACGTACATAGTTCGCATTCGGTTTGCCTTCCAAAACCGGGTGTGACACTCGCGCCTCGGCGAAAGAGGCCTACCTCTGTACTGCCTCTTAAGGAAGACTGAGCGCTTCACTTGGACCCCCGAGGCCGAGGAAGCCCTCGGGAACCTAAAGGCGCTCCTTACAGGCGGGCCCATCTTGGTGCCCCCCGCTGCTGGAGAAGCCCTCTTGATCTACGTTGCCGCTACCACTCAGGTGGTCAGCGCCGCGATCGTGGTCGAGAGACGAGAAGAGGGGCACGCATTGCCCGTCCAGAGGCCGGTCTACTTCATCAGTGAGGTACTATCTGAGACCAAAATCCGCTACCCGCAAATTCAGAAGCTACTGTAAGCGGTAATTCTGACGCAGCAAAATTTGTGACACTACTTCGAGTCTCATCCGGTGACTGTGGTGTCATCCTTCCCTCTGGGAGAGATCATCCAGTGCCGAGAGGCCTCGGGTAGGATTGCAAAGTGGGCGGTGGAGATCATGGGCGAGACTGAAAGGGAATTAGGCTTACACCTATTTCCTAAATGATTTTGGTGGTTGAATTGCCCAACACAAATAATTGGACTAACTAGTTTGCTCTAGTCTATAAGTTATACAGGTGCCAAAGGTTCACACTAAGCCAATAAAAAGACCAAGAAAAGGGTTCAAACAAAGAGAGCAAGGGATAACCGAAGGCACCCTGGTCTGGCGCACCGGACTGTCCGGTGTGCCACCAGACAGTGTCCGGTGCGCCAGGGAACTCCAAGCTGAACTCTTCACCTTCGGGAATTCTCAGAGGCGCTTCGCTATAATTCACCGGACTGTCCGGTGCACCACCGGACAGTGTCCGGTGCCCCAGGGGAGAGCGACTCTGAACTCGCCAGCTTCGGGAATCCGCTCCGCTATAATTCACCGGACATGTCCGATGCACACCGGACTGTCCGGTGAGCCAGCGGAGCAACGACTACTTCGCGCGCAACGGTCAACTGCAATGCATTAAATGCGCGCCTGCGCGCACAGAGGACAGAGCACGCGCGAGTGGCACACCGGACAGTCTACAGGACTTGTCCGGTGCACCACCGGACAACCAGGTGGGCCCACAAGTCAGAGCTCCAACGGTCGGAACCCAACGGCCAGGTGACGTGGCTGGCGCACAACCTCCACCAAACGGCTAGTTTGGTGGTTGGGGCTATAAATACCCCAACCACCCCCACATTCAAGTCGTCCAAGTTTTCCACCTTCCAACTACTTACAAGAGCTAAGCATTCAATACAAGACACACCAAAGTGATCAAATCCTCTCCCAATTCCACTCAAGGCTTTAGTTATTAGTGAGAGAGATTTGTTGTGTTCTTTTGAGCTCTTACGCTGGGATTGCTTCCTTCTTTCATTCTTTCTTGCGATCATCTCATTTGTAAGCAAGGCAAGAGACACCAATTGTGTGGTGGTCCTTGCGGGAAGTTTGATTCCCAATTGATTTGAGAAGAGAAGCTCACTCGGTCCGAGGGACCGTTTGAGAGAGGGAAAGGGTTGAAAGAGACCCGGTCTTTGTGACCACCTCAATGGGGAGTAGGTTTGCGAGAACCGAACCTCGGTAAAACAAATCCGCGTGTCACACTCTTTATTCGCTTGCGATTTGTTTTGCACCCTCTCTCTCGGACTCGTTTATATTTCTAACGCTAACCTGGCTTGTAGTTGTGATTAAGTTTGTAAATTTCAGATTCGCCCTATTCACCCCCCCCCCTCTAGGCGACTTTCAATTGGTATCAGAGCCCAATGCTTCATTAGAGCCTAACCGCTCGAAGTGATGTCGGGAGATCACGCCAAGAAGGAGATGGAGATTGGCGACAAGCCCACTACAAGCCACGAGAAAGCTTCATCGGAAGAGTCCCGCAACAAAGGGAAGGGGAAGGAGAAGAAATCCTCTTCCCACAAGTCGCATCGGAGTGGTGACAAGAAAAAGAAGATGAGGAAGCTGGTCTACTACGAGACCGATACTTCATCACCTTCCACCTCCAGCTCCGACGCGCCATGCATTACTTCTAAGCGCCATGAGCGCAAGAAGTTTAGTAAGATCCCCTTACGCTACCCTCGCATTCCTAAACATACGCCTTTACTTTCCGTCCCATTAGGCAAACCACCAACGTTTGATGGTGAGGATTATGCTAGGTGGAGTGATTTGATGCGATTTCATCTAACCTCACTCCACAAAAGTATATGGGATGTTGTTGAGTTTGGTGTACAGGTACCATCCGTAGGGGATGAAGATTATGATGAGGATGAAGTGGCCCAAATCCAACACTTCAACTCCCAAGCCTCAACTATACTCATCGCCTCTCTAAGTCGAGAGGAGTATAATAAGGTGCAAGGGTTGAAAAGTGCTAAGGAGATTTGGGACACGCTAAAGACCGCGCACGAAGGAGACGAGGTGACCAAAATCACCAAGCGGGAAACGATCGAGGGGGAGCTCGGTCGCTTCCGACTTCGTCAAGGGGAGGAGCCACAAGACATGTACAACCGGCTCAAAACCTTGGTGAACCAAGTGCGCAACCTCGGGAGCAAAAAATGGGATGACCACGAGATGGTTAAGGTTATTTTAAGATCACTTGTTTTCCTTAACCCTACTCAAGTTCAATCAATTCGTGGCAATCCTAGATATACACTAATGACTCCCGAGGAAGTAATCGAGAATTTTGTGAGCTTTGAATTGATGATCAAAGGCTCAAAGAAGATCAACGAGATTGATGGCCCCTCCACATCTGAAGCACAACCAGTCGCATTTAAGGCGACGGAGGAGAAGAAGGAGGAATCTACATCGAGTAGAACACCCATCGACGCCTCCAAGCTCGACAACAAGGAAATGGCGCTCGTCATCAAGAGCTTCCGCCAAATCCTCAAGCAAAGGAGGGGGAAAGATTACAAACCCCGCTCCAAGAAAGTTTGCTACAAATGTGGTGAGCCCGGTCATTTTATTACAAAATGTCCACTATCTAGTGACAGTGACAGGGGCGACGACAAGAAGGGGAGAAGAAAGGAGAAGAGATACTACAAGAAGAAGGGCGGCGATGCCCATGTTTGCCGGGAGTGGGACTCCGACGAGAGCTCCACCGACTCCTCCTCCGACGAGGACGCCGCAAACATCACAGTCACCAAGGGACTTCTCTTTCCCAACGTCGGTCACAAGTGCCTCATGGCAAAAGACGGCAAAAAGAAGAAGGTTAAATCCAAATCCTCCACTAAATATGAGTCCTCTAGTGATGATAATGCTAGTGATGAGGAAGATAATTTGCGTACTCTTTTTGCCAACCTAAACATGCAACAAAAAGAAAAATTAAATGAATTAATTAGTGTCATCCATGAAAAGGATGAACTCTTGGACACCCAAGAGGACTTCCTTATCAAGGAAAACAAAAAGCATGTTAAGGTGAAAAATGCTTATGCTCTAGAAGTAGAAAAATGTGAAAAACTATCTAGTGAGCTAAGCACTTGCCATGAGACTATTGACAACCTTAGAAATGAGAATGCTAAATTGTTAGCTAAGGTTGATTCAAATGTTTGTGATGTTTCAATTCCCAATCTTAGAAATGATAATGATGATTTGCTTGCTAAGATTGAAGAATTAAACATTTCTCTTGCTAGCCTTTGGATTGAGAATGAAAAATTGCTTGCTAAGGCTAAAGAACTAGATGTGTGCAATGTTACAATTTCCGATCTTAGAGATAAAAATGATATATTGCGTGATAAGATTGTTGAACTTAATTCATACAAACCCTCTACATCTACCACTGAGCATGTCACTATTTGCACTAGATGTAGAGATGTTGATGTTAATGCTATATATGATCACCTTTCCATGATTAAACAACAAAATGATCATATAGCTAAATTAGATGCTAAAATTGCCGAGCATGAACTAGAAAATGAAAAATTTAAGTTTGCTCGGAGTATGCTTTATAATGGGAGACGCCCTGGCATTAAGGATGTCATTGGCTTCCAACAGGGAGGCAATGTCAAACTTAATGCCCCTCCTAAGAAATTGTCTAATTTGGTTAAGGGCAAGGCTCCCATGCCTCAGGATAACGAGGGTTACATTTTGTACCCTGCCGGTTATCCCGAGAGCAAAATTAGGAGGATTCACTCTAGTAAGTCTCACTCTGGCCCTAATCATGCTTTTATGTATAAGGGTGAGACATCTAGTTCTAGGCAATCAATCCATGCTAAATTGCCTAAGAAGAAAACTCCTAGTGCATCAAATGACCATAGCATTTCATTTAAAACTTTTGATGCCTCTTATGTTTTAACTAACAAATCCGGCAAGGTAGTTGCCAAGTATGTTGGGGGCAAGCACAAGGGGTCAAAGACTTGTGTTTGGATACCCAAAGTTCTTGTATCTAATGCCAAAGGACCCAAAACCATTTGGGTACCTAAAGTCAAGAACTAAACTTGTTTTGTAGGTTTATGCATCCGGGGGCTCAAGTTGGATCATCGATAGCGGGTGCACAAACCACATGACAGGGGAGAAGAAAATGTTCTCCTCCTACGAAAAAACAAGATCCTCAACGAGCTATCACATTCGGGGATGGAAACCAAGGTTTGGTCAAAGGATTGGGTAAAATTGCTATATCTCCTGACCATTCCATTTCCAATGTTTTTCTTGTAGATTCCTTAGATTACAATTTGCTTTCCGTTTCTCAATTATGTCAAATGGGCTACAACTGTCTATTTACTGATGTAGGTGTCATTGTCTTTAGAAGAAGTGATGATTCAGTAGCATTTAAGGGAGTGTTAGAGGGTCATCTATACTTGGTAGATTTTGATAGAGCTGAACTCGACACTTGCTTAATTGCTAAGACTAACATGGGTTGGCTCTGGCACCACCGACTAGCCCATGTTGGGATGAAGAATCTTCATAAGCTTCTAAAGGGAGAGCACATTTTAGGATTAACAAATGTTCATTTTGAGAAAGACAGGATTTGTAGCGCATGCCAAGCAGGAAAGCAAGTTGGTGCTCATCATCCACATAAGAACATCATGACGACTGACAGGCCACTCGAGCTCCTACACATGGATCTATTCGGCCCGATTTCTTACATAAGCATCGACGGGAGTAAGTACTGTCTAGTTATTGTGGATGATTATTCTCGCTTCACTTGGGTGTTCTTTTTGCAGGAAAAATCTCATACCCAAGAAATCTTAAAGGGATTCTTGAGACGGACTCAAAATGAGTTCGGCTTAAGGTTCAAGAAAATAAGAAGCGACAACGGGACGAAGTTCAAGAACTCTCAAATTGAAGGCTTCCTTGAGGAGGAGGGCATCAAGCATGAGTTCTCTTCTCCCTACACCCCACAACAAAATGGTGTAGTGGAGAGGAAGAATAGAACTCTATTGGACATGGCAAGAACCATGCTTGATGAGTACAAGACTTCGGATCGGTTTTGGGCCGAGGCGGTCAACACCGCCTGCTACGCCATCAACCGGTTGTATCTACACTGAATCCTCAAGAAGACATCATACAAACTCCTAACCGGTAAAAAGCCCAATATTTCTTATTTTAGAGTCTTTGGTAGCAAATGCTTTATTCTTGTTAAAAGAGGTAGAAAATCTAAATTTGCTCCTAAGACTGTAGAAGGCTTTTTACTAGGATATGATTCAAACACAAGGGCATATAGAGTCTTTAACAAGTCCACTGGACAAGTTGAAGTTTCTTGTGACGTTGTGTTTGATGAGACTAACGGCTCTCAAGTAGAGCAAGTTGATCTTGATGAGATAGGTGATGAAGAGGCTCCGTGCATCGCGCTTAGGAACATGTCCATTGGGGATGTGTGTCCTAAGGAATCCGAAGAGCCTCCAAATGCACAAGATCAACCATCCTCCTCCACGCAAGCATCTCCACCAACTCAAAATGAGGATGAGGCTCAAGTTAATGAAGGAGAAGATCAAAGAGATGAGCCACCTCAAGATGACGGCAATGATCAAGGGGGAGATGCAAATGATCAAGACAAGGAGGATGAAGAAGCAAGACCGCCACACCCAAGAGTCCACCAAGCAATCCAACGAGATCACCCCGTCGACACCATCCTCGGCGACATTCATAAGGAGGTAACTACTAGATCTCGTGTTGCACATTTTTGTGAGCATTACTCTTTTGTTTCCTCTATTGAGCCACACAAAGTAGAGGAAGCACTACAAGATTTGGATTGGGTGGTGGCGATGCAAGAGGAGCTCAACAACTTCACTAGGAACGAGGTATGGCATTTAGTTCCATGCCCTAATCAAAATGTTGTAGGAACCAAATGGGTCTTCCGCGACAAGCAAGATGAGCATGGTGTGGTGACAAGGAACAAAGCCCGACTTGTGGCCAAGGGATACTCCCAAGTCGAAGGTTTGGATTTCGGTGAAACCTATGCACCCGTAGCTAGGCTTGAATCAATTCGCATATTACTTGCCTATTGTACTTACCATGGCTTTAAGCTCTACCAAATGGACGTGAAAAGTGCCTTCCTCAACGGACCAATCACGGAAGAGGTCTATGTTGAGCAACCTCTCGGCTTTGAAGATAGTGAGTACCCTAACCATGTTTATAAACTCTCTAAGGCGCTTTATGGGCTCAAGCAAGCCCCAAGAGCATGGTATGAATGCCTTAGAGATTTCCTTATCACTAATGGATTCAAAGTCGGAAAGGCCGATCCTACACTCTTTACCAAAACACTTGAAAATGATTTGTTTGTATGCCAAATTTATGTTGATGATATTATATTTGGGTCTACTAACGAATCTACATGTGAAGAGTTTAGTAGGATCATGACACAAAAAATCGAGATGTCTATGATGGGGGAGTTGCAGTATTTCTTAGGATTTCAAGTAAAGCAACTCCAAGAGGGCACCTTCATTAGCCAAACGAAGTATACTCAAGACATTCTAAACAAGTTTGGGATGAAGGATGCCAAGCCCATCAAGACACCCATGGGAACCAATGGGCATCTCGACCTCGACACGGAAGGTAAATCCGTCGATCAAAAGGTATATTGGTCGATGATAGGCTCTTTACTATATTTATGTGCATCTCGACCGGACATTATGCTTTCTGTATGCATGTGTGCAAGATTCCAAGCCGACCCTAAGGAAGCTCACCTTACGGCCGTAAAACGAATCTTGAGATATTTAGTTTATACTCCTAAGTTTGGGCTTTGGCATCCTAGGGGATCGACTTTTGATTTAATTGGTTATTCGGATGCCGATTGGGCGGGGTGTAAAATTAATAGAAAGAGCACATCGGGGACTTGCTAGTTCTTGGGAAGATCCTTGGTGTCTTGGGCTTCAAAGAAGCAAAATTTTGTAGCTCTTTCTACCGCCGAAGCCGAGTACATTGCCGCAGGTCATTGTTGCGCGCAACTACTTTGGATGAGGAAAACCCTTAGGGACTACGGTTACAAATTAACCAAAGTTCCTCTTCTATGTGATAATGAGAGTGCAATCTGCATGGCGGATAATCCCGTTGAGCATAGCCGCACTAAACACATAGCCATTCGGTATCATTTTCTAAGGGATCACCAACAAAAGGGAGATATCGAGATTGCATATATTAACACTAAAGATCAATTAGCCGATATCTTTACCAAGCCACTTGATGAACAAACTTAGGCATGAGCTAAATATTCTTGATTCTAGGAATTTCTTTTGATGTCTTGCATACATAGCTCATAAATATACCTTTGATCATGTCTCTTTCATGTGCTATGACTAATGTGTTTTCAAGTAAATTTCAAACCAAGTCATAGGTGTATTGAAAGGGAATTTGAGTCTTCGGCGAAGACAAAGGCTTCCACTCCGTAACTCATCCTTCGTCGTCGCTCCGAGCAACTCTCCATCTTTGGTATAATCTTCACTCATATGTTTTATTTCCCAAAAGGGAGAAAGTAGTTAAAAGGGCTCTAATGATTCCGTTTTTGGCGATTTATGCCAAAGGGGGAGAGAGCATGAGCCCAAAGCAAAAGGACCGCACCACCACCAATTTCAATTGGTATCTTTCAAGTTGGTTTTAAAAAGTATTTTCAAATTGGTATCTTATGTGTGATATAACTTCAAATTGGTATACCCTCTTCAAAATTAACATCAAAACCCTCTTGAACACTAAGAGGAGAATTTCATTAAGGGGGAGTTTTGTTTAGTCAAAGAAAAAGCATTTGAAACAGGGGGAGAAAATTTCAAATCTTGAAAATGCTTCTTAAAATCTTATTCATTTACCTTTGACTATATTGCAAAAGAACTTTGAAAAGGATTTACAAAAGAATTTGCAAAAACAAAACAAGTGGTGCAAGAGTGGTCCAAAATGTTAAAAACAAAGGAACAATCCATGCATATCCTATGAGTAGTTATATTGGCTCAATTCTAAGCAACCTTTGCACTTACAATTATGCAAACTAGTTCAATTATGCACTTCTATACTTGCTTTGGTTTGTGTTGGCATCAATCACCAAAAAGGGGGAGATTGAAAGGGAATTAGGCTTACACCTATTTCCTAAATGATTTTGGTGGTTGAATTGCCCAACACAAATAATTGGACTAACTAGTTTGCTCTAGTCTATAAGTTATACAGGTGCCAAAGGTTCACACTAAGCCAATAAAAAGACCAAGAAAAGGGTTCAAACAAAGAGAGCAAGGGATAACCGAAGGCACCCTGGTCAGGCGCACCGGACTGTTCGGTGTGCCACCGGACAGTGTCTGGTGCACCAGGGAACTCCAAGCTGAACTCTTCACCTTCGGGAATTCTCAGAGGCGCTTCGCTATAACTCACCGGACTGTCCGGTGTACCACCGGACTGTGTCCGGTGCCCCAGGGGAGAGCGACTCTGAACTCGCCAGCTTCGGGAATCCGCTCCGCTATAACTCACCGGACTGTCCGGTGAGCTAGCGGAGCAACGACTACTTCGCGCGCAATGGTCGACTGCAATGCATTAAATACGCGCCTGCGCGCGCAGAGGACAGAGCACGCGCGGGTGGCACACCGGACAGTCTACAGGACTTGTCCGGTGCACCACCGGACAACCAGGCGGGCCCACAAGTCAGAGCTCCAACGGTCGGAACCCAACGGCCAGGTGACGTGGCTGGCGCACCGGATTGTCCGGTGCGCCATGCGACAACAGCCTCCACCAAACGGCTAGTTTGGTGGTTGGGGCTATAAATACCCCAACCACCCCCACATTCAATTCATCCAAGTTTTCCACCTTCCAACTACTTACAAGAGCTAAGCATTCAATACAAGACACACCAAAGTGATCAAATCCTCTCCCAATTCCACTCAAGGCTTTAGTGATTAGTGAGAGAGATTTGTTGTGTTCTTTTGAGCTCTTGCGCTTGGATTGCTTCCTTCTTTCATTCTTTCTTGCGATCATCTCATTTGCAAGCAAGGCAAGAGACACCAATTGTGTGGTGGTCCTTGCGGGAAGTTTGATTCCCAATTGATTTGAGAAGAGAAGCTCACTCGGTCCGAGGGACCGTTTGAGAGAGGGAAAGGGTTGAAAGAGACCCGGTCTTTGTGACCACCTCAACGGGGAGTAGGTTTGCGAGAACCGAACCTCAGTAAAACAAATCCGCGTGTCACACTCTTTATTCGCTTGCGATTTGTTTTGCACCCTCTCTCTCGGACTCGTTTATATTTCTAACGCTAACCCGGCTTGTAGTTGTGATTAAGTTTGTAAATTTCAGATTCGCCCTATTCACCCCCCTCTAGGCGACTTTCAGAGACAATCGCGTTCGCTCCTCGGAAGGCCATCAAGTCCCAAGTCCTGGCGGACTTTGTGGCAGAATGGGTCGACACCCAGCTTCCAGAAGCTCCGATCCAACCGGAACTCTGGACCATGTTTTTCGACGGGTTGTTGATGAAAACAGGAGCAGGCGCGGGCCTGCTCTTCATCTCACCCCTCGGGAAGCACCTCCGCTACGTGCTGCACCTTCATTTCCCGGCGTCCAACAACGTGGCCGAGTACGAGACTCTGGTTAACGGGTTGCGCATCGCCATCGAGCTAGGGGTCCGGCGCCTCGACGCTCGTGGCGACTCGCAACTCGTCATCGACCAAGTCATGAAGAACTCCCATTGCCGCGACCCGAAGATGGAAGCCTACTGCGACGAAGTTCGGCGCCTGGAGGACAAGTTCTACGGGCTCGAGCTCAACCACATCGCTCGACGATACAACGAGACTGCGGACGAGCTGGCTAAGATAGCCTCAGGGCGGACAACGGTTCCTCTGGACGTCTTCTCCCGAGACCTACATCAACCCTTAGTCAAGACCAACGACACGCCCGAGCCCGAGAAGGTATCGGCCCAGCCCGAGGCACCCTCGGCCCCCGAGGGTGAGGCACTGCGCGTCGAGGAAGAGCGGAATGGGGTCCCGCCTAATCGAAACTGGTAGACCCCATACCTGCAATATCTCCACCAAGGAGAGCTACCCCTCGATAGAGCCGAAGCTCGGCGACTGGCGCGGCGCGCCAAGTCGTTCGTCTTGCTGGGTGACGGAAAGGAGCTCTACCACCGCAGCCCCTCAGGCATCCTCCAGCGATGCATATCCATCGCCGAAGGTCAGGAGCTATTGCAAGAAATACACTCGGGGGCTTGCGGCCACCACGCATCACCTCGGGCCCTCGTTGTAAACGCCTTCCGACAGGGTTTCTACTGGCCAACCGCGGTGGCCGACACCACTAGGATTGTGCGCACCTGCCAAGGGTGTCAATTCTATGCAAGGCAGACACACCTACCCGCTCAGGCCTTGCAAACAATACCCATCACCTGGTCGTTTGCCATGTGGGGTCTGGACCTCGTCGGTCCCTTGCAGAAGGCACCCGGGGGCTACACGCACCTGTTGGTCGCTATCGACAAATTCTCCAAGTGGATTGAGGTCCGACCCCTAAACAGCATCAGGTCCGAACAGGCGGTGGCGTTCTTCACCAACATCATCCATCGCTTTGGGGTCCCGAACTCCATCATCATTGACAACGGCACCCAGTTCACTGGTAGAAAGTTCCTGGACTTCTGTGAGGACCACCACATCAGGGTGGACTGGGTCGCCGTAGCCCACCCCATGATGAATGGGCAGGTAGAACGTGCCAACGACATGATTCTGCAGGGACTCAAGCCAAGGATCTACAACGACCTCAACAAGTTCGGCAGGCGATGGATGAAGGAACTCCCCTCGGTGGTCTGGAGTCTGAGGACGACGCCAAGCCGAGCCACGGGCTTCACGCCGTTCTTTCTAGTCTATGGGGCCGAGGCTATCTTACCCACAGACTTAGAATACGGTTCCCCGAGGACAAGGACGTACGACGACCGAAGCAACCAGTCCAGCCGAGAAGACTCACTAGACCAGCTGGAAGAGGCCTGGGACGTAGCCTTACTACACTCGGCGCGGTATCAGCAGTCCCTGCGACGCTACCACGCCCGAGGGGTTCGGTCCCGAGACCTCCAGGTGGGCGACTTGGTGCTTCGGCTACGACAAGACGCTCGAGGGCGTCACAAGCTCGCGCCTCCCTGGGAAGGGCTGTTTATCATCGCCAAGATTTTGAAGCCCGGAACATACAAGCTGGCCAACAATCATGGCGAGGTCTACGACAACGCTTGGAACATCCGACAGCTACGTCGCTTCTACCCTTAAGATGTTTTCAAGTCATTCATATACCTCGTTTACATACGCAAATAAAGTCTAACCATCAAGGAAGGGTCAGCCTTGCCTCGGCAAAGCCCGACCCTCCCTCAGGGGCTAGAAGGGGGGAACCCCCTCTGTGTCAAAATTTTCCTCGGAAAAAGTCTTTCTGCCAGAACATCTTTCGCGCTTTTCGACTACTTCGATAGTGGGATCCTGAAAACGACGGAGTACACGTAAGCAGCAAGGTCGACCGAGCCGAGGGACTCCTACGCCTCCGGGATACGGATACCTCACTCATCACCTTCTGCGATAAGTAACCCACGCTCGGATAAGTGATTCCGTTGACCGAACAAGTCTTAACGCTCGAAAACTTTTCTGCCGAAACGATTTTTTGAGCCTTCTCGACTATATCGATAACAGAATCTTACGGACGAGTAAGAGTACACGTAAGCGGCAGGGCCGACCGAGCCGAGGGACTCCTACGCCTCCAGGATACGGATACCTCACTCATCACCTTCCGTGAAAAGTAACTCTCGCTCGGATAAACGATTCTGTTACCGACGAACAAGTCATGATACTCGAAACAAGGGGAAAAGAAACGCAGCTTTACAACACAACGACGGTGAAAGTCGCCTAGAGGGGGGGTGAATAGGGCGAAACTGAAATTCTCAAAATAATCACAACTACAAGCCGGGTTAGCGTTAGAAATATAATTGAGTCCGCGAGAGAGGGTGCAAAACAAATCACAAGCAAATAAGAGATGTGACACGCGGATTTGTTTTACCGAGGTTTGGTTCTCGCAAACCTACTCCCCGTTGAGGTGGTCACAAAGACCGGGTCTCTTTCAACCCTTTCCCTCTCTCAAACGGTCCCTCGAACCGAGTGAGCTTTTCTTCTCAATCACTTGGAACACAAAGTTCCCACAAGGACCACCACAAGATTGGTGTCTCTTGCCTCAATTACAAGTGAGTTTGATCGCAATGAAGAATCAAAGGAAGAAGAAAGCAATCCAAGCGCAAGAGCTCGAAAGAACACAAGCAAATCTCTCTCACTAATCACTAGGGCGTTGTGTGGAGTTTGGAGAGGATTTGATCACTTGGGTGTGTCTAGAATTGAATGCTAGAGCTCTTGTAAGTAGTTGAAGTGGGAAAACTTGGATGACTTGAATGTGGGGTGGTTGGGGGTATTTATAGCCCCAACCACCAAACTAGCCGTTTGGTGGGGCTGTCTGTCGCATGGTGCACCGGACAGTCCGGTGCACACCGGACATGTCCGGTGCGCCAGCCACGTCACCAAGGCCGTTGGGTTCCGACCGTTGGAGATCTGTCTTCTGGGCCCGCCTGGATGTCCGGTGGCACACCGGACATGCACTGTAGAGTGTCCGGTGTGCCAGCGCGCGTGTCTGACTTCTGCGCGCTCTGGCGCGCATTTAATGCTGTAGCAGGTGACCGTTGGCGCCGGATAGCCGTTGCTCTGCTGGTTCACCGGACAGTCCGGTGTACACCGGACATGTCCGGTGAATTATAGCGGAGCAAATTCCGGAGGCTGGCGAGTTCCAGAGCCGCTCTTCCTTGGGGCACCGGACACTGTCCGGTGTACACCAGACAGTCCGGTGAATTATAGCGGAGCGCCTCTAGATTTTCCCGAAGGTGATGAGTTTGACTTGGAGTCCTCTGGTGCACCGGACACTGTCCGGTGCGCCAGACCAGAGGTGCCTTCGGTTATCCCTTGCTCTCTTTGTTTAACCCCATACTTGGTCTTTTTATTGGCTAAGTGTGAACCTTTGGCACCTGTATAACTTGTACACTAGAGCAAACTAGTTAGTCCAATTATTTGTGTTGGGCAATTCAACCACCAAAATCATTTAGGAAATAGGTGTAAGCCTAATTCCCTTTCAATCTCCCCCTTTTTGGTGATTGATGCCAACACAAACCAAAGCAAATATAGAAGTGCATAATTGAACTAGTTTGTATAATGTAAGTGCAAAGGTTGCTTGGAATTGAGCCAATATAAATACTTATAAGATATGCATGGATTGTTTTCTTCATTTTTAACATTTTGGACCACACTTGCACCACATGTTTGTTTTTGCAAATTCTTTTGTAAATCTTTTCAAAGTCCTTTTTGCAAATAGTCAAAGGTAAATGAATAAGTTTTTGCGAAGCATTTTCAAGATTTGAAATTTTCTCCCCCTGTTTCAAATGCTTTTTCCTTTGACTAAACAAAACTCCCCCTAAATAAAATTCTCCTCTTAGTGTTCAAGAGAGTTTTGATATATCAATTTTGAAATACTACTTTTCTCCCCCTTTTGAACATAATAAGATACCAATTTGAAATTTATCAATTGAGAATCATACCAATTGAAAAACTCTTTTAAAATTAGGTGGTGGTGCGGTCCTTTTGCTTTGGGCTAATACTTTCTCCCCCTTTGGCATGAATCGCCAAAAACAGAGTCATTAGAGCCCTTAGAATTACTCTCTCCCCCTTTGGTCATAAATAAGTGAGTGAAGAATATACCAAAGACGGAGTGTTGCTCGGAGTGATGGCGAAGGATGAGTTACGGAGTGGAAGCCTTTGTCTTCGCCGAAGACTCCAATTCCCTTTCAATACACCTATGACTTGGTTTGAAATAGACTTGAAAACACATTAGTCATAGCATATGAAAGAGACATGATCAAAGGTATATAAATGAGCTATGTGTGCAAATCAACAAAAGAAGTTCCTAGAATCAATAATATTTAGCTCATGCCTAAGTTTGTTCATCAAGAGGCTTGGTAAAGATATCGGCTAATTGATCTTTAGTATTAATGTATGAAATCTCGATATCTCCCTTTTGTTGGTGATCCCTAAGAAAATGATATCGAATGGCTATGTGTTTAGTGCGGCTATGCTCGACGGGATTATCCGCCATCTTGATTGCACTCTCATTATCACATAGAAGAGGAACTTTGGTTAATTTGTAACCATACTCCCTAAGGGTTTGCCTCATCCAAAGTAGTTGCGCGCAACAATGTCCTGCGGCAATGTACTCGGCTTCGGCGGTAGAAAGAGCAACATAATTTTGCTTCTTTGAAGCCCAAGACACCAAGGATCTTCCCAAGAACTGGGAAGTCCCCGATGTGCTCTTTCTATTGATTTTACACCCCGCCCAATCGGCATCCGAATAACCAATCAAATCAAAGGTGGATCCCCTAAGATACCAAAGCCCAAACTTTGGAGTATAAACTAAATATCTCAAGATTCGTTTTACGGCCTTAAGGTGAGCTTCCTTAGGGTCGGCTTGGAATCTTGAACACATGCATACGGAAAGCATAATATCCGGTCGAGATGCACATAAATAGAGTAAAGAGCCTATCATCGACCGATATACCTTTTGATCGACGGATTTACCTTCCGTGTCGAGGTCGAGATGCCCATTTGTTCCCATGGGTGTCTTGATGGGTTTGGCATCCTTCATTCCAAACTTGCTTAGAATATCTTGAGTATACTTTGTTTGGCTAATGAAGGTGCCCTCTTGGAGTTGCTTCACTTGAAATCCTAAGAAATACTTCAACTCCCCCATCATTGACATCTCGAATTTTTGTGTCATGATCCTACTAAAGTCATCACATGTAGATTCGTTAGTAGACCCAAATATGATATCATCAACATAAATTTGGCATACAAACAAATCATTTTCAAGAGTTTTAGTGAATAAAGTAGGATCGGCTTTTCCGACTTTGAATCCATTAGTGATAAGGAAATCTCTAAGGCATTCATATCATGCTCTTGGGGCTTGCTTGAGCCCATAAAGCGCCTTAGAGAGTTTATAAACATGGTTAGGGTACTCACTATCTTCAAAGCCGGGAGGTTGCTCAACATAGACCTCTTCCTTGATTGGTCCATTGAGGAAGGCACTCTTCACGTCCATTTGGTAAAGCTTGAAGCCATGGTAAGTAGCATAGGCCAATAATATACGAATTGACTCAAGCCTAGCTACGGGTGCATAGGTTTCACCGAAATCCAAACCTTCGACTTGAGAGTATCCTTTGGCCACAAGTCGAGCTTTGTTCCTTGTCACCACACCATGCTCATCTTGCTTGTTGCGGAACACCCATTTGGTTCCTACAACATTTTGGTTAGGACGTGGAACCAAATGCCATACCTTATTCCTAGTGAAGTTGTTGAGCTCCTCTTGCATCGCCACCACCCAATCCGAATCTTGTAGTGCTTCCTCTATCCTGTGTGGCTCAATAGAGGAAACAAAAGAATAATGTTCACAGAAATGAGCAACACGAGATCTAGTAGTTACCCCCTTATGAATGTCGTCGAGGATGGTGTCGACGGGATGATCTCGTTGGATTGCTTGGTGGACTCTTGGGTGTGGCGGTCTTGGTTCTTCATCCTCCTTGTCTTGATCATTTGCATCTCCCCCTTGATCATGGTCGTCATCTTGAGGTGGCTCATTTGCTTGATCTCCTACTTCATCAACTTGAGCTTCATCCTCATTTTGAGTTGGTGGAGATGCTTGCGTGGAGAAGGATGGTTGATCTTGTGCATTTGGAGGCTCTTCGGATTCCTTAGGACACACATCCCCAATGGACATGTTCCTTAGCGCGATGCATGGAGCCTCTTCATCACCTATCTCATCAAGATCAACTTGCTCTACTTGAGAGCCGTTAGTCTCATCAAACACAACGTCACAAGAAACTTCAACTTGTCCAGAGGACTTGTTAAAGACTCTATATGCCCTTGTGTTTGAATCATATCATAGTAAAAAGCCTTCTACAGTCTTAGGAGCAAATTTAGATTTTCTTCCTCTTTTAACAAGAATAAAGCATTTGCTACCAAAGACTCTAAAATATGAAATATTGGGCTTTTTATCGGTTAGGAGTTCGTATGATGTCTTCTTGAGGATTCAGTGTAGATATAACCGGTTGATGGCGTAACAAGCGGTGTTGACCGCTTCGGCCCAAAACCGATCCGAAGTCTTGTACTCATCAAGCATGGTTCTTGCCATGTCCAATAGAGTTCTATTCTTCCTCTCCACTACACCATTTTGTTGTGGGGTGTAGGGAGAAGAGAACTCATGCTTGATGCCCTCCTCCTCAAGGAAGCCTTCAATTTGAGAGTTCTTGAACTCCGTCCCGTTGTCGCTTCTAATTTTCTTGATCCTTAAGCCGAACTCATTTTGAGCCCATCTCAAGAATCCCTTTAAGGTCTCTTGGGTATGAGATTTTTCCTGCAAAAAGAACACCCAAGTGAAGCGAGAATAATCATCCACAATAACTATACAATACTTACTCCCGCCGATGCTTATGTAAGCGATCGGGCCGAATAGGTCCATGTGTAGGAGCTCCAGTGGCCTGTCGGTCGTCATGATGTTCTTGTGTGGATGATGGGCGCCAACTTGCTTCCCTGCTTGGCATGCGCTACAAATCTTGTCTTTCTCAAAATGAACATTTGTTAATCCTAAAATGTGTTCTCCCTTTAGAAGCTTATGAAGATTCTTCATCCCAACATGTGCTAGTCGGCGATGCCAGAGCCAGCCCATGTTAGTCTTAGCAATTAAGCAAGTGTCGAGTTCAGCTCTATCAAAATCTACCAAGTATAGCTGACCCTCTAACACTCCCTTAAATGCTATTGAATCATCACTTCTTCTAAAGACAGTGACACCTACATCAGTAAAAAGACAGTTGTAGCCCATTTGACATAATTGAGAAACGGAAAGCAAATTGTAATTTAAAGAATCAACAAGAAAAACATTGGAAATAGAATGGTCAGGAGATATAGCAATTTTACCCAATCCTTTGACCAAACCTTGATTTCCATCCCCGAATGTGATAGCTCGTTGGGGATCTTGGTTTTTCTCGTAGGAGGAGAACATCTTCTTCTCCCCTGTCATGTGGTTTGTGCACCCGGTGTCGATGATCCAACTTGAGCCCCCGGATGCATAAACCTACAAAACATGTTTAGTTCTTGACTTTAGGTACCCAAATGGTTTTGGGTCCTTTGGCATTAGATACAAGAACTTTGGGTACCCAAACACAAGTCTTTGATCCCTTGTGCTTGCCCCCAACATATTTGGCAACTACTTTGCCGGATTTGTTAGTTAAAACATAAGATGCATCAAAAGTTTTAAATGAAAAGTTATGTTCATTTGATGCACTAGGAGTTTTCTTCTTAGGCAACTTAGCACGGGTTGGTTGCCTAGAACTAGATGTCTCACCCTTATACATGAAAGCATGGTTAGGGCCAGAGTGAGACTTCCTAGAATGAATTCTCCTAATTTTGCTCTCAGGGTAGCCGGCAGGGTACAAAATGTAACCCTCGTTATCCTGAGGCATGGGAGCCTTGCCCTTAACAAAATTAGATAACTTCTTAGGAGGGGCATTAATTTTGACATTGCCTCCTTGTTGGAAGCCAATGCCATCCTTAATGCCAGGGCGTCTCCCTCTATAGAGCATGCTTCTAGCAAATTTAAATTTTTCATTCTCTAAGTCATGCTCGGCAATTTTAGCATCTAATTTTGCTATATGATCATTTTGTTGTTTAATTAAAGCCATGTGATCATGTATAGCATTAACATCAATATCTCTACATCTAGTACAAATAGAAGTGTGCTCAACGGTAGATGTAGAGGGTTTGCAAGATTTTAATTCTACAACCTTAGCATGCAATATATCATTTTTAGTTCTAAGGTCGGAAATAGTAGCATTGCAAACATCAAAATCCTTAGCCTTAGCAAGCAATTTTTCATTCTCAATCCTAAGGCCAGCAAGAGATATGTTCAATTCTTCAATCTTAGCAAGCAAATCATCATTATCATTCTTGAGATTGGGAATTGAAGTATCACAAGCATTTGAATCAACCTTAGCTAATAAATTGGCATTTTCATTTCTAAGGTTGTCGATTGTCTCATGGCAAGTGCTTAGCTCACTAGATTATTTTTCACATTTTTCAACTTCTAGAGCATAAGCATTTTTAACTTTAACATGCTTTTTGTTTTCCTTGATTAGGAAGTCCTCTTGGGAGTCCAAGAGATCATCCTTCTCATGGATGGCACTAATTAATTCATTTAACTTTTCTTTTTGTTGCATGTTTAGGTTGGCAAAAAGAGTGCGTAAGTTATCTTCCTCATCACTAGCATTTTCATCACTAGAAGACTCATATCTAGTGGAGGATTTAGATTTAACCTTCTTCTTTTTGCTGTCCTTTGCCATGAGGCACTTGTGACCGACGTTGGGGAAGAGAAGGTCCTTGGTGACGGCGATGTTGGCGGCGTCCTCGTCGTCGGAGGAGTCGCTAGAGCTTTCGTTGGAGTCCCACTCCCGACAAACATGGGCATCGCCTCCCTTCTTTTTGTAGTATCTCTTCTTCTCCTTTCTTCTCCCCTTCTTGTCGTCGCCCCTGTCACTAGAAATAGGACATTTTGCAATAAAGTGACCGGGCTTACCACACTTGTAGCAAACCTTCTTGGAGCGGGGCTTGTAATCCTCCCCCCTCCTTTGCTTGAGGATTTGGCGAAAGCTTTTGATGACAAGCGCCATTTCCTCGTTGTCGAGCTTGGAAGCGTCGATGGGTGTTCTACTCGGTGTAGACTCCTTCTTCTCCTCCGTCGCCTTAAATGCGACCGGTTGTGCTTCGGACGTGGATGGGCCGTCAAGCTCGTTGATCTTTCGTGAGCCCTTAATCATAAATTCAAAGCTCACAAAATTCCCGATTACTTCCTCGGGAGTCATTAGTGTATATCTTGGGTTGCCACGAATTAATTGTACTTGAGTAGGGTTAAGGAAAATAAGAGATCTTAGAATAACCTTAACCACCTCGTGGTCATCCCACTTTTTGCTCCCGAGGTTGCGCACTTGATTCACCAAAGTCTTGAGCCGGTTGTACATATCTTGTGGCTCCTCCCCTTGGCGAAGACGGAAGCGACCGAGCTCCCCCTCGATCGTTTCCCGCTTGGTGATTTTGGTGAGTTCATCACCCTCGTGCGCCGTCTTAAGCACGTCCCAAACTTCCTTGGCGCTTTTTAGTCCTTGCACCTTGTTGTACTCCTCCCTACTTAGAGAGGCGAGGAGTATGGTTGTGGCTTGGGAGTTGAAGTGCTCGATTTGGGCCACTTCATCCACATCATAGTCTTCATCCCCTACGGATTGTACCTGTACACCAAACTCAACAACATCCCATATTCTTTTGTGGAGTGAGGTTAGATGAAATCGCATTAAATCACTCCACCTAGCATAATCTTCACCATCAAAACTTGGTGGTTTGCCTAATGGGACGGAAAGTAAAGGTGTATGTTTAGTAATGTGAGGGTAGCGAAGGGGGATCTTACTAAACTTCTTGCGCTCATGGCGCTTAAAAGTTATGGAGGGCGCGTCGGAGCCGGATGTGGAAGGTGATGAAGTGTCGGTCTCGTAGTAGACCACCTTCCTCATCTTCTTTTTCTTGTCGCCACTCCGATGCGACTTGTGGGAGGAGGCCTTCTTCTCCTTCCCTTTCCTTTTGTTGCGGGACTCTTCCGATGAAGCCTTCCCGTGGCTTGTAGTGGGCTTTTCGCCGGTCTCCATCTCCTTCTTGGTGTGTTCTCCCGACATCACTTCGAGCGGTTAGGCTCTAATGAAGCATCGGGCTCTGATACCAATTGAAAGTCGCCTAGAGGGGGGTGAATAGGGCGAAACTGAAATTCTCAAAATAATCACAACTACAAGACGGGTTAGCGTTAGAAATATAATTGAGTCCGCGAGAGAGGGTGCAAAACAAATCACAAGCAAATAAGAGATGTGACACGCGGATTTGTTTTACCGAGGTTCGGTTCTCGCAAACCTACTCCCCGTTGAGGTGGTCACAAAGACCGGGTCTCTTTCAACCCTTTCCCTCTCTCAAACGGTCCCTCGAACCGAGTGAGCTTTTCTTCTCAATCACTTGGAACACAAATTTCCCACAAGGACCACCACAAGATTGGTGTCTCTTGCCTCAATTACAAGTGAGTTTGATCGCAATGAAGAATCAAAGGAAGAAGAAAGCAATCCAAGCGCAAGAGCTCGAAAGAACACAAGCAAATCTCTCTCACTAATCACTAGGGCGTTGTGTGGAGTTTGGAGAGGATTTGATCACTTGGGTGTGTCTAGAATTGAATGCTAGAGCTCTTGTAAGTAGTTGAAGTGGGAAAACTTGGATGACTTGAATGTGGGGTGGTTGGGGGTATTTATAGCCCCAACCACCAAACTAGCCGTTTGGTGGGGCTGTCTGTCGCATGGTGCACCGGACAGTCCGGTGCACACCGGACATGTCCGGTGCGCCAGCCACGTCACCAAGGCCGTTGGGTTCCGACCGTTGGAGCTCTGTCTTCTGGGCCCGCCTGGATGTCCGGTGGCACACCGGACATGCACTGTAGAGTGTCCGGTGTGCCAGCGCGCGCGTGTCTGACTTCTGCGCGCTCTGGCGCGCATTTAATGCTATAGCAGGTGACCGTTGGCGCCGGATAGCCGTTGCTCTGCTGGTTCACCGGACAGTCCGGTGTACACCGAACATGTCCGGTGAATTATAGCGGAGCAAATTCCCGAGGCTGGCGAGTTCCAGAGCCGCTCTTCCTTGGGGCACCGGACACTGTCCGGTGTACACCGGACAGTCCGGTGAATTATAGCAGAGTGCCTCTGGATTTTCCCGAAGGTGATGAGTTTGACTTGGAGTCCTCTGGTACACCGGACACTGTCTGGTGGTGCACCGGACACTGTCTGGTGGTGCACCGGACACTGTCCGGTGCGCCAGACCAGAGGTGCCTTCGGTTATCCCTTGCTCTCTTTGTTGAACCCCATACTTGGTCTTTTTATTGGCTAAGTGTGAACCTTTGGCACCTGTATAACTTGTACACTAGAGCAAACTAGTTAGTCCAATTATTTGTGTTGGGCAATTCAACCACCAAAATCATTTAGGAAATAGGTGTAAGCCTAATTCCCTTTCAGACGGTATGTTTAGGCCTCAACGGCCACAAAAAAACATACGCACACTACAGATAAACTGATCTTGCAGGTTCAGACATCAATAAGGGGGGCAGCAGCACCCTCGGCGTCGACTCCACCTTCGGCGGAATCCGACCCGGCCTCGGACGGCAACACGGTCGGAGGATCTCCACCTTGAAGGAAGATGTCGGCACAACGCCCGGGCCATCGCCGCCAGGGCCTCCTCCAGGAACCCGGCCCGAGCAGACGGCTTGATCAGCCGCTCCGTAGCCTCAGCCAGCTGTCCCCCGAGGACATCAGCCCGGCTCATGGCCTCGGCAACCCGACTCCGGCGTTGGTCCCGCCAGTGGACGACCCGGCCAGGCTCCGGCCGCCGCTGCTACGCCTCCTCGGCCTGGGAAGTCCCTTGCTCCTGGGCCGACGAAGTTTCTTCTCCAGCCGACTCCGCCTCTGTCCATGCTGACACCGCTGCCTCCGGCTCCGGCTCATCGCAGAGCGGCCGAGGGTTACTTTAACTGAGCAAGAGAAGCCTCGGGCGGCAAGGCCGACCGAGCCGAGGGACTCCTATGCCTCCGGGATACGGATACCTCACTCGTCACCTTCCGCACAGGGCAACTCACGCTTGGTTAAGTGGTTCAGCCAGCCGACAGGCGAGTCCTGGTGCTCGAAATAAGGAAGAAACACAGTATTACACCCAAAATACCAAGATGTTTAGGCCCCGACAGCCATAATGAACAGACACCGGCACTCAAGATGCCATTACAAACGAAACTCCGGTTCCACTCCCGCGGGTATGAACAACCTCCACATCGGAGAGCCTGCGGGACGACAAACTCCAGGCGACTCGCCAGCGACCTCTGCAGCAGCAGCGATGGTCCCAGGACGGACGCTACCGCCGGAAGGCTCTCGTTCGCGTCCCCACTCAAGGGACGAGAACCAGATATTAAAGCCAAAGAGCCGGAGGTCGGTCCGCGGGTGGCGCTGACGGTCTCGTCGGCGGAGAAGCTTTCTCCAGCTGCCACCACCTCAGCACCGACGGCGGCGTCCACCTGCCCACCAACACCGCACCAGCGGGCGCCGGCCGCCCCAAAGCGCACCGGCAGGTCCTCACTCCCGTCCTCGCCACGAAAACGAGAATGGGACCGTCCCAGAACACGAGTGCCGCCCTCTATAAGTGCAATCAACCCTAATTGAGGGTTTTGGTGATTAATGACAAAACAAACTGAGATTCTAACAAGTTTGCTCCTAGTATGTACACAGTAATTCTACAGACAGGAGAAGCACAGATCTTACGAGCATAAAAGTATAAAGCACAGCAGATTTAAAATTCCACATCAAATGGCGTGCTCCAAGTACTTAGAAACAACGGCGGTGCTAAATTTATAATTCTTGAGTCATAGGAATCGCCGTGCAATTAAGAGGGATCCGCGACGGTTAAGTAAGTTGTGCAATGAGCCAAGTTCAAAATCTTTTGAAATCATCTTGGAGATCATTTTTTCCAGATCATGAATGCCCTTGAGAAAAACAAATTTTACTTCCCACAAAGACTCCACTTTTGTTCTCTTCAAAATACTCAAAATTTGGTTTCAGCCCCCAAAACCGGTTCAATCGGTCCTGAAACCGGTTCAACCGGTTTTGGTACTGTTCACCTGTCACCTCTGCTCTGACCTGTCTGACAGTCAGAGCTGTCAGAAAAGTCGCAGCAGATATTTTTCTAAAACCGGTTGAGCCGAATTTTTTCCTTACTCAGCCGGTTTTGAAACCGGTTGAGTCTCCGCCTGAGTAGCTCAGTGGACCGGGATCCCCCTGGTAGAAACCGGTTCAACCGGTCTGAAAACCGGTTCAACCGGTTTTTACTCTTTTTCTCCCAACGGCTGCCAGCTTTTGGGGGATCCTTTATATACCCCCTCACACTCTCTCTCTCATTTACTCCTGCCTCTCCCACGAATTCTTGGCTGACCAACCTTCAAACAAACGCATTCATTTCACCTTTCACACTCGCATTCGCATCTCCTTCAATCATTTGAAGGACCCTTGGTGTGAGGTGAACTCGATCGAACTCGCTGTCAATTTCATCTCGATTCTCCCATTCTCTTTGTTCTTGAGCTCGTTGCAAACTTAACCGTGTGCGGATTTGTTACTCTTGGAACCTCGTGTTCCTTGACGGTTAGAGGTTGCTTGGGAGTCTCCAAATTTGTGGACGACCCCAAGAAGTTTGTATCACCCGCTCTTTGAGCTGATTTGAGAAGAGATTGCCTTGACCTTTGTGGTCGGCTTGTGGAGGATTAGGGTTGGAAAAGACCCGGCCCTTTGTGGGCTCCTCAACGAGGAGTAGGACACCTTTGTGGTGGTTGCCGAACCTCGGGTTATATCGCGTGTTCTTGTGTGTTCTTGTTAAGCGCTTTATATTCGGTGGTTGGTTCATATTATTCATTCGAGTAGATTTTGTGTAAGGCAAGTCTTTAGCTATATTCTTCACTACTTCGTATTTGTTCAATAGATTATCTAATTCAAGTTGAGCAGGTTCAAACTTGTTCAGTTGTAATTAAAATCGACTGAACCGGTTTGCACCAGTGCAACTTTAATTTAACCTATCTCGAAGTTTTTAGTGAAAATTTTCAGGTGTAGCCTATTCACCCCCCCCCTCTAGGCTACTTTCAATTGGTATCAGAGCTTCGTACCTCGTTTTACGCTTAACCGCGTGAGGAAACGATCATGTCTACACAACGGGACCATGTGGATCCTCTGCTCGAGGAAATCCCCGTCACATCTTCCGGTGAGGAAGTAGACCCCAAGGTCCTCGACCTCGCCATGAAGATTGCCGAGAGAATGTTCCTCAAAATGAAAGAGGAAGATGCTAAGAAAAAGGCCAAAGAAGAAGAATCAAGAAGAAAGGCCGAAGAAGATAAAGGTAAGGGAACATTTGATTATAATGACGATCTAGTGGATCTTTTGGTGTCTAAGGTATTGAGCAAGGTAAGTCTCAACACCAAAGGATCATCTACCAAAAGCAAAGGTAACGAATTTAGCAAAGTTCAATTCGATTACTCTAGAAATTATATTCCCAACTTCTCTTCCGCCCCACTTGGAAAGTTACCAGCTCTTAGTGAGTTGAACTATGATGAGTGGGCCGACAAGATGAAGTCGCATTTAATCGGTGTGCATCCTAGTCTTTGGGAGATTGTTAATGTAGGTATGTATAAGCCCGCCCAAGGAGAAGAGATGACTCCGGAAATGATGCAAGAGGTTCATCGAAATGCTCAAGCAGTGAGCATAATTAAAGGAAGTCTTTGTCCGGAAGAATACCGGAAAGTTCAAGGAAGAGAAGATGCCCGTGACATTTGGAATATTCTTAAAATGTCACATGAAGGAGATCCCAAAGCTAAAAGACATAGAGTTGAAGCTTTGGAAAGTGAGCTTGCAAGATATGATTGGACAAAGGGTGAGTCGCTTCAATCACTCTTTGATCGGTTGATGGTGTTGGTCAACAAAATAAGAGTACTTGGGAGTGAAGATTGGAGTGACTCCAAGGTCACAAGATTGTTCATGAGAGCTTATAAAGAAAAGGATAAGAGTCTTGCAAGGATGATAAGGGATCGTGATGACTATGAGGATATGACGCCTCATCAATTATTTGCAAAAATTCAACAACACGAGTCCGAAGAAGCCCCCATCAAGACAAGATACTCTCATTCCTTGATCACAAATGAACAAGACAACCCCAAGAAGAACAAAGACCACAAAGCAAAGAAAGTGGTCGAGACCTCAAGTGATGAAGATAGCTCAAGTGATGAAGACACAGCTATGTTCATCAAAACATTCAAGAAATTTGTAAGGAAGAATGACAAGTTCCAAAGGAAAGGAAAGAAGAGGGCATGCTATGAATGTGGCCAAACCGGTCATTTCATAGCGGATTGTCCTAACAAGAAGGAACAAGAAGCCAAGAAGGAATACAAGAAGGACAAGTTTAAAAAGGGAGGCAAGACCAAGGGATACTTCAAGAAGAAGACGTATGGTCAAGCCCATATTGGTGAAGAATGGAACTCCGATGAAGAGAGTTCTAGCTCCGAGGAAGAGGAAGTGGTGGCAAATGTGGCCATCCAATCTACATCAAGCGCGCAACTCTTCACCAACCTACAAGACGACTCCTACACTCCAACTTGCCTCATGGCAAAGGGAGATAAGGTAACCTTATTTAGTAATGATTTTCCAAATGATGATGATGATGATCAAATTGCCATGAAAAATAAAATGATTAAAGAATTTGGCTTGAATGGATACAATGTTATCACCAAATTAATGGAGAAGCTAGATAAAAGAAAAGCAACTCTTGATGCTCAAGAAGACTTGCTTATCCTTGAAAAGGAAAGAAACCTAGAGCTTCAAGAGTTGATTCACAATAAAGATGAAATGCTAGATGTCTTGACTAAGGAAGTCTCTTTAGTCAAGATAACTATAGAGAATAAAGATAAAGAAGTAATTAATATGAAAACCTCTATAGCTAATCTTGCAAATGAAAAGAATGCACTTGAAACAAGCATGTTAAGCTTGAATGTTCAAAATCAAGAACTTCAAGTGCAACTTGAAAATTGCAAGAACATCAATGCATCATCTTTAGTATTTGAATCTAAGTCTAGCTCAAATGATAATTCTTGCAAACATTGTGCCAAATATCATGCTTCTTGTTGTCTAACTAACCATGCAAGGAAGAATAGCCCACAGGTGAAGGTCAAAGAAATTTTGAAAAGATGCTCTAGCAATGATGGGTTAAAGAAAGTTGAACCCAAGTACAAGTCCCTTAAGCCCAACAATGGAAGAAGGGGGCTTGGGTTCAACTCATCCAAGGAAAACCCTAGCACAGTGCATAAGGGGTGGAGATCCCCCAAGTTCATAGAGGGAACCACCCTATATGATGCCTTGGGGAGGATTCACTCCTCAAATGACAAGTCACCTTAGGTAAAGGTAAACTTGAGTTCCACAAAGAGTAAGATGAAGGAAGTGGGATCCTTAAGTGGACAAAATTTTAATGCTCCCATTTCCCACTCATATCTTTGTGATTATATGTTGACTTGGGATTTAGGGAAATTGGTTGTGAAATATGTGGGTGCCTACACTAAACGAAAAGTCATGAAAAGAAGTGTGTGGGTACCCAAGGCTATAACTAACACTGTAGGACCCAATTCAATTTGGGTACCTAAAAGCATAGCCTAAACTTGTTTTGCAGGTCTACTCCTCTGGTGGGTCAAGTTGGGTGCTTGATAGTGGATGTACAAATCACATGACCGGGGAGAAAGACATGTTTCATTCATTGCAACTAACTCAAGAAGCACAAGAAATTGTGTTTGGAGATAGTGGCAAGAGTAAGGTGATTGGTATTGGTAAAATTCCTATCTCTGACCAACAATCACTTTCAAATGTTTTATTGGTAGATTCTTTAAGCTATAATTTGTTGTTCGTTTCACAACTTTGTGGAATGGGTTATAATTGTTTATTCTCTGATGTGGATGTGAAGATCCTTAGAAGGGAGGACTCCTCAGTTGCCTTTACGGGTCGCTTGAAGGGCAAACTTTATCTTGTTGATTTCACAACAAGTAAAGTAACGCCTGAGACTTGTTTAGTGGCAAAGTCCGACAAGGGTTGGCTATGGCATCGTCGGTTAGCCCATGTCGGTATGAGGAATTTGGCCAAACTTCAAAAGGATAATCACATCATTGGACTAACAAATGTTGTATTTGAGAAAGATAGGGTTTGTGGTGCATGCCAAGCAGGAAAGCAACATGGAGTCCCACATCAATCAAAGAATGTGGTCACAACAAAGAGGCCATTGGAGCTTCTTCACATGGACCTCTTCGGACCTGTGGCCTACATTAGCATTGGTGGTAGTAAGTATGGTTTAGTCATTGTTGATGATTTTTCTCGATTCACCTGGGTTTTCTTTTTGAGTTATAAAGGTGAAACTCAAGAAATATTGAAGAAAGTCATGAGAAGAGCTCAAAATGAGTTTGAGCTCAAAATCAAGAAAGTGAGAAGTGATAATGGGACGGAATTCAAGAACACAGGTGTCGAAGAATTCTTAGGTGAAGAAGGAATCAAACATGAGTTCTCGGTTCCTTACACTCCACAACAAAATGGTGTTGTGGAAAGAAAGAATCGAACTCTAATTGAAGCAGCAAGAACCATGTTGGATGAGTACAAGACACCTGACAACTTTTGGGCAGAGGCGGTCAACACCGCCTGTCATGCAATCAACCGTCTCTATCTTCATAAGATCTACAAAAAGACTGCTTATGAGCTTCTCATTGGTAACAAACCTAAAGTTGATTATTTTAGAGTATTTGGTTGTAAGTGTTTTATTCTTAACAAGAAAGTCAAGAGCTCAAAGTTTGCTCCTAGAGTGGACGAGGGCTTCTTGCTTGGTTATGCATCAAATGCGCATGGATATCGTGTTTTCAACAATACCACCGGTCTTGTTGAAATAGCGATAGACGTGACATTTGATGAGTCTAATGGCTCGCAAGGGCATGTTTCTAATGACACTGCAGGAAATGAAGAAATACCTTGTGAGGCCATAAAGAAACTTGCAATAGGTGAAGTGATACCTCAAGAAAAGGATGATGAGGAAGGAACCTTATGGATGACCAATGAGGTTGTTGATGTGGGTGCAAGGGTGGTGAGTGACAAAGTCTCCACCCAAGCAAACCCATCAACCTCAAGTCATCCAAGCCATGAAGAAAATCATCAAAGGATGCCAACAGTGGTAGAAGATGAACACGAAAGTATTGATGGTGAAGTGCCTCTTGATCAAGTGAATGATGAGGAGGAGCAAATACAAAGACAACCATCAGTGCCTCATCCTAGAGTCCATCATACAATTCAAAGGGATCATCCGGTGGACAACATCCTGGGTAGCATCAGGAGAGGGGTAACAACTCGATCTCGTTTAGCTAATTTTTGTAAATTTTACTCGTTTGTTTCCTCTCTTGAGCCACTTAAGGTTGAAGAAGCATTGGGTGATCCGGATTGGATAATTGTCATGCAAGAGGAGTTAAACAACTTCACCCGGAATGAAGTCTGGTCCTTAGTTCAAAGACCCAAACAAAATGTGATTGGGACTAAATGGGTCTTTAGGAACAAACAAGATGAACATGGCATTGTTACAAGAAACAAAGCACGGTTGGTTGCCCAAGGCTACACTCAAGTGGAAGGACTTGATTTTGGTGAAACATATGCGCCGGTAGCAAGGTTAGAATCAATTAGAATATTAATTGCCTATGCTACTAACCATGATTTCAAGCTATATCAAATGGATGTCAAGAGCGTATTTCTAAATGGACCACTACAAGAGAGGGTATATGTGGAGCAACCACCGAGTTTTGAAGATCCAAAGAAGCCAAATCATGTTTATCTACTTCACAAGGCACTCTACGGGCTTAAACAAGCCCCTAGAGCTTGGTATGACTGTCTTAAAGATTTTTTAATTAAGAATGAGTTTACAATAGGAAAAGCTGACTCTACTTTATTTACTCGAAAAGTTGACAATGAATTATTTGTGTGCCAAATATATGTTGATGACATTATATTTGGTAGTACTAATGAAAAATTTTGTGAAGAGTTTAGCAAAGTAATGACGAACAGGTTTGAGATGTCTATGATGGGCGAGCTTAAATACTTCCTGGGATTTCAAGTCAAACAGCTCAAGGAAGGTACTTTTCTATGCCAAACCAAATATACACAAGATATGCTCAAGAAGTTTGGCATGGAAAAAGCAAAACACGCCAAGACTCCAATGTCATCAAATGGACATCTTGACCTAAATGAGGAAGGTAAACATGTAGATCAAAAATTATATAGATCAATGATAGGATCACTGCTTTACTTATGTGCATCTAGACCTGATATAATGTTGAGTGTTTGCATGTGTGCACGTTTTCAAGCAAACCCTAAAGATTGTCATCTTGTAGCCGTTAAGAGAATTCTAAGATACTTAGTCCACACCCAAAACCTAGGATTATGGTATCCCAAAGGCTCCCTTTTCGATTTGCTTGGCTACTCTGACTCAGATTATGCCGGTTGCAAAGTAGATCGAAAAAGCACTACTGGGACTTGCCAATTCCTTGGGCGGTCCTTAGTGTCATGGAGTTCCAAGAAACAAAATTGTGTTGCACTTTCCACTGCAGAAGCTGAGTACATAGCAGCTGGGGCATGTTGTGCACAGTTGTTATGGATGAAGCAAACCCTTAGAGATTTTGGTTGTGAGTTTAACAAAATTCCACTTTTGTGTGACAATGAAAGTGCCATAAAACTTGCAAACAATCCGGTGCAACACTCTAGAACTAAACATATTGACATCAGACACCATTTCTTGAGAGACCACGAAGCCAAAGGAGATATCGAACTGTTTCATGTGAGCACCGAAAATCAACTAGCCGATATCTTCACAAAACCCCTTGATGAGACTAGGTTTTGTTTTCTTAGGAGTGAGCTAAATATCTTGGATTCTCGAAACGTGTCTTAATAACTAAAATTTTGATCAAATTTGATGAATGTAACTTGTTTGTTTGAGCAATATGAAATGAGAAATAACACTTTAATCATTAAAATCACTCATATCATATTTGCTAAGTGCTATTATAGCCCTTCTGGGCAATATCTGGAAACTGGTTGAGTAAACCGGCTGAGTAGGCCACTCAACCGGTTTTCCCCTGGTGGAAACCGGTTGAACCGGTATGAAAACCGGTTGAACCGGTTTTGACCTTCGCGCCGTCAGTCTGCGCGTAGTCTGCGCTGTCAGCTGCGCAGTCTGCGCTGTCAGTTTCGCAGTCTGCGCTGTCAGACTGCCAGAAATTTCGCGCAGTCAACACCTTTTTCTGCGCGCTTTTACTGCGCAGTTTGACCAGAAACCGGTTGAACCGGTTTTTGAACCGGTTGAACCGGTTTTCTGTATTCTGACCGGCCGACTCCCCCCTTTATTTCTCTCCCTCTCTCCACTTCCCTTCTTCTTAGTTTCATTTTCCAGCTGCCGCCGCCCACTCTTCTTCCTCTCTCTCCTTCACACTCCACTCCAAAAACTCACTTGTGCCCTCTCATCTTTGGAAGAGTTGTTGGAGATCCGTTCATCCCGGTGTTCTCCATCATCTTCCTCAATCTCGTTGGGATTTCTTGACTAAATCTCCGGATCGAGGTATTGCCCTATTTCATTTCCTTGTACTCGATCCTACGCGTTCTTGATTATCTAATGTATCATTCGTTGGGTACATTTTAGTTTAAGTGCTTACAACACTTAGATTAATTTCATTTGTCACAAACATTGTTAGAGTTTAGCGATTTGATATTGTTCATTGTAGTTGAACCACTCATATGAACGGTTGAAGTGCATGCTCAATATCTTATGCGTTTCTACTCAAACGTGTTTGATCCTTGCTCATCATAGGTTCTATTTTCGTTTCTTAGAATGGTGCGTCGGAGGAACCCGTCCGTGGTTGAATCCGACTCCTCGGATGACCAAGAAATACATGGAGATACTCCCCCACGCTCTCGATCCAAGCGTGGGAGAGGAAGCAGAAATGTCATGCAAGGTGCTGAGGCCTCCGGGTCTCAAAGTGCTCGCGGTCGGACATCCCGGAATCCTTCCGGTCGGTCCCGACCCGCGACGAATCCGCAGGCGTGGGAGGCTACGAGTGATGATGAAGGCGGGAAGGATGATGAAGTTGATCTTCCCCCGGCCCACGCCCCTGTGATTCGTGGGTTGGTCCTCCACCGGGCGGAGGCTCGGCGTGCTGGCAATGAGCCAGTAACTGATTTCACTGCCAGTGGAGGCTCTGCTCTCCTTCAGGATCTTCGTTTCCAAAATCCTGCATTGCGCATTCGTGATGCCAGGATTGATGGAAACCGCTTTTGGACGCTTCATCATGTGGACTTTTATAATTCCGTCATTCTCCCCAAGAAGCATCAACCTATCATGCTTCAACGCTATATCAACTGGGAAGGTTGTGAGGCCATTGGGGACCCAGAGATGACACAGGCATTGAGGGCCTGTGAAAGGAAAAAGATGAAGAGTATCATGACATTCCAATATGATTGGAATGATGAAGTTATTGCTCAATTCTACTCAACTTTGTGGATAAAGCCAGCTGACGAGGAGAGTCCATACAACTACCCTTATCTGAACTTCTACATTGAAGGTAGTTGGTATAAGGTGAGCTATCGTCGATTTGCTCACATTCTTGGTTTTTCTGACAATGATATCTCTGGCGACAAGATCAAGATACATTATTTCCGGCAACCTACTAGAGATGAAGCCAAAGATCTTCATCTTTCTGAGTCTGGGAAGTATTAGGAGTCTACAAACATTCATAAGTATTATCGTTACATCAACTCCCTCTGCAGGATGACCCTCATTCCAAAAGGGGGTAATCAGATGAACATTCTTGGAGAGAGCAAGGTCTTGCTCTCTTTCATGAAACCCAGCAGCTCAGAAAGTATAAATGTCTTGATATGATTTGGCAGGAAATCATTCATGCCGCATGCTTTCCATTGAAGGGGTGTCTTCATGCTCCGTTTATCATGAAGATGATTGAGGTTGTGACCCAGTTTAAATTTGACAAAGGTATAAGACATCAGTCATATACCCCTTTCTGGATTGATCCCAACAATCCAGCAGGGCGCCTCAGGAAAGCCCCCTCCAGCTCTCATGCTCATACATCTGCGGGTTCGTCTGCTGGTCCTGCTGCTGCTGCTGCTGCTGCCGGTGCCTCGCGTCCTTCCCCTGGCCGCGGATCTCCCACACCACGTGGTCGTGGTCGTGGTCGAGGTCGTGGCCGAGGGATGGGTGCCCGCTTGGCCCACGGGTTTGCGGCATTCTTCTCCATGTGCCGGAACATTGCTGCGGATGTCCATGAGGTGGCTCGACGTCAGCGGGAGACTGACGACAACCTACGTCGTCAAGCTTCCTCTTTGGGTACTCCCTTCGCCCCCCGCTCTCCTGATGTACCTCTCCATCCTCCTCCTCCTCCGGAGATCAACGAGTGGTACCAGCAGGCATACGGGGTGCCTTTTATGACAGCTGATGACGTCGAAGAAGAAGAAGCTTATTTTGATGATCGTGAGCAGTTTGTCCCGCCTCCGTATCACGGGGATCCGGGCCAATCGTCCTCTTATCCTCCGCCCCAGGATCCTTCTGGCAGTGCTCCTCAGTCTGGGGAGGAACACTTTGCCTCTGAATTGGCGCACCACCTCTTTGCTCCTCATCATCCTCCTCCCAACTGGTGATCATTGGATTGGCGTCTCTCTCTCTCTCTTTTTGGTTCTTGTTGCCAAAAAGGGGGAGAAGGTTTATTATGGCAGTACCCTTTATGCAGTACCCTTTATTTTTGTAATGAACAATCGGTCTGTAATAACTATTTGGTCTATCGTATGATGCATGCATGGCTCTAAGCCATAAACATTTTTATGATGTGATGAGATGAGTTCTCATTATTGTAATAGCAGTAGAATTTTTCATATCATATGCTATGCAATAATGAGCTTGAATGTGTAATTTTTACTCTTTCTATCTAATTATGTTTCATACCTCATTGTTTTGTGTATGACGTTGATTGTTCTCTCTCTCTAAATATGTTGCAAATTGACATATCAAGTCAATGTTAATTTCGCAAAACTCATGCACATATTTAGGGGGAGCTACACATACACAAAAGATTTTATCTCGCAAGTACTTGTAACTTTTAATTCTTATTTCTATTCCAGTTTGTTTTGGCATCAATCACCAAAAAGGGGGAGATTGTAAGTGCAATCAACCCTAATTGAGGGTTTTGGTGATTAATGACAAAACAAACTGAGATTCTAACAAGTTTGCTCCTAGTATGTACACAGTAATTCTACAGACAGGAGAAGCACAGATCTTACGAGCATAAAAGTATAAAGCACAGCGGATTTAAAATTCCACATCAAATGGCGTGCTCCAAGTACTTAGAAACAACAGCGGTGCTAAATTTATAATTCTTGAGTCATAGGAATCGCCGTGCAATTAAGAGGGATCCGCGACGGTTAAGTAAGTTGTGCAATGAGCCAAGTTCAAAATCTTTTGAAATCATCTTGGAGATCATTTTTTCTAGATCATGAATGCCCTTGAGAAAAACAAATTTTACTTCCCACAAAGACTCCACTTTTGTTCTCTTCAAAATACTCAAAATTTGGTTTCAGCCCCCAAAACCAGTTCAACCGGTCCTGAAACCGGTTCAACCGGTTTTGGTACTGTTCACCTGCCACCTCTGCTCTGACCTGTCTGACAGTCAGAGCTGTCAGAAAAGTCGCAACAGATATTTTTCTAAAACCGGTTGAGCCAAATTTTTTCCTTACTCAGCCGGTTTTGAAACCGGTTGAGTCTCCGGCTGAGTAGCTCAGTGGACCGGGATCCCCCTGGTAGAAACCGGTTCAACCGGTCTGAAAACCGGTTCAACCGGTTTTTACTCTTTTTCTCCCAACGGCTGCCAGCTTTTGGGGATCCTTTATATACCCCCTCACACTCTCTCTCTCATTTACTCCTGCCTCTCCCACGAATTCTTGGCTGACCAACCTTCAAACAAACGCATTCATTTCACCTTTCACACCCGCATTCGCATCTCCTTAAATCATTTGAAGGACCCTTGGTGTGAGGTGAACTCGATCGAACTCGCTGTCAATTTCATCTCGATTCTCCCATTCTCTTTGTTCTTGAGCTTGTTGCAAACTTAACCGTGTGCGGATTTGTTACTCTTGGAACCTCGTGTTCCTTGACGGTTAGAGGTTGTTTGGGAGTCTCCAAATTTGTGGACGACCCCAAGAAGTTTGTATTACCCGCTCTTTGACCTGATTTGAGAAGAGATTGCCTTGACCTTTGTGGTCGGCTTGTGGAGGATTAGGGTTGGAAAAGACCCGGCCCTTTGTGGGCTCCTCAACGAGGAGTAGGACACCTTTGTGGTGGTTGCCGAACCTCGGGTTATATCGCGTGTTCTTGTGTGTTCTTGTTAAGCGCTTTATATTCGGTGGTTGGTTCATATTATTCATTCGAGTAGATTTTGTGTAAGGCAAGTCTTTAGCTATATTCTTCACTACTTCGTATTTGTTCAATAGATTATCTAATTCAAGTTGAGCAGGTTCAAACTTGTTCAGTTGTAATTAAAATCGACTGAACCAGTTTGCACCAGTGCAACTTTAATTTAACCTATCTCGAAGTTTTTAGTGAAAATTTCCAGGTGTAGCCTATTCACCCCCCCCCCCTCTAGGCTACTTTCACCCTCGCGGCGTACGACGTGTTGGGAGACCCCCCGGTGCGGCTGGCCACCGTCGCCCAGACAAAGGACAGAATGTTGCACCCTGGCTGGGCAGCAACAGCTCGCCTTCCCCGGCATGGCTGGAGGGCGCCTCCTCCGCAGAGCTGGAGGATGGTTTCCACCCCCAGAAGCTGGAGGAAGAAGCGGGACGCCAACCCACGCGAAGGCAGGCCCCGGCTCGCCTCGCCCTCCACCCCAGCAAGGATGATGAAGATCCTTGAAGTTGAGGGCGGGGCAGAGGCCGCAGCCCGGCTTGCTTCTCCCCACCATCAAACTGGTGGTCACCGTCTTGGGTGACCATCGGCAAGGGGATGCAGCCGAGCTGCCTGATGAAAATCCTTGAAGCTGAGCGATGGCTTAAAGGTACCAACTTCTGCGAAGTTGCATTCCTCCAACGACAGCAAGACGAAAGTAACGCGGGCGCTCCCCATCCAGGGGCTCGGAAGGTGGAAGGACGCGATGCATGAGGGAAGTGCGAAGGCATGGCTGCCATCCAAGGGGGTCGCCCCCTTTTTAAAGGCGACTCTCCCCACTTGCGTCCTCAGCCGTCGCGGGTTGAGTCTTCACCAACACGCTCCAAGGTCCTCCCCCTACGACACGGGGGCTGGGTCCCACGCGTCATGCAAGTTGGCCCAGGACAGAAGAAGCCAAACCGCCGCGCGCGGGGCGCGTAACTGCCCAGCGGTTACGAGCACTCCTCCACTTTCGCCCAGACCAGCGGGTGAAAAGGCGGACCGCCATGCAGGCGGCATGCAACTGCACCAAGGGGATGCACCCTTTCAACTTCGACGCGTCCAGCATGGGGCCCAGGCCCACACGTCATGTAACCGGCGCGCCGGTTACTACGTGCGAGAAACTGCACCGCCACTTGCGCCAGTACCGCGCCTACTCGACTGCGGAACCGGTGCCGCGACTCGAGGCAACCCTGCGCATGGCCCAACAGTGCCAACCTAGCACATCGGTCATGGGTCAGTCCGCCGCGGGAGAAGGCGCGACGGTCGATATGGCCAAAAGTGGGCCGGAAGTAATGGCGGCGGCAGGCGGGCGGAAGCAGCAGTCAAATCGTCTGCAGGCTCACGTCCCCTCCTGGGACAACGAGAGAGCACTCTCCCACGGCGTGAAGATGACGCGCCCGTGTTCCGTTCCTCGAACGGCTCGCGCACGCACAACGGCTGCCCCGCCAACCACTCGTCCCGTCGCATTAACTCTGCGGCAGGGCAGGCGACACCTTTGGCAGGCGAAGCGGGCGACGCTTCACCTCCGCCATGATGACCGCGTCAAAAAAGGTGCGCCACGTCGTTCAATTTCGTATCCTTTTTTTCTTCACCTTTCTCTCTCTTGCTACAGGGACTGGGAAAGGGGATACTCCGAAAGGGATCCTTCTCCGCGAAGGAAGCGGGCCCCAAGCCCTCCTACTGATCAGAGGTTCGAAGGCTGGCCCTTCGGAAGGGTTCGACAGCCGCCTCAGAGCAATCAGGCTCCACGCCCACTACTGGTCAGGGGTTCGAAGGCTGGCCCCTCGGAAGGGTTCGACAGCCGCCTCAGGCCACTCGGGCTCCGCGCCCACTACTGATCAGGGGTTCGTAGGCTGGCCACCGAAGGGTTCGACAGCCGCCTCAGAGCACGCAGAGCGAGGGATGACTCTGGGTACGTCCGATACATGGCCGAGGCTCGGGCTACGCTCCCGAGGTACCCTAGGACATTTCCGAGACTAGCAGGAGCGATTCTGTAACGAAATCCCATCAGAGGGAGGCATCGAGCCCTCAGACCCTATCAAACGGGACCGGGTCCGGAAAATCACCTGCAGGTACTTTTGGAGCGCGCCTCTGGGCCACTAGCCGATCCTTATCAAACGGGGCACAGGCGTCCACTCGGATCACCCATTAGCAACTCACTGGAGACACCATGTTCGGCGCCCTCCGAGGGCAACATGGCGCTTTCCCCCCTCCTCCTTGCGGAAATGCGACGAAGGGGCGTATGATAAAAGCCGAGTCAGTCCTTGACCGTCCTCTCGCTCTGTGCGGAGGCTCGGGGGCTGCTCTCGCAAACCCGGCTCCGGCCAAACCGTTGACAGCATCAACATACCAGCCCGAGAACTCGGAACCTGACTATGCACCGGGGCAACGTCCAGTTCAGATGAGGGAACAACCAGACCGGCCGAGGCATCACAAAATGCGCTAAGACCTCGGAGGAGTCAAACCACTCCTCCGAGGCCTCGGGGGCTACACCCGGCGGGTGCGCTCGCGCGCACCCACCGGAACGAAATGCAACCGAGAAAGGCCGGTCCCCTTGCAAAAAAGTGCAACAAAAGCCTCCAAGCGAGTACCAACACTCCCTTCGAGGCTCGGGGGCTACTGTCGGGGACCATAATTAGGGGTACCCCCAAGACTCCTAATCTCAGCTGGTAACCCCCATCAGCACAAAGTTGCAAAGGCCTGATGGGCGCAATTCAGGTCAAGGCTCTGTCCACTCAAGGGACACGATCTTGCCTCGCCCGAGCCTAGCCTCGAGCAGGAACAGCCGACCCAGGAAGATTCACGTCTCGCCCGAGGGTCCCCTCAAGCAACGGACACACCTTCGACTCGCCCGAGGCCCAGCTCGGGCAGGATTCGTGGAGAAGCAACCTTGGCCAGATCGCCACACCAACCGACTGTATCGCAGGAGCATTCAATGCAAGGATCGCCTGACACCTTATCCTGACGCGCGCTCCTCAGTCGACAAGGCCGAAGTGACCGCAGTCACTTCACCGCTCCACTGGCCGACCTGACAGGAAAACAGCGCTGCCTGCCCTGCTCCGACCGCTGTGCCACCCGCCAGGGTGAGACTGACAACAGCCAAGTCCAGCCTCGGGCGCCATAGGAAGCTCCGCCTCGCCCGACCCCAGGGCTCGGACTCAACCTCGACTCCGGAAGACGGTCTCCGCCTCGCCCGACCCCCGAGCTCGGACTCAGCCTCGACCACGGAGGAGTCACCGCCTCGCCCGACCTCGGGCTCGGACCGACCACGTCACAAGGGGGGGCCATCATTACCCTACCCCTAGCTAGCTCAGGCTACGGGGAACAAGACCGGCGTCCCATCTGGCTCGCCTCGGTAAAACAGGTAATGATGGCACCCCGCGTGCTCCATGACGACGGCGGTTCTCAGCCCCTTACGGAAGCAAGGAGACGTCAGCAAGGATCCGACAGCCCCGACAGCTGTACTTCCACAGGGCTCAAGCGCTCCTCCGACGGCCACGACATCACATGAACAGGGCAGCAACACCTCTCCGACAGCCACGATGGCATGTACATAGGGCTCTGGCTCCCCTTTGCTAGACACGTTAGCACATTGCTACACCCCCCATTGTACACCTGGGCCCTCTCCTTACATCTATAAAAGGAAGTGTCGGGGACCATAATTAGGGGTACCCTCAAGACGCCTAATTCTCAGCTGGTAACCCCCATCAGCATAAAGCTGCAAAGGCCTGATGGGTACGATTAAGTCAGGGATCAATCCACACGAGTGACTCGATCACGCTTCACCCGAGCCTAGCCTCGGCCAAGGGCAGCCGACCTCGAGAGACTTCCGTCTCGCCCGAGGCCCCCCTTTTTTACGGCGGACACATCACCGGCTCGCCCGAGGCCTTGGCTTCGCTCAGAAGCAACCTTGACTAAATCGCCACACCGACTGACCAAGTTGCAGGAGCATTTAACGCAAAGGTGGTCTGACGACTTTATCCTGACACGCGCCCCCCCGGCAGAGCCGAAGTGACCGCCGTCACTCCACCGCTCCTCTGGCCAGTCTGACAGAAGGACAGCGCCGCCTGCGCCACTCCGGCTGCGGTGCCACTCGACAGAGTGAGTCTGACAGGCAGTCAGGCCTTGCCAAAGGCGCCACGGCGAACTCCGCTCCGCCCGACCCTAGGGCTCGGACTCGGGCTAAGACCCGGAAGACGGCGAACTCCGCTCCGCCCGACCCCAGGGCTCGGACTCGGGCTAAGACCCGGAAGACGGCGAACTCCGCTCCGCCCGACCCCAGGGCTCGGACTCGGGCTAAGACCCGGAAGACGGCGAACTCCGCTCCGCCCGACCCCAGGGCTCGGACTCGGGCTAAGACCCGGAAGACGGCGAACTCCGCTCCGCCCGACCCTAGGGCTCGGACTCGGGCTAAGACCCGGAAGACGGCGAACTCCGCTCCGCCCGACCCCAGGGCTCGGACTCGGGCTAAGACCCGGAAGACGACGAAACTCCGCCTCGCCCGACCCCAGGGCTCGGACTCCGCCCTGGCCTCGGCCGAACGACTTCCGCCTCGCCCGACCCCATGGCTCAGGCTCGGCCTCGGCAACAGAAGACAGACTCAACCTCGGCTTCGGAGGAGCCCCCACGACACCCTGCCTAGGGCACAGACCCGCCACGTCAACAGGAAGCGCCATCATCATCCTACCCCGAATCGACTCGGGTCACGGAGAACAAGACCGGCATCCCATCCGGCCAGCTCCGCCGGATGGGCAATGATGGCGCTCCACCAGCTCTGTGACGACGGCGGCCCCCAGCTCTCTTACGGAAGCAGGACGACGTCAGCAGGGACTCGACCGCTCCAACAGCTGTCCCTCCGCCAGGCTCCGTCGCACCTCCGACAGCCACGACATCACGCCAGCAAGGTGCCAAGATCTCTCCGGCTGCCACATTGGCATGTACCTAGGGCGCTAGCTCTCTCTCCGCTAGACACGTAGCACTCTGCTACACCCCCCATTGTACACCTGGATCCTCTCCTTACGACTATAAAAGGGAGGACCAGGGCCTTCTTAGAGAAGGTTGGCCGCGCGGGACCGAGGACGGGACAGGCGCTCTCTTGGGGTCGCTCGCTTCCCTCACCCGCGTGGACGCTTGTAACCCCCCTACTGTAAGCGCACCTGACCTGGGCGCGGGACGAACACGAAGGCCGCGGGACTTCCACCTCTCTCACGCTCGACTCCGGCCACCTCGCCTCTCCCCCTTCGCGCTCGCCCACGCGCTCGACCCATCTGGGCTGGGGCACGCAGCACACTCACTCGTCGGCTTAGGGACCCCCCTGTCTCGAAACGCCGACAGTTAGCGCGCCAGGTAGGGGCCTGCTGCGTGCTGACGAATAGCTCCCCGTCAAGCTCCAGATGGGCAGTCTCCAGCAACCTCTCCGGCCCGGGACGGTGCTTCGTTTCGGGACTCTTGAGTTCATGTCCTTCGACGGCAGCTACGACATGATACTTCTTCCACCGCCGCGCGACAACGACAATGGCGGCCGACAACCCGCCCGCCGGCGGCGGAATCGACGACATCTTCCCCGCGCGGTGGAAGAGCAACATTCGGGCTCGCACCGTTCTCTCCCCCGCCAACGGAGGAGGAGGCGGGGCCATCAAGGCCAGGCGGGAGGCCGCGCTTCGTTGGCCGTCGAGCGAATCGACGCCCCCGACGCCCCAACGGAAGGCACGCCGGACGTCGACCTCGCGTTCAAGACGGAGGCAAGCGCCGTCCCCCCGCGACACGCTGACCCCGAGCAAGAAGACGACGCTGGCGCGCTCGCGGAAAGCCTACAGGACGTCGCCCTCGTACCTGAGATGATGGTGCAACCAGTCCCCGATGTGACTACGTCGCTCCACGTCGACCAAAAGGTACCGACTAACTCCCATCTTGCGTCATTTCGACTCGGCCTCCACCCGCCAAACGACCTCGTTTCGGCGGGCGCTCTCATTGAGGCGAGTGCAACCCCACTGGGGTTTCGTATGCGGTCGCCTTGGGACCGACTGACGGACGTCTCGACCTACGGGCCCTCTGGGTCCGAGGAAGATGACGATCCCAGCATCTGTTGGGATTTCTCCGGACTTGGCAACCCCAGTGCCATGCGGGACTTCATGACCGCATGTGACTACTGCCTATCCGACTGTTCCGACGGAAGCTGCAGCCATGGCGACGAGAGCTGTGGCCCAAGCCGCGAATGTTTCCACATCGAGCTAGGGGATCCCTCCGAAGGCAACCATCTCGGCATGCCGGAGGACGGTGATCTTCCTAGGCCGGTGCCTCGCGCCGACATCCCACGGGAGCTAGCTATGGTCCCCGCTCCGGCGGGGGGTTACGACCCACAACTCGAGCAAGTCCGCGAGGCGCAGGCCAGGCTCAACGAGGGAACAGGAGCGCTTGAGCCGATCCGTCGGGACGTCGGGCAGGTATGGGCGGGCCAACCCCTGGCCGGAGAAATACGTCACCTGCCCCAAGGTCTCCAGCACCGCATCGCCAACGATGCCAGGGTCAGTCCGCCGTCCGCATCCAGCGGGGTAGGTCAGAACCTGGCAGCGGCAGCGATGCTCCTCCGCGCGATGCCGGAGCCATCAACCACCGAGGGTCGGCGAATCCAGGGAGAGCTCAAGAATCTCCTGGAAGGCGCTGCGGCCCGACGGGCCGAAAGCACTGCCTCCCGAAGGCAAGGATATCCCTCGGAACCTCATGCCTCGACTTCCCGATTCATGCGGGAAGCCTCGGTCTACACCAGGCGCACGTGCAACACCGCGCCTGCGGCCCCGGGCCACCTCGGCAACGAGCACCATCGACGCGACCGTTGGGCCCACCTCGACGAAAGGGTGCGCCGAGGCTACCACCCCAGGCGTGGGGGGCGCTACGACAGCGGGGAGGATCGGAGTCCCTCGCCCGAACCACCCGGTCCGCAGGCCTTCAGTCGGGCCATCCGACGGGCGCCATTCCCGACCCGGTTCCGACCCCCGACTACTATCACGAAGTACTCGGGGGAAACGAGACCGGAACTGTGGCTCGCGGACAACCGCCTTGCCTGCCAACTGGGTGGGACGGACGACGACAACCTCAGCATCCGTAACCTCCCCCTGTTCCTCTCCGACACTGCTCGCGCCTGGTTGGAGCACCTGCCTCCGGGGCAGATCTCCAACTGGGACGACTTGGTCCAAGCCTTCGCTGGCAATTTCCAGGGCACATACGTGCGCCCCGGGAATTCCTGGGACCTTCGAAGCTGCCGGCAACAGCCGGGGGAGTCGCTCCGGGACTACATCCGGCGATTCTCGAAGCAGCGCACCGAGCTACCCAACATCACCGACTCGGATGTCATCGGCGCGTTCCTCGCCGGCACCACTTGCCGCGACCTGGTGAGCAAGCTGGGTCGCAAGACCCCCACCAGGGCGAGCGAGCTGATGGACATCGCCACCAAGTTCGCCTCTGGCCAGGAGGCGGTTGAGGCTATCTTCCGAAAGGACAAGCAGCCCCAGGGCCGCCCATCGGAAGAGGCTCCCGAGGCGTCTGCTCCGCGCGGCGCCAAGAAGAAAGGCAAGAAGAAGTCGCAATCGAAACGCGACACCGCTGACGCGGACCTTGTCGCCGCCGCCGAGTACAAGAACCCTCGGAAGCCCCCCGGAGGTGCAAACCTCTTCGACAAGATGCTCAAGGAGCCGTGCCCCTACCATCAGGGGCCCGTCAATCACACCCTCGAGGGGTGCGTTATGCTTCGGCGTCACTTCCACAGGGCCGGGCCACCCGCCGAGGGTGGCAGGGCCCGCGACGACGACAAGAACGAAGATCACCAAGCAGGAGAGTTCCCCGAGGTCCGCGACTGCTTCATGATCTATGGAGGGCATGCGGCGAATGCCTCGGCTCGGCACCGCAAGCAAGAGCGCCGGGAGGTCTGCTCGGTGAAGGTGGCGGCGCCAGTCTACCTAGACTGGTCCGACAAGCCCATCACCTTCGACCAGGCCGACCACCCCGACCATGTGCCGAGCCCGGGGAAATACCCGCTCGTTGTCGACCCCGTTGTCGGCAATGTCAGGCTCACCAAGGTCCTGATGGATGGGGGCAGCTGCCTCAACATCATCTACGCCGAGACCCTCAAGCTTCTGCGCGTCGATCTGTCCTCCGTCCGAGCAGGCGCTGCGCCCTTCCACGGGATCATCCCTGGGAAGCGCGTCCAGCCCCTCGGGCGACTCGACCTCCCCGTCTGCTTCGGGACGCCCTCCAACTTCCGAAGGGAGACCCTGACGTTCGAGGTGGTCGGGTTCCGAGGAACCTACCACGCCGTACTGGGGAGGCCATGCTACGCGAAGTTCATGGCCGTCCCCAACTACACCTACCTGTAGCTCAAGATGCCGGGCCCCAACGGGGTCATCACCGTCGGCCCCACGTACAAACACGCGTTCGAATGCGACGTGGAGTGCGTGGAGTACGCCGAGGCCCTCGCCGAGTCCGAGGCCCTCATCGCCGACCTGGAAAACCTCTCCAAGAAGGTGCCAGACGTGAAGCGCCATGCCGGCAACTTCGAGCCAGCGGAGACGGTTAAGGCCGTCCCTCTCGACCCCAGTGGCGACACCACCAAGCAGATCCGGATCGGTTCCGGGCCCGACCCCAAATAGGAAGCAGTGCTCGTCGACTTTCTCCGCGCGAACGCCGACGTCTTTGCGCGGAGTCCCTCGGACATGCCCGGCATACCGAGGGATGTCGCCAAACACTCGCTGGATACCCGGGCCAGGGCCCGATCCGTCAGGCAGCCTCTGCGCCTCGGTCATCAAGGAAGGGTCGGCCTCGCCTTGGCAGAGCCCGACCCTCCCTCGGGGGCTAAAAAGGGGGAACCCCTCTGCGTCAAGATCTTTTTAATCAAAAAAGGGGCTTCTTGCGTTCTCCCAGCTACGTTCTCCCGGCTATGTCAGAAGCAGGGTCTCGAGGAGCGAACGCGGGTACATGTAAATGGCAAGGCCGACTGAGCCGAGGAACTCCCGTGCCTCCAGGTTAGGGATCCCTCACTCATCACCCGCCATGAAGAATGGCCCAACTCGAGAAGCCACCCTATTATTGACGAGCCAGGACGAACATGCAGATGGAAAGAAAGGAGAGTACGACTCCATGCAAGAAAGACAAAGTGTTCAGGCCTCAGCGACCGCGGTGAGACGCACATTCAACAAGAAACTGTTCAAACGAGAATTAGGCGCCGCCTTGGGAAGGAGTCGCGCCCTCAGCTCCATCCCCGCCGTCGGTGGGGTCCATCTCGGCCTCCGGTGACGTCGCAGGGGGAAGGACCTCCGCCTCAAAGGTGGTCGCCAGCACCGCGCTCGGACCCGCGGCGACCGCGTCAAGCCGCTGGACCTCCGCTAGAGCAGCATCGTCTTCGTCGGAAAGACAGTACCCCTCACTAACCCGCTCCAGGTCCACAACGTAGTGGGAAGCGAGCACGGCGAAGGCCCGCCTGACGCCGTGGTGTAGCGCTTCGCGGACTCTGCCGCGGGCGTGACCACCCAAGGCTCGAAGGCGGCTCTGAGGGGAGCTTCCTGAAGGGACGTCGCCGGAGCCGAGGACACGATAAAAGTCCGAGACGGCCTCGGACATGGCCGCGAGGTCCGCCTCCCTCTGCTCGGCGGCTCCGGCAAGCGCCTCAGCAAGCGCCTTGGCGGACTCGTCAAGGGCGGACTCAAGCTCTGCAAGCAACCTGGAGAAATACCTCAAGCACAAGCAAAGGAAACGGACAAGAAAAAGAACCAGGGAGGACCAAGACGTACCTCCGGCTCGGGCACGGTGCTCCGAGGCCGCGACCTGGGCCGCGGCTAAGTCAGCCGCAAGGGTCTCGGCTCGGCTTCCGGCCTCGGCAGCCCGGCCCTGAAATCGGTCCCGTTCCTCGATGACCTGGACGAGCTCCGATCGCTGCTGTTGCGCCTCCGCACGCGCTGCTGCCGCCTCGGCTCTCAGGTCGGCGCAGAGCAGCTGGAGGTCCGCCACCTTGGCATCCTGCTGAGAAAGGCGCGTGGTAGCCCCGGCGAGCGAAGACCTCAGGGATCGCAGCGAGCCCCAGACATCAACCTCGCGGCGGATGAACGACGACTTGGCGGCGCTCCGGTCCGTCAGATCCTGGGGAAAGGAAACAGGGCGTCGCAACGAGTATCTCGCTCACAGAAGGAAAAAAGGTATGCCCGAAACCGCTACCTGGAGGATTTTGGGGACGTCTCTGCAGAAAACCTCCAGCGATGACCGGAGCGACCCCACCGTTGCCTCTGCGCACTCGCGGAGCTCACCCCAGGACTGGTCCTCCCGCTCATCATCGAGAACGAAGACGGGGTCCGAGGCCTCGCGGGTCCGGAATCGGAGCAACGGGCGCCGGGCCTCGGGGCTCCGCCGCACAGCGATGAGGCTGTCGCCCGGCTGGACGGATTGCGCGACCGCGCCCACCTCTTCTGAGGTCTTGGGCGCCGACGCATCAGCCATCCCGGCGCGGGCGGCAACTGGACGCCCTTCGACAGGGACGGCGGCAACCTCGACGGTGGCAGGCGCCGGCATGACCGGCACGACAGGCGAACTCAGGGCCGCGTGGGCGTCAGCCGCCTCCTCAACCACAATCGCCGCCTCGGCTGAAGAGCCGGCCTCGGGAGCCCGCTCCTCCGAGATTGGCGACGCCCGAGCCCACGATGGCGGAGTACCCCGCGAAAGGGTCGGCTGAATGGCGCTGGCCACACAGTTCGCCGCCGTCTTGAGGGCCTTCCGGGGTGCCAGGTCGGTCTGGCCATGACTTCGCTTGCTGGATAAAAAAAAAGGGATCACAACCGAGACATACGAATGAGAAGCCAAGACGAAGACGTTCCGAGGTACTCACCCACTCCGGGCCATGATCCACCGCGCCTGGGGGAGCCTCCTTGGATCCCGGCTCCCGAAACAGCCGCCGAGGTCCGCTTTGCCGGCGCTTTCGGCTCCACCCTTGCTTGGGGCGCCTGGGAGGCAGATTCCCCGGGCACGGCCGCGACGACCTGAGGGTCACCCCCATGCGCCACCGACACGAGCGGCGGCCCCTGGGGAACAGACGCCTTGGCCTGGACCTCCGGAGCTGCCTCAGCTCCTCCGGCTGAGGGGTCAGGTGACCTCTCGGTTCGCCCCCGTGCCTCGGGTCGGGAGCCCGACGCCCCGACTTTGGAGGCTGACGGAGTTGACCCGCTCGGGGGCTGGCTCGACGGCTCCTGGCCGCACCCCAGGCCGGGGCTGAGGCCGAGACGGGCGGCCATGTCATCCTCATCATCATCATCATCATCGTCATCGTCGTTGGGCGTCTCCGGCGACGGCTCCCTCGGGAGTCCGTCCCTCTCCTGCTGGCGACGACGCTTCTCCAAGGCGTCCCGAGCCCGCCTCCGCTCGCGGGCCCGGGCCTTCTCCGCGTCCTTCTTTTTCTTCTTCTCCTCCGCGGCGACCCGCCGCGCTGCACGGTCCACCGCATCCTCCGGGACCCGTGGCCGGGAGGGTTTGTGCCACCCCACATCCTAAAAGGAGGGGAGAAGGGAACCCGATCATAAGGACACGGAGCGACCAGATATACGAAGAAGGAAGGAGCGAACACTCACCAAGGTCACGCACCCCTGGTCGGGGCGCATCCGAAGCTGTGAGTATGCGTGGGGGTCCGGCTTCCCCATCGCGGCCGACACCCGCCATTGGAGGGCGTTGAAGGGGAGAGGATCAGGGGACATTCGTGAGCCCTCCCAGTCAGCTTCCGGGGTCATCTCCCAGAGCGGCAGCCGCCGCTCCGCCAATGGAAGCACCCTCCGACGGTGGATAGCGGTGATCACTCCCGCAGCAGTAAGTCCCCCCTCCCGCAACTCCTTCAGGGCCTGGAGAAGGGGTTCGAGATTCTTTTGCCTCTCGTGCGGGGTCCCGTGGCGCCAGGCGTCGGTGGCGGCCGTAACTACTCGCTGGGAAAACGGTGGGAGCAACTCACCGTCATTCCGGAGGTAGAACCACCGACGCTGCCACCCCTTGTTCGAAGACGCAAGAATGGCAGGAATGTACTGCAACGCCCGCGACTGCCTCAACAAGAGAATGCAGCCGCCGACCCGCACCGCTGCACGGATCCTCCTCTCCCCCGTCGACAAGGCGAAAGGCTCGGCGAGGAAGAGATGAGTCCACAAATCCCAATGAGGAGCGATCCCCAAGTACCCTTCGCATAACGCTACGAAGATAGCGGCCTGCGAGATGGAGTTGGGGGAGAGGTTGTGCAACTCCACCCCGTAGTGGAATAGGATGGCCCGCATAAAGCGGCCCGTCGGCACACCAAATCCCCGCTCATGGAAGGAGACGAAGCTCACGACATACCCCGGCGGTGGGGACGGAGCGGCTCCGCCCACGGGAGGAATCCACTCTGGCCGCTGCTTGTCGGTGAGGGGGCGGAGCAAACCTTCGCCGACCAGCTCCTCCAGATCACTCGCCGTCACCGTGGAGGAGGGCCACGGATCGCGCGGGGGGATTATGGTCACTCGATCCGCCATCACCAAAATGGGGAAGATGGCGGCGCGGGGGGCAGGGAGAGCGGTTTCTCTCTTCTCCGACTAAAGTTTCCCGGGTTGCGAAAACCTAAAGGGAAAAGAAGGGAGCAGAGCGAAGAACCGTCACCGGACCCCTTCCCAAGTATATGAAGGCAGAGGCGAAACCGTTTTCCAGCACACCGCCTTGACCGAACGCGGGATTCAAAAAGCGCGAAGCGGTACAGCCGTTCCTCAAACGGCTCGCGCACGCGTAACGGCCACCCCGCCAACCACTCACCCCGTCGCATTAACTCCGCGGCGGGACAGGCGGCGATTCTGGCAGGAGAAGCGGATGACGCTTCGCCTTCGCCGTAATAACTGCGTCAAAAAAAGGTACGCCACGTCGTTCGATTTCGTATCCTTTTCCTTTTTCCTCTTTCTCTATCTCTTGCAACAAGGACCGGGAAAGGGGGATACCCCGAAAAGGATCCTTCTCCGCGAAGGAACCGGGCTCCGAGCCCCCCCTACTGATCAGAGGTTCGAAGACTGGCCCTCCGAAGGGTTCAACAGTCGCCTCAGATCGCGTGGGCCCGACACCCACTACTGGTCAGGGGTTCGAAGGCCAGCCCCCCGAAGGGTTCCATGGCCGCCTCAGGCTACTCGGGCTCCGCGCCCATTACTGATCAGGGGTTCGAAGGCTGGCCCCCGAAGGGTTCACAGTCGCCTCAGACACCGAGCGAGGGATGACCAGGGGTACGTTCGATACATAACCGAGGCTCGGGCTGCGCTCCCGAGGTACCCTAGGACATTTCCGAGACCAGCGGGAACGATCTTGTAATGGAATCCCATCGGAGGGAGGCATCGAGCCCTCGGACCCCGTCGCCAGGGGACCGGGTCCGGCAAATCACCCGCAGGTACTTTTGGGCGTGCCTCTGGGCCCCTAGCCGACCCCCAACGAACGGGGCACGGACGTCCACTCGGATTACCCGCTTGCAGCTCACCGGAGACACCATGTTCGATGCCCATCGAGGGTAACATGGCGCACTCCCCCCCTCCTCCTTGCGGAAAGGCGACGTAGGGGCGTATGTAAAAAGTCGAGTCTGTCCCTGATCGTCCTCTCGCCCTGTGCAGAGGCTCGGGGGCTGCTCTCGCAAAAACCGGCTCCGGCCAAACTGTTGACAGCGTCAACATACCAGCCCGAGAGCTTGGGCCCCGACCGTGCACCCGGGCTACGGCCAGTTCGCATGAGGGAACGACCAGACCAGCCAAAGCATTACGCGAGGTATTAAGACCTCGAAGGAGTGTAACCACTCCTCCGAGGCCTCGGGGGCTACACCCGGCGGGTGCGCTCGCGCGCACCCACCGGAACAAAATGCAACCGAGAAAGGCTGGTCCCCTTGCAAAAAAGTGCGACGAAAGCCTCCAAGCGAGTGCTAACACTCCCTTCGAGGCTCGGGGGCTACTGTCGGGGACCATAATTAGGGGTACCCTCAAGACGCCTAATTCTCAGCTGGTAACCCCCATCAGCATAAAGCTGCAAAGGCCTGATGGGTACGATTAAGTCAGGGATCAGTCCACACGAGTGACTCGATCACGCTTCACCCGAGCCTAGCCTCGGCCAAGGGCAGCCGACCTCGAGAGACTTCCGTCTCGCCCGAGGCCCCCCTTTTTTACGGCGGACACATCACCGGCTCGCCCGAGGCCTTGGCTTCGCTCAGAAGCAACCTTGACTAAATCGCCACACCGACTGACCAAGTTGCAGGAGCATTTAACGCAAAGGTGGCCTGACGACTTTATCCTGACACGCGCCCCCCCCGGCAGAGCTGAAGTGACCGCCGTCACTCCACCGCTCCTCTGGCCAGTCTGACAGAAGGACAGCGCCGCCTGCGCCACTCCGACTGCGGTGCCACTCGACAGAGTGAGTCTGACAGGCAGTCAGGCCTTGCCAAAGGCGCCACGGCGAACTCCGCTCCGCCCGACCCCAGGGCTCGGACTCGGGCTAAGACCCGGAAGACGGCGAACTCCGCTCCGCCCGACCCCAGGGCTCGGACTCGGGCTAAGACCCGGAAGACGGCGAACTCCGCTCCGCCCGACCCCAGGGCTCGGACTCAGGCTAAGACCCGGAAGACGGCGAACTCCGCTCCGTCCGACCCCAGGGCTCGGACTCGGGCTAAGACCCGGAAGACGGCGAACTCCGCTCCGCCCGACCCCAGGGCTCGGACTCGGGCTAAGACCCGGAAGACGACGAACTCCGCTCCGCCCGACCCCAGGGCTCGGACTCGGGCTAAGACCCGGAAGACGACGAAACTCCGCCTCGCCCGACCCCAGGGCTCGGACTCCGCCCTGGCCTCGGCCGAACGACTTCCGCCTCGCCCGACCCCATGGCTCGGGCTCGGCCTCGGCAACAGAAGGCAGACTCAACCTCGGCTTCGGAGGAGCCCCCACGACACCCTGCCTAGGGCACAGACCCGCCACGTCAACAGGAAGCGCCATCATCATCCTACCCCGAATCGACTCGGGTCACGGAGAACAAGACCGGCATCCCATCCGGCCAGCTCCGCCGGATGGGCAATGATGGCGCTCCACCAGCTCTGTGACGACGGCGGCCCCCAGCTCTCTTACGGAAGCAGGACGACGTCAGCAGGGACTCGACCGCTCCAACAGCTGTCCCTCCGCCAGGCTCCGTCAGCACCTTGACAGCCACGACATCACGCCAGCAAGGTGCCAAGATCTCTCCGGCTGCCACATTGGCATGTACCTAGGGCGCTAGCTCTCTCTCCGCTAGACACGTAACACTCTGCTACACCCCCCATTGTACACCTGGATCCTCTCCTTACGACTATAAAAGGGAGGACCAGGGCCTTCTTAGAGAAGGTTGGCCGCGCGGGACCGAGGACGGGACATGCGCTCTCTTGGGGCCGCTCGCTTCCCTCACCCGCGTGGACGCTTGTAACCCCCCTACTGCAAGCGCACCTGACCTGGGCGCGGGACGAACACGAAGGCCGCGGGACTTCCACCTCTCTCACGCTCGACTCCGGCCACCTCGCCTCTCCCCCCTTCGCGCTCGCCCACGCGCTCGACCCATCTGGGCTGGGGCACGCAGCACACTCACTCGTCGGCTTAGGGACCCCCCTGTCTCGAAACGCCGACAGGAAGGTCCAGGGCTCTCGTACGAGAAGGTGGCCGCACGGGAGGACGGGCTGACGCACAGGCTCTCTCTCTCCCTCGCGAACGCTTGTAACCCCCTACTGCAAGCGCATCCGCCCTGGGCGCAGGACAACACGAGGCTGCGGTTTCCCCTTACTGTTTTCCCCCTTGTGTTCCGTCTCGCGCCGACCCATCTGTGCTGGGACATGCAGCGACAATTTACTCGTCGGTCCAGGGACCCCCCGGGGTCGAAACGCCGACACATATATTCTCCCATACTCTTCAAACAACTTTGTGAGTGTTTCATTCATTTTAATCCAAACCACTTCTCCATGTATCTGTGGTCAAGCATACTCTTTGACAATTTTTCTTGAAGAATTCTTTTAGCTTCTCTTTCTCATTGTTGTAGGCACTAACTACATCTCTAGTTGCAATCCTTCTAGATGGAACCACAAAACGTGGGCAAGCCTTAGACATGAACTTCCTAAAACCTAGTCTCTCAGCAAAAGCAAATGGAAGCTCATCTGTAATTAACATTTCAGTAAAAGCCACCCTAAGCATTTCTGGATCAAACCTCCAAGCAGTGATGCTAGACCCACTACCATCTTCACTACATGCTTGCAAAACAGGCTGTTTGTCATCATTGATCTTATTAGGATTTTTTTTGCATACCTTCAAGTGTTTGCCTAATGCAGATGTACCATTGACTTTTGCCTCACACTTGATAACAATCTTGCAATAGTTGCACCTAGCTTCCTTCATAACACTAGAATTATTGTCTATGATCTTAGTGAAGCTTTGCCATACCTCTGATCTAGGTGCCATAGCTTTTCTTTTCTTCACCTCTTTCTCTACAGCTGCTTCAGCAATCTCTTTCTCAGGCTCTTCAGTTGGGTTCTCTGCCACTCGAACATTCTCTGTCAACGCTAGTTGAGGCATTGCCTCTTCTGCTTGTGACATCTGCAAATAAGCAAAGCAACACTGGAAATTCGACAGCTAGTTGGAAATTCTGCTTGTGACGCTAGTTGGAAATTCAATTATTCAAACAACAAGCTTGCAGCGGCATTCATATTTGCATGCAAATTGGAACAACAAGTTTGCAACAGCTTTCATATTTGCTTGCAAATGAGAAGTCGGCTTACATTGCAAGATTCCTCGCTGGTTGTCGTCGTGCCTTCGATTAGCTTACCTTGCGTGCTGGGTCGGTCTGCAGCGGGGTCGTGGGCACCGAGGAGCAGGACGCCGAAGCCGGAGTTGGAGCAGAAGTGCAGAACGCGGTGCGGTGAATCGACGCTGGCCGAGTCGCCGGTGCGGAGTCGAGTCGCCGAGACCGCGGAGACCGGTACAGAGTGGAGGCCTGTAGGGTTGGCGCTTCGCGCGGCAGACGCGTAGAGGGTAGAGCCGTAGAGGCGACAGGGCGGTGGATGATCGACGCGCTCACGCGCAGAGACGGCAGAGCGGCGGCGGACCAGTGCGGCGTTGTGCGGCTCGGGCTAGGGTTGCGGGCGAGGCGTGCGGCGTCGGCGTGCCTCAGTAGTCAGTTGGATTGGAGTGATGCCGTGATGGAGTCTTGGACTCTTGGTAAGGTAAGCTAACCGAATTGTGGCAAGGTAAGCTAACCGAACTGTGCGGTGCCTGAGTTGGGCCGTTCTATCTCGGTTTCACGTTTTGGGCCGAGGGACAGAGAGAGGAGCACTATAATTCGGTTCTTTGTGTCTAATCGGGTTTGGATGGCTGGAAACCGAACCCTAAACCGATACCCGAATAGAAGAGATCTATGAACCGAAACCCGAACCCGAAAACCGAAAACCGAAAACCGATCTATTCGGTCTATTCGGGTTCGATTCGGTTTCGGTTATCGGGTTAAAAATGCCCAGCCCTACATATAGAAGAGGATCTGCCTCCCTATGCACAAGCTCAGCAGAAGATAATGAAAAGAAAAATAGAGGCCTAATGCGTGCATTTTACTACCGTTATATTTGATGTTCCAAACAAAGCTGGTTATTGCTTAGTAAGAAAATGTCGTGTCGATTTTGTTCTTCTTTAAACTGGATGGCCACTTTCATCCCGTGTTATTTCTCATTATTTCAAAGAGATAATAAGCTACTTCGTTTTTTCATTTAAATGAAAAGTCATGGTAGAAATTTAGTATTTTCAAACGGAGAAATTGCTGGGCCTTGGTTGGACGGTGGACGCTGTCCCTTTCCCAATCCCAAACGAGAACAACAAGAGAGCAGCCCGCATCACTTCCTCGCTCTCCTCTCCTCTACGCTCCTCGTCGCGAGCCCGCGTCTCCCACGCCTCCCTCGCTGGCTCCCCCTCCCTCCGGACCTCCCCACTCCAGATCCAGTCTGGCCCGCCGCCGCCGATGTCCGAGGATCCCGCGTGCTCCCGCCGCTCGCGGTGCGACCTCGGCGGCGACGAGCGCTGGCTCTCGGGGCCCGCCGGCGACGACCACTTCGACCGCCTCCCGGACGCGCTTCTCCTCGTCATCTTCAACCGCATCGGCGACGTCAAGGCGCTCGGCCGCTGCTCCCTCGTCTCCCTCCGCTTCCACGAGCTCGTCCCCCTCGTCGACTCCGTCCTCGTCCGCGTCGACTGCGTCATCCCCGACGAGCCCCCCTCCTCGTCCTCGCCGTCGACGCCGTTCTCTCCTACGGCGTCCGTGCGAGCCCGTGGGGTCTTCTCACAGATCGCGCGCATCGTGCTCGGCGGCATCGTGAAGCCCATACAGGCGCTCGGTCAGATCCTCTCCCCCGCCAACTCCGCCTCTGGCTTTCCGGCATCCTCCGATTCCTCGCCATCGTCGTCCTCCTCATCTTTGCCACTGCCTCTTGCGGATGTGTCGCACCACTCTCCCTCGGAGGTGCTCCGCTCCTTCAAAGAGCTCCGCCACCTTCGCATCGAGCTCCCGGCGGGCGAGCTCGATATGGACGACGGCGTGATGCTCAAGTGGAAGGCCGACTTTGGGTCCACACTGGGCAGCTGCGTCATCCTTGGAGCATCCTCGGCCTCGGCCTCGGCCTCGGTCTCGCCCTCCTCCGCTGACTCAGATAGCACGAGCACCGCTCCCTCTGTTGACGGTGGCCGCACTGAACCTGATGAATGTGTCGATTCAGGAAGCATCCCGGAGTCGTTCTACACAAACGGGGGGTTTAAGCTGCGGGTGGTTTGGACAATCAGCTCATTGATTGCGGCCGCCGCCAGGCATTACTTGCTGCAGCCGATCATTGCTGATCACAAGACGCTCGAGAGGTTGGACCTGACAGATGCTGATGGCCAGGGAGTGCTCACCATGGACAAGTGCCAACTGCAGGAGCTGAGGGTGAGACCGCTATCAACATCTAGGGGCTCACACCGGACGCTCATGCCAGAGCTTAGCATGTGGCTGTGGTACGCACCATGTATTGAGCTGCCTGGGGGGCTGGTGCTAAATGGCGCAACGCTTGTGGCCATCAAGCCAAGTGAGGAAGGAACATGGGACACAGTTTGGAATGGGGCTGCTGGTGCAGCCTGGGTGTTGGATGCATTCGAGGAGCCGTATAGGACAGCGGTGAGGATGCTTCTCAAGCAGAGGACCTACAGTCTTGAGATGAATTCGTTCTAACTATGGGGAGATGACATTTTGAAAGCTTCAGATGTGAGAGGTACACTTCACTTTAAACTGAATTCCAATAGTTGTCTGTTCGGTAGCTCAAGTTTTAGTATTCTTGCATAATTGTGAAATACTGAAAAGAATACAGCCAGGTCACCTTTACACATTTTTTTTTTTTGTAAATAGCACAAAGCAAAATGTCTTGGTCGAATTTGTGTGTATGTAGATGTATGTTTTAGTTCATTCACGGGAACTAAGTTTTGTAAATATCATATTAGGGTGTCCTTTTTTGTTGGGCTGCCCCCCTGCACCCGTGTTGATTCCATGTGCTATTTGGTGTGTCCTAAAAAAAATTCCCACACAACAGCCACTGTATGGTGGGACTCACTGAAGCTTATTGTAAAGACCATATAACAAAACAAAAGCACAGAAGACAGAAAGACCTGGTGTGCAAAACTAAAAGACATGACTAGCTAGTTTGCACAAATCTCCAAAACACTGTCTCCTTATGACAGTTTCTATTGCTTCATTGATAACTTTGTGCAAATAACCCTTCTCATTAACCTTGCAATATTCGAATGCTGTGAATGTGTGTATGTGTTGTGATCTCACTGCAAATCAACCTTGTTTAGCCAACAGGGGTCTTTGCCTTTCTTGGCGATTTGATTTTGTTCCATAGTTTGTTAGTTTTGCAGAGTATAGATTACTACAAATTCATGTTGGTTATTCTGTTAGTAATTAGTATATTACTGGTACTGCCGCTGTACCGACTATGACTGCTAAATATAGTATTCTGCCCACTCATTTACACATCCGACATGTCTTGATTAGCTATGCCTATAAGAAATTTGTAATTTTGCCACTATCAGTTTTAGCTTCCTGTTAGTGGGACCATCTGTGTCTATGACTGGTGGGACCATCTGTGTCTATGATTTGTGGGACCGATAGCATATTAACGAAGCCCACAAATGATAATGGCAAAATTGCCAATGGCTCCTATGCAATGGTACTTCATCATTCCGAGCCCTCTTCTGAAAGCCTTCCAAACTTTGAGAATGGCACCTCATCATTCCGAGCCCTCTTTTGAAAGCCTTCCAAGTTTCAAGCTTTGAGAATGCATCGTTATACCTCTCAGCCCAACAGAATGATAGCAAACTCTTGGGTTTTCTAGCCAGTAGTCCAGTAGTGACCAATGGATATGTCATCATACAGTTTCTTGGAGATGTACTCTATAATTGATTTTTTTTTATTTTGGTAAAAGAGTAACCGTCATTCATCAAGAAGCAAACAGGTGTAGTGGGACTAAGTTTAATTACTTCTCCAAATCCATTGATAGTTGCTAGTTTGCTACAGAAGCATGTGGCTGTGTTGGATTATTCTGTTGGGTTGGACTGTTGCACTAGCTTCACGAATCTTTGGAATTGAACTGTTTACACATACACGTAATTATAAACTGATAAGAGCTGTATAGCATGACCCTTCAAGGATTGCCATACCATTATCTATCTCAAATTTACCCAGTTAAGGAACATGGAAAATATTGAAGATACCTAAAGTTTGTGAAATTCAAATTTGTGTGTAAGGGTAGATAGATGGTGTCTTTCAGCTTTCGTAAGGATGTAGTGTTTTAATCTCTTTCCATCATGTGGATCTTCAGAATTGTTTGGTTGTCCCATTAGGCCACATAGTTTTGTTGTGCTTAAGTGATTAACTACTTTCTGGAGATTTTCCTGATCAATTTGAGAAACACTTTGCCTCGTGAGTTATTTGTCATTGCACGTTGCATGTCACTCACCAAACTTCATTAGATTTTCTCTGAGACCTTCTGTTTTGTCACTTAGGAGGTGTTTGTTTGGGATTATAATCTGCCTAGATTATATAATCCAATAAATATTGAACTAAGTGTTAGTTCAAAATTTGTTGAATTATATAATCTGGATAGATTATAATCCCAAACAAACACCCACTTAGTGATAGGAAATTTTCTTTGCAATGGAAGATAAGGTTAGGAAGGGCCCACCGCCCACCTGAATATAGGCCTATAGGGTTAATCAATTAGACAATTACTTCATGGGTCCTAGCAAGCTTTGGAGCCCTCCTGAGTATTGTTCCAAGTTGATCTTATAGTTTTTATGTTTAAATTTCGTTAAGTTTACTTCTTTTATTATTCATTGCCACGTTAACTCCCAAACATGTGTATGACATAAGCCAATATAAAACAAGGATGGATGTATGCTATGCTTCTATTATGGCTATTGGATTTAGTGGGTCAACAATTGTTCCAACAACGTAAGTAGTCATTATGTTTGATGTGGAGTTTTTAGCAAACAGTATTCAAGAACACAAACACACACACAGTGAAATTAAAACTACTTAAATCTTCTTATTTCTTTTGCCAGGATGCTATAACTACTGATGTCCTGGATGCCTTTTATGCACCAATCTGCACCTACTTCAGATGTGCCAAGTATGTGCTATTGTATGCTTCTTGTTGAGCATCTGACAGCAGGAACATGGATGAATTCAAAGACACTGTTAATTTATGGAAATGCCAAAGGCATAGTTGAGTTGGTGGTGTTCTCTGAGATCAGATGTGGCACAGATAGTTTTTTTTCTATATGTATCCACATCAACTCATCAATGTACTAGCCTTATGTAATTTCAACTGTTGGATTGTGGGATTTTGCTGCTTGTTTGCAGAACAGCATCCAGCGTGCTCTGTACCTCAATGTGTGTCAAGAGTGGGCTCGAAGATTTGGCGTCAGCGGAAGCTACAAAATTGTTATTCCAAACGAGTTCGGAAATGTTGTATCCTTGCACAGTTGCACCGTGAATCTGGAAACGTTGTAGCCCTATATGATGTGAATCTGTGCAAGTCCTTCAGTATTTTATGTGAAATTTCGTGCTATAACTCCATGGATCGGGGAGGTCAGCTCAGCTCTGGCTTCACGATGAACAACGCGACACATTGACACCTTATTACTGCTGTCCTGTCTAAAGGCTGAAATGAACTACTCCTGAATGGACGGATCAACAGGAAATGAAAACCAGCAAGGGAGAACCGACAGATGGGTCCGCCTGTCATGAGCGCACACGTCATTCATCTCCGAGCTCCAGCACGAGGACAAGCTAAGGAATGCCCGCTTGGAGACGCGGCTTCGAAGCTACTGATCAGTGTCTGAATACTCAATGCACCTTGGGCATGGAGACTGGAAGCGAAGGATGAGCGTGAGCGAGACGTAGGCTACCTGATCGGTGTCTGAATCCTGAACACACCTTGGGGCCGGATGAAATGGAAGATGAACATGTGTTGCGAAATACGATCATACGAGCACTGTTGTTTGGGTGTGTTGTGAAAGTATGGCCCTATTTGAAGTACTCTCTCTTTCTTTCTCTCTCTGTATACCCTGGTTGAGAAGAGGATCGACATGACAAATCTGAGAGATGTTAAAAAAACTCGACGGTATTATATTAAGATGACTTGTGCTTTGTGAACCTAAATCTGAGGAGTGCTACTCGGACCACTTAACCAACTCGGCTAGAGGCTCTTTCGTAATCTGGGTGTTTCGCAATCTGGGTGAGATGTTATAGGTTGATTGTTTGGTTACCTATGATACATGATTTTTGTTCGGATGGCTGTATGGTATGAGTTGGTACAAAATCATGCCCGGTTGGCTGTATAGGTCCATCCACACATTTGGGGGAAAATGCTGTTTGAAAACAACAACCGATAGTAAAGAACATAATTAAGCAAGACAATTCACCACTAGTCTACGTTATGTTATATTAAAAGGTCTCTACTATAATCACGTTCCATACTGCCTGTCATACAACAAAAAGAGTTTTTTTTTCATCCCTAGTGACTAGACCAAAATAGCACCACATCATCAAAGTACCTACATCAGTTCGGAGCTGTGACTCTTGACGTACCTAGCAACCCACGTAACTTTGCTAGAAAGCTGAGGCAGCGCATAGAATGCCCTCGCAAGCGGAGGATTCTCGCACAGGTAAGCATAGTAGTGCTCAAGATGTGCCTCCTCGAACCCTGGGATGCTCTTCAGCTCTTCGTACAACCCCTTCGGAACAGGAAGGCCGGGTTGTTCGGAAAGCCTTTTTATAGCCGAAGCAAGCTCGCCGAGGCTCCGACTCATTGTCACAACCAAGTCATCGTCAGTGTATACCCTCTGCTTCTTCGACGGTGGTGGCTGCTTAGTATCTGAAGACTCTTCTGCGCCATTGTTGCCTGAGTGCGTTCCGTCGTCACCACCGAATTGTTCACTTGGCACACTACACGTGGGTCTTCCAGTCACAGTTGGTGCATTGCCTGTTTCAGTCACAGCTGGTGCACTATCTGTTTCAGTCACTTCAACACCAAGTGGCTCATTTGATCCTTGAACATATGCAGCAGCGGTTGCCGAACTGTTGCCAGATATAATGGCCATCTCATGATAATGCTCGACCGGAATGTTCAAGTAGTTGGTCCTACAAGTGAAAAACCCATATCATGGTAGGAATTAATAATATACGCCACACCTAAAACCGCAGCGATCAAACTGTAAGAAGATGCTGGTCACTTGCCTTAATATGGTTATTGTAATGCTCTGCGTCAAGACTGATTACGCAATTATGTTCATCCCAGACAGCTCCATCCAGGTTCTTCAGCTTCTCGATCTTCGCATAAATCCTTTTCCACTTCCTGAGATGGTTGCCGACTTGTCCGCCGGTGCGCTGGATGTTGGGGGCCTTCGTCCTCCGAAGGTCCTCAAAAACATGATTTGACAATGTTTTCCAAGTGGATTATGTGAACAGGTACCTTCGGACTCAGAATTACGAACATGAAGTGCGGTCAGGACGAAGCCTGAACCAGACGAAGGACGGGCTGATTACCAAGCTCCACGAAGGATGGTGCACAGCCGAAGCTGTGCGCAGGGAAGCTTCGTCGCGATAGCAGAGAGGGGAACCGACTTAAAGATGAAAAGACTACGTGGACCTTGTCAGGTTTCCATAAGTCATTGACAAATGTAATGGACATAAATGTAATTTTACGTGGGCTGCGTCCCGCGTCTATAAATAGATGAACAGTACTCCCGTACTGTTCACGCTGACTTGGCATTTGCTTTTGCGTCACGCTTGTACTTTTTATCTTCTCTCAGGACCGAAGGTACATTTGTAATTTGAAATCATTTCTATTTTTCCATGTTAATAAAATAGAAATGATTCTATGATGATGCTTATATTATATTTCATGCTTTATATGAATCCTTCGTCATTACTTGTTATGTTTACGAAGGTATGTCTCTTATGACCTTCGTCCGAAACTCATTATTTCCCGAAGGGACATAATGCTTCGAAGGACGAAGGACTTTAACACTTAACACTTTTTATGTTGCCTTGTTCTTAATTCTTAGCATTTGAGAACAAGTCCCCAACATTGGCGCCCACCTCCGGTGAACTCACTTCCACTTCGAGTTTTTTGAACACCTTCGGAAGCTATAGACCCTCGCTATGGCACCGAAGAAAGCTTCAGCGACTGGGGCTGCAGCACTGCAACCGCTGGACCCCAACCAGGAGACCGTCTCTCTCCGGGAGGCCCGAAACCAGAAGAGGAAGGCTGTCAGCCCGACGATTCAGGAGGATGAACTAGACCAAGAGATCAGGGACATGGAGATGCTACATCAACAGGTGCAGAGGAAGAAGGAGAAGATGGCCAGGCTAGCTGAGCTGCAGAGGCAGATAGACGAAGCTTCTGAAGAAGTCCGTCATCTTACCCACGATGAGCAGAACCGAAGGCCTCAACAAAAAGACCTTCATCAGGAGGGCTTCTTCAATGAAGATGACTGGTATGATAATTTTCATCATGGAAATTTTGTTTTCGACGATGCTTCTCCTCTGTCCGCTGAGCTGTAGGCTACACCTTGGCCTTCGTCCTATAAGCCACCCCAGCTTCCCATGTTCGATGGCCATTCGGACCCGAAGCAGTTCTTGATGAGTTACGAAGCAACAGTGTCTTCGTATGGTGGCAATGCTGCAGTAATGGCAAAGTCTTTCGTTATGGCCGTCAGGAGTGTTGCTCAGACCTGGTATTCCTCCCTTCGGCCAGGAACGATCACTTCATGGCAGAAGCTGAAGGATATGTTATTGACCAGCTTTCAAGGATTTCAGACGAAGCCGGTCACTGCTCAAGCCTTGTTCCAGTGCACTCAGGATCATGAAGAATACCTTCAGGCGTATGTCAGAAGGTTCTTGCGTTTGAGGGCGCAGGCACCAACGGTGCCCAATGAAATTGTCACCGAAGCCATGATCAAGGGGCTTCGTCCTGGACCTGCTGCTCAATACTTTGCTAGGAAGCCTCCTCAGACCCTGGAGAAGCTGCTCCAAAAGATGGACGAGTACATTCGTGCTGACAATGACTTTCGCCAAAGAAGGGAGGAGGCCTTCAGATTTTCCGAAATGACCAGGGGCTTCGGAGGAAGATCCTATCCGAGGCATGTCAGGTCCATCCACAACTCCACTCAGAATGATGATAAGGGGAGTCAGCAGAACAGACCGCAGTGCTCTTCACAGGCTTCGGGGCAACAGCAAAGCTCCTTCCGACCACCAGCTCCAAGAGGCAGAGGCGCCAGGGGCTTCGGCGGAAGATTCGGGGATCAACCCAGAAGAATATTTTGCTTATTCTGTGGTGAAAACAAAGGTCATACTACCAGGATGTGTCATGTTACCATTCAGAAGCAAAAAGAGATAGCCGAAGCTGCCGCGCAACAGGCTCAGCCGAAGCAGGTCATGCACACTGCTTCGTATCATTCGCCCTACATCCCAGAATATGTGGGCAACCATCCTGCACTCTCTGCTGCTTCGGCAAGTCAGCCTTCAGCTTCCTGGCAACAGCCCCCGCCTCCACCTCCGTTGCAACAAGGCCAGCAACCAGAAGGGAGCCAATATGCTCCACATCAAAGGGACTTCAGAGAACAGTCCGAAGCTCGCACGGTCAACAGCACCGTGCCAGAGTCAAAACACATCTATTGACAAATATCCTACCTTAATAGCAATCTTTTTCATTCAGTTTTATTTTTTGTAATAAAGGACATTGTTTAGGTTTCATGTAATTAGTTTCGTTGATTCCTACAAGAAAAATATGTTTTCTTCACAGGTTTGTGATAATAAAAAGGACCTTCGGACTATCGAAAATCCTTCGAAGCAACAAAAAGTCGTTCTAAGGAACGCAGAGTAAGTCTGACGAAGTCACAAAAAGTCGTTCCGAAGGGAGCGCAGTGTAAGTTTTCTGCTCCAAAGTCGTTCCAAAAGGAATGCAGAGCATACAGCGAAAAGTCAACGCTGATACCGCCTAAGTAAAAGGCGAAGAAGCTCCAAAGACGTTCCTAAGGGAATGCAGAGCTTATACCGCCTAAGTAAAAGGCGAAGAAGTTCCAAAGACGTTCCTAAGGGGATGCAGAACTTACAGCGAAAAATAAACGCTGATTCCGCTGAAGTAAAAGGCGAAGAAGCTCCTAAGGGAGGCTTATAATGAAAAAGTCAGTATTGATACAAAAGATTGTGCCCCATTGCAGGAATGTGCGTATCTTCGGCACAAAATATCATTTTGCATAACATAACATCATCACATCATTTTGCATAGCATAATCATCATACATCATGCTGCATGTGGCACAAGAAGGGGGCATGTTATCGATCTTCGGAAAATGCTTTGAAAAAGGGCAAATCATGCCAAGTTACAGGGAGAAACAATATTGATTTTCGAGGTATAGCTTCGGAGATTATTTTTACGAAGCTTGGATATTTCTTATCAGAACATTATGGATATTGTCGTGATAAATGATAAATTCTTCTTCACGAAGCATGAAAAGAAGGGAAGGTGTTTTTTCGTCGAAGACTCAAAAATGGTACGTGTTTAAAGTTTCATGCATCGTAAAGAATTGAATCATAAAACAAGTATATTACATACAGGATTACAGAATATTACACAAATCATATATCAAATGTTTTTTGCAATAGCACTTAGTCTTCCCTAAGTACTATCTCTGCAGCTTCGTTCAGCAGTCGATCGACAACCTGATCCATGATAGCTTCGGCCATCTTTTTAATTTCGTCGTCATCTTTAGGCTGAGGGCCCGAAGATGCTTTAGTAGGATCTGAGTGAGGACGGGATACTATTACATCATTATTACAGATCGCGAACGAACTATAAGATTAAAAGTTATAATGCAATGAAAACTATTCGCTAGTACCTATTTGCCCTTCGGGCTCTGCGTTTTTCTCAGCAGCCTCGGCTACTTTTCTAGCCTCATGAATCCCTTTCTCGCTTTTCTGAATGATTTCTTGGGCCATTTCTCTACCACCGTTGTCCCAGATGTCGGTGAAAAATTTTCCCCCAACCGCGCTAGCTTCGGCTGAAGGATCTTTTATATCTTCAGTGGACAAGGTGGCTTCGGACTGCGATAAAATCTTTACATGTTCACATCCTTTCCCCTCCAAAATAGTGGCAATCCCTCTGGCACCAGAAAAAGCGCAGATGTCACCGCGGCTACTCAGGATTTCCTCGAAGGCCTCCGACTCATGATTGATCCATTCCAGGGGACCTTCGGGGTTACCTCTTATAAAGTTTTCTTCTTGCGAAAATGCGCCAACGCTGGCGAAGCTAGTTTTTATTTTCTTGACACACTCTATAGATTTGTCGAAGCATTTCTTCTTGGCTGACCGAAGCTCTTTAACAGTTTCTTCTAAATGATTTGCCCATTGGTCGCTGAGTTCTCGCCTTGTTTCTTCAAGTATGCATTCCTCTTTAGCTCTGGCTAATTGTTTACGAAGGTTTTCAATTTCACACTTCTGAGCTTCGGCCTGACCTTTGAAAATAGCTTCGTCTTCTTTTATTTTATTTATTAAGGAATGCAATATTTTGTCTTTTTCGAGACCTTCGTTCCTCAGTTCAATTACTTCGGAACGAAGGTTGCTCAGGGCTATAGTACATCCTTCGTCCTCAGCATCTTTCTGTGCTCTGAGGGCATTGCTGAGTATCAGGCCCTGCAGACAGGAATATGTCTGTGTTAATAGTTTTAAACAAACGAAAAATTTTGAATTCAACAAAAATATAAGAATTCCATTTGTCGCACCTTTAAACTGTTGTAAGCTAGGCTGTCAGCCAGATCGTTCTTTGACAGCACCGAAAGTCCGTCTTCTAAAGTTGGAAATCCGAAGCTTCTGCTCATCTCCCGACAGACAGAAATTTCCTTGCTGTCGGGGAGGCAATACAAGAAATCTTCTTCTCCACTGCCATTAAATATCAACGCTCCCTTTGGATATTTCAACTTTTGGGCATAGTGTTGGGCCTCTTGTTCTTCTTTTTCTGTTAATTTTTTCCCCGAAGCATGACGAAAAATATAATCACGAATTTTGGATGCTTCGGGGGTAACAACACCAGTTCCTTCAGCAAAAGTTGGCTTTGTTATTTTTTCTGCCTCACTTTCCAAGGTCTTTGCCTTTGAGGGCTCTGAGGGCCCAGCTTCGGCTTCAGTATCTTGCTCTGGAGCTTTAGAACCCGAAGCTTCGACTGTTGTTTCAGGAGTGACGGCAGCCTTCTTCGGAGGGGTGCTTGAAGATTTGATCGTTTCCAGCACATCTAGCACATTAGCCATTCTCCTTTTCGGAGTCACTGCTGGCACTTTTTGATTACTTACTGTTTCAATGTTTGCCACAGGACTCAAAACTTCTGATGTTTTGGAGTCCTCGGTTGCTTCCTTTACCTCTTCCATTTTTTCTGTGAATGGCGCTTCGGCCTTCTCTTTCGTTTCTGATAACAAAATTTTTGATTGCTCCAATTTTGTCTTCGTTGGTATTTCGGCTGTTTCTGTGACTTCTGGCAGCAAAGTTGGCTCGGCTGGTTTTTCAGCTTCGGTGGCCGAAGAAGTCTCTCCGGTAAACTCAGGCACCGAAGCTGGTTCAATATAACGCGGTCGATAAGTAAGAACCTTTATCTTCTTCCTTTTCGGTTCTGGCTCGCTAGGAGCAGCTGCAGTTTCTTCTTTTGCAGAGGTTGTATTTTTTCTCTTCTGCCTTCGAATGGGGTAGCAATAGTCAGGGTAGACGAACCCGATGGCATCAAATACCCGATTCAGCCTTTTCTTTTTTCGGCCTCCGAAGGCTGCTGACATTGCAGTATCTTCGGCCTTCGAGTATGTCCCAAGCAGCTCATCACTTAAATTGTCAATGCTTTTCAACCACTCATCGTCTGGCTCAATAAATTTATCTTCAAATTTAAAAGTGTACTTAAACCTGACGAGTCCACCTTCGTCGGCCTTTTTAACGATTTCTTGTGGCATTTCCCATTTCTCCGCAAGCGGCCACACCCTGAAGGCAATATGCTCTTGTACTAAGTCCCTTGTTCCTATAAAAGAGCAGACAACGCCGAAGGCTCTTTGGCACTCTTCGGCGGCTTCGTTCATTTCAACCTTCGGCCTCCGAAGGCCGAAGCTTTGCCAAATAGGACGCATAATTATACCTTTGATGTCTTCTCGTGCTGATAAGTCATTCTTCACATAAAACCATTCTGTCATCCAATCCCCGGGCCATCTCTTCCGAAAGGTTGGTACGGGACAGCTTGCCCCGGACCGAGAGACGAAGCTGTAGCAGCCAAAGTTGTTATGGTACTGTTCTTTGCCCCAAGGTTTTGTTTCATATAATAATTCATGAACATTACAGAAGCTTCTTGCGTCAGGCTTCAGACCTTGGCTTCTCGTGGCCCACACGAAGATATTTAGCCTTATAATAGCCTCTGGAGTAAGTTGATGAAGATAGACTTCGAAGATTTTCAACACCTCCACGACGAAGCTGCTCAAGGGGAATCGCAATCCGGCTTTCAAAAAGCTTCGGTATACCACAACTTCATTTTCTTCAGGGTGTGGACAAGTCTTTTCCCCTTCGCCCGCCCTCACAATGGACAGATCCCGGAAATACCTTCCTCTCATATTAACAAGATGATTCTCTTTGATAGTTGATTTACCATAAACTGAATGGCTTGGTCGCCAGGGGCGATCTTCGGAGTCTTCGCCACCGCTGTCCACATCATAACTTTCACTGTCACCAGTATCTTCAGACAGCCCTTCCAGAATTTCCCTGGTGATCTTTTCTGTGTTGGTCTTCGACATTGCTATAAGAAACCCTAAGTTCTTCTCTTCATCAAGACTCAGCTTCATTTCAGCAGCAGCCTTCTTAGCAGCTTCAGACATCTTCGGAAACACTAAAAAACTGTTTTCAAAGCCGAAGCTTCAAAGCTAAAAGCTTAGCAGATCACAGTGCACAAGAGCTAAAAAATGAGTGAGCAAGAGTGGTTGGCCAGAAAGCGTGCAAAATAAGTTTGCGGTATGGCCGTATTTATACGCTTGATGCGTTGAAAGTTGAAAGACCCCACTTGTCATTGAATGTTGCTATTCTAGCAAAGGGAAGGTGTTTTTTCGGACCTTCGGCATAAAGCCTTCGTTCATATCGCAATCTGAATTTATTATTTCAAACAAATTAATATTGCGAGGGGCTACTGTTGGGGGCCTTCGTCCTCCGAAGGTCCTCAAAAACATGATTTGACAATGTTTTCCAAGTGGATTATGTGAACAGGTACCTTCGGACTCAGAATTACGAACATGAAGTGCGGTCAGGACGAAGCCTGAACCAGACGAAGGACGGGCTGATTACCAAGCTCCACGAAGGATGGTGCACAGCCGAAGCTGTGCGCAGGGAAGCTTCGTCGCGATAGCAGAGAGGGGAACCGACTTAAAGATGAAAAGACTACGTGGACCTTGTCAGGTTTCCATAAGTCATTGACAAATGTAATGGACATAAATGTAATTTTACGTGGGCTGCGTCACGCGTCTATAAATAGATGAACAGTACTCCCGTACTGTTCACGCTGACTTGGCATTTGCTTTTGCGTCACGCTTGTACTTTTTATCTTCTCTCAGGACCGAAGGTACATTTGTAATTTGAAATCATTTCTATTTTTCCATGTTAATAAAATAGAAATGATTCTATGATGATGCTTATATTATATTTCATGCTTTATATGAATCCTTCGTCATTACTTGTTATGTTTACGAAGGTATGTCTCTTATGACCTTCGTCCGAAACTCATTATTTCCCGAAGGGACATAATGCTTCGAAGGACGAAGGACTTTAACACTTAACACTTTTTATGTTGCCTTGTTCTTAATTCTTAGCATTTGAGAACAAGTCCCCAACACTGGACACCTAGCTTCTCATACAAAGCTCTACCACAGCTGTTAAGATGAGCTTGCTTGAAGCCGCTCGTGGTTTTAGTTCCACTCGCAACTAGGTCGGACAAATATTTGAGCACGAAACTAGACATTGCGTTGGACCAATAGACCTGTCCAGCTCCACCCTTGCCTGCCATGTTGTCCCCATGTTGCTCTGGGTCCATCTCCTGTGTAAGTTATAAAAAATGACAATGAACACCAAGATAAATTTCCTTGTCTGGGGGAGCTGTAGCTTTTCCAAAAGCGCCTCCAAGAGAAGCTTTCTGGATAAAGCTCGGGAAGCTGCTTTGAGGGAGCTTCTCTGCTTTTACTACAAAGTGCAGCTTTTGTCAGCTTGGAGAAGCTATCCAGTTTGAGAGAGCTTCGAGCTTTCTGGAGAAGCAAAAGCTGCCAAAAGCTCCCCTAAACAGGGTCAATTACTTCAATGAGAATACTGAAGATTTGTCCACAACATCACTAGTATATCACATAAAGAAAACAAGCAGGGCAAAGTCCATGCCATTGCTAGTTCACTATTACATAAAGCACTACATATTTTAGTTGTCGCGGTGGTTTTAACAATCTGCCCACATTCTCTCAGAAATCATTTCTCTTCTCTATCATTAGCGTATGGTTATTTGCTTGTTATCGTGCTGTCCTCCGTGGCTTTGGCCTTTGGTGTCCAATTGTCCTCTGGTAGAATGAAAATAAAAATTTGTAGCTGCCAACACATTTTGGGATGCAAATAACTTCCTACGACGAAAGGCAGTCTCCATAGATGCTCTTATATCTGACCCATCAATTGCTCCAATACGACGATCCTATACGGTCAACATATTACAAAAAAAAAACTCAAAATTTTGACCGCATATGTGTCAGGACAATTTGGAATGCCATACCTTAAAACATGGATCCCATCTTGAGTTCCCTGCAATTTTGGCCAGGGTATACAAAAACGCTGGTCGAATAAGCTAATTGCCTAGTTCCCCGATTGCATGTATTACGAGGTTCAAATATCTGCTAACTGTTTCACCTGACCTACTGAAATTAGTCCCAGCTTAGCTTATTTCTTAGGTTGTGTCCGATTGCATTCAAGAACATAGCTACTTATTCCTCAGTATTACATGGATAGCGTCATGGAACAAGGAGCATTCATGTAAAACTTGACGCAACTGAAAGAAAGGACCCTCTCTTGAGCCTTATCATTTTAGCGCAGGTTGTATGTTGTATCATCCTTGTAAATTGTTGTGTTTAGATAGTCGATCCTATTCTTATCCCTTTCCTCCATTGGACCATTAAGCAATAGTCTGCCTTTGGGTGTGTTTGGTTCAGCTTTTTTCTGACCAGCTTTTCTGAAAATCTGGCTGTGGAGAGAATCTGGCTGTGGGGAGAATCTAAGTATCATTACGATTACGTGTGGAGGAAGATAAAATTGTTCATAGGGCTCAGGATCTAGAAAGTGATGGATTCCTACTATTACAACGACTCAAACGATTATGTGTTTATGTTGATTTTGGATGGTTTTTTGCCCCCAACGAATTTTATAGAAGCTGGCTGAAAAGCTGAGTGTTTGGCAGTCTGCAACAGCTTTTGGTGGCCAGAAGCTGCCAGAAGCCGAAACAAACAGGGCCTTTGTCTTCTCAACCTAACCCAAAGAAACAAAACCACCATACAGGCAGCTAGATAAGTAGCAGAGGGTTATGAGTACATTTTTTTTCGTCTAAGCTGCATGTCCTCCAACTACAATCTCCAAGGGAATGCACACACCATATAAGTTTTTTTTTTTTTGAGAGAGAGAGAGAGGTGAGTATAAATGTATAATCCTCTGTTAACAAGGACTAACTTGCATCTGCACTGATGCAAACACATGAGAAACCAGGGAGAATAATCCGGGACCTTCAATCCAGCAAATCAACCTGTGTTAAGTTCAGAACGAATCCCCCAGGTGAGCCCCTTGGGCATCCGATTCACCCAATTCCAATCGGGCAGCACACCACCACGTGACCCCTTAGCAGCTAGGGAGTGTGACGACGAGGAGGGGGCAATCACCTGCGAAGGCGTCTCCATGACCATGAGAGAACGGCCAGGCCCCAGCAGCGGCAGTCAGCTCCGGTGGCGTCCCGCGGGAGGGAGAACCGAGTCGCCGAGAGAGGAGGGGTGGGTTGCGAGCGAGGCGCTCCGTCCCGGACGGCGACGTTCGCGGACGGGATGATGCGGCATCTAGAGAGAATATTCGTTGCGTGGATGGTTCGGTCCCATTCCCCCTAAATTTTTTTCCCTAAGACTGTCTTCAGCGCATGCCGCGCCCTTCCCCCTCCCCTTGCACTGTGTACGTTTAGGGTAACGAGATGGGTGCAGCGGCCACCCCTAAACCTTCCCCTACAAGCAACAGTGGTAGCGCTGGGAGCAGTGCTCCGCTAGATGTGGAGGGCTGTGGCAAGCCCTCTAAACACTGTGCTTGTACTGTTAAATTAATTGTTAGTAGAATAAAAATTGATAGGAGGTGAAAAGTAGGTATAGAAAATGATATTTTATGGTTGTAGTGGGGTGTAGGGGAAGAATTTAGGGGGAACCGCTGTACAGAATGGAGATATAGAGCAAAAGAGAACGCTGACGTGGCACGTGAGTGGAATATAGAGGGCCAAATTTAGGGGCAACCGCTGAAGACAGTCTAAACCTTACTATGCAGCCACGTCAGCAAGATTCCCTCCCCTATATTTACCCGTCCCGCAACCGTTCCCCCTAAATTTTCCCCTATATATCTCTCTACTCATTAAATATACATTTCCCTATAACTAACATAACCAACTTCTTTTTATATTTATATTATTTTCTTTGAACACGTTTCGCTTAACAGATCTTACTTGTTTAACAAAAAATTAATTAATTATTTCTCTTAATTGAGACATACTATATAATAAATCAAATAATTTATCATTTAATTGTAAAAATTCATACATCATTACATGTAACATTTAATTGGTAGCCTGGAAACATTAATTAACATTTCTCGTACACCCACATTTTTCATATATATTGGGACAGAATATTATGAAGGACACTTACGTTGCAACACAAACCGTCCAGTCATACGGTCGAAGCCACGAGTGTCTTACAATGAAAGACACCGTTGGCTTTCAAAGGAAGCCACGGTTGGCTTTCAAAGTAAGCCCGCACCTTCCCCCGCTCTTTGCTCTCTCCTATATATATTCAATCAACCTCTACGATATTGTTCGCCCATTGTTCTGAGTGAATCAAGTTATCCATAGTTCGGTATGTCTCAGAGTAATACCGAAGATGAGTTTGCTTCGAGTGATTCGAGTGATAGTGAGGACGAAACTCTTTTGCTTGTCAACCTACTCACCCTCGACATTGCGGCTCAACGCCATCACTGACGTCGGTCGGGTTTACCCCGCCGTGTCATTCACAGAGATCATTTCGCGGGAGAAAACCTCATCCAACATCACTACTTCGCCGCTAACCCAGTGTATCCACCCCATGTGTTTCGTAGAAGGTACGCACTTCATATTGTTGTCATAGGTTATCATTTGTTCAACTTTTGACAAATATCCAATGCAATTTTGTTAGGTTCCGCATGAGTAGGCCTTTGTTTCTCCGCATTGTGCAAGGTCTTCAACAACACGATATTTACTTTACACAAAGAGTTGACGCAACTGGTATGCCCGGACTAGGATCCTTACAAAAAGTTTGTGTGGCAATGCAGATACTTGCTTATGGGTTACCTTCTGATGCGGTAGACGAGTATATTCAAATTGGGGAATCAACCGCTAGGGAATGCCTTCATCATTTTTGTCGCGCAATCATTGCATGTTTTAGTGGCTGGTATTTACGCACTCCAACTCAAGACGACATTGATAGTCGCCTAGAGGGGGGGTGAATAGGGCGAAACTGAAATTTACAAATATAAACACAACTACAAGCTGGGGTTAGCGTTAGTAATAATAAACGAGTCCGCAAGAGAGGGCGCAAAACAAATCCCAAGCGAATGAGCAAGTGAGACACGGAGATTTGTTTTACCGAGGTTCGGTTCTTGCAAACCTACTCCCCGTTGAGGAGGCCACAAAGGCCGGGTCTCTTTCAACCCTTCCCTCTCTCAAACGGTCCCACGGACCGAGTGAGCTTCTTTTCTCAAATCAAAGCCGGGAACAAAACTTCCCCGCAAGGGCCACCACACAATTGGTGCCTCTTGCCTTGATTACAATGGAGTTGTGATCTCAAGAACAAGTGAGAAAGAAAAGAAGCAATCCAAGCGCAAGAGCTCAAATGAACACGGCAAATCACTCTCTCTAGTCACTAGGGTTTTGTGTGGAATTGGAGAGGATTTGATTTCTTTGAATGTGTCTAGAATTGAATGCCTAGAGCTCTTGTAGTAGTTGAGAAGTGGAAAACTTGGATGCAATGAATGGTGGGGTGGTTGGGGTATTTATAGCCCCAACCACCAAACTTGACCGTTGGCTGGAGGCTTCTGTTCGATGGCGCACCGGACATGTCCGGTGCACACCGGACAGTCCGGTGCCTCTGCCACGTCACCATTGCCGTTGGATTCTGACCGTTGGAGCTTCTGACTTGTGGGCCCGCCTGGGTGTCCGGTGCACACCGGACATGTACTGTTTGATGTCCGGTGCACCGGTATGGGCAAGTCTGACGTCTGCGCGCGCTGCGCGCGCATTTAATGCTGCGCAGAGAGCCGTTGGCGCCGCAGAGAGCCGTTGCTCCGCTGTCACACCGGACAGTCCGGTGCACACCGGACAGTCCGGTGAATTTTAGCGGAGCGGCTGCCGCGCGAACCCGAGGCTGGCGAGTTCAGGAGGCCGAGCTTCCTTGGAGCACCGGACATGTCCGGTGCACACCGGACAGTCCGGTGAATTATAGCGCGCCGGCTTCCGAGAATTCCCGAGAGTGAAGAGTTGGAGTCTGAGTCCCCTGGTGCACCGGACAGGTACTGTTTACTGTCCGGTGGCACACCGGACAGTCCGGTGCGCCAGACCAGGGGTGCCCTCGGTTGCCCCTTTGCTCCTTTATTGAATCCAACACTTGGTCTTTTTATTGGCTAGATGTGAACCTTTTGCACCTGTATAACTTATACACTAGAGCAAACTAGTCAGTCCAATATTTGTGTTGGGCAATTCAACCACCAAAATTATTTAGGAACTAGGTGTAAGCCTAATTTCCTTTCAATCTCCCCCTTTTTGGTGATTGATGCCAACACAAACCAAAGCAAATATAGAAGTGCATAATTGAACTAGTTTACATAATGTAAGTGCAAAGGTTACTTGGAGTTGAGCCAATATAACTACTTACAAGATATGCAAGGAATGTTTCTTTCTTATATAACATTTTGGACCACGTTTGCACCACATGTTTTGTTTTTGCAAATTCTTTTTGTAAATCCATTTCAAAGATCTTTTGCAAATAGTCAAAGGTACATGAATAAGAGTTTGCAAAGCATTTTCAAGATTTGAAATTGTCTCCCCCTATTTCAAATGCTTTTTCTTTGACTAAACAAAACTCCTCCTAAAAGAGATCCACCTCTTAGTGTTCAAGAGGGTTTTGATATACCATTTTTGAAATACTACTTTCTCCCCCTTTTGAACACAATAGGATACCAAATGATAAAGACTTTTGGAAAGCACTAAGTTTTTGAATTTGGTGGTGGTGGTGCGGTCCTTTTGCTTTGGGCTCATTTCTCGCCCTTTTTGGCATGAATCGCCAAAAACGGAATCATTAGAGCCCTCGAAGTAATTTCTTCCCCTTTGGTCATAAGTAACGAGTTAAGATTATACCAAAGATGAAGTCCGGTCCTTTTGCTTTTGAGCTTTTACTCTCTCCCCCGAGGATGAAGTCCTTTTCTTTGATGCTCATTTCTTCCCAAGGAATAGAGAGTTGCTCGGAGTGATGGCGAAGCATGAGTTACGGAGTGGAAGCCTTTGTCTTCGCCGAAGACTCCAATTCCCTTTCAATATACCTATGACTTGGTTTGAAATAGACTTGAAAACACATTAGTCATAGCATATAAAAGAGATATGATCAAAGGTATTTAAATGAGCTATGTGTGCAAGCTAGCAAAAGAAATTTCTAGAATCAAGAATATTGAGCTCATGCCTAAGTTTGGTAAAAGATTGTTCATCAAGTGGCTTGGTAAAAATATCGGCTAATTGATCTTTAGTATTAATGTAAGAAATCTCGATATCCCCCTTTTGTTGGTGATCCCTAAGAAAATGATACCGAATGGCTATGTGCTTAGTGCGGCTATGCTCGACGGGATTGTCGGCCATTTTGATTGCACTCTCATTATCACATAGCAAGAGGACTTTGGTTAATTTGTAACCGTAGTCCCGCAGGGTTTGCCTCATCCAAAGCAATTGCGCGCAACAATGTCCTGCGGCAATGTACTCGGCTTCGGCGGTGGAAAGAGCGACCGAAATTTGCTTCTTTGAAGCCCAAGACACCAAGGATCTTCCCAAGAACTGGCAAGTCCCTGATGTGCTCTTCCTATTAATTTTGCACCCCGCCCAATCGGCATCCGAATAACCAATCAAATCAAATGTGGATCCCCGAGGGTACCAAAGCCCAAACTTAGGGGTATAAGCCAAATATCTCAAGATTCGTTTTACGGCCGTAAGGTGTGATTCCTTAGGGTCGGATTGGAATCTTGCACACATGCAAACGGAAAGCATAATGTCCGGTCGAGATGCACATAAATAAAGCAATGAACCAATCATCGACCGGTATACCTTTTGATCTACGGACTTACCTCCCGTGTCGAGGTCGAGATGCCCATTAGTTCCCATGGGTGTCTTGATGGGTTTGGCATCCTTCATCCCAAACTTGGTTAGAATGTCTTGAGTGTACTTCGTTTGGCAAATGAAGGTGCCCTCTTGGAGTTGCTTGACTTGGAATCCTAGAAAATACTTCAACTCCCCCATCATCGACATCTCGAATTTCTGTGTCATGATCCTACTAAACTCTTCACATGTAGACTCGTTAGTAGACCCAAATATAATATCATCAACATAAATTTGGCATACAAACAAGTCATTTTCAAGAGTTTTAGTAAAGAGTGTAGGATCGGCCTTGCCGACTTTGAAGCCATTAGCAATAAGGAAATCTCTTAGGCATTCATACCATGCTCTTGGGGCTTGCTTGAGCCCATAAAGCGCCTTAGAGAGCCTATAGACATGGTTAGGATACTCACTGTCTTCAAAGCCGGGAGGTTGCTCAACATAGACCTCTTCCTTGATCGGTCCATTGAGGAAGGCACTTTTCACGTCCATTTGATAGAGCTTAAAGCCATGGTAAGTAGCATAGGCCAATAATATACGAATTGACTCAAGCCTAGCTACGGGTGCATAGGTTTCACCGAAATCCAAACCTTCGACTTGTGAATACCCTTTGGCTACGAGTCGAGCTTTGTTCCTTGTCACCACACCATGCTCATCTTGCTTGTTGCGGAAGACCCATTTGGTTCCTACAACATTTTGGTTAGGACGTGGAACTAAATGCCATACCTCGTTCCTCGTGAAATTGTTGAGCTCTTCTTGCATTGCCACCACCCAATCCGAATCTTGAAGTGCTTCCTCTACCCTGTGTGGCTCAATAGAGGAAACAAAAGAGTAATGTTCACAAAAATGAGCAACCCGAGATCTAGTGGTTACCCCCTTATGAATATCGCCGAGGATGGTGTCGACGGGGTGATCTCGTTGGATTGCTTGGTGGACTCTTGGGTGTGGCGGTCTTGGTTCTTCCTCATCCTCCTTTTCTTGATCATTTGCATCTCCCCCTTGATCATTGCCATTATCTTGAGGTGGCTCATCTTCTTGATTTTGCTCTTCATCAACTTGAGCCTCATCCTCAATTTGAGTTGGTGGAGATGCTTGCATGGAGGAGGATGGTTGATCTTGTGTACTTGGAGGCTCTTCGGATTCCTTAGGACACACATCCCCGATGGACATGTTCCTTAGCGCGATGCATGGAGCCTGTTCTTCACCTATCTCATCAAGATCAACTTGCTCTACTTGAGAGCCGTTAGTTTCATCAAACACAACGTCACAAGAGACTTCAACTAGTCCAGTGGACTTGTTAAAGACCCTATATGCCCTTGTGTTTGAGTCATAACCAAGTAAAAAGCCTTCTACAGTTTTAGGAGCAAATTTAGATTTTCTACCTCTTTTAATAAGAATGAAGCATTTGCTACCAAAAACTCTAAAATATGAAATGTTGGGCTTTTTACCGGTTAGGAGTTCATATGATGTCTTCTTGAGGATTCGGTGAAGATATAACCGGTTGATGGCGTAGCAGGCGGTGTTGACTGCTTCGGCCCAAAACCGGTCCGGTGTCTTGTACTCATCAAGCATGGTTCGTGCCATGTCCAATAGAGTTCGATTCTTCCTCTCCACTACACCATTTTGTTGTGGAGTGTAGGGAGAAGAGAACTCATGCTTGATGCCCTCCTCCTCAAGGAAGCCTTCGATTTGTGAGTTCTTGAACTCCGTCCCATTGTCGCTTCTTATTTTCTTGATCCTTAAGCTGAACTCATTTTGAGCCCGTCTCAAGAATCCCTTTAAAGTCTCTTGGGTTTGAGATTTTTCCTGTAAAAAGAATACCCAAGTGAAGCGAGAATAATCATCCACTATTACAAGACAATACTTACTCCCGCCGATGCTTATGTAAGCAATCGGGCCGAATAGATCCATGTGGAGTAGCTCAAGCGGCCTGTCGGTCGTCATGATGTTCTTGTGTGGATGATGGACTCCAACTTGCTTCCCCGCCTGGCATGCGCTACAAATCCTGTCTTTCTCAAAATGAACATTTGTTAATCCTAAAATGTGCTCTCCCTTTAGAAGCTTATGAAGATTCTTCATCCCAACATGGGCTAGTCGGCGGTGCCAGAGCCAACCCATGTTAGTCTTAGCAATTAAGCAAGTGTCGAGTTCAGCTCTATCAAAATCTACCAAGTATAGCTGACCCTCTAACACTCCCTTAAAAGCTATTGAATCATCACTTCTTCTAAAGACAGTGACACCTATATCAGTAAAAAGACAGTTGTAGCCCATTTGACATAATTGGGAAACAGAAAGCAAGTTGTAGTCTAAGGAATCAACAAGAAAAACATTGGAAATAGAATGGTCAGGAGATATAGCAATTTTACCCAATCCTTTGACCAAACCTTGATTTCCATCCCCGAATGTGATAGCTCGTTGGGGATCTTGGTTTTTCTCATATGAGGAGAACATCCTTTTCTCCCCTGTCATGTGGTTTGTGCACCCGCTGTCGAGTATCCAACTTGAGCCCCCGGATGCATAAACCTACAAAACAAATTTAGTTCTTGAGTTTAGGTACCCAAACTGTTTTGGGTCCTTTGGCATTAGATACAAGAACTTTGGGTACCCAAACACAAGTCTTGTAACCCTTGTGTTTGCCCCCAACAAATTTGGCAACTACCTTGCCGGATTTGCTAGTAAGCACATAAGATGCATCAAAAGTTTTAAATGAAATGGCATGATCATTTGATGCATTAGGAATTTTCTTCTTAGGCAACTTAGCATGGGTTGGTTGCCTAGAGCTAGATGTCTCACTCTTATACATATAAGCATGATTAGGGCCAGAGTGAGACTTCCTAGAATGAATCTTTCTAATTTTGCTCTCAGGATAGCCGGCAGGGTACAAAATGTAACCCTCGTTATCCTCAGGCATGGGAGCCTTGCCCTTAACAAAGTTAGATAAGTTCTTTGGAGGAGCATTAAGTTTGACATTGTCTCCCCTTTGGAAGCCAATGCCATCCTTAATGCCAGGGCGTCTCCCATTATAAAGCATGCTACGAGCAAATTTAAATTTCTCATTTTCTAGATTGTGCTCGGCAATTTTAGCATCTAATTTTGCTATATGATCATTTTGTTGTTTAATTAAAGCCATATGATCAAGAATAGCATTAACATCAATATCTCTACATCTAGTGCAAATAGAAACATGCTCAAGATTAGATGTAGAGGGTTTGCAAGATTTAAGTTCTACAACCTTAGCATGCAACATTTCATTCTTAGTTCTAAGGTCGGAAATAGTAGCAATGCAAACATTAAAATCTTTAGCCTTAATTAAATTTTCATTCTCTAATCTAAGGCTAGCAAGAGATGCATTCAATTCATCAATCTTAGCAAGCAAGTCAATGTTATCATCTCTAAGATTGGGAATTGAAACATTACAAACATGTGAATCAACCTTAGCATTTAAAATAGCATTTTCATTTCTAAGGTTGTTAATCATTTCACGGCAAGTGCTTAGCTCACTAGACAATTTTTCACATTTTTCTACTTCTAGAGCATAAGCCTTTTTAACCTTAACATGTTTCTTGTTTTCTTTAATTAGATAATCCTCTTGGGAGTCCAAAAGGTCATCTTTTTCATGAATAGCACTAACTAATTCATTTAACTTTTCTTTTTGAGCTATGTTAAGGTTGGCAAAAAGGGAGCGCAAATTATCCTCCTCATCACTAGCATTATCATCACTAGAAGATTCATATTTAGTGGAGGAGTTGGATTTAACCTTCTTCTTTTTGCCGTCCTTTGCCATGAGGCACTTGTGGCCGACGTTGGGGAAGAGGAGTCCCTTGGTGACGGCGATGTTGGCGGTGTCCTCGTCTTCGGAGGAGTCGCTTGAGCTCTCGTCGGAGTCCCACTCGCGACAAATATGGGCATCGCCGCCCTTCTTCTTGTAATACCTCTTCTTTTCCTTTCGTCTCCCCTTCTTGTCGTCACCTCGGTCACTGTCACTAGATATAGGACATTTAGCAATAAAATGACCGGGCTTACCACACTTGTAGCAAACCTTCTTGGAGCGGGACTTGTAGTCTTTCCCCCTCCTTTGTTTGAGGATTTGGCGGAAGCTCTTGATGACGAGCGCCATCTCCTCATTGTCAAGCTTGGAGGCGTCTATTGGTTGTCGGCTTGGTGTAGACTCCTCCTTCTTTTCTTCCGTCGCCTTGAATGCAACGGGTTGAGCTTCGGATGGCTCGCCAAGCTCGTTGATTTTCCTCGAGCCTTCTATCATGCACTCAAAACTTACAAAATGCCCGATAACTTCCTCGGGGGTCATTTTAGTATATCTAGGGTTACCACGAATCAATTGAACTTGAGTGGGATTTAGAAAAATGAGAGATCTTAAAATAACATTTACCACTTCGTGGTCGTCCCACTTCTTGCTCCCGAGGTTGCGCACTTGGTTTACCAAAGTCTTGAGTCGGTTGTACATGTGTTGTGGCTCCTCCCCTTTGTTAAGCCGGAACCGACCGAGCTCCCCCTCGATCGTTTCCCGCTTGGTGATCTTGGTGAGCTCATCTCCCTCGTGCGCGGTTTTGAGTACATCCCAAATCTCCTTGGCGCTCTTCAACCCTTGTACTTTGTTATACTCCTCTTTACTTAGAGAGGCGAGGAGTATTGTTGTTGCTTGAGAGTTGAAGTGCTCGATTTAGGCCACCTCATCCTCATCATAGTCCTCATCCCCTACCGACGGTACCTGTGCACCAAACTCAACAACATCCCATATACTTTTGTGGAGCGAGATTAGATGAAATCGCATTAAATCGCTCCACCTAGCGTAATCTTCACCATCAAAAGTTGGTGGTTTGCCTAATGGGACGGAAAGTAAAGGTGTGTGTTTGGAAATGCGAGGGTAGCGTAGGGGGATCTTACTATACTTCTTGCGCTCTTGGCGCTTAGAAGTGACGGAGGGCGCATCGGAGTCGGAGGTAGAAGTTGATGAAGTGTCGGTCTCGTAGTAGACCACCTTCCTCATCCTTTTGTGCTTGTCGCCTTTCCGATGCGGCTTGTGGGAAGAAGATTTTTCCTTCTTCTCTTTGTGGTGAGAAGAAGATTTCTTCTCCTTCCCTTTGTTGGAGGAGCTCTTCTTCTTTTCCCTCCTTTTGGTGCGGGACTCTTCCGATGAAGTGCTCCCGTAGCTTGTAGTGGGCTTTTCGCCGGTCTCCATCTCCTTCTTGGCGTGATCTCCCGACATCACTTCGAGCGGTTAGGCTCTAATGAAGCACCGGGCTCTGATACCAATTGATAGTCGCCTAGAGGGGGGGTGAATAGGGCGAAACTGAAATTTACAAATATAAACACAACTACAAGCTGGGGTTAGCGTTAGTAATAATAAACGAGTCCGCAAGAGAGGGCGCAAAACAAATCCCAAGCGAATGAGCAAGTGAGACACGGAGATTTGTTTTACCGAGGTTCGGTTCTTGCAAACCTACTCCCCGTTGAGGAGGCCACAAAGGCCGGGTCTCTTTCAACCCTTCCCTCTCTCAAACGGTCCCACGGACCGAGTGAGCTTCTTTTCTCAAATCAAAGCCGGGAACAAAACTTCCCCGCAAGGGCCACCACACAATTGGTGCCTCTTGCCTTGATTACAATGGAGTTGTGATCTCAAGAACAAGTGAGAAAGAAAAGAAGCAATCCAAGCGCAAGAGCTCAAATGAACACGGCAAATCACTCTCTCTAGTCACTAGGGTTTTGTGTGGAATTGGAGAGGATTTGATTTCTTTGAATGTGTCTAGAATTGAATGCCTAGAGCTCTTGTAGTAGTTGAGAAGTGGAAAACTTGGATGCAATGAATGGTGGGGTGGTTGGGGTATTTATAGCCCCAACCACCAAACTTGACCGTTGGCTGGAGGCTTCTGTTCGATGGCGCACCGGACATGTCCGGTGCACACCGGACAGTCCGGTGCCTCTGCCACGTCACCATTGCCGTTGGATTCTGACCGTTGGAGCTTCTGACTTGTGGGCCCGCCTGGGTGTCCGGTGCACACCGGACATGTACTGTTTGATGTCCGGTGCACCGGTATGGGCAAGTCTGACGTCTGCGCGCGCTGCGCGCGCATTTAATGCTGCGCAGAGAGCCGTTGGCGCCGCAGAGAGCCGTTGCTCCGCTGTCACACCGGACAGTCCGGTGCACACCGGACAGTCCGGTGAATTTTAGCGGAGCGGCTGCCGCGCGAACCCGAGGCTGGCGAGTTCAGGAGGCCGAGCTTCCTTGGAGCACCGGACATGTCCGGTGCACACCGGACAGTCCGGTGAATTATAGCGCGCCGGCTTCCGAGAATTCCCGAGAGTGAAGAGTTGGAGTCTGAGTCCCCTGGTGCACCGGACAGGTACTGTTTACTGTCCGGTGGCACACCGGACAGTCCGGTGCGCCAGACCAGGGGTGCCCTCGGTTGCCCCTTTGCTCCTTTATTGAATCCAACACTTGGTCTTTTTATTGGCTAGATGTGAACCTTTTGCACCTGTATAACTTATACACTAGAGCAAACTAGTCAGTCCAATATTTGTGTTGGGCAATTCAACCACCAAAATTATTTAGGAACTAGGTGTAAGCCTAATTTCCTTTCAGACATTACACGCATCATGCATAATAGTGAGTCTAGGGGTTTTCCTGGCATGTTGGGTTCCATTGATTGCATGCACTGGGAGTGGAGGAACTGTCCAACGGCTTGGCGTGGTCAATTTTGTGGGCGAAATGGTAGAGCATCGATGATACTTGAAGCAGTAGCATCGTATGATTTATGGATTTGGCATGCTTTTTTTGGCATGCCTGGGACAAACAATGATGTTAACGTGCTCCACCGATCCCCAGTTTTTGACCCTATGACTTCTGGTCGAATGCCACCTGTCAATTACACAGTAAATGGTCATGCGTACAACTTCGGTTATTACCTTGCTGATGGTATTTACCCCAACTGGCCAACTTTTGTCAAAGAAATCCGACACCCATATGAGGATAAGAAAGTCTATTTCACTCAGATGCAGGAAAGTTGCCGAAAGGATATTGAGCGTGCATTTGGAGTTCTTCAAGCTCGGTGGGCGGTGCTCCGTGGACCAGCTTATGGTTGGGATCGTAATCGTTTGACAGAGATAATGACAGCTTGCATCATCATGCACAACATGATCGTCGAAGATGAAGGGCCTTTTGCTGCAAACATTGATTTCGGAGACAACTCTTCAAGGATTGAATCATCTCAAATTATAGGGGAAGGGCGGGCGGAATGGGTTATTAACCACTTTGATCTTCGTCGCCAAGAAAGATCGTGCTCACTTCAAAATGATCTTGTCGAGCATTTATGGGCTCGCCGTGGAAGTATGTAACAATTATGTGTCGTAGCTGCTTAGGGTCGCACTAAAATTAAGTACTTGTAATGTCATGTCCCCTTTTTAAGTATTCTAATAAATTAGCAAAGTTGTTTCCAAAATGTCCCGACAGCCGGCTTCATATGTGTTCAGATACTTCGATTTTGTGTACCAGCTATACCATAACATGTATCTTCGTTTGTACGAAGTGTAAACATAGCATTGCAATTGATCTAGGGATTCATGTTTTCTTGCACAATATATAACATACCATTATTTTCTAATACAGATGAGTTCATTATTTTGTAATGATCAAACTTTGCAAGATCAATACGCAAAAATAATGATCAAACTTTTATCACAGACGAGTTCATTATTTTCTAATACAACAGCACACAACTTAACATACATTGGTTCGACCAAATAAATAGTGTTCTCGAAAAAATAGTATCTTAGAGGAACTAAGATAAATTGTCTCAACAACTGACAACAGAACTCTCGCGCACATTTAACAGAAGCATTCAGGATTACTCAAAGCTAAATATAAACTGCTACAATTTTTTTCTGTTCCTTCATCATTATCCAAACTTCTGGATCAACATCTTCTTCGTTTGTCGACAACACATCTGCAAACGTTTGTTTGCCGATTCGAGTTCTTCAAGTTTGAGTTCCCTTTGTCGAATGCTAACTTTTGTGCTTCCAATTCCAATCTCTTCTTCTGTATGTCCCTGTCTTCTTCACTGCTCTTTTCTTTTTCCCCCTTTTCTATGGACCTCTGTATTTGTTTTCAGTAATTTCTTGTAATCGGCTTAAGTATTCAGGAGAAGAAGAAGATGCACCTTTCTTTCTTTCAACTTTACTGTAATCACGCCCACGGGGCCTTTTTCCTGTCAACCCAGCCGATCCACTGTCAGTCTCTGGTGCTTCCACTGATGGACACCCCGAAGATGGTATTGATCTTGCATGTAATCCTCTAAACGAATGTCCTTGACATATGCTCTCCCATTTCGGTTCCCCCTTCAATTTATGCCAGCAGTGCATATAATGGAATGGTTTGTTCTCCTCATGAGCGAACAAAGTAGCTGCCTTCGATGTCTGCAAAATTGTTAATGATAATTATAATTAGTCCGAGGACACAAAGTTGTGGTTTAAATAATCATCGTTTCAATTGGCGTACCTTATCCTCGTCACTTATACCACTTTGTTTCTCTCTTAGGACTCTGGCGTAGTATCCAGAGAATTTACTGACATCAGCCCTGATCTTGTCCCATCTGCTGCTAAGTGCTCTGTTAAGTCTACAAGGAAATTCCCCCCTTTGTTCATTGTATCTTTTTTCAATTCTGGCCCAAAGACCCTCCCTCCTTTGTCCAGTGTGGACAATAGGGTCACTACTTATTTGCAACCATGTAGTACAAAGGAGTATGTCTTCTAGTGCTGTAAAGTTTTGTTCCTTGGATTTCTTTTGCTTTTGAACAGGAGGTGCATTTTTGCCTGGACTATTGATGTCCTGAACACTGTGTTCAGCATCTGACTCCAAGTTTACACGTAATTGAGGTATAGTGTTCGAACCCTGCAACGGTGTACTTGTATGTGATGCAGGATATGAATCTGTGTATGGACTCATTCCAACTGAACCAAGAGGGTTCCTCACAAAATTCATGTAGTGATTCCAATACAGTGCAGATAGGGGTGGGCATTTTAAAACCGAAAACCGAACCCGAACCCGAACCCGAACCGAACCCGAATAGACCGAATTGTGAGTCTATTCGGGTTTTCGGGTTCGGGTTCGGTTCCTATATGTGCTATATTTCGGGTTATGGGTTCGGGTTCGGTTCCTAATCTTTAAAACCCGAATAGACCTAATAACCCGAAATATTAAAAAACTCTTAATATGTGATGGTATTATTATATGATTTATGAACTTATTAGGTAGAAATAATGATATCATCTTAACGATAGTATATATATCTTTGTATGCTAATTTTTATAGTCACTTGTTGTAGTAATAGTACTTTCAATTAATTATTCATTGTATATATTTTAACAAAATATACTAGTCTCTCTATAATTCGGGTCTATTCGGTGGACCGAATAGACCGAACCGAAATTGTGAGTATATTCGGGTTCGGTTCCTAAAATATTTTTGGAAATTTCGGTTCTCATTTTTCAGAACCCAAAATTTCACAAACCCGAATAGACCGAACCGAATTACCCTAATAGACCGAATGCCCAGCCCTAAGTGCAGATTGCGAAGCAGGAATCATGGTAGATTGGGAACTAGTATTCCCTGGCTGAATAGGAGCCCACATTGTAGTTGGACCTTTAGCAGGACTAGGAAAATTAATGTTTCCCATCATGTTGCAATCGACAGGATTCTGGTGCATGAAGCTCGTTGGCCATAAAGGGGGTGGGGGGGAAATTGCTGGGCATTTGAGGGATTTGACATCGCCTGCGACGATGTCGCATTGTTGGTAGGGTCCATGCTAGGATATGTGGAGATGGCAGACATTTAGTCATATGTTATAAACTCAAGCTAATCGACAAAACGAGGTACAGAAACAGCACACAAAGCATATGAACAACGAAAATAATAATATAGTCATCTGATGAACTTATTCAGGACGAACAGCAGCATTAGAACATTTAAGGTCACATACTACAAGGATCTTAACATCATAATAACTTAAGGTCACGAGGTAGCATTGAGACTTAGACATACATCACAGGACTAGTTCGACAACATGACAAGTTGGAGACCCCGAGAACTTGGATGTTCAAAAGGCTATCCTGCTACTACTGCTGGAATACATGGAGCTAATAAATATTCCAGTAGCTATTACGAGTTGACCTATCTGAGTCGCTGAAGTACCACTCATCACTGAGAGCACCTAGAGGGGGGTGAATAGGTGATCCTGTAAAACTTAAAACTTAAGCCACAAAACTTGGTTAAGTATTAGCACAATAATCACCAAGTGGCTAGAGAGAAGTCTTTAGCAAAACACAATAACCATAAGAGAGCAATCACAGAGATGACACAGTGGTTTATCCCGTGGTTCGGCCAAGACCAACGCTTGCCTACTCCACGTTGTGGCGTCCCAACGGACGAGAGTTGCGCTCAACTCCTCTCAAGTGATCCAATGATCAACTTGAATACCACAATGTTTTGCTTTTCTTTTCTTATCCCGTTCGCGAGGAATCTCCACAACTTGGAGCCTCTCGCCCTTACACTTTTGATGTTCACAAAGAATCACGGAGTAAGGGAGGGATGAGCAACGCACACAAGACTCAAAAATCAGAGCGACAACACGCACACAAGTCGCAACAAGAGCTCGCAACACAACCCAATGAGTTCACAACTCCACTAGAGCTCTATATGCTATCACAAAGAAACAAATGCGCGGAATCGATGTCTTGGTGCTTAGGAATGTTGTAAGTATGCTTGATGTCCTCCTCCATGCGCCTAGGGGTCCCTTTTATAGCCCCAAGGCAGCTAGGAGCCGTTGAGAGAAATCTGGGAAGGCTGATCTTGCCTTCTGTCGACTGGCGCACCGGACAGTCCGGTGCACACCGGACACTGTCCGGTGCCCGATTTCTTTCCTTAACTGGCGCAGCCGACCGTTGGCAGCCAGAGAGCCGTTGGCGCACCGGACATGTCCGGTGCATACCGGACAGTTCAGTGCCCCCTTCTAGCTGTTGGCTCGGCCACGTGTCTCGCGCAGATCGCGCGGCTGACCGTTGGCCCAGCCGACCGTTGGCTCACCGGACAGTCCGGTGAATTATAGCCGTACGTCGCCGGTGAATTCCCGAGAGCGGCCAGTTCGCCCGAGCCAGTCTGGCGCACCGGACACAGTCCGGTGCACCACCGGACAGTCCGGTGCTCCCAGACTGAGCAGAGTCTTGGCTGCTCGAGCCAAGACAATTCCATTTCGATTTTTCCTGTTTCCAGCACTTAGACACAATACATTAGTCTCTAAAACAATGTACTAAGTCTGAGAAACATACCTTTATCCTTGATTTGTACTTTGCCCATCATTTTACACTTAGGCACTTGTGTTGGACACTAAATCACCAAAATACTTAGAAATGGCCCAAAGGCACATTTCTCTTTCAATCTCCCCCTTTTTGGTGATTTATGCCAACACAACATACAACAAGTAGAACAAGTATAAAATCAATTCAACTAAGAACTCAAAGTTGTTTTGAATCAAATTTGACATATATGGATCACTATATGCCACCACTTGGTTTGTTTTTGCAAATCAAACTCAAATTCCTATCTCTAAGTCAAATCCACTTGTAGAGACATAAAGAGAGGTTTTCCAAAGAAATTTGATCACGGATTTCAAAAACTCCCCCTTTTTCCCATAATCAACACTTCTTCCCACAAGAGGCCAACTTTTGACATAAGAGACAATAAAAGAGTTTTGACACCCAAAAGCTCTAATCTACTATTTTCAAAATTTCTCAAGTGGTAGCTGATCCATCTATTGCTTTGGCCTTTATTTTCTCCCCCTTTGGCATCAAGCACCAAAACGGGATCAATCTTGGCCCTTTAACCCCATTGCCTCACCAAAATCTTCAAATAAGAGTACAAAGGCAATAAGAGTATAAAGATGAACTTGGAAAAGTTACTCTTTTCATCTGAGTGCAGTGGAAGTCTTTCATGGTCCAAGTCCACCTTTTCCCTTTCAAACCTCCTTTGAGACTAAAACAAGCAAACTCAAGCACATGGTTAGTCTCAAAGGGTCAAGTTGTAACACATCTCCCCCTAAAACTGTGCATCACTTTGCAACGGACTTGCGAGGTCCAGGGAGTGTTAGTACAACTTGAGCACCATAACTGAAGCAGCAAAATGCATAAGGAACATGATCAAAGGCATAAACACATGTATGCTATAAATCAATCCAAGTTCCGCGAATCTAAGACATTTAGCTCACTACGCACCCTGCAAAAGGTCTTCTCATCTAGAGGCTTGGTAAAGATATCGGCTAGCTGGTTCTCGGTGTTAACATGAAACACTTCGATATCTCCCTTTTGCTGGTGGTCTCTCAAAAAGTGATGCCGGATGTCTATGTGCTTTGTGCGGTTGTGTTCAACGGGATTATCCGCCATGCGGATAGCACTCTCATTATCACATAGGAGTGGGACTTTGCTCAGATTGTAGCCAAAGTCCCTGAGGGTTTGCCTCATCCAAAGTAGTTGCGCGCAACACTGTCCTGCGGCAACATACTCGGCCTTAGCGGTGGATAGGGCATTGGAGGTTTGTTTCTTAGAATTCCATGACACCAGGGACCTTCCTAAGAATTGGCACGTCCCCGATGTACTCTTCCTATCGACCTTGCATCCAGCATAGTCGGAATCTGAATATCCAATCAGATCAAAGGTAGACCCCTTTGGATACCAGAGCCCGAAGCAAGGCGTAGCAACTAAATATCTAAGGATTCGCTTCACTGCCACTAAGTGACACTCCTTAGGATCGGATTGAAATCTAGCACACATGCATACGCTAAGCATAATATCCGGTCTACTTGCACATAAATAGAGTAAAGACCCTATCATAGACTGGTATGCCTTTTGATCAACGGACTTACCTCCTTTGTTGAGGTCGGTGTGTCCGTCGGTCCCCATCGGAGTCTTTGCGGGCTTGGCGTCCTTCATCCCAAACCGCTTCAGCAAGTCTTGCGTGTACTTCGTTTGAGAGATGAAGATGCCATCCTTGAGTTGCTTCACTTGGAACCCAAGGAAGTAGTTCAACTCGCCCATCATCGACATCTCGAATTTCTGCGTCATCACCCTGCTAAATTCTTCACAAGACTTTTTATTAGTAGAACCAAATATTATGTCATCAACATAAATTTGGCACACAAAAAGATCACCGTCACAAGTCTTAGTGAAAAGAGTTGGATCGGCTTTCCCAACCTTGAAAGCATTAGCAATTAGAAAGTCTCTAAGGCATTCATACCATGCTCTTGGGGCTTGCTTAAGTCCATAGAGCGCCTTAGAGAGCTTACACACGTGGTCGGGGTACCGTTCATCCTCGAAGCCAGGGGGTTGCTCCACGTACACCTCCTCCTTGATTGGCCCGTTGAGGAAAGCGCTCTTCACATCCATTTGGAACAACCTGAAAGAATGGTGAGCGGCATATGCTAGCAAAATACGAATGGACTCTAGCCTAGCCACAGGAGCAAAAGTCTCCTCAAAGTCCAAACCTGCGACTTGGGCATAACCTTTTGCCACAAGTCGAGCCTTGTTCCTTGTCGCCACCCCGTGCTTGTCTTGTTTGTTGCGGAACACCCACTTGGTTCCCACAACATTTTGCTTAGGACGAGGCACCAGTGTCCAAACTTCATTCCTCTTGAAGTTGTTGAGCTCCTCTTGCATGGCCAACACCCAGTCCGGATCTAGCAAGACTTCTTCTACCCTGAAAGGCTCAATAGAAGAGACAAAGGAGTAATGCTCACAAAAATTAACTAACCGAGATCGAGTAGTTACTCCCTTGCCAATATCACCTAGAATTTGGTCGACGGGATGATCCCTTTGAATCATCGCTCGAACTTGGGTTGGAGGTGCCGGTTGTGCTTCTTCCTCCATCACATGACCATCTTGTGCTCCCCCTTGATCACACGCCTCCTGTTGATGAACCTGTTCATCGTCTTGAGTTGGGGGTTGCACCATAGTTGAGGAAGAAGGTTGATCTCGCTCATTTTGTTCCTGTGGCCGCACCTCTCCAATCGCCATGGAACGTATTGCAGTCGTTGGAACGTCTTCTTCATCTACATCATCAAGATCAACAACTTGCTCTCTTGGAGAGCCATTAGTCTCATCAAATACAACGTCGCTAGAGACTTCAACCAGACCCGATGATTTGTTGAAGACTCTATACGCCTTTGTATTTGAATCATAACCTAACAAAAACCCTTCTACAGCTTTGGGAGCAAACTTAGAATTTCTACCCTTCTTCACTAGAATGTAGCATTTACTCCCAAATACACGAAAGTACGATACATTGGGTTTGTTACCGGTTAGTAGCTCATACGATGTCTTCTTGAGAAGGCGATGAAGGTAGACCCTGTTGATGGCGTGGCAAGCCGTGTTTACGGCTTCCGACCAAAAGCACTCGGGGGTCTTGAACTCTCCAAGCATCGTCCTCGCCATATCGATGAGCGTCCTGTTCTTCATACAACAAGTCCTCTTGCTTTTCTAATAACCTATTCTTATCATTCAAGGCATCAATTAATTCATTAATTTTATCTACCTTGGTTCTATCTAGGCCCTTGAATAGACATGAATAATCTATTTCATCCTCATCACTAGATTCGTCCTCACTTGAAGAAGCATAAGTAGAGTTTCGAGTACATACCTTCTTCTCCCTTGCCATAAGGCATGTGTGACGCTCGTTGGGGAAGAGGGATGACTTGTTGAAGGCGGTGGCAGCGAGTCCTTCATTGTCGGAGTCGGACGAGGAGCAATCCGAATCCCACTCCTTTCCAAGATGTGCCTCGCCCTTCGCCTTCTTGTAGTTTTTCTTCTTTTCCCACTTTCCACTCTTCTTTTCCTGGTCACTATCATTGTCGGGACAATTAGCTATAAAATGACCAATCTTACCACATTTGAAGCAGGAGCGCTTCCCCTTCATCTTGTTCTTGCTGGGGTGCTCCTTGTGACCTTTTAGCGCCGTCTTGAATCTCTTGATGATGAGGGCCATCTCTTCATCATTAAGTCCGGCCGCCTCAATTTGTGCCACCTTGCTAGGTAGCGTCTCCTTGCTTCTTGTTGCCTTGAGAGCAAGGGGTTGAGGCTCATTGATTGGACCATTCAATGCGTCGTCCACGTATCTTGCTTCCTTGATCATCATTCGCCCGCTCACGAACTTTCCAAGTATCTCCTCGGGCGTCATCTTGGTGTACCTAGGATTCTCACGAATATTGTTCACAAGATGAGGATCAAGGACAGTAAAAGACCTTAGCATTAGCCGGACGACGTCGTGGTCCGTCCATCGCGTGCTTCCATAGCTTCTTATCTTGTTGATAAGGGTCTTGAGCCGGTTGTACGTTTGGGTTGGCTCTTCTCCCCTTATCATCGCGAATCTCCCGAGTTCGCCTTCCACCAACTCCATCTTGGTGAGCATGGTGACGTCATTGCCCTCATGTGAGATCTTGAGAGTGTCCCAGATCTGCTTGGCATTGTCCAAGCCGCTCACCTTGTGGTACTCATCCCTGCACAATGAGGCTAGCAACACAGTAGTAGCTTGTGCGTTTTTATGAATTTGCTCATTGATAAACATGGGACTATCACTACTATCAAAATGCATTCCATTCTCAACTATCTCCCATATGCTTGGATGGAGAGAGAACAAATGACTACGCATTTTGTGACTCCAAAATCCGTAGTCTTCTCCATCAAAGTGAGGAGGTTTACCAAGTGGAATGGATAATAAATGAGCATTTGTACTATTCGGAATACGAGAGTAGTCAAAAGAAAAGTTTGAATTGACCGTTTTCTTTTTCTCGTAGTCGTCGTCATCCTTTTGGGAAGAAGAAGATTCGTCGCTGTCGTAGTAGACGATCTCCTTGATGCGCCTTGTCTTCTTCTTCTTCCCGTCTTTGCGCTTGTGGCTTGAGCCCGAGTCGGTAGGCTTGTCATCCTTCGGCTCGTTGAAGATAGACTCCTTCTCGTTGTTGTTGACCACCATCCCCTTTCCCTTAGGATCCATCTCTTCGGGCGATTAGTCCCTTCTTGAAGAGAACGACTCCGATACCAATTGAGAGCACCTAGAGGGGGGGGGGGGTGAATAGGTGATCCTGTAAAACTTAAAACTTAAGCCACAAAATTTGGTTAAGTATTAGCACAATAATCACCAAGTGGCTAGAGAGAAGTCTTTAGCAAAACACAATAACCACAAGAGAGCAATCACAGAGATGACACAGTGGTTTATCCCGTGGTTCGGCCAAGACCAACGCTTGCCTACTCCACGTTGTGGCGTCCCAACGGACGAGAGTTGCGCTCAACTCCTCTCAAGTGATCCAATGATCAACTTGAATACCACAATGTTTTGCTTTTCTTTTCTTATCCCGTTCGCGAGGAATCTCCACAACTTGGAGCCTCTCGCCCTTACACTTTTGATGTTCACAAAGAATCACGGAGTAAGGGAGGGATGAGCAACGCACACAAGACTCAAAAATCAGAGCGACAACACGCACACAAGTCGCAACAAGAGCTCGCAACACAACCCAATGAGTTCACAACTCCACTAGAGCTCTATATGCTATCACAAAGAAACAAATGCGCGGAATCGATGTCTTGGTGCTTAGGAATGTTGTAAGTATGCTTGATGTCCTCCTCCATGCGCCTAGGGGTCCCTTTTATAGCCCCAAGGCAGCTAGGAGCCGTTGAGAGAAATCTGGGAAGGCTGATCTTGCCTTCTGTCGACTGGCGCACCGGACAGTCCGGTGCACACCGGACACTGTCCGGTGCCCGATTTCTTTCCTTAACTGGCGAAGCCGACCGTTGGCAGCCAGAGAGCCGTTGGCGCACCGAACATGTCCGGTGCATACCGGACAGTCCGGTGCCCCCTTCTAGCCGTTGGCTCGGCCACATGTCTCGCGCAGATCGCGCGGCTGACCGTTGGCCCAGCCGACCGTTGGCTCACCGGACAGTCCGGTGCACACCGGACAGTCCGGTGCACACCGGACAGTCCGGTGCACACCGGACAGTCCGATGAATTATAGCCGTACGTCGCCGGTGAATTCCCGAGAGCGGCCAGTTCGCCCGAGCCAGTCTGGCGCACCGGACACTGTCCGGTGCACCACCGGACAGTCCGGTGCTCCCAGACTGAGCAGAGTCTTGGCTGCTCGAGCCAAGACAATTCCAATTCGATTTTTCCTGTTTCCAGCACTTAGACACAATACATTAGTCTCTAAAACAATGTACTAAGTCTGAGAAACATACCTTTATCCTTGATTTGTACTTTGCCCACCATTTTACACTTAGGCACTTGTGTTGGACACTAAATCACCAAAATACTTAGAAATGGCCCAAAGGCACATTTCCCTTTCAATCACTCACATCGGGGCAGTAGAACTCCTCTTCATCGACAGATGGTTCTGTAACTATTGGAGGGGTCGAAGGAGATGTCGGTTCAACAATTATGTCATCCCCATCGTACTTAGCAATTTCAGGAAAAGCTTGGACTTTAGCCTATAAGGCATCTTGGTGAAGCAAATCAAGTTTTTCTTTCATGGCAAAGAAGGTTCTAGCTAATATCTCTTCATCATGCATGTGGTCTAATGCATGATCTACTAATCCACGAAGGGATTTTGTGGCATCCTCGGCACAGTCGACAAGTACTTTAAGCAAAGACTTCATGGTATCTTCTTTCGAGGATGCCATTTGGAAGTGTGCTGCAAAGAATAATATATGAAGAAACACGTGCATATCCTTATAAACCATATAGGCTATACGAATGAAATAATTCCCAAAACCAGTACCAAAATTTTTTGGCAGAGACAAGTAATGGTTTAAAATGCAGGAGGCATATAGCAGGAAGGAACATAACAAATTTACTGAACTATAACACTGATAATGTTTTGACTGGTTAGGGCAATGTGTGACAATGAAAATTAAATAAAATTTAGTACTACGGATTAAAGATGTTTGTCATTGCAGGGTCATTACTTCGTTGTTGTCTGATTAGTTCATCGACAGATATTGTGCAAATAGGTAAGTGTTGCACACAACTTGAAGGATACAAAAAAACAAGCAATTTACTCGATGTAAGCAGAAACAAATTCGACAAAATCAAGAACTGTGTGCTCATAGCATATGTTGCTGAAGTAAACTAAATGTTCATGGGCAGATATTGTGATAAAGGTCAGGGTTGTACACATTACTACAACAAAACAAATTACAGACATTGTAGAGAATGTAAGGAAATATAACAACACATAGTAAAGATATGTGTGTTCAGCCATATTTCGGAGAACAGAACAAAGTCATGTAGTTGTTGTAACAATATACAAACCAAGTATATCAAGGTCCAAAAAAATTAAGTATCCTCCAGTCGTATCCAAGGTTGACAAAAAATTGAGATGAAGTAGAGCAATACAATAAGGTAGGACATAGACCTAACAAATTTACTGGACATCATTCATATTAACTAAGGAAGTAAAGGAGCCTCTGAAATGTTAATGACAGTTTTAGGAACTGTAATAAACAATGTCCATTACCCTTGCTAGGCTAAGGTAACACATTTTGGCTTACCCTAGGATGAATCTTACTGGTACTTTACTAAAATGGTCTATTGTTGTGGACAGTGGGGAGCAAAATTTTTTGTCACATCACAAAGGCAGAAGCGAAGTGAAACCGTACTGTAAATATGCAGACCATTACAAAATATGGCAATCTCCATACCATTATGCCGTAATAGTTTGCAGTAACATGTGTTCCAGTAAATGTCAAGGATATTCAGCGGGACAGTACCATATAAATGTGTAACCCTAAAAGGCACACCAGATCCGTGGAGTTGTTTGCACCGCGGATAAATCGGGTGTTCTCGGATTTATTAGTTACGGTTAACAGGATTAGTCGATTCGTGTAGTAATTAGTTCATCATAGAGGTGCACATGAAGAACAGAAACCATAGGAGACGAAGGGCGTACCTGAAGATGCGAAGATTTGGGCCGAACGAAGATGAATCAAAGCCAAGGTTTCCGGATCCGAGGAACGCGTCGATGGTCGGAGCGGGAAACGAAGCAAGCTGTCGCGACGAACCTCGACGGAGTCGGATGTGCGGCCGCTTCGTCTTTGGTCGCGACCGGAGCTGGTTGGTCACCACCTCCACTTCGTCTTCCACAGACCCGACGGGGACCGGCGCGGAAGCTACCTTCCCGCGGACGAATCGCCGCCCCCTCGCCGGAAATCGCCGAATCGCAGACGCCTCGAACGGGAGAGAAGAGGAGCGCGAAGTGTCCGGTCGGTGGCGCGGGCGGATTCTTCCGCGTGAAGCAGCCGAGGGGGAGTGCACAGTGACGCCCTGCATCTGGCGTGAGAGAGAAGAGAGTCGCGGTGGAGAAGAGCGGGTAGCGGCGACCGATGCGGCGGCTAGGGGTGCAAAGTGTCCCCTAAATCGTGAACAGTGCTAGGGGAGGGGAGGGGAAGGGGGTACCGCTGCGCTCAGTCTCAGGGAACCAAACGCTGCCCCTGTCGGCCTGTCCCTGACATGGAAAAGCCTGTTGGGCCGATCCCGCCCCGCAGACTCGGCTGCTCCAGTCCTCCTGCAGTGCCGAAGCGGCTACGGGCTGCGGCCCGCATGCAGCTAGCGGCTCAGCCATCCCGCGCACTCAAATTTACTTGCGATGGAAAAGGGACCGACGCCACGCCAACAACAACAAGCATAGCAACACGGTCCGGTCCCGCATCGTACGGTCAGTCTAGCCTCTTAGACCTCTGGGGCCACCGGACAGACAGACCTAACCCTACCTGTCATTGACTACAAACTGCACAGCACCCCCTCGTTTTCCATTCTGCTCTGCATACTCGAAGTCGAAGGCAGCGCGGCAGGTAGCAGCAGTACGCCAGCACGCACACCACCAGCAGCAGTTGCCGGTTGGCCACCACCCGACGCCGGAGGCCTGGACGAGGAGGCGGCGGCGATGGCGGGGAAGCACGGGCGCAACGGCTTCGACGACGACAACGTCAACCCCTTCGCGGTGAGTGCTCCTTTAGTCACCCGCACTACCCTGTCCCTTCGGCGGCCTTTCCACTCGCCTAGATCTCGGGGGGGAGTTGGCGTGTTTCTCCGATCCGATCACCTCCGGGTCGCGCTCGCATTTGAGATCTGTGGCTTAGTTGCTGTTCATGTTCTGGTTCTGAGCGTCGTAAGGGTACGAGACGGCGAGATGCGGTCCTGCGGATATACGCGCTTAGTCTAGAGTCTGGTAATCATGTTTCATGTGTGCTGTGAAGGTTTTGTTAGAACACTCGTGGGAGGGGCTGCTTATCTCTAGATCTGTGCGTGCCCATGTCTGGAACTAGGTTGGATGTGAGATGTGCGGTTCTGCATTGAGCTGGCTTAGTTGTTGGGACTTGGATTCAGTATCAAATGTCAATAGCTTGGTAATGCGACCCGGTGGCCTTTTGCCTGTGTTGCAGGGCTTCTCCCAACTTTCCTGATCCGGTGCCACCTTATATGGCTTGCCAGGTTTTGATCATGCATGTTTACTGGTAATTGGTTAACACAACACAAACTGTCAAACTTAAGTATTGTTGTGCAGCAAGTCTTCAACCCGCTTGAATTTAATCGGCTGGTGTCTTTGTTTAAGTTGGTTTATTTCACATGCTTTTCGTTTTATTATGATATTATGTGTTGATTGCTCTATTTTGTGCAGAATAACAATCCAGCTGAAGCTGGTACAAAATATAAAATAGTATGATCACTGAGCTGAGTCTCCCAACTATTCCCTATCTTGCAGGGTGGAAGTGTTCCACCTGCCACCAATTCTCGTCTCTCACCTCTATCACATGAACCGGCTGATTTCTACAATGTGGACATTCCTCTCGAGTCGTCAAAGGTATAATCTCTTTCTACCTGGATCACTGCACAATTGAACCAAATTACAGTTCTGAGAACTATTTTCCCGTTGAGTAAAAAAGGAAGAGTTAACCCAGTTTCCTTTTCTAACTGAATACATGCACCCTTCATGATGTGTGAGCTCATGTATGTCATTCGTTGTACTGTAGGTATGCCAACTTGCCAAGTTGGTTTTGATTATTTATCTGATTTGTCTACATGTGGATAGCTCCCTCTCTATTTCTTACATCTGTTGATGTTGATATTTAGGATCTGAAGAAAAAGGAGAAAGAACTCCAGGCTATGGAGGCTGAGCTAAACAAAAGAGAACGGGTATGTTGCTTTATCATTGCAGAGCTTTCAGTCTGTCTGCTCCTTTTGCCAGTTATAGCAGTTCTGACAAATAAGATGCAAGTTTGTGTTTCACAAACTACTCTATGATGTGCAGTTTGTCTCTGGTACTTAATACATTGCCAAAGCTTTCCTAGTACTCAAATATTCATCTGAGAGGTTATTGCTTTGCATATTAATTATATTGTTTAAAAAATTATTCCTGCTGCAATACAATTGTTTTGAGAGAGCCATGTTGCTTTATATGTATTGTCTGTTGATCTTTTTATTGGATATTTGTTGCTTTTTCTGAGATACTGGAAATTTTGATTCAATGAAAGAAATGTTGTTTTTGTTGCTTCTCATGTGTATGAAACTTTGAGCCCATGCTTCATCTGTTTATTTACTTTGTGCGCCGTTCTTTATCTAAAATGCTTATATGATTCATTTTATTTGTCTTTGTTGACGCAGGAATTGAAAAGGAAGGAAGATGCGGCATCCCGAGGTACATTTCATCTTTGTTCATTCTTTTAATTAGCTTATTTCAGTTTTTTTACATTAAATAAAAAACTGAACTGTCTCGCTGAGTCACCAGATCTAATGTAGTGGTGACTGGTGAGAGTTGTCTCACCGAGTCACTATGTCATAGATTCAAAGTAGCCTCTTCGTATTTGCAGAGGACATGCCTGGTGCAATGGTGAGAGCTGTCTCACCGAGTCACTATGTCATGGATTCAAAGTAGCCTTTTCGTATTTGCAGAGGGTAGGCCTGGTGCAATGGTGGGAGCTGTCTTACTGAGTCACCAGGTCATGGGATTGAAACAGCGTTTCCACATTTGCGGGAGGAAGGCTTGTTTTGGGCTATCCTTTCCACAAGCCTCACTCATGTGGGAGCCTCTGGCACTGGGTCTGCCCAATAAAAAATTGAACTCATAAGAAAGATATTGGTAAAGGCAATGGGTCTATTGAGGAAATGTACCGAGAAACCAATTCTGTTACGCAACATGGGTTACACATTCAGTTTTATTTCGATGCTCATTTATTGATGTTATTTGCTGAGAAGATTACTTCTACTAGATGATGTTTGCAGATATATGTCTTCCATTTTTTTAAAAAGAAATTTGTTATTTCTTTTCATAGAGAGTTGGGTACTTATTTTGTATTGTCTACTAGAATCAGTTGGATTGGTGGTGGTAAAACACCCTGAAGAAATCTCGGTTGCTATATATTTCGAGCTTGTGCACTAACCTTTATTATCTTCTATCTTTCAGCTGGCATTGTGATAGAAGAGAAAAATTGGCCTCCCTTTTTCCCCCTCATCCACCATGACATTTCTAATGAGATACCTATCCATCTACAAAGGATGCAATACCTTGCATTCTCGTCATTTTTGGGTAAGCTTTTAAGTGTCCAAAATGTGTTGGTTAGTACTACTGTACAGTGTCTTGTCACTCTCTCTGACTTAAGTATATTGTATTGATCTTTTTTTTATTATGCATTAATACTTTAATAGTGTTACTACTTCTCTATCTGTGTGCCCGAACATTGACTTGTGGTTTCTGTTGGGTTTCAGCTCTACCCCACCCCAACTTGCTTGGGACTAAAATGCATTGTTGTTGTTGTGTTACTACTATTAGGGAGTGACAATACACTTTCACCACTTGTTGCATAAATGATTTTTATGTTCATTTGATCCGTAGACTGATGCATTTCACATAAAAAAATTCTGATAGATAGTGTCTAGTGCTTCCATTTGGCATCTGTGGTTTTCTTACCCGATGCTTGTTCCTCATGAAGGATTGATAGCGTGCCTCTTTTGGAATATCATAGCAACTACAACAGCATGGATTAAAGGGGAAGGTACAACTAATCGTGTTTTATTGTCACATCCTCCATCTTCTTCCATAGCACATGTTACCTTACTGACACTTCAATTTTAAACTAATATGACCTATCTACTTCAAAAGGTGTTATGATCTGGCTGCTTGCCATTATCTACTTCATATCTGGTGTGCCCGGGGCTTATGTGTTATGGTATCGGCCTCTTTATAATGCAATGAGGTTGTTTATATGGATCCATCTCTTAATATATTACTTTTTCAACGTTTCAATGTTCCTTGTGATCATATATCTTGTTTTATTTGAATGTCTGCTTTAGAACTGAGAGCGCTTTGAAGTTTGGGTGGTTTTTTCTATTTTACATGGTAAGATGTCGAGTAAAATAAACTTAAGGTTTCACACATTATGTCATAAAGTTACTGCATGACTCACTGCCAATCTTTTCCAATTTTCAGATTCATATAATCTTCTGTGTCTGGGCAGCTGTGGCTCCTCCATTTCCTTTCAAAGGAAAATCTTTGGCGTAAGTATCGTAGTTTACTGAATTTTACTGGAGAATTGACTTTGTAAATTCTCTTTGAAGGGTAGCTGTGAGGAGCTATAGATGTCACTAGTCATAATTTGTGTTTCTATACAATCTTGTTCCTTTTTTTTTCTCTCGAACACGCAGAAGAGCTGCGTATCATTATATTAAGAAGAAGAAAACAAAAGTTTAGGCCTAAAGATGAACCAAATACAACACCTCCTTATGGAGGCCAGAAGCAGGCATACAGAAAAGGATCCATCAAGAAGAAGAAAAAAACAGCTAGGCGGCCTCTCTCCTAAACTCTAAACTATGGCCATAATATTCTAAGACATGCAGCCCCAGCCAAGCCCCAAAGTCTAGCATCCTCTTTAGGACTTGTTCGGTTATTCCCATTACACCTGGATTGGATGAGATTAGAAAAAATTAAAAAAAAGTTTGACTTGCTTGGGATTTAAACTCACCCAATCCTACTCAATCCACATGGATTGAGAGCTAACGGAACAAGCTCTTAATATCTTCAATAATTCTGGAGATGTTTGGAGATGCCCCATCAAATACACAGGTGTTTCTATGCTTCCAAAGTCGCCAAGCCACCAGCAAAACAATTGAGTTGAAGCCTTTCCTTTGGAGTTTAGGGACGGCTAATTCAGAATTACTCCCTTAAAAGTAGTTGCTATTTCACTTAAGAATCACTATATTTACTCACTTGATGCTTGTCCTGAATTTTGGCCAATAATAATCTCCACAAGGAATCATTGTGTATATACAATTTTGGCCAACTTTGTGATCCTGAAACTAGGAATAAAATTAAATTAGGTACTTTCTTGGTTCCAAATCTTAAGATATTTTGGATTTTTTTAAATACATTGATTTTACTATGTACCTAGACATAGTATATATATTTAAGTGCATAGCAAAAACTATGTCGAGGGCAGTGGTGGGGGCCTTCTCATGTTCGAGAAGGATGGCTGCCTGGACGCGAGCGCGTGCATTGGCATCCTTCTTGTTCGCATCCTGAGCTGCGGCAAGCATGTTGTCGATCTTCTTGTGGAAGGCCGTGACCTCCTCCTTAGCATGGGCACACTCCTCGGCAGTCGATGAGGTCCCTACCAGGGGTGTAGGAGGGAAATGTGTGTGTGTTGCTGCGGCGATGTGACACAAGAGCGATGGCGGCCAGGGGAGGGACAAAAGTGAGATTAGACTTGTGATGCTGTTGGGCGCCAATTTGAGAGGGCGGACGGTCCGCGGTCTGGACGGTCCGCGCAAGCGCAGAACAGATTAGGGTTCCGAGTTTCTTGCTATGTTTGTTGGCGAAAATCTCGGGATAAGCTCGGAATTTTGTTGGTAACGGGTCCAGCCCCCCTCCTCTATAAAAGCAGAGGAATACGATCGATTTAATCAATCAATCGAACCTTCAATCAATATAATTTACATTTATTCTTAGGAGTAGTTCTAGTCTAGTTCTAGGTTAGCCTCTCAATCCCTAAATTCTTCGTTTCTCTTCGACTCTACGTCGATTAGAGGAGTCTAGGTCGGTCTGCCCGAGCTTAGACACCACCTAGGATCTCTTCTCCCCGACGGGGTCCCTCCCGAGAGCGAGATCCAGGCGCCGCCGGCGATCTTCCGCCGCCCCTGTGTACGCGCGGACCGTCCGCGCCTGTGCAGAGAGCACCGCCGCTGGTTCGTGTTGAGTGATTGGCGCCCGAAAAAGGTGTCAACAGATGCCATTTTGGAAGAGGTATTGCCACATAATTAGATTGTATTGCATTGAGCCCCATGCCCCCATGGACTGATTATATACCATGCATATGACTAACACCTTATGTTAGTAGGCAATACGGTAGAATTCATATCTACGTATATGCAGCGCTAGGTGAGCCCAATTCAACTATAGTTATAAGGCCCAAATTCCAATAGGGTTGTACGGCTAATTCTAACACTAATTTTGATATAGTTTTTTTTTGCCAACCATGCATTTTTTGTTTCTACCTGTGTTATAAGAAGCCCAACACAATGTTGTTGTCTAAAGTCTAAACTTATTGTGACAAAACACTGGTGGTGATGGTTTTTGTAATAAAAATCATTTGGACGTTTTCAACCAAAGCATGCTCTTTGTTTTTTATGTGCATCCAAGTACTAACTATTTCTTTGCTGTTTTAACAGTGGGATTTTGCCAGCAATTGATGTCATAGGCAAGAATGCTATTGTGGGGGTAAGTCTATGTCAGTTTTGAGCTGTTATGTTTATTGTCATGGCTCACTTTACCTATATGACTTTGTTTTACTCTTTCATGAATCATGGGCATGGGATTTACTTACAAGGAAATATCTGTTTTATGTAGTATTCACCATGACAGAGAGTTAACTACATTTTCATTGCAGATGTCTTGTATCATGTCCTCAGACTCTTACAGCCACTCAATTGCCTTTCTGGCTTCTTTAATTCCTAAAAAAATGCACTCTTTACCAATTGTCGCTGCATCCAGTAGTCATATATTGGTTGGGATAGCTTCGTTAGGTTCTAAGTAATTGACCTTGTGTCTGACAGATATTTTACTTCGTTGGATTCGGCTTGTTCTGCCTTGAATCACTTATGAGTATCGGTGTCATTCAGGTTGGTTGAATCTGTTCTTTGTTCAATAAATCCTCCATCATACAGTTTGAGAAAAAAAAAGCAATCCGTCATCATAGAACCCAGGGATCTCATTGTGCATTATTCTTCCATTTATTGAGTTCTTTATGTTCTTCACACCTGACCATTAAGTTCTCTCTCAACTTGCAGCAAGTATACATGTATTTCCGTGGAAGTGGAAAAGCTGCAGAGATTAAACGTGAGGCAGCACGTAGTGCTCTAAGTTCAGCCTTCTGATGAACATCTTTTTGTAAGGTCTGGTTACAGCCAGTCGATGGATAGAAGGGAACGAGATGTGCCGATTGAGCCACGGGACGGTGTCTTGTACATCACTGCAGTACGTGGATTTGGATCTCTGAAAGCGTACAGCTGATACCTGATAATCTTTTTGCACTTCTGTAAAATATGAACTATCCTCATGGATGCGTCAGTGTGCTGGTGCCATTTCTTGTCATGGTTTAGGTGTGGTTGATAGGGAAAACGGTGTTTTTTTTTTAGTGGCGAATATAATGTATCTTCACGTGAGTGTAATAGCCAGTTTATTTTTGTGGCATGAATGCAGTTCGCTGTGTTTTTTGGCCAAGACAATCCACATGTCAGGACACTTCTCTGCCCGCACCTGTACCTGAGGCTTGCAGTCCTACAGTTCTAGCAAACGGTCGGTATCTACAGTAGACTTCGTATCCCTGTATCCCACCTATTCTCTCACTCTGTGAGTCTATGTTTCAAACTCTATTCTGAGTTTTACGTGCCTGCATCCACGGTCTTCAGGAGATGGTCTGATATTCGCGGGTTAGTCGTGGATCAATAGAATAAATGGAATTCTTTATATAAGCCATATATTTTTACATTATCTCAAATCTGATTATGTCTGTATCTAGAAACAAAAAAAGGGAAGAAAAAAAATAGACAAGGTTAAAATGTCACTGCTATTTCACTTACCCAGGGCTGGAGCTGGACAAAATCCTCATGCCCTTTTGGCCTGCCAGCTTGCTCGATTTATTTAAAATTTTCTTCCGGTACTAAAGTAAGGGGTGTTTAGTCTCTACACTCTATTCTATTTTAGTATCTAAATTATTAAATATGAAAACTAAAACTCTATTTTAGTTTCTGTATTTGACAATTAAATATTTAAATAGAATAAAATGAAAGGACTAAAGATTAGTTCATAGGAATCAAACACCCCTAAAAATTTTGTTCTTTTAACGAGCCAGCTTTCAAGCTACTCACGAGGTGATAAACAAGCTGATATGAGAGGCTAGCAGCACAACATGTTTGCAATGATTCATACACAAGCTGAACACTGAGGCTGGATGGCGACTGGCGATCCAACTCTTTCTAGCGATTTTTCAAGAGAGGTACCAAATTTATAGAGATATTTGAGAAGTCTGTTGTAGTTTTTTTTAGGGCTAGAAAAAAAGCTCGAGCTCGACGAGCTGGCTCGGGCTCGCAGCAGCTCGGCTCGGCTCGGACCGGCTCGACGCTCCGAACGAGCCCAAGCCGAGCCTGTTTTCCTGGCTCGTGAAAAGAGCGAGCCAGCTCGGCTCGGCTCGGTGCAACTCGCGAGCTGGCTCGTGGTCGATCCAACAACAATTTGTTACATAAAATATTAATTAGCATATAATATTAATACCGAGTAGACAATTAATTTATGTTATTTGATATTACTATACATAAATAATCTATTTTATATATTATATTAGTGATATATCTATTTTACTAATTTAAAATATGTTATTTGAAATATTTTTAAGATTTTATATTATAATTTAGAGATCAAATTTAATTTTATGCCTAGGCTCGTTGGCTCGGCGAGCCGGCTCGCGAGCCGAGCTCGGCTCGTTGCATGAGCGAGCCGAGCCGAGCCGAGCTTGGCTCGACTCGTTTCCACCCCTAGTTTTTTTGTCTAATAATAGTTATATTCATATTTATTAAACTATTTATGGCGTGTTTGATTTGATGAATGAGGTAGTCCATCTTCTCACTATTCACTTTTTCGTTTGATTTGTGTAATAGAATGAGTTGATCGATCACCATTTCATTTCTCATATGCTAATAGTTAGTAATAATACGAGAAATGAGTTCATTCTGTCAAATTTGTGGAATGAACTCGTGCTAATAATTAGTAATAGTTGCTAAAAGCAGCAGGGACTTTTTTCGGGGAAGATAATGTGTTGAATCTTATGTGGTATTTCAGACCTTCCTCGGAAATTGTTATTACTTAAAAACAATAAAATTTAGCTGCTTGAATTGGTTGATAACCAGACCTGTTTCTGATCCCTCACCACCCACAAAGACAAACTGGTATAGAATATACTTTTTCTCGACCAGGGGGAGAGATATCCCCTGACTTTCCTCTTAGGCCCCGTTTGTTTCGTTGGAATTGAATTCTATTTTAATAATTATAATTTAGATAAAACTAATTAAGTTTATATATTTATATATGTAATATATTTATATATTATTCTAAATCATATGATAGAGATATTTATATACTACATTTATGTTATAACAAAGTAAGTAGAAGAGTGTGCCATAAGTTGTACATCGGAAAAATAACATGTAAATCTATAGAATCAATATTCATCTCTCACCCTATAAATTTGAGATATGCTTATATAATAACTTTGGAAAGTGGTGGAATCAAATTCTAAAAAAATAGCCTATTCTATTAATAAGATTTCAATTCCTCAAAATGAAAGAAAACAAACGAGTCTTAATAAAGTTGGTCCGCCACTCGTACCCATGCTGGCTCAGCAGACCACTTCTTTGGCGTGTCTGGCTGACCAGTTGCACCATGAGAGCGTTGGCAGTATAGAATATACTGAAACCCTCCAATTTCCTGACTGTCCATAGACTCAGATGGAATATACTGAATCTGATTGTATTTTTTCCTTTTATAAGGAAAACTGTATGCGCAATATATTTAGTGCTATCTGAAGCTTATAGGCACCTAAGATGTGGCAGTTGTTTTTACTTGGTTTATAGCTGTTACCACTTTTTTTTTTTTTGGTAAAATACTTCTCAATTGTGGTGTTTGAGATTGTTGTGATACAATGGTCGATCTAGTCCTTACTCATAAAATGCATAGCGTATAGTGTTTGAGTTCATGTCCTGACTGTTTGCTTGTCTGCTATCTTTCTAGAATAATGTGCGAGAGAGTAATTGTTGAAGGTTCAGTCCAACACAACCCCCTGAATGAGGGTTCTATTCTCTCGATGACAGAAAGTAGGATGCCACTTGGTATAGTGGAAGAGTTGTTTGGACCCGTTAAGAACCCATACTACCTTGTGCGGTACAACTCTGAGGAAGAGGTACTTGCTGGGATCGGTGCAGGAACCAATGTCTCTTTTGTAGCGGAGTTCACATCCTGAATACGAAGATCTATGCAAATTGGCGAATCTGATCCTGTAGACAATGTAGAGAATGATGTTGAACCTGATTTCTCTGATGATGAAAAGGAGGCGGAGTACAAACGGTCGCTACCTCAAACAATAAGGCAGACTGATAGACACAGCATGAACCTATGAAGACTTCTTGTTATATGAAGAGATCACAGTCTAGAGGTAGCGGAATCCGGAAGCCCATGCCACCAAGGAACCTGGATACATCAACACCAGGTCACCAGCCACAGCCTCATTTTCGCCGCTCAGATATGGCTCACGCAGGTGCTAAAAATACAGCACGTCCATTGGGTCCTCAAAATGCATCTATGATTGCTCCAGCCATGCTGCCGGACGGGTACACGGATATATAGTTCACAAATCTATATCCGCGAGATAAAACTCAACTCATACCCGTATTCATAAACGTTCGTGGGTATGAATCTATATTAATATCCGTACCTGCCGGGTATCCGTTATCCAGTAGATACCCGTTACCCGCCCGCCCACTACAATTTTAGCATTCAATACCAAACAACAATTATATCATATTTCGAAATAATTATCATTCCAGTAGCATCAAATGATAATTTCAGCACCAAAATTGAAAAATGAGAATTTATGATAATATAATAAAAATTGAAAAATGAGAATTTATGATAATTTAATAAAAATTTAAAAAAATGAGAATTTATGATAATTTATGATAATATAATAAAAATTGAAAAATGAGAATTTTTATAATAGTATAATAAATATGGATGGCTCAAATGTTAGATATCCATTGGTAACGGGTATGGATACTGGATAGCCATACCCACAAAAAAATATCCGCAGATACCTTATTATATCCATAACCGTACCCGCGGATACCGAATTCAATCATACCCATATCTAATGAATAATTATCCACAGTTATTTCCCCATACCCATTGGCATCCGCAATGAACTTCAGTGGCACAAGAGCCAACCTATTCCAGCTGCAGTTCCAGACCATAACTTCAGTGGACCAGGAGCCAACCAATTCCGGCAAGGCGGCAACAGTTTCAGAACAAGAACTTCGGTGGGTTCCCAAACCAAATTCGGATGCCCTTTCCTCAGTTCATGCAGCAAACCGGAATGCCTGCGAATCCTATGGGGCAAGGCAGCTTTGGCCAGCCTCCAAATCCACAAGGATTTACAATGCTGGGGCCACCACCCCGTGGAGATGGGGAACAGGAATGGATTCTCCTCCGCAGTTAAGTTGTACTCCAGCAGCGTGGTGGCTGGCATTCCTCTGGCAGAGGTGGCCTGTATCGCAGATAGGGTGTCGGGGGCGGTGTACTATGACTCTATGAGAGTCAGTATGAGTGTTCCAATCATAATCGAGTCACCAGGATTCTGTAATACCAGAAAGTTGTTTCTTGTAATGATGCTTCCTGAACGGATTGGACATCCGTCGACTGATATACCACATGCTAGAATACAACACATATCTCTGGCTCCATTTCACAGTGATCTAGTGGAAAGGGGTTCATTTTCTCATGCCAAGAAAATTGAAGTGCAAAGAAACTGACAGGTTATTGAGCATGTTCGGTCAGGGGCGGACCTAGAGCCGAGCGGGGCCACAGACCCCACTAAATTTCCTTGTTTCGGTGACTCAACTACAAAGGCCCATTAGTCAGTAGGTATCTACTTAGGCTCCCGCTCAGCTGTTAGTATAGGTGTACATTTATGTTGTGCCTAATAGACTGGTCCAAAGCACATAAATTTTTGGCACGTCCGAGATCTGGCACGACCTAATATGTGGGCTGTGTCTGGGCCTCAAGTCAAATCCACGGGCCGACCTGGCATGGCCCATCGAGACCCACTAAATATAGACTTAGTATTTAACTAAGGTCTGTCAAAACTCACATGACCAGCACAACTTGGAAAATCTAGAGATTAAATAGGCCTTCGAGAACCAATACCTAGATGGTGATAATGAATAGTGATGATGATCATTGTATATGTATTCTGTATGACTGTATAGTACTCAACTAAACACTGAACTGGATATTATTTCTGAGCTACTTGTAATATTTTTTCTTTCTGACCAAAGGTTTTTAACGTGCAACCACAAAACATCTTAGTTTTATTCTGGTCATATATATTCTATATTTTTTGTTTATGTATTACTGTTGTATGTATATGGATCGGTCTAACATATTGAGGCATTTTGAGTTATTTGGGTCGGCCTGACACACATAACTAATTGTGGGCCATGCCGTTAGCCGATGATTGGGCACACGTGCTGGCATGACACGACCTATAATTAGATATGTGCTTTTGTGGGTCGTGCCTTTGTGGGTCATGCTTTCGTGGCCCTGTGCCGTGCCGGGCCAGACCGGCCCACATGTACAGATATAGCTGTTAGGCCTTGTCGGTACCCTGAATTAGGGGTACCCCTTACTACAGTATGAAGGAACGGTGCCCGTGCGGCAATCTCTAGCCGCGTGGTAAACAACACCCGACCCCACCACGTGGACGGCTCCAGAGGCGCCACGTGGCCAGAAAAGATGATATATCCCAGGGTGCAATCAGTTGGACCGGACCTCCACGAGGAAGCACCGGACCCCTGTACGCACAGCCCGGACCCCCGAATACGGTCCGTGACTCCCAAGTAAGCGTGTCGGGTCCTTTGGATGGGGTCCGGATCCCTCCGAGTAAGGTCCGGGCCATCCATAACGAGGTCCTGGGACAGGGGATACCCTGGCTAAGAAAGGGTCCGGTACTGACACGTGTCCAGGCTTTATCCTGTGCGCATGCGCTCCCAGCTCAGGCGGAGACCCGATGCTGCCACATGGCTTGTTGCCCGTGACGTAAGGCCTCTAGGCCGCGCGGTCTCTGCATTTATTGCGGAGATGACACGCCGCCTGTCCACCCTGCTAACAGGCGATGTGCCGCCTCAGCATTTATTGTGACCTGTCCACTCAGTTGGCAGGCGGCGTCCAGTCCATTGCCAAACAGTATGCCCGTGCTGCAAGGTGGACTGTGGCCATCATCACTTATGCATTGCCAGGGAAGCTTCCCCTGCACGCCAATACCACGCAGATCACGGATGTCAGGGTGCAAGAAGATTGCTCCAGCAGCCCCAAGTATTACATCCATTATATTCCTGGGCCCACATTTCGGGGCTCAGCACCCTTGTACGCGCCCCCCTTAAGCTATAAAAGGGGAGGCATGCAACATTACAAACGGACACACACGGACACTTAGATCGAACTTAGACTTAGACCCAGCTCAGGCTCACAAGTTCATACGAGCTCTCAAGCTCAATACATCACTCAGTGGAGTAGGGTATTACGCTCCGGCGACCCGAACCACTATAAACCCTTGCGTGTTCTTGAGTTCATCGTTCATCTACCAACAAGCAAAACGCTTAAGCCCCCTCCTAATCTTAGGATTTAGGGCAGGTGCACTCCGCCACCCGGCCGGAGAATTCCCTCTCCGACAATTAGCGCGCCAGGTAGGGGGCTTGGCATTAGGTTTTTGCTTGTTTCCTTGCTCGGCATGATGGTGCAAATCGTTGAGCACCGCGCCGACACTTCGGAGGATTTCGTGGTGGAGGAAGAAGCTGCGTCCTCCATGCCACAAGTATCCAACCTCCCTGTGTCTGGGGTAGCTGATGTGCACGTTGTGCGGCAGCACACGCCTGCACAGGCGTCCCGGACTCCGTCAAGGGCGGCTCCCGGCGCGTTGTCTGCGGCCAGAGAGTTGCTGCGCCACCCTCCAAGCTCCACGACCTCATCAGGGGCCATGAAGCAGTGGCGCGACGACGTCGACCGGCTGCTCGGCATGGCGCATTCCACCTCATCCAGGTCCAAGCCTCGGTCATCCCGGTGCCAACGTGAGGTGACGGTGTCTGTGCGCTCACCCTCAGTAAGGGGCGCACAGACCGACGACCTCCGGGCAGAGCTCAACCGCAGGCGTGCGGGAGAGGACGCCCGGATCTCTTTAGAGAGGGCGCGCGAGCACCGGCAAAACATCGAGGGTCGCAACCTTGATCAAGACTTCGCTGCGGTAGCACCACAGGCCCCAATGGGCACCCGGTCCCAAGCGGGTGTCCCCTTGGCCGACGTGGGCTGCGCCACTATCGCGGATCATCTCCGCGCGGCGTCATGGCCATCCAAGTTCCGGCCGCACCTGCCGGAAAAGTACGACGATACGTCAAACCCGTCGGAATTCCTGCAGGTGTATGTCACCGCTATCACAGCAGCAGGTGGAAACACCGTTGTGATGGCGACATATTTTCATGTCGCCTTGTCTGGGCTTGCCCGGACTTGGCTCATGAACCTCGCCCCAGGGTCAATCTACTCCTGGGAAGAGCTCTGCGTGTGGTTCGTTGCGAACTTCGCCAGCGCTTACCAGCAACACGGTGTGGAGGCCCACCTCCACGCAGTGAGGCAGGAGCTCGGGGAGACTCTCCGGACATTCATCTCCCGCTTCACCAAGGTGCAAGGTACTATACCTCGCATTTCCGATGCTTCCATCATCACGGCCTTCCGCCAGGGAGTACGTGATGAGAAAATGTTGGAGAAGTTGGCCACGCATGACGTGGAAATTGTCTCCACACTCTTCGTTGTGGCCGACAAATGCGCCAGAGCCGCTGAGGGCCGTGCATGGCACTCGGCCCCGCAGACCGGGGTTACCCTGACGGGTGGCTCAGGTACCGCCCCCGGGACGGTAAAAAGAAAAAGAAGAAGGACCGCGACCACTAGAAGCCGCGGTCCACCGCTCTATTCATCGCAGCCGCGACTGGGGGCCGGGGCGACCGCAATAAACACCCACGGCCGCAAAGGGGTAACAACGGCTCATGCCCTATGCACCCCAACGGTCGCCACAACACCGTGGAGTGTCACGAGATCATCGACCTCGCGAAACGCGTCAGCGAGCGGCGCAAGCAGTCTTCCAAGGACGGCTCCCCACCTCGTCGCCGACCTGGCAAGGAAAGGGTCGACGACGGCGAGGTGGCCGCGGCTGAACGGGACCTCGGGTATAAGTCACCCGAGGGGGACCTGAAGGATGTCTTCGCCGGAGACTCCTACTCCGGTGGAGACAACTAGATGGACTCCCGGAGGGACTCCGTACTCCCCAGTCTACGGGGCCGAAGCTTACCTTCCCCCAGAAACCCTTCTAGACTCCCCACGGGTCCAGGCTTCTGACAAGTCTATGCAGAAATGGCTACAACACGAGGACAAAGACTCCGTCATCAAACGCAGATGGGAACCCAGGGTCGGGACCTAGTCCTACGGCATGTACCAAACCAAGAAGGGCTCCACAACTCTCCCCTAGCTAGGAAGGACCCTTCAAGATGACGGGAATACGCTGACCCGGGGGTGACTATCTTGCTACGACTGAAGGAGTACCTCTTCCTGACCACTGCAGCATCTCTGTAAGTTCTATCCATAGGAGCAAGTCTGAGGGGTCAAATTTTTCTCCCTTTTGTAACTAGGTAACACATACGTGTACGCCAGCCCGGTGAGGTCCGCCCTCATAAGCCCGGCCTGTTGGTCTGCACCCATGCATGACAGGTTATAAAGAAAAGATTTACCCTCTCAGATGTGCCTCTATGATAGTTTTATCCTACTGCTCCATGGTTTTTACCTTGCAGTTTTCTGGATGTTATTTTATCTAACCCACCCAAGCAGTTCCCATCCCATCAGACATGATGACATCCGAATTGAACAGTCAGGCTTGCAGTTTAGGTCCTCTCTGCGAAAGCAGGAGGGCCCGACAGCCTGGGGGGCGGTTCTAAAGAATGGGAGCCCGTTCCATGGGGTGGTCCGGAGCCTGTGTGACCGCTTAGCCTGGTCCCGTACCCGAAAGCCTGCACACTCCACCACTCCGTGACGGGTACCCTAGTACTTGGAGCTATAAGTCCTGTGGGTCCGGCAACCTGGGGTCCGGAACTAGAGAATGGACACTTGTCTCCTGGGGTGGTCCGGAGCCGTGTAGCCGCTCAGCCTGGTCCCGTACCGTGGGCCTGCATGCTCCACCACTCTGTGACGGGTATCCTAGTATCTAGAACCACCGTCCAGGGGGTCCGGACGCACAACTTGGCTTCCTAGACTAGACCCTGCAGGTCCCGAGCATGTATCAAAGGATGGCTAGTGTTAGATGGCGGGTCCTGCGGGTGTACTACTAATGCTCCCTAGCCGAAGCTGTGTGCAGGCCCAGGTCCCAATCGAGGCTACCTCCTGGGGGCCATTGCCAACTCTTTCTTAGGTATGCTGGTCTGCAACCTCGACAAACCGAGCCTACATCCTAGGGGGGCCAGGTACCAAGGAGGAATCGGTTACACCACACACAACAGGGGCAAGTGGTACACAGATAAGTGCTAATGCTGCTTGATAAATAGTACTCAAAAGTACCTTACAAAAAGCAAAAGTATTACATCCGCCTTCAAGCGGAGTCCTAGCTCCATCTCTACTCTACAGGTATGAACTATCTCCACACCAGTAGGGTCGCATGGGTAGCTACCTCCGAGCGGCTCGCCAGTGATGGCGACCACCTCTACTCCGAGCGGCTCGCCAGCGGCGGTGGCCACCTCTGCTCCGAGTGGCTCGCCGGCGGAGGCGACCACCTCTACACCGACGACTTGCCAGCGGCGGCAACCACCTCTGCGCCGGGCAGCCTCCCCAGCGGTGGCGACCACCTCAGCGTGCGCGCCATGGCAAAGAGGCCCTCGCCCCTGCCCTCCTACGGGGGTGAGGACAAGACCATCCAAGCCATGGAGCTGGGAGCACGACGGTAGGCAGTGCTTGTGGTCTGACCGGGACCGCGTAGCCGAAGTTCGCCTCCTTCACAAGGCTGGTGACCATCCTTTTCCTCCGAATGCTGGAGGAAGAGGCGGGTCACCAGCCCATGTGGGAGGCGGAGCCGCGGCTCAGCTCGCTCTCCACCACCGTGAGGCTGATGAACATCCTTGAAGCCAAGCACTGGTGGAAGAGCGCCGCTCCTACAAGGCCGCTGAAAGGGAAATAGGCTTACACCTTTTCCTAAATGATTTTGGTGGTTGAATTGCCCAACACAAATAATTTGACTAACTAGTTTGCTCTAGATTATAAGTTCTACAGGTGCCAAAGGTTCAACATAAACCAATAAAAAGTCCAAGAAAGGGTTCAAATAAAAAGAGAAAAAGACAACCGAAGCCTGCCTTGGTCTGGCGCACCGGATTGTCCGGTGTGCCACCGGACAGTGTCCGGTGCACTAGGGAGATTCACTCCAAACTTGACACCTTCAGAAATTTGGGAAGCCACTCCACTATAATTCACCGGACTATCCGGTGTAGCACCAGACTGTCCGGTGTGCCAGGCGGAGCAATGGTCGCCAGCGCAACGGTCGAGTTCAACGGTCGACTGACAACGCTACAGTGCGCGGACTGCGCGCGCAGAAGTCAGAGCAGGCGCAGATGGCACACCGAACAGTGAACAGGACCTGTCCGGTGCTCCACCGGACTGTCCGGTGGCCCACATGTTAGAAGCTCCAACAGTCGAACCCCAACGGTTGGGTGATGTGGCTGGCGCACCAGACAGTGTCCGGTGGCGCACCGGACTGTCCGGTGCGCCCTTCGACAGCAGAGTTCCCCAACGGCCATTTTGGTGGTTGGGGCTATAAATACCCCCCAACCACCACTCTTCAAGGCATCCAAGCATTCACTACTCCTCATTCAATACAAGAGCAATACACAACACTCCAAGACACAAATCAAAGCCTCTGATCAAATCAAAGTCCATAATTCAACTCTAGTTTTTAGGACTTGTGAGAAGATCGGCTTGTGTTCTTTTGTTGTTCTTGTTGCTTGGTTGGCTTTCTTCTTCCTCTATTCTTGCTTCCAAGTTCTTTGTAATCAAAGCAAGATACACCAAGTTGTGGTGGTCCTTGTAGTGGACTAAGTGTCCCATTTGATTGAAAAGAAAGGCTCACTCGGTCTAAGTGACCGTTTGAGAGAGGGAAAGGGTTGAAAGAGACCCGGTCTTTGTGACCACCTCAACGGGGAGTAGGTTTGCCAGAACCGAACCTCGGTAAAATAAATCACCGTGTCATCCGCTCTTATTCACTCGTGATTTGTTTTCGCCCTCTCTTTCGGACTCGATTATATTTCTAACGCTAACCCCGGCTTGTAGTTGTGCTTAAACTTTATAAATTTTAGATTTGCCTATTCACCCCCCTCTAGGCGACTTTCAATTGGTATCAGAGCCCGGTACTTCATTAGACCCTAACCGCTCGAAGTTATGTCGGGAGCTCACGCCAAGAAGGAGATGGTGACCGGCGAGAAGCCCGCCACAAGCCACGGGAAGGCTCCATCGGGAGAGTTCAGCAACAAAAGGGAGGAATCACCTCCCAACGTCAAGTCGCACCGGAGTGGTGACAAGAAGAAGAAAATGAAGAAAGTGGTCTACTACGAGACCGATTCTTCATCGCCATCCACCTCTGGCTTCGACGCACCGTCCGTCACTTCTAAGCGCCATGAGCACAAGAAGTTTATTAAGATCCCCTTACGCTATCCTCGTATTTCCAAACACACTCCTTTACTTTCTGTCCCACTAGGCAAACCACCGGTTTTTGATGGTGAAGATTATTGTATGTGGAGTGATAAAATGAGGCACCATCTAATCTCACTCCACGCTAGCATTTAGGACATTGTTGAGTTTGGTGCACAGGAACCATCTGTGGGGGATGAAGGCTATGATTCGGTCGAGGTAGCCCAAATCCGGCACTTAAACTCCCAAGCCACCACTATACTCCTCGCCTCTCTAAGTCGAGAGGAGTATAATAAGGTGCAAGGGTTGAAGAGCGCCAAAGAGATTTGGGACGTACTAAAGACCGCGCACGAAGGAGACGAGGTGACCAAGATCACCAAGAGGGAAACGATCGAGGGGGAGCTCGATCGCTTCATGCTTCATCAAGGGGAGGAGCCACAAGCAATGTACAACCGGCTCAAGACCTTGGTGAACCAAGTGCGCAACCTCGGGAGCACCAAATGGGATGACCATGAAATGGTCAAGGTTATTCTAAGATCACTTGTATTTCTTAATCCTACACAAGTTCAATTAATTCGTGGTGATCCTAGATACAAGCTAATGTCTCCCGAGGAGGTTATAGGAAAATTTGTGAGCTTTGAATTGATGATCAAAGGCTCCAAGAAAATCATCGAGCAAGGCGCCACCTCCACACCCGAGGTGCAACCCGTCGCCTTCAAAGCGACGGAGGAGAAGGAAGAGTCTACATCAAGTAGGCTTCCCATCGACACCTCCAAGCTCGACAATGAGGAGATGGCTTTAATCATTAAAAGCTTTCGCCAAATCCTCAAGCAAAGTAAGGGGAGGGATTACAAGCCCTGTTCCAAGAAGGTGTGCTACAAGTGTGGTAAGCCCGGTCATTTCATTGCTAAATGTCCATTATCTAGTGATAGTGACAGGGGCGACGACAAGAAGGGAAAGAGAAGAGAAAAGAAGAGATACTACAAGAAGAAGAGCGGCGATGCCCATGTTTGTCGGGAGTGGGACTCCGATGAGAGCTCCACCGACTCCTCCTCCGACGAGGACACCGCAAACATCGCCGTCAACAAGGGTCTTCTCTTCCCCAACGTCGGCCACAAATGTCTCATGGCAAGGGATGACAAAAAGAAGGTAAAATCTAGAGCCTCCACTAAATACGCGACATCTAGTGATGTGGAGAACTCTAGTGATGATGAGGATAATTTACTTGCCCTTTTTGCCAACCTCAATATGCAACAAAAAGAAAAACTAAATGAATTGATAGGTGCTATTCATGAAAAGGATGAACTCTTGGATAGCCAAGAGGACTTCCTTATTAAAGAAAACAAAAAGCATGTTAAGGTAAAAAATGCTTATGCTCAGGAAGTTGAAAAATGTGAAAAATTAACTAGTGAGCTAAGTACTGGCCATGATATTATCTCAAACCTTAGAAATGAAAATGCTAAATTAATTGCTAAGGTTGAGAAGTTAGATATTTGTGATGATTCAATTGTTAGTCTTAGAAATGATAATGCAAGTTTGATTACTAAGATTGACAAGTTGAATGCATCTCTCTCTAGCCTTAAAATTGAGAATGAAAAATTAATTGCTAAGGCTAAAGATTTAAATGTTTGCAATGTTTCTATTTCCAATCTTAGAGATGAGGACGCTATTTTACATGCTAAGATTGTTGAATTAAATACTTGCAAACCCTCTACATCTACCGTTGAGCATGTTACTATTTGCACTAGATGTAGAGATGTTAATATTGATGCTATTCATGATCACATTGCTATGATTAAACAAAAAAATGATCATATAGCAAAATTAGATGCTAAAATTGCCGAGCATGAATTAGAGAATGAAAAATTTAAATTTGCTCGTAGTATGCTTTATAGTGGGAGACACCCTGGCATTAAGGATGGCATTGGCTTCCAACAGAGAGGCAATGTCAAACTCAATGCCCCTAAGAAATTGTCCAACTTTGTTAAGGGCAAGGCTCACATGGCTCAGGATAACGAGGGTTACATTTTATATCCTGCTGGTTATCCCGAGCACAAAATTAGGAGAATTCACTCTAGGAAGTCTCACTCTGGCTCTAATCATGCTTTTATGTATAAGAGTGAGGCATCTAGCTCTAGGCAATCAACCCATGTTAAATTTCCTAAAAAGAAATCTCCTATTGCATCAAATGATCATAACATTTCATTTAAGACTTTTGATGCTTCTTATGTGCTCACTAACAAATCAGGTAAAGTAGTTGCCAAATATGTTGGGGGCAAACACAAGGGATCAAAGACTTGTGTTTGGGTACCCAAGGTGCTTGTTTCTAATGTCAAAGGACCCAAGACCGTTTGGGTACCTAAGAACAAGGCCTAAATTTGTTTTGTAGGTTTATGCATCCGGGGGCTCAAGTTGGATCATTGATAGCGGGTGCACAAACCACATGACAGGGAAGAAGAAGATGTTCTCCTACGAGAAAAACCATGATCCCCAACGAGCTATCACATTCGGGGATGGAAATCAAGGTTTGGTCAAAGGACTTGGTAAAATTGCTATATCACCTGACCATTCCATTTCCAATGTTTTTCTTGTAGATTCTTTAGATTACAACTTGCTTTCAGTTTCTCAATTATGTAAAATGGGCTACAATTGTCTTTATACAGATATAGGTGTTACTGTCTTTAGAAGATGTGATGATTCAGTAGCATTTAAGGGAGTGTTAGAGGGTCAGCTATACTTAGTTGATTTTAATCGAGCTGAACTCGACACTTGCTTAATTGCTAAGACTAACATGGGTTGGGTCTGGCATCGCCGACTAGCCCACGTTGGAATGAAGAATCTTCATAAGCTTCTAAAGGGAGAGCACATTTTGGGACAAACAAATGTTCATTTTGAGAAAGACAGGATTTGTAGCGCATGCCAAGCAGGGAAGCAAGTTGGTGTCCATCATCTACACAAGAACATCATGACGACTGACAGGCCGCTTGAGCTACTCCACATGGACCTATTCGGCCCGATAGCTTACATAAGCATCGACGGGAGTAAGTACTATCTAGTTATTGTGGATGATTATTCTTGCTCCACTTGGGTATTCTTTTTGCAGGATAAATCTCAAACCCAAGAGACCTTGAAGGGATTCTTGAGACGAGCTCAAAATGAGTTCGGCTTAAGGATAAAAAAGATTAGAAGCGACAACGGGATGGAGTTCAAGAACTCTCAAATTGAAGGCTTTCTTGAGGATGAGGGCATCAAACATGAGTTCTCTTCTCCCTACACGCCACAACAAAATGGTGTAGTGGAGAGGAAGAATAGAACTCTACTTGACATGGCGAGGACCATGCTTGATGAGTACAAGACTTTGGACCGGTTTTGGGCGGAAGCAGTCAACACCGCTTGCTACGCCATCAACCGTCTCTACCTTCACCGAATCCTCAAGAAGACATCGTATGAACTCCTAATCGGTAAAAGCCCAATGTTTCATATTTTAGAGTCTTTGGTAGCAAATGCTTTATTCTTATTAAAAGAGGTAGAAAATCTAAATTTGCTCCTAAGGTTGTAGAAGGCTTTTTACTAGGATATGATTCAAACACAAGGGCATATAGAGTCTTTAACAAGTCTACTGGACTAGTTGAAGTTTCTTGTGACATTGTGTTTGATGAGACTAATGGCTCTCAAGTAGAGCAAGTTGATCTTGATGAGCTAGATGATGAAGAGGCTCCATGCTTCGCGCTAAGGAACATGTCCATTAGGGATGTGTGTCCTAAGGAATCTGAAGAGCCTCCACAAGCACAAGGTCAACCATCTTCCTCCATGCAAGCATCTCCACCAACTCAAGATGATGAAAATGAAGATCAAGAGGAGCCACCTCAAGAGGAGGACAATGATCAAGGGGGAGATGCTAATGATCAAGACAAGGAAGATGATGAGGAACCAAGACCGCCACACCTAAGAGTCCACCAAGCAATACAACGAGATCACCCCGTGAACTCCATCCTCGGCGATATTCATAAAGGGGTAACCACTCGATCTCATGTTGCTCATTTTTGTGAACATTACTCCTTTGTGTCTTCTATTGAGACATACAGGGTGGAAGATGCATTAAAGGATTCGGATTGGGTGTTGGTAATACAAGAGGAACTCAACAACTTCACGAGGAATGAGGTATGGCATTTAGTTCCACGTCTGTCGGTACCCTAAATCAGGGGTACCCTCTTCTACAGCATGAAGACGCTGCACACATGCGATGTCTCCTAGCCACACGGGGGACGGCGCCTGACCCCACCGCATGGGCAGGCCAAAGGGCGCCATGTGGCAAGGAGAGACCACACATCCCAGTAGGTCCTGCCCCCCACAGAAGGACATCGGACCCCGATACATATAAGTCCGGAGCCTCCGGGTAGGTCCAAACCTCAGCAGGGTCCCGGAACGAGGAGGACCCTAGTATGAGCAGGGGTCCGGTGCTGACACGTGTCCGGGCCTTGCCCTCCACTTCCCGCTCAGGCGGAGACCCACTGCTTGTGGCCCATGACATAAGCTATCGGGCTGAGCCTGATGTAAAGTCGTGTAGCCCCTGCATTTATTGAGGAGAGGACGTGTCGCCTGCCACTGCACTGACAGGCGACGTGCCCTCTCAGCATTTAATGCGTCCTGTCCCATCCGCTGGCAGACAGCGTCAAGGTCATCCAGCAGGCGACGCGCCTGCTGGGTCTGCTGGCAAACAGTGTGCTCGAACCATGCGGCACGCTATACTCATCCTTCCTTCTACAAGAAGCTTCCCCTGCACGCCGGAGATACGGAGATCTTGGGCGTCAGGGCACAAGAAGATGGTCTCGGCAACAGACATTAGTAGGCTCCAAGCACTATATTCTTTATGTCCCTGGGCCCACATGTGGGGGTCCAGTCCCTTTGTGCATGCCCCCCTTCAGCTATAAAAGGGAAGGCATGCAACGTTACACAAACACGCAATCTTAGACCACACCTCAGACTCTCAAGCAATACATCCCACATTGGAGTAGGGTATTACGCTCCGGCGGCCCGAACCACTCTAAATCCTTGTGTGTTCTTGCGTTCTTCTCGTTCATTCCAACAATCAATCAAAATGCCTAAGCCCCTCCTCATCTCAGGATTTAGGGCGGGTGCACTCCGCCACCCCGCCGGAGATTTACTCTCCGACATTTGGCACGCCAGGTAGGGGCCTAGACATTAGGTTTTTGCTTGATCCCTTGCCCAAGCATGATGGTGCAGATCATTGAGCACCACGCCGAGACTTCGGTTGACTTTGCGGTGGAGGGAGAAGCTGCTTCCTCCGCACCGCAGGTTCCCAGTCGCCCAGCACCAGTCACTCTTGCTGTGCACGCCGCGCGGCAGCACACGACAGCGCAAATGTCCCGGACTCCATCAAGGGCGACTCCGAGGGCGTTGTCGGTATCCAGGGAGTTGTTGCAACACCCTCCAAGCTCCACTGCTTCACCAGGAGCCCATGAAGCAATGGCGGGACGACGTCGACCGACTGCTCGATATGGCGCATTCTACCTCGACCAGGTCGAAGACGCGGTCATCCCGGCGCCAACACGAGGCGTCAGCATCTGTGCGCTCACCATCGGTGAGGGGCGCACAGACCAATGACCTCCGAGCAGAGCTCAACCGCAGGTGTGCGGGAGAGGACGCCCGGGTATCCTTGGAGAGGGCGCGCGAGCGCCGCCAAAACATCGATGGTCGCGACCTCGATCAAGACTTCGCTGCGGTTGCATCGCAGACACCAATGGACACCCGGTCCCAAACGGGTGTCCCCTTGGCCGGTGTGGGCTGCGCCGCTCTTGCGGATCATCTCCGCGCGGTGTCCTAGCCTCCCAAGTTCTGGCCACACCTGCCAGAAAAATACGACGGAACGATGAACCCGTCGGAGTTCCTGCAGGTGTATGTTACCGCCATCACGACAGCAGGTGGAAACACCGCTGTGATGCAACATATTTCCATGTGGCCTTGTCTGGACCTGCCCGGACCTGGCTCATGAACCTCACCCCGGGATCAGTCTACTCCTGGGAAGAACTCTCTGCGCAGTTCGTGGCGAACTTCGCCAGTGCTTACCAGCAGCACGGTGTGGAGGCCCACCTCCATGTAGTGAGGAAGGAGCCCGGGGAGACCCTCCGGAAGTTCATCTCCCGCTTCACCAAGGTGCGAGGTACGATACCTCATATTTCTGATGCTTCTATCATCACTGCCTTTCGACAGGGAGTACGTGATGAAAAAATGTTGGAGAAGTTGGCCACACACGACGTGGAAACTGTCCCCACGCTCTTCGCTCTGGCCGACAAGTGCTCCAGAGCCGCCGAGGGCCGAGCATGGCACTCGGCCCCACAAACTGGAGCTACCCAGTCGGGTGGCTCGGGGGCCGTCCTCCGGGATGGAAAGAAGAAAAAGAAGAAGGACCGCGACTACTAGAAGCCATGGTCCACCGCTCTGATGGTCGCATCAGCAACCGGAGGCCAGGGCAACCGCAACAAACGCCCGCGGCCGCAGAGAGGTAGCAGCGGTTCATGCCCTGTGCACCCGAATGGTCGCCATAGCGCCGCGGAGTGCCGCGAGATCATTGACCTCACAAAACGCATCAGCGAGCGGCACAAGCAGTCTTCTAAAGACGGCTCCTCGCCTCGCTGCCGCCCCGGTAAGGAAAAGGTGGACGACGGCGAGGTGGCCGCGGCCGAGCGGGACCTCGGGTATCAGTTGCCCGAAGGGGACCTGAAGGATATCTTCGTCGGAGGCTCCTACTCCGGTGAAGACAACTAAACGGACCTCGGAGGGAACCCAAGTTCCCCGGTCTACAAAGCTAAAGCACGCCTTCCTCTGGAGGCCCTTCTGGATCCCCCGTGGGTCCAGGCTGCAGACAGGTACATGCAGGAGTGACCACAACCAGAGACAAGGGCTCCCGTGTCAAATGCAGGTGGAAACCCTGGGTCGGGACCTAGCCCCACGACAAGTACCATACCAAGGAGGGCTTCGCAACTCTCCCCCAGCTGGGAAGGACCCTTCAAAGTAACGGGAGTGCACTGACCCAGGGGCAACCATCTAGCTACGACTGGAGGAGTACCTTGCCCTGATGCCAAACATCTCTGTAAGTTCTATCCATAGAGCAAGACTAAGGGGTCGAGTCTGTTCCCCTTTGTTGTAACTAGAGGACGCATACGTGTACGACATCCCAGTGGGGTCTGTCCCCATGAACCCAGCCTATTGGTCTGCACACATGCACGACAAGTTATAAAGAGGAACTACCCCCCTCAGCTGTGCTCTTGTGATAGTTCCAACTTGCTGCTCCTTGGTCCTACCCTGCAGTTTTTTAGATAATACTTTTTAGCTAACCCACCCGTACGGTTTCCATCTGTCTGACATGGCGACGTCCGAATTGAACAGCCAGGCTTGCAGTTTAGGGCCCCTGATACGAAAGTAGGAAGGTCCGACAGCCTGGGGGCTGGCTCTAGAGAACGGGGCCCCGTTCCATAGGGTGGTCCGGAGCCCATGTAGCCGCTCAGCCAGGTCCTGTATCGTGGGCCTACATGCTCCGCCACCCCGTGATGGGAACTTAGTATCTAGAGTTATAAGTCCTGCGGGTCTGACAACCTCGGGACCGGAGCTAGAGAACGGACATTAGTCTCCTGGGGTGGTCCAGAGCCCATGCAGCCGCTCAGCCTGGTCCCGTACCATGGGCCTGCACGCTCCATCGCCCTGCGACAAGTGTCCTAGTATCTAGAACCGCGACCCAAGGGGGTCCGGACACGCAACTTGGCCACCCAGACTAAAACCTGCAGGTCCCGATCATGTATCAAAGGGAGACTAATGTCAGACGGAGAACCCTATGAGGTGTACTACTAATGCTTCCTAGCTAAAAGTTGTGTACAGATCTAGATCCCGGCGAGTTTGCCTCCCGAGGATTGTTGACAACCTTTTCAGAAACGCTGGTATCCAACCTCAACACATCAAGCCTGCATCCCAGGCGGGGGGCCAGGTACTAAGGAAGAGTCAACAACATCGCACACAACAGGAACATGCGTTACACAGATAAGTGTTAAATGCTGCTTAGAAAACAATATTTATTTCTTTACAAAAACAGGGAAAGGCCTGGTGGCCGGTTCTAAAGAACAGATGCCCGTTCCATAGGATGGTCTGGAGCCTGTGTGGTCGGTTAGCCTGGTTCCGTACCCAAAATCCTGCACACTCCACCACTCCGTGGCGGGTGTCCTAGTATTTAAAACTAAAATCATGTGCGTCCAACAACCTGGAGGTCCGGCTCTGAAGAACGGGCACTTGTCTTCTGGGGGGGTCCGGAAACCATGTAGCCGCTCAGCCTGGTCCCGTACCGTGAGCCTGCATACTCCATCGCCCTGCGGCAGGTGTCTTAGTACTTGAAGCCACCATCTAGGGGGTTCGAACACACAACTTGGCTTCCCAGGCTAAAATCCTACGTACATATGTTATTACATTTTGCTCTCAAGCAAATGTCGTTACATTCCCTTACAAGCGGGATCCTAGCTGCAATTCTGCAGGAATGGACTACGCTGCACCAGCAAGAGTCGCGCTGGAAGCTGGTTCCGGACAGCCCCACCAACGACGGCGACCACCTCTGCACCAGCAGTGACAACGACCTCTGCTCCGAGCGGCTCGCCAGCAGCAGCGACCACCTCAGGGTGAGCGCTACTGCGAATAGGTCCTCGCCCCCGTCCTCCTACGGGGGGTGACAGCGAGGCTACTAAAGCCAAAGGGCCGGAGGTCCGGTGGTAGGTGGCACTGACGGCCTCGCCAGCGGAGGCAACCACCTCTGCAGTGGGCAGCCTCACCAGCGGAGGCGACCGCATCAGCCCCACTAGTGGCAGCGACCACCTCTGCACCGATGGGCGGCAGCTGCACCATCACGCACGAAGAGGTCTTCGCTCCCGTCCTCACTGCGGGAGCGAGGACAAGACCATCCAAGAACGCCGCCCCCGCCCCCGCAGCGTACGACGTCTTGTACAGCCTCCCAGTGCGGCCGGTGGCGAGGGAGAAGCCGTGGATGTGGCCGACCCGCGCACGGCGCGACCATCGCCCGTGCGGTGGACGGGCAGCCACTCTCCGCCCCAGCGGCAGGAGGCAGCGCCGGAGGCAGTGCCAGAGCCACCCAGGCCGAGGAGCCAGACACGCGGCAGCTGACGGCGCCACAGACGGCCGGCCCCGCGAACTCGGAGTTCGCCTCCTCCGCAAGGCTGGCGAACGCCCTTCTCCCCCGAATGCTGGAGGAAGAAGCGGGCTGCCAGCCCACGCGGAAGGCGAAGCTCCCACTCGGCTTGCCCTCCTCCCCAGCGCAGATGATGAACATCCTTGAAGCTGAGGGCAGGGGGTAGGCCGCAGCCCGGCTCGCTTCTCTCCACCACAAGGCTGGTAGTCATCCTTTTGGATGACCACCGGCCGGAGGTTGCGACCGGGCTGCATGATGAAAATCCTTGAAGCCGAATGATGATGGAAGGATGCCAACTCCCATGGGGTTGCACCCCTCCAACAATAGTAAGAAGGAGACAAGACCGGCGACACCACCACGAGCACGCGCTCTCCGACGGTGAGGTCGCCGGAAGGGACGACCTTGGCGCGGATCCCCCAGAGAACATCGGCGCACCCCATCTGGAGGCCCAGAAGGCGAAAGGGCGCGATGGTCGCAAGAGGAGCGAGGCATGTCTACTGCCCGGTGGATCGACCCCTTTTTAAAGGCAGATCCCCCCACTCGCGCCCCTGAAGCGTCACGGGTGAAGTCTCCCCCGACGTGCACCAAGGATCCCACCTTATGACACGGGGCCAGGCCCCACATGTCATACAGACTAACCCGAAGAAGGAGCGTGCAACTGCCCTGCGGTTATGTGCCCCTTCATCTTCGGGGCAACCAGCGGTCAGGAAGGCGAACCGCTGTGCAAGGGGCATACAACCGCCCCACGGTTAAGTGCCCCTTCATCTTCACCGTAATCAGCGGTCAAAGAGGCGAACCGCCGCGCAAGAAGCGTACAACCGTCGCACGGCTGTGCGCCCCCTCAGCTTCGCTGCAACCGGCAGTCCAACTCGGGGGCCCAGGCCCACATGTCATGCAACCGGTGCACCAGTTACCGGGTGCGAAAAACTGCACCGCCGCTTGCGCCAATGCCACGTCTTCTCGGGGCCGTCACGGGAGTTTGAAAAGGTAAATTTTTCAGAATCAGTGCAGCGACTCGAGGCAGCTCCACGCATGGCACAACAGTGCCATTAAGTACGATGGTCGCGAGCCAGTCAGCCGTGGGAATAGGCGCAGCAGTTGGCAAGGCCATAGGCGGACCAACAGTAATTGCAGCAACAAGCGCGCGAGAGCAGCGGTCCAACCGCCAACCAGACTCTGGTCCCACCTGCAGGCTCACATCCTCCCCTGAGGCGGGCCCGGGGGCCACTGTCGGTACCCTAAATCAGGGGTACCCTCTTCTACAGCAAGAAGACGCCACACCCATGCGATGTCTCCTAGCCACACGGGGGACGACGCCTGACCCCACCGCATGGGCAGGCCAAAGGGCGCCACGTGGCAAGGAGAGACAACACATCCCAGTAGGTCCGGGCCCCCATAGAAGGACACCGGACCCCAATACATATAAGTCCGGAGCCTCCGGGTAGGTCCGAACCTCAGCAGGGTCCCAGAACGAGGAGGACCCTGGTATGAGCAGGGGTCCGGTGCTGACACGTGTCCGGGCCTTGCCCTCCACTTCCCGCTCAGGCGAAGACCCACTGCTTGTGGCCCATGACATAAGCTATCGGGCCAAGCCTGACGTAAAGTCGTGCAGCCCCTGCATTTATTAAGGAGAGGACGCGCCGCCTGCCACTGCACTTACAGGCGACGTGCCCTCTCAGCATTTAATGCGTCCCGTCCCATCCGCTGGCAGACGGCGTCAAGGTCATCCAGTAGGCGGCACGCCTGCTGGGTCTGCTGGCAAACAGTGCGCTCGAACCAAGCGGCGCGATATACTCATCCTTCCTTCTACAAGAAGCTTCCCCTGCACGCTGGAGATACAGAGATCTCGGGCGTCAGGGCACAAGAAGATGGTCTCGGCAACAGACATTAGTAGGCTCCAAGCACTATATTCTTTATATCCCTGGGTCCACATGTCGGGGTCCAGTCCCTTTGTGCATGTCCCCTTCAGCTATAAAAGGGGAGGCATATGACGTTACACACACACACACGCAATCTTAGACCACACCTCAGACTCTCAAGCAATACATCCCACAGTGGAGTAGGGTATTACGCTCCAACGGCCCGAACCACTCTAAATCCTTGTGTGTTCTTGCGTTCTTCCCGTTCATTCCAACGATCAAGCAAAATGCCTAAGCCCCTCCTCATCTCAGGATTTAGGGCGGGTGCACTCCGCCACCTGTGCCGGAGATTTACTCTCCGACAACGTCCTAACCAAAATGTTGTAGGAACCAAGTGGGTCTTCTGCAACAAACAAGATGAGCATGGTGTGGTGACAAGGAACAAAGCCCGACTTGTGGCCAAGGGTTATTCACAAGTCGAAGGTTTGGATTTCGGTGAAACCTATGCACCCGTAGCTAGGCTTGAGTCAATTTGTATATTACTTGCCTATGCTACTTACCATGGCTTCAAGCTTTATCAAATGGACGTGAAAAGTGCCTTCCTCAATGGACCAATCAAGGAAGAAGTCTATGTTGAGCAACCTCCCGACTTTGAAGATAATGAGTACCCTAACCATGTCTATAAACTCTCTAAGACGCTTTATGGGCTCAAGCAAGCCCCAAGAGCATGGTATGAATGCCTAAGAGATTTTTTATTGCTAATGGCTTCAAAGTCGGAAAAGCCATTCCTACTCTCTTTACTAAAACAATTGCAAATGATTTGTTTGTATGCCAAATTTATGTTGATGATATCATATTTGGGTCTACTAACAAATCTACATGTGAAGAGTTTAGTAGGATTATGGTTCAAAAATTCGAGATGTCTATGATGGGGGAGTTGAAGTATTTCTTAGGATTTCAAGTGAAGCAACTCCAAGAGGGCACCTTCATCAGCCAAACGAAGTACATTCAAGACATACTCACCAAGTTTGGGATGAAGGATGCCAAGCCCATCAAGACACCCATGGGAACCAATGGGCATCTCGACCTCGACATGGGAGATAAATCCGTAGATCAAAAGGTATATCGGTCGATGATAGGATCTTTACTCTATTTATGTGCATCTCGACCAGATATTATGCTTTCCGTATGCATATGTGCAAGATTCCAAGCCGATCCTAAAGAGCACATCAGGGACTTGTCAGTTCTTGGGAAGATCCCTGGTGTCTTTGAAAGGGAAATGTGCCCTTGGGCCATTTCTAGTATATTTTGGTGATTAAAGTGCTCAACACATATTGAGTGAGTAATTATGTGCCTAATGATGAATGAAGTGCAGATCAACAAGAAGGTATGATTCTAGACTTAGTATATTGGTTTTCGTGTGCTAATATATTTGTCTAAGTGCTAGAATCAGAGAAAAGAGAAAAAGGAAGAGACTTGGCTGGAGCAGCCAAAACTCAGCATAGTCTGGCACACCGGACTGTCCGGTGGTGCACCGGACAGTGTCCGGTGCGCCAGGCTGGCTTCTGCGAACTAGCCACTCTCGGGAATTTGTCGGCGGCATACGACTATAATTCACCGGACTGTCTGGTGGTGCACCGGACTGTCCGGTGAGCCAACGGCTGCCAGTGCGACGGTTGGCCGCCAAATCCGCGGGCGACACGTGGCCCGCTTTAACGGTCGGCAGGGGGCACCGGACTGTCCGGTGTGCACCAGACAGTGTCCGGTGCGCCAATGGCTACAATTCTACCACGGTCGGCTGTGCCATTTTAGGAAGGAGATCCGCACCGGACCATGAACAGTGGATGTCCGGTGCGCCACCCAATAGAAGGCAAGAATTGCCTTCCAGGAATGCCTCCAACGGCTCCTAGCTGCCTTGGGGCTATAAAAGGGACCCCTAGGCGCATGGAGGAGGTACCCAAGCATTCTTTGATCATCTCTAAGCACCAAGACTCCATTCTCGCGCATTCGATTCTTTGAGATAGTGACTTGAGCACCATTTGAGTAGAGAACTCCTCAAGTTGTGTTGTGAGCTCAAGTTGTGGCTTTGTGTGCGTGATTGTGCTCGTGCTTTGAGTCTTGTGTGCGTTGCTCTTCCCACCCTTACTTCCGTGCTTCTTTGTGATCATCAATTGTAAGGGCGAGAGGCTCCAAGTTGTGGAGATTCCTCGCAAACCGGAGAGAGTATAAGAAAGAAAAACATCGTGGTATTCAAGTCGATCATTGGATCACTTGAGAGGGGTTGAGTGCAACCCTCGTCCATTGGGACGCCACAACGTGGAGTAGGCAAGTGTTATACTTGGCCGAACCATGGGATAAATCATCGTGTCTCTTGTGCTTCTTTTCTTTGTGACTATTGTGTTTCACAAGAGCTCGGTCCTTAGCCACTTGATTCCATTGTGCTAACACTTAACCAAGTTTTGTGGCTACAAGTATTTGATTTTTACAGGATCACCTATTCACCCCCCTCTAGGTGCTCTCAATTGGTATCAGAGTCGTTCTCTTCACGCAAGGGACTAATCGCCCGAAGAGATGGATCCTAAGGGAAAGGGGATGGTGGTCAACGACAAGACAAAGGAGTCCATCATCAACGAGCCAAGAGATGATAAGCCCTCGGACTCTGGCTCGAGTCATAAGAAAAGAGACGGAAAGAAGAAGAGGCGCATTAAGAAGATCGTCTACTATGACAGCGACGGGTCTTCTTCCTCCCCAAGAGACGACGACGACGAGAAAAAGAAACCGGTTAACTCAAACTTTTCATTTGATTATTCTCATATTCCGGTTAACTCCAATGCTCATTTACTTTCAATTCCACTTGGGAAACCTCCGCACTTTGATGGAGAAGACTACTCATTTTGGAGTCACAAAATGCGTAGTCACCTATTCTCTCTCCATCCAAGTATTTGGGAGATTGTTGAAAATGGAATACTTTTTGATAGTACTGACAACCCCGTTTTCATTAATGAGCAAATCCATAAAAATGCACAAGCTACCACTGTTTTGCTAGCATCCTTGTGCAGGGACGAGTACTACAAGGTGAGCGGCTTGGATAACGCCAAGCAAATTTGGGATACTCTCAAGATTTCTCATGAGGGGAACGACGCCACCATGATCACCAAGATGGAGTTGGTGGAAGGCAAACTGGGAAGGTTCGCAATGATCAGGGGAGAGGAGCCAACACAAACGTACAATAGGCTCAAGACCCTGGTCAACAAAATCAGGAGCTACGGAAGCACTAGATGGACGGACCACGACGTCGTCCGACTTATGCTCAAGTCCTTCACTGTTCTTGATCCTCATCTTGTGAACTCAATCCGTGAGAATCCTAGGTACACAAAGATGACACCCGAGGAAATACTCGGAAAGTTTGTAAGCGGGCGTATGATGATCAAGGAAGCAAGATACGTTGATGAGACATTGAATGGCCCAATGCCCATCTACGAGCCTCAAACCGTTGCTCTCAAAGCAACAAGCAGCAGGGAGGCGCTACCTAGCAAGGTAGCACAAGTTGAGGCGGCCGGGCTAAACGAGGATGAGATGGCCCTAATCATAAAGCGCTTCAAGACCGCATTGAAAGGACGCAAGGAGTACTCAAACAAGAACAAGGCAAAGGGAAAGCGCTCCTGCTTCAAGTGCGGTAAGACTAGTCATTTTATAGCAAATTGTCCCGATAACTCTAGTGACTAGGAACAAGGAAAGGGCGGGAAGAAAGAGAAGCAAAAGAGTTATAGGAAGGCAAAGGGCGAGGCACACATCGGAAAGGAATGGGACTCGGACTGCTCATCTTCTGATTTCGATGACGAAGGACTCGCTGCCTTAGCCTTCAACAAGTCCTTTCTCTTCCCCAACGAACGCCACACCTGCCTCATGGCCAAGGAAAAGAAGGTGAGTGTTCGAAATTCCCCCAAGTACTCTACTTCTAGTGATGAGGACTCTAGTGATGATGAAGTAGATTACACTAGCTTGTTCAAAGGATTAGATAGAGCTAAAGTAGAAAAGATTAATGAGTTGATTGATGCCTTGAATGAAAAAGATAGACTGCTAGAGAGACAAGAGGACATTTTGTATGAGGAACATGACAAATTTATTAGTGTTCAAAAGTCTCTTGCCTTAGAAATAAAGAGAAATGAATTACTATCTTCTGAGTTATCTACTTGCAATGAAACTGTGGCTAGCTTGAAGAGTATTAATGATGATTTAATTACCAAGCTAGAAGTAGTTAACAAATCTAGTTCTTGTGTAGAGAATGTTGTAATTTGCAATAGATGCAAGGATTTTAATGTTGATGCTTGTAATGAACATTTAATTCCATTTCCAAATTAAATGATGAAGTAGCAAGTCTTAATGCTCAACTTAAGACTTGCAAAAGTGATTTTGATAAATAAAATTTGCTAGGGATGCCTACATTGTTGGTAGACACCCCTCAATTAAGGATGGGCTTGGCTTTAAGAAAGAAGCCAAGAACTTAACAAGCCAAAGGGCTCCTATTTTCAACAAGGAAAAGGGAAGGCCCCTATGGCTAGTAGTAGTCAAAAGAATCATGCTTTCATGTACCATGATAGAAAATATTCTAGAAATTTTCATAGTACTTTTGACTCACATGCTATGATTGCTTCAAGTTCTACTTTTGTGCATGGTAGAAGTAGGCCTAGGAAGGGAAATGTTATTCATCATGTGCCTAAGAAAATGCCTAATGAATCTGCTACTGTTTTTCATGCCTGCAACACTAATTTTGTAATCTCATGTAAAAATAAGAAAGTGGTTGCTAGGAAGTTGGGGGCCAAATGCAAGGGAGATAAGACTTGCATTTGGGTCCCAAAGGATATTGTAACTAACCTTGTAGGACCCAACAAGAGTTTGGTACCTAAGACCCAAGCCTAATTTGCCTTGCAGGTTTATGCATCCGGGGGCTCAAGCTGGATTATCGACAGCGGATGCACAAACCACATGACGGGGGAGAAGAAGATGTTCACTTCCTACGTCAAGAGCAAAGATTCCCAAGATTCGATCATCTTTGGAGATGGGAACCAAGGCAAGGTTAATGGTCTAGGAAAGATAGCCATTTCCTCCGAGCATTCCATATCTAATGTGTTCTTAGTTGAATCGCTCGGGTATAACTTGTTGTCCGTTAGTCAATTATGTAATATGGGTTACAATTGCTTATTTACAAATATAGATGTGTCTGTCTTTAGAAGGATTGATGGTTCATTAGCTTTTAAGGGTGTACTAGACGACAAACTCTATTTAGTTGATTTTTCGAAGGAGGAAGCCAATCTAGATGCATGCTTAATTGCTAAGACTAGCATGGGCTGGCTGTGGCATCGCCGTTTAGCACATGTTGGGATGAAGAACCTTCAAAAACTTCTAAAGGGAGAACACGTATTAGGTCTAACCAATGTTTCCTTCGAAAAAGACAGACCTTGTGCAGCTTGTCAAGCAGGTAAACAGGTGGGAAGTACTCATCACATCAAGAACGTGATGACCACGACAAGACCTCTAGAGCTACTTCATATGGATCTCTTCGGACCCGTCGCCTACCTTAGCATCAGGGGAAGTAAGTATGGTCTTGTTATTGTTGATGATTTTTCCCGCTTCACTTGGGTATTCTTTTTGCAGGATAAAACAGAAACCCAAGGGACCCTGAAGCGCTTTTTAAGGAGAGCTCAAAATGAATTTGAGCTCAAGGTGAAAAAGACAAGGAGCGACAACGGGTCCGAGTTCAAGAATCTTCAAGTGGAGGAGTACCTTGAGGAGGAAGGAATCAAGCACAAGTTCTCCGCTCCCTACACACCACAGCAAAACAGTGTGGTAGAGAGGAAGAACAGGACGCTTATAGACATGGCAAGGATGATGCTTGGAGAATTCAAGACGCCCGGGCAGTTTTGGTCGGAAGCTGTGAACACAGCTTGCCACGCCATAAACCGGGTCTACCTTCATCGCCTCCTCAAGAAGACGTCGTACGAACTTCTAACCGGTAACAAACCCAACGTTTCATATTTTTGTGTATTTGGGAGCAAATGCTACATTCTTGTGAAGGTAGGAATTCCAAATTTGCTCCCAAAGCTGTAGAAGGGTTTTTGTTAGGTTATGACTCAAATACAAAGGCGTATAGAGTCTTCAAAAAATCATCGGGTTTGGTTGAAGTCTCTAGCGACGTTGTATTTGATGAAACTAATGGCTCTCCAAGAGAGCAAGTTGATCTTGATGATGTAGATGAAGATGATGTTCCAACAGACGCAATTTGCACCATGGCGATTGGAAATGTGCGACCACAGGAACACAAAGAGCAAGATCAACCTTCTTCCTCAACGACGGTGCACCCCCCAACTCAAGATGATGAACAGGTTCCTCAAGATGAGACGTGTGAACAAGGGGTAGCACACGAAGACCAAGTTGTGGAAGAAGAAGCACCACGGGCCTCTCCCACTCAAATCCGAGCGACGATTCAAAGGAATCATCCCGTCGACCATATTTTGGGTGATATAAGCAAGGGAGTAACTACTCGCTCTAGATTAGCTAATTTTTGTGAGCATTACTCATTTGTCTCTTCTATTGAGCCTTTCAGGGTAGAAGAGGCCTTGCTAGATCCGGACTGGGTATTGGCTATGCAGGAAGAGCTCAATAACTTCAAGCGAAATGAAGTTTGGACCCTGGTGCCACGTCCAAAGCAAAACGTTGTGGGAACCAAGTGGGTGTTCTACAACAAGCAAGACGAGCACGGAGTGGTGACAAGGAATAAGGCTCAACTTGTGGCAAAAGGTTATGCCCAAGTCGCAGGTTTGGATTTCGAGGAGACTTTTGCTCCTGTGGCTACGCTAGAGTCTATTCGCATTCTGTTAGCCTATGCCGCTCACCATTCCTTCAGGTTGTTCCAAATGGATGTGAAGAGCGCTTTCCTCAACGGGCCAATCAAGGAGGAGGTGTACGTAGAGCAACCCCCTGGTTTTGAGGATGAACGGTACCCCGACCATGTGTGTAAGCTCTCTAAGGCGCTCTATGGACTTAAGCAAGCCCCAAGAGCATGGTATGAATGCCTTAGAGATTTTCTAATTGCTAATGCTTTCAAGGTTGGGAAAGTCGATCCAACTCTTTTCACTAAGACTTGTGATGGTGATCTATTTGTATGCCAAATTTATGTCGATGACATAATATTTGGTTCTACTAACCAAAAGTCTTGTGAAGAGTTTAGCAGGGTGATGACACAAAAATTCGAGATGTCTATGATGGGCGAGTCGAACTACTTCCTTGGGTTCCAAGTGAAGCAACTCAAGGACGGAACCTTCATCTCTCAAATGAAGTACACGTAAGACTTGCTCAAGCGGTTCGGGATGAAGGACGCCAAGCCCGCAAAGACTCCAATGGGAACTGACGGACACGTCGACCTTAACAAAGGAGGTAAGTCCGTTGATCAAAAGGCATACCGGTCTATGATAGGCTCCTTGCTTTACTTATGTGCTAGTAGACCGGATATCATGCTTAGCGTATGCATGTGTGCTAGATTTTAATCCGATCCAAGGGAGTGCCACCTAGTGGCCGTTAAGCGAATTCTTAGATATTTAGTTGCTACGCCTTGCTTCGGGATCTGGTATCCAAAGGGGTCTACCTTTGACTTAATTGGATATTCAGACTCCGATTATGCTAGATGCAAGGTTGATAGGAAGAGTACATCAGGGACGTGCCAATTCCTAGGAAGGTCCCTGGTGTCTTGGAGTTCTAAGAAACAAACTTCCGTTGCCCTATCCACCGCTGAGGCCGAGTATGTTGCCGCAGGACAGTGTTGCGCGCAACTACTTTGGATGAGGCAAACCCTCCGGGACTTTGGCTACAATCTGAGCAAAGTCCCACTCCTATGTGATAATGAGAGTGCAATCCGCATGGCCGACAATCCTGTTGAACACAACCGCACAAAGCACATAGACATCCGACATCACTTTTTGAGAGACCACCAGCAAAAGGGAGATATCGAAGTGTTTTATGTTAGCACCGAGAACCAGCTAGCCGATATCTTTACCAAGCCTTTAGATGAGAAGACCTTTTGCAGGCTGCGTAGTGAGCTAAATGTCTTGGATTCACATAACTTGGATTGATCTATAGCATACATGTGTTTTATGTCTTTAATCATGTTCCTCTATGCATATTATTGCTTACTTATGGTGATCAACTTGTGCAAGAGATCCTCGGACCTCACAAGTCCATATGTGAATGATGCACATATTTAGGGGGAGAAATGCTACAACTTGACCCTTTGAGACTAACCGTATTCTTGAGTTTACTTAATTTAGTCTCAAAGGTGGATTGAAAGGGAAAGGTGAACTTGGTCCATGCAAGACTTCCACTGCACTCTGATGAAAGGGTAACTTATTCCAAGTTCATCTCCATGCTCTTATTGCCTTTTTAATCTTCATTGACATTTTTTTGGTGAGGCAATGGGGTTTGAGGGCCAATAATGATCCCGTTTTGGTGCTTAATGCCAAAGGGGGAGAAATTAAGGCCAAAGCAAATGGATCAGCTACCACTTGAGAACTTTGAAAATAGTAAAAAAAATAGAGTTAGAACTTTTGATTTGTCAAAATACTCTTAATGTGCAAAATTTGGTCGCTTGTGGGCAGAATTTTTGATTATGGGAAAAGGGGGAGTTTTTGGCTCTTGATCAATTTTCTCTTGGAATATCTCTATTTTTGCCTAAACAAGTGTGTTTAAACTTAGAGATAGGAAAATGAGGTTGATTTCAAAAACAAACCAAGTGGTGGCAAAGAATGATCCAAATATGCCAAATTTGAATCAAAAACAAATTTTGTTCTCAAGTATATTGAAGTTGCACTTCTTGTCGGCGTTTCGACCCCGGGGGGTCCCTGGATCGACGAGTGAATTGTCGCCGCGTGCCCCAGCCCAGATGGGTCGGCGCGAGACGGAGCGCGAAGGGGGGAAAACCAGAGGGAGACAGGCATAAAAGGGGGAAACCCGCGGCCTTCGTGTTTGTCCCACGCCCAGGTCGGGTGCGCTTGCAGTAGGGGGTTACAAGCGTCCGCGTGGGAGAGAGCGAGGGGCTTATGCGCGCCGTCCCGTTCCCCCGCACAGCCAACCTCCTCGTACGAGTGCCCTGGGCCTTCCTTTTATAGGCGTAAGGAGAGGGCCCAGGTGTACAATAGGAGATGTAGCAGTGTGCTAACGTGTCTAGCAGAGAGGAGCTAGCGCCCTAAGTACATGCCGTCGTGACAGCCAGAGAGGTTTTGGCACCCTGTTCATGAGATGTCGTGGCCATCGGAGGAGCGCTGGAGCCTGGCGGAAGGACAGCTGTCGGGGTTGTCGAGTCCTTGTTGACGTCTCCTTGCTTCCGTAAGAGCCCGAAAGCCGCCGTCGTCATGGAGCACGCGGGGTGCCATCATTACTTGTTTACCGGGGCGAGCCAGATGGGACGCCGGTCTTGTTCCCCGTAGCCTGAGCTAGCTAGGGGTAGGGTAATGATGGCCCCCCTATGACGTGGTCGGTCTGAGCCCTGGGTCGGGCGAGGCGGAGGCTCCTCCGAGGTCGAAGTCGAGTCTGTGTTCTGTGGTCGAGGTCGAGTCTGAGCCCCGGGTCGGGCGAGGCGGAGATCGTCGTCTTCCGAGGCCGAGGCCGAGTCCGAGCCCTAGGGTCGGGCGAGGCGGAGACCATCGTCTTCCGAGGCCGAGGCCAAGTCCGAGCCCTGGGGTCGGGCGAGGCGGAGTCCGTCGTCTTCCGGAGCCGAGGCCGAGTCCGAGCCCTGGGGTCGGGCGAGGCGGAGTCCGTCGTCTTCCAGGGCCGAGCCCGAGTCCGAGCCCTGGGGTCGGGCGAGGCGGAGTTCGTCGTCTTCCGGAGCCGAGGCCGAGTCCGAGCCCTGGGGTCGGGCGAGGCGAAGTCCGTCGTCTTCCGGGGCCGAGCCCGAGTCCGAGCCCTGGGGTCGGGCGAGGTGGAGTTCGTCGTCTTCTGGGGCCGAGCCTGAGTCCGAGCCCTGGGATCGGGCGAGGCGGAGTTCGTCATCTTCCAGGGCCGAGCCCGAGTCCGAGCCATAGGGTCGGGCGAGGCGGAGCTTCCTATGGTGCCCGAGGCCGGACTTGGCCGTTGTCAGCCTCACTCGTCGAGTGGCACAGCAGTCGGAGCGATGAGGGTGACGCTGTCTTCTTGTTAGGCTGGTCAGTGGAGCGGCGAAGTGACTGCGGTCACTTCGGCTCAGTCGACTGAAGGGCGCGCGTACGGTCGGTTGGCATGGCGATCTGATCAAGGTTTCTTCTCGGCGAAGACTAGGCCTCGGGCGAGCCGAAGGTGTGTCCGTTGCTTGAGGGGGCCCTCGGGCGAGACATGAATCCTCCGGGGTCGGCTGCCCCTGCCCGAGGCTGGGCTCGGGCGAGGCGAGATCGTGTCCCTTGAGTGGACCGAGCCTTGACTTAATCGTACCCATTAGGCCTTTGCAGCTTTGTGCTGATGGGGGTTACCAGCTGAGATTAGGAGTCTTGGGGGTACCCCTAATTATGGTCCCCGACAGTAGCCCCCGAGCCTCAAAGGGAGTGTTATTACTCGCTTGGAGGCTTTTGTCGCACTTTTTTGCAAGGGGACCGACCTTTCTCGGTTGCGTTTCGTTCCGGTGGGTGCGCGCGAGCGCACCCGCCGGGTGTAGCCCCCGAGGCCTCGGAGGAGTGGTTTGACTCCTTCGAGGTCTTAATGCGTTTCGCGATGCTTCGGCCGGTCTGGTTGTTCTCTCATGCGAACTGGTCGTAGCCCGGGTGCACAGTCGAGTCCCAAGTTCTCGGGCTGGTATGTTGACGCTGTCAACGGTTTGGCCGGAGCCGGGTTCGCGAGAGCAGCCCCCGAGCCTCCGCACAGAGCGAGAGGGCGGTCAAGGACAGACTCGACTTTTTTACATACGCCCCTGCGTCGCCTTTCCTCAAGGAGGAGGGGGGGGGAAGCGCCATGTTGCCCTTGGAGGGCGCCGAGCATGGTGTCTCCTGTGAGCTGCTAACGGGTGATCCGAGTGGACGCCCGTGCCCCATTTGTTAGGGGTCGGCTAGTGGCCCGGAGGCGCGCTCCAAAAGTACCTGCGGGTGATTTTCCGGACCCGGTCCCCTTTTGACGAGGTCCGAGGGCTCGATGCCTCCCTCTGATGGAATTCCGTTACAAAATCGTTCCCGTCGGTCTCGGAAATGTCCTAGGGTACCTCGGGAGCGTAGCCCGAGTCTTGGTTGTGTATCGAACGTACCCAGGGTCATCCCTCGCTCTGCGTCTGAGGCGGCTGTCGAACCCTTCGGGGGCCAGCCTACGAACCCCTGGTCAGTAGTGGGCGCGGAGCCCGAGTGGCCTGAGGCGGCCGTTGAACCCTTTTGAGGGGCCAGCCCTCGAACCTCTGACCAGTAGTGGGCGCGGAGCCCGAGTGCTCTGAGGCGACTGTTGCACCCTTCCGAGGGGCCAGCCTTTGAACCTCTGATCAGTAATGGGCGTGGAGCCCGCTTCCTTCGCGGAGAAGGATCCCTTTCGGTGTATCCCCTTTCCCGGTCCCTGCGGCAAGAGAGAGAAAGAGGAAGTGGAAAAGGGTACGAAATCGAATGACGTGGCGCACCTTTTTTGACGCGGTCATTATGGCGGAGGTGAAGCGTCGCCTGCTTCGTCCGCCAAAGGTGCCGCCCGTCCTGCCACAGAGTTAATGCGACGGGACGAGTGGTTCACTGGGCGGCCGTTGCGCGTGCGCGAGCCGTTCGAGGAACGGGCGTTTCGCTTTGAGTTTTGAATCCCGCGGCGGGTTCGGGCGAAGTGTTGAATGGGTCTCGCCTGGGCCTTTATATATTCGGGAGAGGGACCGGTGACGGTTTTTTACTCTGCTACTCGCCTCCTTCTTAGGTTTTTGCAACCTGTCGGTGTTTCGAGACCGGGGGGTCCCTAAGCCGACGAGTGAAATGTCGCCGCGTGCCCTAGCCCAGATGGGTCGGCGCGAGGCCGAGCGTGAAGGGGGGAAGTGAGGTGGCCGGAGATGGGCGAGAGTGAGAGGTAGAAATTCCGCGGCCTTCGTGTTCGTCCCGCGCCCAGGTCGGGTGCGCATGCAGTAGGGGGTTACAAGCGTCCACACGGGAGAGGGATTGAGCGGCCTTGCGTGAGCGCCTGTCTCGTCCTCGTCCCCGTGCGGCCAACCCTCTCTAAGAGGGCCCTGGTCCTTCCTTTTATAGGCGTAAGGAGAGGATCCAGGTGTACAATGGGGGTGTAGCAGAGTGCTACGTGTCTAGCGGGGGAGAGCTAGCGCCCTAAGTACACGCCATTGTGGCGGCTAGAGAGATTTTGGCGCCCGGTTTGTGTGATGTCGTGGCCGTCGGAGGAGCGCTAGAGCCTGGCGGAGGGACAGCTGTCGGGGCTGTCGAATCCTTGCTGACGTCCTCTTGCTTCCGTAAGGGGGCCGAGAGCCGCCATCGTCAGGGAGCGTGCGGGGCGCCATCATTGCCCATCTGGCGGAGCGAGCCAGATGGGACGCCGGTCTTGTTCCCCGTAGCCTGAGTCAGCTTGGGGTAGGGTAATGATGGCGCCTCCCGTTGACGTGGCCGGCCCACGCCCTAGGTTGGGCGATGCGATGGCTCCTCCGAGGTCGAGGTCGAGTCCGTCTTCCGTGGCCGAGGTCGAGTCCGAGCCCCTAGGTCGGGCGAGGCGGAGGCCGTTGGCTGAGGCCAGGGCGGAGTTCGAGTCCTGGGGTCGGGCGAAGCGGAGTTCGTCATCTTCTGGGGCTGAGCCCAAGTCCGAGCCCTGGGTCGGGCGGAGCGGAATTTGTCGTCTTCTGGGGCTGAGCCCAAGTCCGAGCCCTGGGTCGGGCGGAACGGAGTTCGCCGTCTTCCGGGGCTTAGCCCGAGTCCGAGCCCTGGGTCGGGCGGAGCGGAGTTCGCCGTCTTCCGGGGCTTAGCCCGAGTCCGAGCCCTGGGTCGGGCGGAGCGGAGTTCGCCGTCTTCCGGGGCTTAGCCCGAGTCCGTGCCCTGGGTCGGGCGGAGCGGAGTTCGTCGTCTTCTGGGGCTGAGCCCAAGTCCGAGCCCTGGGTCGGGCGGAGCGGAATTCGTCGTCTTCTAGGGCTGAGCCCAAGTCCGAGCCCTGGGTCGGGCGGAACGGAGTTCGCCGTCTTCCGGGGCTTAGCCCGAGTCCGAGCCCTGGGTCGGGCGGAGCGGAGTTCGCCGTCTTCCGGGGCTTAGCCCGAGTCCGAGCCCTGGGTCGGGCGAAGCGGAGCTTCCTATGGTGCCTGCGGCCGGGCCTGACTGCCTGTCAGCCTCACTCTGTCAAGCGGCACCGCAGTCGGAGTGGCGCAGGCGGCGTTGTCTTTCTGTCAGACCGGTTAGTGGAGCGGCGAAGTGACGGCGGTCGCTTCGGCTCTGTCGGTTGAGGGGCGCGCGTCAGGATAAAGGTGTCAGACCACCTTTGCATTAAATGCTCCTGCGATTTGGTTGGTCGGTGCGGCGATTTGGTCAGGGTTGCTTCTTGGCGAAGACAGGGCCTCGGGCGAGCCGGAAATATGTTCGCCGCTGGAGGGGGGCCTCGGGCGAGGCGGAGATCCTCCGGGGTCGGCTGTCCTTGTCCGAGGCTAGGCTCGGGCGAGGCGTGATCGAGTCCCTCGAATGGACTGATCCCTGACTTAATCGCACCCATCAGGCCTTTGCAGCTTTATGCTGATGGGGGTTACCAGCTGAGAATTAGGAGCCTTGAGTGTACCCCTAATTATGGTCCCCGACAGTAGCCCCCGAGCCTCGAAGGGAGTGTTAGCACTCGCTTGGAGGCTTTCGTCGCACTTTTTTGCAAGGGGACCAGCCATTCTCGGTTGTGTTTTGTTCCGGTGGGTGCGCGCGAGCGCACCCGCCGGGTGTAGCCCCCGAGGCCTCGGAGGAGTGGTTTGACTCCTCCGAGGTCTTAATGCCTCGCACAATGCTTCAGCTGGTCTGGTCGTTCCCTCATGCGAGCTAGCCGTAGCCCGGGTGTATGGTCGGGTCCCAAGTTCTCGGGCTGGTATGTTGACGCTGTCAACGGTTTGGCCGGAGCCGGGTTTGCGAGAGCAGCCCCCGAGCCTCTACACAGGGCGAGAGGGCGATCAGGGACAGACTCGACTTTTTTACATACGCCCCTGCGTCGCCTTTCCGCAAGGAGGAGGGGGGAGAGCGCCATGTTGCCCTCAGTGGGCGCCGAACATGGTGTCTCCGGTGAGCTGCAGGCGGGTGATCCGAGCAGACGTCCGTGCCCCATTCGTTAGGGGTCGGCTAGAGGCCCAGAGGCGCGCCCAAAAGTACATGCGGGTGATCTGCCGGACCCGGTCCCCTGGCGACGGGGTCCGAGGGCTCGATGCCTCCCTCTGATGGGATTCCATTACAAGATCGTTCCCTCTGGTCTCGGAAATGTCCTAGGGTACCTCGGGAGCGCAGCCCGAGCCTTGGTTATGTATCGAACGTACCCATGGTCATCCCTCACTCTGTGTCTGAGGCGGCTGTGAACCCTTCGGGGGCCAGCCTTCGAACCCCTGATCAGTAGTGGGCGCGGAGCTCGAGTAGCCTAAGGCGGCCGTTGAACCCTTCCGAGGGGCCGGCCTTCGAACCTCTGACCAGTAGTGGGTGTGGAGCCCACGTGCTCTGAGGTGGCTGTTGAACCCTTCCGAGGGGCCAGCCTTCAAACCTCTGATCAGTAGGGAGGCTCGGAGCCTGGTTCCTTCACGGGGAAGGATCCTTTTCGGGGTATCCCCCTTTCCCAGTCCCTGTTGCAAGAGAGAGAAAGAGGAAAAAAGGAAAAGGATACGAAATCGAACGACGCGGCGTACCTTTTTTTTGACGCGGTCATTATGGCGAAGGCGAAGCGTCGCTCGCTTCTCCTGCCAGAGGCGCCGCCTGTCCCGCCGCGGAGTTAATGCGACGGGGCGAGTGGTTCGCGGGGCGGCCGTTGCGCGTGCGCGAGCCGTTCGAGGAGCGGAACACGGGCGCGTTGTCTTCACGCCGCGAGAGAGGGTTCTCTCGCTGCCCCCGGATGGGACGTAAGCTTGGCTGACGACGTGACCGCTGCTCCTGCCCGCCTGCCACCGCCATTACTACCGGCCCATTTTTGGCCGCATTGACCGTCGCGCTAGGCTGGCGCTGCTGGGTCGTGCGCTGGGTCGCCTCGAGTCGCGGTATTGGTTCCGCAGTCGAGGAGGCGCGGTGGTGGCGCAAGTGGCGGTGCAGTTGCATGCACGAAGCATTCGGCACGCCGGTTGCATGACGCATGGGCCTGGGCCTCCATGCTGGGCGTGTTGGGAGTCAGAGAAGTGCGCCTACTGAGAGCACCTAGAGGGGGGGGGGGTGAATAGGTGATCCTGTAAAAAAACTTAACTTATAGCCACACAAACTTGTTAAGGGTTAGCACAATAATTGCCAAGTGGCTAAAGAGGAGATCTTGCACAATACGACAATCACAGAGAATTCAACACAGAGAAGACACGGTGATTTATCCCATGGTTCGGCCAAGTACAAAACTTGCCTACTCCACGTTGTGGCGTCCCAACGGACGAGGGTTGCAATCAACCCCTCTCAAGCGGTCCAAAGACCCACTTGAATACCACGGTGTTTTGCCTTGCTTATCTTTATCCCACTCGCGAGGAATCTCCACAAATTGGAGTCTCTCGCCCTTACACTTAAAGTTCACAAAGAAGCACAAAGTAAGGGAGGGAAGCAACACACACAATTCCACAGCGAAATGCGCACACACACGGCCAAGAATCGAGCTCAAAGACTATCTCAAAGTTCTCACAAGAACAGAGCTCGAATCACTTAGAATAACAAACGGATGCGCAAAGACTGAGTGTGGATGATCAAGAATGCTCAAGAGTTGCTTGGTGTAGCCCTCCATGCGCTTAGGGGTCCCTTTTATAGCCCCAAGGCAGCTAGGAGCCGTTGAGAACAAATCTGGAAGGCCATCTTTGCCTTCTGTCGTCGGGCGCACCGGACAGTCCGGTGCACACCGGACATTGTCCGGTGCCCGATTTCCTTCCTTAAACAGCGCAGTCGACCGTTGCAGATGCGGGAGCCGTTGGCGCACCGGACATGTCCGGTGCACACCGGACAGTCCGGTGCCCCCTTCCGACCGTTGGCTTGGCCACGTGTCCCACGCAGATCGCGTGGCCGACCGTTGGCCCAGCCGACCGTTGGCTCACCGGACAGTCCGGTGCACACCGGACAGTCCGGTGAATTTTAGCCGTACGTCGCCAGTCAACTCCCGAGAGCGGCCAGTTCGCCCGAGGCAGCCTGGCGCACCGGACACTGTCTGGTGCACCACCGGACATTGTCCGGTGCACCACCGGACAGTCCGGTGCCCCAGACCAAAACAGCCTTTTGGCTGTACACAGCCAACTCTCCTCTTTTCTTCTTCTTCCTGTTTCTGATACTTAGACAAGTATATTAGTACACAAAACCAATGTACTAAGACTCAGAAACATACCTTTGCTCTAGATTTGCACTTTGTTCATCTATGTGCATTGATTCACATTTAAGCACTTGTGTTGACACTCAATCACCAAAATACTTAGAGATGGCCCAAGGGCACATTTCCCTTTCAATCTCCCCCTTTTTGGTGATTTATGCCAACACAACATAAAGCAACTAGAACAAGTGCACAATCACTTCAAATAAAACTCGAATTGATTTTGATTCAACTTTGGCATATATGGATCATCCTTTTCCACCACTTGGTTTGTTTTTGCAAATCAAACTCAAATCTCTATCTCTAAGTCAAACACACATGTTGAAGTATAAAGAGAGGCATTCCAAAGAGATTGATCAAAGATTTCAAAAACTCCCCCTATTTCCCATAATCAACATTTCTCCCCACAAGGAGCCAACTTTTGACAAGAGAGACAATAAGAGACAACAAAAGAGTTTAACAAAACAAAAACTCTATTCTACTATTTTCAAAATTTCTCAAGTGGTAGCTGATCCATTTATTGCTTTGGCCTTTATTTTCTCCCCCTTTGGCATCAAGCACCAAAACGGAATCAACTTTGGCCCCAGAACCCCATTGCCTCACCAAAATCTTTAATTAAGAACAAATGGCAATTAGAGGTCATGAGATGGACTTGGAATAAGTTACCCTCTCATCGGAGTGCAGTGGAAGTCTTTCATGGTCCAAGTCCACCTTTTCCCTTTCAACCCTCCTTCGAGACTAAATCATCAAACTCAAGCACATGGTTAGTCTCAAAAGGGTCAAGTTGTAACACATCTCCCCCTAAACATGTGCATCACTTTGCAACGGACTTGTGAGGTCCAGGGAGTGTTTGTACAACTTGAGCACCATAATAAGCAACAAAATGCAAAAAGGAACATGATCAAAAGCATAAATACATGTATGCTACAATTCAATCCAGGTTCCGCGAATCTAAGACATTTAGCTCACTACGCAACCTGCAAAAGGTCTTCTCATCTAGAGGCTTAGTGAAGATATCGGCTAGCTGGTTCTCGGTGCTAACATGAAACACTTCGATATCTCCCTTTTGCTGGTGGTCTCTCAAAAAGTGATGCCGGATGTCTATGTGCTTTGTGCGGCTGTGCTCAACAGGATTCTCCGCCATGCGGATAGCACTCTCATTATCACATAGGAGTGGGACTTTGCTCAGATTGTAGTCAAAGTCCCGGAGGGTTTGCCTCATCCAAAGCAGTTGCGCGCAGCACTGACCTGCGGCAACATACTCGGCCTCAGCGGTGGATAGGGCAACGGAGGTTTGTTTCTTAGAGTTCCATGACACCAGGGACCTTCCTAAGAATTGGCACGTCCCCGATGTACTCTTCCTATCGACCTTACATCCAGCATAGTCGGAGTCTGAGTATCCAACTAAGTCAAAGGTAGACCCCTTTGGATACTAGAGCCCGAAGCAAGGCGTAGCAACCAAATATCTAAGAATTCGCTTCACCGCCACTAAGTGACACTCCTTAGGATCGGATTGAAATCTAGCACACATGCATACGCTAAGCATAATATCCGGTCTACTAGCACATAAGTAAAGCAAAGAACCTATCATTGACCGGTATGCCTTTTGATCAACGGACTTACCTCCTTTGTTGAGGTCGGTGTGTCCGTCTGTCCCCATCGGAGTCTTTGCGGGCTTGGCGTCCTTCATCCCAAACCGTTTTAGCAGATCTTGCGTGTACTTTGTTTGGGAGATGAAGGTGCCGTCCTTGAGTTGCTTCACTTGGAACCCAAGGAAGTAGTTCAACTCGCCCATCATCGACATCTCGAATTTCTGCGTCATCACCCTGCTAAACTCTTCACAAGACTTTTGGTTAGTAGAACCAAATATTATGTCATCGACATAAATTTGGCACACAAACAAATCACCATCACATGTCTTAGTAAAAAGAGTTGGATCGGCTTTCCCAACCTTGAAAGCATTAGCAATTAAAAAGTCTCTAAGGCATTCATACCATGCTCTTGGGGCTTGCTTAAGTCCATAGAGCGCCTTAGAGAGCTTACACACGTGGTCGGGGTACCGTTCATCCTCGAAGCCAGGGGGTTGCTCTACATACACCTCCTCCTTGATTGGCCCATTGAGGAAAGCGCTCTTCACATCCATTTGGTACAACCTGAAAGAATGGTGAGCGGCATATGCTAGCAAGATACGAATTGATTCTAGCCTAGCCACAGGAGCAAAAGTCTCCTCGAAATCCAAACCTGCGACTTGGGCATAACCTTTTGCCACAAGTCGAGCCTTGTTCCTCGTCACCACCCCGTGCTCGTCCTGTTTGTTGCGGAACACCCACTTGGTTCCCACAACATTTTGCTTCGGACGAGGCACCAGTGTCCAAACTTCATTGCGCTTGAAGTTGTTGAGCTCCTCCTGCATGGCCAACACCCAGTCCGGATCTAGCAAGGCCTCCTCTACCCTGAAAGGCTCAATAGAAGAGACAAAGGAGTAATGCTCACAAAAATTAACTAATCGAGATCGAGTAGTTACTCCCTTGCTAATGTCACCCAGAATTTGGTCGACGGGATGATCCCTTTGAATCATCGCTCGAACTTGGGTTGGAGGTGCCGGTTGCGCATCTTCCTCCATCACATGATCATCTTGTGCTCCCCCTTGATCATCCGCCTCCTGTTGATGAACCTGTTCATCGTCTTGAGTTGGGGGTAGCACCGTAGTTGAGGAAGATGGTTGATCTCGTTCATCTTGTTCCTGTGGCCGTACTTCCCCAATCGCCATGGTTCGTATAGCTGCCGTCGGAACATCTTCTTCATCTACATCATCACAATCAACAACTTGCTCTCTTGGAGAGCCATTAGTCTCATCAAATACAACGTCGCTAGAGACTTCAACCAAACCCAATGATTTGTTGAAGACTCTATACGCCTTTGTATTTGAGTCATAACCTAACAAAAACCCTTCTACTGCTTTGGGAGCAAATTTAGAGTTTCTACCCTTCTTCACTAGAATGTAGCACTTGCTCCCAAATACACGAAAGTAAGATACATTGGGTTTGTTACCGGTTAGTAGCTCATACGATGTCTTCTTGAGGAGGCGGTGAAGGTAGACCCTGTTGATGGCGTGACAAGCCGTGTTCACGGCTTCCGACCAGAAACACTCGGGGGTCTTGAACTCTCCAAGCATAGTCCTCGCCATGTCGATTAGCGTCCTGTTCTTCCTCTCTACCACACCATTTTGCTGTGGTGTGTAGGGAGCGGAGAACTCATGCTTGATCCCTTCCTCCTCAAGGAACTCCTCCACTTGAAGGTTCTTGAACTCGGACCCGTTGTCGCTCCTTATCTTCTTCACTTTGAGCTCAAACTCATTTTGAGCTCTCCTGAGGAAGCGCTTGAGGGTCCTTTGGGTTTCAGACTTATCCTGCAAAAAGAACACCCAAGTGAAGCGGGAATAGTCATCAACAATAACTAGACCATACTTACTCCCTCCTATGCTCAGATAGGCGACGGGTCCGAAGAGGTCCATATGCAGCAGCTCCAGGGGTCTTGAAGTGGTCATCACATTCTTGCTGTGATGTGCTCCTCCCACTTGTTTACCTGCTTGACAAGCTGCACAAGGTCTATCTTTTTCGAATTGCACGTTAGTCAAACCTATCACGTGTTCTCCCTTTAGAAGCTTGTGAAGGTTCTTCATCCCCACATGTGCTAAGCGGCGATGCCACAGCTAGCCCATGCTAGTCTTAGCTATTAAGCATGCATCTAGACCGGCCTCTTCTTTTGCAAAATCAACTAAATAAAGTTTGCCGTCTAATACACCCTTAAAAGCTAGTGAACCATCACTTCTTCTAAAGACAGACACATCTACATTTGTAAATAGACAGTTATACCCCATGTTGCATAATTGACTAACAGATAGCAAATTATATCCCAAGGACTCAACTAAAAACACATTAGAAATTGAGTGCTCATTTGAGATTGCAATTTTACCTAATCCTTTTACCTTGCCTTGATTCCCATCACCGAATATAATTGAATCTTGGGAATCCTTATTCTTGACGTAGGAGGTGAACATCTTCTTCTCCCCCGTCATATGGTTTGTGCATCCGCTATCAATAATCCAGCTTGAACCCCCGGATGCATAAACCTGCAAGGCAAATTTAGGCTTGGGACTTAGGTACCCAACTCTTGTTGGGTCCTACAAGGTTAGTCACAATTGTCTTAGGGACCCAAATGCAAGTTCTATCACCCTTGCATTTTGCCCCTAATTTCCTAGCAATCACCTTTCTATCCTTTCTACAAATTTCAAAGGAAGCATTCAAAGCATGATATATTGTAGAAGGCTCATTAACTTTCCTGGGAATATTAACAACATTTCTCCTAGGCATGTTATGAACAACATTTCTCCTACCAACATTTCTATCATGCACATAAGAAGAGCTAGAAGCAAACATGGCATGAGAATCAAAGGCATTATATGCATTACAACTCCTATAAGCATTTCTAGGTTGTCTTCTATCATAGTACATAAAGGCATGGTTCTTTTGTACACTACTAGCCATAGGGGCCTTCCCTTTCTCCTTGGCGGAGATGGGAGCCTTATGGCTTGTCAAGTTCTTGGCTTCCCTTTTGTAGCCAAGTCCATCCTTAATTGAGGGGTGTCTACCAATCGTGTAGGCATCCCTTGCAAATTTTAGTTTATCAAAATCATTCTTGCTAGTCTTAAGTTGGGCATTAAGACTAGCCAATTCCTCAGTTAGTTTGGAAATTGAAACTAAATGATCACTACAGGCATCAACATCGAAATCTTTACACCTAGTACAAATCTTAACATGTTCTACACAAGATGTTGATTTACTAGATTTTTCTAGTTTAGCATTTAAATCATCATTTATGCTCTTTAGACTAGCAATTGAATCATGACATGTAGACAACTCACAAGAAAGCATTTCATTTCTCTTAATCTCTAATGCAAGTGATTTTTGTGCTTCTACAAACTTGTCATGTTCTTCATACAACAAATCCTCTTGCTTTTCTAAAAGCACATTCTTATTATTCAAGGCATCAATCAATTCATTGATTTTGTCTATCTTAGATCTATCTAAGCTGTGACGGAACCTCCCAAGTAATTAGGCCCACCTACAGTTGTCCTTGTCCAACGGACATCAGACAACCCTGTAGGTGCCCCTGAACTACTTGACAAGTTCGGTATCTTTCCTTACCTTACCAGGAACGTCTCACCCATCTTGTAGACATTACAGAACATCGGAGATGAAGAAATGCGGAAGCGAATTACATAATCTTATATTTATTTCAAAAGTAAGCTTGAGTTATATTATTACAGACCAGCCTAAAAGTGAGTGCATAGGAGTAATATTATACAAACCAGGGGAGGCACAAGACTCCTCCCGATAAGCTAAAAGCAAAAGATCCTAAACGGAGGACCGAGTCCTCCCGCACTTCAGTCTTGATTTTCTTCTTTCGGAACCACCTTGGCACAGAAGTAGCAAAAGTCTGCTACTTCCTCACCTAAAAACAACAAAGGGATAAACCCTGAGTATGGAATACTCAGCAAGTCTTACCCGACTAAAGAAAAGACTCTCAAGGGTATGCTGGTTATGTGGGAGTCAAGGTAAGGCTTTTCAATATTCAAAGACTCTGTTTTGCAGAAGTGCTTACTAAAGTGGATCCTTAAAAATCCAGTTTTAATTTGTCAAGTTAAGTAAAATTACCTGTACTAGAGTTCTTTCTACCCTAGTTCAATCACTGGTCCTGCACTAGCCAATTTCTTAACAAAAACCCATCATCTTTAGTGGAATGCTACGTGTAAGTCAGTGGCCAAGTCTCCATAACCGCGGAGGTACGGCGATCCGAATCGATTATACTCAGCTGAGGATCTCCGATCACACGACATATGTAGCACTTAACCCTTGCATATGTCAACCCGCCACCGGGGTTCTTAAGACCGGATCAGGTTCACGCAAACCGAGAGCACAGATACACCACCGTCCAGCCTCTTGCCACGGAGGGTACACGCTACTCTCGCCACCGCTCCACTCCCATTTCGTGGTATCTTATTCCGGCCTTAGTCTGCCCGAGGCAAGGCTTACCCATGACGAGGCATGTGACCAGTTAAAGGGTCCTCGGTCAGCAGGCCTACATCGAGACGGTCCTTAATTGACTCAGACGGAGACACTACACCGAGACTCTCTTCTCGTGCAAGTCACCCGCCCGGTCTCAGCTTAATCATTTAACCCAAAACTTGGTACCTGGCAGAGGTACATCTTTTCCGATGTTGAATCCATCACGGCCATGATGGATCCACCATCAAATTTTATTTTCAAAAACAACCCTCCCATTTTGCCAAACATCTTTTGTAAAACAAATCTTTTATTTTTCTAGAGCAATGCTAAGCAAAGTAAAACCTTTTGTAAAAACAGGATTTCAAGGGGGGTAATCAAAATCAAGGAAGGTAATGCAGGAATTGTTTAACAATCAACTCCTATAACTTAATGCAGCAAGCAAGTGAGAAAGATTTTAAAAACATCAAGGGAGGTGGCAAATGCACCGGGGCTTGCCTTCGTTAACAGGTGATTCAGGCTCGGATCCACAAATGTCGAAGCAGAAACTATTCCTGGCCTGAGTGTCCAAAGGTGGTTGCACTTGCTCTTCGGGGACTTCTACCTCTTCTTCACGTTCTACTTATAACCATACATAAGTATAAGAATGGATGCCATGGGATGCTCATGAGGATGCAAAGATAACATAAACTTATTAGTTATGTCTTGAATACAACTTGCCTTCACGGAGTTCCGGGAACTTAGGGTTTCCGGAGTCGGTAAAGGAGTTCATAGGGCAGGGGGGGTGTTTTGGGGTTTGGTGATCAAACAAGGTCCAAATCAATTCAAACTTTACCCAAGGCTTCTCAATATTGAATAACACTCATATAAAAATTTTGGGCATTTTAGGACCTATCAATTATTTTCTAAAAATCTATAATCAAGACTTTTAACTACTTTAAATACCCTAAAATTTCTTACTTTCACTAAAAATCACCAACTTATTTTTATTAAATACTATGGAAAATAACAAACCTAGGAAAATTAGTTTCATAATTTTAGCATTTTTCTACATTTTTCTACATATTTTAAAGCTCTGCTGGAAAAAGAAAAAGGAAAAGAATTAATAGGACTGGGCCGAATTCAGCCCAGCGGCCCAAGACCAGGGAGGAAAGCGCCCGCGCGCGGCCGCGCCCTGGCGGCTTTGCATAGGGGACCTTGGGGTTTTGGTTAATTTGAAGCAGGTTTATTTACTGTGTTTCTCAGTCACTGACAACTTGCAAAAGAGACCTCCGGTTTCTGTTTCTTCGCAGGGGAAGGTCCCCGACCACGGCAGCGCACGGAGAGGCTCCGGCGAGCCACTGTACCGGCCGATTGGGGCAGTGACCGGCGCACCCGAGCGGCGGACACCAAATCCAAGCTACCCCGAGTAATTCCCCCAAGTTAATTGCACAATTGGTGCCCTATCCTAGCCTGCCCACGAGAACCGCGAAGACCATGATCGTTTGATCGTGTTCCCGACGAGTGGGGGTCTCTTAGTTTAAATTGGAGGCTCGGTAAGCATCACAGGGTGACAAGAGTGCTCAAACAAGGGAGGGTGAGGGCTGAACGGACCTAGAAAGGGCTGGCCGCGGTGAGCAGTTTCTTGCGGTGGCAGAAACTTGATTTGGGGAGAACTCCAAATTCGCGGATCCCAGTGAATGACTGTGGCTGATTCGTGGTGGCTGGACAGCTTACTAGCCTACGGAGTTCGGGGAGGGGTCAATTTATAGCGAGGGTAAGCGGCGGTGGCGAATTTGACCGAGCAGTGCTGGCGGCCGGAGGTGAAGAAGAACCTGGGTGTGGTGAATTCGTGGCAAATGGCGTGGCGAGCTCCCCGTCGACGATGGGATGGCTTAGAGGAGTCACGACGGCACGGTGTAAAGACAGAGCCACGCGGCGGACGCCGGTAATGGCTCAACGGCGGTGAAATCCTTATCCGAGGGATCGGTGAGCAAGGGGGAATGGACTACGGCGGGCCGAGGTGGCATCCAGCTCACCGGCGGCAAAGATTTTTACCGAGCGGAACTTATCCGATGGCCACGGCGCACGAATCTCGGCGACCGGCAATCAACGACGACGGCCACCGGCGACGAGCACGGGAGGGGATCTTTTTCAGTTTAACCGTACTGTACCATGGCGCTTCATTCAGATGACCCTGACAGTGCATTTTGAAGCTCAATTTACTCCTAATTTTGCGTGAAACCTATGTCAACTTTCTGCAACAAAGTTGTAGGGCTATAATCCATCTATAACTTTGATACAATGGGCTTCCACAAAAAGTCACTGGATCCCATTCATAATCGAACTCAAAGTTCATCCCATCACACTGCTACTGAAAATTCAGTTCAGAGATTGACTGACAGCCCGACTTTGAGTTTAATTATTTCTCAAATACTCTTAACAACTATGCTTTCAACCTTAAGCAAAGTTGTTCTCCTAATATTGATCTTCAACTTTGATGTGGTCACCTAGGGCAAAAACTCTATGCTTTGAAAGTCACAAGGGCTCAAAGTTGTGCTCACAACACTGATTTTAGACTTAGGCTATATAGAGGTCAAGTGGTACTTTTTGCAAATAAACCCAAAACTTAGGGTTTTGCTTTCAAGTCCACATATTTGTGAACCAAAGGACTTAAGACACTTATTTGGCTTGGTTTTTGCACTTTAGTCCCAAAAGTGGACTAATTTTGCATATAACCCCTAGGGTTTGGTTTTAGGGTTTTCCAGGGTTCCAATTAGGGTTTCTGGTCTCTCAGGGGTATAAAAGTGATTCAAGCTTATTCTTAGGGTCATTTTATGACTTTTACCCTAAAGTACTTAGGTTTTCTTAACTTGGGTTAAGTTTTACCCCTTTAACCACTATTTAGGGTTAAGTCCATTACCCAGGGTTCTATTTGCAAAACACTTAAAACAATACAACTTGTTTGAAATTTTTGCCTAGTGAATGCACTCTAGGTGTGTCAAACATATGCAATGTCAATGCTCATGATGCCATGCTCAAGTTTTAGTTATAGTAACACCAGGGGTGTTACATCCTTCCCCCCATAAAAGAATCTCGTCCCGAGATTAAAAATCCTAGGATAAGTAATGGTAAAGGAAACGCATCACATTTTTATTTCCTTAATTTTGGTACAAGGCAGGGGTGATGTGGGGGTTACTTCTTTATTACAACAGCTATACAGGCTTTACAATTTACATGAGGCTAGGAAGCCTGGAAAATTCTTATCTAAGAAGTCTTGGGTTTCCCATGTAGCCTCATCTTCCGAATGCTGGTTCCACTGTATCTTGTAGAATTTGAGAGTCTTTCTTCGGGTGACCCTGTCCTTTTGATCCAGAACTTGAATAGGATGTTCCGAGTATGTTAAATCTGGTTCCAGGACAACATCAGTCACTTCTATGGTTCGATCAGGAACCCAAAGACACTTCTTCAATTGTGACACGTGGAACACATTATGCACAACAGACAATCTTTCGGGGAGCTGAAGTCGATACGCCACTGGCCCATATCTTTCCAGAATAAGAAAAGGACCAATATATCATGGTGCAAGTTTTCCTTTAACTCCGAAACGCGATACACCCTTCATTGGTGAGACCTTCAAGTAGACATAGTCTCCTTCCAGGAAATATAAGGGCATTCGCCGTTTGTCTGCATAACTCTTTTGCCGTGCTTGAGCTTTCTTCATATTATGGATAATTCTCTGAACCTTTTCTTCAACCTCTTTCACCATATCAGGTCTAAAGAAGTATCTTTCTCCAGGTTCAGACCAATTTAGCGGAGTCCGACACCGTCGTCCATATAAAGCTTCAAAGGGTGCCATCTTAATACTTTCTTGATAACTATTATTGTATGAAAACTCCGCCAAAGGTAAACATTCATCCCATTTTAGTGAGAAATCCAGGACACATGCCCGTAGCATATCTTCAAGTATTTGGTTTACCCTCTCAATCTGTCCACTGGTTTGAAGATGATAGGCCGAACGGTGGAGCAGTTTAGTACCCAGGGATTTATGAAGTTCTTCCCAGAATTTGGATACGAATTGAGGTCCACGATCCGACACTATGGTTTTCGGAACACCATGCAGACTAAGAATACGAGCAATGTACAATTGGGCGTAGACAGTAACCGGGGAATTTGTCTTGACCGGCAGAAAGTGAGTAATTTTCGTAAGCCGATCAACAATAACCCAGATAGAGTCATACCCTTTTGTAGTCCTGGTTAATCCCACAATGAAGTCCATACTAATGTCTTTCCATTTCCACGTGTGCAACTTGCTTTTTCTGATGACACTGTACTATCTGGGTCTGTTGGGTGGCAATCATGCAACTTTACCCAAATAGAATCAGATGCACCATCTTGGGTAAAACACACAAAAAGAGGTTTACCAACAAGTGGTTACAGTGAGTTCATAGCACACGAGACGAGTGTGAATGTCGAGTAACATCACGGTCAACTCATGTTAGCCAGGGAATCCAAATTCACGAAAGGTGATATTGATTCAAGAAAAATCACCAGTGGAGGGATCTAAAAATGCGGACTTTGCAACTAGTCCATTTTATCGGGCACTAGACATGGCTCGACCCAATCACCTATGCTGGAAAAGCATATATGAGGCAATCGAGGCACGACTAGAGCGATGGTTAGGTGGTTATTGACCGACTTAATCTCGATTCTTAAAAATTCTTCCTTAAGAGGGGTTGTACAAAAATGAGCTTAGACAACTCGATAAAACGATCTCTAAACTCAACCTTCGTTCACCAGGCAGTTGCACGTTAGTGAAACCAACTTGTTGAACTACTTTTGACATTGAGCAAGTCCTCTCAGTACCATCGGTAAGCCAAGGGTTGAGAGTTCACATTTGCAAGCCAAAGGTCATGCATTTGGATAGAAATCCATTTGGTCAGGTTGTTCATCCGTTTCTTCAAGCGAGATGAATTATCCACTTGGTTAGGGAATACATAGATTAATTAGGAAAGCGAATGAACAAACTCCTGCATTTCAGCAGCAGGGGAAAGTCAATCTCCAATTTGAGAGCTAATTAGTTGTTTTCTTACACTAAAAAGCTCCAAGGCTTCCCCTTTACACAAAGGATGCAAAGGGAACTTGTGTGAGTAGTCACTACCAAGATCAAAAGAAATAAGACCACACATGAAAGTGGTATGCCCTTTTGATCCAATGGAAATGACATATGTTGCTTGATCTCTTCAAGACAACATAGAGAGTGTTTCAAAGAAAGGTCAATGGAAGACAACACATCAGTGTAATTCCATAATGGATCATGACTAGAGACCTCGATACCGACATGCGCCAAGCAGCAAAATCCTGGGTGCACATTCATAGGAGGCTCTCAGCTTTGCCGCGGTACCATAAGTTCTTAACCATGTCACCAATAGATTGAGCAAGGGTGATTATACACAACGAAATACTCCACTAATAAAGATGGTCACAAGTAAGGAGCCAAATAGATCATGGCCCAAGACATGGCCATAATCTAAACTTGATAGAAGGAGTACGATGGGAGACTGTTAATTCAGCCCAATCATATTTCTATGCCCATCGCAGAGATCACAAGGTCAAGGCTTAAGTTGGTATGCCTTCGATAGATATGAAGAAACCAAAGGCATCAAATTCAAGGAAATGGTCGGACATGTCTTTCCTAGGTTGGGTTATTAAAGTAACCTGACGATCCACAAGGAGAGGCCAGCTATACTAGAGACTTCAACCTGCATCAGCTGATCAAGAGAATGGCTCTAAAAGGAGGCACGACTTGAGATCCTTGTTTGAAGTCTAGGTATACTCTAGGTCCGACAAAGAAATTATCTAGGCATTTACTTGTACGGGTGTGGTCATGGAATGATAACGGAAAATTCGACTTTGGGTCGGGTCATGGTCCACTAAAGCCTAATTCTTGGGTTTAGGCAACCAAGTCATCAACTCTCTATTGGTCATAACTCAACCTGATGGCTCTCGGATCAAGGTTGAGAATTGCTTTTTGCTGGGCTAACCAGTTCATGCCCAAGATGACATCCATGTCTTGGCTTTTCAGAACAATCATATTAGTAGGAAAGTCCTGTCTGGCCAATGTTAAGGGCACCTGATAAGCCACTTCTTTTCACTTTTGGTAGCTTTACTGTCGGGCGTAGAAGACCACTCGTTAACCAACTTCATAGAGGGAGGGGGCCTGAAAAGGTCCGGTTCACCATCACGTGCTTCTCCCGCTACATGAGAAGGTCCGACTTCTGTCCCGACAAGATTCGCAGGGACGTTCGGGTGCAGTTGTGAATACAACACATGCACTTCTTCATGTAGTGCATTACAACAGACCTGCAAGTTATCCATGGCTAAGCTAAGCTCCTCCACACGGGCTCGAGCTTTGGCTTCCTTAGCCCAGACGGGTAAACGAGAGTTAACCACCCAATCGAGTGCTAAATCTCGTTTCGCGAGTTGGTCTTGCAAGTAGCGGATGGCTACATCCACGACCCATAGATCATTCCTGTGACGGAGTTCTGATTGAAGCAGTTCAACTTGTGCTTCCAGATCCCGATAGGATCGTTGCTACCACTGCTACTTTCTTCATGTCTTGGAGTAAGTTAATGGCAGGGTACGCCAGTGGGTCTAGTAGATTTGCGCGCGGTCTTTCTGGTGCGCGACAGCATTTCTCTAAGGGGGAAATTTTATTAATATAGTACTTAGCATGATGCATGTGTAAGTACAGAATCAACCTTAGTCGATTCAACCTTCTATACATTGCACTCTTCCTATCTGGTCTTTAAGATAGACTCTTCAGAATACTTAGGTAAGAAGAGAAAAGAATTTTTAGGTAAAGCTCTTAAAAATCCTTTTGAAGATGCTTCATAATATCTGCCAAGAAGGGCTACGCTCCGATACCAGCTGTGACGGAACCTCCCAAGTAATTAGGCCCACCTACAGTTGTCCTTGTCCAACGGACATCAGACAACCCTGTAGGTGCCCCTGAACTACTTGACAAGTTCGGTATCTTTCCTTACCTTACCAGGAACGTCTCACCCATCTTGTAGACATTACAGAACATCGGAGATGAAGAAATGCGGAAGCGAATTACATAATCTTACATTTATTTCAAAAGTAAGCTTGAGTTATATTATTACAGACCAGCCTAAAAGTGAGTGCATAGGAGTAATATTATACAAACCAGGGGAGGCACAAGACTCCTCCCGATAAGCTAAAAGCAAAAGATCCTAAACGGAGGACCGAGTCCTCCCGCACTTCAGTCTTGATTTTCTTCTTTCGGAACCACCTTGGCACAGAAGTAGCAAAAGTCTGCTACTTCCTCACCTAAAAACAACAAAGGGATAAACCCTGAGTATGGAATACTCAGCAAGTCTTACCCGACTAAAGAAAAGACTCTCAAGGGTATGCTGGTTATGTGGGAGTCAAGGTAAGGCTTTTCAATATTCAAAGACTCTGTTTTGCAGAAGTGCTTACTAAAGTGGATCCTTAAAAATCCAGTTTTAATTTGTCAAGTTAAGTAAAATTACCTGTACTAGAGTTCTTTCTACCCTAGTTCAATCACTGGTCCTGCACTAGCCAATTTCTTAACAAAAACCCATCATCTTTAGTGGAATGCTACGTGTAAGTCAGTGGCCAAGTCTCCATAACCGCGGAGGTACGGCGATCCGAATCGATTATACTCAGCTGAGGATCTCCGATCACACGACATATGTAGCACTTAACCCTTGCATATGTCAACCCGCCACCGGGGTTCTTAAGACCGGATCAGGTTCACGCAAACCGAGAGCACAGATACACCACCGTCCAGCCTCTTGCCACGGAGGGTACACGCTACTCTCGCCACCGCTCCACTCCCATTTCGTGGTATCTTATTCCGGCCTTAGTCTGCCCGAGGCAAGGCTTACCCATGACGAGGCATGTGACCAGTTAAAGGGTCCTCGGTCAGCAGGCCTACATCGAGACGGTCCTTAATTGACTCAGACGGAGACACTACACCGAGACTCTCTTCTCGTGCAAGTCACCCGCCCGGTCTCAGCTTAATCATTTAACCCAAAACTTGGTACCTGGCAGAGGTACATCTTTTCCGATGTTGAATCCATCACGGCCATGATGGATCCACCATCAAATTTTATTTTCAAAAACAACCCTCCCATTTTGCCAAACATCTTTTGTAAAACAAATCTTTTATTTTTCTAGAGCAATGCTAAGCAAAGTAAAACCTTTTGTAAAAACAGGATTTCAAGGGGGGTAATCAAAATCAAGGAAGGTAATGCAGGAATTGTTTAACAATCAACTCCTATAACTTAATGCAGCAAGCAAGTGAGAAAGATTTTAAAAACATCAAGGGAGGTGGCAAATGCACCGGGGCTTGCCTTCGTTAACAGGTGATTCAGGCTCGGATCCACAAATGTCGAAGCAGAAACTATTCCTGGCCTGAGTGTCCAAAGGTGGTTGCACTTGCTCTTCGGGGACTTCTACCTCTTCTTCACGTTCTACTTATAACCATACATAAGTATAAGAATGGATGCCATGGGATGCTCATGAGGATGCAAAGATAACATAAACTTATTAGTTATGTCTTGAATACAACTTGCCTTCACGGAGTTCCGGGAACTTAGGGTTTCCGGAGTCGGTAAAGGAGTTCATAGGGCAGGGGGGGTGTTTTGGGGTTTGGTGATCAAACAAGGTCCAAATCAATTCAAACTTTACCCAAGGCTTCTCAATATTGAATAACACTCATATAAAAATTTTGGGCATTTTAGGACCTATCAATTATTTTCTAAAAATCTATAATCAAGACTTTTAACTACTTTAAATACCCTAAAATTTCTTACTTTCACTAAAAATCACCAACTTATTTTTATTAAATACTATGGAAAATAACAAACCTAGGAAAATTAGTTTCATAATTTTAGCATTTTTCTACATTTTTCTACATATTTTAAAGCTCTGCTGGAAAAAGAAAAAGGAAAAGAATTAATAGGACTGGGCCGAATTCAGCCCAGCGGCCCAAGACCAGGGAGGAAAGCGCCCGCGCGCGGCCGCGCCCTGGCGGCTTTGCATAGGGGACCTTGGGGTTTTGGTTAATTTGAAGCAGGTTTATTTACTGTGTTTCTCAGTCACTGACAACTTGCAAAAGAGACCTCCGGTTTCTGTTTCTTCGCAGGGGAAGGTCCCCGACCACGGCAGCGCACGGAGAGGCTCCGGCGAGCCACTGTACCGGCCGATTGGGGCAGTGACCGGCGCACCCGAGCGGCGGACACCAAATCCAAGCTACCCCGAGTAATTCCCCCAAGTTAATTGCACAATTGGTGCCCTATCCTAGCTTGCCCACGAGAACCGCGAAGACCATGATCGTTTGATCGTGTTCCCGACGAGTGGGGGTCTCTTAGTTTAAATTGGAGGCTCGGTAAGCATCACAGGGTGACAAGAGTGCTCAAACAAGGGAGGGTGAGGGCTGAACGGACCTAGAAAGGGCTGGCCGCGGTGAGCAGTTTCTTGCGGTGGCAGAAACTTGATTTGGGGAGAACTCCAAATTCGCGGATCCCAGTGAACGACTGTGGCTGATTCGTGGTGGCTGGACAGCTTACTAGCCTACGGAGTTCGGGGAGGGGTCAATTTATAGCGAGGGTAAGCGGCGGTGGCGAATTTGACCGAGCAGTGCTGGCGGCCGGAGGTGAAGAAGAACCTGGGTGTGGTGAATTCGTGGCAAATGGCGTGGCGATCTCCCCGTCGACGATGGGATGGCTTAGAGGAGTCACGACGGCACGGTGTAAAGACAGAGCCACGCGGCGGACGCCGGTAATGGCTCAACGGCGGTGAAATCCTTATCCGAGGGATCGGTGAGCAAGGGGGAATGGACTACGGCGGGCCGAGGTGGCATCCAGCTCACCGGCGGCAAAGATTTTTACCGAGCGGAACTTATCCGATGGCCACGGCGCACGAATCTCGGCGACCGGCAATCAACGACGACGGCCACCGGCGACGAGCACGGGAGGGGATCTTTTTCAGTTTAACCGTACTGTACCATGGCGCTTCATTCAGATGACCCTGACAGTGCATTTTGAAGCTCAATTTACTCCTAATTTTGCGTGAAACCTATGTCAACTTTCTGCAACAAAGTTGTAGGGCTATAATCCATCTATAACTTTGATACAATGGGCTTCCAAAAAAAGTCACTGGATCCCATTCATAATCGAACTCAAAGTTCATCCCATCACACTGCTACTGAAAATTCAGTTCAGAGATTGACTGACAGCCCGACTTTGAGTTTAATTATTTCTCAAATACTCTTAACAACTATGCTTTCAACCTTAAGCAAAGTTGTTCTCCTAATATTGATCTTCAACTTTGATGTGGTCACCTAGGGCAAAAACTCTATGCTTTGAAAGTCACAAGGGCTCAAAGTTGTGCTCACAACACTGATTTTAGACTTAGGCTATATAGAGGTCAAGTGGTACTTTTTGCAAATAAACCCAAAACTTAGGGTTTTGCTTTCAAGTCCACATATTTGTGAACCAAAGGACTTAAGACACTTATTTGGCTTGGTTTTTGCACTTTAGTCCCAAAAGTGGACTAATTTTGCATATAACCCCTAGGGTTTGGTTTTAGGGTTTTCCAGGGTTCCAATTAGGGTTTCTGGTCTCTCAGGGGTATAAAAGTGATTCAAGCTTATTCTTAGGGTCATTTTATGACTTTTACCCTAAAGTACTTAGGTTTTCTTAACTTGGGTTAAGTTTTACCCCTTTAACCACTATTTAGGGTTAAGTCCATTACCCAGGGTTCTATTTGCAAAACACTTAAAACAATACAACTTGTTTGAAATTTTTGCCTAGTGAATGCACTCTAGGTGTGTCAAACATATGCAATGTCAATGCTCATGATGCCATGCTCAAGTTTTAGTTATAGTAACACCAGGGGTGTTACAGCCCTTGAATAAGCATGAATAGTCTATGTCATCATCATCACTAGACTCATTATCACTAGAAGAAGCATAAGTGGAGTCTCGAGTACTCACCTTCTTCTCCCTTGCCATAAGGCATGTGTGACGCTCGTTGGGGAAGAGGGATGACTTGTTGAAGGCGGTGGCGGCGAGTCCTTCATTGTCGGAGTCGGAGGAGCAATCCGAATCCCACTCCTTTCCGATGTGTGCCTCGCCCTTGGCCTTCTTGTAATTCTTCTTCTTTTCCCTCTTGTTCCCCTGTTCCTGGTCACTATCGTTATCGGGGCAGTTAGCGATAAAATGACCAATCTTACCGCACTTGAAGCATGAGCGCTTCCCCTTTGTCTTGGTCTTGCTTGGCTGCCCCTTGTGACCTTTTAGCACCGTCTTGAAACGTTTGATGATGAGAGCCATCTCTTCATCATTAAGTCCGGCCGCCTCAATTTGTGCCACCTTGCTAGGTAGCGCCTCCTTGCTTCTTGTTGCCTTGAGAGCAAGGGGTTGATGCTCGTTGATCGGTCCATTCAAGGCGTCGTCCACGTATCTTGCCTCCTTGATCATCATCCGCCCGCTTACGAATTTTCCGAGTACCTCCTCGGGCGTCATCTTCGTGTACCTGGGATTCTCACGAATATTGTTCACTAGATGAGGATCAAGAATGGTAAATGACCTTAGCATTAGGTGAACGACGTCGTGATCCGTCCATCGCGTGCTTCCGTAGCTCCTTATTTTGTTGATAAGGGTCTTGAGCCGATTGTATGTTTGGGTTGGCTCCTCGCCCCTTATCATTGCAAATCTTCCAAGCTCGCCCTCCACCAACTCCATTTTAGTGAGCATGGTGATGTCGTTCCCCTCATGAGAAATCTTGAGGGTGTCCCATATCTGCTTGGCATTGTCCAAGCCGCTCACCTTATTGTACTCGTCCCTGCACAAAGAGGCTAGCAACACAGTAGTAGCTTGTGCATTTTTATGAATTTGTTCATTAATAAACATAGGGCTATCCGAGCTATCAAATTTCATTCCATTCTCTACAATCTCCCATATGCTTGGATGGAGAGAGAATAAATGACTACGCATTTTGTGACTCCAAAATCCGTAGTCCTCCCCATCAAAGTGTGGAGGTTTGCCAAGAGGAATGGAAAGCAAATGCGAATTCGAACTATGTGGAATACGAGAATAATCAAATGAAAAATTCGAATTGACCGTCTTCCTGTAGTCGTTGTCGTCGTCCTTTTGAGAAGAAGAGGATTCGTCGCTGTCGTAGTAGACGATCTCCTTGATGCGCCTTGTCTTCTTCTTCTTCCCATCTTTGCGCTTGTGGCCCGAGCCAGAGTCGTTGGATTTGTCATCTTTTGGCTCGTTGACGAAGGACTCCTTTTCCTTGTCGTTGATCACGATTCCCTTCCCCTTAGGATCCATCTCTTCGGGCGATTAGTCCCTTTCTTGAAGAGAACGGCTCTGATACCAATTGAGAGCACCTAGAGGGGGGGGGGGGTGAATAGGTGATCCTGTAAAAAAACTTAACTTATAGCCACACAAACTTGTTAAGGGTTAGCACAATAATTGCCAAGTGGCTAAAGAGGAGATCTTGCACAATACGACAATCACAGAGAATTCAACACAGAGAAGACACGGTGATTTATCCCGTGGTTCGGCCAAGTACAAAACTTGCCTACTCCACATTGTGGCGTCCCAACGGACGAGGGTTGCAATCAACCCCTCTCAAGCGGTCCAAAGACCCACTTGAATACCACGGTGTTTTGCCTTGCTTATCTTTATCCCACTCGCGAGGAATCTCCACAAATTGGAGTCTCTCGCCCTTACACTTAAAGTTCACAAAGAAGCACAAAGTAAGGGAGGGAAGCAACACACACAATTCCACAGCGAAATGCGCACACACACGGCCAAGAATCGAGCTCAAAGACTATCTCAAAGTTCTCACAAGAACAGAGCTCGAATCACTTAGAATAACAAACGGATGCGCAAAGACTGAGTGTGGATGATCAAGAATGCTCAAGAGTTGCTTGGTGTAGCCCTCCATGCGCTTAGGGGTCCCTTTTATAGCCCCAAGGCAGCTAGGAGCCGTTGAGAACAAATCTGGAAGGCCATCTTTGCCTTCTGTCGTCGGGCGCATCGGACAGTCCGGTGCACACCGGACACTGTCCGGTGCCCGATTTCCTTCCTTAAACAGCGCAGTCGACCGTTGCAGATGCGGGAGCCGTTGGCGCACCGGACATGTCCGGTGCACACCGGACAGTCCGGTGCCCCCTTCCGACCGTTGGCTTGGCCACGTGTCCCGCGCAGATCGCGCGACCGACCGTTGGCCCGGCCGACCGTTGGCTCACCGGACAGTCCGGTGCACACCGGACAGTCCGGTGAATTTTAGCCGTACGTCGCCAGTCAACTCCCGAGAGCGGCCAGTTCGCCCGAGGCAGCCTGGCGCACCGGACACTGTCCGGTGCACCACCGGACACTGTCCGGTGCACCACCGGACAGTCCGGTGCCCCAGACCAAAACAGCCTTTTGGCTGTACACAGCCAACTCTCCTCTTTTCTTCTTCTTCCTGTTTCTGATACTTAGACAAGTATATTAGTACACAAAACCAATGTACTAAGACTCAGAAACATACCTTTGCTCTAGATTTGCACTTTGTTCATCTATGGGCATTGATTCACATTTAAGCACTTGTGTTGACACTCAATCACCAAAATACTTAGAGATGGCCCAAGGGCACATTTCCCTTTCACCTACTTGGCGCGGTTGCATGCCGCCTGCATGGCTGCCTGCCCTTTCGCCTGCTGGTCTGGGCAAAAGTGGAGAGCCGCTTGTAACCGCTGAGCGGTTGCATGCACCGCACACGGCAGTTTGGCTTCTTCTGCTCTAGGCCGGCTTGCATGACGTGTGGGACCCAGCCCCCGTGCCGTAGGGGAGAACCTTGGAGCGTGTTGGAGAAGACTCAACCCACGACCGCTAGGGACGCAAGTAGGGAGAGTCGTCTTTAAAAGGAGGGTGACCCTCTTGGAAGGCGACCATGTCTTCGCGCTCCCCTATGCATCGTGTCTTTCCACCTTCCAAGCCCCCGGATGGGGGATACCCGCCGTCTTTCCGCCTCGTCGTTGGAGGAAGACAACTCCGCGGGAGTTGGTACCTTTCAGCCATCGTTCGGCTTCAAGGATTTTCATCATGCAGCCCGGTTGCACCCCTCCGCCGGCGGTCACCCAAGATGGTGACCTCTAGTTCGATGGCGGGGGAGAGCGAACCGGGCCGCGGCCTCTGCCCCTCCCTCAGCCTCAAGGATTTTCATCACCAGGGCTAGGGAGGGGAGTGTGCCAAGTTGGGGTCGGCCCCTGCATGGGCGGTGGCCCGCTCCTTCCCTCAGTGATCGGGGGGAAGGGCGGTTGTCGTCTGTGGCGCTGGCAGCTGCCGCGTGCCTGGCTCTCGGACCCGAGTGGCTTCGGAGCCGTTCTCGGCGCCGGCTTCCGCCACGGCAGCTGGAAGAGGTTCTTCCGCCGACGAGACAGTCAGGGCCGCCCACAGACCGACCTCCAACTCTATGGCCTTCTGCCCGTCCTTGCCTCACGAGTTTGGGCATGGGCGGGGGCCTCCTGGCAGCAGCATCCGCCCTGAGGTCATCGCTGCCGCTGTTCGGCCCCCCGGAGCAGAAGTCGTCGTCGTTGCCGCTGCCAGAGCGGGCGACGGCGCGCCGTTCGTCGGTCTTCTGTTGCTCCGCAGGCCCCCCCCATCGAGTGGGGTTGTTCGTACCCGCGGAGGTGGAACCGGAGTTCCGTTTGTAATGGCACTTCGAATGCCAGTGTTTTTGTTCATTGTGGCTGTCGAGGCCTGAACATGTATGTAATTTCGGCATGGAGCCGTGTTTTTTCCTCCTTTTCGAGCACTAAGACTCGCCTGTTGGTTGTCTGAACCGCTTCACCAAGCGTGAGTCGCCCCATGTAAAGGTGACAAGTGAAGTATCCGTATCCCGAAGGCGTAGGAGTCCCTCGGCTCGGTCAGCCTTGTTGTCCGAGGCTTCCCTTGGTTAGTTAGAGGAACCCCTCGGCCGCTCTTCGATGAGCCGAGGCCAGGGGTAGCGGTGTCAGCGCGAACAGAGGCAGAGTTGGCTCAAAAAGAAGACCTGGTCGGCCGGAGCCTGGCCGGGTCGTCCGTTAGCGGGACCGATGCCGGAATTGATCTGCCGAGGCCTCGGGCCGGGCTGATGTCCTTGGGGGACAGCTGGCCGAGGCCCTGGGGTGACCGACCGAGCCGCCTGCTCGGGCCGGATTCTCGGAGAAGACCCTGGCGGCGATGGCCCAGGCTTGGTGATGACGTTGTCCTTCAGAGCGGAGACCCTTGGACCGCGTCGCCGTCCGAGGCTACGTCGGACCTCGCCGAAGGTGTTGTTGACGCCGAGGGTGCTGCTGCTCCCTTTAGCCATCAAGATCCGAGCCTACAGGATCGGATTATCTTGTAGCGTGTGTTTTCTACGGCCGCCGAGGCCAAAACACACCCTTGCCGTGTTGTAAAGCCGCGTCTCCTTTCCTCTTGTTTCGAGTATCTGGACCTTTTTGTCGGTAACAGAATTGTTTGTGCGAGCGAGAGTTGCTTCTCACGGAAGGTGATGAGTGAGGTATCTGTATCCTGGAGGCGTAGGAGTCCCTCGGCTCGGTCGGCCTTGCCGCTTACGCGCACTCTTTCCCGTCCATGGGGTTCTGTCATCGATGCAGTCGAGAAGGCTCGAAGAATCGCTCCGGCAGAATGGCTTCCGAACGTGAAGACTTGTTCGGTCCGCGGAATCACTTATCCGAACGTGAGTTACTTATCGCAGAAGGTGATGAGTGAGGTGTCCGTATCCCGGAGGCGTAGGAGTCCCTCAGCTCGGTCAGCCTTGGCTGCTTACGTGTACTCCGTCGTTTTCAGGATCCACTTTCGAAGTAGTCGAAAAGCACGAAAGACATTCTAGCGGAAAAGATCTTTTTTCGAGGAAAATTTCGACACAGAGGGGGTTCCCCCCTTTTAGCCCCCGAGGGAGGGTCGGGCTTTGCCGAGGCAAGGCTGACCCTTCCTTGATGACTAAACTTTGCGTGGGAGCGAAGTATATGAACAACTTGAAAACATCTTAAGGGTAGAAGCGACGTAGCTGTTGGATGTTCCAAGCGTTGCTGTAGACCTCGCCTTGACTGTTGGCCAGCTTATACATTCCGGGCTTCAGAACTTTGGCGATGACGAACGGCCCCTCCCAGGGAGGCGTGAGCTTGTGTCGACCTCGGGCGTCTTGTCGCAGCCGAAGCACCAGGTCGCCCACCTGGAGGTCTTGGGACCGGACCCCTCGGGTGTGGTAGCGTCGCATGGACTGCTGGTACCGCGCCGAGTGTAGTAAGGCCTTGTCCCGAGCCTCTTCCAGCTGGTCCAGCGAGTCTTCTCGATTAGCTTGGTTGCTTTGGTCGGCATAGGCCCTCGTCCTTGGGGAACCGTATTCCAGGTCTGTGGGCAAGATGGCCTCGGCCCCATAGACTAGAAAGAACGGCGTGAAGCCCGTGGCTCGGCTCGGTGTTGTCCTCAGGCTCCAGACCACCGAGGGGAGTTCCTTCATCCATCGCTTGCTGAACTTGTTGAGGTTGTTGTAAATCCGAGGCTTGAGTCCTTGTAGAATCATGCCGTTGGCACGCTCTACTTGACATTCGTCATGGGATGAGCCACGGCGGCCCAGTCCACCCAGATGTGGAGATCTTCGCAGAAGTCCAGGAACTTTCTGCCGATGAACTGGGTGCCGTTGTCGGTGATGATGGAGTTCGGGACCCCGAAACGATGGATGATGTTGGTGAAGAACGCCACCGCCTGCTCGGACCTGATGCTGTTTAGGGGTCGGACCTCGATCCACTTGGAGAATTTGTCGATGGCGACCAACAGGTGCGTGTAGCCCCCGGGTGCCTTCTGCAAGGGGCCGACGAGGTCCAGACCCCACACGGCAAAAGGCAGGTGATGGGTATCGTCTATAGAGCCTGAGCGGGCAGGTGGGTCTGCCTTGCGTAGAACTGACACCCTTCGCAGGCGCGGACAATTCTAGTGGCGTCGGCCACCGCCGTTGGCCAGTAGAAACCTTGTCGGAAAGCATTTCCGACAAGGGCCCGAGGTGCTGCGTGGTGGCCGCAAGCCCCCGAGTGTATTTCTCGGAGGAGTTCCTGACCTTCGGTGGTGGAGATGCATCGCTGGAGGATGCCTGAAGGGCTGCGGTGGTAGAGCTCCTTCCCTTCTCCCAGCAAGACGAATGACTTGGCGCGCCGCGCCAACCGCCGAGCTTCGGCTCGGTCGAGGGGTAGCTCTCCTCGGTGGAGATATCGCAGGTACGGGGTCTGCCAGTTTTGATCAGGCGTGACCCCGCATTGCTCCCCCTCGACGTGCAGCGTCTCGCCCTCGGGGGCCGAGGGTACCTCGGGCCGAACCGAGGGTGCCTCGGACTGTGCCGAGGGTACCTCGGGCTGGGCCGAGGGTGCCTCAGGCTCGGGCGCGTCGTCGATCTTGACGGAGGGTTGATGCAGATCTCGGGAGAAGACGTCCAGGGGAACCGTCGTTCGCCCCGAGGCTATTTTAGCCAGCTCGTCCGCAGTCTCGTTGTAGCGCCGAGCGATGTGGTTGAGCTCGAGCCCGTAGAACTTGTCTTCCAGGCGCCGAACCTCATCGCAGTAGGCCTCCATCTTCGAGTCGCGGCAGTGGGAGTTCTTCATGACTTGGTCGAGGACGAGCTGCGAGTCACCGCGAGCGTCGAGGCGTCGGACCCCTAGCTCGACGGCAATCCGCAACCCGTTGACCAGAGCCTCGTACTCAGCTACATTGTTGGACGCCGGGAAATGGAGGCGTAGCACGTAGCGTAGGTGCTTCCCGAGGGGCGAGATGAAGAGTAGGCCTGCGCCGGCTCCTGTCTTCATCAGCGACCCGTCGAAGAACAAGGTCCAGAGCTCCGGTTGGATCGGAGCTGTTGGTAGCTGGGTGTCGACCCATTCAGCCACGAAGTCCGCCAAGACCTGGGATTTGATGGCCTTCCGAGGGGCGAACGAGATTGTTTCGCCCATGATTTCCACTGCCCACTTTGCAATCCTACCCGAGGCCTCTCGGCAATGGATGATCTCCCCCAGGGGGAAGGATGACACCATAGTTACCGGATGAGACTCGAAGTAGTGTCGCAACTTCCGCTGTGTCAGGATCACCGCGTACAGCAGCTTCTAAACTTGTGGGTAGCGGATCTTGGTTTCAGACAGTACCTCGCTGACGAAGTAGACTGGCCTCTGAACGGGCAACGCATGCCCCTCTTCTTGCCTCTCGACCACAATCGCGGCGCTAACCACCTGAGTGGTCGTGGCGACGTAGACCAAGAGGGCTTCTCCGGCAGCTGGGGGCACCAAGATAGGCGCCTTCGTGAGGAGCGCCTTCAGGTTCCCGAGGGCTTCCTCGGCCTCAGGGGTCCAAGTGAAGCACTCGGCCTTCCTTAAGAGGCGGTACAGAGGTAGACCTCTTTCGCCAAGGCGTGAGATGAGGCGGCTCAGAGCCGCGAGACATCCCACGACCCTCTGTACGCCTTTCAAGTCCTTGATGGGCCCCATGCTGGTGATGGCTGCGGTCTTCTCCGGGTTGGCTTCGATGCCCCGCTCGGAGACGATGAACCCCAAGAGCATGCCTCGGGGTACCCCGAAGACACACTTTTCGGGATTAAGCTTGATGCCTTTCGCCTTGAGACATCGGAATGTCACTTCAAGGTCGAAAAGTAGGTCGGAGGCTATCCTCGTCTTGATTACGATGTCATCGACGTAGGCCTCGACCGTGCGGCCAATGTGTTCGCCGAACACATGGTTCATGCACCGCTGGTACGTCGCGCCCGCATTCCTCAAGCCGAACGGCATGCTGACATAGCAGTACATGCCGAAGGGTGTGATGAAAGAAGTCGCGAGCTGGTCGGACTCTTTCATCCTGATTTGGTGATACCCTGAGTAGGCATCGAGGAAAGACAGGGTTTCGCACCCAGCAGTGGAATCCATGATTTGATCGATGCGAGGCAGAGGGTAGGGAACCTTCGGACATGCTTTGTTCAGACCAGTGTAGTCTACACACATCCGCCATTCCCCCCTTTCTTTCTCACAAGCACAGGGTTGGCAAGCCATTCGGGATGGAATACCTCTTTGATGAACCCTGCTGCCATTAGCTTGTGGATCTCCTCGCCTATAGCTCTGAGCTTTTCTTCGTCGAATCGGCATAGAGGCTGCTTGACGGGCCGGGCTCCGGCTCGGATGTCCAGCGAGTGCTCGACGACATCCCTCGGTATGCCGGGCATGTCCGAGGGACTCCACGCGAAAACGTCGGCGTTCGCGCGGAGAAAGTCGACGAGCACTGCTTCCTATTTGGGATCGAGCCCGGAGCCGATCCGGACTTGCTTGGAGGCGTCGCTGCTGGGGTTGAGGGGGACGGACTTGACCGTCTCCGCTGGCTCGAAGTTGCCGGCATGACGCTTTACGTCTGGCACCTCCTTAGAGAGGCTCTCCAGGTCGGCGATGAGGGCCTTGGACTCGGCGAGGGCCTCGGCGTACTCCACGCACTCCACGTCGCATTCGAACGCGTGTTTGTACGTGGGGCCGACGGTGATGACCCCGTTTGGGCCCGGCATCTTAAGCTTGAGGTAGGTGTAGTTGGGGACGGCCATGAACTTCGCGTAGCATGGCCTCCCCAGTACTGCGTGGTAGGTTCCTCGGAACCCGACCACCTCGAACGTCAGGGTCTCCCTTCGGAAGTTGGAGGGTGTTCCGAAGCAGACGGGAAGATCGAGTTGTCCGAGGGGCTGGACGAGCTTCCCGGGGATGATCCCATGGAAAGGCGCAGCGCCCGCCCGGACCGAGGACAGATCGATACACAGAAGCCCGAGGGTCTCGGCGTAGATAATGTTGAGGCTGCTGCCTCCGTCCATGAGGACCTTGGTGAGCCTAACGTCGCCGATGACGGGGTCGACGACGTGCGGGTATTTCCCCGGGCTCGGCACGTGGTCGGGGTGGTCGGCTTGGTCGAAGGTGATGGGCTTGTCGGACCAGTCTAGGTAGACTGGCGCCGCCACCTTCACCGAACAGACCTCCCGACGCTCTTGCTTGCGGTGCCGAGCCGAGGCGTTCGCCGCTTGCCCACCGTAGATCATGAAGCAGTCGCGGACCTCGGGGAACTCTCCTGCCTGGTGATCTTCCTTCTTGTCGTCGTCGCGGGCCCTGCCACCCTCCGCGGGTGGCCTGGCCCTGTGGAAGTGGCGCCGAAGCATGACACACTCCTCAAGGGTGTGCTTGACGGGCCCCTGGTGGTAGGGCACGACTCCTTGAGCATCTCGTCGAAGAGGTTGGCACCTCCGGGGGGTTTCTGAGGGTTCTTGTACTCGGCGGCGGTGACAAGGTCCGCGTCGGCGGCGTCGCGTTTCGCTTGCGACTTCTTCTTGCCCTTCTTCTTGGTGCCGCGCTGAGTTGACGCCTCGGGGGCATCTTCCGGTGGGCGGCCCTGGGGCTGCTTGTCCTTCCTGAAGATAGCCTCGACCGCCTCCTGGCCGGAGGCGAACTTGGTGGCGATGTCCATCAGCTCGCTCGCCCTGGTGGGGGTCTTGCGACCCAGCTTGCTCACCAGGTCGCGGTAGGTGGTGCCGGCGAGGAACGCGCCGATGACATCCAAGTCGGTGATGATGGGCAGCTTGGTGCGCTGCTTCGAGAATTGCCGGATGTAGTCCCGGAGAGACTCTCCCGGCTGCTGTCGGCAGCTTCGGAGGTCCCAGGAATTCCCGGGGCGCACGTACGTGCCCTGGAAATTGCCGGCGAACGCTTGGACCAGGTCGTCCCAGTCGGAGATCTGCCCCGGAGGCAGGTGCTCCAACCAGGCGCGAGCGGTATCGGAGAGGAACAAGGGGAGGTTGCGGATGATGAGGTTGTCATCGTCCGTTCCACCCAGTTGGCAGGCCAGACGGTAGTCCGCGAGCCACAGTTCCGGTCTCGTCTCCCCCGAGTACTTCGTGATAGTAGTCGGGGGTCGGAACTGGGTCGGGAACGGCGCCCGTCGTATGGCCCGGCTGAAGGCCTACGGACCGGGTGGTTCGGGCGAGGGACTCCGTTCCTCCCCGCTATCGTAGCGTCCCCCACGCCTGGGGTGGTAGCCTCAGCGCACCCTCTCGTCGGGGTGGGCCCGACGGTCGCGGTGATGGTGCTCGTTGCCGAGGCGTCCCGAGGCCGCAGGCGCTGTGTTGCGCGTGCGTCCGGTGTAGACCGAGGCTTCCCGCATGAATCGGGAAGTCGCAGCACGATGTTCCGAGGGGTGCCCCTGCCTTCGGGAGGCGAAGCTCACGGCCCGCCGGACCGCGGCGCCTTCCAGGAGATTCTTGAGCTCTCCCTGGATTCGCCGCCCCTCAGTGATTGATGGCTCTGGCATCGCACGAAGAAGCATTGCTGCTGCTGCCAGGTTCTGGCCGACCCCACTGGATGCGGGTGGCGGCCTGACCCTGACATCATCGGCGATGCGGTGCTGGAAGCCCTGGGGTAGATGACGTATTTCTCCGGCCGGAGGTTGGCCCGCCCATGCCTGCCCGACGTCCCGGCGGATTGGCTCAAGCGCTCCTGCTCCCTCGTCGAGCCTGGCCTGCACCCCGCGGATTTGCTCGAGCTGTGGGTCGTGACCCCCCGCCAGAACGGCGACCACAGCTAGCTCCCGTGGGATGTCAACGCGAGGCACCGGCCTAGGGAGATCACCGTCCTCCGGCATGCCGAGATGGTTGCCTTCGGAGGGACCCCCTAGATCGACGTGGAAACATTCGCGGCTTGGGCCGCAGTCCTCGTCGCCGAGGCTGCGGCTACCGTCGGAACAGTCGGAAAGGCAGTAGTCGCATGCGATCATAAAGTCCCGCATGGCACTGGGGTTGCCAAGTCCGGAGAAATCCCAGCAGAAGTTGGGCGTGTCGTCTTCCTCGGACCCAGAGGGCCCGTAGGTCGAGACGACCGTCAGCCGGTCCCAGGGTGACCGCACACGATACCCCAGAGGGTTTGGACTCGCCTCTACGAGGGCGTCCGCCAAAGCGAGGTCGCTTGGCAGTTCGAGGCTGAATCTGAAAGGCGTGAGATGGGAATCGGTCGGTACCTCTTGGTCGACGGGCGGCGATGAAGTCACGTGGGGGACTGACCGCACCGTCATCTCAGGTACGAGGGTGACGTCCAGCAAGCCTTTCACGAGCGCGCTGGCGTCGTCCGTTTGCCCGGAATCGGCGCGTTGCGAGGAGACGACGCTTGTCCTCGTCTCAAACGCGAGGTCGATGCCCGACGCGCCCCCCGTTAGGGCGCTGGCGTCGTCGACTCGCTCGACAGCCGACGAGGCGCTGCCTCCTGCTTGGCCTTGGTTGCCCCGCCTCCTCCTCCGTCGGCGGGGGAGAGGACGGGGTGAGCTCGAATGTTGTTCTTCCACCACGCGGGGAAGACGTCGTCGATTCCGCCGCCGGCGGGCGGGCTGTCAGCCGCCATTGTCGCTGTCGCACGGCGGTGGAAGGAGTATCATGTCGTAGCTGCTGTCGAGGGACACGAACTCAAGACTCCCGAAACGAAGCACCGTCCCGGGTTGGAGAGGTTGCTGGAGACTTCCCATCTGGAGCTTGATGGGAAGCTGTTCGTCAACACGCAGCAGGCCCCTACCTGGCGCGCCAACTGTCGGTGTTTCGAGACCGGGGGGTCCCTAAGCCGACGAGTGAAATGTCGCCGCGTGCCCCAGCCTAGATGGGTCAGTGCGAGGCCGAGCGCGAAGGGGGGAAGTGAGGTGGCCGGAGATGGGCGAGAGAGAGGTAGAAATCCCGCGGCCTTCGTGTTCGTCCTGCGCCCAGGTCAGGTGCGCTTGCAGTAGGAGGTTACAAGCGTCCACACGGGAGAGGGAGCGAGCGGCCTTGCGCGAGCGCCTGTCTCGTCCTCGTCCCCGTGCGGCCAACCCTCTCTAAGAGGGCCCTGGTCCTTCCTTTTATAGGCGTAAGGAGAGGATCCAGGTGTACAATGGGGGTGTAGCAGAGTGCTACGTGTCTAGCGGGGGAGAGCTAGCGCCCTAAGTACACGCCATCGTGGCGACCGGAGAGATTTTGGCGCCCGGTTTGTGTGATGTCGTGGCCGTCGGAGGAGCGCTGGAGCCTGGCGGAGGGACAGCTGTCGGGGTTGTCGAATCCTTGCTGACGTCCTCTTGCTTCCGTAAGGGGGCCGAGAGCCGCCATCGTCAGGGAGCGTGCGGGGCGCCATCATTGCCCATCTGGCGGAGCGAGCCAGATGGGACGCCGGTCTTGTTCCTCGTAGCCTGAGTCAGCTTGGGGTAGGGTAATGATGGCGCCTCCCGTTGACGTGGCCGGCCCGCGCCCTAGGTTGGGCGATGCGAAGGCTCCTCCGAGGTTGAGGTCGAGTCCGTCTTCCGTGGCCGAGGTCGAGTCCGAGCCCCTAGGTCGGGCGAGGCGGAGGCCGTTGGCTGAGGCCAGGGCGGAGTTCGAGTCCTGGGGTCGGGCGAAGCGGAGTTCGTCGTCTTCTGGGGCTGAGCCCAAGTCCGAGCCCTGGGTCGAGCGGAGCGGAATTCGTCGTCTTCTGGGGCTGAGCCTAAGTCCGAGCCCTGGGTCGGGCGGAATGGAGTTCGCCGTCTTCCGGGGCTTAGCCCGAGTCCGAGCCCTGAGTCGGGCGGAGCGGAGTTCGCCGTCTTCCGGGGCTTAGCCCGAGTCCGAGCCCTGGGTCGGGCGGAGCAGAGTTCGCCGTCTTCCGGGGCTTAGCCCAAGTCCGTGCCCTGGGTCGGGCGGAGTGGAGTTCGTCGTCTTCTGGGGCTGAGCCCAAGTCTGAGCCCTGGGTCGGACAGAGCGGAATTCATCGTCTTCTGGGGCTGAGCCCAAGTCCGAGCCCTGGGTCGGGCGGAACGGAGTTCACCGTCTTCCGGGGCTTAGCCCGAGTCCGAGCCCTGGGTCGGGCGGAGCGGAGTTCGCCATCTTCCGGGGCTTAGCCCGAGTCCGAGCCCTGGGTCGGGCGAAGCGGAGCTTCCTATGGTGCCTGCGGCCGGGCCTGACTGCCTGTCAGCCTCACTCTGTCAAGCGGCACCGCAGTCGGAGCGGCGCAGGAGGCGCTGTCTTTCTGTCAGACCGGTCAGTGGAGCGGCGAAGTGACAGCGGTCACTTCGGCTCTGTCGGCTGAGGGGCACGCGTCAGGATAAAGGTGTCAGGCCACCTTTGCATTAAATGCTCCTGCGATTTGGTCGGTTGGTGCGGCGATTTGGTCAGGGTTGCTTCTTGGCGAAGATAGGGCCTCGGGCGAGCCGAAAATATGTTCGCCGCTGGAGGGGGGCCTCGGGCGAGGCGGAGATCCTCCGAGGTCGGCTGTCCTTGTCCGAGGCTAGGCTCGGGCGAGGCATGATCGAGTCCCTCGAATGAACTGATCCCTGACTTAATTGCACCCATCAGGCCTTTGCAGCTTTATGCTGATGGGGGTTACCAGCTGAGAATTAGGAGCCTTGAGGGTACCCCTAATTATGGTCCTCGACACAACCCGAGGGAATAGCCAGAGAAAGGAAACCGCTCACCTAGTCCTTTCCGCCGCCACCTCTTCTGCTTGGTGATGGCCGACCGGGTGACCATTGTTCCGCCGCGCGACCCGTGGCCTTTCTCCACCGTCACGACGGATGACTTGGAGGCCCTTGTTGCTGAGGGTTTACTTCGCCCTCTCTCCGGTGACTCGCAGCCGGAGTGGATGGCCCCTCCGAGCGGAGCCACCCCGTCCCCGCCGCCGGGGTATGTCGTGAGCTTCGTCTCCTTTCACGAGCGGGGGTTCGGAGTGCCGGCAAGCCGTTTTATGCGGGCGATTCTGCATGTCTACGGGGTGGAGCTGCACAACCTCAGTCCTAACTCCATCTCGCAAGCCGCCATCTTCGCGACGGTTTGTGAAGGATACTTGGGGATTGACCCTCACTGGGACCTGTGGACTCATCTCTTCTCCGCAGAGCTTTTTGCCTCGCCGACGGGGGAGAGAAGGGTTCGCACGGCAGTGCGGGTTGGTGGCTGCATCCTCCAGCTGAGGCAGGCGCGGGCGCCGCAGTATATCCCTGCCATCCTTGCGTCCTCGAACAAAGGGTGGCAGCGCCGGTGGTTCTATCTCCGAAATGACGACATGAGGCTCCCGTCGTTTTCTCAGCGAGTGGTGATCGCCGCCGTCGATAACTAGCGCTACGGGACCCCACGCGACAGACAGAAGAATCTCCAGCCCCTTCTGAAGGCCCTGGAGGAGTTGCAGAAAGGAGGGCTCACCGCTGCGGGAGTGGTTGCCGCCATTCATCGCCGGAGGGTGCTTCCCTTGACGGAGCGGCGGCTGCCGCTTTGGGAGATGACGCCGGGGGCCGACTTGGAGGGTTTCGGATGTCCTCGGATCCCCTTCCCGTCGACGACCTCCACAGGCGGGTAGCCGTCACGTTGGGGAAGCCGGACGCCGGCGCCCTTTCCCAGCCCTTGATGCGTCCTGACCGCGGGTGTGTGTCCCTGGTGAGTGTCCGCTCCTTCTTTTTCCTTGCGTCGGATTGCCCTTGGTTTTCACAGCCAAGACTTTTCGTCTGTCTCTAGGAGGTAGAGCATCACAAGCCTTCCCTGCCACCGGTCCCGGAGGATGCGGTGGACCGAGCTGCGCGGAGGGTTGCAACGGAGAAGAGGAAGGAGAAAAAGGACACGAAGAAGGCTCGGGCCCGCGAGCGGATGCGGGCTCGAGACGCCTTGGAAAGGCTCCGTCGTCGGCAGGAGAGGGATGGGCTCCCGAGGGAGCCGTCGCCGGAGACGCCTGACGACGACGACGATGAAGACGACGATGAAGACGACGATATGGCTGCCCGCCTTGGCCTCAGCCCGGATCAGAGGCTGGGCTAGGGGTCGTCAAGCCAGCCCCCGAGCGGGCTGGTGCCGTTGGTATCCGAGGCCGGGACATCGGGGTCCCGATCCGAAGAGCGGGGGCCGACCGAGGGGGTACTTGACCCTCGGCCGGGTAAGTTGAGGTGACCCTGGGGAGTCAGGCCGAGCTGTCTGTTCCCCGAGAACCGCCGCCCGTGCCGGCTGCGCAGGAGGGCGATCCTCGGGTCATCGTGGCTGCTTCTGGGCAGTCCGTCCCTTGGGTGCCTCGGGCGCCCAAGGCGAGGACGGTACCGAAGCTGGCAGCGGGGCAGACCCTGGCGGTACCCTCGGGGATCGAGGTTCGAGTGACCTCCCCACAGGCATGATTGATCATGGCCCGGAGTGGGTAAGTATCTTAGGATATCTTCGTCCTGGCTCCTCCTTCGTATGTCCCGACCCTGATTTTTCTTTTCTCCTTAGCAAGCGGAGGCACGGTTCGACCGATTTGGCTCCCCGGAAGGTCCTTAAGACGGCGTCGGCTTCCGCGTCTAGTGCCGCGCCGGGCCTCGCCGGCCAGCTGACCTCCTCGCAAGACGCCCCACAGCGGGGGGCTCAGGCGGCACCAGTTGCCATGGGGCGCGCTCCCGAGGCTGACTCCTCTGTCGAGGCGGCCGTCGCGCTGGGGGAGGCTGCTGGCGCGGCCATGGCCTCGGGCCTACCAGACATGCTGTCGGCGCTGGCGCCGGCTGCTGCTGAGGTCGTTGCCGTTCTGGCCATGGAGCCACCCGTCGCCGCCGATGCCGAGATGGCCGAGGCGTCGCTACTTGGTGCCTCAGAGGTGGGGGGCGCGGGACCATGACCCGTCCCGTCGAGCGGCAGCCTTGTCCCCGCGTGGCGCAGTTCCGAGGGGCGGCGCCAGCTGCTTCGGTTCCGGACCCGTGGGGCCTCGGATCCCCTCTTCGTTCTTGACGATGAGCGGGAGGAGCAGTCTTGGGACGGGCTTCGTGAGTGTGTCGAGGCAACGGTGGGGTCGCTCCGGTCGACCTTGGAGGTCCTTTGCAGGGACATTCCCAAGATCCTCCAGGTAATGATTTCGGGCATACCTTTCTCGTGATCAAGGCGTTCTTTGTGACGCCCCGCTTCCTTCCCTCAGGATCTGACGGATCTGAGCGCCGCCAAGTCGTCGTTCATCCGCCGCGAGGTCAATGTCTGGGGTTCGCTGCGGTCCCTGAGGACCATGCTTGCCAGGGCTACCGCGCGCCTCTCCCAACAGAGCGCCGAGGTGGCGGACCTTCGACTGCTCTGTGTCGATCTGGGAGCAGAGGCAGCAGCGGCACGCGCAGAGGCGCAGCGGCGGCAGTTGGAGCTTGACTAGGTCACCGGCGAGCGGGACCAATCTCGGGGTCGGGCCACCGAGGCCGAAAGCCGGGCTGAGGCTCTTGGAGTCTAGTTAGCCGAGGCGTCTACTCGAGCCGGAGCCCTTGCAGCAGACCTAGCCGTGGCCCAAGCCGCATCCTCGGAGCAGCGTGCCCGAGCCGGAGGTATATCTTGGCTATTTTAAGTTTTTTGTTTCAGCTTGGTTCCTCAACTTGTGTTTGAGGTCTTCCGCTTTGGCTGTTCGCAGAGCTCGAGTCTGCCCTTGATAAGTCCACCAAGGCGCTTGCTCAGGCGGCCGAGCAGAGGGAGGCCGACCACGCGGCCATGTTCGAGGCCATCTCGGCCTTCTGCCGGGTCTTTGGCTTCGACGACGTCCCCTCGGGAAGCTCCCCTCAAAGTCGCCTGCAGGCCTTGGGTGACCATGCGCGTGGCAGACTCCGCGAGGCGCTGCATCACGGCGTCAGGCGGGCCTTCGCCGTGCTTGCTTCGCACTATGTCGTGGATCTGGAGCGGGTCAGCGAGGGGTATTGCCTCCCCGACGAAGATGAAGCCGCCCTGGCCGAAGTCCAGAGGCTCGACGCGGCCGCCGCGGGCCCAAGCGCGGTGCTGGCAACCACCTTCGAGGCAGAGATCCTCCCGCTTGCGCCGTCGTCCGAGGCCGGGGCGGATCTTGCCGAAGGTGGGGACGAAGCCGAGGGCGCGACTCCTTCTCCGGGCGATGCCTGACTCTGCCGGAGCAGTTTTCTTTAAATGCATATGTGTCTTTTGCGGCCACCGAGGCCTGAACACTTTATTATCGTAATATAAGGTTGTGCTTCTTTTCCTTCCGTTTTGCGTATCCGGACCCGTTCGTCAGTAGCAGGGTAGCTTGCCCAAGTAAGAGTCATTTTTCGTGGTAGGTGACGAGTGAGGTATCCATATCCCGGAGGCGTAGGAGTCCCTCGGCTCGGTCGGCCTTGCCACTTACATGCGCCCTTATTCATTTCTTGGGGTCCTGTTACTGATATAGCCGGAAGACGCGAAAGCCTTTTTGATGGAAGACTTTTTTCGAGGAAAATTTTGACGAGGGGGGTTCCCCCCTTCTAGCCCTCGAGGGTGGGTCGGGCTTTCCGAGGCAAGGCTGACCCTTCCTTGACGGTTAGACTTTGTGTGTGAACGAGGTGCACGAACGACTTGAAAGCATCTTAAGGGTAGAAGCGACGTAGCTGTCGGATGTTCCAAGCGTTGTTGTAGACCTCGCCTTGACTGTTGGCCAGCTTGTACGTCCCGGGCTTTAGAACCTTGGCGATGACGAACGGCCCTTCCCAGGGAGGCGTGAGCTTGTGCCGCCCTCGGGCGTCTTGTCGCAGCCGAAGCACCAAGTCGCCCACCTGGAGGTCTCGGGAGCGAACCCCTCGGGCGTGGTAGCGTCGCAAGGACTGCTGATACCGCGCCGAGTGTAGTAAGGCCATGTCCCGAGCCTCCTCCAGCTAGTCCAGTGAGTCTTCTCGGTTAGCTCGATTGCTTTGGTCGTCGTAGGCCCTCACCCTCGGGGAACCGTATTCTAAGCCTGTGGGCAAGATGGCCTCGGCCCATAGACTAGAAAGAACGGTGTGAAGCCCGTGGCTCGGCTTGGCGTTGTCCTCAGACTCCAGACCACCGAGGGGAGCTCCTTCATCCATCGCTTGCCGAACTTGTTGAGGTCGTTGTAGATCCGCAGCTTGAGTCCTTGCAGAATCATGCCGTTGGCACATTCTACTTGCCCATTCGTCATGGGGTGAGCCACGGCGGCCCAGTCCACCCGGATGTGATGATCCTCGCAGAAGTCCAAGAACTTTCTGCCGGTGAACTGCGTGCCGTTGTCGGTGATGATGGAGTTCGGGACCCCAAAGCGATGGATGATGTTGGTGAAGAACGCCACCGCCTGTTCGGACCTGATGCTGTTTAGGGGTCGGACCTCGATCCACTTGGAGAATTTGTCGATGGCGACCAGCAGGTGCGTGTAGCCCCCGGGTGCCTTCTGCAAGGGACCGACGAGGTCCAGACCCCACACAGCAAACGGCCAGGTGATGGGTATCGTCTGCAGAGCCTGAGCGGGCAAGTGTGTCTGCCTTGCATAGAATTGACACCCTTGGCAGGTGCGGACAATTCTAGTGGCGTCGGCCACCGCGGTCAGCCAGTAGAAACCTTGTCGGAAGGCGTTTCCAACAAGGGCTCGGGGCGCTGCGTGATGACCGCAAGCCCCCGAGTGGATTTCTTGTAAGAGCTCTTGGCCTTCGGCGATGGATATGCATCGCTGGAGGATGCCTGAGAGGCTGCGGTGGTAGAGCTCCTTCCCGTCCCCCAGCAAGACGAACGACTTAGCGCGCCGCGCCAACCGCCGAGCTTTGGCTCGGTCGAGGGGTAGCTCCCCTCGGTGGAGATATTGCAGGTACGAGGTCTGCCAGTTTCGATTAGGCGCGACCCCGCTCCGCTCTCCGTCGACGCGCAGTGCCTCACCCTCGGGGGCCGAGGGTGCCTCGGGCTGAGCCGAGGGTGCCTCGAGCTCGGGCGTGCCGTCGGTCTTGATTGAGGGCTGATGTAGGTCTCGGGAGAAGACGTCCGGGGGAACCGTTGTTCGCCCCGAGGCTATCTTAGCCAGCTCGTCCGCAGTCTTGTTGTATCGTCGGGCGACGTGGTTGAGCTCGAGCCCGTAGAACTTGTCTTCTAGGCGCCGAACCTCGTCGCAGTAGGCTTCCATCTTCGGGTCGCGGCAGTGGGAGTTCTTCATGACTTGGTCGATGACAAGCTGCGAGTCGCCACGAGCGTCGAGGCGTCGGACCCCTAGCTCGATGGTGATGCGCAACCCGTTAACCAGAGCCTCGTACTCGGCCACATTGTTGGATGCTGGGAAGTGGAGGCGTAGCACGTAGCGTAAGTGCTTCCCGAGGGACGAGATGAAGAGCAGGCCTACGCCTGCCCCTGTCTTCATCAGCGACCCATCGAAAAACATGGTCCAGAGTTCCGGTTGGATCGGAGCCGTTGGGAGCTGGGTGCCGACCCATTCAGCCACAAAGTCCGCCAAGACTTGGGACTTGATGGCCTTCCGAGGGGCGAACAAGATTGTCTCGCCCATGATTTCCACCGCCCACTTTGCGATCCTACCCGAGGCCTCTCGGCACTGGATGATCTCCCCCAGGGGGAAGGACGACACCACAGTCAACGGATGAGACTCGAAGTAGTGTCGCAACTTCCGCCGCGTCAAGATTACCGCGTACAACAGCTTCTGAACTTGTGGGTAGCAGATCTTGGTCTCGGACAGTACCTCACTGATGAAGTAGACCGGCCTCTGGACGGGCAATGCATGCCCCTCTTCTCGTCTCTCATCCACGATCGCGGCGCTGACCGCCTGAGTGGTAGCGGCGACGTAGATCAAGAGGGCTTCTCCAGCAGCGGGAGGCACCAAGATGGGCGCGTTCGTGAGGAGCGCCTTCAGGTTCCCGAGGGCTTCCTCGGCCTCGAGGGTCCAAGTGAAGCACTCGGCCTTTCTTAAGAGGCGGTACAGGGGTAGACCTCTTTCGCCGAGGCGCGAGATGAAGCGGCTCAGAGCCGCAAGGCATCCCATGACCCTCTGTACGCCTTTCAAGTCCTTGATGGGCCCCATGTTGGTGATGGCCGCAATTTTCTCCAGGTTGGCCTCGATGCCCCGCTCGGAGACGATGAACCCCAAGAGCATGCCTCGGGGGACTCCAAAAACGCACTTCTCAGGATTGAGCTTTACACCTTTCGCCTTGAGACACCGGAATGTCATTTCAAGGTCGGAAAGGAGGTCGGAGGCTTTCCTTGTCTTGACTACGATGTCATCGACGTAAGCCTCGACCGTTCGACCAATGTGTTCGCCGAACACGTGGTTCATGCACCTTTGGTATGTCGCACCCGCATTCCTCAAACCAAACGGCATAGTAACGTAGCAGTACATGCCAAAAGGTGTGATGAAAGAAGTCGCGAGCTGGTCGGACTCTTTCATCCTGATTTGGTGATACCCTAAGTAGGCATCGAGGAAAGACAGGGTTTCGCACCCAGCAGTGGAATCCACGATTTGATCGATGCGAGGCAGAGGATAGGGAATTTTCGGACATGCTTTGTTTAGACCAGTGTAGTCTACACACATCCGCCATTTCCCTCCTTTCTTTCTCACAAGCACAGGGTTGGCAAGCCATTCGGGATGGAATACCTCTTTGATGAACCCTGCCGCCATTAGCTTGTGGATCTCCTCGCCTATGGCTCTGCGCTTTTCTTCGTCGAATCGGCGCAGAGGCTGCTTCACGGGTCGGGCTCCAGCTTGGATATCCAGCGAGTGCTCGGCGACATCCCTCGGTATGCCGGGCATGTCCGAGGGACTCCATGCGAAAACATCGGCATTTGCGCGAAGAAAGTCGACGAGCACTGCTTCCTATTTGGGGTCGAGCTTGGAGCCGATCCGGATCTGCTTGGAGGCGTCGTTGCTGGGGTCGAGAGGAACAGACTTAACCGTCTCCGCTGGCTCGAAGTTGGCATGGCGCTTCACATCTGGCGCCTCCTTGGAGAGGCTCTCGAGGTCGGCGATGAGGGCCTCGGCGTACTCCACGCACTCCACGTCGCATTCGTATGCGTGTCGGTACGTGGGGCTGACGGTGATGACCCCGTTGGGGCCCGGCATCTTGAGCTTGAGGTAGGTGTAGTTGGGGACGACCATGAACTTGGCGTAGCATGGCCTCCCCAGCACTGCGTGGTAGGTTCCTCGGAACCCGACCACCTCGAACGTGAGGGTCTCCCGTCGGAAGTTGGAGGGAGTCCCAAAGCAGACGGGCAGATCGAGATGTCCGAGGGGCTGGACGCGCTTCCCGGGAATGATCCCATGAAAGGTGCCACGCCTGCCCGGACCGAGGACAGATTGATCCGCAGGAGCCCGAGGGTCTCGGCGTAGATGATGTTGAGGCTACTGCCTCCGTCCATGAGGACCTTGGTGAGCCTGATGTTGCCGATGACGGGGTCGACAACGAGCGGGTATTTCCCCGGGCTCGGCACGCGGTCGGGGTGGTTGCCCTGGTCGAAGGTGATGGGCTTGTCGGACCAGTCTAGGTAGACTGGCGCCGCCACCTTTACCAAGCAGACCTCCCGACGCTCTTGCTTGCGGTGCCGAGCCGAGGCGTTCGCCACTTGCCCACCGTAGATCATGAAGCAGTCGTGGACCTTGGGGAACTCCTCTGCCTTGTGATCCTCCCTCTTGTCGTTGTTGTGGGCCCTGCCACCTTCCGCAGGTGGCCCGACCTTGTGAAAGTGGCGCCGAAGCATGGCGCACTCCTCAAGGGTGTGCTTGACGGCCCCCTAATGATAGGGGCACGACTCCTTGAGCATCTTGTCGAAGAGATTGGCGCCTCCGGGAGGTTTCCGAGGGTTCTTGTACTCAGCGACGGCGACAAGGTCCGCGTCGGCGGCGTCGCGTTTCGCTTGCGACTTCTTCTTGCCCATCTTGGTGCCGCGCTGAGTAGACGCCTCAGGGACGTCTTCCGGCTGGCGGCCCTAGGGCTACTTGTCCTTCCGGAAGATGGCCTCGACCGCCTCCTGGCCAGAGGCGAACTTGGTGGCGATGTCCATCAGCTCGCTCGCCCTGGTGGGGGTCTTGTGACCCAGCTTGCTCACCAGGTCGCGGTAGGTGGTGCCGGCGAGGAACACGCCGATGACATCCGAGTCGGTGACGTTGGGCAGCTCGGTGCGCTGCTTCGAGAATCACCGGATGTAGTCCCGGAGAGACTCTCCCGGCTGCTGGCGGCAGCTTCGGAGATCCCAGGAGTTCCCAGGGCGCACGTACGTGCCCTGGAAGTTGCCGGCGAAGGCTTGGACCAGGTCATCCTAGTTGGAGATCTGCCCCGGAGGCAAATGCTCCAGCTAGGCTCGAGCGGTGTCGGAGAGGAACAGGGGGAGGTTGCGGATGATGAGGTTGTCGTCGTCCGTTCCACCCAGGTGGCAGGCCAGCCGGTATTCCGTGAGCCATAGTTCCGGCCTTGTCTCCCCCGAGTACTTGGTGATGGTAGTCGGGGTTCGGAACCGGGTCGGGAACGGCGCCCGTCGTATGGCCCGGCTGAAAGCCTGCGGACCGGGTGGTTCGGGCGAGGGACTCCGATCCTCCCCGCTGTCGTAGCGTCCCCCACGCCTGGGGTGGTAGCCTCGGCGTACCTTCTCATCGAGGTGGGCTCGACGGTTGCAGTGATGGTGCTCGTTGCCGAGGCGACCCAGGGTCGCAGGCGCTGTGTTGCGCGTGCGCCCGGTGTGGACCGAGGCTTCCCGCATGAATCGGGAAGTCGCGGTGCGATGCACCGAGGGGTATCCCTGCCTTCGGGAGGCAGAGCTTTCGGCCCGTCGGACCGCGGCATCCTCCAGGAGATTCTTGAGCTCCCCCTGGATACGCCGCCCTTCGGTGGTTGATGGCTCCGGCATCGCGCGGAGAAGTATTGCCGCTGTAGCCAGGTTCTGGCCGACCCCACTGAAAGCCGGTGGCGGCCTCGCCCTGACATCGTCGGCGATGCGGTGCTAGATGCCCTGGGGTAGATGACGCGCTTCTCTGGCCGGAACTTGGCATGCCCATCCCTGCCCGATGTCCCGACGGTACGGCTCAAGTGTTCCTGCTCCCTCGTCGAGCCTGGCCTGCATCTCGCAGATTTGCTCGAGCTGTGTGTCCTGACCCCCCGCAGGAACTGGGACCACAGCTAGCTCCTGAAGGATGTCAACGCGAGGCGCAGGCCTAAGGGGATCGCCGTTTTCCGGTATACCAAGATGGTTGCCTTCGCCGGGACCCCCTAGATCGACGTGGAAACATTCACGGCTTGGGCCGCAGTCCTCGTCGCCGAGGCTGCGGCTACCGTCGGAACAGTCGGAAAGGCAGTAGTCGCATGCGGTCATGAAGCCCCGCATGGCACTGGGGTTACCAAGTCCGGAGAAATCCCAATGAAAGTCGGGCTCGTCATCTTCCTCAGAACCCGAGGGCCCATAGGTCGAGACGGCTGTCAGCCGGTCCTAGGGTGACCGCATACCGTACCCCAGAGGGTTTGGACGCGCCTCTATGAAAGCGTCCACCGAAGCGAAGTCGCTTGGTGGGTCGAGGCTGAATCCAAAAGGCAAGAGATGGGAATCGGTCGGTACCTCTTGGTCGACGGGCGGTGACGAAGTCACATCAGGGGCAGACTGCACCGTCGTCTCAGGTACGAGGGTGACGCCCAGCAAGTCCTTCACGAGCGTGCTGGCGTCGTCCGTCCGCTTGGAGTTGGCGTGTCGCGGGGAAATGGCGCTCGTCTTCGTCTCAGACGCGAGGGCGACGCTCGACGTGTCCCCCGTTGGGGCGCCGGCGCCGTCGACTCGCTCGACAACCAACGAGGTGCCGCCTCCTGCTTGGCCTTGGTTGCCCCGCCTCCTCCTCTGTCAGCGGGGGAGGCGACGGGACAAACCCGAATGTTGTTCTTCCGCCACATGGGGAAGACGTCATCGATTCCACCGCCGGCGGGCGGGTTGTCGGCCGCCATTATCGCTGTCGCGCGGCGGGGGAAGGAGTATCATGTCGTAGCTGCCGTCGAGGGACATGAACTCAAGACTCCCGAAACGGAGCACCATCCCGGGATGAAAAGGTCGCTGGAGAGGTTGCTGCAGACTGCCCATCTGGAGCTTGACGGGAAGCTGTTCGTCAACACGCAGCAGGCCCCTATCTGGCACGCCAACTGTCGGCGTTTCGACCCCGGGGGGGTCCCTGGACCGACGAGTGAATTGTCGCCGCGTGCCCCAGCCCAGATGGGTCGGCGCGAGACGGAGCGGGAAGGGGGGAAAACCAGAGGGAGACAGGCGTAAAAGGGGGAAACCCGCGGCCTTCGTGTTTGTCCCGCGCCCAGGTCGGGTGCGCTTGCAGTAGGCGGTTACAAGCGTCCGTGTGGGAGAGAGCGAGGGGCTTATGCGCGCCGTCCCGTTCCCCCGCGCGGCCAACCTCCTCGTACGAGTGCCTTGGGCCTTCCTTTTATAGGCGTAAGGAGAGGGCCCAGGTGTACAATAGGAGATGTAGCAGTGTGCTAACGTGTCTAGCAGAGAGGAGCTAGCGCCCTAAGTACATGCCGTCGTGGCAGCCGGAGAGGTTTTGGCACCCTGTTCATGAGATGTCGTGGCCGTCGGAGGAGCGCTGGAGCCTGGCGGAAGGACAGCTGTCGGGGTTGTCGAGTCCTTGCTGACGTCTCCTTGCCTCCGTAAGGGGCCGAAAGCCGCCGTCGTCATGGAGCACGCGGGGTGCCATCATTACTTGTTTACCGGGGCGAGCCAGATGGGACGCCGGTCTTGTTCCCCGTAGCCTGAGCTAGCTAGGGGTAGGGTAATGATGGCCCCCCTGTGACATGGTCGGTCCGAGCCCTGGGTCAGGTGAGGCGGAGGCTCCTCCGAGGTCGAAGATGAGTCTGTCTTCCATGGTCGAGGTCGAGTCTGAGCCCCGGGCCGGGCGAGGCGGAGACCGTCGTCTTCCGAGGCCGAGGCCGAGTCTGAGCCCTGGGGTCGAGCGAGGCGGAGACCGTCGTCTTCCGAGGCCGAGGCCGAGTCCGAGCCCTGGGGTCGGGCGAGGCGGAGTCCGTTGTCTTCCGGAGCCGAGGCCGAGTCCGAGCCCTGGGGTCGGGCGAGGCGGAGTTTGTCGTCTTCCGGGGCCGAGCCCGAGTCCGAGCCCTGGGGTCGGGCGAGGCGGAGTTCGTCGTCTTCCGGAGCCGAGGCCGAGTCCGAGCCCTGGGGTCGGGCGAGGCGGAGTCCGTCGTCTTCCGGGGCCGAGCCCGAGTCCGAGCCCTGGGGTCGGGCGAGGCGGAGTTCGTCGTCTTCCGGGGCCGAGCCCGAGTCTAAGCCCTAGGGTCGGGCGAGGCATAGTTCGTCGTCTTCCAGGGCCGAGCCCGAGTCCGAGCCATAGGGTCGGGCGAGGCGGAGCTTCCTATGGCGCCCGAGGCCGGACTTGGCCGCTGTCAGCCTCACTCTGTCGAGTGGCACAGCAGTCGGAGCGACGCGGGCGGCGCTGTCTTCTTGTCAGGCTGGTCAGTGGAGCGGTGAAGTGACTGCGGTCACTTCGGCTCAGTCGACTGAAGGGTGCGCGTCAGGATAAGGTGTCAGGCCACCTTTGCATTAAATGCTCCTGCGATACGGTCGGTAGGCGTGGCGATCTGGTCAAGGTTGCTTCTCGGCGAAGACTGGGCCTCGGGCGAGCCGAAGGTGTGTTCGTTGCTTGAGGGGGCCCTCGGGCGAGACATGAATCCTCTGGGGTCGGCTGCCCCTGCCCGAGGCTAGGCTCGGGCGAGGCGAGATCGTGTCCCTTGAGTGGAACGAGCCTTGACTTAATCGTACCCATCAGGCCTTTGCAGCTTTGTGCTGATGGGGGTTACCAGCTGAGATTAGGAGTCTTGGGGGTACCCCTAATTATGGTCCCCGACACTTCTATTGGATGCTTTTTGATGTGTTGGCATAAATCACCAAAAAGGGGGAGATTGAAAGGTAAATGTGCCCTTGGGCCATTTCTAGTATATTTTGGTGATTAAAGTGCTCAACACATATTGAGTGAGTAATTATGTGCCAAATGATGAATGAAGTGCAGATCAACAAGAAGGTATGATTCTAGACTTAGTACATTGGTTTTCGTGTACTAATATATTTGTCTAAGTGCTAGAATCAGAGAAAAGAGAAAAAGGAAGAGACTTGGCTGGAGCAGCCAAAACTCACCACAGTCTGGCACACCGGACTGTCTGGTGGTGCACCAGACAGTGTCCAGTGCGCCAGGCTGGCTTCTGGCGAACTAGCCACTCTCGAGAATTCGTCGGCGGCGTACAACTATAATTCACCGGACTGTCCAGTGAGCCAACGGCCGGCGGCGCAACGGTCGGCCGCCAAATCCGCGGGCGACGCGCGTGGCCCGCTTCAACGGTCGGCAGGGGGCACCGGACTGTCCGGTGTGCACCGGACAGTGTCCGGTGCGCCAACGGCTACAATTCTGCAACGGTCGGCTGTGCCATTTTAGGAAGGAGATCCGCACTGGACCATGAATAGTGGATGTCCGGTGGTGCACCAGACTGTCCGGTGCGCCACCCGACAGAAGGCAAGAATTGCCTTCCAGGAATGCCTCCAATGACTCCTAGCTGCCTTGGGGTTATAAAAGGGACCCCTAGGCGCATGGAGGAGGTACCCAAGCATTCTTTGATCATCTCTAAGCACCAAGACTCCATTCTCGCGCATTCGATTCTTTGAGATAGTGACTTGAGCACCATTTGAGTAGAGAACTCCTCGAGTTGTGTTGTGAGGTCAAGTTGTGGCTTTGTGTGCGTGATTGTGCTCGTGCTTTGAGTCTTGTGTGTGTTGCTCTTCCCACCCTTACTTCCGTGCTTCTTTGTGATCATCAATTGTAAGTGCGAGAGGCTCCAAGTTGTGGAGATTCCTCACAAACGGGAGAGAGTATAAGAAAGAAAAACATCATGGTATTCAAGTCGATCATTGGATCACTTGAGAGGGGTTGAGTGCAACCCTCGTCCATTGGGTCGCCACAACGTGGAGTAGGCAAGTGTTATACTTGGCCGAACCACGGGATAAATCACTGTGTCTCTTGTGCTTGTTTTCTTTGTGACTATTGTGTTTCACAAGAGCTCGATCCTTAGCCACTTGATTCCATTGTGCTAACACTTAACCAAGTTTTGTGGCTACAAGTATTTTATTTTTACAGGATCACCTATTCACCCCCCTCTAGGTGCTCTCAGTCTTGGGCTTCAAAGAAGCAAAATTCTGTAGCTCTTTCTACCGCCGAAGCCGAGTACATTGTCGCAGACCATTGTTGCGCGCAATTACTTTGGATGAGGCAAACCCTTAGGGACTATGGTTACAAATTAACCAAAGTTCCTCTCCTATGTGATAATGAGAGTGCAATCCGCATGGCGGATAATCCCGTTGAGCACAGTCGCACTAAGCACAACCATTCGGTATCACTTTTTGAGGGATCACCAACAACAGGGGGATATCGAGATTGCTTTTATTAACACCAAAGAACAATTAGTCGATATCTTTACCAAGCCACTAGATGAGAAAACTTTTACCAACCTTAGGCATGAGCTAAACATTCTTGATTCTAGGAACTTTGATTGATTCCTTGCACACATAGCTCATTTATATACCTTTGATCATATCTCTTTCATGTGCTATGACTAATGTGGTCGTCAAGTATATTTCATATCAAGTCATAGATTGAAAGGGAAATGGAGTCTTCGGCGAAGACAAGGCTTCCACTCCACTCCATCGTATTATTCATCCTTCGCCGACACTCCGCATTGCTCTCCAATTTGGTATAATCTTCACTCCTACATTATTTACCAAAGGGGGAGAAAGTTTGAAAAAGGGCTTATATTTCACTCACAAGTATCCGTTTTTGGCGATTCATGCCAAAGGGGGAGAAAGTATTAGCCCAAAGCAAAAGGACCGCACCACCACCAATTTCAAAAATGAAGTCTTTCAAATTTGTATTAAAGAAGGTTTTTCAATTGGTATCTTATTTTTTATAGAATTTTCAAATTGGTATAACCCCTTTCAAAATTAATATCTAAAACCCTTTTGAACACTAAGAGGAGAATTTCATTAAGGGGAAATGAAAGGGAATTAGGTTTACACCTTTTTCCTAATAGATTTTGGTGGTTGAATTGCCCAACACAAATAATTGGACTAACTAGTTTGCTCTAGATTATGAGTTCTACAGGTGCCAAAGGTTCACAACAAACCAATAAAAAGACCGAAAAAGGATTCAAATATAGAGAGCAAAAGTCAGCCGAAGTGTGCCCTGGTCTGGCGCACCGGACTGTCCGGTGCACCACCGGATAGTGTCCGGTGAACCAGGGACTCCAACTCCAAACTACTAACCTTCGGGAATTCTGGGAGCCACTCCGCTATAATTCACCGGACAGTGTCCGGTGGCACACCGGACTGTCCGGTGTGCCAGCGGAGCAACAGCTACTTCGCGCCAACGGTCGTCTACAGAAGGCATTAAATGCGCTACAGTGCGCGCCAGAGTCAGAGCAGAGCCAGATGGCGCACCGGACACTGAAGAGTGCCTGTCCGGTGCACCACCGGACTGTCCGGTGGCCCAGAAGACAGAAGCTCCAACGGTCGAAATCCAATGGCCAGGTGACGTGGCAGGCGCACCGGTCAGTGTCCGGTGGCGCACCAGACCGTCTGGTGCGCCATGCGACAGCAGTCTTCACCAAACGGCTAGTTTGGTGGTTGGGGCTATAAATACCCCCAACCACCCACCATTCATGGTATCCAAAGTTTTCACACTTCCTACACCTTACAAGAGTTATAGCATTCAATACAAGACACACCAAAGAGATCAAATCCTCTCCCAAGTCCATAGATCATTCCCAATCAAATAGTGACTAGTGAGAGAGTGACTTGTGTTCATTTGAGCTCTTGCGCTTGGATTGCTTCTTTTTCTCATTCTTTCTTGTGATCAACTCAATTGTAACCGAGGCAAGAGACACCAATTGTGTGGTGGTCCTTGCGGGGACTTTGTGTCCCGTTTGATTGAGAAGAGAAGCTCACTCGGTCTAAGTGACCGTTTGAGAGAGGGAAGGGTTGAAAGAGACCCGGTCTTTGTGACCACCTCAACGGGGAGTAGGTTTGCAAGAACCGAACCTCGGTAAAACAAATCATCGTGTCTCACTCTTTATTTGCTCACGATTTGTTTTTCGCCCTCTCTCTCGGACTCGTTCATATTTCTAACGTTAACCCGGCTTGTAGTTGTGCTTAAGTTTATAAATTTCAGATTCACCCTATTCACCCCCCCTCTAGGCGACTTTCAATTGGTATCGGAGCACGGTGATTCATTAGAGCTTAACCGCTCGAAGTGATGTCGGGAGATCACGCCAATAAGATGGTGATCGGCGGTGAGAAGTCCGCTACAAGCCACGGGAAGGCTCCATCAAGGGAGTCCACCAACAACAAGAAGGATGGATCCCCTTCACGCATTCGATCGCACAAGAGTGGCGAGAAGAAGAAGAAAATGAAGAAAGTGGTCTACTACGAGACCGATTCTTCCTCGCCCTCTACATCTAGATCTGACGCCGCGTCCGTCACTTCTAAGCGCCAAGAGCGCAAGAAGTATAGTAAGATCTCCCTACGCTATCCTCGCATTCCTAAGCATACTCCATTACTTTCCGTCCCACTAGGCAAACCACCGACATTTGACAGTGAAGATTATTCTAGGTGGAGTGATATGATGAGATATCACCTAACCTCACTCCACAAAAGTATATGGGATGTTGTTGAGTTTGGTGTATAGGTACCATCCGTAGGGGATGAAGATTATGATGAGGACGAGGTGGCCCAAATCGTGCACTTCAACTCTCAAGCCACCACTATACTCCTCACCTCTCTAAGTCGAGAGGAGTATAACAAGGTGCAAGGATTGAAGAGCGCCAAGGATATTTGGGACATACTAAAGACCGCGCATGAAGGAGACGAGGTGACAAAAATCACCAAGCGGGAGACGATCGAGGGGGAGCTCGGTCGCTTCCGGCTTCGCCAAGGGGAGGAGCCACAAGAGATGTACAACCGGCTCAAGACCTTGGTGAACCAAGTGCGCAACCTCGGGAGCATCAAATGGGATGACCATGAAATGGTCAAGGTTATTCTTAGATCACTCGTTGTTCTTAACCCTACGCAAGTTCAATTAATACGTGGTGATCCTAGATACATACTAATGTCTCCCGAGGAAGTAATAGGAAAATTTGTGAGCTTTGCAAAGGCTCAAAGAAAATCATCGAGCAAGATGTCTCCTCCACACCCGAAGCACAACCGGTCGCTTTCAAGGCAACGGAGGAAAAGAAGGAAGAGTCTACATCAAGTAGACTCCCCATCGACGCATCCAAGCTCGACAACGAGGAAATGGCGCTCATCATCAAGAGCTTTCGCCAAATCCTCAAGCAAAGGAGAGGGAAGGACTACAAATCCCGCTCCAAGAAAGTTACTTATCAAGTGACAGTGACAGGGATAATGACAAATGTGGTAAGCCTGGTCACTTTATTGCAAAATGTCCTTTATCAAGTGACAGTGACAGGGATAACGACAAGAAGGGCAAGAAGAGAGAAAAGAAGAGACACTACAAGAAGAAGGGCGGCGATGCCCATGTGTGCCGCGAGTGGAACTCCGACGAGAGCTCCTCCGACTCCTCCTCCGACGAGGACGCTGCCAACATCGCCGTCACCAAAGGGCTCCTCTTCCCCAACGTCGGCCACAAGTGCCTCATGGCAAAGGACGGCAAAAGGAAGAAGGTAAAATCAAAATCCTCCACTAAATATGCATCCTCTAGTGATGAAGATCATTCTAGTGATGAGGAAGATAATTTGCGTACTCTTTTTGCCAATCTTAACATGGAACAAAAAGAAAAATTGGTGGTGTGGTGGTGCGGTCCTTTTGCTTTGGGCTAATACTTTCTTCCCCTTTGGCATGAATCACCAAAAACGGATACTTGGGTAAAATATGAGCCCTTTTACTTTCTCTCCCTATGGTAAATAACATAAGAGTGAAGATTATACCAAGGTTGGAGAGCGGTGTGGAGCGACGGTGAAGGATGAGTAATTTGATGGAGTGGAGTGGAAGCCTTTGTCTTCACTGAAGACTCCAATTTCCATTCAATCTATGACTTGGTTTAAAATACACTTGAAAACATATTAGTCATAGCATATAAAAGAGATATGATCAAAGGTATATTAATGAGCTATGTGTGCAAAACATCAAAAGAAATTCCGAGAATCAAGAATATTAAGCTCATGCCTAAGTTTGTTAAATGTTTGTTCATCTAGTGGCTTGGTAAAGATATCGGCTAATTGTTCTTTGGTGTTAATATATGCAATCTCGATATCCCCCTTTTGTTGGTGATCCCTTAGAAAATGATACCGAATGGCTATGTGTTTAGTGCGGCTATGTTCAACGGGATTATCCGCCATGCGGATTGCACTCTCATTATCACATAGAAGAGGAACTTTGGTTAATTTGTAACCATAATCCCTAAGGGTTTGCCTCATCCAAGGCAATTGTGCGCAACAATGGCCTGCGGCAATATACTCGGCTTCGGTGGTAGAAAGAGCTACGGAATTTTGCTTTTTTGAAGCCCAAGTCACCAGAGACCTTCCCAAGAACTGGCAAGTCCCCGATGTGCTCTTTCTATTAATTTTACACCCTGCCCAATCGACATCCGAATAACCAATTAAATCAAATGTGGATCCCCTAGGGTACCAAAGCCCAAACTTAGGAGTATAAACTAAATATCTCAAGATTCGTTTTACGGCCCTAAGGTGAGCTTCCTTAGGATCGGCTTGGAATCTTGCACACATGCATACAGAAAGCATAATGTCCGGTCATGAAGCACATAAATAGAGTAAAGAGCCTATCATCGACCGGTATACCTTTTGATCTACGGATTTACCTCCCGTGTCGAGGTCGAGATGCCCATTGGTTCCCATGGGTGTCTTGATGGGCTTGGCATCCTTCATCCCAAACTTGTTTAGAATGTCTTGAATATACTTTGTTTGGCTAATGAAGGTGCCCTCTTGGAGTTGCTTTACTTGAAATCCCAAGAAATACTTCAACTCCCCCATCATAGACATCTCGAATTTATGTGTCATGATCCTACTAAATTCCTCACATGTAGATTCGTTAGTAGACCCAAATATAATATCATCAACATAAATTTGGCATACAAACAAATCATTTTAAAGAGTTTTAGTAAATAGAGTAGGATCGGCCTTTCTGACTTTGAAGCCATTAGTGATAAGAAAATCTCTTAGGCATTCATACCATGCTCTTGGGGCTTGCTTGAGCCCATAAAGCGCCTTAGAGAGTTTATATACATAGTTAGGGTACTCACTATCTTCAAAGCCAGGAGGTTGCTCAACATAGACCTCTTCCTTGATTGGTCCATTGAGGAAGGCACTCTTCACGTCCATTTGGTAAAGCTTGAAGCCATGGTAAGTAGCATAGGCAAGTAAAATGTGAATTGATTCTAGCCTAGCTACGGGTGCATAGGTTTCACCGAAATCCAAACCTTCGACTTGTGAATATCCCTTGGCCACAAGTCGTGCTTTGTTCCTTGTCACCACACCATGCTCATCTTGTTTGTTGCGGAAGACCCATTTGGTTCCTACAATATTTTGGTTAGGACGTGGAACTAAATGCCATACCTCATTCCTAGTGAAGTTGTTGAGCTCCTCTTGCATCGCCATTACCCAATCTGAATCTTGAAGTGCTTCCTCTACCTTGTGTGGCTCAATAGAGGAAACAAAAGAGTAATGTTCATAAAAATGAGCGACCCGGGATCTAGTAGTTACCCCCTTTTGAATATCGTCGAGGATGGTGTTCACGGGGTGATCTCGTTGAATTGCTTGGTGGACTCTTGGGTGTGGCGGCCTTGGAACTTGTTCATCTTCCTCAACTTGATCATGGGCATCTCCCCCTTGATCATTGCTCTCCTCTTGAGGTGGCTCATCTTCTTGATCTTTGCTTTCATCATCTTGAGCCTCATCCTCATCTTGAGTTGGTGGAGATGCTTGCATGGAGGAAGATGGTTGATCTTGTGCTTGTGGAGGCTCTTCGGATTCCTTAGGACATACATCCCCAATGGACATGTTCCTTAGCGCGACGCACGGAGCCTCTTCATCATCTAGCTCATCAAGATCAACTTGCTCTACTTGAGAGCCATTAGTCTCATCAAACACAATGTCATAAGAAACTTCAACTAGTCCAGAGGACTTGTTAAAGACTCTATATGCCCTTGTGTTTGAATCATATCCTAGTAAAAAGCCTTCTACAGCCTTAGGAGCAAATTTGGATTTTCTACCTCTTTTAACAAGAATAAAACATTTGCTACCAAAGACTCTAAAATATGAAACATTGGCCTTTTTACCAGTTAGGAGTTCATATGATGTCTTCTTGAGGATTCGGTGTAGATACAATCGGTTGATGGCGTAGCACGCGGTGTTGACTGCCTCCGCCCAAAACCGATCCGAAGTCTTGTACTCATCAAGCATGGTCCTTGCCATGTCCAATAAAGTTCTATTCTTCCTCTCCACTACACCATTTTGTTGTGGCGTGTAGGGAGAAGAGAACTCATGCCTGATGCCCTCCTCCTCCTCAAGGAAGCCTTCAATTTGAGAGTTCTTGAACTTCGTCCCGTTGTCGCTTCTAATTTTCTTGATCCTTAAGTGTTGGGGCGAAGGCGAAGACGCCACCCTTCGCTCGAGGCCCTCGCTGCAGTCGTTGGTCCAACGGAGACAAGACAACGGGCAGGGACACCCTTCGCCCCATACGACATCAGACGAAGACCTGCGACGAGGTCATCCCACCGTGCGGCCTCGTCCAGCATGGAGGCCCACGTGTGATCCGGCCCATTGTAACAGGCCCTGCGTGGCCGCTGCGTGTTACGGGCCTAATTTGTAAAGGCATCCCTGTAATTACAGTCTGTAACCCTGCTTTATGGGAATATCCTGGGGATAACCTAGGTGTCTGAGGGCACATACGTCCTTAACACAAGACGCTGGGCACTCAGATACCTATAAATACCCCCGCACAGTGCCCGTGAGAGGGTAGATTAACAGAGCTATTGCCATCTTGTGCGAGAACCCTGTTAACGTCACTGTTCACCCCCGTTGGATCCCCTTGCAACAGAGAGCAAGTTCCAACATTTGGCGCCCACCATTCGTGCGACGAAAAAACCACCCGCGATGGCACCCAAGAAAGTTAACTCGAAGGCTGACGAGGCTACGAAGGCAGCACTGCTGGCCGCAAAAAAAGGCAAGGCCCTCGCCCTCACCCACTCCACTCACCACGAGGCTACTGAAGACGACGTTCTCCGCACCTGCGAAGACGATGCTCTCCGCACCTGCGGCCCTGAAGGACAATCGCAACCCCCCCAAGGCTTCGCCCCACCGGAGGGCGCGGACCTCACCGAGGACGCCGAGGTCCTCGGCGTCTCGACGGAAGAACAGCTACAGCTGCACGCCCTATGCCTCAAGAACCGCAATCTCCAGAGGCAGAAAGAGATACTGGAGGCCAAGCGCCAGCGCGTGTCCACACTAGCCAAGGTGCGGCAAATGATACGCGACGAAGAGCAGAAGGCCCAGGACCTCGAGCGGGAGATCGCGCTGATGTAGCGTGAAGGCCACCTCGGCCTGCAGCACGGGCCACCCCTGCAACAGCGTGCACAACTGGAAGACACGCGCGAAGGCCACCTCGGCCTGTAGCATGGGCCACCCCTGCAACAGCGCGCACAACCGGAAGACCCGCGTTTCCCCCAGCGCGACCACACCTTCCCGCACACCGCGCCATTCTAAGGGGTCAACTACCTCGACGAGCGAAGTCCCCTGGCGCCACATCTGCAAGTGATGCCTTGGCCCGCCAACTTCCGGGCACAGACCTATACCAAGTACAACGGCAGCACTGACCCGGCACAATACATAATGAGTTATCAGGTCGCCGTTGCATCTTCCGGAGGGGACGATGCCACAATGGCCAAGTCTTTCATCATCACCCTCGAAGGCCCAGCTCTCACCTGGTTCACCAGGTTGCCTCCGCTGTCCATTGATTCCTGGAGAAGCCTCCGGGACAAGTTCCTGCTCAACTTCCAAGGGTACCGCCCAGACACCGACGCCTTGGTCGAACTCTCGCTCTGCAAGCAGCTGGAAAAGGAGACTCTGCGGGAGTATTACCGCAAATTTCTAACACTCAAGTCACAGCTGCCCTCAGTCGATGACCAGATCGCCATCCACTACGCCATCAGTGGCCTTCGTGCCGGTGTCCTCTATAGCCACTGCATTAGAGATCCGCCCAAGAACCTCCAGGAATTATATCAGCTGTTTGAAAAATACGCCAAATCCAAAGAGCTCCACTAGCGCAAGGTTGAGTCTCAAAGGAAGCCCAAAGATGCTCCACAGTCCAGCCGCACGTGGACGAGGACTCCACAGCAAGACTCCGGTCGGGACGGCCGCAATCAACAGCAAGTGCACAACATCGCCAACCAGCACCCCGCTGCTGATGCCCCTCGCCGCCAGGAATATCCCCCCAGGGCCGCGGAAATGGAACTCGCGGTAGGGGTCGGGGCGTGCGCAGCCGCCGCGCCAATTCTACTGCCTCTTCCATGGCGAAGACTGCGCCCACCAAACTAAAGACTGCCCAGAAACGAAGGCCACCAAAGACAGGATGGCACGGGCGCAGCCAGCCGACAACCCCAGAGTTGTCGCGCACACTTACCAGCAACCCCCTCCACCATATATCCACGCCCCCGCCCCGCATCCACCGCACCATGCTTACCAACACCATTAGGAAGTACAAATCGTACCTCCCCCACCCCCACCACCACACCAGCAACATCAAAACATCCCCCACGCCCCAAAGCAGGAAGACTTCGCCAATCAGCCGTATCGCGGAGTCATTCACATGATCACTGGGGGGTCCAGCACCGACTTCGACACAAAGCGGCAGAAGCGGGACCACTACCGCCGCATCAACCACGTCGCCATCACGGGCCCAGTCGTGCAGACAAAGTGGTCCCACGTACCGCTAACCTTCGACGCACGAGACGTCGACCTGCGCAGCGCCCCCCACAGCGACGCCATGGTTATCAACTGCAGCGTGGCAGGCTGGGACCTGCACAAAGTCCTAGTCGACAATGGCAGTCAGGCGGACATCATTTTCCTCCACGCCTTCGACCGCATGGGCATAAGCCACAGCCTGCTCAAGCCTTCGGACAACCCGTTGTATGGCTTCGGCGGCAAGGGCACCTTTCCTGTCGGCAAAATAGAGCTGCCTCTCTCCTTCGGTGTAGCACCCAATGCCCGAAGTGAGCAAGTGACCTTCGATATTGTGGATATGGTATATCCGTACAACGCCATCATGGGCTGGGGCTCCATCAATAAGTTTGAAGTAGCCATTCACGGACTGTACCTATGCATGAAGATACCAGGTCCGTTAGGCGTCATTACGGTCTACGGCAATCAACAGGCTGCACGCAACATAGAGCGGGACTTCGTCCCCGGACAAAGAAACGTGCACTACCTCACGGCCCAGCGCGAGGTCCCTGCGTCCGCCAGCCCAACCGACAAAGAGCACGACAAGGCACAGCTGCAGAGCAACGACGGGACCAAGAATGTCCCCCTCGACCAGGCCACGCCCAAGCAGACAGTCACTATCAGCGAAGACCTCACTTCACATGAAGAGGAGAAGCTCCTCTGCTGCCTGTCCAAGAACAAAGATGTCTTCGCCTGGTCAGCCCTCGACCTGGTCGGGGTCAGCCGATCCATAATTGAGCACAGCTTGGGAATCGACCCTTCGGTGAGACCGAAAAAACAGCGGCTTCGCAAAATGTCCGACGAGAAGACAGAGGCCGCCAAGGCAGAGGTGCACCGCCTCCTGGAAGCCAAATTCATCGAGCCGGTGGCTTACCCCACGTGGCTCTCCAACGTTGTGATGGTGCAGAAAAAGAGCGGCAAATTGGGTATGAGATTTTCTAATTTTCTTGATCCTTAAGCCGAACTCGTTTTGAGCCCGTCTCAAGAATCCCTTTAAGGTCACTTGGGTATGAGATTTTTCCTGCAAAAAGAACACCCAAGTGAAGCGAGAATAGTCATCCACAATAACTAGACAGTACTTACTCCCGTCGATGCTTATGTAAGCTATCGGGCCGAATAGGTCCATGTGTAGGAGCTCGAGTGGCCTGTCAGTCGTCATGATGTTCTTGTGTGGATGATGAACACCAACTTGCTTCCCTGCCTGACATGCGCTACAAATCCTGTCTTTCTCAAAATGAACATTTGTTAGTCCCAAAATGTGTTCTCCCTTTAGAAGCTTGTGAAGATTCTTCATTCCAACATGTGCTAGTCGGCGATGCCAGAGCCAGCCCATGTTAGTCTTAACAATTAAGCAAGTGTCGAGTTTAGCTTTATCAAAATCTACTAAGTATAGCTGACCCTCTAACACCCCCTTAAATGCTATTGAATCATCACTTCTTCTAAAGACAGTAACACCTATATCCGTAAAAAGACAGTTGTAGCCCATTTTACATAATTGCGAAACTGAAAGCAAGTTATAATCTAAGGAATCTACAAGAAAAACATTGGAAATGGAATGGTCAGGAGATATAGCAATTTTACCCAATCCTTTGACCAAACCTTGATTCCCATCCCCGAATGTGATAGCTCGTTGGGGATCTTGGTTTTTCTCATAGGAGGAGAACATCTTCTTCTCCTCTGTCATATGGTTTGTGCACCCGCTATCGATGATCCAACTTGAGCCCCCGGATGCATAAACCTACAAAACAAATTTAGTTCTTGATTTTAGGTACCCAAACGGTTTTGGGTCCTTTGACATTAGATATAAGAACTTTGGGTACCCAAACACAAGTCTTTGACCCCTTGTGTTTGCCCCCAACATATTTGGCAACTACCTTGCCGGATTTGTTAGTTAAAACATAAGATGCATCAAAAGTCTTAAATGAAATGTTAGAATCATTTGATGCAATAGGAGTTTTCTTCTTAGGCAATTTAGCACGGGTTGATTGCCTAGAGCTAGATGTCTCACCCTTATACATAAAAGCATGATTAGGGCCAGAGTGAGACTTCCTAGAGTGAATTCTCCTAATCTTGTGCTCGGGATAACCGACAGGGTACAAAATGTAACCCTCGTTATCCTGAGGCATGGGAGCCTTGCCCTTAACAAAGTTTGACAATCTTTTAGGGGGGGCATTAAGTTTGACATTGTCTCCCTTTTGGAAGTCAATGCCATCCTTGATGCCAGGGCATCTCCCACTATAGAGCATGCTTCTAGCAAATTTAAATTTTTCATTTTCTAAGTCATGCTCATTAATTTTGGCATTAAGTTGAGTTATATGATCATTTTGTTTCTTAATTAAAGCTAGGTGATCATGAATAGCATCAACATTAATGTCTCTACATCTAGTGCAAATGGAAACATGCTCAACGGTAGATGTAGAGGGTTTGCAAGATTTTAGTTCAACAATCTTAGCATGTAAAATGTCATTTTCACTTCTAAGATTGGAAATGGTAACATTGCAAACATCTAAGTCTTTAGCCTTAGCAATTAATTTTTCATTCTCATTTCTAAGGCTAGCAAGAGAATCATTCAATTTTTCAATCTTAGCAAGCAAACTAGTGTTATTATCAACCTTAGAAATGAGAATGCTAGTTTTTGGAGATTCATGCCAAAGGGGGAGAAAGTATTAGCCCAAAGCAAAAGGACCGCACCACCACACCACCAATTTTTCAAAAATTTGAGTTCAGAAAAGATTTTTCAAATTGATGATTTTTTTTCAATCGGTATCTTATTAGAATTTCAAATTGGTACAACCCTTTCAAAACTAATAACTAAAACCCTCTTGAACACTAAGAGGAGGATTTGATTGAGGGGGAGTTTTGTTTAGTCAAAGGAAAAGCATTTGAAACAGGGGGAGAAAATTTCAAATCTTAAGAATGCTTCTCAAAATCTTATTCATTTACCTGTGACTATTTGCAAAAGGACTTTGAAAAGAATTTACAAAAGAATTTGCAAAAACAAAACATGTGGTGCAAGCGTGGTCCAAAATGTTAAAAATAAAGAAACAATCCATGCATATCTTATGAGAATTTATTGGTTCAATTCTAAGTAACCTTTGCACTTACATTATGCAAACTAGTTCAATTATGCACTTCTATATTTGCTTTGGTTTGTGTTGGCATCAATCACCAAAAAGGGGGAGATTGAAAGGGAATTAGGCTTACACCTTTTTCCTAATTGATTTTGGTGGTTGAATTGCCCAACACAAATAATTGGACTAACTAGTTTGCTCTAGATTATGAGTTCTACAGGTGCCAAAGTTTCACAACAAACCAATAAAAAGACCGAAAAAGGATTCAAATATAGAGAGCAAAAGTCAGCCGAAGTGTGCCCTGGTCTGGCGCACCGGACTGTCCGGTGAACCAGGGACTCCAACTCCAAACTGCTCACCTTCAGAAATTCTGGGAGCCACTCTGCTATAATTCACCGGACTGTCCGGTGTAGCACCGGACAGTGTCCGGTGGCGCACCGGACTGTCCGGTGTGCCAGCGGAGCAATGGCTACTTCGTGCCAACGGTCGTCTGTAGAAGGCATTAAATGCGCTACAGTGCGCGCCAGAGTCAGAGCAGAGCCAGATGGCGCACCGGACACTGAACAGTGCCTGTCCGGTGCACCACCGGACTATCCGGTGGTCCAGAAGACAGAAGCTCCAACGGTCGGAATCCAACGGCCAGGTGACGTGGCAGGCGCACCGGATAGTGTCCAGTGGCGCACCGGACTGTCCGGTGCGCCATGCGACAGCAGTCTTCACCAAACGGCAAGTTTGGTGGTTGGGGCTATAAATACCCCCAACCACCCACCATTCATGGTATCCAAAGTTTTCACACTTCCTACACCTTACAAGAGCTATAGCATTCAATACAAGACACACCAAAGAGATCAAATCCTCTCCCAAGTCCATAGATCATTCCCAATCAAATAGTGACTAGTGAGATAGTGACTTGTGTTCATTTGAGCTCTTGCGCTTGGATTGCTTCTTTTTCTCATTCTTTCTTGTGATCAACTCAATTGTAACCGAGGCAAGAGACACCAATTGTGTGGTGGTCCTTGCGGGGACTTTGTGTCCCGTTTGATTGAGAAGAGAAGCTCACTCGGTCTAAGTGACCGTTTGAGAGAGGGAAAGGGTTGAAAGAGACCCGGTCTTTGTGACCACCTCAACGGGGAGTAGGTTTGCAAGAACCGAACCTCGGTAAAACAAATCATCGTGTCTTGCTCTTTATTTGCTCATGATTTGTTTTTCGCCCTCTCTCTCGGACTCGTTCATATATCTAACGCTAACCCGACTTGTAGTTGTGCTTAAGTTTATAAATTTCAGATTCGCCCTATTCACCACCCCTCTAGGCGACTTTTAGTAAGTTTTGTTTAATCAAAGGAAAAGCATTTGAAACAGGGAGAGAAAATTTCAAATCTTGAAAATGCTTTTCAAAATCTTATTCATTTACCTTTGACTATTTGGAAAAAGACTTTGAAAATAATTTCCAAAAGAGTTTGCAAAAACAAAACAAGTGGTGCAAGTGTGGTCCAAAATGTTAAATATGAAGAAAGCATCCATGCATATCTTATAAAATGTATATTGGTTTAATTCCAAGTAACCTTTGCACTTTCATTATGCAAACTAGTTCAATTCTGCAATTATATATTTGCTTTGGTTTGTGTTGGCATCAATCATCAAAAAGGGGGAGATTGAAAGGGAAATAGGCTTATACCTTTTCCTAAATGATTTTGGTGGTTGAATTGCCCAACACAAATAATTGGACTAACTAGTTTGCTCTAGATTATAAATTCTACAGGTGCCAAAGGTTCAACACAGACCAATAAAAAGTCCAAGAAAGGGTTCAAATAAATAGAGCAAAAGACAACCGAAGACTGCCCTGGTCTGGCGCACCGGACAGTGTCCGGTGCACCAGGGAAATTCACTCCAAACTTGCCACCTTCGGGAATTTGGGAAACCACTCCGCTATAATTCACCGGACTGTCCGGTGTGCCAAGCGGAGAAACGGTCGCCAGCACAACGGTCGAGTTCAACGGTCGGCTGACAACGCTACAGTGCACGGACTCACTACAGGAATTCTACTGATTCCCGTCGGCCTGGGTAATTCTCGTCGGCCAGAGCGAAAGCCGACGAGAATAGACTAATTCCCGTCGGCCACCAAATAGCCGACGGGCATTATATTAATTCTCGTTGGCCCCGTCCCAAGCCCATGGGGATTAACTAATCCTCGTTGGCCCTGTGTTCTGGCCGACGGGAATTAGTTAATTCCCATCGGCCCCGTATTCTAGCCGACGGGGATTAATCTTTTTAGAGCCAGGCCGCAGACGCGCGGGCTCATTCCTTCTCCGTTCACTCAAACGGTCAAACTTCCGCCCCGAGCGCCGCCGTCCCTGCCCGACCGCCGCCCTACCCGACCGCCGCCCTTCCCGAGCGCCGCCCTGCCCGAGGCCGCCGTCGAGGCCGCCCCCGCCCCTGCCCGAGCCGCCCCGCCCGAGTCGCCGCCCTGCCCGAGCGACGCCCTGCCCGAGCACCGTCGCCGCCCTGCCCGAGGCCGCCCTACCCCCGAGGCCGCCCTGCCCGAGGCTGCCCCGCCCGAGCGCCGCCGCCGCCCTCCTCGAGCGCCGCCGCCGCCCATGGCCCGCCCCGGAGCGCCGCCGCCGCCGCCGCTCGAGTGCCACCCCAAGCTCCCGAGCTCCTCGTACCCCGAGCGTCGTCGTCCCCAGCCCGCCGTCGTCCACCGTCCGCTCGTGCCCCGATGCGCCGGTCAGCCACTGAGGTATAATCCTATCTATATGTAAATAAGTATGTGATTATTTTCGTCGGTTTTTTGTGGTCGATGGGAGTTAACTTTCATGTGATTAGAGTTAGTTTAAAATTGTTAATTTATAGTGTTCTTAGTTTTCATATGACTTTATGCATTATTGAATGTAAATGCGAGTGCGATTGTTGAATGTAAATGCGAGTGCGATTGTTAAATTTGTGTATACATGCTTATTTTCGTTGGTTTTTTATGGTCGACGGGAGGTAACTTTCATGTGATTAGAGTTAGTTTAATATCACATGTGATTAGAGTGTGATTAGAGTTAGTTTAATATCACATATGTGGCTTGATGTTAGGTAAGTATTAATTCTATTATTATAATAGATTTAACTTATGCTATTGAATTGTTGAATTTGATGTTATTTAATAATTAGATTTAACTTATAATATTAGGTTGTATGAAGGTTTCGATATTGATAAATTTAATGTTATTTATGTATATATATAGTTATTTATGTATATATATAGTTTTACTACTTACCTATAGATGTATGTGTGACGTGTAGAAACGTGATTGTCTCACACACACTCTTTACTCGTACACACAGCCGCAATAATGGGTGATAGACGTGATTGGATGTATGAAGGTTTCAAGAAGGGTGGGTGTCACACAAGTGAATGGTTTGCCAAGACGCAGATATTTCTGGACCATGCAGCTGCTTTATCACAAATAGATAATATTAGGTGTCCATGCAATAAATGTAGAAATATGACGAGCCACACCAAGAGGCAGGTCACACTACACTTGTGCTCACATGGTTTCGTGCCAAGCTATAAGGTCTGGTATCTCCACGGTGAAGATGTTGAACGAGCAACAGAAGTAGAAGTTGATGATGGTGAAGATGATGTTGATAGGATGGACCAGATGCTTGAGGATCTGCAGCCTGAACTGGCACCAGATCATCATGATTCACCTACACCGGAGGTTCAGAAGTTCTTCGACCTACTCAAAGCGTCAGAAGAGCCTCTTCACGGGCACACTGACGTGACCGTACTCGAATTCGTGACCCGGCTGATGTCAATCAAGTCCAAGTTTGCATTCTCAATTAATTGTTACAAGGAGCTTGTGGATTTGATTAGCGAGGTTCTTCCTATGGGTCACAAGATGTCCAAAGACATGTACCAGTCCAAGAAATTGCTTGAAGGTCTTGGTATGGAGTATGAGAAGATTGATGTTTGCCAAGACAACTGTATGCTTTTTTGGAAGGAACATGGCAGAGAACAGAAATGCTTAAAATGTGGGAAGTCGAGGTACGTGGAGCTTGTAAATGAAGATGGGGAGAAGGTGGTGACAAAGGTTGCACATAAACAGCTTCGGTACATGCCTCTCACTCCTAGAGTGAAACGTTTGTTTCTCTCGAGAAAGACCGCTATGCACATGAGGTGGCATAAAGATTGTACGGACAGACAAGATGGGTTAATGGTGCACCTGTCAGATGGTGATGCATGGAAGGCTCTTGACAAATTTGATCCAGATTTTGCCAGCGATGCAAGAAACATTCGTATCGGCTTGGCAACTGATGGTTTCACGCCGTTCAATATGACCGTTGCGTCGTATTCTGTAACGCCCTGAATTTGGGGGTAGAATTTTTTCTTCTTTTCTCTCACCAAATTCGGGCGTTACTCTCTTTTCTCTTTCCCCGTTTGCTCCTTCTTCCCAATTTCAAACCAGTATAGCGGCAGGTGTCCGTGTCATGTATAAACCAAAACCTAGGTGTCATGGGTGTTGCATCATGCCGAAGCACATTTCTTTGTCTGATGATGAGTGTTCGTCTCGTTCCGTTCCGGATTTCAGTTCGCGATTTAATTCCGTTTAGTGGTCGCGCTCGTCGTGGGTTTTCGATCCGCGAAGTGGCCCGGCCCAGCCCAATCTAGTCCAGCCCAGCCGGCCCGGCCCGGCCCGCCCCGGCCTGCGCGCCCCTGGCGCCCAAAACCCCCCCTGCGCCCCCCATCCCCTCTCTCTCTCATTTGGATCTCCCGCGCAACAACCTCTCCTCTCCCTCTCCCACCTCTCTCTCCCCGTGGTGCCCTAGGATTTGGAGACGGCGATCACCGGATTTTGGACCCCGAGGTGAGCTCCCCTCCCCTCCCCTTCTCCTCTCTCTCTCTCTCCCTTCTCTTCTTCCCCCCGCGCGCGCCCTCCCTCTCCCCCTGCCCGCGCGCGACCCCGACCCCGTCCCTGCCGGGCGCGGCGGCGCCCCTGCCCGCCCGCTCGGCCCCTCCCCACGGCGGCGCCCCTGCCCGCCCGCTCGGCCCCTTCCCGCGGCGGCGCTCGGCCCGCCCGCTCGCCCTCCCCGCGGCGGCGCTCGGCGCCCGCCCCCGGCTCGCCCGCCCGGCCTCCCTCCCGCGGCGGCGCTCGGCTCCCCGTCCCCGGCCTTCCCCCCCCCCCCCCGCTCGACCCCTCCCCGGCGCGACGGCGCCCGCCCCCTGCCCCTCCCCGCGGCGGCGATCCCGCCCGCCCCCTGACCGGCCCCGCGTGGCGGCGCCCGCCCTCCCCTGGCCCGCGGCGGCGCTCGCCCGCCCCTGCTCGCCCGCGGCGGCGCCCGCTCGCCCCTGCCCGCCCGGCGGCGCTCCCCGCCCCTCCCCCCGCGCGCGGTGGCGATCCCGCCACCCAGCTCGGCCGCCATGGCCGGCTTGGCCGCCCCCGCACCCTGCCCCGTGCCCGCCCGGCTCGGCCGCCCCCGTGCTCGCCCGGCCTCGGCCGCCCCTGGCCGGTTCAACCGCCCCCCTGGCCGGTTCAACCGCCCTGGCCCCAGCTCGCCCGCCCGTTCCCCCGTCCCGGCCTCGCCCGACCGTATCTTCGCTCGCCCGCGCTCGCGGTGATTATTCGTTAATTAGCGTGTTGCGTCGCGCACTTCACCGCGCGGCGGATTTGTCTAAATTCAGATTCTATCTTGTGTTGCGTCGTGCGCTTCGTCGCGCGACGATCCATTTTTTGTTTCAGGTTGTTTAAGGTGTAACGCCGCGTGTGTATTCACGCGACGTTCCACTTTGGACTCAGTTTAGTCGACGTATGCCGTCGTGCGCTTCGTCGCGCGACGCTTAACGTCTCCTCGTAACTAAGGCGAAGTGTCTCGTTGCGTGCTCGGTCGCGCGACGAGTCGTTAACTTTTTAATTTGTTTTAGAGAGCTTGGTCGCGCGTCTCGCCACGCGACCATCTTTTTGTTTATCTCCACCTGCTTATAATAATTAGACATGAAACATGACTTTACTTTACGCTAAACATAGTGTCTACATTAAATTTCCTTCCATTAAGCGAGTAGTTAATTTATAATCATGTAACGTGATCGTTTCTCAACTGTCTTTTCCTCTTTCTCTCTTAACCGTACTCGCGAGCCCGCGTAGAACGTCTGTTTACTTATTGCATTCTATTGTATGGTGTACTGTTCTTTTGTATTAAATATGTGGATGTATGTATGTTTGCGCTCGCATAGAGAACGATCCGGTTGAAGAGCCCGAGGAACTCGCAGGAGAAGCCCCTGAGTAGCAGTCGGTTGGTGGAGGCAAGTGTCCCTTGACCTATCTCTGTCCTATTCATTCTTTAATTCACCTCCCGCTTTACATATTTATACCTAAGGTTTGACTAGCTTTTGTTATCCCTGTCCTTGATTACCTACTTGGGTTGGATTATTACTGTTTAGCTTTATGCTATTGCTCAACTATAATCAATGAACATGATGAGATTATCTATGATACGCTGTTTTCCCTTCTCTTATTATGATGTTGTACTTGTGGCCTCAAGGGGGCTCGAGCGGTTTCTCGAGTGCCTCTCCGTAAGGACCTGTTCTATGGATGACCGCCCGGGAAAACAGTGCAACCATGAGGGTAGAATGGGGTGCCCTTAGCTGAATAATTAGAGGATCCGGGGTGTAGTTCACTTAGCCGTCGTGCCGTCAATGGGGCTCGGTGTATGCGGCTCGCTCTGCCAAGGTTGATTTGTCCCTTGGGGAGGAGTGCGGTACATTTAGGAAACCTAACGGGTGGCTACAGCCCCGGGGAATCTTTGTAAAGGCTACGTAGTGATGCCCTGCTGGGTCACCTTGGTAGTGATCAATGGAGAGTCATGATCTCCGGGCAGAATGGGAATCACGGCTTGTGGGTAAAGTGCACAACCTCTGCAGAGTGTTTGAAAACTGATATATCAGCCGTGCTCACGGTTATGAGCGGCCAAGGGAGCTCCAGTGATTAGTGGTACTTGATCAGAGACATTGTGGTACAGGTGACTATGAGAATCGATGGTTTTGGTTATGACTATGGTGCTGGTAAGTGGTATTCTTTCCGTTTGGAAAGGGTACGTCGGGTTAATAACTTGGGTAATGCTAAAACTTGGCTTTCTACTAGTAAGTAATAATCTGACCAACTAAAAGCAACTGCTTGACTTATCCCCACATAAAGCTAGTCCACTACAGCCAAACAGGATACTTGCTGAGTATGTTGATGTGTACTCACCCTTGCTCTACACACCAAACCCCCCCCCAGGTTGTCAGCATTGCAACCACTGCTCAGGCGAAGATGAAGCTGTGGAAGGAGACTTCCAGGAGTTCCAAGACTACGACGAGTTCTAGGAGTGGGTTAGCGGCAACCCCCAGTCGGCTGCCTGTGAAGGCCGCAGTTATCTACGTTTCTTTTCCGCACTTTGATTTATTGTAAGAACTATATGGACGTCTCAGACGTATGATGTAACCGACTATTTCCCTTATTAATACTATTTTGAGCACTGTGTGATGATGTCCATATTATGTAACTGCTGTGTACGTGAATAACTGATCCTGGCACGTACATGGTTTGCATTCGGTTTGCCTTCTAAAACCGGGTGTGACATAAGTGGTATCAAAGCCGTGCTGACTGTAGGACCGCTAACCTAGAATAGAATGGTCGTTCTAAGGACTATGGACCTCTGTCCCTTCCTTGACTTTGATATCCCTTCAAAAGTTGGTCATACCGACCAAACCTATGTTCTACTATATATTATACCTTGCTGAAAATCATGTTTTATTCTAATCCTTCATTCACTTATGATTCATTATTTGCTGGTCATATTGATTCTGTTCTTACCCTTTTGCTTGCGATGTCTTTTATAGATGGCTCGTCTTAGACACACTGCACGAAAGTCCGTCATCCCCTTCTTACCCTCCCGCCTTGCTGAGCGTCCGCTTCGCCGTCCCGTGGCCGGACAGTCCAGCCACTTGGAAAGACTGCACCACTGCCTGCATGAGGAGCAGGAACGTCGACGACAGGAGCAGCAGGGCTCTTCTTTCTCGCTCCACCAGGAGATAGAGTCTGTGAGGAGCTGCTCCCCTGTGCTTCCCCTGGAGGCGCCCCCTGCACCACCACTGGGTGTCCCAGCTTCTGGAGTAGTTGCTGGAGGAGACCCAGACGACGGAGATGGCGACGACAGCTCGAGCCACGACACCGACTTCTCTGCTAACCTTGAGCCGGAAGGATGGGTTGCTCGACCCATCACTCGCGACGCTGCTCGCGGGTGTCACTTCCACGATGCGCTCGACACCCTGCTACATCGGGCATTTGACCGGCATACTTGGTCCGTCGAGTATCGCTGTGTGGTCTACCAGCACAGTCGCGGGGTCTACCCGGACCGCTGGGAGGCAACCTGCTTGGTGCGCTGTCCGGAGAATAGTCTCCAGGGTGCTGAGGTCTGCTCAGAGCACTATTCTATCTCTGAACGGGACTCAGCTGAGGCAGCCATGCAAGATGCTGCACGGCGTGCGCTTTCGCACTACTGCTCGGTTTTCGGTGGGGCAGCTGACGGTCTTGACCTGAAGTATTACCCCCGCCGTCCATCTGGCAGCACAGGAGGCGTGATTGTCTCACCTGTCGGTGAGGGCAATCCTAGGTTGAGCAGCATAGTCAACCTAGCCGCCGTGCTAAACACGGAGCTGGACCATGCATTAGACGAGCTGAGTAGGGCTCGTGCTGAGATCGCCCTGCTGTGGGCTGAGCGCGCGGAACGTCGTCACTTGGATAGTGGTTCCCCTGCTCCCGTCGGGACTCAGCACCCGTACCGCTCACCTCAGCGTGGACACCAGTTTTATGGCAATCCCGACTGCAAGACCAAGATAAATCTAGAACCATAGATCGTTAGAGTTGGATCTTGTAATTAATACGAAATATATACATAGAAGCTTCAGTCTTAGCGTAGTCTCGCTCTTAGTTAAGTCTTAGTTAGACAGGGTAGTTTGCTATATCCTGTGCATTTATGTTTGTCATGATGAACTATGTTTGGTTTGGATCTTTGTAATGATTGTCACCAGAGTGTGGGTACCCCCTGCATTTTGGTTTACCTATTATGTTAATAAAGTTAGTTATATAGTTGGGAAACCCCTTATTCCACTTTCCTCTTTATCTGAGAAGCTGTGTGGTCTGTGTTGGAGATCAGTGAAGATGCTCATCTGTTCAGTGCTGTTGAAGAATTCTATTCTCTTTTCTTATGCTGCAAGATCTGCCAGATCAGTTCTGATGTGTGGTTGCATTCTGCAGATGTCAGAGAACAGGCGCAGAGGAGGAAGGCGTGCTCAACAGGAGCGAGCCGCTCCGCAGGATGAGGTGCCCCAGCAGCAGCACCTGCCGCCCCCGCCCCCGATGTCCATCGAGCAGATGTTTCTGATGCAGACTCAGGCAGTTCAAGCCATCGATCAGACTTTGGCCGCCATTCTGCAGCAGCAGCAGCAACAGCAGCAGGCCCCACCTCAGCCTCAGATGCCTCAGATGCCTAGAGACAAGCGTGCTGAATTCATGAGAGGTCATCCACCAACGTTTGCTCATTCTTCTGACCCTATGGATGCTGAAGATTGGCTGCGCACTGTGGAGCGGGAGTTGCATACCGCTCAGTGCGATGACAGGGAGAAAGTTCTGTATGGCCCCCGTCTGTTGAGAGGAGCAGCCCAGTCATGGTGGGAGTCTTACCTCGCCACCCATGCCCACCCTGACGCCATCACCTGGGAAGAGTTCAGAGGTAGCTTTCGTCAGTACCATGTTCCTGCAGGTCTGATGACAGTGAAGAAAGAGGAGTTCCTGGCTCTCAAGCAAGGGTCATCGTCTGTCAGTGAATACCGAGACAGATTTCTGCAATTGTCTCGCTATGCTCCTGAAGATGTCAACACCGACGCCAAGCGGCAGTACCGTTTCCTGAGAGGCTTGGTTGACCCTCTGCAGTACCAACTGATGAATCACACCTTCCCAACATTCCAGCACCTGATTGACAGAGCAATCATGACGGAGAGAAAGCGCAAGGAGATGGAAGATCGTAAGCGCAAGATCAGTGGACCCCAGCCTGGAAGCAGCAATCGTCCTCGTTTCTCAGGCAATCAACCTCAGCAGTTCAGGCAGAACCAGCGTCCACCTCAGCAGCATCAGCAGTTCCAAAGGCAGTATCCTCAGCACCAGCACCAGAACCGTCAGAACAATCAGTCAGGAGGTCAGTTTCCGAGGCAGAATCAGCAGGCACCTCGTCTTACTGCCCCAGCAAACCAACAGAACAGTCAGGCAGCACCAGCTCAGGTTGGAAACAGAGCATGTTTCCATTGTGGAGAGCAAGGCCACTGGGTGATGCAATGTCCGAAGAAGGCAGCCCAGCAGCAGTCAGGCCCCAATGCCCCAGCAAAGCAGAATGTGCCTCAGCCTGGAGCAGGCAATCGCCCTCAGCCGCGCTATAATCATGGAAGGCTGAATCACTTGGAGGCTGAAGCAATTCAGGAGACCCCCGGCATGATAGTAGGTATATTCCCAGTCGACTCCCATATTGCAGAAGTGTTATTTGATACTGGAGCAACGCATTCTTTCATTACTGCATCATGGGTAGAAGCACATAATCTTCCAATTACTGCCATGTCAACCCCCATTCAAATTGACTCAGCCGGTGGTAGAATTCGAGCCGATAGCATTTGTTTGAATATAAGTGTGGAAATAAGGGGGATAGCGTTTCCCGCCAACCTTATAGTAATGGGTACTCAGGGAATAGATGTCATCCTAGGGATGAATTGGCTAGATAAGTATCAGGCAGTTATCAGTTGTGATAAAAGGACCATCAAGTTGGTGTCCCCACTAGGAGAGGAAGTGGTGACTGAGTTAGTCTCGCCTGAGCCAAAGAAAGGAAGTTGTTATCAGATAGCTGTTGATAGCAGTGAAGCAGACCCAATTGAGAGTATCAAGGTTGTGTCCGAGTTCCCAGATGTGTTTCCAAAGGACTTACCGGGTATGCCACCAGAGCGGAAAGTTGAGTTTGCTATAGAGCTTCTTCCTGGAACCGCCCCTATCTTCAAGAGAGCTTACAGAATATCTGGACCAGAGTTGGATGAACTTAAGAAGCAAATTGATGAGCTGTCAGAGAAAGGTTACATTCGGCCAAGCACCTCGCCTTGGGCCGCCCCTGTCCTATTTGTGGAGAAGAAAGATGGCACCAAGAGGATGTGTATCGATTATCGAGCTTTGAATGAGGTCACGATCAAGAACAAGTATCCCTTGCCCAGAATAGAAGATCTGTTCGACCAGTTGAGAGGAGCCAGTGTGTTCTCCAAGATTGATCTGAGGTCAGGTTATCATCAGCTCAGGATCCGACCTTCGGACATTCCGAAGACGGCATTCATTACCAAGTATGGTTTGTATGAGTTCACAGTAATGTCTTTTGGTTTGACCAATGCGCCAGCATTCTTCATGAACTTGATGAATAGTGTATTCATGGATTATCTTGATAAGTTTGTGGTGGTATTCATTGATGACATTCTGATTTATTCTCAAAGCGAAGAAGAGCATGCAAATCATTTAGGGATGGTATTGCAGAGATTGCGAGAGCACCAGTTGTATGCAAAGTTGAGCAAGTGTGAGTTCTGGATCAGTGAAGTCCTGTTCTTGGGTCACATAATCAACAAAGAAGGATTGGCTGTGGATCCGAAGAAAGTGGCAGACATTCTGAACTGGAAAGCGCCAACAGATGCTCGAGGAATCAAGAGCTTCATTGGAATGGCCGGATATTATCGGCGATTCATTGAAGGGTTTTCAAAGATTGCGAAACCAATGACAGCGTTGCTAGGCAACAAGGTTGAGTTCAAGTGGACCCAGAAATGCCAAGAGGCCTTTGAAGCGCTGAAAGAGAAGTTGACTACAGCGCCTGTCCTAGTCTTGCCTGATGTGCACAAGCCCTTCTCGGTGTATTGTGATGCTTGTTACACGGGTTTGGGATGTGTGTTGATGCAAGAGGGAAGAGTTGTGGCTTACTCGTCCCGACAGCTGAAGGTTCATGAGAAGAATTACCCAATCCATGACCTAGAGTTGGCAGCAGTGGTTCATGCACTGAAGTCATGGAGGCACTATCTGTATGGACAGAAATGCGATGTTTACACAGATCACAAGAGTCTGAAGTACATATTCACTCAGTCAGAGTTGAACATGAGGCAGCGAAGATGGTTAGAGTTGATCAAAGATTATGAGTTGGAGATTCATTACCATCCAGGCAAAGCAAACGTAGTGGCAGATGCTTTGAGCAGAAAGAGTCAAGTCAATCTGATGGTTGCTCGTCCGATGCCTTATGAGTTGGCCAAGGAGTTTGACAGGTTGAGTCTCGGATTTCTGAACAATTCTCGAGGAGTCACAGTTGAGTTGGAACCTACCTTGGAGCGCGAAATCAAAGAAGTGCAGAAGAATGATGAGAAGATCAATGAGATCCGGCGACTGATTCTAGATGGCAAAGGCAAAGATTTTCGAGAAGATGCAGAAGGCGTGATATGGTTCAAAGACCGCTTGTGTGTTCCCAATGTCCAGTCCATTCGGGAGTTGATTCTCAAGGAAGCTCATGAGACAGCCTATTCGATTCATCCTGGCAGTGAGAAGATGTATCAGGATCTGAAGAAGAAATTCTGGTGGTACAGAATGAAGAGGGAAATCGCAGAGCATGTGGCTATGTGCGATAGTTGCCGAAGAATTAAGGCAGAACACCAGAGACCTGCTGGATTGTTGCAACCGTTGCAGATCCCTCAGTGGAAATGGGATGAAATTGGTATGGATTTCATAGTCGGATTGCCTCTCACTCGAGCCGGCTACGATTCCATTTGGGTAGTAGTGGACCGCTTGACCAAGTCAGCCCACTTCATACCTGTCAAGACCAACTATAGCAGTGTCGTATTGGCAGAATTGTATATGTCTCGGATCGTTTGTCTTCATGGTGTGCCAAAGAAGATAGTGTCAGACAGAGGAACGCAGTTCACCTCTCATTTCTGGCAGCAGTTGCATGAAGCTTTGGGCACGCATCTGAATTTCAGTTCAGCTTATCATCCGCAGACAGATGGCCAGACCGAAAGGACCAATCAAATTCTTGAAGACATGTTGAGAGCCTGTGCGTTGCAAGATCAGTCCGGATGGGACAAGCGATTGCCTTATGCAGAGTTTTCCTATAACAACAGTTACCAGGCCAGTTTGAAGATGTCCCCATTTCAGGCGCTCTATGGAAGGAGTTGCAGAACTCCGTTGCAATGGGATCAGCCTGGAGAAAAGCAGGTGTTTGGGCCAGACATTTTGCTTGAAGCCGAAGAGAACATCAAGATGGTTCGAGAGAATTTGAAGATAGCTCAATCAAGACAGCGAAGCTATGCAGACACAAGAAGAAGAGAGCTGAGTTTCGAAGTCGGAGACTTTGTCTATCTGAAAGTGTCACCGATCAGAGGAGTCAGAAGATTCGGAGTGAAAGGCAAGCTAGCACCCCGCTACATTGGTCCGTATCAGATTCTTGCAAGACGTGGAGAAGTGGCCTATCAGCTCAGTTTGCCCGAGAATTTGTCTGCTGTGCATGATGTCTTTCATGTGTCTCAGTTGAAGAAGTGCTTGCGTGTGCCAGAAGAGCAGTTGCCAGTGGAAGGTCTTGAAGTCCAGGAGGACTTGACCTACGTTGAGAAGCCAGTGCAGATCCTTGAAGTTGCAGACCGAGTCACCCGAAGGAAGACCATCAGAATGTGCAAGGTCAAATGGAATCACCACTCTGAAGAAGAAGCAACCTGGGAGCGTGAAGATGATCTGATGGCCAAATACCCTGAGCTCTTTGCTAGCCAACCCTGAATCTCGAGGGCGAGATTCTTTTAAGGGGGATAGGTTTGTAACGCCCTGAATTTGGGGGTAGAATTTTTTCTTCTTTTCTCTCACCAAATTCGGGCGTTACTCTCTTTTCTCTTTCCCCGTTTGCTCCTTCTTCCCAATTTCAAACCAGTATAGCGGCAGGTGTCCGTGTCATGTACCAAAACCTAGGTGTCATGGGTGTTGCATCATGCCGAAGCACATTTCTTTGTCTGATGATGAGTGTTCGTCTCGTTCCGTTCCGGATTTCAGTTCGCGATTTAATTCCGTTTAGTGGTCGCGCTCGTCGTGGGTTTTCGATCCGCGAAGTGGCCTGGCCCAGCCCAATCTAGTCCAGCCCAGCCGGCCCAGCCCGCCCCGGCCTGCGCGCCCCTGGCGCCCAAACCCCCCCCCCCCCGCGCCCCCCATCCCCTCTCTCTCTCTCATTTGGATCTCCCGCGCAACAACCTCTCCTCTCCCTCTCCCACCTCTCTCTCCCCGTGGTGCCCTAGGATTTGGAGACGGCGATCACCGGATTTTGGACCCCGAGGTGAGCTCCCCTCCCCTCCCCTTCTCCTCTCTCTCTCTCTCCCTTCTCTTCTTCCCCCCGCGCGCGCCCTCCCTCTCCCCCTGCCCGCGCGCGACCCCGACCCCGTCCCTGCCCGGCGCGGCGGCGCCCCTGCCCGCCCGCTCGGCCCCTCCCCGCGGCGGCGCCCCTGCCCCCCCGCTCGGCCCCTTCCCGCGGCGGCGCTCGGCGCCCGCCCCCGGCTCGCCCGCCCGGCCTCCCTCCCGCGGCGGCGCTCGGCTCCCCGTCCCCGGCCTTCCCCCCCCCCCCCCCCCCCCCCCGCTCGACCCCTCCCCGGCGCGGCGGCGCCCGCCCCCTGCCCCTCCCCGCGGCGGCGCCCGCCCCCTGCCCCTCCCCGCGGCGGCGATCCCGCCCGCCCCCTGCCCAGCCCCGCGTGGCGGCGCTCGCCCGCCCCTGCTCGCCCGCGGCGGCGCCCGCTCGCCCCTGCCCGCCCGGCGGCGCTCCCCGCCCCTCCCCCCGCGCGCAGTGGCGATCCCGCCACCCAGCTCGGCCGCCATGGCCGGCTCGGTTGCCCCCGCACCCTGCCCCGTGCCCGCCCGGCCTCGGCCGCCCCTGGCCGGTTCAACCGCCCCCCTGGCCGGTTCAACCGCCCTGGCCCCAGCTCGCCCGCCCGTTCCCCCGTCCCGGCCTCGCCCGACCGTATCTTCGCTCGCCCGCGCTCGCGGTGATTATTCGTTAATTAGTGTGTTGCGTCGCGCGCTTCGCCGCGCGGCGGATTTGTCTAAATTCAGATTCTATCTTGTGTTGCGTCGTGCGCTTCGTCGCGCGACGATCCATTTTTTTGTTTCAGGTTGTTTAAGGTGTAACGCCGCGTGTGTATTCACGCGACGTTCCACTTTGGACTCAGTTTAGTCGACGTATGCCGTCGTGCGCTTCGTCGCGCGACGCTTAACGTCTCCTCGTAACTAAGGCGAAGTGTCTCGTTGCGTGCTCGGTCGCGCGACGAGTCGTTAACTTTTTAATTTGTTTTAGAGAGCTTTGTCGCGCGTCTCGCCACGCGACCATCTTTTTGTTTATCTCCACCTGCTTATAATAATTAGACATGAAACATGACTTTACTTTACGCTAAACATAGTGTCTACATTAAATTTCCTTCCATTAAGCGAGTAGTTAATTTATAATCATGTAACGTGATCGTTTCTCGACTGTCTTTTCCTCTTTCTCTCTTAACCGTACTCGCGAGCCCGCGTAGAACGTCTGTTTACTTATTGCATTCTATTGTATGGTGTACTGTTCTTTTGTATTAAATATGTGGATGTATGTATGTTTGCGCTCGCATAGATAACGATCCGGTTGAAGAGCCCGAGGAACTCGCAGGAGAAGCCCCTGAGCAGCAGTCGGTTGGTGGAGGCAAGTGTCCCTTGACCTATCTCTGTCCTATTCATTCTTTAATTCACCTCCCGCTTTACATATTTATACCTAAGGTTTGACTAGCTTTTGTTATCCCTGTCCTTGATTACCTACTTGGGTTGGATTATTACTGTTTAGCTTTATGCTATTGCTCAACTATAATCAATGAACATGATGAGATTATCTATGATACGCTGTTTTCCCTTCTCTTATTATGATGTTGTACTTGTGGCCTCAAGGGGGCTCGAGCGGTTTCTCGAGTGCCTCTCCGTAAGGACCTGTTCTATGGATGACCGCCCGGGAAAACAGTGCAACCATGAGGGTAGAATGGGGTGCCCTTAGCTGAATAATTAGAGGATCCGGGGTGTAGTTCACTTAGCCGTCGTGCCGTCAATGGGGCTCGGTGTATGCGGCTCGCTCTGCCAAGGTTGATTTGTCCCTTGGGGAGGAGTGCGGTACATTTAGGAAACCTAACGGGTGGCTACAGCCCCGGGGAATCTTTGTAAAGGCTACGTAGTGATGCCCTGCTGGGTCACCTTGGTAGTGATCAATGGAGAGTCATGATCTCCGGGCAGAATGGGAATCACGGCTTGTGGGTAAAGTGCACAACCTCTGCAGAGTGTTTGAAAACTGATATATCAGCCGTGCTCACGGTTATGAGCGGCCAAGGGAGCTCCAGTGATTAGTGGTACTTGATCAGAGACATTGTGGTACAGGTGACTATGAGAATCGATGGTTTTGGTTATGACTATGGTGCTGGTAAGTGGTATTCTTTCCGTTTGGAAAGGGTACATCGGGTTAATAACTTGGGTAATGCTAAAACTTGGCTTTCTACTAGTAAGTAATAATCTGACCAACTAAAAGCAACTGCTTGACTTATCCCCACATAAAGCTAGTCCACTACAGCCAAACAGGATACTTGCTGAGTATGTTGATGTGTACTCACCCTTGCTCTACACACCAAACCCCCCCCCCCAGGTTGTCAGCATTGCAACCACTGCTCAGGCGAAGATGAAGCTGTGGAAGGAGACTTCCAGGAGTTCCAAGACTACGACGAGTTCTAGGAGTGGGTTAGCGGCAACCCCCAGTCGGCTGCCTGTGAAGGCCGCAGTTATCTACGTTTCTTTTCCGCACTTTGATTTATTGTAAGAACTATATGGACGTCTCAGACGTATGATGTAACCGACTATTTCCCTTATTAATACTATTTTGAGCACTGTGTGATGATGTCCATATTATGTAACTGCTGTGTACGTGAATAACTGATCCTGGCACGTACATGGTTTGCATTCGGTTTGCCTTCTAAAACAGGGTGTGACATATTCATGTTGGCCTGTCATTGCCATACTGTACAACCTTCCACCTACTCTTTGCATGAAATATGAGTTTATGTTCCTATGTCTTGTTATACCTGGGCCTGAGCATCCTGGCGTACGCCTCAATGTGATGCTTCAACCACTGATTGAAGAGTTAAAGAAGCTATGGCAAGGTGTGGAAGCCTATGACTACTTCAAGAAGCAGGAATTGAAACTTCGTGTTGCATATCTGTTCTCGGTTCATGATTTTATGGCGTATGGTATTTTCTCTGGATGGAGCGTGCATGGTAGATTGATGTGTCCTTATTGTGCTAAAGATACAGATTGTTTTCGTCTTAATTCTGGTGGCAAGATATGTTACTTTGATTGCCATAGATGTTTTCTACCCTTCAATCACCCCTTCAGAAGGCAGAGAAAGGAATTTAGGAAGGGCACCATTGTCACGAAGGGACCACCCAAGCGACGTAGTGGGATAGAAATTACAGAAGAGCATATGAAACTTGTCCTAGACGAGAGTGGGAAAAGGTATCAAGGTTTTGGTGAGGAGCATAACTGGACTCACATATGTGGCTTGTGGGAGCTTCCTTATGCTAAGTCATTGATTTTGATGCACAACATCGACGCCATGCATCAAGAGAGTAACTTTTGCCAAGCCCTCATAAATACATGCATGGATTTCCCTGATAAAACGAAAGACAATGACAAGGCACGCATGGACTTAGCAGTGATATGTGATCGTCCAACCCAAGTGCTTAGAGAAAACGGAGGCAAACCAAAAGCTGACTATTGTCTGAAATCTAAGCAACAGAAAGAAGTGATGAAGTGGATGAAGGATATTAAATTCCCCGATGGTTATGCCGCTGGTTTTAGAAGATCTGTGAACTTGAAGACAATGAAGATGAATGGACTGAAGAGCCATGACTTCCACATAATTATGGAGAGGCTCATGCATGTAATGTTTCATGGGTACATTTCCAAAGCTGTGTGGAAAACTTAGCTGAAGTTAGCTATTTCTACAAACAGTTGTGTGCTAAAGAAATCAGAAGAGATGTGATGGAACAGCTGGAGAAAGAGGCACCGGTGCTTTTGTGCAAATTGGAAAAAATATTTCCACCAGGTTTCTTCAATCCTATGCAGCATCTCTTTATACATCTTCCATATGAGGCTAAGGTCGGTGGTCCTGTTCAGTATAGGTGGATGTTTCATATAGAAAGAGCATTAAAGAAGCTTAGAGCAATGGTGGGCAATAAGGCAAGAGTTGAAGGATGTATTGCGGAACAATTTAAACTAAAGGAGGTAGCACACTTCACAAGTTGTTACTTTGCAGAAGAACATAATGTATTTGCTCGAAAGAAAAGGTACCATGATGATGAACGAGAGATGCCTCCGTGTAGTGATCTTTCGATTTTTCAGACAAACGACAAAGTCGTTGGTCCACCCAAGGCATATCACCTCAGTATGGAAGAACGGAAGTCTGCTTTACTGTACATGTTCACGAATATGCCTGAGGTGGAGAAATACTTTGTGTAAGACTTATTTTCTTAAACTGTTCATATGTGAATTAGTTTATGTTATCAAATATCTCATGTCATACAATAATATTTGACAGCGAGTTTGATGAACAAAACATGAGGTGTCTCGGTAGGCCAACAGCGAGAGACATAGACAAATTGCGACGCGATGGTATGCATGGGCGACCTAATTTCATTATGTGGCTTCGGGACTGTGTAAGTCGTAATTATGTGGCTCCGAGAGCTAATTTCAGTTAACTCATATTACAGAATTTGCTAATGCTTTGTGGCATAATTGATAATTTGGGGAGGAAATGAATTTGAATGATGACTTACGTCAGTTATCTATTGGAAGCGTAACTGCCAAAAGCTGTGGACGTTACGACGTCAATGGATATCGCTTTCGTTCAAGCATTTTCGAATCAAGTCATCCTATGGCCGCCACTCAAAATAGTGGAGTCATTACTAGGGCAACCGACATCAAGCAGACTAAGTTTATTTCTCGACATATCCATGCAAAAAGTTGTCTAAATGGAGGGTTGTGTACAATGTAAATCCCTCGCGAATGCCTATACACTCCTGGTGAGGACGAATATCAAATTGGTCACCTTGAGCAGGTTGATGAGGTGTTTCAAGAAGAAGAGTTGCCAACTAGTTTTCATATTGATCCTGCACCGGCATTAGATTCACTAGTTGCAGACGTTAACGACTTAACTTTTCCCGAGAGACGGAGAAGACAACCTGTTAGGAGAAAAGTTACATGGCGACCTCTGCATAGAAGAGAACAAATAGATCCTGATTTTGATGATATTTAACAAGTAAAGTTGTTTTGTTATTTCATTTGTTTATATTTTTAAGTATAATGTCATTTTTGATGCACTAATGAATAATTTCTTATTTTTTATGCAGGATGCCGCCAAAATCAAAGAAGTCAGTGAAGGGGTTGTTCAAGGGCCTGGGCCTTTTTCAGGGCAGTTCTTCGAGCAGCAGCAGAAGTCGAGAGCTATTGAGCGTGGTACATGGAGATGAGGTAACATATCTTGTACAAATAAATTTGTTTACATATTTACAAATAAATCTTGAGTTGTATGTACCAGGATGAGCAGCACACTGAGGAGCAGCACATTGAGGAGGAGCAGCACAATGAGGCTGAGCAGCACAATGAGGAGGTGGAGCACGTGACATGGGACCAGGCCGCACAGCATCACTAGCCATGGGACCAGTGGGACCACCAGAGAGAGCAGCAACAGGCGTGGGACCAGTGGGGCCAACAGGGCGAACCGGCTGACAACCCGATGGATGATGGCTCGGGAGGCTCTTCAGCGACACACACACGTCGCTCAAGAAAAAGCCACTCAGTAAAGCCTCGTCACACGATAGAGCGAGAGGCTGATAGGACTTTAATCATGCCACATGGAGATCGGTTAGTGTAATATATTAACTTATCTCATATAACTATTATGTGTATTGTTAATGTTTTTGTGTAATGCAGGAATTGGGAGGACCTATCCTTTGACGGCAAGGGACACCACACTCAGGTTAACCTTACGTTGGGTTCTCTTTGCCGCCTTCACTACCCTGGTATAGTGAAGGTGTCAAACGGTGATACCGAGGATGAGGTGCTCGTCAGTACCTGGGACGAGTACAAGTTTAAAAAGGAACGAAACCACACCGACAGACAGGGACTTGTGCGTAATGACTTTTGGGTATGAATTCTTTATTATTTTTGTTATGTTTCTTAATATTGTAAATCTATGACTTATACCATTGTATTTATATTCTTTATGTTGTAGCTTCGATATCGGTTGCCTGACGGAGAGGATTACATGGGGCACGCTGAACGTGTCTTCCAAAACAATGCAAAGAAGCTGGTGAAGGATGCCATATACTATGCGAGAATTCAGGCTACAAACCTGTATTTTCAAAAGCATCCGGAAGAAGCAGGCACCTTGAATAAAAAGGAAGGGTCCTCAAAGATATATTTGACTGAGGATCAATATTGTGAGGTTAGTATTCAATTTGTTTTACCCTTTATATTGATTGTTGTGATTGATATAATATGTAACATTGTGTGTGCAGGTGATGGTTCCATGGATGGCGCCCGTGCCTGATGCATACTATGCTTGGTGTCGATATTGGGCTTCCGAAGGCTTCCAGAAAGCGTCAGCGCATCACAGACAATGTCGAGGAACCAATCCTAACCACAAGTTTGGCGATGACGACATGATACGAAAAGCTAAAAGAATGGTAAGTTTGATCTATCTATGTCGATCAGCAAATAATACGATTGCTTATGAATGTTTTTTTGTTTATACAGGAAGCTACGAGTGGCCAAAAGCCTAGTGACATTGAGGTCTACCAGGAGGGCCACAAAGGACCAGACCCGAACAACCCTGACCAGCTCTGCAGCCAGACAGCCACGGATCGGCTGGTGAGTTTTGGCCAAAAAGTACAAACGTTCAAAGTATAGAAATTCCTGCATTTGTAAGGTTGTGAATGATGTATAGGCGGCATATGGGGAGGAGATGGTTCATCGCCATGGCCCTGACTTCGACTGGCGCCATGAACCGGTGGATCCCTCGGTGGTGTACGCAAGTGGTGGTGGCAAAGCGCATGGACGGTAAGCTCTAACTTATGAAATTATATGGTTGACACTAAATTGATTATGCAGTAATCACATTTTTTGAATCACTTATAGATACGCACTCTTCGACGGATTCATTGACTCGTCGTCGGTGAGATCTCAAAGGATGGGTTCGTCTTCCCGTAGCTCATGCTCTCGTCGACCGAACGAGCAGGAGTTGGAGATTATGTGGATGCGTGAGGAGATGAGACAACAACGAGAATTTATGGAGGCATGCAATGCACATAACCAAGCGATGTATCAAGTGAGTATACATAATCCAAACTCTAAATTATTATATTTCAATACAACATCTTCAATATTAACACATATGTTTAACAATTAATGCAGCAACAGGGTATGGCAACAAATTTTCCACCGCCACCACAATGGAGCCAGTTTGCAAACACACCAGCTCCGCCACCACAGTTCAACACCCCTCCGACACATATACCTGCACCTGGAGATAGGGTACGTTTGATAACTGTCGATTAATTTATACACTTGTATACTTTTTGATATTTGCATTTAACGTGTTGATATTTGCTAACTTGCATAGGTTACGCCCGAAACGGGTGGTAGTGGGTCTGATCCCGTAGCAGGGACTAGATTTGTTGACTCGCTCTTCGCGTTCCCTCCTCCTGGTGGTGGTGGCGGCAGCGGTCAAAGCTCTAACCACCCAAGTGGTGGTTATCTCTAAACACTTGAACTCGTGCTCGTTATGTATTTTAACTCGTGGACGTTATGTTTGTGTAACCACTCTCGTATCTGAAATGTTTGTGATGTGTGAATTATATCAATGCGTTTGTGATGTGTGATGTCAATGTGTATGTGTGATATCAATATGTTTGTGATGTGTATGTTTTGTGTATGTTATGTGTGCAATTGTGGAGAAATATCTAATTTGTGTCGCTGTTGCAGAATTATAGGTTAACTCCCGTTGGCCCAGTTAATTCCCGTCGGCTGACCTGGCCGACGGGAGTTAATAGTTAATTCCCGTCGGCTGACCTGGTCGACCGGGATTAATTAATAACTCCCGTCGGTTGTGATGGCCGACGGGGATTAATTATTCCCGTCAGCGGCCGATAGGAATAACCTTATCCCTGACAGTGAACAGGACGCAGAAGTCAGAGCAGTCGCAGATGGCGCACCGGACAGTGAACAGGACCTGCCCGGTGCACCACCGGATTGTCCGGTGGCCCACATGTCAGAAGCTCCAACGGTCGAACCCCAACGGTTGGGTGACATGGCTGGCACATCGGACAGTGTCCGGTGGCGCACCGGACTGTCTGGTGCGCCCTTCGACAGCAGAGTTCCCCAACGGCCATTTTGGTGGTTGGGGCTATAAATACCCCCCAACCACCACTCTTCAAGGCATCCAAGAATTCACTACTCCTCATTCAATACAAGAGCAATACACAACACTCCAAGACACAAATCAAAGCCTCCGATCAAATCAAAGTCCACAATTCAACTCTAGTTTTTAGGACTTGTGAGAAGATCGGCTTGTGTTCTTTTGTTGTTCTTGTTGCTTGGTTGGCTTTATTCTTCCTCTATTCTTGCTTCCAAGTTCTTTGTAATCAAAGCAAGAGACACCAAGTTGTGGTGGTCTTTGTAGTGGACTAAGTGTCCCATTTGATTGAAGAGAAAGGCTCACTCGGTCTAAGTGACCGTTTGAGAGAGGGAAAAGGTTGAAAGAGACCTGGTCTTTGTGACCACCTCAACGGGGAGTAGGTTTGCAAGAACCGAACCTCGGTAAAACAAATCATCGTGTCATCCGCTCTTATTCGCTCGTGATTTGTTTTCGCCCTCTCTTTCGGACTCGATTATATTTCTAACGCTAACCCCAACTTGTAGTTGTGCTTAAACTTTATAAATTTCAGATTTGCCTATTCACCCCCCCTCTAGGCGACTTTCAGTCGCACACCTCTAGCAGAGGAAAGACAAGACCAGCAACACCAACCCACTGGGGAGGACAAAAGGCATGAACTCTCCAGCGGCAAGTTAACCGAGGTGGAGGGTGCCGGCGCAAATCCTTCCGCCGAACGCCGTGCATCCCATCCAAGTAGGCGGCACACCATGTCGAGCACCCACTCAGTCTGGGCATGCTCGAGATGAACTTACAAGGCCATGGTAAACTATGGCGACACAAAGCAGAAACCTTGAAGGCAAAGGGGCGCAGAAAGCTCGAAGGCGAAGGGGCACCGCGAGTGGGAGAGAAGCAAGGCATGGCTGCTAGTCAAGGGATGAACCCCTCTTTAAAGGCAGACTCCCCCGCTCCCGCCTCGAAACGTCGCGAGAAGTCTCCCCCAATGCACACTGGGTATCCATCCTATGACACGGGGGCCCGGTCCCACAAGTCATATAGCTGGCGTGCTGGTCTTCGAGTGCGAAGAAGGCGAACCGCCACACAAGGAGCGTGCTACCGCCCAGCGGTAGTGCGCCCCTTCATCTTCGCCGCGACCAACGGTCAAGAAGGCGAACCGCCGCACAAGGAGCGTGCTACCGCCCCGCGGTAGTGCGCCCCTCGTCTTCACCGCAACCAGCGGTCCAACCTCTGGCATGGGGGCCCAGGCCCACATGTCATGCACCTGGCGCGCCGGTTTCTGTGTGCGGAGAAGGCGAACCGACGCGTGAAGAGCGTGCCTCTGCCTATGGTAGTACGTCTCTTCGCCTCCGCCAAAACCAACAACCTAGTCCCTGGCACTAGGGCCCGGGCCCACGAGTCATCCTCCTTGGGCGCCGGCTCCTGGGTGCAGAGAAGTCGCACCGCCGCTCGCGCCAGTACCGCGCCTCCTCGGGGCCACTGTAGAAGACTGAGAAGGTGAATTTTCAAAACCAATGCAGCGGTATCGAGGCACCCCACGCATGACCCAGCGAAACCATCAAGTACGGAAGTCACGGGTCAGTCAGCCGCGGGGACAGGCCTGACAGTTGGCGTGAACAGGCAGCAATTACGACAGCAAGCGCGCGGAAGTAGTGTGTCAATCGCCAATCAAACTTTGGCCCCACCTGCAGGCTCGTTCCCTCCCCTAAGGCGGGCTCGGGGGCCACTGTCGGTACCCTGAATCAGGGGTACCCATTACTACAGTATGAAGAAACGGTGCCCGTGCGGCAATCTCTAGCCGCGCGGTAAACATCACCCGACCCCACCACGTGGACGGCTCCAGGGGCGCCACGTGGCCAGAAAAGATGATATATCCTAGGGTGCAATCAGTTGGACCGGACCTCCACGAGGAAGCACCGGACCCCTGTACGCACAGCCTGGACCCCCGAATACGGTCCGGGACTCCCAAGTAAGCGTGCCGGGTCCCTTGGATGGGGTCTGGATCCCTCCGAGTAAGGTCCGGGCCATCCATAACGAGGTCCAGGGATAGGGGATACCCTGGCCTAAGCAAGGGTCCGGTAATGACACGTGTCCAGGCTTTATCCTGTGCGCATGCGCTCCCCGCTCTGGCGGAGACCCGATGCTGATACATGGCTTGTTGCCCGTGACGTAAGCCAGTGGGCGGAGCCTGACGTAAGGCCTCTGGGCCACGCGGTGTCTGCATTTATTGCGGAGAGGACGCGCCGCCTGTCCACCCTGCTGACAGGCGATGTGCCACCTCAGCATTTATTGTGACCTGTCCACTCAGTTGGCAGGCGGCGTCCAAGCCATCCTGCAGGCGGCGTGCCTGTCCAGTTCATTGCCAAACAGTACGCCCGTGCTGCAAGGTGGACTGTGGTCATCATCACTTATGCATTGCCAGGGAAGCTTCCTCTGCACGCCAATACCACGCAAATCGCGGATGTCAGGGTGCAAGAAGATTGCTCCAGCAGCCCCAAGTATTACATCCATTATATTTCTGGGCTCACATGTCGGGGCTCAGCACCCTTGTACGCGCCCCCATTGAGCTATAAAAGGGGAGGCATGCAACGTTACAGACGGACACACACGGACACTTAGACCGAACTTAGACTTAGACCCAGCTCAGGCTCACAAGTTTATACGAGCTCTCAAGCTCAATACATCACACAGTGGAGTAGGGTATTACGCTCCGGCGGCCCGAACCACTCTAAACCCTTGCGTGTTCCTGAGTTAATCGTTCATCTACCAACAGGCAAAACGCTTAAGCCCCCTCCTCATCTTAGGATTTAGGGCGGGTGCACTCCGCCACCCGGCTGGAGAATTCCCTCTCTGACAGGCCTCCATTTAGATTTTGGTCTATCTCCGTCCTGGCGTTTGATACAAATTTTTTAAAAGAGATTTTCTAAAAATCTGGATTTGTGGATAATATAGGTGACATGAGAAAGATGGAGTACATAGGCTGAAATGATTCGACGGATTTTAGTGATTTTTATAGAAACGATTCTTATAAAAATGATGAATCGTGAAACAAACACACTTGTTGTGGTAGTGCAGTTTTCAGTTTTTATGGTGTGATGGCGTGACACATAAATTATTTTTGTTTTTTTTCAAATACCGGATTGTTTATAGAGAAGCAACAAAAAAACATTTTCAAAAGCCATATAAAAATATGGAGTTGGCAAACTACATTCCCGAGTAGAGATGGCAACGGGTACAAACCCGCTGGGTTTTGCCATATACCTATTAAAAAACTCGTACTCATGACAGGTTTGAAAATTTGTCAAACCCAATACCCATTGGGTTAGCGGGTACCCATGGGTTACCCACGGGTTTTATCTCTAATATGCTGGTTCTTCTCATAATTAATAAATATAGTAATGATCAATGAGATCGTGGTCCAAAATTTATGTGATGAACAACAAGTTCATAATTTGGTATAAAAATTATTAGTAGAGAGAATAAAATACGAATAATAAGTTATATAATCAAGTGATCTTGCACTAAATTATTTATCCACCACATATATAATGCTAGTAAAAACTATAATAGCAAGTCAGCAACACTCTCATCAGCTACTTGTACATTCATCATTTGCTAAAAAATAGGAAGCAAATAGGGAGATAACAAGTTTGTTGTTCATTTATAAAATAAAACGACAATATGCATTAGGTTTGGTCAGGTTTAAAAACCCACAGGTTCACAGGTTTTGGTACTGTAGAAACAAAATCATATATATTAACCCGTCGAATATAGATTTATGCAGGTTAACAAACATATAAATATAAATATTGATCCAAACCTGTACCCTAATGAGATAAAAACCCATCGAATTTTGGTTATCGACTGTCCGTGCAGTAACGAGCGTATCTGAAACATTTACGTCGACTGTCGAAGTGCCGAGACTTCTCTTCCCAGTCCGGACTTCCGGTTGCTTCAAGTTCCAGGCTTCCAGCGTTCCAATTTCCAAGGCCATGTCTGCCGCTGCACACCCCTGCTGCGTTTTTACCACAAAAATGTCGAAACATACAACCCAGTAGCAAAAAAGCACGAAAAAAAAACGGTTTTACAAGACCATTTGCGGGATATACTTTCTTCAAGAAATCTTCCCCACTTGTTCCCTCGCGTCCATGGCCTTGCTCCAGCCTACTCTTCTCACTCCTCCCCCGCTCTGCTGCTGCTCGCATGGCCTCCTCTACCCAGGGTTCCTGAAACTGCCTCCCAAATTCTCAAATGGGGCCTGCTGTTCCACGGCGAGGGCGTCGGACCGGAGCGAGCTGGCGGGTAAAAGCGGGGGCTTGGCTTGGAGAGCGGCGGGGAGAAAGGGGCGGCTGCTTGGCGTCACCGGAGCTGGGCGAGGCCCCTTCTTTGGCGGCGGCGGGAGGCGTATGGACAAGGGCACTAGCCGGGTCGTGGGGAACCTCGCCTTCGCCGCCGTCGTGACGTACCTCGCCGTGACCGGCCAGCTCCGGTGGGTTATTGACGCCATCGTCTCTCTCTGGGTACGAGAATTCTCGCTGCTAAAATGAATTGCTTATAAGTTGCTTCTTCTATGAGAACATTTGGGATTAGTGGCGCTAGGGTGTTTGATTTGTTTCTTCGATGAAAATATTTTGGATTGGCTCTAGCTTGTTTATTTTGCTTCTTCGGTGACTGACTATAGGAAATAAATGTTAGCTCGGCTGAAAAATGTCATCCCTTGTGTTGGACTAGGTAGCTTAGGTTGATACCTAGAACTGCTCAACCAAGAACGCCTTGCTTTTTAACAGCATCATTTTGCTGTTCATGTTGTAGTAGTTTTTCAACTGACCTGAGATTTCCAGTCAATTTACAGTTTCACCAAGTAATGTTGTTTGGCGGAGTTGTACTACTATGCACTTGATAGTATTCGATTGTGCACTGTGTCGTAGACTCATGAAAAACTTGAGCATTTAGATTCCGTGGAATCTTGACACTGAAATTATGGAACCTTGGTCTAGCTAGCTTACTCTATGGCTCAACTAACATTTATAAGCTTGTCCATCTGATAATTGAGTTTGTGCATACCACAAAATGCCATACAATCTTTGTGTTTATTCATTCAATACATGATTTTAGTTGATTAAACTGTCATTAATTTGGATTTTACATCTCTTCTGAAAACAGCTCCTCACAATACTGCTGCCTGTACTGGCTCTCGGTGCATTTTTCTTCTTTGCAGGACAAGATATACTGCAGGGCGATGTAAGTCTCCCGATAAATTTGTCATTCAGCTATTGCTTCTTTTCTAATGATTGAGTTTTATGAAACATTGCATCCTCCCCACTTATAAAACATTGCTTCTTAAAGTTCCTTAGCTTATGCCTATTAGCAGTAGTATGATTATCTCATTGACACCCAAAACTGGAAGAAGAAACTTTGTTGTCTCCGTGGACGATTGTGTAAATGTTCTGATAATCATATGGTTTCCTTTTGTTGGCAGTGTCCGAACTGTGGAAAAAGCTTCCAGATACTGAAGTGAGCATAAACAGCACTATATAGAACTCCTCGTCTCCTCCTATCACAGATTTATACTTAATGAACTCTGATTAGCTTAAATGTCTTATAGGTCAGCTTTGAAGGATGGCCCACAACTCTGTCCCTATTGCACTCAACCTTTCTCCGGTAAGCAATTTTTTTTTAATCAACAGCTTCCTCACACCACCCTCTTTCTCTGTGTTTTGGTATATAACGTTCGTAATGCTGATTACAAAATTTCACTGAACCTATGGTTGTACATGCTGCAGTTCAAGGCAACAAATTTGTTAGAGAATCTGCTAGATTTTCATCTGGGAGGGCTGCTACTGCTACAAATGGTCCAGTGTTCAATGAGTTCTTCAACCGCAACATGAGAGGTCCCAAATAATTCTGTTTATTCTCTGTTTTTCTTTGCTTGCATTTGAACCATCTAAAGTGACTAATTTCATTTGTTTAGTGAACATCGTGAATAAAAGAATTCAGTCCACTTTTAGCCTCGCCCTCACCCACCCACCTATCCTGCCCCAAACTCTTCTCATTCCGTCTGTTGAAAAATAATTGGAACGGCTTGACTTACCCTTTAAAGGTACTTGCTGCATTGATACATTAAATAAGGCATAAACCTAGACACCTAGTATGGCTAGACTTAGGCCCTGTTTGGTTCATTTAGCCCATGGACTAAAGTTTAGTTAGGCCCCGTTTAGTTAGTCGCATTTAGTTCATAAATTGTCAAACGGTGAGACTAAAACATGGACTAAACTGTTTTAGTCTCTAGTCTCTTAATAGGTGATTAAAAGGAACTAAACTTTAGTCTTCTAACTAAACTTTAGTCTCTGGACTGGCAATGAACTCTTATAAAACATTGTGCTTCTACGTGTAGGAGGAAACGCGGCGCCTTCTGAGACGATCGTGGATGTGGAGGCTGAAGTCAAGGACGTGGAGTGATGTTTCTTCTCAGCAGAAGAAGAGCACGATTTGCTTCTGAATCTGTGAGAAATGGGGAGAAAACTGAAACTGTGAGAGACTAGGCAAACGTGCATATAGATAGATGGGTATCGGGGATGGGTAGTTGTGTAGTGCCCGCGCGCATGAGAAACTGGACAAGGCCCCTGTTTGTTTCAGCTTCTGGCAGCTTCTGGCCACCAAAAGCTGCTGCGGACTGTCAAACGCTCAGCTTTTCAGCCAGCTTCTATAAAATTCGTTGGGGCAAAAACCATCCAAAATCAACATAAACACATAATCGGTTGAGTCGTTGTAATAGTAGGAATCTATCACTTTCTAGATCCTGAGCCCTATGAACAACTTTATCTTCCTCCATACGTAATCGTAATGATACTTAGATTCTCCCCACAGCTAGATTTTCAGAAAAGCTGGTCAGAAAAAAGCTGAAGCATTGCTTTGTGGTCTACGCTCCATTATCTGTTTCTGATTGATATATGCAAAATGCAGCCACCACAAAAGCTGAAGTGAAATGCCAAGAAGGAACTAAAAAAATATCGCCGTTGCCGGGGATCGAACTCGGGTCACCCGCGTGACAGGCGGGAATACTCACCACTATACTACAACGACTTGGTTGAACGCATAGCTCCCATCAACTTATTTATGGGCTTGTCCAAAAGAAATCAGCCGAAGAAGGAAACCCAGCCCTGAACGCCCACGGTGGCCACCAACATCTCCCAGGCACCAGACCAGAAGAAGAATACCTCCATTGCTTGCATAGACCAGACAAAGACGCACGGCAACGTAATATACAAAAAAAAAACCAGGCAGGCAAGTACTAAATTCTCTGCTGATATACAGCTCTCAGTCTCAGCTACAAGGTACATGTTGCATCGAAGGAGACAAATTCCACATCATTTGCTTGAGAGGGGCAAAACCACCATTCCGTGCCACCTTAACAAAAACTTAAGACCTTGTTTGCCTCCAGTCTCCTATGCTTTAGTGACTAAAGATCAGTCACTTTTAGCTGCTAAAATATCAAACGGCGTGACAGAAGGTGACTAAGGTAGTATTTGGTTCCGGAGCCAGTTGAGATGGAGCGGCTCCGTCCGGAAGATTTTGAGGAGCCAAATGGTTCAACATTTAATCATATTTTTAAATTTTTAGAACCTCTCCGTTCTGCATGGAATCAATCCAAACAACAATAAATTGAGAGCGGAGCGGCTCCATCCCACACTACTCCGGAACCAAACACTACCTAAAGAAATCAAGCAATGCTTAACAACACGCGTACAGAATTGGCAAAATAAGAATTGATTCTTTTCATCTGATCCAGCAGGTTATCCATGTAGTCGTAAAATATTATGTTTACTGTAGATTGTACTATTTGCAAAATGCAATTTGAATATCGGAATGAGGATGAGTAAACTGCATTATCAATACCTCAGGATCGAGGAAGGAGGACTAGCTAGCCCTAGATTAGATTTATCGCATGACTCAACTAATCAGGTAAATAAAATTACTTAATTACACAAGTCTAAAATTTCTTCCAAATAGCACACAAGCTCTTGCAAACTTGTAAGAATATTTAGTCATCTAGCTGGGCTTCTGTCGCATTGAGCTAAATTTCATAGACCAAAGAAAATACTTCATTCTATCCTTCTGTCCTAGAAGAAAAAAAACAGTTTATCAGAATTTTCCAAGGGATAACGGTGAACAAACAAAACAGGACTAGTACTGTTAAGCAATAAGCAGCCGGCACTTATAATAGCTATTCAACTATGCACATGTCGAACAGGAAAAATTCACTACATGGAGATTGATTCGCGAACCAGGGCATGGTGTCGCCCATGTGACGGAGGAAAAGGACAATAATATACGCGCTTAGCGCACGACACATGACAATATAAACCGATGTTTTTATAGAAGTAAAGAAAACATATGAGAGCTAATATAGAAGGGCTAATTGAAAAATTGCCGACATGAGTGCATCATACGTTCCTAAAGAAAAGAGAAGAAAACAATCGCGGCAAGGCCGCCTTTACGCCGCATCCAATGTCCCCCCCTCTATAAAATGACTTAATAGGCCCAATGGTCACCTCGACAAGAAAATCCGCTTCACTAATCAGTGATTCTATTTATAAAATTAATACGTTTAAATGTAATTAGCTAATAAAAATATGTTTTAGGATACTATAAATATTGTATAATTTTTTGAAACTCTAAAAACTGATATATAAAAGTTAACTAGTCGGTTGCCCGTGCGTTGCGACGGTTTACAACAATACCAATATAAACTATCCACCAAAAAAATCAAGATTTTTTATTGATTGTTTCCGCTCACCGTATAGTATTTTTTGATTTGGCTAACTGATGTTATTGTTTACTCCATCCAATATGTTTTGGTACAACACAACCAATGAAGTGAACGATTAGAAGAGAGTTCACAACGACTGACTGAACGAATAGAGATTATAAAATGACATAATTCCACTATACATAGACCAAATAAGAAAATGTTTGTGAGCTCAAGTTTCTAAAATAAGTCACATGAACTCAAATTTATAAAAAAGATAGATCAAAATATGGAGTGATTGCTAAAGTCAGCATCAATAAAAACTGGATGTGCTCTATAAATTATGCTACTTCGTAACAATTACTAATGTTTAAAACCAACAAATAACTTTTCATTTTACTGTTAGTGTGACAAATCATTGTTTCTCCATCCAATTCAGCAACCCAAACACCATGGAGTCCATTGCGCCAATGTGGTCTCAGAAACGACCTAATGCTTGCAAGAGCCAAGAACATTGTGTCGTGCTTGGGCTGTAGCCTCGGCCCGTAGTGTTGGCCCGGCCCGACACGATTATATATTTTTATTTTACAAAAAACGTATATACATATATACACTTTATATTCAATATTAAAAAACATCTAAGCATGATGTTCTACTGGTTAGACAGTTTCATCTAGTGTCTCTCGTCCTTCTTCCATCAAGGCATCAGTTCGAACCCCACCTCCTGCACTGTTTTTTAACATTTTGCACTGGTTGAATCAAATGGGCCGCCAGGCTAACGGGCTAGCCCGGCACAGTTAGCAGGCCGACATGACGTGTCTGGGCCAGAGTTGTGGCTCGCGGGCATCCGGCCCATGCCGGGCCGCCGTTTGGCCATCTATAGGCGTGCAGCGGGTTAATTTGAAATAACTGTGAGGGGTTATTTATAAAAAAATAACGCGGGACGACCGTTGAAACTGATGCTTTAAGTATAGTATAGAATAGTTTGGTTAAAATGTGCATGAGGAGTTGAAAAGGGGATGATTAGAGAGGTGTGATAGGGTAGGTATTTTATAACGAATATAAAGTATAAATAGGGAGATGAAAGAATAAATTGTTGGAATCGGTCCTAAAGCACATTCGATTTTCACGAAATCGCGAAATCGCTAAATTACTTATCTAAATTTATATAATATTTGATCAGCTAGAACAAGCATTTCTAGGCAATAAAGGCCTTATGGACCGCGACATGTCTTCTTCCCATGTAGGTGTGACAAATAAGCTATAAATTTTAGACTATAAAATTTAATGATCAGATCGATTTTGGACGATGCTTTATTTTTATTATTTTTGAATTTAAATTAATTTAGAATCTAACAAATTATGATACTCCTTTCCACCCCTACTTCAATGCGCCAGTGGCCTCACGCCACTGCCCGCAGTCCAACGCGCCAGGGACCAACACCCGTCGCTGGGCACGACTGTGGCACATTGTTGTTTTTTTTTTTTGGGGGGGGGGGGGATGTTTGGATGGATGATGTTGGATTGTGGCGCACATCGGAGAGGGATGTGGCTGCGGGGCAGGACCGCAGGAGACGGACGCGCGAGGAGAGGAGGTGAATAGCTGAGGTGCGCGTCTCATTCGCTCGAATATCATGCAGTTCTGGGGATGCGCAGGAGGTATCCCGATTCGCTCGAATATCAATGTCGTTTCGCAATTTCGCCAGCTTCTCATTGTGTAGATCGGTTGATGAGACGGGGAACTGAATCCAGGAGATAGCGGATTATTGGTCTCTTGGCACCGCCTGCAATGCAATATGAGTTGAGGTTTCACTCTGACAACGCCTTCAGTTTTACTCTACAATCTATATGTTCTTTTCAATATTAGCATTGATTGCACATTATATTCGTTATCAGAAGTAAACGATCACAACCCGCAAAACTTTAGTTTCCCTGATTTCTTCATTTTTCTCGAGGAAACATTTATACACTTGTCAAATAAGATAACAAAGGAAGAGATGCCACTCTACTACTCTACAGTATACATCTTTTGCTCTGACTGATATCATGAGTATACATACATCTTGTGCTCTGATATACTCCCTCCGTTTCTTTTTAGTTGTCGCTGGATAGTTCAATTTTGCACTATCCAGCGACAACTAAAACGAGACGGAGGGAGTAGCTTTCTACCGACCTTCGACCATTGTGATGGTCATGCTGTCCACGATGCTGCAGTCAGGCTTGCTCCACGACGTGTCTTCAGCGGCCGCAGTTCTTGCAGCGAAGCCTGGCTGTTTGGGAGTCGGCAACGAGGCAGTGTCAGTGCTGGCCAGCATCATCAGCACCTGAGACATCAGGGGACGGTCGTCTGGGTTCTCTTGCACGCAAAGAAGCCCCACTTTGAGGCATTTTAGCACTTCATCTGAGTTGAAGGAGCCATTCAGATTCTCGTCGACTAAATCTAAGCCATTCCCCTCATTCAATAAGCTCCAGGCCTGGTAAAGATTCAGAAATAGTTACAAAATTGATGTCAAGTTAAATTTAACGGTCTTTTTACATGTGAACGATTGTTGAGCTGGATGGATGCTCACATGTGCTAGAAGGTTGAGGTGGCCAGAGTATCTGTAGACACCTCGGTTCCTTTTACCAGCAATGATTTCCAGCACTATAACGCCAAAGCTAAATACATCTGATTTCACCGAGAACACCCCATCCATTGCGTACTCGGGAGCCATATAACCACTGTAAACCATGTAAATTCCACCATTCTTAGGACATTCAATTGCACAGGCAATACTAGGTGATTGACATGTCTGTTCTAGTTACTTACTATGTGCCAACTACTCTGAGAGTATTGATCTCTGCGTCATCACTGCCAAACATTCTAGCCATGCCGAAGTCTGAAATTTTGGGAGTCATATCCTTATCCAGAAGAATGTTGCTTGTCTTGAGATCTCTGTGTATGATTCTATATCGCGAGTCCTGGTGAAGATACAGTAAACCTCGGGCAATTCCCTCGATTATACGATATCGTGTTTGCCAGTCAAGTAGCTTGCTCCTGGTCGTGTCTGGTAACAAAGATATAGGCTGTTATTTGTTTATTGATAGATATTGATTTTTTTTTCACTAAGAAAGGTTGTGGGCGTACCAAACATAAAGAAGTCCAAGCTCTTGTTTTCCATGTATTCATATATAAGTATCTTTTCTGGTCCAGAAATGCTGCATCCAATTAGTCGAACAAGATTCCGATGCTGGAGTTTAGCTATCAACAAAACCTCATTCTTGAATTCCTCAAGACCTTGTCTTGATGTTCTTGAAAGTGTTTTAACAGCTACTTCTTGTCCATCCTCAAGCTTACCCTGTAATTATGAATGTCCAATTAGGTACTAAGTTCACAATAAAGAATAATGCCTTGGAAATGCTTGGAAATGCCGCTGCTAAATTTAGTCAGCAGTTGAGCCATCCTGGTGCCACTTCAAATGGCTTCAAAATGCTTAAGATGTAAGTACATTACAGTATTACACTACCATTTAGGTTGAGACATATACCTTGTATACAGGCCCAAAGCCGCCTTCACCAAGCTTGTTCTCAGCTGAGAAACCCTCCGTGGCTGCTGCTATTGTCTCGAAATCATATACTGGCAGTTCCAGGTCGTCCCCATTATCCTTTCCTTCACTGCCATCCTTATTGTGTGAACCAGCTGCCCATATGGATGATCCTATGAAAATACCGAAGTTAGAATTGCATCAACCAAAAAATTTACATTGATACAATAAAATATGTTTTTCCATCCCCTTTGGGGAGATCAACATTCTGTAGCGATAGTATGTCACCTGATTTTCTTGCTTTTGTTTTATTTGCTCTCCAAATGTAAAACCCTGTGATTGCTAGAAGAACGGCCAGGGCAGCAGTTATGCTGACAGCAATTGCAACCACAATACTGACCTTCTTTGACTTGCCTTTTGAAGCTGCACACCAAATCATAAATAATAAGTTTAATGATAGACTTATCTTTTACACTTACCATTTTCTATCTGGCTTAGAAATTATGTTGAAGCTATTCATGGATTGTGAACATTACATTTTCTGATAAATATGTAATCATTGACAGGGCTACCGTGAGAGTATTTGCCAAGAGAGTAGAATTGCATATTGCTTCGGCTAAGAATGAAGGCTTCATGATAAATTTGTTAGTTTAGAATATCAGTCTACATTAAAAGTGAGGTGAGTGAATCTAGAAATATTATTTCAGGTCCATTGCCAGCAGAAATTTGGTATTGCATGATACAAAATTGATGGACCAGATCTAATATATGGTGTGTAGAAGGCAGGCTTGGCGCAGTGGTAAGAGTTGTTTCACTAAGTCACCAAAGAAGACTTCCCTCAGTTTATCCCTTTTCCAGACCCCACTCATGTGGAAGCCTTCTGTACTAGGCCTGCCTTCTTTATCTAATATATAGTGCATAATGAAGGGCAGGTTTGGTTCAATGGTAAGAGTTGTCTCACCGAATCACACCCATCGGGTAGCCGGTTCGAAGCAACCTATTTGTATTTGCTGGAGAAAGGATTACCTTGGTTTGTTCTTTCCCCAGACTCCACTTATGTGGAGCCTCTAGCACTGGGTCTGTCATTTCTTATCTTATATATGGTGCATAATGAAGGAGAAGCTTGGTTTAGTGGTGAGAGTTATCTCACTAAGTCACTAGGTCAGTGGGTTCAAAGTAGCCTCTTCCACATTTACGAGTGAAAGGTTTGCCTCGGATTATCTCTTCTTCGGACCTCACTTATGTGGGAGCCTCCAGTACTTGATTGCTGCATAATATTTGAAGTGCTCTCTTACTGATTGCTGCAGAGCATTCTTAACAATGGATGGAATACTTTGTTGCATCAAGTAATCTATGCAGCCTTTGCTTGTTGATAACTGGATACAATGGGATCAACTACAGTTGGTGATCGTGTCCTGCTCAATTATCAAAACCTTTAAATTTGTGGTCCAGGTACGTTGAAATCTGAACACAGCTTGCGACACAGAGGGCACACACACCTACCCTGGACCATGAACATGGGATGCCTCGCATATGATTCACAATCTATGTTCATATGGAAAAAGGGTTCTTCATGATATTGCGGTGGAAAGAGAAGATGGATGTTACCACTGTTGGCACACTTGATTCTCATTCAAAGTATCTGCATGATGATGAGCTGGCCTGCTTATGGCCCTTATAGGACGGGTCCGGTTCCATGTGGTGCATACCAGTGAATTTTAGCATTTCAGAGATGGGCCGTTCCACGAAAAATAATGGCACTGAAACAGTGCAGAAATTAGACATGGAAACGGATGCTGCTATGTTCAAGAATAATTCTCGGTTTCCATACACAGTAGCCAGTACCAACAATTCAGCTGGAAGGAGGCAGGGAAAATACCTGTGCCTATTGCCTAGCCTTTAAATCGTGTGATGGTGTTAGAAAACAAAGAGGACTGCACTGCCAGAAAGATGTGTTCATGCACATATAGCAGGACTTGTTCTACCAACGGGTCCCTGGAGTGCCCGTATAGTCAAGATGAGCTTAAGTAGCAAACAAACAAACAAAAAAGTCTTCTCCCTTTTCATTCTTGCAGTACATTTGCAGGAAGGACCATGATATTCTGTTTTCTTTCATTATTATATAGGGTTTTTTAAATTGATGTCTATGTAGCCCTTAGGCTTGTGATATAATGATATATTAGCCTGCGAATACAACATCTGTTCCTGGTACATGCCCGTGCATGGTCAGCTACTTTTCTTTGATGATTTATGATATGTTTGGTTGGCGAGTCAACTAGAATGTTGTGACTCTACTCCAGTTTTTAAGGATGGAGCCGTTCTACTGTGTGTTCGGCTCCATTTTGCTCGACTTCTCAACCAAACACACCGTTAATTTCTTTTATGTTGAAAACGGGGGCATACACTATGGGTGTGTTTGGTTTAAGGAATCACTACATCTAAATTGAGGTGGTGCATCATGAGTTCATTCCTCAAATTTGGTGGGATGACCTCATTCCTTATATTAGTACTAACTAACTAACTATGAGGAATGGGGTGATGATGGATCAACTCATTCCATTCCACAAACCAAACAAAATTAGTGAGGAGTGAGAAGATGATGGATTAGCTTATTCCTCAAACCAAACACCCTATATGCTACCGCTACTTAATTGCAACAGCTTTCTTGTTTATTGCAGGCACCATGACGGCTTCAGTGTGATCTTCCTTGCAGCGATGCAATTTCTCAAGTTCTTAGCCGCAGGCTTGCAGCAGACAGAGAGGCAAACATTTCAGGTTTTATCCTTTATACACCCAATATATCTTTATTTCTTTCAGTCAGACAGCACGCATTGCAAAATTTAGCTCTTTTTTCCCCTAGTTGGCTAGTTGAATATCATTCACAATACATAGCTAAAAAAAGCTGTAGTCTCTATCCCCCATGGCAGGAAGCCAGGAAGGGTATTTTGACTTTGACTCGTAATGATTGGTTCCCCATGGCAGGAAGCCAGGAAGCTGTAGTCTCTTGTTTGATTTTGACTCGTAATGAGAAGAAAGAGACCCCGGCCGAAACTTCTCTACCGTTCCCCCACGTTTGGTTGGTTGGTTGGTACTGATCCGTTGCATGTTTCATTATTGTTGTGCGTCACGGCGGTCCCATGGAAACCTGACCACCATCGCTCTTCTCGCCATTGCCGGCTTCGTCCCCGTGAACCACGCGACATGGTTTCGCGTCACGCGGGTCACGGAAATGTCGTGCTGATATCCGCAGGGCCGAGGCCTGGGCCTGGGACTGGGACTGGGACTGGGACTGGGACTGGGCGGTGCTGGAATAATCATGCAGTTGCTAGCAGCAGCTAGCACGCTATAGAGCTAAACCGACATCTGATGGGCATGGGCACACTATGAAAGCTACGTCGTTGAAATCAACTGTACTGTGCCGTCACGTGCAGCAGTGTGGATCACGAACTGTGTGGTGTGTCCGCGTGATGATTACGACAGGCACCAGAATTGAGTCTTCTCGAGAGAGCCGGAATTGGTTAGAAATTGGAAAATGGAATCTGTTTCGTTCGCTGGGTTGGAACATCAGGTGACGTTGGTCGGGGATGGATCATGGACGCACTCGCATCTGAAAGGCGATACGGATGGATGACTGGCTTGTAGACTCGGAGGACTGGCGTACAACATCAGTTGTCTGTTAGTTATACTTGACTCAAAACTGAATTTAGGCTATGTGTGTCAGAAAACTGAATTTAGGCTATGGACAGCTGATTGTGTATATGGCCGTGTCAAACACAGTTTCATGCTATAGATTGCCCTAATTATATAGTGAAATTTGAAATATGAGATAGATTTAGCTGGCTATTTGCCAAACGTATGGCTGTACGGCCTACCAAATGGGCAAATGGCAAGTTACTATTGCCATCTGCTAGGTGTCGATGGCAGAGGATTGTGCATCCAAATAATGACGATGACCGTAGCACGTACTGAAGGGGACGTGCGAACAGTATGTTGGTGTTCCTTCGTCACAGATTGATGGGGACAAACTACAGAATGGTCCGGATCAGACGGTACTAACGAGTCTCTCTATTTTTCTTCTTGCTAATGATACTAGCGAGTCTCTAATTTTTCTTCTTGCTAATGATACTAACGAGTCTCTCTATTTTCCCTTTGCATCATTGCACGACAGAACGAACGAACGTACTCTCCTGTCCGCTAAGGCCGTTTGCAGCAGTCTACCTAAATTTTACTCAAAAGTACTGTTTTGCACTGTAGACTATAATGTTCGCAGAGTAAAGTTTGAATATGTGTATAGAGATGGACAAGCTGTTGGAGATAGTTTAAAACTAAGTGTCATTCTTCTATCCAGATGTTTTAAATTTGGTCAAATATATATAAGAAATTATTAATATTTACGATATATTATATTAATTACTAAATATAATTTTATAATAATTATTAAAAATATAAAAAATAGTATTAATATAATTTAGTCGAAATTTGTAACGAATTTAAAACGATAATTAGGACTCATTTAGTATAGCTCTGCTCCATAATTTTCTATCTTCGAGAGCTGATTCTTCGATTCAGTGATTATAAATGATTATCTAGTCGAAGTGAATCTATTTAGCGAAAATTGTTTCGTAAATAGTGTGTGAAATTATTCCTAAAGTTTGGAGAGTAGAGCGGCGGGAAGTAGGTTTTTTTTTTTGCTCACACTCTCCCATACGAACGAACGTACTCTCCGGTCCGCTACCGCTAAGGCCGTTTGCAGCAGTCTACCTAAATTTTACTCAAAAGTACTATTTTGCACTGTAGACTACACTGTTCGTAGAGTAAAGTTTGAATATGGGTACAGAGATGGATAAGTTGTTGGAGATAGTTTAAAACTAAGTGTCATTCTTCTATCCAGATGTTTTAACTTTGATCAAATATATATATATATATATAAGAAATTATTAATATTTATGATATATTGTATTAATTACTAAATATAATTTTATAATAATTATTAAAAATATAAAAATAGTATTAATATAATTTAGTCGAATTTAAAACGATAATTAGGACTCGTTTAGTAGAGCTTTGCTCCATAATTTTCTAGCTTCGAGAGCTGATTCTTCGATTAAGTGATTCTAAATGATTATCTAGTCGAAGTGAATCTATGTAGCGAAAACTGTTTCGTAAATAGTGTGTGAAATTATTTGTAAAGGTTGGAGAGTAGAGTGGCGGGAAATAGGTTTTTTTTTCTCCCACTTTTCCGTACAAAATAAAGACTAGATTCACTTTGCTTCTATCACGGAGCAATTCATTTTTTTACTGTTTGGCCGGGTTGAGTGATTGTCGCTGGGAGGCTCCGCTAAACACCCCTTATTTTGTGAACGGACGGAGCAACGTGGAAGTTCTCACCAAGCGCGTGCATCTTTGTACAGTACGGCAGGACGGAAAAAATTATTTGTTACTCCGACTGTGCAATGTGCATGTATCGACGTCTAGACGAGCAGTGTTGCCACGTACCGAGGTCTGCGGCGGCGAGCCGGAAGTAGAGTTCCTGGCCGAAGGAGGGGTACACGCGGAGGTCCTCGAGGCCGCCGGTCCACATCACGCAGCCGCGGCGCCCCGGCGCGGCGGTGAGGTTGGCGCTGGCGTACGCCGTGCAGGAGCAGTTCCTCAGGCACCGCTGCCGGCACTGCTCCAGGCTGGAGTTGAAGTCCACCACCGCCCGCGTCGCGTCGGGCACCTTGGCGTGCGGCAGCACCAGGAAGCCGTCGGTGCGGTTGGCGCAGTCCAGCGGCGTGGCCCGGACGCAGCCGTCCCGCCCGTCCCGCATCGCCCACGACGCCGGGGACCGCGGCGTGAACCCGGGGAGGCAGGAGCAGGCCGGGACCTTGTTGGTGTCGCACACCCCGTTGGGCCCGCACGGGGACAAGGCGTCGCACTGGTCCTTGGGCGCGTACCAGTAGAGGGCCCACGCGCCGGCGACATCCAGCCACGTCCACCTCTGCATCAGCCCGCCGCCGACGCCCGTGCTGTTGAGCACCAGCCTCGAGACGATGCCCGCGTCCCGGACCTGGAAGCTGTAGGTGGCCTCGCGCCCGTCGTTGACGAAGCGGAAGCTGAAGCCCATGCCCTTGTAGGTGACGGTGTCCGGGACTCCCGTGAACTGCACGCCGTCCCAGGGCCCCGACCGCCACACCTTGGCCGGCCCGTTCCAGATGAACACCTCCGGGTCGCCCGACGTGTCCATGGCCGCCACCACGGGGCTCGGCGACGGGTCGGAGGGGCTCGCCCACGCCGTCAGCGTCATGTTCGCCCCCGCCGCGAAGTCCACCCCGAGCCGCATCCCCGGGAGCAGCGTGTCGGTGGGGTGGTCGAACCCCTGCCACACCACCCGCCCGCGCTGGTCCGACACCACCAGGTTGCCGTCGTCCTGGATCCGCGCCGCGCACGGCCGCGGGGAAGACGACGACAACGACCGCCACACCACCGTGGCGTTGGCGTCCGCCACGGCGAGCGCGCACTCGCTGGACACGGAGAGCGTGGCGCCGGCGCTCTCGCTCGCCGCGCCGCGCACGGGGGCGGCGCGGTTGGCCACCCAGACGACGGTGCGGACGGGCACCTTGGCGTACCAGATCCCGACGTAGGTGCTGTTGGAGCCCGGCGGGGAGAAGAAGCCGAGCACGAAGCTGCCGGCGCCGGACGATACGAGCGTGTCGTTTCCCCGCAGCGGCTGGCCCGGCGTGATGGTGTCCCTGGCGCGGGAAGCCGCGGGGAGAAGCAGAAGCAGCAGCAGAGTCAGAACCATCGCGTCGCGGCGAGTGAACTAGCGGAGCAACGAGCTCGCAGTCGCACGGGGTGGACAAGATGACAGCACCCGTATGGTTGGCTCGTGTCGTGGTCAGGCGTCTGGTCAGTCCGTCATTGCCATTGGGACGGACACTGCAGTTTTAGTGGTAGATCTGGGCTTCGGATCAGGCCCATACGAACAGACCCGTCGGCTTAAGTGTAAGCCGGGCTGCGATGGGCTGGTCGAGTTTCGGTAGCATTATATCTGGCCTCTTTAGCTCAATCTGGGCCATACATTGATACAACTTTCTTTCCATGTCACGACGTCGGCTCTTCCCATAACTGGGCCATTCCCTTGGACGACCAAAAAGAGAGAGAGAGAGAACAGGGCCCATTGCTTTTGAACTACGTAGTTTTGAACTTTGAAGTCTTAGGTGTGCTCTGTTGCGCTAGAAATCCGTCGCGAATGATGGATGCAGAGACAGGCTTGAGGGCGAAGCCACACCCCACAGGCCGGGGAAGACGAAGGTCGTCACATCCATGATCCATGCACGCGTCAACTCGCCTTGCGTGGCCCCCGGTCTTTTGGGGGCGCCGAGGGACCGGGCAACCGCCGGTCCAGCAGCAGCCAATCCGCCGGCGGCACGGGTTCTCCTTTGCCTGCGGCGGGCATCATTGATGGAGGCTGCCGCTTTACAACAAAGATACGTCAGAGGATAGGATGGGGGGACACATGGCTGGAATGGAATGGAATGATCGCCCTCCTGCACGCCGGTCCGAGCCGACGCATCGAACAACTGCAAGGTGCCAAGGACGGACGGCCTCGATCGGTCCTCCTGGGGAAACAGCGAGAGCCTTAAAATCTCCTCGTGTCCTGCTGCTGTGTACTCCCTCCAGTGCAGTAAAGGTAGTCGTTTAGGACTTGATTGTGCATACCAAGGAGTGATTAATTATCATAGAGTTTTCCCTGTTTGCCCCTATTAAATAGGAATATGGGTGCATTAACGTCACTAAAACAATTAGGCTTGATTGGTTGCTGCAGCAGCTCCAAGGCATTCTAGACTGGAGGTCTCAAGTTCGATTCTTAAATGCATCTTTTTTTGTGCAATTACTAGGGGCAACAACGTCTAAATCCCAGACCTACGCGCAGGATGACTTCTTTTATTGCACCGAAGGGAGTATGTGTTACTACTGATCATCGAAAGGCAAAGATGTCCTTGGCTTGACAGCTACAGGTGGCGATGAGGACGAGTTTGGCCTTCCATCCAGTACGCTAAACTGATAGCTTCAGCTTTGTTTTGCGTGCGGTTGAAACGAAGCAGTCCTTTGCATGGACTATTAACCATGGTTGAAGAACTGGTTGAAGAACTGAAGGGGAGTCCGATCCCTGCATCCTTTACCTGCCACCTGCCATAACAGACCCTTGCCTGTCACCGCCATGGTTGTTGGTGGGCACATCCTGTCGTCTACTACTTCTCTCTGTGCTTCCATTAAACCTGTTCGTTTCGAATTAAACCTAGCTGTTCATTATAATGCATAGATACAAAACACTGTGGAAGTATTAAACCAGGCCCTAGCGCAGGGAGTTATTTTTACCACAAAGCTTGGAGACACAGGAAATACCGAATTTGTTATGATCTAAAGGAAGCTCTAGATTACCTTGTCTCACTCCTGCTTCCTCCATTTTATTATCTTGATTCTCGAGGTGAGTTTCTGGGTTCTGGTGATGCAACCGTGACGTGCTGCTGGGCTGTGGCGCCCGCCACGATTGGCACCACATAGCCTGGCGCCTGCAGGTCAAACCGGACGCGAGCCCGGGCAGTGCAGTGGTCCTACAAATACTCTCCCCGCCCCGCATCCGCACACTGCATCCCATCCCACGAAAACAAGCAGAGAGAGAACCCCAGCGGGCAAACGCCTCCCCCCCCCCCCCCCCCCCCCCCCCTTGCCTCCAGGCCCCAGATCCGGCCATCCGGGTAGCTCCAGCCCTTCTCCAATGGCAGTCAAGGTCTACGTCGTGTAAGTATGCGCCACCGCCCCGCTCCATTTCCCTAGCTACTCGTGTTTTTTTAAATCTCCCCGTCACGAATTATATACAACAAAGCCGCCGATGCCTTGTTAGGTTCACATCAAACCGCGTGAGCGCTGAACTTGGTTGTTTCGAGTCGACCGGAGTCCTCTCGTGCTCAGAAACTACACGCAGCCATGTTCCTATTTGCCTTTTGTCAGAGTTGCTCTGCTAAGTCCCGTGATACGTCTAGAAGGTTCCGGTCGCCGCCGCCGCGACCGTGTCCAGGATCAATGAACCTAGGCAGTTGGGGAGGGTTTACGCTGTTGAATAATTCGGGAACCAACTTATTAAGGCTTGTTCGGTTAGCTCTCAATCCATGTGGATTGAGTGAAATTGGATGAGTTTGAATCCCAAACAAGTCAAACTTTTTAAGAAATTTTTCCAATCTCATCCAATCCATGTGTATTTAGAATAACCGAACAAGACCTTAGTTGGGTAGGGCTTAGCCCATCTGTTAACGTGTATCGTGAACCGACACTAGTCGAGCCATGGGCTATGTAGGTTTAGGCTCTGAAGTTAAATAGTTAGCGGCTAAAGTTAGCTTCTAAACAACTCTCGGCTAATATCCTAACTAATTGTTAGCTTGCCTACAACCACATATTACATTTTCATTTCGTAATTTCCAAAAAAACCATTTTGTCGATCGAAGTTTAACTCTCTCTTTTTTTAAATTTTGAAACCGGAATACACAAAAACCAGACCGGTTTTCATATCTCGGTCCGTGCTGAGCATGGTTATTAAAGCGGTAAAACGTTAAAACGTTATGAACCACCTTTTTAACATTTAAACATTTAAACGAACGTTGAAACGTCTTTTTAGACATTACATAAAATTTCAATTATAGAATATGTTCATATATAAGTTGAGTACTTGAGTTTACAAAACAAAATGAAACAGATCAAATTCAATCACACAGTTACAACTTGTATATATGATCAGTAACCATAAACTCTTAATGACTGAAAGTCTGAAACTAGGGAGGGCACCACTGTCTGAACTGGAAGACTGAACTTGGAAGTCTTGATGATTGAAAGTCTAAAACTAGGGAGGGTGGCGCTTCACTGGCCTGGCAGTGCTGGACTGTTGGGGGATGGAGAGGGGGAGGGGGCAGAGGAGAGGAGAGGAGGGAGGCTGTCAGCACAGGACGCCTGGCAGCCCTGTGTATTTTTTGGCTTGTGAAAGGCCCAATAACACGTAGAACGTCCTGAACACGCCTAGAACGTTCGAAAACGAGAAAACAACGTTTAAGCGATGTTTAAACGTGATAAACGGACGTTCTACGTGTTTTTGCTAAAACGATCGGACGTTCTAAACTCTAACTACGTTTTATCGTTTAAACGACGTTTAAGCGACGTTTTAATAACAATGACGCTGAGAACGGTAAATTTTACCGGTTTCTCGGTTACGCAAACAATTAGTTTATTACATGGCTAATAGTTTGTTAGCTGGCTAGGGGTTCTAAATATATGTCGTGGAAGCGCTAACGTCCTGATGATATTGGCGTTGTTGTCGCTCAGCCTAATAGGCGGGGGCTCTATGCCGATTGATTAGGTTGCTGCTATCATTATTATCAAGGACGGCTGCTTTGAAAACCATTTCATTTGGTCATGTATGACATCTTCACCAACTCCTTGCTCCCACCAGCTGCTGAGAGCATAAGGGCATTTGATTTAGCGATGCGATTTTAGTTTTTTTTTGTTTCCCTCCTGCTGCTAGTACGTAGTACAACGGAACATCCCCCCTTTTTTATATTTATATACATATAAAAGGACGACTCAACATTTAAAATATGGAACCTACATTTGTATTAGGCAGAGTGAACCACATGTCCAAGTAACTGAACTCGAGGTTAATCTATCACTTATCAGGGATCTTTATCATATTTACTTTCTATCTTTTGTTTGAGATGGAAATCCAAGCATGGACGTGAAACCTACTCCTACTACAATGGAAAATGATACCGATTTCTCTTTTGCTCAAAAAGATAAAAATAATGCATCACTTTCTCTTTTGTTCAAAAAGATTTAAAAAAATGCATCAGTCGTAATAATATACTCTTTCCTGTTTTTTTGTGTGACCGAGTCTCCGTCTGTACACGCAAACTTCTAGAATGCACCACCTCAACGACACATTACTTTTTTCTCTTGTGGGCAATTATGCAATCCACAGATGCCCTTTTTCTGTTGATAGGTATTTTCCACTACAACAGTGCAGTTCCACTCTGTCTGCTGATGGGCATGCATGCTTGGTTTGCTACCTCTTGACTCTCGTTGCTGTTGCTTCCAACTTTCGCATCACACTCATGGACCCTTTACTTGATGGACAGTTTTGCTTCTCTTGAGTATTTGTTTCGTAGAAAACTAGCATCCAAACAACATGGCATGCGGGTCCATTCGTCTTCTGAGTACGATTCACCATGGAACAGGCAGCATTTCAGTTTTGAGGAACACACACACCTCACATGATGTCGCTTTTGAGCAGCAAAAAATTAGCATCATATTGTTATTGGTAACCCACGGTGTAGGTTTCAATCCACAACGCATCTCGATCTTTGGCTGTAGTCACATCTATATGACAGGTTAAAAGGATAGACAACCACTCTAATGCCGTTTGGTATAAGTAAATAATATTACACCCATGCCTTAGTTTTGCTGCCTGCCTGAATGAGATTGTCCAACTACCCAAAAAGCAAGAGCATCTAGAAACCCTTGATTAGAAGATGTCGAACACCTGTTTCTTTCCAGTACATCTTTACGCCGAAATCTATTTGACACTTACTATTCATAATGTTCCTTGATTGATGAATGAGAATTGTGTATTTACTGAAAGTGAGAAACTGACCTGTGTACTGTACTACTAGATTGTTTTGGTTCTCTTCTCGATCGGGCATCAGTAAAAAGCGCTCCCATTTTCTCAACAGGTTTTACTCCACCTACGGGCACGTTGCCAAGCTTGCTGAGGAGATGAAGAAAGGCGCCGCTTCAGTTGAAGGCGTGGAGGTCAAAGTATGGCAGGTCAGTGTCTGTCAGCAACGGTGCAATCTTCGAGTTAGCTAGAACCAATGTGTTGTGTGAGTCTGGAATGGTCACCGCCAAATTCCCATCGGTTTCACTTTCACACGCGAAGGTCCCGGAGATTCTGTCCGAGGAGGTGCTCGGCAAGATGGGCGCGCCACCCAAGACCGACGCGCCGGTCATCACCCCGCAGGAGCTGGCGGAGGCCGACGGCGTCCTCTTCGGGTTCCCCACGCGGTTCGGCATGATGGCGGCGCAGATGAAGGCCTTCTTCGACGCGACCGGCGGGCTGTGGCGCGAGCAGAGCCTGGCCGGCAAGCCCGCCGGCCTCTTCTTCAGCACCGGCTCCCAGGGTGGCGGCCAGGAGACCACGCCGTGAGCAGCCGTCTCCTCTCCTTTTTTCACAACATGTTTCCTTCCCCTTGCAGCACCAACCGATCGAATCGCAGAAGCAGTGGGTAACGTTTCCCCCTTGGCGTGGCGGCCAGGCTGACGGCGGTGACGCAGCTGACGCACCACGGGATGGTGTTCGTGCCTGTGGGGTACACGTTCGGCGCCAAGATATTCGACATGGAGAGCGTGCACGGCGGCAGCCCGTACGGCGCGGGCACGTTCGCCGGGGACGGGTCGCGGTGGCCGACGGAACTGGAGCTGGAGCACGCCTTCCACCAGGGCAAGTACTTCGCCGGCATCGCCAAGAGGCTCAAGGGCGGCTCCGCCTGATATCGCTCGCACCCTCCTATACGTATACATAATTATTATAGGGAACATATCTGGTGCATATATAAATTTAGTGTACATGGTGCATATATTAAATCAGCATTACTCATTTTAGATATAATGTCTCTAGTTGTTGGTATATTTTGCTAAGAACACCCTCCGACGTGGTGAAGTATAGCGGTGGAAAATATTATTTATAAATTGCAATGATCAACTAGAGACGTTAAATCTAAAATAAATAGTGATGATTTAATATGTGCACCATATATACTAAGCTTCCATGTACACCAGATATGTCCTCGTTATTACATGTACACGAGGTATGATATGCATTCCATGTTTTCGTGGTGGTTTCGATTGTATTGTTGTGTGAAATTTGGTAATCGGACCCATATTAATTAATAATTATGGCGTCATTCATGTGACCGGTGCTCCTATGTTCCTCTTGCTTGGTATCGAATGGAACAAGTGTCTTCATTGTTTCGGCCCACATAGCAGGGCGTTCGGAAGTAACCTATAGTCCATCGCCGGCTCGGTCAAGTGTTCATGTATGGCGTGTCTCGGCCTGCTTACTTGGGCCGTGCCACGTAGAAGACTGGAAGGTGCAAAGGGCATGCCATCGGTAACTTGTTTACAGGGTTAAAAAAAAGGCATTGGTACGGATAGGGGATGTTTGGCACCTACTGTAGGATTTTTACATGGATCATGTTAGGAATTACTGCAAAACACAACAACATGAGAACACATTCCCGTATTGCAAATAGGTTCCTAGACCATCTCCAACTCCAAGTCCATATTTTGATTTTTTTTTTAGCAGAAATAAAAAATCTCATCCAACAGATTGGTAAAATAGTTGTTTAAAAACAGATGTCCTTTTTCCAACTTGTAGGTTTTTCGCAATCAAGAGGAATCGTATATCCGCTTTCCGTTCAACTTTTGTTCTCTGGAAATCTACGCAAGTTGCACGTATAAATTAAGGAAATAAAGAGATCTAAATGAAAAAAAAATAGTGCTCCCTACGTACCAAAATATAGTTCGTTTTAGTTTGGGACGGAAGGAGTAAGAGATAAGAGAGCTCGATCTCCATTATGTCTGTGAGTGCCCAATCAAATAAAGCCCGGAGATCTACCCTATGTCATCTCCAAACCAAACGTGCAGCAAGGCGCAAGCAGACGACGGAGGTCAGATGAACGGCCGGCTGGAGACGGAGTTTAGAGCTGAGCTAATGGGTGTGGGACTAGTAAATTATCTGCCTGATTGACCCCTCGCCAAAATCTTAGTAAACGATAGTGAGAATACACAACCCTGGTCCCTGGTCGGTTCTCCTCTGTCATTGCTGGTCTCTACTCTCTCGTCTCTTCCTTCCACCGTGAAAAAAAAAACTAGTACCTAACGTGCGCCCTGCGCGCGAGAAATAATTTATTTCTTTGAAGGTATTTGATAGCGAGATAATTGGATTTTCAGTTTACAAATAATTACCATGAACAATTACAGTGAGTTGTGATCTTCAAAATAAAATAACAATCTTCGAACTTGGTTTATAGGAACAGATGTGATCCTAACTCCCAAGTTTATAGATTTGACAAAGTACCAAGATAAATGTCATTCAAAATTATTGGTTTGACAAATATCTTAAGAGGTAACACATTATTAGTGCAATAAAAATTAACGATAAAAACTAAAAAAAGAATAAGACTACATCTGAAACTTGGTAGAGGTATAACTATTATTTACCTTGCGACGGGGAAAATATTTCTCAGATACATACCTTCTAGAAGTGGACCCGTAGTGAATAATATCGTTGAAGAAGATATATATCTACGACAGAAAAAGGCATATAATTAGAGTGGTAAACCAATTGATAAGCTAGATCTAGGTAACGCTGACATTTCAGATTTTGATGGAAAAAACATTTGAATATATGCTAGATAGATTTTGTTGATTTTTAAACAATCAGTATACAGTTAATTCTATAGATAGAATGGAACATAACATTTTCTTGACTATTAAAGTTAATTGCATAAATTTTATTGGCTATTAAAAGAATAGCATACGAACATTTAATTCTACAAATACAATGCATCATAAAATTTCTTTAACTATTAAATTGGTTAGAGAAACCTAGACAGTTTAATGGGATTATAGTATCTTAAAATATAACTTAATTAGGGCAATACTTGACGAATCTATAGTTGTAAACAGCGTAGTAGTACAGATTAAGGTGGTGACAAAGAGAAAAACTGAAGTATTACATTTTTCATAAAGGAGGTATCTCATTTGATTTACTCGATCATTTGTAGTCGAGCTATTTTTTTCTAAAAAAAGCTAAATAAGACAAAACATTAACATAGACGTACATATCTTAGCAGAAAAGAATCTAACTAACTAAAAACTATTCTTTTAGTAAATAACTTACGTGCTTTTTATCTCTTTTCTTCTAGGTAAGTCACCATTGTCCTTTGCTTGAGACGTAGATAATTGAAACAACTAGAGGATAACTACTAAGACTGTTTCTTAAGATCTGTAAGAGGTGTACAATATCCTCATTTTGGTAGAACTAAACAATATGCGCGATTTGGCCATGATCAATACATATTTGGGTTATGTAGCCTCCTACAAACAATTGACATCTATGATCAATATCATATAGACCTTTAATATACTTTTTAAATAGAAAGTAACATAACAGTAAGCACACACTACTAAACATATTTATGTTGATCTGAATTTTCATTATTTGCATACCACATCAATATTTCAGAAGAATACATGAGCATATAGTGATTGGAAAAAATGTCTTGCATGTGGTATGAATTGTGGTTAATAAATTGTAAAATAGCTTTACACATAACGTTTGGCAGATGAATGCATATATAGATATGTAAAAATGTACATATAGATTTAACTATTGCAAGAATTGATGCGCATATTCATATAGAAGAAGCACACAATTACTTGATATTTACAATATAGCATGCCACATGGAATAACATAAGACAACACTCATTAAAACAAATTTCTGTAAATATGTTCGTGTTCACCAAAAAATGCATTGAAAGATTTTTTTGTATAACTGGGAAATGAAGTGTGTTGAAAAATGGATAGAGGAACAGGGGCCTGCGAGTATAACACAACAATTTTTTGGAAGAAATAAAGATGTCACTTCAGGTGCTTAACAAAGGAAGCACTAAAAATATAACATTTTTGATAAAAATGATGGAATTTGAATTTTTTTCACTCTTGGTGGGTGGGTGGATGGATGGGGAGGCTACAATGTAAAGCAGGTAGGCATGTAAGAAACAAAGGTTTTGATAGAGTTGTTAGATCTTCAGGTTAAACAAATTGTAATAAATCTCTGTTTCAAACTTGAAGATTTCTATTGGATTATGTTCCTCGCAACACTGAACACATTAGCTTAAGTGTCAGCATGTTAATCAATAAGAACAATGAATGGGAATTACCTGCAACAAAGGTTATCGATGAGTAAAACTACCTTGGAGACAATGGTGTAGAAACCATTATCAAGACAATACGTTGTAAAAGTTAGCCACTCCAAATGGGACACTTGCAAGTGAAGGTCGTTGCAGTATTTAGCATCTGGAAGCAACAGAGCCTCGTATCTCATGGCAAGGCAGAGAAGAACACAACGCATGCTCTGCATTTGTGATGTTAGCAGATAAAATAAATTAAAAGGATGCATTCAAGTTGAGTGATACAGTTGATGAATGCACGTTGGATGATGAAAGATGAGTGCTTGCTTGCTAGTGTGCATGTAATATGAAATGTGCTGCATCATGCAAAATAAAATCTTGCAATCCTGAATTTAGGAATGTATACCGAACTGTAAGTTAGAGTAAAACCCTAGGTAGGGCACAATGATTAGCAATAGCACTGCATAATCTGCATCACACCATATGCTCCAAATACTAATTTTGTTGGGTGTCGTGCTGATCTTGACACCAACTACAAGCGCTGAAGCGCACAGGCGCGTGAGAAGAAGTCGGCGATAGCGAGGCTCCATTTCTTCCCACCATCCAGCGATGCACCCGTCTGATAATGCCTCCGTCGTGTTCGATTGTAGCAGGTAGCAGGCGCCTAGCCATGGAGCGTCTGGCGAGCCAATTATGAGAGCAGATACATTAACTCAAATGAAATATAAACATCAATTATGTCCCGTAACTGGGAAAACGCGATCAGAGGCACGTGGAGTTGAAGCAATAAATCAGAGGTACATGTAATCATTGGAAGGGTCGTTACATTATGGGATAGCTAAACCACATGTCCACAAATTTGATTTTGAAGCATATGCATTCACGTAGTCATTCTTGGAGGTGAATGAGGTGAACTATTATTTGATTAGTAGAAAGGTAGCTAAACAGCCGTGTGCACATTTATATATGCATTGTTTTTAAACATCATTTTTAAAACCAGTCAGTCGTAAACAACAGTTCAGGATAGCGAATCTACATGTACATTAATTTTATTTGGAACATATATAATCATGTAATCATTTTTAGAGGTGAAGGCGAGTTATTACATTCTAAGTAGCAAACCGGTTAAACAGCCATATGCACATTTTGACCTGCATCATTTTTAGACATCAGTCAACTACAAAGAACATTATTTATTTTATGTCTGTATGTAGACAACATTTAACAGGAACATACCTATTTTATTGCGGGCGCTGCTTGTTAACAGCGATTGCATTTCCAAAATTGTATTGTCATAAATTTGATTAAAATTTGTAGATTGAAAGGGAATTAGGCTTACACCTAGTTCCTAAATAATTTTGGTGGTTGAATTGCCCAACACAAATATTGGACTGACTAGTTTGCTCTAGTGTATAAGTTATACAGGTGCAAAAGGTTCACCCTCAGCCAATAAAAAGACCAAGTTTTGGATTCAATAAAGGAGCAAAGGGGCAACCGAGGGCACCCCTGGTCTGGCGCACCGGACTGTCCGGTGTGCCACCGGACAGTGAACAGTACCTGTCCGGTGCACCAGGGGACTCAGACTCAAACTCTTCGCCTTCGGGAATTCTCGGAAGCCGGCGCGCTATAATTCACCGGACTGTCCGGTGTGCACCGGACATGTCCGGTGCTCCAAGGAAGCTCGGCCTCCTGAACTCGCCAGCCTCGGGTTCGCGCGGCAGCCGCTCCGCTAAAATTCACCGGACTGTCCGGTGTGCACCGGACTGTCCGGTGTGCCAGCGGAGCAACGGCTCCCTGCGGCGCCAACGGCTCCCTGCGGAGCATTTAATGCGCGCACAGCGCGCGCAGAAGTCAGAATCGCCCATGCCGGTGCACCGGACATCAAACAGTACATGTCCGGTGTGCACCGGACACCCAGGCGGGCCCACAAGTCAGAAGCTCCAACGGTCAGAATCCAACGGCAGTGATGACGTGGCAGGGGCACCGGACTGTCCGGTGTGCACCGGACTGTCCGGTGCGCCATCGAGCAGAAGCCTCCAGCCAACGGTCAAGTTTGGTGGTTGGGGCTATAAATACCCCAACCACCCCTCCATTCATTGCATCCAAGCTTTCCACTTCTCAACCACTTACAAGAGCTAGGCATTCAATTCTAGACACATACAAAGAGATCAAATCCTCTCAAATTCCACACAAAATTCTAGTGACTAGTGAGAGTGATTTGCCGTGTTCATTTGAGCTCTTGCGCTTGGATTGCTTCTTTTCTTTCTCATTTGTTCTTGTGATCAAAACTCCATTGTAATCAAGGCAAGAGGCACCAATTGTGTGGTGGCCCTTGCGGGGAAGTTTTGTTCCCGGCTTTGATTAGAGAAGAGAAGCTCACTCGGTCCGAGGGACCGTTTGAGAGAGGGAAGGGTTGAAAGAGACCCGGCCTTTGTGGCCTCCTCAACGGGGAGTAGGTTTGCAAGAACCGAACCTCGGTAAAACAAATCTCCGTGTCTCACTTGCTTATTCGCTTGGGATTTGTTTTGCGCCCTATCTTGCGGACTCGTTTATTATTACTAACGCTAACTCCGGCTTGTAGTTGTGTTTATATTTGTAAATTTCAGTTTCGCCCTATTCACCCCCCCTCTAGGCGACTATCAATTGGTATCAGAGCCCGGTGCTTCATTAGAGTCTAACCGCTCGAAGTGATGTCGGGAGATCACGCCAAGAAGGAAATGGAGACCGGCGAAAAGCCCACTACAAGCTACGGGAGCACTTCATCGGAAGAGTCCCGCACCAAAAAGAGGGAGAAGAAGAAGAGCTCCTCCAACAAAGGGAAGGAGAAGAAATCTTCTTCTCACCACAAAGAGAAGAAGGAAAAATCTTCTTCCCACAAGCCGCATCGGAAAGGTGACAAGCACAAGAGGATGAGGAAGGTGGTCTACTACGAGACCGACACTTCATCAACTTCTACCTCCGACTCCGATGCGCCCTCCGTCACTTCTAAGCGCCAAGAGCGCAAGAAGTATAGTAAGATCCCCCTACGCTACCCTCGCATTTCCAAACATACACCTTTACTTTCCGTCCCGTTAGGCAAACCACCAACTTTTGATGGTGAAGATTACGCTAGGTGGAGCGATTTAATGCAATTTCATCTAATCTCGCTCCACAAAGGTATATGGGATGTTGTTGAGTTTGGTGTACAGGTACCGTCGATAGGGGATGAGAACTATGATGAGGATGAGGTAGCCCAAATCGAGCACTTCAACTCACAAGCCACAACAATTCTCCTCGCCTCACTAAGCAAAGAGGAATATAACAAAGTACAAGGGTTGAAGAACGCTAAGGAGGTTTGGGATGTACTCAAAACCGCGCACGAGGGAGATGAGCTTACTAAGATCACCAAGCGGGAAACGATCGAGGGGGAGCTCGGTCGGTTCTGGCTTAACAAAGGGGAGGAGCCACAACACATGTACAACCGGCTCAAGACCTTGGTAAACCAAGTGCGCAACCTCGGGAGCAAGAAGTGGGATGACCACGAAGTGGTAAATGTTATTTTAAGATCTCTCATTTTTCTAAATCCCACTCAAGTTCAATTAATTCGTGGTAATCCTAGATATACTAAAATGACCCCCGAGGAAGTTATCGGGCATTTTGTAAGTTTTGAGTGCATGATAGAAGGCTCGAGGAAAATCAACGAGCTTGGCGAGCCATCCGAAGCTCAACCCGTTGCATTCAAGGCGACGGAAGAAAAGAAGGAGGAGTCTACACCAAGCCGACAACCAATAGACGCCTCCAAGCTTGACAATGAGGAGATGGCGCTCGTCATCAAGAGCTTCCGCCAAATCCTCAAACAAAGGAGGGGGAAAGACTACAAGTCCCGCTCCAAGAAGGTTTGCTACAAATGTGGTAAGCCCGGTCATTTCATTGCTAAATGTCCTATGTCTAGTGACAGTGACCGAGGCGACGACAAGAAGGGGAGAAGAAAGGAGAAGAAAAGGTACTACAAGAAGAAGGGCGGCGATGCCCATGCTTGTCGGGAATGGGATTCCGACAAAAGCTCTAGCGACTCCTCCGACGACGAGGACGCCGCCAACATCGCCGTCACCAAGGGACTCCTCTTCCCCAACGTCGGCCACAGGTGCCTCATGGCAAAGGACGGCAAACGGAAAAAGGTTAAATCTAACTCCTCCACTAAATATGAATCTTCTAGTGATGATAATGCTAGTGATGAGGAGGATAATTTACGTTCTCTTTTTGCCAACCTTAACATAGCTCAAAAAGAAAAATTGAATGAATTGGTCAGTGCTATTCATGAAAAGGATGACCTTTTGGATTCCCAAGAGGATTGTCTAATTAAAGAAAACAAAAAACATGTTAAGGTTAAAAAGGCTTATGCTCTGGAAATTGAGAAATGTGAAAAACTATCTAGTGAGCTAAGCACTTGTCGTGAGATGATTGACAACCTTAGAAATGAAAATGCTATCTTAAATGCTAAGGTTGATTCACATGCTTGTAATGTCTCAATTCCCAATCTTAGAGATGATAATATTGACTTGCTTGCTAAGATTGATGAATTGAATGTATCTCTTGCTAGCCTTAGATTAGAGAATGAAAGTTTAATTGCTAAGGCTAAAGATTTTGATGTTTGCAATGCTACTATTTCCGACCTTAGAACTAAGAATGAAATGTTGCATGCTAAGGTTGTAGAACTTAAATCTTGCAAACCCTCTACATCTAATGTTGAGCATGCTTCTATTTGCACTAGATGTAGAGATATTGATGTTAATGCTATTCTTGATCATATGGCCTTAATTAAACAACAAAATGATCATATAGCAAAATTAGATGCTAAAATTGCCGAGCACAACCTAGAGAATGAGAAATTTAAATTTGCTCGTAGCATGCTTTATAATGGGAGACGCCCTGGCATTAAGGATGGCATTGGCTTCCAAAGGGGAGACAATGTCGAACTTAATACTCCTCCAAAGAACTTATCTAACTTTGTTAAGGGCAAGGCTCCCATGCCTCAGGATAACGAGGGTTACATTTTGTACCCTGCCGGCTATCCTGAGAGCAAAATTAGAAAGATTCATTCTAGGAAGTCTCACTCTGGCCCTAATCATGCTTTTATGTATAAGGGTGAGACATCTAGCTCTAGGCAACCAACCCGTGCCAAGTTGCCTAGAAAGAAAACTCCTATTGCATCAAATGATCATGCCATTTCATTTAAAACGTTTGATGCATCTTATGTGCTTACTAGCAAATCCGGCAAGGTAGTTGCCAAATTTGTTGGGGGCAAACACAAGGGTTCCAAGACTTGTGTTTGGGTACCCAAAGTTCTTGTATCTAATGCCAAAGGACCCAAAACAGTTTGGGTACCTAAAGTCAAGAACTAAATTTGTTTTGTAGGTTTATGCATCCGGGGGCTCAAGTTGGATACTCGACAGCGGGTGCACAAACCACATGACAGGGGAGAAAAGGATGTTCTCCTCATATGAGAAAAACCAAGATCCCCAACGAGCTATCACATTCGGGGATGGAAATCAAGGTTTGGTCAAAGGATTGGGTAAAATTGCTATATCTCCTGACCATTCTATTTCCAATGTTTTTCTTGTTGATTCCTTAGACTACAACTTGCTTTCTGTTTCTCAATTATGTCAAATGGGCTACAACTGTCTTTTTACTGATACAGGTGTCACTGTCTTTAGAAGAAGTGATGATTCAATAGCATTTAAGGGTGTGTTAGAGGGTCAGCTATACTTAGTGGATTTTGATAGAGCTGAACTCGACACATGCTTAATTGCTAAGACTAACATGGGTTGGCTCTGGCACCGCCGACTAGCCCATGTTGGGATGAAGAATCTTCATAAGCTTCTAAAGGGAGAGCACATTTTAGGATTAACAAATGTTCATTTTGAGAAAGACAGGATTTGTAGCGCATGCCAGGCGGGGAAGCAAGTTGGAGTCCATCATCCACACAAGAACATCATGACGACCGATAGGCCGCTTGAGCTACTCCACATGGATCTATTCGGCCCGATCGCTTACATAAGCATCGGCGGGAGTAAGTATTGTCTTGTAATAGTGGATGATTATTCTCGCTTCACTTGGGTATTCTTTTTACAGGAAAAATCTCAAACCCAAGAGACCTTAAAGGGATTCTTGAGACGGGCTCAAAATGAGTTCGCCTTAAGGATCAAGAAAATAAGAAGCGACAACGGGACGGAGTTCAAGAACTCTCAAATTGAAGGCTTCCTTGAGGAGGAGGGCATCAAGCATGAGTTCTCTTCTCCCTACACGCCACAACAAAATGGTGTAGTGGAGAGGAAGAATCGAACTCTTTTGGACATGGCAAGAACCATGCTTGATGAGTACAAGACACCGGACCGGTTTTGGGCCGAAGCGGTCAACACCGCCTGCTACGCCATCAACCGGTTATATCTTCACCGAATCCTCAAGAAGACATCATATGAACTCCTAACCGGTAAAAAGCCCAACATTTCATATTTTAGAGTTTTTGGTAGCAAATGCTTCATTCTTATTAAAAGAGGTAGAAAATCTAAATTTGCTCCTAAAACTGTAGAAGGCTTTTTACTTGGTTATGACTCAAACACAAGGGCATATAGGGTCTTTAACAAGTCCACTGGACTAGTTGAAGTCTCTTGTGACGTTGTGTTTGATGAAACTAACGGCTCTCAAATAGAGCAAGTTGATCTTGATGAAGGTGAAGAACAGGCTCCATGCATCGCGCTAAAGAACATGTCCATCGGGGATGTGTGTCCTAAGGAATCCGAAGAGCCTCCAAGTACACAAGATCAACCATCCTCCTCCATGCAAGCATCTCCACCAACTCAAAATGAGGATGAGGCTCAAAAGGATGAAGAGCAAAATCAAGAAGACGAGCCACCTCAAGATGATAGCAATGATCAAGGGGGAGATACAAATGATCAAGAAAAGGAGGATGAGGAAGAACCAAGACCGCCACACCCAAGAGTCCACCAAGCAATCCAACGAGATCACCCCGTCGACACCATCCTCGGTGACATTCATAAGGGGGTAACCACTAGATCTCGTGTTGCTCATTTTTGTGAACATTACTCTTTTGTTTCCTCTATTGAGCCACACAGGGTAGAGGAAGCACTTCAAGATTCGGATTGGGTGGTGGCGATGCAAGAGGAGCTCAACAACTTCACTAGAAATGAGGTATGGCATTTAGTTCCACGTCCTAACCAAAATGTTGTAGGAACCAAATGGGTCTTCCGCAACAAGCAAGATGAGCATGGTGTGGTGACAAGGAACAAAGCTCGACTCGTGGCCAAAGGATATTCACAAGTCGAAGGTTTGGATTTCGGTGAAACCTATGCACCCGTAGCTAGGCTTGAGTCAATTCGCATATTATTGGCCTATGCTACTTACCATGGCTTTAAGCTCTATCAAATGGATGTGAAAAGTGCCTTCCTCAACGGACCGATCAAGGAAGAGGTCTATGTTGAGCAACCTCCCGGCTTTGAAGATAGTGAGTATCCTAACCATGTTTATAGGCTCTCTAAGGCGCTTTATGGGCTCAAGCAAGCCCCAAGAGCATGGTATGAATGCCTTAGAGATTTCCTTATTGCTAATGGCTTCAAAGTCGGAAAAGCCGATCCTACACTCTTTACTAAAATTCTTAAAAATGACTTGTTTGTATGCCAAATTTATGTTGATGATATTATATTTGGGTCTACTAACGAGTCTACATGTGAAGAGTTTAGTAGGATCATGACACAGAAATTCGAGATGTCAATGATGGGGGAGTTGAAGTATTTTCTGGGATTCCAAGTCAAGCAACTCCAAGAGGGCACCTTCATTAGCCAAACAAAGTACACTCAAGACATTCTAACCAAGTTTGGGATGAAGGATGCCAAACCCATCAAGACACCCATGGGAACTAATGGGCATCTCGACCTCGACACGGGAGGTAAGTCCGTGGATCAAAAGGTATACCGGTCGATGATTGGTTCATTGCTTTATTTATGTGCATCTCGACCGGACATTATGCTTTCCGTTTGCATGTGTGCAAGATTTCAATCCGACCCTAAGGAATCACACCTTACGGCCGTAAAACGAATCTTGAGATATTTGGCTTACACACCTAAGTTTGGGCTTTGGTACCCTCGGGGATCCACATTTGATTTGATTGGTTATTCGGATGCCGATTGGGCGGGGTGCAAAATTAATAGGAAGAGCACATCGGGGACTTGCCAGTTCTTGGGAAGGTCCTTGGTGTCTTGGGCTTCAAAGAAGCAAAATTCGGTCGCTCTTTCCACCGCCGAAGCCGAGTACATTGCCGCAGGACATTGTTGCGCGCAATTGCTTTGGATGAGGCAAACCCTGCGGGACTACGGTTACAAATTAACCAAAGTCCCTTTGCTATGTGATAATGAGAGTGCAATCAAAATGGCCGACAATCCCGTCGAGCACAGCCGCACTAAACACATAGCCATTCGGTATCATTTTCTTAGGGATCACCAACAAAAGGGAGATATCGAGATTTCTTACATTAACACTAAAGATCAATTAGCCGATATCTTTACCAAGCCTCTTGATGAACAATCTTTTACCAGACTTAGGCATGAGCTCAATATTCTTGATTCTAGAAATTTCTTTTGCTAGCTTGCACACATAGCTCTTTTGAATACCTTTGATCATATCTCTTTTATATGCTATGACTAATGTGTTTTCAAGTTTATTTCAAACCAAGTCATAGGTATATTGAAAGGGAATTGGAGTCTTCGGCGGAGACAAAGGCTTCCACCCCGTAACTCATACTTCGCCATCACTCCGAGCAACTCTCTATTCCTTGGGGAGAAATGAGCATCAAAGAAAAGGACTTCATCCTTGGGGGAGAGAATAAAAGCTCAAAAGCAAAAGGACCGGATTTCGTCTTTGGTATAATCTTAACTCATTCATTTATGACCAAAGAGGAAGAACTTACTTCAAGGGTTCTAATGATTCCGTTTTTGGCGATTCATGCCAAAAAGGGGGAGAAATGAGCCCAAAGCAAAAGGACCGCACCACCACCAATTTCAAAAAACTTAGTATTTTCAAAGAAGTATCTATCAATTGGTATCCTATTGTGTTCAAAGGGGGAGCAAGTAGCATTTCAAAATGATATATCAAAACCCTCTTGAACACTAAGAGGTGGATCTCTTTTAGGGGGGAGTTTTGTTTAGTCAAAGGAAAAGCATTTGATTCAGGGGGAGAAAATTTCAAATCCTAAAAATGCTTTGCAAACTCTTATTCATTTACCTTTGACTATTTGCAAAAGATCTTTGAAATGGATTTACAAAAAGAATTTGCAAAAACAAAACATGTGGTGCAAACGTGGTCCAAAATGTTATATAAGAAAGAAACATTCCTTGCATATCTTGTAAGTAGTTATATTGGCTCAATTCCAAGTAACCTTTGCACTTACATTATGTAAACTAGTTCAATTATGCACTTCTATATTTGCTTTGGTTTGTGTTGGCATCAATCACCAAAAAGGGGGAGATTGAAAGGGAATTAGGCTTACACCTAGTTCCTAAATAATTTTGGTGGTTGAATTGCCCAACACAAATATTGGACTGACTAGTTTGCTCTAGTGTATAAGTTATACAGGTGCAAAAGGTTCACCCTCAGCCAATAAAAAGACCAAGTTTTGGATTCAATAAAGGAGCAAAGGGGCAACCGAGGGCACCCCTGGTCTGGCGCACCGGACTGTCCGGTGTGCCACCGGACAGTGAACAGTACCTGTCCGGTGCACCAGGGGACTCAGACTCAAACTCTTCGCCTTCGGGAATTCTCGGAAGCCGGCGCGCTATAATTCACCGGACTGTCCGGTGTGCACCGGACATGTCCGGTGCTCCAAGGAAGCTCGGCCTCCTGAACTCGCCAGCCTCGGGTTCGCGCGGCAGCCGCTCCGCTAAAATTCACCGGACTGTCCGGTGTGCACCGGACTGTCCGGTGTGCCAGCGGAGCAACGGCTCCCTGCGGCGCCAACGGCTCCCTGCGGAGCATTTAATGCGCGCACAGCGCGCGCAGAAGTCAGAATCGCCCATGCCGGTGCACCGGACATCAAACAGTACATGTCCGGTGTGCACCGGACACCCAGGCGGGCCCACAAGTCAGAAGCTCCAACGGTCAGAATCCAACGGCAGTGATGACGTGGCAGGGGCACCGGACTGTCCGGTGTGCACCGGACTGTCCGGTGCGCCATCGAGCAGAAGCCTCCAGCCAACGGTCAAGTTTGGTGGTTGGGGCTATAAATACCCCAACCACCCCTCCATTCATTGCATCCAAGCTTTCCACTTCTCAACCACTTACAAGAGCTAGGCATTCAATTCTAGACACATACAAAGAGATCAAATCCTCTCAAATTCCACACAAAATCCTAGTGACTAGTGAGAGTGATTTGCCGTGTTCATTTGAGCTCTTGCGCTTGGATTGCTTCTTTTCTTTCTCATTTGTTCTTGTGATCAAAACTCCATTGTAATCAAGGCAAGAGGCACCAATTGTGTGGTGGCCCTTGCGGGGAAGTTTTGTTCCCGGCTTTGATTAGAGAAGAGAAGCTCACTCGGTCCGAGGGACCGTTTGAGAGAGGGAAGGGTTGAAAGAGACCCGGCCTTTGTGGCCTCCTCAACGGGGAGTAGGTTTGCAAGAACCGAACCTCGGTAAAACAAATCTCCGTGTCTCACTTGCTTATTCGCTTGGGATTTGTTTTGCGCCCTATCTTGCGGACTCGTTTATTATTACTAACGCTAACTCCGGCTTGTAGTTGTGTTTATATTTGTAAATTTCAGTTTCGCCCTATTCACCCCCCCTCTAGGCGACTATCATAGATGTTGCTTCTATTCCACCAAGTTCAGGAATCCTGAAGCCGAAATGACTCAATCCAATCATTAACAGGACCAACATGAATAAAGTCGAGGCCCTGCGGGTGCTGAATTACAGTTAGGACTTAGGAGCGTGTGGAAGGAAAAAAAAGAATGTTTAGAGTAACCCATACCTGCACAAAAGGTCGCTGGGCTTCTTTGAACTCATTTTCTGAACTAGAGCTTTTTGACAAGGGAGGGGCCACACTCAAGTCAGATGTAGATGGAACAATAATAGAACCAAGAATTCCCTTTATTGACTGCAAACTGCACAAATAAAAAGGTGTAGTTATAGAAATATACGTTGGTGTTTACTGCAACATATAAAGCATTTAAATATCAACCATTGAGAGATATATAGATTCACTCCATCACGGAAACATATATGGTAGGATTAGTACCGATCAGGTCATTCTCAACTGGGATCGCTAAACAATGAGCAACTGAATTGTTGGAAATTAAGCATGGTGCCAAATGAAGCAAAAATCTTTTTTTGTCCCATTGCTACTCCTGAACTACAGAGAATTTCACGGGAGACAACGACTTCTAATTTGATACTAACCGGAATCTGGAAGCTTGGAAGGCACTCAAGTGTGAGATCAGTAATAATTCTCTTGGGCGCGTGTAAACAGCAGGGCCAGTTCAGTTCAATCGCTCCGTGAATCCACAACCACCACTGAGACTAAGCGGTACGATCCAAGCCACCGCGGCATCGGCTAATCCTCTAGGCTTGAGACTGCTGAACTGATGACGACACTGAGGTGGCTACGGAGGCTTACTTGAGGCTGCATCTTGGAGGACTTGCCCGAGGAAGGCGTCGGTGAGGGATTTGAGGGGGTTGGACCACGAGGCGTCGTCCGAGGCTTAGTTGTTCTGGTCCATGACGAGGTGCTGCAGCGCCATCTCCGCCGTCAGACGAGCGCGCGTTCTCCGAGGACGAGAGCCGAGGGGTGACGAGGAGCTTAAGCCGCGTGTGGAAGTCTCCAGAGGTGACGAGAACGAGGAGGGCACGGGAAATCAAGCGAGGGAAAATGAACCAACGACGATCCAACGACTATGAAGTTTTGAGCTGACGTGGATACACTCATATGTGTCGTTTCTGTCCTGCATTAAAGATAAGGAAAGGAAATGTTCGAAAGGACCTCTCTGTTCACCGCCGGAAGGGCAGGCAGGATGATTGGCCTCATCCGAAATGATGAATGGGGTGGTGAACGAAACAATCTACCGTCACCTCAGGTCAGTTCAGCCGGACTGTTCGGCATTGACGAACTGGGTCGAATGTTTTGGGCCCAACTTGACGTGCGACGTCTCGAGGCCCGGCCGACGACTTTGGCCGCGGCCTACAGGCCGTAGCCCGACAAACTAGCCCGCTGTGCGTGCCTCCATCCGGAGTCCGGACGCACAGCACAGCGTCGCGCCCTGTCACACTGAAATTTATTACACGAGACGGAAACAACAGTAGCAGTAGCGCCTGCTGTCTGCCGGCCTGAAGAAAACGCCGGTGCAGTGCAGTGCAGTGCAGTCGCTGGGCTGCAGGCCGGCCATCCCCATCATCGATCAGACCGCGCGCGTGCAAAACGGCGGCAGCCGCGTGCCGCCCGGGCTACTAGTAGAGGGCTGTGGCGACCCAGCGACGGCCGGGAATCCCCAGGCGAGATCGGAATGTCCCCCGGCGCGTGCGCGTCGCCGTCGCCGTCGCACGGGGCGCGCTATAGCTAGCTCCCCTCTCGTTTCCTCGGGCTACGCGGCGACACCGCTTGCCGGCAAGCATCTATCCGTGCGTCGCGACGCGACTCGCGACAGCAAGTCCTACCACCACCTCTGCTCTGCTCTGTGCACTACAGCGACGCGCCAAGCACATGCAGATGTAGGGCTGTGTAGGCGACCACTGCTGGTGCACGTACGTACGGTGGAGCTAGCTAGCTAGCAGCACGCGCGCGTGCACTGTCGTCGTTGGATGCGGCGGAGGAACGTGTCGACTGAACTGTGCCTGTGCGTACGTATATGCACCTGTAGCGAGGAGGGTGGTCCGATCGATGCATGCAGCTGCAGCTGCTGATGGACACGGCGGACCGGAGATTGGAACTTTGGAAGGGTGAACCGCGGACATGCATGGGCAGGGCTTTGCTGGACGTTGGTTCGCGACAAACGGGAACGACGACGACATGCGTGCGTGCATCACCTAACGACGACACTGCGCTCTTCTCCCTACCGCCCGTGCATGGTTGCTGGGATGATGAGCAGGCCTAGACCCCACATGTTCCCCCTCCTGCACGTGCGTGCACGGCTACCTCTGCTGTGACCCACCACCCCTGCAGGTGTGCATGCATGATTAAGGAATATATATCTGCACGTATATATCTGGAGTCAGAAATAAGGCGATCGTGAAATACCACTCAATCCCCCTCTAAACGCATCCAACCCTCTCCAATCCATATATTAAAACGAACGGGCACTTCAAAAGGGGTCGTAGGATCGTGCGTGACCTTGTATGTGTTGATATTGTCGGAGTTTCGGCTTGTTCGCTATGGTTTGCTGTGGCTTTAATCCGACTTCGGATGCGACTTCTATAATATTTTGTCTATATGGATTACAGCTGCATTAATTGCGGTTGCAGGGCAGCCGAACAATGACCGACTTGTAACTTGTACGCATGCTATCTATATAGGGCAAGAACCACGACTGTGAGCTACAACGGTGTCGCGGTAAGGCAGGCACAACTGTAGCACGGGCGAGCGTGCAGTGACCAGTGGCGAGCCTGAGCTGAGCCCCCTACGGTATACGTGTACAAACGAGTCGTCCGAGCCAATTTGGTCCCGGCCCGCCAGACACGGTTGGAAAACTGGGCCAGACCTTCCAAGCCCGTGGGTCCATTTTCTTGCATGGGCGGGGCACGGTACGGTCCTAAACGAGTCAAGCCGAGCACGAAAAAAGTGGGCTAAATGGGCCAAAAAGTGGGCTAAACGGACCAAAAGGCAGGCTATGTGACCCTAGCATTAAACGGGTCAGGCCAACACGTCGGGCTCATTTTTCTGTCCGGACATGGTCCGCTTATTCGTAACTGATGTGCCTGAGCCCGTATAAAGCGGGCATGGTCAGGCTCTTACCAGGCCACAAAAATGGGCTTCGAGTCGGCCTTTCGGGCTTTGTGCTTCCTATACATGTATACCCGACGATGGCAGGCGCAGCCAGTCACCCTAGGTAGCTCAACGAGGAGGTGGCGGGTCGATCCAGCGAGGGCGGCATCCCACGGTGACCAGATCCCCTGACGGCTCGACAAGGAGGTGGCGGACCGATCCGGACCAGACCCCCCAGCGGCTCGACGAGAGGTGGCGGACTGATCCAGCGAGGAGGCGTCCCGCGGCGACCGAATCGGGTGATGTGGCTCAAGGATTGGGCGAAGAGGCGGTCGAGGCAGACGGTTCCGTGCGCAGAGACCCCGACGTGACATTGCGTTGGATATTATAACAACACTTACGCTATATTTTAACACTATTTACGCTTAAACCTAAAGTTTTTACGATCATGAATACCACGTCTACTCGGTGTTTATGGTAATCACATAAATTCACACACGTTTGTACACGTGGGGAGGAAGGGGGGGGTTTGAACCTTGAGTTAAAGGCCATCACGTTCCAATCCATCTAGCCACATATTTTACACCCATCACCGTTCGCCGAACCCTCTTTTGCCGAGTGTGACATTCGGCAAGGCTTTGCCGAGTGTTTTTCAGGGTTTGCCGAGCAAGCACTCGGCAAAGCACCTGATTCCAGTAGTGCATTAGTGCCTATATCGTGTTCGCTTTTACATTGGCTCCACGCATCTTTAACTCTGGAACATTAGTACGGAGTATGCATCCCTCTCTCTCTCTTCTGGTGGTCATTTAGGATGAGGGGCGACAACGTTGCTTATATAAATGGATGGGATAGATACTGCAGCTGTTCTTTCACAGTGCATAAAAAAAAGATATGGGAAGCAAACTACTGGTAGCCAGAAGACAGACAGAGAGAGAGAGCAAAGGGAAGGCGATCGAGCAATAAGATAGATCGAGAGATAGTGCGCCTTTCCGCTAGGCGAAATCAAGAAAGATACTGTTGGCTAAAACGGCAGCAAAGGGAACAATCATGCATGTCCGAGCTAGCTAGGCAGCAGCTTAGCGCCCCTAGCCTCTATAGGCTAGCCCCCTTAGCTTGTTGTCACGAGCAAAAGCTCGGCGCCTTTGTCCCCGATCGGTCGGTCCCTTCCCTAGCTAGTTCCCTTGATCCGGCATCCATCCATCTCTGATCTCTGCGTGGCCAACTCCTTTGGACCGGACGTTCGCATGAGCAGCTACAGCGCTAAGGCCAGCCATGCGTCGTCGTCAGGCACCAGTAGAAAAAGGGTCAAAGCCTGCGAGACGATATATTTTTACCCACAGATTCGATTATCAACCGACTGTACTATTTTTAGTGACGGTTCTTTAAAAAAACAGCTACTAAAAATCGTATTCTATATACGGTTCCTCAAGAAAACCGCTTGTAAAAATCTATGATTTCTAGTGGCGGTTTTCTTAAGGAATCGCCACTATAAATCATTTTTATCCTTAATTTTTTGAGTTTTCCAAACGACCTCGTATGTTAAAACCATCAAAATAAAAGTTGTAGATCTCTAAAAGTTATGAAACTTTATAGTTAACAACTTTTTTATTTGAAATCATTTCGGTTCTCAAAAATTGAATCTAAGTGTTGGGGACTTGTTCTCAAATGCTATGAATCAAGAACAAGGCAACATAAAATGTTAAATGTTAATGTCATTCGTCCGCTGAAGCATTATCTCCCCGAGGATTTAATGAACTTCGGACGAAAGCCATAAACAAAATATCACGAAGGTCACACCTTCGTGGTCAGACTTATAAGACAATGAAGAATGAAATAAAAAATATGAAACATTGGAGAAAGATATACCAAAAACAGGTAATATTATCCACATATTTTATTACACAAACCTAAATATTAAAACATAATATTTAGGTACATTTATACCTTCGTCTTGGCAGAAAACAATAATTCCGGCGTAACGTGTCGGCGATTGCAAGATTGCGTGAACAGTACAGGGGTACTGTTCATCTATTTATAGGCACAAGGCGCAGCCTGTGTAAAATTACATTTATGCCCTTTACAATCGACTACAATAATGACACAAAACATCATGGGTCTTTAAGTCATTTTATCTTTAAGTCGGTTCACCCCTTCGTCTTGAGATCTGTCACTATGCCGAAGCTTTATAGGTGATAGCTTCGGCGCTGCTTCTGAGAGAATCTGCCGAAGATGTTCTCTTGCTTTAGGATCTTCGGCTACGAAGCATACCCCCAACAGTAGCCCCTTCGCGGTGCTAGATCGTTTTTCGTAACGAGCTTGATCCGTGAAAAAGTCTTCTAGGCTTCGGGATGCCGAAGATCCGAAAAACACCTTCCCTGAGCTCGTTGGCGAGAAACGATTAAAATATTCCGCGCTCGGAGTGCCCCCATCTTGCAGCAGTTACGCGCGCCCTGGCAATTCACCTTCTTGGACTCTGTGGCCCACCGTTCAGTGAGTGCGAGTGACTGTTTGTCCGGTGCGGAAAACCTTTACGATTCACCTTCCCACCTGCGGCACTATATAAACAGACGGGTAGGTATGAAGTTACCACAGCATTCATTGCTATCGCACTGTTTTGCTGCCAAAATATTGACCAAAGCCGAAGCTATTTACTTTGCTCAAGCTTCGTAAAACGAAAAAGCTTCGGCAAAGTAAAGAAAAATTTTCAACTTCATTCAAAAAATAAGAAATTCAATCATCAGATGGCCAGAGTGCGTTCCACAGCTAGGGTTACGCGCGACGGAGAAGAAGCCGAAGGTGCAGAAACTGTCCCAATCTCCAAAGTGATGAAGCGCTCAGGGCTGGTAGCATCGGAGGAAGCACCTGCCACTGAAGCAGAACAAGCTGATGTTGAGGAGACTGAGTCTGAAGATGATTACAGCGCAGTGCCAAGTAAACCGAGCCACTTAGATTTCGAGAAATCCACCATCTCCGAAGATGATCTGCCTAAGATGTTAAATTTGGGCTATTTCAATGAAGCGAAGAAAGAGCTGGTTCGTTTTGGTGGGGAAGAGACTACTCCGAAGCCAGGAAAGGATGAAGTAGTGGTCTTTAAAAGTTTCTTTAAGGCTGGTTTGAGATTTCATTTGAACAAGATGATTGCTGATGTATTGAATAAGTTTGGGATCTACCTTCATCAGCTAACTCCTAACGCTATCGTTAGGCTTATGTTTATATCTGGGCTCTCTGAAGCCAAGGGGTGGAGCCAATTGGTGAAGGCTTCAGCCGAGTGCACGAGCTCCATTACCAGACGAAAGCTAGAGGAGATGGACTACATGAAAATTTTGGCTGCTACAACTTTGCCTATCACAAGACTACAAAATTTCCAGTGATTAGCTACCGAAGCAAGTGGCCAGCTGGCTGGAAGTCTGAGTGGTTCTACGTCAAAGTTGATGAAGAGAAGGAGAAGCTAGTCCAGAGTCCGTTGGAATTGATCTTCGGAGAGACTAGACCCCGGTGCGACATGACACCAGGGAGTCCGAGCCAAATCGCCGTTGCTGAATTTCGAGTTATTGCAGATCATATCGGCACTAGGGACGTAGTGCAAGAGTTTTTGGCCTTCAGAGTGTTCCCAACTTTGAAGGAATGGGAAATGCCGAAGCTGAAGGGGGAAAAGAAGAAGGGGGAATTTGTTCGTTTGCCTTACCATTACAAATTCAAGAAACATTTCAAAGTGCCTTGCCAAGAGTGGCTGGACACAATTGAAGTAATGTGCAATGAAATACTCGGCAATTATTCTAAAAAAGAAGATCAATTGATGACTGCGGCCTTCGGCACCCGTCCAAAGCGGAGGTTAAATCGAGTAATGGATGCTCTGGATAAAGACGATGAAGAACAACCAAAGAAGAAAAAGTTAGAGCCTGAGCCGAAAATAGGTGTTTCGAAGAAGAGAAAAGCTACAGCTCCGAAGCAGAAAGCAATTGATGAAGAAGAAGAATCTGCTGCAACACCCTCTGCTACCGAAGTAGAGGAAATCTTAAAGGTAATGACTGAATCTTTGCTTGTCAATCTAAGTCCACTCGGGCCACATCTGACAAAGCTTTTTCAGAAGGAAAAGGAGCCCGCGAAAACGAAGAAGGCATCTAGGCCAAAAAAGCAAAGAATCATTACAGTGACAGAAGCCATCGAAGGGACACCACCAGGAGCTTCAGCTCCGAAGGCACCGGCTGTTGAAAGCACGACATCTACTGAAGCTGCACCTTCGGAAGCCACAAATGCCAAAGCTACCAGAGCCGAAGATATTCATTTAGAAAGCACAATTGCTGATATAGATAAAATACTGCTAGACATGGCCGCAGAAGAATCTGCCGCAGCCACCGAAGAGACTACGGCCCCAGAGCCCGAGAAGGAGAAAGAAATAGCCGAAAACACTTCGGAAGATGAAGTTTTTAACTTTCAAAACTTAGTTGGTCAGGAACTGACAAAGGCTGAAAAAGAAGAGCTAAAAGAATATGCTATATCTTGTGGATATCGGCCGGGAGCACTTCTCTTCGGTGGCATTGATGACGAAAGGTTGAGCTGCGTCCGGGATTAGACCGGTGCGAAGGTTATCGGTACTCTATCAAAGAGTATCGGTTTCCCGAAGCTCGAAACAGATATCAGCCGCTACCGACGGCAGCACATCGTCAGTAGTTTATTTTAATCCAATTTCAAGGTAAACGACTTTTCTCTGACTTTTATTGTTTTTAATAACGAAGATGTTTTCTAACGAAGGTTGTTTATGTGCAGAGTATGCTGCTGAGCAAAGCTTTGAAAATGCAGCATGATTTGGAAGATAAAAAACACGAGGTTATAATTGAGAATTTAGAGAGCAAAATAAAGGAGCAATCAGCTGCTATTGAAAAGAAAGACTTCGAGCTTCAGACAATCGAAGGCTTATTGGCAGAAGCTGATGCTAAAATAGCAGAATTAAGTTCGAAGCTTCTCTGCCAATCAGAACACTTTGAACAAGAAAAGCAAGAGCTTAATGCAAAATTTGAGGCCGAAGTCCAGAAAAATTCAGATTTGAAAAAATCATTGACAAGCCTTCAAAACAAATGTTTGGAATTCAGTAATCGATGTGTTCAACGGCTGAAGCAGGTCTTCTATTCGGTTGGAGCCAGCAGCGAAAAATTTAATCCTTCGTCTGAAGACCTGCCAGGGGCCTTCGAACATATCAAAGGTGAAATTGATGACCTTGACGAAGTTATAGCTGGACATGGTGACTTCTGTGCCCTGGTAGCTTCTCGGGGCACAGCTGTTGCCTTCCTGAAGTCTGGCTGCGAACACGGAAAGGTTATCAATAGACCCAATTTCAGCTTATCACAAGCAGATTTGGATAACATTCCCAACCTTGCTCGAAGCATAGCAAATAGATTTATAAAATTGGTATGGACAAAGGATGGACGAAGCAAAGCTGGTGATGAGGCTCGGAGTCATCTTAAGTCGGTAACAAAATCATACCTTGTACTCACCTCTTCCTTCGAAATTGAATTTTGCTTACAATACTTTAATACGTACAGGATGACGAAGCCGAGGCCGAAGCTGAGGAGTAAAAAGACGAAGCTCTATGGATACTGACGAAGCTTGAATAGTCTGTAGAAAAAGCTCTAAAAACTCTTGTAATAACTTGTGTAAAGAATGATGTAATTAAATTTTACTTCGTGGACTTTGTCCATACCTTGTAATATATTCTTACCTTTCCATCAATGTATAAAGTGCTTTGATGTGAACGAAATTAGCATTTTTGAGCCGAAGGCGAAAAACACCTTCCCTTCTTTTCGTACATAGCGAAGCATAACACTGCTTCTTTTTTTTTTTTCCGAAGCCTTCTCTTTAGAGCCGAAGTAACTGTCTATGTTATGATGATGACGATCCTATGTATGTCTAAATGAATGTTTATGAATGCAAATATATGATGTAATGTACCGTGCAAATGAATGTCCAAACCCACACATACGAAGCCATAACCAAAGCCTTCATTCCCTTAGGAACAACCAAAGTCTCTTTGCCGTTTATTTTTCGGCTTCACCGTTTATTTTTCGGTGTATCAACACTGACTTTTCGCTGTAAGTTCTGCATTCCCTTAGGAACGTCTTTTGAACTTCTTCGCCTTCTATTTCGGCGGTATCACGTTGACTTTTTGCGCTTCGCCTTATATTTAGAGGAATCACCGTTGACTTTTCGCTGTAAGCTCTGCATTCCCTTAGGAACGACTTTTGAGCAGAAAACTTAAGCTACGCTCCCTTAGGAACGGCTTTTCTGTAGCTTCGTCGTGTTCTGCATCCCCTTAGGGACGTCTTTCGAGCTTCTCCCTGTTTTTTCTTTTCTCTTTGCACTTGATGGTGCATGCTCAGCTTTTACATTTACATTTTTGGGGGATATTGCTCTTGTAGAGCTGAAACAAGAAAAAGAGAAATTACATGCTATGGCCCCGTTAAAAACCTTTCTCCCCCTTTGGAAAGGAAAAGGGTGCCATAGTAAAAATAAAAAGATTACATCAAGCTACACATAATATCGCCGAAGCTCATCCGCATTTCAAGATCTAGGAATGTCGTTGCCGTCCATATCCTTCAATCTGTAAGAACCGGGTCTTGACGAAGATACTACTAGGAAAGGTCCTTTCCACTTCAACTGTAGCTTGCCTACTGTATCTGGGTTGGCAACTCTCCGAAGTACCAAGTGCCCTGGCCTGATATTTTTTAATCGAACTTTTCTATCACGCCATTTTATTGTTTCGGCTTGATATTTATTGATGTTTTCCACAGCCTGAAGCCTAATTCCCTCTATAGCATCTTTTGCCACAGAATAATCAGCTTCGTCCTCTGCCGCAGCCACTGTTCTTATCGATCCTGCTTTAGCTTCTTCCGGGGTAATCGCTTCGTCACCAAACAGTAATTTGAATGGTGTAAAGCCTGTTGACCTTGACATCGTTGTGTTGTGGCTCCACACCACTTTGATCAATTCATCTGGCCACTTTCCCCTGGGCTGATTGAAAATTAACTTCATTATTCCTGTCATTATAATGCCATTAGCTCTTTCGACAAGTCCATTTGACTCCGGATGTCTAACAGATGCAAAATGGATCTTCGTGCCGATTTGCTCACAAAATTATTTGAAAGCTTTGACATCAAACTGTGTTCCGTTGTCCACAATAATAGCCTTCGGCACTCCGAAGCGACAAACAATATTTTGCCAGAAAAATTTCTGAACCGTGACCGAAGTTATTGTGGCTAAAGGTTTCTCCTCAATCCATTTGGAAAAATATTCTACCGCCACCACAACATATTTTAAATTTCCTTGTGCTGGTGGAAGTGGGCCTAGCAAATCAAGGCCGTACCTTTGCAACGGCCAAGTGGGTTGTATTAATTGAGTTAGAGACGAAGGCTGTTTTTGATCCCTTGCACATTTTTGACAACCTTCGCATTTTTGGACTAATTCTGCTGCATCCGAAGCTGACTTCGGCCAATAAAATCCTTGACAAAAAACTTTTCCCAGCAAGGGCCTAGATCCGATGTGAGATCCACACAGGCCTGCGTGTATTTCCTTCATCAATTCTATACCTTCAGCTCTGGATAAACATTTGAGCAATGGAGAACATACTTCATGTTTATATAACTCCCCTTCTATTATTACATATGGTCGGGCTCTTGCCTCTATTCTCTTGTTATAAGCTTCGTTATCTGAAAGGCAGTTGCCCAGGAGAAAAGATATAATCTCTGTTCTCCAATCTTCACTATGAACAAGAGATATATTGAGCACTGCTCTTTCAAGAAGTTCCATCGAAGGTGCTTCTATTGTTTCAAAGAATACTTCCGAAGGTAAAGGCAGATCAGCGTGCTCATTTTCTCCTCGTGGAATATTCTTGACAGAAAACCCTTCGAAAGAAGCTTCAAGCCTTCGAACTGTATCCAAATATTTCTCGAGCTTCGGATCTCTTGCTTTACAACTCTTGTCAACATGAACAGAAATAACCTGGGAATCGGTTTTGAGAACCGCCCTTATTATCCCCATTGCCTTTAACTTTCGAAGCCCCAAAAGCAAAGCTTCGTATTCAGCAATATTATTTGTGCAGCTGAAATCAAGTTTCACTGCATAGCATGTTCTAACTTTGGAAGGTGCAACTAAAACAGCGGTTGCACCTGCCCCGAAGGTTCCCCAGGAACCGTCGCATAACACTGTCCAAGCTTCGGCATCTTTACTTGCTTCTTGTTCCTGAGCCCCTGGCGTCCAGTCAGCGATGAAGTCTGCTAACGCCTGGGACTGAATTGAGGATCTATGCACATAATCAATGCTGAATTCGTTGAGTTCCGCAGCCCACTTTCCAATCCTTCCAGTAGCTTCTCTGTTCCTCATTATATCCTTCAAAGGCTGTGATGAAGGAACAATTATATGGTATGCTTGAAAGTAGTGTCGAAGCTTCCTGGAGGCCATTAAGACAGCATATAGCACCTTCTCCAATTCTGTATAGTTTTTCTTTGATAAACTGAGAACTTCGGAGACAAAGTATACTTGTCGGGGACCATAATTAGGGGTACCCCCAAGACTCCTAATCTTAGCTGGTAACCCCCATCAGCACAAAGCTGCAAAGGCCTGATGGGTCGATTAAGTCAAGCTCGGTCCACTCAAGGGACACGATCTCGCCTCGCCCGAGCCCAGCCTCGGGCAAGGGCAGCCGACCCCGGAGGATTCACGTCTCGCCCGAGGGCCCCCTCAAGCAACGGACACACCTTCGGCTCGCCCAAGGCCCAGTCTTCACCGAGAAGCAACCTTGGCCAGATCGCCACACCGACCGACCGTATCGCAGGAGCATTTAATGCAAGGATGGCCTGACACCTTATCCTGACGCGCGCCCTTCAGTCGACAGAGCCAAAGTGACCGCAGTCACTTCGCCGCTCCACTGACCGGCCTAACAAGAAGACAGCGCCGCCTGCGTCGCTTCGACTGTTGTGCCAGTCGACAGAGTGAGGCTGACAGCAGCCAAGTCCGGCCTCGGGCGCCATAGGAAGCTCCGCCTTGCCCGACCCCAGGGCTCGGCCCCCGTCTCGGCCTCAGACGACGAACTCTGCCTCGCCCGACCCCAGGGCTCGGACTCGGCCTCGGCTCCGGAAGACGACGAACTCCGCCTCGCCCGACCCCAGGGCTCGGACTCAGCCTCGGCTCCGAAAGACGACGAACTCCGCCTCGCTCGACCCCAGGGCTCGGACTCAGCCTCGGCTCCGGAAGACGACGAACTCTGCCTCGTCCAACCCCGGGGCTCGGACTCAGCCTTGGCCTCAGACGATGGTCTCCGCCTCGCCCAACCCGGGGCTCGGACTCGACCTCGACCTCGGAAGACAGACTCGACCTCAACCTCGGAGGAGCCTCCACCTCGCCCGACCCAGGGCTCGGACCGACCACGTCACAGGGGGGCCATCATTACCCTACCCCTAGCTAGCTCAGACTATGGGGAACAAGACTGGCGTCCCATCTAGCTCGCCCCGGTAAAGAAATAATGATGGCGCTCCGCGTGCTCCATGACGACGGCGGCTCTCAGCCCCTTACGGAAGCAAGGAGACGTCAGCAAGGACTCGACAGCCCCGACAGCTGTCCTTCCGCAAGGCTCCAGCGCTCCTCCGACGGCCACAACATCACATGAACAGGGTGCCAAAACCTCTCTGGCTGCCACGACGGCATGTACTTACGGCGCTAGCTCCTCTCTGCTAGACACGTTAGCACACTGCTACATCTCCTATTGTACACCTTTGCCCTCTCCTTACGCCTATAAAAGGAAAGTCCAGGGCTCTCGTACGAGTAGGTTGGCCGCGCGGGAGAACGGGACGACGCGTATAAGCCTCTCGCTCCCTCCCACGCGGACGCTTGTAACCCCCTACTGCAAGCGCACCCGACCTGGGCGCAGGACAACACGAAGGCCACGGGTTCCCCCTTTTGCCTGTCTCCTTCTTGCCCCCCTTCGTGCTTCGTCTCGCGCAGACCCATCTGGGCTGGGACACGCGGCGACAATTTACTCGTCGGTCCAGGGACCCCCGGGGTCGAAACGCCGACAGTTGGCGCGCCAGGTAGGGGCCTGCTGCGTGTTGACGAACAGCTTCCCGTCAAGCTCCAGATGGGTAGTCTCCAGCAACCTTTCTAGCCTGGGACGGTGCTCCGTTTCGGGAGTCTTGAGTTCATGTCCCTCGACGGCAGCTACGACATGATACTCCTTCCTCCGCCGCGCGACAGCGACAATGGCGGCCGACAACCTGCCCACCGGCGACGGAATCAACGACGTCTTCCCCACGTGGCGGAAGAACAACATTCGGGTTTGTCCCGTCGCCTCTCCCGCCGACGGAGGAGGAGGCGGGGCAACCAAGGCCAAGCAGGAGGCGGCACCTCGTCGGCTGTCGAGCGAGTCGACGGCGCCGGCGCCCCAATGGGGGACACGTCGGGTGTCGACCTTGCGTCTGAGACGAAGACGAGCGTCGTTTCCCCGCAACACACCAACTCCGAGCAAACGAACGACGCCAGCACGCTCGCAAGGGACTTGCTGGGCGTCACCCTCGTACCTGAGACGACGGTGCAGTCTGCCCCTGACGCGACTTCGTCACCGCCCGTCGACTAAGAGGTACCGACCGATTCCCATCTCGTGCCTTTTGGATTCAGCCTTGACCCACCAAGCGACTTCGCTTCGGTGGAAGCCTTCATAGAGGCATGTCCAAACCCTCTGGGGTACGGTATGCGGTCACCCTGGGACCGACTGACGGCTGTCTCAACCTACGGACCCTCGGGTTCCGAGGAAGATGACGAGCCCGACCTTTGTTGGGATTTCTCCGGGCTCGGTAACCCCAGTGCCATGCGGGACTTCATGACCGCATGCGACTACTGCCTTTCCGATTATTCCGACGGTAGCCGTAGCTTCGGCGACGAGGACTACGGCCCAAGTCGTGAATGTTGCCACGTCGATCTAGGGGGTCCCAGCGAAGGCAACCATCTTGGTATACCGGAAAACGGTGATCCCCTAGGCCTGCGCCTCGCGTTGACATCCTTCGGGAGCTAGCTGTGGTCCCAGTCCCTGCGGGGGGTCAGGACGCATAGCTCGAGCAAATCCGCGAGATGCAGGCCAGGCTCGATGAGGGAGCAGGAACACTTGAGCCGTTCCGGCGGAACATCGGGCAGGAATGGGCAGACCAAGCTCCGGCTGGAGAAGCGTGTCATCTGCCCCAGGACATCCAGCTCCGCATTGCCGACGACGTCAGGGCAAGGCCGCCACCGGCTTCCAGTGGGGTCGGCCAGAACCTGGCTGTAGCAGCGATACTACTCCGCGCGATGCCAGAACCATCGACCACCGAAGGGCGGCATATCCAGGGAGAGCTCAAGCATCTCCTGGAGGATGTCGTGGTCCGACGGGCCGAAAGCTCTGCCTCCCGAAGGCAGGGATACCCCTCGGAGCATCACGCCGCGACTTCCTGATTCATGCGAGAAGCCTCGGTCCACACCGGGCGCACGCGCAACACAGCGCCTGCGGCCCCGGGTCGCCCCGGCAACGAGCACCACCACCGGAACCGTCGAACCCACATCGACGAGAGGGTGCACCGAGGCTACCACCCCAGGCGTGGGGGACGCTACGACAGCGGGGAGGATCGGAGTCCCTCGCCCGAACCACCCGGTCTGCAGGCTTTCAGCCGGGCCATACGACGGGCGCCGTTCCCGACCCGGTTCCGAACCCCGACTACCATCACAAAGTACTCGGGGGAGACGAGGCCGGAACTGTGGCTCGCGGACTACCGGCTGGCCTGCCAGCTGGGTGGAACGGACGATGACAACCTCATCATCCGCAACCTCCCCCTGTTCCTCTCCGACACCGCTCGAGCCTGACTGGAGCATCTGCCTCTGGGGCAGATCTCCAACTGGGACGACCTGGTCCAAGCTTTCGCCGGCAACTTCCAGGGCACGTACGTGCGCCCTAGGACTCCTGGGATCTCCGAAGCTGCCGCCAGCAGCCGGGAGAGTCTCTCCGGGACTACATCCGGCGATTCTCGAAGCAGCGCACCGAGCTGCCCAACGTCACCGACTCAGATGTCATCGGCGCGTTCCTCGCTGGCACCACCTGCCGCGACCTGGTGAGCAAGCTGGGTCGCAAGACTCCCACCAGGGCGAGCGAGCTGATGGACATCGCCACCAAGTTCGCCTCTGGCCAAGAGGCGGTTGAGGCCATCTTCCGGAAGGACAAGCAGCCCCAGGGCCACCAGCCGGAAGATGTCCCCGAGGCGTCCACTCAGTGCAGCACCAAGAAGAAAGGCAAGAAGAAGTCACAAGCGAAACGCGACGCCGCCGATGCGGACCTTGTCGCCGTCGCTGAGTACAAGAACCCTCGGAAACCTCCCGGAGGTGCCAATCTCTTCGACAAGATGCTCAAGGAGTCGTGCCCCTATCATCAGGGGCCCGTCAAGCACACCCTCGAGGAGTGCGTCATGCTTCGTCTCCACTTTCACAAGGCTGGGCCACCTGCGGAAGGTGGTCGGGCCCACAACAATGATAAGAAGGAGGATCACAAGGCAGAGGAGTTCCCCGAGGTCCACGACTGCTTCATGATCTACGGTGGGCCAGTGGCGAACGCCTCGGCTCGGCACCGCAAACAAGTGCGTCGGGAGGTCTGCTCGATAAAGGTGGCGGCGCTAGTCTACCTAGACTGGTCCGACAAGCCCATCACCTTCGACCAGGGCGACCACCCCGACCGCGTGCCGAGCCCGGGGAAATATCCGCTCGTTGTCGACCCCGTCATCGGCAACGTCAGGCTCACCAAGGTCCTCATGGACGGAGGCAGCAGCCTCAACATCATCTACGCCGAGACCCTTGGGCTCCTGCAGATCGATCTGTCCTCGGTCCGGGCGGGCGCGGCGCCTTTTCACGGGATCATCCCCGGGAAACGCGTCCAGCCCCTCGGACAACTCGATCTGCCCGTCTGCTTCGGGACTCCCTCCAACTTCAGAAGGGAAACCCTCATGTTCGAGGTTATTGGGTTCCGAGGAACCTACCACGCAGTGCTGGGGAGGCCATGCTACGCCAAGTTCATGGCCGTCCCCAACTACACCTACCTTAAGCTCAAGATGTCGGGCCCCAACGGGGTCATCACCGTCGGCCCCACGTACCGACACGCGTACGAATGCGACGTGGAATGCGTGGAGTACGCCGAGGCCCTCGCCGAATCCGAGGCCCTCATCTCCGACCTGGAGAGCCTCTCCAAGGAGGCGCCGGACGTGAAGCGCCATACCGGCTACTTCGAGCCAGCAGAGACGGTTAAGTCCGTCCCTCTCGACCCCAACAACGACACCTCCAAGCAGATACGGATCGGCTCCGAGCTCGACCGCAAATAGGAAACAGTGCTCGTCAACTTTCTTCGCGCGAACGCCGAAGTCTTTGCGTGGAGTCCCTCGGACATGCCTGGCATACCGAGGGATGTCGCCGAGCACTTGCTGGATATCCGAGCTGGAGCCCGACCTGTGAAGCAGCCTCTGCGCCGATTCGACGAAGAAAAGCGCAGAGCCATAGGCGAGGAGATCCACAAGCTGATGGCTGCAGGGTTCATCAAAGAGGTATTCCATCCCGAATGGCTTGCCAACCCTGTGCTTGTGAGAAAGAAAGGGGGGAGTGGCGGATGTGTGTAGACTACACTGGTCTAAACAAAGCATGTCCGAAGGTTCCCTACCCTCTGCCTCGCATCGATCAAATCGTGGATTCCACTGCTGGGTGCGAAACCCTGTCTTTCCTCGATGCCTACTCAGGGTATCACCAAATCAGGATGAAAGAGTCCGACCAGCTCACGACTTCTTTCATCACACCTTTCGGCATGTACTGCTACGTTACTATGCCGTTTGGTTTGAGGAATGCGGGTGCGACATACCAAAGGTGCATGAACCACGTGTTCGGCCAACACATTGGTCGAACGGTCGAGGCTTACGTCGATGACATCATAGTCAAGACGAGGAAAGCCTCCGACCTCCTTTTCGACCTTGAAACGACATTTCAGTGTCTCAAGGCGAAAGGCGTAAAACTCAATCCCGAGAAGTGCGTCTTCGGAGTCCCCCAAGGCATGCTCTTAGGGTTCATCGTCTTCGAGCGGGGCATCGAGGCCAACCCGGAAAAGATCGCGGCCATCACCAACATGGGGCCCATCAAAGACCTGAAAGGCGTACAGAGGGTCATGGGATGCCTTGCGGCTCTAAGTCGTTTCATCTCGCGCCTCGGCGAAAGAGGCCTACCTCTGTACCGCCTTTTAAGAAAGGCCGAGTGCTTCACTTGGACCCTCGAGGCCGAGGAAGCCCTCGGGAACCTGAAGGCGCTCCTCACGAATGCGCCCATCTTGGTGCCCCCCGCTGCCGGAGAAGCCCTCTTGATCTACGTCGCCGCTACCATTCAGGTGGTCAGCGCCGCGATCGTGGTTGAGAGACGAGAAGAAGGGCATGCATTGCCCGTCCAGAGGCCGGTCTACTTCATCAGTGAAGTACTGTCCGAGACCAAGATCCGCTACCCACAAATTCAAAAGCTGTTGTACGTGGTGATTCTGACACGGCGGAAGTTGCGACACTACTTCGAGTCTCATCCGGTGACTGTGGTGTCATCCTTCCCCCTGGGGAGATCATCCAGTGCCGAGAGGCCTCGGGTAGGATTGCAAAGTGGGCAGTGGAAATCATGGGCGAGACAATCTCGTTCGCCCCTCGGAAGGCCATCAAGTCCCAAGTCTTGGCGGACTTTGTGACTGAATGGGTCGACACCCAGCTTCTGGCAGCTCCGATCCAACCGGAACTCTGGACCATGTTTTTCGACGGGTCGCTGATGAAAACAGGGGCAGGCGCGGGCCTGCTCTTCATCTCGCCCCTCGGGAAGCACCTCCGCTACGTGCTGCGCCTCCATTTCCCGGCGTCCAACAACGTGGCTGAGTATGAGGCTCTGGTCAACTGGTTGCGCATCGCCATCGAGCTAGGGGTCCGACGCCTCGACGCTCGCGGCGACTCGCAGCTTGTCATCGACCAAGTCATGAAGAACTCCCACTGCCGCGACCCGAAGATGGAAGCCTACTGCGACGAGGTTCGGCGCCTGGAGGACAAGTTCTACGGGCTCGAGCTCAACCACATCGCCCGATGATACAACGAGACTGTGGACGAGCTGGCTAAGATAGCCTCGGGGCGGACAACGGTTCCCCTGGATGTCTTCTCCCGAGACCTACATCAACCCTCAGTCAAGACCGACGACACGCCCGAGCCCGAGAAGGCCTCGGCCCAGCCCGAGGTGCCCTCGGCTCAGCCCGAGGCGCCCTCGGCTCAGCCCGAGGCGCCCTCAGCCCCCGAAGGTGAGGCACTGCGCGTCGAGGAAGAGCAGAATGGGGTCCCGCCTAATCGAGATAGGCAGACCCCATACCTGCAATATCTCCACCGAGGAGAGCTGCCCCTCGACCGAGTCGAAGCTCGGCGACTGGCGCGGCGCGCCAAGTCGTTCGTCTTGCTGGGGGGCGAGAAGGAGCTCTACCACCGCAACCCCTCAAGCATCCTCCAGAGATGCATATCCATCACCGAAGGTCAGGAGTTATTACAAGAAATACACTCGGGGGCTTGCGGTCATCACGCAGCGCCTCGAGCCCTTGTTGGAAACGCTTTTCGACAAGGTTTCTACTGGCCGACCGTGGTGGCCGACGCCACTAGAATTGTCCGCACCTGCCAAGGGTGTCAATTCTATGCAAGGCAGACCCACCTGCCCGCTCAGGCTCTGCAGACGATACCCATCACCTGGTCGTTTGCTGTGTGGGGTTTGGACCTCGTCGGTCCCTTGCAGAAGGCACCCGGGGGCTACACGCACCTGCTGGTCGCCATCAACAAATTCTCCAAGTGGATCGAGGTCCGACCCCTAAACAGCATCAGGTCCGAACAGGCGGTGGCATTCTTCACCAACATCATCCATCGCTTCGGGGTCCCAAACTCCATCATCACCGACAACGGCACCCAGTTCACCGGCAGAAAGTTCCTAGACTTCTGCGAGGATCACCACATCTGGGTGGACTGGGCCGCCGTGGCTCACCCCATGACGAATGGGCAGGTAGAACGTGCCAACGACATGATTCTGCAAGGACTCAAGCCGAGGATCTACAACGACCTCAACAAGTTCGGCAAGCGATGGATGAAGGAACTCCCCTCGGTGGTCTTGAGTCTGAGGACAACGCCGAGCCGAGCCACGGGCTTCACATCGTTCTTTCTAGTCTATGGGGCCGAGGCCATCTTGCCCACAGACTTAGAATACGGTGCCCCGAGGGCGAGGGCCTACGACGACCAAAGCAATCGAACAAACCGAGAAGACTCACTAGACCAGCTGGAAGAGGCTCGGGACATGGCCTTACTACACTCGACGTGGTATCAGCAGTCCCTGCGACGCTACCACGCCCGAGGAGTTCGGTCCCGAGACCTCCAGGTGGGGCGACCTGGTGCTTCGGCTGCGACAAGACGCCCGAGGACGGCACAAGCTCACGCCTCCCTGGGAAGGGCCGTTCACCATCGCCAAGGTTCTGAAGCCCGGGACATACGAGCTGGCCAACAGTCAAGGCGAGGTCTACAGCAACGCTTGGAACATCCGATAGCTACGTCGCTTCTACCCTTAAGATGCTTTCAATTCGTTCGTACACCTCGTTCACATACAAAGTCTAACCATCAAGGAAGGGTCAGCCTTGCCTCGGCAAAGCCCGACCCTCACTCGGAGGCTAGAAGGGGGGAACCCCCTCCGCGTCAAAATTTTGCTCGGAAAAGATCTTTTCTGTCAGAACGTCTTTCGTGCTTTTCGACTACTTCGAAAGTGGGATCCTGAAAACGACGGAGTACACGTAAGCAGCCAAGGCCGACCGAGCCGAGGGACTCCTACACCTCCGGGATACGGATACCTCACTCATCACCTTCTGCGATAAGTAACTCACGCTCGGATAAGCGATTCCGCTGACCGAACAAGTCTTAATGCTCGGAAACCTTTCTGTCGAAACGATTTTTCGGGCCTTCTCGACTATATCGATAACAGAATCCTACGGACGAGTAAGAGTACACGTAAGCGGCAAGGTCAACCGAGCCGAGGGACTCCTACGCCTCCGGGATACGGATACCTCACTCATCACCTTCCGTGAGAAGTAACTCTCGCTCGGACAAACAATTCTGTTACCGACAAATAAGTCCAGATACTCGAGACAAGAGGAAAAGAAACGCAGCTCTACAACGCGACGACAGTATGTTTGGGCCTCGACGGCCGTAGAAAACATACGCACACTACAAGATGAACCGATCCTGCAGGCTCAGACGTCGACGGAGGGGGAGCAGCAGCACCCTCGGCGTCAACTCCACCTTCGGCGAAGTCCGACCGAGCCTCGGACGGCAACACGGTCGGAGGGTCTCCACTCCGAAAAACGACGTCAGCACCACGCCCAAGCCATCGCCGCCGGGGTCTCCTCCAGGAATCTGGCCCGAGCAGACGGCTCGGCCGGCCGCCCCGAAGCCTCAGCCAGCTGTCCTTCGAGGAAACCAGCCCGGCTCGTAGCCTCGGAAACTCGACTCCGGCGTCGGTCCCGCCAGTGGACGGCCCGACCAGGCTTCGGCCGACGAAGTCTTCTTTTCGAGCCAACTCTGCCTCTGTCCATGCTAACTCCGCTGCCTCCGGCTTCGGCTCATCGAAGAGCGGCCGAGGGTTCCCTTAACTAAGCAAGAGAAGCCTCGGGCGGCAAGGCCGACTGAGCCGAGGGACTCCTACGCCTCCGGGATACGGATACCTCACTCGTCACCTTCGCACGAGGCAACTCACGCTTGGTGAAGCGGTTCAGTTAGCCGACAGGCGAGTCCTAGTGCTCGAAATGAGGAAAAAACACGGCTTCATGCCAAAAATACATACATGTTCAGGCCCCGACAGCCACAATGAAGAAGACATCGGCACTCAAGGTGCCATTACAAATGGAACTTCGGTTCCACCCCCGCATGTACGAACAACCCCCCACGCTGGAGGGCCTGCGGGGCGACGAAACCCCAGGCGGCTCACCGACGCCCGAAGAGCAGCAGCGACAACGACCTCTGCTTCGAGCGGCCGAACAGCAGCAGCGATGACCTCAGGGCGGATGCTGCTGCCATAAGGCCCTCGCTCACGTCCCCACTCGAGGGGCGAGGACAAGCAGAAGGCCGTAGAGTTGGAGGTCAGTCCGCGGGCGGCACCGACTACCTCGTTGGCGGAGAAACCTCTTTCGGCTGCCTCGGCGGGAGGTGGCACCGGAAGCGGCACCGAAGCCGCTCGGGCCGGAGAGCCAGACACGCGGCAGCTGCCAGCGCCACAAACGGCGAACACCCTTCCCCCCGATCACTGAGGGAAGGAGCGGGCCGCTGCCCGCGCGGAGACAGGCCCCAACTCGGCGCACTCCCCTCCCCAGCACTGATGATGAACATCCTTGAAGCTGAGGGAGGGGCAGAGGCCGCAGCCCGGCTTGCTTCTCCCCACCTTGGAACTGGTGGTCACCGTCTTGGGTGACCACCGGCGAGGGGATGCAGCCGGGCTGCCTGATGAAAATCCTTGAAGCCGAACGATGGCTGAAAGGTACCAACTTCCGCGAAGTTGCGTTCCTCCAACGACGACAAGGCAGAAGAACCGCGGGCGCCCCCCATCCGGGGGCTCGGAAGGTGGAAAGAGACGATGCATGAGGGGAGCGCGAAGACATGGTTGCCTTTCAAGGGGGTCACCCTCCTTTTAAAGGCAACTCTCCCCACTTGCGTCCTCAGCCGTCGCGGGCTGAGTCTTCTCCAACACGCTCCAAGGTCCTCCCCCTACGACACGAGGGCTGGGTCCCACGGATCGTGCAAGCTGGCCCAGGACAGAAGAAGCCAAACTGCCACGTGCGGTGCGCGCAACTGCCCAGTGGTTACGAGCATTCCTCCACTTTCGCCCAGACCAGCGGGTGAAAGGGCGGGCCGCCATGCAGGCGGCATGCAACCGCACCAAGGGGGTGCACCCTTTCGGCTTCGACGCGTCCAGCATGGAGGCCCAGGCCCACACGTCATGTAACCGGCGCGCCGGTTACTATGTGCGAGAAACTGCACCGCCACTTGCGCCAGTACCGCGCCTCCTCGACTGCGGAACCAGTGCCACGACTCGAGGCGACCCTGCGCATGGCCCAACAGTGCCAACCGAGCACATCGGTCACGGGTCAGTCAACCGCGGGAGAAGGCGCGACGGTCGATACGGCTAGAAATGGGCCGGCAGTAATGGCGGTGGCAGGCGGGCGGAAGCAGCGGTCAAGTCGTCAGCAAGCTCACGTCCCCTCCTGGGACAGCGAGAGAACCCTCTCCCACGGCGTGACGACGACGCGCCCGTGTTCCGTTCCTCGAACGGCTCGCGCACGCACAACGGCTGCCCCGCGAGCCACTCGTCCCGTCGCATTAACTCTGCGGCAGGACAGGCGGCACTTTTGGCAGGCGAAGCAGGCGACGCTTCACCTCCGCCATAATGACCGCGTCAAAAAAGGTGCGCCACGTCATTCGATTTCGTATCCTTTTCCACTTCCTCTTTCTCTCTCTTGCCTCAGGGATCGGGAAAGGGGATACTCCGAAAGGGATCCTTCTCCGCGAAGGAAGCGGGCCCCGAGCCCCCTACTGATCAGAGGTTCGAAGGCTGGCCCCTCGGAAGGTTTCAACAGCCGCCTCAGAGCACTCGGGCTGTGCGCCCACTACGGGTCAGAGGTTCGAAGGCCGGCCCCTCGGAAGGGTTCAACGGCCGCCTCAGGCCACTCAGGCTCCGCGCCCACTACTGATCAGGGGTTTTGTAGGCTGGCCCCCGAAGGGTTCGATAGCCGCCTCAGACGCAGAGCAAGAGATGACCCTGGGTACGTTCGATACATAACCAAGGCTCGGGCTACGCTCCCGAGGTACCCTAGGACATTTCCGAGACCAACGAGAACGATCTTGTAACGGAATCCCACCAGAGGGAGGCATCGAGCCCTCGGACCCCGTCAAAAGGGGACCGGGTCTGGCAAATCACCCGCGGGTACTTTTGGAGCGCGCCTCCGGGCCACTAGCCGACCCCTAACGAATGGGGCACGGGTGTCCACTCGGATTACCCGTTAGCAACTCACTGGAGACACCATGTTCGGCGCCCTCCGAGGGCAACATGGCGCTTTCCCCCCTCCTCCTTGCGGAAAGGCGACGCAGGGGCGTATGTAAAAAAGTCGAGTCTGTCCTTGACCGACCTCTCGCTCTGTGCGGAGGCTCGGGGGCTGCTCTCGCAAACCCGGCTCCGGCCAAACCGTTGACAGCGTCAACATACCAGCCCGAGAACTTGGGACTCGACTATGCACCCGGGCTACAGCCAGTTCGCATGAGGGAACAACCAGACCGGCCAAAGCATCACGAAACACGCTAAAACCTCGAAGGAGTCAAATCACTCCTCCGAGGCCTCGGGGGCTACACCCGGCGGGTTCGCTCGCGCGCACCCACCGGAATGAAACGTAACCGAGAAAGGCCGGTCCCCTTGCAAAAAAGTGCGACAAAAGCCTCCAAGCGAGTATCAACACTCCCTTCGAGGCTCGGGGGCTACTGTCGGGGACCATAATTAGGGGTACCCCCAAGACTCCTAATCTCAGCTGGTAACCCCCATCAGCACAAAGCTGCAAAGGCCTGATGGGTGCGATTAAGTCAAGGCTCGGTCCACTCAAGGGACACGATCTCGCCTCGCCCGAGCCCAGCCTCGGGCAAGGGCAGCCGACCCCGGAGGATTCACGTCTCGCCTGAGGGCCCCCTCAAGCAAAGGACACACCTTCGGCTCGCCCAAGACCCAGTCTTCGCGGAGAAGCAACCTTGGCCAGATCGCCACACCGACCGACCGTATCGCAGGAGCATTTAATGCAAGGATGGCCTGACACCTTATCCTGACGCGCGCCCTTCAGTCGACAGAGCCGAAGTGACCGCAGTCACTTCGCCGCTCCACTGACCAGCCTGACAAGAAGACAGCGCCGCCTGCGTCGCTCCGACTGTTGTGCCACTCGACAGGGTGAGGCTGACAGCAGCCAAGTCTGGCCTCGGGCGCCATAGGAAGCTCCGCCTCGCCCGACCCCAGGGCTCGGCCCCCGTCTCGGCCTCGGACGACGAACTCCGCCTCGCCCAACCCCAGGGCTCGGACTCGGCCTCGGCTCCGGAAGATGACGAACTCCGCCTCGCCCGACCACAGGGCTCGGACTCAACCTCGGCTCTGAAAGACGACGAACTCCGCCTCGCCCGACCCCAGGGCTCGAACTCGGCCTCGCCTCCGGAAGACGACGAACTCCGCCTCGTCCAACCCCGGGGCTCGAACTCAGCCTTGGCCTCAGACGATGGTCTCCGCCTCGCCCGACCCGGGGCTCGGACTCGACCTCGACCTCGGAAGATAGACTCGACCTCAACCTCGGAGGAGCCTCCGCCTCGCCCGACCTAGGGCTCGGACCGACCACGTCACAGGGGGGGCCATCATTACCCTACCCCTAGCTAGCTCAGGCTACTGGGAACAAGACCGGTGTCCCATCTGGCTCGCCCCGGTAAACAAATAATGATGGCGCCCCGCGTGCTCCATGACGACGGCGGCTCTCAGCCCCTTACGGAAGCAAGGAGACGTCAGCAAGGACTCGACAGCCCCGACAGCTGTCCTTCCGCAAGGCTCCAGCGCTCCTCCGACGGCCACGACATCACATGAACAGGGTGCCAAAACCTCTCCGGCTGCCACGACAGCATGTACTTAGGGCGCTAGCTCCTCTCTGCTAGACGCGTTAGCACACTGCTACATCTCCTATTGTACACCTGGGCCCTCTCCTTACGCCTATAAAAGGAAGGTTCAGGGCTCTCGTACGAGGAGGTTGGCCGCGCAGGAGAACGGGACGGCGCGTATAAGCCTCTCGCTCCCTCCCACGCGGACGCTTGTAACCCCCTACTGCAAGCGCACCCGACCTGGGCGTAGGACAACACGAAGGCCGCGGGTTCCCCCTTTTGCTTGTATCCTTCTTTCCCCCTTCGTGCTCCGTCTCGTGCCGACCCATCTGGGCTGGGACACGCGGCGACAATTTACTCATCGGTCCAGGGACCCCCCGGGGTCGAAACGCCGACAATACTGGGCTTGCTTTTTAGTTTGTCCTTCAAGCTTCTCCTGGACAAGTGCCGCACTCACTGCAGAGTGCGAAGCTGCTACGTACAACAGCAAAGGAGCCCTTGGCGCGGGTGGAGTTAGCGTCGTTAGATCTATCAGATACTGTTTCAGCTCTTCGAAGGCTTTCTGCTGAGCTGACCCCATTGAAAGACTTCGGCCGACTTTAATACTTTGAAGAATGGTAAATTTCTCTCTACTGATCTAGATATAAATCGATTCAGAGATGCCAGTCTTCCTGTCAGCCGTTGAGCCCCCTTCTTTGTGCTTGGCGGCTCGATCCGAAGAATAGCTTCAATTTTATTTGGATTAGCTTGGATCCCTTTTGTTGAAACTAGACAACCAAGGAATTTCCCCTTCTTTACTCCGAAGACACACTTTTCTGGATTTAACTTCAGGCCAGCTTGCCTAAAATTAGCGAATGTCTCATGTAGATCAGCAATGTGATGTTCTTGCTTCGTGCTTTTTACTATGATATCGTCAACATAAGTTAGCACATTTCTGCCTATCTGAGAATGAAGAACTTTCGCTGTCATTCTACTGAAGCTTCCTCCAGCATTCTTGAACCCCTCAGGCATCCGAAGATAACAATATGTACCACTGGGGGTTATGAAGCTTGTTTTTGGCCCGTCTTCCTTTTTCATCCAAATTTGATGGTAACCTGAATAACAATCTAGTAGACTCATGAGCTCCGACGAAGCTGCTGCATCTACTAGAAAATCTATCCTTGGTAATGGAAACCCATCCTTCGGACAAGCCTTGTTGAGATCAGTAAAATCAATGCACATTCTCCATTTGCCATTGGCCTTCTTCACAATAACAGTGTTAGCTAGCCATTCTGGGTATTTTACTTCTCTGATGACTCCGGCACTAAGAAGTCTTTTCACTTCATTCCGAGCACCTTCGGCTTTGTCATCAGACATTTTCCGAAGCCTCTGCTTTCTGGGTCTGAAGGATGGATCGACATTGAGCGAGTGTTCAATGACATCCCTGTTGACACCACAGAGATCGTTGGCGGACCATGCGAAGACATCTTTGTTGTTGAACAGAAACCTTGTTAGGTTTTTCTCCTGTTCCTCAGATAATTGAGATCCCAGCAACACCTTCTGCTCTGCTATATCTTCACATAAGAGCATGGGCTTCGGCTGATCGGCCGAAGCAGCCTTCTCCCTTCTGTACTTGTATTGCTCACAAGCTTCGGCTCCATCTATATTATGGATTGCTTTTGAATCTGTCCAGTTTCCTTCAGCCTTTCTGGCAGCTTCCTGACTTCCATGAATAGCAATAGGCCCTTGATTCGAAGGTATCTTCATGCAAAGATATGCTGGGTGAAGAATTGCTTCAAAAGCATTGAGTGTCCCACGACCAATGATTGCATTGTAGGGATACTCCATGTCGACAATATCAAACACAACTTGCTCAAAAAGTGGAAGTGAGTTCACCGGAGGTGGGTGCCAATGTTGGGGACTTGTTCTCAAATGCTATGAATTAAGAACAAGGCAACATAAAATGTTAAATGTTAATGTCCTTCGTCCGCTGAAGCATTATCTCCCCGAGGATTTAATGAACTTCGGACGAAGGCCATAAACAAAATATCACGAAGGTCACACCTTCGTGATCAGACTTATAAGACAATGAAGAATCAAATATAAAATATGAAACATTGGAGAAAGATATACCAAAAACAGGTAATATTATCCACATATTTTATTACACAAACCTAAATATTAAAACATAATATTTAGGTACATTTATACCTTCGTCTTGGCAGAAAACAATAATTTCGGCGTAACGTGTCGACGATTGCAAGATTGCGTGAACAGTACTGGGGGTACTGTTCATCTATTTATAGGCACAGGGCGCAGCCTGTATAAAATTACATTTATGCCCTTTACAATCGACTACAATAATGACATAAAACATCATGGATCTTTAAGTCATTTTATCTTTAAGTCGGTTCACCCGTTCATCTTGAGATCTGTCACTATGCCGAAGCTTTATAGGTGATAGCTTCAGCGCTGCTTCCGAGAGAATCTGTCGAAGGTGTTCTCTTGCTTTAGGATCTTTGGCTACGAAGCATACCCCCAACACTAAGTATGTCAAATTTAAAATTCAAATTTTGCATACTACCTCGCATGAAAAAGTGTCAAAATGAAAGTTGTAGAACTTCAAAAGTTATTCAACTTTGTAGTTGACAACTTTTTTATTTGAATTCGTTTACGATCTCAAACAAGCAATTTACACTCAAATGATTGTAATATATGGATAAAACAATTACAAACTAAACACAAAGTATGTTATAGGTGGAGTGGTAGTGGAGGGTACGTGCGAGAGTGAGGTCGACGATTTGATTCTTATTAACCGCGTAGCGCGCGAATTTTGCGCGAAAAATGCCGCGACTTGCGACTTCTGGGTCCTCTCCTCAAATAATTTTTTTGTTGTTTAAAAACCCGTTTAATGTTTCTGAAAATAATTTTTACTAGCGGATTTGTTACGTCGATCGACAGTGGAAATCGATTTTCACTGGCGGTCCTCAGTTACCCGCCTGTAAAAATAATGATTTTTACTGGCCCTTAGCACCGACGGTTCTAAAAAACGCCAGTGAAAATAGGTTTACAACCATCACTATAGAGCTACTTTGTACTAGTGAGGCCAGCCGTCGACCCAGGCCAAACCATTGGTCATCAGTCGTTCAGGCAAGCAAGGATCTGTCCAAAGTTTACCTAAAATACTTTATGTATTATAGACTGTACTCTTGGAAGAGTTAAGTTTGAATACGGATAGAAAGAGAGGTAAGTTGATAAAGATAAACTGACGTGAGACCTCCAGGGTTCAGCCGTGTGGAAAAACGCCACGGGTAATGCCAAGCTTTGCGTACGTACTGTCCTCCGACCTCAGGGTGCGACGAATGCCATGCACGTACTCGAGCAGCCCGCAGCTTTCGCGCTACGTACATCTGCCATGACCATGAAGAAATATGGAAGTGGCGTCGACTGGCGATGAATTGAAAGCCATGCACGCACGCACTCGAGTCTCGAGCAGCTAGCGGAGCCCGAGCTCGGTCACCGTCAGCATCTGCTTTGCTGAGACGACGCTGTGCCTGTCAGGAATCTGCTCCCCTCCCTTTAATTTCTAGCGGTGGCGGGGGGCGCTCGTCGAGTCGCCGTGCACGGGACGGGACACCGCGACGACATGGGCGTCGCTTCCGCTTTTCTAGCTAGCGTAGCGTCTACTAGCGTGCATGTTTATCTGCTGCTTCATATGCGTGCAATGCAACTGCTGCACGTACGGTGACGGTCAGCTACCACCTAATACCGCGCGACACTCCACAGTCCACTCTCCCAGGTCTGAGCATTTCCCTCCTACAGTCCTATATATTACAAACGCATACACGTCTCTATAAGTTCCTAAAAATTTGAGTGATCCGATCTTAAAATTGACGAAATAGGCACAACAAAATCTGATTAATTATTGGTTTAGTAACCCTTTAATTTGTAGTACTTTCTCTAAAATCTATTGGACTGCAATACCCGTTGCTAATCTGTTAGGTTATTAGCACATGAGTTATATGCCCATCAAACTTTGTGCTTGATATGTTATTTCAATTTGTTGTACGTGGTCGATGGCAACTCTTACTATGTGTTTTGTTGTTTTGAGGTCAAAGTATAGGATGAGGAAGGGATGACACCGTCCTTTCAATTTTTTGGATCACGCTGCCACCAAAAATTGTTCCGGTGTTTACATCGTCCCCGCGTAATTCTCATCCAAACACTATAGAAAATGTGGTTGCCCCCCTTTCGTCCCTCCTTGTACGTCTAAATAAACACAACCGAATAAGGCCAGAAACCTTGTACGTCTAAACAAACACAACAGAATAAGGCCAGAAACGGTTCCAAGTGATCAATTATTATACAAATTAGCTAGACAATCATTTCGGGTGAGAAAGGTTGAATCCGAACGAGCCAGTCACTACCGGAATCCTGGTCTTTGCCGAGTGCCAGTTTCTTTGCCGAGTGCCAAAGCAGCCTTTGCCGAGTGCTTTTTTTTCGGGCACTCGACAAAGCAGCCTTTGCCGAGAGCCGCACTCGGCAAAGTCCTGCTCTCGGTAACGAGCTGGTTTACCGAGTGCAGGACACTCGGCACAGAAAAACTCTTGGCAAAGACAGATTTGCCGAGTGTCAAACGCTCGACAAAGGCGGCTCTCGACAAAGGGCCACAGCGGCCGTTCTAAAAGCTGACGGCCGTCAATCTTTGCCGAGGGCCGAGGTCGGCACTCGGCAAAGAGGCTTCTTTGCCGAGTGCCAAATATCTAGCACTCGGCAAAGACCTCTTGGGAGCACCTAGAGGGGGGGTGAATAGGTGATCCTGTAAAAACTTGAAACTTAATCTACAAAACTTGATTAGGAGTTAGCATAATTAAGCCAAGTGGCTAGAGAGGAGAGCTTGCACAACACGATAACCACAAAGAGATCAACACAGAGATGGCACAGTGGTTTATCCCGTGGTTCGGCCAAGTCCAACACTTGCCTACTCCACGTTGTGGCGTCCCAACGGACGAGGGTTGCAATCAACCCCTTTCAAGCGGTCCAAAGACCCACTTGAATATCACGGTGTTTTGCTTTCACTTTACTATATCCCACTTGCGAGGAATCTCCACAACTTGGAGCCTCTCGCCCTTACACTTTGATGTTCTCAAAGAAGCACGAAGTAAGGGAGGGATGAGCAACACACACAAGACACGAAATCAGAGTACCAACACAAACACAAGTCGCAACAAGAGCTCACAACACAACTCAGCGAGTTCACAACTCAAATGGAGCTCTAATTGCTATCGCAAAGAATCAAATGCGCGGAATCGAAGTCTTGGTGCTTAGGAATGCTTAGAGAATGCTTGGTGTCTTCCTCCATGCGCCTAGGGGTCTCTTTTATAGCCCCAAGGCAGCTAGGAGCCGTTGAGAGCATTCCAGGAAGGCAATTCTTGCCTTCTGTCGCCTGGCGCACCGGACAGTCCGGTGCACCACCGGACACTGTCCGGTGCGGATCTCTTTCCTTATTTGGCGAAGCCGACCGTTGTAGTCTTGGAGCCGTTGGCGCACCGGACACTGTCCGATGCACACCGGACAGTCCGGTGCCCCATCCGACCGTTGGCACTTGCCACGCGTCGCGCGCGGATTCCGCGGCCGACCGTTGGCCCGGCTGACAGTTGGCTCACCGGACAGTCCGGTGAATTATAGCCGTACGCCGTTAATCACTTCCCGAGAGCAGCAAGTTCACCTGAGCCAGCCTGGCGCACCGGACACTGTCCGATGCACCACCGGACACTGTCCGGTGCACCAAAGAACAGTCCGGTGCACCCAGACAGAGCTGACTATGGCTGAACAAAGCCATCTTTAATTTCAACTTGATTTTTCCTGTTTCCAGCACTTAGACACAATACATTAGTCTCTAAAACAATGTACTAAGTCTGAGAAACATACCTTTATACTTGATTTGTACTTTGTCCACCATTTAACACTTAGGCACTTGTGTTGGACACTAAATCACCAAAATACTTAGAAATGGCCCAAGGGCACATTTCCCTTTCAATCTCCCCCTTTTTGGTGATTTATGCCAACACAACATAAGGCAAGTAGAACAAGTGCAAAATCACTTCAAGTAAGAACTCAAAATTGTTTTGATTCAAATTTCACTACAACAGCTACAGTCATTTTCGGCGGCCAGAAGCCGCCGAAAATAAGCCAGTTGCCGCCGAAAATAAGCTATTTTCGGCGGCAACTGGCTTATTTTCGGCGGCTTCTGGCCGCCAAAAAAAACTGGCCGAAAATAAGGCTTAATTTTCGGCGGCCAGGGCCGGGCCGCCGAAAATAGTTTATTTCCGGCGGCTGGCTCCTTAGCCGCCGAAAATAATCTGTTATTTTCGGCGGCCATACAGTCAGCCGCCAGAAATAAAAACTGCCGAAAATAAAATCTCTATTTTCGGCGGCCAGAGGGGCCGTCGAAAATTACTAATTTCAGAGCAAAAAAAATTGAAAAAAATGCGAAAAATAACAGAATTTCATACAAAATTCATACAATAACAGAAATTCCATACAATAACAGAAAATTCATACTTGAGTTCACAACATAAAACTTGAGTCCATACAAATATAAAGTCCACAAATAGTCCATACAAACATAAAGTCCACAAATAGTTCATTACAACACAGTGCGGCACAAAGCTAACTTAATCACACATTGGGGTCGTTGGAGTTGTGTCCACTACATCCAGAAGCCAATAACTGGTCGACGAAGTCGTGTAACGGGTTTGGATCCTAAAAAAAAGATGACATTAATAACGACATTGGTTACATGTATAACGACTATTCAAACAAATTGTTTCTCAAACTAACCTCTCCTGCATAAGCTCCCTCCCCAGCATAAGCTCCTCCTGGTGCTGGTATGACCGGTGGTGGCGTGTTGTGGCCCATGACCCCGGATCCCTACAAAATCAAGTTTAGTAAAGATTTGACAATTAGGTTGATACAAACGACAAGTCTTAACTAAATTGAATAACCTGAGGTGGAGGTGGAGGTGGCGGAGCATGTAATCCCCACTGAGGCATCGGCGGCTGAAATTGAGGGAAAACAAATGGTTGCTGCTGTGCCTGCTGTGGAAACCAAGACTGTTGCAAATATAATATATTAGTTATAGAACCAATATCGAGCGTGTTGAGAATAAATAAGACACTCACGTTCATTGCTTGTTGCGCCTGTGCGTTGTAAGCAGCCATGTACTCTGATTGCTGTTGGAGAAATGCCATTTGTTGTTGCCGCATCTCTTCACGAAACTTTTCTTGCTGCTCCCTCATAGCTTCCTCCATGCTAGATACAGAGCGGCGACTACGGCTGCTACTACCACAGCCCGCCTGCGACGAAGAGCCGCCACGAGAACGCAACTCCGTCGAATCGATAACACCGGTAAACATAGAATATCTTGAAGAACAAGAAAATTAGCTATTCGGTCGTAGTTCCAATATTATTGAAAACAATTCACAAGTTCATACCGTCCATGCGCCTTGCCTCCAAGTGAATGCACAACCTCAGCGTCGATGGTAGGCGCTCCTCGCTAATCGTAGTCTTCTCCATACTTCTTAACCATCTCCTGCCCGTATGTCTCCTGCAATACAATATGAAGGTTCAGCACACATGTAATTTATAGCTATATGGGAAGAAAACATTAATCATAACAACAACTAACCATACGCTCAACGGCCGCTTGACTACACAGCTCATCGGAGATTTCACTGTTTTTCGCTCGATGCCCTCTCCTATAAACATCGATTGGGCTCGGGACAACTCCAGTTTGAGCCTCCTGCAAATATATGAGTTCAATCCTGTTTCATTTCTGAGTAAAACAGAATACTACATACTCACCATTCGCTTAGCCAACCGAATGTGTCCATCAGCCCCATAGGTATGGTTGACTACGACCTCATCATCGTCCTCGTCCTGCTGATTGCGCTGCCTATGTCGATTTCTGTTTGACTTCTCAATCCACTCGGGCGAAGCCCATATCTCACACAAAGCCTTGTAAGCCTGCGGCCGGTGTTCCATCCATGGAAGAGTTACCTGCATATAAAGCGTTAGCTCAAAATTACATTCACATCTGAATGAGTTGTTAAATTAAATTTTTACCTCCATGTACTGGTCTACAGTCAAGTAGACATCTGAATATTGTCGAAAGTTGTTGATAGAATGACCTCGGCGCTTCATGTACGCGTTCACAACCTGTAGACGAGCATTGGAAAATGCATCCCTGCACACCTTTTTCGCATTTTTCTCTAATACTCGGTCTGCATGCTCTTGAGCCTCAGGTTCCACACGATAGCGTCTCTGTCCAACATCGAAAATAAAATTAGTTCAAAAACAACTAATAAATGTTAGGTTGAAACAACTAATAAATGTTAGTTCGAAAAAATTACCCAAAAGTCGTGCTTGACGGCGCCTTGAGCTGTTCCATATGTAGCATGTGGAGCTAGTGCGAAGTGCGACCAGCTAGTGCAAGGAACCACCACACCTTTCGGGTCGGTGACAATTCCTGGGTTATGTAGACGACAGAGGTTACCTAAGACTTGATTAACCTGTCTATGGTGACCTCGACCGTCAAATGACGTGTCTTCCCATTGGCTGCATGACAAAAAACAAGAAAGTCATGTCATATATATAGTGTAAAATAAACAAATAAGTAAGAACAAAGTGGCCAAACGTGAGTACCTATCACCAACCGGGATGATCAGTACTCGAGCTTCAGATTGTGCAGGCGCTGACGGAGGTAGGACAAAGTGGCCCTTCCGAGTGCCCCTTCGTCGAACGACAGGAGCCTCGGTGGTATCGTCATCCGCCTCAGCATCTATGCCCTCATGGGCCTGCTCGTCCTCCTCGTCATCCTCCTCATGGGCCTGCTCGTCCTCGTCCTCCTCCTCATGGTGTTGCACCTCCTCCTCGTCGTCCTCCTCTTCCTATGCACATGAAATAGAGACACGTAAAAATTTACATAAACATTTACATAAGATCTTTATATAAGTGATTGACAAATAAGATCAATTACATAAACATTTACATCGGTACTCCGTTGTAGAGCGATAGGTGTATCACGTAGTTCTGGCCGAGCGTGTCTCAGCAACGCCTCCTGTCTGCTCTGGCTAGAAGAACTCCCTTGGAAAAGGGAACGTGCACCAGGGAGTATCCTGCTAGCCGCATTAAGAAACCCCCTAGCAGTGCGCTTTGGTTTATTCCTACCACTCATCCTGTTCAATAGAAAAACATTAAATGTATTAGCTCCATAAAATTAAGTGAACTAATAAAAAATCAAATAATACATCACATAATATGAAATTTTGCATTACACATCAAAATTCATCAGAATCACGATCAAGGAGTCTTCTTCGATCCAAAGCTCGCAATGTGGCTTTTTTGTTCCTTGGATTTCGTTTTCGTTTCGGTGCAACACACTCATCAGTAGTGACATCGTTACGGTCTCCGACTAGTGAGTTCAGTGCAACACCCTCATCGATAGTAAAAGTAGTTGGCAATTCTTCTTCTTGATAAACATCATCGGCCTGTTCGTCTTCGAATTGATAACCACCAGTGCAAGGAGTATGTAAACGTTCCCTAGGGTTCACCTTATGAACTACCCACCATGCTTCAAACTTCGGATTTGGGTATGACATATAGTAGACCTGCTCGCACTGGTGTGCAAGGATAAAATTATCATGGCCTCGAAGTCGTTCCTTGTGCTTTACTTCAGTTATACCATATTGACTTTGTCTAATCCCATTAGTGCTGTCAAACCAATCACATAGAAAGAATACTAATTTCAAAGGTTTGTTCCCTGCAAAATTAAACTCTAGGATATTTTGAATGATGCCATAATAATTAGTTTCTCTGCCGAGTGCATCGAGTGCCCTAGTCAGAACTCCAGTGTTACGTGTGGCTGCACGAGGACGAGACTTTTCAAATTGGTCTGAACGAAAACGAAAGTCATTCACATCGTATCGACCAAATGTTCTGCAAGTGACCGTCCCATAAGATAGCTGTCTCAAGTCCTCGTGTATGTTAGGAGTCTTTGTGCACTGCAAATAATATACAGTTAAAATGACTACCTCGCGTAAAAGGCTAAATGACATGAAAGTAAGGAATATAGAGAGTTTACATGCTCGCGAAACCAGTCAACAAAATTAGGTCTTCCTTGCCTCCCATGTCGTCGCATAGTATCTAGTTGTTTGCTTGTAGGCTGATGGGAATAAGTCCAATTTTCCTCGTCGAACTTACTGTACGACAAATAAGTAATTAAATATGGCTCCTTTGGTAAAGAAATTAAGGGGTAAAATAAAGACTTACATGAAATATGACTCCATCTCTTCCATATTAGAGTACATGTATAACAATGCGGACATTCTTTCATCCATGCTAAGGTGGTAGAACGTGCCCTTACTAGTACTTGTGCCTCTCCATTGGAAAATGTTGAGATCACTGACAGGAGGTTCCTCATCGACATTGTATCGCATGGTAGCAGCATAGACATTATGTTCCTCTGCGAAATACACACTCGTGAAGTATGAAACCTCCTTTAGCAAAAAAGCTTCAGCGATGCATCCTTCTACTCTAGCCTTATTTCGAACCATGCCTCGCAGGTTTTTGAGTGCACGTTCAATGTGATACATCCACCTATATTGTACAGGTCCACCAACCTTTGCCTCATATGGAATGTGAATAAGTAGATGCTCCATCGGATTGAAGAATCCAGGTGGGAATATTTTTTCTAGCTTGCATAACAACACTGGTATTTGTTTCTCCAACTTCTCCATCATATTTTTACTTATTTCTTTGGCACAGATCTGCCTGTAGAAATAACTTAGCTCAGCTATTGCTTTCCACATGGCGTCGGGCATATAACCACGAAACATGACAGGGATAATCCTCTCCATTAATATATGGAAGTCATGGCTCTTTAACCCAGTTAGTTTTCCCGTTTTCAAATTCACAGCTCTTTTCAAGCCCGCAGCATAACCATCGGGAAATTTAATTTTTTTCATCCATCTCATTACCTCGATCTTGTCTTTAGAGGTAAGACAGAACAAGGCACGGGGCGGCCTACCGTTGTCATTGAGCACTTGGGTTGGTCGGTCACAAAGCATTGCTAGATCTCTTCGAGCTTTCAGATTGTCCTTTGTTTTGTCAAAATGCATGCAGGTGTGTATGAGGGCTTCAGCAACATTACTTTCTTGGTGCATGACATCAATGTTGTGCACAAGAATCAATGACGACATATAAGGGAGCTCCCAGAGACCACATATATGTGTCCAGTTGTGGTCCACTCCGAATCCTTCGTACTTGTCCCCCTTTTCATTTAGGACAAGGTTGTTCAGCTGAGCATATATTTCTGCCGCGTTAAGACGTTTAGGCGGACCTTTGGTGACCACAGTGTTCTTTATAAAGTTTTTCTTATCGCTCCTAAAGGGGTGTTTCCTGGGCAACCAGCGTCGATGACAATCGAAGTAAGTGATCTTTCCACCATGAGCAAGACGGAAGCAATCTGTATCTGAACCGCAATATGGACATGTCAATCTACCATGTGTACTCCAACCGGTAAAAATAGCATACGCCATGAAGTCATGCACCGACCACAAATACGCAACTCGAAGTTTGAATATCTGTTTTGTAAAAACATCGTATGCTTCAACACCTTTCCAAAGCTCCTTCAACTCTTCAATCAAGGGTTTTAACATGACATTGAGGTTCTTTCCAGGATAGTCTGGTCCAGGAATGATTAAGCAAAGAAATATAAATTCATATTTCATACAAAGAGAAGGTGGAAGGTTGTATGGAATAACAAAGACGGGCCAACATGAGTATGATGATGCCATTTGACCAAAAGGTGTGAAGCCATCGGTCGCGAGGCCGATTCGAACATTCCTCGGATCAGCTGCAAACTCGGGATCAAACGTGTCGAGAGCCTTCCATGCATCCCCATCTGAAGGGTGCACGATTAGGTCATCGTTATCACGGACACCTTCTTTGTGCCATCGCATGTGCATAGCGGTTTTTTTAGATAGAAACATCCGTTTCACTCGAGGAGTTAGTGGCAAGTAGCGGAGCTGCTTATGTGCAACATCTGTCATCACCTTCTCACCCTCATCATTAACAACTTCCACAAATCTAGATTGTCCACATTTCAGACATTTTTTCTCTTCCGCATGCTCCTTCATGAAAAGCATACAATTATTTTTGCACACATCAATCTTCTCATAATCCATACCGAGACCTTTGATAATTGTCTTTGATTGGTACATGTCTTTAGGCAACTTATTGGGCTTTGGGAGCACATCTCCTAATAACTTTAAAATCTCATTGTAACAATTGTTCGAGAAAAAGTACTTGGACTTAATGGACATGAGCCGAGTCACAAAAGCGAGTATACTCACATCTTTGTGTTCATGCAACGGCTCTTCAGAGTCTTTTAGTAGTTTAAAAAATCTGGAAACCTCTGGTGTGGCAGGATCCTCGGAGCTTAGGTTGAATTCTGGACGTAGCGAATCTAGCATCTCATGCATCGCATCATCGCCAGCCCAATCATTGTTCTCCTCCTCTTCTACATTCCTGTTGGGTACTACCTCACCATGATGTTCCCACACCTCATATCCGGGCATAAATCCAAACTGACAAAGATCTAGGCTAACTCTTTCCTTATTAAGAAATATACTGTTTTCGTGACGCCTACAAGGGCATCTGACAGTGCCGGTTAAGGACAAGGCGAATACGTGGTCCACAAAATCTTTGGTCTTGGCTACCCAATCATCAGAATGACGTCCATTCCTACTCCAACCATTGTACATCCATGCACGATCGGCAGCCATTCCTGAGACTGTTAAACCGAACCATATCGTGAAAAAATTATTCAACTTCGTCAAGTGTATCGGTCCTACATGTATAGACAGGGATAGGTTCTAAACCCACATGAACCTAGCAGGACCCAAAAAAATTGGCAGCATAAATTCGCTGCCACTAAATAATAATACTTATATACAAAACAAACAATGGTATAATACTAATCAAATCAAACTAAGTACCACATACACTAATTATGCAACTATTATACGTACCAATATAATATACTATTAAAGCTAAAAATATAATAGTAATCAAACAATAATACGACAATAAAAATCAAATACTTGCATACTAATAATATACTATTAAAGCTAATAATATAATAGTAATCAAAGTAAACAAATATAATATACTATAACATACTTGCATACTAATAATATAATTGCATACTAATAATATAATAGTAATCAAATAATATAATCTACTATTAAAGCTAACAATATAATAGTAATCAATTTAAACAATAATACGAATCACAAACAGTAATTAAACAAACAGAATTACAAATATATAATAATTTCGGCGGCATCTAAATAACAACCGTCGAAAATAAGAAATAAAATACTTAAAAAAATTACCTCTCTCGATGCGGCGGCTCGACGACGGCGGTGGAATGGCGGGCCGACGGACGAGCACTGCGGGGACGGACGGCGGCGGACGGCGGTGCGCGCAGCTTCCTTCGGCGGCGGCGGCGCGCAGGGGCAGCAGAGCGCGGCGGCGGCGCTGTGGCAGGGCGCGGCGGCGGCGCGGCGTGGGCAGAGCGCGGGCGGCGGCGCGGCGTGGGCACAGCGCGGGCGGCGGCGCGGCGTGGGCAGAGCGCGGCGGCGTCGGGTGAGAGAGAGAGGAGAGAAAGAAGATAGGAGAAGGTGCCGACAGTTTTAAATTCCACTATTTTCGGCGGCCGGGTCAGAGGCCGCCGAAAATAGCCTTATTTTCGGCGGCTGGTGTCAGAGGCCGCCGAAAGTAGCCTTATTTTCGGCGGCTGGTTCCCTGGCCGCCGAAAATAGCACTACTTTCGGCGGCCGTGTCAGACCGCCGAAAATAGTGGGTAATTTTCGGCGGCCCTCCCCTAGCCGCCGAAAATAATATGGGCCGCCGAAAATGGCTGTAGCTCTTGTTGTGTTTGACATATATGGATCATTCTTTGCCACCACTTGGTTTGTTTTTGCAAATCAAACTCAATTTCCTATCTCTAAGTTAAACACACATGTTGAAACATAGAGAGAGATTTTCACGAGAAATTGATCAAGGATTCAAAAACTCCCTTTTTTCATAATTAAGCCTTCTCCCCACAAGAGACCAACTTTTGACAATAAGAGGCAAACAAGAGTATTTTGACAAACAAAAACTCTAAATTTACTATTTTCAAAATTCACAAGTGGTAGCTGATCCATTTCTTGCTTTGGCCTAATTTTTCCCCCCTTTGGCATCAAGCACCAAAACAGGATCAATTTTGGCCTTTTAACCTCATTGTCTCACCAAAATCTTCAACTAGGAGTAAAAGGCAATAAGAGTACAAAGATGAACCTGGAATAAGTTACTCTTTCATCGGAGTGCAGTGGAAGTCTTGCATGGTCCAAGTCCACCTTTTCCCTTTCAAACCTCCTTTGAGACTAAATTAAGCAAACTCAAGCACATAGTTAGTCTCAAAGGGTCAAGTTGTAGCACATCTCCCCCTAGATGTGTGCATCACTTGCAAAGGACTTGGGAGGTCCGGGGAGTGCTTGTACAACTTGAGCACCATAAATAAACAACAAAATGCATTTAAGGAACATGATCAAAGGCATAAACACATGTATGCTATAAATCAATCCAAGTTCCGCGAATCTGAGACATTTAGCTCACTACGCAACTTGCAAAAGGTCTGCTCATCTAAAGGCTTGGTAAAGATATCGGCTAGCTGGTTCTCGGAGCTAACATGAAACACTTCGATATCCCCCTTTTGCTGGTGGTCTCTCAAAAAGTGATGCCGGATGTCTATGTGCTTTGTGCGGCTGTGTTCAACAGGATTATCCGCCATGCGGATAGCACTCTCATTATCACATAGGAGTGGGACTTTGCTCAGATTGTAGCCAAAGTCCCTGAGGGTTTGCCTCATCCAAAGTAGTTGCGCGCAACACTGTCCTGCGGCAACATACTTGGCCTCAGCGGTGGATAGAGCAACGGAGGTTTGTTTCTTAGAACTCCACGACACCAGGGACCTTCCTAAGAATTGGCACGTCCCCGATGTACTCTTCCTATCCACCTTACATCCAGCATAATTGGAGTCTGAGTATCCAATCAAGTCAAAGGTAGACCCCTTTGGATACCAGATCTCGAAGCAAGGCGTAGCGACTAAATATCTAAGAATTCGCTTCACCGCCACTAAGTGACATTCCCTTGGATCGGATTGAAATCTGGCACACATGCATACGCTAATTAAGCATAATATCCGGTCTACTAGCACATAAATAAAGTAAATACCCTATCATAGACCGGTATGCTTTTTGATCAACGGACTTACCTCCTTTGTTGAGGTCGGTGTGTCCGTCAGTTCCCATTGGAGTCTTCGCGGGCTTGGCGTCCTTCATCCCAAACCGCTTTAGCAAGTCTTGCGTGTACTTCGTTTGGGAGATGAAGGTGTCGTCCTTGAGTTGCTTCACTTGGAACCCAAGGAAGTAGTTCAACTCGCCCATCATCGACATCTCAAACTTTTGAGTCATCACCCTGCTAAACTCTTCACAAGACTTTTGGTTAGTAGAACCAAATATTATGTCATCGACATAAATTTGGCACACAAAAAGATCACCATCACATGTCTTAGTGAAAAGAGTTGGATCAGCTTTCCCAACCTTGAAAGCATTAGCAATTAAAAAGTCTCGAAGGCATTCATACCATGCTCTTGGGGCTTGCTTAAGTCCATAGAGCGCCTTAGAGAGCTTACACACGTGGTCGGGGTACCGTTCATCCTCGAAGCCAGGGGGTTGCTCCACGTACACCTCCTCCTTGATTGGCCCGTTGAGGAAAGCGCTCTTCACATCCATCTGGAACAACCTGAAAGAATGGTGAGCGGCATATGCTAGCAAAATACGAATGGACTCTAGCCTAGCCACAAGAGCAAAAGTCTCCTCAAAGTCCAAACCTGCGACTTGGGCATAACCTTTTGCCACAAGTCGTGGCTTGTTCCTTGTCACAACCCCGTGCTCGTCTTGTTTGTTGCGGAACACCCACTTGGTTCCCACAACATTTTGCTTGGGACGAGGCATCAGTGTCCAAACTTCATTTCTCTTGAAGTTGTTGAGCTCCTCCTGCATTGCCAACACCTAGTCTGGATCTAGCAAGGCCTCCTCTACCCTGAAAGGCTCAATAGAAGAGACAAAAGAGTAATGCTCACAAAAATTAACTAAACGAGACCGAGTAGTTACTCCCTTGCTAATGTCACCCAAAATCTGGTCGACGGGATGATCTCTTTGAATCATCGCTCGGACTTGGGTTGGAGGTGCCGGTTGTTCTTCTTCTTCTATCACATGAACATCTTGTGCTCCCCCTTGATCATACGCCTCCTCTTGATGAACCTGTTCATCGTCTTGAGTTGAGGGATGCACCATTGTTGAGGAAGAAGGTTGATCTTGCTCATTTTGTTCCTGTGGCCGCACATCTCCAATCGCCATGGTGCGTATTGCGGCCGTTGGAACGTCTTCTTCATCTACATCATCAAGATCAACAACTTGCTCTCTTGGAGAGCCATTAGTTTCATCAAATACAACGTCGCTAGAGACTTCAACCAAACCCGATGATTTGTTGAAGACCCTATATGCCTTTGTATTTGAGTCATAACCTAACAAAACCCTTCTACGGCTTTGGGAGCAAATTTGGAATTCCTACCCTTCTTCACTAGAATGTAGCATTTAGTCCCAAAAACTCAGAAATACGAAACATTGGGTTTGTTACCGGTTAGTAGCTCATACGAAGTCTTCTTGAGGAGGCGATGAAGGTAGACCCGGTTGATGGCGTGGCAAGCCGTGTTAACGGCTTCCGACCAAAAGCGCTCGGGGGTCTTGAACTCTCCAAGCATCGTCCTCGCCATGTCTATAAGCGTCCTGTTCTTCCTCTCTACCACACCATTTTGCTGTGGTGTGTAGGGAGCGGAGAACTCGTGCTTGATTCCTTCCTCCTCAAGATACTTCTCCACTTGAAGATTCTTGAATTCGGACCCATTGTCGCTCCTTATCTTCTTCACCTTGAGCTCAAACTCGTTTTGAGCTCTCCTTAGGAAGCGCTTGAGGGTCCATTGGGTTTCAGATTTATCCTGCAAAAAGAATACCCAAGTGAAGCGGGAAAAATCATCAACTATAACAAGACCATACTTACTTCCTCCTATGCTTAGATAGGCGATGGGTCCGAAGAGGTCCATATGAAGTAACTCCAGGGGTCTTGATGTTGTCATCACATTTTTGGCGTGATGAATGCTTCCCACCTGTTTCCCTGCTTGACAAGCTGCACAAGGTCTATCCTTTTCGAAGGTAACATTAGTTAGACCTATCACGTGTTCTCCCTTTAGAAGCTTGTGAAGGTTCTTCATCCCCACATGTGCTAAGCGGCGATGCCACAGCCAGCCCATGCTAGTCTTAGCAATTAAGCATGCATCTAGACCGGCCTCCTCTTTTGCAAAATCAACTAAATAAAGTTTGCCATCTAGTACACCCTTAAAAGCTAATGAACCATCACTTCTTCTAAAGACAGACACATCTACATTTGTGAATAAACAGTTATATCCCATATTGCAAAGTTGACTCACAGACAACAAGTTATATCCAAGCGATTCAACTAAGAATACATTAGAAATAGAGTGCTCGGAAGAAATAGCAATTTTTCCTAACCCTTTCACCTTGCCTTGGTTCTCATCACCGAATATGATTGAATCTTGGGGATCCTTGTTCTTGACGTAGGAAGAGAACATCCTCTTTTCCCCCGTCATGTGGTTTGTGCATCCGCTGTCAATAATCCAGTTTGAGCCCCCGGATGCATAAACCTGCAAGGCAATTTAGGCTTGGGTCTTAGGTACCCAACTCATGTTGGGTCCTACAAGGTTAGTACAAATAGTTTAGGGACCCAAATACAAGTTTTATCTCCCTTGCATTTTGCCCCTAATTTTCTAGCAACTACCTTCTTATCCTTTCTACAAATAGCAAAGGAAGCATTTAAAGCATGATAAATTGTAGAAGGTTCACTATTTGTTTTCCTAGGCACATGAACAACATTTCTTCTAGGTATGTGATTAATAGCATTTCTCCTAGCTAAATTTCTATCATGCATAACAGAAGAACTAGAAGCAACCATAACATGAGAATCAAAAGCATCATAACTTCCATAAACATTTCTAGAATGTCTCCTATCATGATACATGAAGGCATGGTTCTTTTGAGCACTACTAGCCATAGGGGCCTTCCCTTTCTCCTTGGCAGAGATGGAAGCCTTATGGCTTGTTAAGTTATTGACTTCCCTCTTGAAGCCAAGACCATCCTTAATTGAGGGGTGTCTACCAATCGTGTAGGCATCCCTTGCAAATTTTAGCTTGTCAAATTCACTCTTGCTAGTCTTAAGTTGGGCATTAAGACTAGCCACTTCATCATTTAATTTAGAAATGCAAGCTAGGTGTTCACTACAAGCATCAACATTAAAATCTTTGCACCTATTGCAAATCATAACATGTTCTACACAAGAGTTAGATTTATTTGCTACTTCTAGTTTAGCATTTAAATCATCATTAACACCTTTTAAAGTAGAAATGGTTTCATGACAAGTAGATAGTTCATAAGAAAGCATTTCATTCCTTTTAACTTCTAGAGCAAGAGAATTTTGTGCATTAACAAATTTATCATGCTCTTCATACAAAAGATCCTCTTGCTTTTCTAATAACCTATTCTTATCATTCAAGGCATCAATTAATTCATTAATTTTATCAGCCTTGGTTCTATCTAGGCCCTTGAATAAACATGAATAATCTATTTCATCATCATCACTAGACTCATCCTCACTTGAAGAAGCATAAGTACTAGTATTATGAGTGCTTACTTTCTTTTCCCTTGCCATGAGGCAAGTGTGATGCTCGTTGGAGAAAAGGGATGACTTGTTGAAGGCGGTGGCGGCGAGTCCTTCGTTGTCGGAGTCGGACGAGGAGCAATCCGAATCCCACTCCTTTCCAAGATGTGCCTCGCCCTTCGCCTTCTTGTAGTTCTTCTTCTTTTCGCATTTTCCACTCTTCTTTTCCTGGTCACTATCATTATCGGGACAATTTGCGATAAAATGACCAATCTTACCACATTTGAAGCAGGAGCGCTTCCCCTTCGTCTTGTTCTTGTTGGGGTGCTCCTTGCGACCCTTTAGCGCTGTCTTGAACCGCTTGATGATGAGGGCCATTTCATCATCATTAAGCCCGGCCGCCTCAACTTGCGCCACCTTGCTAGGTAGTGCCTCCTTGCTCCTTGTTGCCTTGAGAGCAATAGTTTGAGGCTCTTGGATTGGGCCATTTAATGCATCGTCGACGTATCTAGCCTCCTTGATCATCATTCGCCCGCTTACGAACTTTCCAAGGATCTCCTCGGGCGTCATCTTCGTGTACCTAGGATTCTCACGAATATTGTTGACAAGATGTGGATCGAGTACAGTAAAGGACCTTAGCATTAGCCGGACGACGTCGTGGTCCGTCCATCGCGTGCTTCCATAGCTCCTTATCTTGTTGACGAGGGTTTTTAGCCTGTTGTACATCTGGGTTGGCTCCTCCCCTCTTATCATCGCGAATCTCCCGAGTTCGCCTTCCACCAACTCCATCTTGGTGAGCATGGTGACGTCGTTCCCCTCATGTGAGATCTTGAGGGTGTCCCAGATCTGCTTGGCATTGTCCAAGCCGCTCACCTTATGGTACTCGTCCCTGCACAATGAGGCTAACAACACAGTAGTAGCTTGTGCATTTTTATGAATTTGTTCATTGATAAACAAAGGACTATCCGAGCTATCAAATTTTATTCCATTCTCTACTATCTCCCATATACTAGGATGGAGAGAGAACAAGTGACTACGCATTTTGTGACTCCAAAATCCGTAGTCCTCTCCATCAAAATGAGGAGGTTTACCAAGTGGAATGGAGAGTAAATGAGCATTGGTACTTTGAGGAATACGAGAATAATCGAAAGAGAAGTTTGAGTTAACCGTCTTCTTTTTCTCGTAGTCGTTGTCGTCGTCCCTTTGGGAAGAATATGACTCGTCGTTGTCGTCGTAGTAGACGATCTCCTTGATGCGCCTCGTCTTCTTCCTCTTCCCATCTCTTCGTTTGTGGCCCGAGCCTGAGTCGGTAGGCTTGTCATCTTTAGGCTCGTTGACGAAGGACTCCTTCTCCTTATCATTGATCACAATCCCCTTGCCCTTAGGATCCATCTCTTTGGGCGATTAGTCCCTTTCTTAAAGAGAATGACTCCGATACCAATTGAGAGCCTAGAGGGGGGGGTGAATAGGTGATCCTGTAAAAACTTGAAACTTAATCTACAAAACTTGATTAGGAGTTAGCACAATTAAGCCAAGTGGCTAGAGAGGAGAGCTTGCACAACACGATAACCACAAAGAGATCAACACAGAGATGGCACAGTGGTTTATCCCGTGGTTCGGCCAAGTCCAACACTTGCCTACTCCACGTTGTGGCGTCCCAACGGACGAGGGTTGCAATCAACCCCTTTCAAGCGGTCCAAAGACCCACTTGAATATCACGGTGTTTTGCTTTCACTTTACTATATCCCACTTGCGAGGAATCTCCACAACTTGGAGCCTCTCGCCCTTACACTTTGATGTTCTCAAAGAAGCACGAAGTAAGGGAGGGATGAGCAACACACACAAGACACGAAATCAGAGTACCAACACAAACACAAGTCGCAACAAGAGCTCACAACACAACTCAGCGAGTTCACAACTCAAATGGAGCTCTAATTGCTATCGCAAAGAATCAAATGCGCGGAATCGAAGTCTTGGTGCTTAGGAATGCTTAGAGAATGCTTGGTGTCTTCCTCCATGCGCCTAGGGGTCTCTTTTATAGCCCCAAGGCAGCTAGGAGCCGTTGAGAGCATTCCAGGAAGGCAATTCTTGCCTTCTGTCGCCTGGCGCACCGGACAGTCCGGTGCACCACCGGACACTGTCCGGTGCAGATCTCTTTCCTTATTTGGCGAAGCCGACCGTTGCAGTCTTGGAGCCGTTGGCGCACCGGACACTGTCCGGTGCACACCGGACAGTCCGGTGCCCCATCCGACCGTTGGCACTTGCCACGCGTCGCGCGCGGATTCCGCGGCCGACCGTTGGCCCGGCTGACAGTTGGCTCACCGGACAGTCCGGTGCACACCGGACAGTCCGGTGAATTATAGTCGTACGCCGTTAATCACTTCCCGAGAGCAGCAAGTTCGCCTGAGCCAGCCTGGCGCACCGGACACTGTCCGATGCACCACCGGACACTGTCCGGTGCACCCAGACAGAGCTGACTATGGCTGAACAAAGCCATCTTTAATTTCAACTTGATTTTTCCTGTTTCCAGCACTTAGACACAATACATTAGTCTCTAAAACAATGTACTAAGTCTGAGAAACATACCTTTATACTTGATTTGTACTTTGTCCACCATTTAACACTTAGGCACTTGTGTTGGACACTAAATCACCAAAATACTTAGAAATGGCCCAAGGGCACATTTCCCTTTCACCTTTTTACCGAGTGCCTTCTTTGGACACTTGACAAAGCATATTTTTATTTTTTTTAATTTTGGCAACCAAACTTTTTGTGGTATGTTCCTACACTATGTAGACCTATATGTACCATTTTGGGACAATTATAACAAAGTTTTCAATAGGTAGTAGATTTAGTTTGTTTATTTAAATTTCTTCGGAAAAGTCATATTTGAACTGCAGGTCACTCGAAACTTGAAAAACCGTGCATGCAAAAAATGATATCCATGCTACTTAGCACAAGTTACGACCGATTTCAGGAGCGGACCGGAAACTTCGAGCAACATACTCACTAAACATGGCCGTGAACTTGCCATCCACGTGTTTAAAAATTGTATAAAACACAAACAAAGTCAGAAAATCATGAAACTTGTCCACGTTGTAAGGAAAATGGACCCCGGGCCATTTGGCTAATTGAGTTTTGGTGTTTGATGAACAACACAATCCGTGAACTAATAAGTTTTCTAGTGTTTGTGTTTGTAGTTCACAGGATGCGAAGAGAATTGGACCAAGGCAATGAGGATGCAACACCTCAAAAGAAGACATAAAAAGATGCATAGGAGTCCAATACTCAAGAACAAAGAAGCCCGAAGAAATCAGCGAAGAAATCCAAGATAAGGGCTGTCAGCCAGCGCCTGGTGGCGCACTGGACTGTCCGGTGAGGCACCGGACAGTCTGTGCAGAGAGGCCGCAGGCAGGCGCTCTCTGGCTGTAGCACCGGACTGTCCGGTGTGCCAACGGGCAGAAGGCAACGGTCGGATCCAACGGTCGACTGCTACAGGCGCCAACGGTCGGCTGACGTGGCGTGCACCGGACATCTACTGTGCAGTGTCCGGTGGTGCACCGGACTGTCCGGTGCACCCGACGACAGAAAGCTGCTGCTTTCTGTCCAACGGCTAGTTGGGGGTGTGGAGGCTATAAATACCACCCCAACCGGCCATTCTCAAGTGTGAGAGCCCAAGCAACATACCAAGGCATATAGTGCACATTTCCAAGAGCTCAAACACCCAAGTGCTTAATAGAATCACTCGGTGATTAGCGTAGGTGCTTTGCGAAGTGCTTAGGTTAGTTAGACCGCTTTAGCGCTTGCTCTAGGTGAACCCTAGTTAGTTGAGTGAGTTTAGATAAACCTCACAACCCCTCGGCTCTTGCGTGAGTCGTTGTAATTGTACCGAGTGGGGCGAGAGTCTTGCGAGACCGTGACAACCGCGTTTGTGTCACGGCCGCCACCGTGTACCGGAGGGAACGAGGCCCGCGGCGTTTCGGCCGGAAGCTCGATAGTGGAGACGGCGGGGAGCGTCCGAGAGGAGCCGGAAGCGGAGCACCACTTGCGCGTGGAGAAGGCCCGTGGCTCTCTACGGAGTTACTCGACCGTGGTGCTTGGCCCTCGCGTGGGCTTCCCTTTGCGTAGGGGCACCAACGAGGATTAGTCGGGACCTTGCATGGTTCCGGATACCTCGGTAAAAATACCGACGTCATCCACGAGAGTTTGCTTCTCTACTTAGCTCTTTACATTCCGCATTTATATTAAGCATTTAAGTTTCAATCTTATAGTCATACTTATTTAGTGTAGATTGAAACTTAGCCTTTGCGGTAGAGATAGCAACACTTAGACAAAACCTAGTTTGCACACTAGTTTGATTATTTGCATAGGTTTTGCTCTAGGGACTTAATTGTGGCCTAGTTTAGTAAAAGTTTTAGAAGTCCTAATTCACCCCCCCTCTTAGGCGTCACCCGTTTCCTACAAGTGGTATCAGAGCCCGGTTTGGCTCATTTGAAACGCTTTAGCTTCACCGCTAAAAGAGCCGACGCTGTTTAGAGGAAGGGATGGATACCCATAGGCCACCACACTTTGACGGCACTAACTTCCCATATTATAGTGCTAGAATGGCTTGTTACCTAGAGTCCGTTGATCTAGGTGTTTGGAGAGTCACTCGTGACAGGATGAAACCCCTCAAGAATCCCGAGAAACCCACCACGAGTGAGGAAAAAGAAATCCATTTAAATGCTAGAGCCAAAAATTGCTTGTATGAATCTCTTAGCATGGATATTTTCAATCAAGTATTTACCTTGAAAACTGCTAATGAGATTTGGCTAAAATTGCATGAGCTCCATGACGGCACATCCAATGTCCGTGAGCAAAAACATTGCCTAGTCTTAAATGAGTATAATTCTTTTGCTATGAAAGATGATGAGCTTGTTAGAGACATGTATTCTCGATTGAATCTAATTATCAATGAGCTCAATTCTATTGGCATTAATAAGCTAGGTGATGCGGACATTGTGAGGAAGATTATCTCCCTGCTACCACAACAAAGATATGGGAGCATCATCACCATCCTTCACAACATGGAGGACTTAAGCAACATGACCCCGACCATTGTGATTGGGAAAATCGCGGCCTTTGAGATGTCGCGTAAAATGAGTCGGGGAGAGGAGCCAACTTCCTCAAGACCATATGCTTTTGCATGTGATGAAAGGAAGGGCAAAAGGAAGGCTCCCACTCCAAGTTCCTCAAGTGAAGAAGAGGAAGAAGAAGAAAGTGATGATGATGAAGATAATCAACCATGCACATCATCCTCCGAGGACGAAGAGACAATCCGACGCGTCGGAAAGGTAATGGGGATGATCCGCAAGATTAATCTAATGGGTGTGCCCCTGCAGGTCGAGGATCTTCTCTTTAACATTGACAGGAAAAAGCAAAGGAAGAGAGGATGCTTCGCATGTGGGGAGAAGGGCCACTTCAGGGACAACTGTCCAAATATGGCCAAGCCCAAAAAGGAGAGGAGCAAAGGCAAGGCACTAACAAGTGTTAGAACTTGGGATGATTCTTCAAGTGAAGATGAACCTCCAAGGACGCGCAGCCACCGGTCCTCGTCACGATCATCACGGTCATCACACAAATGCCTTATGGCAAGAGGTAACAAAAGCATTCCATCCTCTAGTGATGAAAGTAGTAGCGATGATGAAGGTGAGGGAAAGCCCTCTCTAGATGAGCTTGCGGAAGCCGTAAAATTTTCCAGGATGTTTGCACTAAGCAAAAAGCTCAACTTAAAACTTTGAAAAATAAGTTGGTTAGCTCTCAAAATGACTACAAAGGTTTGCTAGAAAAATTTGAAACTTTTGCAAACTTAAATAGTGAGCTATCAACTAAAATTGAGCTATTAGAGTCTAGTGCTCCATCCACTGCTACCGATGATAGCCTTATTAAAAGGAATGAAAAACTTAAGGCTAAGTTAGCTAGCTCCCAAGAAGCTATTGAAAATTTGCTAGAGAAAATGGAAATTCTTAGCATACACAATAATGAGCTAACTACTAAGCTAGAAAACATTGGTAGCACCCCAGCAACATCTTTAGTTGAAATACCTGAGATAATTAAGAAAGATGCTTCTACTTCCTGCTTTGATTTAATTGATGATTCTAACCCCTGCAACCAAGTCGTTGTTGAGAATATTGTTGTAGAAACATGTTCGGATGAGGTTACAAAGGAAAATGAACAATTAAAGCAAGAAGTGGCTCGCCTTGGCAAGGCTTTGTATGACAAGAAAGGCAAAGCCAAACAAATCCGACCTCCACAGGATAACACCACTGCGGGAGTGAACAAGCCTGTGGAGGGAGAAACTGTGATTTGTAGGCTATGTCACATGGAAGGCCACAAGTCTTTCTAATGCAAGGCGATGACTGGGGATAAACAAAGGCAAAAGCTCAAGCAAAAGCCATCAAGCAAAATCTCCAACACCTACATAAAAAAGGTGAACAAAAAGGATGCTACACCATATTTGATCAAGAAGAAAAAGAATGGAAAGGTGATAGCAATCAAGGCCAACAAGCAAGCCAACAAAGGAAAAGGGGCCAAACGCATATGGGTGCCAAAGGAGATAATTTCAACCATGAAAAGCACCAAGAAGGTTTGGATCCCGAAAGGGAAGTGAGTGGACCGAAGGTCTTCGGGAAATTTGGAGACTTGGCTAAATTGGGATGTATATCATGGGATACATCATATTGGATCAAGTTTATTGCCAAGTGGGTTAGTGAAAATTTTGGACCCAAATTTCCCACCCATGACTAAGGTAACTAGTTTTATTGTATTTCTCACTTTTAGATATGCGTATCTATTTATCTTTTATCTAGTTTACCTTTCTTGCCTAGTATTACATTTGTTATGTACTTTTGTTCAAAATCATGCATACTAGGTAAATCATATGGTAGGATTGCTAGTTTTTAAATTCATATACTTAAGCAAACCTACATGGCTTAAAATGTTTAGTTAAAGCACGGCACATAGCTTTTATATCACTCCATAGTAAATGATGCATCAATTGAAAATTTTGATTTCTACAAAGTGTATCATTTAACTTATATGTGCCAAAGTTAGGATTATGGATAATTTGCCCCTCTTGATATCAAATCAAAGTGCATGTCTCCTACAAGTATTCAAAACTTGTATGCACACCTTTAGGGGGAGGTTACTCTATAATCTAATACTTTGAGACTAACACCTTTTCAAGTCTATTTCATGTGATAGTCTCATTGTAAGGAAAATAAGGTCCCCGGAGAAAGACAACAATCTTCCAATGCAAATCTCCAAGAACTCGCATGTCTCTCAAGCTCACCATTGACCTTCAATTGGTATCTTTTGAGACTACATTCAATATCATTTACATGTCTTCTCCAATATTTGATTAGACTATATTTCATATCATATGCTTCCATGTTGCTAAAAATGCATAAGTAGTTAACTCATATTCTGTTACCTATGCATAAGGGAAGTTAGTCTTTTCAAATCATGTCTTGCACCTCTAATTTTCACATGCTTTTTCCTAAGTAGAGGATCTCTGTCAAGGGGAGTATTTCTTCATCTCTAAAGGGGGAGAAAAACTCTTTCTAAAGGAGACAACTCATTTAGGGGGAGTAATCTTTTGAGGACTCCTTCAAGTGGTATCATTCACATAGTTTACTTTAGTATCCTTCTAGTGATATCATTTGATACAATTCTTGATGAGGGCAAGCTTTTATTTACTTCCTATATGCTTTTAATGTCTTCCTTTTCGGTGGTTGATGCCAAAGGGGGAGAAGTTTAGGGACCAAAGCAATGAAAACTATATCAAACACCAAACACCACCAATTTAAAATTTTATATCTACAAATGGCTTTTCAAGTGGTTTTGGTTATTTGGTCCAAAAATAGGAAGTAAGTGAATTATGGAGTTAGGGAGAGGCTTAAGTCCATAATATCACATTATGGGGACAATCATGCATCTTAGCAAGTAGATTGCATTTTTTCATTCAAATACCTGTATTATTTGCTTGCTTTGGTTGTGTTGTCATCAATCACCAAAAAGGGGGAGATTGTAAGGAAAATGGACCCCGGGCCATTTGGCTAATTGAGTTTTGGTGTTTGATGAACAACACAATCCGTGAACTAATAAGTTTTCTAGTGTTTGTGTTTGTAGTTCACAGGATGCGAAGAGAATTGGACCAAGGCAATGAGGATGCAACTCCTCAAAAGAAGACATAAAAAGATGCATAGGAGTCCAATACTCAAGAACAAAGAAGCCCGAAGAAATCAGCGAAGAAATCCAAGATAAGGGCTGTCAGCCAGCGCCTGGTGGCGCACCGGACATTGGTGTCCGGTGTGCACCGGACTGTCCGGTGAGGCACCGGACAGTCTGTGCAGAGAGGCCGCAGGCAGGCGCTCTCTGGCTGTAGCACCGGACTGTCCGGTGTGCACCGGACTGTCCGGTGTGCCAACGGGCAGAAGGCAACGGTCGGATCCAACGGTCGACTGCTACAGGCGCCAACGGTCGGCTGACGTGGCGTGCACCGGACATCTACTGTGCAGTGTCCGGTGGTGCACCGGACTGTCCGGTGCACCCGACGACAGAAAGCTGCTGCTTTCTGTCCAACTGCTAGTTGGGGGTGTGGAGGCTATAAATACCACCCCAACCGGCCATTCTCAAGTGTGAGAGCCCAAGCAACATACCAAGGCATATAGTGCACATTTCCAAGAGCTCAAACACCCAAGTGCTTAATAGAATCACTCGGTGATTAGCGTAGGTGCTTTGCGAAGTGCTTAGGTTAGTTAGACCGCTTTAGCGCTTGCTCTAGGTGAACCCTAGTTAGTTGAGTGAGTTTAGATAAACCTCACAACCCCTCGGCTCTTGCGTGAGTCGTTGTAATTGTACCGAGTGGGGCGAGAGTCTTGCGAGACCGTGACAACCGCGTTTGTGTCACGGCCGCCACCGTGTACCGGAGGGAACGAGGCTCGCGGTGTTTCGGCCGGAAGCTCGATAGTGGAGACGGCGGGGAGCGTCCGAGAGGAGCCAGAAGCGGAGCACCACTTGCGCGTGGAGAAGGCCCGCGGCTCTCTACGGAGTTACTCGACCGTGGTGCTTGGCCCTCGCGTGGGCTTCTCTTTGCGTAGGGGCACCAACGAGGATTAGTCGGGACCTTGCGTGGTTCCGGATACCTCAGTAAAAATACCGGCGTCATCCACGAGAGTTTGCTTCTCTACTTAGCTCTTTACATTCCGCATTTATATTAAGCATTTAAGTTTCAATCTTATAGTCATACTTATTTAGTGTAGATTGAAACTTAGCCTTTGCGGTAGAGATAGCAACACTTAGACAAAACCTAGTTTGCACACTAGTTTGATTATTTGTATAGGTTTTGCTCTAGGGACTTAATTGTGGCCTAGTTTAGTAAAAGTTTTAGAAGTCCTAATTCACCCCCCTCTTAGGAGTCACCCGTTTCCTACACACGTGTCATGATATCATATATAGAGGTTGTGATAAAAATTTGAGAAAGTTTTGAGAAAGCTGTGACACACTATGTGTAGAAATCTAAGAGATCATGTGTGGATCTCTATGATTTCATGTGTGGATCTCTTTGGTTTCTACACATAGTGTGTCACAGCTTTCTCGAAACTTTCTCAATTTTTTTTATCACATCCTCTATATATGATATCATGACACGTGGACAAGTTTCATGATTTTCTGACTTCGTTTGTGTTTTATACAATTTTTAAACATGTGGATGGCAAGTTCACGGCCATGTTTAGTGAGCATATTGCTCGAAGTTTCCGTTCCGCTCCTGAAATCGGCCGTAACTTGTGCTAAGTAGCATGTATATCATTTTTGCATGCACGGTTTTTCAAGTTTCGAGTGACCTGCAGTTCACTACAGGAAACACATAAATTTTCGTGGGCCGGGTTCTTTTCGTCGGCCGGCCCACGAAAATGCAATGTTATTTTCGTCGGCCGTCGTTACCGACGAAAATGTGGCTATTTTCGTGGGCCAGTGAATATTTTCGTGGGCAGACCCACGAGAATACGAAACTTATTTTCGTCGGCCTTGGGACCGACGAAAATGTGGTGTATTTTCATCGGTCTCAGCCAGGCCGATGAAAATACGTCATTAACCGACCATTATTTTCGTCGGCCTCCGTGAGGCCGACAAAAATAGTGTCCCTTAATCGTCCATCCCTGACTCAGCACGCAACCTCCTCGCTCGCGCCCCGCCTGCCCTAAATCCCGCCGCGCCGCCGCCTCACTCGCGCCCCGCCTCGCTCCGTCGCGCCCCGCCTCGCCGCGCTCGCTTGCGCCCGTGGTCGTCGTGCGCACGCAAGCCTGTGGCCGTCGCGCGCACGCAAGCCCGGTGACCTCCGTCGTGCCCCGCCTCGCCACGCTCGAGCCCCGCCTCGCCGTTCTCTGCTCGGCGAGCTCCGTCGCGCGCGCCCGCCGTTCTCTGGCTCCCCATGGCCGTCGCACGCACGCAAGCTCGGCGAGCTCCATCGCGCCTCGCCGCATTCGCGCCCTGCCTCGCCGCGCTCGCGCCCCACCTCGCCGTTCTCTGCTCGGCGTGCTCCGTCGCGCGCGCCCGCCGTTCTCTGGCGCCCCATGGCCGCCGTTCTCTCACGCAAGCTCGGCGAGCTCCGTCGCGCGCGCCCGCCGATTTCTCATGCAAGCTCGGCGAGCTCCGTCGCACGATCACCGAGCTCCGTCGCGCGCGCCCGCCTTTTGTCCACGCCGCCGTCGCGACGATCACCGAGCTCCATCGCGCGCGCCCGCCGTCCGTCCACGCCGCCCTCGTTCCCCACGGTGAGCCTCCCTGTCTCCCTTCTTCCACGCCTGCAATTTTGTGTTTGGTCCAAATTCAGAGTTCTATCCATAGAGTTTTGGTTACTGATCATTATGCTACTAGAAGAAAAAGTAACCCAATAATTGGGCGGCAGAGGTCTGAATTTTCAGACTAGAAATAGTAACCAGAAGAAACTGAACTTCAGTGTTGGTGCTCAGTGGAGATTTGGCGACAACTGCTACTTTCCTGTGCCCCTATCCTACGTGGTGTCCATGCAATAGAAGTGTGGAACATGTAACCTTGTACTTCTTTGTGAGGTTCCCATTTAACCCAGAAACTCCACCTCTTTTTAGCTGCTTGTCATGGTGAGATATGGCACAAAACTGCACTTCCTATGTCATAGTTGATTCCCTGATCATCTCACCGTGTCACACCATTCTCACGCACCTAGTTTAAGTTGTCAACCTCCCAGAAACTGAAGCGTGCTAAAGCAGTCGTGCGTGCAGTTCAGACTCAGCTAGCTAGACCTACGCTGCTACTACTGCTACTACACTAGTCACTGTTGTACATCGTACTACTACTGCTACTACACGATTGTGGAATAAATTGCAGATCTGGCAGGGTGCAGTGCAGATCCGCAGTCGGCAACCTCGCTTTTGCAGAGCGCGCACAATGGCTGAACTGTACAAAAACCCATCTCACCATTCCCACGCACCTAGTTTAAGAATAATTGAGTACCGACGAAAATAAGTCATTAATTTATATTAGTCATCTTGTCGTGTTGTGATTAGTTTAACTGTTGATTGCTTTAATTCAAATTCATATTTGTCTCCGAGATATTTTTTAATGTTTAGAGTTTAGTTTTAATCGTTAACCGTAGCGAACCGTATGCGTCACCCGTTCGGGAACAGCGGACGTCACATTGGCTTGTGAGGTTCGCCGTTCCGGAATTGTCCACGTATTTTGGACAGCCTGAGAGTGTAGGCCGATGCTTGTGATTTGTGACATGTGTCTTACGATTGATGCGGAATTTCGGTTGTGTAACCCAGTTGTTCTCCAACACACCATGTTCAGGCGTGTGCTTGGAGAGCAGCGGGGTTATGCTGCCGAAATTTCGTGGCAATCGTAGGCTACACGTCACAAATCACAAGCATCGGCCTACACTCTTGGGTGAGTTTAGGGCCTTTACCTAATAGGGAGTTCACCTAAGCCACGGACGATCGTTGATGTTCTTTGTCTTTTGTTTAGCCTTTGAAATGGACGGTGATCGGAGGGTGATGTATGACGGGTGGAGAAAGGATGGGGCACATTCAAATGAATGGATGGGTGTAACAAAGGCTTTTCTTGAGCACGCTTTCAAAGATGCAACTGGTCGTCTAGTGAAGTGTCCTTGCAATCGCTGCGAGAACAAGTGGCCTCAGAAGAAGGAAGAAATGGAGAAACACCTTTGCAAAAGTGGGTTTATGCCGAACTACCTTGTATGGTACCGGCATGGAGAGTCTATTAGACACGTTGACACGGTGGTGGAACTTGATGACGATCATGATAGGATGGACGACATGTTGCATGATCTTGGTAGGGATGTTGAAATGAACGCTGAGGAGCCGGGGCAGCTTCCACGCGATGCTCAGGAATTCTTCCGGCTACTCGCCGCGGGAGAAGAGAGACTGCACGAGCACACTCAGATGTCAGTTCTTGGGACTCTCACAAGACTAATGGCGATAAAGTCGAAGCACAACATTTCAAACAGTGCTTACAATGACATTGTCCAACTGATGGGCGAGGTTCTCCCGGAGAATCATAAGTTGCCAAAGAATATGTACTTCGCAAAGAAGATGTTGGCTGGTCTTGGGATGACATATGAGAAGATCGACATGTGTCCCAACAGTTGCATGCTATTCTTTGAGGAGGATGACAAGCTGGACCGTTGTAAGCATTGTGAAGCTTCTAGATATGTCGAGGTGACAAATGATGAGGGTGAATTGGTAGTTACGAAGGTCGCAGCTAAGCAACTTCGTCGGTTGCCCATCATTCCTCGGCTTTCAAGGTTGTTCCTCAACAAGGAAATAGCTCTGCATATGACGTGGCCAAAGAATGGTGTACGTCTTGTCACTGATCCGGACATAATGGTCCATCCGTCGGATGGTGATGCGTGGAAGGCATTTGACGAGTTTGATCCCGAATTTGCAAACGACCCTAGAAGTGTACGACTTGGTCTATCGATGGACGGATTCACACCTTTCAATACCAGTGCAAGCCCTTACTCGTGTTGGCCTGTCTTCATTGTGCCATATAATCTTCCTCCTGAGTTGGTCAATAAAGAAGAGTTCATGTTCCTTGCACTAGTCATCCCAGGCCCCGAGCATCCAGGGCCAAAGCTGAATATGTTTGTTCGCCCTTTAATTGAAGAGCTGAAACAATTGTGGAGAGGTGTGAAGGCTTATGACAGCCATACTGAAAAGGAGTTTACCATGCGCGCTGCTTATTTGTGGTCACTGCATGATCTGCTGGCGTATGGAGATTGGTCTGGATGGTGTGTTCATGGTCGGTTGTGCTGTCCCATATGTATGAATGATACGGATGCATTCAGATTGAAGCATGGTGGGAAAGTGTCATTCTTTGATGCTCATCGACGTTGGACTCCATTCAAGCATGATTTCAGGAATTTGCTTACTGCATTAAGAAGTGGAGCCAAAATCAAAAATGGGCCACCAAAGAGGCAAACTGCACCACAGATAATGGCATAGCATGCTTGTCTGAAGCAAGGAGAAAATGATAGGTTCCAAGGCTACGGGGAGGACCACAACTGGACCCATATTTCATCAATATGGGAGCTTCCGTATGCAAAAGCCTTGATCATGCCGCACAACATAGACTTGATGCACCAAGAGCGTAACGTTGTTGAAAGCATCATAAGCACATGTTTCGATGTGACTGATAAAATGAAAGATAATATGAAGGCAAGAAAAGACATGGCTGAAATTTGTAAGAGACTGATGCTCGAGTTGAAAGTAAGCGATAAAGGGCATGAGAGTAGGCCGCGAGCTGATTACTGCCTCAAGCCAGATGAAAGGAAAGAAATATTTAAGTGGTTGAAGAATCTGAAATTTCTAGATCGATATGCGGCAAATCTGAAACGGACAGTCAATCTGAAGACCGGTAAATTGATCGGTTTGAAAAGCCATGACTACCATATTATTATGGAGAGGCTGATGCCCGTGATGTTTCGAGGCTATTTTAAGGATGAGCTTTGGAGCATATTTGCAGAGCTGAGTTACTTCTATAGGGAAGTATGCGCAAAGACAGTATCGAAGAGGTTGATGCAGAAATTTGAGAAAGAAATTCCAATTCTTATTTGTAAATTTGAAAAGGTTTTCCCGCCAGGATTCTTCAATGTGATGCAACATCTAATTGTGCATTTGCCTTGGGAAGCTTTGGTAGGCGGACCAGTGCAATTCAGGTGGATGTATCCTATAGAAAGGGCGTTGAAAAAGCTCAGGGCGTCTGTTCGCAACAAGGCTAGAGTCGAAGGGTGTATTGCGGAGGCTTTTGCCCTTAAGGAGATATCTCAATTCTCAACCAGGTATTTCGCTCGAGCCAACAATGTGTTTGCTCCTTCAGTGCGACTTCATGTCGAAAATGAATCGCCCCAAAGCACCCTTCAAATTTTTGCGAATCCAGGTAAAACAGTTGGAAAAGGGAGTGTACGTCACATTGAAGGATCAGATTTGAACACGCTAATGCTATATATGTATAGCAATATTGACAGCACACAGGAGGCGTTCGAGTAAGTTTTCCTCATAGTTACGTCCATTTTCTCATCTCATAATTTCTATAGTGTGTAATCTCCATGTTTCTAATATGTCCAGCATGTTTGATGAAGAATGTTGGAAATCTACTAGTAAACCTACGGCCATCCAATTAGAAAATCTTCGACGTGATGGGTTGAAAGGTGGACCAAACTTCGTGCAGTGGTTTCGTAATTATGTTAGTAATTGTCATTCTCTCATTGTCCATACTTAATCTTTGAATTTTGGACTTGGAAGATATAATGCATATACTAATTCCTTGTATAGGTTTCCAAAAACTCTGTGCACCCAAACTTACAGCAAATGGCACATACCTCTGTGTCCGTCCAGAACTATACTCGCTATGATGTAAATGGATATCGCTTCCGAACCGCGAAATTGGAGAAGAGTCGACCATTGGCAGCCACCACCAATAGTGGTGTGTTGGCAAGTTCATATGTTGACGATGACAAAGTAGTGGACTATTACGGTGTTCTTCAAAACATTGTAGAGTTGATTTTCGATGGCCCCAAAGAACTTAAAGTCGTGTTTTTCGAGTGCGACTGGTTTGATGCTCATAGTGGGACTCGTGTCGACAAGTATGGTAATGTCGAGGTGAAGCATAGCTCTAGGATTCCGAGCAGTATGAGCGATGTTGTCCTTGCAAATCAGGCAAAATAGGTGTACTACCTGCCATATCCTCACCCAAGCCTTAGGGCTTGGTGGGTTGCAATCAAAGTCAACCCACAAGTCGTCGCTCCAGAGAGTGCTGACTACGTGAGTACGAGCAGGGACAACGATGATATTGTTTTTCAACCAGAAGCGGCGTCGAATCAAGACATAGCTCACCGATTCCATGTGACCAATGGAGAAGGCCTTGAAAATCTCTGTTGCAATTCAAGCGATTTAATTGAAGAACCTAGGTCAAAGCGCAAACGACATGTCGTCGTTAGAAGATAAGTAAGGATCCAACGAAATCAAGAGCATATGAATAAACAACGAGCCGAAGAAGCATCATCGGATGCGGATGACTTTTGATTAGTATGTTTCTTTTAGTTAATCAATTAAGCTATGTATTCCAATTTTCACATTATTAATTTTCATATTATTTGTTTCATATACTGTGGTTTGACATTAATTTATCTACAGTTGAACATGTTCAAGCATAGGAGATCGAGGAGGAGTGGGGGCAGCGCGGCCAGCGAGGACAGCTCGGGCAGTGGGCTTTTTCAGGGCACCTCACAGAGCCGACAGAGGCAGCAACAACTTCTCGACTGTCTAGACGAAGTGCAGGGTGAGGAGGGTGAGCAGGAGGCTCCTCAGCAGGATGCTCATGTGCAGGGTGACGAGGGTGAGCAGGATGAGGAGGGTGAGCAGGATGAGGAGGTTGATCCTATGGGGGCAGGCAGCGCGGGCGACGCGTCAGATGGTTCTACGTCCTTCAGGTATTATTATGCATATTAGTTTAATTGATATTAGTTTTTAATCATTTCATCATATTGAATTTACTTGTATACTTAGGTATAAAAAGAGCAATGCGCTTGGTCCGAGACCTGCCGAGAGGAGGCTCATCCGTCCGCATGGAGAATGGTGGGGCTTATTTCTGTTGTGTTAATTTTTTAATGTGAACGTGATTGCACTGGTTTACTTGTTTTTATTAATGTTTGTAGGTCATGGGAAAACTTGAATTGGGACGGTACAGGCAGACGTCCCAAGGTGAACGCAGTGTTGGGTAGCCTCTGTCGCTTCTACTACCCTGGCATGGTGGAGCTCAATGGCGAGAGGTTCGCGGCTATGCAGTGGGCCGACTGGGGTCTAAAGGACTATGTCCAGCCAGGGGAGCCAGGGGAAAGCAGTAGCGGAGGGGGAAGTTCGGAACAAAAACGAAGGACTTGTCAGGTGGCTGTGTGGGACGAGTTCTGGGTGAGTTTACTTTCGTATATAAGCAATTCACTGAATTATTGCTTCTCCTAATCTTACTTTAACTTAACTTCTCCACTGATATGTAGGGGAGGTTCCAATTGCCGAATGAGATCGAGGAGGATCAGGCTCAGTGGGCACGTGTGAAGAGGCACTTTCGGAAGTGCGCTGATAAGGTAATCAAGGATGCCATGTACAATGCTCGCATCGCGGCCATCAACTACTACTACAAGAAGATAAAGGGGAAGAAAATGAGCAAAGCATTAGGGGCCAATGAGATCTACCTCACAGAGGAGCAGTACCTGGAGAGCGTTGTGGATTGGCTGGCGAAGGACATGGAAGCCTGAAGGTGGTTGGCTAAGAGATGGGCGTCGCCAGAGTGGATTGCAGAGTCCCAGAAGCACCGTACCAACCGTGGCACTGAAGGACCAGGGCACAGGTACGGCGTCGATGGACACCTTGGTACCGCACGCCGCATGGTAAGTATATAAATCAAACTTGTATGTTACATCTATGAAAATTCTATGGTTTAACTCTTCTTTTTCATGCAGGAAGCTGAAAGTGGAGTTGCTCCAAGTTTTATGGAGGTTTACGTCCGTGGTCACCGTGGCCCTGATCCGGCAAACCCTGATGTGCTATGCAGCAAGGCGGCAAGGGAGAAAATGGTAAACAAGTTTGTATTTACGAATTAAATTGCATGTTTTGTGTCTAACTCCAACTCTAACTTTCTTTGCAGAATGCATATGGGGAGGAAATTACTCAACGCCATGGGCCTGACTTTGACTGGATGCATTCAGACTTAGATGCCTCAGCGTTGTACCACAGTGGTGGGGGTAGAAAGCATGGCAGGTGAGGTGTTTGTGTTTGATTCGACGATTTCATTAACAAGAATGTGTCCACTTAATGGCTCAACTATGTGTATCATGCAGGTTTGCCTTTGGCACCGGCGTTGTGGAGTATAACATGACAATAGGTCAAGGGAAGGCATCGTCTTCGGGAGGGAGTTCTCGCTCCTCCAGGTCTGCTCGAGAGGCTCAGCTGGAGGAGGAGACTCGGGCAGCACAGGAGCAGGCTTGAGCAGCACAGGAGCAGGCTCGAGCAGCGCAGGAGCAGGTTGGACAGCTGACGCAATATATGGCTTCTTATTTTCAGGTAATTCGTCTATCTCATCACGTGTCGTCATTGAATTCAAAGTATAATGCTGCGATTCTAACGTTGCATCCATTTGCAGGAAATGACTACTCGACACGGCCCTGATATGAACTTGCCCGCTTTTAGCCCTCCCCAGGTAACACTATCTGAACACTTCAATTCCATAGCAACTCTTTTTTTATTATCAAAAATGGCTCGCAGGCACAAGGATGGGGACAGTGGCCAGGACAAGCTCCAGCGTCGCAGCCACAGTGGACCGGTGTTGGGTGGACGCAGGCACCTCCAGGCACTTGGACGCCTCCACCACCCCAAGGATCGCAGCCAGTCCCGGGATGGGTGCCACCGGTCTCCCAGCCACCGGCGGGCTCTCAGCCATTTCAAGCGTGGATGGCACCGCCACCGACGGGGTGGGTGCCACCACCTCTGGGGTGGCCAGCACAACAGTACCCATGGATGCATGCACAGCCTCCTCATCACCATGGATCACAGGTGACGTTCCATGTTTAGTTTTATGCAAATATTGACCAAACACAACAATGTATAGGTATAGGGATAGCAAAACACAACCTTATTTGAATGATTGATGAATTGCAGGGTTCAGCGTCACATGCTCATGGATCGGAGGGTGCTGTCAACGTCCAAGGTTCTGGAGGGAGTGGCCACCTTCCTGGTGGCGGAGGAGGGAGTGGCCAAAACTCCCACAGCCCGCCGGAGTGAGTAGTGAGTAGTGAGTGTGTTTTGTGAATTATGTATTTGAATGGACAATGGACTTATGGACTCTGGACTTATTTGAATGGACTATGGACTATGGACTATTTATGTATATGTGAATGTGTTTTGTGAATTGTGTATTTTGCTTGTGAATCTGTATATGTGAATTGTGATATTGTGTATTTTGCTGTGAATTAATAAAAGGTGCAGAAAAATCTGTTTTGGGGGGTACCATCAATTTTCGTCGGCCTCGGTGGTGGTCGACGAAAATACGTGCCCAGGATATTTTCGTCGGCCACCAACGGGGCCGACGAAAATCAGGTTCCTATTTTCGTCGGCCACCGAGGCCGACGAAAATAGTCAGCCGATCAACTACTTTCGTCGGCCTTGGGAAAGCCGACGAAAATAGGTCTTTTTCGTCGGTACCGACGGAAATAGTTGCCTATTTTCGTCGAACTTATTTTCGGCGGCTATTTTCGTCGGTTTAGGCTTATTTTCGTGGGTTTTTGGCCCACGAAAATTTAGGCGTTTCCTATAGTGGTTCAAATCTGACTTTTCCGAAGAAATTCAAATAAATGAACTAAATCTACTACCTATTAAAAACTCTGTTATAATTGTCCCAAAATGGTATATGTAGGTCTACATAGTGTAGGAACACACCACAAAAAGTTTGGTAAGGGAAAAGAAAAAATAGAAATATGATTTACCGAGTGTCTATAGGTGACACTCGGTAAAGACCTTCTTTGTCGAGTGTCTAACGTGGGACACTCGGCAGAGATCCTAAATACATACTTTGCCGAGTGCCTGTCAGTAGACACTCGGCAAAGACTATTTTTAAATTAAAAAAATCCTTTGTTGAGTGCCCGCGATTTGGCACTTGGCAAAAAAGGAAACAATAACGTCCGCGCGGCCCCTCTCCTCTTCTCTCACTCACTCACTCTACTGTCGTCGCCGCTCCTTGCCGTAGCCCGCCCCTAGCTCGTCGCGCTCGCCCCTCGCCGCCGTGGCCGCGCCCGCCCGCACGCCGCGCCCTCCCCCGCGGCCACACCCGCCGCCGCGTCCTCGTCCGGCCGTCGCGCCCCTCTCCCACGCCCTCGCCCGCCCGCCGCCCCGACACCGCCGCTCCGTGCCACCACCGCACCTGCACACCTCCGCACCCCGACACCGCCGCGCACCCACACCGCCGCTGAGAGCCACGCCCAGGCCTCAACCGTTGTCCCCACGCCTCGCCCTCAACCGCCGTCGCGCCCGGCACCACGCCGCGCTTGGTAATGTGATTGATAATTCTCTATATATGTGAGCATGTTATTGATAATGTGATGAATAGTTAGAGTTAAATTATCTTTATGCATTGTGTGGATAACCTTTTTTCTAGTAGATTAATAAAAGAATGCCGAACTCTAAAACATGCATATTACAAGAATAGAATAGAAGCATATATATATATATATATATATATATATATATATATATATATATATATATATATATATATATATATATATATATATATATATATATATATATATATATATGAATTATGCCGTTGAATTATGTGTGGATGTCTCATGGATTGGATATATATATATATATATATATATATATATGATTGCTGGCCATCATGCCGTTGAATTATGTGTGTATGTCGGCCATCGTGCTGATAGTTTTATTTGCAGGATTTTGAAACCTCCTCGTGCAGGGGAGGTGCTGCCGAAATTTTCTGCTAGGCTTCTGTTAGAGTATGGAGGACCGTGAGTGGATGTACACGGGCCGTAGAGGAAGGAACAATGTCACCACTGAATGGATTAGAAAGACCGATGATTTCGTAGAACGAGCATATGGCAAAGCTGCTAAAGGAGCGAGTCTAGTCCCATGCCCATGCAGCAAATGTGCCAACCGGAAAAGAAAACCAAAGAAGGCCATGGTAGAACATATTTGGAAGAATGGATTTACGTCGGGCTATACTCGGTGGATCTTTCATGGTGAAGCGCATCGTACGAGAGAGGAGGTGCTGAGACAACGTGTCGAGGATTATGACGCGGATGCGGGGGTAGCGGATATGTTGAACGACTATGAGGAGGCACAATACACAGGAGGATGTATGGATGACGAGCCAGAGATGATTGCAAAGGCGTTCTACGACATGTTTGACGCGGCACAGAAGCCCCTTCACGGCCAGACAAAGGTTTCTCAACTAGATGTCATTGGGCGTGTAATGGCGTTCAAGTCGCAGTACAGCATGAGTAGAGACGCATTCGATGGCTTGTTGACAGTTATTGGGAGCCTGCTTCCAGATGATCACGTTCTGCCAAAGAGCATGTACGAGGCACAGAAACTCCTTCGTGCACTGAAGATGACGTATGAGCAGATTCATGCTTGTCTGAAGGGCTGTGTGCTATTTAGAAAAGAATACGCGGAGGCAAAGTACTGTCCCAAGTGTAAATCGTCTAGGTTCATGGAGGTAGACTCTGGTGATGGACAGAAGAGGCAGCTCGACATCCCCTTGACAATCCTATGACACCTTCCGTTCATACCGAGGATCTAACGCCTGTACATGATAGAGGAATCCGCGAAACAGATGACATGGCACAAAAATGGAAAACGATACAATCCTGACAAGATGGTGCACGCATCCGATGGTGAAGCATGGAAACACTTTGATGACATTCACCGTGATAAAGCCGAAGAGGCTCGTAATGTACGTGTTGCGTTGGCCACAGATGGGTTCAATCCCTATGGAATGAGCGCTGCCCCGTACACATGTTGGCCCGTGTTTGTTATCCCAATCAATCTCCCCCCTGGTGTGTGCTTTCAAAGGCAGAATATATTCGTGTCATTGATAATTCCCGGACACCTGGGGAATAAAATGGGCATGTACATGGAGCCTTTGATCGATGAATTGGTACGTGCCTGGGAGGAAGGGGTATGGACGTATGACCGAGGTATGAAGACAAACTTCAGAATGTATGTTTGGTACTAGTACTCCATGAATGACTTACTGGCGTATGGGCTATTCTACGCCTGGTGTGTTCACGGTAAATTCCCATGCCCAGTTTGCAAGGAAGCTCTCAGGTTCATTTGGTTGAAAAAGGATGGCAAATATTCGTCCTTCGATAAACATCGACAATTTCTCCCTCCTGACCATCCATTCCGCTTAGACATCAAGAACTTTATGAAAGGTGTCGTAGTGATAGACCGCCCACCTGCAATGATGACTGGTGCCGAAATTTGTCAACAGATAGATGGGCTCATGGCCAATACAAAAGGTGGTTTTGTGGGATATGGTGAGTAGCATATGTGGACACATAAGTCTGGCTTGACTCGGCTCCCCTATTATGACGACCTGCTCCTTCCACACAACATTGACGTGATGCACAATGAAAAAAATGTTGCTGAGGCACTATGGGCAACAATTATGGACATTCCTGATAAGTCAAAGGATAACGTAAAGGCAAGAGTGGATCTGGCAGTGTTATGTGATAGACCAAACCTAGAGATGAAGCCGCCAAGTGGCGGAAAGACGTGGAGAAGGCTTAAGGCCGATTTCGTCCTAAGTAGGGCCCAGAGGAAGGAAGTACTTCAGTGGATCAAGATGTTGATGTTCCCTGATGGGTATGCAGCTAACCTGAGTAGGGGGGTGAACTTATCTACTATGTGAGTCCTAGGGATGAAGAGTCATGACTTCCACATATGGATTGAACGGATTCTTCCTGCGATGGTTCGAGGCTATGTCCCTGAGCATGTCTGGCTAGCGTTTTTAGAGTTGAGCTATTTCTTCCGTCAGCTTTGTGCAAAAGAGTTATCTCGGACCGTGGTTGCAGACTTGGAAAGATTGGCACCCGTGTTACTATGTAAGCTTGAGAAGATATTTCCACCCGGCTTCTTCAATCCAATGCAACATTTGATTCTTCATCTCCCCTATGAGGCACAAATGGGGGGCGTGCAGGGACGTTGGTGCTATCCAATCAAGAGATGTCTAAAGACTATTCGAAAGAAATGTAGAAATAAATGCAAAATCGAGGCTTCCATTGCAGAGGCATACATTCTAGAGGAGGTGTCAAACTTCACAACAACTTATTATGGTGAAAAATTGTCGAGCGTGCATAATCCACCCCTCGTTACAATGATGGCGACAATGAATCTAACCTTAGCATAATTCCCGGACACCTGGGGAATAAAATGGGCATGTACATGGAGCCTTTGATCGATGAATTGGTACGTGCCTGGGAGGAAGGGGTATGGACGTATGACCGAGGTACGAAGACAAACTTCAGAATGTATGTTTGGTACCAGTACTCCATGCATGACTTACCGGCGTATGGGCTATTCTACGCCTGGTGTGTTCACGGTAAATTCCCATGCCAACTTTGCAAGGAAGCTCTCAGGTTCATTTGGTTGAAAAAGGATGGCAAATATTCGTCCTTCGATAAACATCGACAATTTCTCCCTCCTGACCACCCATTCCGCCTATACATCAAGAACTTTATGAAAGGTGTCGTAGTGATAGACCGCCCACCTGCAATGATGACTGGTGCCGAAATTCGTCAACAAATAGATGGGCTCGTGGCCAATACAGAAGGTGGTTTTGTGGGATATGGTGAGTAGCATATGTGGACACATAAGTCTGGCTTAACTCGGCTCCCCTATTATGATGACCTGCTCCTTCCACACAACATTGACGTGATGCACAATGAAAAGAATGTTGATGAGGCACTGTGGGCAACAATTATGGACATTCCTGATAAGTCAAAGGATAACGTAAAGGCAAGAGTGGATCTGGCAGTGTTATGTGATAGACCAAACCTAGAGATGAAGCCGCCAAGTGGCGAAAATACGTGGAGAAGGCCTAATGCCGATTTCGTCCTAAGCAGGGCCCAGAGGAAGGAAGTACTTCAGTGGATCAAGATGTTGATGTTCCCTGATGGGTATGTAGCTAACCTGAGTAGGGGGGTGAACTTATCTACTATGCGAGTCCTAGGGATGAAGAGTCATGACTTCCACATATGGGTTGAACAGATTCTTCCTCCGATGGTTCGAGGCTATGTCTCTAAGCATGTCTGGCTAGCGTTTTCAGAGTTGAGCTATTTCTTTCGTCAGCTTTGTGCAAAAGAGTTATCTTGGACCGTGGTTGCAGACTTGGAAAGATTGGCACTCGTGTTACTGTGTAAGCTTGAGAAGATATTTCCACTCGGCTTCTTCAATCCAATGCAGCATTTGATTCTTCATCTCCCCTATGAGGCACGAATGGGGGGACCCGTGCAGGGACGTTGGTGCTATCCAATCGAGAGATGTCTAAAGACTATTCGAAAGAAATGTAGAAATAAATGCAAAATCGAGGCTTCCATTGCAGAGGCATACATTCTAGAGGAGGTGTCAAACTTCACAACAACTTCTTATGGTGAAAAACTGTCGAGCGTGCATAATCCACCCCCTCGTTACAATGATGGCGACAATGAATCGAACCTTAGCATATTTCGAGGCCAACTCGGAAGCGCAAGTGGATCGACCACCAAGACCCTGACACATGAAGAGTGGCGGCATATCATGCTATATGTATTGACCAACCTCGAAGAGGTGACGCTATACATGGAACAATTTCTACATGAATTCTGGCGTCGATCAAGGGACCCCACTCCACAGGAATATGACACTCTTCTTAGAAAGGGTGCGAGAAATGGGTTGTCCGATTTCATTTCCTGGTTCAAACGTAAGGTACGTGCTTAGTTTGTAAAAGAGATACGTCTTTGAACTCAATTTAGCGTCTTTTAACTTGCGAATACTTGCAGGGCCAAAGAGATCCGTCTATGAGTGCCGAGTTGAGACAAGTAGCCAACGACTTTGCTTATAGGGTCAAGAAATATTCTGGGTATGACATCAATGGATACCATTTTCGCACAACAAACTACGACAAAAGTCGGCCCAATCGGAAAACAACATGTTCTGGAGTCTTTACGCCCGACCTTGACGATATCGATTATTTTGGACGAATCGAAGAAATATATGAGCTCATTTTTTATGGTTCCAAACCTCTTACTCCAGTGATATTCAAATGTCATTGGTTTGACCCTCAAGTGATGATATGGACACATTCTAATCTTGGGATAGTCAAAATTTGACAAGATTCCACCTTACCAGGAGACGATGTCTATATCATGGCCCAACAGGCCACACAAGTGTATTATCTCCCATATGTGTGCCAAACGAAAGAACATCTTAAGGGTTGGGATGTTGTGTAAAAGTTATCGCCGCACGGGAGGTTACCTGTTCCTAACGATGAAGATTACAACTTAGACCCGGACACATATGATGGAGAGTTCTTCCAAGAAGATGGGCTAGAAGGGCGATTTGAGATAGACTTAACCGAAGCTATCAGAATGGACGTAGATATTGAAATGGTTGTTGATGAGGAGGATGATGAGGTGCAAAATGATAATGACTTAGTAATCCTTGAAGGCAACGGCATTAATGATGAACTTGCGTCTTCCGATGGTGTTGAGATTGAAATGGTTGATAGTGATGATGAGAGTTATGATCCGGCTAACCCCGACACATATGAAGATTATTTTTAATCGATGTAATGCTATATGACTTTTTATTTCACACCTGTTTTTAAATACATCTTTTTATATGTGCTTATTTGTTTACTCTTAATTGCAAGTTTTTAGACAAATATGGTGGGCGGTTGGTTGAGGAGGAGGGGGAGGAGGAGCAGGACGACGGACGAGGCAGAGCAGGACGAGGCACAGCAGGCGACGCAGCAGGACGACCTTGTTCAGAAGCAGGCGGCGCAGCAGGACGACGACAACCAGCAGCAGGACAACAACGAAGCTCAGCAGACCGCCTCAGGTTCTGGCGCCTCAGGTTCGAGGAGCATCTACCTGCGAGGCCCCGCGAGTCTGCCTCAGCGTCCCATACTTTGGGACAGGCGGCCGCTGATTCGGCTGGATGGGGAGAGGCATGTAACTTTATGTTCTTCATTCTTGTTCAAAATCATAATATAAACTAATACTTTTTATTTATCACTTGGACAGGTCTTGGACGGTTGTGGATTATGCTGGGGGTCATCCTCGCCTCCCCAATGGCATCCTCGGCCTGCTGTGCAGGGAACACTTCCTTGGACTGGTTGAGTACGCTGGAGTGACGGGCCCAGCCTACACCTTCGACCACTACGCCGTCGCCCCCGATGCAGTAGACCGGGACAGCCGGGAATTCAATAACAAGGCGGAGCGGGTGAAGCAAGAGATGTGGGTAAGTCTTAGTATAATGTAAAATATGTTGCATTCGTTGCAAATTCTTGAAATAATGTACGATACATCGTTTTTGTATGGAGGATTTCTTCAGATGCGAGGCTGGATACAAGGCTAGGGCGGATGTGGTGGCCACCACGAGCTGTAAGAAGCTCGTCGTGGACATGCACTATGAGGCCCTAATCTAGGCCATCGTCAGCTACCACGGCTCCATCCTTGGGAAGAGGGTGACCAAGCAGCAAGCCCGAACCATGTCGTTGACCAGGGACCAGTACCTGCAGGTAAAGTCATGCATGTTTGGTACCAGTACTCCATGCATGAATTTTATTTTATCTTATGTTATGCACTTTACGTGTTTACTTTGTAGATGATTCCACATTGATGCGTCGCACATCCTCTGTGCTGGGAGCAGATGGTGGATAGGTGGTGTTCGGCTGAGTGGGACGAGGCGCACAACGCTAGCCGGGAACGACGTATGATGATGCAAGGTCCCTCCCACCACCAAGGCAGCCGAAGCCTGGGCCAATATGTAGAAGCACGGGTACACCCTCTTTTTTATTTAGGTATATAGCACTGGATTAGATATTATTTCTAACTATCTCGTTGGTTTTCTTGCAGTCGGCATCACATGGTGGCCGACCTTGCTCCACCTTCTCGGCCTATGCTATGGCCCATAAGGGCAAGGCGACATACGACATCACCTACAACCCAGATGACGGGCCCGAGGCCTACACCAACACCGCCGTCTACAGCCGCCTTCATGACTACACCGCCATGGCGCAGGAGGTCCATGGCCCAGAATATGATCCGAGCACTGAGCCGATCGACCCCAATGTGCTCATGAGGGTCGGAGGAGGCAAGAGACATGGGCGGTACTGGATTGCCGACGGGGCAATCGACTCGTCCTCCACTCCCACTCTGTCTCAGGTGAGAGCAAGGAGCACGGGCTCGAGTCCAGCCATACGACCTCGGCACGACAGCTCACATCATCGCATACAGCAACTCGAGGTTAGTGCTTCTATAACTCGTCCTTCCTTGAGTTATATACCTTCTCTTTGAGTTACTATAACGTTGGCTTGTAATATTACAGACCCAACTAGAAGAAGAGGAGAGGGAATGTCAAGAGATGGAGGCAAGGATAATGGTGGAGCGGGCGACGGCTGATCAGAGGATGGCGGAGATGTTCCAGTACATGCAGAGCCTTGACGCCGCATAGGGTTTCGCTCCGCCACCTCCATTGTTCCCTGCAGTTGACCCTGCTCTGTTCCATACTCCTATGAGTATCAAAATTGTAGTTACATGTTGGTAATGCATCTGGTATAACACATGCAATCTCTTCTCTGTGCAGGGCCAATCTGGGGCGGCATCTGGTATAACACATGTTGGTAATGCATCTGGTATAACACATGCTCTGTTCCATACAACCCTCATGAAGGGTTCAGCCCATCGCAGCACCAGTCCAACCACCCACCTCCATGAGAGTTATGTATTTAGTGTTTCGAACACAAAACTTATGTTGAATACTTGTCAGAGCTTGTGAACTTGTGTTGATACTTCTGAACTTCTGTTAATACTGTTTGTGTTGAAAACCTCTCAACTTATGTCAGAATTTGTGTTAATACTGTTTCTGTTGGCTATATATTTCTGTGATGATCTGTGATGTATATATGTGATATCTGTGAAATATCTTTTGTTTGGATGGATGGAATAGGGAAAACAAATAAAAAAGGTGTGTACTGGTCACTTTGCCGAGTGTAACACTCGGCAAAGCACCTCTTTGCCGAGTGTCAGAATCATAGCACTCGGCAAAGAACCAAGACCTGGGCACCGGTATAGGTTCTTTGCCGAGTGTAATGGCTCTGGCACTCGGCAAAGAAGCACGCTTTGCCGAGTGCCATACCAAGCACTCGACAAAGTACCTGCCATGGGGACCCCTCTGGCGGATTCTTTGCCAAGTGCTGTTAGGCAGACACTCGGCAAAGGTAACTCCTTTGCCGAGTGTCACCTGGGACACTCGGCAAAGACGCCGTCTCCGTCACCCAACGCCATAACAGCTGCTTTTCTTTGTCGAGTGCCCGAGAAAAAGTACTCGGCAAAGAAGGCTTTGCCGATGCACTGTGTGCCGAGCCCTCTTTGCCGAGTGCGACACTCGACAAAGACTTTGCCGAGTGTTTTTAAGGCCAGGCACTCGACAAAGCCAGCGATTCCGGTTGTGAGTGCTGAATCTGACCAAAAAAATATTGTTGGGTCTTTGAAATCAACTTTATTGTATGTTACAATATTTTTGAACTTGCGGTGTCTACTAAAGGACTCCGGTAAACCCCTAGATTCGCCCCTGAAACGAGCCCTAAGTCAACTAGGAACTGTCCTTGTTTCACAAACTCTATGCTAAAAGGGTTACCTATAAACATGATTAGCGTTAGCGTCATAATCCATATATACAAACTAGTAATTAGTATGTATATATATATTTGTACAAACCTTGGGAGGCTAGGGCCAGGCCACGCCTTCCCCTCGTACAAATTCTTGGTCTCAACATGTAACTTCACTGAGGTCTAGTTTGGAAACCCCATTTTCCCACGAGTTTTTCATTTTTCAAAGGAAAATTAGTTTATTTTTATTTGGAAAATTAGAAATCCCATAGAAAAATTGGGCTGCCAAACTAGCTCTGAGAGAAGGAAGGGTGACGGATCAGGATTGACTCTGATGAACGCTGAATTATGGGTCTTAGCCTCGTAGGGCAATATAAAAATATGACGTGCCTCCTGCCCTCCTCTAGTACAGTACTTAACAGGCGATTAAGCTTATGGAGTATCATATAGACGCGCCTGCAGATCACAGGAGGATCGAACCCATGCATGCCGCTCGAGTGACCATGCATTTTCCATGCTCCAGATTGCGGGTGTACGTGTTCCACGCACAGCAGACAGCACCCTCAATGCAAGGAATTAATTAACCTCTATCTACCCTGCAAACTACTCCATGTACGGTCTCTTAGCCATGTCTGGAGGAGATAAGCTCAGAGCAGCAATCAACGTCTAAACACAACATGCCAAAATCTGTCAAAAAAACAAAAGGGCCACTCACTACTACGTACTCCAACTTTATTACAAAACCACATAAAAGAAAATAAAAAGAAACAAAAGCTAGCTCACATGATATCACGACGCGTACAATACTTAATAAGCTACCACACACCCGATGATTACCCAGCTAGATAATCATTCGATCGTAGCCATGCATGCATACATGCACACGGATAGATCAGCTATCACAATCGATCGACCACAAGATCGAGTCTCTCTCTCCCACGAACAACAACGACGGTTCCGGAATTAGCCAGCTAATTAATTAAAGTTCACTAGTATATCTCGACGGACGACGATCAGGCGACGACCGCCCCTCCTCCATTATTGCTGCCGGCGGCGGCGGCGGGCTTCTTGGCGGCGGCGTCGCTGCTCCACTGCTTACCGCCGCCGGGGCTCCACTTGGGGCACTTGGGGCTCACGTAGCTGGCCTGCACCCGCCCGTCCAGCAGCTCCACCACGGGGCCCGGGTGCACGCACCGCGGCACCTTGTACTGGTTGATGGAGGCGCCGCGGGCGAGCGCGTAGTCCATGAGCCTGTCGAACGTGCCGTCCGACACCACCCGGATCTCCAGCGGCCCGATGGAGCGGTCGGCGGCGCGGCCCTGCCGGTACACGCTGTTCAGGGCCTCCTCCACGGCCAGGCAGCAGTCCTCGAACACCGACGCCGGCACCGGCACCGGCACGTCCCCCGCGCGGAGCCGCAGCTCCCAGAACAGCACGTAGTGGCCCGGGATGGTCCCCGCGTCCGCGTAGCTCGTGTACTCCACCAGCGACGCGCCGAACGGCGCCAGGTGCTGCACCGCGCCGCTCACCGCCGCGTGAAGCTCCGCCTCGTCGGTCTTGTCGGAGTCGATGCTCAGCACCACGTTCTTCCGCCGCAGGAACTTGAACATGGGCGCCTGGTTCTTGAACCCGGCCACGCGCAGCACGTCGCCCACGCGGTAGCGGTACAGACCTGCAGTTGCACGGCGTGCGTGCGTGTACGTTCGTTAGCTAGCTAGCTAGTGTCACTGACTCATCAGCTAGCAGCTGTTCCATTTCATCACCCGCACCCGCACCTGAGTAGGTGGTGACGACGAGCTCGTACTCGTGCCCGAGCTTGACGTCGACGAGGTCCACGAGGTCGCGATGGTCGGGATCGGCGTCGTCGGTGCCGCCGGGGCCGGGCTGTGGCAAGGGCAGGAACTCGAAGTAGCACATTGTGGGGATGAGGGTGTACGCGACCTCGCTGGGCTTGCACATGGGGTTGAGGTTGATGCCGAAGTAGCTCTCGGAGGACGCGTACATGGTGCAGGTGAGCGGCAGCCCGCCGCCGTAGAACTCGAGCGTGGGGATGTACTGCGCCATGGCGCCGGTGACGATGACGTCGATGTACTTGGTGCCGGGCCACACCCTCCGGATGATCCCCTGCCACGACGGCCTGGCGCACTCGGCCTCGACGGCGTCGGCGAGCGCCGGGTCGGCGCGGAGCACCCGCGCCACGGCGGCGCGCACGGAGCGGTCGGTCACCTCGGCACCGAGCGCGCCCCTGCGGAGGTCCCGGCACAGGCGCTGCCAGTGCTTCTCCAGGAAGCGGATGGCGCGGAGGAAGCCCGACGCGAAGACGGCGCCCACGCGGAGCACGTCGGCGCGGTGCACCAGGCCGCACAGCAGCTGCGCGTACATGCTCTGGTACGCGTCCACGCAGAGGACGGCCTCGTCGGGGCTGGTGTGCACGGTGTAGGGGTCGTGCGGGCGCTCCAGGAAGTGGCGGCTCCGGTAGAAGCTCGTCAGCACGGGGCGCGCCGGGTGGCCGCCCGGCGTGCGCGACTCCGCCTTCACGAAGTAGAGGTACATGCACCTGCCCCTGTCCAGCCCCGGCACGGCCTGGCTCATCACCGGCATCAGCAGGCTGTACAGCAGCGACCGCCGGTCCATCTCGTCGGCTATCGCCGGCATCAGCTTGCGCTCCCCTCCGGACGTGCCGGAGCTGCCACCATCATCGCACGTACGGGTACGGCCATTATTACTATCACTCTTCACGCGCGCGTGCGACGTCGACATGCACATACACACACTACAGACCTCCTCACACGGCACGGGGCAGGCAGGCTGGCTCACCTGGTGAGGAACTCGCGGATGGGCTTGCCGGAGAGGATGGGCGACGTGTCCCCGTTGGCGATGCGCAGCACGTCGGGCAGGATGTCCTCGTAGGTGACGAGCGGCGCGGCGCGGCGGAACGCCTCCACGGCGCCCGGCGCGGCGCCCGAGACGCCCAGCCGCCGCAGGTACTCCGCCGGCGCGTTCTGCGCCAGGATCTCCGACAGGACGCGGCGCTGCACCTGGGCCGCCCCCGCCGTCACGCGCTCGATGTACTCGAGCAGGTCGCGGTGAGTCGCGGGCGGCGCCGCCGCCGCCGTGTCTCGCATTGTGACGACCGGCGCCTCCGGCATGCCTATGGTGCTGTGTCTTGTAGCTACTAACTACCTCGTAAGCTCTCCTCGATTCCCTCTCGCCGTGTAGAGTGCTGCCAGGTGATTAGTGGCTCAAGGCTGGCAAGTGCGATCTGGAGCTCGCGTGTGTTCTTGTGTGACAGGAGCGAGGTGTGGGTGCGCGATATTTATAGATGGGCAGCGGCAGGGCCGGGGGCTCGGGCTCGTCGTCTCTGCTCCGTGCTGCCGCTGTTCGTGTCTCGTAGCGCCTGTCCCCGTGCGTACCAAATGGAATATATATATATATATATCGCTTTGGGCCAACCCCCCCCCCCCCCCCCCCCCCCCCCCGAGATTATATTCTGGATAATGTGCATTACAGAGCGTGTGTTTGTTTCGGAAAAAGAAATCACTCACTCACTCACTCCCACGTACTGTGTGTACTGACCAAGAAGTGCTTTTAATAATTAATTATGACGACAATATGTGATGAAGCTGATGGACGTGTGTTGGTTCGACGCGCACGGAAGAAGGCGTGGTTTCTATGATGATGAGTCACGTAAATGACGTGCAGGGCCCCAACAAGTAGCGAAACCGTTCGGTTCCGGCGCGATTCAGACACACGATCTGCGTGATCTGATCTGTGTGTGATCATGAGAAGAAGAAGAAGATCGATATCGACGGAGAGTGGCAAGAACTGCCATAGACTCCATCAGAACCGGCTCTGAGGGTATGCAGGGTATGCGACTGCTCATGTCCCCAAGATCAGTAGGGTCTCTATTTATCCAGATTATGTCCAAATACATATACGTTACATCAGGGCCGTGCACACGCATATACACCCTGTACGCCCGAATAGGGCCTCCATTTTTTGGGGGCCAAATATCTCGCCCATTAGTAATACTAATTAGGTTTAGTCATTAGCATTTGTTATTTATCAATTTTGGAGATTCCGGTGGGCTGCTCGGCTGCTCTAGCACCCACTATTGGCCAGGCAACGGCATGCATCTGGCTTCTGCCTTCTACGGTCTTCGCTGCTGGCTTCTGCCTTCTACAGGCGACCAAATTTTTTGCTTTTTGACCCTCCCTCGGAAAAAAATTCACGTTTGGACCTTAGAAAATTTTAATGTCATTTTTGACCCTTTGCTCGGCGCCATAGCCTATGGCGCCGAGGTAACACAGCTTGGCGCCATAGGCTATGATGCCGAGGTACGTGTTGCGTTGGCACAAACGGATGCCGTGGCGTCGACGTGGCACCGAGCTCGGCGCCATAGATCTTGGCGCCGAGTTCACTTCTATACACAAAGCTGGTCTAGCTTAGTTGGTAAAAATAAGGCTCTTAACATTGTGGTTGTGGGTTTGAACCCTATGGTAGGTGTTTTTTAATAATACCTTTTGTCTTTGTCACTTATTTGTTTTTTTTACAGATTTTTCGTTTATGGCTCATGTTAAAGAGTGCCGAGATTTTCTTGATCGCAGGGATGCGATGCATCGGTGCTGATACAAGGTAACGGTACCGAGAGGACGGATCCTGCAAACCTCTCGCTTGGTGGGTTCAATGTCATCGATGCAGCAAAGAGGTTGCTTGAAGCTGTGTGCCCTGCGACTGTTTCTTGCAGCGACATTGTCGTCCTCGCCGCAAGAGATGCTGTTGTATTTGTAAGTAACAGTCCAACCAGATCAAACCTCTTGGCTTTTTTTTCTATGCTAATAATGTACTCAAAACTGTATGTACGCTCCAATAGCTACCTTGGTGCTGAACTTGAACATGGAACATCTCGTACAAACAATAGTACCAATCTTAACTACCTAGCTGAACATAGGCCAACACAGAATCTCGCTAATAAATGCTTAAGGGATTAAATCTCTACGCCATCAATGATTGATTGTTTCTGGCCCCACACATATATATGGTACGTTGGGAGTGTGACCAAACATCTGCATGATATAGATTGCATACTAGGATTAGCTCAGTTCTGTACACAAAGCTAGTCTAGCTTAGTTGGTAAAAATAAGGCTCTTAACCTTGTGGTTGTGGGTTTGAACCCCATGGTGGATGTTTTTTAATACCTTTTGTTTGTCACTTATTTGTTTTTTTGTACAGATTTTTCGTTTATGTCACTAATTTGTCTGTCCAAAATTATTTCTCATCTAGATTTTTTTGTTTTGTGACTGATTTGTTTATTCGTCCAGTTTTTTTGTTCGCTGACTGATTTGTTTTTGCTCGCCGGATAAAAAAATCTTGACGAATACCTTTTGTTTGTCACTTATTTGTTTTTTTTACAGATTTTTCGTTTATGTCACTAATTTGTCTGTCCAAATTTATTTCTCATCTAGATTTTTTTGTTTTTGTGACTGATTTGTTTATTCGTCCAGTTTTTTTGTTCGCTGACTGATTTGTTTTTGCTCGCCGGATAAAAAAATCTTGACGAATATTTTTTGGTTCGCTGACTGATTTGTTTTTGCTCGCCAGATAAAAAAAATCTGGACAAATAAACAAAACAGTCACAAAAACAAAAAAAATCTAGATGAGAAATAAATCTGGACGGATAAATCAGCGTCATAAACGAAAAATCAGAACAACAAAAAAAAACAAATAAGTGACAAAGACAAAAAGGTATTAAAAAAATGCTCACAGTGGGGCTTGAACCCACAACCACAAAGTTAAGAGACTTGAGTTTTACCAACTGAGCTACAGAGGTTCTATGTATAAAATAGAGCTCGGCGCCAAGATCTATGGCGCCGAGCTCGGTGCCACGTCGGCGCCACGCCGTCCGTTTGTGCCAGCGCAGCACGTATCTCGGCGCCATAGGCTACGGCGCCGAGCAAAGGGTCCAAAAATGACATTAAAATTTTCTAAGGTCCAAACGTGAATTTTTTTCCGAGGAAGGGTCAAAATGCAAAAAATTCGGTACAGGCGACTTGCTGGCTTCCGCTGCTGGCCCTGCTGCACGTGGCAGACTGCCAGCGGCCAGCGCGTTTCTAGCTTCTAGGTCGCCGTGTATTCCTCTAAAATAAAGCCATCAAATCATAAGGTAACATCCTACATATGCATTGTATATTTAATTGTCTAACTTTATTAATAAAATAAGATATTGATTATTTTATTCATCTCGTATGCATGCATATTAAATATTAATATTTCATGATCTAATTATTGGCGTTATGTCTTCTGCCAATCGATCTAGAAAATATGATTCTGGTTATCAAAAGCGTAAGAGAAAACAAAGAATAGAAGATTTAACTTAGTCTCACAAGGGAGCTATGGATATTATTATACTGTTAGTTTTTAGTGATTATGTAAAAAATGGCCTCTATTCGATAATTTTGTATAGGGCCTCGCTTTTTCCCGGCACGGCCCTGTGTTACATGTAAATCTCTATTCTCGTTTCTTTGTTGTGTCTCTCTGATTTTCTTGAATCATCTGTTCGAGGTCGTGCAACATTCTGCTTATGACGAATACTAAATATTGATTGATGCGGGAAGGTCATAAGGTGTTGTACACCTATGCCTGTCGCGTTGTTTAATTCTAGCCTACCGAAGGGACACCATGATAACCTACGTTGCTTAATCCAAGTTTAGGTTGCTGAAATTTGTTTTCAGAAAATTTTCTCTAATGTATTTAAATTTGGTTTACTGTGCATTTTAAGATTTAGGCTAGTTTGATAAATTAAAAGTAAAATACTCGCTCTCAAAGCAAATGTAGAGTTATATTACATATCTGTATAATTTTACAACTCATAAAATGTTGTAACAGTCTCCTGTCATATTATTTTTTAAAAAAATGTGTAAATCGTCAACTTCTTTTATTTTTCAAATATCATAGTTGAAAAAATAGCAAAATCAAATTTTAATATAGGACCTCCATATAGATTTTCGATTAGGGTTCCAAAAATGTCAGGACCGGCCCTGGACTCCATGCATGGATTTTGATGGGGTGGAAGTGTAACTAGCAGTCAACCAGCCCATGGTTAGGGCTTGTTCGTTTTGGTGATAATCTACATGTATTGAGTGGGATTGAGCCGGTTAAATCCATAACAAGTCAAAATCCATTTTAATCCCACCTAATACACATGTAATATCAATAACCGAACAAGACCTTAGGTGGTAGGTAGACGACGTGTCAAAGAGAGACTAGCAGCAGCACTGAAATACTGACGGCGCGCGTATATATAGAGGGAGAGATACACACATGGTATGAGTGACCAACGTATGTATACGTCGCTACTGTCAGCCTGCCCTCTGTTTCGTTTGGTGGTATAACTATGCTAACTTTTGCATGCTAAGGCACCACTACACAGTACTTTAATTGACATTTTACAGTCATTAATTGCTATGTATATGTTAAGGTGCTAATTTTTTTATTTCTGCTGCAGAAAATAAATACAAGACGAAGAATGGAAATATTTGCGTTGCTTTTCCGAAAACATGAAAAGAAGATTGCATCCGGTGCTCCTCCTAATTTGACCAATTGAATGCATTACCAGGCTATCTCCAGTCCAGCAGATCCCCTGTTATATTCTTTATTTTAAACTTCACTCTATAAATAGTGTCATCTACAGTTAAATATGATCCCCTATTTTATACTATCCACTGTAGGCGGTCTAAGTTATTTTGGTTATGTTCCTATTTATACTTGGATGCGTGGGTGATGAGTCCTACATCCTCGATACCAACATTATCACTTCCTAATCATGCCCAAACACGGGAATCATCTATTTTGTTCTATCATCGTGTAACCACGGTGTGCTTCTAGGTCTTCTCGCCCTAAGCGCGAGGTTGGTGCCTCACGCAACAAGGCTCCTCCTACCTATCAGTTGGCATCAGACATGGACTTACTCAATGAGGGTATTTCACCTGAGCTGGTGCATCAAGTGCTTTTCATGCATAAGGCTAAGATCAATCCTAACCTCTTTCACCACCCCTCGGTGAAATGATTACATCTGTTAGACAATTAGACATTATCAGTTTTAATTTAATCCAGAAAAACCAGTGTAATGTGACAACTGTTAGGATTTATGGGCTAGACCCAATTGAGAAATTCAAATAAATCTTAGGAAAATCTCAAAAGCCCATATAAGTGTATGGCTAGGGAATAGGTAGAACCAATAGCATCATATTGCTAGTTCTAGTGGAGTAGAGCTAGCTTAAATATGGAAGCCACACTCACTCACCAAGTCATGGATGAGAGGAGAGAGTGTGGAGAGCCACACGCGCGCTCGCTCGCCGGGCCGGGGCGAAGGGCGCGGGCGCACGACATGCGTGTGAATGGTCCGCCGAAATCTGGCCCCTCGCCTTGCGGGGGCGCAGCTTCCTTTTGCTGTTTGATTTTTTGGTTACTTGGCTGTTACATTTAGAATCCTAACCGATCGCTATAAAATCTAAACTGAACGCGAGATTCTCGTGGGCGGATAAGATCGGAGGTCGCGGACTCGGCCTTATAAAAGGAGTCCGGCAACCAGCATCCAAAGCATCCCAGTTTTCACTTTCGCCTCTCTTCACAGCTGAGCCGCCTTCTAGTTCTCTTCGTCCCGACCGCAGACGTGCATCTGCGATCAGGAGAGCAGGTCTCCGGAACCCTTCGCCTTCTAGATCCTGCACCAGGAGAGGGCGAATAAGGTTTTTGGAAAACGTCCTCACGCGACTGCTCGTGATCTTCTGACCTCGTCGACTCTGCTGACTTCGCTGCTTCGACGTCGTCGACCCTGCTGATTCCGGCACGCGCCATCTATCAGTATGTCTAATCAGTTCGCATCATCTAATTTGACTTTTTACTTCAGTTTTTCTGATTTAGTCATGATTTATATTCGGAAATTAATCTGGAATTTGTCTAATTATTCAACAACAACATGTATATGCATGTGTGTATATCACTACTCACATAAGCAGTAAACAACAACTAAACATGCACAAAAACGAAGAACAAAGTGTACTCTGCGGAGAGGGACCGATGCTCAAGGCACTGATGCACAAAAACAAGGCAGATGTTTCCTTTTTTTTTTGATAATTTTACTGGCACACTCTAATCATAGCAGCTGGTACGCCACTGTTTGAAGCGGCAGTTTGAGATTGTGCATTTTGGATTAAGGGCCACAATTATTTAGTTTCTCGTCCTTGTTTTGCCGCCATTCTTGGTTTGGCCACTAATGATCTTGCTAAGCCAAGGTTGCGGGGCCACTCGCTCGAGTAGCTTTATAAAAAAAAAGGCTCACCGCTTGCACAGCACAGCGGTAGTCGCCGTTCCTGTATTGCCTGGGATGGGAGTGGAGTGGAGTGGAGTGGAGTGAGGATACCGTAGTCTGTAGACGCTACAAATTCAGCGCTTTCAGCCTGCCTCCGGCTGCCCTAACAGCGGGAGGATTTTGTGTTGCGTTCAACGCGACGGCCGGTTTTGGGACTAGCCAGCCTCATCCTCTCGGATAACTTGGGAAAGCAAAGAGAAGCAGCTGTTGATCTCGATCGATCTCCTGGCGACAACGAGGTCGTAGCCATGCATCGTCTACGTACACTCCGCAGCACGTAGATTCATGGTGGTTGAAATCAGAGCAGAAGATCCGGCTGCAGAAGCGAAGGGAGGGATTATCGGAGCAGATTAGCTGATGAGGCAGGCGAGCAGATGAGCTGGAAATAAATGGATGCCGGCCGGCAGCGCGGCCCGCAGAAACGGCGGGGGACTGGGAAGGGGAGGGCCTGACCTTTGCGTGCGCTGCCGGGCCACAGGTCGGCAACAGTAGCGGTTCCCGGTGAGATCGACAGCTAGCGCGCCAGCCCCGCCGGGGGCGTTCCTCGCCTCGGGTGCGTGCACACATACACCAGCGTCCTCTTCCTCCTATACGACCGTGGAGATGACGTGTTCGGGTCAAATGAGGCGATCGATAGTCTAGCAATGGCTACGATCCCGGCATCTTTTGAGAAGGCAAAAGTAGTCGCTCGCCGACGGTCGTCCCGACGCACGACGAAAATTCAGCCAGAGCCATAATTTTCTAGTTCGCCAAATCTACCGATCGCAGGGATAAGTTATACCGTTGCGACGAGCGAGATCTAGTTTATCGAGCGGATCGACGTCACGATAAAAACAGGACAAGGGACGGAGGCGCCAGGAAGGGGCGAAGTCGGTGGCGTCGCATCGGCGGTGAAAACGGGGCAGCGAGCAGACTGGTTTAGGTGGTGTCGGGAAGATTAGAGTCAGACTGGTAAATGTAAGGACTGGATCGAGAGGATTCGGCGAGCAGGCTCATAACACGGTTATTTTAGGCCATGTTCTAAACCTCTACAACTAACTGTTAACTGGTTTTAGCTGGGTCGAGACATTTAACAACTAATACTTATTTGAGTGTTATAGTTAACAATTAGTTGATCCATTCTAAACCTCTCGGTTAATTTTAGCAACTAGCTATTAGTTTTAGAGATTTAAAACACGACTTTATACTATCTAAAACTTTGATTTTGTCTGAAGATTTTTTTTAAATCTGGCTGTGAGAAGAATCTTAGTGCATAAAGATTACGTGTGAAGAAAAATAAAACATATAGAGGGTTTACGATATAAAAAGCGACAGTTTTCTATTATCGCAATGACTCGATCGATTCTATTATCACATTGATTTTAGATAATTTTTTATTAAAATGATTTTTATAGAAACGGATCGAAAAAAAGTTCAAAATTAAAACAGCCTACAACCCGGCGCGAAGACTTCTTATAGAGTGCCTGGAAGCGATGCATCATGTACGTAGCTTTTGGTGCAACTTGCAGCACATAGAGTAGGAGGCGTGTAGTATAGGATTGTTTAGGAGATAGTAGATAGGATCCAGTCTAGTGATTGTTTACGGATAAACAGTCATTAATGCTGATGAGGCCGTTGCCGCAGCCAACGCACTATTCCTTTCCTCCTCTCACATAGTAGGATGAAGCCTGTTCTCTTGGTGTAAGATAAAGCTGAAAAAAAAAACAATTCATCCTACATCTCCAATTCATCGGAATTGAATTCCATTCTAATAACAGTAATTTAGGCATATATCAATTAAACTAATTTGGTTTTATGCAAAATATATTTATATACTATTATTAGCAAGATATTAGAAATATTTATATGCTACATTTTTACTATAAAGGAGTGAATCAAAGAACGTCGTATAAGTTATAGAGTAGAAACAAATTTTACTAATACATAAAATCATTTCTTATTCTTCGTTCCATTAATTTGAGATAGGCTTATAACTGAACTTTGGGAAGTGGTGGAATGTCAAATTTCAAGCTATATAGGTTACTTTATTGAGTGAATTTCAATTCCTTTAAAATAGAGGGATCCAAATGCCTCATAAAGAAAATTAGTTCATTTTCCCTTGAGAAAATATAAACCTCTTTGAAAAATGGAGTTTTCAAACTAGCCCGTAAGAAACGAAATTAAAGGTAGGTATTAGGGTTTTTTATCTATCGTGTGGAGTGGTTTTGTTAAATAGATTTTTAGAATAGTTTTAGTTTACACGGAAATATGATCATCAAGCTAAAAAACAATTTTAATGCTAAAACTGAGCGGGTCCAATTTTAAACATAGCTTGGATAGTAAACCTAGCACCTGGTTTTTTTTGCTACTGTAATACCCAACCTATATAAAGAAGTTGAGTTAATATTTCTATATAAATGTGCTTTTCTTTGTGATCACATCTAAAGTAAATATAAATAAATCTTACATATCATGCTGGTGTTTTGGTATGAGGTGCATCTTAATGACAACCTGAAAATTCAAACCCTACTTGAATTCAAAAATCAAAAGGAAGAAATAGAAAAATTAAAAATCTAGAAAAAAATAATGAAGCCAAGTATCCCTTTCATGATTAAATAATAGGAAGAAAAAATAAATAGTATTAATACAAACAGTAGGTATTAAATTCACATTAGTCTTTTAGTGGATATTTGAAAATCTTAAGTTCAAAACAGGAAACTAAATTTAGTTTGAATACTTGAATTTGGAAATAGAAAAGAAAAATAGAAAACAAGGAAAAAAGAAAAGGTGTAACAATGTCCTTGGGCCGAACGCCACCCCCAACTCGGCCCAGTTCTCCTGTGCTCTCGGCCAACTTCCTGATGCTGACGCCGACAGGTGAGCCCCGGTCGTCGAGTGCCTTGTGCGCTCGCATTTCCCAGGCCCCGATGACAGCTGGGTCTCCTCCACTCCACCGGTCTTCGCCCAAGCCCGCCGCGTGCTTCGCGTGGAAATCGACGCAATTCGTTGAAGGGGGGCTACCCGGGATATAGACCCGACCCTGGTCATATTTTTCCCTTGATTGCCCGAGCCGGAAACCATGGGAGCCACCATCACTGAGAACACCATGCCGTGAGAAGAGAGAGCAGGCAAGGGAGGGAGTTCGGCCGCCGCCTCGATTCTCCATCCTCACCGCTGATCGGCATTCAGAATCTAGGGCAAAAGGAGCTGGGAGGAAGGTGGAGTGCGCTCGTGTGGGCTACACGCGAAGGGAGCCTGTGATCGAGTCTGGATTCCTCATTGTCGATGAACGCCGCGGCGCGCTGCAGAGCGACCTTCTCCTGGTCGTGGAATCAGGTGTGTTACCCACCCTCACACTCACAACGTGCCATACATCGTGTAGCAGCATTCCGATCAGGTTTTGGTGCCTTGGGGTGGGGATTCGGGTGCCTCCGGTGAGGCCCCACTGTGGGTCGGGGCGGTGCCGTTGCCTGGACGGCTTGTGGAAGAAGTCAGGTCCTGGTGGTTGGATCCGAGATACACGATCGGGATCGAGCCATGTCATACCGATCCAGTGTTTGCATCCGGAGCATTAATCTTGTGGGCAATGGCTCAGATTGGCCATGGCCGTACCCGTTTGCCCGGGTGCTTGAAAGCCGTTAGATCTAGATCCGAGGGGTGAGAGCGTATATCCGACTTAATAAAACTATGGTCGTTGGATCGGGATCCGAGGGACCCAAACCGTGTACCGATTCGTTTATATGTGATATGATCGGGACTGTCCAGGGGTGATCATATGGATCAGGTTTGCCCATACCCTTTCGCGGTGGAAAATTTGCATAGAAACCCCTAGAGTTTCCAAAAAGAACCCACAGTCCACGCACAGAGTAGAAGTACCACAGATAGCTCCTATGTTTTTCGATTTGAACCCTGAACCCCCTAGTATTTGTGTCCGCAGTCCAGAGTTATCAGAGGTATTCACAATTTTAAAAAATGATTTCTAGTATAGAAATAATTTCATAATCTTGTTTAATTTATAAGTAATTCATTTTAATCCTTTTTTGATCCATTCCAATTTCATTAAATTCATATTAATATTGTTTATCATGTAGTAACCTCATTTTGTTATGAAACATATTGTTTAAATTATGCACTTAGTTTGTTCATGTCCAACACCTAAACCTTCAGAAACTCATAACTCTTTAACCGTAACTACGAATTTAGTGGTTCTCGAACCTACGATCTCGTTACGATACATAGAACATTATTGTGCAGTATGTTCTTATGTTTGCTGTAATGCTAATTTCTCCTATACCATGTATGTTTGTATTATTGCGAGTAGACGAGCAAGCACCCGAGGATCTCGGTACTCAACAGGTAGAAAATACTGAATAGGAGCTCGTTGAAGGCAAGTTGTGCCCTTGATCACTTTTCTTTACTCAATAATGTTCCTGTTAATCATTATGATCTGCATCAGTTAATTTTGATCGGACCCAATAGGGCACCCTAGTTTGGTCATCTTTATAACTTGCTTACCGCTGAACTTTTGGGTAGTATATGCTATTGCTTTATGTGGTTTTGGGTATTAAAATACACATGCATGCTTGTTATTGACAATGAGTTAATTACTATTTATGACAAGATCATTATGCTAATTGGAATATGGAGACCCATCCAGAAAAATAGTGCTACCAAAAGGGTGGTATGGGATGCCCTTAGCTAACTAATTAGGAAAGCTAGTGGAGGACTACCTTACCCGTAAGAGGCAAGGGCAGTAGGGGAGTTGTCGATGTAGGGAGGTTCTCGGGTTGATCTTGCTGAGATGGCTTTTCAGACGGGGGATTCCTATACCGCTCTCCTCAGAAATCGTAGCGGGTTTTCTGAAGCTAGTGGAACTTTGTAAAGGCCTTGTAGTGCTACCCTGCCTCGCCTCCTCGGTAGAGGTGTATGGGGTCCATACAACCCCATGACATATGGGTAACACGACTTGTGGGTGAAGTTGTGCAACCTCTGCAGAGTGTAAAACTGGTATATCAGCCATGCTCATGGTTATGAGTGACTCGAACCCTCACATGAGTAACTTATGGAATTAAACTTAATTGGTCATTTGCATCGCATTGTGGTTTTATTATTAATTATGATCTCTCATTTTATTTGGGTTGGTATTTACTTATACTTAGTAACTGCTAATAAAATTTTACCAACTTTTTAAAAGCAATGCTTTGCCTTAACCATTATTTGTTGATCAGCCTAACACTATACATGAGCCCCCACTTTTGTGAGCTCATGCACATTATTCTTCACACTTGTTGAGCGATAAACTTTTGTGAGCTCACTTTTGCGATAAAACCCTCCCCCCACATGTGAAGAACATGTAGCCCAGGAGGAGGACTACTACGAGGAGTTTAACAAGGTCTGGCGTCAAGGAAATAATATTAGTTCGCTTTATTTATTATCTGTATTTTGTAAGACATTCTCGTTATGTAATAATATTTGTGACATTTATCTCTATACACTTGGTCATTGTATGCGTTGTTCTTCTTTGGCGCACATATGAGACGCACCCGGGTTTACCACTTAAATCCGGGTGTGACATCTACTTAGAACATCTCCAAGAGCTACCAAAATAATCTTTAAAACCAGTTTTCAAGACCATCTCATAAATTATTGAGCATTGAGTGTAGATTTTAACACTTTCCCTAATAGTTTCCTTAAAAGTAGATAAAAATATTTTAAATTAGGTTAGGTCATCCTTGAGTTCATGTTGATATGTTTCACGAGTGTATTTCTTCTTTCTCAACTTCTACGTCGGCCCAACGACCAAATCTGCATCGACATTAAAGGTCGCTGGCGGCATTAATTTTTTTCTATAGGTAAACAAAAAATGTATGTCCTCTGAAAACACTTTTCATAGCAGTGGGAAATTATCATGCCGCTACAATGGAAACTATTTAAACCTAATAAAAATATGGAAACTATTTAAAGATCTGTTGGACCTACGACACCCTGGAAAACCTGGTGCCTTAGCGAGGGTGATCCCACTTTAGTTCCCCTCTCCTCTCCTTCCTCTTATGTAGGTCAGATCTTCTTTTCCTCCATTGATCTTTACATGGAGATCACCTCGGTTAGTGTTGGGGATGGAAAAACTACCTCTTTCTAGCATGATTCCTGCCCCCAGGAAGATGGCCTGGTCAAGCGCCCATTCTCCTCATGGGAGGCCTATCTTGCTGTTGGTCTTCCTCCGCATGGTGTAGAGGCGTCGCTGGCGTTAATTTGAAAACTCAAGATCCCTAACAAAGTTAAGGTCTTCTTTTGGCTATTCTCTAAGGAAAGGCTCCCAACCGACAATCGATTGTTTAGGCACAAGATTATTGCAACTCCCACTTGTCGGCTTTGTGCTAGGGCGTGAATGATCGTAGCCACACCTGCGTTTAGTGCCCATTAATCTCCACGGTGTGGCCTATGGCTAGCTTGTCCCTGGTGCCCGCGGTTGGACCTGATGCTCCTCTTCCTAATGATGGTCTCTGAGATTCAACGGAGGGTCAAGAGAGAAATCATTCCTACAGTGTTGTGGCGTATCTGGGAACGACAGAATATCCATATTTTTAAGGATGAAGTCTCCTCTACGCATACCATGTTGTCTAAAGTGTTGGGTTATTTGTTCTTGGAAAAAACGCTCACCTCCTGTTGGGGGCCTTTCTCTTCTTAAGGTGCTCAAAAACATGACTAACCATATATTTTTAGCATGATATAGATTATTACAGGGAGCTTCGGCTTTAGGATGGAAGTTTCCTCCCATGGCAAAGGCATACGATCATTACTGGAATCGAATGCTTTGCCGAGTGCCAGCCTGAAAAACACTCGGCAAAGAGATCTCGACGAATAGTACATTGGCAACATCTTCTTTGCCGAGTACTTTTTATCAGGCTGTAAACATATGGTTAGTCATGACTACCTGCCTGAGCGCTTTGCCGAGTACTTACCTCTTTGCCGAGTGTCTACCAGCCCGCACTCGGCAAAGGGTCTACCAGTGGGGCCCTTTGTCAGCTTCTTTGCCGAGTGTCAGGGCCACAACACTCGACAAAGAAGCTTTACCGGTGCCCAGATGTTGCTTCTCTATCGAGTGCTATGGCCCTGACACTCGGCAAAGCACCTCTTTGCCGAGTGTAATTTGTAAACACCTTTTTAATTTGTTTTTGCTATTCCATCCAAACAAACAAAAGTTATCACATATACATCACAAATATCACATATTCATCATAGATATAACATATACACCACATATCTCACAAACACCATAAATCAAACAAGTTCTCACAGCATTACCAACATGTTTGGACACAAACATAAGTATCCAACACTCAATCTCAAGTATTTCATAAAGCAATACCAACATCTAAGAACATAAGTATCAAGAACAACAACACTAAGAAAGATAAAATCTCATCGAGGTGGGCGGCTGGACTGGTGCGACGATGGGCTGAGCGATCCATGAGGGTTGTTGGATGCCGCCCCAGATTGCCCCTGCACAGAGAAGAGATTTCATGTGTTAAACCAGATGCATTATCAACATCTAACTAGAATTTTGGTACTCACGGGAGTATGGAACAGAGCAGGGTCAACTATAGGGAACAATGGAGGTGGTGGAGCGAAACCCTGTGCGGCGCCAAGGCTCTGCATATACTGGAAATTCTCCGCCATCCTCTGCTGATCTGCCAGGCGGGCCTCCCGCTCCACCATCATCCTCGCCTCCATCTCCTGACGTTCCCTCCTCTATGTTTCTAGCTGGGTCTATAATATTCCAAGCCAATGTTATAGTAACTCAAAGAGAAGGTATATAACTCAAGGAATGACGAGTTACAGAAGCACTAACCTAGAGTTGTTGTATGCGATGATGTGAGCTGCCCTGCCGAGGTCGTATGGCTGGACTCGAGCCCGTTCTCCTTGCTCGCACCTAAGACAGAGTGGGAGTGGACGATGAGTCGATTGCCCCGTCGGCAATCCAGTACCGCCCATGTCTCTTGCCTCCTCTGACCCGGTCGATCTGCTTGGTCCTTGGATCATATTATGGGCCATGGACCTCTTGTGCCATGGCGGTGTAGTCATGAAGGCGGCTGTAGACGGCGGGGTTGCTGTATGCCTCGGGCCCATCATCCGGGTTGTACATGACATCGGACGTTGCTTGTGGGCCATAGCATAGGCCGAGAATATGGAGCAAGGCTGGCCACCAAGTGACGCCGACTGTAAGAAAACCAACGAGATAGTTAGAAATAATATCTAATTGAGTGTTATATACCTAAATAAAAAAGAGGGCGTACCCATGCTTCTACATATTGGCCTAGGCTGCGGCTGCCTTGGTGGTGGGAGGGACCTTGCATCATCAGGTTGTTCCTGGCTAGCGTTGTGCGCCTCGTCCCACTCAGGCGAGCACCACCTATCCACCATTTGCTCCTAGCATAGAGGATGTGCGGCGCACCAATATGAAATCATCTACAAAGTAAACACGTGCACTGCATATCAGAAGATAAAATTAAGGAAAAATTAAAGTGTTGTATTTACCTGCAGGTACTGGTCCCTAGTCAACGACATGGTTCGGGCTTGCTGCTTGGTCACCTTCTCTCCAAGGACAGAGCCGTGGTAGCTGACGATGACCTGATTCGTGCCTCGTAGTGCATGTCCACGATGAGCTTCTTACAGCTCGTGGTGGCCACCACATCCGCCCTAGCCTCGTATCCAGCCTCGCATCTGTAGAAATCCTGCATACAAAAATGATGTATCCATACATTATTTCAAGAATGTGCAACGAATGCAACATATTTTACATGATACTAAGACTTACCCATAACTCTTGCTTCACCCGCTCCGCCTTGTTATTGAATTCTCAGCCGTCCCGGTCTACTACATCGGGGGCGACGGCGTAGTGGTCGAAGGTGTAGGATGGGCCCATCATTCCGGCATACTCAACCAGTCCAGGGAAGTGTTCCCTACACATCAGACCGTGGATGCCATTGGGGTTGCGACGATGACCCCCAGCATTCTCCACAACCGTCCAAGACCTGTCCAAGTGATAAATAAAAAGTATTAATTTATATTATGATTTTGAACATATAATATGAACAAGATTGAAGAACATAAAGTTACATGTCTCTCCCCATTCGGTCGAATCGGCGGCCGCTTGTCCCGAAGTATGGGACGCTGAGGGAGACTCGCGGGACCTCGCAGGTAGACGCTCCTCGAACTTGAGGCGCCAGAACCTTAGGCCTGCTGCTGAGCGTCGTCGTTGTCTTGCTGCACCGCATGATGCTGGTCGTCGTCATCCTGCTATGCCTCCTCCGCCGTCCTGCTCCTCCTCCCCCTCCTCCTCAGCCAACCGCCCACCATCTTTGTCCAACAACCTACAATTAATAGTAAACAAATAGGCACATATAAAAAGATATATTTAGAAACATATGCGAAATAAAAAACTATAGCATTACATCGATTAAAAATAATCTTCATATGTGTCGGGGTTAGCCGGATCATAACTCTCATCATCACTGTCAACCATTTCATAGTCAATACCATCTAATGGCGCAAGTTCGTCATTAATGTCATTGCCTTCAAGGATTACTAAGTCATTCTCATTTTTTTAACTCATCATCATTCTCATCAACGACCATTTCAATATCTACTTTCATTCTGATAGCTTTGGTTAAGTCTATCTCAAATCGCTCTTCTAGCCCATCTTCTTGAAAGAATTCTCCATCATATGTGTCTGGATCTAAGTTATAATCTTCATCGTTAGGAATAGGTAATCTACCCTGCGGCGATACTGAAAGGGAAATGTGCCCTTGGGCCATTTCTAAGTATTTTGGTGATTGAGTGCCAACACAAGTGCTTTTGTGCCAATCTATGCAAAGTGGTGGACAAAGTGCAAATCATGTCAAAAGGTATGTTTCTAGACTTAGTACATTGTTTTATGGACTAATGTATTGTGTCTAAGTGCTGGAAACAGGAAAGATTAAATTGGAAATGAGATGGCTTTGTTCAGCCAAAATCTGCTCAGTCTGGGTTCACCGGACTGTCCGGTGGTGCACCGTACAATGTCCGGTGGTGCACCGGACAGTGTCCGATGCGCCAGGCTGGCTCGGGCAAACAGGCTGCTCTCGGGACTTCGACGACGGTGTACGACTATAATTCACTGGTCTGTCCGGTGGTGCACCGGACTGTCCGGTGAGCCGTTCACAGGCGAACTCGTCGCTCTCAGGAAACCATCAACGACGTACGGCTAAAATTCACCGGTCTGGCCGGTGGTGCATCGGACTGTCCGGTGAGTCAACAGTCAGTCGAGGCAACGGTCGGCCGAGGATTCCGCGCGTGACGCGTGGCCGAGCCAACAGTCACATTGGTGCACCGGACTGTCCGGTGTGCACCGGACAGTGTCCGGTGCGCCAACGGCTCTCAGACTCCAACGGTCGGCTTCGCCAAATAAGGAAGGATATCTGCACCGGACAGTGTCCGGTGGTGCACCGGACTGTCCGGTGCGCCAGTCGACAGAAGGCAAGATCTGCCTTCCAGGATTGCTCTCAACGGCTCCTAGCTGCCTTGGGGCTATAAAAGGGACCCCTAGGCGCATGGAGGAGAATACCAAGCATTCCTTGAGCACTCTTGATCACTCACACTCCGTTCTTGCGCACTTGTTCGACATTCTAGTGATTTAAGCTCCGTTCTAGTGTGCTAGTCTTTTGAGCTTAAGTCTGGGTTTTGTGTGTGCGTATTTGCTGTAATCTTTGTGTCTTGTGTGAGTTGCTAATCCCTCCCTTGCTCCGTGCTTCTTGGTGAACTTCAAGTGTAAGGGCGAGAGGCTCCAAGTTGTGGAGATTCCTCGCAAACGGGATTAAGAAAAGCAGGCAAAACACCATGGTATTCAAGTGGGTCTTTGGACCGCTTGAGAGGGGTTGATTGCAACCCTCGTCCGTTGGGATGCCACAACGTGGAGTAGGCAAGCGTTGGTCTTGGCCGAACCACGGGATAACCACCGTGCCATCTCTGTGATTGATATCTTTGTGGTTATTGTGTTTTGTTGAAGACTCCTCTCTAGCCACTTGGCGATTATTGTGCTAACACTTAACCAAGTTTTTGTGGCTTAAGTTTCAAGTTCTACAGGATCACCTATTCACCCCCCTCTAGGTGCTCTCAATTGGTATCAAAGCCGTTCTCTTCACAAGGGACTAATCGCTCGAAGAGATGGATCCTAAGGGGAAGGGAATCGTGATCAACGACAAAGAGAAGGAGTCCTTCGTCAACGAGCCTAAGGATGATAAGCCTACCGACTCGGGCTCGGGCCATAGACGCAAAGATGGAAGGAATAAGAAGACGAGACGCATCAAGGAGATCGTCTACTACGACGACAGTGATGAGTCCACTTCTTCCCATAAGGACAACGACGACCACGACTACGACAAACGAAAGACGGTTAACTCAAACTTTTCTTTCGATTATTCGCGTATTCCTCAAAGTTCAAATTCACATTTACTTTCCATTCCTCTCGGCAAGCCTCCACACTTTGATGGGGAGGACTACGGATTTTGGAGTCACAAAATGCGTAGTCATTTGTTCTCTCTCCATCCAAGCATATGGGAGATTGTTGAGAATGGAATGAAGTTTCATAGCTCAGATAGTCCTATTTTTATTAATGAACAGATTCATAGAAATGCACAAGCTACTACTTTGTTGTTAGCCTCCTTGTGCAGGGACGAGTACCATAAGGTGAGCGGCTTGTACAATGCCAAGCAAATCTGGGACACCCTCAAGATCTCTCATGAGGGGAACGACGTCACCTTGCTCACCAAGATGGAGTTGGTAGAAGGTGAGCTCGGAAGATTTGCGATGATAAGGGGCGAGGAGTCAACCCAAACATACAACCGGCTCAAGACCCTTATCAACAAAATAAGGAGCTACGGAAGCACGCGATGGACGGACCACGACGTCGTCCGACTATTGCTAAGGTCCTTTACCGTTCTTGATCCTCATTTGGTGAATAATATTCGTGAGAATCCCAGGTACACCAAAATGTCGCCCGAAGAAGTCCTTGGAAAATTCGTAAGCGGGCGAATGATGATCAAGGAGGTGAGGTACGTGGACAACACACTGAATGGTCCAATCAATGAGCCTCAACCCGTTGCTCTCAAGGCAACGAGAAGCAAGGAGACGTTACCTAGCAAGGTGGCGCAAGTTGAGGCGGCAGGGCTCAATGATGAAGAGATGGCCCTCATCATCAAGCGCTTCAAGACGACGCTTAAGGGTCGCAAGGGACAGCCAAGCAAGACCAAAGCCAAGGGGAAGCGCTCATGCTTCAAATGCGGTAAGATTGGTCATTTTATTGCTAACTGTCCCAATAATGAAAGTGACCAGGAACACGGGAGAAAGAGGGAAAAGAAGAAAAATTACAAGAAGGCCAAGGGCGAGGCACATCTAGGAAAGGAGTGGGATTCAGATTGCTCCTCCTCCGACTCCGACAATGAAGGACTCGCCGCCACCGCCTTCAACAAGTCATCCCTCTTCCCCAACGAGCGTCACACATGCCTCATGGCAAAGGAGAAGAAGGTATGTACTCGAGACAGTACTACTTATGATTCTTCTAGTGATGATGAGTCTAGCGATGAGGAAATAGATTACTCTAGCTTGTTCAAGGGATTGGATAGAAATAAAATTGATAAAATCAATGAATTGATTGATGCCTTGAATGAGAAGGATAGACTCTTAGAGAAACAAGAGGACCTTTTATATGAAGAGCATGATACATTTGTTAGTGCACAAAATTCACTTGCTTTAGAAGTTAAGCGAAATGAAATGCTTTCTAGTGAATTGTCTGCATGTCATGACTCTATCTCAAGCTTAAAGAGAATTAACAATGATTTAAATGCTAAATTAGAAGTAGCAAATAAATCTAACTCTTGTGTAGAACATGTCATGATTTGCACTAGGTGTAAAGATTTTGATATTGATGCTTGTAGTGAACACCTAGTTTCAATTTTCAAATTAAATGATGAATTGGCTAGTCTTAATACCCAACTTAAGACTAGCAAAAGTGAATTTGACAAATTAAAATTTGCAAGGGATGCCTACACAATTGGTAGACACCCCTCAATTAAGGATGGTCTTGGCTTCAAGAGGGAAGTCAAGAACTTAACAAGCCATAAGGCTCCCATCTCCGCCAAGGAGAAAGGGAAGGCCCCTATGGCTAGTAGTGTGCAAAAGAACCATGCCTTTATGTACCTTGATAGGAGACAATCTAGAAATACTCATAGGAGTTGTAATGCGTATGATGCTTTTGATTCTCATACCATGTTTGCTTCTAGTTCTTCCTATGTGCATGATAGAAATGTTGGTAGGAGAAATGTTATTCATAATATGCCTAGGAGAAATGTTGTTAACAAGAAAGTTAATGAACCTTCTACAATATATCATGCTTGCAATGCTTCTTTTGCCATTTATAGAAAGAATAAGAAGGTGATTGCTAGGAAATTAGGGGCAAGATGCAAGGGAGATAAAACTTGCATTTGGGTCCCTAAGACAATTGTGACTAACCTTGTAGGACCCAACAAGAGTTGGGTACCTAAGACCCAAGCCTAAATTTGCCTTGCAGGTTTATGCATCCGGGGGTTCAAGCTGGATTATCGACAGCGGATGCACGAACCACATGACGGGGGAAAAGAGGATGTTCTCTTCCTACGTCAAAAACAAGGATTCCCAAGATTCAATAATATTCGGTGATGGGAACCAAGGCAAGGTAAAAGGGTTAGGTAAAATTGCTATTTCATCTGAGCACTCTATTTCTAATGTGTTTTTAGTTGAGTCGCTTGGATATAATTTGTTATTTGTTAGTCAATTATGCAAAATGGGATATAATTGTCTATTTACAAATGTAGATGTGTCTGTCTTTAGAAGATGTGATGGTTCACTAGCTTTTAAGGGTGTACTAGACGACAAACTTTATTTGGTTGATTTTGCAAAAGAAGAGGCCGGTCTAGATGCATGCTTAATTGCTAAGACTTGCATGAGCTCGCTGTGGCATCGCCGCTTAGCACATGTGGGGATGAAGAACCTCCACAAGCTTCTAAAGGGAGAACACGTGATAGGTCTAACTAATGTACATTTCGAAAAAGATAGACCTTGTGCAGCTTGTCAAGCAGGGAAACAGGTGGGAGGCTCTCATCACACCAAAAATGTGATGACCACATCAAGACCCTTGGAGATGCTTCATATGGACCTCTTCAGACCCGTCGCCTATCTAAGCATAGGAGGAAGTAAGTATGGTCTTGTTATAGTTGATGATTTTTCCTGCTTCACTTGGGTATTCTTTTTGCAGGATAAATCTGAAACCCAAGGGACCCTCAAGCGCTTCCTCAGGAGAGCTCAAAATGAGTTTGAGCTCAAGGTGAAGAAGATAAGGAGCGACAACGGGTCCGAATTCAAGAATCTTCAAGTGGAGGAGTTCCTTGAGGAGGAGGGGATCAAGCACGAGTTCTCCGCTCCCTACACACCACAGCAAAATGGTGTGGTAGAGAGGAAGAACAGGACGCTCATCGATATGGCGAGGACAATGCTTGGAGAGTTCAAGACCCCCGAGCGTTTTTGGTCGGAAGCCGTGAACACGGCTTGCCACGCCATCAACAGGGTCTATCTTCATCGCCTCCTCAAGAAGACTTCATATGAGCTGCTAACTGGTAACAAACCCAATGTGTCTTATTTTCGTGTATTTGGGAGCAAGTGTTATATTCTTGTGAAGAAAGGTAGAACTTCTAAATTTGCTCCCAAAGCTGTAGAAGGGTTTTTATTAGGTTATGATTCAAATACAAAGGCGTATAGGGTCTTCAACAAATCATCGGGTTTGGTTGAAGTCTCTAGCGACGTTGTATTTGATGAGACTAATGGCTCTCCAAGAGAGCAAGTTGTTGATCTTGATGATGTAGATGAAGAAGATGTTCCAACGGCCGCGATACGCACCATGGCGATTGGAGATGTGCGGCCTCAGGAACAATTGGAGCAAGATCAACCGTCTTCCTCAACTATGGTGTATCCCCCAACCCAAGATGACGAACAGGTACCTCAAGTAGAGGCGCATGATCAAGGGGGAGCACAGGATGTTCAAGTTGAGGAGGAAGAAGCACCTCAGGCACCTCCAACCCAAGTTCGAGCGACGATTCAAAGGGATCATCCCGTCGACCAAATATTGGGTGATATTAGCAAGGGAGTAACTACTCGTTCAAGATTAGTTAATTTTTGTGAGCATTACTCCTTTGTCTCTTCTATTGAGCCTTTCAGGGTAGAAGAGGCCTTGCTAGATCCGGACTGGGTGTTGGCCATGCAGGAGGAACTCAACAACTTCAAGCGCAATGAAGTTTGGACACTGGTGCCTCGTCCCAAGCAAAATGTTGTGGGAACCAAGTGGGTGTTCCGCAACAAACAGATCGAGCACGGGGTGGTGACAAGGAAGAAGGCTCGACTTGTGGCAAAAGGTTATGCCCAAGTCGCAGGTTTGGACTTTGAGGAGACGTTTGCTCCTGTGGCTAGGCTAGAATCAATTCGTATTTTGCTAGCATATGCCGCTCACCATTCTTTCAGGTTGTACCAAATGGATGTGAAGAGCGCTTTCCTCAACGGGCCGATCAAGGAGGAGGTGTACGTGGAGCAACCCCCTGGCTTCGAGGATGAACGGTACCCCGACCACGTGTGTAAGCTCTCTAAGGCGCTCTATGGACTTAAGCAAGCCCCAAGAGCATGGTATGAATGCCTTAGAGACTTTTTAATTGCTGATGCTTTCAAGGTTGGGAAAGCCGATCCAACTCTTTTCACTAAGACTTGCGATGGTGATCTTTTTGTGTGCCAAATTTATGTCGATGACATAATATTTGGTTCTACTAACCAAAAGTCTTGTGAAGAGTTTAGCAGGGTGATGACGCAGAAATTCGAGATGTCGATGATGGGCGAGTTGAACTACTTCCTTGGGTTCCAAGTGAAGCAACTCAAGGACGACACTTTTATCTCCCAAACGAAGTACACGCAAGACTTGCTAAAGCGGTTTGGGATGAAGGACGCCAAGCCCGCAAAGACTCCGATGGGAACCGACGGACACACCGACCTCAACAAAGGAGGTAAGTCCGTTGATCAAAAGGCATACCGGTCTATGATAGGGTCTTTACTTTATTTATGTGCTAGTAGACCGGATATTATGCTTAGCGTATGCATGTGTGCTAGATTTCAATCCAATCCTAAGGAGTGTCACTTAGTGGCTGTGAAGCGAATTCTAAGATATTTAGTCGCTACCCCTTGCTTCGGGATCTGGTATCCAAAGGGGTCTAACTTTGACTTAATTGGATATTCAGATTCCGACTATGCTGGATGTAAGGTCGATAGGAAGAGTACATCGGGGACGTGCCAATTCTTAGGAAGGTCTCTGGTGTCGTGGAACTCTAAGAAACAAACTTCCGTTGCCCTATCCACCGCTGAGGCCGAGTACGTTGCCGCATGACAGTGTTGCGCGCAACTACTTTGGATGAGGCAAACCCTCCGGGACTTTGGCTACAATCTGAGCAAAGTCCCACTCCTATGGGACAATGAGAGTGCTATCCGAATAGCGGAAATTCCTGTTGAGCACAGCCGCACAAAGCACATTGACATCCGACATCACTTTTTAAGAGACCACCAGCAAAAGGGAGATATCGAAGTGTTTCATGTTAGCACCGAGAACCAGCTAGCCGATATCTTCACTAAGCCTTTAGATGAAAAGACCTTTTGCAGGCTGCATAGTGAGCTAAATGTGCTAGATTCGCGGAACTTGGATTGATTTATAGCATACATGTGTATATGCCTTTGATCATGTTCCTTATGCATTTTGTTGCTTACTTGTGGTGCTCAAGTTGTACAAACACTCCCCGGACCTCACAAGTCCTTGTGCAAGTGATGCACATATTTAGGGGGAGTTGTGCTACAACTTGACCCTTTGAGACTAACCGTTTGCTTGAGTTTGCTTGATTTAGTCTCAAAGGAGGTTTGAAAGGGAAAATGTGGACTTGGACCATGAAAGACTTCCACTGCACTCCGATGAGAGGGTAACTTATTCCAAGTTCATCTCATGTCCTCTTATTGCCTTTGTACTCTTATTTGAAGATCTTGGTGAGACAATGGGGTTAAAGGGCCAAGATTGATCCCGTTTTGGTGCTTGATGCCAAAGGGGGAGAAAATAAAGGCCAAAGCAATAAATGAATCAGCTACCACTTGAGAGATTTTGAAAATAGTAGAATAGAGCTTTTGGTTTGTCAAAACTCTTTTATTGTCTCTTTTGTCAAAAGTTGGCCTCTTGTAGGGAGAAGTGTTGATTATGGAAAAAAGGGGGAGTTTTTGAAATCCTTGATCAATTTCTTTTGGAATACCTCTCTTTATGTCTCTACAAGTGGATTTGACTTAGAGATAGGAAATTGAGTTTGATTTGCAAAAACAAACCAAGTGGTGGCAAAGAGTGATCCATATATGTCAAATTTGATTCAAAACAACTTTGGGTTTTCATTTGCATTGATATTGCACTTGTTCTAGTTGCTTTATGTTGTGTTGGCATAAATCACCAAAAAGGGGGAGATTGAAAGGGAAATGTGCCCTTGGGCCATTTCTAAGTATTTTGGTGATTGAGTGCCAACACAAGTGCTTTTGTGCCAATCTATGCAAAGTGGTGGACAAAGTGCAAATCATGTCAAAAGGTATGTTTCTAGACTTAGTACATTGTTTTATGGACTAATGTATTGTGTCTAAGTGCTGGAAACAGGAAAGATTGAATTGGAAATGAGATGGCTTTGTTCAGCCAAAATCTGCTCAGTCTGGGTTCACGGGACTGTCCGGTGGTGCACCGGACAGTGTCCGGTGCGCCAGGCTGGCTCAGGCAAACAGGCTGCTCTCGGGACTTCGACGGCGGTGTACGGCTATAATTCACCAGTCTGTCCGGTGGTGCACCGGACTGTCCGGTGAGCCGTTCACAGGTGAACTCGTCGCTCTCGGGAAACTATCAACGGCGTACGGCTAAAATTCACCGGTCTGTCCGGTGGTGCATCGGACTGTCCAGTGAGTCAACAGTCAGCCGGGGCAACGGTCGGCCGAGGATTCCGCGCGTGACGCGTGGCTGAGCCAACGGTCACATTGGTGCACCGGACTGTCCGGTGTGCACCGGACAGTGTCCGGTGCGCCAACGGCTCTCAGACTCCAACGGTCGGCTTCGCCAAATAAGGAAGGATATCTGCACCGGACAGTGTCCGTTGGTGCACCGGACTGTCCGGTGCGCCAGTCGACAGAAGGCAAGATCTGCCTTCCAGGATTGCTCTCAACGGCTCCTAGCTGCCTTGGGGCTATAAAAGGGACCCCTAGGCGCATGGAGGAGAATACCAAGCATTCCTTGAGCACTCTTGATCACTCACACTCCGTTCTTGCGCACTTGTTCGACATTCTAGTGATTTAAGCTCCGTTCTAGTGTGCTAGTCTTTTGAGCTTAAGTCTGGGTTTTGTGTGTGCGTATTTGCTGTAATCTTTGTGTCTTGTGTGAGTTGCTAATCCCTCCCTTGCTCCGTGCTTCTTGGTGAACTTCAAGTGTAAGGGCGAGAGGCTCCAAGTTGTGGAGATTCCTCGCAAACGGGATTAAGAAAAGCAGGCAAAACACCGTGGTATTCAAGTGGGTCTTTGGACCGCTTGAGAGGGGTTGATTGCAACCCTCGTCCGTTGGGACGCCACAACGTGGAGTAGGCAAGCGTTGGTCTTGGTCGAACCACGAGATAACCACCGTGCCATCTCTGTGATTGATATCTTTGTGGTTATTGTGTTTTGTTGAAGACTCCTCTCTAGCCACTTGGCGATTATTGTGCTAACACTTAACCAAGTTTTTGTGGCTTAAGTTTCAAGTTCTACAGGATCACCTATTCACCCCCCTCTAGGTGCTCTCAGATACCTTATACACAACATCCCAACCCTTAAGATGTTCTTTCGTTTGGCACGCATATGGGAGATAATACACTTGTGTGGCCTGTTGGGCTACGATATAGACATCGTCTCCTGGTAAGGTGGAATCTTGTCGAATTTTGACTATCCCAAGATTAGAATGTGTCCGTCTCGTCACTTGAGGGTCAAACCAATGACATTTGAATATCACTGGAGTAAGAGGTTTGGAACCATGAAAATTGAGTTCATATATTTTTTCGATTCGTCTAAAATAATCGACATCGTCAAGGCTGGGCGTAAAGACTCCAGAACACATTGTTTTTCGATTGGGCCAACTTTGGTCGTAGTTTGTTGTGCGAAAACGGTATCCATTGACGTCATACCCAGAATATTTCTTGACCCTATAAGCAAAGTCGTTGGCTACTTGTCTCAACTCGGCACTCAGACGGATCTCTTTGGCCCTGCAAGTATTTGCAAGTTAAAAGATGCTAAACTGAGTTCATAGACAGATCTCTTTGACAAACTAAGCATGTACCTTATGTTTGAACCAGGAAATGAAATCGGACAATCCAATTCTCACACCCTTTCTAAGAAGAGTATCATATTCTTCTGGAGTTGGGTCCCTTGATCGACGCCAGAATTCATGAAGAAATTGTTCCATGTATGGCGTCACCTCTTTAAGGTTGGTCAATACATATAGCATGATATGTCGCCACTCTTCATGTGTCAGGGTCTTGGTGGTCAAACCACTTGTGCTTCCGAGTTGGCCTCAAAATATGCTGAGGTTCGATTCATTGCCGCCATCATTGTAACGAGGGGTTGGATTATGCACGCTCGGCAGTTTGTCACCGTAGTAAGTTGTTGTGAAGTTTGACACCTCTAGAATATATGCCTCTGCAATGGAAGCCTCGATTTTGCATTTATTTCTACATTTCTTTCGAATAGTCTTTAGACATCTCTCGATTGGATAGCACCAACGTCCCTGCACGGCCCCCCATTCGTGCCTCATAGGGGAGATGAAGAATCAAATGCTGCATTGGATTGAAGAAGTCGGGCGGAAATATCTTCTCAAGCTTACACAGTAACACGGGTGCCAATCTTTCTAAGCCTACAATCACGGTCTGAGATAACTCTTTTGCACAAAGCTGGCAGAAGAAATAGCTCAACTCTGAAAGCGCTAGCCAGACATGCTCAGGGACATAGCCTCGAACCATCGCAGGAAGAATTCATTCAATCCATATGTGGAAGTCATGACTCTTCATCCCTAAGACCCACAGAGTAGATAAGTTCACCCCCTACTCAGGTTAGCTGCATACCCATCAGGGAACATGAACATCTTGATCCACTGAAGTACTTCCTTCCTCTAGGTCCTACTTAGGACAAAATCGACCTTAGGCCTTCTCCATGTCTTTCCACCATTAGACAGCTTCATCTCTTGGTTTGGTCTATCACATAACGCTGTCAGATCCACTCTTGCCTTTACGTCATCCTTTGACTTATCAGGAATGTCCATAATTGTTGCTCAAAGTGCCTCGGCAACATTCTTTTCAATGTGCATCACGTCAATGTTGTGTGGAAGGAGCATGTCATCATAATAGGGGAGCCGAGTCAAATCCGACTTATGTGTCCACATATGCTGCTCACCATATCCCACAAAACCACCTTCTGTATTGGCCACGAGCTCATCTATCTGTTGACGAATTTTGGCACCAGTCATCGTTGCAGGTGGGCGGTCTGTCACTACGACACCTTTCGTAAAGTTCTTGATGTCTATGCGGAATGGATGGTCATGAGGGTGAAATTGTCGATGTTTATCGAATGACGAATATTTGCCACCCTTTTTCAACCAAATGAACCTAAGAGCTTCCTTGCAAACTGGGCATGGGAACTTACCGTGAACACACCAGGCGCAGAATAGCCCATACGTCGGTAAGTCATGCATGGAGTACTGGTACCAAACATGCATTTTGAAGTTTGTCTTCATAGCTTGGTCATACGTCCATACCCCTTCCTCCCAAGCACGTACCAATTCATCGATCAAAGGCTCCATGTACACGCCCATTTTATTCCCCGGTGTCCGGGAATTATCAACAACACGAATATATTCTGCCTTTGAAAGCACACATGGGGGGATTGATTGGGATAACAAACACGTGCCAACATGTGTACGGGGCAATGCTCATTCCATAGGGATTGAACCCATCTGTGGCCAGCACAACACGTACATTACGAGCCTCTTCGGCTTTCTCATGGTGAATGGCATCAAAGTGTTTCCATGCTTCACCATTGGATGCATGCACCATCTTGTTAGGATTGTATCGTTTTCCATTTTGTGCCATGTCATCTGTTTCGTGGATTCCTCAGTCATGTATAGACGTTGGATCCTCGGTATGAACGGAAGGTGCCGTAGGATTGTCAAGGGGGTGTCGAGCTACCTCTTCTATCCAACACTAGAGTCTACCTCCATGAACCTAGATGATTTACACTTCAGACAATACTTTGCCTCCGCGTATTCTTTCCTAAATAGCACGCAGCCCTTCGGACAAGCATGTATCTGCTCATACGTCATCTTGAGTGCACAAAGGAGTTTCTGTGCCTCGTACATGCTCTTTGACAGAACGTGATCCTCCGGAAGCATGCTGCCAATAACCGTCAACAAGCCATCGAATGAGTCTCGACTCATGCTGTACTGCGACTTGAACACAATTACACGCCAAATGGCATCCAACTGAGAAACCTTTGTGTGGCCGTGAAGGGGCTTCTGTGCCGCGTCAAACATGTCGTAGAACGCCTTTGCAGTCGGCTCTGGCTCATCATTCGTACTCTAGTGTACTGTGCCTCGTGATAGTCGTTCAACATATCCGCTACCCCCGCATCGGCATCATAATGCTCAACGCATTATCTTAGCACCTCCTCTCTCGTAAGATGCGCTTCACCATGAAAGATCCACCGAGTATAGCCCGGTGTAAATCCATTCTTCCAAATATGTTCTACCATGGACTTCTTTGATTTTCGTTTTTGGTTGTCACATTTGCTGCAGGGCATGGGACTAGACTCACTCCTTTAGCAGCTTCGCCATATGCCCGTTCCACGAAATCATCGGTCTTTCTAATCCATTCAGGGGTGACATCATTCCTTCCTACATGGCCCATGTACATCCACTCACGGTTCTCCATCCTCTAGCATATATAACCGAAGCCTATCAATAGAAAATTTTGGCAGCACCTCCCCTGTACGGGGAGGTTTCCAAAACCTGCAAATAAAAGTATCAGCACGATGGCTGACATCCACGCATATTTCAACGGCACGATGGCCGACAATCACATATATATATTCAATCCATAAGAGATAGCACAACAACACTACATAACTACATAGCTACATGCAAACTACATTTATATTATATTGAGATGCCTCTAGCTAGCTCTGTCAAACACCCTAATCATTTCATCTATATCATGCATGTAATATGCCTAGCTGTCACATATATAAATTTGACTCAATATCAAACCTAATCATTTCATATAAACCCAAAACCCAAAACCGAGTATAGTGTAATATAAACATGTAATGCATGGGGAGGTTTCCAAAACATGTAATCAACCACATATACCCTGAACCCTAAACACTAAACCACATATACTTCAATCTATGCACTACAAATCCACATATAAATCAACCACATATACAACAAGTCATTAATTCATCCACAAAAAATATAGATACTCGTGTGGAGTTTCTCACCGTGTGATCCGAGGTTGAAGACAACGATGAGGCGGTGGCGTGGAGTGGCGGCGTGAGGTGGCGGCGGACTTGGTGGCCGAGGGAGCGGCGGCGTGGGGCGGTGGCGGTGGGCGAGGCGACATGGGGCGGCGGCGTGAGGTGAGTGAGAGAGTGAGAAAGAAAAAGGACGATGCAATTGATATGTACGTGTTCTTTGCCGAGTGCCCGTGATCTAGCACTCGACAAATATTTTTTTTAATTTTAAAATATACTTTGCGGAGTGTCCACGATCCGACACTCGACAAAGATTAATTATTTTTTAAACTTAGCTTTGCCGAGTGTCTCTCCGTAGGCACTCGACAAAGCCTTCTTTGCCGAGTGTCCTCCTAGAACACTCGACAAAGTATATTTTTATTTTTTTCTTTTCCCAACCAAACTTTTTGTGTTATGTTCCTACACTATGTAGACCTACATGTTCTATTTTTGCACAATTATAAAAGTGTTTGCTATAACTATTAGATTTTGTTCATTTAATTGAATTTTCTTGGATAATTCAGATTTGAACTGCAAGTCACTCGAAACATGAAAAACCGTGCATGCAAAATGATATCTATGTTAGGTAACACAAGTTACGACCGATTTCAGGAGCAGATCAGAATGTTCGAGCACCATGCTCACAAAACATAACCGTGAACTTGCCGTCAAGTTGTTTAAAAAATGTATAAAACACAAACAAAGTCAGAAAATCATGAAACTTGGCTACATGTCATGATATCATATGTAGAGGTTGTGATAAAAATTTGAGAATGTTTCGAGAAAGTTGTGAGGTAGTATGTGTAGAAACCTAGCTGGTCTACATTGAAACTCTATGATTTCATGTGTACGTCACTTAGGTTTCTACACATAGTGCGTCACAACTTTCTTGAAACATTCTTAAATTTTTATCACAGCCTCTACATATGATATCATGACATGTGGACAAGTTTCATGATTTCCTGACTTTATTTGTGTTTTATACATTTTTAAACAACTTGATGTTAAGCTCATGGTCATGTTTCGTGAGCCTGATGCTCAAAGATTCCGGTCTATTTCTGAAATCGGTCGTAACTTGTGTTACCTAACATGGATATTATTTTTGCATGCACGGTTTTCCATGTTTCGAGTGACTTGTAGTTCAAATGTGAAATTGAGAATGAAATTCAATTAAACGAACTAAATCTAATAGTTATAGAAAACACTTTTATAATTGTGACAAAATGGTACATGTAGGTCTACACAGTGTAGGAACATACTACAAAAAGTTTGGTTGAGAAAAGAAAAAAAATAAAAAAGTACTTTGCCGAGTGTCCAAACATGGCACTCGGCACAGCATGCTCTGCCGAGTGTCAGACGTAAGACACTCGGAAAAGAAGCTTATTTGCCGAGTGTCAGGGTTTGACACTCGGCAAAGATAATGGCCGTCAGTTGTAGACGCCTGCTGACAGTCCTTTGCCGAGCGCCGTCGTTCGCCGAGTGCTTGGTGCTCGGCAAAGTTGTCTTTGCCGAGTGTCTTTCTTTGCTGAGAGTCCTGCTCTCGGTAAACGTGGTCATTAACGAGAGCAGAACTTTGCCGAGTGCCTGAAGAATGCACTCGGCAAAGAGCCGAATTCCGATAGTGGATGTTAAGATGTAACCCGAAGATGATAACAATGGACGTCAAAGATATAGCCGAAGAGTAATAGCTTCGGCTTAAAATGGTGATGAAGACAAAACTTGATACTGACCGGAAAGGAAAGGACAAGCTAGTTCTTAGTAATTTGTGTTATGATCATAAGTAAATGTCAAGGACATAAACGTACTTTTACCTATGCTGCGTCTCGTGCCTATAAATAGATGAACAATAACACCGTACTGTTCATGCTGTTTTGTAATCACTCTCGCATCAGCATCTTCAAGCAAGTCGAATGTATCAATGTAATATGAACTTTGTCAATATTCATATGTATATTATGAAATATAAATGTGAATGAATCATATTTTTGATCTTTATGTATTCTTATTTGTCCATGAAATAATGAAGGCATGACCTTTGTCCATAATACTTTGGAGGACGAAGGTCCATAATACTTAACAATCGCGTTGTCTTGTTCTTGATTCACAACATTTCAGACAGGGCCGGCCCTGGGGGTGGCAGCCGGTGCCACCGCACCGGGCCCCACGAAGCTGGTGGGCCCCCACCCCATAAACAATATTCTACAGGCCACAGCGACAATTGCAGATTTGCAGCCTGCTACGCCAGAGGCCCAGAGTCCAGACGCTAATCCAATTGCCTACGCGGCTACGCCTATTCCTCTACTCGCCGCCTGCATGCGCCTGTTCGCCTGCCCTGATCGCGCTGCCTGTTACTGCTGTCTCTGCGGCTCTGCCTGGCGACTGGCGTTCGCTCGCCGCACCGCTCGCCGCTCGGCCACGGCCGACGCCCGCTCCGGCGACCGGCGCTCCTCGCTCCCGCCTGGCGTGCCTCCCACAGTCCCGTCCCGTGACCGCGTTCGGTCTCCTCCTGGCGCTGGCAAATTTAAGGTAACCGATTGTTGATTTGTTGGCTTAATCTAATTGACAAATTTAAGGTAACTAATTAATAATAATAACTGCGCTATTTAGATCAACAATGACTCAAGATAGATTAAATGGTTTGGCAATTCTGTGTATTGAGAAGAAGCTGTTGGATGAGATTGATCTTAATGGTATAATCGACGACTTTGTATCACAAAATGTTAGAAGAAATTTTTAGCATGATATCATGTGACATGTGACAAGTAAGTGTTATGGCTCTAATTTATATTTATCATCTTATAAATTTTAAGGCATGGCATAGAAGTTTTTTCCATTGAATGTTCAATAATTTATGTTTATAATTATATATATAGTGTATATACATGGTGGATGGGGCCTCTATATTGGATTTCGCTCCAGGCCCCCAAAAAGTCAGGAACGGCCCTGATTTCAGAACAAGTGACCAACACATCCTCCTGTATGTCTGAGATATCAACGTGGTGTTCCCGTGTCGTCTCGACTCTTGTATCTTTTTAGTGGGCACTTTTCTTGAGTGCCTATGTACAAAACCCCACCCAAAGAAAATGGTACTCACAAATTTCTTGTTCAATTTTGTAAATCAATACGACATCGTGTGCATTTGTGAGATCGTCTCTAGCAGCTCACGTATATTATTATTTAAAATATTGTTTTACAATATAAACTGTATTGTTTATAAAATAAAGTTTGAATATAAGGATAAAAATAGATATGCCGTTGGAGATGATAGTCTGACTAGAGGCGCACACTAGCTAGATGCATTTTCTGTCAACAAGCTTGCTGTCACTTCTCTAAAGCGAGGCACGGAGACGGCCGTATATATCTCTCCCGCCTGCTGAACACTAACGACTAAAGATAGACCGCACGTACGTAGCGACATTGGCCACTTTAGCTTCAAATCGATGTACTCCACTACCCCCCCCCCCCCCCCCCCCCCCCCCCCCCCCCCCCCCCCCCTACACACTCGTCAAGTGCTGAATGGCAGTAGTGCTGCGCCCGTCAGAAAGAAGAATACATTTTACTGAGAACAGCATGATTAATTATGAAGAATCTGCTCGGCATAAAGGCATGGACTAACCATATGAATGCTGCGTATCTTTTAGATGAAAGCTACTCCTACCCCAACTGCATGCGAGTTACTGATGATTAGACACAATGCAATAATCTAGGTGGTTTAGCTCTGACGGATCGTCGATGATGTTCAGCATCATGCATGCATGGCAAGTGGTGGCTGGAGACTAAGGCATGTTTGGTTCACTACCTCAGTTGCCACATTTTGCCTAACTTTTCTGCCTAAGGTTAGTTATTCAATTCGAACGACTAACCTTAGGCAAAGTGTGGCACATTTAGCCACAAACCAAACAGGCCTTATGTTTGATGTGTGTCGCCTCTCTGCATGCCGGCCCAATCAGCTGCTAGCTTCGATTTTTCTAGTGTTTGTTGTGTTGTACACTGCAGGGCGGCCAGCGAATTGGAATTTTAATTTGGACCGCTGCTTAGTTGTTCTTGTCTGGTCAAATTAAATTAAATGTCGCCTGCGTGCCTTTATTTGCTGGGACACTATGATTGCGATCTTTCAAAGGGAAAATCTGCCGTTCTTTAAAGTAGTGTTTGATTGAGGAGCCAAGTAGAACGGAGCCGTTCCATTCCTGATTCTAGGAACAGAGCCGCTCTGTTCCGTGTTTGGTAATCTGGAACGGAGTGACTCTGTTTTTTGGTTGGTTGCAGAGTGAACGGAGCGGAGCGTGACTGTGAGAGCGGGATGGGAACGGAGCGGCTCCGTCCGGTTGATTTTTTTGGAGCGGAATGGTTCCGGATCTGAGGAGAATATTCCCTAATTGGAGCCATTCCGTTCTAGTTCCTTTGTAACCAAACAACAACAAAACTGGGACAGAACGGTTCCGTTCTACTTGGCTCTTCAACCAAACACTACCTAAGCGAAGCAACGCGCAAGAGTAGTGCTGCAACTTCGGTCGTGTCGTGCCGTGCCGGCCCGGCACGAGCCCGCCGTGCTTTGGGCCTGTTGGAGACTTGTTCTCAAATGCTATGAGTTAAGAACAAGGCAACATAGAATATATTAATCGTTAAGGCCCTTCGTCCTCCGAAGCATTATTTCCTTTAGGATATAATGACTTGCGGACGAAGGTTATGAGGGACATACCTTCATAAATTCATAAAATAATGACGAGGGATAAAATATAAAGAATGTAAAAGAACACATGAACAATCATTTATTATTATTGAACAAAAATATTATTGAACTATAAGTGTACCTTCAACCGGAAGGAAATGACAGTACAATCGTGACGCCAAAAGCGAATGTCAAGTCAGCGTGAACAGTACGGGGATACTGTTCACCTATTTATAGACAAGGGACACAGCCCTTACAAAATTACATTCATGCCCTTTACATTTGATAATAACGCTATAGTAATCTATCGAGGTCTGAATAGCCTTTTCATCTTTAAGTCGGTTCACTCTTTGCTGTTGCGCCGAAGCTTTCCTGCTCAACACCTTCGGCTCTGTATCAAGCTTCGTATTATTCCGGTCTGCTGCAATGCCGACTTTAGTCTGAGGGTACCTGTTCACACATTGTACTATAGAAATACTGTTAAATCCTGTTTTTGAGGACCTTCGGAGTCCGAAGGTCCCCAACAGGGCCTCAGTTAGTCGGGCCTAGTAAGCAGTTAGTCGGGCCTAACAAGCACGAAACAGAATCAAGTCGTGCCTTACTGGGCCTGGTGAGTAGAAATAAGGACTAGCACGGTCCTAAAGCACGACGGGCTTCCGTCAGACCGTGCTGACCCAGGCACGACACACAATTTAAGCAGTGAACATAACAAGATTACAATAAATCAGTGTGAACACAACCGAATTTAAGCACTAGGGATCACTACAAGTCATCACCATTCACTAAATCAGTGAACACAACAAGATTTGAGGGAAACTAAATTTTATTCCTCGATCTACTTCGTTAAAAACCTTACACCCCAGTTAGGGGCTCCCTCTGTAAGGAAAAGAGTACAGATCGGCATAAGTATTAATGTTCACATCTCACAAGTCTTAATGTCCAGTCCATATTACAATAACATTTAACCATGAAGTAGATAAAAGAGAAGGTAACACTAATGACTAATATTTGCTAAAATCAGCAAAAGCTTGTTCAATCTCAGGATCTTCCCGTTGATGTTGCTTTTGATCATCTGCTCTCTTCCAGTCTTTAAGGCAAGTTATTGCCTCCACTGTCTCAGGTGCAAGAGAAGACCGTCTTTCTTCAATATAATTATTCTTCCGACCATGCTGAATGTTGCTTCAGACGAAACCGTGGAAACAGGAACAAGAAGAATATCTCTAACAAAATGAGACAATACTGGAAAACTATACTTATGTTCCCTCCACCATTCAAGTAACTTTACCTTATCACCCTTTAAGGTGCGATCAGTGGCTGCAAAGTTAGTAGACAGATAATGATTCAATTCAGCATTAGGATTCTACCTTTGACTTAATGATGAGGTAGCAGTTTCTTTTTCTTTGGACCTCTTCCATAAGTGGGCTGTCAATGAAGTTTCTGTGTCAGGCTCATGCAAAGTACCTGAAACCTCATTTTCACCATATTTGTTATAGTAAAAGCCAAGCACACGAAATAATTCATATTTTACACGATTAAAGGCATCTCAATAATCCATATCTAGCAAGTCACCAATTCCTTCCAAGACAGTTTGTAAACCATCAAGTTTCTTACGAGGATCCAAAATAGTTGCAAAGCAATATATATGAGATATTCTATCAAAGTATTTCAGAAATTTTACCTCCATTGGGGCAACAACAGTTCTAAGGAGGGAATCGGATTTATGTTTAGAAAATGATTCAACAATTAACCAGATATAATCAATCACTAAACAAGAAGTTGGATAATAAACACGTGATAGAACATTTGTTGCTGCATAAAAGGGCATTATAAACTCTCTAAAATGTCTCATAATATACCAATCAGCCTCAGTTAGCACCAAATCAAGATCCTGAGAATTAACATTCACAAAAACAGTAATAGTTTTTTCATAACATTCTAGTTTCTTAAGCATTAAGTAGGTTGAATTCCATCTAATCTTCATATCAAGGCCAAATTTCCTAGGTTTCATACTATTTGCTTTGCAATACTCAGCAAACTTTGTAACCATTTGAGGGGTACTAGTTATGAATCGAATAGCAACATGAATATTCTCCAAAAAATTACTTACAACTATTATGCCATCCTGAACAACCAAGTTTATGATATGGCACACACCTTTGGTGAATAACATAACCAGCAATGTATGACTGCAGTTGAGGGGTAAGAAATTCAATTGCATTTGTATTTGAGGAAGCATTATCAAGAGTAATAGAGAGAATTTTATTCTTTATCTCAAAATCATCTACCACCTCTAGAATATGATTAGTGAAAGTCGCCTAGAGGGGGGGGGGTGAATAGGGCGAAACTGAAATTCTCAAAAATAATCACAACTACAAGCCGGGTTAGCGTTAGAAATATAATAGAGTCCGCGAGAGAGAGTGCAACAACAAATCACAAGCAAATAATGAAGTGAGACACGCGGATTTGTTTTACCGAGGTTCGGTTCTCTCAAACCTACTCCCCGTTGAGGAGGCCACAAAGGCCGGGTCTCTTTCAACCCTTACCCTCTCTCAAACGGTCCCTCGGACCGAGTGAGCTTTCTCTTCTCAATCACTTGGAACACAAAGTTCCCACAAGGACCACCACAAGATTGGTGTCTCTTGCCTCAATTACAAGTGAGTTTTATCGCAAGAAAGAATCAAGAAAGAAGAAAGCAATCCAAGCGCAAGAGCTCGAAAGAACACAAGCAAATCTCTCTCTCTAATCACTAGGGCGTTGTGTGGAATTTTGGAGAGGATTTGATCTCTTTGGTGTGTCTAGAATTGAATGCTAGAGCTCTTGTAAGTAGTTGGGAAGTGGAAAACTTGGATGCAATAAATGGTGGGTGGTTGGGGGTATTTATAGCCCCAACCACCAAACTAGCCGTTTGGTGAGGCTGTCTGTTCAATGGCGCACCGGACAGTCCGGTGTCCGGTGCGACAGCCACGTCACCAAAAGCCGTTGGGGTCGACCGTTGGAGCTCTGTCTTCTGGGCCCGCCTGGATGTCCGGTGGCGCACCGGACATGTACTGTTGAGTGTCCGGTGCGCCAGCATGGGCGTGCCTGACCTCTGCGCGCGCAGCGCGCGCATTAAATGCGTCGCAGGTAGCCGTTGGCGCCGAAATAGCCGTTGTCCCGCTGTTGCACCGGACAGTCCGGTGTACACCGGACAGTCCGGTGAATTATAGCGGAGCGGCTGGAGTGAAAACCCGAGGCTGGCGAGTTCCAGAGGCGACTCTTCCTTGGAGCACCGGACATGTCCGGTGTACACCGGACAGTCCGGTGAATTACAGCGGAGTCGCCTCTGGAAATTCCCGAAGGTGACGAGTTTGAATTCTGAGTCCTCTGGTGCACCGGACATGTCCGGTGGCACACCGGACAGTCCGGTGCGCCAGACCAGAGGTGCCTTCGGTTGTCCCTTTGCTCTTTTGTCAAACCCAATACTTGGTCTTTTTATTGGCTAAGTGTGAACCTTTGGCACCTGTATAACTTATACACTAGAGCAAACTAGTTAGTCCATTTATTTGTGTTGGGCAATTCAACCACCAAAATTATTTAGGAACTAGGTGTAAGCCTAATTCCCTTTCAATCTCCCCCTTTTTGGTGATTGATGCCAACACAAACCAACGCAAATATAAAAGTGCATAATTTGAACTAGTTTGCATAATGTAAGTGCAAAGGTTGCTTGAAATTGAGCCAATATAAATACTTACATGATGTGCATGGATTGTTTCTTTGTTTTTAACATATTGGACCACATTCGCACCACATGTTTTGTTTTTGCAAATCTTTTTGTAAATTCTTCTTAAAATCCTTTTGCAAGATAGTCAAAGGTAAATGAATAAGATTTTTGCAAAGCATTTTCAAGATTTGAAATTTTCTCCCCTTGTTCCAAATGCTTTTTCTTGACTAAACAAAACTCTCCCTCAAATAAATTCTCCTCTTAGTGTTCAAGAGGGTTTTATGATATCAAGTTTTGAAAATACTACTTGCTCCCCCTTTAGAACATAAAGAGATACCAATTTTGAAATTTTCCATCCAATTGAAAACCTCCAAATTTTTAAAATTAGGTGGTGCGGTCCTTTTGCTTTGGGCTCATACTTTCTCCCCCTTTGGCATGAATCGCCAAAAACGGAATCATTAGAGCCCTACAAAGTACTTTCTCCTCCTTTGGTCATAAAATAAATGAGTGAAGATTATACCAAAGTTGGAGAGATGCTCGGAGTGATGGCGAAGGATGAGTAGTAGAGTGGAGTGGAAGCCTTTGTCTTCGCCGAAGACTCCAATTCCCTTTCAATATACCTATGACTTGGTTTGAAATACACTTGAAGACACATTAGTCATAGCATATATAAAAGAGATATGATCAAAGGTATACTTGTGTGTTATGAGTGCAAATTAGCAAAAGAAATTCCTAGAATCAAGAATATTGAGCTCATGCCTAAGTCTGGTAAAAGATTGTTCATCAAGTGGCTTGGTAAAGATATCGGCTAATTGATCTTTAGTGTTGATGTATGAAATCTCGATATCCCCCTTTTGTTGGTGATCCCTAAGAAAATGATATCGAATGGCTATGTGTTTAGTGCGGCTATGCTCAACGGGATTATCCGCCATGCGGATTGCACTCTCATTATCACATAGAAGAGGAACTTTGGTTAGTTTGTAACCGTAGTCCCGCAGGGTTTGCCTCATCCAAAGCAATTGCGCGCAACAATGGCCTGCGGCAATATACTCGGCTTCGGCGGTAGAAAGAGCGACCGAATTTTGCTTCTTTGAAGCCCAAGACACCAAGGATCTTCCCAAGAACTGGCAAGTCCCCGATGTGCTCTTTCTATTAATCTTACACCCCGCCCAATCGGCATCCGAATATCCAATCAAATCAAATGTGGATCCCCGAGGGTACCAAAGCCCAAACTTAGGAGTATAAGCCAAATATCTCAAGATTCGTTTTACGGCCGTAAGGTGTGATTCCTTAGGGCCGGCTTGGAATCTTGCACACATGCAAACGGAAAGCATAATGTCCGGTCGAGATGCACATAAATAGAGCAATGAACCAATCATCGACCGGTATACCTTTTGATCCACGGACTTACCTCCCGTGTCGAGGTCGAGATGCCCATTGGTTCCCATGGGTGTCTTGATGGGCTTGACATCCTTCATTCCAAATTTGCCTAGAATATCTTGAGTATACTTCGTTTGGCTAATGAAGGTGCCCTCTTGGAGTTGCTTGACTTGGAATCCTAGAAAATACTTCAACTCCCCCATCATCGACATCTCGAATTTCTTTGTCATGATCCTACTAAATTCTTCACATGTGGATTCGTTAGTAGACCCAAATATGATATCATCAACATAAATTTGGCATACAAACAAATCATTGTCAAGAGTTTTAGTGAATAGAGTAGGATCGGCCTTGCCGACTTTGAAGCCATTAGCAATAAGGAAATCTCTAAGGCATTCATACCATGCTCTTGGGGCTTGCTTGAGCCCACAAAGCGCCTTAGAGAGCCTATAGACATGGTTAGGGTACTCACTATCTTCAAAGCCGGGAGGTTGCTCAACATAGACCTCCTCCTTGATTGGTCCATTGAGGAAGGCACTCTTCACGTCCATTTGATAAAGCTTGAAGCCATGGTAAGTAGCATAGGCTAATAATATGCGAATTGACTCAAGCCTAGCTACGGGTGCATAGGTTTCACCAAAATCCAAACCTTCGACTTGTGAATAACCCTTGGCCACGAGTCGAGCTTTGTTCCTTGTCACCACACCATGCTCGTCTTGCTTGTTGCGGAAGACCCACTTGGTTCCTACAACATTTTGGTTAGGACGTGGAACTAAATGCCATACCTCGTTCCTCGTGAAATTGTTGAGCTCCTCTTGCATTGCCATCACCCAATCCGAATCTTGGAGCGCTTCCTCTACCCTGTGTGGCTCAATAGAGGAAACAAAAGAGTAATGCTCACAAAAATGTGCAACACGAGACCGAGTAGTTACCCCCTTATGAATATCGCCGAGGATGGTGTCGACGGGGTGATCTCGTTGGATTGCTTGGTGGACTCTTGGGTGTGGCGGCCTTGGTTCTTCATCCTCCTTGTCTTCATCATTTGCATCTCCCCCTTGATCATTGCCGTCATCTTGAGGAGGCTCATCATTTTGTTCTACCTCTTTATCAACTTGAGCCTCGTCCTTATTTTGGGTTGGTGGAGATGCTTGCGTGGAGGAGGATGGTTGATCTTGTGCATGTGGAGGCTCTTCGGATTCCTTGGGACACACATACCCAATGGACATGTTCCTTAGCGCGATGCACAGAGCCTGTTCTTCACCTATCTCATCAAGATCAACTTGCTCTACTTGAGAGCCGTTAGTCTCATCAAACACAACGTCACAAGAAACTTCAACAAGTCCTGAGGACTTGTTAAAGACTCTATATGCCCTTGTGTTTGAGTCATATCCTAGTAAAAAGCCTTCTACAGTTTTAGGAGCAAATTTAGATTTTCTACCTCTCTTAACAAGAATGAAACATTTGCTACCAAAAACTCTAAAATATGAAATATTTGGCTTTTTACCGGTTAGGAGTTCATAGGATGTCTTCTTGAGGATTCGGTGTAGATATAACCGGTTGATGGCGTAGCAGGCAGTGTTGACCGCCTCGGCCCAAAACCGATCCGGTGTCTTATACTCATCAAGCATGGTTCTTGCCATGTCCAATAGAGTTCGATTCTTCCTCTCCACTACACCATTTTGTTATGGGGTGTAGGGAGAAGAGAACTCATGCTTGATGCCCTCCTCCTCAAGGAAGCCTTCAATTTGAGAGTTCTTGAACTCCGTCCCGTTGTCGCTTCTTATTTTCTTGATCCTTAAGCCAAACTCATTTTGAGCTCGTCTCAAGAATCCCTTTAAGGTCTCTTGGGTATGAGATTTTTCCTGCAAAAAGAACACCCAAGTGAAGCGAGAATAATCATCCACAATAACTAGACAGTACTTACTCCCGCCGATGCTTATGTAAGTGATCGGGCCGAATAGGTCCATGTGTAGGAGCTCCAGTGGCCTGTCACTAGTCATGATGTTCTTGTGTGGATGATGAGTGCCAACTTGCTTCCCGGCTTGGCATGCGCTACAAATCCTGTCTTTCTCAAAATGAACATTGGTTAGTCCTAAAATGTGTTCTCCCTTTAGAAGCTTATGAAGATTCTTCATTCCAACATGGGCTAGTCGGCGGTGCCAGAGCCAACCCAAGTTAGTCTTAGCAACCAAGCAAGTGTCGAGTTCAGCTCTATCAAAATCTACCAAGTATAGCTGACCCTCTAACACTCCCTTAAATGCTATTGAATCATCACTTCTTCTAAAGACAGTAACACCTACATCAGTAAATAGACAGTTGTAGCCCATTTGACATAATTGGGATACGGAAAGCAAATTGTAATCTAAAGAATCCACAAGAAAAACATTGGAAATAGTATGGTCAGGTGATATAGCAATTTTACCCAATCCTTTGACCAAACCTTGATTTCCATCCCCAAATGTGATAGCTCGTTGGGGATCTTGGTTTTTCTCATATGAGGAGAACATCTTCTTCTCCCCTGTCATGTGGTTTGTGCACCCGCCGTCGAGTATCCAACTTGAGCCCCCGGATGCATAAACCTACAAAACAATTTTAGTTCTTGACTTTAGGTACCCAAACGGTTTTGGGTCCTTTGGCATTAGAAACAAGAACTTTGGGTACCCAAACACAAGTCTTAGAGCCCTTGTGTTTGCCCCCAACAAACTTGGCAACTACCTTGCCAGATTTGTTAGTAAGCACATATGATGCATCAAAAGTTTTGAATGAAATAGCATGATCATTTGATGCATTTGGAGTTTTCCTTTTAGGCAACTTTGCACGGGTTGGTTGCCTAGAACTAGATGTCTCACCCTTATACATAAAAGCATGATTGGGGCCAGAGTGAGACTTCCTAGAATGAGTTCTCCTAATTTTGCTCTCGGGATAACCGACAGGGTACAAAATGTAACCCTCGTTATCCTGAGGCATGGGAGCCTTGCCCTTAACAAAGTTAGACAAGTTCTTAGGAGGGGCATTAAGTTTGACATTGTCTCCCCTTTGGAAGCCAATGCCATCCTTGATGCCAGGGCGTCTCCCATTATAGAGCATACTTCTAGCAAATTTAAACTTTTCATTTTCTAAGTTATGCTCGGCAATTTTAGCGTCTAATAATGCTATATGATCATTTTGTTGTTTAATTAAAGCCATGTGATCATGAATAGCATTGATATCAACATCTCTACATCTAGTGCAAATAGAAGTGTGCTCAACGGTAGATGTAGAGGGTTTGCAAGATTTTAATTCTACAACCTTAGCATGCAACATATCATTCTTAGTTCTAAGGTCGGAAATTGTAACATTGCAAACATCTAATTCTTTAGCCTTAGCAATTAATTTCTCATTCTCATTTCTAAGGCTAGCAATAGAAACATTCAACTCATCAATCCTAGCAAGTAAATCAACATTATCATTTCTAGGATGGAAGTTGAATCAATACAAACATGAGAATCAACCTTAGCAATTAATTTAGCATTTTCATTCCTAAGGTTGTTAATGGTATCATGGCAAGTGCTTAGCTCACTAGACAATTTTTCACATTTTTCTACCTCTAGAGCATAAGCATTTTTAACCTTAACATGCTTTTTGTTTTCCTTAATAAGGAAGTCCTCTTGTGAGTCCAAGAGATCATCCTTCTCATGAATAGCACTAATCAATTCATTTAATTTTTCTTTTTGTTGCATGTTAAGATCGGCAAAAAGGGTACGCAAATTATTCTCCTCATCACTAGCATTATCATCACTAGGGGATTCATATTTAGTGGAGGATTTTGATTTAACCTTCTTCCTTTTGTCGTCTTTTGCCATGAGACACTTGTGGCCGACGTTGGGGAAGAGAAGTCCCTTGGTGACGGCGATGTTGGCGGCGTCCTCGTCGTCGTCGGAGGAGTCGGTGGAGCTCTCGTCGGAGTTCCACTCGCGGCACACGTGGGCATCGCCGCCCTTCTTCTTGTGGTACCTCTTCTTTTCTCTCCTCTTGCCCTTCTTGTCGTTATCCCTGTCACTGTCACTTGATAATGGACATTTAGCAATAAAGTGACCGGGCTTACCACACTTGTAGCAAACCTTCTTGGAACGGGATTTGTAATCCTTCCCCTTCCGTTGCTTGAGGATTTGCCGAAAGCTTTTGATGATTAAGGCCATCTCCTCATTGTCGAGCTTGGAGGCGTCAATTGGTTGTCTACTTGGTGTAGACTCCTCCTTCTTCTCCTCCGTCGCCTTAAATGCCACCGGTTGGGCCTCGGACGTGGAGGGCTCATCAAGCTCGTTGATCTTCTTTGAGCCTTTAATCATACATTCAAAGCTCACAAAATTCCCGATTACTTCCTCGGGGGTCATTAGTGGGTATCTAGGATTACCACGAAGTAATTGAACTTGAGTGGGGTTAAGAAAAATGAGAGATCTTAGAATAACCTTAACCACCTCATGGTCGTCCCACTTTTTGCTCCCGAGGTTGCGCACTTGGTTCACCAAGGTTTTGAGCCGGTTGTACATATCTTGTGGCTCCTCCCCTTGGCGAAGACGGAAGCGACCGAGCTCTCCCTCGATCGTTTCCCGCTTGGTGATCTTGGTGAGTTCATCACCCTCGTGCGCGGTCTTGAGAAGGTCCCAAATCTCCTTTGCATTCTTCAACCCTTGCACTTTGTTGTATTCCTCCTTGCTTAGAGAGGCGAGGAGTATGGTTGTGGCTTGGGAGTTGAAGTGCTCGATTTGGGCCACTTCGTCCGTATCGTAGTCTTCATCCCCTATGGATGGTACCTGTGCTCCAAACTCAACAACATTCCATATACTTTTGTGGAGTGAGGTTAGATGAAATTTCATTAAATCACTCCACCTAGCATAATCTTCGCCATCAAAAGTTGGCGGTTTGCCTAATGGAACGGAAAGTAATGGAGTATGTCTAGATGTACGGGGATAGTGTAAGGGAATCTTACTAAACTTCTTGCGCTCTTGGCGCTTAGAAGTTACGGACGGTGCATCGGAGTCGGAGGTAGATGTTGATGAAGTGTCGGTCTCGTAGTAGACCACTTTCCTCATCCTCTTGTGCTTGTCGCCTTTCTGGTGCGACTTGTGGGAAGAGGATTTTTCCTTCTTCTCCTTGTGGTGTGAGGAAGAAGATCTTTTCTCCTTCCGTTTGGAGGAGTCCTTCTTCTTCTCCTTCCTCTTGGTGCGGGACTCTTCCGATGAAGTGCTCCCTTGGCTCGTAGTGGGCTTGTCGCCGGTCTCCATCTCCCTCTTGGTGTGATCTCCCGACATCACTTCGAGCGGTTAGGCTCTAATGAAGCACCATGCTCTGATACCAATTGAAAGTCGCCTAGAGGGGGGGTGAATAGGGCGAAACTGAAATTCTCAAAAATAATCACAACTACAAGCCGGGTTAGCGTTAGAAATATAATAGATTCCGCGAGAGAGAGTGCAACAACAAATCGCAAGCAAATAATGAAGTGAGACACGCGGATTTGTTTTACCGAGGTTCGGTTCTCTCAAACCTACTCCCCGTTGAGGAGGCCACAAAGGCCGGGTCTCTTTCAACCCTTACCCTCTCTCAAACGGTCCCTCGGACCGAGTGAGCTTTCTCTTCTCAATCACTTGGAACACAAAGTTCCCACAAGGACCACCACAAGATTGGTGTCTCTTGCCTCAATTACAAGTGAGTTTTATCGCAAGAAAGAATCAAGAAAGAAGAAAGCAATCCAAGCGCAAGAGCTCGAAAGAACACAAGCAAATCTCTCTCTCTAATCACTAGGGCGTTGTGTGGAATTTTGGAGAGGATTTGATCTCTTTGGTGTGTCTAGAATTGAATGCTAGAGCTCTTGTAAGTAGTTGGGAAGTGGAAAACTTGGATGCAATGAATGGTGGGTGGTTGGGGGTATTTATAGCCCCAACCACCAAACTAGCCGTTTGGTGAGGCTGTCTGTTCGATGGCGCACCGGACAGTCCGGTGCACACCGGACATGTCCGGTGCGACAGCCACGTCACCAAAAGCCGTTGGGGTCGACCGTTGGAGCTCTGTCTTCTGGGCCCGCCTAGATGTCCGGTGGCGCACCGGACATGTACTGTTGAGTGTCCGGTGCGCCAGCATGGGCGTGCCTGACCTTAAATGCGTCGCAGGTAGCCGTTGGCGCCGAAATAGCCGTTGTCCCGCTGTTGCACCGGACAGTCCGGTGTACACCGGACAGTCCGGTGAATTATAGCGGAGCGGCTGGAGTGAAAACCCGAGGTTGGCGAGTTCCAGAGGCGACTCTTCCTTGGAGCACCGGACATGTCTGGTGTACACCGGACAGTCCGGTGAATTATAGCGGAGTCGCCTCTGGAAATTCCCGAAGGTGACGAGTTTGAATTCTGAGTCCTCTGGTGCACCGGACATGTCCGGTGGCACACCGGACAGTCCGGTGCGCCAGACCAGAGGTGCCTTCGGTTGTCCCTTTGCTCTTTTGTCAAACCCAATACTTGGTCTTTTTATTGGCTAAGTGTGAACCTTTGGCACCTGTATAACTTATACACTAGAGCAAACTAGTTAGTCCATTTATTTGTGTTGGGCAATTCAACCACCAAAATTATTTAGGAACTAGGTGTAAGCCTAATTCCCTTTCAATTAGCTATGGCAGTACCAGTATGTGAATCATTCATTACTCTAAAACCAATAACACGCTTGTTTAGACAATATGAATTATCCAAATAGTGGGCAATAACATAAATATAACTAGTCTTTTGGTGTGATGATGTCCATATATCAGAAGTTAAAGCAAATGAAAACTGAACATTCTTAAAAAAATTTTAAGTACAACAAGTTTTTTGGTACAACAACATCAAATCATATTTTGTAGTAGTTCTACTAACAGATTGATACTGTGGACAGAAAGCACGTTGAATCAAATTCTTAAAATTTTGGCTTTCACCAATCATAATAGGTAAGTCTTCAGAGATAATGTAATTGATAATTTCTTCACGTGCTACCTGTGGGTTGTAAACCCATGTACTTACAGTGCCATCGACAGCGAAGTTCAATTGGGTTTGCACACCTCCACCAACAGTTTGCCCTACCTTCTTCAAACATGCTTTGAAGTGACGATTCAAATGTCCAGTTCCACCAGCAGAATCTGCACTCAACTCAGTTTTACAATAATGACATATAGCAATAAAACTCTATACCATTCTCAACAATTTCCTGCTTATCCATATGATTCCAACACTCTGCCCTGGAAACAGAGGTTTTAGATTTTCGGGGTAGTGGCACTGGCACATGATCACCATCAACATTTGCTGGGGAGGAGGCACTGGCCACAAAGGATTCAGCTTCAACATGAACCCTATCAGCAGATTCAGTACCAGTACTATCCAAAGCAGCATTTCCTATGATTGGGAAGAGTTGGGGAGGATTGCTACTAACAGAAGACTTCTTAACAGCTGCCCTCTTCCTTCCCATGGTGGCTGGTCAGTGCTCACTAGTGGGCTGGTGGTTTGGTTAGTGACGAGATACTAGGCCGAGACCGAGAGGGGCTTAGGGGTACATAAATAGTGCTGTTGTTGCCTGATTAATCGCATCATCAATGAGGATCAAGAGTCCAAGACGACGCGATGCATCGGGCCTCGGGCCACTAACGCACACGGCAGTACGGCACATACCTTGGGACCTGGGGGCGTGGAGCTTGGGCAGTCCCGATAAGCACGCATCGACCTTTGCATCTCGGTCGCCGTGGCCCGTGGGGAGATCAGGAGATGGCCGCTGGGGAGATGGCCACTGGGCTGACGCTTGGGAAGATGGCGCTTGGGGAGATGGCCGCTGGGCGCCTGGGGAGATCCGGAGATGGCCGCTGGGCGCCTGCCTGGGCGTGCGTGCCTGCGCAGTGCACATCGTGGCCGTGGGCGCGTGGCCCGACAGGCAGGGCCGCTGGGCGTGCGCGAGCGCGCCTGGGGAGACCGGGAGATGGCCGCTCGCCACTGGGCGCCTAGGGAGATGGCCGCTGCCCGCTGGTGCGCATTGTGGCGTGGGCTAGTGGCGGCTGGCGGAGAAGACAAATGGATGGGCAGGATGGCGGCGGTCGACGCCTGAGGAGTCGAGGAGAAAATTGGAGACGGGAGAAGTGGGAACCCTAAACGGCTAAACCTAATTAAATGGCGGTCGACGCCTGGAGCCCTAGACCGTGCTGTTTCCGTTTCGGGCCAGCACGAACACGGCCTACAACGATGGGCCGGGCTTTGTAGCACGTTGGGCCGAAATTTAGAGCACGGTCCAACCCGCGATTCGTGTCGTGCTAGCCTAAATTTAAACCAATCATGTCGGACCGGACCTTTTTCAATTTTTTACGGGTCGTGCTCAGACCGGTCCTTTAGACACGGCCCAGACTTTCAGTACTACGCAAGAGCACATCTTGGACGACGTCTGATACGATGCTGCATGCCCAGCCCTGATTAATTAATTAGGCAGCTGCACTGCCACGGCGCGCGACAGAGGAAAAAAATGTCTATCTGTATGACTGTATCTCGCTTTGTATTGTTCCTTGATGATATGTGCAGATAGATACACATGGACCCGTCAAGTCGTACGTACGTGTACATCACAAGCTGTACTTTTTTTTGAAAGAGAATTAAAGGATATGTCCATTAAGAACGAAAGAAAATTAGTACGTGGATATGAACAAAAGCATGGCATTGACATCTTACGTTCGGATGCCTCACGTAGTAACTACTGTCGCGAGATATTTGCTCAAATATCTATACTACTCTATTAAAAACCTAACGTGGGCATCTGATGCTACCACAACTTTATCCTCGCCACGTCCAGCGCCAGCAAAAAATAGTGTAGAACGAGCACTAAAACTCACATCACTTTGCACCACTACCAGACCACTAGAAATAAACAGTAATTATATTTATAACCTAGACATCGCTCTCCATGTTCCCCCGCCTCGTGACAACGTACGAGCATATACCTAGGTAATAGAGAAGAATACACTAGGGTATCGTCTCTGTTAGCTCAATGGTTGGCGACCTCCAAGGAGGAGCGGCCATCTCTATTAACCTCCATTAGAGCATCTCCAAAAGATCTTTAAAACTCTGTTTTAATTTTTATTTTAGGGAAAATAGCAAAAAAAAAATATCCAGCAGTTACAAGTTACAGATATAGCGCCCTAAAACTCTCGTGGGCAAAAAGTACCCCGTTCTCCACGCAAAGTTTCGCCACCGCTTGAGCTCCCAATCGAGGCGCTGTTTTCCATTCGCGCGTGTCTATCTCTATCCGAATACTATCCGACTAAGCTCGGTGGGTCCTCGCGTCAAGGCAGTGTCTGGCCCCGCCTGGGTTTCTGTCTTGGTGGTGCAGGTGCAGCCGCTGCTTGGTGGACGGTAGTGGGTTTTCCCATTTTTTCTTGGTTGTTCATTCGGGTACTACTGTTGCGTGGTAGTGGTGCCGGGGAGGTGACCGTATATACTGTATTGTGGGCCCTGTTGAATACGTTTTAGAGAATATATTAGGAGTTATTGGAGTCTTAACGTTTTTTGGAATTAAGAGAGTTAGGAAGATCTCAAATCCGATGTATTGGGAGATTTGTTTTTGGATCACCTGGAGATGCTCTTAGGTCCGTTCCTAGCCTTGTTCAGGACGGAATCAATCGGCCTAGTTTAGAATTCGGTCCAGCTTGTTAGAGCTATTCATTTTGATCTGGGCTAAAATTAAATTCGTCTGATTTCGAATCCCCCTCTTCATTCTCACCCTAGAACAAACCCAAGTGACCTATCTTTCTGATCAATTTCTGACTAAAATGGGGTGACTAGGAATGACTGGCCACTCGATCCTAGGCTAGGTTGCTTACTGGTCAGACTTGCATCCTGGTTTGCCGAATGGGGCCTCGATGATTTATTAACCGATACGGAGCTCCCATAAGACGACCGTCTATAGGTTAGAGGAGGATGTCATCAGACATATGCATTCACTAATAGGTCATTAACAAATACGAACATTTTGAGGAGTAAACCTTAATTAATTAATTAATTAACTAATGAAGATGGTATTTCTATGACAACAGCCTTTGGTACTAGGCCATTCACGGAGGAAAAACTATTGGACCGTATCAATTAATATACTAGCAAGCTATACTAGTCCAAATGGTCATGTTAATCATCAAACACCAAAATCCAAACTAAATAGCCCATGTGGTCTATTTTTCTAACAATCTATCTCTTTTTGTTGCTTGATAACAACATGAACAAAACAAGCAAGTGATAGATACCAATTGAAAATACACAATATCTACTTGCTAGGATGTAATGCAAGAGCAAAATCATATGATGCTAAAAGGTACCATTTGAAGGACAAAATATTATTTATATTGCCCTTACCATTTTATATATGTCCCCTTATGTGTGAAAGGATCACACTACCCAAGAGGATGGTGAATTGGGCTTTTCTAAAATTCCAACAAAAGTTAAATCCTAAGCATGAGCCCAACTTCACCCAAACTAGCAATAAGTTAATACTACTAGATGAACAACAACCCTAAGTCATTACTACAAATACTAACTAAGCAATTGCACAAAGTAAATACAGAATGTAAAGTAAGGGTAAGAAGACTCCTCCATTTTTTTGTCGAGGTATCGAAGAGTCGGCACTCTCCCCTAGTCCTCGTTGGAGCACACCGCGCAAGGGTATCGCTCCCCATGGTCCTCGCAAGAACCAAGTGCTCTCTATGAGATGATTCTTTGTCACTCCGGCACGGTGGATCCCTCACGACCGTATACAGACTTAAGTCGGGTCACCAACAAGTCCACTGGGGTGATCATCACACTCCAATCGCCACCAAGCCATCTAGGTGATGCCGATCACCAAGAGTAACAAGCTATAGACTTTCACTTGACCAAGAGAAGCCTAATGCATATGGTGTGTGCTCTAGGTGGCTCTCATGTGCACTAATGGGGTCCTAACATGGGATTATGATTTTCCAAATCACCTCACTAGGCTTTGTGGCTTGCAATGCACTAGCAATGAATACAAGTGTGTTTGGGCAGCAAGATACTAAATGTGGCTGGTAGAGGGGGTATAAATACCCCCAACAACCAAAACTTGTCGTTACTGTAGGCTTGAAAGTGCAATCAACCCTAACTGAGGGTTTTGGTGATTTAATGACAAAACAAATAAGGGTACTAACAAGTTTGCTCCTAGTGTATGCTCAGAAACTACAGAAATTAAAGGAGTTACAACTTTTGTTGAGAATTCAAATGGGAAGTTTCAAGGACAAAGCAAACACATCAGTGGTGCCTGGAAAAGACTCCATGCGACGAATGTATAAAATTTTATGTATATCTTGAGTCGCAAGATCTAATTCTTCCTTAGTAGTTTGCGCACAGGTAATGGTGTTTGCTATAACTCAAGCCTCCAAATTCAAAAGCTATTTCGAAAACCAAAAATCCCTTAGACACTCTGTGTATGATTGTTGTTATGATTGAGAAACGAAGAGTGTTCCTGTTGAAAAGCAGTTGAGCTTTTTCAGCTGAGTTGAACTTGCCTCCGGGCCAGTTGATCTGGGTTTTCTCTCCAAAACTTTCTGGTCAAAACCAATTGAACTGGTCTCCAGGGGCAGTTCAACTGGTCTCTAGGACATCTGCCCAGACTGACAAACAGTCTTCTAGTCAAACAGGCAGACTGGCTGTCAGCTGACACTAGGGCCGGTTCAACCGGTCTAAGGTCTGTTTTGACCAGACTGTCCAGCATTCTGCCAGTCAGACTAGCAGACAGGCTAACAGTCACTCAGGGGCGGTTCAACCGGTCTCCCCTTGAAAAATCCAGCCCAACGACCCTTTTTGAAGAGAGCCTATTGAAAGCTCTCTTGTGAGTTTTGGTGTTTGGATGACAACTCAATTAAAGGACTAACAAGTGCAGCCAACAAGTGTAGACATCACTCGAATCAATTCTCACTCTCCCTCTTGTGTGTAACTCTATAGTTTGTGTAGAAGGCACAGCTATAAGCCTTTAGAGAGAGGAGAAGTGCTGCTAAGAGCTAGAGCAAGGTCTTGAGCATATTGTTACTCTACCGAGGTGCTGCCGAGAAGTTTGTAAGCAGCCACGGTGTTGTTGTAACCCAACTCAATAGTGAAAGGCTCTATCTGTCATACTGACAGATCTGAGCAAATGGAGGAAGGAGTTGAAATAGACTCCAAGCCTAGGTGTGGCTAACTCCAACGAGGACTAGGCAAACATTTCAGGCTTGGCCGAACCTCGGGATAAATCCTTGCGTCTGTGTGCTCTGTTCTGTATTGTATCCTGACTCTCTGTCTTACTCGTTTTATATCTGCACTTCAACACTTATCCGTGGTATAAGCTTTATTTGAAGTGCAGGACATTTTGAGACATGATCTCTGATTCCGCTGCAACCTACTCAAAGGATCTTCTCACTCCACTACGTACTAAGTCTTCGAATAGAGTAAGAATTTAAGTTTTAAAGTGATAAGTTTTATTCGCCTATTCACCCCCCCTCTAGGCGACATCCAGATCCTATTCCCGAGTCAAAGGGAACTTTCAATTGGTATCAGAGCTAGGCCTCTCTAGTGTGGGCTTAGCCGTCCGAAGATAACGATGTCGTCACAAGAGGTAACTGTAGAACTTCTTTTAGGCGATGGTTCTAATTACAAATCTTGGTCTGTCTCTATTTACAAAGCTTTCATGAATATTGATCCTGATTTGAGACAGATCTTTAGTAGAAGTATTTTTCCCTCTGATTTTAGTAAAAATCCTTTTAATGAAGAACTAAGATGTTTATCTCTCAATCACCATGCTTGCAACATCTTAGTTGACTCTCTTTCTAGAAGTGCTTATTTTGCCATCATGAGCAGTGATAGTGATCTATTTGTTGATGCTCATGATTTATGGAATAGAATTAAAGAAAAATATTTTGTGGCAAACTGTGATGCTCCTACTCCCTATATTACTTGTGTTACTAACCATTCAGAGGGAGAAGAACAAGAACGATGGCACCCAAACGATGAATCCACCTCGTCGACAGGTTTGTTCTCCACTAGTGATAAATGTTTTATTGCTAACAATGACGGTGGAGATGAAAGCCATGATGAGGAGGAATATGAGGATGATAGCGAGGATGAATCTTCATCATCACAAGGTACATTTTCCTATATTGCTTCCACTGACATTAATGACATGGAAAATGAGACTGATGATGTGAAAGAAGAGGAGATTCGTCGTTTCTACAACCATCTCAACAAAGCAGACAAAGCTCTCTTGGTTAAGTTGTTGAGAAGGAACAAGGAACAAGGCGAGACGCTTCTCAGGCTAGAGGAGACTCTCATCAAAACAAACAACAGCCTGGAGAAGATGACCAAAGAACATGAGGAGCTAAGGTGCTCTCATGATGTCTTGGTCCAACGGTATGATTCAATGTTAATTGAGCAAAGTAATAATGATGACGCTCTATCTATTGTTTCTCAACTTAAAACTGAAAATTCTATGCTTAGAAGTCAAGTAGAAACAATGAATTTAGAAAAGCTTGCTCTTAGTGAAAAGTATGATACGTTGTCATACTCTCATAGTAAACTAGTTGATGATCATATCATGCTCGATATTGCTCATGAGGTAGTAATTACTAGTTTAAACTCATATGAACCTCATTCTTGCACTAGTAATCAATTGGTCAAAATATTATCATGTGCTGACCTCCACCGCCCCAAGAAAGGCCAATCTTTGTTTGAGAAACAAGTTGCAGGATCGAAAAGGAAATTGCTTGGGAACAAGAAACAAAGACAATTAAGGAGAAGATGCCTTGCTCGACTTCCGCAAGATATCTACGAACACGTGGTGAAGAAGCTTGAGGAAGGAGAAACCGCAGCAAGGGTCAAACTCCATAAGAAGGATGTTCCCAAAGCAATAAATGAAGAAATCAACATGAACAAGGAAAAAGGTAAAAATTCAATTAATCATGTTGTTTGCACTGATCATCTCTCCATGTCATTCAAGTACAAAAAGGGAAAAGGAAAAAGGAGGTGCTTCAAGTGCAAGAAGTTAGGCCACCTCATCGCGTCTTGTCCGTACAAAGACAAGAATGAAGGGACAAGGAGTTGTTTTGGATGCAACAATAAGGACCACACGATCACTTCATGTCCGGTCATGAAGAATCAAGGATGTGCATCCTCCAAGGTGACCCTCACCAAGGAAAATGACAAACAACAAGCGTCATGTCAGGTTGAGCGACGCTTCTGCTACAAGTGTGGTGAGCAGGGTCATCTATCCAAGGTATGTTATAAAGGTAAGATTCCTAAGCAAGTGAATTTGTCTCAATCTTATTCGCGTAGGAGACCCAAATCATACACTTGTGCTAGATCTATAACGAGATCACCTAGAACTAGCACAAAGGCAATTTGGGTACCAAAGGCAAATTTAGATGATCATTATGGACCCATCCTGAGATGGGTACCAAACTGTGCTAACTAGACCATGCAGGTGCCTTGAGATGGACTGGAGACCATGGGAGAGCTTAAGACGGTTATCTAAAACTCTATGCTTAAGCTGTTAATTGTTTTGGTGTTTATTGACCCAAGGTTGAATTATTGTGAGATACTAATCCCATGTTCATCTCAAGTGAAATAAGGTGTATAGGTCCTTAATCATTATTGGTGAATCAAACAAAGGACCTTGATGAGATTCTTCAACTTGCTCTCCATAGGATGGTACCCTTGTATCGAAAGTACTTTGTTGATAATCAGTATTGCTCGGTGTGTTACCTGTCCTTGGAGTAGTTATGTCTCTTGATTGCCTGTGTTGAGTATCTTTCAATCAATGATTAGTGATTTCCAAGATCGTAACCATGTGTGCTTAATCATGATTAGGTGCTCTCAATTGGTATCTTATCATTGCTTAATCATTTTTTGGGTAACTTATCATTTGAGATATCCTCCATGATTAACTCTTGTTGTGTTCGTGAATAAACCTGCATCCCGTTGTGAGTTATGCTATATGGTTTTATGATTAGCCTGTGTGAAAATATGACATATTGCTTAGTTTATATGATGACCCTATTGTGGCACTATGTGTTATGCCTCTAATGCCTCTAATGCATTCTCTCGAGCTATGAAGTGCATAAATAATAGGGAACTTTCAGTTGGTTTGTGGTAATAACTGGTGCTCTCATGGCCATACTGGTAAAAGGCAAAGGTATGGAAAATGGAACTGTGCAATTTTATTGAATATCTTGAAGTTCCATTGATTGTGATCATAGCTGTGTTCTTGCATTTCACTGGTAGTACCATGGCTTAGGAGACTTATGCCTTAAAATGTTTTTTCTTCTGGTGTACCTAAAGAACCTTCTTAACTATGATGTGCTTAAGACATGATCGTGTTGTTTTTCAATTGGTATATGTGATGCAATGATAGTTAAGTATGAAGCATGTCTAAGTTGCGTGTAAAATGTTAGACTTCCTGTGAGTATTCAATTGGCTTAGGTGCTCCTGAGGCATGCATTGTTGTATTTAGTCAACCTTTCATTTAGCCTTCAATTTGTATTAAGTGGCTTTCAATTTGGTATTTAATTGATATCTCTTTGGGATGAAAGTGATAGAGTATGCCTTGACCAAGGTATGTTGTGATCCCCTCTAGTTCCGAGGAAGCTAGAATGTGCAAAGTGCAAGTCATTCAAATACTTGATGCACAACTTGAGGGAGAGCACACATAACTTGTGTCTTTTGAGACTAACTGTTTCTTGAGCAATCTTGTACAATCTCAAGGTGGAAAAGAGAAGATGAGCATGAAATGGAGCAATCAGGACTTGGGTACCTCTGTAAGTCAAGTAATTGGTATCTTAAGTCATGAGTAATTGTATATCCCTAGATTGCTCATGCTCTATAATATTTGGTGATACTCTATGCCTATCCTTAAATATCATGGAGCTATGATAATAAATGATCTTGCAATTGGTATCTTTCAATTGGTAGCCGTGATAGTTTGCTTCAATTGACATCTTTTGATAATCATTAGAATAGAAGTTTCTTCTTGTGCCCAATACTATAACTTGTTCTAAGTTTGGTGTCTTAGCAACAAGAAAAGGTTAGGATAAAGAATCAGGCACAAGTGTGGAGAAGCTCTCGAGAGATTAAATACTTTCAAGATGGGAAGTGCACTACAACATGGTAAAGGTTCAAAAGGAAGTATTAATCTTTTTGCGTACATGTATCTTACTTAAATGCTGGTGGTGCATATGTTCAATAAGTAAGGCGAGTGTTGATAGTGTGTTTTTCCTCCTAAAACACCCTGCTGTCCCTTGACATCATCCTATGTTCTTGCTTGAGTATGGTTTTTGGTGTTTGATGTCAAAGGGGGAGAAGTTGTGCATTAAAGCTTATCTCTCTCAACCTGAGAGGAAAGCTTATCCTAAGGGGTGATGTGTTAGTTTGAGCTTTGCCAGTGTGATATTCATATGCTTCTTCTTGCAGTATTATATGTGTTGCATCATATGGACTAGTGCTTGCGCTGCTATGAATTAATTGGCATCTATTGTGTTCTTTCTGAAATAGATAGTCATAAAGATAATGGTGCATGTGGTTAGATAGTCATGTGGATATTGGTGCATGTGGTTAATGGTGCTTTAAGATTGTTTTAAATTAGTATCTTAGTTTAAATTGGTATTAGTTTGAATTGGTATCTTAATGGTGAATAGTGGTAGGTTGATATTCCTGTGATATATCCACTAAATTGAATGATGTTTAATTCTGATTACATGCATTTGTGTGTTATAGCATCATGGTTTGAATCTTGACACAATGCATCCCAAAAAGTGCTAAGGTGTAGAAATGTTTCGAATTGCCTAAGTATGTGCAAATTGGCATCTGAGGCCAAAAATATGTTTTTGAAGTAAGCACATATTTAGGGGGAGCATTCTATAAACTTAGAATTCAAAATTTGTGCTTCAAATCTTATTCTTATGTAAGCTTTAATTGTGTTGCCATCAATCACCAAAAAGGGGGAGATTGAAAGCTCTCTTGTGAGTTTTGGTGTTTGGATGACAACTCAATTAAAGGACTAACAAGTGCAGCCAACAAGTGTAGACATCACTCGAATCAATTCTCACTCTCCCTCTTGTGTGTAACTCTATAGTTTGTGTAGAAGGCACAGCTATAAGCCTTTAGAGAGAGGAGAAGTGCTGCTAAGAGCTAGAGCAAGGCCTTGAGCGTATCGTTACTCTACCGAGGTGCTGCCGAGAAGTTTGTAAGCAGCCACGGTGTTGTTGTAACCCAACTCAATAGTGAAAGGCTCTATCTGTCATACTGACAGATCTGAGCAAACGGAGGAAGGAGTTGAAATAGACTCCAAGCCCAGGTGTGGCTAACTCCAACGAGGACTAGGCAAGCATTTCAGGCTTGGCCGAACCTCGGGATAAATCCTTGCGTATGTGTGCTCTGTTCTGTATTGTATCCTAACTCTCTGTCTTACTCGTTTTATATCTGCACTTCAACACTTATCCGTGGTACAAGCTTTATTTGAAGTGCAGGACATTTTGAGACAGGATCTCTGATTCTGCTGCAACCTACTCGAAGGATCTTCTCACTCCACTGCGTACTAAGTCTTCGAGTAGAGTAAGAATTTAAGTTTTAAAGTGATAAGTTTTATTCGCCTATTCACCCCCCTCTAGGCGACATCCAGATCTGTTCCCGGGTCAAAGGTGTCACACCCGGGTTTTAGGGGCACCAAGACCCGGGCGCGAACATAATCACCAGGTGTGCTGGGACCAAGTCTCACACATATAATGAATCATGGCACAGGATCGAATGTCACATCTTTACTATATAACAGGAGTTCTATACAAAATAAATAAATAATTACATTATAAGGAGACAACGGTCCAGCAACCTAAAGTTGACTGGGAGACGACGACCTAGATCTCTCACGAACACATCACAACATCCTCCAAGCGCCTCATCCTGCTGTACCTGTTCTTGACCTGTGGGGGGGTGTGAGACAGCAAGAGTGAGCTCACATACATTCATCGCTCAACAAGTTGTGGGGAATAATGTGCATGACCTCGCCAAAGGTGGGAGCTCACGTGAAGTGTAAGGCTTACCAAAGAGGATGGTTAGAGCTGAGCATTGCTTTTAAAGTTGGTCAAAATTTTATTAGCAATTACTAAGTATAAGTAAATACCAACCCAATTAAGTAGTAGAACAAAAGTAACAACATCACCTGCGATGCAATGCATATGCCAAATTGAATTTAAGTTCCATAAATTAATCATCAGAGAGTCCTGAGCTGCTCATGACCGTGAGCTCGGCTAGTATACCAGTTTTACACTCTGCAGAGGTTGTACCCTTTACCCACAAGTCATGCTACCCATCTGCCAAGGGGTCGCGAATCCCATACACCTCTACCTAGGAAGCGCGGCAGGGCAACACTACGAGGCCTTTACAAAGTTCCAGTAGCTTCCGAAAACCCGCTACAGTTTATAGGAAGTTCCAATGCAGGGTTCTTGTCTGACCGCCATCGCAGCAAAATCAACCAAGGACCTCCCTACACTGACCACTTCCCTACTGCCCTTGCCCCTTTTGGGTAAGGTAGTCTTCCACTAGCTTTCCTAATTTGTCAGCCAAGGGCGTCCCATTAAACCCTTGTGGTGGCACGTGTTTCTCAAGTTAAGCTCTATGTTCTAATTAACATTAATGATCTTGACATGAATAGTAAATAACAACGGATAACAAAAGTATAATCATGAATAATGTGTATCTCAATGCCCAAAACCACATATAGCACTAGCAAGTACTACCCAAAAAGTTCAGTGGTAAACAAGGCATAAAGATAGACAAACTAGGTAACCTATTAGGTCCCATCAAAATTAACCTATGCAGATCATTATGATTAATTAGAACATGAGTGGGCAAAAGAAGTGATCAAGGGCACAACTTGCCTGGGACTTGAGATTCCAGGTACCAGCTTGCTTTTCAGATGACTCGTGTCCTCACTGCTAGACGTAGCAATACAGACAAACATGGTGCAGGCAAAATTAACATTACACCAAACATATATGCAAAATACATAATAGTGATCTACATATTGAAATAAGATCACAGGAACAGGAATCATTAATTTTGGAGTTATGGATTTTGAGTTATGAATTTCCAAAAGATTTAGGAGTGGAGTACAAAAGAAACTGAGTATATAATTTTAGTTTAGGTTTCATAACAAAATAAAGTTACTAGATGATAAACCATATTAATATGAATTTAATGCAGCTGGAATGGATTAAAAAGAAGCTAATATGAATTTTCTATGAATTATTTAAGTTCTGGAATTATTTTGGCACTAGAAATCCCTTTTCTAAATTATTTTTCATATTTTCACAGAGTTCTGGACTGGGCACAACATTTCTTAAAAGATCAGGGGTTAACTCGCAATTTTCCCAAGACTCAGCGAATAGTCACAATGGACCGCGGGTTGAATCCCTATAAACAGAAGGGTTTATTTGAAAGGTTGCGCGGCCGAAGGGGTATGCAGCGCCCTTAGCTGTCGGATTAGAAGTCTACGGTCCAGATTGGATCTAACATAAAATGAAACGGAAAGCGATCTCCACCGTTGGATCGGAGATCCACCGTCCGCGCTCCTCATAACCAAGTCCTAGCCTCACCCGTCCGATCCCGATCGAACGGATCGCAATCCTCCGAACGAATCGTTATTTCAACTTCTAATCTACGCCGTTCAGTCGGGATCAGATGGCCCGGAATACGTCTTCTCCCCCAGCACAGCCATCCCGTCGCACGTGAGCTGCCCACAGCGGCGCCCTTAGCCCGTGCGGCTGCTCTCGCCGGCGAGTAGTGCGCCTAGAGCTACGGAGCCCAGTTTCTCCTACCGGTAGCGAGCTACGCATAGAGAAGACACAGGCGGACTCAGTTTGTAGGTTCCTTACCTAGGTTTGGCGTGCCAGGGAACGTAGTCGACAGAGGGACGCGGTCCGGAAGAGGTTCTAGCCGCCACCGCAATGACCCCACGGCGAAGGTCCCGAGCGAAGCCCGAAGCTTAGGCGAGGGCGCACCGGCGGTCGTTGTTGACGGGTCTCTTCTTTCTCCCCATTCCTACTCTCTCGGGTATTACTTAGCTCTGCGTGACGATTCCTTCTCCCTCACTCCCCACGGCTGCGGCGGAGGTTAGATTTCTAGGGCTTGGGTTGGGGGCTCGAGATCCCAGAGGCTCTATATATGAGGTACGGGCGGAGACCGTGTGGTTTGGCCGGTAACAGAATCCCCCGGAGCTTGCGGCGAAGTTTGCGGCGAGGATCACGACCCGACCGTGGTGAAGAACCCTAGGATTCCGGTGCGTTCTGTTGAATCAGCGCCAAGAAATCCGCCATCTGTTAGCGCCAGAATTAGAGGAAAGATAGGACGATAGAATCGCGAGGTTACGATAATCTCGGCATGACCCTCAGCGTTCGCTGCATCGTTTGGGAGGAGGAGATGAAGCCGTCCACGTGGAGGGGATGGAGCTTCCATGTAGGTCCCACTTGTCGGTGGACTGAAGAGCAGAAACGCGCGCCCATGTGGTGGCTGTCCTGCGGCGAGTGGCGGCTGACCGCTTGGTCCCATCCGCCAGAACGTGCTTGCGCGTGGAGACGGGGATACCGCCAAGTGGGCCACGCACGCCAATGACACAGGAGTGAGCTCGTGTGGGCTGGTGTGGGTGAGAGAAAGGAATGGGCAGTGGGCCGAAAGGTGAGAGCTCGGCCCAAGCTAGGTTTTGTTTTCTTTTTCTTTTCTATATTTCATTTCTTTTATATTTTATATTTCCATTTTGAATTCAAACTCCAACTTGGTTTTGGATTTAAAATTCAATTAGGTGCACATACTATACTCCAGCATGAAATACCATAGGTTTTTATTAATATATTTATTTATTTTTCTTTGTAATGTATATCCCTTTCTATTTCTATTTCATTTTCAAATGCTATTTTTCAAACATGAACTTGTATACAGATGCAAAAGTACAAGAACGCCAGCATGATATGCATAACTTAGTGGCATATCTTTCATTAGTTATTTGTTTTTTTAGATATAGTGTTCACATGTGATGATAAATGGATACAACACACACATATAAATAAAGGAAATAATTTTTTTTTTCTTTTATATTATTTCTCACAAATTGGGTATTACAAATCCTACCCCCCTTACAAAGAATCTCGTCCTCGAGATTTGCAAGAAAAGGGATATAAAAGAATTGGTTTGTGATTTTAGCCTTTACTTTCTAATTCATTCAAAAATTCAGAGTCTCACATTTTTTTAGTCCATAGTGGGTGATTAGGAGAGCATAGGTATACGTAGGTACAATAATATATTATGTAGGATAAAATGTGGGTAGGTCAGGGCAAGAATAGCCTGGGGCAAGACAGTTTATGGTGAGAAAGGACTCCTTGTTGGGTGGTCATGCCTCTGATGATCGAGTTTGTCTTCTCTTCTTTCTTGACGAGGTTGATCCTTTTCCTTTTCCAATCTTGCTCTTTGGTGTCTCTATCCGGGATTGGGACAAGAGGCTAAGATAGATCTATTATGTAGGTCAAGTTGTTGGATATGGCCGAGTTGATCTAGGTCACCAATTTAGGCTTAAGTGTATGGACTTATCCTTTGTACCAGCATTAAGTAACCCTCACTAGATTAGATCATACTAGATAAAATAGGATCTAGATTAGATTAGATATGATTAGATTAGAATAGATAAGATTTAAGTATTTTGGATTAGGTCATGGTTGTTACTCTAGGCTGAGATAAGCAAAGTGGTTAGGATAAGATAAAATCTTTTGAGATAAGATAGATCTATGAGTGTAGGATAGAATCTTTTAAGATGAGATGAATCCATTAAGCTAGATACATTTTTTAATGAGGGATAATCTAATTTGTCTAGTTACTTTTATAAGCATTTTTTTCCTATATGCATATGCAGGTGTAATTGTGGATATTACTCCACAACTCATCCCACTCAATCAAAGATCCAAATCAGACAAGTATCATAAGAACAAACACTCAAGCATACCAATATCTACAAAAATAGTTTTGCTTTTGTTCCTAAGATTAGGTCTCCTATTCCTAAAAGTCACTTTAGGTACAGGATTTCGAAGTGTGAAATCCAAGTTTGTCTTTAGAAGGAAAAAGGTAAGAGTAATCAGAGTAAAGCGGAAATAGATGAGAAAAGATTAAGAAAAGTTCAGAAAAGAATCAGAGTAGCAAAGGTAAGTAAATATTGGTTGTCCAGTTCTATCTAGGTTTCGTCCTACAGTCAACATTCCTCTGATACCACTTCTGTCACACCCGGGTTTTAGGGGCACCAAGACCCGGGCGCGAACATAATCACCAGGTGTGCTGGGACCAAGTCTCACACATATGATGAATCATGGCACAGGATCGAATGTCACATCTTTACTATATAACAGGAGTTCTATACAAAATAAATAAATAATTACATTATAAGGAGACAACGGTCCAGCAACCCAAAGTTGACTGGGAGACAACGGCCTAGATCTCTCACGAACACATCACAGCATCCTCCAAGCGCCTCATCCTGCGGTACCTGTTCTTGACCTGTGGGGGGTGTGAGACAGCAAGAGTGAGCTCACATACGTTCATCGCTCAACAAGTTGTGGGGAATAATGTGCATGAACTCGCCAAAGGTGGGAGCTCACGTGAAGTGTAAGGCTTACCAAAGAGGATGGTTAGAGCTGAGCGTTGCTTTTAAAGTTGGTCAAAATTTTATTAGCAATTACTAAGTATAAGTAAATACCAACCCAATTAAGTAGTAGAACAAAAGTAACAACATCACCTGCGATGCAATGCATATGCCAAATTGAATTTAAGTTCCATAAATTAATCATCAGAGAGTCCTGAGCTGCTCATGACCGTGAGCTCGGCTAGTATACCAGTTTTACACTTTGCAGAGGTTGTACCCTTTACCCACAAGTCATGCTACCCATCTGCCAAGGGGTCGCGAATCCCATACACCTCTACCTAGGAAGCGCGGCAGGGCAACACTACGAGGCCTTTACAAAGTTCCACTAGCTTCCGAAAACCCGCTACAGTTTATAGGAAGTTCCAATGCAGGGTTCTTGTCTGACCGCCATCGCAGCAAAATCAACCAAGGACCTCCCTACACTGACCACTTCCCTACTGCCCTTGCCCCTTTCGGGTAAGGTAGTCTTCCACTAGCTTTCCTAATTTGTCAGCCAAGGGCGTCCCATTAAACCCTTGTGGTGGCACGTGTTTCTCAAGTTAAGCTCTATGTTCTAATTAACATTAATGATCTTGACATGAATAGTAAATAACAACGGATAACAAAAGTATAATCATGAATAATGTGTATCTCAATGCCCAAAACCACATATAGCACTAGCAAGTACTACCCAAAAAGTTCAGTGGTAAACAAGGCATAAAGATAGACAAACTAGGTAACCTATTAGGTCCCATCAAAATTAACCTATGCAGATCATTATGATTAATTAGAACATGAGTGGGCAAAAGAAGTGATCAAGGGCACAACTTGCCTGGGACTTGAGATTCCAGGTACCAGCTTGCTTTTCAGATGACTCGTGTCCTCACTGCTAGACGTAGCAATACAGACAAACATGGTGCAGGTAAAATTAACATTACACCAAACATATATGCAAAATACATAATAGTGATCTACATATTGAAATATGATCACAGGAACAAGAATCATTAATTTTGGAGTTATGGATTTTAAGTTATGAATTTCCAAAAGATTTAGGAGTGGAGTACAAAAGAAACTGAGTATATAATTTTAGTTTAGGTTTCATAACAAAATAAAGTTACTAGATGATAAACCATATTAATATGAATTTAATGCAGCTGGAATGGATTAAAAAGAAGCTAATATGAATTTTCTATGAATTATTTAAGTTCTGGAATTATTTTGGCACTAGAAATTCCTTTTCTAAATTATTTTTCATATTTTCACAGAGTTCTGGACTGGGCACAATATTTCTTAAAAGATCAGGGGTTAACTCACAATTTTCCCAAGACTCAGCGAATAGTCACAATGGACCGCGAGTTGAATCCCTATAAACAGAAGGGTTTATTTGAAAGGTTGCGCGGCCGAAGGGGTATGCAGCGCCCTTAGCTGTCGGATTAGAAGTCTACGGTCCAGATTGGATCTAACATAAAATGAAACAGAAAGCGATCTCCACCGTTGGATCGGAGATCCACCGTCCGCGCTCCTCATAACCAAGTCCTAGCCTCACCCGTCCGATCCCGATCGAACGGATCGCAATCCTCCGAACGAATCGCTATTTCAACTTCTAATCTACGCCGTTCAGTCGGGATCAGATGGCCCGGAATACGTCTTCTCCCCCAGCACATCCATCCCGTCGCACGTGAGCTGCCCACGGCGGCGCCCTTAGCCCGTGCGGCTGCTCTCGCCAGCGAGTAGTGCGCCTAGAGCTACGGAGCCCAGTTTCTCCTACCGGTAGCGAGCTACGCATAGAGAAGACACAGCCGGACTCAGTTTGTAGGTTCCTTACCTAGGTTTGGCGTGCCAGGGAACGTAGTCGACAGAGGGACGCGGTCCGGAAGAGGTTCTAGCCGCCACCGCAATGACCCCACGGCGAAGGTCCCGAGCGAAGCCCGAAGCTTAGGCGAGGGCGCACCGGCGGTCGTTGTTGACGGGTCTCTTCTTTCTCCCCATTCCTACTCTCTCGGGTATTACTTAGCTCTGCGCGGCGATTCCTTCTCCCTCACTCCCCACGGCTGCGGCGGAGGTTAGATTTCTAGGGCTTGGGTTGGGGGCTCGAGATCCCAGAGGCTCTATATATGAGGTACGGGCGGAGACCGTGTGGTTTGGCCGGTAACGGAATCCCCCGGAGCTTGCGGCGAAGTTTGCGGCGAGGATCACGACCCGACCGTGGTGAAGAACCCTGGGATTCCGGTGCGTTCTGTTGAATCAGCGCCAAGAAATCCGCCATCTGTTAGCGCCAGAATTAGAGGAAAGATAGGGCGATAGAATCGCGAGGTTGCGATAATCTCGGCATGACCCTCAGCGTTCGCTGCATCGTTTGGGAGGAGGAGATGAAGCCGTCCGCGTGGAGGGGATGGAGCTTCCATGTAGGTCCTGCTTGTCGGTGGACTGAAGAGCAGAAACACGCGCCCATGTGGTGGCTGTCCTGCGGCGAGTGGCGGCTGACCGCTTGGTCCCATCCGCCAGAACGTGCTTGCGCGTGGAGACGGGGATACCGCCAAGTGGGCCACGCACGCCAATGACACAGGAGTGAGCTCGTGTGGGCTGGTGTGGGTGAGAGAAAGGAATGGGCAGTGGGCCGAAAGGTGAGAGCTCGGCCCAAGCTAGGTTTTCTTTTCTTTTTCTTTTCTATATTTCATTTCTTTTATATTTTATATTTCCATTTTGAATTCAAACTCCAACTTGGTTTTGGATTTAAAATTCAATTAGGTGCACATACTATACTCCAGCATGAAATTCCATGGGTTTTTATTAATATATTTATTTATTTTTCTTTGTAATGTATATCCCTTTCTATTTCTATTTCATTTTCAAATGCTATTTTTCAAACATGAACTTGTATACAGATGCAAAAGTACAAGAACGCCAGCATGATATGCATAACTTAGTGGCATATCTTTCATTAGTTATTTGTTTTTTTAGATATAGTGTTCACATGTGATGATAAATGGATACAACACACACATATAAATAAAGGAAATAATTTTTTCTTTTATATTATTTCTCACAAATTGGGTATTACAAAAGGGAACTTTCACCTATATATAGCCCCCCACATCTCTCTCTCTCTTCATAAATGCTAGTCACCCACACATTCATTGCACACCTAACTTGATACAAAGGCACACTTCTTCCTCTCACACCCAAACTAGCTCTCTAATGAAATCGAATGAAGGAGCCCCTTTGGTGTGAGGTGTGTGCTTATGCTCTCGGATTAGGTTTTCCTCTCCCGTATTACTCTCATCAGTTGAGCTTGTTGCAAACATCTCTTGTGCGATATTTTTGTTCTTGAAACCCTAGGGTTTCAAGACGGATTGAGGTTGTTTGGGAGTCTCCAAATTTGTGGATGACCCCAAGAAGTTTGTATTCCCCACTCTTGTGAGCAAGTTTGAGAAAAGGATCCCTTGACCTTGGTGGTTGGGTTGTGGAGGATTAGGGTTGGAAAAGACCCGACCCTTTGTGGGCTCCTCAACGGGGAGTAGGACACCTTTGCGGTGTGGCCAAACCTTGGGATAAATCTTGTGCCTTGCGTTCTTGCTCGATTTGTGATTGTGATTTTATTTGGCAAGATAGACATATAGGTTTACTCGTCGTGTGGATCTTGTGGTGAATTATCTCCCGTATTTTCACCATCCACACTTAGCTTATCTCTCTCGTTTTCCACTATAAGAGATCCATCTTCTATTTTTCGTGTAGTTCATAGTCTAGATTTATTCTAGCAGTTGGACTGGTTCAGAGTAGTTCAACTTGCCTTTATAGCAGTTGAACTGGCATGCACCCGTTGAACTATAAATTTAACATTATCTCGAAGTTTGTGGTGATAATTTTCAGGTTTAGCCTATTCACCCCCTCTAGGTTACTTTCAAGGCTACTGCGCATGGGCGCACCTGACTGTTCGGTGCACCACCGGTGCGCCAACGGTGCTCTCCAATAGATAGTTCTGACAGCTAGCCGTTGCTTTGACAGCATTCCGGACAGTGAACAGTGACTGTCCGATGTGCACTGGATGATCCGGTGCGCGACTAAAATTCGACTCCACGAACTCGTTGCTCTCGGGTTTTTCTCGGGGGCAGAGGGTTGCTCCCGAGGCTACCTAGGCCCACTGTCATCGGTCACACCGGACAGTTCGGTGCCCCTAAGACATCAAACTTCTTTTTCCTTAGGTTTTCTAACCTGATTTCGTTCTAACTCGTGAGTGTATTATAGAGTGACACCTAGTACTAGTTGTGAGTGTGAACATGCACCAACACTGCACTAGAATTCTCTTGGTCAAACTACTCATCCACAACCCCTCTTTATAGTACGGCTAAAATAAAAATAGAAGACCTAATTCTATACTAAGTGTCCACAACTCCTTCGACACTCGGAATATGAAGACCTCCATCTTTTGATTCGCCTTTTCCAGCCGCTGCTTCAAGTTCTCATCTGAGGGATTGTTTTCACCGTTGCAGCGCAACCTCCTGTAATGTGACCTAACTTACCATTTGCTCTGCAAAACACATGTTAGTCACATATAATCTTATGTTGTCATTAATCACTAAAACCAACCAGGGGCCTAGATGCTTTCAATGTGTCATTATGAACTTAAGGCTCCCCTAACTTCATAATCTACTTCCACCCTTTCTTAGACCATCTCCCAAAAGATGATTTTAATATTTATTATGAGCTAGGATTGCATTTGGTCCCTGTTGGGGGACTTCGGCTTCTGAAGGTCCTCAAAAACATGATTTGACAATGTTTTCCAAATGAAATATGTGAACAGGTATCTTTGGAATTGAGCCACGAGAATACAAGAATATGGTCAAGACGAAGCTCGAGTAGGACAGAAGGCGATCATGACGAAGGATAAGATGATCACGAAGCTATGCGCAGAAAGAGCTTCGGCATGACAGCAGAAAAGGGGAACCGACTTATATTATGGATAGCCAAATTAGACCTCGAGGAGTCACTATAGAGTTATTGATAAATGTAAAGGGCATTAATGTAATTCTCCACGGGCTGCGTCCTGTGCCTATAAATAGATGAACAGTACTCCCGTACTGTTCACGCTGATCTGGCATTTGCTTTTCGCATCACGCCTACACCTTTACTTTTTGACAATTCGAAGGTACATTTATAATTTGTTATTATGACTCTGATAATACAAAATAAAAATAAGCTGATGATAATATTTGCATTATTATTCGTATTTCATGTATGTATTCTTCTTCATCATCCGTAGAACTTACGAAGGACTCTTCCTTCATAACCTTCGTCCAGAATTCATTATATCCGAAGGGATAGAATGTCTTGAAGGACGAAGGACTTTAATATTTAACACTTTTTATGTTGCCTTGTTCTTAATTCAAAGCATTTGAGAACGAGTCTCCAACATTGGCGCCCACCTCCGGTGAACTCACGTCCATTTTTTGAGTTTTGAACATCTTTGGCAAGCATCACCTTCGTCATGCCACCGAAGAAAGCTTGAGCCACAGGGGCTGCCGCTCTGCAGCCGCTGGATCCCAATCAGGATGTCCTTTCTCTCAGGGAGGCCCGAAGCCAGAAGAGGAATGCCACCAGTCCAACGCCTCCGGAGGACGACTTGGATCAAGAAATCCAAAACTTGGAGATGCTCCATCAACAGGTCCAACGGAAGAAGGAAAAGTTGGCTCGTCTAGCTGACCTACAAAGGCAGATAGACGAAGCCTCTGAAGAAGTTCGTCATCTTGCTCAAGATGACCAGAACCGAAGGCCTCCGCGCAGAGAGCTTCATCAGGAGGGCTTCTACAACGAGGACGACTGGTATGAAGATTTCCATCATGGAAATTTTTCTTTTGATGATGCTTCTCCTCTGTCAACAGAACTGCAGGCTACACCTTGGCCACAGTCTTACAAGCCACCCCAGCTCCCCATGTACGATGGTCATTCAGACCCGAAGCAATTCTTGATGAGCTATGAAGCAACCATATCTTCGTATGGTGGCAACACGGCGGTCATGGCAAAGTCCTTCGTCATGGCTGTCAGGAGTGTTGCACAAACCTGGTACTCCTCCCTTCGGCCAGGGACAATCACCTCATGGCAAAACCTGAAGGACATGTTGATAACTGAAAGTGCATTCATCCCTTTTGTGAGTTTTGGTGATTTGGATAACAACACATTTAAAGGTCTAACAAGTTTGCTAAGTGTTGAACAGGAAATTCAGAATGATGAACATACTTGAATAGTGTATAATGATCAGTGAACAAGGTTCAACACAAGGTATAATAACCAGTGAGACAATGCAAATTGATATAATATGGTCTCTATATTGGTTTGAATATATGGACAAGTCCTGAGAAATCACTATGCATAAATATAATCATAATAGAGGTTGAAGTGATTAAGATGATTGGTCAAGCCAAAGTGAATAAGATATGAGGAATCGTGAATTGGCTTGACCATATTACTATTAGTCCATATATGAATATATGAGAATCAAACTAGAGCTTGATTGATCTTAGCAGTTATATCTAGATGACATTCAAGCAAGGTTCACAATATTGAAGAAATGATTCTCTCAATGGATGCTCAATGGGATGTGACTCAAGAATGGCTTGATAGGGTGAAGATAGCAAGGAAAGGGCTTCGAGGAACTAAGCGAAGGTGAAGGCCAAATGACGGCTTGTAGACCGAGGTACCATGGCTAAGGTGAAGAAGAGAGTACTTGCACTAAGTCGATGAACTAATCAGCTATAAAGAGTTACAACATGTTGATGCATCAGTAAGGTGACTTGAAGCCATGATTTGAACTCATATATGGTGAAATGGCACAAGTCACAGGCTCGATTTGTGTTTGCTTCAAAAGGTGAGACAAAGATGTTTGTGATCCTTATAAAGCAACACCATAGAGAAATCACTTGAGACACCAATGACTCAAGGAGTTTACTTAATTATATTTTATTTAAATTGAGTATAGGAATCGTCGTACTATCAAGGGGGATCCATAAAGAAGGTTGGTGTTGGTACTAAAGCTCAAAATCCTTGATCTAAAACTTCCATTTTACCCTGGTTTCACTTCGGTTTTCTCAAAATCTGTGCAACAGTTCAAAAACCAGTTCAACTGGACCTAAAACCGGTTCAACCGGTTTCTGCACTGTTCCCCTCTGTCACTGCCAGTCTGCTAGTCAGTCCTGTCAGAAAAAGTCGTGTGCAGATTTTTGGAAAACCGGTTCAACCGAATTTTGAATCCGGTTTAACCGAATTTGAAACCGGTTGAACCAAATTTGAAACCGGTTCAACCGAATTTGAGTCCGGTCCAGTCTCCGACTGAGTCCGCCAGTGAACCGAAAACCAACTGGTGGAATCCGGTTCAAGCGGTTTTAGAACCGGTTCAACCGAATTTCAGTCAGATTTCCCCAACGGCCACCAGCTTTTGGGGGCACCTTTATATACACCTCCCACACTCTTCCCCACAGGAGAGCACGACTTGGACTCCATTTCTAACCTGAGAAACACCTTCCACTCTCTCACACACACCTCTTGCCTCTCCCATTTCAAATCTTTGGAGAGAAATCTTTGAGTGAGTTTGAGAGCTGCGGTTTTTGTGCTTCATCTCCAAATCTCTCTTGCTCTTCTTGATTCGAGCTTTGGTACTACATCGAGTTCTTTGTGGATTCATTACTCTTGGAGCTTCTAGCTCCTAGACGACTAGGTGTCTCTTGTGAGTCTCCAAATCTTGTGGAAGACCACAAGAAAGTTTGTATTACCCGCTTGTTTTGAGCAAAGATTATTGTGTGGGCTAGACCTTTGTGGTCAGCAAAGGGAGGATTAGGGTTGAAAGAGACCTGGCTCTTTGTGGGCGCCTCAACGAGGAAGTAGGGCACCTTGGTGGTGTGACCGAACCTCGGGATAAATCTTGTGTCTCTTGTGCTCTTGCTCATTGTGTTTGTTTGTGTTCTTCGTTCTCTCATCATTCCGTGAAAGATTTTTATATCTTTTTGGTGTGTGGATTTTGAGAAGTGCCCTTCTCAGATCTACTACTTTGAACCCTGTGGATCATTTAGAACATCTCATTTCCAAAGTTAACTAGGTGAATTTCGAGATCAATTCAGTTTTACCCAGTTTGCTTCTAGTTTTTGTTGAAAAAGTTTTAACTTGCCTATTCACACCCCCTCTAGGCAACTTTCAATCGGTATCAGAGCCTAATCCTCGTTCTAACGCTTAACCGCGTGAGGAAAAGATCATGTCGCGGGGACTAAGAAACGAAAGTGCTTCTAAGCTTGAAAAAGTTGAGGTTGCCTCGACTTTATCTTTTGGTGCAGATGTTGATCCTAGGGCAATAGATCTTGCCATGAGAATCGCCGAAAGGATGTTCCTCAAAATGAAGGAAGATGAGGCTAAGAACAAGATTGAAGAAGAAGAAAATGATCGATGGAGACCAAACGACGAATCCACCTCTTCACAAGGTTCGTCTTTCAAATCCACTTCTCATATGTGCTTTGTCGCTAATGGGAGTGACAGTGAAAGCGAAAGTGAGGATGAGGAGGAGCATGAAAGTGATAGTGAAGATGAGGGTGATCTCCAACAATTCTTCGCTCAACTAAGCAAGAAAAATCGAATGAGGCTGCTCAAACTCATGAAAAGATCAGAAGAACAAAAAGAAATGCTTCATAAGCAAGAAGATTTCCTCATCAGAAAAATTGAAGATTTAGAAAAGTTGACCAAAGAGCATGAGAAGCTAAAGTGCTCTCATGATGATTTGGTCCGAAGGTATGAAGACATTTCAATTGAGCAAATTAAAGTTGTTAATCATTCATCATATATTGCTCAATTAGAAAGTAAAAATGCTATGCTCAAGAACACAATAGAAATGCTAAATATTGAAAATCTAGCTTTGCAAGAAAAACATGATATGCTTGTGTGCTCTCATAATAAATTGATGGATTCACATATCATGTTAGAAATGGCTCATGAGGTTGTGTTAACTAATTTGAAATCATACCAACCTCACATATGCACATGTACTCAAGTAGAAACTATATTATCATGTGCTAACAAATGTTGCTCTCAAGAAAGCCAATCTTCCATTGAGCTAGACATTTCAGGAATTAGTGATATTTCTATCACACAAGAAAATAAAGAGCTCAAGGAAGAAGTTGGAATGCTAAGAAGGAGCTTAACTCGTTTGAAGGGAAAGTGTCATGCTCAACCTTCTCAAGATAACTGTGATAATATGGTGAAAAAGCTTGAGAAGGGGACAACTGTAGCATGCACAAAACCCCTTTAAAAGAATACCAAGCTTTCTAAGAAGGGCATGAGCAAAATCCATGGTGAGAAAATTAATGCTCATATGATTTGCTCTAACAATGTACCTATGTGCTTCAACAAAGAAAGATCAAAGAGAAGCGATAGGAGGTGCTATGGATGCAAGGAGAAGGGCCATGAAATTGATTCATGCCCCCACATGAAGAATCAAGACCTTGCACGATTAAGAAAGATGACCATCAAAAAGGATGAAAGCAAAAGGCAAATGCATTGCAAGGACAAGCATCGCATTTGCTACAATTGCCATGAAAAAGGTCATCTATTCAAGGTTTGTCCAAAGGGTAAAACTCCTAAACCTAACTTGTCATTACATTCAAATATGCTTAGGAGACCCAAATTTGACTCTTGTGCTAGAAAGGTGATGAGTTCACCACATTCTAGGACTAAGGCTATTTGGGTGCCTAAGTCCTTATTGCCTAACCTTGATGGACCCATCATTAGATTGGTACCAAAATGTGTTTGAAACTATTTGCAGGTACCCAAAGATGATATGAAGCTTTGGGGTGCTTGAGCGGTTTAACTCAATTCTTATCTCAAGCTATCAATCTTACATTGTCTATCCTTTAAGATTGACCCAAAGATGAATTGAGTTGTTATATCACTAACTTCATATTCATCTCTAGCAAGAACTTGTGTTGTAGGGAATAAGGATTAACCTTTGTGGGAATCAAGCAAAAGGCCTACAACCAAGTGATATCCAAAGGATGGTAACAATTAATTCTTAAGTGCACATTGCTTTTAATTGGTATATTCCTTTGTGTCTTTTGTAGCCACATAGGAAAAATGAAGCACTTAAGAATGAACTTAAAAGAATTTACCTTGCTTTGGAAAGGATCTAATTATATGGTAGATTGCAAGTTCATATTTTTATATTGTGACAATCTACATGATTTAAATTGATTGTATGTATCTTGTGGCATATTTCCAATTTATTATCGTATTATTGCCATGACCTAGACATAAAGAGTATTATCCCATGTTCTTAAATGAATAGAGTGCTAAGTAAGAAATTCAAATTCTTAAAGCACTTACCAAAAGGGAATTCTCTATATGACTAGAGTTGTGAGACTAATGTTTCTATCCAAGTGTTTATGTAGTCTCACAACATGAGAATGTGTTTCCCAAATGGAGTGTGCCATTCAACATTCAAAGAAGATCGAACCAATACTATGTGATGTATTCATTCTTGTTTAAATTGGTTTTGAGTCTTCTCCATTAATCACTCATCATGCTATGAATTAAACTTGCCATGTAAACTTAATTAAATAATCATGCTACTTTCATGTTTTTTTACAATTGATGTTATGCATGATGCTTGTAAGGGTAATTTAGTTCATATCATGAGGTTTCCTTGTTTTAGTAACCTTCTTATCATTCATATACTAGAGGTTGCTAAATAGGAAACTATTGCTTGTGTTACTAATACAATCTCTTTTAAGATATTTCATGGAAATTCATAAGTAGAGATTGTGCTCTTTCAATTGGTAAAATCACAAGCTTTAAAGGTTAATCTTCACCTAAAAGAAAGATTATGAATGCTCAAGGCAAAGGTATGGAACAAATTGCTTCTATTGGTAGTTGATCAATAGTAGTTCCTTCCAAGTGGCATTCTTTCAATTGATAATAATATATTCTATGGAAAGGAATGTCAATATGAAGGTTAAATTCCTTTTGGCTTAAATTTGTAAATTAGTGCATATTGTGAATTCACTGCTCCATGTGCATTAACTTAAAAGGAATTTAATTTATGCCTTTACGCCTCATAAATGATGATTTGTTTGCCATTCATATATAGATATCATCATTTATTAAATACTTCCTTGTACTACTAATACCTCTTTTCAAAGTGTTTTATCGACTAGTTTTAAAAGGAAAAGAGATAACAAAGAAGGAAGTCTCCACAAATGATGAAAAGAAGAATACTAATGTGACACCACCACAGATAGTAAGATCTGTCAAATTGGTATAACAAATGGTACATTCTATATGGTGGTAAGTATTCTTAGGCATAAGTTAATTCATTGCAAATTTGTCATGCCTTGACCATGATATGTAATGTACTCCTCATGAGACTCTTAACTGAATTGAAAGTGCATGTGGCAAGTCATTCAAATACTTGATGCACACATCTAGTGGGAGAACATTATATATCTTGTGTCGTAGAGAAGTTTCCCTTGAGTAAGCTATACTAAGACAATCCAAAATGGTAAATTTGTATCTCATTCATATGGATTGTAATCTTTGTTTTCCAAATAGCTACTCTTGATGCAGTTTAAAATTCCCTTATCATTAATTCTAAAAGTGCATAAGAATCTTTTTGTTGATATTCATCACATACATATGCACTAACATGGATATGATTTTTAAACTATAAAAGGTACAATTAGTGATCCATACTCTCTAAATTTTGGAAACCCATATTTTGATATCTTAGAAATCTACTTCAATCGATATCCATATGCTTCACATTGAATTGGATCACTAAGTTGTAAATTCCATGCATGACTTGTCTTTATGATATGAATGCTTGTGCGACTAACCTTGATAAGCTAGGTGCACCCAAAGTCAAGGTAAGTTCATCATCAAGAAGGCAACACAACGACATATTAATAAAAGGAGAAAAGGCTCCTATTCTTAACTCTAGTTTTTATCTATGTGATTAAATATTGACTTAAAAACATGTAAGATGGTTGTCAAGTATATGTGGGTGCCTACACAAAGAGAAAGGCCACAATAAGGATTGTGTGGGTACTCAAGGCTCTTACTACTAATCTCAAAGGACCCAATTCAAATTGGGTACCAAGATATGAAGCTTAAACTTGTTTTGCAGGATCACTCCTTCAATGGATCAAGTTGGGTGCTCGATAATGAATGTATAAATCATCTTTGGAGATAGTAGCTAGGGTGGTAACAACTGAATCTCAAGTGCATATTATTTTCAAATCTTATCTTTTTGTGACTTGTGTAGCCACTAAGGAAAAAGAAGCACTTGAGGATATACATTAGTTGTTGATTATGAAATAAAGGTCTAATTGGAAGTTGAATGAATATTATCATATGGTCAACAATCCAAAATTATGTGACGTATTCTCTATCTAGTTAATTTGGATTTGATTCTTCTATATTAGATACTCACCATAATATGGATTAAGTCATCCCTTTAGACTTCATTGAATAACCATGCATATTATCCATGTCATTCAAAATATATTGTGCATGAGGGTTCAAGGAAATTTAGTCCATATTATGATGTTTCTCTATTTTAGCAACACGCTTGTCTTCCACATATAAAGGGTTGCTAAATAAGAAACTAGTGCTTGGCTACTAATGTCATCTCTTGTGTTGAGTTTATCCATAGAAAATCTATGTTAAGAGATGGTGCTTATTTTAAATTGGATAAATCACAAGCTTAAAGGATACTATTCAACTAAAGTAAGAAGAAGTTGATAAGAGGCCAAGGTATGAAAACTTCCTCTCCTTCAGTTGTTTTAGTATTCTATCCTTAGTGGGATGTACCATAATATAGGTTAAATTCCTTGCAATATAAAATGTTCAATAGTGCATATAACTTTGACATCAACTATATGTGTGCACTAATTTAAAGGAATTTAATCTATCCTTTTGGGTTTCAAGAATGATGATTTATTCTCCATCCACATATAAGGATTATCATTTGTGAAACCCTCCCTTGTGTTTCTAATGCTCTCTTTTCTAAGTGTTTCAATAAGGTCTTTCCAAGTGCTTTCAAGATGGATTCAAAATCTACGGATATAAGAGTCTTGGTTGTTTCAATCATTGAGTTTCAATGGGTCTTATATCAAGTATGATTGAACCAAGCCAAGATGAATGAAGTTCAAGATCGCCTGGTTGGATGAAATCATAAAGAGAAAGGAAATCACAGTGATTCAAGAAGGGAGTTACACTTTTTGTCAACCAAATAATGAAGATGTAGTGACATATTTATATGATATCCTTCATTATGAGGTTCATATCAGCATGCTTTACCTTTTAGGAATTCAATTGATATACTTTCAGTTCTTAAATTTTCAATTGGTTTAATTTTCATCATCTATGTAAAGCATGTTATGTTAAACCAAGATATAGTGCAAACATCTCCTTTAGCCTCGTATTGTTGATGTGCATAAGTGTACTTTATGTACCCTTGCATGAAGGAGAGTTTAGCCTATATCCTGTGAGACTAATGATTTCTTGCAAGTTCATGTTGTGTAGTCTCACACCTTGGTGAAAGGAGAATATCAAATGAGGATGAGTGGTTCCAAGGAAATGATCAAATATTTACCACATGTCACCCCATGGATTAGTTCTATTAGGGAACGATATGTGTTCTCTAGCATAAATTCAATTGTTTCAAATATATTATGCCTTGACCAAGATATATGATGAACCCCTCTAAGAATCTTAATTGAATCAAGTGCATGTTACAAGTAATTCGAGTACCTGATGCACACATTTAGGGGGAGCTCATTCTATATCCTGTGTCCTTAAATACTAACATTTTCTTTTAGTGAACTTGTGTAGTTCTTTGAAAAGAATGGGTTTCTCTTGATCGTTTAAAGAGGATAAGTTTCTCTTTGAAATGTCAAGCCTATCAAAAGCTAAGATAGAAATTCATGATTATAATGAAGACCATATGACATGGAACAAAGGTGTGTCACTCCATGAACTATTGTATTATATTTGTGTATCTAGGCTCTTACAACTTAGTGCATGCATGTAAATGCAATATCTTAAGTCACATCATAAGGTTGCACTTAAATCTTGGCTTAAAATATTGCATATCATGTCTATTAGTATACCTTTTGATTATGAGTCATTCCTTAAATTGGTGTAATTTCATATTTTCATACTTTATTTGTACCAAGGTTCAAATTGTAGAACTTAATCCCCTGGCCTCACAAGTCCAAGTGCATAAGCTAAACAAGTATTCATCACTTGTATGCATACATTTAGGGGAGAATGGTCTATAATTTGAATCTTTGAGACTAACTTCATTTTCAAGTCTATTATGTGTGTAGTCTCAAATTAGAAAGGAATCTTCAAGCAAAGACAATCACTTCCACTGCAAAATTTGATGGGTATCAAAGATTCTTTGCTCCAATAAATGTATCTTCTATACATTTCATAAGAGAATGAGTTTCTCTTGTATATGCTACTCCAACGCCATCTAAAATTGGTAAATATGTATCACATCCTTTTGGATTGCAAATGTCTGAAGTAGCATAGATTATAAATTCTCCTGTCTAGAACTTAATTGATTAAATAGTGCACATGTTTCTTATGTTGCATGATTATGTTCAATTGATACTCATTTTATGCCAATGGTACTTTAAATTACAAATAAGTACTCTCAACAGATATCAATTGAATTCATATATATGTGTGCACTAAAAGTTGAGGAGAACTTAGTGTAATATGCTATTAGTGATCTCCTTATCTATCAAATTGTATCAATTGGTGTTTTTCAATTGATATTTTTCATACATGATCACTAGTTGTATAATCCATACTTGTGCAATTTTCATGCTGCCTCTTGTTATGATAAGAAAATGCTAGGTGACATCTAGACTCCAGGTATCAAGATTTATCTTTCAATTAGTATGACAATATTCATTTGATATCTTGGACCTATGTCACAATTATGCCAACAAGAGATTGCAAAATGAACTCTAAATACAACACAAGTGTGGAACACCCCTTTGAAAAGGTAAAACGCAAAGGTACATCACTTATGACACTTCTCTATTACCTTTGTGCCATATAAGGACCCTTTTCATGATAGTGTGTTCAAATCTTGATTAATCATAATTTCTACCCTTTATATTCTTTATATCTTTTTTTGGAGATTTATGACAAAGGGGGAGAAATTGTGCATTAAAGCTTACCTTTAGTCTTATGTAACTAAGTGTAAGAAGGCTTTTGAAAAGGGGGAGAAATAATTGACAAAAGGGGGTTGAATCATAAGTAAAACATAAGATGAAGGAAATTGATGAGTGCATAATATGTCATGAGCATCACGTTTATTTATGACACAAAGCACCCTATGAATAGTATGATATAAGTTGTCTTCACTCTTTGACCCAAATATGTGGTTTTGGCATTTGAGTACAAAATTAGTATTTTCTGAAATGCACATATTTAGGGGGAGGAAACTATATCATAGGATTCAAAATCTTATTTATCAAATCTTATGTAAGCTTTAAATGTGTTGTCATCAATCACCAAAAAGGGGGAGATTGAAAGTGCATTCATCCCTTTTGTGAGTTTTGGTGATTTGGATAACAACACATTTAAAGGTCTAACAAGTTTGCTAAGTGTTGAACAGGAAATTCAGTATGATGAACATACTTGAACAGTGTATAATGATCAGTGAACAAGGTTCAACACAAGGTCAAATAACCAGTGAGACAATGCAAATGGATATAATATGGTCTCTATATTGGTTTGAATATATGGACAAGTCCTGAGAAATCACTATGCATAAATATGATCATAATAGAGGTTGAAGTGATTAAGAGGATTGGTCAAGCCAAAGTGAATAAGATATGAGGAATCGTGAATTGGCTTGACCATATTACTATTAGTCCATATATGAATATATGAGAATCAAACTAGAGCTTGATTGATCTTAGCAGTTATATCTAGATGACATTCAAGCAAGGTTCACAATATTGAAGAAATGATTCTCTCAATGGATGCTTAATGGGATGTGACTCAAGAATGGCTTGATAGGGTGAAGATAGCAAGGAAAGGGCTTCGAGGAACTAAGCGAAGGTGAAGGCCAAGCGACGGCTTGTAGACCGAGGTACCATGGCTAAGGTGAAGAAGAGAGTACTTGCACTAAGTCGATGAACTAATCAGCTATAAAGAGTTACAACATGTTGATGCATCAGTAAGGTGACTTGAAGCCATGATTTGAACTCATATATGGTGAAATGGCACAAGTCACAGGCTCGATTTGTGTTTGCTTCAAAAGGTGAGACAAAGATGTTTGTGATCCTTATAAAGCAACACCATAGAGAAATCACTTGAGACACCAATGACTCAAGGAGTTTACTTAATTATATTTTATTTAAATTGAGTATAGGAATCGTCGTACTATCAAGGGGGATCCATAAAGAAGGTTGGTGTTGGTACTAAAGCTCAAAATCCTTGATCTAAAACTTCCATTTTACCCTGGTTTCACTTCGGTTTTCTCAAAATCTGTGCAACAGTTCAAAAACCAGTTCAACCGGACCTAAAACCGGTTCAACCGGTTTCTGCACTGTTCCCCTCTGTCACTGCCAGTCTGCTAGTCAGTCCTGTCAGAAAAAGTCGTGTGCAGATTTTTGGAAAACCGGTTCAACCGAATTTTGAATCCGGTTCAACCGAATTTGAAACCGGTTGAATCGAATTTTGAATCCGGTTCAACCGAATTTGAAACCGGTTGAACCGAATTTGAAACCGGTTCAACCGAATTTGAGTCTGGTCCAGTCTCCGACTGAGTCCGCTAGTGAACCGAAAACCTACTGGTGGAATCCGGTTCAACCGGTTTTAGAACCGGTTCAACCGAATTTCAGTCAGATTTCCCCAACGGCCACCAGCTTTTGGGGGCACCTTTATATACACCTCCCACACTCTTCCCCACAGGAGAGCACGACTTGGACTCCATTTCTAACCTGAGAAACACCTCCCACTCTCTCACACACACCTCTTGCCTCTCCCATTTCAAATCTTTGGAGAGAAATCTTTGAGTGAGTTTGAGAGCTGCGGTTTTTGTGCTTCATCTCCAAATCTCTCTTGCTCTTCTTGATTCGAGCTTTGGTACTACATCGAGTTCTTTGTGGATTCATTACTCTTGGAGCTTCTAGCTCCTAGACGACTAGGTGTCTCTTGTGAGTCTCCAAATCTTGTGGAAGACCACAAGAAAGTTTGTATCACCCGCTTGTTTTGAGCAAAGATTATTGTGTGGGCTTGACCTTTGTGGTCGGCAAAGGGAGGATTAGGGTTGAAAGAGACCTGGCTCTTTGTGGGCGCCTCAACGAGGAAGTAGGGCACCTTGGTGGTGTGACCGAACCTCGGGATAAATCTTGTGTCTCTTGTGCTCTTGCTCATTGTGTTTGTTTGTGTTCTTCGTTCTCTCATCATTCCGTGAAAGATTTTTTATATCTTTTTGGTGTGTGGATTTTGAGAAGTGCCCTTCTCAGATCTACTACTTTGAACCCTGTGGATCATTTAGAACATCTCATTCCAAAGTTAACTAGGTGAATTTCGAGATCAATTCAGTTTTACCCAGTTTGCTTCTAGTTTTTGTTGAAAAAGTTTTAACTTGCCTATTCACCCCCCTCTCGGCAACTTTCAATAACCAGCTTCCAAGGGTTTCAAATGAAGCCAGTCACTGCTCAAGCTTTATTCCAGTGCACCCAGGACCACGAAGAATACCTTCAGGCGTATGTCCGAAGGTTCCTGCGTCTGAGGGCGCAGGCACCAACAGTGCCCAATGAAATTGTCATTGAGGCCATGATCAAGGGGCTTCGGCCGGGACCTTCAGCTCAGTACTTTGCCAGAAAGCCTCCTCAAACTTTGGAGAAGCTGCTCCAGAAGATGGACGAGTATATTCGAGCTGACAATGATTTTTGCCAAAGAAGGGAGGAAGCATTCAGGTTCTCTGAAATGACCAGGGGCTTCGGAGGAAGATTCCATCCGAGGCATGTCAGGTCAATTCACAACTCTACTCAAAGTGATGACAGAGGGAGTCAACAGCAAAGGCCACAGTGCCCCTCGCAAGCTTCGGGGCAGCAGCAAAGTTCTTTCCGGCCACCAGCGCCAAGGGGCAGAGGCGTCAGGGGCTTCGGGGGAAGATTTGGGGACCAGCCAAGAAAAATTTACTGCCTATTCTGTGATGAAGACAAGGGCCATACCACCAGGATGTGCCATGTTACCATCCAGAAGCAAAAGGAGATAGCAGAAGCTGCAGCGCAACAGAGTCAGCCGAAGCAAGTCATGCATACTGCTTCGTACCATTCGCCTTACATTCCAGAATATGTAGGCAATCACCCTGCAGCCTCTGTTGCTTCAGCTAGTCAACCCCAAGCATCTTGGCAACAGCCTCCACCGCCACCACCAATGCAACGAGGACAGCAGCCAGAAGGGAGTCAGCATACTCACCTTCAGCGGGACTTCAGAGAGGAGTCCGAAGCTCGCACAGTCAATAGCACTGTGCCAGAGTCGAAGCATATTTACTGACAAATATCCTACCTCGACAGCGGCTTTTCGTATTTTCGCATTTCAGTCTTACTTTCTTTTAATAAGGAACAATTATGGGAAGTTTAAGTGTTTTTCATCGTTTTTTAATCTCTTGTAACAGTTTCGCTTTTTACCATAATAAAAATATGTCTTCTCCGAAGGCTTAAGTCGCCGAAGCATAAGAATGTATGGTGGCAAGGAGGACCTTCGAATTATCGAAAATTTGTTCTAAGGAATACAGTCCAATTTCTTCGAAGCAGCAAAAAGTCGTTCCTAAGGGAGTGCAGTGTAAGTTTTCCGCTCAAAAGTCGTTCCTAAGGGAGCGCAGTGTAAGTTTTCTGCTCAAAAGTCGTTCCGAAGGGAATGCAGAGCTTACAGCGAAAAATAAACATTGGTTCCGCTAAAAGTAAAAGGCGAAGAAGCTCCTAAGGGAGGCTTACAGCGAAAAATAAACGCCGATTCCGCTGAAAGTAAAAGGCGAAGAAGCTCCTAAGGGAGGCTTACAGCGAAAAATAAACGCTGATTCCGCTGAAGTAAAAGGCGAAGAAGCTCCTAAGGGAGGCTTACAGTGAAAAATAAATGTTGACCTTCGCCAAATATCATTCTGCATAACATCATATCATTACATCATTTGCATAGCATAACATCATACATCATAGTGCATCAGCAACGCAAGAAGGGGGGTCTCAATACTGATATTCGAAGATCGTTTTGAAGAAATAGTGACACGGCACAAACAATAGCCATTGAAGAGTTATATCTTCGTCGAACTCTGAAATGGAAAGATCTATTGATTATTGATTTTACGAGGATTGGCTACTGATTTTATGATAACACGGATATTATTTACGAAGCATGAAAAGAAGGGAAGGTGTTTTTTCGCCGAAGGCTCAAAAAGGTATGTATATAATGTTTCATGCATCGCAAAGAATAGAACTATAAACAGCTAATATATTACACCCTAAGTTACACAATATTACACATGATTCTCTACAAACATTACATTCTAAAATGTTTTTGCAACAACATCTAATCTTCCCTTAAGACTACTTCTGCAGCTTCGTTTAGAAGCTGATCAACAACTCTATCCATGATGGCTTCGGCCATTTGTCTAATTTCGTCATCCCCCTTCGTGTGGGGGCCCGCAGACGACTCAGCAGGTTCTGAGGGAAGAGTAGATACAGATTTATTACTATTACAAAACAGTGAACAAGTTCGAAATCAAAAAATTACAACAAAGAGTCAAAACCCACTAGTTAATACTTATTTGCCCTTCGGGCTCTGCGCTTTTCTCAACGGCCTCTGCTACTTTTCTAGCATCATGAATGCCTTTTTCGCTTTTTTGAATAATTTCTTGGGCCATTTCCTGGCCACCATTGTCCCAGATGTCGGTGAAAAATTTTCCACCAACCATGCTTGCTTCGGCCGAGGGGTCTTTTATATCTTCGGAGGATAAGGCAGTTTCGGACTGTGCCAAAGATTTCACATGCTCACAGCCTTTCCTCTCCAAAATAGTAGCAATCCCCCTGGCACCCGAAAAGGCACATATGTCTCCGCTATTCAAAATTTCCTCAAAGGCCTCAGCTTCGTGATTGATCCATTCAATCGGGCCTTCGGGGTTACCCCTTGTGAAATTTTCCTCGCTCGAGAATGCGCCAACCCTGGTGAAGCTAGTTTTTATTTTCTTAGCGCATTCTATAGATTTGTCATAGCACCTTTTCCTGGATGCACGAAGCTCTTCACCGTTTCCTTCTAAATGATTTGCCCATTGATCGCTAAATTCTCGTTTCGTCTCTTCAAGTATGCGTTCTTCTTTAGCTCTGGCTAACTGTTTCCGAAGATCCTCGATTTCGTGTTTCTGAGCTTCAGCTTGAGCTTTAGAAGTAGCTTCGTCTTCCTTTATCTTATCCACCAATGTAAGCAGAATTTTGTCTTTTTCCAAGGCTTCGCTTCTTAGCTTGATAACCTCTGTTCGAAGGTTATTGAGAGCAATAGTACAGCTCTCATCTTCAGCATTCTTCTGTGCCCTTAAAGCATTGCTGAGAATTAAGCCCTATACAAAAGAATGAATTGATTAACATAAGAACAAAAGACTAATTCAAAATTCATATTCAAAATTCACAATTTGTGTACCTTCAGACTATTGTATGCAAGGCTATCCACAAGATCGTCTTTCGTCATGGCACAGAGGCCAGCTTCGAGCTTCGGGAACCCCATACTTCTAGCCATCTCTCGACAGATGGATAATTCTTTGTTATCTGGGAGACAGTATAAGAAGTCATCTTCGTCTGTGCCATTGAATACTAAGGCCCCTTTTGGATACTTCGGTTCTCGGGCATAGTGATTAGCTTCAAAAACCTCTTCTTCAGATAGTCTTTTTCCCGAAGCATGTCGTACAATATAATCGGGGGCTATGGAGAATGCTTCGGGGGCGGCAGTGACAGTTTCTTCAACCAAAATTGGCTCTGCCTCTTTTGTTTCTTCGGCTTCCAAGGATTTTACCTTGGTGGGCTCTGAAGGCCCAGCTTCAGTTTCAGATTGTTGCTTTGAAGCTTCGGCAACAAAGGCTTCAGTATGCACTTCGGAAGTTTCAACAATTTTCTTTGGAGTTGTGCTTGAAGACTTAATTGTCTCCAAAACATCCAACACATTAACCATCCTTTTTCTTTTCGGGGTCACTACTGGACCCTTTTGGCTTTTTGTTGCCTCAATTTTTGCTGAAGGACTTAAAATTTCTGATGTCTTTGTTTCTTCAGTCCTCAGTTCTTCTGTTTTTTCTGTTGCTGGCACTTCAGCCAGCTCTTTGATTTTTGGCGGCAGAGTTGGTTCTTTAGCTTCGGTGGCCGAAGAGGTCTCACCAATAAACTCAGGCACTGTGGCCGGTTCAATATAACGTGGCCGGTGCGTGAGAACCTTTACCCTTTTTCTCTTCGGCGCCGGCTCGCTAGGAGCGGCTGAAGCAGTTTCCTTCGCAGAAGATGTATTCTTTCTTTTTTGACCCCACGTTGGATAGCGGTAGTCGGGGTAAACAAACCCAATTGCATCAAATACTCGGTTGAGTCTCTTCTTCTTTCGGCCTCCAAAGGTTGCTGATAATGTAGTATCTTTGGCCTTTGAGTATACCCCAAGCAATTCGTCACTTATGGCCTCAATACTTTTCAACCAATCATCATCTGGCTCAACGAACTTATCTCCGTATTTGAATGTGTATTTTAGCCCGACTAGTCCACCTTCGTCAGATTCTTTAATGGTCTCCTTTGGCGTTTCCCATTTTTCCACAAGTGGCCATACTCTCAAAGCAATGTGTTCTTGGACCAAATCCCTTGTCCTAATAAAAGAGCAAACAACGCTGAAGGCTCTCTGGCATTCTTCGGCTGCTTCATTCATTTCCACCTTTGGCTTCCGGAGGCCGAAGCGTTGCTAGATAGGGCGCATAATGATACCTTTAATATCTTCCCGTGATTTCAAGTCATTTTTCACATAAAACCATTCCGTCATCTAGTCGCCGGGCCACCTCTTTCGAAAAGTTGGCACGAGGCAGCTTGATCCAGACCGGACGCCGAAGCTATAGCAGCCAAAATTGTTGTGATATTGCTCTTTACCCCAGGGTTTTGTCTCATACAATAGCTCATGTATGTTGCAGAAGCTTTTTGCATTAGGTTCCAAACCTTGGCTCCTCACGGTCCACACAAAGATGTTCATCCTTATGATTGCTTCGGGGGTAAGTTGGTGAAGGTAGATTTCAAATATCTTCAGTACTTCCACAACAAAACTGCTCAAGGGAAATCGCAATCCAGCCTTTAAGAAGCTTCGGAATATCACGACTTCATTTTCCTCAGGAGTCGGACAAGTCTTCTCTCCTTCGTCAGCCCTCACAACAGACAAGTCCCGAAAATATCTGCCCCTCATATTGACAAGATGATTTTCTTTAATACTGGATTTACCAAAAACCGCATGGCTTGGTCGCCAAGGTGGATCTTCGGAATCTTCACCACCACTATCCGCATCATAACTGTTACTGTCACCAGTATCTTCAGACAAACCCTCCAAAGTCTCCCTAGTAATCTTCTCTGTATTAGTCTTTGATATTGATTCAAGAAAGCCCAGATGCATCTCCTCAGAAAGGCTTAACTTTGAATCACCAACAACTTTCTTATCTTCAGACATCTTCGCAAACGCTGAGAAAGTGCTCTCGAAATCGAAGCTTGAAAACTTAAAAAGCCAAGCAAGTGTTGTTGCGCGCAGGCTAAAAGTTGGGTGAGTAAAAGCAGATGGCAAGGAAGCGTGCCAAATAAACTGGTGGTGAGCTCTTATTTATACACCTAGTGCGTTGAAAACTGGAGGGTCCCGCTTGTCAAAGACTGTTGCTATTCTAGCAAAGGGAAGATGTTTTTTCGGACCTTCGGCTTAAAGCCTTCGTCCATATCACAATATGAATTTATCATTCCAGCAAATTAATATTGCGAGGGGCTACTGTTGGGGGCCTTCGGCTTCCGAAGGTCCTCAAAAACATGATTTGACAATGTTTTCCAAGTAAAATATGTGAACAGGTATCTTCGGAATTGAGCCACGAGAATACAAGAATATGGTCAAGACGAAGCTCGAGTAGGACGGAAGGCGATCATGACGAAGGATAAGATGATCACGAAGCTATGCGCAGAAAGAGCTTCGGCATGACAGCAGAAAAGGGGAACCGACTTATATGATGAAAAGCCAAATTAGACCTCGAGGAGTCACTATAGAGTTATTGATAAATGTAAAGGGCATTAATGTAATTCTCCACGGGCTGTGTCCTGTGCCTATAAATAGATGAACAGTACTCCCGTACTGTTCACGCTGATCTGGCATTTGCTTTTCGCATCACGCCTGCACCTTTACTTTTCGACAATTCGAAGGTACATTTATAATTTGTTATTATGACTCTGATAATACAAAATAAAAATAAGTTGATGATAATATTTGCATTATTATTCGTATTTCATGTATGTATTCTTCTTCATCATCCGTAGAACTTACGAAGGACTCTTCCTTCATAACCTTCGTCCGGAATTCATTATATCCGAAGGGATAGAATGTCTTGAAAGGACGAAGGACTTTAATATTTAACACTTTTTATGTTGGCTTGTTCTTAATTCGAAGCATTTGAGAACGAGTCTCCAACAGTCCCTTAAATTCTCTGCCTTGGTAATTAAACATAGAAAAGGAAAACATTAGTAGATCAAGGGAGGGTCAAATTTTGTGATCCTTTATGCGTAGAATGGAGTTAATAACAAAATGTGACTCTCACATTACATGGACTAATCTCTCCTTATTGCACCTAGATGGTTAGAGAGGGTGTGAATATCCTATAAAAATTATACTATAACCTCGCAAGACATTTGAGAAAAGTTTGATCAATACAAAAATGGTGTTGAAGCAACTACTCCTAATTCGCTCTATGCAATCCTTTAAATAATTCTAGTAGTTTGATCTTTAGTTTATATTGACCAATGCAAGCTACTTACTTAGAAAGAGATATTAATCAACATTTACTGCTAGTTATGATCTACATAAGGCTAGTTGAGCAAATATCATGCAAAAGGACATAAATGTACTTACAAGAGTAAGTATAGTGAGCAAACCATACGAGGCAAGAAATGACATGAGATACATCTCCGATATTTAGTTGCTTATCGGTAATCTACGTCCTCGTTTGTGGCAAGTCTAGGCTAGATGATTCACACGCTAATTAGTATCACACGCCAATCTCACAAATAGTGCTCCATAAGAACCACACTGAAGAGGCGCTCCAGTTAGCCACTTTTTCACTAAAGTTGCTCTTCGCAAGTCTTCCATCGGGAATGAGCACATGATCCCCTTACAAATGATGATCAAAGCCTACAATAATATCCAATGACCACTCAATGATCCCACAAACTCTGAGCCATCCTAGGTGATGACAATCACCAATAGTAATAAGAGCATGACTAGCCCAAGTCACTCCACTATTGTCACGATATGCAACATGTTTGGTTTGAGGAATAAGATAGTCCACCATATTCTCACCCCTCACTTTCTTGTTTGGTTTGTGAAATGGAATGAGTTGATTCGTTACTATTTAATTCTCCGTAGCTAATAATTAGTAATAATTTGAGGAAAGAGTTCATTACACCAAATTTGTGAAGTGGACTCATAATGCATTACCTTATCGCATTGGTTCTTCAAACCAAATACTTGTAGAGAGGAGTTAGAGGACTATCTAGCTCGCTGGAGATGGCAACGTTGCACGATGCAACTGCCGGCGGCATTTCTGATCTACCCCGTGCCGCCGCCACCGCTATTTTGCAGGCAGCGCAAGGAGAGCGAGAAAAGGTCTACTTTGGATCAAAGGATAATTTTCTGGATCCTACGTTTTCCCTATATTTTTGTACTACCGATTCCTGTGAAATTACTATACCGTTTCTATAAATTTCCTACGTTCGTTCTAAAGTAGTCCTAATACGGTCCGGGCGTCATTGCGTCATGACGCCTCACCTACTACTAGCTAGCAGCTAGCCTTTCCCACGGCCGGCCACTGAGCCGGTGCGCGCGGCAGTTGCAGTCTGTCTGTTGGATTGCATACTTTGCGTTGCATTGCATGGATGGCCATACCGGCGACGCCCGTTGCGCTCGTGTTTCTGGAATATGAATACCACGGAGCCAGAGCATGACTCCAGGCCAGCATCTGCTGCGCCGTACGTCCCGCACGAATCGCATCCAAGTGGTCGAGTCAAAAAAGCGGCCGCGCGAGAGCACGCAACGCAACTAGTACGTGTGCATGCATCCCGCTCCCGGCAACGCTTGCTTGGCTGGTTGGCGCTGCCGATGTGCGCCACGATTTCCAGATCACGCCCCGCGCGCTTTCCGGCTGACACGACGCGAGGCAGCTCGATCGCCTAGCTAGTGCGCGGGCGCATGCATGGTGGCTGGCCCTATACGGCACGGCTACTACGCCTGCTAGCTCGATCGTCGCGTCGCGTCGCGTCATACAAAAAAATCGGCACGAAATAATACGAATCATCTGTCCTGCTGCTGCCATGTCTCGAGCTACTCCGATTGCATGCATTTTCGTTGAAAGCGACACCGTGCCAGTGCCAGCCCAAGATCAAGGTTCTCTATTCTGTGCCGCAGACTTGTTTTCCACCCCTACCAGCGATCTTGCGTACGAAGCGAACAAACTGTACTCTTGCGTACAAAACGAACACACTTGGGACCGTCCGCGCGCGCGGCTGCCAATAATGGCATGGCCACGGCATGCATGCAAGCACGCGGCACCGCGCGGGCCACGGCCGGCGGAAAGTACGTGTAGACGACGACAGAGAGGGGGGCCTCAGCCCTCAGCCAGCGCGGGGGGCGACGACCGATCACGTCCTGAGTCCCCACCCGGTGACATGTCGGGACATTCCTTTTGGCTGCCCCTCCCCTGCGCCGCGGCCGGCACATGGCTGCCACCCGCCCGGCCGGTGTGCCCCAGCTTACTCACTCCCCAGTCCCAACTCCCAAGCCTCGCTCCTCTCCTCCGTGCGCGTGGCTGGGGGCTCCAGCGAGTATGATGAACTGACCGTGCCCATCGTCCGTGCGTGCGGTCGCTGTCCGTGGCCCGCCTTTGCAAAAGGCGGAGCCGGCAGGGCATCTGCGGCCGTGGCCTCTCAACGTGCGCGCCCGCCCGCGTACGCCCTCGTCTGTCTTCCTAAAGCCTCACGAGCCCTATCCGCTCCCACGTCAATCAACCAACCCGTCTCGTCCATGCGTTCATTGCAGCTCTGTGTGCCGCTGCATGCTTCGCTGTTCGATCGAGGGCGTGGTGGCCACGGCGGCGGCGGCGTCAGTCATCACACAGCACTCCAGCGGATAGGAGCAGCAGCCGCTTAGACATGGACCTGCTCTCCATATCTCCTAGATATGAAGGAGTAGGTGCACGCAGGGGGTATCAGTATCAATGTCCCTGGCCGCTCGCGTTATATGCTCGTGCCCCGCTCTTCTTTCGTCGATCGTCTACTACTGACAGGACTGGCTCATCAGAACCTTTCCAACACGCAGTAGGACTGAAAGAAAAATGTGGCAATAAAAGAAAACGCGGAACATAGTATACTCACGAAACTGACCTAGAGATCGGTCAACCGACATTAATTTTAGGTGATGTTTGCTTCACAAGTTAATTTATAACGTACTGGATAACTGATAACATTAAACTATGTTTATTTAAGTCTAACCGTAATCAAGTACCACCCTAAGAATTGATATCATACCAGCCTATTCAAACTTATTACCGCGAGTGTGAATTGCTATTTACGTTACATTTTGTTACTCACCGATAGACCCTTGAGCATCTTTTGTGAAGATGCATCGAAGAGAATCACGTGGATGTTGTTCTAGGATCCTCAGAACCAGCAAAAACACCGTGAAATCCCTCTAGGAGACGTGACGAACAACAAAGTAGAGTACAACAAGAGGATAAAAGAGATTGTTGGATAGAAGATCTCTAGCGGAAGGTCCATATTAACAAAAAGTCATTATTTTTACATATTTTTTAAGGAAAGTACCTTTAAACCGTTGAATTAAGCAGAGCTTCGAACTAACCGACAACACTAACTTGGTCGAAGACGAGAGAAAGACAAAGCCCAATCGTCGTCGAAAAAATTAGAGGGGAGAAGTTACAAAGAGGGAAGAAAATACGTGCATGACACACCTCTTCTGTAAAAATACATGATTACACATCTCCAATTACGTGGAACCATTGTATAGGATAAATGGTAGTCTTGTAATTCCATACAAAAATACACTTGACCTTGTAAATAGATGAATAATGCCACAGCTATAGCGACCATCTATTTTGTACTCTCGCGCATGTAGCCACTTCTCCCGAGAGAACTCCCGAAGGTATAATAATAAGAACAAAGATTTGCTATGTGTGTGTTTCTTTTTTTGATTTGTTATAGAATGAAGTTATACTTCATGAAGGAATGAGAAATGAAGTGAAGTGTTAAGTGAACAATTACCTTCGGTTTATATCTTGATTGCACTGACCCTTATCGAATAATGAAGTGATCTTAAGTACCAATACTTCATGTCTTTTATCTGACCTCCCCAAATTGCACCTTCGAAAAGGGGATGCTATAACTTGATAATCATGTTGTTTAGTTGTGTTTCTTTATAGAATATCAATAGATCCACAACATTTGGCGCCCACCTCTGATGATCTCATCGGCGACCACGATCATGCCCCCCACGAAAGGAGAAGGAAAGAGTTGTTAGTGCAATCAGTTGCAGTAACAACTTTGAAATGCAGGACTATGCACCACTTCGAAGAGCAAGACTATGATGAAGTTGTCAATCTATACGAAGCTAGCACACAAAGGCAAGAGAAGAGAGAAAACCTAGAGCTACAGATTGAGCAAGATGTTGATGCAAAAATTGAGGGACTTTGAAGAGTAAAATATGCTTCGGCCAGCTTAGCTTCGGTGACAAATTGATGAAGCCTCTAAAGAGCTTCATCGCATGAGAAGAGAAGAGAGTGAACAATTACAAGAGCATAGCCTCAAGAATAGAACCTTTGTCCCAGAAGAACAAAGTTATGCTAGTTTCATCTATTATAACACATCCCCACTCTCGAGTGACCTATAAGTAGCTATGTGGCTATCTTCATACAAGCCACTTCAACTTCCAACTTCCGATGCTCAATCTGATCAGGAGCAATTTCTCATGAAATATGAAGCAACCATAGCTTCCTTCAGAGAAAATACAACAACACTAGTGTCGGCGTTTCGACCCCGGGGGGTCCCTGGACCGACGAGTAAATTGTCGCCACGTGCCCCAGCCTAGATGGGTCGGCGCGAGACGGAGCACGAAGGGGGGATCCAAAGGAGGGAGACAGGCGAAAAGGGGAAACCCGCGGCCTTCGTGTTGTCCTGCGCCCAGGTCGGGTGCGCTTGCAGTAGGGGGTTACAAGCGTCCGCGGGGGAGAGAGCGAGGGACTCTACGCGTCGTCCCGTCCTCCCGTGCGGCCAACCCTCTGTAAGAGGGCCCTGGTCCTTCCTTTTATAGGCGTAAGGAGAGGATCCAGGTGTACAATGGGGGGCGTAGCAGAGTGCTACGTGTCTAGCGGAGGAGAGCTAGCGCCCTAAGTACACGCCATCGTGGCGGCCGGAGAGGTCTTGGCACCTGGTTCGTGTGGCGTCGTGGCCGTCGGAGGAGCGCTGGAGCCTGGCGGAGGGACAGTTGTCGGGGTTGTCGAGTCCTTGCTGACGTCCTCTTGCTTCCGTAAGGGGGCTGAGAGCCGCCGTCGTCATGTAGCGTGCGGGGCGCCATCATTACTTGTCTGGCGGAGCGAGCCAGATGGGACGCCGGTCTTGTTCCCCGTAGCCTGAGTCAGCTTGGGGTAGGGTAATGATGGCGCCTCCTGTTGACGTGGTCGGTCCGCGCCCTAGGTTGGGCGATGTGGAGGCTCCTCCGAGGTCGAGGCCGAGTCTGTCTTCCGTGGCCGAGGTCGAGTCCGAGCCCCTGGGTCGGGCGAGGCGGAGACCGTCGGCTGAGGCCAGGGCTGAGTCCGAACCCTGGGGTCGGGCGAAGCGGAGTTCGTCGTCTTCCGGGGCTGAGCCCTGGGTCGGGCGGAGCAGAGTTTCGCCGTCTTCCGGGGATGAGCCCGAGTCCGAGCCCTGGGTCGGGCGGAGCGGAGTTCGCCCTCTTCCGGGGCTGAGCCCGAGTCCGAGCCCTGGGTCGGGCAGAGCGGAGTTCGCCGTCTTCCGGGACTAAGCCCGAGCCCTGGGTCGGGCGGAGCGGAGTTCGCCGTCTTCCGGGGCTGAGCACGAGTCCGAGCCCTCGGGTCGGGCGGAGCGGAGTTCGCCGTCTTCCGGGGCTGAGCCCGAGTCCGAGCCCTGGGTTGGGCGGAGCGGAGTTTCCTATGGTGCCTGAAGCCGGGCCTGACTGCCTGTCAGCCTCACTCTGTCGAGTGGCGCAGCAGTCGGAGCGGCGCAGGCGGCGCTGTCCTTCTATCAGGTCGGTCAGTGGAGCGGCGAAGTGACTGCGGTCACTTCGGCTCTGTCGACTGGAGGACATGTGTCAGGATAAAGGTGTCAGGCCACCTTTGCATTAAATGCCCCTGCAATTTGGTCGGTTGGCGTGGCGACTTGGCCAGGGTTGCTTCTTGGCGAAGTCTGGGCCTTGGGCGAGCCGGAAGTATGTTCGTCGCTGGAGGGGGGCCTCGGGCGAGAAGAAGTTCCTCCGGGGTCGGCTGCCCTTGCCCGAGGCTGGGCTCGGGCGAGGCTTGATCGAGTCCCTCGAATGGACCGATCCCTGACTTAGTCGCACCCATCAGGCCTTTGCAGCTTTGTGCTGATGGGGGTTACCAGCTGAGAATTAGGAGTCTTGAGGGTACCCCTAATTATGGTCCCCGACAGTAGCCCCCGAGCCTCGAAAGGAGTGTTAACACTCGCTTGGAGGCTTTTGTCGCACTTTTTTGCAAGGGGACCAGCCTTTCTCGGTTGCGTTTCGTTCCGGTGGGTGCGCGCGAGCGTACCCGCCGGGTGTAGCCCCCGAGGCCTCGGGGGAGTAGTTTGACTCCTCCGAGGTCTTAATGCCTCGTGCAATGCTTCGGCTGGTCTGGTCGTTCCCTCATGCGAGCTGGCCGTAGCCCGGGTGCACGGTCGGGTGCCAAGTTCTCGGGCTGGTATGTTGACGCTGTCAACGGTTTGGCCGGAGCCGGGTTTGCGAGAGCAGCCCCCGAGCCTCTACACAGGGCGAGAGGACGGTCAAGGACAGACTCGACTTTTTTACATACGCCCCTGCGTCGCCTTTCCGCAAGGAGGAGGGGGGGTGTCACACCCGGATTTCGGGGCACCAAGACCCGGGCGCGAACATAATCACCAAGTGTGCTGGGACCAAGTCTCACACATATGATGAATCATGGCACAGGATCGAATGTCACATCTTTACTACATAATAGGAGTTCTATACAAAATAAATAGATAATTACATTATAAGGAGACAACGGTCCAGCAACCCAAAGTTGACTGGGAGACGACGGCCTAGATCTCTCACGAACTCAACGCAGCATCCTCCTTGCGCCTCATCCTGCGGTACCTGTTCTTGACCTGTGGGGGGGTGTGAGACAGCAAGAGTGAGCTCACATACGTTCATCGCTCAACAAGTTGTGGGGAATAATGTGCATGAACTCGCCAAAGGTGGGAGCTCACGTGAAGTGTAAGGCTTACCAAAGAGGATGGTTAGAGCTGAGCATTGCTTTTAAAGTTGGTCAAAATTTTATTAGCAATTACTAAGTATAAGTAAATACCAAACTCAATTAAGTAGCAGAACAGAAGTAACAACATCACCTGCGATGCAATGCATATGACAAATTGAATTTAGTTCCATAAATTAATCATGTGAGGGTCCGAGCTGCTCATGACTGTGAGCACGGCTAGTATACCAGTTTTACACTCTGAAGAGGTTGCGCATCTTTACCCACAAGTCATGTTACCCATCTGCCAAGGGATCGCGACTTCCCATACACTTCTACCGAGGAGGCGAGGCAGGGTAACACTACGAGGCCTTTACAAAGTTCCACTAGCTTCAGAAAACCCGCTACAGTTTATAGGAAGCTCCAATGCAGGGTTCTTGCCTGACCGCCATCGCAGCAAAATCAACCAAGGACCTCCCTACACTGACCACTCCCCTACTGCCCTTGCCCCTTTCGGGTAAGGTAGTCCTCCACTAGCTTTCCTAATTAATCAGCCAAGGGCGTCCATAAACCCTTGTGGTAGCACTGTTTTCCCGGGTGGTCACTCCATGTTCCAATTAACATAATGATCTTATCATGAACAGTGATAATAAACAGATAATAAAAGTGTGATCATGAATAATGTATCTTCATACCCAAAACCACATAAAACACTAGCAAGTACTACCCAAAAAGTTCAATGGTAAACAAGGTATAAAGATAATCAAACTAGGGTAACCTATTGGGTCCCATCAAAATTAACCTATGCAGATCATTATGATTAATCAGAACATGAGTAGGTAAAAAGAAGTGATCAAGGGCACAACTTGCCTTCAATGAGCTCCTGCTCAGCTAGTTCTATCTGCGGCTCATCAGGATCCTCAATCACGGTCTCTTCTACTCGCCACAATACAAACAAGCACAGTATATAGAGAAAATTAACATCACATCAAACATGTACACAAAATACACAGTAATAATCTACACATTAAAATAAAACCCTAGGAACAGGAATCATAATTTTTGGAGTTATAGATTTTAAGTTATGGATTTTCAAAGGTTTTATGTGCTTAAAACAGGATTAAATGGGAAATTATTTTTCTTACTGTTTTCATGACAAAACAGGGACTATAAGTGATAGAGAATAATATTACAAAATTTTAGGAACTAAAATGGGTTAATTTGGAGTTCATATGAGTTTTCTATGAATTATACAAATTCTAGCACTTATTTTATATTAAAAATCTATTTTTCAATTCATTTATTCATTTAAAATCTGCACAGTACTGGGCCTCATTTTCCAGAGAGTGCAGGGGCTACGGGGTAAAATTCCTAAGACCCAGTGCACACTACCCCTGGACGGCGGGTTCTATTTCAGAAAAACGCAGGGGTTTGTTTGTGAAATGTGGACCGAAGGGGGTATGGAGCGATCTGGTCTACACAATCGACCACCGACGCTCCAGATTCAACCCACGCGTCATGAACACGTATAATCCGCTCCGACCGTTAGATCCGATCTCAACGCACAAAGGACGACCACGCACCAATCTTGATCTAAGTCGTTCACGTCCGCATCAACGATCCAGATCGCAATTACGCAAACCGGTATGCCATGATATAATCCTGACCGTCCGTCAAGATCGGACGGCGCACGTGCTTCTTCCTAACCTGAGAACTCGCCACAGCGGCGGACAGTCATCCCCCCACGGCGGCGCGCTCACCGGAGACCGCGCCCTAGCGTTCAAGTGCCCCCGATTCTCGAAATTGGTTGATGCAATACGATGCTGGGGACATGGCAAACACGACAATGCAGGATTTACCGGTGATTGAGACAGCGGCCTGTCCGACCGCGTAGCATCGCGGATCCACCACGCCGCCATGCTCAGATGAGCAATTTGAAGTAGTGCACTGGACGCATCCGGCTCACCGATGCCACGCCAAGCTTCAGAGGGCATCCACGAATATTCTCGTGCACCACCACGGCCCTACCGATGACCTGGCTCAATTCAAGCCACCGACGGATCCCACTATTGCTCCCATGGCTTGCACCGGCGTAGCGGGTCAGGGGAAAAGAGGGTACGACCGTGGCTACATATACCCATAGCGAGGGACAAGGGAGTCCGATTGGTGATTAGCTGGTGCCCCGAGGTCACGGGAAAACTAAACTAACTCCCCAAGCGGCCGCTGAGTTAATCTCGGGCTCTGTTCCACGCGGATCCAGCGGAGGGGATAAATCTGACAGGGGCGGCCCACGCGTCAGCGACCGGTACAATCAAGCGTGCGTGCATGGGCAAGCGCGAGGCGCGCGAGTTGGGCCAGTGTGGAGGAGGAAACTGGGTCGAATGGGGGAGTGACGGCCCAGCGAACATCTTATTCCTTTTTCTTTTAAAAATTCCTGTTTTATCCCCAAATCAAAGATTCAAACTAAATTCAAATTCTAGTTTTGAATTTCTAAGTCTTGCAAAAATTTAATAGAATTCCAAATGTGAATATAGTTCATACTGTTTGCATTATTTATTTATTTTCTTCCCATTATTTTCACTCCTTTGCTCCTATATTTTAATCCTCTAACTAGATATTTTTTAAAGTTATGCTTGTTTCACTTATTTGTTTGAGTTTTAATGCACAAATAAAATCTCTAAAATGAGGCATAGATTAATTGTTTCATTAGTTACTTATTCCCTTTAATTATGATTCTTCATATTTCTCATGCTTGGAAGGCAACACATATAAGATCTATCTCGTACTTTTATTGTCTACCATTTGGGTATTACAGGGGGGAAAGCGCCATGTTGCCCTCGGAGGGCGCCGAACATGGTGTCTCCGGTGAGCTGCTGGCGGGTAATCCGAGCGGACGTCCGTGCCCCATTTGCTAGGGGTCGGCTAGAGGCCCAGAGGCGCGCCCAAAAGTACCTGCGGGTGATCTGCCGGACCCGGTCCCCTGTCGACGGGGTCCGAGGGCTCGATGCCTCCCTCTGATGGGATTCTGTTACAAGATCGTTCTCGCTGGTCTCGGAAATGTCCTAGGGTACCTCGGGAGCGCAGCCCGAGCCTTGGTTATGTATCGAACGTACCCATGGTCATCCCTCGCTCTATGTCTGAGGCGGTTGTGAACCCTTCGAGGGCCAGCCTACGAACCCCTGATCAGTAGTGGGCGCGGAGCCCGAGTGGCCTGAGGCGACCGTTGAACCCTTCCGAGGGCCCGGCCTTCGAACCTCTGACCAGTAGTGGGTGTGGAGCCCACACGCTCTGAGGCAGCTGTTGAACCCCTCCGAGGGGCCAGCCTTCGAACCTCTGATCAGTAGGGAGGCTCGGAGCCTGGTTCCTTCACGGAGAAGGATCCTTTTCGGGGTATCCCCCTTTCCCGGTCCCTGTTGTAAGAGAGAGAAAGAGGAAAAGGAAAAGGATACGAAATCGAATGACGTGGCGTACCTTTTTTGACGCGAACATTATGGCGAAGGCGAAGCGTCGCTTGCTTGTCCTGCCAGGGGCGCCGCCTGTCGCGCCGCGGAGTTAATGCGACGGAGCGGGCGGTTCGCGAGGTGGCCGTTGTGCGTGCGCGAGCCGTTCGAGGGACGGTTGTTTCGCTTCGAGTTTTTGAATCCCGCGGCTGGTCCGGGCGAAACGTTGAACGGGTCTCGCCTTGGTCTTTATACACTCGGGGGAGGGTTTGGCGACAGTTCTTTGCTCCGCTTCTCGCCTCCTTCTTAGGTTTTCGCAACCTGAGAGACTTAGCCAGAGAAAAGGAAACCGCCCACCCTGTCCTTTCCGCCGCCACCCCTTTTGCTCGGTGATGGCCGACCGGGTGACCATCATCTCGCCGCGCGACCCATGGCCTTTCTCCACAGTCACGGCGGGTGATCTGGAGGACCTTGTTGCTGAGGGTTTACTTCGCCCTCTCTCTGATGAGAGGCGGCCGGAGTGGATCCCCCCCGCGAGCGGAGCCGCTCCGTCCCCGCCGCCGGGGTACGTCGTGAGCTTCGTCTCCTTCCACGAGCGGGGATTCGGTGTGCCGGCGAGTCGCTTTATGCGGGCGATCCTGCACAACTATGGGGTGGAGTTGCACAACCTCAGCCCCAACTCCATCTCGCAGGCCGCCATCTTCGTAGCGATGTGCGAAGGGTACTTGGGGATCGCCCCTCACTGGGACTTGTGGACCCATCTCTTTTCCGCGGAGCTTTTTGCTTCGCCGACGGGGGAGAGAAGGGTCCGCGCGGCAGTGCGGGCCGGCGGCTGCATCCTCCAGATGAGGTAGTCGCGGGCGTCGCTGTACATTCCCGCCATCCTTGCGTCCTCGAATAAAGGGTGGCAGCGCCGGTGGTTCTACCTCCGGAATGACGGCGAGATTCTCCCGCCGTTTTCCCAGCGAGTGGTCACCGTCGCCGCCGATGCTTAGCGCCACGGGACCCCGCACGACAGGCAGAAGAACCTCGAGCCCCTTCTCAAGGCCCTGGAGGCGTTGCGGAAAGGGGGACTCACCGCCGCGGGAGTGATTGCCGTCATCCACCACCGGAGGGTGCTTCCCTTGGCGGAGTGGCGGTTGCCGCTTTGGGAGATGACGCCGGAGGCTGACTTGAAGGGCTCGCGGATGTTCTCGGATCCTCTTCCCATCGACGTTCTCCACGGGCGGGTGGCAGTCGCGTTGGGAAAACCGGACGCTAGCGCCTTCTCCCAGCCCTTGATGCGCCCCGACCAAGGGTGTGTGACCCTGGTGAGTGTCCGCTCCTTCCTTCTCCTTGCGTCGGGTTGCCCTTGGTTCTTACGGTCGGGATTTCCATCCGTCTCCAGGAGGTAGGGTGGCACAAGCCTTCCCGGCCACAGGTCCCGGAGGACGCGGTGGACCGAGCAGCGCGGCGGGTTGCCGCGGAGGAGAAGAAGAAAAAGAAGGACGCGGAGAAGGCCCGGGCCCGCGAGCGGACGCGGGCCCGAGACGCCTTGGAAAAGCTCCGTCGTCAGCAGGAAAGAGAGGGGCTCCCGAGGGAGCCGTCGCCGGAAACGCCTGACGACGACGACGATGATGAAGACGATGACGAGGATGACGACATGGCTGCCCGCCTCGGCTTCAGCCCGGGTTTGAGGCTAGGCCAGGAGTCGTCAAGCCAGCCCCCGAGTGGGCTGGCGCCGTCAGTCCCCGGAGCCGGGACACCGAGGTCCCGGCCCGAAGAGCGGGGGCAAACCGAGAGGGTACTTGACCCCTCGGTCGGGGAAGTTGAGGTGACCCCGGGGAGTCAGGCCGAGGCGTCTGCTCCCCGAGAGCCGTCGCTCACGCCGGCAGCGCAGGAGAGCGACCCTCAGGTCGCCGTGGCAGCGCCTGGGCAGTCCGTTCCCCATGCGTCCAAGGTGCCCAAGGCGAGGGTGGTGTCGAAGCTTGCGGCGAGGCGGACCTCGGCGGCGCCTTCGGGGGTCGAGGTCCGAGAGACCTCTCCTCAGGCACGGTTGATCATGGCCCGGAGCGGGTAAGTATCTTGGAACGTCTTCGTCCTGGCTTCTCATTCATATGTCCCGACCGCGACTTTTCTTTCCTCCTCAGTAAGCGAAGCCATAGCTTGACCGATCTGGCTCCCCGGAAGGCCCTTAAGACGGCGTCGGCTTCCACAGCCGGTGCCGCGCCGGGCCTCGCTGTTCAGCTGACCTTCTCGCAAGGCGCTCCACAGCGGGGGGCTCAGGCGGCACCAGTCGCCGTGGAGCGAGTTCCCGAAGCCGGCTCTTCTGCCGAGGCGGCCATCGTGCTGGAGGAGGCGGCTAGCGCGGACGTGGCCTCGGGCCCACCTGACATACCGCCGGTGCTGGCACCTGTTGCTGCTGAAGCCGCTGCCGTCTCAGTCGGGGAGCGACCTGTTGCTGCCGACGCTGATATGGCCGAGGCGTCGGCGCTCGGTGCCTCAGAGGAGGGGGGGTGTGGAAACGCGATCCGCCCCGCCGAGCGGCGGCCTTGTCCCTGCACGGCGGAGCTCCGAGGGGCGGCACTAGTTGCTCCAGTTCCGGACGCGTGAGGCTTCGGATCCCTTCTTCGTTCTTGACGATGAGTGGGAGGAGCAATCTTGGGACGAGCTCCGCGAGTGTGCCGAAGCAACGGTGGGGTCGCTCCGGTCGTCGCTGGAGGTCTTCAGCAGGGACGTCCCCAAAATCCTCCAGGTAATGGTTTCAGGCATACCTTTTTTGTGTGACCAAGGCGTCTTTTGTGACGCCCCGCTTCCTTCCCTCAGGATCTGACGGATCTGAGCGTCGCCAAGTCGTTGTTCATCCGCCACGAGGTCGACATCTGGGGCTCGCTGCAATCCCTGAGGACCTCGCTCGCCGGGGCTACTGCGTGCCTCTCTCAGCAGGGCACCGAGGTGGCGGACCTTCGGCTGCTCTGCGCCGATCTGAGAGCAGAGGCGGCAGCGGCACGCGCAGAGGCGGCAGCGGCACGCGCAGAGGTGCAACGACGGCAGTCGGAGTTCGACCAGGTCACCAATGAGCGAGATCAATCTCGGGGTCGGGCTGTCGAGGCCGAAAGTCGGGCTGGAGCCCTTGCAGCAGACCTAGCCGTTGCCCAGGCCGCAGCCTCAGAGCAGCGTGCCTGAGCCGGAGGTATGTCCTGGCCATTTTTGGTTTTCTTTTCAGCTTGTTTCCTCCGCTTGTGTTTGAGGCCTTGCGTTCTGGCTGTTCGCAGAGCTCGAGTCTGCCCTTGATGAGTCCACCAAGGCGCTTGCCGAGGCGGCCGAGCAAAGGGAGGCCGACCATGCGGCCATGTCCGAGGCCGTCTCGGACTTCTGCCGGGCCTTTGGCCTCGGTGACGTCCCCTCAGGGAGCTCCCCTCGAAGTCGCCTGCAGGCCTTGGGCGATCACGTGCGCGGCAGACTCCGCGAGGCGCTACACCATGGCGTCAGGCGGGCCTTCGTCGTGCTTGCTTCCCACTACGTCGTGGATCTGGAGCGGGTCAGCGAGGGATATTGCCTTCTTGACGAAGATGAAGCCGCCCTGGCTGAAGTCCAGAGGCTCGACGCGGCCGCCGCGGGCCCGAGCGCGGTGCTGGCGACCACCTTCGAGGCAGAGATTCTCCCGCCTGCGCCATCGTCCGAAGCCGGGGTGGACTCTGCCGAAGGTGGGGACGAAGCCGAAGGCGCGGCTCCTTCCCCGGGCGGCGCCTAACTCTGTCGGGGCAGTTTCCTTTGAATGCACGTGTGTCTTTTGTGGCCGCTGAGGCTTGAACACTTTATTATCATAGTATAAAGTTGTGCCCCTTTTCCTTTCCATTTTGCGTGTCCGGCTCCGCTCGTCAGTAGCAGGGTGGCTTGCCCAAGTAGGAGTCATTTTTCGTGGTAGGTGACGAGTGAGGTATCTGTAACCCAGAGGCGTAGGAGTCCCTCGGCTCAGTCAACCTTGCCACTTACATGCACCCGCGTTCACTTCTTGGGGTCCTGCTACCGACATAGCCGGGGGAACGCGGAAGCCTTTTTGATTGAAAATTTTGACGTGGAGGGGGTTCCCCCCCTTTTTAGCCCCCGAGGGAGGGTCGGGCTTTGCCGAGGCAAGGCTGTCCCTTCCTTGATGACCACATTTTGCGTGGGAACGAGGTATATGAACAACTTGTAAACATCTTAAGGGTAGAAGTGACGTAGCTGTTGGATGTTCCAAGTGTTGGTGTAGACCTCGCCTTGACTGTTGGCCAGCTTGTTCGTTCCGGGCTTCAGAACTTTGGCGATGGCGAACAACCCTTCCCAATGGTGGGTGTAGCACCCGGGCGCCTTCTGCAAGGGGCCGACGAGGTCCAGACCCCACACAGCAAAAATCCAGGTGATGGGTTTCGTCTGCAGAGCCTAGGCGGACAGGCGAGTCTGCCTCGTGTAGAACTGATACCCTTCGCAGGTGCGGACAATTCTAGTGGCGTCGGCCACCGCCGTTGGCCAGTAGAAACCTTGTCGGAAGGCGTTTCCGACAAGGGATCGAGGTGCCGCGTGATGTCCGCAAGCCCCCGAGTGTATCTCTCGTAGGAGTTCCTGACCCTCGGCGATGGAAATGCATCGCTGGAGGATGCCTGAGGGGCTGCGGTGGTAGAGCTCCTTCCCATCTCCTAGCAAGACGAATCGACCTGGCGCGCCGTGCCAACCGCCGAGCTTCGGCTCGGTCGAGGGGTAGCTCTCCTCGGTGGAGATATTGCAGGTACGGGGTCTGCCAGCTTCGATTAGGCGTGACCCCGCTCTGCTCCTCCTCGACGCGCAGTGCCTCACCCTCGGGGGCCGAGGGTACCTCGGGCTAAACCGAGGGTGTCTCGGGCCGAGCTGAGGGTGCCTCGGGCCGAGCCGAGGGTACCTCGGACTGAGCCGAGGGTGCCTCGGGCTCGGCCGAGGGTGCCTCGGGCTCGGGCGTGTTGTCGATCTTGACGGAGGGTTGATGCAGGTCTCGGGAGAAGACGTCCGGGGGAACCGTTGTTCGCCCCAAGGCTATTTTAGCCAGCTCGTTCGCAGTCTGTTGTAGCGGCGGGCGATGTGGTTGAGCTCAAGCCCGTAGAACTTGTCTTCCAGGCGCCGAACCTCATCGCAGTAGGCCTCCATCTTCGGGTCGCGGCAGTGGGAGTTCTTCATGACTTGGTCGATGACGAGCTGCGAGTCACCGCGAGCGTCGAGGCGTCGGACCCCTAGCTCGATGGCGATCCGCAACCCGTTGACCAGAGCCTCGTACTCAGCCACATTGTTGGACGCCGGGAAATGGAGGCGTAGCACGTAGCGTAGGTGCTTTCCGAGGGGCGAGATGAAGAGCAGGCCCGCGCCTGCCCCTGTCTTCATCAGCGACCCATCGAAGAACATGGTCCAGAGTTCCGGTTGGATCGGAGCTGTTGGGAGCTGGGTGTCGACCCATTCGGCCACGAAGTCCGCTAAGACCTGGGACTTGATGGCCTTCCGAGGGGCGAACGAGATCGTTTCGCCCATGATTTCCACCGCCCACTTCGCGATTCTACCCGAGGCCTCTCGGCACTGGATGATCTACCCCAGGGGGAAGTGAAAGGGAATTAGGCTTACACCTAGTCCCTAATTAATTTTGGTGGTTGAGTTGCCCAACACAAACAATTGGACTAACTAGTTTGCTCTAGTGTATAAGTTATACAGGTGCTAAAGGTTCACACTCAGCCAATAAAAAGATCAAGTTTTGGATTCAACAAAGGAGCAAAGGGCCAACCGAAGGCACCTCTGGTCTGGCGCACCGGACTGTCCGGTGCACCAGAGGACTCCAACTCAAACTCGCAACCTTCGGGAATTTCCAGAGGCACTCGCGCTATAATTCACCGGACTGTCCGGTGCGCCAAGGAGGAGCAGACTCAGGAACTCGCCAGCTTCGGGAATCTCCAACGGCTAGTCCGCTATAATTCACCGGACATGTCCGGTGTGCACCGGACTGTCCGGTGCAACTCCGGAGCAACGGCTACCTCCGCGCCAACGGCTACCTGCGGCGCATTAAATGCGCGCGCAGCGCGCGCAGAAGTCAGGCGTGCCCATACTGGCACACCGGACAATAAACAGTACATGTCCGGTGTGCACCGGACATCCAGGCGGGCCCACAAGTCAGAAGCTCCAACGGTCAGAATCCAACGGCAGTGATGACGTGGCGGGGGCACCGGACATGTCCGGTGTGCACCGGACTGTCCGGTGCGCCATCGAACAGACAGCCTCCCAACGGCCACTTTTGGTGGTTGGGGCTATAAATACCCCAACCACCCCACCATTCATTGCATCCAAGTTTTCCACTTCCCAACTACTACAAGAGCTCTAGCATTCAATTCTAGACACACCAAAGAGATCAAATCCTCTCCAAATTCCACACAACGCCATAGTGATTAGCGAGAGAGATTTGTCGTGTTCTTTTGAGCTCTTGCGCTTGGATTGCTTCTTTTCTTTCTCACTTGCTCTTGTGATCAACATTCCATTGTAATCAAGGCAAGAGGCACCAATTGTGTGGTGGCCCTTGCGGGGAAGTTTTGTTCCCGGCTTTGATTTGAGAAGAGAAGCTCACTCGGTCCGAGGGATCGTTTGAGAGAGGGAAGGGTTGAAAGAGACCCGGCCTTTGTGGCCTCCTCAACGGGGAGTAGGTTTGCAAGAACCGAACCTCGGTAAAACAAATCCGCGTGTCACACTCTTCATTTGCTTGCGATTTGTTTTCCACCCTCTCTCGCGGACTCGTTTCATTATTACTAACGCTAACCCAGCTTGTAGTTGTGTTTATATTTGTAAATTTCAGTTTCGCCCTATTCACCCCCCTCTAGGCGACTATCAATTGGTATCGGAGCCCGGTGCTTCATTAGAGCCTAACCGCTCGAAGTGATGTCGGGAGATCACGCCAAGAAGGAGATGGAGACCGGCGAAAAGCCCACTACAAGCCACGGGAGCACTTCATCGGAAGAGTCCCGCACCAAGAGGAGGGAGAAGAAGAAGAGCTCCTCCAACAAAGGGAAGGAGAAGAAATCTTCTTCTCACCACAAAGAGAAGAAGGAAAAATCTTCTTCCCACAAGCCGCATCGGAGTGAGGACAAGCCAAAGAGGATGAGGAAAGTGGTCTACTACGAGACCGACACTTCATCAACATCGACCTCCGGCTCCGATGCGCCCTCCGTAACTTCTAAACGCCAAGGGCGTAAGAAGTTTAGTAAGATTCCCCTACATTACCCTCGCATTTCTAAACATGCACCTTTACTTTCCGTCCCATTAGGCAAACCACCAACTTTTGATGGTGAAGATTATGCTAGGTGGAGTGATTTAATGCGATTTCATCTAACCTCACTCCACAAAAGTATATGGGATGTTGTTGAGTTTGGTGCACAGGTACCATCCGTAGGGGATAAAGACTATGATGAGGATGAGGTGGCCCAAATCGAGCACTTCAACTCTCAAGCGACAACAATACTCCTTGCCTCTCTTAGTAGAGAGGAGTATAACAAAGTGCAAGGGTTGAAAAGCGCCAAGGAGGTTTGGGATGTACTCAAAACCGCGCACGAAGGAGATGAGCTCACAAAGATCACCAAGAGGGAAACGATCGAGGGGGAGCTCGGTCGGTTCCGGCTTCGCAAAGGGGAAGAGCCACAACACATGTACAACCGGCTCAAGACCTTGGTGAACCAAGTGCGCAACCTCGGGAGCAAGAAGTGGGACGACCACGAAATGGTTAAGGTTATTCTAAGATCTCTCATTTTCCTTAACCCCACTCAAGTTCAATTAATTCGTGGTAATCCTAGATATACTAAAATGACCCCCGAGGAAGTTATCGGGAATTTTGTAAGTTTTGAGTGCATGATCGTAGGCTCGAGGAAGATCAACGAGCTTGATGATCCCTCCACATCCGAAGCTCAACCCGTCGCATTCAAGGCGACGGAGGAAAAGAAGGAGGAGTCCACACCAAGTCGGCAACCAATCGACGCCTCTAAGCTCGACAATGAGGAAATGGCGCTCGTCATCAAGAGTTTCCGCCAAATCCTCAAGCAAAGGAGAGGGAAAGACTACAAGTCCCGCTCCAAGAAGGTTTGCTACAAGTGTGGTAAGCCCGGTCACTTCATTGCTAAATGTCCATTATCAAGTGACAGTGACAGGGATAACGACAAGAAGGGCAAGAGGAGAGAAAAGAAGAGGTACTACAAGAAGAGGGGCGGCGATGCCCATGTTTGTCGGGAGTGGGACTCCGACGAAAGCTCAAGCGACTCCTCCGACGACGAGGACGCCGCCAACATCGCCGTCACCAAGGGACTCCTCTTCCCCAACGTCGGCCACAAGTGCCTCATGGCAAAAGACGGCAAAAAGAAGGTTAAATCTAAATCCTCCACTAAATATGAATCTTCTAGTGATGAAAATGTTAGTGATGAGGAAGATAACTTGCGATCCCTTTTTGCCAACCTCAACATGCAACAAAAAGAAAAACTTAATGAATTGATTAGTGCCATCCATGAAAAGGATGATCTCTTGGACACCCAAGAGGACTTCCTAATCAAGGAAAATAAAAAGCATGTTAAGGTTAAAAATGCTTACGCTCTAGAAGTAGAAAAATGTCAAAAACTATCTAGTGAGCTAAGCACTTGCCGTGAGATGATTGACAACCTTAGAAATGAAAATGCTAATTTGTTAGCTAAGGTTGATTCTCATGTTTGCAATGTTTCAATTCCCAACCCTAGAGATAATAATGATGATTTGCTTGCTAGGATTGAAAAATTGAACATTTCTCTTGCTAGCCTTAGAATTGAGAATGAAAAATTGCTTTCTAAGGCTAAAGATTTTGATGTTTGCAATGCTACTATTTCCGACCTTAGAACTAAGAATGACATGTTACATGCTAAGGTTGTAGAATTAAAATCTTGCAAACCCTCTACATCTATCGTTGAGCATGTATCCATTTGCACTAGATGTAGATATGTTGATATTAATGCTATTCATGATCACATGTCTTTAATTAAACAACAAAATGATCATATAGCAAAATTAGATGCTAAAATTGCCGAGCATAACTTAGAAATGAAAAATTTAAATTTGCTCGTAGCATGCTTTATAATGGGAGACGCCCTGGCATCAAGGATGGCATTGGCTTCCAAAGGGGAGACAATGTCAAACTTAGTGCCCCTCCTAAAAGATTGTCTAATTTTGTTAAGGGCAAGGCTCCCATGCCTCAGGATAACGAGGGTTACATTTTATACCCTGCCAGTTATCCCGAGGACAAAATTAGGAGAATTCATTCTAGGAAGTCTCACTCTGGCCCTAATCATGCTTTCATGTATAAGGGTGAGACATCTAGCTCTAGGCAACCAACTCGTGCTAAGTTGCCTAGAAAGAAAACTCCTATTGCATCAAATGATCATGATATTTCATTCAAAACTTTTGATGCATCTTATGTTTTAACTAACAAATCCGGCAAGGTAGTTGCCAAATATGTTGGGGGCAAGCACAAGGGGTCAATGACTTGTGTTTGGGTACCCAAAGTTCTTGTGTCTAATGCCAAAGGACCCAAAACCATTTGGGTACCTAAAGTCAAGAACTAAACTTGTTTTGTAGGTTTATGCATCCGGGGCTCAAGTTGGATACTCGACAGCGGGTGCACAAACCACATGACAGGGGAGAAGAAAATGTTCTCCTCCTATGAGAAAAAACAAGATCCCCAACGAGCTGTCACATTCGGGGATGGAAATCAAGGTTTGGTCAAAGGTCTTGGTAAAATAGCTATATCTCCTGACCATTCTATTTCCAAAGTTTTTCTTGTAGACTCATTAGATTACAATTTGCTTTCTGTATCTCAATTATGCAAAATGGGCTACAACTGTCTTTTCACTGATGTAGGTGTCACTGTCTTTAGAAGAAGTGATGATTCAATAGCATTTAAGGGAGTGTTAGAGGGTCAGCTATACTTGGTAGATTTTGTTAGAGCTGAACTCGACACTTGCTTAATTGCTAAGACTAACATGGGCTGGCTCTAGCATCGCCGACTAGCACATGTTGGGATGAAGAATCTTCACAAGCTTCTAAAGGGAGAACACATTTTAGGATTAACAAATGTTCATTTTGAGAAAGACAGGATTTGTAGCGCATGCCAGGCAGGAAAGCAAGTTGGTGCTCATCATCCACATAAGAACATAATGACGACCGACAGACCACTGGAGCTTCTACACATGGATCTATTCGGCCCGATCGCTTACATAAGCATCGGCGGGAGTAAGTACTGTCTAGTTATTGTGGATGATTATTCTCGCTTCACTTGGGTGTTCATTTTACAGGAAAAATCTCAAACCCAAGAGACCTTAAAGGGATTCTTGAGACGGGCTCAAAATGAGTTTGGCTTAAGGATCAAGAAAACAAGAAGCGACAACGGGACGGAGTTCAAGAACTCTCAAATCGAAGGCTTTCTTGAGGAAGAGGGGATCAAGCATGAGTTCTCTTCTCCCTACACTCCACAACAAAATGGTGTAGTGGAGAGGAAGAATCGAACTCTATTGGATATGGCAAGAACCATGCTTGATGAGTACAAAACTTCGGATCGGTTTTGGGCCGAGGCGGTCAACACCGCTTGCTACGCCATCAACCGGTTATATCTTCACCGAATCCTCAAAAAGACATCTTATGAACTCCTAACCGGTAAAAAGCCCAACATTTCATATTTTAGAGTCTTTGGTAGCAAATGTTTTATTCTTGTTAAAAGAGGTAGAAAATCTAAATTTGCTCCTAAGACTGTAGAAGGCTTTTTACTAGGATATGATTCAAACACAAGGGCATATAGAGTCTTTTCAAGTCCACTGGACAAGTTGAAGTTTCTTGTGACGTTGTGTTTGATGAGACTAACGGCTCTCAAGTAGAGCAAGTTGATCTTGATGAGATAGGTGATGAAGAGGCTCCGTGCATCGCCCTAAGGAACATGTCCATTGGAGATGTGTGTCCTAAGGAATCCGAAGAGTCTCCAAATGCGCAAGATCAACCATCCTCCTCCATGCAAGCATCTCCACCAACTCAAAATGAGGAAAAGGCTCAAGTTGATGAAGAAGAAGATCTATCAAATGAGCCACCTCAAGATGACGGCATAGATCAAGGGGGAGATGCAAATGAGGAAGACAAGGAGGATGAAGAACCAAGGCCGCCACACCCAAGAGTCCACCAAGCAATTCAACGAGATCACCCCGTCGACACCATCCTCGGCGACATTCATAAGGGGGTAACCACTAGATCTCGTGTTGCACATTTTTGTGAACATTACTCGTTTGTTTCCTCTATTGAACCACACAGGGTAGAGGAAGCACTACAAGATTCGGATTGGGTGGTGGCGATGCAAGAGGAGCTCAACAACTTCACTAGGAATGACGTATGGCATTTAGTTCCACGTCCTAATCAAAATGTTGTAGGAACCAAATGGGTCTTCCGCAACAAGCAAGATGAGCATGGTGTGGTGACAAGGAACAAAGCTCGACTTGTGGCCAAAGGATACTCTCAAGTCGAAGGTTTGGATTTCGGTGAAACCTATGCACCCGTAGCTAGGCTTGAGTCAATTCGTATATTATTGGCCTATGCTACTTACCATGGCTTTAAGCTTTATCAAATGGACGTGAAAAGTGCCTTCCTCAACGGACCAATCAAGGAAGAGGTCTATGTTGAGCAACCTCCCGGCTTTGAAGACAGTGAGTATCCTAACCATGTCTATAAGCTCTCTAAGGCGCTTTATGGGCTCAAGCAAGCCCCAAGAGCATGGTATGAATGCCTTAGAGATTTCCTTATTGCAAATGGCTTCAAAGTCGGAAAGGCCGATCCTACGCTCTTTACCAAAACACTTGAGAATGATTTGTTTGTATGCCAAATTTATGTTGATGATATTATATTTGGGTCTACTAACGAATCTACATGTGAAGAGTTTAGTAGGATCATGACACAAAAGTTCGAGATGTCTATGATGGGGGAGTTGAAGTATTTCTTAGGATTTCAAGTGAAGCAACTCCAAGAAGGCACCTTCATTAGCCAAACCAAGTACACTCAAGATATTCTAAGCAAGTTTGGAATGAAGGATGCCAAACCCATCAAGACACCCATGGGAATTAATGGGCATCTCGACCTCGACACGGGAGGTAAGTCCGTGGATCAAAAGGTATACCGGTCGATGATAGGTTCCTTACTCTATTTATGTGCATCTCGACCGGATATTATGCTTTCCGTTTGCATGTGTGCAAGATTCCAATCCGACCCTAAGGAATCTCACCTTACGGCCGTAAAACGAATCTTGAGATATTTGGCTTATACTCCTAAGTTTGGGCTTTGGTACCCTCGGGGATCCACATTTGATTTGATTGGTTATTCGGATGCCGATTGGGCAGGGTGTAAAATCAATAGGAAGAGCACATCGGGGACTTGCCAGCTCTTGGGAAGATCCTTGGTGTCTTGGGCTTCAAAGAAGCAAAATTCGGTCGCTCTTTCCACCGCCGAAGCCGAGTATATTGCCGCAGGCCATTGTTGCGCGCAATTGCTGTGGATGAGGCAAACCCTGCGGGACTACGGTTACAAACTAACCAAAGTCCCTTTGCTATGTGATAATGAGAGTGCAATCAAAATGGCCGACAATCCCGTCGAGCATAGCCGCACTAAGCACATAGCCATCCGGTATCATTTTCTTAGGGATCACCAACAAAAGGGAGATATCGAGATTTCTTACATTAATACTAAAGATCAACTAGCCGATATCTTTACCAAGCCTCTTGATGAACAAACTTTTACCAAACTTAGGCATGAGCTCAATATTCTTGATTCACGCAATTTCTTTTGCTAGATTGCACACATAGCTCATTTCTATACCTTTGATCATGTCTCTTTCATATACTATGACTAATGTGTCTTTCAAGTCTATTTCAAACCAAGTCATAGGTGTATTGAAAGGGAATTGGAGTCTTCGGTGAAGACAAAGGCTTCCACTCCGTAACTCATCCTTCGCCGTCACTCCAAGTCACTCTCCATTCTTGGGGGAGAAAGCATGAGCACCAAGCAAAAGGACTTCGTCTTTGGTATATTCTTAACTCATTTCTTTATGACCAAAGGGGATGATAGTTCTTAGAGGGCTCTAATGATTCCGTTTTTGGCGATTCATGCCAAAGGGGGAGAAAGTAAGAGCCCAAAGCAAAAGGACCGCACCACCACCAATTTCAAAAACTTCGTGTTTTCAAAGAATTTTATCAATTGGTATACTATTGTGTTCAAAAGGAGGAGAAAGTAGTATTTCAAAAATGATATATCAAAACCCTCTTGAACACTAAGAGGAGGATCTCATTTAGGGGGAGTTTTGTTTAGTCAAAGGAAAAGCATTTGAAACCGGGGGAGAAAATCTCAAATCTTAAGAATGCTTTGCAAAACCTTATTCATTTACCTTTGACTATTTGCAAAAGAACTTTGAAAAGGATTTACAAAAGAGTTTGCAAAAACAAAACATGTGGTGCAAACGTGGTCCAAAATGTTAAATAAGAAAGAAACAATCCATGCATATCTTATAAGTATTTATATTGGCTCAATTCCAAGCAACCTTTGCACTTACATTATGCAAACTAGTTCATTTATGCACTTCTATTTTTGCTTTGGTTTGTGTTGGCATCAATCACCAAAAAGGGGGAGATTGAAAGGGAATTAGGCTTACACCTAGTCCCTAATTAATTTTGGTGGTTGAGTTGCCCAACACAAACAATTGGACTAACTAGTTTGCTCTAGTGTATAAGTTATACAGGTGCTAAAGGTTCACACTCAGCCAATAAAAAGATCAAGTTTTGGATTCAACAAAGGAGCAAAGGGCCAACCGAAGGCACCTCTGGTCTGGCGCACCGGACAGTGTCCGGTGCACCACCGGACATGTCCGGTGCACCAGAGGACTCCAACTCAAACTCGCCACCTTCGGGAATTTCCAGAGGCACTCGCGCTATAATTCACCGGACTGTCCGGTGTACACCGGACAGTGTCCGGTGCGCCAAGGAGGAGCAGCCTCAGGAACTCGCCAGCTTTGGGAATCTCCAACGGCTAGTCCGCTATAATTCACCGGACATGTCCGGTGTGCACCGGACTGTCCGGTGCAACTCCGGAGCAACGACTACCTGCGGCGCATTAAATGCGCGCGCAGCGCGCGCAGAAGTCAGGCGTGCCCATACTGGCACACCGGACAATAAACAGTACATGTCCGGTGTGCACCGGACATCCAGGCGGGCCCACAAGTCAGAAGCTCCAACGGTCAGAATCCAACGGCAGTGATGACGTGGCGGGGGCACCGGACATGTCCGGTGTGCACCGGACTGTCCGGTGCGCCATCGAACAGACAGCCTCCCAACGGCCACTTTTGGTGGTTGGGGCTATAAATACCCCAACCACCCCACCATTCATTGCATCCAAGTTTTCCACTTCCCAACTACTACAAGAGCTCTAGCATTCAATTCTAGACACACCAAAGAGATCAAATCCTCTCCAAATTCCACACAACGCCATAGTGATTAGCGAGGGAGATTTGCCGTGTTCTTTTGAGCTCTTGCGCTTGGATTGCTTCTTTTCTTTCTCACTTGCTCTTGTGATCAACATTCCATTGTAATCAAGGCAAGAGGCACCAATTGTGTGGTGGCCCTTGCGGGGAAGTTTTGTTCCCGGCTTTGATTTGAGAAGAGAAGCTCACTCGGTCCGAGGGATCGTTTGAGAGAGGGAAGGGTTGAAAGAGACCCGACCTTTGTGGCCTCCTCAACGGGGAGTAGGTTTGAAAGAACCGAACCTCGGTAAAACAAATCCGCGTGTCACACTCTTCATTTGCTTGCGATTTGTTTTCCACCCTCTCTCGCGGACTCGTTTCATTATTACTAACGCTAACCCAGCTTGTAGTTGTGTTTATATTTGTAAATTTCAGTTTCGCCCTATTCACCCCCCCTCTAGGCGACTATCAGGAAGGATGACACCACAGTTACCGGATGAGACTCGAAGTAGTGTCGCAACTTCCGCCGCGTCAGGATCACCGTGTAGAGTAGCTTCTGAACTTGTGGGTAGCGGATTTTGGTCTCGGACAGTACCTCGCTGATGAAGTAGACTGGCCTCTGGACGGGCAATGCATGCCCCTCTTCTCGTCTCTCAACCACAATCGCGGCGCTAACCACCTGGGTGGTCGCGGCGACGTAGATCAAGAGGGCTTCTCCGGTAGCAGGGGGCACCAAGATGGGCGCATTCGTGAGGAGCGCCTTCAGGTTCCCGAGGGCTTCCTCGGTCTCAGGGGTCCAAGTGAAGCACTCGGCCTTCCTTAAGAGGCGGTACAGAGGCAGGCCTCTTTCGCCGAGGCGTGAGATGAAGCGGCTCAGAGCCGCAAGACATCCCATGATCCTCTGTACGCCCTTCAAGTCCTTGATGGGTCCCATGCTGGTGATGGCTGCGATCTTCTCCGGGTTGGCTTCGATGCCCCGCTCGGAGACGATGAACCCCAAGAGCATGCCTCGGGGTACCCCAAAGACACACTTTTCGGGATTGAGCTTCACGCCTTTCGCCTTGAGACATCGGAATGTCACTTCAAGGTCGGAAAGGAGGTCGGAGGCTTTCCTCGTCTTGACTACGATGTCATCGACGTAGGCCTCGACCGTCCGGCCAATGTGTTGGCCGAACACATGGTTCATGCACCGCTGGTACGTCGCACCCGCATTCCTCAAGCCGAACGGCATGGTGACATAGCAGTACATGCCGAAGGGCGTGAAGAAAGAAGTTGCGAGCTGGTCGGACTCCTTCATCCTGATTTGGTGATACCCTGAGTAGGCATCGAGGAAAGACAGGGTTTCGCACCCAGCAGTGGAATCCACGATTTGATCGATGCGAGGCAGAGGGTAGGGAACCTTCGGACATGCTTTGTTTAGACCAGTGTAGTCTACACACATCCGTCATTTCCCTCCTTTCTTTCTCACAAGCACAGGGTTGGCAAGCCATTCGGGATGGAATACCTCTTTGATGAACCCTGCCGCCATCAGCTTGTGGATCTCCTCGCCTATGGCTCTGCGCTTTTCTTCGTCGAATCGGCGCAGAGGCTGCTTGACGGGTCAGGCTTCGGCTCGGATATCCAGCGAGTGCTCGGCGACATCCCTCGGTATGCCGGGCATGTCCGAGGGACTCCACGCGAAGACGTCGGCGTTCGCGCGGAGAAAGTCGACGAGCACTGCTTCCTATTTGGGATCGAGCTCGGAGCCGATCCGGATCTGCTTGGAGGCATCGCTGCCTGGGTCGAGGGGGACGGACTTAACCGTCTCCGCTGGCTCGAAGTTGCCGGCATGGCGCTTCACGTCTGGCACCTCTTTAGAGAGGCTCTCCAGGTCAGCGATGAGGGCCTCGAATTCGGCGAGGGCCTCGGCGTACTCCACGCACTCGACGTCGCATTCGAACGCGTGTCGGTACGTGGGGCCGACGGTGATGACCCCGTTGGGGCCCGACATCTTGAGCTTGAGGTAGGTGTAGTTGGGGACGGCCATGAACTTCGCGTAGCATGGCCTCCCCAGTACTGCGTGGTAGGTTCCTCGGAACCCGACCACCTCGAACGTGAGGGTCTCCCTTCGGAAGTTGGAGGGTGCTCCGAAGCAGACGGGAAGGTCGAGTTGTCCGAGGGGCTGGACGCGCTTCCCGGGGATGATCCCGTGGAAAGGCGCAGCGCCTGCCCGGACCGAGGACAGATCAACACGCAGGGGCCCGAGGGTCTCGGCGTAGATGATGTTGAGGCTGCTGCCTCCGTCCATGAGGACTTTGGTGAGTCTGACGTCGCCGATGACGGGGTAGACAACGAGCGGGTATTTCCCCGGGCTCGGCACGTGGTCGGGGTGATCGGCTCGGTCGAAGGTGATGGGCTTGTCGGACCAGTCTAGGAAGACTGGCGCCGCCACCTTCACCGAACAGACCTCCCGATGCTCTTGCTTGCGGTGCCGAGCCGAGGCGTTCGCCGCTTGCCCACCGTAGATCATGAAGCAGTCGCGGACCTCAGGGAACTCTCCCGCCTGGTGATCTTCCTTCTTGTCGTCGTCGCGAGCCCTGCCACCCTCCGCGGGTGGCCCGGCCCTGTGGAAGTGGCGCCGAAGCATGGCGCACTCCTCAAGGGTGTGCTTGACGGGCCCCTGGTGATAGGGGCACGGCTCCTTGAGCATCTTGTCGAAGAGGTTGGCACCTCCGGGGGGTTTCCGAGGGTTCTTGTACTCGGCGGCGGCGACAAGGTCCGCGTCGGCGGCGTCGCGTTTTGCTTGCGACTTCTTCTTGCCCTTCTTCTTGGCGCCGCGCTGAGTTGACGCCTCGGGGGCATCTTCCAGTGGGCGGCCCTAGGGCTGCTTGTCCTTCCGGAAGATAGCCTACCCGCCTCCTGGCCAGAGGCGAACTTGGTGGCGATGTCCATCAGCTCGCTCGCCCTGGTGGGGGTCTTGCGACCCAGGTTGCTCACCAGGTCACGGCAGGTGGTGCCGGCGAGGAATGCACCGATGACATCTGAGTCGGTGATGTTGGGCAGCTCGGTGCGCTGCTTCGAGAATCGCTGGATGTAGTCCCGGAGAGACTCTCCCGGCTGCTGTCGACAGCTTCGGAGGTCCCAGGAGTTTCCAGGGCGCACGTACGTGCCCTAGAAATTGCCGGCGAAGGCTTGGACCAGGTCGTCCCAGTTGGAGATCTGCCCCGGGTGCAGGTGCTCCAGCCAGGCGCGAGCGGTGTCGGAGAGGAACAGGGGGAAGTTGCGGATGATGAGGTTGTCATCGTCCGTTCCACCCAGTTGGCAGGCCAGCCGGTAGTCCACGAGCCACAGTTCCGGTCTCGTCTCCCCGAGTACTTTGCGATAGTAGTCGGGGGTCGGAACCGGGTCGGGAACGGCGCCCGTCGTATGGCGCGGCTGAAAGCCTGCGGACCAGGTGGTTCGGGCGAGGGACTCCGATCCTCCCCGCTGTCGTAGCGTCCCCCACGCCTGGGGTTGTAGCCTCGGCGCACCCTCTCGTCGAGGTGGGCCCGACGGTCGCGGTGATGGTGCTCGTTGCCGAGGCGACCCAGGGCCGCAGGCGCTGTGTTGCGCGTGCGCCCGGTGTGGACCGAGGCTTCCCGCATGAATCGGGAAGTCACGGCGCGATGTTCCGAGGGGTACCCCTGCCTTCGGGAGGCGGAGCTTTCGGCCCGTCGGACCGCGGCGTCCTCCAGGAGATTCTTGAGCTCTCCCTGGATTCGCCGCCCTCGGTGGTGGATGGCTCCGGCATCGCGCGAAGGAGCATTGCCGCTGTATCCAGGTTCTGGCTGACCCCACTGGAAGCGGGTGGCGGCCTCATCCTGACATCGTCGGTGATGCGGTGCTGGAAGCCCTGGGGTAGATGACGCATTTCTCCGGCCGGAGGTTAGCCCGCCCATTCCTGCCCGACGTCCCGGCGGATCGGCTCAAGTGCTCCTGCTCCCTCGTCGAGCCTGGCCGGCACCCCGCGGATTTGCTCGAGCTGTGGGTCATGACCCCCCGCCTGAACGGGGACCACTGCTAGCTCTCGTAGGATGTCAACGCGAGGCACAGGCCTAGGGAGATCACCGTTCTCCGGCATACCAAGATGGTTGCCTTCGGAGGGACCCCCTAGATCGACGTGGAAACATTCGCGACTCGGGCCGCAGTCCTTGTCGCCGAGGCTGCGGCTACCGTCGGAACAGTCGGAAAGGCAGTAGTCGCATGCGGTCATGAAGTCCCACATGGCACTGGGGTTACCAAGTCCGGAGAAATCCCAACAGAAGTCGGGCACGTCGTCTTCCCCGGACCCAGAGGACCCGTAGGTCGAGACGTCCGTCAACCGGTCCCAGGGTGACCGCATACGAAACCCCAGAGGGTTTGGACTCGCCTCTACGAGGGCGTCCACCAAAGCGAAGTCGCTTGGCGGGTCGAGGCTGAATCCAAGAGGCGTGAGATGGGAATCGATCGGTACCTCTTGGTCGACGGGCGGTGATGAAGTCACATTAGGACTGACTGCGCCGTCGTCTCAGGTACGAGGGTGACGCCCAACAAGCCTTTCGCGAGCGTGCTGGCGTCGTCCGTTTGCTCGGAATTGGCGTGTTGCGGGGAGACGGCGCTCGTCTTCGTCTCAAACGCGAGGTCGATGCCCGACGCGCCCCCCGTTGGGGCGCTGGCGCCGTCGACTCGCACGACAGCCGACGAGGCGCTGCCTCCTGCTTGGCCTTGGTTGCCCCGCCTCTTCCTCCGTCGGCGGGGGAGAGGACGGGGTGAGCTCGAATGTTGTCCTTCCGCCATGCGGGGAAGACACCGTCGATTCCGCCGCCGGCGGGCGGGCTGTCGGCCGCCATTGTCGTTGTCGCACGGCGGGGGAAGGAGTATCATGTCGTAGCTGCCGTCGAGGGACATGAACTCAAGACTCCCGAAACGGAGCACCGTCCCGGGCTGGAAAGGTTGCTGAAGACTGCCCATATGGAGCTTGACGGGAAGCTGTTCGTCAACACGCAGCAGGCCCCTACCTGGCGCGCCAACTGTCGACGTTTCGACCCCGGGGGGTCCCTGGACCGACGAGTAAATTGTCGCCGCGTGCCCCAGCCCAGATGGGTCGGCGCGAGACGGAGCACGAAGGGGGATCCAAAGGAGGGAGACAGGCGAAAAGGGGAAACCCACGGCCTTCGTGTTGTCCTGCGCCTAGGTCGGGTGCGCTTGCAGTAGGGGGTTACAAGCGTCCGCGGGGGAGAGAGCGAGGGACTACGCGTCGTCCTGTCCTCCCGTGCGGCCAACCCTCTGTAAGAGGGCCCTGGTCCTTCCTTTTATAGGCGTAAGGAGAGGATCCAGGTGTACAATGGGGGGCGTAGCAGAGTGCTACGTGTCTAGCGGAGGAGAGCTAGCGCCCTAAGTACACGCCATCGTGGCGGCCGGAGAGGTCTTGGCACCTGGTTTGTGTGGCGTCATGGCCATCGGAGGAGCGCTGGAGCCTGGCGGAGGGACAGCTGTCGGGGCTGTCGAGTCCTTGCTGACGTCCTCTTGCTTCCGTAAGGGGGCTGAGAGCCGCCGTCGTCATGGAGCGTGCGGGGCGCCATCATTACTTGTCTGGCGGAGTGAGCCAGATGTGACACTGGTCTTGTTCCTCGTAGCCTGAGTCAGCTTGGGGTAGGATAATGATGGCGCCTCCTGTTGACGTGGTCGGTTCGCGCCCTAGGTTGGGCGATGTGGAGGCTCTTCCGAGGTCGAGGCCGAGTCTGTCTTCCGTGGCCGAGGTCGAGTCCGAGCCCCTGGGTCGGGCGAGGCGGAGACCGTCGGCTGAGGCCAGGGCTGAGTCCGAACCCTGGGGTCGGGCGAAGCGGAGTTTGTCGTCTTCCGGGGCTGAGCCCGAGTCCGAGCCCTAGGTCGGGCGGAGCGGAGTTCGCCGTCTTCCGGGGATGAGCCCGAGTCCGAGCCCTGGGTCGGGCGGAGCGGAGTTTGCCATCTTCCGGGGCTGAGCCCGAGTCCGAGCCCTGGGGTCGGGCGGAGCGGAGTTCGCCGTCTTCCGGGGCTGAGCCCGAGTCCGAGCCCTGGGTTGGGCAGAGCGGAGTTTCCTATGGTGCCTGAAGCCGGGCCTGACTGCCTGTCAGCCTCACTCTGTCGAGTGGCACAGCAGTCGGAGCGGCGAAGGCGGCGCTGTCCTTCTGTCAGGCTGGTCAGTGGAGCGGCGAAGTTACTGCGGTCACTTCGGCTCTATCGACTGGAGGACGTGTGTCAGGATAAAGGTGTCAGGCCACCTTTGCATTAAATGCCCCTGCAATTTGGTCGGTTGGCGTGGTGACTTGGCCAGGGTTGCTTCTTGGCGAAGACTGGGCCTCGGGCGAGCCGGAAGTATGTTCGTCGCTGGAGGGGGCCTCGGGCGAGACGGAGTTCCTCCGGGGTCGGTTGCCCTTGCCCGAGGCTGGGGTCGGGCGAGGCTTGATCGAGTCCCTCGAATGGACCGATCCCTGACTTAGTCGCACCCATCAGGCCTTTGCAGCTTTGTGCTGATGGGGGTTACCAGCTGAGAATTAGGAGTCTTGAGGGTACCCCTAATTATGGTCCCCGACAACTAGCCAATTCATTCATCATGGCTTCTAGAGGCGTAGCACAAACATGGTATTCATCACTTTGTCCAGGGTCAATTAATAGATGGCAACAACTCAAAAGGCAGCTACTCACAAGCTTTTAGGATTTTCAGACCCATACTGCTAGTGCGACTGGATCCGTCGCTATGATTTCTTACTTCGAGCAGCCCCATATTAACGGACAGTAGCTTCGTTAAGATTGGAGTAGTCATTGAGGAGGAACTTGGTGGCACTATCGACAAACATAGCGAGCGTATCACTGATGTTGCAGACATAGAAGGCCGGGTGATCATCGAGCAACACCAAGCCATTCATGTACTTCAAATCTATGACCCCGAGAGCAACGAGGAAGAAGACGCTAGAAGCAAGGTTTGTGTTGTTTTTCACAACTATAATGTTGATTATTTTTAAGCTCTATTGTTCGATTTGTGCACAAAGAATTTATATGGCAGTTAGAAAATTTTTAAAAGACGCCAAATAAATCTTGTAGGATAATCATGAAAATTAAAAAGACTATAATTGATTACTGGTACAAGAAGAATTATGTTGCCCCTTTACAAAATGAGTAGATGGTTCCTTGTGTTGAGGTAGATGAAGTTGTTGAATAGCTTTCTGCACAAGAAAATCAAGGAGAAGAAAATTCAGGGTGTATTGTTTAATCGATAGGTTATGGGCCTGTTTGGTTCAGCTTTTTTCTGACCAGCTTTTCTTAAAATCTGGCTGTGAGGAGAATCTGGCTGTGGGGAGAATCCGAGTATCATTACTGTTGGGGGCCTTCGGCTTCCGAAGGTCCTCAAAAACGTGATTTGACAATGTTTCTGGAGTATAATACATGAGCAGGTACCTTCGGACATGAACCCTTCGGACAAGTCAAAATTGTTGTATGAAGAAACACAAAGAGAACGAAGGATGGAACAGAGCCGAAGCTGTGCACAAGGAAGCTTCGGCATGATGGCAGAAAAGTGGAAACCGACTTAAAGAGGAAAAGACTATTTAGACCCTGATAGATTACTATAGAGTTATTATCAAAAGCAAAGGGCATGAATGTAATTTTACATGGGCTGCGACCCGTGCCTATAAATAGGTGAACAGTACTCCCGTACTGTTCACGCGGACTTGGCATTTGCTTTTGCATCACGCTTGTACTTTTACCTTCTTTCAAGTCAAAGGTATATTTGTAACCCAACATTATTCCTATTCTACTATAGCAATAAAATAAAAATGAAAATGAGTTGATAATAATACATAATTATTCATGTTATCTTTTATATTCCATGTAATTCCCTTTTCATTATGATATGTAATGTTTATGAAGGTATGTCCTTCATAACCTTCGTCCGAAAATCATTATATCTCAAGGGAAATAATGCTTCGAAGGGCGAAGGACTTTAACGTTTAACGTTTTCTGTGTTGCCTTGTTCTTAACTCTTAGCATTTGAGAACAAGTCCCCAACATTGGCGCCCACCTCCGGTGAACTCACTTCCACTTTTTGAGTTTCGAACACCTTCGGCAAGCATCGACCTCCGTCATGCCGCCAAAGAAAGCTTCAGCGACAGGGGCTGCAGCTCTGCAGCCGCTGGACCCGAACCAGGAGACCCTTTCTCTTCGAGAGGCCCGAAGCCAGAAGAGGAAGGCCAACAGTCCAACGCCCCAGGAGGACGACTTGGACCAAGAGATCAGGAATATGGAGATGCTCCATTAGCAAGTACAAAGGAAGAAGGAAAAGATGGCTCGGCTAGCTGATCTGCAAAGGCAGATAGATGAAGCTTCTGAAGAAGTTCGTCATCTAGCTCAAGATGAGCAGAATCGAAGGCCTCAGCACAGAGAGCTTCATCAAGAGGGCTTCTTCAACGAGGATGACTGGTATGAGGATTTCCATCATGGAAATTTTGCTTTTGATGATGCTTCTCCTCTGTCAGCAGAACTGCAGGCTACACCTTGGCCCCCGTCTTACAAGCCACCCCAGCTTCCCATGTACGACGGACACTCAGACCCGAAGCAGTTTTTGATGAGCTACGAAGCAACCATATCTTCGTATGGTGGCAATACTGCAGTCATGGCGAAGTCTTTCGTCATGGCTGTCAAGAATGTTGCACAAACCTGGTACTCCTCTCTTCGGCCAGGAACAATCACGTCATGGTAGAAGCTGAAGGACATGCTGATTACCAGTTTCCAAGGGTTTCAAACGAAGTCGGTCACCGCTAAAGCTTTATTCCAGTGCACCTAGGATCACGAAGAATACCTTCAGGCGTATGTTCGAAGGTTCTTGTGTCTGAGGGCACAGGCACCAACGGTGCCCAATGAAATTGTCATTGAGGCCATGATCAAGGGGCTTCGGCCAGGACCTACGGCCCAATACTTTGCCAGGAAACCCCCTCAGACCCTGGAAAAGCTGCTCCAAAAGATGGATGAATACATCCGCGCTGATAATGATTTTCGTCAAAGAAGAGAGGAAGCTTACAGGTTCTCCGAAATGACCAAGGGCTTCAGAGGGAGAATCCACCCAAGACATGTAAGATCAATCCATTCCACTCAAAATGATGACAGAGGAAGTCAGCAACATCGGCCACAATACTCCTCTCAGGCTTCGGGGCAACAACAGAGCTATCTTCGGCCGCCAGCTCCAAGGGGTAGAGGCGCCAGGGGCTTCGAAGGAAGATTTGGGGACCAGCCCAGGAAAATTTATTGCTTATTCTGCGGTGAGGACAAGGGCCATACTACCAGGATGTGCCATGTCACCATCCAGAAACAGAAAGAGATAGCAGAAGCTGCAGCCCAATAGAGCCAGCCGAAGCAAGTTATGCATACTACTTCATATCACTCACCGTACATTCCAGAGTATGTGGGTAACCATCCTGCAGCTTCTGTTGCTTCGGCAAGCCAACCTCAGGCGTCTTGGCAACAACCTCCACCTCCACCACCAATGTAACGAGACCAGCAGCCAGAAGGGAGCCAACACTCTCATCAGCAACGAGACTTCAGAGAGGAGTCCGAAGCTCGCACAGTCAATAGTACTGTGCCAGAGTCGAAGCACATCTACTAGAAGATATCCTACCTCGGCAACAGTTCTTGCATTCGTTTTCATTTTTCGTTTAAATAAGGAACAATCATTAAAGCTTAAGTTTTTCTTCTCACTTTCAATTTCTTGTAACAGCTTCGTTTTTTACCATAGTGAAAATATATCTTCTCCATAGATTTACGGCGTCAGAAAAATTGCCGAAGAACGAAAGCTCGGTCTTAAGAGCTCGTGATTACAGAAAAAGTCATTCTACGGAACGCAGCGTAAGTTGCCAAAGTTACAAAAAGTCGTTCCTAAGGGAGCGCAGCGTAATTTTTTTGCTCAAAAGTCGTTCCAAAGGGAATGCAGAGCTTACAGCGAAAAATAAACGCTGATTCCGCCGAAATAGAAGGCGAAGAAGCTCCTAAGGGAGGCTTACAGCGAAAAATAAACGCGGATTCTGCTGAAATAGAAGGCGAAGAAGCTCCTAAGGGAGGCTTACAGCGAAAAATAAACGTTGATTCCGCCGAAATAGAAGGCGAAGAAGCTCCTAAGGGAGGCTTGCAGCGAAAAGTCAGCACTGATCTTTGACACAAATATCATTTTGCATAACATCACATCATCACATCATTTGCATAGCATAACATCATACATCATATTGCATCAATGACGCAAGAAGGGGGTTCAATGTTGATCTTCGGAGATTGTTTCGAAGAAGCAGTGCCAAGGCACAAAATAATTATTGAAGAAGCATACCTTCGTCAAACTCTAAAATGAAAAGACCTATTGCTTACGAGGCACAATATTTTTTACGAGGATTGAATGTTTTTATGAAATATGGATATTCTTCACGAAGAATGAAAAGAAGGGAAGGTGTTTTTTCGCCGAAGGCTCAAAAACGGTATGTACGTAAAGTTTCATGTATCGTAAAGAATTGAGTTACAAGCAGCTTATATATTACATTCAAGGTTATAAAAATATTACACACTTTGTCCAGCAAATATTACATTCTCAATGTCTTTACAATAGCAGCTAATCTTCTCTTAAGACTACTTCCGCAGCTTCGTTTAGTAGTTGATCAACAACCTTATCCATAATAGCTTCGGCCATTTTTCTAATTTCGTCATCCCCCTTTGCGTTGGGGTCCGCCAATGGCTCGGCGGGCTCTGGGGGAGAAGATAGTGCGGCTGTGTTACAAAGTGTAAATAAGTCCAAAATCATATAATTACAACATAAAGTCAAAACTTAGTAGTCAATACCTATTCGCCTCTCGAGATCCGCACTTTTCTCAGCGGCCTCTGCTACATTTCTAGCGTCGTGAATACCTTTTTCACTTTTCCTTATAATTTCTTGAGCCATCTCCCGGCCACCATTTTCCCAGATGTCGGTGAAAAATTTACCACCAACCAAGCTTGCTTCGGCCGAGGGGTCTTTTATATCTTCAGAAGATAAGGCGGCCTCGGCTTGTGCCAAGGATTTCACATGATCGCAGCCTCTACTCTCCAAAATAGTGGCAATCCCCCTAGCACCCGAAAAGGCACATACGTCTTCGCGGCCATTCAAAACTTCCTCAAAAGCTTCGGCTTCGTGGCTGGTCCATTCAATTGGGCCCTCGAGGTCGCCCTTTACGAAATTTTCCTCGCTTGAATACGCGCCAACGTTGGTGAAGCTAGTTTTTATTTTCTTTACACACTCTATAGACTTTTCATAACACCTTTCCTTGGATGCACGAAGTTCTTCAACGTTTTTCTCTAAATGATTTGTCCATTGTTCACTGATTTCTCGTTTAGCTTCTGCAACTGCGCATTTTTCTTTAGCTTCGGCTAGCTGTTTCCGAAGATCCTCAATTTCGCGCTTCTGGGCCTCAGCTTGAGCTTTGGAAACAGCTTCGTCTTCTTTTATTTTAATCACCAATGAATGTAATATTTTATCTTTCTCAAGACCTTCGTTCCTTAGCTCAATTACTTCGGAACGAAGGTTGTTTAAAGCCATGGCGCACCCTTCATCTTCGGCACTTTTTTGCGCTCTGAGGGCATTGCTGAGAATAAGGCCCTGCAAAAGGAATGTGATATTAAGAAATAAACACACGAATTTTTAACCACACAAAAAGTGTATTTTCTCACCTTTAAGATGTTATATGCTAAGTTGTCGACCAATTCATCTTTTGACAAAACTGAAAGCCCATCTTCTAGAGTTGGGAATCCGAAGTTTCTTGCCATCTCCCGGCAGACGGAGATCTCCTTGCTGTCTGGGAGGCAATACAAGAAGTCTTCTTCTCCGCTGCCATTGAATATCAACGCCCCTTTCGGATATTTCAATTTTTGCGCATAAAACTGAGCTTCTCGCTTTTCTTTTTCAGTCAGATTTTTACCCGAAGCATGACGTAAGACATAGTTGGGAGCTTCGGAAGATGCTTCGGGAATAGGGATGGCGGTTTTCTCAGATAAAATTTCTTCTACAGATTCTTTTTCTGTTTCTTTTCCAATTTCCAAGAATTCCCTCTTGGCAGGCTCTGAAAGCCCAGTTTCAGTTTCCACTTGGTTTTTGGCAGCTTCGGCCTCAATTTCTGTTTTTGGAGCTTCGACAGCTATCTTCGAAGTAGAGCTTGAAGATTTTATTGTTTCTAGCACATCTAGCACGTTAACCATTCTCTTTCTCTTGGGAGTTGTTGTAAGGTCCTTTTGTGCCTTCGGCGTTGGCATTGGCACCTCAACTCTTGCTGAAGGACTTAAAACTTCCGACGTATTTGTTTCTTCAGCCCTCGGTTCTTCCATTTTTTCCGTCTCTGGCATTGCGGCCAGCTCTTCAATATTCTGTAGATGAGTAGGCTCTTTGGCTTCAGTGGCCGAAGAGGTTTCACCGACAAACTCAGGCACTGTGGCCGTCTCAATATAGCGTGGTCGGTGCGTAAGAACTTTCATCTTTTTTCTCTTCGGCGCTGGCTCACTAGGAGCGGCCGAAGCAACTTCCTTCACAGAAGCCGTACCTTTTCTTTTTTGACCCCGTATTGGGTAACGATAGTCAGGATAGACGAACCCAATAGCATCAAAAACTCGGTTGAGTCTTTTCTTCTTCCGGCCTCCGAAGGCCGCAGATAGTGCAGTATCTTCTGCCTTCGAGTATGGCCCAAGCAGTTCATTGCTTGTAGCTTCAACGCATTTCAACCAATCGTCTTCTTGCTCGATAAATTGGTCTACGAACCTGAAGGTATATTTTAGTCGAACCAGGCCACCTTCGTGTGGGTTGTTGATGGTTTCCTTCGGCATTTCCCAGTTAGCTACCAATAGCCATATCCTGTAGGCCACGTGCTCTTGAACTAAGTCCCTAGTCCCGATGAAAGAGCAGACTATGCTGAAGGCCCTCTGGCACTCTTCGGTTGCTTCATCCATTTCCACCTTCGGTTTCCGAAGGCCGAAACGCTGCCAGATAGGGCGCATAATGATATCTTTAGTATCTTCTCGTGCCTTCAAATCGTTTTTCACATAGAACCATTCCTTCATCCACTCTCCAGGCCATCTCTTTCGAAAGGTTGGCACGGGACAGCTTGACCCAGATCGAGCACCGAAGCTATAACAGCCAAAATTGTTATGATATTGTTCTTTACCCCAGGGTTTCGTCTCATATAATAGCTCATGCATATTGCAGAAACATTTTGCATTTGACTCCAAACCTTGGCTCTTCACGGCCCATACAAAGATTCCCATCCTTATGATTGCTTCGGGAGTAATTTGATGAAGGCAGATTTCAAATATCTTCAAAACTTCAACCACGAAACTGCTTAGAGGAAACCGAAGCCCAGCCTTGAAGAAGCTTCGGAAGATCACGACTTCATTTTCCTCGGGAGTAGGACAAGTTTTCTCTCCTTCGTTAGCCCTCACAATAGACAAATCCCGAAAATATCTACCTCTCATATTGGCAAGATGGCTTTGTTTAATGGTTGATTTTCCAAAAACTGCATGGCTTGGCCACCAGGGTCGATCTTCCGAGTCTCCCCCCCCACTTTCAGCATCATAACTGTCACTATCACCAGTATCTTCAGATAAACCTTCTAAAATTTCCCTTGTAATCTTTTCTGTATTTGTCTTTGATATTGATTCAAGAAAGCCAAGATTCTTCTCCTCAAGAAGGCTCAGCTTTGTTTCAGCAACAACTTTCTTATCTTCAGACATCTTCGGAAACGCTAAAACCGCTTTTAAAGCCGAAGCTTAAAAAACTTACAAATTAAGCAAGACTTGTTGCGTAGGAGCTAAAAACTGAGTAAGCAAGGGCAGATGGCAAAGAAAGCATACCAAATGACATTGCAGTGTGCTCTTATTTATACATCTGGCGCATTGAGAACAGGTGGGCCCCGCTTGACATTGACTGTTGCTATTCTAGCAAGAGGATGAAGGTGTTTTTTCGGACCTTCGGCTTAGGCCCTTCGTCCATATCGCAATCTGAATTTATTATCCTAATAAATTAATATTGCGAGGGGCTACTGTTGGGGGCCTTCGGCTTCCGAAGATCCTCAAAAACGTGATTTGACAATGTTTCTGGAGTATAATACATGAGCAGGTACCTTCGGACACGAACCCTTCGGACAAGTCAAAATTGTTGTATGAAGAAACACAAAGAGAACGAAGGATGGAACAGAGCCGAAGCTGTGCGCAAGGAAGCTTCGGCATGATGGCAGAAAAGAGGAAACCGACTTAAAGAGGAAAAGACTATTTAGACCCCGATAGATTACTATAGAGTTATTATCAAAAGCAAAGGGCCTGAATGTAATTTTACATGGGCTGCGACCCGTGCCTATAAATAGGTGAACAGTACTCCCGTACTGTTCACGCGGACTTGGCATTTGCTTTTGCATCACGCTTGTACTTTTACCTTCTTTCAAGTCAAAGGTATATTTGTAACCCAACATTATTCCTATTCTACTGTAGCAATAAAATAAAAATGAAAATAAGTTGATAATAATACATAATTATTCATGTTATCTTTTATATTCCATGTAATTCCCTTTTCATTATGATATGTAATGTTTATGAAGGTATGTCCTTCATAACCTTCGTCCGAAAATCATTATATCTCAAGGGAAATAATGCTTCGAAGGACGAAGGACTTTAACGTTTAACGTTTTCTGTGTTGCCTTATTCTTAACTCTTAGCATTTGAGAACAAGTTCCCAACAATTACGATTACGTGTGGAGGAAGATAAAGTTGTTTATAGGGCTCAGGATCTAGAAAATGACAGATTCGATTATGTGTTTATGTTGATTTTTGATGTTTTTTCTCCAACGAATTTTATAGAAACTGGCTGAAAAGCTGAGCGTTTGGCAGTCCGCAACAACTTTTGGTGACCAGAAGCTGCTAGAAGCCGAAACAAACAGGGCCATGTAGCATTTTTTTCTTTAATTTACGAATTTTTAATTATTTAAATATGTAAATGTTGTAATACCCATAATCCTTCATTTTTAGGCTTATTTGGCTTGTTCTAACTCTACCAGTTTCTATTGCTACAACCGAGCGCACATTCTTTGCAATGAAGATTGTTAAGACAAGGTTGCGGAATAGAATGGATGCTGATTATCTAAAAGATTATTTGGTGCTTTACGTTGAGGAGTTTGCCATAAAGTATAGATGGCTTCTATGATATAAAGACACACAAATTATGTCTAAAATAAAAAAGTCTAATTTATTATAAAATTTTAAATTATAAATCTCTCAATACATGGTGTATATATAAATTATAACTAGCACATATTATATGTTACATATTTTTGTAAACACGTAATGATTTGTAGACTGACCGACCGACAGGACAGGACGACTAGGAAACCTCAGTTGATCCTGGTAATTCAGCAGTTCCACGGACGTTGAAGGAGTGGAGGAGGCCCATAACATCTGCCTTCACCGAAGGCCTAGCAGCCGTGTAGAAACTGGGCCCAAACCCCAAAGCCGCCGAGGCCGGGCGCGCTGGAGGGGTTCATGGACTTGACGGCGACGACAGCTTCAGCCTCACTGAAATCGGCCCCTGGCAACAGGATCAGCCAAAGATACATTGCTGCTGGCGATGCGCATGGAAGGAATTCTCAAGAACAGCCGCCGACTGCTGGATATTTAGGTCCGTTAGGCACAGCTCCAGCTCCTGATTCTAAGCGAGGATCTGGAGGAGCCGTGCCAAATGGGTATATTTTTAAACTGATTCTCATGTGAAGCTGAAAGATCGGGAGTCGTTTTTGTGAAGAAAGGTGGGATCTAAGAGCAACTCCAGTAGTTCTCTAAAAGACTTCCTAAATCAATAATTTAGATAGTTAACATGAAAACTATTCTCCAACAGTTCTCTAAATGAACTTTCTAAATTTAACAACTTGTCATCTAACCTCATTTTCTCTCTACATTTGGCAACCATTTAACAACTCTCTAAACAAAAATGTTGACTGCATTATATAGTTTTTGTGACTTATTTTTTAAGTGGATAGGTACAAAACAAAATTACAACCTATATTTATTATTGGAGAACTCATATTTTTTTACTCAAAAGTTATTTAGCAACTTCTTAAATCTGTGATTTAGAGAGCTAAAATTTACATGACTATTGGAGTTGCTCTAAAAAACCTGCTCCACCATCTCTTAAAACAGCTCCTCAACCAATCAAATATGGACCTCCTCTTAAAGTTTGATCGAAATTACCCGCAATTGCCATTAGACAAAAACATAACGAGCTAATTTATGGATTAAACATTTGAAACCATTTTATGCACTATTATGATGGGAATATTTTATATGTTATTGTTTCATATTTTTTTTCCGTATATACATCCTACTTATTGGTTTGTAACAAAGTTGAACTGCAAAGGGTAAAACAAATAATCGCCACAGACGACCAACTCTCAGAAGACAAGAACCAGTTTACTTACCAAACGGTTTAAAAATGATTCTGATTTTCTAGAAGAATCAGGAGGATCAACTCTTCACGAGAATCAGGATCTGGAGCTAAAGAAGTAGGAGCTGGAGCTTTGCCAAACCACCCCTGAAAGATGTTTGGCTAATGATTTCTCTGAAGAATAGTAGAATATATATCCTGACGAACCGAAAGCGCCGGTCTTCCGTCAGAGCTCTGATGCTCGATCATGTGCCTGATTGGAGGATAAAAACGACGAGCTAGGGCGATAGATAGCCTTCAGGCCGAAAGAAACTGGAGAATCTGAATCCGCCTTTCGGAAAACCGCGACCTGTGAATTTATAAATTCACGAACTCATCGATCTACCGATCCCGGAATCATCTCTATACGGAACAGTGACACTGCTAATTAGCTAGCCAATTGAACAGCTGGCACTGAAGAACATATCACATGCATCGTTTTTCAGTGACACGCACGCATGCAACATGCTGCGACGATCTCTATCTAGTTCGCTCCATCTCTGCGTCTCCGTATCTTGCAAATTTTTTTATCAACAAGATTATGCCGTCGTTTTCCATTTCTGCCTGCTGCTGTTCGAAGAATAAGCTGTCCTCCTCCAATACCGCGGCGAGGTTCCGATTCTCGGCGGCGTCAGGCCGTGGCCTGGCGGGCATCGGCGGTCTTGGGAACCCTGATCTCCAGGGACCCCTCGCTGTCGTCGAAGCATGCCTCCACTTTCCTCCACTCCGCGTCCTCTGGCAGCTCCACCCGCCGGACGAAGCCGTGCTCCCACCACCGGCCCGCGCGCCAGTCCCGGCCGTCCGCCGGCGGCGCCCGCCAGAGGCCGCTGATGTCGACCACCTTCATCGCGTCCCCGCTCACCTCCACGTCGCATCTCCTTCCACCTGAATAAAGAAGGAGAGGGCGGAATAAAAAAAATCCATCTTTTTCACCAGGGCCCACGATGATCGATGTGGACTGCGGTGTGCCACACGCAAACGCAACGAATAATTCTTGCGCAAAAAAGCAGTGTTCTAACGTTTCTGTAAACGATAAAGCAAAAGGAAGGTAGTGGGGAAGAGGATGATACACATGACTTAGGCCCCCTTTGGCAGGGTTTCTAACAGCTTCGGCTCTGGCTCTTCTGGCTTCTTGGCTTCTATAGAGGAGCCAGAGCCGTTTTGTAATTCATTTGGTAAAACAGCTTCTCACGTGGAGACGGTGGCAGAGACTGTAATTTCGTGAAACATTATTGTGTGCCGGATAGAAGGAGCCGTTAGAAGCCTGTTTTCTCGTGCTTCGGCTCCCAATAGCAAAACGGCTCTGGCTCTTTGATGGCTCTCGGTGAGGAGCCGTTTTTTTAAGACCGTTTGGTACGGCTTCACGAAGAGCCACAAAAAGAGCCACCGAGAGAGCCCTGCCAAAGGGGGCCTTATTGTTGCTTTCACCCTCTCTTTCTGGGCTCTAGCAATAGCAACCGCTAGTTGCAAAATATCTATCTGGAAAGCTGTAAAGCATAGCATTTGAATACTGAAGGATGGATGGATGGACGGCACACTGCCAATGCGATTTTACTGTCACGCCGGCTCGCTCAGTAACGCATTAGCTGGTGGAAGCGGAACACGCAGCATCAAAATTCACAGATACTAGCAACTACACGGAAGCATATTGTCACAGAGTTCTAAATCTAATCTACAACCGCTGAATGGAAATAATCTCATATCAATTTGCAATCTGAACATTTCAGAGGAATATTAAATGTTGATGTTTCTTTCTGCTGAGTGTTCTAAAACCATAAACCATTATTTCGCGTCTTGTACAAGCATATCCGTTAATCCATGAACAATGTGCACAGCCATGTGGAAAGCATGGAGCTAGCAGTAGCAGCGATCGTACCTGGCACGTAGGCTGTGAGGTAGTACTCGGAGTCGGTCTCGGCCCAGTCGACGGCGGTCCTGGCGTTGCCGCGGCGCAGCGCGGCGAGCAGCACGTCCGGCTCGAACTCCCACAGCGGGAACGGGTCGGCTGGGTCAAAGAACTTGCCGAACAGGAACGGGCTGAACAGGGACCCATCCGCGAACACGGCTTCGGCGCCGGCGCCCTGCACGAACCCGCTGAACGTGTTCTCCAGCAGCGACATGCGCCACCTCGGCGTCGCGGCGTCACCGCCGGCCGGCAGCAGCTGCCGGACCTCGATCGCCCGCCGCCCCGGCATGGCTGGCTGCTCAGGCTGCCGCGGGGAAAGCGCGCCTAGAGGGAACTGACGGTTTATAGGAGCGGCGCCGCCGCGGTGGAGCTGGCCTTTGGGGAAAGCAGAGGATGGGAGGCGCGATTCCGTCTGCCGTTCGCTGGCTATGCCATCGATGATTCCCGCCTTTTCTTATTTTCGCCACATATATACTGGACATACTGGGCTGCTAAAGTGTGAACAGATTCTTGCCCGGTCCATTTGTAATCCCTTATCAATTTCTCAATGCGCTACATTTTCAGAAATGGAATTCACAAAGCCAAGTTTTTACAAAAGCTTTTACCTAACCAGCTGAACAAATAAAAGGGCGGAAGTATGACATAAACTAACTAAAAAAAAATACTAAACAACATTAACTATTGTTTTTGGTCTATTCATAGTGACAAGATATCAAGCAACAACCTCCAATGTTCTTTATCATGAAAATCGACTGATAGTTCACCAATCTACGAGCCCCACGATCTAACGCTATGATATGTGGCTATATTTTTACGCCAACAGTTGGCAACCATCATATAAAACTCTAATCAACAATGGCGAGCCAACGCCTATGCAACATTGACAGTACAAGTATAGGAATAAAATTTGAAATTATAATAAACCTTATAACCAGAGGCGGATATTGGGTCTGGACCACCTGGGCTGTGGCCCGGGTCGTAGCCAAAAACAATTTTATATAGGTAGTAGACATTTTGGCCCATAAAAAACTCTAACAGGCTTCTATCTGTTTTCTGCATCCAGCGTCGTGTCTGTCACCGTGCGAGGGCACCAGCCGCCAGCCGCAACCCGCAGGGGCGCTAGCAGACGAGCAGAGCAGGCTAGCAGCACTGCAGCAGTACCACAGCGGCGCAGCGCAGTCTGCAGCCGGCCAGCCGCAGCCCGCAGGTAGGGGCGGTAGGCGCATCGAGCGCGTAGCCGCCAGGCGCCACCGCGCCAGGGGCAGGGCACGAGCAGCGGGCAGCGGCCAGTCGACCACCGGCCACCGGCCAGGCCAGCGACGCGCACACGCCGACGCCCACTACACTCGACCACTCGCGCAGGCCCAGTGACCAGCCGTCCAGCCGCCAGCGTGCTGTACTGCTGTTTCACTATTCCAGTTCCAGGCTTCCAGGTTTCAGGCCAGCGTGTAAGGGCTTCTCATTTTCTCAATTTTTTTTACTAATTACTAGTGAACAACGAGGTAAATACTAGATTGTTAAATGTTTCTATGACTGATAGTAGTTTGACTCACTTATATATTTTTGCAATCATTAGTTATATTGTCATGTTGTATCTCTTATTTTATACAAATATTGAACCTTTAATGTGTAGGTTAAAATTCACGTGCTAATGTTGATGAAGTTATAGAGACGGAGAAGGACCAAATCGTCTCTAATTAGGTACTTTTATATTTTTAATCAAGTTTATTGTATTTTTAGATGCTGAATTGAAGTAAATATTATCTTAGTTTATGTTTGTGGTATATTTAGTTTTAGCGGTATAATTAGCCGCACAATATATTAGGGCTGTTTAAAGTAACCTTCAAGTTTTATAGAGTGGCCCGGGACGTTAATTTTATAGAGCTCCGCCACTGCTTATAACTTTTTTAGATACATTAATTTTATGGGACAATTGTGATTATACTCTTGTCCGACATTGCAATTGTGATTTTATCCCTTATTTTTCAACTTTGTGATTTTACCTACTTGTTTTGAAAACAAAGTTGTTGTTTGTCCCTCCTCCTTAACACAGTTTGTCACACCCGGATTTCGGGGCACCAAGACCCGGGCGCGAACATAATCACCAGGTGTGCTGGGACCAAGTCTCACACATATGATGAATCATGGCACATGATCGAATGTCACATCTTTACTATATAATCGGAGTTTTGTACAAAATAAATAAATAATTACATTATATGGAGACAACGGTCCAGCAACCCAGAGTTGACTGGGAGACGACGGCCTAGACCACTCACGAACTCATCGCAGCATCCTCCAAGCGCCTCATCCTGCGGTACCTGTTCTTGACCTGTGGGGGGTGTGAGACAGCAAGAGTGAGCTCACATACGTTCATCGCTCAACAAGTTGTGGGGAATAATGTGCATGAACTCGGCAAAGGTGGGAGCTCACGTGAAGTGTAAGGCTTACCAAAGAGGATGGTTAGAGCTGAGCATTGCTTTTAAAGTTGGTCAAAATTTTATTAGCAATTACTAAGTATAAGTAAATACCAACCCAATTAAGTAGTAGAACAAAAGTAACAACCTCACCTGGGATGTAATGCATATGACAAATTGAGTTTAAGTTCCATAATTTAATCATGTGAGTGTCCGAGCCGCTCATGACCGTGAGCACGGCTAGTATACCAGTTTTACACTCTGCAGAGGTTGCGCATCTTTACCCACAAGTCATGTTACCCATCTGCCAAGGGATCGCGACTTCCCATACACCTCTACCGAGGAGGCGAGGCAGGGTAACACTACGAGGCCTTTACAAAGTTCCACTAGCTTCAGAAAACCCGCTACAGTTTATAGGAAGCTCCAATGCAGGAATCCCTTGCAGGACCGCCATCGCAGCAAAATCCTCCTGAGGGCCTCCCTACACTGACCACTCCCCTACTGCCCTTGCCCCTTTCGGGTAAGGTAGTCTTCCACTAGCTTTCCTAATTAATCGGCCAAGGGCGTCCCATTAAACCCTTGTGGTAGCACTGTTTTCCCGAGTGGTTCTCCATGTTCCAATTAACATAATGATCTTATCATGAACAGTAATAATAAACAGATAATAACAGTGTGATCATGAATAATGTATCTTCATACCCAAAACCACATAAAAGCACTAGCAAGTACTACCCAAAAAGTTCAGTGGTAAACAAGGTATAAAGATAATCAAACTAGGGTAACCTATTGGGTCCCATCAAAATTAACCTATGCAGATCATTATGATTAATTAGAACATGAGTGGGTAAAAGAAGTGATCAAGGGCACAACTTGCCTGGCACTTGAGATTCCAGTTACCAACTTGCTCTTCAGATGACACGTGACCTCGCTCTAGTCGTAGCAATACAAACAAACATTGTATAGGCAAAATTAACATTACACCAAACATAAGAACAAACTGCATAATAACAATCTACGCGTTGCTACGAGACTAACGCAACTGGAACGAGTCAAATCGGATTTAAAACGGAGGAGATACAAATTTTCTAAGGTTTATGTATTTGATACGAGATTAATTAAGAGATCAATTTTATTATTGTTTTCATGTCAAAACAGAGGCATTAGGTGATAAACAACATTATTACAAAATTATAACAATTAAAATGGATTAATTTGGACATCATATGAATTTTCTATGAATTAAACCAATTCTAGCATTTATTTCTACATTAAAAATCCAATTCTATATTTGTTTTTCTGATTTTTCTGACTCTCTGGACTGGGCGCACTAATACAGAGAAGTTCAGGGGCTCTGGCGCAAGAGTACCGAGACACATAGAACAGCACCCGAGGACTGCGGGTTGATTCAGTAGAAACAGGAGGTCTCTTTTGTGAATTTACCACGGTGAAGGGGTATCGTCCACCGTGGGCCACACGATCAGGTATCAGTGGCCAAGATTAGAGCAGCGCGATTATGAATCGGTATGAAGCCGGAACCCTCCGATCCCGATCCTGCGATCTAGATTCAGCGCCATCCTATCCCTATCGTGAGCCGCCGGATGAAGCACACACGACACTGATTAACCCGATCGCTACCAAGGTCGGTACAGAGTAGAAACCGTATGATCCAACATCGACGACTAAGATTTTAAATACTATGATCTACTTGGGTGCGTACGATCTGGGTTCGACGGTCACGATCCAAGACCCGAACCGGTATTCCCCAATCTGATCTAAGGCGTTAATTTACGATCGGACGGTGCCCGATCGACGTTTAGCTCACACATCCACCCTTCCCCCCACACGGCCAAAACCAGCCGGACACGCTTACGTCTACGGCGGCGCCATGGCCGGCGCGTGACGAGCCAGCGATTCCGTGGCGAAAATTCCCATCCGAGTCCTCCTACATCTAGAATAGCCTTAGAAGAACTCGAAAGGGCAACTTACCAGCGGTGGTTGTCGCCGACGCAGGCCAATCGCGAGGATGGGCGGACCCGCAACTCTGGTGAGCGATTGGTGGGCGCTGAGTCAGCGTTTCCGCACGCCAGCGCCACAGACAGTTTCCCCAAGGGTCCGCGCAAGGCTCCAGTCAAGCCCAGGGTTCCGGCGACGGTGAGGAGGTGGATTCCGCGACGGCGCGGAGTGGATTCAAGGCGAGGTCGTGGCTATCTCCCTCCTTACTGGTTTGGGTTCCGATTCGTGCGCAAGGCCGAAGCAGGGACGCGGCGCGGCGTTTATAGTCGCGGGGGTGTGAAGATTGTAACAAGAATCCCAAGATTAGTGGATCACCAGTGCCACGGCGCGCGGAGATATCGCGATTCTGTTTCGAACGGAGGTGGAAGACACGCTGATGTGTGGGACCTGCTGCTCAGTGAAGTGGAGGGTTCAAGTCGTGGGCACGGCCGCTTTGTGGGCCCAGCACGTCAGGCAGGTGCGGCATTCCAGTGGGCCCGCGTGTCGGCACAGGTATCCCCCCGGCAGCGCGCATAGGGCCAAATGGGCCGCACAGAGAAAGTGATGAAGTGGGCCGAATTCGTGGGAGCCAGCCCCAAACAGGGTTTCTTCTTCTCTTTTTTTCTATTTTCTTTTCTTTTCTTTTCCTAATTCATTTGAATTTGAATTTTGAATTCCACTTAAGTGCAAATTCAAGTTCATGTTAACTATGCAATTTAGTCACACCATCATATGGTGAAGTTATTCAGTTTTAATATTATTTTATATTGAATAATATTTCTTTCTTTACATTTTTATTCCCAAACTCTAAGATTTGAATTAGGTTTTAATCCTCAATTCACATCATTAATGTAACCTTATTAATATTTTCTTTATTATTAAATGCACAAACAATTAAACTCCAGCATGATGCATAATTTAATGGCTTTTATTAATCCTTTGTTTTTAAATGAGGTGTTCACTTGTGATAGTAAGTAGATACAACACACACATATAGATAAAGGAAAATAACTTTTCTCCTTTTATTTTATATCTACAAATTGGGTATTACAAGTTAGTGAGAATCTGAATCAGTGATTAAAAATTTAAAAACGAGAGGTAAAATCACAATTGAAAGGTGAGAGAAGATTATAATCACAATTGAACCTAAAAATAATGTTGAAATTTTCAGGGTTAATTATAATTATACCCTCTTTTTTATTTTTTAATCAATAATTTTAATTTTCACTAACGGTGTTAAGGAAGAGAGGCAAGCAGCAACTTCGTTTTCAAAATATTGGGGTAAAATCACAAAGTTAAAAAACGAGAGGTAAAATCACAATTGCAATTGCAAGGTTAGAGGAGTGTATAATCACAATTATCCCTAATTTTATTCAATGGAGGACCCAGAAATCTTCGAGAGTCTGTGCAAAGATAATACTCATACTGTAAACATATAACTTTGTCTAATTTTTACCTTGTTTAACTATATTTTACTGTTTGATGCATGTGTATAAGTTTATATTAACACTAATAGAGGAGCATGGGCAAGAGCCCAGGCTTGCCCCGACATGGGTCCGCCACTGATTTTATTATGCGGACATCAATGTTGTTGTTCTCACGAGAATCACTAGTGGCTTCTTTTCGTTACTTATACTTGTCAACCTCGTATATTCTCTTATTTTTCACTTTCGCTTCTCTCTAGGGCAACTTTAAGAGATTATTCATATGCTTTTTATATGGTCATTGAAATTTTGGTAAAAACCTTTAAACCTGTGATATCTTAGTCTCTGGGATGGTGATATCCTGACCCAATGCTTAATAGAATTAATAGAGTATTCATATCAACGAGGTGCATTTTTTTCAAAAGCATATCTCGTAAGAATCTTCAAATTAAGCGTGATTGGCTTGAAGCAATTTAGGATGGGTGACCGACCGGGAAGTTTTCTCGGGTGCACATGAGTGAGGACAAAATGTGCATAAAAGGTTCGTGTTGGTCTGTGAGGACAATATATGATCATAGAGAGCTGTTAGGAGTAAGTACCGCCGGTCCGGAAGTGGACGAGGTGTTACAAATGGTATCAGAGCCGACCCCTGCGGTTTCACGGGACGTGTGTGGGTTAGGGGTTCGGGTATATGGCGCATGGCGCATGTGGGCCCAGAGAGGTCACATGACATGGCATATGGCGACACTAGACACACAGATGTGGCTAAGAGGGGAGGTTCCTGGGTTGGGGTTGACCGACGAGGACGTCGGTCTTCTATAGGGGGTGGATTGTGATATCCTGGCCCCTGAGATGGTGATATCCTGGTCCAAGGCTTAATAGAATTAATAGAGTACTCATATCAAAGAGATGCATCTTCTTTTTTGAAACCTATCTCGTAAGAACCTCCAAGTTAAGGGTGCTTGGCTTGGAGCAATTTAGGATGGGTGACCGACCGGAAAGTTTTCTCGGGTGCGTATGAGTGCTATAAGAGCTCTTGACTTGGAGGTTCCCGGTCGGTCACCCATACCAAATTGCTCCAAGCCAAGCATGCTTGACTTAGAGTTTTTACGAGATAGACTTCTGAAAAAAAGATACACCTTGTTTTTGTGTACTCTATTAATTCTATTAAGCCTTGGGCCAGCATATCACCATCCCAGGGCCAGGATATTACAAAACCACCTCTTGAATTAGATATTTAAATAAAAATCTTCAATTGTAGATTTCTTGTTAGCTAAAGATTTAGAGAAGGATGACTAAGAGTATCTCCAACAATACCTCAAACTGGTGCCTTAAATTGAAATATAGGGCTCTGCATAGTAAAAACTACTCGAACAGTGTCTCATTTAATAAAATTCGGTAAAAAAGTTATAAAGCACTCTCTCGAGTGCCTCAAATATACTGTATCGTAGTGGGCTGCCCTATAATATATATTTGGGGCTTTACTATTGAAGCATAATATTTTGGTGGCGCCCTAAGTTTAATAAAATTTACTCATTTAGGGTAGTTTTATAGATCGCGCTGTTGGAGATGCTTTAAGCAGAGTTAATATATGACACATAAAAGTGTTAGATTTTTTATGGAAATGAGTTTACAAACAATAATTTAGAAAATAAATATCAAGAATGCTACTACATCCGTTCTTAAATATATGATGCTGGATAATTTATTTTTAATAAAACACGTCAAGTCAAGTAAAATCCCAATCCACCACACGCGTTTTCGATCTTAAAACAAGGGAAAAATACTGGAGAGGATGTTTGGTTTTATAGCTGCATTCGACCATGCCAAACAACGCCATCAATAGCTATAGTTTTTGTGACGGTGAATGGCTGCTAAAACTGATTGATCTATTGAGAACTACGTTACCACGAATCATCAGATCCGCTCCCTTCCCTCCCGTCAGCAGTAGAGGCGCAAGAAGATGTAGAGAACCCGTCTCCCTTCCCATAAGCACGACAGAGGAAACACACGAGACACTGGATATAGGGTTGGGCCTCTGGCCTCTTTCTGATCTCCATTCCATATGAGGGGTACAGGTTCTATATATAGAGACGTGATAGCCCTCAGGGCTATATTCGGTATTTGCCCACATAACCCTTCATTAGGGTTTCTCAACACTCCCCCTTAGGCGAATACCGCGACCAACACATGCCTCGTTAAAACTCCAAAAAACCCAGTGGGAAAAATGTGGAGAAAGAGTGCATGGTGATACAAATTGCATTTGCACTTTGTTGCCTCGTTAAAAACCTAATGTGAGAAACTTCAAGAAAACTCACCAAGGGAAAAAGAGTACAACAACTGTGATCGGGACAGATTTCGATCCTTTGGGATCTAGATTCTATCGAATCTTCTACAAGGGCTAACTTTAGAAATGTGCTCCCCCTGATCCTTACAAAAATGTATCAATAAGGCAAAACATCTTCTTCTGGAAGTATATGCACATAAAGATTTAGCAAACGGATTGCATATCTTTGCAAGGACTATTTCAGGAACTTTACCTCTACTCACTTCTAGGACATACGAGGTAAGTGCACGTATCAATATAAATAAGCCACTTTGACTGATGGTGTTCGATCGACTGGATCTATATATTTGATAGAAAGTTCCATAAATGTTCACATATTGATCATCAAGCTCACGCCTTCAAGGCATAGAATATGACATTTCTTGTCTCACGGTTGTGATCAATATAAACATTCGCTCCCCCTGACGATGACATCTGTCAAAGTCGTTATCCCTCATTATTCAAGCATATTCTTCAAGATATATGTCTCATTGTTCATCTGGAATAACGAGAATGGATGAGGTTGAGGTGCTATCATTTTCTATCTTACACCACAATTTATACATAGTTGTGCAAAGCAAATAACATGTCCTTCAATAGGACTTAGGGGATAATATAGTTGCAATAGTACATATTCTAAATATGACATATCGCTCGAGGCGTTCATCCATTGCAACATCTATGATGGTGTAACAAAAGTCCATCTAAGATCCTAATCCATCAGGGATTTTTCATCGATCAGATATATCGTTATAGTCTGTCATTCTGGCATAATGGGGATATTTTGCCAGTAACACCTAAACCTTATAGGTTTCTGCCATCGGGGCTTTAGAGGATACCGTAATTCCACATCTAGTGAAAATACCATGAGTAAAACTCGTGGAATGCACATGTGCTTATTCGGTGAACTTCAAATCCTTTGGTACCTCATCTTATACCTTTTTGGGTCTGTATGGGTCTTTATCCCTTTATAGGGATTATCAAACTTTGGTGTTTAACACAAACTTTATTTCTTCTGGAAGGTTCTAGCTGGGAACTATAATCTCAACTATGAGATATTCTCTCTACACTGGAGAGTGGTCATTCATCAGGAATGTATTATCCGGTATGAGATTTATATGTTGCATATTTATAATTCAAAGATATGAGTCCTCCTAGGATCTCATGACGGATCTTTAGAATCCTATTAACTGCATATTATAATTCATGCCATTTGCCAGATATATTACATAGTGGAACTGTGTTTATTCAACACATATGTGGGATGGGTCTCTCACTAGACCACTTGAACCATCGCATTCACCACACATTATTTCAATAGTGCCCATAAATGTCCAAACATCAAGCTCGCGACTTTCATTTTGCGATTCTTGGTTCAGCCTCGATTGCATTTATCAATGACCCGATAAGAGAGCTTAAAACACTCATGCCTAGGACTTTGTTTTGGATCCATTTGCAATCTAGAGAGGCAATATAGGTGTCGACATATTTGTCTCCCACATTTAATAATGATCTCCGTTATTTCCCAAAACGAAAGATTCATTGTTCCGTATTCCCAGCACAATGATATTGCGCGCATTGCTAGGAATTTCATCAAGATGAACCTCTTCGTGAGGCAAATCACCATCATGGTGAACTAATCGGATGAGAGTTATCACAGACCACGTGAATCTGTAATCAGAACATATGCTTTGACTAAGGCTAATGAACCATATTCGCAGGCGTCCCCGAGAATAGATCAAATACCAATAAGTCAAATGTGGATATGATATTAATCCCGGGTATATCCACATCTACATCAGGTAGAAGCATTCAGACCAATATGGTTACTCCTCAACGATTTCTGGCAAACTCCATATACACAGGAGTACACACCGAACGACATATTCAGTTTGACTTTTGTGCGTTTAATAGAATATTGAGGCATTACACTATATGGGCATTCCTCCCCCTAATGCCGAGATGTTCTAAAAGCATACATATAAAATCCCCAACCACAATCATCCAGTTGTGGCCAATGTATGCTGTTGTGGTGATTTATTTGGGAAATCTTACGCACAATACAGATAGGGGTTTTATGCAGTGAGCTTTGGACTTAGATTAATGTAGTGGCATGAATACTACATATTTGTCCTTCACATGAAGGGTTAGTCTCAACATCCAGCGAGACACGCAACAACAAGTTGCTTCATGGTTACAATTCTGCAAACTTATTGTTATTATTAAAAATGCACAGTCAATCATTAAGATTTAGACTAACATGCACAACACTATTTTATCCATAAGGCTTCTTCAGGGGCTCATGAATACCATTCGTCATTTGGAGCCATTAGTTGACTTCAGATCAACAAGTAAAATGACCATCAGAGTCTAACGCTCACAAAGACATTCACTGGTTGCATTGTGCTTTGAGGCACATAGGAAAATGTGTGTTTATATTGGTAGTAAAGTGCACGACATCAGGCCAATGCTGCCAAGCACAGATTTTTATATGCAGAGATGTATAGCCCAGCTCGTTTTATTATTGCCCATTGTTTACCCAATTACTCATACCGATCTGAAATTGGGTATCAATTTATGCAACATTTTTAGGTATTATAATTGTGAGAGAGAATTTATAACAATAGTTAATAATTTGTGATGATGCCAGCAGGACAAACATTTCTCCTCATATTATATACCAATTTGTTCTATAAAGCATTATTTCGATCTCTTCGTTGTTCGACAAAAAGAGAAGCTTTGGAATAGAACAGACAAGGCCAAGAATTCATTTTATCTGGGAAAATCACCATATAACTAGCTTTTGATGAAGCAAATGATGATAACTGCTTGGCAAGAACGAAACAATACTGGTATCCGCCTAGGATCCATCTTCAACAACAGATAGTACTGCTCTCGTACGAAGAAATCATCAGGAGTAGAGAGGATACAACAGGTCTCTACAAGATCTTCATATTTCTATCACAAATTACCATCACTAGTAGTCTAGTGGTCAAGACATATGACTCTTCTGGCTCCAAGGACCAAGGACATATTAATGTCTAATTTAGCTTCAAGCTCTGTGTTGATGTGGGATTTCATGGCTATTTTTCTACTCTTCTTACTTCTGTTAGATCATATATAGATTATGGTAAGCATGTCAAGGGGTGAAATCCAATGTAGTTCTGCTACATAAACCCCAATTTTATTTCCATTAAGTATTGACCTTTACCATTTGGCTTACTGTATACCATAGCAGTGAAAGAACTATCCCAAGTCAATTCAACGACTATAAGTATTTACAATTCTGAGAGATGTATGCAACACAATCATAGAGGTCCTGGATAGGACAAGTAAAGTGGTTCGACGGGAACACACAATGGTTTTTTCACACAAACATTGTGAAAAAAATTCTCAGAATTACCTTTCGATGTACTCGCAACTTCGTGTTGCTAAGGTACTAGCCATTTATCTCAAAGTTCGCTTCATGCCGTTCAGCGACAAATAGCAATGTGCCAACATCTGGTTGAGCAATGTATGACTGAGATTCTAGCATTTATTCATCTGATAAGGTCTTATTGCTTACTAATAAAATCCCAATTTGTGATGTTTTCTGTGCTAAAAAGGCTTTCATGCATTAATATTGAATTTCTTCAGATTACTTCGGGTAAAACTTTATGCACGAGGAGAGAGCAGAGATTTAACTTATCTGTGTTTCATTGTATTTCGATTTAATTTCCCAGATTTAATATAGTTGTTATGGCCACTTGGCGATATATATAAATATACGATGCCACACAACACAATCAAACAAAATATAGAGCGAAAACAAAATTGTTTACGAAGGTTGCACATAATGTGACTTCAGGACCTTGAACAACCCACCACAATCCACGCGAGTACAAGCTCTAGTGTATCTGGCGTCAACGCGTGTGCGACCATCAGGACTACGACAATATAGCAAGCCTTCGTAATAAGCGCAACAGGCACAATTATGGCTCGGTAATTGGGGTACACGATAAATCCACGCAACGTGCGCAACAGTGTGAATCATCTAGGCCCCTTTGGTAATGTTTTAGTAATTAATGACAACTACTTGTGGACTAACGATTCTTGGAGAAATAAGAATGCAGGGTTGGACCACATAGAAATAAGAATGTTGAAGAGTCATACGCATTGGTTGTGGATCAGATGAAGGCAAAGGTATAATATAGGTTTTACTTTTGCCGGTCTTGAGGAGTTTAGAGAAGATACCTGACCGGATTAGTAGGCTAGATAGCCGTACTATTAAGAGGGGTCAATGACTTAGATCTGTGTAAAACTTAGTGCCTCATAGAGCATCAAGTAGTTGCATTTGCATAAGGACTAACAGCGCTTCTCATTTCGTGAGTTAAAAGTTCATTCAAAAGCTTGTTTGAAACTTGAGAAGTCTTGGTCGCGCGGACTGTCCGGCCCTTGGGGGCGGACCGTCCGCGATCCTCCAGAGGGTCCGAGGTTTGACCATTTGTATTGACTCTGTGTTCTTTTGCACTGCGGACCGCCCGGGCCTTAGGGCCGGACCGTCCGCAGTCCTGACCAAAGGAAGGTGGCTTCGGGTCAGTCCCTGAATTATAGGCGGACGGTCCGCCTGTGAGGCGCGGACGGTCCGCACGTGTCTAACTCGTTTTTGGACAGGGACTGTGTGTTTTTATTGATTTGTACTACGGACGGTCCGGGGGACCAGTCCGGACAGTACTGTCTCTGGTCGCGGACGGTCCGGGATTTATAGCCGGACGGTCCGCGTGTGTTAACTCCGTTTGGTCCGAGGCTGGGGTGTTTGAAATTGCCAGGTCGCGGACGGTCCGACCTTGAAGGGCGGACTGTCCGGACCCACCTTTTGAGTCAACTCTGACATGTTCCAACGGTCATTATAGCCGTTATGGTGTACGGCGGACCGTCCGGCCCTAGGGCGCGGACGGTCCGCGCGTGCGCAGAACTGCCCTCTTTTGCACATAACGGTTGGTTTTAGATGGGGGACTATAAATAGAAGGGTAGCTCGTGTGTGAGACTTCTCTTGGCCATTCCTTGCACACATTGAGCTCATTTGTGATCCTCCAACTCACTCTCTCACACTCTTTGCTTGAGGTTGCATTCTAGTGAGAGATTGAGGGTTCCTAGTGCATTTGCATCATTTGGTGATTCTTGAGGCACTAGGTGGTACACCGAGCAAGCGTCGTTGGCTTGTTACTCTTGGAGGTTGCCGCCTCCTAGACGGCTCGGGTGATAGTCTCCGACGAGCTCTCCAAGAAGATTGTGGAGAAGCCGCGATGTTGATTGTGAGGGGTTCGCGCCTACCTCGCCGGAGCGGCAAAGGTGACATTAGTGGAATCGAGGTATTGAGTGATTTCTTGTCCACTTGGCTCAAAGATCAAGTCGTGTCTTGATAGAGGAGCAAGTGAGAGCTTGAAGTCCACCTCAACGTGGATTAGGGGTGATCGGCAAATCACCGATACCACGGGATAAATTTCGGTGTCTATTCCTTCTAGCATTACTTATTGCCTTGCAATTGATTAGTGTTTTGCTTATTGTTCTTCAAGTATTCAATCTCCGTAGTTGTCTTTCATACATTGTTTACTTATTGACACTAGTAAATTTATTCCCCTTGTTGTATTGATTAAATTTACTTAGTATTGTTGTTTTTAGTCAAAACCGTCTATTCACCCCCCCTCTAGCCGGTGCCCTAGATCCTACAAGTGGTATCGGAGCCGAGGACTCCATTGTTTGTGGATCTAATCATCCCGGAGTGGGACAAAATGGCTAGTAACAACAATGTGCACATTGGGAAGCCACCGCACTTTGATGGAAACAATTATGATTATTGGAAAATAAGAATGTCAATGCATCTTAGAGCAATGGGTGGAAAAATTTGGCCAATTGTCAGAGATGGATTTGTTGTATTGAAGGAAGATGAACCATCCGTTAGTGATAATGAGAATATCCTCACAAATGATCAAGCCATGAATGTCTTTTATGATGCTCTTGATATAAATGAGTTCAATCGTATCAAGAATCTCACAACCGCTCATGAGATTTGGGTAAAACTAATGGAAATTCATGAAGGAACTACAATTGTGAAGAGTGCCAAACTATATGTGTGCAAAGGGAAGTTTGAGCAATTTATTATGAAAGAAGATGAGAGTGTATCCGATATGTTCAATCGATTGAATGAGATTGTAAATGAACTCAAAGGACTTGGTTTTAATGTTCCGGATGTGGATTTCACACACAAGTTCCTTAGATCACTTCCGGAGAAATATGAGACTATTGTGACAATGCTAGTAAGGAGTGATCTATCTACAACCTCTCCAACCGAAGTATTGGGAGAAATTCTCACTCAAGATATATTTAAGAAGTCACAAGTCGATGCTTTAAGTTTGGCAAAGAAGGTGAAAAATGAATCTATTGCTCTCAAAGCAAAGGCCTCAAAGGCAATTGAAAAGGAAGATAGCAATGATGAAGAAAATGAAAGTGAGAGTGATGGTGACATGGCTTTATTTGTAAGGAAATTCAATAAATTCATGAAGATGAAAAGAGGTCAACCTAGAAGAGGTCAAACATCTAGAAGAAATGCTTTCAATGATAGAAAATGTTTTGAGTGTGGGGAACCCGGTCACATTGCCATGAATTGTCCAAGCAAGAAGAAGAAGGGCAAAGATGAAAGTGACAAGAAGAAAAAGAAATACTATAACAAGAAGAAAGATGGCAAAGCCTACTTAGTTGAATGGGACTCGGATGATAGCTCGGATGATGATGATGATGACACCTCATCCAAGCTTAATGCCGGAATTGCCATCAAGGAAGCTCCCTCACTCTTCTCATCCCCCCATTGCCTCATGGCAAAGGGAGATGCTAAGGTAAAAATCATCACCGATTTAAATGATATAAATGATGATGATGATATCGATGATGTTGATGATGATGGCTATTCATATGATGATCTTGTTAGAATGTTAGGTGAGGCCGATGACTACATGCACAAAGAAAAAGAAAAATTTAAGGCCTTGAAGGAATTGTATAAAAACCTCCAAGTGTCTTTTGAGGAGCTCAAGATCTCTCACAATGATCTCAAAGAAAATTGTGAGAAGCTTGCGGATGCTCAAAAATCATCTATTGTGCATGAAGTTGAGGTGGTCACTAAGGATGTTGGAGTCACTTGTGACTTACTTGATAGTCTTACAAGTGAACCACTACCTACTAACTCTATTTGTGATAAATGCAAAATTTCTCTCAATGATAATATTGCTCTTGATGAATCAAAAATTATTGTTGAGAATGAAGTGTTAGTGGATAGAATAAATACTCTAACTCATGACCTAGAAAAGGCATATGGTGGTAAGAAGAAGTTGGATTTCATATTGGGAAGTCAACGATGTTCTCTTAACCGTGAAGGTCTTGGATATGTTCCCAAGAAAGGAAAGAATGCTTTTGTAAAGCAAAAGACATTGTTTGTGAAAGAATGTGACAAAGTGTGTCACAAGTGTCACAAAAAGGGACATGTTAAGAAAAATTGTCCCAAGTTCAAACATGTATCCTCCACTTGTTTTGAGCATTGTTATGTTCTTTCTCATAATGCAAAAGGTGTTCATGCTAAATTTGTTGGTACTTCAATTGTTGGAAACAAAAAGAAAGCTATTTGGGTGCCAAAGACCTTGGTCACTAACATCCAAGGACCCAAGCAAGTTTGGGTACCTAAAAGAGATTGATTTCCTTTTGTAGGTAAACTACAAGGCGGGAGGGAATCATTGGGTGTTGGATAGTGGATGTACTCAACACATGACCGGGGATATGAAGATGTTTACCCAAATGAGTGAGGAAGATTGCTTAAATTATGATAGTATCACATTTGGAGATAATCGTAAAGGAAAGGTTAAAGGTTTGGGTAAAATTGCTATTTCAAATGATCATTCTATATCAAATGTGCTATTGGTTGAGTCTTTGAATTTTAATTTACTTTCCGTAGCTCAATTATGTGATTTAGGATTTTGTTGCAATTTCACAGTTGAAGATGTTATTATCTCTAGTGTTGACGGTAGCAATCTTAAATTTAAAGGTTTTAGACATGAAAATCTTTATCTTGTTGATTTCTCATCTAATGAGGCAAAGCTCACAACTTGCTTATTTTCAAAAGCTTCACTAGGTTGGTTATGGCATAGAAGACTTGGTCATGTTGGGATGAAGCAACTCAATCGGTTAACCAAGCATGACTTAGTTCGAGGCTTGAAAGATGTGAAGTTTGAAAAGAACAAATTGTGTAGCTCTTGTCAAGCCGGTAAGCAAGTGGCAAATACTCATCCAAATAAAAGTCAAATGTCCACTCATCGACCTTTGGAATTACTTCACATGGATTTATTTGGGCCCACATCTTTTGTAAGTATTGGTGGTAACTCTTATTGTCTTGTGATTGTGGATGACTATTCAAGATTTACTTGGGTTTATTTTCTACGAGACAAATCCAATGTGTTTGAAACATTCAAGTCATTTGCTATATTGGCTCAAAATCAATTTGATTTCGACATCAAAAAGGTTAGAAGTGATAATGGGTCGGAATTCAAAAATGCAAGGATTGATCAATATTGTGATGACAAGGGTATCAAACATGAATTCTCTTCCAAATATACCCCGGAACAAAACGGTATTGTTGAAAGAAAGAATAGAACTCTTATTGATATGGCAAGGTCTATGTTAGCGGAATATAATATATCGGATTCTTATTGGGCCGAGGCAATAAATACCGCTTGTCATTCATCAAATAGACTATATTGTCACAAACTCTTGAAGAAAACTCCATATGAATTGCTCATTGGTAGAAAGCCAAATATCTCATATTTTAGGGTATTTGGTTGCAAATGTTATATTTTGAGAAAGGGAAGCCGACTTTCTAAATTTGAGAAGAAATGTGATGAGGGTTTTCTTCTTGGATATTCATCAAATAGTAAGGCTTATAGAGTCTTCAACAAATCTCATGGTATTATTGAGGAAGCATATGATGTTGAATTTGATGAAACAAATGGGTCTCAAGATGAGAGTGATAATCTCGATGATGTTGGGGGAACTCAATTGATAAATGCAATGAAAACAATGGCCATTGGTGAAATAAAACCTAAGGAAGATGATGATGAAGATAGTGTAGTTGTTATTCCTTCATCCTCAACTATAAATGAGGAAGATCACCAAAGCCAACAACTCGATGAAACCTTGGATACTCATGATCAAGGTACTTCAAGACCTACGGTTCCTCCCAATGCTTCAACAAGCAACTATCAAACGGTATCAAGAATTCATCATTCCATTGTGAAGGATCACCCGGTTGATCAAATTGTGGGTGATATTAGTAAGGGTGTTCAAACTCGCTCTCGCATAGCTTCATTTTGTGAACATTTCTCTTTTGTATCTTGTATGGAACCTAACCGTGTAGATGAAGCTCTACTTGATGTTGATTGGGTGAATGCAATGCATGAAGAATTAAATAACTTCGCTCGAAATGAAGTTTGGGAGCTTGTTGAGAGACCAAAGAACCACAATGTTATTGGTACAAAATGGGTGTTTCGCAACAAGCACAATGAAGATGGTGTGGTAGTAAGAAACAAGGCAAGATTAGTTGCACAAGGATATACTCAAATTGAAGGATTGGATTTTGGGGAGACATTTGCTCCCGTAGCAAGATTAGAAGCAATCCGGATTCTACTTGCTTATGCTTGTGCACACAATATCAAGCTCTACCAAATGGATGTAAAGAGTGCCTTTCTAAATGGTAAGATTAGTGAACTAGTGTATGTTGAACAACCTCCCGGTTTTGAGGACCCCAAAAGACCTAACCATGTGTTCAAGCTTTCTAAAGCTCTCTATGGGCTTAAGCAAGCTCCACGCGCTTGGTATGAAAGGCTTAGGGATTTCTTGCTTTCCAAAGACTTCAAAATTGGGAAGGTTGACACTACTCTATTCACTAAAAGAATTGGCAAAGATTTATTTGTTTGTCAAATCTACGTTGATGATATTATTTTTGGATCTACTAATGAATTATTTTGTGAGGAGTTCGGAAAAATGATGTCAAAGGAATTTGAAATGTCTATGATAGGAGAATTGAGCTTCTTTCTTGGCCTTCAAATCAAACAATTGAAAGATGGAATTTTTATAAGTCAATCAAAATATTTGAGGGACATGCTCAAGAAGTTTGGCTTAGAAAATGCTAAGCCTATCAAGACTCCAATGGCAACAAATGGTCATCTAGACTTAGATGAAGGAGGTACAATAGTTGATCAAAAACTTTATCGTTCAATAATTGGTAGTTTGCTTTATATTACCGCATCTAGGCCCGATGTTATGTTTAGTGTATGCATGTGTGCTCGATTTCAAGCTTCTCCTAGAGAGATTCACTTGAAGGCCGCTAAAAGAATTCTAAGATATTTGAAGTATACTCCCAATATTGGTCTATGGTATCCCAAAGGTGCTCAATTTGAATTAATTGGATATTCGGATTCGGACTATGCGGGGTGCAAAGTTGATAGAAAAAGCACCTCCGGTTGTTGTCAATTTCTTGGTAGATCTCTTGTTTCATGGTCTTCTAAGAAACAAAATTCGGTTGCTCTATCTACCGCCGAGGCGGAATATATATCGGCCGGAAATTGTTGTGCTCAACTATTATGGATGAAACAAACCTTATTGGACTATGGAATTATTTTCAAGAATGTGCCTCTCATGTGTGATAATGAGAGTGCGGTGAAATTGGCTACCAATCCGGTCCAACACTCAAGAACCAAGCATATTGATATACGGCATCACTTCTTAAGAGATCATGTTGGCAAGGGAGATATCTCTATTTATTCCATTGGCACCGATGATCAATTAGCAGACATTTTTACAAAACCTTTGGATGAAACAAGATTTTGTTCTCTAAGAAGTGAAATGAATGTGATCGATATCTCTAATGTGACTTGAAGTTGATCACACATGTGTCGCCTTGCATCTTGGGTCTAAGTATGCTTTTTTTTATGCTATTTATTTGGTATTATTTGTGCATTTTTCATTTCTAATTGCTCTAGATAGTTTAGTTCAAAAATCTTGCATTTCTCAAATACATCATAAGTATATGCATGCATACCAACTTTTGGATTGGTCAAAATGTCCATATATGAGCACCAATTCGGATTCGGAATTCAAAATCAGAAAGTGGACAGAAATTGGAAAAATGAGTATCAGGCCGCGGACCGTCCGCCCATGGACCGCGGACCGTCCGCAGCATCAGGAAATGGACAGTCCGAGCAGCCTCGCAGACCGTCTGAGATCTTCAGGGCGCGGACCGTCCGCCGCCCCCGCGCGGACCGTCCGCGACAGGGCAGAAAAAGGGACAGAACCCGCAGACTTGCCAGTTGTGCCTATTCGGTTGTTCTCTTTTGCTCTCCTCTCGCATAGACTCTCTTGTGTCGAGTGTGCGCGGACCGTGAAGTGAAGTTGCGTGCGGACAGTCCGACAGCTTTCAGCACCATTCCCTCAACATGTCTTCATCACGGTATCTTCAAATCTTGTGGATTTAATCAAATTTCATCAACTTTGAGATTATTTGGGTTTCTTCTCTGATCTGAAATTGAGCAGTGGGTTTCAAAATCTGATTGGTGGGATTGTTAGTTCTTCTCAATATCAATGCTATGCAAAATTTTCAACTTATTTGGCTGGGTATTATCTGCAAAAACATCAAATTGAACACTTGTGGCGGCTAGGGTTCTTGGAGTCGCCCCTGGTCGGTCGCGGACCGTCCGCCTGGTGGACGCGGACCGTCCGGGCCTCTGGCGCGGACCGTCCGGCCCCCTAGCGCGGACCGTCCGGACCCTGGCAGAGTATTACCATTCCATTCCTTTTTATAAGTGGCGATTGGTATCAATTATTTATCTCTGGATGTCTGTCACCTTGTTGCAGTGGTTTTGGTGGTCTCCGCAAGAAACTTGCAGGTCGCTTTAAATCAAAGCGCCCTCGTGGCAATGATGATGATTATACACCGACCACTGATTCAGAGGCCCAATCCTCAGCTGGGGGCACTGAATCCATGGATGCTGAAGATTTTCTTCATGTTCATCCAGATTATCCCATTGATATCCAAGGATGGACTTATCCCAAGCGGCGATTTTCTATGGCTGAGTACTGCTCTAGACGGACTGTGAACCAATATGCTCTGCCATCAGATACCAATATTCAGTTTTTTCACACTCAGCTGCAGCTTGATGTCTTTTGGGGCACCCTGGTGGATACCAACTTTCATAAGCATCAGGTGATTGATTGGTCCTTCTTGCTCAGTCAATCAGTCATGGAGGGTCTTATCCCTAAATTTGAAACATGTGGGTTATATCAGTTTATGGGGCAGCGCACCGATTTCAATGAAATGGCAGTTAAGCAATTCTTGGCTACCTCAGAGATTGATGTTGCAGAAGAATCTATCACCTGGATGACTGGCTTCAAGCGATATTCTGCTTCTTTTGCTGACTTTGCTGCTGCCAACAGTCTGGACTATGGCACTATTTCTGCTGGGGTGGATCTATATACTGAAGATAACTTTGAGGATTTTGTGCAGTTTTATGAGCCAGCCAGGCTAGGTATACCCAGGAGATTTGGAGAAACAGCAGGACTCAGACATCATCCTGCTGTCATCAACAAGATTGCCAGAGTCACCATTCTTCCCAAGAGTGGTGATAAGAGTAAAATTCGAGATAAGTTCTGGAACATAATTCAGCACATCATGAATGGAGAAGTCATGAACATTGTTCTTTTCATGATGAGGCAGCTTAATGATTTAAAGATGGACAAGAATCAAAACTTGGCATATGCTCCATACATTATGGCTCTTATCAAATCCAAGACAAGATTTGAGGGCCCATGTGAGATTGTTCACACTCCATTCAGGCCTTTTAAGAATGAGATAGGGTTTCTCACCAGGTCACTCACTCCATTCCTAGATGATGAGGAAGACCCTGGCTATGAGGGTGGAGCAGCGCCTAATGTTGAGGAACAGCAGATGCCTCCTCCTCCACCTCCTCCTCAGCCTCAGCACTATTGGGAGCCTGCTCCAGGATATTTTGATCCTTATTTTCAAAACATGCAGCAAGGGCTGGAGACTCATATTGATACTCGATTTGAGGGGTTGATGTCACATGTGGATCACCGCCTCGATGACATGCAGTCTCGCTTTGACAGCAACTGGGATGCGCTCAACTCTGAATTTTCTGACTTTCGTGATCAAATTCACACTAATGTCACTGATCCCATCATGTCCAGGCTGAATAATATGCAACAAAGCTTTCAAGATAACATGGGTGCTCTCTCCAGTCAGTTTGATAATCTTTCTACAACTGACAACATGCATGATATCAGTCAGAGGCAGCAGCAGCTCCAGCAGGACTTTGGCCAGTTCTCCTCCCTGTTTGACACCTTCAGCACTCATTATTACAACATGCATCCTCCGCCGAGTGATCAGTAAGGCCTCTCCTTTGTGGCAATTGATGCCAAAGGGGGAGAGAAGTGATGAGAAGTCAGGCGTCTCCTTCAGGGGGAGTTGGTGGTTCTATGTGGACACTAAGACCATGCATATGCATTTTATCTTTTTCGTGCTGTTTTAGTTCATGTCTTATGCATTTGGAACTTGGTTTGATCTATTAACTCTATGTCGTATGTCTGTGGATTATTATCTGTAATATTCTGTGGGATGAACTATGTTTTAGTTCAAATTACTCTGTGTGTGGTTAATCGAGATGTGATTATAATTGCTGCGCTCACTCTACGAATCATCTCTTGTATGTCTCGATAACCATGTTTGTAGGAAAGTCTCCATCAAGCTCCAATATATTATGTGTGTTATATCTTCAACTTCAAATAATCCTGCACACACTTAGGGGGAGCCTTTCTTGCATACTGAGTTTCTATTGGGATTTATCTATCTTTTGGACAGAACTTCAATTCAAGATAAGTCCTATGAAACTCATCTCCAAAATCTATTTTATACCTTTGGTATGAGAGAGATTTGGAGAAACTAAACTTCTCTTTAATATACTATGTGGTGTTGTCATCAATTACCAAAAAGGGGGAGATTGTGAATCATCTAGGCCCCTTTGGTAATGTTTTAGTAATTAATGACAACTACTTGTGGACTAACGATTCTTGGAGAAATAAGAATGCAGGGTTGGACCACATAGAAATAAGAATGTTGAAGAGTCATACGCATTGGTTGTGGATCAGATGAAGGCAAAGGTATAATATAGGTTTTACTTTTGCCGGTCTTGAGGAGTTTAGAGAAGATACCTGACCGGATTAGTAGGCTAGATAGCCGTACTATTAAGAGGGGTCAATGACTTAGATCTGTGTAAAACTTAGTGCCTCATAGAGCATCAAGTAGTTGCATTTGCATAAGGACTAACAGCGCTTCTCATTTCGTGAGTTAAAAGTTCATTCAAAAGCTTGTTTGAAACTTGAGAAGTCTTGGTCGCGCGGACTGTCCGGCCCTTGGGGGCGGACCGTCCGCGATCCTCCAGAGGGTCCGAGGTTTGACCATTTGTATTGACTCTGTGTTCTTTTGCACTGCGGACCGTCCGGGCCTTAGGGCCGGACCGTCCGCAGTCCTGACCAAAGGAAGGTGGCTTCGGGTCAGTCCCTGAATTATAGGCGGACGGTCCGCCTGTGAGGCGCGGACGGTCCGCACGTGTCTAACTCGTTTTTGGACAGGGACTGTGTGTTTTTATTGATTTGTACTACGGACGGTCCGGGGGACCAGTCCGGACAGTACTGTCTCTGGTCGCGGACGGTCCGGGATTTATAGCCGGACGGTCCGCGTGTGTTAACTCCGTTTGGTCCGAGGCTGGGGTGTTTGAAATTGCCAGGTCGCGGACGGTCCGACCTTGAAGGGCGGACTGTCCGGACCCACCTTTTGAGTCAACTCTGACATGTTCCAACGGTCATTATAGCCGTTATGGTGTACGGCGGACCGTCCGGCCCTAGGGCGCGGACGGTCCGCGCGTGCGCAGAACTGCCCTCTTTTGCACATAACGGTTGGTTTTAGATGGGGGACTATAAATAGAAGGGTAGCTCGTGTGTGAGACTTCTCTTGGCCATTCCTTGCACACATTGAGCTCATTTGTGATCCTCCAACTCACTCTCTCACACTCTTTGCTTGAGGTTGCATTCTAGTGAGAGATTGAGGGTTCCTAGTGCATTTGCATCATTTGGTGATTCTTGAGGCACTAGGTGGTACACCGAGCAAGCGTCGTTGGCTTGTTACTCTTGGAGGTTGCCGCCTCCTAGACGGCTCGGGTGATAGTCTCCGACGAGCTCTCCAAGAAGATTGTGGAGAAGCCGCGGTGTTGATTGTGAGGGGTTCGCGCCTACCTCGCCGGAGCGGCAAAGGTGACATTAGTGGAATCGAGGTATTGAGTGATTTCTTGTCCACTTGGCTCAAAGATCAAGTCGTGTCTTGATAGAGGAGCAAGTGAGAGCTTGAAGTCCACCTCAACGTGGATTAGGGGTGATCGGCAAATCACCGATACCACGGGATAAATTTCGGTGTCTATTCCTTCTAGCATTACTTATTGCCTTGCAATTGATTAGTGTTTTGCTTATTGTTCTTCAAGTATTCAATCTCCGTAGTTGTCTTTCATACATTGTTTACTTATTGACACTAGTAAATTTATTCCCCTTGTTGTATTGATTAAATTTACTTAGTATTGTTGTTTTTAGTCAAAACCGTCTATTCACCCCCCCTCTAGCCGGTGCCCTAGATCCTACAAACAGGCGCAATTGTGGCTCGCGGCAGACAGACAGTGCTTACAGGGCATGCAAAAAATATGCGACTCAGGGATGGCGGTCTGACTCAACGGGAGCGATTCGATTAATAGAGAGCGCGACATAGCAATCACATGACGCAGCCAAGTTCGAACGGCACAAATATTGCGTCGTGTTGCCAGGGCACAGTCAATATTCAGCTAATGTCATAACTCAGTCGATTACTAACGCAACCTGATCGGCGTGTCCGAGTACCCACTATACAATTTAATCGCTCGACGTGAGTCCAAAATCTCAACATAATATAAATATTTAGAGCGATTTAAGTATGCACAATAAAGCCTTCATATGTATTTTAATTTTCTGCTAAGTATCTACTACAAGAAATAAAAGCAGAAAACAAACACAATAAATAATTAATGCGTAAACATAACACATCATGTGTAAAAGGCAATTTTTCATATTTAAGCATACATTTTTCTACTAATTATTTACTCCGAGAAATAATTGATTAAAGTAGAAATTGTAACATAAAACATTATTTATTCTACTTGTTATTTGCAACAAGAAATAAATAGAATAAAAACATGAAGCATGCATACCAATTAAAATTATACAAAAGTTAATTAATTCAACGTGAATTTATGAAAAAAAACTGTAAACTGCATTAAACAACTTGATTTGTTTCATCGGACATGCACGGTAGCTTTGACCGACCTCTTTTTTTAAATAGTTAAAAGTGTGCATGGGGCACATCAAAGCAACTTGACACTTTTTGTATATGATGGCATCCGCATGCGGAAAGTATTGTTTGCATGCACACAACCGCTTTAATCACGTATTTGGTGAGTTTTTTTTTAAAGTTGCACAACCCTCTCAACTGCAAGCCGCTTTGATCGGGAGCACATGCATGCATGCAACCCTCCACTACATTTTTCTTCCGCACCTACAAACGGACATGCAAACAACACATGTACAAACAGTGGCGGAGCACGACCCAAAAATAAGGTTTGGCAATAGTAAAGACACGTCTTACAGTAAAACAAAAGTTTAGTAAAAAACATCATTAAGAAGTACCTTAGATGAAGAACCCTCTGTAGATTATATGCCAAATCAACAATTTAACAAAATATAAGCTGTCAAACAAAGAGAAAGCATAAATTAGCATTAAAATAAAGAGCTAAATTTAATACAACAAAAGCAATAAGCCCTATCCTTTACCAAACTATATTCCAACCAATTATATTGCTAAAACAATCTTTTTGAAAGCAAGCAGGGCAGCAGGCTAGCAACTAGCAAGCAGCAAAAGCACGCTAGGGAAGAAGCCGTCTAGCAACTAGCAAGCAGGCTTGCAAGCAGCAACGCAAGCAGCTAAACCAAGCAAGCAGCCGAAGCAGGCTAGCAAACAGCAAACTAAGGGGGTGTTTGGTTGCCCCTGCTAAAGTTTAGCCCGGGTCACATCAAGCGTTTGACTTTCAAATAGGAGTATGAAATATAGACCCAACCAACTGGACTAGATTCGTCTCGTCTTTTAATCTTCGGCTGAGAAATTAGTTTTATAATCCGACTACATTTAATACCCGAAACGGAGGTTTAAACATTCGATGTGACAGGGGCTAAATTTTAGTTTGGGGTAACCAAACACCCCCTAAGCAAAGCAAGCAGCCAAGCAGTGGCGGAGTGGCGGTCTGACGGAGCATGGCCAAGCAGCAGGCTAGCAAGCGTCAAGCGAGGCTGCGACCTGCGAGGCGGTGGCTCGGTAAGGCGCGGGTGCGCGGCCGTATTCGGAATGGAGGCAGTCTCGGATGTAGCGACGAGCAGGCGGCCGGGCGGGAGCGGTCGGCCGTCTTGTGCGCGTGCCGGCGGCTGTGCCTGTTGTGCGGCTACGGAGGGAAGAAGTGAGGCTACGGCTGCTGGGCTGAATACCTATTTTACTGGGCCAAAAAGTTTTGCTCTTTTACTGGGCCAAAAAATTGAGGTATGGCGCGGGCCATACTTGGCCATAACGGGTCCTCCGCCCCTGTGTACAAAGCGGCAGTCAATCCACTTGCTGCCTCAGCACTATTTGACCGGGTTAAGTACATGGGAGTGCGATGATTTTTTTTCTTTGGCCGTGGTACTGGCTGGTCAACAGGACGCAACAGGAGAGAGGGGACCGCCGCCCAGGTGCATGTGCAGCAGGCAAGTGCCTCTGCGCAGATGTGACTGTCGGCGGGCGGTGAGGTCCTAGCGTGCTCGGCCTCTAGCGCGGGTGCACAGCGCGGCCCCAGCGCAACACGCATATTTCTGTATGCGAGATCCATTCAGTAGCGAGCGGCACATCCGTTCGGTAGAGCGGGGGGCAAAATCGACACGATCGCGTGTAGAGGAAGCGTCGTGCCCTGCGCTCACGTTGAAGACCTAGAGCGGGCGAGCCGGATCTTCACTGCTGCGGGCAGAGGTGGACCAGTGGAGGAGAGAGAGGCGCGCAACGTGCGACCAGGAGAGTCGATGCCGATTTACTTTCTAGGTAATTTATCGACGAAAAATTATACCGTTCGATTGCGTAGAGGAGTAATCGAAGACTGTCGCGTAGGACAGTTCGGCTAGGCCGGAGACCTGCCGGCTTGACGGAGAGTTGATGCAGATTTGATCCCGCAGCAACGTCGAGGTAGAGCATGCTGATAACGTATTGAGAACTACGTTACCACGGATCACCAGATCCGCTCCCTTCCCTCCCGTCAGCAGTAGAGGCGCAAGAAGATGTAGAGAACCCGTCTCCCTTCCCATAAGCACGATAGAGGAAACACACGAGACACTGGATAAAGGGTTGGGCCTCTAGCCTCTTTCTGATCTATATTCCATATGAGGGGTACAGGTTCTATATACAGAGACGTGATAGCCCTCAGGGCTATATTCGGTATTTGCCCACATAACCCTTCATTAGGGTTTCTCAACATGACCAACCAAACAACACCATCAATAGCTATGGCAGCTGCAGTGTAGTGGCGCCATGAGGTGGCCGGAAACCAAACGTTCCCTTAGCATGTATTAATGCTGTTGTCCGGACATAAAAACCGAACATTGTAACCGAAAAAAATTGAAACCGAAACCGAAAAATCAGAATTAGTCAAACGTAGTATTCTTCGGTTACCATTCTTCAGAAATCGAAATTTAGTTCGACTTTCGGTTTTTAGTTCCATTTAAACAAAAAAAACGAATTGTTAGCCCACAAACTCAGAATTCTATTTCAGTCCAAATGTGCATCTAGCACCTTCATCCCGCACATGGGCTGCTCGTAGCCTTCTCACGCCAGGTCAGCTGTGGCTTGCTGCTTGCATCCTTCTCGTGGCCCACGGCTGCCGGCCCAGGACTTCAGGAGGTAGGCAGATAGCCCTCAATCCCGTCCATTATTTTCAAATCGCCTGATCGTCTGATCAATGTCACTGGGCGATCAGACGATTAGTCACGATTAGGCGACAATCAGGACAATTAGTCATCCCTGATCGTCCCCTGGTCATCCTATATATTTCCATGACATATATAGCACTATATATCTCTACTGCTCTATAAGGTTGTACTGTAGGCGTCCACAACTGAGTGGCGTACGGTTCTGCCCCCGCTCTACTCCGCGATTCTCCCAGCCAATACGCGCAGATCTCGTCTCCTCCGCGGCTCCGCCATCAACGGAAGGTGGCCGAGGATCTCCTCCCCTCTCCTCCGCGATCCCCGTCATTGGTGCCGCCATCAACGCCCCCCTCGCGCCCTCCATTACCTCTGCTCCACGATCTGCCACCTCATTCGGTTTCGCTGAGCTCGTTCCCTCCGAACGCGTACCCGTCGCGACAGTTTTCGCCCCCACCGCGCCCAAGCTCACCGTCGTCGTGCACCGCGCCTCCTCCCCTCACCCAACGTCGGGGCCGCCGGCCACAAGCGCGCGCTCGCCCTGCCTCCTGCGCCTCCACCAGCTGACCTGGCTCCAGATCTGGACCCCGAGTTCGAGTCCTCGCTCGAGGCCATGGTGCTACTGCAGCGCTCCATCGCGGCAGTGGGAGCTACCCTTCAAGGTGGATGAGATGCTTAGCAAGGCCATGGTGGTGGTGGCATGGTCGACCGTATCGGCACGGCAGCATCGGATGAGCGGCCGCCGGCGGGATGCTAGGCGGAAGAGCGTCACCATCAGCCCGGAGCTGTCGCAGAGCCAGAACCGCATCTACCTCCATGACACCGTCAGTAAGGACCTCTTCTCTAGGAAGATCCGGGGCCAGAGTCGATGATGGAGTCCGAGAGGGCACCATCTCTCCTCCCTCGCTCGCCGGCCAATGGAACCGCCCACCCCTGCCATCCGCGCCCGGTCATGAGGAGGAGGAACATCGGGCCTGGGCGACACGAGCACCTCGTGGCCCGGGTGCGCGACGACGAGGGACCCGCTCTGCTCCAACCAGGTACTCGCGTCATCCCAGGCGCATCCCTCAGGCTGTGGTGTGCGGATCCAATCCTATCTTCCCCAGCCCGTGCAGCCCCGTCGTACCCACGCCCGCGGTTGCCGTTCGACAATCTCGCCCGCGAGATGCGTTGCGGTCTCCCCTAACCCAAGCGAGGCATGGCGACACGGAGCTAGAAGGGCGCTGCTGCAGGGTCGCCCTTGGTGAGAGGGTGGGGGCCAGGAGATCTGTTTTTGATGGGGGAGCCAGCGCAGGCGAATGGCTACCGGGGCGGAGGTAGCGGTCGTGGAAGAAACGATAGTGGGGGCGTCGACTGATGAGGCGGCGCATGCCACGGCCGGTGGCGGGGAGGATGCATTGCAGATGGAGGCTGGCTGTACCTGTTCCGATCCAACCTATTTGGGATGCAGTACTCGCGCAAGCGCTACTTCGTGCTCGAGGACGCCGCGCTTCGCTGCTTCAAGTCTGTGCCATCCTCCAAGGGCGAGGTACCCTATTGCCACCACTGAATAACTACAGGCCCCCTCCAATCTTGTTTCGTTGTTTTCCCTGATCCGTAATTTGATTTTAGTTGTTTTTTGTGCTCCGTGATTTGATTTTGGATAGTGAAGATAAACTGATGCATAATCCAGCACTTGATCCGAGGCCAGCTTCTGTCGAGCGACTGATGCACCGACATATCTGTATCTGAGTCCTTAACATCCTGTAATGGTTTTTACCATTGTTTTCTATTCTTGTGCTATTGAATTGCATCTCTATATTTTTCTTTGTAGTATCTGATGGCGAAACCTCGAAACAATCTTAGAACAGGTTCTAAATTGTATTACGTTCTTTTCAAATTGATAACGTGGTGATGAAAGATCGGGTCATGCTGACTTGTAGTTCAATATGGCCAGCAGCTCCAGCAGGGTGAGAAAGATCGTCATCAGGTTCTAAAGGATTTCTCAAAGTTGCTTGATGATCAGGTAATGCTATTAAATAGAAATATGTGCAAAGTCATTAGTTCAAACTCCCTGATCTGCTTTAACTTGCAGACTTTAGCTTCTCTCTAGATATTTGCCCTGAATTGTTTCTCTAGGACAGCAGTGGCTACCTATAAAAAAACAGGACGCTGCTCCGGAAGCTCTCCTTGGTTGACCTAGCGGGCCTCTCCTTGGTCGGTGCAATGGATACGGCTTCTCTGTATGTGGGGATCCCGTGTATGTGTGTGTGTGATAGATTGGCGTCATCGACCTGTATAACTGTGTTGATTTTTTATCTCCCTTCTTCCACAGGTGACATCCCCTTCCACAGCGGCTGCAATGTTGGGCTTATGGATGAGGGAATAGTGGCTGCAATGGCTTATCCTATTATCCATGCGACTTGTGAGTGAGTACAGGTGTTTAATCACTACTTCGAGGAGCTCGAAGAGGAGTCGCTGAGAGATAACTTTGTTGTTGTGGTAAGCAAATTTCAAGTAGTTCTGTTTGATGTGCGGCTACTGGGACTTGACAGAATAGGGTGCCATTTTGTGCTTACAGTATGAGTTGCTTGATGAGATGATGAATTTTGGGTACCCACAATATATAGTGGTGCGGAAGCCCAACACCAAGGGCTCCTAGGACGGGCGGCGGCCGCCGCAAGAGGTTACAGGTCAGCTGATACAATCCTGGATCTGTTTTTGCACTTTTTTCACTGATACAATCCTGCTACTTTTTAGTTGCATAAATTATAGTTTACAGTTCAATATACATATTAGTGACCTGCAAGCAGTAAAAATCACAATATTAGAAGATAGGAGTAGGGATCCTGGCATCACATATTACTACTACAGTTTAAGTTTTTTGCAACATTATAGGCACATCTACTGAAGACAAGCAGCTCTTATTTACTGCTACAGTTTAATTCTGGGATGTATTCACAATTCTGAACCTTCCAACTTTTCGATAGATGTCTACTTAGAATTTAAGTTACGGGCGGCGACCGCCGCAAGAGGTTATAGGTCAGCTGATACAATCCTGGATCTGTTTTTGCACTTTTTTCACTGATACAATCCTGCTACTTTTTAGTTGCATAAATTACAGTTTACAGTTCAATGTACATATTAGTGACCTGCAAGCAGTAAAAATCACAATATTAGAAGATAGGAGTAGGGATCCTGGCATCACATATTACTACTACAGTTTAAGTTTTTTGCAACATTATAGCCACATCTACTGAAGACAAGCAGCTCTTATTTACTGCTACAGTTTAATTCTGGGATGTATTCACAATTCTGAACCTTCCAACTTTTCGGTAGATGTCTACTTAGAATTTAAGTTTTGAGGATCTTATTTACTAGATTAAACTTCAGCAATAGACATTAATTTAGAATACCCAATTTATTGCAATCTACTTATCTGTCGCATAACTCTTTTTTAGTGTCTAGCTTATATACCTCTGCTCGTGCAGACAAGATATTGCTAAAGGAGGTGCTCGCACGGAGGAGGACCTCAATGTGGTGGGCATACTTTGCAGGTTGAATAGTTTCTAACCTTATTAAAGTCTCATTCTTGTAACATGAAAGTCATATATAGTTTTCTGAATGGGACATATTTTAACTAAACGAAACAATGTTTAACACACAAATTACTTGTTTAGAGCCTCCTCTCGTTCATAAAGATTGTCCACGTTTCTGAGCAAACTACTGTAATTTCAGATTTCTCCACTAATTTATGCAGAGAAACTATCAAAATAAGATCTTGTCAGCTCGTTAGTTTTGTGGAGCTTCTCTCGTTTTGCTAATGGTTAGTGATTTGTTTTTGGTTTGTGATAAGTCGGATGAGATGATCTTCGAGGCCACGGTGCGATCCGAGCAGGTTGGTGCGTAGGCACTCTAGACAATACAAATTCATCTCGTTTCTGGCGATTGTTTCTGATTTTGGCGTTCAGCAAGCTGTTATAGGGATTTTTCTAAACCGTGAGTGTGTTAGGAACCTTGACCATGAAATTCAATGTTTACATATACGTATTTCAAAATGTAGCCATCTTCACACATGTCGCAAACATCCTGTGTGCATATCAATGCTATCTTACTCCATGAACAAAGGCATCTTTCCATTGAAATATATTTACACATATATATGGTTTCTACAGTTCTTTGATTTTAATGGTTACCCATGTCCTATGAGAAGGAACCCTTCAGATCACTTCTTGATGACGATAAATAAATATTTCGAGGTGTTTATATTATGTGCTAAATCAAGGTCATTCTTTGTTCCTTGCTTGTATGTTTTCCTATGCTTTCAATAGGAACTTGAGGAAGCATCCACCCTTTTGGTACCAAGTGCGACAAAATTCATACAAACTTCAGTAGATTCTTTAATGGATCGAAGAAGTTTACCTAAAAATATATCAGTTATATTTTCCCCACCAAATTACAATGTTCTGGAATGACTTCTCTACACTTTTATGTAGGGTTACCATCTATTTCACACTTCATTCCTTTTACACTAGACTATTTTGTGCTATACGAGATGCTGAATGATCAAATAGCTAGCAAGGGGAAGAGCAATCGAGGAAGGAAGGCAAAGGATTCACCTAGGAGAAGCAAAATAGCATCCATAGTTTGCCTAGAATGTTAGAGTACTGGAATTCAAGTCAGCGGAGATGAACTTGAGAAGCCAAGCATTTATTTATCTGAGGTTTGGTGCACATATTCAATCTTCTCATGTCAGTCCCTGATTTTTCATCCAGGCAACTTTTTTTTTTCAATTTACTTTAGTGTAAAACAATTGTGCACCTGAATTGGTTGGATATTGGCACTTGCATATGTTTCGTTTTAATATGAAAGCAATCGAAGCTCACAAAGCTTGGCTGAAGAGTCCTGAAATGCTTGAAAATTGTTCCATTGGGCTTCATTTCCCTCGAAACATGTGGAGAATTATGAGGTAGTTTCAGAGGCACACTATTCATAATGTTCTGTTAATACAACTCACACCGTCTTCATTTCCCTTTGTAGAAGAAGTTGATGCCACTGAAGTCGCTTCCCAGATGTTCATCCCATGTTCTGTATGCCACCACGCCAACCTGATTTCTTGGTACTATTGTTTACTTGTTCTAATTCCCACGTTCTGAATCTGAAGTTCAAAGATGTCTCCAAACAACTAGAAGACATGGACGTAAGCAACTAACGATCTTTGTGAAAATATTATTTTTATTGGAGATATTCAGTGCAAAGCCCACTCACCAAATAATCGTGATGTATTCTTCTTTCTCCCATCTTGTTAGTTTGTTAGTCTATGCAATCTGCATCAAATAACCTTTTGTGATTTTTTGTTCTTCAGTTGATGTATACAGAGACATAAGTGTTACACTAATGTTGATTATTGTTCCATCTTTGTAAGCCAATCTTGCACCACAACATTTGCTGTAACTTAACCGTGTGGAATAAGATATATGCTGATAAACTCACACATATACCTCATATTATATCCATGTACAAGCAAGAGACAAGGAGATATTATTTTTTGTATGTACATGTTTAAAATTTTGGTAATCTGATGAACCATGATATTGACTTTATTTCCCTGATTTGCACTGTTTTAATTTAATATGATTTTTGAAAATGCAGGATAGCTTTGGTAGCAGGTTGCATGAAAGAAGCAAAGAAAGTCCGAAAACAATGAAACATCTAAATAAACTTTTCCCAAACAAAATTTTGATCTAGCTTCCACAGGTGATTATATCTATTGTCACACTCATTTGGTTGTTATTAATCATATTTTCTGACCTAAAGAATTAAATTTGCAAGATGAAGCCCTACTTACAGATTGGAAGCAGCAGTTGGAAGCAGCTCGCACGACAGGTGGATCTCAGCGCTAGGCAGGTGTAAGCGTGGTTCCAGAACACACATGTTCAGATAACACACATGTTCATGCTCATGCTGACCCCACATAGGTTCATATCGTCTTCTACGTGTATGTAGTTGTTTCTTCTTCAATTCTCTTTGTGGAGGTTCTTGGGCAGCTCAGACACCAGCTCGTCGTCGAGCTCCCCGAGGCTTGCCGCCGCGCTGCTGCAGCATGGCGACAGCAGTGCCAAGGACGATGGTGTGGTGGAATGACAGCGACGAGAGGGGGGGGAGGATCTGGAGAGAAGCACAAGGACCAAGAAGAGGAGAGTGCGATGGCATATATATTTTTCTATGTTCCTGTAGCGTGGCTAGGAAGAATCGTCAGTCAATGCCCCTTTTAACTTTTCCAAATGCAGAGAAACTCTGTTCCTTTAAATTGAACCTCTTCTCTACGTTCTGTGTAGTGAAACTCTCATCTAACTGAGCTTTGTTCCTTCGTTTGATTTCACATCTTTTTTTGATTCACCTGATGCACAAGTGTCAGCGTCAGACATGGACATCTAGCTAAGATATGTTCTTAGGCCATGCTATTATTTTGACAGCAAGAACCTATGGCCGAAATTGTGAGACTGACCAGTTGCAATGTCAATGAGTTAGAGTATTTAAGGGCAGAAGATATGAAGGAACAACCCTATGAGGCAAAACGTGGTAAGTTGATATCTCACTCAGTTTTTCTAAAGCTTCTTTTAGGTACGCTCTTAATCTTTTTCAGAACAGCGCCATAACCTACTAATAGTTGTTCATCTTTTTTCTCGTTGCCATGATTTTTATCTGGTGTGATAAAAAACTCAAAATCTTCTATGCCGTGATTTTGAGTTAAATGATTCTGGTTTGGTTCGTCAAGATTATGAAAAATATTGTGTCCTATTTTCTATTTGAGGTTTACATATGCCTGAAGTAATAGCCACATATTCAGACTCATGGTTCTTTTTGTTTCTTATTCCTAAAGCACAAGCCCCCTCCAAATGTGTAACTTGTTATGTCTTGGTACATAAGCTTCACTATGTCACTTGAAATTTTGTATGCGGTGAGTGCATTTATGTTTTGTATCCCTGAAAATGATGTTTCTTGTTTCGTGGGCATGAAGATGAGATGTTTCAAGTATTTCTTATTTGAATGAAACATTTATGGATGTAGTTCTTTAGTTTATTTAGCTTTAGTGGAGTGTTTTTCACTATATTTGAGCCAAGAGCTGATTGGTTTGGTGCAGAAGATGATCTTTTTTCTTACGTTCTGATACACATGTTCTGTTTCACCAGAGTTGACAAAAGACCCCGAACTCTACTGCACTGATTCTGTGTCACCCCTGCTGGGCTTAGGTACCTTGCTACATCTCTTTAATTCAAATTTCTATGTGGATATAAATTGATGCCATATATAATATAAATAATAATGGAATGGATGCTTCTGACGCCATAAGCAGCACATGTTATGGCCAACAGGTAAGCATTTGTGTCATGGCGATTTATCAGGTGGAACATGACAAGGATGGGTGTGGCTGGATTACAACAGGATTGAAGTCGATTGGCAGGAGATGATGCTACTTAGCAATTGTTCCCTGACTGTAACTGCCTACAAAGGTATCTAATATTTGCCTAGTGTACCAGTTTTAATGCTTCTCTCTGTCATGAGACTATCCCATTTTCGATTGGCTGATGTGTTCATTATGTATTTCACTGCATTTGTCAAGTTATTCGAACATGTTAACCTGATCGTTTCTATGATAAGATACATTGGGATACAAAACACAAGACAATGCTCAAGAGTAAACTTATTCTTGAAGATGAATTTGATTGGAGTTTACCTTTGGTGGTCTCAGGTTCAGATGAACATGAAAGGTCCAAACCGAGATTACTTATACTATTAGTTGACTGCTTAAATTTTCATTTTTATCTTTAGAAATCAGTGAACTTTTCCTGCTAATTTGTTCTTTTTAGTTGATCAGTCATGCTTTAAATTATATTAGATCAGATTTGCATCTAATGCAAGTCCTACAAATTTTTATTTTTCTTACCTCCCATCTACAGTAGTGAACATCATTAGCCTTGATTGAGACTTCATAGATGTTATGAGTGATCCAATGGCTCATGAGCGAAATGCAAGAAATATCTGGAAATTCATTTTCAAAGTTTGGGTGACAGAAGTTGAACCTTAGTCATGTGTGGCCATAGGAAGTTGGGTCACTAGCCACATCTATTAATGTTCCAATTGTGAGACTGAAAAAGGTAAAGAGAGTAGCAACAAATCCTTGTGCCATGCTGTTTTTTCTAAAGAAATCATTGAGGGTTGATTTTACTTTCTAACTGGAATGACAATACTTATATATGTTTCTTCTCAGCTGTCTTCCCAAGTTTATATACTTTTCAGTTTGCGGGTTCATCTTTCTCCGTGTTTATTATGGTTGTCAAACTAATAGAATGTATGGATTCCTGACACAACCTCGCTTCGCCAGCCAAGTATTGCAATATTTACTTATGTGTTTTAGATTCACCTATTTTACTGCTTTATTATGTCTGACTGTATCTTGGAACGCAAGAGATTTCATCGCTGACTGATCCTGCCAAGGTGGCAATAAATAAGAAAATAAGAGGAACTGATTGTTGTGTCTTTGAATTCTTTAGCTGGTAGTGTAATGGGATAAAAGAAGAGTGGAAGCCAGAAATCCTTGGCTGCAGGAGGCATATCAGCCCTGGTCCTGTACTTCGTCCACACTTAACTCCCTGTGAGAGCTGTCTCTGCATCATCGATTGGTTTAGGTACGCAGAATCCTCTTTTTTTTAATTCTGATCCTTTGGCTATTTTCTTTGCTTGGAAGTTCTACAGATCTGGATTCTTTCACATGACATCGTCGTTGATTCAGCTCACGTGAGTGCTGAGAATGGAGTAGGTTTAGTAAAACTGATGGGTCGTTGTAGCACTTAGTATTCTAACAGATTACATAGAGATGCCTACACAGTTCATACTTATAATCACTTGCATTCAATCCACATGAACACACATATTCTTTGCTTTACTACAGGTCTGCCAATCAGAATTTTTAATACAAATAATCATTTATTCCTGTTGTGTTCTTATGTCACTAACTTGTCCAATGAAAAAGAGTCAGGTAATAACCATTGTCATTTTTCTTGTAGGTATTTGACTTATTTGATACAAAACACAATGGAATTCTTAGATTTGAAGACTTTGCCCAGGTGTTGTCAGCATGGCACAAGGATTAGACTGCAGTGTCATCCAAGCATATACATGTCACATCATTAATAGAGAGCTACATGATTCTAATAAAAAGTGGATGTTGTGACTTGTGGTCATAATTATTAAACATAAAACATGGGAAGGTTTTGTCTACTTGTTTTATTAGGCTGTCTACATAGTTATAAGAATTCAAGAAAACAGATTACTAAACGAAATATTCTCTGGACATCAAGGACAAGCGTCGTTACGAGATGGCTCCACTCGCTGAGGCTGTTTTAATTTTTTGTTGAATCATGTTTTGTTCCTCACTGTTCTTAAATATGAATGCTGGTCCTTTGTTCCTCACTGTTCTTAATTATGGTTGCTGCTCCTTTGAAGTTCATGCGTGAGACTTGATGCTCTGAAGGCCCTTACCTCCTTGTGCACACAAGGTCTGAGATGATGGAAAAGTGAAATGAAATTGTGTTTGAGATCTTAGAAAAGGTTAGTTGGTAGATATTTTGCAAATATTTAGGAGAAAGAGTGTCGTCATATTTGTTTCTCCTTTTCCGCTCTTTAGAAATAATTTGTGTGATATTGATAATGTTTACCATACGGATTTTGTATATCATAGTGATGTTTATCGTTCCGTTTCTATGTTTCATACAAACTTTTTTACTCCCGTCGCAACGCACGGGCACTCACCTAGTAGATATATACTTATATAGTATAGAGACTTGCTCAGGACAAGCACAAGTATAGACAAGGCAGCAGTATAAATAGTCCAAAACAACAGTATGAATACTTAAATAGTCCAAAACAGCAGTATGAATATTTGAATAGTCCAAAACAGCAGTACATCTCTAGCAACAATTCTACATGAAACTATGAAACTGCAATTCTACAACTTACTAGACCTTGACCAAGAAGGCAACACCTATATGAGATCATCATACAACTAAAATCTGAAATCTTAACTAAAGTCTGAAACTCTGAACCTGAGTAATTAACGTGACTGATCGCTAACCAGACGAATAATCGCTACATATCACCGACTAGTCGGACGATATGGACGATCAGATCACCTGTTCGAATCGAACCCCCTTATCGAGCACTTAGTACCGATCAGCCCGACTAATCGTGATTAGTCGGACGATCTGAAAACAATGATCCCGTCATCACGCTTCAAGCTGGTATGTTATATCTCATCTCAACTATCTATTAAGTCAACAGTGTAGACCACAGCACAACCTTGCGCTTGCTCCGGTCCTCCTCGCGTTCACCCCCGCCCTTCACAGCTCCCTTAGGATGTGTTTGGTTGCAATGACAGAACGGGATGAGATAAGACGATCCCTCAAATAAGATTATTTGGTTCAGGGTCAAGGGTTGGGACAGGACTATCCCATACGATGCACTCGCACGCGCCGCCGCCCCTGGCCCACAATTTCCCCCTCCTCGTCACCACCTCGCCGTGGCCCAGTACCCTGCTCCTCGTCCTTGGTGCCGCCACCCCGCGCTCGTCTAAGATTGGCTCTTCCACCGCCCCTAAACTGCGATGCTCTTCCACAGCTAGCCGCGATGTCGATCCACGAGGTCGCCGCAGCCGCCCCTCACCGCTCGCATTGAACCCCCACCCGCACGTGATGGAGCTTGATGTAGGCCAGCCATCCGCTCCCCGCAAGCGTGACCTTTCGGCCAAATCTGCATAGTTGAGCCGACGACTGGTCCTTCCCCCTCGTTCCTCCACCCAGTGGGTGGTGGGTGCCTCAAAATTTTTGGCTCGTTGCGGGGATCTATTTGGTGAGTTGGGAGTTGGAGCTTTGATTTGGGGGTTTTCCTTTGGGAGGTCGTCTGATTGATTAGTGGTGATGTTTTGCTTTGTGGATGCAGTGACCGCTCATGTTGCGTGTGGATTTGGTTCAGGGGCAGACCGATGGAAGAGTGAAACACGGCGGTGATAGTGCAAGGTGGGACACCATTAGTGCTCTGTCTGGGGTTCGGTTTGTTCCTCTTGTAGATCTGGAAGGTACATTCTTTTTATCTTTCTCGCCTTTTCTTTTTTCGTCGGGTCGTAACTTTCCCTCTTCTTGCTACTACTAATCGTTATGGCTAATTTGTATGCATAGAGGGACTTCTTGATCTTAATCGTGATTATCAGTCCGAAATTCTGAACACAGTTGCACCACAATTTCTCATCTCTACCAGATTGTTTAGAGCCATCTAAGACAAATGTCACTACTCTTCCAAATGGCGTCAGGATTGCCTATGAGACATCATCGGTACTGCGTACTGCCATCTAAGACAAATGTCACTACTCTTCCAAATGGTAAGACAAATGTCACTACTCTTCCAAATGGCGTCAAGATTGTCTAGGACTAGGAGACATCATCGGTACTCAGTACTGCCCTGCTCTCCTATTTTTTGTTTTGTTTTTCCTTTCTTTTCCATGACATCAATGTTTTCTTGTGGACTTAATTCAAAGCCCAGCAACATATATGGGTCAATACATTGACCATGATTTCATTTACGAAATGCCGACTCATCTAGAGTATCAATCTGTTAGAGAGAATGTTCTTCAAGAGCATAGTGAATCAGACCCACTTACAGTTAGTTTGTGAGGTAGAAGCAATTGGAGGAAATGTTCGCTGCTAAGCATTATTATTCTTAAGGGGTTATGAGTGATTTACTTCAAATGTGTTGTGAATGTTCTTTGGATAACTTGACCGATTTATTGATGTAGCTATGGTTTGTAATTTGATGTGGTAACATAGTGGTTAATGGGCATGTGATTCTTATAAGCTATAACATTAGCTTACTGCTCATGGCTAAAATCGTCATGGATATAACTCCTGTTTGTCAATGTCCTCCCATTGGTTACTGGTATTCCCATTAGTATTTTTCCAACATTATTGTGTAGGCTCTTATTCTGAACATGTTGATTAGTATATCCTATAGAAGTAAAATGAAAAGCTGGCAAGAATTTGCCCGAATAGACCTACTTTCTAGATGATTATTGAGTTTTTTCTAAATAAGCAACATCCTTGTGTAGGCTCTTATTCTAAATATGTGTATGCATAGCCACTACACTGATTAATCAGATTAGGCAATCTTAAGTTCACGCTAGAGTTTAAGTTTATGTTATTTTGCATCATATTTAACCGCTTCTCATAAAAATCGACTGGCACGAGAGCAAGATGGTCCATTTATCGCTTCTAGTTGCTTCTCTATTTTCTCGTTGGATTTTGAGTTTGATTCTCTCTTTTCCTTTCTTGCTTTTTGTCGCTGGATCTGGCTGGAGGCTGTGATGACAAAAACTACCTACCTGTTTTCTGACTCATGACGGTAGAAACCAATGGATGCTTCTGAGCCTTCCTAAGATGTAGTATATGATCTGTCTTTTCTTTTTTGCGCAAAGTTCACTTTGCTTTCGATCTGTTGTCATCAGTTTTTTTACACCAAACAAGGTGGTGGGCAGTATCTTTGCCTCGTTGATGGGATGATAAGCCTTGCTGCAACTCGAGTGTTGACAAAAAATTCAGCCTACAATTATGTGATCAACTCCAAAATCTTGCCTTTTGAAGGATTCAACAAAATATACTTTTATTTTGTGAGGTAGAGGCCATTGGAGTAAATGTCCAACTTTGTGACTTTGCTTAGGAAATCAAAACAGTGTCCTTAGTCTTCCTATTCTGCTAGTTGGTTATGCTCTACTATGATACAATCAGTTGGTGCAGACCCATTCGATAGTATATTACTGTTCCTGAATTTTAGCTCATAATTTTGATACTATGTTATTGTTCCTGAATTTTAGTTCTTAATTTTGCCCATAAAGTTTATTATTTTCTTCTTAACTAGCTACTAAATTAGCAATTAATATGAAGGCCTTCTACTATTGTTGGTCATTATCCTTGATGGAAATCAGACTGATGCTAATTCGAACACTATAGGGGAGGAAGTTGCTTCAAGACTGTTGAACAGATAGCAAAGGTACCTTTGTTCTCATTTATCTTATGGCTTCATGAATTGGATAGATTTTACTGCTTACCTTTGAGCAGTTCTGTTGTAAAATCTAACAATTTTTTGTTGGCGAGCTGTGATTTCATTCAAACATTATGGTCATTGTTCCACTAACATGATTTTTTAGACCCAGTGCATACGAAGACTCTCACAAGCATGCATACACACCACCATCTTTAGCCTCAAATGGTGATGCTTTGGAATGTAAGTCCACCGTTCCAAGCTTCGGTTGCATATTGTAAACTTGTAATAATGGTGATGCTTTGGAATGATAGTGTTTTTGCAAGTTGAGTGCACTGCATGAGAATCTTCGACGTGTTCTTATGACCACTATGGATGTTGTAAACTTGTAATAGTATAGAAACATTTTTTATCTACAGGTGTTACCATCGTTCTACTTATTTGTACTAGCTGAATTTGCTAGAATCTATCATGAAATGCATTTCAACCACTCTTTTTCGCATGGTTTCTTGTGTCATATGTCTACTTTATTTTAAAATTATTTTTATGGGGAGCGTCCATCATACTGGCTTGTCATTGGACCCTTAAGTGTCATACAACTATTATCTTATACTATCAAATATGATTGATATACTGTTGCAACACACGTGCATTGTACTACGCCCGCCACACGATGCCCCCCTGCTCTCCAACCGTCCAACGCCGCTGGTGTCAAGGTCGCCCGCTCCTTCTCCACCGCCTTTCGCATGTTGGAGCTAGCCAGTACACGCTTGTCTTCGCCAACTGCCTTGACAGTGGCCTCAAGGTCGACATAGACGTCCGCTCCGCCATCTACAACATCGACCCGACCACCGGGGAGCGCCAGTGCCTCTCCGTGGGATCCTCAGCGCTGCCCTCCTTCTGCTTCCCCTTCTACCTCCCTTATGCCAGCCTTACCGTCGCCTGGGTCTACATCCTCCTCCGCAAGTGGATTGATGTCTTCTGAATCCACTCGTTCATGCTCGTCGTGCTCGTGCTCAAGCATCATTTTGTCATTTCGTATCTATGTTTTATACTAATGTTTAACTCTCGTGGCAACACACGGGTATATATGTAGTGTATTAATATGCCATGTGGAATACTAAAGTAATTGAACTTTTGTGCTCATATTCAGTGACCGTACACAATTGTTGCAGGTTGACATAGCAGTCCTAGTCTCCCATATAATTTTGTGGATGGTTTATTAGGCTCCATGCTTATATTGTTGTTCAGTGCATGGGCTTGCTAAGCACCTGACAAACTACAATGGAAGTTAGATTTTTTCAGTTAAACCGAACCAAACTACACGGTTAACCGAAGTTTCGGTTTTCTCTTTTCTAAACAAAATTTTGGTTGCCATTCTCTAGAAACCGAAGTTTAAAAAACCGAACCGAAAAACTTCAATTAACTAGTTGCCTAGTCCTATCCACATGCATTCCCTGTGTCGCCGCTTCTCATCCAACGAGGTGTCCGGAAACCAAACGTGACCTCAACTTGTATCTATGTGTATTCCCTCTGATGTCGCTTCATCATCTACCATTCTTGCCAATGAGGGGGAAATAACATGAACTCCTTTTATTTCATCATTAAAAATTAGGCTTGTATTTTTAGTGGGATTTAAGTTTTCTATTATTTCATAAAACTACAGAAATGATAATGGGTTTGTTTGGGTGTTAGAGGAATGGATGGGATTGGAGGGGCTAGAACCCCTAATATTCAAAATTTAATAAAAAGAGAACTATAGCCCTTCCAATCCCTTACATTCCTCTTGCTCCCAAATATGTCCTAAGAGACCAGGAATAAGTTTTAGGAAAACTAGGAACCAGGTAGAACTGTTTGAGGGACCTCAATGTATGTAAGCTTATTAACTAAATAATAATCAACACACATAATTCACTAGTTACTTCATGTGATCTTTCATTACCCTATTGCGTAGAAATTAGAAATAGGCAGTGAACCGAGTAATTAACTCATCTGATTGTGTGAAATTACAAAGATGTTCGAAAGAATCATCCACAATCTAAACTTGGATTTGTGTACGTTGTATGTTAATCTGTTGGACAAGGAACAACATCTCACATTGGTATATATATGTAGGAGTTGATTCTGAGAGTACTAGGGCACTGGCAGTGGCTCCCCACTGCAGGATTTGGACTCCAAGTGGGGCCAAAACACCAAACACCGGCTGTGCGGAGGCAATCCAGCGAAAGTTGATTCGACGCATGTTTCCTGATCTCTCTGGTCCTATGTACCGCCTCTAGTCTTATGCGGCAAGTGGAGCATTAGTATAGGCATTGGGGTGGCCGTGCAAGAGTACTCATGTGCCTAAGCACCTAACCTTCCTCCTGCTAAATCACATCTTTGCCTTCTTAAGCACGCTTCGTGTTCCTTCGATAGCTCTGAAAGTTGCCTAGAGGGAGGTGAATAGGCGAAACCTATAAACTGTAAACTTTGAATACGAACTTCACCCGGGTTAGGCTTAGAATTAGAATGAGTATGGAGTGTGAAAGAGAGTTCTTCTTGCTATGAGTTGCTCAATCAATGCGGATAACTTTAGGAGCCAACTCAAAAGATTGTGAGCAAGAGAACTTATAGAGAGGAAGAGAAAGAATCAAATCGTAAAGTAATAATTGTCGGGGACCATAATTAGGGGTACCCTCAAGACTCCTAATTCTCAGCTGGTAACCCCCATCAGCATAAAGCTGCAAAGGCCTGATGGGTGCGATTAAGTCAGGGATCAGTCCACACGAGCGACTCGATCATGCCTCACCCGAGCCTAGCCTCGGACAAGGGCAGCCGACCCCGAGGGATTTCCGTCTCGCCCGAGGCCCCCCTCCAACGGCGGACACATCTCCGGCTCGCCCGAGGCCTTGCCTTCGCTAAGAAGCAACCCTGACTAAATTGCCGCACCGACCGACCGAGTCGCAGGAGCATTTAACGCAAAGGTGGCCTGTCACCTCTATCCTGACACGCGCCCCCCGGCAGAGCCGAAGTGACCGCCGTCACTTTGCCGCTCCACTGACCGGCCTGACAAAAGGACAGCGCCGCCTGCGCCACTCCGACTGCAGTGCTACTTGACAGAGTGAGGCTAACAGGCAGTCAGGCCCTGCCAAAGGCACTATAGGAAGCTCCGCTCCGCCCGACCCAGGGCTCGGACTCGGGCTAAGTCCCGGAAGACGGCGAACTCCGCTCCGCCCGACCCAGGGCTCGGACTCGGGCTAAGTCCCGGAAGACGGCGAACTCCGCTCCGCCCGACCCAGGGCTCGGACTCGGGCTAAGTCCCGGAAGACGGCGAACTCCGCTTCGCCCGACCTAGGGCTCGGACTCGGGCTCAGCCCCGGAAGACAACGAACTCCGCTCCGCTCGACCCCAGGGCTCGGACTCGGGCTCAGCCCCAGAAGACGACGAACTCCGCCTCGCCCGACCCCAGGGCTCGGACTCCGCCCTGGCCTCTGCCGAACGACCTCCGCCTCACCCGACCCAAAGGCTCGGACTCGGCCTCGGCCATGGAAGACAGACTCGACCTCGGCTTCGGAGGAGCCTCCACGTCGCCCAACCTAGGGCGCAGGCCAGCCACGTCAACAGGAAGCACCATCATCACCCTACCCCGAGCTGACTCGGGCTGCAGAGAACAAGACCGGTGTCCCATCTGGCTAGCTCCGCCAGACAGGCAATGATGGTGCCCCGCATGCCCTGTGACGACGGCGGTCCTCAGCTCTCTTACGGAAGCAGGAGGACGTCAGCAGGGACTCAACCGCTCCGACAGCTGTCCCTCCGCCAGGCTCCGCCGCTCCTCCGACGACCACGACATCACACCAGCTGGGTGCCAAGATCTCTCCGGCTGCCACATCGGCATGTACTTATGGCGCTAGCTCTCCCCCGCTAGACACGTAGCACTCTGCTACACCCCCATTGTACACCTGGATCCTCTCCTTACGCCTATAAAAGGAAGGACCAGGGCCTTCTTAGAGAAGGTTGGCCGCGCGGGGACGAGGACGGGACAGGCGCTCTCTTGGGGCCGCTCGCTTCCCTCACCCGCGTGGACGCTTGTAACCCCCTACTGCAAGCGCACCCGACCTGGGCGCGGGACGAACACGAAGGCCGCGGGATTTCCACCTCTCTCACGCCCGTCTCCGGCCACCTTCGCTTCCCCCCTTCGCGCTCGCCCACGCGCTCGACCCATCTGGGCTGGAGCACGTGGCACACTCACTCGTCGGCTTAGGGACCCCCCGGTCTCGAAACGCCGACAGTTGGCGCGCCAGGTAGGGGCATGCTGCGTGTCGACGAACAGCTTCCCGTCAAGCTCCAGATGGGCAGTCTCCAGCAACCTCTCCGGCCCGGGACGGTGCTCCGTTTCGGGAGTCTTGAGTTCATGTCCTCCGACGGCAGCTACGACATGATACTCCTTCCACCGCCGCGCGACAGCGACAATGGCGGCCGACAGCCCGTCCGCCGGCGGCGGGACCGACGACGTCTTCCCCGCGTGGTGGAAGAACAACATTCGAGCTCGCCCCGTCCTCTCCCCCGCCAACGGAGGAGGAGGCGGGGCAACCAAGGCCAAGCGGGAGGCTGCGCATCGTCGGCTGTCAAGCGAGTCGACGTCCCCAGCGCTCCAACGGGGGGCGCATCGGGCGTCGACCTCGCGCTTGAGACGAAGGCGAGCGCCATCCCCCCGCGACACGCCAATCCCGAGCAAGTGGACGACGCCAGTGCGCTCGCGGAGAGCTTGCAGGACGTCGCCCTCGTACCTGAGACGGCGGTGCAATCAGTCCCCGACGTGACTATGTCGCTGCTCGCCGACCGAAAGGTACCCACCGATTCCCATCCTACGTCATTTCGACTCAGCCTCAACCCGCCTAGCGACCTTGCTTTGGCGGGCGCTCTCGTAGAGGCGAGTGCAACCCCTCTGGGGTTTCGCATGCGGTCGCCTTGGGACCGGCTGACGGACGTCTCGACCTACGGGCCCTCTGGGTCCGAGGAAGATGACGACCCCAACATCTGTTGGGATTTCTCTGGATTTGGCAACCCCAGTGCCATGCAGGACTTCATGACCGCATGTGACTACTGCCTCTCCGATTGTTCCGACGGTAGCCGCAGCCTCTACGACGAGGACTGCGGCCCAAGCCGCGAATGTTTCCACGTCGAGCTAGGGGATCCCTCCGAAGGCAATCATCTCGGCATGCCGGAGGACGGCGATCTCCCTAGGCTGGTGCCTCGCGCTGACATCCCGCGGGAGCTAGCTGTGGTCCCCGTTCCGGTGGGGGGTCACGACCCACAGCTCGAGCAAGTCCGCGGGGCGCAGGCCAGGCTCGACGCGGGAGCAGGAGCGCTTGAGCCGATCCGCCGGGACGTCGGGCAGGCATGGGCGAGCCAACCCCCGGCCGGAGAAATACGTCACCTGCCCCAAGGCCTCCAGCACCGCGTCGCCAACGACGTCAGGGTCAGGCCGCCACCCACATCCAGTGGGGTCGGTCAGAACCTGGCTGCCGCAGCGATGCTTCTCCGCGCGATGCCGGAGCCATCAACCACCGAGGGTCGGCGAATCCAGGGAGAGCTCAAGAATCTCCTGGAAGGCGCTGCGGTCCGACGGGCCGAGAGCTCTACCTCCCGAAGGCAGGGATACCCCTCGGAATCTCATGCCGCGACTTCCCGATTCATGCGGGAAGCCTCGGTCTACACCGGGCGCACGCGCAACACCGCGCCTGCGGCCCCGGGTCGTCTCGGCAACGAGCACCATCATCGCGACCGTCGGGCCCACCTCGACGAGAGGGTGCGCCGAGGTTACCACCCCAGGCGTGGGGGACGCTACGACAGTGGGGAGGATCGGAGTCCCTCGCCCGAACCACCCGGTCCGCAGGCCTTCAGTCGGGCCATCCGACGGGCACCGTTCCCGACCCGGTTCCGACCCCCGACTACTATCCCAAAGTACTCGGGGGAAACGAGACCGGAACTGTGGCTCGCGGACTACCGCCTGGCCTGCCAACTGGGTGGAACGGACGATGACAACCTCATCATCCGCAACCTCCCCCTGTTCCTCTCCGACACCACTCGCGCCTGGTTGGAGCACCTGCCTCCGGGGCATATCTCCAACTGGGATGACTTGGTCCAAGCCTTCGCCGGCAATTTCCAGGGCACGTACGTGCGCCCCGGGAATTCCTGGGACCTCTGAAGCTGCCGGCAGCAGCCGGGAGAGTCTTTCCGGGACTACATCCGGCGATTCTCGAAGCAGCGCACCGAGCTGCCCAACATCACCGACTCGGATGTCATCGGCGCGTTCCTTGCCGGCACCGCCTGCCGAGACCTGGTGAGTAAGTTGGGTCGCAAGACCCCCACCAGGGCGAGCGAGCTGATGGACATCGCCACCAAGTTCGCCTCTGGCCAGGAGGCGGTCGAGGCTATCTTCCGAAAGGACAAGCAGCCCCAGGGCCGCCCATCGGAAGATGCTCCTGAGGCGTCTACTCCGCGCGGCGCCAAGAAGAAAGGCAAGAAGAAGTCGCAAGCGAAACGCGACGCCGCCGACGCGGACCTTGTCGCCGCCGCCGAGTACAAGAACCCTCGGAAGCCCCCCGGAGGTGCCAACCTTTTCGACAAGATGCTCAAGGAGCCGTGCCCCTATCATCAGGGGCCCATCAAGCACACCCTTGAGGAGTGCGTCATGCTTCGGCACCACTTCCACAGGGCCGGGCCACCCGCGGAGGGTGGCAGGGCCCGCGACGACGACAGGAAGGAAGATCACCAAGCAGGAGAGTTCTCCGAGGTCCGCGACTGCTTCATGATCTACGGTGGGCACGCGGCGAACGCCTCGGCTCGGCATCGCAAGCAAGAGCGCCGGGAGGTCTGCTCGGTGAAGGTGGCGGCGCCAGTCTACCTAGACTGGTCCGACAAGCCCATCACCTTCGACCAAGCTGACCACCCCGACCACGTGCCAAGCCCGGGGAAATACCCGCTCGTCGTCGACCCCATCGTCGGTGACGTCAGGCTCACCAAGGTCCTGATGGATGGGGGCAGCTGCCTCAACATCATCTACGCCGAGACCCTGAAGCTCCTGCGCGTCGATCTGTCCTCCATCCGGGCAGGCGCTGCGCCCTTCCACGGGATCATTCCCGGGAAGCGCGTCCAGCCCCTCGGACGACTCGACCTTCCCGTCTGCTTCGGAACGCCCTCCAACTTCCGAAGGGAGACTCTGACGTTCGAGGTGGTCGGGTTCCGAGGAACCTACCACGCGGTACTGGGGAGGCCATGCTACGCGAAGTTCATGGCCGTCCCCAACTACACCTACCTGAAGCTCAAGATGCTGGGCCCCAACGGGGTCATCACCGTCGGCCCCACGTACAAACACGCGTTCGAATGCGACGTGGAGTGCGTGGAGTACGCCGAGGCCCTCGCCGAGTCCGAGGCCCTCATCGCCGACCTGGAAAGCCTCTCCAAAGAGGTGCCCGACATGAAGCGCCATGCCGGCAACTTCGAGCCGGTGGAGACGGTCAAGGCCGTCCCTCTCGACCCCAGTGGCGACACCACCAAGCAGATCCAGATCGGTTCTGGGCTCGACCCCAAATAGGAAGCAGTGCTCGTCGACTTTCTCCGCGCAAATGCCGACGTCTTTGCGTGGAGTCCCTCGGACATGCCCGGTATACCGAGGGATGTCGCCGAGCACTCGCTGGATATTCGGGCCGGAGCCCGACCCGTCAAGCAGCCTCTACGCCGATTCGACGAGGAGAAGCGCAGAGCGATTGGCGAGGAGATCCACAAGCTAACGGCAGCAGGGTTCATCAAAGAGGTATTCCATCCCGAATGGCTTGCCAACCCTGTGCTTGTGAGAAAGAAAGGGGGGGAAATGGCGGATGTGTGTAGACTACACTGGTCTCAACAAAGCATGTCCGAAGGTTCCCTACCCTCTGCCTCGCATCGATCAAATCGTGGATTCCACTGCTGGGTGCGAAACCCTGTCTTTCCTCGATGCCTACTCAGGGTATCACCAAATCAGGATGAAAGAGTCTGACCAGCTCGCGACTTCTTTCATCACGCCCTTCGACATGTACTGCTATGTCACCATGCCATTCGGTTTGAGGAATGCGGGCGCGACGTACCAGCGGTGCATGAACCATGTGTTCGGCGAACACATCGGTCGCACGGTCGAGGCCTACGTCGATGACATCGTAGTCAAGACAAGGAAAGCTTCCGACCTCCTCTCCGACCTCGAAGTGACATTCCAATGTCTCAAAGCGAAAGACGTCAAGCTCAATCCCGAGAAGTGTGTCTTCGGGGTGCCCCGGGGCATGCTCTTGGGGTTCATCGTCTCCGAGCGGGGCATCGAAGCCAACCCGGAGAAGATCGTAGCCATCACCAGCATGGGGCCCATCAAGGACTTAAAAGGCGTACAGAGGGTCATGGGATGTCTCGCGGCCCTGAGCCACTTCATCTCACGCCTCGGCGAAAGAGGTTTGCCTCTGTACCGCCTCTTAAGGAAGGCCGAGTGTTTCGCTTGGACCCCTGAGGCCGAGGAAGCTCTTGGGAACCTAAAGGCGCTCCTCACAAAGGCACCTATCTTGTTGCCCCCAGCTGATGGAGAATCCCTCTTGGTCTACGTCGCCGCGACCACTTAGGTGGTTAGCGCCGCGATTGTGGTCGAGAGGCAAGAAGAGGGGCATGCATTGCCCGTTCAGAGGCCAGTTTACTTCGTCAGCGAGGTACTGTCCGAGACCAAGATCCGCTACCCACAAGTCCAGAAGCTGCTGTATGCAGTAATCCTGACGAGGCGGAAGCCGCGGCACTACTTCGAGTCTCATCCGGTAACTGTGGTGTCATCCTTCCCCCTGGGAGAGATCATCCAGTGCCGAGAGGCCTCGGGCAGGATTGCAAAGTGGGCGGTGGAAATTATGGGCGAGACAATCTCGTTCGCCCCTCGGAAGGCCATCAAGTCCCAGGTCTTGGCGGACTTCGTAGCTGAATGGGTCGACACCCAGCTACCGACGGCTCCGATCCAACCGGAACTCTGGACCATGTTTTTCGACAGGTCGCTGATGAAGACGGGAGCCGGCGTGGGCCTACTCTTCATCTCGCCCCTCGGGAAACACCTACGCTATGTGCTACGCCTCCATTTATTGGCGTCCAACAATGTGGCTGAGTACGAGGCTCTGGTCAACGGGTTGCGGATCGCCATCGAGCTAGGGGTCAGACGCCTCGACGCCCGCGGTGACTCGCAGCTCGTCATCGACCAAGTCATGAAGAACTCCCACTGCCGCGACCCGAAGATGGAGGCCTACTGCGATGAGGTTCGGCGCCTAGAAGACAAGTTCTACGGGCTCGAGCTTAACCACATCGCTCGGCGCTACAATGAGACTGCGGACGAGCTGGCAAAAATAGCCTCGGGGCGAACAACGGTTCCCCCGGACGTCTTCTCCCAGGATCTGCATCAACCCTCCGTCAAGATCGACGACACGCCCGAGCCCGAGGCGCCCTCGGTCCAGCCCGAGGTACCCTCGGCGCAGCCCGAGGCACCCTCAGCTCGGCCCGAGGCGCCCTCGGTTCAGCCCGAGGTACCCTCGGCCTCCGAGGGCGAGGCACTGCGCATCGAGGAGGAGCGGAGCGGGGCCACGCCTGATCGAAATTGGCAGACCCCGTACCTGCAATATCTCCGCCAAGGAGAGCTACCCCTCGACCGAGCTGAGGCTCGGCGGATAGCGCAACGCGCCAAGTCGTTCGTCTTGCTGGGCGATGAGAAGGAGCTCTACCACCGCAGCCCCTCGGGCATCCTCCAGCGATGCATCTCCGTCGCCGAAGGTCAGGAACTCCTGCAAGAGATACACTCGGGGGCTTGCGGCCATCACGCAACGCCTCGAGCCCTTGTCGGGAATGCTTTCCGGCAAGGCTTCTACTGGCCTACGGCGGTGGCTGACGCCACAAGAATTGTCCGCACCTGCGAAGGGTGTCAATTCTATGCGAAGCAGACCCACCTGCCCGCTCAGGCTCTGTAGACGATACCCATCACCTGGCCCTTTGCCGTGTGGGGTCTGGACCTCGTCGGCCCCTTGCAGAAGGCGCCCGGGGGCTACACGCACCTACTGGTCGCCATCGACAAATTCTCCAAGTGGGTCGAGGTCCGACCTCTGAACAGCATCAGGTCCGAGCAGGCGGTGGTGTTCTTCACCAACATCATCCATCACTTCGAGGTCCCGAACTCCATCATCACCGACAACGGTACCCAGTTCACCGGCAGAAAATTCTTGGATTTTTGCGAGGATCACCACATCCGCGTGGACTGGGACGCCGTGGCTCATCCCATGTCGAATGGGCAAGTAGAGCGTGCCAACGACATGATTCTACAATGGCTCAAGCCTCGGATTTACAACGACCTCAACAAGTTCGGCAAGCGATGGATGAAGGAACTCCCCTCGGTGATCTGGAGCCTGAGGACAACGCCGAGCCGAGCCACGGGTTTCACGCCGTTCTTCCTGGTCTATGGGGCCGAGGCCGTCTTGCCCACTGACTTGGAATACGGCTCCCCGAGGACGAGGGCCTACAACGATCAAAGCAACCAAGCTAGCCGAGAAGACTCGCTGGACCAGCTGGAAGAGGCTCGGGACAAGGCCTTACTACACTCGACGCGGTACCAGCAGTCCCTGCGACGCTACCACGCCCGAGGGGTCCAGCCCCGAGACCTCTAGGTGGGCGACCTGGTGCTTCGGCTGCGGCAAGACGCCCGAGGGAGGCACAAGCTCACGCCCCCCTGGGAGGGGCCATTCGTCATCGCCAAAGTTCTGAAGCCCGGAACGTACAAGCTGGCCAACAGTCAAGGCGAGGTCTACGACAACGCTTGGAATATCCAACAGCTACGTCGCTTCTACCCTTAAGATATTTTCAAGTTGTTCATATACCTCGCACCCACGCAAAGTTTAGTCATCAAGGAAGGGTCGGCCTCGCCTCGGCAAAGCCCGACCCTCCCTCGGGGGCTAAAAGGGGGGAAACCCCCTCTGCGTTGAAATTTTCCTCGAAAAAAGATCTCTTTTGCCAGAATATCTTTCGTGCTTTTTGACTACTTCGAAAAGTGGATCCTGAAAACGACGGAGTACACGTAAGCAGCCAAGGCTGACCGAGCCGAGGGACTCCTACGCCTCTGGGATACGGATACCTCACTCATCACCTTCTGCGATAAGTAACTCGCGTTCGAATGAAGCGATTCCGCGGACCGAACAAGTCTTCACGTTTGGAAGCTCTTCTGCCAAAGCGATCCTTCGAGCCTTCTCGACTGAGTCGGTGACAGGGCCTCATGGGCGGGTGAAAGTGCGCGTAAGCGGCAAGGCCGGCCGAGCCGAGGGACTCCCACGCCTCCGGGATACGGATACCTCACTCATCACCTTCCGCGAGAAGCAACTCTTGCTCGCACAAACATCCCTGTTACCGACGAAAGAGTCCAGATACTCGAAACGAGAGGAAAGGAGACGCAGCTTTACAACACAGCGAGGGTGTGTATTCTGGCCTCGGCGGCCGCAGAAGGCACACGCTACAAGACACTCTGATCCTGCAGGCTCGGGTCTTCGCGCTGGAAGGGGGCTGTAGCACCCTCGGCATCGACGACACCTTCAGCAAGGTCCGACCCAGCCTCGGACGGCGACGCGGTCCAGGGACTTCTCCCGGAATCCGGCCCGAGCAAGCGGCTCGGCCGGTCGCCCCCGGGGCCTCGGCCAACCATCTTCCAAGGGCGCCAGCCCGACCCGAGGCCTCGGCTGATCAGCTCCGGCGTCGGTCCCGCTGACGGATAACCCGACTAGGCTCCGGCCAACCAGGTTTCGTTTTCGAGCCAACTCCGCCTCTGTTCATGCTGATATCGCTACCCTTGGCCTCGGCTCGTCGAAGAGCGGCCAAGGGGTCTCTTTAACTAAGCTAGAGGAGCCTCAGACAACAAGGCCGATCGAGCCGAGGGACTCCTACGCCTCCGGGATACGGATACCTCACTCGTCACCTTGACACGGGGCGACTCATGCTTGCTGAAGTGGTTCAGATAATCAACAGGCGAGACTTAGTGCTCGAAAATGAGGAAAAAACACGGCTCCGCGCCAAAATTACATACATGTTCAGGCCTCGACAGCCATAATGAACAAAAACACTGGCATTCAAAGTGCCATTACAAACGGAACTCCGGTTCCCCCTCCGCAGGTACGAACAACCCCACTCCATGGGGGAAGGCCTGCGGAGCAACGGAAGACCGACGAACGACGCGCCGTTACCTGCTTCAGCAGCGGTGACGACGACGACTTCTGCTCCGGGGGGGCCGAACAGCGGCAGCACTGACCTCAGGGCGGATGCTGCTGCCAGGAGGCCCCCGCCCCTGCCCAAACTCGTGAGGCAAGGACGGGCAGAAGGCCGTAGAGTTGGAGGTCGGTCCATGGCCGGCCTTGGCTATCTCGCCGACGAAAGAACCTCTTCAAGCTGCCGTGGCAGACGCCGGCACCGCGAGCGGCTCCGAAGCCACTCGCGTCCGAAAGCCGGGCACGCTGCAGCTGCCAGCGCCACGGACGACAACCGCCCCTCCCTCCCATCACTGAGTGAAGGAGCGGGCCACCGCCCACGCAGGGGCCGACCCCAACTCGGCACACTCCCCTCCCCAGCCTTGGTGATGAAAATCCTTGAGGCTGAGGGAGGGGCAGAGGCCGCAGCCCGGCTCGCTTTCCCCCACCATCAAGCTGGAGGTCACCATCTTGGGTGACCACCGGTGGAGGGGTGCAGCCGGGCTGCATGATGAAAATCCTTGAAGCCGAACGATGGCTGAAAGGTACCAACTCCCACGGAGTTGCGTCCCTCCAACGGCGAGGCGAAAAGACGGCGGGTATCCCCCATCCGGGGGCTTGGAAGGTGGAAAGACGCGATGCATAAGGGAGCGAGAAGACATGGTCGCCTTCCGAAAGGGGTCGCCCTCCTTTTAAAGGCAACTCTCCCTACGTGCGCCCCCAACCGTCACGGGTTGAGTCTTCTCCAAAGCGCTCCAAGGCCTTCCCCTGCGGCGCGGGGGCTGGGTCCCGCGTGTCATGCAAACCGGCTCAGAACAGAAGAAGCCAAACCGCCGCGCGTGGTGCACACGACCGCCCAGCGGTTACAAGCGACCCCCACTTTTGCCCAGACCAACGGGCGGAAGGGGCGGGCAGCCATGCAGGCGGCATGCAACCGCGCCAAGTGGACGCGCCTCTCCGACTCCCACCACGCCAGCGTGGAGGCCCAGGCCCACGCGTCACGCAACCGGCGCGCCGGATGCTGCATGCAAGCAACCGCACCGCCACTTGCGCCACCACCGCGCCTCCTCGATTGCGGAACCAATACCGCGACTCGAGGCGACCCAGCGCACGACTCAGCAGCGCCAGCCTGACGCGGCGGTCAACGCGGCTAAAAGTGGGCCGGCAGTAATGACGGTGGCAGGCGGGCGGGAGCAGCGGTCACGTCGTCAGCCAAGCTCACGTCCCATCCGGGGGCAGCAAGAGAACCCCCTCTCACGGCATGAAGACAGCGCGCCCGTGATCCGTTCCTCGAACGGCTCGCGCACGCGCAACGGCCGCCCCGCCAACCACTCGCCCCGTCGCATTAACTCCGCGGCAGGACAGGCGGCGCTTCTGGCAGGAGAAGCGGACGACGCTTCGCCTTCGCTGTAATAACCGCGCCAAAAAAGGTACGCCGCGTCGTTCGATTTCGTGTCCTTTTCCTTTTCTCCTTTTTCTCTATCTCTTGCAACAGGGACCGGGAAAAGGGGATACCCCGAAAAGGATCCTTCCCCGTGAAAGTACCAGGCTCCGAGCCTCCTTACTGACCAGGGGTTCGAAGGCTGGCCCCCCGAAGGGTTCAACAGCCGCCTCAGATCGCGTGGGCCCTACACCCACTACTGGTCAGAGGTTCGAAGGCCGGCCCCCCGAAGGGTTCCACAGCCGCCTCAGGCTACTCGGGCTCCGCGCCCATTACTGATCAGGGGTTCGAAGGCTGGCCCCCGAAGGGTTCACAGTCGCCTGAGACGCCGAGCGAGGGATGACCAGGGGTACGTTCGATACATAGCCGAGGCTCGGGCTGCGCTCCCGAGGTACCCTAGGACATTTCCGAGACCAGCGGGAGCGATCTTGTAACGGAATCCCATCGGAGGGAGGCATCGAGCCCTCGGACCCCGTCGCCAGGGGACCGGGTCCGGCAGATCACCCGCAGGTACTTTTGGGCGTGCCTCTGGGCCCCTAGCCGACCCCTAACGAACGGGGCACGGACGTCCACTCGGATTACCCGCTTGCAGCTCACCGGAGACACCATGTTCGGTGCCCATCGAGGGTAACATGGCGCTCTCCCCCCCTCCTCCTTGCGGAAAGGCGACGTAGGGGCGTATGTAAAAAAGCCAAGTCTGTCCCTGATCGCCCTCTCGCCCTGGGCGGAGGCTCGGGGGCTGCTCTCGCAAACCCGGCTCCGGCCGAACCGTTGACAGCGTCAACATACCAGCCCGAGAACTTGGGCCCCGACCGTACACCCGGGCTACGGCCAGTTCGCATGAGGGAACAACCAGACCAGCCGAAGCATTACGCAAGTCATTAAGACCTCGGAGGAGTGAAACCACTCCTCCGAGGCCTCGGGGGCTACACCCGGCGGGTGCGCTCGCGCGCACCCACCGAAACAAAGTGCAACCGAGAAAGGCTGGTCCCCTTGCACAAAAGTGCGACGAAAGCCTCCAAGCGAGTGCTAACACTCCCTTCGAGGCTCGGGGGCTACTGTCGGGGACCATAATTAGGGGTACCCTCAAGACTCCTAATTCTCAGCTGGTAACCCCCATCAGCATAAAGCTGCAAAGGCCTGATGGGTGCGATTAAGTCAGGGATCAGTCCACCCGAGCGACTCGATCATGCCTCACCCGAGCCTAGCCTCGGACAAGGGCAGCCGACCCCGAGGGATTTCCGTCTCGCCCGAGGCCCCCCTCCAACGGCGGACACATCTCCGGCTCGCCCGAGGCCTTGCCTTCGCTAAGAAGCAACCCTGACTAAATCGCCGCACCGACCGACCGAGTCGCAGGAGCATTTAACACAAAGGTGGCCTGACACCTCTATCCTGACACGCGCCCCCGGCAGAGCCGAAGTGACCGCCGTCACTTTGCCGCTCCACTGACCGGCCTGACAAAAGGACAGCGCCGCCTGCGCCACTCCGACTGCAGTGCTACTTGACAGAGTGAGGCTGACAGGCAGTCAGGCCCTGCCAAAGGCACTATAGGAAGCTCCGCTCCGCCCGACCCAGGGCTCGGACTCGGGCTAAGTCCCGGAAGACGGCGAACTCCGCTCCGCCCGACCCAGGGCTCGGACTCGGGCTAAATCCCGGAAGACGGCGAACTCCGCTCCGCCCGACCCAGGGCTCGGACTCGGGCTAAGTCCCGGAAGACGGCGAACTCCGCTCCGCCCGACCCAGGGCTCGGACTCGGGCTCAGCCCCGGAAGACGACGAACTCCGCTCCGCCCGACCCCAGGGCTCGGACTCGGGCTCAGCCCCAGAAGACGACGAACTCCGCCTCGCCTGACCCCAGGGCTCGGACTCCGCCCTGGCCTCTGCCGAACGACCTCCGCCTCGCCCGACCCAGAGGCTCGGACTCGGCCTCGGCCATGGAAGACAGACTCGACCTCGGCTTCGGAGGAGCCTCCACGTCGCCCAACCTAGGGCGCAGGCCAGCCACGTCAACAGGAAGCGCCATCATCACCCTACCCCGAGCTGACTCGGGTCGCAGAGAACAAGACCGGTGTCCCATCTGGCTAGCTCCGCCAGACAGGCAATGATGGCGCCCCGCATGCCCTGTGACGACGGCGGTCCTCAGCTCTCTTACGGAAGCAGGAGGACGTCAGCAAGGACTCAACCGCTCCGACAGCTGTCCCTCCGCCAGGCTCCGCCGCTCCTCCGACGGCCACGACATCACACCAGCTGGGTGCCAAGATCTCTCCGGCTGCCACATCGGCATGTACTTAGGGCGCTAGCTCTCCCCCGCTAGACACGTAGCACTCTGCTACACCCCCATTGTACACCTGGATCCTCTCCTTACGCCTATAAAAGGAAGGACCAGGGCCTTCTTAGAGAAGGTTGGCCGCGCGGGGACGAGGACGGGACATGCGCTCTCTTGGGGCCGCTCGCTTCCCTCACCCGCGTGGACGCTTGTAACCCCCTACTGCAAGCGCACCCGACCTGGGCACGGGACGAACACGAAGGCCGTGGGATTTCCACCTCTCTCACGCCCGTCTCCGGCCACCTTCGCTTCCCCCCTTCACGCTCGCCCACGCGCTCGACCCATCTGGGCTGGGGCACGCGGCACACTCACTCGTCGGCTTAGGGACCCCTCGGTCTCGAAACGCCGACAATAATCAACACAAATGAACACAATGATTTGTTTCCCGAGGTTCGGTTCCAATGAACCTACTCTCCGTTGAGGAGGCCACGAAGGCTGGGCTTTTTCAACCATTTCCCTCTCTCAATCGATCACCCAGACCGATTGAGTGTTTCTTCTTAATCTCAAGGATCACCACACAATTTGGTGTCTCTTGCTAGCTTTACAAGTCACTAGAGAGTTTAGAAGGAGATGAAGAAAGCACGACCAAGCAACAAGTGCAACAAATGATACACAAGTCATACTCTCTCAAGTCACTAATCACTAATGATCTCTTGTCTTAATTGTGGCACTTGAGAAGATTGGAAGCTTTGAATGTGTCTTGGAATTTATTATTTGCTCTTGTATTGAATGTGGATGTATGGGATGCTTGGGTGTCTTGAATGGAGGGGGTTGGGGTTGTATTTATAGCCCCAACCACCAATATAGTCGTTTTGTCGACGGGCGCACCGGACAGTCCGGTGCACACCGAACATAGCACTGTTCATTGTCTGGTGCCTGCCACGTCAGCCGATCGTTGGGGTCTGGTGCAGTCGACTGTTGAACTCGCCGACCACCGGACAGTCTGGTGCGACCAGACTTCTGACCGTTTCTAACCTTCTGATTAATTTTGACGCTGGTGGCAGTCGACCGTTGGCCCTCTGTAGAGAAGTCGTGAAAGGGAAATGGGCTTAATCATTTTCTATAATCGATTTTGGTGGTTGACGTCCATCACAAACCACGTGGACTAACTAGTTTGCCTAGATGTCATTTATCTCAGGTGCATAAGGTTCAACACAAATAAAGAAAGAATTTAAGTTGGGGACTCAAAAAAATTGGAGCAAAGGACTTGAGAGTGTGCTGTCAGTGGCGCACCGGATAGTTTCCGGTGCACCAGGCCGAGCACTAAGCGAACAGGCCACTCTCGCGTTTTCTCAGGACGCGCTCCTCTATAATTCACCGGACAGTCCGGTGTGCACCAGACATGTCCGGTGAGCCAACGGAGCAACGATAACCTGGCGCTAACGGTCGACTGCCAAAGTAAACAGTGCCCGACAGAAGTCAAAGCACACCGGACATGTCCGGTGTGGCACCGGACTGTCCGGTGCAACTACAGGACAAAGGGCTCCAACGATCGTCCGCTCCGAACACCAACGGGCGTGCTGACGTGGCACACATCGGACAGTGAACAGTACCTGTCTGGTGCACCACCGGACTGTCCGGTGTGCCCATCGACAACACAAATAGCCAACGGCTAGGAAGTGGTTGGAGGCTATAAATACCCCCCAACCACCTCCTTCATTGGCATCCAAGTTTTCTGAACTCCACATTCATTACAAGAGCAAAGCCAAACACTCCAAGGCACATTCAAAGCATTCAATCCTCTCCAAGTCTCAAAATCAACTCAATCGCTTAGTGACTTGAGAGAGAGTGTTTTGTGTTCTTTTGTTGCTCTTGTTGCTTGGATTGCTTTCTCCTTCTCCATTCTTATTTCCCTAAAGTGCTTTGTAAAGCTAGCAAGAGACACCTAAGTGTGTGGTGATCCTTGTGGGGCCTTAGTGACCCAAGTGATTAATGAGAAAGCTCATCCGGTCTAAGTGACCGTTTGAGAGAGGGAAAGGGTTGAAATAGACCCGACATTTGTGGCCTCCTCAATGGGGACTAGGTTCTTTGGAACCGAAGCTCGATAAAACAAATCATCGTGTTCAATTGTCGATCTTCACTTGATTTGTTTTTCCCACTCTAAAAGTTCCCTTGCTCATATTAATTTGAGTTTTCTCCCAAAGGTCATCCACATTGATTGAGCAACTCTAAGCAAGGAGAACTATCTTCCACACTCCAATTTAATTCTAACGCTAACCCCGGCCTTAGTGCGAGTTTAAAGTTTGTAAATTTCAGGTTTCGCCTATTCACCCCCCTCTAGACGACTATCAATTGGTATCGGAGCCAGTGCTTCATCAAGAGTCTAACAAACTCGAAGTGATGTCTGAAGATCACGCCAAGAGGGAGATCGTCACCGGCGACAAGGACATGGGCTCGGGAAGGACTATATCAAGGGAGTCCGGTGACAAATACAAGGAGGAATCCTCTTCCTCCATCAAGTCACATAGGAAGGGTGACAAGAAGAAAAAGAAAATGAAGAAGGTGGTTTAGTATGAGACCGACTCTTCATCACCTTCCACATCCGGCACCGAGTCTACAACTTCGAAGCGCCACGAGCGTAAGAAGTATAGTAAGATGCCTCTTCGCTATCCTCGCATTCCAAAGCGCGCTCCTCTACTTTCGGTACCCCTAGGCAAACCACCATATTTTGATGGTGAAGATTATTGTATGTGGAGTGATAAAATGAGGCACCATCTAACCTCACTCCACGAAGGCATATGGGATATTGTTGAGTTTGGAGTGCAGGCACCATAGGTGGGCGACGAGGATTACGACTCAGACGAGGCCGCCCAAATTAGGCATTTTAACTCCCAAGCAACTTCTTTACTCCTTGCCTCCTTGTGTCGAGAGGAGTATAATAAGGTGCAAGGGTTGAAAAGTGCCAAAGAGATTTGGGACGTCCTCAAAACGGCGCACGAAGGGGACGAGGTGACCAAGATCACCAAGCGCGAGACGATCGAGGGAGAACTCAGTCGATTCATCCTCAACAAAGGAGAAGAGCCGCAAGCGATGTACAACCAGCTCAAAACTATGGTCAATCAAGTGCGCAACCTCGGGAGCACCAAGTGGGATGACCATGAGATGGTCAAGGTTATTCTTAGATCTCTTGTTTTTTTGTAACCTCACTCAAGTGCAACTAATCTGTGGAGACCCTAGATATAAACAGATGTCTCCCGAGGAAGTAATTGGCAAGTTTGTGAGCTTTGAACTTATGATCAAAGACTCCAAACATATTGTCAACTTGGAGAAAGGCGCCACCTCCACACCCGAGGTGCAACCCGTTGCATTCAAAGCAACAGAAGAAAAGAAGGAGGAATCTACACCAAGTAGACTTCCAATCGACGCCTCCAAGCTCAACAACGAGGAGATGTCTCTTATCATTAAGAGCTTTCATCAAATCCTCAAACAAAGGAAGGGGAAGGACTACAAGCCCCGTTCCAAGAGGGTGTGCTACATGTGTGGTAAGTCCGGTCACTTTATAGCTAAATGTTCATATACAAGTGACAGTGACAGGGACGACGACAAGAAGGGGAAGAAAAAGATGGAGAAAAAGAAGTATTACAAGAAGAAGGGTGGCGAGGCGCACATGGGGCGGGAATGGGACTCCGATGAGACCTCCACCGACTCCTTCGACGAGGACGCCACCAACATCGCCATCAACAAAGGTCTCCTCTTCCCCAACGTCAGACACAAGTGCCTAATGGCCAAGGACGACAAAAAGAAGAAGGTACATTCTAGAGATACCCCCAAATATACTACACCGATGATGAGGGTAGCTCTAGTGATAATGAAGATGATTTAACTTCTCTTTTTGCTAACCTAAGGATCAAAAGAAAAAGATAAATGAATTGATAGAATCCATTAACGAGAAGGATGATCTCTTGGAATGTCAAGAGGACTTGCTCGTTAAACAAAACAAGAAATTTGTTAAATTGAAACATGCTTATGCTCTAGAAGTGGAAAAATGTGAAAACTTATCTAAAGAGCTTAACATTTGCAATGATTCAATTTCCTATCTTAGAGATGAGAATGCTAGTTTCAATGCTAAGATAGAAGAATTGAATATTTGCAATATTCCTACATCTACTATTGAACATGTCACTATTTGTACTAGATGTAGAGATGTTAATATTGAAGCTATTGATGATCACCTTGCCATGATTAAAGAACAAAATGATCACATAGCTAAATTAAATGCTAAAATTTCCGAGCATGAATTAGAAAATGAAAAATTTAAATTTGCTCGAAGCATGCTTTATAATGGGAGACACTCTCACATTAAGGATGGCATTGGCTTCCAACAAGGGAGCCAAAGCAACATCAAACTTAATGCCCCCAAGAAACTATCTAATTTTGTTAAGGGTAAGGCTCCAATGGTTCAGGATAGAGAGGGTTATATTTTATATCCTAAGAACTATACTGAGCACAAAATTAGGAAAATTCATGCAAGAAAACCTCATACTGTTTCTCATCATGCTTATTTATATAGTAATGAGGCATCTAGCTCTAGGCATTCCACTCATATAAAAATGCCTAAAAATAAAATTCTAATGCATCAAGAGAGCATAACATTTCATTTAAAACTTTTGATGCATCTTATGTGCTTACTAACAAATCAGACAAAGTAGTTGCCAAATATGTTGGGGGCAAACACAAGAGTCCAAAGACTTGTGTTTGGGTACCCAAGGTGCTTGTTTCTAATGTCAAAGGACCTAAGACCGTTTGGGTACCTAAGAACAAGGCCTAAATTTGTTTTGTAGGTTTATGCATCTGGTGGATCAAGTTGGATAATCGATAGCGGGTGCACAAACCACATGACATGGGAGAAAAGGATGTTCTCCTCATATGAGAAAAATGATGATCCCCAAAGAGCTATCACATTCGGGGATGGAAATCAAGGTTTGGTCAAAGGTTTGGGTAAAATTGCTATATCCCCTGACCATTCCATTTCTAATGTTTTTCTTGTAGATTCCTTAGACTACAATTTGCTTTCTGTTTCTCAATTATGTAAAATGGGCTACAACTGTCTTTTTACTGATATTGGTGTTACTGTCTTTAGAAGAAGTGATGATTCAATAGCTTTTATGGGAGTGTTATATGGTCAACTATATTTAGTTTATTTTAATGATAACAAAGTTGAACTAGACACTTGTTTAATTGCTAAGACTAATATGGGCTGGCTTTGGCATCGCCGACTTGCCCATGTTGGGATGAAGAATCTTCACAAGCTTGTAAAGGGAGAACACATTTTAGGACTAACAAATGTTCATTTTGAGAAAGACAAGATTTGTAGCGCATGTAAGCAGGAAAGCAAGCTGGAGTCCATCATCCACACAAGAACATCATGACGACCGACAGGCCACTTGAGCTACTCCACATGGACCTATTCGGCCCGATCGCTTACATAAGCATCGACAAGAGTAAGTACTATCTTGTAATTGTGGATGACTATTCTCGCTTCACTTGGGTATTCTTTTGCAGGAAAATCTCAAACCCAAGAGACCTTAAAGAGATTCTTAAGACAGGCTCAAAAAGAGTTCGGATTGAGAATCAAAAACATTAGAAGCGATAATGGAACGGAGTTCAAGAACTCTCAAATTGAATGATTTCTTGAGGAATAAGGCATCAAGCATGAGTTCTCTTCTCCCTACACACCTCAACAAAATGGTGTAGTGGAGAGGAACAATAGAACTCTCTTGGATATGGCAAGAACCATGCTTGATGAGTATAAGACACCAGATCGGTTTTGGGCGGAGGCGATTAACACCGCCTGCTGCTCCATCAACCGGTTATATCTTCACCGAATCCTCAAGAAAACATCATATGAACTCCTCAGCGGTAAAAGCCCAATGTTTCCTATTTTAGAGTTTTTGGGAGCAAATGCTTTATTCTTATTGAGAGAGGTAGAAATTCTAAATTTGCTCCTAAAGCAGTAGAATGCTTTTTACTTGGTTATGACTCAAAACAAGGGCATATAGAGTCTTCAACAAGTCCACTGGATTGGTTGAAGTTTCTAGTGACATTGTGTTTGATGAGACTAATGGCTCCCAAGTGGAGCAAGTTGATCTTGATGAATTAGATGATGAAGGGGCTCCATTGGGGATGTGTGTCCAAAAGAATTCGAAGAGCCTCCACAAGCACAAGATCAACCGTCATCTTCCATACAAGCATCTCCACCTACTCAAGAAGAAGACATGGCTCAAGAAGAAGAGGATGAAGACCAAGACGATGAGCCACCTCAAGAGGAGGACATTGATCAAGGGGGAGATAAAGATGATCAAGACAAGGAAGATGATCAAGAGATTCGGGATCAAAGACCGCCACACCCAAGAGACCACCAAGCAATTCAAAGAGATCACCCCATCAACTACATACTTGGTGACATTCACAAGGGGGTAACCACTAGATCTCGAGTTGCTCATTTTTGTGAACACTACTCTTTTGTGTCTTCTATTGAGCCATACAGGGTGGAGGATGCGCTAAGAGATCCAGATTGGGTGGTGGCAATGCAAGAGGAGCTCAACAACTTCACAAGGAATGAGGTATGGTATTTAGTTCCACATCCTAACCAAAATGTTGTAGGTACCAAATGGGTATTCCGCAACAAACAAGATGAGCATGGTGTGGTGACAAGGAACAAAGCACGACTTGTTGCAACATGTTATTCATAAGTCGAAGGTTTGGATTTCGATGAAACCTATGCTCTCGTGGCTAGGCTTGAGTCAATTCGTATACTACTTGCCTATGCTACTTACCATGGCTTTAAGCTATATCAAATGGATGTGAAGAGTGCCTTCCTCAATGGCCCTATCAAGGAAGATGTCTATGTTGAGCAACCTCCCAACTTTGAAGATAGTGAGTATCCTAACCATGTGTATAATCTCTCAAAGGCGCTTTATGGGCTCAATCAAGCCTCAAGAGCATGGTATGAATGCCTGTGAGACTTTGTTATCACTAATGGCTTCAAATTTGGAAAAGCTGATCCTACTCTCTTCACTAAAACAATTGCAAAAGACATGTTTATATGCCAAATTATGTTGATGATATTATATTTGGGTCTACTAACAAGTCATCTTGTGAAGAGTTTAGTAGGATTATGATACAGAAATTCGAGATGTCAATGATGGGGGAGTTGAAGTATTTCCTTGGATTCCAAATCAAGCAACTTCAAGAGGACACCTTCATTTGCCAAACAAAGTACATTCAAGACATCCTTACGAAGTTTGGAATGAAGAATGCCAAACCCATCAAGACACCTATGGGAACAAATGGGCATCTCGGCCTCGACACGGGAGGTAAATTCGTAGATCAAAAGGTATATTGGTCGATGATAGGATCTGTACTCTATTTATGCGCTTCACGGCCGGATATCATGCTTTATGTATGCATGTGTGCAAGATTACAAGCAAATTCTAAAGAAGTTCACCTTAGGGCTGTGAAAAGAATCATGAGATATTTAGTTTACACTCCTAAGTTTGGGCTTTCGTGGTATTCCGATGCCGATTATGCCGGCAAGTTTCTGGAGAGATCCCTGGTGTTTTGGGCTTCAAAGAAAGAAAATTCAGTACCTCTTTCCACCGTCGAAGCTGAGTATATTGCCGCAGGACATTGTTGTGCACAATTACTCTAAATGAGGCAAACCCTTAGGAGTGTAAATCCCCGATTAGATCAAAGGTAGATCCCTTGGGGTACCAAAGCCTAACTTAGGAGTGTAAACTAAATATCCTAGGAATCTTTTCATGGCCCTTAGGTGGATTTCCTTAGGGTTGGCCTAGAACCTTGCACACATGCATACTGAAAGCATAATATCCGGTCGTGAAGCACATAAATAGAGTAGAGATCCTATCATCGACCGATATACCTTTTGATCTACAGACTTACCTCCTGTGTCGAAGTCGAGATGCCCATTTGTTCCCATGGGAGTCTTGATGGGTTTGGCATTCTTCATTCCAAACTTCTTGAGAATATCTTGAATGTACTTTGTTTGGCAAATGAAGGTGCCCTCTTGGAGTTTCTTGATTTGGAATCCAAGGAAATACTTCAACTCCCCCATCATTGACATCTCAAATTTCAATATCATAATTGTACTAAACTCTTCATAAGACAACTTGTTAGTAAACCCAAAAATAATATCATCAACATAATTTTGGAAAATAAACAAGTCTTTGTCAATTGTTTTAGTGAGGAGAGTAGGGTCAACTTTTCCGACTTTAAAATCATTAGTGATAAGAAAGTCTCTTAGGCATTCATACCATGCTCTTGGAACTTGTTTGAGCCCATAAAGCATCTTTGAGAGCTTATAAACATGTGAAGGATACTCACTATCTTCAAAGCCGAGAAGTTGCTCAACATACACCTCTTGCTTGATAGGACCATTGAGGAAGACACTTTTCACGTCCATTTGATATAACTTAAAGCCATGGTAAGTAGCATAGGAAAGTAATATTCGAATTGACTCAAGCCTAGCTACGAGTGCATAGGTTTCATCAAAATCCAAACCTTCGACTTGTGAATATCGTTTTGCAACAAGTCGAGCTTTGTTCCTAGTCACCACACCATGCTCATCTTGTTTGTTGCGGAATACCCACTTGGTACCTACAACATTTTGGTTAGGACGTGGAACTAAATGACATATCTCATTCCTCATGAACTTGTTGAGCTCCTCTTGCATTGCCACCACCCAGTCTAGATCTCTAAGTGCATCCTCTATCCTGTATGGCTCAATAGAAGACACAAAAGACTAATGTTCACAAAAATGAGCAACTCGAGATCGAGTGGTTACCCCCTTTTGAATGTCACCAAGTATGGAGTTGACGGGGTGATCTCGTTGAATTGCTTGGTGGACTCTTGGGTGAGGTGGTCTTTGATATTGAATCTCTTATTCATCCTCCTTTTCTTGATCAACTTCATCTCCCCTTTGATCGATGCCTTCTTCTTGAGGTGGCTCATTATCTTGATCTTGATCCTCTTTTTCTTGGGCCAGTTCCTCATCTTGAGTTGGTGGAGATGCTTGTATGAAAGATGATGGTTGATCTTGTGCTTGTGAAGGCTCTTCGGGTTCTTGTGGACACACATCTCCAATGGACATGTTCCTTAGCGCGATGCATGGAGCCTCTTCATCATCTAATTCATCAAGATCAACTTGCTCTACTTGAGAGCAATTAGTCTCATCAAACACAATGTCACAAGAAACTTCAACTGATCCAGTGGACTTGTTGAAGACTCTGTATGCCCTTGTGTTTGATTCATAACCAAGTAAAAAGCCTTCTACCGCTTTAAGAGCAAATTTTGAATTTATACATCTCTTAACAAGAATAAAGCACTTGCTCCCAAAAACTCTAAAGTAAGAAACATTGGGCTTTTTGCCGGTGAAGAGTTCATATGATGTTTTCTTGAGGATTCGGTGAAGGTAGAGCCGGTTGATGGAGTAGCAAGCGTTGTTAATCGCCTCCGCCCAAAACCGATCCAATGTCTTGTATTTGTCAAGCATGGTCCTAGCCATATCCAAAAGAGTTCTATTCTTTCTCTCCACAACACCGTTTTGTTGAGGTGTGTAGGGAGAAGAGAACTCATGCTTGATGCCCTCCTCCTCAAGAAATCCTTCAATTTGAGAGTTCTTGAACTTCGTTCCATTATCGCTTCTAATCTTCTTGATTCTTAGTCCGAACTCATTTTGAGCTCATCTCAAGAAATTAGTTAAGGTCTCTTGGGTTTGTGATTTTTCCTGCAAAAAGAATACCCAAGTGAAGCGAGAATAGTCATCCACAATTACAAGACAATAGTTACTCCTGTCAATACTTATGTAAGCAATCAGGCCGAATAGATCCATGTGGATTAGTTCAAGCGGCCTCTAGGTTGTCATGATGTTCTTATGTGGATGATGAGCTCCAATCTGCTTTCCTACTTGATATGCACTACAAATCCTATCTTTCTCAAAATGAACATTGGTTAGTCCTAAATTGTGTTCCCCCTTTATAAGTTTGTCAAGATTCTTCATCCCAACATGAGCAAGTCGGCGACGCCAGAGCCAGCCCATGTTAGTCTTAGCAATTAGGCAAGTGTCTAGTTCAGCATTATTATCAGTGAAATCAACTAAGTATAGCTGACCATCTAACATTCCCTTAAAAGCTAGTGAATCATCACTTCTTCTAAAGATGATAACATCAAAATTAGTAAACAAACAGTTGTAGCCCATTTTGCATAATTGAGAAACAGAAAGCAAGTTGTAACCTAGAGATTCTACAAGAAATACATAAGAAATGGAATAGTCAGGAGATATAGCAATTTTACCCAATCCTTTGACCAAACCTTGATTTCCATCCCTGAATATGATTGCTCTTTAGGGATCATCATTTTTCTCATATGAGGAGAACATTTTTTTTCTCCCCTGTCTTGTGGTTTGTGCACCCGATGTCGATTATCCAACTTGTTCCACCGGATGCATAAACCTACAACACAAATTTAGGCCTTGTCCTTAGGTACCCAAACGTTCTTGGGTCCTTTCACATTAGAAACAAGCACCTTGGGTACCCAAACACAAGTCTTTGGACTCTTGTGCTTGCCCCCAACATATTTGGCAACTACTTTGCCTGATTTGTTATTAAGAACAAAGGATGCATCAAAGGTCTAAAATGAAATGCTATGTTCATTTGAGGCATCAACAATATTTTTCTTAGGCATTTTAATATGAGTTGTATGCCTAGAACTAGAAGCCTCATTACTGTAAATGTAAGCATGATGAGCAGCAAGATGAGATTTCTAAGCATGAATTCTTCTAATCTTATGCTCAGGATAGTTTTCAGGATATAAAATGTAACCTTCTCTATCTTGAACCATGGGAGCCTTGCCCTTAACAAAGGTAGAAATCTTGTTTCTATGGGCATTAAGTTTGATGTTGTTTTGGCTCACAGATTGGAAGCCAACACCATCCTAAATGCTAGGGCGTCTCTCATTGTAGAGCATACTACGAGTAAATTTACAATTTTCATTTTCAAGTTCATGCTTGGAAATTTTGGCATTCAATTTAGCTATGTGATCATTTTGTTCTTTAATTATAGCGAGGTGATCATTCGTAGCATCAACATTAATATCTCTACATCTAGTGCAAATAGTAACATGCTCAATGGTAGATGTAGGTACTTTGCAAGCATTCAATTCCTCAATCCTAGCAATTAAACTAATATTTTCAGTTCTAAAACAGGAAATTGAATCATTGCATGTATCTAGCTCTTTAGTCAAGTTTTTGCATTTTTCAACTTCAAGAGCAAAAGCATCTTTTAGCTTAACAAGTTTTTTGTTTTCCTTAACGAGCAAGTCTTCTTGACATTCTAAGATTTCATCCTTCTCATTAATGGTATTTATGAATTCATTAATTTCTCCTTTTGTTCTATGGTAAGGTTTGCAAAAAGAGAAGACAAAGCATCATCTTTTCACTAGAGCTACCCTCATCATGGGAAGTAGTATATTTGTGGGTATCTCTAGAGTGTACCTTCTTCTTTTTGCTATCCTTAGACATGAGACATTTGTGGCCGACATTGGGGAAGAGAAAAACTTTGTTGATGGTGATGTTGGTGGCATCCTTGTCGGAGGAGGAGTCAGTGGAGCTCTCGTCGGAGTCCCATTCCCGTCCTATGTGTGCCTCACCACCCTTCTTGTTGTAGTATTTCTTATTCTCCAACTTCTTCTTCCCTTTTTTGTCGTCGTCCCTGTCACTATCACTTGTATATGGATATTTAGCAATATAATGACCAGATTTACCACACCGATAGCAAACCCTCTTGGAGCAGGGTTTGTAGTCCTTCCCCTTCCTTTGCTTGAGGAATTACCGGAAAATCTTAATAATAAGAGCCGTTCATCGTTGTCAAGCTTGGAGGCATCAATTGGGAGCCTATTTGTTGGTGTAGGCTCTTCATTCTTTTCTTCCGTTGCCTTGAATGCAATAGGTTGCACCTCAGGTGTGGAGCTGGCACCTTGCTCCAAGTTGACAATGTGTTTGGAATGTTTTACCATAAGTTCAAAACTCACAAACTATCCAATCGCCTCCTCGGGAGACATTAGCTTATACCTAGGATTCTCACGAATTAATTGCACTTGAGTGGGGTTACGAAAAACAAGAGATCTTAGAATAACCTTGACCATTTCATGGTCATCCCACTTGGTGCTCCCGAGGTTACGGACTTGGTTAACCATTGTCTTGAGCCGGTTGTACATGGTTTGTGGCTCTTCTCCTTTGTTTAGAATGAATCGACCGAGTTCTCTCTCGATCGTTTCACGCTTGGTGATCTTGGTCACTTCGTCCCCTTCATGCGCCGTATTGAGGACACCCTAAATTTCTTTGGCACTTTCAACCCTTGCACCTTGTTGTACTCCTCTCTACACAAGGAAGTGGGGAGTATGGAGGTGGCTTGGGAGTTGAAGTGCCTCACTTGGGCGGCCTCATCGGAGTCGTAGTCCTCGTCTCCCACTTGTGGTGCCTGCGCTCCAAACTCAACAATATCCCAAATGCTTTCGTGGAGTGAGGTTAGATGGTGCCTCATTTTATCAATCCACATACAATAATCTTCACCATCAAAGTATTGTGGTTTGCCTAAGGGAACATAAAGTAAAGGAGCACGTTTAGGAATGCGAGGATAGTGAAGAGGCATCTTACTTTACTTCTTACGCTCTTGGCGCTTTGAGGATGTTGACTCGACATCGAAAGTTGAGGGTGTGGATGAGTCGGTCTCATGGTAGACCACCTTCTTCATCATCTTCTTCTTCTTCTTGTGTGATTTGATGGAGCCGGCAGATTCATATTTGTCCTCCTTGTGCTTGTCGCCGGATATCTTGGCCTCAATCGTTTTCCCCGAAGATCTGGGCTTTTCCCCGGTGATCAACTCCCTTTTGGCGTGTTCTCCCGACATCACTTCGAGTTGTTAGACTCTAATGAAGTACTGGGCTTCGATACCAATTGAAAGTTGCCTAGAGGGGGTGAATAGGCAAAACCTGTAAATTGTAAACTTTTAACATGAACTTCACCCGGGGTTAGGATTAGAATTAGAATGAGTACAGAGTGCAGAAGAGAGTTCTTCTTTCTATGAGTTGCTCAATCAATGAGGATAACTTTGGGAGCCAACTCAAAAGATTATGAGCAAGAAAACTTAGAGAGAGGGAGAGAAAGAATCAAATCGTAAAGTAATGATCAACACAAATGAGCACAACGATTTATTTCCTGAGGTTCGGTTCCAATGAACCTACTCCCCGTTGAGGAGGCCACAAAGGCTGGGTCAGTGGCGGAGCTCTATAAAATTAACGCCCAGGCCACTCTATAAAACTTAAAGGTTAATTTAAACATCATCTAATATATTGTACGGCTAAATATACCGCTAAAACAAAATATACAACAAAAATAGTTTAAGATAGTATTTACTTCAATTCGGCATCTAAAAATACAATAAACTTGATTACAAATATACAAAGTAACTAATTAGAGACGATTTGGTCCATCCCCGCCTCTAATAACTTCATCAACGTTAGCACGTGAATTTGAACCTACATATTGCAAGTTAAATATTTGTATAAAATAAGAGATAAAACATGACAATATAACTAATGAATGCAAAAATATATAAGTGAGTACAAAAATATACCACTTGGACTTTGTGGAGGTAGCTTTTTCATTGGACTCTTCAATTCTTGAAAATGGTCATACTGAGAGAAGTCTGCAGAATAAATCTTAACCAATTCTTGAAAATGGTCATACAGTATAAGTTTCCCTTATTGCTTGAGGTAGAGGATTCATCATGTCTACGAAAAACAAGTGTTTGCAATAAAGGAATTTAGGGACAATAAAAGGAAATAATAGACGATTGGTTTGGTGTTGATGAATCAGTTCGTATCAAACGTGTAGGAGCCGGACAATAAACAATCTCAATGTTTTTGTTCTCTTCATTCTCTTGTTTTGAGATCAATCTGCCATCACATAAATATTTAACAATCTAGTATTTAGTTTGTTGTTCTAGTGACAAAAAATAAGAAAATGAGAAGTCCTTACCGTAACTAGGATTGGCTAGCGGCTGGAGGTCTGGACGCCTGGCTAGCTGGCTGGAGACCGTGCTGGAACTGCTGGACGCATGTCGTCACGCATGGCTGGACGGAGAGGCTCTACCGCTCTGGCCACTGGACGCACTGCCGGACGAGGAGAAAACTAGCTTGGCTGGGCGTGGACGGTCGGACGACTGGACTGGACGCCTGGTCAACTAGCTGGGTGCGGACGACGGGAGGAGTCACGAGCAGGCGGACGGCCGGACGGGATGCCGGGACCGGGAGGAGTCACGAGCAGGCGGACGGCCGGACGGGACGCCGCTGGACGCACGACGACACAAGCAGGGAGGCAGCGGTAGCAGCAGCCGCCAGCCGACACGGACGCAGAATACGAACGCTGAGACCTGTTCAGTTAGAGTTTGATTTCATTTGAGCTAAAATCTCTACTGCATTTTTGTGCTACGACCCGGGCCACGGCCCAGGTGGCCCAGGACCCATATCCGCCCCTGGGCTGGGTCTTTTTCAACCCTTTCCCTCTCTCAATCGATCACTCAGACTGATTGAGTGCTTCTACTTAATCTCAAGGATCACACAGACCCCGCAAGGATCACCACACAATTAGGTGTCTCTTGCTAGCTTTACAAGTCATTAGAGAGTTTAGAAGGAGATGAAGAAAGCACGACCAAGCAACAAGAGCAACAAATGAAACACTAGACAGTCCGGTGAATTATAGCCGCAGAGCATTGAGATTTTCCCGAGAGTGGCTTGTTCGTCGGGCGTGCCAGCCTAGGCACCGGACAGTCTGGTGCACCGTAGGCTAGTGCAATTCTGACTCGCCTGAGCCAAACTTCTCCAATTCGATTTCTCTCGATTTGACAAGGTTCCTTACAGATGTATATGAACTTTATGCACCTGAGAAAAGATCAACTAGGCAAACTAGTTAGTCCATAAGTTTTTTGTTGGTCGTCAAACACCAAAATCGATTATAGGAGATGGATGAGGCCAATTCCCTTTCAAACTCTGATTCCCTCCCCTTATCATATTCTCCATCTACGGTAATGGCGCCCACAGTGAAGAAAACCGTGCTTCCAAAGTCGAGGGTGCCCAACGAGAGCGCATTAGCGCCAACTGACATAGAGGGACAGTTAGGGGTATAGAGAGCACCCATTTTTGGTTTGGAAAGGACTTAGATGATCACTGTGATATCAGACCTCAATGGAGACTCAGAGAACTAGGTTAGCGAGAGAGGGCACAATGTGGGAGTGCGTGCGATGCATGAAAGACACGATATGGATAGGTTTGGTCAACCAAAGCGTAATAGCCTACGTTCTCTGATTGGCTTGTTCGTATTGCTTGGATGTAGAAAGTGGCTAAGTGTTGTGTGTGTACGAAAAAGTCCCCCTATGAAGGGGTTGCCCTCACCATTTTATGGATCAAGGGAGAGAAGGTTACAATGATATGTGGGGTTAGCCTGACCACTACCTACTATACCATAGAAAGAATGGACATCATTCCTTAGTCCCGTAGCACCGTCGTCTGTGCGTCATGGATAGTCACATTGGTCTACACATCGTGGACGGTCAAGGTCTGCACACGACATAACGCATGACTTTGGCACATCAACCATAGTGGAATTCACATTACAGTCCAAAAATTTCACGCCAGAGTCCAAAATTCAAAACAGATCTAATAATAAATAATAAAATATAAGAGAAACAAATTTGACCAAAAAACTTAATGTTTCTATTCAGTTACTAGAGCTTAGCAATGTATGCCTCGTAAAAAACCACTTTGTCAAAAGGAAAAAATAGTGCAACCAGCTCTAGATAGAGTTCATAAGTTCAGTTCATTATCCAATGTTCATGATAAAAGTAACATTACATCACATCCACTAATTCAAAACCACAAAAGAAACATTTAATTGCACCAATGCCAGCTTCGTGTTCTTCATCTAAGTACATGAATTATGCAATGAAATGTGGATTTAATGAATGTATAGGCCTTTTTGTGCCTCTATATGAGTCATTCAATGCTTGCCTTAAATAGGTCGTGCGCGTGCCTGTCTGTGGGCCAAGACCTCGATCCAAGCACGGTCTAAGGCATCGGGCCGGGCCAACCCGGCACTAAAGTATTTAGAGTCGTGTCATGCCTAGGCCATGCTCTTTTAGTGCTTTGGGCGAGCCCATCTGGGCTCACCTAGATGTACAACTCTACCTAAAACATGTGGCTTTGTATGATCCCGTTAGGGACAGGGCTTGTTAGGGGCACATGGCACAACCGGACCCGCCAACAATTTGTTAGTGGCATTCGTGGGATGGGAATTTAATGAAGGCGTGTATGGCAGGGGGCCTCCCATGCACCACGTGGAAGGGATATTGGCCACATATTTCCCATCCCTACACTTGTGTAGTTGTGTCTTCTTCATATGACCCACCATGATGGTGGCTCCCATGCATGTGCTTCGTGCAGGATGGTTTGGTGTAGCGCATAGGGTAACCGTACCTAGAGGTTCTAACACATGCGCTTAGAAATGACTCAAATAGGGGCCTGGACACCATTTTGTCACTATATATCTGATCAGTGGCGGAGCTAGGAATTTTCTAGAGCCTGGGCGAGCCGTAAGCCTAGCAAAGCTAGCACACACATTATTTGTTTATATTAGATAAGGAAAGTTAATAATTTCTATAATTTTCATTCAAAAAATGGTTTCATACAAATAGTCCAAAATATCCAAAGTTAATAATCCGTAGTTGAACATCTCAAATCTTTAACAGAAAAAGTTCAACTATTATTTCGTACCTGTGTTTATCTCGTAGACCTGTTGATTTGCTGGCTGCAGACTGCACATCGTCGGCTCCAAATCTCCGGTCTTCAATTCAAATGTCATAACTTGCCTTCACCAGCGCCCATCAGCTCCGTTGTCCGTGTTGCTGTAAAGCCCAAAATTTAGTAGGAAGAAAAAAAATTTAAATATATACAATAAAATAATGAAATAAAGAAATATATATATATATATATATGATAGTGTATCTAGAATGTTTGAAACCTTAGGAGTTTAGTAGGACATTTTTTCATAAGCAATCGATGGTATTAAATTAATTAGGTAACCAATAAACAAAAGATGGGTGCATCTCTTGTTGATGATAAGGTTATGGTGCATTTTATTGGAAACATAAAATTGAACTCAAATTATCAATGAAAATAAAATAGAAGATGAGAGAAGAAATAGTAATAGTAACTTGTTGCTTCTTGTTGAAAGGGAATTAGGCTTACACCTTTTCCTAAATGATTTTGGTGGTTGAATTGCCCAACACAAATAATTGAACTAACTAGTTTGCTCTAGATTATAAGTTTTACAGGTGCATAAGGTTCAACACAAACCAATAAAAAGTCCAAGAAAGGGTTCAAATAAAAAGCGCAAAAGACAACCCAAAGGCAGCCCTGGTCTGGCGCACCGGATTGTCCGGTGTGCCACTGGACAGTGTCCGGTGCACCAGGGAGTTCCACTCCAAACTTTCCACCTTCGGGAATTCGGGGAGGCCGCTCCGCTATAATTCACCGGACTGTCCGGTGTAGCACCGGACAGTCAGGTGTGCCAAGCGGAGCAACGGTCGTCTGCAACGCTACAGTGAACAATGCAACTGCGCGCACAGAAGTCAGAGCAGGCGCCAGAAGGCGCACCGGACAGTGAACAATGCAACTGCGCGCACAGAAGTCAGAGCAGGCGCCAGAAGGTGCACCACCGGACTGTCCAGTGGCCCCGTTGTCAGAAGCTCCAACGGTCGGAACCCAACGGCCTGGTGACGTGGCTGGTGCACCGGATAGTGTCCGGTGGCGCACCGGACTGTCTGGTGCGCCATACGACAGAAGCCTTCACCAACGGTCATTTTGGTGGTTGGGGCTATAAATACCCCCCAACCACCACACTTCAATGGATCCAAGTTTTCAGCCATCAAATCTCATACAAGAGCTCTAGACTTCATTCCAAGACACAAAAAAGATCAAATCCTCTCCCAAGTCTGGAATCACTCCAAACAAATTAGTGACTATAGAGAGACTTATGTGTTCTTTTGAGCTCTTGCGCTTGGATCGCTTTTCTTCTTCCTCTATTCTTGTTTCCAACTCACTTGTAATCAAAGCAAGAGACACCAAGCTGTGATGGTCCTTGTAGTGGACTAAGTGTCCCATTTGATTGAAGAGAAAGGCTCACTCGGTCTATGTGACCGTTTGAGAGAGAGAAAGGGTTGAAAGAGACCTGGTCTTTGTGACCACCTCAACGGGGAGTAGGTTTGCAAAAACCGAACCTCGGTAAAACAAATCACCGTGTCATTCACCTTATTCGCTTGTGATTTGTTTTCGCCCTCTCTTTCGGACTCGACTTTATTTCTAACGCTAACCCCGGCTTGTAGTTGTGCTTAAACTTTATAAATTTCAGATTTGCCTATTCACCCCCCTCTAGGTGACTTTCAATTGGTATCGGAGCCCGATACTTCATTAGAGCCTAACCGCTCGAAGTGATGTCGGGAGCATCCGCCATGAGGGAGATCGGGACCGGCGACAAGTCCGCAAGCTCGGGGAGAACACACTACTATACTCCTCGCCTCTCTAAGTCAAGAGGAGTATAATAATGTCGGCGTTTCGAGACCGGGGGGTCCCTGGGCCGATGAGTGAAATGTCACCGCGTGCCCCAGCCCAGATGGGTCGGCGTGAGGCCAAGCGCGAAGGGGGGAAAAGGCGGCCGGAGACGGGCGTGAGAGAGGTGGAAATCCCGCGGCCTTCGTGTTCGTCCCGCGGCCAGGTCGGGTGCGCTTGCAGTAGGGGGTTACAAGTGTCCACGCGGGAGAGGGAGCGAGCGGCCTCACGCGAGCGCCTGTCTCGTCCTCATCCCCGCGCGGCCAACCCCCCGTAAGAGGGCCCTGGTCCTTCCTTTTATAGGCGTAAGGAGAGGATCCAGGTGTACAATGGGGGTGTAGCAGAGTGCTAACGTGTCTAGCGGAGGAGAGCTAGCGCCCTAAGTACATGCCATCGTGGCAGCCGGAGAGATTTTGGCGCCCGGTTCGTGTGGTGTCGTGGCCGTCGGAGGAGCGCTGAAGCCTGGCGGAAGGACAGTTGTCGGGGCTGTCGAGTCCTTGCTGACGTCCTCTTGCTTCCGTAAGGGGGCCGAGAGCCGCCATCGTCATAGAGCGTGCGGGGTGCCATCATTACTTTGTCTGGCGGAGCGAGCCAGATGGGACGCCGGTCTTGTTTCCCGTAGCCTGAGTCAGCTTGGGGTAGGGTAATGATGGCGCCTCTTGTTGACGTGGCCGGTCCGCGCCCTAGGTTGGGCGATGTGGAGGCTCCTCCGAGGTCAAGGTCGAGTCTGTCTTCCAAGGCCGAGGTCGAGTCCAAGCCCCTGGGCGAGGCAAAGACCGTCGGCTGAGGCCAGGGCTGAGTCCGAGCCCTAGGGTCGGGCGAAGCGGAGTTCGTCGTCTTCAGGGGCTAAGCCCGAGTCCGAGCCCTGGGTCGGGCGGAGCGGAGTTCGTCGTCTTCAGGGGCTGAGCCCGAGTCCGAGCCCTGGGTCGGGCGGAGCGGAGTTCGCCGTCTTCCGGGGCTTAGCCCGAGTCCGAGCCCTAGGTCGGGCGGAGCGGAGTTCGCCGTCTTCCGGGGCTTAGCCCGAGTCCGAGCCCTGGGTCGGGCGGAGCGGAGTTCGCCGTCTTCCGGGGCTTAGCCCGAGTCCGAGCCCTGGGTCGGGCGAAGCGGAGCTTCCTATGGTGCCTGAGGCCGGGCCTGACTGCCTGTCAGCCTCACTCTTTCAAGTGGCACAGCAGTCGGTGCGGCGCAGGCGGCGCTGTCCTTCTGTCAGGCCGGTCAGTGGAGCGGCGAAGTGACTGCGGTCACTTCGGCTCTGTCGACTGAAGGGCGCGCGTCAGGATAAAGGTGTCAGGCCACCTTTGCATTAAATGCTCCTGCGATTTGGTCGGTTGGCGCGACGATTTGGTTAGGGTTGCTTCTTGGCAAAGACAGGGCCTCGGGCGAGCCGGAAGTATGTTCGTCACTGGAGGGGGGCCTCGGGCGAGACGGAGATCCTCCGGGGTCGGCTGCCCTTGCTCGAGGCTAGGCTCGGGCGAGGCGTGATTGAGTCCCTCGAATGGACCGATCCCTGACTTAATCGCACCCATCAGGCCTTTGCAGCTTTGTGCTGATGGGGGTTACCAGCTGAGAATTAGGAGTCTTGAGGGTACCCCTAATTATGGTCCCCGACAGTAGCCCCCGAGCCTCGAAGGGAGTGTTGACACTCGCTTGGAGGCTTTTGTCGCACTTTTTTGCAAGGGGACCAGCCTTTCTCGGTTGCGTTTTGTTCCGGTGGGTGCGCGCGAGCGCACCCACCGGGTGTAGCCCCCGAGGCCTCGGAGGAGTGGTTTGACTCCTCCGAGGGCTTAATGCCTCGCGCAATGCTTCGGCTGGCCTGGTTATCCCCTCATGCAAGCTGGCCGTAGCCCGGGTGCACGGTCGGGTCCCAAGTTCTCGGGCTGGTATGTTGACGCTGTCAACGGTTTGGCCGGAGCCGGGTTTGCGAGAGCAGCCCCTGAGCCTCCGCACAGGGCGACATGACGGTCAGGGACAGACTCAACTTTTTTACATACGCCCCTGCGTCGCCTTTTCGCAAGGAGGAGGGGGAAAGCGCCATGTTGCCCTCGGAGGGCGCCGAACATGGTGTCTCCGGTGAGCTGCTGGCGGGTAATCCGAGCGGACGTCCGTGCCCCATTTGTTAGGGGTCGGGTAGAGGCCCAGAGGCGCGCCCAAAAGTACCTGCGGGTGATCTGCCAGACCCGGTCCCCTGTCGACGGGGTCCGAGGGCTCGATGCCTCCCTCTGATGGGATTCCGTTACAAAATCATTCCCGCTGGTCTTGGAAATGTCCTAGGGTACCTCGGGAGCGTATCCCGAGCCTCGGTTATGTATCGAACGTACCTAGGGTCATCCCTCGCTCTATGTTTGAGGCGGCTGTGAACCCTTCGAGGGCCAGCCTTCGAACCCCTGATCAGTAGTGGGCGCGGAGCCCGAGTGGCCTGAGGCAGCCGTTGAACCCTTCCGAGGGGCCGACCTTCGAACCTCTGACCAGTAGTGGGTGTGGAGCCCACGCGCTCTGAGGCGGCTATTAAACCCCTCCGAGGGGCCAGCCTTCGAACCTCTGATCAGTAGGGAGGCTCGGAGCCTGTTTCCTTCACGGAGAAGGATCCTTTTCGGGGTATCCCCCTTTCCCAGTCCCTGTTGTAAGAGAGAGAAAGAGGAAAAAGGAAAAGGATACGAAATCGAATGACGTGGCGTACCTTTTTTGACGCGGTCACTATGGCAAAGGCGAAGCGTCGCTCGCTTCCCCTGCTAGAGGTGCCGCTCGTCCCGCCGCGGAGTTAGTGCGACGGGGCGAGTGGTTCGCGGGGCGGCCGTTGCGTGTGCGCGAGTCGTTCGAGGAACAAGACACGGGCGCGTCGTCTTCACGCTGTGAGAGAGGGTTCTCTCACTGCCCCAGGATGGGATGCAAGCCTGGCTGATGACGTGACCGCTGCTCCCGCCCGCCTGCCACCGCCATTACTGCCGGCCCATTTTTGGCCGCATTGACCGTCGCGCCAGGCTGGCGCTGCTGGGTTGCGCGCTGGGTCGCCTCGAGTCGCGGTACTGATTCCGCAATCGAGGAGGCGCGGTGGTGGCGTGAGTGGCGGTGCAGTTGCTTGCACGTAGCGACCGGCGCGCCGGTTGCATGACGCGTGGGCGTGGGCTTCCATGCTGGGCGCGTTGGAAGTCGGAGAGGTGCGCCCACTTGGCGTGGTTGCATGCCGCCTGCATGGCTGCCCGCCCTTTCACCCGCTGGTCTGGGCAAAATTGGAGGGACGCTTGTAACCGCTGGACGGTTGCATGCACTGCGCGCGGCGGTTTGGCTTCTTCTGCCCTGGGCCGGCTTGCATGACGTGTGGGACCCAGCCCCCGCGCCGTAGGGGGAGGACCTTGGAGCGTGTTGGAGAAGACTCAGCCCGTGGCGGCTGGGGACGCAAGTAGGGAGAGTCGCCTTTAAAAGGAGGGTGACCCCCTTGAAAGGCGACCATGTCTTCGCGCTCCCTTATGCATCGTGTCTTTTGTTCATTGTGGCTGTCGGGGCCTGAATGTGTATGTATTTTTGGCGCGGAGCCGTGTTTTTTCCTCATTTTCGAGCACTAAGACTCGCCTGTTGGTTGTCTGAACTGCTTCACCAAGCGTGAGTCGCCCCGTGCAAAGGTGACGAGTGAGGTATCCGTATCCCGGAGGCATAGGAGTCCCTCGGCTCGGTCGGCCTTGTTGTCCGAGGCTTCTCTTGCTTAGTTAAAGGAACCCCTCGGCCGCTCTTCGATGAGCCGAGGCCAGGGGTAGCGGTGTCAGCATGGACAGAGGCGGTGTTGGCTCGAAAAGAAGACTTGGTCGGCCGGAGCCTGGCCGGGTCGTCCGTTAGAGGAACCGACGCCGGAGTCGATCTACCGAGGCCTCGGGCCGGGCTGATGCCTTCGGGGGACAGCTGGCCGAGGCATCGGGGTGACCAACCGAGCCGCCTGCTTGAGCCGGATTCTTGAAGAGGACCCTGACGGAGATGGCCCGGGCGTGATGATGATGTCGTCCTTCAGAGTGGAGATCCTTGGACCGCGTCGCCGTCCGAGGCTAGGTCGGATCTCGCCGAAGCTGTAGTCGATGCCGAGGGTGCTGCTGCTCCCTTCAACTGTCAAGATCCGGGCCTGCAGGATCAGATCATCTTGTAGTGTGTGTTTTCTGCGGCCGCCGAGGCCCAAACACACCCTCGTCGTGTTGTAAAGTTGCGCTTCTTTTCCTCTTGTTTCGAGTATCTGGACTTTTTCGTCGGTAACAGAATTGTCTGCGCGAGCGAGAGTTGCTTTTCACGGAAGGTGATGAGTGAGGTATCCGTATCCCGGAGGCGTAGGAATCCCTCGGCTCGGTCGGCCTTGCCGCTTACGCGCGCTCTTGCCCGTCCATAGGATTCTTCCACCGACGCAGTCGAGAAGGCCCGAAGAACCGCTTCGGCAGAGGAGCTTTCGAGCGTGAATACTTGTTCGGTCCGCGGAATCACTTATCCGAACGTGAGTTACTTATCGCAGAAGGTGATGAGTGAGGTATCCGTATCCCGGAGGCGTAGGAGTCCCTCGGCTCGGTCAGCCTTGGCTGCTTACGTGTACTCCGTCGTTTTCAGGATCCACTTTCAAAGTAGTCGAAAAGCACGAAATACATTCTGGCAGAAAGGATCTTTTTTCGATGAAAAAATTCGACGCAGAGGGGGTTCCCCCCTTTTAGCCCCCGAGGGAGGGTCGGGCTTTGCCGAGGCAAGGCTGACCCTTCCTTGATGACTAAACTTTGCGTGGGAGCGAGGTATATGATCAACTTGAAAAACATCTTAAGGGTAGAAGCGACGTAGCTGTTGGATGTTCCAAGCGTTGCTGTAGACCTCGCCTCGGCTGTTGGCCAGCTTGTACGTTCCGGGCTTCAGAACTTTGGCGATGACGAACGGCCCTTCCCAGGGAGGTGTGAGCTTGTGCCGCCCTCGGGCGTCCTGTCGCAGCCGAAGCACCAGGTCGCCCACCTGGAGGTCTCGGGACCGGACCCCTCGGGCGTGGTAGCGTTGCAGGGACTGTTGGTACCGCGCCGAGTGTAGTAAGGCCTTGTCCCGAGCCTCTTCCAGCTGGTCCAGCGAGTCTTCTCGATTAGCTTGGTTGCTTTGGTCAGCATAGGCCCTCATCCTCGGGGAACCGTATTCTAAGTCTGTGGGCAAGATGGCTTCAGCCCCATAGACTAGAAAGAACGGCGTGAAGCCCGTGGCTCGGCTCGGTGTTGTCCTCAGACTCCAGACCACCGAGGGGAGTTCCTTCATCCATCGCTTGCCGAACTTGTTGAGGTCGTTGTAGATCCGAGGCTTGAGTCCTTGTAGAATCATGCCGTTGGCACGCTCTACTTGCCCATTCGGCATGGGGTGAGCCACGGCGTCCCAGTCCACCCGGATGTGGTGATCCTCGCAGAAGTCCAGGAACTTTCTGCCAGTGAACTGGCTGCCGTTGTCGGTGATGATGGAGTTTGGGACCCCGAAACGATGGATGATGTTGGTGAAGAACGCCACCGCCTGCTCGGACCTGATGCTGTTTAGGGGTCGGACCTCGATCCACTTGGAGAATTTGTCGATGGCGACCAACAGGTGTGTGTAGCCCCCGGGTGCCTTCTGCAAGGGGCCGACGAGGTCCAGACCCCACACAGCAAAAGGCCAGGTGATGGGTATCGTCTGCAGAGCCTGAGCAGGCAGGTGGGTCTGCCTTGCGTAGAACTGACACCCTTCGCAGGTGCGGACAATTCTAGTGGCGTCGGCCACCGCCGTCGGCCATTAGAAACCTTGTCGGAAGGCGTTTCCAACAAGGGCTCGAGGTGCTGCGTGATGGCCGCAAGCCCCCGAGTGTATCTCTTGCAGGAGCTTCTGACCTTCGGCGATGGGGATGCATCGCTGGAGGATGCCTGAGGGGCTGCGGTGGTAGAGCTCCTTCCCGTCTCCCAGCAAGACGAACGACTTGGCACGTCGCGCCAACCGCCGAGCTTCGGCTCGGTCGAGGGGTAGCTTCCCTCGGTGGAGATATTGCAGGTACGGGGTCTACCAGTTTCGATTAGGCGTGACCCCACTTCGCTCCACCTCGACGCGCAGTGCCTCTCCCTCGGGGGCCGAGGGTACCTCGGGCTGAACCAAGGATGCCTCGGGCCGAGCTGAGGGTGCCTCAGGCTGAGCTGAGGGTGCCTCGGACTGAGCCGAGGGTACCTCGGGCTGGGTTGAGGGTGCCTCGGGCTCGGGCGTGTCGTCGATCTTGAAGGAGGGTTGATGCAGGTCTCGGGAGAAGACGTTCGGGGGAACCGTTGTTCGCCCCGAGGCTATTTTAGCCAGCTCGTCCGCAGTCTCGTTGTAGCGCCGGGCGATGTGGTTGAGCTCGAGCCCGTAGAACTTGTCTTCCAGGGGCCGAACTTCATCGCAGTAGGCCTCCATCTTCGGGTCGCGGCAGTGGGAGTTCTTCATGACTTGGTCGATGACGAGCTGCGAGTCACCGCGAGCGTCGAGGCGTCGGACCCCTAGCTCGATGGCAATCCGCAACCCGTTGACCAGAGCCTCGTACTCAGCCACATTGTTGGACGTCGGGAAATGGAGGCGTAGCACGTAGCGTAGGTGCTTCCCGAGGGGCGAGATGAAGAGTAGGCCTGCGCCGGCTCCTGTCTTCATCAGCGACCCGTCGAAGAACATGGTCCAGAGCTCCGGTTGGATCGGAGCTGTTGGGAGCTGGGTGTTGACCCATTCAGCCACGAAGTCCGCCAAGACCTGGGACTTGATGGCCTTCTGAGGGGCGAACGAGATTGTTTCGCCCATGATTTCCACCGCCCACTTTGCGATTCTACCCTAGGCCTCTCGGCACTAGATGATCTTCCCCAGGGGGAAGGATGACACCAAAGTTACCGGATGAGACTCGAAGTAGTGTCGCAGCTTCCGCCGCGTCAGGATCACCGCGTATAGCAGCTTCTGAACTTGTGGGTAACGGATCTTGGTATCGGACAGTACCTCGCTGATGAAGTAGACTGGCCTCTGGACGGGCAATGCATGCCCCTCTTCTCGTCTCTCAACCACAATCGCGGCGCTAACCACCTGGGTGGTCGCGGCGACGTAGATCAAGAGGGCTTCTCCGGCAGCGGGGGGCACCAAGATGGGCGCATTCGTGAGGAGCGCCTTCAGGTTTCCGAGGGCTTCCTCGGACTTAGGGGTCCAAGTGAAGCACTCAACCTTCCTTAAGAGGCGGTACAGAGGCAGGCCTCTTTCGCCGAGGCGTGAGATGAAGCGGCTCAGAGCCGCAAGACATCCCATGACTCTCTGTACGCCTTTTAAGTCCTTGATGGGCCCCATGCTGGTGATGGCTACGATCTTCTCCGGGTTGGCTTTGATGCCCCGCTCGGAGACGATGAACCCCAAGAGCATGCCTCGGGGCACCCCGAAGACAAACTTTTCGGGATTGAGCTTCACGCCTTTCGCCTTGAGACATCGGAATGTCACTTCAAGGTTGGAAAGGAGGTCAGAGGCTTTCCTCATCTTGACTACGATGTCATCGACGTAGGCCTCGACTGTCCGGCCAATGTGTTGGCCGAACACATGGTTCATGCACAGCTGGTACGTCGCGCCCGCATTCCTCAAGCCGAACGGCATGGTGACATAGCAGTACATGCCGAAGGGCGTGATGAAAGAAGTCACGAGCTGGTCGGACTCCTTCATCCTGATTTGGTGATACCCTGAGTAGGCATCGAGGAAAGACAGGGTTTCGCACCCAGCAGTGGAATCCATGATTTGATCGATGCGAGGCAGAGGGTACGGAACCTTCGGACATGCTTTGTTTAGACCAGTGTAGTCTACACACATCCGCCATTTCCCTCCTTTCTTTCTCACAAGCACAGGGTTGGCAAGCCATTCGGGATGGAATACCTCTTTGATGAACCCTGCCGCCATTAGCTTGTGGATCTCCTCGCCTATGGCTCTGCGCTTTTCTTCGTCGAATCGGCGCAGAGGCTGCTTGACGGGTCGGGCTCCGGCTCGGATGTCCAGCGAGTGCTCGGCGACATCCCTCGGTATGCCGGGCATGTCCGAGGGACTCCACGAGAAGACGTCGGCATTCGCGCGGAGAAAGTCGACGAGCACTGCTTCCTATTTGGGATCGAGCTCGGAGCCGATCCGGATCTGCTTGGAGGCGTCGCTGCTGGGGTCGAGGGGAACAGACTTAACCGTCTCCGCCGGCTCGAAGTTGCCGGCGTGACGCTTCACGTCTGGCACCTCCTTAGAGAGGCTCTCCAGGTCAGCGATGAGGGCCTCAGATTCGGCAAGGGCCTCGGCGTACTCCACGCACTCCACGTCGCATTCGAACGCGTGTTTGTACGTGGGGCCGACGGTGATGACCCCGTTGGGGCCCGACATCTTGAGCTTGAGGTATGTGTAGTTGGGGACGGCCATGAACTTCGCGTAGCATGGCCTCCCCAGTACCGCGTGGTAGGTTCCTCGGAACCCGACCACCTCGAACGTGAGGGTCTCCCTTCGGAAGTTGGAGGGCGTTCCGAAGCAGACGGGAAGGTCGAGTTGTCCGAGGGGCTGGACGCGCTTCCCGGGGATGATCCCATGGAAAGGCGCAGCGCCTGCCCGGACCGAGGACAGATCAACACGCAGGAGCCCGAGGATCTCGGCGTAGATGATGTTGAGGCTGCTGCCTCCGTCCATGAGGACCTTGGTGAGCCTGACATCGCCGATGACGGGGTTGACGACGAGCGGGTATTTCCCCGGGCTCGGCACGTGGTCGGGGTGGTCGGCTTGGTCGAAGGTGATGGGCTTGTCGGACCAGTCTAGGTAGACTGGCGCTGCCACCTTCACCGAACAGACCTCCCGACGCTCTTGCTTGCGGTGCCGAGCCGAGGCGTTCGCCGCTTGCCCACCATAGATCATGAAGCAGTCGCGGACCTCGGGGAACTCTCCTGCCTGGTGATCTTCCTTCGTGTCGTCGTCGCGAGCCCTGCCACCCTCCGCGGGTGGCCCGGCCCTGTGGAAGTGGCGCCGAACCATGGCGCACTCCTCAAGGGTGTGCTTGACGGGCCCCTGGTGATAGGGGCACGGCTCTTTGAGCATCTTGTCGAAGAGGTTGGCACCTCCGGGGGGTTTCCGAGGGTTCTTGTACTCGGCGGTGGCGACAAGGTCCGCGTCGGCGGCGTCTCGTTTCGCTTGCGACTTCTTCTTGCCCTTCTTCTTGGCGCCGCGCTGAGTTGACGCCTCGGGGGCATCTTCCGGTGGGCGGCCCTGGGGCTGCTTGTCCTTTCGGAAGATAGCCTCAACCGCCTCTTGGCCAGAGGCGAACTTGGTGGCGATGTCCATCAGCTCGCTCGCCCGGGTGGGGGTCTTGCGACCCAGCTTGCTCACCAGGTCGCGGCAGGTGGTGCCGGCGAGGAACGCACCGATGACATCCGAATCGGTGATGTTGGGCAGCTCGGTGCGCTGCTTCGAGAATCGCCGGATGTAGTCCCGGAAAGACTCTCCCGGCTGTTGCCGGCAGCTTCGGAGGTCCCAGGAGTTTCCAGGGCGTACGTACATGCCCTGGAAATTGCCAGCGAAGGCTTGGACCAGGTTGTCCCAGTTGGAGATTTGCCCCGGAGGCAGGTGCTCCAACCAGGCGCGAGCGGTGTCGGAGAGCAACAGGGGGAGGTTGCGGATGATGAGGTTGTCATCGTTCGTCCCACCCAGTTGGCAGGCCAGCCGGTAGTCCGCGAGCCACAGTTCCGGTCGCGTCTCCCCCGAGTACTTTGTGATAGTAGTCGGGGGTCGGAACCGGGTCGGGAACGGCGCCCGTCATATGGCAAGCCTGTGGACCGGGTGGTTCGGGCGACGGACTTCGATCCTCCCCGCTGTCGTAGCGTCCTCCACGCCTAGGGTGGTAGCCTCGGCGCACCCTCTCGTCGAGGTGGGCCCGACGGTCGCGGTGATGGTGCTCGTTGCCGAGGCGTCCCGGGGCCGCAGGCGCTGTGTTGCGCATGCGCCCGGTGTGGACCGAGGCTTCCCGCATGAATCGGGAAGTCGCGACGCGATGTTCCGAGGGGTACCCCTGCCTTCGGGAGGCGGAGCTTTCGGCTCGTCGGACCGCGGTGCCCTCCAGGAGATTCTTGAGCTCTCCCTGGATTCGCCGCCCCTCGGTGGTTGATGGCTCCGGCATTGCGCGGAGAAGCATTGCCGCTGCAGCCAGGTTCTGGCCGACCCCACTGGAGGCGGGTGGCGGCCTTACCCTAACATCGTCGGCGATGCGGTGCTGGATACCCTAGGGTAGATGACGGATTTCTCCGGCCGGAGGCTGGCCCGCCCATTCCCGCCCGACGTCTCGGCGGATCGGCTCAAGTGCTCCTGCTCCCTCGTCGAGCCTGGCCTGCACCCCGCGGATTTTCTCAAGCTATGGGTCATGACCCCCCGCCTGAACGGGGACCACAGCTAGCTCCCGTAGGATGTCAACGCGAGGCACAGGCCTAGTGAGATCACCGTCCTCCGGCATACCGAGATGGTTGCCTTCGGAGGGACCCCCTAGATCGACTTGGAAACATTCACGACTTGGGCCGCAGTCCTCGTCGTCGAGGCCGCGTCTACCGTCGGAACAGTCGGAAAGGCACTAGTCGCATGCGGTCATGAAGTCCCGCATGGCACTAGGGTTACCAAGTCCGGAGAAATCCCAATAGGAGTCGGGCACGTCGTCTTCCTCGGACCCAGAGGGCCCGTAGGTCGAGACATCCGTCAGCCGGTCCCAGGGTGACCGCATACGAAACCCTAGAGGGTTTGGATTCGCCTCTACGAGAGCGTCCGCCAAAGCGAAGTCGCTTGGCGGGTCGAGGTTGAATCCGAAAGGCGTGAGATGGGAATCGGTGGGTACCTCTTGGTCGATGGGCGGTGACGAAGTCACGTCAGGGACTGACTGCACCGTCGTCTCAGGTACGAGGGTGACGCCCAGCAAGCCTTTCGCGAGCGTGCTGGCGTCGTCCGTTTGCTTGGGATTGGCGCGTCGCGGGGAGACGGCGCTCGTCTTCGTCTCAGACGCGAGGTCGATGCCCGACGCGCCCCCTGTTGGGGCGCCGGCGCCGTCGACTTGCTCGACAGCCGATGAGGTGCCGCCTCCTGTATGGCCTTGGTTGCCCCGCCTCCTCCTCCGTCGGCGGGGGAGAGGGCGGGGTGAGCTCGAATGTTGTTCTTCCACCACGCGGGGAAGACGTCGTCGATTCCGCCACCGGCGGGCGGGCTGTCGGCCGCCATTGTCGTTGTCGCACGATGGGGGAAGGAGTATCATGTCGTAGCTGCCGTCGAGTGACATGAACTCAAGACTCCCGAAACGAGCACCGTCCCGGGCTGGAGAGGTTGCTGGAGACTGCCCATCTGGAGCTTGACGGGAAGCTTGTTCGTCAACACGCAGCAGGCCCCTTCCTGGCGCGCCAACTGTCGGCGTTTCGAGACCGGGGGTCCCAGGGCCGACGAGTGAAATGTCGCCGCGTGCCCCAGCCCAGATGGGTCGGCACGAGGCCGAGCGCGAAGGAGGGAAAAGGCGGCCGGAGACGGGCGTGAGAGAGGTGGAAATCCCGCGGCCTTCGTGTTCGTCCCGCGCCCAGGTCGGGTGCGCTTGCAGTAGGGGGTTACAAGCGTCCACGCGGGAGAGGGAGCGAGCGGCCTCACGCGAGCGCCTGTCTCGTCCTCGTCCCCGCGCGGCCAACCCCCGTAAGAGGGCCCTGGTCCTTCCTTTTATAGGCGTAAGGAGAGGATCCAGGTGTACAATGGGGGTGTAGCAGAGTGCTAACGTGTCTAGCGGAGGAGAGCTAGCGCCCTAAGTACATGCCATCGTGGCAGCCGGAGAGGTTTTGGCACCCGATTCGTGTGGTGTCGTGGCCGTCGGAGGAGCGCTGAAGCCTGGCGGAAGGACAGCTGTCGGGGCTGTCGAGTCCTTGCTGACGTCCTCTTGCTTCCGTAAGGGGGCCGAGAGCCGCCATCGTCATAGAGGGTGCGGGGTGCCATCATTACTTTGTCTGGTGGAGCGAGCCAGATGGGACGCTGGTCTTGTTTCCCGTAGCCTGAGTCAGCTTGGGGTAGGGTAATGATGGCGCCTCTTGTTGACGTGGCCGGTCCGCTCCCTAGGTTGGGCGATGTGGAGGCTCCTCCGAGGTCGAGGTCGAGTCTGTCTTCCGAGGCCGAGGTCGAGTCCGAGCCCCTGGGCGAGGCGGAGACCGTCGGCTAAGGCCAGGGCTGAGTCCGAGCCCTAGGGTCGGGCGAAGCGGAGTTCGTCGTCTTCAGGGGCTGAGCCCGAGTCCGAGCCCTAGGTCGGGCGGAGCGGAGTTCGCCGTCTTCCTGGGCTTAGCCCGAGTCCGAGCCCTGGGTCGGGCGGAGCGGAGTTCGCCGTCTTCCGGGGCTTAGCCCGAGTCCGAGCCCTGGGTCGGGCGGAGCGGAGTTCACCGTCTTCCGGAGCTTAGCCCGAGTCCGAGCCCTGGGTCGGGCGAAGCGGAGCTTCCTATGGTGCCTGAGGCCGGGCCTGACTGCCTGTCAGCCTCACTCTGTCAAGTGGCACAGCTGTGGCGGAACTGCCCGAATTATTCCAACTTAAGTGCCCAAGTCCCGCCTTAGAGGCTAGACCACACTTAAATGGGAATAACCCGTCAATCCCTCGGATCTAGTCCGACACGGCCACTGACAGGATCAAGTACCACAATCTCACTCGAAGGTGAGTCACAGAGCAATTACAATAAAGCATAAAGCCATACATGTCACAATGTTAAATTATTACATCACCATCATCATCATCGGAGTTTTTGCAAAAGTAACCATCATTGTTCGAAGTGCAGCGGAATAAACTAACGATAATTAAACAGAGAGATGGGGAAGCCTGTCCCATCACTCCTCATGCTCCTCCTCAGCCGAGGCAGGGTCCCACTCAACAGTCCAACCCGGTGGCAAGGTGGACGGCCAAGTTATCCCAGCAACCATCTCCTCCAGAGAACCTGTAAAAATTATGCCACAAGCAAGGCTGAGTATACTAATACTCAGCTAGACTTACCCGGTGTGAGGAGTCTACTCCTCTACCTCTAGACATGCAGCTGTTTGGCTGTGGGGTTTGGTTGCCAAAAGCACTAGCTGAGTTTCTAAATCAAGATTTTAACTTAATCAAAGTTAAGTGTGACTCTCTTAAGGCTAAAAGTGGACTATCTACTCATACATGGTAGCAAGCATCATTAACAGTCAACATCTTATCTCAACTCATCATACTTCCACTTATTACTCAATGCAGTACAATGGATCAAGCAGTCTCATTAGCTGCGAGAAGGAGACGATTCGAATCGAGTTTTTATCCTTGCAAGGTAAACCTAAACACACGACATGCAGGGGCACTCCGTCCCCACACATATCAACCTTCCCCATCGATTCCCTGGCAACAGATCAGGGCTCACCGCCTTGGCGTACAATGCCCCACTGACCCCGACTGGCCGTCGTGCAGTGACCGCACTTGTACCCACCATAACCGGAATGGGAGACCTCGTCTCAGGTCGCGTGAGGGGATATGTCTGCGGGCAGGTTCACTCAGGTACTAGGCTTACCGATTTACCATATTTCTCGGTATGTGTTTAGTACGTTCAAACGCTTGACACAGGTATCCGCACGTTAATCCTTATTCCAATTTCATCTCGTAGACCACGTATCCCCATGGATCCGTGTCCACAGACCAATCATCCATATGATATGAAAGTGGGTACAACCAATTCCTGACCTCGCGCGAGTGCTAGAAAAATCACTCGACTTCTACCGAGATCCCTAATTAGCAAAGCAGCTACTCGACCTAGCATACTAGTATCCATCTCAACAAGGATTCCTGAGTTCATGCAACTAGGGTTTTCAAACAACTCCTACACTTAAGTGCACAGTACAAGCCTACAAACAATAAGTGTAGTAAAATAGCATATATAAACGGTTATGCATAAGACCGGGGCTTGCCTTCCAAAGCAGTGGCAGGCAGGTCCTCTGGTGCAGGCTCGGGTGCTGGATCTGGGGCTACCTCCTGAGCAGCTCCTTGCTCCGGCACGAGGATGTACTCTCCGTCAGCAAGATTACAGTCTATCGTCATGCAATGAACAGGTATGTCATGATTATGCAAGATTTAAGAACATTAAGCTAAAGAACTAAGTTAAGAAGTAACTTAGGGTTTTCTTAGTCACGCGGGGCTTCTAGTGGTATATATATATAGATACATAGACTTATGACCCTTTAAACTTAGGTTTTCTTTTAGGATAACATAGTGGTTTGGTATTGCTTTGATATATTTTATTGGACAGATTACAAAGTTTTTGGGACAACATTTATTCACATCTTTCATTTTTTTCTTTCCTTAATTTCCATTTAGGGCTTTTAGTGTAGGTTTGAACTACAACAGGGTTTTCATAATTTCCAAAAATTCTGTAAAAATTACAGTGGGTTGTCACTGGCTATTCTAGCTTGTTTTAAGAATTTGAGGCTTAAAGTACAAAAGTTAGGCTTTAAACAAAAATAACAAAAGTTAGGCAAAATGGGCCACTTCACACTACACCTCTTAGTTAGGGGTAGGTTCTGTCCTAAAGGTTATTTTTGTTGGCATCCTCTGGTAATAATAGGCCTCTGTGCTAAAAATCACAGAAAACTAAGGGGTGGTTATTTAGTTATGATTTTCTTAAGTTTAATGTCAAAAAGGCACTTTCTACTACATTATTTTTTGAAAAATGTCAAACAGCAGATTTCATATTTTTCTTAAGTTCTCTCTAATAAAATAATAGTTATCCCAAGGGTGGGGGTGTTTTTACCTTGGGGTTATTTTTGTAGAGTTTTTCTAAGTTTCACTTGTTTTATTAAAACAACAGGGATCTTACTTATTTTACACTAAAACAGGGTATGCTATATTTTTCCAGTGAACTATATTGAATAAGTAACCTAACAAAAATAGAGGTACTCTCTGGTTCATTAATTAAATTACATTTTCTATTTTCCTTATCCTTAAGCATATTATAGAATAAGGGGTAAAACTAACTTAAATGGAGTGGACAGATAGATTTAACATTTTTAAACAAGTTAGTAGGTAAATATAAACTTCTCCAAATTTTCCTAACCCTAGTCAAATAGCCTAACTATTTTTCTTACTATTATTTAGCTTTTGGCCAAAACTAACATTAAATCAGAACTTTTAAGTTTTCCACAGCACCAAGAGGTTTTATATTTTTCTTAAATAGGTTACATTAATTGGAGTCTGACAAAATTGGTTTGACCAAATTTGGATGATTTAAACAGAAGTTATGCATTTTCAAAGTTGCTGTCCAATTTAAAAAACAGATTTAATTAAGGTTTTCTGGAAAAACAGTTTACACCGAGGTCCCTGGGTTTAAACTAAATCCACCTTCACAAATCTACCCCCACGCCACTATTCCCCTGTGTCTCTGACATTACACAAAACCCCCTGACCTTTCTTCCCTCTCACCCGCAGTCCTTCCCCTCACTGAAACAGTAACCGCGGGAAAGAAAAGGGGGGCGCGGCTTACCGGCGGCGAGGGAGGTCCGGCGAAGGGTGGGGTCGGCTCGGGGAGACTCTGGCGGTCACGTCGAGGTACGGCTCGACGTCGGAGATGGCCGGAATCGCCCGGTCCACGCGGGCAGGCGGGTGTCCTCGTCGGCAGCGAGTATACCGGCCAAACCACGGCGAACTGGTTCAATCCGAGGGCACGGTGAGCATCACGGGGTCACGCAGCGACTGTGTGCACAAGGAATCGAAGGGTGGTGGAGTGGTTTACCCGGTCCACGTACTCCGGCGGGGTCGAGAGCTCCGGCGAGCGTGGACTGGCTTCTCCGGCGAAGGAAACTCCGATTCCTTGCTCGGGGAGCCTCACGGAGGTGTGCACAAGCTTCTCCGAGGGCAGGACGGGGTTGGGGATGGCTCTGCTGGCCGGTCTACGGTGGCAGAGGGGTTGGGCGGCCGCGGACTCGCTGCGCACGGGCAAACGGCGACGAGCTAACTCCGGTGAGGTGTGGAGGGTGCGCGGAAGGGTGTAGTCGAAGCCTGGGAGGGCTTTATAAGCTCGCGCGCGGGCCACGGCGCGGGTTTGGCTCGGGCGCAGCGCGGGGCATGCGGGGACGCGCGCGAGCGTGCTCTGGCGCGGGCAGAAGGCGTCGAACACGTGGAGGTGAGTTTCTTCCAGTGTTCAAACGTCTCCAGAGATCGCAAACGTGCGAATCTCGCCATGAATCCGGCACAGAGCTCCTCCTGCCACCTAGGGCTATCTCACATGTGTGAGTTCCAAGGGAGGATACGCCCTAGATCGGGAGATAGACGGGCGCCAAATCTGGCTTGTCTCACTGCCCGCTCAGCGACAAAACTGATGTCAAGTGCTGTCAAACGTCTGAGTCTCGGCCTCAAATTTTTCCAGGGGGTGCCTTAAGTGGTATAGCACATTTTTGGTATAGAACCCAAGTGGTTTTGGCGCCATCTTTAAAGTGAACACGACTGGTCTTTGAATTAGGGCTAAAATGTGACTTAGAGGGAAATAGAGAGCTCTAGCTCTCCATCCACTTGGAGATTTGAATTGGGGTTTCTCCAGGGGCCTTTTTGCAATATTTCCCTCCCTTAATTGATGGTTATAGTGTTGCTTAGGGTTTGGGTAAAAGTTACACATGCTTTGCCCACTTGTTCACTCTCTTTTCCCCCCTTACTTAGGGTTTTGGAAGGTAGGGCTTTGGAGAGGTCTAGGGTTCTTCTCCCCCTATTATCCAAGGTAGTGAGTGTGCAAGGATTAGAGTAATGCTTCTTATGTCATTGGCAACTTGATTAGCACATGAGCTCCAAAGTTCCTATGTGGTGCCCTAAGTCTTCACTATTGTGAACACAGCTTCTAGTGCCAAAGTGGCTCTAGCCAGTGTAACACCTGGGGTGTTACAGCCCTCCCCCCTTAAAGGAATCTCGTCCCGAGATTTAGGTAGAGTCCCTTGGAGGGGTGCTTGAAGGTGTGATGGTGGTGTTTTTCCTTTACACTTAAGTTTCTCTTGTTAACTGCTCTTCGAATGTCATCCTCTTTGCAACTTCAGAAGGAAGCCCTTCTTAAGTTAAATCCACAACTTAGACTATCCTTGTTATCTAAGTTTTTCTTATAATTGGATTCAAAGGGCAGGTGGGGGTGGGGTTCGGGGGTTACGTACCGACTCCTTTGGGTAGAAAGTCGGGGAAGCGAGAGCGTAGAAAATCCTCAGTTTCCCATGTAGCTTCTTCTGCGGAATGGTGACTCCACTGAACCTTATACATTCTGACCGACCTTGCCCGAGTTGATCTCTCCTTTTGATCTAATACCTTGACGGGGTACTCTTGGTAGGACAAGTCTGGTTCTATCTCAATGTCTGGTTCTAGTAGCACTTCAGTGGGTAGACGAACGCATTTCCGTAGCTGAGATACATGGAACACATCATGATCTGCTGACATGTGAGGTGGTAATTCCAATTGGTAGGCTACGGGTCCACAACTTGCCTTGATCTCATAGGGTCCAATGTAGCGAGGAGCTAATTTGCCCTTGATCCCGAATCTCTGGACACCCCTGGTGGGTTATACCTTAAGGTAGACATGATCTCCCACCTCAAACTGTAGAGGCTTCCGCCTCTTATCATGATAGCTCCTTTGCCTGGCCTGAGCAGCTTCTAAGTTCTTGGTAATAACCCTGACCTTTGCCTCTGCCTCGAGTACCAAGTCTGGCCCAAAAATTTCCCTTTCTCCTGCTTGAGACCAATTTAGTGGGGTCCTGCACCTCCTCCCATATAATGCCTCAAAAGGTGCCATCTTCAGACTGGATTGATAACTGTTATTGTAAGAAAACTCTGCCAAAGACAGACACTTGTCCCAATCCTTCCCATAATGTAGTGCGCATGCTCGCAACATGTCTTCCAAAATCTGATTCACCCTTTCTGTTTGGCCATCTGTTTGAGGGTGATATGCTGAGCTTCGGATGACATGGGTCCCAAGTGATTCTTGCAATTTCTCCCAAAAGCGTGCCACAAACAGTGCTCCTCTGTCAGATATAATGGTCTTTGGAATACCATGCAGTCTTACTATCTGATCAACATAAATTTCAGCATACTTCTCTGTCTTGTAGGTGGTGTGCACTGGCAAGAAATGAGCAGTCTTGGTCAATCTGTCTACGATAACCCAAATAGAATCATGGTGCCTGGAGGTATTGGGTAATCCTACTATGAAGTCCATGCAAATGTCTTCCCATTTCCAAGATGGTATGGGAAGGGGTTGCAAAGGGCCTGCTGCCTTCAAGTGACTAGCTTTAATTCTCTGGCAGGTGTCACATTCCGATATGTACTTGGCAATTTCCCTTTTCATTCTAGTCCACAAATATAGAGATCTGAGATCATGGTACATCTTGTTGCTACCAGGGTGCATGGAGAATTTGGAAAGGTGAGCTTCATCCAGTATCTTCTTTCTGAGCTCAGGGTCCTTAGGAACAACCAATCGATCTCCAAACCACATAATTCCCTTGCTGTCCTGTCGGAAACACTTGTATTTTTCTGCCTTTTGCTTGATCATATCTTTGATAACCTGAACACCCTTATCCTCAACCTGTGCCCTGACTATTTGTTCTTGCAATGTGGGCTCCACCGAGATATAGCTTAGGTTACCCGAAGAAACAACTTCCAGGTTCAGCTTACACAACTCATCACATAGGGTGGTCACTCCCACATCCATGCTCATACAATTACACTGGGCCTTTCTGCTCAAGGCATCTGCCACAACATTGGCCTTACCTGGGTGGTAATGCACTTCTAAATCATAGTCCTTGATCAACTCTAACCATCTCCTTTGCCTCATGTTCAGATCTGCCTGAGTGAAGATGTATTTGAGACTCTTGTGATCAGTGTAGATGTTACAGTGAGCTCCCATCAGGTAGTGTCTCCATATCTTAAGAGCATGAACTACAGCTGCCAATTCTAGATCATGTGTAGGGTAGTTCTGCTCATGGGGCCTGAGTGCCCGGGAAGCATAAGCAATCACTCTGCTCTCTTGCATCAAGACACATCCCAAACCAATACCAGAAGCATCACAGTAAACTTCAAATGGCTTGGTATTGTCGGGTTGAGCTAGCACTGGGGCTGTTGTCAAATGCTGCCTCAAGGTATGGAATGCACCTTCACACTTCTGGCTCCACTCAAATTTGACTCCCTTATTCAACAGTTCAGTCATTGGCTTGGCAATTCTGGAGAAATCCGGAATAAATCGTAGATAATACCCTGCCAATCCCAGAAAACTCCGAATCTGCTTTACTGTGGTCGGGGGTTTCCAATCCATCACCTCCTGCACCTTCTCAGGATCAACTGATATCCCATCTTGAGAAATTGTGTGACCCAAGAATTTGATCTCCTTCAGCCAAAATTCACACTTACTCAGCTTAGCATACAACTGATGATCACGCAGTCTCTGAAGTACAGTGTGCAAGTGTTTAGTGTGCTCGGCTTCATTCTTGGAATAAACCAGTATATCATCAATGAAAACGACCACGAACTTGTCTAACTCTGGCATGAATACTGAGTTCATCAAGTACATAAAATAAGCCGGGGCATTGGTCAGCCCAAAAGACATCACCAGAAATTCATACAGTCCATATCTGGTAGAGAAAGCCGTCTTGGGAATATCGCTGGCACGGATCTTTATTTGATGGTATCCTGAGCGAAGGTCTATCTTGGAGAATACCTTGGCTCCAACCAACTGATCAAACAGAACATCAATGCGGGGCAGCGGGTGTTTGTTCTTAATAGTTACCGCATTGAGAGGACGGTAGTCAACACACATCCTCAAACTCTCATCCTTTTTCTTCACAAATAATGCTGGACATCCCCATGGTGAAGTACTTGGACGAATAAACCCTTTGTCCAACAACTCTTGCAATTGTTTCTTCAACTCTGCCGATTCCGCGGGAGGCATCCTATAGGGTCTCTTGGAGATAGGAGCGGTCCCGGGCTGCAATTCGATGGCGAACTCAATATCTCGGTCAGGTGGCATCCCTGGCAATTCATCTGGGAAAACATCGGGGTAGTTACAGACTACTGGAATCTTTTCCACCGGGGATTCTAACATAACAAAGGCACAAGATCGGGTACAACCCTGGTCAGGCAAATATAGTGTGGTCTCACCACCAGTTGGTGAGTGCACCTCTATGGCTCTAGCCGAAATATCCATCACAGCCTGATTTCTGGTCAACCAGTCAGTTCCCAATATAATGTCCACACTCTCCAACCCCAAAATGAGAAGGCTGGCTTTAATTATCAGACTACCAAACTTTATAGGCACATTCTTGTTAATTTGGTAAGTGGCAACTCTGCCTCCTGGGGTTGAAATTGTAATGCCCCCATCGGTGTGGTGAAAGGGCAACTGGCATTTGGCGCTAAACTTTGCACTGATAAAACTATGCGATGCACCAGAATCAAATAGAACAATAGCAGGAAAATTTAATACTGTAAAGATACCAGTCATGACGGGTGCTCCCTCTGGAATGTCAGCCATGGTGGTGAAGTTCAGCCTGCCTTGCCTTACTTGCACCTTCTGCCTCTTCCCCTGGTTCTGATTAACATTCTGCCCCTGCCTCTGCTGGTTTCTGGGGCAATTCTTGGCATAATGCCCGGTGTTGCCACAAGTGAAGCACCTGTTGTCGTTCGCCTGGCGGTACTGCTGCTGCTGATTATTCCTCTGAGCTGGAAACTGGTTGCGGTTGGGTGCCTGCTGCTGCTGCTGCTGAGGTCGGATTACCCATCGCCCTTGCTGCTGCTGGGGTCCCCTGCCCTGGGTGTCGGACACAATCCTGAAACGCTGTGGCTAAGCTGAGGGTCCTGCCACGGGGGTCTTCCTCTTCTTCTCTGCCTGCCTAGCTGTAATGCATTCCTCTTGGGAGATAGCCATGTTGACCAACTCATTGTAGCTGTTGGCCCTGACGGTGTTGAGACGATCTCGGAGCTTAGTGCTGAGCCCCCTCCTGAATCTGTCCCTCTTCTTCTCATCTGTATCTGCATGATATCCCGCGTACTGGCACAAGTCATTAAAGGCCTGGGCATACTGCAACACTGTCCTGTTGCCCTGAGTGAGTGCCAAGAACTCATTGAGTTTCCTGTCCATGATCCCGGCGGGTATATGGTGTCTTCTAAAAGCTGCCTTAAACTCCCTCCACTCCACCTCTCGGTCCTCTGGCTGCATAGCAAGAAAATGATCCCACCAAGTCCTTGCAGGTCCGCGAAGCTGCTGGGTGGCGAACCTGACTTTGGTGACCTCTGAGCAAGCCCCATGGAGTAGTGGGAATTTGGATTCCACCACTCGCAGCCACACATCTGCGTCCAGCGGATCCTCCGCCCTTGTGAACAAGGGAGGCTGGGTGCTGAGGAATTCCTGATAGGTGGCCGCCGCGGGGTGACGCTGGTGGTCTCCACCACCATAATGCTGGGGTGGTGGCTGACGTTGAGCCAGCTGCCTCAGGATCTCATTCTGCTGAGCCATGAGCTCCTGCAGAGTGGGAGGTGGTGGCGGCGGTGGAGGAACGCGCTCGTTCTGGCCGCGACGCTGCCTCCCGGCCATCTGAAAAAACCACATACTTACTTAACACCACAGTTCCAATTTCAAGATTTCATCACGGGGAAAAAGGTTAAAACAGCATGATAGACTCCGATTTCAACAAAAGGGATTTTAAGAGGCATAAATCTTTCCTTCCAAACTTAAACTGACAATAGCATCCATCAAACAAGCTCCCAAGAGAGTTTAGCACTATTACATCAAATTGTTCCAAAATGACTCAACTCTATCTAGCCTAGTACCCCAAGGGTGCAAAAGCTAAGCTAGCTGCGAGGAGTCCGACTATCCAACTTCTAAGCCTACCCTGGACACCTAGTGAGCGAACGAAGCAACACTCGACTCGGGGGAAGGTGGTCTTCCCGAGCCAGCAGTGTCCGCACTGGAGGCAGGCTCATCACCTCCCTCAATGTCGACGTCCTCGTTGGCCTCCTGGTCCTGGATCTCCTGGTGGTGCATGTCCAGGTGCTCGTTAGCCTCAGCAAGCTGCTGCTGAGTGTTAATGAGCTGATCCTCTAGGACCTCGATGGTGTTCTCCCTGGTGCCCACCAGCTCCTCCAACTCCTGAATATCAGTGGATAGCTGCTCCACCTGCAAATCCTTCTCCACCATTTCTTGAGATAAATCAACCACGAGCTCCTCTCTGTTATCCAGCGTGATCTTTGTTGCCTCCAGCAGTGCCATCAGATGGGACATTGCCTCACCGCACATCACCTGCAGACGGTACAGAGCATTCATGCACCATACTGTCAAGTGTGCAGTCTGACCTGGGTAGATGGCCCAGATGTCCTTGGCATGCTCCACCCGATCCTTCCACATTGGGTCGTCCTCCTTTTCAGCGGGGAACAAGCCAATGGGGTGGGTAGCCAGCTCCAAGGGATGGAATCCGCAGAAGGTAGTCAATCCATGCAGAGCGATCGCCTCGATCGTGTCCTCTGCCCGGTACCCGAAAGACTCGGAGTCCAAAGAGCGCCAGCCTGGCTGCAGGGGATGAGGCTCCAAAGTCATCCTCACCCTACAGCGAGGCACCCGGTGCTTCTCAAACTGCTGCACCGCGTACTGAGGGGGTGTCGTGTATCCGGCCCCCTGAAGTACCTCCCACAGAATGCGGGGAAAACCCTCTCGTGCAAGTCCGTCCGTGTGGGTCAGTGCATTTCCGTCATCGGAGGATCCGTGGGAAGTCATCTGTGGACGGTTAAGCGTAAGTAAAAGAAAAAGAATTATAAAAAAGAATAAGGAAAAGTAAAACTCAGCCTGTCTCTAGTTAAGTAGAAAGGCACTAGGGACCTAATTGGTTGTTATCTTATTTTTAAGTCCCTTACTCAGTTATCCATTTGCTTAATTATGAATGCATGTATGCTCGTCCTGAACGGCCTCACAACAAGATAAAAGGAATAGGGAGGAACTCCCATCCTGTAAAAGTGGCCTGTAGGGCCTAGTTACTTAGCCACCTAGCTACCCTTCTATTACCCTAAGGCTTCACGTCCTAGGTCTATCCTGCTCGTCCTACCATCTATCCAACCTTGTTTCTATCAAGTTTTATTTAGAAAATCGATGGTATTTACATTTTATTGATTCCTCTGTGGTGGTACAAGCTCCGATACCAGCTGTGGCGGAACTGCCCGAATTATTCCAACTTAAGTGCCCAAGTCCCGCCTTAGAGGCTAGACCACACTTAAATGGGAATAACCCGTCAATCCCTCGGATCTAGTCCGACACGGCCACTGACAGGATCAAGTACCACAATCTCACTCGAAGGTGAGTCACAGAGCAATTACAATAAAGCATAAAGCCATACATGTCACAATGTTAAATTATTACATCACCATCATCATCATCGGAGTTTTTGCAAAAGTAACCATCATTGTTCGAAGTGCAGCGGAATAAACTAACGATAATTAAACAGAGAGATGGGGAAGCCTGTCCCATCACTCCTCATGCTCCTCCTCAGCCGAGGCAGGGTCCCACTCAACAGTCCAACCCGGTGGCAAGGTGGACGGCCAAGTTATCCCAGCAACCATCTCCTCCAGAGAACCTGTAAAAATTATGCCACAAGCAAGGCTGAGTATACTAATACTCAGCTAGACTTACCCGGTGTGAGGAGTCTACTCCTCTACCTCTAGACATGCAGCTGTTTGGCTGTGGGGTTTGGTTGCCAAAAGCACTAGCTGAGTTTCTAAATCAAGATTTTAACTTAATCAAAGTTAAGTGTGACTCTCTTAAGGCTAAAAGTGGACTATCTACTCATACATGGTAGCAAGCATCATTAACAGTCAACATCTTATCTCAACTCATCATACTTCCACTTATTACTCAATGTAGTACAATGGATCAAGCAGTCTCATTAGCTGCGAGAAGCAGACGATTCGAATCGAGTTTTTATCCTTGCAAGGTAAACCTAAACACACGACATGCAGGGGCACTCCGTCCCCACACATATCAACCTTCCCCATCGATTCCCTGGCAACAGATCAGGGCTCACCGCCTTGGCGTACAATGCCCCACTGACCCCGACTGGCCGTCGTGCAGTGACCGCACTTGTACCCACCATAACCGGAATGGGAGACCTCGTCTCAGGTCGCGTGAGGGGATATGTCTGCGGGCAGGTTCACTCAGGTACTAGGCTTACCGATTTACCATATTTCTCGGTATGTGTTTAGTACGTTCAAACGCTTGACACAGGTATCCGCACGTTAATCCTTATTCCAATTTCATCTCGTAGACCACGTATCCCCATGGATCCGTGTCCACAGACCAATCATCCATATGATATGAAAGTGGGTACAACCAATTCCTGACCTCGCGCGAGTGCTAGAAAAATCACTCGACTTCTACCGAGATCCCTAATTAGCAAAGCAGCTACTCGACCTAGCATACTAGTATCCATCTCAACAAGGATTCCTGAGTTCATGCAACTAGGGTTTTCAAACAACTCCTACACTTAAGTGCACAGTACAAGCCTACAAACAATAAGTGTAGTAAAATAGCATATATAAACGGTTATGCATAAGACCGGGGCTTGCCTTCCAAAGCAGTGGCAGGCAGGTCCTCTGGTGCAGGCTCGGGTGCTGGATCTGGGGCTACCTCCTGAGCAGCTCCTTGCTCCGGCACGAGGATGTACTCTCCGTCAGCAAGATTACAGTCTATCGTCATGCAATGAACAGGTATGTCATGATTATGCAAGATTTAAGAACATTAAGCTAAAGAACTAAGTTAAGAAGTAACTTAGGGTTTTCTTAGTCACGCGGGGCTTCTAGTGGTATATATATATAGATACATAGACTTATGACCCTTTAAACTTAGGTTTTCTTTTAGGATAGCATAGTGGTTTGGTATTGCTTTGATATATTTTATTGGACAGATTACAAAGTTTTTGGGACAACATTTATTCACATCTTTCATTTTTTTCTTTCCTTAATTTCCATTTAGGGCTTTTAGTGTAGGTTTGAACTACAACAGGGTTTTAATAATTTTCAAAAATTCTGTAAAAATTACATTGGGTTGTCACTGGCTATTCTAGCTTGTTTTAAGAATTTGAGGCTTAAAGTACAAAAGTTAGGCTTTAAACAAAAATAACAAAAGTTAGGCAAAATGGGCCACTTCACACTACACCTCTTAGTTAGGGGTAGGTTCTGTCCTAAAGGTTATTTTTGTTGGCATCCTCTGGTAATAATAGGCCTCTGTGCTAAAAATCACAGAAAACTAAGGGGTGGTTATTTAGTTATGATTTTCTTAAGTTTAATGTCAAAAAGGCACTTTCTACTACATTATTATTTGAAAAATGTCAAACAGCAGATTTCATATTTTTCTTAAGTTCTCTCTAATAAAATAATAGTTATCCAAAGGGTGGGGGTGTTTTTACCTTGGGGTTATTTTTGTAGAGTTTTTCTAAGTTTCACTTGTTTTATTAAAACAACAGGGATCTTACTTATTTTACACTAAAACAGGGTATGCTATATTTTTCCAGTGAACTATATTGAATAAGTAACCTAACAAAAATAGAGGTACTCTCTGGTTCATTAATTAAATTACATTTTCTATTTTCCTTATCCTTAAGCATATTATAGAATAAGGGGTAAAACTAACTTAAATGGAGTGGACAGAGAGGTTTAACATTTTTAAACAGGTTAGTAGGTAAATATAAACTTCTCCAAATTTTCCTAACCCTAGTCAAATAGCCTAACTATTTTTCTTACTATTATTTAGCTTTTGGCCAAAACTAACATTAAATCAGAACTTTTAAGTTTTCCACAGCACCAAGGGGTTTTATATTTTTCTTAAATAGGTTACATTAATTGGAGTCTGACAAAATTGGTTTGACCAAATTTGGATGATTTAAACAGAAGTTATGCATTTTCAAAGTTGCTGTCCAATTTAAAAAACAGATTTAATTAAGGTTTTCTGGAAAAACAGTTTACACCGAGGTCCCTGGGTTTAAACTAAATCCACCTTCACAAATCTACCCCCACACCACTATTCCCCTGTGTCTCTGACATTACACAAAACCCCCTGACCTTTCTTCCCTCTCACCCGCAGTCCTTCCCCTCACTGAAACAGTAACCGCGGGAAAGAAAAGGGGGGCGCGGCTTACCGGCGGCGAGGGAGGTCCGGCGAAGGGTGGGGTCGGCTCGGGGAGACTCTGGCGGTCACGTCGAGGTACGACTCGACGTCGGAGATGGCCGGAATCGCCCGGTCCACGCGGGCAGGCGGGTGTCCTCGTCGGCGGCGAGTATGCCGGCCAAACCACGGCGAACTGGTTCAATCCGAGGGCACGGTGAGCATCACGGGGTCACGCAGCGACTGTGTGCACAAGGAATCGAAGGGTGGTGGAGTGGTTTACCCGGTCCACGTACTCCGGCGGGGTCGAGAGCTCCGGCGAGCGTGGACTGGCTTCTCCGGCGAAGGAAACTCCGATTCCTTGCTCGGGGAGCCTCACGGAGGTGTGCACAAGCTTCTCCGAGGGCAGGACGGGGTTGGGGATGGCTCTGCTGGCCGGTCTACGGTGGCAGAGGGGTTGGGCGGCCGCGGACTCGCTGCGCACGGGCAAACGGCGACGAGCTAACTCCGGTGAGGTGTGGAGGGTGCGCGGAAGGGTGTAGTCGAAGCCTGGGAGGGCTTTATAAGCTCGGGCGTGGGCCACGGCGCGGGTTTGGCTCGGGCGCAGCGCGGGGCATGCGGGGACGCGCGCGAGCGTGCTCTGGCGCGGGCAGAAGGCGTCGAACACGTGGAGGTGAGTTTCTTCCAGTGTTCAAACGTCTCCAGAGATCGCAAACGTGCGAATCTCGCCATGAATCCGGCGCAGACCTCCTCCTGGCACCTAGGGCTATCTCACATGTGTGAGTTCCAAGGGAGGATACGCCCTAGATCGGGAGATAGACGGGCGCCAAATCTGGCTTGTCTCACTGCCCGCTCAGCGACAAAACTGATGTCAAGTGCTGTCAAACGTCTGAGTCTCGGCCTCAAATTTTTCCAGGGGGTGCCTTAAGTGGTATAGCACATTTTTGGTATAGAACCCAAGTGGTTTTGGCGCCATCTTTAAAGTGAACACGGCTGGTCTTTGAATTAGGGCTAAAATGTGACTTAGAGGGAAATAGAGAGCTCTAGCTCTCCATCCACTTGGAGATTTGAATTGGGGTTTCTCCAGGGGCCTTTTTGCAATATTTCCCTCCCTTAATTGATGGTTATAGTGTTGCTTAGGGTTTGGGTAAAAGTTACACATGCTTTGCCCACTTGTTCACTCTCTTTTCCCCCCTTACTTAGGGTTTTGGAAGGTAGGGCTTTGGAGAGGTCTAGGGTTCTTCTCCCCCTATTATCCAAGGTAGTGAGTGTGCAAGGATTAGAGTAATGCTTCTTATGTCATTGGCAACTTGATTAGCACATGAGCTCCAAAGTTCCTATGTGGTGCCCTAAGTCTTCACTATTGTGAACACAGCTTCTAGTGCCAAAGTGGCTCTAGCCAGTGTAACACCTGGGGTGTTACAACAGCAGTCGGTGCGGCGCAGGCGGCGCTGTCCTTCTGTCAGGCCGGTCAGTGGAGCGGCGAAGTGACTGCGGTCACTTCGGCTCTGTCGACTGAAGGGCGCGCGTCAGGATAAAGGTGTCAGGCCACCTTTGCATTAAATGCTCCTGCGATTTGGTCGGTTGGCGCGGCGATTTTGTCAGGGTTGCTTCTTGGCGAAGACAGGGCCTCGGGCGAGCCTGAAGTATGTTCGTCGCTGGAGGGGGGCCTCGGGCGAGACGGAGATCCTCCGGGGTCGGCTGCCCTTGCCCGAGGCTAGGCTCGGGCGAGGCGTGATCGAGTCCCTCGAATGGACCGATCCCTGACTTAATCGCTCCCATCAGGCCTTTGCAGCTTTGTGCTGATGGGGGTTACCAGCTGAGAATTAGGAGTCTTGAGGGTACCCCTAATTATGGTCCCCGACAAATAAGGTGCAAGGGTTGAAGAGTGCCAAAGAGATTTGGGACGTGCTCAAGACCGCGCACGAAGGAGATGAGGTGACCAAGATCACCAAGCGAGAAACGATAGAGGGGGAGCTCGGCCGATTCATGCTTCACCAAGGGGAGGAGCCACAAGCGATGTACAACCGGCTCAAGACCTTGGTGAACCAAGTGCACAACCTCGGGAGCACCAAATGGGATGACCATGAAATGGTCAAGGTTATTCTAAGATCACTTGTATTTCTTAATCCTGCTCAAGTTCAATTAATTCGTGGTGATCCTCGATATAAACTAATGTCTCCCGAGGAAGTGATAGGAAAATTTGTGAGCTTTGAATTGATGATCAAAGGCTCCAAGAAAATCATCGAGCAAGGCGTCTCCTCCACACCCGATGTGCAACCCGTCGCTTTCAAAGCGACGGAGGAGAAGAACGAAGAATCTACATCAAGTAGGCTTCCCATCGACGCCTCCAAGCTCGACAACGAGGAGATGGCGCTCATCATCAAGAGCTTTCGCCAAATCCTCAAGCAAAGGAGGGGGAAGGACTACAAGCCCCGCTCCAAAAAAGTTTGCTACAAACACTACAACAGAACAACCTTGTAGCTACGCATGTCTAGCAACGCATGATTTTATATGTTGCAAGGAAGCATATAACAACACTTATTATGTGTTGCAAGTGTTATGTGTTGCTTACGAGCACAAAGCAACACATATTATGTGTTGCAAGTGTTATGTGTTGCTAACGAGCACAGAGCAACACTTATTATATGTTGCAAATATCACCGGTATAGTTATTGTATGTTGCAATTAAACCGTTGAGTGATTAGATATGTAGCCATCACCATGATTTATATATGTTGCAAGGTAATCTGTGCAGTATTGTAAGTATAAGTACTATGGAAAATTACTATTGTAATTATGCATAGTGTACAAATTTATAGATAACTCGTATTGAAAAAAAATATTGGTGCTCACCCTGGTATTTAATCCCACGACCTAACCTATAGGCATACCATAAACCATGCTTAAGTAACCAACTGAGCTAATAACGAGTTGTGATAGAAAGTGTTTATATTTTACTTATTAAATCTTCTGAACGCGGTGGAGCCCGAGCTGGGGAATAGTACCCACATTTTTCCTTATTAGATCTAGTTTGGGAGCCCAAATCCTCGCGAAGAATTTGCTATTTTCCTGGTGTCTTCAGCCCACGCGGGAAGCTTCCACGGACCATCGCTCTGTCTTGTTTGGAAACCGGCTCCGTGGGATAATGGTCTAGTCCGAGCCCAACTTCCATGTGGAAACTCGTCCGACCTTCTCACGTCGGGTGACTATCCCTGAGACCCCGACTCATCACTTCCTCTCGCCTCCTCTTGTCACAGACACGATCGGACAGGGGCGGATTTGGGCCCCGGGCCACCTGGGCCGTGGCCCGAGCTGCGGTCCAAATATTCACTTATGTTTTTTTGGCCCAAAAAAACCAAGCCCATTACCCTTCCTCTCCCCCTGCTCGACCTAGCCTTAACCTGGCGTGGCGGCGGCGTTCTCGTGCTACTGCTTGCTCGAGGATCGAGGCGACGGTCGGTCGCCGGTGCCCACTACGATGAGCTCGACGGCCGCTGCGCGCCCTCCATGGATCTAGCAACCAGCGAGCTTGGCAGTCGGCAACCTCCTCACAACCTATGGCCATGTGCCCTGCTTCCTGCCTCCCTCCACGGTCCGTCGCGAGCCCATGTTGTCTGCCCCTCGCTGGTGGCTCGGCTCCTCCACGGCGGTCGACAGCATCACCAACTCCGACTTCCATAGGTCATCCACGAAGCCACCCACTGTTCCAGACGGCAATCTCAGTCCAGAACCACGGTACCGCGCCGGCTTGCTAGCTTCCCCATCCTGTCCGGCTGTCCTGGTGCAAGACTTAAGACTAACTCTGAACTCTCCAAGGTCCTCAGTCCACATTAGAGAGCAGACAAGTTGTCCCATTGGTTCAGTGATTTGTGAGTATTCTCTGAACTCTCCAAGGTCTGAAACAACATCACCAGATGCTAGCCATTTTATTGTCCCACCGATTTGGTGATTTGTGAGTATTCTCTTCTCCCCTGTTCTCCCATTTCCACTGTATGTTGATTGTTAAATGTTGCATTATTACTTTGTAATTGTAGGTTGACATCAAAACCAGAGAATGAAGAGGACAAAAACATTAAGATCATTTTATTGTTGATCAAGTTATTGTTGATCCCGATCTTCGCATGCCAATTAAGTAAATCGATGCAATGTCAATGTGTAGGTTTAAATTCACGTGCTGATGTTTATGAAGCTATTAGAGGCGAGGAAACCAGATCATCTTTAATTAGGTAATTTTAACTTTTTATCAAGTTTTGTGGTATTTTAAGGTGCTGAATTGAGGTAAATATTACTTTAGTCTATGTTTGTAGTATATTATGTTTTAGCGGTATATTTAGCCACACGATATCTTAAAGAGCTTTTTAAAAGTGGCTCGAGGCGACAATTTATAGAACTCCGCCACTGCGGTCGGACACGCCGCCACCCCTCCTTCGCTGGTTGCCGCCACCACTCCGCCGGCGATTTTGTCAGGTAAATCCAACCTCTTCCGCACCTTCTTGGTCTTGCTAGGATTTATTTTCTCTGTTTTCGCTCCTTCTTCTTGGATGGCGACGAACGTGGGCTGGACGGATGGTAGGAGCGAGCGCGGCAGCTTGTATTTTGGGGTTTGGGGACGACGGTGACGAACAAGTGTTGTTGGGGCCTGGGGATCATGGTAGAACTGACTCTGGATCTTCTCGAACGCGTGCTGTTGTTCTAGCCACGCTATAAAGCATCCCGCACAACACTTCCCTCATGGTCGTCTGCTCGCTTGGCCCTAGCATTTCCTAGTGGTGATTTCCTCTTCTTGGTTTCTCTCTTTTCTTTCTTACCCTCATGATCTTGGTAGAAATCTGTTCGTTGATTTATCCCTACCTCAACAACAACCACCTCTCAACTATTTTGGTTTGATATCCGCGTTTGCTGCAGAAAAGGACGAGCACTGTGAAGCAAATGACATAAAACGAGTGATGGGTAGTTGTGCTGAATTTCTAGTGGGATATTGGTTGAACGATTGGTAGAGATGAAGAGGTTTATCAGCGGTAGAGATTTTTTTAGTGGGGTAATTTTGTTGTGTATATTCTGTTAGAACTGTTGCAATATGATTATGAGATAGTTGTCGGTGTTCACTTTCTGATGCAGGCTAGCAAAGCACGTTGTAAGCACATATTGTATTTTAAAACCTTTTTATATATGTTGCTTGTATCCTATTTGAACGTTTTTTACTGAACAAAGTGTAGTAATAGTTAATGTTTGTTTTTGCAAACACCACTGCAATAAGAAGGCACTGTATCTCAGATTTTGCTTGATGAATTATCTGAAGCAATCATTGGGAGTTTTGGATTGGCTAAACTTCATTGACTAACCGGAACCATATGCTATTGCAGTTTAGGCACTATTGGGCATGCTGCTCCTCACAACACGGTCAACCTGACAGACCTCATGAAAATTTGATGTTTATATTGTTATTTCCTATTCGAAATGATCGTTGGTTCTAAAATCTTGGACGATAGGCATGGACAGCTGCTATGCTACAATGCACTGCATTTTTAATAGTCTGTTTATGTGACTTGTATCTCTCCAAAATGTCTGTTGTATGGGCTAACGTCATGATGTTTTTTCCTAATAGACTAGCTACTACCCATAAGGTCTGCTACATCAAAATTTCAATTCATGGAATATATACACCCTACAAAGTGATGTTTTATTAAATTCATTTTTAAGGTATGCTCATTTCAACATCACGACGCTTCAACTCAGTTCAGGATGATATCATGATGTAAGTTCACTATAATCCCCTCATTGTGGTTTATTATTTTCGACTCTTGGACCCCTAAGAAGCTTATCATGTTCCTATATATGATAGTAGCACACATGGTGCTCAATTATTTTTGCATCATCAACATGAGTCCACCACAATTGTATTTCTGAAATGCTATCTTATTGTTCATCATTTTCAGTTCAATGTTGCATATGAGCTATATTTCATTTCAAGCTACTGAAACTTCTTCATGAAAATATCTAATTATCATAGTGACACTTAATTTAATCAAGGACCTAGTAGAGTTGAAACTGGGAATGGTTTGGGTCAAACCGGATGGCGTGGATCGATTTTTGTATCTAGGTTGATGTAGTTTGGGTGGGGATGGTTAGAGAAGAGGCACATCTCTGGTTTGGCTCAGAGAAACATGTTAAATAGGCTTGTCCAATGTGTAATGGTACTTCAACATCAGTGCAATTCAGTGCAGATCGGTGCAGATCAGTGTTGTAATTTGGTTGGTTGTCTGGATGCACCAAGACATGCAATTCAGTGCAGATTGGTTTTGGGGAGAGAGAGTGGTTTGGAGTTGAGTACTGTATTGTTCCAGTCTATACACATTCAGTAGCACATCTAGTTCTTAGGCTATTTCGTCAGGGGCAATTGATCTCGCAGGGATTTCCAACAACAATGATATTGCTGTTAATTTGATTCTTGTGTAGAATTGGCTACCTCTATTTAAATTTATGCACGAGTACAATATAGAACATCATGAAACATTAATGTTGTTGATCACTAACTTGTATTATTTTCTTTTCAGTTTCGAAGCTGCAAGATTTCTACAGAATTCGAAGACTACTACGAAAAATAGTTTTGCTTATTTCACTATGATGAATTTTAGATTTGTTTAGGATATGAGTCATATGTTGTTTATATCTTTGTCCCAAAAATACTTGGACACGCATCAAGCGATGATTATTTTAAGTTGTGCTACTCTGAATCGTGACTATTATTTTATTTAAATGCAAAATTCTTTGTCCATTATTGTCATGTTTATGCCTGTGATTATGCAAAATTATTTCTCGTTACTATTGGCAAATGTTGCTGTATAATCATTTTTTATTAATAAACGATTAATTATTTGCAGCACATGTATGTGCTGCCACAAATCCATTACAAATGTTACCATTGCTATATGCTTCAACCACCTTGCAACACATATATGTGTTACCATAAATCCAATCAAAATGTTGCCTTAACCTACTCGTCATTGCTAGTACAAACGCATGTAACCGTTGGAGTAGGGAATAAATATCCGTTGCAGCGTAGCAACGCTTATAGTTATGGCTTACCAACGTATATGTAAACGTTGCAGTAGTACCTAGCAACGGCAACATAGGCAACACATAATTATGCGTTGGTATAAGGCTTAGCAACACTTATTTGGACTTCTAGCAACACATATATACGTTGCTATAGGGGTTTTTTTTTGTAGTGAAATGTGGTAAGCCCGATCATTTCATTGCTAAATGTCCATTATCTAGTGATAGTGACAGGGGTGACGACAAGAAGGGAAAGAGAAGAGAAAAGAAGAAGTACTACAAGAAGAAGGGCGGCGATGCCCATGTTTGCCGGGAGTGGGACTTCGACGAGAGCTTCACCGACTCCTCCTCCGACGAGGACGCCGCAAACATCGCCGTCAACAAGGGTCTTCTCTTCCCCAACATCGGCCACAAATGCCTTATGGCAAAGGACGACAAGAAGAAGAAGGTAAAATCAAGATCCTCCACTAAGTATGCAACTTCTAGTGATGAGAAAAATTCTAGTGATGATGAGGATAACTTGCTCACCCTTTTTGCCAACTTAAACATGCAACAAAAGGAAAAACTAAATGAATTGATTAGTGCCATTCATGAGAAGGATGAACTCTTGGATAGCCAAGAGGACTTCCTTATTAAGGAAAACAAAAAGCATGTTAAAGTTAAAAATGCTTATGCTCAGGAGATAGAAAAATGTGAAAACTTGACTAGTGAGCTAAGCACTTGCTATGACACTATTTCTAACCTTAGAAATGAAAATGCTAAATTAATTGCTAAGGTTGAGAAATCAAATGTATGTGATGATTCAATTGCCAATCTTAGAAATGATAATGATAGTTTAATTGCTAAGATTGATAAATTGAATGTCTCTCTTGCTAGCCTCAAGATTGAGAATGAAAAATTAATTGCTAAGGCTAAAGATTTAAATGTTTGCAATGTTTCTATTTCCAATCTTAGAGATGAGAACACTATTTTACATGCTAAGATTGTTGAATTAAATACTTGCAAACCCTCTACATCTACCGTTGAGCATGTTACTATTTGCACTAGATGTAGAGATGTTAATATTGATGCTATTCATGATCACATTGTTATGATTAAACAACAAAATGATCATATAGCAAAATTAGATGCTAAAATTGCCGAGCATGAATTAGAAAATGAAAAATTTAAATTTGCTCGTAGTATGCTTTATAGTGGGAGATGCCCAGGCATTAAGAATGGCATTGGCTTCCAACAGGGAGGCAATGCCAAGCTCAATGCTCCTAAGAAATTGTCCAACTTTGTTAAGGGCAAAGCTCCCATGGTTCAGGATAACGAGGGTTACATTTTATACCCTGCCGGTTATCCCGAACACAAAATTAGGAAGATTCATTCTAGGAAGTCTCACTCTGGCTCTCATCATGCTTTTATGTATAAGAGTGAAGCATCTAGTTCTAGGCAATCCACTCATGTTAAATTGCCTAAGAAGAAAACTCCTATTGCATCAAATGAACCTAATATCTCATTTAAGATTTTTGATGCTTCATATGTTTTAACTAACAAATCAGGCAAAGTAGTTGCCAAATATGTTGGGGGCAAACACAAGGGCTCAAAGACTTGTGTTTGGGTACCCAAGGTGCTTGTTTCTAATGTCAAAGTACCCAAGACCGTTTGGGTACCTAAGAACAAGGCCTAAATTTGTTTTGTAGGTTTATGCATCCGGGGGCTCAAGTTGGATCATCGATAGCGGGTGCACAAACCACATGACAGGGGAGAAAAGGATGTTCTCCTCCTACGAGAAAAACCATGATCCCCAAAGAGCTATCACATTCGGGGATGGAAATCAAGGTTTGGTCAAAGGACTTGATAAAATTGCTATATCACCTGACCATTCTATTTCCAATGTTTTTCTTGTAGATTCTTTAGATTACAATTTGCTTTTTGTTTCTCAATTATGTAAAATGGGCTACAACTGTCTTTTTATGGATATAGGTGTTACTGTCTTTAGGAGAAGTGATGATTCAATAGCATTTCAGGGAGTGTTGGAGGGTCAGCTATACTTATTTGATTTTAATAGTGTCGGCGTTTCGAGACCGGGGGGTCCCTAAGCCGACGAGTGAAATGTCGCCGCGTGCCCCAGCCCAGATGGGTCGGCGCGAGGCCGAGCGCGAAGGGGGGAAGTGAGGTGGCCGGAGACGGGCGTGAGAGAGGTGGAAATCATGCGGCCTTCGTGTTCGTCCCGCGCCCAGGTCGGGTGCGCTTGCAGTATGGGGTTACAAGCGTCCACACGGGAGAGGGAGCGAGCGGCCTCACGCGAGCGCCTGTCTCGTCCTCGTCCCCGCGCGGCCAACCCCTCTCTAAGAGGGCCCTGGTCCTTCCTTTTATAGGCGTAAGGAGAGGATCCAGGTGTACAATGGGGGGCGTAGCAGAGTGCTACGTGTCTAGCGGAGGAGAGCTAGCGCCCTAAGTACATGTCGTTGTGGCAGCCGGAGAGATTTTGGCACCCAGCTGGTGTGATGTCATGGCCGTCGGAGGAGCGTTGGAGCCTGGCGGAGGGACAGCTGTCGGAGCTGTTGAGTCCTTGCTGACGTCCTCTTGCTTCCGTAAGGGGGCTGAGAGCCGCCGTCGTCACGGAGTATGCGGGGCGCCATCATTGCCTATCTGGCGGAGCGAGCCAGATGGGACGCCGGTCTTGTTCCTCGTGGCCCGAGTCAGCTTGGGGTAGGGTGATGATGGCGCCTCCTGTTGACGTGGCTGGTCTGCGCCCTAGGTTGGGCGATGTGGAAGCTCCTCCGAAGCCGAGGTCGAGTCCGTCTCCCGTGGTCGAGGTCGAGTCCGAGCCTCTGGGTCGGGCGAGGCGGAGACCGTTGGCTGAGGCCAGAGCGGAGTCCGAGCCCTGGGGTTGGGCGAAGCGGAGTTCGTCGTCTTCTGGGGCTGAGCCCAAGTCCGGGCCCTGGGTCGGGCGAAGCGGAGTTCGTCGTCTTCTGGGGCTGAGCCCAAGTCCGAGCCCTGGGTCGGGCGGAGCGGAGTTCGCCGTCTTCCGGGACTTAGCCCGAGTCCGAGCCCTGGGTCGGGCGGAGCGGAGTTCGCCGTCTTCCGGGACTTAGCCCGAGTCCGAGCCCTGGGTCGGGCGGAGCGGAGTTCGCCGTCTTCCGGGACTTAGCCCGAGTCCGAGCCCTGGGTCGGGCGAAGCGGAGCTTCCTACGGTGCCTGCGGCCGGGCCTGACTGCCTGTCAGCCTCACTTTGTCAAGTGGCACCGCAGTCGGAGCGGCGCAGGCGGCGCTGTTTTTCTGTCAGGCCGGTCAGTGGAGCGGCGAAGTGACGGCGGTCACTTCGGCTCTATCGGCTGAAGGGCGCGCGTCAGGATAAAGGCGTCAGGCCACTTTTGCATTAAATGCTCCTGCGATTTGGTCGGTCGGCGCGGCGATTTGGTCAGGGTTGCTTCTTGGCGAAGATAGGGCCTCGGGCGAGCCGGAAATACATTAGCCGCTGGAGGGGGGCCTCGGGCGAGGCGGACATCCTCCGGGGTCGGCTGCCCTTGTCCGAGGCTAGGCTCGGGCGAGGCGTGATCGTGTCCCTCGAATGGACCGATCCCTGACTTAATCGCACCCATCAGGCCTTTGCAGCTTTATGCTGATGGGGGTTACCAGCTGAGAATTAGGAGCCTTGAGGGTACCCCTAATTATGGTCCCCGACAGTAGCCCCCGAGCCTCGAAGGGAGTGTTAGCACTCGCTTGGAGGCTTTCGTCGCACTTTTTTGCAAGGGGACCAGCCTTTCTCGGTTGCGTTTTGTTCCGGTGGGTGCGCGCGAGCGCACCCGCCGGGTGTAGCCCCCGAGGCCTCGGAGGAGTGGTTTGACTCCTCCGAGGTCTTAATGCCTTGCGTAATGCTTCGGCTGGTCTGGTCGTTCCCTCATGCGAGCTGGCCGTAGCCCGGGTGTACGGTCGGGTCCCAAGTTCTCGGGCTGGTATGTTGACGCTGTCAACGGTTCGGCCGGAGCCGGATTTGCGAGAGCAGCCCCCGAGCCTCTGCACAGGGCGAGAGGGCGATCAGGGACAAACTCGACTTTTTTACATACGCCCCTGCGTCGCCTTTCCGCAAGGAGGAGGGGGGAAAGCGCCATGTTGCCCTCGATGGGCGCCGAACATGGTGTCTCCGGTGAGCTGCAGGCGGGTAATCCGAGTGGACGTTCGTGCCCCATTCGTTAGGGGTCGGCTAGAGGCCCAGAGGCGCGCCCAAAAGTACCTGCGGGTGATCTGCCGGACCCGGTCCCCTAGCGACGGGGTCCGAGGGCTCGATGCCTCCCTCTGATGGGATTCCGTTACAAGATCGTTCCCGCTGGTCTCGGAAATGTCCTAGGGTATCTCGGGAGCGCAGCCCGAGCCTTGGTTATGTATCGAATGTACCCATGGTCATCCCTCGCTCTGTGTCTGAGGCGGCTGTGAACCCTTCGGGGGCCAGCCTTCGAACCTCTGATCAGTAGTGGGCGTGGAGCCCGAGTAGCCTGAGGCGGCCGTTGAACCCTTTCGAGGGGCCGGCCTTCGAACCTCTGACCAGTAGTGGGTGTGGAGCCCACGCGCTCTGAGGCGGCTGTTGAACCCTTCCGAGGGGCCAGCCTTCGAACCTCTGATCAGTAGGGAGGCTCGGAGACTGGTTCCTTCACGGGGAAGGATCCTTTTCGGGGTTTCCCCCTTTCCCGGTCCCTGTTGCAAGAGAGAGAAAGAGGAAAAAAGGAAAAGGATACGAAATCGAACGACGCGGCGTACCTTTTTTGACACGGTCATTATGGCGAAGGCGAAGCGTCGCTCGCTTCTCCTGCCAGAGGTGTCGCCTGTCCCGCCGCGGAGTTAATGCGACGGGGCGAGTGGTTCGCGGGGCGGCCGTTGCGCGTGCGCGAGCTGTTCGAGGAACGGAACACGGGCGCGTTGTCTTCGCGCCGTGAGAGAGGGTTCTCTCGTTGCCCCTGGATGGGACGTAAGCTTGGCTGACGACGTGACCGCTGCTCCTGCCCGCCTGCCACCGCCATTACTACCGGCCCATTTTTGGCCGCATTGACCGTCGCGCCAGGCTGGCGCTGCTGGGTCGTGCGCTGGGTCGCCTCGAGTCGCGGTATTGGTTCCGTAGTCGAGGAGGCGCAGTGGTGGCGCAAGTGGCGGTGCAGTTGCATGCACGAAGCATTCGGCGCGCCGGTTGCATGACGCGTGGGCCTGGGCCTCCATGCTGGGCGTGTTGGGAGTCGGAGAAGTGCGCCCACTTGGCGCGGTCGCATGCCGCCTGCATGGCTGCCCGCCCTTTCGCCCGCTGGTCTGGGCAAAAGTGGAGAGCCGCTTGTAACTGGTGGGCGGTTGCACGCGCCGCGCACGGCGGTTTGGCTTCTTCTGCTCTGAGCCGGCTTGCATGACGTGTGGGACCCAGCCCCCGCGCCGTAGGGGAGGACCTTGGAGCGTGTCGGAGAAGACTCAGCCCACGACGGCTGGGGACGCAAGTAGGGAGAGTCGCCTTTAAAAGGAGGGTGACCCCCTTGGAAGGCGACCATGTCTTCGCGCTCCCTTATGCATCGTGTCTTTCCACCTTCCAAGCCCTCGGATGGGGGATACCCGCCGTCTTTGCGCCTCGTCGTTGGAGGAACGCAACTCCGTGGGAGTTGGTACCTTTCAGCCATCGTTCGGCTTCAAGGATTTTCATCATACAGCCTGGTTGCACCCCTCCGCCGGTGGTCACCCAAAACGGTGACCTCCAGCCCCTGGATGGGGAGAGGCAATCCGGGCTGTGATCCTGGTCCCGCCCTCAGCCTCAAGGATGTTCATCATCCTTGCTGGGGCGGAGAGCGAGGCGAGCCGGGGCTCTACCTCCCACGTGGGCCGGCTGGCCACCTCTTCTTCCAGCTTCTGGTGGTGGCAACCATCCTCCAGCTCTGCGGAGGAGACGTCCTCCAGCCATGCCGGGGAAGGCGAACTGTTGCTGCCCAGCTAGGATGCAACATTCCGCCCTCTTCCTCGCTTTCGTGGTGAGGACGGGAGCGAGGACCTGCCGGTGCGCTTTGGAGCGGCCAGCTCTTTGGTTTTGATGGCTGGTTCGCGTCCCTTGAGCGGGAACGCAAACGAGAGCCTGGCGGCCACGTCCGTCCTGGGACCATGGCTGCTGCTGCAGAGGTCGCTGGCGGGTCACCCGGTGTTCGTCGCCCCGCAGGCTCCCCGGTGTGGAGGTTGTTCATACCCGCGGGGACGGAACCAGAGTTCCGTTTGTAATGGCACTTTGAATGCCAGTGTTTTTTGTTCATTGCGGCTGTCGGGGCCTGAACATGTATGTATTTTTTCCTCATTTTCGAGCACTAAGACTCGCCTGTTGGTTGTCTGAACCGCTTCACCAAGCGTGAGTCGCCCCGTGTAAAGGTGACGAGTGAGGTATCCGTATCCCGGAGGCGTAGGAGTCCCTCGGCTCGGTCAGCCTTGGTGCCCGAGGCTTCTCTTGCTCAGTTAAAGGAACCCCTCGGCCGCTCTTCGATGAGCCGAGGCCAGGGGTAGCGGTGTCAGCGCGAACAGAGGCAGAGTTGGCTCGGAAAGAAGACCTGGTCGGCCGGAGCCTGGCCGGGTCGTCCGTTAGCGGGACCGACGCTGGAATTGACCTGCCGAGGCCTCGGGTCGGGCTGATGTCCTCGGGGGACAGCTGGCCGAGGCCTCGGGGTGGCCAGCCGAGCCGCCTGCCCGAGCCAGATTCTCGGAGAAGACCCTGGCGGCGACGGCCCGGGCTTGGTGATGACGTTGTCCTTCAGAGCGGAGACCCTTGGACTGCGTCGCCGTCCAAGGCTAGGTCGGACCTCGCCGAAGGTGTTGTCGACGCCGAGGGTGCTGCTGCTCCCTTCAAGCGTCAAGATCTGAGCCTACAGGATCGGATCATCTTGTAGCGCGTGTTTTCTGCGGCCGCCGAGGCCAAAACACACCCTCGCCGTGTTGTAAAGCTGCGTCTCCTTTCCTCCTATTTCAAGTATCTGGACTTTTTTGTCGGTAACAGAATTGTTTGTGCGAGCGAGAGTTGCTTCTCACGGAAGGTGATGAGTGAGGTATCCGTATCCCGGAGGCGTAGGAGTCCCTCGGCTCGGTCGGCCTTGCCGCTTACGCGCACTCTTACCCGTCCATGGGGTTCTGTCACCGACGCAGTCGAGAAGGCTCGAAGAATCGCTCTGGGAGAAGAGCTTCCGAGCGTGAAGACTTGTTCGGTCCGCAGAATCTCTTATCCGAACGTGAGTTACTTATCGCAGAAGGTGATGAGTGAGGTATCCGTATCCCGGAGGCGTAGGAGTCCCTCGGCTCGGTCAGCCTTGGCTGCTTACGTGTACTCCGTCGTTCTCAGGATCCACTTTCGAAGTAGTCGAAAAGCACGAAAGACATTCTGGCAGAAAAGATCTTTTTTCGAGGAAAAAATTTCGACGTAGAGGGGGTTCTCCCCTTTTAGCCCCCGAGGGAGGGTCGGGCTTTGCCGAGGCAAGGCTGACCCTTCCTTGATGACTAAACTTTGCGTAGAGCGAGGTATATGAACAACTTGAAAACATCTTAAGGGTAGAAGCGACATAGCTGTTGGATGTTCCAAGCGTTGCTGTAGACCTCGCCTTGACTGTTGGCCAGCTTGTACGTTCCGGGCTTCAGAACTTTGGCGATGACGAACGGCCCCTCCCAGGGGGGCGTGAGCTTGTGCCGCCCTCGGGCGTCTTGTCGCAGCCGAAGCACCAGGTCGCCCACCTGGAGGTCTCGAGACCGGACCCCTCGGGCGTGGTAGCGTCGCAGGGACTGTTGGTACCGCGCCGAGTGTAGTAAGGCCCTGTCCCGAGCCTCTTCCAGCTGGTCCAGCGAGTCTTCTCGACTAGCTTGGTTGCTTTGGTCGGCATAGGCCCTTGTCCTCGGCGAACCGCATTCTAAGTCTGTGGGCAAGATGGCCTCGGCCCCATAGACTAGAAAGAACGGCGTGAAGCCCGTGGCTCGGCTCGGTGTTGTCCTCAGGCTCCAGACCACCGAGGGGAGTTCCTTCATCCATCGCTTGCCGAACTTGTTGAGGTCGTTGTAGATCCGAGGCTTGAGTCCTTGTAGAATCATGCCGTTGGCACGCTCTACTTGCCCATTCGTCATGGGATGAGCCACGACGGCCCAGTCCACCCGGATGTGGTGATCCTCGTAGAAGTCCAGGAACTTTCTGCCGGTGAACTGGGTGCCATTGTCGGTGATGATGGAGTTCGGGACCCCGAAACGATGGATGATGTTGGTGAAGAACGCCACCGCCTGCTCGGACTTGATGCTGTTTAGGGGTCAGACCTCGATCCACTTGGAGAATTTGTTGATGGCGACCAACAGGTGCGTGTAGCCCCCGGGTGCCTTCTGCAAGGGGCCGACGAGGTCCAGACCCCACACAGCAAAAGGCCAGGTGATGGGTATCGTCTGCAGAGCCTGAGCGGGCAGGTGGGTCTGCCTTGCGTAGAACTGACACCCTTCACAGGTGCGGACAATTCTAGTGGCGTCGGCCACCGCCGTCGGCCAGTAGAAACCTTGTCGGAAAGCATTTCCGACAAGGGCTCGAGGTGCTGCGTGATGGCCGCAAGCCCCCGAGTGTATCTCTCGGAGGAGTTCCTGACCTTCGGTGATGGAGATGCCTGAGGGGCTGCGGTGGTAGAGCTCCTTCCCATCTCCCAGCAAGACGAATGACTTGGCGCGGCGCGCCAACCGCCGAGCTTCGGCTCGGTCGAGGGGTAGTTCTCCTTGGTGGAGATATTGCAGGTACGGGGCCTGCCAGTTTTGATCAGGCGCGACCCCGCTTTGCTTCCCCTCGACGTGCAACGTCTCGCCCTCGGGGGCCGAGGGTACCTCGGGCTGAATCGAGGGCGCCTCGGGCCGAGCCGAGGGTGCTTCGGACTGAGCCGAGGGTACCTTGGGCTGGACCGAGGGTGCCTCGGGCTCGGGCGTGTCGTCGATCTTGACGGAGGGTTGATACAGGTCTCGGGAGAAGACGTCCGGGGGAACCGTTGTCCGCCCCGAGGCTATTTTAGCCAGCTCGTCCGCAGTCTCGTTGTAGTGCCGGGCGATGTGGTTGAGCTCGAGCCCGTAGAACTTGTCTTCCAGGCGCCGAACCTCATCACAATAGGCCTCCATCTTCGGGTCGCGGCAGTGGGAGTTCTTCATGACTTGGTCGATGACGAGCTGCGAGTCACCGCGAGCGTCGAGGCGTCGGACCCCTAGCTCGATGGCGATCCGCAACCCGTTGACCAGAGCCTCATACTCGGCCACATTGTTGGACGCCGGGAAATGGAGGCGTAGCACATAGCGTAGGTGCTTCCCGAGGGGCGAGATGAAGAGTAGGCCTGCGCCGGCTCTTGTCTTCATCAGCGACCCATCGAAGAACATGGTCCAGAGCTCCGGCTGGATCGGAGCTGTTGGGAGCTGGGTGTCGACCCACTCAGCTACGAAGTCCGCCAAGACCTGGGACTTGATGGCCTTCCGAGGGGCGAACGAGATTGTCTCGCCCATGATTTCCACCGCCCACTTTGCAATCCTACCCGAGGCCTCCCGGCACTGGATGATCTCCCCCAGGGGGAAGGATGACACCACAGTTACCGGATGAGACTCGAAGTAGTGTCACAACTTCCGCCGTGTCAGGATCACCGCATACAACAGCTTCTGAACTTGTGGGTAGCGGATCTTGGTTTCGGACAGTACCTCGCTGACGAAGTAGACTGGCCTCTGAACGGGCAATGCATGCCCCTCTTCTTGCCTCTCGACCACAATCGCGGCGCTAACCACCTGAGTGGTCGCGGCGACGTAGACCAAGAGGGCTTCTCCGACAGCCAGGGGCACCAAGATAGGCGCCTTCGTGAGGAGCGCCTTCAGGTTCCCGAGGGCTTCCTCGGCCTCAGGGGTCCAAGTGAAGCACTCGGCTTTCCTTAAGAGGCGGTACAGAGGCAGGCCTCTTTCGCCGAGGCGTGAGATGAAGCGGCTCAGAGCCGCAAGACATCCCATGACCCTCTGTACGCCTTTCAAGTCCTTGATGGGCCCCATGCTGGTGATGGCTGTGATCTTCCCCGGGTTGGCTTCGATGCCTCGCTCGGAGACGATAAACCCCAAGAGCATGCCTCGGGGCACCCCGAAGACACACTTTTCGGGATTGAGCTTGACGCCTTTCGCCTTGAGACATCGGAATGTCACTTCAAGGTCAGAAAGGAGGTCAGAGGCTTTCCTTGTCTTGACTACGATGTCATCGACGTAGGCCTCGATCGTCCAGCCAATGTGTTGGCCGAACACATGGTTCACGCATCGCTGGTACGTCGCACCCGCGTTCCTCAAGCCGAATGGCATGGTGACATAGCAGTACATGCCGAAGGGCGTGATGAAAGAAGTCGCGAGCTGGACGGACTCCTTCATCCTGATTTGGTGATACCCTGAGTAGGCATCAAGGAAAGACAGGGTTTTGCACCCAGCAGTGGAATCCACGATTTGATCGATGCGAGGCAGAGGGTAGGGAACCTTCGGACATGCTTTGTTCAGACCAGTGTAGTCTACACACATCCGCCATTTCCCCCCTTTCTTTCTCACAAGCACAGGGTTTGCAAGCCATTCGGGATGGAATACCACTTTGATGAACCCTGCCGCCATTAGCTTGTGGATCTCCTCGCCTATGGCTCTGCGCTTTTCTTCGTCGAATCGGCGCAGAGGCTGCTTGACGGGTCGGGCTCCGGCTCGGATGTCCAGCGAGTGCTTGGCGACGTCCCTCGGTATGTCGGGCATATCCGAGGGACTCCATGCGAAGACGTCGGCGTTCGCGTGGAGAAAGTCGACGAGCACTGCTTCCTATTTGGGACCAAGCTCGGAGCCGATCCGGATCTGCTTGGAGGTGTCGCCGCTGGGGTCGAGGGGGACGGACTTAACCGTCTCCGCGGGCTCGAAGTTGCTAGCATGACGCTTCACGTCTGGCACCTCCTTAGAGAGGCCCTCCAGGTCGGCGATGAGGGCCTCGGCGTGCTCCACGCACTCCACGTCGCATTCGAACGCGTGTTTGTACGTGGGGCCGACGGTGATGACCCCGTTGGGGCCCGACATCTTGAGCTTCAGGTAGGTGTAGTTGGGGACGGCCATGAACTTCGCGTAGCATGGCCTCCCCAGTACCGCGTGGTAGGTTCCTCGGAACCCGACCACCTCGAACGTCAGGGTCTCCCTTCGGAAGTTGGAGGGTGTTCCGAAGCAGACGGGAAGGTCGAGTTGTCCGAGGGGCTGGACGCGCTTCCCGGGGATGATCCCATGGAAAGGCGCAGCGCCTGCCCGGACCGAGGACAGATCGACACGCAGGAGCCCGAGGGTCTCGGCGTAGATGATGTTGAGGCTGCTGCCTCCGTCCATGAGGACCTTGGTGAGCCTGACGTCGCCGATGATGGGGTTGACGACGAGCGGGTATTTCCCCAGGCTCGGCACATGGTCGGGGTGGTCGGCTTGGTCGAAGGTGATGGGCTTGTCGGACCAGTCTAGGTAGACTGGCGCCGCCACCTTCACCGAACAGACCTCCCGGCGCTCTTGCTTGCGGTGCCGAGCCGAGGCATTTGCCGCTTGCCCACCGTAGATCATGAAGCAGTCGCGGACCTCGGGGAACTCTCCTGCCTGGTGATCTTCCTTCTTGTCATCATCGCGGGCCCTGCCACCCTCCGCGGGTGGCCCGGCCCTGTGGATGTGGCGCCGAAGCATGACGCACTCCTCAAGGGTGTGCTTGACGGGCCCCTGGTGATAGGGGCACGGCTCCTTGAGCATCTTGTCGAAGAGGTTGGCACCTCCGGGGGGTTTCCGAGGGTTCTTGTACTCGGCGGCGGCGACAAGGTCCGCGTCGGCGGCATCGCGTTTCGCTTGCGACTTCTTCTTGCCATTCTTCTTGGCGCCGCGCTGAGCTGACGCCTCGGGGGCATCTTCCGATGGGCGGCCCTTGGGCTGCTTGTCCTTCCGGAAGATAGCCTCGACCGCCTCCTGGCCGGAGGCGAACTTGGTGGCGATGTCCATCAGCTCGCTCGCCCTGGTGGGGGTCTTGCGACCCAGCTTGCTCACCAGGTCGCGGCAGGTGGTGCCAGCGAGGAACGCGCCGATGACATCCGAGTCAGTGATGTTGGGCAGCTCGGTGCGCTGCTTAGAGAATGACCGGATGTAGTCCCGGAGAGACTCTCCCAGCTGCTGTCGGCAGCTTCAGAGGTCCCTGGAATTCTCGGGGCGCACGTACGTGCCATGGAAATTGCCAGTAAAAGCTTGGACTAGGTCGTCCCAGTTGGAGATCTGCCCCGGAGGCAGGTGCTCCAACCAGGCGCGGGCGGTGTCGGAGAGAAACAGGGGGAGGTTGCGGATGATGAGGTTGTCGTCGTCCGTTCCACCCAGTTGGCAGGCCAGACGGTAGTCCGCGAGCCACAGTTCCGGTCTCGTCTCCCCCGAGTACTTTGTGATAGTAGTCGGGGGTCGGAACCGGGTCGGGAACGGTGCCCGTCGTATGGCCCGGCTGAAGGCCTGCGGACCGGGTGGTTCGGGCGAGTGACTCCGATCCTACCCGCTGTCGTAGCGTCCCCCACGCCTGGGGTGGTAGCCTCGGCGCACCCTCTCGTCGAGGTGGGCCCGACGGTCGCGGGGATGGTGCTCGTTGCCGAGGCGACCCGGGGCCGCAGGCGCTGTGTTGCGCGTGCGCCCGGTGTAGACCGAGGCTTCCCGCATGAATCGGGAAGTCACGACATGAGGTTCCGAGGGGTACCCCTGCCTTCGGGAGGCGGAGCTCTCGGCCCATCGGACCGCGGCGCCTTCCAGGAGATTCTTGAGCTCTCCCTGGATTCGCCGCCCCTCGGTGGTTGATGGCTCCGGCATCGCGCGGAGGAGCATTGCTGCTGCAGCCAGGTTCTGGCCAACCCCACTGGATGCGGGTGGCGGCCTGACCCTGACATCGCCGGCGATGCGGTGCTGGAAGCCCTGGGGTAGATGACGTATTTCTCCGGCCGGAGGCTGGCCCGCCCATTCCTGCCCGACGTCCCGGCGGATCGGCTCAAGCGCTCCTGCTCCCTCGTCGAGCCTGGCCTGCACCCCGTGGATTTGCTCGAGCTGTGGGTCATGGCCCCCGCCTGAACGGGGACCACAGCTAGCTCCCGTGGGATGTCAACGCGAGGCACCGGCCTAGGGAGGTCACCGTCCTCCGGCATGCCGAGATGGTTGCCTTCGGAGGGACCCCCTAGATCGATGTGGAAACATTCGCGGCTTGGGCCGCAGTCCTCGTCACCGAGGCTGCGGCTACCGTCGGAACAGTCGGAAAGGCAGTAGTCGCATGCGGTCATGAAGTCCCGCATGACACTGGGGTTGCCAAGTCCAGAGAAATCCCAACAGAAGCTGGGCTCGTCATCTTCCTCGGACCCAGAGGGCCCGTAGGTCGAGACGTCCGTCAGCCGGTCCCAAGGTGACCGCATGCGAAACCCCGGAGGGTTCGGACTCGCCTCTACGAGAGCGTCCGCCAAAGCGAAGCCGCTAGGCGGGTCGAGGCTGAATCCGAAAGGCGTGAGATGGGAATTGGTCGGTACCTCTTGGTCGACGGGCGGTGTTGAAGTCACGTCGGGGACTGACTGCACCGTCGTCTCAGGTACGAGGGTGACGTCCAGCAAGCCTTTCGCGAGCGTGCCGGCGTCGTCCGTTTGCTCGGAGTTGTCGTGTCGCGGGGAGACGGCGCTCGCCTTCGTCTCAAACGCGAGGTCGATGCCCGACGCGCCCCCCGTTGGGGCGCTGGGGCCGTCGACTCGCTCGACAGTCGACGAGGCGCTGCCTCCCGCTTGGCCTTGGTTGCCCCGCCTCCTCCTCCGTTGGCGGGGGAGAGGACGGGGCAAGCTCGAACATTGTTCTTCCACCACGCAGGGAAGACATCGTCGATTCCGCCGCCGGCGGGCGGGCTGTCGGCCGCCATTGTCGCTGTCGTCCAGCGGTGGAAGGAGTATCATGTCGTAGCCACCGTCGAGGGACATGAACTCAAGGCTCCCGAAACGGAGCACCGTCCTGGGTCGGAGAGGTTGCTGGAGACTGCCCATCTGGAGCTTGACGGGAAGCTGTTCGTCAACACGCAGCAGGCCCCTACCTGGCGCGCCAACTGTCGGCGTTTCGAGACCGGGGGGTCCCTAAGCCGACGAGTGAAATGTCGCCGCGTGCCCCAGCCTAGATGGGTCGGCGCGAGGCCGAGCGAGAAGGGGGGAAGTGAGGTGGCCGGAGACGGGCGTGAGAGAGGTGGAAATCCCACGGCCTTCGTGTTCGTCCCGCGCCCAGGTCGGGTGCGCTTGCAGTAGGGGGTTACAAGCGTCCACACGGGAGAGGGAGCGAGCGGCCTCACGCGAGCGCCTGTCTCGTCCTCGTCCCCGCGTGGCCAACCCCTCTCTAAGAGGGCCCTGGTCCTTCCTTTTATAGGTGTAAGGAGAGGATCCAGGTGTACAATGGGGGGCGTAGCAGAGTGCTACGTGTCTAGCGGAGGAGAGCTAGCGCCCTAAGTACATGCCGTTGTGGCAGCCGGAGAGATTTTGGCACCCAGCTGGTGTGATGTCGTGGCCGTCGGAGGAGCGCTGGAGCCTGGCGGAGGGACAGCTGTCGGAGCTGTTGAGTCCTTGCTGACGTCCTCTTGCTTCCGTAAGGGGGCTGAGAGCCGCCGTCGTCACGGAGTATGCGGGGCGCCATCATTGCCTATCTGGCGGAGCGAGCCAGATGGGACGCCGGTCTTGTTCCCCGTGGCCCGAGTCAGCTTGGGGTAGGGTGATGATGGCGCCTCCTGTTGACGTGGCTGGTCTGCGCCCTAGGTTGGGCGATGTGGAAGCTCCTCCGAAGCCGAGGTCGAGTCCGTCTCCCGTGGCCGAGGTCGAGTCCGAGCCCCTGGGTCGGGCGAGGCGGAGACCGTTGGCTGAGGCCAGAGCGGAGTCCGAGCCCTGGGGTTGGGCGAAGCGAAGTTCGTCGTCTTCTGGGGCTGAGCCCATGTCCGGGCCCTGGGTCGGGCGAAGTGGAGTTCGTCGTCTTCAGGGGCTGAGCCCAAGTCCGAGCCCTGGGTCGGGCGGAGCGGAGTTCGCCGTCTTCCGGGACTTAGCCCGAGTCCGAGCCCTGGGTCGGGCGGAGCGGAGTTCGCCGTCTTCCGGGACTTAGCCCGAGTCCGAGCCCTAGGTCGAGCGGAGCGGAGTTCGCCCTCTTCCGGGACTTAGCCCGAGTCTGAGCCCTGGGTCGGGCGGAGCGGAGTTCGCCGTCTTCCGGGACTTAGCCCGAGTCCGAGCCCTGGGTTGGGCGAAGCGGAGCTTCCTATGGTGCCTGCGGTTGGGCCTGACTGCCTGTCAGCCTCACTTTGTCAAGTGGCACCGCAGTCGGAGCAGCGCAGGCGCTGCTGTCTTTCTGTCAGGCCGGTCAGTGGAGCGGCGAAGTGACGGCGGTCACTTCGGCTCTGTCGGCTGAAGGGCGCGTCAGGATAAAGGCGTCAGGCCACTTTTGCATTAAATGCTCCTGCGATTTGGTCGGTCGGCGCGGCGATTTGGTCAGGGTGTCTTCTTGGCGAAGACAGGGCCTCGGGCGAGCCGGAAATACGTTAGCCGCTGGAGGGGGGCCTCGGGCGAGGCGGAGATCCTCCGGGGTCGGCTGCCCTTGTCCGAGGCTAGGCTCGGGTGAGGCGTGATCGTGTCCCTCGAATCGACCGATCCCTGACTTAATCGCACCCATTAGGCCTTTGCAGCTTTATGCTGATGGGGGTTACCAGCTGAGAATTAGGAGCCTTGAGGGTACCCCTAATTATGGTCCCCGACAAATAGAGCTGAACTCGACACTTGCTTAATTGCTAAGACTAACATGGGTTGGCTCTCGCATCGCCGACTAGCCCACGTTGGAATGAAGAATCTTCACAAGCTTCTAAAGGGAGAACACATTTTGGGACTAACAAATGTTCATTTTGAGAAATATAGGGTTTGTAGTGCATGTCAAGCAGGAAAGCAAGTTGGTGTTCATCATCCACACAAGAACATCATGACGACTGACAGGCCACTCGAGCTACTCCACATGGACCTATTCAGCCCGATCGCTTACATAAGCATCGACGGGAGTAAGTACAGTCTAGTTATTGTGGATGATTATTCTCGCTTCACTTGGGTGTTCTTTTTGCATGAAAAATCACAAACCCAAGAGACCTTGAAAGGATTCTTGAGACGGGCTCAAAATGAGTTTGGCTTGAGGATCAAGAAAATAAGAAGCGACAACGGGACGGAGTTCAAGAACTCTCAAATTGAAGGCTTCCTTGAGGAGGAGGGGATCAAGCATGAGTTCTCTTCTCCCTACACACCACAACAAAATGGTGTAGTGGAGAGGAAGAATAGAACTCTATTGGACATGGCAAGAACCATGCTTGATGAGTACAAGACTTCGGATCGGTTTTGGGACGAGGCGGTCAACACTGCCTGCTACGCCATCAACCGGTTATATCTTCATCGAATCCTCAAGAAGACATCGTATGAACTCCTCACCGGTAGAAAGCCCAATGTTTCATATTTTAGAGTCTTTGGTAGCAAATGTTTTATTATTATTAAAAGAGGTAGAAAATCTAAATTTGCTCCTAAGGCTGTAGAAGGTTTTTTACTAGGATATGATTCAAACACAAGGGCATATAGAGTCTTTAACAAGTCCACTGGACTAGTTGAAGTTTCTTGTGACATTATGTTTGATGAGACTAACGGCTCTCAAGTAGAGCAAGTTGATCTTGATGAACTAGATGATGAAGAGGCTCCGTGCGTCGCACTAAGGAACATGTCCATTGGGGATGTGTGTCCTAAGGAATCCGAAGAGCCTCCACAAGCACAAGATCAACCATCTTCCTCCATGCAAGCATCTCCACCAACTCAAGATGAGGATCAAGCTTAAGAGGATGAAAATGAAGATCAAGAAGTTGAGCCACCTCAAGAAGGGGACAATGATCAAGGGGGAGATGCCCATGATCAAGACAAGGAAGATGATGAGGGTCCAAGACCACCTCACCCAAGAGTCCACCAAGCAATACAAAGAGATCACCCCGTGAACACTATCCTCGGCGATATTCAAAAGGGAGTAACCACTCGATCTCGTGTTGCTCATTTTTGTGAATATTACTCCTTTGTGTCTTCTATTGAGCCATACAGGGTGGAAGACACATTAAGAGATTCAGATTGGGTGTTGGCGATGCAAGAGGAACTCAACAACTTCACGAGAAATGAGGTATGGCATTTAGTTCCACGTCCTAATCAAAATGTTGTAGGAACCAAATGGGTCTTCCACAACAAGCAAGATGAGCATGGTGTGGTGACAAGGAACAAAGCCCGACTTGTGGCCAAGGGATATTCACAAGTCGAAGGTTTGGATTTTGGTGAAACCTATGCACCCGTAGCTAGGCTTGAGTCAATTCGTATATTACTTGCCTATGCTACTTACCATGGCTTTAAGCTATATCAAATGGACGTGAAAAGTGCCTTCATCAATGGACCAATCAAGGAGGAGGTCTATGTTGAGCAACCTCCCGGCTTTGAAGATAGTGAGTACCCTAACCATATTTATAAACTCTCTAAGGCGCTTTATGGGCTCAAGCAAGCCCCAAGAGCATGGTATGAATGCCTAAGAGATTTTCTTATCGCTAATGGCTTCAAAGTCGGAAAAGCCGATCCTACTCTCTTTACTAAAACAATTGCTAATGATTTGTTTGTATGCCAAATTTATGTTGATGATATTATATTTGGGTCTACTAACAAATCTACTTGTGAAGAGTTTAGTAGGATAATGGTTCAAAAATTCGAGATGTCAATGATGGGGGAGTTGAAGTATTTTCTAGGATTTCAAGTCAAGCAACTCCAAGAGGGCACCTTCATCAGCCAAACGAAGTACATTCAAGACATTCTTACCAAGTTTGGGATGAAGGATGCCAAGCCCATCAAGACACCCATGGGAACTAATGGGCATCTCGACCTCAACACGGGAGGTAAATCCGTAGATCAAAAGGTATACCGGTCGATGATAGGATCTCTACTCTATTTATGTGCATCTCGACCGGATATAATGCTTTCCGTATGCATGTGTGCAAGATTCCAAGCCGATCCTAAGGAAGTTCACCTTAGGGCCTTAAAACGAATCTTGAGATATTTAGTTTATACTCCTAAGTTTGGCCTTTGGTACCCCAAGGGATCCACTTTTGATTTAATTGGATATTCAGATGCTGATTGGGCAGGGTGTAAAATTGATAGAAAGAGCACATCAGGGACTTGCCAGTTCTTGGGAAGATCTCTGGTGTCTTGGGCTTCTAAGAAACAAAATTCTGTAGCTCTTTCTACCGCCGAAGCCGAGTATATTGCCGCAGGCCATTGTTGCGCGCAATTGCTTTGGATGAGGCAAACCCTTAGGGACTATGGTTACAAATTAACCAAAGTTCCTCTCCTATGTGATAATGAGAGTGCAATCCGCATGGCGAATAATCCCGTTGAGCACAGCCGCACTAAGCACATAGCCATTCGGTATCACCTTTTGAGGGATCACCAACAAAGGGGGATATCGAGATTGCCTATGTTAGCACCAAGGAACAATTAGCCGATATCTTTACCAAACCACTAGATGAGAAAACTTTTACCAAACTTAGGCATGAGCTAAATATTCTTGATTCTCGGAATTTTGATTGATTTCTTGCATACATAGCTTATTTATATACCTTTGATCATCTCTTTCATGTGCTATGACTAATGTGTTTTTCAAGTGCATTTCATGCTAAGTCATAGATTGAAAGGGAAATGGAGTTCTTCGGCCAAGACAAAGGCTTCCACTCCACTCCATCAAATTACTCATCCTTCGCCGTCACTCTGCACCGTTCTCCAATTTGGTATAATCTTCACTCCTATATTATTTACCAAAGGGGGAGAAAGTTTGTCTAAAAGGGCTTATATTTCACTCACAAGTATTCGTTTTTGGCGATTCATGCCAAAGGGGGAGAAAATATTAGCCCAAAACAAAAGGACCGCACCACCACCAATTTCAAAAATTTGTAGTCTTTCAATTTGTATTAAAGAAGTGTTTTTAAAGATTTTCAAATTGGTATCTTATTTTTGATATAATTTCAAATTGGTATAACCCCTTTCAAAATTAATATCTAAAACCCTCTTGAACACTAAGAGGAGAATTTCATTGAGGGGGAGTTTTGTTTAGTCAAAGGAAAAGCATTTAACACAGGGGGAGAAAATTTCAAATCTTGAAAATGTTTCTCAAAATCTTATTCATATACCTTTAACTATTTGCAAAAGACTTTGAAAAAGAATTTCCAAAACATTTGCAAAAACAAAACAAGTGGTGCAAGCGTGGTCCAAAATGTCAAAATGAAGAAAGCATCCATGCATATCTTTTGAAATATATATTGGTTTAATTCCAAGTAACCTTTGCACTTACCTTATGCAAATTAGTTCAATTCTGCACTTATATATTTGCTTTGGTTTGTGTTGGCATCAATCGCCAAAAAGGGGGAGATTGAAAGGGAATTAGGCTTACACCTTTTCCTAAATGATTTTGGTGGTTGAATTGCCCAACACAAATAATTGAACTAACTAGTTTGCTCTAGATTATAAGTTTTACAGGTGCCAAAGGTTCAACACAAACCAATAAAAAGTCAAAGAAAGGGTTCAAATAAAAAGAGCAAAAGACAACCCAAAGGCAGCCCTGGTGTGGTGCACCGGACTGTCCGGTGTGCCACCGGACAGTGTCCGGTGCACCAGGGAGTTCCACTCCAAACTTGCCACCTTCGGGAATTCGGGGAGGCCGCTCCGCTATAATTCACCGGACTGTCCGGTGTAGCACCAGACTGTCCGGTGTGCCAAGCGGAGCAACGGTCGTCCGCGCCAACGGTCGTCTGCAATGCTACAGTGAACAGTGAACAGTGCAACTGCGCGCGCAGAAGTCAGAGCAGGCGCCAGAAGGCGCACCGGACAGTAAACAGGACCTGTCCGGTGCACCACCGGACTGTCCGGTGGCCCCGTTGTCAGAAGCTCCAACGGTCGGAACCCAACGGCCTGGTGACGTGGCTGGTGCACCGGATTGTCCGGTGCGCCATACGACAGAAGCCTTCACCAACGGTCATTTTGGTGGTTGGGGCTATAAATACCCCCCAACCACCACACTTCAATGGATCCAAGTTTTCAGCCATCAAACCTCATACAAGAGCTCTAGACTTCATTCCAAGACACAAAAAAGAGATCAAATCCTCTCTCAAGTCCGGAATCACTCCAAACAAATTAGTGACTAGAGAGAGAGACTTTTGTGCTCTTTTGAGCTCTTGCGCTTGGATCGCTTTTCTTCTTCCTCTATTCTTGTTTCCAACTCACTTGTAATCAAAGCAAGAGACACCAAGCTGTGGTGGTCCTTGTAGTGGACTAAGTGTCCCATTTGATTGAAGAGAAAGGCTCACTCGGTCTAAGTGACCGTTTGAGAGAGGGAAAGGGTTGAAAGAGACCCGGTCTTTGTGACCACCTCAACGGGGAGTAGGTTTGCAAAAACCGAACCTCGGTAAAACAAATCACCGTGTCATTCACCTTATTCTCTTGTGATTTGTTTTCGCCCTATCTTTCGGACTCGACTTTATTTCTAACGCTAACCCCGGCTTGTAGTTGTGCTTAAACTTTATAAATTTCAGATTTGCCTATTCACCCGCCTCTAGGCGACTTTCACTTCTAGAGTTGGAAAAGGGAGGGAGAATTAATAATAAATATTATTAAAAATTTGTAGAGTTTATATCCACAATTAGGATGGTATTGGACATTTGGAAGCCTGAAAATTCAAGGTAATGATTTAAACTCAAAATTCAAGTGTGGAAATTGTAAATAAGAAAGGGAATTTCAATGAAACTATTTATTCCATAAATAAATAGCGAGGAGGAGAATGAATAATAAATTGTAAACAGTATAGTGTATATTCACATTTGGATTAATTCTGCCACTTAGAAATTTGAAGTTCAAAACTAGAATTTAAAATTTAGTTTGAAATTGGGAAATAGAAAAAAAGAAATAAAAAAACAAAAAAACAGAAAACCTACGTGGGCTGGAACCCTAACATGTCGGCCCATTCCCTGTTTCCCATGCTCCCAGCTAGCCCACCTTCATCTCCTAACACCGCCATGCGGGGCCCACTTGGCGCCTCACCTCATGCTCCAACCCGGGTGCCGCCGTCACGTGGAGCCCCTCTATCAGGTTCACCTTCTCCGACCGAAGCGCAACAGAATCCGAACGAGCTCGCTTGATTTCCGCCAAACTCGGCCATGGCCGTTTATTCGGCCGGTGCCTGTCCATATAAGGAGAACCCTTCCCTTCGCCCATTACGGCACCCCCTAGATCCGTGTTGTACGAGCCGCCGTCGAGGGCTACGCCGCCAACCCGAGCTACCGAGAGAGGGAGATAATAGAGTGACGGAGCTCGCTGCCATAGAAGCCGCGTGCGTCGTCCAGTTTCTGAGAACCGTCCTGGGAACTTCGCCATGGCGCGGTATGGGTTGCCATTGCTCCGGTGCGGGGGATGACCAACCGTGGGTCTGAGGTTCGCCTCCACGATTGGGAGTCATGGTGGCCGCCGCATCAGGGTTCCCCTACACCGGCGCTTGACCATCGGAATCCACGTTGGAGACTTCACCGCGGTACAAGAAGAGTGTTCAAGGCGTCTCGGTGTTTGCATGAGGACCATAGAATATGGGACGGCTCACCCGAGCACTCCGGTCACCATGGAGCCGCCGTGTCCCATGGGTTGCATCGTCGTCACCCCGATACGTGGTAAAATGCATTCTTTGATGTTCGCGCTTGTATGAATTACGTTTCGCTCTGTTCCTAGTCGCGATTACTTCACCAATGCAGCTCTTTGGGTATTCCGACGGGGCCTCCGCCGCGTGCTGGGGCGCCGCCGCCGTGTTTGGGGTCGTGGGCAAAGAGGGGAATGGCCTTGTGTCGTTGATTCTATTACGGAGAGTGGAGATCAGTTCGGAGCATGCACCGATTTGGCAGACGAAATCCTGTCCGTCGAGATCCAATCGGGCGAGCTAAATTGGATCGTGTGCAAACAAATCGGTACCGTTGATATACAATCCAACTGTCGAAAAGGCATAGTTGTTCTTTATACCATGATATGATCCTGGTCATCGGAGTAATCCACCGGCTAAGATCGAGAGATACCCCTTCGCGACAGCAACTTTTCAAAAGAGCCCCTATAGATTTATGAATTAAACCCACAATCCACAAAAGGCTTAAGACCATTACGATTAGGTCCAGATTTTTATGGAATAGTCCCCAAAGTCCTAAGAAATAATATTTGTGGTATATATGGTGCAGAAAATAATAAAAGAAAAATATGGAAATCGATTTTCAAGTATAAAGTAATCCTAGAAAATTCATGTGTTGCTCATTTTTACTCCGATTGGATGCGTTCAAGTTTCGTTAGCTTCATAAAAACATTGTCCATGCAATAACAACATTAATTTTATCATAACACATATTCTTATAAATGGATATTGATTAATTTGTGTTTAGTGGATTAAGTTTGCTAATTAAAGATAACCTATCTATAATATGATTAAAATATGATTCCGAATCAGGTTATAATCAAGATTAAAAGTTAATTATTTATAGGATAGTCTCTCATATGGTGTATATTAACCAATTTATAATATAGTTTAATATTTAACCACGTGAATCTTCAGAAAATCATAACTCTATAACCGTAATTCCGAATTTAGTGGTTCTTGAACCCACGATCTCGTAGGTTCGCGTAGATCATTATTATTCAGTTTGTACTTATGTTTGATGTGATGTTAATTTTGCCTATACATTGTTTGTTTGTATTGCTACGACTAGCGCGAGGTTATGAGTCACCTGAAGAGCAAGTTGGTACCTAGAATCTTAAGTCCCAAGCAAGTTGTGCCCTTGATCACTTCTTTTTACCCAGTCATGTTCTTATTAATCATAATAATCTGCATAGGTTAATTTTGATGGGACCCAATAGGTTAACCTAGTTTGACTATCTTTATACCTTGTTTACCACTGAATTTATTTGGGTAGTACCTGCTATTGCTTTATGTGGTTTTGGGTATGCATATACACATTATTCATGACCCTACTTTTATTATCAGTTTGTTATTTACTATTAATGATAAGATCATTATGTTAATTGGAACATGGAGAACCACCCGGGAAAACAGTGCTACCACAAGGGTGGTATGGGACGCTCTTGGCTGACTAATTAGGAAAGCTAGTGGAGGACTACCTTACCCGAAAGGGGCAAGGGCAGTAGGGGAGTGGTCAGTGTAGGGAGGTCCTTGGGTTGATTTTGCTGCGATGGCGGTCAGACGAGGGATCCCTGCATTGGAGCTTCCTAGAAACTATAGCGGGTTTTCTGAAGCTAGTGGAACTTTGTAAAGGCCTCGTACTGTTAACATGCCTCGCCTCCTCGGTAGAGGTGTATGGGAAGTCGCGATCCCTTGGCAGATGGGTAACATGACTTGTGGGTAAAGATGCGCAACCTATGCAGAGTGTAAAACTGGTATACTAGCCGTGTTCACGGTCATGAGCAACTCGGACACTCACATGATTAATTATGGAACTAAATTCAATTTATCATATGCATTGTATCGCATGTGTTGTTATTACTTTTGTTGTACTACTTAATTGGGTTGGTATTTACTTATACTTAATAATTACTAATAAAATTTTGACCAACTTTAAAAGCAATACTCAGCTTCAACCATACCCTTTGGTAAGCCTTACACTTCACATGAGGTCCTACCTTTGGTGAGTTCATGCACATTATTCCCCACAACTTGTTGAGCGATGAACGTATGTGAGCTCACTCTTACTGTCTCACACCCCATACAGGTGAAGGACAGGTACCGCAAGATGAGGCGCATGAAGGATGCTGTGACGAGTTCGTGAGAGGTCTAGGCAAAATCGTTTCTCAGTCAACTTTGGGTTGTTGGATCGTTGTCTCCTTATGATTTAATTATTTATTTATTTTGTACAGAATTCTTATTATATAGTAAAAATGTGACATTCGTTTCTGTATCATGATTCATCATACGTGTGAGACTTGGTCCCATTATATCTGATGATTATGTTCGCGCCCAAGTTTTGGTGCGCTGAAATTCGAGTGTGACAGTTGCTTCCTAGCCTCGCACGTTTGGACGGAATTGGGAGGTTGCAGGCTCGCAGGCGGATTGGGAGTGTCGTTGTGAAACATGGAAAGTGCAAAATGGCGGCTACTAGGAGCAGTGTGTTGTGTACTAGTTGGTTCATGGGCCTTTTGATTTGTGGGCTGTGGCCGAGTGACCGGTTGAATTTAGAAATAATTGATTTCTGGATTTTACATGTTGCATGTGGCTGGGTCTCCATTCTAACCCTATTTTTTTACGTTCGACGTTTAAAGAACATGTCTGCTCTCTGTCACACACAGCGGCAGCTCGAGCAAATGCCCAGGGTCACCGGACGGTGAATCAGCCCCTATATCAGATGGATGGGATGACTACGGTTGGAATAGGGGTGTGGACACTATTGCATCACTATAGATCAGATAGATGGATGGCTACGGTTGGCTAGCAGCAGCTAAAAGGAAGAGAGCTTGATGGAAAGTATGATCGATTGTGCGGAGTAGTGAAAGAAAAAATAAGATGGGATCTCACATCTAGGATTTAAGGCACAACCCTTGTAACTCAAGAGTCATGTGATATGACTATTGTGCGACGCATTGATCGCTAGTTGAGATGGTTGAAGCATACATTACCCCTCATGCACATGGAAGACCCGTTCAATGAAGTGTTTATAGGAATAAAGCTCCCACTTGTAGGCTACCTTAGGCGTGTAATAGGATTGGGGCCTACTATCGTGTCCAAGAAAAAGTATATCCCTAGATGCTAGCAACATACCCTCTAGAACTTCATTAGTCAAAGATGGACCCAAAGAAAGCTCAGCTTAGTTCCATCTTAGCATCCCTAAGGCCTTGCACCCCGAAGGGCCAAGCCCAGTGATGGCTAAGTTTTAGGTCCTTATAAGTTGGGAGCTTTACACCAGGGCCCCCAACACTTCCCAAGACGTCCTCAGGACAGAATGGGACCCATGTGGCACAACCCTAACACCATGTGTGCCCTACACAAAGTCAATTGTGTGTGGTGCTAAGTTGTTGATATAAGGCTCCTGTCATTCTATTTATTATGAAACGGTGTAAGGGTCAAAAGGTGTCACCGTAACCATGCCTTAGGTTGCAACTGTATGCACAAGTACTATGCAGTGTGTGCGCATACAACAACTACCAACTATGCCATACTGGATGGTATGAGCACCAATATCTGCCACTATATAATATCACACTCACCACTATGGCATATTGGAAATGTGCCCCGTATATGGTACAACAAATACAATAAAATTTTAGTTAGACCTCTACTAGGTAAGACCCACTATCCACACAGAAATATAACTTTCTCCTCTTGTGCTACAAAAGGGAGGTTTAGAATAGCATAGAAAGGGATTGGCTTTTCCTCGCAGAACGCAAGGCTAAAGGATGATCTAGCTCTCCGTTGATATGCATCGCATGCGAAGATTATTCTCATTGGCTAGCTCAGACATCATGAGTGTGCAACATGTGTCCACTATTCAATCTAATCATCCACCACATAGAGGACATACAATATTATGCCCAAGCGGTCTAAACCTCTTACCATCACGTGTGTGAATGCAAGAATGTCAGCGCCATGATCCAATGGTCATATGATACCCCTTTGTCTATCTCTGATATCCTTTACCATGGTGTAGCCTATCGACGACAATATACCGTCTTTTTTGCAATTTTTCCCTTTTTGGATTTTATTTTCAATAATACGCCCTTTCCAGTTTCATTTCAAAAAATGGACCCGTAGCTCGGCGCCATCACTATTGGCGCTGAGCTGGAATGTGTCGGCGCTAATTAAATTGGCATTGTGTTTTGCTGACGTGGCGCGCTGACGTGGCAGTAGGTCGGTGTCGTGGATCTTGGTGCCAACCTCGTCGTCGTAGATCTTGGCGCCGACCTCGGTGCCAAGGCCCATGGCGCCAACATCTCATATGTCGGGTACCCCTCTCCCTCCACTTCATTCAACGCCACAGCCTGACCCATCACGCCTAGTGTCACACCTGGTTTTGGAAGGTAAACCAAATGCGAACCATGTACGTGCCAGGATCAGAAACTCACGTACACAGCGATTACATAATTGGACATCATCACATAATGCTCAAAGTAAGTAGCGGAAAAGTACTTTATTACAACAAGATGTCCAAGACATCCACTGAGTCTATAACATAGTCATTAACATCAAAGTGCGGAAATACGAAACGTAGAAGATAGAGCCTTCACAGGCAGCTAACTGGGGGTTTGCCACTAAGATAAACTTAAAACTCATCGTAGTCCTGAAACTCCTCAAAATCCTCCATGTTGCCAGCATCTCCTCCTGAGCACTGAATGCAGTGGGGACAACCTGGGGTGGGGTGGTTTGTAAAACAAGGGTGAGTACACATCAACGTACTCAGCAAATGTTCTGTTTGGCTAAAGTGGACCAGTTTTATGTGGAGTTAAGGTTAAGTGGTTGCTTTTAGTTGGTCAAGTATTTATTACTGCTAGTAGAGCCAAGTTTTAGTAATAAACCCATTTATTACCCAAATGTACTCCGTTCAAGAGGAAATACCACATATCATAATTATACCATCATCATTAATCATCATCATGAAAGTAACCAAAGTTCTTCTAATCAAAGAGGATCCAAAGGTTGCTCTTAACCGTGAGCACGACTGATATATCAGTTTCTAACACTCTGCAGAGGTCGCACACTTTACCCACAACCGTGATTCCCATTCCGTCCGGAAAGAGCCAATCTCCATTGACCACTACCTAGGTGTCCTGGTAGGGTATCACTACATAGCCTTTACAAAGATTTCCCAGAGGTCATAGCCGCCTATTAGGTTTCTGCGGTTTGATAAACACAACACCTCTCCCCAAAGGAAGGGTGACTAATAAAACTCAAATCAAGAACCTCTGCAACCAGCCTCGGCAGAGCAAGTACCGTGCCCGAACCCCATTGACGGCCCTACGGCGAAGCCAACTACTCCTCTGGTTCCTCTAATTAATCAGCTAAGGGCGTCCCATTCCACCCTCATGGTTGCATTGTTATCCCGGGTGTCGCTCCCCAAACAGGTCATTACAGAGAGGTACCCAGGAAAATGGCCTGAGACCCCTAAAGTATCACAAGAACATAATCGGGATAACATCATCGTATCATAAGTATTCACATCATGTTCATTGATTAAAGTAAAGCAATAGCATAAAGCTAACCATGATAACCCAAAAGGTAAACAAGGATAAGGTAAATACAGACTAGTCAATCCTTAAGTTTCAATAATGTAATGCGGGATGGTGAATTATAAAGTAGATAGGACATAATAGGTCAGAGGACACTTGCGTTCACCAGGTTGTTGCTCAGGAAGATCTTTGGTAACACACTCAGGAACCACAGGCTGCTCGTTGTCTAAATAAAGCAATCATACATTCAATACATTTGGAAAGTACAAATGAACAGCACACCAAACATGTACAATCAAGTGAACACAAGTTTGATAAGACACTATGAACATAAAGGGTAGACTTAAATGTTAGGGTTTAACATAATTAGAGATCAGCGATTCCCTAGATTTTATGGACTATATTGTTTAGTGCCACCAATTTTAGTGAGACACAAAATTATATCAGGGATCAATTCATGCACAACATTGTACTAATCTCACAAAATTACACATATAAGTACAATTAAGGTTTTCCTTTTATTTATTTTCTTAAATAGATAAATTAACACATAAACTATCCTATAGCTTAGACCAAAAATTAGAGTACTCAGACTATGGATGAACATAATTTATTTGGACAGAGAATATTTCTATGAACATTTTGCAACTTGAATCACTAAATTTGGAGTTCATATGAAATAGATATGAAATAAACAAGCTTTGGAGTTTGAAATATGAAACTAAGCCCAATTCTGTGATTATTTGAATGGTCAGGGGTCTGATTATAAGAATTTAGGGGCCTGCTCACAAAACCTAAGGACATCGGGTTAATTCTCGGAAAAACGAGGGGTTCTTTAACAATTTTACCACGCGAAGGGGTACGGGGCTAAACTGACCGTCCGATCTCCGATCAATGGCCCAGATTAGATCCCGCAGACGAGCGCGTGTACACGGGCGTGCAGCGAGCGCTGACAGGTGGGCTCGGGGTGTCAGCGACCTGAGGTAGGGCTGACAGGCCGGGCCCAGCGGCAGGGACGCGGGTGAGGGGAGTGGGTCCGAGCGGTTGGATTCGCATCGGACGGTTGTGATTAGGTCTGTTCTAATTAAAACCAGACTGCCAGATCTCAGATGGATCCGACGGCCGGCGGCCGGTCATGGGTACGGTGGCGCCACTCGACCCCACGGCGAGGTTTCGCTAGAGACGAGGGGGACGACCACGACAGGGCTCTAGGGGTTTGGGGAAGAGCTCGAGCGCGCTCAGGGTGGTCTGACGGATTTAGTCATGGGCGCAATACCGGCGCGGGGGCACCAGACGGCGCAGAACACGACGAGACGGCCTAACGGCGGCGCGGATCAACTTCGGCGAAGAATTACGCGGGCACTGGGGCAGTACTTGGCGAAATAAAGGCATGGGAAGGTTGCTCACCTCGAGTGCAAACTCAGGAGTGCTTGGGAGACGGCGGGGATGCGGTGAAGTCTCTGGTCGACGGCGGCAGACTCCGGTTGCACGGGCAAGACACCGGTGAGCGCGGACCGGGCAAACCAGAGGGGTTGGGAACGAACCGAGAGGTGTCCCGAGTTGCTGACGGCGAGGCAGAACTCATCGAGGCAACGAGCACGGCACAAGCTCGACGACGGCCGTGGAACGGGCGACGGGCTTCGGTGAGCGGCGAAGGAGCTGCTTGGATGCACGCGCAGGGCGAGAGAGAGAGGGTGAGGGTGCTCGGCTGACGGCGCAAATGAGTAGGGGGAAGTGGGCGAGCGGGGTGCGGGCTCTAAAGGGGGCGAGGGCGTGTGGAGCTGGCGGGAAAACGCGCAGACGTGGGCACGTCCACGGCGGGAGTGCACGGGTGGGAGGCTATGGACGGGGCCTAACGGGTGGGGTCCGCGGGGCAGCGAGAGAGGATGTGCGCGTGCGCGAAAAGAAATGGTGCCGACTGATCGGCCCCACTGACAGCGAGCGGGAGAGAGATGGAGAGAAGGACGTGGGCGTGGGCTGGCGCCGACAGGAGGGGTCCGCCTGTCAGGGGCTGAGGGCGCGCGGGCGCAAGCGCGCGCGAGGGGCTGGGCCTGCTGGGCTGACTTGGGCCGAAAAGAGATTTTCCATTTTCCTGGATTTTCTAATGCCTTTTCCATTTTATTTTCCCTAGGGTTTTCAATTCAAATTCAAACTAAATCAAACATGTGCAACAATTCAAAGAATATTTGGAGCTCAGCATGATGCAATATTTTCATGGCTCATATTGTTTTGACAAAATAAAATAATTAATCCCTCACTAATTAAGCTAAATCTACCGAGAAGAAAGAGAGAGAGAGAGAGAGAAGAGTAACACCTGAATTTGGTAGGTAATTAGATAGAAATTTTATACCCCCAAATTCAGGGTGTTACAGACCTATCCCCCTTAAAAGAATCTCGCCCTTGAGATTCAGGGTTGGCTAGCAAAGAGTTTCGGGTACTTGGCTTTCAAATCATCTTCTCTTTCCCAGGTTGCTTCTTCTTCTGAGTGATGGCCCCATTTGACCTTGCATATCCGGATAGTGCTCCTCCGAGTGACCCGATCTGCTATCTCCAGAATTTGAGTTGGCTTGTCAATATAAGTCAGATCTTCTTGAACTTCAAGGTCCTCTATTGGCAATTGCTCTTCTGGTACTCGCAAGCATTTCTTTAGCTGAGACACATGGAACACATCATGCACGGCGGACAGATTTTCTGGTAAGCTCAGTTGATATGCCACTTCTCCACGTCTTGCTTGAATCTGGTACTGTCCGATGTATTGAGGTGCTAGCTTGCCTTTGACTCCAAACCTTTTGGTCCCTCTGATGGGTGACACTTTCAAGTAAACATAGTCTCCCACTTCAAAACTCTGTTCTCTTGTTCGGGTGTCAGCATAGCTTCGCTGTCTGGACTGTGCTGTCTTTAGATTCTCTCGAACCATTTTGATGTTCTCTTTAGCTTCACGCAGAATATCTGGACTGAACACCTGCCTTTCGCTGGGTTGGTCCCAATGTAATGGAGTTTTGCAATTCCTCCCATAAAGTGCTTGGAATGGTGACATCTTCAGACCGGCTTGGTAGCTGTTGTTGTAGGAGAATTCTGCATACGGTAGCCTCTTGTTCCAACCTAACTTGCCTTGCAATGCACAAGCTCTCAACATATCTTCAAGAATCTGGTTGGTTCTCTTTGTCTGACCATCTGTCTGCGGGTGATAAGTTGAAATGAACTTCAAGTGTGTGCCCAAAGTTTCATGTAGCTGCTGCCAAAAAGGAGAAGTGAACAGGGTGCCTATGTCTGATACTATCTTCTTTGGAACGCCATGCAAGCATACAATCCGAGACATGTATAATTCTACCAGCACTACACTGCGATATGTGGTCCTGACTGGTATGGAATGAGCCGCCTTTGTTAAATAGTCCACTACTACCCAGATGGAGTCATAACCAGCTTGAGTGTGGGGCAGACCGACTATAAAGTCCATCCCAATCTCATCCCATTTCCACTAAGGAATCTGCAACGGCTGCAACAAACCTGCGAGCATCTCATGTTCTGCCTTGATGCTCTGAAAACTGTCGCATCTGACAACATACTCTGCTATCTCCCTTTTCATACCATACCACCAGAATCTCTTCTTCAGGTCTTGGTACATCTTCTCGCTACCAGGGTGTATAGAATATGCTGTCTCATGAGCTTCCTTAAGAATCAGTTCCCGAATCGATTTGATGTCGGGAACGCACAGCCTATCCTTAAACCATACCACTCCTTCTGCGTCTTCTCGGAAATCTGGACCTTTCCCATCTATGATCAGCTGCCGGATCTTGTTGATCTTGTCATCGTCTTTCTGACCCTTCCTGATGTCTTGCTCTAGAGTGTGTTCCAGCTCGACTGTCACTCCTTGAGTGTTATTCAGAAATCCGAGACTCAGCCTGTCGAATTCCTTTGCTAGCTCGTACGGCATCGGGTGAGCGGCCAACATATTAACTTGACTCTTTCTGCTCAAAGCATCTGCAACCACATTTGCTTTGCTTGGGTGATAATGTATTTCTAGCTCATAATCTTTGATCAACTCTAGCCATCTTCGATGCCTCATGTTTAGCTCTGACTGAGTAAATATGTACTCGAGGCTCTTGTGATCCGTGTAGACATCACACTTCTGTCCATATAAATAATGTCTCTAGGTCTTCAGTGCATGAACCACTGCTGCTAACTCCAGATCATGAGTGGGATAATTCTTCTCATGAACCTTCAACTGGCAGGACAAGTATGCCACTACTTTCCCTTCCTGCATCAATACACATCCCAGTCCAGTGTACGAAGCATCACAATACACTGAGAATGGCTTGTGAACATCTGGCAGAATCAATACCGGTGTTGTTGTCAACTTCTTCTTCAACATCTCAAAGGACTCTTGACAAGCTGGGGTCCACTTGAACTCAACCTTTTTCACCAGCAAGGCTGTCATTGGTGTGGCAATCTTGGAGAAACCTTCAATAAAACGTCGATAGTAACCGGCTATTCCGATGAAACTCTTGATTCCTCGGACATCTTTTGGTGCTTTCCAGTCCAGAATCGTTGCTACCTTCTTTGGATCCACAGCTAGTCCATCTCGGTTTATGATATGACCCAAGAACAGAACTTCGCTGATCTAGAACTCACACTTGCTAAGCTTGGCATACAACTGACAATCTCGTAGCCTCTGAAGTACTTTCCTCAAATGCTCCTCATGCTCTTGCTCATTCTAGGAATATACAAGAATATCATCAATGAACACCACTACGAACTGATCGAGGTAGTCCATGAACACATTGTTCATCAGGTACATGAAGTAAGCTAGCGCATTCATCAAACCAAATGACATGATTGTGAACTCATATAGTACATACTTGGTGATGAATGTTGACTTCGATATATCCGGAGGTTGGATTCTGAGCTGATGGTAACCTGATCTCAGATCTATCTTTGAGAACACACTGGCTCCTCTCAACTGATCGAATAGGTCTTCAATTTGGGGCAGGGGGTACTTCATTCAAAGATCTATAGTCAATGCACATCCTCTTTGTTCCATCCTTCTTCTCCACAAATAGCACTAGGGCTGCCCAAGGTGAGGTACTTGGTTTTATGTAGCCTTTCTCCAACAACTCATGAATCTGTTTCTTGAGTTCCACCAATTCTAGTCTAGACACTCAATAGGCTCTCTTGGAAATAGGGGCGGTGCCTAGGATAATCTCTATGTAAAATTCAACTTTCCTTTCAGGTGGCATGCCTGGTAACTCCTCAGGGAATACGTTGGGGAATTCCGACACAATTCTAATATCGTCGATTGGGTTGGCCTCCTTGTCATCTACTGACAAATAGTGACAGACTCCTTCTTCTAGTTCAGGCAAGTACAACTTAGTTACTACTTCCTTTCTGGATGGGGACACCAAGTTGATTGTTCTCTTGTCACAACTGACGGTGGCTTGGTTCTTGTATAGCCAATTCATGCCTACGATGACATCTAACCCTTGAGTACCCATTACTACTAGGTTAGCGGGGAAGTCTATCCCCCTTATTTCAATCCTTAGATTCGGACAAATCCTATCGGACTAAACTTTTTCCACCAACTGAATTAACTCTTAAAGGTGGAAACATTGATTCTATGGGGATGTTATGTGCTTCTACCCATGATGTAGAAACAAAAGAATGTGTGGCACCAGTGTCAAATAATACTTTTGTTGGATAGGATTCAACTAGAAACATACCTACTACCACGTCCTGAGCATCCTGGATTGATTCGGCCTCCATGTGGTTCACCTTTCCACGGTTGTAAGCCTGACCACGGCTTCCTGGTGCTTGTTGTGGTGGTCCTTGTCTGGGTGGGGTATTGACTGCTGGCGACTGCTGAGTTGCCTTCTTCGGGCAGTGCTTCGCCTAGTGGTTTTGTTCCCCACAATAGAAGCATGCGCGGCCTCCTACACTACTACAGTAAACCTCTGTACAGGCGGTCTGGTTAGCCTCTACACAGGCAGTTCCAGGAACCGCTTGTGGTGCACCGCCTGTGATGTAAAACAACATCACAGGCGGTCAATCAAAAACCACTTGTGATAGACACACATCACAGGCGGTCCAGTTTAAAGGAACCGCCTGTGATAGACACACATCACAGGCAGTTTCTAATCCTAGCCGCTTGTGTTAGCCACACATCATAGGCGATTTTAAATATAAGTCCGACTGTATTTCAATATACAGATTCCAGATTCATATTCAGATTCCAGATTCATATACAGAATTAATAACAGATTCAAACATAGATTCAAACACAGATATCAAGTTCCATCATACACAGATTTATCCACATATCAAGTTCCATCATACACAGATTTATACACAGATTCATCCACATATCAAGTTCCATCATACACAGATTTATACACATATCAAGTTGCATAACAACTCAACATCTCAAAGTTCCATAGACAACTAAACATCTAAAGTTCCTAACTAAAGATCAAAACACTGTGTGATATCGTGTACAAACTTAGTTCTAGGAATTGTTGCAAATTTCCATTTGTATTGTAGAATAGCCCTTGTTGATGAATAACTTCACGACGCATAAAGTAAAGCAAGTCTTTTACAACCTTAGCCACGCCGACGGACCATATCTCTTTCTAACCATTCAGCATTGGTCTTGGATTTAGGAACCTACAATGAAAGGAAAAAGCAAGCAGTACTAAGAGTAATGTGATGAGCAACAATATAACATAAAAATTGCAACATAGACAATGATAGCGAACTTACATCCTCACGATTGACCATGTAATAGAAGGTGACACGACACCATTCGCATACATAATAACCGCATAGGACAGTACCCGGAGGTTGTTTGTCACCATATGGAAATAATGATATTGACAAATTAGGCTTGTCCTCTGGATGTTCGCCGCCAAGATCTTTCCAATAAAAACGGTATGCACTGCATATAAGAATAGCATTGTGAGATTAAGAATACATTTGTTAAGTTGTAATAAGTACAAGTGTGCAATAATAATCATACTTCTCTAAAATCTTCAAGAAGTCATTATACATAGCCTTTTCCATTCTCAGTGAGTCGAAGACCATGACTTTACCATGCTTTGGAAAGATCATGATACAAATGTAGTGGTCACTATATAGACATAGATGAAAACACATGTTAAGATCACGATTGCCATAATTTATAGTTCAAAACCATGTCGAGAACTTACTTAAAGTGGTGCGGAGCTATTATCAAGTCCTTGCCATGTTGTACATGATTATACATGGCTCGTCCAATGTATGCCGCCATTACCTTCATTTTCTTTCTCTGATTCTGTTTGACGGCTTTCTCAAATTCAGCATCATCCAAGTCTTTGTATTCTTCTCCATGTCTCCGAGCAACTTCTTTGTAGCAAGCTTGGGATATCATCAACGGGTCAAGAAACCCTGTCTTAAGTTGTTTCTTCTTATCATCCATGTATTGCATCCTACGTGTAAAAGTGTTAATCGTTAGACTCTCGTTTATGTGTGCGTGTACAAAACTAACAAATATGAAAGTTTAGAGGTACTTACAAGCAAAAGAGGGTTAAGTAGTTGGTTTCCATCCTTTGTCGGTGGTACAACGACCAGAGATCGTCAAAGAATAAATGTCGCACAGGATCTATATTATCTTTGCTCCAAAATGCATCTTCTGGCACAACAAATGTGAAGTCCTCGAGTTTGTATTTGTTACTAGCCACCATGTACCACTCATGCATTCTAATCTCCGGAGTCGACAACTTAGAAAGTTGCACCATCGTCAAGAACGGCCTCCCATTCACAAATTTAGGAGGACCATCCTCCTTCTTGTATATCGAGATATTGGTTTTAAGACGTAATGATTCTCGAGTATGAATCATTCCATCTTCTTCCCATACTTCGAAATTGTCTATTTGGGACCGTGTGCGTACTCCATGAGATGTTGATTCTGCTTTTGATTGATTTGTCATAACTCTCCGCAATTTATGCAGGTAGTGTGCCACTGATTCTGACGGTTTCTTGACATCGTCTGTGGCGATTCGCTGATGAATTTTCTTTGAAATAGTTGGCCCTTCAACATTGGTGTCAACCTTTGCTTCCTTTTTGATGTTTGCGTCGACATTCTGAGGAACAATTTTGTCTATGTCCCCCTCGTTGAGTTCCTTCGCAAGAGGTGATATGATTGTTTCAACGATTTTTGTGGAGGTCGGTGCCATATTTTCCTGCACCATGGGGTATGGAATGATCGAACTATCTTTCTGTTGCATTGGTGTTGAATTCGGCATTGGTGACTTATGACGCGATACACGGCTTAAGATCGGCTCATCACCCAACTTGATGTCGCGTCGATGCCAAAGGACCAACTCGTTCATTGCCTCCTGCAAAGTTATGATCCCCTCAACTGGAAAGTCTATCTCCCAATCTTCACAACCACTGTCTGTGATCTCTAGAACTTGGACCACAACATAGTATGGCAGGACAGGATTATCCTTGTAGTTAACAAGTCCTGGTTTTACCAAACCAGTAGCAGCTTGTTTTGTTTTTGTCCTAGATCGATTGATTGGAATATGAAGAAAGCAAGGCTTGTCCTCAACAATATCGTCTATAGGGTACTTGGTGAAGTTTTGCACAGATCCTACGCTGCTAGGGACTATAGGTGGACTCATGTGGCCTGGCTTGAGTTCAAATGATATGCATTTTGTTTTCTTCATTTTGTTCATCACGTCATTAATAGCCTTTTGTACCCTTCCATCAATAGTCTCTTCCAGGGTCCTTTTCGACTTCTCGTGTTTCCTATATGATGCCGCATACTCTGGAAACGCTTCTCTCCAGGAAATCTTAGAAGAGATTCCCTGAGCCCATCCAGTGTGTTTAAGATTGCCTAGTGCTGCAGTTAGTATGTCATTCTCCCTCCGGGGCATAAATTCGCCCTTCTTTCTCTTATCTGCATATTCTTGATTTTTTGTCGAAACTTCACCTACCAATTCTGGATGCAAAAGTTTGTCGTCCTCACTCAAACCTGCCCGACCTAAGATCCAACGAATAGATCTCTCATCGATATCTTTTAATATTGGGTCCAAAGTGTTGTTAGCTATAGCTTCCTCGATTATCCTGTTCCACTGCACAACTTTATGGTGATATCCGATTGACCCCAGGCGATGGGGGTGTTTGTTCATCTTCGCTCTCTGAGAATTAGTTTCGCCCAGTTCTTTGGCCTTTAGTTCGGTCTTCTGACGAACAAATTCCTCCCACTGAGCTTGAGTGATTTTCCCCATTTTCTTGGGCGGAGGAACCTTATTCTTCTTAACAAATTCCCTATTCATCTCGGCCTTCCACCCACAAAACATCTTGGCCATAGCAGAGAGCATCGACTTCCTTATTGCATCCTCTTTGCCTTTTGGGACCTTGAACGACTCAGACAACTTAGCCCATAGCTTATTGCGGGTGTCTTCATCTAAATCCTTCCATTTTTGAAGTGTGATTGGCACTATATCTCTAACAGTAGACCCGCAGGAATTTTGAAACTTTGTAACCACGTCAAGTGGTTCTTCAGGAAACCCCTCTGCATTTAGTTTTGTTACGTACATAACTGCACCTTCTTTCATCTGATTGGGACCTCATCGCCCTCGTTTCCGCTTATGTGAAACAGATGATTCAGACATCAGAGCATCCTCCGTGTTTCGTGTAGAACATGCATCCTCTTTCTTCTCTTCATTTGAAATCTATATATTGAAACAATTAATGGCCTTTCATATATGAACATTATTTTAGAATATAGTTGGCATATTTCTATTTACCTCTTCATCGTTGGGAATATAGTCGGCATCAAGCTCATCTGATGTTTTTTCTTCCTTGGAGGTTGTGGGGGATAGATATCCCCTGGGTCCACTAAAGAGGTAAAAGGCCTCACGAAAAGCCCAAGGGCCCAATAATTCGTAAGGTCATTCTTTCGTGGGCCTAGGGAAAGACAACCAATAAAGAAGACGTGAGACTGATTAGTGCAAACACAGGCGGCCCACAACGTCGAACGAATGAATCACAAATAGAGACCCGACTTTCCCGCGCTGAAGCCCCCATGCAACAGAGCCATGCGAGGATAAGTCGGCGAAGGTTACGTAGGGATAGACTCAAGAGGTTCACTATCTTTTAGCTACTTGTTGTTATCGTATCACATGTACTGCTCCACGGCCGAGTATATAAGGCCTAGGGGGCACCCCTTCAGATCGATCGACCCTGTTCTACTTAGCCACCCACAAACACTCTCTACGCCCTCTATCCAGAGAATCCTCTTGTAACCACGCTCATATACTCACCAGGACGTAGGGTGTTACGCATTTCTATGCGGCCCGAACCTGCAAATCTTGTCCATTGTCCCTCGTGCGATCGGCACGAACCATTTTGCTACAGTCGTCGACACCGTCCTACTCCTAAAAACACCTTGAGGGGCAACCCCGGGTGTGCGGTCGGACCCAAAACACCGACAGCTGGCGCGCCAGGTAGGGGGTGTGTCGACGATCCAAGCTAGCTCAATGGCCGTCACCTTCCACAGCAAGATCACCATGCGTCCCGGATCCATATTCTGCTTCGGGACAATCTCATCCGTGGCGGACGAAGAAGGAATTCTACACCGCCTCGCGGATCTGCCGGAACAGAAGTCTCCTCCAACAAACTCCGAAAATGCTGGAAAGACGCTACCTCCGGCTCTTCGGAACAAGATCGTCTCCGGGGAGGCTGGAGCTAGAAGCTCGCTGACCCGGAAGACTCCGCTGTCTACTTCCCCGACGAAAGAATGGACACAGGTCATGAGAAGGAAAGAGATCAGGGAGAGGCCAGTCGTTCTTCCCGTTCCTCCGACCTCAAAGGAGAACGGAAAGAAAGTCGCCGCGGCAGCAATACCGTTCTACCCCGACGTCCTCTTCATCGGGAGGGCAGAGTCACCCGCCGTCTCCGACGATGAACCGACCGCGCCCGGAGAAGAACCGCCTCAGCGAGAATCCCGCCGACGAAGGAACCGACGCAGGAACGTTCGACGACATCACGCAGCTGGAGAACGGGATCCGGAGCAGCCTGTCTCGCGAGACGAGGTCTCAGAGATAGGAGAAACTCCGGAAGAACGCGTCTTCAGGGAACGAAGGAACTCCCGACGACGTGATCGCCGTCGGACTCAGGAGCAAGCCGAGCAAGATGCAAGGCAACGACGCGAGAATCCGCTCTTCGGGCGCAACTTGAACCCCGACTTCGCCCGAGCCATGAACACGCCGAGCGAAGTCGGAGGCGTTCTAGCCCGGATAGCTGACGGGCTTCCTCGGACTCCCGACGCCGAGGGATACCGGCGCCTGTTCACTCAGGCAGCCAACCATCTTCTACCGCTCGCTCACCCGCCGAACGATTTGCGACACGCCATCAACAGTCGCCGAGACGCGCGAAGCTCTATCAATGCTTCGCGCGAACGGCGGCACGAGAACGAAATTCGCCGTCGGGAGGAGTATGATCGAGATCATGGCTTCCCGACTCAAAGCCAGGCCACCCGAACTGAGTCGGCAACAGCTTCAACTGGTGGAACCACCCGGGGACGGTCGAGGAACCACCACCGCCACTCCCCTCCCCGGGACAAACGACATCCTCGATGACAGGAGGACACGTGCGGAGTATCCGCCCTTACTCCGCGCCTCAGGGCCATCCAATGGCCTCCCAACTTCAAGGTATCCAATGTCGACAAATATGAACCTAAGCAGGATCCAGGGGGCTGGTTAGCCGTCTACACCACCGCTGCTCGGGCTGCCGGGGCGTCCGAAGACGTCATGACTGCGTATCTGCCCATCGTCCTCGGGCAAGACGCGCTGCAGTGGCTACGACATCTACCCCGACACTGCATCGACGACTGGGGAGACTTCAGCCGACGTTTCACCGCCAACTTCCAGTCTCTCTCCGACAAGCCAGCGCAACCATGGGACCTCAAATCCATCAAGCGCCGGGGGGATGAAACTCTCCGGTCATACCTTAAAAGGTTCCAGACCATGAGAAACCGCATCCCCGAGGTCACGGAGGCGGCCGTGATCGAGGACTTCTACAGAGGGTCTAACGACTCAGCTTTCGTCCGAGCCATACTGCAAAAGGCACCGACTACCTCCGAGGAGCTGTTCCGGGAGGCCGACCTCTACATCACCGCTGACGAGCGGGCCCAGGACCTCATCGGAGGAGCAAAGCCCGCACCGGCAGCACCACGACGCGACGCGAACCAGCCGCCCGACAAGCGCTGGGAGAAGAGGCCTCGCGAAGAGGTACACGCCGCCGGACCACCCGCCTCTCGCGCCCGAGGAAGACCTCGTGGAGGCGAACGCACGCTGGACGACATCCTCGACGCCCAGTGCCCGTACCACAAGGACATGCGACACACTCTCCGCAACTGCCGGGATTTCAAGCACTCCGTCGGGCATGGCCGACCCTTTCAACCTCTACCGCCTCCTCCGTCGAGGGGAGGACCAGATGAACCACGACAGCCCCATCAGCCGGAGGAGGGGGGAGGAGGAGCTTTCCCGCGCGTTGACAGGGAGGTCAACGTCATCTTCGGCGGACATGGGTCGCAGGAGAACAAGAGACAACAAAAGCTCAACGACCGCCAGATACTGGTGGCGATCACCGGCCCTCCCGCCCCGTACCGGTGGTCGGAGCACCCAATCACGTTCACTCGGGAGGATCAATGGCTCAACTTCGACCACCCGGGAAAATACCCGCTCCTCGTCGATCCGGTGATCCGAGAGAGCCGGGTGAAGAAGGTGCTAGTGGACGGGGGGAGCAGCATCAACGTCACCTTCCCCCATACGCTCCAAGGCTTGGGAGTTCACCTCAAAGAGCTCCACGAGTCAGACACTCCTTTCTTCGGCATCGTGCCGACGGAAGGAGAATACCCGCTGGGCCACATCTACATGCCGGTCACCTTCGAGACTCCGGATAACTACAGAACCGAGTTCCTGAGGTTCGAGGTGGCGAACTTCGACTGCGGGTACAACGCCATCATCGGGAGGCCGGGGCTGGCCAAATTCATGGCCATCCCACACTATACGTACATGATACTGAAGATGCCAGGGCCGCAAGGAATCATAACTGTGCGCGCCGACTTCCAAGGCGCCGCAGAATGTTTCCGAATGGCCATCCAAGCAGCCCTCACCACCAAGCCGTCAACGGTCCCTTCTACACCGGCGAACTCTAAGCCTGAAGAAGACCTCGCCGTGCCGGCAAACGAAGCCCAGACCGCGACCTCTATGCGGCCGACTGAAGACACCAAGCGGATCAACCTGGGGTTTTCTGATGAGCGCAAGACGGCCATCATCAGCTCCAGTTTAAATGACAAATAGGAAAGCGCGCTCGTCCAATTCCTGCAAGATAACCGAGACGTATTCGCATGGCAACCTGCGGATATGCCGGGAGTCCCGAGGGAGTTGGCCGAGCACAAATTGAAAGTCTATCCTCAGGCGAGGCCGATCCGGCAAAAGCTGCGTCGTTTCACGCCCGACAAGAGAGAGGCTATTCGTGCCGAGTTAGCTCGCTTGGTCGCGGCCGGATTTATTAGAGAAGTATCACACCCCGAGTGGTTAGCCAACCCTGTTCTTGTACTCAAAAAGAATAAAGTGGATTGGCGCATGTGCGTCGACTATACTGATCTCAACAAACACTGTCCGAAGGATCCCTTCGGGCTCCCGAGGATAGATCAGGTGGTGGATTCCACCGCTGGATGTTCGATGCTGTCTTTCTTAGATTGCTATTCCGGGTATCATCAGATTAGTTTGGCAAAAGAAGACGAGGAAAAAACGGCGTTCATCACCCCGTTTGGTGCTTTCTGTTATACCTCCATGCCGTTCGGCCTCAAAAACGCTGGAGCGACTTATCAGAGAGCTATTCAAACATGCTTAGCCGATCACTGGGGCAAGCGTGTGGAGGCTTACGTAGACGACGTGGTGATTAAAACGGAGAATCCTGAAAAATTCATCGAAGACTTACAACTGGTTTTCAACAGCCTGAGAAGATATAGATGGAAGCTCAATCCTGAGAAATGTGTCTTCGGGGTACCAGCAGGAAAGTTACTCGGATTTATTGTCAGCCACCGGGGAATTGAAGCTAATCCAGATAAGATTGAAGCTATCATGAAGATAGAAGCTCCTCGATCGCAAAAGAAGGTTCAGCGACTCACTGGATGTATGGCAGCCCTAAGCAGATTCATATCCCGGCTGGGAGAAAAAGGTCTGCCATTTTATAAATTGCTGAAAAAGGTGGATAAGTTTCAATGGACTTCAGAGGCTCAAGAAGCTCTAGACGCACTGAAGAAATTCCTGACAACACCGCCAGTATTGAAACCGCCCCGGCGAACTACGCCGACTCAGCCGGCTGAAGATTTGCTGCTATATATCTCTTGCACGACTCACGTGGTAAGCACTACGTTGGTAGTCGAGCGAGTGGAAGAAGGGCATGCCTACCCGGTACAACATCCCGTCTACTTCATCAGTGAGGTTCTAGGCCCATCGAAGAAAAAGTATCCTCAAGTTCAGAAGCTATTATATGCAGTACTTCTAACTGCCCGCAAGCTGCGCCACTACTTTGACGACCACAAAGTCATAGTAGTTACTGGTTTTCCAATAGGGGACATTCTTCACAACAAGGAAGCCATTGGCCGAATAGCCAAGTGGGCTTGCGAGTTGGGATCCCATGATATCGAGTTCCGACCTCGCACTGCCATCAAAACTCAAGCACTGGTCGATTTCGTATCAGAGTGGACAGAACAGCAAGTGCCGGATAATCCAGAAACCGCAGAAGTATGGCGAATGTATTTTGATGGCTCGCTGAAGCTGCAGGGAGCAGGAGCAGGAATTCTCTTCACTGCACCTGGAGGCGAGCACCTCAAGTATGCACTCCAATTGCTATTCCCGGCCTCTAACAATGCAGCCGAGTATGAAGCTTTGATACACGGATTAAACATCGCCATATCACTGGGTGTCAAGAGGCTGATGGTGTACGGAGATTCTCTGGTAGTCATCAGTCAGATAAACAAGGAATGGGATTGTTCAAGTGATTCAATGGGAAGATACTGCGCCGCCGTCCGAAAGCTAGAAGATAAATTCGAAGGTCTGGAGTTTCATCATATAGAAAGAGATCGGAACACGGCGGCTGACGTACTGTCCAAGCTCGGATCCGGTCGGACTCAAGTCCCGCCCGGGGTCTTCGTGCAAGAAATCCTTCAGCCGAGCATCTCGACGGATCAAATAGAAGAGTGCAACATCATAAACCAACCCGAGTCAAACTCTGATGACTGGAGGCAACCGATTATTAAGTATATAAAGAATGAAGAAAAACCAGATGACAAGAACTCGGCAGAGCGCATTGCCAGACAATCAGCTCACTATACACTCATTGGGGAGATATTATACAGGAGGGGCGCGTCAGGCGTCCTCATGAAGTGCGTTCTCCCGTCCACCGGGAAGCAACTTCTGGAGGAAGTCCATGCTGGGCAGTGTGGAGTACATGCAGCATCCAGAACATTAGTCGGGAAGGTTTTCAGGTCAGGATTCTATTGGCCGACGGTGAAGAATGATGCAGCCGAGTTAGTTCAGAGATGCGAAGCTTGCCAATACCTGTCAAAACAACAGCACATGCCAGCACAGCAGCTACAAACCATACCAGTAACTTGGCCTTTCGCATGCTGGGGATTGGATATGATTGGACCTTTCAAGAAAGCTCAAGGAGGATACACCCATGTATTGGTGGCAATTGACAAATTCACTAAATGGATAGAGTTCCAGCCCATTGCCTCTTTAACCTCTGCTAAAGCCATGGAATTCATACAAAGCATAATATTCAGATTTGGGATACCGAACAGTATCATCACTGACTTGGGATCCAACTTCACCAGTTCAGAATTCTTTGACTTCTGCGAGCAAAAAAGCATTCAGATCAAGTATGCATCTGTAGCCCATCCGAGAGCCAACGGGCAGGTTGAGCGAGCCAACGGAATGATATTGGAGGCACTTAGAAAAAGGGTCTTTGATAAAAATGAAAAATTCGCAGGAAAATGGATAAGAGAATTGCCTTATGTTGTTTGGAGCTTGAGAACCCAACCTAGCCGGGCCCTGCATGGAAACACTCCTTTCTTCATGGTCTATGGGTCGGAGGCAGTGCTACCCGCTGATCTCAAGTTTGGGGCGCCAAGATTGATCTTCGAAAGCATAGCAGAAGCCGAAGCCAATAGGCTGGAGGATATTGACGTACTCGAGGAAGAATGACTGAATGCGGTGATTCAATCAGCACGATACCAGCAGACTCTAAGGCGCTACCACGACAAAGCTGTGCGACAACGTTTCTTTTCGATGGGAGACCTCGTCCTCCGCCGAATTCTAACGGGGGAGGGACGGCACAAGTTATCACCCTTATGGGAAGGACCTTTCATAGTAGCAGAAGTCACTCGTCCCGGATCATATCGCCTCACCCAAATGTGGCACGGAAGTTGGGAACTCCTGGAACATAGAGCACCTCCGAAAGTTTTACCCCTACCTGTATTTCAAAACAGCCGGAGCGACCATGTATTCTGTATAATGGAAATACATCATCAATAAAGAGAGATTTCAAAGATACTTGGCTCATTTATGATTGACTTGCATTCTTACTTAACCCGGGGTGACCACTATGCCCTACAAACGGAGCAATCGATTTAAGTCGGCAACGACTTAAGGCGGTGCAACATGCTCACGACTTACTTAACTCGGGGTGACCACTATGCCCTACAAACGGAGCAATCGACTTAAGTCGGCAACGACTTAAGGCGGTGCAACATGCTCACGCTTACTTAACTCGGGGCGACCACTATGCCCTACAAACGGAGCAATCGACTTAAGTCGGCAACGACTTAAGGCGGTGCAACATGCTCACGCTTACTTAACTCGGGGTGACCACTATGCCCTACAAACGGAGCAATCGACTTAAGTCGGCAACGACTTAAGGCGGTGCAACATGCTCACGCTTACTTAACTCGGGGTGACCACTATGCCCTACAAACGGAGCAATCGACTTAAGTCGGCAACGACTTAAGGCGGTGCAACATGCTCACGCTTACTTAACTCGGGGTGACCACTATGCCCTACAAACGGAGCAATCGACTTAAGTCGGCAACGACTTAAGGCGGTGCAACATGCTCACGCTTACTTTACCTAGGGTGACCACTATACCCTACTAACGGAAGTTACCGGCTAAAACTCATTGACGGTTTAAACCAGTATAGCATACTCGCGCTTATGCAGTTCAAGGGATGATCTCCATATCCCACAAACAAACTTCATAATCATCATGCAGCGTTACCACAAACTGGCAAACTAATAAATTCTGATACAATAAGGGAGTAATCACGTCATTCGAATGATAAGCCGATAACCTCTAACGAGTACTTGATCATGCTAACTGCGCGCTCAGAGCACGCGAACTGTTTCTTTATTTTCCAATGTCTCTCTCAGGAACGACTGACGAAGAAGGGCGATTCGAGGAATCAGGGGCAGCATTCACATCGGCTCTTATATCTTCAGGGACAACCACGCCGGGTCTTCTCATCAAGATTCGTCCCGCTCGAATGGCCTTGTCCAGGGCCTTATCGCGCTGAGCTTTGAAAGTGACAGCAGCTTCTTCAGCAACTTTAACAGCCTGCTGGGCAGTTTCTAACTCCTGAGCAATGGATTTCTTAGAAGCTCGGAGTCCCTTGATGGTGGCGTCCTTTGCCGATAGCAACTGTGTAAGGCGGGCCACTTCGTCCGAGGATTCTTGCAGTTGACGGCGCTGATTGTCAAGCTCCTCCATCGTAAAACGGTGGCTCCTCTCCAAGATGGTCAGCGAGTTGCTGGAATCTCGGTACAATCTGTCCAAGTTGTCGCGAGAAGCAGCAAGGATGCGTTTTTCTTCCTACAAGCAAAAATCAACTCATTCAGAATCCAAGAGCATGATAAGGCGAAGCACAGGTTCGTAAGCTACCTTCTCAGAGTCAAGCTGAGCATGAAGAGAAGAACTCAGAGCGTTGGCATCATCCAAAGCCGCAGAGACCTGACTCAACTCGATCTGACTTTGAGAATACTTCTCCTCGAAGTCAGCGCATCGTCGAGCCATTTCAGCTTGATCTTGAGAATGTTTTTCTTCAAGAACTGTGATCTGCCGAGTCATCCCTATCAAGAAGTATTCAAACAAAATGAGGTCAGAAGGTAAAACAACCCACGGGCAAGAATAAAGAAGAAGAAGAAAGAACACTAACCAGCATTGGTGGCCTCCAACTCAGATACACGACCCCGAAGCAACACCGGATTCCAACGCTCAAGAGATGAAGCCACCTCCGGGATGGAAGCACCCTGCGACTTCAGCTGGCCGACCATTCCATCCACCAAAGCCTGATAAGAAGAGCGGATGAGCATAATGGAAACAATTCATGCAACATAAAGATCAAACTAAAGCACAGCACAGCACCTGGAGGTTGGAGAAAAGTGAAGGGATCCCCAAGTCAGGAGAAATCAGCTGATGACCAGATGCCAGACCACCACTCGAAGCAGCTTGCAGCAGACCAGCAGGAACGAGCTCAGTACATTCAGCAGATCTTAACGCCAGACCAGTGGGGATGCTGCCCTCCAAAGCGACCCCCTGATCCGGAGTTTGAGCCACCATCATGCCGCCAGAGTGTGGAGGTGAACCCACATGAACATCCATGGAAGTGCAGGAGGGAGACCTCGCTCGGACACCCTCGGGGGCTGGGTCAAGGTTGGCACTGCCCACTTGAGCCGGGTCACCCCCGGCAACACCCTCGGGGGCTGGGTAGTGGCCTACACTCCTCACCTGAGCTGAGTCCTCCCCGGCGACACCCTCGGGGGCTGGGCGCATGTCAGCGCTATTCAAGGGATCCAAGCTCTCTGCCGTGACCACCTCTAAGGTCGACGGGCCTTCAGCTACTTCCATAGTATTAGGACGATCCAAGTCATCATCCCGACCCTCGAGATCGTGCTCTAAGGTCGACGAGGCACGGGACGACCTCAACCCAGCATCTGGCACGGCTGCACAAGTTTCTGTTGCATCAACGTCTGCAGGTTCCAACAACAAGTTCTCAGGGACCATATCCTCTAGAGCTTGATCAAAATTGGCCATGGACAATTCTTGCAGACCAATAAGAGCAGACAAGGCAGGAGAAGGAACCCCACTACTACCCCCGCTAGCGACGAACTGCCGACTGTTTTTCCGAGTTAATGGAGTTTCATTCTCTTCCTCCTCATCTTCCACAGCAACAGCACAAACAGCATCCTCATTGGGGTCAGCAGCAGGCGGAGCACACCCATTGGGATCAATGTCAACAAGGCCAGTTGCAGTCATTTCTTCGGCAGCAGGAGCTAAGGTGCGGGCATCCTCGTCAAAGCTGGACACTCGCCGGAGGCGTCTTCTTTTCTTCTTCTGCTCATCAGCAGAAGGCTCGGGCTGACTGGTTCGGCTAGGACGCCTCGGGCGAGTGTTGACAGGTTTCGAGACATCCAAGGTCGCATCAACCTCTGGAAGGGGCACCACTGCCAATGTACCATCAGGAGCAGTATCAGATGAATCCTCAGCTAGCAGATCGAGCATGTCATTTATGTCTGCATCACTAGGGTTCAGGGGCACTTCAAAATAAATCTGCCGCTCATCATCAGGTATCTCCCCGAGCGAAGCAACTAAGGAACGGACCTCTTCAGCAGAAGGTCGCACTCTAAGACCCAAATTGCTATCTGTCACGGGCGGATTGGACACAAAAAGAGTGAAGGCTTGGGAAGAAGGTAGGTTCCAAGCCGAGTATGCCACTGGAGCTCCAACGTTTGAAACTTTACCCCTGAGGATCATTTCGAGTCGGCTCACCAAATCCACAGAAGGAATTCTCCTATTAGTAACTCGGGTTGAATCGGCCAGCCCTCGGTAAAGATATGCCGGATAGGCCCTGTCTTTCAGCGGCTGAATGTTTTTGAAAACAAAATCTGTGACCACGGCTTCGGCAGTCAGACCTCTCTCTTTCAGTAATCCAACTTCAGTAAGCAACACGCCCGCCTCGGCTACTTCTTGGTCCGTGGGAGATTCAGTCCAACTCGGAGTACGAACGTCTGCCTGTCTCCCTGAGCGGGAAGGGAGAGAATTTCCATAATTATCCATTATAAACCACTCCAGACGCCAACCTTTAATGCTGTCTTTGAGGGGTATCTCGAGATACTCGGTCTTCCGCCCCCGGCGCATCTCTAAACTGGCACCTCCGACCAATTGATGTTGCCCCCCGGCCATCCCAGGGCGGCAGTGATACAGATACTTCCATAAGCCAAAATGCGGCAGCACGCCAAGATAAGCTTCGCAAAGGTGAACGAAAATAGAGATTTGGAGAATGGAGTTAGGGTTCAAGTGAGTCAGGTTGATGTGATAAAAATCAAGGATGCCACGGAAAAAAGGAGATATGGGAAGGCCGAGGCCGCGAAGAAGGAAAGGAGTGTAAACCACTGACTCGTGGGTATCTTCGGTTGGGACAGTAGTCCCGTGGCAAGCCCGCCAAGAACAGAGTTCCCGTGGAGGGAGAACCCCGATGGAGACAAGGCGGAGAAGCTCAACTTCAGAAATCACAGACATATGGTTACCTGCGAAGGGTAACTGACTGTTGGGGTCGATGGCGGGGATCACTGCGGCAGACGAGTTCGCAGTCTTCCTCTTGGGCGCCATCTTGCTTCTCGCTGGCGAAACAGAGCAGGAGGCGAGTGGCAGAGAAGACTCAGATGCGGAAATGCAAGAACTAGGGCACGGAAAGCAAAGGCGGCTAAAAGTGCGACTCTTAAGGGATATTCTTGAGCCAGATACCTTTTCAAAAGTGCCCAGTCATCACCCGGCGGTCATCTCCGAAATCCCAGCATGCCACGTGGATATCTAACAGTTATTTCCAAGAAAGCCGATGTGCCACCTCATCACTCGGCCATTTTCCTCAAAGTAACTTGAGAAGCTGGCTATCACTCGGCGCTGCCTCTAAAACGCCGACCACGTGTTCAATCGCTCGGCATTACTTCTAAAATGCTGACGCCGACCTTCAATCACTTGGCGCTGCCTCTAAAACGCCGACCACGTGTTCAATCGCTCGGCATTACTTCTAAAATGCCGACGCCGACCTTCAATCACTCGGCGTGTCCTTTAACACGCCGACCACGTGTTCAAACGCTCAACATTTCTTCTAAAATGCTGACGCCGATATTCTATCACTCGGCGTTATTTCTAAAATGCCGGCCCCGTATTTTGTCGCTTGGCATTACTTCTAAAATGCCGATGCCGACCTTCTATCATTCGGCATTGCCTCTAAAACGCTGGTCTTGTGTTCGATTGCTCAGTGTTACTTCTAAAACGCTGATGTCAATCTTCACATCGCTCGGCGCTGTTTCTACTATATCAAAAGAATCAGTTCAACATTCAGCAAAAGCAGTGACAAGTCATCAAAAAGAGGGGATAAACGACAATCTTCATTAAAGGGAAGTTAACGAGTTTACAAACCAACTCTTTACGAGTTGGTACTTCCCTAATTCTACTCTACGTTACTACTACTACTAAACTACAATATACTACTCTACATTACTACTACTACTAAATTACACTAATTACTACTACATTATTCTAGCTATACTAAACTATACTAATATCTAAGAAGACCAGTGGCGTCTAGCCACTGGCCCTGCCCCTGCCGCCGCCGCCGCCCTTGGTGCTGCCCCTGCTGCTGCCCTTGGTGCTGCCCCTGCTGCTGTCGCCCGTGGTGCTGTCCCTGCCGCCGTCGCCGCCGCCCCTGCCACTGCCGCTGTCGTCACCGTCGCCGCCGTCGTCGTCGTCGTCGTCGTCTTCACCCTCGTCGCCGCCGTCCGAGTCCTCCTCATCCGAGGAGTACTCCGACTCATCCGAGCCTTCGAGCCCGGCGCGCTCGACGGCCCGGATGTACGTCCAGACCTCCGCGGCTATCCCCTGGGAGTCGTCCGAGTCATCGGACGACGCCGGGGGAGAGACGGGAGCCGGAGACCCCTCGGACTCGGAGGAGAACTCCTCCTCCGAGTATTCCGAGTCACCAAACTCCTCCGATGGAGGAGTCGGCTCACGCTTGCGCTTGTTGTTCTTGCCCATGGTTGAAGCTTTGGGAGAGAAGAAAGGGAAGAGGCAGTAAGGAGCAGCGAAGAGATGTGAAGAAACCAGAGAAGCAAAGGGGTTATTTATAGAAGGGAAAGGCAACCGCTCACTTCTAACCGCGGTCACTGAACAGTCGCAAGGCATTCAATAAGCGCTTCCACCCACCCGAAGACACGTCAGACGGCGGACGCCGTTTCATGCAACACCACACCCATTGGGACTCCAGTCAACAGCGCAAAGGATATGATTACACTAGCCGTCCCATCGCATTACTACTCAGAGGCAACCGGCTAAAACACTCAGCGTACCAAGCCGTCCCTTGCCCACACCCATTGGGGGGGGACGCCCAGGAATTATCAGTATATTTTTCAAACGGTCACATCCGTGCAGGGCATGCAGTGAATACCTCAAGACAAAAATGAGATATCAGTAAGGATCAGAGGAAAGCCAAATATAACCAGCAAAGTACAAGATATGGCCGACAGAAGCGACGTGAAGACTAGACAGAGAACGTCCGTCAAACGTCCAATCAATCGCAGAAGCAAATAAATTGCACTACCTAGCAAGATATGGATGGATTGCAAACTCGGCTGCTAAAGACAAAATATACGCTGACCTTGGCAGCAAAATATTGATGACATAATGCTGACCTCCAAAGCATAATGCAAAATAGCCTCATGCTAGTTTCCACAAGTGAAAGGAAGACCTTCGAATGGATTATCCTTAAAAAATCCATTTGAAGGTCGGGGGCTACACCCATTGGGTGCACCTCCGGTGCACCCCATGGAATATTATTCTATACCGGTATAGCGCCGACTTCTAAGGCGTAGAGCAAGATTGAAAAGACTAATCCTCAACCAAGATGCAGGAGCGCGAATGGAGACAACCTTGGGAAGAAGACCTTAGAGTAGATTACCTTCTAAAATCTACTCAAAGGTCGGGGGCTACACCCATTGGGTGCACCTCCGGTGCACCCAATGAAGTCTAGAGTCTTACAATCCAAAATGCCGACCTCTAAGGCACAAGCACAAAACCAAACCTTGGCCGGACGAGTGATCAGAGCCAGAGAAGACAGCAGGAAGTCATTTTCTGGACCTTGGATCTTTGAATTGATTACCTCTAAATCAACCCAAAGATCGGGGCTTGTGGGGGATAGATATCCCCTGGGTCCACTAAAGAAGTAAAAGGCCTCACGAAAAGCCCAAGGGCCCAATAATTCGTAAGGTCATTCTTTCGTGGGCCTAGGGAAAGACAACCAATAAAGAAGACGTGAGACTGATTAGTGCAAACACAGGCGGCCCACAACGTCGAACGAATGAATCACAAATAGAGACCCGACTTTCCCGCGCTGAAGCCCCCATGCAACAGAGCCATGCGAGGATAAGTCGGCGAAGGTTACGTAGGGATAGACTCAAGAGGTTCACTATCTTTTAGCTACTTGTTGTTATCGTATCACATGTACTGCTCCACGGCCGAGTATATAAGGCCTAGGGGGCACCCCTTCAGATCGATCGACCCTGTTCTACTTAGCCACCCACAAACACTCTCTGCGCCCTCTATCCAGAGAATCCTCTTGTAACCACGCTCATATACTCACCAGGACGTAGGGTGTTACGCATTTCTAAGCGGCCCGAACCTGCAAATCTTGTCCATTGTCCCTCGTGCGATCGGCACGAACCATTTTGCTACAGTCGTCGACACCGTCCTACTCCTAAAAACACCTTGAGGGGCAACCCCGGGTGTGCGGTCGGACCCAAAACACCGACAGCTGGCGCGCCAGGTAGGGGGTGTGTCGACGATCCAAGCTAGCTCAATGGCCGTCACCTTCCACAGCAAGATCACCATGCGTCCCGGATCCATATTCTGCTTCGGGACAATCTCATCCGTGGCGGACGAAGAAGGAATTCTACACCGCCTCGCGGATCTGCCGGAACAGAAGTCTCCTCCAACAAACTCCGAAAATGCTAGAAAGACGCTACCTCCGGCTCTTCGGAACAAGATCGTCTCCGGGGAGGCTGGAGCTAGAAGCTCGCTGACCCGGAAGACTCCGCTGTCTACTTCCCCGACGAAAGAATGGACACAGGTCATGAGAAGGAAAGAGATCAGGGAGAGGCCAGTCGTTCTTCCCATTCCTCCGACCTCAAAGGAGAACGGAAAGAAAGTCGCCGCGGCAGCAATACCGTTCTACCCCGACGTCCTCTTCATCGGGAGGGCAGAGTCACCCGCCGTCTCCGACGATGAACCGACCGCGCCCGGAGAAGAACCGCCTCAGCGAGAATCCCGCCGACGAAGGAACCGACGCAGGAACGTTCGACGACATCACGCAGCTGGAGAACGGGATCCGGAGCAGCCTGTCTCGCGAGACGAGGTCTCAGAGATAGGAGAAACTCCGGAAGAACGCGTCTTCAGGGAACGAAGGAACTCCCGACGACGTGATCGCCGTCGGACTCAGGAGCAAGCCGAGCAAGATGCAAGGCAACGACGCGAGAATCCGCTCTTCGGGCGCAACTTGAACCCCGACTTCGCCCGAGCCATGAACACGCCGAGCGAAGTCGGAGGCGTTCTAGCCCGGATAGCTGACGGGCTTCCTCGGACTCCCGACGCCGAGGGATACCGGCGCCTGTTCACTCAGGCAGCCAACCATCTTCTACCGCTCGCTCACCCGCCGAACGATTTGCGACACGCCATCAACAGTCGCCGAGACGCGCGAAGCTCTATCAATGCTTCGCGCGAACGGCGGCACGAGAACGAAATTCGCCGTCGGGAGGAGTATGATCGAGATCATGGCTTCCCGACTCAAAGCCAGGCCACCCGAACTGAGTCGGCAACAGCTTCAACTGGTGGAACCACCCGGGGACGGTCGAGGAACCACCACCGCCACTCCCCTCCCCGGGACAAACGACATCCTCGACGACAGGAGGACACGTGCGGAGTATCCGCCCTTACTCCGCGCCTCAGGGCCATCCAATGGCCTCCCAACTTCAAGGTATCCAATGTCGACAAATATGAACCTAAGCAGGATCCAGGGGGCTGGTTAGCCGTCTACACCAGCGCTGCTCGGGCTGCCGAGGCGTCCGAAGACGTCATGACTGCGTATCTGCCCATCGTCCTCGGGCAAGACGCGCTGCAGTGGCTACGACATCTACCCCGACACTGCATCGACGACTGGGGAGACTTCAGCCGACGTTTCACCGCCAACTTCCAGTCTCTCTCCGACAAGCCAGCGCAACCATGGGACCTCAAATCCATCAAGCGCCGGGGGGATGAAACTCTCCGGTCATACCTTAAAAGGTTCCAGACCATGAGAAACCGCATCCCCGAGGTCACGGAGGCGGCCGTGATCGAGGACTTCTACAGAGGGTCTAACGACTCAGCTTTCGTCCGAGCCATACTGCAAAAGGCACCGACTACCTCCGAGGAGCTGTTCCGGGAGGCCGACCTCTACATCACCGCTGACGAGCGGGCCCAGGACCTCATCGGAGGAGCAAAGCCCGCACCGGCAGCACCACGACGCGACGCGAACCAGCCGCCCGACAAGCGCTGGGAGAAGAGGCCTCGCGAAGAGGTACACGCCGCCGGACCACCCGCCTCTCGCGCCCGAGGAGGACCTCGTGGAGGCGAACGCACGCTGGACGACATCCTCGACGCCCAGTGCCCGTACCACAAGGACATGCGACACACTCTCCGCAACTGCCGGGATTTCAAGCACTCCGTCGGGCATGGCCGACCCTTTCAACCTCTACCGCCTCCTCCGCCGAGGGGAGGACCAGATGAACCACGACAGCCCCATCAGCCGGAGGAGGGGGGAGGAGGAGCTTTCCCGCGCGTTGACAGGGAGGTCAACGTCATCTTCGGCGGACATGGGTCGCAGGAGAACAAGAGACAACAAAAGCTCAACGACCGCCAGATACTGGTGGCGATCACCGGCCCTCCCGCCCCGTACCGGTGGTCGGAGCACCCAATCACGTTCACTCGGGAGGATCAATGGCTCAACTTCGACCACCCGGGCAAATACCTGCTCCTCGTCGATCCGGTGATCCGAGAGAGCCGGGTGAAGAAGGTGCTAGTGGACGGGGGGAGCAGCATCAACGTCACCTTCCCCCGTACGCTCCAAGGCTTGGGAGTTCACCTCAAAGAGCTCCACGAGTCAGACACTCCTTTCTTCGGCATCGTGCCGACGGAAGGAGAATACCCGCTGGGCCACATCTACATGCCGGTCACCTTCGGGACTCCGGATAACTACAGAACCGAGTTCCTGAGGTTCGAGGTGGCGAACTTCGACTGCGGGTACAACGCCATCATCGGGAGGCCGGGGCTGGCCAAATTCATGGCCATCCCACACTATACGTACATGATACTGAAGATGCCAGGGCCGCAAGGAATCATAACTGTGCGCGCCGACTTCCAAGGCGCCGCAGAATGTTTCCGAATGGCCATCCAAGCAGCCCTCACCACCAAGCCGTCAACGGTCCCTTCTACACCGGCGAACTCTAAGCCTGAAGAAGACCTCGCCGTGCCGGCAAACGAAGCCCAGACCGCGACCTCTATGCGGCCGACTGAAGACACCAAGCGGATCAACCTGGGGTTTGCTGATGAGCGCAAGACGGCCATCATCAGCTCCAGTTTAAATGACAAATAGGAAAGCGCGCTCGTCCAATTCCTGCAAGATAACCGAGACGTATTCGCATGGCAACCTGCGGATATGCCGGGAGTCCCGAGGGAGTTGGCCGAGCACAAATTGAAAGTCTATCCTCAGGCGAGGCCGATCCGGCAAAAGCTGCGTCGTTTCACGCCCGACAAGAGAGAGGCTATTCGTGCCGAGTTAGCTCGCTTGGTCGCGGTCGGATTTATTAGAGAAGTATCACACCCCGAGTGGTTAGCCAACCCTGTTCTTGTACTCAAAAAGAATAAAGTGGATTGGCGCATGTGCGTCGACTATACTGATCTCAACAAACACTGTCCGAAGGATCCCTTCGGGCTCCCGAGGATAGATCAGGTGGTGGATTCCACCGCTGGATGTTCGATGCTGTCTTTCTTAGATTGCTATTCCGGGTATCATCAGATTAGTTTGGCAAAAGAAGACGAGGAAAAAAACGGCGTTCATCACCCCGTTTGGTGCTTTCTGTTATACCTCCATGTCGTTCGGCCTCAAAAACGCTGGAGCGACTTATCAGAGAGCTATTCAAACATGCTTAGCCGATCACTGGGGCAAGCGTGTGGAGGCTTACGTAGACGACGTGGTGATTAAAACGGAGAATCCTGAAAAATTCATCGAAGACTTACAACTGGTTTTCAACAGCCTGAGAAGATATAGATGGAAGCTCAATCCTGAGAAATGTGTCTTCGGGGTACCAGCAGGAAAGTTACTCGGATTTATTGTCAGCCACCGGGGAATTGAAGCTAATCCAGATAAGATTGAAGCTATCATGAAGATAGAAGCTCCTCGATCGCAAAAGAAGGTTCAGCGACTCACTGGATGTATGGCAGCCCTAAGCAGATTCATATCCCGGCTGGGAGAAAAAGGTCTGCCATTTTATAAATTGCTGAAAAAGGTGGATAAGTTTCAATGGACTTCAGAGGCTCAAGAAGCTCTAGACGCACTGAAGAAATTCCTGACAACACCGCCAGTATTGAAACCGCCCCGGCGAACTACGCCGACTCAGCCGGCTGAAGATTTGCTGCTATATATCTCTTGCACGACTCACGTGGTAAGCACTGCGTTGGTAGTCGAGCGAGTGGAAGAAGGGCATGCCTACCCGGTACAACATCCCGTCTACTTCATCAGTGAGGTTCTAGGCCCATCGAAGAAAAAGTATCCTCAAGTTCAGAAGCTATTATATGCAGTACTTCTAACTGCCCGCAAGCTGCGCCACTACTTTGACGACCACAAAGTCATAGTAGTTACTGGTTTTCCAATAGGGGACATTCTTCACAACAAGGAAGCCATTGGCCGAATAGCCAAGTGGGCTTGCGAGTTGGGATCCCATGATATCGAGTTCCGACCTCGCACTGCCATCAAAACTCAAGCACTGGTCGATTTCGTATCAGAGTGGACAGAACAGCAAGTGCCGGATAATCCAGAAACCGCAGAAGTATGGCGAATGTATTTTCATGGCTCGCTGAAGCTGCAGGGAGCAGGAGCAGGAATTCTCTTCACTGCACCTGGAGGCGAGCACCTCAAGTATGCACTCCAATTGCTATTCCCGACCTCTAACAATGCAGCCGAGTATGAAGCTTTGATACACGGATTAAACATCGCCATATCACTGGGTGTCAAGAGGCTGATGGTGTACGGAGATTCTCTGGTAGTCATCAGTCAGATAAACAAGGAATGGGATTGTTCAAGTGATTCAATGGGAAGATACTGCGCCGCCGTCCGAAAGCTAGAAGATAAATTCGAAGGTCTGGAGTTTCATCATATAGAAAGAGATCGGAACACGGCGGCTGACGTACTGTCCAAGCTCGGATCCGGTCGGACTCAAGTCCCGCCCGGGGTCTTCGTGCAAGAAATCCTTCAGCCGAGCATCTCGACGGATCAAATAGAAGAGTGCAACATCATAAACCAACCCGAGTCAAACTCTGATGACTGGAGGCAACCGATTATTAAGTATATAAAGAATGAAGAAAAACCAGATGACAAGAACTCGGCAGAGCGCATTGCCAGACAATCAGCTCACTATACACTCATTGGGGAGATATTATACAGGAGGGGCGCGTCAGGCGTCCTCATGAAGTGCGTTCTCCCGTCCACCGGGAAGCAACTTCTGGAGGAAGTCCATGCTGGGCAGTGTGGAGTACATGCAGCATCCAGAACATTAGTCGGGAAGGTTTTCAGGTCAGGATTCTATTGGCCGACGGTGAAGAATGATGCAGCCGAGTTAGTTCAGAGATGCGAAGCTTGCCAATACCTGTCAAAACAACAGCACATGCCAGCACAGCAGCTACAAACCATACCAGTAACTTGGCCTTTCGCATGCTGGGGATTGGATATGATTGGACCTTTCAAGAAAGCTCAAGGAGGATACACCCATGTATTGGTGGCAATTGACAAATTCACTAAATGGATAGAGTTCCAGCCCATTGCCTCTTTAACCTCTGCTAAAGCCGTGGAATTCATACAAAGCATAATATTCAGATTTGGGATACCGAACAGTATCATCACTGACTTGGGATCCAACTTCACCAGTTCAGAATTCTTTGACTTCTGCGAGCAAAAAAGCATTCAGATCAAGTATGCATCTGTAGCCCATCCGAGAGCCAACGGGCAGGTTGAGCGAGCCAACGGAATGATATTGGAGGCACTTAGAAAAAGGGTCTTTGATAAAAATGAAAAATTCGCAGGAAAATGGATAAGAGAATTGCCTTATGTTGTTTGGAGCTTGAGAACCCAACCTAGCCGGACCCTGCATGGAAACACTCCTTTCTTCATGGTCTATGGGTCGGAGGCAGTGCTACCCGCTGATCTCAAGTTTGGGGCGCCAAGATTGATCTTCGAAAGCATAGCAGAAGCCGAAGCCAATAGGCTAGAGGATATTGACGTACTCGAGGAAGAACGACTGAATGCGGTGATTCAATCAGCACGATACCAGCAGACTCTAAGGCGCTACCACGACAAAGCTGTGCGGCAACGTTTCTTTTCGATGGGAGACCTCGTCCTCCGCCGAATTCTAACGGGGGAGGGACGGCACAAGTTATCACCCTTATGGGAAGGACCTTTCATAGTAGCAGAAGTCACTCGTCCCGGATCATATCGCCTCACCCAAATGGATGGCACGGAAGTTGGGAACTCCTGGAACATAGAGCACCTCCGAAAGTTTTACCCCTAGCTATATTTCAAAACAGCCGGAGCGACCATGTATTCTGTATAATGGAAATACATCATCAATAAAGAGAGATTTCAAAGATACTTGGCTCATTTATGATTGACTTGCATTCTTACTTAACCCGGGGTGACCACTATGCCCTACAAACGGAGCAATCGACTTAAGTCGGCAACGACTTAAGGCGGTGCAACATGCTCACGCTTACTTAACTCGGGGTGACCACTATGCCCTACAAACGGAGCAATCGACTTAAGTCGGCAACGACTTAAGGCGGTGCAACATGCTCACGCTTACTTAACTCGGGGCGACCACTATGCCCTACAAACGGAGCAATCGACTTAAGTCGGCAACGACTTAAGGCGGTGCAACATGCTCACGCTTACTTAACTCGGGGTGACCACTATGCCCTACAAACGGAGCAATCGACTTAAGTCGGCAATGACTTAAGGCGGTGCAACATGCTCACGCTTACTTAACTCGGGGTGACCACTATGCCCTACAAACGGAGCAATCGACTTAAGTCGGCAACGACTTAAGGCGGTGCAACATGCTCACGCTTACTTAACTCGGGGTGACCACTATGCCCTACAAACGGAGCAATCGACTTAAGTCGGCAACGACTTAAGGCGGTGCAACATGCTCACGCTTACTTTACCTAGGGTGACCACTATACCCTACTAACGGAAGTTACCGGCTAAAAGTCATTGACGGTTTAAACCAGTATAGCATACTCGCGCTTATGCAGTTCAAGGGATGATCTCCATATCCCACAAACAAACTTCATAATCATCATGCAGCGTTACCACAAACTGGCAAACTAATAAATTCTGATACAATAAGGGAGTAATCACGTCATTCGAATGATAAGCCGATAACCTCTAACGAGTACTTGATCATGCTAACTGCGCGCTCAGAGCACGCGAACTGTTTCTTTATTTTCCAATGTCTCTCTCAGGAACGACTGACGAAGAAGGGCGATTCGAGGAATCAGGGGCAACATTCACATCGGCTCTTATATCTTCAGGGACAACCACGCCGGGTCTTCTCATCAAGATTCGTCCCGCTCGAATGGCCTTGTCCAGGGCCTTATCGCGCTGAGCTTTGAAAATGACAGCAGCTTCTTCAGCAACTTTAACAGCCTGCTGGGCAGTTTCTAACTCCTGAGCAATGGATTTCTTAGAAGCTCGGAGTCCCTTGATGGTGGCGTCCTTTGCCGATAGCAACTGTGTAAGGCGGGCCACTTCGTCCGAGGATTCTTGCAGTTGACGGCGCTGATTGTCAAGCTCCTCCATCATAAAACGGTGGCTCCTCTCCAAGATGGTCAGCGAGTTGCTGGAATCTCGGTACAATCTGTCCAAGTTGTCGCGAGAAGCAGCAAGGATGCGTTTTTCTTCCTACAAGCAAAAATCAACTCATTCAGAATCCAAGAGCATGATAAGGCGAAGCACAGGTTCGTAAGCTACCTTCTCAGAGTCAAGCTGAGCATGAAGAGAAGAACTCAGAGCGTTGGCATCATCCAAAGCCGCAGAGACCTGACTCAACTCGATCTGACTTTGAGAATACTTCTCCTCGAAGTCAGCGCATCGTCGAGCCATTTCAGCTTGATCTTGAGAATGTTTTTCTTCAAGAACTGTGATCTGCCGAGTCATCCCTATCAAGAAGTATTCAAACAAAATGAGGTCAGAAGGTAAAACAACCCACGGGCAAGAACAAAGAAGAAGAAGAAAGGACACTAACCAGCATTGGTGGCCTCCAACTCAGATACACGACCCCGAAGCAACACCGGATTCCAACGCTCAAGAGATGAAGCCACCTCCGGGATGGAAGCACCCTGCGACTTCAGCTGGCCGACCATTCCATCCACCAAAGCCTGATAAGAAGAGCGGATGAGCATAATGGCAACAATTCATGCAACATAAAGATCAAACTAAAGCACAACACAGCACCTGGAGGTTGGAGAAAAGTGAAGGGATCCCCAAGTCAGGAGAAATCAGCTGATGACCAGATGCCAGACCACCACTCGAAGCAGCTTGCAGCAGACCAGCAGGAACGAGCTCAGTACATTCAGCAGATCTTAACGCCAGACCAGTGGGGACGCTGCCCTCCAAAGCGACCCCCTGATCCGGAGTTTGAGCCACCATCATGCCGCCAGAGTGTGGAGGTGAACCCACATGAACATCCATGGAAGTGCAGGAGGGAGACCTCGCTCGGACACCCTCGGGGGCTGGGTCAAGGTTGGCACTGCCCACTTGAGCCGGGTCACCCCCGGCAACACCCTCGGGGGCTGGGTAGTGGCCTACACTCCTCACCTGAGCTGAGTCCTCCCCGGCGACACCCTCGGGGGCTGGGCGCATGTCAGCGCTATTCAAGGGATCCAAGCTCTCTGCCGTGACCACCTCTAAGGTCGACGGGCCTTCAGCTACTTCCATAGTATTAGGACGATCCAAGTCATCATCCCGACCCTCGAGATCGTGCTCTAAGGTCGACGAGGCACGGGACGACCTCAACCCAGCATCTGGCACGGCTGCACAAGTTTCTGTTGCATCAACGTCTGCAGGTTCCAACAACAAGTTCTCAGGGACCATATCCTCTAGATCTTGATCAAAATTGGCCATGGACAATTCTTGCAGACCAATAAGAGCAGACAAGGCAGGAGAAGGAACCCCACTACTACCCCCGCTAGCGACGAACTGTCGACTGTTTTTCCGAGTTAATGGAGTTTCATTCTCTTCCTCCTCATCTTCCACAGCAACAGCACAAACAGCATCCTCATTGGGGTCAGCAGCAGGCGGAGCACACCCATTGGGATCAATGTCAACAAGGCCAGTTGCAGTCATTTCTTCGGCAGCAGGAGCTAAGGTGCGGGCATCCTCGTCAAAGCTGGACACTCGCCGGAGGCATCTTCTTTTCTTCTTCTGCTCATCAGCAGAAGGCTCGGGCTGACTGGTTCGGCTAGGACGCCTCGGGCGAGTGTTGACAGGTTTCGAGACATCCAAGGTCGCATCAACCTCTGGAAGGGGCACCACTGCCAATGTACCATCAGGAGCAGTATCAGATGAATCCTCAGCTAGCAGATCGAGCATGTCATTTATGTCTGCATCACTAGGGTTCAGGGGCACTTCAAAATAAATCTGCCGCTCATCATCAGGTATCTCCCCGAGCGAAGCAACTAAGGAACGGACCTCTTCAGCAGAAGGTCGCACTCTAAGACCCAAATTGCTATCTGTCACGGGCGGATTGGACACAAAAAGAGTGAAGGCTTGGGAAGAAGGTAGGTTCCAAGCCGAGTATGCCACTGGAGCTCCAACGTTTGAAACTTTACCCCTGAGGATCATTTCGAGTCGGCTCACCAAATCCACAGAAGGAATTCTCCTATTAGTAACTCGGGTTGAGTCGGTCAGCCCTCGGTAAAGATATGCCGGATAGGCCCTGTCTTTCAGCGGCTGAATGTTTTTGAAAACAAAATCTGTGACCACAGCTTCGGCAGTCAGACCTCTCTCTTTCAGTAATCCAACTTCAGTAAGCAACACGCCCGCCTCGGCTACTTCTTGGTCCGTGGGAGATTCAGTCCAACTCGGAGTACGAACGTCTGCCTGTCTCCCTGAGCGGGAAGGGAGAGAATTTCCATAATTATCCATTATAAACCACTCCAGACGCCAACCTTTAATGCTGTCTTTGAGGGGTATCTCGAGATACTCGGTCTTCTGCCCCCGGCGCATCTCTAAACTGGCACCTCCGACCAATTGATGTTGCCCCCCGGCCATCCCAGGGCGGCAGTGATACAGATACTTCCATAAGCCAAAATGCGGCAGCACGCCAAGATAAGCTTCGCAAAGGTGAACGAAAATAGAGATTTGGAGAATGGAGTTAGGGTTCAAGTGAGTCAGGTTGATGTGATAAAAATCAAGGATGCCACGGAAAAAAGGAGATATGGGAAGGCCGAGGCCGCGAAGAAGGAAAGGAGTGTAAACCACTGACTCGTGGGTATCTTCGGTTGGGACAGTAGTCCCGTGGCAAGCCCGCCAAGAACAGAGTTCCCGTGGAGGGAGAACCCCGATGGAGACAAGGCGGAGAAGCTCAACTTCAGAAATCACAGACATATGGTTACCTGCGAAGGGTAACTGACTGTTGGGGTCGATGGCGGGGATCACTGCGGCAGACGAGTTCGCAGTCTTCCTCTTGGGCGCCATCTTGCTTCTCGCTGGCGAAACAGAGCAGGAGGCGAGTGGCAGAGAAGACTCAGATGCGGAAATGCAAGAACTAGGGCACGGAAAGCAAAGGCGGCTAAAAGCGCGACTCTTAAGGGATATTCTTGAGCCAGATACCTTTTCAAAAGTGCCCAGTCATCACCCGACGGTCATCTCCGAAATCCCAGCATGCCACGTGGATATCTAACAGTTATTTCCAAGAAAGCCGATGTGCCACCTCATCACTCGGCCATTTTCCTCAAAGTAACTTGAGAAGCTGGCTATCACTCGGCGCTGCCTCTAAAACGCCGACCACGTGTTCAATCGCTCGGCATTACTTCTAAAATGCCGACGCCGACCTTCAATCACTTGGCGCTGCCTCTAAAACGCCGACCACGTGTTCAATCGCTCGGCATTACTTCTAAAATGCCGACGCCGACAGAGGTATAGGAGGACAAGGATTGTCGTCACTAGAACTATCCTCCCCGCTCCCTTCACCGGAGCTGCTCATTGTCTGACATTCAAGTTTGGTCGCGTCTTCATCAACTTTGTTAGACGCACCGGTGCAGACCACATCCATCCTAGTAGGTACCTAGTGCACAGCTGGTTCCATCAATAAAGGGATATACTGTTAGTCTGATATACTAGTTCCACCAATAAGGGAACTTGGAGAAAAGGTGATTCAAAAGAAATCGAGCCCAAACCCGCCTCTGTGTCCCTCCTTTCCTCCCCAAACAGAAAGCCCAAACCCGCCTCCGGAGCAGGATCGGGTCGGGAAGCACGGAGCAGATAGAAGTGCACTTTCCAATGCAGTTAGACAGAGAAGGCATGGTTGTGATGTTATAATGCTGAAGGACCCCAAGAAGAGATTAGGGCCTGTCATCCACCACCACTGCCCGTTATTTGTGGGCTTCACCGAGGGCTGGAAACATTTGGTGACAGCAAACGACTTTCGGACTGGGGATGTCTGCGAGCTTGTTAAGGGGCCAGCGATGGTGAGCCGGTGTACTCTGTCCGGATGTGTGGTCACAAAATTTAAAGCCGCCCCAGCTTCATCTGTGCGCTTCTCTTCTCTTATGTCGGCTGCTAAGATCACTTAGCATCCCACCTAAGAGAAGAGAAGCGCACACATGAAGCCGAGGCGGCTTTAAATTTTGTGACCACACATCCGGACATAGTACACCGGCTCGCCATCGTTTGGCCCCTTAACAAGCTTGCAGACGTCCCCAGCCCGAAGGTCGTTTGCTGTCACCAAATGTTTCCAACCCTCGGTGAAGCCCACAAATAACGAGCAGTGGTGGTGGATGACAGGCCATAATCTCTTCTTGGGGTCCTTCAGCATTATAACATCACAGCCATGCCTTCTCTGTCTAACTGCATTGGAAAGTGCACTTCTATCTGCTCCGTGCTTCCCGACCCGATTCAGGCATTCAGCCGATGCCATTCTCCATATAAGTCCCAAACAGAGAATAGGGATGAGGTAGTCAAGATTGTAGACGCTAGTGCTCAACTACTAGCATCTATAGATATGGACACAAGTCCAAATTTGGTGCTACTCGGCACCATCGATATCACTAGGGAAAACAAATACATCAAAGAGATCCACTTCCCAATAGTACTCGAAGATAGTTCTTTGACTTGACACTCTCTAAGAGGTTCATACAAAATACATTATCTCTAAGAGTGAAACCTACGATACTCATATCGTGTTGTTTAGGACTAAACATCAACAACCCCTTGACTGGTCGCTATCATACTCAATTCCAAAATATTTTTCCAATATGTCGGCTTGAGTAAGGAGATCTGGGCTTGGGAGTTCCTCCAAATCATCTGCAGCTTCATCATCTTCAGCATATTGCAGGGCTTCATCTTGAATAATTTTAGCCCTCTTGGAGTCAGCATACTTTTTGATGGACAGAGCACACTTCTCAAGCATGTCGCATACATCTCCAATTTGAAACAAAGTGGTCTTAAGTGTGTACACTGATTCCGGTTCACTAGTATCCACAACCCTATCAGTCACTAGACTGCGAATGATGTCAACATGTGTCTCGATGACTCGAACTGAGCTCTCAACCATGTCAAGTGGCTCTTTTTCCATCTCTGGAACTGAAAATGACCAAGTCTCACAATCAAAATTGAGATCGCAACAAAGGCAGGGATCAGAGGGAAAACAAGGATGTGGCTTATAGGGCAAAAAGAGGGGTCCAAATAACATTGTCATGGCTATGAACAAGTCAAAGAAGGGAGATAAGAACAAGTCTTATAACATAGGGTTGGGAAGCACATGGAATTCATGTGTGCCAACAATGCACATACTCAGTGCTCGATAAGGGGTTCCATGATGTACTTCCATGATGTATGTGGCCATAAGCACATTTGCCCTAATGATTATCAAACAAAGATAGGTAGTAAAAAACACTAAAAATAGACTTGTTGCCCCAATCACTATGGAGATTTTCTACCAAGAAGGGGTCCTAGTAGTTGCATCAACTATCCATGACAAGATCAAACAACTGACATCGATGGAGGAACACAAAATTCTTCATTCGAAGGATACTAACACCTTAATGGTATACAAACATTTAATCAGAAGGGATAAAAGAAATAAAAAAAACTGATACATGAGAAGTAATTGACAACCAAACAATAAGCATACACAGCTAGCAAGTATCTTATAACTGACTGGCAACAAGCTACTAAAGCAAAAATGGTGACCTTAACAAAATATGTAAGTGAAAACAACAACAATCTAAGCATAATGACCAACAGTTCTGATAAGCATTTGATTAACCATTTCTTTTCTGGATAACCATTTTATCCACGAGTCATAGTGGCCAAACCAGGGATGTTGTTCAGACGAATAATTAATCTAAGCACTGATAATCAGGGGAACAATACAGTAACAACACAAAGTCTGTAACAAGTAATCTGCCATCAATTAACTTCTGAAATTTGGAAAGCTATGATTCAAACACATATATATATATATATATATATATATATATCAATGGGAACCTTCTTTTGCAACGGAGGAAGACAAGGTGTTCTAGCAGGACATCGATGGCGGCTACCGCAAGCTCGCACGTCCATGCCGACGACATGGACAGCTGCTCCCCATCGTCAGTGAGTGGCAAGAGGCTTTTGTACATGATTCTAGCAAGTCCGAGAGGACAAAAACTTACATCTAGCTCTAATTAATCCACTGAATACTTGGCTAAGTTGCATGAGCTAACCCTCGAGAGGGCTACCATGATCAAGGAGTGCACCGAGGAAATTTGAGTCATGAACTTAGGAGAAATGGAACCTGAACTTCGACCTTACTACGAGAGGAAGAAGAAAGAGCTTCTTGAGTACCTCACGAGCCTAATGACCAACAGTTCTTGAGTACCTCATGAGCTCGGGCTCGGGGACGGTGGCGCTCGGCGCTCGGGCTCGGGGACGGGGACGGCGGCGCACTCGGCGCTTGGGCTCGGGGACGACGGCGATCGGGCTCGGGGACGGGGACACGGTGGCGCTCGGGCTCGGGGACGAGGACGGCGGTGCTCAGGCTCGGGGACGGGGACGGTGACGCTCGGGATCGGGGACAGGGACGGTGGCGCTCGGGCTCGGGCTCAGGGACGGCGGCAGCCTGGCGGCGCAACTGTGTCAGCTCGGGCGGAACGAGTTAGGGTTCCTGCGGAACCAACAAGCCTTTTATATTGTAAACAATCACAGGCGGGTTTTTAGAAAAACCGCTTGTGATATATAACATCACAGGCGCTTTTTTATTCCGACCGCCTGTGATAGATTAACTTCACAGGCGGTCAGAATAAAAAAGTGTCTGTGATGTTATATATCACAAGCGGGTTTTCTAAAAATCCGCCTGCGATGTGTGTACAGTATAAAAGGACTAGCCCACGGGTTCTAGAACCCTATCTCCCAGAACAGTCACAGCATTATAGCGGCGGCGGGTATTTTTTGAAATCTACAGGGAGAAGGTTTTGTTTTTGAGTTTATTGATTGATTTCAATAGTTTATGCATATATATGATCTCCATTTGTTTTCTTTCTCATTTTGATGCGATTTTTTGCCTCAATTTTGTAATATAGACCGGATTTGAGGAAAAGCTTAGGAATTCCAAGATTTGGACTTGTAGTAGTTGATCTAATTTAAAAATTCTTTAGAAACACAGTTGTCTCACCTCAAGGTACCTATTGCTGCAATGTTTGTTTCATTTTCATGCACATCAATTCGTTTCATGTTTTATGGATGAATTAAATTAATTAATTAATGATTTTATTGATGTTAATCAATATAGGGATAGGTAATGGACCGAGGTTGGATGTACAATGTGCCAAGACCACATCCGTCGTACATTCGAAATTTGAGAAGCTTTATTGAAGCGGCCAACAAGCACGCGAATTTGCGAAAGAGTAAGGAGATATTATGTCCGTGCATCGATTGTGATAATAAGATAGCTTGGAGAGATACAGGAGTAATCCAATCACATCTGCTAAAAATAGGGTTTAAAAACAATTACACGATATGGTCAGAACATGGTGAGTTGGATCCGTGTGAAGTGCCTGGTAATGACGAGAGAGTTGTCGGAAAAGTTGATGGTAAAGTGGATTATGTGGATGCTAATCAAGATTTTGAAGAATTTGATTGCGAAGAAATGTTGCGCCATATGGAACCAGAAATGTTGAGTTCTGTGGGATCGCAGAAAGGGCTATCTAAAATGGAGGGACTAGGATTGCCCTCACCAACGGGCGAGACAATCACACCTCCAGCACTGCCTATCGAACGACGAGGGTAGTATTTCAGGTCAAGGCCATCAGCTACCCCACTGAACAACGAGCAATACTGTGAAAGTGCTCATCATGATGCATCTTGCATGGCTGCCTCGGTAGTATCCCTCTCAGTGATAGAATAGTTCTCTGAGAAGGCCTCTGCACCTCAGAGATCATTGTCTAGACGGCGCACCAAGCAAGTAGCCTCCCACTGGTCCGGGTATAACCCGCGACGAGGCTAGTAGACTACACAACGATACTCGATAGACCAAGTATGTCAGTTGAAGGCCCGACGCAGCAAGGTGTCGAGGGTGTCGTGGAAGTGACACCCGCGAGCGGCGTCGCGAGTGATGGGTCTAGCGATCCATCCCTCCAGCTCCTTGTCCTCCGAGAGCTCCGTGTTGTGGCTCGAACTGCCACCGGTGTCGTTGTCGTCTCCGTCTCCGTCAGGGTCTCCTCCAACAGCCGAGATGCCCTGTGGTGATGCAGGGGCATCTCTGGTTGAGGTGTAGGGGAAGGTTGTCTCCAAGACTCCACCTCCTGCTGAGGCGAGGGGGGAGAGTCCTGCTGCTCCTGCTCCTGGCGTCGGTGTTCCTGCTCCTCATGCAGGCGACGATGCAGTCTCTCTAGGTGACTGGACTGACCTGGCATCGTGCGATGCAGTGGGTGCTCCGCCAAGCGAGAAGGCAAAAAGGGGATCACTGAATTACGTGCAGTGCACCTAATACGAGCCGTCTACAAAATACATCATAAGCACAAGAGTGAGAGTAGAACTATAAGACCAGCAAGTAAACAGAAAGATAAGTGAAACAAAATTTTGTGAGATGAGTAATAATATAGAATTGGTCAAGATGACAAACTATTGAAATGACACTAATGTCAAGGTAAGAGTAGGGGTCTATAGTCCTTAGGGCGACCATTCTAGTCTAGGTTAGCGGTCCTACAATCAGCAAGGCATTGATACTGTTTATGTCACACCCGGTTTTGGAAGGTAAACCGAATGTGAACCATGTACGTGCCAGGATCAGAAACTCATGTACATAGTGATTACATAATTGGACATCATCACACAATGCTCAAAGTAAGTAGCGGAAAAGTACTTTATTACAACAAGATGTCCAAGACATCCACTGAGTCCATAACATAGTCATTAACATCAAAGTGCGGAAATACGAAACGTAGAAGATAAGGCCTTCACAGGCAGCTGACTGGGGGTTTGCCACTAAGATAAACTTAGAACTTATTGTAGTCCTGAAACTCCTCAAAATCCTCCATGTTGCCAACATCTCCTCATGAGCACTGAGTGCAGTGGGGACAACCTGGGGTGGGGTGGTTTGTAAAGCAAGGGTGAGTACACATCAATGTACTCACCAAATGTCCCGTTTGGCTAAAGTGGACTAGTTGTATGTGGAGTTAAGATTAAGTGGTTGCTTTTAGTTGGTCAAGTATTTATTACTAATAGTAGAGCCAAGTTTTAGTAATAAACCCAGTTATTACCCAAATGTACTCCCTCCAAGAGGAAATACCACAGATCATAATTATACCATCATCATGAAAGTAACCAAAGTTCTTCTAATCAAAGAGGATCCCAAGGCTGCTCTTAACCGTGAGCACGGCTGATATATCAGTTTCTAACACTCTGCAGAGGTCGCACACTTTACCCACAAGCCGTGATTCCCATTCTGCCCGAAAAGAGCCAATCTCCATTGACCACTACCTAGGTGGTCTAGCAGGGTATCACTATGTAGCCTTTACAAAGATTTCCCAGAGGTCATAGCCGCCCGTTGGGTTTCTCTGATTTGATAATCATAGTACCTCTCCCCAAAGGAAGGGTGACTAATAAAACCCAAATCAAGAACCTCTGCAACCAGCCTCGGCAGAGCAAGTACCGTGCCCGAACCCCATTGACGGCCCTACGGCGAAGCCAACTACTCCTCTAGTTCCTCTAATTAATCAGCTAAGGACGTCGCATTCCACCCTCATGGTGGCACTGTTATCCCGGGTGTCGCTCCCCAAACAGGTCCTTACGGAGAGGTACTCAGGAAAATGGCCTAAGTCCCCTAAAGTATCACAAGAACATAATCGAGATAACATCATCGTATCATAAGTATTCACATCATGTTCATTGATTAAAGTAAAGCAATAGCATAAAGCTAACCATGATAACCCAAAAGGTAAACAAGGATAAGGTAAATATAGACTAGTCAATCCTTAAGTTTCAATAATGTAATGCAGGACAGTGAATTATAAAGTAGATAGGACATAATAGGTCAGAGGACACTTGCCTTCACTAGGTTGTTGCTCAGGAAGATATACGACAACACACTCAAGAACCACGGGCTGCTCGTTGTCTAAATAGAGCGATCATACATTCAATACATTTGGAAAGTACAAATGAACAACACACCAAACATGTACAATCAAGTGAACACAAGTTTGATAAGACACTATGAACATAAAGGGTAGACTTAAATGTTAGGGTTTAACATAATTAGAGATCAGTGATTCCCTAGATTTTATGGACTATATTGTTTAGTGCCACCAATTTTAGTGAGACACAAAATTATATCAGGGATCAATTCATGCACAACATTTTACTAATCTCACAAAATTACACATCTAAGTACAATTAAGTTTTCCTTTTTATTTATTTTCTTAAATAGATAAATTAACACATAAACTATCCTATAGCTTAGACCAAAAATTAGTGTACTCACGCTGTGAATGAACATAATTTATTTGGATAGAGAATATTTCTATGAACATTTTGCAATTTTAATCACTAAATTTGGAATAAACAAGTTTTGGAGTTTGAAATATGAAACTAAGCCCAATTCTGTGATTATTTTAATGGTCAGGGGTCTGATTATAAGAATTCAGGGGCCTGCGCATAAAACCTAAGAACGGCGAGTTAATTTCAGAAACCCGAGGGGTTCTTTAACAATTTTACCACGTGAAGGGGTACGGGGCTAAACTGACCGTCCGATCTCCGATCAACGGCCCAGATAAGATCCCGCAGACGAGCGCGCGAACACGGGCACGCAGCGAGCACTGATAGGTGGGCTCAGGGTGTCAGCGACCTGAGGTAGGGCTGAAAGGTCGGGCCCAGCGGTAGGGGCGTGGCTGACGGGAGCGGTTCTGAGAGGTCGAATTCGCATCAGACGGTTGTGATTAGGTCTATTCTAATTAAACCCGGACCGCCAGATCTCGGATGGAAGTCCGAGATCCAACGACCGACAACCGGTCATGGGTGCGGTGGCGCCACTCGACCCCGCGGCGAGGTTTCACCGGAGACGAGGGGGACGGCCACGGCATGGCTCTAGGGGTTTGGGGAAGAGCTCGAGCGTGCTCAGGGCGATCTGGCGGACTCAGTCATGGGCGCAATACCAGCGCGGGGGCACCAGAGGGCGCAGAACACGGCGAGGCGGCCTAACGGTGGAGCAGATCAATTCCCACGAAGAATTACGTGAGCATTGGGGCAGTACTTGGTGAAATAAAGGCATGCAAAGGTTGCTCACCTCGAGTGCGAACTTTGGAGTGCTTGGGAGACGGCGGGGATGCAGCGAAGTCTCGGGTCGACGGCGGCGGACTTTGGCTGCACGGGGAAGACCCCGGTGAGCGCGGACCGAGCAAACCAGAGGGGTTCGGGACGAACCGAGAGGTGTCCTGAGTTGCTGACGGCGAGGCGGAACTCGTCGAGGCAACGGGCGCGGCGCGGGCTCGACGGCGGTCGTGGAACGGGCGGCGGGCTTCGGTGAGCGGTGGCAGAGCTTCCTGGATGCGTGTGCAGGGCGAGAGAGAGGGCGAGGGTGCTCGGCTGAGGGCGCAAATGAGCAGGGGAAGTGGGCAAGCGGGGTGCGGGCTTTCAAGGGAGCGAGGGCGTGCGGAGGTGGCCAGAAAACGTGTGGACGTGGGCGCGTCCACGACGGGAGTGCGTGGGCAGGAGGTTAGGGATGGGGCCTGACGGGTGGGGTTCGCGGGGCAGCGAGATAGGACGTGCGCGTGCGCGAAAAGAAATGGAGCCGACAGATCGGCCCCACTGGCAGCGAGTGGGAGAGAGAGGGAGAGAAGGACGTGGGCGCGAGCTGGCGCCGACTGGCGGGGTCCGCCTGTCAGGGGCTAAGGGCGCGCAAACGCGTGCTCGAGTTTGGGCCTGCTAGGCTGACTTGGTCCGAAAAGGGATTTTCTATTTTCCTGGAATTTCTAACACCTTTTCTATTTTATTTTCCATAGGGTTTTCAATTCAAATTCAAACCAAGTTTCAAATTCAAACTAAATCAAACATGTGCAACAATTCAAAGAATATTTGGAGCTCATCATGATGCAACATTTCATGACTTATATTGTTTTGACAAAATAAAATAATTAATTCCTCACTAATTAAGCAAAATCTATGCAAAATAAAAATAGAAAGAAACTAGAGACAGAGAGAAGAGTAACACCTGAATTTGGTAGGTAATTAGAAGGAAACTTTATACCCCCAAATTTAGGGTGTTACACCTAGCCCCTGCTTGCCCTGGCTCTTCGCGCGTCGCTCGCCCGCCCGCCTCGTCACCTCCCGCGCGTTGCCCGTCGGTCGCCCGCCACCCGCACGCCACCTGCCGGCGCCTCCCGCGCGCCGGCCCCGCGCACCGTCCGATCGCGCGCCGCCACCTGCCGACCGCACGCCGCCCCCGCGACGGCCGCTTGCTGGCCCCAAGCCGGCCGCCCACGCCCGCCGTCTGCCACCCCCGTTCGACGCCCACAGCCGTCGCTCGCCGCTCGGTCCCCGGTCGGCCACGCTCTCCACTGCCAGGTAACTCGCTCTCCATGTACTTATTGATTTGTAGTTATTATTGGTAAATCGTTAATGGTGGGTAAATCGTTAGTAGTTAGTAGCTAGTAGTTAGTAGTTTGTTATTATTGGTAAATTGTTACTCCACCGCATGGTGGTAGTTTGTAGTTAGGTATTAGTTAGTTATTATCTTGTATTAGTTTACAATTATTTATTAGGTACTAGGTAGTTTATAGTTAGGTATTAGTTAGTCATAGTGGATGGGGTTATGCACTAACCATCACAATTGGTTATTCAACGTTGAATTCGTATTTCAAATAGATGGACAATTTTTTGGGCATATACCATGGAGGCATCGTGGAACAAGATCGTTATGGAAATGCTGAGTTCGTTGACATGCAACGTGTGGCTGTGATATTCGATGATAGACCCTCCTTTAGTGAGGTGGTTGCTAAGGCTAAGGAGAAGATTGGTTGGCATGATGTTGAGGACATCGTCGTTGATGGGGTGCTAAACGTAGGTCCTCCACCCAACGTGCAAAGACTTATCATCCCAATTGAGTGTCAGCGAGAGTGGGATAATTATGTTAAATCAGCTATGAAGACACAAAAGCAAGTCATGGAGGTACTGGTACGTCGTTTGTTAGTTGCCTCTCGCCCTGAAGATGGAAACTATGATCGTGGTGTCGAGGTCGTGCCAATCGTGCCTGATGCTCAATCTGCCCGTAATATGATCCCATTAAGTGAGCCTACAAATGATTGTGGCACTCATGACCTCCACCTATATTCTACTGAGGGTATCCCTTTGGTAGGGACCCCCTGCAGTAAGTCTCTTTGCAGCCAATCATCATTTTCAAGCATGCCTACTTTGTTCTTTTCATTGCCGCCATTTTATTCTTTTTTTGATCCTTGTTGCAGGAGACAATCCTTATGTTCTGGTTGATCCTACGATCAGAACACATCTCCATTGTGGAGATGGAATTATTGCATCCAATAGTCCTGAGTTTAGGAATGAAGAGGAGCCTTATGCCTTTGCTATGGCCGCTGATGCAGATGATGACCTCCCGGTTGGTGAGCTTAGAGAGAGTGATATTGAGATGTTGAAGCATGTTATTCTAGAGCACCGGGATCCAAGAGTGCATGAGTTCAGCGATCTGAGTCTATCTCATGACGCCTTTGCAGAAGGGAGGGATGATGAGTTGCTAGATGCTCCTGAGGCGGGTCCTAGCATAATGATCGAAAAGGGTCGAGTTTTCAAGGACCTAAATGCCTTGAAGAGGTAGTTGCAACATTATGTCGTCTTACATAAGAGGTCGTATAGGGTTCTTCATTCATACGAGAAGCGGCGTTGCATGGAGGGTTTGTGCAAGGGTACAGAAGATCACCGAAAAGTGGAAGATAACAAAAGTTGTGGGCCCGCACAACTGTGCTGAACATGAGCTAATGACGAAGCATCGTCAGTTGACTTCTACCCTCATTGCGAAGCGACTTATGGGAATATTGCAGACAGAACCAAATATGAAGGTGAGGACAATCATGAGAATTGTGGAGAATCTGTACGATGGATACAAGATTACATATGGCAAAGCGTGGAGGGCTAAGCAGTGTGCTTGGAAGATGATATATGGGGACTAGGAGTCTGGGTACGAACAGCTGCATGTTCTTCTCAATGCAATGAAGGCAGCAAATCCAGGGATGCATTATGAGTACATCCCTAAACCAAATAAATGGATTAATGGGAGGCAAATATTCTTTTATGCTTTCTGGTGCTTTCCTCAATGTGTCGAGTCCTTCAGGCATTGTCGTCTTGTATTTTCCATTGATGGAACTTTTCTTCTTGGCAATACCAGGGCACCCTTCTTATTGCCATATCTGTTGATGCAAACAACAAGATAGTTCCCTTGGCATTTGCACTTGTTGAGAAGGAGAACAAAGACAGTTGGGGGTGGTTCTTCTGACTGGTTCAGATACATGTGGTTGGCCCTAGATGGGAGGTTGGTGTAATATCAGATTGACACCTTGAAATACTCAATGTGGTTTGTGAGCAGATCGATGGGTACCCTCCTTTGAACCACATATGATGTACACAGCACCTCGCTAAGAATCTTCTTCGCAAAGATGGTGTGAAGGATAACTTTGAGCTTTTCTAGGACACATGTCGCTAGCTAGAAGACAAGTTTTTAGGGAAAAGCTAGAGAAGCTTAGAATTGCAACAAATGTTGAAGGCAAAGACTGGTTGACCGGATTGATGCCAGAGTTGGAGAAATGGACGAGAGCTCATGACTTCGATGGATGGAGGTATGAGTTCCAGTGTAGTAACATGGCGGAGTCATTCAACAAATTGTTGTTGGGGATTCGTGGTATGCTAGTGACTGCTATAGTGTCCTTTACTTTCTAAAAGCTTGTTGCTTGGTTTAATGATAGACACACCCATGCAGTGGGACTGCAGAGTGATGGAGAGAGATGGGCTCCAAAACCAAAGGCTTTTCTTGAGAAGGCAAAGGAAAGGGCCGCAACACATACGATTGATTGTTTTGACTTCCAATCAGGGACTTATGAGGTGTACCTCCAAGTTGGTACAACGTCAGACGGTGAATCACAAGAATCGAGGAAACATGTGGTCGTCCTTAATGAATTGTCATGCACTTGTGGGGCACCGAGGCAGTACCACTTTCCACGTTCTCATATCATTACAGCAGCTCGTGCTCGCAACTTTGACATAGAGAGGAGGATACCCCTGAGTTTAATGTTGACAAGCTTGTGCTGACTTGGAGTCCCCGGTTTAGTCCTTACCGTGACCAGGGAGAGTGGCCTCCATACGATGGTCCAAAGTATCTAGCTGATCCAGGCAGTCGTTGGAACAAGTCTGGATCCAGAAAGAGAAAGAGGCACAAGATGTTTATGGATCAGATACCTGGTAGTAGTAGGTAGGGAAGAAGAACAAAACTTCTTACCGATCCCAAACTGTACGAGTGTGGCAAGTGCGGTAGACTTGGTCACAATTCACGCACCTGCAGTTGGCAGATTAGTGGGGTGTGTTTTATTCGTAATATTAATAATTTGGTTATTCATTACTAATATGTGTTTTTATTCATTTCTATTAAGTATTTATTTTATCCGTGCTAACCCTAATTCAATTTTTTGTAGGATGGCGCAGTTCCACCTCCTCAACACGTTCTACGACGAGACACACCGGGCACGTTTTTTGGCGGGCGGACATGTACAAATACTTGACTACTTATGGATCTAGCTTTCTATACATATTGATAGTAGAATAGTGTTGGAACTAACAAATTGTCTAATACTTGCAGGACCTACCCACGCTACATTCTAGAACCCATCATGGTTTCTTGGACATGACGTATGATGAGAGGTACACTCCGTACCTTGAGAGAGCCCAACTTGACGTCATCTCGTACCAGGTTCGCCAAGGATTGCCCACCTTCGACTCCTCGGCTATCAGCGCACTCATTGACATGTATTTTGTTGAGCAATACATTATTTTTTCCATTGCTTCACCAATGCCCCTTTCTGACAAGGTTATTTGTGAAATTTAGGTGGAGGCCAGATACTCACACCTTCCACCTTCCTTTCGGAGAGATGACAATCACCCTTAAGGATGCACAGAAAATACTGGGATTGCGTGTCTCCGGCAACCTAGTCACTGGCTTTTGCGAGTCGATTGGTTAGAGGGACGGAGTTCAGGCATTTCTTGGTAGGGACCTGCCTAATGAAGATGGTGCAGACCGTACTGCCGGGGTACAGATTAGTTGGTTGAAACAGTCCTTCAGAGTGTGTCCACAATATGCTGATGAGGACACCGTTTAGCACTACTATCGAGCATGGATCCTCTACTTGTTTGCACATGTCCTATTCCTAGACGCAACTGCGGACTACGCGTCGTGGATGCACATTCTTTGTCTCAGCAACTGGGACACAACAGGTCAGTTTAGTTGGGGCTCTGCTGTGCTTTCTTTTCTCTACCGCTAGCTCTGTGAGCCGTGTCAGCGGACCTCCTCTTCGTCCTCTGTGGAGGTTGCGTGTACCTACTCTAGCTCTGGATGTGGTTTCGAATACCCGTCGAATGTCCATAGGCGTTCCCTCCTCGATCATGGTTCCATGGTGTTCCTCCTCGTCGATGGCCTACGTACGCATACATTTGGGACCAGGTAGCCATTCCATATGGAAGAGCAAAGCGGACGTACTTGGAGTACGTCAATGAGCTGGACACACTCACGACATCCAGTGTAATTTTTCAACAATTCTAAAGCATACTAACAATTCCATAGCATCCAACGTCTGATCTTCATTTATGCAGGTCATATGGGTGCCATACAACGCACCAAGGCTAAATGATTGGGTGTTTAGTGATATGTGCAGATATGATGAGGACTTGTACAGGATGAGGTGTCCTCTTATTTGCTTCTGGTGTGTTGAGTGGCACCTTCCATATAGGATTGCAAGGCAATTTGGAAAGAACCAACATTAGTCGGTTCCAGATTTTCCAACCGATGTGGCGTTGCACAAGTAAGTGTGGTTTGTCAAATAAATTTATGGTTTATTATCTTGTATGTACAAATGAGTTATGTGGTTCACGTTTAGGTTTGATCATCGAAAACAAAAGAATATTACTGACTTCAGGAAACACCACGAGGCCTTCATTTTAGATTGGGAGGACATGGATGATAACAACGACGACAACAAGGAGACGGACGACAACAACGACTACAGGCGGTACCAGGCTTGGTACCAAGGTGCTACTCGGACAAAGTCAAGGAGACAGTAGACAAATCTCAATTACACCGACATCGATTCGTCTAAGGATGAAGACACAACGTATGACCAATCCACTAGAGTGGGTACGCAAGTCGAGACTGCACCGATCTTGGACCGAGTGGTATTGGTTCAAACTTGGCATATTTTTTCATTTCATAATAACATGACAACTATGTAATCAATGTCGATTACTTTTGTAGGGTAACACACTTAAACGCTCAGTACAAGATATTGAGCAGATTAGTCCCAATGTGAGCAACAGTGTCATGCGTACCTTCTTGGATGTAAGTTTCTTACCTTCCTTCATAGTCAATTAGCTTACACTTATGTTTTGTAACATGCTATTGGACCACAACGCTTGTCTACACGACTGCGTAGAGCGGCTGCTCGTTGTGGTTGCAGGACCGCCGCGCCACAGGACGTCCATGTCCCGTCCCTTGTTGTGCTGGGGGAGGGTACCTCAACACACCAAGTTGCGACGCCTGCAGGGCAAGGATTTGGCTACGACGACACTCCAGATGAGATTGGTCCTTTCCATCTTCCGGATGCTCCGCCAGCACAGCCTTCGCAGCCACAAGAACGTAGGCGGCACCGCTCGCCGGACCATTACACTCTAGGCACCGTCGCTCTTGGTAAGGGTAAGACTAGAAGGCGTTGACAGTTGAAATGAACTTGTATAATTATTTATGTTATGGACATGTATGAACTGAACAGATTTGTATGACTATGGACTATTATGGACTTGTATGAATTTGTATGGACATGTATGTATTTCTATGTACTATTATGGACTGTTTGCTTGATACAATTTGTTTATGTGGAATATTTCTATTAAGAGTATATAAAAACAGGGGAAACTCTGCCGAAATTTTTAAAATTTTAAGAATTTACTTTTAACACTGTGTGTTCAAAACAGAAGAATCTAATGTGATAGACATCAATAAATGAATCTTGTATTTTACACTGTCCTATACATGTGAATATGTCATCTAGCCTTTTCAGAGCTGTTACATAACCTTTTCAGAAGCATCAATATCCTATATTGTGAGTATGACATCTAGCCTTTTTAGATCAATTTTATAGCCTTTTCAGGAGCATCAATATCCTACATTGTCGTTGTTACAGCTAGCCTTTTCAGAACCTGTACATAGCCTTTTCAGAGTCTGGACATAGCCTTTTTCAGAATCCATTACACTACCTCTTCTTTCGTCTATATATATATGATCCTTTGTACATTTACTTCATTGTGCAATACAAATGTCTTCCGGGTCTTCTAGGAGCAAGGGTGTAGAAAATGAGAGACGAAAGGATGGAGGGAAGTTACCTCCCATCTATTTCGATGGCCCTCTTGGTACATATTTTTTGAGAAGGCGGTTTTTAACTTTCCAGTTCAAAGTAAAAGAGATTTCAACAAAGAGGTTAGACTTAGGTCTTACGATAACAGGAGAGAAGATTGGCCGAAGTGCATGCATGGTGAGGATTGCTTGGTGCAGATGTTCATCGAGCGGGAGATTGATGGAGGCCAGCGTTTCTCCAGAAGTCCTTATGCATATGCAAATATTAATTCTAATCCTTTATTCTATATGATTTTGTTGTTGAGTAAAACTAACTGTAAACATTTATATATCATTCATTGGTCAAGGAGAATTATGGGTTCACTCGTTGGTAGATCCTTGTCCGATTTTTTCGCATGCGAAATACATATCCTACCTACAGAATAGGATATTTGATCTAGAGAGGGAAGTAAGCAACATAAATGAGAAGGAAGGGGGAGACAACAATGGAGGTGGTTCACAGGTGCAAGTATGTTCAAATCCATATTGCTGCTGCCCTTGTCACAACAAGAATGTTGGTCCTCCACCTTCTCCACCGCAGCCACAACAAGCAACAACAATGTGAGGATACTGTGGAGAAGGGTCCACACAATTTGGAATGTGGGAGCACTACTAGAAAACTCTTATGTATCAATTGCTTCAAGTGTGTTGATTTTGTTTATCAATTGCTTCAAGTCGTCTTCATCAATTGCTTTTAGTGCCCAATTTGAATCCATATAAGTAGTTCATTACTAAATAACATTATTCGATACTAAATAATACATATTAAGAAGTTCATTACTACACAACATCATATAAGCACCTTGAGTACTGAGTGCAACGGGGCCATTTGCCCTTGCGAAAAGCATCAGGGTTCTCCTCCATTTCGTCCTTTGCACGACGTGCACGCTCAAGCTTCTTCTCCATCTCCTCCCTGCATTCAGCAACACGCCTCATTTCCTGCTCGTCTACCCGTTGTTGCTCCACCGCAAGCTCCTCTCGTCTTTTCTCTATCCTCTCTTTGTCCTCTGCGTCCCACTTTTTAAGATTCTCCAACCACTTCTTGTCTTTCTATGAGATTTCCATGTCAATCCACTGCTCAAAATCACAGAGTGGTGGAGGAGTCTACAATACATGCAATGATTAGTACGCAAACACTTAGATTACAAATTGTTAACATATTAAAATTTTATTCTCACCATTAAATTCATCCAGCGCTGAACAATCGTTGGCTCAAATGCATAGTTAGCACACATCCAATACCTTTGTCGATATGTGTCATGATCCTCAGACTTGTCAATCTTGTAAGGATCATCACAAAAACACATAGGCACTAGAACACCAGTTGGCAAAGGAAGCAGGTCGAAGGCAGTTCCGGTCAATGGACCCTTCCTAAATTTCGATAAGTTTTATAAGACTCACAAATATTAGTTATTACATTTAATACAATGATTACCTTTGTTTAGCAGATTTACCACGCCTAGACATCCTACAAATCAATAATATGGCGATAAAAATGATTCTAAAAATGATTCCCAAACGGTATTCCTAACCCTATTAATTAGGCATAGCAAAAGACCATAAAAATGGAGGGAAATTACCTTGATACACATGAACAATGGATCCAAGTTGCTAGGTTGATATTGGTCGTTTGGTAGAAGGAAATGATTACAAAGAACTGACGGACGAAGTGGGATATTTATAGACACAGAGGTCGGTGTCGAGATCCATGGCGCACCGAGTTCGGCGCCGAGATCGGTGGCGCCAACCTCTGACCACGTCACCGCGACGTGGGAGTCACGCAAAACGATGTACACGCCAAATTAATTGGCGTTGACACATAGTAGCTCGGCGCCAATGTCAATGGCGTCGAGCTGAGGATCCATTTTTTTAAATGAAACTGAAAATGACGTATTTGTGAAAATAAAACCCAAAAAGAGCTAAATTGCAAAAAAGACAGTGGCAATATACTATAAAAATAATTAATAGACAATCTAATATTATCTATTGAATTTTAAAAACAATTATTATTTTATTTTATGTATTTTTTAAAATTTGAGATAATTTGCTCTAAAAATAGAATTACTTATAGTTTGTAATGGAAGGCGTATCTTTTTAGACCGATGAATCAAATAATATATTTGTAATTTCAGCTTATTCCCGATCTGAATAAAAGACTGTTTCACATGATGTACCGCTTCCACAGCTAACAACCATGTGGCTCTGATTCATGATAGAAACATAATTTGAAAAAAAGGCGGATAAAATCGAAACGAATACATTTTTTTTACGTGGAGCACGCTGGCCACGTTGATGTTAACTGGTCACCGTCTGATTGCGATGTCATAGCGTCGATGGAGAAATGTGATTGATTGCATGATCAACATCCAGAAAATGCTTGGCATCGACCCTAAGCTAATTCCAACAACCCCCTCTCATCTCCCCCTATTTCTATTTGTAACTTCTATTTATTTTTAAATACATCCCTCTATCATTCCTCCCCTATTTCTCCTCTTCTCCAATTATTCCTCCTATTCGGTCTCTCTTTACACTTCAACTGAGTTATATTTAACTTTTATATATCATTTCTTGGAGTTCAAAAAAACTATACAATATTTATAGTACCGCAATACATATTGTTATATACTAATTAAACCTAAAATAAATAATTACACAACTAATAACACTGATTAGTGAAGAGGGAGAGATTAGTGCTCCCCTTCATAGAGGGATTTGGTTTGACAACGCAAAAGAGAGGAAGTGAAAGGGGGCGTTGTTGGAGGCTTGGAGCACTGAGGGGGCTTCGTAGGAACGGTTGGAGATGGTCTAAGACCATCTCCAACCACTCCCGTATTTCTCCTTATATCTGTATTTTCTATTATATTTTACTACATCACTCTAAAAGATACTCTCCACACACCTTACGTTTCCAACCATCCACTCTATCTAGCTCACCTATATACTATAATTTAGTTATTTTATATTTTCTCATCTGTTTTTAAAGTTTAAAAAAACCATATACTGTTTGTACTACCACAATATATATTATTATCGGGTTACATTACTTAAAAACCGTTAATATAAACAGAAAAATTAAGTAATAAGGGCTGGTTTGGCCATTTTCGTAAGTGATTTCCATTTTCCTAAGAGATGATTTGGTGACCATAAAAATGAAGGGGTCTATGGGGAGGAGTCTCCTTCCTATTCAAAATTGAACAGAAAGAAAATTTCTCTCCCATGGATCCCCTCCATTTCCCTGGTCAACAAACCAGTCTTAAAGGCTAGTTTCGAGGATTGGAGGGGCTAGAAACCCCCTTCTTATTCGAAATTGAATAACAAGGAGATTCTAATTCCTCCAATATTCTCCGGTTTTGTGACTCCCAAACTAACCCTATGGAAAAATAAACTTTTTCTTAGAAAAATGAAAAAACCTTAGAAAAAAAGTTTTCAGACTAGCCATTAAAGTGGGGGGGGGGAGATTAGAACTCTCTCCAGGGCCGGGTAGTTTCTTCCGCACATAGGGTGTGCCGGTGTAGTGTCGGGGAAGCTCTTAGAGCTCCATTTCCTTATAGTGATAGTACACGGTAGCATAGGTGGAGGGGGTGTGAGGTGTGTGTGGTTGGAGTGGGGCTAACAATTGAGCCTGCCGCGCACAATCAATGGCCGCGCTCGAGTCCAACAAGAAGCTGCGCCTCCTTCTCGTGCCCTTCTTCGCCACCAGTCACATAGGCCCGTTCACCGACTTCGCCGTCCGTCTAGCCACAGCCAACCCGGACGCCGTCGAGCTCACTCTCGCCGTCACCCCGGCGAACGTCCACGTGGTTCGCTCGGCCCTCGGGCGGTACGGCGCCGAGGCGGGCGGCGTGGTCAAGATTGCCACCTACCCGTTCCCGCGCGTGGACGGCCTCGCTCCGGGCGTGGAGAACCTCTCGGCCGCCGGGGACGACGGGTGGCGCATTGATGCCGTCGCCGTCGACGAGGCCTCGACGCGACCGGCGCAGGAGGCGCTCATCAGGGAACAGTCCCCTGACGCCGTCATCACCGACGTCCACTTCATCTGGAACAACGCCGTGGCCGGCGAGCTCGGCGTGCCGTGCGTTACGTTCAGCGTCGTTGGCATCTTCTCGACGCTCGTCATGTACCACCTCGGCCGTGACGTCGTCATCAGAGATGGCCAGGAGGTGACCGTCCCTGGGTTGCCGCTTGCCGGGGCCGGAGATACGGATCCCCGTATCCGAGTTGCCGGAGTTCCTGAGACGCCGGCAGGAGCACGACGGGGTCAGGCGGTGCCATGTGGAGATGGGCAGGTGCTTCGGCGTCACCCTCAACTCGTTCGTGGATCTGGAGCAGCCATACTGCGACATGTGCGTGAGCAGCGGATACCTGAAGCGCGCCTACTTCGTCGGGCCCCTCTCGCTGCCGTTACCACCGGCCGGAGCAAGCACCAGAGATTCGCCATGCCTCGCGTGGCTCGACACCAAGCCGAGGTTTTCAGTGGTGTACGTATGCTTCGGCACCTTCGCTGCCATCTCGGAGGACCAGCTCCGGGAACTGGCGCTTGGGCTAGAAGCTTCAAAGAAGCCATTCCTGTGGGTGGTGAGGGCGGACGGATGGACGCCGCCGGAGGGGTGGGAGGAGCGCGTCGGAGAGAGGGGGATGCTAGTGAGAGGGTGGGCGCCGCAGACGGCGATACTGTCCCATCCAGCGGTTGGCGCGTTCCTGACGCACTGCGGGTCGAGCTCGCTGCTGGAGGCGGCGGCGGCCGGCGTGCCGATGCTGACGTGGCCGCTGGTGTTCGACCAGTTCATCGAGGAGAGACTGGTGACGGAGGTCCTCAAGATCGGGGAGAGGGTGTGGAGCGGGACACGGAGCACGAGATACGAGGAGCAAAAGGTCGTGGCATGGCAGCAGAGGTAGTGGCGCGAGCGGTGGCAAGGTTCTTGGAGCCGGGTGGCACCGGCGAGGCGGCGAGGAGCAAGGCGGGGGTGCTCGCTGCGAAGGCGCGCTCGGCTGTGGCGGAGGGTGGCTCGTCATTCTGTGATCTGCGCCGTCTCGTCAATGACCTGATCGAAGCAAGAACGGCTGCCGGAACCAACGCCTGAGTTACAAAAATCACGAGTACGTGTTGAATTGCTCGATGTGTTTTCCTTTTTTTTTCCAGGTGTTTGTCCTTTCTTGGGAAAATGTCGAAGGATTTTCACTCCTGTTATTTTGCATACTTCGCTATTCTGCACACTGAATCTTTTTATGCTTCAATGGCAGCAAGGCTCTCCACTCGCTTTCCTGCAGAGCATCAGGGCGAAATGTCAGTGGCAGAGTCAATATGCAGAGGATCCACTCCGGTTCAAATGGGATTTTTTTCTCATAAATAAATGTAAGTAAAGTTAATCGACAAAAATCGCTGGAATTCTAAAGTGAGACTTCGACAAAAACCGCTATGCACTCAAGATTCTCGATGTAATCGATGTACAATAAAATTATTAATCGATGTAGGACTAAATATTACCCTTGTGTTGTAACCAGAGCAACAAAAAATATTTGTTATTTTTGTACCCAAGTTTAAATTAAGGCCATGATCAGTGGCGGAGCTCCGTAAAAATAACGTTCCGGGCCACTCTACAAATATAACGATATACTACATGTCTTTTAATTTTTCACACTTTAGGGGTAGAAACATTTAAAACAATTCAGTGTAACTGTGGCAGATAGGGAAAGCGAATCAGACATTCAGGAACAATTACTCACAATAGAGGAGAATCACGAACACATGGCAGCAGGCAGTCAACACTCAGCACACAGCGCTCGCCGCTCAGGTGGTCACTGCCCATTTGCTAGGGAGGCGCTCCGCCCTCGCCTATGAATAAAAAAGAAAGGGAATCAGGTTGAGTAAGTTGTATAGTTTGAGAGAAGATGTAATGGCAGGGGCGGATTTGGGCGGTGGCGCGCGCCAGTGCAGGCCGCGCGCGTCATTGCTACAGGCTCGCAGGGACGCTGGAGGCAGACTGACGGAGGTGGAGGTCGGACTGGCGATGGTGGAATCCTGAGTCAGAGCCCGCCCAGCCGGCTCGAAGGTTGCTGCCTTGTGCCCTTGCCGGATTCGTAGAGCCTGAAGGCGTGGAGAGCGATAGAGGACTGAATGGAGGCGGCGCGCCACTGGCAACATAGGAAACGCAACCGGCAGGTTTGCGAAATAATTGGAAGAGCTTATGTTCTCGTGACTTGAGCGACTCAGGGAGACTGCCAGCGCCAGACTCAATCGTTGCAAGTAGGAAGTCTTTTGGGCCACATTTTTAGGCTGAAATATATTTTAGTCTAAATTTTTTGGTTGAAAAAAGACATATCTCTACTACTATATAAGAACTTAACGTAGACCGCGGTGCACGGTTCTGCCTATAGGTGTACTGAAAGTCGCCTAGAGGGGGGTGAATAGGGCGAAACTAAAATTTACAAAGTTAATCACAACTACAAGTCGGGTTAGCGTTAGAAATAAAATCGAGTCCGCAAGAGAGGGTGCAAAACAAATCGCAATCGAATGAAGAGTGTGACACGCGGATTTGTTTTACCGAGGTTCGGTTCTCGCAAACCTACTCCCCGTTGAGGAGGCCACAAAGGTCGGGTCTTTTTCAACCCCTTCCCTCTCTCAAACGGTCCCTCGGGCCGAGTGAGCTTTCTCTTCTCAAATCAACCGGGAACAAAACTTCCCCGCAAGGACCACCACATAATTGGTGTCTCTTGCCTCGGTTACAAGTGAGTATTGATCTCAAGAAAGAATGAGAAAGAAGAAAGCGATCCAAGCGCAAGAGCTCAAAAGAACACAACAAATCACTCTCACTTAACACTAAAGCTTTTGTGGAATTGGGAGAGGATTTGATCACTTGGGTGTGTCTTGTATTGAATGCCTAGCTCTTGTAAGTGGTTGGAAGTTGGAAAACTTGGATGTCTTGAATGTGGGGTGGTTGGGGGTATTTATAACCCCAACCACCAAACTAGTCGTTTGGTGGAGGCTGACTGTCGCATGGTGCACCGGACAGTCCGTGTCGGTGTTTTGGGTCCGACCGCACACCCGGGGTTGCCCCTCAAGGTGTTTTTAGGAGTAGGACGGTGTCGACAACTGTAGCAAAATGGTTCATGCCGATTGCACGAGGGACAGTGAACAAGGTTTACAGGTTCGGGCCGCTTAGAGATGCGTAACACCCTACGTCCTGGTGAGTATGCTTGGTGGACAAGGTTACAAGAGAGCTCTCTGGATGGAGAATGCAGAGAGTTGATGTGGGCGGCTAAGTAATAGTGTCGATCGTTCTGAAGGGGTGCCCCTGGGCCTTATATACTCGACCGTGGGGCAATACATGTGGGTTTGATAACAACGAGTCGCTAAAAGATAGTGAACTGCTTGAGTTTATCTCCATGTAACCCTGCCGACTTATCCTCGCATGGCTCCGTTGCATGGGGGCTCCAGCGCGGGAAAGTCGGATCTCTGTTGCGGTCACTCGCTCAACGTTGTGGGTCGTCCGGGTTTGCACCAATCCGGCCTCATGTCGATCTGCTCTGCTGGTTGTCTCTCCCCAGGCCCACGAAAGAATGACCTTACGATTTATTGGGCCCTTGGGCCTTTCGTGAGGTCTTTTACTCTTTTAGTGGACCCGGGGGATATCTATCCCCCACAAGCCCCCGATCTTTGGGTTAATTTAGAGGTAATCAGCCCAAAGATCCCAGGTCCAGCTTGCAGGTGATTTGAAGAAAATGACTTCCTGTTGTCTTCTCCTGCTTTGATCACTCGTAGACCGAAGCTTAGTATCGTGCTTGTGCCTTAGAGGTCGGCATTTCAATTTGTAGGATTCTGAACTTCATTGGGTGCACCGGAGGTGCACCCAATGGGTGTAGCCCCCGAGCTTCGAGCAGATTTTAGAAAATAATCTGCTCGAAGGTCTTCCCCAGAAATTATTTCCATTTGTGCTCCTGCATTTTGGCTGAGGGTTGGCCTTTTAATCTTGTCCCACGCTTTAGAAGTCGGTACTATCTTGGCTTGGAATGATAATCCATGGGGTGCATCGGAGGTGCACCCAATGGGTGTAGCCCCCGACCTTCAAATGGATTTTTGAGGATAATCCATTCGAAGGTCTTCCTTTCGTGTCTCTTTGCTGAAAATTTTCCTTTCTGTTTGTGGGAATTGGCATGAGGCTATTCGCATTATGCTTTGGAGGTCAGCATTATGTCATCAATATTTTGCTTCAGAGGTCAGCATATATTTTTTCTTTAGCAGTCGAGTTCGCAATCCATCCATATCTTGCTAGGTAGTGCAATTTATTTGCTCTGCGACTGATTGGACGTTTGATGGACGTTCTCTTTCTAGTCTTCACGTCGCTTCTGTCGGCCATATTTTGTACTTCACTGGTTATATTTGGCTTTCCTCTGATCCTTACTGATATCTCATTTTTGTCTTGAGGTATTCACTGCGTGCCCTGCACAGATGTGACCGTTTTGAAAAATATACTGATAATTCCTGGGTGTCCCCCCCCAATGGGTGTGGGCAAGGGACGGCTTGGTACGCTGAGTGTTTTAGTCGGCTGCTTCTGAGTAGTAATGTGATGTGACGGCGGGTGTAATCATATCCTCCGCGCTGTTGACTGGAGTCCCAATGGGTGTTGTGTTGCGTGAAACGGCGTCAGCCGCCTGACGTGTCTTCAGACGGGTTGAAGTGCTTATTGAATGCTTTGCGACTGTTCAGTGACCGTGGTTGGAGGTGAGCGGTTGCCTTCTCCTTCTATAAATAGCGCCTTTGTCTCTCTGGCCTTTTCACATCTCTCGTTGTTCTCTGTTGCTTCCCTTTCTTCTCTCCCTTGTGCTTCCACCATGGGCAAGAACAACAAGCGCAAGCGTGAGCCAACTCCCCCATCGGAGGAGTTTGGTGACTCGGAGTACTCAGAGGAGGAGTTCTCCTCTGAGTCCGAGGGGTCTCCGGCTCCCATCCCCCTGCGTGAGTCGTCTGACGACTCAGACGACTCCCAGGGGCTCGCAGCGGAGGTCTGGACGTACATTCGGGCCGTCGAGCGCTCCGGGCTCGAGGGCTCGGATGAGTCGGAGTACTCCTCGGATGAGGAGGACTCGGACGGCGGCGGCGAGGACGAGGACGACGACGACGACGACGATGGCGACGGTGACGGTGGCGGCAGCGGCAGGGGCAGCGGCGGCGGCGGCAGCAGGGGCAGCAACCGGGGCGGCAGCAGCAGGGGCAGCACCAGGGGCGGCAGCGGCGGCGGCAGCAACAGGGCCAGTGGCTAGATGCCACTGGTCTTTTAGATATTAGTATAGTATAGTTAGAATAATGTAGTAGTAATGTAGAGTAGTATAGCGTAGTGTAGTAGTAGTAGTAGTAATGTAATGTAGTAGTAGTAGTAGGGAAGTATCAACTCGTAAAGAGTTGATTTGTAAGTATGTTATCTTCCCTTCTAATGAAAGAATGATGTTGGCTTCTCCTTTATGACTTGTCTTGCTCGTTTGTGAAGCTGATTCCTTTGAGACAGTAAATGAGTAACTCGGGCATCAAACTGATGCTTTTAGGAATAGCCGCCGAGTAACTTTGTAGATGGTGTCGGCGCTTTAGAGGTAACTGTCGAGCGGCCGAACACAATATCGGGGTTTTAAAGATAACTGCCGAGCGACTTAAGACGATGTCAGAGGGCGACGTCAGCGTTCTAGAGGTAACACCGAGCAACTAAAGATTGTAACAGCGTTTTAGTGTAAAGCCCAAAAATTGGTAGAAAAAAATAATAAATGAATATATTAATGTGTTAGTATTTTGGGGATTATGTAAAATTTTCCAAAGAATTTGAGTTAGAATATTTTCCACAAAGCTTTTGAGTCACATCTCCTAAAATAAATATAAAGATACAATAAAGGGGATTCTTACATAAATTATCCTTGTTGAATTTGATAAGTGTTATATTAAGATAAATGTTAGAGCATCGTTTAATCGAGATTATATAATCGAAAATGTTTTTCTCAAAATAATTATGTGGAGCAACATATCCAAAAGTATTTACTTATAAACAAATAAATAAATACTGCATCACATGTTGGATTTTGATTGTGCCTTTTTATTTTGAAGATTAAATGTGAACCCAGAGTCAAATTTGAATTTGAAAATTTCAAATTAAATAGAAATAGAAATAAAACAAAGAAAAGGGGAAGACTACCTGTATTGGGCCTTGGAACCGGAATTCAGCCCACCGTTCGTTTGTCTCCGTGCACGCGCGGCCCATTTCCGAACTCCACCGCGCTGACTCGACCACTGCCCCATGGGTCCATCTACCAGACTCCCTGGCCGCGCGTATACCATCGCTTGCCACCGCCATGTGGGGTCCCAGTTGTCAGCTCGTCCGACCACCTCGAAACAGAGTCCGCGACGGTCGCGCGCAATCCCGCCATGGTCGTCGCCGGGGATCTCGGGGTCCTCCCTTCCCCGCCAACCAATTGTCCTCGACGCGGACTCCTTTCCCTGCGCTATAAATGTACCCGTCGATCCCCCCCTTCTTCATGGTCCTGTACCGTGGGGTATGAGCGCAGCATAGTGAGGAATCGATCCGCCGTGGTCGAAGTCGCGCATACACCCTCGTCGGGATCTCGCTCTCGGGTTTGGGAGCATCATCAAGCGTCGCTGAGACCATACCGTGGGCATCGGGGCTCGGGACAGTGCAGTTTCGCGGCGAATCGCTCGCCGTAGCCTGCGAGCCGCCATTCGTCGTGGCCTCTTCGTCCCGTTGACCTCCATCTGCGGTACGTGCTCTAATCGAGTTCGCCATCACCCCCTCTAGGTTTATCACCGACCAATTTTAGATTAGGGGCGTCCGGGCATCGGATTGCGTGTCCGCTGGCGAAGCTCCGCCGTGGGTGGGCGGCACTGCTGTCCAGACCGCCGTGGGGAAGAAGAACGCCGTGGTCCGTTGGATCCGGCGCTGACGATCGAGATTAGAGGATAGGGTAACCTTTGCACAACTAAACCGTGTCCGTAGGATTCATGGCGGGCGGGTTAGATTAGATCGGGGTAGGATCGACCTTCGTCCGTTGATTCTGGATCGGACGATCGGGGCAGATTATCTGTTTTATAACGCGATAATCTAATCTTGTGCGTCGATTTGTGATCGGACGGTCAGCGTCCGCCCGTACCCCTTCGGCTGGACGGTTTAGCTATTAGGCCCCTCTGTTCTATAGTAATCAACCCGCGGTCCGTAGAGTTGTTTTCTGTGTCTCAGGAAAACTTACCCCGAGACCCCTGCGTTTCCCAAAAAATGAGGCCCCGTCCAGAGAGTTATAAAATCAGGTTAATGAATTAGAAAATGAGTTTTTAATATAAAAACAATTCCTAGAATTTGTATAATTGATAGAAAATTCATATGAACTCCAAATTGATCTATTCTAGTTCCTATAATTTTGTAATATTATTGTTCATCAAATAGTACCACTGTTTTTACAAGAAATACACATTAAATTTTATTTCTCACTTAACCCTATATTGAATGCATAAAATCTTTGGAAATTCATAACTTAAAATATATAACTCCAAAATTAATGGTTCCTGTTCCTATGACTTTATTTTAATAGGTAGATTATTAATATGTATTTTGTTCTTATGTTTGGTGTAATGTTAATTTTTGTCTATATAATGTTTGTTTGTATTGCTACGACTAGAGCAAGGTCACGAGTCACCCGAAGATCATCCTGGTACCTGGAATCTCAAGTCCCAGGCAAGTTGTGCCCTTGATCACTTCTTTTTACCCACTCATGTTCTAATTAATCATAATGATCTGCATAGGTTAATTTTGAAGGGACCCAATAGGTTACCCTAGTTTGTCTATCTTTATACCTTGTTTACCACTGAACTTTTTGGGTAGTACTTGCTAGTGCTTTATGTGGTTTCGGGTATGAAGATACATTATTCATGATTATACTTTTGTTATCCGTTGTTATTTATTGTTCATGATAAGATCATTATGTTAATTGGAACATGGAGAACCACCCGGGAAAACAGTGCTACCATAAGGGTTTATGGACGCCCTTGGCTGACTAATTAGGAAAGCTAGTGGAGGACTACCTTACCCGAAAGGGGCAAGGGCAGTAGGGGAGTGGTCAGTGTAGGGAGGTCCTTGGTTGATTTTGCTGCGATGGCGGTCAGGCAAGAACCCTGCATTGGAGCTTCCCATAAACTGTAGCGGGTTTTCTGAAGCTAGTGGAACTTTGTAAAGGCCTCGTAGTGTTACCCTGCCTCGCCTCCTCGGTAGAGGTGTATGGGAAGTCATGATCCCTTGGCAGATGGGTAACATGACTTGTGGGTAAAGATGCGCAACCTCTGCAGAGTGTAAAACTGGTATACTAGCCGTGCTCACTGTCATGAGCAGCTCGGACCCTCACATGATTAATTTATGGAACTTAAATTCAATTTGTCATATGCATTGCATCGCAGGTGGTGTTGTTACTTTTGTTCTACTATTTAATTGGGTTGGTATTTACTTATACTTAGTAATTGCTAATAAAATTTTGACCAACTTTAAAAGCAATGCTCAGCTCTAACCATCCTCTTTGGTAAGCCTTACACTTCACGTGAGCTCCCACCTTTGGCGAGTTCATGCACATTATTCCCCACAACTTGTTGAGCGATGAACGTATGTGAGCTCACTCTTGCTGTCTCACACCCCCCCACAGGTCAAGAACAGGTACCGCAGGATGAGGCGCTTGGACGATGCTGCGATGAGTTCGTGAGAGGTCTAGGCCGTCGTCTCCCAGTCAACTTCGGGTTGCTGGACCGTTGTCTCCATATAATGTAATTATTTATTTATTTTGTACAAAACTCCGATTATATAGTAAAGATGTGACATTCGATCCTGTGCCATGATTCATCATATGTGTGAGACTTGGTCCCAGCACACCTGGTGATTATGTTCGCGCCCGGGTCTTGGTGCCCCGAAACCCGGGTGTGACAGAAGTGGTATCAGAGGAATGTTGACTGTAGGACGAAACCTAGTTAGAACTGGACAACCATTATCTACTTACCTTTGCTACTCTGATTCTTTCTAAACTTTTCTTAATCTTTTCTCATCTATTTCCGCTTTACTCTGATTATGCTTACCTGTTCTTTCTAAAAGACAAATGTGGATTTCACACTTTGAAATCCTGTGCTTAAAGTGACTTTTAGGAATATGAGACCTACTCCTAGGAACAAAAAAAAATTATTTTCTTTTATATAGGTATTTATACACTTGAATGTTTGTTCTTATGATACTTGTCTGATTTGGATCTTTGATTGAGTGTGATGAGTTGTGGAGTAATGTTCACAACTACATCTGCATAAACAGCTAGGCATAAAGGATAGTATTTATAAGATAACTAGACAATCTAGATTATCCCCCTAAAAAAATATCTAGTATTTCATATCTATCTCATCTTAACAGATTCTATCTTACCTTTGGACATTCACCTCATACAACTAGTTACCCTAGTCTTGACATAAAATATCTGGTCAAGCCCTACCAAAGAATCTTCAGTACATAACCAACTATTAGCTCATTCATTCCGCCTACCAAATGATTCCCTTGCAAAACTATCTTACCATATGTATCTAACTCAGATGGTCAATACCAGGCGAGGTGGTGGAATTGATTTACCTCCTAATCAACACACTCGGTGGATATATAGATAGCCCCAGCCACAACCAGCAGAGATGAATCCTCCTAATCCTCCACCAGGCGGAGTTGACCCACTGATTGCAGCCCAGATGAGGATGATGCAGCAAATGGCGGACACTATGGCAGATATGCGCACTCAGATGCAGCAAGAACGCCAGGAAATGCGCCAGGAAAGAGAGGATGTACGTCGGGAGATGCGCCAAGAGCGGGAGGAGATACGTCAAGAGAGAAGGGCGCAACAGTAACAACAACAAGTACCATTGCCTCCCCCACCACCACCAGTTCCACCCCGGGACAAGCACCGGGAATTCATGAGCCACAAACCACCAACCTTCTCCAACTCCACGGATCCGCTGCATGCAGATGACTGGCTAAATTTTGTAGAAAAGATGCTCAACATAGCTCAGTGCTCGGACAGAGAAAAAGTGCTCTACGCATCAGGTCGTCTTACTGGTCCCGCTGCGGATTGGTGGGATGCATACTGCGCCGCTCATGCTGCCGTCGACACAATTACCTGGGCAGAATTCTCCGCTCAATTCAGGAATTACCACATTCCTGTCGGGCTCATGAAGATTAAGAGAAAGGAGTTTCTATCCCTCAAGCAAGGAAGTATGTCCGTGAGTGAATATAGGGACAAATTCATCCAGTTATCTCGATATGCTCCTAGAGATGTGGAGAATGATGAGCAAAAGCAGGAGCTTTTTCTGGACGGTTTGATTGGACCCTTGCAATATCAACTGGTATCGCACACATTCCCATCCTTCCAAAGGCTACTTGACAAAGCTATTGCTGTAGAAAACAAGAGGAGTATATTTGGAGAGAAAAGAAGGGCTGATAACCATGGGCAAGCTGGAAGTAGTTCTCGTCCTCGCTATACTACCACTCCAAGTACACCAGCTAGTGGAAGTACCGGACAACAAACTCAACAGGCACCAACTGCTCCTCCGAAAGCAAGCACCCCAGCAGGACCCGTTGCTCCTAACACAACCACCAACAGGGCATGCTTCAAGTGTGGACAACCGGGACACTACGCCAACTACAGTCCCAACAGAGCTGCCTACACTACACCGGCTTCGATGAAGCAAGGACAAGCCTCGGCAGGAAAGAGTCAGCCCCTATCTATCAACCGGGGGCATGCCCATCATGCAGAAGTAGAGGTTGAACCAGGTGAACTGGAAATTCAAGAAGAAGAGCTAGTTGAAGATGAAGTAGTCGGTGAAGAAGTCAACGAACAACAAGAATAGAGATAAACATAAATATAGATACATATATATATTTTACTATTTGTAAGACCTAAATATTAGTTTGGCCAGTAGTTCGTATTTTACTATTTTAGGAATAATAATAAGGTCGATTTGACCCTTTGTTTTGCTAATAAGTTACGCATCATGCCGAGATTTCTTTGTTTGTGCATATGTTCCCACAACAATATGAGTATATATATCCTTTCTCTTACAAATCTCGAGGACGAGATTACTTTTAAGGGGGGTAGGATTTGTAAAGCCCAAAAATTGGTAGAAAAAATAATAAATGAATATATTAATGTGTTAGTATTTTGGGGATTATGTAAAATTTTCCAAAGAATTTGAGTTAGAATATTTTCCACAAAGCTTTTGAGTCACATCTCCTAAAATAAATATAAAGATACAATAAAGGGGATTCTTACATAAATTATCCTTGTTGAATTTGATAAGTGTTATATTAAGATAAATGTTAGAGCATCGTTTAATCGAGATTATATAATCGAAAATGTTTTTCTCAAAATAATTATGTGGAGCAACATATCCAAAAGTATTTACTTATAAACAAATAAATAAATACTGCATCACATGTTGGATTTTGATTGTGCCTTTTTATTTTGAAGATTAAATGTGAACCCAGAGTCAAATTTGAATTTGAAAATTTCAAATTAAATAGAAATAGAAATAAAACAAAGAAAAGGGGAAGACTACCTGTATTGGGCCTTGGAACCGGAATTCAGCCCACCGTTCGTTTGTCTCCGTGCACGCGCGGCCCATTTCCGAACTCCACCGCGCTGACTCGACCACTGCCCCATGGGTCCATCTACCAGACTCCCTAGCCGCACGTATACCATCGCTTGCCACCGCCATGTGGGGTCCCAGTTGTCAGCTCGTCCGACCACCTCGGAACAGAGTCCGCGACGGACGCGCGCAATCCCGCCATGGCCGTCGCCGGGGATCTCGGGGTCCTCCCTTCCCCGCCAACCAATTGTCCTCGACGCGGACTCCTTTCCCTGCGCTATAAATGTACCTGTCGATCCCCCCTTCTTCATGGTCCTCTACCGTGGGGTATGACCGCAGCATAGTGAGGAATCGATCCGCCGTGGTCGAAGTCGCGCATACACCCTCGTCGGGATCTCGCTCTCGGGTTTGGGAGCATCATCAAGCGTCGCTGAGACCATACCGTGGGCATCGGGGCTCGGGACAGTGCGGTTTCGCGGCGAATCGCTCGCCGTAGCCTGCGAGCCGCCATTCGCCGTGGCCTCTTCGTCCCGTTGACCTCCATCTGCGGTACGTGCTCTAATCGAGTTCGCCATCACCCCCTCTAGGTTTATCACCGACCAATTTTAGGTTAGGGGCGTCCGGGCATCGGATTGCGCGTCCGCTGGCGAAGCTCCGCCGTGGGTGGGCGGCACTGCTGTCCAGACCGTCGTGGGGAAGAAGAACGTCGTGGTCCGTTGGATCCGGCGCTGACGATCGAGATTAGAGGATAGGGTAACCTTTGCACAACTAAACCGTGTCCGTAGGATTCATGGCGGGCGGGTTAGATTAGATCGGGGCAGGATCGACCTTCGTCCGTTGATTCTGGATCGGACGATCGGGGCGGATTATCTGTTTTATAATGCGATAATCTAATCTTGCGCGTCGGTTTGTGATCGGACGGTCAGCGTCCGCCCGTACCCCTTCGGCTGGACGGTTTAGCAATTAGGCCCCTCTGTTCTATAGTAATCAACCCGCGGTCCGTAGAGTTGTTTTCTGTGTCTCAGGAAAACTTACCCCGAGACCCCTGCGTTTTCCAGAAAATGAGGCCCGTCCAGAGAGTTATAAAATCAGGTTAATGAATTAGAAAATGAGTTTTTAATATAAAAACAATTCCTAGAATTTGTATAATTGATAGAAAATTCATATGAACTCCAAATTGATCTATTCTAGTTCCTATAATTTTGTAATATTATTGTTCATCAAATAGTACCACTGTTTTTACAAGAAATACACGTTAAAATTTATTTCTCACTTAACCCTATATTGAATGCATAAAATCTTTGGAAATTCATAACTTAAAATATATAACTCCAAAATTAATGGTTCCTGTTCCTATGACTTTATTTTAATAGGTAGATTATTAATATGTATTTTGTTCTTATGTTTGGTGTAATGTTAATTTTTGTCTATATAATGTTTGTTTGTATTGCTACGACTAGGGCAAGGTCACGAGTCACCCGAAGATCATCCTGGTACCTGGAATCTCAAGTCCCAGGCAAGTTGTGCCCTTGATCACTTCTTTTTACCCACTCATGTTCTAATTAATCATATGATCTGCATAGGGTAATTTTGAAGGGACCCAATAGGTTACCCTAGTTTGTCTATCTTTATACCTTGTTTACCACTGAACTTTTTGGGTAGTACTTGCTAGTGCTTTATGTGGTTTCGGGTATGAAGATACATTATTCATGATTATACTTTTGTTATCCGTTGTTATTTATTGTTCATGATAAGATCATTATGTTAATTGGAACATGGAGAACCACCCGGGAAAACAGTGCTACCACAAGGGTTTATGGACGCCCTTGGCTGACTAATTAGGAAAGCTAGTGGAGGACTACCTTACCCGAAAGGGGCAAGGGCAGTAGGGGAGTGGTCAGTGTAGGGAGGTCCTTGGTTGATTTTGCTGCGATGGCGGTCAGGCAAGAACCCTACAATGGAGCTTCCCATAAACTGTAGCGGGTTTTCTGAAGCTAGTGGAACTTTGTAAAGGCCTCGTAGTGTTACCCTGCCTCGCCTCCTCGGTAGAGGTGTATGGGAAGTCGCGATCCCTTGGCAGATGGGTAACATGACTTGTGGGTAAAGATGCGCAACCTCTGCAGAGTGTAAAACTGGTATACTAGCCATGCTCACGGTCATGAGCAGCTCGGACCCTCACATGATTAATTTATGGAACTTAAATTCAATTTGTCATATGCATTGCATCGCAGGTGGTGTTGTTACTTTTGTTCTACTATTTAATTGGGTTGGTATTTACTTATACTTAGTAATTGCTAATAAAATTTTGACCAACTTTAAAAGCAATGCTCAGCTCTAACCATCCTCTTTGGTAAGCCTTACACTTCACGTGAGCTCCCACCTTTGGCGAGTTCATGCACATTATTCCCCACAACTTGTTGAGCGATGAACGTATGTGAGCTCACTCTTGCTGTCTCACACCCCCCACAGGTCAAGAACAGGTACCGCAGGATGAGGCGCTTGGAGGATGCTGCGATGAGTTCGTGAGAGGTCTAGGCCGTCGTCTCCCAGTCAACTTCGGGTTGCTGGACTGTTGTCTCCATATAATGTATTTATTTATTTATTTTGTACAAAAGTCCGATTATATAGTAAAGATGTGACATTCGATCCTATGCCATGATTCATCATATGTGTGAGACTTGGTCCCAGCACACCTGGTGATTATGTTCGCGCCCGGGTCTTGGTGCCCCGAAACCCGGGTGTGACATTTAGAAGCAACGCCGAGTGATTAGAAAGCGACGTCAGCATTTTAGAGGTAATGTCGAGCGACTTGAGACGATGTCAGAGGGCGACGTCAGCGTTTTAGAGGTAACGCCGAACGACTGAAGACTGTATCAGTGTTTTAGAAGCAACGCCGAGTGATTGGAAGGCGACGTCAGCATTTTAGAGGTAATGCCGAGCGACTTGAGACGATGTCAGAGGGCGACGTCAGCGTTTTAGAGGTAACACCGAGCGACTGAAGACTGTATCAGCGTTTTAGAAGCAACGTCGAGTGATTGGAAGGCGACGTCAGCATTTTAGAGGTAATGCCGAGCGACTTGAGACGATGTCAGAGGGCGACGTCAGCGTTTTAGAGGTAACACCGAGCGACTGAAGGGCGAGGTCGGTGTTTTAGAGGCAACACCGAGCAACTGAACACTATATCAGCGTTTTAGAGGCAACGCCGAGTGATAGCAGGCCGCGCGAGCCACTTTGAGGATGATAGCCGAGTGATGAGGTGGCGCATCGGTTTTTTGGGAAATAACTGCCGGATGACCACGTGGTACGCTAGGTGCTGACTGGGCACTTTTTGAAACGGTATCTGGCTCGAGAATATCCCATAAGTGCTGCGCTTTTAGCCGCCTTTGCTTTCCGTGCCCTAGTTCTTGCTTTCCCGCTTCCGAATCCTCTCTGCCATTCGCCTCCCACTTTGCTCGCTGGTAGAATCGAGATGGCACCCAAGAGGAAGACCTCGAGCTCGTCTGCTGTGGTGATTCCTCCAATCGACCCCAACAGCCAGTTGCCTTTCGCAGGTAACCACATGTCCGTCATTTCTGAAACTGAACTTATCCACCTTGTATCTATCGGGGTTCTTCCTCCACGAGAACTCTGTTCTTGGCGGATTTGCCATGGGTTTACTGTTCCGACAGAGGATACCCATGAGTCCGTTGTTTACGCCCCTTTCCTTCTCTGCGGCCTTGGCCTTCCCATTTCTCCCTTTTTCCGCGGCCTCCTTGATTTCTATCATATTAACTTGACCCATTTGAACCCCAATTCAATTCTGCAAATCTCCATTTTCGTCCATTTATGCGAGGCCTTTCTTGGCGTGCTGCCGCATTTCGGTCTGTGGAAATACTTGTATCATTGTCGCCGTGGGATGGCCGGGGGACAACATCAGTTGGTTGGGGGTGCCAGCTTGGAGATGCGCCGCGGGAGGAAAACTGAATATCTCGAGATCCCTCTCAAGGACAGTATTAAGGGATGGCGCCTGGAGTGGTTCATAGTTGAGAATTATGGGAATTCTCTCCCCTCCCGGTCGGGAAGACAGCCGGACGTTCGCACCCCAAGCTGGACCGAGTCTCCCACAGATCAGGAGGTAGCTGAGGCAGGTGTGTTGCTAGCTGATGTTGGACTGCTGAAAGAGAGGGGTCTGACTGCTGAAGCTGTGGTTACTGATTTTGTTTTCAAGAATATTCAGCCATTGAAAGACAGGGCCTACCCAGCTTATCTGTATCGAGGGCTAGCCGACTCAACTCGGGTTACTAACAGAAGAATTCCTTCTGCAGACTTGGTGAGCCGACTAGAGATGATCCTTAGGGGCAAAGTGTCAAATGTTGGTGCTCCGGTGGCATACTCGGCCTGGAACCTGCCTCCTCCCAAAGCCTTCACCCTTTTTGTGTCGAATCCACCTATTACTGATGGCAGTTTGGGCCTTAGAGTGCGACCCTCTGCTGAAGAAGTTAGTGCCTTGGTTGCTTCGCTTGGGGAGATTCCTGATGATGAACGGCAGGTCCATTTTGAGGTGCCCTTGAACCCTAGTGATGCAGAGATAAGTGCTATGCTTGATCTGCTAGCTGAGGATTCTTCCGACGCTGCTCCTGCTGGGGCGTTGGTAGTGGCACCCCTCCCAGAGGCTGATACGACTTTGGATGCTCAGAAGCCTGTCAGTACTCGCCCAAGGCGCCCTTGCCGAGCCAACCAGCCTGATCCTTCTGCTGATGAACAGAAGAAGAAAAGAGGACGCCTCCGGCGAGTATCCAGTTTTGATCAGGACGCTGGTACCTCGGTTCCTGCTACTGAAGAAGTGCCTGCGACTGGATTTACTGACGCTGACCCCAATGGGTGTACCCAATCCGCTGCTGATCCCAATGTGGGTGCTCCATCTGTTGCTGATCCCAATGGGTGTGCTGCTTGTGTTGCTAATGTGGATGACGAGGAGGAAGAAAATGAAATTCCTTTGACTCGGAAAAACAGTCGGCAGTTCATCGCCAGTGGTGAAAGTAGTGGAGTTCCCTCTCCTGCTTTGTCTGCCCTCATTGGTCTGCAAGAACTGTCCCTGGCCAACTTTGATCAGACTCTTGAGGATATGGTCCCAGAGGACTTGTTATCGGAGCTAGTGGATGATGGTGCAATGGAGGCTTGCGCTGACGTGCCTGATGCTAGGTTGAGGTCATCCCGTGCCTCGTCGACCTTAGAGCGCGATCTCGAGGGTCGGGAGACTGACTTGGATCGTTCTGGCCTTATGGAAGTAGCTGAGGGCCCGTCAACCTTAGAGGTGGTTACTGCAGAAAACTTGGACCTCAAGAATGGTGCTGACACGTGCCCAGCCCCCGAGGATGTCGCCGGGGATGACTTGGCTCGGGTGAAGAGTGTAAGCCACTGCCCAGCCCCCGAGGGTGCTGCCGGGGATGATCCGGCTCAAGTGGGCAGTGCAAACTATGACCCAGCCCCCGAGGGTGCCCGAGCGGGGTCTCCCTCCTGTACTTCCATGGACGTTCATGCAGGATCTCCTCCATACTCTGGCTGTATGGTGGTAGCCCAAACTTTGGACCAGGGAGTCGCTTTAGAGGGCAGCGTCCCCGCTGACCGAGTGTTGGGCTCTGTTGAAGGTACTGAGCTGATCCCTGCTGGTTCGTTGCAAGCTGCTTCGGGTGGTGGCCTTGCGCCTGCTTATCAACTGATCTCTCCTGATTTGGGGATTCCTTCGTTCTTTTCCAACCTCCAGGTACTGTGATGTATTTTAGCTTGATTCTTACATTGCATGAACTGCTGTCATTACACTCATCTGTTCTCCTCATCAGGCTTTGGTGGATGGGATGGCTAGCCAGCTGAGATTGCAGGGTGCTTCTGTCCCAGAAGTAGCTTCGTCTCTTGCATGTTGGAATCCAGTGTCACTTCAACATCGCGTCTCTGAATTGGAGGCAACCAACGCTGGTTAGTGCCTTTTTGCTTCTCTTTGCCTTCACTGTGGACTGCTTTACATTCTGACCCCGTTTTGTTTGATTGTCTCTTGCTAGGAATGACTCGGCAGATTTCAACTCTTGAGGAAAAACATTCCCGAGATCAGGCTGAATTGGTCCAGCGGTGTGCTGACTTCGAGGAGAAGTACTCTCAGAGCCAAACTGAACTAGGTCAAGTCTTCGCTGCCTTGGATGACGCCAATGCACTGAGTTCTTCTCTTCATGCTCAGCTCGATTCTGAAAAGGTGATCTACAAAACTGTGCTTTGCCTTGCTGTGTTCCTATTATTTGCTTGGTTTTTGAGGGAGTTGACTTTTGCTCGCAGGAAGAAAAACGTATCCTTGCTGCTTCTCGTGACAATCTTGACAGATTGTATCGTGATTCAAGCAACTCGCTGACCATCTTGGAGAGGAGTCACCGCTTTACAATGGAAGAATTGGACAATCAACACTGTAAGCTGCATGAATCTGCGGATGAAGTGACCCGCCTCAAGCAGTTGATATCAGCGAAGGATGCTACCATCAAAGAACTCCAAGCTTCCAAGAAGTCCATTGTCCAGGAGTTAGAAACTGCTCGACTGGCTGCTAAGGTTGCTGAAGAAACTTCTGTTACTCTCAGAGCCCAGCGCGACAGAGCCATGGACAAGGCTATTCGGGCGGGGCGAATCTTGATGAGGAGACCCGGCGTGGTTGTTCCTGAAGACATAAGGGCTGATGTGAATGCTGCCCCTGATTCCTCGAGTCGTCCTTCTTCGTCGGTCGCTCCTGAGAAAGATATTGCGAAATAGAGAAACATTTTGCATGCTTTGAGCGCGCAGTTAGCATGATCGAATATTTGTTAGAGGACATCGGTTCGGCATTACTCTCTTATTGTTTCAGAATTCATCAGTTCGTAAATTTGCAGTAGTGAAATGACGCGCAATGGTTATGAAATTTGTTTGCAAGATATTGAAGTCATCCTTATATGAGTAATTATAATCTCGCCAGATCGTCTTAAGTCGTTGTTGACTTAAGTTGCTTGCTTTTGTTAGCAGGGCATAGTGGTCACCCCGAGTTAAGTAAGCGTGAGCATGTCGCACCGTCTTAAGTCGTTGCCGACTTAAGTCGATTGCTCCGTTAGTAGGGCATAGTGGTCACCCCGAGTTAAGTAAGCGTGAGCATGTCGCACCGCCTTAAGTCGTTGCCGACTTAAGCTGATTGCTCCGTTAGTAGGGCATAGTGGTCACCCCGAGTTAAGTAAGCGTGAGCATGTTGCACCGCCTTAAGTCGTTGCCGACTTAAGTCGATTGCTCCGTTAGTAGGGCATAGTGGTCACCCCGAGTTAAGTAAGCGTGAGCATGTTGCACCGCCTTAAGTCGTTGCCGAATTAAGTCGATTGCTCCGTTAGTAGGGCATAGTGGTCACCCCGGGTTAAGTAAGCGTGAGCATGTTGCACCGCCTTAAGTCGTTGCCGACTTAAGTCGATTGCTCCGTTAGTAGGGCATAGTGGTCACCCCGGGTTAAGTAAGCGTGAGCATGTTGCACCGCCTTAAGTCGTTGCCGACTTAAGTCGATTGCTCCGTTAGTAGGGCATAGTGGTCACCCCGAGTTTAAGTAAGAATGCAAGTCAATCGTAAACAATCTGAGTATCTTTGAAACCTCTTTTTTATTGATGACATATTCTCACTTTACAGAGTACACCGTCGTCCCGGCAGTTTTTGAAATACAGCTAGGGATAAAACTTTCTGAGGTGTTCTATGTTCCAGGAGTTCCCGACTTCTGTGCCATCCATCTGAGTGAGACGATACGATCCGGGCCGAGTGACTTCTGCTACCATGAAGGGTCCTTCCCATAAGGGCGATAACTTGTGCCGTCCCTCCCCCGTTAGAATTCGGCGGAGGATGAGATCTCCTACTGAGAAGGATCGTTGTCGCACAGCCTTGTCGTGATAGCGCCTTAGAGTCTGCTGGTACCGTGCTGATTGGATTACCGCATTTAGCCGTTCTTCTTCAAGTACGTCAATGTCCTCCAGCCTGGTGGCCTCAGCTTCTGCTATGTTTTCGAAGATCAACCTTGGCGCCCCAAACTTGAGATCGGCGGGTAGCACTGCCTCCGACCCATAAACCATGAAGAAAGGAGTGTTTCCATGCAGGGCTCGGCTAGGTTGGGTTCTTAGGCTCCAAACGACATAAGGCAATTCCCTTATCCACTTTCCTGCGAATTTTCCATTCTTATCGAAGACCTTTTTCCTGAGTGCCTCCAATATCATCCCGTTGGCCCGCTCAACCTGCCCGTTGGCTCTTGGATGTGCTACAGATGCATACTTGATCTGAATGCTCTTTTGCTCGCAGAAGTCGAAGAATTCTGAACTTGTGAAGTTGGATCCTAAGTCAGTTATGATGCTGTTTGGTATCCCGAATCTGAATATTATGTCCTGTATGAATTCCACGGCCTTAGCAGAGGTTAAAGAAGCAATGGGCTTGAACTCTATCCATTTAGTGAATTTGTCGATCGCTACCAATATATGAGTGTATCCCCCCTGAGCTTTCTTGAAAGGTCCGATCATATCCAGTACCCAGCATGCGAAAGGCCAAGTTACTGGTATGGTCTACAGTTGCTGTGCTGGCAGGTGTTGTTGTTTTGACAAGTATTGGCAAGCTTCGCACCTCTGAACTAACTCGGCTGCATCGTTCTTTGCTGTTGGCCAATAGAATCCTGACCTGAAGACCTTCCCGACTAGTGTTCTGGAGGCTGCATGAATTCCACATTGCCCAGCATGGACCTCCTCCAGAAGTTGCTTCCCAGTGAACGGGAGGATGCACTTCATGAGGACGCCTGACGCACCCCTTCTATACAATGTCTCCCCAATGAGTGTGTAATGAGCCGACTGTCTGGCAATGCGCTCGGCCGAGTTCTTGTCATCTGGTTCTTCTTCATTCTTTATATACTTGATGATTGGCCTTCTCCAGTCATCAGAGTCTGACTCGGGTTGATCTATAATGTTGCACTCTTCTGTTTGATCCATTGAGATACTCGGCTGCAGTATTTCTTGCACAAAGACCCCGGGTGGGACCTGAGCTCGACTGGATCCTAACTTGGACAGTACATCGGCTGCCGTGTTCCGATCTCTTTCTACATGATGAAATTCCAGACCCTCAAATTTATCTTCCAGCTTTCGGACGGCAGCGCAGTATTTTCCCATTGAATCGCTTGAACAATCCCACTCCTTGTTTATCTGGCTGATGACCACCAGAGAGTCTCCGTATACCATCAATCTCTTGATGCCCAATGAGATGGCGATGTTCAATCCATGGATCAGAGCTTCATACTCGGCTGCATTGTTGGAGGCCGGAAATAGCAGCTGGAGGGCATATTTGAGGTGCTCGCCTCCAGGTGCGGTGAAGAGAATTCCTGCTCCTGCTCCCTGCAACTTCAGCGAGCCATCAAAATACATTCGCCACACTTCTGCAGTCTCTGGGTTATCTGGTACTTGCTGCTCAGTCCACTCTGATACGAAATCAACCAGTGCTTGAGTTTTGATGGCAGTGCGAGGTCGGAACTCGATGTCATGAGATCCCAACTCACAAGCCCATTTGGCTACCCGGCCAATGGCCTCCTTGTTGTGAAGAATATCCCCTATTGGAAAACCGGTGACTACTATGACTTTGTGGTCACCAAAGTAGTGACGTAGCTTGCGGGCAGTTAGAAGTACTGCATATAATAGCTTCTGAACTTGAGGATACTTTTTCTTTGAGGGGCCTAGAACTTCACTGATGAAGTGAACAGGATGTTGCACTGGGTAGGCATGTCCTTCTTCTACTCGCTCGACTACCAACGCGGTGCTTACCACGTGAGTCGTGCAAGAGATATACAGTAGCAGATCTTCAGCTGGTTGAGCTGTCTTAGCTCGTCGGGGTGGCTTCAGTACTGGTGGTGTTGTCAAGAATTTCTTCAGCGCATCTAGAGCTTCCTGTGCTTCTGAAGTCCACTGAAACTTATCCACCTTCTTGAGTAGCTTGTAAAACGGCAAACCTTTTTCCCCCAGCCTGGATATAAATCTACTCAGAGCTGCCATACATCCAGTAAGTCGCTGAACCTTCTTTTGTGATCGAGGTGCTTCCATCTTCATGATAGCTTCAATCTTATCCGGATTAGCCTCAATTCCTCGGTAGCTGACGATAAACCCGAGTAACTTTCCCGCCGGTACCCCGAAAACACATTTTTCAGGATTAAGCTTCCATCTATACCGTCTCAGACTGTTGAAAACCAGTTGTAAGTCTTCGATGAAGTTTTCCGAATTCTCCGTTTTGATTACCACATCATCTACGTAGGCCTCCACACGCTTGCCCCAGTGATCGGCTAAGCACGTTTGGATGGCTCTCTGATAAGTCGCTCCAGCGTTTTTGAGGCCGAACGGCATGGAGGTATAACAGAAAGCACCAAACGGAGTGATGAACGCCGTTTTTTCCTCGTCTTCCTTCGCCAAACTAATCTGGTGGTATCCGGAATAGCAATCCAAGAAAGACAGCACAGAACATCCAGCGGTGGAGTCCACCACCTGATCTATCCTCGGGAGCCCGAAGGGATCCTTCGGACAGTGTTTGTTGAGATCGGTATAGTCGACACACATGCGCCAATCCACTTTATTCTTTTTGAGTACAAGAACAGGGTTGGCTAACCATTCGGGGTGTAACACTTCTTTAATAAATCCAGCCGCGACCAAGCGAGCTAACTCGGCGCGAATGGCCTCTCTCTTGTCGGGTGTGAAACGACGTAGCTTTTGCCGAATCGGCCTTGCCTGGGGATAGACCTTCAGTTTGTGCTCGGCCAGTTCTCTTGGGACTCCCGGCATATCCGCAGGTTGCCATGCGAATACATCTCGGTTATCTTGCAGAAACTGGACGAGCGCGCTTTCCTATTTGTCGTCCAAGCTGGAGCTGATGATGGCAGTCTTGCGTTCATCAGCGAACCCCAGGTTGATCCTCTTGGTTTCTTCAGTCGGCCGCATAGAAGTCGCGGCCTGAGCTTCGTTCGCCGGTACTGCAAGGTCCTCTTTAGGCTTAGAGTTCGCCAGTGTCGAAGAAACCACCGACGGCTTGGTGGTGAGGGCTGCTTGGATGGCCACTCGGAAACACTCTGCGGCGCCTTGGAAGTCGGCGCGCACAGTTATGATTCCTTGCAGCCCTGGCATCTTCAGTATCATATATGTGTAATGAGGGATGGCCATGAATTTGGCCAGTCCCGGCCTCCCGATGATGGCGTTGTACCCGCAGTCGAAGTTCGCCACTTCGAACCTCAGGAACTCGGTTCTGTAGTTCTCCGGAGTTCCGAAGGTGACTGGCATGTAGATGTGGCCCAGCGGGTATTCCTCTTCCGTCGGCACGATGCTGAAGAAAGGAGTGTCCGACTCGTGGAGCTCTTTGAGGTGAACTCCCAAGCCTTGGAGTGTCCGGGGGAAGGTGACGTTGATGCTGCTCCCCCCGTCCACTAGCACCTTCTTTACCCGGCTCTCTCGGATCACCGGATCGACGAGGAGCGGGTATTTGCCTGGATGGTCGAAGTTGAGCCATTGATCCTCCCGAGTGAAAGTGATCGGGTGCTCTGACCACCGGTACGGGGCGGGAGGACCGGTGGTCGCCACCAGTATCTGGCGGTCGTTGAGCTTTTGTTGTCTTTTGTTCTCCTGCGACCCATGTCCGCCGAAGATGACGTTGACCTCCCTGTCAACGCGCGGGAAGGCTCCTCCTCCTCCCTCCTCCTGCTGATGGGGTTGTCGTGGTTCATCTGGTCCTCCCCTCGGCGGAGGAGGAGGTAGAGGTTGGAAGGGTCGACCGTGCCCGACAGAGTGCTTGAAGTCCCGGCAGTTACGAAGAGTGTGGCGCATGTCCTTGTGGTACGGGCACTGGGCGTCGAGGATGTCGTCCAGCGTGCGTTCGCCTCCACGAGGTCCTCCTCGGGCGCGAGAGGCAGGTGGTCCAGCGGCGTGTACTTCTTTGCGAGGCCTCTTCTCCCATCGTTTGTCGGGTTGCTGGTTCGCGTCACGTCGTGGTGCTGCCGGTGCGGGCTTTGCTCCTCCGATGAGGTCCTGGGCCCGCTCGTCGGCGGTGATGTAGAGGTCAGCTTCCCGGAACAGCTCCTCGGAGGTAGTCGGCGCCTTCTGTAGTATGGCTCGGACGAAAGCCGAGTCATTGGATCCTCTGTAGAAGTCCTCGATCACGGCCGCCTCCGTAACCTCAGGGATACGATTTCTCATGGTCTGGAACCTTTTGAGGTACGACCGGAGAGTCTCGTCCCCCCGGCGCTTGATGGATTTGAGGTCCCACGGTTGCGCCGGTTTGTCGGAGAGGGACTGGAAGTTGGCGGTGAAGCGTCGACTGAAGTCGCCCCAGTCGTCGATGCAGTGTCGGGGTAGATGTCGCAGCCATTGCAGCGCGTCTTGCCCAAGGACAATGGGTAAATACGCAGTCATCACGTCTTCGGACGCCCCGGCAGCTCGGGCAGCGGTGGTGTAGACGGCTAGCCGACCCCCTGGATCTTGCTTAGGTTCATATTTGTCGACATTGGATACCTTGAAGTTGGGAGGCCATTGGATGGCCCTAAGGCGCGGAGTAAGAGCAGACACTCCGCACGTGTCCTCCTGTCATCGGGGATGATGTCTGTCCTGGGGAGGGGAGTAGTGGTTGTGGTTCCTCGACCGCCCCCGGGTGGTACCGCCAGTTGAGGCCGTTGCCGACTCAGTTCTGCTGGCCTGGCTCTGAGCCGGGATGCCACGATCCCTGCCGTACTCCTCCCGGCGGCGGATCTCGTTCTCATGCCGCCGTTCGCGCGAAGCATTGATGGAGCTTCGCGCGTCTCGGCGACTGTTGATGGCGTGTCGTAGATCGTTCGGCGGGTGAGCAAGCGGTAGAAGATGGTTGGCTGCCTGGGTGAACAGTCGTCGGTAACCCTCAGCGTCGGGAGTCCGAGGGAGTCCATCAGCTATCCGAGCTAGTACCCCTCCGACTTCGCTCGGCGTGTTCATAGCTCGGGCGAAGTCGGGATTCAGGTTGCGCCCGAAGAATGGATTCTCCCGGCGTTGCCTTGCATCTTGCTCGGCTTGCTCCTGAGCCCGGCGGCGATCACGTCGTCGGGAGTTCCTTCGTTCTCTGAAGACGCGTTCTTCCGGAGTTTCTCCTATCTCCGAGATCTCGTCTCGCGAGACAGGCTGCTCCGGATCCCATTCTCCGGCCGCGTGATGTCGTCGAATGTTCCTGCGCCGGTTCCTCCGTCAGCGGGATTCTCGTTGAGGTGGTTATTCTCCGGGCGCAGTCGGCTCATCGTCGGAGACGGTAGGCGACTCCACTCTCCCGATGAAGAGGACGTCGGGGTAGAATGGTGCTACTGTCGTGGTGATCTTCTTTCTGTTCTCCTTTGAGGGCGGAGGAACGGAAAGAACAACTTGCTTCTCCTTGGTCTCCTTCTTCCCCGCGATCTGTGTCCATTCTTTTGTCGGAGAAGTAGTCAGTGGAGTTCTCCGGGTCAGCGAGCCCTCGGCCCCCGACTTTCCGGAGACGATCTTTTTCCGGAGAGCTGGAGGTTGCGCTTCTCCGGCATTTTCGGAGTTCGTTGGAGGAGACTTCTTTTCCGGCGGATCCGCAATGCGGTGTAGAGTTCCCTCTTCATCCGCTACAGATGAGATTGTTCCGAAGCAGAATACGGATCCGGGACGCAGGGTGATCTTGCTGTAGAAGGTGACGGCCATTGAGCTAGCTTGGATCGTCGACACACCCCCTACCTGGCGCGCCAGCTGTCGGTGTTTTAGGTCCGACCGCACACCCGGGGTTGCCCCTCAAGGTGTTTTTAGGAGTAGGACGGTGTCGACAACTGTAGCAAAATGGTTCGTGCCGATTGCACGAGGGACAGTGAACAAGGTTTACAGGTTCGGGCCGCTTAGAGATGCGTAACACCCTACGTCCTGGTGAGTATGCTTTTTGGACAAGGTTACAAGAGAGCTCTCTGGATGGAGAATGCAGAGAGTTGATGTGGGCGGCTAAGTAATAGTGTCGATCATTCTGAAGGGGTGCCCCCTGGGCCTTATATACTCGACCGTGGGGCAATACATGTGGGTTTGATAACAACGAGTCGCTAAAAGATAGTGAACTGCTTGAGTTTATCTCCATGTAACCCTGCCGACTTATCCTCGCATGGCTCCGTTGCATGGGGGCTCCAGCGCGGGAAAGTCGGATCTCTGTTGCGGTCACTCGCTCAACGTTGTGGGTCGTCCGGGTTTGCACCAATCCGGCCTCATGTCGATCTGCTCTGCTGGTTGTCTCTCCCCAGGCCCACGAAAGAATGACCTTACGATTTATTGGGCCCTTGGGCCTTTCGTGAGGTCTTTTACTCTTTTAGTGGACCCGGGGGATATCTATCCCCCACAGTCCGGTGCACACCGGACAGTGTCCGGTGCGCCAGCCACGTCACCAGGCCGTTGGGTTCCGACCGTTGGAGTTCTGACTGCTGGGCCCGCCTGGATGTCCGGTGGCACACCGGACATGTACTGTAGAGTGTCCGGTGTGCCACTTCGCGCGTGCCTGACTTCTGCGCGCTCTGGCACGCATTAAATGCTTCTGCAGGTGACCGTTGGCGCGAAGTAGTCGTTGCTCCGCTGGCTCACCGGACAGTCCGGTGTGCACCGGACATGTCCGGTGAATTATAGCGGAGCGGATTCCCGAAGCTGGCGAGTTTAGAGTCGCTCTTCCTTGGAGCACCGGACACTGTCCGGTGTACACCGGACAGTCCGGTGAATTATAGCGGAGCGCCTCTGAGTTTTCCCGAAGGTGAAGAGTTTGGCTTGGAGTTCCCTGGTGCACCGGACACTGTCCGGTGGCACACCAGACAGTCCGGTGCGCCAGACCAGGGCACACTTCGGTTATCCCTTGCTCTCTTTGTTGAACCCAATTCTTGGTCTTTTTATTGGCTAAGTGTGAACCTTTTGGCACCTGTATTACTTATACACTAGAGCAAGCTAGTTAGTCCAATTTTTTGTGTTGGGCAATTCAACCACCAAAATCATTTAGGAAATAGGTGTAAGCCTAATTCCCTTTCAATCTCCCCCTTTTTGGTGATTGATGCCAACACAAACCAAAGCAAATATAGAAGTGCATAATTGAACTAGCTTGCATAATGTAAGTGCAAAGGTTGCTTGGAATTTGAGCCAATAAATACTTATAAGATACGCATGGATTGTTTCTTCATTTTTAACATTTTGGACCACGCTTGCACCACATGTTTTGTTTGTTTTTTTTGCAAATTCTTTTGTAAATCCTTTTCAAAGTTCTTTTGCAAATAGTCAAAGGTAAATGAATAAGATTTTGCGAAGCATTTTCAAGATTTGAAATTTTTTCCCCTTGTTTCAAATGCTTTTCCTTTGACTTAAACAAAACTCCCCCTTGATAAATTCCTCCTCTTAGTGTTCAAGAGGGTTTTACGATATTGATTTTGAAAAATGCTACTCTCTCCCCTTTTTCAACATAATGAGATATCAATTTGAAAAATCATACCAATTGAAAAACTCTTTTTAAAATTAGGGTGGTGGTGCGGTCCTTTTGCTTTGGGCTAATACTCTCTCCCCCTTTGGCATGAATCACCAAAAACGGAGTTATTAGAGCCCTTTTTAAACAATTTTCTCCCCTTTGGCAAATAAAACATATGAGTGAAGATTATACCAAAGCCGGAGTCCTTTTGTTTTGGACTCATGCTCTCTCCCCCAAAGATGGAGAGTGACTCGGAGCGACGGCGAAGGATGAGTTACGGAGTGGAAGCCTTTGTCTTCGCCGAAGACTCCAATTCCCTTTCAATACACCTATGACTTGGTTTGAAATTGACTTGAAAACACATTAGTCATAGCATATGAAAGAGACATGATCAAAGGTATATGAATGAGCTATGTGTGCAAATCAACAAAAGAAGTTCCTAGAATCAAGAATATTTAGCTCATGCCTAAGTTTGTTAAAGGTTTGTTCATCAAGTGGCTTGGTAAAGATATCGGCTAATTGATCCTTAGTGTTAATATATGAAATCTCGATATCTCCCTTTTGTTGGTGATCCCTTAAAAAGTGATACCGAATGGCTATGTGCTTAGTGCGGCTATGCTCAACGGGATTATCCGCCATGCGGATTGCACTCTCATTATCACATAGAAGAGGAACTTTGGTTAATTTGTAACCGTAGTCCCTAAGGGTTTGCCTCATCCAAAGTAGTTGCGCGCAACAATGGCCTGCGGCAATGTACTCGGCTTCGGCGGTAGAAAGAGCTACGGAATTTTGCTTCTTTGAAGCCCAAGACACCAAGGATCTTCCCAAGAACTGGCAAGTCCCCGATGTGCTCTTTCTATTAATTTTACACCCTGCCCAATCGACATCCGAATAACCAATTAAATCAAATGTGGATCCCCTAGGATACCAAAGCTCAAACTTAGGAGTATAAACTAAATATCTCAAGATTCGTTTTACGGCCGTAAGGTGAGCTTCCTTAGGGTCGGCTTGGAATCTTGCACACATGCATACGGAAAGCATAATATCTGGTCGAGATGCACATAAATAGAGTAAAGATCCTATCATCGACCGGTATACCTTTTGATCCACGGACTTACCTTCCGTGTCGAGGTCGAGATGCCCATTGGTTCCCATGGGTGTCTTGATGGGTTTGGCATCCTTCATTCCAAACTTTCTTAAAATATCTTAAGTATACTTCGTTTGGCTTAGGAAGGTGCCCTCTTGGAGTTGCTTCACTTGAAATCCTAAGAAATACTTCAACTCCCCCATCATTGACATCTCGAATTTTTGTGTCATGATCCTACTAAACTCTTCACATGTAGATTCGTTAGTAGACCCAAATATAATATCATCAACATAAATTTGGCATACAAACAAATCATTTTCAAGTGTTTTGGTAAAGAGCGTAGGATCGGCCTTTCCGACTTTGAATCCATTAGTGATAAGGAAATCTCTAAGGCATTCATACCATGCTCTTGGGGCTTGCTTGAGCCCATAAAGCGCCTTAGAGAGTTTATAAACATGGTTAGGGTACTCACTATCTTCAAAGCCAGGAGGTTGCTCAACATAGACTTCTTCGTTGATTGGTCCATTGAGGAAGGCACTTTTCACGTCCATTTGATAAAGCTTGAAGCCATGGTAAGTAGCATAGGCTAATAATATACGAATTGACTCAAGCCTAGCTACGGGTGCATAGGTTTCACCGAATTCCAAACCTTCGACTTGGGAGTATCCCTTGGCCACAAGTCGAGCTTTGTTCCTTATCACCACACCATGCTCATCTTGCTTGTTGCGGAAGACCCATTTGGTTCCTACAACATTTTGATTAGGACGTGGAACCAAATGCCATACCTCGTTCCTAGTGAAGTTGTTGAGCTCCTCTTGCATCGCCACCACCCAATCCGAATCTTGTAATGCTTCGTCTACCCTGTGTAGCTCAATAGAGGAAACAAAAGAGTAATGCTCACAAAAATGTGCAACACGAGATCTAGTGGTTACCCCCTTATGAATGTCGCCGAGGATGGTGTCGACGGGGTGATCTCGTTGGATTGCTTGGTGGACTCTTGGGTGTGGCGGTCTTGGTTCTTCATCCTCCTTGTCTTGATCATTTGCATCTCCCCCTTGATCATTGTCGTCATCTTGAGGTGGCTCATTTCTTTGATCTTCTCCTTCATCAATTTGAGCCTCATCCTCATTTTGAGTTGGTGGGGATGCTTGCGTGGAGGAGGATGGTTGATCTTGTGTATTTGGAGGCTCTTCGGATTCCTTAGGACACACATCCCCAATGGACATGTTCCTTAGCGCGATGCACAGAGCCTCTTCATCACCTATCTCATCAAGATCAACTTGCTCTACTTGAGAGCCGTTAGTCTCATCAAACACAACGTCACAAGAAACTTCAACTTGTCCAGAGGACTTGTTAAAGACTCTATATGCCCTTGTGTTTGAATCATATCCTAGTAAAAAGCCTTCTACAGTCTTAGGAGCAAATTTAGATTTTCTACCTCTTTTAACAAGTATAAAGCATTTGCTACCAAAGACTTTAAAATATGAAATATTGGGCTTTTTACTGGTTAGGAGTCCATATGATGTCTTCTTGAGGATTCGGTGTAGATACAACCGGTTGATGGCGTAGCAGGCGGTGTTGACCGCCTCGGCCCAAAACCGATCCGAAGTCTTGTACTCATCAAGCATGGTTCTTGCCATGTCCAATAGAGTTCTATTCTTCCTCTCCACTACACCATTTTGTTGTGGCGTGTAGGGAGAAGACAACTCATGCTTGATGCCCTCCTCCTCAAGGAAGCCTTCAATTTGTGAGTTATTGAACTCCGTCCCGTTGTCGCTTCTAATTTTCTTGATCCTTAAGCCGAACTCGTTTTGAGCCCGTCTCAAGAATCCCTTTAAGGTCTCTTGGGTATGAGGTTTTTCCTGCAAAAAGAACACCCGAGTGAAGCGAGAATAATTATCCACAATAACTAGATAGTACTTACTCCCGCCGATGCTTATGTAAGCAATCGGGCCGAATAGGTCCATGTGTAGGAGCTCCAGTGGCCTGTCAGTCATCATGATGTTCTTATGTGGATGATGGGCACCAACTTGCTTTCCTGCTTGACATGCGCTACAAATCCTGTCTTTCTCAAAATGAACATTTGTTAGTCCTAAAATGTGCTCTCCCTTTAGAAGCTTATGAAGATTCTTCATCCCAACATGGGCTAGTCGGCGATGCCAGAGCCAACCCATGTTAGTCTTAGCAATTAAGCAAGTGTCGAGTTCAGCTCTATCAAAATTCACTAAGTATAGCTGACCCTCTAACACTCCCTTAAATGCTATTGAATCATCACTTCTTCTAAAGATAGTGACACCTATATCAGTGAATAAACAGTTGTAACCCATTTTGCATAATTGAGAAACGGAAAGCAAATTTTAATATAATGAATCTACAAGAAAAACATTGGAAATAGAATGGTCAGGTGATATAGCAATTTTACCCAATCCTTTGACCAAACCTTGATTTCCATCCCCGAATGTGATAGCTCGTTGGGGATCTTGGTTTTTCTCGTAGGAGGAGAACATCTTTTTCTCCCCTGTCATGTGGTTTGTGCACCCGCTGTCGATTACCCAACTTGAGCCCCCGGATGCATAAACCTACAAAACAAGTTTAGTTCTTCACTTTAGGTACCCAAATGGTTTTGGGTCCTTTGGCATTAGATACAAGAACTTTGGGTACCCAAACACAAGTCTTTGACCCCTTGTGTTTGCCCCCAACATATTTGGCAATTACTTTGCCGGATTTGTTAGTTAAAACATATGATGCATCAAAAGTTTTAAATGAAATGTCATGATCATTTGATGCACTTGGAGTTTTCTTCTTAGGCAACTTAGCACGGGTTGGTTGCCTAGAACTAGATGTCTCACCCTTATACATAAATACATGGTTAGGGCCAGAGTGAGACTTCCTAGAATGAATTCTCCTAATTTTGCTCTCAGGATAACCGGCAGGGTACAAAATGTAACCCTCGTTATCTTGAGACATGAGAGCCTTGCCTTTAACAAAGTTGGACAATTTCTTAGGAGGGGCATTAAGTTTGACATTGTCCCCCTTTTGGAAGCCAATGCCATCCTTAATGCCAGGGCGTCTCCCACTATAAAGCATACTGCGAGCAAATTTAAATTTTTCATTCTCAAGTTCATGCTCGGAAATTTTAGCATCTAGTTTTGCTATATGATAATTTGATCATGAATAGCATTAATATCAACATCTCTACATCTAGTGCAAATAGTGACATGCTCAGTGGTAGATGTAGAGGGTTTGCAAGAATTAAGTTCAACAATCTTAGCACGCAATATATCATTTTTATCTCTAAGATCGGAAATTGTAACATTGCAAACATCTAATTCTTTAGCCTTAGTAAGCAATCTTTCATTTTCATTCCTAAGGCTAGCAAGAGTAATTGAGAGCACCTAGAGGGGGGGTGAATAGGTGATCCTATGAACCTTAAACTTATAGCCACAAAAACTTGTTAAGTGTTAGCACAATTACCGCCAAGTGGCTAGAGAGGAGTCTCAACAAAACACAATACCACAAGAGATCAAACACAGAGATGACACAGTGGTTTATCCCGTGGTTCGGCCAAGACCAACGCTTGCCTACTCCACGTTGTGGCGTCCCAACGGACGAGGGTTGCAATCAACCCCTCTCAAGCGGTCCAAAGACCAACTTGAATACCACGGTGTTTTGCTTTGCCTTTCAATATCCCGTTTGCGAGGAATCTCCACAACTTGGAGTCTCTCACCCTTACACTTGAGATTCACAGAGAAATACGGAGTAAGGGAGGGAATCAACACACACAAATCCACAGCAAAATGCGCACACACACGGCCAAGAATCGAGCTCAAAAGACTATCTCAAAGTTCTCACTAGAACGGAGCTCGAATCACTGAGAATGACAAACGAATGCGCAAAGACTGAGTGTGGATGATCAAGAATGCTCTAAGGTTGCTTGGATGTCTCCTCCATGCGCCTAGGGGTCCCTTTTATAGCCCCAAGGCAACTAGGAGCCGTTGAGAGCAAATCTGGAAGGCCAATCTTGCCTTCTGTCGTCGGGTGCACCGGACAGTCCGGTGCACACCGGACACTGTCCGGTGCCCGATTTCCTTCCTAAAATAGCACTGCCGACTGTTGCAGATCTGGGAGCCGTTGGCGCACCGGACATGTCCGGTGCACACCGGACAGTCCGGTGCCCCCTTCCGACCGTTGGCCTGGCCACGTGTCGCGCGCAGATTCCGCGGCCGACCGTTGGCCCGGCCGACCGTTGGCTCACCGGACAGTCCGGTGCACACCGGACAGTCCGGTGAATTTTAGCCGTACGCCGTCGGCAAATTCCCGAGAGCGGCCTCTTCACGCCGAGTCAGCCTGGCGCACCGGACACTGTCCGGTGCACCACCGGACAGTCCGGTGTGCCAGACTGAGCTGAGTCTTGGCTGTACACAGCCAAGTCTTTTTCACCTCTTTTCTTTTCTTCTTCTTTCTGTTTCTAACACTTAGACAAGTATATTAGTACACAAAACCAATGTACTAATGCTTAGAAACATACCTTTACTCATGATTTGCACTTTGTTCATCCATGGGCATAAATTCACATTTAAGCACTTGTGTTGGCACTCAATCACCAAAATACTTAGAAATGGCCCCAAGGGCACATTTCCCTTTCAATCTCCCCCTTTTTGGTGATTTATGCCAACACAACATAAAGCAACTAGAACAAGTGCAATATCACTTCAAATAAAACTCAAATTTATTTTGATTCATTTTTGGCATATATGGATCATCCTTTGCCACCACTTGGTTTGTTTTTGCAAATCAAACTCAAATCTCTATCTCTAAGTCAACCACACATGTTGAAGCATAAAGAGAGTCATTCCAAAAGAGATTGATCAAAGATTTCAAAAACTCCCCCTTTTTTTCATAATCACTACTTCTCCCCACAAGAAGCCAACTTTTGACAAAAAAGACAATAAAAGAGTTTTGACAAACCAAAAGCTCTACTCTACTATTTTCAAATCTCTCAAGTGGTAGCTGATCCATTTAATGCTTTGGCCTTTATTTTCTCCCCCTTTGGCATCAAACACCAAAACGGGATCAATCTTGGCCCTATAACCCCATTGCCTCACCAAAATCTTCAATTAAGAGCAAATGGCAATAAGAGTTCATGAGATGAACTTGGAATAAGTTACCCTCTCATCGGAGTGCAGTGGAAGTCTTTCATGGTCCAAGTCCACCTTTTCCCTTTCGATTCTCCTTCGAGACTAAATCAAGCAAACTCAAGCATATGGTTAGTCTCAAAGGGTCAAGTTGTAACACATCTCCCCCTAAACATGTGCATCACTTTGCAACGGACTTGTGAGGTCCAGGGAGTGTTTGTACAACTTGAGCACCACAATAAGCAACAAAATGCAAAATGAACATGATCAAAGGCATAAACACATGTATGCTACAATTCAATCCAAGTTCCGCGAATCTAAGACATTTAACTCACTACGCAGCCTGCAAAAGCTCTTCTCATCTAGAGGCTTGGTAAAGATATCGGCTAGCCGGTTCTCGGTGCTAACATGAAACACTTCGATATCTCCCTTTTGCTGGTGGTCTCTCAAAAAGTGATGCCGGATGTCTATGTGCTTTGTGCGGCTGTGCTCAACAGGATTTTCCGCCATTCGGATAGCACTCTCATTATCACATAGGAGTGGGACTTTGCTCAGATTGTAGCCAAAGTCCCTGAGGGTTTGCCTCATCCAAAGTAGTTGCGCGCAACACTGACCTGCGGCAACATACTCGGCCTCAGCGGTGGATAGGGCAACGGAGGTTTGTTTCTTAGAATGCCATGACACCAGGGACCTTCCTAAGAATTGGCACGTCCCCGATGTACTCTTCCTATCGACCTTGCATCCAGCATAATCGGAGTCTGAATATCCAATCAAGTCAAAGGTAGACCCCTTTGGATACCAGAGCCCGAAGCAAGGCGTAGCAACTAAATATCTAAGGATTCGCTTCACTGCCACTAAGTGACACTCCTTAGGATCGGATTGAAATCTAGCACACATGCATACGCTAAGCATAATATCCGGTCTACTAGCACATAAATAAAGTAAAGACCCTATCATTGACCGGTATGCTTTTTGATCAACGGACTTACCTCCTTTGTTGAGATCGGTGTGTCCGTTGGTTCCCATCGGAGTCTTTGCAGGCTTGGCGTCCTTCATCCCAAACCGCTTTAGTAGATCTTGCGTGTACTTCGTTTGGGAGATGAAGGTGCCGTCCTTGAGTTGCTTCACTTGGAACCCAAGGAAGTAGTTCAACTCGCCCATCATCGACATCTCGAATTTCTGCGTCATTACCCTGCTAAACTCTTCACAAGACTTTTGGTTAGTAGAACCAAATATTATGTCATCGACATAAATTTGGCACACAAACAAATCACCATCACATGTCTTTGTAAAAAGAGTTGGATCGGCTTTCCCAACCTTGAAAGCATTAGCAATTAAAAAGTCTCTAAGGCATTCATAACATGCTCTTGGGGCTTGCTTAAGTCCATAGAGCGCCTTAGAGAGCTTACACACATGGTCGGGGTACCGTTCATCCTCGAAGCCAGGGGGTTGCTCCACGTACACCTCCTCCTTGATTGGCCCGTTGAGGAAAGCGCTCTTCACATCCATTTGGAACAACCTGAAAGAATGGTGAGCGGCATATGCTAGCAAGATACGAATCGATTCTAGCCTAGCCACAGGAGCAAAAGTCTCCTCAAAGTCCAAACCTGCGACTTGGGCATAACCTTTTGCCACAAGTCGAGCCTTATTCCTCGTCACCACTCTGTGCTCGTCTTGTTTGTTGCGGAACACCCACTTGGTTCCCACAACATTCTGCTTGGGACGAGGCACCAGCGTCCAAACTTCATTCCTCTTGAAGTTGTTGAGTTCCTCCTGCATGGCCAATACCCAATCCGGATCTAGCAAGGCCTCCTCTACCCTGAAAGGCTCAATAGAAGAGACAAAAGAGTAATGCTCACAAAAATTTACTAATCGAGATCGAGTAGTTACTCCCTTGCTAATGTCACCCAAAATTTGGTCGACGGGATGATCCCTTTGAATCACCGCTCGAACTTGGGTTGGAGGTGCCGGTTCCGCTTCTTCCTCCATCACATGATCATCTTGTGCTCCCCCTTGATCACACGCCTCCTGTTGATGAACCTGTTCATCGTCTTGAGTTGGGGGATGCACCATAGTTGAGGAAGACGGTTGATCTTGCTCCAATTGTTCCCGAGGCCGTACATCTCCAATCGTCATGGTGCGTATCGCGGCCGTTGGAACATCTTCTTCATCTACATCATCAAGATCAACAACTTGCTCTCTTGGAGAGCCATTAGTCTCATCAAATACTACGTCGCTAGAGACTTCAACCAAACCCGATGATTTGTTGAAGACTCTATACGCCTTTGTATTTGAGTCATAACCTAACAAAAACCCTTCTACAGCTTTGGGAGCAAACTTAGAATTTCTACCCTTCTTCACTAGAATGTAGCACTTGCTCCCAAATACACGAAAGTAAGATACATTGGGTTTGTTACCGGTTAGTAGCTCATACGACGTCTTCTTGAGGAGGCGATGAAGGTAGACCCTGTTGATAGCATGGCAAGCCGTGTTCACGGCTTCCGTCCAAAAGCACTCGGGGGTCTTGAACTCTCCTAGCATCGTCCTCGCCATATCGATGAGCGTCCTGTTCTTCCTCTCTACCACACCATTTTGTTGCGGTGTGTAGGGAGCGGAGAACTCGTGCTTGATTCCTTCTTCTTCAAGGAACTCCTCTACTTGAAGGTTCTTGAATTCGGATCCGTTGTTGCTCCTTATCTTCTTCACCTTGAGCTCAAACTCGTTTTGAGCTCTCCTTAGGAAGCGCTTGAGGGTTCCTTGGGTCTCAGACTTATCCTGCAAAAAGAATACCCAAGTGAAGCGGGAAAAGTCATCAACAATAACTAGACCATACTTACTTCCTCCTATGCTTAGATAAGCGACGGGTCCGAAGAGGTCCATATGCAGCAGCTCCAGAGGTCTTGAGGTGGTCATCACATTCTTGCTGTGATGTGCTCCTCCCACTTGTTTACCTGCTTGACAAGCTGCACAAGGTCTATCTTTTTCGAATTGCACGTTAGTCAAACCTATCACGTGTTCTCCCTTTAGAAGCTTGTGAAGGTTCTTCATCCCCACATGTGCTAAGCGGCGATGCCACAGCCAGCCCATGCTAGTCTTAGCTATTAAGCATGCATCTAGACCAGCTTCTTCTTTTGCAAAATCAACTAAATAAAGTTTGTCGTCTAATACACCCTTAAAAGCTAGTGAACCATCACTTCTTCTAAAGACAGACACATCTACATTTGTAAATAGACAGTTATATCCCATATTGCATAATTGACTAACCGATAGCAAATTATATCCAAGAGACTCTACTAAAAACACATTAGAGATAGAGTGCTCATTAGAAATTGCAATTTTACCTAACCCTTTTACCTTGCCTTGATTCCCATCACCGAATATAATTGAATCTTGGGAATCCTTATTCTTGACGTAGGAGGTGAACATCTTCTTCTCCCCCGTCATATGGTTTGTGCATCCGCTGTCGATAATCCAGCTTGAACCCCCGGATGCATAAACCTGCAAGGCAAATTTAGGCTTGGGACTTAGGTACCCAACTCTTGTTGGGTCCTACAAGGTTAGTTACAATTGTCTTAGGGACCCAAATGCAAGTTTTATCTCCCTTGCATTTTGCCCCTAATTTCCTAGCAATCACCTTTCTATCCTTTCTACAAATTGCAAAGGAGGCACTCAAAGCATGATATATTGTAGAAGGTTCATTAACTTTCCTAGGAACATTAACAACATTTCTCCTAGGCATATTGTGAACAACATTTCTCCTACCAACATTTCTATCATGCACATAGAGAGAACTAGAAGCAAACATGTCATGAGAATCAAAATCATCATAAGCATTGTAACTCCTATAAGCATTTCTAGTTTGTCTTTTATCATGGTACATAAAAGCATGGTTCTTTTTAGCACTACTTGCCATAGGGGCCTTCCCTTTCTCCTTGGCGGAGATGGGAGCCTTATGGCTTGTTAAGTTCTTGGCTTCCCTCTTGAAGCCAAGTCCATCCTTAATTGAGGGGTGTCTACCAACCGTGTAGGCATCCCTAGCAAATTTTAGTTTCTCAAAATCACTTTTGCTAGTCTTAAGTTGGGCATTAAGACTAGCTACCTCTTCATTTAATTTAGAAATGCAAGCTAGGTGTTCACTATAAGCATCAAGGTTAATATCTTTACACCTAGTGCACGTTACAACATTTTCTACACAAGAGGTAGATTTACTAGCAATCTCTAATTTAGCATTCAAATCATCATTAATGCTCCTTAATTTAGAAATTGTCTCATGGCAAGAAGATAATTCACAAGAAAGCATTTCATTTCTTTTAACTTCTAGAGCATGAGATTTTTGTGCTTCTACAAATTTATCATGCTCTTCATACAACAAGTCCTCTTGCTTTTCTAAAAGCATATTCTTATCATTCAAGGCATCAATTAATTCATTAATTTTGTCTACCTTGGTTCTATCTAGGCCCTTAAACAAACATGAATAGTCTACTTCATCCTCATCACTAGATTCGTCCTCACTTGAAGAAGCATAGGTAGAGTTTCGAGTACATACCTTCTTCTCCCTTGCCATAAGGCATGTGTGACGCTCGTTTGGGAAGAGGGCTGATTTGTTGAAGGCGGTGGCGGCGAGTCCCTCGTTGCCGGAGTCGGAAGAGGAGCAATCCGAATCCCATTCCTTTCCAAGATGTGCCTCGCCCTTGGTCTTCTTGTAATTCTTCTTCTTTTCCCTCTTGTTTCCCTGTTCCTGGTCACTATCGTTATCGGGGCAGTTAGCGATAAAATGACCAATCTTACCGCACTTGAAGCATGAGCGCTTCCCCTTTGTCTTGGTCTTGCTTGGCTGCCCCTTGTGACCCTTTAGCACCGTCTTGAAGCGTTTGATGATGAGAGCCATCTCTTCATCATTAAGTCCGGCCGCCTCAATTTGTGCCACCTTGCTAGGTAGCGCCTCCTTGCTTCTTGTTGCTTTGAGAGCAAGAGGTTGCGGCTCGTTGATCGGTCCATTCAAGGCGTCGTCCACGTACCTTGCTTCCTTAATCATCATTCGCCCGCTGACGAATTTTCCTAGGACTTCTTCGGGCGACATTTTGGTGTACCTGGGATTCTCACGAATATTATTCACCAAATGAGGATCAAGAATGGTAAAGGACCTTAGTAATAGTCGGACGACGTCATGGTCCGTCCATCGCGTGCTTCCATAGCTCCTTATTTTGTTAATAAGGGTCTTGAGCCGGTTGTATGTTTGGGTTGGCTCCTCGCCCCTTATCATCGCAAACCTTCCAAGCTCGCCCTCCACCAACTCCATTTTAGTGAGCATGGTGATGTCGTTCCCCTCGTGAGAAATCTTGAGGGTGTCCCATATCTGCTTGGCATTGTCCAAGCCGCTCACCTTATTGTACTCGTCCCTGCACAAAGAGGCTAGCAACACAGTAGTAGCTTGTGCATTTTTATGAATCTGTTCATTAATAAACATAGGGCTATCCGAGCTATCAAATTTCATTCCATTCTCTACAATCTCCCATATGCTTGGATGGAGAGAGAATAAATGACTACGCATTTTGTGACTCCAAAATCCGTAGTCCTCCCCATCGAAGTGTGGAGGTTTGCCAAGAGGAATGGAAAGCAAATGCGAATTCGTCCTTTTGGGAAGAGGAAGATTCGTCGCTGTCGTAGTAGACGATCTCCTTGATCACGATTCCCTTCCCCTTAGGATCCATCTCTTCGGGCGGTTAGTCCATTTCTTGAAGAGAACGGCTCTGATACCAATTGAGAGCACCTAGAGGGGGGGTGAATAGGTGATCCTGTGAACCTTAAACTTATAGCCACAAAAACTTGTTAAGTGTTAGCACAATTATCGCCAAGTGGCTAGAGAGGAGTCTCAACAAAACACAATACCACAAGAGATCAAACACAGAGATGACACAATGGTTTATCCCGTGGTTCGGCCAAGACCAACGCTTGCCTACTCCACGTTGTGGCGTCCCAACGGACGAGGGTTGCAATCAACCCCTCTCAAGCGGTCCAAAGACCAACTTGAATACCATGGTGTTTTGCTTTGCCTTTCAATATCCCGTTTGCGAGGAATCTCCACAACTTGGAGTCTCTCGCCCTTACACTTGAGATTCATAGAGAAATACGGAGTAAGGGAGGGAAGCAACACACACAAATCCACAGCAAAATGTGCACACACACGGCCAAGAATCGAGCTCAAAAGACTATCTCAAAGTTCTCACTAGAACGGAGCTCGAATCACTGAGAATGACAAACGAATGCGCAAAGACTGAGTGTGGATGATCAAGAATGCTCTAAGGTTGCTTGGATGTCTCCTCCATGCGCCTAGGGGTCCCTTTTATAGCCCCAAGGCAGCTAGGAGCCGTTGAGAGCAAATCTGGAAGGCCAATCTTGCCTTCTGTCGTCGGGTGCACCGGACAGTTCGGTGCACACCGGACACTGTCCGGTGCCCGATTTCCTTCCTAAAATAGCACTGCCGACCGTTGCAGATCTGGGAGCCGTTGGCGCACCGGACATGTCCGGTGCACACCGGACAGTCCGGTGCCCCCTTCCGACCGTTGGCCTGGCCACGTGTCGCGCGCAGATTCCGCGGCCGACCGTTGGCCCGGCCGACCGTTGGCTCACCGGACAGTCCGGTGCACACCGGACAGTCCGGTGAATTTTAGCCGTACGCCGTCGGCAAATTCCCGAGAGCGGCCTCTTCACGCCGAGTCAGCCTGGCGCACCGGACAGTCCGGTGTGCCAGACTGAGCTGAGTCTTGGCTGTACACAGCCAAGTCTTTTTCACCTCTTTTCTTTTCTTCTTCTTTCTGTTTCTAACACTTAGACAAGTATATTAGTACACAAAACCAATGTACTAATGCTTAGAAACATACCTTTACTCATGATTTGCACTTTGTTCATCCATGGGCATAAATTCACATTTAAGCACTTGTGTTGGCACTCAATCACCAAAATACTTAGAAATGGCCCCAAGGGCACATTTCCCTTTCAGTAATGTTAATTTCTTCAATCTTAGCAAGCAAATTATCATTATCATTTCTAAGATTGGGAATTGAAACATCACAAACATTTGAATCAACCTTAGCTAACAAATTAGCATTTTCATTTCTAAGGTTGTCAATGGTCTCATGGCAAGTGCTTAGCTCACTAGATAATTTTTCACATTTTTCAACTTCTAGAGCATAAGCATTTTTAACTTTAACATGTTTTTTGTTTTCCTTAATCAGGAAGTCCTCTTGGGAGTCCAAGAGATCATCCTTCTCATGGATGGCACTAATTAATTCATTTAATTTCTCTTTTTGTTGCATGTTTAAGTTGGCAAAAAGAGTACGCAAATTATCTTCCTCATCACTAGCATTATCATCGCTAGAGGATTCATATCTAGTGGAGGATTTAGATTTAACCTTTTTCTTTTTGCCGTCCTTTGCCATGAGACACTTGTGGGCAACGTTGGGGAAGAGAAGTCCCTTGGTGACGGCGATGTTGGCAGCGTCCTCGTCGAAGGAGGAGTCGCTAGAGCTTTCGTCGGAGTCCCACTCGCGACAAACATGGGCATCGCCGCCCTTCTTCTTGTAGTACCTTTTCTTCTCCTTTCTTCTCCCCTTCTTGTCGTCGCCCCTGTCACTGTCACTAGATAGTGGACATTTTGCAATAAAATGACCGGGCTTACCACATTTGTAGCATACTTTCTTGGAGCGGGGTTTGTAGTCCTTCCCCCTCCTTTGTTTGAGGATTTGGCGGAAGCTTTTGATAACGAGCGCCATTTCCTCGTTGTCGAGCTTTGAGGCGTCGATTGATTGTCTACTCGGTGTAGACTCCTCCTTCTTCTCCTTCGTCGCCTTAAATGCGACCGGTTGGGCTTTGGATGTGGAGGGATCATCTAGCTCATTGATTTTCTTTGAGCCCTTAATCATGTACTCAAAGCTCACAAAATTCCCGATTACTTCCTCGGGAGTCATTAGTGTATATCTAGGATTACCACGAATTAATTGAACTTGAATAGGGTTAAGGAAAATAAGCGATCTAAGAATAACCTTAACCATCTCGTGGTCATCCCATTTTTTGCCCCGAGGTTGCACACTTGGTTCACCAAGGTTTTGAGCCGGTTGTACATATCTTGTGGCTCTTCCCCTTTGCGAAGTCGGAAGCGACCGAGCTCCCCCTCGATTGTTTCCCGCTTGGTGATCTTGGTTAGCTCATCTCCTTCGTGCGCGGTCTTGAGCACGTCCCAAACTTCCTTGGCGCTCTTTAATCCTTGCACCTTGTTGTACTCCTCCCTACTTAGAGAGGCGAGGAGTATGGTTGTAGCTTGGGAGTTGAAGTGCTCGATTTGGGCTACCTCGTCCTCATCATAATCCTCATCCCCTACGGATGGTACCTGTGCTCCAAACTCAACAACATTCCATATACTTTTGTGGAGTGAGGTTAGATGAAATTTCATTAAATCACTCCACCTAGCATAATCTTCACCGTCAAAGGTTGGCGGTTTGCCTAGTGGAACGGAAAGTAATGGAGTATGTCTAGAAGTGCGAGGGTAGTGTAAGGGAATCTTACTAAACTTCTTGCGCTCATGGCGCTTAGAAGTTACGGACGGCGCGTCGGAGCCGGAGGTAGATGGCGATGAGGTGTCGGTCTCGTAGTAGACCACCTTTCTCATCTTCTTTTTCTTATCCCCACTCTGATGCGACTTGTGGGAAGAGGGTTTCTTTTCCTTCCCCTTCCCTTTGTTGCGGGACTCTCCCGATGAAGCTTTCCCATGGCTTGTAGCGGGCTTGTCGCCGGTCTCCATCTCCTTCTTGGCGTGTTCTCCCGACATCACTTCGAGCGATTAAGCTCTAATGAAGCACCGGGCTCTGATACCAATTGAAAGTCGCCTAGAGGGGGGTGAATAGGGCGAAACTGAAATTTACAAAGTTAATCACAACTACAAGCCGGGTTAGCGTTAGAAATAAAATCGAGTCCGCAAGAGAGGGTGCAAAACAAATCGCAATCGAATGAAGAGTGTGACACGCGGATTTGTTTTACCGAGGTTCGGTTCTCGCAATCCTACTCCCCGTTGAGGAGGCCACAAAGGCCGGGTCTTTTTCAACCCCTTCCCTCTCTCAAACGGTCCCTCGGACCGAGTGAGCTTTCTCTTCTCAAATCAACCGGGAACAAAACTTCCCTGCAAGGACCACCACACAATTGGTGTCTCTTGCCTCGGTTACAAGTGAGTATTGATCTCAAGAAAGAATGAGAAAGAATAAAGCGATCCAAGCGCAAGAGCTCAAAAGAACACAACAAATCACTCTCACTTAACACTAAAGCTTTTGTGGAATTGGGAGAGGATTTGATCACTTGGGTGTGTCTTGTATTGAATGTCTAGCTCTTGTAAGTGATTGGAAGTTGGAAAACTTGGATGTCTTGAATGTGGGGTGGTTGGGGGTATTTATAACCCCAACCACCAAACTAGCCGTTTGGTGGAGGCTGTCTGTCGCATGGTGCACCGGACAGTCCGGTGCACACCGGACAGTGTCCGGTGCGCCAGCCACATCACCAGGCCGTTTGGTTCCAACCGTTGGAGTTCTGACTGCTGGGCCCGCCTGGATGTCCGGTGGCACACCAGACATGTACTGTAGAGTGTCCGGTGTGCCACTTCGCGCGTGCCTGACTTCTGCGCGCTCTGGCGCGCATTAATTGCTTCTGCAGGTGACCGTTGGCGCGAAGTAGTCGTTGCTCCGCTGGCTCACCGGACAGTCCGGTGAATTATAGCGGAGCGGATTCCCGAAGCTGGTGAGTTCAGAGTCGCTCTTCCTTGGAGCACCGGACACTGTCCGGTGTACACCGGACAGTCCGGTGAATTATAGCGGAGCGCCTCTGAGTTTTCCCGAAGGTGAAGAGTTTGGCTTGGAGTTCCCTGGTGCACCGGACAGTCCGGTGCGCCAGACCAGGGCACACTTCGGTTACCCCTTGCTCTCTTTGTTGAACCCAATTCTTGGTCTTTTTATTGGCTAAGTGTGAACCTTTGACACCTGTATTACTTATACACTAGAGCAAGCTAGTTAGTCCAATTATTTGTGTTGGGCAATTCAACCACCAAAATCATTTAGGAAATAGGTGTAAGCCTAATTCCCTTTCATGTACATTTGGGCCGGGCCTGATGGGTCGGCCCGAAGCACGGGAAAAAAAGCACGGCCCCGGCACGGCCCGAAATATTTTAGTGCCGGGCCGGTACGGCTCGATATATCGGGTCGGGTTCGGGCCGAGGTCGCGGCCCATGGGCGGGCACGAGCACGAGCACGACCCGTTTAAGGGAGGCACGAAATGGCCCATATAGAGGCACGAACTATCTAATATATTTATTAAAATCACACTTCATTCCATACTTTCATGTACTTGATAAAGGACACAAAGCTAGATATAATGTTAGTTAGATGTTTTTTGTAGCTTTGAATTAGAGTATGTGATGTAATTTTATTTTTGTTATGAATATTAGATAATGAACTGAACTTACGAACTTTATATAGAGCTGATTATACTCTTTTTATTTCTAACAAAATGATTTGTAAACGATGTAGTCATTGCATAGCTCTGGTAACTTAATACAAATATTAAGTTTGCTTTTGGTCAAATTTATTTGTCTTGTTAAATTTTTTTGAATTTTGGGCCAAAATTGAATTTTGGGCCCTAATGTGAATTTCGGGCCGTCCGAAATGAGCCCGGCATGTTTAAGCAATTACGGGCCGGGCCGTGGGTCGAGGGCTAGGCATGTAGGCCGGCACGGCCCAAAATTCAAACGGGTCGGGCCGGCCCAAAATTCAAACAATACGGGCCTTTTCGGGCTTGGGCCGGGTCGAGTCGGGCGGCCCGAATGTACACCTATAGTTCTGCCTCCTCACGACGCATACGACCCACATGATAGTGTCTCCCTTCTTCCCCGTGCACGCCCTCCCCCACTATCTCTGCATCTGCATGGTCCTGACCGCAATCGGCCATGGAAGGAAAAATCATGTCACTGCCACACAAGGAAACACATCCCCTCGCCGCTATCCACGCCTCGCAGCAATCCAGCGCGCAGGAATCCCATCGCCGACGACCCGCACGCGTAGGACCACCCTGCCCAATCGTTCTTCCCATGCACCGCGGATGCCCCGCCCATATCCTCCGCATCCCAAACGCAATCCATGCCTCGTCGCCATGAAAGGAATCGCAACCCAATCCCCTCGTCGCTATCCAGTGCACAGGACCACCATCGGCCCGCATCCCATCGCAAGTGCAGGACCACCCCGCCATCTCATTCTTCCCATTCTACGTGCCAGCCCCGCCCGGATCTTGCGATGCTCGAGTACTTCCCATCCTACGTGCCAGCCCCGCCCAAATCTTGCGATGCTCGAGTATAGGATGGAAGACAACTCTCTGAGCACTCAAATATGAACACCACACCTCTCTGAAACACAAACAGACTTGGTTTACAAAATAGAGAACTACTCATGTGGTTGTTCATTTGGCAATTTCAGGTTTGTGTGTCTAAGTTTTATATATGTTTCCTTTTCTCTAATTGATTGTAGCTTTATCATTCGTGCACCCTTTCCGTAAATAAATAGAGTTTTAGTTGTAGTTGAATCAATATTTGTGGGCAATATGTCCTGCACGACATTTTGTATATTAAGTGTACCACATGAGCTATTTTAGCACTTGTCAGATTTTTTATTTTTTAAAACATCAGTCACTTAAATATGAAACCACACCTCTCTTCACAAACACTAATATGATATGTAGTATGGTGTTCAAAGTTTTGTCTAAAAATATATCTACCTGACCTTAAAATTGATGGTTTCCCTTTATATGAAACTGTAGTTCCTGTCAGATCACAACATTTATATAAAACTGTAGACTTATCCAAAATTTTTGATGGTTCAAACTATGTCCTATATACTAGGTTAATATGTTCAACGTGTTGTCGTTCCTGTCAAATCACAAAGATTAACCTATTCAAGGTGATCCAATCCCCTTAGCCCTATCCTTTGTCTTATTAGTCCATACTTCTATACAATATGTTGTTTCAGTTCGGTGTCTCTATCCTGAACTTCTGTGTATGTGGTAAAGCACTCCCATCTAATGCCATTCTTAATCGCGTTAAATTGTTGAATCAGGAAGAAAATGTGTTGCGACACAGTTGTCTACCTCACACTTTTATGAACTGATTTAAGAGTGTCATCATTTTTTCTCAATTCATCTATTAGTCTGCTACACAAATCCGTGATCTCCCTTTATTTTAATTGTGAGTCAACTATGTCTAACTTCACACTTTTGTGAATTGATTTAAGGGTATCACTGTTTTCCCCAATTCATCTATCAAGCTGGTACACAAATTCCTGACCTATCTTTCTTTTAATTGTGAATTGATTTAAGTGTAAGTTGCATTCCTCATCTTTTTTAACATAATTCTCTCAGCAACCTTATTGATTTTTCCTGCTACTGTTCTCACATTTTGCTCGACCTTTCACTTCCCAGTATGAAGCAAAGCTCTTCCCTGGCTTGATCTATCGAATAAAGCAGCCAAAAATCGTGCTGCTGATTTTTGTTTTCGACAAGATTGTTTTGACAAGAGCTAATGTTAACAGCCTTTTCTTGAGTCCATTATTATTAGAGTACATCTTAGTTTTTTTTATCGCGTTAGAGTATATCCAATATTTTCTCTTTTCAAGTGAGAGATGAGACGTCGCTTTTGAAAATATCTATCCAGTCCTCATAAAGTTCATAAAATCCAGCAATGCTAAGTACATGGTAATTGCTAATGGACATGAATAATTAGGGTATGCTATTCAAGTATGTGCCTAGTTGTTGTTGTTGTCTCCCTTTATCGTTTTGTTTCCTGATTTTTACGATACCATTATCTGTGACGCTCACGAGACTTATATAATATACTATCCTTTTATGGAATCAATGTTGATTAATATTCGCTACATATTTATCATTGTTCATTTTTTATCAATGACAAAGCACATGTACAATCTTATATATCTTTTAAGATATGTAAATGTCCACTTTTGGTGATGCTAATAAAAATATAGAATAACATATAATATTTTTGCATATCAATGTATTTTATCACTATTTGAATTGCACACAAATTTCATGTCATTAGTGTTAGTTTGTGAGATATGGGGTTGATGATATATATGTTGTCTGTTTTCATGTAATTGTTGTGCACTAATATTTATCGAATAATTTATACGTCGTCGCAACGCACGGGCACATACCTAGTATATATATAAGAGGATTTTTGGGTTGCGCCCCGGGCCCAAATCTGCCCCTGGCCATGATAATCTATATTCGAACGCTTGTTATATATGACGACGACCAAATGTGATCACATTAGCCAATGTGCAGTAAGCTATGTCCTTAGTCCTGAATCAAACAATGGTTTAAGTTATTTTAATTTTGTGCGTGAAAGACTATTGGAACGGGCTCATTATGGATGTCCAGGCTTGCAGCCCATGCACCGAGCGTTGTATTCCTAATAAAGTTCATGACCTTATATACGTATATAGATAGTGTCTGTGTAAGCCCTGATAAACTGGCATTATATTTGTAGCAGCGATGATTTGTGTCTTTTTAGCAATATTTATGTTATCTGATTTATTTTAAATATTCTTGAATAGTAACAGATATAGGGGCTTAAACATTTATACCCCTACTTTGAGGCCTTATAGTGATTTTGCCCTGATTTTTAACTTTATGTTTTTACCTCTGCAATTTAAAATTGTAGGCAAATTTTGCCTTTGTTCTATCAAGTCATTGCAATAGTGTTGATTCTGAGATAAAATGACAATTTTTGCTATATGATTTTGCCTCACTTTAGTTGGTTCTTTGTGACTTTACCCCTGTTTTGAATCGAAGATTTAGACATTATTTTTACAGTTTTGAATTTAACACATCATACATTTAAAATATGTGCATAATGGTATGTTTTATTAAAACAATGGCAATATTTTATGACAAAATACGGACACATATGTAATTGTACTCGCATATATTTAATAGATAATCGTGAACCACATATGACAACCACGACGTAGAAACCACCGGATAGTAACATGCCAAGTAGCAAATATATTCTGCAAAACTTTACTCTAACTCTTTAAGATCGTTGTGTTATATTCTCTGAAAAGTCAAAGTATTGATATATATAAGTAAGACAAAATTTCTTATATGATCTACATATATGATACTCCCTCCGTCATACTATTCGTTTTAGATCTTTATTTTTGTGTCCATATTCAAATTGATGATAATAAACCTAGACACATATATAAAACACAAACATTAAATATTTCATGAATCTATTAACACTTTCTAAAATAAATATTATTTTAGGACAGAAAGAAAATATAAAAATCGTACTAACGCATGTGCAACTAACTACGTAATTATGTAGTATTTGAATATGCATGTGCACTCTGGCAAGGTTGCAGTGAAGGGGAGAAATAATAATAAAAAAAAGCTTTGGGGATTTAGTGATTTGGCTCTCCTGGTAGCAATCGGATCATCTCCGGTAATTTTCCCGAGGGTCGGCCATTGCCTCACATCAGTGATCGGAAGTCACTGTAAAGAAATGACATCTCTTCCGGCAGAAGTCTGTGTATAGGAGGGTACCAAATATTTTTAAGAGAAAGAGGTATTTCCTTGTGAATAGTAGAGAAACAGACATTTTTGGCTAGGAGCCAAATCTGCAGAAAGGGACTCATTCTCGAGTTCTCTGGTTTCTCCAAAAGATTTGATGAGGAGCCACACCAAACATTGTTTTTTTACTAACGCTCCTATATTTTTATTAACACTTTACACTCCTATATTTTTATTAACGTATCTAAAAAATAATAAAATCTATAGATACAAATATTAATATTTATGACACTAAATAAATAATATAAAAATATTTTTAAATAAAAATCTAATAATCATTATAAATTTTCCTGGTTAAACTAAATTTTAACTAATTAATATCAAAATATCTGGCTCTATAAATTGGTTCTTTCACTCTCGGGCTAGCCAAAATAACTCGCATGTATTTATAGAGAGGTAAATAGGGAGTTAAATAAAGAGTTAAAAAATTGATGCTCTTAAATACTTTAACCAGAAATTGTTATAGCATTGTTATTTTGTGAAGCTGCATGTGAGGTATTGCGTCAAGTCTGACATGCAGGTAGAAGTTGACAGCCTTGCAGTGGCAGTGCCCCCATGCCACCATGTCACCGCATCTGTACATTATTTGTGGTCCAAAGGCAGAAACAAACAACTGGACGTGAAGTTGGCAGCCTCTGGTTTTACAGATAGAGTGTTTAACTGAGAGTTCATAGGTCAATGAACATAAGACATGCATCTACTCCATATATTTGATTACTGCCCACGAGATTAGCAGGCTGGCTTGCGCATCCAACCTACCGCTTGATTTAATCAAAGTAGCAAGACAGCTCTTGCAGCAGTCTTGCTGCTCCTCAAAAAAGGCTCGGACCAATACAAGCTGCAGCAACAGCCATGGCTTCAGCGAAGCAGAGCAAGAAGATGCGCATACTTCTGATCCCATTCTTCGCCACCAGCCACATCGGGCCCTACATCGACTTCGCCGTCCGTCTCGCGGCAGCCAGGCCAGGAGCCGTCGAGCCCACCGTCGCCGTGACCCCGGCCAATGTTGCGGTGGTCCGGTCGGCGCTCGAGCGCCACGGCCCCGCGGCGAGCGGCACGGTCAGGATCGTCACGTACCCGTTCCCGCGCGTGGATGGCCTCGCTCCGGGCGTGGAGAACCTCTCCACCGCCGGAGACGACGCGTGGCGCATCGACGCCGCCGCCATCGACGAGGCCCTCTCGCGGCCGGCGCAGGAGGCGCTCCTCAGGGAGCGGTCCCCCGACGCCGTCGTGTCGGACTACCACTTCTTCTGGACCAGCAGCATCGCCGCCGAGCTGGGCCTGCCGTGCGTCGTTTTCAGTGTCATCGCCCCCTTCTCGGGTCTCGTCATGCGCATCCTCGCCGGCGCCGTCGTCTCTGGGTCGCGTGACGTTACCGTTCCCGGGTTGCCAGGGCCGGAGATACGGATCCCCGTCAGCGAGCTGCCGGAGTTCCTGAGACGCCCGGCGAAGGACCAAGGCACGTTCAGCCCCTGCAACGCGGCGCAGGCCAGGTGTTTGGGCGTCGCCTACAACACGTTCGCAGGCATGGAGCAGGAGTACCGCGAGGCGAACGTGCGCGCCAAATCCTTGAAGCGCTGCTACTTCGTCGGCCCCGTCTCACTGCCGCTGCCGGCGGCAGCGGCAGGCACCAGCGAGTCTCCATGCATCAGGTGGCTCGACTCCAGGCCAAGCTGCTCGGTGGTGTACGTGTGCTTCGGCACCTACGCCGCCATCTCGGAGGACCAGCTCCGGGAGCTGGCGCTCGGCCTGGAGGCCTCAGGGGAGCCGTTCCTGTGGGTGGTGAGGGCCGACGGGTGGACGCCGCCGGAGGGCTGGGAGCAGCGCGTCGGGGAGAGGGGGATGCTGGTGAGAGGGTGGGCTCCGCAGACGGCGGTGCTGGCCCATCCAGCGGTGGGCGCGTTCCTGACGCACTGCGGGTCGAGCTCGTTGCTGGAGGCGGCGGCGGCCGGCGTGCCGATGCTGACGTGGCCGCTGGTGTTCGACCAGTTCATCGAGGAGAGGCTGGTGACGGACGTGCTCGGGATCGGGGAGCGGGTCTGGAGTGGGGCGCGGAGCACGAGGTACGAGGAGAGGGAGCTCGTGCCGGCGGAGGCGGTGGCTCGGGCGGTGGCGAGGTTCTTGGAGCCAGGCGGGCCGGGGGAGGCGGCGAGGGGCAGGGCGCGGGATCTCGCAGTGAAGGCCCACGCTGCCGTAGCGGAGGGCGGCTCGTCGTCCCGTGATCTGCATCGCCTCATCGACGACCTGGTCGAAGCCAGAGCGGCAACGAGCAGCTGCAACGCTGACAGCGAGTAAGAGATGGAATTGCTGGAGATGTCTCGATCTGGCGAGCAACTGGAAGAAGGTCTCGAACAGCCTTCACGGACAAGTACGCCATCTGCAACGTACGTACGTTCTCGGAGTCGAAGAAAACACTTATGGAAATAATATGGTACTGCACCACCTCGATTTCTGTCACTCGTGCTTGCTTTGCTTCCCAAGATATTGTGCCAGCAGGAGCTGTCGCCATCTCCGATCCACCGCAAACCAAACCGCTTGGTAGTTGGCAGGTGTCGCCATCTCCGACTCCGATCCACCGCAACTACTCCTACCGTCCAATTTTCGTTTCGAGCACCTCTCTCTCTGACCCTTCCCCATGTACAGGGAAATGCTCTCGTCGCCTTGGACTATCCTGCCCAAACCGACGCTGTCGTTCAGCTATTTATTTTTCTGAGGAACAAAAGAATGGTTCAAAAGGTTACGAACAGTTTCAGGGGCGTGCCTGTAAAAACCGAGGACCTTACCAAACTACGGTCTTCTCACAACCAAAGCTAGAAAAAGCAAACACCTGGCCTGGCCTAAAGAAGAATGGTCCAATTTTAATCTCTTGTTTATTTAGGTTGGTTTCTAGAACCACGTATTGGATCACTCCAGTGCGGCACGAAGCCGCTGACGCTGAGTAGGCTCCTATGCCACTAGCACGGTGGAGTAGCGCGGGTTGACCAACTCAGGGCCTATTCGTTTTTCACGCATTAAAGGCCTGGAACAATTTTTGCTCGGATTGTTTCTCTAATTTATGTAAATTTTGATAAGTTGGAATAAATACTGGTCTAATTCTGGACAAACGAACGGGCCTCAAGCGAACCGCTCTACCCTTCTCTAGTTTGGTAAAGTGAAACCGCTTCGGAGTTTATGGTTCGAAAGAAAGAGAGAGGAAAGCACTTATAAAGCGATCTCAAAAGAACTACTAGGCAGGTCATCCAGGTAGGCGGGTAATTTTCTCCGTATGACTGGAAATGCATGCTCTCACTTCGAAACATACTCGTCATATGCTCGTCACGAAACTATTTTAGTGACTCGCTCATTACTTAAAAAATGTCATTCCTTCTAGTTTTGGTTTCTTGATTGATAGAAGTTCCGGCACATGTCCGAAAAGATTGAGGGCCCAAAGTGGCTTCACCATTTCCTAAGCTAGTCTATCTGAGGTTTTCTTTGCAACTTAGTTACTTTAACAGCCTCGACTGACCTGGATTATCACAATCGCAACCCTAACCTAGCGAAGGCTAGGGCAAGAGTCCACTAAACCACTTGTCCCAGGCGCGGGCTAAATCACTCTGGAACTGGAATTGCCCAGCGCGAATTAAGTAGTCGTTGTTGGGGACTTGTTCTCAAATGCTATGAATCAAGAACAAGGCAACATGCAATATTAAATATTAAAGCCCTTCGTCCTTTGAAACATTATTTCCCCTTGGCATAATGAATTTCGGACGAAGGTTATGAAGGTTATACCTTCATGATCGTAATAAAAGATAAGAAAAGATTTATGTATGAAATACGGAAAAATAACATAACTACTTTAAACATTGTTATTGATTTATTTCTATTCATTTTTCTTATATAAATGATGACAAATTACAAATATACCTTCGGCTTGAAGGGAAGTAAGGGTACAAGCGTGATGCCAATGCCAAGTCAGCGTGAACAGTACAGGAATACTGTTCATCTATTTATAGGCACGGGACGCAGCCCGTATAAAATTACATTAGTGCCCTTTACTTTTATCAATAACTCTATAGTAATTCTTCGAGGGTTGATTTGGCTTTTCATCTTTAAGTCGGTTTCCCCTTTCTGCTCACTACACCAAAATCATACACTTCCTACGGTTTTTTTAACTTCCTACAGCTTTTATAACAAACCGTAGGAAATAAATAACTTCCGAGAGGCAACTGATACCTCTAGGAAATAAACTTAACTTCCTACGGTTTTTATAAAAGCTGTCGGAAGTTAAAAAACCGTAGGAAGTTAACTAACTTCCTACGGCCTCCTCTAGGAAGTTAGGTTTCATCCGTTCACAAGCCAATCAAATAGCTAACTTCCTAGGGCTGGCTCTAGGAAGTTAGCTGCCCAGTTAACTTCCTACGACCTCCTCTAGGAAGTTAGGTTTGAGTCGTTGACCAGTCAAACGAAAACCTAACTTCCTACGGCCTCCTCTAGGAAGTTAGGTTTCAGCTTTTGACCAGGCAAACAAAAATCTAACTTCCTACGGCTGGCTCTAGGAAGTTAGGTTTCAGCTGTTGACCGGTCAAACGAAAATCTAACTTCCTACGGCCGGCTGTAGGAAGTTACTTAACTTCCTAGAGGCCAAGTACAAACTCTAGGAAGTTACCTAACTTCCTACGGCTTTACTCTAGGAAGTTATGTTATTTAATTTTTACCTCCCTCAACCCTATCTCTTCTCCCTCTTCTCTCACCTTTCACAAAATCTCTCTATCTCACGCCCGACCGGCCGCCGCGCGCCCTTCTCTCCCACGCACGGTCGGCTTTGCCCCCGGCCCCGCCGCACTCAACCGCGCTGCCCCCGGCAGCCGCCCGCCCCGGCCGCCACTGCGACCGCCTCTCCCATTCCTCCAGTTAGTGTGGGCCAGCATGGGGGCTCCATGTTTGACGCTGGCTCAAGAGCTAGGTAAAAAAATAAGTGATTTATCCCTTAATGTTGTCTTGATTGGTAGAGATACACAAATCTCACCCCCGGTCTTCCATCCTTGCCGATCCCTAAGGGCCTGACCTCCTCCATGGCTCACCGGTTTTGTGCCCGCATGAGACCCTCCATAGTCCACGCGACCAACGGCCAGGCAGGTAGGCAAGGCAGCAGCAACACACACACACCAAGGATGACATGCTCTTGCCATTTCTTCGTTGTCTGCAGTGAACGGAGGAAGGACAATCTCCTCTGAATCCCTCGTGGCACTGGCATGGCATTTCCTGCTAAGGCGTCGCAGCAGGGACGACGCCACAGCTCTCGCATCTTCATCCGGGGTGCTTCAAATCGCAAAGGACAAATCATCTGTGGCCAACTTGACAAAGCACAAGGTCCATCGCTCTGTGACCAGCAAGTTCATTCATTTATTTGTTTGTTTGTTCGTTCTTGGTATGTATTGCCAAAATAAGAAGAATAGGAAGTGTTTTTACAGTAAGATTTGTAGGTGAGTGCAGAAAGGAAGCTCATCAACGACGCTCTTGACAGAACTGGTGTGCGGTATGATACTGAGAGCTGGATGGATGAAGAGACGTCGTCCTAGATGGACAGGGATCTCACGGACAGCGATGAACTGGTGTGCAAGAAGACAGCCAAGTGGTCGTCGTCCGAAGCGGCGCCCAAAGGTGAGTCTCAGTTCTTTGCTAGGCAAATTGCTCTTACATGGGTCTTGTTGCTATGCCTTAGACCTATTAGCAAGTAGTATAATTCAACAGAAAAGTGTAGCCCTTATTATTTCTGAATTCTTGTTGGCTAATTCAGTTCCTGGAATTTGCCACTTTGAGTGGTTCAGTGCCTAAACATGGGCTGGAGCATCCACGTGATCCCCATCCCTATTCGTGTGACCTGTTCTTGTGCCATATAGTGTGGACAGGAGCAAACCGGAGGTGTGCGCATTGGTGTTATGTGGTTCGACCCCACCTGTAGATTACGCACCTATGGTGGATTCTCTTTTGCGTCATCTCCTTCCTTCATCTTATGCATTTTTTGCATCAATGTCCATCAAGTCCAAGTCTTGCCCTTCAATATGTAATGTAACCCCAGGGAAATTTTTAAATATACTGGAGCTGCTTTAGAAAGATCGCCTCCACGATTTATAATTTGTTCGTAGCCAGTCACGTGGGATGGTTCCCTTGATGTCTCTGTCGTGTTGTGGTCGACAAGAATGTCTGTGATGGGAAATATTGTGTCTAGGCATCATCGACCAAATCGTGACCTTTCGATCACAAGGAAAAACTGCACACGCCTAGGGCTCCCTTTTTCCCTAGAGATTGAGGTTGAAGACATACCGATGTGCTAACATTAGATGTCTGCTGTCAAGCTGCTTGAACCGTCCCATCTACTGTTTAGCCTAACTTTGGAGAGTGAATGCGCAATATTAATCACCTCCGCTTGTTCTTCCAGATCAAGCGGGAGATTTCGACTATGAAGCTGATCAAACATCCCAATGTGGTCCAATTGCATGAGGTATACTATTTTTTTGTCAGACGTGATGATGCAAGTTTCATTATTACCTTTTGATGATCCCACTGTTATGCGTGCATTTGATAGGTTATGGCGAGCAGAACGAAGATATACATGGTTCTTGAATTTGTTGATGGAGGCGAGCTATTCGATAAGATCGTAAGGCTCTCAAAACTTTCAGTGGCTCATTATTGTTACTCTTTTACTCTGTGGGCATTACTTTTAACATGTTGTGGTTTTAGTTCTCAGACCCTGGAATGTATATAGATAGTTACAGCCATATTATTTAGGTGTTAGGTTCATATGAATGCTTGCAATTAGGCAGCTCGTCCATCACATGGTCTTAATAATTTATCAGGTCAATTCTGGAAGGAGAGGATGAAGCTAGGATATATTTTCATCAACTTATAAATGCAGTTGATTATTGCCATAGCCGAGGAGTGTACCATAGAGACCTGAAGGTTTGTCCAAATATCCTGCTCTCTTTCTCATGTGTTAGTTCCTAACTATGGATGCTGGTGCTGTGTAACTCATGTCATAAATGCCTTTTGCAGCAAGAGAATTTGCTTCTGGATTCAAATGGAGCTCTTAAAGTTTTAGACTTTGGCCTAAGTGCATTTGCACCACAAACAAATGTACGATCTCTAGTCAGTAGCTAGAAACAAATGTACTATCTAGGCACTCTGTGTCACGCATGTGACCCGGTCCCGGATTCATGACCCATAGTCGAGTGTACCCTCTTTCTAACTATCCAAGCACTCCATGTCATGTATGTTGTACCCAGAATGCACGATCCATAGTCATATGAGTTAGAACAACTCACATGTAACTGGATGATGAGATGTGTATTATTATGACTATAGATGAGACTTTTGTGATGTAATTGATGAGACAATGGATTTAAATATTGTTATGTGATTGTGTGTGAGATGTTTTATGTGAAAATATGTTGTGCTATATAGCTTTTGATATATTTGTTATATTGTGGAATGTGGTGTAAAATAAAAATAAACAGCATTTGTAATGCTGGTCAAATTAACTTCCTAGAGGCATATTGGGCTGTAGGAAGTTAGCCAGCTAACTTCCTAGGGGCTGCAGTCAGCCGTAGGAAGTTAGCCAGCTAACTTCCTAGGGCTACAGTCAGCCGTAGGAAGTTAGTCAGCTAACGGCGCTGACGACGTGAAGCTACTAACTTCCGAGAACCTACTAACTTCCGAGAGGCTTCTTTGGCTGTAGGAAGTTAGCTAACTTCCTAGAGGGCTCTAGGAAGTTAAGCTAACTTCCGACAAAAAAATTCCGAGAGCCAAACTTCCGACGGGATGGCTTAACTTCCGAGAGTTTAGCTAACTTCCTAGAGTTTAGGGCTAACTTCCTAGGGTTTAGGCTCTAGGAAGTTCACTATTTGGGTGTAGTGGCTGTCATGCCGAAGCTCCTCTGCACATAGCTTCGTGATCGTTTCATCCTTCGTCATGATCGTCTTCCATTCCAGTCAAGCTTCGTCTTGACCATGCTTCTGTATATCCGCAACTTGATTCCGAAGATACCTGCTTGCATACTTAGAAAACATTGTCAAATCACGTTTTTGAGGACCTTCGGAAGCCGAAGGCCCCCAACAGTAGCCCCTCGCAATATTAATTTGTTGTAATGATAAATTCATATTGCGATATGGACGAAGGCCTTAAGCCGAAGGTCCGAAAAAACACCTTCTCTTTGCTAGAATAGCAACAGTCTTTGACAAGCGGGGCCCTCCAGTCTCAACGCTCTGGGCGTATAAATAAGAGCTCATCCTGAGTTTATTTGGTACGCTCTCTTGCCAACTGCTTTTACTCACCCAACTTTTAGCCTACACGCAACAACACTTGCTTGGCCTTTTAGATTTTAAAGCTTCGGTTTAGAGAGCACTTTCTCAGCGTTTGCAAGGATGTCTGAAGATAAGAAAGTTGTTGGTGATTCGAAGCTAAGTCTTTCTGAAGAGATGCATTTGGGTTTTCTTCAATCAATGTCGAAGACTAATACAGAGAAGATTACTAAAGAAATTTTGGAGGGTTTATCTGAAGATACTGGTGACAGTGACAGCTATGATGTGGATAGTGGTGGTGAAGACTCCGAAGATCGACCTTGGCGACCAAGCCATGCGGTTTTTGGCAAATCAAGTATTAAAGAAAATCATCTTGTCAACATGAGGGGCAGATATTTCCAGGACTTGTCCGTTGTGAGGGCTGATGAAGGAGAGAAGACTTGTCCAACTCCTGAGGAAAATGAAGTCGTGGTATTCCGAAGCTTCCTGAAAGCTGGACTACGATTTCCCTTAAGCAGCTTTGTTGTAGAGGTGCTGAAGATATTTGAAATCTACCTTCACCAACTTACCCCCGAAGCAATCATAAGGATGAATATCTTCGTGTGGGCCGCGAGAAGCCAAGGCTTGGAACCTGATGCGAAAAGCTTCTGCAACATACATGAATTGTTGTACGAAACAAAACCCTGGGGTAAAGAACAATATCACAACAATTTTGGCTGCTACAGCTTCGGCTCCCGGTCTGGGTCAAGCTGCCCCGTGCCGACTTTTCAAAAGAGGTGGCCTGGCGACTGGATGACAGAATGGTTTTACGTGAAGAATGACTTGAAATCACGAGAAGATATAAAGAAAATCATTATGCGTCCCATCTGGCAACGCTTCGGCCTGCGGAGGCCGAAGGTGGAAATGAATGAAGCAGCCGAAGAGTGCCAGAGAGCCTTCAGCGTTGTTTGCTCTTTTATTGGGACGAGAGATTTGGTCCAAGAACACATTGCCTTCAGAGTATGGCCACTTGTGGAAAAATGGGAAATGTCGCAGGAGACCATTAAAGAGACTGACGAAGGTGGACTAGTCAGACTGAAATACACATTTAAGTTCGGAGATAAATTCGTTGAGCCAGATGATGACTGGCTAAAAAGCATTGAAACTGTAAGTGATGAACTGCTTGGGGTATATTCAAAGGCTGAAGATACTGCATTGTCAGCAGCCTTCGGAGGCCGAAAGAAGAAGAGGCTGAACCGAGTATTTGACGCAATTGGGTTCGTCTACCCCGACTACCATTATCCAGTGCGGGGTCAAAAAAAAAAGAATACTTCCTCTACGAAGGAGACTACTTCAGCTGCTCCTAGTGAGCCAGCGCCGAAGAGGAAAAGGGTAAAGGTTCTCACACACCGGCCACGTTATATTGAACTGGCCACAGTGCCTGAGTTCGCCGGTGAGACCTCTTCGGCCACCGAAGCTAAAGAATTAACTCTGCTGCCAGAAATCGAAGAGTTGGCCGAAGTGCCAGCAACAGAAAAGATGGAAGGACCAAGGACTGAAGAAGCAAAAACATCAGAAGTTTTAAGTCCTTCAGCAAAGATTGAGACAGGAAAAAGCCAGAAGGGTCCAATAGTGACCCCGAAAAGAAAAAGGATGGTTAATGTGTTAGATGTTTTGGAGACAATTAAATCTTCAAGCATAACTCCAAAGAAAACTGTTGAAACTTCTGAAGTGTCTACTGAAGCCTTTGCTGCTGAAGCTTCAAAGCAACAACTTGAAGCTGAAGCTTGGCCTTCAGAGCCCATCAAGGAACAACCTTTGGAAACCGAAGAAACAAAGGTTACAAAGGCAGCCGAAAAAATGTCAGAGCCAATTTTGGTTGAAGAAATTGACACTGCCGCCCCTGAAGCACCTTCCACCATACGCGATTACATTGTGCGACATGCTTTGGGGAAGAAATTATCTGAAGAAGAGATTTATGAAGCTAATCACTATGCCAGAGAATTAAAATATTCGAAGGGGGCACTAGTGTTCAATGGGACAGACGAAGATGACTTCCTATACTGCCTCCCTGACAATAAAGAATTATCTGTCTGCCGGGAGATGGCTAGAAGCATGGGGTTTCCGAAGCTTGAAGCTGGACTCTGCGCTATGACGAAGGACGATCTTGCGGATAGCCTTGCATATAACAGTCTGAAGGTGTGAAAATTGTATATTTGGAAATTTACAATTTTTGAATCATTCTTTTATTCTTATAGTAATTCTTTTTTCATATAGGGTTTAATACTAAGCAACGCTTTGAGAGCACAAAAGAATGCTGAAGATGAAAGTTATAATATTGCTTTCAACAACCTACGAGCAGAGGTTATCAAGCTGAGGAACGAAGCTTTGGAAAAAGATAAAATTCTGCTTACACTAGTGGATAAAATAAAGGAAGACGAAGCTACCTCTAAGGCTCAAGCTGAAGCCCAAAAACGCGAAATTCAGGATCTTCAGAAACAACTGCCCAGGGCTAAAGAAGAACGCATACTAGAAGAAACAAAACGAGAACTTAGTGATCAATGGGCAAATCATTTGGAAGTAGATGTTGAAGAGCTTCGTGCTTCCAAGAAAAGATACTATGATAAATCCATAGAGTGTGTTAAGAAGATAAAATCCAGCTTCGCCAGCGTCGGCGCGTTCTCTAGCGAAGAGAATTTCACAAAGGGAAATCCAGAAGGCCCTATTGAATGGATCAGTCACGAAGCTGAGGCCTTCGAAGAAATCTTGAATAGCCGCGGAGATATATGCGCTTTTTCGGGCGCCAGGGGGATTGCTACAGTGTTGGAAAGAAAAGGTTGTAATCATGTGAAATCTTTAGCGCAAACCGAAACCGCCTTGTCCTCCGAAGACATAAAGGACCCCTCGGCCGAATCAAGCCTGGTTGGTGGAAAATTCTTCACCGATATCTGGGACAATGGTGGCCGAGAAATGGCTCAAGAGATCATTCAAAGAAGCGAAAAAGGCATCCATGATGCTAGAAAGATAGCAGAGGCCGCTGAGAAAAGCGCAGAGCCCGAAGGGCAAATAGGTATTAACTAGTGGTTTTTATTTTGTTGTAATTTTTGATTCCAGACTTTGTTCGCGGTTTGTAATATAGCCGTATCTTCTCCTCCCTCAGAACCTGCTGAGGCATCTCCGGGCCCCACCCGAAGGGGGACGATGAAATTAGAAAAATGGCCGAAGCCATCATGGACAAGGTTGTCGATCAGCTATTGAACGAAGCCGCAGAAATAGTTCTTAAGGAGGATTAGATGCTATTGTAAAAATGTTTGGAATATAATATGTGTAATACATTGTAACTTTGAATGTAATATATAATCTATTTATAGTTCAATTCTTTACGATGCATGAAATTTTGCATACATACCATTTTTTGAGCCTTCGGCGAAAAAACACCTTCCCTTCTTTTCATGCTTCGTGAAGAAAACCTTTTATATATCACAAGAATTTCCATGCTTCTCTGGTGAAGAATATCCAAGCTTCGTGAAATATTCTCCGAAGCTATAAAAAGTTTTATGTTGCCTCTCTAATGAAGCTACACTTCTTCTCAATTTATCTTGTGCCTTAGCACGATTTTCTCTTTTTCATAACACTCTCCGAAGATCGATACTGTATCCCCTTCTTGTTCCACATGCAATATGCTATATGATGCTTATGTTATGCGAAATGATGTGATGATGTTATGTTATGCAAAATGATATTTGTGCCGAAAATACACACATCCCTGCGATAAAGCACACATTGTCTTTTATCAGCGCTGACTTTCCGCTGTAAGCCTCCCTTAGGAGCTTCTTCGCCTTTTACTTTCAGCGGAATCAGCGTTGACTTTTCGCTGTAAGCCTCCCTTAGGAGCTTCTTCGCCTTTTACTTTCAGCGGAATCAACGTTGACTTTTCGCTGTAAGCCTCCCTTAGAAGCTTCTTCGCCTTTTACTTTCGGCGGAATCAGCGCTGACTTTTCGCTGTAGGCTCAAAAAACTTACACTGTGTTCCCTTAGGAACAACTTTTTACTGCTTTGAATAAATTGCACTGTGTTCCTTAGAACAAATTTTTGATAATACAAAGGTCCTTCATGGCACCATAAATTCGTATGCTTCGGCAACTCAATCCTATGGAGAAGACATATTTTTATTATGGTAAAAGACGAAACTGTTACAAGAAATTGAAAACGATAAAAGACACTTAGACTTCCCATAATTGTTCCTTATTAACAAAAAAGTAATACTGAATGTAAAAATCCGAAAAAACTGTTGTCGAGGTAGGATATTTATCAGTAAATGTGCTTCGACTCTGGCACAGTGCTATTGACTGTGCGAGCTTCGGACTCCTCTCTGAAGTCCCTCTGAAGGTGAGTGTGCTGACTCCCTTCTGGCTGCTGTCCTCGCTGCGTTGGTGGTGGCGGTGGAGGCTGTTGCCAAGATGCTTGGGGTTGACTTGCCGAAGCAACAGAAGCTGCAGAGTGATTGCCTACATATTCTGGGATGTAAGGCGAATGGTACGAAGCAGTGTGCATGACCTGCTTCGGCTGACTCTGTTGTGCTGCAGCTTCTGCTATCTCCTTTTGCTTCTGGATGGTGACTTGGCACATCCGGGTGGTATGGCCCTTGTCTTCACCACAGAATAGACAGTAAATTCTTCTTGGCTGATCCCCAAATCTTCCCCCGAAGCCCCTGGCGCCTCTGCCCCTTGGCGCTGGCGGCCGAACAGAGCTTTGCTGTTGTACCGAAGCTTGCGAAGAGTATTGTGGCCTTTGTTGTTGGCTCCCTCTATCATCACTTTGAGTGGAGTTATGAATTGACCTGACATGCCTCGTATGAAATCTTCCTCCGAAGCCCCTGGTCATTTCAGAGAACCTAAATGCCTCCTCCCTTCTTTGGCGGAAGTCATTGTCGGCCCTGATGTACTCGTCCATCTTCTGAAGCAGCTTCTCCAAAGTTTGTGGTGGCTTCCTGGCAAAGTATTGCGCTGAAGGTCCCGGCCAAAGCCCCTTAATCATGGCCTCAATGACGATTTCATTGGGCACTGTTGGCGCTTGTGCCCTCAAACGCAGAAACCTTCGGACATACGCCTGGAGGTATTCTTCGTGGTCCTGGGTACACTGGAATAAAGCTTGAGTAGTAACTGGCTTCATCTGAAACCCTTGGAAGCTGGTTATCAACATATCCTTCAGCTTCTGCCAAGAGGTGATTGTCCCTGGCCGGAGAGAGGAGTACCAGGTCTGAGCGACACTCTTGACGGCCATGACAAAAGACTTTGCCATGACTGCAGTATTGCCACCATACGAAGATATGGTTGCTTCATAGCTCATCAAGAATTGCTTCGGGTCTGTATGACCGTCGTACATGGGGAGCTGGGGTGGCTTGTAAGACTGAGGCCATGGTGTAGCCTGCAATTCTGTTGATAATGGAGAAGCATCATCGAAAGCAAAATTTCCATGATGAAAATCTTCATACTAGTCGTCCTCATTGTAGAAGCCTTCCTGATGAAGCTCTCTGCGCGGAGGTCTTCGGTTCTGGTCATCTTGAACAAGATGACGAACCTCTTCGGAAGCTTCATCTATCTGTCTCTGAAGGTCAGCTAAACGAGCCATCTTCTCCTTCTTTCGTTGCACCTGTTGCTGAAGGATCTCCAGGTTTTGGATCTCCTGATCCAAGTCATCTTCCGGAGGCGTTGGACTAGCAGCCTTCCTCTTCTGGCTTCGGGCCTCCCTAAGAGAAAGGACGTCCTGATTGGGGTCCAATGGCTGCAGGGTTGCAGCCCCTGTCGCTGAAGCTTTTTTCGGCGGCATGACGAAGGTGATGCTTGCCGAAGGTGTTCAAAGCTCAAGAAATGGAAGTGAGTTCACCGGAGGTGGGCGCCAATGTTGGGGACTTGGTCTCAAATGCTATGAATCAAGAACAAGACAACATGCAATATTAAATATTAAAGCCCTTCGTCCTTTGAAACTGTATTTACCCTTGGGAATAATGAATTTTGGACGAAGGTTATGAAGGTTATACCTTCATAATCGTAATAAAAGATAAGAAAAGATTTATGTATGAAATACGGAAAAATAACATGACTACTTTAAACATTGTTATTGATTTATTTCTATTCATTTTTCTTATATAAATGATGACAAATTACAAATATACCTTCGGCTTGAAGGGAAGTAAGGGTACAAGCGTGATGCCAATGCCAAGTCAGCGTGAACAGTACAGGAATACTGTTCATCTATTTATAGGCACGGGACGCAGCCCGTATAAAATTACATTAGTGCCCTTTACTTTTATCAATAACTCTATAGTAATTCTTCGAGGGCTGATTTGGCTTTTCATCTTTAAGTCGGTTTCCCCTTTCTGCTGTCATGCCAAAGCTCCTCTGCACATAGCTTCATGATTGTTTCATCCTTCGTCATGATCGTCTTCCATTCCAGTCAAGCTTCGTCTTGACCATGCTTCTGTATATCCGCAACTTGATTCCGAAGATACCTGCTTGCATACTTAGAAAACATTGTCAAATCACGTTTTTGAGGACCTTCGGAAGCCGAAGGCCCCCAACAGTCGTTATGTTTGGGATTCAAGGCAAGCAGGAATCAGAATCTACAGGAAGACATGGAGGATCTAGAGCCCATGTAGGTACGGCCTAAGCTGAGCTGCTAGCGGCATCAACTCTTGTACTTAGTAACTGCTAATAAAACTTTGACCAACTTTAAAAGCAATGCTCAGATTTAACCATCTCCTTTGGTAAGCCTTACACATCATATGAGCCCCCACCTGTGAGCTCATGTACATTATTCCCCACAACTTGTTGAGCGATGAACGTATGTGAGCTCACCCTTGTTGTACTCACATCACCTAGGTCAAGAACAGGTACCACATGATAATGAGCATAAAGGCTGTCGCGATGAGTTCGTGAGAGGTCTAGGTCGTCGTGTCCTAGTCAACTTTGGTTGTTGGATCGTCGTCTTCGTATGATGTAATTATTTAGTTATTTTGTACATAACTCCTATTATATAGTAAAGATGTGACATTCGTTTCTGTACCATGAGTCATTATATGTGTGAGACTTGATCCTAGCACACATGTGAGTCGCGTCCGGGTTTGACCCCTAAATCCGGGTGTGACAGAAGTGGTATCAGAGGAATGTTAACTGTAGGACGTAACCTGGATATAACTGGACAACCCTTACATACTTACCTTTGCTACTCTGATTCTTTCTAAACTTTCCTTAATCCTTTCTCATCTATTGTTGCTTTACTCTGACTATTCTTATCTCTTCTTCTCTAAAGACAAAGGAGGATTTCACACATTGGAATCTTGCACCTAAAGTGACCCTTAGAAATAGGACACCTATTACTAGGAAAAAAAACATTTTTGTAGGTATATATACGCTTGAATGTTTGTTCTTATGAACCTTATTTGATTTGGTTCTTTGATTGAGTGTGATGAGTTGCGGGGTAATGTCCACGACTACATCTAAATATATATGTATAAAATATATTTAGAAAGATAACTACTCACCATGCACTACCTCAAAAAAAAACACAGTTCCATCTTATCTTAATAGATCCATTTCATCTAGTAGATATAACTTATTCTAATAAGATTCATCTTACCTTAAAAAGATTCTATCTTAATCTTCCATCTTATCCCAACCACTTTGCTTATGTCATTATAGAGTAACAATCATGATCTAATCCAAATTATATAGATCTTATCTAGTCTAATCTAATCATACCAAGTTAATCTAGAATCCATCTAATTTGATCCGATTTAATCTGAGGTGAGTTACTTAATCAGTTTAGTTAATACTGGTGCAATAAATTAGACCCTATAAACATATTTTAACCTAAATTAGTGACTTAGACCTATCCATAAACAACAACCTAACCTATATCATGGGTTGTATGACCTATCTAGCCCAACCTGGAAGGAAAACAACTAAACCTGATTCTACCTACTCTCATTTATATTAAGCCACCTATTAAGCTATCTATTCTACCTACTAAGCTATTTGGTTTACCTAATCTGTCTTAACTATATGACCCCAACTCGGATGGTAACACCAAGGCCCGAGAAGGAAGAGATCAACCTCGATAAGGAAGAATAGGAGTCGAACAGATTCCTAGATAAGTCAAGATCCACCATCCGAATTGGAGCCTTTTCCTTGGGGTGAGTGGTCTAATATTGAGGATTGAGTTTCTCTTTAAAGAAGTTGGAGAGCCGGAGCTCGAAGCCATTGCTCTAGTATATATTCTAAAGTCTAATTTTTGTCCCAAACTCTTACCTTACCCGACACTAAGTGATATCAAGTGTAAAATGTCAGGAAAAAACTTTTCAACTTGATATCAAGTACAAGTATATATGTGTTTGACTTATAAACATTAAAGGATTTTATTGTATCTAATAAAAGTTATTTTTGTGCATAAAACGATAATTTATTTAATTGTATGTTCGTAAGACTTTTATATAGAGAAATGAGAGGGGCGGGCCTCCATATTGGTGGCGTTTGGCTCAGCAAACACAATGAGATAATGGTAACGTAAAGAAAAACGACGCTATTTGTTACAATGTAATGATCAACTGATTTTGTTTGGATGATTCAGGTAGCATATTGCTGTCCTTTTACGCCGTTTGCTTTCCTCAATTAACGCATTGCTGCCCCTTCAATTTACAACAGCTCTGAGCAGTTCCACTGTTGTTGTCCAGTCCAGCTAGCAGCAGTGACTCTGAACAGTTAGTTCTACAGCGGTTCAGCAAACACAGTGTTGATCAAAGACAGGTATTGTACGCAGCGCTGCTGATGGTTTCATCCTATATATGCTTCTTCCCAACCGAAGCATAACACCCATATGCATCATGCATGCATGGTTGAGCACATGAGCACATCCCAGCCAATGGGTGAAAACAGACTCCTATTTCTCATGCGAAAGATCGGGGCGCGGTAAGACAGTTACTAAAACCAACAGCGATTAAAAAGAGGGAAAACGAGCGGACGAAAAAATGGCTTCTTGGCCAGAGAACGAGAGAACGAGAGAACCAAAGAGACAAGGGGGGAGGACCCCTTGCTGTTGTTCGTTTGCATGCAGGGATCGGCACGAGGGTGCTCGCCCACTCTCGCGTCGATCCGGCAATTTCCATGGGGCTGCTGAGCTCCGCCAACAGATGCGGCTGCAAGAACATCCTGAGCTGCAACCTACTAAGGTGCGCGTGCTGCTGCTCGTGGATCCGCTCCGTCTGCGGCGGCAGGACGACGACGAGCAATAAGGCGGCCGCGCAGCAGGAGGCGTCGGACGCGGAGAGGAAGGCGAAGAGGAAGTTGGCCCGTGGCTTGTGCGGCGGAGCGGTGCGAGAGGCGGAGGAGCCCCTGACGTCGGAGGCGAAGAAGAAGAGGACGAACACGGCGGCGACGATCCCCGAGCCGCAGAAGTGCAAGTGGACGAAGAAGGCGCGGAAGAAAAAGAAGACGAAGAATGAGCAGAACGGGCTGGCAGCCCTAGTGGAGGAGATCTCGCTCTCGAGTAAGAAGAAATTTTCTTTCTTAAATTTCACCCTGAGATTCTGCTTAGTACGTACGACGGAAACAGATCGATCGACAAGGCTTTCCATGAAAAAGGGACGTGCTTCTCAGCAACTCTTTTTACATGCAGCAGACAGTCCCAAGCACAGGGCAGCAGCAGGGGAGATACTGCGGATCGGCAACCACAACATCCCCAGCAGGGTGTTTACGTTCCGTGAACTGGTGGACGCCACCAACTCTTTCTGCCCAGAAAACCTGCTGGGCGAGGGCGGCTTCGGGAGGGTGTACAAGGGATGCATTCCAGACACCATGGAAGTAATAAATGAGCATTTCATTCCTTGTGCACGTTCCATTAAATTTTTTTTTAAACTAATAAGGCCATGAAGAAACACATGTTAAATATGCAGGTCATAGCGGTTAAGCAGCTCGACAAAGATGGGCTGCAAGGTAACCGTGAGTTCCTCGTCGAGGTGCTGATGCTTAGCCTGCTGCACCATCCAAACCTAGTCACCTTGGTCGGGTACAGCACAGACTGTGACCAGAGGATCCTAGTGTACGAGTACATGTCACTCGGTTCACTGCAAGACCATCTCCTCGGTAATACAAAACAAACTCTCAATCGTCAAATATCTTTTCTATACCTGTATGCTCATGAACTGTTTTTACCTGTTTTTTTTTTAAAAAAAAATTGTTCCATCTGAATTAATTCTATATACATATATATAGATCTCAGTCCGAAATCCCAGCCACTTTCCTGGCACACACGGATGAAGATCGCAGTGGGTGCAGCTAGAGGCATCGAGTACTTGCACGAGGTAGCCAACCCGCCAGTGATCTACCGCGATCTCAAGGCATCCAACATCCTCTTGGACGCAAGCTTCAACGCGAAGCTGTCGGACTTCGGTCTGGCCAAGCTTGGTCCGAGCGGCGACAACACCCATGTCAGCACAAGGGTGATGGGCACGTACGGCTACTGCGCTCCAGAGTACGCCATGACTGGCAAGCTGACCAAGACATCTGACATCTATAGCTTTGGCGTGGTTCTCTTGGAGCTCATCACTGGGAGGCGAGCGATCGACACCACGAAACCAACTCGGGAGCAGATCCTTGTTCACTGGGTCAGTTCACTTCGATCGAAATAAACGTATATTCATGCGGTTAGAATTGCAATGGCGCCGCTAGCTGCTCAACGTTTTGTTTATCTCTGCAGGCAGCACCATTCTTCAGGGATAAGAGGAAGTTTGTGAAGATGGCCGACCCATTGCTTGACATGAAGTTTCCTCTGAAAGGTCTGTACCAAGCACTCGCGATCTCATCCATGTGCTTGCAAGAAGAAGCAAGCAGTAGGCCGCTGATCAGCGATGTCGTGACCGCCCTTACATTTCTTGCTGATCCAAACTATGACCCTCCGGATGACATCAAGGATCCTCTGCCCATAACAGTTCCAAACCTAGACATGGAAACAACTGGCCAAAACGGAACAGAAGGAGGTAAAGAACAATTGCAGCAAAACGAAGGAGAAAGCCGCCATTCCACAAAAAACGAAGAAGAAGGTAGCTGAAATGTGGCTTTCTCTGGAATTACGAAATGTTAAATCAAGCCAGAGCTAGCTCCTTGAATGAAACTAACAGGTGGACGTGGTTTGGTTAGGTGTAATCAATTTCTCAACATTCTTGAAACCGGTGTATGTCATATAGGCAAAGATGTAATATCAGCTCATTTTCTTGAATGAAACTAGCGTGTGCAGTTTGGTTAGGCACAATCAATTTTTCAACATATCATAAGAGATACCTTAGGGCTCCACGAAATAAAATACTCATGGCTCGCCCGATTTGTGATCGTTTGAATTTTTTTATGCTCACGAACTCAAACGAGCCATCCTATATTTCAGCAAATGGAAACTATATGTATATCATTTACGACCATCTTGCAGTCTCTTAGGCGCGCGGATGATGCTGTGGGGGCTCCTGCGATGTGACTACTCCTCTGTTAAGTGATCGGCTCATCACCATTAGATGGACATGTTTGTGTCCTCTAGCTTCATGTAGATGATGGACCGAAGCTGTTCTTGTAACATGACCGACCCTGTACTGTAATCGCTGCCTGCTCGTATAATCCTCCAAACAGAGGCCCCCACCCACCAAGCCGAGGAAATAAAATGATCCTCGGGGCCCGGCAGCATGGAAGCACACAGGCAGTGGTGTGGAGCTCCATTTCTTTCTGTCCCGGTAGAGAGAATCAGGGTCGCAAACAAGCGCACAACGAGACATCAGACTGTCAGAGTGGTTGTAGACTTAATTGTGGTGGTGTCAAGGTGGCAGCATATGTGTACGCGTGCGGGGATATATTTCAAAATTCAGAGGCCAACATATCTTCAGATTCGGAGTACCTGCTGTTCCGTTGCATATATTGTACAAGTGACCAATCATGCATAGTGAAAACAACGTGCTTAAGGGCAAGTTATTATTAGTTTAATGGCGGCAGTGAAAACAAATTGCATGTATTTATAGAGTCCATGGTCTAGAAGTGCATTAAAAATCTGAAATAGCAATTACCCCAGTAGGTTTATCTAGAAGCCTACACAATCCCCCCAAATGTGCCCTAGCAAAATTCTCATCTTTTCTCATAGAGGAGCCCAGAGACAAGATGGCAAAAGTCTCATGTTTCATGTCCCTCTCCCGACGCAGCTGATACATGGTGTGCCTGAAAAACAACCGCTGGTACCTGTAGAGGGATCGAAAACCTGCCAAACAGAATGTTAGCAGTCCGGTGAGTGAAGCTACTGATACTGCAGACGCGGGAGAAGAAAAGGCGCGTTCGGTCATATGCGTCGTCCGAACAAGCATGTTCATGGGCCAGAGTGTGCCAAATGAGTTCTAGCTTTAGGCGAGTGGGCCAAATGAGTGTGGGCTGCGTCCAAGTGTAGTATAAATACTATGAGTCTGTACTAATTGGGACAAGAAGAATTTAGGGTAAAAGAATACATCTATCGCCACCTTCCTGGCATTCTCTCCCGCACGCTACTCTCTTCTCTGATCTTCTCTCCCTCGAATCCCAGTAGCATCCAGTAGCTAACATTTGGTATCAGACTAGAAATCCTGGTCGATCTTTCTCCGGCATGGATATTGCGATGCAACGTCTTCTCGACGCAATGGCGCAAATGGAGGAGCGCTTGACCGATGTGCTGACTGGCCGTGGTCGCGAGCAGGCCACCCACGGACGTACTTCCTCCTTCAACGACGATTCGGGCGCCGACTGCATCCTCATCAACGTCGGCACCGACTGTACCGCGGAAGACGACGCCCCCTACTCTGTCACCGCCGCCGCCGAGGTCGATTCTCTCCCCAACCCCGACGACGTCTGCATCGAGGAGTTCAACGTGTTGGACGAGGACACCGCAAGCGCCAACGCGGCTGACGACGATTCAGGCGCTGTCCACGTCCATGCGCCGCTCAACCTCGACGCAACGTCCCTGCTCGTCATCGAGTTCGAGTATGCCACCTCCGAGTGCGTCAGGACCTGCGTCGTCGGCGACGTACCCGTCGCACACTCCGCGCTCAAGGTGTTTGACCAAATGCTCAGCCCAGGCTTCGATGGAGAGCCAATTTTCGACGAGGATGCGGGAGAGAATGCCAGGAAGGTGGCGATAGATGTATTCTTTTACCCAAATTCTTCTTGTCCCAATTATTACAGACTCATAGTATTTATACTACACTGGGACACAACCCACACTCATTTGGCCCACTCGCCTAAAGCTAGAACTCATTTGGCACACTCTGGCCTATGAACACGCTTGTTCGGACGACGCATACGACCGAACGCGCCTTTTCTTCTCCCGCATCTGCAGTATCAGTAACTTCACTCACCGAACTGCTAACACAGAAGATAATAGGTGGTGGTGGACATGGAGAATTCGCAACTACAACTCATAGCATCTGAGTGTCAGCGGTGAGCCTTGAGAGACCGATGTACAACTATAGATGTCCAAACAGTGCGGGCCGCCCGTTTAGCCCGTGGCACGGCACGAATTTAGCCCGGTCCAAACACGGCCTGACACGGTCGGTTACGGGCCCGGGCCGGCACGACCCGTTTAGCGGGCCGTGTATGGGCAGATACGGCGGCCCGTGTGCTTTGGCCCGGCCCGGCCCGATAAATGGGTCCGCCCAACGGCGGCCCGTGTATTTATGTAAATACATTTAATTCTCTCATAATATTTAAATACTAAATACGCGGCCAAACATATATAAAATGCATACATAAATATTTTGTTGTCTTAATATATGTAAATAATATGTTATTATATATGATTAATTCTGTTAAATGTATGTATTTATATACCGTTCTAATGTTGGTTCGGGCCAGTGGCCGGCCCGGTACGTTGAGGCCCACCGGGCCAACGGGCCGATCCAGCACGATTTTTCCCTGTGTGTGCCGGGTTTGGGCATGTCCCTAGGCACGTGGGCCAGCCCGACCCAGCCCGAAGCATCAACGGACCGTGCCTGGCCCGGCCCTATTCGTACCGGGCCGAAACGGGTTTGGGCCGGGTCCGTGCCAGGTGGCCCGTTTGGACATCTATATGTACAACCTGTCATGGATCCTACTGTCGGTCGCGATGGTCTGAAGGCGCACGCCCAGCTGCCGGTCGCTAGCAATCGCCAGTCCCCATCGTCCTCGCCAGTCCCCAGAACCCCCCTGGACGAGGTTGCATGCGCCGCACGCGTAGACGTGATCCCGGAGCAGCCGGCCGGGCCGAGCGCTGAAGACCGAGAAGCGTGCGCCATCTGGTGGATAAGGAAGAACAGGATGGAGAAGCAAAGCAGAGGATATAATTTTATCACTCAATTTTTTATCAACTTATATACTACCTATTTGACTTTTTTCAAAAACTTTAACCACTTGTCTTATACAAAATATTCATTCAAAAATATAAATTTTTTAGTTAAGCCCAAACTACCTTAAATGATAAAACAAATCACAAAAATGTAAATGATAAGTCATTATTATTTTGAATAAGACCATTGGTCGAACTTTTATAGCTGCAAAAGAAAAATAATTGAAAAGGGTAAAATATTTTCGGTCCCCACTCTCTCTTTCCCGTTCCCAGGTTCTGCAGCCTTCTCACCTCACTCCTACAACTACGCCTCACTAGGTCACCATGATTAAGAAACCCTAGTAGAGTTATGTGGACGAATATCAATTATACTCCTAACTTCCTAAGTGGTCTCAAGTCTCTATATAAAGTAACATGTATCCTTTCATAAGTAAAAAAAAGATATAAAGAGGTCAAAGGTCTAACCCTACATATTGTGTCTTTTGTATGTTTCTTTATCGTGATTCGGGGAAGGAAGACGGGTCTTTAACATCTTCTGGCGCCTAAACTACTAACGGGAGGAAATGAAGCAGATATGATGATCCGTGGTAACATAGTTTTCAACACGTTATCAACACACTATACCTCAATGTTGCTACGAATCCGATCTTCATCAACTCTTCATCGGGGGCCAGCAGATCTGCGACCTAGAGGCCATGCGCGACCAGGCGCGCATGTCGACGCTGTTCCTGTATCGGATGCTGCAGAAGGGCTACTCGTGCATCATGTCGGCGTTATTGGACGCGGAGAGGCAGAGGTCCAAGGACACGGCGGCTGCCATGGCAGAGCCTGAAGCCAAGCAAGAAGAAGTGGCAACAGTGCAAGAGAATGCCACTTGAAACGACGGTGGCAACGTTGTGGTCACCACGAAGCCGAAAGCGATTCCAATGCCACTTCTCCGCGGCCCCCTGGGGTGACGGCGCTGAAGACGTCAGCCTGACCAAGTGACTTATTCTCACGGCGGGAGATTAATTAGTGTCCATAACAACGAATGAGATTTTCATGTCCATATCAGCGCTTCGCCGTCGTCTACGCCTCTAAACTGTCGAAGCCCTTCCCTACACCTCCATTTCGTCGAAACCAACTCTGTCGTGTTCCATAATGACAATAATCTCGCCGTCTCGAAGGAAGCTGACTAATTATGAATGCCCACATGGCTCGTGTCGACCTATCGAGACGAAGCCTTTTTTAAAAAAAATGTCTCTTATTTTACCTGCTCGGTCCCTTGGAAGTTCCTTTTCCAATGAAAATTGATCGGTTTGTTGTGTTTTGATTTTTTATCATATTTATAAAAGACAGGTATAAGATCTGTTTAGCGTGTAGAGCAGAGTTGGATTAATTTTTTTATAAAAGAACTAAATCATTCAAACTAAAATGCACAAAGATGTAAGACAATATTTTATTGACAAAAATATGAAAGATAATAGTATGTTTTTAGAAGCAAGGCCCACTAACATATAAGACACATCGGTGTCAAAAAATCATTCACCGGTCGACGCACTCTGAACACAGTCTAATATCTTGAGCTATCGACCATCGTGACTCGTGAGTAGACTTGATTGCTAATATTTTCGCTGAAGATGCTTGTTGGTAACACAATGTCAATGATGTTTAAATATTGATTGTTGTGTTATAATTGTTACAAAGGACGATGCAATTGCATTAAGCCTATCTCTAGGAATCTAGATCAACATATCATTAGATCTACTTAAAGAGGGTTATGTTACTAATATGTTAAGGCCTCATCTAGAATACGGGAAAATTTTCTCGTTTATTGTGTTTTTTTTTCTAAGAAAATGAAATTACTGTATGATTCATATGAACCTGCATTATTCCAAAGGGGCCTAAGAGTGGCCAGTGGGCTTGGAGGATCTATAAATTCCTCTTGCTTATTCAAAAGCTTTTCAAAGACCATCTCACGAACTCACGGTATCCATGAGAGATATTTTTTTTAGATAATAGAAAAAGAGTTCCGGCCTTCTCCTCCGTAGAGGGTCCGAGCCAACATCTACATAAACAGCATCCACGCGACCACAGAGTCAAACACACAGGAAACTGTAAAAAGGGAAAACCACGCAGGGCTTCAAAGACATAAAAAAACTACAGAGTAATGCGATTGGAGAAACGCCATCCATAATGCGCAAACACCATCATCACCACTTTCTCCAGATGTCTGCAAGCCTGGACTAGCTTCTCCTTTGCAACTTCATGCCTTTGAAGCAGCGCCCAGGAACGGCACCAGTAGGTTCCCCTGTAGATTACCTGCATGTAAGTTTTCGGATTATCACGATCAAAAACCACCTCATTCCTGCTAAGCCATAAAGCCCAAAGCATTGCCGCCACCCCGTCATAATTAGGGATTTGTCATGCTTACTGAAACCCATCAACCAATTCCCAGCAACGTGCTCCATATCCGGAGGGATCGGCAGACCAAAAGCGGTTAACAACACCCTCCAAATGAAACGAGCGTAATGACACTCAAAGAACAAGTGTCTAATCGTTTCACTATTAGAGCAAAACACACACAGCTTATTCCCTTTTCAGTTCCTACACGCCAAGTTATCTTTAGTCAGAATACCCCCCCTACCAAGATACCACATAAAAACCTTAATTTTAAGCGGTATCTTCAATTTCCAGAGAGGATTATTATGACTTATAATACCATTTGCCATAAGCGCCAGATACATGGAATTAACCGAGAACTTCTTATTTTGGTGTAAATCCCACTCACCCACATCTTTCGCACTATTAACCTGAACAGCCACCACCAGCGACACCAATCTAAACCAAGCCTCAAGGTTTGCCCCCATCAAACCTCGCCTAAAAGAAACATTCAGTGGTACTGACCTGAAAACATCAGCCACTGAACTCCCTTTTTTCCTAGTCAGATTATAGAGAGAAGGGAAACGATCTTTAAGCTTGAAATAGCTCACCCACCTGTCCTCCCAAAATCTGGTATTGGTTCCATTATTAACCTTGAACCTAATGAAGTCCAGGAACTTATGTTTGACTTTCATTAAACCCGACCAAAATTGGGAATCGCCCGGTTTTCTCTCCACCGCCCCAATGGGTAGGCCCTTTAAGTACTTGCGTTTCAACATAGTTTGCCACATCCCCTCCTCATTGATGAGCTTAAAAAGCCATTTGCTCAGGAGGCATTGATTCTGAACACCCAGATTTTTCACCCCAAGCCCCCCTTGGTCCTTAGGCTGACATATAATATTCCACTTGACCAGCCGATATTTTTTCTTGTGGTTGTCAGCCTGCCAAAAGAACCGGGAGCGGAAGTAATTGAGCTTCTCTAGCACCCCTCTTGGCACTTCAAAAAAAGAAAGCATAAAAAGAGCAATACTAGTAAGAACGGACTCGATCAAAATCAATCTACCACCAACCGACAAATGCTTACTTTTCCAATTACTCAGCTTCTTCTCAAACCTTTCTTCAATAACCCTCCAGTCCGCAATGGAGAGCCTTCTAACATTCATGGGAATTCCTAAATACTTAAAAGGAAATCCCCCAGCATTGCATCCAAATAGCCAGAGTACACCCCCTCCTCTTCCTTGGCCTTACCGAAGCAGTAAATCTCACTTTTATTAAAGTTAATTTTAAGCCCTGACACTTGCTCAAAAGCACAAAGAATCATTTTCATATTTGCGGCTTTCACCGGGTCATGATCCATGAACAACACTGTGTCATCTGCGTACTGTAAAATGGACAAACCTTCATCTACCAGATGCGGAACCACCCCTCCCACCAAATTGTTCCTCACAGCCCTCTTCACAATAATAGCCAGCATGTCAACCACTATATTGAAAAGAATCGAAGACAGCGGGTCGCCCTGACGCAAACCCTTCTTAGTCTCAAAAGTATTCCCAGTGTAATTATTAACTTTAACGGCTACATGCCCTTTCTTCATAATAGCGTCCACCCAGGTACACCATTTATCATCGAATCCCTTCATTCGGAGAGTTTGCCTGACAAACGGCCACTTAACTTTGTCATACGCTTTTTCGAAGTCAATCTTAAAAACAACCCCATCCTGCTGCCTCCTGTGAAGTTCGTGGAGGGTCTCGTGGACGACAACCACTCCCTCCATGATATTCCTACCAGGAAGGAAAGCTGACTGCATGGGACTAATGACCTTATTGGCCACAGTAGTCAACCTATTAGCAAGCACCTTAGTAAAAATCTTGAAGCTCACGTTAAGCAAACAAATAGGTCTATACTACTGGATGGAAATCGCGTCCGAACTTTTGGGGATTAAGATGATTGTCCCAAAGTTAATACTATGAACAGGAAGCAAGCCCTCATAAAAGCTATCGAACATAGCCATCAAATCCTTCTTAATAACATCCCAGAACACCTGCCAAAACTCAGCTGGGAACCCATCAGGGCCCGGGGCTTTGTTATTTTCCATCTGGAAGAGTGCAGCCTTAACTTCCTCTTCAGAGAACCTACTAGTGAGCCTTTGGTTTTCTTCCACCGAAACCTGAGAGATATCCCCTCTAATAGAATCATCCAGAGTGATATGCGAGGTTTCAGGTGGTCTAAAGAGATCTTTATAGTAAGAAGTGATATGGCGCTTAAGATTTTCATCTCCCTCGATAACATTGGTACCATCCTGAAGCTTAAAAATTCTAGTTTTCCTATGTCTCCCATTAGCCAGGAGGTGGAAGTATTGAGTATTTGCATCTCCCTGAAGCAGATTTTTCGCTTTCGCTCTCTGGTACCACTTCAGTTCCTCCTCCCTGAGCGCCTCCACCAGTCTTTTCTTTAAATTGTTCTTGTAATCCATCTCAACCTGGGAGAGAAGAGTATGCTCCGCCTTCTTATCTAGAGCATCTAATCTATCGAGGATAGCTTGTTTTTCCTTCTTATTATGGCCCCCACGTTTTTAGCCCAGCCCCTCAGGAATTGGCGCACTCTTCTAACTCGGGCGGTCATTCTTTATTAGGATGTACCATTAAATCATAATTGGGATTATCTATAAATGATTACGGTAGGACATGCTATGAGTGTCTTGTTAGGTTGATCTCAAGTTGGACTCGATCCCTCGCGTAGTCGCGTCTCTCGTCTTGTTTAGGGCGTAACAATTTGTTGGTTATGCCCCCTCTTCACACTGCATACGATGACACTGACATACAAATAAATGTTCATGGATACCTACTCGCTCTCACAAAACTAGTGAAGATAAGCTCATCATATCTCCAACCAACTCCAACGCCAACTACCGAAGTCTTCCCTTATGAGGATGATCTCTGCCCTATTCTCTTGGTTCTAGGTTTTGAGTTGTAAGGGAAAATTCTACACCTTTTAACATGTCTATACACCACCACACCTTTCAACATGTCTATGCACCATACCGTCGAGGCATTGTCACTTCAAAACTAGAGAATCCAAGGCCCAAAACAAAGGCCATATACATTTTCATACGTATCCATAGTCGCGAGTTCATTTGTGCCATTGCTTTGCAAGTGTTGGCGCCGATCTGGGCGCCAATCGCTACGGCAATAAACGGCGGCGGTGCTCTCTGCGGAGGCACGGAGGGTCTGCGACCTGGCGCAGGACTCGGGTTCCTGCCTGACGAACCGGACGGTCCGCGCCTGGTGGTCGGACAGTCTACGCGTGCGCAGGGGCGACAGAGTTTGCCGGCAGCGTCTGAATCTTGCTCCCGGGAGAGACCCCGTCGAGGAGGAGAGACCCTAGGCTTTGTCCTAGGATCAGCAGGCAAACCCAAGACAGCTCTAGTCGAGGTAGAGCCGAAGAGAGGCGAAGATTTGAGGTAGAGAAAGGCTAAACTAGGGCTAAACTAAAACTACTCCTAATGCATAAGGTAAAAACGAGATGTAATTGATTATTGATTCAATTGTTGTTGTTCAATCGGTCGTAGTCGTCCATATATATATATAAAGGGGAGGTTTGGACCCATTATAATTGATCTCCCGAGCTAATCCGCGGTTTTAGCTAACAAATCACGCAAGAAACTCGGAACCCTAACTGATTTTGCGCGCGCGTGGACCGTCCGGCCTCGAGGCCGGACCGTCCGCTGCCTGTTTTGCTGCCCAACATATGCCCCCTGCCTTTTGGCGGAGCTGAGCAAACCAAAAGCAACTAACTCGATGTGATCACATCGGTTTTCTCAGGCATCTTGCCACATACTAGGATGGTACTGCTTGAGGAAATGTCCATTTGACGCCTTAGGCAAGTCTTTGCCTTGTAATGTTTGCAACAAGTAGGTATGACCGGACATCACCTGCGTGACCTTGTAAGGACCTTCCTAGCTTGGCGACCGGCCACTTCCCAAACTTCTGGTCTTTGCCCCTTAGAGGCAAGACGGTTTTCCATACCAGGTCCCCTACCTGGAACGATTTATCCTTAACCTTCTTGTTGTAAGCTTTGGCGGCCATGATCTTGTCCTTTTCTATTTCTCCTAAAGTTGTCACTCTCTTGTCGGTCACTTCATCAATATTGTTCATCATTGAATTATAATAGTCACTAATAGTTAGATCATTTTGCCTGGCAAACCTGACAGCATTTAAACTTATCTCTGCAGGCAACAGTGCTTCCTGCCCATAACCAAACTCAAACGGAGATACTTTAGTAACACAGTGTTTAGATATTCTATGAGCCTATAAAGCTTCGGACAAAATCTTATGCCAATGCTTAGGATGATCAGATATCTTCTTTTTTTATCAGGCTAATCACTGTTCTATTACTAGATTCAGCTTGTCCATTGACCTGAACATAATATGGAGATGAATTGAGCAATTTAATTCTATATAATTCAGCAAACTCACGTACCTCCTTTGACATAAAAGGAGTCCCCTAGTCTGTGGTCAAAGTATGGGGAATGACGAATCTATGAATAATATGCTCAGTTATGAACTCAATTACCTCCCTGTGTGTCATGTTCTTGAGAGCAACGACTTTAGTCCATTTGGTAAAATAGTCTGTGGCAACTAACATGAACTGATGTCCTTTTGATGATGAAGGATGAATCTCTCCTACAAAGTTCAATCCCTATCCTCTAAAAGGCCAAGGTTGAATGATAGAATGTAATTTGGATGTAGGAACCAACTGTAAGTCGCTGAATTTCTGACATACTTGGCATCCTTTGTAGTACTTGAAACAATTAGCTATCATGTTAGGCCAATAGAAGCCAGATCTTTGCAATACCCACTTCGTCTTTGGAGTCGATTGATGGGTACCCCAAATCCCCTCATGTACTTCGTCCATGACTAATATAACATCACTTGGGCCCAAGCATTTAAGCAGGACATCGCTGACCGTTCGGCGGTAGAGTTTATCACTTATTAAAACATACTTGAAAGCTGTACGCTGAACACTCCTATCCGTCCTAACACTGGGATTCGTAGGTAATTAATTATGGGTGTCCTCCAATCGCTTGCATCGGCTTCGTTATCAGTCAAATTAATCAGGAGAACTTTCCTGGCAACGTCGGCTGGTCCGTCTCCCACACCCGGATGATCCGAGACCTAGGTGTTGGGGGCCTTCTTCTCCACCGAAGGTCCTCTAAGCAAAAACACCTTCGACAGGACGATATGCAAGCATATACGACATGATGATATATGCCGAAGCTACAATTGAAAGAGCTTCGACATGATAGCATGCCTAAGACGAAGGATGGCACCGACTTAAAGAGGAAAAGACCACAAAGTCCCTGATAATTTGTATTATGATTATAAATAGTTATCAAGGACACGAATGTAATTTTGTCCGGGCTGCGTCCCGTGCCTATAAATAGATGAACAGTACCCCCGTTCTGTTCATGATGACTTGTAATCACTCACGCGTCACTTCTGATTTTTTACCTTCTGTCAAGCCGAAGGTACAAATGTAATTTAAATATCTTTGATGTTTGTTCATGATTATATAGTAAGAATATGAATAGTCTAATGATTTAAAATGATTATTCATATTCCCTTCGCGTTTCATATGTTTCTGTTGGGGCCCTTCTTTCTCGCCGAAGGTCCTCCAAGCAAAAACACCTTCGGCAGGGTAATATGCAAGCAGACACAATGTGAAGGTATGAGCCGAAGCTACAATCCAGGAAGCTTCGGCATGACAACGCGCCTTGAAACGAAGGGCAACACCGACTTAAAGAGTAAAAGACCATTTATCCATGATAACTTGTGTTTTGGTTATGATTAGTTACCAAGGACACAAATGTAATTTTATCCGGGATGCGTCCCATGCCTGTAAATAGATGAATAGTACCCCTGTACTGTTCACGCTGACTTGTATTTACTTGCACGTCACACTTGGATTCTTACCTTCTATCAAGCCGAAGGTATAAATGTAATTCAATATTTTCCATGTTTATTCATGATTATATAATAAAAGTGTCTTAATGATATCATATGATTATTCATGTTTTTTATATGTGTCATATGATTCTGCTTTCCATCTTATATTGAGATGATGAAGGTATGTCCTTCATGACTTTCGTCTAAAGATCATTATATCCTAAGGGAGATAATGCTTCGAAGGACAAAGGTCTTTTAACCATTAACATTTGTGTTGCCTTGTTCTTAATTCATAGCATTTGAGAATAAGTCCCCAACATTGGCGCCCACCTCCGGTGAACTCACTTCCACTGTTGAGACGATGGTTTCGTTCAACAACCAAGCTGTAGCACCTTCGGTCACGAAGCTAGTGCTCCCAATCACGGGCGGTTCAAGTTCAGAGCCAGCCAACAAGAAGCAGAAGAAGGAAGCGCAGAGAAGAGTGCAGCATGTTGGGGTGCAAGGACCCTTTGTCAGGTCTAAGTGGTCCCACATCCCAATCACCTTCTCCCAGGAGGATCTTTAGCTAAAAGATTATCCTAACAATGATGCTATGGTCATATCTTGTGTTATCAACGGATTTCTGGTCCACAATGTTCTGGTTGACATAGGTAGTACGACAGACATTATATTTGCAAAAGCTTTCAGGCATATGCAAGAACCAGAGGACAAGATTCACGATGCTACACACCCTCTTTGTGGCTTCAGAGGAAGACATATTGTGGCACTGGGCAAAATCACAATGTCAGTTACCTTCGGTTATGTCCACAACACAAGAACTGAGCAAGTTGTTTTTGACATTGTCGACATGGAGTACCCGTACAATGCAATCATCGGTCGAGGAACACTTAATGCCTTCGAAGCAATACTTCATCCAACATACTTATGCATGAAGATACATTTGGAACAAGGGCCCATTGTTGTCCATGGAAGTCAAGAAGCCGCCAGATGGGCTGAAGGGAGTTGGATAGACTCAAAGGCAATCCACAACATAGATGAAGTCGAAGCTTGTCAACAATATAAACACAAAAGAGAGAAGGCTGCTTCAGCAGATCAGCCGAAGCCTATGCTCTTATGTGAAGATATAGCAGATCAAAGGGTACTGCTGGAATCTCAACTATCTGATGAGCAAGAAAAAGCTGTGATAAGATTTTTGTTCAACAACAAAGATGTCTTCGCTTGGACAGTCAATGATCTTTGTCATGTCAACAGAGATGTCATCGAACATTCACTCAATGTGGATCCATCTTTTAGGCCAAGGAAGTAGAGACTCCGGAAGATGTCTGATGATAAAGCTGAAGGTGCTCGGAACAAAGTAAAGAGACTTCTCAGTGCTGGTGTTATCAGAGAAATAATATACCCAGAATGGCTAGCCAACACTGTTATGGTGAAGAAGGCTAATGGCAAATGGAGAATGTGTATTGACTTCACAGATCTCAACAAAGCATGTCCAAAGGACGAGTTCCCATTACCAAGAATAGACTCCCTCGTAGATGCAACAGCTTCTTCGGAGCTCATGAGTTTATTGGACTGCTACTCAGGCTATCATCAAATTTGGATGAAGAAGGAAGATGAGCCAAAGACTAGTTTCATAACTCCCAGTGGTACTTATTGTTACCTTTGGATGCCTGAGGGGCTTAAGAATGCTGGAGGAAGCTTCAGCAGAATGACAGCCAAGGTCCTTCACTCTCAAATAGGCAGGAATGTGCTGAATTATGTTGATGACATCATAGTAAAAAGCACGAAGCAAGAGAATAATATTGATGATTGCAAGAAACATTTGCCAATTTCAGGCAAGCTGGTCTGAAATTGAATCCAGAAAAGTGTGTTTTTGGAGTAAAGAAGGGCAAGTTCCTTGGCTGTTTGGTATCAACGAAGGGAATCAAAGCTAACCCAAACAAGATCGAGGCTATCCTTCGAATGGAGCCGCCGAATACAAAGAAGGGGGCTCAATGGTTGGCAGGAAGGCTGGCATCGTTAAACAGATTTATATCTAGATCTGCAGAAAGGAATTTACCATTCTTTGAAATATTGAAGCCAGCCGAAGTTTTCCAATGGGGTCCGGCTCAGCAAAGGGCTTTCGATGAGTTAAAGCAATACTTAATAGACTTGACAACTCTAACTCCACCTTCGCTAGGGGCTCCATTACTCTTATATGTAGCAGCCTCTCACTCTACAGTCAGTGCAGCGCTTGTACAAGAGACGCAAGATGGCCAAGTTAAAAAACAAGCACCAGTATATTTCGTCTCCGAAGTTCTAAGTTTATCAAAGAAAAATTATACAGAATTGGAGAAGGTACTATATGCTGTGTTGATGGCCTACAGGAAGCTTCGGCATTATTTTCAAGCATATCATATATATGTTCCTTCGTCGCAACCTTTGAAAGACATAATGAGGAATAGAGAAGCTACTGGGAGGATCGGAAAATGGGCTGCCGAGCTCAATGAATTTTCTATTGACTATGTACATAGGTCCTCAATTCAGTCCCAGGCGTTAGCGGATTTCATCGCTGACTGGACGCCAGGGGCTCAGGAAGAAGTAACAAAAGACACCGAAGCCTGGACAGTCTTCTATGATGGTTCTTGGGGAACCTTCGGCGCAGGAGCCGCTGTTGTCCTAGTAGCGCCTTCTAAAGTCTGAACATGCTATGCAGCAAGATTGTATTTTAGTTATACAAATAACATTGCTGAGTATGAAGCCCTTCTATTGGGGCTTTGAGAGCACCTAGAGGGGGGGTGAATAGGAGATCCTGTAAAAACTTAAAACTTCAAGCCACCAAATATGGTTAAGTGTTAGCACAATTTAAATCACGTGGCTTGAGCCTCTTCTTCTTTCCATCCTTCTTCTTTTGACTTGAGTCGGAGTCATTGACTATGTCGTCCCTTGGCTCGTTGAAGATGGACTCCTTCTCATTGTCGTTGACCACCATCCCCTTTCCCTTAGGATCCATCTCTTCGGGTGATTAGTTCCTTTCGTGAAGAGAACAGCTCCGATACCAATTGAGAGCACCTAGAGGGGGGGGGGGGTGAATAGGTGATCCTGTAAAAACTTAAAACTTCAAGCCACAAAACTTGGTTAAGTGTTAGCACAATTTAAATCTCGTGGCTAAGGACTAAGCTCGTGTGAAACACAATTGTCACAGTGAAAAACAAGCACACGAGACACGAAGATTTATCCCGTGGTTTGGCCAAGTATAACACTTGCCTACTCCACGTTGTGGCGTCCCAATGGACGAGAGTTGCACTCAACTCCTCTCATGTAATCCAATGATCAACTTGAATACCACGGTGTTCTTCTTTCTTTACTCTTTCCCGTTTGCGAGGAATCTCCACAACTAGGAGTCTCTCGCCCTTACAATAAAGATCAAGGTGAAAGCACTAGAGTAAGGGAGGGAAGCAACACACACAAATCCACAACAATACGCACACACACAGCCAAGACTTGAGCTCAAATGAATAGCACAAAGTTCACCACTAGAACGGAGCTCAAATCACTAAGAATGTCAATCGAGTGCGCAAAGACGGAGTGTGAATGATTAAGAATGCTCAAAGTATGCTTGGTGTTCTCCTCCATGCGCCTAGGGGTCCCTTTTATAGCCCCAAGGCAGCTAGGAGCCGTTGAGAGCAATCCAGGAAAGCTATCCTTGCCTTCTGTCGGGTGGTGCACCAGACAGTCCGGTGCTGATTGCTTTCCTATTCTGGCGCAGCCGACCGTTGAAGATTTGGAGCCGTTGGCGCACCGGACACTGTCTGGTGCACACCGGACAGTCCGATGCCCCCATCAGACCGTTGGCTCGGCCACGCGTCACGCGCGGATTGCGCGGCCGACCATTGGCACAGTCGACCGTTGGCTCACCGGACAGTCCGGTGAATTATAGTCGTACGCCGTTGATCGCTTCCCGAGAGCGACGACTTCGCCGTGGATGGCTCACCGGACAATCCGGTGCACCACCGGACAGTCCGGTGTTTTATAGCCGTACACCGTCGTCGAGTCCCGAGAGCGGACTGTTCACCGAGACTGGTCCTGGCGCACCGGACACTGTCGGTGCACCCAGACCGAAGCTGTCTTTAGCTGTACACTGCCAACTCTTTTCCAAATTGTTTTCTCCTATTTCTAGCACTTAGACACAATACATTAGTCTTCAAAACAATGTACTAAGTCTAGAAACATACCTTGCATCTTGATTTGCACTTCTTTAGTCTTTGGCACAATTTAACACTTAAACCATTTGTGTTGGCACTTAATCACCAAAATACTTAGAAATGGCCCAAGGGCACATTTCCCTTTCAATCTCCCCCTTTTTTGGTGATTTATGCCAACACAAAAAAAAGCAACACATAGAAGTGCAACATTAATGCAAATGAGAACAAGAATTGTTTTTATTCAAATTTGGCATTTTTGGATCATCCTTTGCCACCACTTGGTTTGTTTTTGCAAATCAACTTCAATTTCCTATCTCTAAGTCAAACACATTTGTTGAGGCATTCCAAGAGAAATTGATCAAAGATTCAAAAACTCCCCCTTTTTCCCATAATCAAATATTCTCCCCACAAGAGACCAACTTTGACAAAAAGAGACAATAAGAGTATTTTGACAAAACAAAAGCTCTAACTCTACTATATTCATAATTCTCAAGTGGTAGCTGATCCATTTGCTTTAGCCTTAATTTTTCCCCCTTTGGCATCAAGCACCAAAACGGGATCATTGTTGGCCCTTAAACCCCATTGCCTCACCAAAATCTTCAATTAGGAGTAAAAAGGCAATAAGAGCATGGCGATGAACTTGGAGTAAGTTACCCTCTTATCGGAGTGCAGTGGAAGTCTTGCATGGTCCAAGTTCACCTTTCCCTTTCAATACACCTTTGAGACTAATTTAAGAAAACTCAAGCACATGGTTAGTCTCAAAGGATCAAGTTGTAGCACATCTCCCCCTAAATATGTGCATCACTCACACATGGACTTTTGAGGTCCCGGGATTGCTTTGTACAACTTGATCACCATAATTAAGCAACAAATGCATAAAGAAACATGATCAAAGGCATAAAACACATGTATGTTATAAATCAATCCAAGTTCCATGAATCTAAGACATTTAGCTCACTACGCAGCCTGCAAAAGGTTGACTCATCTAGAGGCTTGGTAAATATATCGACTAGCTGGTTCTCGGTGCTAACATAAAACACTTCGATATCTCCCTTTTGCTGGTGGTCTCTCAAAAAGTGATGCCGGTTGTCTATGTGCTTAGTGCGGCTATGTTCAACAGGATTATCCGCCATGCGGATTGCACTCTCATTATCACATAGGAGTGGGACTTTGCTCAGATTGTAGCCAAAGTCCCGGAGGGTTTGCCTCATCCAAAGTAGCTGCGCGCAACACTGTCCTGCGGCAACATACTCGGCCTCAGCGGTGGATAGGGCAACGGAAGTTTGTTTCTTAGAACTCCAAGACACCAGGGACCTTCCTAAGAATTGGCATGTCCCTGATGTACTCTTCCTATCAACCTTGCATCCAGCATAATCGGAGTCTGAGTATCCAATCAAGTCAAAGGTTGACCCCTTTGGATACCAGATCCCGAAGCAAGGCGTAGCAACTAAATATCTAAGAATTCGCTTAACGGCCACAAGGTGACACTCTCTTGGATCAAATTGAAATCTAGCACACATGCATACGCTTAGCATAATATCCGGTCTACTAGCACATAAATAAAGTAAAGACCCTATCATAGACCGGTATGCCTTTTGATCAACTGACTTACCTCCTTTGTTGAGGTCGACATGTCCGTCGGTTCCCATTGGAGTCTTTGCGGGCTTGGCGTCCTTCATCCCAAACCGCTTGATCAAATCTTGCTTGTACTTCGTTTGGGAGATGAAAGTGCCGTCCTTGAGTTGCTTCACTTGGAACCCAAGGAAGTAGTTCAACTCGCCCATCATCGACATCTCAAATTTTTGAGTCATCACCCTGCTAAACTCTTCACAAGACTTTTGGTTAGTAGATCCAAATATTATGTCATCGACATAAATTTGGCACACAAATAAGTCACCATCACAAGTCTTAGTAAATAAAGTTGGATCGGCTTTCCCAACCTTGAAAGCATTAGCAATTAAAAATTCTCTAAGGCATTCATACCATGCTCTTGGGGCTTGCTTAAGTCCATAGAGCGCCTTAGAGAGCTTACACACGTGGTCGGGGTACCGTTCATCCTCAAAGCCAGGGGGTTGCTCTACGTACACCTCCTCCTTGATTGGCCCGTTGAGGAAAGCGCTCTTCACATCCATTTGGAACAACCTGAAAGAATGGTGAGCAGCATAGGCTAACAATATGCGAATAGACTCTAGCCTAGCCACAGGAGCAAAAGTCTCCTCAAAGTCCAAACCTGCGACTTGGGCATAACCTTTTGCCATAAGTCTAGCCTTGTTCCTTGTCACTACTCCGTGCTCGTCTTGTTTGTTGCGGAACACCCACTTGGTTCCCACAATGTTTTGCTTTGGACGTGGCACCAGGGTCCAAACTTCATTTCGCTTGAAGTTATTGAGCTCTTCCTGCATGGCCAACACCCAGTCCGGATCTAGCAAGGCCTCTTCTACCCTGAAAGGCTCAATAGAAGAGACAAAAGAGTAATGCTCACAAAAATTAACTAATCTAGAGCGAGTAGTTACTCCCTTTCTTATATCACCCAATATCTGGTCGACGGGATGATTCCTTTGAATCGTCGCTCGGACTTGAGTTGGAGGGGCTTGAGGTGCTTCTTCCTCCAAAGCATGATCATCTTGTGCTCCCCCTTGATCACACGCCTCTTGATGAACCTGTTCATCAGTTTGAGTTGGGGGATACACCATTGTTGAGGAAGAAGGTTGATCTTGCTCCTTTTGTTCCTGTGGTCGCACATCTCCAATCGCCATGGTGTGTATAGGGGCCGTTGGAACATCTTCTTCATCTACATCATCAAGATCAACTTGCTCTCTTGGAGAGCCATTAGTCTCATCAAATACAACGTCGCTAGAGACTTCAACTAAACCCGATGATTTATTGAATACTCTATACGCCTTTGTATTTGAGTCATAACCTAACAAAAACCCTTCTACAGCTTTGGGAGCAAATTTAGAATTTCTACCTTTCTTTACTAGAATATAACATTTACTCCCAAATACACGAAAGTATGACACGTTGGGTTTGTTACCGGTTAGAAGTTCGTACGACGTCTTCTTGAGGAGGCGATGAAGGTAGACCCGGTTTATGGCGTGGCAAGCCGTGTTTACAGCTTCCGTCCAAAATCGTTCGGGCGTCTTGAATTCACCAAGCATCGTCCTCGTCATGTCTAAAAGCGTCCTATTCTTCCTCTCTACCACACCGTTTTGCTGTGGTGTGTAGGGAGCGGAGAACTCATGCTTGATTCCTTCCTCCTCAAGGTACTCCTCCACTTGAAGGTTCTTGAACTCGAACCTGTTGTCGCTCCTTATCTTCTTCACCTTGAGCTCAAATTCATTTTGAGCTCTCCTTAGGAAATGTTTAAGGGTCCCTTGGGTTTCTGTTTTATCCTGCAAGAAGAATACCCAAGTGAAGCGGGAAAAATCATCAACTATAACAAGACCATACTTACTTCCCCCGATGTTGAGGTAGACGACGGGTCCGAAGAGGTCCATATGCAGCAGCTCTAGGGGTCTTGATGTGGTCATCACGTTCTTGCTGTGATGAGCATTTCCCACTTGCTTACCTGCTTGACAAGCTGCACAGGGTCTATCTTTTTCGAAAGTCACATTTGTTAGACCTAACACATGTTCTCCCTTTAGAAGTTTGTGAAAGTTCTTCATCCCCACATGTGCTAGACGGCGATGCCACAGCCAGCCCATGCTAGTCTTAGCAATTAAGCATGCATCTAGACCGGCCTCTTCTTTTGCAAAATCAACTAAATAGAGTTTGCCGTCTAGTACACCCTTAAAAGCTAATGAACCATCACTCCTTCTAAAGACAGACACATCTACATTTGTAAATAAGCAATTATAACCCATATTACATAATTGACTAACGGACAACAAGTTATACCCGAGCGATTCAACTAAAAACACATTAGAGATGGAATGCTCGGATGAAATAGCTATTTTTCCTAGTCCTTTAACCTTGCCTTGATTCCCGTCACCGAATATGATTGAATCTTGGGAATCTTTGTTCTTGACGTAGGAGGTGAACATCTTCTTCTCCCCCGTCAGGTGGTTTGTGCATCCGCTGTCGATAATCCAGCTTGAGCCCCCGGATGCATAAACCTGCAAGGCAAATTAGGCTTGGGTTTTAGGTACCTAACTCTTGTTGGGTCCTACAAGGTTAGTAACAATAGCCTTAGGGACCCAAATGCAAGTTTTATCTCCCTTGCATTTTGCCCCTAATTTCCTAGCAATCACTTTCTTATTCTTCCTACAAATTGCAAAAGAAGCATTGCAAGCATGGTAAATTGTAGAAGGTTCATTACTTGCTTTCCTAGGTACATGAACAACATTTCTCTTAGACATATCTCTACCATGCACAAAGGAAGAACTTGAAGCAATCATGGCATTTGAATCATAAGCATTACAACTCCTATCATGATGAACATTTCTAGAAAATTTCCTACCATAAATAAATGCATGATTCTTTTGACTACTATTAGCCATAGGAGCCTTCCCCTTTTCCTTGTTGAAAATGGGAGCTCTTTGGCTTGTTAAGTTCTTGGCTTCCCTCTTGAAGCCAAGCCCATCCTTAATTGAGGGGTGTCTACCAATGGTGTAGGCATCCCTTGCAAATTTTAGTTTATTAAAATCATTCTTGCTAGTCTTAAGTTGGGCATTAAGACTAGCCACTTCACCATCTAATTTTGCAATGGAAATTAAGTGTTCACTACAGGCATCAACATTAAAGTCCTTACACCTATTACAAATTACTACATGTTCAATACATGAGCTAGATTTGTTAGCTACTTCTAACTTAGCATTTAAGTCATCATTAATACTCTTTAGGCTAGAAATAGATTCATGGCATGTAGACAATTCACATGAAAGCATTTCATTTCTTTTAACTTCTAAAGCAAGAGAATTTTGTGCACTTACAAATTTATCATGCTCTTCATATAAAAGATCCTCTTGCTTCTCTAACAATCTATTCTTCTCATTCAAAGCATCAATTAATTCATTGATCTTATCAATTTTAGTTCTATCTAAACCTTTGAATAAGTTTGCGTAGTCTACTTCATCATCACTAGTTTCATCATCACTTGAAGAAGCATACGTAATAGTACTTCGAGTACTTACCTTCTTCTCCTTTGCCATGAGGCAGATGTGACGCTCGTTGGGGAAGAGAGAAGATTTGTTGAAGGCCGTGACGGCGAGTCCTTCATTGTTAGATGAGGAACAATCCGAGTCCCACTCTTTTCCAAGGTGTGCCTCGCCCTTAGCCTTCTTGTAAACCTTCCTGTTCTCTCTCTTCCCATTCTTTCCTTGTTCCTGGTCACTATCATTATCGGGACAGTTAGCAATAAAGTGACCAATCTTACCACACTTGAAGCAGGAGTGCTTTCCCTTCGTCTTGCTCTTGTTGGGATGCTCCTTTCGACCTTTGAGCGCCGTCTTGAAGCGCTTGATGATGAGGGCCATTTCATCCTCATTTATCCCAGCCCCCTCAACTTGCACCACCTTGCTAGGTAGCGCCTCCCTGCTACTCGTTGCTTTGAGAGCAACAATTTGAGGCTCGTGGATTGGGCCATTTAATGCTTCATCAACATATCTTGCCTCCTTGATCATCATTCGCCCGCTTACGAACTTCCCAAGTATTTCCTCAGGCGTCATCTTGGTGTACCTAGGATTTTCACGAATAGAGTTTACAAGATGAGGATCAAGGACAGTGAAGGACCTTAGCATTAGTCGGACGACATCGTGGTTCGTCCATCTCATGCTCCCATAGCTCCTTATCTTGTTGACCAGGGTCTTGAGCCTATTGTACGTTTGAGTTGGCTCCTCTCCCCTGATCATCGTGAACCTTCCTAGTTCGCCTTCCACCAACTCCATCTTGGTGAGCATGGTGGCGTCGTTCCCCTCATGCCAGATCTTAAGGGTGTCCTAGATCTGCTTGGCGTTATCCAAGCCGCTCACCTTATTGTATTCTTCCCTGCACAAGGATGCTAAAAGAACAGTAGTAGCTTGTGCATTTTTATGGATTTGTTCATTGATAAACATAGAATTATCCGAACTATCACATTGCATTCCATTTTCTACTATCTCCCATATACTTGGATGAAGAGAGAACAAATGGCTACGCATTTTGTGACTCCAAAATCCATAGTCCTCTCCATCAAAGTGTGGAGGTTTACCAAGAGGAATGGAAAGCAAATGAGCATTGGAATTTTGCGGAATACGAGAATAATTGAAAGAAAAGTTCGAGTTAACCGTTTTCTTTTTCTCCTTGTATTCGTCGTCCTTTTGAGAGGAGGAAGATTCGTCGCTGTCGTAGTAGACAATCATCTTGATGCGCCTCTTCTTCTTTCCATCCTTCTTCTTTTGACTTGAGCCGGAGTCATTGACTATGTCGTCCCTTGGCTCGTTGAAGATGTACTCCTTCTCATTGTCGTTGACCACCATCCCCTTTCCCTTAGGATCCATCTCTTCGAGTGATTAGTCCCTTTCGTGAAGAGAACGGCTCCGATACCAATTGAGAGCACCTAGAGGGGGGTGAATAGGTGATCCTGTAAAAACTTAAAACTTCAAGCCATAAAACTTGGTTAAGTGTTAGCACAATTTAAATCACGTGGCTAAGGACTAAGCTCGTGTGAAACACAATTGTCACAGTGAAAAACAAGCACACGAGACACGAAGATTTATCACGTGGTTCGGCCAAGTATAACACTTGCCTACTCCACGTTGTGGCGTCCCAATGGACGAGAGTTGCACTCAACTCCTCTCAAGTGATCCAATGATCAACTTGAATACCACGGTGTTCTTCTTTCTTTACTCTTTCCCGTTTGCGAGGAATCTCCACAACTTGGAGTCTCTCGCCCTTACAATAAGGATCAAGGTGAAAGCACTAGAGTAAGGGAGGGAAGCAACACACACAAATCCACAGCAATACGCACACACACAACCAAGACTTGAGCTCAAATGAATAGCACAAAGTTCACCACTAGAACAGAGCTCAAATCACTAAGAATGTCAATCGAGTGCGCAAAGACGGAGTGTGAATGATTAAGAATGCTCAAAGTATGTTTGGTGTTCTCCTCCATGCGCCTAGGGGTCCCTTTTATAGCCCCAAGGCAGCTAGGAGCCGTTGAGAGCAATCCAGGAAAGCTATCCTTGCCTTCTGTCGGGTGGTGCACCGGACACTCCGGTGCACCACCGGACACTGTCTGGTGCTGATTGCTTTCCTATTCTGGCGCAGCCGACCGTAGAAGATTTGGAGCCGGTTGCACACCGGACACTGTCCGGTGCACACCGGACAGTCCGGTGCCCCCATCAGACCGTTGGCTCGGCCACGCGTCACGCGCGGATTGCGCGACCGACCGTTGGCACAGTCAACCGTTGGCTCACCGGACAGTCTGGTGAATTATAGCCGTACACCGTTGATCGCTTCCCGAGAGCGACGACTTCGCCGTGTATGGCTCACCGGACAGTCCGGTGCACCACCGAACAGTCCGGTGTTTTATAGTCGTACACCGCCGTCGAGTCCCGAGAGCGGACTGTTCACCGAGACTGGTCCTGGCGCACCGGACACTGTTCGGTGCACCACTGGACACTGTCCGGTGCACCACCGGACAGTCCGGTGCACCCAGACCGAAGCTGTCTTTAGCTGTACACTGCCAACTCTTTTCCAAATTGTTTTCTCCTGTTTCTAGCACTTAGACACAATACATTAGTCTTCAAATCAATGTACTAAGTCTAGAAACATACCTTGCATCTTGATTTGCACTTCTTTAGTCTTTGGCACAATTTAACACTTAAACCATTTGTGTTGGCACTTAATCACCAAAATACTTAGAAATGGCCCAAGGGAACATTTCCCTTTCAGGCTTCTAAAACTAAAAGCAATGGGAATAAGAAGGGTGATCCTTAAAACTGACTCCCAAGTCATATCTGGCCATGTAGACAAAAGCAGCAAGGCAAGGGATCTGAAGCTTGAAAAATATTTGGATACAGTCCGAAGGTTGGAGGCTTCTTTCGAAGGTTTTTCTGTAAAAAATATCCCAAGAGGGGAAAATGAGCATGCAGATTTGCTAGCTAAGTCAGCAGCACAGGGGCTCTCTCTACCTTCTGAAGTATTCTTTGAGACAATAAAAGCACCTTCGGTTGAACTTCTCGAAAGAGCAGTGCTTGCAATATCACATGTGCATAGTGAAGATTGGAGGACTGAAATCATATCTTTCCTCCAGGGTAACTGCCTCTCGGAAGATGAAGTTTATAATAAAAGAATGGAAGCAAGGACAAGACCATATGTCATAATAGAAGGGGAGTTATACAAACATGGAGTCTGCTCTCCACTTCTCAAGTGTCTATCCAGAACCGAAGGCATAGAGCTAATGAAGGAAATACATGCAGGTTTTTGTGGATCTCACATTGGGTCTAGACCGTTGCTGGGCAAGGTTTTTAGACAAGGATTTTATTGGCCGAAGGTAGCTTCGGATGCAGCAGATCTGGTTCAAAAGTGTAAAAATTGTCAAAAATGTGCAAGAGACCAGAAACAACCTTCGTCGCTAACTCAGTTAATACAACCAACCTGGGCATTGCAAAGATGGGGCCTAGATTTGTTGGGTCCACTCCCATCAGCACAAGGCAACCTGAAGTATGTTGTAGTGGCAGTAGAATATTTTTCCAAGTGGATTGAGGCGAAGCCCTTAGCTACAATAACTTCAGTCACGGTCCAAAAATTCTTCTGGCAAAATATTGTTTGTCGCTTCGGTGTGCCGAAGGCAATAACCGTGGACAATGGTACACAATTTGATGCCGAAGCATTCAAAGATTTTTGTGACCGAATTGGTACGAAGATTCATTTTGCATCAGTTAGACATCCAGAATCAAATGAGCTGGTTAAAAGAGCAAATGGTATTATAATGACAGGAATAATGAAGCTAATCTTCAACTAGCCCAGAGGAAAGTGGCCAGACGAGCTAATTAAAGTGGTGTGGAGCCACAACACAACTATGTCAAGGTCAACAGGAGTTACACCCTTCAAGCTCTTATTTGGTGACGAAGCAATAACTCCAGAAGAGGCAAAGGCATGGTCAATAAGAACAACAGCTTCGGCAGAAGACGAAGCTGATTATCAAGTAACAAAAGATACTATAGAAGGGACCAGACTTCAGGCTATAGAGCACATCAATAAATATCAGGCCGAAACAATAAAGTGGCGTGATAGAAAAGTTCAATTGAAAAACATGAAGACAGGGCATCTGGTGCTTCGGAGAGTGGTCAACCCAGACACAGTGGGCAAGTTGCAACTGAAGTGGGAATGTCCTTTTCTAGTAGTATCTTCGTCAAGACCCAGTTCTTATAAATTGAAGGATATGGACGGCAACGACATACCCAGATCTTGGAATGTGGATGAGCTTCGGTGATACTATGTGTAATATGATGTAATCTTTTTTCATTTTTTCTATGGCACCCTTTTCCTTTCAAGAGGGGAGAAAGGTTTTTAATGGGGCCATAGCTTGTAATTTTTCATTCTTATTTAGCCCTACGAGGGCCAAATCCCCCAAAAAAGTAATATGTAAAATATGAGCATGCACCATCGAGTGCAAAAAGAAAAACAGGGAGAAGCTCAAAAGACATCCCCAAGGGGATGCAGAGCATGACGAAGTTGCAAAAAGTCGTTCCTAAGGGACTGCAGCGTAAGTTTTCTACTCAAAAGTCGTTCCTAAGGGAATGCAGAGCCAAAAGCATGACGAAGCTACAAAAAGTCGTGCCTAAGGGAGCGCAGAGTAAGTTTTATGCTCAAAAGTCGTTCCAAAGGGAATGCAGAGCCAAATACCACCGAAATAGAAGGTGAAGAAGTTCAAAAGTCGTTCCTAAGGGGATGCAAAACTTATATGCCACTGAAATAGAAGGTGAAGAAGCTCAAAAGTCATTCCTAAGGGGATGCAGAGCTTAAAAGACTCAAAAGTCGTTCCTAAGGGGATGCAGAGTCTCGGTGTGGTTTCGTGTGTGTTCGGGGCATTCATTTGCACGTTACATTACATCATTCATTGCATTCATATACATTCATGTAGACATTCATAGGATCATCATGATCATAACATGAAGCACAAACAGAAATATTTCATCTTTGATAACAATGCTTCGATGAGCATGAAGAAGCAAGGATATGCTTCGTTATGTACGAAAAGAAGGGAAGGTGTTTTTTGCCTTCGGCTCAAAAGATACAAGTTTCGTCCACACCAAAGCAATTCATACATGGATGAAAAGGTAAAAATATATTACAAGTTATGGACAAATAGACAAAGTAATGTTCAATCCCAATTACAATGTCTTTTACAAAAATAATACAAATGTTTCTAAGCTTTATACAGAAAGGCCTAAAAACAGCTTCAGCAATCTTCGAAATGTGCTTCGGACTATTGACCTTCGGCATCATCATCCTGAACACAACAAAGCAGTATAAGGTAAAAAGTAATTACAAGAAAGTAAGCAACAGGTATAAGTATCGTACCAGCTTAAGCAAGCTTCGGGCCTCGTCACTAGCTAAATCTCGACCACCCTTCGCCCAATTCTGCGTTATAAATCTGCTCCCTATGCTCCGGGCTTTACTGGGGATGTCAACCAAATCTGATGGAGATAGGCTGAAGTTTGGCCTATTCACAATTTTTGCGTGCGTATAGCCAGCCTTCAGAAATGTTGCAGCTATGCCACGAGAAGCTAGCAGGGCACAGAAGTCACCGTGCCCGGCTATTACTTTGTCAAGCGCTTCCACTTCGCCTTCAATGTGTTTGAAGGTGCTTGATATGTTTTCGGCCGAAGGGGTAAACTTTTCAGTGCTGGCCCCAACTGAGTTAAAAACCTTTTTCAGTCGCTATACGCAGCGGCTGCCAAAAATCCAGACACATGTCCCGAAGTTCTTTCAAAGATTGCTGCAGCTTCGTATTTTCGACAACTTCGGCTTCGTATTTTGTCTGCAAGCTTTTTCTCTCTTGTTCAAAGCTCTCTGATTTTTGTAGAAGTTCCCCATTTAATCTAGTAATTTCGGTTTGCGCTTCTGCTAGAGAACCTTCCATCGCTTGGAGTAGGAAATCTTTCTTTTCAAGAGAAGCTTTGTATTCTTTAATTTTGTTCTCTAAACCCTTGATTATAATTTTGTTCTTTTTATCTTCGAGGTCTTGCTGCATTTGTAGTGCTTTGCTTAGCAATATACTCTATAGAGATAAATCTTCATCAGCAAATTTGCTTCTTCACAAAAAAATAGAAAAAAAGAAAAACTTTGCTTCATAAAAATTTTACCTTGAAGTTGGAATAAAACAAACTACCGACGATATGTTGTCGTCGGTAGCTGCTAATATCAGCTTCGAGCTTCGGAAAACCAACACTCTTCGATAGAGTGCTGATTATCTTCGCCCTGGTATGGTTGCGAACACATCCTAAGGCCTCTTCTTCGATTCCACCAAAGAGCATGGCTCCTGGCTGGTAGCCACAGGAAATGCCATATTCATGTAGCTCTTTCTTTTCGGCCTCAGATAGTTCTTGTCCGACCAGGTTCCGAAGGTCGAAATCTTTCTCCTCCGAAGCAGCATCGGCATTTTTCTTTCCTTTGTCAGGCACTGGAGCCATGACCTTTTCTGCAGTTGCAGCTGTTTCTTCTGTAGGCATACTCAATAGCAATTTATCAATTTCAGATAGTGTGCTCTCCAAGTTAGCAACTTCGGTGGCTGTTGCAGCTCCGACAGGAACATTTGCTTTGGCAGTGGCCGTTGCCGATGGTGGCGTTCGCTCAATGGCTTCCATTACAGTACCAATCCTTCGCTTTTTCTGCCCGACCACCTTTTTTGTAGCCGAAGGTTCGTCCTTCTTCTGTAAAAGCTTCATCGGTTCCGGTCCCGCGCGGGAGGTGTCGAAGGAGTCTCCTCTTCTACCTTGGTAACCTTCGGCTCTGGAGTTTCAACTTTTCTTTTCTTCAAAGCTACCACCTTCGGCTCAGGAGTGGTTTTTCTCTTCTTTGAAATCTTCTCATCCTCCTTCACCATTCGGGTAACTTGTCTGCTCAGAACGCTAACAATCCTTTTCCTTTTTGCCCCTTCGGCACCCTTGTTGAGCCACTCATAATCAGGGTATTCAAATTTTAGAGCGTCCATTACTCGGTTTAACCTTCGTTTTGGCCGGGTGCTGAAGGCTGCTGTCATCAATATGTCTTCTTTTTTGGTATAATTTCCCAAAATTTCATTACACATAGTTTTAATCATTTCTAGCCATTCTTGGCAAGGCTCCTTAAACTGTTTCTCAAACTTAAAATGATAAGGCAATCGAACAAGTTCATATTTCTTCTTTGTTCCCTATAGCTTCGGCATGCCCCAATCACTTGACATTGGAGATGTCCTGTTGGCCAAGTATTCTTGCACCAAGTCCCTGGTGCTGATTTGTTCAGCCACCATCCTGAATTCTACTGCGGCCAGCTGGCATGGTGACCCTAGCTGCATGTTACACAGGGGCCTGGTCATTCTGAAGTTCAAAGTCAGCGGGCACATGACCATCGTCATCAGTTTCCCCCTCTTCTTCTCATTGGACTTGATATAAAACCATTCACCTTTCCAGCCGGTTGGCCATTTGTTGCGGTAGCTGAGAACTGGAGCCTTCGTATCCTTGCGATACGCAAAATTGTAGCAGCCAAAATTTTCATGCAGACCGTCTGCCCTGGCCTTCGTCTGGTAGTGCAACTCATGCACCGGCAGAATGCTTCGGCATCTGGGCTCATCCCTTGGCTTCAGAGGGCCCATATAAAGACGCTAAGCCTAACGATGGCGTTAGGGGTCAGTTGATGAAGATAAATTTCAAAAAATTTCAATACTTCTCCTATCATCTCGTTCAGAGGAAACCGCTGTGGCGGAACTGCCCGAATTATTCCAACTTAAGTGCCTAAGTCCCGCCTTAGAGGCTAGACCACACTTAAATAGGAATAACCCGTCAATCCCTCGGATCTAGTCCGACCCGGCCACTGACAGGATCAAGTACCACAATCTCACTCGAAGGTGAGTCACAGAGCAAATACAATAAAGCATAAAACCATACATGTCAGAGTATTAAATTATTACATCACCATCATCATCCTCGGAGTTTTGCAAAAGTAACCATCATTGTTCGAAGTGCAGCGGAATAAAACTAACGATAATTAAACAGAGAGATGGGGAAGCCTGTCCCATCACTCCTCATGCTCCTCCTCAGCCGAGGCAGGGTCCCACTCAACAGTCCAACCCGGTGGCAAGGTGGACGGCCAAGTTATCCCAGCAACCATCTCCTCCAGAGAACCTGTAAAAAATTATGCCACAAGCAAGGCTGAGTATACTAATACTCAGCTAGACTTACCCGGTGTGAGGAGTCTACTCCTCTACCTCTAGACATGCAGCTGTTTGGCTGTGGGGTTTGGTTGCCAAAAGCACTAGCTGAGTTTCTAAATCAAGATTTTAACTTAATCAAAGTTAAGTGTGACTCTCTTAAGGCTAAAAGTGGACTATCTACTCATACATGGTAGCAAGCATTATTAACAATCAACATCTTATCTCAACTCATCATACTTCCACTTATTACTCAATGCAGTACAATGGATCAAGCAGTCTCATTTGCTGCGAGAAGCAGACGATTCGAATCGAGTTTTTATCCTTGCAAGGCAAACCTAAACACACGACATGCAGGGGCACTCCGTCCCCACACACATCAACCGTCCCCATCGATTCCCCGTCAGCAGAGAGGGGCTCACCGCCTTGGCGTACAATGCCTCACTGACCCCGACTGGCCGTCGTGCAGTGACCGCACTTGTACCCACCATAACCGGAATGGGAGACCTCGTCTCAGGTCGCGTGAGGAGGGCAATCTGCTGCCAGGTTCAATCAGGTACTAGGCTTACCGATTTACCATATTTCTCGGCATGTGCTTAGTACGTTCAAACGCTTGACACAGGTATCCGCACGTTAATCCTTATTCCATTTTCCCATCTCGTAAACAACCAATCCCCATGGATTGTTGTCCACCACTCGTATCATGATAGTGTGAAAGTGGATACAATCAATTTCCTGATCTCGCGCGAGTGCTAGAAAAATCACTCGTCTTCTACCGAGATCCTAATTAGGTAAAGCAACTACTCGACCTGTCATACTAGTATTCATCTCAAAAGGATTCCTGAGATCATGCAACTAGGGTTTCAAACAATTCCTACACCCAAGTGCACAATCAATCCTACAATCATTAAGTGAAGTAAAATAGCATAAATAACAGGTTATGCATAAAACCGGGGCTTGCCTTCCAAAGCAGTGGCAGGCAGGTCCTCTGGTGCAGGCTCGGGTGCTGGATCTAGGGCTACCTCCTGAGCAGCTCCTTGCTCCGGCACGAGGATGTACTCTCCGTCAGCAAGATTACAGTCTATCGAAATGCAATGAACATGTATGTCACGATTATGCAAGATTTAAGAACATTAAGCTAAGAAACTAAGTTAAGAAGTAACTTAGGGTTTTCTTAGTCACGCGGGGCTCCTAGTGGTATATATATATACATAGACTTATGACCCTTTAAGCTTAGGTTTTCTTTTAGGATAACATAGTGGTTTGGTATTGCCTTGATACATTTTAGTGGACAGATTACAAAGGTTTTAGGATAACCTTAATTCACATTATTCTTTTTCCTTTCATTAATTCCCATTTAGGGTTTCTAGGTTAGGTTTGAACTACAACAGGGTTTTAATAATTTCCAAAAATTCTGTAAAAATTACAGTGGGCTGCCCTTTGCTATTCTAACTTGTTTTAAGAAGTTGAGGCTTTAAGTACCAAGGCTAGGCTTTAAACAAAAATAACAAAAGTTAGGCAAAATGGGCCACTTTACACTACACCTCTTAGTTGGGGGTAGGTTCTGTCCTAAAGGTTATTTTTGCTGGCATCCAATAGTAATAATAGGTCTCTGTGCTAAAAATCACAGAAAACTAAGGGGTGGTTATTTAGTTATGATTTTCTTAAGTTTAATGTTAAAAAAGCACTTTCTACTACATTATTATTTGAAAAATGTCAAACAGCAGATTTCATATTTTTCCTAAGTTCTCTTTAATAAAACAATAGTTATCCCAAGGGTGGGGGTGTTTTTTACCTTGGGGTTATTTTTGTAGAGTTTTTCTAAGTTTCACTTGTTTTATTAAAACAAAAGAGATCTTACTTAATTTACACTAAAACAGGGTATGATATATTTTTCCAGTGAACTATATTGAATAAATAACCTAACAAAAATAGAGGTACTCTCTGGTTCATTAATTAAATTTCATTTTCTATTTTCCCTATCCTTAAGCATATTATAGAATAAGGGGTAAAACTAACTTAAATGGAGTGGACAGAGAGGTTCAACATTTTTAAACAGGTTAGTAGGTAATTATAAACTTCCCCAATTTTTCCTAACCCTAGTCAAATAACCTAACCATTTTCCTTACTATTATTTAGCTTTTGGCCACAACTAACATTAAATCAGAACTTTTAAGTTTTCCACAACACCAAGGGGTTTTATATTTTTCTTAAATAGGTTACATTAATTGGAGTCTGACAAAATTTGTTTGACCAAATTTGGATGAACTAATCATAAGTTATGAATTTTTAAAGCCTCTGCTCAATTTAAAATAGAATTTAAAAAGAGTTTCCTGGAAAAACAGTTTACACCGAGGTCCCTGGGTTTAAACTAAATTCACCTTCGCAAATCTAACCCCACGCCACTATTCCCCTGTGTCTCTGACATTTCACAAAACCCCCTGACCTTCTCTCCCTCTCACCCGCAGTCCTTCCCCTTATGCAAACAGTAACCGCGGGAAAGAAAAGGGCGGCGCGGCTTACCGGCGGCGAGGGAGGTCCGGCGAAGGGTGGGGTTGGCTCGGGGAGACTCTAGCGGTCACGTCGAGGTACGGCTCGACGTCGGAGATGGCCGGAATCGCCCGGTCCACGCGTACAGGCGGGTGTCCTCGTCGGCGGCGAGTATACCGGCCAAACCACGGCGAACTGGTTCAATCCGAGGGCATGGTGAGCTTCACGGGGTCACGCAGCGACTGTGTGCACAAGGAATCGAAGGATGGTGGAGTGGTTTACCCGGTCCACGTACTCCGGCGGGGGCGAGAGCTCCGGCGAGCGTGGACTGGCTTCTCCGACGAAGTACTCTCCGATTCCTTGCTCGGGGAGCCTCACGGAGGTGTGCACAGTCTTCTCCGAGGGCTGGACGGGGTTGGGAATGGCTCTATTGGCCGGTCTATGGTGGCAGAGGGGTTGGGCGGCCGCGGACTCGCTGCGCACGGGCAAACGGCGACGAGCTAACTCCGGTGAGGTGTGGAGGGTGCGCGGAAGGGTGTAGTCGAAGCCTGGGAGGGCTTTATAAGCTCGGGCGTGGGCCACGGCGCGGGTTTGGCTCGGGCGCGGCGCGGGGCATGCGGGGACGCGCGCGAGCGTGCTCTGGCGCGGGCAGAAGGCGTCGAACACGTGGAGGTGAGTTTCTTCCAGTGTTCAAACGTCTCCAGAGATCGCAAACGTGCGAATCTCGCCATGAATCCGGCGCAGACCTCCTCCTGGCACCTAGGGCTATCTCACATGTGTGAGTTCCAAGGGATGATACGCCCTAGATCGGGAGATAGACGGGCGCCAAATCTGGCTTGTCTCACTGCCCACTCAGCGACAAAACTGATGTCAAGTGCTGTCAAACGTCTGGGTCTCGGTCTCAAATTTTTCTAGGGGTGCCTTAAGTGGTATACCACATTTTTGGTATAGAACCCAAGTGGTTTTGGCACCATCTTCAAAGTGAACACGGCTCGTCTTTGGATTAGGGCTAAAATGTGACTTAGAGGGAAATAGAGAGCTCTAGCTCTCTCTCCACTTGGAGATTTGAATTGGGGTTTCTCCAGGGGTCTTTTTGCAATCTTTCCCTCCCTTAATTGATGGTTATAATGTTGCTTAGGTTTTGGGCAAAAGTTACACACACTTTGCACCCTTGTTCACTCTCTTTCCCCTCTTACCCAGGGTTTTGGAAGATAGGGTTTAGGAGAGGTCTAAGGTTCTTCTCCCCTCTTATCCAAGGTAGTAAGTGTGCAAGGATTAGAGTAATGCTTCTTATGTCATTGGCAACTTGATTAGCACATGAGCTCCAAAGTTCTTATGTGGTGCCCTAAGTCTTTACCCTTGTGAACACAGCTTCTAGTGCCAAGGTGGCTCTAGCCAAGGTAACACCTGGGGTGTTACAGCCCTCCCCCCTTAAAGGAATCTCGTCCCGAGATTTAGGTAGAGTCCCTTGGAGGGGTGCTTGAAGGTGTGCTGGTGTTGTTTTTCCTTTACACTTAAGTTTCTCTTATTAACTGCTCTTCGAATGTCATCATCTTTGCAACTTCAGAAGGAAGCCCTTCTTAAGTTAATTCCACAATTTAGACTATCCTCGTTATCTAAGTTCTTCTTATAATTGAATTCAAAGGGCAGGTGGGGGTGGGGTTTTGGGGTTACATACCGACTCCTTTGGGCAGAAAGTCGGGGAAGCGAGAGCGTAGAAATTCCTCCATCTCCCATGTAGCTTCTTCTGCTGAATGGTGACTCCACTGAACCTTGTACATTCTGACCGACCTTGCCCGAGTTGATCTCTCCTTTTGATCTAATACCACGACGGGGTACTCTTGGTAGGACAAGTCTGGTTCTATCTCAATGTCTGGTTCCGGTAGCACTTCAGTGGGTAGACGAACGCATTTCCGCAGCTGAGATACATGGAACACATTATGAACTGCTGACATGTGAGGTGGTAATTCCAATTGGTAGGCTACGGGTCCACAGCTTGCCTTGATCTTATAGGGTCCAACGTAGCGAGGAGCTAACTTGCCCTTGATCCCGAATCTCTGGACACCCTTGGTGGGTGATATCTTAAGATAGACATGATCTCCCACCTCAAACTGTAGAGGCTTCCGCCTCTTATCATGATAGCTCCTTTGCCGGGCCTGAGCAGCTTCTAAGTTCTTGGTAATAACCCTGACCTTTGCCTCTGCCTCGAGTACCAAGTCTGGCCCAAAAATTTCCCTTTCTCCTGCTTGAGACCAATTAAGTGGGGTCCTACACCTTCTCCCATATAATGCCTCAAAAGGTGCCATCCTCAAACTGGACTGATAGCTGTTATTGTAAGAAAACTCTGCCAAAGACAGACACTTGTCCCAATCCTTTCCATAATGTAGTGCACATGCCCGCAACATGTCTTCCAAAATCTGATTCACCTGTTCTGTCTGGCCATCTGTTTGTGGGTGATATGCTGAGCTTCGGATTACTTGGGTCCCAAGTGATTCTTGCAGTTTCTCCCAAAAGCGTGCCACAAACAGGGCTCCTCTGTCAGATATAATGGTCTTTGGAATACCATGCAGTCTTACTATCTGATCAACATAAATTTCAGCATACTTCTCTGTCTTGTGGGTGGTGTGCACCGGCAAGAAATGAGCAGTCTTGGTCAGTCTGTCCACGATAACCCAAATAGAATCATGGTGCCTGGAGGTATTGGGTAATCCCACTATGAAGTCCATGCAAATGTCCTCCCATTTCCAAGATGGTATGGGAAGGGGTTGCAAATGGCCTGCTGCCTTCAAGTGACTAGCCTTAATTCTCTGGCAGGTGTCACATTCGGATACGTACTTGGCAATTTCCCTTTTCATTCTAGTCCACCAATATAGAGATCTGAGATCATGGTACATCTTGTTGCTACCAGGGTGCATGGAGAATTTTGAAAGGTGAGCTTCATCCAATATTTGCTTTCTGAGCTCAGGGTCCTTGGGAACAACCAATCGATCTCCAAACCATAGAATTCCCTTGCTGTCCTGTCGGAAACACTTGTATTTTTCTGCCTTTTGCTTGATCATATCCTTGATAACCTGAACACCCTTATTCTCAACCTGTGCCCTGATGATCTGCTCTTGCAACGTGGGTTCCACCGAGATATAGCTTAGGTTACCCGAAGATACAACTTCTAGGTTCAGCTTGCACAACTCATCACACAGGGTGGTCACTCCCACATCCATGCTCATACAATTACACTGGGTCTTTCTGCTCAAGGCATCTGCCACAACATTGGCCTTACCAGGGTGGTAATGCACCTCCAAATCATAGTCCTTGATTAACTCCAACCATCTCCTTTGCCTCATGTTCAGATCTGCTTGAGTGAAGATGTATTTGAGACTCTTGTGATCAGTGTAGATGTTACAGTGAGCTCCCATCAAGTAGTGTCTCCATATCTTTAGAGCATGGACTACCGCTGCCAATTCTAGATCATGTGTAGGGTAGTTCTGCTCATGGGGCCTGAGTGCCCGGGAAGCATAAGCAATCACTCTGTTCTCTTGCATCAAGACACATCCCAATCTGGTACCAGAAGCATCGCAATAAACTTCAAATGACTTGGTGTTGTCAGGTTGGGCCAGCACTGGGGCTGTTGTCAAATGCTGCCTCAAGGTATGAAAGGCATCTTCACACTTTTGGCTCCACTCAAATTTGACTCCCTTCTTCAACAGTTCAGTCATTGGTTTGGCAATTCTGGAGAAATCCGGAATAAATCGTCGATAATACCCTGCCAATCCCAGAAAACTCCGAATCTGCCTCACTGTAGTCGGGGGTTTCCAATCCATTACCTCTTGTACCTTCTCAGGATCAACTGATACCCCATCCTGAGAAATTGTGTGACCCAGGAATTTAATCTCCCTCAGCCAGAACTCACATTTAGACAACTTAGCATAAAGATGATGATCGCGCAGTCGCTGAAGCACAATGTGCAGGTGCTCAGTATGTTCGTCCTCATTCTTGGAATAGACCAGAATATCATCAATGAAAACGACCACGAACTTGTCCAATTCTGGCATAAACACTGAGTTCATCAGGTACATGAAATAAGCCGGGGCATTGGTCAGCCCAAAAGACATCACCAGAAACTCATACAGTCCATATCTGGTAGAGAAAGCCGTCTTGGGAATATCGCTAGCACGGATCTTGATCTGATGGTATCCTGAGCGAAGGTCTATCTTGGAGAATACCTTGGCTCCTACCAACTGATCAAACAGAACATCAATGCGGGGCAGTGGGTATTTGTTCTTAATAGTTACCGCATTGAGAGGGCGGTAGTCAACACACATCCTCAAACTCTCATCCTTTTTCTTCACAAATAAGGCTGGACATCCCCATGGTGAAGTGCTTGGACGAATAAACCCCTTGTCCAACAATTCTTGCAATTGTTTCTTCAATTCCGCCAATTCCGCGGGAGGCATCCTATAGGGTCTCTTGGAGATAGGAGCAGTCCCGGGTTGCAATTCGATGGCGAACTCAATATCTCGGTCAGGTGGCATCCCTGGCAATTCGTCTGGGAAAACATCTGGGTAGTCGCAGACCACTGGGATCTTTTCCACCGGGGATTCTATCATAACAAAGGCACAAGATCGGGTACAACCCTGGTCGGGTAAATATAAAACAGTCTCGCCATAAGCAGGGGAATGAATTTCAATGGCTCTGGCTGCAATGTCCAATACTGCCTGATGCCTGGTCAACCAGTCAGCTCCCAAAATAATATCCACGCTATCCAACCCTAAGATGAGAAGGGTGGTTCTAATCACCAGACTACCAAATTTTATAGGCACTTGCCTGTTGATTTGATAAGTGGCAACTCTGCCTCCTGGCGTTGAAATTGTAATGCCCCCATCGGTATGGTGAAAGGGCAACTGGCACTTGGCACTAAACTTAGCACTGATAAAACTATGCGATGCACCCGAATCAAATAAAATAATCGCAGGATAATTCAAAACTGTAAAGATACCAGTCATGACGGGTGCTCCCTCGGGAATGTCAGCCATGGTGGTGAAGTTCAGCCTGCCTTGCCTCACTTGCACCTTCTGCCTCTTGCCTTGGTTCTGATTAGCATTCTGCCCCTGCCTCTGCTGGTTCCTGGGGCAATTCTTGGCATAATGCCCCGTGTTGCCACAAGTGAAGCATCTGTTGTCATTTGCCTGGCGGTACTGCTACTGCTGGTTATTCCTATGAGCTGGAAACTGGTTGCGGTTGGATGCCTGCTGCTGCTGAGGTCGGATTACCCATCGCCCTTGCTGCTGCTGGGGCCCCTGCCCTGGGTGTCGGACACAATCCTGAAGCGCTGTGGCTGAGCTGAGGGTCCTGCCACAGGGGTCTTCCTCTTCTTCTCTGCCTGCCTAGCTGTAATGCAGTCCTCTTGGGAGATAGCCATGTTGACCAACTCATTGTAGCTGTTGGCCCTGACGGTGTTGAGACGATCCCGGAGCTTAGTGCTGAGCCCCCTCCTGAATCTGTCCCTCTTCTTCTCATCTGTATCTGCATGATATCCCGCGTACTGGCACAAGTCATTAAAGGCCTGGGCATACTGCAACACTGTCCTGTTGCCCTGAGTGAGTGCCAAGAACTCATTGAGCTTCCTGTCCATGATCCCGGCTGGTATATGGTGTCCTCTAAAAGCTGCCTTGAACTCCCTCCACTCCACCTCTCGGTCCTCTGGCTGTATAGCAAGAAAATGATCCCACCAAGTCCTTGCGGGTCCGCGAAGCTGCTGGGTGGCGAACCTGACTTTGGTGACCTCTGAGCAAGCCCCATGGAGTAGTGGGAATTTGGATTCCACCACTCGTAGCCATACATCTGCGTCAAGTGGGTCATCCGCCCTTGTGAACAATGGAGGCTGGGTGCTGAGGAATTCCTGATAGGTGGCCGCCGCGGGGTGACGCTGGTGGTCTCCACCACCATAATGCTGGGGTTGTGGCTGACGTTGAGCCAGCTGCCTCAGGATCTCATTCTGCTGAGCCATGAGCTCCTGCAGAGTGGGAGGTGGTGGCGGCGGTGGAGGAACGTGCTCGTTCTGGCCACGACACTGCCTCCCGGCCATCTGAAAAATCACATACTTATTTAACACCACAGTTCCAAATTTCAAGATTTTATCACGGGGAAAAATTAAAACAGCATGATAGACTCCGACTTCAACAAAAGGGATTTCAAGAGGCATAAATTCCTCCTTCCAAATCTAAACTGATAATAGCATCCATCAAACCAGCTCCCAAGAGAGTTTTAGCACGATTACATCAATTTGTTCCAAAATGACTCAACTCTAACTAGCCTAGTACCCCAAGGGTGCAAAAGCTAAGCTAGCTGCGAGGAGTCCGACTATCCGACTTCTAAGCCTACCCTGGACACCTAGTGAGCGAACGAAGCAACACTCGACTCGGGGGAAGGTGGTCTTCCCGAGCCAGCAGTGTCCACACTGGAGGCAGGCTCATCTCCTCCCTCAATGTCGACGTCCTCGTTGGCCTCATGGTCCTGGATCTCCTGGTGGTGCATGTCCAGGTGCTCGTTAGCCTCAGCAAGCTGCTGCTGAGTGTTAATGAGCTGATCCTCTAGGACCTCGATGGTGTTCTCCCTGGTGCCCACCAGCTCCTCCAATTCCTGAATATCAGTGGATAGCTGCTCCACCTGCAAGTCCTTCTCCACCATTTCTTGAGATAAATCAACCACGAGCTCCTCTCTGTTATCCAGCGTGATCTTTGTTGCCTCCAGCAGTGCCATCAGATGGGACATTGCCTCACCGCGCATCACTTGCAGACGGTACAGAGCATTCATGCACCGTACTGTCAAGTGCGCAGTCTGACCTGGGTAGATGGCCCAGATGTCCTTGGCATGCTCCACCCGATCCTTCCACATTGGGTTGTCCTCCTTCTCAGCGGGGAACAAGCCAATGGGGTGGGTAGCCAGCTCCAAGGGATGGAATCCGCAGAAGGTAGTCAATCCATGCAGAGCGATCGCCTCGATCGTGTCCTCTGCCCGGTACCCGAAAGACTCAGAGTCCAGGGAGCGCCATCCTGGCTGCAGGGGATGAGGCTCCAAGGTCATCCTCACCCTACAGCGAGGCACTCGGTGCTTCTCGAACTGCTGCACCGTGTACTGAGGGGGTGTCGTGTATCCGGCCCCCTGAAGTACTTCCCACAAAATGCGGGGAAAGCCCTCTCGTGCAAGTCCGTCAGTGTGGGTCAGTGCATTTCCGTCATCGGAGGATCCGTGGGAAGTCATCTGTGTACGGTTAAGCGCAAGTAAAAGAAAAAGAATTATAAAAGAACAAGGAAAAGTAAAACTCAGCCCTTCTTTAGTTAATGAACACTACAGGAAAAACCTAAAATTTCGTGGGCCGGTATATTTTCGTCGGCCGGCTCACGAAAATAAGGAAGTTATTTTCGTCGGCCTAGTGGCCGACGAATATAATTCGTATTTTCGTGGGCCCATTAATATTTTCGTCGGCAGGCCCACGAAAATACGGAACATATTTTCGTCGGCCACTAGGCCGACGAAAATAAGCTGTATTTTCGTGGGCCGAGGCCAAACCGACGAAAATACGTCGTTGACCGACCACTATTTTCGTCGGCCTCACAGAGGCCGACGAAAATAGTGGTCCTACATCGTCGTCCCCAGCCTTCTCTGGCTCATTTCAAACCGTTCTCACCACGCCGCGCCGCCGCACGCCGCGCCGCCGCACGCCGCCCCCGCCCACGACGCTGCCCCACAGCAGCGCCCAAGGTCCCGCGCCCCTCGCCGCCCAAGGTCCCGCGCCGCCCGGCCCCCACGACGCCGCCGCGCAGCCCGGCCCCCACGACGCCGCCCGCCAACGCCGCCGCGCGCCGAGCCCCACGCCGCCCAAGGTCCCGCGCCGCTCGGCCCCCACGACGCCGCCGCGCAGCCCGGCCCCCACGACGTCGCCCGCAAGCTCCCGCGCCCCTCGCCGCCGCGCAGAGCTCCTGCGCCCCCACGACGCCGCCTGCACGCCGCCCCTGCAGCCGCGCCCCTCGCCGCCCGCCCCTGCACGCCGCGCCCCTCGCCCCTGCACGCCTGCCGAGCCCCACGCCCGCCCCGCCGAGCCCCACGTCGCCGCACGAGGCCCGCGCGCCCTCGCCCGCCCGCGAAGAAGATAGCCCGCCGTCCGCGAAGGGAGCCCGTGGCCGCCGTCGCGAAGAAGAGAGCCCGCCGTTCGTCCACGACGCGCTCGCCGTTCGTCCACGCCGTTCGTCCACGCCGCCCTCGTTCACCGCGGTGAGCCTCCCCGTATATAATATTGTTTGTAAGATTGTTTGTAAGATTGTTATCACACCACATTTGATGCTCATGGCGGTCGTGGCGGCCGTGGCGTGCCGTGGCGTGCCGTGCGCTTGCCGTGGCGGCCGTGACGAGCCTCTGTCTTATGGTTGTGCCATTGGCGTATAGGGCACTTCTATCTTATGGTTGTGTCGTTGCATTCTTTGTCTAATCCTCAATGTGATCGGAGGGTGATGTATTTTGTTTAATCTCCGAGATATTTTTTAATGTTTAGAGTTCAGTTTTAATCGTTAACCATAGCGAACCTTATGCGTCACCCGTTCGGGAACGGCGAACGTCACATTGGCTTGTGAGGTTCGCCGTTCCGGAATTGTCCACATATTTTGGACAGCCTGAGAGTGTAGGCCGATGCTTGTGATTTGTGACATGTGCCTTACGATTGACGCGGAATTTCGGTTGTGTAACCCAGTTGTTCTCCAACACACCATGTTCAGGCGTGTGCTTGGAGAGCAGCGAGGTTATGCTGCCGAAATTTCACGGAAATCGTAGGATACACGTCACAAATCACAAGCATCGGCCTACACTCTTGGGTGGGTTTAGGGCCTTTACCTAATAGGGAGTTCACCTAAGCCACGGACGATCGTTGATGTTCTTTGTCTTTTGTTTAGCCTTTGAAATGGACGGTGATCGGAGGGTGATGTATGACGGGTGGAGAAAGGATGGGGCACATTCGAATGAATGGATGGGTGTAACAAAGGCTTTTCTTGAGAACGCTTTCAAAGATGCAACTGGTCGTCTAGTGAAGTGTCCTTGCAATCGCTGCGAGAACAAGTGGCCTCAGAAGAAGGAAGAAATGGAGAAACACCTTTGCAAAAGTGGGTTTATGCCGAACTACCTTGTATGGTACCGGCATGGAGAGTCTATTAAACACGTTGACGCGGAGGTGGAACTTGATGACGATCATGATAGGATGGACGACATGTTGCATGATCTTGGTAGGGATGTTGAAATGAACGCTGAGGAGCCGGGGCAGCTTCCACGTGATGCTCAGGAATTCTTCCGGCTACTCGCCGCGGGAGAAGAGAGACTGCACGAGCACACTCAGATGTCAGTTCTTGGGACTCTCACAAGACTAATGGCGATAAAGTCGAAGCACAACATTTCAAACAGTGCTTACAACGACATCGTCCAACTTATGGGCGAGGTTCTCCCGGAGAATCATAAGTTGCCAAAGAATATGTACTTCGCAAAGAAGATGTTGGCTGGTCTTGGGATGACATATGAGAAGATCGACGTGTGTCCCAACAGTTGCATGCTATTCTTTGAGGAGGATGACAAGCTGGACCGTTGTAAGCATTGTGAAGCTTCTAGATATGTCGAGGTGACAAATGATGAGGGTGAATTGGTAGTTACGAAGGTTGCAGCTAAGCAACTTCGTCGGTTGCCCATCATTCCTCGGCTTTCAAGGTTGTTCCTCAACAAGGAAATAGCTCTGCATATGACGTGGCCAAAGAATGGTGTACGTCTCGTCACTGATCCAGACATAATGGTCCATCCGTCGGACGGTGATGCGTGGAAGGCATTTGACGAGTTTGATCCCGAATTTGCAAACGACCCTAGGAGTGTACGGCTTGGTCTATCGACGGACGGATTCACACCTTTCAATACCAGTGCAAGCCCGTACTCGTGTTGGCCTGTCTTCATTGTGCCATATAATCTTCCTCCTGAGTTGGTCAATAAAGAAGAGTTCATGTTCCTTGCACTAGTCATCCCAGGCCCCGAGCATCCAGGGCCAAAGCTGAATATGTTTGTTCGCCCTTTAATTGAAGAGCTGAAACAATTGTGGAGAGGTGTGAAGGCTTATGACAGCCATACTGAAAAGGAGTTTACCATGCGCGCTGCTTATTTGTGGTCAGTGCATGATTTGCTGGCGTATGGAGATTGGTCTGGATGGTGTGTCCATGGTCGGTTGTGCTGTCCCATATGTATGAATGATACAGATGCATTCAGATTGAAGCATGGTGGGAAAGTTTCATTCTTTGATGCTCATCGACGTTGGACTCCATTCAAGCATGATTTCAGGAATTCGCTTACTGCATTCAGAGGTGGAGCCAAAATCAGAAATGGGCCACCAAAGAGGCAAACTGCACCGCAGATAATGGCATGGCATGCTTGTCTGAAGCAAGGAGAAAATGATAGGTTCCAAGGCTACGGGGAGGACCATAACTGGACCCATATTTCATCAATATGGGAGCTTCCGTATGCAAAAGCCTTGATCATGCCGCACAACATAGACTTGATGCACCAAGAGCGTAACGTTGCTGAAAGCATCATAAGCACATGTTTCGATGTGACTGATAAAACGAAAGATAATATGAAGGCAAGAAAAGACATGGCTGAAATTTGTAAGAGGCCGATGCTCGAGTTGAAAGTAAGCGATAAAGGGCATGAAAGTAGGCCGCGAGCTGATTACTGCCTCAAGCCGGATGAAAGGAAAGAAATATTTAAGTGGTTGAAGAATCTGAAATTTCCAGATCGGTATGCGGCAAATCTGAAACGGGCAGTCAATCTGAAGACCGGTAAATTGATCGGTTTGAAAAGCCATGACTACCATATTATTATGGAGAGGCTGATGCCTGTGATGTTTCGAGGCTATTTTAAGGATGAGCTTTGGAGCATATTTGCAGAGTTGAGTTACTTTTATAGGGAAGTATGCGCAAAGACGGTATCGAAGAGGTTGATGCAGAAATTTGAGAAAGAAATTCCAATTCTTATTTGTAAATTTGAAAAGGTTTTCCCGCCAGGATTCTTCAATGTGATGCAACATCTAATTGTGCATTTGCCTTGGGAAGCTTTGGTAGGCGGACCAGTGCAATTCAGGTGGATGTATCCTATAGAAAGGGCGTTGAAAAAGCTCAGGGCGTCTGTTCGGAACAAGGCTAGAGTCGAAGGGTGTATTGCGGAGGCTTTTGCCCTTAAGGAGATATCTCAATTCTCAACCAGGTATTTCGCTCGAGCCAACAATGTGTTTGCGCCTTCAGTGCGACTTCATGTCGAAAATGAATCACCCCAAAGCACCCTTCAAATTTTTGCGAATCCGGGTAAAGCAGTTGGAAAAGGGAGTGTACGTCACATTGAAGCATCAGATTTGAACACGCTAATGCTATATATGTATAGCAATATTGACAGCACACAGGAGGCGTTCGAGTAAGTTTTCCTCATAGTTACGTCCATTTTCTCATCTCATAATTTCTATAGTGTGTAATCTCCATGTTTGTAATATGTCCAGCATGTTTGATGAAGAATGTTGGAAATCTACTAGTAAACCTACGGCCATCCAATTAGAAAATCTTCGACGTGATGGGTTGAAAGGTGGACCAAACTTCGTGCAGTGGTTTCGTAATTATGTTAGTAATTGTCGTTCTCTCATTGTCCATACTTAATCTTTGAATTTTGGACTTGGAAGATATAATGCATATACTAATTACTTGTATATGTTTCCAAAAACTCTGTGCACCCGGACTTGCAGCAAATGGCACATACCTCTGTGTCCGTCCGAAACTATACTCGCTATGATGTAAATGGATATCGCTTCCGAACCGCGAAATTGGAGAAGAGTCGACCATTGGCAGCCACCACCAATAGTGGTGTGTTGGCAAGTTCATATGTTGACGATGACAAAGTAGTGGACTATTACGGTGTTCTTCAAAACATTGTAGAGTTGATTTTCGATGGCCCCAAAGAACTTAAAGTCGTGTTTTTCGAGTGCGACTGGTTTGATGCTCATAGTGGGACTCGTGTCGACAAGTATGGTAATGTCGAGGTGAAGCATAGCTCTAGGATTCCGAGCAGTATGAGCGATGTTGTCCTTGCAAATCAGGCAAAACAGGTGTACTACCTGCCATATCCTCACCCAAGCCTTAGGGCTTGGTGGGTTGCAATCAAAGTCAACCCACAAGTCGTCGCTCCAGAGAGTGCTGACTACGTGAGTACGAGCAGGGACAACGATGATGCTTTTTCAGGGCACCTCACAGAGCCGACAGAGGCAGCAGCAACTTCTCGACTGTCTAGACGAAGTGCAGGGTGAGGAGGGTGAGCAGGAGACTCCTCAGCAGGATGCTCATGTGCAGGGTGAGGAGGGTGAGCAGGATGAGGAGGGTGAGCAGGATGAGGAGGTTGACCCCATGGGGGCAGGCAGCGCGGGCGACGCGTCAGATGGTTCTACGTCCTTCAGGTATTATTATGCATATTAGTTTAATTGATATTAGTTTTTAATCATTTCATCATATTGAATTTACTTGTATACTTAGGTATAAGAAGAGCAATGCACTTGGTCCGAGACCTGCCGAGAGGAGGCTCATCCGGCCGCATGGAGAATGGTGGGGCTTATTTCTGTTGTGTTAATTTTTTAATGTGAACGTGATTGCACTGGTTTACTTGTTTTATTAATGTTTGTAGGTCATGGGAAGACTTGACTTGGGACGGTACAGGCAGACGTCCCAAGGTGAACGCGGTGTTGGGTAGCCTCTGTCGCTTCTACTACCCTGGCATGGTGGAGCTCAATGGCGAGAGGTTCGCGGCTATGCAGTGGGCTGACTGGGGTCTAAAGGACTATGTCCAGCCAGGGGAGTCAGGGGAAAGCAGTAGCGGAGGGGGAAGTTCGGAAAAAAAAACGAAGGACTTGTCAGGTGGCTGTGTGGGACGAGTTCTGGGTGAGTTTACTTTCGTATATAAGCAATTCACTGAATTATTGCTTCTCCTAATCTTACTTTAACTTAACTTCTCCATTGATATGTAGGGGAGGTTCGAATTGCCGGATGACATCGAGGACGATCAGGCTCAGTGGGCACGTGTGAAGAGGCACTTTCGGAAGTGCGCTGATAAGGTCATCAAGGATGCCATGTACAATGCTCGCATCGCGGCCGTCAACTACTACTACAAGAAGATAAAGGGGCAGAAAATGAGCAAAGCATTAGGGGCCAATGAGATCTACCTCACAGAGGAGCAGTACCTGGAGAGCGTTGTGGATTGGCTGGCGAAGGACATGGAAGCCTGGAGGTGGTTGGCAAAGAGATGGGCGTCGCCTGAGTGGATTGCAGAGTCCAACAAGCACCGTGTCAACCGTGGCACTGAAGGACCAGGGCATAGGTACGGCGCCGATGGACACCTTGGTACCGCACGCCGCATGGTAAGTATATAAATCAAACTTGTATGTTACATCTATGAAAATTATATGGTTTAACTCTTCTTTTTCATGCAGGAAGCTGAAAGTGGAGTTGCTCCAAGTTTTATGGAGGTTTACGTCCGTGGTCACCGTGGCCCTGATCCGGCGAACCCTGATGAGCTATGCAGCGAGGCGGCAAGGGAGAAAATGGTAAACAAGTTGTATTTACGAATTAAATTGCATGTTTTGTGTCTAACTCCAACTCTAACTTTCTTTGCAGAATGCATATGGGGAGGAAATGACTCAACGCCATGGGCCTGATTTCGACTGGATGCATTCAGACTTAGATGCCTCGGCGTTGTACCACAGTGGTGGGGGTAGAAAGCATGGCAGGTGAGGTGGTTGTCTTTGATTCGACAATTTCATTAACAAGAATGTGTCCACTTAATGGCTCAACTATGTGTATCATGCAGGTTTGCCTTTGGCACCGGCGTTGTGGAGTACAACAGGACATTAGGTCAAGGGAAAGCATCGTCTTCGGCAGGGAGTTCTCGCTCCTCCAAGTCTGCTCGAGAGGCTCAGCTGGAGGAGGAGACTCGGGCAGCACAGGAGCAGGCTCGAGCAGCACAGGAGCAGGCTCGAGCAGCGCAGGAGCAGGTTGGACAGCTGACGCAGTATATGGCTTCTTATTTTCAGGTAATCCGTCTATCTCATCACGTGTCGTCATTGAATTCAAAGTATAATGTTGCGATTCTAACGTTTCATCCATTTGCAGGAAATGACTACTCGACTCGGCCCTGATATGAACTTGCCAGCTTTTCGCCCTCCCCAGGTAACACTATCTGAACACTTCAATTCCATAGCAACTCTTTTTTATTATCAAAAATGGCTCGCAGGCACAAGGATGGGGACAGTGGCCAGGACAAGCTCCAGCGTCGCAGCCACAGTGGACTGGTGTTGGGTGGACGCAAGCACCTCCAGGCACTTGGACACCTCCACCACCCCAAGGATCGCAGCCAGTCCCGGGATGGGTGCCACCGGTCTTCCAGCCACCGGCGGGCTCTCAGCCATTTCAAGCGTGGATGGCACCGCCACCGACGGGGTGGGTGCCACCACCTCAGGGGTGGCCAGCACAATAGTACCCGTGGATGCATGCACAACCTCCTCCTCACCATGGATCACAGGTGACGTTCCATGTTTAGTTTTATGCAAATATTGACCAAACACAGCCTTATTTGAATGATTGATGAATTGCAGGGTTCAGCGTCACATGCTCAGGGATCGGAGGGTGCTGTCAACGTCCAAGACTTCCTCGTCCATGGTTCTGGAGGTAGTGGCCACCTTCCTGGTGGCGGAGGAGGGAGTGGCCAAAACTCACATAGCCCGCCGGAGTGAGTAGTGACTTTGTTTATGGACTATGTATGGATATGTATAGACTTTGTTTATGGTTCTGGAGGGAATGACTTTGTTTATGTATGGATTATATATGGACTATATGTATGGAATATGTTTGAAACAATTATGTAATTGCTTGTGAATGTTGTTTGTGAAAACTGTATTGTTTGTGAAATCTGTATATGTGATTGTGTATATGTTTATTTTGCTGTGAATTAATAAAAGGTGCAGAAAAATCTGTTTTTGGGGGGGTATCATGAATTTTCGTCGGCCTGGGTGGTGGCCGACGAAAATACGTGCCCAGATATTTTCGTCGGCCACCACCCAGGGCCGACGAAAATTATGTTCCTATTTTCGTCGGCCTCAGTGGCCGACGAAAATAATCATCCGACCAACTATTTTCGTCGGCCTTGGGGAAGCCGACGAAAATAAGTCGTTTTCGTCGGTACCGACGAAAATAATTCCCTATTTTCGTCGAACTTATTTTCGGCGGCTATTTTCGTCGGCCTGCCGACGAAAATAGGCTATTTTCGTCGGTTTAGGCTTATTTTCGTGGGTTTTGGGCCCACGAAAATTTAGGCGTTTCCTGTAGTGGAAAAGGCACTGGAGACCTAGTTGGTTGTTATCTTGTTTTTAAGTCCTTTACTCAGTTATCTATTTGCTTAATCATGAATGCATGCATGCTCGTCCTGAACGACCTCACAATAAGATAAAAGAAGTAGGGAGGAACTCCCATCCCGAAAAAGTGGCCTGTAGGGCCTAGTTACTTAGCCACCTAGCTACCCTTCTATTTACCTAAGGCTTCACGTCCTAGGTCTATCCTGCTCGTCCTACTTTCTATCCAACCTTGTTTCTATCAAGCTTTATTTAGAAAATTGATGGTATTTACATTTTATTGATTCCTCTGTGGTGGTACAAGCTCCGATACCAGCTGTGGCGGAACTGCCCGAATTATTCCAACTTAAGTGCCTAAGTCCCGCCTTAGAGGCTAGACCACACTTAAATAGGAATAACCCGTAAATCCCTCGGATCTAGTCTGACCCGGCCACTGACAGGATCAAGTACCACAATCTCACTCGAAGGTGAGTCACAGAGCAAATACAATAAAGCATAAAACCATACATGTCAGAGTATTAAATTATTACATCACCATCATCATCCTCGGAGTTTTGCAAAAGTAACCATCATTGTTCGAAGTGCAGCGGAATAAAACTAACGATAATTAAACAGAGAGATGGGGAAGCCTGTCCCATCACTCCTCATGCTCCTCCTCAGCCGAGGCAGGGTCCCACTCAACAGTCCAACCCGGTGGCAAGGTGGACGGCCAAGTTATCCCAGCAACCATCTCCTCCAGAGAACCTGTAAAAAATTATGCCACAAGCAAGGCTGAGTATACTAATACTCAGCTAGACTTACCCGGTGTGAGGAGTCTACTCCTCTACCTCTAGACATGCAGCTGTTTGGCTGTGGGGTTTGGTTGCCAAAAGCACTAGCTGAGTTTCTAAATCAAGATTTTAACTTAATCAAAGTTAAGTGTGACTCTCTTAAGGCTAAAAGTGGACTATCTACTCATACATGGTAGCAAGCATTATTAACAATCAACATCTTATCTCAACTCATCATACTTCCACTTATTACTCAATGCAGTACAATGGATCAAGCAGTCTCATTTGCTGCGAGAAGCAGACAATTCGAATCGAGTTTTTATCCTTGCAAGGTAAACCTAAACACACGACATGCAGGGGCACTCCGTCCCCACACACATCAACCGTCCCCATCGATTCCCCGTCAGCAGAGAGGGGCTCACCGCCTTGGCGTACAATGCCTCACTGACCCCGACTGGCCGTCGTGCAGTGACCGCACTTGTACCCACCATAACCGGAATGGGAGACCTCGTCTTAGGTCGCGTGAGGAGGGCAATCTGCTGCCAGGTTCAATCAGGTACTAGGCTTACCGATTTACCATATTTCTCGGCATGTGCTTAGTACGTTCAAACGCTTGACACAGGTATCCGCACGTTAATCCTTATTCCATTTTCCCATCTCGTAAACAACCAATCCCCATGGATTGTTGTCCACCACTCGTATCATGATAGTGTGAAAGTGGATACAATCAATTTCCTGATCTCGCGCGAGTGCTAGAAAAATCACTCGTCTTCTACCGAGATCCTAATTAGGTAAAGCAACTACTCGACCTGTCATACTAGTATTCATCTCAAAAGGATTCCTGAGATCATGCAACTAGGGTTTCAAACAATTCCTACACCTAAGTGCACAATCAATCCTACAATCATTAAGTGAAGTAAAATAGCATAAATAACAGGTTATGCATAAAACCGGGGCTTGCCTTCCAAAGCAGTGGCAGGCAGGTCCTCTGGTGCAGGCTCGGGTGCTGGATCTGGGGCTACCTCCTGAGCAGCTCCTTGCTCCGGCACGAGGATGTACTCTCCGTCAGCAAGATTACAGTCTATCGAAATGCAATGAACATGTATGTCACGATTATGCAAGATTTAAGAACATTAAGCTAAGAAACTAAGTTAAGAAGTAACTTAGGGTTTTCTTAGTCACGCGGGGCTCCTAGTGGTATATATATATACATAGACTTATGACCCTTTAAGCTTAGGTTTTCTTTTAGGATAACATAGTGGTTTGGTATTGCCTTGATACATTTTAGTGGACAGATTACAAAGGTTTTAGGATAACCTTAATTCACATTATTCTTTTTCCTTTCATTAATTCCCATTTAGGGTTTCTAGGTTAGGTTTGAACTACAACAGGGTTTTAATAATTTCCAAAAATTCTGTAAAAATTACAGTGGGCTGCCCTTTGCTATTCTAACTTGTTTTAAGAAGTTGAGGCTTTAAGTACCAAGGCTAGGCTTTAAACAAAAATAACAAAAGTTAGGCAAAATGGGCCACTTTACACTACACCTCTTAGTTGGGGGTAGGTTCTGTCCTAAAGGTTATTTTTGCTGGCATCCAATAGTAATAATAGGTCTCTGTGCTAAAAATCACAGAAAACTAAGGGGTGGTTATTTAGTTATGATTTTCTTAAGTTTAATGTTAAAAAAGCACTTTCTACTACATTATTATTTGAAAAATGTCAAACAGCAGATTTCATATTTTTCCTAAGTTCTCTTTAATAAAACAATAGTTATCCCAAGGGTGGGGGTGTTTTTACCTTGGGGTTATTTTTGTAGAGTTTTTCTAAGTTTCACTTGTTTTATTAAAACAAAAGAGATCTTACTTAATTTACACTAAAACAGGGTATGATATATTTTTCCAGTGAACTATATTGAATAAATAACCTAACAAAAATAGAGGTACTCTCTGGTTCATTAATTAAATTTCATTTTCTATTTTCCCTATCCTTAAGCATATTATAGAATAAGGGGTAAAACTAACTTAAATGGAGTGGACAGAGAGGTTCAACATTTTTAAACAGGTTAGTAGGTAATTATAAACTTCCCCAATTTTTCCTAACCCTAGTCAAATAACCTAACCATTTTCCTTACTATTATTTAGCTTTTGGCCACAACTAACATTAAATCAGAACTTTTAAGTTTTCCACAGCACCAAGGGGTTTTATATTTTTCTTAAATAGGTTACATTAATTGGAGTCTGACAAAATTTGTTTGACCAAATTTGGATGAACTAATCATAAGTTATGAATTTTTAAAGCCTCTGCTCAATTTAAAATAGAATTTAAAAAGAGTTTCCTGGAAAAACAGTTTACACCGAGGTCCCTGGGTTTAAACTAAATTCACCTTCGCAAATCTACCCCCACGCCACTATTCCCCTGTGTCTCTGACATTTCACAAAACCCCCTGACCTTCTCTCCCTCTCACCCGCAGTCCTTCCCCTTATGCAAACAGTAACCGCGGGAAAGAAAAGGGCAGTGCGGCTTACCGGCGGCGAGGGAGGTCTGGCGAAGGGTGGGGTTGGCTCGGGGAGACTCTAGCGGTCACGTCGAGGTACGGCTCGACGTCGGAGATGGCCGGAATCGCCCGGTCCACGCGTATAGGCGGTTGTCCTCGTCGGCGGCGAGTATACCGGCCAAACCACGGCGAACTGGTTCAATCCGAGGGCATGGTGAGCTTCACGGGGTCACGCAGCGACTGTGTGCACAAGGAATCGAAGGATGGTGGAGTGGTTTACCCGGTCCACGTACTCCGGCGGGGGCGAGAGCTCCGGCGAGCGTGGACTGGCTTCTCCGACGAAGTACTCTCCGATTCCTTGCTCGGGGAGCCTCACGGAGGTGTGCACAGTCTTCTCCGAGGGCTGGACGGGGTTGGGAATGGCTCTATTGGCCGGTCTATGGTGGCAGAGGGGTTGGGCGGCCGCGGACTCGCTGCGCACGGGCAAACGGCGACGAGCTAACTCCGGTGAGGTGTGGAGGGTGCGCGGAAGGGTGTAGTCGAAGCCTGGGAGGGCTTTATAAGCTCGGGCGTGGGCCACGGCGCGGGTTTGGCTCGGGCGCGGCGCGGGGCATGCGGGGACGCGCGCGAGCGTGCTCTGGCGCGGGCAGAAGGCGTCGAACACGTGGAGGTGAGTTTCTTCCAGTGTTCAAACGTCTCTAGAGATCGCAAACGTGCGAATCTCGCCATGAATCCGGCGCAGACCTCCTCCTGGCACCTAGGGCTATCTCACATGTGTGAGTTCCAAGGGATGATACGCCCTAGATCGGGAGATAGACGGGCGCCAAATCTGGCTTGTCTCACTGCCCACTCAGCGACAAAACTGATGTCAAGTGCTGTCAAACGTCTGGGTCTCGGTCTCAAATTTTTCCAGGGGGTGCCTTATGTGGTATACCACATTTTTGGTATAGAACCCAAGTGGTTTTGGCGCCATCTTCAAAGTGAACACGGCTGGTCTTTGGATTAGGGCTAAAATGTGACTTAGAGGGAAATAGAGAGCTCTAGCTCTCTCTCCACTTGGAGATTTGAATTGGGGTTTCTCCAGGGGTCTTTTTGCAATCTTTCCCTCCCTTAATTGATGGTTATAATGTTGCTTAGGTTTTGGGCAAAAGTTACACACACTTTGCACCCTTGTTCACTCTCTTTCCCCTCTTACCCAGGGTTTTGGAAGATAGGGTTTAGGAGAGGTCTAGGGTTCTTCTCCCCTCTTATCCAAGGTAGTAAGTGTGCAAGGATTAGAGTAATGCTTCTTATGTCATTGGCAACTTGATTAGCACATGAGCTCCAAAGTTCTTATGTGGTGCCCTAAGTCTTTACCCTTGTGAACACAGCTTCTAGTGCCAAGGTGGCTCTAGCCAAGGTAACACCTGGGGTGTTACAACCGCAGTCCAGCTCTGAAAAAACTCTTGAAAACAACTACTTCATCATCCTTCGGCGCTGGGGTGGTTTCCTCTCCGGCAAATCGGACAAGTTTCCTTTCAGCTTCTCCAAAGTAACCCAACTTTATCATCATGGGCACGTCAGCTTCAGACACTGTAGATTTCTCAAAATCTAGATGACTGGGTTTACTTGGGATCAAAATACTGTAATATTCCTCTTCATCAATATCTTCTTCTTCAGCAACAGTATGTTTGGCTTCGGCAGCAGGAGCACCTTCGTCAGTAGCTTCCTCTGACACAACTAGACCTGATTGTTTCATAACTTCGGAAATTGGCGCTGTCTGAGCGACCTCAGTTTCTTCCCCCTCACGAGTCACCCTTGTAGTCGAACGTACTCTGGCCATCTGGTGGATTTTCTGCGGTTCTTATGAAGTTGACGATGCTTTTTTTGCAGTTTTGACGAAGCTCACTTTTTTGACGAAGTTAACTCTAAATTCGTAGGTGTTCGCTTGAGAGCGCAGTGAAAAAGCTTCGGCTATGGTTAAATTTTTTAATAGCACAATAGTGCAATGACAATGAATGATGTGGTAACTCTGCACCAACCCGTCTGTTTATATAGTGCTGCAGGAGGGAAGGTGAACCGCCAAATCGCCCGCACCCGCTGAACCGTGGACCACTCGGCGCCTGGAAGGTGAATCGCCAGATCGCTCGTATCCACTGAACGGTGGACCACCTGACGCTTGGAGTATTTTAATCGTTTCTCGGCAACGAGCTCAGGAAGGTGTTTTTCGGACCTTCGGCTTTCCGAAGCCTTTGAGATTTTTCGCGGATCGAGCTCGTTACGAAAAATGATCTAGCACCGCGAAGGGGCTACTGTTGGGGGCCTTCTTTCTCGCCGAAGGTCCTCCAATCAAAAACACCTTCGGCATGGTAATATGCAAGGAGACACAATATGAAGGTATAAGCCGAAGCTACAATACAGGAAGCTTCGGCATGACAACGCGCCTTGAAACGAAGGGCAGCACCAACTTAAAGAGTAAAAGACCATTTAGTCCATGATAACTTGTGTTTTGGTTATGATTAGTTACCAAGGACACAAATGTAATTTTATCCGGGCTGCGTCCCATGCCTATAAATAGATGAACAATACCCCGTACTGTTCACGCTGGCTTGTATTTACTTGCACGTCACACTTGGATTCTTACCTTCTGTCAAGCCGAAGGTATAAATGTAATTCAATATTTTCCATGTTTATTCATAATTATATAATAAAAGTGTCTTAATGATATCATATGATTATTCATGTTTTTTATATCTGTCATATGATTCTGCTTTCCATCTTATATTGAGATGATGAAGGTATGTCCTTCATGACTGTCGTCTGAAGATCATTATATCCTAAGGGAGATAATGCTTCGAAGGACGAAGGTATTTTAACCATTAACATTTGTGTTGCCTTGTTCTTAATTCATAGCATTTGAGAACAAGTCCCCAACAGTTTCTATTTTTATCCTTGCATATTGAAATGATGAAGGTACGTCCTTCATGACCTTCGTCCGAAGATCATTATATCCTAAGAGAGATAATGTTACGAAGGATGAAGGTCTTTAACCATTAACACTTGTGTTGCCTTGTTCTTGATTCATAGCTTTTGAGAACAAGTGACCAACATTGGCGCCCACCTCCGGTGAACTCACTTCCACTGTTGTGACGATGGCTTCGTACAACAACCAAGCTGTAGCACCTTCGGTCACGAAGCTGGTGCTCCCAATCACAGGTGGTTCAAGCTCAGAATTAGCCAACAAGAAGTAGAAGAAGGAAGCACAAAGAAGAGTCCAGCATGTTGGGGTGCAAGGACCCTTCATCAGATCCAAGTGGTCTCACATCCCAATTACTTTCTCCCAGGAAGATCTTCAGCTTAAAGATTATCCTCACAATGATGCCATGGTTATATCTTGTGTCATCAAGGGATTTCTGGTCCACAATGTTCTGGTTGACACATGCTACGCAACGGACATCATCTTTGCAAAGGCTTTCAGACAGATGCAAGAGCCAGAAGATAAGATACATGATGCAACACACCCCCTTTGTGGCTTCGGAGGAAGATATATTGTGGCACTTGGCAAAATAACAATGTCAGTTACCTTCGGTTACGTCCATAACACAAGAACTGAACAAGTTGTCTTTGACATTGTTGACATGGAGTACCCATACAATGCAATCATTGGTCGAGGGACGCTTAATGCATTCGAAGCAATACTTCATCCAGCATACTTATGTATGAAGATACCTTCGAAACAAGGGCCTATTGCTGTTCATGGGAGTCAAGAAGCTGCCAGGAGGGCTGAATGGAGTTGGACGGATTCAAAGGCTATCCATAACATAGATGAAGCCGAAGGTTGTCAGCAATATAAACACAAAAGAGAGAAGGCTGCTTCGGCAGATCAACCGAAGTCTATGCTTTTGTGTGAAGACATAGCAGACCAAAAGGTACTACTGGGATCTTAGTTATCTGATGAACAAGAAAACACTCTGCTAAGGTTTTTGTTCAACAACAAAGATGTCTTCGCTTGGACAACTAACGACCTCTGTGGTGTTAACAGAGATGTCATTGAGCATTCACTCAATGTGGATCCATCTTTCAGGCCAAGAAAGCAGAGACTTCGGAAAATGTCTGAGGATAAAGCCGAAGGTGCACGAAATGAAGTAAAGAGACTTCTCAGTGCCGGTGTTATCAAGGAAGTAACATATCCAGAGTGGTTGGCTAACACTGTTATGGTAAAAAAGGCTAATGGGAAGTGGAAAATGTGCATTGATTTTACAGACCTTAAAAGGCATGTCCGAAGGATGAACTCCCCTTACCAAGAATAGACTCCCTTATAGATGCAGCAGCTTCTTCAGAGCTCATGAGCTTATTAGACTGTTACTCGGGTTATCACCAAATCTGGATGAAAAAATAGGATGAGCCAAAGACAAGCTTCATAACTTAGTGGTTCCTATTGCTACCTTCGGATGCCCGAGGGGCTCAAAAATGCTGGAGGAAGCTTCAGCAGAATGACTGCCAAGGTTCTTCACTCTCAAATAGGCAGGAATATGCTAACTTATGTTGATGACATCATAGTAAAAAGCACGAAACAAGAAAATCATATTGCCGATTTGCAAGAGACGTTTGCCTATTTCAGGCAAGCTGTCTCAAGTTAAATCCAGAAAAGTGTGTTTTCGGAGTAAAGAAGGGCAAGTTTCTTGGCTGTCTGGTATCAACAAAGGGTATCGAAGCTAACCCAAGTAAGATCGAAGCTATCCTTCGGATGGAACCACCCAATTCAAAGAAAGGGGCTCAACGGTTGGTAGGAAGGCTAGCATCGCTGAATAGATTTATATCAAGATCATTAGAGAGAAACTTACCATTCTTTGAAATACTGAAATCAGCCAAAGTTTTTCAGTGGGGTCCGGCTCAACAGAAGGCCTTCAAAGAGTTAAAACAATATCTGATAGATTTGACAACTCTAACTCCACCCTCATCAGGAACTCCGTTACTCCTGTATGTGGCTACCTCCCATTCTGCAGTTAGTGCGGCACTTGTACAGGAGAAGCAAGATGGCCAAGTAAAAAGACAAGCACCGGTATACTTTGTCTCTGAAGTACTCAGTTTATCAAAGAAAAATTGCACGGAATTGGAGAAGGTATTGTATGCTGTGTTGATGGCCTCTAGGAAACTTTGGCATTACTTTCAAGCATATCATATAATAGTACCTTCATCACAACCTCTGAAGGATATAATGAGAAACAGAGAAGCTACAAGAAGAATTGGAAAATGGGCTGCGAAGCTTAATGAATTCACCATTGATTATGTACACAGATCCTCAATTCAATCTCAGGCGTTAGCAGATTTCATTGCTGATTGGACGCCAGGGGCTCACGGAGAAGAAACAACAAAAGATGCCGAAGCCTGGACGGTATTCTGTGACGGCTCTTGGGGAACCTTCGGCGCTGGAGCGACTGCTATTCTAGTAGCGCCCTCTAAAGTCAGGACATGTTATGCAGTATAATTGGACTTTAGTTGCACAAATAACATTGCCGAGTACGAAGCTCTTCTTTTAGGGCTTCGGAAGCTAAAGGCAATGGGAATAAGAAGGGCAATCCTCAAAACTGATTCCCAAGTTATTTCTGGCCATGTGGACAAAAGTAGCAAGGCAAGGGATCTGAAGCTTGAAAAATATCTGGATGCAGTCCGAAGGTTGGAAACTTCTTTTGAGGGATTCTCTCTAAAAAATATCCCAAGGGGGGTAAATGAGCATGCGGATTTGCTAGCTAAGTCAGCGGCACAGGGGCTCCATTTGCCTTCGGAAGTATTCTTTGAAACAATAAAAGCACCTTCAGTCGAACTTATGGAGAGAGCAGTGCTTACAATATCACATGTACATAGTGAAGATTGGAGGACTGAGATTATATCTTTCCTCCAAGGTAATTGTCTTTCAGATGACGAAGTTTACAATAAAAGAATGGAAGCGAGAACAAGATCATATGTAATCATAGAAGGGGAGTTATATAAATATGGAGTCTGCTCTCCATTACTCAAGTGCTTGTCCAGAGCCGAAGGTCAAGAATTGATGAAAGAAATACATGCAGGATCATGTGGGCCTCGTATTGGGTCTAGGCCTTTATTGGGGAAGGTTTTCAGACAAGGATTTTACTGGCCGAAGGCAGCTTCGGATGCAGCAGATCTGGTTCAAAAATGTGAAAATTGCCAAAGATGCGCAAGGGACCAGAAACAACCTTCGTCTTTAACCCAGTTAATACAGCCAACTTGGCCACTACAAAGGTGGGGTCTGGATTTGTTAGGTCCACTTCCACCAGCACAAGGAAATTTGAAATATGTCGTCGTAGCAGTGGAATATTTCTCCAAGTGGATTGAAGCAAAGCCCTTAACCATAATAACTTCGACCAAAGTACATAAATTCTTTTGTCAAAATATTGTTTGTCGCTTCGGCGTGCTGAAGGCAATAACCGTTGACAATGGAACTCAATTTGATGTTGAAACGTTCAAAGATTTTTGTGACCGAATTGGTACAAAAATTCATTTTGCATCAGTAAGGTATCTAGAATCAAATGGGTTGGTAGAGAGAGCAAATGAAATTATAATGACAGGAATAATGAAGTTAATCTTCAACCAGCCTAGAGGAAAGTGGCCAGATGAGTTGATCAAAGTGGTGTGGAGCCATAACACAACTGTATCAAGGTCAACAGGTTTTACACCTTTCAAGCTTCTGTTCGGTGACGAAGCAATAACACTAGAAGAAGCAAAGACAGGATCAACAAGAACAACAGCTTCAGCGGAGGACGAAGCTGATTCTCAAATAACAAAAGACACTATAGAAGGGACCAGACTTCAGATCATAGAACACATCAATAAGTAGCAGGCTGAAACAATAAAATGGCGTGATAGGAAAGTTTGATTGAAAAATATCAAGCCAGGTCATTTGGTGCTTCGGAGAGTAGCTAACCCAGATATAGTGGGCAAGCTACAGCTGAAGTGGGAAAGTCCTTTTTCTGGTAGTATCTTCGTCAATACCCAGTTGTTTCAAATTGAAGGATATGGACGGCAATGACATACCCAGATCTTAGAATGTGGATGAGCTTCAGCGGTATTATGTGTAATCACTACACGACGGTTCACTTACAGCGATCTACGGTTGGTTGCTAAAACGGCCTTCAGCGACCTACGGTTGGTCGCTAAAAACTTTTAGCGACCCATAAGGATGGTCGCTGTAAGTGCTGTCGCTAAAGGCTTTAGCGACCGACCGTTTGCTGCTAATTTTTTATATTTAGTGACCAACCGTGGGTTGTTGTACTATATATTTAGCAACCAATCGTGAGTCGTTATACTATACATTTAACAACCAACATAAAGTTGCCCCTAGTTATAGTCGTTAATAATGATAATATACCATTAATTAGCATTCAACAACTGTTATATATACAAAAGCATCACAAATCACCAATTTTTATACACATAATCACATAGATATACAAATTTCATTAGTATTGCACAATGATAGATCCACATCACATAAACCATCAACAAGCACCACAACAAAATCATTCATAAAACCTACACATGTTATTATGTTTTGCACATATTTGCAAACACTTTACAAAATCATTCACAAAAGTACTAACGCTTCAAGTGATTCGCAAATGCCTTCACAAAAGCACTCCAACTTCTTGTATCCTCTTGTTTTAAGACACAAGCTTGTAGGGGTTGTGATGTCGCCACTTACTTGATGCTAACAAGACATTTCCTTCACCAAATCCATCTTCAACACTTCGCCCATAAAAAAGATCAATTCTCTTTTTCAATTGCCTGTCTGCAAGACAAGTGATAATTGCAATAAGTAACATGATATGTTAACCAGAAGGTATGCTAGCATGAGAAACGACCAAAGAAGATGGTATGCTAGGAAAGATATTATGAAGAAGACATTCGCCGGGCTCAGGAAGGAATCACACCCCTAGTTTTCAATCAAAATCACTTACTCGAGCAGTCGCTGATGGCGACGACGACATATAAGTTCTAGTTTACAACGAACAATTTAAAATGAAGCAACAATGATAATATATTCTGTAGCAAATAAATATAAATAAGAATGTTGAGAGATACATTAACAAAATAAGATGAATTTACCATTGCTAATGTTAATGACATAAGTGGTACTAAAAATCTGAAATTAATATACCAGTACTTTTTTCTCGTGGAAACCGGAGAGGAGAGGTGGACTACACCAGTGCGGGATGGGATCCAATGTTCCAATCCAAACTACTAACCATCCGATCATCCAACCATCTAATCCAAACTACAAAACCTTCCTCGTTCCTCCTTCCTGCGCTACTTTGTGTGGATAATGGAGAGGGTCAGATGGAGTAATAGGGGAGGGCCGAGGTGGGGAGCGTCGCTGCTGCTGTGTACCTGCCATACCACATGGGCCGAGGTGGGGACGTGTGGGTGCATGGCGCTTGGGCTCGGCCACGGGCAGTGATGGGCGCGGAACTCGTGGTGGAATCGGTCGTGGGGCGCGGTCGCTCGGACTCCAGGGTCGCGCGGGGTAGCCTGGCGTGGGGTGGGCGTCGGGGCTCAGCCTGGGCGCGCGTGGCTACGGCTCCGCGGGGCCTGGCCGGGTGGCCAGCGTCGGTCCGCCTAGGCGCCGAGCTGAGGCGCAATCGGTGCAGGCGCATCGGGGGAGGGCGGCTCAGCCAGGGCTCGGCCGCTGCTGCTCGGTCGAGACAGAGAGGAGCGAGGCGAGGGAAGGGAGGAGAGAGGTGAGGGGATAGAGAAGAGGGAAGGGAGAGATAGAGGCAGCAGCGGCTGGGAGAGAAGCCAGGGAGCGCGCGGCTGCTAGGGTTAGGTAGATGGGCCCCTAGTGGGCCTTAGGGTTAGGGAGGGTTTTCTTTTTTTTCGAAATGCATTTTTAAATTACTCAAAAAATCATATAAAATTTACCAAATAAATAATAAACATTTGAATAAATTATTACGAATGCAAATAAATAATAAAAATTTGAATAAAAATAAGTTAACACCCTTCTTGCAAGGGCATAGTATCTTGTTTCCTATTGCTGAATGTCTAAATGCAAAAGCTAGAAAACCATTCACCCCTTGTTTATAAACCTTTGTCTCCCTAGAAAACCATTCACTTGTGATCCATGATTTATCCATACTCTTTATGTAGGATTTGAAACGACTTTAAACTCGAATCTAATATCATATAAGCACAAAGAACACAGTTGCATACTATAGTCATGTCCATACATAAACAAACCATGAAATAAACATACAAGAAATATTAAAAAGAAATAAATCACCACACAATTTAGTGATAATGTTTACTTGTTTTAATTAATTTTTAGTTACTAACATCTACAGGTACGTTCAGGCTATAATATTTGATAGTGATCCTTGCTCTATAGCGACCCACCGCTTGTCCCCGACGACATCTATAGCGACCAACCATAAGTTGTTAAATTTCTAGACTTTTAGCGACCAAACCGACCGTTGATACAAAAGGATTTAGTGACTGACCGTCGGTCCCTAACCTTTAGCAACCAACAGTTGGTACCTAATAAGGGTCGCTAAAGATCAACCGTCGTGTAGTGAATTGATGTAATCTTTTCCATTTTTTCTATGGCACCCTTTTCTTTTCAGGAGGGGAGAAATGTTTTTAACGGGGCCATAATTTGTAATTTTTTATTCTTATTTAGCTTTATGCAATACAAGGGCCAAAATCCCCCAAAAAATGTAACATGTAATATCAGAACCCGCACCATCGAGTGCAAAAAGAGAACAGGGAAAAGCTCAAAAGTCGTCCCCAAGGGGATGCAGAGCTGAAATCACTCCAAGTATGACGAAGCTACAAGAAGTCGTTCCTAAGGGAGCGCAGAGTAAGTCCTGAAGCTCAAAATTCGTTCCTAAGGGAATGCATAGCCAAATACCACCGAAATAGAAGGTGAAGAAGCTTCAAAGTCGTTCCTAAGTGAATGCAGAGATTAAATGCCACCGAAATATAAGGTGAAGAAGCTCCAAAGTCGTTCCTAAGGAAATGCAGAGCTTAAGGACTCCAAAGTCGTTCCTAAGGGGATGCAGAGTCTAGGTGTGGCTTCGTGTGCGTTTGGGTCATACATTTGCATGTTACATTACATCATTCATTGCATTCATACACATTCATTAGACATTCGTAGGATCATCATCATCATGACATAAAGCACGAATAGAAATTGTCCGGCTTCGGCGACAAAGTGCTTCGTTGAACACGAAGAAGCTTCGCTTCAAATACAAGCATTTTATGCAAACAAATTCTTCGATGTGTACGAAAAGAAGGGAAGGTGTTTTTCGCCTTTGGCTCAAAAGATATGCGAATTTCGTCCACATGAAAGCAATACGTACATCAATGGAAAGGAAAAATTATATTACAAGGTATGGAAAAATATACATAGTACTGAGTTCAACTCTCGATTACAATTTTTTGCAAGAATAATACAAATATTCCCTAAGCTCTATACAGGAAGGCATAAAAGGAAGCTTCGGGCCAGCAACCTTCGGAATGTGCTGCGGACTATCAACCTTCGACACCACCATCCTGCAGACAAATGATTGTATAAGGTAAAAGTGATAATAAAAATCAAGGCAGATAACAGGTAAAAGTTTCTTACTGATTTAAGAAGATTTCGAGCTTCATCTCCAGCCAACTCTCGTCCGCCTTTAGCCCAAATTTGAGTGATGAAACTATTTCTGATATTTCAGGCTTCACTAGGAATATCAATCAAATCTGACAACGATAGGCTGAAGGTTGGCATGTTTACTGTCTTCGCATGCGTGCATCCGACCTTCAAGAATGCAGCAGCTGTGCCGCGAGAAGATAGCAAAGCACTAAAGTCACCATGCCCAGCTATCACTTCATCGAGGGCATCAACTTCATTTTCAATATGTTTGAAGGTATTTGATATGTCTTCAGACGAAGGGGAAATATCTTCAGAACTGGCCCCAACCGAGCTGAAGACCCCCTTTAACCGTTGCACGCAGCGGCTGCTAAATTCCAAGTATGTATTTCGAAGTTCCTTCAAAGATTTCTGTAGCTTTGTAATTTTATCAGCTTCGGCTTCATATTTTGCTTGCAGTTCTTTCTTCTCTTGTTCGAAGCTCTCTGATTTTTCTTTTAAGGTTGTTTGACTTTGGAGAAGCTCCACGCTTAATCTAGCATTTTCAGCTTGAATCTCTACAAGCGAACCCTCTGTTGCTTGAAGCAGGAAGTCCTTCTTCTCTAGAGAAGCTTCGTAATCCTTAATCTTACTCTCCAAGCCCTCGATTATGATTTCATTTTTCTTGTCTTCGAGGTCTTGTTGCATCCTCAATGCTTTACTTAGCAGCATACTCTGTGGAAATAAGCTGACATCAGAAAATTTTGATTCATCACAAAGATAACAGAAATCTAGGCTAAAGAATTTTACCTTGAAATTGGAGTAAAAAAGACCGCCGACGATATGTTGCCGCCGGTAGCCGCTTATATCAGCCTTAAGCTTCGTGAAACCGATACTCTTTGATAGAGTGCCGATTATTTTTGCCCCGGCATGATCGCGAATACATCCTAAGGCTCCTTCATCAATTCCACCGAAGAGCATAGCTCCTGGCTGGTAGCCATAGGATATCCCATATTATTGTAGCTCCTTCTTCTCAGCCTCGGACAATTCTTGACCCACCAGGTTCTGAAGGTCAAAGTCCTTTTCTTCTGAAGCAGCATCAGCAATCTTTTTTCCTTTGTCAGGCACTACGGTCATGACCTTCTCTACAGCCGCAGGTGTCTCTTCTGCAGCCATATCCGAAAGAAGTTTGTCAATTCCTGACATTGTACTTTCAAGATTGGCAGCTTTGGCAATGGCCTCGGCACTGGCAATAGGTGATATTCTGGATGCCGAGACCAACGGTGGTGTCCGCTTAATGGCTTGCATAACATTAATGGTTTCATTCTCCATCGTCGTCTTTACGCTACGCCGAAGCTCCTTCGTCCACAGCTTTGGAACTGGTTCATCCTTCTTCCAGCGCCTTTCAAACCATGCACACCTTCATTCCAAAGCCGAAGCTTCCTGTGACATTATATTATACTGGAAAGCATGTTAGTCGTGTTTTTGAGGACCTTCGGAAGATGAAGGCCCCCAACAGTAGCCCCTCGTAGTATTAATTTGTTCTTTTATCTAACAAATTCAGACTACGACGTGAACGAAGGCCTTTAGCCGTAGGTCCAAAAAAACACCTTCCCTTCGCTAGAATAGCGAAAGTCAATGACAAATGGGGCCCGCCAAGTTGCAATGCACTAGGCATATAAATAGAAACCCACAGCGGCAACATTTGTTATGCCATTTCGGTTGCTTGCGTTATTTTCTCAAATTTTTAACTCTTGCTATCAGCTCTCGCTTGATTTTCGAGCTTCGTGATATACATAAGTACTTGTTGCATGTCTGAAGAGAAGAATATGTCTGAGGAGAAGAAGGTTGTGGACCCTGCTCTTGCTGGGTTTTACGAATCTATGGAAAAACAAATACAGAGAAGATCACAAAGGAAATAATGGCGGATTTGTCTGAAGATTCTGACGATAGTGATGACTATGATGTGGAAAGTGGTGATGAAGATTCCGAAGACTGGCCATGGCGGCCAAGCCATACCATCTTCGGAAAGTCGATCATTAAACAAAGTCAAATTGACGCTATGAAGGGAAGATACTTTCGTGACATGTCTATTGTGAGGGTTGGAGGGGACAGCACTGCCCCTGCTCCTGAAGAAAATGAAGTTGTTGTCTACAGAAGCTTTATGAAGGCGGGTCTTCGGTTCCCATTAAGCAAATTTTTAGTTGAAGTTCTGAAGACATTTAAAATCTTCCTTCATCAGATCACTCCCGAAGCTATAATCAGAATGGGTGTTTTTGTTTGGGCCATGAGAAGCCAAGGGCCGGAACCGAGCGCAAAATGCTTCTGCAATATGCACAAACTTCTGTACAAGACGAAGGCCACTGGTAAAGAGCAGTATCACAACAACTTTGGTTGTTACGGCTTCGTTCCTCGCTCCGAAGCAAGTTATCTCATTCCGACATTTTGGAAAAGGTGGCCCGGGCCTGGATGGAGGAATGGTTTTATGTCAAAAATGATCTGGTTAAAAGGGAAGACATAAAGGGGATTATCCAACGCCCCATCTGGTCTCGCTTCGGCCTTCGAAGGCCAACTACTGCACTTGAAAATAATGCCGAAGCATGCCAGAAGGCTTTCAACAATGTTTGTGCGTTTATTGGCACAAGAGACCTGGTTCAAGAGCACATAGCCTACAAAGTATGGCCACTTGTGGAAAATTGGGAAATGCCGAAGGAGACTGCTGCCGGATCCAGCGAAGGTGGATTGGTTTACTTAAAATACACCTTCAGATACAGAGATCGGTTTGACGAACCAAATGACGACTGACTGAAATGTATTGAGGCGACTAGTGATGAGCTACTCGGAGCATACTCAAGAGCCGAAAATGATGCCTTGACCTCAGCCTTCGGAGGTCGAGGCAAGAAAAGGTTGAACAGAGTTTTCGATGTGATTGGTTTTATATATCCTGATTATTGCTATCCCTCACGAAAGTAGGGAAAAAGAGGAAAATGCCGCTTCAGCCATCTCTGCTGTGCCAAAGAGCAAGAAAATCAAGGTTTTGACCCATCAGCCAAGATATATTGAAACGGTCGTAGTGCCAAAATTTGGCGAAGGAACATCTTCCACAGCAGAGGCAAGACAAATCGATTTTCTGAAGGTGCCTACAGCTGAGCCAGTCGAAATGCCAAAAAATGTTGCCGAAGCTAAAGAAAAGGCGGTAAAAAAACTAGAGCTAGAAGAAACAATAGTGCCACCAGAAATCTTGAGTCCACTGGAAGCAGAATTGCCGAAGGTGGCAAAGGCTCCCGCAACAACTCCCAAGAGAAGGAGAATGGCTAGCGTACTAGACGCTGTCATGGAGACGACAAGGTCACTAACTCCTACCGTTGTGGAGAAAGTTGCCGAAGCTGTGACGGCTCGTGTTGAAACCGAAGCTAGGCCTTCAGCGCCCGCTGAGGCAGAGCCTGCCGTAACTGAGCATAGGGCCAGAGAAGAATTTCCAGATGCTATCATAGCTCTAGAGAAGAATGTGACCGAAAAAACCGAATCCCCTGCTCCCGAAGCACCGTCCGAAGATCTTGACTATATTATTCGACATGCTTCAGGAAAAAGATTATCCAAAGAAGGAATTTTAGAAGCCAAACACTATGTCCGGGAACTGAAATACTCGAAGGGGGCATTAGTGTTCAACGGCATGGACGAAGATGATTTCCTATACTGTCTCCCGGACAACAAAGAGATATCCGTCTGCCGAGAGATGGCGAAAAGTATGGGATTTCCGAAGCTCGAAGTTGGCCTCTCTGCCATGTCGAAGTACGACCTCGCGGACAGCCTTGCGTACAACAGTTTGAAGGTACAGAAGTTGTGAACTTAAAGTCTATGAACTTGGAAATAAAGTATTTTATTCTCATGCTAATCCTTTGTCCTTTTTTGCAGGGCTTAATTCTTAGCAACGCCCTGAGGGGGCAAAAGAACGCAGAGGATGAGAGCTGCACGATAGCTCTTGGCAACCTTCGATCAAAAGTCATTAAACTGAGAAACGAAGCTTTGGAGAAGGACAAAATTCTACTTTCATTGGTGGATAAAGTGAAAGAAGATGAAGCAAAGTTTAACACTCAATCCAAAATTTATAAAGCCAAAATTGAAGACCTTCGGAAAAAACTTGCCGAAGCCAATGAGAAATTTGCAGTTCCCAAGGCTAGTCAAGAAATTAGTGAATGGTCAAAAACTAGGCTAGAGAAAAATGTCGAGGAGCTTCGTGAATCCAAGGAAAGGTGCTTCGAGAAATCCTTGGATTGCGTGAAAAAATTGAAAACCAGCTTTGCCAAAGTAGGTGCTTATTCTTCCGAGGAGAACTTCATTCGAGGCGACCCCGAGGGCATTATTGATTGGATAAACGGGGAAGCTAAAGCTTTTGAAGAGATCCTGAGCGATCGTGGGGATATCTATGCTTTCTCCGGCGCTCGAGGGATTGCGGCTATCCTGGAGAAGGCTGTTTGCGATCATGTTAAAGCCGCAGCCCAGGCTAAAGCCGCCTTCTCCATAGACGACACAAAAGACCCTTCGGCCCAAGCTACTTTGGTGGGCGGAAAATTTTATTCCGATGTATGGGTGAACGGTGGCCGAGAATTGGCCAACGAAATCATAAAGAAGAATGAAAAAGAAACCCATGAAGCCCGGGAAGAAGCTAGGCGAGCCGAAGAAGCTGCTGAGCGCGAAAGGCGTATATGTATTCTTTTTTGAATTTTAGCTTCGGCGTTTATTTTCCGGCTTCGAACTAACAGTTTGCTTATTACAGCCGAACTGTCACCGCTGCCTGAGCCATACAACCCCCTAGCCAATCCAGTCATGAAAGAAGCACTGGATATAATGAGCATTGCTAACTCCATCGTCGACGAAGTCGTCGACAAGCTGCTAAACGAAGCCGCGGAGAAAATACTTAAGGAAGATTAGACTTTATTGTAATGATACTATGTAACATTTGGTGTATGGAACAATTAATCAGACATGTAAATTGTTGTAATATATTTCTTTACGATGCATGAAATTTACGCACATATCGTTTTTGAGCCTTCGGCGAAAAACACCTTCCCTTCTTTTCATGCTTCGTAAAGAAGGAAGCCCCTTCTATGGCAAGTATGATAAGATTGTGTTTCCCGAAGTTTGCTTCGTGCCTCAGCACATTTTCATTCAACAAAGTATTGCCGAAGATTTGCTTCGTATCCAATCTTTTTATCGTTGATGCAATATGATGTATGATGTAATGTTATGTGGAATGATGCTATGATATGATGCAATATGATGGTGATGTTGAACACACACACACGCCCATACTGGAACACACAAGACTCTGCATCCCCTTAGGAACGTCTTTGGAGTCTTTAAGCTCTGCAACCCCTTAGGAACGACTTTGGAGCTTCTTCACCTTATATTTCAGTGGTATTTAAGCTCTGCATCCCCTTAGGAACGACTTTGGAGCTTCTTCACCTTCTATTTCGGTGGAATTTTTGGCCCTGCATCCCCTTAGGAACGACTTCTGAGCTTCGAAAACTTACTCTACGCTCCTTTAGGAACGACTTTTGTAGCTTCGGAACTTACTCTGCGCTCCCTTAGGAATGACTTTTGTAGCTTTGGAACTTACTCCGCGCTCCCTTAGGAACGTGTTTTGTAACTTCAGAACTTACTCTGCGCTCCCTTAGGAATGAGTTTTGTAACTTCAGAAGTCTGTTTAAGACGTATTTTACTCGTTGACACATGCTCAATTATTACATAAAATCGAATTTAAGTCCTTCATGACTTGTATCTCATACAAAAATTAAAATGGCATAGAAGATAAAGATACATCAAGAATAGGATATTCTTCAATAGATATGCTTGGATTCTGGCACAGTGCTGTTGACTGTGCGAGCTTCGGATTCCTCCCGAAAATCACGTTGTTGTTGTGCGTGCGGGTGCCCTTCTGGCTGCTGGCTTCGGGTCTGAGTGGGTGGTAATGGTGGCGGTAATGGGAGCGAGGCCCAGGAAGCTTGAGAGTGACTTGTCGAAGCGATAGAAGCCGAAGGTTGTTGATTGCCTACGTACTCTAGTACATAGGGAGAGTAGCATGAAGCAGTATGTAAGACCTGCTTCGGCTGATTCTGCCGCGCCTCAGCTTCGGCAATCTCCTTTTACTTCTGTATTGTGATTTGGCATGTTCTTGTGGTGTGGCCCTTATCTTCACCACAGAATAAACAATATAGCCTTCTAGGCTGATCTCCATATCTTCCTCTGAAGCCTCTGCCGCCTCTGCCCCTTGGGACTGGTGGCCTGAAAGAGCTTTGTTGTTGCCCTGAAGATTAGGAGTTGTGTTGTGGCCTTTGAGGCTGGCTTCTTCTGTCATCACTTAGGCTGGAATTCTGAATCGATCTGACATGCCTGGGGTGGATTCTTCCTCCAAAGCCTCTGGTCATCTCAAAAAACCTGTATGCTTCTTCCCTTCTCTGGCGGAAATCATTATCAGCCCGGATATATTCATCCATCTTCTGAAGAAGCTTCTCCAGGGTTTGTGGGAGTTTCCTAGCAAAATACTGATCATGGCCTCAATGACAATTTTATTGGGCACTGTAGGCGCTTGTTCTCTCAGACACAGGAACCTTCGGACATACGCCTAAAGGTACTCCTCATGATCTTGTGTGCACTAGAACAAAGCCTGAGCAGTGATTGGCTTCGTCTGAAATCCTTGGAAGCTAGTGATTAGCTTATCTTTAAGCTTCTGCCATGATGTGATTGTCCCTAACCGAAGAGAAGAGTACCAAGTTTGTGCGACACTTTTGACTGCCATGACGAAGGATTTCGCCATGACTGCAGTGCTGCCCCCATAAGAAGATATGGTTGCCTCATAGCTCATTAGAAACTGCTTCGGGTCTGAGTGCCCATCATACATTAGGAGTTGGGTGGCTTGTAAGACGGGGGCCATGGGGTAGCCTGCAATTCTGCTGCTAGAGGAGAAGCATCATCAAAAGCAAAATTGCCATGATGGAAATCATCATACCATTCATCATCGTTGTATGAATTGTCCTGACGAAGGTCTCTGTGTTGAGGCCTTCGGTCTTCGTCATCTTGGGTGATATGACGGATTTCCTCAGCGGCCTCATCAATCTTCTTCTGAAGATCGGCGAGACGAAACATATTTTCCTTTTTCCTCTGAACCTGTTGATGAATGGCTTCGAGGTCCCTGATTTCTTGGTCCAACTCCTCCTCCTGAGGTGTCGTACTGGTAGCCTTCCTTTTTTGGCTCCTAGCTTCGTGTAATGTTTCCTGATTGACGTCCAGTGGCTGCAGTGCAGCCCCTAGCCCTGAAGCCTTCATCGGTGGCATGACGAAGGTCACAGGTTGCTGAAAGTGGTCAAATAAGTTCACCGGAGGTGGGCGCCAATGTTGGTCACTTGTTCTCAAATGCTATGAGTTAAGAACAAGGCAACACAAATGTTAATGGTTAAAGACCTTCGTCCTTCGAAACATTATCTCCCTTAGGATATAATGATCTTTAGACAAAGGTTATGAAGGACAAACCTTCATCATCTCAATATGTAATGAAAAGCAGGGACATATGAGACATATAAAGAACATGAATAACCATATCAAATCATTAGATTATTTATGTTCTCATTATATGATCAAATTACATTTGTACCTTCGGCTTGACAGAAGGTAAGAATCTAAGAGTGACGAGCGAGTGAATGCCAGTCAGTGTGAACCGTACGGTGTTACTGTTCATCTATTTATAGGCACATGACGCTGCCTGGGTAAAATTACATTTACGTCCCTGACATTTACTATTAGCTAAAAAGTAAGCTGTCAAGGGCTAAGCTGTCTTTTCCCTTTTAAGTCGGTTTCATTCTCCATCGTCGTCTTTACGCTACGCCGAAGCTCCTTCGTTCACAGCTTCAAAACTGGTTCATCCTTCTTCCAGATTGCGCCTTTCAAACCATGCACACCCTCATTCCAAAGCTGAAGCTTCCTGTGACAGTATATTATACTGGAAAGCATGTTAGTCGTGTTTTTTAGGACCTTCGAAAGACGAAGGCCCCCAACAGTCAGCCTTCTCCTTTGTAGCCGAAGGCTCACCCTTCTTCTGTAAAAGTTTCATCAGTTCTGGTCCCAGAGGACTTAGCAGCTTGATGGGTAAGGATTCAGTCATTACCTTTAGAATTTCTACTATTTCAGTAGCAGGAGGTGTTGAAGGAGTCTCTTCCGTTGCCTCAGTTACCTTCGGCTCCGGAGCTTCAGCCTTCCTTTTTTTGACACTGCCTCCTTCAGCTCAGGAGCATTTTTTGTCTTATTTGAAGCCTTTTCATCCTCCTTTACCATTCTAGCAGCTTGTCTGTTTAGAATACTAACGATTCTTTTTCTTTTCACCCCTTCGGCACCTTTGTCAAACTTCTCATAATCGGGGTATTCAAAATTCAAGGCGTCCATTACCCGGTTCAACCTTCATTTCGGCCGAGTACTAAAGGCTGCGGTCATCAGCTGATCTTCCCTTTTGGTAAAATTCCCAAGTATCTCATTGCACATGGTCTCAATCATGTCTAGCCATTCTTTGCAAGGCTTCTTGAATTGTTTTTCAAATTTAAAACGGTAAGCAAGTCGAACAAGTTCATGCTTCTTCCCCACTTCTTTCTCCTTCGGCATTCCCTAGCCACTGGACGTCGGATATGTCATGTTTGCCAAGTATTCTTGCACCAGGTCCCTAGTACTGATCTGCTCAGCTACCACTCTAAATTCTACTTCAGCCAGCTGATAAGGTGACCCCAGTTGCATATTACACAAAGGCATGGTCATTCCGAAGCTCAAAGTCAGCGGACTCATAACCATGGTCATCAGCTTCTCCCTCTTTTTCTCGTCAGCCTTCATATAGAACCACTCACTCTTCCAACCAGTCGGCCACTTCGTGCGGTAGCTGAAAACTGGTGCCTTTGTATCATTTCGATACGCAAAATTGTAACAGCCAATATTTTCATGAAGGCCATCTGCCCTGGCCTTCGTCTGATAATGTAGCTCATGCACACGGCAAAAAGCTTCAGCATCTGGACTCATCCCTTGGCTTCGGAGGGCCCACATATAGACGCTGAGTCTAACAATAGCGTTGGGAGTCAGCTGATGAAGATATATCTCAAAATTCTTTAAAACTACCCCTATCATTTCATTCAGGGGGAATCACAGCCCTGCTCTGAAGAAGCTCTTGAAAACAACAACTTCATCCTTCTTCGGCTCTGGGATTACCTCTTCTCCAGCAAATTGAATAAGTTTGCTCTTAGCCTCTCCAAAATAGCCCAATTTCATCATCATAGGCATGTCATCTTCCGTCACAGTAGATTTTTCAAAATCAAGATGACTAGGCTTTGTTGGGATCAGAATGCTATAGTCTTATTCACTTTCATCTTCACCCTCAACAATAGTTTGTTCAGCTTCAGCATTTGAAGCACCTTCGTCAGCAACCTCCTCTGCCACAATCAGACCTGATCGCTTCATTACTTCTGAAATGGGCACTGTTTCGGTGGCCTTAGTTTCGTCCCCCTCACGAGACACCCTAGCAGTTGATCGCACTTTGGCCATTTTGATGGTTTTACCGTTTGACGAAGCTAACCTTAAACGATGAAGCGTTTGCTCGAAAGCGCAATGCAGAATGCTTTGACAATGGTTAAATTTTTAACAGCACATCAGTGCAATGGCAATGAATGTTGTGGTAACTCCTCACCAACCCGTCTGTTTATATAGTGCTGCAGAGGGGAAGGTGAATCGCCAGGCCGCTTGCACTCGCTGAACGGTGGACCACCTGGCGCCTAGAATATTATAACAGTTTCTTGGTAACGAGCTCAGGGAAGGTGTTTTTCGGACCTTCGGCATTCCGAAGCCTTCGAGTTTTTCGCGGATCGAGCTCGTTACGAAAAACGATCTAGCACCGCGAAGGGACTACTGTTGGGGGTCTTCTTCTCCGTCGAAAGGTCCTCTAAGCAAAAACACCTTCGGCGGGACAATATGCAAGCAGATACGACATGAAGATACATGCCGAAGCTACAATTGAAAGAGCTTCGGCATGATGGCATGCCTAAGACGAAGGATGGCACCGACTTAAAGAGGAAAATACCACATAGTCCATGATAATTTGTATTATGATTATAATTAGTTATCAAGGACACGAATGTAATTTTGTCCGGGCTGCATCCCGTGCCTATAAATAGATGAACAGTACCCTCGTACTGTTCACACTGACTTGTAATCACTCACGTGTCACTCCTGGTTTTTTACCTTCTGTCAAGCTGAAGATACAAATGTAATTTAAATATCTTTGATGTTTGTTCATGATTATATAGTAAGAATATGAATAGTCTAATGATTTAAAATGATTATTCATATTCCCTTCGCGTTTCATATGTTTCTATTTTTATCCTTGCATATTGAAATGATGAAGGTACGTCCTTCATGACCTTCGTCCGAAGATCATTATATCCTAAGGGAGATAATGTTACGAAGGACGAAGGTCTTTAACCATTAACACTTGTGTTGCCTTGTTCTTGATTCATAGCTTTTGAGAACAAGTGACCAACATTGGGAATCTGGCGCAGCGCCGATTATCAGATTTTCGGGGTTGTGAAATCTTCCTCACTTTATCCGATAACCTGATGCATCCCGAGCTAAATTGTTAGCTCTATCGTTCTCCACCCTGGATATGTGTCGAATGCTGAATTCGTCAAAAGAATGAATTATGCCCCAACATTTTTCAAGGTAACTATTTAGAGTACCATCTGAACATCGATACTCTTCTAATACCTGTTGGACAACCAACTGAGAATCACAAAATGCCTTCACATGTTTTACTCCCATATAGTTAAAAGCTCCAATCGAAATAAAAGTGCCTCATATTCGGCTTGATTGTTAGTGCAGTAGGTTTTTAATCGGCTAGAGAAGTCGAAGTAGGCATTGCTTGGTGAAACAAGCACGATGTCAATTCCTTGTCCTTCATTGCAAACTGATCCATCAAAATACAAAGTCCAGGGAGTAACAGTGAGGTATGATACGCCTAGTTTATGAGTACCATCAATACGATGTTCTATAATAAAATCTGCTATGACCTGGCCTTTCATAGATTTTAATGGTTCATAGGCCAAGTCATATTCTATAAGTGCATAAGCCCATTTGCCAATTCTACCACTCATGATCGGGTTTTGCAACATGTATTTGATCACATTGGTTGACCAGAAATGGTGCAATGACTAGATAATAAATAACAGCTACACTTGGTGCATGAATAAAATAGGCATAAGCATAACTTCTCGATGAAAGTGTACCTTGTTTCAGCATCCAACCAGCCTCTGACTTATGTAGGTTACCACATGCTCCTTTCCTTCGGTCTCTTGTGTCAGTACAGCTCCAATGACTTTATCTTCGGGTGCGATGTATAACCTGAATGACACTCCTGCTTGTGGCGCTTTTAACACGAGAGCCGAAGACAAAAAAAAATCTAATGGGATCAAATGCTTCCTGCTGTTCTGCCCCAGGTGAATTCAGTATCATTTTAAGCCGAAGGATAGGAGTGAAGGCATCAATCTTCCTGACTAGGTTAGAAATAAACCTTCGCAAATATTTTACCTTGCCGAGGACCTTCTGCGTTTCAAGCTTACAGGTTAGAGGTCCCACATTCCAAATGGATTTAATTCGATCAGGGTCTATCTCTAGACCATGTTAATGAATGATAAATCCTAAGAACTTACCAGCCGACACTCCAAAAGCACATTTACGTGGGTTCATTTTTAGATCGTACCGACACATTTTATCAAAGGCTTTGCACAAATCCGCTATATGAGAACTAAACTCAGCCGATTTGACTATAATATCATCAATGTAAACCTCCACAGTGTTTCTCAACAGCTTGTGAAAGATCAAATTTATAGTCCTCTGATAAGTAGCGCCAGTATTTTTAGACCAAATGTCATGACAACACACTCAAATAAACTAATGAAGCCTGGACATATAAAGTGTTGGGGGCCTTCGTCCTCTGAAGGTCCTCAAAAACATGATTTAACAATGTCTTCCAAGTATGGCTTATGGATAGGTATCTTCGGATTCATGATAAAAGCGTACACGATGAAGAGCGTGATCGAGACGAAGGTTGCTGTTGCTCCGAACCTGTACATAAGGGAGCTTCGGCTAAATCGTAGAAAAGGGAACCGACTTAAAAGAGAAAAGGCCATTCAGACCTCATAGATTTTTCTATAAGCCGATAGTAAGTGTAAAGGGCATGACTATAATTTCTTATAGGTTGTGTCCTGTGCCTATAAATAGATGAACAGTACCCTCGTACTGTTCACGCTGACTTGTATCTGCTTTTGCGTCACACTTGTACTTTTTTGCCTTCTAACAAGCCAAATGTATTTTTGTAATTCAATATTGTTCCTGCTTTTCCATTATTATATAATGAAGAATAAATAATATAATATAATTATTTGTGTTGTTTCACATATGTCATATGTTTCTTCTTCTATTTTTACATATATTGCAATGATGAAGGTATGTCCTTCACGACCTTCGTCTGAAGATCATTATATCCTAAGGGAAATAATGCTTTGAAGGACGAAGGACATTAACATTTAACATTTTGTGTTGCCTTGTTCTTAGCTCATAGCATTTGAGAACAAGTCCCCAACATTGGCGCCCACCTCCGGTGAACCCTTTTTCGACCACCTTCGGCAAGCACTGACCTTCGTCATGCCGCCAAAGAAAGCTTCAGCGTCTGGGGCTGCTACACTATAGCCACTGGACCCAAATCAGGAGACCCTTTCTCTCCGCGAGGCCCGAAGCCAGAAGAGGAAGGCCACTAGTCCAACACTCCAGGAGGAGGAGTTGGATCAAGAAATCCGAAACATGGAGATAATCCATCAACAAGTACAAAGGAAGAAGGAGAAGATGGCTCGACTGGCTGATCTACAAAGGCAGATCGACGAAGCCACTGAAGAAGTACGCCATCTTGCTCAAGACGAACAAGACCGAAGGCCCCAACACAGAGAGCTTCATCAAGAAGGCTTGTTCAACGAGGATGGATGGTATGATGATCTTAACCATGATACCTTTACCTTTGATGATGCCTCTCCCTTGGCAGCAGAACTGCAGGCTATCCCATGGCCCCCATCATACAAGCCACCTCAGCTCCCCATGTATGATGGGCATTCAGACCCGAAGCAGTTTTTGATGAGTTACGAAGCAACTATATCTTCATATGGAGGCAATGCAGCTGTCATGGCCAAATCCTTTGTCATGGCAGTTCGGAATGTGGCTCAAACATGGTATTCTTCTCATCGGTCAGGGACTATTACTTCGTGGCAGAAACTCAAGGATATGCTAGTGACAAGTTTCCAAGGCTTTCAGACGAAGCCAGTCATAGCTCAGGCTCTGTTTCAGTGCACGCAAGACCATGAGGAGTATCTCCAAGCATATGTCCGAAGGTTCTTGCGTCTGAGAGCACAAGCGCCTACAGTGCCCAATGAACTTGTCATTGAGGCCATGATTAAGGGGCTTCATCCAGGACCTACTGCCAAGTACTTCGCTAGAAAGCCTCCATAGACTCTGGAGAAGCTGCTTCAAAAGATGGATGAGTACATCAGGGCTGATAATGACTTCTGCCAAAGAAGGGAGGAAGCTTACAGGTTCTCTGAGATGACCAAGGGCTTTGGAGGAAGAATTCACCCGAGGCATGTTAGGTCGATTCACAACACTTAGAGTCATGATAGAGGAAGTCAACTGCAGAGGCCGCAATATTCTTCACAAGCTTCGGGGCAGCAACAAAGCTCTTTCCGGCCGCCAGCTCCAAGAGGCAGAGGCGCCAGGGGATTCAGAGGAAGATATGGGGATCAGCCCAGGAAAATCTACTGCCTATTTTGTGGTGAAGATAAGGGTCACACTACAAGAATGTGTCAAATCACCATCCAAAAACAGAAGGAGATTGCAGAAGCCGAAGCCCAGCAAAGCCAACCAAAGCAAGTCCTGCACACTGCTTCGTGCCATTCACCCTACATATCAGAATATGTGGGTAATCATCCTGCAGCTTCTGTTGCTTCGGCTAGTCAGCCACAGGCTTCTTGGCCACAGCTCCCACCTCTGCCACCACTACAACCTGCCTATTCACGGGGACAGCATCCAGAAGGGAGCCAACAGACCCATCAACAGCGAGATTTCAGGGAGGAATCCAAAGCTCGCACAGTCAACAATACTGTGCCAGAATCAAAACACATATATTGAGAGATATCCTACCTCTGAAACATTTTCACATTCATTGTCATTTTCTTTTTAATAAGGAACAGTCAATGTAAACCTAGTTTTCTTCTCATTTTCGATTCCTTGTAATAGCTTTCTTCTTGTCATAATGAAATATAACTTTTCCAAAGACTCACGAAGCTCAAAAAATTACTGAAGCTAAAAAGTCGTTCCTAAGGAAAAATGGAGCTAAAATTCGCAGCGAAAGTTTGCCGAAGCTACAAAAAGTCGTTCCTAAGGAGCGCAGCGTAAGTTTGCCGAAGCTACAAAAAGTCGTTCCTAAGGGAGCACAGTGTAAGTTTTCTGCTCAAAAAGTCGTTCCAAAGGGAATGCAGAGCCAAATACCGCCGAAATATAAGGCGAAGCGCGAAAAGTCAACGCGAATACCGCCGAAATAGAAGGCGAAGAAGTTCAAAAGACGTTCCTAAGGGGATGCAGAACTTACACCGAAAAATAAGTGGTGAAGCCGAAAAATAAACGGCAAAGAGATTTTGATGGTTCTTAAGGGGACGCAGAGATTGTGTTTCAGTGTGAGTATGTGTCTTCGGCATTAGCATCATTCTTTGCATCATATCATCGCATCATATCGCATAGCATCACATCATACATCATATCACATCAATGACATCAATTGGAAACGAAGCCGATCTTCGGAGAATGCTTTATGAAAAATGAAAAGATGCCAAGGCACAAAGTAAGCTGAGAATTACATCTTCATCAGTTCTGATGTGGAAAAAGAGATCTACTGTTTACGAAACATTGATGATTTTACAAAGTATGGATGATTCTTACGAAGCATAAAAACTCTTCTTTATGAAGCATGAAAAGAAGGGAAGGTGTTTTTTTCGCCGAAGGCTCAAAAACGGTATGTACATAAAGTTTCATGCATCGCAAAGAACTAAATTACAAACAATTTACACATTACATTGAAAAATATAAACATCAAACATTAGAGACTTAGTTCAGCAAATATTACATTAATATTCTAGAAACGTTTTTACAATAATTGCTATTCTTCCTTCAAAACTTTATCTGCAACTTCGTTAACCAGCTTGGTAACAACTTCGTCGACAATAGCTTCGGCCATATTAATAATTTCTATCGCTTTCTTTGTTTCTGGGTCGGCCAGAGGGTCGAATGGCTCTGGGGGAGGAGATAGTTCAGCAGCGGTAGAAGATATCAATTTGTTCGAAGTCACGAAAATAAACAACAAAGCTAAAAGCCATTAAGTAATACCTATCCGTCTTTCGAGTTCCGCAGCTTTCTCAGCTTTTTTCGTTGCTTCTCGAGCGTCATGAATATCTTTTTCGCTCTTCTTCATTATTTCATGGGCCATCCCTCGGCCGTCGTTTTCCCAGATATCAGTGAAAAAATTTCCGCCTATTAAATTTGCTTCGGTCGAGGGGTCCTTCGTATCGTCAACAGAGAAGGCAACTTCGGCTTGGGCCAATGTTTTAACATGTTCGCAACCTGCCTTCTCCAAAGCGGCTGCAACCCCCTCGAACCAGAGAATGCACAGACGTCCCCGCGGTCACTCAAAATCTCCTTAAAGGCTTCAGCTTCACTACTGATCCACTCGATGATGCCCTCAGGGTCGCCCCGTATGAAGGTGTCTTCGTTTGAGTAAGCGCCCACGTTGGCAAAGCTAGTCTTTATCCTTTTCACACACTCCACAGATTTTTCAAAACACCTTTCTTTGGACGCGCGAAGCTCTGCAACTGTTTTTTTGAAATAATTTTTCCAGTATTCGCTGGCGTCTCGATCAGCTTCGGCAACAGCGCATTTTAATTTAGCCTCAGCTAATTGTTTCTGAAGGTCTTCAATTTCACTCTTTTGGGCCTCAGCTTGAACTTTGGGACTAGCTTCGTCTTCTTTTATCTTGTTTACCAATGAAATTAATATTTTATCCTTTTCAAGGCCTTCGTTCCTTAGTTCAATCACCTCCGAGCGAAGGTTGTTTAGGGCCATTGTGCACCCTTCATCTTCGATATTTTTCTGTGCCCTGAGGGCATTGCTAAGGATCAAGCCCTGCAAGAGGAGTATAGTATTAAGTATAAACAAATGAAATAATTCGTTTTTAAATACAAAAACTGATTTTCACACCTTTATGTTGTTATATGCTAAACTATCAGCCAATTCATCCTTTGACAATATTGAAAGGCCATTTTCTAATGTTGGGAACCCGAAGCTTCTACCCATCTCCCGGCAAACGGATATCTTTTTGCTATCCGGGAGACAGTACAAAAAATCTTCCTCTCTGCTGCCGTTGAACACTAATGCCCCCTTCGGATATTTCAGCTTTTGGGCATAGTACTGAGCTTCTCGTTCTTCTTCTTCAGAAAGTCTTTTTCCCGAAGCATGTCGGATGATATATTCAATAATTTCTCTTAAAGCTTCGGGGGCAGGAGTGGCAACTTTTTTAGGAAAAGTCTGTTCTATAACCTCTTCCTCTGTTGCCTTCTCTTCAATTTCCGAAGGACTTTTCTCAGTGGGCCCTGAAGGCCCAGCTTTGGCACTGATTAGGCCTACTGCAGCTTCAATTTCGACCGGCTTTCTTTCAGCTTCGGCTTGTATTTTTGAAGCTTCAGCAATTTTCTCTAAAGGAGTAGAGCTTAAAGCCTTTACTGATTCTAGCACATCTAGTACATTTGCCATCCTTCTTCTTTTGGGAGTTGCCACAAGACCTTTTTGTGCCTTCGGCACTGTTACTTCTACCGAAGGGCTTAAAGCTTCTAACATTTTTGCTCCTTCGATTTTCAGCTCTTCAGCCTTATTAGTCTTCGACTCAGTTAGCTCGGCTGAGGGTACCTTCGGCATTACGGTCGGTTCTTCAGCCTTCTGTGTAGGAGAAATGGGCTCCTTTGGTTTAGCAGCCGAAGCAGTCTCTCCGCCAAATTCAGGCACCACGGCCGGTTCAATATAGCATGGCCGGTGGGTAAGGACTTTCAGTTTTTTGCCCTTCGGCGCAGGCTCATCAGGGGCGGCTGAAGCAGCAATTTTGGCCGAAGCAGCAGCCTTCCTCTTCTTTCCCCGTCCTCGCAGCGGGTAGCAGTAGTCGGGGTAAACAAAACCAATGGCATCAAAAACTCTGTTTAATCTCTTTTTTCCCTGGCCCCCAAAGGATGCGGATAAGGCATTATCTTTCGCTTTGGAATACGGCCCAAGCAGTTCATCACTTGTAGCTTCAATACATTTCAGCCAGTCATCATTTGGTTCATCAAATTTATCCCCGTATCTGAAGGTGTATTTCAGTCGAACCAACTCACCTTCGCCAGACTTGGTGATAGTCTCCTTCGGCATTTTCCAGTTCTCTACAAGTGGCCATACTCTGAAGGCTATATGCTCCAGGATTAAATCTCTTGTACCAATAAAAAAGCAGACAATACCGAAAGCCTTGTGGCATGCTTCGGCAGCTTCGTCAATCTTAACCTTTGGCCTTCGAAGGCCAAAGTGGGACCAAATGGGGCGCATAATAACCTCCTTAACATCCTCCCTCGCCACTAAGTCGTTCTTCACATAAAATCATTCTTCCATCCAATTCCCTGGCCACCTCTTCCGAAATGTTGGCACTGGGTAACTCGCGTTGGGACGGGCGATAAACCCGTAACAACCAAAGTTGTTGTGATACTGTTTCTTCCCCGTGGCCTTCGTCTCATACATGAGTTCGTGCATGCTGCAGAAGCACTTTGCACTCGGTTTTAACCCCTGACTCCTTACCGCCCAGACAAAAATCCCCATCCTTAATATAGCTTCGGGGGTAATCTGATGGAGGAAAATCTGATAAATATTTAACACTTTGACCACAAACCTGCTCAATGGAAACCGAAGGCCAGCTTTGAAGAAGCTTCGATAAATTACAACCTCGTTTTCCTCAGGGGCAGGGATGTTGTTGTCTCCGCCAGCTCTCACAATAGACATGTCCCAAAAGTATCTTCCCCTCATATTTTCAAGATGTCTTTGCTTGATGGTCGATTTTCCAAAAATTGCATGACTCGGTCTCCAGGGTTGATCCTCGGAGTCTTCGCCTCCACTCTCTGCATCATAATTGTCACTGTCACCAGTGTCTTCAGACAGGCCTTCCAGGATTTCCTTGGTAATCTTCTCTGTATTTGACTTCGCCATTGACTCGATAAACCCAGCTATATAAGGATTAGCAGCCTTCTTCTGCTCAAAGAGCTTCTCCTCTTCAGTGAGCTTCGTCTCAGCAGCAACTTTCTTGTCTTGAGACATCTTTTCTTCGGAAATGACGATTGTGTGTCCTTAAGATCGAAGCTTAGAAAGCCTGAGAAACTAAGCAAGCGTTGGTGAGCAAGAGCTATAAAATTGAGCAAACAAAGCAAATGGCACAAACAGTGTACCAAATCTGGTCAGGGTGAGTTCTTATTTATACGCTCGGCGCACTCCAAATCGGAGGGTCCCGTCTGTCATTGACTGTTGCTATTCTAGCAAAGGGAAGGTGTTTTTTCGGACCTTCGGCTTAAGGCCTTCGTCCATGTCGCAGTCTGAATTCGTTATCCTAAACAAATTAATACTGCGAGGGGCTACTTTTGGGGGCCTTCGTCCTCCGAAGGTCCTCAAAAACATGATTTAACAATGTCTTCCAAGTATGGCTTATGGACAGGTATCTTCGGATTCATGATAAAAGCGTACACGATGAAGAGCGTGATCGAGACGAAGGTTGTTGTTGCTCTGAACCTGTACATAATGGAGCTTCAGCTAAATCGCAGAAAAGGGAACCGACTTAAAAGGGAAAAGGCCATTCAGTCCTCATAGATTTTTCTATAAGCCGATAGTAAATGTAAAGGGCATGACTGTAATTTCTCATAGGCTGTGTCCTATGCCTATAAATAGATGAACAGTACCCCCGTACTGTTCACGCTGACTTGTATCTTCTTTTGCGTCACACTTGTACTTTTTTGCCTTCTAACAAGCCGAAGGTATTTTTGTAATTCAATATTGTTCCTGCTTTTCCATTATTATATAATGAAGAATAAATAATATAATATAATTATTTGTGTTGTTTCACATATGTCATGTGGCAGAACCACCCGAATTATTCCAGCTTAAGTGCCTAAGTCACGCCTCAGGGGCCGTAACACACTTAAATCGGAATAACCCGTCAGTCCCTCAGATCTAGTCTGATAGAGCCACTTAACCAGGATCAAATTCCACAATCTCACTCGAAGGTGAGTCACAGAAGAAATACAATAAAACAGGAAACCTCAAATTAAGTACGGAGTTATTACATAAATCGGAGTTTTTGGAGTAGCAATTAAAGTTCACAAATTAAAATGCAGCGGATAATCGATGTCGTCGGTAACGAGGAAATGGGCAAGGCCTAGCCCACTACTCCTCATGCTCCTCTCCTGCCGGAGCAACATCCCACTCGACCGTCCAACCCGGTGGCAGGGTGGTAGGCCAAGTCACACCATCAACTACATCCTGCATGGTACCTGCAAAAATGGTGCCACAAGCAAGGCTGAGTATACTAATACTCAGCTAGACTTAACCGGTGTGAGGAGTCTACTCCTCTACCTCTAGACTATGCAGCTGTTTGGCTGAGGGGTTTGGTTTGCCAAAAGCACTAGCTGTTTCTAACATCAACTTTTAGCTTTTCAAATTCTACCATCATTGACTTAGCTAGATTTGCTCCTTCTAAGCATACATGGTAACAATCAATTAGTTCAACCAACAAGTTATCTCATAATCCACATTTCACTTCTTACTCGATGCAGTACAAGGAATCAAGCAGTCTCATTAGCTGCGAGAAGCAGACGATTCGAATCGAGTTTTAAACCTTGCAAGGTAAACCTAAACACACGGCATGTCAGGGCACTCCGTCCCCACACATGACAACCGTCCCCATCGATTCCCCGTTCGCGTCCAGGCCTCACCGCCTTGGCATACAATGCTCCACTGACCCCGGCTGCCGCCGTGCAGTGACCGCACTTGTACCCACCATAGCTAGCATGGGAGACCCTGTCTCAGGTCGCATGAGGGATAAAGTCCGCGCCCGGCTTCACTCAGGTACTAGGTTTACCGGTTACCATTTTTCCCGGCATGTGCTTAGTACGTTCAAAAGCTTGACTCAGGTATCCACACATTAATCCTTAATTCATTTTTCCCGTCTCATGGACAAGGCATCCTCCCTGGATCCAAGTCCATAGACCAACATATATCCCATTATCAAGATGAATACAATCAATTCCTGACCTCGCGCGAGTGCTAGAAAAATCACTCGACTTCTACCGAGATCCTGATTAGCAAGCAGCTACTCGACCTAGCATACTAGTATTCATCTCAAAAAGGAGTCCTAAGTTCATGCAACTAGAGGTTTCAAGCAACTCCTACACTTAAGTGCACATTACAGTCCTACAAGCATTAAGTGTAGTAAAGTAGCATATATTAACATGGTTATGCATAAAACCGGGGCTTGCCTTCAACTGCTGGGGCTGCGGGGAGATCCTCAATAGCAGCCTCTGAAGCCTGCTCCTGGTCCTCCTCTTGGACAGGTCCTTGCTCGGGGATGAGCACGTACTCTCCGTCGGCAAGATTACAATCTAATGAATGCAATGCGTAAGATATATGCATGATACAATATGTGCTTTAGAATTTACAACTTTTAAAGATGTAGGGTCTTTTGAATTTAAACAAGTTAACCTTACTTATGTAAAACCTTTTAGTGGTACACTTGGTAATTTGGGTTGGTTTTAATGGGATGAGGTTTATTCCTTCTTCTCTTTTCTTTTATTCTCTTTAATGTTTTGGAGTAGGTTTGAACTACAAGTTGCTTTTATAAAATTCCAAAAATTCTGCAAAAATTAAAGTGGCTTGCTACTGGTGTATGATTCTCTGTCTCAAAATTTGGGGTTCAGAAAGTAAATGGTTTTCTCTGGACAAAATTACCAAATCTTAGGGCAGAAGTGGTATTTTGAACTACAACTATTATTTAACAGTGGGTAATTCTTTAAAACTTATTTTTGCTGGCTTTTAGGTGTCATAACATGACTTGATACAAATTTCTAGTCATTAATACTTTTTAATTCTTTTCCTATGGTTTTCTTAAGGTTTCTAGCCAAAGGGGTGCTTTCTACTACCACTATGCTTGAAAAACATCAAACAACAGAGTTCTTATTTTTCTCAGCTAGTATTTTGTGCAAGAGCAATCATTCTGGAGTTTGGTTTCTTTTTGCTTAAGGGAAGGGGTGGTATGCATTATTTGAGCTAAATGGCCTTTCTCACAAATTACTAGCAAAAGGTATGGGTTTACTTTTTTTCATGGGTTGGCATTTTTCTCTGGTGGTTTATCTCATCATGGACTTAGCTAATTTTTGGTTGCCCATTATCTCATAAAAAGGGGTTGCTTATGATTTATTGGAAAAATGCCTTATTATCATTCTGTATTTATTTTCCCTACTTAAAAAGTTAGGCTGGGGTGTTTTGTATTTTTGTAGTGGGGCTCTAGTGGTTATACGTTCACTGGATTTTTGTTAACCACTTTGGTTATAGTTTTGCAATTCTAATAATTGATTTTCAGTCTACATAAGGCTGATTAAAGCACCTTAATTAGAAACTGGTCCTAATTAATGGTCTCTGCATTTTTCCTAGGTTCTTGGTTGCATAAGTAAACTAGGAAAAATATTACTAATTACTGTTCAACATTTTCTAATGTTTTTCTGATTTTCTCTAAGTTGTGGACAAAATGGCTTTAAATGAATAACTACATCATAATCTCTAATGCTGGGGATCCTACTATTTTTAAACAATGTCTAATTAGGGTATAAGCATCTACAAATTTTCTTAAGCTCAGTATAGAAGAAAAACTAATTTTCCTTAATTAAACAAGGTTTAGGGGGTTTCTGTTTTTAATTTTAAGCTCTAAAATTTAGAACAGAAAGCATATGGTTCAATAATTTTAAATGATAGATCATAATATTCCAGAGCTAGCAAAATTGGTTTGACAGCTTTTCATTAAGATTTCATCAAGTTATGAATTTTCTAAGTTCTTTGGTTATTTAAAAAGAATAACAGAATTGATAAAAGGGAAAACCATTTTGCACTGGGGTCCCTGGCGGTTTTCTAAGTTTTCCTTCGCGAATCAGTCCTTAGGTTACTATTCACATGGGTCGCTGACATTACAGAAAACCCCTCGGGTTCTACAAAACCTAACCCGAGGTCCTTCTTCTACCTCAAACAGTAGCCGCGGCGAAGAAAAGGGCGGAGGGGCTTACCGGCGGCGAGACTGTTCCGGTGAAGTGGTCGAGGATGAAGGGGAGGTCGCGGGGATCACAACGGTGTGCGGAACGTCAACGGAGATGGCCGGAGTTGGTCGGTCCACGCGCGCAGGCGGGGATGCTCGTCGGCGGCGAGGAGACCGGCCTGGTCACGGCGAGATAGTTCAATTAAATAGGTCAGAGAGGTCCACGGGATGCCAGAGAAGACATGAGCGAAAGGAATTGGGCGGAGACTCACTGGATAGCTCGGTCCACGCGCGGCGGCGGAAGACCGAAGTCCGGTGAGGTCGATCTCGGGCCTCCGGTGAAGTCCGGTCGGGTCCGAGGGCTTGGCGAGCTTCACGGGCTACTGGCGGAGCTAGCCGAAGCACAGGTTGGGCTGGAGGGCGGCTGGAGTGGGCTGGCCACGGCGGCCGTAGCTCTGGCGGCAATGGCGGGCGGAAATACGCTCGCCGGAGCTAAGGAACGGTGGCTGGCCGGTGAGGGTGAGTGCGGGGCGAAGAGAGGTGCGCCCGGGGAGGCTTTATAGGCGCGGGCGGGCACGGCCGAGGGCGTGGGCGCGCGGCGGACTTGACCGGACGCCGGGGCGAGCGCGCGCGCGCGGGTTGGGCGAGCTCTGGCGTGCCGACCAGGGTCGAACACGTGTGCCCGTGCGTTCTGCCCAAGCTCTGGCGCGTGTGGTCGCTCGTCCGAGCCTGCTCTCGCCTTGGTCAGTGCACGAAACCTCTTCTCCTCCCTACAAGCTACCATTCTTGTGTGGAGGTCATAGGATTTTGCCTACTGGTTGCAGAGATATGGAGCCAGGAAATCTGGTCTGTCTCCCTGCCTAAACCCGAGGCAAATCCCAAGTTTTGTCGTGTCTAGGGCTCGCGTCCCAATGCCATCTTCTGGCACACGACAGAGGGGTTAGTTAGACACAAATTTGTCAATGGGGCCATTAGGATTCGAGTTAGGGATCAAGGTGAACATCCCTGATCTTTGGCTCAAGGTCTGAATTTCAGAATTCTGAAATTCAGAATTCCCAATGAGTCCCAACAAAAGAAGCTTGATTTGGGGGTTTTCTTGAATTATTTCGGCTAAGCTTTCTCAATCTATCTTGTTGCTTATCAAATATACTTTAACTTATATTATTGGCTCAACTCAAAATTTTAAACTTTTCATTCCCTTTTGCTTATTTTCTTGAATTTTGTTCATGGGGTTCACTTAGAGTTCTTAATTAGGGTTGCACATTCTTATCTTTTCAAAGACTCAATTGTTTTGATCATGACACTTTTAAACATATACTTGGTGAATTCTTTATCACTTAAGTTATTTTGATGCTCATGCTTACTCTGGTTCACATAAAGTAATGGTTCTTGGTGTGGCTTTTTAAGAGAAACCCTAGGTGACACTGGGGTGTCACAGCCTTCCCCCCTTAAAGGAATCTCGTCCCGAGATTCGGGCCAGAGTCCTTCCGAGGTGAAGCGAAGGGTGAGACTGATAGGAAAAAGGGTGATGATTGTTATTATTAGGATAAACTGCTCTTCGAATGTCATTCTCTTTGCAACTTCAGAAGGAAGTCCTTTTAAGTTTTATCTTTATAGTTACTTCGTTCTGAATTAAGATCATATTTTTGGAAATTAGATTCGAAAGGCAGGAGGAGGGGTTGGGGGTGATTACATACCAGCTTCTTTAGGTAGGCAATCGGGGAAGTTGGATCTTAAGAATTCCTCGGTTTCCCAAGTAGCTTCCTCCTCTGAGTGATTACTCCACTGGACCTTGAACATCTTGATCGATTTAGCCCGAGTTGATCTTTCCTTGCAATCCAGAATCTTGGAGGGGTACTCTTGGTACGAGAGATCTGGCTCTATCTCCAACTCTGGCTCTGCTAGAATCTCAGTCGGCAATCGAACACACTTCTTTAGCTGAGATACATGGAATACGCTGTGAATGGCAGACATCTTTGAAGGTAACTTCAGCTTGTATGCCACGGGTCCACATGCTTCGATGATCTCATACGGTCCAATGTAACGAGGGGCTAACTTGCCTTTGATTCCAAACCTCTGCACTCCCTTGGTGGGTGATACCTTGAGGTATACAAAACTTCCCACCTCGAACTGGAGAGGTTTCCTTCTTCTGTCATGATAGCTCTTCTGTCTGGCCTGAGTAGCTTCTAGATTCTTCCTGATTAGCTTGACCTTCCTTTCGGCTTCAGTCACCAAATCAGGTCCAAAAACTTCTCTTTCACCAGGCTGAGACCAATTGAGTGGTGTCCTGCACCTTCTTCCATAGAGAGCTTCAAAAGGTGCCATCTTTAGGCTGGACTGATAACTATTGTTATAAGCAAACTCTGCCAAGGAGAGGTGCTTATCCCAGTTCTTGCCACAATCGATCGCACAAGCTCTCAGCATATCTTCCAGAATCTGGTTTACTCTTTCCGTCTGACCATCAGTCTGTGGGTGGTAAGCTGAACTCCTGATTAGCTTGGTTCCCAAAGACTCTTGCAATTGTTCCCAAAATCTGGCAACAAATTGGGCTCCTCGGTCAGAAACAATGGTCCGAGGTAATCCATGCAAACACACGATCCGGTCGATATACAATTCTGCATACTTCTGAGCCTTATCAGTGGTGTGCACAGGAAGAAAATGTGCCACTTTCGTCAATCGGTCCACAATAACCCAAATTGAATCATGATGACGAGAGGTGTTGGGCAGACCCACAATGAAATCCATGCTGATATCGTCCCACTTCCACGAAGGTACGGACAGTGGTCGCAAAGCTCCAGCGGACTTCAAGTGGCTTGCCTTAACCCTCTGACAGGTGTCACACTCTGATACATACTGGGCTATCTCCCTCTTCATTCTGGTCCACCAGTATAAAAGCTTCAAATCATGGTACATCTTGGTGCTTCCCGGATGCATAGAGAATTTGGAGAGATGAGCCTCATCCAAAATTTTCTTCTTGAGATCCCGGTCCTTAGGAATTACCAATCTGCTTTTGAACCATAACACACCCTTCTCATCCTGGCGGAAACAATTATACTTCTCAACCTTCTGATGGAGATTCTTCTTGATAATCTGCACTCCCTTGTCACTGAGCTGGGCCATGATGATCTGGTCTTGCAAAGCTGGCTCAACAGAAATGTGAGACAAAGAACCAGAAGGAATCACTTCAATTTGCATCTTGCTCAACTCATCACACAAGGTGTTAACACGAGAATCCATCAGAATACAGTTGCACTGCAACTTCCGACTCAAGGCATCTGCTACCACATTAGCTTTCCCTGGGTGATAATGTACCTCCAGGTCATAATCCTTGATCAGCTCTAGCCATCTTCTCTGCCTCATGTTGAGATCAGCCTGAGTAAAAATGTACTTAAGGCTCTTATGATCAGTGAAGATGTTGCAGTGGGTTCCCATTAGATAGTGCCTCCACATCTTTAATGCATGAACCACTGCTGCTAACTCGAGGTCATGAGTGGGATAATTTTGCTCATGAGGCCTGAGTGCTCTTGAGGCGTAAGCAATGACTCGGTTGTCTTGCATCAAGACACAACCTAGCCCGGTGCCAGAGGCATCGCAATACACGTCAAAAGGCTTGCTGCTGTCGGGTTGCGCCAAAACTGGTGCGGTGGTCAGATGCTGCCTCAACGCATGGAAGGCATCTTCGCACTTCTGACTCCACACAAACTTGACTTCTTTCTTCAGCAACTCAGTAATAGGCTTCGCAATTCGAGAGAAGTCCGGAATAAATCTTCGGTAATAACCGGCCAATCCCAGAAAACTCCGAATCTGGCGAACATTCGTTGGTGGCTTCCAATTCATCACCTCTTGCACTTTATCAGGATCAACAGCTATTCCATCCTGAGAGATAGTGTGACCCAAGAATTTGATTTCCTTTAGCCAAAAATCACACTTGGATAGCTTGGCATAAAGGTGGTGCTCTCGCAGACGTTGAAGCACTACATGCAAATGCCCGGCATGTTCTTCTTCGCTCTTTGAGTACACCAGGATATCATCGATGAAAACCACCACGAACTTGTCCAATTCTGGCATGAAAACAGAATTCATCAGATACATGAAGTATGCTGGTGCATTTGTCAGCCCGAATGACATCACCAAGAATTCATATAGCCCATATCTGGTTGAGAATGCCGTCTTCGGAATATCACTTGCTCGTATTTTGATCTGATGGTAGCCAGAGCGAAGGTCTATCTTGGAAAACACCTTGGCTCCGACCAACTGGTCAAAGAGAACATCAATACGAGGCAAAGGATACTTGTTCTTGATAGTTACCGCATTAAGAGGGCGGTAATCTATACACAGCCTCAAGCTTTCATCCTTCTTCTTCACAAACAGTGCTGGACATCCCCAAGGCGAAGTGCTTGGGCGAATGAATCCCTTATCCAGCAACTCTTGCAACTGCTTCTTCAACTCTGCTAACTCAGCGGGTGGCATTCGGTAGGGCCTCTTGGAAATTGGGGCCGTTCCCGGTTGCAACTCGATGGCGAATTCAATATCCCGGTCCGGTGGCATTCCAGGCAATTCATCAGGAAAGACATCTGCATACTCACAGACCACTGGGATCTTCTTCAGGGGTAACTCCGTCATAGAGAAAGCACATGACTGAGAAGAACCCTGACTAGGCAGAATCAAAGTGAAATTCCCGCAGAAAGGAGAATTAACTTCCACGGTACGACTGGCTACATCAAGCACAACTTGGTGCAAGGTCATCCAATTTGCTCCTAGAATAATGTCCACATTTTCCAACCCCAACACAAGAAGAGTGGTTTTGACAATGTGGCTTCCCAGTTGAATAGGCACACTTTGGTTTAATTGATTAGTTGCAATTTTACCCCCAGGTGTGACTATCATGAATGACCCTTTTGAGTGAGAGAATGGCAGTTTGCAATTAGCACTGAACTTTTGGCTAATGAAACTATGAGATGCACCAGAATCAAACAGAATTAAAGCAGGTTGATTATAAACTGAAAAGGTACCGGTCATGATAGGAGCTCCTTCTGGCACTTCCTCTAGAGCAGTGAAGTTGAGCTTCCCTTGCCTGACTTGCACCTTCTGCTTTCTTCCCTTGTCTTGATTCGGTGCTGGCATCTGCCTCTGCTGGTTCCTGGGACAATTCTTGGCATAGTGGCCCACATTGCCACAAGTGAAACACTTGTTCCCATTGCCCTGGCGGAACTGCTGCTGCTGCGGAGGCTGATTGTTCCTTGGGGCGGGAGCTGGATAGCGGTTGGGTGCCGGCTGCTGCTGCTGCTGAGGTGGCCTGATCACCCATCTGCCTGCCTGCTGCTGAAAACCCCTGCTCTGATTGTGAGAAACAATCCGGAACCTCTGAGCCTGAGCGGATGGTGCTGCCATTGGTGCCTTCCTCTTCTTCTCTGCGCGGTGAGCAACAATGCAATCCTCCTGAGAGATGGCCATGTTGACCAACTCATTGAAGCTATTGGCCCGGACAGTGTTGAGTCATTCCCGTAGCTTGGTATTGAGACCCCTGCGGAAGCGATCCCTCTTCTTTCATCAGAATCAGCATGATATCCTGCATACTGGCATAAGTCGTTGAAGGCTTGCGCATACTGCAGTACCGTGCGGGTTCCTTGATTGAGGGCCAAGAATTCATTCAACTTCCGATCAAGAATGCCAGCTGGGATGTGGTGTCCTCTGAAGGCAGTCTTGAATTCCTCCCAAGATACTTCATGATCAGCGGGGAGCATAGCACGGAAGTGGTCCCACCAAGTCCGAGCTGGGCCGCGAAGCTGCTGTGCGACGAAGCGAGCCTTGGCCTCATCAGGGCAGTCTCCCGTGAGGAGGGGAAACTTGGACTCGACGACGCGAAGCCACACGTCGGCGTCCAACGGATCCTCTGCCTTGGTGAACAAGGGCGGCTGCGTGCTCAGAAACTCCTGGTATGTTGCCATAGCCGGAGGTCGCTGATGCTGGCCTCCACCATGATGCTGTTGGTGGGGCTGGCGCTGCAAGAGCTGTCGCAGAATCTCATTCTGCTGGGTCATCAGCTCCTGCACTGTGGGAGCTGGAGGAGGTGGCGGGGGAGCTTGCTCATTCTGCCCGCGACGCTGCCTCGCTGCCATCTGAAAACAGAGATTGTCGCCAATGTTATCCCAACTCACACTTCCGAACGACAAGATATCATCTCATATGGAAGAAAAAGGCCATAATCATAATATTAGGTTCGAAAGTGAAGATAGCATGGTGACAAGGATCCCACAGATATCAAAAGTTTACAGGGTTACATTAATCAGGGGAAAGTACCCATAAGCCTAGTCCAAAATGTGATACTACTAAGCTCGCATAGGTTTCTATCCGCCTAAAAATGTCAAAGCGACTGCTTAACCCTGAGCGGTGGAAGCGACACTGGATACGGGTGAAGGAGGTATCGCGGAGGTAGTCCCATTAGCACCAGGGGCTGGTCCTAGCTCCTCGGGAGCCTCTTCTCCCTCGCTTCCTGCTTCATTGGCCTCCATCTCCAGGTGGTGCATGTCCAAGTGGTCATTGGCTTCCTCGAGTTCCCTCTGCACGTCGTGAAGCTGGTTCTCCAAGACATCAATAGTGTTATCTCGGATTTCCACTTGCTGCTCCAGGGTGGTAATACGCTGGTTCAGCCTTTCCACCTGCAGATCCTTCTCCACCAACTCTGTGGATAGGTCGACCACAAAATCTTCCCGCCTATCGAGAGTGAGCTTGGCAGCCTGAGCGGTGTTAGCAAGAAGTGTCATAGCATCGCTCTGAAGGGCCTGGAGGCGGTACAGCGCACTCATGCACTGAACAGTGACCCTCCCAACCAAGTCAGGATACATTGCCCACACATCCTTCACATGGCTCACGCGGTTACACCACATGGGATCATCCTTCTTTTCAGCAGGGAAGAGTCCCAAGGGGTGCATCACCATCTCCAGGGGATGGTAGCCACAAAAAGTCGTCAGAGTCTTCATGGCTGCTGCCTCAACGGTGTCGTCCGTCCTGAGTCCAATCGTCTCAGAGTCAAGAGAACGCCAACCCGGCTGAAGGGGATGAGCCTCCAAAGTTAGCCAGACCCGACAACGAGGTACCCGATGCTCCTCATACAACTGCACCGTGTACAAAGGGGGCGTAGGGTAACCGGCGGAGTTAAGCACTTCCCACAAGATGGAAGGAAAGCCATCGCGAGAAAGGAAGTCAGAACTGAAACGAGAGTCTCCTCCACTGGCGGGGGTGGGTGAATTCATCTGCGGAAGGGAATCAAGATAAAGATTATGGTGGAAGGAAAAAAAGAGAAAGAGAGCCCGTATGATTTTAAAGAAAAGGGGTTAGCTCAAATTTTAATTCCTCTTTGTGTTTTATAATGCATGCATGCGGAAAGAAACGTTGCCTCTCAAAAGGGAAATAGGGTGCCTTTTTAGGGCATCCTAAAATATAAGTATTGGCCCACATGGCCTAATTAATTAACCACCTATTTCTCCCTCTATGCCTAAGGCCTTTCGTCCTAGGTCTAGCGGTCTAGTCCTGACGATCCGTAGTAGTTTCTAGGCAAGTTTTAGATTTTGAAAATCGGTATTCATGGTTTATTGCCCTTCTCTGTGGTGGAATTTGCTCCGATACCAGCTGTGGCAGAACCACCCGAATTATTCCAGCTTAAGTGCCTAAGTCACGCCTCAGGGGCCGTAACACACTTAAATCGGAATAACCCGTCAGTCCCTCAGATCTAGTCTGATAGAGCCACTTAACCAGGATCAAATTCCACAATCTCACTCGAAGGTGAGTCACAGAAGAAATACAATAAAACAGGAAACCTCAAATTAAGTACGGAGTTATTACATAAATCGGAGTTTTTGGAGTAGCAATTAAAGTTCACAAATTAAAATGCAGCGGATAATCGATGTCGTCGGTAACGAGGAAATGGGCAAGGCCTAGCCCACTACTCCTCATGCTCCTCTCCTGCCGGAGCAACATCCCACTCGACCGTCCAACCCGGTGGCAGGGTGGTAGGCCAAGTCACACCATCAACTACATCCTGCATGGTACCTGCAAAAATGGTGCCACAAGCAAGGCTGAGTATACTAATACTCAGCTAGACTTAACCGGTGTGAGGAGTCTACTCCTCTACCTCTAGACTATGCAGCTGTTTGGCTGAGGGGTTTGGTTTGCCAAAAGCACTAGCTATTTCTAACATCAACTTTTAGCTTTTCAAATTCTACCATCATTGACTTAGCTAGATTTGCTCCTTCTAAGCATACATGGTAACAATCAATTAGTTCAACCAACAAGTTATCTCATAATCCACATTTCACTTCTTACTCGATGCAGTACAAGGAATCAAGCAGTCTCATTAGCTGCGAGAAGCAGACAATTCGAATCGAGTTTTAAACCTTGCAAGGTAAACCTAAACACACGGCATGTCAGGGCACTCCGTCCCCACACATGACAACCGTCCCCATCGATTCCCCGTTCGCGTCCAGGCCTCACCGCCTTGGCATACAATGCTCCACTGACCCCGGCTGCCGCCGTGCAGTGACCGCACTTGTACCCACCATAGCTAGCATGGGAGACCCTGTCTCAGGTCGCATGAGGGATAAAGTCCGCGCCCGGCTTCACTCAGGTACTAGGTTTACCGGTTACCATTTTTCCCGGCATGTGCTTAGTACGTTCAAAAGCTTGACTCAGGTATCCACACATTAATCCTTAATTCATTTTTCCCGTCTCATGGACAAGGCATCCTCCCTGGATCCAAGTCCATAGACCAACATATATCCCATTATCAAGATGAATACAATCAATTCCTGACCTCGCGCGAGTGCTAGAAAAATCACTCGACTTCTACCGAGATCCTGATTAGCAAGCAGCTACTCGACCTAGCATACTAGTATTCATCTCAAAAAGGAGTCCTAAGTTCATGCAACTAGAGGTTTCAAGCAACTCCTACACTTAAGTGCACATTACAGTCCTACAAGCATTAAGTGTAGTAAAGTAGCATATATTAACATGGTTATGCATAAAACCGGGGCTTGCCTTCAACTGCTGGGGCTGCGGGGAGATCCTCAATAGCAGCCTCTGAAGCCTGCTCCTGGTCCTCCTCTTGGACAGGTCCTTGCTCGGGGATGAGCACGTACTCTCCGTCGGCAAGATTACAATCTAATGAATGCAATGCGTAAGATATATGCATGATACAATATGTGCTTTAGAATTTACAACTTTTAAAGATGTAGGGTCTTTTGAATTTAAACAAGTTAACCTTACTTATGTAAAACCTTTTAGTGGTACACTTGGTAATTTGAGTTGGTTTTAATGGGATGAGGTTTATTCCTTCTTCTCTTTTCTTTTATTCTCTTTAATGTTTTGGAGTAGGTTTGAACTACAAGTTGCTTTTATAAAATTCCAAAAATTCTGCAAAAATTACAGTGGCTTGCTACTGGTCTATGATTCTCTGTCTCAAAATTTGGGGTTCAGAAAGTAAATGGTTTTCTCTGGAAAAAATTACCAAATCTTAGGGCAGAAGGGGTATTTTGAACTACAACTATTATTTAACAGTGGGTAATTCTTTAAAACTTATTTTTGCTGGCTTTTAGGTGTCATAACATGACTTGATACAAATTTCTAGTCATTAATACTTTTTAATTCTTTTCCTATGGTTTTCTTAAGGTTTCTAGCCAAAGGGGTGCTTTCTACTACCACTACGCTTGAAAAACATCAAACAACAGAGTTCTTATTTTTCTCAGCTAGTATTTTGTGCAAGAGCAATCATTCTGGAGTTTGGTTTCTTTTTGCTTAAGGGAAGGGGTGATATGCATTATTTGAGCTAAATGGCCTTTCTCACAAATTACTAGCAAAAGGTATGGGTTTACTTCTTTTTCATGGGTTTGCATTTTTCTCTGGTGGTTTATCTCATCATGGACTTAGCTAATTTTTGGTTGCCCATTATCTCATAAAAAGGGGTTGCTTATGATTTATTGGAAAAATGCCTTATTATCATTCTGTATTTATTTTCCCTACTTAAAAAGTTAGGCTGGGGTGTTTTGTATTTTTGTAGTGGGGCTTTGGTGGTTGTAAGTTCACTGGATTTTTGTTAACCACTTTGGTTATAGTTTTGCAATTCTAATAATTGATTTTCAGTCTACATAAGGCTGATTAAAGCACCTTAATTAGAAACTGGTCCTAATTAATGATCTCTGCATTTTTCCTAGGTTCTTGGTTGCATAAGTAAACTAGGAAAAATATTACTAATCACTGTTCAACATTTTCTAATGTTTTTCTGATTTTCTCTAAGTTGTGGACAAAATGGCTTTAAATGAATAACTACATCATAATCTCTAATGCTGGGGATCCTACTATTTTTAAACAATGTCTAATTAGGGTATAAGCATCTACAAATTTTCTTAAGCTCAGTATAGAAGAAAAACTAATTTTCCTTAATTAAACAAGGTTTAGGGGGTTTCTGTTTTTAATTTTAAGCTCTAAAATTTAGAACAGAAAGCATATGGTTCAATAATTTTAAATGATAGATCATAATATTCCAGAGCTAGCAAAATTGGTTTGACAGCTTTTCATTAAGATTTCATCAAGTTATGAATTTTCTAAGTTCTTTGGTTATTTAAAAAGAATAACAGAATTGATAAAAGGGAAAACCACTTTGCACTGGGGTCCCTGGCGGTTTTCTAAGTTTTCCTTCGCGAATCAGTCCTTAGGTTACTATTCACATGGGTCGCTGACATTACAGAAAACCCCTCGGGTTCTACAAAACCTAACCCGAGGTCCTTCTTCTACCTCAAACAGTAGCCGCGGCGAAGAAAAGGGCGGAGGGGCTTACCGGCGGCGAGACTGTTCCGGTGAAGTGGTCGAGGATGAAGGGGAGGTCGCGGGGATCACAACGGTGTGCGGAACGTCAACGGAGATGGCCGGAGTTGGTCGGTCCACGCGCGCAGGCGGGGATGCTCGTCGGCGGCGAGGAGACCGGCCTGGTCACGGCGAGATAGTTCAATTAAATAGGTCAGAGAGGTCCACGGGATGCCAGAGAAGACATGAGCGAAAGGAATTGGGCGGAGACTCACTGGATAGCTCGGTCCACGCGCGGCGGCGGAAGACCGAAGTCCGGTGAGGTCGATCTCGGGCCTCCGGTGAAGTCCGGTCGGGTCCGAGGGCTTGGCGAGCTTCACGGGCTACTGGCGGAGCTAGCCGAAGCACAGGTTGGGCTGGAGGGCGGCTGGAGTGGGCTGGCCACGGCGGCCGTAGCTCTGGCGGCAATGGCGGGCGGAAATACGCTCGCCGGAGCTAAGGAACGGTGGCTGGCCGGTGAGGGTGAGTGCGGGGCGAAGAGAGGTGCGCCCGGGGAGGCTTTATAGGCGCGGGCGGGCACGGCCGAGGGCGTGGGCGCGCGGCGGACTTGACCGGACGCCGGGGCGAGCGCGCGCGCGCGGGTTGGGCGAGCTCTGGCGTGCCGACCAGGGTCGAACACGTGTGCCCGTGCGTTCTGCCCAAGCTCTGGCGCGTGTGGTCGCTCGTCCGAGCCTGCTCTCGCCTTGGTCAGTGCACGAAACCTCTTCTCCTCCCTACAAGCTACCATTCTTGTGTGGAGGTCATAGGATTTTGCCTACTGGTTGCAGAGATATGGAGCCAGGAAATCTGGTATGTCTCCCTGCCTAAACCCGAGGCAAATCCCAAGTTTTGTCGTGTCTAGGGCTCGCGTCCCAATGCCATCTTCTGGCACACGACAGAGGGGTTAGTTAGACACAAATTTGTCAATGGGGCCATTAGGATTCGAGTTAGGGATCAAGGTGAACATCCCTGATCTTTGGCTCAAGGTCTGAATTTCAGAATTCTGAAATTCAGAATTCCCAATGAGTCCCAACAAAAGAAGCTTGATTTGGGGGTTTTCTTGAATTATTTCGGCTAAGCTTTCTCAATCTATCTTGTTGCTTATCAAATATACTTTAACTTATATTATTGGCTCAACTCAAAATTTTAAACTTTTCATTCCCTTTTGCTTATTTTCTTGAATTTTGTTCATGGGGTTCACTTAGAGTTCTTAATTAGGGTTGCACATTCTTATCTTTTCAAAGACTCAATTGTTTTGATCATGACACTTTTAAACATATACTTGGTGAATTCTTTATCACTTAAGTTATTTTGATGCTCATGCTTACTCTGGTTCACATAAAGTAATGGTTCTTGGTGTGGCTTTTTAAGAGAAACCCTAGGTGACACTGGGGTGTCACATGTCATATATTTCTTCTTCTATTTTTACATATATTGCAATGATGAAGGTATGTCCTTCATGACCTTCGTCTGAAGATCATTATATCCTAAGGGAAATAATGCTTTGAAGGACGAAGGACATTAACATTTAACATTTTGTGTTGCCTTGTTCTTAGCTCATAGCATTTGAGAACAAGTCCCCAACATTGACGCCCACCTCCGGTGAACCCTTTTTCTACCACCTTCGGCAAGCACTGACCTTCGTCATGCCGTCGAAGTAAGCTTCAGCACCAGGGGCTGCTGCACTACAGCCACTGGACCCAAATCAGGAGACCCTTTCTCTCCGCGAGGCCCGAAGACAGAAGAGGAAGGCCACTAGTCCAACACTCCAAGAGGAGGAATTGGATCAAGAAATCCGAAACATGGAGATAATCCATCAGCAAGTACAAAGGAAGAAGGAGAAGATGGCTCGACTGGCTGATCTTCAAAGGCAGATCGACGAAGCCACTGAAGAAGTACGCCATCTTGCTCAAGACGAACAAGACCAAAGGCCCCAACATAGAGAGCTTCATCAAGAAGGTTTGTTCAACGAGGATGGATGGTATGATGATCTTAACCATGATAGGAGTGATGGCATCAATCTTCCCGACTAGGTTAGAAATAAACCTTCGCAAATATTTTACCTTGCCGAGGAACTTTTGCGTTTCAAGCTTACAGGTGAGAGGTCCCACATTCTAAATGGATTTAATTCGATTAGGGTCTATCTCTAGACCATGTTAATGAATGATAAATCCTAAGAACTTACCAGCCGACACTCCAAAAGCACATTTACGTGGGTTCATTTTTAGATCGTACCGACACATTTTATCAAAGGCTTTGCACAAATCCGCTATATGAGAACTAAACTCAGTCGATTTGACTATAATATCATCAATGTAAACCTCCACAGTGTTTCTCAATAGCTTGTGAAAGATCAAATTCATAGTCCTCTGATAAGTAGCGCCAGCATTTTTAGACCAAATGTCATGACAACACACTCAAATAAACCAATGAAGCCTGGACATATAAAGTGTTGGGGGCCTTCGTCCTCCGAAGGTCCTCAAAAATATGATTTAATAATGTCTTCCAAGTATGGCTTATGGACAGGTATCTTCGGATTCATGATAAAAGCGTACACGATGAAGAGCGTGATCGAGACGAAGGTTGTTGTTGCTCCGAAGCTGTACATAAGGGAGCTTCGGCTAAATCGCAGAAAAGGGAACCGACTTAAAAGGGAAAAGGTCATTCAGTCCTCATAGATTTTTCTATAAGTCGATAGTAAATGTAAAGGGCATGACTGTAATTTCTCATAGGTTGTGTCCTATGCCTATAAATAGATGAACAGTACCCCCGTACTGTTCACGCTGACTTGTATCTGCTTTTGCGTCACACTTGTACTTTTTTGCCTTCTGACAAGCCGAAGGTATTTTTGTAATTCAATATTGTTCCTGCTTTTTCATTATTATATAATGAAGAATAAATAATATAATATAATTATTTGTGTTGTTTCACATATGTCATATGTTTCTTCTTCTATTTTTACATATATTGCAATGATGAAGGTATGTCCTTCACGACCTTCGTCTGAAGATCATTATATCCTAAGGGAAATAATGCTTTGAAGGACGAAGGACATTAACATTTAACATTTTGTGTTGCCTTGTTCTTAGCTCATAGCATTTGAGAACAAGTCCCCAACATAAAGGCCGTTATAGACGCATCTTCTTTGGCCATAAAAATCTGATTATATCTCGCATTAACATCAAGAAAGATAATAATATTTGTTGGGGACTTGTTCTCAAATACTATGAATTAAGAACAAGGCAACACAAGATGTTAAATGTTAATGCCCTTCGTCCTTCGAACCATTATTTCCCTTAGGATATAATGATCTTCAGACGAAGGTCATGAAGGACATACCTTCATCATCGCAGTATATGTTAATAAAAGAAGAAGCATATGAAAAATAAGAGACAACATAAACACTCATATAACATTATTAATTCATTCTTATTATATTATCATGGAAAGACAGAAACAGTATTGAATTACAAAAGTACCTTCGGCTTGATAGAAGGCAAAAAGTACAAGCGTGACACAAAAGCAAGTACAAGTCAGCGTGAACAGTACAGGGGTACTGTTCATCTATTTATAGGCACAGGACGTAGCCTGTGAGAAATTACATTCATGCCCTTTACATTTATTATTGACTTATAGATAAATCTATGAGGACTAGATAGCCTTTTCCCCTTTAAGTCGGTTCCTTTTTCCACGATTGAGCCGAAGCTCCCTTGCCGGTAGCTTCGGAGCAACGGCAACCTTCGTCACGATCATGCTCTTCCCATCGTGTATGCTTTTATCCTCAGTTCGAAGGTACCTGTCCATAAGCCATGCTTGGAAGACATTGTTAAATTACGTTTTTGAGGACCTTCGGAGGACGAAGGCCCCAACAATATTATTTCCCGACGCATTATTAATCAACGTGTCGGCTATAGGAATATGATATTCATCTTTAGGAGTTGCTCTATTTATATTGCAGAAATCAATACATACTCTGAACTTACTGATTCTTTCTTTTCCACTGACACAATATTGGAGACCTACTCTGCTTATCTGTAAGGTCTAATAAAATTAGCTTCTAACAGCCGGTGAATTTCATCCTTTGTTCGTGGGAGTAAGTCTGTACGAAATGTTCTAGCTTTGTGCTTGAAAGGTCTAAAACCGGACTTAATAGGCAGCTGATGTTCTACTATCTCTCATCTTAATCCTGGCATCTCAGTGTAATTTCAAGCAAAACAATCAGAATATTCTTTTAATAGATCGATCATTTCATCTCTAGGATCGGTCTCCAAGGTCTTGTTTACAAAAGACAGCCTCGGAGTTTTACCATCTCCAATGTCGATCGCCTCCAAAGGATCGGCTGATGTAAACCCCTATCCAAACTTGTCGAGATCCCTGAATTCCTCAATTATGCCTCCCTCAGAGGAATTAAGCGGTCTCTGCATGGCTGTGGACCGTCCGGTCTCGAAGGCCAGACCGTCTATGACATCGGATCCGTGCTATGGTGACTGCCCGGCCTTAAGGGCCGAACTATCCTATGAAAGGCTGGACTGTCTGGCCTCAGAGACCAGACTGTCCGCGACCTGTGACATGTTCCTTCTAGGTGTACTCATCATTTAAACTTTATTTAGGATTCAGCCGATTCTCCATCGGCTCTAGCATTACAGGAATGAAACCTTTTTTATCTATACTTATGAACTGATAATCAGAAAAGTATACTCCTGTGAGACATGTAGCAGTCTCGTAGGTCCAAAGTACAGGGGCATCGGCCTCAGCAATGCAGGCCAATGCATGAACATGTACTTGTTCTGCATCATCGCCTACCCATTGTAGCAACATCTGATGTAAAGTGTAAGGTACACATTGATTAGCATGAATCCAATCTCTGCCCAAGATTCGACTATAATTTCCTTATACATCAGCGATGAAGAACGCGATAGCAAGGGTCTTGGTCCCGATGGTTAATACAATGGACATGACTCCCTTAGCCTTGATCGAACTGTCAGTCCCCACACCGCTGAGCATCATATTGGTCTTGACTAGTTCATCATCTTGCTTTCCTAATTTTTTGTACAATGAGTAAGGCATTAAATTTACGGTCGCCCCTCCATCTAGCAACATCTTAGCAATCGGTATTCCATCAATATGACCGTGCACGAAGAGCGACTTTAAATGGTTGACCGATTATTTTGGTTTAGTGAAGGTGGCCTCTTTAGGACCAAAATCAAATTGAACAACAACAGGTTCATCGTCACCGATAATAGTACAATCAGTGGAGAACATAATAACATTTACGTCTATACCTGAGTGTTCTGGCGTAGCTCTGTAGTCGGTCAAGTCTTCTCCTAGTAGGTCGTCCTCCTCCATAGGCGTTGGCGCGTCATTGGAGGTGTCCAGGCGCAGACCGGACGGTCCGGACTCGAAGGTCGGATGGTCCGTGTCATCCACGGACGGTCCGACCTTTCCGTCGTACCTACATAGAGCTGTAAAGTTGATGTCTCGTTTCCTATCTTCGTGGTCGTTTGATTTACTTCAACGGCCTTTGGCCTCCACCTCTTTTGTGGTGGTGGGTACTGTGGATGCGTATCATTAAATATTTTTCTACTTATTTTTCCTTGCTCTCAACCACTGTACTTTTCAATTTTGAGACCGTGTCGGTCCCGATGGGCACCATCAGGGCATGGAGTATTTTAGGTCGTCTGTTTTGCTGACAGTCGTGTCTTCTTCTTTGCCTATATTGGTCGGTTTACCAAAAATCATCAGCCCTTCATTATTTCCCTGTATGACAACATATGATGTACCTATTTTGATGATGCCCCCTTTTGTCGTCCTCTTGGCGACTGTAGATATATGCCCCCTACCGGATTCGTCAGCCTTTGCGTCCGAGTGGTCCAGCAATCTTGTTGGGCCTGTGCCTGGTGACCGGTTTGATGGACACTCAATCGGTCTAGTACTGGAGGTGCCAACCTATCGAATACAGATGTTTGGGGTGTCCCCCAAGCGGAGTAATGTGGCATCCTAAATGGATATGGTGGCTTGCTCCATATTTGATTCGGGACATATGGCGGTGGTATGTATGTATATTGATATGGCACAGGTGGATATGGGGGTGGAGGTGTCCATGCAGGCACGTTAGGTCTAATTGAACATTATGACCTCCCGTCCTTTCCGATTGGTGAGGTGGGCTAATCAGTCTTACCTGCTGTTGCTCCTGAGTGGGTGAGCGAGGTTGCTTTGGTGGCCGATCATTTGGGCAGGCCTTCTTTTCACATATTTAGACAATAATTGATCAAAGGTCGAGCCAGATTTGACCAATGAACCAGCTGCCTTGACTGTGTTAGTTTTCCATGTACCTATTTTTGGTCATCATGGTTTGAAGGTACGTGGTCGTCGCGGTTCCTGGGCGTTGCTGGACCGTACGCTTAAATGATCCGGACAGTCTGATGATGTCCCGAACCGTCTGTGTCTATGCACCGGACCGTCTACGATGCGCAGAACAGGGACCCGCGCCTGGTTACCTGCCTGCGCCTGCGCCTGCCCCCCGGCGTTGGAGGTAGCGATGGTAATTTTCAGAGTTTCTCCTCCATGAGGAGTCTTTTCAGCCACCACTTTCCTACAAGAATTTTTATTATTTTCATCGGCCTTTCGCGTGTCGCCGATGATGACCTCCTTGCCTTTGCCCTTATCGGTCGCGCTGGGCCGAATCAGGACTTTTTTCCCATCCAAGTTTAGCATATTTATTAGGAAGGGCTTCGTGTCCACCTGTTTTTCCTAAAATTTCAATCGTCCCACGTTAATGGTAGATTGGATTTGTAGTCGAAATACATTACAATCATTAGTGGCATGAGAAAATGAGTTATGCCACTTGCAATATGCACGACGTTTTAGTTCGTCGGCGGGTGGAACAGTATGATTTTTTTAATGTTGCTATTTTTGAGTAATTCATCAAATATTTTGTCACACAGCAACATTAAATGTAAATTTAACCTACCCTGTTGTTTCTTTTGAACCGGCTGTAAGGAGGAACAAGCCGAAGATTTGGTCTATTTTAGCCAAACCATTTCAGTAGCGTATACTTCTTTTGATTCATCGTCTCAGCTACTTTGGTCGTATTCTACTATATGGACATTATGACAAATAGTTTTGGCAGTTTCTTTGCTTCGTCTTTCACAAGCTAAAGCTCTCTGATGTAATTGTGCTAGCGTGAAAAACTGGATGCCTTCTGATCTTTCTTTTAAATAATAACGCAATCCATTAAAGGCTAATCTCGCTAGCTGTTTTTTTGCAAATAAATTTGGAAACATCGGTTTCTTGTATCTCGGAACCTCCGAATGTAATCATTAACCGATTCATCTTTCCCTTATCGCAGGGCCACTAGGCCTACTAAATCTAACTCGTAATCGCCGGAGAAAAAATGATCATGGAATTTTTCTAAGTCTCCCATGACAAAATAGAATTAGAAGGGAGTGTGGTATACCATGCGAGTGCAATTCCTGTTAAAGATAATGAAAATAAATATACATGGAACGCCTCTGTGCTCTGTGATAAGAATTAGGAAGTGGTCTATGTGCTCGCACGTGTTCTTTCCTTGGTCACCCGAAAACTTCGCAAATTCGTGTATCCTAGCTCCCTGTGGATATGGGTGATAGTTGAATCGGCTATCGTAAGGCTTCAGATACGACTGCCCCAGGGAACATGCTAACTCCAAGCTTATCTCGGAACGCCCTGGCTATATCCTATGTTACTATATCAATGGCAGCCGGTGGGAGACCACTAGCTCTCTGGTCCAACAAGGGTGAGTGTAACACCTCAAAACCATCAACTAAAAATAATGCATTTAAATTATAGTAGTGAGTATAATAAGGATTTTTTTAAATCAAGTGTTTGATCTTATTAATCTTTAGAATAATTTTTGTTTGCTCATAATTGATTGATGATTGTTTTTTATAAAATTGCTTTTATATCAAAACCCAATTAATTAATATGAGAATTTTGGTAAAAAATAAATACTTTAATGGTAATATTTTTGGTATAATTATTATGAATTTTCAGAAATATTTAAAAATATATTTATTTATATTTTTTGGAAATAAGGATAAAAGAAAAAATATAAAAACACGAAACCCTAATCGGCCGGCTGGCCATTTCGACCCAGACAGGCCCATCAGGGCGGCCTTTCGCGACCCCCTCACGGCTAGGTGGGCCCCACTAGGACCCCCTCCCCTTCCAGTCGCCGCTCGAGCGTGGGCGTGCCCAGGCGCGGGTGGGCGCACTGCCCAGCGCCGCCACCGCCCGGCTCGGCCCAGCCGCTCACCTCCCCACCTCAGCTCAGCCAAACGGTTGCTCGCCTTCCTCTCCCCGGACTGGAAACGGTCGCCTCCTCCTCTCCCTCCCCCACTTCCTCTCGCCTCATGAGCCGTCGCCGCCATCAATGGCATCAATGGCGCTTGAAGCCGGCCGTCCGACGTGACCTCTCCCCTCCCCGGCGCCGACCCTCCCTCTATTCTCCTTATAAAAGGGGCAGTCGAGCTCTCTCCCTCACCCCTGCCAAGCTCGCCCTCATCTCCCTCTTCCAAGCCACCGTCGTTGCCCCATTCCCAGCCGTGCCCACGCCGGAGCTCGTCGGACCGTCCACGCCCGTGCCCGTGCCACCGGACCGTCCGCGGCCGAGTCGAGTCTTGCCGTTCCGCCCGCACCGTGCCCCTGCCTCGCTAGAGTCGCACCCACGCCACTGTTCCTCGTCCGAGCCTCATCGCACCGTGCCCCTGCCTCGTCGTCGTCTGCTCATTGCAAGTTTGGAGACAACCCAGAATAATTTTATTAATTCTTAAAATCACGTTCTGAGTTAGTTTATGAATTTTGTAATTATTATTGTAATATTGGAATGTTGTGATTTGGAATTAATGTGTATGTGAATTATTGGGTTTATATGCGATGAATTAGTGAATTATTATTAGTCATGTTATTTGTTTACAATGATTTTAGAATGTTGGATTAGAAAGAAATATGAAAAAATTTGGTAGACATGTGTTAGTAGTAAAAACACTAGATATGTAATTTCATAGTTAATTTGGTTTATGATGAATTTTAGAATTTATCTAGAAGTTATAATCAAAGGATTCATTTAGGCTCACTAAATAAATAATGGAAACTTTCTTAACACGGAATTAATAAGTGTATAGAATTGTTAATAATACAAGTGTTATAGTTTAATCAGTGGTTTAATTTATTATTAAATGTTTTGACCTCTGATCATTATGATGACATTTTCTTTTGGAAAGAAGGATAAAACTAAAAGGATATCATTATTCATAATATAAATAATTAATTGGTAATTAATTTACTTCGTAGGATTGGTTTCATCTAAGCTATGTTAGCTAAAATACTTTCGTAGTCAAATGTTTATATGGCTTCCACTAGTAACAAACCAAGGTAGAGTTATAGTGGATTAATAAAATGATTATGAATTAGGTTTTATTCTAGGCGCTTTTATAAGTATGATTTGTTGACATATGTCTATACATGTAATAGTATATGTTTGTTCATGTAATGGTGAATGTTATTCATATAAAGGTGTATGTCTATTTATTTGGTGAATGATTTCTTTTGTATGTATGATATACGAATCTATATTAGAAGCTGACTGTGTGGTAGAAGAACTGAATATGTTCGAAGACAACCAGCAGGACACGTTTGAGCATGACAAGTGGATTCTCCTTCTGCATTTCTATTTGTACTGTAACACTCCATGGTTCCACAAACAACCCGGAATGCTACTGTACTACACTTCCGACGTCCATATATAAAATTTCGGCAGCATCCCCTTTGCAAGATTGCATAAAAGAGGGAGCAACAGAGTATAAACATATATCATGACTAAAACATACTAAGTATTATTACTCGGCCAGCAAGGAAAGATAAACATACGACCTGAACTGAATTAACCAGTGCGCACGACCATATAAAAAAATAAACAAACTTCCTTTGACAAAAAGTTTCTAATTAAATCATGGCTGCGCCTGGGCAGTGTTATTGTGAGAGTGAAAGTGGACGTGCTGCTACTCCCCTCATTCCCAACATGTATCAAGTACCTGCATTGAGTAATGCAAGAGTGAGATGACACATCTCAGCAAGTAAAATAATATCAAACAGTTTAACCACATAAGAACATTGTTTTACCACCACTTGATTCCACAACCTTCTTATTACGAAGGTGCAGCACGTATACAACGTACAACGCACCTAGTTACCACACCTCGCAGGTAGAAACCACAATAGTAACATAGTAATGTCACACTTCATATATTTCCTCATGAGTGCAAATGTCTGCAAATGCAAGGATGACTTCTGCCTTCATACCTCTAAGGATATGAAGCCGCATCGTACCCCTCCTCGGGCAACGTACGATGCTAAAAATGTACCGGTACGGTCGGACCATAAGATCACGACATAACTTCAAAATGCAAGATGGATGATGCGATGTGCATGTCATGCCTACAACACTTCATATAACATGATTCAAAAAGACACTTCAACTTCATCCAGATGGGAATCAACCACATATATCATTACCAAATTATGATCATCCACAATATTAGACAATTGAGAATTAATACTTCCAAACAAATAAACTTCATCATAGAATTCAATGATTAACATAATTAAAACTTATGCATACTCAATGACAGGGAATAGGATGCAAACCAAACGGTAGCAACCACCACTGTATTTACTTGCCTTTACCGGAAGTTCGGGCAAATCCCTAAGTACGATCCGGAAGTCCACCACCTGCTTTTCACACCCAGCTTAGTACACCAATTTCACATAATCAGGCCCATAAGCGACGCCGCACCTACGCACAACTCAAACCCCGCCGCGGGTTACATCTCTCCCTACACCCACCAAACTGCAGCGGCGCTGCTTAATAATTTCATAACTTTAAAATTATGACAGCAGTGGTAACAAACAAAAACTCCAGAGGCATCTACATAAAATTCCCCACAAGTGTTGTATACAATTTATAATTAAATTCCAATATCTAATTAGCCCAAAACAGTCCACAAGATGAACCCTGTAATCTGTTTTTCTTTGTCTTTTAGACAGCGACATACCCAGATTCAAACAGCGATATCTTTTAAAATATAATTCCAAATCAAGCGCATAAGTACTCATTGGAAAGATAAGACAAATCCCTACATGATTACCATACTGGTTAACACTAATTACCCACGAAAAATTCCCAGAAACTGCTAATACCACTGCTGTTCACCCACCTGAAAAATCTGTTTTTTTTGGACAGCAACATAACCGGATTCAAACAACGATATCTCCTGAATTATAACTCCGAATCGAGCGCATAAGTACTTGTTGGAAAGATAACATAAAGCCCTACATGATTCTCATACTGATTAACACTAATTACTCCCGAAAAATCCCCAGAAACTGCTAATACTGCTGCTGTTCATCCCCCTGAAAATCTGTTTCTTTGGACAGCCACATACCCGGATTCAAACGGTGATAACTTTCAATTTATAACTCCAAATTGAGCGCATAAATACTCGTTGGAAAGGTAAGGTAAAGTTCTACATGATCCCCAAACTGATTTCCCTTAATTCCTCACGAAAAAAACACAGAAACTGCTAGACTACTGCTGTTCACCCACCACCTAAAATTCTGGACAGCCCCCCTCTACCCAATCGCAAACGCAACCTCTAATCAATTAAATTGCAGCGCAAATGAACAAGGGATGAACACAAAAATCACCTTGGATTCTCCCCCTTTCCTTCCTCCCTTCTTCCCTCCACCAAAACGATTGAAGACTCGCACCACGACGACGATGATCCGAGCGGCAAGGATTGTCACCTTGGGAGGAGGGGATTGGGGGGGGCTAGGGTTTGGTGGCTGCAAGAATGGAGAGAGGAGGAGATGGGCAGGGGGCGGCGGCCAAGGGGGGAGAGAAGTGGGGGGCGGCTGCACATGGGGGGAGGGGGTTAGGAGGGAGGCGGCTAGGGTTTGGGAGGGTTAATGGGCCGAAACTCCAATTACGGCCCAACTAACCCACGCGACAGCTCCCGACCGCAACGCAAGCGTCAAATCAAATAAATTCTACTGCCCTAGTTGTGAATGTTTTCCACAAAATCCCAAATCCCCAAAACAACAACCGGATGAGGAAAAAACAAAAAGAACAACCCCCAACTTCTCTTCTTTGCAAATCGGGTATCACACTCTACCCCTCTTAAAAAGAATTCGACCTCGAATTCTGACGCTTCTATCGGAACAACAAAAGAAAGGTTAATGAATCAACAAAACTCACACATAAAGAAAAGTTCGAGTACTTCTGCCGCATCAGCTCCTCAAGCTCCTAGGATTCTAAGATACGCAGCAGACGACACTCTAGAGTCTGCTCTTGCTACACAGGAATCGGCTCTAGCTCGATTTGATGGTCTGGATTCCGCAAATACTTCCTCAACAAAAAGACATGGAATACTTGGTGTACTCTGATCACAGATTCCGACAATTACATGTGCTAAGCCCAGCTGCCAACTCGGCCAAGATAGCAGACGGTCCTATATACCTCGGACCAAGCTTTCCTGACACCAAATCAATCATTGACATATGCAAGTACTTCAAGGAATGTATATATGAATGCAAGGCATATAATGTTCCTATAGGCTAAACCAAACTTAGCCACACAAGAGCAACTTCAAGAGAGCAACTTAATGCTTGCATATTTCTAGATAGCAGCACAACGGTTAATTGTTTTGCTCCTAACTCACAAAAATATGCATCGAAAATTAGTAAACTAGGACTTTATGGAAAACTTATAAAGTCCACTATACCCTTGGTATTATCATCACAACAAGATTTGACACTTAGAAAGGTCAAACAGTGCTAAACGTAAATTCTGTCCAGACTTGGACATAATTCAACTACTCAATTCAAAAATCCATAATTGGAGTCTCAATCATCCAATTTAGGAGCTCCCAGACTTTTTAGAAAGCTAGTAGAATTGTCTATAATTCATTTATAAACATATCAAGTTAATTCAATGCATATTAAGGTCAAAAGACACGAGAAAGGCTCTGCTGTCCAAATTTGGACAGATTCAGAGATCACACTTAAAACAGCTGTAACTTAACTTATAGATCTCCAAAAAAAATTAATCCAAAATTTGTTGTAACGATTAAGAAAAGTACTACAACTTATTTATAATTTATAAATAGTTATTCGAAGTTTAAATTGGGCAAACAAGGTCAGCTTCGAAATCTGTATAGAATCTGCACAGATTTCAAGACTGGACTTGAGAAAATCATAACTCCCAAACTACTAGACCTATGGTCATGAAATTTTTACACAAGTAAGATAAAGAAGTTGGCTACAACTTTTATAAATAACATCTCTCCAGAAAAGATGGTTTACTTCACTGAACTAGCTGCATAACTAAAATTGGTCATGTAGTACCAATAGCAAGCAATAGATTTTATCAGGTTCATTACTCTTCTAAGATTAAGCGGTCATTGAAAGACTAATAACTTTAGGTTCTTCATTACGAGACACCTAGAACAAATATAAGTATAGAAGCAATATGATAACCTTTTAAATCATTTAAGCCTAATCTCACATCATGCAAACAAGAATCAATTTAAGCATGTTATGTCTGCCCACATATTCATCCAAGCACATTCTATACATGATATCATAACTCCCTGCAGCTAACAAAATTTTGCAAATATAAACTCACTGAAAAGATTATAACATTCCTTAGAACTTTTATTATAATGAGTGTCTCGGAATTGGTTTCCAAACCGATAAAACAATGCAACTCTTTTGTTTCAAAACTGATAAGATTGAAACAATGGACAACTAAAATTCAAAAACCTATAACTCCTTCTATACTCAACTTAAACTACAACGAACACGCGTTGGAAAAGTTTTGAAAATTGTCCACGACTTTTGCAATAAAGTTGCACCCAAATTTATCCTTATAGCCCACAACTTTGCATGACCTACAGCTAAACTCAGCCTGAGATACTGCACATTAGAGATTCGACTTATATCCGGGCAACCACCTCTCCAAATCTATTTAACAGACAGTTACAAGTAAATACCCATTAAAAGGGTACTGAAAATACCTACAAGTTTTGCTTAAAGAGAATTCGCAAATTTGTGCTCTGCAACTATCAAAACGCGGTCGATTTATTGGTGATTATAACGACGCCTAAAGTTCAGACACAACAGTGCAACAACTTCAGAGCAACCTAACTCCAATTATATGCAATGAGAATTAGAAACCCATACTCTTTGAAAAGATCATGAAATTACTAAAACTTTCATAATCCACAAAGACCAAATTATACCGTCTTCAATGTCTACTCTTCCGTACAAAATTAAAGACTCACTCTGCTAGAGACACCAACAAAGATGTTTTAAGAAACCCATATCTCTCAAATGTTTAGACCAAACATGGTGATTAAGCATCCTATGGAAAGATGCAGAAACATACTACAAAACATTCTAGATAAGTGAAGCATGATTCAGCCTCCAACTAATTTAAAATGCCTCCCGAAACCAAACAACACATTATCAACAATAATAAAAAAAACAATATAAAATGAAACCCAAGTCAATGGCAGGTGCCATCAACACTAGGATTTTCCACTACCAAACTGGGATGCAACTCCACAAAGTCTTTAAATAACACTCTACCAAATAGGTTAGAACACTAAGCACAACAATCAATGAATTCAACAACCTCGTTTGTTAATGCCACTAAGGTCAAACATCCATGTACCGACAATGTATGAAACACCTGACATACCCGTCTCTAGCTCTATAAAACATGGTTGTTATTACACTAGAATCCAACTACTAGAAGTCTCCAAAACTATTCTGTTGACGTGAAGCAAATGGTGCTCATGTCATATACCATCTTTTCCCCCTCTCAAAAGAGATAAAATTTGCAATACTCATAAAGCAATGGAGGGATAACAACAAGAAAAACCTAATGTACTTCTTGACACAGACTCATGCAAAAGCTTCATAAATATTACTTTCAACACTAAAATAATAACACGATACTATGCTCAACAGGAGTAATTGGACTTCAATAAGATAATCCACCTAACCCAACTACTTTGATTAACCTCACATACAACAATACCTCCTATTATTGCACTTGAACAATTTGTACCTAGTGATGTCATAGGATGAATTCAAAGTAGTAGACATACATGATCTATCAAACCATCATTCATATAATAAAAATCTCCATCTAATGCAACAGCCACATCATTATAGAGGTAGATGACTAACAAACATAAGCAACTTCCAGTTAAACATTGACTTTGTTTAAGATAAAGCGGTCCAAATAATAATTCCACAAGCATGCATAGAGAACTGATCATATAAAAAAACTACCATGTATCATCGGCGATTAAAAACAATATAAAACGGGTTGTCCATATCGTCCGCACGACTAGCCTCCAACAAATAAAAATTATGCATAACCTTTTTGCTATAGAAACAAACCATAGAAGGAAAATATGCATGCCTCTTCAACTATAATATAGACATAAAATCCACTTGAAATCACCCTATTTATTATTAAAGATAAGGTTGCACACAATAAGAAAACCTATCATGTAAACATGGTTGGACTTATCTACCCACGTCATCTTGCAAATTCACTTGAGTTCTTCTAGTCTCAAGATTTCATAGACAGTACAACATTGCCTTTGCTCTATGGAGACAAACCTATTGTACTCTAAGATCAAGTTGGCAAGTAGCCACACTAGCCAAAAAAAAGGTGAGGTGTAAAGCACTGCACCCATGGAAATATTACATTGATAAGTTGGGTTGTAACCCAACAGTCAATCAAACTCAACAACACCATAAAACTTCATTGTATAGTGTTTTCACACTACACCAAGTCGGATTAGATCCTCTATACACAAGCTCAATAAACAATCGGTCCTACAAGTACTAGAACCCAAGAATCCTTTTGGGAAAAAAAACATCCACAGTCAAGCATATAGAAATATATGATGGTAATAGCTCAGAGATTAGTAAACATTGCATCCCAAACAACATCATGACGATATGTACATAAAACAAGTACATTAGTAGCTTCACTCGCATAATAATTTCAATAACAACCACATAAAGAAACCAATATTAAATAGAAGTAACATTTCATATCAAGCATTACGTCGTTAACGACATACCTCATCAAACCATAAAGGGGTTTGGAGTAAGGAAATTCTAGTCATCTATACAATAAAATACTAATATGAAAGATATATGAACCCATACCCTTCCTATATGTGCAAGTGTGTCAAATTTATCTTCAAATTGCGTAGAATCTAAAGCCTATCCTCTGATACCAACTGTAACACTCCATGGTTCCACAAACAACCCGGAATGCTACTGTACTACACTTCCGACGTCCATATATAAAATTTCGGCAGCATCCCCTTTGCAAGATTGCATAAAAGAGGGAGCAACAGAGTATAAACATATATCATGACTAAAACATACTAAGTATTATTACTCGGCCAGCAAGGAAAGATAAACATACGACCTGAACTGAATTAACCAGTGCGCACGACCATATAAAAAAAATAAACAAACTTCCTTTGACAAAAAGTTTCTAATTAAATCATGGCTGCGCCTGGGCAGCGTTATTGTGAGAGTGAAAGTGGACGTGCTGCTACTCCCCTCATTCCCAACATGTATCAAGTACCTGCATTGAGTAATGCAAGAGTGAGATGACACATCTCAGCAAGTAAAATAATATCAAACAGTTTAACCACATAAGAACATTGTTTTACCACCACTTGATTCCACAACCTTCTTATTACGAAGGTGCAGCACGTATACAACGTACAACGCACCTAGTTACCACACCTCGCAGGTAGAAACCACAATAGTAACATAGTAATGTCACACTTCATATATTTCCTCATGAGTGCAAATGTCTGCAAATGCAAGGATGACTTCTGCCTTCATACCTCTAAGGATATGAAGCCGCATCGTACCCCTCCTCGGGCAACGTACGATGCTAAAAATGTACCGGTACGGTCGGACCATAAGATCACGACATCACTTCAAAATGCAAGATGGATGATGCGATGTGCATGTCATGCCTACAACACTTCATATAACATGATTCAAAAAGACACTTCAACTTCATCCAGATGGGAATCAACCACATATATCATTACCAAATTATGATCATCCACAATATTAGACAATTGAGAATTAATACTTCCAAACAAATAAACTTCATCATAGAATTCAATGATTAACATAATTAAAACTTATGCATACTCAATGACAGGGAATAGGATGCAAACCAAACGGTAGCAACCACCACTGTATTTACTTGCCTTTACCGGAAGTTCGGGCAAATCCCTAAGTACGATCCGGAAGTCCACCACCTGCTTTTCACACCCAACTTAGTACACCAATTTCACATAATCAGGCTCATAAGCGACGCCGCACCTACGCACAACTCAAACCCCGCCGCGGGTTACATCTCTCCCTACACCCACCAAACTGCAGCGGCGCTGCCTAATAATTTCATAACTTTAAAATTATGACAGCAGTGGTAACAAACAAAAACTCCAGAGGCATCTACATAAAATTCCCCACAAGTTTTGTATACAATTTATAATTAAATTCCAATATCTAATTAGCCCAAAACAGTCCACAAGGTGAACCCTGTAATCTGTTTTTCTTTGTCTTTTAGACAGCGACATACCCAGATTCAAACAGCGATATCTTTTAAAATATAATTCCAAATCAAGCGCATAAGTACTCATTGGAAAGATAAGACAAATCCCTACATGATTACCATACTGGTTAACACTAATTACCCACGAAAAATTCCCAGAAACTGCTAATACCACTGCTGTTCACCCACCTGAAAAATCTGTTTTTTTTTGGACAGCAACATAACCGGATTCAAACAACGATATCTCCTGAATTATAACTCCGAATCGAGCGCATAAGTACTTGTTGGAAAGATAACATAAATCCCTACATGATTCTCATACTGATTAACACTAATTACTCCCGAAAAATCCCCAGAAACTGCTAATACTGCTGTTGTTCATCCCCTGAAAATCTGTTTCTTTGGACAGCCACATACCCGGATTCAAACGGTGATAACTTTCAATTTATAACTCCAAATTGAGCGCATAAATACTCGTTGGAAAGGTAAGGTAAAGTTCTACATGATCCCCAAACTGATTTCCCTTAATTCCTCACGAAAAAAACACAGAAACTGCTAGACTACTGCTGTTCACCCACCACCTAAAATTCTGGACAGCCCCCCTCTACCCAATCGCAAACGCAACCTCTAATCAATTAAATTGCAGCGCAAATGAACAAGGGATGAACACAAAAATCACCTTGGATTCTCCCCCTTTCCTTCCTCCCTTCTTCCCTCCACCAAAACGATTGAAGACTCGCACCACGACGACGATGATCCGAGCGGCAAGGATTGTCACCTTGGGAGGAGGGGATTGGGGGGGGGGCTAGGGTTTGGTGGCTGCAAGAATGGAGAGAGGAGGAGATGGGCAGGGGGGCGGCGGCCAAGGGGGGAGAGAAGTGGGGGGGCGGCTGCACATGGGGGGAGGGGGTTAGGAGGGAGGCGGCTAGGGTTTGGGAGGGTTAATGGGCCGAAACTCCAATTGCGGCCCAACTAACCCACGCGACAGCTCCCGACCGCAACGCAAGCGTCAAATCAAATAAATTCTACTGCCCTAGTTGTGAATGTTTTCCACAAAATCCCAAATCCCCAAAACAACAACCGGATGAGGAAAAAAACAAAAAGAACAACCCCCAACTTCTCTTCTTTGCAAATCGGGTATCACATGTACCCAAGTAATGCATATAATAATGTTTACTTTTTGGATATTTGCATAATTTGATGGGATTTGCCTAAATAGGATTTCCTAGAAATACCAACCATATTCCTTGATTACCATGGGATAAATACTATGCTTAGCAATTTGTGCTACTGCTCAATTTGATAATTATGATGTCACTCTTTAATGATACTATTGTTCTGGAAATGAAATTTGTATTATGATGTTAATCTGATGGTTAAACAAGATCATTTCGTATTAAACGGAACATTGCATGACCACCCAGGATAACAGTGCAACCACGAGTGTTATCATGGCTCTGGCTTTGGTAATTAGCTCTGTAGACTTAGTGCTTAGCAACCCTACCTAAAAGATGGGCAAGAGGGGGTGGCAGTGGTTTGGTGGCAGCTCATGTCAACATGGGGTGGTAGTCTTGGCTAAATTACCTCGCACAGAGGGCCATCAATACTGGCGTAGAAACCTTAGCGGGTGGCTTTATACTATGGATATTTTGTGAAAGCCTCATAATGGATCCCTAGCCATTCACCTCGGCAGTGTTTACGGGTCCATACAACCCAGGCTAGACGGGATACATGGCTTGTGGGTAAAGTTGTACCACCTTTGTAGAGTGTAAAACTGATATGTCAGTCGTGCTCACGGTTAAGAGCAACCTAGACCCTCACATGATAATTGAACTTAAAGATGGAAAATAAATTGTGATCCGATAATTTATAAATGGTTTGCTTAAGTGGTTTCACTTAAGTGTTTTTGAGATATAATCATGTACTTATGTTTAATTGAAAATTTTGGGATACACTTACAACTAGTAAGTCAGGCGTTGTTAATAAAATATTGACCAACTAAAATGCTTACCGCTTATCCATAGCCTACCTTGTTAAACTTGCATTACTCCTCCCACTTGCCGAGCCCTAACCATAAGTGAGCTCACCCCTTGCTAATATTTTGATCAGAGGGTGATGAGGAAGACTTTGCCGAAGATGTTGACGAGTACTAAGTCTAACGATGTGCGAGTCATCTTCCTGTGGAAGATCGCCCATGTTATATCTGTTGTACTTTGATAATGATGATATTTAAGACACTTATGTATGGATGATGTAATAAAGTTATTATACTCTCTTTACATTTTTTGCATTGTCTTTTGATTCATTACACTTGTGACGTCAACATATATGTGGAAAATGGATCCTGGAACACATATTCTATGCATTCGGTTTTGCCTCTAAAACCGGGTGTGACAGAAGTGGTATCAGAACTATGCTGACTCTAGGTCGTTAGACTAGTTAGAAATGAAAATCCTAGTCTGTTCAAAATATACTTATTTTGCTCTTACAAATTATTTTATTAATCTTGCCTCTTTAAAATTCAACTAAGTTAGAAATTTCTCTTGTAGATGGTGTGTACTATCTAGACCACTCGTGTGAACACCAACTATATCCCTCTGTCATGACAGGCTCACGTCTACCCAGTGGTAGTAGAGGAAGTCCCTATGGATCTTCACCACCTTCATGTGGAGAATGGAGTGATCTTGGAGGACAACTCAGAGGAGATTATGGCGACACCCACCTTGTTGTCAGAGTCACAAGCCTTTGCAGCTGGAGCTTCATCTTCAGCACCGCCAGCACCATTAGCTCAAGCCCGGCTCCTGGAGGCGACGATCCGGATGATTCTGGTGATGGTGGAGAAGATGATGATGAAGAATAAAAAGAAGAGGAAAACAACAATGAAGAAGTCAACGATGATCAGGAGGAAAAATTTGTTGGGATATAGCCTGTCACTGAGCATTACACCTCAATGTCTGAAACAGGACACTTCCCAAACCTGCTACAGAATGTACTGCATGCGTTAGGAACCTACTTCCGACCTCTATATCACACAAGGCGAGTATCTAAGCCTCCTCGGGCTTGTTACTACATCATTCGCGTGCATATTAGAGTGATGGATGTAGGAGATAGGGGTTTTGGGACTCTATCAGCCCATGAGTCTCTCACGTCGTTGTCTACCTACGCTGCTTCGGTCAGCAATGCCGCTAGAAGAGCTCTGTGGTCTCTCAGTCACACCTATCGGCAGCAGCTGCACGACACAAGGTGCAGGCATCTTTCTCTACGTCTTCGTGGAGAAAGCCAGACCAGTGTTGTTCCAGGTGAAGCTGGAGAAGATTGCCTCAACACCCTTGTAGGTGTGGTGGCAGGTCATAACACTAATCTCGACAGTGCTACCCTAGATCTCTCAAGGGTACATGCAGCCCTCGAAGCTCAGGTCGAAGGAAGAAATCCACCTCAAGCCCAAGTCCCTGTCATAGCTGTGTCCCTGCCCCGCAAGAGGATTCGCTATGGATTTATCACCAGGCTACTCTAGATTTATAAGTCATATTGTAATAATTCGATTTTGCGTTAGACAACAAAACTCTTTATGATATTCTGATTATAATAACAACCATGTTATGGTAATGTTTGCATAATGTTTGATTTGGATTTTTGCTTGAGTGCAATGATCTTATGGAATGATGGCCATAAGAACATTTAAAAATAACAAATAATCTTAACTTTAGTTAAAAGCTATTCCCCCCTAGAATTTTTCTCTACTCTTCACTTATCTAAAGGATGCACTTTCTATCCAACCAAATGGTGAGCGATTGCCTAGATCCCAGAAACACCCGTAATCAGCATGCTGGTCAGCAGTTGCCACCACCACCACCCAACACAACCATGGAGCAGTTCATTGCCGCACAGATGCAACTTCTCCAAGGCCTCACAGCTTCAGTGCAGCAAATCAAACAGAACCAACAGTATCCCCAACCTGAGAATGCACCCCAAGCTCGGGACAAGCACATAGATTTTATGATTCATCATACCCCTGCATTTTCTCATTCGGTTGATCCATTGGATGTCGATGACTGGCTTAAGGTCATAGGAAAGAAGCTAGACATTACACAGTGCAACAACTGAGAGAAGGTCTTGTATGCTTCTGGAAGACTTGAAGGCACCGCGTCCGACTAGTGGGATGCCTTCACTGTGGTACATGCGAATGCAGACGCCATAACTTGGCAGGAATTTCAGGAGAACTTCCATGCTCACCATATTCCCTCTGAAATAAAGAAACTTAAGAAGAAGGAATTCTTATCCCTCACTTAAGAAGATGTGTCCATTAGTGAATATCGGGATCGTTTCACCCAACTTTCTCGCTATGCACCGGAGGAAGTTGACACAGATGAGAAGCGCCAAGAGCGATTCTTAGAAGGCTTGATCGGTCCATTGAACTATTAGCTACAAAGCCACAATTTTCCCAATTTTCAGACTCTACTTAACAAGGTTGGCCTAGAAAGCAAAAGAAGGGAATTGTTATATCACAAGAGGAAATTCCAAAGATAGTCTAGCAGAAACACCCGACAAAACAACTCTCAAGGTTCTCAGTTTCGCTCTAGAAATCGGAGTGGAAATAATAATTATCAAATGCAACGCTCTAGACAGCAAGGACAGACAACCAATATAGAACCAATAGAGGAACAATTCTTAGACCGGTCAAAGGTCTAGTGGTTATCAACAGAATAGTCAAGGGAGCACCGTGAAGACACCAGCCAAAAATAACAATACAACTACACCAGTCCAACCTAGTGGATGTTTCAAGTGTGGTGAACTTGGCCATTATGCCAACAATATCCCTAAGCGTAACCCACAGACACCCCAGAGGAACAACAGTCAAAGAGTTGATCAGAATGCACCTGCTCGTGGTACTACACAGAACAAGACTCCGCAGAACCAGAGTAAGGGAAGAATTAACCATGTGACAGCATAAACAGTTCCAGAGGATGCCGACGTGGTGTATGGTATGTTCCTTATTAACTCCATATCTGTATCAGTTTTATTTGATTCTGGAGCATCTCACTCTTTTGTAACAAAGCCATTTGTGGAAAAGCATAATATATCAAACTATCCTTTGAAGAGAAAACTATTAATTAGATCACCAGGAGGTGAATTTAGAGCCACTCACTCATGCCCTCAGACTAAGCTTGAGATTAGAGAAATAAGATTTCTAGTAGAGCTGGTAATCTTGAAATCGAGTGGAATTGATGTGATACTTGGAATAGACTACTTAACCAAGTATGATGGAGTAATATTTTGTGCTAAGAGGATGGTTACATTCACCAGTCCACAAGGAGAAAGAATTGAAGTCAATGTTAGTATGCCTGCAGAAGCCATGGTAAATCAATTGGAGAAATCTTTGGAACACATTAGAATAGTGTGTGAATACCCAGACGTATTTCTAGAGGAATTACCAGGTATGCCACCTGATCGTGATATAGAGTTCTCTATTCAATTATTACCCGGAACTGCACCTATTTCAAAAAGACCTTATAGAATGGATGTCAAGGATTTAGTCGAACTGAAGAAACAAATAGAAGACTTACTAGAAAAAGGTTTTATTCACCGAAGTTCGTCTCCTTAAGCCCTAGTTCTTATTTGTGAACAAGAAAGATGGTTCGAGAAGAATGTGTGTCGATTACATGAACTTGAATGAAGTGACAATTAAGAACAAATACCTGTTACCTCGGATTGAAGATTTGTTTGATCAGATGAGAGGAGCAAAGGTATTCTTAAAAATAGATCTAAGATTAGGTTACCATCAGTTGAAGATTCGAACTGAAGACGTACCTAAGACAGCCTTCACTACAAGATATGGACTATATGAGTTTTTGGTTATGTCATTTGGATTAACCAATGCACCGGCTTACTTTATGAACTTGATGAATAAAATATTCATGGAATATCTTGACCAGTTTGTGGTTGTATTCATTGACGACATACTAGTATACTCTCAGAATGAAGAAGCACATGAAAATCATCCGAGACTAGTTTTGCAGAAGCTTCGTGACAATCAGTTATATGCAAAATTCTCAAAGTGTGATTTTTGGCTGAAGGAAGTCGCTTTCCTAGGTCATATTATCACAGATGGAGGTATCAAGGTAGACCCCGGTAAAATAAGTGAAATATTAAATTGGAAGCAACCAACAGATGTGTCCAAGATCAGGAGTTTTCTTGGATTAGCATGATATTATAGAATATTTATTGAAGGCTTCTCCAAAATAGTGAAACCCCTTACTTCACTGCTGGAGAAAGGTAAAGAGTTTAAGTGGGATGAAGCATGTCAGAAATGTTTTGACGAATTAAAGGAAAAGCTAACCAATGCACCAGTTTTGGTAATGCCTGATATTCACTAAGGATTTGACGTGTATTGCGATGCAACACACCTAGGACTTGGATGTGTGTTAATTGAAGAAGGAAAAGTAATAGCTTATGCCTCAAGGCAGTTGCAAAAGCATGAAAAGAATTATTCTACGCATGATCTGGATTTAGCTGCCATAGTGTAGGCTTTGAAGATTTGGAGGCACTGCTGTGACGGAACCTCCCAAGTAATTAGGCCCACCTACAGTTGTCCTTGTCTAACAGACATCAGACACCCTGTAGATGTTCCTAAGTCACTTGACAAGTTCGGTATCTTTCCTTACCTTTCCAGGAACGTCTCACCCGTCTTGCAGACATTACAGAACATCGGAGATAAAGAAATGCGGAAGCTATTACATAAACTTACATTTATTTAGAAAGTAAGATCAAGTTACTTATTACAGACCAGAGGTATAAAGCGAGTGCTGAGTAGTATTATTACACATACCAAGGGAGGCAAAAACTCCTCCCGATAGTTTTAAAACAAAAAGTCCTATATGGAGGACCACGTCCTCCCGCATCTTCACTCTTGTTTTTCTTCATTTGATACCACCTTGGAGCAAAAGCAACAAAAATTTGTCGCTTCCTCACCTAAAAACAACGAAGGGATAAACCCTGAGTATGGAATTACTCAACAAGTCTTACCCGACTAAGGAAAAGACTCTCAAGGGTATGCTGGATAAATAGGAATCAAGGAGAGGCTTAGCAAGAATCAACTTAGATACTTTTGCAGAAATAGCTTACTAAAGTGAATCTTTACTTTAAATATTTTAACGCCAGATTAAATATCAATAGACTCTGTTTGCATCTAGTCTAATTTCATCATCTCATCAATACAACATCTTTTTTATTCATAATGTTCACATCCTGACTTAGGTTGCAGGGCAGTGACCAAGTCTTCATAACCACGAAGGTACGGCGATCCGAATCGATTATACTCAGCTGAGGATCTCCAATCACACGACATATGTAGCACTTAACCCTTGCATATGTCAACCCGCCACCGGGGTTCTTAAGACCAGATTAGGTTCACGCAAACCGAGAGCACAGATACACCACCGTCCAGCCTCTTGCCACGGAGGGTACACGCTACTCTCGCCACCGCTCCACGCCCATTTCGTGTTATCTTATTCTGGCCTTAGTCTGCCCGAGGCAAGGCTTACCCATGACGAGGCATGTGACCAGTTAAAGGGTCCTCGATCATCAAGCCTACATACGCATCAATCCTTAATCAACCTGGGTAGAACATCACCTATTCCTAACCTAAGTTTCAATTTACGTATTCCCATCCTTAGGATTGTTTCTGTTCCTTAGGATGAAAGAGCATCACAGGGAACTTTGCAGTAAGATCCCACCATTGCTCCAAATGAAAATATTCTTGCAGGTAGAAGCCATCCTTTCTCGAGCTAGGCTAAGGACAACCTCTATCCACAAGATCTAAGCAGGGCTAAGCATTTTTGTAAATCATATTTTGATACTTCACAGAAGTATCTATAAAGGTATGGATATCAAGGAAAGCAATGCATCAAAGGGTTTCAAGCAATTCCTATAAACCTAATGCACATTTCACTAGACTTAAAGTGTGCGAAAGTTATTTAAAAACACAAGGAAAGGGTTGCATGCACCGGGGCTTGCCTTCGTTCATAGGTGAGTCAGGCTCGGACCCGCAGATGTCGAAGTAGAGCCAAGTCCTTGCCTGAGATTCCAAAGGTGGTGGTGTCTTCTCTTCAGTCACTTCACTCTCTTCTCCGTTTTCTAAATATAACCATATAGGTATATATATAAGAATGAATGCCATGTAATGCTCATGAGAGTGCAAAGATAATAAAGATTTATTAACTAAGTCTTGCATACAACTTTCCTTCACGGAACTCCGAGAACTTAGGGTTTCCGGAGTCAGTAAAGGAGTTCAAAGGGCAGGGGTAGGGTTTTGGGTTCTAGTTATCAAATATGGTCTAAATCAAATCAAATTCTACCCATGGCTTTTAATTAATGTTTTAAGTTCATATAAAAAGTTTGGGAAATTTTGGACTTACCATTTATTTTCTAAAAATCCAGAACTAATAGTTTAAGCTAGTTTAAATGCCTCAAAATTCCTTATTTCCTTTAAAAATCATAAAACTATTTTTATTAAATCCTAGGGAAAATAAGAAGCCTAGGAAAATTGGTTTCATAATTTTAGGAATTTTCTGTAATTTTCTACAATTTATTTGTTTCTGGAAGAAAAAGAAAAAAGAAAAATGAATCAACAGTACTGGGCCACTTTAGCCCAGGCGGCCCAGCAACACAGGGAAAAAGGTCACGCGCCTGCGTACGCCCGCGCCCGCGCGCCCGCTGGATATTATGCAGAAAAGCCCTCGGATTAACAGCTAAACCGAAATAGGTCCATTCACTATTGTACTAAGTCACTGACGGTTTGCAGAAATGTCCTCGGGTTTCTATTTCTTCTCCACAAGTACCCCTGGCCACGGCGTGCTCGCCGCCGAGCACCATGCGACTTGTTCCAGCCACGATTGGCGGTGGCTGTCTAAAATGGCTACGGAATGGACATTCCCGACCTAAGGCGATCCGAGAACATCCATCAATTTCGACTGGCACACCAAGAAAGTGTTCTGTCCACGCTCATGGCGGAAGCAGGGACGTCGATCTCACGTTCCCAGAAAATCCTATCTTAATTGACCAATTGGCTGCTACGATGAGCACCAAGGGTACTCATAGTTACTAAAACAATGCTTGAATCGGGCAGTGACTTACCAGAGCGGTCCGGCCACGGAGCGCGGAGTTTTGTGCTTACTGGTGACAGAGAAAAGGGGAAAATGATGTCGCGTCGACTCTGGGTGAAATTGGGGGATGGGATTGGGGCTACACGGCCGTAAAGAACCACTGATTCCCCGCGTACAACCAATTTGGAGAGTGGGGGAGGAGACACTGCGAATTTTGGTTTTTACCCGAGCTCACAGAAGAACTGTGAGTACCTCGCCGCAGCTCCCAGCGCTATTTAAAGGCACGACGCCCTGGCTAACTATCCGCGGTCACGAAACACGTCGCCAACGCATGACGACCACGTAGTAAAGGAGCACAGTGAGGTAGAATTGAGATGCGAGTGACACGGCGGCGGAAATGACTGATGTGGTGGCCGCCGGTGAATCACTCCGGCCGAGCTCGGGAGATAGCGCCACGTATGAGTCACCCTTTTTCCGGCGTTATCCACCCAATACCGTGCACGAATCCGGGCGGCGATCAACGTCGGCGAGCTAAGCTGGCGTTCTGATCTGCTCAGTTACTATTCCATGGCGATTGTTCTTCAGTCGCCAGAACCGACCCTCTTCTCCCATCTTGATCTCCGGAGTCTTACTAGAAACAGAGCAATATCCTTTACTAAGATTTGTTCACCATGTATCAGCCTACAAACTAGCTATAGGATTCATGGGCTAAAACCGAATGGATTCAAAAATATGGTGCCTCAAACTTGGCCTCACCACACTGGGACCATTTCTAACCTAGGGTTCAGTTTCAGTTTTCTAATCTAGTTCTGACAGAGCGACTTTGAGTAGATTTTTCTCCAATTTTTGTATAACAACAGCAGGAGATGTCTGCATCAAAGTTGCTCATGTATAGTAGCCCTACAACTTTGTTAGAGCAACTCTGGGTAAGTTCTCACTGGATCTTAGTGGAAATAGCTCTCAAACTTGGATCAAAGTCACTGTCAACTTAAAGTTCAGACTGTATCAGTCTGACAGTCCAACTTTGGACATAAATATCTCAGAATTCTTCATGGTACCAAGGCATGAGTTCTATAGCAAAGTTGTGCTCCTTCCATGGATCTACAATATTGATGTGGTTACCTAGGGCAAAAACCTTATATTTTAAAAGTTGCAAGGCTCCAAAGTTGAGCTCACCAATCTGAAATTCAGACTTAGGCTGAAATCACAACTAGGGGCCTTTTTGCAAATGAATCCAAATCTTAGGGTTTGGCCACCAACTTCACACCTTAGTGAACCAAGTGACTTAAGATACTTTATTAACTTGGTTTTTGCACTTTAGTCCAAATGTGCATCAATTTTGCACATAAGCCCCTAGGTTTTAGTTTTAGGGTTTTCCAGGGTTCCAATTAGGGTTTTTGGTACCTTAGGGGTATAAAGGTGATTCATTTATTCTTGGTGTCAATTAATGACTTTTCCCTAAAGCTTTTAGGTTTTCTCAACTTGGGTTATGTCTTACCCCCTTTAATCCCTATTTAGGGTTAAGTTCCCTATCCAGGGTTCTATTTGCAAAACACTAAAACAATACAACTTGTTTGAAATTTTTACCTAGTGAATGCACTCTAGGTGTGTCAAACATATGCAATGCCAATGCTTATGATGTCATGCTCAAGTTTTAGTTGTAGTAACACCAGGGGTGTTACATCCTTCCCCCCATAAAAGAATCTCGTCCCGAGATTAAAAGTCCTAGGGTAAGTAATGGAAAAGGAAATGTGTCACATTTTTATTTCCTTATTTCTGGTACAAGGCAGGAGTGGTTTGGGAATTTACTCCTTTATTACACAGTTATATAGGCTTTACAATTTACAAGAGGCTAAAAAGCCTGGGAAATTCTTATCTAAAAAGTCTTGAGTTTCCCATGTAGCCTCATCTTCAGAATGCTGGTTCCACTGTATCTTATAAAACTTGAGAGTTTTTCTCCGGGTAACCCTGTCCTTTTGATCCAAGACTCGAATGGGATGCTCAGAATATGTCAAGTCCGGTTCAAGGACAACATCTGTCACTTCAACGGTTCGATCGGGAATCCGAAGACACTTCTTCAATTGAGACACATGGAACACATTAAGCACGGCAGACAATGTTTCGGGGAGCTGCAGTCGATACGCCACTGGTCCACATTGCTCAAGTACCAAGAATGGACCAATGTACCTAGGTGCAAGCTTCCCTTTAACCCCGAAACGCGATACACCCTTCATTGGTGAAACTTTCAAGTAGACATAATCTCCTACGAGAAAGCATAAGGGTTGTCGTCGTTGGTCTGTATAACTCTTTTGACGAGTTTGAGCTTTCTTCATATTATGCATTATTTTCTGAACTTTGTCTTCAGTTTCTTTTACCAGGTCAGGCCTGAAGAAGTACCTTTCACCTGGTTCAGACCAATTTAGCGGAGTACGACATCGTCGTCCATACAAAGCTTCAAGGGTGCCATCTTGATGCTTTCTTGATATCTATTATTATATGAAAACTCCGCTAAGGGCAAACATTCATCCTATTTTTGTGGAAATTCCAGAACACATGCCCGCAACATATCTTCAAGTATTTGATTTACCCTCTCAGTCTGCCCACTGGTTTGAGGATGATAGGCTAAACTGTGGAGCAGTTTAGTACCCAGGGATTTATGGAGTTCTTCCCAGAATTTGGATACGAATTGAGGTCCACGATCCGACACTATTGTCTTCGGAATACCATGCAGATTAAGAACGCGAGCAATGTATAATTGGGCATAGACAGTAACCGGGTGATTTGTCTTGACTGGCAGAAAATGAGAAATTTTCGTAAGTCGGTCAACAATAACCCAGATAGAGTCATACCCATTTGTAATCCTGGGTAATCCCACAATATGTCCATACTAATATCTTCCCATTTCCATACTGGGATAGGTAAAGATTGTAATGGACCAGCAGTCTTCATGTATATGGCCTTGACACGTCTGCAAGTGTCACATCTAGCCACATAGCGTGCAATTTCAATTTGCATCTTTGCCCACCAGAAGAACACATAAGGTTCCCTATGTGCAATTTGCTTCTTCTGATGACACTGTACTATCTGAGTATGTTGGGTGGCAATTATGCAACTTTACCCAAATAGAATCAGATGCACCATCTTGGGTAAAACACAAAAGAGGTTTACCAACAAGTGGTTACAGTAAGTTCATAGCACACGAGACGGGTGTGAATGTCGAATAACATCACGGATAACTCGTGTTAGCCAAGGAATCCAAGCCCACGGAAGGTGGTATAGATTCAGGAAAAATCACCAGCGGAGGGATCTGTAAATACGGACTTTGTAACCAGTCCATTTTATCCAGCACTAGTCATGGATCGGCATGATCACCCATGCAGGAAAAATATGCGTGAGACGGTCGAGGCGTGACTAGAGCGATAATTAAGTGGTTATTGGTCGACTTAATTTGATTTTGGTAAGCACTTTCTTTAGGGTGGGTTGAACCAAAGTGAGTTTAGACAACTCGATAAAACGACCTCTAAACTCAGCCTTTGTTCATTGGGCAATTACAAGTTAGTCAAAAACCAACTTGTTGAACTACTTTTGACATTGAGCAAGTTCTCTGAGTACCATCGGTAAGCCAATGGTCGAGAGTTCACTCATGTTAACAGTTGATCATGCACTTGGGTAAAAATCCATTTGGTCATGTTGTTCATCCGTTTCTTCATGCAAGATGAACCGACTTGGTTAGGAAATACACGGATTAAATAGGAAAGCGAATGAACAAACTCCTGCATCTCAACAGCAGGGAAAACCAGTCTCCATTTTGGGAGCTAATCAGTTGTTGTTCAACACTAAAAAGCTCCAAGGCTTCACCTTTACACAAAGGATGTAAAGGGAACTTATATGAGTAGTCACTACCAAGATCAAAAGAAATAAGACCACACATGAAAGTGGTATGCCCTTTTAATCTAACAGAGATGATAGATGTTGCTTGATCTCCTCACAAACAACATAGAAATTGTTTTAAGGAAGGAGTCCACAGAAGATCACACATCAGTGTAGTTTCACAATGGATCATGACCAGAGACCTTGGTACCGGCATGCGCCAAGCAGCAAAATCATGTGTGTACATTCACAGGAGGCTCTCAGTTTCGCCGCGGTACCATAAGTTCTTAACCATGAAACCATTACAAAACTGGCACCGATAATGGATCTCACGTGGTAAGAACAATTTGTGTAGAGATAACATATTGATATAATCTCATAATGGATTATGACTACTAACTGTGATACAAGCGTGCATCGAGCAGCACAACCTTGTGTGTATACCCACAAGAGGCCCTCGGTTTTGGCGCGGCATCATCAATTTTAGTCATAACGCCAATACCAGACATAACCAATAAGGAATCTCACACAACACAAATAGACTGGTCAAGAATGACAAGGTACAAAAGAGACTCCACCTGTAAGAACGATTACAAGTAGAGATCCAAATAGATCATGGCCCAAGGAAGTGAACAAGGCATGGCCATAACCTAAACTTGATGAAAGAAGTATGATGGGAGACTGTTAATTCAGCCCAAGCATATTTCTATGCCCATCATAGGGATCACAAGGTCAAGGATTAAGTTGGTATGCCTTCGAAGAAACCAAAGGCATCAAATTCAAGAAAATGGTCGGACATGTCTTTCCTAGGTTAGGTTAATAAAGCAACATGGCGATTCGCAAGGAGAGGCCAAATACAAGGGACTTCAACCTGCATCAGCTAAACAAGAGAATGGTTCTAAAAGGAGACACGACTTGAGATCCTTATTTGAAGTCCAGGTACACTTTAGGTTCAACAAGGAAATTATCTAGGCATTTATTTGTATGGGTGTGGTCATGGAGTGATAACGAAAAGTTCAACTTTGGGTCGGGTCATGGTTCACTAAATACTAATATAGCCTAATTCTTGGGTTTAGGCAATCAAGTCACCAATCCACGATTGGCCATAACTCAACCTGATGGTTCTCAAATCAGAGTTGAGAATTGCTTTACGCTGGGCTAACCAGTTCATGCCCAAGATGACATCTATGTCTTGGCCTTTTAGAACAATCATATTTGTAGGAAAGTCCCATCCGGCCAATGTTACGGGCACCTGATAAGCCACTTCTTTTTACTTTTGGTAGCTTTACTGTCGGGCGTAGAAGACCATTCGTCAACCAACTTCATAGAGGGAGGGGCCTGAAAAGGTCCAGTGCACCATCAAGTGCTTCTCCCGCTACATGAGAAGGTCCGGCTTCCATCCCGACATGATCCGCAGGTTCACTGGGGTGCATTTGCGAATACAGCACATGAACTTCTTCATGTAGTGTATTACAACAGACCTACAAGTTATCCATGGCTAAGCTAAGCTCCTTCACACGGGCTCGAGCTTTGGCTTCCTTAGCCCGGGCGAATGGACGAGAGTTAATTGCCCAATCGAGCGCTAGATCTCGTTTCGCGAGTTGGTCTTGTAAGTAGCGGATGGCTGCATCCGCGACCCATAGATCCTTCCTGTGACGGAGTTCTGATTGAAACAGTTCAACTTGTGCTTCCAGATCCCCGATAGGATCATTGCTACCACTGCTACTTTCTTCATGTCTTGGGGCAAGTTTAATGGCAGGATATGCCAATGGGTCTAGCAGATTTGCGCACAGTCTTTCTGGTGCGCGACGACATCTTTCTAAGGGGGAAAACTTATTAGTATAGTTCTTAGCATGATGCATGTGTAATTACAGAATCAACCTTAGTTGATTCAACCTTCTATACATTGCACTCTTCCTATCTGGTCTTTAAGATAGACTCTTCAGAATACTTAGGTAAGAAGAGAAGAGAGCTTCTAGGTAAGACTTTTAGAAAAATCCTTTTGAAGATGCCTCATAATATCTACAAAGAAGGGCTACGCTCCGATACCAGCTGTAGAACCTCCCAAGTAATTAGGCCCACCTACAGTTGTCCTTGTCTAACAGACATCAGACACCCTGTAGATGTTCCTAAGTCACTTGACAAGTTCGGTATCTTTCCTTACCTTTCCAGGAACGTCTCACCCGTCTTGCAGACATTACAGAACATCGGAGATAAAGAAATGCGGAAGCTATTACATAAACTTACATTTATTTAGAAAGTAAGATCAAGTTACTTATTACAGACCAGAGGTATAAAGCGAGTGTTGAGTAGTATTATTACACATACCAAGGGAGGCAAAAACTCCTCCCGATAGTTTTAAAACAAAAAGTCCTATATGGAGGACCACGTCCTCCCGCATCTTCACTCTTGTTTTTCTTCATTTGATACCACCTTGGAGCAAAAGCAACAAAAATTTGTCGCTTCCTCACCTAAAAACAACGAAGGGATAAACCCTGAGTATGGAATTACTCAGCAAGTCTTACCCGACTAAGGAAAAGACTCTCAACGGTATGCTGGATAAATAGGAATCAAGGAGAGGCTTAGCAAGAATCAACTTAGATACTTTTGCAGAAATAGCTTACTAAAGTGAATCCTTACTTTCAATATTTTAACGCCAGATTAAATATCAATAGACTCTGTTTGCATCTAGTCTAATTTCATCATCTCATCAATACAACATCCTTTTTATTCATAATGTTCACATCCTGACTTAGGTTGCAGGGCAGTGACCAAGTCTTCATAACCGCGAAGGTACGGCGATCCGAATCGATTATACTCAGCTGAGGATCTCCAATCACACGACATATGTAGCACTTAACCCTTGCATATGTCAACCCGCCACCGGGGTTCTTAAGACCAGATCAGGTTCACGCAAACCGAGAGCACAGATACACCACCGTCCAGCCTCTTGCCACGGAGGGTACACGCTACTCTCGCCATCGCTCCACACCCATTTCGTGTTATCTTATTCTGACCTTAGTCTGCCCGAGGCAAGGCTTACCCATGACGAGGCATGTGACCAGTTAAAGGGTCCTCGATCATCAAGCCTACATACGCATCAATCCTTAATCAACCTGGGTAGAACATCACCTGTTCCTAACCTAAGTTTCAATTTACGTATTCCCATCCTTAGGATTGTTTCTGTTCCTTAGGATGAAAGAGCATCACAGGGAACTTTGCAGTAAGATCCCACCATTGCTCCAAATGAAAATATTCTTGCAGGTAGAAGCCATCCTTTCTCGAGCTAGGCTAAGGACAACCTCTATCCACAAGATCTAAGCAGGGCTAAGCATTTTTGTAAATCATATTTTGATACTTCACAGAAGTATCTATAAAGGTATGGATATCAAGGAAAGCAATGCATCAAAGGGTTTCAAGCAATTCCTATAAACCTAATGCACATTTCACTAGACTTAAAGTGTGCGAAAGTTATTTAAAAACACAAGGAAAGGGTTGCATGCACCGGGGCTTGCCTTCGTTCATAGGTGAGTCAGGCTCGGACCCGCAGATGTCGAAGTAGAGCCAAGTCCTTGCCTGAGATTCCAAAGGTGGTGGTGTCTTCTCTTCAGTCACTTCACTCTCTTCTCCGTTTTCTAAATATAACCATATAGGTATATATATAAGAATGAATGTCATGTAATGCTCATGAGAGTGCAAAGATAATAAAGATTTATTAACTAAGTCTTGAATACAACTTTCCTTCACGGAACTCCGAGAACTTAGGGTTTCCGGAGTCAGTAAAGGAGTTCAAAGGGCAGGGGTAGGGTTTTGGGTTCTAGTTATCAAACATGGTCTAAATCAAATCAAATTCTACCCATGGCTTTTAATTAATGTTTTAAGTTCATATAAAAAGTTTGGGAAATTTTGGACTTACCATTTATTTTCTAAAAATCCAGAACTAATGGTTTAAGCTAGTTTAAATGCCTCAAAATTCCTTATTTCCTTTAAAAATCATAAAACTATTTTTATTAAATCCTAGGGAAAATAAGAAGCCTAGGAAAATTGGTTTCACAATTTTAGGAATTTTCTGTAATTTTCTACAATTTATTTGTTTCTGGAAGAAAAAGAAAAAAGAAAAATGAATCAACAGTACTGGGCCACTTTAGCCCAGGCGGCCCAGCAACACAGGGAAAAAGGTCACGCGCCTGCGTACGCCCGCGCCCGCGCGCCCGCTGGATATTATGCAGAAAAGCCCTCGGATTAACAGCTAAACCGAAATAGGTCCATTCACTATTGTACTAAGTCACTGACGGTTTGCAGAAATGTCCTCAGGTTTCTATTTCTTCCCCACGAGTACCCCTGGCCACGGCGTGCTCGCCGCCGAGCACCATGCGACTTGTTCCAGCCACGATTGGCGGTGGCTGTCTAAAATGGCTACGGAATGGACATTCCCGACCTAAGGCGATCCGAGAACATCCATCAATTTCGACTGGCACACCAAGAAAGTGTTCTGTCCACGCTCGTGGCGGAAGCAGGGACGTCGATCTCACGTTCCCAGTCAATCCTATCTTAATTGACCAATTGGCTGCTACGATGAGCACCAAGGGTACTCATAGTTACTAAAACAATGCTTGAATCGGGTAGTGACTTACCAGAGCGGTCCGGCCACGGAGCGCGGAGTTTTGTGCTTACTGGTGACAGAGAAAAGGGGAAAATGATGTCGCGTCGACTCTGGGTGAAATTGGGGGATGGGATTGGGGCTACACGGCCGTAAAGAACCACTGATTCCCCGCGTACAACCAATTTGGAGAGTGGGGGAGGAGACACTGCGAATTTTGGTTTTTACCCGAGCTCACAGAAGAAATGTGAGTACCTCGCCGCAGCTCCCAGCGCTATTTGAAGGCACGACGCCCTGGCTAACTATCCGCGGTCACGAAACACGTCGCCAACGCATGATGACCACGTAGTAAAGGAGCACAGTGAGGTAGAATTGAGATGCGAGTGACACGGCGGCGGAAATGACTGATGCGGTGGCCGCCGGTGAATCACTCCGGCCGAGCTCGGGAGATAGCGCCACGTATGAGTCACCCTTTTTCCGGCGTTATCCACCCAATACCGTGCACGAATCCGGGCGGCGATCAACGTCGGCGAGCTGAGCTGGCGTTCTGATCTGCTCAGTTACTATTCCATGGCGATTGTTCTTCAGTCGCCAGAACCGACCCTCTTCTCCCATCTTGATCTCCGGATTCTTACTAGAAACAGAGCAATATCCTTTACTAAGATTTGTTCACCATGTATCAGCCTACAAACTAGCTATAGGATTCATGGGCTAAAACCGAATGGATTCAAAAATATGGCGCCTCAAACTTGGCCTCACCACACTGGGACCATTTCTAACCTAGGGTTCAGTTTCAGTTTTCTAATCCAGATCTGACAGAGCGACTTTGAGTAGATTTTTCTCCAATTTTTGTATAACAACAGCAGGAGATGTCTGCATCAAAGTTGCTCATGTATAGTAGCCCTACAACTTTTTAGAGCAACCCTGGGTAAGTTCTCACTGGATCTTAGTGGAAATAGCTCTCAAACTTGGATCAAAGTCACTGTCAACTTAAAGTTCAGACTGTATCAGTCTGACAGTCCAACTTTGGACATAAATATCTCAGAATTCTTCATGGTACCAAGGCATGAGTTCTATAGCAAAGTTGTGCTCCTTCCGTGGATCTACAATATTGATGTGGTTACCTAGGGCAAAAACCCTATATTTTAAAAGTTGCAAGGCTCCAAAGTTGAGCTCACCAATCTGAAATTCAGACTTAGGATGAAATCACAACTAGGGGCCTTTTTGCAAATGAATCCAAATCTTAGGGTTTGGCTACCAACTTCACACCTTAGTGAACCAAGTGACTTAAGATACTTTATTAACTTGGTTTTTGCACTTTATTCCAAATGTGCATCAATTTTGCACATAAGCCCCTAGGTTTTAGTTTTAGGGTTTTCCAGGGTTCCAATTAGGGTTTTTGGTACCTTAGGGGTATAAAGGTGATTCATTTATTCTTGGGGTCAATTAATGACTTTTCCCCTAAAGCTTTTAGGTTTTCTCAACTTGGGTTATGTCTTACCCCCTTTAATCCCTTTTAGGGTTAAGTTCCCTATCCAGGGTTCTATTTGCAAAACACTAAAACAATACAACTTGTTTGAAATTTTTACCTAGTGAATGCACTCTAGGTGTGCCAAACATATGCAATGTCAATGCTTATGATGTCATGCTCAAGTTTTAGTTGCAGTAACACCAGGGGTGTTACATACATGATTGGTAATAAGTGCAAAATCTTAACGGATCACAAAATCTTGAAATATATATTCACTCAGAAAGAACTCAACCTAAGACAAAGAAGATGGCTTGAGTTAATCAAAGATTATGATCTGGATATACAGTATCACCCAGGAAAAGCAAACGTAGTGGCAGATGCTTTGAGTTGTAAAGATCAAGTGAACAATGTTACTACCTATTTGATATCATAGAAATTATGTTGGGAAATGGAACAACTCAACCTTGGTATGCTTAATAATATGGAAGCAACAATTATGGAAGTGTAATCTACTTTGGAACAGGAGATTTGTAAAGGATAGGAATCTGATGAGAAAATCAAGGAAATTAAAACACAGATTAATTTGGGAAAGACCTCAGATTTCATAGAAGATGAACAAGGCACAATATGGTTTAAAAAGAGAATCTGTGTACCATAAATCAAGCACCTATGCCAACTTATTTTAAGAGAAGCTCATGATTGAGTTTATTCTATTCACCCTGGAAGTATTAAGATGTACCAGGATCTGAAGGAAAATATTGGTGGTACGGTTTGAAAAGAGATGTTGCTACTTATGTTGCACTATGTGACATATGTCAACGAGTTAAGGCAGAACATCAAAGACCAGCAGGTTTGCTAAAACCTCTTAAAGTACCTGAATGGAAATGGGAAGAAATTGGTATGGATTTCATAGTTGGATTACCCCGTACTCGTGATGGCTATGATTCCATATGGGTTATTGTAGACTGGTTGACTAAAGTTGCGCACTTTATACCTATGAAGACAACTTACTCAGGAGCTCAGTTAGCAGAACTGTATATGTCAAGAATTGTTTGTCTACATGGAGTATGAAAGAAGATCGTATCAGATCGACGAACCCAATTTACCTCAGGCTTTTGGAAAAGGTTACATGAGTCTATGGATACTAAGCTAAATTTCAGCTCAGCTTGTCATCCACAAACAGATGGACAAATGAAAAGAACAAATCAAGTGTTAGAAGATATGTTAAGAGCTTGTGCTTTAGAGCATGGTAGAAGTTGGGATAAGAGTTTGCCTTATGCAGAATTCTTGTATAACAATAGTTAGCAGGCAAGTCTAAAGATGGTACCATTTGAAGCACTCTATGGACGGAAATGTAGAACACCACTATATTGGAATCAAACTGGAGAAAGTCAAGTATTTGGTCCAGAAATTCTCCAAGAAGCACAAAAGCATGTGCGGATTGTTAGAGAGAATTTGAAAACAGCAGAGTCAAGGCAGAAAAGTTGTGCTGACAATATAAGAAGAGAATTGACCTTTGAAGTTGGAGACTTTGTATATCTTAAAGTTTCTCCAATGAGAGGAATGAAAAGATTTAAGGCTAAAGGTAAATTATCTCCCCGTTATATTGGTCCGTTCAAAATTTTGTAAAGAAAAGGAGAAGTAGCATATCATTTGGAGCTACCCGACAGTTTATCGAACGTGCATGATGTATTTTATGTTTCACAACTTAAGAAATGTTTAAGAGTACCGGAGGAACAGTTACCCATGGAAGAACTCAACGTTAATGAGGATTTGACTTATTCGGAGTATCTTATTAGAATTTTGGAAACATCTCGCATAATTACTCGGTGTATAGTTATCAACATGTGCAAAATTCAGTGTAGTCATCATTCGGAAGATGAGGCCACTTGGGAAAGAGAAGATGAACTTAGAGTAGAATTCCCTTAGCTATTTTCAGAAGTTCCTTAATCTTCAGGACGAGATTCTTTTTAGGGGGTTGGTTTGTAACACCTTAAAACCATCAACTAAAAATAATGTATTTAAATTATAGTAGTGAGTATAATAAGGATTTTTTTAAAATCAAGTGTTTGGTCTTATTTATCTTTAGAATAATTTTTGTTTGCTCATAATTGATTGATGATTTTTTATAAAATTCCTTATATATGAAAACCCAATTAATTAATATGAGAATTGGTCCAAAAATAAATACTTTAATGGTAATATTTTTGGTATAATTATTATGAATTTTTAGAAATATTTAAAAATATATTTATTTATATTTTGGGAAATAAGGATAAAAGATATATATTATAACGAAACCCTAATCGGTCGGCTGGCCATTTCGGTCCAGTCAGGCCCATCAGGGCGGCCTTCCGCACCCCGCCTCATGCTGCTAGGTGGGCCCCACTTGCGCCTCCTCCCCTTCTAGCCGCCGCTCGGGCGCCGGCATGCACAGGCACGCGCGAGCGCGCTGCTCAACGCTGTCGTTCGTTGTTGTATGTGGACTGTCCGTCGCAGTATGTGGATGGTCCGACTAGGTGGTTTTGGGTTTGCACAGTATGCGGCGGCTCGAGTGCATCTCTCGGTCTTGGTAATTCATTTCGAAAAATAGGACGGGTCATCGCTGGTCCGGATGGTCCGCACTCACGTGCGGACGGTCCGGACATGCGCCGATTGGCGGTTTTACCGCCGATGTGCGTAGGAGGCTGTGGTTGTCGAGGGTACGTGTCTATCGGCATCCCATACAGTGGTTGTGACTGGTCATGACAACTCGTAGCCGATGAATCATGTGTGTTTTCCCCCAATTCAACCTCATGCGAAGAAAAATTTGCGATAGTAGATTTATCAAAAACACGCACTAGCCTTCTATAATCATTTTGTATACCCCTACGATATGTTGCATATGTTCTCGCTGCTCATCTATGTAAGCCTTAAGAGATTGGAGTTCGTTTGCGTCGCTTACCTTCGGGTAGCTGTAATGGCTCGGAGCGAGGCCAGATCGATCGCCCGTTGTCGAACGTCCTTATTAGTCCTGTCCACTTTGCAGTTGGCCAGGAATTTTGCTTTTGCTTTCTGGATCAGCTGCTCCTTGTGCTCCTCGAATTGAAGTTGTTCTTCAGCCGATAAGGTTTCCTAAGTCGGCTCTATGATACTGCTGGTGGAAACGTCATAGCTATCTTTTAAATCGGCCACTGAAGGCCGATCTGATAGGTCTATATGCAAATTGCTCAGAGGAGTCGCCAAAAAAGTGTGTTGGTGCCAATCCGGATGCCAATCACTGCGGTGAGAACCGGCAGCGATGCTCTCTGCGGAGGCACGAACGGTCCACGGCCAAGGGCCGAACGGTCCGCAACGTGACGTAGGGCTCAAGTTCCTGCCTAACGAGCTGGACGGTCCGCACCTGGTGACCGAATGGTCCATGCGTGCACAGGGACGGCAGAGTTCACCGGCAGAGCCTGAATCTCGCTCCCAGGAGGGACCTCGTCAAGGAGAGACCCTAGACTTTGTCCTAGGATCAACGAGCCGCCCAAAACGCCTCTAGTCGACGTAGAACCGAAGAGAGATAAATATTTGAGGTAGAGAAAGGCTAAACTAGAACCACTCCTAATACATAAGGTAAAAATAAAATGTAATGGATTATTGACTCAAATTCTACAAGAAACTCGAAACTCTAACTGATTCTACGCGCGTGGACCGTCTGACCTAACAAATACTACAAGAAACTTGAAACCCTAATTGATTCTACGCGCACGGACCGTGCACGCGGAACGTCTGGCCTCACGCGGACCGTCTGTTTTGGTGCCCAACAGCAAGTTGCGTGCATTGCATTTCTGTGACATCCGCGAGTCATCAAATTAACTGGGATCCACGCATAGTTGAACCTGTAGTCCAAGGCAACCTGTAGTCCTATACTGTACATGGTGAAGGAAGAAGGTATTGAAACGTTATACTGTAACCTCGGCATCTCGCTCCATTGTGTCATACGTAAATCCAAGCGGCAAGCCACGAGAGTTCAGATACATCAATACGGAGTATGCGCTAAAACTACAAACCGATCTGACCGTTCCATTCACGCGATAGCTTGACAGGATGGGCATCCGAACAACACTGAAACAAGCACGATAAGTAGACATGTAAAGCTGCTAACGGCGCTACATGGAATTCACTCTTTTTCCTCTACTAGGTTCCAGTGCTGGCGACAAGTCTTGATTTCCAGAGCTACAAGTCGACGGGAAATAGTTCCTGGAAGAAGCTGTTCAGGTCACCTTTCTGTGTATCGAAGGCCATCAGTTTAGTCACTGCATCCTGAAATTCAACAAATATTATCACATTCGGTTAAAACATCTTTTCACCCCCAGTTTATATGTAACAGCAGAATAGATGTTCTTTGTCGTAAAATGTCATTGTGCACCAAGTCATGCACCTGGTACTGCTTGTCTGTTGCTGTTAATTTCTCACTGGTCACGCGCCTCGTAGGTTTCTTGGAATGCATGTCCTCCAAAACAATGCCAGCTCTCTGGACGACTTCATTTGGAACACCTGATAACAGGCAAACAGGAGGACCATATTTAAATCGCAGTTTAGAGTAACATGATATCCTGTTTCCTTGTACCATCTCTGGAGACCATCCACGTGACAGTGCGACTTGTAGGTAAATTTTAGATCGCATGCCAAATTAACATGTCAATCACTTCAATACGAATCACAACTTTTAATTGAAGCAAAACAATGATTGGCAACACCAATCTGAACAAAATAGTACAGTAGTTTATAGTTTTACTGAAAAAGTAGCCGTGGTGATTAGAAGTTCGTCCAAAGTACGTACCAGCAAGCTGTGCACAATGCAGACCTGCAAGGCAAATAAAAAAATTGTTACCTTGTAACTGATCCAAAAGGATCCATAGAAAAGTATGTAAGCTTACCAAAGCTTAAGAGAGCTTGCCCAGGTACCAGTCTTCATCATGTGCATTACAAATTAAAAAAATAATACATAAGGAAAACAAAACAGGAACAAGAATAAAGCATCGCTGGTTTCTTGTGTAGTTACCGATAAAGGAATGTGATATCTTCATTGCTCGTCTGTCCATCAGGATTCAGAACACTCATGGCATAACATTTGATATGTTCACACTGCAAATGTCTCAGATTTCTTCATGTTATGACTTATGAACAGGACTAGACAAGACTGACTGAAAAAGAAAACAATTGTTTCTAAGCATCACAAATGGACATTGACTATTAACCTGTGGTAGGTAATTCTCGGTGAAGATCTCTGTCAGATGTGTTGACAAAAGGACCTGCAGTAATTAGACAATAACACAACATACTGAACTGGTAAATTTTGATGCTAGGCTAGCTAGTTTTAACCATCATCGAATATATTGGCCATCCATGTATGGGTAAACCATTTACGAGATCTACAAGAGTCAATCAGCAATTCACCAATTTATTTTGTCCCCATTCAGCATGGCAAACGACATAGAAAACAAGTTATTATATAGTTAATATGTTACAGGATGTAGGGCCAGAGGTGTGACACAAAACCACATAATTCCTTCCATAATACAGAAGATATTCAAGGCGTCAAGGAGCCAACAATGTCTAATTGATGTATTTTTTACTCATTGATCAAATTAATGTCACATTTACTATGGCAAGCATTTGCATGTGCAAGGGCAATAATTTTACTCATGCCTGAGAAATGTAATATGCTTTTTTGTGTAAAAGCATCGTGAATGAAATGAACATGAAGGAATGCGGAGAAATGATATGATTTCAGAAACTGGCCTGATAACTTTTTCCTATTCATACACATTACAGTCAATCTGCCTTTCTAGTCTAAGCTGTTTTTTTACATTCGCAGCTCAATTCTCCACTTAAGCAGAAAAACAACATCGATTTACTAAATGAACTGAAACGAATCAGGAGGAAAATATAAGAAAATTAGACTGCTGAAACTTTGAGCTAAGCATATCCTGCAATGAAGTTCACAAATTCAAAGTGATTGAAAGGAAGCCCACAAGACCAGACTGGCAAACCTATCAGATTGAATTTCTAAAACAACATTTCCCAAGATAGCTATCTAACCTTTGGGGGGGAACCATAGTTTGCAAAATGACTGATAGTACCTCCAAGCAGACCAATGCCATCTACAAATAATCAGGAAAAAAAAAACATGAATGTTATCTTGAGCCATGTTGAGGATGAAGAGAAAGGAGTTAGATTTCCTGTGGTCCTACTCTCACCTTCCGTTAGGGTGCCCTTACCGAATTCATCCAACAAACAAAGTGACCTCGATGTTGCATGTCTGAAAAACAAATTAAGCATCAAACCTACAACTGAAAGATGAGATCATAAGCTTCAGGGTCACTACCACGATACCTGAGCATTGTTCCAACTTGATGTAAATCAATCATAAAAGTTGACTGTTCGGTTGTCATGGATTTGCTTCCCATTGCACAGAATATCCTGCAAAAGATTACTGAGTGTGTCAAGATTCGGTCCAAACCCATGTGTGTACATACTACATACATACATATGCTTTTTGGTCTACAATAATAATACATAATCTTTTATAACATATAAACCATGTGACATACAAGTGCTTATATGTTAGACCAACCTATCTGTCAATCCAACAATAGCAGAATCAGCAGGAACAAAGCTTCCGATATGAGCAAGAAAGACTATCAAGGCCACCTGAAAGGAGATATCCAATGCAACTTGATCTTTCCTATAATTTGTTTTTTTATAAGAGAGGAAGTATTATAAAAGTCAATTACCTGCTTAATGTAAATGCTTTTTCCTGAGTAGTTGGGCCCAGTTATTATGTTTATTCTTCCTAAACAAAATATCTTATATCAGAAGTTTTGCAATAATTATAGGTGCCACAAGAATGAAGGTCCGTAAATCTCGCAGGCACTATTCACCTGCATCACGAATTTTGGTATCATTTGGAATAAAGGTATCAACAGTCATTTCCTGCAAAGCATGTCTAAATGCTACTGGAGTAAGTTTAGGTTGTATACATTGTATGATTGTAAAACTAAAGACCACAGCTAACTATCATGCAATTTGTAAGTCAACAAAATAAATACTAACCTGCCATTATGTATCTCGAGTATTGAATCTTCAGTTAAGATGGGCCTCACATAATTGTTTTGGTGGGCAACAGTTGCTAATGATAAAATACTGATGTAACAGTATCAAGAAGAGCACATTAACCGATTTACTGTCCGTAAGATGTTCTACACTATATGTATTCCCAGTAAAAACATACATACCAATCAAGTTCTGCGGCAAAGTTCACTGCTTTTGTCAGTTGAGGTATAAATTGAAGGACGCGACACACTAAATCCCTTATGATAGCTCTCTCCATGTCTGTATGAAATATGAACAGCTATGAGACAATATGTTTGTGAGTTTTCAGTACATTTTCAAAAGCATAAAAAGGCCCACCATGCATGGGCCCAAACAAGATTAATAGTCCAGAAAGCAGAAAATAGAAATAAACTTGACTTCGACAAAGAAAATGGATCAAATTGAAATAAACTTAAATTATACAAACTCCAGCTATTTTTGTTTTACGTCTAGCCCTAAATCGTGCAGATAACCTTACATGCATACATATATGACTTGTACAGAGACTATAGATTCCAGGACTTTTACTTGAATAAAATAAACTGCAATCATGTGTGGAATTTCTTGAAGAAATTACAATAGTATGACAAGATTAAAAAAAGAAGTAAAAGGAGCGCAGAAGCTACCAAGAATTTTATGATAAATATCTCCAAGAAGGTTGTCCAGTTCTCTAGTCTTTTGAGTATGATAGTAGAACCTTCTCTCCTCACCTTCCTCTGAAAACTGATGCACACAAATTTATTGCCTAGCAACAAATTAAACTAGAAAAGGGATAAAGACACTGCATACCGCAAATTCGTAATCTGGAAGTCCTGCCAACAAGGCATCACTAATCTTCTCGTCGAAAAAGCACATTAGGTATCCTGGAAGTAGCAAATGTGATGACATAGAAATCATGACACACAAATTATACCAGGATTAAGTAATAACTATGTTAATTGTTTAAAATTTGAATTTCTCCGCAGAAGAAACCAAGCCATTGTCTCCTTAAAGCAAAAAATGACATCAAATATTTGAACATAATACGGATGCTAGTATAAAACATCATCAGCTTAACCATGACCCCAACCTATCACAAAGATATATAAACATCCCTCAAATCAAGGTCAGAAGATATGTACATTGATCTTAAGTATAGAACTATAGAACAAGCTTAATTTAAGTAATGTCTCATGCATCAAAAATAAAAATCAACAACTAGAGCATTATTCAAGTTCTTAATATAGATAGACATTTTGGAAATAGGGTTTAGTCGAAGTTCAAGGGATTTAGTTAGAATCCCTGTTATACACATAGATGAAAAAGAATACTTCTATAAGAAATAAAAACGAATCAGGCGAAGTTTGATCACATAGTAGTAATTCAAAACAATTCACATAACAGAAGGCTAGGTAATAGGAAATCAAAGAAAAAAAGGAGTACACTCTAATTAAAAATAAAGGAAGCCCTACCTATTTGGTGTACATAGACTATTAGTGGAGGTATTCTGCATCCAAATGAGAAAGGTAAAGAAGCGTTTTCATTATCTGACACCTAGACGCAATTGAACTGTCAGAAATTACTGAATAAATACTTAAAGACTTGATGTTTCCAACTCAATCTGAGTTTGAAAGACCTGTCACCTGCTCCAGAAAGTCAGGTAAACCTTCATACACCATCCTCAGCTCATCCAGCTGTTCCATATAAAGAGACGGTATTGAATTATACAAGTGTGTCCATAACTTCAATAACAACTACATGACAGCCTAGAAATGCATGTTTTGTGATACATGTAGAAAAAGCAAATGAATAGGTCAGACCCACTGCCGGAGGATCCCACATGAGTGGGGTCTGAGAAAGGAATAAACCGAGGCAAGCCTTCCCTCCACAAATGCGGGGAGGCCACTACAAATATGTGACCTGTTGACTGAGTGAGACAGCTCTTACCATTGATATAAAAACAAATGAATAACAACATATAAATATTTCAAGCAAATAGTGCTCCTTTAGCAGTTCAGATTCAAAAATACAAAGCCTTGGCCATTGAAGAGCCATAAAATTTCATCCTTCATTTGACACTTAGATCTAACATGGCATGTGGAGCAAACAGCCAGCATGGCATGAAATATGCAATTAGCCCCTCCTCCCTCTCTTCTTGCTCTGTTCCCTTAGTGGCAGCATGTAGCGTGTGTCCCATGAGTTATTTCTTTCATCTTTCTTTCCCCAAATCAACATAGGCATATGGCGGGGAGGAGCAGGATTCAGCAAAGGGAGCCTTCGTCAACAACAATGGATGGGAGTGCGAGCTTCACCCGTTCACCCGGGTACCCAAAGGTGGTTTTAAGTTGCCCGATGGAGGCTAGCAGCGGGTCGGTCATGAGTGTGCATGTCCAGCGGTCAACGGCAGGCAGAAGGTAGAAGACAACATGGTATCAAGCCTAAAATCATGTCTCCTTCCTGTTAGAGAGATATGCCACGAAATTGAATGATTGATTGATATGCAGGAGGGGTTACATATATAGAGGACACAACCCCATTCACAAGGAAAGGGAGAACCCTAGCAACCCTAACCGCCAGAGGAGGCTGCTGCAGCCCCTAGGGAGGACGCAAGCCCCTAGGAGCCAGGTGGCCTTAAGGCCCAAACCAGTCCATTCTAACACCCCCTCGCACTCGCAGTCGAACTCTAGTCGCAACAGATGTTGAGACTGAACCGAAACTCCGAAAACACCGTGGAGGGGAGGCCCTTCGTGAAGATGTCATCGAACTACGACGTTGTCACACCGTGGAGGACGCGGACGTGTCCGATGTCAACCTTTTCGCGGACGAAATGGAGATCAATCTCAATATGCTTCGTTTACTGATGCTGAATTGGGTTGTCGGAGAGGTAGACAACGTCGATGTTGTTGCAGTAGACAATGGTGCTCAGTGTGATAGCTGTGTGAAGCTCCTGGAGAAGCTAGCGCAACCAGCAGGCCTCGCCCATGCCATTTGCAACAGCGCGATACTCTGCTTCGACACTCGAGCGAGAGACCGTGTTCTGATGCTTGGATGGCCATGAGACCAGACTATCACCGAGGAACACTGCATAGCCTGAAGTAGAGCGACGAATGTCAGGACAGCCAGCCCAGTCGGCATCAGTGTAGATGACGAGCTCTGCGATGATCGGCAAAGAAGACCATGACATTGAGTGCCCTGAAGATAGCGCAAGACCCACTTGAGAGGCGTCAAGTGGGGCTCCCGGAGATCATGCATATGAAGGTAGAACTGTTGAATGACATAAGCAATGCCAGGTCTAGTGAAGGTCAGGTAATGCAGAACACCAGCGAGGCTCCCGAAGTGAGTAGTATCGTCCACCGGAGGGTAGGTGATGGAATAAGTCTTGAGCATTGTGGGTCTATTGTGGAGGACTGCAGTTCTTGTTGCAGCTCCTTTTTGACTGCGAGGACAACGTGCATCTCAGGGACAGCAACAACAACATCTCCTTTAGCATCTACAGGACAGAAGGAGCTTTTTGACTGTCCTCCTTTAGCATCTAGAGGACAGCAGGGACAACAGCATCTCTTTTAGCATCTAGAGGATAGCAAGGACAACATCATCTCTAGTGTTGCAGACTAGAGAACAACACCTTTTGTGTAGTGTGTAGTATAGTGCAGCCCCTAGGGCTATAAATATGTCCCCAACCCTTAGATGGGTATGGCATTTGAGTAGTGTATGAGAAATAAACGAAAAATTACACCAACTCGTAGTGTCATCCTCTCGATGAGAGTAAGAGTCTTGTTGCTTCCAGTCGGAGTCAACCGCGAGCTTGGCCTGGAGATCGACAGGCGTATCACGCAGCTTACAACCTGCCATGCCGGCGCGCTCAATAATATCAGTCGTGTATGTGCGCTGGTGGAGAAAAAGGTCGCCCTAGCGTCGCTCGACGGAGATCCCTAAGAAGTGGTGTAACGGTCCAGGATCCTCCATGGCAAAACTCGTGCTAAAGAGCCACGATCGTTTGCTGAAGAAGCGATGTACTGGAGGTGGTTAGGACGATGTTGTCCATGTAGAGCAGCAAGTAGATGGTCCCTGTCTGATGGTGAAGGATGAACGGCGACGTGTCGGACTTGGCCTCAGTGAACCCCATTGAGAGGAGGTACGAGGCGAACCAACTGTATCAGGCACGTGGTGCCCGCTTAAGTCCTTAGAGGGACTTCTTCGGGCAACATACCATATCAGGGTGCTCCATGTCGACAAAACCAGCCGGCTGACTACAGTAGACTGTCTCGCTGAGAGTGCCATGGAGGAAGGCATTCTTCACGTCTAGCTGATGAATGGGCCACTCGCGAGAGAGCACCAGAGATAGCATTGTGTGGACCGTCGCCAGCTTGACAACCGAGCTGAAGGTCTCATCGTAGTTGATGACAGGACGTTGAGTGAAGCCGCAAAGGACCTAGCGAGCCTTGTAGCGTTCCAATGTCCCATCGTCCTAAAACTTGTGTTTGAAGATCCACTTTCCAGTGACGACGTTGGAACCAGGTGGACAAGGAACTAGGTCCTAAGTGCCATTGGCGTGGAGGGCCACGTACTCCTCTTCCAAGACACGGCGTTAGTGTGGATCGGCGAGCGCACGATGAACCAAGGGCGAAACTAGAGATAGTGTAGAGGAAGCTATGAAGGCGACGTTGTGCTCGATGGGCTTGATGGTCCCGGAGGTGTGTTGGGTGACCATCGAATGAGTGTGGCCAGCCGCTTGGGGAACCTCTATCGGGTTCTCGAACGAGCTAGGCCCCCTGCCATCGGGGTGGGGGCGTAGAGGACACAGGAGGAACCTTCGGACGATGCTGGTAGTCCCAAATGGGCTTAGCGAAGCGGTAGGGCGTCATCGTGGCTGCATGTGGCACAGGTGGCGTCGTCGGGGTCGTAGATGGCGTAGATGTTAGGGTGGAGGCAGGCGTCGTCAGGGTCGCGCATGGTGTAGGTGGTGGCGTCGGAGTCACGCGTGGCGCGGATGGCGCAGGTGGCGTCATTGAAGTCGTGTGTGGCACGGATGGCGCAAGCGACGTTGTCAGGGCAGCCCGAGGATAGAAAGCCCAGGGGGACGCGAGGCACCGGGAGGGGTGCCAGAGACGGAACACAGCTATCATGTAGCATACCAGGTGAACCTGCAGGGGAGAGAGGGGTCCAAATGGACGAGACCGTGGAACCCATCTCAAATAAGAAATCGGTATTAGTTAGACCGTGTGAAGCAGCGAAGGGGAAGGCTACCTCATCGAAAACCACATGCTGGGAGATGATGATGCGGTTGGATGAGCGATCTAAGCAGCAGTAACCCTTGTGATCCGAGGAGTAACCAAGGAAAACATGAGTACTGTGAGGGGCAAGCTTGTGAGCGGTGGCAGCGGTTAGGATAACAGGCGCAAACAAAGACACGCGGATGAGTATTGGAAGGTGGCTTGCCAAAAAGGGTTGTGTGAGGACTAGAGGCAGAAAGTGCCTTGCTTGGAAGACGATTGATGAGGTAGGTGGCAGTGTGGAGACCTTCAACCTAGTTGTGAGCGGGAATTGAGGCCTAAAAACAGAAAGGAGCGAATGACATTATTAATGGACCGAATGATGCGTTCAGCCTTACCATTCTGTGGAGAAGTTTATGGGCACGACATTCGCAGGAGTGCTCCATGACAGAGGAGGAAGGGCCATCTGGAGGCATTGTTGAATTAGTGTCCATTGTCGCACTGAGCGCCTTTGGTTGAGTGACCGAACTGAGTGGTGACGTAAGCGAAGAAGGATAAAGTAGCGAGAGCGTTAGATTTCAACCGAAGTGGGAAGGTCCAAATGTAATGGGTAAAATCATCAAGAATGACAAGATAATATTTGAAACCTGAGAAGCTATCAATAGGGGATGTCGAAAGATCACAATGAACTAACTCAAACAGCGTAGATGACCGACTCAAAGAACTAGCAAAAAGTAGCCTAGAATGTTTACCCAACTGGCAGACATGACAAAAATCATGAAGACTCTTGTTACATCGGATAATTGCAGCGCGGGATAGGCTAGATAAGACATCGGTGCTGGGATGACCAAGACGACGATGCCAGGTGGAAGTGGCAATGACTGACAGGGCGCATGGCTCAGCAGCGCCCAAGGGAGACGACTCAGGAATGCGTGGAGTGTAGAGAGGACCCGAGCTATTGGACCAGATGATCACGTTCCTGGTAGCCAGATCCTTCATAAAGAGGCCAAAAGGGCCAAATTCCATAGAAACAGAGTTGCCAGTTGTAAAGCGACGAACAGAGAGGAGATTTCTGAATAATGGAAGGAGTATGCAAAATATCATTAAGATAGAAGGGTCCGAGAAGAACCGTGTCCCCTACTGAGGTGACTGGGATAGTGGAACCATTACCGACGAGAACAGTAGATGGTGTGGTTGCAAAGCGAGGATGAGGTCAGGAGATGTTACCGGCATATTTCGTAGTGTGGTTGGAAGCATCGGAGTCTGCAACCCAGTTAGTGATTGAGGCAGGAGGTGGAGGGTCGTCGTGCTAAAGAAAATAGCAAAAGATTGCTGGTCCCAACTGCCGGACAAGGGTGACCAATTGCTGGTAGGTGCCGCGCCGAAGGCAGGTGCCTGGGGCGACGTAGGAAGGTGCCTGGCAGCTCCTACTTGGTCTCCCTCGGCTTCATCGAGCCAAGTTGGCCACATCCCTATTCATCCTTCGATGTGGCGATGACACCGTCTACCTCCTCTACATCGACAACATCATGCTCACGGCGTCCAGTGTCATTCTCCTCCAGCACACGATCGCCGCCCTACAGCGCAAGTTCACGATGAAAGACTTGGGCTCTCTCCACACTTTCTCAGGGTCATCGTAGAGCGCCACCCCTGAGGCCTCTTCACCAGGCCATTACATCATCAACGTTCTAGAGAGGGCTTGCATATCCGATTGCAAGCCTTACTCCATATCTATTGACACTTAGGCGAAGGTCTCCGACGACGATGGCGACCCAGTCGATGACGTGACGGTCTCGATGAATCACTTAAAAAGTTTCAGATTCAAATTTTAGAGTTGATGGACCTAATCAAAACACCTGCATAAGTTAATGGACCAATGATGCATTTAACTCTTTAATAAAATAGCAAAATACAACATAAACCTACACCATCCGATAAGGATGGAGACAAAAATCTTGTATTTATGCAACTTCACACACATTCTAGTTATGCACTGCCATTGAAAGAAGAGGCAGGGATTTTCCACACTTCTTTTCAAGTGAAGACTTTATACAATAGATTTTTTTTCCAAACATGCATGAGTGTTGTGTATCATTTCATTAAGAAGAAACAATAGAATACAACTCAATAATAGAAAAGACAAGTCTGACCTCATCACATAACCCTTCTTTCACCATGGTTTCATAGCCTTTCTCCTTACCCCGTTGAACATCAATCACACCAACTACCTATCATAATAGAAGGATATGATTACCAATTAACAATGTGTGAGAAAGTAAAAACAGATCCATAAAAGCTCTAAGTATTCATTAGTAGAGCCACGTCTTCGAGAAGAAAAAAAATCATCAGTAGAGCCATTTCCAGCAATTGTAACAACAGCCGGAACCAAAATATTTGGCAAAAGCCAGAGAGCTATCATTGGTCACCCAAACATCTAAAATGAAATTGTACACAACAAATGTTACAGAGACAAAAAGAAAAAACAAAAGAATGATTGTTACATATTTTTCCTCCTATTTTTCAATTACTTCATGAGAGTAGATTTGGCGCCCTCCTTATCTGGAGCATCCATCTTAACTGAAACAGACCAAAGAAAACAGGTTGTCTTCCTCACCACTTGGCTTCCTCGCAGACAACAACTTGCACGCCAGCCATGGCCCCGCTTCCCCATGACTTCCTCTGCTCCCCCCTGTCTCCTGGCTGCAGCTACCAAATCAAGGATGAAGGATCAACTGGCGGCTTCTCACACCATCCCTTGACCTCAAGCATGGGCGCACTCTCAGTCATAGACACGGTGCTCATGGGGAGGCAGCTCTCACGAGGAGGTAGGGATGGGGGCAGAGGAACATGAGGCGAGGAAGGTGGAGGAACTAAGGAAGAAACACGTCACAGCCTGTTGGCCAAACAAATTTTAGCAATCTCAGGCAACGACCTAGATACTAAAGGTGCCATATATTTTTCATTACTTTATATTCTAACACTCTCCGTCACGTCGAGTCTCTCTCAGGCCTCAGACATGGATATGAGTGAGCAACAATTATTTTATTTAATTGTGCTAACCAGGATTCGAACTCGAGACCCTTGACTTTAATATCATATTGAATTGCATGCACCGACCTGTTAGACTACCCGTCTAGGATTCTAGGGTTTGAGGTGTTCCCCATGTAATTACCGTCTCACCCCTCTCTGTAATGGGCCTGGCCCAGTTACCAAGTCTATTAATACTACTCCCCATCCCTGGTTAGGGGCATGGGTTCGTATTCCAACATGGTATCAAATTAGGTTTAGGTTTAGGTCTTATCAACTACAGCCGCCAGGGGCTTCTCCCTGCCCAGCCGCCGCCGGCCCCCTGCCCCCAGCCGCCGCCAGGGGCTTCTCCCTACCCAGCCGCCGGAGCTCCCCTGCGCCGGCCTCTCCTCCCCCTCCCTCCCTGCTGCGCCCCCCATCTCCGGCGTGCACCACCCGCCAGCTCCGTGCGCGCCCGCCCCTGCGCAGCCGCCGGTCCTCTCTGCTTCCCCATCTCCCCGGCCGCGCCCCCCCATCTCCGGCGTGCACCAGCCTGCGCGCCCTCCTCCCCCGTCGCGCCCTCCTCCCCCTTCGCCAGATCCGCGTGCGCCCGCCTCTCCTCCCCTGCCGGTCGCGCTACAGCCTGCGCGCCCTCCTCATCCTTCGCCGCCGCCGCCTGCAGCCCCCTGCTGCCCGCCGCCGCGCTCTCTGCCCATGGCGGACCTCCCCCCGGACGCGCCCACCGCCGGCCTGGCGCACGGCCTGGCGCACCCGCCCCTGACCGCGGGCCTGGGCGCGGCCCCCGCTTCCCTGGCCGCCGGCGTCGCCTCCCTGGGCCTCCCTGCTGCCGGCCAGACCCACCCCATGGGCCCCAGCCGCTCCGTGGCAGATGCCGAGGCTCCCTACATCGTCGGCCTCCGGCCCCTCCGCGACGTCTCTTCCCCGACCCACCGTCGAGGCTCTCCACCGGGGTTTCCTGCCCTCGCGGCACCCCCCGGTACCGACTCCACACTCGGCGACACCCTCGCTACGATCCAGGCTGCTGTGATGGCCTCGCGGGAGCGTGAGCGCGCCGCCTCCCTCGCCCTAGAGCGTGAGCGTGCCCTGGGTGCCGCACTGACCACCCAGATGGCCACCACGCAGCGCCTCATCGACCGCCCGCCGGTCGCCTCTGTGGAACCCCCGGAGGGCCCCCTCGCCTCTGACCTCGACGCCGACCTCATCGCTGCTCTCCACGCTCAAGCCGCTGGTCTGCACAACATACGGGCTCTCGTGTCCGTGGTGTTGGATCCGGCGTCTCCCCACTACCCCCGTTGGCGAGGACAGGTCCTTCTCACGCTGCGGAGGTTCGTCCTCGACGACCACGTCCTCATCGACCACGACGCTCCGCCGCCTCGCTCCTGGTGCCTCATGGACAGCGTTGTCCTCTCGTGGCTCCACGGCACCATCACCGTGGAGCTCCAGGACATCATCCGCGACCAGGCGGACACTGCGCGCCAGGTGTGGCTCGCTCTCGAGGATCAGTTCCTCGGGAATCGTGATGCGCGGGCGCTCCACCTCGACGCCCAGTTCCACCTGTTCTCTCAGGGGGACCTCTCCGTGGGCGAATACTGCCGCCAGATGAAGGGCCTGGCTGACTCTCTTCGCGATCTCGGCGAGCCCGTTGCCGATCGTACCGTGGTGCTGAACCTCCTGCGTGGCCTCAGCCCTCGCTACGGCCACCTGAAGGCTCTCATCAAGCGGAGTGTGCCCTTCCCCACCTTCCACGCCGTGCGGAACGAGCTTCTCCTTGAGGAGCTCACCATGGCGAATGAGACACCCACTCCTGCCTCGGCTCTCTATAGTACTCCGTCGACCGGGGCTCCCACCCGCCCTCCACCCGCCGTCCCGGCGGCCCCTCGTCCGACTTCCACGACCGACGGGGGTCGTCGCTCCCGCAAGGGCGGCCGTGGGAGCGGCGGCTCCTCTCGTGGTGGTCCCTCCGGCCGGGGTGGCGGCCACGCGTGGCCGTCATTCTACAACCCCTGGACCGGGACCATCGCCATGTGGCCGGGCCAGGCACCGAGTACCTCCCGTCCTCCGGCGTCGGCCCTCCTGACTGCACCTCACTACGGCGCGCCTCCTTACGGTGTCCCCATCGTGCCGCAGGCTCCGCCCGCGCTCCTGCCCCCGGGGACCCACACCTCGACTCCTTGGTCCCCGCCGGCCGGTGGTTGGGACAGCGCCTCCCTCGCTGCTGCCTTCAGCACCATGGCGATGACCCCACCCCCCTCCGACTATGTGATCGACTCCGGTGCCTCGTACCACACCACTCCCACAGCAGGCACGCTCTCTCGCTCTCATCCCCCCCTCCCCTCTCACCCATCCTCGATCGTCGTTGGAAACGGTTCCACTCTGCCAGTCACCTCAGTAGGTGCATCGGTTCTCCCTGGGCCGTTTTACCTCAACGATGTTCTCGTAGCTCCCCACATCACTCACAACCTTCTTTCTGTTCGTCGATTCACCACTGACAACTCCTGTTCCATTGAGTTTGACCCCTCTGGTTTTTCTGTGAAGGATCTGGCCATCAGGACCCTTCTCGCCCGCTGTGACAGCTCGGGGCCACTCTACACGCTCCAGCCCTCCACCGTCGGCGTGTCTCCACCCCCTGTCCTGGTCTCCACCACCTCCTCCACCACATGGCATCGACGTCTCGGCCATCCTGGACCCGACGTCATGACCAAGATTACCAGTAGTCTAGATCCTTCATGTAGTAGGGGACATTCTGAGGGTCTCTGTCATGCTTGTCAGTTAGGCCGACATACTCGTCTCCCATTTACTACTTCTTCTCGGGCTGAGCAGGCTTTTGACCTGGTTCACTGTGATCTTTGGACCTCCCCTGTACTCAGTCTTTCTGGCTATAAATACTATTTGGTGATTTTGGATGATTTTTCCCATTTTCTCTGGACCTTCCCGCTTCGGTTGAAGTCGGACACATTCACCACCCTCACACACTTCTTCACCTGGGTATACACTTAGTTTCGTCGCCCGGTCCGTGCTCTGCAGTGTGACAATGGCCGCGAGTTCGATAACAACGCCTCTCGCTCTTTCTTCCTCACTCATGGCGTCCAGTTGCGTCTCTCGTGCCCCTACACCTCTGCACAGAACGGCCGAGCCGAACGCATGATCCGCACCACCACTAATATGCTCCGCTGCCTCCTCTTCCAGGCGTCTCTCCCTGCCAGCTACTGGGCAGAGGCCCTGCACACTGCCACCCACCTCCTGAACCGTCTTCCCTCGAAGGCGGTACGCCACCCTACCCCTCACTTCGCCCTATACGGCACAGCCCCTTCCTATGACCACCTTCGCGTGTTCGGCTGTGCCTGCTACCCTAACACTTCCGCTACCGCTCCACATAAGCTTTCTCCTCGCTCCACCCGCTGTCTATTCCTTGGCTACTCCCCTGACCACAAGGGGTACCGGTGTCTGGACCTCACCTCCCACCGCATCATCATCTCTCGTCATGTCATCTTTGACGAAGCTGTGTTTCCCCTTGCTGGCTCCACCCCACCCACCGATCTTGACTCCCTCCTCGAGTCCGATCCGATTCCTCCCCCACCTTCGGCTCCCCGTCTTGCGCCGTTACCTGCTCCTCGTGCGGCCACTACGACCTCTTCTGCGCCACGCGCGGCCCCGTCGACCCCGCCTACGCCACGCGCGGCCCCGTCGATCCTGCCTGCGCCACGCGCGGCCCCGTCGACCCCGCCTGCGCCACGCGCGGCCCCGTCGATCCTGCCTGCGCCACGCGCGGCCCCGTCGACCCCGCCTGTGCCACGCGCGGCCCCGTCGACTCCGGCTCGTTTCGCCAACCCCGCACTCGTCTACCATCGCCGCGGCCACGCCACTACCTCGGCGCCCCCCGACTCGGACTCGTCGATGAGCGCGGCCCGATTCGCCGACCCCGCCGTCGTCTATCACCGCCGCGAGCCGGCCCCACCAGCCGCTCCCGACGTTCCGGCGGTTCACTCCGAGTCGTCCGTTTACCACCCGGTCGCCATCCACCGCGACCCTGGGCACGTCCACCCGATGGTGACTCGGCGCGCTGCTGGCGTTCTCCGCCCCGTCGACCGGCTAATCCTGGCAGCTGCTACGACTAGCACTCCACCCGACGCTTCCCTGGTGCCCTCCTCCGTTCGCACTGCCCTCGCCGACCCACATTGGCGCCGTGCTATGGAGGAGGAGTACGCGGCCCTCTTGGCCAACCACACCTGGGACCTGGTGCCGCGTCCACCAGGCACCAACGTGGTCACCGGCAAGTGGCTATTTCGCCACAAGCTGACCTCGGACGGCTCCCTCGACCGCTACAAGGCCCGTTGGGTCCTTCGGGGCTTCACCCAGCGCCCCGGAGTGGACTACGACGAGACCTTCAGCCCTGTCGTCAAGTTCGCCACTGTTCGCGCCGTCCTCTCCCTCGCCCTCTCCCGCGACTGGGCGATCCATCAACTCGATGTCAAGAATGCCTTCCTCCATGGCACTCTGACGGAGACTGTCTACTGCAGCCAGCCCACCGGCTTCGTCGACGCTGACCGTCCGGATCTGGTTTGCCGGCTGAACAAGTCCTTGTACGCCCTGTACGGCCTCAAGCAGGCGCCACGGGCTTGGTACAGTCGCTTCGCCTCCTACCTGGCCTCCATCGGCTTCGTCGAGGCCAAGTCGGACACGTCCCTGTTCATCTACCGGCGCGGCGACGACACCGTCTACCTCCTGCTCTACGTCGACGACATTGTGCTCACGGCATCCACCGCCGACCTTCTACACCGCACGATCGTCGCCCTTCAGCGGGAGTTCGCGATGAAGGACCTGTGGCCCCTCCACCACTTCCTCGGCATCACCGCCGAACGTCGGCCTCAGGGTCTCTTCCTCCACCAGCGCCAGTACGCCATCGACATCCTGGAGCGGGCTGGCATGTCTGACTGCAAGCCCTGCTCCACGCCTGTCGACACTCAGGCGAAGCTCTCTGAGGACGACGGGCCTCCGGTCGCCGACGCGACGTCATACCGGAGCCTCACCGGCGCGCTCCAGTACCTCACGTTCTCCAGGCCCAACATCGCTTACACCGTCCAGCAGGTGTGCCTGCATATGCACACTCCGCGGGAGCCCCATCTCACTGCGCTCAAGCGGATTCTACGCTACCTCCGCGGCTCCCTCGACTACGGCCTCCTACTCCGCCCATCCCCGACGTCGGAGCTCGTGGTCTACACCGACGCTGACTGGGCTGGCTGTCCCGACACGCGCCGGTCCACCTCCGGCTACGTCGTGTTCCTGGGCGCCAACCTCGTCTCTTGGGCCGCCAAGAGGCAGCCCGTCGTCTCTCGCTCCAGCGCTGAGGCCGAGTACCGTGTCGTGGCCAACGGTGTGGCAGAGGCCTCCTGGCTCCGCCAGCTCCTCCATGAGCTCCACAGTCCTCTTCAGCGCGCCACACTCGTCTACTGCGACAACGTCAGTGCGGTCTACCTCTCCACCAACCCCGTGCAGCATCAGCGCACGAAGCACGTGGAGATCGACCTACACTTCGTCCGCGAGCGTGTCGCTGCCGGTGACGTTCGGGTTCTCAGCGTCCCCACCACGCTGCAGTTCGCCGACATCTTCACCAAGGGACTACCGTCGAGTGTATTTTTAGACTTTCGATCCAGTCTCAACATCTGTACAGGATAGAGTTGTGACCGCGGGGGGTGTTAGACTACCCGTCTAGGATTCTAGGGTTTGAGGTGTTCCCCATGTAATTACCGTCTCACCCCTCTCTGTAATGGGCCTGGCCCAGTTACCAAGTCTATTAATACTACTCCCCATCCCTGGTTAGGGGCATGGGTTTGTATTCCAACACGACCAATTCTACCCAAGAGATTAAGATAATGGATACAGATGGACATTTCACTTGTATTCTAACATGCGGTGGACTAGGCCTAATAAAAATCGGCCGGGGAGGGAAAGACTACCCTCATAGTATTATATTAAGAAGAGACTGAAACATGGTCCCGGCCGAGAAAATCTACGAACCCTGGCCCCCCATCACTAGCGGGCTCCCCCCATCACTAGCGGGTTGTCACCGCCCACTCTGCAACGACCCAGCCGGAGGGTGGCGCGTAGAACGTAACCCGGCAGCAGTGGGACACAACGCGGGGATTTTTTTTAACCAAGCCCGAAATTCGTTCCCAAGGGAGATCGAACTCGGGACCTGGAGGTGCCACTCGGAAGCCTTAACCATTACACTAAAGGCCCTTTCGCCGGACTGGGACTGGGCCTGATAGAAGAATGTGTCGAAGTGTGTAATGTTTGTTCAGTCTTAAATCCTGAAGCAACAAGTTTCACAAATAATTATCTTATGAACTTTTTAACAGTACCCAAAAATCACACTACATGTATAGTGTGTAATGATATTTGTATCAGTGGCAGTCTGGCACAAAACAAGATAAGATATGACATAGATCTCTAGAGAGAGCGGGAGAAGACTAGATCATTACACCACCTGATAAAAAAACAAGTGTTGCTCAAGAAGTTTTGCAGTCAACCCATTTATTGTGCCCATCAGTACTTTTGTGCATATTTTTCTATCAAACATACAAATAAAGATCGCAATATTTCCGAACCAAAATGGAGCCTGACAAAGTTTTAAACTGACCAGGTCTGACATGTAATCCAGCTCTGCTGTAATAGAAGAATTTGCCTGAAAACATAAAGGATGCACAATGAGGAAAAGGATACAATAAACACATAAAACTTGTCCAGATTTTAATATTGGATTGGTGGAACTGATGGTTCTCCCTTGGAGACTGGTACCTTTCCAATCAAATCAATGTTCATATGTTGCAACTTAATTGCCAGATGCTCTGATATTCCTACTTCAAAAATCTTGTTTATATGCAGCAGAGAGCAAATACACTGAAAAAAGGGGGAAACATATATACAACAATAAGTAAATGGGGAAAAGGCAGATTTTTTTTTACGATGACACAAATGTGCATACTGAATATACAACACTTCAGTCATAGTTTATTCAAAAAAGTAAACTTGCTAGGAAGGAGAACCATGGTATAAGTCTCCCGCTTTAAGGAAGAGGCTATTAAGGACATCCATGACCATAACAAACATCATTGGCGAAAGGGGTCCTTGACAAAGAAGGATGCGAGCTCAGGCAGTGCCAAGCAAATTAGAGACCATGTTGCACCAAATGGGAAAAAATCCTAGATGTCTTAAATCTTCTAGCAAGAATTGCCAAAGACCGAGTCAAAAGTTGTGGAGATGTCCAGTTTTAAAATACTAGGAGCCTTTTTATTATGAAGGTGTTTGATGGTTTGTCGGACCATGAGATGATTGTCATGAATGCAGCACCCCTTTATAGATGCATTCTGGTTGGCTGCCACCAATGTGTCCAAATGAGGAGCCAACCTATTTGCTAAGATCTTCATCACCAACATCACAAAGCTATGGATTAAACTGATTGGGTAAATTTCTATAACAAACATGGTACAAGCACTGCACAAGCATGCAAGGCATAAAAGTACTATTGAACTAGAAGACATCTGTCTTCTATCTTTCAGGTTAAAATGTAGGCATTTCGAATCAAGATTTTTGGGGTACCTTAAGAAATGTGTTCCAATCACTGCTTGTACAGAAGGAATTTGGAGAGTTGAACTTCTACAGAAAAAACAAATATCAGGCATGAGTATTAAGAGCTCTAAACCTGAATCAACATGCTTGGAGACACTCATAAGAATAAGCACAATATCAGGTTTTAATTTTACAATCTATAAACCAAAACAATGTCTTCATTCACTATTCATTATGAGAAACAAAATGTGTACTATTTATGCTAAATTCACAATATTATAGCAAGAAAAGGGTGGGCAAAGAAAATCAGACCACGGAAAAATTTGGAAGCAAGTGTAGGGTGAAACTACCACAAGACCCAAAAAAACTCAGAAGCAGAATTTGAGGCCAATTTTTCATAAAGAGAGCATAATTAAAGCTATAAGATCAATATTCAGTTTATCTTTGAAAAGGGTCTTTCTATGACATATTGACATAGTAAAGGCCTAAAAGGGTTATGATTGTATTATAAGTTCACAACCAAAGAAGGTACAAATAACACCACATTAAAATTTGTATGTGTTGCCAGCTTACAACCTGAAGCATGCGGGGAACATCTCTGACAGACTTTAAAGTCTCACGCAATGCAGACATTACTTCTTCACAGCAAAGAAAGAATGTTATCTGCCATTTCTAGGAAAACAGTACAGAAAACTAATGGTGCCTAGTGGGCAATTGGGCATCAAGAATTGAGAAAGTGAATAAGGATACTGTGTTGAGGCGATTATTTATGGCATCAATATCAATTATAGGACGTAGGAACCATGCCCTGACACCAAAAATGGAATAGTTATACAAACTTGATTTACCATTATTGCAATCATTATTATCAGAGGTAAGAGATACCTCAAGAGGCGTCTTCCCATTGGCGTGACACACTAAATTCAAAATACAGTCAGTGCTTTTCAGAAAAGAAGTAAACAAAGAAGGGCTTGTTTGGTAATAATGTTTCTCAAAACCATGGTTTTATAATACTATACTTTGCAATTGTTATGACAATACCATAGTCTTGGCTAGCTCCCCTATTGTTTGGATACAACATTGTAAATTATGGTATTTAGACAAAAGCTAGCCATATTATGAAAACTTTGGGTTAGAGTGTAGCTTCCAATACTCCAAAATTACCATGGTATCATGGTTTTGAAAAACGCAACCAAACACCTCATAGTATAAAATACTACAGCATTCCTTTAGCCATGGTATTGCCTAGAAACTATGAAAATAATTTACTTCCAAACAAACATGAAAGAGATTTTACCTTGTTGAGCATGCCAAAAACTGAGAACCTGTGGTGCGTCAATATTATTAAAAATTGGATGCCAGCCAAAAGCTAGCACAAAAAAACTTGAATCCATGAAAAATTCTTACCCTTCTTTAGCCCTTCCAATTCCCATGTAACTAGGGTGTTTATCTACTTGAAAAATCTGTAGTGCTTCATGAGCAGTTGCATCAAGTTTAAGGAACTTGTCTCTGTGAGTATAAGTCAAGGCATTCAATGCTAGCTAAAAATAGGTAGGAGAAAGTCAACCTGTTAAAAATGTGTTCAATGCATATTTCCATAATATTATAATATATATATATATATATCCATAATTATTTATCATTTTGAGTATGTCCATATATTTATTTTAAGATACTTTAAATTCTACCGTGTGATTTTTTTGCGCAAGAGTCCATATTTTTAATATGTTATCATAACATTGTTACAGTAATATATAAAATAAGTAGTGCCATGTTATGACCGGCAGCCCAACAGCCCTAATAAAATCAGCTAGTTTGTTTAGATGGATAAGCATCAGTTAGTTTGTTTAGATGGATAAGTATCAATTAGTTTGTTTAAATGGATAAGCCTTAGTTTAGAAGGCCTAGATAGAGTTGGTTAGTTTGTTAGGGGCTGCTATCACAATCTATATATTGTACCCCTTTGGTTAAAGAAATAAGCAAGCAAGTATCTTGCCCATGCTTGCCCCCAACTGGCCAACTCATCTACGCGTCTACCGGTGTCGGTGTTTTGACCCGAGGGTCCTAACCAACTAGTACATTTGTGTTGTGTGCTCTTGTCCCGGATGGTTAATGCAAGAAGACACGCAAGGTTTATTCTAGTTCGGGCAAGAGAAGGCCCTACATCCAACGGGGGAGGGAGACTTGTATTATCTTGCACCTAAGTGCCCGTAGTAGGGGATACAAGCAAGTCGAGAGGAGTGAGTCCCAAGTCTCTAAGTATGATTGAGGCGAGTGCCAATATCAGGAGTGAGGTGAGTCGTGTGCCATGAAGTCCTACCATATAAGGCCTCGGGCTCCTCCTTTTACAGTCGCAAGGAGGCCCAGGAGTACAGTGGTGATCATGATGTTGTTGTGGTCAGAGGAGATGTGTCCAAGCCCTGTAGCGGCATGGCCGGCGGGATGGCTCCTGTCCTTGTGTCAGATCCCTGTAGCGAGATGGCCCTCGTCCTTGTGTCGTCTTTTGGTCAGAAGAAGGACGCCCGATCCCTATAGCATGTTCCTTTGACTCGGTAGAGAACCGAGGATGGGTTCGAGAGCATGGGCATGCGTCCAAGCCCTAGCCTGTACAGGGTTCGGATGAGACGTTTTCCCAAGTGTGTCGAGTCTGAGTGGTTGAAACAGTGCTTGGCATGGTCTTCTACGAGGTTCGCGGGAGAGTAGGTGGCATTCAATGCACGTGCTCCCCTGCTGGGGCAATTGGCTGAGGCTGGGCTCGAGCGAGCTGGAGATTTCTCCTAAGACCGATGTCGGGATTAGATGTTACATGTAGTCAGGGTGGTTGAAACATTGGTCGATGTGGGGGAATAGTGCCCCGTATTTGCGCCCTAACCATCGTCGTGGGTGGTAAAGGTAGATTAGACCGTAGTCGTGTCGTCCTTTGTTGACTTTGGTACCCTCGGCGGGGCAGGTGAACGTACAGACGCACGTTCTGGGATCGAAGTGGTTGGCCGAGGCAGGTAGCTCCCTGAGCGTCGCACGAGACGCCCTCGCGCGAGTCGAAAATGCACTGCTCATCTGGGGTTGGCCTCGGGCGAGCCGTGACTGCATCTCCCGCCCAAGGTTGGCCTTGGGTGAGCCATGACTGTGTCTCCCGCCCAAGGTTGGCCTCAGGTGAGTCGTGGCTGTGTCTCCCGCCCGGGGTTGGCCTCGGGAGAGTCGTGACTGCAGCTTCCGCCTAGGGTTGGCCTCGGGCGAGCCGTGAATGTCTCCCGCCCAAGGTTGGCCTCGGGCGAGGCGTGACTGCGGCACTCGCCCAGGGTTGGCCTCGCGCGAGTTGCGACTTAGGTCCCTCGGACCTTTGTAAGGTTGGGAGCGTGTTTGCTTATGACCCCTTCTTACTCAAGCGTCTAGGCACTTTAGGATTGTGATCTGGGTACCCCTAATTATGGTACCCGACAACTGGCTACGCCATCCCCTACGCGGGCACCGTCGGCCGGGCCAGCGGCTGCTACCTTCACCCCGGCAGCTAGGGATGGCAATGGACACAGATTACTCGCGTGCCCACGGGCACAAACCCTATAGGGTGCGGTTACAGTCCACTCATAACGTATGTATCATCTGACGTTCGGGAAGGATTGATCGCGTGGAGGAAGAGCTTCGTCGTGCGCTGATCGTCACGGTTGTTGGGGAGGAGGGCCATGGTTGCGCCATGGAGATTATGGATGCGCTGGCCTTGAAATTTGATCTTCAGGCAGATACGCTCCATCTCTGTCGTGCTGCGCCAAACTCCTTCCTCATCTTCTTCCCTTCGGTGGAATTGGCGGAGCGAGTTGTTGAAAATGGATAGTCGATTCTCGTGCCCCCTTTCCGTTTACATGTTAGAAGATGGTCGCATCATGCGTTTGCTTCTGGTGGAGGTGCCTTGCCCGTGCTTGTCGACATCGAACTCCAGGGGATTCCTGCTCTCTGGGAGTTGGAGACTGCAGAAGCTTTGCTTAGTGCTCACTGCTTGGTTCAGGGATTGCTCTTGGGTTCTTCAGATAACACAGATATGTTTGCTTTCAGATTGAGGGTTTGGTGCTTCTCGTCGGAATCACTGCCTGATGTTTTGTATCTCCATGCCGTTGAACCAAGGGTCAGTGTTGAAGATGGGTCTTGGTTTCCACGTTCAATGGTGTTCAAGGTTGCAGTGAAGATTCTTAGTTCTGGGGGCGTTTCGGGTGAAGACCAGTCACCCCCCTTTCTACCTGATTTTGGTGAAGATGATCGTGATCGCCGTAGGCGGAGGCCACACCTGCAAGATCCCCCAACTTCATCTGCTAGGGTCTCTGCGCTCTCTCGGCTAGGTCCGCGCATTACTTCGGCGAAGGCGGGTGGCGGACCAGTCGATGCCATTTCCCCTCTGACGGCCTCGGTGGAGAGGGTGGCACATGTGCCCCCCTGCTGGGAGTGCCCTCTACCTCGGTGGTATCTGTTCCTGGCCTGGATTTGGACCCAGTTGATGTCCATTCTCTCCCGATGACATCGGTTGAAGAGATGGAGGCTCCTGGATCTCATGTCTCCATTGATCCGGACGTGGTTCGGGATCCAGTTGATGCCCATACTCTCCCGTTGGTCTCGGTTGCAGAGGTGGAGGCTCCTGGGTCTCCAGTTTCCAATGTTCCTATTCCTTTGGCTGCTTCGGATGATGTGTTGGTGCCTGTTGATCAGCTAGGTTCTGGTGTTTTAAATGGGTCACGTGAGGGATCGACTGTTTATTTGGCGCCTTCTTCTCCCCTGAGGAATAATCTGAATCCTATTGCTGATTCTTCAGTTGCACTGCCTGTTCCTGGGAATCATGAGGTTGGGGCTCATCCTGTCAGTGTGAATGTTTTTACTCAGGTTGGGGTTTCTGTACAGTGCAATGTTTGGACAGAAGAATCTCTGAGCAGATTGTCTTCGGTTTTATTCAACCAGTTGGAACGTGCTTGGAAGGATAATCCTCCCTGCCTCAAGGTTTATACCAGGAGAAAGAAAATTAGTTTGAAGCCGGTTCAGGATGATGCGGGTGAGCTTTCATCGCCGTTGCAAGAGTTCAAGAGTGTTGTCACTAAACCGATTAATGGATTGCTGCCCCCCCCCCCCCTCGGATCACCAGTAGGAGGAAGAGGACCGTGCCAAGTAACTTCATACCCAGGCACAGCAGGAGAGTGGCTAAGTTTCCTTCAGAGTTGGGTTCTAGTTCTGCTACCCAGGTCTGCAGACATCTGGGTTTCTGTGATGAAAATGAGAATCTCTCTCAAAGATGCCAGTGGTTATGCAAAGCTCTTCGAGAATGGGCTCTCAAGTAACCATATTGTTGTTGTGGCAACGCTTTTTGGCTGGGAAGTGCCTCTAGTTGGGCAATGCTAGGCCTTTTTGATGTTTGGAGTTGGATCGCTGCTTTTTGATTTGGAATGTGAGAGGCCTTAATGACCGGGCTAAAAGAGATTCTATTAAATCAGTGGTGGTTGACCTTAGGCCTTCCATTATTTGTTTACAGGAAACCAAATTAAGTGCCATATCAGATTTTGATATTCTCTCCATCCCTGGGTCTGGTTTCAGTAACTTTGTCTCCAAACCAGCTCAGGGATCCAGGGGGGTTGTTGATTGCTTGGCGTGATGGTTCCTTTTCTTCAGTTGCGTCTGTTATAAAAAAATTATTCAATTTCAATGCAATTTCAGGATGAGTCTGGTGCTTCTTGGTGGTTCACAGGTGTGTATGGGCCTCATCAGGACAGTCTCAAGTTATCCTTCCTACAGGAATTACGGGAGATCAGGGATGTTTGTGTTGGGCCATGGTTATTGTGTGGTGATTTTAATCTGATCTTTAAGCCAAAGGATAAGGATAATACCAATATCAATAGGACTTTGATGGGTAATTTCAGGAGCCTAATTAACTCCATGGAGCTGAAGGAAATTCCTTTGATTGGTAGGAAATTTACTTGGTCGAATCAGAGATAGGAACCCACCCTAGTGAAGCTTGATCATGTTTTCTGCACTGCTAGTTGGGAGGAATTTTTTCCTGATTGTTTGTTGTATAGCAACGCCACTGAATGCTCTGATCATTGCCCTTTAACCCTCAAATTCAGAGAGGATTGTAGGGGGAAGCGCAGATTTCACTTTGAAGGTTTCTGGCCCAAACTTCCTGGATTTATGGAGGTGGTGGCTGATTCCTGGAATCAGCCAATTCTGGCGTCCTGCCCCCTTTGGTGAGGCTGTCCCAAAAGCTTAAAAGGCTCGCTAAACATTTGCAGTCGTGGGGGCATAAAGAGGTGGGTAATGTGAGAAACCAGTTGGACCTTGCTCGGGAGGTGATGCATAGGCTGGAAACAGCGCAGGACAACAGAGTTTTATCAGAAGATACACTTTGGCTGCTAAGAAAGCTGAAGCAACATTGTTTTGTTTATGCTTCTATAGAAAGAACAATTACACGTTTGAGGTCCAGAATCAAGTATCTAAAAGAGGGTGATGCAAATACTAAATTCTTCCATATGCAGGCTCGATTTAGGAAGAAAAGAAATTTCATTTCAAAACTAGAGGAAGAGGGAAGAGTGGTTGCTAATCAAAACTAGAAGGATAGAAAATTTTTTTCTGTTTGTTTTCCTGTGTTTTTTGTGCCTTGTTCTGGCATTGTACTGTGGTCCACTTCGGACCTTTCTCTCTCTCAATATAATGATGCGTTGTTCTCCTGCGCGTTCGAGAAAAAAAATAGTTTGGAACTCCTAGATAGAGTTAGTTAGTTTGTTAGGGGTTGCTATCACAGCCTATATATTATACCCCTTTGGTTAAAGAAAGAAGCAAACAGGCAAGTATCTTGCCCATGCTCCCCCCCAACTCATCTACTATTCATCGGCGTTACTGTTCACGCGTAGACAATACCGCGGCTTCTCCGCCAATAGCCCGACGGCGCCCAAGCATCGGGGTCCTAGCCCTAGACCCCAAACCTACCACTCGTATGACCTCCGTAACCCTAATCCCAACATGCCATATGCTCTATGTATACTTGCATATTTGACATACATACTGCTATAGATGGTCTAGTATGATCATATACTCCGTCTATATACACTTCGTCGGACCATATACACCATAAATCTAGAGATACACACGTGAGAGTAACTATATCCTTGAAAGTAGGAAATAAATTATGTATATAATTTTGTTGATTACAAACTAGACTGCCACTGAAAGTTGTCATGGGCAATCTGTTGGGTACGGGCGGTCGGCCAGGGCAGCAGAAGTATATAAGGTCGGATCTGATCTGGCATACTGCCATCTGGGGCCATAAGCCCAGCCCATGACAGAAGATATAATTAAATCTCAACACATCAGTGTGTTCAATTTATCTCCATCAGAGGATAAAATGAGATCTGTACCACAGAATCGATCGCAATGGATGCTCCACCTTCCATCTGCTCAATGGTGTCAAGAAGTCTCTCATTGTCTAATATTGCTAGGAGACCTCCAGCAGCACGAACTTGAACATCGCTTCCAAGATCCATCATGGAATTAAGCTGCAAGTAAACCAAAAGATATTCCCATCTCATAAGAAATGGCTAACAAGATTTGGGCGTATAAAAATGAATGATAAAAAAGATGATAAACAATCAGTGGTTATCAGAGACTGAAGTTAGAATGGAAAGAGAAAAGTGGTAGGATAATATCAGTTTAGAATGGAATGAGAAAAGCAGCAGGATAGCAGTCCTTGTTTGTTTGTTTTTTTAGGGAAATAGCAATCCTTGTTGCAGTGCTTGATAACATATTCACATATTATTGGTTCAACGATGGTGTTGCTTGGCTTGAGATCGCAGTGAACGATTGGTGGCCCAAATGGTTTCTCCACCCCCCTCCCCCCCACCATGTTCCACTTCCGGCCATCTCCAACCCCTCACCTCCCAATTCTCAACCGTAGCCAAGGCTTCTCGCTGACCTCCACTCCGGACTCGGCGACCACCCCCAACAACCTCCCTGCGTACCTCTCAAGGCGAAGGACCTTTCAGCTACCGAGCTCGACAAGGTGGGCGTTCAAAGACACAACGTTGGAGTGACGCTGATCATGACTCCTCGTCTGGTGGTTCTTCCCGGGCGCCTTGCTCCTTTAAAGATGCCCTCGTGTCTGGCTCTAGGCGCCTCCTTACCCCAATCCAGGCTCCTTCTCATACCGCGACAAGCTCAAGAGCTCCAGAGGCTGTGAAGGAGAAGGAGAAGGTCGGTGTGTCCTCGGTGGTGCAGAGTCAGCCTATGGCACTGCATCGGGACGAGTTTGGTTGGCAAGTGGTTGAGCGCAGGAAGAAGATCCAGAATGTGCACCTTCCTCGTCGAGGGTCCCTTGTGGATCTCCGAGGCAGGTGCTTCAACTGTTTCTCCTCCTCCCACCTTGCTGCAGTGTGTCGTCGTCCTACTCGATGCTTTCGATGCTTTGAGTTCGGGCATCAGGTGAGCTCTTGCCCTACGAGACATGTGGCTCGTATGAAGCGATTTGGCGGACTGAAGCACGAAAAGAAGGTAGACAGAATTCCTATCTGACAGCGTCTGACAAGGATGGAGGGGGATGCTCCTTTAAGGAACGATGGTTCGGGCTCATGGCAGAGGAAGTCGGTCTGGAAAAGGATCTCCCCACCGCAGGAGGCTAGGATGACAGAATTTGCACCTGCTGAAGGTCCTAGTGGTGGAGGCCATGAAGGCTTACGATCCACGCGGAAGCGGAACCGTTCCAAGCGCGGAAGGGGAAAGATGACGACGGATGATCACCCTCGGCAAATATCTCTGGTTCCTGTTGATGGAGCGGTAGTCCCGGCTCCATCCTTGTTGTTTGTCAACAATTCTAAGGAGATTGACTTCGCACTCAACTCCTCCTGCGTTTTGGACTTCTCGGATGATCTGGCGAGGGAGGAAATTGCTCTCCGACGTGCTCTGTTTGTCTCTATGGCCGGAACACAGCCAGAGGTCCTTGGCTCAGAAGTTGTGGAAGAAGTTGCACGCCAGTTTGATATGCAGTGAAGGACATGACGATTCATCAGACAATGCCTGAAGACTTCCTTTTGTTACTGCCTAATGAAGATGCTGCATCTAAGGTTTTCAATGATGGAAAGGCACTGCGGGGGCCTCTTTTCACTTTGTTGTTCAAGAAATGGTCGAGATTTGCTCATGCTTCTGCCTCTTCTCTGTCCAAATTAGTGGATATTGAGATTAGAGGCATCCTAGAGCATGCATGGTTTCGTTCTACGGCGGAGCATATTCTGAGAAACTCATGTTGGATAACAGAAGTACATCACAATACAGTGTGTGGGAGAGATTTTGCATCCTTTTGGGTGCGTGCATGGTGTTTAAACCCTGAAAGGTTGTGCAGAAAATTGGATTTACATATCATTGAGCCTAGGGATGCTATTCATGAGAAGAGATGCTTAACATATAAGATTGCTATCTCCTGTCGCCCGGTCGACCTCCATACGGCGACCTCTGTTACTCCTCCACCTCCACCTCCGGCGCCCTTCTGGGGATCGGATGATGATCAGGATCACAACGATCTGGATCCCCATCTTCGTCGTCACGGTGATGCTGGGGATTCGCGGCGACCTATCCAGTTTCACCTAGGCCCACGGCTCCCCTTGGGCCGTGCGCACGACGTGCATGTGTCTAGGGTGGAGGACCCCCTGCCGCTTCGCGTTTCGGGAGATGATAGAGATGACGAGACGGCTGAGGGGCACGAGGCGCTACCGCTTCGCGTTTCAGGAAAAGACGGAGACGAGGAGACAGCTGAGGGGCACGAGACGCAGTCATTGCGTTGGATGGGAAACGAGGAAGGCATGGCGGCGGACAGGCGAGAGATGCCTATTCCCGATGTTGTCGACCAGAGGTCGGTGGAGAAGCTAAAGAGTCCCTCCAATGTTCGCCCTGGTGGGCCGCGGGGCTGGATCGCTCGATGGACGCCTCAGCTGGATGTGTCTGCTGGGCCGTTGAATACCTTTGGATCTAGCTCGCCCCACCAGGCCCCTAGTGACGTGGATTTTCCTCTTGCCGAGTCGTTGGGCTCTATTAGGCCACCTTTGCCCCAACAAATCTCTTTGGCTGGGCTGCAGAAGGAAACCGTTTTGAGCTCGCCTCGTAAGTTTCTTCTGGCTACCGACGTTTTGGTGAATGGGACGTTGGGCCTGGGTAGGCTTTCTTCACCCCAGCAGGATATGCCTAATGGGTTGCTGGAGAGGCCTGGACCTGGCTCGCCCCTGCCTGGTGCAATGGTTCTGTCGGCTGCAATTCCTTCTCTCCCCCCAGCTCCGAGGAGCCCCCCCACCCCCCGTCTTCTATCATGGCTCAGGTATCTGCTCCTTTGAAAGTCTACTTCAGGAAGAGTTCGAAGCATCAACAGCAGCACGATCAGGAAGCGGATCAGTTTTTTGAAGAAGAAAATTGTGAGGAAGACGGTGATGTAACTGGGGTACCTGCTCTGTTGGCGCCCTCTAGATTGGCTCAGAATGTTGAAGATGAAGGGCTCGCGGGGAGATCACGTAGGGAGGATTTTGTCAACAACATTTGCAGAAGGCCTTTAGGTATCTTGCCGGTTCCAGACAACATCACACAACGACATCAGCCACCTCCCTCCCCATTTGTTTCTGCTCCGAGAAGAAGTCGTCGGGTGGCTGGTATTGGGGTGGAATTTCAGATGCAGGACCTGGGGGGCAGATCAACAAAGAGAGCTATGAGGACTTTACAAATCATCACAGAATCTAAAGGAATTAGCCAAGAAGCAATCGAAGGGTATAAAAAACTCTTCACTCATCCTCTGTCTCAATGTCATATTGAAGCCCTTTCAGCCTTGTTTGGCTGGAGCACTCCACCTGATCTGGTGTTCTGTTAAGGTCTGATATTTTGGTGGCTTGTTGTTTTTTTAATGTATTTAATGGATCCTTCAAAAAAAATTGTATGGAATGTTAGAGGTCTAAATTATTATGTGCGCCAAGACTCCGTGAGAGAACTTGTTGATTCCTCAAGGGTAGAGGTGGTCTATTTGCAGGAAACCAAAATGCAAGTTATTTCAAGTCGATTGATTCTTTCCATGCTTGGGACGAACTTTAGTGACTTCATTTACCTTCCTTCTGTTGGGGCACCTGGGGGCATTCTAGTGGCTTGGAGGCAGCATTTGGGTTTCACTGGTCAAAAAAGACTAGATAATCATAGTATATCAGTTCAGTTCTGTAATGAAAGGGGGAATGAATGGTGGCTGACCTGTGTTTATGGTCCTCAAGGAGACAATGAGAAGATTATGTTCCTACAAGAAATCAGGGATATTAGGGTTGAATGTCTTGGACCGTGGATGTTGGCTGGCGACTTCAACCTCATTTATAAAGACTCAGATAAGAACAATAATAATTTCAACAGAGCAATGACGGGTAGATTTCGAAGATTAATTGAGGATATGGCCCTGAAAGAAATTCCCTTGCATGGCAGACAGTACCAACAGAATGTGTCGGTTCTGGTCAAGCTAGATAGAGTGTTTTGCTCAGTGGATTAGGAGTTGCTCTTCCCCAATGTTCTTCAGAGTACTGCCTCATAGGATTCGGATCATTGTCCTCTAATTCTGGGGCTTAGGGATAATAATTCTGGAAGAAGGCGTTTCCACTTTGAATCCTTCTGGACCAAGCTCGAGGGGTTCCAGGATATTGTTCTTGCCGCATGGAATTCTTTTGAGTCGGCTACATGTCCTTTTAAAACCCTGGAAATGAAGTTACAAGGAACAGCAAAAAGTTTGCAGGCCTGGAGCGAAAAGCAGGTTGGGCATGTGAGATCCCAACTTGCTCTTGCCAAAGAAATCTTACATATGCTGGAAATAGCCCAGGATGGTAGAGTGCTCAGCCCTGCTGAACTCTGGCTCAAATTCAGACTCAAGAAACAGGCATTATTATTATCCTCTTTCAAGCGAACTATAGCAAGGCTGAGAGCAAGAATTTCATGGCTCAAAGATGGGGATGCTAATACAAAGCTATTCCACCTTCATGCCCGTCACCATAATAGAAAAAAATGTGGCAAGGCTGGTTGATGAGGAACAAGTCCTAACCAGTCATGAGGAGAAAGCTGCCTGTGTGGACCAATTCTACATCGATCTGTTGGGGAACAGTATGGATAGGGAACGGGCGATTGAGTTGGAGGCTCTTGGAATGCCTAGTTATGATCTAGCCGATCTGGAAGCCCCCTTTTCAAAACAAGAAGTCTGGGATGCCATCAAATGCCTTCCTTCAGATAAGGCTCCAGGCCCTGATGGTAACACCCTGATGGTAACACAGGAAGGTTCTACAAGGTTTGCTGGACAATTATTAAGCCTGATATTATGGCTGCCATCTCTGCTGTTTGGGGCAAGAAATTTGCCAATTTTGGGCTCCTTAATACAGCCTATATCACCTTGATCCCCAAAAAAATGGAGATGATAGTATTAAAGATTTCAGGCCTGTCAGTTTGGTGCATAGTTTTGCCAAGTTGGTCACCGGAATGCTTGCTAATAGATTGGCCAGCAAGCTCAATGTGATGGTGTCACCTAATCAGAGTGCATTAATAAAAGGGAGATTCATTCAAGACAATTTCATGCTGGTCCAACAAACCTCCAGGCTGCTTCATCAACAAAACAAGGCCAGCTTGCTGCTGAAATTAGATATTACAAAAGCTTTTGATTCTGTTTCTTGGCCTTTTCTGATTGAGGTTATAAAGAAGCTAGGTTTTGGGCAGATTTGGAGGGATTTGATATGTGGCCTACTGGCTACCTCCTCTACTTAGATTCTATTGAATGGATTTCCATGTTGCCATATTAAGCATTGAAGGGGACTCCGTCAGGGAGACCCCCTCTCACCCATGCTATTCATTGTAGTTATGGATGTTCTTGTCTACATGTTTTCAAAGGCAGAAAATGATGGTTTGCTTGAGCAGCTTTCTAGTAGAAAAAAGCTCCATCGAGTCTCCATGTATGCTGATGATGTGGTCCTTTTCTTATGCCCAACACATGCAGATATAGACCTTACTCTTAACATTCTTCAATTGTTTGGAGATGCCTCTAGGCTACATAATAATGTGCAAAAGTCAAATGTGTATCTGTTATGACTGGAAAAGTATATTGGCGCCGGCCTAAGCAGCCAGGGGAAGATAAGCTAGACTGAGCAGATAAGTACTCAAATAAGATAGCTAGAGTTGTTTAGATTTTCCTTAAATAAAGGTAGTTTGTTTAGATCCCCTTAAAAGGAGGAAGTCTTGTTAGGCCAGGGCAATATATAAGCCCTCTATGCCTTTAGTCTGTAATCAGGAAAGACCAATCAAAGAAAGAGATTGAGTCTTGCCTCCCTGCTGTTCTCAACTCCATTGTTGCGCTTGAACCCTAGGTCAGGCGTCACCACGGCAATCTCTCACACTTCTTCCTCCAACCCTCCAACCATTAGCCACTCATACAACCTCCGTAGCCAGGGTAACTATATCAGTATCCTATCAGATGCTCTGATGAGGTGCTCGAAGTTCAAACCTTGATGCCATGTGGAATTTCAACCTTTCCTTGTCGTTATTTGGGGCTCCCTTTATCCTTACACAAGTTGACTAGGCAACAGTTCCAACCATTTGTTGATAAGATAGATGATCAGCTCCCTAATTGAAAGGCTGACCTAATGACAAGGGCCGGAAGAAGAGTGCAAGTTCAACATGTTCTTACAATACAAGAATGACTGTTTATTTAGCGATGGCAGTGGATATCCCATAGTGGGGTTTGGATGCTATTGATAAAATTAGAAGAGGTTTTCTGTGGAGAGGCCGCAAAGAAGCTAGAGGTGGCCATTGTCTTGTTGCCTGGGGAAAAGTCTGCCGCCCCCTAGACCTTGGAGGGCTTGGTATTTCTAGTTTCCAGAATTATGTTGGGCACTTCGACTTAGATGGCTTTGGCTAGAAAAGACTGATCACTCCCGCCCCTGGTCTGGTCTTCAAATACAAGTTCCTAAAAAGGCTAGAGCTTTCTTTTCTAAAGTAGTGACCACTGAAGTAGGGGATGGAACCAATACCAAATTTTGGAAGGATAAATGGCTGAATGGAAAAAGAATTGCAGATCTATTCCCAAGGCTGTACAGCACAATTCCGAAGCGGGTAATCAATTGTAGGACAGTTCAGGAAGCAATTGTTAGCGCCAAATGGATTTCTGGTATCAGAGGAGTTTTGTCAGTGGGGGTTTTGACAGATTACCTTCAGCTTTGGGATTTGATTTCTGGCATCGAGCAGCAGACCAAGGTTGAGGATAAGCATATCTTCAGTATTGCCCCGAATAGTGTCTACTCAGCCAAATCAGCATATGAAGGTCTGTTCCTGGGATCTGTGACATTCGAACCCTATAAAAGAACTTGGATGTCTTGGGCCTTGCCAAAATGTCGTTTTTTTCATATGGTTGGTTGCCCATAAGAGGTGTTGGACAGCTGATAGGTTGGCAAAGCGAGGCCTAAATCAACCGGAGAAGTGCCTTTTATGTGATCAAGAGGAAGAAACTTTGGACCACCTCCTTGTGCAATGTTCCTTCTCAAGAGAATTCTGGTACCTTTTACTCAGGAAATTTGGTCTTCATTCACTTGCACCACAGCCGGCTGCAAACTCCTTCCTGGGATGGTGGGAAGTGGCGGGGGGAGCAGTACATGGTCTTACAAAAAAAGGACTTGACTCTCTCATCATTTTGCGAGCTTGGACTTTATGGAATCATCGGAATAAATGCATTTTTGATGGCTGTAATCCAAGTATATCTTTAAGTCTCAGAGCTGCTGGTGAGGAAAGAAGATGGGAAATAGCCGGTGCAAAAGGCCTCGCTCATTTGGTTGCACCCTTGGCAGAGCCTTAGGAAGAATTGAGTAGTATGTTTTTTATCCCCTATTGGATCTATATTTGTATGCCTGTTTCTGGCCTCCGTAAGGAGGGTCTTCTGTAGACCTTTTTTTCCTTTTTTCTGCTTAATATATAATGGGGCGCAGTTCTCCTGCGCGTTCGGAAAAAAATTGGTTCAACGATATGTTTTTTATCTTAGAGATGCAATGAACAGGTACTTCCAATAAAATTAATATTTCTGAAGAAAACTCAGGAGACGAATTGAAACATGTAGGTAGCAATTAGTTTGGCAATATTCTCATTCAAGATCACTTACAAAGCATATCCTTTCTTTTGCACTTAGTCCATCATCCATAGCTGCAACTTTCAAGTAGATCAATCTGCAGTTTAGATATGCATACAGAGTACTACATCATCAAGTTATCAGCTTAAATATGTCATTGAGAGATATAGCAAAAATACTATGAGGCTTGGTCGTTACTAATTATGGTGAACTTTACAAGAAATTGTGCTTGTTATTTTGTTTCTTCACTTACAAGTTCCCAGAATAGAGATATACACAAAGAGAAAATTGATAGTCATAGCATAGGTCATCACATAGCTTCTTGTCCCTTTTTTCCAAATGGGCCAGACTAAGCATGTTTGGTTGTAGATGTTCAGCTAATGGAGTGTTCTGAATTCTGATTACAACAACAACAAAGCCTTTTTGTCCCAAGCACGTTGGGGTAGGCTAGAGATGAAACCCCATATGAAAACCTCAGAGCTCAACCCCCAAAGAAAAGAAAAGGGAGACAAAGGCAAAGGAGAACCGAAAAACGACGAAACGGGGAAACACATAAAAAGAGATAAAACCCACAAGAACCAGCAAGATCTAAAGGGGCACAAGAAAAGGTCAAACGATTGAGGAAAAGCGAAACTACAAATCAGGGTTCTGGCACGTGAATTGCACACTTCCACCCCTTCCTATCCACGGCGAGCTCTTTATCAATATTCCACTCCTTCAGGTCCCTCTTCACAGCCTCTGTCCACGTCAAGGTTGGTCGACCTCTACCTCTCTTCACATTCTCGGGATGCCTAATTATTCCGATATGCACTGGTGCCTCTTCAGGTCTTCGTTGGATATATCCAAACCATCTCAAACGATGTTGCATAAGCTTCTCCTCAATTGGCGTCACTCCTACTCTCTCTCGTATATCATCATTCCGGACTCGATCTCTCCTTGTGTGGCCACATATCCAGCGCAACATACGCATCTCTGCCACACTTAGTTGTTGGACATGTCGTCTTTTAGTGGGCCAACATTCTGCTCCATACAACATAGCCGGCCGGATTGCTGTCCTGTAGAATTTGCCTTTTAGTTTGTGTGGCACCCGGGGGTCACATAAGACACATGCAGCTTCCCGCTTCTTCAACCATCCAGCTTTAATTCTATGACTGACATCATCATCGATGTCTCCCTCCTTCTGAAGCATTGATCCTAAGTAACGAAAAGTGTCTTTCTTGGGTACCACTTGCCCATCAAGACTAACATCGCCATCCTCATACCCCATGGCACTGAAATCACACTTCATATACTCTGTTTTAGACCTACTAAGCCTAAAACCTTTTGCTTCCAGCGTCTGCCTCCACAATTCCAACTTTTGCGAAACACCACTCCTAATCTCCTCAATAAGTACCACATCATCGGCAAAAAGCATACACCACGGTATATCTCCTTGTATGTCCCTTGTGACCTCATCTATCACCAAAGCGAAAAGATAAGGGCTCAAAGCCGACCCTTGATGTAGTCCTATGTTAATTGGAAAGTCATCGGTGTCTCCATCACTTGTTCGGACACTTGTCACAACATTAGTGTACATATCTTTAATAAGATTAATGTACTTTGTTGATGCTTTGTGTTTTTCCAAGGCCCACCACATTACACTAATTAATAAGATTAATTAGTACAACTTTGAACATCTCCTTTGTTCTTGAAGATTGGTACTAACGTACTCCACCACCACTCGTCGGGCATTCTGTTTGTCCGAAAGATGGTGTTGAAAAGCTTAGTCACCCATACTATCGCTATGTCTCCAAGGCATCTCCATACCTCGATAGGGATACCATCAGGGCCCATCGCCTTTCCTACCTTCATCCTTTTTAGCGCCTCCTTAACTTCATATTCTTGTATCCTTCGTACAAAACCCCTGTTGTTGTCATCGAATGGTTCGTCCAATTCTATTGTGGAACTCTCATTCCCTCCATTGAACAATTTGTTGAAGTACTCCTTCCATCTGTTCTTCATCTCCTCATTCTTCACTAATAGTTGGTTTGCTTCATCCTTGATGCATTTGACTTGGTTGACATCCCTTGTCTTCCTTTCACGTATCTTGGCCATCCTATAGATATCCTTTTCTCCCTGCTTTGTGTTCAACCGTTGATAAAGGTCGTCATAGGCTTGACCCCGAGCTCTACTAACCGCTCGCTTTGCAGACTTCTTCGCTATCCTGTACTTCTCTATTTTGTCTGCACACTTGTCATGATGTAAGCGTTTGTAGCAATCTATCTTCTCCTTGATAGCCTTTTGGACATCTTCGTTCCACCACCAAGTGTCTTTAACTTTCCTTCTGTTTCCTTGACTCAACCCAAACTCTTCTGAAGCTATCTTTTGGATGCATGTCGCCATCTTCCTCCACATGATGTTTGTGTCTCCCTCTTCTGCCCAAGGGCCCTCCTCGATATCTCTCTCCTTGAAAGTTTGAGCCACATCCCCTTTAAGCTTCCACCACTTTGTTCTAGTGACCTTGTTATGCTTATTCCGTTGCAAATTAATAATGTCAAAACCTCATCATCGTATACATACTACTAAAGTGAAGCAATTTTGCACCAAAGCATAACGGATTTGGTCGCTACATGTTCAAGAAGGAATACAAGAGCAATCCAAAAGCATGTCGAACAATTTAGTGTATTTGTAAATTTTGCACTATGCAGATCAAGACAATATTTGACGATCTTATATACTGATGTAAGGAATATTGTAAGCTACAGAAATAACACTTCTTACTATATTTAAGAAGTGCCAGGTTTTGTGAACAGTATATAAAGCAGCTAACCTGTGCCAGGCTTGCTCATAGCTGAATGTTGAGCTTTTCGTGAGCTTCACAACAGGAGCCTCATCGTTACCATTTGCATGATTTCATGCAAAACCATCAAAACAGAGCGATATCAGTTTGAAGAAGTGGTTGTGGCCATACCATTCCTTTGTAAAGCCGACAAAAGTGCTTCTTCTGTTTTTGTGCTTGTGTATATTGTGCTCGCTTTTGACTGAAATTTCACTGATGTAAAACCAGGATCACAAAGTGTCAGCTATATGGTTTCATTTTCCACGAATCCCAAAGGTTCATTTTCTGAATATATTGGAAAACATACATAAGTGTCTTGTTTACCATAGCAACCCCTCCGTCTATATTCCAAACAAATAGAAAGGAAACCTGATTTCTGTTTATGTGAGGAACATACCAAGATCAATCAGAGGAAATTCCCCAACGCTGTCTTCCCAGATTTCTAACACAAAAAGTTGGCGTGTATCTGAATCATAGTATGCCACTCCAACTCTGAATCGCAATAAGTAAAAAAAACAATAATTTAACTAAGCGATTCACAAAACAAACTTTAGCACTGAATATTGTGGTGCAATATAAATGATGGTGTTTGTTTAACAATATTCACAGGACTATTTAGATTGATGTCTAGTATTCACGTTCTTGAGGAAGTCTATGAAGCAGGATCTTGTAACGAAATTAAAATAGAATAGCAAGAAAACATTCAACTGAGATGGTGTACATTAAGTAAAGAAACATGTCTTATAAAAATAGTGAAAAGAACGATAGCTGATGGAAAATGAAATTAAAGCATGCATCTAGATTTACCTACGCCCTTGCATTACACAGGCCATATGAACCTGAAATGTAATCAGAAAGCCATTCAGTGAGTACAGAATAAAAAAAAAGTCAGCTAGAACATAAATTGACAGCCCCACAGAAAACAAATTTCGGGTTACAGTCTGACATATGAAACAACTAGCATTTACATATAAAAAAAGAGTCAGCTACAACAACAAAAATTGACCCAAAATGTATGGGTGTTACTAAGGAGTGCGTTGTTTCTGGGTCTTTTTAGACACTTGTTTCTCTCTTATTAATATATATCTGAAACGCAGTTCTGCGTTTTTCGAGAAAAAAACAAAGAAAAATGACATTGCGAATGTTGTTGGTATGCAAAATATCACTTATACTATAAAGTCATAATGTAGTTATGTTCTTGAAAGTGCAGGTTTAAGCTGAAACTGAAAGACAGGGGCGGGCCCAGTAAAGGACATGGGTGTACATATGTACACCCGAATTTTATTTTATTTTATTTTATTGCAAAATAAATCGAAGTTAGTAGGCATAATTCATGTATACACTTGCAATTAGATCACATCCGTTGTCCGATTACAAATAGCCAGGTAGCTTAGGTCAGGCTTCGAGTGCTGCTCGGTTTCGCACAACAGGAAGGGAAGAGAAGGTAGGTTAGACTTCGAGTGATGTTCGGTTTCGCACAGAAGGGCAGGCATACCTGTTGGGTGCTCATTTCCGGGGAAAGGTCCGGCGAAGACATGGGCATCTGGCGACTGGCGTAGAGCGGCGACCGGCGGTGGTAGCCTACTCCTCGCCCTGATACGGAGAAAGAGAGGTGTTGTGTGGTGTTAAAAGAGAAGGGTTTTTTTTTCTTTCCTAGTCCCTCTGCATTACTACTCGCTAAAATACGTCACAATAGCGTGTTTAGTTGGAGGAAGCTTATCTTTCCGCTCCTTAATTTTTTGTTTGGTTTATAGAATAGAATAAATTAATTCATTATTATTTTATTTCTTATAAACTAATACTAATCGGTTGCTCATGTGTTACGACGGCTTACAACAATATTCACGTAAACTATTCAAAAAAAATCAAGATTTTTTATTGATTGTCTCCACTCTCCGTATAATATTTTTTTATTTGGTTAATTGATGTTATTGTTTACTTCATCCAATATGTCTTGGTACAACACGACCAATGAAGTGAGCGATTAAAAGAGAGTTCACAACGACTGACTGAACAAACAAAGATTATAGAATAACATAATTCTACCATAAAAAGACCAAATAAGAGAAGTTTGTGAGCTTAAGTTTTTAAAATAAGCCATATGAACTCAAACTTATAAAAAGATAGATCAAAATATAGAGTGATTGCTAAAGTCAGGCATCAATAAAAACTGGATGTGCTCCATATAAATTATGCTACTTCGTAGTAATTACTAACGTTTAAAACCAACAAATAACATTTCATTTTACTGTTAGTGTGACAAATCATTGTTGCTCCATCCAATTCAGCAACCTCAAACACCATGAAGTCCATTGCGCAAATGTGATATCAGAAATGACCTAATGCTTGCAAGAACCAAGAACGTCGTGTCGTGCTTGGGCTATATCCTCGGCCCGTAGTGCTGGTCCGGCCCGACACAATTAGATTTTTTATTTTACAAAAAACATATATATATATATATACAATTTATATTCAATATTAAAAACATCTGAGCATGATGTTATACTGGTTAGATAGCTTTTTTAACATTTTACGCTGATTTAATCAAAAAGGCCGACGGGCTAACGGGCCAGGTTGGCACAGCCAGCAGTCCGGCATGACGTGCCTAGGCCAGAGCTGTGGCCCGCGGACGTCTGACCCGTGCCGGACCGCCGTTTGGCATCTATAGGCGTGCACCATGTTAATTTGAAATAGTTGTGAGGAGTCTATGGATACTAAGCTAAATTTCAGCTCAGCTTGTCATCCACAAACAGATGGACAAATGGAAAGAACAAATCAAGTGTTAGAAGATATGTTAAGAGCTTGTGCTTTAGAGCATGGTAGAAGTTGGGATAAGAGTTTGCCTTATGCAGAATTCTTGTATAACAATAGTTAGCAGGCAAGTCTAAAGATGGTACCATTTGAAGCACTCTATGGACGGAAATGTAGAACACCACTATATTGGAATCAAACTGGAGAAAGTCAAGTATTTGGTCCAGAAATTCTCCAAGAAGCACAAAAGCATGTGCGGATTGTTAGAGAGAATTTGAAAACAGCAGAGTCAAGGCAGAAAAGTTGTGCTGACAATATAAGAAGAGAATTGACCTTTGAAGTTGGAGACTTTGTATATCTTAAAGTTTCTCCAATGAGAGGAATGAAAAGATTTAAGGCTAAAGGTAAATTATCTCCCCGTTATATTGGTCCGTTCAAAATTTTGTAAAGAAAAGGAGAAGTAGCATATCATTTGGAGCTACCCGACAGTTTATCGAACGTGCATGATGTATTTTATGTTTCACAACTTAAGAAATGTTTAAGAGTACCGGAGGAACAGTTACCCATGGAAGAACTCAACGTTAATGAGGATTTGACTTATTCGGAGTATCTTATTAGAATTTTGGAAACATCTCGCATAATTACTCGGTGTATAGTTATCAACATGTGCAAAATTCAGTGTAGTCATCATTCGGAAGATGAGGCCACTTGGGAAAGAGAAGATGAACTTAGAGTAGAATTCCCTTAGCTATTTTCAGAAGTTCCTTAATCTTCAGGACGAGATTCTTTTTAGGGGGTTGGTTTGTAACACCTTAAAACCATCAACTAAAAATAATGTATTTAAATTATAGTAGTGAGTATAATAAGGATTTTTTAAAAATCAAGTGTTTGGTCTTATTTATCTTTAGAATAATTTTTGTTTGCTCATAATTGATTGATGATTTTTTATAAAATTCCTTATATATGAAAATCCAATTAATTAATATGAGAATTGGTCCAAAAATAAATACTTTAATGGTAATATTTTTGGTATAATTATTATGAATTTTTAGAAATATTTAAAAATATATTTATTTATATTTTGGGAAATAAGGATAAAAGATATATATTATAACGAAACCCTAATCGGTCGGCTGGCCATTTCGGTCCAGTCAGGCCCATCAGGGCGGCCTTCCGCACCCCGCCTCATGCTGCTAGGTGGGCCCCACTTGCGCCTCCTCCCCTTCTAGCCGCCGCTCGGGCGCCGGCATGCACAGGCACGCGCGAGCGCGCTGCTCAACGCTGTCGTTCGTTGTTGTATGTGGACTGTCCGTCGCAGTATGTGGATGGTCCGACTAGGTGGTTTTGGGTTTGCACAGTATGCGGCGGCTCGAGTGCATCTCTCGGTCTTGGTAATTCATTTCGAAAAATAGGACGGGTCATCGCTGGTCCGGATGGTCCGCACTCACGTGCGGACGGTCCGGACATGCGCCGATTGGCGGTTTTACCGCCGATGTGCGTAGGAGGCTGTGGTTGTCGAGGGTACGTGTCTATCGGCATCCCATACAGTGGTTGTGACTGGTCATGACAACTCGTAGCCGATGAATCATGTGTGTTTTCCCCCAATTCAACCTCATGCGAAGAAAAATTTGCGATAGTAGATTTATCAAAAACACGCACTAGCCTTCTATAATCATTTTGTATACCCCTACGATATGTTGCATATGTTCTCGCTGCTCATCTATGTAAGCCTTAAGAGATTGGAGTTCGTTTGCGTCGCTTACCTTCGGGTAGCTGTAATGGCTCGGAGCGAGGCCAGATCGATCGCCCGTTGTCGAACGTCCTTATTAGTCCTGTCCACTTTGCAGTTGGCCAGGAATTTTGCTTTTGCTTTCTGGATCAGCTGCTCCTTGTGCTCCTCGAATTGAAGTTGTTCTTCAGCCGATAAGGTTTCCTAAGTCGGCTCTATGATACTGCTGGTGGAAACGTCATAGCTATCTTTTAAATCGGCCACTGAAGGCCGATTTGATAGGTCTATATGCAAATTGCTCAGAGGAGTCGCCAAAAAAGTGTGTTGGTGCCAATCCGGATGCCAATCACTGCGGTGAGAACCGGCAGCGATGCTCTCTGCGGAGGCACGAACGGTCCACGGCCAAGGGCCGAACGGTCCGCAACGTGACGTAGGGCTCAAGTTCCTGCCTAACGAGCTGGACGGTCCGCACCTGGTGACCGAATGGTCCATGCGTGCACAGGGACGGCAGAGTTCACCGGCAGAGCCTGAATCTCGCTCCCAGGAGGGACCTCGTCAAGGAGAGACCCTAGACTTTGTCCTAGGATCAACGAGCCGCCCAAAACGCCTCTAGTCGACGTAGAACCGAAGAGAGATAAATATTTGAGGTAGAGAAAGGCTAAACTAGAACCACTCCTAATACATAAGGTAAAAATAAAATGTAATGGATTATTGACTCAAATTCTACAAGAAACTCGAAACTCTAACTGATTCTACGCGCGTGGACCGTCTGACCTAACAAATACTACAAGAAACTTGAAACCCTAATTGATTCTACGCGCACGGACCGTGCACGCGGAACGTCTGGCCTCACGCGGACCGTCTGTTTTGGTGCCCAACAGCAAGTTGCGTGCATTGCATTTCTGTGACATCCGCGAGTCATCAAATTAACTGGGATCCACGCATAGTTGAACCTGTAGTCCAAGGCAACCTGTAGTCCTATACTGTACATGGTGAAGGAAGAAGGTATTGAAACGTTATACTGTAACCTCGGCATCTCGCTCCATTGTGTCATACGTAAATCCAAGCGGCAAGCCACGAGAGTTCAGATACATCAATACGGAGTATGCGCTAAAACTACAAACCGATCTGACCGTTCCATTCACGCGATAGCTTGACAGGATGGGCATCCGAACAACACTGAAACAAGCACGATAAGTAGACATGTAAAGCTGCTAACGGCGCTACATGGAATTCACTCTTTTTCCTCTACTAGGTTCCAGTGCTGGCGACAAGTCTTGATTTCCAGAGCTACAAGTCGACGGGAAATAGTTCCTGGAAGAAGCTGTTCAGGTCACCTTTCTGTGTATCGAAGGCCATCAGTTTAGTCACTGCATCCTGAAATTCAACAAATATTATCACATTCGGTTAAAACATCTTTTCACCCCCAGTTTATATGTAACAGCAGAATAGATGTTCTTTGTCGTAAAATGTCATTGTGCACCAAGTCATGCACCTGGTACTGCTTGTCTGTTGCTGTTAATTTCTCACTGGTCACGCGCCTCGTAGGTTTCTTGGAATGCATGTCCTCCAAAACAATGCCAGCTCTCTGGACGACTTCATTTGGAACACCTGATAACAGGCAAACAGGAGGACCATATTTAAATCGCAGTTTAGAGTAACATGATATCCTGTTTCCTTGTACCATCTCTGGAGACCATCCACGTGACAGTGCGACTTGTAGGTAAATTTTAGATCGCATGCCAAATTAACATGTCAATCACTTCAATACGAATCACAACTTTTAATTGAAGCAAAACAATGATTGGCAACACCAATCTGAACAAAATAGTACAGTAGTTTATAGTTTTACTGAAAAAGTAGCCGTGGTGATTAGAAGTTCGTCCAAAGTACGTACCAGCAAGCTGTGCACAATGCAGACCTGCAAGGCAAATAAAAAAATTGTTACCTTGTAACTGATCCAAAAGGATCCATAGAAAAGTATGTAAGCTTACCAAAGCTTAAGAGAGCTTGCCCAGGTACCAGTCTTCATCATGTGCATTACAAATTAAAAAAATAATACATAAGGAAAACAAAACAGGAACAAGAATAAAGCATCGCTGGTTTCTTGTGTAGTTACCGATAAAGGAATGTGATATCTTCATTGCTCGTCTGTCCATCAGGATTCAGAACACTCATGGCATAACATTTGATATGTTCACACTGCAAATGTCTCAGATTTCTTCATGTTATGACTTATGAACAGGACTAGACAAGACTGACTGAAAAAGAAAACAATTGTTTCTAAGCATCACAAATGGACATTGACTATTAACCTGTGGTAGGTAATTCTCGGTGAAGATCTCTGTCAGATGTGTTGACAAAAGGACCTGCAGTAATTAGACAATAACACAACATACTGAACTGGTAAATTTTGATGCTAGGCTAGCTAGTTTTAACCATCATCGAATATATTGGCCATCCATGTATGGGTAAACCATTTACGAGATCTACAAGAGTCAATCAGCAATTCACCAATTTATTTTGTCCCCATTCAGCATGGCAAACGACATAGAAAACAAGTTATTATATAGTTAATATGTTACAGGATGTAGGGCCAGAGGTGTGACACAAAACCACATAATTCCTTCCATAATACAGAAGATATTCAAGGCGTCAAGGAGCCAACAATGTCTAATTGATGTATTTTTTACTCATTGATCAAATTAATGTCACATTTACTATGGCAAGCATTTGCATGTGCAAGGGCAATAATTTTACTCATGCCTGAGAAATGTAATATGCTTTTTTGTGTAAAAGCATCGTGAATGAAATGAACATGAAGGAATGCGGAGAAATGATATGATTTCAGAAACTGGCCTGATAACTTTTTCCTATTCATACACATTACAGTCAATCTGCCTTTCTAGTCTAAGCTGTTTTTTTACATTCGCAGCTCAATTCTCCACTTAAGCAGAAAAACAACATCGATTTACTAAATGAACTGAAACGAATCAGGAGGAAAATATAAGAAAATTAGACTGCTGAAACTTTGAGCTAAGCATATCCTGCAATGAAGTTCACAAATTCAAAGTGATTGAAAGGAAGCCCACAAGACCAGACTGGCAAACCTATCAGATTGAATTTCTAAAACAACATTTCCCAAGATAGCTATCTAACCTTTGGGGGGGAACCATAGTTTGCAAAATGACTGATAGTACCTCCAAGCAGACCAATGCCATCTACAAATAATCAGGAAAAAAAAAACATGAATGTTATCTTGAGCCATGTTGAGGATGAAGAGAAAGGAGTTAGATTTCCTGTGGTCCTACTCTCACCTTCCGTTAGGGTGCCCTTACCGAATTCATCCAACAAACAAAGTGACCTCGATGTTGCATGTCTGAAAAACAAATTAAGCATCAAACCTACAACTGAAAGATGAGATCATAAGCTTCAGGGTCACTACCACGATACCTGAGCATTGTTCCAACTTGATGTAAATCAATCATAAAAGTTGACTGTTCGGTTGTCATGGATTTGCTTCCCATTGCACAGAATATCCTGCAAAAGATTACTGAGTGTGTCAAGATTCGGTCCAAACCCATGTGTGTACATACTACATACATACATATGCTTTTTGGTCTACAATAATAATACATAATCTTTTATAACATATAAACCATGTGACATACAAGTGCTTATATGTTAGACCAACCTATCTGTCAATCCAACAATAGCAGAATCAGCAGGAACAAAGCTTCCGATATGAGCAAGAAAGACTATCAAGGCCACCTGAAAGGAGATATCCAATGCAACTTGATCTTTCCTATAATTTGTTTTTTTATAAGAGAGGAAGTATTATAAAAGTCAATTACCTGCTTAATGTAAATGCTTTTTCCTGAGTAGTTGGGCCCAGTTATTATGTTTATTCTTCCTAAACAAAATATCTTATATCAGAAGTTTTGCAATAATTATAGGTGCCACAAGAATGAAGGTTCGTAAATCTCGCAGGCACTATTCACCTGCATCACGAATTTTGGTATCATTTGGAATAAAGGTATCAACAGTCATTTCCTGCAAAGCATGTCTAAATGCTACTGGAGTAAGTTTAGGTTGTATACATTGTATGATTGTAAAACTAAAGACCACAGCTAACTATCATGCAATTTGTAAGTCAACAAAATAAATACTAACCTGCCATTATGTATCTCGAGTATTGAATCTTCAGTTAAGATGGGCCTCACATAATTGTTTTGGTGGGCAACAGTTGCTAATGATAAAATACTGATGTAACAGTATCAAGAAGAGCACATTAACCGATTTACTGTCCGTAAGATGTTCTACACTATATGTATTCCCAGTAAAAACATACATACCAATCAAGTTCTGCGGCAAAGTTCACTGCTTTTGTCAGTTGAGGTATAAATTGAAGGACGCGACACACTAAATCCCTTATGATAGCTCTCTCCATGTCTGTATGAAATATGAACAGCTATGAGACAATATGTTTGTGAGTTTTCAGTACATTTTCAAAAGCATAAAAAGGCCCACCATGCATGGGCCCAAACAAGATTAATAGTCCAGAAAGCAGAAAATAGAAATAAACTTGACTTCGACAAAGAAAATGGATCAAATTGAAATAAACTTAAATTATACAAACTCCAGCTATTTTTGTTTTACGTCTAGCCCTAAATCGTGCAGATAACCTTACATGCATACATATATGACTTGTACAGAGACTATAGATTCCAGGACTTTTACTTGAATAAAATAAACTGCAATCATGTGTGGAATTTCTTGAAGAAATTACAATAGTATGACAAGATTAAAAAAAAGAAGTAAAAGGAGCGCAGAAGCTACCAAGAATTTTATGATAAATATCTCCAAGAAGGTTGTCCAGTTCTCTAGTCTTTTGAGTATGATAGTAGAACCTTCTCTCCTCACCTTCCTCTGAAAACTGATGCACACAAATTTATTGCCTAGCAACAAATTAAACTAGAAAAGGGATAAAGACACTGCATACCGCAAATTCGTAATCTGGAAGTCCTGCCAACAAGGCATCACTAATCTTCTCGTCGAAAAAGCACATTAGGTATCCTGGAAGTAGCAAATGTGATGACATAGAAATCATGACACACAAATTATACCAGGATTAAGTAATAACTATGTTAATTGTTTAAAATTTGAATTTCTCCGCAGAAGAAACCAAGCCATTGTCTCCTTAAAGCAAAAAATGACATCAAATATTTGAACATAATACGGATGCTAGTATAAAACATCATCAGCTTAACCATGACCCCAACCTATCACAAAGATATATAAACATCCCTCAAATCAAGGTCAGAAGATATGTACATTGATCTTAAGTATAGAACTATAGAACAAGCTTAATTTAAGTAATGTCTCATGCATCAAAAATAAAAATCAACAACTAGAGCATTATTCAAGTTCTTAATATAGATAGACATTTTGGAAATAGGGTTTAGTCGAAGTTCAAGGGATTTAGTTAGAATCCCTGTTATACACATAGATGAAAAAGAATACTTCTATAAGAAATAAAAACGAATCAGGCGAAGTTTGATCACATAGTAGTAATTCAAAACAATTCACATAACAGAAGGCTAGGTAATAGGAAATCAAAGAAAAAAAGGAGTACACTCTAATTAAAAATAAAGGAAGCCCTACCTATTTGGTGTACATAGACTATTAGTGGAGGTATTCTGCATCCAAATGAGAAAGGTAAAGAAGCGTTTTCATTATCTGACACCTAGACGCAATTGAACTGTCAGAAATTACTGAATAAATACTTAAAGACTTGATGTTTCCAACTCAATCTGAGTTTGAAAGACCTGTCACCTGCTCCAGAAAGTCAGGTAAACCTTCATACACCATCCTCAGCTCATCCAGCTGTTCCATATAAAGAGACGGTATTGAATTATACAAGTGTGTCCATAACTTCAATAACAACTACATGACAGCCTAGAAATGCATGTTTTGTGATACATGTAGAAAAAGCAAATGAATAGGTCAGACCCACTGCCGGAGGATCCCACATGAGTGGGGTCTGAGAAAGGAATAAACCGAGGCAAGCCTTCCCTCCACAAATGCGGGGAGGCCACTACAAATACGTGACCTGTTGACTGAGTGAGACAGCTCTTACCATTGATATAAAAACAAATGAATAACAACATATAAATATTTCAAGCAAATAGTGCTCCTTTAGCAGTTCAGATTCAAAAATACAAAGCCTTGGCCATTGAAGAGCCATAAAATTTCATCCTTCATTTGACACTTAGATCTAACATGGCATGTGGAGCAAACAGCCAGCATGGCATGAAATATGCAATTAGCCCCTCCTCCCTCTCTTCTTGCTCTGTTCCCTTAGTGGCAGCATGTAGCGCGTGTCCCATGAGTTATTTCTTTCATCTTTCTTTCCCCAAATCAACATAGGCATATGGCGGGGAGGAGCAGGATTCAGCAAAGGGAGCCTTCGTCAACAACAATGGATGGGAGTGCGAGCTTCACCCGTTCACCCGGGTACCCAAAGGTGGTTTTAAGTTGCCCGATGGAGGCTAGCAGCGGGTCGGTCATGAGTGTGCATGTCCAGCGGTCAACGGCAGGCAGAAGGTAGAAGACAACATGGTATCAAGCCTAAAATCATGTCTCCTTCCTGTTAGAGAGATATGCCACGAAATTGAATGATTGATTGATATGCAGGAGGGGTTACATATATAGAGGACACAACCCCATTCACAAGGAAAGGGAGAACCCTAGCAACCCTAACCGCCAGAGGAGGCTGCTGCAGCCCCTAGGGAGGACGCAAGCCCCTAGGAGCCAGGTGGCCTTAAGGCCCAAACCAGTCCATTCTAACACCCCCTCGCACTCGCAGTCGAACTCTAGTCGCAACAGATGTTGAGACTGAACCGAAACTCCGAAAACACCGTGGAGGGGAGGCCCTTCGTGAAGATGTCATCGAACTACGACGTTGTCGCACCGTGGAGGACGCGGACGTGTCCGATGTCAACCTTTTCGCGGACGAAATGGAGATCAATCTCAATATGCTTCGTTTACTGATGCTGAATTGGGTTGTTGGAGAGGTAGACAACGTCGATGTTGTTGCAGTAGACAATGGTGCTCAGTGTGATAGCTGTGTGAAGCTCCTGGAGAAGCTAGCGCAACCAGCAGGCCTCGCCCATGCCATTTGCAACAGCGCGATACTCTGCTTCGACACTCGAGCGAGAGACCGTGTTCTGATGCTTGGATGGCCATGAGACCAGACTATCACCGAGGAACACTGCATAGCCTGAAGTAGAGCGACGAATGTCAGGACAGCCAGCCCAGTCGGCATCAGTGTAGATGACGAGCTCTGCGATGATCGGCAAAGAAGACCATGACATTGAGTGCCCTGAAGATAGCGCAAGACCCACTTGAGAGGCGTCAAGTGGGGCTCCCGGAGATCATGCATATGAAGGTAGAACTGTTGAATGACATAAGCAATGCCAGGTCTAGTGAAGGTCAGGTAATGCAGAACACCAGCGAGGCTCCCGAAGTGAGTAGCACCGTCCACCGGAGGGTAGGTGATGGAATAAGTCTTGAGCATTGTGGGTCTATTGTGGAGGACTGCAGTTCTTGTTGCAGCTCCTTTTTTACTGCGAGGACAACGTGCATCTCAGGGACAGCAGCAACAACATCTCCTTTAGCATCTACAGGACAGAAGGAGCTTTTTGACTGTCCTCCTTTAGCATCTAGAGGACAGCAGGGACAACAGCATCTCTTTTAGCATCTAGAGGATAGCAAGGACAACATCATCTCTAGTGTTGCAGACTAGAGAACAACACCTTTTGTGTAGTGTGTAGTATAGTGCAGCCCCTAGGGCTATAAATATGTCCCCAACCCTTAGATGGGTATGGCATTTGAGTAGTGTATGAGAAATAAACGAAAAATTACACCAACTCGTAGTGTCATCCTCTCGATGAGAGTAAGAGTCTTGTTGCTTCCAGTCGGAGTCAACCGCGAGCTTGGCCTGGAGATCGACAGGCGTATCACGCAGCTTACAACCTGCCATGCCGGCGCGCTCAATAATATCAGTCGTGTATGTGCGCTGGTGGAGAAAAAGGTCGCCCTAGCGTCGCTCGACGGAGATCCCTAAGAAGTGGTGTAACGGTCCAGGATCCTCCATGGCAAAACTCGTGCTAAAGAGCCACGATCGTTTGCTGAAGAAGCGATGTACTGGAGGTGGTTAGGACGATGTTGTCCATGTAGAGCAGCAAGTAGATGGTCCCTGTCTGATGGTGAAGGATGAACGGCGACGTGTCGGACTTGGCCTCAGTGAACCCCATTGAGAGGAGGTACGAGGCGAACCAACTGTATCAGGCACGTGGTGCCCGCTTAAGTCCTTAGAGGGACTTCTTCGGGCAACATACCATATCAGGGTGCTCCATGTCGACAAAACCAGCCGGCTGACTACAGTAGACTGTCTCGCTGAGAGTGCCATGGAGGAAGGCATTATTCACGTCTAGCTGATGAATGGGCCACTCGCGAGAGAGCACCAGAGATAGCATTGTGTGGACCGTCGCCAGCTTGACAACCGAGCTGAAGGTCTCATCGTAGTTGATGACAGGATGTTGAGTGAAGCCGCAAAGGACCTAGCGAGCCTTGTAGCGTTCCAATGTCCCATCGTCCTAAAACTTGTGTTTGAAGATCCACTTTCCAGTGACGACGTTGGAACCAGGTGGACAAGGAACTAGGTCCTAAGTGCCATTGGCGTGGAGGGCCACGTACTCCTCTTCCAAGACACGGCGTTAGTGTGGATCGGCGAGCGCACGATGAACCAAGGGCGAAACTAGAGATAGTGTAGAGGAAGCTATGAAGGCGACGTTGTGCTCGATGGGCTTGATGGTCCCGGAGGTGTGTTGGGTGACCATCGAATGAGTGTGGCCAGCCGCTTGGGGAACCTCTATCGGGTTCTCGAACGAGCTAGGCCCCCTGCCATCGGGGTGGGGGCGTAGAGGACACAGGAGGAACCTTCGGACGATGCTGGTAGTCCCAAATGGGCTTAGCGAAGCGGTAGGGCGTCATCGTGGCTGCATGTGGCACAGGTGGCGTCGTCGGGGTCGTAGATGGCATAGATGTTAGGGTGGAGGCAGGCGTCGTCAGGGTCGCGCATGGTGTAGGTGGTGACGTCGGAGTCACGCGTGGCGCGGATGGCGCAGGTGGCGTCATTGAAGTCGTGTGTGGCACGGATGGCGCAAGCGGCGTTGTCAGGGCAGCCCGAGGATAGAAAGCCCAGGGGGACGCGAGGCACCGGGAGGGGTGCCAGAGACGGAACACAGCTATCATGTAGCATACCAGGTGAACCTGCAGGGGAGAGAGGGGTCCAAATGGACGAGACCGTGGAACCCATCTCAAATAAGAAATCGGTATTAGTTAGACCGTGTGAAGCAGCGAAGGGGAAGGCTACCTCATCGAAAACCACATGCTGGGAGATGATGATGCGGTTGGATGAGCGATCTAAGCAGCAGTAACCCTTGTGATCCGAGGAGTAACCAAGGAAAACATGAGTACTGTGAGGGGCAAGCTTGTGAGCGGTGGCAGCGGTTAGGATAACAGGCGCAAACAAAGACACGCGGATGAGTATTGGAAGGTGGCTTGCCAAAAAGGGTTGTGTGAGGACTAGAGGCAGAAAGTGCCTTGCTTGGAAGACGATTGATGAGGTAGGTGGCAGTGTGGAGACCTTCAACCTAGTTGTGAGCGGGAATTGAGGCCTAAAAACAGAAAGGAGCAAATGACATTATTAATGGACCGAATGATGCGTTCAGCCTTACCATTCTGTGGAGAAGTTTATGGGCACGGCATTCGCAGGAGTGCGCCATGACAGAGGAGGAAGGGCCATCTGGAGGCATTGTTGAATTAGTGTCCATTGTCGCACTGAGCGCCTTTGGTTGAGTGACCGAACTGAGTGGTGACGTAAGCGAAGAAGGATAAAGTAGCGAGAGCGTTAGATTTCAACCGAAGTGGGAAGGTCCAAATGTAATGGGTAAAATCATCAAGAATGACAAGATAATATTTGAAACCTGAGAAGCTATCAATAGGGGATGTCGAAAGATCACAATGAACTAACTCAAACAGCGTAGATGACCGACTCAAAGAACTAGCAAAAAGTAGCCTAGAATGTTTACCCAACTGGCAGACATGACAAAAATCATGAAGACTCTTGTTACATCGGATAATTGCAGCGCGGGATAGGCTAGATAAGACATCGGTGCTGGGATGACCAAGACGACGATGCCAGGTGGAAGTGGCAATGACTGACAGGGCGCATGGCTCAGCAGCGCCCAAGGGAGACGACTCAGGAATGCGTGGAGTGTAGAGAGGACCCGAGCTATTGGACCAGATGATCACGTTCCTGGTAGCCAGATCCTTCATAAAGAGGCCAAAAGGGCCAAATTCCATAGAAACAGAGTTGCCAGTTGTAAAGCGACGAACAGAGAGGAGATTTCTGAATAATGGAAGGAGTATGCAAAATATCATTAAGATAGAAGGGTCCGAGAAGAACTGTGTCCCCTACTGAGGTGACTGGGATAGTGGAACCATTACCGACGAGAACAGTAGATGGTGTGGTTGCAAAGCGAGGATGAGGTCAGGAGATGTTACCGGCGTATTTCGTAGTGTGGTTGGAAGCATCGGAGTCTGCAACCCAGTTAGTGATTGAGGCAGGAGGTGGAGGGTCGTCGTGCTAAAGAAAATAGCAAAAGATTGCTGGTCCCAACTGCCGGACAAGGGTGACCAATTGCTGGTAGGTGCCGCGCCGAAGGCAGGTGCCTGGGGCGACGTAGGAAGGTGCCTGGCAGCTCCTACTTGGTCTCCCTCGGCTTCATCGAGCCAAGTTGGCCACATCCCTATTCATCCTTCGACGTGGCGATGACACCGTCTACCTCCTCTACATCGACAACATCATGCTCACGGCGTCCAGTGTCATTCTCCTCCAGCACACGATCGCCGCCCTACAGCGCAAGTTCACGATGAAAGACTTGGGCTCTCTCCACACTTTCTCAGGGTCATCATAGAGCGCCACCCCTGAGGCCTCTTCACCAGGCCATTACATCATCAACGTTCTAGAGAGGGCTTGCATATCCGATTGCAAGCCTTACTCCATATCTATTGACACTTAGGCGAAGGTCTCCGACGACGATGGCGGCCCAGTCGATGACGTGACGGTCTCGATGAATCACTTAAAAAGTTTCAGATTCAAATTTTAGAGTTGATGGACCTAATCAAAACACCTGCATAAGTTAATGGACCAATGATGCATTTAACTCTTTAATAAAATAGCAAAATACAACATAAACCTACACCATCCGATAAGGATGGAGACAAAAATCTTGTATTTATGCAACTTCACACACATTCTAGTTATGCACTGCCATTGAAAGAAGAGGCAGGGATTTTCCACACTTCTTTTCAAGTGAAGACTTTATACAATAGATTTTTTTCCAAACATGCATGAGTGTTGTGTATCATTTCATTAAGAAGAAACAATAGAATACAACTCAATAATAGAAAAGACAAGTCTGACCTCATCACATAACCCTTCTTTCACCATGGTTTCATAGCCTTTCTCCTTACCCCGTTGAACATCAATCACACCAACTACCTATCATAATAGAAGGATATGATTACCAATTAACAATGTGTGAGAAAGTAAAAACAGATCCATAAAAGCTCTAAGTATTCATTAGTAGAGCCACGTCTTCGAGAAGAAAAAAAATCATTAGTAGAGCCATTTCCAGCAATTGTAACAACAGCCGGAACCAAAATATTTGGCAAAAGCCAGAGAGCTATCATTGGTCACCCAAACATCTAAAATGAAATTGTACACAACAAATGTTACAGAGACAAAAAGAAAAAACAAAAGAATGATTGTTACATATTTTTCCTCCTATTTTTCAATTACTTCATGAGAGTAGATTTGGCGCCCTCCTTATCTGGAGCATCCATCTTAACTGAAACAGACCAAAGAAAACAGGTTGTCTTCCTCACCACTTGGCTTCCTCGCAGACAACAACTTGCACGCCAGCCATGGCCCCGCTTCCCCATGACTTCCTCTGCTCCCCCCTGTCTCCTGGCTGCAGCTACCAAATCAAGGATGAAGGATCAACTGGCGGCTTCTCACACCATCCCTTGACCTCAAGCATGGGCGCACTCTCAGTCATAGACACGGTGCTCATGGGGAGGCAGCTCTCACGAGGAGGTAGGGATGGGGGCAGAGGAACATGAGGCGAGGAAGGTGGAGGAACTAAGGAAGAAACACGTCACAGCCTGTTGGCCAAACAAATTTTAGCAATCTCAGGCAACGACCTAGATACTGAAGGTGCCATATATTTTTCATTACTTTATATTCTAACACTCTCCGTCACGTCGAGTCTCTCTCAGGCCTCAGACATGGATATGAGTGAGCAACAATTATTTTATTTAATTGTGCTAACCAGGATTCGAACTCGAGACCCTTGACTTTAATATCATATTGAATTGCATGCACCGACCTGTTAGACTACCCGTCTAGGATTCTAGGGTTTGAGGTGTTCCCCATGTAATTACCGTCTCACCCCTCTCTGTAATGGGCCTGGCCCAGTTACCAAGTCTATTAATACTACTCCCCATCCCTGGTTAGGGGCATGGGTTCGTATTCCAACATGGTATCAAATTAGGTTTAGGTTTAGGTCTTATCAACTACAGCCGCCAGGGGCTTCTCCCTGCCCAGCCGCCGCCGGCCCCCTGCCCCCAGCCGCCGCCAGGGGCTTCTCCCTGCCCAGCCGCCGGAGCTCCCCTGCGCCGGCCTCTCCTCCCCCTCCCTCCCTGCTGCGCCCCCCATCTCCGGCGTGCACCACCCGCCGGCTCCGTGCGCGCCCGCCCCTGCGCAGCCGCCGGTCCTCTCTGCTTCCCCATCTCCCCGGCCGCGCCCCCCCATCTCCGGCGTGCACCAGCCTGCGCGCCCTCCTCCCCCTTCGCCAGATCCGCGTGCGCCCGCCTCTCCTCCCCTGCCGGTCGCGCTACAGCCTGCGCGCCCTCCTCCCCCTTCGCCGCCGCCGCCTGCAGCCCCCTGCTGCCCGCCGCCGCGCTCTCTGCCCATGGCGGACCTCCCCCCGGACGCGCCCACCGCCGGCCTGGCGCACGGCCTGGCGCACCCGCCCCTGGCCGCCGGCGTCGCCTCCCTGGGCCTCCCTGCTGCCGGCCAGACCCACCCCATGGGCCCCAGCCGCTCCGTGGCAGATGCCGAGGCTCCCTACATCGTCGGCCTCCGGCCCCTCCGCGACGTCTCTTCCCCGACCCACCGTCGAGGCTCTCCACCGGGGTTTCCTGCCCTCGCGGCACCCCCCGGTACCGACTCCACACTCGGCGACACCCTCGCTACGATCCAGGCTGCTGTGATGGCCTCGCGGGAGCGTGAGCGCGCCGCCTCCCTCGCCCTAGAGCGTGAGCGTGCCCTGGGTGCCGCACTGACCACCCAGATGGCCACCACGCAGCGCCTCATCGACCGCCCGCCGGTCGCCTCTGTGGAACCCCCGGAGGGCCCCCTCGCCTCTGACCTCGACGCCGACCTCATCGCTGCTCTCCACGCTCAAGCCGCTGGTCTGCACAACATACGGGCTCTCGTGTCCGTGGTGTTGGATCCGGCGTCTCCCCACTACCCCCGTTGGCGAGGACAGGTCCTTCTCACGCTGCGGAGGTTCGTCCTCGACAACCACGTCCTCATCGACCACGACGCTCCGCCGCCTCGCTCCTGGTGCCTCATGGACAGCGTTGTCCTCTCGTGGCTCCACGGCTAGGGATGGATTCGGATATTTATTCGGATGTCATTTTTTTGGTCTTCTTTCTTCGATTGTGAACAACTAACATATAAAATTTGCTATGTAAATTTATATTCTTGTTTTTAGCATTGAGACTATTAATCTTCACAAAAAATAAACATTAAATTCATTCTATATCTTTTTAAATAATTCATATAAAATTCGGATGTCTATTCGAATACGGATTCGGATGTTTTTTCACCTTTTTTGTTGTAGTGAGAAAATAATGTACACAAAAAATTATACAAAAATTTATTTAAATACTTCATAATATTCTTAATAACATTGCCGAAAATTAACTTTAAATTTTATGTATATCTATGCTAAAATATTAGATTTGTGATACAATTCGGATGTTTTAGGAACATCCCTATCCACGGCACCATCACCGTGGAGCTCCAGGACATCATCCGCGACCAGGCGGACACTGCGCGCCAGGTGTGGCTCGCTCTCGAGGATCAGTTCCTCGGGAATCGTGATGCGCGGGCGCTCCACCTCGACGCCCAGTTCCACCTGTTCTCTCAGGGGGACCTCTCCGTGGGCGAATACTGCCGCCAGATGAAGGGCCTGGCTGACTCTCTCCGCGATCTCGGCGAGCCCGTTGCCGATCGTACCCTGGTGCTGAACCTCCTGCGTGGCCTCAGCCCTCGCTACGGCCACCTGAAGGCTCTCATCAAGCGGAGTGTGCCCTTCCCCACCTTCCACGCCGTGCGGAACGAGCTTCTCCTTGAGGAGCTCACCATGGCGAATGAGACACCCACTCCTGCCTCGGCTCTCTATAGTACTCCGACCAGCGGTCTGCCACCTTCAGGGGGCCAGGCCACTCGTCCTCCGTCGACCGGGGCTCCCACCCGCCCTCCACCCGCCGTCCCGGCGGCCCCTCGTCCGACTTCCACGACCGACGGGGGTCGTCGCTCCCGCAAGGGCGGCCGTGGGAGCGGCGGCTCCTCTCGTGGTGGTCCCTCCGGCCGGGGTGGCGGCCACGCGTGGCCGTCATTCTACAACCCCTGGACCAGGACCATCGCCATGTGGCCGGGCCAGGCACCGAGTACCTCCCGTCCTCCGGCGTCGGCCCTCCTGACTGCACCTCACTACGGCGCGCCTCCTTACGGTGTCCCCGTCGTGCCCCAGGCTCCGCCCGCGCTCCTGCCCCCGGGGACCCACACCTCGACGCCTTGGTCCCCGCCGGCCGGTGGTTGGGACAGCGCCTCCCTCGCTGCTGCCTTCAGCACCATGGCGATGACCCCACCCCCCTCCGACTATGTGATCGACTCCGGTGCCTCGTACCACACCACTCCCACAGCAGGCACGCTCTCTCGCTCTCATCCCCCCCTCCCCTCTCACCCATCCTCGATCGTCGTTGGAAACGGTTCCACTCTGCCAGTCACCTCAGTAGGTGCATCGGTTCTCCCTGGGCCGTTTTACCTCAACGATGTTCTCGTAGCTCCCCACATCACTCACAACCTTCTTTCTGTTCGTCGATTCACCACTGACAACTCCTGTTCCATTGAGTTTGACCCCTCTGGTTTTTCTGTGAAGGATCTGGCCATCAGGACCCTTCTCGCCCGCTGTGACAGCTCGGGGCCACTCTACACGCTCCAGCCCTCCACCGCCGGCGTGTCTCCACCCCCTGTCCTGGTCTCCACCACCTCCTCCACCACATGGCATCGACGTCTCGGCCATCCTGGACCCGACGTCATGACCAAGATTACCAGTAGTCTAGATCCTTCATGTAGTAGGGGACATTCTGAGGGTCTCTGTCATGCTTGTCAGTTAGGCCGACATACTCGTCTCCCATTTACTACTTCTTCTCGGGCTGAGCAGGCTTTTGACCTGGTTCACTGTGATCTTTGGACCTCCCCTGTACTCAGTCTTTCTGGCTATAAATACTATTTGGTGATTTTGGATGATTTTTCCCATTTTCTCTGGACCTTCCCGCTTCGGTTGAAGTCGGACACATTCACCACCCTCACACACTTCTTCACCTGGGTATACACTTAGTTTCGTCGCCCGGTCCGTGCTCTGCAGTGTGACAATGGCCGCGAGTTCGATAACAACGCCTCTCGCTCTTTCTTCCTCACTCATGGCGTCCAGTTGCGTCTCTCGTGCCCCTACACCTCTGCACAGAACGGCCGAGCCGAACGCATGATCCGCACCACCACTAATATGCTCCGCTGCCTCCTCTTCCAGGCGTCTCTCCCTGCCAGCTACTGGGCAGAGGCCCTGCACACTGCCACCCACCTCCTGAACCGTCTTCCCTCGAAGGCGGTACGCCACCCTACCCCTCACTTCGCCCTATACGGCACAGCCCCTTCCTATGACCACCTTCGCGTGTTCGGCTGTGCCTGCTACCCTAACACTTCCGCTACCGCTCCACATAAGCTTTCTCCTCGCTCCACCCGCTGTCTATTCCTTGGCTACTCCCCTGACCACAAGGGGTACCGGTGTCTGGACCTCACCTCCCACCGCATCATCATCTCTCGTCATGTCATCTTTGACGAAGCTGTGTTTCCCCTTGCTGGCTCCACCCCACCCACCGATCTTGACTCCCTCCTCGAGTCTGATCCGATTCCTCCCCCACCTTCGGCTCCCCGTCTTGCGCCGTTACCTGCTCCTCGTGCGGCCACTACGACCTCTTCCGCGCCACGCGCGGCCCCGTCGACCCCGCCTGCGCCACGCGCAGCCCCGTCGATCCTGCCTGCGCCACGCGCGGCCCCGTCGACCCCGCCTGCGCCACGCGCGGCCCCGTCGACCCCGCCTGCGCCACGCGCGGCCCCGTCGATCCTGCCTGCGCCACGCGCGGCCCCGTCGACCCCGCCTGCGCCACGCGCGGCCCCGTCGACTCCGGCTCGTTTCGCCAACCCCGCACTCGTCTACCATCGCCGCGGCCACGCCACTACCTCGGCGCCCCCCGACTCGGACTCGTCGACGAGCGCGGCCCGATTCGCCGACCCCGCCGTCGTCTATCACCGCCGCGAGCCGGCCCCACCAGCCGCTCCCGACGTTCCGGCGGTTCACTCCGAGTCGTCCGTTTACCACCCGGTCGCCATCCACCGCGACCCTGGGCACGTCCACCCGATGGTGACTCGGCGCGCTGCTGGCGTTCTCCGCCCCGTCGACCGGCTAATCCTGGCAGCTGCTACGACTAGCACTCCACCCGACGCTTCCCCGGTGCCCTCCTCCGTTCGCACTGCCCTCGCCGACCCACATTGGCGCCGTGCTATGGAGGAGGAGTACGCGGCCCTCTTGGCCAACCACACCTGGGACCTGGTGCCGCGTCCACCAGGCACCAACGTGGTCACCGGCAAGTGGCTATTTCGCCACAAGCTGACCTCGGACGGCTCCCTCGACCGCTACAAGGCCCGTTGGGTCCTTCGGGGCTTCACCCAGCGCCCCGGAGTGGACTACGACGAGACCTTCAGCCCTGTCGTCAAGTTCGCCACTGTTCGCGCCGTCCTCTCCCTCGCCCTCTCCCGCGACTGGGCGATCCATCAACTCGATGTCAAGAATGCCTTCCTCCATGGCACTCTGACGGAGACTGTCTACTGCAGCCAGCCCACCAGCTTCGTCGACGCTGACCGTCCGGATCTGGTTTGCCGGCTGAACAAGTCCTTGTACGCCCTGTACGGCCTCAAGCAGGCGCCACGGGCTTGGTACAGTCGCTTCGCCTCCTACCTGGCCTCCATCGGCTTCGTCGAGGCCAAGTCGGACACGTCCCTGTTCATCTACCGGCGCGGCGACGACACCGTCTACCTCCTGCTCTACGTCGACGACATTGTGCTCACGGCATCCACCGCCGACCTTCTACACCGCACGATCGTCGCCCTTCAGCGGGAGTTCGCGATGAAGGACCTGTGGCCCCTCCACCACTTCCTCGGCATCACCGCCGAACGTCGGCCTCAGGGTCTCTTCCTCCACCAGCGCCAGTACGCCATCGACATCCTGGAGCGGGCTGGCATGTCTGACTGCAAGCCCTGCTCCACGCCTGTCGACACTCAGGCGAAGCTCTCTGAGGACGACGGGCCTCCGGTCGCCGACGCGACGTCATACCGGAGCCTCACCGGCGCGCTCCAGTACCTCACGTTCTCCAGGCCCAACATCGCTTACGCCGTCCAGCAGGTGTGCCTGCATATGCACACTCCGCGGGAGCCCCATCTCACTGCGCTCAAGCGGATTCTACGCTACCTCCGCGGCTCCCTCGACTACGGCCTCCTACTCCGCCCATCCCCGACGTCGGAGCTCGTGGTCTACACCGACGCTGACTGGGCTGGCTGTCCCGACACGCGCCGGTCCACCTCCGGCTACGTCGTGTTCCTGAGCGCCAACCTCGTCTCTTGGGCCGCCAAGAGGCAGCCCGTCGTCTCTCGCTCCAGCGCTGAGGCCGAGTACCGTGTCGTGGCCAACGGTGTGGCAGAGGCCTCCTGGCTCCGCCAGCTCCTCCACGAGCTCCACAGTCCTCTTCAGCGCGCCACACTCGTCTACTGCGACAACGTCAGTGCGGTCTACCTCTCCACCAACCCCGTGCAGCATCAGCGCACGAAGCACGTGGAGATCGACCTACACTTCGTCCGCGAGCGTGTCGCTGCCGGTGACGTTCGGGTTCTCAGCGTCCCCACCACGCTGCAGTTCGCCGACATCTTCACCAAGGGACTACCGTCGAGTGTATTTTTAGACTTTCGATCCAGTCTCAACATCTGTACAGGATAGAGTTGTGACCGCGGGGGGTGTTAGACAACCCGTCTAGGATTCTAGGGTTTGAGGTGTTCCCCATGTAATTACCGTCTCACCCCTCTCTGTAATGGGCCTGGCCCAGTTACCAAGTCTATTAATACTACTCCCCATCCCTGGTTAGGGGCATGGGTTCGTATTCCAACACGACCAATTCTACCCAAGAGATTAAGATAATGGATACAGATGGACATTTCACTTGTATTCTAACATGCGGTGGACTAGGCCTAATAAAAATCGGCCGGGGAGGGAAAGACTACCCTCATAGTATTATATTCAGGAGAGACTGAAACATGGTCCCGGCCGAGAAAATCTACGAACCCTGGCCCCCCATCACTAGCGGGCTCCCCCCATCACTAGCGGGTTGTCACCGCCCACTCTGCAACGACCCAGCCGGAGGGTGGCGCGTAGAACGTAACCCGGCAGCAGTGGGACACAACGCGGGGATTTTTTTTAACCAAGCCCGAAATTCGTTCCCAAGGGAGATCGAACTCGGGACCTGGAGGTGCCACTCGGAAGCCTTAACCATTACACTAAAGGCCCTTTCGCCGGACTGGGACTGGGCCTGATAGAAGAATGTGTCGAAGTGTGTAATGTTTGTTCAGTCTTAAATCCTGAAGCAACAAGTTTCACAAATAATTATCTTATGAACTTTTTAACAGTACCCAAAAATCACACTACATGTATAGTGTGTAATGATATTTGTATCAGTGGCAGTCTGGCACAAAACAAGATAAGATATGACATAGATCTCTAGAGAGAGCGGGAGAAGACTAGATCATTACACCACCTGATAAAAAAACAAGTGTTGCTCAAGAAGTTTTGCAGTCAACCCATTTATTGTGCCCATCAGTACTTTTGTGCATATTTTTCTATCAAACATACAAATAAAGATCGCAATATTTCCGAACCAAAATGGAACCTGACAAAGTTTTAAACTGACCAGGTCTGACATGTAATCCAGCTCTGCTGTAATAGAAGAATTTGCCTGAAAACATAAAGGATGCACAATGAGGAAAAGGATACAATAAACACATAAAACTTGTCCAGATTTTAATATTGGATTGGTGGAACTGATGGTTCTCCCTTGGAGACTGGTACCTTTCCAATCAAATCAATGTTCATATGTTGCAACTTAATTGCCAGATGCTCTGATATTCCTACTTCAAAAATCTTGTTTATATGCAGCAGAGAGCAAATACACTGAAAAAAGGGGGAAACATATATACAACAATAAGTAAATGGGGAAAAGGCAGATTTTTTTTTTACGATGACACAAATGTGCATACTGAATATACAACACTTCAGTCATAGTTTATTCAAAAAAGTAAACTTGCTAGGAAGGAGAACCATGGTATAAGTCTCCCGCTTTAAGGAAGAGGCTATTAAGGACATCCATGACCATAACAAACATCATTGGCGAAAGGGGTCCTTGACAAAGAAGGATGCGAGCTCAGGCAGTGCCAAGCAAATTAGAGACCATGTTGCACCAAATGGGAAAAAATCCTAGATGTCTTAAATCTTCTAGCAAGAATTGCCAAAGACCGAGTCAAAAGTTGTGGAGATGTCCAGTTTTAAAATACTAGGAGCCTTTTTATTATGAAGGTGTTTGATGGTTTGTCGGACCATGAGATGATTGTCATGAATGCAGCACCCCTTTATAGATGCATTCTGGTTGGCTGCCACCAATGTGTCCAAATGAGGAGCCAACCTATTTGCTAAGATCTTCATCACCAACATCACAAAGCTATGGATTAAACTGATTGGGTAAATTTCTATAACAAACATGGTACAAGCACTGCACAAGCATGCAAGGCATAAAAGTACTATTGAACTAGAAGACATCTGTCTTCTATCTTTCAGGTTAAAATGTAGGCATTTCGAATCAAGATTTTTGGGGTACCTTAAGAAATGTGTTCCAATCACTGCTTGTACAGAAGGAATTTGGAGAGTTGAACTTCTACAGAAAAAACAAATATCAGGCATGAGTATTAAGAGCTCTAAACCTGAATCAACATGCTTGGAGACACTCATAAGAATAAGCACAATATCAGGTTTTAATTTTACAATCTATAAACCAAAACAATGTCTTCATTCACTATTCATTATGAGAAACAAAATGTGTACTATTTATGCTAAATTCACAATATTATAGCAAGAAAAGGGTGGGCAAAGAAAATCAGACCACGGAAAAATTTGGAAGCAAGTGTAGGGTGAAACTACCACAAGACCCAAAAAAACTCAGAAGCAGAATTTGAGGCCAATTTTTCATAAAGAGAGCATAATTAAAGCTATAAGATCAATATTCAGTTTATCTTTGAAAAGGGTCTTTCTATGACATATTGACATAGTAAAGGCCTAAAAGGGTTATGATTGTATTATAAGTTCACAACCAAAGAAGGTACAAATAACACCACATTAAAATTTGTATGTGTTGCCAGCTTACAACCTGAAGCATGCGGGGAACATCTCTGACAGACTTTAAAGTCTCACGCAATGCAGACATTACTTCTTCACAGCAAAGAAAGAATGTTATCTGCCATTTCTAGGAAAACAGTACAGAAAACTAATGGTGCCTAGTGGGCAATTGGGCATCAAGAATTGAGAAAGTGAATAAGGATACTGTGTTGAGGCGATTATTTATGGCATCAATATCAATTATAGGACGTAGGAACCATGCCCTGACACCAAAAATGGAATAGTTATACAAACTTGATTTACCATTATTGCAATCATTATTATCAGAGGTAAGAGATACCTCAAGAGGCGTCTTCCCATTGGCGTGACACACTAAATTCAAAATACAGTCAGTGCTTTTCAGAAAAGAAGTAAACAAAGAAGGGCTTGTTTGGTAATAATGTTTCTCAAAACCATGGTTTTATAATACTATACTTTGCAATTGTTATGACAATACCATAGTCTTGGCTAGCTCCCCTATTGTTTGGATACAACATTGTAAATTATGGTATTTAGACAAAAGCTAGCCATATTATGAAAACTTTGGGTTAGAGTGTAGCTTCCAATACTCCAAAATTACCATGGTATCATGGTTTTGAAAAACGCAACCAAACACCTCATAGTATAAAATACTACAGCATTCCTTTAGCCATGGTATTGCCTAGAAACTATGAAAATAATTTACTTCCAAACAAACATGAAAGAGATTTTACCTTGTTGAGCATGCCAAAAACTGAGAACCTGTGGTGCGTCAATATTATTAAAAATTGGATGCCAGCCAAAAGCTAGCACAAAAAAACTTGAATCCATGAAAAATTCTTACCCTTCTTTAGCCCTTCCAATTCCCATGTAACTAGGGTGTTTATCTACTTGAAAAATCTGTAGTGCTTCATGAGCAGTTGCATCAAGTTTAAGGAACTTGTCTCTGTGAGTATAAGTCAAGGCATTCAATGCTAGCTAAAAATAGGTAGGAGAAAGTCAACCTGTTAAAAATGTGTTCAATGCATATTTCCATAATATTATAATATATATATATATATATATATCCATAATTATTTATCATTTTGAGTATGTCCATATATTTATTTTAAGATACTTTAAATTCTACCGTGTGATTTTTTTGCGCAAGAGTCCATATTTTTAATATGTTATCATAACATTGTTACAGTAATATATAAAATAAGTAGTGCCATGTTATGACCGGCAGCCCAACAGCCCTAATAAAATCAGCTAGTTTGTTTAGATGGATAAGCATCAGTTAGTTTGTTTAGATGGATAAGTATCAATTAGTTTGTTTAAATGGATAAGCCTTAGTTTAGAAGGCCTAGATAGAGTTGGTTAGTTTGTTAGGGGCTGCTATCACAATCTATATATTGTACCCCTTTGGTTAAAGAAATAAGCAAGCAAGTATCTTGCCCATGCTTGCCCCCAACTGGCCAACTCATCTACGCGTCTACCGGTGTCGGTGTTTTGACCCGAGGGTCCTAACCAACTAGTACATTTGTGTTGTGTGCTCTTGTCCCGGATGGTTAATGCAAGAAGACACGCAAGGTTTATTCTAGTTCGGGCAAGAGAAGGCCCTACATCCAACGGGGGAGGGAGACTTGTATTATCTTGCACCTAAGTGCCCGTAGTAGGGGATACAAGCAAGTCGAGAGGAGTGAGTCCCAAGTCTCTAAGTATGATTGAGGCGAGTGCCAATATCAGGAGTGAGGTGAGTCGTGTGCCGTGAAGTCCTACCATATAAGGCCTCGGGCTCCTCCTTTTACAGTCGCAAGGAGGCCCAGGAGTACAGTGGTGATCATGATGTTGTTGTGGTCAGAGGAGATGTGTCCAAGCCCTGTAGCGGCATGGCCGGCGGGATGGCTCCTGTCCTTGTGTCAGATCCCTGTAGCGAGATGGCCCTCGTCCTTGTGTCGTCTTTTGGTCAGAAGAAGGACGCCCGATCCCTATAGCATGTTCCTTTGACTCGGTAGAGAACCGAGGATGGGTTCGAGAGCATGGGCATGCGTCCAAGCCCTAGCCTGTACAGGGTTCGGATGAGACGTTTTCCCAAGTGTGTCGAGTCTGAGTGGTTGAAACAGTGCTTGGCATGGTCTTCTACGAGGTTCGCGGGAGAGTAGGTGGCATTCAATGCACGTGCTCCCCTGCTGGGGCAATTGGCTGAGGCTGGGCTCGAGCGAGCTGGAGATTTCTCCTAAGACCGATGTCGGGATTAGATGTTACATGTAGTCAGGGTGGTTGAAACATTGGTCGATGTGGGGGAATAGTGCCCCGTATTTGCGCCCTAACCATCGTCGTGGGCGGTAAAGGTAGATTAGACCGTAGTCGTGTCGTCCTTTGTTGACTTTGGTACCCTCGGCGGGGCAGGTGAACGTACAGACGCACGTTCTGGGATCGAAGTGGTTGGCCGAGGCAGGTAGCTCCCTGAGCGTCGCACGAGACGCCCTCGCGCGAGTCGAAAATGCACTGCTCATCTGGGGTTGGCCTCGGGCGAGCCGTGACTGCATCTCCCGCCCAAGGTTGGCCTTGGGTGAGCCATGACTGTGTCTCCCGCCCAAGGTTGGCCTCAGGTGAGTCGTGACTGTGTCTCCCGCCCGGGGTTGGCCTCGGGAGAGTCGTGACTGCAGCTTCCGCCTAGGGTTGGCCTCGGGCGAGCCGTGAATGTCTCCCGCCCAAGGTTGGCCTCGGGCGAGGCGTGACTGCGGCACTCGCCCAGGGTTGGCCTCGCGCGAGTTGCGACTTAGGTCCCTCGGACCTTTGTAAGGTTGGGAGCGTGTTTGCTTATGACCCCTTCTTACTCAAGCGTCTAGGCACTTTAGGATTGTGATCTGGGTACCCCTAATTATGGTACCCGACAACTGGCTACGCCATCCCCTACGCGGGCACCGTCGGCCGGGCCAGCGGCTGCTACCTTCACCCCGGCAGCTAGGGATGGCAATGGACACAGATTACTCGCGTGCCCACGGGCACAAACCCTATAGGGTGCGGTTACAGTCCACTCATAACGTATGTATCATCTGACGTTCGGGAAGGATTGATCGCGTGGAGGAAGAGCTTCGTCGTGCGCTGATCGTCACGGTTGTTGGGGAGGAGGGCCATGGTTGCGCCATGGAGATTATGGATGCGCTGGCCTTGAAATTTGATCTTCAGGCAGATACGCTCCATCTCTGTCGTGCTGCGCCAAACTCCTTCCTCATCTTCTTCCCTTCGGTGGAATTGGCGGAGCGAGTTGTTGAAAATGGATAGTCGATTCTCGTGCCCCCTTTCCGTTTACATGTTAGAAGATGGTCGCATCATGCGTTTGCTTCTGGTGGAGGTGCCTTGCCCGTGCTTGTCGACATCGAAGTCCAGGGGATTCCTGCTCTCTGGGAGTTGGAGACTGCAGAAGCTTTGCTTAGTGCTCACTGCTTGGTTCAGGGATTGCTCTTGGGTTCTTCAGATAACACAGATATGTTTGCTTTCAGATTGAGGGTTTGGTGCTTCTCGTCGGAATCACTGCCTGATGTTTTGTATCTCCATGCCGTTGAACCAAGGGTCAGTGTTGAAGATGGGTCTTGGTTTCCACGTTCAATGGTGTTCAAGGTTGCAGTGAAGATTCTTAGTTCTGGGGGCGTTTCGGGTGAAGACCAGTCACCCCCCTTTCTACCTGATTTTGGTGAAGATGATCGTGATCGCCGTAGGCGGAGGCCACACCTGCAAGATCCCCCAACTTCATCTGCTAGGGTCTCTGCGCTCTCTCGGCTAGGTCCGCGCATTACTTCGGCGAAGGCGGGTGGCGGACCAGTCGATGCCATTTCCCCTCTGACGACCTCGGTGGAGAGGGTGGCACATGTGCCCCCCTGCTGGGAGTGCCCTCTACCTCGGTGGTATCTGTTCCTGGCCTGGATTTGGACCCAGTTGATGTCCATTCTCTCCCGATGACATCGGTTGAAGAGATGGAGGCTCCTGGATCTCCTGTCTCCATTGATCTGGACGTGGTTCGGGATCCAGTTGATGCCCATACTCTCCCGTTGGTCTCGGTTGCAGAGGTGGAGGCTCCTGGGTCTCCAGTTTCCAATGTTCCTATTCCTTTGGCCGCTTCGGATGATGTGTTGGTGCCTGTTGATCAGCTAGGTTCTGGTGTTTTAAATGGGTCACGTGAGGGATCGACTGTTTATTTGGCGCCTTCTTCTCCCCTGAGGAATAATCTGAATCCTATTGCTGATTCTTCAGTTGCACTGCCTGTTCCTGGGAATCATGAGGTTGGGGCTCATCCTGTCAGTGTGAATGTTTTTACTCAGGTTGGGGTTTCTGTACAGTGCAATGTTTGGACAGAAGAATCTCTGAGCAGATTGTCTTCGGTTTTATTCAACCAGTTGGAACGTGCTTGGAAGGATAATCCTCCCTGCCTCAAGGTTTATACCAGGAGAAAGAAAATTAGTTTGAAGCCGGTTCAGGATGATGCGGGTGAGCTTTCATCGCCGTTGCAAGAGTTCAAGAGTGTTGTCACTAAACCGATTAATGGATTGCTGCCCCCCCCCTCGGATCACCAGTAGGAGGAAGAAGATCGTGCCAAGTAACTTCATACCCAGGCACAGCAGGAGAGTGGCTAAGTTTCCTTCAGAGTTGGGTTCTAGTTCTGTTACCCAGGTCTGCAGACATCTGGGTTTCTGTGATGAAAATGAGAATCTCTCTCAAAGATGCCAGTGGTTATGCAAAGCTCTTCGAGAATGGGCTCTCAAGTAACCATATTGTTGTTGTGGCAACGCTTTTTGGCTGGGAAGTGCCTCTAGTTGGGCAATGCTAGGCCTTTTTGATGTTTGGAGTTGGATCGCTGCTTTTTGATTTGGAATGTGAGAGGCCTTAATGACCGGGCTAAAAGAGATTCTATTAAATCAGTGGTGGTTGACCTTAGGCCTTCCATTATTTGTTTACAGGAAACCAAATTAAGTGCCATATCAGATTTTGATATTCTCTCCATCCCTGGGTCTGGTTTCAGTAACTTTGTCTCCAAACCAGCTCAGGGATCCAGGGGGGTTGTTGATTGCTTGGCGTGATGGTTCCTTTTCTTCAGTTGCGTCTGTTATAAAAAAATTATTCAATTTCAATGCAATTTCAGGATGAGTCTGGTGCTTCTTGGTGGTTCACAGGTGTGTATGGGCCTCATCAGGACAGTCTCAAGTTATCCTTCCTACAGGAATTACGGGAGATCAGGGATGTTTGTGTTGGGCCATGGTTATTGTGTGGTGATTTTAATCTGATCTTTAAGCCAAAGGATAAGGATAATACCAATATCAATAGGACTTTGATGGGTAATTTCAGGAGCCTAATTAACTCCATGGAGCTGAAGGAAATTCCTTTGATTGGTAGGAAATTTACTTGGTCGAATCAGAGATAGGAACCCACCCTAGTGAAGCTTGATCATGTTTTCTGCACTGCTAGTTGGGAGGAATTTTTTCCTGATTGTTTGTTGTATAGCAACGCCACTGAATGCTCTGATCATTGCCCTTTAACCCTCAAATTCAGAGAGGATTGTAGGGGGAAGCGCAGATTTCACTTTGAAGGTTTCTGGCCCAAACTTCCTGGATTTATGGAGGTGGTGGCTGATTCCTGGAATCAGCCAATTCTGGCATCCTGCCCCCTTTGGTGAGGCTGTCCCAAAAGCTTAAAAGGCTCGCTAAACATTTGCAGTCGTGGGGGCATAAAGAGGTGGGTAATGTGAGAAACCAGTTGGACCTTGCTCGGGAGGTGATGCATAGGCTGGAAACAGCGCAGGACAACAGAGTTTTATCAGAAGATGAACTTTGGCTGCTAAGAAAGCTGAAGCAACATTGTTTTGTTTATGCTTCTATAGAAAGAACAATTACACGTTTGAGGTCCAGAATCAAGTATCTAAAAGAGGGTGATGCAAATACTAAATTCTTCCATATGCAGGCTCGATTTAGGAAGAAAAGAAATTTCATTTCAAAACTAGAGGAAGAGGGAAGAGTGGTTGCTAATCAAAACTAGAAGGATAGAATTTTTTTTCTGTTTGTTTTCCTGTGTTTTTTGTGCCTTGTTCTGGCATTGTACTGTGGTCCACTTCGGACCTTTCTCTCTCTCAATATAATGATGCGTTGTTCTCCTGCGTGTTCGAGAAAAAAAATAGTTTGGAACTCCTAGATAGAGTTAGTTAGTTTGTTAGGGGCTGCTATCACAGCCTATATATTATACCCCTTTGGTTAAAGAAAGAAGCAAACAGGCAAGTATCTTGCCCATGCTCCCCCCCCCAACTCATCTACTATTCATCGGCGTTACTGTTCACGCGTAGACAATACCGCGGCTTCTCCGCCAATAGCCCGACGGCGCCCAAGCGTCGGGGTCCTAGCCCTAGACCCCAAACCTACCACTCGTATGACCTCCGTAACCCTAATCCCAACATGCCATATGCTCTATGTATACTTGCATATTTGACATACATACTGCTATAGATGGTCTAGTATGATCATATACTCCGTCTATATACACTTCGTCGGACCATATACACCATAAATCTAGAGATACACACGTGAGAGTAACTATATCCTTGAAAGTAGGAAATAAATTATGTATATAATTTTGTTGATTACAAACTAGACTGCCACTGAAAGTTGTCATGGGCAATCTGTTGGGTACGGGCGGCCGGCCAGGGCAGCAGCAGTATATAAGGTCGGATCTGATCTGGCATACTGCCATCTGGGGCCATAAGCCCAGCCCATGACAGAAGATATAATTAAATCTCAACACATCAGTGTGTTCAATTTATCTCCATCAGAGGATAAAATGAGATCTGTACCACAGAATCGATCGCAATGGATGCTCCACCTTCCATCTGCTCAATGGTGTCAAGAAGTCTCTCATTGTCTAATATTGCTAGGAGACCTCCAGCAGCACGAACTTGAACATCGCTTCCAAGATCCATCATGGAATTAAGCTGCAAGTAAACCAAAAGATATTCCCATCTCATAAGAAATGGCTAACAAGATTTGGGCGTATAAAAATGAATGATAAAAAAGATGATAAACAATCAGTGGTTATCAGAGACTGAAGTTAGAATGGAAAGAGAAAAGTGGTAGGATAATATCAGTTCAGAATGGAATGAGAAAAGCAGCAGGATAGCAGTCCTTGTTTGTTTGTTTTTTTAGGGAAATAGCAATCCTTGTTGCAGTGCTTGATAACATATTCACATATTATTGGTTCAACGATGGTGTTGCTTGGCTTGAGATCGCAGTGAACGATTGGTGGCCCAAATGGTTTCTCCACCCCCCTCCCCCCCCACCATGTTCCACTTCCGGCCATCTCCAACCCCTTCACCTCCCAATTCTCAACCGTAGCCAAGGCTTCTCGCTGACCTCCACTCCGGACTCGGCGACCACCCCCAACAACCTCCCTGCGTACCTCTCAAGGCGAAGGACCTTTCAGCTACCGAGCTCGACAAGGTGGGCGTTCAAAGACACAACGTTGGAGTGACGCTGATCATGACTCCTCGTCTGGTGGTTCTTCCCGGGCGCCTTGCTCCTTTAAAGATGCCCTCGTGTCTGGCTCTAGGCGCCTCCTTACCCCAATCCAGGCTCCTCATACCGCGACAAGCTCAAGAGCTCCAGAGGCTGTGAAGGAGAAGGAGAAGGTCGGTGTGTCCTCGGTGGTGCAGAGTCAGCCTGTGGCACTGCATCGGGACGAGTTTGGTTGGCAAGTGGTTGAGCGCAGGAAGAAGATCCAGAATGTGCACCTTCCTCGTCGAGGGTCCCTTGTGGATCTCCGAGGCAGGTGCTTCAACTGTTTCTCCTCCTCCCACCTTGCTGCAGTGTGTCGTCGTCCTACTCGATGCTTTCGATGCTTTGAGTTCGGGCATCAGGTGAGCTCTTGCCCTACGAGACATGTGGCTCGTATGAAGCGGTTTGGCGGACTGAAGCACGAAAAGAAGGTAGACAGAATTCCTATCTGACAGCGTCTGACAAGGATGGAGGGGGATGCTCCTTTAAGGAACGATGGTTCGGGCTCATGGCAGAGGAAGTCGGTCTGGAAAAGGATCTCCCCACCGCAGGAGGCTAGGATGACAGAATTTGCACCTGCTGAAGGTCCTAGTGGTGGAGGCCATGAAGGCTTACGATCCACGCGGAAGCGGAACCGTTCCAAGCGCGGAAGGGGAAAGATGACGACGGATGATCACCCTCGGCAAATATCTCTGGTTCCTGTTGATGGAGCGGTAGTCCCGGCTCCATCCTTGTTGTTTGTCAACAATTCTAAGGAGATTGACTTCGCACTCAACTCCTCCTGCGTTTTGGACTTCTCGGATGATCTGGCGAGGGAGGAAATTGCTCTCCGACGTGCTCTGTTTGTCTCTATGGCCGGAACACAGCCAGAGGTCCTTGGCTCAGAAGTTGTGGAAGAAGTTGTGCGCCAGTTTGATATGCAGTGAAGGACATGACGATTCATCAGACAATGCCTGAAGACTTCCTTTTGTTACTGCCTAATGAAGATGCTGCATCTAAGGTTTTCAATGATGGAAAGGCACTGCGGGGGCCTCGTTTCACTTTGTTGTTCAAGAAATGGTCGAGATTTGCTCATGCTTCTGCCTCTTCTCTGTCCAAATTAGTGGATATTGAGATTAGAGGCATCCTAGAGCATGCATGGTTTCGTTCTACGGCGGAGCATATTCTGAGAAACTCATGTTGGATAACAGAAGTACATCACAATACAGTGTGTGGGAGAGATTTTGCATCCTTTTGGGTGCGTGCATGGTGTTTAAACCTTGAAAGGTTGTGCAGAAAATTGGATTTACATATCATTGAGCCTAGGGATGCTATTCATGAGAAGAGATGCTTAACATATAAGATTGCTATCTCCTGTCGCCCGGTCGACCTCCATACGGCGACCTCTGTTACTCCTCCACCTCCACCTCCGGCGCCCTTCTGGGGATCGGATGATGATCAGGATCACAACGATCTGGATCCCCATCTTCGTCGTCACGGTGATGCTGGGGATTCGCGGCGACCTATCCAGTTTCACCTAGGCCCACGGCTCCCCTTGGGCCGTGCGCACGACGTGCATGTGTCTAGGGTGGAGGACCCCCTGCCGCTTCGCGTTTCGGGAGATGATAGAGATGACGAGACGGCTGAGGGGCACGAGGCGCTACCGCTTCGCGTTTCAGGAAAAGACGGAGACGAGGAGACAGCTGAGGGGCACGAGACGCAGTCATTGCGTTGGATGGGAAACGAGGAAGGCATGGCGGCGGACAGGCGAGAGATGCCTATTCCCGATGTTGTCGACCAGAGGTCGGTGGAGAAGCTAAAGAGTCCCTCCAATGTTCGCCCTGGTGGGCCGCGGGGCTGGATCGCTCGATGGACGCCTCAGCTGGATGTGTCTGCTGGGCCGTTGAATACCTTTGGATCTAGCTCGCCCCACCAGGCCCCTAGTGACGTGGATTTTCCTCTTGCCGAGTCGTTGGGCTCTATTAGGCCACCTTTGCCCCAACAAATCTCTTTGGCTGGGCTGCAGAAGGAAACCGTTTTGAGCTCGCCTCGTAAGTTTCTTCTGGCTACCGACGTTTTGGTGAATGGGACATTGGGCCTGGGTAGGCTTTCTTCACCCCAGCAGGATATGCCTAATGGGTTGCTGGAGAGGCCTGGACCTGGCTCGCCCCTGCCTGGTGCAATGGTTCTGTCGGCTGCAATTCCTTCTCTCCCCCCAGCTCCGAGGAGCCCCCCCACCCCCCGTCTTCTATCATGGCTCAGGTATCTGCTCCTTTGAAAGTCTACTTCAGGAAGAGTTCGAAGCATCAACAGCAGCACGATCAGGAAGCGGATCAGTTTTTTGAAGAAGAAAATTGTGAGGAAGACGGTGATGTAACTGGGGTACCTGCTCTGTTGGCGCCCTCTAGATTGGCTCAGAATGTTGAAGATGAAGGGCTCGCAGGGAGATCACGCAGGGAGGATTTTGTCAACAACATTTGCAGAAGGCCTTTAGGTATCTTGCCGGTTCCAGACAACATCACACAACGACATCAGCCACCTCCCTCCCCATTTGTTTCTGCTCCGAGAAGAAGTCGTCGGGTGGCTGGTATTGGGGTGGAATTTCAGATGCAGGACCTGGGGGGCAGATCAACAAAGAGAGCTATGAGGACTTTACAAATCATCACAGAATCTAAAGGAATTAGCCAAGAAGCAATCGAAGGGTATAAAAAACTCTTCACTCATCCTCTGTCTCAATGTCATATTGAAGCCCTTTCAGCCTTGTTTGGCTGGAGCACTCCACCTGATCTGGTGTTCTGTTAAGGTCTGATATTTTGGTGGCTTGTTGTTTTTTTAATGTATTTAATGGATCCTTCAAAAAAAATTGTATGGAATGTTAGAGGTCTAAATTATTATGTGCGCCAAGACTCCGTGAGAGAACTTGTTGATTCCTCAAGGGTAGAGGTGGTCTATTTGCAGGAAACCAAAATGCAAGTTATTTCAAGTCGATTGATTCTTTCCATGCTTGGGACGAACTTTAGTGACTTCATTTACCTTCCTTCTGTTGGGGCACCTGGGGGCATTCTAGTGGCTTGGAGGCAGCATTTGGGTTTCACTGGTCAAAAAAGACTAGATAATCATAGTATATCAGTTCAGTTCTGTAATGAAAGGGGGAATGAATGGTGGCTGACCTGTGTTTATGGTCCTCAAGGAGACAATGAGAAGATTATGTTCCTACAAGAAATCAGGGATATTAGGGTTGAATGTCTTGGACCGTGGATGTTGGCTGGCGACTTCAACCTCATTTATAAAGACTCAGATAAGAACAATAATAATTTCAACAGAGCAATGACGGGTAGATTTCGAAGATTAATTGAGGATATGGCCCTGAAAGAAATTCCCTTGCATGGCAGACAGTACCAACAAAATGTGTCGGTTCTGGTCAAGCTAGATAGAGTGTTTTGCTCAGTGGATTAGGAGTTGCTCTTCCCCAATGTTCTTCAGAGTACTGCCTCACAGGATTCGGATCATTGTCCTCTAATTCTGGGGCTTAGGGATAATAATTCTGGAAGAAGGCGTTTCCACTTTGAATCCTTCTGGACCAAGCTCGAGGGGTTCCAGGATATTGTTCTTGCCGCATGGAATTCTTTTGAGTCGGCTACATGTCCTTTTAAAACCCTGGAAATGAAGTTACAAGGAACAGCAAAAAGTTTGCAGGCCTGGAGCGAAAAGCAGGTTGGGCATGTGAGATCCCAACTTGCTCTTGCCAAAGAAATCTTACATATGCTGGAAATAGCCCAGGATGGTAGAGTGCTCAGCCCTGCTGAACTCTGGCTCAAATTCAGACTCAAGAAACAGGCATTATTATTATCCTCTTTCAAGCGAACTATAGCAAGGCTGAGAGCAAGAATTTCATGGCTCAAAGATGGGGATGCTAATACAAAGCTATTCCACCTTCATGCTCGTCACCATAATAGAAAAAAATGTGGCAAGGCTGGTTGATGAGGAACAAGTCCTAACCAGTCATGAGGAGAAAGCTGCCTGTGTGGACCAATTCTACATCGATCTGTTGGGGAACAGTATGGATAGGGAACGGGCGATTGAGTTGGAGGCTCTTGGAATGCCTAGTTATGATCTAGCCGATCTGGAAGCCCCCTTTTCAAAACAAGAAGTCTGGGATGCCATCAAATGCCTTCCTTCAGATAAGGCTCCAGGCCCTGATGGTAACACCCTGATGGTAACACAGGAAGGTTCTACAAGGTTTGCTGGACAATTATTAAGCCTGATATTATGGCTGCCATCTCTGCTGTTTGGGGCAGGAAATTTGCCAATTTTGGGCTCCTTAATACAGCCTATATCACCTTGATCCCCAAAAAAATGGAGATGATAGTATTAAAGATTTCAGGCCTGTCAGTTTGGTGCATAGTTTTGCCAAGTTGGTCACCGGAATGCTTGCTAATAGATTGGCCAGCAAGCTCAATGTGATGGTGTCACCTAATCAGAGTGCATTAATAAAAGGGAGATTCATTCAAGACAATTTCATGCTGGTCCAACAAACCTCCAGGCTGCTTCATCAACAAAACAAGGCCAGCTTGCTGCTGAAATTAGATATTACAAAAGCTTTTGATTCTGTTTCTTGGCCTTTTCTGATTGAGGTTATAAAGAAGCTAGGTTTTGGGCAGATTTGGAGGGATTTGATATGTGGCCTACTGGCTACCTCCTCTACTTAGATTCTATTGAATGGATTTCCATGTTGCCATATTAAGCATTGAAGGGGACTCCGTCAGGGAGACCCCCTCTCACCCATGCTATTCATTTTAGTTATGGATGTTCTTGTCTACATGTTTTCAAAGGCAGAAAATGATGGTTTGCTTGAGCAGCTTTCTAGTAGAAAAAAGCTCCATCGAGTCTCCATGTATGCTGATGATGTGGTCCTTTTCTTATGCCCAACACATGCAGATATAGACCTTACTCTTAACATTCTTCAATTGTTTGGAGATGCCTCTAGGCTACATAATAATGTGCAAAAGTCAAATGTGTATCTGTTATGACTGGAAAAGTATATTGGCGCCGGCCTAAGCAGCCAGGGGAAGATAAGCTAGACTGAGCAGATAAGTACTCAAATAAGATAGCTAGAGTTGTTTAGATTTTCCTTAAATAAAGGTAGTTTGTTTAGATCCCCTTAAAAGGAGGAAGTCTTGTTAGGCCAGGGCAATATATAAGCCCTCTATGCCTTTAGTCTGTAATCAGGAAAGACCAATCAAAGAAAGAGATTGAGTCTTGCCTCCCTGCTGTTCTCAACTCCATTGTTGCGCTTGAACCCTAGGTCAGGCGTCACCACGGCAATCTCTCACACTTCTTCCTCCAACCCTCCAACCATTAGCCACTCATACAACCTCCGTAGCCAGGGTAACTATATCAGTATCCAGTGTTCTTAAGGCGCCTAGGCGAGCAAGTGGATCAGACAAGCGCCTTAGCGCCTAGGCGGCGCCTAGGCGACGCCTAGGCGGGAATGGCGAGCAAGGCGACCAGTTCTGCCCGGGCGCCTGGACGCCTAGGCGTCGCCTAGGCGACGCCTAGGCGACGCCATAAGAACACTGTCAGTATCCTATCAGATGCTCTGATGAGGTGCTCGAAGTTCAAACCTTGATGCCATGTGGAATTTCAACCTTTCCTTGTCGTTATTTGGGGCTCCCTTTATCCTTACACAAGTTGACTAGGCAACAGTTCCAACCATTTGTTGATAAGATAGATGATCAGCTCCCTAATTGGAAGGCTGACCTAATGACAAGGGCCGGAAGAAGAGTGCAAGTTCAACATGTTCTTACAATACAAGAATGACTGTTTATTTAGCGATGGCAGTGGATATCCCATAGTGGGGTTTGGATGCTATTGATAAAATTAGAAGAGGTTTTCTGTGGAGAGGCCGCAAAGAAGCTAGAGGTGGCCATTGTCTTGTTGCCTGGGGAAAAGTCTGCCGCCCCCTAGACCTTGGAGGGCTTGGTATTTCTAGTTTCCAGAATTATGTTGGGCACTTCGACTTAGATGGCTTTGGCTAGAAAAGACTGATCACTCCCGCCCCTGGTCTGGTCTTCAAATACAAGTTCCTAAAAAGGCTAGAGCTTTCTTTTCTAAAGTAGTGACCACTGAAGTAGGGGATGGAACCAATACCAAATTTTGGAAGGATAAATGGCTGAATGGAAAAAGAATTGCAGATCTATTCCCAAGGCTGTACAGCGCAATTCCGAAGCGGGTAATCAATTGTAGGACAGTTCAGGAAGCAATTGTTAGCGCCAAATGGATTTCTGGTATCAGAGGAGTTTTGTCAGTGGGGGTTTTGACAGATTACCTTCAGCTTTGGGATTTGATTTCTGGCATCGAGCAGCAGACCAAGGTTGAGGATAAGCATATCTTCAGTATTGCCCCGAATAGTGTCTACTCAGCCAAATCAGCATATGAAGGTCTGTTCCTGGGATCTGTGACATTCGAACCCTATAAAAGAACTTGGATGTCTTGGGCCTTGCCAAAATGTCGTTTTTTTTCATATGGTTGGTTGCCCATAAGAGGTGTTGGACAGCTGATAGGTTGGCAAAGCGAGGCCTAAATCAACCGGAGAAGTGCCTTTTATGTGATCAAGAGGAAGAAACTTTGGACCACCTCCTTGTGCAATGTTCCTTCTCAAGAGAATTCTGGTACCTTTTACTCAGGAAATTTGGTCTTCATTCACTTGCACCACAGCCGGCTGCAAACTCCTTCCTGGGATGGTGGGAAGTGGCGGGGGGAGCAGTACATGGTCTTACAAAAAAAGGACTTGACTCTCTCATCATTTTGCGAGCTTGGACTTTATGGAATCATCGGAATAAATGCATTTTTGATGGCTGTAATCCAAGTATATCTTTAAGTCTCAGAGCTGCTGGTGAGGAAAGAAGATGGGAAATAGCCGGTGCAAAAGGCCTCGCTCATTTGGTTGCACCCTTGGCAGAGCCTTAGGAAGAATTGAGTAGTATGTTTTTTTATCCCCTATTGGATCTATATTTGTATGCCTGTTTCTGGCCTCCGTAAGGAGGGTCTTCTGTAGACCTTTTTTTTCCTTTTTTCTGCTTAATATATAATGGGGCGCAGTTCTCCTGCGCGTTCGAAAAAAAATTGGTTCAACGATATGTTTTTTATCTTAGAGATGCAATGAACAGGTACTTCCAATAAAATTAATATTTCTGAAGAAAACTCAGGAGACGAATTGAAACATGTAGGTAGCAATTAGTTTGGCAATATTCTCATTCAAGATCACTTACAAAGCATATCCTTTCTTTTGCACTTAGTCCATCATCCATAGCTGCAACTTTCAAGTAGATCAATCTGCAGTTTAGATATGCATACAGAGTACTACATCATCAAGTTATCAGCTTAAATATGTCATTGAGAGATATAGCAAAAATACTATGAGGCTTGGTCGTTACTAATTATGGTGAACTTTACAAGAAATTGTGCTTGTTATTTTGTTTCTTCACTTACAAGTTCCCAGAATAGAGATATACACAAAGAGAAAATTGATAGTCATAGCATAGGTCATCACATAGCTTCTTGTCCCTTTTTTCCAAATGGGCCAGACTAAGCATGTTTGGTTGTAGATGTTCAGCTAATGGAGTGTTCTGAATTCTGATTACAACAACAACAACAAAGCCTTTTTGTCCCAAGCACGTTGGGGTAGGCTAGAGATGAAACCCCATATGAAAACCTCAGAGCTCAACCCCCAAAGAAAAGAAAAGGGAGACAAAGGCAAAGGAGAACCGAAAAACGACGAAACGGGGAAACACATAAAAAGAGATAAAACCCACAAGAACCAGCAAGATCTAAAGGGGCACAAGAAAAGGTCAAACGATTGAGGAAAAGCGAAACTACAAATCAGGGTTCTGGCACGTGAATTGCACACTTCCACCCCTTCCTATCCACGGCGAGCTCTTTATCAATATTCCACTCCTTCAGGTCCCTCTTCACAGCCTCTGTCCACGTCAAGGTTGGTCGACCTCTACCTCTCTTCACATTCTCGGGACGCCTAATTATTCCGATATGCACTGGTGCCTCTTCAGGTCTTCGTTGGATATATCCAAACCATCTCAAACGATGTTGCATAAGCTTCTCCTCAATTGGCGTCACTCCTACTCTCTCTCGTATATCATCATTCCGGACTCGATCTCTCCTTGTGTGGCCACATATCCAGCGCAACATACGCATCTCTGCCACACTTAGTTGTTGGACATGTCGTCTTTTAGTGGGCCAACATTCTGCTCCATACAACATAGCCGGCCGGATTGCTGTCCTGTAGAATTTGCCTTTTAGTTTGTGTGGCATCCGGGGGTCACATAAGACACATGCAGCTTCCCGCTTCTTCAACCATCCAGCTTTAATTCTATGACTGACATCATCATCGATGTCTCCCTCCTTCTGAAGCATTGATCCTAAGTAACGAAAAGTGTCTTTCTTGGGTACCACTTGCCCATCAAGACTAACATCGCCATCCTCATACCCCATGGCACTGAAATCACACTTCATATACTCTGTTTTAGACCTACTAAGCCTAAAACCTTTTGCTTCCAGCGTCTGCCTCCACAATTCCAACTTTTGCGAAAAACCACTCCTAATCTCCTCAATAAGTACCACATCATCGGCAAAAAGCATACACCACGGTATATCTCCTTGTATGTCCCTTGTGACCTCATCTATCACCAAAGCGAAAAGATAAGGGCTCAAAGCCAACCCTTGATGTAGTCCTATGTTAATTGGAAAGTCATCGGTGTCTCCATCACTTGTTCGGACACTTGTCACAACATTAGTGTACATATCTTTAATAAGATTAATGTACTTTGTTGATGCTTTGTGTTTTTCCAAGGCCCACCACATTACACTAATTAATAAGATTAATTAGTACAACTTTGAACATCTCCTTTGTTCTTGAAGATTGGTACTAACGTACTCCACCACCACTCGTCGGGCATTCTGTTTGTCCGAAAGATGGTGTTGAAAAGCTTAGTCACCCATACTATCGCTATGTCTCCAAGGCATCTCCATACCTCGATAGGGATACCATCAGGGCCCATCGCCTTTCCTACCTTCATCCTTTTTAGCGCCTCCTTAACTTCATATTCTTGTATCCTTCGTACAAAACCCCTGTTGTTGTCATCGAATGGTTCGTCCAATTCTATTGTGGAACTCTCATTCCCTCCATTGAACAATTTGTTGAAGTACTCCTTCCATCTGTTCTTCATCTCCTCATTCTTCACTAATAGTTGGTTTGCTTCATCCTTGATGCATTTGACTTGGTTGACATCCCTTGTCTTCCTTTCACGTATCTTGGCCATCCTATAGATATCCTTTTCTCCCTGCTTTGTGTTCAACCGTTGATAAAGGTCGTCATAGGCTTGACCCCGAGCTCTACTAACCGCTCGCTTTGCAGACTTCTTCGCTATCCTGTACTTCTCTATTTTGTCTGCACACTTGTCATGATGTAAGCGTTTGTAGCAATCTATCTTCTCCTTGATAGCCTTTTGGACATCTTCGTTCCACCACCAAGTGTCTTTAACTTTCCTTCTGTTTCCTTGACTCAACCCAAACTCTTCTGAAGCTATCTTTCGGATGCATGTCGCCATCTTCCTCCACATGATGTTTGTGTCTCCCTCTTCTGCCCAAGGGCCCTCCTCGATATCTCTCTCCTTGAAAGTTTGAGCCACATCCCCTTTAAGCTTCCACCACTTTGTTCTAGTGACCTTGTTATGCTTATTCTGTTGCAAATTAATAATGTCAAAACCTCATCATCGTATACATACTACTAAAGTGAAGCAATTTTGCACCAAAGCATAACGGATTTGGTCGCTACATGTTCAAGAAGGAATACAAGAGCAATCCAAAAGCATGTCGAACAATTTAGTGTATTTGTAAATTTTGCACTATGCAGATCAAGACAATATTTGACGATCTTATATACTGATGTAAGGAATATTGTAAGCTACAGAAATAACACTTCTTACTATATTTAAGAAGTGCCAGGTTTTGTGAACAGTATATAAAGCAGCTAACCTGTGCCAGGCTTGCTCATAGCTGAATGTTGAGCTTTTCGTGAGCTTCACAACAGGAGCCTCACCGTTACCATCTGCATGATTTCATGCAAAACCATCAAAACAGAGCGATATCAGTTTGAAGAAGTGGTTGTGGCCATACCATTCCTTTGTAAAGCCGACAAAAGTGCTTCTTCTGTTTTTGTGCTTGTGTATATTGTGCTCGCTTTTGACTGAAATTTCACTGATGTAAAACCAGGATCACAAAGTGTCAGCTATATGGTTTCATTTTCCACGAATCCCAAAGGTTCATTTTCTGAATATATTGGAAAACATACATAAGTGTCTTGTTTACCATAGCAACCCCTCCGTCTATATTCCAAACAAATAGAAAGGAAACCTGATTTCTGTTTATGTGAGGAACATACCAAGATCAATCAGAGGAAATTCCCCAACGCTGTCTTCCCAGATTTCTAACACAAAAAGTTGGCGTGTATCTGAATCATAGTATGCCACTCCAACTCTGAATCGCAATAAGTAAAAAAAACAATAATTTAACTAAGCGATTCACAAAACAAACTTTAGCACTGAATATTGTGGTGCAATATAAATGATGGTGTTTGTTTAACAATATTCACAGGACTATTTAGATTGATGTCTAGTATTCACGTTCTTGAGGAAGTCTATGAAGCAGGATCTTGTAACGAAATTAAAATAGAATAGCAAGAAAACATTCAACTGAGATGGTGTACATTAAGTAAAGAAACATGTCTTATAAAAATAGTGAAAAGAACGATAGCTGATGGAAAATGAAATTAAAGCATGCATCTAGATTTACCTACGCCCTTGCATTACACAGGCCATATGAACCTGAAATGTAATCAGAAAGCCATTCAGTGAGTACAGAATAAAAAAAAAAAGTCAGCTAGAACATAAATTGACAGCCCCACAGAAAACAAATTTCGGGTTACAGTCTGACATATGAAACAACTAGCATTTACATATAAAAAAAGAGTCAGCTACAACAACAAAAATTGACCCAAAATGTATGGGTGTTACTAAGGAGTGCGTTGTTTCTGGGTCTTTTTAGACACTTGTTTCTCTCTTATTAATATATATCTGAAACGCAGTTCTGCGTTTTTCGAGAAAAAAACAAAGAAAAATGACATTGCGAATGTTGTTGGTATGCAAAATATCACTTATACTATGAAGTCATAATGTAGTTATGTTCTTGAAAGTGCAGGTTTAAGCTGAAACTGAAAGACAGGGGCGGGCCCAGTAAAGGACATGGGTGTACACATGTACACCCGAATTTTATTTTATTTTATTTTATTGCAAAATAAATCGAAGTTAGTAGGCATAATTCATGTATACACTTGCAATTAGATCACATCCGTTGTCCGATTACAAATAGCCAGGTAGCTTAGGTCAGGCTTCGAGTGCTGCTCGGTTTCGCACAACAGGAAGGGAAGAGAAGGTAGGTTAGACTTCGAGTGATGTTCGGTTTCGCACAGAAGGGCATCTGGCGACTGGCGTAGAGCGGCGACCGGCGGTGGTAGCCTACTCCTCGCCCTGATACGGAGAAAGAGAAAGCATGCGGGGAGAAATGAATAGCCGAGGTGCTGTGTGGTGTTAAAAGAGAAGGGTTTTTTTTTCTTTCCTAGTCCCTCTGCATTACTACTCGCTAAAATACGTCACAATAGCGTGTTTAGTTGGAGGAAGCTTATCTTTCCGCTCCTTAATTTTTTGTTTGGTTTATAGAATAGAATAAATTAATTCATTATTATTTTATTTCTTAAACTAATACTAATCGGTTGCTCATGTGTTACGACGGCTTACAACAATATTCACGTAAACTATTCAAAAAAAATCAAGATTTTTTATTGATTGTCTCCGCTCTCCGTATAATATTTTTTTATTTGGTTAATTGATGTTATTGTTTACTTCATTCAATATGTCTTGGTACAACACGACCAATGAAGTGAGCGATTAAAAGAGAGTTCACAACGACTGACTGAACAAACAAAGATTATAGAATAACATAATTCTACCATAAAAAGACCAAATAAGAGAAGTTTGTGAGCTTAAGTTTTTAAAATAAGCCATATGAACTCAAACTTATAAAAAGATAGATCAAAATATAGAGTGATTGCTAAAGTCAGGCATCAATAAAAACTGGATGTGCTCCATATAAATTATGCTACTTCGTAGTAATTACTAACGTTTAAAACCAACAAATAACATTTCATTTTACTGTTAGTGTGACAAATCATTGTTGCTCCATCCAATTCAGCAACCTCAAACACCATGAAGTCCATTGCGCAAATGTGATATCAGAAATGACCTAATGCTTGCAAGAACCAAGAACGTCGTGTCGTGCTTGGGCTATATCCTCGGCCCGTAGTGCTGGTCCGGCCCGACACAATTAGATTTTTTATTTTACAAAAAAAACATATATATATATATATATACAATTTATATTCAATATTAAAAACATCTGAGCATGATGTTATACTGGTTAGATAGCTTTTTTAACATTTTACGCTGATTTAATCAAAAAGGCCGACGGGCTAACGGGCCAGGTTGGCACAGCCAGCAGTCCGGCATGACGTGCCTAGGCCAGAGCTGTGGCCCGCGGACGTCTGACCCGTGCCGGACCGCCGTTTGGCATCTATAGGCGTGCACCATGTTAATTTGAAATAGTTGTGAGGAGTTTATTTGTAAACAAATGACACGAGACAATCGTTGAAACTGATGCTTTAAGTATAGTAGAGAATTAGTAATAATATGATAAATGAGTTTATTCCACTAAATTTATGGAATAGACTTAATCCATTCTAAATAAGGTGATGCATTATAAGTCTATTCCATAAATTTAGTGGAATAAACTCATTTATCATATTATTACTAATTCTCTACTATACTTAAAGCATCAGTTTCAACGATCGTCTCGTGTCATTTGTTTACAAATAAACTCCTCACAACTATTTCAAATTAACATGGTGCACGCCTATAGATGCCAAACGGCGGTCCGGCACGGGTCAGACGTCCGCGGGCCACAGCTCTGGCCTAGGCACGTCATGCCGGACTGCTGGCTGTGCCAACCTGGCCCGTTAGCCCGTCGGCCTTTTTGATTAAATCAGCGTAAAATGTTAAAAAAGCTATCTAACCAGTATAACATCATGCTCAGATGTTTTTAATATTGAATATAAATTGTATATATATATATATATGTTTTTTTGTAAAATAAAAAATCTAATTGTGTCGGGCCGGACCAGCACTACGGGCCGAGGATATAGCCCAAGCACGACACGACGTTCTTGGTTCTTGCAAGCATTAGGTCATTTCTGATATCACATTTGCGCAATGGACTTCATGGTGTTTGAGGTTGCTGAATTGGATGGAGCAACAATGATTTGTCACACTAACAGTAAAATGAAATGTTATTTGTTGGTTTTAAACGTTAGTAATTACTACGAAGTAGCATAATTTATATGGAGCACATCCAGTTTTTATTGATGCCTGACTTTAGCAATCACTCTATATTTTGATCTATCTTTTTATAAGTTTGAGTTCATATGGCTTATTTTAAAAACTTAAGCTCACAAACTTCTCTTATTTGGTCTTTTTATGGTAGAATTATGTTATTCTATAATCTTTGTTTGTTCAGTCAGTCGTTGTGAACTCTCTTTTAATCGCTCACTTCATTGGTCGTGTTGTACCAAGACATATTGGATGAAGTAAACAATAACATCAATTAACCAAATAAAAAAATATTATACGGAGAGCGGAGACAATCAATAAAAAATCTTGATTTTTTTTGAATAGTTTACGTGAATATTGTTGTAAGCCGTCGTAACACATGAGCAACCGATTAGTATTAGTTTATAAGAAATAAAATAATAATGAATTAATTTATTCTATTCTATAAACCAAACAAAAAATTAAGGAGCGGAAAGATAAGCTTCCTCCAACTAAACACGCTATTGTGACGTATTTTAGCGAGTAGTAATGCAGAGGGACTAGGAAAGAAAAAAAAACCCTTCTCTTTTAACACCACACAGCACCTCGGCTATTCATTTCTCCCCGCGTGCTTTCTCTTTCTCCGTATCAGGGCGAGGAGTAGGCTACCACCGCCGGTCGCCGCTCTACGCCAGTCGCCAGATGCCCATGTCTTCGCCGGACCTTTCCCCGGAAATGAGCACCCAACAGGTATGCCTGCCCAGTTACCAAGTCTATTAATACTACTCCCCATCCCTGGTTAGGGGCATGGGTTCGTATTCCAACACGACCAATTCTATCCAAGAGATTAAGATAATGGATACAGATGGACATTTCACTTGTATTCTAACATGCGGTGGACTAGGCCTAATAAAAATCGGCCGGGGAGGGAAAGACTACCCTCATAGTATTATATTAAGAAGAGACTGAAACATGGTCCCGGCCGAGAAAATCTACGAACCCTGGCCCCCCATCACTAGCGGGCTCCCCCCATCACTAGCGGGTTGTCACCGCCCACTCTGCAACGACCCAGCCGGAGGGTGGCGCGTAGAACGTAACCCGGCAGCGGTGGGACACAACGCGGGGATTTTTTTTAACCAAGCCCGAAATTCGTTCCCAAGGGAGATCGAACTCGGGACCTGGAGGTGCCACTCGGAAGCCTTAACCATTACACTAAAGGCCCTTTCGCCGGACTGGGACTGGGCCTGATAGAAGAATGTGTCGAAGTGTGTAATGTTTGTTCAGTCTTAAATCCTGAAGCAACAAGTTTCACAAATAATTATCTTATGAACTTTTTAACAGTACCCAAAAATCACACTACATGTATAGTGTGTAATGATATTTGTATCAGTGGCAGTCTGGCACAAAACAAGATAAGATATGACATAGATCTCTAGAGAGAGCGGGAGAAGACTAGATCATTACACCACCTGATAAAAAAACAAGTGTTGCTCAAGAAGTTTTGCAGTCAACCCATTTATTGTGCCCATCAGTACTTTTGTGCATATTTTTCTATCAAACATACAAATAAAGATCGCAATATTTCCGAACCAAAATGGAACCTGACAAAGTTTTAAACTGACCAGGTCTGACATGTAATCCAGCTCTGCTGTAATAGAAGAATTTGCCTGAAAACATAAAGGATGCACAATGAGGAAAAGGATACAATAAACACATAAAACTTGTCCAGATTTTAATATTGGATTGGTGGAACTGATGGTTCTCCCTTGGAGACTGGTACCTTTCCAATCAAATCAATGTTCATATGTTGCAACTTAATTGCCAGATGCTCTGATATTCCTACTTCAAAAATCTTGTTTATATGCAGCAGAGAGCAAATACACTGAAAAAAGGGGGAAACATATATACCATGGTTATTAAAACGGTAAAACGTTAAAACGTTATGAACCAACTTTTCAACGTTTAAACGTTTAAGCGAACGTTGAAACGTCTTTTCAGACTTGACATAGAATTTTAAATATAGAATAAGTTCATACATAAGTTGAGTTCACAAACCAAATAGCATTAGCATAAGTTCAACCACACAACACAAGTTACAACTTTCATGTATGATTAGTAACCATCATCGAACTCATCAAGATTAAGACCATGAGCATTTCCAAGGTCATCTCTCTTCACAACAGCAACATCTAATTCCATTTCCATGACCGCATTGAAAATGTAACACTTAACAGGGAACCAACAGAGTATTGTCCATTCCCCATTTACCAAACAAACCACCAGCGCTGCAGATATAAAAAATTATACACTAAGTAACTTTTATCTCCATGTCTCAAACTCTCAATAGTCAATACAAGTATACAACCAGAAAAATAATGAGGACAAACATAAGTCAGCTAGAAAGAATGGAAAAATGACCAACTATCCCAATGAAATATCAACACTAAACCCTTGCAGGGCAAGTAGGAAGTGCAGAACTCCAAACTCTCAACCAAAATTCGCTATAGAATCAGAAGAGGATGCGAGTGGGGACCTTGGGGAGAGGCAGTAGCTGGCGGCCTGCTCGTACAACCTTGGATGCGAGTGGGGACCTTGGGGAGAGGCAGTAGGAAGAGGCAGAACTCCAAACTCGAAACCCTACGGCCTGCTCGTACGACGGCGGCGGCGGTACGGGAGAGGCAGTAGCTGGCGGCAGCGGCGGCTTTGGGGGTGGCGGCGGAGGGAGGAGGGAGGAGGGGGCCGGCGACGTACCTGGAGGGCGGTGGAGGACGGCCGACGACGTCTAGCTCTGGCGGCTCCTGGGCGCGCGCGATGGCGGCTGGCAGCTCCTGGGCGCGCGCGACGGCGGCTGGCAGCTCAGACGTCTGGGCGGCTGGGCGCGATGGCGTCTGGCAGTGATGGATCAGCGGCTGCGCGCGTTGGATCAGCGGCTGTGTAAAGGCCCATTAGGCCATTAAGGCCCACAAACGCTATGAGCATAGAACGTCCATATAGCGCATAGAACGTCCAGAACGTGCGTTCCGACGTGTAAACGTCGTTTAAACGTCCAGAACGGACGTTCTACGCAGTTTTGGTAAAACGTGTGGACGTTTTATCTACTAATCGCGTTTTAGCGTTTAAACGACGCTTAATCGTCGTTTAAACGACGTTTTAATAACCATGATATATACAACAATAAGTAAATGGGGAAAAGGCAGATTTTTTTTTTACGATGACACAAATGTGCATACTGAATATACAACACTTCAGTCATAGTTTATTCAAAAAAGTAAACTTGCTAGGAAGGAGAACCATGGTATAAGTCTCCCGCTTTAAGGAAGAGGCTATTAAGGACATCCATGACCATAACAAACATCATTGGCGAAGGGGGTCCTTGACAAAGAAGGATGCGAGCTCAGGCAGTGCCAAGCAAATTAGAGACCATGTTGCACCAAATGGGAAAAAATCCTAGATGTCTTAAATCTTCTAGCAAGAATTGCCAAAGACCGAGTCAAAAGTTGTGGAGATGTCCAGTTTTAAAATACTAGGAGCCTTTTTATTATGAAGGTGTTTGATGGTTTGTCGGACCATGAGATGATTGTCATGAATGCAGCACCCCTTTATAGATGCATTCTGGTTGGCTGCCACCAATGTGTCCAAATGAGGAGCCAACCTATTTGCTAAGATCTTCATCACCAACATCACAAAGCTATGGATTAAACTGATTGGGTAAATTTCTATAACAAACATGGTACAAGCACTGCACAAGCATGCAAGGCATAAAAGTACTATTGAACTAGAAGACATCTGTCTTCTATCTTTCAGGTTAAAATGTAGGCATTTCGAATCAAGATTTTTGGGGTACCTTAAGAAATGTGTTCCAATCACTGCTTGTACAGAAGGAATTTGGAGAGTTGAACTTATACAGAAAAAACAAATATCAGGCATGAGTATTAAGAGCTCTAAACCTGAATCAACATGCTTGGAGACACTCATAAGAATAAGCACAATATCAGGTTTTAATTTTACAATCTATAAACCAAAACAATGTCTTCATTCACTATTCATTATGAGAAACAAAATGTGTACTATTTATGCTAAATTCACAATATTATAGCAAGAAAAGGGTGGGCAAAGAAAATCAGACCACGGAAAAATTTGGAAGCAAGTGTAGGGTGAAACTACCACAAGACCCAAAAAAACTCAGAAGCAGAATTTGAGGCCAATTTTTCATAAAGAGAGCATAATTAAAGCTATAAGATCAATATTCAGTTTATCTTTGAAAAGGGTCTTTCTATGACATATTGACATAGTAAAGGCCTAAAAGGGTTATGATTGTATTATAAGTTCACAACCAAAGAAGGTACAAATAACACCACATTAAAATTTGTATGTGTTGCCAGCTTACAACCTGAAGCATGCGGGGAACATCTCTGACAGACTTTAAAGTCTCACGCAATGCAGACATTACTTCTTCACAGCAAAGAAAGAATGTTATCTGCCATTTCTAGGAAAACAGTACAGAAAACTAATGGTGCCTAGTGGGCAATTGGGCATCAAGAATTGAGAAAGTGAATAAGGATACTGTGTTGAGGCGATTATTTATGGCATCAATATCAATTATAGGACGTAGGAACCATGCCCTGACACCAAAAATGGAATAGTTATACAAACTTGATTTACCATTATTGCAATCATTATTATCAGAGGTAAGAGATACCTCAAGAGGCGTCTTCCCATTGGCGTGACACACTAAATTCAAAATACAGTCAGTGCTTTTCAGAAAAGAAGTAAACAAAGAAGGGCTTGTTTGGTAATAATGTTTCTCAAAACCATGGTTTTATAATACTATACTTTGCAATTGTTATGACAATACCATAGTCTTGGCTAGCTCCCCTATTGTTTGGATACAACATTGTAAATTATGGTATTTAGACAAAAGCTAGCCATATTATGAAAACTTTGGGTTAGAGTGTAGCTTCCAATACTCCAAAATTACCATGGTATCATGGTTTTGAAAAACGCAACCAAACACCTCATAGTATAAAATACTACAGCATTCCTTTAGCCATGGTATTGCCTAGAAACTATGAAAATAATTTACTTCCAAACAAACATGAAAGAGATTTTACCTTGTTGAGCATGCCAAAAACTGAGAACCTGTGGTGCGTCAATATTATTAAAAATTGGATGCCAGCCAAAAGCTAGCACAAAAAAACTTGAATCCATGAAAAATTCTTACCCTTCTTTAGCCCTTCCAATTCCCATGTAACTAGGGTGTTTATCTACTTGAAAAATATGTAGTGCTTCATGAGCAGTTGCATCAAGTTTAAGGAACTTGTCTCTGTGAGTATAAGTCAAGGCATTCAATGCTAGCTAAAAATAGGTAGGAGAAAGTCAACCTGTTAAAAATGTGTTCAATGCATATTTCCATAATATTATAATATATATATATCCATAATTATTTATCATTTTGAGTATGTCCATATATTTATTTTAAGATACTTTAAATTCTACCGTGTGATTTTTTTGCGCAAGAGTCCATATTTTTAATATGTTATCATAACATTGTTACAGTAATATATAAAATAAGTAGTGCCATGTTATGACCGGCAGCCCAACAGCCCTAATAAAATCAGCTAGTTTGTTTAGATGGATAAGCATCAGTTAGTTTGTTTAGATGGATAAGTATCAATTAGTTTGTTTAAATGGATAAGCCTTAGTTTAGAAGGCCTAGATAGAGTTGGTTAGTTTGTTAGGGGCTGTTATCACAATCTATATATTGTACCCCTTTGGTTAAAGAAATAAGCAAGCAAGTATCTTGCCCATGCTTGCCCCCAACTGGCCAACTCATCTACGCGTCTACCGGTGTCGGTGTTTTGACCCGAGGGTCCTAACCAACTAGTACATTTGTGTTGTGTGCTCTTGTCCCGGATGGTTAATGCAAGAAGACACGCAAGGTTTATTCTGGTTCGGGCAAGAGAAGGCCCTACATCCAACGGGGGAGGGAGACTTGTATTATCTTGCACCTAAGTGCCCGTAGTAGGGGATACAAGCAAGTCGAGAGGAGTGAGTCCCAAGTCTCTAAGTATGATTGAGGCGAGTGCCAATATCAGGAGTGAGGTGAGTCGTGTGCCGTGAAGTCCTACCATATAAGGCCTCGGGCTCCTCCTTTTACAGTCGCAAGGAGGCCCAGGAGTACAGTGGTGATCATGATGTTGTTGTGGTCAGAGGAGATGTGTCCAAGCCCTGTAGCGGCATGGCCGGCGGGATGGCTCCTGTCCTTGTGTCAGATCCCTGTAGCGAGATGGCCCTCGTCCTTGTGTCGTCTTTTGGTCAGAAGAAGGACACCCGATCCCTATAGCATGTCCCTTTGACTCGGTAGAGAACCGAGGATGGGTTCGAGAGCATGGGCATGCGTCCAAGCCCTAGCCTGTACAGGGTTCGGATGAGACGTTTTCCCAAGTGTGTCGAGTCTGAGTGGTTGAAACAGTGCTTGGCATGGTCTTCTACGAGGTTCGCGGGAGAGTAGGTGGCATTCAATGCACGTGCTCCCCTGCTGGGGCAATTGGCTGAGGCTGGGCTCGAGCGAGCTGGAGATTTCTCCTAAGACCGATGTCGGGATTAGATGTTACATGTAGTCAGGGTGGTTGAAACATTGGTCGATGTGGGGGAATAGTGCCCCGTATTTGCGCCCTAACCATCGTCGTGGGCGGTAAAGGTAGATTAGACCGTAGTCGTGTCATCCTTTGTTGACTTTGGTACCCTCGGCGGGGCAGGTGAACGTACAGACGCACGTTCTGGGATCGAAGTGGTTGGCCGAGGCAGGTAGCTCCCTGAGCGTCGCACGAGACGCCCTCGCGCGAGTCAAAAATGCACTGCTCATCTGGGGTTGGCCTCGGGCGAGCCGTGACTGCATCTCCCGCCCAAGGTTGGCCTTGGGTGAGCCATGACTGTGTCTCCCGCCCAAGGTTGGCCTCAGGTGAGTCGTGACTGTGTCTCCCGCCCGGGGTTGGCCTCGGGAGAGTCGTGACTGCAGCTTCCGCCTAGGGTTGGCCTCGGGCGAGCCGTGAATGTCTCCCGCCCAAGGTTGGCCTCGGGCGAGGCGTGACTGCGGCACTCGCCCAGGGTTGGCCTCGCGCGAGTTGCGACTTAGGTCCCTCGGACCTTTGTAAGGTTGGGAGCGTGTTTGCTTATGACCCCTTCTTACTCAAGCGTCTAGGCACTTTAGGATTGTGATCTGGGTACCCCTAATTATGGTACCCGACAACTGGCTACGCCATCCCCTACGCGGGCACCGTCGGCTGGGCCAGCGGCTGCTACCTTCACCCCGGCAGCTAGGGATGGCAATGGACACAGATTACTCGCGTGCCCACGGGCACAAACCCTATAGGGTGCGGTTACAGTCCACTCATAACGTATGTATCATCTGACGTTCGGGAAGGATTGATCGCGTGGAGGAAGAGCTTCGTCGTGCGCTGATCGTCACGGTTGTTGGGGAGGAGGGCCATGGTTGCGCCATGGAGATTATGGATGCGCTGGCCTTGAAATTTGATCTTCAGGCAGATACGCTCCATCTCTGTCGTGCTGCGCCAAACTCCTTCCTCATCTTCTTCCCTTCGGTGGAATTGGCGGAGCGAGTTGTTGAAAATGGATAGTCGATTCTCGTGCCCCCTTTCCGTTTACATGTTAGAAGATGGTCGCATCATGCGTTTGCTTCTGGTGGAGGTGCCTTGCCCGTGCTTGTCGACATCGAACTCCAGGGGATTCCTGCTCTCTGGGAGTTGGAGACTGCAGAAGCTTTGCTTAGTGCTCACTGCTTGGTTCAGGGATTGCTCTTGGGTTCTTCAGATAACACAGATATGTTTGCTTTCAGATTGAGGGTTTGGTGCTTCTCGTCGGAATCACTGCCTGATGTTTTGTATCTCCATGCCGTTGAACCAAGGGTCAGTGTTGAAGATGGGTCTTGGTTTCCACGTTCAATGGTGTTCAAGGTTGCAGTGAAGATTCTTAGTTCTGGGGGCGTTTCGGGTGAAGACCAGTCACCCCCCTTTCTACCTGATTTTGGTGAAGATGATCGTGATCGCCGTAGGCGGAGGCCACACCTGCAAGATCCCCCAACTTCATCTGCTAGGGTCTCTGCGCTCTCTCGGCTAGGTCCGCGCATTACTTCGGCGAAGGCGGGTGGCGGACCAGTCGATGCCATTTCCCCTCTGACGACCTCGGTGGAGAGGGTGGCACATGTGCCCCCCTGCTGGGAGTGCCCTCTACCTCGGTGGTATCTGTTCCTGGCCTGGATTTGGACCCAGTTGATGTCCATTCTCTCCCGATGACATCGGTTGAAGAGATGGAGGCTCCTGGATCTCCTGTCTCCATTGATCCGGACGTGGTTCGGGATCCAGTTGATGCCCATACTCTCCCGTTGGTCTCGGTTGCAGAGGTGGAGGCTCCTGGGTCTCCAGTTTCCAATGTTCCTATTCCTTTGGCCGCTTCGGATGATGTGTTGGTGCCTATTGATCAGCTAGGTTCTGGTGTTTTAAATGGGTCACGTGAGGGATCGACTGTTTATTTGGCGCCTTCTTCTCCCCTGAGGAATAATCTGAATCCTATTGCTGATTCTTCAGTTGCACTGCTTGTTCCTGGGAATCATGAGGTTGGGGCTCATCCTGTCAGTGTGAATGTTTTTACTCAGGTTGGGGTTTCTGTATAGTGCAATGTTTGGACAGAAGAATCTCTGAGCAGATTGTCTTCGGTTTTATTCAACCAGTTGGAACGTGCTTGGAAGGATAATCCTCCCTGCCTCAAGGTTTATACCAGGAGAAAGAAAATTAGTTTGAAGCCGGTTCAGGATGATGCGGGTGAGCTTTCATCGCCGTTGCAAGAGTTCAAGAGTGTTGTCACTAAACCGATTAATGGATTGCTGCCCCCCCCTCGGATCACCAGTAGGAGGAAGAGGACCATGCCAAGTAACTTCATACCCAGGCACAGCAGGAGAGTGGCTAAGTTTCCTTCAGAGTTGGGTTCTAGTTCTGCTACCCAGGTCTGCAGACATCTGGGTTTCTGTGATGAAAATGAGAATCTCTCTCAAAGATGCCAGTGGTTATGCAAAGCTCTTCGAGAATGGGCTCTCAAGTAACCATATTGTTGTTGTGGCAACGCTTTTTGGCTGGGAAGTGCCTCTAGTTGGGCAATGCTAGGCCTTTTTGATGTTTGGAGTTGGATCGCTGCTTTTTGATTTGGAATGTGAGAGGCCTTAATGACCGGGCTAAAAGAGATTCTATTAAATCAGTGTTGGTTGACCTTAGGCCTTCCATTATTTGTTTACAGGAAACCAAATTAAGTGCCATATCAGATTTTGATATTCTCTCCATCCCTGGGTCTGGTTTCAGTAACTTTGTCTCCAAACCAGCTCAGGGATCCAGGGGGGTTGTTGATTGCTTGGCGTGATGGTTCCTTTTCTTCAGTTGCGTCTGTTATAAAAAAATTATTCAATTTCAATGCAATTTCAGGATGAGTCTGGTGCTTCTTGGTGGTTCACAGGTGTGTATGGGCCTCATCAGGACAGTCTCAAGTTATCCTTCCTACAGGAATTACGGGAGATCAGGGATGTTTGTGTTGGGCCATGGTTATTGTGTGGTGATTTTAATCTGATCTTTAAGCCAAAGGATAAGGATAATACCAATATCAATAGGACTTTGATGGGTAATTTCAGGAGCCTAATTAACTCCATGGAGCTGAAGGAAATTCCTTTGACTGGTAGGAAATTTACTTGGTCGAATCAGAGATAGGAACCCACCCTAGTGAAGGTTGATCATGTTTTCTGCACTGCTAGTTGGGAGGAATTTTTTCCTGATTGTTTGTTGTATAGCAACGCCACTGAATGCTCTGATCATTGCCCTTTAACCCTCAAATTCAGAGAGGATTGTAGGGGGAAGCGCAGATTTCACTTTGAAGGTTTCTGGCCCAAACTTCCTGGATTTATGGAGGTGGTGGCTGATTCCTGGAATCAGCCAATTCTGGCATCCTGCCCCCTTTGGTGAGGCTGTCCCAAAAGCTTAAAAGGCTCGCTAAACATTTGCAGTCGTGGGGGCATAAAGAGGTGGGTAATGTGAGAAACCAGTTGGACCTTGCTCGGGAGGTGATGCATAGGCTGGAAACAGCGCAGGACAACAGAGTTTTATCAGAAGATGAACTTTGGCTGCTAAGAAAGCTGAAGCAACAATGTTTTGTTTATGCTTCTATAGAAAGAACAATTACACGTTTGAGGTCCAGAATCAAGTATCTAAAAGAGGGTGATGCAAATACTAAATTCTTCCATATGCAGGCTCGATTTAGGAAGAAAAGAAATTTCATTTCAAAACTAGAGGAAGAGGGAAGAGTGGTTGCTAATCAAAACTAGAAGGATAGAATTTTTTTCTGTTTGTTTTCCTGTGTTTTTTGTACCTTGTTCTGGCATTGTACTGTGGTCCACTTCGGACCTTTCTCTCTCTCAATATAATGATGCGTTGTTCTCCTGCGCGTTCGAGAAAAAAAATAGTTTGGAACTCCTAGATAGAGTTAGTTAGTTTGTTAGGGGCTGCTATCACAGCCTATATATTATACCCCTTTGGTTAAAGAAAGAAGCAAACAGGCAAGTATCTTGCCCATGCTCCCCCCCCCAACTCATCTACTATTCATCGGCGTTACTGTTCACGCGTAGACAATACCGCGGCTTCTCCGCCAATAGCCCGACGGCGCCCAAGCGTCGGGGTCCTAGCCCTAGACCCCAAACCTACCACTCGTATGACCTCCGTAACCCTAATCCCAACATGCCATATGCTCTATGTATACTTGCATATTTGACATACATACTGCTATAGATGGTCTAGTATGATCATATACTCCGTCTATATACACTTCGTCGGACCATATACACCATAAATCTAGAGATACACACGTGAGAGTAACTATATCCTTGAAAGTAGGAAATAAATTATGTATATAATTTTGTTGATTACAAACTAGACTGCCACTGAAAGTTGTCATGGGCAATCTGTTGGGTACGGGCGGCCGGCCAGGGCAGCAGCAGTATATAAGGTCGGATCTGATCTGGCATACTGCCATCTGGGGCCATAAGCCCAGCCCATGACAGAAGATATAATTAAATCTCAACACATCAGTGTGTTCAATTTATCTCCATCAGAGGATAAAATGAGATCTGTACCACAGAATCGATCGCAATGGATGCTCCACCTTCCATCTGCTCAATGGTGTCAAGAAGTCTCTCATTGTCTAATATTGCTAGGAGACCTCCAGCAGCACGAACTTGAACATCGCTTCCAAGATCCATCATGGAATTAAGCTGCAAGTAAACCAAAAGATATTCCCATCTCATAAGAAATGGCTAACAAGATTTGGGCGTATAAAAATGAATGATAAAAAAGATGATAAACAATCAGTGGTTATCAGAGACTGAAGTTAGAATGGAAAGAGAAAAGTGGTAGGATAATATCAGTTCAGAATGGAATGAGAAAAGCAGCAGGATAGCAGTCCTTGTTTGTTTGTTTTTTAGGGAAATAGCAATCCTTGTTGCAGTGCTTGATAACATATTCACATATTATTGGTTCAACGATGGTGTTGCTTGGCTTGAGATCGCAGTGAACGATTGGTGGCCCAAATGGTTTCTCCACCCCCCTCCCCCCCACCATGTTCCACTTCCGGCCATCTCCAACCCCTCACCTCCCAATTCTCAACCGTAGCCAAGGCTTCTTGCTGACCTCCACTCCGGACTCGGCGACCACCCCCAACAACCTCCCTGCGTACCTCTCAAGGCGAAGGACCTTTCAGCTACCGAGCTCGACAAGGTGGGCGTTCAAAGACACAACGTTGGAGTGACGCTGATCATGACTCCTCGTCTGGTGGTTCTTCCCGGGCGCCTTGCTCCTTTAAAGATGCCCTCGTGTCTGGCTCTAGGCGCCTCCTTACCCCAATCCAGGCTCCTTCTCATACCGCGACAAGCTCAAGAGCTCCAGAGGCTGTGAAGGAGAAGGAGAAGGTCGGTGTGTCCTCGGTGGTGCAGAGTCAGCCTGTGGCACTGCATCGGGACGAGTTTGGTTGGCAAGTGGTTGAGCGCAGGAAGAAGATCCAGAATGTGCACCTTCCTCGTCGAGGGTCCCTTGTGGATCTCCGAGGCAGGTGCTTCAACTGTTTCTCCTCCTCCCACCTTGCTGCAGCGTGTCGTCGTCCTACTCGATGCTTTCGATGCTTTGAGTTCGGGCATCAGGTGAGCTCTTGCCCTACGAGACATGTGGCTCGTATGAAGCGGTTTGGCGGACTGAAGCACGAAAAGAAGGTAGACAGAATTCCTATCTGACAGCGTCTGACAAGGATGGAGGGGGATGCTCCTTTAAGGAACGATGGTTCGGGCTCATGGCAGAGGAAGTCGGTCTGGAAAAGGATCTCCCCACCGCAGGAGGCTAGGATGACAGAATTTGCACCTGCTGAAGGTCCTAGTGGTGGAGGCCATGAAGGCTTACGATCCACGCGGAAGCGGAACCGTTCCAAGCGCGGAAGGGGAAAGATGACGACGGATGATCACCCTCGGCACATATCTCTGGTTCCTGTTGATGGAGCGGTAGTCCCGGCTCCATCCTTGTTGTTTGTCAACAATTCTAAGGAGATTGACTTCGCACTCAACTCCTCCTGCGTTTTGGACTTCTCGGATGATCTGGCGAGGGAGGAAATTGCTCTCCGACGTGCTCTGTTTGTCTCTATGGCCGGAACACAGCCAGAGGTCCTTGGCTCAGAAGTTGTGGAAGAAGTTGCGCGCCAGTTTGATATGCAGTGAAGGACATGACGATTCATCAGACAATGCCTGAAGACTTCCTTTTGTTACTGCCTAATGAAGATGCTGCATCTAAGGTTTTCAATGATGGAAAGGCACTGCGGGGGCCTCGTTTCACTTTGTTGTTCAAGAAATGGTCGAGATTTGCTCATGCTTCTGCCTCTTCTCTGTCCAAATTAGTGGATATTGAGATTAGAGGCATCCTAGAGCATGCATGGTTTCGTTCTACGGCGGAGCATATTCTGAGAAACTCATGTTGGATAACAGAAGTACATCACAATACAGTGTGTGGGAGAGATTTTGCATCCTTTTGGGTGCGTGCATGGTGTTTAAACCCTGAAAGGTTGTGCAGAAAATTGGATTTACATATCATTGAGCCTAGGGATGCTATTCATGAGAAGAGATGCTTAACATATAAGATTGCTATCTCCTGTCGCCCGGTCGACCTCCATACGGCGACCTCTGTTACTCCTCCACCTCCACCTCCGGCGCCCTTCTGGGGATCGGATGATGATCAGGATCACAACGATCTGGATCCCCATCTTTGTCGTCACGGTGATGCTGGGGATTCGCGGTGACCTATCCAGTTTCACCTAGGCCCACGGCTCCCCTTGGGCCGTGCGCACGACGTGCATGTGTCTAGGGTGGAGGACCCCCTGCCGCTTCGCGTTTCGGGAGATGATAGAGATGACAAGACGGCTGAGGGGCACGAGGCGCTACCGCTTCGCGTTTCAGGAAAAGACGGAGACGAGGAGACAGCTGAGGGGCACGAGACGCAGTCATTGCGTTGGATGGGAAACGAGGAAGGCATGGCGGCGGACAGGCGAGAGATGCCTATTCCCGATGTTGTCGACCAGAGGTCGGTGGAGAAGCTAAAGAGTCCCTCCAATGTTCGCCCTGGTGGGCCGCGGGGCTGGATCGCTTGTCTGCTGGGCCGTTGAATACCTTTGGATCTAGCTCGCCCCACCAGGCCCCTAGTGACGTGGATTTTCCTCTTGCCGAGTCGTTGGGCTCTATTAGGCCACCTTTGCCCCAACAAATCTCTTTGGCTGGGCTGCAGAAGGAAACCGTTTTGAGCTCGCCTCGTAAGTTTCTTCTGGCTACCGACGTTTTGGTGAATGGGACGTTGGGCCTGGGTAGGCTTTCTTCACCCCAACAGGATATGCCTAATGGGTTGCTGGAGAGGCCTGGACCTGGCTCGCCCCTGCCTGGTGCAATGGTTCTGTCGGCTGCAATTCCTTCTCTCCCCCCAGCTCCGAGGAGCCCCCCACCCCCCGTCTTCTATCATGGCTCAGGTATCTGCTCCTTTGAAAGTCTACTTCAGGAAGAGTTCGAAGCATCAACAGCAGCACGATCAGGAAGCAGATCAGTTTTTTGAAGAAGAAAATTGTGAGGAAGACGGTGATGTAACTGGGGTACCTGCTCTGTTGGCGCCCTCTAGATTGGCTCAGAATGTTGAAGATGAAGGGCTCGCAGGGAGATCACGCAGGGAGGATTTTGTCAACAACATTTGCAGAAGGCCTTTAGGTATCTTGCCGGTTCCAGACAACATCACACAACGACATCAGCCACCTCCCTCCCCATTTGTTTCTGCTCCGAGAAGAAGTCGTCGGGTGGCTGGTATTGGGGTGGAATTTCAGATGCAGGACCTGGGGGGCAGATCAACAAAGAGAGCTATGAGGACTTTACAAATCATCACAGAATCTAAAGGAATTAGCCAAGAAGCAATCGAAGGGTATAAAAAACTCTTCACTCATCCTCTGTCTCAATGTCATATTGAAGCCCTTTCAGCCTTGTTTGGCTGGAGCACTCCACCTGATCTGGTGTTCTGTTAAGGTCTGATATTTTGGTGGCTTGTTGTTTTTTTAATGTATTTAATGGATCCTTCAAAAAAAATTGTATGGAATGTTAGAGGTCTAAATTATTATGTGCGCCAAGACTCCGTGAGAGAACTTGTTGATTCCTCAAGGGTAGAGGTGGTCTATTTGCAGGAAACCAAAATGCAAGTTATTTCAAGTCGATTGATTCTTTCCATGCTTGGGACGAACTTTAGTGACTTCATTTACCTTCCTTCTGTTGGGGCACCTGGGGGCATTCTAGTGGCTTGGAGGCAGCATTTGGGTTTCACTGGTCAAAAAAGACTAGATAATCATAGTATATCAGTTCAGTTCTGTAATGAAAGGGGGAATGAATGGTGGCTGACCTGTGTTTATGGTCCTCAAGGAGACAATGAGAAGATTATGTTCCTACAAGAAATCAGGGATATTAGGGTTGAATGTCTTGGACCGTGGATGTTGGCTGGCGACTTCAACCTCATTTATAAAGACTCAGATAAGAACAATAATAATTTCAACAGAGCAATGACGGGTAGATTTCGAAGATTAATTGAGGATATGGCACTGAAAGAAATTCCCTTGCATGGCAGACAGTACCAACAAAATGTGTCGGTTCTGGTCAAGCTAGATAGAGTGTTTTGCTCAGTGGATTAGGAGTTGCTCTTCCCCAATGTTCTTCAGAGTACTGCCTCACAGGATTCGGATCATTGTCCTCTAATTCTGGGGCTTAGGGATAATAATTCTGGAAGAAGGCGTTTCCACTTTGAATCCTTCTGGACCAAGCTCGAGGGGTTCCAGGATATTGTTCTTGCCGCATGGAATTCTTTTGAGTCGGCTACATGTCCTTTTAAAACCCTGGAAATGAAGTTACAAGGAACAACAAAAAGTTTGCAGGCCTGGAGCGAAAAGCAGGTTGGGCATGTGAGATCCCAACTTGCTCTTGCCAAAGAAATCTTACATATGCTGGAAATAGCCCAGGATGGTAGAGTGCTCAGCCCTGCTGAACTCTGGCTCAAATTCAGACTCAAGAAACAGGCATTATTATTATCCTCTTTCAAGCGAACTATAGCAAGGCTGAGAGCAAGAATTTCATGGCTCAAAGATGGGGATGCTAATACAAAGCTATTCCACCTTCATGCCCGTCACCATAATAGAAAAAAATGTGGCAAGGCTGGTTGATGAGGAACAAGTCCTAACCAGTCATGAGGAGAAAGCTGCCTGTGTGGACCAATTCTACATCGATCTGTTGGGGAACAGTATGGATAGGGAACGGGCGATTGAGTTGGAGGCTCTTGGAATGCCTAGTTATGATCTAGCCGATCTGGAAGCCCCCTTTTCAAAACAAGAAGTCTGGGATGCCATCAAATGCCTTCCTTCAGATAAGGCTCCAGGCCCTGATGGTAACACCCTGATGGTAACACATGAAGGTTCTACAAGGTTTGCTGGACAATTATTAAGCCTGATATTATGGCTGCCATCTCTGCTGTTTGGGGCAGGAAATTTGCCAATTTTGGGCTCCTTAATACAGCCTATATCACCTTGATCCCCAAAAAAATGGAGATGATAGTATTAAAGATTTCAGGCCTGTCAGTTTGGTGCATAGTTTTGCCAAGTTGGTCACCGGAATGCTTGCTAATAGATTGGCCAGCAAGCTCAATGTGATGGTGTCACCTAATCAGAGTGCATTAATAAAAGGGAGATTCATTCAAGACAATTTCATGCTGGTCCAACAAACCTCCAGGCTGCTTCATCAACAAAACAAGGCCAGCTTGCTGCTGAAATTAGATATTACAAAAGCTTTTGATTCTGTTTCTTGGCCTTTTCTGATTGAGGTTATAAAGAAGCTAGGTTTTGGGCAGATTTGGAGGGATTTGATATGTGGCCTACTGGCTACCTCCTCTACTTAGATTCTATTGAATGGATTTCCATGTTGCCATATTAAGCATTGAAGGGGACTCCGTCAGGGAGACCCCCTCTCACCCATGCTATTCATTTTAGTTATGGATGTTCTTGTCTACATGTTTTCAAAGGCAGAAAATGATGGTTTGCTTGAGCAACTTTCTAGTAGAAAAAAGCTCCATCGAGTCTCCATGTATGCTGATGATGTGGTCCTTTTCTTATGCCCAACACATGCAGATATAGACCTTACTCTTAACATTCTTCAATTGTTTGGAGATGCCTCTAGGCTACATAATAATGTGCAAAAGTCAAATGTGTATCTGTTATGACTGGAAAAGTATATTGGCGCCGGCCTAAGCAGCCAGGGGAAGATAAGCTAGATTGAGCAGATAAGTACTCAAATAAGATAGCTAGAGTTGTTTAGATTTTCCTTAAATAAAGGTAGTTTGTTTAGATCCCCTTAAAAGGAGGAAGTCTTGTTAGGCCAGGGCAATATATAAGCCCTCTATGCCTTTAGTCTGTAATCAGGAAAGACCAATCAAAGAAAGAGATTGAGTCTTGCCTCCCTGCTGTTCTCAACTCCATTGTTGCGCTTGAACCCTAGGTCAGGCGTCACCACGGCAATCTCTCACACTTCTTCCTCCAACCCTCCAACCATTAGCCACTCATACAACCTCCGTAGCCAGGGTAACTATATCAGTATCCTATCAGATGCTCTGATGAGGTGCTCGAAGTTCAAACCTTGATGCCATGTGGAATTTCAACCTTTCCTTGTCGTTATTTGGGGCTCCCTTTATCCTTACACAAGTTGACTAGGCAACAGTTCCAACCATTTGTTGATAAGATAGATGATCAGCTCCCTAATTGGAAGGCTGACCTAATGACAAGGGCCGGAAGAAGAGTGCAAGTTCAACATGTTCTTACAATACAAGAATGACTGTTTATTTAGCGATGGCAGTGGATATCCCATAGTGGGGTTTGGATGCTATTGATAAAATTAGAAGAGGTTTTCTGTGGAGAGGCCGCAAAGAAGCTAGAGGTGGCCATTGTCTTGTTGCCTGGGGAAAAGTCTGCCGCCCCCTAGACCTTGGAGGGCTTGGTATTTCTAGTTTCCAGAATTATGTTGGGCACTTCGACTTAGATGGCTTTGGCTAGAAAAGACTGATCACTCCCGCCCCTGGTCTGGTCTTCAAATACAAGTTCCTAAAAAGGCTAGAGCTTTCTTTTCTAAAGTAGTGACCACTGAAGTAGGGGATGGAACCAATACCAAATTTTGGAAGGATAAATGGCTGAATGGAAAAAGAATTGCAGATCTATTCCCAAGGCTGTACAGCGCAATTCCGAAGCGGGTAATCAATTGTAGGACAGTTCAGGAAGCAATTGTTAGCGCCAAATGGATTTCTGGTATCAGAGGAGTTTTGTCAGTGGGGGTTTTGACAGATTACCTTCAGCTTTGGGATTTGATTTCTGGCATCGAGCAGCAGACCAAGGTTGAGGATAAGCATATCTTCAGTATTGCCCCGAATAGTGTCTACTCAGCCAAATCAGCATATGAAGGTCTGTTCCTGGGATCTGTGACATTCGAACCCTATAAAAGAACTTGGATGTCTTGGGCCTTGCCAAAATGTCGTTTTTTTTCATATGGTTGGTTGCCCATAAGAGGTGTTGGACAGCTGATAGGTTGGCAAAGCGAGGCCTAAATCAACCGGAGAAGTGCCTTTTATGTGATCAAGAGGAAGAAACTTTGGACCACCTCCTTGTGCAATGTTCCTTCTCAAGAGAATTCTGGTACCTTTTACTCAGGAAATTTGGTCTTCATTCACTTGCACCACAGCCGGCTGCAAACTCCTTCCTGGGATGGTGGGAAGTGGCGGGGGGAGCAGTACATGGTCTTACAAAAAAAGGACTTGACTCTCTCATCATTTTGCGAGCTTGGACTTTATGGAATCATCGGAATAAATGCATTTTTGATGGCTGTAATCCAAGTATATCTTTAAGTCTCAGAGCTGCTGGTGAGGAAAGAAGATGGGAAATAGCCGGTGCAAAAGGCCTCGCTCATTTGGTTGCACCCTTGGCAGAGCCTTAGGAAGAATTGAGTAGTATGTTTTTTTATCCCCTATTGGATCTATATTTGTATGCCTGTTTCTGGCCTCCGTAAGGAGGGTCTTCTGTAGACCTTTTTTTTCCTTTTTTCTGCTTAATATATAATGGGGCGCAGTTCTCCTGCGCGTTCGAAAAAAAATTGGTTCAACGATATGTTTTTTATCTTAGAGATGCAATGAACAGGTACTTCCAATAAAATTAATATTTCTGAAGAAAACTCAGGAGACGAATTGAAACATGTAGGTAGCAATTAGTTTGGCAATATTCTCATTCAAGATCACTTACAAAGCATATCCTTTCTTTTGCACTTAGTCCATCATCCATAGCTGCAACTTTCAAGTAGATCAATCTGCAGTTTAGATATGCATACAGAGTACTACATCATCAAGTTATCAGCTTAAATATGTCATTGAGAGATATAGCAAAAATACTATGAGGCTTGGTCGTTACTAATTATGGTGAACTTTACAAGAAATTGTGCTTGTTATTTTGTTTCTTCACTTACAAGTTCCCAGAATAGAGATATACACAAAGAGAAAATTGATAGTCATAGCATAGGTCATCACATAGCTTCTTGTCCCTTTTTTCCAAATGGGCCAGACTAAGCATGTTTGGTTGTAGATGTTCAGCTAATGGAGTGTTCTGAATTCTGATTACAACAACAACAAAGCCTTTTTGTCCCAAGCACGTTGGGGTAGGCTAGAGATGAAACCCCATATGAAAACCTCAGAGCTCAACCCCCAAAGAAAAGAAAAGGGAGACAAAGGCAAAGGAGAACCGAAAAACGACGAAACGGGGAAACACATAAAAAGAGATAAAACCCACAAGAACCAGCAAGATCTAAAGGGGCACAAGAAAAGGTCAAACGATTGAGGAAAAGCGAAACTACAAATCAGGGTTCTGGCACGTGAATTGCACACTTCCACCCCTTCCTATCCACGGCGAGCTCTTTATCAATATTCCACTCCTTCAGGTCCCTCTTCACAGCCTCTGTCCACGTCAAGGTTGGTCGACCTCTACCTCTCTTCACATTCTCGGGACGCCTAATTATTCCGATATGCACTGGTGCCTCTTCAGGTCTTCGTTGGATATATCCAAACCATCTCAAACGATGTTGCATAAGCTTCTCCTCAATTGGCGTCACTCCTACTCTCTCTCGTATATCATCATTCCGGACTCGATCTCTCCTTGTGTGGCCACATATCCAGCGCAACATACGCATCTCTGCCACACTTAGTTGTTGGACATGTCGTCTTTTAGTGGGCCAACATTCTGCTCCATACAACATAGCCGGCCGGATTGCTGTCCTGTAGAATTTGCCTTTTAGTTTGTGTGGCACCCGGGGGTCACATAAGACACATGCAGCTTCCCGCTTCTTCAACCATCCAGCTTTAATTCTATGACTGACATCATCATCGATGTCTCCCTCCTTCTGAAGCATTGATCCTAAGTAACGAAAAGTGTCTTTCTTGGGTACCACTTGCCCATCAAGACTAACATCGCCATCCTCATACCCCATGGCACTAAAATCACACTTCATATACTCTGTTTTAGACCTACTAAGCCTAAAACCTTTTGCTTCCAGCGTCTGCCTCCACAATTCCAACTTTTGCGAAACACCACTCCTAATCTCCTCAATAAGTACCACATCATCGGCAAAAAGCATACACCACGGTATATCTCCTTGTATGTCCCTTGTGACCACATCTATCACCAAAGCGAAAAGATAAGGGCTCAAAGCCGACCCTTGATGTAGTCCTATGTTAATTGGAAAGTCATCGGTGTCTCCATCACTTGTTCGGACACTTGTCACAACATTAGTGTACATATCTTTAATAAGATTAATGTACTTTGTTGATGCTTTGTGTTTTTCCAAGGCCCACCACATTACACTAATTAATAAGATTAATTAGTACAACTTTGAACATCTCCTTTGTTCTTGAAGATTGGTACTAACGTACTCCACCACCACTCGTCGGGCATTCTGTTTGTCCGAAAGATGGTGTTGAAAAGCTTAGTCACCCATACTATCGCTATGTCTCCAAGGCATCTCCATACCTCGATAGGGATACCATCAGGGCCCATCGCCTTTCCTACCTTCATCCTTTTTAGCGCCTCCTTAACTTCATATTCTTGTATCCTTCGTACAAAACCCCTGTTGTTGTCATCGAATGGTTCGTCCAATTCTATTGTGGAACTCTCATTCCCTCCATTGAACAATTTGTTGAAGTACTCCTTCCATCTGTTCTTCATCTCCTCATTCTTCACTAATAGTTGGTTTGCTTCATCCTTGATGCATTTGACTTGGTTGACATCCCTTGTCTTCCTTTCACGTATCTTGGCCATCCTATAGATATCCTTTTCTCCCTGCTTTGTGTTCAACCGTTGATAAAGGTCGTCATAGGCTTGACCCCGAGCTCTACTAACCGCTCGCTTTGCAGACTTCTTCGCTATCCTGTACTTCTCTATTTTGTCTGCACACTTGTCATGATGTAAGCGTTTGTAGCAATCTATCTTCTCCTTGATAGCCTTTTGGACATCTTCGTTCCACCACCAAGTGTCTTTAACTTTCCTTCTGTTTCCTTGACTCAACCCAAACTCTTCTGAAGCTATCTTTTGGATGCATGTCGCCATCTTCCTCCACATGATGTTTGTGTCTCCCTCTTCTGCCCAAGGGCCCTCCTCGATATCTCTCTCCTTGAAAGTTTGAGCCACATCCCCTTTAAGCTTCCACCACTTTGTTCTAGTGACCTTGTTATGCTTATTCCGTTGCAAATTAATAATGTCAAAACCTCATCATCGTATACATACTACTAAAGTGAAGCAATTTTGCACCAAAGCATAACGGATTTGGTCGCTACATGTTCAAGAAGGAATACAAGAGCAATCCAAAAGCATGTCGAACAATTTAGTGTATTTGTAAATTTTGCACTATGCAGATCAAGACAATATTTGACGATCTTATATACTGATGTAAGGAATATTGTAAGCTACAGAAATAACACTTCTTACTATATTTAAGAAGTGCCAGGTTTTGTGAACAGTATATAAAGCAGCTAACATGTGCCAGGCTTGCTCATAGCTGAATGTTGAGCTTTTCGTGAGCTTCACAACAGGAGCCTCACCGTTACCATCTGCATGATTTCATGCAAAACCATCAAAACAGAGCGATATCAGTTTGAAGAAGTGGTTGTGGCCATACCATTCCTTTGTAAAGCCGACAAAAGTGCTTCTTCTGTTTTTGTGCTTGTGTATATTGTGCTCGCTTTTGACTGAAATTTCACTGATGTAAAACCAGGATCACAAAGTGTCAGCTATATGGTTTCATTTTCCACGAATCCCAAAGGTTCATTTTCTGAATATATTGGAAAACATACATAAGTGTCTTGTTTACCATAGCAACCCCTCCGTCTATATTCCAAACAAATAGAAAGGAAACCTGATTTCTGTTTATGTGAGGAACATACCAAGATCAATCAGAGGAAATTCCCCAACGCTGTCTTCCCAGATTTCTAACACAAAAAGTTGGCGTGTATCTGAATCATAGTATGCCACTCCAACTCTGAATCGCAATAAGTAAAAAAAACAATAATTTAACTAAGCGATTCACAAAACAAACTTTAGCACTGAATATTGTGGTGCAATATAAATGATGGTGTTTGTTTAACAATATTCACAGGACTATTTAGATTGATGTCTAGTATTCACGTTCTTGAGGAAGTCTATGAAGCAGGATCTTGTAACGAAATTAAAATAGAATAGCAAGAAAACATTCAACTGAGATGGTGTACATTAAGTAAAGAAACATGTCTTATAAAAATAGTGAAAAGAACGATAGCTGATGGAAAATGAAATTAAAGCATGCATCTAGATTTACCTACGCCCTTGCATTACACAGGCCATATGAACCTGAAATGTAATCAGAAAGCCATTCAGTGAGTACAGAATAAAAAAAAAGTCAGCTAGAACATAAATTGACAGCCCCACAGAAAACAAATTTCGGGTTACAGTCTGACATATGAAACAACTAGCATTTACATATAAAAAAAGAGTCAGCTACAACAACAAAAATTGACCCAAAATGTATGGGTGTTACTAAGGAGTGTGTTGTTTCTGGGTCTTTTTAGACACTTGTTTCTCTCTTATTAATATATATCTGAAACGCAGTTCTGCGTTTTTCGAGAAAAAAACAAAGAAAAATGACATTGCGAATGTTGTTGGTATGCAAAATATCACTTATACTATGAAGTCATAATGTAGTTATGTTCTTGAAAGTGCAGGTTTAAGCTGAAACTGAAAGACAGGGGCGGGCCCAGTAAAGGACATGGGTGTACACATGTACACCCGAATTTTATTTTATTTTATTTTATTGCAAAATAAATCGAAGTTAGTAGGCATAATTCATGTATACACTTGCAATTAGATCACATCCGTTGTCCGATTACAAATAGCCAGGTAGCTTAGGTCAGGCTTCGAGTGCTGCTCGGTTTCGCACAACAGGAAGGGAAGAGAAGGTAGGTTAGACTTCGAGTGATGTTCGGTTTCGCACAGAAGGGCAGGCATACCTGTTGGGTGCTCATTTCCGGGGAAAGGTCCGGCGAAGACATGGGCATCTGGCGACTGGCGTAGAGCGGCGACCGGCGGTGGTAGCCTACTCCTCGCCCTGATACGGAGAAAGAGAAAGCACACGGGGAGAAATGAATAGCCGATGTGCTGTGTGGTGTTAAAAGAGAAGGGTTTTTTTCTTTCCTAGTCCCTCTGCATTACTACTCGCTAAAATACGTCACAATAGCGTGTTTAGTTGGAGGAAGCTTATCTTTCCGCTCCTTAATTTTTTGTTTGGTTTATAGAATAGAATAAATTAATTCATTATTATTTTATTTCTTATAAACTAATACTAATCGGTTGCTCATGTGTTACGACGACTTACAACAATATTCACGTAAACTATTCAAAAAAAATCAAGATTTTTTATTGATTGTCTCCGCTCTCCGTATAATATTTTTTTATTTGGTTAATTGATGTTATTGTTTACTTCATCCAATATGTCTTGGTACAACACGACCAATGAAGTGAGCGATTAAAAGAGAGTTCACAACGACTGACTGAACAAACAAAGATTATAGAATAACATAATTCTACCATAAAAAGACCAAATAAGAGAAGTTTGTGAGCTTAAGTTTTTAAAATAAGCCATATGAACTCAAACTTATAAAAAGATAGATCAAAATATAGAGTGATTGCTAAAGTCAGGCATCAATAAAAACTGGATGTGCTCCATATAAATTATGCTACTTCGTAGTAATTACTAACGTTTAAAACCAACAAATAACATTTCATTTTACTATTAGTGTGACAAATCATTGTTGCTCCATCCAATTCAGCAACCTCAAACACCATGAAGTCCATTGCGCAAATGTGATATCAGAAATGACCTAATGCTTGCAAGAACCAAGAACGTCGTGTCGTGCTTGGGCTATATCCTCGGCCCGTAGTGCTGGTCCGGCCCGACACAATTAGATTTTTTATTTTACAAAAAAACATATATATATATATATATATATACAATTTATATTCAATATTAAAAACATCTGAGCATGATGTTATACTGGTTAGATAGCTTTTTTAACATTTTACGCTGATTTAATCAAAAAGGCCGACGGGCTAACGGGCCAGGTTGGCACAGCCAGCAGTCCGGCATGACGTGCCTAGGCCATAGCTGTGGCCCGCGGACGTCTGACCCGTGCCGGACCGCCGTTTGGCATCTATAGGCGTGCACCATGTTAATTTGAAATAGTTGTGAGGAGTTTATTTGTAAACAAATGACACGAGACGATGTTGAAACTGATGCTTTAAGTATAGTAGAGAATTAGTAATAATATGATAAATGAGTTTATTCCACTAAATTTATGGAATAGACTTATAATGCATCACCTTATTTAGAATGGATTGATTATTCGAACCAAACACTTCATAAGAGAATGACTCTATTTATATTATTGTCATAACATAAATACAACAAGTTCATGATATAGTTTCCACTCGGGCACACAGGCACAAGATGTCCGTAATTTGCCGAGACTTCTTTGCCGAAATTCACACTCGTAAAAGAGTTTACCGAGTGTTTTCCAGGCTTTGCCGAGTGGCTGAAGCACTCGGCACAACAGTTTTGTTTGGTAGTGTAAGAATACCAAAATATTAAGCTAGAGAGATGATTGGTTGGTGTAGCACTTCCTCCTTATTTATAAGGGTTACTTTTTACATTCCTAACATGCCCCCTATATATTTATAAGGGGTATTTTCACATATGTCATGTTAACAATCTATTCAGTAATACTCTTCAGGGAGCTAGAACATGCTATGACAAACCACAATACAAGAAAAACAACATGGCATCATCATGTATTGAAAAGTAGACATACCAAAGGTGGATGGAAGCTAGACGTTGAGATCAGACATGAAACTTGGTTGTTGAAGTTTGATCAGCGTCGAGCTGATCATGCTTTCATTTGTTAAACTTCTGCAGGAGCTGCCAAAATCATATTATCAATCTCATGCTACACAAGCCGAGACATTTGAGAAGGTAAAAGAAACTAGCATGCTCGGTCAAACATACCCCAGGGTTCCAAAATCACTCATATATAACAGCTGAATAATAGATCTAGAAACATGCTAGACAAAAATCAAGAATTCCTCAATTCCCACCCCAGGTCTTCTAATTTCTCAAACGAATCGAAGGCTGAATATTACAAACACGCCTACTTCCCATCTAAAATAGGAAGAGTGCCTACGAATCGGGTCGATCCGACAGAGTTACCGCAAGGCATAAAATTCCCCTACCCCACCCGAAAACCCAGTTGCTCCCCATAACGAACAGATCTGATCAATTCATGGACCGCCCCGTAGCCCACACGAAGTGAATAATCGTCCCTCTAAGAATCATAAGACGAAAATGACCGCACCGCAAAACTCAGGACCTTCTAAAGACTGCGACTCAAGATCTGTTGGTTATACCAGAGCCGATTCGCGGCGAGAAGCAATCGACCCCCTCTAGATCCCCAAATCCTGGGGCTAAGGACGAAACAATGAATTGAATTCGAGGTAGGGAAAAGGGGGATGTGCTCACCTCTCGCTTTCCTGGAGGAGGCGTGGAGCGCACGCGGTTGGAGACGAAAGGCGTCGAGCGCACTCTCTCCCATTTTCCCATTTTCACATATATATACACATGTTAATATTTTATGTACCAAAAATAGTCCAAGCACCATATAAGTCACAAAATAATGATGCTTAGAAACTCGACACACTTTATTAGCCAACAATGTTTGATGTATTGTTTATTACCTGTTTTTGCAAGGCGAAGAGGGGTCTGACCCTCCGAAAAACGTAGCTCCGGAAGAAGGGCAGAAGCCCAACCTCCTGGAAATAGAGATTTCGTGCCAAGAGAGCTTCAACGAAGGCAAGTCCATTCTACCCTTGATGCATAAATTACCTACTCTTTCTACCACTACCTAAACCGGGATATGGGTTGGGTTCTATGCATTGTGAGCCGAGTGAAAGCCTGCTGAAAAGGAAATAGGCTTACACATTTTCCTAAATGATTTTGGTGGTTGAATTGCCCAACACAAATAATTGAACTAACTAGTTTGCTCTAGATTATAAGTTTTACAGGTGCCAAAGGTTCAACACAAACCAATAAAAAGTTTAAGAAAGGGTTCAAACAAAGAGAGCAAAAGACAACCCAAAGGCAGCCCTGGTCTGGCGCATCGGACTGTCAGGTGCACCACCGGACAGTGTTCGGTGCACCAGGGAGTTCAACTCTGAACTTGCCACCTTCGGGAATTCGGGAGGCCGCTCCGCTATAATTCACCGGATTGTCCGGTGTAGCACCGGACTGTCCGGTGCACCAAGCGGAGCAACGGCTCCAAACGCCAACGGTCGCCTGCAACGCTACAGTGAAACGCTACAGTGCGCGCCTGCGCGCGTAGAAGTTAGAGCAGGCGCCAGAGGCGCACCGGACAGTGAACAGGACCTGTCCGGTGCACCACCAGACTATCTAGTGGCCCCGCTGTCAGAAGCTCCAACGGTCGGAACCCAACGGCCTGGTGATGTGGCTGGCGCACCGGACAGTGTCCGGTGGCGCACCGGACTGTCCGGTGCGCCATACGACAACAGCCTCCACCAACGGTCATTTTGGTGGTTAGGGCTATAAATACCCCCCAACCACCACACTTCAATGCATCCAAGTTTTCAGCCATCAAACCTCATACAAGAGCTCTAGACTTCATTCAAAGACAAAATCAAAGAGATCAAATCCTCTCCCAAGTCCGGAATCACTCCAAACAAATTAGTGACAAGAGAGAGAGACATTTGTGTTCATTTGAGCTCTTGCGCTTGGATTGCTTTTCTTCTTCCTTCTTTCTTGGTTCCAACTCAATTGTAATCAAGGCAAGAGACACCAATTGTGTGGTGGTCCTTGTGGGGACTTAGTGTCCCGTTTGATTGAGAAGATAAGCTCACTCGGTCTAAGTGACCGTTTGAGAGAGGGAAAGGGTTGAAAGAGACCCGGTCTTTGTGACCACCTCAACGGGGAGTAGGTTTGCAAGAACCGAACCTCGGTAAAACAAATCACCGTGTCGTCCGTTCTTATTTGCTCGTGATTCGTTTTCGCCCTCTCTTTTGGACTCGTTTATATTTCTAACGCTAACCCCGGCTTGTAGTTGTGCTTAAACTTTATAAATTTCAGATTTGCCTATTCACCCCCCCTCTAGGCGACTTTCAATTGGTATCAAAGTCGGTACTTCATTAGAGCCTAACCGCTCGAAGTGATGTCGGGAGCATCCACCATGAGGGAGATCGGGACCGGCGACAAGTCCGCAAGTTCGGGGAGAACTCACTCAAGAGAGTCCGCCCACAAGCACAAGGAGGAATCCTCTTCCTCCATCAAGTCCCAATGGAAGGGTGACAAGAAGAAGATGAAGAAGGTGGTCAACTACGAGACCGACTCTTCATCACCCTCCACCTCCGGCTCGGAATCGGCATCCGCCACTTCTAAACGCCATGAGCGCAAGAAGTATAGTAAGATGCCCCTTCGCTATCCTCGCATTTCAAAACGCACTCCATTACTTTTCGTCCCATTAGGCAAACCACTTATGTTTGAAGGTGAAGATTATTCAATGTGGAGTGATAAAATGAGGCATCACCTAACCTCACTCAACAAAAACATATGGGATATTGTTGAGTATGGAGCGCAGGTACCGAAGAAGGGGGACAAGGATTATGATTCGGAGGAGGTCGAACAAATCCAACACTTCAACTCCCAAGCCACAACTATACTCCTCGCCTCTCTAAGTCGAGAGGAGTATAATAAGGTGCAAGGGTTGAAGAGTGCAAAGGAGATTTGGGACGTGCTCAAGACCGCGCACGAAGGAGATGAGGTGACCAAGATCACCAAGAGAGAAACGATCGAGGGGGAGCTCGGTCGCTTCATGCTTCACCAAGGAGAGGAGCCACAAGCCATTACAATCGGCTCAAGACCTTGGTGAACCAAGTGTGCAACCTCGGGAGCACCAAATGGGATGACCATGAAATGGTCAAGGTTATTCTTAGATCACTTGTTTTTCTTAATCTTACTCAAGTACAATTAATTCGTGGTGATCCAAGATATAAACTAATGTCTCCCGAGGAAGTGATAGGAAAGTTTGTGAGCTTTAAACTAATGATCAAAGGCTCCAAACAAATCATCGAGCGAGGCGCCACCTCCACACCCGAGGTGCAACCCGTCGCCTTCAAAGCGACGGAGGAGAAGAAGGAAGAGTCTACACCAAGCAGGCTTCCCATCGACGCCTCCAAGCTCGACAACGAAATCATCAAAAGCTTTCGTCAAATCCTCAAGCAAAGGAAGGGGAAAGATTACAAGCCCCGTTCCAAGAAGGTTTGCTACAAGTGTGGTAAGCCCGGTCATTTTATTGCAAAATGTCCATTATCAAGTGATAGTGACAGGGGCGACGACAAGAAGGGAAAGAGAAGAGAAAAGAAGAGGTACTACAAGAAGAAGGGTGACGATGCCCATGTTTGCCGGGAGTGGGACTCCGACGAGAGCTCCACCGACTCCTTCTTCGACGAGGACGCCGCAAACATCGCCGTCACCAAAGGGCTTCTCTTCCCCAACGTCGGACACAAGTGCCTCATGGTAAAGGACGGCAAGAAGAAGGTAAAATCAAGATCCTCCACTAAGTATGCAACTTCTAGTGATGAGGATAATTCTAGTGATGATGAGGACAACTTGCTCACCCTTTTTGCCAACTTAAACATGCAACAAAAGAAAAAACTAAATGAATTGATTAGTGCCATTCACGAGAAGGATGAACTCTTGGATAGCCAAGAGGACTTCCTTATTAAAGAAAATAAAAAGCATGTTAAAGTTAAAAATGCTTATGCTCTAGAGGTAAAAAAATGTGAGAAATTAACTAGTGAGCTAAGCACTTGCCATGATACTATTGCTGAAAGGGAAATGTACCCTTGGGATATTTCTATAAGATTTTGGTGATTAAGTGTTCCACACAAATGCTTTGAGTAATATTTGTGCCAAAGACTTAAGAAGTGCAAATCAAGAGTAAAGGTATGTTTCTAAGACTTAGTACATTGTTTTGGAGACTAATGTATTGTGTCTAAGTGCTAGAAACAGGAAAATACCAATTTGGAAAAGACTTGGCTGAGCAGCCAAGACTCTGCGCAGTCTGGGTGCACCGGACTGTCCGGTGGTGCACCAGACAGTGTTCGGTGCGCCAGGCTGGCTCTGGCGAACTGGCTGCTCTCGGGTTTCGTCGGCGGCGTACGACTATAAATCACCGGACTGTCCGGTGGTGCACCGGACTGTCCGGTGAGCCAACAGTCGGCCGCGTAATCCGCGCGCGACGCGTGGCAGAGCCAACGGTCAGAAGGGGCCACTGGACTGTCCGGTGTGCACCGGACAGTGTCCGATGCGCCAACGGCTCTGGATCTTCAACGGTTGGCTGCGCCAAAATAGGAAAGAAATCCGCACCGGACAGTGTCCGGTGGTGCACCGGACTGTCCGGTGCGCCAGGCGACAGAAGGCAAGAATTGCCTTCCTGGAATGCTCTCAACGGCTCCTAGCTGCCTTGGGGCTATAAAAGAGACCTCTATGTGCATGGAGGAGCACACCAAGCATTCTCTAAGCATTCCTAAGCACCAAGACTCCAATTCCGCGCATTCGATTCTTTGTGATAGCAACTAGAGCTCCATTTGAGTAGAGAACTCTTTGGGTTGTGTTGTGAGCTCGAGTTGTGACTTGTGTGCGTGTTTGTGCTCTGATTTTGTGTCTTATGTGTGTTGCTCATCCCAGCCTTACTTCCGTGCTTCTTTGTGAACATCAAATTGTAAGGGCGAGAGGCTCCAAGTTGTGGAGATTCCACGCAAGCGGGATATAGTAAAACAAAGCAAAACATCATGGTATTCAAGTGGGTCTTTGGACCGATTGAGAGGGGTTGATTGCAACCCTCGTCCGTTGAGATGCCACAACGTGGAGTAGGCAAGTGTTGGACTTGGCCGAACCACGGTATAAACCATTGTGCCTATCTGTGTTGATCTTCTTGTGGTTATCGTGTCTTGCAAGAACTCCTCTCTAGCCACTTGGCTTTATTGTGCTAACTCCTAATCAGGTTTTGTGGCATTAAGTTTTAAGTTTTACAGGATCACCTATTCACCCCCCCTCTAGGTGCTCTCAATTGGTATCAGAGTCGTTCTCTTCAAGAAAGGGACTAATCGCCCGAAGGGATGGATCCTAAGGGAAAGGGGATGGTGGTCAACGACAAGGAGAAGGAGACCATCTTCAACGAGCCGAGGGACGACAAAGCAAATGACTCCAGCTCGAGTCAAAAGAAGAAGGAAGGGAAGAAGAAGAGGCGGATCAAGAAGATCGTCTACTACGACGACAGCGATGAGTCCTCTTCTTCCCAAAAGGACGACGACGACTACGAGAAAAAGAAAACGGTCAATTCAAACTTTTCTTTTGATTATTCTCGTATTCCGCAAAGTACAAATGCTCATTTGCTCTCCATTCCACTTGGTAAACCTCCTCACTTTGATGGAGAGGACTACGGATTTTGGAGTCACAAAATGCGTAGTCACTTGTTCTCTCTCCATCCAAGCATATGGGAGATAGTAGAGAGTGGAATGCAATTTGATAGTACTGATAGTCCCATATTTATCAATGAGCAAATTCATAAAAATGCACAAGCTACTACTGTTCTTCTAGCATCATTGTGCAGGGATGAATACCATAAGGTGAGCGGCTTGGATAACGCCAAGCAGATCTGGGACACCCTCAAGATCTCGCATGAGGGGAACGACGTCACCATGCTCACCAAGATGGAGTTGGTGGAGGGCGAACTTGGGAGATTCGCAATGATCAGGGGCGAGGAGCCAACCCAAACGTACAACCGGCTCAAGACCCTCGTCAACAAAATAAGGAGCTATGAAAGCACATGATGGACGGACCACGACGTCGTCCGCCTAATGCTAAGGTCTTTCACTGTCCTTGATCCACATCTTGTAAACAGTATTCGTGAGAATCCTAGGTACACCAAGATGACGCCCGAGGAAATACTTGGGAAGTTTGTAAGCGGGCGGATGATGATCAAGGAAGCAAGATACGTTGATGATGCGTTGAATGGCCCAATCCACGAGCCTCAAACCGTTGCTCTCAAAGCAACGAGGAGCAAGGAAGTGCTACCTAGCAAGGTGGCACAAGTTGAGGCGGCAGGGCTCAATGAGGAAGAGATGGCCCTCATCATCAAGCGTTTCAAGACGACGCTAAGGGGTCGCAAGGAGCATCCCAACAAGAACAAGACAAAGGGGAAGTGCTCATGCTTCAAATGTGGTAAGATTGGTCATTTTATCGCTAATTGTCCCGATAATGATAATGACCAGGAACAAGAGAAGAAGATGGAAAAGAAGAAGGCTTACAAGAAGGCTAAGGGCGAGGCACACCTTGGAAAGGAGTGGGACTCGGATTGTTCGTCATCCGACTCCGACAACGAAGGACTCGCCGCCTCGGCCTTCAACAAATCGTCTCTCTTCCCCAACGAGCATCACACTTGCCTCATGGCAAAGGAGAAGAAGGTAAACACTCGAAAGACTACTTATGCTTCTTCTAGTGATGATGAATCTAGCGATGATGAAATAGATTATGCTAGTTTGTTCAAGGGCTTAGAAAGAACTAAGATTGATAAGATTAATGAATTAATCGATGCCTTGAATGACAAGAATAGATTGTTAGAAAAGCAAGAGGATCTGTTGTATGAAGAACATGATAAAGTTGTAGAGGCACAAAAATCTCTTGCTTTAGAAGTCAAAAGGAATGAAATGCTTTCTTGTGAACTATCTACTTACCATGAGACCATTTCTAGTTTAAAAAGTGTTAATGATGATTTAAATGCTAAACTAGAAGTACCAAATAGATCTAACTCTTGTGTAGAACATGTTATAATTTGTAATAGGTGTAAAGATTTTGATGTTGATGCTTGTAGTGAACACCTAGTTTTTATTGCAAAGTTAAATTATGAAGTGGCTAGTCTTAATGCCCAACTTAAGACTAGCAAAAATGAATTTGATAAATTAAAATTTGCAAGGGATGCGTACACGATTGGTAGACACCCCTCAATTAAGGATGGGTTTGGCTTCAAGAGGGAAGCCAAGAACTTAACAAGTCATAAGGCTCCCATCTCCGCCAAGGAGAAAGGGAAGGCTCCTATGACTAATAGTAGTCAAAAGAATCATACTTTCATTTATGGTGATAAGAGATATTCTAGAAATGTTCATTATGATAGGAGTTGTAATGCTTATGATTCAAATGCCATGTTTGCTTCAAATTCTTCTATTATGCATGATAGAAGTGTGACTAGGAAAATGTCATTAATCATGTTCCTAGGAAAATTAATGAACCTTCTACTATTTATCATGCTTGCAATGCTTCCTTTGCTATTTGTAGAAAGGATAAGAAGGTGATCGCTAGGAAATTAGGGGCAAAATGCAAGGGAGATAAAACTTGCATTTGGGTCCCTAAGGATATTGTCACTAACCTTGTAGGACCCAACAAGAGTTGGGTACCTAAGACCCAAGCCTAAATTTGCCTTGCAGGTTTATGCATCCGGGGGATCAAGCTGGATTATCGACAGCGGATGCACAAACCACATGACGGGGGAGAAGATGTTCACCTCCTACGTCAAAAACAAAGATTCCCAAGACTCAATCATATTCGATGACGGGAATCAAGGCAAGGTTAAAGGACTAGGGAAGATTGCCATTTCATCCGAGCACTCTATCTCTAATGTGTTTTTAGTTGAGTCGCTTGGATATAACTTATTGTCCGTGAGTCAGCTTTGTAATATGGGATATAATTGCTTATTCACAAATGTAGATGTGTCTGTCTTTAGAAGGAGTGATAGTTCATTAGCTTTTAAGGGTGTATTAGACGACAAACTCTACTTAGTTGATTTTGCAAAAGAGGAGGCCAGTCTAGATGCATGCTTAATTGCTAAGACTAGCATGGGCTGGCTGTGGCATCGCCGCTTAGCACATGTGGGGATGAAGAACCTTCACAAACTTCTAAAGGGAGAACACGTGATAGGTCTAACAAACGTAACCTTCGAAAAAGATAGACCTTGTGCAGCTTGTCAAGCAGGTAAACAGGTGGGAAGCTCTCATCATACCAAAAATGTGATGACCACATCAAGACCTTTGGAGTTGCTTCATATGGACCTCTTCGGACCCGTCGCTTATCTAAGCATAGGAGGAAGTAAGTATGGTCTTGTTATAGTTGATGATTTTTCCCGCTTCACTTGGGTATTCTTTTTGCAGGATAAATCTGAAACCCAAGGGACCCTCAAGCGCTTCCTAAGGAGAGCTCAAAATGAGTTTGAGCTCAAGGTGAAGAAGATAAGGAGCGACAACGTGTCCGAGTTCAAGAACCTTCAAGTAGAGGAGTACCTTGAGGAGGAAGGAATCAAGCACGAGTTCTCTGCTCCCTACACACCACAACAAAACGGTGTGGTAGAGAGGAAGAACAGGACGCTCATAGACATGGCGAGGACAATGCTTGGAGAATTCAAGACACCCGAGCGGTTTTGGTCGAAAGCCGTGAACACGGCTTGCCACGCCATAAACCGGGTGTACCTTCATCGGCTCCTCAAGAAGACTTCGTATGAGCTTCTAACCGGTAACAAACCCAATGTTTCGTACTTTCGTGTATTTGGGAGCAAATGTTATATTCTAGTAAAGAAAGGTAGAAATTCTAAGTTTGCTCCCAAAGCTGTAGAAGGGTTTTTGTTAGGTTATGACTCAAATACAAAGGCGTATAGGGTCTTCAACAAATCATCGGGTTTGGTTGAAGTCTCTAGCGACGTTGTATTTGATGAGACTAATGGCTCTCCAAGAGAGCAAGTTGTTGATCTTGATGATGTAGATGAAGAAGACGTTCCAACGGCCGCAATACACACCATGGCGATTGGAGATGTGCGGCCACAGGAACAAAAGGAGCAAGATCAACCTTCTTCCTCAACAATGGTGCATCCCCCAACTCAAGACGATGAACAGGTTCATCAAGAGGAGGCGTGTGATCAAGGGGGAGCACAAGATGATCATGTAATGGAAGAGGAAGCACAACCGGCACCTCCAACTCAAGTTCGAGCGACGATTCAAAGGAATCATCTCGTCGACCAAATTTTGGGTGATATTAGCAAGGGAGTAACTACTCGCTCTAGATTAGTTAATTTTTGTGAGCATTACTCTTTTGTCTCTTCTATTGAGCCTTTCAGGGTAGAAGAGGCCTTGCTAGATCCGGACTGGGTGTTGGCCATGCAGGAAGAGCTCAACAACTTCAAGAGAAATGAAGTTTGGACACTGGTGCCTCGTCCCAAGCAAAACGTTGTGGGAACCAAGTGGGTGTTCCGCAACAAACAAGATGAGCACAGGGTGGTGACAAGGAACAAGGAATGACTTGTGGCAAAAGGTTATGCCCAAGTCGCAGGTTTGGACTTTGAGGAGACTTTTGCTCCTGTGGCTAGGCTAGAGTCAATTCGCATATTGTTAGCCTATGCTGCTCACCATTCTTTCAGGTTGTTCCAAATGGATGTGAAGAGCGCTTTCCTCAACGGACCAATCAAGGAGGAGGTGTACGTAGAGCAACCCCTGGATTTGAGGATGAACGGTACCCCGACCACGTATGTAAGCTCTCTAAGGCGCTCTATGGACTTAAGCAAGCCCCAAGAGCATGGTATGAATGCCTTAGAGACTTTCTAATTGCTAATGCTTTCAAGGTTGGGAAAGTCGATCCAACTTTATTCACTAAGACATGTGATGGCGATTTATTTGTGTGCCAAATCTATGTCGATGACATAATATTTGGTTCTACTAACCAAAAGTCTTGTGAAGAGTTTAGCAGGGTGATGACTCAGAAGTTTGAAATGTCGATGATGGGTGAGTTGAACTACTTCCTTGGGTTCCAAGTGAAGCAACTCAAGGACGACACCTTCATCTCCTAAACGAAGTACACGCAGGACTTGCTCAAGAGGTTTGGGATGAAGGACGCCAAGCCCGCAAAGACTCCAATGGGAACTGACGGACACGTCGACCTCAACAAAGGAGGTAAGTCCGTTGATCAAAAGGCATACCGGTCTATGATAGGGTCTTTACTTTATTTATGTGCTAGTAGACCGGATATTATGCTTAGCGTATGCATGTGTGCTAGATTTCAATCCGATCCAAGGGAGTGTCACTTAGTGGCCGTGAAGCGAATTCTTAGATATTTAGTCGCTACGCCTTGCTTCGGGATCTGGTATCCAAAGTGTTCTACCTTTGACTTGATTGGATATTCAGACTCCGATTATGCTGGATGTAAGATTGATAGGAAAAGTACATCGGGGACGTGCCAATTCTTAGGAAGGTCCCTAGTGTCATGGAGCTCTAAGAAACAAACTTCTGTTGCCCTATCCACCGCTGAGGCCGAGTAGGTTGCCGCAGGACAGTGTTGCGCGCAACTACTTTAGATGAGGCAAACCCTCAGGGACTTTGGCTACAATCTGAGCAAAGTCCCACTCCTATGTGATAATGAGAGTGCTATCCGCATGGCGGATAATCCTGTTGAACACAGCCGCACTAAGCACATAGACATCCGGCATCACTTTTTGAGAGACCTCCAGCAAAAGGGAGATATCGAAGTGTTTTATGTTAGCACCGAGAACCAGCTAGCCGATATCTTTACCAAGCCTCTAGATGAGTCGACCTTTTGCAGGCTGCGTAGTGAGCTAAATGTCTTAGATTCGCGGAACCTGGATTGATTTATAGCATACATGTGTTTTATGCCTTTGATCATGGTTCTTATGCATTTTGTTGTTTATGTATGGTGCTCAAGTTGCACAAGCACTCCCCGGACCTCATAAGTCCATTTGCAAGTGATGCACATATTTAGGGGGAGTTGTGCTACAACTTGATCCTTTGAGACTAACCATGTGCTTGAGTGTTCTTAATTTAGTCTCAAAGGTGGATTGAAAGGGAATGTTGGACTTGGACCATGAAAGACTTCCACTGCACTTCGATGAAAGAGTAACTAACTCCAAGTTCATCTTCATGCTCTTATTGCCTTTTTACTCTTAATTGAAGATTTTGGTGAGGCAATGGGGTTTAAGGGCCAAGATTGATCACGTTTTGGTGCTTGATGCCAAAGGGGGAGAAAATAAGGCCAAAGCAACAAATGGATCAGCTACCACTTGAGAATTTTGAAAATAGTAGAATAGAGCTTTTGGTTTGTCAGAAATCTCTTATTGTCTCTTTTGTCAAAAGTTGGCCTCTTGTGGGGAGAATGGTTGATTATGGGCAAAGGGGGAGTTTTTGAAATCCTTGATCAATTTCTCTTGGGACAACTCTCTTTATGTCTCAACAAGTGTGTTTGACTTAGAGATAGGAAATTGAAGTTGATTTGCAAAAACAAAACCAAGTGGTGGCAAAGAATGATTCAAATATGCCAAATTTAAATCAAAACAAATTTGTGTTCTCATTTGCATTGATGTTGCACTTCTTTTAGTTGCTTTTTGTTGTGTTGGCATTAATCACCAAAAAGGGGGAGATTGAAAGGGAAATGTACCCTTGGGACATTTCTATAAGATTTTGGTGATTAAGTGTTCCACACAAATGCTTTGAGTAATATTTGTGCCAAAGACTTAAGAAGTGCAAATCAAGAGTAAAGGTATGTTTCTAAGACTTAGTACAATGTTTTGGAGACTAATGTATTGTGTCTAAGTGCTAGAAACAGGAAAAGACCAATTTGGAAAAGACTTGGCTGAGCAGCCAAGACTCTGCGCAGTCTGGGTGCACCGGACTGTCCGGTGGTGCACCGGACAGTGTTCGATGCGCCAGGCTGGCTCTGGCGAACTGGCTGCTCTCGGGTTTCGTTGGCGGCATACGGCTATATATCACCGGACTGTCCGGTGGTGCACCGGACTGTCCGGTGGTGCAATAGTTGGCCGGGCCAACGGTCGGCCGCGTAATCCACGCGCGACACATGGCAGAGCCAACAGTCAGAAGGGGGCACTGGACTGTCCGATGTGCACCGGACAGTGTCCGATGCGCCAACGGCTCTGGATCTTCAACGGTCGGCTGCGCCAAAATAGGAAAGAAATCCGCACCGGACAGTGTCCGGTGGTGCACCGGACTGTCCGGTGCGCCAGGCGACAGAAGGCAAGAATTGCCTTCCTGGAATGCTCTCAACGGCTCCTAGCTGCCTTGGGGCTATAAAAGAGACCCTATGTGCATGGAGGAGCACACCAAGCATTCTCTAAGCATTCCTAAGCACCAAGACTCCAATTCCGCGCATTCGATTCTTTGTGATAGCAACTAGAGCTCCATTTGAGTAGAGAACTCTTTGGGTTGTGTTGTGAGCTCGAGTTGTGACTTGTGTGCGTGTTTGTGCTCTGATTTTGTGTCTTGTGTGCGTTGCTCATCCCAGCCTTACTTCCGTGCTTCTTTGTGAACATCAAATTGTAAGGGCGAGAGGCTCCAAGTTGTGGAGATTCCTCGCAAGCGGGATATAGTAAAACAAAGCAAAACACCGTGGTATTCAAGTGGGTCTTTGGACCGCTTGAGAGGGGTTGATTGCAACCCTCGTCCGTTGGGACGCCACAACGTGGAGTAGGCAAGTGTTGGACTTGGCCGAACCACGGGATAAACCACTATGCCTATCTGTGTTGATCTTCTTGTGGTTATCGTGTCTTGCAAGAACTCCTCTCTAGCCACTTGGCTTTATTGTGCTAACTTCTAATCAGGTTTTGTGGCATTAAGTTTTATGTTTTACAGGATCACCTATTCACCCCCCTCTAGGTGCTCTCAATTGCCAACCTTAGGAATGAGAATGCTAAATTAATTACTAAGGTTGAAAGTTCAAATGTTTGTGATGATTCAATTGTTAATCTTAAAAATGATAATGCTAAATTGATTGCTAAGATTGACAAGTTGAATGCATCACTCTCTAGCCTTAAAATTGAAAATGAAAAATTAATTGCTAAGGCTAAAGATCTAAATGTTTGCAATGTTTCTATTTTCAATCTTAAGAATGAAAATGCTATTTTACATGCTAAGATTGATGAATTAAATGCATGCAAACCCTCTACGTCTACCGTTGAGCATGTTACTATTTGTACTAGATGTAGAGATATTAATGTTGATGCTATTCATGATCACCTATCCTTAATTAAACAACAAAATGATCACATAGCTCAACTTAGTGCCAAAATTAATGAGCATGACTTAGAAAATGAAAAATTTAAATTTGCTAGAAGCATGCTCTATAGTGGGAGATGCCCAGGCATTAAGGATGTCATTGGCTTCCAACAGGGAGACAATTTCAAGCTTAATGCCCCTAAAAGATTGTCTAATTTTGTTAAGGGCAAGGCTCCCATGGTTTAGGATAACGAGGGTTACATTTTATACCCTGCCGGTTATCCCGAACACAAAATTAGGAGAATTCACTCTAGGAAGTCTCACTCTGGCTCTCATCATGCTTTTATGTATAAGAATGAGGCATCTAGTTCTAGGCAATCCACTCATGCTAAATTGCCTAAAAAGAAATCTCCTATTGCATCAAATGATCATAATATTTCATTTAAAACTTTTGATGCTTCTTATGTTTTAACTAACAAATTAGGCAAAATAGTTACCAAATATGTTGGGGGCAAACACAAGGGGTCAAAGACTTGTGTTTGGATACCCAAGGTGCTTGTTTCTAATGTGAAAGGACCCAAGACCGTTTGGGTACCTAAGAACAAGGCCTAAAATTGTTTTGTAGGTTTATGCATCCGGGGGCTCAAGTTGGATTATTGATAGCGGATGCACCACATGACTGGGGAGAAAAGGATGTTCTCCTCCTACAAGAAAAACCATGATCCCCAAAGAGCTATCACATTCGGGGATGGAAATCAAGGTTTGGTCAAAGGACTTGGTAAAATTGCTATATCACCTGACCATTCTATTTCCAATGTTTTTCTTGTAGATTCTTTATATTACAATTTGCTTTCCGTTTCTCAATTATGTAAAATGGGCTACAACTGTCTTTTTACGGATATAGCTGTTACTTTCTTTAGAAGAAGTGATGATTCAGTAGCATTTAAGGGAGTGTTAGAGGGTCAGCTATACTTAGTTGATTTTAATAGAGCTGAACTCGACACTTGCTTAATTGCTAAGACTAACATGGGTTGGCTCTAGCACCGCCGACTAGCCCATGTTGGGATGAAGAATCTTCATAAGCTTCTAAAGGGAGAACACATTTTGGGACTAACCAATGTTCATTTTGAGAAAGACAGGGTTTGTAGCGCATGTCAAGCAGGGAAGCAAGTTGGTGTTCATCATCCACACAAGAACATCATGACGACTGATAGGCCGCTTGAGCTACTCCACATGGACCTATTCGGCTCGATAGCTTACATAAGCGTCGGTGAGAGTAAGTACTGTCTAGTTATTATGGATGATTATTCTCGCTTCACTTGGGTATTCTTTTTTGCAGGATAAATCTCAAACCCAAGAGACCTTAAAGGGATTCTTGAGACGGGCTCAAAACGAGTTTGGTTTAAGGATCAAAAAGATTAGAAGCGACAACGGGACGGAGTTCAAGAACTCACAAATAGAAGGCTTCCTTGAGGACGAGGGCATCAAGCATGAGTTCTCTTCTCCCTACACGCCACAACAAAATGGTGTAGTGGAGAGGAAGAATAGAACTCTACTTGACATGGCGAGGACCATGCTTGATGAGTACAAGACTTCAGACCGGTTTTGGGCAGAAGCAATCAACACCGCTTGCTATGCCATCAACCGTCTCTACCTTCACCGAATCCTCAAGAAGACATCTTATGAACTCCTAATCGGTAAAAAGCCCAATGTTTCATATTTTAGAGTCTTTGGTAGCAAATGCTTTATTCTTATTAAAAGAGGTAGAAAATCTAAATTTGCTCCTAAGGCTGTAGAAGGCTTTTTACTTGGTTATGATTCAAACACAAGGGCATATAGAGTCTTTAACAAGTCCACTGGACTAGTTGAAGTTTCTTGTGACATTGTGTTTGATGAGACTAACGGCTCTCAAGTAGAGCAAGTTGATCTTGATGTGAAGAGGCTCCGTGCGTCGCGCTAAGGAACATGTCCATTGGGGATGTGTGTCCTAAGGAATCCAAAGAGCCTCCACAAGCACAAGATCAACCATCTTCCTCAATGCAATCATCTCCACCAACTCAAGATGAGGATCAAGCTCAAGAGGATGAAAATGAAGATCAAGAAGATGAGCCACCTCATGAGGAGGACAATGATCAAGGGGAATATGCTCATGATCAAGACAAGGAAGATGATGAGGGTCCAAGGCCACCACACCCAAGAGTCCACCAAGCAATACAACGAGATCACCCCGTGAACTCCATCCTCGGTGATATTCATAAGGGGGTAACCACTCGATCTCGTGTTGCTCATTTTTGTGAACATTACTCCTTTGTGTCTTCTATTGAGCCATACAAGGTAGAAGATGCATTAAGGGATTCGGATTGGGTGTTGGCAATGCAAGAGGAACTCAACAACTTCACGAGGAATGAGGTATGGCATCTTGTTCCACGTCCTAACCAAAATGTTGTAGGAACCAAGTGGGTCTTCCGCAACAAACAAGATGAGCATGGTGTGGTGACAAGGAACAAAGTCCGACTTGTGGCCAAGGGATATTCACAAGTTGAAGGTTTGGATTTCGGTGAAACCTATGCAACCATAGCTAGGCTTGAGTCAATTCGTATATTACTTGCCTATGCTACTTACCATGGCTTTAAGCTCTATCAAATGGACGTGAAAACTGCCTTCCTCAATGGACCAATCAAGGAGGAGGTCTATGTTGAGCAACCTCTTGGCTTTGAAGATAGTGAGTACCCTAACCATGTATATAAACTCTCTAAGGCGCTTTATGGGCTCAAGCAAGCCCCAAGAGCATGGTATGAATGCCTAAGAGACTTTCTTATCGCTAATGGCTTCAAAGTCGGAAAAGCCGATCCTACTCTCTTTACTAAAACAATTGCAAATGATTTGTTTGTATGCCAAATTTACGTTGATGATATCATATTTGGTTCTACTAACAAATCTACATGTGAAGAGTTTAGTAAGATAATGATTCAAAAATTCGAGATGTCTATGATGGGGGAGTTGAAGTACTTCTTAGGATTTCAAGTCAAGCAACTCCAAGAGGGCACCTTCATCAGCCAAACAAAGTACATTTAAGACATACTCACCAAGTTTGGGATGAAGGATGCCAAGCCTTCAAGACACCCATGGGAACTAATGGGCATCTCTGTAACACCCTGAATTTGGGGTATAAAATTTCTTTTCTAATATCCACCAAATTCAGGTGTTACTCTCTTCTTTACCTGCTTTTATTCTCTTTTTTCTAAATAATGGAGAGTTATTTTATTATATATAAGTTTTAAGCATAGTAAAATAAAATCCTAGAGAAGCTTCGATTGTTGCATTCATGTTGTCGCATAGTGTTTATGAGTGCAAATGTTTTCAAACTATATCGAATTATCTTGTTTATGTTTCCGGAAATTTTTGGAAACCTTCGGAACGTGTTTTTATTAAATATGAATTTAAGATTTTTTTCCCGATATTATTTTAATCCCTAAAATTTAATATACGAAAACTGAAATATTCTGCAAAATTCGATAATATGTATATGTGTGTAAATATATCTTTATCTCGTCGACCTATTCTTATCTCGTGCCCTTTTTCATGAGATTACCGAACTATATCTCCGCGCAAACGGCATGCTGCTCGTGTCTACCCCATCAACCCACCTCGCCTTTCTTCGCTGCGCGACCCGTGCTTCTCCGACCACGCGCGCTCCTCACCGCTGCATGTCTCACTAGCTCGAGCTCTGTTTTAGCTTCGTCTAGCCAAACCATTGTCCGTTTCGTATGTGCATGTGGCACGGACACAGTCGTAACCACCTCGATTCGCCTCGCCTCCTCGCGCAACGTCTCGCACGTCGAGCGCGCAACCGCCTCACCACATCCTTCATCTATATATATACAGACGTTCCGTCACCTATCTCTCTATCGTTAAAACTGCCTCTCCTATGCGGACATCCATTTCCTCTCTCCCAGATCCAAATCACAAAATAGCACATGCGGTTCCATGTGCTCCTCGCCTCCATCTCTAGCGGTGTGCAGCAGCCCCCGGCCGGCGTCCTGGCGGTCCCAAAGGCCCCCTGCCCAGGTACGAAGCCCCCTCCACTCCCGCGATCCGTCCCCAGGCGAAGCCCATTCGGTCTGACTTCCCAGTCGCGCCCGCCAACGAGCAACCACCTCGGCACGCGTCGCCTTCCCTGCAAGCGCACTCGCTGAGCCCCATGGCGCGACCTGCGTGGTGGCGCGCCCCCTGGGCACTGCAATGCAGCGGCTAGCCAGCCGCGGCCGCGCATCTAGCCCCTGCCTCGCTCCCTTCCGCGAGCACGCAGGCCCCTCCCATGGCCGTTTGGCCACGGCTGCAGTGGGCAGCTCGCCCTGCGCAGGGCATTGCCCCTCGGTCTGGCACCGGCCAGCCTAGGGCGCGACTCCGTCTAGCCCCTTGGCCGATAGGGTCTCCATGGCCGAACAGCCCATGGCCACGCCCCCTCCTTTCCCCTCCCCTTGCTGCTATTTTTTCCATGGAGAGAGATGGTCCAAGGAAGAAGAGAGAGAGAGAGAGAGGTAGAAGAAACCGTCGCGAGGACCACGCGCATGCAAGTTCCTACTCCCCCTGCGTTTCCCTCGCATGCAGGTGCGCATGAATTTGTTGGAAACCATATGCGGGCCCCTCCTCACATGCACGCACACCTAATTTGCTGGCCGCATGTGAGAACAGCCCAACACCAGATCCTCTGCGGCTGCACGTCCCGTGATACTTCGTGTGGCTTCAATTCGACCAACCAGATTGTACCACATCACCTATAATCCGCGAAATATTATTTATTCAGTATATGTTGCATTATAAATATGTTTCGTACCGTTCTAGTTACGCTTATAAACATTCATGTTAATAACGTTAATTCGTCAGGTCACATATTTTAGATAATTAACATATGTTTGCTCGACTAATATTAATTAGATTAATATTCCAATTAGATTAAATGTGCAGTATTCAACTTTCGCTTTATAAGAAACATTAACATGGCTAATATAAACTTAACTACTTGTTATTTATTTAATATTTGTTTAGTATAAACGTGTCACCTATTTAGTGTTTCTCGCCTATCGCGCATGCTGTTCCGCGCGTGGTGGCATGCTGGTTCTCATGCTGGCCGCGTGCACTGTTTCGTGTGTCGTCAGTGTGCTATGTCGCGCGAGTCCGCGCGTTGGTTGCACGCTGTCGTGTTGTTTCGCGTGTCGCGGGTTGCTTGTGTGTGTCACGCGCTGTCCGCACGCGATATTAAACCGTTCGATTATAATCACTCATGTCAATTAATTAACTATTCCTTTAATCGTCCACTATTAAATTAGTAAGTTAGTCAAAGCTAAGTAGTAGTTTTAATTTATATTTGATATGATAATGTCAATTCATGTAATTATAATTATGTTGAACTAATATTCTAATTAATACTCGTTAAGTGTAAACGTTATAACTTCTCGACCGTAGCTTCAACCGACGTGTTTCTTATTCTCGCGTAACCGTAGAGACGCTCTCTATTTTATATTGCTCGCTTTTATAACATTTTATCTTGTATGGTGTAATGTTCTTATGCATATGTATATGTTTGTTTGCTTGTGCCTGTCCGTCCTCGCTTCGCGTTGCGATTAGATCGCGACTCATTTCTAAGCTTCGAGGAATTGACGGTCAAGCTTCGGCGACCAAATGATCCAGTTCTTCGAGTTCTACAAGGCTGAAGACCCTGAGCATCTGTTTGGTGAAGGCAAGTGTCCTTTGACCCATTATGTCCTATCTATTTATAATTCACCGTCCCGCACTACTTAATTGAAACCTAAGGATTGACTAGCTTTCTATTTACCTTATCCTTGTTTACCTTTCGGGTTACTATGGTTAGCTTCATGCTAGCGCTTTACTTTAATCAATGAAGATGATGAGATACAATGATGATATTATGGTTTTATTCTGGATATGATGATATACTTGTGGCATTTAAGGGGACTCGGGCTGTTTCCCGTGTACCTCTCCGTAAGGACCTGTTCGTTGAGAGACCACCCGGGATAACAGTGCAACCATGAGGGTGGAATGGGACGCCCTTAGCTAATTAATTAGAGGAACTAGAGGTGTAGTTGCTTCGCCGTCGTGCCGTCAATGGGGTCCAGGCACAGTGCTTGCTCTGCCGAGGCTGGGTGCCGAGGTTCTTTCGTTTTGCTTTTGTTAGTCACCCCCCTGCGGGGAGTGGTACTGTGTTTATCAAACTGGAGAAACCTAACGGGCGACTATGACCTCTAGGGAATCTTTGTAAAGGCTTCGTAGTGAATCCCTGGCCATTCACCTTGGGAGTGGATAAGGGTCTTGCAAGCCCGGGCTAGAGAGGGAATCACGTCTTGTGGGTAAAGTGCGCAACCTCTGCAGAGTGTTATGAAACTGATATATCAGCCGTGCTCACGGTTATGAGCGGCCTTGGGATCCTCTTTGATTAGAGATGTAGATGATCCGAGATACAGATGGTTCGAGATACAATGAGTATATTGATGGTTTTGGTTCGATGATGATGATGATGTTCCTCGATGAGGAAAGGATTCACGGGTTGGTTATTGCTAAAACTTGGCTCCCACTAATAATAAATACTTGACCAACTAAAAGCAATTGCTTTATCCTTAACTCCACATAAAGCTAGTCCACCTTAGCCAAACGGGACATTTGCTGAGTACGTTGATGTGTACTCACCCTTGCTTTCACAAAACACCAGGTTGCCTTTGGTGCAATCTATGCTCAGGTAAAGAAGAAGGCGTCGAGGCGGATCTCCAGGAGTTCCAGGACTTCGACAAGTTCGAGGATTAGGCTAGCGACCTCCCCCAGTCAGCTGCCTGTGGTGGGTTGTTTACGTTAGCTACGTTTCAATTCTGTGTACTTTGATTTATATTATGTAAATGGCTCTAGTCTGTAATATTATTACTTACTATTTATTGTAATTCGAAGCATTGTGCTATGATGAGTCATTTATGTAATCGCTGTGTACGTGAATTACTGATCCTGGCACGTACATGGTTCGCATTCGGTTTACCTTCAAAACCGGGTGTGACAATCTCGGCCTCGACACGGGAGGGCCTAAGGTGTTGGCTTAGCCGGGTTAGGTGTGAGCATGAAGAATTGTCCCCTCATATAAGGATCGGTTTGTCATCCTTCACTACCTGTACTCATGACAAGTACAACCACTCAAGACTGTATGAGCAGTCACTCAATCTGAACTTGCATGGTTCGAACCCTAGGGCTATGACGGCTGGGGAGCACCGGGAGGATAAGGAAGGGGAATGTTTTGTCCAGTTTGGGCATGGTGGTGGCCTTGTTCCTTCCGGTATAATCGTTAAGGTAAGGACATGCAAGGAAGGAAAGAGCTTCGGTGTCGGATCTCATGGCAGTGAGATCACAGAGCCGGACTAGTGGGTAAAGTGTACCCCTCTGCGCAGAGTTTGAAACCTATTCGAATAGTCCGTGTCCACTGGTATGGATGAGTCTAGTGTGGTATGACAATTAGTGTTTTTGTCTTCATAAAAAGGGAAGGTGTGTGTGGGTGTTTTTGGAAATAAAAGCAATGCCATGGGAGCGTGGTTGAGTGTGAAAATGTGCTACTCCTCTCTTTTGGGTATAACTTCAAAGAATCGCCTTTCTCTGAAAAAGAAAAGAGTGACTTCAACTCCACCATATCATGCATGTACCGTATAGGTCTCTCCCTCTTTACGGGTGGGATGGACTTGCGGAATACGTATAGTATTCACCCAGATTTATTCATGTTTTTCATCTACCAGAGACTTCCTTTCTGCTATGTTCGACTAGAAGGGGGCTGTGTATGCACCCAGTCTGCCTATGGCATGGGCTAGATGTTCTTCCACTATGTTATGTTTCTAGGTTCGCTAGGGCTTGCATTTTGGTATTGTAATAACTATTATTCGAGACTCTGTACTATTTGAAGAAATGAATGTGTTTACTAGCCTCCTGTGATTAGTAATTATATCACATTTGAGTCCCAAAGGATCGGGACACTTCAGTTGATGTCGAAGGAGTTTGAGATGTCAATAATTGGTGAGCTAATGAAATATGACAACTTCCTCTCACAAGAGAAGTACAACAAAGACTTGTTGAAAAGATTCAAAATGGAGAAGTACAAACCAATCAAGACACCCATGCCTACTAATGGACATCTCGACCTAGATGAGGGAGGTAACCCGGTTGATCAAACTCTCTAACGTTCCATGGTTGTAGTTTATTGTATCTTACCTCATCTAGGCCCGATACCATGTTTAGTGTATGTATGTGTGCTCAATTTCAAGCAAATCCTAAGAAAGCTCATAGCACACCCCAAGCATTGGCCTTTGCTATCCCAAATGAGCTACTTTTGAATTAATTGGCTATTCCGATTCGGATTACACCGGGTGCACAATTGATAGGAAAAGTATATCCAGAGGATGCCATTTGCTTGGAAGATCACTAGTTCATGGACTTCTACAAAGCGAAACAGTGTTGCCTTGTCATTTGTCAACCACCAAAGCAGAATACATTGTCGCGGGTGCCTGTTTCACACAAATTCTTTATATGAAACAAACTATTCTAGATTATGGTGTATTTCTAGAATAGGTACCTTTGTTCTATGATAATGAGGGTGCTGTTAAAATTACTAATAATCGTGTACAACACTCTCGCACCAAGCACATTGATATACGTCATCACTTTCCTTAGAGATCATGTTGCTAAATGAGATATAATATTAGAAGGAGTGAGATCGGAAGATCAATTAGCGGATATTTTCATAAATCCTTTAGACAAAACCCGCTTATGCATGTGGAGGAATGTGTGGGGGACAGATATCCCCCAGGTCCACTAGAAGGCTGGAAGGCCTCGCGAAAGACTCTGGGCCCATTATTTCGCAGGGCCACCCCTTCGTGGGCCAGGGGAGGAATCACTGGCAGAATGGATCGATGCAAGATTGGATCAACTCGAGCCCAGGCGGCTCAATGGATTTAAATGTTATCCGCAGCATTGATCCGATTCTCCCGCATAGCGCCCTCAGACGTCGGAACTGAACGAGGATAAGTCAGTAGGATAATAGGGAGATAAGTTTAGTCGGTTCACTATTACTTAGGAGCACATAGTTATCGTATCCGCATGTAACGCCCCATGGTCGAGTATATAAGGCCTAGGGGGCACCCAATCAAAAGACAGGTCACTCATTAAACCAATCTACTCGATTCTCTAGCATCCTTCATACTAGAGAATCCCCCTGTAACCCACCACATAAAGATCCACACCAGGAAGTAGGGTATTACGCCTCTCTAAGCGGCCCGAACCTGTAGAAAATTGTCTACTGTCTCTCGTGCGCTCAGCACGAACCATCGAGCTACAGTTGGTTACACCGTCCTACCCAAAAGCACCTCGAGGGGTAACCCCAGGTGCGCGGTCGGGTCCCAAACACCGACAACTGGCGTGCCAGGTAGGGGGTGTGTCACTGATCCAAGCTAGTTCAATGCCCATCACTTTCCTGCACAAGATCGCTCTCCGCCCTGGATCCGTGTTCCGCTTCGGAACCATCTCGTCCGTGGCAGACGAAGAAGGGACTCTACATCGTATAGCGGATCCACCGGAGAAAAAGCCTTCCTTGAAGATCTCCGAGAAGGCAGGAACGAAGCAGGAGATAGTGCAACCTCCGGCTCTCCAGGCGAAAACTACCTCCTGCAAGTCGGGAGCAGAGAATTCGTTTACCCGGAGGAACCCGTTGTCCACCTCATCCACGGAAAAATGGACAAAGATTACAAGGAAAAAAGAAACAAAGACCCGTCAAGCTGCCCTTCTGGTACCTCCGCCCTCAAAGGAGAACAGAAAGAAGCTTGTCGTCACGACAACTCCATTCTACCCTGATGTCCTCTTCATGGGGGGAGAGTGGAATCGTCCCCCATCTCTGATGATGAACCGACCGTGCCTAGGGAAGAACCTCCTCAGCGGGAAGCTCGCCGACGGAGGAACCGACGCTGTAACGCCCGACGACATCATGGAGCCGGAGAACGAGATCCGGCGCAACCTGTATCACGAGACGAGATCTCGAAGGTGGGAGAAACTCCAGATGAACGAGTCTTCAGGGAAAGGAGGAACTCCCGCCGACGTGATCGTCGACAAGCTCAAGAGCAAGTCGAGCAGGAAGCGAGACAGCGTCGAGAGAACCCTCTCTTCAGACGAAACCTGAACCCTGACTTCGCCCGAGCCATGAACACACCAAGGGAGGTCGGTGGAGTATTGGCTCGGATAGCCGATGGCCTCCCCCGGACTCCAGACGTCGAGGGCTATCAGTGGCTGCTCACTCGGGCAGCTAATCATCTCCTGCCTCTCGCTCATCCTCCGAGCGATCTACGACACGCCATCAATAGTCGACAGGACGCGCGGAGCTCCATCAATGCTTCGTGCGAACGTCGACACGAGAACAAGATTCGGTGCCGAGAAGAGTATGATCGGGATCACGACATCCCTGCACGAAGCCAGGCCACCAGGGTTGAGTCAGCAACAGCTTCAACTAGCGGAATGACCCGGGGACGGTCGAGGCAACACATCAGCAACTCCCCTCCCCGGGACCGACACCACAATCGTCGACAAGAGGACACATGTGGATTATCAGCACTCACTCCGCGTCTCAGGGCCATTCAGTGGCCCCCTAACTTCAAAGTCTCCAACGTCGACAAGTACGAGCCTAAGCAGGACCCGGGAGGCTGGTTGGCTGTCTATACCACCACTGCCCGGGCTGCTGGGGCAACTGAAGATGTGATGGCTGCGTACTTGCCCATTGTCCTCGGGCAAGATGCGCTGCAATGGCTACGACACCTACCCCGACACTGCATCGATGACTGGAGTGACTTCAGTCGGCGTTTTATCGCCAACTTACAATCTCTCTCCGACAAGCCGACACAGCCATGGGACCTCAAATCCATTAGGCGCCGATAAGATGAGACTCTTCGGCCGTACCTCAAAAGATTTCAGACCATGAGAAATCGTATTCCTGAAGTTGCAGAAGCTGCAGTGATCGAGGACTTCTACCGAGGATCTAATGACTCAACCTTTGTCCGAGCCATACTACAAAAAGCGCCGACCACCTCTGAACAGCTGTTCAGGGAGGCGGACCTCTACATCACCGCCGATAAACGTGCCCAGGACCTCATCAGAGGAACGAAGCCGGCTCTATCCGTGCCACGGTGCGACACGAACCAGCAAACCAACAAGCGCTGGGAGAAGAGGCCTCGCGAAGAAGTTCATGCCGCTGGACCACCCGTCTCTCGTGCCCGAGGGGCACCCCACGGAGGCGAACGAACATTGGACGACATCTTCGACGCTCAGTGCCTGTACCACAAGGACATGCGTCATACTCTTCAGAACTGCAGAGATTTCAAGCACTCCGTCGGGAATGGTCGACCCTTCCAACCTCTACCACCTCCCCACCACGAGGAGGACCCGGAGAACCTCGACAACCTCCGCAGCAGGAGGGGGAGGAGGTGGAGCGTTCCCGCATGTCGATGGAGAGGTCAACGTCATCTTCGGCGGACATGGGTCGCAAGAAAGCAAGAGGCAGCAGAAGCTCAACGATCGCCATATACTGTTGGCGGCCACCAGTGCTCCCGCCCCGTATCGATGGTCCGAACACCCGATCACCTTCACTCGGGCGAATCAATGGCTCAACTTCGATCATTTAGGCAAGTACCCGCTCCTCGTCGACCCGGTGATCCGAGAGAGCAGGGTGAAGAAGGTGTTAGTGGACGGGGGAAGCATCATCAACGTCACCTTCCCCCGAACACTCTTAGGCTTGGGAGTCGCACTCAAAGAGCTCCACGAGTCAGACACTCCTTTCTTTGGCATTGTGCCGACTGAAGGAGAATACCCACTCGAACATATCTACATGTCGGTTACCTTTGGAACTTTGGAAAACTACAGAACCGAATTCCTAAGGTTCGAGGTAGCAAGCTTCGACTGCGGATACAACACCATCATCGGCAGACCGGGATTGGCAAAATTCATGGCCATTCCGCACTATTCATACATTATATTGAAGATGCCGGTACCACAAGGAATCATCACTGTGCGCGCTGACTTCCAAGGCGCCGCGGAATGCTTCCGAGTGGCCATTTAGGCGGCCCTCACCACCAAACCACCAATGACTTCCTCCGCACAGGCAAACTCAAAGCCTGAGGAAGACCTCGCGATACCCGCGAACGAAGCTCAAGCTGTGACCTCTATGCGGCCGACTGAGGAAACGAAGAGAATCAACCTCGGGTTCGCTGACGAACGCAAGACTGTCATCATCAGCTCCAGCTTGGATGACAAATAGGAAGGCATGCTCGTCCAGTTTCTGCAAGATAACCGAGACGTATTCGCATGGCAGCCTGCGGATATGCCGGGAGTCCCGAGAGAACTGGCCGAGCACAAACTGAAGGTCTATCCCTAGGCGAGGCCGATCCGAAAAAAATTGCGTCGTTTCACGCCCGACAAGGGAGAAGCTATTCATGCCGAGCTAGCTCGATTAGTCGCGGCTGGTTTCATTAGAGAAGTACTGCATCATGAGTGGTTAGCAAATCCTGTTCTTGTACTCAAAAAGAATAAAGTGGATTGGCACATGTGCGTCGACTATATAGATCTCAACAAACACTGTCCAAAGGATCCCTTCGGACTTCCTAGAATAGATCAGGTGGTAGATTCGACCGCCGGATGCTCTATGTTGTCATTCCTGGATTGCTACTCTGGATACCATCAAATCAGCCTGGCAAAAAAAGACGAGGAAAAAAACTGCATTCATTACCCCGTTTGGAGCTTTCTCTATACCTCCATACCGTTTGGCCTCAAGAACGCTGGAGCAACTTATCAGAGAGCCATTCAAACATGCTTAGCCGATCACTAGGGCAAGCGGGTAGAAGCCTATGTCGATGATGTGGTGATTAAAACAGAAAGCTCGGAAAACTTCATTGAGGATCTGCAGCTGGTCTTCAACAGCCTGATGAGGTATCGGTGGAAGCTCAATCCGGAAAAATGTGTCTTTGGAGTGCTAGCCGGGAAGTTGCTCGGGTTCATTATCAGCCACCAAGGAATCGAAGCTAATTCAGAAAAAAATCGAAGCTATCATGAGAATGGAAGCACCATGATCACAAAAGAAAGTGCAGAGGCTTACTGGATGCATGGCAGCTTTAAGCAGGTTCATATCAAGGTTAGGAGAAAAAGGCCTACCATTCTACAAACTGCTCAAGAAGGTGGACAAGTTTCAGTGGACCTTAGAGGCTCAGGAAGCTCTTGATGCACTGAAGAAGTTCTTGACCACACCGCCAGTGCTAAAGCCGCCACACCGAGCCATGCCAAACCATCCGGCAGAAGATCTGTTGTTGTACATCTCCTGCACGACTCACGTGGTGAGCACCGCGTTAGTAGTCGAGCGGGCAGAGAAAGGACACGCATATCCAGTACAACACCCCGTTTATTTCAACAGTGAAGTTCTGGGACCCTCTAAAAAGAAGTATCCTCAAGTTCAAAAACTATTATATGCAGTACTTCTAACTGCTCGCAAGCTCCGTCACTACTTTGACGACCACAAAGTCATAGTAGTCACCGGATTTCCAATAGGGGATATTCTCCACAACAAAGAAGCCATTGGAAGAATAGCCAAGTGGGCCTGCGAGTTGGGAGCTCATGCCATTGAGTTTCGGCCTCGCACTGCGATAAAGACTCAAGCGCTAGTTGACTTCGTATCAGAGTGGACCGAGCAACAAGTACCAGACAACCCGGAGGCTGCAGAAGTGTGGCGGATGTACTTCGATGGTTCACTGAAACTGCAGGGAGCAGGCGCAGGGATCCTCTTCATTGCCCCTGGAGGTGAACAACTCAAATATGCTCTTCAGTTTTTATTTTCAGCATCCAACAATGCAGCATAATATGAAGCTCTGATCCACGGATTGAACATTGCCATATCACTGGCATTAAGAGGTTGATGGTATACAGAGATTCACTGGTGGTCATAAGTCAGATAAATAAAGAATGGGATTGCTCAAATGATTCTATGGGCAGGTATTATACAGCCGTCCGAAATCTGGAAGACAAATTTGAAGGGCTGGAATTTTATCATGTGGAAAGAGATCGCAACACAACAGTAGACGTGTTGTCGAAACTAGGATCCAGTCGAACTCAGGTCTCACCTGGAGTTTTTGTCCAGGAGGTGCCACGCCCGAGCATTTCCTCAGATCAAGCAGAAGAGTGCAATGTTTTGAGCCAGCCAGAGTCAGACTCTAATGACTGGAGGGAGCCTATCATCAGGTATATAAAGAACAAAGAGGAACCGGATGATAAAGCCGCAGCGGAACGCATCGCAAGACAGTCAGCCCACTACACCCTCATAGGGGACGCACTGTACAGAAGGGGTGCAACAGGAGTCCACATGAAGTGCATTCCTTCGGTTACTGGGAAGCAACTGCTAGATGAGGTTCACGCCGGACAGTGCAGGATACACGCAGCATCCAGAACTCTGGTTGGGAAGGTCTTTAGGTCTGGTTTCTACTGGCCGATGGCAAAGAGTGATGCAACCGAGTTAGTCCAGAGATGTGAAGCTTGCCAATTTTTATCAAAGCAACAGTGTTGGGGGTCTGCTTCGTAGCCGAAGGTCCTGTAAGAAGAAACACCTTCGGAAGATCAGCACAGAAATAACGCCGAAGCTACCTTCCAAGGAACTTCGGCATGACAACATGCCTTGAGACGAAGGGTTGCACCGACTTAAAGATGAAAAGACAGATTGACCCATGATAGTTTGTGTCATGGTTGTAATCGATTGTAAATGGTATAAATGTAATTTCACACAGGTTGCGCCCTGTGCCTATAAATAGATGAACAGTACCCCCATACTGTTCACGCTGACTTGTACTTGCTCGTGCGTCACACTTGTACTTTCTCCTTCTGTCAAGCCGAAGGTACAAATGTAATTCTATATTATTTCTGTTTATCCATGATAATATAATAAAGTTGAATTAATAATGTTATTCACGTTGTCTCTTATATTTCACATGCTTCTTCTTTCATTAACGTATACTGCGATGATGAAGGTACGTCCTTCATGACCTTCGTCTGAAGATCATTATATCCTAAAGGAAATAATGCTTCGGAGGACAAAGGGCATTAACCTTTAACATTTTGTGTTGCCTTGTTCTTAATTCATAGCATTTGAGAACAAGTCCCCAACATTGGCGCCCACCTCCGGTGAACTCACTTCCACTTTTGAGCTGATGGCTTCGTTCAACAACCAAGCCGAAGCATCTTTGGCTATGAAGCTGGTGTTTCCGATAACAGGCGGCTTAGGTTCAGAGCCGGCTAACAAAAAGCAGAAGAAGGAAGCACAAAGAAGGGTGCAGCATGTTGGGGTGCAGGGACCCTTCACCAAGTCAAAATGGTCCCACATCCCAATCACCTTCTCCAAGGAGGACCTTTAGCTCAAAGATTACCCTCATAATGATGCTATGGTCATATCTTGTGTCATTAAGGGATTTGTGGTCCATAATGTTCTGGTTGATACAGGTAGTGGAGCGGATATCATATTTGCTAAGGCCTTCAGACAGATGCAAGAACCAGAGGATAAGATCCATGATGCTACACATCCTCTATGTGGCTTCGGAGGAAGGCAGATTGTAGGACTCGACAAAATCACAATGCCAGTGACCTTCGGCTTTGTTCATAACACAAGGACTGAACATGTTGTCTTTGACATTGTTTACATGGAGTATCCCTATAATGCAATCATTGGTCGTGGGACATTTAATGCTTTCGAACCGATACTTCATCCAGCATATCTATGCATGAAGATACCTTCGGAGCAAGGGCCAATTATTGTTCATGGGAGTCAAGAAGCTGCTAGGAAGGCCGAAGGAAACTGGACAGATTCAAAGGCAATCCATAACATAGATGGAGCCGAAGCCTATGAGCAGCGTCGATACAAAAGAGAGAAGGCTGCTTCAGCGGATCAGTCGAAGCCTATGCTTCTATGTGAAGATATAGCAGAACAAAAGGTACCGCTGGGGTCTCAGTTATCTGAAGAGCAGGAAAAGTATTTGCTAAGATTTCTATTCAACAACAAAGATGTATTTGCTTGGTCAGCCAATGATCTTTGCGGTGTCAACAAAGATGTCATTGAGCATTCACTCAATGTGGATCCATCTTTCAGGCCAAGAAAACAAAGGCTTCGGAAAATGTCCGATGACAAAGCTGAAGGTGCTCGGAACGAAGTGAAGAGGCTTCTAAGCGATGGCGTTATCAGAGAAGTCAAATACCCAGAGTGGCTAGCTAACACTGTTATGGTGAAGAAGGCCAATGGTAAATGGAGAATGTGCATTGATTTTACAGATCTTAACAAGGCTTGTCCAAAGGATGAGTTCCCATTGCCAAGAATAGATTCTCTAGTAGATGCAGCAGCTTCGTCAGAGCTCATGAGTCTACTAGATTGTTACTCAGGCTACCACCAAATCAAGATGAAGAAGGAAGATGAGCCGAAGACTAGCTTCATAACCCCCAGTGGCACATATTGCTATCTTTGGATGCCTGAGGGGCTTAAAAATGCTGGAGGAAGCTTCAGCAGAATGACAGCCAGAGTCCTTCATTCTCAAATAGGCAGGAATGTGCTGACCTATGTTGATGATATTATAGTTAAAAGCACAAAGCAAGAAAATCACATTGCTGATTTGCAAGAGACATTTTCCAACTTCAGGCAAGCTGGTTTGAAGTTAAATCCAGAAAAATGTGTTTTGGGGTAAAGAAGGGTAAGTTTCTTGGTTGTCTAGTATCAACGAAGGGAATTAAAGCTAACCCAAGCAAGATTGAAGCTATCCTTCGGATGGAACCGCCAAGCACAAAGAAAGGAGCTCAACGACTAGTAGGTAGATTAGCATAATTAAACAGATTCATATCCAGATCAGCAGAAAGAAATCTCCCATTCTTTGAACTACTGAAGTCAATCGAAGTCTTTCAATGGGGCCCAGCTCAGCAAAAAGCCTTCGAAGAGTTGAAGCAGTATTTGATTGATTTAACAACATTAACTCCACCTTCGCTAGGGGCTCCATTGCTCTTATATGTCGCAGCTTCGCATTCTGCAGTGAGTGTGGCACTAGTACAAGAGAAGCTAGATGGCCAAGTCAAAAAGCAAGCTCCAGTGTACTTTGTCTCCGAAGTTTTAAGCCTGTCAAAGAAAAATTATATAGAATTGGAGAAGGTGCTATATGCTGTGTTAATGGCTTCCAGAAAGCTTCGACATTACTTTCAAGCATATCGCATAATTGTTCCTTCATCACAGCCTCTGAAGGACATTATGAGGAATAGAGAAGCTACAGGAAGGATTGGGAAATGGACTGCAGAACTTAATGAATTCACCATTGACTATGTGCATAGATCCTCAATTCAGTCCTAGGCATTGGCAGATTTCATCGCTGATTGGACGTCAGGGGCTCAGGAAGAAGAAATAAACAAAGACGCCAAATCTTGGACGGTGTTCTATGATGGATCCTGGGGAACCTTCGGTGCAGGAGCGGCTGCTGTCCTAGTGGCACCTTCAAAAGTTAGAACATGTTATGCGGCCAAGCTTGACTTCAATTGCACAAATAATATTGCTGAGTACGAAGCACTTCTATTGGGGCTTCGGAAGTTAAGGGCAATGGGAATAAGAAGGGCCATCCTGAAAACTGATTCTCAAGACATTTCTGGCCATGTAGATAAAAGTAGCAAGGCAAGAGATCCGAAGCTTGAAAAATATCTGGATACAGTTAGAAGGTTGGAGGCTTCTTTCGAAGGTTTTTCTGTCAAGAATATTCCAAGAGGTACAAATGAGCATGCAGATTTGCTAGCCAAATCGGCGGCTCAGGGGCTCCCTCTACCTTCGGAAGTATTTTTTGAAACAATAAAGGCACCTTCGGTTGAACTCATGGAGAGAGCAGTACTTACTATTTCTTCAGTATATAGTGAAGATTGGAGGATTGGAATTATATCTTTCCTCCAAGGTAATTGTCTTTCAGATGACGAAGCTTATAATAAGAGAATAGAGGCAAGGATAAGAGCATGCATATGTGATAATAGAAGGGGAATTGTATAAACATGGAGTCCGTTCTCCACTTCTCAAGTGTTTATCAAGAGCTGAAGGTATTGAATTAATGAAAGAGATACATGCAGGTCTGTGTGGATCTCACATTGGGTCTAGGCCCTTGCTGGGAAAAGTGTTTCGACAAGGATTTTACTAGCCGAAGGCAGCTTAGGATGTAGCAGAGCTAGTCCAAAAATGTGAAAATTGTCAAAAATGTGCAAGAGACCAGAAACAACCTTCATCTCTCACTCAGCTAATACAACCCACCTGGCCGTTGCAAAGATGGGGCCTCGATTTGCTAGGCCCACTTCCACCAGCACAAGGCAATTTAAGATATGTTGTGGTGGCTGTAGAATATTTTTCTAAGTGGATTGAAGCGAAGCCTTTGGTCACAATAACTTCGGTCACAGTCCAGAAATTCTTATGGCAAAACATTGTTTGTCGCTTCGGCGTGCCGAAGGCTATAACTGTGGATAATGGAACACAATTTGATGCCGAAATTTCCAAGGAATTCTGTGATCAAATTGGCACGGAGATTGATTTTGCATCAGTCAGGCATCCGGAGTCAAACGGACTTGTCGAAAGAGCAAATGACATTATAATGACGGGAATAATGAAGCTAATCTTCAATCATCCTAGAGGAAAGTGGCCAGATGAGTTGATTAAAGTGGTGTGGAGCCACAATACAACCATATCAAGATCAACAGGTTTTACGCCGTTCAAGTTATTATTTGGTGACAAAGCTATAACCCCAGAAGAAGCTAAAGCGGGGTCAATAAGAACAGCAGCTTCGGCAGAAGACGAAGCTGATTATCACGTGGCAAAAGATACTATAGAAGGGACCAGACTTCAGGCTGTGGAGAATATCAATAAATATCAAGCTGAAACAATAAAATGGCGCGATAGAAAAGTTCGGCTGAAAAATATTAAATTAGGGCATTTGGTGCTTCGGAGAGTGGCTAATCCGGACACAGTAGGCAAACTACAACTGAAGTGGGAAGGACCTTTTCTGGTGGTATCTTCGTCAAGGCCCGGTTCTTACAGATTGAAGGATATAGACGGCAACGACATTCCTAGATCTTGGAATGTGGATGAGCTTCGACGATATTATGTATAATTTGATGTAATCTTTTTACATTTTTTCTTATGGCACCCTTTTCCTTTCCAAAGGGGGAGAAAGGTTTTTAATGGGGCCATAGCTTGTATTTTTTCTTTTCTTATTCAGCTCTACGAGAGCAAAATCCCCCAAAAGAATGTAAAATGTTACATCTGAGCACACACCATTGAGTGAAGAGAAAAGGAAAAAAACCAGGGAGAAGCTCAAAAGTCATCCCTAAGGGGATGGAGAGCACGATGAAGCTACAAAAAGTCGTTCCTAAAGGAGCGCAGCGTAAGTTTTCTACTCAAAAGTCGTTCCTAAGGGAATGCAGAGCCAAATACCGCCGAAATATAAGGCGAACAAGTTCAAAAGACGTTTCTAAGGGGATGCAGAACTTATACTGCCGAAATAGAAGGCGAAGAAGTTCAAAAGACGTTCATAAGGGGATGCAGAACTTACACCGAAAAATAAGCGGTGAAGCCAAAAAATAAACGACAAAGAGATTTCAGTCGTTCCTAAGGGAATGCAGAGTCCGGATGTGGCTTCGTAAGCGTGTGTATGGACATTCATTTGCACAATACATCACATCATTCATTGCATTCATATACATTCACTAGGACAGTGCCCGTGCGTTGCAACAGGGACATATAATATCTCGATAAATTATATATGCACATATGTGTTATATAGTTATGAGATAGAGGATGACATATGCGAGCTGTCCGAGATAACATCGAAGAGAAACTCGGGCCTGTGATGCACGGGCACTCACCTAGTGTATTATATAAGATAGGTCAGTGTCCGTGCATTGCATCTGGAACATATAATATCTCGATAACTTATATATACAAATATGTGTTATACAATTATGAGATAAATGACAACATCCGCAAGCCATCCGGAATGATATCAAAGAGAAACTCAGGCCTGTAACGCACGGACACTCACCTAATAGTGTATTATATAAAATTTAACAAGAAGATTTAATGGCAAAAAATCAAAATCAATAAATATAAAATAAACATAAGCATAACTATCTATTTCATCTAGTTTTTTTCCATACGATCAAGGTACTCTTGTATATTTCCAGGACTGTTAAATCGATGTGTTCCTCTCGTATGTCAATAGATCAATAAATAAATTCCTACGCAGAGTCGCACCATCATGTAAAGAAATGTTATAAGTAATATTATCCTTAACTACAAATTACATATATGCTATTATTCTCACCATACTAAGTTGCGCTTTTAAACCACTGTCCCACCACTCCATAATGTGCAGAGCAAAATGACCAGTATTAAGACTGAAAAAGTTACCAACTTTGTTATATTATGAAATTATAAACATAACATCTATATATATATATGACATAATAATTTTAAGTAATTGCCCTTTTAAGTCGATTGGAGCATCAGGTCGAATTGAATGTCGCCACATATAAATGTCATGTGACCATCCAATATATTTGACACCGTTTGCAACCTTATATTTCTTCGAAATAAGAAGAATAGCTTCCCAAAATCTGTTTAGTGGTATATCTTTGCACCATTTTGGAGTAGGTGTGAAATTAAACATAGACACAAATTTGTTTGCATGATTAATAACGAAAAGTACATAGCCTGTAGAGTATCTCCATGGCATAAGAACCTGCAAACCATGAGACATTAGAATTATATGTTTGCATATTTTATTTAATTATATAGATCAAAGGAATTCTGACTTACAAATTTGCAAAGTGTGATGTAATAATTCATTTGAGGTCAATTATTTTATGTTGTTACCAACTCTATCGCGCTATGATCCTTATATGACTTCGCTTCTTCGTCAAAACCACACATTTCCTAGAGAAAACATAATAATATAATAGAGAAGTGCCTGTGCGTTGCAACGGAACATATAATACCATGATAACATATAATAACACGATAACTCATGTACAAATATGTGTTATACCATTAAAGAAAATGTTTCATAATCCATTTGTGATCCTAGTCATACATAAATTTTGTTATTTTAATCTAGTTATTTCACCACTATATTGCAATATCATACAAACTTCTATATATGACAGTACAATACTAGTGTGTTGCAACAACATACAAATATTGGATGAAATGTTAGTACACAACGATAAATAAACAATACATATACTATCATCAACCTCAATGTGTGTAAGTGTGTTATATGCAAAGGGAGCATTGCTCAATCCAGGCCCAAAGAAATGTTGGAAGGTCTGATTTTATTTTTGGATAACAATAAACCTATAATTTCAGATGATATGTGATTATATTTTATAATAAACCTATCTTATGTCTCCTTTTTTAGATGAATTAGATCCTTTATTCTTTATTTTTCTTTTTATTAGGCTTTGGTAACGAGAGTCATATACTCATATCGATGCCTTTATTGATTGATCCACAGATACACAAAAGATGGAAATAAGAAAAATAAAAGTACTCATGTAATCAAGCCACAAAATTGCATGAAGACTCCATCCGATGGGGTACAACATATTGCAAAAAAAGTGCAAGAGTGCGGGGCTGCACCAACAAAACAACAACTGTGTGAAAGAGGAGCCACCTAAAGATAAATCTTGTACAAGAAATATGAGAATTCAATCATAGACCAACTAATAGAATAATCATATAAAAATAACTTTGGCCAGCAAGCAATGTTCTTAATTAAATATCCTGATGTTTGCAGCCATATCATTTGACACCATGACCAGATAAGAAGTGACTCAGTACCAGCAGTGGTGAGGTCACACGTTTCTCAATGGCGAGAACAACACCATCCTTTGTCTTCAACCCAATTGCAATGGATCCCAACTGTATTAGCAAAAGAAACAGCAACATAAGCATCACTTCGTCACGAAACCCCACATGAATCCTGCAACTAAAAGGTCCTAGCATTTTAATACAAGTACTTGTCCTTGAGCTATTCTCTACTCAATGCCAGTGGCACACAACAACCTGACTGACAAGGGATAAAAACTAAAAAAGCTTGGCATTACATCTCAAATGACATAGTACCAAACTAACGAGACACACAACCACAAAACATTGCAAATCACAAACTTAAATTAGTAAGAACAAGTGAGACATCTCCAGAGTCCAGACTTCATCATACAACACCATCCATTCATAAATCACAATAATTTGTTAATCATAAGAAACTCACCTACTCCCTTTCAGGTTTTGCACTCACACAACTGCCAAACCCCCAATTCTGGCCCGTTCAGCCACAAAAACACATAACTTCTGCTAACACACAACAAACCCACACACTGCCAGTCGACATCCTGACATCCTCGTTGCTCAGATTCAATCGAGCGCCTCGCCCTCTAGCTACGACCAATGTTCACCTAAACAACAAACAACGGAAACCTATTCAGTTTAGGCCAATAGGCCATAAATGGCCCTGCAAACAGTCGACGCAGACCATGTGGACAACGCACTGGGCAGTGTAACCAGCGATCTAGAAATGGAGTGTTTTAGAGTCCTTGGAAATTTAATCACAAACCAAAGCAACAAGCGAGGAGGCGAAAGGGCGCGTTGAAGGGATACCAGCTTGGTCGTCTCGGGTAGCACGAGCCAGTGTGAATACAACACATCAGCGATGGAGTTCTCACAAAGCACGCCCGGGGCAAGCTCCACCAGCTGCAGCAGCTCCGGGTCCAGTGCTATCGCGTCCCTCTTCGTCGGTCCCTGAAAAGGGGTGGAGGACATCAGACAACACGACGACGGCCTCATGCGCACGGGAGGATGCTAGCGGCGGTGGAGGCTCGACCACATCAAAAAAATATTTCACATAAGAGTAGGCCTAGAAACATCATTCATTCAATCGGTCAAATGGAGAGCAGCGGTTGTTTTACAATGTACAAATAACGCGAGACATCAGGCTCCACTACAGCTAGCTACACATCACCATCCCTTGTAATCTTAGCAAACAAACGAACAAATCAACCAGCGTATCGGATTACCACTACTAATCAAACTCTAGCTAACGTGCTAGATTTACTAATCAAGTAGCATACAAATTCACATGGTATTTAAGTCAAGGAAAGATTCTACAAGGTGATCAGTTTTTGTAACCCCTTGATATGATAATATTAGGAAAACATTATACAAAGTCTGATAGATTTAGTTTCTCAACAGTGGCATGTGCATTTGCTTAAGACAAAGAATAGTCTCATATATGTTCCTCAGTTTAAATGCTGACCTGCTAAATAAGACAGAGTCACATACTTTAAGCCGTTTCGCACCCACAAAAAGACTCCATCCAATTGTTAGAAGATGTCAGCTTGGCTTGCCTACAAGGAACATCATGGCAATAAAAATTTAGACAATATGTTTAACTATTTGGTTATATTGATTTTTACAAAATACTATTCAGTAAATGGTGAGCACCTTGTTCATCATATTCCAATGCCCAACTCTAGGCAAGCAGTCATTCTCTCTGCCAGTTTTATTATACTTGAGCTTCATCATAAGTAAAATATAAAAGACTAAATATGTTGCAAGAAAATACGACTGTTGTTAGTTATCAAACCCACAAAGAGTTGCCCTAGTTTATAAAACAGGAGTTCATCCCAAAACAGGAGTATATTAACTATGACAAAGAAGGGTAATATGAACAATAAAAATGCTTTAAAAGCCACTGCTGCAATAAGAGCGGAGCAACATTGGACCTCTTACCCTTTTTATTGTTCTTTTCTCTATAATTTATCTTCATACTCGATAGGATTTTCCCCCACTGTTTTCGCTAAAAGAAACATGAGTGGGTTTCAACCTACCCGAGGAGCAAGTAAAATTCTTGCCTAGATTGAAGCCAAACGCTCACTGATATTAATGCTAAACTCTTTAGAATATGGATCTTCATGGTAAGAGTTGTGATTCACCATTTGTGGGCACAAAAAAGGTTGTCATTTGCATAAGCATAATGAAGTCACAAAGGAAAGGAGAACCCAAATAGAACTGAAACATATGACCTGAATAATGTCACCTGAATAATGTCACACTCCCAATCATGTGGGCGCTAGCATGTCTCCTCTAAAAGAGATCTTATCTGACTCTGGTTTAATCTCTTTACCTATGTCCCTTCACTATTTTGCAGGCCTAAGTAAACTCAGATTTTTAAGCACGCATTAGAAACATATGTTCTGCTATCAAATATTATACATGGATAAGTCATAGTGTGGAGCTTTGCTAGAAAAGAGCAAGGGTAACAGTTATAGCCACTAAGGTTACCTCCATTGGAAGGTAACCAAGTTTCAGTGGATGCCACAACCCACTGATTTTATACTGAGATGGTAGTGAGACAAGTAATAGACAAGTAGTAGAGGCTTCGTCGTCGCTGTGCGGTTTCTTTGGAGTCGTTGTTGTGCGCGTGAGAGTCAAAAGGAGACTTGGGAGAGAAACAACGTTCGGCTATAAAACAAATAAACGACCACATGTAACACAAAACAACCGTAGTTGGGTTGGTTAAGCGTGGGCTCCTCTAGCGAATCGGTCACAGTTCAATTCCTGCTTGCCACATATTTTTGCCGCGCGGGAGGGAGGCAGTGGCAGAACGGCAGGCTACCCTTACAGCCTTAATAAGTAGTAGAGATATCAAAGGTTATACATGGATAAGTCATAGTGTGGAGCTTTGCTAGAAAAGAGCAAGGGTAACAGTTATAGCCACTAAGGTTACCTCCATTGGAAGGTAACCAAGTTTCAGTGGATGCCACAGCCCACTGATTTTATACTGATATGGTAGTGAGACAAGTAATAGACAAGTAGTAGAGGCTTCGTCGTCGCTGTGCGGTTTCTTTGGAATCGTTGTTGTGCGCGTGAGAGTCAAAAGGAGACTTGGGAGAGAAACGACATTCGGCTATAAAACAAATAAACGACCACATGTAACGCAAAACAACCGTAGTTGGGTTGGTTAAGTGTGGGCTCCTCTAGCGAGTTGGTCACAGTTCGATTCCTGCTTGCCACATATTTTTGCCGCGCGGGAGGGAGGTAGTGGCAGAACGGCAGGCTACCCTTACAGCCTTAATAAGTAGTAGAGATTTAGACATTCGTATGATCATCATCATCATGTCATAGAAGTACAGACAATTGCTTCGGCTCTAATGACAAGGCTGCGAGAGCAAAAAGAAGCAAATTTATGCTTCGTTGTGTACGAAAAGAAGGGAAGGTGTTTTTCGCCTTCGGCTCAAAAATACAAGTTTTGTCCACATCAAAGCAGTTCATACATGGATGGAAAGGTAAAAATATATTACAAGGTATGGGAAAATTTACAGAGTAGTATCTGATTCCTAAATTACAATATTTTTTACAAGGTTAATTCAAGAATTTTTCTAGAGCTTTTTTTATAGCAGTGTCTTCAGCTTCATCACTTCATCATTATCCACCAAGCTTCGGATCATTGCTCTTCGGCTTCGTCATCCTGTACATAACAAAGCGTTATAAGGTAAACTCAAGTTTCAAGGAGAAGGTAAGCACCAGGTATGAGTTTATGACCGGTTTGAGGTGACTTTGAGCTTCGTCACCAGCTAAGCTTCGGTGGCTTCGTCCAGATTTGTGTTATGAATCTATTTCCTATGCTTCGGGCCAGGCTAGGGATATTAGTTAAATCTGCTGGTGATAAGCTGAAGTTAGGTCTATTGACGATCTTCCCATGCGTGCAACCAGTTTTCATGAAAGCAACAGCTGTGCCCCGAGAAGCTAGAAGAGCACAGAAGTCACCATGCCCAGCTATAACTTCGTCAAGTGCATCAACTTCGCCCTCAATATGTTCGAAGTTGCCTGGTAGGTCTTCAACTGAAGGCTCAAATTTCTCAAAATCGGCTCCAACTGAGTTGAAGACCTGCTTCAGCCGTTGCACACACCGGTTGCCGAAGTCTAAACATTTATTCTGAAGCTCCTTCAATGATTTCTGCAAATTTGAACTCTTTTCTACTTCGGCTTTAAGCTTCGTATCGAGATTCCTCTTTTCTTGCTCAAAATTCTCTGATTTCAGGAGGAGTTCACTGTTTAATCTGGCGATCTCGGCTTGGGCTTCTGTCAGTGAACCCTCCATCGTCTGAAGAACAAAATCTTTCTTCTCAAGAGCGGCTTCATGATCTTTATTTTTTTTCCAAGCCTTCAATTATAACCTCAGTTTTCTTATCCTCGAGGTCTTGTTGCATCCTCAAGGCTTTACTTAATAGCATACTCTGTGCAAAATAACTTTCATCAGCAATTACCTTCATCGTAAAATAATGAAAAGCCGAAAAAAATTTACCTTGAAATTAGAATAGAACAAACTACCGACGATATGCTGTCGTCTGTAGCGGCTGATGTCGGCCTCAAGCTTCGGGAAACCAATACTCTTCGACAGAGTACTGATAACCTTCGCTCCAGTTTGGTCTCGGAGGCATCCTAAGCTTTCGTCGTCAATACCACCGAAGAGCAACGCTCCTGGTTTGTAACCACAGGATATAGCATAATCTCTCAGCTCTTCTTTCTCAGCCTTAGATAACTCTTGACCAATTATGTTTTGAAAATTGAAGTCATTTTCCTCCGAAGTATCTTCGGCGATCTCCTTCCCTTTTCCAGGCACTGTGGCCAGGGTCTCTTCGGCGGCTGCAACAACTTCTTCCGCAGCCATATTCAAAAGCATTTTATCAATATTAGAAAATGTGCTCTCCATATTTGTATCTTCGACAGTTGCAGCTTCGGTGGGAGCAACTTCGGTAGCTGTAGAAACTTCGGCAGCATGTGTTATCTTCGACGCTGAGGCCGACAGTGGTGTTTCTTCAATAGCTTCAATTACAGTAATAATCCTCCGCCTTTTTGGTCCAGCAGACTTCTTCGCTGCCGAAGGCTCCTTCTTCTGTAAAAGCTTCGTTAGATGTGGCCCCAGTGGACTTAGCTTGATAGGCAAGGATTCAGTCATTACCTTTAGAATTTCTTCTACGTCAGCAGCAGAAGGTGTTGAAGTAGTCTCTTCCTCTATCTCAATTTTCTTTGGCTTCGGAGCCGCAACCATCCTCTTCTTCGGAGCAGCCACCTTCGGCTCAGGGCTGGATTTTCTCTTTTTCAGAATTTTTTCATCTTCTTTCACCATTCTAGCAGCTTGTCTGCTTAGAACACTAACAATCCTCTTTCTCTTTTGGCCTTCGACACCTTTGTTCAGTCGCTCATAGTCAGGATATTCAAAATTCAATGCTTCCATCACCCGATTCAATCTTCGCTTCGGTCGGGTGCCGAAGGTCACAGTCATTAGTTGATCTTCTTTTTTAGTGTAATTACCCAAAATTTCGTTGCACATGGTTTCTATCATTTCTAACCATTCTTGGCATGGCCCTTTAAACTGTTTCTCAAATTTGAACCGATAATGCAGTCACACAAGTTCATTCTTCTCCTTTGTCCCCTTTAGCTTCAGCATGTTCCATTCACTCAGTGTCGGGAACACCTTATAGGCCAGATATTCTTGGACTAGATCTCTGGTGCTGATCTGCTCGGCTACCACCCGAAATTCTGCCACAGCTTCTTGGCACGGTGACCCCATTGACATGCAGCACAGGGGCCTAGTCAACCCGAAGCTTAAGCTTAGCAGGCTCAATACTAGCGTCTTGAGCTTCTCCCTCTTCTTCTCATCGGCCTTAACATAAAACCACTCATTTTTCCAACCGGTTGGCCACTTGGTGCGATAGCTAACCACCAGAGTCTTCATATCTTTACGGTAAGCGAAGTTGTAACAACCAAAATTATCATGAAGACCATCTTCTCTGGCCTTCGTCTGATAGTGAAGCTCGTGCACTCGGCAAAAAGCTTCGGCATTCGGGTCTATTCCTTGGCTTCGGAGTGCCCAGATGAAGACGCTGAGCCTAACGATAGTGTTAGGAGTCAGCTGATGAAGATAGATTTCGTAATTTTCAAAAACTTCCCCAATCATTTCATTCAAAGGAAACCTCAATCCCGCTCTGAAGAAACTCTTGAAAACTACCACCTCATCATTTTCCGGTGTCAGAGTGGTTTCTTCTCCCCCAAAACGAATCAGCTTCTTCTCAGTTTCTCCGAAGTAGCCTAGCTTTATCATCATAGGCATATCAGCCTCAGAAACACTAGATTTTCCAAAGTCCAAGTGGCTCGGTTTGACTAGCATGAGATTGTTATAATCTTCCTCTTCTTCATCAGCAACATCTTCTTCGATGTTAGCATATTCAGCTTCGGCAGCAGATGCACCTTCGTCAGCAGCTCCCTCTGTCACAACCAGACCCGATTGTTTCATCACTTCATAGATTGGAGCAGTCTCTGTGGCTTCGGCCTCCTCTCCGTCACGGGTCACCCTAGCAGTGGAACGTACTCTGGCCATCAGGTGTTGAATTCCTTGCAGTTCTTACGAATGTTGATGATTTTTATAGTTTTGATGAAGCTCCCTCTTATGACGAAGCTAGATCAAAAATGATGCTTGGCTTGAGAATGCGATGAGAAAGCTTCGGCTATGGTTAAATTTTTCAGTAACACAACAGTGCAATGGCAATGAATGCTGTGGTAACTTCACACCTACCCGTCTGTTTATATAGTGCTACAGGTGTGAAGGTGAATCGTCAAGTCGCCCGCACCCGCTCAATAGTTACCCACACCCACTGAACGGTGGACCATAGTGCGTGGGAGATGAATCGCCAGATCGCGCGTACCCGTTGCATGGTGGGGCCACCTCGCGCTCGGATTATTTTAATCGTTTCTCGACAACAAGCTCAAGGAAGGTGTTTTTTGGACCTTCGACATCCTGAAGCCTAAGACAATTTTTCATGGATCAAGCTCATTACGAAAAACGATCTAGCACCGCGAAGGGGCTACTGTTGGGGGTCTGCTTTGTAGCCGAAGGTCCTGTAAGAAGAAACACCTTCGGAAGATCAGCACAGAAATAACGCCGAAGCTACCTTCCAGGGAACTTCGGCATGACAACATGCCTTGAGACGAAGGGTTGCACCGACTTAAAGATGAAAAGACAGATTGACCCATAATAGTTTGTGTCATGGTTGTAATCGATTATAAAGGGTATAAATGTAATTTCACACAGGCTGCGTCCTGTGCCTATAAATAGATGAACAGTACCCCCATACTGTTCACGCTGACTTGTACTTGCTCGTGCGTCACGCTTGTACTTTCTCCTTCTGTTAAGCCAAAGGTACAAATGTAATCCTTTATTATTTCTGTTTATCCATGATAATATAATAAAGTTGAATTAATAATGTTATTCACGATGTCTCTTATATTTCACATGCTTCTTCTTTCATTAACGTATACTGCAATGATGAAGGTACGTCCTTCATGACCTTCGTTTGAAGATCATTATATCCTAAAGGAAATAATGCTTCGGAGGACGAAGGGCATTAACCTTTAACATTTTGTGTTGCCTTGTTCTTAATTCATAGCATTTGAGAACAAGTCCCCAACAAGCAGCATTTGCCAGCACAGCAACTGCAGACCATACCCGTAACATGGCCATTTGCGTGCTGGGGACTGGACATGATTGGACCGTTCAAGAAAGCTCAGGGAGGCTACACTCACGTGTTGGTCGCCATTGACAAATTCACCAAATGGATAGAATACAAACCCATTGCTTCTCTAACTTCAGCCAAGGCAGTGGAATTCATACAAGATATAATATTCAGGTTTGGGATACCGAATAGCATCATAACCGACCTGGGATCCAATTTCACTAGCTCTAAATTCTTTGATTTCTTCGAACAACAGAGCATTCAGATCAAATATGCGTCAGTAGCACATCCAAGAGCCAACGGTCAGGTGGAAAGGGCTAATGGAATGATACTGGATGCACTCAGGAAGAAAGTCTTCGACAAGAATGAAAAGTTCGCAGGGAAGTGGATCAGAGAATTACCTTAGGGCTTGTTCGCTTACCCCAATCCAGAAGGGGATTGGAGGAGATTAAATCCCCTCCTAGTCAAAAATGACTAGGAGGGGATTTAATCCCCTCCAATCCCTTTCTGGATTGAGTAACCGAACATGCCCTTATGTGGTTTGGAGCCTAAGAACTCAACCCAGTCGAGCTCTGCATGGAAACACTCCCTTCTTTATGGTCTATGGTTGGAAGGCAGTGCTACCTGCCGACCTCAGGTTTGGGGCACCAAGGCTGGTCTTCGAAAACATAGCTGAAGCAGAAGCTACCAGGCTAGAAGATATTGACGTACTGGAAGAAGAGCGGTTGAATATAGTAATTCAGTCAGCTAGATACCAGTAGACCCTGAGGCGCTATCATGATAAGACTATACGACATCGATGCTTCATAGTGGGAGACTTGGTCCTTCGCCGAATTCTAACGGGAGAAGGACGACACAAATTATCGCCGTTATGGGAAGGGCCGTTCATGGTGTTAGAGGTCACTCGGCCAGGATCATATCGGCTTACTCAAATGGATGGCACGGAAGTAGGGAATTCATGGAATATAGAGCACCTCAGGAAGTTTTACCCTTAGCAAGAACTATTGGATCAATGTTGTATTCTGTAATTGGAAAAGACGTCTTCAATAAAATATTTCACTCTCAAAAGCATTCAAACTATTGGTTATCCATCGACTTCGACTTGATTAAACTTGGAATCAAAAAACTTACTCTACATAGGGTGACCACTATACCCTACTAATGGAGCAATCGGCTTAAGTCGGCAACGACTTAAGACGGTGCGACATGCTCGCGCTTACTCGACATAGGGTGACCACTATACCCTACTAACGGAGCAATCATCTTAAGTCGGCGACGACTTAAGACGGTGCAACATGCTCGCGCTTACTCGACATAGGGTGACCACTATACCCTACTAACGGAGCAATTGGCTTAAGTCGGCAACGACTTAAGACGGTGCGACATGCTCGCGCTTACTCGACATAGGGTGACCACTATACCCTACTAACGGAGCAATCGGCTTAAGTCGGCGACGACTTAAGACGGTGCAACATGCTCGCGCTTACTCGACATAGGGTGACCACTATACCCTACTAACGGAGCAATCGGCTTAAGTCCGTGACGACTTAAGACGGTGCAACATGCTCGCGCTTACTCGACAAAGGGTGACCACTATACCCTACTAACAGAGCAATCGACTTAAGTCAGCAATGACTTAAGACGGTGCAACATGCTCGCGCTTACTCGACATAGGGTGACCACTATACCCTACTAACGGAGCAGTCGGCTTAAGTCGGCAATGACTTAAGATGGCGTAACATGCTCACAGCTACTCGTCATAGGGCGATCTCTATGCCTTACCAGGTGGTCAAATTGGCATAAATTAGGAAAAGATTCCAAAAACCAGCATGCCACGCTTACTTCTGCAAACGTTCATAGCGACTGTTGAATTATAAACAGCAAAAACAAAAAGTTATAGCTTTCAGCCCCAAGAACACATTCTAATATCCTACCGAGTATTCGAGCGTACTGATCACACACACATATAATTCACAAACGCATTCAGTATCTTCTAAACACAACAAAACATCTCTATTTGGCAATGTCTTTCGCAGGAGCAATCGAGGAGGAAGGGCGACTCGAAGCATCAGGCATAACCTTGACATCCGCAACAATGTCATCAGGAACAACTACACCGGGCCTTCTCATCAGGATTCACCCCGCGTGAATGGCTTTGTCCATGGCCTTGTCACGTTAGGCTTTCAGAGCGGCGCAGTTGTCCTCTGCAACTTTGGTAGCCAGTCGAGCGACCTCTAGCTCCTGGGCGACTGATCTCTTGGAGGCACGCAGATCTTTGATGATGGAGTCCTTCCTGGACACCAACTGCCTAAGCCGCAAGATTTTTATCCTGGGATACTTGCAGTTCATGACGATGATGATCCAGATCTGTCATGGTAAAGCGGTGGCTCCTCTCCAAGATGGTTAGAGAGTTGCTGGCGTCACGATACAACCTATCCAAATGATCGCGAGAAGCTACAAGTGCTTGTTTTTCCTCCTACAAACAAGGATCGACTCTCAAGCATCCATTAAGCAGTAAAAGCACGATAGATCCAACTGAGTAAGTTTACCTCGTTAGCTGCCCTTTCAGAGTCAAGCTGAGCGTTCAAAGAAGAATTCAAAGAATGTGCGTCGTCTAAAGAAGCAGAAACCCGAGCTAGGTCGATCTGACCTTGGGAATACTTCTCCTCAAGCCCAGAGTACTGCCGGGTTGAGTCAGCTTGATGTTGAAGATGTTTCTCCTCAAGCTCAGAGTACCGTCGGGCCATATCTGACAAAAAGCCGTCGAAGAAGGATACATGGTTAAAAATAAATTAATCAATCAGCCAAGGAAGAAACAAAGATACCAACCAGCATTTGACACTTTCAAATCAGCTATCTGCTTCTGAAGCAGTAATGGATTCCACTGCGTTAGAGACAGAGCTCCTTCTGCGATAGAGGCACCATGCGATCTCAATTGAGTAGACATCCCGTCAACCAAAGCCTGTTATTAAAAACAATTGAGTACAAAGAAAGTGATTTACCAGGAGGAATGACAGAACAAAAAGAGATAAGTTACCTGAAGTTTAGAAAAGAATGAGGGCAATCCCAAGTCACAAGAAGCTGTGTTGTAGCTCGACGAAGGAAGATCAACTGGAACAATCTGAAGAGTATTGTCAGGGGTTGATTCAGCTCCACTAGCAGATATTAGAATTCTGGCATCCGGCTCGCCGACCTCCAAGGCGACTCCCTCACTCGAAGCTAAACAAGTATGCATCGCTATCACTCCATCAGATCATGGTGGAGATGACCCGACGTGGACGTCCATGGAGGTGTGGGAAGGAGAGCTCGCTCGGACACCCTCGGGGGATGGGTTGCAGCTCGCACTACCCATCAGAGCCGGATCACTACCGACAACACCCTCGGGGGCTGGGTTACAGCTCGCGCTACACACCAGAGCCGGGTCATTACCGACGACACCCTCGGGGGCTGGGTAACCGCTAGCATCACCCTTGGAGGCTGGATTTTCTGCAACAGCCACCTCTGAGGCTGAAGGATCCTCAGCCACCTCCATGGGAGTCGGACAATCCTGACCAACTTCTTGACACCGAAGACTGCCTTCTAAAGTTGGCGATGCGCGAGATACTGCCCGGGATACCTCTAATCCCACGTCTGGAGCGTCAGAGCAAACATCCATCATATCATGAATAGTCGGTTCCAACAGCATATCTTCAGGAATGACATCCTCAAGGGCCTAATCAAAATCTGTTATGGATAAATCTTGAAGGCTAACAAGAGCAGACAGAGCTGGAGAAGGAATATCACTATCCCCCATACTACCTCTGTAACGCCGGCTATTCTTACAAATTAGCGGAATTTCTTCTTCCTCTTCTTCATCCTCATCAAAAATGCGGACAATAGATGGTGCAGGATCCCACCCATTGGGATCAGCTTCAACAGGATCACACCCATTGGGCTCAGCTGGCGCACGGGTACACTCGTTGAGGTCATTTGGTGCAAGGTCACACCCATTGGGTTCAGTTTCAACATGATCACACCCATTGGGATCAGCTGGTGCACGGTCACACCCATTGGATTCAGCTTCAGTAGGTACACCACCATTGGGGTCAACTTCAGTAAAGACCTCTGTTGATACTTCTTCGCAAATAGGAGCAGAAGGTCCAACATCCTGATCCAAGCATGACAGTCGCCGAAGCCGTTTATTTTTCTTCTTCTCCTCAGCAGGCGCAGTTGGGCGGCTGACCTGACGAAGACGCTTTAGGCGAGTACCCTCAGGCTTTCGGGTGTCCACTGTTTTGTCAGTCTCTGGTATAACTGCAACAACCATTGTTTTAGCAGGGTCCGAGTCAGAAGATTCTCCAGCCAACATATCGAGTACAACATTTATCTCTGCATCATCTGGACTCACTGGCATCTCAAAATGAACTTGCCTCTCATCATTGGGAAGATCACAAAGAGAAGCAATTAAGACCTCAATATCTTCAGGAGAGGGTCGCACTCTAAGACCCAGACCACTATCACCAGTAGAAGGATTGGACACGAAATTGAAAAAGGACTTAGGAGGGGGCAGATTCCAAGCAGAGTAGGCAACAGGAGCACCAACATTTGATACTTTGCCTCTCAAGATCATGTCTAATCGGCTCACAGATCCTCAGCGGGAATTCTCCTATTGGTAACCCGAGTCGAGTCAGTAACACCACTGTACAAGTAAGCTGGGTATGCTCTGTCCTTCAAGGGCTGGATATTCTTAAAAACAAAGTCAGCGACCACAGCCTTGGCGGTTAGACCTCTCTCCTTCAGCAGACAGATTTCAGCAAGTAGAACCCTAGCTTCTGTTACTTCCAAGGCAGTAGGAGACTCAATCCAACTTGGAGTGTGCACATCTGGCTGTCTCCCCGACCGAGGGGGAGGGACTTGCCGTGGTTTTCCACAATAAACCACTCCAGGTGCCACCCTTTAATGGTGTCCTTAAGCGGAATATCAAGGTATTCCATTTTCCTTCCGCGGCGCATCTCTAGACTCGCACCACCCTCGAGATGGTGCTGCCCTCAGCCATCCCAGGTCGACAGTGATACAGATACTTCCATAAACCAAAGTGGGGAACAATTCCGAGGTAGGCCTCACATAGATGAACAAAGATAGAGATTTGCAAAATGGAATTGGGATTCAGATGAGTCAGGTTCAGATTATAAAAGTCAAGGAGACCACAGAAGAAGGGAGAAATGGGAAGAGCAAGGCCGCGGATAAGAAAAGGAACATAGACAACAAACTCGTGGGTATCTTCTGTCGGAACAGTGACCCCACGACAAATCTGCCAAGAACAAAGCTCCTTCGGAGGAAGAACGCCAACATCAACAAGGCGTAGGAGATCCGATTCAGAGACAACAGACATATGGTTACCTGCGAAGGGCAACTGGCTGTTGGGGTCGATGGGAGGAATGACCACCGCAGCAGAATTCTGGTTCTTCTGCTTGGGCGCCATCACAATCTCGTCGGCGGATTGAACGGAAGCGAAATCAGAGGGAAACAGAGGAATGTTTTGAGGTAGAAAGGTGAAGTTAGGGCTCAAAACGCAGAGACGTGCGGTGACGTGATATAAATGGGGTTTTCCCGGGTTGGACACCGTTTCTGAAAAAGTGCTAAGTCATCACTCGGGACAATAAGATTTCCGACGTGGCCCAAGGTAACTCGGCAGTTATCTCTAAAACACTGACGTCGTCGAGCACCACTCGACTGTTACCTCTAAAACGCCGACGTGGCCCAACATAACTCGGTTGTTACCTCTAAAACGCCGACGTGGCCCAGAGTAACTTGGCTGTTATCTCTAAAACACTGACGTCGTCAAGCACCACTCGGCTGTTACCTCTAAAACGCCGACGTGGCCTAGCATAACTCGGCTGTTACCTATAAAACACCGACATGACCTAGCATAACTCGGCTATTACCTCTAAAAAACGCCAACGTGGTCCAGAGCAGCTCGACAATTACTTCTAAGAGGTGCCGACAATACCTACCATAACTCAGCTGTTTTTTCTATGAAAATGCCGATAGAACCAAATACCACTCAGCAATTACCAGTCGTTACTCGGGTGTTATCTCTAAGAACAACGACAACGTTGGGCATGAATACAAGCTATCGATTGACTATAAAAGAACGATGGAAAAGCAAAGGAGATACTCATAACAAGCTAAAATTTTCTTCAATATATTAAGAAGGGAAGTTCTTCCACAAACTCAAAGACCAACTCATTATGAGTCGGCCTTCTTCCCCTTTTTCGCTACATTACACTACTACATCACTGCACTACTTACACTATTACTAATACTACTTCTACTACTACTTATCTATACTAATATTTAAGCCACTGGTGCTTTGCCACTAGCCTTGCTGCTGCCGCTGACACCCTTGCCGTCGTCGCCGTCGCCCTTGCCGCCGTCGCCGTCGCCCTTGCCGTCGCCATCGCCTCCACCGCCGCCGTCACCTCCATCGCCGCCTTCGCCTTCATCATCACCGTCACCACCGCTCCCCTCCTCGGACGAGTCGGAGGAGTTCTTACTCATCCGAGCCCTCGAGCCCGGAGCGCTCGACGGCCCAGATGTACGTCCACACCTCGGCAGCGATCCCCTGGGAATCGTCCGAGTCATCGGACAACACCGGGGGAGAGGCGTAGCCGGCAACCCCTTGGACTCGGAGGAAAACTCCTCCTCCGAGTACTCAGAGTCACCGAAGTCCTCCGAGGGGGACTTGGCTCACGCTTCCGCTTGTCGCCGGAGTGGTGCGACGAACTTCTGCCCTTCTTGTTCTTGCCCATAGTTGATTGGAAGAGAAGAGAAAAGTGGAGAATAAGCAACAAACGACCGGAAGATGTGTGAAGACACCAGTGAAGCAGACATGCTATTTATAGAGGCGGGAGGCAACCGCTCATCTCCTACTACTGTCACTGAACAGTCGCAAATATTCAATAAGCCATTCAAATTGTCTGGAAACAAGTCAGGCGGTAGACGCTGTTTCACGCAACACGACACCATTGGGACTGAGGTTAACTGCTTGGACGATATGATTACACCCCGCGGTCACGTCAAGTTACTACTCAAGGGCAGTTTGCTAAACGCTCAGCGCACCAAGCCGTCCCTTGGCTACACCCATTGGGGGGGACGTCCAGGAATTTTCAATAGATTTTCCAAAGCAGTCACATCCATACAGTATAAGCAATGAATGTATCAATACAGAAGGAAGATATCGATAGAGATCGGAGGAAAGCCAAAAATAGTTGTTGAAGTACAAGTCTAATCAACAGGAGCATTGAAGCACGAAGCGAAATGAAGACCAGCCAAGAGCCATCTACCGGACGTCCAATCTGCCGCCAATCAAATAAATTTCAAACCTAACATGACATGGGTAGACCGCATTACTGATCTCAAAGGCAAGAAGTAAAAACAACAGGCTGATCTCTAAAAGCATAAGCTGATGATATAATGCCAAAATTCTAAGGCATGAGATGAAGACCTTTGAGTGGATTATTTTCACTAATCCACTCAAAGCTCGGGGGCTACACTCATTGGGTGCACCTCCGGTGCACCCAATGAGTTCTCAACCCCGAAGGCAGAACACTAATCTCTAGGGCATGGAACGACGATGAAATGCTGATTTCTAAAGCATGGGATGAAGATGAACCAACGACTTCTAAAAAGCAGGAGATGAAGACCTTTGAGTGGATTATTCTCAGTAATCCACTCAAAGCTCGGGGGCTACACCCAATGAATCTTCAACCCATAAAAGACGAAATGCTGATCTCTAAAGCATAAGCTGGTGACCAAGCACTAATCTCTGAAATATAAAGCGAAGACCGCAGAAAGAGCCAAAGAATATAACAGAAGTTTGTTTTTACCGGACCGATCAAAGTTCAGAAGCAACGACTTGACAAGTGTACTGTCAAAGCATCCACAGTCTAAAATCAAAACTGCAAGCGGGACCTAGAATCTTTGGGCCGATTGTTTCAAAATCAACTCAAAGATTGGGGGCTTGTGGGGGACAGATATCCCCCGGGTCCACTAGAAGGCTGGAAGGCCTCACGAAAGACTCTGGGCCCATTATTTCGCAAGGCCACCCCTTCGTGGGCTAGGGGAGGAATCACTGGCAGAATGGATCGATGCAAGATTGGATCAACTCGAGCCCAGGCGGCTCAAGGGATTTAAACGTTATCCGCAGCATTGATCCGATTCTCCCGCGCAGCGCCCTAAGACGTCGGAACTGAACGAGGATAAGTCGGCAGGATAATAGGGACATAAGTTCAGTCGGTTCAATATTACCTAGGAGCACATAATTATCGTACTTGCATGTAACGCCCCACGATCGAGTATATAAGGCATAAGGGCACCCCATCAAAAGACATGCCACTCATTAAGCCAATCTACTCAATTCTCTAGCATTCTTCATACTAGAGAATCCCCCTGTAACCCACCACATAAAGATCCACACCAGGAAGTAGGGTATTACGCCTCTCTAAGCAATCCGAACCTATAGAAAATTGTCTACTGTCTCTCGTGCGCTCAGCATGAACCATCGAGCTACAGTCGGTTACACCGTCCTACCCAAAAGCACCTCGAGGGGTAACCCCGGGTGCGCGGTCGGGTCTCGAACACCGACCGAATGAGCTAAATATTCTTGATCTCAGAAATTTTACTTAATCATAAAATGGTGATGTCAAGTTTGCATTGCATATTTAAATTACTTGTATTGCTTCTAGGACTTGTCTAACCTAGTTGAGATAACCGCTAACAAAGCGAGTGAAAAAGCTTAACTCGGGCTCAAACTTGACAAGTTCTAGCTTTTAAGCTTTTGGTACTTAATTTCATTTACTATGCAATTGTTGGTTTTTGAGATATGCATGTGGCACTGCACTTAGGGGGAGTATTTCACAACTCAACTCATACTTGAAACCTCTAGTGCAACATCCAAATGCAAAATCTCATCTTTTGATTATTTTATCTCAAAAATATCTAGCCTATGGCACAATATTTTGAAAATTATGAGAGAATATGTGAGGCTACCAATACTTGTCCCAACATGTGTACTTTTGTGTGCTTATAAGTTGGGATTTGGTTTGGTTCAAAATTCCTAGAAAATTTTCAAATTGCCATATGTCTGGGCTCACCGGACAGTCCGGTGCACCGGTTAGACGTGCGTGGCTTCGCCACTATGCAACCCTGTCCGGTGCGGCACCAGACTGTGACTGTGCGCTGCCCGGTGTGCACCAGACATGCATTGTACACTGTCCGGTGTGCCCATAACCGATTTTAAAAAAACCTTTCCTCACCCACGCACGAGGCCAGGCACTCAGTCCACGCGCTCAACTTCTCCTCTCTGTCTCCTCTCACCGCCGCCGCTCAAAACTTGTCGCCGGAGATCTCTGGCTACCCTCTCCGGCGAGCTGCCCAAGCTTGAGCTCGTGCTCCTCTCTCCTTCCCTTCCCTCCTGTGAGTGCACCTCTCCTCTCCTTTTCCCTCTCTCTCTATTTCTCTGTCTAGGTGACGTCTTCTCCCACCTTTTGAAATTCAATCAAATCCTTGTGAAATCATGTGGATCTTGTGCCATCTATATGATTTTGGTGCACTAGTATTGAGAGCACCTAGAGGGGGGGGGGGTGAATAGGTGATCCTGTAAAATCAAAATACTAAATGGCCACAAACTTGATTATAGAAAAGTTAGTGTGAATTAATCAAGTTGCTATGAAGCGATCTTCTTGTGAACACAACAGTCACCAAGAAAAGCAATCACAAGGGACACGCGATTTATCCCGTGGTTCGGCCAAGTAACACTTGCCTACTTCCACGTTGTGGCGTCCTAATGGACAAGGGTTGCACGCAACCCTTTTCAAGTGATCCGATGATCTACTTGAATACCACGGTCTTTTCCTTTAGAGTATTTTTCCCGTTTGCGAGGAATCTCCACAATTTGGAGTCTCTCGCCCTTACAATAGAGATCACAAAGAAAGCACAAGAGTAAGGATGGGAAAGCAACACACGCAAGACATAAATCCGCAGCACAACCACGCACACAAGCCACGACATGAGCTCGAAACACATCACAGTGAGTTCGCAATTCAAACAGAGCTCAAATCACTAACACAACGAATCTAATGTGTGGAGACGAAGTCTGGGAGTCTTAGAATGTTTCTTGAAAGCTTGGTGTACTCCTCCATGCGCCTAGGGGTCCCTTTTATAGCCCTAGGGAGCTAGGAGCTGTTGGAGACTAACTTGGAAGGCAATTCCTGCCTTCTGTCGAGTGGTGCACCGGACAGTCCGGTGCACCACCGGACATCCACTGTTCATGTCCGGTGCACGATCTCATTCCATATCTGGCGCAGCCGACCGTTGCTCCTCGGGGCTGGTTGGCGCACCGGACACTGTCCGGTGCACCCAGCCAACCGTTGGAGCGAGCCATGTGTTGCGCGCTAATCGCGCGGACGACCGTTGCCGCTGGCGCCATTGGCTCACCGGATAGTCCGGTGCACCACCGGACAGTCCGGTGATTTATAGCCGTACGACTTCGCCATTTATCGAGAGCAGCTGGTTCACCGTCGGCCAGCCTGGGTCACCGGACACTGTCCGGTGCGCCACCGGACAGTCCGGTGCGCCAGGCCCGAGCTGTTGTTGGCTGTACACAACCAACCTTTTTCCAATTCAAATCTTCTTGTCTTGGCACTGTTTCTAGCACTTAGACAAACATGTTAGTATTCAAAACCAATTTACTAAGTCTAGAAACATATCTTGTTATATGATTTGCACTTCTCACTTTGTTTAGCACATAAGAACTTAATCAAACGTGTTGGTCATTTAATCACCAAAACATTATAGAAATAGCCCAAGGGCACATTTCCCTTTCAATCTCCCCCTTTTTGGTGATTTATGCCAACACATCAAAAGCAACAAAAAGAAGTGCAACATCAATGCAAATGAAGACCAACTTCTTTTTACTCAAGAGTTGACATGTTTAGATCATTCTTTGCCACCACTTGGTTTATTTTTGCAAACCAAATTCTTTTTCCTATCTCTAAGTCAAACACACTTGTTTGGGCAAATCGATAGATATTCCAAGAGTAAAATTGATCAAGTGCCAAAAACTCCCCCTTTTTCCCATAATCAAAATTCTCCCCCACAAGAGACCAAATTTTGCAATAAGAGTATTTTGACAAAAACAAATTTCTAGCTCTTCTATTTTTAAAAGTCACAAGTGGTTGGCTGATCCATTTGCTTTTGCTTTGGCCTTAATTTCTCCCCCTTTGGCATTAAGCACCAAAACAGGATCATTTTTTTTGCCCTTTTTAACCCCATTGCCTCACCAAAAATGTCAATTAAGAGCAAAAGGCAATGAGAGCATAAGTATGAACTTGGAATTAAATACACTAATACCGGAGTGCAGTGGAAGTCTTTGCGTCGTCCAAGTTCATTTCCCTTTTAATGTACCTTCGAGACTACATCAAGTGTACTCAAACAAACAAATTAGTCTCAAAGGGATCAAGTTGTAGCACATCTCCCTCTCAATATGTGCACATCTGCATATGGACTGGTGAGGTCCAGGGATGACTTGTACAACTTGAGCACCATAAATCTACAAGAAATAATGTAAATGCTCCAAGTAACATGATCAAAGGCATAGACTACATGTATGTTATAGATCAATCCAAATTACGCGAATCTAAGACATTTAGCTCACTTCTCAACCTGCAAAAAGTTTTCTCATCCAACGACTTGGTGAAGATATCAGCTAGCTGGTTCTCGGTGCTAATATGATAGATATCGATATCCCCCTTTTGCTAGTGGTCTCTCAGGAAGTGATGCCTGATGTCTATGTGCTTAGTGCGACTGTGTTTAACAGGATTATCCGCCAAGCGGATTGCACTCTCATTGTCACATAGTAGTGGGACTTTGCTCAGATTGTAGCCAAAGTCCCGGAGGGTTTGCCTCATCCAAACTAGTTGCGTACAACACTGTCCTGTGGCAACGTACTCGGCCTCAGCGGTGGATAGGGCAACTGATGTCTATTTCTTGGAACTCCAGGACACCAGGGACCTTCCTAGAAATTGGCACGTCCCTGATGTGCTATTTCTATCAACCTTGCACCCGGCATAATCAGAGTCTACATATCCAATTAAGTAAAAGGTAGACCCCTTTGGATACCAGATCCCAAAGCAAGGCGTAGAACCTAAATACCTAAGAATTCGCTTAACGACCACAAGGTGACATTCCTTGGGGTCAGATTGAAATCTAGCACACATGCATACACTAAGCATAATGTCCGGTCTACTAGTACAAAGATAAAGTAATGAACCTATCATTGATCGGTATGCCTTTTGATCAACGGACTTACCTCCTTTGTTAAGGTCGAGATGCCCGTCGGTTCCAATCGGTGTCTTCGTGGGCTTGGCGTCCTTCATTTGAAACCTCTTGAGAAGATCTTGAGTGTACTTCGTTTGGGAGATGAAAGTGCGGTCCTTGAGTTGCTTCACTTGGAATCCAAGGAAGTAGGTCAACTCGCCCATCATTGACATCTCGAACTTTTGCATCATCACCCTGCTAAACTCCTCACAAGACTTTTGATTAGTAGAACCAAATATTATGTCATCGACATAAATTTGGCAAACAAAAAGATCACTGTTGCAAGTCTTTAGAAATAAGGAAATCTCTAAGGCATTCATACCATGCTCTTAGGGCTTGCTTAAGTCCATAGAGCGCCTTAGAGAGCTTGTACACATGGTCGGGATACCTGTCATCCTCAAAGCCAGGGGGTTGTTCCATGTATACCTCCTCCTTTATTGGCCCGTTGAGGAAAGCGCTCTTCACGTCCATTTGAAATAGCCTAAAGGAATGGTGAGCGGCATAGGCTAACAAAATTCGAATTGACTCTAACCTAGCCATAGGAGCAAAAGTCTCCTCAAAATCCAAACCTGCGACTTGGGCATAACCTTTTGCCACAAGTCGAGCCTTGTTTCTTGTCACCACCCCATGCTCGTCTTGCTTGTTGCGGAACACTCACTTGGTTCCCACAACGTTTTGCTTTGGACGTGGCACTAGGCTCCAGACTTCATTTCTTTTGAAGTTGTTTAGCTCTTCCTGCATGGCCAACACACAGTCCGGATCCTGCAAGGCCTCTTCTACCCTATTAGGCTCAATAGAAGAGACAAACGAGTAATGCTCACAAAAATTAGCTAATCGTGAGCAAGAAGTTACTCCCTTGCTGATGTCACCCAGAATTTGATCGACGGGGTGATGCCTTTGGATGGACGCTCGGACTTGAGTTGGAGGGTCCCGTGGTGCTTCTTGCTCCATCACTTGATCTTCCTGTGCTCCCCTTGATCCTGCCCTTCTTCTTGAGGTACCTATACATCGTCTTGAGTTGGGGGATGCACCATTGTTGAGGAAGATGGTTGATATTCTTCATGTGGTTCCTGTGGTCACACATCGGCTATCGCCATCGTACGCATTGCGGCCGTCAGAACTTCATCTTCATCTATGTCATCAAGATTAACTTGCTCTCTTGGAGAGCCATTAGTTTCATCAAATACAACGTCGCTAGAGACTTCAACTAATCCCGATGATTTGTTGAACACCCTATACACCTTTGTATTTGAGTCATACCCTAGTAAAAACCCTTCTACTGCCTTGGGAGCAAATTTAGAATGTCTACCTTTCTTCACCAGAATGTAGCATTTGCTCCCAAATACACGAAAGTAGGAGACATTGGGTTTGTTACCGGTAAGGAGTTCGTAGGAGGTCTTCTTGAGAAGGCGATGTAGATAGCGCCGGTTTATGGCATGGCAGGCTGTGTTCACAGCTTCCGACCAAAACTGCTCGGTCGTCTTGAACTCTCCAAGCATCATTCTCGCCATGTCGATTAGCGTCCTGTTCTTCCTCTCCACCACACCATTTTGCTGTGGTGTGTAGGGAGCGGAGAACTCGTGCTTGATGCCTTCCTCCTCAAGAAACTCTTCAACTTGTAGATTCTTGAACTCGGACCCATTGTCGCTTCTTATCTTCTTCACCTTAAGCTCAAACTCATTTTGAGCTCTCCTTAAGAAGCACTTTAGAGTCCCTTGGGTTTCTGACTTATCCTGTAAAAAGAACACCCAAGTGAAGCGGGAAAATCATCAACAATTACAAGGCCATACTTACTTCCCCCGATGCTTAGATAGGCAACGGGTCCAAAGAGATCCATGTGAAGGAGCTCCAGTGGTCTTGATGTTGTCATCACATTCTTGCCGTGATGAGTGCTTCCCACCTGTTTCCCTGCCTGACATGCTGCACAAGGTCTGTCTTTCTCAAAACAGACATCAGTTAGTCCTAACACATGATCTCCCTTTAGAAGCTTATGAAGGTTCTTCATCCCAACATGTGCTAGACGGTGATGCCACAACCAGCCCATATTTCTCTTAGCTATTAAGCATGCATCTAGACCAACATTCTCTTTCGAAAAATCAACTAAGTAGAGCTTGCCGTCTAATACACCCTTAAAAGCTAATGAACCATCACTTCTTCTAACGACAGATACATCAATATTTGTAAACAAGCAATTGTAACCCATGTTACACAATTGACTTACAGACAAAAGATTGTACCCGAGCGACTCTACTAAAAATAAATTTGATATTGAGTGCTCGTTAGTGATGGCTATCTTGCCCAAGCCTTTCACCTTGCCTTGGTTCCCATCTCCAAAGATGATCGTATCCTGGGAATCCTTGTTCTTGTTGTAGGAGGTGAACATATTCTTCTCCCCCATCATGTGGTTCGTGCATCCACTGTCGATAATCCATCTTGAGCCCCAGGATGCATAAACCTGCAAGGAATTTAAGCTTGGGTTTTAGGTACCCAACTCTTGTTGGGTCCGACAAGGTTAGTCACAATAACTTTTGGAACCCAAATACAAGTCTTGTCTCCCTTGCATTTAGATCCCAACTTCCTAGCAACTACTTTTGTGTTCTTACATGAAAGTACAAAAGAAGTATTGCAAGCATGATAAATAGTAGAAGGTCCATTGCACATTCTCCTAGGCGCATGAGGCACAACATGATTTCTCCTAGGCCTACTTCTACCATGAACAAAGGTTGAACTAGAGGCAATCATAGCATGTGCATCATTATAAGCATCATGATCATAACTCCTATTATAATGAGAACGACTAGAAATTTTCCTATCATAAATAAAGGCATGGTTCCTTTGAGTACTACTAGCCATAGGGGCCTTCCCTTTCTCCTTGTTGAGAATGTGAGTCCTTTGTGTAAGGAAAATGGACCCCGGGCCATTTGGCTAATTGAGTTTTGGTGTTTGATGTTCAACACAATCCGTGAACTAATAAATTTTCTAGTGTTTGTGTTTGTAGTTCACAGGATGCAAGATTAATTTGGACTAATGAATTGAGGAAAACAACACCTCAAAAGAAGACATTAAAAGAGATCCAAGAAAAGTCCAAGTGTGCTGCCTACGGACTGTCTGTGCATGGAGCACCGGACTGTCCGGTGCCCACATGCCGGACTGTCCGGTGCACCAGGGAACAGCAGCCCAATGGCTAGTTCCAGGTGGCACCCAGAGAGAAGACCACTGGACTGTCCGGTGTGGAAAGCCTGTGGCGCCAACGGTCACTTGCTCTGATAGGGCAACGACTAGGCGCACCGGAAAGGCTACAGTACGTTGTCCGGCGCACCACCGGAATGTCCGGTGTGACACAGAAAGCAGCAACTTTTCTCCAACGGCTCTATTTGTGTTGGGGGCTATAAATACACCCCCAACCGGCCATTTCCAAGGGTGGGAGCCCAAGAGACATACCAAGGCATATAGTAGACATTCCTAAGTGCTCTTACACCCAGGTGCTTAATAGAATCACTCGATGATTAGCGTAGGTGCTTTGCAAAGTGCTTAGGTTAGTTAGACCGCTTTAGCGCTTGCTCTAGGTGAACCCTAGATTGTTGAGTGAGTTTAGATAAATCTCACAACCCCTCGGCTCTTGCGTGAGTCGTTGTAATTGTACCGAGTGGGGCGAGAGTCTTGTGACACCGTGACAACCGCGTTTGTGTCACGGCCACCACCGTGTACCGGAGGGAACGAGGCCCGTGGCGTTTCGGCCGGAAGCTCGATAGTGGAGACAGCGGGGAGCGTCTGAGAGGAGTCGGAAGCGGAGCACCACTTGCGCGTGGAGAAGGCCCGCGACTCTCTACGGAGTTACTCGACCGAGGTGCTTGGCCCTCGCGTGGGCTTCCCTTTGCGTAGGGGCACCAACGAGGATTAGTCAGGACCTTGCGCGGTTCCGGATACCTCGGTAAAAATACCGGCGTCATCCACGAGAGTTTGCTTCTCTACTTTGCTCTTTAAGTTTCCGCATTTACATTATGCATTTAAGTTTCAATCTTGTATTCATACTTATCTAGTGTAGATTGAAACTTAGCCTTTGCGGTAGAGATAGCAACACTCAGACAAAACCTAGTTTGCACATTCTAGTTTGATTACTTGCATAGGTTTTGCTCTAGGGATTTAATTGTGGCATAGTTTAGCGAAAGTTTTAGAAGTCCTAATTCACCCCCCTCTTAGGCGTCACTCGTTTCCTACAAGTGGTATCAGAACCTGGTTTGGCTCATTTGAAACGCTTTAGCTTCACCGCTAAAAGAGCCGACGCTTTTTAGAGGAAGGGATGGATACCCATAGGCCACCACACTTCGACGACACTAACTTTCCTTATTATAGTGCTAGAATGGCTTGTTACCTAGAGGCCGTTGATCTAGGTGTTTGGAGAGTCACTCGTGACGGGATGAAACCCCCCAAGAATCCCGAGAAACCCACTACGAGTGAGGAAAAAGAAATTCATTTAAATGCTAGAGCCAAAAATTGCCTGTATGAATCTCTTAGCATGGATATTTTTAATCAAGTATTTACCTTGAAAACTGCTAATGAGATTTGGCTAAAATTGCATGAGCTCTATGACGGCACATCAAATGTCCGTGAGCAAAAACATTGCCTAGTCTTAAATGAGTATAATACTTTTGATATGAGAGATGATGAGCTTGTTAGAGACATGTATTCTCGTTTAAATCTAATCATCAATGAACTCAACTCTATTGGCATAAATAAGCTAAGTGATGCAAACATTGTGAGGAAGATTATCTCCGTGCTACCACAACGAAGATATGGGAGCATCATCACCATCCTTCACAACATGGAGGACTTGAGTAACATGACCCCGACCATTGTGATTGGGAAAATCGTGGCTTTTGAGATGTCGCGAAAAATGTGTCGGGGAGAGGAGCCAACTTCCTCAAGGCCATATGCGTTTGCATGTGATGAAAGGAAGGGCAAAAAGAAGGCTCCCACTCCAAGTTCCTCAAGTGAAGAAGAGGAAGAAGAAGAAAGTGATGATGATGAAGATAATCAACCATGCACATCATCCTCCTAGGACGAAGAAACAATCTGACGCGTCGAAAAGGTAATGGGGATGATCCGCAAAATTAATCTAATGGGTGTGCCCCTGCAGGTCGAAGATCTTATCTTTAACATTGACAGTAAAAAGCAAAGAAAGAGAGGGTGCTTCACATGCGGGGAGAAGGGCCACTTCAGGGACAACTGTCCAACTATGGCAGAACCCAAAAAGGAGAGGAGCAAAGGCAAGGCGCTAACAAGTGTTATAACTTGGGATGATTCTTCAAGTGAAGATGAACCTCCAAGGACGCGCAACCACCAGTCCTCATCACGCTCATCACAGTCATCACACAAATGCCTTATGGCAAGAGGTAAAATGAGCATTCCATCCTCTAGTGATGATAGTAGTAGTGATGATGTTGGTGAGGGAAAGCCCTCCGTAGATGAACTTGCAGAAGCCATTAAATTTTTCCAGGATGTTTGCACTAAGAAAAAAGCTCAACTTAAAACTTTGAAAAATAAGTTGATTAGCTCCCAAAATGATTACCAATGATTGCTAGAAAAATTTGAAACTTTTGCAAAACTAAATTGTGAGCTGTCAACTACAATTGAGCTATTAGAGTCTAGTGCTCCATCCACTGCTACTGATGATGGCCTTATTAAAAAGAATGAAAAACTTAAAGCTAAGTTAGCTAGCTCCCAATAAGCTATTGAAAATTTGCTAAAGAAAATGGAAATTCTTAGCATACACAATAATGAGCTAACTATTAAGCTAAAAAACATCGGTAGCACCCTAGCAGCATCTTTAGTCGAAATAACTAAAATTATTAAAAAGGATAATTCTACTTCTTGCTTTGATTTAATTGATGATTCTAACCCCTGCAACCAAGTTCTTGTTGAGAATATTATTGTAGAAACATGTTCGGACAAGGTTGCAAAGGAAAATGAACAATTAAGGCAAGAAGTGGCTCGCCTTGGCAAGGCTTTGTATGACAAGAAAGGCAAAGCCAAACAAATCCGACCTCCACAGGATAACACCACTGCGGGAGTGAACAAGCCTATGGAGGGAGAAACTGTGATTTGTAGGCTATGCCACATGGAAGGCCATAAGTCTTTCCAATGCAAGGCGATGATCGGGGATAAACAAAGGCAAAAGCTCAAGCAAAAGCCATCAAGCAAAATCTCCAACACCTACATCAAACAAATGGACAAAAAGGCTGCTACACCATATTTGATCAAGAAGAAAAAGAATGGAAAGGTGATAGAAATCAAGGCCAACAAGCAAGCCAACAAAGGAAAGGGGGCCAAACGCATCTGTGTGCCAAAGGAAATAATTTCAACTATGAAAAGCACCAAGAAGGTTTGGATCCCGAAAGGGAAGTGAGTGGACCGAAGGTAAACGGGAAATTTGGTGACTTGGCAAAGTTGGGATGTATATCATGGGATACATCATATTGGATCAAGTTTAATTGTCAAGTGGGTTAGTGCAAATTTTGGACCCAAATTTCCCACCCATGACTAAGGTAACTAGATTTATTGCATTCCTTATTTTTAGATATGAGTATCTATCTTCTATGTATCTAGTTTTACCTTTCATGCCTAGTATTACATTTTGTACTTATTTTAGCTTAAATGCATGCATACTAGGAAAATCACATGGTAGGTCTGCTTGTTTTAAATTCATACACTTAAGCAAGCCTACATGATTTAAAATGTTCATTTGAGCACGGCACATAGCTCCTTTATCACCCAATAATAAATGATGCATCAATTGATATTCCAAGTGGTAAAATACTCACATACTACAATGTGTATCATTTAATTTATATGTGCCAAAGTTCGGATTATAGATAATTTGCCCCTCTTGATATCAAATCAAAGTGCATTTCTCCTGCAAGTATTCAAAACTTGTATGCACACCTTCAGGGGGAGGTTACTCTATAATCTAATACTTTGAGACTAACACCTTTTCAAGTCTATTTCATGTGATAGTCTCATTGAAAGGAAAATGAAGTCCCCGGAGAAAGACAACAATCTTCCACTGCAAAATCTCCAAGAACTCTCATGTCTCTCAAGCTCGCCTTTGAATTTCAAGCGGTATCTTTTGAGACTACATCTAGCATCATTTACATGTCTTCTCCAATATTTGATTAGACTATATTTCATATCATATACTTCCATGTTGCTAAAAATGCATAAGTGGTTAACTCATATTCTGTTACCTATGCATAAGGGAAGTTAGTCTTATCAAATCATGTTTTTCACCTCTATTTCTCACATGCTTTTTCCTAAGTAGAAGATCTCTGTCAAGGGGAGTTTTTCTTCGTCTCTAAAGGGGGAGAAAATTCTTTCTAAAGGAGAACACTCATTTAGGGGGAGCAATCATCTGAGGGCAATTTTTTACTTCCTACATGCTTTTATTGTCTTCCTTTTCAGTGGTTGATGCCAAAGGGGGAGAAGTTTAGGGACCAAAGCAATGAAAACTATATCAAACACCAAACACCACCAATTTAAAATTTTAATGGTTTTTTAAGTGGTTTTGGTTATTTGGTCCAAGAAAAGGAAGTAAGTGAATTATGGAGTTAGGGGGATGCTTAAGTCCATAATATCACATTATGGGGACATATATGCATCCTAGCAAGTAGATTGCTTATTGTCATTCAAATAATTGTATTATTTGCTTGCTTTGGTTGTGTTGTCATCAATCACCAAAAAGGGGGAGATTGTAAGGAAAATGGACCCCGGACCATTTGGCTAATTGAGTTTTGGTGTTTGATGTTCAACACAATCCGTGAACTAATAAGTTTTCTAGTGTTTGTAGTTCACAGGATGCAAGATTAACTTGGACTAAGGAATTAAGGAAAGCAACACCTCAAAAGAAGACATTAAAAGAGATCCAAGAAAAGTCCAAGTATGCTGCCTGCGGACTGTCTGTGCGTGGAGCACTAGACTGTCCGGTGGCACACCGGACTGTCCGGTGCCCACACGCCAGACTGTCCGGTGCACTAGGGAAGAGCAGCCCAACGGCTAGTTCTAGGTGGCATCCGGAGAGAAGACCACTGGACTGCCCGGTGTGAGGGCCGGACTGTCCGGTGTGGAAAGCCTGCGGCGCCAACGGTCACCTGCTCTGACAGGGCAATGACTAGGCGCACCGGACAGACTACAGTACGCTGTCCGATGTGACACAGAAAGCAGCAGCTTTTCTCCAACGGCTCTATTTGGTGTTGGGGGCTATAAATACACCCCAACCGGCCATTTCCAAGGGTGGGAGCCCAAGAGACATACCAATGCATATAGTAGACATTCCTAAGTGCTCTTACACCCAAGTGCTTAATAGAATCACTCGGTGATTAGCGTAGGTGCTTTGCGAAGTGCTTAGGTTAGTTAGACCGCTTTAGCGCTTGCTCTAGGTGAACCCTAGATTGTTGAGTGAGTTTAGATAAATCTCACAACCCCTCGGCTCTTGCGTGACTCGTTGTAATTGTATCGAGTGGGGCGAGAGTCTTGTGAGACCGTGACAACTGCGTTTGTGTCACGGCCGCCATCGTGTACCGGAGGGAACGAGGCCCGCGGCGTTTCGGCTGGAAACTCGATAGTGGAGACGGCGGGGAGCGTCCGAGAGGAGCCGGAAGCGGAGCACCACTTGCGCGTGGAGAAGGCCCGCGACTCTCTATGGAGTTACTCGACCGAGGTGCTTGGCCCTCGCGTGGGCTTCCCTTTGCGTAGGGGTACCAACGAGGATTAGTCGGGACCTTGCGCAGTTCCGGATACCTCGGTAAAAATACCGGCGTCATCCACGAGAGTTTGCTTCTCTACTTTGCTATTTAAGTTTCCGCATTTACATTAAGCATTTAAGTTTCAATCTTGTATTCATACTTATCTAGTGTAGATTGAAACTTAGCCTTTGCGGTAGAGATAGCAACACTCAGACAAAACCTAGTTTGCACATTCTAGTTTGATTACTTGCATAGGTTTTGCTCTAGGGATTTAATTGTGGCCTAGTTTAGCGAAAGTTTTAGAAGTCCTAATTCACACCCCCTCTTAGGCGTCACCCGTTTCCTACACTTTGGCTTGTTAAGTTCTTGGTTTCCTTTCGAAAACCAAGTCCATCCTTAATTGAGGGGTGTCTAACAACAGTGTAGGCATCCCTAGCAAAATTTAATTTATCAAATTCAACTTTGCAAGTCTTAAGTTGAGCATTAAGACTTGCCACCTCATCGTTTAGTTTAGCAATTGAAATAAGATGTTCATCACAGGCATTAACATCAAAGTCCTTACATCTATTGCAAATAACTACATGTTCTACACATGGTCTAGTTGCATTTGCTTCCTCTAGTTTAGCATTTAATTCAACATTTAAATCTTTTAGACTAGAGACAGATTCATGACAAGCAGACAACTTAGATGATAGCATTTCATTTCTTTTAATTTCTAAAGAAAGAGATTTTTGAACATTAACAAACTTGTCATGTTCCTCATACAAAATATCCTCTTGCTTTTCTAACAATCTATCCTTTTCATTTAGAGCATCAATTAATTCATTAATTTTGTCTACCTTAGCTCTATCTAGTCCTTTAAACAAGTCAGTGTAATCTACTTCATCATCGAAAGATTCCTCATCGCTAGAAGAAGAGTACTTAGGAGTATCTCGAATACGTACCTTCTTCTCCTTAGCCATAAGACATGTATGACGTTTGTTGGGGAAGAGTGAAGACTTGTCGAAGGCTGAGGCAGCCAGTCCTTCATCGTTGGAGTCGGATGAAGAGCAGTTAGAATCCCATTCTTTTCCAAGATGCGCCTCGCCCTTCGTCTTCCTGTAATTCTTCTTCTTCTCCTTCTTCCCATGTCTTTCTTGTTCCTGGTCATTATCATTATCGGGGCATTGAGCTATGAGATGACCAGTCTTACCGCATTTGAAGCAGGAGCGCTTTCCCCTTGTTTTGTTCTTGTTGGGGTACTCCTTGCGTCCTTTTAGCGTGGTCTTGAAACACTTGATGATGAGTGCCATCTCATCTTCATTGAGCCCGGCCGCTTCTACTTGTGCCACCTTGCTTGGTAGCGCCTCCCTGCTGCTAGTAGCTTTTAGAGCAACGGGCTGTGGCTCGTAGACGGGCAGTGGACCGTTTAAGGAATCGTCCACATATCGTGCCTCCTTCACCATCATGCACCCGCTCACGAATTTTCCAAGGATCTCCTCAAGCGTCATCTTGGTGTACCTGGGATTTTCACGAATAAGGTTTACAAGATGGGGGTCAATTACAGTAAATGACCTTAGCATAAGTCGGACGACATCATGATCCATCCATCTTGTGCTTCCGTAGCTTCGGATCTTGTTGACCAGGGTCTTGAGCCCGTTGTAGGTTTGTGTTGGCTCCTCTCCCCTGATCATCGTGAACCTTCCCAACTCGCCTTCCACCAGTTCCATCTTGGTGATCATGGTGGCGTCGTTTCCCTCATGAGATATCTTGAGGGTGTCCTAGATTTGCTTGGCGTTGTCCAAGCCACTTACTTTATTGTACTCATCCCTGCAAAGAGATGCTAGCAAAACAGTAGTAGTTTGGGCATTTTTATGAATTTGATCATTTATAACAACAGGATTATCAGTGCTATCGAAATGCATCCCATTTTCTACAATTTCCCATATGCTAGGATGGAGAGAAAATAAATGACTACGCATTTTATGACTCCAAAATGAATAGTCCTCTCCATCGAAGTGTGGAGGTTTTCCGAGGGGAATTGATAGTAAATGCACATTTGAATTGTAAGGAATGCGAGAGTAATCAAACGAATAATTTTGATTGACCGTCTTTTTCTTTGACGAAGAGTTGTCGTCGTCCCTTGTTGAAGAGGAAGATGCATCGCTGTCGTAGTAGATGATCTTCTTGATGCACCTCTTCTTCTTCCCGTCCCTCTTCTTGTGACTCGAGCCTGAGTCAGTGGGCTTGTCGTCTCTTGGCTCGTTGAAGATGGACTCCTTTTCCTTATCGTTGACCACCATCACCTTTCCCTTAGGATCCATCTCTTTGGGCAGTTAGTCCCTTAGATGAAGAGTACGACTCCAATACCAATTGAGAGCACCTAGAGGGGGGGTGGTGAATAGGTGATCCTGTAAAATCAAAATACTAAATGGCCACAAACTTGATTATATAAATGTTAGTGTGAATTAATCAAGTTGCTATGAAGCGATCTTCTTGTGAACACAACAGTCACCAAGAAAAGCAATCATAAGAGACACATGATTTATCCCGTGGTTCGGCCAAGTCACACTTGCCTACTTCCATGTTGTGGCGTCCCAATGGACAAGGGTTGCACTCAACCCTTTTCAAGTGATCCGATGATCTACTTGAATACCACAGTCTTTTCCTTTAGAGTATTTTTCCCGTTTGCGAGGAATCTCCACAATTTAGAGTCTCTCACCCTTACAATAGAGATCACAAAGAAAGCACAAGAGTAAGGATGGGAGAGCAACACACGCAAGACACAAATCCGCAGCACAACCACGCACACAAGCCAAGACTTGAGCTCGAAACACAGCACAAGGAGTTCGCAACTCAAACGGAGCTCAAATCACTAACACAACGAATCTAATGCGTGGAGACGGAGTATGGGAGTCTTAGAATGTTTCTTGAAAGCTTGGTGTACTCCTCCATGCGCCTAGGGGTCCCTTTTATAGCCCCAGGCAACTAGGAGCCGTTGGAGACCAACTTGGAAGGCAATTCCTGTCTTCTGTCGAGTGGTGCACCGGACAGTCCGGTGCACCACCGGACAACCACTGTTCATGTCCGGCGCACGATCTCCTTCATATCTGGCACAGCCGACCGTTTCTCCTCAGGGCTGGTTGGTGCACCGGACACTGTCCGGTGCGCACCGGACAGTCCGGTGCACCCAGCCGACCGTTGGAGCGAGCCACGTGTTGCGCGCTGATCGCGCGGACGACCGTTGCCGCTGGCGCCATTAGCTCACCAGACAGTTCAGTGCACCACCGGAAAGTCCGGTGATTTATAGTCGTGCGACTTTGCCGTTTCCCGAGAGCAACCGGTTCACCGTCGGCCAGCCTAGGTCACCAGACACTATCCGGTGCGTCAGGCCCGAGCTGTTGTTGGCTGTACACAGCCAACCTTTTTCCAATTCAAATCTTCTTGTCTCGGCACTGTTTCTAGCACTTAGACAAACATGTTATTATTCAAAACCAATTTACTAAGTCTAGAAACATACTTTGTTATATGATTTACACTTCTCACTTTGTTTAGCACATAAGAACTTAATCAAACGTGTTGGGCATTTAATCACCAAAACATAATAGCCTAAGGGCACATTTCCCTTTCAAGTATACATCCTCTGCAAGTATTGAGCTCCCTAGGGAGGGTTTCACATCTAAAAAAGCCATTTCACTGTCGTTCTAAATCCTCGCACGCCAAGTGCTCGGTGAAATGCATAAACCGGCCAAACAAGCTCAAATCGACCCCAACTGTTTCCAGCACACTCCAGCTACTACCAGTACCTACTACGTCAAATTTTACACATATCCAATATTCCAAACACCTGTTACACAACCTATGCATCTCTATGGTGATCTGTTTCGAGCCGAGTGCCAAAATTGTTTTTCCTCTGCCAAACTTCAAACCAAGCACTCACTTCACTCATTCTCATACATATTTACCTATTCGTGAAGTATCGGCTCATTTCCCAGTCATTTCATGCCCCATTTCGAATTTCAAACTCTATGGCACAATTCACCGTTCAAACGTCGTTCTCGCGCCGCTTGACCTCTGTTTTCCCAAAACTCTCAGTTTTTGTGTCATAACTCTCTGTGTATGTATTTATTCACATTTCATATACTTATGACTATGTGACTAATACGTGCTCACCTCTTCTATCATTTCGGTGATTCCGCGTGCCCGCATGCGCATCTCCTGTCCTGCCTGGTTCTTCTCTCTCTCGAGACATTCCTAGGTAGCTATTTCATTCTAAATCAGGCCTTAACTACTGCTCTACTGCTCTCGCTTACCTTTTCTCATTATCTTGCAGTGTGTTAGTAGCCAGTTCAGGATGGTGTGGACGAAGAATGTCACACCGTCAGGGGAGGAGATGACCAGAACCCTCCTTGCCCCTTCAAATAGGATAAGGGCAAGGCTATCTACCTTGAGCAGCAAGGGGGCAAGAAGAAGAGATGTTTGGACAAAGCCACCAATGCAGCAGTTGCCACAGCAGCAACGACATATCATACAGAGCAGGGAGGTTAGATGAGTATTTCCTCCGATCAGATCGCCTTCCGAGTCTGTCGCCTCTCGTCTCGGACTCGCTCCTCCACTGCTCGGTCCACTCCCTCAGAACCAGTCACCACTCCACCTCCCACTTCTCCAGCTCTTGCCGCTCTCGAGCCTTCCACCACACCTGATGTGACCACCACCTCCACCACTCCAGCTTCTAATGCTCCCGTTCCCGCTTCCGCTCCACCTATTCCTCCACCTTGCTTCCGGGAGCGTGACGAGACTGAGGTGTGACCACTTGCTGTTGATCCTCGACTGCTTGATCTTCAGAGAGCCATAGCTGTCGAGGTACGTCAGTTCAGACACATGCTCATGGACTCGTGGCCGCCAGCTTAGAGGGACCCAGCGGTTGCACCACTATTTAGCACCAGGACCCAGGATTCCTTCTTTAGGGCACAACTGTCTGCTCAGATCGCTCTGAGGGCTCACCGGCATTTGGATCTCACTTCTTTCTATTCAGCGGCCGATGTAGAGTCCGAGGGCCATATCACCTATCTGCCAGGTTTATACTCTCTCCTGACCTTCAGTGGCAGATATGTTGAGGAGTGGGTCAGAGTCTTTTATGCCATAGTTTTGATAGACCCAGATCATCACTATATGAGGTTTAGGTTTGAGCGTTAGGATGTTACTCTGCATGCTTCTTAGATCAGAGAGCATTTTGGTTTCCCTGAGTCATCGATGAGGCTTCACAGTATGTGCTATTGTACTTCAGACCCTCCTCGTCACCCTCACGACAGAGTAGCTCTTGGCACTGCTCACGTTGCCGCCCTGTTTCGACCCCCATTCATAGACGGGTCTCAACATTCTCCCGCATATTTCACTCCAGCAGCCAAGTTTCTGTATGAGCTCATGAGGCACACGCTACTGCCGAGGATGGGCTACAGAGATGCTACCACTCATATCCAGCTCTAGCTCCTCGGTGCCCTGGTGTCACATTCAGTTTTTGACGTGGTCGACTTCCTGATCTATGAGATAGAGGACACAATATTGGAAGGTCTACGTGCTTGGCGTCAGCTGCCATACGTTCACTATCTCTGCCACATCTTTGCTCAACTGATCCAGCCTCCTCAGTTTGAGGCTGCTCATGAGGCCTCCAGACTATAGTTTGGTTTCTACCACCTAGCTTCTGAGAACACCGCTCCAACTCCAGTTGATCCACTGGCACCAGATCTCTGGGTTGAGGATGAGGCCATTAGACAGTTTGAGGCTCAGGGTGCAGCTTCAGAGACTTTTTTGATGATGATGAGGATCTAGGGATTCCGCCACCACCTCCCGTGCCACCTTGTTCCCATGATCATGAGGCTGGTGGCTCCAGTGCTGCTCCTCCAGCAATAGACCCTGCTTTGGTTGCGATCCTTCAGTCCCTTACTCAGCAGCAGGCTCACATGGTAGCGGAGTAGGCCCGTCAGGCATCAGAGCGGGCCAGACAGGCAACCATTCAGCAGCAGTTGTTCGACAGACGTTGTCGATGTTTCAGACTATTTAGGACCGCTAGGACACTCTCCAGTAGTAGCTCCTAACAGACAGGGTCGAGCACCGGGCTTTTATGACTCATATTTTTCAGCACACTGGTGTTCCGAACCCTCTAGTGCAGTCTGCTCCTCCTCCAGCTCTTTAGGCTGCCGTCATGCCAGCCATTCAGTCTGGACCCAGCTCCACTCTTTTGGTCCATCCATCTCTCCACTCAGGCCAGTAACCCTGGACTTCTCGACCCAGGTCGTTGGACCAGTTAGCACTCCGCCACTAGTGCCTCCAGCATTTGTTGTCACCACTGCTGTTGTGGCTATTTCCGTGACTACTCCAGCTCTAGCAGATCCTGCACCGCAGCCAGCGTCCGAGTCAGCACCAGCTCTAGCCTCTACCGTAGATCCTAGATCCGAGTCTGACTCGGATACTTCACTCGCGTTTGCACTCCTGCCTCGACCGCGACCTGATGCACCACCTCCTCCTTCTTCCTCTGGGATGTAGGTTCAGGTAACCCTTTTGGTGTTTGACACCAAAGGGGCAGAGATGTGAGTTGTGAGAGCTAGGGGGACTTAGGGAGTTAGTTGAGAGAGCTCATAATCTTTTGATTAATATATGCATGATACTATCTGTATTAGCTCCACTTTCGTATTATGATTAACTCACAAACTCTATGACATGCTCACAGGATGTTTGTTAATGACTGTGTGTGTATTATGTTTTCACCTATGATGTTGTCATCAGTCGTTCAGCTTTTGTTCATGAACTTTATTTCATACTTGTGTGAACGAGAAACTTATGTTGTGTATGCGCTTATACTTCCTATACTAATACATGACTTTTTCTGTCAAACTTATTAAGTATCACTAACCATCTTCATTATTGATAAAAAAACAAATAAACTACTCTCACACTCTTGTAGGGTTGTCATCAATCACCAAAAATGGGCAGATTGAAAGCATCTAGGTCACTGGTTGGTTTTAGTGATTAATGACAACATAAGATTATACTAGGTGAGTGCACGTGCGTTGCAACGAGAACATATAATACCACGATAATTTATATACAAATGTGTTGTACTGTTATTAGAAATTGATTCGAGCTTACCTTGCCAGCAATACTTTCAAGAAGGTCTAGATCAGTGGTAGGAGAACCAGTCAATTTCTTCAGTTTGAGGAAGACGATAGATGACAGAAAATGGCTGGAAATTTCAAGCTATGCAGTTTCTGATAGTTCTGCAGATTGAATATAAAGAGTGTTGAGATGGTGGCCACCAGTTCGTTACACTGTAAATTAGAAACCGTGTTGTATCTCAAATCATAAGTTCACCAGAAATATCATGGCTACAAAAGATGAGTGTATCTCAAATCATGATAAAACATACTCTACAAACAATAAACCATCATGGCTATAAAAGATTAGGATTTGCAACAAAAGAGGGAAAAGGGATGAATTGCCATTCAATGTTCATCAGAAATATCAAAATAAAAGGAATTGTTATCTACCAGCATTACCTTCTCAGCTATATCAGCAAACTTGAGGAGAAACTATTATCTACCATTCAAAGTTGTTGCTGGAATTATTGGTTTGCTAGCCAGAGGGGAGTCAATGCGTTCTGGGACATCTACTTATGTTGTTCCACAAAGGTCTCAGTTTATAGGAGAACATAAGCTTGGACCATCTGAATTTGGGCACCAAATACCTAATTTCTTAAATAATAAAAACTGTGACATGATGGATTTTGATAACTTTGGCAGTTCATTGCAGATTCAGCCTAATCTAGAAAGACTCTCTATACCACAGAGATCCACAAGGTCAAATTCAAGGCTACTAAATCATTTTTGTAACCCTGAAGTGAACGAAGCAAGTTAAAATAGAATCAGTCAGCATAGTAGATCACATAGCTCCCAAGATCAAACTCGGTCGGCTAATTCCCAACTACTGGTAAGCAGCTGCAAGCCAACACAATGTTTTGTGTACTGACTCTATTTGACACAGGGAATGTTGCACACACGAGGGAGGGTGGATTTCGAACCTTGCATCTCCTTGGTGACCTTTGCCTGCATGTAATCACCAGTTCACCACTAATGCCACCCTTGCAGTATACATTTTTGCCTAGAATTTTACATCAAATCTTGTACTAATACAATTTGTGCGAAATAGTGCTAGTTTAAGCAACTAAGAAAAAATGTACCCATGGAGATGATCGAAAATTAACCAAGGTAGTGTAAAATGAAAATAAGCATGCAAACCCAATAATTAAAGATCTCAATGACGGGCTTGAGGCGGAGGCCAGGGCACGACTGCTGGCTCTTTAGCGATGGGCCCTTATCCTCGTCGTACAGATCGGCCATGGCCGCCATAGCGCAATGCAACTGCCCTGCCAGGCCCTAAGATGTTGTCGATCTCTCACTCCCTCGTCGTTGGGGGTGGTGGCGGGTGAGTGGAGGCGAGAAAGAGGGGGAGGCCTGCAGTCGTCCCCTGGTCGTCGCTCGCCTGTATCAGGAACGGAACAAAACCGACGCCGCACCCCAGAATTCAGAAATAGCAGGAAACCCCAACACAATCGAATCAGAATGAAGAGGATGCTGTAACCTGGCCCCGTTGGTGCTCGTTGTCCTTGGATTGGCATGGGGTTACGGGCGCAGCCATATCTTCATCATTGTAGCCGACGTCGCGCGAGGGGTGCTCGTGCTGGACGACGATGCAGTCGCAGTTGTCCGCCCACCAGGTCTGCTCCACCCACGCGTCGTCAAAGTACTCATTGAACCGGTTCCTATAGAGGTAGTTCCTGTCATCGTCGTACTCCACGGCGCTGTCGTTTGGCCGGTAACGCGCATGACATAGTGCAAGATGTTGTAAACCTAGAGGATCATCTTTCTTGGCATCAAGAAACAGAAGCTCAAGCATGACATTATTTTGGTAAAAGAGGGAAACAACTATTTAGAGCAGCAACATATTTCAAATATAATGAAGATTGAGAACATAGTTACCTTGCTAGAGAAAAGATTCACTGGACATATGAATAAAATAGATCCGTAAGAGCATGAAGAATTATAGGGTTCCGGTGTGGCTATGAAAATAATGCAAACATAATCAATTACGCAGACAATAATGACTAGCCATTTCAATCAAGACCAAGAGATCTCTTACCAGCAATGTTATGACCGTGCTGCTCAAATCCAAAATAAGTCACAAAGCTTGTTCCTGAAAACAGTAGGTTAAGAAGCAACTGATGGGATGAAATTTGGAAGGAAATCAACAAAATGAAGAGAAATAAAACAACGTCTATGAGATTAAGGTAACTAACTAAACTAATAGGTCTGCAATTACTACATACACTTTTATGACGTGTTTTATTGCTAAAGGTCACAGATACCATTTTGCAACGCATGCTTCCCTTTCCATGGCATAACCAATTCCAGTAAGTCACCTTACTAGAGCACCAATTCCCATTGCTCCCTAAAACTGCATGGACTAATCTTGAACCGTCGCACCTCAGCAGACATCATTCCGAGTAAAAACATGGATCCCATGAGCAAAAGCATCTAAGAGCCAAACAATATCGGAAGGGAAATGAGCCAAGCATCTCGGACAAGATTGGATCTCATACCAAAGTTGAAGCGGATAGAGCTCTTGAGAGCCTTGTTGCAGATGACGATGGAGACAGAGGATACCACTGAGAGGCTGAGTGCACCCACCGTTCTAGCTGGAACTTCTCCCCTGCCACCCCCATCTCCACCTCGCCGCTGCAACAAGACAGGCAGAGCTAAAGAATGTAAAAACTCGCTGGCCCAAAGCACGAATCCATGCCGCCGAGCAGCACCTATGAAGCACAAAAGGTTGGGATCCCCAAAAGGACAAATTTTGATCGAACAACTGCAGAAAGAACACCATGAAGAGACAAGAGTTGGGATGGTGGGAGGGAGGGAGAAGAGAGGAGGGGAAGGGATCGGACCAGGTTTGAGGAGGACACCGATGATGAGGAAGGTGCAGCGTGGCGGCGTGGAACTCATTGATGGAGCCACCGGCTGAGGGGCGAGACGGCGCCGCATCGCTTCCTCCGTTTCTAGGCCAAAAAGAGCGTGTCGGAGGCACTAATGTCGAGCGTGGCGGCGACGATGTCCTCCAGCATCCTCGCGGGCGTCGTCGTGTGCGGGTCCACCCGCATCTCGCCATTCGGCCATCGAGTGGGAGGAGGAGGATAACGAATTTGTTGTGGGAGAGGGAACGAGGCGACTACAGATAGGGGATGACTACGCCGCGCGGTGCGGATGGGCGGGTGGGGGTGACGCCGCCAGGCAGGGCAGACTGGTGGTTGGGGTTGGGGGCTACTATCTTGGGTGGTTACGAGGGCATGATGGAGCAGCCGAGAGGTGGCGGATGGATCGGACGATGCGGCGAAGATCACGGGGCATCGGCGGTGACGTACTTGGAAGCGTTGATGCAAGGGCGAGGAGTGCGGGGGTGGGGACGTACCTGGACGGGCGCTGATGGAAGGGTGAGGAGTGGGGGTGAGGACCACGGAGGCGAGGGAGAACATCGGCTGTCCAAGCTCAGAGAGCGAGTGCGGAGGCAAGGATTTGGAGATTCTCCTTCTGAGGGAGGAGAGGATCCGGCACAGTGGCTGGTGTTGGTGCCACCATTCACGGGTGGGCGCGGATGGAGACGCGCGCAAACGACGAGCGCACAGCAGAGAGGAGAGCGGGGGCGAGAGAGACGGCCAGACACGCGCAGATGGCGGGCGGGGATGGCGGCTGGTGCTGGGTTCACGCGTGGGCGAGCGCGAGATTTGGAGGCAGAACCGTGCACCACACCCTGTGGACGCCTACACTACTGTCTTAAGGAGTAGTATAGATGTGACTAATGTGTGTTTTGCAAAAAAATGGTAAGTTAGGTCACATTACAGGAGGTTGCATTGCAATGGTGAAAACAATCCCTTAGATGAGAACTTGAAGCGACAGCTGAAAAAGGCAAATCAAAAGATGAAGGTCTTCATATTCCGAGTGTGGAAGGAGTTGTGGACACTTGGTATTTTAGGTCTTCTATTTTTATTTTAGTCGTACTATAAAGAGGGGTTGTGGATGAGTAGTTTGACCAAGAGAATTCTAATGTAGTGTTGGTGCATGTTCACACTCACATCTAGCACTAGGTGTCACTCTATAACACACTCACAAGTTAGAACAAAATCAGGTTAGAAAAAACAAAGGAAAAGAAGTTGGTTTTGTTGTCTTAGGGGCACCAAACTGTCCGTTGCGACCCCTGACAGTGGGGCTAGGCTGCCCCGGGGGTAGCCCCTTTGCCCCCGAGAAACCCGAGAGCAACGACTTTGAGAAGTCGAATTTTAGTGTGTGCACTGGACTGTCCGGTGCACATCGGACAGTCACTGTTCACTGTTTGGTGCGCTGTCAGAGCAACGACTAGCTGGCAGAACTAGCTGTTGTAGCGCACCGTTGGCGTATCAGACTGTCCGGTCCGTCAATGCATAGCAGCCTACAATTACGGCTAGTTTTGGTGATTAGGGCTATTTATAACCCCTCCATCAGCCACATTAAGTGCTTTGCGTCCCACATTCACTTGTATTCATTGTTAGTTCATTACAAGCCCCACAAATCCTAGTGAGGTGATTAGAAAATCATAATCTCGTGTTAGGACCTCATTAGTGCGCATGAGAGCCACCTAGAGCACACACCATATGCATTAGGCTTATCTTGGTCAAGTGAAAGTTTATAGCTTTTTACTCTTCGTGATCGGCATCACCTAGACGGCTTGGTGGCGATTGGAGTGCGATGATCACCCCAAAGGACTTGTTGGTGACCCGGCTCAAGTTTGTACGTGGTCGTGAGGGATCCACCACGCTGGAGTGGCAAAGGATCATCTTATAGAGAGTGCTTGGTTCTTGCGAGGACCAAGGGGAGCGATACCCTTGCATGGGTGCTCTAACGAGGACTAGGGAAGAGTGCCGACTCTTCGATACCTCGACAAAAAATTGGAGGAGCCCTTACTTTACATTCCGCATTTACTTTGAGCATTTTACTTTGTGTAATTGCTTAGTTAGTATTTGTAGTAATGACTTAGGGTTGTTGTTTTTCTTGTAGTATTTACCTTGCTAGTAATTTAGGTGAAGTTGGGCTCATACTTAGGGTTTAACTTTTGTTGGAATTTTAGAAAAGTCCAATTCACCCCTCCGCCTCTTGGGCATCGTCATCCTTTCAAAGCCCTTCCACCATGTTGTAGAGTGTTGCATCTATGACCGGGTGAAAGAGGACGAGTTACTGATATAAAGAATTTTTAGTCTCCACAAAATCTAAAAACAAAGGAATAGCAAAGACTCAATGAATCTAGATGCCACAGCAAAAAGGATGTATGCAATTTTGGAACCTCCACATTTATTTTTAAATAAAAAACTTCATATTTCTTCTCTTTGTCGAGCTCCAAATTCGAACTCATGTAGCATTTCAGTTTCTTCTTCCTAGTGTTTCCTTTTTGTTTGTTGTTGCGCAACCACTTCTAAGCCTTTTCAACACTACTGAAGGAAGCCCTAAGTTCATCCCACATTGTGTTCCACTGCTCCCACACAACAATCAAATCGAGTATTATTGCACAACCTACATTCCTACCTCAATCTGTCACAATAGCTCTCACCAGTCGCCCATCGCACCACAGTCTACAGCTAGCACTAGACCAAGCTCCTAAAATCCAAATCACAAAAGTTTCTAGCTCCCAAGCGTCTCCCAGGTAGGCAACTACACACGGAACTAGGAACAACCACATGATCCATCAACAAACCAAGCAATGGCAAGATCTAGGAGAATTATCAATAAAAAGAACTGTAGCCGAGGCCTTGGCTAATTTGAGATGGTTAAGGGACATTCATGGAACCCTTACTTTGCAAATCCTTCAAGAGTTCTTGCTTATCTTGGAGAAATTAGATGGAATAACCCTGCATCAAGGATTTCCTGACAACCACTTATGGAGGCTATCTAATTCAGGGCAATACACAACAAAATCAGCCTATGATGCCTTTTTCAAGGATCAACCTTATTTGGGGTAGTTGACCTAGTTTGGAAAGGATGGGCTCCCCAAAATTGTACTTCTTCATGTGGCTTGTTGCTCATAACCGCTGCTAGACAACAGACCGGTTGGATAAAAGGAAACTCCCTCACCCCACTCTTTGTGTCCTATGCGATCAAGAAAAGGAAACTATTAACCACCTTCTAGATGGTTGTGTTTTTGCTAGACAATTTTGGTTCTACTTTCTACAAAGGTTGGGTCTGTCTTCCTCACACCTCAACATGAGTTGGAGTCCTTCTTGGATTGGTGGATGCATGTCGTGTTTGTGGCTAATAAGGCTTTGAAGAAGGGGCTAAACTCTCTCATCATATTAGGGGCCTGGACCTTGTGGAAACACAGGAATGACATTAGCTTCAACGGAGCGACCCCTCATCTCTCTACTGCTCTCTCCAATGCTGGAGAGGAGGCCTGGTGTTGGAACTTGCTCTCGACTGCAAGGAGGCCAACAGGGGTGAACAGTGGCGACAACAGGGTTACGTGCTCGGGGGCAATAGCTCTGTTAATCTCGCCTCTCACGGGCACTGTGCGGGGGTATTTATAGGTATCTGAGTGCCCAGCGCCTTGTGTTAAGGACGCATGTGCCCTCAGACACCTAGTTTATCCCCAGAATATTCCCATAAAGCAGGGTTACAAGCTGTAATTACAAGCATGCCTTTACAAATTAGGCCCGTAACACAAAGGCGGCCACGCAGGGCCCGTTACAATGGGCCAGATCACACGTGGGCCTCAGAGCTGAACGAGGCCGCGCCGCGGGAAGGCGTCGTCGTAGGCCTTCGTCTGGTGCCGAATGGAGCGAAGGGTGTCCCTGCCAGTTTTGTCTCTGTCAGACCAGCGACTGCGGCGAAGGCCTCGAGCGAAGGGTGGCGTCTTTGCCTTTGCCCCAACATTTGCCCTCCGAGGGACCAGTTCGACAAAGTCACCTGGTGCCGAAGACGTCGCTAGATGGCGGAGACGCTGCCCTCGCTCGAAGTGGTTCCGCAGGGGTTTTTGATGTGACCGTTGATGGACGGCGTACTGTTGGATTGCGGGTTTCCCGAAGCGTCGCGCCCTGTCGGATTGCGGGTTTCCCGAAGAGCCGCGCCCTGCCTATAAAAGGGGGCGGGGGTCGGCGCTGTTTGAACTTTGCCTTCCGCGCTCCGTGAAAACCCTAGCCGCCCGCCGTCTTGCTGCTCCTCTTCTTCCGCTGCTCCTCTTGCTCGCCGGAGTTCTGGCTCGAGTGAAGCAGACCGCCCGCCGCCGCCGACGGTACGTAGCAATGCCATCTTCCTCTTCTTCCGCTGCTACTACGCCGCCGGCCGCCGCCTCGTCTGAGGAGACGTTGAGTAGCTTGATGGTGGAGGAGTTGCGCGCCGGCGACTCTGTTGATTTTGGTGTGTCACGGATGACGTCAGCCCGCGTTGAAGATATGCAGCGATTGGGCTACTTTGGCGGCGGAGTTGCTCGTGCTCCGGGGACGGAGGAAGTCCCCGAGCCGGAGGGTGAATTGGTCGTTTTCGAGGCGTTCTTCGCCGCCGGTCTCCGCTTGCCTGCGCACCGGTTTGTTGGCGAAGTCATGCGTAGATTCAACGTTCAAATACATCAGTTGACACCGAATGGCGTGGTGGCACTGGCGAAGTATGTCTGGGCGACGACTTCGTACGGCGGACAGCCGTCGGTTGAAGTTTTTGCGAAGTATTATTGTTTGCATTGGCAAAAGAGGATGATTGGGGACGAAGTTGCCCAGTTCGGGTCATGCACATTCACGCCGAAGACCGGCAAGACCACAATGCAAGTAGTGGAGTTGGTTCTCGTGCGCCCGCAACAAGTGGGGCAATTGGAATGAATTTTGGTTTTACGTTGCGGAGGGTACTGTCGAAGACCATAACGGACTCCCTGTGTCTGAGATGTGCTCTCATTATTACTCTGCGTATCCGCCTTTTGAAGTGGCAGAGGAAGATGCAGACGAAGGGGCCCTTCGGTGCGCCGCCGGCCAGAGCAGTGGGCGTGATTTAGTTGAAGAGTTTGTGGTGTATGGGGTGTGGCCCTTGGCGCACGGCTGGGCGCTGGGCGAAGTGTGCCCTCGCCAGATGCCTTTTCACGGAGGAAGGGTGGTGCGAAGCCCTGCCTTCGCACTGAATCTGCGAAACCGCGACCAGGCCGCCTTTGTGCGCGATGCGGAGGACGGGGTGGTGCGGCTCGTGGGGCGTTACGTGCCGAGGACGGAAGGCCAGCGCAGCTTTGATATCCGCGGGTCAAATGACCGTTTGAACAGGGTCTTCGAATTAAATCAATTGCCGTACGATGGCTATCCTGGTCAAGACGAAGCCGACCGCCGTGGGAAGAAACCGGCGGTGGAGACAGGAGACGACCCTGCGCCGGCGACCGCCCCTTCCTCAAAAAAGAGAAAATTAGGTACTGCGATGGGAGGACTTGGGGTGTCTGATAGTTTTGCTAGAGAGTTAATGAGGACGTGTGCGGCCCCGGGGGAAAGGATGTCTTCGCCCGAGCTCCGGGAGTCTTCGGCTCGGATGCTGAGGGTTACCCGGGGTTGCTGGCCTAGGAATGTTCCTATCCCCTGCGTGGCTGGCGAAGACTGTTTTACATCTCGTATGGTTCGTCAGTGGAGAGTTTTTCCTTACGGGCGGAATATCGGTGCTGTTGTGTGGGCAGTGATGGACAAGGATCGCCAAGGTGCGGCGCAAAAACGCCAGGCGGCTGTCAGGTTGCATGAAGCTAGGCCGAAGAGGCAGCGGGGGGCTGCGAAGGCTGCGGCCTCCGGCGGAGGCAAGCCGCCGCTGGCGGCGAAGGCGGGCGCCTCTGCACATAGCAAGGCGCCGGAGGCAACGGCGGGCGCCGGAGGCTCCAAGTCAACAAAGGTGGTGCCGCCGGCCAGCGGAGTGGCGGAGGCTTCGAAGGCGGCCCGAGCGTTGCCGTTGTCGGGCAAGCGCGTTGCCGACTTCGGCACCGATATTACTGTAGACGACTATCTTGGTGGTAAGTCGTTGGCCTATTATTATTATTATTATTATTATTATTTTTAATTCGAAGATGCGTTGCAGGGTCGGACGAGGGCCAGCTTGCTATGGTTGCGCCTGGCGCGGAGATCGCGACGGCGGCCATAGTGCCGAAGGCGAGGGGCGAGGCCCTTGACGCCGGAGGCGAGGTGTCGGCCATCGCGGTGGTCAGGGACGAGGCGGGCGCAGCGGCCCGCCGGCTGAAGGGAGTGACGGAGGCGCTGAGTCAGGCGACGAAGGCGCTGAGTCAGGTCCGCTGAGTTATACTCTCTCCCCCACCTCTTTTGGGGCAACGGCCTTACGTACTGCGTCGCGACTCTGCAGGTGGCTGACTTCGCCAGCCGTACTGCGTCGGGGGCCCTCACGGCAGCTGTGTCTGCCGAAGTCGAGAGACTTCGAACACAACATGCTGACGCTGTCCATGAGAAGTCAGCCTCCGACAGCAAGTGCCGTAAGCTGACGGACAGGGTGGCCGCCCTGGAGAGGGAGAAGGCTGACCTCCGGCGCCAACTGGCGGCGGAGAGGAGGGAAGCCAACGAGGCCGTCGCCAAGGGGCAGGCTGCGCAGGCGGAGGCCAAGCTGGCGCGGGCGGAGGGCAATCTTGCCAAGGAGCTCGCCGAACATCTGCAAGAGCGGCTCACCGCCCTGGAGAGCCGCGCGAAGGAGGCCGAGGCCGCGATGCATGCGGAGGCCGAACGGACGCGCACGCAGCTTATGGATACATATCGTGAGCTGGGTGCGCGGACCGGTGACTTCGAGGTGCCGGACCGAGAGCCCGGGCTTCGCTGTCTGCAGTGGGTGCAGGAGGAGCTGCTGGAACTTCCAGCCGTCGCGGGGGGGTTGATGTCGTACGCCTCCCTGGTCACCTGCGAGGGGGCGATGAACGCGCTCTCCCGCGAAGGGTGCCGGCACTTCGAGGCCTTCGACCAGGCGGATGAAGATTTTGAGCGAGATATCTATAAGGTCGAAGACCCCGTAGTGAAGGAATCCGTCGGGGCCCTTTATGACCGGATGTGGGGTCTGCACGGTCGTGAGGTGGTTAGGGAGCGGGCCGAGACTGCGAGGGCTCAGGTAACGTTGTTGTTTGTTTGGCGTTTGCTGTATGCGGGCTGTGCGTGTGTTTGCTGAATCTGTGTGTCTTGTCCTAGGCGGAGCGCGGCGAGCGGGTGGACGACTTCGGGGCTCTGAACAGCGCGCTGCCAGACCCGGAGTCGACCCTCGCGGAGGCTGTGACTAGGGTCGCCCTGGAGCCAACCCCGGAGACCGCAGCGATCGCGACGGCTTCCCCCACATCCGCTGCGGCCGGCGAAGACCTGCCCTCGAAGGTGGCCGAAGGCGCCCCTGATGCCCCCGTAGCTGCTGTGCCGAGTGCTGAAGATCCCGCGGCGGTGGCGGCGGAAACAACGGCGGAGGCAGCGGCGGAGCCAACGGCGGAGGCTCCCGCAGCGTCAGGGCCTTCGCAGGTGGCGTAGTGGGTGTTTAGGGTTGGGGAATTTTTGGATGTTGTGCTGAATTTTGGTTGCTGCGCAGGTTCAAGATTTTGGGCCTGCGCACGCAACCGCTACTACTGAGTTTTTGGTGGCTTCGACCGCGGAAGGTGGGAATAAATATGGTGGGTTTGTATCTGAGTTTTTTGATTTTACTGACTCTGGGAGCTCGGTTGAGTGGACTGAGGAGTCGTCGGAGGAGGACTTGGATTATTTTGCGGCCTTGGACGTGGCTGCGGCGGAGGCTTCGCCACACGCCGCGGACGCGCCAGACGTGCCAGGCCCTAGCACCGGACGCCGACGACGAAGGGCGGTTGCAAAGCGTAGGGTTAGTGCGGAGGAAGGGGCTCGGCTTCGCGTGAGTAGGGCTGGTCGGCAGGAGCTGCTGTCTTTGCCGGCCGCCGCGTGTGCAGGGGAAGGGGAGCTGCGAAGTCTTTTTGCGGGTGAGGAGCTTAGGATAATGTTATTTAATTATAGGGAGATGGGAATTATTCCTAAGGTTGAGCCGATGTAGAGTGTGGCGCCCTCGCTTGTATATGTGTAAAGGCTTGTAAGATGAAGTTGTGTGCCCTCGCGTGCCTGTGCCTGTGAGGGCGTTGTGTACTTTGTCTGGTATGGTTGGCTATGCTGTGCTGGTGTGATTATAGTTGGTCTTAGCGCGGGTGGTTTGATGCTGTCGTTTCTGCTTTTGTTGTACTAGTTCGGCTGCACCCTTAGGCGACTTCTGCGTGGATAGTCTTCGCGATAGACATCGGATTTTTTCGTACTTGTTGTGCTTAGTCCGGCTGCACCCTTAGGCGACTTCTGCGCGGATAGTCTTCGCGATAGACATCGGATTTTTTCGCACTTGTTGTGCTTAGTCCGGCTGCACCCTTAGGCGACTTCTGCGCGGATAGTCTTCGCGATAGACATCGGATTTTTTCGCACTTGTTGTGCTTAGTCCGGCTGCACCCTTAGGCGACTTCTGCGCGGATAGTCTTCGCGATAGACATCGGATTTTTTCGCACTTGTTGTGCTTAGTCCGGCTGCACCCTTAGGCGACTTCTGCGCGGATAGTCTTCGCGATAGACATCGGATTTTTTCGCACTTGTTGTGCTTAGTCCGGCTGCACCCTTAGGCGACTTCTGCGCGGATAGTCTTCGCGATAGACATCAGATTTTTTCGCACTTGTTGTGCTTAGTCCGGCTGCACCCTTAGGCGACTTCTGCGCGGATAGTCTTCGCGATAGACATCGGATTTTTTCGCACTTGTTGTGCTTAGTCCGGCTGCACCCTTAGGCGACTTCTGCGCGGACTTGTCGCACGCGAGGGTGGCTAGCGCTTAGCCTCGCGGTGACTTCGAATTGGTCGAATGCCGAAGAACGTTGTCGCGGTCTTTTTTCGACACATGTTTTTGCGGGGGATTTTTCTCACATATATTACATGGCTCCGCCTCGTTAAAAACCTCACCCCCGGGAGGAAAAGAGTGCGGGCCGGTACAAGATTGTTTGCGGCGAATTACAAGGGCGAAATCAGCCCTAAATGGGTCAAACAAAAAATTTGTGAAGGTTGTCGATGTTCCAGGAGTGCTCCAGGTCCTCGCCATTTGGCGTTGTGAGCCTGTAAGCGCTGGGGGAAGCTTTTGTCTTGACTATGAAGGGTCCCTCCCACTTGGGCTCCAACTTGCCCTTGGACTCCGTCCGAGCTGTTCGGACGAGTACGAGGTCCCCCTCGCTGAACTCCCTCGGGATGACTGCGTGGTCGCGCCATGCTTTGGTCTGGGCTTGGTATTTGTTTAGGGCCTGTAGGGCGAAGACCCGGTCTCCGTCAATGAGATCTTTTGAAGTTGGCTCGTCCACGTCGGGGACGGCTGACGGAACTGTACGCGGGGACCCATGCTTTATTTCTTGCGGGGTCATTGCCTCCGATCCGTATAGAAGGCGGAAAGGAGTGAACCCGGTCGCCCTGCACTCAGTTGTGTTTAGCGCCCAGACTGCCTCCGGTAATAGATCGGTCCATCTGCCTTTTTTCGTCGAGGAGCATCTTCTTGACAGCTGTGAAGATTTTCCCATTGGCACGCTCCACGACCCCGTTGGACTGCGGATGATAGACTGAAGCGAAGGCAAGCTTGGTGCCGATGGAGAAGCAAAAATCCTTGAAATCTTGGCTGTCGAACTGCTTGCCGTTGTCAACTGTTAGCTCGGACGGTACTCCGAAGCGGCAAACAATGTTCTGCCAGAAGAATTTTTGGGCAGTCTTTGATGTGATTGTGGAAACAGCCCTCGCTTCAATCCATTTGGTGAAGTATTCGACGGCTACGAAGGCGAACTTAAGGTTCCCCTAAGCGGTGGGCAGGGGCCCGACAATGTCCAGGCCCCAGCGCTGGAGAGGCCATGTATGGGCGATCAGCTTTGTATATTGCGAGGGGTTGCCTGACCGAGGAGAGAACTTCTGGCAGGCTTCGCAGGACCTTGTGACTCGATTTGCGGCGCAGATCATTGCAGGCCAGTAAAACCCTTGTCGGATCACCTTGGCAGCCAGGGCCCTTGGCCCTGCGTGCGAGCCGCACGTGCCACTGTGGACTTCGCGTAGGATCTGCATGCCTTCGGTTTCGGTGACGCATTTAAGCATTGGCTGACAGACCCCTTTCTTGTATAATTGGCCCTCAATCAGTGCGAAGTCCCGGCTTCGATATCTGAGGCGCTTTGCCTCACTGACGTCGGTTGGATGATAGTACCCCTGTAGGAACAGGGTTATTGGTGCCCGCCAGTCTTCGGTCATGATTAAGTTGACTATGCGGTGGCCCTCGCTATCATTAGTTATTTGGAGCCCTTCGGGGCTCCGGACGGCTGGCGTGCCGATGGTGTGAAAGAACACGTCGGAGGGCAAGGGCTCGCCCCTGGCGGCGGCCTTGGCTAATGCATCGGCCTCCTCGTTCTTGGCCCTATCCACATGCTGTAAGGTGAATCCCTTGAACTGTCTCTCGAGGCTTCGGATAGCCGCGAGGTATTGCATGAGCGCGGGGTCTTTTGCTGCATAGTCTTTCTCGACCTGGCCGACAACTATCTTGGAGTATGTCTTGATGATACATGTGGTGACTCCGAGGGCCCTTAGCTTGCGGAGGCCGAGGATAACCGCTTCATACTCTGCTATATTGTTTGTGCATCTGTCGGACTCTAGAGCGAAGTTGAGGCGCGCTGCATATCTGTGTTTGACTCCGGCTGGTGAGGTGACGACTACAACGACGCCTGCCCCCGCATGGCACCATGCGCCGTCGCAATGGATGGTCCAGACCTTCTCTGTGGACGGGTCCGGCTGTGTTACTGGCCCAGTCCAGTCGACGACGAAGTCTGCCAGGACTTGCGACTTGATGGCTGTCCTGGGCTCGAAGCTGATGTGGTAGCTGGAGAGTTCGGCTGCCCACTTGGCAATCCTCACCGATGCCTCCGGGTTTCTGAATAGTTCGCCGAGCCCCCTGTCTGAGGTGACTCGGACCTTGAATGCTTCAAAGTAATGGCGCAGTTTGCGCGAGGACATAACAACTGCGTAGGCGATCTTCTCCAGCTCTGTCATGTTGCATTTGGACGGTGTCAGGACCTCGGAGACATAGTAAACAGGGCACTGTCTGACTGCACCCTCGACTGTCTGCTCCTGCACTAGTGCCGCGCTGACCGCGTGCGGCGAAGCCGCGACATAGAGCAATAGGGGGAGCGAGGAGTCGGGGCTTGTGAGGATGGCCAGCTCCGACAGGTACTGTTTTAGTGAGGCGAAGGCCGCTGCTTGCTCCGGTCCCCAGGCGAAGTCTTTTGCGCCGCGGAGTGTTTTGAGGAAGGGGAGACTTCGCTCGGCGGACCTGGAGATGAATCTGTTGAGAGCGGCCAGTCTGCCTGTCAGACGCTGGACGTCCCTGGCGGACTGCGGAGGCGACATGTCGACGATGGCCTAGATCTTGGTTGGGTTGGCCTCGATGCCGCGGTGTGACACCAGGTAGCCCAATATCTTGCCTTGGCGAACACCGAAGACGCACTTTTCCGGGTTTAGGCGGAGCCGTGCATCTCGCATGTTCGCGAATGTCTCGGCCAGGTCGGCGAGATGGTCCTCCTTATTCTTGCTGGCGACGACGATGTCGTCCACATATGTAAATATATTTCTGCCGACCTGGCCCTCGAGTACTGTTTTGGTGAGTCTGGAGAAGGTGGACCCGGCATTCTTGAGACCCTCCGGCATTCTGATGAAGCAATAAGTGCCGAAGGGTGTTATAAAGCTGGTGCTAGCCTTGTCTTCCTCCTTCATGTATATCTGGTGATAGCCGGAGAAGCAGTCGAGGAGAGACATGACCTCGCAGCCGGCCGCGCTATCGATGATTTTGTCGATCCGTGGCAACGGGAAATTGTCCTTTGGGCAGGCCTTATTGAGACTGGTGAAGTCTATGCACATTCGCCATTTCCCGCTTTTTTTCTGCACCATTACAACATTGGAGAGCCACGTGGGGTAAGCCACTGGCTCAATGAATTTAGCCTCTAGGAGGCGGTGCACCTCCGCCTTGGCGGCCTCTGTCTTTTCGTCGGACATTTTGCGAAGCCTCTGCTTTTTTGGTCGCACCGAAGGGTCAATTCCCAAGCTGTGCTCAATTATGGATCGGCTGACTCCGACCAGGTCGAGGGCAGACCAGGCGAAGACATCTTTATTCTTGGCCAGGCAGCAGAGAAGTTTCTCTTCTTCGAGTGAGGTGAGGTCTTCGCTGATAGTGATTGTCTGCTTGGGCGTGGCCTGATCGAGGGGGACAGTCTTGGTCCCGTCTTGGCTCTGCAACTGTGCCTTGTCGTGCTGCTTATCGGTTGGGCTGGCGGGTGCGGGGACCTCGCGCTGGGTCGTGAGACAGTGTACGTTCCTCTGACCAGGCACGAAGTCCCGCTCTATGTTGCGCGCCGTCTGCTGGTTGCCGTAGATTGTAATGGCGCCTAGCGGACCTGGTATCTTCATACATAGGTACAGCCCGTGGATGGCAGCTTCGAACTTATTGATGGAGCCCCGGCCCATGATGGCGTTGTATGGATATACCATGTTGACAATGTCGAAGGTTACTTGCTCACTTCGGGCATTGGGTGCTACACCGAAGGAGAGGGGCAACTCTATTTTGCCAACGGGAAAGGTGCCTTTGCCGCCGAAGCCATACAACGGATTGTCCGAAGGCTTGAGCAGGCTGTGGCTTATACCCATGCGGTCGAAGGCGTGGAGGAAGATGATGTCCGCCTGACTGTCGTTGTCGACTAGGACTTTGTGTAAGTCCCAGCCTGCCACGCTGCAATTGATGACCATAGCGTCGATGTGGGGGGCGCTGCGCAGGTCGACGTCTCGTGCATCGAAGGTTAGCGGTATGTGGGACCACTTCGTCTGCACGACTGGGCCAGTGACCGCGACATGGTTGATGCTGCGGTAGTGGTCCCGCTTCTGCCGCTTGGTGTCGAAGTCAGTGCTTGACCCCCCTGTTATCATGTGAATGACTCCGCGATATGGTTGATCGGCGAAGTCCTCCTGCTTTGGGGCATGGGGGATGTTTTGGTGTTGCTGGTGTGGTGGTGGGGGTGGAGGAGGTACGATTTGTACTTCCTGATGGTGTTGGTAGGCGTGGTGCGGTGGATGCGGAGCGGGAGCGTGGATATATGGTGGAGGGGGTGGCTGGTAATTATGCGCGACAATTCTGGGGTTGTCGGCTGGCTGCGCCCGCGCTATTCTGTCCCTGGTGGCCTTCGTTTCTGGGCAGTCTTTGGTTTGGTGGGCGCAGTCTTCGCCGTGGAAAACGCAGTAGAACCGGCGCGGCGGCTGCGCGCGCCCTCGGCCCCTGCCACGAGTTCCGTTTCCGCGGCCCTGGGGGGGATATTCCTGGCGACGAGGGGGGTCAGCAGCAGGCTGCTGGTTGGCGATGTTGTGCACTTGCTGTTGACTGCGGCCATCTCGACCGGAGTCTGGTTGCGGAGTCCTCGTCCACGTGCGGCTGGACTGCGGGGCATCTTTGGGCTTCCGCTGTGACTCAACCTTGCGCTGGTGGAGCTCTTCGGATTTGGCATATTTTTCAAAGAGCTGATATAGCTCCTGGAGGTTCTTGGGTGGATCTCTGATACAGTGGCTGTAGAGGACGCCGGCCCGAAGACCACTGATGGCGTAGTGGATAGCGATCTGATCATCGACGGAGGGCAGCTGTGACTTGAGTGTTAAGAATTTACGGTAATACTCCCGCAGAGTCTCCTTTTCCAGCTGTTTGCAAAGCGAGAGCTCGGCCAAAGCGTCGGTGTCTGGACGGTACCCTTGGAAGTTGAGAAGGAACTTGTCCCTGAGACTTCTCCACGAATCAATGGACAGCGGAGGCAATCTGGTGAACCAGGTGAGTGCTGGGCCCTCTAGGGCGATGATGAAAGACTTCACCATTGTGGCGTCGTCCCCTCCGGCGGATGCAACGGCGACTTGATAACTCATTATGTATTGCGCCGGGTCGGTGCTGCCGTTGTACTTGGGATATGCCCCTGCTCGGAAGTTAGCTGGCCAAGGCGTCACTTGCAGGTGTGGCGCCAGGGGACTTCGCTCGTCGAGGTAGTTGACCCCTTGGAATGGCGCGCCGTGCTGGAAAGCGTAGTCATGCTGGGGGAAACGCGGGTTCTCCGGCTGCGCCCGGTGTTGCAGGGGTGGGCCATGCTGCAGGCCGAGGTGGCCTTCGCGCGTGTCTTCCGGTTGTGCGCGCTGCTGGAGGGGTGGCTCTTGTTGTAGACCGAGGTGGCCTTCGCGCTGCATCAGCGCGATCTCGCGCTCGAGGTCTTGGGCCTTCTGCTCCTCGTCGCGTATCATTTGCCGCACCTTGGCTAGTGCGGACACACGCTGGCGCTTGGCCTCCAGTATCTCTTTCTGCCTCTGGAGATTGCGGTTCTTGAGGCGCAGGGCGCGCAGCTGTAACTGTTCTTCTGTTGAGACGCCGAGGACCTCGCCGACCTCGGTGAGATCCGCGCCCTCCAGTGGGGCGAAGCCTGGGGGCGGCTGCGATTGTCCTTCGGGCCCGCAGGTGCGGAAGGTGTCGTCTTCGCAGGTGCGGGGAATATTGTCTTCAGTGGGCTCTTGGTGGGTGGATTGGGTGAGGGCGAGGGCCTTGCCCTTTCTTGCGGCAAGCAGTGCTGCCTTCGCAGCCTCGTCAGCCTTCGGGTTAGCTCTCTTGGGTGCCATCGCGGGTGGTTTTGTCGTAGCACGAACGGTGGGCGCCAAATGTTGGAACTTGCTCTCGACTGCAAGGAGGCCAACAGGGGTGAACAGTGGCGACAACAGGGGTGAACAGTGGCGACAACAGGGTTACGTGCTCGGGGGCAATAGCTCTGTTAATCTCGCCTCTCACGGGCACTGTGCGGGGGTATTTATAGGTATCTGAGTGCCCAGCGCCTTGTGTTAAGGACGCATGTGCCCTCAGACACCTAGTTTATCCCCAGAATATTCCCATAAAGCAGGGTTACAAGCTGTAATTACAAGCATGCCTTTACAAATTAGGCCCGTAACACAAAGGCGGCCACGCAGGGCCCGTTACAATGGGCCAGATCACACGTGGGCCTCAGAGCTGAACGAGGCCGCGCCGCGGGAAGGCGTCGTCGTAGGCCTTCGTCTGGTGCCGAATGGAGCGAAGGGTGTCCCTGCCCGTTTTGTCTCTGTCAGACCAGCGACTGCGGCGAAGGCCTCGAGCGAAGGGTGGCGTCTTTGCCTTCGCCCCAACACCTGGTGCTGGAGCAAAGCTGGTGCTAAAGGGCTCTAGCTCCAGTTGATGCAGGATAAGTATGATGTTCGTGATTAGCCTTAGAGTCGTTTGGTTGCTGGTTGTTGTTGTTGCTAGGTTTCCTAACGGACAAACTATAGTCCAACCTTGTGGTTTTTGTGTGCGTCTGTGTGCCTAAGCCTTGGGCTGTGTGTTTTGTAGTTTCTTTCCTTCCTCTTTTTAAGGAAATGATATACAACTCTCCTGCGCATTCGAGAAAAAAAGATCCAAGTTCCTCCAGGTCCATGGCTCCAAAATTACCACAAGATTTTTCAGTTGCTTCTTGCTGCTCCCTAGGAGCTCAAGATCTCTGTCACCCCTCTATAGGCATGGTTTTTTTGCTTTTAATTACCTTCCAGCTCTATCTCTTTCTCCACTCCAGTGCGCCAAATAATGAAATCTAAGCTCCAGTGCTGGTGCGGCCGTCTCAGTCCTCTCTCTCTCCTCACTATAGCTCTTGTATATTCTATATGCTTGTGTGTGGATAAAAGAGACCGCAAGGGTTGGGACCATTATTTTGGCACGATAGTGCAAATTTTTCATGAGCTTTCATTCACTTTTCATGGAAAATGTGTTGTTGCACCTTTTAATATATATGCTTTCTTTTCTTCCATTTGACACCAAAATTAATTTCACTAGAATATTGCTTTTACTTAATTCACCATATGTTATCGCACAAGATTTTTTGAGTATGTTCTTTTAGTTTATAATATGAAATGAATAAATAACTAGCAACAAGATCTACCTTCATATATTTTGTTCAGCCTAGCCACAAGCCATCATTGCAACACCAAATCTGATGCTTATTTCAATGTTATTATAGTGATGACACCAAACACATCTATTTAGGAGTTAAAAGATCATTTGCTATTCATGAAGATTTAACAATAGTCAAGAAGCACAAGCAATAAACTTGCTTTTCCAACTATAACCTTGGATATTTTTACCCTTATATTCTAACTAAATCTTTTCTGTTAACAGATTGGGAGTTTCCAAGCTCACTTCTCTCACACTAACGAATATAGTTGTTAGTAAATCTGCAATGTTTTGTTGTAAAAAGCACACATACTTTCTATTAGGTTACCAACCATGGAGTATATGTAATATTTCGGGTTGTAGTATATCACTCTAACCATGCATCTATTACCCCCAACTGTGATGCTAAATCTCTTTTGTAACGTATGTAGCTATTTTGTGTTCATATTTCTCACTTTTCAGAAACAAATAAGTCTATGGTTTTGAAATCATTCAAAAATTACAAAATAATGCTATAGAAAGTACATCAAGCGGAAAAAATACAAAAAGAAATAAAAGTGTGTGCGCGGCAACGTCGAGCGAAAATTATAGTCGGAGCTAGGGTACATAATTTTAAGGCTTAACCACATATTATTAAAAAAATGCCTACTAATGATATTTTGAAACCACCTCACATTATTGAAACAAATTATGATTATTGGGTGAAAGGGAAATGGCCTTAAACTATTTCTTATATTTTAGTGCTTGATGACCTTCACAACCATTCGGGCTAACTAGTTTGCCTAGTCTCTGATTCACAGGTTCATAAGATCAACAATTTAGTTTCTAAGTCACAATCAGGTCAGTTTCAACCAAATAGGGGTAAAACATGGAATAGATGAACTACCAATAGTTCTACTCTTTGGATAAGTTCTAAATACCCCGAGGAATCTATTAAACACAGCCCGTGGACCAATGTGTTTGGCAGTGTTTATGTTTGTAGTTCATAGGATGCAAAGAGGATTGGACTAAGACAATGAAGATGCAATACCTCAAAAGAATACATAAAAAGAAGCAGAGAAGTCCAAGTCTCAAGAACAAAAGAAGCCCAAAAGAATCAACGAAGAAATCTAAGAAAAGGGCAGTCAGCCAGTGCCAGGTGGCGCACCGAACAGTGAACAACAACATGTTTGGTGTGCACCGGACTGTCCGGTGGTACACCGGGCAGTTTGCGCAGAGAGGCCCACAACAGGCGCTCTCGGTCTGCGGCACCGGACAGTCTGGCAATGGTCGGGTCCAACGACGACTGCCGCAGACCTCAACGATCGACTGACGTGGCCAGGGCACCGGATAGTCTGGGTAGTTGTCAGATCCAACGGTCGACTGCTACAGACCCCAACGGTCGGCTGACGTGGCAGGCACCAAACACTGTTCGGTGTGCCCGTCGATAGAAAGCTGCTACTTTTTGTCCAATGGCTAGTAATGGGGTTGGGGCCTATAAATACCACCCCAACCGTCATTTCAAGGTGTGGGAGCCCAAGCAACATATCAAGGCATATAGTAGACATATCAAAGCCATCCCAACCACCTCCATTCATTGATCTATCTCATACACAAGAATTGGGTATTCCATACACATCAAAGCCTCACAAGTGCCACAAAAGAGAGATCAAGCAAGAAAGAGCTACTCGTGTGTGTTTAGCGATAGTGCCTTGTGAGAATCATTGAGAGAAAGTGTGTGCTACCTCTTGTGATCATTTGAGCGTGGAGTTTTGACTCCCATTCATCTCCTTCTAAACTTTCTGGTGACTTGTAAAGCTAGCAAGAGACACCTAAGTGTGTGGTGGTCCTTACAGGGTCTTAGTGATCCTTGAGATTAAGAAGAAGCACTCATCGGTCTTGGTGATTGGTGGAGAGAGGGAAAGGGTTAAAAAAGACCCGTCCTTAGTGGACTCCTCAACGGGGATTAGGTTCTTGGTGAACCGAACCTCGGTAAAACAAAGCATTTGTGTCACTTGTGTTTATTGCTTGTGATATGTTTGTTTTCTCCCTCTCTAAGTTCTCTTGCACTATTCTTTGTTGATATTGCTTTGTGTTTCTTCCAGTCAAATTCTCATATATAGAAGCAACACCTTGCAAGAAAGAACTTGTGTTGAAAGAACTTGTGTTATTCCTCTTCTTATTTAAGCCCTCTTGCTTTATTCTTCGTAGATATTGTCGGAGAGGGAATTCTCCGGTCGGGTGGCAGAGTGCACCTGCCCTAAATCCTAAGATGAGGAAGGGGCTTAAGCATTTTGCCTGTCTTGTTAAGCGATCACCGAACACAAGAACACGCGAGGGTTTAGAGTGGTTCGGGTCGCCGGAGCGTAATACCCTACTCCACTGTGCGTTGGATTGATGTGGAAGCTTGAGAGCTGAGTGTCTAAGTCTGGTCTGTCCATGAATGTCGGAGTGCGTCCCCATGTTACGCTGCATGCCTCCCCTTTTATACTTAAGGGGGGCACGTACAAGGGTACTGAGCCCCGACATGTGGGCCTAGGAACATAACGGATGTAGTACTTGGAGCTACTAATGTTCGCTGCTGGAGCAATCTTCTTGCGTCCTGACATCCGAGATCTGCGTAGTATCGGCGTGCAGGGGAAGCTTCTCGTATAAGTGATGATGGACACAGTGCACCCCGCAACACGGGCGCACTGTTTGACAATGGATTGGACAGGCACACCGTCTGCAGGATGGCCCTGGCGCCTCCTGCCAGCGGAGTGGACAGGACACATTAAATGCTGAGGGGGCACATCGCCTGTCAGCAGGGTGGACAGGCGGCGCGTCCTCTCCGTAATAAATGCAGAGATTGCACGGTCCAGAGGCCTTACGTTAGGCTCCGCCCTCAGGCTTACGTCACGGGCAACAAGCCACGTGGCAGCATCGGGTCTCCGCCTGAGCGGGGAGCGCAGGTGCACAGGATAAAGCCTGGTCACGTGTCAGTACCGTACCCTTGCTTTGGCCAGAGTATCCCCTGTCCCGGGACCTCATTATGGGTGGTCCAGACCTTACTCGGAGGGATCCGGACCCCATCCAAGGGACCCGGCACGCTACTTGGGAGTCCCGGACCGTATTCGGGGGTCCGGGTTGTGTGTACAGGGGTCCGGCGCTTCCTCGTGGAGGTCCGGTCCAACTGATTGCATCCTGGGATATATCATCTTTTCTGGTCATGTGGCGCCCCTTGAGCCATCCACGTGGTGGGGTCGGGTGTTGTTCACCGCGCTGCTAGAGATCACCGCACGAGCACCATGTCTTCATACTGTAGTAAGGGGTACCCCTGATTCAGGGTACCGATAGTGGCCCCCGGGCCCACCTCAGGGGAGGATACGAGCCTGCAGGTGGGGCCAAAGTTTGGCTGGCGATTGGCTCGCTACTTCTATGCGCCCGTTGGTGCAATTACTGCCGGTCCGCCATTGGTCACGCTGACTGCCACGGCTGTCCCTGCGGCTGACTGATCCGTGACCTCTGCACTTAATGGCTTTGTTGGGCCATGTGCGGGGTGCCTCGAGACGCTGCATTGGTTTTGAAAATTTAACTTCTCAGTCTTCTGCAGCGGCCCCGAGGAGGCGCGGTACTGGCGCGAGCGGCGGTGCGACTTCTCTGCACCCAGGAACCAGCGCCCAAGGAGGATGACTCATGGACCCGGGCTCTTGTGCTAGGGACTGGGCTGTTGGTTTTGGCAGAGGCGAAGAGGCGCACTATCATAGGCGGAGGCGCGCTCTTCACGCGTCGGTTCGCTTTCTCTGCACATAGAAACCGGCGCGCCAGGTGCATGACATATGGGCCTGGGCCCCCATGCTAGAGGTTGGACCGCTGGTTGCAGTGAAGACGAGGGGGCGCACTACTGCGGGGCGGTAGCACACTCCTTGTGCGGCGGTTCGCCTTCTTGACCGTTGGTCGTAGCGAAGATGAAGGGGCGCACTACCGCGGGGCGGTGGCATGCTCCTTGTGCGACGATTCGCATTCTTCGCGCTTTGGGCTAGCTGTATGACATGTGAGGCCTGGCCCCTGTGTCATAGGATGGGAACCCTGGTGCGCATCGAGGGAGACTTCGCCAGTGACGCTTCGGGACGCGAGCGGGGAAATCTGCCTTTAAAAAGGGGTTCATCCCTTGAGTAGCAGCCATGCCTTGCTTCTCTCCCACTCGCAGTACCCTTTCGCCTTCGAGCTCTCTATGCCCCTTTGCCCTCAAGGTTTCTGCTTTGTCTCGCCATAGTTTACCATGGCCTTGTAAGTTCATTTCGAGCATGCCCAGACTGAGTGGGTGCTCGACATGGTGTACCGCCTACTTGGATGGGATGCACCTGTGTTCGGTGGAAGGATTTGCGCCGGTGCCATCCTCCTCGGTGAACTTGCCGCAGAGAGCTCATGCGTTTTGTCCTCCCTAGCAGGTTGGTGCTGCCGGTCTTGTCTTTCATCTACTGGAGGTGCGTGGCCTTGTGGGAGCGACGCTCCTCAACCAGTGCTTGGCTTCAAGGATGTTCATCGGCCTCGCGGTGGTGGAGAGCGAGCTGAGCCGCGGCTCCGCCTTCCACATGGGCTGGTGACCCGCCTCTTCCTCCAGCATTCGGAGGAAGAGGATGATCACCAGCCTTGTGAAGGAGGCAAACTTCGGCTACGTGGTCCCGGCCAGACCGCAAGCACCGCCTTCCACCGTGCTTCCAGCTCCATGGCTTGGATGGTCTTGTCCTCACCCCCGTAGGAGGATGGGGGCGAGGACCTCTTCGCACGCGCTGAGGTGGCCGCTGTCGCTGGCAAGCCGCCGGTGCAGAGGTGGTCGCCACCGCTGGTGAGGTTGCCCGGTGCAAAGGTGGTCGCCTCCACTGGCGAGCCGCTCGGTGCAGAGGTGGTCGCCTCCGCTGGCTAGCCACTTGGTGCAGAGGTGGTTGCCGCCACTGGTGAGGCTGCCAGGAGCTAGCTTTCAACGAGACCCTGCTGGTGCAGAGTAGTCCATTCCTGCAGAGTAGAGATGGAGCTAGGACTCCGCTTGAAGGCGGATGTAATACTTTTGCTTTTTGTAAGGTACTTTTGAGTACTATTTATCAAGCAATATTAGCACTTATCTGTGTACCGCTTGTCCCTGTTGTGTGTGGTGTAACCGATTCCTCCTTGGTACCTGGCCCCCCTAGGATGTAGGCTCGACTTGTCGAGGCTGCAGACCAGCATACCTAAGAAAGAGTTGGCAATGGCCCCTAGGAGGTAGCCTCGACTGGGACCTGGGCCTGCACACAGCTTCGGCTAGGGAGTATTAGTAGTACACCCATAGGACCCACCATCTGACACTAGGCACCCTTTGGTACATGCTCGGGACCTGCAGGGTCTAGTCTGGGAAGCCAAGTTGTGCGTCCGGACCCCCTGGACGGTGGTTCCAGATACTAGGACACCCGTCACAGAGTGGTGGAGCGTGCAGGCGCACGGTACGGGACCAGGCTGAGCGGCTACACGGCTCCGGACCACCCCAGGAGACAAGTGTCCATTCTCTGGTTCCAGACCCCAGGTTGCCGGACACACAGGACTTATAGCTCCAAGTACTAGGGTACCCATCACGGAGTGGTGGAGTGTGCAGGCTTTCGGGTACGGGACCAGGCTAAGAGGCCACATAGGCTCCGGACCACCCCATGGAACGGGCTCTCGTTCTTTAGAACTGGCCCCCAGGCTGTCGGGCCCTCCTGCTTTCGTAGAGAGGTCCTAAACTGCAATCCTGGCTGTTCAATTCGGGTGTCATCATGTCTGATGGGATGGGAACTGTTTGGGTGGGTTAGATAAAATAACATCTGGAAAACTGCAAGGTAAGACCATGGAGCAGTAGGATAAAACTATTATAGGGGCACATCTGAGGGGGTAAATCTTTTCTTTATAACCTGTCATGCATGAGTGCAGACCAATAGGCCGGGCTTATGAGGGTGGACCTCACCGGGTTGGCGTACACGTATGCGTTACCTAGTTACAAAAGGGAGAAAAATTCGACCCCTCAGACTTGCTCCCATGGATAGAACTTACAGAGATGCTCCATTGGATAGGAAGAGGTACTCCCTCAGTCGTAGCAAGATAGTCACCCCCGGTCGGCGTATTCCCGTCACCTTGAAGGGTCCTTCCCAGATGGGGGAGAGTTGTGGAGCCCTTCTTGGTTTGGTACTTGCCGTAGGACTAGGTCCCGACCCTAGGTTCCCATCTGTGTTTGATGACGGAGTCCTTATCCTCGTGTTGTAGCCATTTCTGCATGGACTTGTCAGAAGCCTGGACCCATGGGGAGTCCAGAAGGGTTTCCTGGGGAAGGTAGGCTTCGGCCCCGTAGACCGGGGAGCACGGGGTCCCTCCGGGGGTCCATCTAGTTGTCGCCACTGGAGTAGGAGTCTCCGGCGAAGACATACTTCAGGTCCCCCTCAGGTGACTGATACCCGAGGTCCCGTTCAGCCGCGGCCACCTCGCCATCGTCGACCCTTTCTTTGCCAGGTCGGCGACGAGGTGGGGAGCCGTCCTTGGAAGACTGTTCGCGCCGCTCGCTGACGCGTTTCACGAGGTCGATGATCTCGCGACACTCCGTGGCGCTGTGGCGACCGTTGGGGTGCACAGGGCATGAGCCGCTGTTACCCCGCTGTGGCCGTGGGCGTTTGTTGCGGTCGCCCCGACCCCTGGTCGCAGCTGCAACGACTAGAGCGGTGGACCGTGGCTTCTGGTAGTCGTGGTCCTTCTTCTTTTTCTTCTTACCGTCCCGGGGGACGGCACCCGAACCACCCGACTGGGCAGCCCCGGTTTGTGGGGCCGAGTGCCATGCACGGCCCTCGGCGGCTCTGGCATATTTGTCGGTCAGAGCGAAGAGTGTGGGGACAGTCTCCACGTCATGTGTGGCCAACTTCTCCAACATTTTCTCATCACGTACTCCCTGGCGGAAGGCCGTGATGATGGAAGCATCAGAAATGCGAGGTATAGTACCTCGCACCTTGGTGAAGCGGGAGATGAACGTCCGGAGAGTCTCCCCGGGCTCCTGCCTCACTGCGTGGAGGTGGGCCTCCACACCGTGTTGCTCGTAAGCGCTGGCGAAGTTCACAACGAACCGCGCGCAGAGCTCTTCCCAGGAGTAGATTGACCCTGGGGCGAGGTTCATGAGCCAAGTCCGGGCAGGTCCAGACAAGGCGACATGAAAATATGTTGCCATCACAACGGTGTTTCCACCTGCTGCTGTGATAGCGGTGACGTACACCTGCTCTGACGCCGCGCGGAGATGATCCGCGAGAGCGGCGCAACCCACGCCGGCCAAGGGGACACCCGCTTGGGACCGGGTGCCCACTGGGGTTTGCGGTGCTACCGCAGCGAAGTCTTGATCGAGGTTGCGACCCTCGATGTTTTGTCGGCGCTCCCGCGCCCTCTCAAGAGAGATCCGGGCGTCCTCTCCCGCACGCCTGCGGTTGAGTTCTGCCCGGAGGTCGTTGGTTTGTGCGCCCCTCACTGAAGGTGAGCGCACAGACGCTGACGCTTCATGTTGGCGCCGGGATGACCGTGGCCTCGACCTGGTCGAGGTAGAGTGTGCCATGTCGAGCAGTCGGTCGACGTCGTCCCGCCACTGCTTCATGGCCCTCGGTGAGGCCGTAGAGCTTGGAGGGTGACGCAGCAACTCCCTGGCTGCGGACAATGCCCCCGGAGCCGCCCTCGACGGAGTCCGGGATGCCTGCGCAGCTGTATGCTGTCGTGTAGTGTGCACAGCAGCAGTGCCCGGCACAGGGCGGTTTGGAACCTGTGGCGTGGAAGAAACAACTTCTTCCTCCACCAGGAAATCCGTTGAAGTCTCGGCGCGGTGCTCAACGATTTGCACCATCATGCTGAGCGAGAAAACAAGCAAAAACCTAATGCCAAGCCCCCTACCTGGCGTGCCAAATGTCGGAGAGGGAATTCTCCGGCCGGGTGGCGGAGTGCACCCGCCCTAAATCCTAAGATGAAGAAGAGGCTTAAGCGTTTTGCCTGTCTTGCTAAGTGATCACCGAACACAAGAACACGCGAGGGTTTAGAGTGGTTCGGGGCGCCGGAGCGTAATACCCTACTCCACTGTGTGTTGGATTGTTGTGGAAGCTTGAGAGCTGTGTGTCTAAGTCTGGTCTGTCCGTGAGTGTCAGAGTGCGTCCCCATGTTACGTTGCATGCCTCCCCTTTTATACTTAAGGGGGGCACGTACAAGGGTACTGAGCCCCGACATATGGGCCTAGGAACATAACGGATGTAGTACTTGGAACTACTAATGTTCGTTGCTGGAGCAATCTTCTTACGTCCTGACATCCGAGATCTGCGTAGTATCGGCGTGCAGGGGAAGCTTCTCGTATAAGTGATGATGGACACAGTGCACCCCGCAGCACGGGCACACTGTTTGACAATGGACTGGACAGGCACGCCGTCTGCAGGATGGCCCTAGCGCCGCCTGCCAGCGGAGTGGACAGGACACATTAAATGCTGAGTGGGTACATTGCCTGTCAGCAGGGTGGACAGGCGGCGCGTCCTCTCCGTAATAAATGCAGAGACTGAGTGGTCCAGAGGCCTTACGTTAGGCTCCGCCCGCTGGCTTACGTCACGGGCAACAAGCCACGTGGCAGCATCAGGTCTCTGCCTGAGCGAGGAGCGCAAGTGCACAGGATAAAGCCTGGTCACGTGTCAGTACTGGACCCTTGCTTTGGCCAGAGTATCCCCTATCCCGGGACCTCGTTATGGGTGGTCCGGACCTTACTCGGAGGGATCCAGACCCCATCCAAGGGACCCGGCACGCTACTTGGGAGTCCTGGACCGTATTCGGGGGTCTGGGTTGTGCGTACAGGGGTTCGGCGCTTCCTCGTGGAGGTCCGGTCCAACTGATTGCATCCTGGGATATATCATCTTTTCTGGTCACGTGGCGCCCCTTGAGCCGTCCACGTGGTGGGGTCGGGTGCTGTTCACCGCGCAGCTAGAGATCGTCGCACGGGCACCGTGTCTTCATACTGTAGTAAGGGGTACCCCTGATTTAGGGTACCGACAGCTATTTTAGTTGTGTTGCCTTTTATTAATTCCGCATTCTTTGAAAGCAATACTCTTTGCAAGCAAATGACTTAGTTTTATACTCCGATAATTGTTCATCTTGTTCTAACCGCTAATCGAGGAATCAAGTCCGGGTTTAAAGTTATAATTTTCAGGTTTTGTCTATTCACTCCCTCTAGACGACTTCCATTGGGAAAGTAGGAGGTGTTTGCATTTAAATGCCATGGATAGAAAAATATGGATTGTTATGTATGAACCTTTTGTAGTGCTTGACTTAAAAAAGATCCAATATCAAGAGAAGAACAAAATTTGCAATTAAATAATCAAGCTCTCAACATAATTTATGAAGCTCTTGATCCAACGGTCTTTGAATCAACCAAAGACTTGGAATTTGCACATGGAGTTTGGAAGAGGCTTGAAGATTCGTACAAGGATACACCAACCACAAAGCAAATGAAGCTATGTCTTCAAAGATAAATATGCAAAATTTAAGAAACAAGAAGATGAAAGTTGAAAGTACATCTAGTTCTTTGTGGGTTTTGATGAATTAAATGACAACAATATTAAAGGACATACTTCAGCATGGCAATGAAAAGCATACAAAAGTTTAAAACAAGGCAACAATGAGAATATTCCACGAGAGATCAGATGAATATGTGGATGTGCATACACATCAAGTTAGGTTGTTGATACCCTACGACACTTCACCACATTTTTATTCAAGATATCAGAGGCAATATCTGCCACATTTTTATTCAAGATATCAGAGGCAATATCTATCCTACACGATATCCCAGTTGATGAAAGTGAGCGTTATGCGCAACGCTGCCCCCTTGGCAGCCCCCTCCCCTTGCATGCGGCGTGTAGGGGGCACCCTACGGCCGCAGCGGTGCCCCTTACGTCGCCCCCTACGCGCCGGCCCCCTTCTCTCTTCCCCCAGATATAGTGTGTCACTGTTCATCCCCTAAACACTGTGCTGTGGGTTCACGAGTAATTGTTAGTAGATAAAAAATTGATAGTTGGTATAGAAAATGATATTTTATAGTGGTAGTGGGATATAGGGGGAGTATTTAGGGGAAACCGTTGCGGGAGATGAAAAAATAGGGGGAAAAATAGGAGGAAAAAGTGATATAGGGGGAAAAATTTAGAGGTAACGGTTGCGGATAGCCTAAAACCTGTGACCAATTCGTCACTTCACGGTTGACGCTATTGTGTAAATCACGCGTACTCAAGGCCTGAAAATGCCGTGTGCACTGTACAGTTAGTCCAATATGATAAAATAGCTTCCCAAGCATCAGGGTAATATCAGAGGTACAATCTCAATAGCTGGGACTGGGAGTTGCAAGATTAAAATTGGCATATTTGATCATGCAATCACTGTGAAGATTGTATTCCTAAAAACAACATCTAATGCGGTGCAAAAACATAGACTTGACACCCTTGTAGTCCAACACATTTTGTTCTACGATATTCATGCAATCATGGCACGACGTGTCAGGAAGTTAAATTTCTTATTTATAGAGCAAATCTCTACAACTATTAAGAACCAAATGTAGACTGCCCCCGCCTCTACGCCCGCCCGCCCGCAATCCCGCCACGGTCGCCCGCAATCCCGCGAACCGCCCTCCCGCCCGCAATCCCGCTGTGGCCGCCCGCAACCCCGCACGCCGCCAACCCCGCCGCGACCAATCCCACCCGCACGCCGCCCGCACCTCAAGCACCACGAATCCCGCGTCTTCCCCGCCGCGGAACCCGCCTCCACCCGCACCCCGCCTGCGGAGCCGCTCCCCACCTCCGCCCGCCCGCCCGTCCGACCTCCGGAAACCCCGCCGCGCTTCCAACTGCCTCCTCAAACCACGCCGCAAACCCTGCCGCACACAGCTTCGCCTCCACCGCACACAATATGCGCGCTCCTTCCCCGCTCTCTTCTCGTCCCCGCATCGCTCAGATCTGCTCTGGCTCCTCGCCACGCGCACCCTAGCCCCGAACCCTCCTGGCGGCGACCCCGCGCGTCCAGGCGCGCGACATCCTATCGGGAGGCGAGGGGGATTCGATGACCACCAGTGCCAACCTGATCGCTCCCCGTCGTGATGCTCTCTGCGATCCGACCTAGGCCGACGCCGAGGACCCTTCTCGCCGTCGGCGACCATGGCGTACGGCGACCGCGTCATCACCTTCGAGGACTCCGAGAAGGAGAGCGAGTACGGCTATGTCCGCAAGGTCCGCGCCTCCCCCTTCCTCTCCCGCCCGCATCGCTTGCGCCTAGATCCCGCTGCTCGGTTTCACGCGATCTATAGTGGGCGTGGGCTGCACGCCTGCACGGCACCGTGTATGGGTCGTCGGCTTCTGGCGTGCTCGGATCGAGCTAAATTGCTGTCAGATTTGGTTACCTGCGGGTTCTAGGCATGGGATTTGGGTGATGTTGGCGGTTACTGTCATGGATCTCTTAAGATCTAGCCAGCATTGGTGGTCAGGTGGGGGTGGCTTGGTGCATTGGTTTTGGAGATTTGCGGGGTGGTGTTTTGATTGCAATGTTGTGATTTGACTACCTCGATTCTCGAGAGTTATTGGGGTCTTTGGTTCGCGCTGCCATGTAATTAGTTGAATTAGTGAAAGATGTGCATAAGTTTACCATTTTGTAGAAGCTAGATTCATTTTTTGAGCTTGGTATTGATCGATCATGGCCATTTTCAGGTGAGTTTTACTACACTAATAATGTGTGTGATTTAGGTGGGGCAAGTGCGTGGACCAGCAGAGTGCTTTGTGTTGCATTTTGTTTGTAGAAGTATTAACATTGTTTTTCTTTGCATAATCAAAGAGAATGAAGTCCCATAGTGCACATACAACGCCAGAGGTTGGCAGTGGTTGCAACGCCGAAAGCAGAAGTTGTTGGCTAACTGGCCATTGAATACTTTGTAGTACAACCATTGATCAACCTGTTAGTAGAGCCTTGGCTTACCAAGTTCATGTGTTGTGATCCTCTTTTCCTTAGTTTCAATATAATGCAGACATGCTGGTTAGATTTGTTCTGCTACTGTCACCCACATCTTGTTTGCACCATTTGCATCCGTCCAGTGATCCCTATGTTGTTCGTGTATCTTGTGTAGGACATGAAGCATTGGCCCCTCATAGCTCCCCTGCCATCCTACGGGAGAGGAAGGGACGAGCCTGGCGCAAGGTACAGCAATTTCATTGGAGGATCCAATCTCACTGACGTCATCATCACAGGTACAATACGTGCGCCTGCCTTCGAGTAGCGTATCCAAGGTCAGGTGGTAGCTACAGAAGACTGATGAGCTGCACAAATTTCAGGCAAAAATGGAACGATCAACGGGAAGGGGCAGGTCTGGTGGGACAAGTTCCACGCCAAGGAGCTCAAGTTCATCCGCGGCCACCTCCTCGAGCTCCTCTACTCTGAGAACATCATCATCTCCAATGTCACCTTCGTCAACGCGCCGTACTGGAACCTCCACCCTACCTATTGCACGTATGGATCTCACTCTCAGCTCTGAAAACCTAAAGTCACTGATCATCTGTTCCCGTGGTGGTTTGTGATCATTGTTTCAGTCAGCGGTGAATCTCACATATCATGCCACTGTTTTGCGCATCAATGTGACCATCAGTGGCGTCACAATTCTCGCGCCGGTGAATTCGCCTAACACCGATGGAATTGACCCGAGTAGCTAGACCAGTCAGCTTCCAGCCATGTTCCTTTGACGCTAAGTGAGAAGCACATGTTTCTAATTCTGAATTTCATTGCCTGTGCGTGTGTGCAGAGTCTTCCTCGCGTGTCAAGATCGAGGACTGCTACATCGTCTCCGGCGACGACTGCGTGGCCGTGAAGAGCGGGTGGGATGAGTACGGCATCAGGTTCAACATGCCGAGCCAGCACATCGTCATCCAGAGGCTGACCAGCGTCTCCCCCACGAGCGCCATGATCGCGCTGAGCAGCGAGATGTCGGGCGGCATCCGCGACGTGCGTGCCAAGGACAGTGTGGCCATCAACACGGAGTCGGCCATCAGGGTCAAGACGCTTGGAGCAATTGCTGGTGTTCTGTCGAGGAATGAGCTCGTCGCTGCAGCTCTCTTCACTCTTGCAATCAATCACAAACAGGTTTGCCTCATGTTTAGAAAATTGTGTTCATTCAGTCATTCATAAGCTTTGTTACCATACATGTACAATCAATCATCCTAGAGAATGCTATGTTTCTCTAAGCCCATGCGTTTCCAATTACACAATGTGAAATAGTAGTTCTTATGGTGGATACTTCCTTATTTAGTTTAGGATGTTGTCACTGTGAATACAAAGCAGACCCTATGATCCAACTGAAAATCATGTCAACGACCAACCAAATTGTTAATTTTATTCTTTGATTATGATGTTGTCAGGCTAATACATAATGAGTATTTGGTTTTACACATGCAGGTGGATGTGTTCTCTTTTGGGATAGTTTTATGGGAGATCTTGACTGGTGAGGAACCGTATGCAAATATGCATTGTGGTGCTATCATAGGTATGTATCCGCGATGCCCATCCAACCTTTTGTTTGCCTTTAAGCATTGATACATTTCTCGAATGTGTCAGCATTGATAGAAGTGATTACAAGTCAGGCGACCAGCTGGTCGTGCTATAGGACCGACCAGGCGCCTAATCATGATTAGGGTAACGATTAGGACGCCTAATCGATCCTGGTAAGTGTGAACTACGCAATCTACATACATCCTGTGAAGTGTGAACTATAGGATTCCAGTGGACAGTGGTAATTAGTAAGATATAGGAAAGGTAGAGAAGGAGGGGAGCAGGTGCTAAGGGAGTCGTGGCAGTCGAGGTAACTGGCGGACCTGATGTCCCCTTCCACCCCGGGAGGCAGGTGAGGCTGGTCTCTTTTCTAATAAACCTTTTTAGTTTTATATTAGATATATAAGAAGATGCAGTGTTTGTCGGAGGCTCATAAGTGTGGTTTGGAGAATTGATAACCTGTTCTTCGACAAATACAGATTGCTTCGAACCTGTGGCCTCTCAGTGAGACACACATCCTTGGTCTTATGTTGGATATGTAAAAACTAATCATCAAGCCCTAGACTAATCCAACCCAAACCCAAGATTTTGGTAGGGTTTATTTAAGCAAAACTAACCCTATTGTCATCAGCCTGTCTACCATTGTACCTGGGATTCTGGGAAAGTGGTCTTGATGCTGACACATGTTTCCACTGTTTGATGGCCAGCTTATGGTTAAATAGAGGATAACCTTGTATAATTAGTAACTAGCAGCATACCTGTTAGGGGGCACTTGCCTTCTGGAAAGATAATGTCGCAAGATATCTCCACTATCTTATACTGCATAGGTACTAGGATATTTGACATTTGCAGAAACGAGTTTTTTTCTAGAGTAGTCTTCTAGCTGCAGAGGAGTATGCTGACATTGTGCTAACTTAGGTTGATATTTGCTTGCATTGTTCTGTCCATACTGCCTTAATATTGTATATTATGGCTTCATAATGGTATTTTCGGATTGACTCATTGATGCATAATGGTATTATCGTAAATCATACTGCCTTAATATAGAGGATTGGCATAATGATATTTGCTTGTGGGATATGCTTGTAGCCATTCCGTTCTGATGATTCCAATAGGCTCTTTCTTAGGGTTGGATCTCCTCATGGTTTTCTTTTCTATACTACTTATTAAGAGGATAGTGTAGACCATTGCATTGCCCCCGCCCGACCCCGCCCCGTCGAACAGAATCGCCTGCACTGCGCATCCTTGCCCCCGAGAATCCCACTGGCCCACGCCGAGTTTCGTGCGTTTCTGACGTCGCGTCCTCCACTGAGGTCCCCATCCTCCCCTCCGCTCTGCAGTAGCCGTCACAACCACCCTCCGCGATGGCCACGAAGCAACTTGCCAGTCGTCCTCGGTGGCCACGTCCGCAAGAAGCCTGCTGCTTCCTCGAGCTATTTACACTTGTGCCCCTCTCGTTCCTCATTCACTTGCCGGTAATCTCTCTGCTAGGGTTTCGCTTGCTCGGTTCCCTGTCCGCACTGCCGCCGTCGGTCATGGTCCGGCACCTATTTACACTTGTGCCTCTCTCGTTCCTCATTCAATCGCCTGCAATCTATCTGTTAGGGTTTCGCCTGCTCGGTTCCCTATCCGCACTGCCGTCGCCGGTCATGGTCCGGCACACGCTATGGCGGTTGGTCGCGGCGCACTGCCTGGGCCACATCCCTGTCGGCGAGGCTAGCGTGTTTGTGGTCGCAGCGCACTGCTGGAGGGAATATGGGTTCTAGGAGGTTGACGTTGAAAAAGAAGAACGTGGCAGGAGCTGGTGAAGGGCGCGAATGCGAGCTGTGGGACACGGAGGGGATCAACGTCAAGTACGAGACGCGCAAGGACAGGGCCTAGTACAAGGCCGGCTGTTGGGACTATGCTTCGTCGCCGAAGGTCTTGTAGGAAGAAGCGGCTTTCGGCTGAAGCTGTTTGTATGGGTTGGTCGAAGGTTCCTTTTCATGAAGCTTCGGTATTTCAAACCGACTTAAAGATAGAATGACCTTTTAGTCCATAAGGGTCTGAGTCAATGTTGTAAACTTTTATGAGGGGCATAATTGTAATTCTTCACAGGCTGTGTTCTGTGTCTATAAATAGTGAACAGTATTCCTTTACTGTTCACGCATTCTGGGAATTGCAATCGCATCTTCCGGGAACAAATCTTTGCCAGGGCAAAGGTATAACTGTATTCAATGATTCAGTATATCAAGCAAATATGATATAATTTCTTTATGATTCATTCATCTTTTTATACCCTTCATTTTGTGTTATTTTATACAACCTATTAGAATTTGAATTTGATTACGAAGACATAGTCTTCGTAATTATATTCTCATCAACCTTCGTCCAAGGATCATTATCCTCAAGGGAATAATGTTTCATGGACGAAGGACGTTAACATTTAACATTTCATGTTGCCTTGTTCTTAATTCATAGCACTTGAGAACAAGTCCCCAACATTGGCGCCCACCTCCGGTGAACTCACTTCCACTTTTTTGAGCTGATGGCTTCGTTCAACGATCAAGCTGGAGCTGCTTCGGCCCCGAAGCTGCTACTCCCGATAACAGGCGGTTCATGTTCAGAGCCAGCCAACAAGAAACAGAAGAAGGAAGCACAGAGAAGGGTACAACATGTTGGGGTGCAAGGACCCTTCATCAAGTCAAGATGGTCTCACATTCCTATTACCTTCTCCCAAGAGGACCTTCAGCTCAAGGATTACCCACACAACGATGCCATGGTTATCTCTTGTGTTATCAAAGGATTTCTGGTCCACAATGTCTTGGTTGACACAGGCAGTGCAGCTGATACCATATTTGCTAAGGCCTTCAGACAAATGCAAGAGCCAGAAGATAAGATTCATGATGCTACACATCCTCTCTGTGGCTTCGGAGGAAGACAGATTGTAGCACTGGGCAAGATCACCATGTCAGTGACCTTCGGGTTCATCAACAACACTAGAACTGAGCAAGTTGTGTTTGACATTGTTGACATGGAATACCCTTACAATGCAATTATTGGTCGTGGCACCCTCAATGCTTTCGAAGCAATTCTTCATCCTGCTTATCTTTGCATGAAGATACTGTAGCACCTAAAATTCTATTTTTAGGAAATGACTTCCAATAACAATTTCATTCCTTTATAGAACATATCTCTCTAAACTAAACACATAATGATAACCAAGAATCTGGTATTCAAGATTTATATCCAAAACTTAAAACTAAAAGGTTGGAGCAACAAATAAAAGAGAGACTTTCAAACTACTTACTATTTCCTTTATAAACTATACAAATAATATGCCCCTTAAAAATATAGTTGAACTAAAATAATTCATGGTAGATTATATATTAACTTCTCCTAAGTCGATATGTAATGAAGATTATCTTTTCTAAGTGTGCATTCAAAGTAATGTTTTCCAAGTAAATAAATAAATATCATGTGTATATTTCATTATTGAAGTGTTCATCCAATATATATATATATATATATAAAGAAATAAGGAATGCATCTTGCTAAGAATTTTGGATGTGCATTTAAAACACACATTTGAATTCAACTTCGAAAACTGGGGTTTTTTTTTTTAAAAAAAAGAGAGAAGCAGAAAATATAAAAGAGAAATAACTTCTCCCTGCGCTTGGGCCTATTCCTCCACAGCCCATTTCTGTCTTCCGTCCCTGGCCGGCCCAGTAATTCTATCCCCATGCGCGCTTCTGCGACCACTGAATGACGAGACCCGCAGGTCTGGCGCTTGGTGTGTGCGCATGGGACAATGACATATGGGGCCCACTTGTCTGGTCTTCTTCCCTGTTGAGACGAACACCGATGCTTACGGATCGGAGACCGCGGCTTCGGCGGGAGGTTGGGATCCTCCACGAATCCCGCTGCTGCAGCCAAACCCCATCGCCGAACTCCGTCGCTGCGCAACGGCATCCGTGAATCACGTGATTGCCACCGGGATCCAAGCAGCGTTCCAGAGTATAAATGCGGGGGGGGCGCGATGCCTTCCCAGTTCATCACGCTGTACCTGGCGCACCTTCCTCATCCATATCTCGCGCGCCTGGGAGCATTGCCGGCTGGGTGCAGGGCTGTGCGCATCGGATGAAGAACTGGAGCCGCCATTGTTGGAAAACGGAGCTTGACTGCGTCGTCGGTGGTCTCGCTTCCGGCCTTCCGCCCCTGTCCTTCGAGCTCGAGTTATCCTCTGCTCGGTTCTCCTATCACACCGACCGTGGCCGTGCTCCATTATCTGCCGCTAGAAACCAGCAACCGAGATGGGCGGTGATTGCTCACCGTCGTCAAATCTGTCGCGGGGGATCTCCTGGATGCGTCGTCCTCGGTAAGAATACCTCTGCCGAGATCTCAATACCCTCCTCTATGTGTAGTAGCAATCGGGATTCGGGTTGGGGCACGAAAGCACTGGGCGCCGCTCGGGGGATTGGGGCTCGGCCTTATGCGCCCTGGCCGCCACCGCGGTGTAGCGTGTGTGGAAGCCTGGTGAAGAAGACTAGCGTCGCCGTGGTTGTCCAGCTGGTTGGGAAGAAATCCCTTTGGCCGTTGGATCCGTGTTGTGCGCACCGGATTAGATCTAGGGATAACCAATGCATGAGCCGTTGGATCGAGATCGCACGTATTAAACTGATCGCAGTACATTAAAATCTGGGCCAACGGTTTTTGATCCAACGATTGACAGAGCATACCGGTTCGGACTTAAGTGGATCTAATCGTGGCCCTCAGAATTTCATCCAACGGCTCAAAACACAAGATACCCTTTCGGATGTGCGATTATGCAAAAGAGACCCTCTGGTTTTCTAGATTCAACCCGCCGTCCTCGCGGGAGTTGTCTGTGTCTGGTTGACTTTTGCAAGTTTAACCCCGGTCTTCTCTGTATTAGTGTGCTTAGTCCAGGGACTTAAGAAAATAGGAAAAACAATATAGAAAATACTTTTCTAGTACAAAAATAATTCTAGAACTTGTGTAATTCCTAGAAAATCCATTTTTGCTCCGAATTGAGTCATTCCAGTGGCAATAATTTTGTATTAATATTGTCTATCAACTAGTAACACTGTTTAGCCATGAAACTTAAATTAAAATTTCTCATTTGGATTAATTTATTTTAAGCACTAAATAATTTCAGAAATTCATAACTTAATAACCGTAGCTCCGGATTTAGCGGTTCTCAATCCCACGATATCGTAGCAGCGCATAGATTATTATTATGTAGTTTATTCATATGTTTGGTGTGATGTTAATTTTGCCTATACCACGTTTGTTTGTATTGCTACGACTAGAGCGAGGTCACGAGTCAGCTGAAGATCATCCTGGTACCTGGAATCTCAAGTCCCAGGCAAGTTGTGCCCTTGATCACTTCTTTTTACCCAGCCATGTTCTGATTAATCATAATGATCTGCATAGGTTAATTTTGATGGGACCCAATAGGTTACCCTAGTTTGATTATCTTTATACCTTGTTACCACTGAACTTTTTGGGTAGTACTTGCTAGTGCTTTATGTGGTTTTGGGTATGAAGATACATTACACATGATTATACTTTTGTTATCCGTTGTTATTTATCGTTCATGATAAGATCATTATGTTAATTGGAACATGGAGCGACCACCCGGGAAAACAGTGCTACCACAAGGGTATAATGGGACGCCCTTGGCTGATTAATTAGGAAAGCTAGTGGAGGACTACCTTACCCGAAAGGGGCAAGGGCAGTAGGGGAGTGGTCAGTGTAGGGAGACCCTCGGGAGGATTTTGCTGCGATGGCGGTCCTGCAAGGGAATTCCTGCATTGGAGCTTCCTATAAACTGTAGCGGGTTTTCTGAAGCTAGTGGAACTTTGTAAAGGCCTCGTAGTGTTACCCTGCCTCGCCTCCTCGGTAGAGGTGTATGGGAAGTCGCGATCCCTTGGCAGATGGGTAACATGACTTGTGGGTAAAGATGCGCCACCTCTGCGGAGTGTAAAACTGGTATACTAGCCGTGCTCACGGTCATGAGCAGCTCGGACCCTCACATGATTAATTTATGGAACTAAATTCAATTTGTCATATGCATTGCATCGCAGGTGATGTTGTTACTTCTGTTCTACTATTTAATTGGGTTGGTATTTACTTATACTTAGTAATTGCTAATAAAATTTTGACCAACTTTAAAAGCAATGCTCAGCTTCAACCATCTCCGTTGGTAAGCCTTACACTTCACATGAGCTCCCATCTTTGGCGAGTTCATTCACATTATTCCCCACAACTTGTTGAGCGATGAACGTATGTGAGCTCACTCTTGCTGTCTCACCCCCCCCCCCACAGGTCAAGAGCAGGTACCACAGGATGAGGCGCGTGGAGGATGCTGTGATGAGTTCGTGAGTGGTCTAGGTCGTCGTCTCCCAGTCAACTTTGGGTTGCTGGACCGTTGTCTCCTTATAATGTAAATATTTATTTATCTTGTATAGAACTCCTGTTATATAGTAAAATGTGACATTCGATCTTGTGCCATGATTCATCATATGTGTGAGACTTGGTCCCAGCACACCTGGTGATTATGTTTACGCCCGGGCTTTGGACCCCTAAAACCCGGGTGTTACAGAAGTGGTATCAGAGGAATGTTGACTGTAGGACGAAACCTAGATAGAACTGGACAACCAATATTTACTTACCTCTGCTACTCTGATCTTTTCTAAACTTTTCTTAATCTTTTCTCATCTAATTCCGCTTACTCTGATTATTCTTATCTTTTCTTTCTAAAGACAAATGTGGATTTCACACTTTGAAATCCTGTGCCAAAAGTGACCTTTTAAAATAGGAGACCTACTCTTAGGAACAAAATCAAAACTATGTTTGAAAATAATTGTATGCTTGAATGTTTGTTCTTATGATACTTGTCTGATTTGGATCTTTGATTGAGTATGATGGGTTGTGGAGTAATATCCACAATTGCATCTGCATATACACATAGGTATAAAAAAATTTTATAAAATAACTAGACAACCTAGATTATCCCCATTGGAACATATCTGGCTTAAGAGATTTATCTTATCCTAAAAGGTCTCATTCGAACCAATTCATCTTTTCTTAAAAGATTCTCCCTTATCTTAATAGATCCATCTCATCTTAAAAGATACTCATCTTATCTTGAAAAGATTTTATATTATTCTAATAGATCTAACTGACCTCAAAAGATTCTATTATATCCTAATAATATGTTATCCTACCCTGTTAGATCTAGCTAACTTAAACTAGTCTAATCTAGTTATATCCAATTTAGTGCGAGTTACTTAATGCTAGTACAAAGAATTAGGCCGTACTCCTAACCCACTTAAGCCTAAATTGGTGACTTAGATCAACTCGGCCAACTCGACCATACCAAAAAAAAACCTAACCTACATCATAGGTTGCCTAGTCCATCTATCCCAAAAGCAAAGTAAAACTATGTGTAAACCTACCTACCCCATGTACCTCGGCTATCCTAACTACATGTTCTTAGTCATATGTCTCTAGCATAGATAGCAACTCCAAGATTAAAAACTGATGATGACAAACTTCATCAAAGAAGGATAAGCACCAACTCAAGTCTTCAAAGATCAAGTTGAATCGCCAGCGGAATCAAGATCCACAGTCAATCTTGGATGAAGTCTTTTCTTACCCACTCCTTACCCAAACCTACCTATGCTTTAAAGACATCTTTTGTCATACCTAATAAAGTGGCTATACATATGCATACCCATGCTTTCTTAGTCACCTAATAATTTGAGACATAGACTAAAAAAATCTTTTGGGTAATAAAACCAATTAAAACTAACCAGTCCTTCTGTATCCCTTATCTTACAAATCTCGAGGACGAGATTATTTTTTTAGGGGGGTAGGATTTGTAGCACCTAAAATTCTATTTTTAGGAAATGACTTCCAATAACAATTTCATTCCTTTATAGAACATATCTCTCTAAACTAAACACATAATGATAACCAAGAATCTGGTATTCAAGATTTATATCCAAAACTTAAAACTAAAAGGTTGGAGCAACAAATAAAAGAGAGACTTTCAAACTACTTACTATTTCCTTTATAAACTATACAAATAATATGCCCCTTAAAAATATAGTTGAACTAAAATAATTCATGGTAGATTATATATTAACTTCTCCTAAGTCGATATGTAATGAAGATTATCTTTTCTAAGTGTGCATTCAAAGTAATGTTTTCCAAGTAAATAAATAAATATCATGTGTATATTTCATTATTGAAGTGTTCATCCAATATATATATATATATATATATATATATATATATATATATATATATATAAAGAAATAAGGAATGCATCTTGCTAAGAATTTTGGATGTGCATTTAAAACACACATTTGAATTCAACTTCGAAAACTGGGGTTTTTTTTTTAAAAAAAAAAGAGAGAAGCAGAAAATATAAAAGAGAAATAACGTCTCCCTGCGCTTGGGCCTATTCCTCCACAGCCCATTTCTGTCTTCCGTCCCTGGCCGGCCCAGTAATTCTATCCCCATGCGCGCTTCTGCGACCACTGAATGACGAGACCCGCAGGTCTGGCGCTTGGTGTGTGCGCATGGGACAATGACATATGGGGCCCACTTGTCTGGTCTTCTTCCCTGTTGAGACGAACACCGATGCTTACGGATCGGAGACCGCGGCTTCGGCGGGAGGTTGGGATCCTCCACGAATCCCGCTGCTGCAGCCAAACCCCATCGCCGAACTCCGTCGCTGCGCAACGGCATCCGTGAATCACGTGATTGCCACCGGGATCCAAGCAGCGTTCCAGAGTATAAATGCGGGGGGGCGCGATGCCTTCCCAGTTCATCGCGCTGTACCTGGCGCACCTTCCTCATCCATATCTCGCGCGCCTGGGAGCATTGCCGGCTGGGTGCAGGGCTGTGCGCATCGGATGAAGAACTGGAGCCGCCATTGTTGGAAAACGGAGCTTGACTGCGTCGTCGGTGGTCTCGCTTCCGGCCTTCCGCCCCTGTCCTTCGAGCTCGAGTTATCCTCTGCTCGGTTCTCCTATCACACCGACCGTGGCCGTGCTCCATTATCTGCCGCTAGAAACCAGCAACCGAGATGGGCGGTGATTGCTCACCGTCGTCAAATCTGCCGCGGGGGATCTCCTGGATGCGTCGTCCTCGGTAAGAATACCTCTGTCGAGATCTCAATACCCTCCTCTATGTGTAGTAGCAATCGGGATTCGGGTTGGGGCACGAAAGCACTGGGCGCCGCTCGGGGGATTGGGGCTCGGCCTTATGCGCCCTGGCCGCCACCGCGGTGTAGCGTGTGTGGAAGCCTGGTGAAGAAGACTAGCGTCGCCGTGGTTGTCCAGCTGGTTGGGAAGAAATCCCTTTGGCCGTTGGATCCGTGTTGTGCGCACCGGATTAGATCTAGGGATAACCAATGCATGAGCCGTTGGATCGAGATCGCACGTATTAAACTGATCGCAGTACATTAAAATCTGGGCCAACGGTTTTTGATCCAACGATTGACAGAGCATACCGGTTCGGACTTAAGTGGATCTAATCGTGGCCCTCAGAATTTCATCCAACGGCTCAAAACACAAGATACCCTTTCGGATGTGCGATTATGCAAAAGAGACCCTCTGGTTTTCTAGATTCAACCCGCCGTCCTCGCGGGAGTTGTCTGTGTCTGGTTGACTTTTGCAAGTTTAACCCCGGTCTTCTCTGTATTAGTGTGCTTAGTCCAGGGACTTAAGAAAATAGGAAAAACAATATAGAAAATACTTTTCTAGTACAAAAATAATTCTAGAACTTGTGTAATTCCTAGAAAATCCATTTTTGCTCCGAATTGAGTCATTCCAGTGGCAATAATTTTGTATTAATATTGTCTATCAACTAGTAACACTGTTTAGCCATGAAACTTAAATTAAAATTTCTCATTTGGATTAATTTATTTTAAGCACTAAATAATTTCAGAAATTCATAACTTAATAACCGTAGCTCCGGATTTAGCGGTTCTCAATCCCACGATATCGTAGCAGCGCATAGATTATTATTATGTAGTTTATTCATATGTTTGGTGTGATGTTAATTTTGCCTATACCACGTTTGTTTGTATTGCTACGACTAGAGCGAGGTCACGAGTCAGCTGAAGATCATCCTGGTACCTGGAATCTCAAGTCCCAGGCAAGTTGAGCCCTTGATCACTTCTTTTTACCCAGCCATGTTCTGATTAATCATAATGATCTGCATAGGTTAATTTTGATGGGACCCAATAGGTTACCCTAGTTTGATTATCTTTATACCTTGTTACCACTGAACTTTTTGGGTAGTACTTGCTAGTGCTTTATGTGGTTTTGGGTATGAAGATACATTACACATGATTATACTTTTGTTATCCGTTGTTATTTATCGTTCATGATAAGATCATTATGTTAATTGGAACATGGAGCGACCACCCGGGAAAACAGTGCTACCACAAGGGTATAATGGGACGCCCTTGGCTGATTAATTAGGAAAGCTAGTGGAGGACTACCTTACCCGAAAGGGGCAAGGGCAGTAGGGGAGTGGTCAGTGTAGGGAGACCCTCGGGAGGATTTTGCTGCGATGGCGGTCCTGCAAGGGAATTCCTGCATTGGAGCTTCCTATAAACTGTAGCGGGTTTTCTGAAGCTAGTGGAACTTTGTAAAGGCCTCGTAGTGTTACCCTGCCTCGCCTCCTCGGTAGAGGTGTATGGGAAGTCGCGATCCCTTGGCAGATGGGTAACATGACTTGTGGGTAAAGATGCGCCACCTCTGCGGAGTGTAAAACTGGTATACTAGCCGTGCTCACGGTCATGAGCAGCTCGGACCCTCACATGATTAATTTATGGAACTAAATTCAATTTGTCATATGCATTGCATCGCAGGTGATGTTGTTACTTCTGTTCTACTATTTAATTGGGTTGGTATTTACTTATACTTAGTAATTGCTAATAAAATTTTGACCAACTTTAAAAGCAATGCTCAGCTTCAACCATCTCCGTTGGTAAGCCTTACACTTCACATGAGCTCCCATCTTTGGCGAGTTCATTCACATTATTCCCCACAACTTGTTGAGCGATGAACGTATGTGAGCTCACTCTTGCTGTCTCACCCCCCCCCCCACAGGTCAAGAGCAGGTACCACAGGATGAGGCGCGTGGAGGATGCTGTGATGAGTTCGTGAGTGGTCTAGGTCGTCGTCTCCCAGTCAACTTTGGGTTGCTGGACCGTTGTCTCCTTATAATGTAAATATTTATTTATTTTGTATAGAACTCCTGTTATATAGTAAAATGTGACATTCGATCTTGTGCCATGATTCATCATATGTGTGAGACTTGGTCCCAGCACACCTGGTGATTATGTTTACGCCCGGGCTTTGGACCCCTAAAACCCGGGTGTTACAGAAGTGGTATCAGAGGAATGTTGACTGTAGGACGAAACCTAGATAGAACTGGACAACCAATATTTACTTACCTCTGCTACTCTGATCTTTTCTAAACTTTTCTTAATCTTTTCTCATCTAATTCCGCTTACTCTGATTATTCTTATCTTTTCTTTCTAAAGACAAATGTGGATTTCACACTTTGAAATCTTGTGCCAAAAGTGACCTTTTAAAATAGGAGACCTATTCTTAGGAACAAAATCAAAACTATGTTTGAAAATAATTGTATGCTTGAATGTTTGTTCTTATGATACTTGTCTGATTTGGATCTTTGATTGAGTATGATGGGTTGTGGAGTAATATCCACAATTGCATCTGCATATACACATAGGTATAAAAAAATTTATAAAATAACTAGACAACCTAGATTATCCCCATTGGAACATATCTGGCTTAAGAGATTTATCTTATCCTAAAAGGTCTCATTCGAACCAATTCATCTTTTCTTAAAAGATTCTCCCTTATCTTAATAGATCCATCTCATCTTAAAAGATACTCATCTTATCTTGAAAAGATTTTATATTATTCTAATAGATCTAACTGACCTCAAAAGATTCTATTATATCCTAATAATATGTTATCCTACCCTGTTAGATCTAGCTAACTTAAACTAGTCTAATCTAGTTATATCCAATTTAGTGCGAGTTACTTAATGCTAGTACAAAGAATTAGGCCGTACTCCTAACCCACTTAAGCCTAAATTGGTGACTTAGATCAACTCGGCCAACTCGACCATACCAAAAAAAAAACCTAACCTACATCATAGGTTGCCTAGTCCATCTATCCCAAAAGCAAAGTAAAACTATGTGTAAACCTACCTACCCCATGTACCTCGGCTATCCTAACTACATGTTCTTAGTCATATGTCTCTAGCATAGATAGCAACTCCAAGATTAAAAACTGATGATGACAAACTTCATCAAAGAAGGATAAGCACCAACTCAAGTCTTCAAAGATCAAGTTGAATCGCTAGCGGAATCAAGATCCACAGTCAATCTTGGATGAAGTCTTTTCTTACCCACTCCTTACCCAAACCTACCTATGCTTTAAAGACATCTTTTGTCATACCTAATAAAGTGGCTATACATATGCATACCCATGCTTTCTTAGTCACCTAATAATTTGAGACATAGACTAAAAAAATCTTTTGGGTAATAAAACCAATTAAAACTAACCAGTCCTTCTGTATCCCTTATCTTACAAATCTCGAGGACGAGATTATTTTTTTTAGGGGGGTAGGATTTGTAGCACCTAAAATTCTATTTTTAGGAAATGACTTCCAATAACAATTTCATTCCTTTATAGAACATATCTCTCTAAACTAAACACATAATGATAACCAAGAATCTGGTATTCAAGATTTATATCCAAAACTTAAAACTAAAAGGTTGGAGCAACAAATAAAAGAGAGACTTTCAAACTACTTACTATTTCCTTTATAAACTATACAAATAATATGCCCCTTAAAAATATAGTTGAACTAAAATAATTCATGGTAGATTATATATTAACTTCTCCTAAGTCGATATGTAATGAAGATTATCTTTTCTAAGTGTGCATTCAAAGTAATGTTTTCCAAGTAAATAAATAAATATCATGTGTATATTTCATTATTGAAGTGTTCATCCAATATATATATATATATATATATATATATATATATATATATATAGAAATAAGGAATGCATCTTGCTAAGAATTTTGGATGTGCATTTAAAACACACATTTGAATTCAACTTCGAAAACTGGGGTTTTTTTTTTTAAAAAAAAAGAGAGAAGCAGAAAATATAAAAGAGAAATAACTTCTCCCTGCGCTTGGGCCTATTCCTCCACAGCCCATTTCTGTCTTCCGTCCCTGGCCGGCCCAGTAATTCTATCCCCATGCGCGCTTCTGCGACCACTGAATGACGAGACCCGCAGGTCTGGCGCTTGGTGTGTGCGCATGGGACAATGACATATGGGGCCCACTTGTCTGGTCTTCTTCCCTGTTGAGACGAACACCGATGCTTACGGATCGGAGACCGCGGCTTCGGCGGGAGGTTGGGATCCTCCACGAATCCCGCTGCTGCAGCCAAACCCCATCGCCGAACTCCGTCGCTGCGCAACGGCATCCGTGAATCACGTGATTGCCACCGGGATCCAAGCAGCGTTCCAGAGTATAAATGCGGGGGGGGGCGCGATGCCTTCCCAGTTCATCGCGCTGTACCTGGCGCACCTTCCTCATCCATATCTCGCGCGCCTGGGAGCATTGCCGGCTGGGTGCAGGGCTGTGCGCATCGGATGAAGAACTGGAGCCGCCATTGTTGGAAAACGGAGCTTGACTGCGTCGTCGGTGGTCTCGCTTCCGGCCTTCCGCCCCTGTCCTTCGAGCTCGAGTTATCCTCTGCTCGGTTCTCCTATCACACCGACCGTGGCCGTGCTCCATTATCTGCCGCTAGAAACCAGCAACCGAGATGGGCGGTGATTGCTCACCGTCGTCAAATCTGCCGCGGGGGATCTCCTGGATGCGTCGTCCTCGGTAAGAATACCTCTGCCGAGATCTCAATACCCTCCTCTATGTGTAGTAGCAATCGGGATTCGGGTTGGGGCACGAAAGCACTGGGCGCCGCTCGGGGGATTGGGGCTCGGCCTTATGCGCCCTGGCCGCCACCGCGGTGTAGCGTGTGTGGAAGCCTGGTGAAGAAGACTAGCGTCACCGTGGTTGTCCAGCTGGTTGGGAAGAAATCCCTTTGGCCGTTGGATCCGTGTTGTGCGCACCGGATTAGATCTAGGGATAACCAATGCATGAGCCGTTGGATCGAGATCGCACGTATTAAACTGATCGCAGTACATTAAAATCTGGGCCAACGGTTTTTGATCCAACGATTGACAGAGCATACCGGTTCGGACTTAAGTGGATCTAATCGTGGCCCTCAGAATTTCATCCAACGGCTCAAAACACAAGATACCCTTTCGGATGTGCGATTATGCAAAAGAGACCCTCTGGTTTTCTAGATTCAACCCGCCGTCCTCGCGGGAGTTGTCTGTGTCTGGTTGACTTTTGCAAGTTTAACCCCGGTCTTCTCTGTATTAGTGTGCTTAGTCCAGGGACTTAAGAAAATAGGAAAAACAATATAGAAAATACTTTTCTAGTACAAAAATAATTCTAGAACTTGTGTAATTCCTAGAAAATCCATTTTTGCTCCGAATTGAGTCATTCCAGTGGCAATAATTTTGTATTAATATTGTCTATCAACTAGTAACACTGTTTAGCCATGAAACTTAAATTAAAATTTCTCATTTGGATTAATTTATTTTAAGCACTAAATAATTTCAGAAATTCATAACTTAATAACCGTAGCTCCGGATTTAGCGGTTCTCAATCCCACGATATCGTAGCAGCGCATAGATTATTATTATGTAGTTTATTCATATGTTTGGTGTGATGTTAATTTTGCCTATACCACGTTTGTTTGTATTGCTACGACTAGAGCGAGGTCACGAGTCAGCTGAAGATCATCCTGGTACCTGGAATCTCAAGTCCCAGGCAAGTTGTGCCCTTGATCACTTCTTTTTACCCAGCCATGTTCTGATTAATCATAATGATCTGCATAGGTTAATTTTGATGGGACCCAATAGGTTACCCTAGTTTGATTATCTTTATACCTTGTTACCACTGAACTTTTTGGGTAGTACTTGCTAGTGCTTTATGTGGTTTTGGGTATGAAGATACATTACACATGATTATACTTTTGTTATCCGTTGTTATTTATCGTTCATGATAAGATCATTATGTTAATTGGAACATGGAGCGACCACCCGGGAAAACAGTGCTACCACAAGGGTATAATGGGACGCCCTTGGCTGATTAATTAGGAAAGCTAGTGGAGGACTACCTTACCCGAAAGGGGCAAGGGCAGTAGGGGAGTGGTCAGTGTAGGGAGACCCTCGGGAGGATTTTGCTGCGATGGCGGTCCTGCAAGGGAATTCCTGCATTGGAGCTTCCTATAAACTGTAGCGGGTTTTCTGAAGCTAGTGGAACTTTGTAAAGGCCTCGTAGTGTTACCCTGCCTCGCCTCCTCGGTAGAGGTGTATGGGAAGTCGCGATCCCTTGGCAGATGGGTAACATGACTTGTGGGTAAAGATGTGCCACCTCTGCAGAGTGTAAAACTGGTATACTAGCCGTGCTCACGGTCATGAGCAGCTCGGACCCTCACATGATTAATTTATGGAACTAAATTCAATTTGTCATATGCATTGCATCGCAGGTGATGTTGTTACTTCTGTTCTACTATTTAATTGGGTTGGTATTTACTTATACTTAGTAATTGCTAATAAAATTTTGACCAACTTTAAAAGCAATGCTCAGCTTCAACCATCTCCGTTGGTAAGCCTTACACTTCACATGAGCTCCCATCTTTGGCGAGTTCATTCACATTATTCCCCACAACTTGTTGAGCGATGAACGTATGTGAGCTCACTCTTGCTGTCTCACACCCCCCCCCCACAGGTCAAGAGCAGGTACCACAGGATGAGGCGCGTGGAGGATGCTGTGATGAGTTCGTGAGTGGTCTAGGTCGTCGTCTCCCAGTCAACTTTGGGTTGCTGGACCGTTGTCTCCTTATAATGTAAATATTTATTTATTTTGTATAGAACTCCTGTTATATAGTAAAATGTGACATTCGATCTTGTGCCATGATTCATCATATGTGTGAGACTTGGTCCCAGCACACCTGGTGATTATGTTTACGCCCGGGCTTTGGACCCCTAAAACCCAGGTGTTACAGATACCTTCGGATCAAGGACCCATCGCTATTCATGGAAGTCAGGAAGCTGCCAGAAGGCCGAAGGAAACTGGACTGACTCAAAAGCAATCCATAACATAGATGGAGCTGAAGCTTGTGAACAGTACAAATTCAGAAGGGAGAAAGCAGCTTCAGCAGATCAGCCGAAGCCCATGCTCTTATGTGAGGACATAGCAGAGCAGAAGGTGCTGTTGGGCTCTCAATTATCCGAAGAACAGGAGAAAACCTTGATAAGGTTTTTGTTCAACAACAAAGATGTTTTTGCATGGTCAGCCAACGATCTCTGCGGAGTTAATAGGGATGTTATTGAACACTCGCTCAATGTTGATCCATCCTTCAGACCCAGAAAGTAGAGGCTTCGGAAAATGTCTGATGATAAGGCCGAAGGTGCTCGTAATGAAGTCAAAAGACTCCTCAGTGCAGGAGTTATCAGAGAAGTAAAGTACCCAGAATGGCTAGCTAACACTGTTATGGTAAAAAAGGCCAATGGCAAGTGGCGAATGTGTATCGATTTTACAGATCTCAACAAGGCTTGTCCGAAGGACGAATTCCCATTGCCAAGGATAAACTCTTTAGTTGATGCAGCAGCTTCTTCAGAGCTCATGAGTCTGCTAGAGTGTTACTCAGGCTACCACCAAATCTGAATGAAGAAGGAAGATGAGCCGAAGACTAGCTTCATAACCCCAAGTGGCACATATTGCTATCTTCGGATGCCTGAGGGGCTCAAAAACGCTGGAGGAAGTTTCAGCAGAATGACTGCGAAGGTTCTCCAGTCTCAGATAGGCAGAAATGTGCTAACTTATGTTGATGACATCATTGTAAAAAGCACGAAACAGGAAAATCATATTGCTGATTTGCAGGAGACCTTCGCCAGTTTCAGACAAGCTGGCTTAAAGTTGAATCCAGAAAAATGTGTCTTCGGAGTAAAGAAGGGGAAATTTCTTGGATGCTTGGTTTCAACAAAGGGAATTGAAGCTAATCCAAGTAAAATTGAAGCCATACTTCGAATGGAGCCACCAACTACAAAAAAGGGGGCCCAAAGATTAACAGGGAGATTGGCATCTTTTAATAGATTTATATCCAGATCAGCAGAAAGGAATTTACCATTCTTCGAAGTGCTGAAATCAGCCGAAGTCTTTCAATGGGGACCAAGCCAACAGAAAGCCTTCGAGGAGTTGAAGCAATATCTGATAGATTTAACAACATTAACTCCACCGACGCCAGGGGCTCCTTTGTTATTATATGTGGCAGCTTCGCACTCAGCGGTAAGTGCAGCACTTGTCCAGGAGAAGCTTGATGGCCAAGTCAAGAAGCAGGTCCCAGTGTATTTTGTATCTGAAGTTCTTAGTATATCAAAGAAAAACTATACAGAATTAGAGAAGGTGTTATATGCTGTTTTGATGGCATCCAGGAAGCTTCGGCATTACTTTCAAGCATACAATATTGTTGTTCCTTCTTCGCAGCCGTTGAAGGATATTATGAGAAATAGAGAAGCTACTGGGCGGATTGGAAAATGGGCTGCAGAACTCAATGAATTTTACATTGATTATGTGCATAGATCTTCGATCCAGTCCCAGGCGTTAGCAGACTTCATTGCTGACTGGACGCCAGGGGCTCAGGATGAAGAAACAAATAAAGATGCCGAAGTATGGACAGTGTTTTGCGATGGGTCTTGGGGAACCTTCGGGGCAGGAGCAGCTGCTGTGTTGGTCTCGCCATCCAAAGTTAAAACTTGTTATGCGGCAAAACTCGATTTCAGTTGTACAAACAATATTACTGAGTACGAAGCCCTGCTTTTGGGTCTTCGGAAGCTAAAGGCAATGGGAATCAGAAGGGCCGTTCTTAAAACTGATTCCCAGGTGGTTTCGGGTCATATCGACAAGAGTTGCAAGGCCAAAGATCTGAAGCTTGAAAAATATCTGGACATGGTTCGAAGAGTCGAAGATTCCTTCGAAGGATTTTCTGTCAAAAATATCCCTCGAGGACAAAATGAGCATGCTGATTTGCTAGCTAAGTCAGCAGCACAGGGGCTGCCCTTACCTTCGGATGTGTTCTTCGAAACAATAAAAGCACCTTCGGTGGAACTTCTTGAAAGAGCAGTCCTCAATATATCTCCTGTTTATAGTGAAGATTGGAGAACTGAGATCATCTCTTACCTTCAGGGTAAATTCCTTTCAGATGACGAAACTTATAACAGGAGGATAGAGGCAAGAGCTCGTCCATATGTCATGATAGAAGGGGAGTTGTACAAGCATGGAGTTTGTGCCCCGTTACTCAAGTGTTTATCTAGAACCGAAGGTATAGAGTTGATGAAAGAAATACATGCAGGCCTGTGTGGATCTCACATTGGGTCTAGGCCGTTACTTGGAAAAGTTTTCCGCCAAGGGTTTTATTGGCCGAAGGCAGCTTCGGATGCAGCGGAATTAGTTCAAAAGTGCGAAGGTTGTCAGAAATGTGCAAGAGATCAAAAACAACCTTCGTCCTTAACACAGCTCATACAACCCATCTGGCCATTGCAAAGGTGGGGCCTTGACTTGTTGGGTCCATTACCACCGGCCCAAGGGAACTTAAGATATGTTGTAGTGGCTGTGGAATATTTTTCCAAATGGATTGAGGCAAAGCCTTTAGCCACAATAACTTCGGCCACCATTCAAAAGTTTTTCTGGCAGAATATTGTTTGTCGTTTCGGGGTACCAAAGGCCATCACTGTGGATAATGGAACACAGTTTGACTCCGAAGCCTTCAGAGATTTCTGTGATCAAATTGGTACGAAGATCCATTTTGCATCAGTCAGGCATCCGGAGTCAAATGGGCTCGTTGAAAGAGCCAATGGCATTATAATGACAGGAATAATGAAGTTAATCTTCAATCAACCCAGGGGAAAGTGGCCAGATCAGTTAACCAAAGTGGTGTGGAGCCACAACACAACAACATCAAGGTCTACAGGCTTTACTCCATTCAAGTTATTATTCGGTGATGAAGCAATAACTCCGGAGGAAGCTAAAACTGGATCAATAAGAGTAGTAGCTTCGGCAGAATCAGGCTCCGAAGATGCTTATTCTGTGGAAAAAGATGCTTTAGAAGGGATCAGGCTTCAAGCTATGGAGAATATCAATAAATATCAAGCCGAAACAATCAAATGGCGAGATAGAAAGGTTCGGCTAAAGAATATTGAGCCAGGACATTTGGTGCTTCGGAGAGTGGCCAACCCAGACACAGTGGGCAAGTTGCAGTTGAAATGGGAGGGACCTTTCTTAGTAGCATCTTCGTCAAGACCCGGTTCATACAGATTGAAGGATATGGACGGCAACGACATTCTTAGATCTTGGAATGCGGATGAGCTTCGGCGATATTATGTGTAACTTGATGTAATTTTTCATGTTTTTTCTTTTTCATGGCACCCTTTTCCTTTCTAAAGGGGGAGAAAGGTTTTTAATGGGGCCATCATATGTAATTTCCTTTTTTCGTTCTATAAGAGCAAAATCCCCCAAGAAATGTAAATGTAAAAGCTGAGAACGCACCATCGAGTGCCGAAAAGTAAAAGGCGAAGAAGCTCCAAAGTCGTTCCTAAGGGAATGCAGAGCTTACAGCGAAAAGTCAACGCTGATTCCGCCAAAAGTAAAAGGCGAGGAAGCTCCAAAGTCGTTCCTAAGAGAATGCAGAGCTTACAGCGAAAAGTCAACGCTGATTCCGCCGAAAGTAAAAGGCGAAGAAGCTCCAAAGTCGTTCCTAAGGGAATGCAGAGCTGATGTATGATTGTTTCTAAGGAAATAATGGTTGAGAGTATGGCTTCGGATATGTGTTTGGACATTCATTTGCACATCACATTACATCATAGCATTTGCATTCATAAACATTCATCCAGGCATATATAGGATAATCATCATCATGGCATAAGTGGTTGCTTCGGCAAAAAGAAAAAAAAAGAGAAGAGCTTCTTCGCGTACAAAAAGGAGAGCTTCGGAAGAAAGGGAAATGTTGTTTTCTATGCTTCGCTGAGTACGAAAAGAAGGGAAGGTGTTTTTTCGCCTTCGGCTCAAAAAAGATAATTTCGTCCACAACGAAGCACATCGCATACATTAATGGAAGGGTAAGAGCATAATACAAGGTATGAACAGAACTCATTAAAGACAAGTTTAGTTACATTTACAAAAGTTATCTCAAAAGTTTCCTGAGTTTGCCTACAGTCTACTCCTACTTAATCTTCGAGGGATCTTACCTTCGGCGTCATTCTTTTTAATCATCGACTTCGGCTTCGTCATCCTACATGAATTAAGTTGTAAGTCAAAATCGAGCTTGAAGGAAGAGGTAAACACAAGGTATGATTTCTTACTGGTTCAAGATGACTCCGAGCTTCGTCTCCAGCTTTTTCCCGCCCGCCTTTTGTCCATATCATTTTTACAAATCTATTGGAAATACTTCGGGCGAGATCAGGAATGTCATCTAGGATTGATGGTGATAAAGTGAAATTGGGCCTATTGACAATCTTTCCATGATCGCAGCCAGCTTTTAGGAAGGCTGCAGCAGTGCCCCGAGAAGCTACCCAGGCACAGAAGTCACCGTGCCCAGCTATGACTTCGTCGAGCTCGTCAATTTCACCCTCAATATGTTCGAAGGTCTTCGGTAAATCTTCAGCCGAGGGGGTGAATTTCTCACTGCTGGCTCTAACTGAGTGGAAAATTTTTCTTAGTCGTTGAATACATTTGTTGCTAAATTCCAAACATTTTTCTTGAAGGCCCGTCAATAGCTTTTTCAAATCTGAATTTTGTTGAGCTTCGGTTTCAAGTTTTGCATTAAGGTCTTGCTTTTCTTGTTCAAATTGCTCAGATTGGCAGAGAAGCTTCGTGTTCAGTTCTGTTATTTTAGCTTCGGCCTCCGCCAATAAACCTTCAGTTGCTTGGAGTTCAAAGTTCTTCTTCTCAATAGCAGCTGATTGTTCCTTTATTTTGCTTTCTAAATTTTCAATTATAACTTCGTGTTTCTTGTCTTCAAAATCTTGCTGCATTTTCAAGGCTTTGCTCAACAGCATACTCTGCACGAAAACAACCTTCGTTATACATGTTTTCATTATTAAAAACAATAAAAGTTAAGGGAAAAGTAGTTCACCTTGAAATTGGAATAAAATAAACTACCAACGATATGTTGTCGTCGGTAGCGGCTAATGTCCGTTTCTAGCTTCGGAAAACCGATACTCTTTGACAGAGTACCGATAACTTTGGCTCCAGTCTGATCTCGAATACAATCTAATTTTTCATCATCAATACCTCCGAAGAGGAGTGCTCCTGGTTTGTACCCGCAAGATTTGGCATACTCTTTAAGCTCTTCTATTTCGGGTTTTGACAAATTTTCTCCAACTAAATTTTGAAACATGAAGGCCTCGTCCTCCGAAGCTTCGTCAACAATTTCCTTTTCTTTCCCCGGCACAGCGGCCATAGCCTCCTCGGCGGCAGTAGCAGCTTCTTTTGTGGCCATGTCTAGCAGTATTTTGTCAATGTGCTCGATTGTGCTTTCCAGGTTCAAATCTTCAATTGAGGCAGCTTCGGCAGCCGCGACCTCCAAAGGTGTGATTTCAATATTTGTTTTTTCCTCAGCCGCTGGTGTCTTCTGAGCTGAAGCTCTCGGTGGTGTCTTGTCAATGACCTCTGTCACACCGATGATTCTCTGTCTCTTTACTTTAGTCGTTTTCTTCGATTTTTCGGGCTCCTTTTCCTTCTGAAAAAACTTTGTCAGTTGAGGCCCCAATGGACTTAGCTTCGCAGGCAGGGATTCAGTCATTACCTTCAGAATTTCCTCCACGTCAGCGGCAGAGGGTGATGCAGGGGTTTTTTCTTCGTCGGACATTTTCTGCTTCGGAGAAGACGCTTTCCTCTTCTTCGGAATCTTCTTCTTTGAAGGTTCTTTCTCATCTTCATTTAAGGCTTCAGTCATCCTTTTTCCTTTTCTGGCCCCCGGCACCTTTGTTCAGATTTTCATAGTCAGGGTATTCGAAACCCAGAGCGTCCAGCACTCGATTCAGTCTTCGCTTCGGACGGGTGCCGAAGGCCGCGGTCATCAACTGATCTTCTTTTTTGGAATAATTGCCGAGTATTTCATTGCACATTACTTCAATCGTATCCAGCCACTCTTGGCAATGTGTTTTAAAGTATTTCTTAAACTTGAAATAATAAGGTAACCGTACAAGTTCACCTTCTTTCTTCTCTCCCTTTAGCTTCGGCATTTCCCATTCTTTTAAACTAGGAAAAACCTTGAAAGCCAAAAACTCCTGAACCAGGTCTCTTGTACTGATATGCTCTGCAATAATTCTGAATTCATTCATCGCTTTTTGAGTTGGACCTTCTGGTGTCATGTTGCAATGGGGGCGGGTTTCTCCGAAGATTAGTTCAAGTGGGCTTTGCACAAGCTTCTCTTTGTCGTCATCAACCTTGACATAGAACCACTCTGACTTCCAGCCTGCTGCCCATTTGCTTCGGTAGCTGATTACAGGAAACTTTGTGGTTTTCCGATAAGCAAAATTATAGCAACCAAAATTGTCATGCAATCCATCTTTTCTAGCCTTCGTCTGATAGTGCAATTCGTGAACTCGACAAAAGCTGTCCGCAAACGGCTCCACCGCTTGGCTTCGCAAGGCCCAGATATAAACGCTAAGCCTAACGATAGCGTTAGGAGTCAACTGATGAAAGTAGATACCAAACCTCTTCAGTACCTCTGCAATAATCCCATGTAAGGGGAATCTTAATCCAGCCTTTAGAAAGCTCTTGAAAATGACAATTTCATCCTTCTCCGGCTTTGGGGTAGTCTCTTCTCCCCCGAAGCGTAATAGCTTCTTCTGATTTTCATTGAAAAAGCCCGACTTTACCATCTTGGAGAGATCAGCCTTCGAAACAGTAGATTTTCTGAAGTCCAAGTGGCTGGGCTTGCTTGGCATGGCAATACGATAATCGTCTTCGGGATCAGTTTCCTCAATATCTTCTTCTTCTGCTTCGGCCATTGCTTGTTCTGCTTGTTCTGCATCTTCACTGGGGATCTTTTCCGAAGTTACCAGTCCGAATCTTTGCATCGCTTCGGAGATGGGAACAGTCTCCGAACCATCAGCTTCGTCCCCCTCACGCTCAACCCTAGCGGTAGAACGCACTCTGGCCATTTAATTTTGAATTTGTGGAAATTAAATACTTTTTTTTTCTTCCGAAGTCTTTTCTTCTGACGAAGCAGGCTTCAACTTGGAGCTTCGTTCGATTCCGAGAGTCGAGCTTCGGTGATGGTTAAAATTTTGGCAGCAAAACAGTGCAAATAGCAATGAATGCTGTGGTAACTTCACACCTACCCGTCTGTTTATATAGTGTTGGGGACTTGTTCTCAAATGCTATGAGTTAAGAACAAGGCAACATAGAAAATGTTAATCGTTAAAGCCCTTCGTCCTTCGAGGCATTATTTCCTTTAGGATATAATGGTTTCTGGACGAAGGTTATGAAGGACGTATTTCCATAAATTCATCATACGGTGACGAAGGATGAAATGAAAGGAATGTTAAAGACAATATAAACAATTAACAATTATTTATTATTACTAAGTATAAACAGGAATATCATTGAATTACAAGTGTACCTTTAACAGGGATGAGATGATAGTACAAGCGTGACGCAAAAAGCAAATGCCAAGTCAGCGTGTCCAGTACGGGAGTACTGTTCACCTATTTATAGGCGCGGGACACAACCCATACAAAATTACATTCATGCCCTTTACAGTTGATAATAACTCTATAGTAATCTGTCGAGGTCTAAATAGCCTTTTCATCTTTAAGTCGGTTTCACTTTTTGCTGTCACGCCGAAGCTTTCCTGCTCACACCTTCGGCGCTGTACCAACCTTCGTATTATTCTTGGTCTACTGTGATGCCGACTTGAGTCCGAAGATACCTGTTCACACATTATACTCCAGAAATACTGTTAAATCCTGTTTTTGAGGACCTTTGGATGCCGAAGGTCCCCAACAGTAGCCCCTCGCAATATTAATTTGTTTAAAATAATAAATTTAGATTGCGACATGGACGAAGGCTTTACGCCGAAGGTCCGAAAAAACACCTTCCCTTTGCTAGAATAGCAACATTCACTGACAAGCGGGGTCTTTCAATTTTCAACGCACTTGGCGTATAAATACGGCCATACCGCAAACTCATTTGACACGCTCTCTGGCCAACTGCTCCCGCTCACTCATTTTTTAGCTCTTGTGCACTAAGATTTGTTAAGCCTTTAGTTTTGAAGCTTCGGCTTTGAAAATAGTTTTTAGTGTCTCCGAAGATGTCTGAGGATAAGAAGACTGCTGCTGAGATGAAGCTGAGCCTGGACGAAGAGAAAAACTTGGGGTTTCTTATAGCGATGTCAAAGACCAATACCGAAAAAATCACCAAGGAGATTCTGGAAGGTTTGTCTGAAGATACTGGTGACAGTGACAGTGACAGCTATGATGTGGACAGTGGTGGTGAAGACTCCGAAGATCGTCCCTGGCGACCAAGCCATTCAGTTTATGGTAAATAAACTATCAAAGAAAGTCATCTTGCCAATATGAAAGGAAGGTATTTCCGGGATATGTCCATTGTGAGGGCGGACGAAGGTGAAAAAACTTGCCCACACCCTGAAGAGAATGAGGTCGTAGTGTACCGAAGCTTTTTGAAAGCTGGACTGCGATTTCCCTTAAGCAGCTTCGTCGTGGAGGTGTTGAAAATCTTCGAAGTTTATCTTCACCAACTTACCCCCGAAGCAATCATAAGGCTGAATATCTTCGTGTGGGCCGTGAGAAGCCAGGGTCTGAAGCCTGATGCAAAAAGCTTCTGCAATATACACGAATTATCATACGAAACAAAACCTTGGGGTAAAGAACAGTATCACAATAATTTTGGCTGCTACAGTTTTGTTTCTCGGTCCGGGTCAAGCTGCCCCGTGCCAACCTTTCGGAAGAGATGACCCGGCGACTGGATGACAGAATGGTTTTATGTAAAAAATGATCTGACAGTACAAGAAGATATCAAAGGTATAATTATGCGCCCTATTTGGCAAAGCTTCGGCCTTCGGAGGCCGAAGGTTGAAATGAATGAAGCTGCCGAAGAATGCCAGAGGGCCTTCGGCGTTATCTGTTCTTTTATTGGAACGAGGGACTTAGTACAGGAGCATATCGCCTTCAGGGTATGGCCGCTTGCGGAGAAATGGGAAATGCCACAAGAAACCATTAAAGAGGCCGACGAAGGTGGACTTATCAGGTTGAAATATACTTTTAAATTTGGAGATAAATTCGTTGAGCCAGATGATGACTGGTTAAAAAGTATTGAAAATTTAAGTGATGAACTGCTTGGGGCTTATTCGAAGGCCGAAGACACTGCAATGTCAGCAGCCTTCGGAGGCCGAAAAAAGAAGAGGCTGAATCGGGTTTTTGATGCAATCGGGTTTGTCTACCCTGACTATTGTTATCCCATTCGGAGGCAGAAAAGAAAAACACAACCTCTGCAAAAGAAGAAGCTGCAACTGCTCTTAGCGAGCCAGAACCGAAAAGAAAGAAGATAAAGGTCCTTACACATCGGCCGCGCTATATTGAACCAGCTTCGGTGCCTGAGTTTACCGGAGAAACTTCTTCGGCCACCGAAGCTGAAAAACCAGCCGAGCCAACCTTGCTGCCAGAAGTCACAGAAACGGCCGAAGTGCGAACAAAGATAGAATTGGAACAATCAAAGATTTTATTATCAGAAACGAAAGAAAAGGCCGAAGCGCCGTCCACAGAAAAAATGGAAGAGGTAAAAGAAACAACTGAAAGATCCAAAACATCAGAAGTTTTGAGTCCTGCAGCAAACATTGAGACAGTAAAAAATCAAAAAGTGCCAGCAGTGACTCCGAAAAGAAAGAGAATGGCTAATGTGCTAGATGTACTGGAAACGATCAAATCTTCAAGCACACCTCCGAAGAGGGCTGCTGTCATTTCTGAAACAACAACTGAAATTTCTGGTTCTAAAAGTCCAGGGCAAGAGACTGAAGCCGAAGCTGGGCCCTCAGAGCCTCCAAAGATAAAATCCTTGGAAAGTGAGGCAGAAAAAATAACAAAGCCAACTTTTGTTGAAGAAACCGGTGTCATTGCCCCCGAAGCATCCCCCAAAGTTCATGACTATATTGTTCGTCATGCTTCGGGGAAAAAACTATCAGAAAAAGAAGAACAAGAGGCCCAGCACTACGCCCAAAAACTGAAATATCCAAAGGGGGCGTTAATATTCAATGGCAGTGGAGAAGAAGACTTCTTGTATTGTCTCCCCGACAGCAAGGAAATTTCTGTCTGTCGGGAGATGAGCAGGAGCTTCGGATTCCCAACTTTAGAAGATGGGCTCTCGGTGCTGTCGAAGAACGATCTGGCCGACAGCCTAGCTTACAATAGCTTAAAGGTGCGACAAATGAAATCCTTGTATTTTTTGTTGAGTCCAAAATTTTTCGTTTGTCTAAACCTATTGACGCAGATGTATTTCTCTTTGCAGGGCCTGATACTTAGCAATGCCCTCAGGGCACAGAAAGATGCTGAAGACGAAGGGTGTTCTATAGCCCTGAGCAACCTTCGTTCCGAAGTTATTGAACTGAGAAACGAAGGTCTCGAAAAAGATAAAATGTTGCACTCATTGATAAATAAAATAAAGGAAGACGAAGCTGCTTTCAAAGGTCAAGCTGAAGCTCAGAAGCGGGAAATTGAAGATCTTCGGAAACAACTGGCCAGAGCCAAGGAAGAACGCATACTTGAAGAAACAAAGCGAGAACTCAGTGACCAATGGGCCGATCACCTAGAAATAACTGTTGAAGAGCTTCGTTCATCCAGAAAGAGATGCTATAACAAATCTATAGAGTGTGTTAAGAAGTTAAAAGCTAGCTTCGCCAGGGTTGGCGCCTTCTCAAGCGAAGAAAACTTTACGAGAGGCAATCCCGAAGGTCCCATCGAATGGATCGACCACGAAGCTGAGGACTTCGAAGAAATTTTAAATAGCCGAGGAGATATATGTGCCTTCTCTGGTGCCAGAGGGATTGCCACCATCTTAGAGAAGAAGGGCTGCGAACATGTAAAAATTTTAGCACAGTCCGAAGCTGCTTTGTCCTTTGAAGATGCAAGAGATCCTTCGGCCGAAGCTAGTATAATTGGTGGAAAATTTTTTACTGATATCTGGGAAAACGGTGGCCGAGAAATGGCCGGAGAAATTATTCGAAAAAGTGAAAAGGGCATTCACGATGCTAGAGAAGTAGCTGAGGCTGCTGAAAAGAGCGCAGAGGCCGAAGGTCAATTAGGTATTAACTAATAGATTTTATTGTGTTGTAATCCTAAGCTTTAAGATTTGTTTGCGGTTTGTAATAGCAATGTAGCCGTATCCTGTCCTACTTCAGATCCTGCTAAAGCGTCTTCGGGCCCTCAGCCGAAAGGAGACGATGAAATTAAAAAGATGGCTGAAGATATTATGGACGAAGTCGTCAATCGGCTCCTGAACGAGGCTGCGGAAGTCGTTTTGAGAGAAGATTAAGTATTTTTGTAAAAACTTCTGAAATGTAATATACTGTAACATTTTGTAACCCCAAATGTAATATACCTATTTTTGTTACTCAATTCTTTACGATGCATGAAACTTTACACATACCGCTTTTGAGTCTTTGACGAAAAAACACCTTCCCTTCTTTTCATGCTTCGTGAAGAAGAATTTTTCTGTCACAACAATATCGTGTTCTGATGAATAATATCCGGGCTTCGTGAAGATATTTTCCGAAGCTACACTTCCGAAGATCAATGATGTATCTTTTTGTGATATTATGATTTCTCCCTTTTTTCAAAGCATTCTTCTGTAGATTGATAATGTGTCCACCTCTTGTGCCATATGCAAAATGATGTATGATGCTTATGCTATGCGAAATGATGCGATGATGTTATGTTATGTGAGATGATGTTTATTCTGAAGATACATTCGCATTCCTGCAATAAAACACAATCTTTTATAAGCCTCCCTTAGGAGCTTCTTCGCCTTTTACTTCAGCGGAATCAGCGTTTATTTATCGCTGTAAGCCTCCCTTAGGAGCTTCTTCGCCTTTTACTTTCAGCGGTATTCGTGTTGACTTTTCGCGCTTCGCCTTTTACTTAGGCGGTATCAGCGTTGACTTTTCGCTGTATGCTCTGCATTCCCTTTGGAACGACTTTGGAGCAGAAAACTTACACTGCGCTCCCTTTGGAACGACTTTTTTGTGACTTCGGCCAACTTACTCTGCGTTCCTTAGAACGACTTTTGTTGCTTCGAAGAATTTTCGATAGTTCGAAGGTCCTCTTTGTTATCTCAAGTCTTTGAACTTCAATCAATTTAAGCCTGTGAAGAGAATATATTTTCCTTGTAGGAATCAACGAAATTATTTACATGAAACCTGAACAATGTCCTTTATTACAGAAAATAAAACTGAATGAAAAAGATTGCTATTTAAGGTAGGATATTCGTCAATAGATGTGCTTTGACTCTGGCACAGTGCTATTGACTGTACGAGCTTCGGACTGCTCTCTGAAGTCCCTCTGGTGTGGGGCATACTGGCTCCCTTCTGGCTGCTGGCCTTGTTGCAACGGAGGTGGAGGCGGAGGCTGTTGCCACGAAGCTTGAGGCTGACTTGCCGAAGCAACAGAAACTGCAGGGTGATTGCCCACATATTCTGGGATGTAGGGTGAATGATACGAAGCTGTATGCATGACCTGCTTCGGCTGAGCTTGTTGTGCTGCGGCTTCAGCTATTTCCTTTTGCTTCTGAATAGTAACATGGCACATTCTGGTGGTATGGCCTTTGTTCTCACCGCAGAATAAGCAAAAGATTCTTCTCGGTTGATCGCCAAATCTTCCTCCGAAGCCCCTGGCGCCTCTGCCTCTTGGAGCTGGTGGTCGGAAGGAGCCTTGCTGTTGCCCCGAAGCCTGTGAGGAACATTGTGGCCTTTGCTGTTGGCTTCCTCTATCATCATTTTGTGTAGAGTTATGAATTGATCTCACGTGCCTCGGGTAGAACCTCCCTCCGAAGCCCCTGGTCATTTCAGAAAACCTGAAAGCCTCCTCCCTTCTTTGGCGAAAATCATTATCGGCCCGAATGTACTCGTCCATCTTCTGGAGCAGCTTCTCCAAAGTTTGAGGAGGCTTCCTAGCGAAGTACTGAGCTGATGGTCCTGGCCGAAGCCCCTTGATCATGGCCTCAATGACAATTTCATTGGGCACCGTTGGTGCCTGTGCCCTCAAACGCAAGAACCTTCGGACATACGCCTGAAGGTATTCTTCGTGATCCTGGGTGCACTGGAACAGAGCCTGAGCAGTGACCGGCTTCGTCTGAAATCCTTGGAAGCTAGTTAACAACAAGTCCTTCAGCTTCTGCCATGAAGTGATCGTTCCTGGTCGAAGGGAAGAATATCAGGTTTGAGCAACACTCCTGACAGCCATAACGAAAGATTTGGCCATGACTGAAGCATTGCCACCATACGAAGATACTGTTGCTTCGTAGCTCATCAAAAACTGCTTCGGGTCTGAGTGGCCATCGAATACGGGAAGCTGGGGCGGCTTGTAGGACGGGGGCCAAGGTGTAGCCTGTAGCTCAGCGGACAGAGGAGAAGCATCATCAAAAACAAAATTCCCATGATTGAAATTGTCATACCAGTCATCTTCATTGGGAAAACCCTCCTGATGAAGGTCTTGGTGTTGAGGCCTTCGGTGTTGTTCATCCTGAGCAAGATGACGAACTTCTTCAGAGGCTTCATCTATCTGCCTCTGCAGTTCAGCTAGCCTGGCCATCTTTTCTTTCTTCCTCTGTACTTGTTGATGAAGTATTTCCATATCTCTGATTTCTTGGTCTATCTCGTCCTCTGGTGGTGTCGGGCTGACAGCCTTCCTTTTCTGGCTTCGGGCCTCCCGAAGGGAGATTGTCTCCTGATTATGGTCCAGTGGTTGCAGAGCTGCAGCCCCAGTCGCTGAAGCCTTCTTCGGCGCCATAACGAAGGTTTATGATCGCCGAAGGTGTTCAAAAAACTCAGAGTGGAAGTGAGTTCATCGGAGGTGGGCGCCAATGTTGGGGACTTGTTCTCAAATGCTATGAGTTAAGAACAAGGCAACATAGAAAATGTTAATCGTTAAAGCCCTTCGTCCTTCGAGGCATTATTTCCTTTAGGATATAATGGTTTCTGGACGAAGGTTATGAAGGACGTATTTCCATAAATTCATCATACGGTGACGAAGGATGAAATGAAAGGAATGTTAAAGACAATATAAACAATTAACAATTATTTATTATTACTAAGTATAAACAGGAATATCATTGAATTACAAGTGTACCTTTAACAGGGATGAGATGATAGTACAAGCGTGACGCAAAAAGCAAATGCCAAGTCAGCGTGTCCAGTACGGGAGTACTGTTCACCTATTTATAGGCGCGGGACACAACCCATACAAAATTACATTCATGCCCTTTACAGTTGATAATAACTCTATAGTAATCTGTCGAGGTCTAAATAGCCTTTTCATCTTTAAGTCGGTTTCACTTTTTGCTGTCACGCCGAAGCTTTCCTGCTCACACCTTCGGCGCTGTACCAACCTTCGTATTATTCTTGGTCTACTGTGATGCCGACTTGAGTCCGAAGATACCTGTTCACACATTATACTCCAGAAATACTGTTAAATCCTGTTTTTGAGGACCTTCGGATGCCGAAGGTCCCCAACATATAGTACTGCAGGTAAGAACACGAAGCGCCAGGATTTTTACACCAGGCGGATACCCGCTTGCACTCGCTGCGTGGTGGACCACAGAGACAAACAGTAACTCTGCAAGGTGGGACCGCTACGCGCTGGGAAACTGAATCGTTTCTCGACAACGAGCTCAGGGAAGGTGTTTTTTGGACCTTCGGCTCCCCGAAGCTTAAGAGACTTTTTTCACGGATCAAGCTCGTTACGAAAAACGATCTAGCACCGCGAAAGGGGCTACTGTTGGGACTATGCTTCGTCGCCGAAGGTCTTGTAGGAAGAAGCGGCTTTCGGCTGAAGCTGTTTGTATGGGTTGGTCGAAGGTTCCTTTTCATGAAGCTTCGGTATTTCAAACCGACTTAAAGATAGAATGACCTTTTAGTCCACAAGGGTCTGAGTCAATGTTGTAAACTTTTATGAGGGGCATAATTGTAATTCTTCACAGGCTGTGTCCTGTGTCTATAAATAGTGAACAGTATTCCTTTACTGTTCACGCATTCTGGGAATTGCAATCGCATCTTCCGGGAACAAATCTTTGCCAGGGCAAAGGTATAACTGTATTCAATGATTCAGTATATCAAGCAAATATGATATAATTTCTTTATGATTCATTCATCTTTTTATACCCTTCATTTTGTGTTATTTTATACAACCTATTAGAATTTGAATTTGATTACGAAGACATAGTCTTCGTAATTATATTCTCATCAACCTTCGTCCAAGGATCATTATCCTCAAGGGAATAATGTTTCATGGACGAAGGACGTTAACATTTAACATTTCATGTTGCCTTGTTTTTAATTCATAGCACTTGAGAACAAGTCCCCAACACCGGCAACCTCAAGGAGGGGATGCGCCACGCCTACGTGCGCGCCTGCGAGTTCGTCGCCATGTTCGACGCCGACTTCCAGCCACCGCCGGACTTCCTCGTCAGAACCGTCTCGTTCCTCGTCCACAACCCCAGCCTCGCGCTCATGCAGACACGCTGGAAGTTCGGTGAGTCAGTCAGTCTCTCTCGCGCGCACTGGCAGTTTGCCACTGCTTTTCTTTGTGTTTTTTTTGCACCGACAATGACGACAATGATCGCGCACAGTCTGATACCAAGATGTAGTTCAATTCCATCTGCTGACAAAGCTTTTGTTTAAGCTGCCCTGTAGTGAATGCAATGACTGCTTGCTGACGAGAATGCAGGAGATGTCCATGGACTACCATTTCAAGGTGGAGCAGGAAGCTGGCTCTTTCTTATGCAACTTCTTTGGATACAACGGTACCTACCTCTCTCTCCCTCTCCCTCTCCTCCGCTGCACCGTCACGAACTCGCAATTGTTCATGTCACGCCGGCCACAATTTCAGGTGTGTTCGGGAGACCTGAGAATGTCGTTACTCATGCGCGCAGGAACTGCTGGAGTATGGAGAACGCAAGCGATCGTCGAGTCCGGGGGCTGGGAGGACCAAACCACTGCTGAGGACATGGACTTGGCGCTGAGGGCATGGCTCATGGGCTGGGAGTTCGTCTACGTTGGAAGCATAAAGGTCCACAGCGCTCTGATGGATACTATTATGCCAAACAGAAACTTCATCAAACTGATCCGACATTGCAATCTGCTTTCAGGTTAAGAGTGAGCTGCCGAGCACTCTCAAGGCGTACCAGTCCTAGCAGTACCGCTGGTCATGCGGACCTGCCCTCCTGTTCAAGAAAACGTTCTGGGAAATTCTCGCTGCCGAGGTTAGTGCTGTACGCCAACCGACGGCTCCCTGACATGCAGTGGGTGACATGAAAATTCTGTTCTGTCGTATGATTGTTTGCCCATATCGTCTGTTGTTTCCCTGTGCAGAAAGTGTCGGTCTGTTGTTTGATGGTAGACAGTAGTACTATTTCTCCAAGAAAGCAGGTGCAGAGCGATCTCAAGGTCCGCCTAGCGATGCTAAAGCTGGCAAAGGTAGAGAGGATGGTGGTGATTATGACTTGCAGCCACATCTGCACAACGCAAAAAAAAATCTCAAGTCTTCTATTTAAGAAGATTACTAACAATACTGCATAAAAAGCAGTCATCAAAGGTTGATATACCCTTGAATTGTAGTCTATGGAGTTATTTTGCTTTGTGTTTCTTTTTTTATAATTCTTTGTTATTAATTTTATAGCTCATAGTGATGTTGTGTTAAAGGATGAGAGCATGGCTGATAAGGTTGAGTGGGCAAATCTATATCTATATATCTATATCTATACTACTTATTAAGAGGATAGTGTAGACCATTGCATTGCCCCCGCCCGCCCACCCCCGCCCCGTCGAACAGAATCCCCTGCACTGCGCATCCTTGCCCCCGAGAATCGCGCTGGCCCACGCCGAGTTTCGTGCGTTTCTGACGTCGCGTCCTCCACCAAGGTCCCCATCCTCCCCTCCGCTCTGCAGTAGCCGTCACAACCACCCTCCGCTTTCAATAGGCTTAGGATCTCCTTTTTATATTTTTCACCCTACAATGCAAAATTGTTATATGAAGGTCATGGTATATCATCATATCATGTATTATCAACTTAGGATTTGCCTATTTCAATTAATAGTGGCATTAAGCTAATTTTGGTTGTTCGAAATGGCAGATTTCGATGTTTGTTATGATTGCTGAGTTGATTATTGATAGCATCACTAAATAGTGACCTATGCGTGCGCAAGTGTCCCCTGTTGCAACGCACGGGTATATACCTAGTCCTCTCTTAATCGTCAAAACATGTAAGGTCAAAACCCTTCTTCAACGTGGTGAAATACTTAATTCCTCTACACTCTCCTGGTTCCCTGAAGACAGGCCCACCCATCCATTTCGGATACCAATATTCTGTCCAAATACCTCGAGTAAACTTCTTTGATTTTTGGCACCTGGGTTAGATGCGAAAAACATACCATAAATAATCTTACAAAAAAAAAACTGGATGGCATGAAACTTCAAGGAAACTACTATAGTCAGTTTTCTTTACCTGCTCCTCCAATATTCCAGAAACAGCAATTATTCCACCAGGTTTTGCATAACCAACTATGTCCTCGACCAGCTCCAGTAAGGGATTTAGAAGGATATTTGCTGCAACTACATCATAAGTTCCTCTTGATAACTTCAAGTCAAGGTTATTGGTTGAGTGATGCTCTTCTGATTTGTCGATGAAGCTTGGAAGGCATGAAGGCTGGGCATTTGTTGATACCAAATAAACAGGCATTTGGTTCGAATGTAAACCATTCAGCAACAAGTTTTCTGAAGCAGAGGCTATGGCTTGAGGGTCAATATCTATCCCAGTTGATTGAGTAGCACCCATCTGCATTCATAAGCCTACAACGAGTGAGAAATAGGGTAACACTGCCTTCTTATCATGACACTTGTCAGAGGTAAAAACTGAACACATGGGGAACCTTCAGAGCTGCAATCCCCAATACTCCCGTGCCTGTTCCATAATCCAACACACATTCACCACCTTTAATAACTTCTCGTAGAAATAGAAGGCACAGCTTAGTTGTCGGGTGCTCCCCCATCCCAAAAGCCAAACCTGGATCGATGATTATGTTTGTGGCCTCTGGATCCTATCAATGGAAAAGGATGAGAAGAAACATAAGGAGAAAATTGTCAGCTCAGCGAGATTTTCAGTGTAGTAGAAAAGAAAATTCTAGCAACTTCCTCAAGATCTTCTTTCTAAAAAAACTAAAAATAGTATGATGTGAAGACATACAGGGGGAGTTCTCCATTTAGGAACAACCCAAAGGCCATCAGCCACTTCAGTCGACTCGTATGTTTCCTGCAGCATCCACAAGAGTAATCTTTTCAAGTACTGTATTTGACAAGCAAAAACCGTTTACCCAACTCGAAGGTTAAACACGATGAACCTCATAAATAGTATGCGCAACCCAGCTTAGAGCTATACTAATACTTATAAAAGTCAAATTTTAGTGAAAATACAGTATTGATATGATAAAACTGATAATCAATTAGATTTTTTCTGTTGGCTGTATGCGGCAGTTAGGAAACAGGAGCAAGATTGTCCTTCAAAGGTCACGAACAAGAAAAGTATACAATCTCTAGGTCATAACCTGCACAGTTGCTATCCAATCGCACTGCTTCCCGACAGAGGTTTCATACACTGGACTGTAGTTCACACCAGCTGACCTCGCGGCACTTCTTACACTGGAGTCCACGTCTTCCCCATCAGCATATAATGAAGTTATGGAGATCTGCATAATCAACATTTTGTGCGGGCTAGAATTATCCCAATCGATTGCAGTTAAATATATGAACGGAATAGTATGCGAATTTAAAATGTACAATGCTCACTTCATCGAGATTTTCAGCATCGGAAATGTCATCCACGGTCACGGAGCTAGCACCGAAGCTCAAGAGCGCCTCGGAGAGTACTTCCTGTTTCGCAATGTCATTCGGGAAAAAAAAGATGCATGAGACACTGAAACTACTGCTGGGAGGTGAAGGACAAGAAATCGAAGTGGCTACGAAATGCTGGGAGGGCGTGAGGTACTGACTACTGACCACGTCGTGCCTGCGGCATCGTATGCGGACGGAGAGGTAAGGCGCGGAGAGGTCAGAGTCCGCCGCGGCGGAGCTGGAGGCTGCCTCGTCCCTGGCGTCCACCGCGCGGGTGCTGAAGCTTATCCCTCGCTGGGCTCCACCAGCCGGACCGCTCGGGCCGTCGCGGGCCGGCGAGGGGTGAGCGGAGAACGGGAGGTTGAGGTTACCGCCGCTACTGATGACGTGCGGGACGCGAGGCAATACGGCTAGCGTCGAGGAGAACGTGGAGACGAGGCGGCGGAGAGGGGCGCTGCGAGCGCGCACCAGCGATGGCAACATCTCACTGAGAGGCGGCGTGCGGGAGCCGGGAGGGTGCGTCCGGGATGCAACCGCCCTTTGCAGTCCTCGCATCAATGCCATTACCTACAGGCCCACTAGATGACCAAACAGTCAAGTGGCAGCCTTCAATTTTTACTAGATGTGAGCGGCTGGGTTTCCACGATAGTTAAATTTTAATATAAAACATAGGTACAAAATGATAAACATGACTATGAAATGCAAAATTTGTATGATAAAATAACATCTTAATATTAATATTATATTGACGATATAAATATATAATATTATTATAAATATGCCGACTTAAATAGAATGAATTGATGTCAAATAAATATTATAATACCGTACAAATTATTTTAAAAAAATTATTATAGAATTGTTGGCTAAAGATGGTCATCCTATGAACCTCTTCAGCGGTTTTGATCGGAAGCGGTGAACATAGCTTGTCATGCTATAAACCGGCTCTATTTGCATCGCCTCCTCAAGAAGACCTCATACGAACTCCTAACTGGTAACAAACCCATTGTTTCCTACTTTCGTGTATTTGGGAGCAAATGCTACATTTTGGTAAAGAAATGTAGGCATTCAAAGTTTGCTCCCAAAGTTGTAGAATGATTTTTACTAGGGTATGACTCAAATACAAAAGCATATAGAGCCTTCAACAAATCATCAGGATTAGTTGAAGTCTCTAGCGATGTTGTATTTGATGAAACTAATGGCTCTCCAAGAGAGCAAGTTGATCTTGATGATATAGATGAAGATGAGATTCCGACGGCCGCAGTGCGAACAATGGCGATAGGTGATGTGCGACCACAGGAATCACAAGAGCAAGATCAACCTTCCTCCTCTACACTGGTGCATCCCACAACTCAAGATGGTGAACAGATACCTCAAGAAGAAGGGCAGGATCAAGGGGGAGCACATGAAGAACAGGATAAGGAGGAAGAAGCGTCACAAATTCCTCCAACTCAAGTTCGGTCTACAATCCAAAGGAATCATCCAGTGGATCAAATCCTGGGTGATATCAGCAAGGGAGTAATAACTCGCTCACGTTTAGCCAATTTTTGTGAGCATTACTCGTTTGTTTCTTCTATTGAGCCTTTCAGGGTAGAAGAAGCATTGCAGGATCCAGACTGGGTGTTGGCCATGCAGGAAGAGCTCAACAACTTCAAGAGAAATGAAGTCTGGAGCCTGGTGCCACGTCCAAAGCAAAACGTTGTGGGAACGAAATGTGCGTTCCGCAACAAGCAAGACGAACACGGAATGGTGACAAGAAATAAGGCTCGACTTGTGGCAAAATGTTATGCCCAAGTCGCAGGTTTGGATTTTGAGGAGACTTTTGCTCCTGTGGCTAGGCTAGAATCAATTAGAATATTATTAGCCTATGTTGCTCACCACTCGTTTAAGCTGTTTCAAATGGACGTGAAGAGTGCCTTCCTCAACGGACCAATCAAGGAGGAGGTGTATGTGGAACAACCCCCTGGCTTTGAGGATGATAGGTATCCCGACCACGTCTACAAGCTCTCTAAAGCGCTCTATGGACTTAAGCAAGCCCCAAGAGCATGGTATGAATGCCTTAGAGATTTTCTCATTTCTAATGCTTTCAAGGTTGGGAAAGTTGATCCTACACTCTTTACTAAGACTTGCAATGGTGATCTTTTTGTGTGCCAAATATATGTCGATGACATTATATTTGGTTCTACTAATCAAAAGTCTTATGAGGAGTTTAGCAGGGTGATGATGCAAAAAGTTTGAGATGTCAATGATGGGCGAGTTGAACTACTTCCTTGGATTTCAAGTGAAGCAACTCAAGGAAGGCACCTTCATATCCCAAACGAAGTACACTCAAGATCTACTCAAGAGGTTTGGGATGGAGGATGCAAAGCCCGCGAAGACACCGATGGGAACGGACGGGCATCTGGACCTCAATAAAGGAGGTAAGTCCGTTGATCAAAAGGCATACCGGGCTATGATAGGATCTTTACTTTATCTTTGTGCTAGTAGACCAGATATTATGCTAAGTGTATGCATGTGTGCTAGATTTCAATCCGACCCCAAGGAGTGTCACCTTATGACCGTTAAGCGAATTCTTAGATATTTAGTTTCTACGCCTTGCTTCGGGATCTAGTATCCAAAGGGGTCTACCTTTGACTTAATCGAATATTCAGAATCTGACTATGCCGGGTGCAAGGTTGATAGGAAGAGCACATTAGGGACTTGTCAGTTTCTAGGAAGGTCCCTGGTGTCTTGGAGCTCTAAGAAATAAACATCTATTGCCCTATCCACCGCTGAGGCCGAGTATGTTGCCGCAGGACAGTGTTGCGTGCAAATGCTTTAGATGAGGCAAACCCTCCGAAACTTTGGCTACAATCTGAGCAAAGTCCCACTCCTATGTGACAATGAGAGTGCAATCCGCTTGGCGGATAATCCAGTTGAACACAATCGCACTAAGCACATAGACATCTGGCATCACTTTTTGAGAGACCACCAGCAAAGGGGAGATATCGATATTTACCATATTAGCACCGAGAACCAGCTAGCCGATATCTTCACCAAGCCTTTAGATGAGAAAAGGTTTTGCAGGCTGCGTAGTGAGCTAAATGTTTTAGATTCGCGTAACTTGGATTGATCTATAGCATACATGTGTTCTATGTCGTTGATCATGTCACTTTAAGCTTTATTGTCTTTAAATTGCTTACATTTGATGCTCAAGTTGTACAAGTCATCCCCGAACCTCACAAGTCCCTATGCAAATGATGCACATGTTTAGGGGAGATGAGCTACAACTTGACTCCCTTGAGACTAACCTGTTTGTTGAGTATTCTTGAAATAGTCTCAAAGGGATATTGAAAGGGAAAAGTGAACTTGGACAAAGAAAGAGCTTCCACTGCATTCCGGTATAAATGTATCTTGTCCCAAGTTCTTTGTTATGCTCTTATTGCCATTTTGCTCTTATTTGACATTTTGGTGAGGCAATGAGGTTAAAAGGCCAAAAAGGTCTCCCGTTTTGGTGCTTAATGCCAAAGGGGGAGAAATTAAGGCCAAAGCAAATGGATCAGCCAACCACTTGTGAAATTTCAAAAAATGTAGAGCTAGAAGCTTTGTATTTAATCAAAACCCTTTTATTGCAAAATCGTTCTCTTATGGGGGAGAAGTTTCATTATGAGAAAAAGGGGGAGTTTGTGGCATTTGATTAAATCTACTCTTGAAATATCTCTCTATTTACCCAAACAAGTATGTTTGACTTAGAAATAGGAAAAATAATTTTTTTGTGAAAATAAACCAAGTGGTGGCAAAAGTGATCCAAATATGCCAAATTCTATGTGAGATAAATTGATCTTCAAATTGCGCTCTTTAAAGAATGATATTGCACTTCTAGTTGCTTTTTAAATGTGATGGCATAAATCACTAAAAAGGGAGAGATTTAAAGGGAAATGTGCCCTTGGGCCATTTCTATAAATATTTTGGTGATTAGATGCCCAACACATATTGTATTAAGGTGATTTGTGCAAAGTGTTAAAGAGATGCAAATAAATAATAAAGGTAAGCTCTAGACGCTTGGTCAATTAATTTATATGCTAAACACTCTTGTCTAAGTGTCAGGAACTCAACTAAGTGAAGTCCAAAAGAATCAAATGAAGACAAATAAAGAAACGAAGAAAAGGTGCTGGACTGCGCAGCACCGGACGGTCCAGAGCAACTCATCGGACAGTCCGGTGTGTGCACCAGACAGTCCGGTGCACGGTCTGCGCAAACTCTCTGCTCTCGGGTTTTCCTGGCTACGTCGGCTATAAATCACCGGACAGTCCGATGCTCCAGTCGTGCAACGGCTATCTGCCACGTCGACGAGCGCCAACGGTCATATGGCGCACCGGACGGTCCGGTGCCCCACATAACAGGAAACTAGCCAATCAGGGGATTCTCTGTCGTGTCCTGTGCTCGCACTATTCACTGTCCGGTGCGCCACCGGACAGTCCGGTGCACCGACGAACAAAAGGCAAGAATTGCCTACCAAATGGAGTTCCAACGGCCCCTAGCTGCCTTGAGGCTATAAAAGGGACCCCTAGGCACATGGAGCAACACACCAAGCATTCTCTAAACATCCTAAGACGCCTAGACTCCGCAAATACGCATTTGGATCATTATGACTGAGATTTGAGCACTAAGTGTGTTGTGAACTTGTGGCATTGTTCTTATGTGCTCTCTTCTTGACTTGCGTGCGTATTGTTGCTGCGATTCTAGTCTTGTGTGTGTTTCTTTCCCTCCCCTACTCTTGTGCTTTTCTTGTGAACAACATTGTAAGGGTGAGAGGCTCCAACTTGTGGAGATTCCTCACAAACGGGAAAACATCGCAAAGGAAGAAAAACTGTGGTACTCAAGTTTGATCGTTGGATCACTTGAGAGGGATTGAGTGCAATCCTTGACCGAAGGAGGTCACCACAACGTGGAGTAGGCATTGGCCGAACCACGGGATAAAATCACCATGTCTCTTGTGCCATCTTTTATTGTGATTGGTTTCTCTTCTTGAGTTCTCACTATAGCATCTTGGTTTTGATCTAACTAACATTTTCATAACCAAGTTTGGACTATTTAGTATTTGATTTTACAGGATCACCTATTCACCCCCCTCTAGGTGCTCTCAGTGCTTTATTCTTGTTAAAATATGTAGAAATTCAAAAGTTGCTCCTAAAGCAGTAGAAGGTTTTTACTTAGTTATGACTCAAACACAAGGGCATATAGAGTCTTCAACAAGTCTACCGGATTAGTTGAAGTTTCTTGTGACATTGTGTTTGATGAGACTAATGACTCTCAATTAGAGCAAGTTGATCTTGATGAGTTAGATGATGAAGAGGCTCCGTGCATCGCACTAAGGAACATGTCCATTGGAGAGGAGTGTCCACAAGAACCCGAAGAGCCTTCACAACACAAGATCAACCATCATCCTCCATACAAGCATCTCCACCAACTCAAGATGAGGAACTAGCTCAAGAAGAAGAAGGTCAAGTTCAAGACAATGAGCCACTTCAAGAAGAACACATCGATCAAGGGGGAGATGAAGTTGATCAAGAAAAGGAGGATGAACAAGAGCTTCAAGATCAAAGACCGCCTCACCCAAGAGTCCACCAAGCAATTCAACAAGATCACCCTGTCAACCCTATACTTGGTGGCATTCAAAAGGGGGTAACCACTCGCTCTCGAGTTGCTCATTTTTGTGAACATTACTCTTTTGTGTCTTCTGTTGAGCCATACAGGATAGAGAATGCACTTAGAGATCTTGACTGAGTGGTGGAAATGCAAGAGGAGCGCAACAACTTCACAAGGAATGAGGTCTGGCATTTAGTTCCACGTCCTAACCAAAATATTGTAAGTACCAAGTGGGTATTCCGCAACAAACAATATGAGCATGGTGTGGTTACTAGGAACAAAGCCCGACTTGTTGCAAAGGGGTATTCACAAGTCGAAGGTTTGGATTTCGATGAGACCTATGCACTGGTAGCTAGGCTTGAGTCTATTCGAATATTACTTGCCGATGCTACTTACCATGGAGGCTTGAGTAAATTCGAGTATTACTTGCATATGCTACTTACCATGGCTTTAAGTTATATCAAATGTATGTGAAAAGTGCCTTCCTCAATGGTCCTATCAAGGAAGAGGTGTATGTTGATCAACCTCCTGGCTTTGAAGATAGTGAGTATCATTCACATGTCTATAAGCTCTCAAAGGCGCTTTATGGGACCAAACAAGCCCTAAGAGCATGGTATGAATGCCTAAGAGACTTTCTCATTAATAATATTTTAAAGTCAGAAAAGATGACCATACTATCTTCACTAAAACAATTGTCAAAGACTTGTTTATAAGCCAAATTTATGTTGATGATATTATCTTTGGGTCTACTAACAAGTCATCCTGTGAAGAGTTTAGTAGGATTATGATACAGAAATTTGAGATGTCCATGATGGGGGAGTTGAAGTATTTCCTTGGATTCCAAATCAAGCAACTCCAAGAGGGCACCTTCATTAGCCAAACAAAGTACACTCAAGATATTCTCAAAAAGTTTGGGATGAAGAATGCCAAACCCATCAAGACTCCTATGAGAACAAATGGGCATCTCGACCTCGACACTGGAGGTAAATCTATAGATCAAAAGGTATACCGGTTGATGATAGGATCTTTACTCTATTTATGTGCTTCACGGCCAGATATTATGCTTTCAATATGCATGTGTGCTCGATTCCAAGCCGACCCTAAGGAAATCCACCTAAGGGTCGTAAAAAGAATCATGAGCTATTTAGTTTACACTCCTAAGTTTGGGCTTTGGTACCCCAAGGGATCTACCTTTGATCTAATCGGGTATTCTAATGTTGATTATGCCAAATGTAAGATTGATAGAAAGAGTACATCAGGGACTTGTCTGTTTCTGGGGAGATCCCTAGTGTCTTGGGCTTCAAAGAAACAAAATTCAGTAGCTCTATCCACTGCCAAAGCTAAGTATATTGCTGCAGGACACTGTTGTGCACAATTACTCTGGATGAGGCAAACTCTTAAGAACTATGGCTATAAATTGAGCAAACTCCCTCTCCTATGTGACAATGAGAGTGCAATCCTCATGGCGAACAATCCTATTGAACACAGCCGCATAAAGCACATAGACATCCGGTATCACTTCATGAGAGATCACCAACAATTGGAAGATATCGCAGTTGCTTATGTTAGCACCCACAACTAGTTAGCCGATATCTTCACCAAGCCCCTAGATGAAAAACTTTTAGCAAGCTTAGGAATAAACTAAATGTCTTAGATTCTCGGAACTTTGATTGAAATCATGCACACATTGCTCATTTTTATACCTTTGATCATGGCATGTCTCTTTCATTTGGTACAAATACATAATTCTTATTCTTCTTGTGCCAAAGCTAAAACTAATGTACTTCCAAGTGTATTTCTATACTTATTCTTACATTGAAAGGGAAATGGAGTTGTAGGCAAAAGCAAGGCTTCCACTACGTTTTCGTCAGTATCGTATACCCTTTGCCCTACTCATGCATTTACATTCAGTTCCCGTTTGTTTCCTTCCATTTTGAGGAATTCGAATCTTACTAATGGAATAGGCTATTTTTTAGAATGTGACTTTCCACCACTTTCTAAAGTTATCATATAAGCCTATCTCAAATTCATAGAGTGAGAGATGGAAATTGATTATATAGATTTATATGTTATTATTCCGATATACAACTTTATAGCACACTCTTCTACTTGCTTCGCTATAACATAAAAAAAGTATATAACTATCTCTCTCATATGATTTAGGATAATATACAAATATATTACATATATAAATATATAAACTTAATTAGTTTTGTCTAAATTATAATTATTAAAATAGAATTCAGTTCCAACGAAACAAACGGGCCCTCATATCTTTCTTGTTAAAGGCCTCTAGGTTTCTTTGTTTTTGGCGCTTAATGCTAAAGGGGGAGAAATTAATAGGCCAAAGCAAAAGGACCGCACCACCACCCTGTTTTCTGAAAACTGTTTCTTCCAAATTGGAATTATTGCGTTTGCAGAAACCCTCTTGACACCTTAGGGGAGAACTTTTTCAGGGAGAGCTTTTATTTAGTCAAAGGAAAAGAATTTGAAAAAGGGGGAGAATATTTCAAAACTCAAAAATGCCTTTGAAAATTATATTCTTATACCATTGGCTAATTGCAAAATAATTTGAAAAGACTTCTCCAAAAGGATTTGCAAAAACAAGCTAAGTGGTGCAAATGTGGTCTAATATTTTAACTATATCAAAACATTCATATATTTGCTTTCATTTCAAAGTAACTTATGCACATCTGTCAAAATGCAAGCTAGCTACATTTCTACACTTTATATTTGCTTTGATTTGTATTGGCATCAATCACCAAAAAGTTGGATATTGAAAGGGAAATGGCCTTAACCATTTTCTATAATCGATTTTGGTGCTTGACGACCATCACAAACATTATGGACTAACTAGTTTGCTTAGTTGATTATTTCTCAGGTGCATAAGTTTGTCTACATCAATTCTAAGTCGACTGTCTGGAATACCGTAGATTATTCCGGATAGGAGAAGCTTTTTGGAAAATTCACCTATGTGCGGACCGTCCGGGCCCTTCCGGTGGACCGTCCGCGACACCAAGGTGTGCCTCGGACAGGAACAATGCAAAACACACATTTTCACTACGGATTGTCCAAAGGAGAAGAGAGCATCATCCGGGACCAAGCTCGGACCGTCTGGCCTCAGACGCGGACTGTCCGCTCGTTGAAAAACTAGAAAACCCAAAGGTGGCGGGTTCGGTAAAATGCATTTTAAGCGACCTCACTGATCGTCCGGGGTGCACGACCGGACCATCCACGACTGCTTTATCTGACATCTGACGACACATTTAATGCACTTGTAGCCATTGATATTGCCGTTACTACTAATTGTTGCGATTTCAATCATTGATGTGCAGGGGCGGACCGTCCGGACCAGGGGCGCGGACCGTCCGGACCAGGGGCGCGGACCGTCCGTGGTTGGCAGAAAGGAGGCAACGACTAGGAAGTGGGTGGTGGCTACAACCCAACCGTCTCCATTCAATTCATCCAATCATTCTACTCACTCACATTCAATACAAGAGAAAGCAATTCATTCCAAGACACATTCAAAGCTTCCAAACCTCTCTAAGTGCCATAATTGCAACTAGTGATCATTAGTGATTCGTGACTTGAGAGAGTGTGATCCGGTGTTCCATTTGTTGCTCTTGTTGCTTGGTTTTCTTAATCGTGCTTTCTTCATCTCCTTCTAAACTCTCAAGTGACTTGTAAAGCTAGCAAGAGACACCTAAGCGTGTGGTGATCCTTGCGAGGTCTAAGTGACCCTCGAGATTAAGGAGAAACACTCATCCAGTATAAGTGATCGTTTGAGAGAGGGAAAGGGTCGAAAGAGACCCGACCTACGTGGCCTCCTCAACGGGGAGTAAGTTCTTTGGAACCAAACCTTAGAAAACAAATCACTGTGTTCATTTGTGTTGACCATTATCCTACAATTTGATTCTTCCTCTCCCCTCTCTCTAAGTCCTCTTGCTCACAATCTTTTGAATTAGCTCCTAAAGTCATCCGCATTGATTGAGCAACTCATAGAAAGAACTCTCTTCCGCACTCTGATTTCATTATTACTTATTTCTAATCCTAACCCCGGGTGAAGTTCATGTTCAAAGTTTATAGTTTTCAGGTTTCGTCTATTCACCCCCCCCCCTCTAGGCAACTTTCAAAGTCCTTATGTAATAAGTTCATGTCCTTATGGAATAATGTTATCACTAATGGTGTTGTTGTGTGAGTAAACTTTATGGACACACATAAAAGTGCATCTGATTTCTCCTAAAATCGGGTGTGACATTTAGTTATATTCCAAAAGTCTACTTCGTGTTACTCATTAATCTAGAGGTTGATCTCCTATATCTTTTTACAGCTAAAGAAAAATTATAGAGTACTCTATTCAATTAACCTTCTTTCCTGAAACTTCTCTAGTTTTAACCAAGTTTTGTTGAACTTGGTAGAAGTTTTAGATACAAATTAGTCCGTAAAATAAAGTAGGGAAACATGACATGTGTGATAAGTTTTAATAATAACAATTTACTTGTAAATATTTGATAGTCCATCACAAGTATGAACATATTTATCTCAAAGGCAAACACATGGACTAGAGGTGTTGTTCTGCAGACCTAGTCCTAAAAGTATGGGTCGTGCCTAATGGGCCAGCACGGGTCTGGCACGAAAATGATGGCACGAAGCCCAGTCTAGCACGGGAAAAAATCGAGCCAACATGACACGTATGGCGGGCTGGGCCATGCTCAGGCTGGCGGCTCGGCGACCCAAAAAAACCCGGCACGCCTTCATGGGCTGTGTTTGGGATAGCCCGACAATGTTTAGAGCACAAACGCACGGGTGTATGCATTTACATCGTCTGTGGCCGCCGCCTCGTTTCCATCTCCGGTTTTCTCTAGTCCTGACTCGTTTCCTCTCTTGGTCTCGCCCTCTCGGTGACTCTCCACCCTCCTCGGCTCCTCCCTCCAGGCCTCCACTCCTCTAAGTCGTCGGCAGTCTGCCGCGGCCTCTACCACACTTCTATGGGCTCGACGTTCCACGCCTTCGTGGCAAGACCCCTTGGTAACATCCTAAATTTGGGGGTATAAATTTTTTCTCTAGTACTTACCAAATTCAGGTGTTATTCCTTTTCTCACCTCTATAGATTTTCTCTCTCTTCTTTTAATAGAGTTTTGGGTATTTATTTGAGAGGTGTATTATTTTCTTTAGAATATTAAAACCTAGAGGAGACATAAAATGTTGCATCATGTTGAGCTTAAACTTTATTTTTGGTTGATGCACTTGTTTCAAATATTTATATTTGAATTGGTGGTTTGATTTGATTTGAATTCAAAGAAGAAAATAAAAAGAAATTGAATAGAAAAATCAGAATAAAAGAAAAACCAGAAATCAGTCGAGCCCTCCCGCTCCCTCAGCCTTTCGGCCCAGCTTGACAACTTCGCGCGCACGTGCCCTCTCCCTCTGCACGGTGGGACCCGCCTGTCGCTGTCGTTCCCCTCGCCCACGCGCACCCGTTGCTCCATCTCCCTCTGATAGGACAGTCCCGCTTGTCGGCGCTGCCCGCTCGCTCACGCACCCTCTCCCGCTGGCCCGTGGGCCCTGCCAGTATGTCTTGTCCCCCCAATCGTCCGCGTGCACGACTCGCGCGCACGCTGTGGACTCCGCGCCCACGACACACGTCGAGGCCGTGCCAGACCCACCTCAGCCATTTCTAGCGGCCCACACCCCACTCCCTCTCCCCCTCACTTGCACCCCTACAGAGCTCCCGCACTCACTTCACGCCGCGCGCGCCATCGAAGACATCATCGCCGACCGCCATGGTCCCGTGCTTGTTCTGCGGTCGCAGTCGAGCCCTCGTCGTGTCGGTTGCCTCGATGAGCTTCGCCTCATCGCCAGCAACCGGGACACCACTTGATTCACTCCCTCCCTCTTTATTTATCTCGGTCCACGCTCACCGGCCCTTCCTCCGCGCCACCATCGACCCGAGCCTTCCCTCGAGGTAACCAACCTACCCTACCTCTGTTTTCCCCTTGTCTGCCTCGGTTGTGAGCGATTGCTCACTGGAGTAGAACTGCGCCGCCGCCGAGCTGCCAAGCCATGAATTTCCACCTTCCAGCGCCCATGTGTCGGTGTTGTGCCCATGGTCGTGTTTGCCACACTCCTCCGAACCTCCCTGAGCCCGTCCCGGCGCCCCAAGGCCCCCAGCGTGCATGCACCCTCGTCTCCGGCAGAGCTCCGCCACGGACTCGAATGAGGCCGCCGCTGGCGGTTAGCGAGCCACACTTAGGCCAGCCCTTCAATCCCTAGCGTTCATCTCAGATCAGATGGCTCGAATTTAAATATATCAAACCTAATCCTAATTGTTCGCTCGGGATTCGGCCGCTCTGATTCGTCCCTCACCAGCACCGCTGCCATCGGGCCCGACCTATCGGCCCCACTGACCCCTGGTCGTTGCCCGCCTTGGCCCACCTGTCAGTCGCGCATGTCCGCCAATCTAATCTCGGTCGTTGATCCGAGATCTAATGGCCGAGGGAACCTGATACCCATTCACTTGGAAATCTTGTTAAGAGAACCCTCAGGTTTTCGAGAATTAATTCGCCGTCTTGTGTCCTTGCGCCCAGGCCCCTGATTTCTTGCACAGAGGCCCTAGACTTTATTTTAATCACAGGAATGGGTTTAATTTAGTGTTTTTGAATTCTAAAACTTGTAAATTTCATATCTTTTGCATATGAACTCAAAATTAAGTGGCTCGAATTGCAAAATTTTCATAATGTTATTCTCTATCTGTTTAAATGATATTCGTTCCCTGTTTGCATGTCCCAATTTTGTGGCTAGACTCTAGGTTAATTTAAAGTGATAGAATATTCATTAAACGTAAAATAAAAGTGAAACCCTAATGAATATTCAAGTCCTTAACTATGTAGATTTAATTTCAATGAATGTATGGTCTCATCCCTGGAATAACTTTATCTAAATAAATAGTTTACTAAAATAGACATAGTTAGGTAGTTGATCTACTGAGATAGGCAATAGTTGGAGAACAACAAGCCACTAAGTATATTAACCTACCCGAGAACCTAGAATTCACTTGTGTGTTTGTACTTTTCCACTGAACCTATGTTTACTCTATTGCATATGATTGGTGTATTGTTCCTTTGTCATTTCCCAAGTGTGTTGAATGAATTATTGTTTTGCGTAGACAACGAGCAGTTCGAGGTTTCCGAGTGTGTTGCAGGAGACTTCCCTGAGCAGCAACTTGGTGAAGGCAAGTGTCCTCTGACCCATTATGTCCTACTTACTTTATAATTCACTGTCCTGCATACCATGATCAACCTAAGGATTGACTAGTATCCTATTTTCCTGTCCTTGTTTACCCTTTGGGAATTGGTTACTATGATTAGTATTATGCTATTGTTTTACTTTAATCAATGAACATGATGATAACATTTATGATACGATGATGCTATCTTGTTTATGATGATGAACATGTGATATTTTAGGGAACTCAGGCTGTTTCCCGAGTACCTCTCCGTAAGGACCTGTTCGCTAGATGACCACCCAGGAAAACAGTACAACCATGAGAGTGGTATGGGATGTCCTTAGCTGATTAATTGGAGGAACTTGTAGGTGTAGATGGCTTCACCATTGTGCCGTCGATGGGGGTCAAGGCATAGTGCTTGCTCTGCTAAGAGAGGGTGTCGAGGTTCATTTGATTTGGTTTTGTTAGTCACCCACCTTAGGGAGGAGTATTGTGTTTGTATGACTGGTGAAACCTAACGGGCAACTACACACCAGGGGAATCTTTATAAAGGCTAGGTAGTGATACCCTGCCAGGCCACCTAGGTAGTGGTCAATGGGGAGTAGCCCTCATCGGGCAGAAAGGGAATCACAGCTCATAAGTAAAGTGTGCAACCTCTGCAGAGTGTTAGAAACTGGTATATCAGCAGTGCTCGCGGTTATGAGCAGCCTTGGGAGCTCCTTTGATTAGAGTTACTCTAGATACTTTTTATGATGATGCTTAACGATGATGACTATCCGTATGGTATTTGGTATTTTCTCTTGGAGGGAGTGCCATTTGGGTAATAACTTGGGATTATTCATAAAACTTGGCTTTTCTACTAGTAATACCAACTAAAAGCAACTGCTTTAAGCTTAACTCCACATACAGCTAGTCCACTTTTGCGAAACGGGACATTTGCTGAGTACCTTGATGTGTACTCACCCTTGCTTTAAAACACCCAAACCCCAGGTTGTCCCCATCGCAACCAATGCTCAGGAGAAGATGATGGCAACATGGAGGATTTCTAGGAGTTTTGGGACTTCGATGAGTTCTAGAGTAGTTTAGTGGCAAATCCCTAGTCAGCTGCATGTGAAGGCCTTATCGTACTACGTTTCGTATTCGCACTTTGATTATGATTATGTCTTAAGTTAATGACTCTGTGGATGTCTTGGACATCTTGATGTAATAAAGTACCATTTCTGCTATTATTTTGAGCAATGTGTGATGATGTCCAACTATGTAATCATTGTGTACGTGAATTTCTGATCCTGGCACATACATGGTTCGCATTCGGTTTACCTTCTAAAACTGGGTGTGACACCCTTATGTGCTTTGTTCAGATCCATTGTGTAGCTCGAAACCCTAATCCCGATTTGTAGGTAGCGAATCCTAGGAACTGATGCACCACTGTTGCCAGCTCAACAGACTTTGGCAAGGTATGCAAAAAATCCCCTAACTCAACCCGTTGTTGACCCGTTCACATCTGTGCATTTTCCCAAGAGGGAACATTAATTGCTTGTTCCTTCGATTCTCACCTTTTCCTTCGATGATGATGCATTTTAATGCTATTATCTATGGTTTTTAATGGACTATGGGCTTTTCTTAAAACCCTAGTGCTATTATCTGTGGTTGTGAATCATGCCCCCGGGAGCTCGAGCTTGTTATATACCCATGTTTGATTGTTGCTCACTTTCTCTGCCTAGATCTGTATTCCCCACTTGTTTCTCTACCTAGATCTGTTCCCCACTAATTACTTAGCACATGAGCATCTGAGCTTACAATGGGGAGGAAGATGATAGTTGCTAGAAAATCTTATGCTAGTAGGAGGATAGATGGTTCCAGCAATTCTTGCGAACTCGCCCCAACCGTGGAAGGTCGACCTATTTGTAGTGCCTCCTTAGCAGCTGATGGTGGTGGAGGTGTATGTGTTTATAGTGCTAGTGCCTCTTTACCAGCAAATGGTGGTGGAGGTGTACCTATTTCTAGTGGTAGTGCCTCCTTACCAGCATATGGTGGTGGAGATGTACCTGTTTCCAATGGTGATGGGTTGATGTGCTAGTGAAGAGTGCTGCTAAACCATCTGTTTACAGGGCAGAGTGTTGGAAACATATGGATAAGCCAGAAATTGTCGAGAATGGTATAAAAAGTTACATTGTTGTATGCCACTATTGTAAAATTGAATTGAGTTTGGATTCTTGAGAGCACCTAGAGGGGCGGTGAATAGGTGATCCTGTAAAAACTTAAACTTATAGCCACAAAACTTGGTTAAGTGTTAGCACAATGGAATTAAGTGGCTAAGGACCGAGCTCTTCTGAAACACAATGGTCACAAAGAAAACAAGCACAAGAGACACGAAGATTTATCCTGTGGTTCGGCCAAGTATAACACTTGCCTACTCCACGTTGTGGCGTCCCAATGGACGAGGGTTGCACTCAACCCCTTTCAAGTGATCCAATGATCCACTTGAATACCACAGTTCTTTTCTTTCTTATACTCTTTCCCGTTTGCGAGGAATCTCCATAACTTGGAGTCTCTCGCCCTTACAACAAAGATCAAAGTGAAAGCACTAGAGTAAGGGAGGGAAGCACACACACAAATCCGCAGCAATACGCACACACACAGCCAAGACTTGAGCTCGAATGAGTCGCAACAAGTTCACCACTAGAACGGAGCTCAAATCACTAAGAAAGTCAATCAAGTGCGCGGAGACAGAGTGTGGAAGATTTAGAATGCTCAAAGTATGCTTAGGGTATCTCCTCCATGCGCATAGGGGTCCCTTTTATAGCCCCAAGGCAGCTAGGAACCCTTGGAGGCATTCTTGGAAGGCAATTCTTGCCTTCTGTCGGGTGGCGCACCAGACAATCCGGTGCACCACCGGACATCCACTGTTCATTGTCTGGTGCGGATCTCCTTCCTAAAATGGCACAGCCGACTGTTGCAGAATTGCGGCAGTTGGCACACCGGTCACTATCCGGTGCACACCGGACAGTCCGGTGCCCCCTGCCGACCGTTGGCGCGCCCACGTGTCGCGCGCGGATTGCACGGCCGACTGTTGGCGCAGTCGACCGTTGGCTCACCGGACAGTCTGGTGCACCACCGGACAGTCCGGTGAATTATAGCCGTACGCCGCCGACGAATTCCCGAGAGTGGCCAGTTCGCTAGAGTCCAGCCTGGCGCACCGGACACTGTCTGGTGCACCACCGGACAGTCCGGTGCACCCAGACTAAGCAACAGTTGGCTGTACATAGCCAACTCTTTTCCAATCATTTTCTTTTCCTGATTCTAGCACTTAGACAAATATATTAGCACACAAAAACCAATGTACTAAGTCTAGAACCATACCTTCTTGTCGATTTGCACTTCATCCATCATTTGGCATATAATTACTTACTCAATATGTGTTGGGAACTTAATCACCAAAATATACTAGAAATGACCCAAGGGCACATTTCACTTTTAATCTCCCCCTTTTTGGTGATTAATGCCAACACATTAAAAAGCAACAAATGGAAGTGCAACATCAATGCAATTTAGAACAAAAATAGTCTTTGACAAGATTTGACATATTTGGATCGTTCTTCGCCACCACTTGGTTTGTTTTTGCAAATCAAATTCATTTTCCTATCTCTAAGTTAAACACACATGTTTAGCCACAAGGAGAGATAATCCAAGAGTAAAAATGATTAAGAGCCAAAAACTCCCCCTTTTCCCATAATCAAACATTCTCCCCACAAGAGACCAAATTTTGATAGTAAGAGTTATTTTGACAAATCAAAATTCTACTTTACTCTTTTTCAAAAATTTCACAAGTGGTAGCTGATCCATTTGCTTTGGCCTTATTTTCTCCCCCTTTGGCATTAAGCACCAAAACGGGATCAATCTTGGCCCTAAAACCCCATTGCCTCACCAAAATCGTCAATTACGAGTAAAGAGGCAATAAGAGCATGGGGATGAACTTGGAGTAAATTACCCTCTCATCGGAGTGCAGTGGAAGTCTTGCATGGTCCAAGTTCACCTTTCCCTTTCAATCCACCTTTGAGACTAAATTAAGTAAACTCAAGCACACGATTAGTCTCAAAGGGTCAAATTGTAGCATTTCTCCCCCTAAATATGTGCATCATTCACACATGGACTTGTGAGGTCCGGGGATCTCTTGCACAACTTGATCACCATAAGTAAGCAATAGTATGCATAAAGGAACATGATCAAAGACATAAAACACATGTATGCTATAGATCAATCCAAGTTATGCGAATCTAAGACATTTAGCTCACTACGCAGCCTGCAAAAGGTCTTCTCATCTAAAGGCTTGGTAAAGATATCGGCTAGCTGGTTCTCGGTGCTAACATAAAACACTTCGATATCTCCCTTATGTTGGTGGTCTCTCAAAAAGTGATGTCGGATGTCTATGTGCTTAGTGCGGCTGTGTTCAACAGGATTATCCGCCATGCGGATTGCACTCTCATTGTCACATAGGAGTGGGACTTTGCTCAGATTGTAGCCAAAGTCCCGGAGGGTTTGCCTCATCCAAAGTAGTTGCGCGCAATACTGTCCTGCCGCAACATACTCGGCCTCAGTGGTGGATAGGGCAACGAAAGTTTGTTTCTTAGAACTCCAAGATACCAGGGACCTTCCTAGGAATTGGCACGTCCCTGATGTACTCTTCCTATCAACCTTGCATCCAGCATAATCGGAGTCTGAATATCCAATCAAGTCAAAGGTAGACCCCTAGCAAGGCGTAGCAACTAAATATCTAAGAATTCGCTTAACGGCCACAAGGTGACACTCCCTTGGGCCGGATTGAAATCTAGCACACATGCATACGCTAAGCATAATATCCAGTCTACTAGCACATAAATAAAGCAAAGAACCTATCATAGATCGGTATGCCTTTTGATCAACGGATTTACCTCCTTTGTTGAGGTTGACATGTCCGTCGGTTCCCATTGGAGTTTTTGCGGGCTTGGCGTCCTTCATCCCAAACCGCTTGAGCAAGTCTTGCGTGTACTTCGTTTGAGAGATGAATGTGCCGTCCTTGAGTTGCTTCACTTAGAACCCAAGGAAGTAGTTTAACTCGCCCATCATCGACATCTCAAATTTCTGAGTCATCACCCTACTAAACTCTTCACAAGACTTTTGGTTAGTAGAACCAAATATTATGTCATCGACATAAATTTGGCACACAAATAAGTCACCATCACAAGTTTTAGTGAATAGAGTTGGATCGGCTTTCCCAACCTTGAAAGCATTAGCAATTAGAAAATCTCTAAGGCATTCATACCATGCTCTTGGGGCTTGCTTAAGTCCATAGAGCGCCTTAGAGAGCTTACACACATGGTCGGGGTACCGTTCATCCTCAAAGCCGAGGGGTTGCTCTACGTACATCTCCTCCTTGATTGGCCCGTTGAGGAAAGCGCTCTTCACATCCATTTGGAACAACCTGAAGGAATGGTGAGTGGCATAGGCTAATAGAATGCGAATAGACTCTAGCCTAGCCACAGGAGCAAAAGTCTCCTCGAAATCCAAACCTGCGACTTGGGCATAATCTTTTGCCACAAGTCGAGCATTGTTCCTTGTCACCACTCCGTGCTCGTCCTGTTTGTTGCGGAACACCCACTTGGTTCCCACAACGTTTTGCTTGGGACGTGGCACCAGGGTCCAAACTTCATTTCGCTTGAAGTTGTTGAGCTCTTCCTACATGGCCAACACCATGTCCGGATCTAGCAAGGCCTCTTCTACCCTGAAAGGCTCAATAGAAGAGACAAACGAGTAATACTCACAAAAATTAACTAATCTAGAGCGAGTAGTTACTCCCTTGCTTATATCACCCAAAATCTGGTCGACGGGATGATTCCTTTGAATCGTTGCTCGGACTAGAGTGGGAGGGGCCTGTGGTGCTTCTTCCTCCATAACTTGATCATCTTGTGCTCCCCCTTGATCACACGCCTCTTCTTGATGAACCTGTTCATCATCTTGAGTTGGGGGTGCACCATTGTTGAGGAAGAAGGTTGATCTTGCTCTTTTTGTTCATGTGGTCGCACATCTCCAATCGCCATGGTGCGTATTGCGGCCGTTGGAACATCATCTTCATCTACATCATCAAGATCAACTTGCTCTCTTGGAGAGCCATTAGTCTCATCAAATACAATGTCGCTAGAGACTTCAACCAAACCCGATGAATTGTTGAAGACCCTATACGCCTTTGTATTTGAGTCATAACCTAACAAAAACCCTTCTACAGCTTTGGGAGCAAATCTGGAATTCCTACCTTTCTTCACTAGAATGTAACAATTACTCCCAAATACACGAAAAATATGAAACGTTGGGTTTGTTACCAGTTAGAAGTTTGTACGACGTCTTCTTGAGGAGGCGATGAAGGTAGACCCGGTTTATGGCGTGGCAAGCTGTGTTCACAGCTTCCGACCAAAACCATTCGGGCATCTTGAATTCACCAAGCATCGTCCTCGCCATGTCTATAAGTGTCCTGTTCTTCCTCTCTACCACACCGTTTTGCTGTGGTGTGTAGGGAGCGGAGAACTCGTGCTTGATTCCTTCCTCCTCAAGGTTCTCCTCCACTTGAAGATTCTTGAACTCGGACTCGTTGTCGCTCCTTATCTTTTTCACCTTGAGCTCAAATTCGTTTTGAGCTCTCCTTAGGAAGCGCTTTAGGGTCCCTTGGGTTTTCGTTTTATCCTGCAAAAAGAATACCCAAGTGAAGCGGGAAAAATCATCAACAATAACAAGACCATACTTACTTCCCCCGATGCTGAGGTAGGCGACGGGTCCGAAGAGGTCCATGTGAAGAAGCTCCAAAGGTCTTGATGTGGTCATCACATTATTGCTATGATGAGAACTTCCCACCTGTTTACCTGCTTGACAAGCTGCACAAGGTCTATCTTTTTCAAAAGTTACATTGGTTAGACCTAACACATGTTCTCCCTTTAGAAGTTTATGAAGGTTCTTCATCCCAACATGTGCTAGACGGCGATGCCACAGCCAGCCCATGCTAGTCTTAGCGATTAAGCATGCATCTAGAACAGCCTCCTCCTTCGAAAAATCAACTAAATAGAGTTTACCGTCTAGTACACCCTTAAAAGCTAATGAACCATCACTCCTTCTAAAGATAGACACATCTACATTGGTAAATAAGCAATTGTAACCCATATTACATAGTTGACTAACGGACAACAAGTTATACCCGAGCGATTCAACTAAGAACACATTAGATATGGAATGCTCAGATGAAATAGCTATTTTTCCTAGTCCTTTAACCTTTCCTTGATTCCCGTCTCGAAAGATGATCGAATCTTGGGAATCTTTGTTCTTGACATAGGAGGTGAACATCTTCTTCTCCCCCGTCATGTGGTTTGTGCATCCGCTGCCGATAATCCAGCTTGAGCCCCCGGATGCATAAACCTGCAAGACAAATTAGGCTTGGGTTTTAGGTACCCAACTCTTGTTGGGTCCTACAAGGTTAGTAACAATAGCCTTAGGGACCCAAATGCAAGTCTTGTCTCCCTTGCATTTGGCCCCCAATTTCCTAGCAACCACTTTCTTATTTTTACATGAGAGTACACAATCAGTGTTGCAGGCATGAAAAACAGTAGCAGATTCATTTTGCATTTTCCTAGGCACATGATGAACAACATTGTTTCTAGGCATATTTCTACTATGCACAAAGGAAGAACTTGAAACAATCATGGCATGTGAATCATAAGCATTATAACTCCTATTATAATGAGCATTTCTAGAAAAATTTCTTTCATAAATAAATGCATGATTCTTTTGACTACTACTAGCCATAGGAGCCTTCTCTTTCTCCTTGTTGAGAATGGGGGGCCTTTGACTTGTTAAGTTCTTGGCTTCCCTTCGAAAGCCAAGCCCATCCTTAATTGAGGGATGTCTAACAATGGTGTAGGCATCCCTAGCAAATTTTAATTTGTCAAAGTCATCTTTGCAAGTCTTAAGTTGGGCATTAGGACTTGCCACTTCATCATTTAATTTTGCAATAGAAGTAAGGTGCTCAGCACATGCATCAATATTGAAATCCTTACACCTATTATAAATCACAACGTGCTCTACACAAGGACTAGATTTATTAACTACTTCTAGCTTAGCATTTAAATCATCATTCAAAATCTTCAAGCTAGAAATAGATTCATTGCAAATAGATAACTCAGAAGATAGTAATTCATTCCTTTTAATCTCTAAGGCAAGAGACTTTTGAACACTAACAAATTTGTCACGTTCCTCATACAAAATGTCCTCTTGCCTCTCTAGCAGTCTATCTTTTTCATTCAATGCATCAATCAACTCATTAATCTTTTCTACTTTAGCTCTATCTAATCCTTTGAACAAGCTAGTGTAATCTACTTCATCATCACTAGAGTCCTCATCACTAGAAGTGGAGTACTTAGGAGTTTCTCGAGCGTTTACCTTCTTCTCCTTTGCCATTAGGCAAGTATGGCGCTTGTTGGGGAAGAGCGACGATTTGTTGAAGGCCGAGGCGGCGAGTCCTTCGTCGTCGGAGTCGGACGAAGAACAATCCGAGTCCCACTCTTTGCCAAGGTGCGCCTCGCCCTTCGCCTTCTTGTAGGCCTTCTTTTTCTCCCTCTTCCCATGTCTTTCGTCTCCCTAGTCATTTTCATTATCGGGACATTGAGCAATAAAATGACATGTCTTACCGCACTTGAAGCAGGAACGCTTTCCTTTTGCCTTGTTCTTGTTTGAGTACTCCTTGCGTCCCTTCAATGCGGTCTTGAAGCGCTTGATAATGAGGGCCATTTCATCCTCGTTTAGCCCGGCCGCCTCAACTTGCGCCACCTTGCTAGGTAGCGCCTCCCTGCTACTTGTTGCTTTGAGAGCAACGGTTTGAGGCTCGTAGATGGGCATTGGACCATTCAATGCCTCATCAACGTATCTTGCTTCCTTGATCATCATATGCCCGCTTACAAACTTTCTGAGTATTTCCTCGGGCGTCATCTTGGTGTACCTAGGATTCTCACGGATTGAGTTCACAAGATGAGGATCAAGTACAGTGAAGGACCTGAGCATAAGTCGGACGACGTCGTGGTCCGTCCATCTCGTGCTTCCATAGCTCCTGATCTTGTTGACCAGGGTCTTGAGCCTGTTGTACGTTTGGGTTGGCTCCTCCCCCCTGATCATTGCGAACCTTCCCAGTTCACCTTCCACCAACTCCATCTTGGTGATCATGGTGGCGTCATTTCCCTCATGAGAAATCTTGAGGGTGTCCCAAATTTGCTTGGCGTTATCCAAGCCGCTCACCTTGTGGTACTCGTCCCTGCACAAGGATGCTAGCAAAACAGTGGTAGCTTGTGCATTTTATGGATTTGCTCATTAATGAAAACGGGGTTGTCAGTACTATCAAAAAGCATTCTGTTTTCAACAATCTCCCAAATACTTGGATGGAGAGAGAATAGGTGACTACGCATTTTGTGACTCCAAAATGAGTAGTCTTCTCCATCAAAGTGCGGAGGTTTCCCAAGTGGAATTGAAAGTAAATGAGCATTGGAGTTAACCGGAATACGAGAATAATCAAAAGAAAAGTTTGAATTAACCGATTTCTTTTTCTCGTCGTCGTCGTCTCTTTGGGAAGAAGAGGACTCGTCACTGTCGTAGTAGACGATCTTCTTGATGCGCCTCTTCTTCTTCCCGTCTCTTTTCTTATGACTCGAGCCAGAGTCCGAAGGCTTATCATCTCTTGGCTCGTTGACGATGGACTCCTTTGTCTTGTCGTTGACCACCATCCCCTTTCCCTTAGGATCCATCTCTTTGGGCGATTAGTCCCTTGCGTGAAGAGAACGACTCTGATACCAATTGAGAGCACCTAGAGGGGGGGTGAATAGGTGATCCTGTAAAAACTTAAACTTATAGCCACAAAACTTGGTTAAGTGTTAGCACAATGGAATTAAGTGGCTAAGGACCGAGCTCTTGTGAAACACAATGGTCACAAAGAAAACAAGCACAAGAGACACGATGATTTATCCTGTGGTTCGGCCAAGTATAACACTTTCCTACTCCACGTTGTGGCGTCCCAATGGACGAGGGTTGCACTCAACCCCTTTCAAGTGATCCAATGATCCACTTGAATACCACGATTCTTTTCTTTCTTATACTCTTTCCCATTTGCGAGGAATCTCCACAACTTGGAGTCTCTCGCCTTTACAACAAAGATCAAAGTGAAAGCACTAGAGTAAGGGAGGGAAGCACACACACAAATCTGCAGCAATACGCACACACACAACCAAGACTTGAGCTCGAATGAGTCGCAACAAGTTCACCACTAGAACGGAGCTCAAATCACTAAGAAAGTCAATCAAGTGCGCGGAGACGGAGTGTGGAAGATTTAGAATGCTCAAAGTATGCTTAGAGTATCTCCTCCATGAGCATAGGGGTCCCTTTTATAGCCCCAAGGCAGCTAGGAACCGTTGGAGGCATTCTTGGAAGGCAATTCTTGCCTTCTGTCGGGTGGCGCACCGGACAGTCCGGTGCACCACCGGACATCCACTGTTCATTGTCCGATGTCCGGTGCGGATCCCCTTCCTAAAATGGCACATCTGACCGTTGCAGAATTGCGGCAGTTGGCACACCGGACACTGTCCGGTGCACACCGGACAGTCTGGTGCCCCCCTGCCGACCGTTGGTGCGCCCATGTGTCGCGCGCGGATTGCGCGGCCGACCGTTGGCGCAGTCGACCGTTGGCTCACCGGACAGTCCGGTGCACCACCGGACAGTCCGGTGAATTATAGTCGTACGCCGCCGACGAATTCCCGAGAGTGGCCAGTTGGCTAGAGCCCAGCCTGGCGCACCGGACACTGTCCGGTGCACCCAGACTGAGCAGCAGTTGGCTGTACACAGCCAACTCTTTTCCAATCCTTTTCTTTTCCTGATTCTAGCACTTAGACAAATATATTAGCACACAAAAACCAATGTACTAAGTCTAGAACCATACCTTCTTGTCGATTTGCACTTCATCCATCATTTGACATATAATTACTTACTCAATATGTGTTGGGCACTTAATCACCAAAATATACTAGAAATGGCCCAAGGGCACATTTCCCTTTCAATTCTGCTAGTGGCACTGGACATTTGAATCGACATTTCAGAGCTTGTTTGAAGAAGGTAGGACAAACTCTTGGTGCAGGTGTGCAACCTCAACTTAACTTCGTTGCGGATGGCATTGTAAGTACATGGGTTTACAATCCATAAGTAGCGCGTGAAGAAATTATTAAATACATTGTTTCTGAAGATTTACCTATTATCATGGGTGAAGGCCCTAATTTTAAGAATATGATCATGCACGCTTTTTTTGCACAATACCAACATGTTAGTAGAACTACTATAAAATCTCTTAAAGGAAATTTTAAAATAGTTCAGTTTTCATTTGCTTTAACTTCATATGTTTGGACTTCATCACATCAAAAAACTAGTTACATTTCCGTTGTTGCACACTACTTGGATAACTCATATTGCCTTCATAAGTGAGTAATAGGTTTTAGAGTGATGAACGAATCACATATTGGTACTGCAATTGCTAATCATATTCTTGAGGTGGTTAATGATTTTGATATAAGGAATAAGATTTTGTCTATTACTCTTAACAATGCTTCCTCAAATACAAATGCAATTGAATCTCTTGCCCCTCATCCATAGTCATACATAGAAGGTTATGTTGTCCACCAAAGGTGTGTGTGCCACATCATTAATCTGGTTGTTCAGGATGGCATAACAGTTGTTAGTAATTTTTTGGATAATGTTTGTGCTATTGTTCGTTTCATAACTAGTACCCCTCAAATGATTACAAAATGATTTCTTCTGAAGCAACATTTAGTACAAATGATAGAATAATTGAAGAAAGGAGATCTTCTCTTTGCACCTAATACAGTGGAGGCCATCACTTGCCTTAAAGATTGGAAAAGAGCAGAAGATCGTAGACAACATCAACTTGGAGATCCTAAGATTGAACAAGCCTTTGCTGATTTCAGCCATGAGTAGTGTAGCTTTTTTATCTAGCTCACTGTGCTAGTTTGGACTGTTATTGTAATATGGACTGTGAACATTAAAACTTCTATCGATATGTACTCTTTTCCTTATAGAGGGAGCCTCAGACTGGGGTGTAAGGTTTTTAATGAGCCAGATCGAGGAATAAAATGTAGTTCCCCTCAAAATTTGTTTGTGTTGTCTAATTTGATGTAAGTATATGACCTTGATGTTCCAACAATGCCTGAAAAATTGTTTTGTAGTTTTTTTGTGCTGTTGTTTGAAGTGTTTGTGTACTATTTTGTGAAACAGGTACATATTGCATGCCATGTTTGGGCTAGCACGACCCGAAGCAAGCACAATGTGCTATAGGGCTATAGTGGGGCATGATTTTAGTACCCAAGCACGATACGGCCTGGCCCGAAAGAATTTCGTGCTGGCCCGGCCCGACGATTTAAGGCTCGAAGCACGATGGGTCCGTGTCGGGCCAGCACTGCACGACCCAACTTGCAGCACTACGTAGATCAGTCGACATGATCACTATACATTTGTTTGATGTTGTCGATCAAGTTGATGTAGTGTAGGCGTGTAGCTCGTGATGTAGGGGAAGAATGTAAAGCAGTCACACCAATTTATTAGATAAAACAATAGTGTATCTATTTAATATTACATATGTTAATATATTCATCTTTAAAATCTAACTTAAATTAAATAAGTTTGACTTATAAAAAAAACTAAAATGATTTCCAATTTGGAGGGAGTGTACCGTTAAGAGCAGTACATCGAATTATTTTGCCACACTGATCCTTAGGTTGTCTCTAGCAAATTATGCATATGGTCGTGCTGAAGATATGATGAGTAACCCGCTGGAGACAAACTTAGCTCTTAAATTGTGTCTAGCAGGTTACTTATGGTCACCTAAAACTATTTTATATTGTAGATTGTATTGTTTGCTGAGTAGAGTTTGAAATAGATTGTTCGCTGAGTTTGAAATAGATTGTTGGCTGAGTAGAGTTTGAAATAAATGATGTGATTAGAGATATGATTGATAGATTGTATTGATGGAGCTAGAAGTCCGCTCTCTAGCCGTGGCCTGTGTGGTACTGGGCCCCACCGCATAGTTTGAACTGTGGCGTGCTATCCTTCAGATTTCGATACGAATGCGCGCAGCAAGCCAGCGACGACGGTGGACTGCGCGAGCAACGTGACCTGTCAGCTTCGCACAAGTCAGCAACGACCCGTGAGCTTTATTGTATAAACAATAAAAATTTCAATACTGTCCCTACAAAGCTGCAGATGTTTACCATTTCCTACTGGTTAACAACTGGACATTCTAATTCGCGGACACGTGGCGTGACAACATGGATAACGCGAACGCGTCACACAAGGCGACGACAGCAAGCCACGGATCATCCTGGAACAGAGGTCCTCAGTACTTGCATCAGTTCAAATGGGACACAATTAATACTGGCTGCAGAAATAGACAAGCTTTGCTCAGCCTGTTTCAGATGGTTGGTTTGCTACTGCTCAACTCCACACATTTTTACTAATGAACCTGGGTATACCATATACCTCACAAGATATCAGAGCAAATTTAAAACAAGTAAGCTACTTTCAGATCTTTTTCTATATTGAAAGCCTTATGTACAAGCTTCCACCAGTTGAAGGTCCTTGCAGACAGTGGCGTTGAGGCGACTGGTCGAGTTGATAGTGAATATCTGATCTACCCCTGTCCTTGTGCTTTCAGAGAGTATAACAATTCCTGGGTACATATGAAAACGACGCAGCAGCTTTAGAAAAGAAGAAACGATGAAATAAATAGGAGTGTTTGGGCAGTCATTTGGAGAGTGAGAATACCAGATCTCCTTGACGGGTGGCGAGGGAAGGGTAGAGATCCGAAAGAGACTTCTCTTCCCACAGTCTCTCTAAACCATTAGGCTGTTCTGGCTTTGTCTCGTATTTACAGGTGTAATTGGCTGACAAGCATGCATCCTTGCTTTTCCTGATATATATCTCGACTTCTTTGGGTTGCCGAGACAACTGGAGAGCAACAAACTGGAAAGATGCAGGGGCACACAGCCTTTGTTTATTCATCTGGTAAACTAAATTTATCAAGGCCAACAACAAGATTATGGAACCAACCTGGCAGAGATGCCGAACAGATAGTGTTGGCAGGCAACTGAGGTAGGGCTTTTCCAGTTTAGGCACACTTTGACCATCAAGTGGAAGCAGGACAAGATACAGGTTCAACTGCAAGAAAGAAAGAAAATATTTAGGAAACCAAATTGATGATTCATGGACTTCTGTACAAGCTCTGGTACCTCAGTAACTTTTCTAACAAATGTATCCATCGGCATGTTAGTATTACGAACATTCTGAAGCATAACATGGAAATCACAACATCAAATTAGAAACCGGTGCATGTAATGTACTTTCCTTTTACCTCATTATCGAAGTCATCAGCATTACGGAACTGATCTACCAACTTGGCAACACGGCCACTCCTGCCCATCCTTCCGCTGGAGCCACTGGAGTTGCCATGCCGGGTTTGGCTGCGGGTGCCATTTTTCCCCCATGCAAGCATCTCTCCCCGCAGCGGAGAAGCAGTCATAAAGTCCCTAGCACCTCCTGAGTCGTCATTATCCTCAATGCTATTGTCGGTATTGCCAATGGCCTTAGCAGGGGAACGGCGTGGCATGGGCCACCTCCGAGATCTTTTTGGCCTTACATCTGGGGAGTGATCATCAACAGAAGACGACTCCTTGCTTCCATCATCACCGTTCTCTTCTCTATCATCATCGTCAAAATCAGTTGGGGCAATATCAGGAGAACTAATTCGTCCTCTCCTCCTTGGTCGCATATTCCGTCGAGTCTTCCTTGTAGAAGCTGCATCTGTTGCTTTTACAGTGGAGCGCTTCTTCACAAGTGCTTCTGTTTGCCTCCGAAATGTCTCAGCAATGGATTCTTGAATCTTACATGAGAAATGAAGCCCATGTCAATAACAATAAGAACAAAAATACAAATGGAAAGGAAAAAATGTCCTCCAGCCTCAAACAAATTGCTGATTGACAGACAGATAGACATACCCTTTTGTTACGGGTCCTTTCCTCTTCACTGAATGCAAGTTCCTGTAGTATCAAGCAAATTAGACATTAGAGGCACTGCAGCAGACCTAAGATGAAAACTAACCTAAGAAAGAATGCAAAGAGTGATTTCTGAAGAGCTTATACATCACCTCTTCCTCATACTTATCAATATCTGGATATAAAGCTAGAATCAAAGCATCGTAGTTAGGATCATCCCTCAAGGAACGTCTACTAGCACAATGAGTGCGGCACGCTGGGCATTCGTTATTTCTGAAAACAGACAGCAGAACTTAAATTATAATAGAATTGAAGTGTATTTTAGGGTTTGACACTGCAACCATGTTAGGACTCCATTTTTTAATAAATGACAATGGCACAAGGCATATTAGAGAAATAACATATGGCACCATACCCAAGCCGCATCGATTTATCTATGCAGTCCCTGCAAAACCGGTGCAAACACTCCATGACTGTCCTTGTCTTCCGAATAATTCCTGCAAAATAGGATCATAACAGAGACAGATGGTCAGGCACGCACATTTTGCACGTAATGCTACTTACAGTTTTACAAATGAAAAACTTACAGAACCTAGCTTCTATTGTAAACCAACTAGTACTAGGAGCACATAAAGAAAAAGATTATAAATGTGACGAGTTTGACTTTCAGGCTTTTCTGAGAGTTAAAAGAAAAAGATACATAATTCATGTACATCTGCTTATTTTTTGGAAGATAACAACAACTAACATACTTGCACACATGTATTCTATGGAATTTGCTGGTTTCCTATTTTGTAGCAAATATTAATAATAACCTGACATCTAATAACAGTAAGGATCCTTGGGGAACTTGCTCAGCAAGATAGCCTCTTTTGTATGGCTTTTCTTCCTCTCTTTTATATAAGATGTGCAGTTCTCCTGCGCGTTCGAGAAAAAAAAAACAGTAACATCTAACTACAATTGAAAGTTAAGTTATCAGAAGAGAACCCGTCCAAAATAAAGAGGAACTCTGAAAATGAAAAGCAAGTTGACAAAGATATCATTACCTAGGCATATAGGGCATTGCACTTCCTTCCGAACATCCACTAATTTCACAAGCGTAAACCTGTAGTAAGAAAACATTCAGGTAGCAGTATGAATCTTTTGACCGTAGCGAGGACAAATCCTTTATTATTCATTTTTATTAAAAAAACATTCAGGTAGCAGTATGGAACTTTTGACCGTAGTGAGGATAAATCCTTTATTATTCATGTTTACATCAATCATGTATCCACAATCTATGGAACACAAAATCCACCACAAGATCATTATATAGCTATGAAATGGAGAAGGTGATGTTCACCATGACATAAGAGAATGACAGAACAAGATGAAAAGAGCTTGAAATTAGTAGCCCTTCCTTTTTTTTGGCAGGAAACTGATACTATTAGCACTTATACAGTAATTGGACCCCAGAGAGAACTCTTAAGCTTTCCAACTCATATTGGTGGACTCAATGAAGCTATAGGGTCCCAAAGCCACCCACAATAATAGGATTTCTACCAGAAATATGCTACAAAATTATCCAGACTGAATATTGATCTTGTAGCAATTGAGGAGCTGATTTGCACCTTCTAACAAGTAATCAATTACCAAATGCAGGACAGAGAAATGCAGGGTATAAACCGTATAATGGGAAAAATGATAAGTAAAGACGTAAGAAATCAGATGCAGTCTATAAAATTTGGAAGCACGGGAAGACATCAAAACAGCTGATGGCGAGGTCATACACTATATATCAAAAGACCAAGAGAAGCTTCTGCACCAAACCGAGTTAGGCACTAACAGGGTAAGCACTATCACGGTCATGGGTGATCAGGAATCAGGGTCGCAACAGTAGAACAAGATACCAGATACTCGGAGCTTGACAGCACACTCCATGACTGAAAAAATGAAACTCTTGCAACGAACAACTGGAAACACGAACAGATACCTCGCAACCCCCCCCCCCCCCAAGAAGATAATATATGGGATTAATGACCTTGAATGTCACTCCAGAACCAGATGTTAATGTTAAGAGAACAGCATCTCCACGAGCCCCGTTGTATACAAAGAATACGGGTGCACAAGGAGGCTCACAAGGTCGCCTACGCATGCCAAGACGCCAAGACCATTGCGATCCTGGAGGTCAGGCTAGCAGCGACAAAAAGGATACAGGAAATAGTTCGCCGTAGACATACACGATTCAGGAGCAAGAAAAATAGGCAACTGTTCCAGTGGGCAGCTGAACCACGATGAACAAGAGGGCCCATTCAGCTGTGGGCTGTGGCTGGCGGCTCCGGCAGAACAGTTTGGGCAAGCGACGATCCACCTCGGATGCACCCGCCGGCATTTGCCGTCACGAGCACGGCGCCTCCGGAACCGTGCGACATGACGAAAGCATGCATGCTAAGATCCCAGGCCCTGGCGGTGATGGGAGCGATTCCGCCGCCGCGCACAACGAAGCAGCACAGGCACAGCCGGCTCGACCGAACAAGAGCAAGAGCAACTCAAGGTGGCCTGCCGCCGCCAGTACGCCACGAGGAACGGACGAACCCGAGCGGGCTCGCGGGTCCACAACACTACGAAGATCCCACGCCTCGGAGGCGAAGGGAGCGCTCGAGCCGACATCACCACGACGAAAGCGGCGGCCGCCAGGGCTGGCGGGTGGACTGAGCACCTCCCGTCGACAGCCTCTGCCGTCACCCGGCCGAACGGGAGCTGGCGCACGGGGACGTGACGACAGGACACCGCCAAATCGCTACGGGCGGCAGAGCAGACGGCGGTGGAGGAGACGGGGAAGAGCGGAGGAGAAGGGAGGGAGGGGGGAGTCCACGGTTTACTTACTCGTCCATCACGCCGTCACTCTGCGACGACTGGCTGTCGCAGTCGTCGTCGCCTCCGCTCCCGCTCCCGTCCCCGCCGCCGCCGCCTTCGCGGTCTCCTTCCTCCTCGTCGTCAGCGTCGGAATCTGCCAAGCCCACCAGAGAAGCACGCGCTCAGCGACACCCTTAGAGACGCAGCACCGCGCGACGCGTACGCGCATCGCGAGAAGATGACCCGAGTCGGCGGGCCGCGCGTCGTTGAAAGCCCAGTAGTACCGTGGCGCTGGTCCTTGGCCTGCAGCGGCCCGCCGTCCCGCTCCTCCACTCCGTTCAGCGTCACCTTCGGCGACCGTTGGTCGGCCCCGCCGCAGCCGTCCGCGTCGGCGCCAGGAGCTTCCTCGACGTCGGCGTCGGAGCCGGGCGAGGCAGACGACGGGAGCGGGCGCTTCTGCGCGGGCATTCCGGCCGCTAGCTCGGCTCGGCGCGCGGCGTTCCTGCCTAGTGGGAACGAGGAGGAGCCGATGAGGGAAGGGAGGTCAGGTGGTGCGTGGTGGGTGGAAGGAAGCGGCTCGAGCTGATGGAGGCGGAGAGCGAGAGGAAAAGGAAGGAGACTAGGCGAACGCGAACGCGAGGCAGGGGAAGGGGGTGCCCGGTGCGGGCCGTGCAGCGCTGCCCCTGCCCCTGTGTCGTGTAACTTTGGGTTGGTGCCGATGCGCGTGGCCGCGTGCGGCGACTGCTCGGCTCGACTCGCTGGCTGCCTGCCTCCTGCCGCTCCCTGCGCTCTCGGGCCTCCTTTTCTTCTCTGTTTCTCGTTTGCCGTTGTTGAGTACGCGAGGTGGTCAGGTGGAGGCGCGACGCCCGGCCGCGGTACAGGCGTGGCCGTGCGAGTCTCGTAACTGTCGGATGCAAGATGCAACGGGAGCCGGCCCTTTGATCCAGGGGAACAAATTTGTATATGCACCTTAGGTTGTATAGAGAATAGCGTTTGGACGGAGCGACGATGAAAGAGGAAGAGTGATGAGATGTGATCATTTTAACTTTACCCGTGTTTGGTTTGGAGGTCCAGAGTCAGAGTCAAATAATATTCTTAAAAAATGGTGAATGTGGTCATCCTCAAAAAATAAGAGGCGGAATCAGTCCAGGGATTGATATTGTCCCATCCCTCATTGACACCGAACCAAACAATGTAATAACAAAGTTCACAAAAATATACATTTTTCCACTCTACTTCAATTATATATAAAATTTCATTACATAAAACTAATAAAAAATTAAAATTCATGACAAGTTTAGATTAAAAAATCGTCTATAATTTTGTCTTTCTTATTACAACTAACAATTTTAAACTTGAAAATTTGTATTTGTTGGCAAGAACAGATTAGGGTTCCGAGTTTTTTGTTGTGTTTGTTGGCAAGAATCACATTATTAACTCAAAATTTTGTTGGTAACGGGTCCAGCCCCCCTCCTCTATAAAAGCAGAGGAATACAACCGAAACTGATTTAATCAATCAATCGAACCCTCAATCAATACAATTTACATTTATTCTTAGTAGTAGTTATAGTCTAGTTCTAGGTTAGTCTTCCAATCCCCAAATTATTCGCTTCTCTTCGACTCTACGTCGATTAGAGGAGTCTAGGTTGGCCTGCCGAGCCTAGACATCTCCTAGGATCTCTCCTCCCCGACGGGGTCCCTCCCGGGAGCGAGATCCAGGCGCCGCCGGCGACTTCCGCCGCCCCTGCGCACGCGCGGACCGTCCGGCCGTCAGGCAGAAAACCCTAGCCCTGCGCCAGGCCGCGGACCGCCCGACCCCTGGCCACGGACCGTCCGCCCTTGTGCAGAGAGCACCACCACAGTTCGTGTTGAGTGATTGGCGCCCGAAAAAGGTGTCAACATACTTTTGACGACTCCGCTGGGGACAAGACGTCTAGACCTATCAAATCGGCCCTCAATGGTCGTTTCAAGGGATAGTTCTCAATTCTCCCCCAGCAACATTATAGAGCCGACTTGGTGTGAATCATCTAGACCCCTTAGTGATGTTTTGGTAATTAATAACAACTATTTGTGGATTAACAGTTCTTAGAGAAATAAGAATGCAGGTTGGACCACAGAGAACAGAAAATCTTGGAGACTTATAAGCATTGGTTGTGGATCAAGTGAAGGCAAAGGTATAACATAGTTTTTTGTTTTTGTCGGTCTCCAGGAGTTTAGAGAAGACATTTGACCGGATTAGTAGGCTAGATGGCCGTACTATTAAGAGGGGTCAATGAATTTGGTCTGTGTAAAACTTAGTGCCTCATAGAGCATCTAGTGGTTGCATTTGCATGAGGTCTAACAGCGCTTCCGGTTTCGAGAGTTAAAAATCTTTTCGAAAGCGTGTTTAAAAAGTTGCTAAGTCATGGGGTTGGCGGACCGTCCGGGCCAAGTGGGCGGACCGTCTGCGATCCATCCAGTGGGGTCCGAAGTATGTTCACTTTGGACTGGTCCTGTATGTTTGTATTGCGGACCGTCCGGGCCTTGGGGCCGGACCGTCCGCAGTCCTGACCAGAGAGGGTCGCCCTCTGCACAGTCCCTGTGTAATTGTGCGGACTGTCCGGCCGGGGTCGGCGGACCGTTCGCAGGTGCCAAATTTGTTTGGGCAGGGACTGTGTGGTTTTGGGCACTTGTACTACGGACTGTCCGGGGCCAGAGCCCGGATAGTACTAACTCCCAGGTCGCGGATCGTTCGGCCTTGTATGACGGACTGTCCTCATGTGTTAACTCATCGTGGTCAGAGCTCTGGTGCTCCTTGTTGCCAGGTCTCGGATGGTCCGGCCAAGGTTGGCGGACTGTCCGAACTTCGCTTTTCTGACAGCTCTGACAGATTTCAAATGGGAAAACTAGCCGTTACTTGTACGGCGGGCCGTCCGGCCTAAGGGCGCGGACCGTCCGCGTGTGCGCAGAAATTGTGCTAGTTGCACATAACGGTTAGAATTGTGAGGTGGGCTATAAATAGAAGGGGAGCTTGTGTGTGAGGGCTCTCTTGGCCATTCCTTGCACACATTGAGCTCATTTGTGATCCTCCCACTCATTCTCTCACACTCCTTGCTTGAGATTGCATTCTAGTGAGAGATTGAGAGTTCCTAGTGCATTTGCATCCATTGGTGATTCTTGAGGCACTAGGTGATACATTGGGCAAGCGTCATCGGCTTGTTACTCTTGGAGGTTGCTGCCTCCTAAACGACTCGGGTGTTGTCTCTGTCGAGCTCTCCAAGAAGATTGTGGAGGAGCCGCAGTGTTGATTGTGAGGGGTTCGTGCCTACCTCGCCGGAGCGGCAAAGGCGACACTAGTGGAAATGAGGTATTGAGTGATTTCTTGTCCACTTGGCTCAAAGATCAAGACGCATCTTGATAGAGGAGCAAGTGAGAGCTTGAAGTCCACCTCAACGTGGATTAGGGGTGATCGGCAAATCACCAATACCACGGGATAAAATCGTGTGTCTTTCTCTTCTCGCATTACTTATTACCATGCAAGTGATTAGTATTTCGCATATTGTCTTTCTTGTATACAATTACCATAGTTGTTTCTCATAGATTGCTTACTTGTTGTCACTAGAGAATTTATACCTCTTGTCATATTGATTAAATTTCTCTAGTGTTTTTGTTTTTAGTCAAAACCGTCTATTCACCCCCCTCTAGCCGGTGTCCTAGATCCTACAAGTACTATCAGAGCCAAGGACTCCATTGTTTGTGGATCGAATCATCCCGGAGTTGGACAAAATGGCTAGTAACAACAATGTGCACATTGGGAAGCCACCACATTTTGATGGGAATAACTATGACTATTGGAAAATAAGAATGGCAATGCATCTTAGAGCAATGGGTGGAAAAATTTGGCCAATTGTCAAGGATGGGTTTGTTGTGTTGAAACAAGATGAACCATCGACTAGTGACAATGAAAACATTCTTACAAATGATCAAGCCATGAATGTATTCTATGATGCTCTTGACATAAATGAGTTCAACCGTATCAAGAATCTCACAACTGCTCATGAGATTTGGATTAAGCTAATGGAAATTCATGAAGGAACTACAATTGTGAAGAGTGCAAAGCTATATGTGTGCAAAGGAAAATTTGAGCAATTCATTATGAAAGAAGAAGAAGAAAGTGTATCCGATATGTTCAGCTGGTTAAATGAGATAGTGAATGAGCTCAAGGGACTTGGTTTTGATGTACCGGATGTGGATTTCACTCATAAGTTTCTTAGATCTCTTCCAGAGAAGTATGAGACTATTGTGACCATGCTAGTAAGAAGTGATTTATCTACAATTTCTCCAACCGAAGTATTGGGAGAAATTCTTACTCAAGATATATTCAAGAAATCTCAAGTCGATGCTATAAGTTTGGCAAAGAAAGTGAAGAATGAATCAATCACTCTCAAAGTTAAAGGTTCTAAAGCAATTGAAAAAGAAGATAGTGATGATGAAGAAAATGAAAGTGAGAGTGATGGAGATATGGCTCTATTTGTAAAGAAATTCAACAAATTCATAAAGAAGAAAAGGGGTCAACCTAGAAGAGGCCAAACATCAAGAAGAAATGCTTTCAATGATAGAAAGTGTTTTGAGTGTGGGGAACCCGGTCACATCGCCATGAATTGCCCTAACAAGAAGAAGAAGGGCAAAGATGGAGATGATAAGAAGAAGAAGAAATTCTACAACAAGAAGAAAGATGGCAAAGCCTACCTAGTTGAATGGGATTCAGATGATGGCTCGGATGATGATGATGATGACACCTCATCCAAGCTTAATGCCGGAATTGCCATCAAGGAAGCCCCTTCACTTTTCTCATCCCCTCATTGTCTCATGGCAAAGGGAGATGCTAAGGTAAAAATCATCATCGATTTAAATGATATAGATGATGATGATGATGGCTATTCATATGATGATCTTGTTAGAATGTTAGGTGAGGCCGATGACTACATGCACAAAGAAAAAGAAAAGTTTAAGACCTTGAAGGAATTGTATAAAAACCTCCAAGTGTCTTTTGAGGAGCTCAAGACCTCTCACAACGATCTAAAAGAGAATTGTGAGAAGCTTGTGGAAGCTCAAAACTCATCTATTGTGCATGAAGTTGTGGTGGTCACCGAGGATGTTGGAGTCACTTGTGACTTACTTGATAGTCCTACAAGTGAACCACAACCTACTAACTCTAGTTGTGATAAATGCAAAATTTCTCTTATGAATGATAATTACTCGTGATGAATCACAAATCATTGTTGAGAATGAAGTATTAGTAGATAGAGTGAATGCTCTAACCCATGACCTAGAGAAGGCATATGGTGGAAAGGCTAAATTGGATTTCATATTGGGAAGTCAACGGTGCTCACTTAATCGTGAGGGTCTTGGATATGTTCCCAAGAAAGGAAAGAATGCTTTTGTAAAGCAAAAGACATTGTTTGTGAAAGAATGTGACAAAGTGTGTCACAAGAAGGGACATATCAAGAAGAATTGTCCTAAGCTCAAGAATATATCCTCCACTTGTTTTGAGCATTGTTATGTTCTTTCTCATAATGCAAAAGGTGTTCATGCTAAATTTGTTGGTACTTCCATTGTTGGCAATAAGAAGAAAGCCATTTGGGTGCCAAAGACCTTGGTCACTAACATCCAAGAACCCAAGCAAGTTTGGGTACCTAAAAGAGATTGATTTCCTTTTGTAGGTGAACTACAAGGCGGGAGGGAATCATTGGGTGTTGGATAGTGGATGCACTCAACAGATGACCGGAGATATGAAAATGTTCACCCAAATGAGTGTGGAAGATTGCTCAAGTTATGATAGTATCACATTTGGAGATAATCGCAAAGGAAAGGTTAAAGGTTTGGGTAAAATTGCTATTTCGAATGATCATTCCATATCAAATGTGCTCTTGGTTGAGTCTTTGAATTTTAATTTACTGTACGTAGCTCAATTATGTGATTTAGGATTTAGTTGCAATTTTACCATTGATGTTGTTATTATCTCTAGTGTTGATGGTAGCAATCTTAAGTTTAAGGGCTTTAGATATGAAAATCTTTATCTTGTTGATTTCTCATCCAGTGAGGCAAAGCTCACGACTTGCTTATTCTCAAAGGCTTCACTAGGTTGGTTATGGCATAAAAGACTTGGTCATGTTGGAATGAAGCAACTCAATCGTTTAACCAAACATGACTTAGTCTGTGGCTTGAAAGATGTGAAATTTGAGAAGAACAAATTGTGTAGCTCTTCTCAAGCCGGGAAGCAAGTGGCAAATACTCATCCAAATAAGAGTCAAATGTCTACTCATCGGCCTTTGGAATTACTTCACATGGATTTATTTGAACCAACATCTTTTGTGAGTATTGGCGGTAATTCTTATTGCCTTGTGATTGTGGATGATTATTCTAGATTCACTTGGGTTTACTTTCTTCGGGATAAATATAAAGTGTTTGAAACATTCAAGTCATTTGCTATATTGGCTCAAAACCAATTTGATTTTGATATCAATAAAGTTAGAAGTGATAATGGGTCGGAATTAAAAAATGCTAGAATTGATGAATATTGTGATGACAAGGGTATTAAACATGAATTTTCTTCTAAATATACTCCGGAACAAAATGGTATTGTTGAAAGGAAGAATAGGACCCTCATTGATATGGCAAGGTCTATGCTAGCGGAATATAATGTGACAGATTCTTATTGGGTCGAAGCCATAAACACCGCTTGTCACGCATCAAATAGGCTATATTGTCACAAGCTCTTGAAGAAAACTCCCTATGAATTGCTCATTGGTAGAAAGCCAAATATCTCATATTTTAGAGTATTTGGTTGCAAATGCTATATTTTGAGAAAGGGAAGCCGACTCTCTAAATTTGAGAAGAAATGTGATGTTGGCTTTCTACTTGGATATTCATCAAATAGCAAGGCTTATAGAGTTTTCAGCAAGACTCATGGTATTATTGAAGAAGCATATGATGTTGATTTTGATGAAACAAATGGGTCTCAAGATGAAAACGATAATCTTGATGATGTTGGTGGAGCTCAATTGAGAAATGCTATGAAAACAATGGCTATTGGTGAAATAAAGCCAAAAGAAGATGATGATGATAATAGTGTGGTTGTCATTCCATCCTCTTCAACCCTAAATGAAGAAAATCACCAAAGCCAACAAAATGATGAAATTATGGATGCTTATGATCAAGATACTTCAAGTAATTCGGTCCCTCCTCATGCTTCAACTAGTAATTCTCAAATGGTATCAAGAATCCATCATTCTATTGTGAAGGATCACCCAATTGATCAAATTGTGGGCGACATGAGTAAGGGTGTTCAAACTCGCTCTCGTATAGCTTCATTTTGTGAACATTTCTCTTTTGTATCTTGTATGGAACCTAACCGTGTAGATGAAGCTCTACTTAATGTTGATTGGGTGAATGCAATGCATGAAGAATTAAATAACTTCACCCAAAATGAAGTTTGGGATCTTGTTGAAAGACCAAAGAACCATAATGTTATTGGTACCAAATGGGTGTTTCGCAACAAGCACAATGAAGATGGATTAGTAGTAAGAAACAAGGCAAGATTAGTGGCACAAGGATATACTCAAATAGAGGGATTGGATTTCGGTGAGACATTTGCTCCCGTGGCAAGATTGGAAGCAATCCATATTCTTCTTGCTTATGCATGTGCTCAAAATATTAAGCTCTACCAAATGGATGTAAAGAGTGCATTTCTAAACGGTAAGATTAGTGAACTAGTGTATGTTGAACAACCTCCCGGTTTTGAGGACCCTAAAAGACCTAACCACGTGTACAAGCTTTTTAAGCTCTCTATGGGCTTAAGCAAGCCCCACGCGCTTGGTATGAAAGGCTTAGGGATTTCTTGCTTTCCAAAGACTTTAAAATTGGGAAGGTTGACACTACCCTATTCACTAAAAGAATTGGCAAAGATTTGTTTGTTTGTCAAATTTATGTTGATGATATTATTTTTGGATCTACTAATGAATTTTTTGTGAGGAGTTTGGAAAAATGATGTCAAAGGAATTTGAAATGTCTATGATAGGAGAATTGAGCTTCTTTCTCGGTCTTCAAATCAAACAATTGAAAGATGGGATCTTTATAAGTCAATCAAAATATCTGAAGGATATGCTCAAGAAGTTTGGCTTATAAAATGCAAAGCCTATCAAGACTCCTATGGAACAAATGGTCATCTAGACTTAGATGAGGGAGGTACAATGGTTGATCAAAAACTTTTTCGCTCAATAATTGGTAGTTTGCTTTACATTACCGCATCTAGGCCCGATGTTATGTTTAGTGTTTGCATGTGTGCTTGATTTCAAGCTTCACCTAGAGAGATTCACTTGAAAGCCGCAAAAAGAATTCTAAGATATTTGAAGTATACCCCAATATTGGTCTATGGTATCCCAAAGTTGCTCAATTTGAATTGATTGGATATTCGGATTCAGACTATGCGGGTTGCAAAGTTGATAGGAAGAGCACCTCCGGTTGCTGTCAATTTCTTGGGAGGTCTCTTGTTTCATGGTCTTCTAAGAAGCAAAATTCCGTTGCTCTCTCTACCACTGAGGCGGAATATATATCGGGCGGTAATTGTTGTGCTCAATTATTATGGATGAAACAAACTCTATTGGATTATGGGATCATTTTTAAGAATGTGCCTCTCATGTGTGATAATGAGAGTGCGGTAAAATTGGCTACAAATCCGATCCAACACTCAAGAACGAAGCATATCGATATACGACATCACTTCTTGAGAGATCATGTTGGAAAGGGAGATATCACTATATATTCGATTGGTACAGATGATCAATTGGTCGATATATTTACAAAGCCATTAGATGAAACGAGGTTTTGCAAATTAAGAAGCAAAATGAATGTGATAGATCTCTCAAACGTGGCTTGAGGTTGAATACACATGTGTAGTATTGCATTTAGATTCCAAATGTGCTCTCTAAGCTATTTATTGGATATTTTTGATGATTTTTTTATTCTTGTTTAATCTAAATAGTTTTATATGAAAATTTGTGTTACTTAAGTACATAATGTGTATATGCATGCATACTAACCCTTGGATTGGTCAAAATGTCCATATTTGAGCCATGAACCAAATTTGAATTTCAAAATCAAAAAGTGGACAAAGTTTGGATGTTTGAGTATCAGGTCGCGGACTGTCCGGGTAATGACCGCGGACCGTCCGACGTATCAGGTTCTGGACAGTCCGAGTCAGCAGAGCAGACTGTCTGAAGTGACAGGGCGCGGACCGTCCGCAGACCCCACGCAGACCGTCCGCGATAGGCAGATAAATCGGGCAAAGGCAGTCAGATTGTCACTTTCAACACTTCTCTCTCACACTCCACACGCCAAAAGTGATTCTTGTCGTTTATGAGCGGACGGTGAACCGAAGTTGCGCACGGACTGTCCGGGAGATTGTTTGGAGTTCATCAACCATGTCTTCATCTCGGTATTTCAAAATCTCATGGAATTTGTTTGATTTATTCAAATTTGGGGATTCATAGGATTTTCTCTCTGATCTAGAATTGGGCAGTGGAATTACAATTTTGATTGGTGGAATTGCTCGTGTTACTCATTGTGAATATGGTGCAAAAATTTGAATAGATTTGAATGGTTATTTTCTGTCGAATCGATGATTGGACGGATGGGGCGGCTAGGGTTCTAGAAATCGCCCCTTGACGGTCGCGGACCGTCCGCCAGGATGGCGCGGACAGTCCGACCCCCTAGCGCGGACAGTCCAGTCCCTGACAGAAACTTACACTTCCTATTCTCTATGTTGTGACATCATCAACTATTAACCAGTGGATATTTCTCATATATATTGCAGTGGTCTGAGTGGTCTTAAGAAGATGCTTGCAGGTCGTTTTAAGTCAAAGCGTCGTCGTGCAGATGATGCAGATTATAATCCAGCTACAGATTCAGAGGCCCAATCATCAGCTGGGGACAGCATTTCTATGGACACATAAGATGCTCCACACGCTCATCTAGATTATCCAATTGATGTCACAGGATGGACCTATCCAAAGAGAAGATTCTCTATGGTTGAGTACTGCTCTAGGAGGACAGTTAATCAGTATGATCTGCCCTTTAACACAAACATTCAGTTTTTTCATACTCAACTTTAGTTTGATGTCTTCTGGGGAACCCTAATGGACACAAACTTTCACAAGCATCAAGTTATTGATTGGACATTTATGCTAGGTCAGTCAGTCATGGAGGGATTGATTCCAAAGTTCGAGGCATGTGGTCTCTATGGCTTTATGGGCTAGAAGACAGACTTCAGTGAGATGGCTGTGAAACAGTTCCTGGCAACTGCTGAGATTGACATTGATGAGCAATCAATCACCTGGATGACTGGCTTTAAGAGGTATTCTGCAACCTTTGTTGAGTTTGCTACTGCAAACAGTTTGGACTATGATACAATCTCAACTGGGATTGATTTGTATACTGAGGAAAACTTTGAAGAATTTATGCAGTTCTATGAGCCAGCGAGGCTGGGCATTCTTAGGAGGTTTGGTGAGACTCCAGGACTGAGGCATCATCCTGCTGTCATTAACAAGATTGCCAGAGTAACAATTCTTCCAAAGAGTGAAGATAAGAGCAAGATCAGAGATAAGTTCTGGAACATCATCTACCATATCATGAATGGTGAGGTGATGAATGTGGTGCTATTTATGATGAGGCAATTGAATGACCTCAAGATGGACAAGAACCAAAACTTGGCATATGCTCCATATATCATGGCTCTCATCAAGGCTAAGACCAGATTTGAGGGCCGCTGTGAGATAGCTCACACTCCTTTTAGGCCTTTCAAGAATGAGATTGGATTCCTCACCAGGCCTCTTACTCCTTTCCCAGATGATGAGGAAGAAGTTGGAGATGATGAAGAAGTTGCTCCTGAGGCTGATGCAGCTGAGCAGATGCCTCCTCCTCCACCTCCTCCTCAGCCTGAGCAGTTCTGGCAGCCTAGTCCAGGCTATTTTGATCCTTACTTCTAGCACATGCAACAAGGGCTCTAGACACATATGGATGGCCGATTTCGGGGCATGATGACCCATATGGACCAGCGCATGATAGGATGCAGGCTCACTTTGATGATAACTTTGATGGGCTGTACACTGAGCTTCGCACTCACATCCAAGACACTGTTCATGATCCCATTATGACTCGAATGAACAACATGCAGCAGAGCTTTCAAGATAATATGGGGGCCTTGTCCAGTCAGTTTGACAACCTGTCCACAAATGAAAGCATCCAGGATATACGTCAGAGGCAACAACAGCTCCAGCATGACTTCGGGCAGTTCTCCTCTGTCTTTGGCACTTTCAGCACCCACTACTACGTCATGTACCCTCCGTCTCGTGGTCAGTGAGACCCCTCCTTTGTGGCAATTGATGCCAAAGGGGGAGAGAAGAAGCTGAAGTTGGGGATGTCATAATCAGGGGGTGCTCATGTGGACATTGAGACTTTGCATATGCATGTTTACTATTTGAACTTTTTGTCTTATGCATTTGTTGAACTATGTCTTGTGTTTGTGGACAAATGTCTGGTGATATTTTGTGGATTGAACTATGTCTGTTAAATCTTATGTTTCTATTAGTTCAAATTATCCAGTGTATGGTTGATCAAGGAGTGATTAAATTTGTTGCGCTTATTTCACATAATACTTCTTGTATGCCTCGATAACCATGATTGTAGGAAGATCTCCATCGAAACTCCGATTGATTATGTGTGTTGTGTGTCATATCTTCAACTAGAAATATCATGCACACATATAGGGGAGCTATTCCTACACTCTAAGTTTTGTTGAGACTTATCTATCTCTTGGATGGAACTTCAAATCAAGATAAGTCTTTTGAAACTCATCTCTAAAATCCTTCTTATACCTAGGGTATGAGGAAGATTTGAAAATCAAAACCTCTCTTGGATAAAATGTGTAGTGTTGTCATCAATTACCAAAAAGGGGAGATTGTGAATCATCTAGGCCCCTTAGTGATGTTTTGGTAATTAATGACAACTATTTGTGAACTAACAGTTCTTAGAGAAATAAGAATGCAGGTTGGACCACAGAGAACAGAAAATCTTGGAGACTTATAAGCATTGGTTGTGGATCAAGTGAAGGCAAAGGTATAACATAGGTTTTTGTTTTTGCCTGTCTCCAGGAGTTTAAAGAAGACATTTGACCGGATTAGTAGGCTAGATGGCCATACTATTAAGAGGGGTCAATGACTTTGGTCTGTGTAAAGCTTAGTGCCTCATAGAGCATCTAGTGGTTTCATTTGCATGATGTCTAACAGCGCTTCCGGTTTTGAGAGTTAAAAATCTTTTCAAAAGCGTGTTTGAAAAGTTGCTAAGTCATGGGATTGGCGGACCGTCTGAGCCAAGTGGGCGGACCGTCCGTGATCCATCCAGTGGGGTCCGAAGTATGTTCACTTTGAACTGTCTTGTTTGTTTGTACTGCGGACCGTCCAAGCCTTGGGGCCGGACCGTCCGCAGTCCTGACCAGAGAGGGTCGTCCTCTGCACAGTCCCTGTGTAATTGTGCGGACTGTCCGGCCGGGGTTGGCGGACCGTCCGTAGGTGCCAAATTGGTTTGGGCAGGGACTATGTGGTTTTGGGCACTTGTACTTCGGACTGTCCGGGGCCAGAGCCCGGACAGTACTAACTCCCAAGTCGCAGACCGTCCGGCCTTGTATGGTGGACAGTCCGCGTGTGTTAACTCATCGTGGCCAGAGCTCTGGTGCTCCTTGTTGCTAGGTCTCGGACGGTCCGGCCAAGGTTGGCGGACTGTCCGGACTTCGCTTTTTTCTGACAGCTCTGACAGATTTCAAACGGGAAAACTAGCCGTTAATTGTACGACAAATTTCAAACGGGAAAACTAGACAACTCAGGTGTTGTCTCCGTCGAGCTCTCCAAGAAGATTGTGGAGGAGCCGCGGTGTCGATTGTGAGGGGTTCGCGCCTACCTCGCCGGAGCGGCCAAGGCGACGCTAGTGGAAACGAGGTATTGAGTGATTTCTTGTCCACTTGGCTCAAAGATCAAGCCGCGTCTTGATAGAGGAGCAAGTGAGAGGTTGAAGTCCACCTCAACGTGGATTAGGGGTGATCGGCAAATCACCGATACCACGGGATAAAATCGGGTGTCTTTCTCTTCTCGCATTACTTATTACCGTGCAAGTGATTAGTATTTCGCATATTGTCTTTCTTGTATACAATTACCATAGTTGTTTCTCATAGATTGCTTACTTGTTGTCACTAGAGAATTTATACCTCTTGTCATATTGATTAAATTTCTCTAGTGGTTTTTATTTTAGTCAAAACCGTCTATTCACCCCTCTAGCCGGTGTCCTAAATCCTACACTTGGAAAACCATGCCGGCTGACGAACAGCTCCAGTTCGAGGAGCATAAGGAGCAACTGATTTAAGAGGCGAGGGCGAAGTTCCTGGCCAACTTCAAGGTGGACAGGAACAATAAAGTCGTCTGACAACGGGCGACGGATCCGGCTTCGCTCCGACCCACTCCAGATATCCCCAATGTAAGTAATACAAACGAGCTACAATCTTTTAAGAATTATGTAGATGAACAGCGAGAACAAATGCAAAATATCATAGGGGCTATGCAAAATGATTATAGGAGACTAGTACGTGCATTTGATAAATCTAGTATTGCAAATTTTCCTTCGCACGAGGTTGAATTAGGGGGTAACACGCGTAATACATCAGCTATAGGTTGTCACGACCAGTCACAAACCATTTATGGGATGCCGATGGACACATACCCTGAGCAACTGCAAATCGGCAGTAAATCAGCCGATCTACACATGCCCGGACCGTCTACACGTGAGCGTGGACCGTCCGGGCCAGCAACCGCCGGGCCCATTTTTAATGAATTACCAACACATGTGCCGAGCCACATCGTATTGCGCAGAATTTAAACTACCCAGTCGGACCGTCCGCATACAGCGACGGACGGTCCGCATATAATCACGGATGGTCCGGGTACATGTTCGGACAGTCCGCGCATGAGTTTTTTAGGAGGATTGTTACCTGAATCCTCACCCGTCCCAGCAACACTTCCCATCACACTATGCGATGCATCAGCCCATTAATACAAAATCCCGAGCCCAGCAAAGCTTTCCGGCCCCGCCTAGAAGGCCGGAAAGGAACGATCAATCTTATGAGCCATATAGGGTAAATGGAAATGCACCACATAGCTCAAACCTATGGGGGGAAGACAACATGCTAATATCCAGCTAACTCCACCTATGTTTGACAAGAGAGCTGGTGGTCTCGCACCGACTGCCATCGATATAGTGAGGGAAGAAATAGCCGGGGCGTTTCGAGATAAGCTCAGAGTAAGCATGGTGCCTGGGGACAATCATATCGGAAACCTTATGACAGTCGATTTGATCACCACCCATATCCCCAGGGAACCAGGATACCCGAATTCACAAAATTTTTGGGTGACCAAGGAAAAAACACGCGCGAACACATAGGTCAGTTCTTAGCACAATTAGGAGAATTGGCCGACACAGAAGCATTTTGTGTGCATTTATTTTCATTGTCTTTAACAGGAACCGCGTTCGCATGGTACGCCACTTTACCTCCTAATTCTATTTTGTCATGGGGGGGAGTTAGAACAAAAATTCCATGATCACTTCTTTTCCGGTGATTATCAATTAGATCTAGTAGACCTAGTGGCCCTGCGACAGGGGAAGGATGAATAAGTTAATGAATACATCCGGAGGTTTCGGGATACAAGAAACCGATGCTTCCAAATACACTTAGCAGAAAAACAGCTAGCATGATTAACCTTTAATGGACTGAGATATTATTTAAAAGAAAGATTAGAAGGCATCCAATTTTTCATGCTAGCACAATTACACCAGAGAGCTTTGGCTTGTGAAAGCCGAAGCAAAGAGACTGCCAAAACCATTTGTGTAAGGCCCTAAAATTGGGTAGGAAATATATATATATATATATATATATATGATAAAATAAAATAAAATAAACAAATATATTTATGATAGTGTTTCCAGAACTTTTGAAACCTTTGTAACTCCTTAGGATCCTTCCTCTCCATTATCAATTGAGAAGTACTAAACTAATCAAGTGATCAATAAGTAGATAAAGAAAGTATTGATCTAGTGATGATAATTTCAGTAATGTATTTTATGTGAGACATAAAGTAGACCTCCAAATTTAAATGAAAACATAAAATAGGAATGAGAAAAGAAATTTAAATGAAACCCTTTATTCCTACCCTAAATGAATGACAAGAAAAATAATATAAATATTGGATGTTATATTTTCATTAGGGAGATGATAGGTATTTGGAATTTGGGGAATTTTAATCTAAAATAAATAATAGACATTATCTTCACATTAGAATTTTTATAGGACCTATTTGGAAAGCTGAAGTTCAAACATGATTTAAAATTTGAATTGAAGTTCAAATTTGAGGAAGAAATCAGAAAAGGATAAAGACAAAAGGATGACCACACGTGCGGGCCAATTCCTCACCACCGGCCCAGCTATTTCCCTTCTGGCCGGCCCAGTGCGCGCCCCGCGCAGCCCATCTCCTTTCCGTTGGTTCAGGCGCTTACAAGTGGGTCACGTTGGTCAGTACCTCTCTGTCCCCGTCGTCAACTACGGACCGAGTATTGCGGCGAAGGAACTCCACGGATCTCGCGTGGTCGGTGTGCTAGGCTCGGCCGCGGACTCCGCGTCGTGGGTGTTCAAGTATCGCCCCTGCGCCCCCTTTCTTCGCTGTCCCACTCCACGCCAACACCTGCGCCGCCGCGTTCCACACGAAGGCTGCCCGCTGCCGCCGCGGATAACCACCCCCAGTGGGGTTCGTCCTCTATCGTGGCCACCCGGAGCTCGTACTGACTGCGTTGTGGCGGTAGGGGGTGGGCAATCGAGGAAGTACCTTGTTGTGTCCATAGGAATTGCTCGCCGAAACCGCTACCGCCGCCAAGCCACGTCTCCACGTGGATTGAGTTCTCCGCGTCACCGGACCTAGGTAAGACTTCCCCGAATGTCCTCATTATCTCCATTGAATGTAGAACCAAGTGTTTGAGTTCCCTGTCGCACTGGGGTACGTTTAATTGCTCGTCGGCGCCATTAGAACCACTTCAGAACCACCGTGGTCCGCCCTCCTCGGTGGACAGTAGGTTTTACCGACCTTACACATGAATCAAGTCATTAGAACGATTCGCCGCATTGCGAGCTTGGTGTGTGGCATAGTAATTGAGTTTTGGGGCACTAGCGGAGCAGGGCGGTCGTCGTCGGCAATGTCCGCCACCGCGAGCTCACTGCTCCGTCACCCAGGTCCGGCCGGAGGGCGTGAGCTGCCCTCGACCGTTGATCCAATATCCTGTGGACAGGATTGGATGGCGGGGGTACCGGTTTGGTGGGGGAATTGTGACTCGTGCGATCGAGATCGGATGGGGATGTATGCTTGCAGCCCGTGACCGTCGGATCACGATCGGACTGCCCATGGTGCGTACCGATTTAAACCCCTGGCGATTTAATCTGGAGCGTCCGGTGTTGATCGGATGGCCCCAGATCCATGATACCGCTTCGCGGTGCCTTTTTGTAATTGAGCCCTTATGTTTACAGTGTTTCAACCCGCCGTCCAGTGAAACAGCGTCCTGAGTCTTGGGAAACATTACACCGATAACCCCGGTCTTCTCTGTATTAGTGTGCTTAGTCCAGTGACTTAAGAAAATAGGAAAAACAATATAGAAAATACTTTTCTAGCACAAAAATAATTCTAGAACTTGTGAAATTCATAGTAAATTCATTTTAACTCCAAATTGAGTCATTCCAGTGGCAATAATTTTGTATTAATATTGTCTATCAACCAGTAACACTGTTTATCCATGAAACTTGAATTAAAATTATTCATTTGGATTAATCTATTCTAAACACTAAATAATTTCGGAAATTCATAACTTAATAATCGTAGCTCCGAATTTAGTGGTTCTTGTTTCTACGATCTTGTTACGCAGCGTAGAATATTATTATGCAGTTTATTCTTATGTTTGATGTAATGTTAATTTTGCATATACCATGTTTGTCTGTATTGCTACGTTTAGCAGTGAGGACACGTGTCATCCAAAGAGCAAGTTGGTACCTGAAATCTCAAGTCCCAGGCAAGTTGTGCCCTTGATCACTTCTTTTTACCCACTCATGTTCTAATTAATCATAATGATCTGCATAGGTTAATTTTGATGGGACCCAATAGGTTACCCTAGTTTGATTATCTTTATACCTTGTTTACCACTGAACTTTTTGGGTAGTACTTGCTAGTGCTTTATGTGGTTTTGGGTATGAAGATACATTATTCATGATCACACTTTTATTATCTATTTATTATCACTGTTCATGATAAGATCATTATGTTAATTGGAACATGGAGCGACCACCCGGGAAAACAGTGCTACCACAAGGGTATAATGGGACGCCCTTGGCTGATTAATTAGGAAAGCTAGTGGAGGACTACCTTACCCGAAAGGGGCAAGGGCAGTAGGGAATTGTCAGTGTAGGGAGGCCCTCGGGAGGATTTTGCTGCGATGGCGGTCCTGCAAGGGATTCCTGCATTGGAGCTTCCTATAAACTGTAGCGGGTTTTCTGAAGCTAGTGGAACTTTGTAAAGGCCTCGTAGTGTTACCCTGCCTCGCCTCCTCGGTAGAGGTGTATGGGAAGTCGCGATCCCTTGGCAGATGGGTAACATGACTTGTGGGTAAAGATGCGCAACCTCTGCAGAGTGTAAAACTGGTATACTAGCCGTGCTCACGGTCATGAGCAGCTCGGACCCTCACATGATTAAATTATGGAACTTAAATTCAATTTGTCATATGCATTGCATCGCAGGTGATGTTGTTACTTCTGTTCCACTATTTAATTGGGTTGGTATTTACTTATACTTAGTAATTGCTAATAAAATTTTGACCAACTTTAAAAGCAATGCTCAGCTCTAACCATCCTCTTTGGTAATCCTTACACTTCACATGAACTCCCACCTTTGGCGAGTTCATTCACATTATTCCCCACAACTTGTTGAGCGATGAACGTATGTGAGCTCACTCTTGCTGTCTCACACCCCCCCACAGGTCAAGAGCAGGTACAACAGGACGAGGCACGTGGAGGATGCTGTGATGAGTTCGTGAGTGGTCTAGGCCGTCGTCTCCCAGTCAACTTTGGGTTGCTGGATCGTTTCCTCATATGATGTAATTCTTTAATTATTTTGTATAGAACTCCTGTTATATAGTAAAGATGTGACATTCGATCATGTGCCACTATGCATCATATGTGTGAGACTTGGTCCCAGCACACCTGGTGTTTATGTTCGCGCCCGGGCTTTGGACCCCTAAAACCCGGGTGTGACAGAAGTGGTATCAGAGGAATGTTGACTGTAGGACGAAACCTAGATAGAACTGGACAACCATTATCTACTTACCTTTACTACTCTGATTCTTTCTAAACTTTTCTTAATCTTTTCTCATCTATTTCCGCTCTACTCTGATTATTCTTACCTTTTCCTTCTAAAGACAAATGTGGATTTCACACTTTGAAATCCTGCACCTAAAGTGACTTTTAGGAATAGGAGACCTACTCTTAGGAAAAAAAACAAAACTATTTTTTTTGTATCTATATGCTTGAATGCTTGTTCTTATGATACTTGTTTGATTTGGATCTTTGATTGAGTGTGATGAGTTGTGGAGTAATGTCCACAATTACATCTGCATATACATATAAAAAAATGTTTATAAAAATAACTAGATAAACTAGATTATTCCCCTAAAAAAATAAAATATCTAGTATTCCGTATCTATCTCATCTTATCAGATTCTATCTTACCTTTGGACATTCACCTCATACAACTAGTTACCCTAGTCTTGACATAAAATATCTGGTCAAGCCCTACCAAAGAATCTTCAGTACATAACCAACTATTAGCTTATTCATTCTGCCTTCCAAATGATTCCCTTGCAAAACTATCTTACGATATGCTTCTAACTTAGATGGTCAATACCAGGAGAGGTGGTGGAATTGATTTGCCTCCTAATCGACACACTCGGTGGATATATAGACAACCCCAGCCACAACCAGCAGAGATGAATCCTCCTAATCCACCACCAGGCGGAGTTGACCCACTGATTGCAGCTCAAATGAGGATGATGCAGCAAATGGCGGACACTATGGCAGATATGCGCACTCAGATGCAGCAAGAACGCCAGGAAATGCGCCAGGAAAGAGAGGATGTACGTCGGGAGATGCGTCAAGAGCGGGAGGAGATACGTCAAGAGAGAAGGGCGCAACAGCAACAAGTACCATTGCCTCCCCCACCACCACCAGTTCCACCCCGGGACAAGCACCGGGAATTCATGAGCCACAAACCACCAACCTTCTCCAACTCCGCGGATCCGCTGCATGCAGATGACTGGCTAAAGTCTGTAGAAAAGATGCTCAACATAGCTCAGTGCTCGGACAGAGAGAAAGTGCTCTACGCATCAGGCCGTCTTACTGGTCCCGCTGCGGATTGGTGGGATGCATACTGCGCCGCTCATGCTGCCGTCGACACAATTACCTGGGCAGAATTCTCCACTCAATTCAGGAATTACCACATTCCTGCCGGGCTCATGAAGATTAAGAGAAAGGAGTTTCTATCCCTCAAGCAAGGAAGTATGTCCATGAGTGAATATAGGGACAAATTCATCCAGTTATCTCGATATGCTCCTAGTGATGTGGAGAATGATGAGCAAAAGCAGGAGCTTTTTCTGGACGGTTTGATTGGACCCTTGCAATATCAACTGGTATCGCACACATTCCCATCCTTCCAAAGGCTACTTGACAAAGCTATTGCTGTAGAAAACAAGAGGAGTATATTTGGAGAGAAAAGAAGGGCTGATAACCATGGGCAAGCTGGAAGTAGTTCCCGTCCTCGCTATACTACCACTCCAAGTACACCAGCTAGTGGAAGTACCGGACAACAAACTCAACAGGCACTAACTGCTCCTCCGAAAGCAAGCACCCCAGCAGGACCCATTGCTCCTAACACAACCACCAATAGGGCATGCTTCAAGTGTGGACAACCGGGACACTACGCCAACTACTGTCCCAACAGAGCTGCCTACACTACACCGGCTCCGATGAAGCAAGGTCAAGCCTCGGCAGGAAAGAGTCAGCCCCTATCTATCAACCGGGGACATGCCCATCATGCAGAAGTAGAGGTTGAACCAGGTGAACTGGAAATTCAAGAAGAAGAGCTAGTTGAAGATGAAGTAGTCGGTGAAGAAGTCAACGAACAACAAGAATAGAGATAAACATAAATATAGATACATATATATATTTTACTATTTGTAAGACCTAAATATTAGTTTGGCCAGTAGTTCGTATTTTACTATTTTAGGAATAATAAAAAGGGTCGATTTGACCCTTTGTTTTGCTAATAAGTTACGCATCATGCCGAGATTTCTTTGTTTGTGCATATGTGTTGAGACGATATGAGTTTACATCCCTTTTCTTACAAATCTCGGGGACGAGATTTCTGTTAAGGGGGGTAGGATTTGTAAGGCCCTAAAATTGGGTAGGAAATATATATATATATATGATAAAATAAAATAAAATAAACAAATATATTTATGATAGTGTTTCCAGAACTTTTGAAACCTTTGTAACTCCTTAGGATCCTTCCTCTCCATTATCAATTGAGAAGTACTAATCTAATCAAGTGATCAATAAGTAGATAAAGAAAGTATTGATTTAGTGATGATAATTTCAGTAATGTATTTTATGTGAGACATAAAGTAGACCTCCAATTTTAAATGAAAACATAAAATAGGAATGAGAAAAGAAATTTAAATGAAACCCTTTATTCCTACCCTAAATGAATGACAAGAAAAATAATATAAATATTGGATGTTATATTTTCATTAGGGAGATGATAGGTATTTGGAATTTGGGGAATTTTAATCTAAAATAAATAATAGACATTATCTTCACATTAGAATTTTTATAGGACCTATTTGGAAAGCTGAAGTTCAAACATGATTTAAAATTTGAATTGAAGTTCAAATTTGAGGAAGAAATCAGAAAAGGATAAAGACAAAAGGATGACCACACGTGCGGGCCAATTCCTCACCACCGGCCCAGCTATTTCCCTTCTGGCCGGCCCAGTGTGCGCCCCGCGCAGCCCATCTCCTTTCCGTTGGTTCAGGCGCTTACAAGTGGGTCACGTTGGTCAGTACCTCTCTGTCCCCGTCGTCAACTATGGACCGAGTATTGCGGCGAAGGAACTCCACGGATCTCGCGTGGTCGGTGTGCTAGGCCCGGCCGCGGACTCCGCGTCGTGGGTGTTCAAGTATCGCCCCTGCGCCCCCTTTCTTCGCTGTCCCACTCCACGCCAACACCTGCGCCGCCGCGTTCCACACGAAGGCTGCCCGCTGCCGCCGCGGATAACCACCCCCAGTGGGGTTCGTCCTCTATCGTGGCCACCCGGAGCTCGTACTGACTGCGTTGTGGCGGTAGGGGGTGGGCAATCGAGGAAGTACCTTGTTGTGTCCATAGGAATTGCTCGCCAAAACCGCTACCGCCGCCAAGCCACGTCTCCGCGTGGATTGAGTTCTCCGCGTCACCGGACCTAGGTAAGACTTCCTCGAATGTCCTCATTATCTCCATTGAATGTAGAACCAAGTGTTTGAGTTCCCTGTCGCACTGGGGTACGTTTAATTGCTCGTCGGCGCCATTAGAACCACCGTGGTCCGCCCTCCTCGGTGGACAGTAGGTTTTACCGACCTTACACATGAATCAAGTCATTAGAACGATTCGCCGCATTGCGAGCTTGGTGTGTGGCATAGTAATTGAGTTTTGGGGCACTGGCGGAGCAGGGCGGTCGTCGTCGGCGATGTCCGCCACCGCGAGCTCACTGCTCCGTCACCCAGGTCCGGCCGGAGGGCGTGAGCTGCCCTCGACCGTTGATCCAATATCCTGTGGGCAGGATTGGATGGCGGGGGTACCGGTTTGGTGGGGGAATTGTGACTCGTGCGATCGGGATCGGATGGGGATGTATGCTTGCAGCCCGTGACCGTCGGATCACGATCGGACTGCCCATGGTGCGTACCGATTTAAACCCCTGGCGATTTAATCTGGAGCGTCCGGTGTTGATCGGATGGCCCCAGATCCATGATACCGCTTCGCGGTGCCTTTTTGTAATTGAGCCCTTATGTTTACAGTGTTTCAACCCGCCGTCCAGTGAAACAGCGTCCTGAGTCTTGGGAAACTTTACACCGATAACCCCGGTCTTCTCTGTATTAGTGTGCTTAGTCCAGTGACTTAAGAAAATAGGAAAAACAATATAGAAAATACTTTTCTAGCACAAAAATAATTCTAGAACTTGTGAAATTCATAGTAAATTCATTTTAACTCCAAATTGAGTCATTCCAGTGGCAATAATTTTGTATTAATATTGTCTATCAACCAGTAACACTGTTTATCCATGAAACTTGAATTAAAATTATTCATTTGGATTAAATCTATTCTAAACACTAAATAATTTCGGAAATTCATAACTTAATAATCGTAGCTCCGAATTTAGTGGTTCTTGTTTCTACGATCTTGTTACGCAGCGTAGAATATTATTATGCAGTTTATTCTTATGTTTGATGTAATGTTAATTTTGCATATACCATGTTTGTCTATATTGCTACGTTTAGCAGTGAGGACACGTGTCATCCAAAGAGCAAGTTGGTACCTGGAATCTCAAGTCCCAGGCAAGTTGTGCCCTTGATCACTTCTTTTTACCCACTCATGTTCTAATTAATCATAATGATCTGCATAGGTTAATTTTGATGGGACCCAATAGGTTACCCTAGTTTGATTATCTTTATACCTTGTTTACCACTGAACTTTTTGGGTAGTACTTGCTAGTGCTTTATGTGGTTTTGGGTATGAAGATACATTATTCATGATCACACTTTTATTATCTGTTTATTATCACTGTTCATGATAAGATCATTATGTTAATTGGAACATGGAGCGACCACCCGGGAAAACAGTGCTACCACAAGGGTATAATGGGACGCCCTTGGCTGATTAATTAGGAAAGCTAGTGGAGGACTACCTTACCCGAAAGGGGCAAGGGCAGTAGGGGAGTGGTCAGTGTAGGGAGGCCCTCGGGAGGATTTTGCTGCGATGGCGGTCCTGCAAGGGATTCCTGCATTGGAGCTTCCTATAAACTGTAGCGGGTTTTCTGAAGCTAGTGGAACTTTGTAAAGGCCTCGTAGTGTTACCCTGCCTCGCCTCCTCGGTAGAGGTGTATGGGAAGTCGCGATCCCTTGGCAGATGGGTAACATGACTTGTGCGTAAAGATGCGCAACCTCTGCAGAGTGTAAAACTGGTATACTAGCCGTGCTCACGGTCATGAGCAGCTCGGACCCTCACATGATTAAATTATGGAACTTAAATTCAATTTGTCATTTGCATTGCATCGCAGGTGATGTTGTTACTTCTGTTCCACTATTTAATTGGGTTGGTATTTACTTATACTTAGTAATTGCTAATAAAATTTTGACCAACTTTAAAAGCAATGCTCAGCTCTAACCATCCTCTTTGGTAAGCCTTACACTTCACATGAACTCCCACCTTTGGCGAGTTCATTCACATTATTCCCCACAACTTGTTGAGCGATGAACGTATGTGAGCTCACTCTTGCTGTCTCACACCCCCCACAGGTCAAGAGCAGGTACAACAGGACGAGGCACGTGGAGGATGCTGTGATGAGTTCGTGAGTGGTCTAGGCCGTCGTCTCCCAGTCAACTTTGGGTTGCTGGATCGTTTCCTCATATGATGTAATTCTTTAATTATTTTGTATAGAACTCCTGTTATATAGTAAAGATGTGACATTCGATCCTGTGCCACTATGCATCATATGTGTGAGACTTGGTCCCAGCACACCTGGTGTTTATGTTCGCGCCCGGGCTTTGGACCCCTAAAACCCGGGTGTGACAATTTGTCACAATGTCCATATAGTAGAGTGCGACCAAAGTAGCTCGGACGACGAATCAACAGAGGTATATGCTGCTGAAATGGTTTGGCCAAAGCAGGCCAAATCTTCGGCTTGTTCTTCCTTGCAGCCGGTTCAAAAGAAACGACAAAAGGAAGTTAAGTTTACATTTAATGTTGGTAAATGTGATAAAATATTTGATGAATTACTCAAAAATGGCAATATTAAAATAAATCACACTGTTCCATCCGTCGACGAGCTAAAACGTTGTGCATACTGCAAGTGGCATAACTCATTTTCTCATGCCACTAATGATTGTAATGTATTCCGTCGACAGATTCAATCGGCCATTAACGAAGGACGATTGAAATTTCAGGAAATGCAGGTGGACACGAAGCCCTTTCCGATGAACATGATCGACTTTGAGGGAAAGAGGGTCATGGTTCGGCCAAACACAGCCGATAAAGGCAAAGACAAAGAGATAATCATCGGCAACGCAAGAGAGGCCGATGGGAATCATAAAATTTCTTACAGGAAAGCGGTGGCCGAGGAGACTCCCGATGGAGGGGAGACTCTTAAGGTGACCATCACCACCTCCGGCGCTAGGGGGCAAGCGCAGACCAAGGGGCAGGAGCAGGAGCCCGTGCTGCGCATCTCGGACGGTCTGACGCATCGGCGCAGACGGTCCGGGACCATGCCGGACAGTCCGGAGAATTCTAGCGGACAGTCCGGTCATACTCAAGACCCGCAACGACCGCGTACCTTCAAACCACACGACCAGAGATAGGTACTTGGAAAACAAATACATTTCAAGCAGCTGGTCGGCTGGTCAAATTCGGCCCGACTTTCGATCAATTATTGTCCAAATATGTGAAAAAGAAGGCCGGCCCCGGTGACCGGCCAGCAAAGCGACCTCGCTCGCCCATTCGTGAGCAATATCAGGTAAGACCGATTGGACCACCTCACCAATCGGAAAAAATGGAGGGTCATACTGTCCAACTAAGACCTAACATACCTACATGGACATCTCCACCCCCATATCCACCTATGTCATATCCATACGCACACATACCTCCACCATATGTCCCAAATCAAATGTGGGGCATGCCACCATATCCACCTGGGATGCCAAAGTACCCCGCTTGGGGGGCACCCCAAACATCTGTATTCGACAGGTTAGCACCACTAGTACAAGACCGATTGAGCGCCGCTCAATCTGGTCACCAGATACAGGCCCAACAAGATTGCTGGACTACTCGGCCTCAAAGACCGACCAATCCGGCAGGGGGGCATATGCCTGCAGCAACTGAAAGAACGACAAAAATGACATCATCAAAATAGGTAAAGTGGATATCGTCATATAGAAAGAAAGTGAAGGGCCGATGATTTTTGGTGAATTGGCCAACACGAACAAAACAAAAGATACGGCTGCCTTCAAAATAGCCGATCCAAAATACTTCATGCCTCGATGGTGCCTAGCGGGATTGACACGGTCCCAAAAGCGAAAATTACAGCGCCTAAGAGCAAAAGAGAACCAGGAAAAGGAGGCGGAAAAGATATTCAATGACACACATCCACAGTACCCGCCACCACAAAAGAAATGGAGACCAAAGGTAGTTGAGGAAAAGCAATCGACTACAAAAATAGAAAATAAAACAACACTTGTGCAGCACCCTGCAGGTATGGCAGACAACCCGGCTAAAAAGGACGAACCATCTACACAAGGCGCGGACCGTCCGACCCCTGAGTCCGGACCGTCCGCACCACACCAGGACGCCTCCGACGATGTACCGACATCAATGGAGGAGGACGACCTACTGGGAGAAGACCTGGTCGACTAAGAAGCTTCTCCAGAGTGCCCAGGTATGGATGTAAATGTTATTACATTTTCTGCCGATTGTACTATTGTCGGCGACGATGAACCTGTTGTTGCCCAGTTTGATTTTGGTCCTAAAGAAGCCTCCTTTACTAAACCAAAGGAATCGGTAAATCATTTAAAGCCGCTCTTCGTGCGCGGTCACATTGATGGGATACCGATTGCTAAAATGTTGGTAGATGGAGGGGCGGCTGTAAATCTAATGCCTTATTCATTGTACAGAAAATTAGGTAAACAAGATGACGAACTTGTTAAGACCAACATGACCCTCAGTGGTGTTGGAACTGATAGTTTGATCAAAGCCAGGGGAGTCACGTCCGTTGAACTAACCATCGGAACTAAGACCCTTGCTACTGCATTCTTCGTCGTTGATGTAGAAGGAAATTATAGTCTAATCCTAGGCAGAGGTTGGATTCATGCCAATCAATGTATACCTTCTACATTACATCAAATGTTAATACAATGGGTAGGCGATGATGTAGAACAAGTACATGCTGATGTATCGGCCTGTATCACTGTGGCTGATGCCCCTGTACTCTGGACTTATGAGACTGCTACATGTCTCACAGGAGTAGATTTTTCTAATTACCAGTACATAAGTATAGATAAGAAGGGTTTCATTCCTGTAATGCTAGAGCCGATGGAGAATCGGCTAAATCCTAAATAAAGTTTAAATGATGAGTACACACAAAATTCATGAGTCATTGGTCATGGATAGTTTGGCTTCTGAGGCCGGATGGTCCGGTCTTTCACAAAACAGTTTGGTATTTAAGGCCAAACATCTACCACAGCGTAAAGACAATATCACAGATGATCCGCCCCTTGAGACCGGAGAGTCTGCTATCACAGAAAGATCATCTGATTCCTCTGTGGGGGACATGATAGAGGAATTCAAAGATCTCAATAAACTAGGACATGGGTTTACATCGGTTGATCCTTTGGAGGAGATCGACATAGGAGATGGTAAAACTCCAAGGCCGACTTTTGTAAACAAGACCCTGGAAACCGATCCTAGAAATGAAATGATCGGCCTATTGAAAGAATATTCAGATTGCTTTGCTTGGAATTACACTGAGATGCCGGGATTAAGCCGTAAGACCGTAGAACATCGACTGCCCATTAAATCCGGTTTCAGACCTTTCAAGCAGAAAGCTAGAACATTTCGTCCAGACCTTATCCCACGAATCAAGGATGAAATTCACCGGCTGCTAGAAGCTAATTTTATTAGACCTTGCAGATACGCAGAGTGGGTATCTAATATTGTGCCGGTGGAGAAGGAGTCAGGTAAGCTCAGAGTATGCATTGATTTTCGTAATTTAAATAGAGCAACTCCTAAAGATGAATATCCCATGCCCATAGCCGACGTATTAATCAATAATGCGTCAAGGAATAGAATTATTAGCTTTCTTGATGGTAATGCTGGATATAATCAGATTTTTATGGCCGAAGAAGATGCGTCTAAAATAGCCTTTATATGTCCAGACTTCATTTGTTTATTTGAGTGGTTTGTCATGACATTTGATCTGAAAAATGCTGGTGCTACTTATCAGAGGGCTATGAATCTGATCTTTCACGAGTTATTGAGAAACACTGTGGAAGTCTACATTGATGATATTGTAGTAAAATTGGCTGAGTTTAGTTCTCATATAGCTTATTTGCGCAAAGCCTTTGATAAAATGTGTTGGTATGGTTTGAAAATGAACCCACGTAAATGTGCTTTTGGAGTGTCGGCTGGTAAGTTTTTAGGATTTATCATCCATGAACATGGTATAGAGATAGACCCTGACCGAATCAAGTCTATTCGGAATGTGGGACCTCCGACCTGTAAGGTCGAAGTGCAGAAGTTTCTCAGCAAGGTAAATTATTTACGAAGGTTTATTTCTAACCTAGCCGGGAAGATTGATGCCTTCACCCCTATCCTTCGGCTTAAGAATGATGCCGAATTCACTTGGGGGCAGAATAGCAGGAAGCGTTTGATGTCATCAGAAAGTATTTGTCTTCGGCTCCCGTATTAAAAGCACCACAAGCATGAGTACCATTCAGATTGTACATTGCAGCTGAAGATAAGGTTATTGGGGTTGTTCTGACACAAGAAACTAGAGGAAAGGAGCATGTGGTGACATATCTAAGTCGGAGGTTGGTGGATGCTGAAACAAGGTACACTTTTATTAAGAAGTTATGCTTATGCTTGTTTTATGCATGCACCAAATGTAGATGTTATTTACTGTCTAGTCATTGCACTGTTTCTGGTCAAACCGATGTGATCAAATACATGTTGCATAACCCAATTATGAGTGGTAGAATTGTAAGTGGGCTTATGCACTCATAGAATATGACTTGGCCTATGAACCATTGAAATCCATGAGAGGCCAGTCGTAGCAGATTTTATTGAAGAACATCAGATTGATGATACCCATAAATTAGACATATCATACCTCACTATTACTCCTTGGACTTTATATTTTGATGGATCGGTTTGCAATGAAGGGCAAGGAATTGGCATCGTGCTTGTTTCACCAAGTAATGTCTCCTTCGACTTCTCTAGCCGATTGAAAACTTATTGCACTAACAATCAAGCCGAATATGAGGCCCTTTTGTTCGGCTTGGAACTTTTAAATTGTATGGGAGTAAAACATGTAAAGGATTTGGTGATTCTCAGCTGGTTGTCCAACAAGTATTAGAAGAATATCAATGTTTTGATGGTACTCTAAATAGTAACCTTGAAAAGTGTTGGGACATAATTCATTCTTTTGAAGAATTCAGTATTTGGCACATCTCTAGAGTAGAGAATCATAGGGCTAACAGTTTGGCACAAGATGCATCAGGTTATCGGATAAAGCGAGGGAGATTTCACAACACTGAAAATCTGATAACATGTGCAGGGCGCCAATCCACCAGGTCGCGGATCGTCCGAGTGAAAACTCCAGACTGTCCGGGATTGCCAGGAAAGTTCTTCTAATTGATTCGGCTGATAATGAAGCCGATGCAAGTGATTGGAGAACACCCATAATTAATTATTTACGTAATCCCAGTGTTAAGACGGATAAGAACATTCGGCGTACAACTTTCAAGTATGTTTTAATGAGTGATGAACTTTACCGCCGAACAGTCGACGACATCCTGCTTAAATGCTTGGGCCCAAGTGATGCTATATTAGCCATGGCCGAAGTACATGAAGGTATTTGTGGTACCCATCAATCGGCTCCAAAGATGAAGTGGTTGTTGCGAAGGTCTGGTTTCTATTGGTCTAACATGATAGCCGACTGTTTCAAGTACTACAAAGGATGCCAAGTATGTCAAAAATTCGGCAATTTACAGTTGGTCCATGCAGCCGAATTACATCCTATTATCAAACCTTGGCCTTTCAGAGGATGGGGATTGGATTTTATAGGAGAGATTCATCCTTCATCATCAAAAGGGCATCATTTCATGTTAGTTGCCACTGACTACTTTACCAAGTGGACTGAATGTAGGATTACGGGGAGGCTATGCTAGCGCAAAACAAAATTTTCAACCCCATAATTCCAAGAACTACTGCGGTTATAGGTCATGGAATTACCACTAGACGCGCAGAGCAGCGGAAGACGTCTCGATGTAGACGAACGCGTCGAGCAGCGCTGTGCAGTCGTCGGCGTCCTTCACGTCCTCGCACGGTTCGTCCTAGTGCTCCAGATGCAGCACCTCCGAGGTATCCACACGTACAGGGAGGAAGCGCCGCGTACCGAACTGCTAGGTTCGCGACGGCGGCTTGGCGACGGCGAGAGGCGAGCGGCTACTCGTTTGCTGGTGGCGAATTAGGGTAAGCCTAACCGCGCCCCCGCCCCTCATTATATAGGCGTTATGGTGGGCTTCTGACACCGAGGCCCATCAGTAACCCTAAAGCCCAGTCTAATTTCGGATCTAATCCGAGTTAGGCTTCCTTCCCCTTAAGTGTGTGACCCTATAGGTTCACGTACAAATAGACATAGCCCGAGTACTCTTACTTGGCCCAATAATTGACAGCGGCCTCTAGCAAGACATGTCAACTCCTATGCGCACGTAAAGATCATATCAGACGAACCATTGCAACATTATGTACATGTTGTTCCGTTTGTCTCACGATATTTGGTCTGGCTCTAAGCTGACCTCTCTTTCTCGATACTGTGAATTGGAATCCTTTCAATGGTTAACTCTTAACCCTAGCACGGCCATGCATTTCTTGATCCAATCACTCGAGGGGCCCAGAGATATCTCTCTCACAAAGAGAGGGACAAATTCCATCTTGACTAACCATGCCTCACAGCATGCTTCCTGACAAACCCAAAACTACCTTTATAACTACCCAGTTACGGAATAGCGTTTGATAGTCCCTAAGTAAGTCAATTCACATCTTGAGAACATGCGACAATCTCAGGTCTAAGGATACAATATTCATGTTGCAAAAAGAGAACTATATTACAATATCTCACGTTGGGTCGGTCCAGCCTCATGTCATACATGCGCCCACATTATTAGTTTAACATCTCCATGTTCATGACTTGTGAAATGTAGTCATCAACTAATACATGTGCTAGTCATCGACTCTGACTAGGGACATCATTTAGAATAACCATATAAGTAAAGAATCTCACAAACAATTCACATAATTGCTAATCAATACAAGGTGCCTTCCATGGATATTCAATTAAGCAATATATATATCATGGATACAAAGAAATATGCTCATCTCTATGATTATCTCTAGGGCATATTTCTAACACTGAAGTCGTTGCTCTGAAGAACATGACACATAGGGAGGTAATTGAGTTCATAACTGAACATATTATTCATAGATTTGGTATTCCCCAGACCTTGACTACAGATCAAGGGGCTTCTTTTATGTCAAAGGAGGTACGTGAGTTTGTTGAATTATATAGAATTAAACTGCTCAATTCGTCTCCATATTATGCTTAGGCCAATGGACAGGCCGAGTCTAGTAATAGAACATTGATTAACTTGATAAAAACGAAGATATCTGATAATCCTAAGCATTGGCATAGGATTTTGTCCGAAGATTTATGGGCTCACATAATATCTAAACATAGTGCTACTAAAATATCTCCTTTTGAGCTTGTCTATGGGCAGGAAGCAGTGTTGCCTACGGAAATAAGTTTAAATGTTGTCAGGTTCACCAGACAAAATTATCTAACCATCATTGATTATTATAATTCAATGATGGATAATATTGATGAGGTGACCGACAAGAGGGTGATAGCTTTGGGAGCAATAGAAAATGACAAGATCATGGTAGCCAGGGCCTACAACAAGAAGGTCAAAGCAAAGTCATTTCAAGTAGGGGATCTGGTGTGGAAGACCATCCTACCTCTAAGAAACAAAGACCGAAAGTTTGGGAAATGGTCGCCAAGCTGGGAGGGTCCTTATAAAGTAAAACATGTAATATCTAGTAACGCCTATTTATTACAAACATTACAAGACAAAGATTTACCCAAGGCTTTGAATGGACGTTTCCTCAAACAATACCATCCTAGTATGTGGCAAGATGCCAAAGAGAACCGATGTAATCGCATCGAGTTAGTTGCTTTTGGTTTGCTCAGGTCCACTAAAAGGCAGGGGGGCATATGTTGAGCACCAAAAAGAGCACCGCATGGTCCGACCTTGAGGTTGGACGGTACGCGGGCCGGACGGTCCGCGCCTGTGGGCCGGACGGTCCGCGCGCGCAGAATCGATTAGGGTTCCGAGTTTTTTGTTGTGTTTGTTGGCAAGAATCACAGGATTAACTCGAAATTTTTTGGTAACGGGTCCAGCCCCCCTCCTCTATAAAAGCAGAGGAATACGGCCGATTTAATAAATCAACCGAATCTTCAATCAATACAATTTACATTTATTTTTAGGAGTAGTTCTAGTCTAGTTCTAGGTTAGTCTTCGAATTCCCAAATTCTTCGCTTCTCTTCGACTCTACGTCGATTAGAGGAGTCTAGGTCAGCCTGCCGAGCCTAGACATCTCCTAGATCTCTCCTCCTCGACGGGGTCCCTCCTGGAAGCGAGATCCAAGCGCCGCCGGTGACTTCCGCCGCCCTGCACACGCGCGGACCGTCCGACCGTCAGGCAGGAAACCCTAGCCCTGCGCCAGGCCGCGGACCGTCCGACCCTTGGCCACGGACCGTTCGCCCTTGTGCAGAGAGCACCGCCACGGTTCATGTTGAGTGATTAGCGCCCGAAAAAGGTGTCAACAAATTGAAGTAAGGATGGAAAAATATGTATGAGTTAGTTCATGAGTAACCTATGTGCACCAAAGGTTTATATGTACCAGATATGTTTTCTTGATTCAACGGTCGATTTGCCGGTTTGCAGCATTTCATTTGTCTGTCGTGGTTGCGTGCGTGCTATGAAATAAAATGGGTTAGGACTTAGGACGTATCCCATATATACGTGTGAGCGTGTGACACAATATGTGTTGTCGAGTTCAACAATTTAGGGAAGTAATCAGTTACATCAATATTTGTTATCATAACTTTATGTTTGATTGTAATAGACTACAGTCGATCACCACGATATCTGTTACAGATCTATTACAGGCTCATGAAAAATCATTAGCGCTCTCCTCTGACGGTGATTCAATGATGCGCTATAATATAACTTTATGTTTGATTGTAACAGGCTATAGTCGACCACCGTGATATAAGTTACAGGCTCGTTAAAAATCATTAACGCTTTCCTAGGTGATTCAATGTCGCGCCATAACATAATTGTCAGGTACCCAAGAAAGGGGTGCCCAAGGCGAGGCCTATAAAACCTTTCTCTGACCTATTTAAGACCAAATCCCCGCCGAGCAAGTCCGCAAGTCGGGGCATGCGACCAAGTCCTCGCCGAGCAAGTCTGTGAAGCGGACCGAGCAACCAAGTCCCCGTCGAGCAAGTCTGCGAGGCGGGACGAACGACCAAACCCCCGCCGAGCAAGTCTACTCGATGGGCGAGCGACCAAGTTCCTGTCGAGTAAGTCTGCGAGGCGGGACGAGCGATCAAGTGGACTCGCAAGGAGGGAATCTAGGCCGACGCTATTGGTCCATAACGACAGTAATAGGACACGTCGTCACCAAACCGTGTCCACGCTATGCGTACAATACTAAGGGGTCATGGAAACAAAGTCTCCACCCACGTATCGGAAAGGACAAGATGACATACCTTGTGCGAGCAACGTACCGGAAAGGACAAGACGACATACCTAGTGCATGCTCGCACATGTTGGAGGGTGACGTAAGGACGTTGATGGAAGATGAAGTTGTACTGAACACGAACCTTAACCTTAACCTTACCGAGAACACGTTCTGCGGGACCCATCAGGTATGCTAGCACAGGCTTAGAGCGAGCTACAGGGACTCGCACGCCGGACGGACGAGACAGAACGCTATGCCAAGAGCACGGCAGCACACGACCCATTAGAAGGAGCTATGCCGCACACAAGCATGCCCCAAGACTGACCAAGAGGGGCCCACCGCGCACTACAACATAGGGCGTTAGTTGAAGAACTCTCTCTCTTAAGTAAGGACCATCTCTTGAAGTATAAAAGGGAGTCCCCTCGTACAAATACAAGAACACCAGTTGTAACATGCCTCAAAGCAATACTATAATACCCAAGTCTGTAAACTATATTAAAGGAGAGAATTCTCTTATGTATTTTGCCACTATTCAACTAAACATGTGAACACCATATTGAAAAGCAAGTAAACAACTAATAATACCAAAAATAATTTGTGCATCATGTTGGTTTTGTTTGTATGTGCATTTAGTAAAAATAGTAATCACATTAAGGAAATAAATTAATGTCTCAAATTGGGGGTTTAATACCTACATTGAATATTTAAGAGAGAGAAATAACAAGGAAAGGAGGAGAAAGAAAATATTATACAAATAGATAAATACATCCTTCTTACACTAGGATTTGAATTTGGATATTTAGCTCAAATGTGAGACTCATGACAAATTCAAATTTAAATTTGAAATCAAGAAAATAAAAAGGAAAAGAAATCAGAAATTATAAAAAGAAAAAAAAGATAGTGAGCTGCCGCATTGGGCCCGGTTCGTTTGGGCGGCCCACTAGCCTTCCACCACGCAGCCCATCTGCGAGAAATCGCGCAACGACACCTGGGGCCCACTGGTCAGCAAGCAGCCCGTGCGCGCTCCTCACCCGGTCACTGGTAGGCGGACCCGCGTGTAAGATTCAGTTCATAGTGCGTCGTCGCCATCACTGGTTGAGGCCATTTCCCTTTTAATCTCTCCCTTTTTGGTGATTGATGCCAACACAAACCAAAGCAAATATAAAGTATAGAAATGTAGCAAGTTTGCATTTTGACAGATGTGCATAAGTTACTTTGAAGTGAAAGCAGTTCTAAGTATATATGATTGTTTTGATATAGTTAACATTTTGGACCACATTTGCACCACTTAGCTTGTTTTTGCAAATCTTTTGAAAAAGTTTTTCAAATTCTTTTTCAACTAATCAATGGTATAAGAATATGATTTCTAAATGCATTTTCAAGTTATGATAGATTCTCCCCCTTTTTCGAATGCTTTTCCTTTGGCTTAATAAAAGCTCTCCCTGAAAAAATTCTCCCCTAAGCTATCAAGAGGGTTTTTGCAAATGCAATTTTTGTTAAGAAAGTTTTCAGAAAACGGGGTGGTGGTGCGGTCCTTTTGCTTTGGCTTAATAATTTATCCCCCTTTGGCATTAAGCGCCAAAAATAGAGAAATTGAGAGGTCTTTTTAAAAATACATGAAGGTAAATACATGAGTAGGGCAAAGGATACTGACAAATATGAAGTGGAAGCCTTGCCTTTGCCTACAACTTCATTTCCCTTTCAATTCAAGACTAAGTATAGAAATACTCTTGGAAGCACATTAGTCTTAGCTTTGGCACCAGAAGAATAAGAAATATGCATTTGTCCCAAATGAAAGAGATATGACATGACCAAAGATATACAAATGAGCAATATGTGCAAGATTTCAATCAAAGTTCTGAAAATCTAAGACATTTAGTTCATTCCTAAGCTTGCTAAAAGTCTTTTCATCTAGAGGCTTGGTGAAGATATCGGCTAACTAGTTGTGGGTGCTAACATAAGCAATTTCTATATCTCCTCTTTGTTGGTGATCTCTTAGAAAATGATATCGGATGTCTATGTGCTTTGTGCGGTTGTGTTCAATAGGATTATCCACCATGCGGATTGCACTCTCATTGTCACATAGGAGAGGTACCTTGCTCAACTTGTAGCCATAGTCCCTAAGGGTTTGCCTCATCCAAAGTAATTGTGCACAACAATGTCCTCCAGCAATATACTCGGCTTTGGCGGTGGATAGAGCTACTGAATTTTGTTTCTTTGAAGCCCAAGACACCAGGGATCTCCCCAGAAACTGACAAGTCCCTGATGTACTCTTTATATCAATCTTACATCGGGCATAATCAGCATGAGAATACCCGATTAGATCAAAGGTAGATCCCTTGGTGTACCATAGCCCAAACTTAGGAGTGTAAACTAAATATCTCATGATTCTTTTAACAGCCCTTAGGTGGATTTCCTTAGGGTCAGCCTGGAACCTTGCACACATGCATACCGAAAGCATAATGTCTGGTCGTGAAGCACATAAGTAGAGTAGAGATCGTATCATTGACCGATATACCTTTTGATCTACGGACTTACCTCCTGTGCCGAGGTCGAGATACCCATTTGTTCCCATGGGAGTCTTGATGGGTTTGGCATTCTTCATTCCAAACTTCTTGAGAATATCTTGAATATACTTTGTTTGGAAAATGAAGGTGCCCTCTTGGAGTTGCTTGATTTAGAATCCAAGGAAATACTTCAACTCCCTAACACCTGAATTTTGTAGATAATTAGAAACAAATTTTATACCCCCAAATTCAAGGTGTTATAGACCTATCCTCCTTAAAAAGAATCTCGCCCTTGAGATTCAGGGTTAGCTAGCAAAGAGTTCGGGGGTACTTGGCTTTCAAATCATCTTCCCTTTCCCAGGTTGCATCTTCTTCTGAGTGATGGCCCCATTTGACTTTGCGCAACCTGATGGTGCTTCTCCGAGTGACCCAATCTGTTGTCTCCAGAATCTGAGTTGGCTTCTCAATATATGTCAGGTCTTTTTGAACTTCGAGGTCCTCTGTTGGCAACTGCTCTTCTGGTACTCGCAAACACTTCTTCAGCTGAGACACATGGAACACGTCGTGCACGGCTGACAGATTTTCTGGTAGGCTAAGTTGGTATGCCACTTCTTCACGTATCGCTTGAATCTGGTACAGTCCGATGTATCGAGGTGCTAGCTTGCCTTTGACTCTGAACCTTTTGATTTCTCTGATGAGTGACACTTTCAAGTAGACATAATCTCCCACTTCAAAACTCAATTCTTTTGTTCGGGTGTCAGCATAGCTTCGCTGCCTGGACTGCGTTGTTTCAGATTCTCTCGAACCATTCTGATGTTCTCTTCGGTTCAAGCAAAATATTTGGACCGAACACCTGCCTTTCACCGGGTTGGTCCCAATGCAATGGAGTTCAGCAATTCCTCCCGTAGAGTGCTTGAAATGGTGACATCTTCAGACTGGTCTGATAGCTGTTGTTGTAGGAGAATTCTTCATATGGTAGCCTCTTGTCCCAACTTAAATTGTCTTGCAATGCACAAGCTCTCAACATGTCTTCAAGAATCTGGTTGGTTCTTGTCACACCCGGTTTTAGAAGGCAAACTGAATGCGAACCATGTACGTGCCAGGATCAGCAATTCACGTACACAACAGTTACATAACTGGATATCATCACACAGTGCTCAAATAATAACATAAAAGATAGTAATAGTCGATTACATCATGATGTCCGAAACATCCACATAGTCATTAACATTTATCAAAGTGCGGAAAAGAAACGTAGATACACACGGCCTTTACAGGCACCCGACCGGGGGTTTGCCGCTAACCCACACCTAGAACTCATCGTACTCTTGGAACTCCTGGAAGTCATCCTCCATGACTTCATCTTCTCCTAAGCAGTGGTTGCAACGTGGACAACCTAGGGGGGTTGGTGTGTAAAGCAAGGGTGAGTACACATCAACATACTCACCAATTGTCCCGTTTGGTTGTAGTGGACTAGCTTTATGTGGGGTTAAGTCAAGCAATTGCTTTTAATTGGTCAGGTTATTATTACTAGTAGAAAGACATGTTTTAGCATTAACCCAAGTTGTTAACCCAAAGTACCCCTTTCCAAACGGAAAGAATACCACTTACCATTACCATAAGCATAATCATGACCATCATCCTCATCACCACCTGTAATCCAAACATCTCTGATCAAAGTATCTCTAATCAATGGAGCTCCCTTGGCCGCTCATAACCTCGAGCACGGCTGATATATCAGTTTCATAACACTCTGCAGAGGTTGCGCACTTTACCCACAAGCCGTGATTCCCTCTTGCCTCGGGCCGATCAAACCCTTAAACACTACCAAGGTGAATAGGCAGGGTTTCACTACGTACCCTTTACAAAGATTCCCTGAGGCTGTAGCCACCCGTTAGGTTTCCCAAATGTACCGCACTCCTCCCCAAGGGGCAAACCAACCTTGGCAGAGTGAGCCGCATACACCGAGCCCCATTGACAGTGTTGGGGGTCTGCTTCATCGCCGAAGGTCCTTTAAGAAGAAACACCTTCAGAAGATCAGCACAAAAACAAACATAGCACGATGGTACACACCGAAGCTACCATCCGGGGAGCTTCGGCATAGCGGCATGCCTTGAGACGAAAGGTTGCACCGACTTAAAGAGGAAAAGACCAATCGGCCCATGGTAATTTATGTCATGATTGTAACTAGTTGTAGAGTATATAAATGTAATTTTGACCGGGTTGCGTCCCGTGCCTATAAATAGGTGAACAGTACCCCCGTACTGTTCACGCTGATTGGTATTCGCTTGCGCGTCATGCTCGGACTTTTTGCCTTCTGTCAAGCCGAAGGTATAACAAGTGTAATTCAATATTGTTCCTATTCATCCATGGTGATATAATAAAGATATATTGATAATGTCATATGATTATTCATGTTATTTCTCATGTTTCATATCCTTCGTCTCCCATTATTATATACTGTGATTATGAAGGTTCGTCCTTCATGACCTTCGTCCGAAGATCGTTATATCCCAAGGGAAATAATGCTTCGAAGGACGAAGGGCATTAACCATTAACTTCTTTTTGTGTTGCCTTGTTCTTAATTCATAGTATTTGAGAACAAGTCCCCAACATTGGCGCCCACCTCTGGTGAACTCACTTCCACTTTTGAGCTGATGGCTTCGTTTGACAACTAACTCGAAGCACCTTCGGCTACGAAGCTGGTGCTCCCGATAACAGGCGGTTAAAGCTCAAAGTCGGCTAACAAGAAGCAGAAGAAAGAAGCGCAGAGAAGGGTGCAGCATGTTGGGGTGCAGGGACTCTTCATCAAGTCAAAATGGTCCCACATCCCAATCACCTTCTCCCAGGAGGACCTTCAGCTCAAAGATTACCCTCACAATGATGCTATGGTCATATCTTGTGTCATCAAGGGATTTCTGGTCCATAATGTTCTGGTTGATACAGGCAGTGCAGCGGATATCATATTTGCTAAGGCTTTCAGACAGATGCAAGAACCAAAGGATAAGATTCATGATTCTACACACCCTCTTTGTGGCTTCGGAGGAAGGTAGATTGTAGCACTCGGCAAAATCACAATGCCAATGACCTTCGGCTTCGTCCATAACACAAGGATTGAACAGTTTTTCTTTGACATTATTGACATGGAGTACCCCTATAATGCAATCATTGGTCGAGGGACACTTAATGCTTTCGAAGCGATACTTCATCCAGCATATTTATGCATGAAGATACCTTCGGAACAAGGGCCCATTGCTGTCCATGGGAGTCAAGAAGCTGCCAGAAGAGCCGAAGGAAACTGGACAGATTCGAAGGCAATCCATAATATAGATGGAGCCGAAGCCTGTGAGCAGTATAAATACAAAAGAGAGAAGGCTGCTTCGGCGGATTAGCCGAAGCCTATGCTCCTATGTGAAGACATAGCAGAACAAAGGGTACTGCTGGTGTCTCAGCTATCTGAAGAGCAAGAGAAGACTTTGCTAAGATTCTTATTCAACAACAAAGATTTCTTTGCTTGGTCAGCCAATGATCTTTGTGGTGTCAACAGAGATGTCATTGAACATTCACTCAATGTGGATCCATCCTTCAGGCCAAGAAAACAAAGGCTTCGGAAAATGTCTGAAGACAAAGCTGAAGGTGCTTGAAACGAAGTGAAGAGACTTCGTAGTGTTGGTGTTATCAGAGAGGTCAAATACCTAGAATGGCTAGCCAACACTGTTATGGTGAAGAAGGCCAACGGTAAATGGAGAATGTGCATTGATTTTACAGATCTTAACAAGGCTTGTCCAAAGGACGAGTTCCCATTGCCAAGAATAGACTCTTTAGTTGATGCAACAGCTTCTTCAGAGCTCATGAGTCTACTGGATTGTTACTCAGGCTAACATCAAATATGGATGAAGAAGGAAGATGAGCCGAAGACTAGCTTCATAACCCCCAGTGGCACATATTGCTATCTTCGGATGCCTGAGGGACTTAAAAATGCTAGAGGAAGCTTTAGCAGAATGATAGCCAAGGTCCTTCATTCTCAAATAGGCAGGAATGTACTGACCTATGTTGATGATATCATAGTAAAAAGCACGAAGCAAGAAAATCACATTGCTGATTTGCATGAGACATTTGCCAATTTCAGGCAACCTGGCCTGAAGTTAAATCCAGAAAAGTGTGTTTTTGGGGTGAAGAAGGGCAAGTTCCTTGGCTGTTTAGTATCAACGAAGGGAATTGAAGCCAACCCAAGCAAGATTAAAGTTATCCTTCGGATGGAGCCGCCAAGCACAAAGAAAGGGGCTCAGCGGCTGGCAGGTAGACTAGCATCGTTAAACAGATTCATATCCAGATCAGCAGAAAGAAATCTGTCATTCTTTGAAATACTGAAGTCAGCCAAAGTTTTTCAATGGAGCCTGACTCAGCAAAAAGCCTTCGAAGAGTTGAAGCAATACTTGATTGATTTAACAACACTAACTCCACCTTCGCCAGGGGCTCCATTGCTCTTATATGTAGCAGCTTCGCACTCTGCAGTGAGTGCGACGCTTGTACAGGAGAAGCTAGATGGCCAAGTCAAAAAGCAGGCTCCAGTGTACTTCATCTCCGAAGTTTTATGTTTATCAAAGAAAAATTATACAGAATTGGAGAAGGTGTTGTATGCTGTGTTAATGGCCTCCAGGAAGCTTCGGCATTATTTTCAAGCATATCACATAATTGTTCCTTCGTCACAGCCTCTGAAGGACATAATGAGGAACAGAGAAGCTACTGGAAGGATTGGAAAATGGGTTGCAGAGCTTAACGAATTCATTATTGACTATGTGAATAGATCATCAGTTCAGTCCCAGGCGTTAGCAGACTTCATCGCTGACTGGATGTCAGGGGCTCAGGAAGAAGAAATAAACAAAGACGCCAAAGCTTGGACAGTGTTCTGCGATGGTTCCTGGGGAACCTTCGGTGCAGGAGCGGCTGCTATCCTAGTTGCGCCTTCAAAAGTCAAAACATGTTATGCAGCAAGGCTTGACTTCAGTTGCACAAACAATATTGCTGAATACGAAGCACTTCTGTTGGGGCTTCGGAAGTTAAGGACAATGGGAATAAGAAGGGCCATCCTGAAAACTGATTCTCAAGTCATTTCTGGCCATATAGACAAAAGTAGCAAGGCAAGAGACCCGAAGCTTGAAAAATATCTGGATACAATTCGAAGGTTGGAGGCTTCTTTCGAAGGTTTTTCTGTCAGGAATATTCCAAGAGGAGAAAATGAGCATGCAGATCTGCTAGCCAAGTCAGTAGCACACGTGCTCCCTCTACCTTTGGAAGTATTTTTTGAAACAATAAAGGCACTTCGGTTGAACTCATGGAGAGAGCAGTGCTTGCAATTTCCCCAGTACATAGTGAAGATTGGAGGACTGAAATTATATCTTTCCTCCAAGGTAATTGTCTTTTGGATGACGAAGCTTATAATAAGAGAATGGAAGCAAGGACAAGACCGTATGTGATAATAGAAGGGGAATTATATAAACATGGAGTATGTTCTCCACTACTCAAGTGTTTATCAAGAGCTGAAGGTATTGAATTAATGAAGGAGATACATGCAGGTCTGTGTGGATCTCATATTGGGTCTAGGCCCTTGCTGGAAAAAGTGTTTAGACAAGGATTTTACTGGTCGAAGGCAGCTTCGGATGCAACAGAGCTAGTTCAAAAATGTGAAAATTGTCAAAAAATGTGCAAGAGACCAGAAACAACCTTCATCTCTCACCTAGCTAATACAACCTACTTGGCCATTGCAAAGATGGGGCCTGGATTTGTTAGACCCACTGTTGGGGCGAAGGCAAAGACGCCACCCTTCGCTCGAGGCCTTCGCCGCAGTCGCTGGCCTGACAGGGACAAAACGGGCAGGGACACCCTTCGCTCGATTCGGCACTAGACGAAGACCTGCGACGACGCCTCCCCGCGGCGCGGCCTCGTCCAGCTCTGAGGCCCACGTGTGATCTGGCCCATTGTAACGGGCCCTGCGTGGCCGCCTTTGTGTTACGGGCCTAATTTGTAAAGGCATGCTTGTAATTACAGCTTGTAACCCTGCTTTATGGGAATATTCTGGGGATAAACTAGGTGTCTGAGGGCACATGCGTCCTTAACACAAGGCGCCGGGCACTCAGATGCCTATAAATACCCCCGCACAGTGCCCGTGAGAGGTTAGGTTAACAGAGCTATTGCCCCCGAGCACGTAACCCCGTTGTCACCAATGTTCACTCTTGTTGGCCTCTTTGCTGCTGAGAGCAAGTTCCAACATTTGGCGCCCACCGTTCGTGCTACGACCAAACCACCCGCGATGGCACCCAAGAGAGCTAACCCGAAGGCTGACGAGGCTGCGAAGGCAGCACTGCTTGCCGCAAGGAAGGGCAAGGCCCTCGCCCTCACCCAATCCACCCACCAAGAGCCCACCGAAGACAATATTCCCCGCACCTGCGAAGACGACACCTTCCACACCTGCGGGCCCGAAGGACAATCGCAGCCGCCCCCAGGCTTCGCCCCACTGGAGGGCGCGGATCTCACCGAGGTCGGCGAGGTCCTCGGCGTCTCAACAGAAGAACAGTTACAGCTGCGCGCCCTGCGCCTCAAGAACAGGGGGGTCAAGCACTGACTTCGACACCAAGCGGCAGAAGCGGGACCACTACCGCAGCATCAACCATGTCGCGGTCACTGGCCTAGTTGTGCAGACGAAGTGGTCCCACATACCGCTAACCTTCGATGCACGAGACGTCGACCTGCGCAGCGCCCCCCACATCGACGCTATGGTCATCAATTGCAGCGTGGCAGGCTGGGACTTACACAAAGTCCTAGTCGACAACGGCAGTAAGGCGGACATCATCTTCCTCCACGCCTTCGACCGCATGGGTATAAGCCACAGCCTGCTCAAGCCTTCGGACAACCCGTTGTATGGCTTCGGCGGCAAAGGCACCTTTCCCGTTGGCAAAATAGAGTTGCCCCTCTCCTTCGGTGTAGCACCCAATGCCGGAAGTGAGCAAGTAACCTTCGACATTGTCGACATGGTATATCCATACAACGCCATCATGGGCCGGGGCTCCATCAATAAGTTCGAAGCTGCCATCCACGGGCTGTACCTATGTATGAAGATACCAGGTCCGCTAGGCGCCATCACAATCTACGGCAACCAGCAGACGGCGCGCAACAAGAGCGGGACTTTGTGCCTGGTCAGAGGAACGTACACTGTCTCACGACCCAGCGCGAGGTCCCCGCGCCCGCCAGCCCAACCGATAAGCAGCACGACAAGGCACAGTTGCAAAGCCAAGACGGGACCAAGACTGTCCCCCTCGATCAGGCCACGCCCAGGCAGACAGTCACTATCAGCGAAGACCTCACCTCACTCAAAGAAGAGAGACTTCTCTGCTGCCTGGCCAAGAATAAAGACGTCTTCGCCTGGTCTGCCCTCGACCTGGTCGGAGTCAGCCGATCCATAATTGAGCACAGCTTGGGAATTGACCCTTCGGTGCGACCAAAAAAGCAAAGGCTTCGCAAAATGTCCGACGAAAAGACAGAGGCCGCCAAGGCGGAGGTGCACCGCCTCCTAGAGGCTAAATTCATTGAGCCAGTGGCTTACCCCACGTGGCTCTCCAATGTTGTAATGGTGCAGAAAAAAAGCGGGAAATGGCGAATGTGCATAGACTTCACCAGTCTCAATAAGGCCTGCCCAAAGGACAATTTCCCGTTGCCACGGATCGACAAAATTGTCGATAGCGCGGCCGGCTGCGAGGTCATGTCTCTCCTCGACTGCTTCTCCGGCTATCACCAGATATACATGAAGGAGGAAGACAAGGCTAGCACCAGCTTTATAACACCCTTCGGCACTTATTGCTTCATCAGAATGCCGGAGGGTCTCAAGAATGCCGGGTCCACCTTCTCCAGACTCACCAAAACAGTACTCGAGGGCCAGGTCGGCAGAAATATATTTACATATGTGGACGACATCGTCGTCGCCAGGAAGAATAAGGAGGACCATCTCGCCGACCTGGCCGAGACATTCGCGAACATGCGAGATGCACGGCTCCGCCTAAACCCGGAAAAGTGCGTCTTCGGTGTCCGCCAAGGCAAGATATTGGGCTACCTGGTGTCACACCGCGGCATCGAGGCCAACCCAACCAAGATCCAGGCCATCGTCGACATGTCGCCTCCGCAGTCCGCCAGGGACGTCCAGCGTCTGACAGGCAGACTGGCCGCTCTCAACAGATTCATCTCCAGGTCCACCGAGCGAAGTCTCCCCTTCCTCAAAACACTCCGCGGTGCAAAAGACTTCGCCTGGGGACCGGAGCAAGCAGCGGCCTTCGCCTCACTAAAACAGTACCTGTCGGAGCTGGCCATCCTCACAAGCCCCGACTCCTCGCTCCCCCTATTGCTCTATGTCGCGGCTTCGCCGCACGCGGTCAGCGCGGCACTAGTGCAGGAGCAGACAGTCGAGGGCACAGTCAGACAGTGCCCTGTTTACTATGTCTCCGAGGTCCTGACACCGTCCAAATGCAACATGACAGAGCTGGAGAAGATCGCCTACGCAGTTGTTATGTCCTCGCGCAAGCTGCGCCATTACTTTGAAGCATTCAAGGTCCGAGTCACCTCAGACAGGGGGCTCGGCGAACTATTCAGAAACCTGGAGGCATCGGTGAGGATTGCCAAGTGGGCAGCCGAACTCTCCGGCTACCACATCAGCTTCGAGCCCAGGACAGCCATCAAGTCGCAAGTCCTGGCAGACTTCGTCGTCGACTGGACTGGGCCAGTAACACAGCCGGACCCGTCCACAGAGAAGGTCTGGACCATCCATTGCAACGGCGCATGGTGCCATGCGGGGGCAGGCGTCGCTGCAGTCGTCACCTCACCAGCCGGAGTCAAACACAGATATGCAGCGCGCCTCAACTTCGCACTAGAGTCCGACAGATGCACAAACAATATAGCAGAGTATGAAGCGGTTATCCTCGGCCTCCGCAAGCTAAGGGCCCTCGGAGTCACCACATGTATCATCAAGACAGACTCCAAGATAGTTGCCGGCCAAGTCGAGAAAGACTATGCAGCAAAAGACCCCGCGCTCATGCAATACCTCGCGGCTATCCGAAGCCTCGAGAGACAGTTCAAGGGATTCACCTTACAGCATGTGGATAGAGCCAAGAACGAGGAGGCCGATGCATTAGCCAAGGCCGCCGCCAGGGGCGAACCCTTGCCCTCCGACGTGTTCTTTCACACCATCGGCACGCCAGCCGTCCAGAGCCCCGAAGGGCTCCAAATAACTAATGATAGCGAGGGCCACCGCATAGTCAACCTAATCATGACCGAAGACTGGCGGGCACCAATAACCCTGTTCCTACAGGGGTACTATCATCCAGCCGACGTTAGTGAGGCAAAGCGCCTCAGACACCGAGGCCGGGACTTCGCACTGATTGAGGGCCAATTATACAAGAAAGGGGTCAGTCAGCCAATGCTTAAATGCGTCACCGAAACCGAAGGCATGCAGATCCTACGCGAAGTCCACAGTGGCACGTGCGGCTCGCACGCAGGGCCAAGGGCCCTGGCTGCCAAGGTGATCCGCCAAGGGTTTTACTGGCCTGCAATGATCTGCGCCGCAAATCGAGTCACAAGGTCCTGCGAAGCCTGCCAGAAGTTCTCTCCTCGGTCAGGCAACCCCTCGCAATATACAAAGCTGATCGCCCATACATGGCCTCTCCAGCACTGGGGCCTGGACATCGTCGGGCCCCTGCCCACCGCTCAGGGGAACCTTAAGTTCGCCTTCGTAGCCGTCGAATACTTCACCAAATGGATTGAAGCGAGGGCTGTTTCCACAATCACATCAAAGACTGCCCAAAAATTCTTCTGGCAGAACATTGTTTGCCGCTTCGGAGTACCGTCCGAGCTAACAGTTGACAACGGCAAGAAGTTCGATAGCCAAGATTTCAAGGATTTTTGCTTCTCCATCGGCACCAAGCTGGCCTTCGCTTCAGTTTATCATCCGCAGTCCAACGGGGTCGTGGAGCGTGCTAATGGGAAAATCTTCACAGCTGTCAAGAAGATGCTCCTCGACGAGAAAAAAGGCAGATGGACCGATTTATTACCAGAGGCAGTCTGGGCGCTAAACACAACCGAGTGCAGGGCGACCGGGTTCACTCCTTTCCGCCTTCTATACGGATCGGAGGCAATGACCCCGCAAGAAATAAAGCATGGGTCCCCGCGTACAGTTCCGTCAGCCGTCCCCGACGTGGACGAGCCAACTTCAAAAGATCTCATTGACGGAGACCGGGTCTTCGCCCTATAGGCCCTAAACAAATACCAAGCCCAGACCAAAGCATGGCGCGACCACGCAGTCATCCCGAGGGAGTTCAGCGAGGGGGACCTCGTACTCGTCCGAACAGCTCGGACGGAGTCCAAGGGCAAGTTGGAGCCCAAGTGGGAGGGACCCTTCATAGTCAAGACAAAAGCTTCCCCCAGCGCTTACAGGCTCACAACGCCAAATGGCGAGGACCTGGAGCACTCCTGGAACATCGACAACCTTCGCAAATTTTTTGTTTGACCCACTTAGGGCTGATGTCGCCCTTGTAATTCGCCGCAAACAATCTTGTACCGGCCCGCACTCTTTTCCTCCCGGGGGGTGAGGTTTTTAACGAGGCGGAGCCATGTAATATATGTGAGAAAAATCCCCCGCAAAAACATGTGTCGAAAAAAGACCGCGACAACGGTCTTCGGCATTCGACCAATTCGAAGTCACCGCGAGGCTAAGCGCTAGCCACCCTCGCGTGCGACATGTCCGCGCAGAAGTCGCTCAAGGGTGCAGCCGGACTAGCACAACAAGTGCGAAAAAACCCGAAGTCTATCGCGAAGACTATCCGCGCAGAAGTCGCCTAAGGGTGCAGCCGGACTAGCACAACAAGTGCGAAAAAACCCGAAGTCTATCGCGAAGACTATCCGCGCAGAAGTCGCTCAAGGGTGCAGCCGGACTAGCACAACAAGTGCGAAAAAACCCGAAGTCTATCGCGAAGACTATCCGTGCAGAAGTCGCCTAAGGGTGCAGCCGGACTAGCACAACAAGTGCGAAAAAACCCGAAGTCTATCGCGAAGACTATCCGCGCAGAAGTCGCCTAAGGGTGCAGCCGGACTAAGCACAACAAGTGCGAAAAAATCCGATGTCTATCGCGAAGACTATCCGCGCAGAAGTCGCCCAAGGGTGCAGCCGGACTAGAACAACAAGTGCGAAAAAGCCCGAAGTCTATCGCAAAGACCCCGCACAGAAGCCGCCTAAGGGCGCAGCCGAACTAGTACAACAAAAGCAGAAACGACAGCATCAAACCACCCGCGCTAAGACCGACTATAATCACACCAGCACAGCATAGCCAACCATATCAGACAAAGTACATAACGCCCTCGCAAGCACAGGCACGCGAGGGCACACAACTTCATCTTACAAGCTTTTGCACATATACAAGCGAGGGCGCCACACTCTACATCGGCTCAACCTTAGGAATAATTCCCATCTCCCTATAATTAAATAACATTATCCTAAGCTCCTCACCCGCAAAAAGACTTCGCAGCTCCCCTTCCCCTACACCCGCGGCGGCCGGCAAAGACAGCAGCTCCTGCCGACCAGCCCTACTCACGCGAAGCCGAGCCCCTTCCTCCGCGCTAACCCTACGCTTTGCAACCGCCCTTCGTCGTCGGCGTCCGGTGCTAGGACCTGGCACGTTTGACGCGTCCGCGGCGTGTGGCGAAGCCTCCGCCGCAGCCACGTCCAAGGCCGCAAAATAATCCAAGTCCTCCTCCGACGACTCCTCAGTCCACTCAACCGAGCTCCCAGAGTCAGTAAAATCAAAAAATTCAGATACAGGCCCACCATATTCATTCCCACCTTCCGCGGTCGAAGTCGCCAAAAACTCAGTAGTAGCGGTTGCGTGCGCAGGCCCAAAATCTTGAACCTGCGCAGCAACCAAAATTCAGCACAACATCCAAAAATTCCCCAACCCTAAACACCCACTACGCCACCTGCGAAGGCCCTGGCGCTGCGGGAGCCTCCGCCGTTGGCTTCGCCGTTGGCTCTGCCGCTGCCTCCGCCGTAGTTTCCGCCGCCACCGCCGCGGGACCTTTAGCACTCGGCACAGCAGCTGCGGGGGCATCAGGGGCGCCTTCGGCCACCTTCGGGGGCGGGTCTTCGCCAGTCACAGCGGATGGGGGGGCAGCCGTCGCGATCGCTACGATCTCCGGGGTTGGCTCCAGGGCGACCCCAGTCACAGCCTCCGCGAGGGTCGACTCCGGGTCTGGCAGCGCGCTGTCCAGAGCCCCGAAGTCGTCCACCCGCTCGCCGCGCTCCGCCTAGGACAAGACACACAGATTCAGCAAACACACGCTCAGCCTGCATACAGCAAACGCCAAACAAACAACAACGTTACCTGAGCCCTCGCAGCCTCGGCCCGCTCCCTGACCACCTCACGACCGTACAGACCCCACATCCGGTCGTAAAGGGCCCCGGCGGACTCCTTCACTACGGGGTCTTCGACCTTATAGATGTCTCGCTCAAAATCTTCATCCGCCTGGTCGAAGGCCTCGAAGTGCCGGCACCCTTCGCGGGAGAGCGCGTTCATCGCCCCCTCGCAGGTGACCAGGGAGGCGTACGACATCAACGGCTGGAAGTTCCAGCAGCTCCTCCTGCGCCCACTGCAGACAGCGAAGCCCGGGCTCTCGGTCCGGCACCTCGAAGTCACCGGTCCGCTCACCCAGCTCACGATATGTATCCATAAGCTGCGTGCGCGTCCGTTCGGCCTCCACACGCATCGCGGCCTCGGCCTCCTTCGCGCGGCTCTCCAGGGCGGTGAGCCGCTCTTGCAGATGTTCGGCGAGCTCCTTGGCAAGATTGCCCTCCGCCCGCGCCAGCTTAGCCTCCGCCTGCGCAGCCTGCCCCTTGGCGACGGCCTCGTTGGCTTCCCTCCTCTCCGCCGCCAGTTGGCGCCGGAGGTCAGCCTTCTCCCTCTCTAGGGCGGCCACCCTGTCCGTCAGTTTACGGCACTTGCTGTCGGAGGCCGACTTCTCACGAACAGCGTCAGCATGTTGTGTCCGAAGTCTCTCGACTTCGGCAGACACAGCTGCCATGAGGGCCCCCGACGCAGTACGGCTGGCGAAGTCAGCCACCTGCAGAGCCGCGACGCAGTGCGTAAGGCAGTTGCCCTAAAAGAGGTGGGGGAGAGAGTATAGCTCAGCGGACCTGACTCAGCGCCTCCATCGCCTGACTCAGCGCCTCCGTCACTCCCTTCAGCCGGCGGGTCGCCACGCCCGCCTCGTCCCTGACCAACGCGAGGGCTGACACCTCGCCTCCGGCGCCAAGGGTCTCGCCCCCCGCCTTCGGCGCTTGCGCAACCGTCGCGATCGCCGCGGCAGGCGCAACTATAGCAAGCTGGCCCTCGTCCGACCCTGCAACGCATCAACGAATTTTTTTAATAAAAATATATATATATATATATAACGACTTACCCCCAAGATAATCGTCCACATTAATATCGGTGCCGAAGTCGGCAACGCGTTTGCCCGGCGGCAGCGACGTTCGGGCCGCCGTCGAAGCCTCCGCCACTCCGCTGGCCGGCGGCACCACCTTCGTCGGTTTGGAGCCTCCGGCGCCCGCCGTTGCCTCCGGCGCCTTGCTAGGTGCAGAGGCGCCCGCCTTCGCCGCCAGCGGCGGCTTGCCTCCGCCGGAGGCCGCAGCCTTCGCATTTCCCCGCTGCCTTTTCGGCCGAGCTTCGTGAATCCTGACAGTCGCCTGGCGTTTCTGCGCCGCCCCTTGGCGATCCTTGTCCATCACTGCCCACACAACAGCACCGATATTTCGCCCGTAAGGAAAAACTCTCCACTGATGAACCATACGAGATGTAAAACAGTCCTCCTCAGCCGCGCAGGGGATAGGAACATTTCTAGGCCAGCAACCCCCGGTAACCCTCAGCATCCGAGCCGAAGACTCCCGGAGCTCGGGCGAAGACATCCTTTCCCCCGGGGCCGCACACGTCCTCATTAAATCTCTAGCAAAACTATCAGACACCCCAATCCCTCCCATCGCAGTACCTAATTTTCTCTTTTTTGAGGGAGGGGCGGCCGCCGGCGCAGGGTCGTCTCCTGTCTCCACCGCCGGTTTCTTCCCACGGCGGTCGGCTTCGTCTTGACCAGGATATCCATCGTACGACAATTGATTTAATTCGAAGACCCTGTTCAAACGATCATTTGACCCGCGGATATCAAAGCTGCGCTGGCCTTCCGTCCTCGGCACGTAACGCCCCACGAGCCGCACCGCCCCGTCCTCCGCATCGCGCACAAAGGCGGCCGGGTCGCGGTTCCGCAGATTCAGTGCGAAGGCAGGGCTTCGCACCACCCTTCCTCCGTGAAAAGGCATCTGGCGAGGGCACACTTCGCCCAGCGCCCAACCGTGCGCCAAGGGCCACACCCCATACGCCACAAACTCTTCAACTAAATCACGCCCACTGCTCTGACCGGCGGCGCACCGAAGGGCCCCTTCGTCTGCATCTTCCTCTGCCACTTCAAAAGGCGGATACGCAGAGTAATAATGAGAGCACATCTCAGACACAGGGAGACCTTTATGGCCCTCGACAGTACCCTCCGCAACGTAAAACCAAAATTCATTCCAATTGCCCCACTTGTTGCGGGCGCACGGAACCAACTCCACTACTTGCATTGTGGTCTTACCGGTCTTCGGCGTGAATGTGCACGACCCGAACTGGGCAACTTCGTCCCCAATCATCCTCTTTTGCCAATGGAAACAATAATACTTCGCAAAAACTTCAACCGACGGCTGCCCTCCATACGAAGTCGTCGCCCAGACATACTTCGCCAGTGCCACCACGGCATTCGGTGTCAACTGATGTATTTGAACGTTGAATCTACGCAGGACTTCGCCAACAAACCGGTGCGCAGGCAAGCGGAGACCGGCGGCGAAGAACGCCTCGAAAACGACCAATTCACCCTCCGGCTCGGGGACTTCCTCCGTCCCCGGAGCACGAGCAACTCCGCTGCCAAAGTAGCCCAGTCGCTGCATATCTTCAACGCGGGCTGACGTCATCCGTGACACACCAAAATCAACAGAGTCGCCGGCGCGCAACTCCTCCGCCATCAAGCTACTCAACGTCTCCTCAGACGAGGCGGCGGCCGGCGGCGTAGTAGCAGCGGAAGAAGAGGAAGACGGCATGGCTACGTACCGTCGGCGGCGGCGGGCGGTCTGCTTCACTCGAGCCAGAACGCCGGCGAGCAAGAGGAGCAGCGGAAGAAGAGGAGCAGCAAGACGGCGGGCGGCTAGGGTTTTCACGGAGCGCGGAAGGCAAAGTTCAAACAGCGCCGACCCCCGCCCCCTTTTATAGGCAGGGCGCGGCTCTTCGGGAAACCCGCAATCCGACAGGGCGCGACGCTTCGGGAAACCCGCAATCCAACAGTACGCCGTCCATCAACGGTCACATCACAAACCCCCGCGGAACCACTTCGAGCGAGGGCAGCGTCTCCGCCATCTAGCGACGTCTTCGGCACCAGGTGACTTTGTCGAACTGGTCCCTTGGAGGGCAAATGTTGGGGCGAAGGCAAAGACGCCACCCTTCGCTCGAGGCCTTCGCCGCAGTCGCTGGTCTGACAGGGACAAAATGGGCAGGGACACCCTTCGCTCGATTCGGCACTAGACGAAGACCTGCGACGACGCCTCCCCGCGGCGCGGCCTCGTCCAGCTCTGAGGCCCACGTGTGATCTGGCCCATTGTAACGGGCCCTGCGTGGCCGCCTTTGTGTTACGGGCCTAATTTGTAAAGGCATGCTTGTAATTACAGCTTGTAACCCTGCTTTATGGGAATATTCTGGGGATAAACTAGGTGTCTGAGGGCACATGCGTCCTTAACACAAGGCGCCGGGCACTCAGATGCCTATAAATACCCCCGCACAGTGCCCGTGAGAGGTTAGGTTAACAGAGCTATTGCCCCCGAGCACGTAACCCTGTTGTCACCACTGTTCACTCTTGTTGGCCTCTTTGCTGCTGAGAGCAAGTTCCAACACCCACTTCCACCAGCGCAAGGTAATTTGAGATATTGTTGGGGACTTGTTCTCAAATGCTATGAATTAAGAACAAGGCAACATAAAATGTTAAATATCAAAGCCCTTCGTCCTTCGAAGCATTATTTCCCTTCGGATATAATGAATTTCGGACGAAGGTTATGAAGGTCACACCTTCATAATCATAATAAAAGATGAGAGAGATTTATACGCAAAACACGGAAAATAACATGATTACTTTAAACATTATTATTAATTCCTTTTTTTATATTACTTGTATAAACAACGGCAAATTACAAATGTACCTTCGACTTGAAGGAAAGTAAGGGTACAAGCGTGATGCTAAAGCGAATGCCCGGTCAGCGTGAACAGTACGGGAGTATAGTTCATCTATTTATAGGCACGGGACGCAGCCCGTGTAAAATTACATTAATGCCCTTTACATTTATCAATAACTCTATTGTTGGGACCATGCTTCGTCGCCGAAGGTCCTGCAGAAAGAAACAGCTTCGGCTGAAGCTACTCGTACGTGATGCCGAAGGTGCCATTTCGTGAAGCTTCGGAATTACAAACCGACTTAAAGATAGAATGACCTTTTAGTCCATAAGAGTCCGAGTCATTGTTATAAACTTTTATGAGGGGTACAATTGTAATTCCTCATGGGCTGTGTCCTGTGCCTATAAATAGTGAACAGTATTCCTTTACTGTTCACGCATTCCTGCAATTGCAATCGCATCACTCGGAAATTATCCTTTGTCAAGGCAGAGGTATAAATGTGTCTAAGAATTATGTTTGAACATCTTAAATTTATATATAATATATAAATGATGCTATTTATTTCCAATTTACTTGTTTTGTGTCTTACATTATTTTATATTATCTTTGTGAGTTCAATTATGAAGGTATAACCTTCGTAATTCTACCATTATAACCTTCGTCCGAAGTTCATCCTTGGGGAAATAATGCTTCAGCGGACGAAGGGCATTGATATTTAACATTTTATGTTGCCTTGTTCTTAATTCATAGCATTTGAGAACAAGTCCCCAACATTGGCGCCCACCTCCGGTGAACTCACTTCCACTTTTTTGAGTTGATGGCTTCGTTCAACGATCAAGCTGGAGCTGCTTCGGCTCCGAAGCTGGTACTCCCGATAACAGGCGGTTCATGCTCAGAGCCAGCCAACAAGAAGCAGAAGAAGGAAGCACAGAGGAGGGTACAGCACGTTGGGGTGCAAGTACCCTTCATCAAGTCAAGATGGTCTCACATTCCAGTTACCTTCTCTCAAGAGGATCTCCAACTCAAGGATTACCCACACAATGATGCTATGGTTATCTCTTGTGTGATCAAAGGATTCCTGGTCCATTATGTTTTGGTTGATACAGGCAGCGCAGCTGATATCATATTTGCTAAGGCCTTCAGATAGATGCAAGAGCCCGAGGATAAAATTCATGATGCCACACATCCCCTTTGTGGCTTCGGAGGAAGGCAGATCGTAGCACTTGGAAAAATCACAATGCCAATAACCTTCGAATTCATTAACAACACAAGGACTGAACAAGTTGTATTTGATATTGTTGATATAGAATACCCTTACAATGCAATCATTGGTCGTGGTACTCTCAATGCCTTCGAAGCAATCCTTCATCCAGCCTATCTTTGCATGAAGATACCTTCGGACCAAGGGCCCATTGCTATTCATGGAAGTCAGGAAGCTGCCAGAAGGGCCGAAGGAAATTGGACAGACTCAAAAGCAATCCATAACATAGATGGAGCTGAAGCTTGTGAGCAATACAAGTTCAGAAGGGAAAAAGTTGCTTCGGCTGATCAGCCGAAGCCCATGCTCTTATGTGAGGACATAGCAGAGCAGAAGGTGCTATTGGGATCTCAACTGTCCGAAGAGCAGGAGAAAACCTTGATAAGGTTTTTGTTCAACAACAAAGATGTTTTTGCTTGGTCAGCTAATGATCTTTGTGGAGTAAACAGGGATGTTATTGAGCACTCCCTCAATGTTGATCCATCCTTCAGACCAAGAAAGCAAAGGCTTCGGAAGATGTCTGATGACAAAGCCGAAGGTGCTCGCAACAAAGTGAAAAGACTCCTCAGTGCTGGAGTTATCAGAGAGGTAAAATATCCAGAATGGTTGGCTAACACTGTTATGGTAAAGAAAGCCAATGGTAAATGGAGAATGTGCATCGATTTTACTGATCTCAATAAGGCCTGTCCGAAGGACGAGTTTCCATTGCCAAGGATAGATTCCTTAGTCGATGCAGCAGCTTCATCAGAGCTTATGAGTATGCTGGATTGCTATTCAGGCTATCACCAAATCTGGATGAAGGAGGAGGATGAACCGAAAACCAGCTTCATAACCCCCAGTGGAACATATTGTTACCTTTGGATGCCTGAGGGGCTCAAGAATGCCGGAGGAAGTTTCAGCAGAATGACAGCGAAGGTCCTCCATTCTCAGATAGGCAGGAATGTGCTAACTTATGTTGATGATATCATTGTAAAAAGCACGAAGCAAGATAACTACATTGCTGATCTGCAGGAGACCTTCGCTAATTTTAGACAGGCTGAATCCAGAAAAATGTGTCTTCGGAGTAAAGAAGGGGAAATTTCTTGGTTGCTTAGTTTCAACAAAGGGAATTGAGGCTAATCCAAGCAAAATCGAAGCTATACTTCGAATGGAACCACCAAGTACAAAGAAGGGGGCTCAAAGATTGACAGAAAGGCTGGCATCTCTCAACAGATTCATATCTAGATCAGCAGAGAGAAATTTACCATTTTTCGAAGTGCTGAAGTCAGCCGAAGTTTTTCAATGGGGACCAGTCCAGCAGAGAGCCTTCGAAGAACTGAAGCAATATTTGATAGATCTAACAACATTAACTCCACCAATACCAGGGGCTCTTTTGTTATTATATGTGGCAGCTTCGCGCTCAGCGGTAAGTGCAGCACTTGTCCAGGAGAAGCTTGAAGGCCAAGTTAAGAGGCATGCCCCAATATATTTCATATCCGAAGTTCTTAGTTTATCAAAGAAAAATTATACAGAATTGGAGAAAGTATTGTATGCTGTTTTGATGGCCTCCAGGAAGCTTCGGCATTATTTTCAAGCTTACAACATAATTGTTCCTTCTTCACAACCTCTGAAGGATATTATGAGAAACTGAGAAGCTACTGGAAGGATTGGAAAATGGGCTGCAGAGCTCAATGAATTTTGCATTAATTATGTCCATAGATCTTCGATTCAGTCCCAAGCGTTGGCAGACTTCATTGCTGACTGGACGCCAGGGGCTCAGGAGGAAGAAACGAATAAAGATGCCAAAGCATGGACAGTGTTTTGCGATGGGTCTTGGGGAACCTTCGGAGTAGGAGCGGCTGCTGTTTTGGTTTCACCTTCTAAAGTTAAAACTTGTTATGCGGCAAGACTTGATTTTAGTTGCACAAATAATATCGCTGAGTACGAAGCTCTGCTCTTGGGTCTTCGGAAGTTAAAGGCAATGGGAATTAGAAGGGCCATTCTTAAAACTGACTCCCAAGTTATTTCTGGTCATATTGACAAGAGCTATAAAGCAAGAGACCCGAAGCTTGAAAAATATTTAGATACAGTCCGAAGGATTGAGGCTTCCTTCGAAGGATTCTCTGTCAAAAATATTCCTCGTGGAGAAAATGAATACGCTGATCTATTGGCCAAGTCAGCAGCACAGGGGCTGCCTTTACCTTCGGAAGTATTTTTCGAAACAATAAAAGCACCTTCGGTCTAGCTTCTTGAAAGAGCGATTCTTAACATATCCCCTGTCTATAGTGAAGATTGGAGAACTGAAATCATCTCTTTCCTTCAGGGTAATTTTCTTTCAGATGACGAAGCTTATAACAGGAGGATAGAAGCAAGAGCTCGACCATATGTCATAATAGAAGGGGAACTATACAAGCGAGGGGTTTGTTCCCCGTTGCTCAAGTGTTTATCCAGATCCGAAGGCATAGAATTGATGAAAGAAATACATGCAGGCCTGTGTGGATCTCACATTGGATCTAGGCCTTTGCTTGGGAAAGTTTTTCGTCAAGGAATTTATTGGCCAAAGGCAGCTTCGGATGCAGCGGATTTAGTCCAAAAGTGCGAAGGTTGTCAGAAATGTGCAAGAGATCAAAAACAACCTTCGTCTTTAACTCAATTAATACAACCCACTTGGCCGTTGCAAAGGTGGGGCCTTGATTTGCTAGGCCCATTACCACCAGCACAGGGGAACTTAAGATATGTGGTAGTGGCAGTGGAATATTTTTCCAAGTGGATTGAGGCAAAGCCCTTAGCCACAATAACTTCATTTACTATTCAAAAGTTTTTCTGGCAAAACATTGTTTGTCGCTTCGGAGTGCCGAAGGCCATTACTGTGGATAATGGGACACAGTTTGATTCTGAATCCTTCAGAGAATTTTGTGATCAAATTGGCACGAAAATCCATTTTGCATCAGTCCGACATCCAGAGTCAAATGGACTTGTCGAAAGAGCTAATGGGATCATAATGACAGGAATAATGAAGTCAATCTTCAATCAGCCCAGGGGAAAGTGGCCAGACGAGTTAATCAAAGTGGTGTGGAGCCATAACACAACCATGTCAAGATCAATAGGTTTTACGCCCTTCAAACTATTGTTTGGTGACGAAGCAATAACCCCGGAGGAGGCCAAAGCAGGATCAATAAGAACAGTAGCTTCGGCAGAAGGCGAAGACGAAGCTGATTGCTCTGTAGAAAAAGATGCTATAGAAGGGATCAGACTTCAAGTTGTGGAAAATATCAATAAATATCAAGCTGAAACAATAAAATGGTGTGACAGAAAGGTCAAGCTGAAGAACATTGAACCAGGACACTTGGTACTTTGAAGAGTAGCCAACCCTGAGACAGTAGGCAAATTACAGCTGAAGTGGGAAGGCCCCTTTTTGGTAGTATCTTCGTCAAGACCCGGTTCCTACAGATTGAATGATATGGACGGCAACGACATTCCTAGATCATGGAATGCGGATGAGCTTCGACGATATTATGTTTAGCTTGATGTAATTTTTTCTATTCTTTTTTGTGGCACCCTTTTCCTTTCCAAGGGGGGAGAAAGGTTTTTAATGGGGCCACAACATGTAATTTTCCTTATTTCAATTCTATGAGAGTGATATACCCCAAAAATGTAAATGTAAATGCAAAGGAAAAAAGAAAAGGAAACATGGAGAAGCTCAAAAGTCGTTCCTAAGGGAATGCAGAGCTTACAGCGAAAAATAAACGCTGATTCCGCCGAAAGTAAAAGGCGAAGAAGCTCCTAAGGGAGGCTTACAGCGAAAAATAAACGCTGATTCCGTTGAAAGTAAAAGGCGAAGAAGCTCCCAAGGGAGGCTTACAGCGAAAAGTCAGCGCTGATACACCGAAAAGTAAACGGTGAAGCCGAAAAGTAAACGGCAAAAAGATTTGAATCATTCCTAAGGGGATGAGGGGCTGTGATTATGGTTTTTGAACATGTGTCCCAATATTCATTTGCACAATACATTTCATCATGTCATTTGCATTCATAAACATTCATTTAGACATATATAGAATCATCATCATATCACACAAAAAAGACAGGTGCTTCAGCGATGAGGAAAAACTTCGAAGGAACAATTTTTATGCTTCGTTGTGTACGAAAAGAAGGGAAGGTGTTTTTCGCCTTCGGCTCAAAAGAGAAGTTTCGTCCACAGCAAAGCAGATTGTACACAGATAGCAGAAACAAAATATATTACAAGGTATGTACAAATTTACATGAGTTGTTCCATAACTATATTACAAAAGTTTCTCCAGAATTTTTGCAGGAAAGTATATTGTAAGCAACTATCAAGCTTCAGGCTAGGCTTCGTCAAACTTCAGCTTCGTCATTCTTCAGCTTCGTCATCCTGCGTACATCAAACAGCAGAATAAGAAAGGTGCAAATTTCAAGGAGAAGGTAAAAGTAACAAATATAAGTTTCTTATCGGCTTAAGATGACTTCGAGCTTCGTCACCCGCCATTTTTCGCCCGCCACTTACCCAGATCTGGGTCATGAATCTATTTCCAATGCTTTGAGCCAGGCTTGGGATATCTATCAGATCTGATGCTGATAAGTTGAAGTTTGGTCTATTCACAATATTTCCATGCATACAGCCAGCCTTCAGAAAAGCGGTAGCTGTGCCCCGAGAAGCTACCAGGGCGCAGAAGTCGGCATGCCCACCAATAACTTCGTCAAGAGCATCAACCTCGCCTTCAATATATTCTAATGTGCTGGGCAGATTTTCAGCTGAAGGTGTAAATTTTTCAGAGCTGGCTCCGATAGAATGAAACACATCCTTCAGCCGCTGCACGCATCGGCTGCCAAAGCTTAGGCATTTCCCTTGAAGTTCCTTCAAGGATTTTTGCAAATCTGAATTTTTATCCATCTCAGTTTTAAGGCTTGCTTCAAGGTGTTTCTTTTCTTTCTCAAATTTTTCTGATTGTTTCAGCAATTCATTCTTTAAACTGTCGTTCTCTACTTGGACTTCAGCCAAGGAGCCTTCTATAGACTGGATAACAAAGTCTTTCTTTTCTAATGCACCTTCGTGCTCTTTAACCATGATTTCAAGGTCTTGGATGGTGAAGTCCTTCTTTTTCAGATCAGCTTCGTAATTTTCAACTTTTTCAGCCAAATCTTGGATGATGGCTTTGGTCTTCTCGTCTTCGAGATCTTGTTGCATTTTTAGAACCTTACTTAACAATATGCTCTGTCAAAACAATCTTCGTTAAAAAACGACCTAAATAATAATAATAATAAAATAGCAATAATATTTGTTATCTTAAAATTAGCATAAAGTAAGCTTCCGGCGATATGGTGTCGTTGGTAGCGGCAGAGGTCCGCTTCTAGCTTCGGCAAGCCAATGTTTTTGGAGAGGGTTCTAACGATTTTAGCTTTGCTGCGGTTTCGAAGGCATCTCAGCTTTCCTTCGTTAACCCCACCAAACAGTGTAGCCCCTGGCTTATATCCGCAGGATATGGCATATTTTTTAAGCTCTTCTTTTTCAGCATCTGTCAATTCTTGCCCAAGTAAATCCTGAAAGTTAAAATCTCTTTCTTCCAAAATGTCTTCAACTTGCTTTTTCCCCTTTTCAGTAGCTGTGCTCGCTGCAGCCACAGCAGTTTCTTCCTCAGCCATTTTCAGGAGTATATTATCAATAACTTCAAGTGTGTCTTCCAGGTTCGGATCTTCTGTGGCCCCGGTAGCTTCGGCTGCGCCGGTTTCAGCTTCGGGGGCTTCCACTCTGGTGGCTTCGGCTGCGGCGCCTTTGGCTTCGGCGGTCTCGACAAAAGCAACTTTTGACACTGTCGCTGATGGCGGCGTCTGATGAATCACATCTGCTATCTGAATAATTCTTCGTTTTTTCGGCAGTGCAGGACCTTCTTCTGCCGAAGCTGCTTTGTCCTTCTGAAAAAACTTCGTCAGTTCCGGCGCCAGCGGACTTAGCTTGACAGGCAAGTGTTCAGTCATTACCTTCATAATCTCTTCTACATCGGCAGCAGAAGGCATTGCAGGAGTATCTTCTTCTCGAACCAACGTTTTTGGTTCTGGAGATGCAGTTTTTCTCTTTCTTGCAGCAGCCACCTTCGGCTCAGGGCTCAACTGTTCAGGACTCAGTTTTTCAAAAATCTCCTTTTTCTTTTTGGCCACTTTGGTGCTCTCTTCGTCAACAGCGCTGGCAATTCTTTTTCTCTTCGGGTCGCTAGCATCTCCGCCCAATCGCCCATAGTCAGGATATTCGAAGCCTATAGCATCAAGTACTCTGTTTAGCCTTCGTTTCGGCCGGGTGCCGAAGGCTGCTGTCATCAATTGGTCCTCTTTTTTAGAGTAATTTCCAAGAATTTTAGTACTCATTATTTCGATTGTATCGAGCCATTCTTGGCAGGGTGCCTTAAAATATTTCTTGAATTTATAATGGTAGGGTAGTCGGACAAGCTCCCCCTCTTTCTTCTCCCCTGTAAGCTTCGGCATAGTCCACTCCTTCATAGTTGGAAATACTCTGAAGGCCAGAAATTCCTGCACTAAATCTCTAGTGCCAATGTGCTCTACAATAGTCCTGAATTCAGCCAGTGCGATCCGGGTTGGACCTTCTGCTGTCATATTGCATCGGGGTCTGGTTTCTCCGAAGATCAGTTCAAGTGGACTCTGTACCAGCTTCTCCTTGTCATCGTCAACTTTGACGTAGAACCATTCTGATTTCCAGCCTGCCGGCCATTTGCTTCGGTAGCTGATCACAGGAAATTTTGTGGTTTTCCGATAGGCAAAATTATAACAACCAAAATTTTCGTGTAACCCATCCTCTCTGGCCTTGGTTTGGTAATGTAGCTCGTGTACCCGGCAGAAACCTTCGGCAAATTCTTCCACCGCCTGGCTTCGGAGAGCCCAGATATAAACACTAAGCCTAACAATGGCGTTAGGAGTCAGTTGGTGAAAATAGATCCCAAACTTTTGTAGCACATCAGCAATCATCCTATTCAAAGGAAATCTCAAGCCAGCTTTAAGAAAACTCTTGAAAATCACTATTTCATCCTTCTCTGGATTCGGGGTAGTTTCCTCTCCACCGAAGCGAATTAGCTTTTTCTCATCTTCGCTGAAGTAGCCCGGCTTCACCATCTTGGGAAAATCAGCCTTGGAGATAGTCGACTTTCCGAAGTCCAGATGGCTAGGCTTGCTCGGTACTGTGATATTGTAATCACCGTCAGAATCAGCCTCCTCAATATCTCCTTGTTCTGCTTCGGCAGCGGCTTGTTCTGCTTCGGCAGCGGGAACTTCTTCCGATGTCACCAATCCAGATCGCTGCATTGCTTCCGAGATAGGAACAGTCTCCACACCTTCGGCTTCGTCTCCCTCACGCTCAACTCTAGCAGTAGAGCGCACTCTGGCCATTTAATTTTGAATTTCTTGAAGGATTTCTTGGAAATTAATAACCTTTTCTTCCGAAGCTCTCCTTCTGACGAAGCAGACGCCAAACAGGAGCTTCGTTTGAATGCGAAAGTCAAGCTTCGGCTATGGTTAAAATTTTTGGCAGCAAAACAGTGCAATAGCAATGAATGTTGTGGTAACTTCACACCTACCTGTCTGCTTATATAGTGCTGCAGGTAAGAAGGTGAATCGTCAGGATTTTTACACCAGGCAAACAGTTGCTCGCACCCGCTGCGCGGTGGGCCGCAAAAACCAAATAGCGAACCTGCACTGTGGGACCGCTCTGCGCTCAGAAACTGTATCATTTCTCGACAACGAGCTCAGGGAAGGTGTTTTTTGGACCTTCGGCTTCCTGAAGCCTAAGAGACTTTTTTCACGGATCAAGCTCGTTACGAAAAACGATCTAGCACCGCGAAGGGGCTACTGTTGGGACCATGCTTCGTCGCCGAAGGTCCTACAGAAAGAAACAACTTCGGCTGAAGCTGCTCGTACGTGATGCCGAAGGTGCCATTTCGTGAAGCTTCGGAATTACAAACCGACTTAAAGATAGAATGACCTTTTAGTCCATAAGAGACCGAGTCATTGTTGTAAACTTTTATGAGGGGTACAATTGTAATTCCTCACGGGCTGTGTCCTGTGCCTATAAATAGTGAACAGTATTCCTTTACTGTTCACGCATTCCTGCAATTGCAATCGCATCACTCGGAAATTATCCTTTGTCAAGGCAGAGGTATAAATGTGTCTAAGAATTATGTTTGAACATCTTAAATTTATATATAATATATAAATGATGCTATTTATTTCCAATTTACTTGTCTTTAATGCTTTATGTCTTACATTATTTTATATTATCTTTGTGAGTTCAATTATGAAGGTATAACCTTCGTAATTCTACCATTATAACCTTCGTCCGAAGTTCATCCTTGGGGAAATAATGCTTCAGCGGACGAAGGGCATTGATATTTAACATTTTATGTTGCCTTGTTCTTAATTCATAGCATTTGAGAACAAGTCCCCAACATCTATAGTAATTCTTCGAGGTCTAATTTGGCTTTTCATCTTTAAGTCGGTTCCCTTTTTCTGCTGTCATGCCGAAGCTTTTCTGCATATAGCTTCATGATCGTCCCATCCTTCGTCATGATCGCCTTCCATCCCAGTTAAGCTTCGTCTTGACCATGCTCTTGTATACCCGTATCCTGATTCCGAAGATGCCTGCTCGCATACTTGGAAAACATTATCAAATCATGTTTTTGAGGACCTTCGGAAGCTGAAGGCCCCCAACAGTAGCCCCTCGCAATATTAATTTGCTGGAATGATAAATTCATATTGCGACATGGACGAAGGCCTTAAGCCGAAGGTCCGAAAAAACACCTTCTCTTTGCTAGAATAACAACAGTCTTTGACAAGCGGGACCCTCCAGTTTTCAACGCACTAGGTGTATAAATAAGAGCTCATCACGAGTTTATTTGGCACGCTCTCTTGCCAACTGCTTTTACTCACCCAACTTTTAGGCTGCGCGCAACAACACTTGCTTGGCTTTTTAGATTTTTAAGCTTCGGTTTCGAGAGCACCTTCTCAGCATTTGCAAGGATGTCTGAAGATAAAAAAGTCGTTGGTGATTCAAAGCTAAGTCTTTCTGAGGAAATGCATCTGGGCTTTCTTCAATCAATGTCAAAGACTAATACAGAGAAGATTAATAAGGAAATTTTGGAGGGTTTATCTGAAGATACTGGTGACAGTGACAGTTATGATGTGGATAGTGGTGGTGAAGACTCCGAAGATCGACCTTGGCGACCAAGCCATGCAGTTTTTGGTAAATCAAGTATTAAAGAAAATCATCTTGTCATTATGAGGGGCCGGTATTTTCGGGACTTGTCCGTTGTGAGGGCTGATAAAGGGGAGAAGACTTGTCCGACTCCTGAGGAAAATGAAGTCGTGGTATTCCGAAGCTTCTTGAAAGCTGGACTACGATTTCCCTTAAGCAGCTTTGTTGTGGAAATACTAAAGATATTTGAAATCTACCTTCACCAACTTACCCCCGAAGCAATCATAAGGATGAGCATCTTTGTGTGGGTCGTGCAAAGCCAAGGTTTGGAACCTAATGCGAAAAGTTTCTGCAACATACATGAGTTATTGTACGAGACAAAACCCTGGGGTAAAGAACAGTATCACAACAATTTTGGCTGCTACAGCTTCGGCTCCCGGTCTGGGTCAAGCTGCCCCGTGCCAACCTTTCGAAAGAGGTGGCCCGGCGACTGGATGACGGAATGGTTTTACGTGAAGAATGACTTGAAATCACGGGAAGATATTAAAAGTATCATTATGCGTCCCATCTGGCAACGCTTCGGCCTGCGGAGGCCGAAGGTGGAAATGAATGAAGCAGCCGAAGAATGCCAGAGAGCCTTCGGTGTTGTTTGTTCTTTTATTGGGACAAGGGATTTGGTCCAAGAACACATTGCCTTCAGAGTATGGCCACTTGTGGAAAAATGGGAAATGCCGAAGGAGACCATTAAAGAAACTGACGAAGGTGGACTAGTCAGGCTGAAATACACATTTAAATACGGAGATAAATTCGTTGAGCCAGATGATGACTGGTTGAAAAGTATTGAGGCCATCAGTGATGAATTACTTGGTGTATACTCAAAGGCCGAAGATACTGTATTATCGGCGGCCTTCGGAGGCCAAAAAAGGAAAAGGCTCAACCGAGTATTTGATGCAATTGGGTTTGTCTACCCCGACTACCATTATCCAGCACGGGGTGAAAAAAGAAAGAATACATCTTCTGCGAAGGAAACTGCTTCAGCCGCTCCTAGCGAGTCGGCGCCGAAGAGAAGAAGGGTAAAAGTTCTCACACACCGGCCACGTTATATTGAACCGGCCACAGTGCCTGCATTTGTCGGTGGGACTCCTTCGGCCACTGAAGCTAAAGAGACAGCTCCCCTGCCAAATATTGAAGTGCTGGCCGAAGTGCCAGTGACTGAAAAAATAGAAGAAACGAGGGCTGAAGAAGTAAAGGCATCAGAAGTCTTGAGTCCTTCGGCAAAAACTGAGGCAACAAAAAGCCATAAGGGTCCAGCAGTGACCCCTAAAAGAAAAGGGATGGTTAATATGCTAGATGTTTTAGAGACAATTAAATCTTCAAGCACAACTCCAAAGAAAATTGCTAAAACTTCCGAAGTGCACACTGAAACCTTTGACGCCGAAGCTTCAAAGCCACAGTCTGAAACTGAAGCCGGGCCTTCAGAGCCCACCAAGGTGAAATCCTTGGAAGCCGAAAAAATAGAAATATCAGAACAAATTTTGAGTGAAGAAACTGGCACTGCTGCCCCCGAAGCATCTTCCAAAATACATGATTATATTGTACGACATGCTTCGGGGAAGAGATTATCTGAAGAAGAGATTTTTGAAGCTAATCACTATGCCCGAGAACTGAAGTATCCGAAGGGGGCCTTACTGTTCAATGGCACAGACGAAGATGACTTCTTATATTGTCTCCCAGACAACAAAGAATTATCTGTCTGCCGGGAGATGGCTAGAAGTATGGGGTTTCCGAAGCTTGAAGCTGGACTCTGCGCTATGACGAAGGACGATCTTGCGGATAGCCTTGCATATAATAGTCTGAAGGTGTGAGAATTGTATATTTGGAAATTTATAATTTTTGAATCATTCTTTTATTCTTATACTAATTCTTTTTCATATAGGGTTTAATACTGAGCAACGCTTTGAGAGCGCAAAAGAATGCCGAAGACGAGAGCTACAATATTGCTTTCAACAACCTACGAACAGAGGTTATTAAGCTGAGGAACGAAGCTTTGGAAAAAGATAAAATTCTGCTTACATTGGTGGATAAAATAAAGGAAGACGAAGCTACCTCTAAGGCTCAAGCTAAAGCCCAAAAACGCAAAATTGAAGATCTTCGGAAACAGCTAGCCAGAGATAAAGAAGAACGCATACTTAAAGAGACAAAACGAGAACTTAGTGATCAATGGGCAAATCATTTGGAAATAAATGTTAAAGAGCTTCGTTCATCCAAGAAAAGGTGCTATGACAAATCCATAGAATGTGCTAAGAAAATAAAATCCAGCTTCGCCAGCGCTGGCGCATTCTCTAGCGAAGAAAATTTCACAAGGGGTAATCCAGAAGGCCCGATTGAATGGATCAGTCACGAAGCTGAGGCCTTCGAGGAAATCTTGAATAGCCGCGGAGACATTTGTGCTTTTTCGGGCGCCAGGGGGATTGTTACTGTTTTGGAAAGAAAAGGCTGCGAGCATGTGAAATCTTTAGCGCAATCTGAAACTGCCTTGTCTTTCGAAGATATAAAAGACCCCTCGGCCGAAGCAAGCCTGGTCGGTGGGAAATTTTTCACCGACATCTGGGACAATGGCGGCCGAGAAATGGCCCAAGAAATCATTCAAAAAAGCGAAAAAGGCATCCATGATGCTAGAAAGGTAGCAGAGGCTGCTGAGAAAAGCGCAGAGCCCGAAGGACAAATAGGTATTAATTAGTGATAATTGCCTCTTCGTTGTAATTTTTTGATTTCGAACTTGTTCATGGTTTGTAATAGTAATATATCCATATATTCTCTTCCCTCAGAATCTGCTGAGCTATCTCCAGGCCCCCACACGAAGGGGATGACGAAATTAGACAAATGGCCGAAGCCATCATGGATAGAGTTGTTGATCAGCTTCTAAACGAAGCTGCAGAAGTAGTCTTAAAAGAAGATTAAATGCTGCTGTAAAAACATTTAGATTGTAATGCTTGTTGAGAATCATGTGTAATATTGTGTAACTTTGGATATAACATATTAGTTGTTTATAATTCTATTTTGACGATGCATGAAACATCATATACATACCATTTTTGAGCCTTCGGCGAAAAAACACCTTCCCTTCTTTTCATGCTTCGTAAAAATCAGTAATCAATCCTTGTAAAATCAACAATCACTAAATCCTTCCATTTCAGAATTTGACGAAGGTAAAACTTTTCAATGGTGTAACTATCTCTTCAAAACAGCCTTCGAATATCAATATCGAAACCCCCCTTCTTGCGTTGTTGATGCACTATGATGTATGATGTTATGCTATGCAAATGATGTAATGATGTAATGTTGTGCAAAATGATATTTGCCGAAAGTTGACATCTGTTTTTCACTGTAAGCCTCCCTTAGGAGCTTCTTCGCCTTTTACTTCAGCGGAATCAGCGTTTATTTTTCGTTGTAAGCCTCCCTTAGGAGCTTCGTGGTTGTAGAATATTTTTCTAAGTGGATTGAAGCGAAGCCTTTGGCTACAATAACTTCGGTTACAGTCCAGAAATTCTTCTGGCAAAATATTGTTTGTCGCTTCGGTGTGCCGAAGGCTATAACTGTGGACAATGGAACACAGTTTGATGCCAAAACGTTCAAGGATTTCTGTGATCAAATTGGCACGAAGATTCATTTTGCATCAGTTAGGCATCCGGAGTCAAACGGGCTGGTCGAAAGAGCAAATGGCATTATAATGACGGGAATAATGAAGCCAATCTTCAATCAGCCTAGAGGAAAGTGGCCAGATGAGTTGATTAAAGTGGTGTGGAGCCACAATACAACCATATCAAGATCAACAGGTTTTACACCTTTTAAACTATTATTAGGTGACGAAGCTATAACCCCAGAAGAAGCTAAAGCAGGGTCAATAAGAACAGCACCTTCGGCAAAAGACGAAGCTGATTACCACGTAGCAAAAGATACTATAGAAGGGACCAGACTTCAGGCTTTGGAGAACATCAATAAATATCAAGCCGAAACAATAAAATGGCGTGATAGAAAAGTCCGGTTGAAAAATATTAAGCCAGTGCATTTGGTGCTTCGGAGAGTGGCCAATCCGGACACAGTAGGCAAATTGCAGCTGAAGTGGGAAGGACCTTTTCTGGTGGTATCTTCGTCGAGGCCTGGTTCTTACAGATTGAAGGATATGGACGGCAATGACATACCTAGATCTTGGAATGCGGATGAGCTTCGGCGATATTATGTGTAATCTTTTTTCATTTTTTCTATGGCACCCTTTTTCTTTCCAAAGGGGGAGAAAGGTTTTTAATGGGGCCATAGCTTGTAATTTTTCCTTTCTTATTTAGCTCCACGAGAGCCAAATCCCCCAAAAGAATGTAAAATGTAAAATCTGAGCATGCACCATCGAGTGCAGAAAAAGAAAAAAAAGCAGGGAGAAGCTCAAAAGTCGTCCCCAAGGGGATGCAGAGCACGACGAAGCTACAAAAAGTCGTTCCTAAGGGAGCACGGCGTAAATTTTCTGCTCAAAAGTCGTTCCTAAGGGAATGCAGAGCCAAATACCGCCAAAATATAAGGCGATGAAGTTCAAAAGTCGTTCCTAAGGGGATGCATAACTTATACCGCCGAAATAGAAGGCAAAGAAGTTCAAAAGACGTTCCTAAGGGGATGCAGAACTTATACCACCGAAATAGAAGGTGAAGAAGCTCAAAAGACGTTCCTAAGGGGATGCAGAGCTTAAGACTCAAAAGACGTTCCTAAGGGGATGTAGAGTCTGGGTGTGGCTTCGTATGCGTGTGTATGGACATTCATTTGCACATTACATCACATCATTCATTGCATTCATACACATTCATTTAGACATTTGTAGGATCATCATCATCATAATAGAGTACAAACTGTAACACCCCAGGTGTTACTCAGGGAGTCCACCCAGGGCTACCCCTTTTAACCTATTATCACATGAGGATTGAATTGGGCAAAGTACATCAAACTTGGAGTTCAAGGTCCTAATCAAGTGCAAACCATCTTGGATATCATGCCCTAGCTTGTCATGCACATCTAAGTGGGGAATTTCCCAAAACCCTAAAGCAAACCCCTCTTGGGCAATAGGAACCCTAATTGAAGCTAGGAGCAAAAGATCATGTAAACCTTATGATCATGGCTTGGGCCAAATATAAAAGTTGTAGTGTGCTTCATAACCTACAAAAAATAGTAAGGAAGTACCCCCAAAAAGATTTCAGAAAAGCCCCAAAGAGTTCACCAAAGGTTGAGCACAAGGAAAAATGCAGAATTTGCCTAAGTATAAAAACTAACCCTTGAACAAAGATCCCACATGTTCACCTTAATCCAAAATTCAAAACACTTCGACCCAATTGACAAAGTGGCGCCAAATTAACCCTAGAATGCCCTGGAAAGAGGTGACACCTACCCTAGGGCGTTTGACACGACTTGACACCATTTTTGTCTCGGTTTGGACCTGTCTGACACAGCCAACTTCTCCCCCTCTATCTCTCTAACCCGACCACATCTACTCTTGGAACTCACATGAACTAGGTAGCTCTAGGTGCAGGGAAGAGATCTCCCACAGGCGATAGGGTAAGATTCGTACGTTTTGGCCGCTCAGCAGAGGGAAGAACACGGGCAGAAGCAACGGGCCACATGTTTGACGCGCTCTGAGCTCGCCAGAGCACGCCCGCGCGCGCCCCCGCGTGCCCCGCGTCGCGCCAACGGCCAGCCGGCGCCCTGTCCCGCGCCCGCGCCTATAAAGCCCTCCCAGGCGTCGGTTACACTCTTCCGCGCACGCTCAAGCCTCACCGGAGCTCAGTTCATCGCCGTTTGCCCGTGCGCGGCGTGTCCGCGGCCACCCGAGCCACTGCCGCCGTAGACCAGCCAGTCCAGCTTTCCCCAGCCCCATCCAACCCTCAGAAACGAGTGAGCACGCCCCAGTGAAGCTCCCCGAGCGAGGAATCGAAGCCTGCTTCGCCGGAGAGGCCAGTCCACGGTCACCGGAGCTCTCAACCCCGCCGGAGTGCCTGGACCGGGTAAATCACTGAGCCATTTCTCGATTCACTGCACAGATAGCCTATACGTCACCCCAGGAAGCTCACCGTGCCCTTGGATTGAACCAGATCGCCGTGGTTTGGCCGGTACACTCGTCGCCGACGAGAACACCCGCCTGCGCACGTGGACCGAGCGATTCCGGTCATCCCCGCCGTCGAGCCGCACCTCGCTGTGACCGCCAGAGCCTCCCCGAGCCAACCCTGCCCTTCGCCGGACCTATCTCGCCGCCGGTAAGCCGCGCCACCCTTTTCTTTCCCGCGGGTACTGTTTACTTTGGGGGAAGGACTGCGGGTGAGAGGAAGAGAAGGTCAGGGGGCTTTTTGAACTGTCAACGACCCAGGGGAATAGTGGCGCAAGGGTAGAACTGCGAAGATTGATTTAGCTTTAACCCAGGGACGTCGGTGCAAACTGTTTTTCCAGGAAACTCTTATTAAATCTGTTTTTAATTTGAACAGAGACTTCAAAAATTCATAACTTCTGTTTAGTTCATCCAAATTTGGTCAAACCAATTTTGTCAGACTCTAAATAATGTAACCCACTTAAGAAAAATATAAACCCCCCTATGTACTATAGAAAACTTTAAAGCTCTGATTTAATTATAGTTTTGGCCAAAAGCTCAATAATAGGGCTAAAATTAGTTGCACTATTTGACTAGGGCTAGAAAAATTTGGAGAAGTTTATATCTACCTACTAACCCAAATAAAAATGCTAAACCTTTCTGTCCACCCCGTTAAGTTAGTTTTTGCCCCTTATTTTGCAAAATGCTTAAGGTTAAGGAAAATAGAAAATGTGAGTTAAATAGTGAACCAGAGGACACCCCTATTTTTGTTAGGATACTTATTCAATATAGTTCACTGGAAAAATTTATCATACCCTGGTTGAGTATACAATAAGTGGGATACTTTTTAATTGAATAAAACAAGGAAAACTTAGAAAAACCCTACAAAAATAACCCCAAGGTAAAAACACCCCCACCCTTGGGATAGTTAATGTTTGGTTATTAAGAACTTAGGAAAATATGAAATCTGCTGTTTGACATTTTTCAATTAACAATGTAGTAGAAAGTGCCTTTTTAACATTAAACTTTAGAAAATCATAACTAAATAACCACCCCTTAACTTTCTGTGGTTTTTGGCACAGAAGCCTATTATTACTGTTAGATGCCAATAAAAATAACCCTTAGGACAGACCCCACCTCTAATTAAGAGTTGTAGTACAAAGTGAACCATTTACCCAGCTTTTATTCTTTTTTTCTTAAGCATAGCCTTTATATGTTGAGCCTCAAATTCTTAAAACAGGCTAGAATAGCAAATGGCAACCCACTGTAATTTTTACAGAATTTTTGGAAATTATTAAACCACTGTCGTAGTTCAAACCTACACTAGAAACCATAAGTAGAAATTAAAGAAAGGAAAATGAATAATGGTAATTAGTGTCATCCTAAAACCCTTGTAAATTGCCCACTGAAATGTATAAAGACAATACAAATCCACTATGTTATCCTCAACAATAAAAACCTAAGCCTAAAAAGTAATAAGCATAACCCACTGGAAGCCCCGCATGACCCAGAAACTCTAAGTTACTTCTTGACTTAGTTTCTTTTTAGCATAATGTTATTAAATCCTTCATAATCATGACATACATGTTCATTGCATTCGATAGATTGTAACCTTGCTGACGGAGAGTACGTCCTCGTGCCGGAGCAAGGAGCTGCTCAGGAGGTAGCCCCGGACCCAGCACCAGAGCCTGCACCAGAGGACCTGCCTGCCACTGCTTTGGAAGGCAAGCCCCGGTTTTATGCATAACCTGTTAATTATACTATTTTAATATACTTAATGATTGTAGGATTGATTGTGCACTTAAGTGTAGGAGTTGTTTGAAACCCTAGTTGCATGATCTCAGGAATCCCATTGAGATGAATACTAGTATGCTAAGTCGAGTAGCTGCTTTATTAATTAGGATCTCGGTAGAAGTCGAGTGATTTTTCTAGCACTCGCGCGAGGTCAAGAAATTGGTTGTATCCACTTTCTATCATAATGGTGCTGGTTTGTGGACAACAATCCATGGGGATTGGTTGTCCACGGGATAAAAATTGGAATAAGGATTAAGGTGTGGTACCGTGAGTCAAGCGTTTGAACGTACTAAGCACATGCCGAGAAATATGGTAAATCGGTAAGCCTAGTACCTGATTGAACCTGGCAGTAGACTTTACCCCTCACGCGACCTGAGACGTGGTCTCCCATTCCGGTTATGGTGGGTACAAGTGCGGTCACTGCACGACGGCAGTCGGGGTCAGTGAGGCATTGTACGCCAAGGCGGTGAGCCCTGATCTGCTGACGGGGAATCGATGGGGACGGTTGATGTGTGTGGGGACGGAGTGCCCCTACATGTCGTGTGTTTAGGTTTACCTTGCAAGGATAAAAACTCGATTCGAATCGTCTGCTTCTCGCAGCTAATGAGACTGCTTGATCCATGCTTCTACATTGAGTAACAAGTGGAAATGTGATGAGTTGATATAAGCTGTTGATTGCTAATAATGCTTGCTACTATGTATGAGTAGATAGTACACTTTTAGCCTTAAGAGAGTCACACTTAAATTGACAAAGTTAAAACTTGACTTAGAAACTCAGCTAGTGCTTTTGGCAACCAAACCCCACAGCCAAACAACTGCATGTCTAGAGGTAGAGGAGTAGACTCCTCACACCGGGTAAGTCTAGCTGAGTATTAGTATACTCAGCCTTGCTTGTGGCATAATTTTACAGGTTCCTTGGAGGACATGGTTGCTGGATTGCCTTGGCCGTCCATCTTGCCACCGGGTTGGACTGTCGAGTGGGACCCCGCCTCGGCTGAGGAGGAGCATGAGGAGTGATGGGACAGGCTTCCCCATCTCTCTGTTTATTTACCGTTAGTTTATTTCTGCTGCACTTTGAACAATGATGACTACTTTTGCAAAACTCCTATGATGATGTAATAATTTAATACTCTTTCATGCATGGTTTTATGCTTTATTGTATTTGCTCTGTGACCCACCATCGAGTGAGATTGTGGTACTTGATCCTGTCAGTGGCCGTGTCGGACTAGATCCGAGGGATTGACGGGTTATTCCCATTTAAATGTGGTCTAGCCTCTGAGGCGAGACTTAGGCACTTAAGTTGGAATAATTCGGGCAGTTCCGCCACAGCTGGTATCGGAGCTTGTACCACCACAGAGGAATCAATAAAATGTAATTACCATCATTTTCCCAAAATAAAATTTGATAGAAACAATGTTGGATAGATAGGAGAACGAGCCGGATAGACCTAGGATGTGATCACGTGAAGCCTTAGGGTAATAGAAGGGTAGCTAGGTGGCTAAGTAATTAGGCCCTATAGGCCACTTTTACAGGATGGGAGTTCTTCCCTATTCCTTTTATCTTGTTGTGAGGTCGTTCAGGACGTGCATGCATGCATTCTTAATTAAGCAAATGGATAACTGAGTAAGGACTTAAAAACAAGATAACAACCAACTAGGTCCCTAGTACCTTTTTATTTTAACTAGAGAAAGGCTGAGTTTTATTTTTCTTGTTCTTTTTATAATTCTTTTCCTTTTACTTACGCTTAACCGTACACAGATGACTTCCCACGGATCCTCAGAGGACGGAAATGCACTATCCCACACTGACGGGCTTGCACGAGAGGGCTTTCCCCGCATTTTGTGGGAGGTACTTCAGGGGACCGGATACACGACACCCCCTCAGTACGCGGTGCAGCAGTTCGAGAAGCACCGAGTGCCCCGCTGTAGGGTGAGGATGACTTTGGAGCCTCATCCCCTGCAGTCAGGCTGGCGCTCTTTGGACTCCGAGTCTTTTGGATACCGAGCTGAGGACACAATCGAGGCGATCGCTCTACACGGGTTGACCACTTTCTGCGGATTCCATCCTTTGGAGCTGGCTACCCACCCCATTGGCTTGTTCCCCGCCGAAAGGGAGGACGACCCAATGTGGAAGGATCGGGTGGAGAATGCCAAGGATATCTGGGCCATCTACCCAGGACAGACTGCGCACTTGACCGTACGGTGCATGAATGCTCTGTACCGTCTGCAAGTGATGCGCGGTGAGGCGATGTCCCATCTGATGGCACTGTTGGAGGCCACAAAGATCACCCTGGATAACAGAGAGGAGCTCGTGGTTGATTTGTCTACTGAAATGGTGGAGAAGGACTTGCAGGTGGAGCAGCTATCCACTGATATCCAAGAGTTGGAAGAACTAGTGGGCACCAGGGAGAACACCATCGAGGTTCTCGAGGATCAGCTCATTAACACCCAACAGCAGCTTGCCGAGGCTAACGAGCACCTGGATATGCATCACCAGGAGATCCAGGACATGGAGGCCAACGAGGACGTCGACATCGAGGGAGGAGATGAGCCTACCTCTAGTGTGGACACTGCTGGCTCAGGGAGACCACCTTCCCCCGAGTCGAGTGTTGCCTCGTTCGCTCACTAGGTGTTCAGGATAGGGTTAGAAGTTGGATGGTAGGACTCCTCGCAGCTAGCTTAGCTTTTGCACCCTTGGGGTACTAGGATAGATAGAGTTGAGTCTTTTTGGGGGCAAATGATGTAATCGTGATAAACTCTTTTGGAAGCATGTTTGATGGATGCTGTTATCAGTCTAAATTGGAAGGAAAAATTTATGCCTTTTTAAATCCTTTTGTTGAAATTGGAGTCTATCATTTTGCTTTTGACTCTTTTCGCCGCGATTAAATCTTGAACTTGGAGATATGGTGTTAAGTATGTATGTGGTTTTTCAGATGGCCGGGAGACAGCGTCGTGGCCAGAATGAGCGCGTTCCTCCACCGCCGCCACCGCCTCCCACTCTGCAGGAGCTAATGGCTCAGCAGAATGAGATCTTGAGACAGCTAGCTCAGCGTCAGCCACCACCTCAGCATTATGGTGGTGGAGACCATCAGCGTCACCCCGCGGCAGCTACCTATCAGGAGTTCCTCAGCACCCAGCCACCATTGTTCACAAGGGCAGAGGACCCACTTGATGCAGATGTGTGGTTGCGAGTGGTGGAATCCAAATTCCCACTACTCCATGGAGCTTGCTCAGAAGTCACCAAAGTCAGGTTCGCCACCCAGCAGCTTTGCGGACCCGCAAGGACTTGGTGGGACCATTTTCTTGCCATGCAGCCAGAGGATCGAGAGGTGGAATGGAGGGAGTTCAAGGCAGCTTTCAGGGGACACCACATACCAGCCGGGATTATGGACCGAAAGCTCAACGAGTTTCTGGCACTCACTCAGGGCAACAGGACAGTGTTGCAGTATGCCCAGGCTTTTAATGACTTGTGCCAGTATGCTGGGTATCATGCAGATACGGACGAGAAGAAGAGAGACAGATTCAGGAGGGGGCTCAGCACTAAGCTCCGTGACCGTCTTAACACCGTCAGAGCCAACAGCTACAACGAGCTGGTCAACATGGCTATCTCCCAGGAGGACTGCATTACAGCTCGACAGGCAGAAAAGAAGAGGAAGACCCATGTGGCAGGACCCTCAGCTCAGCCACAGCGCTTCAGGATTGTATCCGACACTCAGAACAAGGGACCCCAGCAGCAGCAGGGGAGATGGGTGATCCGACCACAGCAACAGCAGCAGCAGTACCGCCAGGCAAATGACAACAGGTGTTTCACGTGTGGCAACACCGGACATTATGCCAAGAATTGCCCCAGGAACCAGCAGAGGCAGGGGCAGAATGTCAATCAGAATCAAGGCAAGAGGCAGAAGGTGCAAGTGAGGCAGGGCAGGCTAAACTTCACCACCATGGCTGATATTCCAGAGGGAGCACCCGTCATGACTGTTATCTTTACAGTTTTAAATTATCCCGCTATTGTTCTTTTTGATTCTGGTGCATCACATAGTTTTATCAGTACCAAGTTTAGTGCCAAGTGCCAGTTGTCCTTTCACCACACCGATGGGGGCATTACAATTTCAACACCAGGAGGCAGGGTTGCCACCTATCAAATCAACAGACACGTGCCCATAAAGTTTGGTAGTCTAATAATTAAAACCACCCTCCTCATTTTGGGTTTGGATAGCGTGGATATTATATTGGGAACTGACTGGTTAACCAGGCATCAAGCAGTTATTGATATTGCAGCCAGGGCCATTGAGGTGCACTCACCAACCTGTGGTGAAACTACATTATATTTGCCCGATCAGGGATGCACCCGTTCTTGTGCCTTCGTTATGATAGAGTCCCCAGTGGAAAAGATCCCAGTGGTCTGTGACTACCCAGATGTGTTTCCGGATGAATTGCCAGGGATGCCACCTGACCGAGACATTGAGTTCGCCATCGAATTGCAACCCGGGACTGCTCCTATCTCCAAGAGACCCTATAGGATGCCTCCCGCGGAACTGGCAGAACTAAAAAAGCAATTGCAAGAGTTGTTGGACAAGGGGTTTATTCGCCCAAGTACTTCACCATGGGGATGTCCTGCCTTATTCGTGAAGAAAAAGGATGAGAGTTTGAGAATGTGTGTTGACTACCGCCCTCTCAATGCGGTGACTATCAAGAACAAATACCCACTGCCCCGCATTGATGTTCTGTTTGATCAGCTGGTAGGAGCCAAGGTATTCTCCAAGATAGACCTTCGCTCAGGTTACCATCAGATCAAGATCCGTGCCAGCGATATTCCCAAGACGGCCTTCTCAACCCGATATGGGTTGTATGAGTTTTTGGTGATGTCTTTTGGGCTGACCAATGCCCCGGCTTATTTTATGTACCTGATGAACTCAGTGTTTATGCCAGAATTGGACAAGTTCGTGGTCGTTTTCATTGATGATATTCTGGTCTACTCCAAGAATGAAGACGAACATACCGAGCATCTGCACATCGTGCTTCAGCGGCTGCGCGATCATCATCTTTATGCTAAGTTGTCTAAATGTGAGTTTTGGTTGAAGGAAATTAAATTCTTGGGTCACACAATTTCTCAGGATGGGATATCAGTTGATCCTGAGAAGGTACAAGAGGTGATGGATTGGAAACCCCTGACTACAGTGAGGCAGATTCGGAGTTTTCTGGGATTGGCAGGGTATTATCGACGATTTATTCCGGATTTCTCCAGAATTGCCAAACCAATGACTGAACTGTTGAAGAAGGGAGTCAAGTATGATTGGAGCCAAAAGTGTGAGGATGCCTTTCACACTTTGAGGCAGCATTTGACAACAGCCCCAGTGCTGGCTCAACCTGACAACACCAAGCCATTTGAAGTTTATTGTGATGCTTCTGGTACAGGATTGGGTTGTGTCTTGATGCAAGATAACAGAGTCATTGCTTATGCTTCCCGAGCACTCAGACCCCATGAGCAGAACTACCCTACACATGATCTAGAATTGGCAGCTGTGGTTCATGCTCTTAAGATATGGAGACACTACTTGATGGGAGCTCACTGTAACATCTACACTGATCACAAGAGTCTCAAATACATTTTCACTCAGGCAGATCTGAACATGAGGCAAAGGAGATGGTTGGAGTTAATCAAGGACTATGATTTGGAAGTGCACTACCACCCTGGCAAGGCCAATGTTGTGGCAGATGCCTTGAGCAGAAAGGCCCAATGCAATTGTATGAGCATGGATGCAAGGGTCACCACCCTGTGCGATGAGCTGTGCAAGCTGAACCTGGAAGTTGTTTCTTCAGGTAACTTGAGTTATATCTCGGTGGAACCCACATTGCAAGAGCAAATAGTGAGGGCACAGATTGAGGATAAGGGTGTTCAAATGATTAAGGAAATGGTCAAGCAAAAGGCAGAGAAATACAAGTGCTTCCGTCAGGACAGCAAGGGAATTTTATGGTTTGGAGACCGATTAGTTGTTCCCAAGGACCCTGAGCTCAGAAAGAAGATACTGGATGAAGCTCACCTTTCCAAATTCTCCATGCACCCGGGTAGCAACAAGATGTACCATGATCTCAGAACTTTATATTGGTGGACCAGAATGAAAAGGGAAATTGCCAAGTACATATCCGAGTGTGACACTTGCCAGAGGATAAAAGCTAGTCACTTGAAGGCAGCAGGCCCTTTGCAACCCCTTCCCATACCATCTTGGAAATGGGAGGACATTTGCATGGACTTTATAGTGGGATTGCCCAATACATCCAGGCACCATGATTCTATTTGGGTCATTGTGGACAGGTTGACTAAGACTGCTCATTTCTTACCAGTGCACACCACCCACAGGACAGAGAAGTATGCAGAGATCTACATTGACCAAATAGTTCGTCTGCATGGGATACCAAGGACTATAGTCTCGGACAGAGGAGCACCATTTGTGGCACGATTTTGGGAGCAATTGCGGGAATCACTTGGGACCCAGGTCATACGAAGCTCAGCCTATCATCCCCAAACCGATGGCCAGACCGAAAGGGTGAACCAGATTTTGGAAGACATGTTGCGGGCATGTGCACTACACTACGAAAAGGATTGGGACAAGTGTCTTTCCTTGGCAGAGTTTTCTTACAATAACAGCTATCAGTCCAGTCTGAAGATGGCACCTTTTGAGGCATTATATGGGAGAAGGTGTAGGACCCCACTAAATTGGTCTCAAGCAGGAGAGAGGGAAATTTTTGGGCCAGATTTGGTACTTGAAGCAGAGGCAAAGGTCAGGATCATCAAGAAGAACCTAGAAGCTGCTCAAGCCAGGCAAAAGAGCTATCATGATAAGAGGCGGAAGCCTCTACAGTTTGAGGTGGGAGATCATGTTTATCTTAAGGTGTCACCCACCAAGGGTGTCCAGAGATTCGGGATCAAGGGCAAGTTAGCTCCTCGTTACATCGGGCCCTACGAGATCAAGGAAGCTTGTGGACCCGTTGCCTATCAACTGAAGTTGCCACCCAGCATGTCATCTGTTCATGATGTATTCCATGTATCTAGGGCTGGGCATTCGGTCTATATGGGTTATTCGGTTCGGTTTATTCGGGTTCCGAGAATTTCAGGTTTCAGATTATAAGGACCGAAATTTTAGAAAAATTTACAGGAACCGAACCCGAATAGACCGAAAAATTCGGTTCGGTCTATTCGGTTCCTTAAAAACCCGAATAACATGCCAGTTCAATACAATCTGACAAACAAGTTCATACAACCTGTACGCGGTTGGACGGAGCAGGTTAGCAGGACGATGGAGCTAGAGACAAGAGCAGGTCGCGCGGTGCTGCAGTGAGTCGCGGGCACGACAAGAAGTGGGCACCGGAGCCATAGCTGGAGGCGCGGGCCGCGGGGACGACGGGGAGCGGGACGCCGGAGCCGGAGCCGGAGCCGTAGCTGGAGGCTGGAGCGGGAGGCAGTAGCTGAGACCCGACAGCAGCGGCGGCCGGAGCTACGGAGTGCTTGCACGTACGGGAAGAGGCGGAGTAACAGGTTGCCGGCGCGAGGGAGTGGCGGATCGACGCGGCCATGCGTCGGAACATGGGATCGGCGCGGCGGCGCTTGCTGCCTGCTGCTGCCGTGCTGCGGCAGCCGGGAGTCTGGGCTAGGGTTGCTAGAACTAGAGGCCGTGAATGCGTGTAAGTGCAAGTGATGGCTGGTGGCTGCCGAGTGGAGTGGGACCGTGGCCCATGGGGGAGAGCCTGCCGGCTACCACGCTTGGGCCTTTACTCTTTGGGCTGAGTGAGAAGCAGGGAGGGAGTTCTGGGTTTTATTTTTGTTCGGTTTTTTGGGTCTATTCGGGTTACCGGAGCTAGAAACCGAACCCGAATCCGATACCCGAATAAATATGATCTATGGACCGAACCCGAAACCCGAAACCCGAAAAACCGACAAATTCGGTCTATTCGGGTTCGGGTTCGGTTCGGTTTCGGTTAACGGGTTTAAAATGCCCAGCCCTACATGTATCTCAGCTGCGGAAATGTGTTCGCCTACCCACTGAAGTGCTGCCAGAACCAGACATTGAGATAGAACCAGACTTATCCTACCAAGAGTACCCCGTCAAGGTATTAGATCAAAAGGAGAGATCAACTCGAGCAAGGTCGGTCAGAATGTATAAGGTTCAGTGGAGTCACCATTCAGCAGAAGAAGCTACATGGGAGACTGAGGATTTTCTACGCTCTCGCTTCCCCGACTTTCTGCCCAAAGGAGTCGGTACGTAACCCCAGAACCCCACCCCCACCTGCCCTTTGAATTCAATTATAAGAAAAACTTAGATAACAAGGATAGTCTAAGTTGTGGATTTAACTTAAAAAGGGCTTCCTTCTGAAGTTGCAAAGAGGATGACATTCGAAGAGCAGTTAACGAGAGAAACTGGAGTATAAGGAAGAGTAACACACCATCGTACCTTAGTAGCACCCCTCTAGAGGACTCTGCCTAAAATCTCGGGACGAGATTCCTTTAAGGGGGGAGGGCTGTAACACCCCAGGTGTTACTCAGGGAGTCCACCCAGGGCTACCCCTTTTAACCTATTATCACATGAGGATTGAATTGGGCAAAGTACATCAAACTTGGAGTTCAAGGTCCTAATCAAGTGCAAACCATCTTGGATATCATGCCCTAGCTTGTCATGCACATCTAAGTGGGGAATTTCCCAAAACCCTAAAGCAAACCCCTCTTGGGCAATAGGAACCCTAATTGAAGCTAGGAGCACAAGATCATGTAAACCTTATGAACATGGCTTGGGCCAAATATAAAAGTTGTAGTGTGCTTCATAACCTACAAAAAATAGTAAGGAAGTGCCCCCAAAAAGATTTCAGAAAAGCCCCAAAAAGTTCACCAAAGGTTGAGCACAAGGAAAAATGCAGAATTTGCCTAAGTATAAAAACTAACCCTTGAACAAAGATCCCACATGTTCACCTTAATCCAAAATTCAAAACACTTCGACCCAATTGACAAAGTGGCGCCAAATTAACCCTAGAATGCCCTGGAAAGAGGTGACACCTACCCTAGGGCGTTTGACACGACTTGACACCATTTTTGTCTCGGTTTGGACCTGTCTGACACAGCCAACTTCTCCCCCCTCTATCTCTCTAACCCGACCACATCTACTCTTGGAACTCACATGAACTAGGTAGCTCTAGGTGCAGGGAAGAGATCTCCCACAGGCGATAGGGTAAGATTCGTACGTTTTGGCCGCTCAGCAGAGGGAAGAACACGGGCAGAAGCAACGAGCCATGTGTTCGACGCGCTCTGAGCTCGCCAGAGCACGCCCGCGCGCGCCCCCGCGTGCCCCGCGTCGCGCCAACAGCCAGCCGGCGCCCTGTCCCGCGCCCGCGCCTATAAAGCCCTCCCAGGCGTCGGTTACACTCTTCCGCGCACGCTCAAGCCTCACCGGAGCTCAGTTCACCGCCGTTTGCCCGTGCGCGGCGTGTCCGCGGCCACCCGAGCCACTGCCGCCGTAGACCGGCCAGTCCAGCTTTCCCCAGCCCCATCCAACCCTCGGAAACGAGTGAGCACGCCCCAGTGAAGCTCCCCGAGCGAGGAATCGAAGCCTGCTTCGCCGGAGAGGTCAGTCCACGGTCACCGGAGCTCTCAACCCCGCCGGAGTGTGTGGACCAGGTAAATCACTGAGCCATTTCTCGATTCACTGCACAGATAGCCTATACGTCACCCCAGGAAGCTCACTGTGCCCTTGGATTGAACCAGATCGCCGTGGTTTGGCCGGTACACTCGCCGCCGACGAGAACACCCGCCTGCGCACGTGGATCGAGCGATTCGGCCATCCCCGCCGTCGAGCCGCACCTCGCTGTGACCGCTAGAGCCTCCCCGAGCCAACCCTGCCCTTCGCCGGACCTATCTCGCCGCCGGTAAGCCGTGCCACCCTTTTCTTTCCCGCGGGTACTGTTTACTTTGGGGGAAGGACTGCGGGTGAGAGGAAGAGAAGGTCAGGGGGCTTTTTGAACTGTCAACGACCCAGGGGAATAGTGGCGCAAGGGTAGAACTGCGAAGATTGATTTAGCTTTAACCCAGGGACGTCGGTGCAAACTGTTTTTCCAGGAAACTCTTATTAAATCTGTTTTTAATTTGAACAGAGACTTCAAAAATTCATAACTTCTGTTTAGTTCATCCAAATTTGGTCAAACCAATTTTGTCAGACTCTAAATAATGTAACCCACTTAAGAAAAATATAAAACCCCCTATGTACTATAGAAAACTTTAAAGCTCTGATTTAATTATAGTTTTGGCCAAAAGCTCAATAATAGGGCTAAAATTAGTTGCACTATTTTACTAGGGCTAGAAAAATTTGGAGAAGTTTATATCTACCTACTAACCCAAATAAAAATGCTAAACCTTTCTGTCCACCCCATTAAGCTAGTTTTTGCCCCTTATTTTGCAAAATGCTTAAGGTTAAGGGAAATAGAAAATGTGATTTAAATAGTGAACCAGAGGACACCCCTATTTTTGTTAGGATACTTATTCAATATAGTTCACTAGAAAAATTTATCATACCCTGGTTAAGTATAAAATAAGTGGGATACTTTTTAATTGAATAAAACAAGGAAAACTTAGAAAAAACCCTACAAAAATAACTCCAAGGTAAAAACACCCCCACCCTTGGGATAGTTAATGTTTGGTTATTAAGAACTTAGAAAAAATATGAAATCTTCTGTTTGGCATTTTTCAATTAACAATGTAGTAGAAAGTGTCTTTTTAACATTAAACTTTAGAAAATCATAACTAAATAACCACCCCTTAACTTTCTGTGTTTTTTGGCACAGAAGCCTATTATTACTGTTAGATGCCAATAAAAATAACCCTTAGGACAGACCCCGCTTCTAATTAAGAGTTGTAGTACAAAGTGAACCATTTACCCAGCTTTTATTCTTTTTGTCTTAAGCATAGCCTTTATATGTTGAGCCTCAAATTCTTAAAACAGGCTAGAATAGCAAATGGCAACCCACTGTAATTTTTACAGAATTTTTGGAAATTATTAAATCACTGTCGTAGTTCAAACCTACACTAGAAACCATAAGTAGAAATTAAAGAAAGGAAAATGAATAATGGTAATTAGTGTCATCCTAAAACCCTTGTAAATTGCCCACTGAAATGTATAAAGACAATACAAACCCACTATGTTATCCTCAACAATAAAAACCTAAGCCTAAAAAGTAATAAGCATAACCCACTGGAAGCCCCGCATGACCCAGAAACTCTAAGTTACTTCGTGACTTAGTTTCTTTTTAGCATAATGTTATTAAATCTTGCATAATCATGACATACATGTTCATTGCATTCGATAGATTGTAACTGTAACACCCCAGGTGTTACTCAGGGTGTCCATACCAGAGTTTCCCCTTTTACCCATTATCACAGGAAGGCTGATTTGGGCAAAGTATACCAAACTTGGAATTCTAGGTCCTAAGCAAGTGTAATCCATTTTGGATTTGATGCCCTAGCTTATCATGCACATTTAAGTGGGGATCTCCCAAAACCCTAGAGCAAAACCCCCATAGGCCATTATAACCCTAATTGGAGCCATGATCAAAAGATCATGTAAACATCATGATCATGGGTTGGGCCAAATACAAAGGTTGTAATATACTCAATAACCTACCATTAATAGTAAGGAAGTACCCCCAAAAAGTTTTCAGAAAGGTCCTAAAAAGATCACCAAAGGTTGAACACAAGGGAGAAATTCAGATTTTTGCCTAAGTCAAAAATCAACCCTTGAGCAAAGATCCCTCATGTTCACCTTGATCCCCTTTTCAAAACCAGTCGACCCAATTAACAAAGTGGCGCCAAATGAACCCTAGAATGCCCTGGAAAAGTTTGAACCCAAGCCAAAACCTTTTGACACGAGTTGGCACTGGTTTTGTCTCGGTTTGCACAGGGCAGACAGACAAGACTTGGCGCTACCATATCTCCTCAACCAGACCACATCTACTCTTGGAACTCACATGAACTAGGTAGCTCTAGGTGCAGGGAAGAGATCTCCCACAGGCGGTAGGGCAAGATTCGTACGCCTGGCCGCTCAGCAGAGCGAAGAACACGGGCAGAAGCAACGCGCCACGTGTTCGACGCGCTCTGAGCTCGCCAGAGCACGCCCGCGCGCGCCCCGCGTGCCCGCGTCGCGCCAAACGGTTGAGCCGGCGCCCCGACCGCGTCCGCGCCTATAAAACCCACCCCAGCGATCGGTTGCCTTCCCCATTGCTTCCTCCGTACTGCGCCGGACTCGCCCGAGCCAGCCATTGCCTCCGGCGACCTCCCCGCAGCCCGCCAGTGCCGCCCGAGAGCCACCGCCGTGGCAAACCCCTCTACAGTCCCCCTCCGTCCGTTTCAAGCCCCCAGATAGCTTCCTGGTGAGACCGTGAGCCTTGCCCAAGCTTGAACCGAGGGCCCGCGTCACCGGAGAAGCCAAATCGCGCTCACCGGAGTTCAAGAACTCGCCGGCGCACGTGGACCGGGTAAACCCCTTCACCATTTCCCGATTCGTTGCGCGCACGGCCTTTGTGTCACCCCGTGAAGCTCCTCGTGCACCCTAATTGACCTATGCCGCCGTGGTTTGGCCGGAGCAGGCACCGCCGTCGATCCCCACCGCCTGTGTTCGTGGCCAGGGGAGCTCCGACCACCTCTGACGCCGACCCGCACATCGACGTGACCGTCGCAACCTCCTGAACCTCACCGACCACCTCGCCGGACCTACCTCGCCGCCGGTAAGCCGCGCCACCCTTTCCTTTTCCGCGGCTACTGTTTCAGTTGAGGGAGGGACTGCGGGTGAGAGGGAGAGAAAGTCAGGGGGTTAAGTGAAAAGTCAGAGACTCAAGTGAATAGTGGCGTAAGGGTAGATCTGCGAGGTTTGATTCGGTTTAAACCCAGGGACCTCGGCGCAAACTGCTTTTCCAGAAAAACTTAATTAAAACCTGATTTAAATTCAAACAGAAACTTTAAAACCCCATAACTTCTGTTTGGTTTACCCAAATTTGGTCAAACTAATTTTGCCAGACTCTAAATAATGTAACCTGTCTAAGAAAAATATAAAACCCCATAAGTACTATAGAAAAATGTAAGGTCCTGATTTAATTACAGTTTGAACCAAAAGCTTAATAATAGCAAGAAAAATGGTTGTATTATTTAACTAAGGTTAGAAAAATTTAGAGAGGTTATTGTCTACCTTCTGACCTAGTTAAAAATATTAAACACCTCTGTCCACTCCATTTAAGTTAGTTTTACCCTTTATTCTATAATATGCTTAAAGATAAAGAAAATAGAAAGTGCAACTTAATTAATGAACCAGAGAGTACTTCTATTTTTGTTAGGTTACTTATTCAATATAGTTCACTGGAAAAATATATCATACCCTGGTTTAGTACAAATTAAGTAGGGTATCTTTTATTTTAATAAAACAAGGATAACTTAGAAAAACCCTACAAAAATGACCCCAAGGTAAAAACACCCCCACCCTTGGGATAACTATTGTTTTATTAGAAAGAACTTAGGAAAAATAAGAAATCTGCTGTTTGACATTTTTCAAATAATAATGTAGTAGAAAGTGCCTTTTTGACATTAAACTTGAGAAAATCATAACTAAATAACCACCCCTTAGTTTCCTGTGATTTTTAGCACAAAGACCTATTATTACCAGAGAATGCCAACAAAAATAACCTTTAGGGCAGAACCTACCCCTAACTAGGAGGTGTAGTGTAAAGTGGCCCTTTTTGCCTAACTTTTGTTATTTTTGTTTAAGGCCTAACCTTTATACTTTAAGCCTCAAATTCTTAAAACAAGCTAAAATAGCCAGTGACAACCCACTGTAATTTTTACAGAATTTTTGGAAATTCTTAAAACACTGTCGTGGTTCAAACCTGCACTAGAAACCCTAAATGGAAATTAAAGAAAGGAAAATGAATAATGGAAATTGATGTCATCCTAAGACCTTTGTAAATTTGTCCACTGAAATCTATGAAGGCAATGCAAATCCACTATGTTATCCTTAATGAAAACCTAAGCCTAAAGGGTAGTAAGTATAAACCACTTGGAGCCTCACATGACTAAGAAAACCCCAAGTTACTTCTTGACTTAGTCTCTTTTTGCATAATGTTATTAAATCATGCATAATCATGACATACATGTTCATTGCATTCGATAGACTGTAATCTTGCTGACGGAGAGTACATCCTCGTGCCGGAGCAAGGAGCTGCTCAGGAGGTAGCCCCAGATCCAGCACCCGAGCCTGCACCAGAGGACCTGCCTGCCACTGCTTTGGAAGGCAAGCCCCGGTTTTATGCATAACCTGTTATTTATGCTATTTTTACTTCACCTAATGATTGTAGGATTGAGTGTGCACTTACGTGTAGGAATTGTTTGAAACCTTAGTTGCATGATCTCAGGAATCCTTTTTGAAATGAATACTAGTATGACAGGTCGAGTAGTTGCTCTGCTTAAATAGGGATCTCGGTAGAAGTCGAGTGATTTTTCTAGCACTCGCGCGAGGTCAGGACATTGATTGTACCCACTTTCATATCATACTGATGTTGGTCTGTGGACACGGATCCATGGGGATGCGTGGTCTACGAGATGAAATTGGAATAAGGATTAACGTGCGGATACCTGTGTCAAGCGTTTGAACGTACTAAACACATACCGAGAAATATGGTAAATCGGTAAGCCTAGTACCTGAGTGAACCTGCCCGCAGACATATCCCCTCACGCGACCTGAGACGGGGTCTCCCATTCCGGTTATGGTGGGTACAAGTGCGGCCACTGCACGACGGCCAGTCGGGGTCAGTTGGGCATTGTACGCCAAGGCGGTGAGCCCTGATCTGTTGCCAGGGAATCGATGGGGACGGTTGATGTGTGTGGGGACGGAGTGCCCCTACATGTCGTGTGTTTAGGTTTACCTTGCAAGGATAAAAACTCGATTCGAATCGTCTGCTTCTCGCAGCTAATGAGACTGCTTGATCCATTGTACTGCATTGAGTAATAAGTGGAAGTATGATGAGTTGAGATAAGATGTTGATTGTTAATAATGCTTGCTACCATGTATGAGTAGATAGTTCACTTTTAGCCTTAAGAGAGTCACACTTAACTTTGACTAATTTAAAATCTTGATTTAGAAACTCAGCTAGTGCTTTTGGCAACCAAACCCCACAGCCAAACAGCTGCATGTCTAGAGGTAGAGGAGTAGACTCCTCACACCGGGTAAGTCTAGCTGAGTATTAGTATACTCAGCCTTGCTTGTGGCATAATTTTTACAGGTTCTCTCGAGGAGATGGTTGCTGGGATAACTTGGTCGTCCACCTTGCCACCGGGTTGGACTGTTGAGTGGGACCCTGCCTCGGCCGAGGAGGAGCATGAGGAGTGATGGGAGAGGCTTCCCCATCTCTCTGTTTAATTATCGTTAGTTTTATTCCGCTGCACTCCAAACAATGATGGTTACTTTTGCAAAACCCCGATGATGATGACGGTGATGTAATAATTTAACATTGTGACATGTATGGTTTTATGTTTTATTGTATTTGCTCTGTGACTCACCTTCGAGTGAGATTGTGGTACTTGATCCTGTCAGTGGCCGTGTCGGACTAGATCCGAGGGATTGACGGGTTATTCCCATTTAAGTGTGGTCTAGCCTCTAGGGCGGGACTTGGACACTTAAGTTGGAATAATTCGGGCAGTTCCGCCACAGCTGGTATCGGAGCTTGTACCCCCACAGAGGAATCAATAAAATGTAAATACCATCAATTTTTCTAAATAAAATTTGATAGAAACAAGGTTGGATAGATAGTAGGACGAGCAGGATAGACCTAGGACGTGAAGCCTTGGGTTACTAGAAGGGTAGCTAGGTGGCTAAGTAACTAGGCCCTACAGGCCACTTTTACAGGATGGGAGTTCCTCCCTATTCCTTTTATCCTGTTATGAGGTCGTTCAGGACGAGCATGCATGCATTCATAATTAAGCAAATGGATAACTGAGTAAAAGACTTAAAAAAACAAGATAACAACCAACTAGGTCCCTAGTGCCTTTTTACTTAACTAGAGAAGGGCTGAGTTTTATTTTCCTTGTTCTTTTTACCATTCTTTTTCTTTTACTTACGCTTAACCGTGCACAGATGACTTCCCACGGATCCTCCGATGACGGAAATGCACTGACCCACACTGACGGACTTGCACGAGAGGGCTTTCCCCGCATTCTGTGGGAGGTACTTCAGGGGGCTGGATACACGACACCCCCTCAGTACGCGGTGCAGCAGTTCGAGAAGCACCGAGTGCCCCGCTGTAGGGTGAGGATGACTTTGGAGCCTCATCCCCTGCAGCCAGGCTGGCGCTCCTTGGATTCCGAGTCTTTCGGGTACCGGGCAGAGGACACGATCGAGGCAATCGCTCTGCATGGATTGACTACCTTCTGCGGATTCCATCCCTTGGAGCTGGCTACCCATCCCATTGGCTTGTTCCCCGCTGAGAAGGAGGACGACCCAATGTGGAAGGATCGGGTGGAGCATGCCAAGGACATCTGGGCCATCTACCCAGGACAGACTGCGCACTTGACAGTACGGTGCATGAATGCTCTGTACCGTCTGCAAGTAATGCGCGGTGAGGCAATGTCCCATCTGATGGCACTACTGGAGGCAACGAAGATCACGCTGGATAACAGAGAGGAGCTAGTGGTTGACCTATCTCAGGAAATGGTGGAAAAGGACTTGCAGGTGGAGCAGCTATCCACTGATATTCAGGAGTTGGAGGAGCTGGTAGGTACGAGGGAGAACACCATTGAGGTTCTCGAGGATCAGCTCATTAACACTCAGCAGCAGCTTGCTGAGGCTAACGAGCACCTGGACATGCATCACCAGGAGATCCAGGACCAGGAGGCCAACGAGGACGTCGACATTGAGGGAGGAGATGAGCCTGCCTCCAGTGTGGACACCGCTGGCTCGGGAAGACCACCTTCCCCCGAGTCAAGTGTTGCCTCGTTCGCTCACTAGGTGTCCAGGATAGGTTTAGAAGTTGGACAGTTGGACTCCTCGCAGCTAGCTTAGCTTTTGCACCCTTGGGGTACTAGGCTAGATAGAGTTGAGTCATTGTGGAACAATCTGATGTAACCGTGTTAAACTCTTTTGGGGGCTTGTTTGATGGATGCTTTTATCAGTTTAAAATTGGAAGGAAAAATTTATGCCTCTTTAAACTCCCTTTTGTTGAAGTTAGAGCCTATCATGCTGTTTTAACTTTTTCCCGTGATGAAATCTTGAAATTGGAACTGTGGTGTTAAGTAAGTATGTGGTTTTTCAGATGGCTGGGAGGCAGCGTCGTGGCCAGAACGAGCACGTTCCACCACCACCCCCACCTCCCACTCTGCAGGAGCTCATGGCTCAGCAGAATGAGATCCTGAGGCAGCTGGCTCAACGTCAGCCACCACCCCAGCATTATGGTGGTGGAGACCACCAACGTCACCCCGCGGCAGCCACCTATCAGGAATTCCTCAGCACCCAGCCTCCACTGTTCACAAGGGCGGAGGACCCACTTGACGCAGATGTATGGCTGCGAGTGGTGGAATCCAAATTCCCACTACTCCATGGAGTTTGCTCAGAGGTCACCAAGGTCAGGTTCGCCACCCAGCAGCTTCGCGGACCTCCAAGGACTTGGTGGGATCACTTTCTTGCTATGCAGCCAGAGGACCGAGAGGTGGAGTGGAGGGAGTTTAAGGCAGCTTTTAGAGGACACCATATACCAGCCGGGATCATGGACAGGAAACTCAATGAATTCTTGGCACTCACTCAGGGCAACAGGACAGTGTTGCAGTATGCCCAGGCCTTTAATGACTTGTGCCAGTATGCGGGATATCATGCGGATACAGATGAGAAGAAGAGGGACAGATTCAGAAGGGGGCTCAGCACTAAGCTCCGGGATCGTCTCAACACCGTCAGGGCCAACAGCTACAATGAGTTGGTCAACATGGCCATCTCCCAAGAGGACTGCATTACCGCTAGGCAGGCAGAGAAAAAGAGGAAGACCCCCGTGGCAGGACCCTCAGCTCAGCCACAACGTTTCCGGATTGTGTCCGACACCCAGGGCAGGGGGGCCCAGCAGCAGCAAGGGCGATGGGTAATCCGACCTCAGCAGCAGCAGCAGCAGCAACAGGCACCCAACCGCAACCAGTTTCCAGCGCAGCGGAATAATCAGCAGCAGCAGTACCGCCAGGCCAATGACAACAGGTGTTTCACTTGTGGCAACACTGGGCATTATGCCAAGAATTGCCCCAGGAACCAGCAGAGGCAGGGGCAGAATGTCAATCAGAACCAAGGCAAGAGACAGAAGGTGCAAGTGAGGCAGGGCAGGCTGAACTTCACCACCATGGCTGACATTCCAGAGGGAGCACCCGTCATGACTGGTATCTTTACAGTATTAAATTTTCCTGCTATTATTCTTTTTGATTCCGGTGCTTCGCATAGTTTTATCAGTGCAAGGTTTAGTGCCAAATGCCAGTTGCCCTTTCACCACACCAATGGGGGCATTACAATTTCAACCCCAGGAGGCAGGGTTGCCACCTACCAAATTAACAAGAATGTGCCTATAAAGTTTGGTAGTCTGATAATTAAAGCCAACCTCCTCATTCTGGGTTTGGAGAGTGTGGATATTATATTGGGAACTGACTGGTTGACAAGGAATCAGGCTGTGATGGATATTGCGGCTAGAGCCATTGAGGTGCACTCACCAACTTGTGGTGAGACCACACTGTATTTACCTGACCAGGGTTGTACCCGATCTTGTGCCTTTGTTATGTTAGAATCCCCAGTGGAAAAGATCCCAGTGGTCTGTGACTATCCGGATGTTTTCCCGGATGAATTGCCAGGGATGCCACCTGACCGAGACATTGAGTTCGCCATCGAACTGCAACCCGGGACTGCCCCTATCTCAAAGAGACCCTATAGGATGCCTCCCGCGGAATTGGCGGAATTGAAGAAACAATTGCAAGAGTTGTTGGACAAAGGGTTTATTCGTCCAAGCACTTCACCATGGGGATGTCCAGCATTATTTGTGAAGAAAAAGGATGAGAGTTTGAGGATGTGTGTTGACTACCGTCCTCTCAATGCGGTGACTATAAAGAACAAATACCCGCTGCCCCGCATTGATGTTCTGTTTGATCAGTTGGTTGGAGCCAAGGTATTCTCCAAGATAGACCTTCGCTCAGGATACCACCAAATAAAGATCCGCGCTAGTGATATTCCCAAGACGGCATTCTCTACCAGATATGGACTGTATGAGTTTCTGGTGATGTCTTTTGGGCTGACCAATGCCCCGGCGTATTTTATGTATCTGATGAACTCAGTATTCATGCCAGAGTTAGACAAGTTCGTGGTCGTTTTCATTGACGATATACTGGTTTATTCCAAGAACGAAGCCGAGCACACTAAACACTTGCATACTGTACTTCAGAGACTGCGTGATCATCAGCTATATGCTAAGCTGAGTAAGTGTGAGTTTTGGCTGAAGGAGATCAAATTCTTGGGCCACACAATTTCTCAAGATGGGATATCAGTTGATCCTGAGAAGGTGCAGGAGGTGATGGATTGGAAACCCCCGACCACAGTAAAGCAAATTCGGAGTTTTCTGGGATTGGCAGGGTATTATCGACGATTTATTCCGGATTTCTCCAGAATTGCCAAACCAATGACTGAACTGTTAAAGAAGGGAGTCAAATTTGAGTGGAGCCAAAAGTGTGAAGGTGCATTCCATACCTTGAGGCAGCATTTGACAACAGCCCCAGTGCTGGCTCAACCTGACAACACCAAGCCATTTGAGGTTTATTGTGATGCTTCTGGTACTGGTTTGGGATGTGTCTTGATGCAAGAGAACAGAGTGATTGCCTATGCTTCCCGGGCACTCAGGCCCCATGAGCAGAACTACCCTACACATGATCTAGAATTGGCAGCTGTAGTTCATGCTCTTAAGATATGGAGACACTACCTGATGGGAGCTCACTGTAACATCTACACTGATCACAAGAGTCTCAAGTACATTTTCACTCAGGCAGATCTAAACATGAGACAAAGGATATGGTTAGAGTTGATCAAGGACTATGATTTGGAGGTGCATTACCATCCAGGGAAGGCCAATGTTGTGGCAGATGCCTTGAGCAGAAAGGCCCAGTGTAATTGTATGAGCATGGATGTGGGAGTGACCACCCTGTGTGATGAGTTGTGCAAGTTGAACCTGGAAGTTGTTTCTTCGGGTAAACTAAGCTATATCTCGGTAGAGCCCACGTTGCAAGAGCAGATCATAAGGGCTCAGGTTGAGGATAAGGGTGTTCAGGTTATCAAGGATATGATCAAACAGAAGGCAGAGAAATACAAGTGTTTCCGACAGGACAGTAAGGGAATTCTATGGTTTGGAGATCGATTGGTTGTTCCTAAAGACCCTGAGCTTAGAAAGAAGATACTGGACGAAGCTCACCTTTCCAAATTCTCCATGCACCCTGGCAGCAACAAGATGTACCATGATCTCAGATCTCTATATTGGTGGACTAGAATGAAAAGGGAAATTGCCAAGTATATATCCGAATGTGACACCTGCCAGAGAATCAAAGCTAGTCACTTGAAGGCAGCAGGCCCTTTGCAACCCCTTCCCATACCATCTTGGAAGTGGGAGGATATTTGCATGGACTTTATAGTGGGATTACCCAATACCTCCAGGCACCATGATTCTATTTGGGTTATCGTGGACAGATTGACCAAGACTGCTCATTTCTTGCCAGTGCATACCACCTACAAGACCGAGAAGTATGCTGAAATTTATGTTGATCAGATAGTGAGATTACATGGTATTCCCAAGACCATTATATCTGACAGAGGAGCACTGTTTGTGGCACGCTTTTGGGAGAAACTGCAAGAATCACTTGGGACCCATGTCATTCGAAGCTCAGCATACCACCCACAAACAGATGGCCAGACCGAAAGGGTGAATCAGATTTTGGAAGATATGTTGCGAGCATGTGCACTACACTACGGGAAGGATTGGGACAAGTGTCTGTCTTTGGCAGAGTTTTCGTACAATAACAGCTACCAGTCCAGTCTGAAGATGGCACCTTTTGAGGCTTTGTATGGAAGAAGGTGCAGGACCCCACTAAACTGGTCTCAAGCGGGAGAAAGGGAAATTTTTGGGCCAGACTTGGTACTCGAGGCAGAGGCAAAAGTCAGGGTTATTACCAAGAACTTGGAAGCTGCTCAGGCCAGGCAAAGGAGCTATCATGACAAGAGGCGGAAGCCTCTACAGTTTGAGGTGGGAGATCATGTCTATCTTAAGGTGTCACCCACCAAGGGTGTGCAGAGATTCGGGATCAAGGGCAAGTTAGCTCCTCGCTACATTGGACCCTATGAGATCAAGGAAGCTTGTGGACCCGTAGCCTATCAAGTGGAATTGCCACCTCACATGTCCGCAGTTCATAATGTGTTCCATGTATCTCAGCTGCGGAAATGCATTCGTCTACCCACTGAAGTACTCCCAGAACCAGATATTGAGATAGAACCAGATTTATCCTACCAAGAGTACCCCGTCAAGGTGTTAGATCAAAAGGAGAGATCAACTCGGGCAAGGTCGGTCAGAATGTATAAGGTTCAGTGGAGTCACCATTCAGCAGAAGAAGCTACATGGGAGACTGAGGATTTTCTACGCTCTCGCTTCCCCGATTTTCTACCCAAAGGAGTCGGTATGTAACCCCAAAAACCCCACCCCCACCTGCCCTTTGAATTCAATTATAAGAAAAACTTAGATAATAAGGATAGTCTAAGTTGTGGATTTAACTTAAGAAGGGCTTCCTTCTGAAGTTGCAAAGAGAATGACATTCGAAGAGCAGTTAACAAGGGAAACTTAAGTGTAAAGGAAAAGCAACACCAGCACACCTTCAAGCACCCTCCAAGGGACTCTACCTAAATCTCGGGGCGAGATTCCTTTAAGGGGGAGGGCTGTAACACCCCAGGTGTTACTCAGGGTGTCCATACCAGAGTTTCCCCTTTTACCCATTATCACAGGAAGGCTGATTTGGGCAAAGTATACCAAACTTGGAATTCTAGGTCCTAAGCAAGTGTAATCCATTTTGGATTTGATGCCCTAGCTTATCATGCACATTTAAGTGGGGATCTCCCAAAACCCTAGAGCAAAACCCCCATAGGCCATTATAACCCTAATTGGAGCCATGATCAAAAGATCATGTAAACATCATGATCATGGGTTGGGCCAAATACAAAGGTTGTAATATACTCAATAACCTACCATTAATAGTAAGGAAGTACCCCCAAAAAGTTTTCAGAAAGGTCCTAAAAAGATCACCAAAGGTTGAACACAAGGGAGAAATTCAGATTTTTGCCTAAGTCAAAAATCAACCCTTGAGCAAAGATCCCTCATGTTCACCTTGATCCCCTTTTCAAAACCAGTCGACCCAATTAACAAAGTGGCGCCAAATGAACCCTAGAATGCCCTGGAAAAGTTTGAACCCAAGCCAAAACCTTTTGACACGAGTTGGCACTGGTTTTGTCTCGGTTTGCACAGGGCAGACAGACAAGACTTGGCGCTACCATATCTCCTCAACCAGACCACATCTACTCTTGGAACTCACATGAACTAGGTAGCTCTAGGTGCAGGGAAGAGATCTCCCACAGGCGGTAGGGCAAGATTCGTACGCCTGGCCGCTCAGCAGAGCGAAGAACACGGGCAGAAGCAACGCGCCACGTGTTCGACGCGCTCTGAGCTCGCCAGAGCACGCCCGCGCGCGCCCCGCGTGCCCGCGTCGCGCCAAACGGTTGAGCCGGCGCCCCGACCGCGTCCGCGCCTATAAAACCCACCCCAGCGCTCGGTTGCCTTCCCCATTGCTTCCTCCGTACTGCGCCGGACTCGCCCGAGCCAGCCATTGCCTCCGGCGACCTCCCCGCAGCCCGCCAGTGCCGCCCGAGAGCCACCGCCGTGGCCAACCCCTCTACAGTCCCCCTCCGTCCGTTTCAAGCCCCCAGATAGCTTCCTGGTGAGACCGTGAGCCTTGCCCAAGCTTGAACCGAGGGCCCGCGTCACCGGAGAAGCCAAATCACGCTCACCGGAGTTCAAGAACTCGCCGGCGCACGTGGACCGGGTAAACCCCTTCACCATTTCCCGATTCGTTGCGCGCACGGCCTTTGTGTCACCCCGTGAAGCTCCTCGTGCACCCTAATTGACCTATGCCGCCGTGGTTTGGCCGGAGCAGGCACCGCCGTCGATCCCCGCCGCCTGTGTTCGTGGCCAGGGGAGCTCCGACCACCTCTGACGCCGACCCGCACATCGACGTGACCGTCGCAACCTCCTGAACCTCACCGACCACCTCGCCGGACCTACCTCGCCGCCGGTAAGCCGCGCCACCCTTTCCTTTTCCGCGGCTACTGTTTCAGTTGAGGGAGGGACTGCGGGTGAGAGGGAGAGAAAGTCAGGGGGTTAAGTGAAAAGTCAGAGACTCAAGTGAATAGTGGCGTAAGGGTAGATCTGCGAGGTTTGATTCGGTTTAAACCCAGGGACCTCGGCGCAAACTGCTTTTCCAGAAAAACTTAATTAAAACCTGATTTAAATTCAAACAGAAACTTTAAAAACCCATAACTTCTGTTTGGTTTACCCAAATTTGGTCAAACTAATTTTGCCAGACTCTAAATAATGTAACCTGTCTAAGAAAAATATAAAACCCCATAAGTACTATAGAAAAATGTAAGGTCCTGATTTAATTACAGTTTGAACCAAAAGCTTAATAATAGCAAGAAAAATGGTTGTATTATTTAACTAAGGTTAGAAAAATTTAGAGAGGTTATTGTCTACCTTCTGACCTAGTTAAAAATATTAAACACCTCTGTCCACTCCATTTAAGTTAGTTTTACCCTTTATTCTATAATATGCTTAAAGATAAAGAAAATAGAAAGTGCAACTTAATTAATGAACCAGAGAGTACTTCTATTTTTGTTAGGTTACTTATTCAATATAGTTCACTGGAAAAATATATCATACCCTGGTTTAGTACAAATTAAGTAGGGTATCTTTTATTTTAATAAAACAAGGATAACTTAGAAAAACCCTACAAAAATGACCCCAAGGTAAAAACACCCCCACCCTTGGGATAACTATTGTTTTATTAGAAAGAACTTAGGAAAAATAAGAAATCTGCTGTTTGACATTTTTCAAATAATAATGTAGTAGAAAGTGCCTTTTTGACATTAAACTTGAGAAAATCATAACTAAATAACCACCCCTTAGTTTCCTGTGATTTTTAGCACAAAGACCTATTATTACCAGAGAATGCCAACAAAAATAACCTTTAGGGCAGAACCTACCCCTAACTAGGAGGTGTAGTGTAAAGTGGCCCTTTTTGCCTAACTTTTGTTATTTTTGTTTAAGGCCTAACCTTTATACTTTAAGCCTCAAATTCTTAAAACAAGCTAAAATAGCCAGTGACAACCCACTGTAATTTTTACAGAATTTTTGGAAATTCTTAAAACACTGTCGTGGTTCAAACCTGCACTAGAAACCCTAAATGGAAATTAAAGAAAGGAAAATGAATAATGGAAATTGATGTCATCCTAAGACCTTTGTAAATTTGTCCACTGAAATCTATGAAGGCAATGCAAATCCACTATGTTATCCTTAATGAAAACCTAAGCCTAAAGGGTAGTAAGTATAAACCACTTGGAGCCTCACATGACTAAGAAAACCCCAAGTTACTTCTTGACTTAGTCTCTTTTTGCATAATGTTATTAAATCATGCATAATCATGACATACATGTTCATTGCATTCGATAGACTGTAATCTTGCTGACGGAGAGTACATCCTCGTGCCGGAGCAAGGAGCTGCTCAGGAGGTAGCCCCAGATCCAGCACCCGAGCCTGCACCAGAGGACCTGCCTGCCACTGCTTTGGAAGGCAAGCCCCGGTTTTATGCATAACCTGTTATTTATGCTATTTTTACTTCACCTAATGATTGTAGGATTGAGTGTGCACTTACGTGTAGGAATTGTTTGAAACCTTAGTTGCATGATCTCAGGAATCCTTTTTGAAATGAATACTAGTATGACAGGTCGAGTAGTTGCTCTGCTTAAATAGGGATCTCGGTAGAAGTCGAGTGATTTTTCTAGCACTCGCGCGAGGTCAGGACATTGATTGTACCCACTTTCATATCATACTGATGTTGGTCTGTGGACACGGATCCATGGGGATGCGTGGTCTACGAGATGAAATTGGAATAAGGATTAACGTGCGGATACCTGTGTCAAGCGTTTGAACGTACTAAACACATACCGAGAAATATGGTAAATCGGTAAGCCTAGTACCTGAGTGAACCTGCCCGCAGACATATCCCCTCACGCGACCTGAGACGGGGTCTCCCATTCCGGTTATGGTGGGTACAAGTGCGGCCACTGCACGACGGCCAGTCGGGGTCAGTGGGGCATTGTACGCCAAGGCGGTGAGCCCTGATCTGTTGCCAGGGAATCGATGGGGACGGTTGATGTGTGTGGGGACGGAGTGCCCCTACATGTCGTGTGTTTAGGTTTACCTTGCAAGGATAAAAACTCGATTCGAATCGTCTGCTTCTCGCAGCTAATGAGACTGCTTGATCCATTGTACTGCATTGAGTAATAAGTGGAAGTATGATGAGTTGAGATAAGATGTTGATTGTTAATAATGCTTGCTACCATGTATGAGTAGATAGTTCACTTTTAGCCTTAAGAGAGTCACACTTAACTTTGACTAATTTAAAATCTTGATTTAGAAACTCAGCTAGTGCTTTTGGCAACCAAACCCCACAGCCAAACAGCTGCATGTCTAGAGGTAGAGGAGTAGACTCCTCACACCGGGTAAGTCTAGCTGAGTATTAGTATACTCAGCCTTGCTTGTGGCATAATTTTTACAGGTTCTCTGGAGGAGATGGTTGCTGGGATAACTTGGCCGTCCACCTTGCCACCGGGTTGGACTGTTGAGTGGGACCCTGCCTCGGCCGAGGAGGAGCATGAGGAGTGATGGGAGAGGCTTCCCCATCTCTCTGTTTAATTATCGTTAGTTTTATTCCGCTGCACTCCAAACAATGATGGTTACTTTTGCAAAACCCCGATGATGATGACGGTGATGTAATAATTTAACATTGTGACATGTATGGTTTTATGTTTTATTGTATTTGCTCTGTGACTCACCTTCGAGTGAGATTGTGGTACTTGATCCTGTCAGTGGCCGTGTCGGACTAGATCCGAGGGATTGACGGGTTATTCCCATTTAAGTGTGGTCTAGCCTCTAGGGCGGGACTTGGACACTTAAGTTGGAATAATTCGGGCAGTTCCGCCACAGTAACCTTGCTGACGGAGAGTATGTCCTCGTGCCGAAGCAAGGAGCTGCTCAGGAGGTAGCCCCGGACCCAGCACCAGAGCCTGCACCAGAGGACCTGCCTGCCACTGCTTTGGAAGGCAAGCCCCGGTTTTATGCATAACCTGTTAATTATGCTATTTTAATATACTTAATGATTGTAGGATTGATTGTGCACTTAAGTGTAGGAGTTGTTTGAAACCCTAGTTGCATGATCTCAAGAATCCCATTGAGATGAATACTAGTATGCTAAGTCGAGTAGCTGCTTTATTAATTAGGATCTCGGTAGAAGTCGAGTGCTTTTTCTAGCACTCGCGCGAGGTCAGGAAATTGGTTGTATCCACTTTCTATCATAATGGTGCTGGTTTGTGGACAACAATCCATGGGGATTGGTTGTCCACGGGATAAAAATTGGAATAAGGATTAAGGTGTGGTACCGTGAGTCAAGCGTTTGAACGTACTAAGCACATGCCGAGAAATATGGTAAATTGGTAAGCCTAGTACCTGATTGAACCTGGCAGTAGACTTTACCCCTCACGCGACCTGAGACATGGTCTCCCATTCCGGTTATGGTGGGTACAAGTGCGGTCACTGCACGACGGCAGTCGGGGTCAGTGAGGCATTGTACGCCAAGGCGGTGAGCCCTGATCTGCTGATGGGGAATCGGTGGGGACGGTTGATGTGTGTGGGGACGGAGTGCCCCTACATGTCGTGTGTTTAGGTTTACCTTGCAAGGATAAAAACTCGATTCGAATCGTCTGCTTCTCGCAGCTAATGAGACTGCTTGATCCATGCTGCTACATTGAGTAACAAGTGGAAATGTGATGAGTTGATATAAGCTGTTGATTGCTAATAATGCTTGCTACTATGTATGAGTAGATAGTACACTTTTAGCCTTAAGAGAGTCACACTTAAATTGACAAAGTTAAAACTTGACTTAGAAACTCAGCTAGTGCTTTTGGCAACCAAACCCCACAACCAAACAGCTGCATGTATAGAGGTAGAGGAGTAGACTCCTCACACCGGGTAAGTCTAGCTGAGTATTAGTATACTCAGCCTTGCTTGTGGCATAATTTTACAGGTTCCTTGGAGGACATGGTTGCTGGATTGCCTTGGCCGTCCATCTTGCCACCGGGTTGGACTGTCGAGTGGGACCCCGCCTCGGCTGAGGAGGAGCATGAGGAGTGATGGGACAGGCTTCCCCATCTCTCTGTTTATTTACCGTTAGTTTATTTCCGCTGCACTTCGAACAATGATGACTACTTTTGCAAAACTCCTATGATGATGTAATAATTTAATACTCTTTCATGCATGGTTTTATGCTTTATTGTATTTGCTCTGTGACCCACCATCGAGTGAGATTGTTGTACTTGATCCTGTCAGTGGCCGTGTCGGACTAGATCCGAGGGATTGACGGGTTATTCCCATTTAAGTGTGGTCTAGCCTCTGAGACGGGACTTAGGCACTTAAGTTGGAATAATTCGGGCAGTTCCGCCACACAAACAAATGCTTCGGATCTGATGATAAAGCTTTGATGAGTATAAAGAAGCAAAGATATGCTTCGTTGTGTACGAAAAGAAGGGAAGGTGTTTTTCGCCTTCGGCTCAAAAAATACAAGTTTCGTCCACATCAAAGCAATTCATACACGGATGGAAAGGTAAAAATATATTACAAGGTATGGACAAATTTACAAGTGCAATGTTTGATTCCTAAATTACAATATTTTCTACAAAGATAATTCAAATTTCTCTAAAGCTTTCTGCAGCAGCTTCATCAGTATCCGTCAAGCTTCGGATCATTGACCTTCGGCTTCGTCATCCTGTACATAACAAAGCGGTATAAGGTAGATAAAAATCTCAGGAGAAGGTAAGCAATAGGTACAAGTTTAATACCGGTTTAAGATGACTTCGAGCTTCGTCACCATCTAAGTTCCGCCCACCCTTCGTCCAAATTTGAGTTTTGAATATATTTCCAATGCTTCGGGCCAGGCTGGGGATGTCAGTTAAATTTGCTGGTGATAGGCTGAAGTTTGGCCTATTTACGATCTTCCCATGCGTGCAACCAGCCTTCATAAAAGCTACAGTTGTGCCGCGAGAAGCTAGCAGGGCACAGAAGTCACCATGCCCAGCTATAACTTCATCAAGCGCCTCAACTTCGCCCTCAATATGTTCGAAGGTGCTTGACAGGTCTTCAGCTGAAGGTTCAAATTTTTCAGAACTAGCTCCCACCGAGTTGAAGACCTATTTCAGCTGTTGCACGCACCGGTTGCCAAAGTTTAGGCATTTGTCCTGAAGCTCCTTCAAGGATTTTTGCAAATTCGAACTTTTTTCAACTTCGGTTGCAAGTTTCATATCAAAATTCTTCTTTTCTTGCTCGAAGCTTTCTGACTTTAGGAGGAGTTCATTGTTTAATCTGGCAATTTTGGCTTGGACCTCTTCCAACGAACCCTCCATTGTTTGAAGAACAAAACCTTTCTTTTCAAGAGCAGCTTCATGATCTTTGATTTTACTTTCCAAGCCTTCAATTATAACCTCATTTTTCTTATCTTCGAGGTCCTGTTGCATCCTCAAGGCTTTACTTAGTAGCATACTCTGTGCAAAATAACCTTCATCAGAAATCACCTTCATCGCAAAACAATAAAAACTTGAGAGAAAAACTTTACCTTAAAATTAGAATAGAATAAGCTGTCGACGATATGCTGTCGTCGGTAGAGACTGATGTTAGCTTCAAGCTTCGGAAAACCAACACTCTTCGACAGAGTGCTGATAATCTTTGCTCTAGTTCGATCTTGAATACATCCTAAGGCTTCTTCGTTAATTCCGCCGAAGAGCATCACTCCTGGCTGGTAGCCACAGGATATAGCATACTCCTGCAGCTCCTCTTTCTCAGCCTTGGATAATTCTTGACCAATTATATTTTGAAAATTGAAGCCTTTTTCTTTCAAAATATCTTCGTCAACTTCCTTCCCTTTTTCTGGCACTGTGGCCAGGACTTCTTCTGCAGAAGCAACAGTCTCCTCTACAGCCAAATCCAAGAGCACTTTATCGATATCAGATAATGTACTCTCCAGGTTGGTAGCTTCGGTAGTAGCAGCTTCGGCAGAAGCAGCAACTTCGGCAACTGGTGTTATTTTTGACGCTGAGGGCGGCGGTGGCGTTTCCTCAATAGCTTGCATAACAGTAACAATCCTTCGCTTTTTTGGCCCAACCGCCTTCTTCGCTGCCGAAGGCTCGTCCTTCTTCTGTAAAAGCTTCGTCAGTTGCGGCCTCAGTGGACTTAGCAGCTTGATAGGTAAGGATTCGGTCATTACCTTTAAAATTTCTTCTACTTCGATAGCAAAAGGTGTCGAAGGAGCTCCCTCTTCTATCTCAGCCATCTTTGGCTCTGGAGTTGCAGTTTTTCTCTTCTTCGAGGTCGCCACCTTTGGCTCAGGACTGGATTTTCTCTTTTTCAAAGTTTTTTCATCTTCTTTTACCATCCTAGCAGCTTGTCTGCTCATAACACTGACAACCCTTTTTCTCTTTGGCCCTTCGACACCTTTGCTTAGTCGTTCATAGTCAGGGTATTCAAAGTTTAAGGCATCCATTACCCGATTCAACCTTCGTTTTGGTCGGGTACCGAAGGCTGCACTCATCAGTTGATCTTCTTTTTTAGTATATTTGCCCAAATAGCCTCAATCATTTCGAGCCACTCTTGGCAAGGCTCTTTGAATTGTTTCTCAAACTTGAAGCGATAGGGCAGCCGAACAAGTTCATTCTTTTTCTTTGTTCCCTTCAGCTTTGGCATACTCCATTAACTCAACGTCTGAAATACCCTGTTGGCTAGGTATTCTTGCACTAGATCTCTAGTGCTGATCTGTTCAGCCACAACCCTGAATTCTGCTACAGCTTGTTGGCAGGGTGACCCCGACGTCATGCGGCACAAGGGCCTAGTCAGTCCGAAGCTTAAACTCAGTGGGCTCAGGACCGTCGTCTTTAACTTCTCCCTCTTCTTCTCATCGGCCTTGATATAGAACCATTCACTTTTCCAGCCGGTTGGCCACTTGGTGCGATAGCTGAGCACCGGGGCCTTCGTATCCTTGCGATACGTGAAGTTGTAACAGCCAAAATTCTCATGTAGCCCATCTTCTCTGGCCTTCGTTTGGTAATGTAGCTCATGCACTTGGCAGAAAGCTTCAGCATTCGGGTCCATTCCTTGGCTTCGAAGGGCCCAGATGAAGACGCTGAGCCTAACGATAGCGTTAGGGGTCAGCTGATGAAGATAGATTTCATAATTATCCAAAACTTCCTCAATCATCTCGTTCAAGGGAAACTGCAATCCCGCTCTGAAAAAGCTCTTGAAAACCACTACTTCATCATTTTTGGGCTATGGAGTGGTTTCTTCTCCGGCAAAACGAATAAGTTTCTTCTCAGCTTCTCCGAAGTAACCCGGCTTCATCATCATGAGTACATCAGCCTCAGACACAGTAGATTTTTCAAAGTCCAAGTGGCTAGGTTTTGATGGGATCAGAGTGTTGTAGTCTTCCTCTTCCTCATCAACATTTTCTTCTTTAATGTCAGCCTGTTCAGCTTCAGCAGTAGGTGCACCTTCATTAATACCTCCCTCAGTCACAACCAATCCCGAATGCCTCATGACTTCAGAGATCAGGGCTGTCTCGGTGGCTTCGGCCTCCTCTCCTTCACGAGTCACCCTTGCAGTTGAGCGTACTCTGGCCATCTGATGTTGAATTTCTTACAAGTTTTTATGAAGCTGATGATTTTTACAGTTTTGTCGAAGCTCTTTCTTTTGCCGAAGCTAAATCAAGATGATGCTTTGCTCGAGAATGCAGTGAAAAAGCTTCGGCAATCGTTAAATTTTTCAACAGCACAACAGTGTAATGGCAATGAATGCTGTGGTAACTTCACACCTACCTGTCTGTTTATATAATGCTGCACGTGGGAACGTGAATCGCCAAGTTGCCTGCACCCGCTGAACAGTTACCCACACCCGTTGAACGGTGGACCACTCGGCGCTTGGGAGGAGAATTGCCAGACTGTGCGTACCCGCCGCATGGTGGGCCACCTCGCGCTCGGAATATTTTAATCGTTTCACGACAACGAGCTCAAGAAAGGTGTTTTTTGGACCTTCGACATTCCGAAGCCTTGGAGATTTTTCACGGATCAAGCTCGTTACGAAAAACGATCTAGCACCGCGAAGGGGCTACTGTTGGGGGTCTGCTTCATCGCCGAAGGTCCTTTAAGAAGAAACACCTTCGAAAGATCAGCACAGAAGCAAACTGAAAGTCGCCTAGAGTGGGGTGAATAGGGCGAAACTGAAATTTACAAAATTAATCACAACTACAAGCTGGGTTAGCGTTAGAAATAGAAACGAGTCCGAGAGAGAGGGCGCAAAACAAATCGTGAGCGAATAAAGAGTGAGACACGATGATTTGTTTTACCGAGGTTCGGTTCTTGCAAACCTACTCCCCGTTGAGGTGGTCACAAAGACCAGGTCTCTTTCAACCCTTTCCCTCTCTCAAACGATCCCTCGAACCGAGTGAGCTTCTTCTTCTCAATCAAACGGGAACAAACTTCCCCGCAAGGACCACCACACAATTGGTGTCTCTTGCCTCGGTTACAATTGAGTTGTTCACAAGTAAGAACGAAAGAAAGAAGCAATCCAAGCGCAAGAGCTCGAAAAAACACAAACAAATCTCTCTCACTAATCACTAAAGTGTTGTGTGGAATTGGGAGAGGATTTGATCACTTGGGTGTGTCTAGAATTGAATGCTAGAGCTCTTGTAAGTAGTTGAAGTGGGAAAACTTGGATGTCTTGAATGTGGGGTGGTTGGGGGTATAATACCCCCAACCACCAAACTAGCCGTTTGGTGGAGGCTGCTGTCGCATGGCGCACCGGACAGTCCGGTGCGCCAGCCACGTCACCTGGCCATTGGGTTCCGGCCGTTGGAACTCTGACTTGTGGGCCCGCCTGGCTGTCCGGTGGCGCACCGGACAAGTCCTGTAGACTGTCCGGTGTGCCACCCGCGCGTGCACTGCTCCTCTGCGCACGCAGGCGCGCATTTAATGCGTTGCAGTCGACCACTGGCTCACCGGACAGTCTGGTGTGCACCGGACATGTCCGGTGAATTATAGCGGAGCTGATTCCCGAAGCTGGCGAGTTCAGAGTTGCTCTCCTCTGGGGCACTGGATACTGTCCGGTGGTGCACCAGACAGTCCAGTGAATTATAGCGAAGCGCCTCTGAAAATTCCCGAAGGTGAAGAGCTGGGTGTCGAGTTCCCTGGTGCACCGGACACTGTCCGGTGGCACACCGGACAGTCCGGTGCGCCAGACCAGGGCAGCCTTCGGTTATCCATTTGCTCTCTTTGTTGAACCCTTTTCTTGTTCTTTTTATTGGCTTAGTGTGAACCTTTGGCACCTGTATAACTTATAGACTAGAGCAAACTAGTTAGTCCAATTATTTGTGTTGGGCAATTCAACCACCAAAATCAATTAGGAACTAGGTGTAAGCCTAATTCCCTTTCAATCTCCCCCTTTTTGGTGATTGATGCCAACACAAACCAAAGCAAGTATAGAAGTGCATAATTGAACTAGTTTGCATAATGTAAGTGCAAAGGTTACTTAGAATTGAGCCAATATGAATACTTATAAGATACGCATGGATTGTTTCTTTATTTTTAACATTTTGGACCACGCTTGCACCACATGTTTTGTTTTTGCAAATTCTTTTGTAAATCCTTTTCAAAGTTCTTTTGCAAATAGTCAAAGGTAAACGAATAAGATTTTGCGAAGCATTTTCAAGATTTGAAATTTTCTCCCCCTGTTTCAAATGTTTTTCCTTTGACTAAACAAAACTCCCCCTTAATAAAATTCTCCTCTTAGTGTTCAAGAGGGTTTTAAGATATCAATTTTGAAAATACTACTTTCTCCCCCTTTTGAACACAATCAGATACCAATTTGAAATTTACCAATTGAAAATCATTAGTTTTTTTTAAAAAAAAAAACTAGGTGGTGGTGCGGTCCTTTTGCTTTGGGCTAATACTTTCTCCCCCTTTGGCATGAATCGCCAAAAACGGATACTTAGAATGAAATATAAGCCCTTTTTCTAACTACTTTCTCCCCTTTGGCAAATAAAACATGAGTGAAGATTATACCAAAGAAGGAGAGTGGAGTGGAGTGGAAGCCTTTGTCTTCGCCGAAGACTCCAATTCCTTTCAATATACCTATGACTTGGTTTGACATAGACTTGAAAACACATTAGTCATAGCATATATAAAAGAGACATGATCAAAGGTATACTTATGAGCTATGTGTGTAAAATATCAAAAGAAATTCCTAGAATCAAGAATATTTAGCTCATGCCTAAGTTTGTTAAAAGTTTGTTCATCAAGTGGCTTGGTAAAGATATCGGCTAATTGATCTTTAGTGTTAATGTATGCAATCTCGATATCTCCCTTTTGTTGGTGATCCCTTAGAAAATGATACCGAATGGCTATGTGTTTAGTGCGGCTATGTTCAACGGGATTATCCGCCATGCGGATTGCACTCTCATTATCACATAGAAGAGGAACTTTGGTTAATTTGTAACCGTAGTCCCTAAGGGTTTGCCTCATCCAAAGTAGTTGTGCGCAACAATGGCCTGCGGCAATGTACTCGGCTTCGGCGGTAGAAAGAGCGACGGAATTTTGCTTCTTTGAAGCCCAAGACACCAAGGATCTTCCCAAGAACTGGCAAGTCCTCGATGTGGTCTTTCTATTAATTTTACACCCCGCCCAATCGGCATCCGAATAACCAATTAAATCAAATGTGGATCCCCGAGCGTACCAAAGCCCAAACTTAGGAGTATAAACTAAATATCTCAAGATTCGTTTTACGGCCGTAAGGTGAGCTTCCTTAGGGTCGGCTTGGAATCTTGCACACATGCATACAGAAAGCATAATATCCGGTCGAGATGCGCATAAGTAGAGTAAAGAGCCTATCATCGACCGATATACCTTTTGATCGACGGATTTACCTTCCGTGTCGAGGTCGAGATGCCTATTGGTTCCCATGGGTGTCTTGATGGGTTTGGCATCCTTCATCCCAAACTTGCTTAGAATATCTTGAGTATACTTCATTTGGCTTAGGAAGGTGCCCTCTTGGAGTTGCTTCACTTGAAATCCCAACAAGTACTTCAACTCCCCCATCATTGACATCTCGAATTTCTGTGTCATGATCCTACTAAATTCTTCACATGTAGATTCGTTAGTAGACCCAAATATGATGTCATCAACATATATTTGGCATACAAACAAATCATTGTCAAGAGTTTTAGTAAATAAAGTAGGATCGGCCTTTCCGACTTTGAAGCCATTAGTGATAAGAAAATCTCTTAGGCATTCATACCATGCTCTTTGGGCTTGCTTGAGCCCATAAAGCGCCTTAGAGAGTTTATATACGTGATTAGGATACTCACTATCTTCAAAGCCGGGAGGTTGCTCAACATAGACCTCTTCCTTGATTGGTCCATTGAGGAAGGCACTCTTCACGTCCATTTGATAAAGCTTGAAGCCATGGTAAGTAGCATAGGCCAATAATATACGAATTGACTCAAGCCTAGCTACGGGTGCATAGGTTTCACCGAAGTCCAAACCTTCGACTTAGGAGTATCCCTTGGCCACGAGTCGGGCTTTGTTCCTTGTCACCACACCATGCTCATCTTGCTTGTTCCGGAAGACCCATTTGGTTCCTACAACATTTTGATTAGGACGTGGAACCAAATGCCATACCTCGTTCCTAGTGAAGTTGTTGAGCTCCTCTTGCATCGCCACTACCCAATCCGAATCTTGTAGTGCTTCCTCTACCCTGTGTGGCTCAATAGAGGAAACAAAAGAGTAATGCTCACAAAAATGTGCAACACGAGATCTAGTGGTTACCCCCTTATGAATGTCGCAAAGGATGGTGTCGACGGGGTGATCTCGTTGGATTGCTTGGTGGACTCTTGGGTGTGGCGGCCTTGGTTCTTCATCCTCCTTGTCTTGATCATTTACATCTCCCCCTTGATCATTGTCGTCAACTTGAGGTGGCTCATCTCTTTGATCTTCTCCTTCATCAACTTGAGCCCCATCCTCATTTTGAGTTGGTGGAGATGCTTGCGTGGAGGAGGATGGTTGATCTTGTGCATTTGGAGGCTCTTTGGATTCCTTAGGACACACATCCCCAATGGACATGTTCCTTAGCGCGATGCACGGAGCCTCTTCATCACCTATCTCATCAAGATCAACTTGCTCTACTTGAGAGCCGTTAGTCTCATCAAACACAACGTCACAAGAAACTTCAACTTGTCCAGAGGACTTGTTAAAGACTCTATATGCCCTTTTGTTTGAATCGTATCCTAGTAAAAAGCCTTCTACAGTCTTAGGAGCAAATTTAGATTTTCTACCTCTTTTAACAAGAATAAAGCATTTGCTACCAAAGACTCTAAAATATGAAATGTTGGGCTTTTTACCAGTTAGGAGTTCGTATGATGTCTTCTTGACGATTTGGTGTAGATACAACCGGTTGATGGCGTAGCAGGCGGTGTTGACCGCCTCGGCCCAAAACCGATCCGAAGTCTTGTATTCATTAAGCATGGTTCTTGCCATATCCAATAGAGTTCTATTCTTCCTCTCCACTACACCATTTTGTTGTGGCGTGTAGGGAGAAGAGAACTCATGCTTAATGCCCTCCTCCTCAAGGAAGCCTTCAATTTGTGAGTTCTTGAACTCCGTCCTGTTGTCGCTTCTTATTTTCTTGATCCTTAAGCCGAACTCATTTTGAGCCCGTCTCAAGAATCCCTTTAATGTCTCTTGGGTATGAGATTTTTCCTGCAAAAAGAATACCCAAGTGAAGCGAGAATAATCATCCACAATAACTAGACAGTACTTACTCCCGCCGATGCTTATGTAAGCAATCGGGCCGAATAGGTCCATGTGTAGGAGCTCCAGCGGCCTGTCGGTCGTCATGATGTTCTTGTGTGGATGATGGGCGCCAACTTGCTTTCCTGCTTGGCATGCGCTACAAATCCTGTCTTTCTCAAAATGAACATTTGTTAATCCTAAAATGTGCTCTCCCTTTAGAAGCTTACGAAGATTCTTCATCCCAACATGGGCTAGTCGGCGGTGCCAGAGCCAACCCATGTTAGTCTTAGCAATTAAGCAAGTGTCGAGTTCAGCTCTATCAAAATCTACCAAGTATAGCTGACCCTCTAACACTCCCTTAAATGCTACTGAATCATCACTTCTTCTAAAGACAGTGACACCTACATCAGTAAATAGACAGTTGTAGCCCATTTGACATAATTGAGAAACGGAAAGCAAATTGTAATCTAAAGAATCTACAAGAAAAACATTGGAAATGGAATGGTCAGGTGATATAGCAATTTTACCCAATCCTTTGACCAAACCTTGGTTTCCATCCGCGAATGTGATAGCTCGTTGGGGATCCTGGTTTTTCTCATAGGAGGAGAACATCTTCTTCTCCCCTGTCATGTGGTTTGCGCACCCGCTGTTGATGATCCAACTTGAGCCCCCGGATGCATAAACCTACAAAACAAGTTTAGTTCTTGACTTTAGGTACCCAAATGGTTTTGGGTCCTTTGGCATTAGACACAAGAACTTTGGGTACCCAAACACAAGTCTTTGACCCCTTGTGCTTGCCCCCAACATACTTGGCAACTACCTTGCCGGATTTGTTAGTTAACACATAAGAAGCATCAAAAGTCTTAAATGAAATATTATGGTCATTTGATGCACTAGGAGTTTTCTTCTTAGGCAACTTAGCACGGGTTGGTTGCCTAGAACTAGATGCCTCACCCTTATACATAAAAGCATGATTAGGGCCAGAGTGAGACTTCCTAGAATGAATTCTCCTAATTTTGCTCTCGGGATAACCGGCAGGGTACAAAATGTAACCCTCGTTATCCTGAGGCATGGGAGCCTTGCCCTTAACAAAATTAGACAATCTTTTAGGAGGGGCATTAAGTTTGACATTGTCCCCCTTTTGGAAGCCAATGCCATCCTTAATGCCAGGGCGTCTCCCACTATAAAGCATACTACGAGCAAATTTAAATTTTTCATTTTCAAGTTCATGCTCGACAATTTTAGCATCTAATTTTTCTATATGATCATTTTGTTGCTTAATTAAAGCCATGTGATCATGAATAGCATCAATGTTAACATCTCTACATCTAGTGCAAATAGTTGTATGTTCAACGGTAGATGTAGAGGGTTTGCAAGATTTTAATTCTACAACCTTAGCATGCAATATATCATTTTTACTTCTAAGGTCGGAAATGGAAGCATTGCAAACATCTAATTCTTTAGCCTTAGCAAGCAATTTTTCATTTTCATTCCTAAGGCTAGCAAGAGAAATGTTTAATTCTTCAATCTTAGCAAGCAAATCATTATTATCATTTCTAAGATCGGGAATTGAAACATCACAAACATTTGAATCAACCTTAGCTAACAAATTACCATTCTCATTTCTAAGGTTGTCAATAGTCTCATGGCAGGTGCTTAGCTCACTAGATAGTTTTTCACATTTTTCTACTTCTAGAGCATAAGCATTTTTAACCTTAACATGCTTCTTATTTTCTTTAATAAGGAAGTCCTCTTGAGAGTCCAAGAGATCATCCTTCTCATGAATAGCACTAATCAATTCATTTAATTTTTCTTTTTGTTGCATGTTTAGGTTGGCAAAAAGGGTACGTAAATTATCCTCCTCATAACTAGCATTATCATCACTAGAGGACTCATATTTAGTGGAAGATTTGGATTTAACCTTCTTCTTTTTGCCGTCCTTTGCCATGAGGCACTTGTGGCCGACGTTGGGGAAGAGAAGGCCTTTGTTGATGGCGATGTTGGCGGCGTCCTCGTCGGAGGAGGAGTCGGAGGAACTCTCGTCCGAGTCCCATTCGCGGCATACATGGGCGTCGCCACCCTTCTTCTTGTAGTATTTCTTCTTCTCCTTTCTTCTTCCCTTCTTGTCGTCACCCCTGTCACTGTCACTAGAAATAGGACATTTTGCTATAAAGTGACCGAGCTTACCACATTTGTAGCACACTTTCTTGGAGCGGGGCTTGTAATCTTTCCCCCTACTTTGCTTGAGGATTTGGCGGAAGCTCTTGATGACGAGCGCCATCTCCTCATTGTCGAGCTTTGAGGCGTCGATTGGTTGTCTACTTGATGTAGACTCCTCCTTCTTTTCCTCCGTCGCCTTGAATGCGACCGGTTGTGCTTCAGACGTGGAGGGGCCGTCAAGCTCGTTGATCTTCTTTGAGCCTTTGATCATCAATTCAAAGCTCACAAAATTCCCGATCACTTCCTCGGGAGTCATTAGTGTATATCTAGGATTGCCACGAATTAATTGAACTTGAGTAGGGTTAAGGAAAACAAGTGATCTTAAAATAACCTTAACCATTTCGTGGTCATCCCATTTTTTGCTCCCGAGGTTGCGTACTTGGTTCACCAAGGTTTTGAGCCGGTTGTACATGTCTTGTGGCTCCTCCCCTTGGCAAAGTCGGAAGCGACCGAGCTCCCCCTCGATCGTTTCCCGCTTGGTAATTTTGGTCACCTCGTCTCCTTCGTGCGCGGTCTTTAACGTGTCCCAAATCTCCTTAACATTTTTCAACCCTTGCACCTTATTATACTCCTCTCGACTTAGAGAGGCGAGGAGTATAGTTGAGGCTTGGGAGTTGAAGTGTTGGATTTGGGCCACTTCGTCCTCATCATAATCCTCATCCCCTACGGATGGTACCTGTACACCAAACTCAACACCATCCCATATACTTTTGTGGAGTGAGGTTAGATGAAATCGCATTAAATCACTCCACCTAGTATAATCTTCACCATCAAATGTTGGTGGTTTGCCTAATGGGACGGAAAGTAAAGGTGTATGTTTAGGAATGCGAGGATAGCGTAAGGGGATCTTACTAAACTTCTTGCGCTCATGGCGCTTAGAAGTAATGGATGGTGCGTCGGAGCCGGAGGTGGAAGGTGATGAAGTATCGGTCTCGTAGTAGACCACCTTCCTCATCTTCTTTTTCTTGTCGCCACTCCGATGCGACTTGTGGGAAGAGGCTTTCTTTTCCTTCCCTTTCCCCTTGTTGCGGGACTCTTCCGATGAAGCTTTCCCGTGGCTTGTAGTGGGCTTGTCGCCGGTCTCCATCTCCTTCTTGGCGTGATCTCCCGACATCACTTCGAGCGGTTAAGCTCTAATGAAGCACCGGGCTCTGATACCAATTGAAAGTCGCCTAGAGGGGGGTGAATAGGGCGAAACTGAAATTTACAAAATTAATCACAACTACAAGTCGGGTTAGCATTAGAAAAAGAAATGAGTCCGGGAGAGAGGGCACAAAACAAATCGTGAGCGAATAAAGAGTGAGACACGATGATTTGTTTTACCGAGGTTCGGTTCTTGCAAACCTACTCCCCGTTGAGGTGGTCATGAAGACCAGATCTCTTTCAACCCTTTCCCTCTCTCAAACGATCCCTCGGACCGAGTGAGCTTCTTCTTCTCAATCAAACGGGAACAAACTTCCCCGCAAGGACCACCACACAATTGGTGTCTCTTGCCTCAGTTACAATTGAGTTGTTCACAAGTAAGAACGAAAGAAATAAGCAATCCAAGCGCAAGAGCTCGAAAGAACACAAGCAAATCTCTCTCACTAATCACTAAAGTGTTGTGTGGAATTGGGAGAGGATTTGATCACTTGGGTGTGTCTAGAATTGAATGCTAGAGCTCTTGTAAGTAGTTGAAGTGGGAAAACTTGGATGTCTTGAATGTGGGGTGGTTGGGGGTATTTATAACCCCAACCACCAAACTAGCCGTTAGGTGGAGGCTGCTGTCGCATGGCGCACCGGACACCGGACAGTGTCCGGTGCGCCAGCCACGTCACCTAGCCGTTGGGTTCTGACCGTTGGAGCTCTGACTTGTGGGCCCGCCTGGCTGTCCGGTGGCGCACCGGACAAGTCCTGTAGACTGTCCGGTGTGCCACCCGCGCGTGCACTGCTCCTCTGCGCACGCAGGCGCGCATTTAATGCGTTGCAGTCGACCGTTGACGCGAAGTAGTCGTTGCTCCGCTGGCTCACCGGACAGTCCGGTGTGCACCGGACATGTCCGGTGAATTATAGCGGAGCGGATTCCTGAAGCTGGCGAGTTCAGAGTTGCTCTCCTCTGGGGCACCGGACACTGTCCGGTGGTGCACCGGACAGTCCGGTGAATTATAGCGAAGCGCCTCTGAAAATTCCCGAAGGTGAAGAGTTGGGCGTCGAGTTCCCTGGTGCACCGGACACTGTCCGGTGGTTCACCGGACAATCCGGTGCGCCAGACCAGGGCAGCCTTCGGTTATCCCTTTGCTCTCTTTGTTGAACTATTTTCTTGTTCTTTTTATTGGCTTAGTGTGAACCTTTGGCACCTGTATAACTTATAGACTAGAGCAAACTAGTTAGTCCAATTATTTGTGTTGGTCAATTCAACCACCAAAATCAATTAGGAACTAGGTGTAAGCCTAATTCCCTTTCACAAACATAGCGCGAAGGTACACGCCGAAGCTACCATCCGGGGAGCTTTGGCATAGCGGCATGCCTTGAGACGAAAGGTTGCACCGACTTAAAGAGGAAAAGACCAATCGACCCATGGTAATTTGTGTCATGATTGTAACTAGTTGTAGAGGATATAAATGTAATTTTGACCGGACTGCGTCCCGTGCCTATAAATAGGTGAACAGTATCCCCGTACTGTTCACGCTGATTGGTATTCGCTTGCGCGTCACGCTCGGACTTCTTGCCTTCTGTCAAGCCGAAGGTATAACAGATGTAATTCAATATTGTTCTTATTCATCCATGGTGATATAATAAAGATATATTGATAATGTCATATGATTATTCATGTTATTTCTCATGTTTCATATCCTCCGTCTCCCATTATTATATACTGCGATTTTGAAGGTACGTCCTTCATGACCTTCGTCCGAAGATCGTTATATCCCAAGGGAAATAATGCTTCGAAGGACAAAGGGCATTAACCATTAACTTTTTTTGTGTTGCCTTGTTCTTAATTCATAGTATTTGAGAACAAATCCCCAACAGAGGGCACGACGACGAAGCGAACTACACCTCAGTTCCTCTAATTATTCAGCTAAGGGCGTCCCATTCTATCCTCATGGTTGCACTGTTTTCCTAGGCGGTCATCCAACGAACCAGTCCTTACGGAGAGGCACTTGAGAAACAGCTCGAGTCCCCTTAAATGCCACAAGTATATCATGATAATCAAAAGGGAAAACAACGTATCATAGATGATCTCATCATGTTCATTGATTAATGTGAAGCACTAGCATATAGCTAAACCAAAATAACCCAACCAAAATAGGTAAACAAGGACAAGATGAACAAAAGCTAGTCAATCCTTAGGTATAAACTGTGTAAATGCGGGGAGTGAATTATAAGAATGAGTAGGACATAGATTGGTCAAGGGACACTTGCCTTCACCAACCAGCTGCTGCTCAGGGTCTTCACCTGCAACTCCTTCGGACTCCACCAACTGACCGTTATCTATACGAGTTCAAACATACATTCCACAAATTTAATATAAAAGAACAGTACACCATGCAATAAAATATCATAAATAAACAGACACTCGGTGCAGGGCTCACACCTACGACTAAGCGAGAAAGAGAGAGTAACGGTCGAGGCTACGGTCGAGGAGCAATCACGTTACACGATTATAAATCAAAGTACTCGTCTAAACATAATACTATTAATTTGGCCATCGCGCTATGCATAGGATAACATCATGTTCCGTGTTTAATTCATTATAAACAGACACAACACCTAAACTGAATTGAGAATGAAACGACCCGTCGTGCGACGGAGCGCGCCACGAGGCACTTGAATTATTATGAATAACGTCAAGCGTCGCGCGACGAAGCGCACAACACCTAAACTGAATTGAGAATGAAATGACCCGTCGCGTGACGGAGCGCGCCACGAGGCACTTGAATTATTATGAATAACGTCAAGCGTCGCGCGACGAAGCGCACGACGGCATACGTCATCTAAACTAAATTTAAAACGAAACGTCGCGCGACTGTACGCGTGGCGCCACACATTAAATAATATGAAATTAAGATGAACTGTCGCGCGACGAAACGCGCGATGCAGCACACTAATAAATGAGAATTTAAAATAAATCATCGTGCGACGAAGCGTACGACGCAACTTAAACTGAAATTTGATCACCGCGCGCGGGAATGCGCTGGGCGAGCCGCGAGGGCAACGCTGTCGGGGGCCAGGGGCCTCGCGCCGGGGGGGGTCGCGCTGCCGAGGGCAGGGGCCGTGCGCACCTGGGCCGGGACGGTCGAGGGCAGCCGCACGCAGGGGCCGGGACGGCCACGCGCCGGGGGGCCAGGACTACCACGCCGAGGGGCCAAGGGTCGCGCCGCCAGACCACGCGCAGGGGAGAGGAGGGCAGGGACGCGCGCATGGAAGAGGGGAAAGGGGAGGAAGAGGAAGAGAGAGAAATAGGGGGAGGGGAGGGGAGCTCACCTTGGTGATCCAAAATCTGGCGGTAACTGTCACCGGATCACCTAGGGCACGAGGTGGGAGAGAGGTGGGAGAAAGGGAAAGGGAGAGGAGGTTGCTGCGCGGGAAAAATCAAATGGGAGAGATAGAGAGGGGGCACACATGGGGGAGGAGGTGAGGCGCCAGGGGCGCGCGGGCCACGGCCGGGCCGGGCCGGGCTGGGCCAGGCCAAGCTGGGTCGCGTCGCAGGCCAAAAACCCACAACACGCACGACCACTGAATCCAAAAGCGAAATGAAATCTGAAACGAGGCGAGACGGATGCGTGATCAAACACAATCATCAGACAAAAGAAATATACTTCGGCATGATGCAACACCCATGACAACTTAGGTTTTTGTTTACACGCAATACGAACATCAGTCGCTATACTGCTTTGAAATTGGGAAGGAGCGAAACGAGAAGAGAAAAGAGAGTAACGCATGAATTTGGTGAGTATTAAAGAAGATAAAAATTCTACCCCCAAATTCAGGGCGTTACAAACCTATCCCCCTTAAAAGAATCTCGCCCTCGAGATTCAAGGTTGGCCAGCAAAGAGCTCGGGATACTTGGCAATCAGATCATCTTCACGCTCCTAGGTTGCTTCTTCCTCAGAGTGGTGACCCCATCCGACTTTGCACATTCTGATAGTTTTCCTCCGGGTGACCCTGTCTGCAGTCTCAAGAATCTGCACTGGCTTCTCTATGTAGGTCAAGTCTTCTTGGACTTCCAGACCTTCCACTGGCAACTGCTCTTCTGGCACCCGCAAACACTTCTTCAACTGAGACACATGAAAGACATCATGCACCACTGACAAACCTTCTGGCAGACTAAGCTGATAGGCCACTTCTCCACGCTTTGCGAGAATCTGATACAGACCAACATATCGGGGTGCTAGCTTGCCTTTGACCCCAAATCTTCTGACTCCTCTGATAGGAGATATCTTCAGGTAGACTAAATCTCCGACTTCAAAAGTCAGCTCTCTCCTTCTTGTGTCTGCATAACTTCGTTGCCTTGATTGCGCTATCTTCAGGTTCTCCCGAACCATCTTGATGTTCTCTTCAGCTTCGAGCAAAATGTTTGGCCCAAACACTTGCTTTTCTCTAGGATGATCCCATTGCAACGTAGTTCTACAACTCCTTCCATAAAGCGCATGAAATGGTGACATCTTCAAGCTGGCCTTATAACTGTTGTTATAGGAGAATTCTGCATAAGGCAATCTCTTGTCCCATCCGGACTGATCTTGCAGTGCACAGGCTCTCAACATATCTTCAAGGATTTGATTAGTTCTTTCAGTCTGACTGTCGGTCTACAGATGATAAGCTAAACTGAAATTCAGATGTGTACCCAAGGCTTCATGCAACTGCTGCCAGAAATGAGAGGTGAACTGTGTTCCTCTGTCTAAAACTATCTTCTTTGGTACACCATGAAGACAAACGATCCGGGACATGTATAGCTCCGCCAATACTGCACTGTTGTAGCTAGTCTTCACAGGTATGAAGTGGGCTGACTTGGTTAAGCGGTCCACCACTACCCAAATGGAATCGTAGCTGGCTCAAGTGCGAGGCAATCCGACTATGAAGTCCATCCCGATTTCATATCATTTCTACTGAGGAATTCACAACGGCTACAACAATCCAGCTGGCTTCTAATGCTCTGTCTTGATCCTTTGACAACTATCACATATGGCCACATGCTTTGTGATCTCCCTTTTCATTCTGTACCACTAGAATTTCTTCTTCAGATCCTGATACATCTTCTCACTTCCAGGGTGTATAGAATAAGTTGTCTCATGGGCTTCCTTGAGGATCAACTCTCGAATGGACGGGACGTTGAGAACACACAAGCGGTCCTTGAACCACACCACACCTTCCGCATCTTCCCGAAAATCTTTGCCTCTTCCTTCTCGAATCAGTTGCCGGATTTCACTGATCTTCTCATCATTCTTCTGTGCCTCTTTGATTTCCCGCTCTATGGTGGGCTCTAACTCAACTGTTACTCCTCGCATGCTGTTCAGAAATTCGAGGCTCAACCTGTCAAACTCTTTGGCCAACTCATAAGGCACCGGATGAGCGACCATCATATTGACTTGGCGTTTCCTGCTCAAAGCACCCGCCACTACGTTCGCTTTGCCTGGATGGTAATGAATCTCCAATTCATAGTCTTTGATGAATTCTAACCATCTTCTTTGCCTCATATTCAGCTCCGATTGAGTGAATATGTACTTCAGACTCTTGTGGTCTGTGTAGACATCACATTTCTGCCCATACAGATAGTGCCTCCATGTCTTCAGTGTATGAACCACTACTGCCAACTCTAGGTCATGGATTGGATAATTCTTCTCATGACCCTTCAGCTGTCGGGACGAGTAAACCACAACTCTTCCCTCTTGCATCAACACACATCCCAAGCCAGTGTAACAAGCATCGCAATACACCGAGAATGGCTTGTGCACATCAGGCAAGACTAAGACAGGCGTTGTAGTCAACTTCTCTTTCAGTGCTTCAAAGGCTTCTTAGCACTTTTGGGTCCACCTTAACTCCACTTTGTTGGCTAGCAAAGCTGTCATCGGTTTCACAACCTTCAAAAACCCTTCAATGAATCGCCGATAATTCATTGTTTCGCACTTCTGGCCATTCCAATGAAGCTCTTGATTCCTCGGGCATCTATGGGCGCTTTCCAATTTAGAATGTCTACCACTTTCTTCAGATCCACAGCTAATCCATCTTTGTTTATTATGTGAACCAAGAACAGGACTTCATTGATCCAAAACTCGCACTTACTCAACTTTGCATATAGTTGGTGCTCTCACAATCTCTGCAATACCATCCTCAAATGATCCACATGCTCCTCCTCACTTTGAGAATATATAAGAATGTCATCAATAAATACCACCACAAACTTGTTAAGATAATCCATGAATACATTGTTCATCAGATTCATGAAGAAGGCTGGTGCATTTGTTAGATAAAAGGACATAACAGTGAACTCATACAACCCATACTTGGTAATGAATGTCGTCTTCGAGATGTCTGAAGGTCGAATCCTGAGCTGGCGATAACCTGACCTTAGATCTATCTTTGAGAACACGCTGGCTCCTCTCAGCTGGTCGAACAGATCTTCTATTCTGGGCAAGGGGTACTTGTTCTTGATTGTGACCTCATTCAGAGCTCGATAATCGATGCACATCCTCCTAGTGCCATCTTTCTTCTCCACGAACAGGACAGGGGCGGCCCAAGGTGAGGTGCTTGGCCTAATATAACCTTTCTCTGACAACTCATCGATCTGCTTCTTGAGTTCAACCAACTCTGGTCCAGATACTATGTAAGCTCTTTTAGAAATGGGGGCGATTCCAGACGAAGCTCTATGACAAACTCAACTTTTCGCTCAGGTGGCATACCTGGTAAGTCTTCCGGGGACACATCCAGAAACTCTAACACAACCTTGATAGTCTCGAGTGAATCTGCCTCCTTGCTATCAATAGCTATCTGATGACAACCTCCTTTCCTTGGCTCAGGTGAGACTAACTCAGCTACCACTTCTTCTCCTAGTGGGGACACCAACTTAATTATCCTCTTATCACAGCTGATAATTGCTTGGTACTTATCTAGCCAATTCATCCCTAGGATGACATCTATTCCCTGAGTACACATTACTATGAGATTAGCGGGAAACTCTATCCCCCTAATTTCCACACTTACATTCAAGCAAACACTATCGGCTCGAACTCTACCACCGGCTGAGTCAATTTGAATGGGGGTTGACATGGTAGTTATTGGAAGATTATGTACTTCTACCCATTATGCAGTAATAAAAGAATGCGTTGCTCCAGTATCAAATAATTTTTCTGCAATATGGGAATCGACTGGAAACATACCTACTATCATGTCTGGTGTTTCCTGGACTGCTTCAGCCTCCAAATGGTTCAGTCTCCCATGGTTGTAGCGTGTCTGGACGCGGTTGCCTGCTCCTGGCTGGGACACATTCTGCTTCGCTGGGGCACTAGGGCCTGACTGCTGCTGAGCTGCCTTCTTCGGACATTGCATTACCCAATCACCTTGCTCTCCACAATGGAAACATGCCCTGCTTCCGCCTTGCACTAGGGCTACTTGACTGCTTTGGTTGGTTGCTGGGGCGGGGAGGCGAGGTGCCTGCTGATTCTGCCTCTGGAACTGACTTCCTCCTGACTGATTGTTCTGGCGATTCTGCTGCTGGTGCTGAGGGTACTTCTTCTGAAACTACTGGTGAGGCAGGCGTTGATTCTGCTTGAACTACTGAGGCGAGTTGCCTGAGAAACGGGGGGGGGTTGCTGCTTCCAGGCTGAGGTCCACCAATCTTGCGTTTGTGATCCTCCATCTCATTGCGCTTCTTCTCTGTCATGATTGCTTTGTCGATCAGGTGTTGAAAGGTGGGGAAGGTATGATTCATCAGCTGATAGTGCAGGGGATTGACTAAGCCTCTCAAGAAACGATACTGCCTCTTGGCATCTATGTTGACATCTTCAAGAGCATAGCGGGACAGCTGCAGAAACCTGTCTCGGTACTCACTGACAAACATGGGCCCTTGTGAAAGTCGCCTAGAGGGGGGTGAATAGGCAAAACCTCAAAATTATAACTTTAAACCCAGACTTGATCCCTTGATTAGTGGTTAGAACAAGATGCACAATTATCAGAATGTAAAACTAAGTCCTTTGCTTGCAAAGAGTGTTGCTTTCAAAGAATGCGGAATTGACAAATCAATACAACTAATAAGTTTATGGAGAATGATGCAAGAGGGCTTAGATAAGAAGAGTAATAACACAAGTTCTTTCTTGCAAGGCGTTGCTTCTCTAAATGAGAATTTAACTTGAAGCAACACAAAATAATATTAGCAAGGAATAGTGCAAGAGAACTTAGAGAGGAAGAAAACAAACAAATCACAAGCAATAAATACAAGAGACACGGGTGATTTGTTTTACCGAGGTTCGGTTCACCAAGAACCTAATCCCCGTTGAGGAGTCCACTAAGGATGGGTCTTTTTCAACCCTTTCCCTCTCTCCACCGATCACCAAGACCGGCGAGTGCTTCTTCTTTGTCAACAAAAGACCGAAGTCTCCGCAAGGCCAACCACAAAGATAAGGGGCTCTTGCTAGCTTTACAATGAATGGGAGTAAAAAAAACTCCACGCTCAAATGATCACAAGATGTAGCACACACTTTCTCTCAATGAATCTCACAAGGCACTATTGCTAAACTCACACGAGTAGCTCTCTTTTGCTTGGTCTCTCTTTTGTGGCACTTGTATTGCTTGTGGTGGCCTAAACCTTGTGTATGAGATAGATCAATGAATGGAGGTGGTTGGGAGGGCTTGGATATGTCAACTATATGACTTGGAATGTTCCTTGAGCTCCCACTCTTTGAAATGGCCGGTTGGGGTGGTATTTATAGCCACCAACCATCTTGTAGTCGTTAGGGAAGGCTGCTGGCGATGGGCGCATCGGACAGTCCTCGCGTCAGGTACTGTTCACTGTCCGGTGTGCCTCTGACTCTGCGCTCTGACTCTGTCGCGCACTGTTCCTCGCGTCAGGTACTTTTGCAGTCGATCGTTGCGCGAAGTAGTCGTTGCTCCACTGGCACACCGGACAGTCTGATTATTTATAGCGGAGTGCACATGCTGAAACTCGAGAGTGGCTTGTTGGACTCTGTACGGTCCTGGTGCACCAGACACTGTCCGGTGCGCCAGACCAGAGCACACTCGGTTTCTTTGCTCCTTTGAATTTGATCCCTAACTTCAATCTTTTATTGGTTTGTGTTGAACCTCTATGCACCTGTAGAATATATGATCTAGAGAAAACTAGTTAGTTCAATAATTGTGTTGGGGATTCAACCACCAAAATTAATACTGGGAAAAGGTTAGCCCTATTTCCCTTTCACCTTGCTTGAGCGCCAGAAACTCCTCCTTCTTCACTTTCATCAGACCTGCTGGAACATGATACTGACGGAAATCATCACTGAATTCCTTCCAAGTGATAGTGTCAGGGTTGGCATGGGTGGCGAGGTAGGACTCCCACCAAGACTGGGCTGCTCCTCTCAACAAACGGGGACCATACAGAACTTTCTCCCTGTCGTCGCACTGAGCGGTGTGCAACTCCCGCTCCACGGTATGCAGCCAATCTTCAGCATTCATGGGGTCAGCAGAGTGAGCGAACACTGGGGGATGACCTCTCATAAATTCAGCATGCTTATCTCTGGGCATCTAAGGCATCTGAGGCTGAGGTGGGGGCTGATGGTGCTGCTGCTGCATAGCGGCTAGAGTCTGACCAATGGCTTGGACTGCCTGAGTCTGCATCAAGAACATCTGCTCTATCATCATCGGGGGCGGTGGTGGCAACTGTTGCCGGGGTGCCTCATCCTGCGGTGCTGCCTGCTCCTGCTGAGCACGCCTTCCTCCTCTGCGCCTGTTGTCTGACATCTGCAGAATGCAATCACATATCAGAACTGATCTTGCAAACTTGCAGCATAAGAAAAGAGTATAGAATTCTTCCACAATACTGAATAGATAAGCATCTTCATTGACTCCCAATACAGGCCAACACAGCTTCTCACATAAAAAGGAAAGTAGAGTAAAAGGGCTTCCCAACTAGATAACTAATTTTATTAATATTAACAAGTAAACCAAAGTGCAGGGGATACCCACACTCTGGCAACAGTCATTACAAAGATCCAAATCCATCATTGTTCATCATGACAAACATAAAAACATAGGATAAGCAAACTACCCTGTCTAACTAAAACTAACTGAGAGTAAGACTAAGGCTAAGACTATAACTTCTATTTTTAAACATTAATTACAAGATCCAACGCTGATGATCTATGGTTCTAAATTTATCCTGGTCCTGCAGTCAGGGTTACCATAAGCATGGTCCATGCTGAGGTGAGCGGTACGGGTGCTGAGTCCCGACGGGGGCGGGAGAACCATCCTCTAGGTGACGGCGCTCCGCGCGCTTAGCCCGCAAGTGGGCGATCTCAGCACGAGCCCTACTCAGCTCATCTAAAGCATGGTCCAGCTCCGTGTTTAGCACGACGGCTAGGTTGACTATGCTGCTCAACCTAGGATTGTCCTCACCAACAGGTGAGACAACCACGCCTCCTGTGCTGCCAGATGGACGATGGGGGTAATACCTCAGGTTAAGACCATCGGCCACCCCACCGAGCACTGAGTAGTGCGAAAGCGCACGCCATGCAACATCTTGCATGGCCGCCTCAGCTGAGTCTCTCTCAGAAATAGAGTAATGTTCTGAGCAGACATCCACACCCCGGAGACTGTTCTTCGGACGGCGCACCAAGCAAGTTGCCTCCCAGCGGTCCGGGTAAACCACGCGACTATGCTAGAAGACAACACAGTGATACTCGATAGACTAGGTACACCGGTCAAGTGCCTGGCGTAGCAAGGTGTCGAGCGCATCGTGAAAGTGACACCCGCGAGCGGCGTCACGAGTGATGGGTCGAGCAACCCATCCCTCCAGCTCCTGCTCCTCTGAAAGGTCGGTGTTGTGGCTCGAGCTGCTGTTGTCACCTCCGTCGTCGGGGTCTCCTCCAACAGCTACTCCAGTGGTCGGGACGCCCAGTGTGGTGCAGGGGACGCCTCCAGCGGGGGCACATGAGAGCAGCTCTTCACAAACTCTACCTCCTGCTGAAGCGAGAAAGAAGAGCCCTGCTGCTCCAACTCCTGTCACCGACGCTCCTGCTCCTCGTGCAGGCGGTGGTGTAGCCTCTCCAAATGGCTAGACTGGCCAGTCACCGGATGACGAAGCGGACGCTCCGTGAGACGAGAAGGCAAGAAAGGAATGACTGACTTCCGTGCGGTGTGTCTAAGACGAGCCATCTACAAAAGACACCGTAAGCATAAGAGTGAGAACAAAACTAATATGACCAGCAAGTAAACCATATAAAAATTAGGAATTAGAATAAAACAAATTTTTCAGCAAGGTATAATATATATAGTAGAAAATAGATTTGGTCGATATGACCAACTTTTGAAGGGATACCAAAGTCAAGGTGATAATAGGGGTCTATAATCCTTAAAACGACCATTCTACTCTAGGTTAGCGGTCCTACAGTCAGCACGGCTTTGATACCACCTATGTCACACCCGGTTTTAGAAGGCAAACCGAATGCGAACCATGTACGTGACAGGGTCAGCAATTCACGTACACAGCAGTTACATAACTAGACATCATCACACATTGCTCAAATAATAACATAAAAGATAGTAATAGTCGATTACATCATGATGTCCGAAACATCCACATAGTCATTAACATTTATCAAAGTGCGGAAAAGAAACATAGATACACACGGCCTTCACAGGCAGGCAACTGGGGGTTTGCCGCTAACCCACACCTAGAACTCATCATACTCTTGGAACTCTTGGAAGTCCTCCTCCACGACTTCATCTTCTCCTGAGCAGTGGTTGCAGCGTGGACAACCTGGGGGGTTGGTGTGTAAAGCAAGGGTGAGTACACATCAACATTCTCATCAATTGTCCCGTTTGGCTGTAGTGGACTAGCTTTATGTGGGGTTAAGTCAAGCAATTGCTTTTAGTTGGTCAGGTTATTATTATTAGTAGAAAGACAGGTTTTAGCATTAACCTAAGTTGTTAACCCAAAGTACCCTTTCCAAACGGAAAGAATACCACTTACCATTACCATAAGCATAATCATGACCATCATCCTCATCACCACTTGTAATCCAAACATCTCTGATCAAAGTATCTCTAATCAATGGAGCTCCCTTGGCCACTCATAACCACGAGCATGGCTAATATATTAGTTTCATAACACTATGCTGAGGTTGCACACTTTACCCACAAGCCGTGATTCCCTCTTGCCTCAGGCCGATCAAACCCTTAAACACTACCAAGGTGAATAGGTAGGGTTTCACTATGTAGCCTTTACAAAGATTCCCTGAGGCTGTAGCCACCCGTTAGGTTTCCTAAATGTACTGCACTCCTCCCCAAGGGGCAAACCAACCTTGGCAGAGCGAGCCGCATACACCAAGCCCCATTGACGGCACGTTGGCGAAGCAAACTACACCTCAGTTCCTCGGCGTCCCATTCCACCCTCATGGTTGCACTGTTTTCCCAGGCGGTCATCCAACGAACCAGTCCTTACGGAGAGGCACTCGAGAAACAGCTCGAGTCCCCTTAAATGTCACAAGTATATCATCATAATCAAAAGGGAAAACAACGTATCATAGATGATCTCATCATGTTCATTGATTAATGTGAAGCACAAGCATATAGCTAAACCAAAATAACCCAACCAAAATAGGTAAACAAGGACAAGATGAACAAAAGCTAGTCAATCCTTAGGTATAAACTGTGTAAATGCGGGGAGTGAATTATAAGAATGAGTAGGACATAGATGGGTCAAGGGACACTTGCCTTCACCAACCAGCTGCTGCTCAGGGTCTTCACCTGCAACTCCTTCGGACTCCACCAACTGACTGTTATCTATACGAGTTCAAACATACATTCCACAAATTTAATACAAAAGAACAGTACACCATGCAATAAAATATTATAAATAAATAGACGCTCGGTGCAGGGCTCACACCTATGACTAAGCGAGAAAGAGAGAGTAACGGTCGAGGCTACGGTCGAGGAGCGATCACGTTACGCGATTATAAATCAAAGTACTCGTCTAAACAGAATAGTATTAATTTGGCCATCGTGCTATGCAGAGAATAAAGTCATGTTCCGTGTTTAATTCATTATAAACAGACCAAAGTAAATTTAAAAGGATTGTCGCGCGGCAAGACGCGCGACACAACACCTAGACTGAATTGAGAATGAAACAACCCGTCACGCAACGGAGCGCGCCACGAGGCACTTGAATTATTATGAAAATAACGTCAAACGTCGCGCGACGAAGCGCACGACGGCATACGTCATCTAAACTGAATTTAAAACGAAACGTCGCGCTACTGCACGCGCGACGCCACACATTAAATAATCTGAAATTAATATGAACCGTCGTGCGACGAAGCGCGCGACGCAACACACTAATAAATGAGAATATAAAATAAATCGTGGCGCGACGAAGCGCGCGACGCAGCACGTCAACTAAATTTAAAATTAATTAAACCAAAATTTGATCACCGCGCGCGTTGGGGCTGCGCGCGCGGTAACGCGTCGGGCGAGCCGCGAGGGCAGCGCTGCCGGGGGCCAAGTGCCGCGTGCACCAGGGCCGGGACGACCGCGCGCAGGGGGCTGAGGGCGGCCACACGCAGGGGCCAGGACGGCCGCGCGCAGGGGCCAAGACGGCCGCGCCGAGGGGGCTGCGCGCCGAGGGGCCGGGGCCGCCACACTGAGGTGCGCCGGGGCAAGCCATGCCGTCGGAGGGCCGGGACCGCCGCGCTGAGGGGCGCCGGGGCGAGCCGCGGCGCCGGACCGCGCGCAGGAGTGTGCGCGTAGGGGAGAGGAGGGCGGGGACGCGTGTAGGGAAGAGGGGAAAGGGGAGGAAGAGGAAGAGAGAGAGAGAGAGAGAGGGGAGGGGAGCTCACCTTGGGGATCCAAAATCCGGCGGTAACCGTCACCGGATCACCAAGGGCACGAGGTGGGAGAGAGGTGGGAGAAAGGGAGAGGGAGAGGAGGTTGCTACGCGGGAAAAATCAAATGAGAGAGATAGAGAGGGGGGCGCGCGCATGGGGGAGGAGGTGGGGTGCCAGGGGCGCGCGGGCCAGGGCCGAGCTGGGCCAGGCCGGGTTGGGTCGCGTCGCGGGCCGAAAACCCACAACACGCACGACCAGTGAATCCAAAAGCGAAACGAAATCCGAAACGAGGCGAGACTGACGCGCGATCAAACACAATCATCAGACAAAAGAAATATGCTTCGACATGATGCAACACCCATGACAACTTAGGTTTTTGTTTACACGCAATACAGACACCAGTCGCTATACTGCTTTGAAATTGGGAAGGAGCGAAACGGGAAGAGAAAAGAGAGTAATGCCTGAATTTGGTGAATATTAAAGAAGAAAAAATTCTACCCCCAAATTCAGGGCGTTACAGTTCTCTCTTTCTGACCATCTGTCTGCAGGTGATAATCTGAACTGAACTTCAAGTGTGTGCCCAAAGCTTCATGTAGTTGTTGCCAAAAATGAGAAGTGAAGTAGGTGCCTCTGTCTGATACTATCTTCTTTGAAACGCCATGCAAGCATACAATCCGAGACATATATAGTTCTGCCAACACCACACTGTTATAGGTGGTCTTGACTCGTATGAAATGGGCCGCCTTTGTTAAACGGTCCACTACTACCTAGATGGAGTCATAACCAGCATGAGTGCGAGGCAGACCAACTATAAAGTTCACCCCGATCTCATCCCATTTCCATTGAGAAATCTGCAACGACTGCAACAAACCTATGGGTCTCTGATGTTCTGCCTTGATCCTCTGACAACAGTCGCATCTGGCAACGTACTCTGTTATCTCCCTTTTCATACCGCACCATCAGAATCTTTTCTCCAGGTCTTGGTACATCTTCTCGCTACCAGGGTGTATAGAATATGCTATCTCATGAGCCTCCTTGAGAATCTGTTCCTGGATCGATTTTATATCGGGAACACACAGTCTATCCTTGAACCACACCACTCCTTCCACGTCTTCGCGGAAATCTAGGCCTTTCCCTTCTATGATTAGCTACCGGATCTCGTTGATCTTCTCATCGTCTTTCTGAACCTTCCTGATATCTTGCTCTAGAGTGGGTTCCAGCTTGACTGTCACTCCTTGAGTGTTATTCAGAAATCCGAGACTCAGCATGTTGAATTCCTTTGCTAGCTCGTACGACATCGGGTCAGCGACCAACATATTGACTTGACTCTTTCTGCTCAAAGTATCTACAACCATATTTGCTTTGCCTAGGTGATAATGTATCTCCAGCTCATAATCCTTGATCAACTCTAGCCATCTTCGCTGCCTCATGTTCAATTCTGACTGAGTGAATATGTACTTGAGACTCTTGTGATTTGTATAGATATCACACTTCTGCCCATACAAATAATGCCTCTAGCTCTTCAGTGCATGAACCACTGTTTCTAACTCCATATCATGAGTAGGGTAATTCTTCTCATGAATCTTCAACGGCGGGATGAGTATGCCACTACTTTCCCTTCCTGCATCAATACACATCCCAGTTTGGTGTACGAAGCATCACAATATACTGAGAATGGCTTGTGAACATCTGGTAGAATCAATATTGGCATTGTTGTCAACTTCTTCTTCAATGTCTCAAAGGACTCTTAGCACGCTGGGGTCCACTTGAACTCAACCTTCTTTGCCAGCAAGGCAGCCATTGGCCTGGCAATCTTGGAGAAACCCTCGATGAAACGTAGTAACCAGCCATTCCAATGAAACTCTTGATTCCTCGGACATCTTTCGGTGCTTTCCAGTCTAGAATCGTTGTTACTTTCTTTGGATCCACAACTAGTGCATCTCGGTTTATAATATGACCCAAGAACAGGACTTCTTTGATCCAGAACTCGCACTTGCTAAGCTTGGCATACAACTGACAATCTCGTAGCCTCTGTAGTACTTTCCTCAAATGCTCCTCGTGCTCTTGCTCATTCTGGGAATATACAAGGATATCATCAATGAACATCACTACGAACTTGTCGAGGTAGTCCATGAACACACTGTTCATCAAGTACATGAAGTAAGCTGGCGCATTCGTCAAACCGAATGACATGACTGTGAACTCATATAGTCCATACTCGGTGATAAATGTTGTCTTCGGTATATCCGAAGGCCGGATCCTGGGTTTATCGTATCCTGACCTCAGATCTATCTTCAAGAACACACTGACTCCTCTCAACTGATCGAATAGGTCTTCAATTCAGGGTAGGGGGTACTTGTTCTTGACAGTGACTTCATTCAAGGATCTATAATCAATGCACATCCTTTTTGTACCATCCTTCTTCTCCACAAATAACACTAGGGTTGCCCAGGGTGAGGTACTTGGCCTGATGTAGCCTTTCTCTAACAATGCATCAATCTGCTTCTTGAGTTCCACAAATTCTGGTCCAGACACTCGATAGGCTCTCTTGGAAATAGGGGTGGTGCCTGGGATAAGCTCTATGGCAAACTCAACTTTCCTCTTGGGTGGCATGCCTGGTAACTCCTCGGGAAACACATCGGGGAATTCTGACACAATTCTAATATCCTCAATCAGGTTGGTCTCCTTGTCATCTACCAACAAATAGTGACAGGCTCCTTCTTCTAGTTCAGGCAAGTACAGTTCAGTTACTACTTCCTTTCCGGATGGGGACACCAACTTGACTGTCCTCTTATCACAACTGATGGTGGCTTTATTTCTATGTAGCCAATTCATCCCTAGGATGACATCTAACCCTTGAGTACCCATTACTGCTAGGTTAGCGGGGAAGTCTATCCCCCTTATTTCAATCCTTAGATTCAGACACATCCAATCGGACTGAACTTTTCTCCCAACTGAATTAACTCTTAAAGGTGGAATCATTGGTTCTATGAGGATGTTATGTGCTTCTACCCATCATGTAGAAATGAAAGAATGTGTGGCACCAGTATCAAATAATACTTCCGTTGGATGGGATTCGACTGGAAACATACCTACCGCCACATCCTGAGCATCCTAGATTGGTTCGACCTCCAGGTGGTTCACCTTTCGACGGTTGTAGGCCTGACCACGGTTGTTGCCTCCTTTTTGCAATGCATTCTGCCTGGCAGGGGCATTGGGAGCTGGCTGCTGAGCTGCTTTCTTTGGGCAATGGTTCGCCCAATGGCCTTGTTCCCCACAATGGAAACATGCACGGTCTCTACCTTGCGCTGGAGCTACTTGGTTGTTCTAGTTGGTTGTTGGAGCTGTTGAGCTTCCTGTAATATCTTATGCTGAAAGCAAATGGTTAAATACGTTTCTGAGGACCTTCGGAAGGAGAAGGCCCCCAACAAATAGCATAGTGCTAACCATGATAACCCAAAAGGTAAACAAGGATAAGTAAATACAGACTAGTCAATCCTTAGGTTTCAATAATGTAACGCGGGACAATGAAATTTTAAAGTATGTAGGACATAATGGGTCAGAGAACACTTGCCTTCACCAGGTTGCTGCTCAGGAAGATCTTCGGCAACACACTCAGGAACCACAGGCTGCTTGTTGTCTAAATAAAGCGATCATACATTCAATACATTTGGTAAGAGACAAATGAACAGCACACCAAACATTTGCAATTAGGTATACAGTAGTTTGACAATACATTATAACACAAAAGATAAACCTACATGCTAGGGATTAGTACACTTGAAGATTAGTGATTCCCTAAACATTATGGATTACATAGTTTAGTTCTACTAATTTTAGTGAGACACAAAATTATAACATGGATAACTTCATACATGACATAATATTAATCTCACAAAATTAAATACCTAAGTGTCATTAGGGTTTTCCTATTTATTTTCTTATTTCATAAATTAATTATTACGTACACTAACCTATAGCTTAGACATGAAATTAAAGTACATAGACTGTGGATGAACATAATTTATTTGAACAGAGAATATTCCTATGAACATTTTGCAATTTGAACCACTAAATTTGGAGTTCATATGAAAAAGATATGACATAAACAAGTTTTGAAGTTTGAAATATAAAACTACGTCCAATTCTGTCATTATTTATAAGGCCAGGGGTCTATCTATAAGAGTTCAGGGGCCTGCACGCAAAACCTAAGGACGGCGGGTTGATTCTCGGAAAACCGAGCGGTTCTTTAGCAATTTTACCACGCGAAGGGGTATCGCGCCTACTCAGTCGTTAGATCTTAAATCAACGGCTGAGATCAGATCCCACGGATGAGCGCGCGCGCGGATGCGCAGCGAGCGCTGACAGGTGGGCTCGGGGTGTCAGCGACCCAAGGTAGGGCTAACAGGCCGTGCCCAGCGACAGAGCGCAGGTGAGGGGAGCGGGTCTGAGCGACTGGATCTGCATCGGACGGTCGAGATTAGATTAGTTCTGATTAGATCTAGACCGCCAGATCTCGGATGGACGTCCGAAATCCAACGGTCGGCGACTGGTCTTGGGTGCGGTGGCGCCGCTCCACCACACGGCGAGGTCTCGTCAGAGACGAGGGGGGCAGCCACGGCGGGGTTCTAGGGGCTTGGGCAAAGAATCGAGTGTGTTCAGGGCGACATGGCAAACTCGACCGTGGGCACAACACCGGCGTGGCCCAACTGCGGCGCAAACCTACTCCGGCGAGCAATTGTGCGAAGACCAGGGCGATAAACAGAGAAATAGGGGCGCATGGAGGTTGCTCACCTCGAGAGGAAACACTAGAGCATCGGGGCAACGGCAGGGACGTAGGGACGCCTCGGGTCGACGGTGGTGGAGCTCTAACTGCACGGGGAGAACTTTGGTGAGCGCGGACCGGGCGAACCAGAGGGGTTGGGGGCGAACCGAGGGGTGTCCCGGGCTGCTTACGATGAGGCGGAACTCACCGAGGCAACGGGCGCAGCGAGGGCTCGACGACGACCGTAGAATGGGCGCGAGACCACGGCGAGCGGCGATGGAACTACCTGGGCGCGCAGAGCGAGAGAGGGGGCGAGAGTGTTCGGCTGGGGGCGCAACTGAGCGAGGGGAGTGTGTGAGTGGGCATGGGCTCTAAAAGGAGGTCAGGTGCATGCGGAGGTGGCCGGGAAATGTGCGACGTGGACGCGTCCATGGCGGGGTGCGCGTGCGGAAGGTTAGGGACGAGGGGAGTGACTGACAGATGGGGTCCGCGGATCAGTGAGGGTGCACAACAAACGGGCGGTCAACTGCTGACAGGGAGGTCCCACAGAGCAGCGAGCAAGAGTGGCCATGAGCGCAAACGAATCGGTGCCGACAGGGCGGCCCCACCGGGCAGCGAGCGAGGGAGAGAGAGGGAACGAAGAGAGCGCGGGCGTGGGTTGGCGCCGACAGGCGGGGTCCGCCTGTCAGGGACGGCGGGGTCTGCCTGTCAGGGACAGCGGGCGCGCGCCAGATGGGATGGTTGGCCCGAATTGGCTTTTTCTTTTTCTCTAGAATTTCTAATGGCTTTTCTATTTTATTTTCCCTAGGGTTTTCAATTCAAATTCAAACCAAGTTTAAAATTCAAACTAATTCAAACATGTGCAACAATTCAAAGAATATTTTAAGCTCAGCATGATGCAACATTTCATGACTCATTGTTTTCACAAAATAAATAATTTATCCATCTCCTAATTAACTTAATTCTAGCTAAAAGAAAGAGAGAGAGACTAGAGAGAGAGAGAGACAAGAGTAACACCTGAATTTGGTAGATAATTAGTAACACCTAATTCTTGATCTTTCTTCTTCTTGAGCCAGTTCCTCATCTTGAGTTGGTGGAGATGCTTGTATGGAAGATGATGGTTGATCTTGTGCTTGTGAAGGCTCTTCGGGTTCTTGTGGACACACATCTCTAATGGACATGTTCCTTAGCGCGATGCACGAAGCCTCTTCATCATCTAATTCATCAAGATCAACTTGCTCTATTTGAGAGCCATTAGTCTCATCAAACACATTGTCACAAAAAACTTCAACTAATCCAGTGGACTTGTTGAAGACTCTATCTGCCCTTATGTTTGAGTCATAACCAAGTAAAAAGCCTTCTACTGCTTTAGGAGCAAATTTTGAATTTATATGTCTCTTAACAAGAATAAAGCACTTGCTCCCAAAAACTCTAAAATAAGAAACATTCGGCTTTTTACCGGTGAGGAGTTCATATGATGTTTTCTTTAGGATTCGGTGAAGGTAGAGCAGGTTGATGGAGTAGCAAGCGATGTTAATCGCCTCCGCCCAAAACCGATCTGTTGTCTTGTATTCATCAAGCATGGTCCTTGCCATATCCAAAAGATCCATGTGGAGTAGCTCGAGTGGCCTTTTGGTCGTCATGATGTTCTTGTGTGGATGATGAACTCCAACCTGCTTCCCTTCTTGACATGCACTACAAATCTTGTCTTTCTCAAAATGAACATTGGTTAGTCCTAAAATGTGTTCCCCCTTTATAAGCTTGTGAAGATTCTTCATCCCAACATGAGCAAGTCGGCGATGCCAGAGCCAGCCCATGTTAGTCTTAGCAATTAGGCAAATGTCTAGTTCAACATTGTTATCAGTGAAATCAACTAAGTATAGCTGACCATCTAACATTCCCTTAAAAGCTAATGAATCATCATTTCTTCTAAAGATGGTAACATCAACATCAGTAAATAAACAGTTGTAGCCCATTTTGCAAAATTGATAAATAGAAAGCAAGTTGTAACCTAGAGATTCTACAAGAAAAACATTAGAAATGGAATGGTCAGGTGATATAGCGATTTTACCCAATCCTTTGACCAAACCTTGATTTCCATCCCCGAATGTGATTGTTCTTTGAGGATCATCATTTTCTCATATGAGGAGAACATTCTTTTCTCCCCTGTCATGTGGTTTGTGCACCCGTTGTCGATTATCCAACTTGTTCCACCGGATGCATAAACCTACAACACAAATTTAGGCCTTGTCCTTAGGTACCCAAATGGTCTTGGGTCCTTTCACATTAGAAACAAGTACCTTGGGTACCCAAACACAAGTCTTTGGACTCTTGTGCTTGCCCCCAACATATTTGGCAACTACTTTGCCGGATTTGTTAGTAAGAACAAAGGATGCATCAACGGTCTTAAATGAAATGCTATGTTCATTTGATGCATCAACAATCTTTTTCTTAGGCATTTTAATATGGGTTGTATGCCTAGAGCTAGAAGCCTCATTACTGTAAATATAAGCATGATGAGCAACATGATGATATTTCTTAGCATGAATTCTTCTAATCTTATGCTCAGGATAGTTTTTAGGATATAAAATGTAACCTTCTCTATCTTAAACCATAGGAGCCTTGCCCTTAACAAAGTTAGAAATCTTGTTTTTATGGGCATTAAGTTTGATGTTGCTTTGGCTCCCAGGTTGGAAGCTAACCCCATCCTTAATGCAGGGTGACTCCCATTATAAAGCATATTACAAGCAAATTTAATTTTTTTCATTTTCAAGTTCATGCTTGGCAATTTTGGCATTCAACTTAGCTATGTGATCATTTTATTCTTTAATAATGCCAAGGTGATCATTTATAGCATTAATATCAATATCTCTACATCTAGTGCAAATAGTAACATGCTCAATGGTAGATGTAGGTATTTTGCAAGCATTCAATTCTTCAATCTTAGTAATTAAACTAACATTTTCAGTTTTAAGACAAGAAATTGAATCATTGCATATATTTAGCTCTTTGGTCAAGTTTTTGCATTTTTCAACTTCAAGAGCAAAAGCATCCTTTAGCTTAACAGTTTTTTGCTTTCCTTAACGAGAAAGCATTCTTGGCATTCCAAGATGTCATACTTCTTGTTAATGGTTTTTATTAATTCATTAATATTCTCCTTTTGTTCCATGGTGAGATTTGCAAAGAGAGAAGACAAATCATCATTCTTTAAACTAGAGCTACCCTCATCGTCGGAAGTAGTATATTTAGGGGTATCTCTAGAGTATACCTTTTTCTTTTTGCTATCCTTGGCCATGAGACATTTGTGGCCGACGTTGGGGAAGAGAAGACCTTTGTTGATGGCGATGTTGGCGGCGTCCTCGTCGGTGGAGGAGTCAATGGAGCTCTCATCGGAGTTCCATTCCCGTCCTATGTGCGCCTCGCCACCCTCTTTCTTGTTGTGTATTTCTTCTTCTTCATCTTCTTCTTCCCCTTCTTGTCGTTGTCCCTGTCACTATCACTTGTATATGGACATTTAGCAATATAGTGATCGGACTTACCGCATCGGTAGCAAACCCTCTTGGAGCAAGATTTGTAGTCCTTCCCCTTCCTTTGCTTGAGGATTTACTGGAAGCTCTTAATGATAAGAGCCATTTCGTCGTTGCCAAGCTTGGAGGCATCAATTGGGAGCCTATTTGTTGGTGTAGGCTCTTCCTTCTTTTCTTCAGTTGCTTTGAATTCAACGGGTTGCACCTCGGGTGTGGAGGTGATACCTTGCTCCAAGTTGAAAATGTGTTTGGAGTCTTTGACCATAAGTTCAAAGCTCACAAACTTGCCAATCACTTCCTCGGGAGACATTTGCTTATACCTAGGATTCTCACGAATTAATTGTACTTGAGTGGGATTACGAAAACAAGAGATCTTAGAATAACCTTGACCATTTCTTGGTCATCCCACTTGGTGCTCCCGAGGTTGCGGACTTGGTTCACCATCGTCTTGAGTCGGTTGTACATGGCTTGTGGCTCTTCTCCTTTGTTGAGGATGAACTGACCGAATTCTCCCTCGATCGTTTCGTGCTTGGTGATCTTGGTCACTTCGTCCCCTTCATGCGTCGTCTTGAGGACGTCCCAAATTTCTTTGGCACTCTTCAACCTTTGCACCTTGTTGTACTCCTCTCTACACAAGGAAGCTAGGAGTATGGAGGTGGCTTGAGAGTTAAAGTGCCTCACTTGGGCGGCCTCATCGGAGTCGTAATCCTCATCGCCCTCTTGAGGTGCCTACGCTCCAAATTCAACAATATACCAAATATTGTAGTGGAGTGAGGTTAGATGGTGCCTCATTTTATCGCTCCACATACAATAATCTTTCACCATCAAAGTATGGTGGTTTGCCTAAGGGAACAGAAAGTAAAGGAACACGTTTGGAAATGCGAGGATAGTGAAGAGGGATCTTATTATACTTCTTACGCTCTTGGCGCTTTGAAGATGTTGACTCGGCGCCGGAGGTTGGAGGCATGGAAGAATCGGTCTCGTAGTAGACCACCTTCTTCATCTTCTTTTTCTTCTTATCGCCCTTCTTGTGTGACTTCATGGAGCCGGCAGATTCATCTTTTTCCTCCTTGTGCTTGTGGCCGACCTCCTTTGACGGAGTCTTTTCTTCATTCTTATTTCTCAAAGATCTGGTGATCATCTCCCTTTTGGTGTGTTCTCCTGACATCACTTCGAGTTGTTAGACTCTAATGAAGTACCGGGCTCTGATACCAATTAAAAGTCACCTATAGGGGGGTGAATAGGCGAAACTTGTAAATTATAAACTTTGAACACGAACTTCACCTGAGGTTAGGATTAGAAACAAATAATAATGAATACAGAGTGCGGAATAGAGTACTTCTTGCTATGAGTTGCTCAATCAGTGCAGATACTTTGGGAGCTAACTCAAAGGATTATGAGCAAGAGAAATTTTAGAGAGAGGGGATAGGGAGAATCAAACAACGATTTGTTTCCTGAGGTTCGGTTCCAATGAACCTACTCTTCGTTGAGGAGGCCACGAAGGCCGGGTCTTTTTCAACCCTTTCCCTCTCTCAATCGATCACCTAGACTGATTGAGTGCTTCTTCTTAATCTCAAGGATCACAAAGACCCCGCAAGGATCACCACACACTTAGGTGTCTCTTGCTTGCTTTACAAGTCACTTAGAAAGTTTAGAAGAAGATAAAGAAATCACGATAAAAAACACCAAGCAACAAGAGCAACAAATGAAACACGAATCACTCTCTCTCAAGTCACTAATCACTTGTCTTAATTGTGGCGCTTGAGGAGATTAGAAGCTTTGAGTGTGTCTTGAAATGAATTCCTTGCTCTTGTATTGAATTTGGATGTATTGAATGCTTGGGTAAGCTGAATGGAGGTGGTTGGGGTTGTATTTATAGCCCCACCATAATTATAGCCGTCGGACAGGGCGCACCGGACACGACACTATTCATTATCCGGTGCCTGCCACGTCAGCCGACCGTTAGATCTGCCTGGCCCTGTGGTGCACCGGACAGTCCGATGCGACCTGGCCGTCGCTGACCTGGTGGCAGTCGACCGTTGGCGAAGCCGACCGTTGGCCGCGGGTTCACCGGACAGTCCGATGAAGTTTAGTCGCGGAGCGCTGAGTTTTACTGAGAGCGACCTGTTCGTCGGGTGCGCCAGCCTGGGCACCGGACACTGTCCAGTGCACATCGGACAGTCCGGTGCACCGTAGGCTGGTGTAAGTCTGTTTCGTCCCATATTTATAGAAATGGCCCAAGAGTCTATTTTACTTATCGATATATATGAACTTTATACATCTAAGAAAAGATCAACTAGCCAAACTAGTTAGTCCATAAGTTTTGTGATGGTTGTCAAACACCAAAATCGATTATAGAAAATGATTGAGGACATTTTCCTTTCATTTTCTGAGTGCATTTTTTGGAGGAATAATCTGGGTATCCCTGATTATCGCACCCGACAATATCAATTAGAGGAAGTGGTTGACTAGCATCCTCTTCAATGGTGACGAGCTGTAACGGGTTGACAAAGAAGATGTAATGGAGCCACATCGAGATGTCGACGACGGAGATTTTGTTCTGCCAGAGAAGATGTGAGTGCCCATGAGCGTGATAAAATAAGCATATGCATGATAAGAGGAGAGACAACATAGACGATGCGATGAGATAGAATGTATAGACAGAGAAGAGTTAGTTAAAAAAGTAACAATTTTTAGAACGTCACAAGAACTGTGAGTCATTTAAGAAGAGGACCCCAAGTTTAAGGTTGGATAGTCCAGAGTATAATGCTTAGGACCACCAACCAAACCACTAATATCACCCACTTGTCTACTACAGACTTTAAATCACAACCTAAAATCCAACATGCAAATGATGATTAAGGAGGCACTGAAGAGCCGTGGCTCCTGCTGCACACCAAATAGAACATTCATAGGTCACAACCTGTTGGACAGCTTGAACTCAGGGTCTTTTCCCATCAAACACACAAACATTTCCATGTTTCCAAATCTCCCATGTGACCAACATAATGAGAGAGTTGATGTCCTTTCCCAACTATTTAGAGATCATCTTAGTGATTTTGCACTCCACCACATGATGAATATGTCATTAACTTGTGGAGCAAGATTTTGTAGCCCCAACTTAGTGAACAAAAGGAACCAAACTCTCTAGGGAAGATGCAGGTGGTCAGGCAGTGTTGGATGGTCTAATCACAAAGCGGACAAGAGCCAAGATGAGATAGTCCTCTTTTTGCAAGTCTGTTAGCCATAACTGTCAGCCAGCCAGATGAAGAGAGTACATTTCAATGGAGCCCATGTCTTCCATATGCGTTTCTACATATTTTCTAGAATAAATCCCATGCTTGGATAGACGCCGAGAATGCTGGTTTGGTATGTCTTGCTGCAGATGCAAAATATCCAAAAGGTTTTAGAGCTGTAGATATTCCACTAATAACTGTTAGAGCCCCTACTATATCAGAAAGCCACTTCCGATTTTGTAGGCCTTAGGACACAGTTTTTCTGCCGTTTAGCCCCTTTAGGAACCAAATGAACTAGATTAGGTGCCCATTCTACAACAGTTTTGCCTTGTATCCATCGGTCTGTCTAAAATTTGGTTGATTTCCCATTACCCATCTGAACGACAGAAGCAACATTGAATAAAGCTTACCCATCTGATTGGGAGATCACTCCAAGGTCTTGATGTTGCTGTCTTTTGCAGCCATAACTATCGCGCACATAGAGCCCAACTGAACAGCTCCAGATTGACGATGCCAAGGCCACCCAATTGAATTAACATATGGTTTCGCATTCTAATATAGAAGTGATATCTTAAATGCTGAAAGTTGCTTTTAGAGTTAGCAGACTGTCTACATAATAGTCAAGATGAGCAATGACGCTGGAGACATATACAGTGTGAAGGCCGGGGCCGGCCTACACGGAGGATCTGTATGCGTTTCTTCTTCCCATCCATCGCCCTCCCAAGTTCCAACGTGCGCGCGCTCTCTATCGTGGCGACGCCTGGGCGACCGTCGCTGCCGCCTACGCCCAGGTCTTCTTCGACCTCTTTCTTCTTCTCTTTCTGCTGTGCGAAACCGTGCACCCAAACCCTAACTTATTATATGTATTCGGATCTGGCCTGATTAAGTGTATATGCATGTATATTGCTACTAACTTCGGTTGCTTTGCGATTATAAGGTGTGCATGTGTATTAATGTATACCAATGTCCTTTACTGAGTCCACCCCTGATTAGCTAATGACTATGATTTTGGTATTGCGGCGTGTCTAGGGCCTGCCGTGGCATGCATGCTGACATGAGTTGGGTAGCTGATCCATTTATTGTTACACTCTCTCGATCTATGGTTTAGGTTAAAGTTTTGCACCTGATCAATCGAGATGTCTGCACCTGACGTTGCCGGAAGTTGGAAGTTGCATGGTTATCTAGAGAATATGCTTGATAGTAGCCTGTGAGCAATGTGTTGCGATGAAGCAATATGCCATGTTTGAGGCTTGTAGTTATCAGTTTCCAGTTATTATCTGGACCATGCCAGATTTGTCGCCACATCGATTATCTTGTTGGTCTATGTGAAGTGACGACTGATGCCATACATGCGTGACATACGATTGATTCTTTTAAAACCATACTTTTTTCCTTGTGGGTCACTGGGTCTTAATGATTCCTTGTTTAAGTATTGTCAACAATGAACTGACTTTTCTTGATTAGATCAACAACTATTTTGCATGAAAAACTATGTAGTACGTACTTTGTTGAAGAAGCATTTTCTTTTTGACTAGCAAGTTCTTATCATATAGGTCAGAAGTGCCATCCGTTACTATCCTGTTAATCAAATAATGCTGATGTAGGTGTGTGAGGGAAGGTGTTGTTTGTGTCGTGTTCTCCTCTTAGTTACAGAGGTGCAGCAGATTAGCACACCAAGTTTCTGAGTTGCAGTCCCTTCGTAAAAGTTTATTTGTTTATATGTTTGATTAGCTCACGCTATTGTGGTTTACAAATATGAGGTTAAAATGGAAAAAATAAATAACCTATCATGCACCTACACCAGGAAAGAAAATAAATAACCTATCATGCACCTACACCAGGCTTCAGTAATTTGTAATTTTGTATTGTAACTAATACTGTTTTGATGAACCAAATTTGACATGTCATTAGACCCTGTTACTATTATTACTGAAGCCTTTATCATCATTCCATCCTTTTATCTTTAATCCTTTTGTTGGATGATTGGTCTCACAGACATGAACTAATAATCTGCATTGCTTTACTATTGAGGCTTTTATATTTATGCGTGGTTATTAAGGCGGTAAGGTGAGGCGTGGCGACCCATCCCCTTCCAGAGGCCTAGGAGAATTAGGCGCATGGTGAGGTGACACCATACACATACTCTCAACTACATTAAAGCAGGACAAACTGTCAAACATACATTGATGCAACCTTTTTGCTTCCAATTTTAGAGCCCATGCACAAGCAGCCACCACCCACTAGCTAGAGCAGTTTGTACCCTATCCAATTATCCAAGCACAAGCAGGATACCACATCAAGAAGTATATCAAGTCTAGGATCCAAGCAAGCATAAGCAATATAGTTCAGACTTCTGAACAGAGGAAGGAAAGGAGAGGAATTGTAGAGGAAGGTATTGAGATGAAAAGCAAAGGAGGGGAGAAGAAGAGGTACTTGTGAGCTGAAGTGGAGGATCTTGGGATGTTGGCAGGGAATTGAGCAGAGGAAGGAGATGTTGAGTCCACGTAGAAGCGGAAGAAGTCAATAATCGACGAGGTAGAGGTCAGAGGCATTAGTTGAAATATGTGAAACCCTAATCCTAATTCAGGGTTAGGAGTATATTATATAGGTGAGTTAGGTAGGCCAAGCCCATTACAATAGGGATAATTAGGAAAATACAGGGTAACCCTAACCATATACAATAGTCTAACGGTCTCTCTAACAATTTTCCCTATCCATCTCCCCTTATATATACTTTCTACTATATTTTTATAACTCCCCTTAAAAGATTCTCCCCCTATGTCTTCTGCTATATTTTTATAACTCGCATTAAAAGATTCTCCCCCTATGTCTGGTATGTCTCCAATAATTCACAGTATCTGTATTCCCCTATACCAACTACCTCAAACAAAAGAAAATTAAAAAATGAAAAAAAATACAGCCGACGTCTTCACTAGCACCTTCTCGTACAGCGAAGTAGCGAACAATGCTTACCGGGAGGACTTGGTCACCGGAAACATATGTGCATTTTCTTCCTCTTCCTCACCTCAAGTTCGGGCAATATTTACGGGCTGCGTTGGAGCCGTTCGGGAGACACTGTGCCCCCTACGTTCGGTCCGGGGAGATCCGGAGATATAAGGAGCACCGTTGGAGAGAGCCTAACAGCGTTGATTGGTGGGTGGAGGTTAGACACCAGAGGCTGATGGAGCAGAGGTCGTAGGCACAAATAGGTGGAGGCCATGGAGGCGCAGTAGGAGCCGTGAATTGGTGGAGCGGAAGGGGCTGGAGTGACTTGATGAGGCAGCAGGACTTGCCGCTGGATTCCAGGTGCCGCCAATGCCATCTTCTCTTCTCTCCTCTCTCTCCCTCCCCTTCTTCTCTTCCCTTCTCTCCTCTTTCCCTCCCCTTCTCTCAATTGACGAGCTGCAGGGATGCTGCGTGTTCTTGCAAGAGGTATAGGACTATAGGCGTGAGATTTCCCATCCACACGCTTAGCTCCCCTTCCTGTGCACGGCTCCTTATTTTCCTCTGCACGCATAGCTCTGTGAACTTTTCCCTACATGCGCTCTGCCTTTTTGCTCATGTAGCATCGATGTCATGCCTTGGCAACGACTTTCCTCGTGAGGCGATGCCATACACAGGATATTTGGAATTTTAGTGGCGTGCTTGTTTGGAGTTCATATTATTAGCTCATGCTCATCTAAACGAGGACATATCCTGTGCAATCACTCATTTGGTGCAAGCGTGCAACCAAACCATCCAGAGCATCCAATCTAGATCCAACGGTTTCATATGAAAGAGGTTAAAAGTAAAATAGGTACTATGTTTCAGGTGGAATGGGTTAAATGTAAAATAACAGTCATCATTAGATCTAGATTAGATGCACCAAATCGTTTGATTGCACGCTTGCACCAATATAAGTGATTGCATAAGATATTTCTCCCATCTAAACCACCACAATGGAGTGGAGCGTAAGAGTATGTTTGGTAGAGCTCCCCGTGGTATAGGTTATCTGTGGAAATTGATTCTTTGTGTTAGAATACAAGTGAATTGCCCATCTTTCTCCATCATCATAATTTTTGGGGTTGAACTGGTTGGTGCATGCAACTTAATATGGTATCAAAGTCAGAGTTCTTGAGTTCGAATCATGATTAGCGCAGTTAAATAAAACAATTGTTGTTCGCTATTCTACATCCGAGGCCTAAGATAGTCTTGACATGAGGGGGTGTTAGAATACAATTGAATTGCCCACCCCTCTGCATCAGCTTAAGTTTTAGGGTTGAACTGATTGTATCATATAATTTAATACTCTGATTGAACATGTTTATCTATGATTCTCTATGATAAACTCTATGCATACAGTAACGACACGTGGAGTGAATTAGGAGAAGCTATTTTTTCAGCTTCATCACTTCACATAATCAACATAGAATCATTTTTCAGTAAAAAAAAATGTTTGATAGAGCTCTTTGCTCTGGGAGCTTTGACAGACATGCTCTAAATAATCTTTCTAATTCACATTATTAGCTCTTGCTCATCTAAATCACTACAATGGAGTGCTTGTATGGAGTTTCCAATGTCAATAAGTTTTGCCCTCTTGTTTTTCGTTTGCAATGAGTAGTTGGGTAATCTCCTTAGGTCTTGAGTTAAATTCCCCATGGGAGCGAATTTTAGGTTGGGGATAAAAAATCCACTTGTCTGTCACACGTCAAAGCACAGGTGTAAGGTTAGTCCCCGGTCATAGTTGTTCTCATATAGGCTATGGTGCCGCTGTGTATGGGTGGTGCAGGGTTCAGGGTTTTTTCTCGATCTGCGCTAGAAGATCTTCTTAATATATAATATCTGGGGCTATCTTACCCTCCCGCAGGTCGATTTTTTTTTATCCTTTAATATCACATGGTGAAAAAACTAAATCCACTATTCTGTTCAGTTCAAAATGTTGCAAAATGGCTATACAATATGGAATAGAACTGTACTGGGAATGGATGTGTGTTTATGATAACTAAGAAGCATATAAAATAGAATCTTGTGCTATGATTTCATGGGCAAGAAAAAGCATACATATTGGGCTTTTAAGGAAACAATAGCTTAATTCACACTTCCTGAAAGTTCCACATCTTCTTTGTCAGAGTAGATTTTGCATGTGTCCTATGGGCCCCACTATACCCTTTAATTTTCTTAATGGTTTCCTATTTAGTTTTGAATGATTAGAATTCCTTGTTCTGGGGCCATTTAATGAACTTTGTTTTTTTCTGCTCCAAAAAGGAAATAACGCCAGTGATATTACAGATCAGCCATTAGAACATGCCTTTTTCACATTTCGGTTACTTCCCTAGCAACGCTGATTGTGCCATGGCATTCATAAGTCAACAGCTTGTGTCATAATTTTGAATATATGTGAAAATTTCTACTTATAAGAGCCGTGAAGCTCTGCAGGATCCCAGCATTTCCCCACGTTAGCAAAAAGAACTTTCACCATCAGATACTAGATTTATGGTGCCTCCCATTCCACACTATCACCCTACTGTCTATGTAGTGTGGTTCATGTGGCAACAAAACGCTTTGGGTGTTCGCTGACGAACCGTGCATCCCTATGTCATATATGGAGAAAACAACAATTGAACAAACTTAATTTCTGGATTGGAGTATCATCTTTTGCATGTTATCAATTCATCGTTTCCTGAACTGATTAATTTTTTTATTAATGTATTCAGGAAGCAGTTCATACGAACATAGTATGTTTATGACTGCTTGGGGGAAGTAGTCAGCGAAGTTCCAGACATCGGTGCATCTGATGTTATTGCTGATGATAAGCTTGGCAAAGGGTATATATCTATCCTGTAGTTGATAAGGTTCTTACTTCTTACATGTCCAAATCATCTTCTACAAAGTGTTAATAAATGTCGAAATGTCATCAGGAAAGCTGAAGAATGGAAGTGAGGAGGAATTAAAGAGGAAGATAATAAACTTAAGTCACTATTATCCATAACTCCGTGTGGATGTTGCATATTTCACAATTCTCATGCATCTTTCATAATAATTTGGCAAAATATCCAATTTCACCCCAAAGTTTCACTACTGAACTTTCAGATCGTCCGTTTCAATCCCATAAGGCCATAACCTTCTCTTCTTCTGACTCAAAACTGTCTTGGCCCTCATATGGCATGCTACGTTGTCACCCCTGGACATCCATTGCTGTTTCATCACACATGAAATGTCTCTTCTGCCCTCGTTCTGCTCAGTTTCAAAGGGAATGGCTACAATAATATCTCAATCCAATCAACTATGAGCATCAGTTTTTACTTTTTACCTTGACGTTTTTGTTTCTTCCTTTATCTTTACTTTCTCCTCCAATGCTCTTGTTTTCCTTAGTTAATTCTACTCTCACTTGTCACATAATCTATCCATAGGCAACCTTTTATAGCTGCCAAGGGAGTGGATTAATCGCCGGTTGGAGATTGCATCATACATTCCTTATAATGGCTAGTTTGGAAACTTTATCCCCTAGGGATCCTAGACTTTTCCTGGGATAGTTAATCCATGGACCATGGGTATGCTATTTTACTTAGCCACTTAGTTCTCCACCGGGGGCTTTCCATCCTGTTACACCTGAAGTATCTGAAGAAGACACCTGAAGTATCTGACGAAAGGGAATGGCGAAGGTCTTCTCTGAAGCTTTGTGTCGGGTGCATAACAGTGAATGTAATAAGGAAGAATGTATTCAGTATTCATATCCTGGTAGTGTATGTACATAGTACCGGTAGTGGTGTACGTATACATACAGTTGGTCGTATAACCGACCTAACAGGAGTCCATATATGCTGTAATGTCTGGAGAAGAAAATTATGAAATAAACAAAAACACAAATTACATGTCTGTCGAGTTGGTGTTCCATCTCCCAGCAGACGCTCATGTCTCGGTCTCTCGCCGGGGCCAAGGGCCTTAACACTAGTGCTGGGAATTGGGCCGTGCCGGGCCGGCCCGGCCCAAGCCCATCGTGCTTCGTGCCAAACGGGTTCGGGCCAAGAAAGCCCAAACAATTTTTGGGCCGTGCCGTGCCAGCCCGAAGTGTAAAAACAGTGGCCCAGCCCGGCCCTAAACCACGTCGTGCCTTCGTTGGGCCGTGCCGGCCCAAGCCCGGTCCGTATATTTGACCACATAAAATCAAAATATTATAGCCATATAAAGTTCATATCTTACTAAATTAAAGATATTAAACAATTATAGCATCATTTAACCACATAAACTCTAAATATAACAACAATATAAACTCAATATCTTACTAAATTAAAGAGATTAAACAGTTTGGGCTTAATTGGGCCGTGCCGGCCCAAGCCCGGCCCATCTATGCGTGCCGTGCTGGGGGCCCGACGGGTCGGAATTTGAGGCCCGGCCCAGGCCCGCCTTCGGGCCGTGCTAGCCCGGCCCATATTATTTCGTGCCGGGCCGTGCTTTGGGCTCTTATTTTCGGGCCGTGCTCGTGCTGGCCCGAAAAGCCCGACCCAGATTCCCAGCACTACTTAACACATCCCTAGGTTTGCCTCCCCTCCCCTTGTTTCCAAATTTTAGTATTGGAGCAAAACAAGGGTAAAAGGAACTTCTCTTCCATAATGACTAGTGAGGAGTTATACCTGTAGATAGGGGTGGAAACGAGCCGAGGCTCGGCTCGCTGTGGCTCGCTCGTGCAACGAGCCGGGCTCTGCTCGGCTCGCCCATCTGGCGAGCTCGAGAAATCGGCTCGGCTCGCGAGACGGCTCGCCGAGCCAACGAGCCTATCAATAAACATAAATATGCTCTCGAAATTATAATATAAAATCTTAAAAATATTTTAAATAACATATTTTAAATTAGTAAATAGATATATCACTAATATATTATAGAAAATAGATTATTTTTATAGTAATCTCAAATAACATAAATTAATTGTCTACTCGATACTAATATTATATGTTAATTAAGATTTTATGTAACAAATTGTTGTTGGGACGAGCCAGCTCGCGAGCTGCACCGAGCCGAACTGGCTCACTCTTTTCACGAGCCACAAAAACAGGCTCGGCTCGGGCTCGTTCTGTGCGTCGAGCCGGGCCGAGCTGTTGCGAGCCCGAGCCAGCTCGTCGAGCTCGAGCTTTTTTTCCAGCCCTACCTGTAGAGATTGGCTGGGGCTAAGGGCCTAGCACCAGAAGTGGTTTCACTCTAGGTTGCGGCGTGGTCGTGTTGATTTCTTGTCAGGCGTGTGTGTTTGTAGCTCATTAGACTGGTGGTTAAGTGCTCGTTTGTAAGGGTTCTTACCATTTTTTCTTCTTAATATAATACATAGCTCTCCCCCACGTTCGAGAAAAAAAAATGACTCCACAAAGGATGACCAGCGCTAAGTCGATGACTAGGCATGCCATGTTGTACCAAGGATAGATTGGAGCCAAAAAAAAGAAGGAAAACTAAATGACTAGATTGGTCATTTTGAAAGTTCCATGGATGGACAAAGTGGTCTATTTTGTCTAATAATAATTTAAAGTATCTGTCAGAACTTAATTTCCCTCTGATATGCATCTTCCACAATTCACTCCATATTATCAAATATGATAACCCCATTTTCTATCGAGCCTTAGACTTTTGAGCAATTCATGCTGAATAAGTTTGTTGCATGCAGGAAGCAGAAACCATATAAGCAATGAAGAGGCCGTGCGAGGGGTTGTGTGAGAGGCTGCCGCAGTGGACTGTGGAACTTGGCGGAGGTTGTCACAACTCATGAACATTTCGTCGAGAACCAATCTAGCAAGCTAGCCGGCCTAGAAGTGGAGATAGCTGATGAGGTCTCCGGTGCAACTGAAGCAAAAGAGGTTACTACACCAATGAGCAGTGCCAGGGCTTTTCCCTAAGAAACATTGACATGAATGTAGATCCAACTGATGAAGAGGATGAGATTACAGTGCCACCCCCAAGCCCCAGTCATCAGGTCCAGCAACTAAGTTAGCTGCAGCCAGTTTAGGACTAACTGCTCCAGCGACTAGTTCCATTGCAGGCATTGCAGGACTATCTGTCCCACTTTCTGGGTGCTTGGGAACTGCCTGACATGAACGATATGGAGATGTGCCATGTCCAGTTTGCTTTGTCAAAAAAAAAATATTGGAGAGGATGGGGATTTTGACAATCAAGACTTGTTCCACCTCTATAGCTTCAGAGGGGATAAGTAGGATAGCTCCAGTTTGTTTTGTCAGCCTTGCGGCTGAACTGTGGAAAGCTGAGCACCGTGGTGTTCGATGTTCTTAGCAGGTTCTCCTTATGGGTTAGCCAATTTCAACTGTGTCTTGAAGCCTGAATGTACCTTTCATTTCAATTGCTCTCACATGTGGTGCTCATGGCCTTCCGAGGCTGGGCCGTGTTCTGTTCTGAACTCGTGATGTGATACCAGTGGATTCCCGCTGGTGATCCAGCGAATCACACGATGACACGACCGAGTCAGTAGCTGGCGTCCGCAGTTCAGACGCCCGCCCGCCCGCCGGCCTGCCGCGTGCGCAGGCAGGCACGACCCGCGTACGCGTTCGAGATGTTAACGACCCCGGCCGGCGGCGACCTGGTGCCAGACACGGTGGCGACGACCCACTAACCTCGCGAGTCGCGCACGAGAGAGAGACAGAGACGCCCACTGACTCCGCCCACCTGTACTACCATACCACCATCCAGCAGCAGATAGGCGGGCGCCGCGCCGGCACGCACGTTTACGGGGCCCCGTCGCTGATTGCTTTGACGGGGTCGGGCGGGCGGCACGTACGCCGCAGGCGCAGGCCGTCGCTGTCCCTCTCTTTCTCCACTCCAGAGGTCCCCCACGCCACACTGACCCCCGTCCCCTTTATTTTCTTTTTTTTTTCCACGGCGCGGGCGGCAGCGCACGAATGATTCCGCGGCCGGATCCGTTGCGTGATCCGCCAACCATGCCACTGCTTCGCCTGGGCCCGCACGGTCCTCCGCGCCGCTGGTTGGTCGCGATTTCTTTAGGCGCAAGTGTGTGTGTGTCGGCCGGGCGGATTAGCGTCTGTTAAATCCAGATCCGGCCGGCGCGCGGTTCCGTGGCGTGGGGCAGCCCGCCGGCCGAAAATCCTCACGAAACTTGGACGCTGCCGGCTTTGCTTGTGGCTCTGCCCGTCTCTAAATTCTGTACGGAGACTGTTAAGACAAACAATCATTGCATATAAAAAAAAGGTAGCGGTAGCGGTAGTAAACGCTGTGTCTTCCATTCCCAACGGGTCTACGGTAAAAATAAATACGTACTTAGTCCGTTTTGAATGTGTGTCTAGTACTGAAGTCCAAACATATAAATTCAGTAGTATAACCAGGGTTTATCTCTTTTTGAGGAAACATCGTAAGAACGGCCATCTTTTTTTTTTTTTTTTGCCCCTAAGGACATTCGAATGCATGGAACACGCGGTCGAGGAAGGAGGCGGTGTGGGAGAGAGAAGAAAAAAGTTCTCTACGAGGCTTGATCCGGTTGCTCTCATGCTGAGCATAGCATTCCCCACTAAAAGAGAAGGCGCTTTTGGCTGCCAGTGCCACCACCCCCGCCCAGAAGCTTCCGTTCAGATTGATTGATGAACACAGAAAGTTGGGAAAGGCTGCCGTGGCGTGGCGACGACGAGCAACCGTCCGATCTGCACACCTCACCCACCACACGCACACGGGCTGGCCGGCCCGAGGTGTCCAGATCAACGAGCACCGCTTCCCACCTCACAAATGGACAAGGACAGTGTGCGGTGCGGCGCCCGTGCCCTGGTAGTAGTAGTACTCGGCGTCGATCGGGATGGAACGGAAAGGAAAAAGGCCCAGTGGTCCTCCTCGCCCGGCGTGTGTGGTGTGGTGGCGCGGAGCGGAGCGGAGCCGGGGGCGGCGAGGGCGCGTCGCCACCCGTCATGCCCACGGGACGCAACGCACGTCGCGACCGGCGCGTGGCTGTCGGTCCACGCGCGCGCGCACCTCCACCGCTTTCAATGCGGGAGCGCGGGCGGAGGAAACGGTTGGTGGTGGCGACGCGATCCAGGCGCGGCAGTCGGCAGGCGGCCAAGCGACCGCGGAGCCCGGCCGATGCCGACACTTGGCCCGGGCCCCACGATGGCCTCGCCTCGAACGGGCCGCTGCCGTCTAACGTGCCGTCGTCACGGCGGGCTGTCCCACTCCACTCGGCGTTGCGTTTTACTTTATTATTATTATTAACGTCCAGCCCGGCGCCGCGCCACTTTACGTGGTAACCAGTAGTACCTGTACCACTACGGACGGGCTAAGCGGTGCGGCGGGCGGCTTTATCGGCTTGCGCACAGCTGCCTGAGCCGACCCCATTGGACGTCACGCCCGCCCCGCGCCGACGATGCGCGGAAAGAGAGAGGGAGGTGGCGTGCACTGCAGTCGGTCCAGTCAGTCCCTCGCCCTCGGCGGATGGTCCACGTGCCTGTGCGCGCACGCGGGCGGCGAGGATGGTTGGTTGCCTGGCTGGCTGCGAGTGCCGCGCAGACAGCGGCTCGGGACGCACGGATCGTGATGCGTCCTTGCGCCGGGGGGGCCCCACGCCGTCCGTGACTGACGTGCTCCCGTAACGTGCCGCCCCACTGCACCCGCGGCGGCTATGATGCCTTTTGTTTACGGAATACTATGGGATCATGTCTTTTTACACACCGGCACCTTGCTCAAACCCTTTTTTTTTACTTATTCATTATTCCATCTGGCTCTTCTGGACTCTATTTTATCAAAGCAGTTTTGTGAATCGAAGCCCTCCTTGTCCGAGCAATTTTCCGCTCCACCGGGGTCACGTCACGGCGGAAACAAAAACAAAAGGCAGTCTTGTAAAGACGAGGGGCGGGGCGGCTGCCTGCGCGGACACCGGACAGTCAAAGCGCTCGTCCCTGACTGGTGACTGCGCCGAGTTTTATTCCTTGTTGCCGCTCCACCACCCGCTCTCGCCATTGCCACCCTTTTTAACCCCCCCTTCCTCTCCTCCACCACCGCTATAAGTCCCTCCTCCGCTCTCCTCTCCCACCTCAAATCCCAGACGCCACGCCACCCAACACATACAAACACACGCACGCGCGCGCGCGCGCCTCCCGCTGTTCCGCAAAACAAAGGAAACGAAGGAGAGGAGGCCATGGCGCCGAGAACGTCAGAGAAAACCATGGCACCGGCGGCGGCCGCTGCCACGGGGCTCGCGCTCAGCGTCGGCGGCGGCGGCGGGGCCGGCGGCCCGCACTACAGAGGCGTGAGGAAGCGGCCGTGGGGCCGGTACGCGGCGGAGATCCGCGACCCGGCGAAGAAGAGCCGGGTGTGGCTCGGCACCTACGACACGGCCGAGGACGCCGCGCGGGCCTACGACGCCGCCGCGCGCGAGTACCGCGGCGCCAAGGCCAAGACCAACTTCCCTTACCCCTCGTGCGTGCCCCTCTCCGCAGCCGGTTGCCGGAGCAGCAACAGCAGCACCGTCGAGTCCTTCAGCAGCGACGCGCAGGCGCCCATGCAGGCCATGCCGCTCCCGCCGTCGCTCGAGCTGGACCTGTTCCACCGCGCGGCGGCCGCGGCCACGGGCACGGGCGCTGCCGCCGTACGCTTCCCTTTCGGCAGCATCCCCGTTACGCACCCGTACTACTTCTTCGGGCAGGCCGCAGCCGCAGCCGCGGAAGCAGGGTGCCGTGTGCTCAAGCTGGCGCCGGCGGTCACCGTGGCGCAGAGCGACTCCGACTGTTCGTCGGTAGTGGATCTGTCGCCGTCGCCACCGGCCGCTGTGTCGGCGAGGAAGCCCGCCGCGTTCGATCTCGACCTGAACTGCTCACCGCCGACGGAGGCGGAAGCCTAGTCGTCGAAGCTTTTAATGACTGTCTGTCTTCTTAGTTCTTTCTTCTCCTTTTTCTCGAGGAAAATTCGGTACTACTAAGCTGAGAGACGCTCTCCTCCGACAGACGACGTCGACGACGGGCATTTTTGTAAATAGTTTTTGCGCCGGGACCTTTTTAGTTTATGATGAAAGCTGTATTGTCACCGAAGACAGGTCCTGCCGGCGTTGTTATGGACCGGATTACTATATTATATTATGCACTACTAGTATTTTGATAGCCATGAGAAACGGCCGGCCGAGAAAACCCACAACGAAAAACTCTACTTATTTATCGTTCTCAGAAACTGAAGCGAGATTTTCTTAAAATGAACGGCGAGCATCGTAGTTTCATTTAAGGCTTGCTTGCAATCCATGCAACGTCGCCTTTATTGGTCGGTTAAAGACGCATCAAAGCGAGTCGACCGGTCGTCTCGTCCGGCGTAGACACTCACCGTGTCCGTTTCAGAACGACGAGAGCACCGCAGATCCAGCCGCTAAAACAATGTGCAGTGCACCGCTCAAGTTCTGAAAACTTGTGGGTAGTTGGCACGACCAGTGGCGCAGGAGACGGAGGCGGCATCGCTGTCGGTTTCACCTCCCACGCCACGCTACAGCCGCTGCGCCGACGGAGAGAATATAATTTTGCGTGCTACGTGCCTTCTCGAGTCGTTTTCCCGGCCAGGCTGTTTGTTAATTACGTGGAGAAGGATCAGACATGTGCTTTGCTGGTGCTGGCGTCGCCGCTGATCCAAGGTGACGCATGCGGATAACGAGCGAGTAAACACAGGCGATCGACCAGCCTGTTTGTATTCTCAGGTTTTAACATTCTGGTTTTTGGAAACTGGATAAGATTCAAACAGGCCAGTTTTTTGTTGTCAGCTCTTACTACCAAAATTTTTAAAACAGGAAGGCCAGCTTCTTAAAAAGCCAAGCGGCCGCAGCCGGCAGGGCAGCAGGGGCGGATGGATCTTTCGCCGCCCCGTCCGTCGGTGTGCGCGTACGGCGCGATCGTCCTGCCTGTGTGCTGTGCTGTGCTGTGCGTGCGCTGGGCTGGCAGTGGCAGTGGCAGGTCGTGGTTGCCCTTTCCGCTCGTGATCTCGGGAGTAACGTGAGCGTGCGGTCGACGCCCCCACGGCCCACGGGTGCGCGGCGCTGCCGGCCACAGCCTGCCGTCCAGGGGCGGGAGCCGGGAGCGGGATCCGCCCTGCGCGCCTCGGCCCACGCAAGCACGCACGCACCAGCCCCGCGGCGCGCGGGGATACGAAATCGTACCTGCCCGTCCCGCGTGGGAGGCGGTCGCCCATTGGCTGGCGTCCGTGGTGCGTGCACGCGGGCGCGGGCGGGTAAAGCGGTGGGAGGAGGGGGGGAGGACCTGTCTGTCCTGGCGTGCGTGGTCCGCGCCGGACAGGGACAGGCGCGCGAGCTGGGGCCTGGGGGGGCGGCGGCATCGGGGGGCGCTGATTCGCGCGGCGGCCGTTTCGCCCTCGCTCTCGGGGCGGGGCCCGCGGCCACCATCGGAAGGTCGTCGCGCAGCGCACGGCGCCACCCGCGGCTGCTTCCTCGTCTGTGCGTTCTCTTCTTTTCTTTCTTTTTTTCTATTGCTTTTCCGGCTCGACAGCTTTCAGCTTGTTCGCTGCGGCTTGCTGCGGCTGCAATCCGGCTGCGGCTGCGGCTTCTACAGTATTTTTCTCTTTATGGATTGCAGCTGCAGCAGTCCAAACAGCTGCAACAGTGTCGGCTTGCAGCCAACCGAACACGCCAGGGCAGGCTCCCGGGATTTCGTTGCGCTGCAGCTACCTACCCGCTGCTCCACCATCCCAAACGTCACACGGAACATCAGATTCAGCTGCTGCCATGAAGAAATACATGTCTATTTAGTACTAAAAAAATCACTGTGAGTCTGTGACCAAATCTGCTACAGTTCTCTCCGAAGGAGATTTTTTTTTTATATAAAAAAGGGGAATCTGAAGGAGGAGCAAGTGGAGTTGTGCTGGGTGCTAGCTATACGGATCACTCGAGCTGGCCTGCTGAGGCGTGGGGCCCATGGGACTACTCGCTCGAGTTGGATATGGCTACGCTAGGCGGCTAACGCCGGCAACACTTTATTATCACGCGCAGCCAGCCGCGCGCCAAAAGTTGGTGGTGCCCACTGGTCCCGCAGGCCTAGCCCTAAAACTTAGCTGGGCCGCGGATCCCAAGAAGACCAAGAAAAGTCGGACAGACGGTCAAAAGTTTTTGCCGCGGCTGCAGGCAAATGTGCCTCTTTATGTGCAGTTACCCAATCAGTTTGCTTTGCCCCTGGTTGGAGAGCTCGGAAATACTGCAGCACACTTTTTGTTTACGGTACTGACCAGTGTCAAGGTCTAGATTAGAAAAGAATGTAAATAACTTTTTATTTTATCACATAATATAAGGCGTGCTCACTAGTTATAGAATAAAGAAAATTAAATGTATATTTTGTGTTCTTTAAAATAGATGTGGCTACACCTTATATATTAGGATGAATGGAGTACAGTAAGCTATTGATATGTCCTTCAGAGCTAACTTTGCAGTCATTGCATACAATAGATTGGCTATTTTATCGTTGCAAGAACATTAAACAATTATTATTGGGTCCACCTCTATAAGGTTATCTCCTATCATTCCCATCCTAAATTTCGTTATACTTTTTATTCATATTTAAATACCTCTCCCTCAACAATTCTTCCCCTATTTCTTCTCCTCTCCAACCATTCCCCAATTCATCTCCCCCTTTATCCTTTAACTATGCTATATACTTTTATGTCTCGGTTTTTAGAGTTTTTAAAAAATACTACATATTTATATTACCATAATACACATTGTTATCAATTAATTAAACTCAAAAAGATTATTTTTACACTAAATATAATTAATTAGTAGATACAGGTAGATTAAAGCTCCCTCTCCAATGGGGATTTTCTTCTCACCCCGTGAGAGGGCCACTGAGGGGGCGCCGTTGGAGTCTGCCGGGGAGGGGGGCTCGTTGGAGTCCACCTAACATCATTCCCTCACCACTTTATTTTAGAATATGTGCTACATCCAGCTCATAGACGATTGATAATTAACAACACGTCTTTTCTCTTCATTCTCTTCTCTCTTCTGCAACTTGGCAAAAAAATTATGTGGCAAACCATTTAGTGTGCTCACGTAATTCTATTATACTTGCTCTCATACTGATTCTCATGCATCCAGTCTATATCTACCGTCACATCCGCTATCACTCATTCTATATCTACCATCATCAGTATGTATATACCACAATGATTCAGTTGAAAGCCTATCAGCCTACAACCACCTCATCACTATGTCACCTTTACATACTGACTTATTTGACATGAAATACAACATTTTATCCAAATAAAATAGTACACTATATACAAACAAGTATAGTATATATGTGCAACGACAACAATAATATTTGGTACCGAATCATTAAAAATACATGTAATATTAAAGTAAACATATGGTTTATTTATCAGATATTAAACTGACCAGAACAAATATTAGACTACCCCAATAGTTTGTCAATCTTATCTCTTATCCTATCTCCTATTATAAACTCCACTTTACGAACCGTACGGTCTACAATGTAAGACAGTGTTTTGAGTGGCCATATTAGGTAACCTACTTGACATAGTCTTACACTTTATCTTAGCCAAAAGCCCCAGAAAAAGACTCAGTTAAAAAGGAGCTCAACCCTCTCTTTTCATAGATCCCTCGTTCTCCCATAGCTAACAAGACTCTCTTTTCATAGATCAGTTAAAAATAATCAGCATGATTTCAGTAGTAACTTTATTTTTTAGGATGGAATAGTCTTCACCGGTTCTCCCCGTTTGGTCATATGACTAGTCAACAGGAGTACCATGCCACTGTGCCTTTTTTACCGTCGGTATTGCACAGTACATCTCCCCTCACTAGTCAGTCCACTATGCGATCCTCCGCTAGAGTATCGTGCTAGGTGCTAGCTAGTAGCATGCCGCTGGCCCGATGCCCCTCTCCTTCCCGCTGCCCTGACCCGTCGTATCCGCTTTCGTCACATCGTCGTATAGGCACTCTGTGCGGCAGTTCACGGTGGCAGCGGCGCCGCGTCCAGGCCTGTGGTTGCGTATGGCCGGCGTGCCTGCACACGGCAAGAAATCTCGAGAGCTAGGGGGGGTCAAAGATGGAGGTAGCAGTAGCACTAGCACTAGCACTAGTAGCAGCTACACTCGCGCCGCTGATGTCAAGCTGCCCAGTACCCCATGAAGAACCTCCGTGTGGTCGTGTCATGGGGCTTCCAGGTGCCGAGCAGCTTTCTCCGAACAGTCCATCTCTCTATCGCCGAAGAAGTTCGTACGGTACGTGGCTGCTCAGCTCAACGAAGAAGACGACCTGTGACCAGCGGACCCCACAAGAGAGACACCGCGCCTGCTAAGATAGCAGTACTACGACCGCCGGCCTAGCGCCGCGAACGCGACGCCATCTTTTCCGCGGCAGCCGCGCTCCGACCACGTGTGCGCAGGCCCGACCTGCCCCCATCACAGCGACACCGCAATCCCTGCTGCTCCCACGTGCGGTCGATCGCCTATGGGCTATGGCCAGAGAGGCAGAGCCCCCCGACCCGACGGTCTTGGCGCCCTGCCGCCTCCTCGACACGTCACACGTGCGCAGGGACGGGCCGGGCCGGGCTGGGCTCCGTGAAGCCCGTGCTCTGTTTTCTTTTTCGTCGCTAGCGATAGCTCTCGCCTCGGCCCGTTTTCCTCCTGCTTTGGCCGCACTGCATGTGTCACAGTGGAAGGGGGCTATGCTATCGGAGTAGTCTGTTTGCTGTTCCTCTCTCGCTGTGCACTGCTATACAGTAGGAGGAGTACGCACGGCGCCGCTCCGCTCGGCGCGGAATACGGCAAAGCGGCTCTGATGCCTTGAGCGCGGCCCGATTCCGGCTATGCCAGTAGTGTGCAGGTAGCCATGACATCAGGGAGGCGCGCGCGCCGGCTGCCGCTGCCACTGCCCTGCCAGCCAGGACAGGACAGGAGGGAGCCTGGACTGGAGCAAAGCCCTGCCCCTGCGTGCCCAGGAATCCAGGATCACGTGACCTGAACGTCCAGGGCGGGACCCACAGCGCCTACACTGCACACTGCTGCGTTTTTTCTCTCGGCAGCGGCGGGGGCGCCGCGCGGCAGAGAAGAGGCCAGAGCCAGAGGGGGGGGGGGCGGCGGCAGCCCGATACCGGCATGGCATGGGGAAGTTATGGCGCGGCACCGGGGTGGGTAATCGGACCGATTGATCCCGCCGCGCGCGCTGCTGCTGCTGCCGTGCCGTGCGGTCAGTGGGAGCGGCCGGCGGGTGGCGCCCGTACTACGTGTGGCGGGCGTCACCGGACGGGACAGGTCGGGGGAGTGCCGTCCGGTACAGTACACGGCTGGCGAACAGTACTGTACGTCCGCGGCGAGGGTTTCCGGTTCCGGGAGCTGTAAAAGCCGGCCGGCCGGCCGTGGTTGCGTGCGGTGCGGGGCAGATGGGCAGTTTATTTTTGATGAGTCCTGTCGTGTCGTGTGCGGCTGCAGTGCACTTGTACGGTTTGAAAGCTGTCGATAGTAACCTGTGTAGGTGTAGTGTAGGATGCGATTATGCGGTTGTACTCCTATATGTTCCACCGTTTCGGTTGTGTGATTGTGTCATATTTGTAATAACTTGTAGTACTTACTTGTAATAACTAGTACTGATACACAACAGATTGATGCGTATTTTGATCCAAAAAAATGGTATTAAATAATCAGTTGTATAACTGAAAGAGGCGCACGTGTGGTTTTACAAGGATAAACACAAATATAATATAGAACTAGTCGGTTGCGCATGCGTTACGACGGGTCACAACAATAACCATGTAAACTATCTATCAAAAGAATCTCAAGATTTTTATTGATTGTCTCCGCTTTCTGTATAATTTATTTTTGATTTGATTAAATGTTGTTTTTTACTCCATCTAATATGTCTTGCTACAACACGATCAATATGTGCTAGTCCGGCCCAACAAGATTGTATTTTTTATTTTACGAAAACGTACACATATGTACAATTTATATTTCATATTAAAAACATATGAGTATGATATTCCACAGCTTAGAAAGCTTCACCAAGTGTCTCTCATCCTGATAGTGGATTCGAACCCACCGCATGCACCGTTTTTTAACATTTTGCACTGATTTAAGCAAATGGCTCGACGGGCTAACGGGTCGGCCCGGCACAGTCAACAGGCCAGCATGTCGTGCTTGGGCCAGAGCTATGGCTCGCGGGCGTCAGGCTGGCCCAACGGGCTAACGAGTCGGGCCGGCACAGTCAGCAGCCCGACATGCCGTGCCTGGGCCAGGGCTGTGGCCCGCGGGCGTCAGGCCTATGTCGGGCCGCTATTTGGCCATCTACATGTGGAGCGGACAGACGTGCAACGGGTTAATTTGAAATAGATGTGAGAGATTATTTGTAAAAAATGATACATAACGACCGTTGAAACTAGTGCTTTAATATATTATAGATTATTAAATTGGAAAAACAAGTAAACCGAAACTTTAAGAGAGAGACATAGCGGCAAACATTGTGTTTTTACCTTACGTGGGTCAAGCCCATTTTCTTTGATGCACATCCTATCATATTAAGTGACAAACCTTACAAAGTGATCTTAGACGTATGGACATAGTCCAACAGAATTACCCCATAATTTATCAATTTTCTAACATATTTTAATTGACTGACTTTCGTATGGCTTGTAGACTACATGTTGTCCATAGGTCTGTTCACTTTGATTGTCGTTGTCTAGTCATGAAAACTCATGGAGATGGTCGATATCAGTTTTTTAACTACTAATAAGTCCATATGGAGTTCACAAAGCCACTTAGTTTCAACTATGGTGAAATCTAATGTAGTGTGTGTTCTGCTTCCATTGTTGACCTTGTTAAGATTGTTTATTCGCAAAACTTCCATGGAATAGTGCCAACTCCAAGTGAGAACACATATCCACTTTCGACATAAATATCATTAGCATCAGATATATGGTTTGCATCATAAGTATGCAAACAGAACGCTTCACATGAATATGTGAAGGTTGGTAACGAGACCAAAGCAGCACATGAGATTCCCAACCTATAGGTCATAGTAGTCAAGAATTACTTGGAAGAAATGATAAAGGGGCAAGTTTAGGACCACCATGACATGATAGTAGAAGACAAAGTACACGCCCAACTCCACTTGATGGGTCCTTGGCAAAGTTTTTTCCGGACAAACGTGGTTAGATCCCAGCGGTGAGACACATTCAAGGAGTTATCAAACCTTCTATAGAGCCTCCTTGTTTAGCACTCTTCCTTGAGTGAATTGATCAAGCATAGATGCTACAACCTTTGCAGACAAGTATAAAAAATCGGTTACAATGAAGGATACAGGAGGAGAAAGATGACTAAAGGAATAAGAATGAAAAGTCAAAAGGAATGCAAGCCTATGTGTAAAAGGGAAAAATCATATATAAAGTTTTTTAAATATCATATTTTTTGTCCCACTCAATGTTTCTAGGTAAAAACAGAAAACATCAGAAGACCCACGCCAAAAAGCAAGTCGTGATGCATGATAGACATGCATATGAAAACTGTGCAACCACTATCGCCACTACACCCAAGATTCCCGTCATCCTGTGAAGCGGATTTGTCCTCTAAGCTCAGGAGCCAAGCCCTCGCTTGGAATCCACATAGCATTACCAAATAAAACCCTCACTAAAAACAAGTGGTATTTCATTTTCTTCTATGCAATCATTGCGTTCTGGGCCAAAGATCTGCCACATCATATATATTATATGAAGCATTGAAGACATGAAACATGATGGCTATCACACTTTTGGCTTTAGAGCTAAAGGTGAAAATGCCCATCAACTACCCCACATGTGGTATTAAAGTCACCTAGAGAGGGTGGATAGGTGAAACATGAAATTTATCACTTAATTCAAAAACTCAAACCCCGGTTAGGCGTTGGAGCGAGAAACATCTCAATCAGAGTGAGGGAGAGTAGTTCTTTTTGCAAGTATTGCTCTTATGAATGTGGAATTATTTTGGGACTAGTACAATTGATTTTGAATAAAGCGCAAACAATAGAAATTAGAGAGAGAGGAAGAAACAAATCAGGAATCAAACTCAACACAAAGACATCAACACTTAGGACATATCCCTTTCAACCCTTTCCCTCTCTCAAATGATCACTTCGACTAATTGAGTATTTCTTCTCAAATCAAGGACCAAATTCACCGCGAGGATCTCCACACACACTCATAGTCTCTCGCTAGCTCTTTACAAGAATGTGAATGAGAGTGAAGAGAAAGAAACTCAAGAACACAGGAACTGTTGCAACAACCTCGAAACAAAACACTGCACAAGGCAGACATTGCTCAAGTCTATTGAAAGTGGCACTTGAGATGAGTTGGAAGGCTTGGATTTGTTGCAATTGAGAGCACCTAGAGGGGGTGAACAGGTGATCCTGTAAAAAATAGCTCAACAAAACAAACTTGGTCTAATATTAGATTGGATGTAACAAGACCCAAGTCTGAATGAAGGGAGAGCGAGGAGAAGAATTCTTCACTTAATTTCTTTCACAAAGTCAGTATTGAACTTATAGAAATTATATAATTGAAGTGAGAGAGCGGGGTCGCAATAAAATAGAGACAAGTGACACGGTGATTTTTATCCCGTGGTTCGGTCAAGTATAATATACTTGCCTACTCCACGTTGTGGTGTCCCAATGGACGAGTGTTGCACTCAACCCCTTTCAAGTGATCCAAAGATCATCTTGAATACCACAGTTCTCTCTTTATATCAACAATATCCGTTGTGAGGAATCTTCACAATTTGGAGTCTCTCACGCCTTACACAAATGATCTCAAATGAACACAAGATTAAAGGGGGTAGTAAGACACACAAGAACTAGAGTTGCGGCAACAACACACACACAAGTCAAGAAAAGCGCACACGAAACAACGGGTACTTTCCTGGGCTCGGCACGCGGTCGGGGTGGTCGCCTTGGTCGAAGGTGATGGGCTTGTCGGACCAGTCTAGGTAGACTGGCGCCGCCACCTTCACCGAGCAGACCTCCCGGCGCTCCCGATTGCGATGCCGAGCCGAGGCGTTCGCCACTTGCCCACCGTAGATCATGAAGCAGTCGTGGACCTCGGGGAACTCCTCTGCCTTGTTGCCCTCCTTCTTGTCGTTGTCATAGCCTTTGCCACCTTCTGCCGGGGGCCCGACCCTATGGAAGTAGCGCCGAAGCATGACGCATTCCTCAAGGGTGTGCTTGACGGGACCCTGATGACAGGGGCACGACTGCTTGAGCATCTTGTCAAACAGGTTGGCCCCTCCGGGAGGCTTCCGAAGGTTCCTTTGCTCGGCGGCAGCGACAAGATCTGCGTCGGCGGCATCGCGTTTTGCTTGTGACTTCTTCTTGCCCTTCTTCTTTGCGCCGTGCTGGGCGGATGCCTCGGGGACATCTTCCTGCTGGCGTCCCTGAGGCTGCTTATCCTTCCGGAAGATGGCCTCGACCGCCTCCTGACCAGAGGCGAACTTGGTGGCGATGTCCAACAACTCGCTCGCCCTGGTGGGAGTCTTGCGACCCAGTTTGCTCACCAGGTCGCGACAAGTGGTGCCGGCGAGGAACGCGCCAATGACGTCCGAGTCGATGATGTTGGGCAGCTCGGTGCGCTGCTTCGAAAACCGCCGGATGTAGTCCCACAGGGATTCCCCTAGCTGCTGGCGGCAGCTTCGGAGATCCCAGGAGTTCCTAGGGCGCACGTATGTGCCCTGGAAGTTTCCAGCAAAGGCTTTGACCAGATCGTCCCAGTTGGAGATCTGCGCAGGAGGCAGATGCTCCAGCCAGGCTCGGGCGGCGTCGGAGAGGAACATGGGGAGGTTGCGGATGATGAGGTTGTCATCATCCGTTCCACCTAGCTGGCAGGCCAGCCGGTAGTCCGCAAGCCATAGTTCCGGCCTTGTTTCCCCCGAGTACTTGGTGATGGTAGTCGGGGCTCGGAACCGGGTCGGGAACGACGCCCGTCGTATGGCCCGGCTGAAGGCTTGCGGACCAGGTGGTTTGGGCGAGGGGCTCCGATCCTCCCTTCTGTCGTAGCGTCCCCTATGCCTGAGGTGGTAGCCTCGGCGCACCTTTTCATCGAGGCAGGCTCGACGGTCGTGGTGGTGGTGCTCGTTGCCGAGGCGACCCGGGGCCACAGGCGTCGTGTCCCGCGTGCGCCCGGTGTGGACCGAGGCTTCCCGCATGAATCGGGAAGTCACGGCGCGATGCTCCGGGGGGCACCCTTTGCCTTCGGGAGGCAGAGCTCTCGGCCCGTCGGACCGTGGCATCCTCCAGGAGATTCTTGAGTTCTCCCTGGATACACCGCCCCTCAGTGGTGGATGGCTCCGGCATCGCTCGGAGTGGTATTGCCGCTACAGCCAGGTTCTGGCCGACCCCACTGGAAGCCGGGGGCAGCCTTGCCCTGGCATCGTCATTGATACGACGCTGGACGTCCTGGGCTTGATGACGCGCTTCTCCAGCTAGTGCTCGGCCTACCCACTCCTGCTCGATGTTTTACCGGAGCTGCACAAGTTGTCCTGCTTCCTCGTCGAGCTTGGCCTGCATCTCGCGGATTTGCTCGAGCTGTGTGTCCTGACCCCCCGCGGGGACTGGGACCACAGCTAGCTCCCGCAGGATGTCAACGCGAGGCGCAGGCCCAGGGGGATCATCGTCCTCTGGCATACCAAGGTGGTTGCCTTCGTTGTGACCCCCCAGATCGGCGTGGAAATATTTGCGACTTAGGCCACAACCTTCGTCGTCAAGGCTGTGGCCATCATCGGAGCAATCGGAGAGGCAATAGTCGCATGCGGTCATGAAGTCTCGCATGGCGCTAGGATTACCGAGCCCGGAGAAATCCCAACCAGAGTCGGGCTCGTCCTCTTCCTCGAAACCCAGGGGCCCGTAGGTCGAGACGGCCGTCAGTCGGTCCCAGGTCGACCACATATGGTACCCCGGAAGGTTAGGATATGCCTTTATGAAAGCGCTCACCGAAGCGGGATCGTTTGGTTGATCGAAGCTGAATCTAAAAGGCACAGGGTGGAAAACAGACGGTACCTCTCGATCGATGGATGGTGACGAAGTCGCGTCGGGGACGGACTGCACCGTTATCTCAGGTACGAGGCTAACGCCCAGCAGGCCCTTCACGAGCGTGCTGGCGTCATCTGTCCGCTTGGGGTTAGCATGTTGCGGGGAAACGACGCTCGTCGTCGTCTCAGGCGCGAGGTCAACGCCCGACGTGTCCCCCGCTGGGGTGCCGGCGTCGTCGACTCGCTCGACAGCCGACGAGGTGCCGCCTCCTGCTTGGCCACGGTTGCCCCGCCTCCTCCTCCTGCGGCGAGGAAGGCGACGGGACAAACCCGGATGCTGCTCTTCCGCCATGGGGGGAAGACGTCGCTGAGTCCGCCGCCGCCGGGCGGGCTGACGGTCGTCGTTGTCGCTGTCGCGCTGCGGGGGAAGGAGTACCATGTCGTAGCTGCCGTCGAGGGACATGAACTCGAGACTCCTGAAACGGAGCAGCGTCCCGGGCTGAAGAGGTTGCTGGAGACTACCCATCTGGAACTTGACGGGAAGTTGTTCGTCAACACGCAACAGGCCCCTACCTGGCGCGCCAACTGTCGGCGTTTCAACCCCGGGGGGTCCCTGGACCGACGAGTAAATTGTCGATGCGTGCCCCACCCTAGATGGGTTGGCGCGAGATGGAACACAAAGGGGGGAAAACCACGGCTTCGTGTTATCCTGCGCCAGAGTGGGTGCGCTTGAAGTAGGGGTTACAAGCGTTCACGAGGGAGAGAGGGAGTCCCGCGCGACCACCCTCTCGCATGAGGGCCCTGGCCCTTCCTTTTATAGATGCAAGGAGAGGGTCCAGGTGTACAATTGGGGTGTAGCAATATGCTAACTTGTCCGGCAGAGAGGAGCCGGAGCCCTATGTACATGCCAACGTGGCTGTCGGAGAGGTGCTAGAGCCCTGTGTACAGGGTGTCATGGCCGTCGGAGGAGTGTTTGAGCCCTATAGAAGCACAGCTGTCGGGGCTGTCGGGACCTTGATGACGTCTCCTTGCTTCCGTAAGGGGCTGAGAGCCACCGTCGTCATGGACGCACGCGGGGAGCCATCGTTACTTGTTACCGGGGCGATCCTGGATGGGACGCCGGTCTTGTTCCCCCGTAGCCTGAGCTAGCTAGGGGTAGGGCAATGATGTACCCCTTGCGGCGTGGTCGGTCCGAGCCCAAGGTCGGGCGAGGCGAAGACTCCTCCTGAGGCCGAGGCCGGGGTCGGGCGAGGACGCGATTCCTCCCGAGGTCGAGGTTGAGGCCGGGCCCTGGGGTCGGGCGAGGCGGAGACCATCCTCCGAGGTCGAGGTTGAGGTCGAGCCTTAGGGTCGGGCGAGGCAGAGACCACCTTCCGAGGCCGAGGCGGGTGCCGAGCCCTGGGGTCGGGCGAGGCGGAGACTTCTCCTGAGGTCGAGGCCTAAGGTCGGGCGAGGCGGAGCTTCCTGTGGCGCCTGAGGCTGGACCCAGCTGCTGTCAGCCTCACCCTGTGGCGCTGTTTTCCTGTCAGGTCAGTCAGTGGGATGGTGAAAGGGAAATGTGCCTTTGGGCCATTTCTAAGTATTTTGGTGATTTAGTGTCTAACACAAGTGCCTAAGTGTTAAATGGTGGACAAAGTACAAATCAAGTATAAAGGTATGTTTCTCAGACTTAGTACATTGTTTTAGAGACTAATGTATCGTGTCTAAGTGCTGGAACAGGAAAAATCAAGTTGAAATTAAAGATGACTTTGTTCAGCCAAAGTCAGCTCTGTCTGGGTGCACCGCACTGTCCGGTGGTGCACCAGACAGTGTCCGGTGCGCCAGGCTGGCTCAGGCGAACTTGCTGCTCTCGGGAAGTGATTAACGGCGTACGGCTATAATTCACCGGACTGTCCGGTGTGCACCGGACTGTCCGGTGAGCCAACGGTCGGCCGGGCCAACGGTCGGTCGCGCGATCCGCGCGAGACACGTGGCCGAGCCAACGGTCGGAAGGGGGCACCGGACTGTCCGGTGTGCATCAGACTGTGTCCGGTGCGCCAACGGCTCCAAAGCGCCAACGGTCGGCTTCGCCAAATTGAAAGGGAAATGTGCCCTTGGGCCATTTCTTAGTATTTTGGTGATTGAGTGCCAACACAAGTGCTTAAATGTGAATTTATGCTCATGGATGGACAAAGTGCAAATCAAGAGTAAAGGTATGTTTCTAAGCCTTAGTACATTGGTTTTGTGTACTAATATACTTGTCTAAGTGTTAGAAACAGAAAGAAGAAGAAAAGAAAAGAGGTGAAAAAGGCTTGGCTGTGTACAGCAAAGACTCAACTCAGTCTGGCACACCGGACAGTGTCCGGTGGTGCACCGGACAGTGTCCGGTGCGCCAGGCTGACTCGGCGTGAAGTGGCCGCTCTCGGGAATTCGCCGACGGCGTACGGCTAAAATTCACCGGACTGTCCGGTGTGCACCGGACTGTCCGGTGAGCCAACGGTGGGCCGGGCCAACGGTCGGCCGCGGAATCTGCGCGCGACACGTGGCCGAGCCAACGATCGGAAGGGGGCACCGGACATGTCCGGTGCGCCAACGGCTCCCAGATCTGCAACGGTCGGCCGCGCCATTTTAGGAAGGAAATCGGGCACCGGACAGTGTCCGGTGTGCACCGGACTGTCCGGTGCACCAGTCGACAGAAGGCAAGATCAGCCTTCCAGATTTGCTCTCAACGGCTCCTAGCTGCCTTGGGGCTATAAAAGGGACCCCTAGGCGCATGGAGGAGTAAGCTAATCATTCCTACAACATTCCTAAGCACCAAGACATCGATTCCGCACATTTGGTTCATTGTGATAGCATCTAGAGCTCTTGTTGAGTTGTGAACTCATTAAGTTGTGTTGCGAGCTCTTGTTGCGACTTGTGTGCGTGCTGTTGCTCTGATTTTGAGTCTTGTGTGCGTTGCTAGTTCCTCCCTTACTCCGTATTTCTTTGTGAATCTCAAGTGTAAGGGCGAGAGGCTCCAAGTTGTGGAGATTCCTCGCAAACGGGATATTGAAAGGCAAAGCAAAACACCGTGGTATTCAAGTTGGTCTTTGGACCGCTTGAGAGGGGTTGATTGCAACCCTCGTCCGTTGGGATGCCACAACGTGGAGTAGGCAAGCGTTGGTCTTGGCCGAACCACGGGATAAACCACTGTGTCATCTCTGTGTTTGATCTCTTGTGGTATTGTGTTTTGTTGAGACTCCTCTCTAGCCACTTGGCGATTATTGTGCTAACACTTAACAAGTTTTTGTGGCTATAAGTTTAAGTTTCCCAGGATTACCTATTCACCCCCCTCTAGGTGCTCTCAATTGGTATCGGAGCCGTTCTCTTCACAAAGGGACTAACCGCCCGAATAGATGGATCCTAAAGGGAAGGGAATCGTGATCAACGACAAGGAGAAGGAGTCCTTCGTCAACGAGCCAAGGGATGACAAGTCCAACGACTCGGGCTCGGGCCACAGACGCAAAGATGGGAAGAAGAAGAAGACAAGACGCATCAAGGAGATCGTCTACTACGACAGCGATGAGTCTACTTCCTCCCAAAAGGACGACGACCACAACGAATACGAGAGAAAGAAACCGGTCAATTCGAACTTTTCTTTTGATTACTCTCATATTCCTCAAAGTACTAATGCTCATTTATTATCTATTCCACTTGGTAAACCTCCTCATTTTGATGGAGAGGACTACGGATTTTGGAGTCACAAAATGCGTAGTCACTTGTTCTCTCTCCATCCTAGCATATGGGAGATTGTAGAAAGTGGAATGCACTTTGATAGTACGGATAGTCCCATGTTTATTAATGAACAGATTCATAAAAATGCACAAGCTACTACTGTGTTGCTAGCCTCTTTGTGCAGGGACGAGTACCATAAGGTGAGCGGCTTGGACAATGCCAAGCAGATCTGGGACACCCTCAAGATCTCTCATGAGGGGAATGATGTCACCTTGCTCACCAAGATGGAGTTGGTGGAGGGCGAGCTTGGACGGTTCGCAATGATAAGGGGCGAGGAGCCAACTCAAACATACAACCGGCTCAAGACCCTTATCAACAAAATAAGGAGCTACGGAAGCACGCGCTGGACGGATCACGACGTCGTCCGCCTAATGCTAAGGTCCTTTACCGTTCTTGATCCTCATTTGGTGAACAATATTCGTGAAAATCCTAGGTACACCAAGATGTCGCCCGAAGAAGTTTTGGGGAAGTTCGTAAGCGGGCGAATGATGATCAAGGAGGCAAGATATGTGGACGACGCGTTGAACGGTCCTATTCATGAGCCTCAACCCATTGCTCTCAAGGCAACGAGGAGCAAGGAGGCGCTACCGAGCAAGGTGGCGCAAGTTGAGGCGGCCGGGCTAAATAATGAGGAGATGGCCCTCATCATTAAGCGCTTCAAGACGGCGCTTAAAGGTCGCAAGGGACAGCCAAGCAAGACCAAGACAAAGGAGAAGCGCTCGTGCTTCAAATGTGGTAAGATTGGTCATTTCATTGCTAACTGTCCCGATAATGAAAGTGACCAGGAAAAGGGGAACAAAAGGGAGAAGAAGAAGCATTACAAGAAGGCCAAGGGCGAGGCACATATCGGAAAGGAGTGGGATTCGGATTGCCCCTCCTCCGACTCCGACAATGAAGGACTCGCCGCCACCGCCTTCAACAAGTCATCCCTCTTCCCCAACGAGCGTCACACTTGCCTCATGGCAAGGGAGAAGAAAGTAAGCACTCATGATACTAGTACTTATGCTTCTTCAAGTGAGGATGAGTCTAGTGATGATGATGAGATATGTTGGAACTTGCTCTCAACTGCAAGGAGGCCAACAGGGGTGAACAGTGGTGACAACAGGGTTACGTGCTAGGAGGCAATAGCTCTGTTGATCTAGCCTCTCACGGGCACTGTGCGGGGGTATTTATAGGTATCTGAGTGCCCAGCGCCTTGTGTTAAGGACACATGTGCCCTCAGACACCTAGTTTATCCCCAGAATATTCCCATAAAGCAGGGTTACAAGCTGTAATTACAAGAATGCCTTTACAAATTAGGCCCGTAACACAAAGGCGGCCACGCAGGGCCCGTTACAATGGGCCAGATCACACGTGGGCCTCAGAGCTGGACGAGGCCGCGCTGCGGGGTGACGTCGCCGCAGGCCTTCGTCTGGTGCCGAATGGAGCGAAGGGTGTCCCTGCCCGTTTTGTCTCTGTCAGACTAGCGACTGCAGCGAAGGCCTCGAGCGAAGGGTGGCGTCTTTGCCTTCGTCCCAACATTTGCCCTCCGAGGGACCAGTTCGACAAAGTCACCTGGTGCCGAAGGCGTCGCTAGATGGCGGAGACGCTGCCCTCGCTCAAAGTGGTTCCGCGGGGGTTTTCGATGTGACCGTTGATGGACGGCGTACTGTTGGATTGCGGGTTTCCCGAAGCGCCGCGCCCTGTCGGATTGCGGGTTTCCCGAAGAGCCGCGCCCTGCCTATAAAAGGGGGCGGGGTCGGCGCTTTTTGAACTTTGCCTTCCGCGCTCCGCGAAAACCCTAGCCGCCCGCCGTCTTGCTGCTCGTCTGCCCGCCGTGCTCTTGCTCGCCGGAGATCTGGCTCGAGTGAAGCAGACCGCCCGCCGCCGTCGACGGTACGTAGCAATGCCGTCCTCTTCTTCTTCCGCTGCCACTACGCCGCCGGCCGCCGCCTCGTCTGAGGAGACGTTGAGTAGCTTGATGGTGGAGGAGTTGCGCGCCGGCGACTCTGTTGATTTTGGTGTGTCGCGGATGACGTCAGCCCGTGTTGAAGATATGCAGCGGTTGGGCTACTTTGGCGGCGGAGTTGCTCGTGCTCCGGGGACGGAGGAAGTCCCCGAGCCGGAGGGTGAGTTGGTCGTTTTCGAGGCGTTCTTCGCCGCCGGTCTCCGCTTGCCTGCGCACCGGTTTGTTGGCGAAGTCCTGCGTAGATTCAACGTTCAAATACATCAGCTGACACCGAATGCCGTGGTGGCACTGTCGAAGTATGTCTGGGCGACGACTTCGTACGGCGGACAGCCGTCGGTTGAAGTTTTTGCGAAGTATTATTGTTCATACTGGCAGAAGAGGATGATTGGGGACGAAGTTGCCCAGTTCGGGTCATGCACATTCACGCCGAAGACCGGCAAGACCACAATGCAAGTAGTGGAGTTGGTTCCGTGCGCCCGCAACAAGTGGGGCAATTGGAATGAATTTTGGTTTTATGTTGCTGAGGGTACTGTCGAAGGCCATGAGGGACTCCCTGTGTCTGAGATGTGCTCTCATTATTACTCTGCGTATCCGCCCTTTGAAGTGGCAGAGGAGGATGCAGACGAAGGGGCCCTTCGGTGCGCCGCCGGTCAGAGCAGTGGGCGTGATTTAGTTGAAGAGTTCGTGGCGTACGGGGTGTGGCCCTTGGCGCATGGCTGGGCGTTGGGCGAAGTGTGCCCTCGCCAGATGCCTTTTCACGGAGGAAGGGTGGTGCGAAGTCCTGCCTTCGCACTGAATCTGCGAAACCGCGACCCGGCCGCCTTTGTGCGCGATGCGGAGGACGGGGCGGTGCGGCTCGTGGGACGTTATGTGCCGAGGACGGAAGGCCAACGCAGCTTTGATATCCGCGGGTCAAATGACCGTTTGAACAGGGTCTTCGAATTAAATCAATTGCCGTACGACGGCTATCCTGGTCAAGACGAAGCGGACCGCCGTGGGAAGAAGCCGGCGGTGGAGACTGGAGACGACCCTGCGCCGACGGCCGCCCCTTCCTCAAAAAAGAGAAAATTAGGTACTGCGATGGGAGGACTTGGGGTGTCTGATAGTTTTGCTAGAGAGTTGATGAGGACGTGTGCGGCCCCGGGGGAAAGGATGTCTTCGCCCGAGCTCCGGGAGTCTTCGGCTCGGATGCTGAGGGTTACCGGGGGTTGCTGGCCTAGGAATGTTCCTATCTCCTGCGCGGCTGACGAGGACTGTTTTACATCTCGTATGGTTCGTCAGTGGAGAGTTTTTCCTTACGGGCGGAATATCGGTGCTGTTGTGTGGGCAGTGATGGACAAGGATCGCCAAGGGGCGGCGCAAAAACGCCAGGCGGCTGTCAGGCTGCATGAAGCTAGGCCGAAGCGGCAGCGGGGGGCTGCGAAGGCTGCGGCCTCCGACGGAGGCAAACCGCCGCTGGCGGCGAAGGCGGGCGCCTCTGCACCTAGCAAGGCGCCGGAGGCAACGGCGGGCGCCGGAGGCTCCTAGTCAACGAAGGTGGTGCCGCCGGCCAGCGGAGTGGCGGAGGCTTCGAAGGCGGCCCGAGCGTTGCCGTTGTCGGGCAAACGTGTTGCCGACTTCGGCACCGATATTACTGTGGACGACTATCTTGGTGGTAAGTCGTTGGCCTATTATTATTATTATTATTATTATTATTATTATTATTATTATTATTATTATTATTATTTGATGCGTTGCAGGGTCGGACGAGGGCCAGCTTGCTATAGTTGCGCCTGGCGCGGCGATTGCGACGGCTGCCATAGCGCCGAAGGCGAGGGGCGAGGTGTCGAAGTCTCTTGGCGCCGGAGGCGAGGTGTCGGCCCTCGCGGTGGTCAGGGACGAGGCGGGCGCAGCGACCCGCCGGCTGAAGGGAGTGACGGAGGCGCTGAGTCAGGCGACGGAGGCGCTGAGTCAGGTCCGCTGAGCTATACTCTCTTCCCCCCTCTTTTTTTTTTAAAAAAGGCAGCGGCCTTACGTGTGCTCTGCAGGTGGCTGACTTCACCAGCCGTACTGCGTCGGGGGCCCTTACGGCAGCTTTGTCTGCCGAAGTCGAGAGACTTCGGACGCAACATGCTGACGCTGTCCGTGAAAAATCGGCCTCCGACAGCAAGTGCCGTAAACTTGCGGACAAGGTGGCCGCCCTGGAGAAGGAGAAGGCTGACCTCCGGCGCCAGCTGGCGGGGGAGAGGAGGGAGGCCAACGAAGCCATCGCCAAAGAGCAGGCTGCGCAGGCGGAGGCCAAGCTGGCGCGGGCGGAAGGCAATATTGCCAAGGAGCTCGTCGGACATCTACAGGAGCGGCTCACCGCCCTGGAGAGCCGCGCGAAGGGGGCCGAGGCCGCGATGCGTGCGGAGGCCGAACGGACGCGCACACAGCTTATGGATACATATCGTGAGCTGGGTGCGCGGACCGGTGACTTCGAGGTGCCAGACCGAGAGCCCGGGCTTCGCTGTCTGGAATGGGTGCAGGAGGAGCTGCAGGAACTCCCCGCTGTCGTGGGGGGGGGGGGGGGTTCATGTCGTACGCCTCCCTGGTCACCTGCGAGGGGGCGGTGAACGCACTCTCCCGCGAAGGGTGCCGGCACTTCGAGGTCTTCGACCAGGCAGATGAAGATTTTGAGCGAGATGTCTATAAGGTCGAAGACCCCGTTGTGAAGGAATCCGCCGGGGCCCTCTACGACCGGATGTGGGGTCCGCACGGTCGTGAGGTGGTCAGGGAGCGGGCCGAGACTGCGAGGGCTCAGGTAACGTTGTTGTTTGTTTGGCGTTTGCTGTATGTGGGGTGTGCTTGTGTTTGCTGAATTTTGTGTGTTTTGTCTTAGGCGGCGCGTGGCGAGCGGGTGGACGACTTCGGGGCTCTGAACAGCGCGCTGCCAGACCTGGAGCCGACCCCTGCGGAGGCTGTGACTGGGGTCGCCCTGGAGCCAACCCCGGAGACCGCAGCGATCGCGACGGCTGCGCCCACATCTGCTGCGGCCGGCGAAGACCTGCCCCCACAGGTGGCCGAAGGCGCCCCTGATGCCCCTGCAGCTGCTGTGCCGAGTGTTGAAGATCCCGCGGCGGTGGCGGTGGAAACAATGGCGGAAGCAGCGGCGGAGCCAACGGCGGAGGCTCCCGCATCGTCAGGGCCTTCGCAGGTGGCGTAGTGGGTGTTTAGGGTTGGGGAATTTTGGATGTTGTACTGAATTTTGGTTGCTGCGCAGGTTCAAGATTTTGGGCCTGCGCACACAACCGCTACTACTGAGTTTTTGGCGGCTTCGACCGCGGAAGGTGGTAATGAATATGGTGGGTCTGCATCTGAGTTTTTTGATTTTACTGACTCGGGGAGCTCGGTTGAGTGGACTGAGGAGTCGTCGGAGGAGGACTTGGATTATTTTGCGGCCTTGGACGTGGCTGCGGCGGAGGCTTCGCCACACGCCGCGGACGCGCCAGACGTGCCAGGTCCTAGCACCGGGCGCCGACGACGAAGGGCGGTTGCAAAGCGTAGGGTTAGTACGGAGGAAGGGGCTCGGCTTCGCGTGAGTAGGGCTGGTCGGCGGGAGCTGTTGTCTTTACCGGCCGCCGCGAGTACAGGGGAAGGGGAACTGCGAAGTCTTTTTGCGGGTGAGGAGCTTAGGATAATGTTATTTAATTATAGGGAGATGGGAATTATTCCTAAGGTTAAGCCGATGTAGAGCGTGGCGCCCTCGCTTGTATATGTGTAAAGGCTTGTAAGATGAAGTTGGTTGCCCTCGCGTGCCTGTGCCTGCGAGGGCGTTGTGTACTTTGTCTGGTATGGTTGGTTATGCTGTCGTTTCTGCTTTTGTTGTACTAGTTCGGCTGTGCCCTGAGGCGGCTTCTGCGTGGATAGCCTTCGCGGTAAACTTCGGTTTTTTCGCACTTTTTTCGCACTTGTTGTGCTAGTCCGGCTGCACCCTTAGGCGACTTCTGCGCGGATAGTCTTCGCGATAGACATCGGATTTTTTCGCACTTGTTGTGCTAGTCCGGCTGCACCCTTAGGCGACTTCTGCGCGGATAGTCTTCGCGATAGACATCGGGTTTTTTCGCACTTGTTGTGCTAGTCCGGCTGCACCCTTAGGCGACTTTTGCGCGGATAGTCTTCGCGATAGACATCGGATTTTTTCGCACTTGTTGTGCTAGTCCGGCTGCACCCTTAGGCGACTTCTGCGCGGATAGTCTTCGCGATAGACATCGGATTTTTTCGCACTTGTTGTGCTAGTCCGGCTGCACCCTTAGGCGACTTCTGCGCGGATTTGTCGCACGCGAGGGTGGCTAGCGCTTAGCCTCGCGGTGACCTCGAATTGGTCGAATGTCGAAGGCCGTTGTCGCGGTCTGTTTTCGACGCATGTTTTTGCGGGGGATTTTTCACACATATATTACATGGCTCCGCCTCGTTAAAAACCTCACCCCCCGGGAGGAAAAGAGTGCGGGCCGGTACAGGATTGTTTTTGGCGAATTACAAGGGCAAGATCAGCCCCGATGAGTCAGACAAAAAAATTACGGAGGTTGTCGATGTTCCAGGAGTGCTCCAGGTCCTCGCCGTTTGGCGTTGTGAGCCTGTAGGCGCTGGGGGATGCTTTTGTCTTGACTATGAACGGGCCCTCCCACTTGGGCTCCAGCTTTCCCCTGGACTCCGTCCGAGCTGTTCGGACGAGTACGAGGTCCCCTTCGCTGAACTCCCTCGGGATGACTGCGTGGTCGCGCCATGCTTTGGTCTGGGCTTGGTATTTGTTTAGGGCCTGTAGGGCGAAGACCCGGTCTCCGTCAATCAGATCTTTTGAAGTTGGCTCGTCCACGTCGGGGATGGCTGACGGAACTGTACGCGGGGACCCATGCTTTATTTCTTGCGGGGTCATGGCCTCCGATCCGTATAGAAGGCGGAAAGGAGTGAACCCAGTCGCCCTGCACTCAGTTGTGTTTAGTGCCCAGACTGCCTCAGGTAATAAATCGGTCCATCTGCCTTTTTTTTCATCGAGGAGCATCTTCTTGACAGCTGTGAAGATTTTCCCATTGGCGCGCTCCACGACCCCGTTGGACTGTGGATGATAGACTGAAGCGAAGGCAAGCTTGGTGCCGATGGAAAAACAAAAATCCTTGAAATCTTGGCTGTCAAACTGCTTGCTGTTGTCAACTGTTAGCTCGGACGGTACTCCGAAGCGGCAAACGATGTTTTGCCAGAAGAATTTCTGGGCAGTCTTTGATGTTATTGTAGAAACAGCCCTCGCTTTGATCCATTTGGTGAAGTATTCGACGGCTACGAAGGCGAACTTAAGGTTCCCTTGAGCGGTGGGCAGGGGCCCGACAATGTCCAGGCCCCAGCGCTGGAGAGGCCATGTATGGGCAATCAACTTTGTATACTGCGAGGGGTTGCCTGACCGAGGAGAAAACTTCTGGCAGGCTTCGCAGGACCTTGTGACCCGATTTACGGCGCAGATCATTGCGGGCCAGTAAAACCCTTGGCGGATCACCTTGGCAGCTAGGGCCCTTGGCCCTGCGTGCGAGCCGCACGTGCCACTGTGGACTTCACGTAGGATCTGCATGCCTTCGGTTTCGGTGACGCACTTAAGCATTGGCTGACTGACCCCTTTCTTGTAGAGTTGGCCCTCGATCAGTGCGAAGTCCCGGCTTCGATGTCTGAGGCGCTTGGCCTCGCTGACGTCGGTTGGATGATAGTACCCCTGTAGGAACAGGGTTATTGGTGCCCGCCAGTCTTCGGTCATGATTAGGTTGACTATGCGGTGGCCCTCGCTATCATTAGTTATTTGGAGCCCTTCGGGGCTCCGGACGGCTGGCGTGCCGATGGTGTGAAAGAACACGTCGGAGGGCAAGGGCTCGCCCCTGGCGGCAGCCTTGGCCAATGCATCGGCCTCCTCGTTCTTGGCCCTATCCACATGCTGCAAGGTGAATCCCTTGAACTGTCTCTCGAGACTTCGGATAGCCGCGAGGTATTGCATGAGCGCGGGGTCTTTTGCTGCATAGTCTTTCTCGACCTGGCCGGCAACTATCTTGGAGTCTGTCTTGATGATACATGTGGTGACTTCGAGGGCCCTTAGCTTGCGGAGGCCGAGGATAACCGCTTCATACTCTGCTATATTGTTTGTGCATCTGTCGGATTCCAGAGCGAAGCTGAGGCGTGCTGCATATCTGTGTTTGACTCCGGCTGGTGAGGTGACGACTGCAGCGACGCCTGCCCCCGCATGGCACCATGCGCCGTCGCAATGGATGGTCGAAACCTTCTCTGTGGACGGGTCCGGCTGTGTTATTGGCCCAGTCCAGTCGACGACGAAGTCTGCCAGGACTTGTGACTTGATGGCTGTCCTGGGCTCGAAGCTGATGTGGTAGCCGGAGAGTTCGGCTGCCCACTTGGCAATCCTCACCGATGCCTCCGGATTTCTGAATAGTTCGCCGAGCCCCCTGTCTGAGGTGACTCGGACCTTGAATGCTTCAAAGTAATGGCGCAGTTTGCGCGAGGACATAACAACTGCGTAGGCGATCTTCTCCAGCTCTGTCATGTTGCATTTGGACGGTGTCAGGACCTCGGAGACATAGTAAACAGGGCACTATCTGACTGCGCCCTCAACTGTCTGCTCTTGCACTAGTGCCGCGCTGACCGCGTGCGGCGAAGCCGCGACATAGAGCAATAGGGGGAGCGAGGAGTCGGGGCTTGTGAGGATGGCCAGCTCCGACAAGTACTGTTTTAGTGAGGCGAAGGCCGCTGCTTGCTCCGGTCCCCAGACGAAGTCTTTCGCACCGCGAAGTGTTTTGAGGAAGGGGAGACTTCGCTCTGCGGACCTGGAGATGAATCTGTTGAGAGCGGCCAATCTGCCTGTCAGACGCTGGACGTCCCTGGCGGACTGCGGAGGCGACATGTCGACGATGGCCTGGATCTTGGTTAGGTTGGCCTCGATGCCGCGGTGTGACACCAGGTAGCCCAATATCTTGCCCTGGCGAACACCGAAGACGCACTTTTCCGGGTTTAGGCGGAGTCGTGCATCTCGCATGTTCGCGAATGTCTCGGCGAGGTCGGCGAGATGGTCCTCCTTATTCTTGCTGGCGACGACGATGTCGTCCACATATGTAAATATATTTCTGCCAACCTGCCCTTCGAGTACTGTTTTGGTGAGTCTGGAGAAGGTGGACCCGGCATTCTTGAGTCCCTCCGGCATCCTGATGAAGCAATAAGTGCCGAAGGGTGTTATAAAGCTGGTGCTAGCCTTGTCTTCCTCCTTCATGTATATCTGGTGATAGCCGGAGAAGCAGTCGAGGAGTGACATGACCTCGCATCCGGCCGCGCTATCGACTATTTTGTCGATCCGCGGCAACGGGAAATTGTCCTTTGGGCAGGCCTTATTGAGACTGGTGAAGTCTATGCACATCCGCCATTTCCCGCTTTTTTTTCTGCACCATTACGACATTGGAGAGCCACGTGGGGTAAGCCACTGGCTCGATGAATTTAGCCTCTAGGAGGCGGTGCACCTCCGCCTTGGCGGCCTCTGTCTTTTCGTCGGACATTTTGCGGAGCCTTTGCTTTTTTGGTCGCACCGAAGGGTCAATTCCCAAGCTGTGCTCAATTATGGATCGGCTGACTCCGACCAGGTCTAGGGCGGACCAGGCGAAGACATCTTTATTCTTGGCCAGGCAGCAGAGAAGCTTCTCTTCTTCATGTGATGTAAGGTCTTCGCTGATAGTGACTGTCTGCTTGGGCGTGGCCTGATCAAGGGGGACAGTCTTGGTCCCGTCTTGGCTCTGCAACTGTGCCTTGTCGTGCTGCTTATCGGTTGGGCTGGCGGGCGCAGGGACCTCGCGCTGGGTCGTGAGACAGTGTACGTTCCTCTGACCAGGCACGAAGTCCCGCTCTATGTTGCGCGCCGTCTGCTGGTTGCCGTAGATCGTGATAGCGCCTAGCGGACCTGGTATCTTCATACATAGGTACAGTCCGTGGATGGCAGCTTCGAACTTATTGATGGAGCCCTGGCCCATGATGGCGTTGTATGGATATACCATGTCGACAATATCGAAGGTTACTTGCTCACTTCGGGCATTGGGTGCTACACCGAAGGAGAGGGGCAACTCTATTTTGCCAACGGGAAAGGTGCCTTTGCCGCCGAAACCATACAACGGGTTGTCCGAAGGCTTGAGCAGGCTGTGGCTTATACCCATGCGGTCGAAGGCGTGGAGGAAGATGATGTCCGCCTGACTGCCGTTGTCGACTAGGACTTTGTGTAAGTCCCAGCCTGCCACGCTGCAATTGATGACCATAGCGTCGATGTGGGGGGCGCTGCGCAGGTCGACGTCTCGTGCGTCGAAGGTTAGCGGTATGTGGGACCACTTCGTCTGCACGACTGGGCCAGTGACGGCGACATGGTTGATGCTGCGGTAGTGGTCCCGCTTCTGCCGCTTGGTGTCGAAGTCAGTGCTGGACCCCCCTGTTATCATGTGAATGACTCTGCGATATGGTTGATCGGCGAAGTCTTCCTGCTTTGGGGCATGGGGGATGTTTTGATGTTGCTGGTGTGGTGGTGGGGGTGGAGGAGGTACGATTTGTACTTCCTGATGGTGTTGGTAAGCGTGGTGCGGTGGATGCGGAGCGGGAGCGTGGATATATGGTGGAGGGGGTGGCTGGTAATTATGCGCGACAATTCTAGGATTGTCGGCTGGCTGCGCCCGCGCCATTCTGTCTCTGGTGGCCTTCGTTTCGGGGCAGTCTTTGGTTTGGTGGGCGCAGTTTTTGCCGTGGAAAAGGCAGTAGAACCGGCGCGGCGGCTGCGCGCGCCCTCGGCCCCTGCCACGAGTTCCGTTTCCGCGGCCCTGGGGGGGATATTCCTGGCGACGAGGGGGGTCAGCAGCAGGCTGCTGGTTGGCGATGTTGTGCACTTGCTGCTGACTGCGGCCATCTCGACTGGAGTCTGGCTGCGGAGTCCTCGTCCACGTGCGGCTGGACTGCGGGGCATCTTTGGGCTTCCGCTGTGACTCAACCTTGCGCTGGTGGAGCTCTTCGGATTTGGCATATTTTTCAAAGAGCTGATATAGCTCCTAGAGATTCTTGGGTGGATCTCTGATACAGTGGCTGTAGAGGACGCCGGCCCGAAGGCCACTGATGGCGTAGTGGATAGCGATCTGATCATCGACGGAGGGCAGCTGTGACTTGAGTGTTAAGAATTTGCGGTAATACTCCCGTAGAGTCTCCTTTTCCAGCTATTTGCAGAGCGAGAGCTCGGCCAAAGCGTCGGTGTCTGGACGGTACCCTTGGAAGTTGAGAAGGAACTTGTCCCTGAGACTTCTCCACGAATCAATGGACAACGGAGGCAATCTGGTGAACCAGGTGAGTGCTGGGCCCTCTAGGGCGATGATGAAAGACTTCGCCATTGTGGCGTCGTCCCCTCCGGCGGATGCAACGGCGACCTGATAACTCATTATGTATTGCGCCGGGTCGGTGCTGCCGTTGTACTTGGGATATGCCCCTGCTCGGAAGTTGGCTGGCCAAGGCGTCACTTGCAGGTGTGGCGCTAGGGGACTTCGCTCGTCGAGGTAGTTGACCCCTTGGAACGGCGCACCGTGCTGGAAGGTGTAGTCACGCTGGGGGAAACGCGGGTTCTCCGGCTGTGCTCGGTGTTGCAGGGGTGGTCCATGCTGCAGGCCGAGGTGGCCTTCGCGCGTGTCCTCCGGTTGTGCGCGCTGCTGGCTGGGTGGCTCTTGTTGCAGGCCAAGGTGGCCTTCGCGCTGCATCAGCGCGATCTCGCGCTCGAGGTCTTGGGCCTTCTGCTCCTTGTCGCGTATCATTTGCCGCACTTTGGCTAGTGCGGACACACGCTGGCGCTTGGCCTCCAGTATCTCTTTCTGCCTCTGGAGATTGCGGTTCTTGAGGCGCAGGGCGCGCAGCTGTAGCTGTTCTTCTGTTGAGACGCCGAGGACCTCGCCGTCCTCGGTGAGGTCCGCGCCTTCCAGTGGGGCGAAGCCTGGGGGCGGCTGCGATTGTCCTTCGGGCCCGCAGGTGCGGAAGGTGTCGTCTTCGCAGGTGTGGGGAACATTGTCTTCAGTGGGCTCTTGGTGGGTGGATTGGGTGAGGACGAGGGCCTTGCCCTTTTTTGCGGCCAGCAGTGCTGCCTTCGCAGCCTCGTCAGCCTTCGGGTTAGCTCTCTTGGGTGCCATCGCGGGTGGTTTTGTCGTAGCACGAACGATGGGCGCCAAATGTTGGAACTTGCTCTCAACTGCAAGGAGGCCAACAGGGGTGAACAGTGGTGACAACAGGGTTACGTGCTAGGAGGCAATAGCTCTGTTGATCTAGCCTCTCACGGGCACTGTGCGGGGGTATTTATAGGTATCTGAGTGCCCAGCGCCTTGTGTTAAGGACACATGTGCCCTCAGACACCTAGTTTATCCCCAGAATATTCCCATAAAGCAGGGTTACAAGCTGTAATTACAAGAATTGAAAGGGAAATGTGCCTTTGGGCCATTTCTAAGTATTTTGGTGATTAAGTGCCAACACAAGTGCTTAAATGTGAATCTATGCCCATGGATGAACAAAGTGCAAATCACAAGTAAAGGTATGTTTCTAAGTCTTAGTACATTGGTTTTGTGTACTAATATATTTGTCTAAGTGTTAGAAACAGAGAGAAGAAGAAAAGGAGAATGTTGGCTGTGTACAGCCAACAGGATGTTTCGGTCTGGGGCACCGGACTGTCCGGTGGTGCACCGGGCAGTGTCCGGTGCGCCAGGCTGCCTCGACCCGAAGACGCCGCTCTCGGGAATTTGCCGACGGCGTACGGCTAAAATTCACCGGACTGTCCGGTGTGCACCGGACTGTCCGGTGAGCCAACGGTCGGCCGAGCCAACGGTCGGCCGCGGAATCTGCGCGCGACACGTGGTCTGGCCAACGGTCGGAAGGAGGCACCGGACTGTCCGGTGCGCCAGATCTGCAACGGTCGGCAACGGTCGGCTGCGCCTGTTAAGGAAAGAAATCGGGCACCGGACAGTGTCCGGTGTGCACCGGACTGTCCGGTGCGCCCGACGACAGAAGGCAAGGATGGCCTTCCAGATTTGTTCTTAACGGCTTCTAGCTGCCTTGGGGCTATAAAAGGGACCCCTAGACGCATGGAGGAGAACACCAAGCATTCCTACAACATTTCCAAGCACCAAGACATCGATCTCGCGCATTCGTTTCATTGTGATAGCATATAGAGCTCTTGTGGAGTTGTGAACTCTTTGAGTTGTGTTGCGAGCTCTTGTTGCTGCTTGTGTGCGTGTTGTTGCTCTGATTTTGAGTCTTGTGTGCGTTGCTAGTTCCCTCCTTACTCCATATTTCTTTGTGAATCTCAAGTGTAAGGGCGAGAGGCTCCAAGTTGTGGAGATTCCTCGCAAACGGGATATTGAGAAAAGAAAAGCAAGAACACCGTGGTATTCAAGTTGATCATTGGATCACTTGAGAGGAGTTGAGTGCAACTCTCGTCCGTTGGGACGCCACAACGTGGAGTAGGCAAGTTTTGTACTTGGCCGAACCACGGGATAACCACCGTGTCATCTCTGTGATTGAATTCTTGTGGTTATTGTGTTTTGACTCCCTTCTAGCCACTTGGCATAAACTGTGCTAACACTTAACCAAAGTTTTGTGGCTATAAGTTTAAGTTTTACAGGATCACCTATTCACCCCCCCTCTAGGTGCTCTCAATTGGTATCAGAGCCGTTCTCTTCAAGAAAGGGACTAACCGCCCGAAGAGATGGATCCTAAGGGGAAGGGAATCGTGATCAACGATAAGGAGAAGGAGTCCTTCGTCAACGAGCCCAAAGATGACAAGCCTAACGACTCTGGCTCGGGTCATAGACGAAGGAAGGGAAGAAGAAGAAGACAAGGCGCATCAAGGAGATCGTCTACTACGACGACAGTGATGAGTCTACTTCTTCCCAAAAGGACGACGACCACAACGACTACGAGCAAAGGAAACCGGTTAATTCTAACTTTTCCTTTGACTACTCTCGTATTCCGCAAAGTTCAAATTCACATTTGCTTTCCATTCCACTCGGCAAGCCCCCACACTTTGATGGAGAGGACTACGGATTTTGGAGCCACAAAATGCGTAGTCACCTATTCTCTCTCCATCCTAGTATATGGGAGATTGTAGATAGTGGAATGCACTTTAATAGTTCGGATAGTCCTATATTCATTAATGAGCAAATCCATAAGAATGCACAAGCTACTACTGTTCTTCTAGCTTCATTGTGCAGGGATGAATATAACAAAGTGAGTGGCTTGGATAACGCCAAGCAAATCTGGGATACCCTCAAGATCTCTCATGAGGGAAATGACGCTACCTTGCTCACCAAAATGGAGTTGGTGGAGGGCGAGCTTGGATGGTTCGCGATGATAAGGGGCGAGGAGCCAACTCAAACATACAACCGGCTCAAGACCCTTATCAACAAAATAAGGAGCTACGGAAGCACGCGATGGACGGACCACGACGTCGTCCGACTAATGCTAAGGTCCTTTACCGTTCTTGATCCTCATTTGGTGAATAATATTCGTGAGAATCCCAGGTACACCAAAATGTCGCCCGAAGAAGTCTTAGGAAAATTCGTCAGCGGGCGAATGATGATCAAGGAGGCAAGGTACGTGGACGACGCCTTGAATGGACCGATCAACGAACCATAACCTTTTGCTCTCAAAGCAACAAGAAGCAAGGAGGAGGCGCTACCTAGCAAGGTGGCACAAATTGAGGCGGTCGGACTTAATGATGAAGAGATGGCTCTCATCATCAAACGCTTCAAGACGGTGCTAAAGGGTCACAAGGGGCAGCCAAGCAAGACCAAGACGAAGGGGAAGCGCTCATGCTTCAAGTGCGGTAAGATTGGTCATTTTATCGCTAACTGCCCTGATAATGATAGTGACCAGGAAAAGGAAAACAAGAGGGAAAAGAAGAAGCATTACAAGAAGGCAAAGGGCGAGGCGCATCTAGGCAAGGAGTGGGACTCAGATTGCTCCTCTTCCGACTCCGACAATGAAGGACTCGCCGCCACCGCCTTCAACAAATCAACCCTCTTCCCCAACGAGCGTCACACATGCCTTATGGCAAGGGAGAAGAAGGTATGTACTCGCAACTCTACCTATGCTTCCTCAAGTGAGGACGAATCTAGCGATGAGGATGAAGTAGATTATTCATGTTTGTTCAAGGGCTTAGATAGATCTAAGATAGACAAAATTAATGAATTAATTGATGCCTTGAATGAAAAGAATATACTTTTAGAAAAGCAAGAGGATTTGTTGTATGAAGAACATGATAAGTTTGTAGAGGCTCAAAAATCCCTTGCATTAGAAGTTAAAAGAAATGAAATGCTTTCTTTTGAACTATCTACTTGTCATGAAACCATTTCTACTTTGAAAGGTGTCAACAATAATTTAAATGCTAAATTGGAAGTAGCAAATAAATCCAATTCTTGTGTAGAACATGTTGTAATTTGTACTAGGTGTAAAGATTTTGACATTGAGGCTTGTAGTGAACACCTTGTTTCAATTTCCAAGCTTAATGATGAATTGGCTAGTCTTAATGCTCAACTTAAGACTAGCAAGCATGATTTCGATAAACTAAAATTTGCAAGGGATGCCTACACAATTGGTAGACACCCCTCAATTAAGGATGGACTTGGCTTCAAGAGAGAAGCTAAGAACCTAACAAGCCATAAGGCTCCCATTCCCGCCAAGGAGAAAGGGAAGGCCCCTATGGCTAGTAGTGTGCAAAAGAACCATGCTTTTATGTATCATGATAGGAGACAAACTAGAAATGCTTATAGGAGTTATAATGCTTATGATGATTTTGACTCTCATGCCATGTTTGCTTCTAGTTCTTCCTATATGCATGGTAAAAATATGTCTAGGAGAAATGCTATTCATCATGTGCCTAGAAAGAATGTTATTCATGCTCCTAGGAAAGTAGTGAATGAACCTTCTACAATTTATTGTGCTTTAAATGCTTCCTTTGCTATTTGTAGAAAGGATAAGAAAATAGTTGCTAGGAAGTTAGGGGCAAAATGCAAGGGAGACAAAACTTGCATTTGGGTCCCTAAGGATATTTGCACTAACCTTGTAGGACCCAACATGAGTTGGGTACCTAAGACCCAAGCCTAAATTTGCCTTGCAGGTTTATGCATCCGGAGGTTCAAGCTGGATTATCGACAGCGGATGCACAAACCATATGACGGGGGAGAAGAAGATGTTCACCTCCTACGTCAAGAATAAGGATTCCCAAGATTCAATTGTATTCGGTGATGGGAATCAAGGCAAGGTAAAAGGGTTAGGTAAAATTGCAATTTCTAATGAGCACTCTATCGCTAATGTGTTTTTAGTAGAGTCTCTAGGATATAATTTACTATCTGTTAGTCAATTATGCAATATGGGATATAACTGTCTATTTACAAATGTAGATGTGTCTGTCTTTAGAAGAAGTGATGGTTCACTAGCTTTTAAGGGTGTATTAGACGGCAAACTGTATTTAGTTGATTTTGCAAAAGAAGAAGCCGGTCTAGATGCATGCTTAATAGCTAAGACTAGCATGGGCTGGCTGTGGCATCGCCGCTTAGCACATGTGGGGATGAAGAACCTTCACAAGCTTCTAAAGGGAGAACACGTGATAGGTTTGACTAACGTACAATTCGAAAAAGATAGACCTTGTGCAGCTTGTCAAGCAGGTAAACAGGTGGGAGGAACGCATCACAGCAAGAACGTGATGACCACTACAAGACCCCTGGAGCTGCTGCACATGGATCTCTTCGGACCCGTCGCCTATCTGAGCATAGGAGGAAGTAAGTATGGTCTAGTTATTGTTGATGACTTTTCCCGCTTCACTTGGGTGTTCTTTTTGCAGGATAAGTCTGAAACCCAAGGGACCCTCAAGCGCTTCCTCAGGAGAGCTCAAAATGAGTTTGAGCTCAAGGTGAAGAAGATAAGGAGTGACAACGGGTCAGAGTTCAAGAACTTTCAAGTGGAGGAGTTCCTTGAAGAGGAAGGGATCAAGCACGAGTTCTCCGCTCCCTACACACCACAACAAAATGGTGTGGTAGAGAGGAAGAACAGGACGCTCATCGATATGGCGAGGACGATGCTAGGAGAGTACAAGACCCCCGAGTGCTTTTGGACGGAAGCCGTGAACACGGCTTGCCACGCCATCAACAGGGTCTACCTTCACCGCCTCCTCAAGAAGACGTCGTATGAGCTACTAACCGGTAACAAACCCAATGTATCTTACTTTCGTGTATTTGGGAGCAAGTGCTACATTCTAGTGAAGAAGGGTAGAAATTCTAAGTTTGCTCCCAAAGCTGTAGAAGGGTTTTTGTTAGGTTATGACTCAAATACAAAGGCGTATAGAGTCTTCAACAAATCATCGGGTTTGGTTGAAGTCTCTAGCGACGTTGTATTTGATGAGACTAATGGCTCTCCAAGAGAGCAAGTTGTTGATTGTGATGATGTAGATGAAGAAGATGTTCCAACGGCCGCTATACGAACCATGGCGATTGGAGAAGTGCGGCCACAGGAACATGATGAACGAGATCAACCTTCTTCCTCAACTATGGTGCATCCCCCAACTCAAGACGATGAACAGGTTCATCAACAGGAGGCGTGTGATCAAGGGGGAGCACAAGATGATCATGTGATGGAGGAAGAAGCGCAACCGGCACCTCCAACCCAAGTTCGAGCGATGATTCAAAGGGATCATCCCGTCGACCAAATTCTGGGTGACATTAGCAAGGGAGTAACTACTCGGTCTCGATTAGTTAATTTTTGTGAGCATTACTCCTTTGTATCTTCTATTGAGCCTTTCAGGGTAGAAGAGGCCTTGCTAGATCCGGACTGGGTGTTGGCCATGCAAGAGGAGCTCAACAACTTCAAGAGGAATGAAGTTTGGACACTGGTGCCTCGTCCGAAGCAAAATGTTGTGGGAACCAAGTGGGTGTTCCGCAACAAACAGGACGAGCACGGGGTGGTGACGAGAAACAAGGCTCGACTTGTGGCAAAAGGTTATGCCCAAGTCGCAGGTTTGGATTTCGAGGAGACTTTTGCTCCTGTGGCTAGGCTAGAATCTATTCGTATCTTGCTAGCATATGCTGCTCATCATTCTTTCAGGTTGTTCCAAATGGATGTGAAGAGCGCTTTCCTCAACGGGCCAATCAAGGAGGAGGTGTACGTGGAGCAACCCCCTGGCTTCGAGGATGAACGGTATCCCGACCATGTGTGTAAGCTCTCTAAGGCGCTCTATGGACTTAAGCAAGCCCCAAGAGCATGGTATGAATGCCTTAGAGACTTTCTAATTGTTAATGCTTTCAAGGTTGGGAAAGCCGATCCAACTCTTTTTACAAAGACATGTGATGGTGATTTGTTTGTGTGCCAAATTTATGTCGATGACATAATATTTGGTTCCACTAACCAAAAGTCTTGTGAAGAGTTTAGCAGGGTGATGACGCAGAAATTCGAGATGTCGATGATGGGCGAGTTGAACTACTTCCTTGGGTTCCAAGTAAAGCAACTCAAGGACGGCACCTTCATCTCCCAAACGAAGTACACGCAAGATCTGCTAAAGCGGTTTGGGATGAAGGACGCCAAGCCCGCAAAGACTCCGATGGGAACCGACGGACACACCGACCTCAACAAAGGAGGTAAGTCCGTTGATCAAAAAGCATACCGGTCCATGATAGGTTCTTTGCTTTATTTATGTGCTAGTAGACCGGATATTATGCTTAGCGTATGCATGTGTGCTAGATTTCAATCCGATCCTAAGGAGTGTCACTTAGTGGCGGTGAAGCGAATTCTTAGATATTTAGTTGCTACGCCTTGCTTTGGGCTCTGGTATCCAAAGGGGTCTACCTTTGACTTGGTTGGATACTCAGATTCCGACTATGCTGGATGTAAGGTAGATAGGAAGAGCACATCGGGGACGTGCCAATTCTTAGGAAGGTCCCTAGTGTCATGGAACTCTAAGAAACAAACCTCCGTTGCCCTATCCACCGCTGAGGCCGAGTACGTTGCCGCAGGACAGTGTTGCGCGCAACTACTTTGGATGAGGCAAACCCTCAGGGACTTTGGCTACAATCTGAGCAAAGTCCCACTCCTATGTGATAATGAGAGTGCTATCCGCATGGCGGAAAATCCTGTTGAGCACAGCCGCACAAAGCACATAGACATCCGGCATCACTTTTTGAGAGACCACCAGCAAAAGGGAGATATCGAAGTGTTTCATGTTAGCACCGAGAACCAGCTAACCGATATCTTTACCAAGCCTCTAGATGAGAAGACCTTTTGCAGGCTGCGTAGTGAGCTAAATGTCTTAGATTCGCGGAACTTGGATTGAATTGTAGCATACATGTGTTTATGCCTTTGATCATGTTCATTCTGCATTTTTGTTGTTTATTGAGGTGCTCAAGTTGTACAAACACTCCCTGGACCTCATAAGTCCGTTGCAAAGTGATGCACATGTTTAGGGGGAGATGTGTTACAACTTGACCCTTTGAGACTAACCATATGCTTGAGTTTGCCTGATTTAGTCTCGAAGGAGAATTGAAAGGGAAAAGGTGGACTTGGACCATGAAAGACTTCCACTGCACTCCGATGTGAGGGTAACTATTTCCAAGTTCATCTCATGAACTCTTATTGCCATTTGCTCAATAAATTGGAGATTTTTGGTGAGGCAATGGAGTTCAAGGGCCAAGATTGATCCCGTTTTGGTGCTTGATGCCAAAGGGGGAGAAAATAAAGGCCAAAGCAATAAATGGATCAGCTACCACTTGAGAAATTTTGAAAATAGTGAAATAGAGCTTTTTGTTTTGTCAAAACTCTCTTATTGTCTCTTTTGTCAAAAGTTGGCTTCTTGTGGGGAGAAGTAGTGATTATGGGAAAAAGGGGGAGTTTTTGAAATCTTTGATCAATATCTTTTGGAATGACTCTCTTTATGCTTCAACATGTGTGTTTGACTTAGAGATAGAGATTTGAGTTTGATTTGCAAAAACAAACCAAGTGGTGGCAAAGGGATGATCCATATATGCCAAAATTAAATAGAACTCAAATTTATTCTATTTGAAGTGATTTTACACATGTTCTAGTTGCTTTATGTTGTGTTGGCATAAATCACCAAAAAGGGGGAGATTGAAAGGGAAATGTGCCTTTGGGCCATTTCTAAGTATTTTGGTGATTAAGTGCCAACACAAGTGCTTAAATGTGAATCTATGCCCATGGATGAACAAAGTGCAAATCACAAGTAAAGGTATGTTTCTAAGTATTAGTACATTGGTTTTGTGTACTAATATATTTGTCTAAGTGTTAGAAACAGAGAGAAGAAGAAAAGGAGAATGTTGGCTGTGTACAGCCAACAGGATGTTTCGGTCTGGGGCACCGGACTGTCCGGTGGTGCACCGGACAGTGTCCGGTGCGCCAGGCTGCCTCGACCCGAAGACGCCGCTCTCGGGAATTTGCCGACGGCGTACGGCTAAAATTCACCGGACTGTCCGGTGTGCACCGGACTGTCCGGTGAGCCAACGGTCGGCCGAGCCAACGGTCGGCCGCGGAATCTGCGCGCGACACGTGGTCTGGCCAACGGTCGGAAGGAGGCACCGGACTGTCCGGTGCGCCAGATCTGCAATGGTCGGCAACGGTCGGCTGCGCCTGTTAAGGAAAGAAATCGGGCACCGGACAGTGTCCGGTGTGCACCGGACTGTCCGGTGCGCCCGACGACAGAAGGCAAGGATGGCCTTCCAGATTTGTTCTTAACGGCTTCTAGCTGCCTTGGGGCTATAAAAGGGACCCCTAGGCGCATGGAGGAGAACACCAAGCATTCCTACAACATTTCCAAGCACCAAGACATCGATCTCGCGCATTCGTTTCATTGTGATAGCATATAGAGCTCTTGTGGAGTTGTGAACTCTTTGAGTTGTGTTGCGAGCTCTTGTTGCTGCTTGTGTGCGTGTTGTTGCTCTGATTTTGAGTCTTGTGTGCGTTGCTAGTTCCCTCCTTACTCCATATTTCTTTGTGAATCTCAAGTGTAAGGGCGAGAGGCTCCAAGTTGTGGAGATTCCTCGCAAACGGGATATTGAGAAAAGAAAAGCAAGAACACCGTGGTATTCAAGTTGATCATTGGATCACTTGAGAGGAGTTGAGTGCAACTCTCGTCCGTTGGGACGCCACAACGTGGAGTAGGCAAGTTTTGTACTTGGCCGAACCACGGGATAACCACCGTGTCATCTCTGTGATTGAATTCTTGTGGTTATTGTGTTTTGACTCCCTTCTAGCCACTTGGCATAAACTGTGCTAACACTTAACCAAAGTTTTGTGGCTATAAGTTTAAGTTTTACAGGATCACCTATTCACCCCCCCTCTAGGTGCTCTCAAGAATGCCTTTACAAATTAGGCCCGTAACACAAAGGCAGCCACGCAGGGCCCGTTACAATGGGCGAGATCACACGTGGGCCTCAGAGCTGGACGAGGCTGCGCTGCGGGGTGACGTCGCCGCAGGCCTTCGTCTGGTGCCGAATGGAGCGAATGGTGTCCCTACCCGTTTTGTCTCTGTCAGACCAGCGACTGCAGCGAAGGCCTCGAGCGAAGGGTGGCGTCTTTGCCTTCGTCCCAACAAGATAGATTACTCATGCTTATTCAAGGGATTAGATAGATCTAAAATTAATAAGATTAATGAGCTGATTGATGCTTTGAATGACAAGAATAGATTACTAGAAAAACAAGAGGATCTTTTATATGAGGAGCATGATAAATTTGTTAGTGCACAAAATTCTCTTGCTCTAGAAATTAAAAGGATTGAAATGCTCTCTAGTGAATTATCTACTTGTCATGAATCCATCTCTAAATTAAAAAGTGTTAATGATGATTTGAATGCTAAGTTAGAAATAGCTAGTAAATCAACATCTTGTGTAGAAATTGTTGAAACTTGCAATAGGTGTAAATATTTTGACATTGATGCTTGTAGTGAACACCTAGTTTCAATTTCCAAACTTAATGATGAATTGGCTAGTCTTAATGCTCAACTTAGGACTAGCAAGAGTAATTTTGATAAGCTAAAATTTGCAAGGGATGCCTACACAATTGGTAGACACCCCTCAATTAAGGATGGACTTGGCTACAAGAAGGAAGCCAAGAACTTGACAAGCCATAAGGCTCCCATCTCCGCCAAGGAGAAAGGGAAGGCCCCTATGGCTAGTAGTGTGCAAAAGAACCATGCCTTTATGTACCATGATAGGAGACAATCTAGAAATGCTTATAGGAGATGTAACGCATATGATGCTTTTGATTCTCATGACATGTTTGCTTCTAGTTCTTCTTATGTGCATGATAGAAATGTTGGTAGGAGAAATGTTGTTCATAATATGCCTAGGAGAAATGTTGTTAATGTTCCTAGGAAAGTAATGAATGAACTCTCTACAATTTATCATGCTTTAAATGCTTCCTTTGCTATTTGTAGAAAGGATAGAAAAATAGTTGCTAGGAAGTTAGGGGCAAAATGCAAGGGAGACAAAACTTGCATTTGGGTCCCTAAGGATATTTGCACTAACCTTGTAGGACCCAACATGAGTTGGGTACCTAAGACCCAAGTCTAAATTTGCCTTGCAGGTTTATGCATCCGGGGGTTCAAGCTGGATTATCGACAGCGGATGCACAAACCATATGACGGGGGAGAAGAAGATGTTCACCTCCTACGTCAAGAATAAGGATTCCCAAGATTCAATTATATTCGGTGATGGGAATCAAGGCAAGGTAAAAGGGTTAGGTAAAATTGCAATTTCTAATGAGCACTCTATCTCCAATGTGTTTTTAGTTGAGTCTCTTGGTTACAATTTGCTATCTGTTAGTCAACTATGCAATATGGGATATAATTGTCTTTTTACAAATGTAGATGTGTCTGTCTTTAGAAGAAGTGATGGTTCACTAGCCTTTAAGGGTGTATTAGACGGCAAGCTTTACTTAGTTGATTTTGCAAAAGAAGAGGCCGGTCTAGATGCATGCTTAATTGCTAAGACTAGCATGGGCTGGCTGTGGCATCGCCGCTTAGCACATGTGGGGATGAAGAACCTTCACAAGCTTCTAAAGGGAGAACACGTGATAGGTTTGACTAACGTACAATTCGAAAAAGATAGACCTTGTGCAGCTTGTCAGGCAGGTAAACAGGTGGGAGGAGCGCATCACAGCAAGAATGTGATGACCACATCAAGACCCCTGGAGCTGCTACATATGGACCTCTTCGGACCCGTCGCCTATCTAAGCATAGGAGGAAGTAAGTATGGTTTAGTTATTGTTGATGACTTTTCCCGCTTCACTTGGGTGTTCTTTTTGCAGGATAAGTCTGAAACCCAAGGGACCCTCAAGCGCTTCCTCAGGAGAGCTCAAAATGCGTTTGAGCTCAAGGTGAAGAAGATAAGGAGCGACAACGGGTCCGAGTTCAAGAACTTTCAAGTGGAGGAGTTCCTTGAGGAGGAAGGGATCAAGCACGAGTTCTCCGCTCCCTACACACCACAGCAAAATGGTGTGGTAGAGAGGAAGAACAGGACGCTAATCGATATGGCGAGGACAATGCTTGGAGAATTCAAGACCCCCGAGCGGTTTTGGTCGGAAGCTGAGAACACGGCTTGCCACGCCATCAACAGGGTCTACCTTCACCGCCTCCTCAAGAAGACTTCGTATGAGCTTCTAACCGGTAACAAACCCAATGTATCTTACTTTCGTGTATTTGGGAGCAAATGCTACATTCTAGTGAAGAAGGGTAGAAATTCTAAGTTTGCTCCCAAAGCTGTAGAAGGGTTTTTGTTAGGTTATGATTCAAATACAAAGGCGTATAGGGTCTTCAACAAATCATCGGGTTTGGTTGAAGTCTCTAGCGACGTTGTATTTGATGAGACTAATGGCTCTCCAAGAGAGCAAGTTGTTGATTGTGATGATGTAGATGAAGAAGATGTTCCAACGGCCGCTATACGAACCATGGCGATTGGAGAAGTGCGGCCACAGGAACAAGATGAACGAGATCAACCTTCTTCCTCAACAACGGTGCATCCCCCAACTCAAGACGATGAACAGGTTCATCAAAAGGAGGCGTGTGATCAAGGGGGAGCACAAGATGATCACGTGATGGAGGAAGAAGCGCAACCGGCACCTCCAACCCAAGTTCGAGCGGTGATTCAAAGGGATCATCCTGTCGACCAAATTTTGGGTGACATTAGCAAGGGAGTAACTACTCGATCTCGATTAGTTAATTTTTGTGAGCATTACTCCTTTGTCTCTTCTATTGAGCCTTTCAGGGTAGAGGAGGCCTTGCTAGATCCGGATTGGGTATTGGCCATGCAGGAGGAACTCAACAACTTCAAGCGCAATGAAGTTTGGACACTGGTGCCTCGTCCCAAGCAAAATGTTGTGGGAACCAAGTGGGTGTTCCGCAACAAACAAGACGAGCACGGGGTGGTGACGAGGAACAAGGCTCGACTTGTGGCAAAAGGTTATGCCCAAGTCGCAGGTTTGGACTTTGAGGAGACGTTTGCTCCTGTGGCTAGGCTAGAATCAATTCGTATCTTGCTAGCATATGCCGCTCACCATTCTTTCAGGTTGTACCAAATGGATGTGAAGAGCGCTTTCCTCAATGGGCCAATCAAGGAGGAGGTGTACGTGGAGCAACCCCTTGGCTTCGAGGATGAACGGTACCCCGACCATGTGTGTAAGCTCTCTAAGGCGCTCTATGGACTTAAGCAAGCCCCAAGAGCATGGTATGAATGCCTTAGAGACTTCTTGATTGCTAATGCTTTCAAGGTTGGGAAAGCCGATCCAACTCTTTTCACTAAGACTTGTGACGGTGATCTTTTTGTGTGCCAAATTTATGTCGATGACATAATATTTGGTTCTACTAATAAAAAGTCTTGTGAAGAGTTTAGCAGGGTGATGATGCAGAAATTCGAGATGTCGATGATGGGCGAGTTGAACTTCTTCCTTGGGTTCCAAGTGAAGCAACTCAAGGACGGCACCTTCATCTCTCAAACGAAGTACACGCAAGACTTGCTGAAGCGGTTTGGGATGAAGGACGCCAAGCCCGCAAAGACTCCGATGGGGACCAACGGACACACCGATCTCAACAAAGGAGGTAAGTCCGTTGATCAAAAAGCATACCGGTCAATGATAGGGTCTTTACTTTATTTATGTTCTAGTAGATCGGATATTATGCTTAGCGTATGCATGTGTGCTAGATTTCAATCCGATCCTAAGGAGTGTCACTTAGTGGCCGTGAAGCGGATTCTTAGATATTTAGTTGCTACGCCTTGCTTTGGGATCTGCGCGCGACACGTGGCCGGGCCAACGGTCGGCCGCGGAATCTGCGCGCGACACGTGGCCGGGCCAACGGTCGGAAGGGGGCACCGGACTGTCCGGTGTGCACCGGACATGTCCGGTGCGCCAACGGCTCCCAGATCTGCAACGGTCGGCCGCGCCATTTTAGGAAGGAAATCGGGCACCGGACAGTGTCCGGTGTGCACCGGACTGTCCGGTGCACCAGTCGACAGAAGGCAAGATCAGCCTTCCAGATTTGCTCTCAACGGCTCCTAGCTGCCTTGGGGCTATAAAAGGGACCCCTAGGCGCATGGAGGAGTAAGCTAAGCATTCCTACAACATTCCTAAGCACCAAGACATCGATTCCGCACATTTGGTTCATTGTGATAGCATCTAGAGCTCTTGTTGAGTTGTGAACTCATTAAGTTGTGTTGCGGGCTCTTGTTGCGACTTGTGTGCGTGCTGTTGCTCTGATTTTGAGTCTTGTGTGCGTTGCTAGTTCCTCCCTTACTCCGTATTTCTTTGTGAATCTCAAGTGTAAGGGCGAGAGGCTCCAAGTTGTGGAGATTCCTCGCAAACGGGATATTGAAAGGCAAAGAAAAACACCGTGGTATTCAAGTTGGTCTTTGGACCGCTTGAGAGGGGTTGATTGCAACCCTCGTCCGTTGGGACGCCACAACGTGGAGTAGGCAAGCGTTGGTCTTGGCCGAACCACGGGATAAACCACTGTGTCATCTCTGTGTTTGATCTCTTGTGGTATTGTGTTTTGTTGAGACTCCTCTCTAGCCACTTGGCGATTATTGTGCTAACACTTAACAAGTTTTTGTGGCTATAAGTTTAAGTTTCCCAGGATCACCTATTCACCCCCCCTCTAGGTGCTCTCACAAATAAGGAAGGAGATCCGCACCGGACAGTGTCCGGTGGTGCACCGGACTGTCCGGTGCGCCAAGCGACAGAAGGCAAGAATTGCCTTCCTGGAATGCACTCAACGGCTCCTAGCTGCCTTGGGGCTATAAAAGGGACCCCTAGGCGCATGGAGGAGCACACCAAGCATTCTCTAAGCATTCCTAAGCACCAAGACTTTGATTCCGTGCATTTGATTCTTTGCGATAGCAATTAGAGCTCCATTTGAGTTGTGAACTCGCTGAGTTGTGTTGTGAGCTCTTGTTGCGACTTGTGTGCATGTTGGTACTCTGATTTCGTGTCTTGTGTGAGTTGCTCATCCCTCCCTTACTCCGTGCTTCTTTGTGAACTTCAAAGTGTAAGGGCGAGAGGCTCCAAGTTGTGGAGATTCCTCGCAAGCGGGATATAGTAAAGTGAAAGCAAAACACCGTGGTATTCAAGTGGGTCTTTGGACCGCTTGAAAGGGGTTGATTGCAACCCTCGTCCGTTGGGACGCCACAACATGGAGTAAGCAAGTGTTGGACTTGGCCGAACCACGGGATAAACCACTGTGCCATCTCTGTGTTGATCTCTTTGTGGTTATCGTGTTGTGCAAGCTCTCCTCTCTAGCCACTTGGCTTATTCGTGCTAACTCCTAATCAAGTTTTGTCGATTAAGTTTCAAGTTTTTACAGGATCACCTATTCACCCCCCTCTAGGTGCTCTCAATTGGTATCGGAGCCGTTCTCTTCAAGAAAAGGACTAATCGCCCGAAGAGATGGATCCTAAGGGCAAGGGGATTGTGATCAATGATAAGGAGAAGGAGTCCTTCGTCAATGAGCCGAAAGATGACAAGCCTACCGACTCGGGCTCGGGCCACAAACGAAAAGATGGAAAGAAGAAGAAGACGAGGCGCATCAAGGAGATCGTCTACTACGACGACAGCGACAAGTCCTCTTCTTCCCAAAAGGACGACGACAACGACTATGAGAAAAAGAAGACGGTTAATTCAAACTTCTCTTTTGATTATTCTCGTATTCCTCAAAGTACCAATGCTCATTTACTCTCCATTCCACTTGGTAAACCTCCTCATTTTGATGGAGAGGACTACGGATTTTGGAGTCACAAAATGTGTAGTCACTTGTTCTCTCTCCATCCTAGTATATGGGAGATAGTAGAAAGTGGAATGAAATTTGATAGCTCGGATAGTACTTTGTTTATCAATGAACAGATTCATAAAAATGCACAAGCTACTACTGTGTTGTTAGCCTCATTGTGCAGGGACGAGTACCATAAGGTGAGTGGCTTGGACAATGCCAAGCAGATCTTGGACACCCTCAAGATCTCACATGAGGGGAACGACGTCACCATGCTCACCAAGATGGAGTTGGTGGAAGGCGAACTCGGGAGATTCGCAATGATAAGAGGGGAGGAGCCAACCCAGACGTACAACAGGCTCAAGACCCTCGTCAACAAGATAAGGAGCTATGGAAGCACGCGATGGACGGACCACGACGTTGTCCGCCTAATGCTAAGGTCCTTTACCGTCCTTGATCCACATATGTGAACAATATTCGTGAGAATCCTAGGTACACGAAGATGACGCCCGAGGAGATCCTTGGAAAGTTCGTAAGCGGGCGGATGATGATCAAGGAGGCTAGATACGTCGACGATGCATTGAATGGCCCAATCCACGAGCCTCAAACCGTTGCCCTCAAAGCAACAAGGAGCAAGGAGGCACTACCTAGCAAGGTGGCGCAAGTTGAGGCTGCCGGGCTTAATGAGGAAGAAATGGCCCTTATCATCAAGCGGTTCAAGACGACGCTAAAGGGTCGCAAGGAGCACCCCAACAAAAACAAGACGAAGGGGAAGCGCTCCTGCTTCAAATGCGGTAAGATTGGTCATTTTATCGCTAATTGTCCCGATAATGATAGTGACCAGGAAAAGAAGAGTGGAAAGTGGGAAAAGAAGAAGAACTACAAGAAGGCGAAGGGCGAGGCACATCTTGGAAAGGAGTGGGATTCGGATTGCTCCTCGTCCGACTCCGACAACGAAGGACTCGCCGCCACCGCCTTCAACAAGTCATCCCTCTTCCCCAACGAGCATCACACATGCCTCATGGCAAAGAAGAAGAAGGTATGTACTAGAAGCAATACTACTTATGCTTCTTCAAGCGAGGATGAGTCTAGTGATGATGATGAAATAGACTATTCATGCTTATTCAAGGGCTTAGATAGAACTAAGGTTGATAAGATTAATGAATTGATTGATGCTTTGAATGATAAGAATAGATTACTAGAAAAACAAGAGGACCTTTTATATGAAGAGCATGATAAATTTGTTAGTACACAAAATTCTCTTGCTCTAGAAGTTAAAAGGAATGAAATGCTCTCTTGTGAACTATCTACTTGTCATGAAACCATTTCTACTTTAAAAAGTGTGAATGATGATTTAAATGCTAAACTAGAAGTAGCAAGTAAATCTAACTCTTGTGTAGAACATGTTATGATTTGCAATAGGTGCAAGGATTTTAATGTTGATGCTTGTAGTGAACACCTAGTTTGCATTTCTAAATTAAATGATGAAGTGGCTAGTCTTAATGCCCAACTTAAGACTAGCAAGAGTGAATTTGACAAGCTAAAATTTGCAAGGGATGCCTACACAATTGGTAGACACCCCTCAATTAAGGATGGTCTTGGCTTCAAGAGGGAAGTCAAGAACTTAACAAGCCATAAGGCTTCCATCTCCGCCAAGGAGAAAGGGAAGGCCCCTATGGCTAGTTGTGCTCAAAAGAACCATGCCTTCATGTATCATGATAGGAGACATTCTAGAAATGTTAAAAGAAGTTATGATGCTTTTGATTCTCATGCCATGGTTGCTTCTAGTTCTTCTATCATGCATGATAGAAATGTGGCTAGGAAAAATGTTGTTAATCATATGCCTAGAAGAAATTTTTTTTCATTTTCCTAGGAAAGTAATGAATGAACCTTCTACAATTTATTATGCTTGCAATGCTTCCTTTGCTATTTGTAGAAAGGATAAGAAGATAATTGCTAGGAAATTAGGGGCCAAATGTAAGGGAGACAAGACTTGCATTTGGGTCCCTACGACTATTGTGACTAACATTGTAGGACCCAACATGAGTTGGGTACCTAAGACCCAAGCCTAAATTTTCCTTGCAGGTTTATGCATCCGGGGGCTCAAGCTGGATTATCGACAGCGGATGCACAAACCACATGACGGGGGAAAAGAGGATGTTCTCTTCCTACGTCAAGAACAAGGATCCCCAAGATTCAATCATATTCGGTGATGGGAACCAAGGCAAGGTGAAAGGGTTAGGAAAAATTGCTATTTCATCCGAGCACTCTATTTCTAATGTGTTCTTAGTTGAGTCGCTTGGATATAACTTGTTGTCTGTGAGTCAATTATGTAATATGGGATATAATTGTCTATTCACAAATGTAGATGTGTGTGTCTTTAGAAGAAGTGATGGTTCATTAGCTTTTAAGGGTGTATTAGACAACAAACTATATCTAGTTGATTTTGCAAAAGAGGAGGCCGGTCTAGATGCATGCTTAATTGCTAAGACTAGCATGGGCTGGCTGTGGCATCGCCGTTTGGCACATGTGGGGATGAAGAACCTTCACAAGCTTCTAAAGGGAGAACACGTGATAGGTCTAACTAATGTTACTTTCGAAAAGGATAGACCTTGTGCAGCTTGTCAAGCAGGTAAACAGGTGGGAAGCTCTCATCATGCCAAAAATGTGATGACAACATCAAGACCCCTGGAGTTACTTCATATGGACCTCTTCGGACCCGTCGCCTATCTAAAGCATAGGAGGAAGTAAGTATGGTCTTGTTATAGTTGATGATTTTTCCCGCTTCACTTGGGTATTCTTTTTGCAGTGTAAATCTGAAACCCAAGGGACCCTCAAGCGCTTCCTAAGGAGAGCTCAAAACGAGTTTGAGCTCAAGGTGAAGAAGATAAGGAGTTACAATGGGTCCGAGTTCAAGAACCTTCAAGTGGAGGAGTATCTTGAGGAAGAAGGAATCAAGCACGAGTTCTCCGCTCCCTACACACCACAGCAAAATGGTGTGGTAGAGAGGAAGAACAGGACGCTTATAGACATGGCGAGGACGATGCTTGGAGTGTTCAAGACCCCCGAGCGCTTTTGGTCGGAAGCCGTGAACACGGCTTGCCACGCCATCAACCGGGTCTACCTTCATCGCCTCCTCAAGAAAACTTCGTATGAGCTACTAACCGGTAACAAACCCAATGTTTCGTATTTCCGAGTTTTTGGGAGTAAATGCTACATTCTAGTGAAGAAGGGTAGGAATTCCAAATTTGCTCCCAAAGCCGTAGAAGGATTTTTGTTAGGTTATGACTCAAATACAAAGGCGTATAGGGTCTTCAACAAATCATCGGGTTTGGTTGAAGTCTCTAGCGACGTTGTATTTGATGAGACTAATGGCTCTCCAAAAGAGCAAGTTGTTGATCTTGATGATGTAGATGAAGAAGACGTTCCAACGGCCGCAATACGTACCATGGCGATTGGAGATGTGCGGCCACATGAACAAAATGAGTGAGATCAACCTTCTTCATCAACAATGGTGCATCCCCCAACTCAAGACGTTCATCAAGAGGAGGCGTGTGATCAAGGGGGAGCACAAGATGATCATGTAATGGAGGAAGAAGCGCAACCGGCACCTCCAACCCAAGTTCGAGCGATGATTCAAAGGGATCATCCCGTCGACCAGATTTTGGGTGACATTAGCAAAGGAGTAACTACTCGGTCTCGATTAGTTAATTTTTGTGAGCATTACTCTTTTGTCTCTTCTATTGAGCCTTTCAGGGTAGAGGAGGCCTTGCTAGATCCGGACTGGGTGTTGGCCATGCAGGAGGAGCTCATCAACTTCAAGAGAAATGAAGTTTGGACACTGGTGCCTCGTCCCAAGCAAAATGTTGTGGGAACCAAGTGGGTGTTCCGAAACAAACAAGACGAACACGGGGTGGTGAAAGGGAAATGTGCCCTTGGGCCATTTCTAAGTATTTTGGTGATTGAGTGCCAACGCAAGTGTTTAAATGTGAATCTATACCCATGGATGGACAAAGTGCAAATCAACAGTAAAGGTATGTTTCTAAGCCTTAGTACATTGGTTTTGTGTACTAATATACTTGTCTAAGTGTTAGAAACAGAAAGAAGAAGAAAAGAAAAGAGGTGAAAAAAAGGCTTGGCTGTGTACAGCCAAGACTCAGCTCAGTCTGGCACACCGGACTGTCCGGACTGTCCGGACTGTCCGGTGCACCAGGCTGACTCGGCGTGAAGTGGCCGCTCTCGGGAATTCGCCGACGGCGTACGGCTAAAATTCACCGGACTGTCCGGTGCGCACCGGACTGTCCGGTGAGCCAACGGTCGGCCGGGCCAACGGTCGGCCGCGGAATCTGCGCGCGACACGTGGCCGGGCCAACGGTCGGAAGGGGGCACCGGACTGTCCGGTGTGCACCGGACATGTCCGGTGCGCCATCGGCTCCCAGATCCACAACGGTCGGCCGCGCCATTTTAGGAAGGAAATCGGGCACCGGACAATGTCCGGTGTGCACCGGACTGTCCGGTGAACCCGACGCAGAAGGCAAGATTGGCCTTCCAGATTTGTTCTCAACGGCTCCTAGCTGCCTTGGGGCTATAAAAGGGACCCCTAGGCGCATGGAGGAGAATACCAAGCATTCCTACAACATTCCTAAGCACCAAGACATCGATTCCGCGCATTTGGTTCATTGTGATAGCATCTAGAGCTCTTGTTGAGTTGTGAACTCATTGAGTTGTGTTGCGAGCTCTTGTTGCGACTTGTGTGCGTGCTGTTGCTCTGATTTTGAGTCTTGTGTGCATTGCTAGTTCCTCCCTTACTCCGTATTTCTTTGTGAATCTCAAGTGTAAGGGCGAGAGGCTCCAAGTTGTGGAGATTCCTCGCAAACGGGATATTGAAAGGCAAAGCAAAACACCGTGGTATTCAAGTTGGTCTTTGGACCGCTTGAGAGGGGTTGATTGCAACCCTCGTCCATTGGGACGCCACAACGTGGAGTAGGCAAGCGTTGGTCTTGGCCGAACCACGGGATAAACCACTGTGTCATCTCTGTGTTTGATCTCTTGTGGTATTGTGTTTTGTTGAGACTCCTCTCTAGCCACTTGGCGATTATTGTGCTAACACTTAACAAGTTTTTGTGGCTATAAGTTTAAGTTTTCACAGGATCACCGATTCACCCCCCCTCTAGGTGCTCTCAATTGGTATCGGAGCCGTTCTCTTCACAAAGGGACTAACCGCCCGAAGAGATGGATCCTAAAGGGAAGGGAATCGTGATCAACGACAAGGAGAAGGAGTCCTTCGTCAACGAGCCAAGGGATGACAAGTCCAACGACTCGGGCTCGGGCCACAGACGCAAAGATGGGAAGAAGAAGAAGACAAGACGCATCAAGGAGATCGTCTACTACGACAGCGATGAGTCTACTTCCTCCCAAAAGGACGACGACCACAACGAATACGAGAGAAAGAAACCGGTCAATTCGAACTTTTCTTTTGATTACTCTCGTGTTCCTCAAAGTACTAATGCTCATTTATTATCTATTCCACTTGGTAAACCTCCTCATTTTGATGGAGAGGACTACGGATTTTTGAGTCACAAAATGCGTAGTCACTTGTTCTCTCTCCATCCTAGCATATGGGAGATTGTAGAAAGTGGAATGCACTTTGATAGTACGGATAGTCCCATGTTTATTAATGAACAGATTCATAAAAATGCACAAGCTACTACTGTGTTGCTAGCATCTTTGTGCAGGGACGAGTACCATAAGGTGAGCGGCTTGGACAATGCCAAGCAGATCTGGGACACCCTCAAGATCTCTCATGAGGGGAATGATGTCACCTTGCTCACCAAGATGGAGTTGGTGGAGGGCGAGCTTGGACGGTTCGCAATGATAAGGGGCGAGGAGCCAACTCAAACATACAACCGGCTCAAGACCCTTATCAACAAAATAAGGAGCTACGGAAGCACGCGATGGACGGATCACGATGTCGTCCGCCTAATGCTAAGTTCCTTTACCGTTCTTGATCCTCATTTGGTGAACAATATTCGTGAAAATCCTAGGTACACCAAGATGTCGCCCGAAGAAGTTCTGGGGAAGTTCGTAAGCGGGCGAATGATGATCAAGGAGGCAAGATATGTGGACGACGCGTTGAACGGTCCTATTCATGAGCCTCAACCCATTGCTCTCAAGGCAACGAGGAGCAAGGAGGCGCTACCGAGCAAGGTGGCGCAAGTTGAGGCGGTCGGGCTAAATAATGAGGAGATGGCCCTCATCATTAAGCGCTTCAAGACGGCGCTTAAAGGTCGCAAGGGACAACCAAGCAAGACCAAGACAAAGGAGAAGCGCTCGTGCTTCAAATGTGGTAAGATTGGTCATTTCATTGCTAACTGTCCCGATAATGAAAGTGACCAGGAAAAGGGGAACAAAAGGGAGAAGAAGAAGCATTACAAGAAGGCCAAGGGCGAGGCACATATCGGAAAGGAGTGGGATTCGGATTGCTCCTCCTCCGACTCCGACAATGAAGGACTCGCCGCCACCGCCTTCAACAAGACATCCCTCTTCCCCAACGAGCGTCACACTTGCCTCATGGCAAGGGAGAAGAAAGTAAGCACTCATGATACTAGTACTTATGCTTCTTCAAGTGAGGATGAGTCTAGTGATGATGATGAGATAGATTACTCATGCTTATTCAAGGGATTAGATAGATCTAAAATTAATAAGATTAATGAGTTGATTGATGCTTTGAATGACAAGAATAGACTACTAGAAAAACAAGAGGATCTTTTATATGAGGAGCATGATAAATTTGTTAGTGCACAAAATTCTCTTGCTCTAGAAATTAAAAGAAATGAAATGCTCTCCAGTGAATTATCTACTTGTCATGAATCCATCTCTAAATTAAAAAGTGTTAATGATGATTTGAATGTTAAGTTAGAAATAGCTAGTGAAGAAGGGTAGAAATTCTAAATTTGCTCCCAAAGCTGTAGAAGGGTTTTTGTTAGGTTATGACTCAAATACAAAGGCGTATAGAGTCTTCAACAAATCATCGGGTTTGGTTGAAGTCTCTAGCGACGTTGTATTTGATGAGACTAATGGCTCTCCAAGAGAGCAAGTTGTTGATTGTGATGATGTAGATGAAGAAGATGTTCCGACGGCCGCTATACGAACCATGGCGATTGGAGAAGTGCGGCCACAGGAACAAGATGAACGAGATCAACCTTCTTCCTCAACAACGGTGCAACCCCCAACTCAAGATGATGAACAGGTTCATCAAAAGGAGGAGTGTGATCAAGGGGGAGCACAAGATGATCACGCGATGGAGGAAGAAGCGCAACCGGCACCTCCAACCCAAGTTCGAGCGGTGATTCAAAGGGATCATCCCGTCGACCAAATTTTAGGTGACATTAGCAAGGGAGTAACTACTCGATCTCGATTAGTTAATTTTTGTGAGCATTACTCCTTTGTCTCTTCTATTGAGCCTTTCAGGGTAGAGGAGGCCTTGCTAGATCCGGATTGGGTATTGGCCATGCAGGAGGAACTCAACAACTTCAAGCGAAATGAAGTTTGGACACTGGTGCCTCGTCCCAAGCAAAATGTTGTGGGAACCAAGTGGGTGTTCCGCAACAAACAGGACGAGCACGGGGTGGTGACAAGGAACAAGGCTCGACTTGTGGCAAAAGGTTATGCCCAAGTCGCAGGTTTGGACTTTGAGGAGACGTTTGCTCCTGTGGCTAGGCTAGAATCAATTCGTATCTTGCTAGCATATGCCGCTCACCATTCTTTCAGGTTGTACCAAATGGATGTGAAGAGCGCTTTCCTCAATGGGCCAATCAAGGAGGAGGTGTACGTGGAGCAACCCCCTGGCTTCGAGGATGAACGGTACCCCGACCACGTGTGTAAGCTCTCTAAGGCGCTCTATGGACTTAAGCAAGCCCCAAGAGCATGGTATGAATGCCTTAGAGACTTCTTAATTGCTAATGCTTTCAAGGTTGGGAAAGCCGATCCAACTCTTTTTACTAAGACTTGCGACGGTGATCTGTTTGTGTGCCAAATTTATGTCGATGACATAATATTTGGTTCTACTAACCAAAAGTCTTGTGAAGAGTTTAGCAGGGTTATGATGCAGAAATTCGAGATGTCAATGATGGGCGAGTTGAACTACTTCCTTGGGTTTCAAGTGAAGCAACTCAAGGACGGCAGCTTCATCTCCCAAACAAAGTACACGCAAGTCCTGCTGAAGCGGTTTGGAATGAAGGACGCCAAGCCCGCAAAGACTCCGATGGGGACCGACGGACACACCGACCTCAACAAAGGAGGTAAGTCCGTTGATCAAAAAGCATACCGGTCAATGATAGGGTCTTTACTTTATTTATGTGCTAGTAGACCAGATATTATGCTTAGCGTATGCATGTGTGCTAGATTTCAATCCGATCCTAAGGAGTGTCACTTAGTGGCGGTGAAGCGAATTCTTAGATATTTGGTTACTACGCCTTGCTTCAGGCTCTGGTATCCAAAGGGGTCTACCTTTGACTTGGTTGGATACTCAGATTCCGACTATGCTGGATGTAAGGTCGATAGGAATAGTACATCAGGGACGTGCCAATTCTTAGGAAGGTCCCTGGTGTCGTGGAACTCTAAGAAACAAACCTCCGTTGCCCTATCCACCGCTGAGGCCGAGTATGTTGCCGCAGGACAGTGTTGCGCGCAACTACTTTGGATGAGGCAAACCCTCAGGGACTTTGGCTACAATCTGAGCAAAGTCCCACTCCTATGTGATAATGAGAGTGCTATCCGCATGGCGGAAAATCCTATTGAGCACAGCCGCACAAAGCACATAGACATCCGGCATCACTTTTTGAGAGACCACCAGCAAAAGGGAGATATCGAAGTGTTTCATGTTAGCACCGAGAACCAGCTAGCCGATATCTTTACCAAGCCTCTAGATGAGAAGACCTTTTGCAGGCTGCGTAGTGAGCTAAATGTCTTAGATTCGCGGAACTTGGATTGAATTGTAGCATACATGTATTTATGCTTTTGATCATGTTCCTTTTTGCATTTTGTTGTTTAGTATGGTGCTCAAGTTGTACAAACACTCCCTGGACCTCACAAGTCCGTTGCAAAGTGATGCACAGTTTTAGGGGGAGATGTGTTACAACTTGACCCCTTGAGACTAACCATATGCTTGAGTTTGCTTGTTTTAGTCTCGAATGAGAATTAAAAGGGAAAAGTTGGACTTGGACCATGCTAGACTTCCACTGCACTCCGATGAAAAGTGTAACTTTTCCAAGTTCATCTTTTAACTCTTATTGCCTATTTGCTCTTAATTGAAGATTTTGGTGAGGCAATGGGGTTAAAGGGCCAAAATTGATCCCGTTTTGGTGCTGGATGCCAAAGGGGGAGAAAATAAAGGCCAAAGCGATAAATGGATCAGCTACCACTTGAGAGATTTTGAAAATAGTAGAGTTAGAGCTTTTGGTAGATTAGAGCTTTTGGTTTGTCAAAACTCTATTATTGTCTCTTATGTCAAAACTTGGTCTCTTGTGGGGAAAAGTGTTGATTATGGGAAAAAGGGGGAGTTTTTGAAATCCTTGATCAATTTCTATTGGAACAACTCTCTTTATGTCTCTACAAGTGTGTTTGACTTAAAGATAGGAATTTGAGTTTTGATTTGCAAAAACAAACCAAGTGGTGGCAAAGGATGATCCATATATGCCTAAATTGAATCAAAATAAATTTGAGTTTTATTTGAAGTGATATTGCACTTGTTCTAGTTGCTTTATGTTGTGTTGGCATAAATCACCAAAAAGGGGGAGATTGAAAGGGAAATGTGCCCTTGGGCCATTTCTAAGTATTTTGGTGATTGAGTGCCAACGCAAGTGTTTAAATGTGAATCTATACCCATGGATGGACAAAGTGCAAATCAACAGTAAAGGTATGTTTCTAAGCCTTAGTACATTGGTTTTGTGTACTAATATACTTGTCTAAGTGTTAGAAACAGAAAGAAGAAGAAAAGAAAAGAGGTGAAAAAAAGGCTTGGCTGTGTACAGCCAAGACTCAGCTCAGTCTGGCACACCGGACTGTCCGGTGGTGCACCGGACAGTGTCTGGTGCGCCAGGCTGACTCGGCGTGAAGTGGCCGCTCTCGGGAATTCGCCGACGGCGTACGGCTAAAATTCACCGGACTGTCCGGTGCGCACCGGACTGTCCGGTGAGCCAACGGTCGGCCGGGCCAACGGTCGGCCGCGGAATCTGCGCGCGACACGTGGCCGGGCCAACGGTCGGAAGGGGGCACCGGACATGTCCGGTGCGCCATCGGCTCCCAGATCCACAACGGTCGGCCGCGCCATTTTAGGAAGGAAATCGGGCACCGGACAATGTCCGGTGTGCACCGGACTGTCCGGTGAACCCGACGACAGAAGGCAAGATTGGCCTTCCAGATTTGTTCTCAACGGCTCCTAGCTGCCTTGGGGCTATAAAAGGGACACCTAGGCGCATGGAGGAGAATACCAAGCATTCCTACAACATTCCTAAGCACCAAGACATCGATTCCGCGCATTTGGTTCATTGTGATAGCATCTAGAGCTCTTGTTGAGTTGTGAACTCATTGAGTTGTGTTGCGAGCTCTTGTTGCGACTTGTGTGCGTGCTGTTGCTCTGATTTTGAGTCTTGTGTGCATTGCTAGTTCCTCCCTTACTCCGTATTTCTTTGTGAATCTCAAGTGTAAGGGCGAGAGGCTCCAAGTTGTGGAGATTCCTCGCAAACGGGATATTGAAAGGCAAAGCAAAACACCGTGGTATTCAAGTTGGTCTTTGGACCGCTTGAGAGGGGTTGATTGCAACCCTCGTCCGTTGGGACGCCACAACGTGGAGTAGGCAAGCGTTGGTCTTGGCCGAACCACGCGATAAACCACTGTGTCATCTCTGTGTTTGATCTCTTGTGGTATTGTGTTTTGTTGAGACTCCTCTCTAGCCACTTGGCGATTATTGTGCTAACACTTAACAAGTTTTTGTGGCTATAAGTTTAAGTTTTCACAGGATCACCTATTCACCCCCCCTCTAGGTGCTCTCAGGTGGTGACAAGAAACAAGGCACGACTTATGGCAAAAGGTTATGCCCAAGTCGCAGGTTTGGACTTTGAGGAGACTTTTGCTCCTGTGGCTAGGCTAGAGTCCATTCGTATATTGCTAGCATATGCCACTCACCATTCTTCCAGGTTGTTCCAAATGGATGTGAAGAGCGCCTTCCTCAACGGGCCAATCAAGGAAGAGGTGTACGTGGAGCAACCCCCTCGCTTCGAGGATGAACGGTACCCCGACCATGTGTGTAAGCTCTCCAAGGCGCTCTATGGACTTAAGCAGGCCCCAAGAGCATGGTATGAATGCCTTAGAGACTTTTTAATTGCTAATGCTTTCAAGGTCGGGAAAGCCGATCCAACTCTTTTCACTAAGACATGTGATGGCGATCTTTTTGTGTGCCAAATTTATGTCGATGACATAATATTTGGTTCTACTAACCAAAAGTCTTGTGAAGAGTTTAGCAGGGTGATGACTCAAAAGTTTGAGATGTTGATGATGGGCGAGTTAAGCTATTTCCTTGGGTTCCAAGTGAAGCAACTCAAGGACGGCACCTTCATCTCCCAAACGAAGTACACTCAAGATTTGATCAAGAGGTTTGGGATGAAGGACGCAAAGCCCGCAAAGACTCCAATGGGAACCGACAGACACACTGACCTCAACAAAGGAGGTAAGTTCGTTGATCAAAAAGCATACCGGTCTATGATAGGGTCTTTACTTTATTTATGTGCTAGTAGACCGGATATTATGCTTAGTGTATGCATGTGTGCTAGATTTCAATCGGATCCAAGGGAGTGTCACTTAGTGGCCGTGAAGCGAATTCTTAGATATTTAGTCGCTACGCCTTGCTTCGGGATCTGGTATCCAAAGGGGTCTACCTTTGACTTGATTGGATATTCAGACTCCGACTATGCTGGATGTAAGGTCGATAGGAAGAGTACATCAGGGACGTGCCAATTCTTAGGAACGTCCCTGGTGTCATGGAGTTCTAAGAAACAAACTTCTGTTGCCCTATCCACCGCTGAGGCCGAGTACGTTGCCGCAGGACAGTGTTGCGCGCAACTACTTTGGATGAGGCAAACCCTCCGGGACTTTGGCTACAATCTGAGCAAAGTCCCACTCCTATGTGATAATGAGAGTGCTATCCGCATGGCGGATAATCTTGTTGAACACAGCCGCACAAAGCACATGGACATCCGGCATCACTTTTTGAGAGACCACCAGCAAAAGGGAGATATTGAAGTGTTTCACGTTAGCTCCGAGAACCAGCTAGCCGATATCTTTACCAAGCCTTTAGATGAGCAGACCTTTTGCAAGTTGCGTAGTGAGCTAAATGTCCTAGATTCACGGAACTTGGATTGATTTATAGCATACATGTGGTTATGCCTTTGATCATGTTCCTTATGCATTTTGTTGTTTATTTATGGTGCTCAAGTTGTACAAGCACTCCCCGGACCTCACAAGTCCATTTGCAAGTGATGCACATATTTAGGGGGAGATGTGCTACAACTTGACCCCTTGAGACTAACTGTGTGCTTCAGTTTGCTTAATTTAGTCTCAAAGGAGGTTTGAAAGGGAAAAGGTGGACTTGGACCATGCAAGACTTCCAATGCACTCCGATGAAAGAGTAACTTATTCCAAGTTCATCTTTGTACTCTTATTGCCTTTTTTACTCTTAGTTGAAGATTTTGGTGAGGCAATGGGGTCAAAGGGCCAAAATTGATCCCGTTTTGGTGCTTGATGCCAAAGGGGGAGAAAATAAGGCCAAAGCAATAAATGGATCAGGTACCACTTGTGAATTTTGAAAATAGTAGAGTTAGAGTTTTTTGTTTGTCAAAATACTCTTGTTTGCCTCTTATTGTCAAAAGTTGGTCTCTTGTGGGGAGAAGGCTTAATTATGGGAAAAAGGGGGAGTTTTTTGAACTCTTTGATCAATTTCTCTGGAAATATCTCTCATTATGTTCAACAAGTGTGTTTGACTTAGAGATAGGAAATTGAGTTTGATTTGCAAAAACAAACCAAGTGGTGGCAAAGAATGATCCATATATGTCAAATTTGAATCAAAACATTTTGAGTTCTTATTTGAAGTGATTTTGCGCTTGTTTACTTGCTTTATGTTGTGTTGGCATAAATCACCAAAAAGGGGGAGATTGAAAGGGAAATGTGCCCTTGGGCCATTTCTAAATATTTTGGTGATTTAGTGTCCAACACAAGTGCCTAAGTGTTAAATGGTGGACAAAGTACAAATCAAGTATAAAGGTATGTTTCTCAGACTTAGTACATTGTTTTAGAGACTAATGTATCGTGTCTAAGTGCTGGAAACAGGAAAAATCAAGTTGAAATTAAAGATGGCTTTGTTCAGCCAAAGTCAGCTCTGTCTGGGTGCACCGGACTGTCCGGTGGTGCACCGGACAGTGTCCGGTGCGCCAGGCTGGCTCAGGTGAACTTGCTGCTCTCGGGAAGTGATTAACGACGTACGGCTATAATTCACCGGACTGTCCGGTGTGCACCGGACTGTCCGGTGAGCCAACGGTCGGCCGGACCAACGGTCAGCCGCGCGATCCGCGCGAGACACGTGGCCGAGCCAATGGTCGGAAGGGGGCACCGGACTATTCGGTGTGCACCGGACAGTGTCCGGTGCGCCAACGGCTCCAAAGCGCCAACGGTCGGCTTCGCCAAATAAGGAAGGAGATCCGCACCGGACAGTGTCCGGTGGTTCACCGGACTGTCCGGTGCGCCAGGCGACAGAAGGCAAGAATTGCCTTCCTGGAATGCACTCAACGGCTCCTAGCTGCCTTGGGGCTATAAAAGGGACCCCTAGGCGCATGGAGGAGCACACCTAGCATTCTCTAAGCATTCCTAAGCACCAAGACTTCGATTCCGCGCATTTGATTCTTTGCGATAGCAATTAGAGCTCCATTTGAGTTGTGAACTCGCTGAGTTGTGTTGTGAGCTCTTGTTGCGACTTGTGTGCGTGTTGGTACTCTGATTTCGTGTCTTGTGTGAGTTGCTCATCCCTCCCTTACTCCGTGCTTCTTTGTGAACTTCAAAGTGTAAGGGCGAGAGGCTCCAAGTTGTGGAGATTCCTCGCAAGCGGGATATAGTAAAGTGAAAGCAAAACACCGTGGTATTCAAGTGGGTCTTTGGACCGCTTGAAAGGGGTTGATTGCAACCCTCGTCCGTTGGGACGCCACAACGTGGAGTAGGCAAGTGTTGGACTTGGCCGAACCACGGGATAAACCACTGTGCCATCTCTGTGTTGATCTCTTCGTGGTTATCGTGTTGTGCAAGCTCTCCTCTCTAGCCACTTGGCTTATTCGTGCTAACTCCTAATCAAGTTTTGTGGATTAAGTTTCAAATTTTTACAGGATAACCTATTCACCCCCCCTCTAGGTGCTCTCAGAGGGCGAAGTGACTGCGGTCACTTCGACCTTGCCGACTGAGGCACGCGTGTCAGGATAAGGCGCCAGGCGATCCTTGCATTGAATGCGCCAGCGATACGGTCGGTTGGTGAGGCGATTTGGCCAAGGTTGCTTCACTACGAAGCCTGCCCGAGATGGGCTTCGGGCGAGTTGAGGGAGCGCCCGTTGCTTGAGGAGGCCCTCGGGCGAGGCGTGAATCCGTTTGGGACTACTGTTCCCGCCCGAGGCTGGGCTCGGGCGAGGCGAGATCGCGTCCCTTGAGTAGACGAAGTCTTGACCTGAATTGCGCCCATCAGCCTCTACAGTTTGCGCTGATGGTGATTACCAGCCGGGTTTAGGAGTATTGGGGGTACCCCTAATTACGGTACCCGACAATACCGACCCAAAATTGTACCCGAGACTTCTACAAAATATCCATACCCACCAAGCCAAATGGGCGAGAAACTGTACCCGCACCCGTGCCCACCAGTATCCATCGGGTATCGGGTAATCAATGGATATGTTATTATAGTCTAAATAACATCCTATCAGTGTTATAATAAATAAATGCATACAATATTTTAGTTTCCATCTAAGCACTAGTGCAACACGAGAATGACTATATTTGGCTACACGTCCATACACTATATCAACTCATAATTATCACATCCAATAGATTTGAATTTGAGTATATAGAATAAAAGCTTCATGAGTTTATGACAGTTGACAATCATATCATTGTCAATGTCTTACTGGTCTCTAGTACGTTACAGTTGATAGTTAACACAACATAAATTAATATTCATGAGTAAAGTACATATTCGCCATGATAAATTGATAAATAAAAATAGCAGCCCGTGACATGATGTATAGTAGCAGCATTACAGCAGTCCGCCGCCAGCACCGGCAGCCTATGGTCGTGTCTGTGCCCATGGTGAAGTAGCAGCATGCAGTAAGCCATGATTGATGCATATTTTTTTGCTCCCTTATTTTATGGGCCTTTATTTTTAGTGGATGTAGCATGTTTAAAGAGGTATATTGATATCTCGAGTATTCATTGGATACCCGTGGGTAAAGTATTTTATCCATACGCGACCCCGATGTATTTCGGGTAAGTTTTTCTGCATGTATCCATATCCACCGTGTACGAAAATCATGGGTTTCCATATCCACTGGTCCAATTGACATCCCTACCCTCGGAGCCTAATGCATCATGTTAGAAGAAGGGACTTGCTGCGAGTATGTGTAATATTGTACATAAGACAAAAGAATGAGTGTGGCCCCACCAAGGGTATTACGGTGCCAATGCAGAGACCCCATGTCTAGGGCCTATTGGTAGGTCCACAACTCTAGCACACCATATAAGTCTCTCATGCAATACATTAAATATGTGATGTGTGCATTATAAGCCTGATAGATGTAGTCTTGCCATGACTTGGGCAGCAGGGCAGTTGAGACCACTATTTAGCATATGCATCGACCGTGTAGCCACATGTGTGTATATCAGTGTACTATGAAGTATCACCAAGTACATAAATCTACATAGGATATCAACTACATCATACCCAACTACATGGGCCCTAGTGCCCATACAAATGACATACACACTTGGCTCTATAGTATGTATGACAACTGCAATAGAAGGACATCCCCGATACTCTACCGCAATGAGAGGCTTGGCTCTACATACGACTTTACGGGTAGGGTAAGAACAAGTTAGTTGTGTCTTAGCCGATCGGGCCCAATGTTTAATGTTATAACATCTACCTTCTTTGCTATATAAACAGAGGGAGCAATGTAACATTGTAAGTGTTTAGGGGAAAGATGGATTCACTCTGTGCACTCTCTCCCCCACGGGATTCAAGATCTAGAAACTCTCACCCACATATAGGGTTCACTCTAGGGCATGCATAAAGGTGGACTAGAACCATTAATTAAGAAAGAACTCCTTTCAGAAGCAAGGCGATCATGTTACTCAATAGAGTTAGGAGCTTGTAATAGTATACATCTTTATGTTCATTAACCGATGATTAGAAAAAGAAAATATCGCATTATGCATATTTAGTTCGAATCTGACCAAATTAACTATGTACTGGCATTCAGTTGCGCCTATATTTAACACACCATATGCCTAAATTCCTCACTCGCCCAAATTCTTATTTTCTCTATTTTAAATGCTTCAATATACTCTACAAATCTGCAATGATAACCGATCACTCCCATGCAGTGGCGAAGGACGAATAAAATTTGAGGTATGGCCAGTTTTGCATGACTAGTTTGAACTGCTTACAGTTCTTGGTGATGGGGAGGTCTTCATGATTTTTGCTTGTGCCAGACTTTGGCCGTCTAGGGTTTCTAGTTGATTGCTTCCTGGTCGATGCATGGTCTAAAAAGACAACAACGTTTCTGTATAAGGGGACTCTGCTTTTACTGCATCACTTATTTGTATAATGAAATTGTATTGTGTGATGAATAGGCTTTATGGGTTCGTTGTAGCATAACATGGATGATTGTCTGAGGTTGCTTACTATGGTATGTAGGGTTGTAGTCGTAGTGCTTACACTAATTGAATGTTTGAGGTTGATTAGACTGCACCGGGGCCGCGAACGGTCGCAAAGTCGTGGGCCATACAAGGCACAGGCAAGATGCAAGCGCCAAAGTCGTGAGCAGCTGCACAGGGGCAGCCGCGCCGACCAGTGGGGTGCACCATGCAATGTGCATGACATGAGAGTTGCCTCGCCCTCACCCTTGTCGGAGAGTGGAGACAGCTAGAGAGAGGGCGACCTGTAGGTAGTGGCGAAGCTAGAGTGAATCAGATGTGGGTGCATATACCTTAAGGATGCATACTAAAAACTTGTAGGTTGTCACAATTTGATCCAAAACACTACTTTTAAAATTTTCATGGGTACATATGCATCCACCACTTTCTACCTTGCTTCACCCCTGCTTGTATGTGCATGCTTCAAGAGCTAGAGACGCGAGTGACCGTGACAAAGAGTCGGAATCGAAAGAGAAGACCTGGAACCGAGATGGAGTGACAAAGAAGAGACATTCGTGTATGCTAATAGGCTTGGCCAAGGTATGGCGTGAGCCATACCCAGACATATTAGCCCCTCCACCAATGCTCAAAGGTTTAGTGTACAATGTGTATATGTCTGTCCTTGTTCTTTCCAATATTCTTCTCGTTTCTTTTGGTGTATTCTCGCACCTTAATATCGTTCCACGATGATACTTTTACTATTAATTTAAGGATATCTATCACATCTATTAAACATCAGTATATGTTTATGTTTATAAATGGTTAAACTCAATAACAAACTTCCCAAACGATTATATGTGTGGTTATTTTGTAATAGAAGAAATAGATTTCTTTATATCTTAATTCTCGAATTTCTTATATAACTATTTTTAATAATATTGCCGCTTCAGGTTGTCTACATCAGCTACCTTATTTTATCCCATATTTTAAACCTTCACTCTATAAACTGTGTTAGCTATTATGTAAATACTCTATTTTACACAATATGATTTGATCAGTCCATACACGTACTTGATCAACATTTTAGAATTATATATAGGACATGTTCGGTTTCATAGGCTAAAGTAAAAGGACTAAAGTACACAGACTTTAGCTCACCATGTTCGGTATCGACTAGAACAGTTGCTAAAACAATAAATGATGTCTATAAAGTCCATATCCTCTGCACAACAGCGGCACATGAACTCCAAGCAAAAGGTGCTCTTCTCTCTATTTTTGCTGGATGAGACGACGACGAGTGCTCGGTTTTGTCGGAGGGATGGATCTCAGTTTTTGTTGTCAACGACGTGCGCTGCATAGAGGATGGCTCCGGCTCTGGAGCAGCGACTGTTGCTGGTGGCGTCGCAACGCCAACAGTAGGGGACAACAGGTTGGCCGGCCGGACGGACGTTGTCACATAATGACATACGACAGCGTCGTCCCCGCCGCGGCGCACTTCAGCCACCTCCTTGATCTTGCGGAGCTTGCGCTCGACGATGCGGCGACGAAATCAATGCTGACGGAGGTGGACTCGGCGTCCTCCTCGGCGCGCAGGACGCCGTCGAGCTTATTGAGGACCGTGATCTCGCAGCGCGACGTCTTGAGCGCCGCCTGAGCTCGTCACCGCGTGCGGAGAGACACACGTCCATCCTGCTACGAGGGTCAGCAAATTTGGAGACGAAGCCGGCTACTCGAGAAAGGATAATGGAGGTGGAGGCGAGGGCAGGGTTTGGTGGGGGAGTATAGAGTGGAAATTATGGTGTTTTAGTCTACTTTAGCTCTAGCTTATGGGCTGACTAACGAGGCTAAATTATTTTAGTCTTTATGTTTTGTATGTGTGTTTGGTTGCGGAGTAGGGAAAATAGAGTGGCTCCATTCAAATTCCTGAATGTTTAGTTTCCAACAAAATAATAGTAGAGCGGCTCTTGGATCTTCATATGGAAATTTACTATAAGCAGTTGTAACACTCCCGCTTCACAAAAATGACCGGATACGAGCGCTCTCCTGGACGTGAGCGCTCACCCTCCTCTTCTATCCTCTACACTCACACGACTCTCGAACCAAACAAAGAATGTAACGGCTCCGCTTTATTCTACTATTTAACCAAATAAAAATGGAGTGACTATGTTCTTGTTGCCAAACACAAAATAGAATAGCTATATTCTCAAATACTGACATAGAGACACTATATTTTATTTGACTCTCCAATCAAATGTATTAGAGTCTAAACTGGCTAAATTTTATTATGCTAGCGAAATCAAATAGGCTCAGTATATGCTCGATGAACAGCACGCCTCTTCCCGATGCAGCGTGTGACAGGCTCGTCGCTGCTTCACCCAGCAGGAAGGCAGGATGGCAGTCAAGGCCTCGCGCATTCCCAAGGCGCCCCCGGTCCTCCTGCTGCCGTGGCGCAGGTGGCCATGCCCGTTTTCGAAAAATATTTCTCGCTATCAATGCCCTCTGCCCCCCCGAGATTTGGACGGATCGGCGTCACAGCCGCCCGCTCTGGCAGACTCGAAGAAAGCAACGCCCCTCGCCGCTGCCGCAGGCGCAGGGTACCAAACGCCCCACCCACCCACCCACCGGCCACCGGATAGGCCGCGGCGCCATTTTCATGGCGCACGGGCCGGACCGCCCGTTGAGCGGCGCCGCTGCAGTGCGCTGCACACGCCTAGTACGTCCTACGCTCCACCCACCGTAATCCGTGCTGCCCCCCACCACACGACACGCCTTCCCCCACGTGAACCGCGCCCAGCCTGCCAGCCAGCCGAACCTTGCCCCGGCACGTCGCCTCCCGCTCCCGAGGAACGCGGCGTCCCTACCCGCCGCTGGCTCTTGGCAGTTATGACTCGGGACCAGCTCTCAGTTGGCCCCGCTCGTCATGCACGAGTGGGTTCCCTTGGCAAAAGCCGCCGAAGAGGACGTGCAGCGTGCACGCACCCGTCCAAGTACCCCGCACCGCATGAACAGTAGTAGTAGCAGCCTAGCCTAGCAGGGGAACTCTACCCCTAGTACTAGTAGTACCACGTCTCAACCGGCAGATTGGTGGGTCCCGCTGGACAGTGTGCGGCTCGGTCGTGCGGCCGCGCGTGCCGCAGGCGCGGTACGGCAGGGCGGTGGGGTGACAGGACGACTGGACGAGGCGTCCGTGCTCTGGCAGTGGCAGCCAGCCAGCCAGTCGCGCGTCGCGCCGGACGAGACCAGTCGCAAACTGTCCAGAACGAGGACCCGCAAGGCGTCAAATCGCGCGGCGGCGGATTCATAACGCCGTGGCCGTGCTGCCGCCCCCACACACACCCGGTCAGCGACAGCCTCAAAGCCCAGGCCCAGAAACCTACCTCCCCGTTTCACGAGGCGCGGCCATTAGTAGCCAGTAGCCACAGTCCACAGAGACTGGGAGCGGAGGAAGGAGGAAGGGGAGGTGCGGCCAGGGCGCCAAGCCAGCAGGCAGTGGTATAAAAGAGAGAGCGAGTTGTTACTCCCACCGCTGCCTTGCCGTTGCCGGTGCCGGTGCCGACACCAACCAAGCAGCTACCCCCACTCGCCGGCCAACCACACAGGGCGCGCGGTGGGGATGCAGCAGATGGAGTGGGACATGAGAGGAGGAGGGCACGGTAGCGCTGTCGGGGACGGTGGGCCTGGTGGACGCGGCCTTACTGTCGGAGGCGGCGTCGCTCTCGCTGTCGGGGGAGGGGACCAGCAGCGCGTGGAGGCGCACTACCGCGGCGTCCGGAAGCGGCCGTGGGGTCGGTACGCGGCCGAGATCCGCGACCCCTGGAGGAAGACGCGCGTGTGGCTGGGCACCTACGACACGCCCGTCGAGGCCGCCATGGCCTACGACCGCGCCGCCGTCGCGCTGCGCGGCTCCAAGGCCAGGACCAACTTCACCGCGGGCCGCGGCGGCGCCCGGGCCACGCCCGTCCAGGCCCGCCCGCTCCCGCACCCCGCGCTGGCGCCCGGCCACTTCAGCGGGCTCGACGCCACACACTCGTCGCCCTGGCACGTCGTCTATCTCCCACCGCCCAGGTTGCACCAGCAGGCCCTGGCGCCGCCGATGCCCCTCGTGGCAGTGGCAGGCGACGTCGCCACGTCGCTGCCGTCCACGGCGCTGGAGCTCCGGACGGGGCCCAAGGCCCTCCCGTTCGACCTCAACGAACCGCCGTCGTTGCTGTTCGGCTCGCTGTCTCCGTGAACGCACATGGAGACGGAGCTCTGTAGTGTCAGGTAGGGATCGTGGACCATTGGACGCAGTGGTAGGATTGATCAGTGAGGGTAATCGGAAATGGTGGTCATGGGTCCGGTTGTATATATACTAGCACTCTAGCAGCACCTATTTAAGGAAATCTTGCCTTTCTCGTCTTCGTTCGTGTTCTTGTTCTTCCATCTCCGTTCGGTGTCTCGTCGGCGACGCACTTTTTCCTGGTTGTTTTGTTTGGTAAAAACAAAGGAGGCGCATACTGTTGCCAGGAGCTCTTTCTCCTTTTCGTTGTAAACTTGTCCCTATTTATTAGTTTGAGACGCCAATTTATACATTTAATTAACTATATTTAGAGTAATATTTATATGATCTAATAAGTAATATTAAATTAGCCACGTAATTTATTTTAAATTTACATAGTCCCTTAACAAACCAAGTTAAATTTAAGATTAGGTTTAGGGTTGAGTAATCCAGGGATATTGACATATTGTTAATGTACCAGCTATCAGTTTTCCAATCCATATATAGTTCCTCCGCCTAAAATTAAAATTTGTTTCAGTTAATTAATGAGTCCATATAATACTTGATGATATAGTCTCAAATTAAAATTTGTTTTATCTAATTAACGAGTTCATATAATACTTATATGTGACTAATTCGTTTTGATCTATATAAATATATATAAAAATAAGAGTTGAAACGACTAATATTTTAGAATGAATGGAGTATGTATTTGTTATGATAAAATCTTATCATTTTGCTACAGCCCGATGACGTAGACAGCGCCCAGAGTGGTGAAAATTGTAAAGCCTATTTAGTAATGTAGTTTTAAAATTAATAAAAATACCAGTCCCTCTGTTACAAAATATAATTTTTAGGTTTTTTTTCTATCCACATTCAAATAAATGATAATGAATACAAATATTGACAGACTATATTTTTAGATTGATTAATGAATATGTGTTTAATCTAAAATAAATTATATTTTAGGATGGAAGGAGTCCAAAATTAATTTATCAGAGTAAAGTTACCATATTGTTTTTTAATTGAGGGTTGTTTGATTTTATTGAAAAACTAAAGTATATGGAGAAAGAAGAGAAAAATACAAAGATTTAGAGTGGAATTTCAAAAAAAAAATCTAAAAATACCATAGTTTTAATTTTTTTTGTTTTCAGTAGCTCAATATCATTAGTTATCATATATTATTGTTTTAAAAGTCCAACCTGTTCAATTTAGATTAAAGTTAGTTGTTTGGATTGCTGCAGCTGTCATCTATAAAGACAAAAATACTATAAAACAGTAAAAATTGGTATAAATTAAAACTAAGTGAATAGCCTATATAAAATAGGGCACAATGAGTGCAAGAGGTATTACTTTCCCATGGCCATTAACACACGTTCCCCCTCAGCCTATCAAGTAGTCAGTCGTCAATAATTCCTCCAGTATCCAATTATTTGTTGTTTAGAATAATGGTCTCTAAAATATAATTTTGACCAATATTTTTTTATTAAAATACAAATGAGTACTTAATATATTTATATTTTTATAAATGTACTTTTTAAGGCAAATCGGAGTATTATGTTTTAAAACTAAATAATAAAATAATTATTATAGTTAAAATTGTATAAGTTTGATTCTAATTTTATCCAAACGATAAATAATATGACATGTTCGGCCGGCATGACTCAAGTTGGAAAAGGCCTGGTATGGCTGAATTTTGGACCGGTTTGGGCACTAAAGCAGTCTTCTCATGGTGCCCAAAAAAATAATGTAGTTTCAAAATAGTTTGATTAGTTTGGAATGCATCTGAAACTGTTCCGGCTTATCTAAAACTATATAAATTAGTGAATAATTTCGATAGGGAATTATTCCGGCCCGTGGTTCTGAAAGAAGCGAACGGGCCCTAAACCGACACGACAAGTCCGACACCGCTACAGAACCATCACCCTCACCTCCGCTCTCCACCCCGGCCAGGTGGAGGCAACGTCGGAGCTTCACACGACCGGGGGCACCAGTTTCAATGGACTTATCACGTTAATATTTTTTCAAAAAACCCTCTTTATTTCTTTAAAATCAAACTACACTTTAAGAGTTTATGGAAAATATAAGGTGAAATTATGTATAAGTGAGTTTTGAATTTTGATTGTTGGCTCCACGTTCACAACACCTAAATAATAGAAAACGTATATTTTGTGCTTTATTAAAATAAAATTTATTTTATGTTTAAATGACTAATATCCTCAAAGAATGTCATCCTGCGAAAGAAACGATACATTCCCAAATCTCAGCGAAAAAACATAACCACCAGTCCAACTCACATGCACTTAGAGACAAAATACAAATATTGCAATCCACAGGACAAACCCAATGAATCATCATCAGCATATAAAAGCCGCACTGGCATTCTCATCGCTGCAGTAGAGCCCAGGCTGTTGGGTGTAGCCCTGTTTCGACAGCATCTTGCGCGCTTTCAGCACGAGCTCCTTGTTCGTTACCGTCCCACGCTCCGCGAGGATGGCCTGGATGGCATTGCTGAGCGCACCGTAGGACACCCCCTTCGGCGTGGTCGCGTCGGCAGACGTCTGGTCGGTCTGGCACCCACTGATCAGGACACCGTTGCTCGGCACCCTTGCCGTCGTCCCGGCGTACACCTCTTGATCGCTGTGCACGTGCTGTTTCATTGCCGGGTCGAACTCTTCTTCTTCCTTGCCATCGAGCTTGGCTTTCAGGACCTCCTGTGCCAGAGCGCCCATGAAGCCCACAATGCCTCCGTGCTGCCCCTGCTGTAACTTGTTCAGCATGACCTTCATGAACTTCTTTATCTTCGGGCTGGCATCGTCTTTGAAGAGGTTAAAAAGCGTTAGCCGGATTGACCCTACATCAATGTCGTCCTTCCCAGTCTTCTCCTTCAGCATCTCGATCAATGTCGAGAGAGGTAGCGACCGGTTTTTGACGTGGGCATCGGCTGTGTTGATGTAGCGCGACTCTTGGTCACCGTCGTCGCCGTGACCGCTCCCTTGCTGGTGGCTACGGCTACGGTGGGGCAGGTGAATTCCTTGAGACTCAAACGCTTCCCGAACAGTACCTTTGAGGAATTCCCGGAAGCTGGTGCCAGAAGGAGACCGTTCCTCAAGTTCCCGGCTCTGGGTCTGGGTCTGGGTCTGCTTCTGCTTCTGCTTGGTGCTGTGCCCAATCTGCTCCTTGGTCTTGTCAAGTAGCCCTCCACTGTGGCACGAATCAGAAACTATGGTAAAGAGACAGCCACTGGGGACTTTTTGCGCAAGCTCCGTGAAATCTTGGTCTGCGGTGCATAACAGAACATCAGTTACTTATTTCAACCACTAAATGGAGCATCCAAACATTAACCAGGTAAAATGGCATACATTCAGGATTCAGGCATAGCTGTTTGCTGATATGGGATCCCAAATTTTAATATTTTCCACAGTTGTCAAAGTGATCAGAACAGTTTCAGCCTTTCAGAAACTGCATTTTCAGCTCTCAAGGCACAAATTTACAATGTATAGTATTTGATCTGGTAAAGTAAACACATGTGACATAGAGTACCATTTAACACATAATGCAGATCTAAATTATTAGGTTCATCTTCCGAATATGCAGATCCTGGTTCAGTAGACATCTGAAATCCTTTTCGTTATTGGCCTAAAATCTACATCCATTTCTGGTTCAAAAATAATTTGTGCTATATGAATTCATAGCCACGTAGGAACCAATCCAATCATTCACTCACATTACCACAATGCTATTATGTTAACTCACAATTTAAACGTATATGGATCTGTTTGCAATTCTAAAACTTCCACAGTTCCGGTTAGAGTGGACGCGCTCACCAATTCAAACCAAAAGCTTAAGCGAAGAAGATATGCAATCCACTTATACACTTCAATAATTCCACCTACAGTTCGATCCCTATTTTCATAGCAACTTAGCAACAGAGGGGCACATCTCGCACACCTGTGATAAGGTTCATGTCGCAGGGCACGATGCACTCGTCGTAGCCGGTGTCGTCGTCCTTCCCGGTCTCGGCGGGCAGCCGTATGCCGTGCCCGCTGTAGTGGAAGAAGAGGAGGTCCCCGGGCCGCGCGTCCCCGACGAGGCGCGCGAGTTCCCGCCGGATGTTGGCCCCCGTGGGCTGCGGCGCGGAGCCGTCATCTATGAGGACGCGGATGCCGGACTCGTCGAATCCGAAGCGGTCGACGAGGCACCGGCGCATGCGAGCGACGTCGTTGTGGCAGCCCTTGAGCTCCGCTTTGGTGCCCTGGTAATTGATGCCCACCAGCACCGCGCGCTTCGCCCCCATCGCCCGCTTTCCGGATTCGAATCCGCGTCGCGCCGAACGGCGGCCGGCGATGGTGAGCGGGTGAGGGGAGGGTACGCGGCGGCGGGGTGCGTGCTTTCGGCGGTTCGACCGTTCGAGGAAGAGGAGGATGGTGGTGGCTGAGCAGAGCTGGTGGGGCTTTGGACTTTTGGGTGGGGTGCCGAGCTGTCTATTGGCGCTCCGATCTGGCAGTCGCGTGGGCTAGGTGATCATCGCTGACCGCGCCCCGCGGATGTCACCTTCTAGCGACTCTTAACGTCGCACTAAAAAACGTGTTTTTGTCCTTGTTTTGAACAACACTACTCTATATTTAGGAGTATTTAACTAAAGAATTGTAAGAATTACAAACACTCTCTAACAGACCGGGGGTATTTGGTTCTAATAGTCACCCTTCTAAAGTTTAGAGACTAAACTTTTGTCCCTAAATATTTATTAAGAATGTCTCATTTTTATGAGGTGGGAATCAAACACCCGCTCGTATGAATACGATTTATGCACATGCATTCATAGATGTGTGTTGTAAAAGTCTATGTCACATCTAAAAAAACTTAAACATGGCGATTTATACAACATGGATAACACTATAAGTGATATTATAAGTATTGATATTAGACTCCCTATTTTCATAGATTAACTCAATGCTCTAAAGATTTCCTTCCTCACATTGATCTCCTAAACGATTTGCTTATATACTACAAAGTTGCCTTGTAAATACTTTTCATAACATTTTATGTAATCACTTCCCAACCTCAAGCTCTCAACTCCTTTGTCCAAGGCAAAAGTCATACCTTCTCAACAGGTTATGGCTTCCATGATCTTTAGATCCCGTAACACCAGAACCAAAACTCACATGAACCGATCAACCTCATTTCTAGAAATCGCATGTGCTGACGCCTTTAGCTCATTCTTGGACAATGTTGTGTTCACATTGATCTTAATAATACTCGTGGGGAAGTGACCCAAACCATCCTCCGCATTGTTTTGTATCGACATGTTGTTCTCCTCAGTGTCGTATGGTGTGCTAATGGCCTAATAGGTTTGTGTGAGTGGGTGCAGACATGTGCCTTTGCTAGCGAAAACCCCCTATTGGTCCAAGAAAGTTACTTTAGGGAGCTTCCTATGTCAATGTCTCTAAACCAAGCTAAACCTCATGGCCTAAGCCCACGCTGCTTGAGGATAATGGGATGAATAAGACCAACCTCTTATGGTGCTAAGGGTCTGCCACTAAGTAATAAAAGGAATAGGCTCGTGAAGCAAAAGAAAATATTAACATATGTTACAAAATATGGCTTTATGTCAAGGTTGAAAATTAGAAGTCAAGAAGAAGAATGTGGCATAAACTATTTGTTACCATCATCGTCCCTCGCCACCCGTGCTCCATCATCTGCGTCAAAGTTGGCCACCTCTTGGATTCAACAGCTTGTCGCCATCTGAAGTCGCCTAGAGGGGGGGTGAATAGGCAAATCTGAAATTTATAAACTTTAAGCACAATCTACAAGTCGGGTTAGCGTTAGAAATAAAAGCGAGTCCGAAAGAGAGGGCAAAAACAAATCACAAGAAAATGAAGAGTGTGACATGGTGATTTGTTTTACCGAGGTTCGGTTCTTGCAAACCTACTCCCCGTTGAGGTGGTCACGAAGACCAGATCTCTTTAAACCCTTTCCCTCTCTCCACCGATCACTTAGACCGGCGAGCTTTTCTTCTCAATCAAATGGGTCACTTAGACCCCACAAGGACCACCACAACTTGGTGTCTCTTGCTTTGATTACAAAGGTGTTGAGAACAAGAAATGGGGAAGAAGAAAAGCGATCCAAGCGACAAGAACTCAAATGAACACAAATGTCTCTCTCTCTCACTAGTCACTAATTGATTGGAGTGATCTTGGACTTGGGAGAGGATTTGATCTTTTGTTTGTGTCTTGGAATGAAGTCTAGAGCTCTTGTATTGAATGCAATGGCTGAAAACTTGGATGCCTTGAAGTGTGATGGTTGGGGGGTATTTATAGCCCCAACCACCAAAATGGTCGTTGAGGAGGCTATCTATCGATGGGCGCACCGGACAGTGTGGTGTGCTAGCCACGTCACCCAACCGTTAGGGTTCGACCGTTGGAGCTCTGACAGGTGGGACCACCGGACAGTCCAGTGGTGCACCGGACAGGTACTGTTCACTGTCCGGTGCGCCTTCTGGCGCCTGCTCTGACTCTGTGCGCTTTGTCCGCGCACTGTAGCGCTTTTACAGGTTTTCGTTGGAGTCGACCGTTGCGCTGTAGCCGTTGCTCCACTGGCACACCGGACAGTCCGGTGCTACACCGGACGGTCCGGTGAATTATAGCGGAGTGGCTCTCCAAAAACCCGAAGCTGAGCAGTTCAGAGTTGATCTCCCTAGTGCACCGGACACTGTCCGGCGGACAGTCCGGTGCGCCAGACCAGGGCAGTCTTCGGTTGGTTTTGCTTCTTTCTTTTTGAACCCTATCTTGGACTTTTTATTGGTTTGTGTTGAACCTTTGGCACATGTAGAACTTACAATCTAGAGCAAACTAGTTAGTCCAATTATTTGTGTTGGGCAATTCAACCACCAAAATCATTTAGGAAAAGGTTTGACCCTATTTCCCTTTCAATCTCCCCCTTTTTGGTGATTGATGCCAACACAAACCAAAGCAAATATATAAGTGCAGAATTGAACTAGTTTGCATAAGGTAAGTGCAAAGGTTGCTTGGAATTAAACCAAATTAAACTTTCATAAGATATGCATGGATTGCTTTCTTCCTATTAACATTTTGGACCACGTCTTGCACCACTTGTTTTGTTTTTGCAAATGTTTTTGGAAATTCTTTTTCAAAGTTTTTTTTGCAAATAGTCAAAGGTATATGAATAATATTTAGAGAAGCTTTTTTTAAGATTTGAAATTTTCTCCCCCTGTTTCAAATGCTTTTCCTTTGACTAAACAAAACTCCCCCTTAATGAAATTCTCCTCTTAGTGTTCAAGGAGGGTTTTACAAATTGAAAGAAGATCAAATATTTTAGATACCTATTTTGAAAAACCCCTCCTTAAGATATAGATATCAAATGAGATAGAATTTCTTAGAGGACTATTAATTTTGAAGAATACCAATTGAAAACAACATTTAAAAACTTAGACTTGTTTCGAAAAAATTCAAATTGGCGTGGTGGTGCGGTCCTTTTGCTTTGGGCTAATACTCTCTCCCCCTTTGGCATTAATCGCCAAAAATGGAGTCTTTAGAGCCCTTTTTAAATCCTCTCCCCCTTTGGCAAACAATATATGAGTGAAGGATTACACCAAAGTGGAGAGCGATGCGGAGTGACGGCGAAGGGTAAATAATACGATGGAGTGGAGTGGAAGCCTTGTCTTCGTCGAAGACTCCATTTCCCTTTCAATCTATAACTTAGTATGAAATATACTTGAAAAACACATTAGTCATAGCACATGAAAGAGATATGATCAAAGGTACATAAATGAGCTATTTGTGCAAAGTATCAAACAAAATTCCGAGAATCAAGAATGTTTAGCTCATTCCTAAGTTTGGTAAAGGTTTTCTCATCTAGTGGTTTGGTAAAGATATCGGCTAATTGTTCTTTGGTGCTAACATAAACAATCTTGATATCCCCCGTTGTTGGTGATCCCTCAAAAAGTGATACCGAATGGCTATGTGCTTAGTGCGGCTGTGCTCAACGGGATTATCCGCCATACGGATTGCACTCTCATTATCACATAGGAGAGGGACTTTGGTTAATTTGTAGCCATAGTCCCTAAGGGTTTGCCTCATCCAATGCAATTGCGTGCAACAATGGCCTGCGGCAATGTACTCGGCTTCGGCGGTAGAAAGATGAAGCGCCCCAATCCTTTGGGACTCAAATGTGATACAATTACTAGTCCAAGGAGTCTAGTAAACACATTTATACAACAGATGATTCTAGATCTGCTTAAACGAGACAAACCTATAAAGGTGGCGATCAACTTTAAGAGTTGGTCCACAACTCAGGACATATCATCAGAGTGGGGCTAAACAGCCCGATATACGCAGCGAAGCAAATCAGCGGTCCAACAGCCACAGGCAGGGTTGGGAACAGTCGTAACACTTACCCGATCTCCTTTTCTGAAAAACAACAAATAAGCAAGGGTGAGTACAAACGTACTCAGCAGCCCACCTTCACCCTGAGAGCACCTAGAGGGGGGGGGGTGAATAGGTGATCCTGTAAAAACTTAAAACTTAAAGCCACAAAACTTGATTAAGAGTTAGCACAATGAAATTAAGTGGCTAAAGGAGAGCTCTTGTGAAACACAATAGACACAGTGAGAACAAGCACAAGAGACACAAGGATTTATCCCGTGGTTCGGCCAAGTATAACACTTGCCTATTCCACGTTGTGGCGTCCCAACGGACGAGAGTTGCACTCAACTCCTCTCAAGTGATCCAACGATCAACTTGAATACCACGGTGTTCTTCTTTCTTTCACTATATCCCGCTTGCGAGGAATCTCCACAACTTGGAGCCTCTCGCCCTTACAAATGATGATCACAAAGAAGCACGGATGTAAGGGAGGGAAAAGCAACACACACAAGTCCACAACAATACGCACACACACACAGCCAAGACTTGAGCTCAAATGAATAACACAGGTTCACCACTAGAACGGAGCTCAAATCACTAAGAATGCCAATCAAGTGCACAAAGACAGAGTGTGAATGATCAAGAATGCTTAGAGTATGCTTGGTCTTCTCCTCCATGCGCCCAGGGGTCCCTTTTATAGCCCCAAGGCAGCTAGGAGCCGTTGAGAGCAATCCAGGAAGGCAATTCTTGCCTTCTGTCGGGTGGCGCACCGGACAGTCTGGTGCACCACCGGACACTGTCCGGTGCTGATTGCTTTCCTATTCTGGCGCAGCCAACCGTTGATGATTTGGAGCCGTTGGCGCACCGGACACTGTCCGGTGCACACCGGACAGTCCGGTGCCCCCATCAGACCGTTGGCCCGGCCACGCGTCACGCGCGGATTGTGCGGCCGACCGTTGGGGCACCGGACAGTCCGGTGCAGCACCGGACAGTCCGGTGATTTTTAGCCGTACGCCGCCGACGAAACCCGAGAGCAGCCTTTTCACCAGAGCCAGCCTGGCGCACCGGACACTGTCCGGTGCACCACCGGACAGTCCGGTGCACCTAGACTGATCAGCAGTTAGCTGTACACAGCCAACTCTTTTTTCCTTTTGTCTTTTCTCTGATTCTAGCACTTAGACAAATATGTTAGTACACAAAAACCAATGTGCTAAGTCTAGAATCATACCTTTGTGTTGATTTGCACTTCTTCCACCATTTGGCATAGTTTCACACTTAAACCATTTGTGTTGGCACTTGATCACCAAAATACTTAGAAATGGCCCAAGGGCACATTTCCCTTTCAATCTCCCCCTTTTTGGTGATTTATGCCAACACAACAAAAAGCAACTAAAAGAAGTGCAACCTCACTGCGAATGAGTAGACAAATTTGTTTTGATTCAAATTTGGCATATTTGGATCATTCTTTGCCATCACTTGGTTTGTTTTTGCAAATCAAACTCAATTTCCTATCTCTAAGTCAAATTCACTTGTTGAGGCATAGAGAGAGGTACTCCAAGAGCAATTGATCAAAGATTCAAAAACTCCCTCTTTTTCCCATAATCAAACATTCTCCCCACAAGAGACCAATTTTTGACAATAAGAGACCATAAGAGTATTTTGACAAAACAAAAGCTCTAACTCTACTATTTTCAAAATTCTCAAGTGGTAGCTGATCCATTTCTTGCTTTGGCCTTAATTTCTCCCCCTTTGGCATCAAGCACCAAAACGGGATCATTTTTGGCCCTGAAATCCCATTGCCTCACCAAAATCTTCAAATAAGAATAAAAGGCAAAAAGAGTATGGAGATGAACTTGGAGTAAGTTACCCTCTCATCGGAGTGCAGTGGAAGTCTTTCATGGTCCAAGTCCACTTTTCCCTTTTAATCTACTTTTGAGACTAAATCAAGCAAACTCAAGCACACAGTTAGTCTCAAAGGGTCAAGTTGTAGCACATCTCCCCCTAAATATGTGAATCACTTGCACATGGACTTGTGAGGTCCGAGGAGTGTGTGCAACTTGAGCACCATAAATAAGCAACAATATGCATAAAGGAACATGATCAAGGGCATAAACACATGTATGCTATAGACCAATCCAAGTTACGCGAATCTAAGACATTTAGCTCACTACGCAGCCTGCAAAAGGTCTTCTCATCTAAAGGCTTGGTAAAGATATCGGCTAGCTGGTTCTCGGTGCTAACATAAAACACTTCGATATCTCCCTTTTGCTGGTGATCTCTCAAAAAGTGATGTTGGATGTCTATGTGCTTAGTGCAGCTGTGTTCAACAGGATTATCCGCCATGCGGATTGCACTCTCATTGTCACATAGGAGTGGGACTTTGCTTAGATTGTAGCCAAAGTCCCTGAGGGTTTGCCTCATCCAAAGTAGTTGCGCGCAACACTGTCCTGCGGCAACATACTCGTCCTCAGTGGTGGATAGGGCAACAGAAGTTTGTTTCTTAGAACTCCAAGACACCAGGGACCTTCCTAAGAATTGGCACGTCCTTGATGTATTCTTCCTATCAACCTTGCATCCAGCATAATCGGAGTCTGAGTATCCAATCAAGTCAAAGGTTGACCTCTTTGGATACTAGATCCCGAAGCAAGGCGTAGCAACTAAATATCTAAGTATTCGCTTAACGGCCACAAGGTGACACTCCCTTGGATCGGATTGAAATCTAGCACACATGCATACACTTAGCATAATATCCGGTCTACTAGCACATAAATAAAGTAAAGACCCTATCATAGACCGGTATGCCTTTTGATCAACGGACTTACCTCCTTTGTTGAGGTCGACATGTCCATCGATTCCCATTGGAGTCTTTGCGGGCTTGGCGTCCTTCATCCCAAACCGCTTGATCAAATCTTGCGTGTACTTCGTTTGGGAAATGAAAGTGCCGTCCTTGAGTTGCTTCACTTGGAACCCAAGGAAGTAGTTCAACTCGCCCATCATCGACATCTCAAATTTTTGAGTCATCACCCTACTAAACTCTTCACAAGACTTTTGGTTAGTAGAACCAAATATTATGTCATCGACATAAATTTGGCACACAAATAAGTCACCATCACAAGTCTTAGTAAACAAAGTTGGATCGGCTTTCCCAACCTTGAAAGCATTATCAATTAAAAAGTCTCTAAGGCATTCATACCATGCTCTTGGGGCTTGCTTAAGTCCATAGAGCGCCTTAGAGAGCTTACACACATGGTCGGGGTACCGTTCATCCTCAAAGCGAGGGGGTTGCTCTACGTACACCTCCTCCTTGATTGGCCCATTGAGGAAAGCGCTCTTCACATCAATTTGGAACAACCTGAAAGAATGGTGAGCGGCATAGGCTAACAAAATGCGAATGGACTCTAGCCTAGCCACAGGAGCAAAAGTCTCCTCAAAGTCCAAACCTGTGACTTGGGCATAACCTTTTTCCACAAGTCTAGCCTTATTCCTTGTCACCACCCCGTGCTCGTCTTGTTTGTTGCGAAACACCCACTTCGTTCCCACAACATTTTGCTTGGGACGAGGCACCAGTGTCCAAACTTCATTTCGTTTGAAGTTGTTAAGCTCTTCCTGCATGGCCAACACCTAGTCCGGATCTAGCAAGTCCTCTTCTACCCTGAAAGGCTCAATAGAAGAGACAAAAGAGTAATGCTCACAAAAATTAACTAATCTAGAGCGAGTAGTTACTCCCTTGCTTATATCACCCAGAATTTGGTCGACGGGATGATTCCTTTGAATCGTCTCTCGGACTTGAGTTGGAGGGGCTTGAGGTTCTTCTTCCTCCATAACATGATCATCTTGTGCTCCCCCTTGATCGCATGTCTCTTGATGAACCTGTTCATTAGTTTGAGTTGGGGGATGCACCATTGTTGAGGAAGAAGGTTGCTCTTGCTCCTTTTGTTCCTGTGGTCGCACATCTCCAATAGCCATGGTGCGTATGGCGACCGTTGGAACATCTTCTTCATCTACATCATCAAGATCAACTTGCTCTCTTGAAGAGCCATTAGTCTCATCAAATACAACGTCGCTAGAGACTTCAACCAAACCCGATGATTTGTTGAAGACTCTATACGCCTTTGTATTTGAGTCATAACCTAACAAAAACCCTTCTACAGCTTTGGGAGCAAACTTGGAATTCCTACCTTTCTTCACTAGAATGTAGCATTTACTCCCAAATACACGAAAGTATAAAACATTGGGTTTGTTACCAGTTAGAAGCTCATACGAAGTCTTCTTGAGGAGGCGATGAAGGTAGACCCGGTTTATGGCGTGGCAAGCCGTGTTCACGGCTTCCGACCAAAACCGCTCGGGCGTCTTGAACTCTCCAAGCATCGTCCTTGCCATGTCTATGAGTGTCATGTTCGTCCTCTCTACCACACTGTTTTGCTGTGGTGTGTAGGGAGCGGAGAACTCATGCTTGATTCCTTCCTCCTCAAGGTACTCTTCTACTTGAAGGTTCTTGAACTTGGACCCGTTGTCGCTCCTTATCTTCTTTACCTTGAGCTCAAATTCATTTTGAGCTCTCCTTAGAAAGCGTTTAAGGGTCCCTTGGGTTTCTGTTTTATCCTGCAAGAAGAACACCCAAGTGAAGCAGGAAAAATCATCAACTATAACAAGACCATACTTACTTCCCCCGATGCTGAGGTAGGCGATGGGTTCGAAGAGGTCCATATGCAGCAGCTCCAGGGGTCTTGATGTGGTCATCACGTTCTTGCTGTGATGAGCATTTCCCACTTGTTTACCTACTTGACAAGCTGCACAAGGTCTATCTTTTTCGAAAGTCACATTTGTTAGACCTAACACATGTTCTCCCTTTAGAAGTTTGTGAAGGTTCTTCATCCCCACATGTGCCAGACGGCGATGCCACAACCAGCCCATGCTAGTCTTAGCAATTAAGCATGCATCTAGACTGGCCTCCTCTTTTGCAAAATCAACTAAATAAAGTTTGCCGTCTAGTACACCCTTAAAAGCTAATGAACCATCACTCCTTCTAAAGACAGACACATCTACATTTGTGAATAAGCAATTATAACCCATATTACAAAGTTGACTAACGAACAACAAGTTATACCCGAGCGACTCAACTAAAAACACATTAGAAATGGAGTGCTCAGATGAAATAGCAATCTTTCCTAGTCCTTTAACCTTGCCTTGATTCTCGTCACCGAATATGATTGAATCTTGAGAATCTTTGTTCTTGACGTAGGAGGTGAACATCTTCTTCTCCCCCGTCATGTGGTTTGTGCATCCGCTGTCAATAATCCAGCTTGAGCCCTCGGATGCATAAACCTTCTTCTCCTTTGCCATGAGGCAGGTGTGATGCTCGTCGGGGAAGAGAGACGACTTGTTGAAGGCTGAGGCGGCGAGTCCTTCGTTGTCGGAGTCGGACGAGGAGCAATCTGAATCCCACTCCTTTCCAAGGTGTGCCTCACCCTTCGCCTTTTTGTAGGTCTTCTTCTTTTCCCACTTTCCGTTCTTTCCTTGTTCCTGGTCACTATCATTATCGGGACAGTTAGCAATAAAGTGACCAATTTTACCACACTTGAAGCATGAGCGCTTTCCCTTCGTCTTGCTCTTGTTGGGATGCTCCTTGCGACCTTTGAGCGCCGTCTTGAAGCGCTTGATGATGAGGGCCATTTCATTCTCATTTAGCCCGGCCGCCTCAACTTGCGCCACCTTGCTAGGTAGCGCCTCCCTGCTACTTGTTGCTTTGAGAGCAACAGTTTGAGGCTCGTAGATCAGCATTGGGCCATTCAATGCATCATCAACATATCTTGCCTCCTTGATCATCATTCGCCTGCTTATGAACTTTCCGAGTATTTCCTCGGGCGTCATCTTGATGTACCTAGGATTCTCACGAATAGAGTTTACAAGATGAGGATCAAGGACAGTGAAGGACCTTAGCATAAGTTGGACGACGTCGTGGCGTCCATCTCGTGCTCCCATAGCTTCTTATCTTGTTGACCAGGGTCTTGAGCCTATTGTACGTTTGAGTTGGCTCCTCTCCCCTGATCATTGCGAACCTTCCTAGTTCGCTTTCCACCAACTCCATCTTGGTGAGCATGGTGGCATCGTTCCCCTCATGCGAGATCTTGAGGGTGTTCCAAATCTGCTTGGTGTTGTCCAAGCCGCTCACTTTATTGTACTCTTCCCTGCACAAGGATGCTAAAAGAACAGTAGCCGCTTGTGTATTTTTATGGATTTGTTCATTGATAAACATGGAGTTATCCGAACTATCAAATCACATTCCATTTTCTACTATCTCCCATATACTTGGATGAAGAGAGAACAAGTGACTACGCATTTTGTGACTCCAAAATCCGTAGTCCTCTCCATCAAAGTGTGGAGGTTTACCAAGTGGAATGGAAAGCAAATGAGCATTGGAATTATGCGAAATACGAGAATAATCAAAAGAAAAGTTCGAGTTAACCGTTTTCTTTTTCTCCTCGTATTCGTTGTCCTTTTGAGAAGAGGAAGATTCGTCGCTGTCATAGTAGACAATCTTCTTGATGCGCCTCTTCTTCTTTCCATCCTTCTTCTTTTGACTCGAGCCGGAGTCATTGGCTTTGTCATCCCTTGGCTCGTTGAAGATGGACTCCTTCTCATTGTCGTTGACCACCATCCCCTATCCCTTAGGATCCATCTCTTCAGGCGATTAGTCCCTTTCTTGAAGAGAACTGCTCTGATACCAATTGAGAGCACCTAGAGGGGGGGGTGAATAGGTGATCCTATAAAAACTTAAAACTTAAAGCCACAAAACTTGATTAAGAGTTAGCACAATGAAATTAAGTGGCTAAAGGAGAGCTCTTGTGAAACACAATAGACACAGTGAGAACAAGCACAAGAGACACGAGGATTTATCATGTGGTTCGGCCAAGTATAACACTTGCCTATTCCACGTTGTGGCGTCCCAACGGACGAGAGTTGCACTCAACTCCTCTCAAGTGATCCAATGATCAACTTGAATACCACGGTGTTCTTCTTTCTTTCACTATATCCCGCTTGCGAGGAATCTCCACAACTTGGACCCTCTCGCCCTTACAAATGATGATCACAAAGAAGCACGGATGTAAGGGAGGGAAAAGCAACACACACAAGTCCATAGCAATACACACACAGCCAAGACTTGAGCTCAAATGAATAACACATGTTCACCACTAGAACGGAGCTCAAATCACTAAGAATGCCAATCGAGTGCGCAAAGATAGAGTGTGAATGATCAAGAATGCTTAGAGTATGCTTGGTCTTCTCCTCCATGCGCCCAGGGGTCCCGTTTATAGCCCCAAGGCAGCTAGGAGCCGTTGAGAGCAATCCAGGAAGGCAATTCTTGCCTTCTGTCGGGTGGTGCACCGGACAGTCCGGTGCACCACCGGACACTGTCCGGTGCTGATTGCTTTCCTATTCTGGCGCAGCCGACCGTTGAAGATTTGGAGCCGTTGGCGCACCGGACACTGTCCGGTGCACACCTGACAGTCTGGTGCCCCCATCAGACCGTTGGCCCGGCCACGCGTCACCCGACCGTTTGCGCGGCCGACCGTTGGCGCACCGGACAGTCCGGTGCACCACCGGACAGTCCGGTGATTTTTAGCCGTACGCCTCCGACGAAACCCGAGAGCAGCCTTTTCACCAGAGCCAGCCTGCACCACCGGACACTGTCCGGTGCACCACCGGACATTCCGGTGCACCCAGACTGATCAGCAGTTAGCTGTACACAGCCAACTCTTTTTCCTTTTGTCTTTTCTCTGATTCTAGCACTTAGACAAATATGTTAGTACACAAAAACCAATGTGCTAAGTCTAGAATCATACCTTTGTGTTGATTTGCACTTCTTCCACCATTTGGCATAGTTTCACACTTAAACCATTTGTGTTGGCACTTGATCACCAAAATACTTAGAAATGGCCCAAGGGCACATTTCCCTTTTGTCGGCGTTTCGACCCCGGGGGGTACATGGACCGACGAGTAAAATTGTCGCTGCGTGCCCCAGCCCAGATGGGTTGGCGCGAGACGGAACACGAAGGGGGGAAAACCGCGGCTCGTGTTATCCTGCGCCAGAGTGGGTGCACTTGCAGTAGGGGTTACAAGCGTTCGCGAGGGAGAGAGGGAGTCCCGCGTGACCACCCTCCCATATGAGGGCCCTGGCCCTTCCTTTTATAGATGCAAGGAGAGGGTCCAGGTGTACAATGGGGGTGTAGCAATATGCTAACGTTTCCGACAGAGAGGAGCCAGAGCCCTATGTACATGCCAACGTGGCTGTCGGAGAGGTGCTAGAGCCCTGTGTACGTGATGTCGTGGCCGTCGGAGGAGCGTTTGAGCCCTGTAGAAGCACAACTGTCAGGGCTGTTGGGACCTTGCTGACGTCTCCTTGCTTCCGTAAGGGGCTGAGAGCCACCGTCGTCATGGACGCACGCGGGGTGCCATCATTACTTGTTACCGGGGCGAGCCTGGATGGGACGCCGGTCTTGTTCCCCCGTAGCCTGAGCTAGCTAGGGGTAGGATAATGATGAACCCTTTGCGGCGTGGTCGGTCCAAGCCAAAGGTCGGGCGAGGCGGAGACTCCTCCTGAGGCCGAGGCCGGGGTCGGGCGAGGACGCGATTCCTCCCAAGGTCGAGGTTGAGGCTAGGCCCTGGGGTCGGGTGAGGCGGAGACCACCTTCCGAGGTCGAGGTTGAGGCTGAGCCTTGGGGTCGGGCGAGGCAGAGACCACCTTCCGAGGCCGAGGCGAGGGCCGAGCCCTGGGGTCGGGCGAGGCGGAGACTTCTCCTGAGGCTGAGGCCCAAGGTCGGGCAAGGCGGAGCTTCCTGTGGCGCCTGAGGCTGGACTCAGCTGCTGTCAGCCTCACCCTGGCGGGTGGCACAGCAATCGGAGAGGGGCAAGTGGCGCTGCTTTCTTGTCAGGTCAGTTAGTGGGAGGACAAAGTGACTGTGGTCACTTCGACCTTGCGGACTGAGGCATGCGTGTCAGGATAAGGCGCCAGGCGATCCTTGTATTGAATGCGCTTGTGATACGGTCGGTTGGTGAGGTGATTTGGCCAAGGTTGCTTCACAATGAAGCCTGCCCGAGCTGGGCTTCGGGCGAGTCGAGGGTGCGCCCGTTGCTGAGGAGGCCCTCGGGCGAGGCGTGAATTTGCCTAGGACTACTGTTCTCACCCGAGGCTGGGCTCGGGCGAGGCGAGATTGCGTCCCTTGAGTAGACGAAGCCTTGACCTGCATTGCGCCCATCAGTCTCTGTAGCTTGTGCTGATGGTGATTACCAGCCGAGTTTAGGAGTGTTGGGGTACCCCTAATTATGGTACCCGACAGTAGTCCCCGAGCCTCAAAGGGAGTGTTGGTACTCGCTTGGAGGCTTTGTTGCACTTTTTTGCAAGGGGACCGACCTTTCTCGGTAATATTTTGTTCCGGTGGGTGCGCGCGAGCGCACCCGCCGGGTGTAGCCCCCGAGGCCTCGGAGGAGTGGTTTGGACTCCTTTGAGGTCTTAATGCCTTTCGTGATGCCTTGGCCAGTCTGGTTGTTCCCTCATGCGATCTGATCGTAGCTCGGGTGCATGGTCAGGTTCCGAGTTCTCAGGCTGGTTTGTTGACGCTGTCAACGGTTTGGCCATAGTCGGGTTTGCGAGAGCAGCCCCCGAGCCTCTGCATGGAGCGAGAGGACGATCAAGGACTGACTCGGCTTTTATCATACGCCCCTTCGTCGCCTTTCCGCAAGGAGGAGGGGGGGAAGCGCCATGTTGCCCTCGGAGGGCGCCGAACATGGTGTCTCCAGTGAGTTGCTAATGGGTGATCCGAGTGGACGCCCGTGCCCCGTTCGATAAGGGTCGGCTAGTGGCCTAGAGGCGCGCTCCAAAAGTACCTGCAGGTGATTTGCCGGACCCGGTCTCGTTCGATAGGGCCCGAGGGCTCGATGCCTCCCTCTGATGGGATTCCGTTACAAAATCGCTCCTGCTAGTCTCGGAAATGTCCTAGGGTACCTCGGGAGCGTAGCCCGAGCCTCGGCCATGTATCGGAAGTACCCAGAGTCATCCCTCGCTCTGCGTGCTCTGGGGCGACTGTCGAACCCTTCCGAGGGGCCAGCCTTTGAACCCCTGATCAGTAGTGGGCGCGGAGCCCGAGTGTTCTGAGGCGGCTGTCGAACCCTTCCGAGGGGCTAGCCTTCGAACCTCTGATCAGTACTGAGCCTGAAGCCCGAGTGCTCTGGGGCGGCTGTCGAACCCTTCCAAGGGGCCAGCCTTCGAACCCCTGATCAGTAGGAGGGCTCGGGGCCCGCTTCCTTCGTGGAGAAGGATCCATTTCGAAATATCCCCTTTCCCGGTCCCTGTAGCAAGAGAGAGAAAGGGGAAGAGGAAAAGGATACGAAATTAAATAGTGTGGCGCACCTTTTTTGACGCTGTGATCATGGCGGAGATGAAACGACGCCCGCTTTGCCTGCCAAAGGTGTCGCTTGCCCTGCCGCGAAGTTAATGCGACGGGACGGGTGGTTCGCGGGGCGACCGTTGTGCGTGCGCGAGTCGTTCGAGGAATGGTGAAAGGGAAATGTGCCTTTGGGCCATTTCTAAGTATTTTGGTGATTGAGTGCCAACACAAGTACTTAAATGTGAATCTATGCCCATGGATGAACAAAGTGCAAATCAAGAGCTAAGGTATGTTTCTAAGTCTTAGTACATTGGTTTTATGTACTAATATACTTGTCTAAGTATCAGAAACAGGAAGAAGAAGAAAAGAGGAGAGTTGGCTGTGTACAGCCAAGAGGCTGTTTCGGTCTGGGGCACCGGACTGTCCGGTGGTGCACCGGACAGTGTCCGGTGCGCCAGGCTGCCTCGGCCGAAGAGGCCGCTCTCGGGAATTTGCTGACGGCGTACGGCTAAAATTCACCGGACTGTCCGGTGTGCACCGGACTGTCCGGTGAGCCAACGGTCGGCCGCGGATTCTGCGCGCGACACGTGGCCAAGCCAACGGTCGGAAGGGGGCACCGGACTGTCCGGTGTGCACCGGACATGTCCGGTGCGCCAACGGCTCCCAGATCTGCAACGGTCCGCTTCGCCATTTAAGGAAAGGAATCGGGCACCGGACACTGTCCGGTGTGCACCGGACTGTCCGGTGCACCCGATGACAGAAGGCAAGGCTGGCCTTCCAGATTTGTTCTCAACGGCTCCTAGCTGCCTTGGGGCTATAAAAGGGACCCCTAGGCGCATGGAGGAGCACACCAAGCATTCCTACAACATTCCTAAGCACCAAGACATCGATCTCGCGCATTCGTTTCATTGTGATAGCATATAGAGCTCTTATGGAGTTGTGAACTCTTTGAGTTGTGTTGCGAGCTCTTGTTGCGACTTGTGTGCGTGTTGTTGCTCTGATCTTTTGAAGTCTTGTGTGTGTTGCTCATTCCCCTTTGCTCTGTGTTCTTTGTGAACTTCAATTGTAAGGGCGAGAGGCTCCAAGTTGTGGAGATTCCTCGCAAACGGGATTGAGAAAAAGCAAGCAAAACACCGTGGTATTCAAGTGGGTCTTTGGACCGCTTGAGAGGGGTTGATTGCAACCCTCGTCCGTTGGGACGCCACAACGTGGAGTAGGCAAGCGTTGGTCTTGGCCGAACCACGGGATAAACCACTGTGTCATCTCTGTGATTGATCTCTTGTGGTATTGTGTTTTGTTGAGACTCCTTTCTAGCCACTTGGCATTTATTGTGCTAACACTTAACAAGTTTTTGTGGCTATAAGCTTAAGTTTTACAGGATCACCTATTCACCCCCCCTCTAGGTGCTCTCAATTGGTATCAGAGCCGTTCTCTTCAAGAAAGGGACTAACCGCCCGAAGAGATGGATCCTAAGGGGAAGGGAATCGTGATCAACGACAAGGAAAAGGAGTCCTTCGTCAACGAGCCAAAAGATGACAAATCCAACGACTCTGGCTCGGGCCACAGACGTAAAGATGGGAAGAAGAAGAAGACAAGACGTATCAAGGAGATCGTCTACTACGACAGCGACGAGTCTACTTCTTCCCACAAGGACGACGACTACGACAAACAAAAGACGGTTAACTCAAACTTTTCTTTTGATTATTCGCGCATTCCGCACAGCTCAAATGCTCATTTGCTCCCCATTCCACTTGGCAAGCCTCCTCACTTTGATGGAGAGGACTACGGATTTTGGAGTCACAAAATGCGTACACACCTATTTTCTCTCCATCCAAGCATTTGGGAGATTGTGGAAAGTGGAATGAAATTTGATAGCTCGGATAGTCCTTCGTTTATTAATGAACAGATCCATAAAAATGCACAAGCTACTACTGTGTTGCTAGCCTCTTTGTGCAGGGACGAGTATCACAAGGTGAGCGGCTTGGACAATGCCAAGCAGATTTGGGACACCCTCAAGATCTCTCATGAAGGGAACGATGTCACCTTACTCACCAAGATGGAGTTGGTGGAGGGCGAGCTCGGACGATTCGCGATGATAAGGGGCGAGGAGCCAACGCAAACATACAACCGGCTCAAGATCCTTATCAACAAAATAAGGAGCTACGGAAGCACGCAATGGACGGATCACGACGTCGTCCGCCTAATGCTAAGGTCATTTACCGTTCTTGATCCTCATCTCGTGAACAATATTCGTGAGAATCCCAGGTACACGAAGATGACGCCCGAGGAGGTACTCGGAAAATTCGTAAGCGGGCGGATGATGATCAAGGAGGCAAGATACGTGGACGACGCCTTGAATGGACCAATCAACGAGCCTCAACCCCTTGCTCTCAAGGCAACAAGAAGCAAGGAGGCGCTACCTAGCAGGGTGGCACAAATTGAGGCGGCCAGACTTAATGATGAAGAGATGGCTCTCATCATCAAAAGATTCAAGACGGCGCTTAAAGGTCGCAAGGGACAGCCAAGCAAGACCAAAGCCAAGGGGAAGCGTTCGTGCTTCAAATGCGGTAAGCTTGGTCATTTTATTGCTAACTGTCCCAACAATGATAGTGATCAGGACCAAGGGAACAAGAGGGAGAAGAAGAAGAATTATAAGAAGGCAAAGGGCGAGGCTCATCTTGGCAAGGAGTGGGATTCGGACTGCTCCTCGTCTGACTCCGACAATGAGGGACTCGCCGCCACTGCATTCAACAAGTCATCCCTCTTCCCCAACGAGCGTCACACTTGCCTCATGGCAAGAGAGAAGAAGGTAATCACTCGTAATGATGTCACTTATGATTCTTCTAGTGACGATGAGTCTAGTGATGATGAAATAGATTACTCTAGTTTGTTCAAGGGATTGGATAGAAATAAAATTGATAAAATCAATGAATTGATTGATGCCTTGAATGAAAAGGATAGGCTTTTAGAAAAGCAAGAGGATTTGTTGTATGATGAACATGATAAGTTTGTAGAGGCACAAAAATCCTATGCTTTAGAAGTTAAAAGAAATGAAGTGCTTTCTAGTGAATTATCTTCTTGTCATGAAAACATTGCTACTTTAAAGAGTGTTAATGATGACTTAAATGCTAAACTGGAAGTAGCTAGTAAATCAACATCTTGTGTAGAAATTGTTGAAACGTGCACTAGGTGTAAAGATCTTAATGTTGATGCTTGTAGTAAACATCTAGTTTCAATTTCTAAATTGAATGATGAAGTGGCTAGTCTTAATGCTCAACTTAAGGCTAGCAAAAGCGAATTTGAAAAGCTAAAATTTGCAAGGGATGCCTACACGATTGGTAGACACCCCTCAATTAAGGATGGACTTGGCTTCAAAAGGGAAGCCAAGAACTTAACAAGCCATAAGGCTCCCATTCCCGCTATTGAGAAAGGGAAGGCCCCTATGGCTACTAGTGCTAAAAGGAACCATGCCTTTTTGTATCATGATAGAAAAAATTCTAGAAATGCTTTTAGAAGTTATGATGCTTTTGATTCACATGCTTATGATTCTTATGCTATGACTGCTTCTAGTTCTCATGTTGTGCATGATAGAAAGGTTGGTAGAAGAAATGTTATTCACAATATGCCTAGGAGAAATGTTGTTAATGCTCATAGGAAAGTTCATGGACCTTCTACAATTTATCATGCCCTAAATGCTTCCTTTGCTATTTATAGAAAGGATAGGAAGATAGTTGCTAGGAAGTTAGGGGCAAAATGCAAGGGAGACAAAACTTGCATTTGGGTCCCTAAGGATATTTGCACTAACCTTGTAGGACCCAACAAGAGTTGGGTACCTAAGTCCCAAGCCTAAATTTGCCTTGCAGGTTTATGCATCCGGGGGTTCAAGCTGGATTATTGATAGCGGATGCACAAACCATATGACGGGGGAGAAGAAGATGTTCACCTCCTACGTCAAGAATAAAGATTCCCAAGATTCAATTATATTCGGTGATGGGAATCAAGGCAAGGTAAAAGGGTTAGGTAAAATTGCAATTTCTAATGAGAACTCTATCTCTAATGTGTTTTTAGTAGAGTCTCTTGGATATAATTTGCTATCTGTTAGTCAATTATGCAACATGGGGTATAACTGTCTATTTACAAATGTAGATGTGTCTGTCTTTAGAAGAAGTGATGGTTCACTAGCATTTAAGGGTGTATTAGACGGCAAACTTTATTTAGTTGATTTTGCAAAAGAGGAGGCCGGTCTAGATGCATGCTTAATAGCTAAGACTAGCATGGGCTGGCTGTGGCATCGCCGCTTAGCACATGTGGGGATGAAGAACCTTCACAAGCTTCTAAAGGGAGAACACGTGATAGGTTTGACTAACGTACAATTTGAAAAAGATAGACCTTGTGCAGCTTGTCAAGCAGGTAAACAAGTGGGAGGAGCACATCACAGCAAGAATGTGATGACCACATCAAGACCCCTGGAGCTGCTACACATGGACCTCTTCGGACCCATCGCCTATCTGAGCATAGGAGGAAGTAAGTATGGTCTAGTTATTGTTGATGACTTTTCCCGCTTCACTTGGGTGTTCTTTTTGCAGGATAAGTCTGAAACCCAAGGGACCCTCAAGTGCTTCCTCAGGAGAGCTCAAAATGAGTTTGAGCTCAAGGTGAAGAAGATAAGGAGCGACAACGGGTCGGAGTTCAAGAACCTTCAAGTGGAGGAGTTCCTTGAGGAGGAAGGGATCAAGCACGAGTTCTCCGCTCCCTACACACCACAGCAAAATGGTGTGGTAGAGAGGAAGAACAGGACGCTAATCGACATGGCGAGGACTATGCTTGGAGAATTCAAGACCCCCGAGCGTTTTTGGTCGGAAGCCGTGAACACGGCTTGCCACGCCATCAACAGGGTCTACCTTCACCGCCTCCTCAAGAAGACGTCATATGAGCTTCTAACCGGTAACAAACCCAATGTATCGTACTTTCGTGTATTTGGGAGCAAGTGCTACATTCTAGTGAAGAAGGGTAGAAATTCTAAATTTGCTCCCAAAGCAGTAGAAGGGTTTTTGTTAGGTTATGACTCAAATACAAAGGCGTATAGAGTCTTCAACAAATCATCGGGTTTGGTTGAAGTCTCTAGCGACGTTGTATTTGATGAGACTAATGGCTCTCCAAGAGAGCAAGTTGTTGATCTTGATGATGTAGATGAAGAAGACGTTCCAACGGCCGCTATGCGCACCATGGCGATTGGTGATGTGCGACCACAGGAACAATTGGAGCAAGATCAACCTTCTTCCTCAACTATGGTGCAACCCCCAACTCAAGACGATGAACAGGTTCATCAACAGGAGGCGTGTGATCAAGGGGGAGCACAAGATGATCATGTGATGGAGGAAGATGCGCAACCGGCACCTCCAACCCAAGTCCAAGCGGTGATTCAAAGGGATCATCCTGTCGACCAAATTTTGGGTGACATTAGTAAGGGAGTAACTACTCGATCTAGATTAGTTAATTTTTGTGAGCATTACTCCTTTGTCTCTTCTATTGAACCTTTCAGGGTAGAGGAGGCCTTGCTAGATCCGGACTGGGTGTTGGCCATGCAGGAGGAGCTCAACAACTTCAAGCGCAATGAAGTTTGGACACTGGTGCCTCGTCCCAAGCAAAATGTTGTGGGAACCAAGTGGGTGTTCCGCAACAAACAGGACGAGCACGGGGTGGTGACGAGGAACAAGGCTCGACTTGTGGCAAAAGGTTATGCCCAAGTCGCAGGTTTAGACTTTGAGGAGACATTTGCTCCTGTGGCTAGGCTAGAGTCTATTCGTATCTTGCTAGCATATGCCGCTCACCACTCTTTCAGGTTGTACCAAATGGATGTGAAGAGTGCTTTCCTCAACGGGCCAATCAAGGAGGAGGTGTACGTGGAGCAACCCCCTGGCTTCGAGGATGAACGGTACCCCGACCACGTGTGTAAGCTCTCTAAGGCGCTCTATGGACTTAAGCAAGCCCCAAGAGCATGGTATGAATGCCTTAGAGACTTTTTACTTGCTAATGCTTTCAAGGTTGGGAAAGCCGATCCAACTCTGTTCACTAAGACATGTGATGGTGATTTGTTTGTGTGCCAAATTTATGTCGATGACATAATATTTGGTTCTACTAATCAAAAGTCTTGTGAAGAGTTTAGCAGGGTGATGACGCAGAAATTCGAGATGTCAATGATGGGCGAGTTGAACTACTTCCTTGGGTTCCAAGTGAAGCAACTCAAGGACGGCACCTTCATCTCCCAAACGAAGTACACACAAGACTTGCTGAAGCGGTTTGGGATGAAGGACGCCAAGCCCGCAAAGACTCCGATGGGGACCGACGGACACACCGACCTCAACAAAGGAGGTAAGTCCGTTGATCAAAAAGCATACCGGTCAATGATAGGGTCTTTACTTTATTTATGTGCTAGTAGACCGGATATTATGCTTAGCGTATGCATGTGTGCTAGATTTCAATCCGATCCTAAGGAGTGTCACTTAGTGGCGGTGAAGCGAATTCTGAGATATTTAGTCGCTACGCCTTGCTTCGGGCTCTGGTATCCAAAGGGGTCTACCTTTGACTTGGTTGGATACTCAGATTCCGACTATGCTGGATGTAAGGTCGATAGGAAGAGTACATCGGGGACGTGCCAATTCTTAGGAAGGTCCCTGGTGTCATGGAACTCTAAGAAACAAACCTCCGTTGCCCTATCCACCGCTGAGGCCGAGTACGTTGCCGCAGGACAGTGTTGCGCGCAACTACTTTGGATGAGGCAAACACTCAGGGACTTTGGCTACAATCTGAGCAAAGTCCCACTCCTATGTGATAATGAGAGTGCTATCCGCATGGCGGAGAATCCTGTTGAGCACAGCCGCACAAAGCACATAGACATCCGGCATCACTTTTTGAGAGACCACCAGCAAAAGGGGGATATCGAAGTGTTTCATGTTAGCACCGAGAACCAGCTAGCCGATATCTTTACCAAGCCTCTAGATGAGAAGACCTTTTGCAGGCTGCGTAGTGAGCTAAATTTCTTAGATTCGCGGAACTTGGATTGAAGTGTAGCATACATGTATTTATGCTTTTTGATCATGTTCCTTTTTGCATTTTGTTGCTTATTATGGTGCTCAAGTTGTACAAACACTCCCTGGACCTCACAAGTCCGTTGCAAAGTGATGCACATGTTTAGGGGGAGATGTGTTACAACTTGACCCTTGGAGACTAACCATGTGCTTGAGTTTGATGATTTAGTCTCGAAGGAGGTCTGAAAGGGAAAAAGGTGGACTTGGACCATGATAGACTTCCACTGCACTCCGATGAGAGGGTAACTTATTCCAAGTTCATCTTAAAACTCTTATTGCCTATTTGCTCTTAATTGAAGAATTTGGTGAGGCAATGGGGTTAGAGGGCCAAGATTGATCCCGTTTTGGTGCTTGATGCCAAAGGGGGAGAAAATAAAGGCCAAAGCGATAAATGGATCAGCTACCACTTGAGAGATTTTGAAAATAGTAGAATAGAGCTTTTTGTTTTGTCAAAACTCTTGCATTGTCTCTTTTGTCAAAAGTTGGCCTCTTGTGGGGAGAAATGTTGATTATGGGAAAAAGGGGGAGTTTTTGGAATCTTGAATCAATTTTCTTTGGAAAACCTCTCTTTATGTCTCTACCAGTGGATTTGACTTAGAGATAAGATTTTGAGTTTGATTTGCAAAAACAAACCAAGTGGTGGCAAAGGATGATCCATATATGCCAAATTGAATCAAAATGAATTTGAGTTTTTATTTGAAGTGATATTGCACTTGTTCTAGTTGCTTTATGTTGTGTTGGCATAAATCACCAAAAAGGGGGAGATTGAAAGGGAAATGTGCCTTTGGGCCATTTCTAAGTATTTTGGTGATTGAGTGCCAACACAAGTACTTAAATGTGAATCTATGCCCATGGATGAACAAAGTGCAAATCAAGAGCTAAGGTATGTTTCTAAGTCTTAGTACATTGGTTTTATGTACTAATATACTTGTCTAAGTATCAGAAACAGGAAGAAGAAGAAAAGAGGAGAGTTGGCTGTGTACAGCCAAGAGGCTGTTTCGGTCTGGGGCACCGGACTGTCCGGTGGTGCACCGGACAGTGTCCGGTGCGCCAGGCTGCCTCGGCCGAAGAGGCCGCTCTCGGGAATTTGCTGACGGCGTACGGCTAAAATTCACCGGACTGTCCGGTGTGCACCGGACTGTCCGGTGAGCCAACGGTCGGCCGGGCCAACGGTCGGCCGCGGATTCTGCGCGCGACACGTGGCCAAGCCAACGGTCGGAAGGGGGGCACCGGACTGTCCGGTGTGCACCGGACATGTCCGGTGCGCCAACGGCTCCCAGATCTGCAACGGTCGGCTTCGCCATTTAAGGAAAGGAATCGGGCACCAGACACTGTCCGGTGTGCACCGGACTGTCCGGTGCGCCCGATGACAGAAGGCAAGGCTGGCCTTCCAGATTTATTCTCAACGGCTCCTAGCTGCCTTGGGGCTATAAAAGGGACCCCTAGGCGCATGGAGGAGCACACCAAGCATTCCTACAACATTCCTAAGCACCAAGACATCGATCTCGCGCATTCGTTTCATTGTGATAGCATATAGAGCTCTTGTGGAGTTGTGAACTCTTTGAGTTGTGTTGCGAGCTCTTGTTGCGACTTGTGTGCGTGTTGTTGCTCTGATCTTTTGAAGTCTTGTGTGTGTTGCTCATTCCCCTTTGCTCTGTGTTCTTTGTGAACTTCAATTGTAAGGGCGAGAGGCTCCAAGTTGTGGAGATTCCTCGCAAACGGGATTGAGAAAAAGCAAGCAAAACACCGTGGTATTCAAGTGGGTCTTTGGACCGCTTGAGAGGGGTTGATTGCAACCCTCGTCCGTTGGGACGCCACAACGTGGAGTAGGCAAGCGTTGGTCTTGGACGAACCACGGGATAAACCACTGTGTCATCTCTGTGATTGATCTCTTGTGGTATTGTGTTTTGTTGAGACTCCTTTCTAGCCACTTGGCATTTATTGTGCTAACACTTAACAAGTTTTTGTGGCTATAAGCTTAAGTTTTACAGGATCACCTATTCACCCCCCCTCTAGGTGCTCTCAAATGGGCGTTTCGCCTTCGAGTTTGAATTTCACAGCGGATTCGGGCGAAGTGTTGAACGGGTCTTGCCCGGGCCTTTATATACCCAGAAGAGGGACCGGCGGTGGTTCTTTACTCTGCTGCTCGCCTCCTGCTTTGGTTTCCGCAACCTAAGAGGATAGACAGAGAAAGAAAACCGCGCACCTTGTCCGCTCCGCCACCACCCCCTTCATTTGGCGATGGCCGACCGGGTGACCGTCGTTCCGCCGCGCGACCCGTGGCCTTTCTCCACCGTCACGGTGGACGATCTGGAGGCCCTCATCGCCGATGGTTTGCTCCGTCCCCTCTCCGGTGACCCGCAGCCGGAGTGGATGGTCCCTCCGAGCGGGGCCGACCCGACCCCGCCGCCGAGGTATGTGCTGAGTTTCGTCTCCTTCCATGAGCGGGGGTTCGGAGTGCCAGCAAGCCGTTTCATGCGGGCGCTCCTGCATTACTACAGGGTGGAGCTGCACAACTTCAACCCCAACTCCGTTGCGCAAGCGGCCATCTTTGCGGCGGTTTGTGAGGGTTTTTTGGGGATTGACCCCCACTGGGATCTGTGGACCCATCTCTTCTCCATGGAGCTTTTTGCCTTGACGACGGGGGAAAAGAAGGTTCGCATGGCGGTGCGGGCCGGTGGCTGCACCCTCCAGTTGAGGCAGGCGCGCGCGCAGCAGTACATCCCTGCCATCCTTGTGTCTTCGAACAAGGGGTGGCAGCGCCGGTGGTTTTACCTCCGGAATGACGATGGAAGGCTCCCGTCGTTTTCTCAACGAGTGGTGACTGCCACCGGCAGCAACTGGCGCTATGGGGCCACGCTCGAAAAACAGGAGAAACTCTAGCTCCTTCTGGAGGCCTTGCAAGAGTTACGAGATGGGGGGCTCACCGCCGCAGGGGTGGTTGCTGCCATCCATCGCCGGAGGGTGCTTCCCTTGGCAGAGCGACGGTTGCCGCTTTTGGAGATGATGCTGGGGGTCGACTTGGAGGGTTCGCAGATGTCCTCGGTCTCCCTCTCTGCCGATGACCACCACAGGCGGGTAGCGGGCAAGGTAGGGAGGCTGGATGCCGGCGCCCTTACCCAGCCCTTGATGCGTCCCGGAGGACGTGGTGGACCGAGCCGCGTGGAGGGTCGCTGCGGAGAAGAAGAAGGAGAAGAAGGACGCGGAAAAGGCGCGGGCTCGCGAGCGGATGTGGGCTCAAGACGCCTTGGAGAGGCGCCGTCGGAGGCAGGAGAGGGACGGGCTCCCGAGGGAGCCGTCGCCGGAGACGCCTGACGACGACGATGATGACGAGGACGACGAGGTAGTTGAGGTGAGGTGACTCCGGGGAGTCGAGCTGACCTGCCTGTATCCCAAGAGCGGTCGCTCGTGTCGGCTGTACAGGAGGTTGATCCTCGGGCCGTCGTGACGGCGCATGGGCAGGCCGTCCCTTCGATGCCCCGGGCGCCCGAAGTGGGAACGGCGCCAAAGCTGGCAGTGGGGCGAACCTCGGCGGCGCCTACGGGGACCGAGGCCCGAGGGGCCTCCCCGCAGGCACGATTGGCCTTGGTCCGGAGCGGGTAAGTATCTGAGGATACCTCTGTTTTGGCTCCTTCTTCGTGTGTCCTGATTCTGCTTTACCTTTTCCTCTCAGCAAACGGAGGCACGGTTCGGCTGGTCTGGCTCCCCGGAAGGCCCTTAAGACGGCGCTGACTTCTGCAGCCAGTGCCACACCGTGCCACGCCGGTTGGCTGGCCTCCGCACAAGACACCCTCAAGCGGGGGGCCCAGGCGGCACGAATTGCCATAGGGCAAGCCTCTCAGACCGACCCTTCCGTCGGGGCGGCCATCGTGCCGGGGGAGGCTGCTGGCGTGGTCGCGGCCCTGAGCCCACCTGACGCATTGCCGGCGCCGGCACCAGCTTCTGCCGAGGCCATTGCTGTTTTGACCGTGGAGTCACCCGTCGCCGCTGATGCTAGGATGGCTGAGGTGCCGCTGCCCGAGGTCGTCTCCGATCTTCCTAGTCTCGGCCATAAGGAGGGGGCGGCCGCTGTTGCCGAGGTCGGTGATCGGAAGCCCGCCTCCTTAGCCGAGGTGGTACCCGATGCGTCGACTGCAGGGGGTCCCGACACCTTGGGGGAGGGGTGCGCAGAACCGCGACCCGTCACGGGGAGCGGCGACCTCATCCCCACGCGGCGCGATCCCAATGAGTGGCGTGGGCAGGCGCTCCGGTTCTGGACCCGCGGCGCCTCGAAACCCCTCTTCGTCCTTGATGATGAGCGGGAGGAGCAGTCTCGGGATGAGCTCCGTGAGTATGCCGAGGCAGTAATGTGGTCGCTTCGGGCGACCATGGAGATCCTTTCCAGGGACGTTCCCAGGGTCCTCCAGGTAAGGATTTCAGGCATACCTTTCGCGTGACCAGGGCATTCTTTGTGACACCCTGCTTCCCTTCCTCAGGATCTGACGGATCTGAGCACCGCCAAGTCGCTGTTCATCTGCCACGAGACCGATGTCTGAGGCTACTGAATGCCTCGCCCAATGGAGCACCGAGGCGGCAGACCTTCGGTTGCTCTGTGACAAGCTGGATGTGGAGGCAGCGGGCGGAGGCGTAGCAGTGGCAGCTGGAGCTTGGCCAGGTTATTGGCGAGCGGGACCAATCTCGGAACCAGGCTGCCGAGGCTGTAGGCCGGGCTGATGTCCTCGGGGGCCAGCAAGCCGAGGTGTCTGCTCGGGTCGGAGCCCTTGCGGAGGACCTGGCCGTGGCCGTCGGGTCTGCCCAGTCCGCCTGAGCCGTAGCCTCGGAGCAGCATGCCCGGGCTGAAGGTATGTTTCGGCCGCTTTGTGACTTCAATTCAGCTTCATTCTTCACCTCGTGTCTGAAGAATTCTGTTTGGCCGTTTGCAGAGTTCGAGACAGCTCTCAACGAGTCCGTCAAGGCACTTGCCCGGGCAGCTGAGCAGAAAGAGGCCGACCGCGTGGCCATGTCTGAAGCTATCTCGATCTTCTGCCAGGTCTTTGGCCTCGATGACGTCCCCTCGGGTAGCTCCCCCCAGAGTCGCCTGCGGGCCTTGGGCGGCCATGTGCGCAGCAGACTCCGTGAGGCGCTGCATCACGGCGTTAGGCGGGCCTTCGCCGTGCTCGCCTCCCACTACGACGTGGATCTGGAGTGGGTCAGCGAGGGGTACTGCCTACCCGACGAAGACGAGGCTGCCTTAGTCGAGGTCCAGAGGCTTGACGCGGCCGTCACGGGCCCAAGCACGGTGCTGGCGTCCTCCTTCGAGGTGGAGATCTTTCCGCCCGTGTCGCCGTCCGAGGTCGGGCCAGATCTCGCCGAGGGTGGAGACGGCGCCGAGGGTGGGGACGAAGCCGAGGGTGCCACTCCTCCCCCGGGTGATGCCTGATTCTGCCGGAGCAGTCTGTTTGGAGCATGCATGTGTCTTTCGTGGCTGCCGAGGCCTAAACACTTTGTTGTCGTGTTATAAAGCTGTGTTTCTTTTCCTCTCGTTTCGAGTATCCGGACTTGTTCGTCAGTAGCAAAATCGTTTATCCGAGTAAGAGTTACTTTTCGCGGAAGGTGACGAGTGAGGTATCCGTATCCCGGAGGCGTAGGAGTCCCTCGGCTCGGTCGGTCTTGCCGCTTACGTGCGCTCTTACTCATTCTGCTATTGATATAGTCAGAAAGCACGAAAGTCATTTTGGTAGAAAACTTTTTCCGAGGAAAATTTTGACGCAGAGGGGGTTCCCCCCTTCTAGCCCTCGAGGGAGGGTCGGGCTTTGCCGAGGCAAGGCTGACCCTTCCTTGACGGTTAGACTTTATTTGTGTATGTATAGAAAACGAGGTATATGAACGACTTGAAAACATCTTAAGGGTAAAAGCGACGTAGCTGTTGGATGTTCCAAGCGTTGTTGTAGACCTCGCCTTGATTGTTGGCCAGCTTGTATGTTCCGGGCTTCAAAATCTTGGCGACGATGAATGGCCCCTCCCAGGGAGGAGTAAGCTTGTGGCGCCCTCGGGTGTCTTGCCACAGCCGAAGCACCAAGTCTCCTACTTGGAGGTCTCGGGGCCAAACCCCTCGGGCGTGGTAGCGTCGCAGAGACTGCTGATATCGCGCCGAGTGTAGCAAGGCCACATCCTGAGCTTCTTCCAGCTGGTCCAGTGAGTCTTCTCAGCTGGTCTGGTTGCTTTGGTCGTCGTACGCCCGTATCCTCGGGGAACCGTATCCTAAGTCTGTGGGCAAGATAGCCTCGGCCCCATAGACTAGAGAGAACGGTGAGAAACCCGTGGCCCGACTTGGCGTCGTCCTCAGACTCCAGACCAACGAGGGTAATTCCTTCATCCACCGCTTGCCGAACTTGTTGAGGTCGTTGTAGATCCTCGGTTTAAGTCCCTGCAGAATCATGCCGTTGGCACGCTCCACCTGCCCATTTGTCATGGGGTGAGCCACGGCGACCCAGTCCACCCGGATGTGGTGGTCCTCGCAGAAGTCCAGGAACTTCTTGCCAGTGAACTGGGTGCCATTGTCGGTGATGATGGAGTTCGGGACCCCGAAGCGATGGATGATGTTGGTGAAGAAAGCCACCGCTTGCTCGGACCCGATGCTCGTTAGGGGTCGGACCTTGATCCACTTGGAGAATTTGTCGATGGCGACCAATAGGTGCGAGAAGCCCCCGGGTGCCTTCTACAAGGGATCGACGAGGTCCAGACCCCATACAACAAACGACCAGGTGATGGGTATTGTCTGCAGGGCCTGAGCGGGCAGGTGCGTCTGTCTTGCGTAGAATTGACACCCCTGGCAAGAGCGTACAATCCTAGTGGCATCGGCCACCATGGTTGGCCAGTAGAAGCCTTGTCGGAAGGCGTTCCCGACGAGGGCTCGAGGTGCTGCGTGGTGACCGCAAGCCCCCGAGTGTATCTCTTGCAATAGCTCCTGTCCTTTAGTGATGGATATGCATCGTTGGAGAATGCCTGAGGGGCTGCAGTGGTAGATCTCCTTTTCATCACCCAGTAAGACGAACGACTTGGCGCGCCGCGCCAATCACCGAGCTTCGGCTTTGTCGAGGGGTAGCTCTCCTCGGTGGGGATATTGCAGGTACGGGGTCTGCCAGTTTCGATTAGGCGTGACCCTCTTCCTCTCTCCCTCGACACGTAGTGCCTCACCCTCGGCGGCCGAGGGTGCTTCGGGCTGGGCCGAGGCCTCCCCGGGCTCGGGCGTGTCGTCGGTCTTGATGGAGGGTTGATGTATGTCTCTGGAGAAGACATCCGGGGGAACCATTGTCCGCCCCGAGGCTATCTTAGCCAGCTCATCCACAGTCTCGTTGTACTGTCGGGCGACGTGGTTGAGCTCGAGTCCGTAGAACTTGTCTTCCACACGCTGAAGCTCGTCGCAGTAGGCCACCATCTTCTGGTCGCGGTAGTGGGAGTTCTTCATGACTTGGTCGATGACAAGCTGCGAGTCGCCACGAGCGTCGAGGCGCCGAACCCCTAGCTCGATGGCGATGCGCAGCCCGTTGACCAGAGCCTCGTACTCGGCCACGTTGTTTGACGCCGGGAAATGGAGGCGCAACACGTAGCGGAGGTGCTTCCCGAGGGGTGAGATGAAGAGCAGGCCCGCACCTGCTCCTGTTTTCATCAGCGACCCATCGAAGTACATGGTCCAGAGTTTCGGTTGGATCAGAGCTGTTGGTAGCTGGGTGTCGACCCATTCAGCCACGAAGTCTGCCAAGACTTGGGACTTGATGGCCTTCCGAGGAGCGAACGAGATTGTCTCGCCCATGATCTCCACCGCCCACTTTGCTATCCTACCCGAGGCCTCTCGGCATTGGATGATCTCCCCCAGGGGGAAGGATGACACCACAGTCACCGGATGAGACTCGAAGTAGTGTCGCAACTTTCGCCGCGTAAGAATTACTGCGTACAGTAGCTTCTGAATTGCGGGTAGCAGATCTTGGTCTCGGATAGCACTTCGCTGATGAAGTAGACCGGCCTCTGGACGAGCAGTGCATGCCCTTCTTCTCGTCTCTCGACTACAATCGCGGCGCTGACCACCTGAGTGGTTGCGGCTACATAGATCGAGAGGGCTTCTCCTGCAGCGGGGGGCACCAAGATGGGTGTACTTGTAAGGAGTGTCTTTAAGTTTCTGAGGGCTTCCTCGGCCTCGGGGGTCCAAGAGAAGCGCTCGGTCTTCCTTAAGAGGCGATACAAGGGTAGGCCTCTTTCGCCGAGGCGCAAGATGAAGCGGCTCAGAGCCGCAAGGCATCCCATGACCCTGTGTACTCCTTTCAAGTCTTTGATAGGCCCCATGTTGGTGATGGCTGCGATTTTCTCTGGGTTGGCCTCGATGCCCCGCTCAGAAACGATGAACCCCAGGAGCATGCCTCGGGGGACTCCGAAGACACATTTCTCAGGGTTGAGTTTCACGCCCTTCGCCCTCAGACACTTGAATGTCGTTTCAAGGTCAGAGAGGAGGTCGGAGGCTTTCCTCGTCTTGACTACGATGTCATCGACGTAAGCCTCGACCGTTCGGCCGATGTGCTCTCCGAACACGTGGTTCATGCACCTTTGGTATGTCGCACCTGCATTTCTCAAACCAAATGGCATAGTAGTATAGCAGTACATGCCAAAAGGTGTGATGAAAGAAGTCGCGAGCTGGTCGGACTCTTTCATCTTGATTTGGTGATACCCTGAGTAGGCGTAGAGGAATGACAGGGTTTCGCACCCAGCAGTGGAATCCACGATTTGATCGATGCGAGGCAGAGGGTAGGGAACCTTCGGACATGCTTTGTTTAGACTAGTGTAGTCTACACACATCCTCCACTTCCCACCTTTCTTTTTCACAAGCACAGGGTTGGCTAACCATTTGAGATGGAATACCTCTTTGATGAACCCTGCAGCCATCAGCTTGTGGATCTCCTCGCCTATGGCTCTACGCTTTTCTTCGTCGAAACGACGCAGAGGCTGCTTCACGGGTCGGGCTCCAGCTCGGATATCCAGCGAGTGCTCGGCGACATCCCTCGGTATGCCAGGCATGTCCGAGGGACTCCACGCAAAAACCTCGGCGTTCATGCAGAGAATGTCGTCGAGCACTGCTTCCTATTTGGGGTCGAGCTCGGAGCCGATCCGGACTTGCTTGGAGGCGTAGTTGCTGGGGTCAAGAGGGATGGACTTAACCGCCTCTGCTGGCTCAAAGTTGCCGGCGTGGCGCTTCACATCTGGCACCTCCTTGGAGAGGCACTCCAGGTCGGCGATGAGGGCTACGGACTCGGCGAGGGCCTCAGCGTACTCCACACACTCCACGTCGCATTCGTACGCGTGTCGGTATGTGGATCCGACGGTGATGACCCCGTTGGGGCCCGACATCTTGAGCTTGAGGTAGGTGTAGTTGGGGACGGCCATGAATTTGGCGTAGCACGGTCTCCCCAGCACTGCGTGGTAGGTTCCTCAGAACCCGACCACCTCGAACGTGAGGGTTTCCTTTCGGAAGTTGGAGGGAGTCCTGAAGCAGACGGGCAGATCAAGTTGTCCAAGGGACTGGACGTGCTTCCCGGGGATGATCCCGTGAAAGGGCGCCGCACTGACCCGGATCATGGACAGATCGATCTGCAAGAGCCCGAGGGTCTCGTCGTAGATGATATTAAGGCTGCTGCCTCCGTCCATGAGGACCTTGGTGAGCCTGACGTTGCCGATGAAGGGGTCGACAACGAGCGGGTACTTTCCTGGGCTCGGCACGCGGTCGGGGTGATCGTCTTGGTCGAAGGTGATGGGCTTGTCGGACCAGTCTAGGTAGACTGGCGCCGCCACCTTCACCGAGCAGACCTCCCGGCGCTCCTGCTTGCGGTGCCGAGCCGAGGTGTTCGCCACTTGCCCACCGTAGATCATGAAACAGTCGTGGACCTCGGGGAACTCCTCTGCCTTGTTGCCCTCCTTCTTGTCGTTGTCATGGCCTTTGCCACCTTCCGCCGGGGGCCCGGCCTTATGGAAGTAGCGCCAAAGCATGACACATTCCTCAAGGGTATGCTTGACGGGACCCTGATGATAGGGGCACGACTCCCTGAGCATCTTGTCGAACAGGTTGGCCCCTCCGTTAGGCTTCCGAGGGTTCCTGTGCTCGACAGCGGCGACAAGATCTACGTCGGTGGCGTCACATTTCGCTTGCGACTTCTTCTTGCCGTTCTTCTTCATGCCGCGTTGGGCGGACGCCTCGGGGACGTCTTCCTGCTGGCGTCCCAGAGGCTGCTTGTCCTTCCGGAAGATGGCCTCGACCGCCTCCTGACTAGAGGCGAACTTGGTGGCGATGTCCATCAACTCGCTCGCCCTGGTGGGAGTCTTGCGACCCAGTTTGCTCACCAGGTTACGACAAGTGGTGCCGCGAGGAACGCGCCGATGACATCCGAGTCGGTGATGTTGGGCAGCTCGGTGCGCTGCTTCAAAAACTGCCGGATGTAGTCCCACAGGGATTCCCCTGGCTGCTGGCGGCAGCTTCGGAGATCCCAGGGGTTCCCAGGGCGCACGTACATGCCCTGGAAGATTCCAACGAAGGCTTTGACCAGATCGTCCCAGTTGGAGATCTGCGCAGGAGGCAGATGCTCCAGCCAGGCTCGGGCGGCGTCGGAGAGGAACAGGGGGAGGTTGCGGATGATGAGGTTGTCATCGTCCATTCCACCTAGCTGGCAGGCCAGCCGGTAGTCCGCAAGCCACAGTTCCGGCCTTGTTTCCCCCGAGTACTTGGTGATGGTAGTCGGGGCTCGGAACCGGGTCGGGAATTGTAACACCCCTGGTGTTACTGCAACTAAAACTTGAGCATAACATCATAAGCATTGGCATTGCATATGTTTGATACACTTAGAGTGCATTCACTAGGTAAAAATTTCAAACAAGTTGTGTGTTATAGCATTTTGCAAATAGGACCCTGGATAGGGAACTTAACCCTAAATAGGGATTAAAGGGGTAATACCTAACCCAAATTGAGAAAACCTAAAGGCTTTAGGGGAATAGTCATAAAATGTTCCCAAGAATGAACTTGAATCATATTTATACCCCTGGAATACCTAAAACCCTAATTGGAACCCTGGAAAACCCTAAAACCAAACCCTAGGGACCTATGTGCAAAATTAGTCCACTTTTGGGCTAAAGTGCAAAAACCAAGTTAAATAAGTATCTTAAGTCATATGGTTCACAAGAAGGTGGATTTGCAATCCAAAACTTGAGATTTGGACTTAAGTGCAAAAGAGCCACACTTGACCCTTTTTGGTTAAGTCTGAATTTCAGTGTGATTGACTCAACTTTAAGCCCTTGTAACTTTCAAATTTTTAGGTTTTTGCCTTAGGTCACCACATCAAATTTGTAGACCTAACATAGGAGAACAATTTTGCTTAAGAGTGTAAGCAAGGTTGTTATGAAGAAATTGGAGATAATCACACTCAAAGTCAAGCTGTCAGGTTGTTAAAGTCTGAATTTCAGACTGACAGTGCAATTGCAGTGACTTTGGGCATGAATTCAAGCTTGATTCAATAGGAATTTGGCTATTGCTTCTATGGCAAAATTGTAGATGGTTTGTAGCCCTCCAACTTTTCTGCAGAGCTTTGGGTGAGTTGCCATGAAAAATTTGGAGAAAACCTGCCCTAAGTCTTGACTGTCAGGTGCACTGAATAGAACTTCTGATGGTACAGTGTCTGCACTGGATCAGACCACCAGCGCGGCTGTCCTCACCGCCGACGACCTGTCCGCGCCGCGATTTGCACCGGGGTCGTGATGATCGGACGGTGAGCATCTCTGGGCAAAGATCTTTTTGCTCCGGGTAAGATCGTCGTGGTGGAAGGCACTAACTCCGGCTGCCACGCGGCCATCCCTCCTCCCGGCCGTGTCCGGTCATCGGCGCCGCTCCCCTCTGTTCGTCCATGTCGCACTGATGTGACTGCGTTACTGTCGCGGCGGGGACGTGGCAAGCCCGTAAGAATGGTTATCGCTTGACGCCGCCGTTGATCGCCAGCAAAGACCGGCAATGGTTATCACCATGGCCATGGCAGTGGCTTATTGCGCCTATAAATTCATCGCCTCCTCACCCTCTCCGTTCAAATCAACTGAGCACAACTCTTCGTCTCTAAATTGTGAAGCCGTAGCACTCGCCTACACCCTCGATTGCCCACCATAGCCGGAGAATTCCCCTTTCCCCCAAATTGGTCTCCGCCACCGTAAAGCACCACTCCACCGTGGCCAGTCCGTTCTGGTAAGGCACCATCCAATTCGCGTGTTGTTCTCATGTCCTTGTATGCTGGTGATGCTCTCCAAACCGCCCAATCAAACTAGAAGCCCACCAATCACTGGGAACACGAGCTAATGTCTATAGCTTTCGCTGTCCTCGTGGGTAGAGCGAAATAGATCACCAGATATGAAATTGATTGGGGGGAAACCATTGATAGGCCGTGAATTTGGTGTAGACCGCTCAGTAGCACCTATCCTTGCCCCGTTTGGCCGGTCCACGAGCTCGCCGGAGCTCTGCCGCGCCATGCACCGTCGGGGACTTTAAACCCAGAATAGATAGAAGTGGGAGGACTTTTATGCAAACTGGCAGCGACTGTGTTAAACAGTGGAAGACCTGATCCTAGTTAGTGAAAACCTCGAGGACTTTTGCGCAAAACAGCCAGCGCCCGGGCGCGGGCGCGCTTTCCCTCTGGTGTTGGGCCACCTGGGATGGAATTGGCCCAGCACTGTTTCTGTTTTTCCTTTTTTCTTTTTTAGCAGAACTTTGAAAAACTCTAGAAAATGGTAGAAAATTCCTAAAATTATGAAACCAATTTTCCTAGACTTATTATTTTCTCTAGAATTTGATAAAAATAGTTTCATGATTTTTAGAGGAAATAAGGAATTTTAAGGCATTTTAAATAGTTTAAAGTCTTAGTTCTGGATTTTTAGAAAATAGATAATAATCTCAAAATTACTCAAACTTTTTACATAAGCTCTACACATTAGTTAGGAGCCATGGGTAGAGTTTGGTTTGATTTGGACCTTGTTTGATAACTAGAACCCAAAACCCCCCTGCCCTTTGAACTCCTTTACTAACTCCGGTAACCCTAAGTTCTCGGAGTTCCGTGAAGGAAAGTTGTATTCAAGACTTAGATAATAAATCTTTATTATCTTCGCACTCTCATGAGCATTACATGGCATTCATTATTATATATGTATATATATGGTTATGTTAGAACGTGAAGAAGTGGAAGTCACTAAAGAAAAGACACCACCACCCTCGGATTCTCAGGCAGGAAACTGCTTCTACTTTGATATTTGTGGATCCGAGCCAGACTCACCTACGAACGAAGGCAAGCCCCGGTGCATTTGCCACCTCCCTTGATGTTTTTAAAATCTTTCTCACTTGCTTGCTGCATTAGGTGATAGGAGTTGAATGCTTAAACAATTCCTGCATTACCTTCCTTGAAACCCTGATTTTACAAAAAGGTTTTTCTATGCTTAGTACTGCTTTAGAAAAACAAAAGGATTTGTTTTACAAAAGATGTGTGGCAAAGTGGGAGGGTTGTTTTCAAAAATAAAACTTGATGGTGAATCCATCACGGCCGTGATGGATTCAACATCGGAAAAGATGTACCTCTGCCAGGTACCAAGCTTTGGGTTTTAAATGATTAAGCTGAGACCGGGCAGGTGACTTGCACGAGAAGAGAGTCTCGGTGTAGTGTCTCCGTCTGAGTCAATTAAGGACCTTATCGATGTAGGCTTGATGACCGAGGACCCTTTAACTGGTCACATGCCTCGTCATGGGTAAGCCTTGCCTCGGGCAGACTAAGGCCAGAATAAGATAACACGAAATGGGCGTGGAGCGGTGGCGAGAGTAGCGTGTACCCTCCGTGGCAAGAGGCTAGACGGTGGTGTATCTGTGCTCTCGGTTTGCGTGAACCTGATCTGGTCTTAAGAAACCCGGTGGCGGGTTGACATATGCAAGGGTTAAGTGCTACATATGTCGTGTGATTGGAGATCCTCATCTGAGTATAATCGATTCGGATCGCCGTACCTTCGCGGTTATGAAGACTTGGTCACTGACTTACATGTAGCAATCCACTAAAGATGATGGGTTTTTGTTAAGAAATTGGCTAGTGCAGGACCAGTGATTGAACTAGGGTAGAAAGAACTCTAGTTGCAGGTAATTTTACTTAACTTGACAAATAAAATTGGATTTTTAAGGATCCACTTTTAGTAAGCATTTCTGCAAAATAGAGTCTTGATTATTGAAAAGCCTTACCTTGACTCCCTTAAGCCAGCATACCCTTGAGAGTCTTTTCTTTAGTCGGGTAAGACTTACTGAGTAATTCCATACTTAGGGTTTATCCCTCCGTTGTTTTTAGGTGAGGAAGCGACAAATTTTTGTTGCTTTTGCTCCAAGGTGGTTCCCAAGGAAGAAAAACAAGAGTGAAGCCGCGGGAGGACTTGGTCCTCCATATAGAACTTTTGTTTAAAAACTATCGGGAGGAGTTTTTACCTCCCTTGGTATTGTAATAATACTACTCAGCACCCGTTTTATAGCCCTGGTCTGTAATAAGTAACTTGATCTTACTTCTAAATAAATGTAAAGTTTATGTAATTGCTTCCGCATTTCTATATCTCTGATGTTCTGTAATGTCTGCAAGACGGGTGAAACGTTCCTGGAAAGGTGAGAAAAGAAGATACCGAACTTGTCAAGTAATTCAGGAACATCTACAGGGTTGTCTGATGTCTGTTGGACAAGGACAACTGTAGGTGGGCCTAATTACTTGGGAGGTTCTGCCACAGGAATGGCGCCCGTCGTATGGCCCGGCTGAAGGCTTGCGACCAGGTGGTTCAGGCGAGGGGCTCCGATCCTCCCCATTGTCGTAGCGTCCCCCACGCCTGGGGTGGTAGCCTCGGCGTACCTTTTCGTCGTGGCGGGCTCGACGGTCGTGGCGGCGGTGCTCGTTGCCGAGGCGACCCGGGGCCGCAGGCGTCACGTCCCGCGTGCGCCCGGTGTGGACCGAGGCTTCCCGCATGAATCGGGAAGTCGCGGTGCGATGCTCCGGGGGGTACCCTTGCCTTCGGGAGGTAGAGCTCTCGGCCCGTCGGACCGCGACATCCTCCAGGAGATTCTTGAGTTCTCCCTGGATACGCCGCCCCTCGGTAGTGGATGGCTCCGGCATCGCTCGAAGTAGTATTGCCGCTGCAGCCAGGTTTTGGCCGACCCCACTGGAAGCCGGGGGCAGCCTTGCCCTGGCATCGTCAGTGATACGGCGCTAGACGTCTTGGGCCTGATGACACGCTTCTCCGGCTAGTGCTCGGTCTGCCCACTCCTGCTCGATGTTTTGCCGGAGCTGCACAAGTTGTCCTGCTTCCTCGTCGAGCTTGGCCTAAATCTCGTGGATTTGCTCGAGCTGTGTGTCCTGACCCCCCGCAGGGACTGGGACCACAGCTAGCTCCCGCAGGATGTCAATGCGAGGCGCAGGCCTAGGGGGATCATCGTCCTCTGGCATACCAAGGTGGTTGCCTTCGTCGTGACCACCTAGATCGACGTGGAAACATTCGCGACTTGGGCCACAACCTTCGTCGTCAAGGCTGTGGCCATCATCGGAGCAATCGGAGAGGCAGTAGTCGCATGCGGTCATGAAATCTTGCATGGCGCTAGGATTACCGAGCCCAGAGAAATCCCAACCGGAGTCGGGCTCGTCGTCTTCCTCGGAACCCGGGGGCCCGTAGGTCAAGACGGCCGTCAGTCGGTCCCAGGTTGACCACATATGGTACCCCGGAAGGTTAGGATATGCCTTTATGAAAGCGCTCACCGAAGCGGGATCGCTTGGTGGATCGAAGCTGAATCTAAAAGGCACAGGGTGGAAAACGGACAGTACCTCTCGATCGATGGACAGTGACGAAGTCACGTCGGGGACGGACTGCACCGTTATCTCAGGTACGAGGCTAACGCCCAGCAAGCCCTTCGCGAGCGCGCTGGCGTCATCTGTCCGCTTGGGGTTGGCGTGTTGCGGGGAAACGACGCTCGTCGTCGTCTCAGGCGCGAGGTCAACGCCCGACATGTCCCCCGCTGGGGTGCTGGCGTCGTCGACTCGCTCGACAGCCAACAAGGTGCCGCCTCCTGCTTGGCCACGGTTGCCCCGCCTCCTCCTCCTGCAGCGAGGAAGGCGGCGAGACAAACCCGAATGCTGCTCTTCCGCCATGGGGGGAAGACGTCGCCGAGTCCGCCGCCGCCGGGCGGGCTGACGGCCGTCGTTGTCGCTGTCGCGCTGCGGGGGAAGGGGTACGATGTCGTAGCTGCCGTCGAGGGATATGAACTCGAGACTCCCGAAATGGAGCAGCGTCCCAGGCTGAAGAGGTTGCTGGAGACTACCCATCTAGAACTCGACGGGATGTTGTTCGTCAACACGCAGCAGGCCCCTACCTGGCGCGCCAACTGTCGGCGTTTCAACCCCAGGGGGTCCCTGGACCGACAAGTAAAGTTGTCGCTGCGTGCCCCATCCCAGATGGGTTGGCGCGAGACGGAACACGAAGGGGGAAAACCGCGGCTCGTGTTATCCTGCGCCAGAGTGGGTGCGCTTGCAGTAGGGGTTACAAGCGTTCGAGAGGGAGAGAGGGAGTCCCGCGCGACCACCCTCCCGTATGAGGGCCCTGGCCCTTCCTTTTATAGATGCAAGGAGAGGGTCCAGGTGTACAATGGGGGTGTAGCAATATGCTAACATGTCCGACAGAGAGGAGCCATAGCCCTATGTACATGCCAACGTGGCTGTCGGAGAGGTGCTAGAGCCCTATGTACGCGATGTCGTGGCCGTCGGAGGAGCATTTGAGCCCTGTAGAAGCACAGCTGTCGGGGCTGTTGGGACCTTGCTGACGTCTCCTTGCTTCCGTAAGGGGCTGAGAGCCACCGTCGTCATGGACGCACGTGGGGTGCCATCATTACTTGTTACCGGGGCGAGCCTGGATGGGACGCCGGTCTTGTTCCCCCGTAGCTTGAGCTAGCTAGGGGTAGGGTAATGATGTACCCCCTGCGGCGTGGTTGGTCCGAGCCAAAGGTTGGGTGAGGCAGAGACTCCTCCTGAGGCCGAGGCCGGGGTCGGGCGAGGACGCGATTCCTCCCGAGGTCGAGGTTGAGGCCGGGCCCTGGGGTCAGGCGAGGCGGAGACCACCTTCCGAGGTCGAGGTTGAGGCCAAGCCTTGGGGTCGGGCGAGGCAGAGACCACCTTCCGAGGCCGAGGCGGGGGCCGAGCCCTGGGGTCGGGCGAGGCAGAGACCACCTTCTGAGGCTGAGGCGGGGGCCGAGCCCTAGGGTCGGGTGAGGCAGAGACTTCTTCTGAGGCCAAAGCCTAAGGTCGGGCGAGGCGGAGCTTTCTGTGGCGCCTGAGGCTGGACTCAGCTGCTGTCAGCCTCACCCTGGCGGGTGGCACAACAGTCGGAGAGGGGCGAGTGGCGCTGCTTTCCTGTCAGGTCAGTCAGTGGGAGGACGAAGTGACTGCGGTCACTTCGACCTTGCGGACTGAGGCACGCGTGTCAGGATAAGGCGTCAGGCGATCCTTGTATTGAATGCGCCTGCGATACGGTCGATTGGTGAGGTGATTTGGCCAAGGTTGCTTCACAACAAAGCCTGCCCGAGCTGGGCTTCGGGCGAGTCGAGGGTGCGCCCGTTGCTGAGGAGGCCCTTGGGCGAGGCGTGAATTCGCCTGGGACTACTGTTCTCGCCCGAGGCTGGGCTCGGGCGAGGCGAGATTGCGTCCCTTGAGTAGACGAAGCCTTGACCTGAATTGCGCCCATCAGTCTCTGCAGCTTGTGCTGATGGTGATTACCAGCCGAGTTTAGGAGTGTTGGGGGTACCCCTAATTATGGTACCCGACACCTTTCACACCCGCGGAATGGGGAAATCAGATATAATGCGTGGAATATGTGGAGCTCAGGATATTTTGCAGAAACAACAATATTTTATGCAGGGTTGTTTTGTAAAACATTCTGTATTTTGCAAAGCGCATCCTCTCCCAAAGGAGCAGTGTAACACCCTGAATTTGGGGGTAGAATTTTTTTCCTTCTTTTCCCCCACAAAATTCGGGCGTTACCCTTTCCGTTTCCCTTTTCTCCTTGCTATAACTTGATCTTTTCCAAAGTATAGCGGGATTCGGCTTGAGATCCCATGTAAAGCAAAACCCTAAAAGTACTTTATTTTGCTTGATGCACCATGCCGAACCATACATTCTTTTTAGTTGTTTGAAAATGTAAACGCATTCATCTAGGAAATAGATATAAAAAAAGGAAAATCCTTTCCTCTCTCCCCTCCCCCCTCCTTCCCCATTTTTGGCCCAGACGCGCCCCCCGTCCCCTTTCCCTCCCCCCCGCGCCGTGGGCCGCCCCGGCCGGCCCAACCGCCCCCCGCGCGCGCCCCACTTTGGGCCCAAGCGGCCCAGCCGCGCCCCCTCCCCCCTCCCCCCAAAAATTCCCCTCCCCGCGGGCCCCGCCCGTCATTCTCTCTCCCTCTCTCCCTCTCCCCTGCCCTAACCGCCGCCGCCGCCGCGCCGCCCTCCCTTGCCGCGGTGAGGCCCCCTCCCCTCTTCTCCCTCCCCTCCTTCCCCCTTCCCCGCCCACCGGTGTCCTCCCGCAGCGAGCCGCCCCCGTGCCCGCCCGGCCGCCCTCGCGCCGCCCCGCCGAGCCGCCCCGCGCCCGGCCGCCCCGGCGAGCCCCGCCCCTCCCCAGCCTCGGCCCCGCCCGGCGAGCCGCCCTCGCCCCGCGCCCGCCCTGGCGAGCCGCCCCCGCCCTGACCTCGCGCCCCCGCCCGCCCCGGCGAGCCGCCCCCGCCCCCGTCCCGGCGAGCCGCCCCCGCCATAACCTCGCGCCGCCCCCGGCGAGCCGCCCCCGCGCCCGCCCGGCGAGCCGCCCTCGCCCCGCGCCCGCCCCGGCGAGCCGCCCCCGCCCCCGTCCCGGCGAGCCGCCCCCGCCCCGACCTCGCGCCGCCCCCGGCCGAGCCACCCCGCGCCCGGCCCCGCCCCGGCTGTGCCACCCCGGCGTTGCCCCGGCCCGGCCGCGCCGCCCCCAGCCCCGTCGGCCCCCGGCTGCGCCGCCTCGGCCCCGCGCCGTCCCAGCCCCGGCCGTGCCCCGCCCCGCCCGTGCTTCGCCCCGCCCGTGCTCCGTGCTCGCCCGCCCACCCCGGCGTGCCTTGCTCGCGTCGTGACGGTCCCGGCGCGGCCTCGAGCTTGGCCCAGCGTGCTTGTGGCACGCGGCCTTGAGCTCGGCCAGCGCGCGGCCCCGACATGCGCACGGTCAGTTCGCGGTGCGTGCGTGCGGCCTCGCGCGCGTGCTCGCGTAGTGCGCAGTGCCTTGGCACGGCTCGCCGTGCCCTCGTCTACCCCCAGACGTCCCCGTCTACCCCCCCCCATATTTTATGCGCGCTAATCGCATTGTTCATGTTAATAAAATAGGAGAGTCAATTTAGAAATTGGTTATGTTGGTTAATTTGTATAGCTGATCATCTATCTCATTCAATGTTAATCTACTAAAAGGGGTCACGTTTCCATTAGTGCATATAGCTAATCCTTATTATTGAAGCTAAGTAGAACTAGAGCATGTAACATTTAGTTATTCGTCTACCCGTAGTGCGCCTCGAGCATAAGCTCTAACCCCTGCGAGACCTTCCCCCGTCTCTTTCTAACCATGGTAAATGCAATATCGCATGTCATATTCTATGCATGTTTAATCTACTTGTTCTCTTGTATGGTGTACTGTTGGTTTCCTAATTTCAATGGATGGATGTATGTATGTTTGCAACCGCATAGAGAACGATCTGGTTGAAGAGCCCGAGGAACTCGCAGGAGAAGCCCCTGAGCAGCAGTCGATTGGTGGAGGCAAGTGTCCCTTAACCTATCTCTATCCTATTCATTCTTTAATTCACCTCCCGCATTACACATTTATGCCTAAGGATGTACTAGCTTTGTTATCCATGTCCTTGTTTACCTATTTGGGTTGGATTATTATTGTTTAGCTTTATGCTATTGCTCAACTCTAATCAATGAACATGATGAGATTATCTATGATACACTGTTTTCCCCTCTTCTTATGATGATGTTCTACTTGTGGCCTTTAAGGGGGCTCGAGCGGTTTCTCGAGTGCCTCTCTGTAAGGACCTGTTCTTTGGATGACCGCCCAGGAAAACAGTGCAACCATGAGGGTGGAATGGGATGCCCTTAGCTGAATAATTAGAGGATCCGGGGTGTAGTTCGCTTAGCCGTCGTGCCGTCAATGGGGCTCGGTGTATGCGGCTCGCTCTGCCAAGTTTGGGTTCGCCCCTTGGGGAGGAGTGCGGTGCATTTAGGAAACCTAACGGGCGGCTACAGCCCCGAGGAATCTTTGTAAAGGCTACATAGTGATGCCCTGCTGGGTCACCTTGGTAGGGATCAATGGAGAGTCATGATCTCCGGGCAGAAAAGGGAATCACGGCTTGTGGGTAAAGTGCACAACCTCTGCAGAGTGTTTGAAAACTGATATATCAGTCGTGCTCGCGGTTATGAGCGGCCAAGGGAGCTCCAGTGATTAGTGGTACTTGATCAGAGACATTTTGGTTTATAGGTGGCAATGAGATTGATGGTTCTGGTTATGACTATGGTGCTGGTAAGTGGTATTCTTTCCGTTTGGAAAGGGTACATCGGGCTAATAACTTGGGTTAATGCTAAAACCTGGCTTTCTATTAGTAAATAATAATCTGACCAACTAAAAGCAACTGCTTGACTTATCCCCACATAAAGCTAGTCCACTACAGCCAAACAGGATACTTGCTGAGTATGTTGATGTGTACTCACCCTTGCTCTACACACCAAACCCCCCCCATCCCCAGGTTGTCAGCATTGCAACCACTGCTCAGGCGAAGATGAAGCTGTGGAAGGAGACTTGCAGGAGTTCCAAGACTACGACGAGTTCTAGGCGTGGGTTAGCGGCAACCCCCAGTCGGCTGCCTGTGAAGGCCGCGTTTATCTATGTTTCTTTTCCGCATTTTGATTTATTGTAAAGACTATGTGGATGTCTCAGACATATGATGTAATCGACTATTATTTCCCTTTTTAATACTATTTGAGCACAGTGTGATGATGTCCATGTTATGTAACTGCTGTGTACGTGAATTGCTGATCCTGGCACGTACATGGTTCGCATTCGGTTTGCCTTCTAAAACCGGGTGTGACATAGGTGGTATCAAAGCCGTGCTGACTGTAGGACCGCTAACCTAGAGTAGAATGGTCGTTCTAAGGATTATAGACCTCTGTCCCTGCCTTGACTTTGATATCCCTTCAAAAGTTGGTCATACCGACCAAACCTATGTTCTACTATATATTATACCTTGCTGAAAATTATGTTTTATTCTAATCCTTCATTTACTTATGGTTCATTATTTGCTGGTCATATTAATTCTGTTCTCACTCTTTTGCTTGCGGTGTCTTTTGTAGATGGCTCGTCTTAGACACACTGCACGAAAGTCCGTCATCCCCTTCTTACCCTCCCGCCTTGCTGAGCATCCGCTTCACCGTCCCGTGGCCGGTCAGTCCAGTCACTTGGAGAGGCTGCATCACCGCCTTCATGAGGAGCAGGAGCGTCGACGACAGGAACAACAGGGCTCTTCTTTCTCGCTCCAGCAGGAGATAGAGTCCGTGAGGAGCTGCTCCCCTGTGCTTCCCCTAGAGGCGCCCCCTGCACCACCACTGGGCGCCCCAGCCTCTGGAGTAGCTGCTGGAGGAGACCCAGACGACGGAGGTGGCGACGACAGCTCGAGCCACGACACCGACTTCTCTGCTGACCAGGAGCCGGAAGGATGGGTTGCTCGACCCGTCACTCGTGACGCTACTCACGGGTGTCACTTCCACGATGCGCTCGACACCCTGCTACGTCGAGCACTTAACCGGCGTACTTGGTCTATCGAGTATCACTGTGTGGTCTACCAGCATAGTCGCGGGGTCTACCCGGACCGCTGGGAGGCGACCTGCTTGGTGCGCCGTCCGGAGAACAGTCTCCAGGGTGCGGAGACCTGCTCAGAGTACTATTCTATCTCTGAGCGGGACTCAGCTGAGGCGGCCATGCAAGATGCTGCACGGCGTGCGCTTTCGCACTACTGCTTGGTTCTCGGTAGGGTAGCTGACGGTCTCAACCTGAAGTATTACCCCCGCCGTCCATCTGGCAGCACAGGAGGCGTGATTGTCTCACCTATTGGTGAGGACAATCCTAGGTTGAGCAGCACAGTCAACCTAGCCGCCGTGCTAAACACGGAGCTGGACCATGCATTAGACGAGCTGAGTAGGGCTCGTGCTGAGATCGCCCTGCTGCGGGCTGAGCGCGCGGAACGTCGTCACCTGGATGATGGTTCCCCCGCTCCTGTCGAGACTCAGCACCCGTACCGCTCACCTCGACGTGGACGCCAGTCTTATGGCAATCCCGACTGCAAGACCAAGATAAATCTAGAACCATAGATCGTTAGAGTCGGATCTTGTAATTAATACGAAATATATACGTAGAAGCTACAGTCTTAGCGTTAGTCTCGCTCTTAGTTAGTCTTAGTTAGATAGGATAATTTGCTATATCATGTGCATTTATGTTTGTCATGATGAACTATGTTTGGTTTGGATCTTTGTAATGACTATCACCAGAGTGCGGGTATCCCCTGCATTTTGGTTTACCTGTTATGTTAAAGGATTTAGCTATTTAGTTGGGAAGCCATTTATTCCACTTTCCTCTTTATCTGAGAAGCTGTGTTGGTCTGTGTTGGAGATCAGTGAAGATGCTCGTCCGTTCAGTGTTGTGGAGAATTCTATACCCTTTTCTTATGCTGCAAGATTTGCAAGATTGGTTCTGATGTATGGTTGCATTCTGCAGATGTCAGAGAACAGGCTCAGAGGAGGAAGGTGTGCTCAGTAGGAGCAAGCCGCTCAACAGGAAGAGGTACCCCAGCAACAGCAGCTGCCACCCCCGCCCCAGATGTCCATCGAGCAGATGTTTCTGATGCAGACTCAGGTAGTCCAAGCCATCGGTCAGACTCTGGCCGCCATTCAGCAGCAGCAGCAGCAGGCACCACCTCAGCCTCAGATGCCTCAGATGCCTAGGGACAAGCGTGCTGAATTCATGAGAGGTCATCCCCCAACTTTTGCTCATTCCTCTGACCCCATGGATGCTGAAGACTGGCTGTACACTATGGAGCGGGAGTTGCATACCGCTCAGTGCGATGACAGGGAGAAAGTTTTGTATGGTCCCCGTTTGTTGAGAGGAGCAGCTCAGTCATGGTGGGAGTCTTATCTCGCCACCCATGCCAACCCCGACACCATCACCTGGGAAGAGTTCAGAAGTAGCTTTCGTCAGTACCATGTTCTCGCAGGTCTGATGACAGTGAAGAAGGAGGAGTTCCTGGCCCTCAAGCAAGGGTCATCGTCTATCAGTGAGTACCGGGACAGGTTTCTGCAGCTGTCTTGCTATGCTCCTGAAGATGTCAACACCGACGCCAAGCGACAGTACCATTTCCTGAGAGGCTTGGTTGACCCTCTTCAGTATCAGCTGATGAATCACACCTTCCCGACATTCCAGCACTTGATTGACAGAGCAATCATGACAGAGAGGAAGCGTAAGGAGATGGAGGATCGCAAGCGCAAGATCAGTGGACCCCAGCCTGGAAGCAGCAATCGTCCTCGTTTCTCAGGCAATCAACCTCAGCAGTTCAGGCAGAACCAGCGTCCACCTCAGCAGCATTAGCAGTTCCAAAGGCAGTATCCTCAGCACCAGTATCAGAATCGTCAGAACAACCAGTCAGGAGGAGGCCAGTTTCAGAGACAGAATTAGCAGGCACCTTGTCTTCCTGCCCTAGCAACCTAGCAGAACAGTCAGGCAGCACCAGCTCAGGTTGGAAACAGAGCATGTTTCCACTGTGGAGAGCAAGGCCACTGGGTGATGCAATGTCTGAAGAAGGCAGCCCAGCAGCAATCATGCCCCAATGCCCCAGCAAAGCAGAATGTGTCTCAGCCTGGAGCAGGCAACCGCTCTCAGCCACACTACAATCATGGAAGACCAAACTACTTGGAGGCTAAAGCAGTTCAGGAGACCCCCGACATGATAGTAGGTATGTTCCCAGTCGACTCCCATATTGCAGAAGTGTTATTTGATACTGGAGCAACGCATTCTTTCATTACTGCATCATGGGTAGAAGCACATAATCTTCCAATTACTACCATGTCAACCCCCATTCAAATTGACTCAGCCGGTGGTAGAATTCGAGCCGATAGCATTTGTTTGAATATAAGTGTGGAAATAAGGGGGATACCGTTTCCCGCTAACCTCATAGTAATGGGTACTCAGGGAATAGATGTCATCCTAGGGATGAATTGGCTAGATAAGTATCAGGCAGTTATCAATTGTGATAGGAGGACAATCAAGTTGGTGTCCCCACTAGGAGAGGAAGTGGTGACCGAGTTAGTCCCGCCTGAGCCAAAGAAAGGAAGTTGTTATCAGATGGCTGTCGATAGCAGTGAAGCAGACCCAATTGAGAGTATCAAGATTGTGTCTGAGTTTCCAGATGTGTTTCCAAAGGACTTACCGGGTATGCCACCAGAGCGGAAAGTTGAGTTTGCCATAGAGCTTCTTCCTGGAACCGCCCCCATCTTTAAGAGAGCTTACAGAATATCCGGACCAGAGTTGGTTGAGCTTAAGAAGCAGATTGATGAGCTGTCGGAGAAAGGTTACATTTAGCCAAGCACCTCGCCTTGGGCCGCCCCTGTCCTATTTGTGGAAAAGAAAGATGGCACCAAAAGGATGTGTATCGATTATCGAGCTCTGAATGAAGTCACCATCAAGAACAAATACCCCTTGCCCAGAATAGAAGATTTGTTCGACCAGTTGAGAGGAGCCAGTGTGTTCTCCAAGATTGATCTGAGGTCAGGTTATCATCAGCTCAGGATCCGACCTTCGGACATTCCGAAGATGGCATTCATTACCAAGTATGGTTTGTATGAGTTCACTGTGATGTCTTTTGGTTTGACCAATGCGCCAGCCTTTTTCATGAACTTGATGAACAGTGTATTCATGGACTATCTCGATAAGTTTGTGGTGGTATTCATCGATGACATTCTGGTCTATTCACAAAGCAAAGAAGAACATGCAGATCATTTGAGGATGGTATTGCAGAGATTGCGAGAGCACCAGTTGTATGCAAAGTTGAGCAAGTGCGAGTTCTGGATCAGTGAAGTCCTGTTCTTGGGTCACATAATCAACAAAGAAGGATTGGCTATGGATCCGAAGAAAGTGGCAGACATTCTGAATTGGAAAGCACCAACAGATGCTCGAGGAATCAAGAGCTTCATTGGAATGGCCGGATATTATCGGCGATTCATTGAAGGGTTTTCGAAGATTGCGAAACCAATGACAGCGTTGTTAGGCAATAAAGTTGAGTTCAAGTGGACCCAGAAATGTCAAGAGGCCTTTGAAGCGCTAAAAGAGAAGTTGACTACAGCGCCTGTCTTAGTCTTGACTGATGTGCACAAGCCCTTCTCGGTGTATTATGATGCTTGCTACACAGGTTTGGGATGTGTGTTGATGCAAGAGGGAAGAGTTGTGGCTTACTCGTCCCGACAACTGAAGGTTCATGAGAAGAATTACCCAATCCATGACCTAGAGTTGGCAGCAGTGGTTCACGCATTGAAGACCTGGAGGCACTACCTGTACGGACAGAAATGCGATGTTTACACAGACCACAAGAGTCTGAAGTACATATTCACTCAGTCAGAGCTGAATATGAGGCAACGAAGATGGTTAGAACTGATCAAAGACTATGAGTTGGAGAACCATTACCATCCAGGCAAAGCGAACATAGTGGCAGATGCTTTGAGCAGGAAGAGTCAGATCAATCTGATGGTCGCTCGTCCGATGCCTTATGAGTTGGCCAAGGAGTTTGACAAGTTGAGTGTCGGATTTCTGAACAACACGCGAAGAGTCACAGTTGAGTTGGAACCTACCTTGGAGCGAGAAATCAAAGAAGCACAGAAAAATGATGAGAAGATCAATGAGATCCGGCGACTGATTCTAGATGGCAGAGGCAAAGATTTTCGAGAAGATGCAGAAGGTGTGGTATGGTTCAAAGACCGCTTGTGCGTTCCCAATGTCCAGTCTATTCGGGAGTTGATTCTCAAGGAAGCTCATGAGACAGGTTATTCGATTCACCCCGGAAGTGAGAAGATGTATCAGGATCTGAAGAAGAAATTCTGGTGGTACGAAATGAAGAGGGAAATCGCAGAGCATGTGGCTATGTGCGATAGTTGTCGAAGAATTAAGGCAGAGCACCAGAGACCAGCTGGATTGTTGCAACCGTTGCAAATTCCTCAGTGGAAATGGGATGAAATTGGTATGGATTTCATAGTCGGATTGCCTCGCACTCGAGCCGGCTACGATTCCATTTGGGTAGTAGTGGACCGCTTGACCAAGTCAGCCCACTTCATACCTGTCAAGACCAACTACAACAGTGCAGTATTGGCAGAGTTGTACATATCTCGGATCGTTTGTCTTCATGGTGTGCCAAAGAAGATAGTGTCAGACAGAGGAACGCAGTTCACCTCTCATTCCTGGCAGCAGTTGCATGAAGCCTTGGGCACACATCTGAATTTCAGTTCAACTTATCATCCGCAGACAGATGGTTAGACCGAGAGAACCAATCAAATCCTTGAAGACATGTTGAGAGCCTGTGCGTTGCAAGATCAGTCTGGATGGGACAAGAGATTGCCTTATGTAGAGTTTTCCTATAACAACAGTTACCCGGCCAGCTTGAAGATGTCACCATTTCAAGCGCTTTATGGAAGGAGTTGTATGACTCCGTTGCAATGGGATCAGCCTGGAGAAAAGCAGGTGTTTGGGCCAGACATTTTGCTTGAAGCCGAAGAGAACATCAAGATGGTCCGAGAGAATCTGAAGATAGCGCAATCGAGGCAGCGAAGCTTTGCAGACACAAGAAGAAGAGAGCTGAGTTTCGAAGTCAGAGACTTTGTCTATCTGAAAGTGTCACCAATCAGAGGAGTCAGGAGATTCAGAGTCAAGGGCAAGCTAGCACCCCGCTACATTGGTCTGTATCAGATTCTCGCAAGGCGTGGAGAAGTGGCCTATCAGCTCAGCCTACCAGAAAATTTGTCTGCTGTGCATGATGTCTTTCATGTGTCTCAGTTGAAGAAGTGTCTGCGAGTGCCAGAAGAGCAGTTGCCAGTGGAAGGTCTTGAAGTCCAGGAGGACTTGACCTACACAGAGAAACCAGTGCAAATCCTTGAGATCGCAGACAGAGTCACCCGAAGGAAGACCATCAGAATGTGCAAAGTCAGATGGAATCACCACTCTGAGGAAGAAGCAACCTGGGAGCGTGAAGATGATCTGATGGCTAAATACCCTGAGCTCTTTGCTAGCCAACCCTGAATCTCGAGGGCGAGATTCTTTTAAGGGGGATAGGTTTGTAACACCCTGAATTTGGGGGTAGAATTTTTTCATTCTTTTCCCCCACCAAATTCGGGCGTTACCCTTTCCTTTTCCCTTTTCTCCTCGCTAAACCTTGATCTTTTCCAAAGTATAGCGGGATTCGGCTTGAGATCCCATGTAAAGCAAAACCCTAAAAGTACTTTATTTTGCTTGATGCACCATGCCGAACCATGCATTCTTTTTAGTTGTTTGAAAATGTAAACGCATTCATCTAGGAAATAGATATAAAAAAAGGAAAATCCTTTCCTCTCTCCCCTCCCCCCTTCCTTCCCCATTTTTGGCCCAGCCGCGCCCCCCTCCCCTTTCCCTCCCCTCCGCGCCGTGGGCCGCCCCTGCCGGCCCAACCGCCCCCCCCCGCGCGCCCCGCTTTGGGCCCAAGCGGCCCAGCCGCGCCCCCTCCCCCCTCCCCCCAAAAATTCCCCTCCCCGCGGGCCCCGCCTGTCATTCTCTCTCCCTCTCTCCCTCTCCCCTGCCCTAATCGCCGCCGCCGCCCTCTCCCTGCGCCACCGCCGCCGCCGCGCCGCCCTGCCTCGCCGCGGTGAGGCCCCCCTCCCCTCTTCTCCCTCCCCTCCTTCCCCCTTCCCCGCCCGCCGGCGTCCTCCCGCGGCGCGCCACCCCCGCGCCCGCCCGGCCGCCCTCGCACCGCTCCGCGCCCGGCCGCCCCGGCGAGCCCCGCCCCTCCCCGGCCTCGGCTCCGCCCGGCGAGCCGCCCTCGCCCTGCGCCCGCCCCAACCTCGCGCCGCCCGCCCGCCCCGGCGAGCATCCCCCACCCCCGTCCCGGCGAGCCGCCCCCGACGAGCAGCCCCCGCCCCGACCTCGCGCCGCCCGCCCGCCCCGGCGAGCCGCCCCCGCCCCCGTCCCAACGAGCCGCCCCCGCCTTGACCTCGCGCCGCCCCCAGCGAGCCGCCCCGCTCCTGCCCCGGCGAGCCGCCCCCGCCCCTGCCCCGACCTCACGCCGCCCCCGGCCGAGCCGCCCCGCGCCCGGCCCCGCCCCGGCCGCGCCACCTCGGCGTTGCCCCGACCCGGCCGTGCCGCCCCGTTCGTGCCGCCCCCAGCCCCGTCGGCCCCCGGCTACGCCGCCTCGGCCCCGCGCCGTCCCGGCCCATGCCGTGCCCCGCCCCGCCCGTGCTCCGTGCTCGCCCGCCCGCCTCGGCATGCCTTGCTCGCGTCGTGACGGCCCCGGCGCGGCCTCGAGCTCGGCCCAGCGTGCTTGTGGCACGTGGCCTTGAGCTCGGCCAGCGCGCGGCCCCGACGTGCGCACGGTCAGTTCGCGGCGCGTGCGTGCGGCCTCGCGCTCGTGCTCGCGTAGTGCGCAGTGCCTTGGCACGGCTCGCCGTGCCCTCGTCTACCCCCAGACGTCCCCGTCTACCCCCCCATATTTTATGCGCGCTAATCGCATTGTTCATGTTAATAAAATAGGAGACTCAATTTAGAAATTGGTTACGTTGGTTAATTTGTATAGCTGATCGTCTATCTCATTCAATGTTAATCTACTAAAAGGGGTCACGTTTCCATTAGTGCATGTAGCTAATCCTTATTATTGAAGCTAAGTAGAACTAGAGCACGTAACATTTAGTTATTCGTCTACCCGTAGTGCGCCTCGAGCACAAGCTCTTACCCCTGCGAGACCTTCCCCCGTCTCTTTCTAACCATGGTAAATGCAATATCGCATGTCATATTCTATGCATGTTTAATCTACTTGTTCTCTTGTATGGTGTACTGTTGGTTTCCTAATTTCAATGGATGGATGTATGTATGTTTGCAACCGCATAGAGAACGATCTGGTTGAAGAGCCCGAGGAACTCGCAGGAGAAGCCCCTGAGCAGCAGTCGGTTGGTGGAGGCAAGTGTCCCTTGACCTATCTCTGTCCTATTCATTTTTTAATTCACCTCCCGCATTACACATTTATGCCTAAGGATGTACTAGCTTTGTTATCCATGTCCTTGTTTACCTATTTGGGTTGGATTATTATTGAAAGGGAAATGTGCCCTTGGGCCATTTCTAAGTATTTTGGTGATTGAGTGCCAACGCAAGTGCTTTTGTGTTAATCTATGCAAAGTGGTGGACAAAGTGCAAATCATGTCAAAAGGTATGTTTCTAGACTTAGTACATTGTTTTATGGACTAATGTATTGTGTCTAAGTGCTGGAAACAGGAAAGATTGAATTGGAGCAGAGATGGCTAAGTTCAGCCAAGGTCATGGTGCACCGGACAGTGTCCGGTGCGCCAGGCTGGTTCAGGCGAACTTGCCGCTCTCGGGAATAAATTAACGGCGTACAACTATAATTCACTGGACTGTCCGGTGTGCACCGGACTGTCCGGTGAGCCAACGGTCGGCCGGGCCAACGGTCAGCTGCGCGATCCGCGCGAGACACGTGGCCGAGCCAACGGTCGGGAGGGGGCACCGGACTGTCCGGTGTGCACCGGACAGTGTCCGGTGCGCCAACGGCTCCAAGGATGCCAATGGTCGGCTTCGCCAAATAAGGAAGGAAATCTGCACCGGACAGTGTCCGGTGGTGCACCATACTGTCCGGTGCGCCAGGCGACAGAAGGCAAGATTTGCCTTCCCGGATTGCTCTCAACGGCTCCTAGCTGCCTTGGGGCTATAAAAGGGACCCCTAGGCGCATGGAGGAGAACACCAAGCATTCCTTGAGCACTCTTGATCACTCACACTCCATTCTTGCGCACTTATTCGACATTCTAGTGATTTAAGCTCCGTTCTAGTGTGCTAGTCTCTTGAGCTTAAGTCTGGGTCTTGTGTGTGCGTATTTGCTGTGATCTTTGTGTCTTGTGTGAGTTGCTAATCCCTCCCTTACTCCGTGCTTCTTTGTGAACTTCAGGTGTAAGGGCGAGAGACTCCAAGGTGTGGAGATTCCTCGCAAACGGGATTAAGAAAAGCAAAGCAAAACACCGTGGTATTCAAGTGGGTCTTTGGACCACTTGAGAGGGGTTGATTGCAACCCTCGTCCGTTGGGACGCCACAACGTGGAGTAGGCAAGCGTTGGTCTTGGCCGAACCACGGGATAAACCACTGTGCCATCTCTGTGATTGATCTCTTGTGGTTATTGTGTTTTGTTGAGACTCCTCTCTAGCCACTTGGCGATTATTGTGCTAACACTTAACCAAGTTTCTGTGGCTTAAGTCTCAAGTTTTACAGGATCACCTATTCACCCCCTCTAGGTGCTCTCAATTGGTATCGGAGCCGTTCTCTTCAAGAAAAGGACTAACCGCCCGAAGAGATGGATCCTAAGGGGAAGGGAATTGTGATCAATGATAAGGAGAAGGAGTCCTTCGTAAACAAGCCCAAGGATGACAAGCCTACCGACTCGGGCTCGGGCCACAAACGCAAAGATGGGAAGAAGAAGAAGACAAGACACATCAAGGAGATTGTCTACTACGACGACAACGATGAGTCCACGTCTTCCCAAAAGGACAACGACGACAACAACTACGACAAAAGAAAGACGGTTAATTCGAACTTTTCTTTCGTCTACTCTCGTATTCCGCATAGCTCAAATGCACATCTGCTTTCCATTCCTCTTGGCAAACCTCCACACTTTGATGGGGAGGACTACGGATTTTGGAGTCACAAAATGCGTAGTCACCTGTTCTCTCTCCATCCAAGCATATGGGAGATTGTGGAAAGTGGAATGAAATTTGATAGCTCAGATAGTCCTATGTTTATCAATGAACAGATTCATAGAAATGCACAAGCTACTACTGTGTTGTTAGCCTCTTTGTGCAGGGACGAGTACCATAAGGTGACTGGCTTGGACAATGCCAAGCAGATCTGGGACACCCTCAAGATCTCTCATGAGGGAAACGACGTCACCTTACTCACCAAGATGGAGTTGGTGGAGGGCGAGCTTGGAAGATTCGCGATGATAAGGGGCGAGGAGCCAACCCAAGCATACAACCGGCTTAAGACCCTTATCAACAAAATAAGGAGCTACGGAAGCACACGATGGACGGATCACGACGTCGTCCGCCTAATGCTAAGGTCCTTTACTGTACTTGATTCACATTTGGTGAACAATATTCGTGAAAATCCTAGGTACACTAAAATGTCGCCCGAAGAAGTCCTTGGGAAATTCGTGAGCGGGCGAATGATGATCAAGGAGGCGAGATACATGGACGACGCGTTGAACGGTCCAATCTAGGAGCCTCAACCCATTGCTCTCAAGGCAACAAGGAGCAAGGAGGCGCTACCTAGCAAGGTGGCGCAAGTTGAGGCGGCCGGGCTCAATGATGAAGAGATGGCCCTCATCATCAAGCGCTTCAAGACGGCGCTAAAGGGTCGCAAGGGACAGCCAAGCAAGACCAAGACAAAGGGGAAGCGTTCATGCTTCAAATGCAGTAAGATTGGTCATTTTATTGCTAACTGTCCCGATAATGAAAGTGATCAGGAACAAGGGAGCAAGAGGGAGAAGAGGAAGGCATACAAGAAGGCTAAGGGCGAGGCACACCTTGGCAAGGAGTGGGACTCGGATTGTTCGTCATCCGACTCCAAAAATGAAGGACTCGCCGCCACCGCCTTCAACAAGTCATCCCTCTTCCCCAACGTGCATCACACATGCCTCATGGCGAAGGAGAAGAAGGTATGTACTCGAGACAGTACTACTTATGATTCTTCTAGTGATGATGAGTCTAGTGATGAAGAAATAGATTACTCTAGTTTGTTCAAGGGATTGGATAGAACTAAAGTAGATAAGATTAATGAATTGATTGATGCCTTGAATGAAAAGGATAGACTCTTAGAAAAACAAGAGGACCTTTTATATGAAGAGCATGACAAATTTCTAGAGGCACAAAAATCTTATGCTTTAGAAGATAAAAGAAATGAAATGCTTTCTTGTGAACTATCTTCTTGCCATGAGACAATTTCTAGTTTAAAAAGCATAAACGATGACTTGGATGCTAAGTTAGAAATAGCTAATAAATCAACATCTTGTGTAGAACATGTTGTGGTTTGCACTAGGTGTAAAGATTTTAATATTGATGCTTGTAGTGAACACCTAGTGTCAATTTCTAAATTGAATGATGAAGTGGCTAGTCTTAATGCCCAACTTAAGACTAGCAAAAGCGAATTTGATAAGTTAAAATTTGCAAGGGATGCCTACACGATTGGTAGACACCCCTCAATTAAGGATGGACTTGGTTTCAAGAGAGAAGCCAAGAACTTAACAAACCATAAGGCTCCCATCCCCGCCAAGGAGAAAGGGAAGGCCCCTATGGCTAGTAGTGCTAAAAGGAACCATGCCTTTATGTACCATGATAGAAGCAGTCTTATAAGAGTTGTAATGCTTATGATGCTTTTACTCTCATGCCATGTTTGCTTCTAGTTCTTCCTATATGCATGGTAAAGATATGTCTGGGAGACATTTTGTTAATGTTCCTAGGAAAGTTAATGAACCTTCTACAATATATCATGCTTTAAATGCTTCCTTTGCTATTTGTAGAAAGGATAGGAAGATAGTTGCTAGAAAATTAGGGGCAAAATGCAAGGGAGACAATTGTGACTAACCTTGTAGGACCCAACAAGAGTTGGGTACCTAAGACCCAAGCCTAAATTTGCCTTGCAGGTTTATGCATCCGGGGGTTCAAGCTGGATTATCGACAGCGGATGCACAAACCATATGACGGGGGAGAAGAAGATGTTCACCTCCTACGTCAAAAACAAGGATTCCCAAGATTCAATAATATTCGGTGATGGGAATCAAGGCAAGGTAAAGGGGTTAGGTAAAATTGCTATTTCATCCGAGCACTCTATATCTAATGTGTTTTTAGTTGAGTCTCTTGGATATAATTTGTTATCTGTTAGTCAATTATGCAATATGGGATATAATTGTCTATTCACAAATGTAGATGTGTCTGTCTTTAGAAGAAGTGATGGTTCACTAGCTTTTAAGGGTGTATTAGACGACAAACTTTACTTAGTTGATTTTGCAAAAGAGGAGGCCGGTCTAGATGCATGCTTAATTGCTAAGACTAGCATGGGCTGGCTATGGCATCGCCGCTTAGCACATGTGGGGATGAAGAACCTTCACAAGCTTCTAAAGGGAGAACACGTGATAGGTTTAACTAATGTGAAATTCGAAAAAGATAGACCTTGTGCAGCTTGTCAAGCAGGCAAACAGGTGTGAAGCTCTCATCACACCAAAAATGTGATGACCACATCAAGACCTTTGGAGATGCTTCACATGGACCTCTTTGGACCCGTCGCCTATCTAAGTATAGGAGGAAGTAAGTATGGTCTTGTTATAGTTGATGACTTTTCCCGCTTCACTTGGGTATTCTTTTTGCAGGATAAATCTGAAACCCAAGGGACCCTCAAGCGCTTCCTAAGGAGAGCTCAAAACGAGTTTGAGCTCAAGGTGAAAAAGATAAGGAGCGACAATGGGTCCGAGTTCAAGAACCTTCAAGTGGAGGAGTACCTTGAGGAGGAAGGGATCAAGCACGAGTTCTCCGCTCCCTACACACCACAACAAAATGGTGTGGTAGAGAGGAAGAACAGGACGCTTATAGACATGGCGAGGACGATGCTTGGAGAGTTCAAGACCCCCGAGCGCTTTTGGTCGGAAGCCGTGAACACGGCTTGCCACGCCATCAATAGGGTCTACCTTCATCGCCTCCTCAAGAAGACGTCGTATGAGCTACTAACCGGTAACAAACCCAATGTTTCATATTTTCGAGTTTTTGGGAGTAAATGCTACATTCTAGTGAAGAAGGGTAGGAATTCCAAATTTGCTCCCAAAGCCGTAGAAGGGTTTTTGTTAGGTTATGACTCAAATACAAAGGCGTATAGAGTCTTCAACAAATCATCGGGTTTGGTTGAAGTCTCTAGCGACGTTGTATTTGATGAGACTAATGGCTCTCCAAGAGAGCAAGTTGTTGATTGTGATGATGTAGATGAAGAAGAAGTTCCAACGGCCGCAATACGCACCATGGCGATTGGAGATGTGCGGCCACAGGAACAAGATGAGCAAGATCAACCTTCTTCCTCAACAATGGTGCAACCCCCAACTCAAGATGATGAACAGGAGGCGTGTGATCAAGGGGGAGCACAAGATGATCATGTAATGGAGGAAGAAGCACAATCGGCACCTCCAACCCAAGTTCGAGCAATGATTCAAAGGGATCATCTCGTCGACCAAATTTTGGGTGATATTAGCAAGGGAGTAACTACTCGATCTCGATTAGTTAACTTTTGTGAGCATTACTCCTTTGTCTCTTCTATTGAGCCTTTCAGGGTAGAAGAGGCCTTGCTAGATCCGGACTGGGTGTTGGCCATGCAGGAGGAGCTCAACAACTTCAAGCGCAATGAAGTTTCGACACTGGTACCTCGTCCCAAGCAAAACGTTGTGGGAACCAAGTGGGTGTTCCGCAACAAACAGGACGAGCACGGGGTGGTGACAAGGAACAAGGCTCGACTTGTGGCAAAAGGTTATGCCCATGTCACAGGTTTGGACTTTGAGGAGACTTTCGCTCCTGTGGCTAGGCTAGAATCAATTCGTATTTTGCTAGCATATGCCGCTCACCATTCTTTTAGGTTGTACCAAATGGATGTGAAGAGCGCTTTCCTCAACGGGCCAATCAAGGAGGAGGTGTACGTGGAGCAACCCCCTAGCTTCGACGATGAACGGTACCCCGACCATGTGTGTAAGCTCTCTAAGGCGCTCTATGGACTTAAGCAAGCCCCAAGAGCATGGTATGAATGCCTTAGAGACTTTTTAATTGCTAATGCTTTCAAGGTTGGGAAAGCCGATCCAACTCTTTTTACTAAGACTTGCGATGGTGATCTTTTTGTGTGCCAAATTTATGTCGATGACATAATATTTGGTTCTACTAATCAAAAGTCTTGTGAAGAGTTTAGCAGGGTGATGACGCAGAAATTCGAGATGTCGATGATGGGCGAGTTGAACTACTTCCTTGGGTTCCAAGTGAAGCAACTCAAGGATGGCACCTTCATCTCCCAAACAAAGTACACACAAGATTTGATCAAGCGGTTTGGGATGAAGGACGCCAAGCCCGCAAAGACGTCGATGGGAACTGACGGACACACCGACCTCAACAAAGGAGGTAAGTCCGTTGATCAAAAAGCATACCAGTCAATGATAGGATCTTTACTTTACTTATGTGCTAGTAGACCGGATATTATGCTTAGCGTATGCATGTGTGCTAGATTTCAATCCCATCCAAGGGAGTGTCACTTGGTGGCCGTAAAGCGAATTCTTAGATATTTAGTCGCTACGCCTTGCTTCGGGATCTGGTATCCAAAGGGGTCTAACTTTGACTTGATTGGATATTCAGATTCCGACTATGCTGGATGTAAGGTCGATAGGAAGAGTGCATCGGGGACGTGCCAATTCTTAGGAAGGTCCCTGGTGTCATGGAATTCTAAGAAACAAACTTCCGTTGCCCTATCCACCGCTGAGGCCGAGTATGTTGCCGCAGGACAGTGTTGCGCGCAACTACTTTGGATGAGGCAAACCCTCCGGGACTTTGGCTACAATCTGAGCAAAGTCCCACTCCTATGTGATAATGAGAGCGCTGTCCGAATAGCGGAAAATCCTGTTGAGCACAGCCGCACAAAGCACATTGACATCCGGCATCACTTTTTGAGAGACCACCAGCAAAAGGGAGATATCGAAGTGTTTCATGTTAGCACCGAGAACCAGCTAGCCAATATCTTTACCAAGCCTTTAGATGAGAAGACCTTTTGCAGGCTGCGTAGTGAGCTAAATGTCCTAGATTCGCGGAACTTGGATTGATTTATAGCATACATGTGTTTATGCCTTTGATCATGTTCCTTATGCATTTTGTTGCTTACTTGTGGTGCTCAAGTTGTACAAATACTCCCTAGACCTCACAAGTCCTGTTTGCAAGTGATGCACATATTTAGGGGGAGATGTGCTACAACTTGACCCTTTGAGACTAACCGTGTGCTTGAGTTTGCTTGTTTTAGTCTCAAAGGAGGTTTGAAAGGGAAAGGTGGACTTGGATCATGCAAGACTCCCACTGCACTCCGATGAGAGGGTAACTTATTCCAAGTTCATCTTTATGATCTTATTGCCTTTTACTCTTAGTTGAAGATTTTGGTGAGGCAATGGGGTTAAAGGGCATTGATCCCGTTTTGGTGCTTGATGCCAAAGGGGAAGAAAATAAAGGCCAAAGCAATAAATGGATCAGCTACCACTTGAGAGTTTTTGAAAATAGTAGAATAGAGCTTTTGGTTTGTCAAAACTCTTTTATTGTCTCTCTTGTCAAAAGTTGGCTTCTTGTGGGGAGAAGTGTTGATTATGGGAAAAAGGGGGAGTTTTTGAAATCTTGAATCAATTTCTCTTGGAATGACTCTCTTTGTGTATTAACAAGTGTGTTTGACTTAGAGATAGAAATTTGAGTTTGATTTGCAAAAACAAACCAAGAGGTGGCAAAGAGTGATCCATATATGCCAAATATGAATCAAAACAATTTTGAGTTCTCATTTGCATTGATATTGCACTTGTTCTAGTTGTTTTATGTTGTGTTGGCATAAATCACCAAAAAGGGGGAGATTGAAAGGGAAATGTGCCCTTGGGCCATTTCTAAGTATTTTGGTGATTGAGTGCCAACGCAAGTGCTTTTGTGTTAATCTATGCAAAGTGGTGGACAAAGTGCAAATCATGTCAAAAGGTATGTTTCTAGACTTAGTACATTGTTTTATGGACTAATGTATTGTGTCTAAGTGCTGGAAACAGGAAAGATTGAATTGGAGCAGAGATGGCTAAGTTCAGCCAAGGTCAGCGCAGTCTGGGCGCACCAGACAGTGTCCGGTGCGCCAGGCTGGTTCAGGCGAACTTGCCCCTCTCGGGAATAAATTAACGGCGTACGGCTATAATTCACCGGACTGTCCGGTGTGCACCGGACTGTCCGGTGAGCCAACGGTCGGCTACGCGATCCGCGCGAGACACATGGTCGAGCCAACGGTCGGGAGGGGGCACCGGACTGTCCGGTGTGCACCGGACAGTGTCCGGTGCGCCAACGGCTCCAAGGATGCCAACGGTCGGCTTCGCCAAATAAGGAAGGAAATCCGCACCGGACAGTGTCCGGTGGTGCACCGGACAGTGTCCGGTGGTGCACCGGACTGTCCGGTGCGCCAGGCGACAGAAGGCAAGATTTGCCTTCCCGGATTGCTCTCAACGGCTCCTAGCTGCCTTGGGGCTATAAAAGGGACCCCTAGGCGCATGGAGGAGAACACCAAGCATTCCTTGAGCACTCTTGATCACTCACACTCCATTCTTGCGCACTTATTCGACATTCTAGTGATTTAAGCTCCGTTCTAGTGTGCTAGTCTCTTGAGCTTAAGTCTGGGTCTTGTGTGTGCGTATTTGCTGTGATCTTTGTGTCTTGTGTGAGTTGCTAATCCCTCCCTTTCTCCGTGCTTCTTTGTGAACTTCAAGTGTAAGGGCGAGAGACTCCAAGTTGTGGAGATTCCTCGCAAACGGGATTAAGAAAAGCAAAGCAAAACACCATGGTATTCAAGTGGGTCTTTGGACCACTTGAGAGGGGTTGATTGCAACCCTCGTCCGTTGGGACGCCACAACGTGGAGTAGGCAAGCGTTGGTCTTGGTCGAACCACAGGATAAACCATTGTGCCATCTCTGTGATTGATCTCTTGTGGTTATTGTGTTTTGTGGAGACTCCTCTCTAGCCACTTGGCGATTATTGTGCTAACACTTAACCAAGTTTCTATGGCTTAAGTCTCAAGTTTTACAGGATCACCTATTCACCCCCCCTCTAGGTGTGTTTATCTACGTTTCTTTTCCGCACTTTGATTTATTGTAAAGACTATGTGGATGTCTCAGACATATGATGTAATCGACTATTATTTCCCTTTTTAATACTATTTGAGCACTGTGTGATGATGTCCATGTTATGTAACTGCTGTGTACGTGAATTGCTAATCCTGGCACGTACATGGTTCGCATTCGGTTTGCCTTCTAAAACCGGGTGTGACAAGCAGGAAGTTTTTCAATATAGAGCAAAATCCCCTGGACTAAACCATCCAGGTATCTCAGCAGTCTCCCACTGGTTTTCATTTTCAAAAACAGCTACTGGACTTCCCGTCCACCATAGCTCACGGCTCAACCGCCGGACCTTTTAAAAACCACTTTTCTCAAAATCATCTCTTTTTTTGGAAAACAAAACACTAATTGTCATACCACACCAGACTCGTCTATACCAGTGGACACGGACTATTCGAATAGGTTTGAACTCTGCATAGAGGGGTACACTTTACCCACTATTCCGGTTTATGTGATCTCACCGTCGTGAGACCCAAATGCCGAATCTCTTTCTTTCCTCACACGTCCCCACCTTAACGGTTATACTGGAAGGAGTCAGGCCACCGCCATGTCCAAACCGGACAAAACATTCCCCCTCCTTATCCTCCCGGTGCTCCCCAGCCTTCATAACCCTGGGGTTTGAACCGTACGAGTTCAGATTGAGTGACTGCCCATACAGTCTCGAGTGGTTGTACTTGTCATGAGTACAGGTAGTGAAGGATGACAAACCGGTCCTTATATGAGGGGACAATCCTTCTGCTCATGCCTAAACCAGCTGAGCCATCAACTTAGGCCCTCCCCTAAACCAGGGAGTCCCTGATCATCCCTACTCAAAGGTGATAAGGGTGAAAACCCTTCATCATACACATTTTGAAAAACATTTTCTTTTAAAAACTCACACCTTTTCTCAAATCATTTGTAACAAATATATCAAGGATTGATTGCGGCAAGCGACTGGGTAGCCATAATAACTTGTCTCAAAATCATATCATGCATAAAATAACAGGCCGAGGGTTGTGGTTGAAAAATCATAGGTAATTTATGCATCAAAGGGATCTAGTGAGCTTGCCGTGCTTATCCGGCGAAGGGGGAAGGGGAGCTCGTGGAACTGGCTTCTAGCTCCACTGCCTGGCGTAGACTTGCAGATCTGGCCTCCACGAGACGACACAAACGCTCCGATAACTATGCAACATGAATAAGCAAACATGCAAACCAACAAGTATACCAACAAATATTTAGTATAGTGGTCAGAACGGCGATATATGGATGGGTAGAGTCTTGAGCAGAATCTGTGTCATGTGGTGTTGAGATATTACTGGTGGCGGAGTGGAGGTGCTTACCAGGAGGGTGAACTGGAGGCGAAGCGACACTATGCATGTAGCCGGTAGAGCGGAGTAACTGAGTGGGTGGGGTGTTTGCCTTGGCTGAGGGTGTTGAGTGTGTGTGGAGAGGGAGAGGGTAGCTAGGTGTATTTATAGCTGGGTGTATGTGGTGTAGCATAGTGAAGTTCACTGTTGGTGAGAATAGTTACGAATGAATCGTCTGACTTAGTATGAACATGAGAGTTATAGGCAGAATATGGGACAAGAGTATTTTGGGAGTTTTCTGAAACATGAACCATGCTTAAGGGATGACATGGTTGGATAGGGAATAATTCGATAAGAATTTAGAAACAAGAATTATTGGAATCTGAGTTTGGAAGACTGGTTCGAAGGAATCTCAAAGTTAAGCGTGCTCAACTCGGAGAAACCTAGGATGGGTGACCAGATGGGAAGTTCCCTACTGGAAGAAAAATCACAGTCACCAGAGTTCGTATGACTGGAATATGGGTCTGGCTGGTCTTAGGTGGACTGGACAGCATGATGGATGAGTAGTTGAAATTTGGGGTGATCGGATGATCGATGAATAGTAACGATGAATAGTGACGACGAAAAAGTTACCATAGATAGCATCGATGGACAGTAACGATGATGAATAGTGCCGGTGAATAGTAACAATGGTAAATAGTGCCGATGAATAGTAACGATGAATAGTAATGGTGAATAGTGATGATGACTAGTCGTATGAACGAACGATGAACAATGAATAGTGACGATGAACAAACGATGAACGATGAATAGGAACTATGAACGAACGAACGAACGATCAAATGATCGGACGAATGAACGATCGGAATTTTGACAGCATAACGGCAGGTCAAAGATTATCTGGAAGAATGATGAATAGGGACTATGAACGAACGATGAACGATGGATAGGAACTATGAACGAACGATGAACGATGAATAGGAACTATGAACGAACGGACGAACGATCAAATGATCGGACGAACGAACGATCGGAATTTCGGCAGCATAACGGCAGGACAAAGATTATCTGGAAGAACGATGAATAGGGACTATGAACGAACAATGAACGATGAATAGGAACTATGAACGAACGATGAACGATCGAATGATCGAACGAATGAACGATCGGAATTTCGGCAGCATAACGGCTGAACAAAGATTATTTGGACGAACGAACGGACGAACGATCGAACGATCGGACGAACGGACGAACGAACCATGAACGATCGGACAAACGAACGAACAAACTAAGAACAGGTGGACGAACGAACGAAGAACGACCGAACGATCCTTGTGCTAGTGTGTGCTTGTGTGGGAGGTGGAGTGGGCGTGTGTGGGGGGAGAGAGTTGCCATGAAATGGCTTGGGGTGGGATGAGAGGAGGCCCTTGCCCCTCTATTTATAGCCATGGTGGGAGGATTAGGGGGAGGGATGAGAGGATTAGTGGGAGGATGAGAGGATTAGTGGGAGATTAGCATGGATTTGTCTTATCTGAGTGTAATTAGCTTGTAGAGCTCAACGTATGACATCAGAGGCATACATATACATATGAGCATGAGGAAAGTTATGAAGAAAATATTTGTAGGGACTTGAAAAATGATTCTGAAGGTATTTCTTAGGAAGAAAATACTTGGAGAATTATCGGTGGAATATTTGGGCAGTATTTCTGAAAAGAATTTGAGGGGGTTCACTGGGGAAATATTTGTAGGATATTTGAGGAGGATTTTGGAGAGAATATAGACCACTATATTTTATTTGCTGATATCAACTCGCAAACAAACATTTTGAAATGAAATTTGAAATTCATTTTGAATTTAGACCGAGTTTGAGAAAATTTCAAGATTTGAATTTTTGGGATGCTACAAATCTACCCCAATTAAAAGGAATCTCGTCCTCGAGATTCGGCTTAGAAGGGTTATGGGTATAGCTTTACTTCAGCTGCATATCTTCACTTTGCAGACTCTTCGAGGAGATGGAACTTCAACAAAATCTGGCCATTGAGGAGCATCTGGTTGCCGATTGCAAACGCTGATTCTGGCTACTCAAGGATCATCTTCAGGCTTCTAGGTTTCGCTTGGCAGCTAGCTTATTGAGGAAGCATCGATGCCAACACACAAACCTTTCTCTTGCGAACTCCCACATGGATTCCTTCCTTGATTGGTCTTCTGGTGCTTCATCAACAAAACTTGGGTGACCACTTCTCATCCAGAAACTTATAAGCTTCAATGATTTGGTCCTCCACAAGCTTGCTACAGGCCTTCTTCTTTTTCTCCATAGCAGGAACCTTACTAGAATACTACCCCACTTAAAAAGAATGAGGGTAGAACTCTTCAATCTTGGGGATTTGAACTCCTTGAAGTACCTCATAACAAGGGTGTTACTGGGCCTTCTTCTGCTGTTGCTGCTTGAATAGGCTGCAGAGAGATGACTGACACAGGGTTGATTTTGGGAGAACCTTCTTCTCATCTTCTCTTCACTGTCTTCTTTTCTCTTCTCACTTTTCACTTTTCACTGCCTCTTTCTTTCTCTTTGCTCTTCCCACTCGAGGATTCTATCAAAGAGTATTACCATCATACAGAGGAGGAAACCAAAGACTATGAACCATGTACAACAGTCTTCAACCCAAGAATCACCAAGCATTGTGATCTTAGGGGCGAGGGAGTGGAAAAATAGAGTTGCTTGCAATTTGGCAGAGGGGATTTTATCAGGTGGGTGTGTGCTTTGCTTTGAGCGTGATGGGAGTTGAGGGAGCTGGTGGGGGGTTTTATAGGCGAGTGGGGGTGCTCAGTTGTGGAGTAGTGGTGATGGAGTAGGTGCTACACGGCAGCAAACACGACATGGAGGGGGGATGGTGTTGCTGGCGGTGATGGCGACGGTGGGTGCGCTGCAAAGGGGAAGTGGGGCGGTGGTGGTGTGCATGGAGGTGGGCACGCATGCAGGGGGCACGTGTGAGTGGTGGGGTCAATGACCCTGATGTTTGTGGTCTCTGGTTCCAAGAATCTTTGCCTCTCTGTATGGTAATAACTCCTTCTATCCTCTTTTCCTGTTTACTTTGACTCAGGGGCAGTGCTTTGATTCTCATGGTCGGTCCTTTTGACTGACCGGCTAGACTGGTTTCTTCTATAGCTTGTTCCAGGCTTCAAGGGTAAGCTTCCCGGTATCTTCTTGGGTAAGGTGCATTTCTCTTGAGATGGGTTAAGATGAGAATGGAAGAATAAGGTGAGGATTAGCACTAATTTGTGATCTATGTTTTAGAGAAAACCTTTCTTAAAAAGAAAGAAAACACACAAGCTCAGCAATGATAAGCACAAACAAATCAAATGTTTTGAATAGGGGAAGAATAGAGTTTTGCAAAGCACGGACTACTCAAATTCAGGGGCTAAGCATAACTACTATTGCTCGGCTCCTGAATTGAGAACTATGCTAACCAGGACTTATGAGCACTAACGTTAAAGCATCACATATGCACTAAAAAGGGGAGAAAACATCAAGCGAAATTCATTTTGAAATGCCCTAGGGGGCCACACAATTAGAGTTTTGCAAAACACGAGTCTACACGATTACCTCTCATACGTGCAGGGCTCTAGCCAAAGTGAAGAAAAACTCCACTACCCAATGCATGCAGAGGACTGGGCATAACTAACTCAGATCTGGCAGCTTGTCTTCTGGCAAGGCTAGCTCACAACTTCAATCTGAGACATCTCCTGGATGGGTTAAGAGGGAGCTGATGTTGATGACTTCTTCTGGCGGTGATTGAGATGGTAAGACGGGGTCGAACTCTTCTTCAAGCACGACTGGCTCTTGTAGCTCCTCAGAGGGCGGCGATGCTGGGGTGCTTGCAACTTCTTCTTTGATCTCACGGGACGGTGTTGGAATCTTCTTCATGGTGAGGGGCTCAAACAACTCTGGCGGGGGGTCTTGGGAGGACTTGGGGTGCTCTTGCTTATTCATAGCCTGAGGGAAGACTGGAATTCCTTCCAAGACTATGGCTCCTTTTGGGAGTTCCCAAGTCTTCTTCTCTCCTCTGATAGAGACCGGGTGACCTTCAAAAATCTGGGGATCTTCAGCTCTCATGGGTTGTACTGGGTTGGATGAAGCGGGCTCTTGGATCCGCAGGGCTCTACGTTGGTTACGGGTTACCAAGTATGCCTCCATCAACTTCTGGACATGCTCATCCTTGGCTTGCTTCAGGGCTTCAACAACAATGACTTCACGACTTTCCAAGGCAGCTACACGGGCTTGAGCTGTGGTGAGATCCACATGGAGCTGACGGTTGCGCTTCTCTGCATCTTCTGCTCGGGCAATCATCTGACGGTGGTGCCGAGCCAAGAAATTATACTAGGCATCCAGGGTGAGCAGGTATGCAGTGAGGTACATGACTGAGGGGTCGTCCTCAAGCAGCTGCTGCCCTTCCAATGCACGCATCCTGGCCATCCAAACGGGACGGTCTCTCTGAAAGGGTGGAAAGAATCTGAGCGGGGTGTCAGCCACTTCTTCTTCATAGATCTGACACAGGGCCCTCAATGCCTTGCGAGCGACGACTTGACAGGTGTCTTTGAATCTGTGCCCAGCAGCAGTGACACTCCATTCCACATGGTGTGGACTGCATTCAATGTATACAGTCACGACACACTTCTCTGTGCCATGCTTGATGAATTCACGACCATCATACTCTGGCTGGCTCCTGATTCTGAGGCGAACTGTACATGCTCTCAACAACTTGGGGAAACCATCTTCATTCTGGCAAAAGTTGGTTTGGCAGCGAACCTCCATCTGACTTCTAAGAGAAGGAAAGGGGAAAGCATTTTTGAAATGAAGGGATAAGAGCAAGAATTTTTTTTAGAAAATAGTTTTGACTCAAAAACTTTTGGATCAGGCTAAGCGTTACGTCCTGCGGCCAACATAACAGCTCTGATACCACCTGAAGTGCCCAATCCTTTGGGACTCAAATGTGATACAATTACTAGTCCCAGGAGGCTAGTAAACACATTTATACAACAGATGATTCCAGATCTGCTTAAACGAGACTAACCTATAAAGGTGGCGATCAACTTTAAGAGTTGGTCCACAACTCGGGACATATCATCAGAGTGGGGCTGAAGCAGCCCGATATACGCAGCGAAGCAAATCAGAGGTCCAACAGCCACAAACAGGGTTGGGAACAGTCGTAACTCTTACCCGATCTCCTTTCTGAAAAACAATAAAAAAGCAAGGGTGAGTACTAACGTACTTAGCAGCCCACCTTCACCCGCGGAATAGGGAAATCAGATATAATGCATGGAATATGTGGAGCTCAGGATATTTTGCAGAAACAGCAATATTTTATGCAGGGTTGTTTTGTAAAACATTTTGTATTTTGCAAAGCGCATCCTCTCCCAAAGGAGCAGGAAGTTTTTCAATATAGAGCAAAATCCCCTGGACTAAACCATCCAGGTATCTCAGCAGTCTCCCACTGGTTTTCATTTTCAAAAATAGCTACTGGACTTCCCGTCCACCATAGCTCACAGCTCAACAGTCGGACCTTTTAAAAACCACTTTTCTCAAAATCATCTCTCTTTTTTTGGAAAACAAAACACTAATTGTCATACCACACCAGACTCGTCCATACCAGTGGACACGGACTATTCGTATAGGTTTGAACTCTGCGCAGAGGGGTATACTTTACCCACTAGTCCGGTTTCTACGATCTCACCGTCGTGAGACCCGAATGCCGAATCTCTTTCTTTCCTCGCACGTCCCCACCTTAACGGTTATACCGGAAGGAGTCAGGCCACCGCCATGTCCAAACCGGACAAAACATTCCCCCTCCTTATCCTCCCGGTGCTCCCCAGCCTTCATAACCCTGGGGTTTAAACCGTATGAGTTCAGATTGAGTGACTACCCATACAGTCTCGAGTGGTTGTACTTGTCATGAGTACAGGTAGTGAAGGATGACAAATCGGTCCTTATATGAGGGGACAATCCTTCTGCTTACGCCTAAACCAGCTGAGCCAACACCTTAGGCCCTCCCCTAAACCAGGGAGTCCCTGATCATCCCTACTCAAAGGTGATAAGGGTGAAAACCCTTCATCATACACATTTTGAAAAGCATTTTCTTTTGAAAACTCACACCTTTTATCAAATCATTTGTAACAAATATATCAAGGATTGATTGCGGCAAGCGGCTGGGTGGCCATAATAACTTGTCTCAAAATCATATCATGCATAAAATAACAGGCTGAGGGTTGTGGTTGAAAAATCATAGGTAATTTATGCATCAAAGGGATCCAGTGAGCTTGCCGTGCTTATCCGGTGAAGGGGGGAGGGGAGCTCGCGGAACTGGCTTCTAGCTCCACTGCCTGGCGTAGACTTGTAGATCTCGCCTCCATGAGCCAACACAAACGCTCCGATAACTATGCAACATGAATAAGCAAACATACAAACCAACAAGTATACCAACAAATATTTAGTATAGTGGTCAGAACGGCGATATATGAATGGGTAGAGTCTTGAGCAGAATCTGTGTCATGTGGTGTTGAGATATTACTGGTGGCGGAGTGGAGGTGCTTACCAGGAGGGTGAACTAGAGGCGAAGCGACACTATGTGTGTAGCCGGCAGAGCGGAGTAACTGAGTGGGTGGGGTGTTTGCCTTGGCTGAGGGTGTTGAGTGTGTGTGGAGAGGGAGAGGGTAGCTGGGTGTACTAATAGCTGGGTGTATGTGGTGTAGCACAGTGAAGTTCACTGTTGGTGAGAATAGTGACGAATGAATCGTCTGACTTAGTATGAACAGGAGAGTTATAGGCAGAATATGGGACAAGAGTATTTTGGGAGTTTTCTGAAACATGAACCATGCTTAAGGGATGACATGGTTGGATAGGGAATAATTCGATAAGAATTTAGAAACAAGAATTATTGGAATTTGAGTTTGGAAGCCTGGTTCGAAGGAATCTCAAAGTTAAGCATGCTCAACTTGGAGAAACCTGGGATGGGTGACCAGATGGGAAGTTCCCTACTGGAAGGAAAATCACAGTCACCAGAGTTCGTATGACTGGAATATGGGTCTGGCTGGTCTTAGGTAGACTGGACAACATGATGGATGAGTAGTTGAAATTTGGGGTGATCGGATGATCGATGAATAGTAACGATGAATAGTGACGACGAAAAAGTTACCATAGATAGCATTGATGAACAATAACGATAACAAATAGTGCCGGTGAATAGTAACAATGGTAAATAGTGCTAGCGAATAGTAATGGTGAATAGTGATGATGAATAGTTTGTATGAACGAACGATGAACAATGAATAGTGATGATGAACGAACGATGAACGATGAATAGGAACTATGAATGAACGAACGATCGAATGATCGGACGAATGAACGATCGCAATTTTGGCAGCATAACGGTAGGATAAAGATTATCTGGAAGAACGATGAATAGGGACTATGAACGAACGATGAACGATGAACGATGAATAGGAACTATGAACGAACGATGAATAGGAACTATGAACGAATGGACGAACGATCGAATGATCGGACGAACGAACGATCAGAATTTCAGCAGCATAACAGCAGGACAAAGATTATCTGGAAGAACGATGAATAGGGACTATGAATGAACAATGAACGATGAATAGGAACTATGAACGAACGATGAACGATCGAATGATCGAATGAACGAACGATCGGAATTTCGGCAGCATAATGGCTGAACAAAGATTATTTGGACGAACGAACGGACGAACGATCGAACGATCGGACAAACGGACGAACGAACCATGAACGATTGGACGAACGAACGAACAAACTAAGAACAGGTGGACGAACGATCGAAGAACGATCGAACAATCCTTGTGCTAGTGTGGGAGGTGGAGTGGGCGTGTGTGTGGAGGGAGAGAGTTGCCATGAAATGGCTTGGGCTGGGATGAGAGGAGGCCCTTGCCCCTCTATTTATAGCCATGGTGGGAGGATTAGGGGGAGGGATGAGAGGATTAGTGGGAGGATGAGAGGATTAGTGGGAGATTAGCATGGATTTGTCTTATATGAGTGTAATTAGCTTGTAGAGCTCAACGTATGACATCGGAGGCATACGTATACGTATGAGCATGAGGAAAGTTATGAAGAAAATATTTGTAGGGACTTGAAAAATGATTCTGAAGGTATTTCTTAGGAAGAAAATACTTGGAGAATTATCGTGGAATATTTGGGCAGTATTTCTGAAAAGAATTTGAGGGGGTCACTGGGGAAATATTTGTAGGATATTTGAGGAGGATTTTGGAGAGAATATAGACCACTATATTTTATTTGCTGATATCAACTCGCAAACAAACATTTTGAAATGAAATTTGAAATTCATTTTGAATTTAGAGCGAGTTTGAGAAAATTTCAAGATTTGAATTTTTGGGATGCTACAAAAGAGCTACTGAATTTTGTTTCTTTGAAGCCCAAGACACCAGGGATCTTCCCAAGAACTGACAAGTCCCTGATGTGCTCTTTCTATCAATTTTACACCCTGCCCAATCAGCATCTAAATAACCTATTGAATCAAAAGTGGATCCCTTGGGGTACCAAAGACCAAACTTAGGTGTATGTACTAAATATCTCAAGATTCTTTTCACGGCCCTAAGGTGAACTTCCTTAGGATCGGCTTGGAATCTTGCACACATGCATACTGTAAGACCCAAAATTTGTATAATTTTTTTTAAAATAAACAAATATAGTTATTATAGTACATTGGGGAAATAAGAAAATTAATTTGTAATTGAGTCAACTATTGTTAGAAACAAATATGAGAAGGAGAATAACATAGTAATATTTAAAATGAGGTGGTTTATATTCACATTTGTATTTCAATTGATACAATTGGCAAATCTGAAAATTAAGACAAAAGTATACATTTGAGTTTAAAAAAAATTTGAATGTGGAAATAAGCTAGAAGTAAGGAATGAGTAGACACTAAAAAAGAGAATAAAATAAAATATATTATAAATAAATAATAGGAGTTATCTTTATATTGGGATTTTTAATGAAGTTTGGAATCTGAAATTCAAAACAGGAAATTAAATTTGGTTTAAGTATTTCAAATTAGAAATAGAAAAGAAAATAGAAAGGAAAAATAAAAAAAGAAAAAGATAAAAGCTTACCTGGGCCACGTACCTGGAATTTGGCCCATCTCCGGAAAGGCACGCCGCGCGGCCCAAACTCGCCTCTCACGCGCGCTCACCCGCAACCTGGCGCCGACAACCCGGGCCCGCATGCCAGCCCCTCTTGCACGCGCCTCAGCTCTCCCTTCGCTGACATGTGAACCCCACGCACTGACCGATGGGTCCATCTCGTCAGCCGTCTTCCTCCCGGACTCCGCGGCCGAGCTCAACAGAAGTGCGTGCGATATACTCGCCGGCCAACCATCGGAGTCCGTGAATCGACCTTCTAACCAACCGGCCGAGATCCTCGTGCCTGCCTGCTCCTATTTAAGCACCGGTCGTGGCGTTGCCCTCGCTCCATCGTCAGCCGACCGTGAGCCTCCATTGCCGCCGTGGTAGAACTTAGTCCGCCGCGCGCTAAGAGCCTCTCGCCGTCGATTTGACCTCCGTTGAAGTGTGCGGGTTCACCTCCGTGATCCCTTGAAGCCGTTGCAGGGATCTCCCGGGCTTGTCTTCGTCCCTCGAACACCGGATTGCTCATCGGAGCCGTGATTCCGCGCCTCACCGTGGACTGAGTCCTCCTCGCCATCCTTCCTGGTATGGACTACCTCCACTGATTCGCCGTGTTAGTAGCATCGCGTTGCTCGGTCCAATTTGGGGTTTGGCCGTCGGGTGAGGTCAATTAGGCACCTCACCGGCGTGCAGCACCGTGTGAATTGGGCGGCGCCGCCGTGCGTGCAAGCCCTGTTGGGGCGAAGAACGTGGCCCGTTGGATGACCAAGCGACGGCTGGATTAGATTATAGCGTACCGGTTCGGGAGATAGTGATCTGGAGCGTTGATTTGGGATCGGGCGGACCAGAACCGTCCCACCTCTTTAAAGGCCGCCACCGTTGGATTTGGATCCGATGGCCACGGGTTCGTACCGGTTCATCCGCGGCCGGTTCTAATCCTGGCCTCTGAATTTAGATCTGACGGTCAGCGGCGCTCCATACCCCTTCGGTCGGGTCTTTTTGTTAAAGAGCCCTCGGGGTTTTGTGTAATCAACCCGCCGTCCTCTGACGGTGTACACTGAGTCTTAGGAATTTTATCCCCGAGCTTCCTGCGCTTCTGTTTAATTAAGGCGCAGTCCAGTGATAGGATAAATTGAATAAATGGATTAGAAAATAGGTTTTAGTATAAAAATAAATCCATAAACTTGTTTAATCCGTATTTAATTCATTCTAACTCCGAATTGACCCGTTCCAGTTTCTATAATTTTGTTTTAATATTGTATATCAACTAGTAACACTGTTTAGCTATGAAACTTGAATTAAAATTGTTCATTTGAATTAATCTGTTCTATGTGCTAAATAACTTCAGAAATCCATAACTTTCTAACTGTAACTCCGAATTTAGTGATTCTTGTTCCTACGACCTCGTAGCAACGCGTAGATTATTATTATTCAGTTTGTACTTATGTTTGTTGTAATGTTAATTTTGCCTATACAATGTTTGTTTGTATTGCTACGACTAGAGCGAGGTCACGTGTCACCTGAAGATCATCCTGGTACCTGGATTCTCAAGTCCCAGGCAAGTTGTGCCCTTGATCACTTCTTTTTACCCACCCATGTTCTGATTAATCATAATGATCTGCATAGGTTAATTTTGATGGGACCCAATAGGTTACCCTAGTTTGTCTATCTTTATACCTTGCTTACCACTGAACTTTCTGGGTAGTACTTGCTAGTGCTATATGTGGTTTTGGGTATGAAGATTACATTATTCATGATTATACTTTGGTTATCAGTTGTTATTTATTGTTCATGATGAGATCATTATGTTAATTGGAACATGGAGCGACCACCCGGGAAAACAGTGCTACCACAAGGGTTTAATGGGATGCCCTTGGTTGATTAATTAGGAAAGCTAGTGGAAGACTACCTTACCCGAAAGGGGCAAGGGCAGTAGGGGAGTGGTCAGTGTAGGGAGGCCCTCGGGAGGATTTTGCTGCGATGGCGGTCCTGCAAGGGATTCCTGCATTGGAACTTCCTATAAACTGTAGCGGGTTTTCGGAAGCTAGTGGAACTTTGTAAAGGCCTCGTAGTGGATCCCTAGCCATTCACCTCAGAAGTGTCTAAGGGCCTTGCAAACCCTGGCGACATGGGATACACGACTTGTGGGTAAAGATGCGCAACCTCTGCAGAGTGTAAAACTGGTATACTAGCCGTGCTCACGGTCAAGAGCAGCTCGGACCCTCACATGATTAAATTATGGAACTTAAACTCAATTTGTCATATGCATTGCATCGCAGGTGAAGTTGTTACTTTTGTTCTACTATTTAACTGGGTTGGTATTTACTTATACTTAGTAACTGCTAATAAAATTTTGACCAACTTTAAAAGCAATGCTCAGCTCTAACCATCTCCTTTGGTAAGCCTTACACTTCACGTGAGCTCCCACCTTTGGCGAGTTCATGCACATTATTCCCCACAACTTGTTGAGCGATGAACGTATGTGAGCTCACTCTTGCTGTCTCACACACCCCACAGGTCAAGAACAGGTACCACAGGATGAGGCGCTTGGAGGATGCTGCGATGTGTTCGTGAGTGGTCTAGGCCGTCGTCTCCCAGTCAACTTTGGGTTGCTGGACCGTTGTCTCCCTATAATGTAATTATTTATTTTGTATAGAACTCCTGTTATATATAAAGATGTGACATTCGATCCTGTGCCACTATACATCATATGTGTGAGACTTGGTCCCAGCACACCTGGTGTTTATGTTAGCGCCCGGGTTTTGGACCCCTAAAATCCGGGTGTTACAGAAGTGGTATCAGAGGAATGTTGACTGTAGGACGAAACCTAGATAGAACTGGACAACCATTATCTACTTACCTCTGCTACTCTGATTCTTTTCAAACTTATCTTAATCTTTTCTCATCTATTTCCGCTTTACTCTGATTATTCTTACCTTTTCTTTCTAATGACAAATGTGGATTTCATATTTTGAAACCCAGTGCCTAAAGTGACCTTTAGGAATAGGAGACCTATTCTTAGGAACAAAATCAAAACTATTTTTGTAGATATTTGTATGATTGGATGTTTGTTCTTGTGATACATGTCTGATTTGGAACTTTGTTTGAGTGTGATGGGTTGTGGAGTAATGTCCACAATTACATCTGCATAGGCTTAAATAGAATTCATAAGAAAACTAAGCAATTTAGATTATCCTCCATTAAAATGTATCTATCCCATAGAGATCCCTCTAATCTTAAAAGACTCTCCCATATCTTAATAGATTCATCGTATCTTATAAGATTCCCTCATATCTTACTAGATCCACCTCATCGTAAAAGATTCTTCTTACCTTAATAAATTCACCTTATCTTGAAGAGATTCTAACCTACTTACATCATATAATCCATCCTATCCCAAAAGATTCTAACATGTATCCTACCCTAGTAGATCTATCTAACCTAAACTAGTCTAACCTAGTCATATCTAACCTAATCTAGATTTTATCTAATCTATTATGATCTAATCTAGAGTAAGTTACTTAATGCTGGTACACAAGACAAGGCCATACTCCTAAATCACTTAAGCCTAATTTGGAGACTTATATCAACTTGGCCATACACAACAACTCGACCTATATAACAAGTTACATAACTTACCCAATCAATAGAGTCATAATGGATTGCATAATCTATCAACCACCACCTGACATCAAACCAAATTTTGACCTACATCATGTAGTCTATCTCACCCATATATATCTCTCATCTTGACAGATTCCATCTTACCCTTGGATATTCACCTTATACAACTGGTTACCCCAATCTGAACATAAAACAAAGATTAAGCCCTACTAAAGAATCTTCAGATTATAACCAACTACTAGCTTATTCATTCCACTTATTGAATAATTTCCTTTGCAAAACTATTACCATATGCTTCTAACTTTCATGGTCAATACCAGGAAAGGAAAGATTATCACGTAACAACAAACAGAAATGAATCCTCCAAATCCTCCACCTGTTGAGATCGATCAAGTGGTTGCTACCCAAAGACTGGTAATACAACAATTAACAAACCTGGTGACCGAGATGCAAAATCAGATAAGACAACAACGCGAGGAAATACGTCAGGTCCGCCAAGAAATAAGGCAAGCACGGTTGGAGAGACAACAACAACAACAATCTTCACCACCACCACCACCAGCCCCACCAAGCTACATAGATATAAATTATGATGATTTGTAAGATCTAGATGTTACTTTAGTTAGTAGATGATATGATATTATTTTAGAAGGAACAATAAGGTCTATTAACCCTATGTTTTGTTAAGGAATTATGCATCATGCCGAGATCTCTTTGTTTGTGCATATGTTCCGAAGAACAATATAAGCATACATCCCTTTTTATTACAAATCTCGAGGACGAGATTTCTGTTAAGGGGGGTAGGATTTGTAAGACCCAAAATTTGTATAATTTTTTTTAAAATAAACAAATATAGTTATTATAGTACATTGGGGAAATAAGAAAAATAATTTGTAATTGAGTCAACTATTGTTAGAAACAAATATGAGAAGGAGAATAACATAGTAATATTTAAAATGAGGTGGTTTATATTCACATTTGTATTTCAATTGATACAATTGGCAAATCTGAAAATTAAGACAAAAGTATACATTTGAGTTTAAAAAAAATTTGAATGTGGAAATAAGCTAGAAGTAAGGAATGAGTAGACACTAAAAAAGAGAATAAAATAAAATATATTATAAATAAATAATAGGAGTTATCTTTATATTGGGATTTTTAATGAAGTTTGGAATCTGAAATTCAAAACAGGAAATTGAATTTGGTTTAAGTATTTCAAATTAGAAATAGAAAAGAAAATAGAAAGGAAAAATAAAAAAAAGAAAAAGATAAAAGCTTACCTGGGCCACGTACCTGGAATTTGGCCCATCTCCAGAAAGGCACGCCGCGCGGCCCAAACTCGCCTCTCACGCGCGCTCACCCGCAACCTGGCGCCGACAACCCGGGCCCGCATGCCAGCCCCTCTTGCACGCGCCTCAGCTCTCCCTTCGCTGACATGTGAACCCCACGCACTGACCGATGGGTCCATCTCGTCAGCCGTCTTCCTCCCGGACTCCGCGGCCGAGCTCAACAGAAGTGCGTGCGATATACTCGCCGGCCAACCATCGGAGTCCGTGAATCGACCTTCTAACCAACCGGCCGAGATCCTCGTGCCTGCCTGCTCCTATTTAAGCACCGGTCGTGGCGTTGCCCTCGCTCCATCGTCAGCCGACCGTGAGCCTCCATTGCCGCCGTGGTAGAACTTAGTCCGCCGCGCGCTAAGAGCCTCTCGCCGTCGATTTGACCTCCGTTGAAGTGTGCGGGTTCACCTCCGTGATCCCTTGAAGCCGTTGCAGGGATCTCCCGGGCTTGTCTTCGTCCCTCGAACACCGGATTGCTCATCGGAGCCGTGATTCCGCGCCTCACCGTGGACTGAGTCCTCCTCGCCATCCTTCCTGGTATGGACTACCTCCACTGATTCGCCGTGTTAGTAGCATCGCGTTGCTCGGTCCAATTTGGGGTTTGGCCGTCGGGTGAGGTCAATTAGGCACCTCACCGGCGTGCAGCACCGTGTGAATTGGGCGGCGCCGCCGTGCGTGCAAGCCCTGTTGGGGCGAAGAACGTGGCCCGTTGGATGACCAAGCGACGACTGGATTAGATTATAGCGTACCGGTTCGGGAGATAGTGATCTGGAGCGTTGATTTGGGATCGGGCGGACCAGAACCGTCCCACCTCTTTAAAGGCCGCCACCGTTGGATTTGGATCCGATGGCCACGGGTTCGTACCGGTTCATCCGCGGCCGGTTCTAATCCTGGCCTCTGAATTTAGATCTGACGGTCAGCGGCGCTCCATACCCCTTCGGTCGGGTCTTTTTGTTAAAGAGCCCTCGGGGTTTTGTGTAATCAACCCGCCGTCCTCTGACGGTGTACACTGAGTCTTAGGAATTTTATCCCCGAGCCTCCTGCGCTTCTGTTTAATTAAGGCGCAGTCCAGTGATAGGATAAATTGAATAAATGGATTAGAAAATAGGTTTTTAGTATAAAAATAAATCCATAAACTTGTTTAATCCGTATTTAATTCATTCTAACTCCGAATTGACCCGTTCCAGTTTCTATAATTTTGTTTTAATATTGTATATCAACTAGTAACACTGTTTAGCTATGAAACTTGAATTAAAATTGTTCATTTGAATTAATCTGTTCTATGTGCTAAATAACTTCAGAAATCCATAACTTTCTAACTGTAACTCCGAATTTAGTGATTCTTGTTCCTACGACCTCGTAGCAACGCGTAGATTATTATTATTCAGTTTGTACTTATGTTTGTTGTAATGTTAATTTTGCCTATACAATGTTTGTTTGTATTGCTACGACTAGAGCGAGGTCACGTGTCACCTGAAGATCATCCTGGTACCTGGATTCTCAAGTCCCAGGCAAGTTGTGCCCTTGATCACTTCTTTTTACCCACCCATGTTCTGATTAATCATAATGATCTGCATAGGTTAATTTTGATGGGACCCAATAGGTTACCCTAGTTTGTCTATCTTTATACCTTGCTTACCACTGAACTTTCTGGGTAGTACTTGCTAGTGCTATATGTGGTTTTGGGTATGAAGATTACATTATTCATGATTATACTTTGGTTATCAGTTGTTATTTATTGTTCATGATGAGATCATTATGTTAATTGGAACATGGAGCGACCACCCGGGAAAACAGTGCTACCACAAGGGTTTAATGGGACGCCCTTGGCTGATTAATTAGGAAAGCTAGTGGAAGACTACCTTACCCGAAAGGGGCAAGGGCAGTAGGGGAGTGGTCAGTGTAGGGAGGCCCTCGGGAGGATTTTGCTGCGATGGCGGTCCTGCAAGGGATTCCTGCATTGGAACTTCCTATAAACTGTAGCGGGTTTTCGGAAGCTAGTGGAACTTTGTAAAGGCCTCGTAGTGGATCCCTAGCCATTCACCTCGGAAGTGTCTAAGGGCCTTGCAAACCCTGGCGACATGGGATACACGACTTGTGGGTAAAGATGCGCAACCTCTGCAGAGTGTAAAACTGGTATACTAGCTGTGCTCACGGTCAAGAGCAGCTCGGACCCTCACATGATTAAATTATGGAACTTAAACTCAATTTGTCATATGCATTGCATCGCAGGTGAAGTTGTTACTTTTGTTCTACTATTTAACTGGGTTGGTATTTACTTATACTTAGTAACTGCTAATAAAATTTTGACCAACTTTAAAAGCAATGCTCAGCTCTAACCATCTCCTTTGGTAAGCCTTACACTTCACGTGAGCTCCCACCTTTGGCGAGTTCATGCACATTATTCCCCACAACTTGTTGAGCGATGAACGTATGTGAGCTCACTCTTGCTGTCTCACACACCCCACAGGTCAAGAACAGGTACCACAGGATGAGGCGCTTGGAGGATGCTGCGATGTGTTCGTGAGTGGTCTAGGTCGTCGTCTCCCAGTCAACTTTGGGTTGCTGGACCGTTGTCTCCCTATAATGTAATTATTTATTTTGTATAGAACTCCTGTTATATATAAAGATGTGACATTCGATCCTGTGCCACTATACATCATATGTGTGAGACTTGGTCCCAGCACACCTGGTGTTTATGTTAGCGCCCGGGTTTTGGACCCCTAAAATCCGGGTGTTACACATACAGAAAGCATAATATCCGGTCGAGATGCACATAAATAGAGTAGAGATCCTATCATCGACCGGTATACCTTTTGATCTACGGATTTACCTCCCGTGTCGAGGTCGAGATGCCCATTAGTTTCCATGGGTGTCTTGATGGACTTGGCATCCTTCATTCCAAACTTAGTGAGTATGTCTTGAATGTACTTCGTTTGGCTGATGAAGGTGCCCTCTTGGAGTTGCTTGACTTGAAATCCTAAGAAATACTTCAACTCCCCCATCATAGACATCTCGAATTTTTGAATCATAATCCTACTAAACTCTTCACAAGTAGATTTGCTAGTAGACCCAAATATGATATCATCAACATAAATTTGGCATACAAACAAATCATTTGCAATGGTTTTAGTAAAGAGAGTAGGATCGGCTTTGCCGACTTTGAAGCCATTAGTGATAAGAAAATCTCTTAGTCATTCATACCATGCTCTTGGGGCTTGCTTAAGCCCATAAAGCGCCTTAGAGAGTTTGTAGACATGATTAGGGTACTCACTATCTTCAAAGCCGGGAGGTTGCTCAACATAGACCTCCTCCTTGATTGGTCCATTGAGGAAGGCACTTTTCACGTCCATTTGATAGAGCTTAAAGCCATGGTAAGTAGCATAGGCAAATAATATGCGAATTGACTCAAGCCTAGCTACGGGTGGATAGGTTTCACCGAAATCCAAACCTTCGACTTGTGAATATCCCTTGGCCACAAGTCGGGCTTTATTCCTTGTCACCACACCATGCTCATCTTGCTTGTTGCGGAATACCCACTTGGTTCCTACAACATTTTGATTAGGACATGGAACAAGATGCCATACCTCATTCCTCGTGAAGTTGTTGAGTTCCTCTTGCATTGCCAACACCCAATCCGAATCTCTTAATGCATCTTCCAACCTGTATGGCTCAATAGAAGACACAAAAGAGTAATGTTCACAAAAATGAGCGACACGAGATCGAGTGGTTACCCCCTTATGAATATCGCCGAGGATGGAGTTCACGGGGTGATCTCTTTGTATCGCTTGGTGGACTCTTGGGTGTGGCGGCCTTGGACCCTCATCATCTTCCTTGTCTTGATCATTGGCATCTCCCCCTTGATCATTGTCCTCCTCTTGAGGTGACTCTTCTTGATCTTCATTTTCATCATCTTGAGCTTGATCCTCATCTTGGGTTGGTGGAGATGCTTGCATGGAAGATGAAGGTTGATCTTGTGCTTGTGGAGGCTCTTCGGATTCCTTAGGACACACATCCCCAATGGACATGTTCCTTAGCGCGACGCATGGAGCCTCTTCATCATCTAGCTCATCAAGATCAACTTGCTCTACTTGAGAGCCATTAGTCTCATCAAACACAATGTCACAAGAAACTTCAACTAGTCCAATGGACTTGTTAAAGACTCTATATGCCCTTGTGTTTGAGTCATAACCAAGTAAAAAGCCTTCTACAGCCTTAGGAGCAAATTTAGATTTTCTACCTCTTTTAACAAGAATAAAGCAGTTGCTACCAAAGACTCTAAAATATGAAACATTGGGCTTTGATAGAGACGGTTGATGGCGTAGCAAGCGGTGTTGATTGCTTCCGCCCAAAACCGGTCCGAAGTCTTGTACTCATCAAGCGTGGTCCTCGCCATGTCAAGTAGAGTTCTATTCTTCCTCTCTACTACACCATTTTGTTGTGGCGTGTAGGGAGAAGAGAACTCATGCTTGATGCCTTCATCCTCAAGAAAGCCTTCAATTTGAGAGTTCTTGAACTCCGTCATGTTGTCGCTTCTAATCTTTTTTATCCTTAAGCCGAACTCATTTTGAGCCCATCTCAAGAATCCCTTTAAGGTCTCTTGGGTTTGAGATTTATCCTGCAAAAAGAACACCCAAGTGAAGCGAGAATAATCATCCACAATTACAAGACAATACTTACTCCCGCCGATGCTTATGTAAGCTATCGGGCCGAATAAATCCATGTGGAGTAGCTCAAGCGGCCTATCGGTCGTCATGATGTTCTTGTGTGGATGATGAACACCAACTTGCTTCTCTGCTTGACATGCGCTACAAACCCTGTCTTTCTCAAAATGAACATTGGTTAGTCCCAAAATGTGTTCTCCCTTTAGAAGCTTGTGAAGATTCTTCATCCCAACATGGGCTAGTCGGCGATGCCAGAGCCAACCCATATTAGTCTTAGCAATTAAGCAAGTATCGAGTTCAGCTCTATTAAAATCAACTAAGTATAGCTGACCCTCTAATACTCCCTTAAATGCTACTGAATCATCACTTCTTCTAAAAACAGTAACACCTAAATCTGTAAAAAGACAGTTGTAACCCATTTTGCATAATTGAGAAATAGAAAGCAAATTGTAATCTAAAAAATCTACAAGAAAAACATTGGAAATAGAATGGTAAGGTGATATAGCAATTTTACCAAGTCCTTTGACCAAACCTTGATTTCCATCCCCGAATGTGATAGCTCTTTGGGGATCTTGAGTTTTCTCATAGGAGGAGAACATCCTTTTCTCCCTTGTCATGTTGTTTGTGCACCCGCTATCAATGATCCAACTTGAGCCCTCGGATGCATAAACCTACAAAACAAGTTTAGGCCTTGTTCTTAGGTACCCAAACGGTCTTGGGTCCTTTCACATTAGAAACAAGCACCTTGGGTACCCAAACACAAGTCTTTGAGCCCTTGTGTTTGGCCCTAACATATTTGGCAACTACTTTGCCTGATTTGTTAGTTAAAACATATGAAGCATCAAAACTCTTAAATGAAACAATGGGTTCATTTGATGCAATAGGAGATTTCTTTTTAGGCAATTTAACATGAGTGGATTGCCTAGAACTAGATGCCTCACTCTTATACATAAAAGCATGATGAGAGCCAGAGTGAGACTTCCTAGAATGAATTCTCCTAATCTTGTGCTCAAGATAACCAGCAGGATATAAAATGTAACCCTCGTTATCCTGAGCCATGGGAGCCTTACCCTTAACAAAATTATACAAACTTTTAGGGGCATTAAGCTTGACATTGTCTCCCTGTTGGAAGCCAATGCCATCCTTAATCCTAGGGCGTCTCCCTTTATAAAGCATGCTACGAGCAAATTTAAATTTTTCATTTTCTAATTCATGCTCGGTAATTTTAGCATCTAGTTTAGCTATATGATCATTTTGTTGTTTAATCATCGCAATGTGACCATGGATAGCATCAACATTTATATCTCTACATCTAGTGCAAATTGAAACATGGTTAACAGTAGATGTAGAGGGTTTGCAAGCATCTAATTCATCAATCTTAGCATGTAACATGGCATTCTCATTTCTAAGATTGGAAATAGAATCATTGCAAACATTTAAATCCTTAGCCTTAGCAATTAAATTATCATTCTCAGTCTTAAGGCTAGAAAGTGATTTATTCAACCTGTCAATTTTAGAAATCAAACTATCATTATCATTTTTAAGGTTGACAAGAGAATCATCACAAACATTTAACTTCTCAACCTTAGCAATTAATTTAGCATTCTCATTTCTAAGGTTGGAAATGGTGTCATGGCAAATGCTAAGCTCACTAGTTAGTTTTTCACATTTTTCTACTTACTGAGCATAAGCATTTTTAACCTTAACATGCTTCTTGTTTTCCTTAATAAGGAAGTCCTCTTGGCTATCCAAGAGTTCATCCTTCTCATGAATAACACTAATTAATTTATTTAATTTTTCCTTTTGTTGCATGTTTAGGTTGGCAAAAAGAGTAAGCAAATCATCCTCATCATCACTAGAGCTAGCCTCATCACTAGATGTTGCATATTTAGTTGAAGCTCTAGATTTTACCTTCTTCTTTTTGCCGTCCTTTGCTATGAGGCACTTGTGGCCGACGTTGGGGAAAAGGAGACCCTTGTTGACGGTGATGTTTGCGGCGTCCATGTCGGAGGAGGAGTCGGTGGAGCTCTCATCGGAGTCCCATTCCCGACATACGTGGGCATCGCCGCCCTTCTTCTTGTAGTATCTCTTCTTTTCCTTCCTCTTTCCCTTCTTGTCGTCGCCCCTGTCACTATCACTAGATAATGGACATTTAGCAATAAAATGACCGGGATTACCACACTTGTAGCAAACTTTCTTGGAGCGGGGCTTGTAATCTTTCCCCCTCCTTTGCTTGAGGATTTGGCAAAAGATTTTTATGATTAGCGCCATCTCCTCGTTGTCGAGCTTGGAGGCATTGATGGGGAGCCTACTTGACGTAGACTCTTCTTTCTTCTCCTCCGTCGCTTTGAATGCGACGGGTTGCACCTCGGGTGTGGAGGTGGCGCCTCGCTCGATGATTTGTTTGGAGCCTTAGATCATCAACTCAAAGCTCACAAACTTTCCTATAACTTCCTCGGGAGACATTAGCTTATATCTAGGATCACCACGAATTAATTGAACTTGTGTAGGATTAAGAAAAACGAGTGATCTTAGAATAACCTTGACCATTTCATGGTCATCCCATTTTGTGCTCCCAAGGTTGCACACTTGATTCACCAAGGTCTTGAGCCGGTTGTACATGGCTTGTGGCTCCTCCCCTTGGTTGAGCATGAATCGATCGAGCTCCCCCTCGATCGTTTCCCGCTTGGTGATCTTGGTCACGTCATCTCCTTCGTGTGCGGTCTTGAGCACGTCCCAAATCTCTTTGGCACTCTTCAACCCTTGCACCTTATTATACTCCTCTCGACTTAGAGAGGCGAGGAGTATAGTAGTGGCTTGGGAGTTGAAGTGCCGGATTTGGGCTACCTCGTCCGAATCATAGCCTTCATCCCCCACGGATGGTTCCTGCGCTCCAAACTCAACAATGTCCCAAATGCTAGTGTGGAGTGAGGTTAGATGGTGCCTCATTTTATCACTCCACATACAATAATCTTCACCGTCAAAAACCGGTGGTTTGCCTAGTGGGACGGAAAGTAAAGGAGTGTGTTTGGAAATGCGAGGATAGCGTAAGGGAATCTTACTAAACTTTTTGCGCTCATGGCGCTTAGAAGTGACGGACGGTGTGTCGGAGCCGGAGGTGGAAGGCGACGAAGAATCGGTCTCGTAGTAGACCACTTTCTTCATTTTCTTCTTCTTGTCGCCACTCCAGTGCGACTTGACGCGGGGAGGTGATTCCTCCCTCTTCTTGTTGCCGGAGTCCCCCGATGGAGCTTTCTCGTGGCTTGTGGCGGGCTTCTCGCTGGTCACCATCTCCTTCTTGGCGTGATCTCTCGACATCACTTCGAGCGGTTAGGCTCTAATGAAGTACCGAGCTTTGGTACCAATTGAAAGTCGCCTAGAGGGGGGTGAATAGGCAAATCTGAAATTTATAAACTTTAAGCACAATCTACAAGCCGGGTTACCGTTAGAAATAAAAGTGAGTCCGAAAGAGAGGGCAAAAACAAATCACAAGAAAATGAAGGGTGTGACATAGTGATTTGTTTTACCGAGGTTCGGTTCTTGCAAACCTACTCCCCGTTGAGGTGGTCACGAAGACCGGGTCTCTTTCAACCCTTTCCCTCTCTCCACCGATCACTTAGACCGGTGAGCTTTTCTCCTCAATTAAATGGGTCACTTAGACCCCACAAGGACCACCACAACTTGGTGTCTCTTGCATTGATTACAAAGGTGTTGAGAACAAGAAATGGGGAAGAAGAAAAGCGATCCAAGCGACAAAAACTCAAATGAACACAAACATCTCTCTCTCACTAGTCACTAATTGATTGGAGTGATCTTGGACTTGGGAGAGGATTTGATCTTTTGTTTGTGTCTTGGAATGAAGTCTAGAGCTCTTGTATTGAATGCAATGGCTAAAAACTTGGATAACTTGAAGTGTGGTGGTTGGGGGTATTTATAGCCCCAACCACCAAAATGGCCGTTGGGGAGGCTATCTGTCGATGGGTGCACCGGACAGTCCGGTGCGTCACCCAACCGTTAGGGTTCGACCGTTGGAGCTCTGACAGGTGGGACCACCGGACAGTCCGGTGGTGCACCGGACAGGTACTGTTCACTGTCTGGTGCGCCTTCTGGCGCCTGCTCTGACTCTGCGCGCTCTGTCCGCGCACTGTAGCGCTTTTACAGGTTTCCATTGGAGTCGATCGTTGCGCTGTAGCCGTTGCTCCACTGGCACACTGGATAGTCTGGTGCTACACCGGACGGTCCGGTGAATTATAGCGGAGTGGCTCTCCAAAAACCCGAAGCTGAGCAGTTCAGAGTTGATCTCCCTGGTGCACTGGACAGTCCGGTGCGCCAGACCAGGGCAGCCTTTGGTTGGTTTTGCTCGTTTCTTTTTGAACCCTATCTTGGACTTTTTATTAGTTTGTGTTGAACCTTTGGCACCTGTAGAACTTACAATCTAGAGCAAACTAGTTAGTCCAATTATTTGTGTTGGGCAATTCAACCACCAAAATCATTTAGGAAAAGGTTTGACCCTATTTCCCTTTCACCATCTTTGCGTCCTACCTGACTTCATCTTCAGCTGGGGAGCTCCTCTTTGGACCCTTCATAGATGGCCTACAGGGAGAGGTCTAGGTTCCAACTCTTAAGGGCTACTAGCACATCAACAGCTACATCAAGAGCTAGCTCTAGGCCCTCTCATGCTAGCTAGGCATTGACCTCGCCTTGCAAATGTGCGAGGTTAAGTACAGCCTAATTAAATACACCACAAGCCCTACCCAGAAAGGGCTTACAAATGGGCCCGAATGGCCAGCGGGAGCCGCATGGGCCCATCCCACAGACGACGTGGTCTTCCCTAGGACGCTACACTCTTTGCTCTAGGGCGCCGAGTCTTTGAACCTTGCCAAGACTTGTACTCAGATTGGTGGCAAGGTTGCGCAGTTTGAAACTTACACATTCACGCCGAGGATTGGAAAGACTTTGGGTGAAGTAGTTGAGATTGTGTCGTGCACCAAGAATAAGTGGGGTAACTGGTGGGATTTTTGGTTCTACGTGGCGCTGGAGGATACCGAAGGGGTTCTTGAGCTGCCTTCGTCTATTCTGTACTCGCACTATTATATCGCGTTCCCGCGGTTTAGGCTGAAGAAGGGAGATAAGAGTGAAGACACCCTTCGGCGCACGGCTAGGACAAGAAGCGACCACGATTTGGTGGAAGAGGTTATTGCGTGCGGGGTGTGGCTGCTTGCTCATGGCTAGGATCTAGGTGTAGTTAAGCTGTGCCTGATGCCCTTCTTGAATAATTAGATCGTGCTGAGCCCCGCCTTTGCCATTGAGATGTGGGGGTGAGATGCGACCGCCTTTGTCAGGGAGGTAGAGGCAGAGGCAGAGGCAATGAGAATTATTGGAAAGTACTCAGCGAAGACGGAGCTGACGAGAAGTTGGGATATAGGAGGTTCAAATGTTAGGCTAAGCCGTGTTTTTGAATTGAATGGCCTTCGGTATGGCCCATATCCTGAGGAGGGTTTTGCCGATGCCGGGGATGAACGAGGAAAGTTGAAGGTGATGATCCGGGTAGTGTAGCATCCCAAAAATTTAAATTTTGAAAACTTCTCAAACTTGCTCTAAATTCAAAATGAATTTTAAATTTCGCTTCAAAATGTTTGTTTGCAAGTTGATATCAACAAATAAAATATAGTGGTCTATATTATCTCCAAAATCCTCCTCAAAATATCCTACAAATATTTCTCTAGTGATCTCCCTTAAATTCTTTCCAGAAATAGTGCCCAAATATTCCACCGATGATTCTCCAAATATTTTCCTCCTGAGAAATACCTCCAGAATCATTTTTAAAGTCCCTACAAATATTTTCTTCATAATTTTCCTCATGCTCATACGTATATGTATGCCTTCGGTGTCATACACTGAGCTCTACAAGCTAATTACACTTATACAAGACAAATCCATGCTTATCTCCCACTAATCCTCGCATCCTCCCACTAATCCTCTCATCCTCCCCCCTAATCCCCCATCGAGCCTATAAATAGAGGGGCAAGGGCCTCCTCTCAAGGCACCCCAAGCCATTTCATGGCAACTCTCTCCCCCTACACGCCCACTTCACTTCCCACACAAGCACACACTAGCACAAGGATCGTTCGGTCGTTCTTCGATCGTTCGTCCACCTGTTCTTAATTTGTTCGTTCGTTCGTCCTATCGTTCGATCGTTCGTCCGAACGTTCATGGTTCGTTCGTCCGATCGTTCGATCGTTCGTTCGTCCAAATAATCTTTGTTGAGCCGTTATGCTACCGAAATTCCGATCGTTCGATCATTCGATTGTTCATCGTTCGTTCATAGTTCCTATTCATCGTTCATCGTTCGTTCATAATTCCTATTCATCGTTCATCGTTCGTTCATAGTCCCTATTCATCGTTCATCCAAATAACCTTTGTCCAGCCGTTATGCTGCCGAAATTCCGATCGTTCGTTCGACCGTTCGTTCAAAGTTCCTATTCATCGATTATCGTTCGTGCATACGACTATTCATCATCACTATTCATTGGACTATTCATGGTACTATTCATCAAAGGTACCATCCATCGACGTTACTGTTCACCGACACTATTCATCATCGTTACTATTCATCGATGATATCTATCATTATTTTTTGTCGCTACTATTCATCGTTGCTATTCATCGTTACTATTCATCGATCATCCGATCACCCCAAATTTCAACTACTCATCCATCATGTTGTCCAGCTCACCTAGGACCAGCTAGACCAATATTCCAGTCATACGAACTCCGGTGAATGTGATTTTCCTTCCAGTAAGAATTTCCCATCTGGTCACCCATCCCAGATTTTTTCCAAGTTGAGCACGCTTAACTTTGGGATTCGTTCAAGCCAGGCTTCCGAACTCGGATTCCAATAATTCTTGTTTCTAAATTCTTATCAAATTATTTCCTATCCAACCATGTCATCCCTTAAGCATGGTTCATATTCTAGAAAACTCACAAAATACTCTTGTCCCATATTCTGCCTATAATTTCCCTGTTCAGACTAAGTCAGATGATTCACTCGTCACTATTCTCATCAACAGTGAACTCTACTGTACTACACCACATACACCCAGCTACCCTCTCCCTCTCCACACACTCAACACCCTCAGCTAAGGCAAATACGCCACCCACTCATTTACTCCGCTCTGCCGGCTACGCGCATAGTGTCGCTTCGCCTCTAATCCACCTGTTGGGGACCTTCGTCTTCCGAAGGTCCTCAAAAACATGATTTAACAATGTTTCTGGAGTATGATACATAAACAGGTACCTTCAAACTCGGATCAGAACCACAATCTGAAGAAGGACAAAGAATACGAAGGTTGGCGTAGAGCCGAAGCTGTGCGCAGGGGAGCTTCGGCATGGTAGCAGAAAAAGGAATCGACTTAAAAAGGAAAATGCTATTTAGACCTCGATGGATTACTATAGAGTCATTAGCAAATGTAAAGGGCATGAGTGTAATTGTACATGGGTTGCGTCCCGTTGAGAGCACCTAGAGGGGGGTGAATAGGTGATCCTGTAACACTTCAAAACTTAAGCCACAAAACTTGGTTAATCGTTAGCACAATAATTGCCAAGTGGCTAGAGAGGAATCCTCAACAAAACACAATAACCAACAAAGATCAATCACAGAGATGGCACGATGGTTATCCCGTGGTTCGGCCAAGACCAACGCTTGCCTACTCCACGTTGTGGCGTCCCAACGGACGAGGGTTGCAATCAACCCCTCTCAAGCGGTCCAAAGACCCACTTGAATACCATGGTGTTTTGCTTGCTTTACTCAATCCCGTTTGCGAGGAATCTCCACAACTTGGAGTCTCTCGCCCTTACAATTGAAGTTCACAAAGAAGCACGGAGCAAGGGAGGGATTAGCAACGCACTCAAGACAAGAAATCACAGCAACACCACGCACACAAGTCGCAACGAGAGCTCACAACACAACTCAATGAGTTCACCACTCAACTAGAGCTCTAATCGCTATTGCAAAGAATCAAAGGCGCGGAATCGATGTCTTGGTGCTTAGGAATGCTTAGGAGATGCTTGGTGTGCTCCTCCATGCGCCTAGGGGTCCCTTTTATAGCCCCAAGGCAGCTAGGAGCCGTTGAGAGCAAACTAGGAAGGCTGATCTTGCCTTCTGTCGACTGGTGCACCGGACATGTCCGGTGCCCGATTTCTTTCCATAAACAGCGCAGTCGACCGTTGGCAGCCTGAGAGCCGTTGGCGCACTTGACATGTCCGGTGCACACCGGACAGTCCGGTGCCTTCTTCTAGCCGTTGGCTCGGCCACGTGTCCCGCGCAGATTGCGCGGCCGACCGTTGGCCCGGCCGACCGTTGGCTCACCGGACAGTCCGGTGCACACCGGACAGTCCGGTGAATTTTAGCCGTACGCCGTTGATGGTTTCCCGAGAGCGACGAGTTCGCCTGTGAGCGGCCCACCGGACAGTCCGGTGCACACCGGACAGTCCGGTGAATTTTAGCCGTACACCGCCGTCGAAGTCCCGAGAGCAGCCACTTTGCCCAAGCCAGCCTGGCGCACCGGACACTGTCCGGTGCACCACCGGACAGTCCGGTGCTCCCAGACTGAGCATACTTTGGCTGCTCGAGCCAAGGCATTCTCAATTGGATTTTTCCTGTTTCCAGCACTTAGACACAATACATTAGTCCATAAAACAATGTACTAAGTCTGAGAAACATGCCTTTATCCTTGATTTGTACTTTGTCCACCATTTTACAATTAGGCACCTGTGTTGGACACTAAATCACCAAAATACTTAGAAATGGCCCAAGGGCACATTTCCCTTTCAATCTCCCCCTTTTTGGTGATTTATGCCAACACAACATAAAGCAAGTAGAACAAGTACAAAATCACTTCAAATAAGAACTCAAATTGTTTTGATTCAAATTTGACATATATGGATCACTCTATGCCACCACTTGGTTTGTTTTTGCAAATCAAACTCAAATTCCTATCTCTAAGTCAAATCCACTTGTAGAGACATAAAGAGAGGTTTTCCAAAGAAATTTGATCAAGTATTTCAAAAACTCCCCCTTTTTCCCATAATCAACACTTCTCCCCACAAGAGGCCAACTTTTGACATAAGAGACAATAAAAGAGTTTTGACAAACCAAAAGCTCTAATCTACTATTTTCAAAATTTCTCAAGTGGTAGCTGATCCATCTATTGCTTTGGCCTTTATTTTCTCCCCCTTTGGCATCAAGCACCAAAACAGGATCAATCTTGGCCCTTTAACCCCATTGCCTCACCAAAATCTTCAAATAAGAACACAAAGGCAATAAGAGTATAAAGATGAACTTGGAAAAGTTACTCTTTTCATCGGAGTGCAGTGGAAGTCTTGCATGGTCCAAGTCCACCTTTTCCCTTTCAATTCTCCTTGGAGACTAAAACAACCAAACTCAAGTACATGGTTAGTCTCAAAGGATCAAGTTGTAGCACAGCTCCCCCTAAATATGTGCATCACTTGTAAACAGGACTTGTGAGGTCCAGGGAGTGTTTGTACAACTTGAGCACCACAATAAGCAACAACATGCAGAATGAACATGATCAAAGGCATAAACACATGCATGCTACATTTCAATCCAAGTTCCGCGAATCTAAGATATTGAGCTCACTACGCAGCCTGTAAAAGGTCTTCTCATCTAGAGGCTTGGTAAAGATATCGACTAGCTGGTTCTCGGTGCTAACATGAAACACTTTGATATCTCCCTTTTGCTGGTGGTCTCTCAAAAAGTGATGCCGGATGTCAATGTGCTTTGTGCGGCTGTGCTCAATAGGATTTTCCGCTATTCGAATAGCACTCTCATTGTCACATAGGAGTGGGACTTTGCTCAGATTGTAGCTAAAGTCCCGGAGGGTTTGCCTCATCCAAAGTAGTTGCGCGCAACACTGTCCTGCGGCAACATACTCGGCCTCAGCGGTGGATAGGGCAACGGAGGTTTGTTTCTTAGAGTTCCATGACACCAGGGACCTTCCTAAGAATTGGCACATCCCTGATGTACTCCTCCTATCGACCTTACATCCAGCATAGTCGGAATCCGAGTATCCAATCAAGTCAAAGTTAGACCCCTTTGGATACCAGATCCCGAAGCAAGGCGTAGCGACTAAATATCGAAGAATTCGCTTCACAGCCACTAAGTGACACTCCTTAGGATCGGATTGAAATCTAGCACACATGCATACGCTAAGCATAATATCCGGTCTATTAGCACATAAATAAAGCAAAGAACCTATCATGGACCGGTATGCTTTTTGATCAACGGACTTACCTCCTTTGTTGAGGTAGGTGTGTCCGTCAGTTCCCATCGACGTCTTTGCGGGCTTGGCGTCCTTCATCCCAAACCGCTTTAGCAAGTCTTGCGTGTACTTTGTTTGGGAGATGAAAGTGCCGTCCTTGAGTTGCTTCACTTGGAACCCAAGGAAGTAGTTCAACTCGCCCATCATCGACATCTCGAATTTCTGCGTCATCACCCTGCTAAACTCTTCACATGACTTTTGATTAGTAGAACCAAATATTATGTCATCGACATAAATTTGGCACACAAAAAGATCACCATCGCAAGTCTTAGTAAAAAGAGTTGGATCGGCTTTCCCAACCTTGAAAGCATTAGCAATTAAAAAGTCTCTAAGGCATTCATACCATGCTCTTGGGGCTTGCTTAAGTCCATAGAGCGCCTTAGAGAGCTTACACACGTGGTCGGGGTACCGTTCATCCTCGAAGCCAGGGGGTTGCTCTACGTACACCTCCTCCTTGATCGGCCCGTTGAGGAAAGCGCTCTTCACATCCATTTGGTACAACCTGAAAGAATGGTGAGCGGCATATGCTAGCAAGATACGAATTGATTCTAGCCTAGCCACAGGAGCAAAAGTCTCCTCAAAGTCCAAACCTGCGACTTGGGCATAACCTTTTGCCACAAGCCGAGCCTTGTTCCTTGTCACCACCCCGTGCTCGTCCTGTTTGTTGCGGAACACCCACTTGGTTCCCACAACATTTTGCTTGGGGCGAGGTACCAGTGTCCAAACTTCATTGCGCTTGAAATTGTTGAGTTCCTCCTGAAAGGCTCAATAGAAGAGACAAAAGAGTAATGCTCACAAAAATTAACTAATCTTGAACGAGTAGTTACTCCCTTGCTAATATCACCCAATATCTGGTCGACGGGATGATCCCTTTGAATCGTCGCTCGAACTTGGGTTGGAGGTGCCTGAGGTGCTTCTTCCTCTTCAACTTGAACATCCTGTGCTCCCCCTTGATCATGCGCCTCCACTTGAGGTACATGTTCGTCATCTTGGGTTGGGGGATGCACCATAGTTGAGGAAGACGGTTGATCTTGCTCCAAATGTTCCTGAAGCCGTACATCTCCAATCGCCATGGTGCGTATCGCGACCGTTGGAACGTCTTCTTCATCTACATCATCAAGATCAACAACTTGCTCTCTTGGAGAGCCATTAGTCTCATCAAATACAACGTCGCTAGAGACTTCAACCAAACCCGATGATTTGTTGAAGACCCTATACGCCTTTGTATTTGAATCATAACCTAATAAAAACCCTTCTACAGCCTTGGGAGCAAATTTGGAATTCCTACCCTTCTTCACTAGAATGTAGCATTTACTCCCAAATACACGAAAGTACGATACATTGGGTTTGTTACCAGTTAGCAGCTCATATGAAGTCTTCTTGAGGAGGCGGTGAAGGTAGACCCTGTTGATGGCGTGGCAAGCCGTGTTCACGGCTTCCGACCAAAAGCACTCGGGGGTCTTGAACTCTCCAAGCATAGTCCTCGCCATATCTATGAGCGTCCTGTTCTTCCTCTCTACCACACCATTTTGCTGAGGTGTGTAGGGAGCGGAGAACTCGTGCTTGATCCCCTCCTCCTCAAGGAACTCCTCCACTTGAAGATTCTTGAATTCGGACCCATTGTCGCTCCTTATCTTCTTTACCTTGAGCTCAAACTCATTTTGAGCTCTCCTGAGGAAGCGCTTGAGGGTCCCTTGGGTTTCAGACTTATCCTACAAAAAGAACACCCAAGTGAAGTGGGAAAAGTCATCAACAATAACTAGACCATACTTACTTCCTCCTATGCTCAGATAGGCGACGGGTCCGAAGAGGTCCATATGTAGCAGCTCTAGAGGTCTTGACGTGGTCATCACATTCTTGCTGTGATGTGCTCCTCCCACTTGTTTGCCTGCTTGACAAGCTGCACAAGGTCTATCTTTTTCGAAATGAACATTGGTTAGACCTATTACGTGTTCTCCCTTTAGAAGCTTGTGGAGGTTCTTCATCCCCACATGTGCTAAGCGGCGATGCCACAACCAGCCCATGCAAGTCTTAGCTATTAAGCATGCATCTAGACCGGCCTCTTCTTTTGCAAAATCAACTAAGTAAAGTTTGCCATCTAGTACACCCTTAAAAGCTAGTGAACCATCACATCTTCTAAAGACAGACACATCTACATTTGTAAATAAACAATTATATCCCATATTACATAATTGACTAACAGATAGTAAATTATATCCAAGACTCTCAACTAAAAATACATTAGAGATAGAGTGCTCATTAGATATTGCAATCTTGCCTAAACCTTTCACCTTGCCTTGGTTCCCATCACCGAATATGATTGAATCTTGGGAATCCTTATTCTTGACGTAGGAGGTGAACATCTTCTTCTCCCCCGTCATATGGTTTGTGCATCCGCTGTCGATAATCCAGCTTGAACCCTCGGATGCATAAACCTGCAAGGCAAATTTAGGCTTGGGTCTTAGGTACCCAACTCTTGTTGGGTCCTACAAGGTTAGTCACAATTTCCTTAGGGACCCAAATGCAAGTTTTATCGCCCTTGCATTTTGCCCCTAACTTCCTAGCAACTATCTTCCTATCCTTTCTACAAATAGCAAAGGAAGCATTCAAAGCATGATAAATTGTAGAGGGACCATTCATAATTTTCCTAGAAGCATGAACAAAATTTTTTCTAGGCATATCTCTACCATGCACATAGGAAGAACTAGGAGCAAACATAGCATACGAGTCATGTGAATCAAAAGCATTGCAACTCCTATGAGACTGTCTTCTATCGTTGTACATAAAAGCATGGTTCTTTATAGTGCTACTTGCCATAGGGGCCTTCCCTTTCTCCTTGGTGGAGATGGGAGCCTTATGGCTTGTTAAGTCCTTGGCTTCCCTCTTGAAGCCAAGTCCATCCTTAATTGAGGGGTGTCTACCAATCGTGTAGGCATCCCTTGCAAATTTTAGCTTATCGAAATCACTTTTGCTAGTCTTAAGTTGGGCATTAATACTAGCTACTTCATCATTCAATCTTGAAATTGAAACTAGGTGTCCATTACAGGCGTCAATATCAAAATCCTTACACCTAGTGCAAATCATAACATGTTCTACACAAGAATTAGATTTATTTGCTACTTCTAATTTAGCATTTAAATCATTGTTAACACTTTGTAAAGTAGAAATGGTTTCATGACACGTAGATAGTTCATAAGAAAGCATTTCATTTCTTTTAACTTCTAAAGCATAGGATTTTTGTGCCTCTACAAATTTGTCATGTTCATCATACAACAAATCCTCTTGCTTTTCTAAAAGCCTATCCTTTTCATTCAAGGCATCAATCAATTCATTGATTTTATCAATTTTATTTCTATCCAATCCCTTGAATAAGCTAGAGTAATCTATTTCCTCATCACTAGATTCGTCTTCACTTGAAGAAGCATAAGTAGAGTCTCGAGTACATACCTTCTTCTCCCTTGCCATGAGGCATGTGTGACGCTCGTTGGGGAAGAGGGATGACTTGTTGAAGGCGGTGGCGGCGAGTCCTTCATTGTCGGAGTCGGACGAGGAGCAGTCCAAATCCCACTCCTTGCCAAGATGAGCCTCGCCCTTTGCCTTCTTATAATTCTTCTTCTTCTCCCTCTTGTTCCCTTGGTCCTGATCACTATCATTGTCGGGACAGTTAGCAATAAAATGACCAAGCTTAACGCATTTGAAGCATGAGCGCTTCCCCTTGGCTTTGGTCTTGCTTGGCTATCCCTTGCGACCTTTAAGCGCCGTCTTGAATCTTTTGATGATGAGGGCCATCTCTTCATCATTAAGTCTGGCTGCCTCAATTTGTGCCACCTTACTAGGTAGCGCCTCCTTGCTTCTTGTTGCCTTGAGAGCAAGGGGTTGTGGCTCGTTGATCGGACCATTCAAGGCGTCGTCCACGTACCTCGCCTCCTTGATCATCATCCGCCCGCTAACGAATTTTCCAAGGACTTCTTCGGGCGACATTTTGGTGTACCTGGGATTCTCACGAATATTATTTACCAAATGAGGATCAAGAACGATAAAGGACCTTAGCATCAGTCGAACGACGTCGTGGTCCTTCCATCGCGTGCTTCCGTAGCTCCTTATTTTGTTGATAAGGGTCTTGAGCCGGTTGTATGTTTGTGTCGGCTCCTCGCCCCTTATCATCGCGAACCGTCCAAGCTCGCCCTCCACCAACTCCATCTTGGTGAGCAAGGTGACGTCGTTCCCCTCATGAGAAATCTTGAGGGTGTCCCAGATCTGCTTGGCGTTATCCAAGCCGCTCACTTTGTGGTATTCATCCCTGCACAATGAAGCTAGAAGAACAGTAGTAGCTTGTGCATTCTTATGAATTTGTTCATTAATGAACATGGGACTATCCGAACTATCAAAGTGCATTCCACTCTCTACAATCTCCCATATACTAGGATGGAGAGAGAATAGGTGACTACGCATTTTGTGGCTCCAAAATCCGTAGTCCTCCCCATCAAAGTGTGGGGGCTTGCCGAGTGGAATGGAGAGCAAATGTGAACTTAAACTTTGCGGAATACGAGAGTAGTCAAAAGAAAAGTTCGAATTAACCGGTTTCCTTCTCTCGTAGTCGTTGTGGTCGTCGTCCTTGTGGGAAGAAGTAGACTCATCGCTGTCGTCGTAATAGACGATCTCCTTGATGCGCCTCGTCTTCTTCTTCTTCCCTTCCTTCCGTCTATGGCCCGAGCCGGAGTCGGTAGGCTTGTCGTCCTTCGGCTCGTTGACGAAGGATTCCTTCTCTTTGTCGTTGATCACGATTCCCTTCCCCTTAGGATCCATCTCTTCGGGCGGTTAGTCCCTTTGTGAAGAGAACGGCTCTGATACCAATTGAGAGCACCTAGAGGGGGGTGAATAGGTGATCCTGTAACACTTCAAAACTTAAGCCACAAAACTTGGTTAATCGTTAGCACAATAATTGCCAAGTGGCTAGAGAGGAATCCTCAACAAAACACAATAACCAACAAAGATCAATCACAGAGATGGCACGATGGTTATCCCGTGGTTCGGCCAAGACCAACGCTTGCCTACTCCACGTTGTGGCGTCCCAACGGACGAGGGTTGCAATCAACCCCTCTCAAGCGGTCCAAAGACCCACTTGAATACCACGGTGTTTTGCTTGCTTTACTCAATCCCGTTTGCGAGGAATCTCCACAACTTGGAGTCTCTCGCCCTTACAATTGAAGTTCACAAAGAAGCAAAGAGCAAGGGAGGGATTAGCAACACACTCAAGACAAGAAATCACAGCAACACCACGCACACAAGGCGCAACGAGAGCTCACAACACAACTCAATGAGTTCACCATTCAACTAGAGCTCTAATCGCTATTGCAAAGAATCAAAGGCGCGGAATCGATGTCTTGGTGCTTAGGAATGCTTAGGAGATGCTTGGTGTGCTCCTCCATGCGCCTAGGGGTCCCTTTTATAGCCCCAAGGCAGCTAGGAGCCGTTGAGAGCAAACTAGGAAGGCTGATCTTGCCTTCTGTCGACTGGTGCACCGGACAGTCCGGTGCACACCGGACATGTCCGGTGCCCGATTTCTTTCCATAAACAGTGCAGTCGACCGTTGGCAGCCTGAGAGCCGTTGGCGCACTTGACATGTCCGGTGCCTTCTTCTAGCCGTTGGCTCGGCCACGTGTCCCGCGCAGATTGCCCGGCCGACCGTTGGCTCACCGGACAGTCCGGTGAATTTTAGCCGTACGCCGTTGATGGTTTCCTGAGAGCGACGAGTTCGCCTGTGAGCGGCCCACCGGACAGTCCAGTGCACACCGGACAGTCCGGTGAATTTTAGCCGTACACCGCCGTCGAAGTCCCGAGAGCAGCTACTTTGCCCAAGCCAGCCTGGCGCACCGGACACTGTCCGGTGCACCACCGGACAGTCCGGTGCTCCCAGACTGAGCATACTTTGGCTGCTCGAGCCAAGGCATTCTCAATTGGATTTTTCCTGTTTCCAGCACTTAGACACAATACATTAGTCCATAAAACAATGTACTAAGTCTGAGAAACATACCTTTATCCTTGATTTGTACTTTGTCCACCATTTTACAATTAGGCACCTGTGTTGGACACTAAATCACCAAAATACTTAGAAATGGCCCAAGGGCACATTTCCCTTTCACCCGTGCCTATAAATAGATGAACAGTGCTCCCGTACTGTTCACGCTGACTTGGCATTTTTGCTTTTGCATCACACTTGTACTCTTACCTTCTTTCGAGCTGAAGGTACATTTGTAATTTGATATCATTTCTATTTGTCCATAGTAATAAAATAGAAATGAGTTGATATATAATTGTTCATGTTATCTTTTATATTTCTTTCTTTATTATTATATGTTGCATCGATGAAGGTATGTCCTTCATAACCTTCGTTCGAAGATCATTATATCCTAAGGGAAATAATGCCTCGAAGGACGAAGGGCTTTAACATTTAACGTTTTTGTGTTGCCTTGTTCTTAACTCATAGCATTTGAGAACAAGTCCCCAACATTGGCGCCCAACTCCGGTGAACTCTTTTCGACCACCTTCGGCAAGCACTGACCTTCGTCATGCCACCGAAGAAAGCTTCAGCGATAGGGACTGCCGCTCTGCAGCCGCTGGACCCAAACCAGGAGACCCTTTCTCTTCGAGAGGCCCGAAGCTAGAAGAGGAAGGCCACTAGTCCAACACCCCAGGAGGACGAGTTGGACCAAGAAATCAGAAACATGTAGATGCTTCATCAACAAGTACAAAGGAAGAAGGAGAAGATGGCCCGACTAGCCGGCCTTCAGAGGCAGATTGACGAAGCCACTGAAGAAGTACGCCATCTTGCTCAAGATGAGCAAGAACGAAGGCCCCAACACAGGGAGCTTCATCGAGAAGGCTTGTTTGATGATGATGGATGGTATGATGATTCTAATCATGGTACCTTTACTTTTGACGATGCTTCTCCCTTGGCAGCAGAACTGCAGGCTATCCCATGGCCCCCATCGTATAAGCCACCTCAGCTTCCGATGTATGATGGGCATTTAGACTCGAAGCAATTTTGGATGAGCTATGAAGCAACCATATCTTCATATGGAGGCAATGCAGCTGTCATGGCCAAATCCTTCGTCATGGCAGTTAAGAATGTGGCCCAGACATGGTATTCTTCCCTTCGGCCAGGAACTATCACTTCATGGCAGAAGCTCAAAGACATGCTGGTGACAAGCTTCCAGGGCTTCCAGATGAAGCCAGTCACAGCTCAGGCTCTGTTTCAATGCACGCAAGATCACGAGGAGTATCTCCAGGCATACGTCCGAAGGTTCTTGCGTCTGAGAGCATAAGCGCCTAAAGTGCCCAATGAAATTGTCATTGAGGCCATGATCAAGGGGCTTCGTCCAGGACTTACTGCCCAGTATTTTGCTAGAAAGCCTCCACAGACTTTGGAGAAGCTGTTGCAAAAGATGGATGAATACATCCGCGCTAACAATGACTTTCTTCAAAGAAGGGAGGAAGCCTACAGGTTCTCTGAGATGACAAGGGGCTTCGGAGGGAGAATACACCCAAGGCATGTCAGATCAATCCACTCCACCTAGAATGACGACAGAGGAAGTCAGCAACAGAGGCCACAATATTCCTCGCAAGCTTCGGGGCAGCAACAAAGCTATCTTCGGCCGCCAGCTCCAAGAGGCAGAGGTGTCAGGGGCTTCGGAGGAAGGTTTGGGGATCAGCCTAGAAAAATTTATTGCCTATTCTGTGGTGAGGACAAGGGCCATACTACAAGGATGTGCCATGTCACCATTCAGAAACAGAAGGAAATAGCAGAAGCTGCAGCCCAACAGAACCAGCCGAAGCAGGTCATGCACACTGCTTCGTATCACTCACCCTACATACCTGAGTATGTGGGTAACCATCCTGCAGCTTCTGTTGCTTCAGCTAGCCAGCCACAGGCATCATGGCAACAGCCTCCACCTCTGCCACCATTACAACCTGCATATCCATGGGGCCAGCAGCCAGAAGGGAGCCAACAGACCCACCAACAGCGAGATTTCAGGGAGGAGTCCGAAGCTCGCACAGTCAACAGTATCGTGCCAGAATCGAAGCATATCTATTAAGAGATATCCTACCCCTGAAACAGTTTTTACATTCATTGTCATTTTCTTTCTTACTAAGGAACAATTATTGAAAACCTAGTTTTCTTGTCGTTTTCAATTCCTTGTAATAGCTTTGTTTTTGCCATAATGAAAATATATCTTCTCCACAGACTTACGGAGTCTAAAAAAGTCGCCGAAGCACCAAAAGTCATTCCTAACAGAACACGTGGCTAAAAAGTACATCACAAGTATCTCCAAAGCTACAACAAGTCATTCTACGAAACGCAGCGTAAGTCTGCCGAAGATACAAAAAGTCGTTCCTAAGGGAACACAGTGTAAGTTTTCTGCTCAAAAGTCGTTCCAAAGGGAATGCAGAGCCAAATACCGCCGAAATATAAGGCGAAGTGCGAAAATTCAACGCGAATACCGTCGAAATAGAAGGCGAAGAAGTTCAAAAGACGTTCCTAAGGGAATGCAGAACTTACAGCGAAAAGTCAGCGCTGATACACCGAAAAATAAGCGGTGAAGCCGAAAAATAAACGGCAAAGAGATTGTGTATTCCAATATGGGGATGTGAGTGTGTGTCTTCGACACAAAGTATCATTTTGCATAGCATAACATCATCACATCATTTCGCATAACATAACAGCATACATCATATTGCATCAATGGCACAAGAAGGGGATACAATGTTGAGATACAATGTTGACCTTCCGAGAATGCTTCAAAAAAGTAAAATTGTGCTAAGGCACAAAATAAGTTTTGAAGAAATACAATTTTATCAGCTCTGATGTGGAGGAAGAAGGTCTATTGTTGACAAAGCATTAATGTTTTTGCGACGATTGGAGGATTTTTCACAAAGCAAAAAAGCTCTTCTTTACGAAGCATGAAAAGAAGGGAAGGTGTTTTTTCGCCGAAGTCTCAAAAACGGTATGTACATAAAAGTTTCATGCATCGCAAAGAAATGAATTACAAAGCCATTTATACATTACATTAAGAACCCATGAGCACCAAATATTACAAGCATAGTCTAGCAAATGTTACATTAATATTCTAGCAGCTTCGGTCAGCAGTTGAGTAACGACTTCGTCCATAATGCTTTCGGCCATGTTAATAATTTCTGCTGATTCCTTTGCCTCTGGGTCGACTAATGACTCGAAGGGCTCTGGGGGAGGAGATAGTTCGGCTGCGGTAGAAAATGTAAATAAGTTCGAAGTCACAAAGATAAACAATAAAGTTAAAAGCTATTAAGCAATACCTATCCGCCTTTCGAGTTCCGCAGTTTTTTCAGCTGCCTTCGCTGCTTCCCTAGCATCATGACTATCCTTTTCGCTCTTCTTTATTATTTCGTGGGCCATCCCTCGGCCACCATTTTCCCAGATGTCAGTGAAGAATTTTCCACCAACTAAGCTTGCTTCGGCCGAGGGGTCCTTTGTATCATCAATAAATAAAGCAGCTTCGGTTTGCGCCAAAGTTTTTACATGTTCGCAACCTGCCTTGTCCAAAATAGCTACAATTCCCCTCACGCCAGAGAAGGCACAGACGTCCCCACGGTCATTCAAAATCTCTTCAAAGGCTTCGGCCTCGCCGCTGATCCAATCAATTGGTCCTTCGGGATCGCCCCGTACGAAGTTGTCTTCACTTGAATATGCGCCAACATTGGCGAAGCTAGTTTTTATCTTTTTCACACATTCTACAGATTTTTCATAACATCTTTATTTTGAGGAGCGAAGTTCTACAATTGTTTTTTCCCAATAATTTTTCCAGTAATCACTGGCATCTCGGTCAGCTTCGGCAATAGCACATTTCAATTTTGCTTCAGCCAGCTGTTTCCGAAGGTCTTCAATTTCGCATTTCTGGGTTTCAGCTTGGGCTTTGGAAGTAGCTTCGTCTTCTTTTATTTTGTTCACCAATGAATTTAATATTTTATCTTTTTCAAGACCTTCGTTCCTTAGTTCAATTACTCGGAACGAAGGTTGTTCAGAGCTATAGTGCATCCTTCGTCCTCGGCATTTTTCTGCGCCCTGAGGGCATTGCTAAGAATCAGGCCCTGCAAAAGAAGTATTAAGTATAAGCAAATAGAACAAATTCTAGTTTTTAAGTACAAAAAATTCATTCCCACACCTTTAAACTATTATATGCTAAACTGTCGGTCAATTCATCTTTCGATAGCACCGAAAGCCCGTCTTCTAGTGTCGGGAATCCGAAGCTTCTGCTCATCTCCCGGCAGACAGAAATCACCAATGACCCCTTTGGATATTTTAGTTTCTAGGCATAGTTTTGAGCTTCTCGTTTTTCTTCTTTAGAGAGATTTTTTCCCGAAGCATGACAGATAATATACTCAGTATTCTCTTTCAAAGCTTCGGGAGTAGGAGTGGCAGATTTTTTAGGCAAAATTTGTTTTATAGCTTCTTCCTCCGTTGCCTTTTCTCCAATTTCCGTGGATTTCTCTTTGATGGGCTCTGAAGGCCCAGTTTCAGCATCGGCCCGGTTCATTGTAGCTTCGGCTTCGGTCAATTTTGTTTCGGTTTCAACCTGTGCCTTCGAAGTCTCGGCAATTTTTCCTGGAGTAGAACTTGAAGTTTTTATCGTCTCCAGCACATCTAACACACTAGCCATCCTTTTTCTCTTTGGGGTTGCTGCCAGATCTTTTTGTATCTTCGGCGCCTCCACTCCTACCGAAGGGCTTAGAATTTTTTATGCTTTTGTTTCTTCGGGTCTTGGTTCTTCAATTTTGTCAGCCTTCGGCATTGAAGCCGGCTCTTCAATCCTCTGCGTAAGGGCAGGTCCTTCGGCTTCAGTAGCCGAAGAGGTCTCATCGCCAAAGTCAGGCACTGTGGCCGGTTCAATGTAGCGCGGTCGGTGAGTAAGAACCTTCACCTTTTTCTTCTTCGGCGCGGGCTCGCTTGAGGCAGCTGAAGCAACATCCTTCCCAGAAGTTCAACTCTTTCTCCTCTGCCCCCGTGGCAGGTAGCGGTAGTCAGGATACATTAATCCAATAGCATCAAAAACTCTATTCAGCCTCTTCTTTTTTCGGCTCCCGAAGGCCGCAGATAGTGCGTTATCTTAAGACTTGGAGTAGGCCCCAAGTAGTTCATCACTGGTATTTTCAACACATTTCAACCAGTCATCGTCTAGTTCGATAAATTGGTCTCTAAACCTGAAGGTATATTTCAAACGAACCAAGCCACCTTCGTTAGGGTTGCTGATGGTCTCTTTTGGCATCTCCCAATTGTCTACCAATGGCCATATCCTGTAGGCCACATGTTCTTGGACTAAGTCCCTTGTCCCGATGAAAGAGCAAACTATGCCGAAGGCCCTTCGGCATCCTTCGGCTGCTTCATCAATTTCTACCTTCGGTTTCCAAAGGCCGAAGCGGGACCAAATGGGGCGCATGATGATCTCTGTAATGTCTTCCCTCGCTTTTAAATCATTTTTCACATAGAACCATTCTTTCATCCAATCTCCAGGCCATCTCTTCCGAAAGGTTGGCACTAGGTAGCTTGAGCCTGAACGAGCAACGAAGCTGTAGCAACCAAAATTGTTATGATACTGTTCCTTACCCTAGGGCTTCGTCTCATATAAAAGTTCGTGCATGCTGCAGAAACATTTTGCACTTGGCTCCAAAACCTTGACTCCTCACGGCCTAGACGAAGATCCCCATTCTGATAATTGCTTCGGGGGTAATCTGGTGAAGGAAAATCTCATATATCTTTAGAACTTCGACCACAAATCTGCTTAAGGAGAACCGAAGCCCAGCCTTGAAGAAGCTTCAGTAGATTACGACTTCATTCTCTTCAGGAACAGGAACAGTCCTATCTCCGTTGTCAGCCCTCACAATAGACATGTCTCGAAAATACCTTCCTCTCAAGTTATCAAGATGGCTCTGTCTGATAGTCGATTTCCCGAAGACTGTGTGACTTGGTCGCCAGGGCCGATCTTCGGAGTCTTCGCCCCCGCTTTCTGCATCATAACTATCGCTGTCATCAGTATCTTCAGATAAGCCTTCTAGAATTTCTTTCGTAATCTTTTCTGTATTTGTCTTTGCAATTGACTCAATGAATCCAACAATCTTTTCCTCAAGAAGCTTCTCATCTTTGGTTAGCTTCGTTTCAGCAATTGTCTTCTTGTCTTGAGACATCTTGTCTTCGGAACCGACGAAAATATGTCCTTAATCCGAAGCTCGGAAAACTTAAGAAACAAAGCAACTATTGGAAAGCAAGAGCTAAGAAATCAAGCAAAGCAAAGTAGGCGTACCAAATAAGCTCGGGGTGAGTTCTTATTTATACGCCCAGCGCGCTCCAAGTTGGAGGGCCCCGATTGTCATTGACTGTTGCTATTCTAGCAAAGGGAAGGTGTTTTTTCGGACCTTCGGCTTAGGGCTTTCGTCCATATCGCAATCTGAATTCGTTATTCTAACAAATTAACCTTGCGAGGGGCTACTGTTGGGGACCTTCGTCTTCCGAAGGTCCTCAAAACATGATTTAAGAATGTTTCTGGAGTATGATACATAAACAGGTACCTTCGAACTCGGATCAGAACCACAATCTGAAGAAGGACAAAGAATACGAAGGTTGGCGTAGAGACGAAACTGTGCGCAGGGGAGCTTCGGCATGGTAGCAGAAAAGGGAACCGACTTAAAAAGGAAAAGGCTATTTAGACCTCGATGGATTACTATAGAGTCATTAGCAAATGTAAAGGGCATGAGTGTAATTGTACATGGGCTGCGTCTCATGCCTATAAATAGATGAACAGTGCTCCCGTACTGTTCACGCTGACTTGGCATTTTTGCTTTTGCGTCACACTTGTACTCTTCCTTCTTTCGAGCCGAAGGTACATTTGTAATTTGATATCATTTCTATTTTTCCATAGTAATAAAATAGAAATGAGTTGATATATAATTGTTCATGTTATCTTTTATATTTCTTTATTTATTATTATATGTTGCATCGATGAAGGTATGTCCTTCATAACCTTCGTCTGAAGATCATTATATACTAAGGAAAATAATGCCTCAAAGGACGAAGGGCTTTAACATTTAACGTTTTTGTGTTGCCTTGTTCTTAACTCATAGCATTTGAGAACAAGTCCCCAACAGCACCCTCCTGGTAAGCACCTCCACTCCGCCACCAGTAATATCACAGCACCACATGACACAGATTCTGCTCAAGACTCTACCCATCCATATATCGGTATTCTGACCACTATACTAAATATTTGTTGATATACTTACTGGATTGTATGTTTGCTTGTTCATGTTGCGTAGTTATCGGAGCGTTCGTGTCGTCTCGTGGAGGCCAGATCGGCAAGTCTACGCCAAGCGGTGGAGCCAGAAGCCAGTTTCGTGAGCTCTCACCCCTTTCGCCGGTTAAAACAACGGCAAGCTCACTGGATCCCTATGATGCATAAATTACCTATGATTTTTCAACCACAACCCTCAGTCTGTTATTTTATGCATGATATGATTTTGAGACAAGTTATTATGGCCACCCAGCCGCTTGCCGCAATCAATCTTTATACTCCTTGACATATTTGTTACAAATGATTTGAGAAAAGGTGTGAGTTTTAAAAGAAAATGTTTTCCAAAATGGGTATGATGAAGGGTTGTCACCCTTATCACCTTTTAAGCGGGATGATCAGGGACTCCCTGGTTTATGGGAGGGCCTCAGGTGTTGGCTCAGCCGGGTTAGGTGTGAGCAGAAGGATTGTCCCCTCATATAAGGACCGGTTTGTCATCCTTCACTACCTGTACTCATGACAAGTACAACCACTCGAGACTGTATGGGCGGTCGCTCAATCTGAACTTGTACGGTCCGAATCCCAGGGTTATGATGGTTGGGGAGCACCGGGAGGATAAGGAGGGGGAATGTTTTGTCCGGTTTGGACATGGCGGTGGCCTGACTCCTTCCGGTATAACCGTTAAGGTAAGGACGTGCAAGGAAAGAGAGAGATTCGGCATTCGGATCTCACGACGGTGAGATTGCAGAAACCGGACTAGTGGGTAAAGTGTACACCTCTACGCAGAGTTCAAACCTATTCAAATAGTCTGTGTCCACTAAAATGGACGAGTCTGGTGTGGTATGACAATTAGTGTTTTGTTTTCCAAAAATGCTTTAGAAAAGTGGTTTTTAAAAGGTCCGGCGGTTGAGCCGTGAGCTATGGTGGATGAGAAGTCCAGTAGTTATTTTTGAAAATGAAAACCAGTGGGAAACTGCTGAGATACCTGGATGGTTTAGTCTAGGGGATTTTGCTCTATATTGAAAAACTTCCTGCTCCTTTAGGAGAGGATGCGCTTTGAAAAATACAAAATGTTTTACAAAATAACCCTGCATCAAATACTGCTATTTCTACAAAATATCCTGAGCTCCACATATTCCATGCATTATATCTGATTTCCCCATTCTGCGGGTGAAGGTGGGCTGCTGAGTATGTAAGTACTCACCCTTGCTTATTTGTTGTTTTTCAGAGAAGGAGATCGTTGATCGGGTAAGAGTTACGCCTGTTCCCAACCTTGCATGTGGCTGTTGGACCGCTGATTTGCTTCGCTGCGTATATCGGGCTGCTTCAGCCCCACTCTGATAATATGTCCCGAGTTGTGGACCAACTCTTAAAGTTGATCGCCACCTTTATAGGTTTGTCTTGTTTAAGCAGATCTGGAATCATCTGATGTATAAATGTGTTTACTAGCCTCCTGGGACTAGTAATTGTATCGAATTTGAGTCTCAAGAGGTTTGGGGCGCTTCAGGTAGACAAAGGCTGCTTGAAGGGGAAGTATGTAGTTGCGACAACCAGAAAAATAAAAGTGGAGGTGAAAGGTACAATGAAGGCATCAGGGTTTTTGAGGGCCTCAAGGGGGTTTGTTGAGGAGTTGGCGGAGACGTGCGCTGAGCCTAGGGAGGTCATGACTTCGCCCGACCTCCGGAAATCATCTTCGCGAATGCTGAAGGTGACCGAGGGTGAGTGGCATAAAAATGACCCTATCCCTCTGGCCTCCGGTGAAGATTACTCAATGTCCTGTTTGGCTCGAGACTTCAAAATCTTTCCTTACGGAAGAAACATTGGTGTTGTTCTAACAGAAGTGGTGGAAAAGGATCATCAAGAGTCTACACGGAAGAAGCGGAAGGCTCCGCTACGGCTAGTGGATCCCTGGCACGACGCGAAGGCGCCGCATCCCAGCGCGAAGGGCCCTACTGCGGCTGCTGCCATGCCTCCTCCGGTGGTGCCTGTGGCGGCGGCCAGGAGGGTGCCCTCACCATCACGAGTTGATGAGGTGGCCGAGGTGAAGGGGGTTGAGACTGGCCGGGAGTTGTCTGTGGATGACTACCTAGTTGAAGGTGTTGGCATGTTCGACGCTCAGACGGGGCTGCCGCCTGACGCTGAGTGTGGTTATTGTTGTGTGAGTTTCGTATGATGGTATATGTTCTTGTGTTGATCTGTTTTTCGGCTGTAGAGGCTGCGTCTGGGCAAACGGTGGTGATGCCGGTGAAGTCGGTTGAAGAGATAGCTCTGGCGAAGGCCGCAGTGGCAACTTTGCTAGACCCATGGGTGTAATTCTGCGCTGCACCTAACGGGAGCGGGGAGGTCGCCAGCGCATCTGCGGCTGACGGTGTGGCGGCAACGGCCGCGTGACAGTTGCGCTATGTGAGTTTTTTAACCAAGGCCCAAGCTTCCCGGGTGGAGGCTCAAGCCGCCTAGAAGCAATCCGCTGAGCTAGAGTTGGAAGTGAGGAATATGTGTGCCTACCGCGAGAGGGTGGATGCCGCCATATGTGGTTTGGCGTGGACCGAGCACATACACTTTTTGTTGACTCCTATCATGATCTGGGCGCACAGACGCCCCCTTCGATAAAGTCGGGAGGGGAGGTGGGGACCTGCTTCCTATGCTAGTTGTAGGAGGAGTTAGAGTCCCTTCTGTCTATCGGGATGAGACTCGTGTCTTACGCCTCCCTCGTTACCTGCGAAGGGGCGGCGAAACCCTTGTCCCATTAAGGTTGTAGGCACTTTGAAGCTTTTGACTAGAGCAATGATGACTTTTCAAGGAGTATTCCAGGGAGAAGACAATGTGCTAAAGTGCTCGGCCGGAGCGCCATACGATCGAATGTGGGGTCCCCATGGTCGAGGAGTCATCTGGGAGAGGATCGGCCAGGCGCTGGCGCATGTGAGTGATTACTCTGTTGTTGGGGGAGATGCTTTCTGTTTGATTTCTAATGCTTTGTTATGTTGTCTTCTTTAAACCCTAGAATCTAGCCTCTATGACTCTAGTCACTTGAGAAATAATAAAGGAGTCATTTTGATGATGCATCTTATTAAAGAGGCATTTTCTTTTAAATAAATAACAAATAAACACATGAAATTATGCATCATGCTAGAACTCCTTTGTTTGTGCACCAAACTCAAACTTAGGTTTAAAACAAATTTAGATTCAAAATCAAATTTGAGCTATGAAAAATATGGGAGCAAAAGAGTTAAAAGAATGGCAAATAGTATAATAATACTAATAATATTATGGAAAACAGTGGAAGTATTATTCATATTAGAATTATGGGTGATATTTGAAAATCTGAAGTTCCAAAAACAGAATTTAAATTTAGATGAATCATTAAATTTAGAAAAAAAAAATAAAAGAAAGGATAAAAGAAAAAAACATAAAACCCTACCTGTTGGGCCAATTCCAGCCTTCCTCGATTTAGTTAGCCATCCCCGTGGCCCTGGTCCTCACGTGCGTCACGGCATGTGGGTCTGGGTCGTTGAAAGGGAAATAGGGTTAACCTTTTCCTAGTATTAATTTTGGTGGTTGAATGACCAACACAAATATTGGACTAACAAGTGTGTGGTGGTCCTTGTGGGGTCTAAGTGATCCGTTTGATTAAGGAGAAAGCTCATTCGGTCTAGGTGATCGTTTGAGAGAGGGAAAGGGTTGAAAGAGACCCGATCTTTGTGACCACTTCAATGGGGACTAGGTTCTTTAGAACCGAACCTCGGTAAAACAAATCACCATGTTCATCCGCTTGATTCGCTCTTGATTTGTTTTCCCCCTCTCTTTCAGACTCGGATTCATTTCTAACGCTAACCCCGACTTGTAGTGTGTGCTTAAGTTTATAATTTTCAGATTCCGCCTATTCACCCCCTCTAGGCGACTTTCAATTGGTATCAAAGCCCGATGCTTCATTAGAGCCTAACAACTCGAAGTGATGTCGGGAGGATCCGCCAAGAGGGAGATGGAAACCGGCGAGAAGGCCACAAGCCATAGGAAGGCTCCATCAAGGGAGTCCGGCACCAAAGCCAAAGAGGGATCCCCTCTCCGCGTCAAGTCGCATCGGAGTGGTGACAAGAAGAAGAAAATGAAGAAAGTGGTCTACTACGAGACCGACTCTTCGTCGCCCTCCACATCCGGCTCCGACGCGGCGTTCATCACTTCTAAGCGCCATGAGCGCAAGAAGTATAGTAAGATGCCACTTCGTTATCCCCGTATTTCTAAGCGTGCTCCTTTACTTTCCGTTCCATTAGGCAAACCACCATATTTTGATGGTGAAGATTATTGTATGTGGAGTGATAAAATGAGGCATCACCTAACCTCACTCCACGCAAGCATATGATACATTGTTGAATTTGGAGCGCAGGTACCTACCGTGGGGGACGAAGACTACGACTCGGACGAGGTCGCCCAAATAAGGCACTTTAACTCCCAAGCAACTACTATATGTACTTCTCGCCTCTCTATGTCGAGAGGAGTATAATAAGGTGCAAGGGTTAAAGAGCGCCAAGGAGATTTGGGACGTCCTAAAGACCGCGCACGAAGGAGATGAGGTGACCAAGATCACCAAGCGGGAGACGGTCGAGGGGGAGCTCGGTCGATTCGTCCTCAACAAAGGAGAGGAGCCACAAGCAATGTACAACTGGCTCAAGACCTTGGTCAATCAAGTGCGCAACCTCGGGAGCACAAAATGGGATGACCATGAGATGGTCAAGGTTATTCTAAGATTCCTTTTTTTGCAATCCTACTTAAGTACAATTAATTCGTGGGAATCCTAGATACAAATTAATGTCTCCCGAGGAAGTGATAGGAAAGTTTGTGAGCTTTGAGCTAATGATCAAATGCTCCAAACACATCGTCGACTTGGAGCAAGGCGGCACCTCCACACTCGAGGTGCAACACGTCGCATTCAAAGCGACAGAAGAGAAGAAAGAAGAGTCTACATCAAGTAGACTCCCCATCGACGCCTCCAAGCTCGACAATGAGGAGATGGTGCTCATCATCAAGAGCTTCCATCAAATCCTCAAGCAAAGGAGGGGGAAGGATTACAAACCCCGCTCCAAGAGGGTGTGCTACAAGTGTGGTAAGCCCGGTCATTTTATTGCAAAATGTCCAATGTCTAGTGATAGTGACAGTTGCGATGACAAGAAGGGGAAGAAGAGAGGAAAAAAGAGGTACTACAAGAAGAAGGGCGGCGATGCTCACGTGTGTCGGGAATGGGACTCCGACGAGAGCTCCACCGACTCCTCCTCCGACGAGGATGTTGCCAACATCACCGTCAACAAAGGCCTTCTCTTCCCCAACATCGGCCAAAAGTGCTTCATGGCAAAGGACGGAAAAAAGAAGAAGGTACAATCTAGAACCAACCCCAAGTATACTACATCTAGTGATGATGATGATGATCTGCTTACCCTTTTTGCCAACCTTAACATGCAACAAAAGGAAAATTTGAATGAATTGATAGGAGTTATTCATAAGAAGGATGAACTCTTGGATAGCCAACAAGAATTCCTTATTAAAGAAAACAAAAGGCATGTTAAAGTAAAAAATGCTTATGCTCAGGAAGTAGAAAAATGTGAAAACTTGATTAAGGAGCTTAGCATTTGCCATGACTCAATTAACAATCTTAGAAATGAAAATGCTAGTTTAAATACTAAGATTGATAAATTGAATGAATCAATTTCTAGCCTTAGAACTGAAAATGCTAGTTTAATTTCCAAGGCTAAAGATTTGAATGTTTGCAATGATTCTATTTCCTATCTTAGAGATGAAAATGCCATGCTAAAATCTAAGATAGAGGAATTAAAATCTTGCAAACCCTCTACATCTACCGTTGATCATGTTACTATTTGTACTAGATGTAGAGATATTAATGTTGATGCTATAAATGATCACCTTGCTTTAATTAAACAACAAAATGATCATATAGCTCAACTAACTGCTAAAATCAATGAGCATGAGATTGAAAATGAAAAATTTAAATTTGCTAGAAGCATGCTCTATAATGGGAGACGTCTGGCATTAAGGATGGCACTGGTTTCCAATAGGGAGGCAATGTCAAGCTTAATGTCCCTAAAAAAATTGTCTAACTTTGTTAAGGGCAAGGCTCCCATGGTTCAGGATAATGAGGGTTACATTTTATATCCTGCCAATTATCCTGGGCACAAGATTAGGAGAATTCATGCTAAGAAATCTCATTCTGTTTCTCACCATGCTTTTATGTATAAGAATGAGGCTTCTAGCTCTAGGCAATCAACCCATGTTAAATTGCCTAAAAATAAAACTCCTACCGCATCAAATGATCATAACATTTCATTCAAAACTTTTGATGCTTCTTATGTGCTTACTAACAAATCAGGCAAAGTAGTTGCCAAATATGTTGGGGAAAACACAAGGGATCAAAGACTTGTGTTTGGGTACCCAAGGTACTTGTTTCTAACATCAGAGGACCCAAGATTGTTTGGGTACCTAAGAACAAGGCGTAAATTGTTTTGCAGGTTTGTGCATCCAGGGGCTCAAGTTGGATAATTGATAGCGGATGCACGAACCACATGACAGGTGAGAAAAGAATGTTCTCCTCCTACAAGAAAAACGAAGATCCCCAAAAAGCTATCACATTAGGGATGGAAATCAAGGTTTGGTCAAAGGATTGGGTAAAATTGCTATATCACCTGACCATTCTATTTCCGATGTTTTTTTTTGTAGATTCTTTAGATTATAACTTGCTTTCTGTATCTCCAATATGCAAAATAGGCTACAACTGTCTATTTACAGATATAGGTGTTACTGTCTTTAGAAGAAGTGATGATTCAGTAGCATTTAAGGGAGTATTAGAGGGTCAGCTATACTTAGTTGATTTTAACAAAGCTGAACTCGATAATTGCTTAATTGCTAAGACTAATATGGGTTGGCTCTAGCATCGCCGACTAGCCCATGTTGGGATGAAGAATCTTCACAAGCTTCTAAAGTGAGAGCACATTTTAGGACTAACAAATGTTCATTTTGAGAAAGACAGGGTTTGTAGCGCATGTCAAGCAGGAAAGCAAGTTGGCGCCCACCATCCACACAAGAACATAATGACAACGGACAGGCCACTGGACTTACTCCACATGGATCTATTCGGCCCGATAGCTTATATAAGCATCGGCGGGAGTAAGTAGTGTCTAGTAATTGTCGATGATTATTCTCGCTTCACTTGGGTATTCTTTTTGCAGGAAAAATCACAAACCCAAGAGACTTTGAAGGGATTCTTGAGACGGGCTCAAAATGAGTTTGGATTGAGAATCAGAAAGATAAGAAGCGATAACGGGATGGAGTTCAAGAACTCACAAATAGAAGGATTTCTTGAGGATGAGGGCATCAAGCATGAGTTCTCTTCTCCCTACACACCTCAACAAAATGGTGTAGTGGAGAGGAAGAATAGAACTCTATTGGACATGGCGAGGACCATGCTCGATGAGTACAAGACTCCGGACCGGTTTTGGGCTGACGCAATTAACATCGCCTGCTACTCCATCAACCGGCTCTGCCTTCACCGAATCCTCAAGAACACATCTTATGAACTCCTTACCGGTAAAAAGCTCAATGTTTCATATTTTAGAGTCTTTGGTAGCAAATGTTTATTCTTGTTACGAGGTAGAAAATCTAAATTTGCTCCTAAGGCTGTAGAAGGCTTTTTACTTGGTTATGACTCAAACACAAGGTGACAAGGGCATATAGAGTCTTCAACAAATCCACTGGATTAGTTGAGGTTTCTTGTGACATTGTGTTTGATGAAACTAATGGCTTCCAAGTAGAGCAAGTTGATCTTGATGAACTAGATGATGAAGAGGCTTCGTGCGTCGCACTAAGGAACATGTCCATTGGGGATGTGTGTCCTAAGGAATCCGAAGAGCCCACACAAGCACAAGATCAACCGTCATCTTCCAATCAAGCATCTCCACCAACTCAAGATGAGGATCAAGCTCAAGGCAATGAAGATGAAGATCAAGAGGATGAGCCACCTCAAAAGGAGGACAATGATCAAGGGGGAGATGAAGTTGATCAAGACAAGGAAGATGATCAAGAGATTCAGGGTCAAAGACCGCCACACCCAAGAGTCCGCCAAGCAATTCAACGAGATCACCCCGTCAACTCCATCCTCAGTGACATTCATAAGGGGGTAACTACTAGATCTTGAGTTGCACATTTCTGTGAACATTACTCTTTTGTGTCCTCTATTGAGCCATATAGGGTGGAGGATGCACTAAGAGATTCGGATTGGGTGCTGGCTATGCAAGAGGAACTCAACAACTTCACGAGGAATGAGGTATGGCATTTAGTTCCATGTCCTAACCAAAATGTTGTAGGTACCAAGTGGGTATTCCGCAACAAGCAAGATGAGCATGGTGTGGTGACAAGGAACAAAGGCCGACTTGTGGCCAAAGGTTATTCACAAGTCGAAGGTTTGGATTTTGGTGAAACTTATGCACCCTTAGCTAGGCTTGAGTCAATTCTCCTATTACTTGCCTATGCTACTTACCATGGCTTTAAGCTTTATCAAATGGACGTGAAAAGTGCCTTCCGCAATGGACCTATCAAGGAAGAGGTCTATGTTGAGCAACCTCCCGGCTTTGAAGATAGTGAGTACTCTAACCATGTTTATAAACTCTCAAAGGCGCTTTATGGGCTCAAGCAAGCCCCAAGAGCATGGTATGAATGCATGCGAGATTTTCTTATCACTAATGGCTTCAAAGTCAGTAAAGCCGATCCTACTCTCTTTACTAAAACTATTGCAAAAGATTTGTTTGTATGCCAAATTTATGTTGATTATATCATATTTGGGTCTACTAACAAATCTACTTGTGAAGAGTTTAGTAGGATCATGATTCAGAAATTCAAGATGTCTATGATGGGGGAGTTGAAGTATTTCCTAGGATTTCAAGTCAAGCAAATCCAAGAGGGCACCTTCATCAGTCAAACAAAGTACATTCAAGACACACTTAACAAGTTTGGAATGAAGGATGCCAAGCCCATCAAGACACCCATGGGAACCAATGGGCATCTCGACCTCGACACGGGAGGTAAGTCCGTAGATCAAAAGGTATACCGGTCGATGATAGGATCTTTATTCTATTTATGTGCATCTCGACCGGATATTATGTTTTCCGTATGCATGTGTGTAAGGTTCCAAACCGATCCTAAGGAAGTTCACCTTAGGGCCATGAAAAGAATCATGAGATATTTAGTTTATACTCCTAAGTTTGGATTTTGGTACCCCAAGGGATCCACTTTTGATTTAATAGAATATTCCAATGCCAATTGGGCAGGGTGTAAAATTGATAGGAAGAGCACATCAGGGACTTGTCAGTTTCTGGGGAGATCTCTGGTGTCTTGGGCTTCAAAGAAACATAACTCAATAGCTCTTTCTACCGTCGAAGTCGAATACATTGCCGTAGGCCATTGCTGTGCGCAATTACTTTGGATGAGGCAAACCCTCAGGGACTATGGCTACAAATTAAGCAAAGTCCCTCTCCTATGTGACAATGAGAGTGCAATTCGCATGGCAGATAATCCCATTGAACACAGCCGCACTAAGCACATAGACATTCGGTATCACTTTCTGAGGGATCACCAACAAAGGGGGGATATCGAAATTGCTTATGTTAGCTCCAAAGAACAATTAGTCGATATCTTTACCAAGCCATTAGATGAGAAAACCTTTTCCAAACTTAGGAATGAGCTAAATATTCTTGATTCTCGGAATTTTGATTGAAACATTGCACACATAGCTCATTTGTATACCTTTGATCATGTCTCTTTTATGTCTATGACTAATGTGTTTTCAAGTGTATTTCTATGCTAAGTCATAGATTGAAAGGGAAATGGAGTACTCGACGAAGACTAGGCTTCCACTCTGCTCTACCGGTATCTTTCATCCTTCATCGTCACTCCACACCACTCTTCGATTGGTATAATCCTTTCACTCATATCTACTTGTACCAATGGGGGAGAAAGTAAAAAGGGCTCACAAAGTCTTCGTTTTTGGCAATTAATGTCAAAGGGGGATTAAGTATTAGCCCAAAGCAAAAGGACCGCACCACCACCTTTTGAAAAATTTTATTGATATATTTCAAATTGGTATGTTTACTTTCAATTGGTATATTTTAAAAATTAGGATCTAAGCTACATACTTCCAATTGGTATCTATTAAAACCCCCTTGAAAGCTAAGAGGAGAATTTCATTCAGGGGGAGTTTTGTTTAGTCAACGGAAAAGCATTTGAAACAGGGGGAGAAATTTCAAATCTTGAAAATGCTTCCTGCATTCTTATTCATATACCTTTGACTATTTGCAAAAGGATCTTGAAAAGGTTTTCAAAAAGAATTTGCAAAAACAAAACAAGTGGTGCAAGCGTGGTCCAAAATGTTAAATAAAAGAGACAATCCATGCATATCTAGTGAAAGTATAAATTGGTTTAATTCTAAGTAACCTATGCACTTACCTTATGCAAACTAGTTCAATTTTGCACTTATATATTTGCTTTGATTTGTGTTGGCATCAATCACCAAAAAGGGGGAGATTGAAATGGAAATAGGGTTAACCTTTTCCTAGTATTAATTTTGGTGGTTGAATGACCAACACAAATATTGGACTAACTAGTTTGCTCTAGAGTATATGATCTACAGGTGCATAAAGGTTCAACACAAACCAATAAGAGATTGAAGAAAGGGTTCAAATTCAAAGGAGCAAAGAAACCGAGTGTGCCTGGTCTGGCGCACCGGACTGTCCGGTGTGCCACCGGACAGTGTCCGGTGCACCAGAACCGTACAATCCCAAACCAGTCACTCTCGGGTTTTCACCAACGCGCTACGCTATAATTCACCGGACTGTCCGATGCACCAGCGGAGCAACGGCTACTTCACGCAACGGTCGACTGCAAAAGCTGAAGAACAGGGCAACAGTGCGTGACAGAGTCAGAGCATAGAGTCAGAGGGGCACCGGACAGTGAACAGTGCCTGTCCGGTGTGCCACCGGACTGTCCGGTGCCACTAAAGGACAAAGCCTCCAACGATCAGAAGCTCCTGAACCCTAACGGTTTGGTGATGAGGCTGGTGCACCAGACAGTGTCCGGTGGCGCATCGAACTGTCTGGTGCGCCCATCGTCAGCAGCTTGCCCCAACAGTCATTTGGTGGTTGAGGGCTATAAATACCCCCCAACCACCTCCACTCCAAGCATCCAAGTTTCCAGCACTTCACATTCAATACAAGATCTAGTGCATTCACTCCTAGACACAATTCAAAAGAATCAAAGCCTCTCCAAGTCCCAAATTCACTCCAAACATCTAGTGACTAGAGAAAGAGTGTTTTGTTCGTGTTCTTTGCGCTGTTGTTTCTTGGATCACTTTCTTCCTTCCTCATTCTTGTTCCCAAGTGAATTGTAATCAAATCAAGAGACACCAAGTGTGTGGTGGTTCTTGTGGGGTCTAAGTGATCCGTTTGATTAAGGAGAAAGCTCACTCGGTCTAGGTGGCCGTTTGAGAGAGGGAAAGGGTTGAAAGAGACCTGGTCTTTGTGACCACCTCAACGGGGACTAGGTTCTTTAGAACCGAACCTCGGTAAAACAAATCACCATGTTCATTCGCTTGATTCGCTCTTGATTTGTTTTCCCCTCTCTCTTTCGGACTCGGATTCATTTCTAACGCTAACCCCGGCTTGTAGTGTGTGCTTAAGTTTATAATTTTCAGATTCCGCCTATTCACCCACCTCTAGGAGACTTTTAGTCGTCAGGATTGCCCCCCCTCCCCACATGGACTCGAACAGAACCGACCGACTCCATGGCTCCCATACGAATTTAGCAGGGTTATTCCAACCTTCTGGCCGGAATCCTTTCGCGTCGGTGTATAAATGTGACTGCCACCGCAACCCCCCCCCCTCAACCCCCTAATCATGACCTCCATCGACGTTTGTGCATCTAGCGGGCAGAACGCTATAGCGCGAGAGAGAGAGAGCCGCCATGGGTGAATCTTGCTCGTGGCGACGTTGTGGCCTCGGTGGGCGCCCGAGCTCAGGTCCGTCTCACACGCACGAAATCGCTTGCTGGAGCAAATCTGCGCCATGAAGCCGCTCTCCACCGTAGTCCGGGCATTTGGCTGCATACATCACGGTGGGAAACCATTTATCTTGTTTGCCATGCAAATCCCTATGCAGAGCACCTAGCATCCAGATGAACGGGGCATCAGGGCACCGGGTTGCCCAACGCTGACCAAGGCCACCGCCGCCGGGGGAACGATGGTGCTGTGGTTAGATTTCCAAGTAGGTGATGGGCATCTAGCCGTCTGTCATGCGATGATCGGTTGAGATTAGAAGTAGAGTACCCCTTGGGTGTATTAAACCAGTGTCGTTTGATCGTGGGCGAACGGCCGAGATCAGATCGTGATACTTTAAAATCTGGAGCGTAGATATCTCATCCTACGGCCGTGATCACATACCAGTTCATGTAAACTATGATTTAATCTGAGCCGTTAGTTCTAGATCGATCAGCTATGGTGTGCTCATAACCCTTCGGCCGGGCATTTTTACTTAAGAGACCCTGTATTCTATTGAAATCAACCCGTTGGCCTGATGCAGTTATAGAAGATTTAATCTAAGCCCCTAAAACTTGCGATCTAGCCCCTGAACTTTACTGCAATTATGGCCGCAACCCAGTTAGGCGAGAAATCAATTAAAATAAATGTAGAAATCATTTCTAGTGCAAAAATAATGTCCCAATCTTAGGAAATTCATAACTTTATGATTTTAACTCCTTTTTGTTACATTCCAGTTGCATTGAATTCATATTAATATTGTTTATCATCTGACAACCTTTTTTTGTTATGAAACATAGGTTAAAAATTAGGTACTTAATTTATTTTATATCTAACACTTAATTCTTCAGAAAATCATAACTATTTAACCGTAACTCTAAATTTAGTGGTTCTCGAACCTAAGATCTTGTTACGATGTATAGATCATTATTATACAATATGTTCTCATGATTGGTGTGATATTAGTTTTTCCTATACCATGTTTGTTTGTATTGCTACGAGTAGTAGCGAGGTTACGAGTCATCTGAAGACTAATTTGGTGAAGTACGTGGGGAATCTCAAATCTCAGGTTAATTTGATGGGACCTAGTAGGTTTTTTCTAGTTTTGTTTACCCCACACCTTGCAAACAAAAGAATTATTAGGTAGATTTGCTATTGCTACCTAATTTTGGGAAATTAATGTTATATTATGATCATGTTCCAATTTTGCTGGTGTTTTTATTGTTGTTCATGATAAGATTATTTTGTTAATTAGAACATGGAGCGATCACCCGGGAAAACAGTTCTACCACAAGGGTGGAATGGGACGCCCTTGGCCAAGTAATTAGGAAAGCTAGGGAGAGATTACCTTACCCGAAATGAACAAGCGGGGAGGCGTCGCTATAGAGTATTTGGAGGTTCTCGGGTGGAACTGCTGAGATGGCATTTCGGATGAGGGATTACTATGCTTCCTTCTTCCTAAAATCGTAGTAGGTTTTCTCGAACTAGTGGAACTTTGGAAAGGCCTCGTAGTGCTACACTGCCTCGCTTCCTCGGTAGAGGTGTATGGGGTCCGCACAACCCAGTGGAAAATGGGTAACACGACTTGTGGGTAAAGATGCACAACCTCTATAGAGTGTAAAACTGGTATATCAGTCGTGCTCACAGTCATGAGCAGCTCGGACTCTCACATGATTAACTTATGAAATTAAACTTAATTTATCATTTGCTTTGCATTGTGAGTGTTATTATTAATTGTGATCTCTTATTTATTTGGGTTGGTATCTACTTATACTTAGTAAATGCTAATAAAACTTTGACCAAGTTTAAAAGCAATGCCTAGCTTTAACCATCTCCTTTAATAAGCCTTACACTTCACATGAGCCCCACTGTAAGTGAGCTCATGCACATTATTTCCCACAACTTTTTGAGCGATGAACGTATGTGAGCTCACCCTTGCTGTACTCACATCCTCCCAGGTCAAGAATAGGTACCGACAAGATGAGGATCATGAAGGATGTCGCGATGAGTTCATAAGAGGTATAGGCCATCGTCTCCCAGTCAAGTATGGTTGCTGGATCGTTGTCTTCGTATGATGTAATTATTTAACTATTTTGTACAGAACTCCATTATATATTAAAGATGTGACATTCATTTTTTGTAACATGAGTCATCATATGTGTGAGACTTGATCCTAGCACACATTTGATTCGTGCATGGGTTTGTCCCCTAAATCCGGGTGTGACATCTTCGCATGTGATGAGGGATGAAGAGGTCTAGGACTCGTTGGCCTGGAGAGCTTGGTGGCTACACAAGATGCTAGCGCAGAGGCAGGTACTGAAGAGCAATCGTCGCATGCGAGGGTCAGTGGTACCGACCCTGGAGCGATGGGAACCTCATAGTCGTCTACCTCTGAGCAGGTGTAAAGATAGGAGTAGGCTTGTTGTGACAATACTTTTGATATTTGTTAATACTTAAAGTCGGCTATTGCGCAGGTTCCGGTGACTGGGCCTGCGCAAGAAAATTTTGGCCTCTTGGACAAGGGGAAGGAAATATTTGGTGCTACCGAATGTATTACACCGTTGTCTTATCGGAGTCCAACAGGGTTTAGCGACGGGGGCTCTAGATTTGATTCATGGTCATCGGGTAGCGAGGGATTGCTGAGCCTCTTCACATGGATGGATGAGGAGTCCTCGAAGGAGGATTTAGATTTTTTTGTTGCGCTAGATGTGTCCGCGATAGAATCTAGGATGGGGTAGTCTTTGTCTAGGGTCCCGCCGATTGCAGCAAGAAGCAAGAGAAGAGTTGGACTACCGAAATGAAGACTAGGAAATGCTGGCGAGCCACACCGAGGAGGCGAAGGCTCCTGATTGTCGTATGGGACTGGGGGGCTCGCCCGCGGGTCTCGCTTCGTGAGGTGTTTCGTATGTCACCACTGTGTACTCAAGAACGGGAGAGGGCGTGGTCGGAAGAGGAGCCTCACCGGATTGTTCTTGCGCCAACAACCGAACGGGGTTTCGAAGAACAAAAACCTTAGGGCGCTTTTCGATGGCGAAGAACTTAGGCTTACGTTGTTTAACTTCCGGAAGGCTGGTCTAATCCCAAAGGTTGAGCCTTTGTAATATTTGGAAGATTTGTATAGTCGTCACTCGGTGATTTGAGTGAAACGCTGCCCTCGCCCGCCTTCGCCGAGGGACGACTATGCATGTCTTCGGTTCTTAAATGTACTGAGGCTTTTTTCTTATTTCTGTGCGTGATTGTTTGCTTCATGTGTCGTTGTGCATATTCAGTTGCACCTTTAGGCGACTTGTTGCTCGGATGGATTCGTGGACGATTTCACACCCTTAGGTGTTTTTGCGCACTTGTGCTAATCCGGCTGCACCCTTAAACGACTTTTTGCTCGGATAGATGTTGCGCCTATTAGATGAATTCACACATTGGGTGTCTTCATGCACTTTTTGTGCTAATCCGGTTGCACCCTTAGGCAACTTTTTGATTGGATAGATGTTGCGCCTATTAGACGACTCCACACCCTTGGGTGTCTTCGCGCACTTTTTGTGCTAATCTGGTTGCACCCTTAGGCTACTTTTTGCTCGGATAGATGTGATTGTCGCACACGATGGGTGACTTAAGACTGTCATCGTGGTGATCGTCCTACCGTTGAATAGCGAAGGCCGATCTTGCGGCCTTTTTCGACGTGTTTGGGCCGCACTTCTTTCTTTTATGGGGGGTTTTTCTGTTTATTTCATTACATGGCACCGCCTCATTAAAAACCTCACCCCCTTAGAGGAAAAGAGTGCGAGCCTAAATGGAGTGATATATCGAAAATAGTTACAAAGGCGTGAAGGCCCTAGTTGCGTGTCGCCTTACAAATAGAATTTTTTCTCAAATTGTCTATGTTCCAGGAATGTTCGAGGTCTGCGCCTGTTTGGCTTGCAAGCCTATATGCATTCAAGGACGTTTTCTTCTTGACGATGAAGGGTTCTTCCCACTTCGACTCGAGTTTGCCTTTGGATTCCGATCTTCCGGTCCTGATGAGAATGAGGTCCCCTTCTTCAAACTCTTTATGAGTGACAACTTTGTTTCTCCAGGTCTTTGTTGTTACTTGGTATTTGTTCAATGCATTAAGGGCATTAACATGATCTTCGTCGAGGAGGTCTTTTGTTGCTAGATCGTCAATGTCGGGGGTGGCCTTGGGGTAAGTCCGGGGCGAGCCATGCTTGAGCTCGTGCGGATTCATTGCCTCTGTTCCGTACATTAATCTGAATGGGGTGAACCTGGTGGCGCGGGACTCAGTTGGGTTGAGTGCCACACTACTTCGGGTAATTGCTCCGCCCACTTGCCATTTTTATCTTCTAACAGTCTTTTTTGATTGTGGTGAAGATTTTACCGTTTGCGCGCTCCACAAGTCTGTTGGATTATGGGTGGTAGACTGATGCAAAGATTGTCCACATGCCAATAGAAGCGCAGAATTCCCAAAAATGTTGGTTGTCAAATTGTTTTCCGTTGTCCACTATCAATTCAGAGGGGACTTTGAAGCGACAGACAATGTTCTGCTAGAAGACCTTTTGTGTTGTCTTCGCCATGATCGTTGATACGACTTTTTCTTCAATTCACTTGGTGAAATATTCCACTGCAACGAAGGCAAATTTGTGGTTTTCTTGTGTTGTGGGCAGTGGTCCGACTATGTCGAGGCCCCATCGTTGTAACGACCAGGTGTGGGTGATCAGCTTTGTGAACTACGAAGGTGCCCCGCTCAAGGTGAGAATTTGCATGCTTCGCACAACGGACTACATGGTTCACCGCACACACGATGGCTGGCTAGTAGAATCCCTGGCGTATGACCATGGCGGCGAGGGCATGGGTCCCGAGTGTGAATCGTATATGCCTTTGTGGACTTCTTGAAGGAGTTCGATGCCTTGGACCGCTCTGATGCACTTGAGCATAGGTTGACTTATTCCTTTTTGAATAGTTGGCCATCTATTGCTGCGAAGTCATGGCTTCGGTGCTTCAACCTCTTGGCCTTGGCCTGGTTAGTGGGGTGATAGTGGCCCTCAAAATAGAGGGTTATGCGTGCTCTTCAGTCTTCAGTCATTATTAGGTTTACAATTCTTTGGCCTTTGGGATCTTTTGTGATTTGTAGGCCTTCGAGATTTCTTACGGCTGGTGTGCCGATTGTGTGGAAGAACACAACTAAGGGTATGGGGTCACCTTTCGCTGCTGCTCTTGCTAGCATGTCGGCCTCTTCATTCTTGTTCTGCTCTATATGTTGTAGCGTGAATCCTTTGAACTGCTTCTCCAGGCTTCGCACAACTGATAAGTATTGCATAAGGACTAGCTCCTTGGTTGAGAAGTCTTTTTCAATTTGTCCAGCGGTAATCTTGGAGTCGGTTTTGACTATGCAGGTTGTTAGCCTTAGGGCTCTGAGTTTCTAAAGTCCCAGAATGACAGCATCATAATGTACTATGTTGTTTGTGCATTTATGTGACTCGAGCGCGAAGCTGAGACGCGCGACGTATCTATATTTGACTGCTGCAGCGCCTGCCCCCACATGGCACCATGCGCCATCACAGTGAATGGTCCAATTATTTTTGTGCTTTGGTGGTTTGACGCTAAGGACCCTGTCCAGTCGACTATGAAGCCGGCGAGGACCTTGGAATTGATTGTTGTTCTTGGTTTGAATGTGACATTGTAGCCAGAGAGCTCGGCTACCACTTCGCTATTCTGACAAATGCTTCAGGGTTTCTGAATAGGTCACCTAGACCTCGATCGATGGGGATTCTTATTTTATGTGCCTCGAAGTAATGCCTGAGTTCGCGTGAAGCCATGAGGACTGCGTAGGCTATATTTTCAAGCTCTGTCATGTTGCACTTGGAATTGGTGAGAACCTCAGAGACAAAGTAGACCGGGTATCGTTGTGGCTTGCCTATTTTGCATCTCTACTGTACTAGAGTTGCGCTGACTGTGCTACGCAAAGCTGCGATGTATAGTAGGAGGGGTGACACGGGGTCTAGGCTGGTCAAAGTTGCGAGCTTAGATAATTACTGCTTCAGTGATTCAAAGGTTGTAGCCTGTTCAGGGCCCCAGGCGAAGTCCTTGGCTTCGCGCAGCGTTTTTAGGAAGGGGAGACTCTGCTCGACGGACCATGAGATGAATCTATTCAATGTTGTGAGTCTTCCTGTTAGTCTTTGGACATCTCGGGTTGGTTGCGGCGGGGCCATGTTCATTATGGTTTGTATCTTACCTGGTTCGCTTCAATTGGCTCAGTGAACTTTGCCTCCAGTAGACGGTGGACTTCTGCCTTTGCTGCTTCAGTTTTCTCATCAGACGTTTTTCGTAACTTCTGTTTCTTAGGGAGCACGGTGTGGTCGATGCCCAGGCTATGCTCGATGATGGTGTGACTGACGCCGACGAGATCAAGGGCAGACCACGCGAATACATCTTTATTGCGATTCAGACAGGACATGAGTCTTTCTTCTTCCGCTTCGATGAGATCCTCACTGAACAAGACCGTTTGATTGGGGCTCGCTGTGTCTAGGGGGACTTTTTTGACCCCTTCGTTGCTCTGTAACTGGGCGTTGGCCCTTTTTTCTTTGATTGGGTGAGGACTACTGGGGTTTTCATGCTCGGATGTGAGGTCGTGCACATTGTGTTGGCCGGGAACGTAGGCCCTCTCTATGTTTCTAGCGACCTGCTGGTCTCCGTATATGGTGATTATGCCCTGGGGGCCTGGGATCTTCATGCACATGTATAATCCATGTATGGCTGCATCAAGCTTATTGATGGATCTTCGCCCTATGATAGCATTGTATGGGTAAACCATATCGGCTATGTCGAAGGTGATCTACTCGCTTCTTGCGTTTGGCGCAGTGCCGAGTCATAATGGTAGTTCAATTTTGCCGAGCGGAAAGGTTCCTTTTCCTCAGAGCCATAGAGGGGGTTGTCTACTGGATTGAGCAGGTTGTGGCTTATGCCCATACGGTCGAAGGCATACAAGAAAATGATGTCTGCATGGCTACCATTATCGACGAGTACTTTGTGCAAATCCCACCATGCGATTCTACAATTTATCACCAGCGCGTCTACATGGGGTGCACTGCGGAGGTCGACATCTCTTGCATCAAAGGTGAGTGGCACGTGGGACCACTTCGTCTAGACGACGGGCCCGATGAGGGCTACATGGTTTACCCTTCGGTAGTGGTCTTTGATTTGTCGTTTTGTTTCGAACTTAGAGCTAGACCCTCCGGAGATCATGTGAATTACTCCCCTAAAAGGTTGGTCGGCGAAGCCTTCTTGCTTTGGTAGTGGTGGGGGAAGTGGTAAGGGTTGGTTTGGATGTTGAGGTGGTGGAGGTGGCAATGATAGAATTTCTTGATGTTGAAGGCGCTGTTGATGTGGAAAAAGATTGTGGTTTTGATGCTGGGGGTAATAGTGGTGTTCATTTTGAATTTGATGCTGGTTGGTTGGTAGGTATGAGCGATGACTCTTTGGTTGTTAGCTGGAGCGGCCCTAGCCATTCGGTCCTTTGTTGCTTTAGTCTCTGGGCAGTCCCTGGTCAGGTCTGTTGAGTCTTCGCCATGGAAAATACAATAGAATCTTCTCTGTTGTTGAGGTGCTCGTCCCCTGCCTCTGCCCATGATCGCGTTGCCACCGCACCCTTGTTGCGGGGGTAATCTTGACGATGAGGGGGGTATCTCCTGGTTGCTGCTGATTTGCAATATTGTGTACCTGGGACTGGGCACGGTCTTGCTAGACTGAGTCTGGTTGCGAAGGCCTAATCCATGTTATACTGGATTGCAGAGTCTATTTAGGTTTTCGTTGGGACATGAATTTCCTCTTGTGGAGCTCTTCTAATCGGGCATACTTTTCAAAGAGCTGATAAAACTCCTACAAGTTTTTTGGTGGATCCCTTAAGCAGTGGCTGTATAGAACACCTGCCCGAAGGCCGCTGATTGCATAGTGGATGGCTATATGCTATATGGTCATCGATCAAAGACAGCTGTGATTTCAGTAAGAGAAACTTTTTCTAGTATTCTTGAAGAGTTTCTCTCTTGCTACCTACAGAGCGAGAGTTCTGCCATGGCGTCTGTCTCGGGTCTATAGCCTTGAAAATTCAGCAAGAACTTGTCGTGAAGTGTCTTCCATGAGTCAATTGATAATGGTGGCAGTCTTGAGTATCATGTTAGAGTTGGGCCTTCGAGGGCTATGATGAATGACTTGGCCATGGTGGCATCGTCCCCCCAGATGATGCGATTGCAACCTGATAGCTCATGATGTACTGAGTTGGGTCTGCACTGCCATTATACTTTGGGTAGGTGCCTGCTATGAAGATTTGCGGCAAGGGGGAGGCCTGGAGCTGTGGTGCAAGAGGGTTTCGTTCATCAAGGTAATTTAACCCTTGGAATGCATCTGGTGCGAGGATTGGATGTGGGGGTGACGAGGGTTTATGTAGAGCGCAAGGTCCTGACATTGGTGAAGGGGTCCTCGCCCTACATTTCTGCGATTTGATGTTTTAGCTCTCTGTCTTTCTGCTCCTCGTCTAATATCATCTGCCTGACTTTGGCTTGCATGTTAATGCGCTGGCGCTTGGCTGCGAGTATTTCCTTTTGTTTCTACTGGTGATTGTTTTTTGTGCGGAGCACGCACAATTTTAGCTGGTCTTCAGTTGAGATGCCTAGGACCTCGCCATCCTCGATGATATCGTTAGCCCGGAGGCAAAGCCTGGCGGAGGGTTCCGATGGAGGCCTTCAGAGCTACACGTGCGAACGGTGCCTTCAGGTGTGGGTGGATTTTCTGTGTGAGGTCGCTTGCTGTTGACTGCTCCATCCTCGGGTGCCTCTTAGGGAATTTCGCCGACAAGGGTTTCCTTGCCTTTCTTTTCAGCGAGAGCTGCCTTCGCCACGTCGTCCGGAGAGGTGGTGGCCTTCGATGTCGCTTTGTTGGGATCCATTGCGGGATTGGTTTGTCGAAGCACGAATAGTGAGCACCAAATGTTGGGAATGTTTGACACGTGGTGGAGTGGGCCCTAAGTGGGAATGCTCAAGTGCTCAACAAAACAGTGGGTAGGGAATTGCAGCGTCTTGTTAAGCACCCATCAATGTACAATGCGATGGTATTTATAGGTAACCATGTGGGTGGGCACACCCTCCTAAGTATAATTATGCCCCCGGTTACCTGCTTTAGCCCGGGAATATTCCCCCTTGGGGGTCATTACAACGAGGTTAAGTACAACATGATTAAATACACCATAAGCCTTACCCCAGGAAGGGGCTTACAAATGGGCATGAATGGCCAGCGGGGCGCCGCATGGGCCCATCCCACAGATGACGGTCTTCCCTAGGACGAGACACTCTTCGCTCTAGGGCGCCGGGGTCTTCGAACCTTGCCAAGACTTATACTCGGAGCCGCCCAAGCTGGTGGTGATGGCGAGCGAAGGAGCCCCCGCTTTAAGCGGTAGGTCCCTTCGCCTCCAAACCTTTGTCGGTTCTCTGACCAAAACCTTGGCTTCGGTACGGGTCAAAGTACCCTTCGCCTCCTGTGTCCGGGATAGAACCTGTTCAATTTATGTTAAAGCAGATTGAACGAAGGGAGCGGACGGCCCTCGCTCCAACCACCTCCATGTAGGTCGTCAGGCATAAGTTTGTGGAGCACATTGGACGTCGTCATGACTGTTACACGGTATTAACATCGATGGCAACTAACGGTTGTCGGACATTTTAGAACCGACGGACTAATGTCGTCGAAAATAAGCTCTAAGCCATCAGAAATAATCTATGTTCGACGACAGAGGTCTTATTTTCAATAGCTTAGTCGTCAGAAATTCCTATGTTTACTGTTGTGTTTCAATTGAAAAAATCTAACTAGTGATGATTTGTATCTACCAAATACAATAACCTTTGGCTAAATTCTTCTCATTTACTAACTCCGTTCTCGAATGTTTGTGACTCGCTAGTTTATTTTTAAATTAAAACGTGACAAATAAAGGAACGGAGGGAATATTTATTTACATACATACATTTAAGCTAACCCGATACGATTGTTCACCAAGTGGAAGGCCGCTTTAGCGCCTTTAGCCGACGTCAACCCACCATCCAATACCAAGATGGCGGGGTGGTGGCAATGAGCACCTCGTGCGACAGCACTCCGGAGCTCCACCATTCGATTGGGCAACTCGTCACCGTACCAACCAAACCATCATTCCAGCCGCGGCGGGACACACCGCCTCCGCCGAACTAACGCGACGACGACGCACGGCGGCCTCGTCCGGCACCGGCAGGAGCGCGATGGGGCAGAAGCGCGCCTTGCTGGTGGGCATCAACTACCTGGGCACGGACGGGGAGCTGAAGGGATGCCTCAACGACGTGGCCCGCATGCGCCGCTGCCTGGTGGGCCGCTTCGGGTTCGACGAGGCCGACATCCGTGTCCTGGCCGACGCCGACCCGTCCACGCCGCCGCCCACTGGGGCCAACATCCGGCTGGAGCTCGAGCGGCTCGTGGCGGGCGCGCGCCCCGGGGACGCGCTCTTCTTCCACTACAGCGGCCACGGCCTGCAGCTCCCCGCCGAGACTGGGGAGGACGACGACACCGGGTACGACGAGTGCATCGTGCCATGCGACCTCAACTTGATCAAAGGTGTGCTCTCCCATCTGTTTTTCTCTGCGTTTAGCAGCGAGCACTTAGGATCGAGCGTTAGTTGCATTCGTAGGCACACCGTTGGTATCTGATGGTTAGGTTCCGCTAGCCTTCATACAGTATCCCCTCCGAAGACGAGCTTAGTAACAAGGGTTGCATGTATGGGTCGCAAATCTATCATGTAATTAACAAACGACTAGATAATTTTGTGGGCTGCCATATGCACCTTTTCCTGATCTCCATGCAGACCAAGATTTCACGGATCTCGTGGCCAAGGTCCCTGACGGCTGCCGCTTCACCATGGTCTCGGACTCGTGCCACAGCGGCGGCCTGATCGACAAGACCAAGGAGCAAATCGGGAACAGCACCAAGCAGAACAGAACCCAGCAGCGCCGAGAGCGCGAAATGAAGCCTCCTCCTCCCGCTCCCGGTTCCGCACTCCGCGTCTCCCTCGCGCGAATCGTCCGTGGCGTGCTGGAGTCTCTGGGGTGCATCCACTGCAGTCGTTGCCGTGTCCAGCAGCAGGGCAACAGCAATAGCAGCAGCATCAGCAACCGGTCGCTGCCGCTGTCGACGTTCATCCAGATGCTCAGGGACAAGACCGGAAGGCACGACGTCGGCGTGGGCTCCATCCGCACGACGCTGTTCCACCACTTCGGCGACGAGGCGAGCCCCAAGGTCAAGAGGTTCATGAAGGCCATGCTGTTAGGCAAGCTCCGGCACGACGGCAAGGAAGCGGAGGAGCAGTCGCGCGTTCCCAGGGAGGCAGAGGTGGAGGAGACCCTGGCGCAGGACGCGCACAGCGTCGAGGAAGTGTACGCGGGGCCGGCTGCGGCGGCGGCGGCGGCCAGGGTGCCGCCGCGCAACGGCGTCCTGATCAGCGGGTGCCAGACGGACGAGACCTCGGCGGACGCGACCACGGCCGACGGCATGTCCTACGGCGCGCTGAGCAACGTGATCCAGACCATCCTCGCCGGGGACGGCAAGAAGCGCGGCGTGGCGCTGGCGGTGACGAACCGAGAGCTGGTGGTCCGGGCGCGGGAGCTGCTGTCCAGGCAGGGGTACACGCAGCAGCCCGGGCTCTACTGCAGCGACGAGCACGCCACGCTGCCCTTCATCTGCTGAAGACGAAATAAACTCCGTGTACAGTGAATTTCAGGCTTCATTAGTTCATTTTACGGGATGCTACGTTGTGTTGTGTGTGTAACAGAATTGACACTTTGTGTTGACTCGTGGTGTGCCGCAGCCTGCGTATGTTATGGTGTTACTGTTACGTTGTTACCTGATGACGTTGACCTTCTTCTCAGTCCCTGCTGTCCTGCTCCAAAGTGTGCAAGTGCGAAGGGGCGGCGATCCAAGATCACACAAAGGACAGGGGAAATCGAAGCCACCGAGCCCCCACACGTCGCCATCGCCGTGATCGATTATACCGCCGTCTCCTCCCCCCGCAGCCCGCACCCACCCCACCGGAACCGTCGTCCCGACCTCTCGCCAGCGATAAGCAAATCCCCGCCTCACTCTCTCGTCCACAGACAAAGCCACGACCCACAAGTGCCCCCCTCCTCCCGCGCTCCCAAATCACTCCCTCTCTGTCTCTCCACTCCACTCGCCGCCGCCGCCGCCCGAATCTCAATGGCGTCCGCGGCCGCCCCGCCAACCTCCCTCTCCCTCGCGGCCCGTGCGGCAAGCAGGGCGGCCGCCGCCCCGCTCCGCAGGGGAGGCCTCGCCGCGGCGCGCCAGCCGGCGCGGTCGCTGGCGTTCGCGGCGGGCGACGCGCGGCTCGCGGTCCACGTCGCGTCGCGGTGCCGGCAGGCGTCCTCCGCGCGCGGCACGCGGGCCATGGCCACCATGGCGAAGAAGAGCGTCGGGGACCTCACGGAGGCCGACCTCAAGGGGAAGCGCGTCTTCGTGCGTGCCGACCTCAACGTGCCGCTCGACGAGAACCAGAACATCACCGACGACACCCGCATCCGGGCCGCCATCCCCACCATCCAGTACCTCCTCGGCAAGGGCGCCAAAGTCATCCTCTCAAGCCACTTGGTGAGTTCCCGCCCCTACGCCCTTCCCGTATCTCATCTCATTTGGGGAAGTAATGCTCTTCGCACGCATAGACAATGTAGGAATTCAGTACTCCTTGGATCACTTCTATTTTCGTTTTTGGGCACAAACTAGGAATTGATGCAAAGGTAAAAGAGAATCCTTCTAGAAAAAAATAAAAGTAGAAGAAGGCTGAGCCAAGGATCTCGCAGACACCCACAATGTAGGAGCCAAGGATCTGCACAATGACAGTGTTTAATCAAACTCGTGATTTTGTATATGCACACTGGATATTAATTGCATATTTGCTTCCAGTGTTCAATGATAATTTTATGAAATATAGCTGAAGCAATATATTTTTCTCGGTTAGCTGCTTAATTTCCTTGTCATCCAACTATGGTTAAAATCCTCCATTTTGCTCTGGATGTGCAGGGTCGCCCTAAGGGTTTTACACCCAAGTTTAGCTTAGCCCCCCTTGTTGCACGGTTGTCTGAGCTTCTTGGCATTCAGGTATTGATTTATTCTACATCATTGGTGCTTCTAATTAAATCACTTGTGCTAATTGATTGTTCTGACTAAAGCGTGTGTACTATACCCACGAATAGGTGCAAAAAGCCGACGATGTTATTGGCCCTGAAGTTGAGAAGCTGGTGGCCGCCTTGCCCAATGGTGGGGTTTTGCTCCTTGAGAACGTAAGATTCTACAAGGAAGAGGAGAAGAATGACCCAGAGTTTGCGCAGAAGCTTGCCTCCGTAGCAGATCTTTACGTTAATGACGCGTTTGGAACAGCCCACAGGGCACATGCATCGACTGAGGGAGTTACAAAGTTCTTGAAGCCTTCTGTTGCAGGGTTCCTTTTGCAGAAGGTTATATTTCTTTTTCTATGTTTACATGTTCCATTTTGTAACATAGAAACTATGAAAGATGGCATCAAAGAAAAACAATGCTACATAAAACAGAAAATAGCGATTATTTTCACTTTCCCCTCAATCTCAATCTGATCCTTTTATATTTAACAAAATCAATTTGCAGGAGCTTGACTACCTTGTCGGAGCTGTTTCAAGCCCTACACGCCCATTTGCTGCCATCGTGGGTGGTTCAAAGGTGTCATCCAAGATCGGGGTTATTGAATCCTTGTTGGAGAAGTGTGATATCCTTCTCTTGGGTGGTGGTATGATCTTCACATTTTACAAGGCACAAGGTCTTTCTGTCGGTGCTTCGTTGGTTGAGGAAGACAAACTCGATCTTGCAACATCTCTACTTGCAAAGGCTAAGGAAAAGGGTGTCTCCCTTATGTTGCCAACCGATGTTGTCATCGCTGATAAGTTTGCTCCTGATGCTAACAGCCAGGTTTGTTGCATCTTCTCCTTTCCTAACCAGCGGTTCTTCTGTAGCAAAGTTGAAGCATATCTCAGGAAGAAACTTGACCGTATATTTTTTTCTACAGATTGTTCCAGCATCTGCAATTCCTGATGGTTGGATGGGGCTGGATATTGGCCCAGATTCCATTGCTGCATTCAACGCAGCCCTGGAAACAACCCAGACTGTCATCTGGAACGGGCCCATGGGTGTTTTTGAATATGACAAGTTCGCTATAGGAACTGAGGTAAAGCACTGATCAACCATACTGATGTAGCTTAGCTATCGAACTGAGGACTGTCTGGAGGTTACAGTGAAAGAAACCTAACCCTGATATCTCTTTTGTAGGCTGTGGCAAAGAAGTTGGCAGAACTTAGCCGCAAGGGTGTGACAACTATCATCGGAGGTGGAGACTCTGTCGCCGCCGTTGAGAAGGTCGGAGTTGCTGACGTTATGAGCCACATTTCCACCGGAGGTGGTGCCAGCTTGGAATTGTTGGAAGGAAAGGAGCTTCCAGGAGTTACTGCATTGGATGAAGCAGCCACTGTGACTGTATGAAGCAAGTTTTCATTTTGTTTCATCTTCTTTTTTGGAAGTTACCGGGGGAGGGACTCCCACCTGAATAAGGTGCGCAAGGCCAGGATTGTTGGCTCAACCACAGGGAGCGCACGCCACCGCATCATCTTCATGTACCATTGTATACTTGCTACATTCTTGCTTGCTCCTCCTCAGCCGCTCGAAATGTAGGAGATCAATGATTTATAGAGCTCTGGAAATCGTTTGAACAAGGAGTAAGCGACCCAAGTAATATGCTTACTGAGTCATCTTTCCTTTGTGACGTAACAAATTACATAAAAACCCTTCGAAGGTAACCTAGCCTATTCAACCATTGGTAACTAGGAGTTTTATCCTTTGTGCACCAGGACCAGCTTTGCCGAGCTAAGTGTGAATTTTCTTTTCTGTTCTTTGTCAAAGAAGCAAACTCTAGCGTCATGCCTCGTTAGAATCTAGATTTTACGTTATGGAGTTCTGCTGCTGAATCTTTTTCTGGGCCATGACATTGTAAAATTACTGTTTGGTCTCTGGCACAATTTTTTTTCGCTTTAGACAGCCTCCAATAGTGTCATCTAGAACCCTCCTTTACCTTTTTCTCTAGAAGATTTTCTCATCTACACCTCCGTCCTCTCAAGCAATATCCTCTATACATAAATATTTATATTGGAGATATATTTTGCTCTAAAATTTTGTAAATATCTATTTATTATATTTTAAATGTTTTATATATTTTTATTTTTTGCTCATTTGTTGTTTAAAGTATTAAATTGGATAGAAAAAAGAATTCCTCTATATATAGAACCTCTATATTTAGCGGACACTTTTTAAAGGATCTCTCAATCGCCGGTTGAGCATTTACCTTACCTCAAAGTTTAGCTAGCTTGGTTGTAATTTGAATGAACCTGAAGCAGGCGCGGCACCCTAATGCTCTCCTAGCTATGAGATCACCCTCTTGATAGACGTAAGGCCTACAACGTGCAAGGCCTAGGCGGCCTACTCGAGGGCATCCCACACCAAGGTGCACTCTTCCTTTTGCGACATCTGGATTAGGGTAAGATCTTCCTCTATGTTCTTGGACTTCTCTAAGGCCCTAGGGTCTTGGGATAGAGTACTTAGGCTTTCCTTTTTCGAGAAGCAAGCACTCCACCTCCTCCGGTGACCCTCTTTCTCCTTTAGCTTCTTTTTCTCATTGCAAAGTTGATGGGCTTCAAAGATTATGGTCTGCTCATGGATGACCTGACCATCTTTCTATTGAAGGCATGCTCTACCATTTGCAGCTTGGTGAGCCACTTTAGAAGTTGAGCTTTGTTTGCCGCAAGGATTTGCTCCCGTGTTTCCACGTCAACAACATCGATATCCATCAACTAACACTAAAGTTAAAGATCATCTTCCTCCTTGGCCCTTGTGGCCTCCTACTCAGCTTTTCTAGCCTCCTGGGCCTTGATTAGTTTTGCTAGGATGTCTTATGCCTTCATGGAGCTTGCCTCCATCTTCATGGCATCGTTGAGCTATGCCACCACCTTCTACTAGATTGTCGTAGCATGTCCTATAGTGCTTCTGTCTGCTTATAAGCTTGGGAGGTTGCAGTGCAGACAGACAACACATCCTCTTTGGCCTTTAGTGCATCCTCCTCCATTCTTGTCCTTCGGAGGGCATCTATAGCTATGGCTACCTAGGACTCTTGGATGACAACCTCCAACTGGTCTCGAATCTGGTTGAGAGCCCGTAATTCCTTCCCGATCAGGTTCCACCTATCAATTGCAACAGGGCAGACCTCTTTAGCAACATCATAGGCTTGTGCTAGAGCTACATCTAGGGGCAGTGGGGAACTTCGTTGAAGGGATTGCTCTGCTCATGTGGTCCCCTCATGCATGGTAGCCCTTGACTTAGGGCCCCATTGATGCCCTTATCACTGGGGATGGTGTCTCACACGATTGTCGCCATGACAGTGCTCTCAAAGGCGGGTGATAACAGGGGTCCCATTGCTCCAATATAGTCCGCACACTATGTTGGCCATAGGCAGAACTAGGGGAGTATTGTCTCTAGCATGGTCTATAGGAAAACGCTCCCATTAGAGGGACCGCCTCTTGTTTTTCACATTCTCTAGGGACTGTCAATCTTGACCTATTGGCCCCTCCCACCCTTTGGCTCCCTTTAAGATAGAGGATGAAATCCTAGGGCCCTCACGACCCTTGGATCCCCCAAGCCTCTGGCACCCACTAGACTGGGGTACCAGATCCTAAGGCCCTCCCGACCTTTAGGGCCCTCTAGATCGAGGACCAAGCTCCTTGCTCGACCAAGTCTAGGGGGCTCTATAAGCTAGGGCATATAACTAGAACTCTTGGACATCCCTCGGGATGCTCCAAAAGGGTACAACACTGTGCCACATGCGCCTCTAATCAAGACGACTGTGTGGTGACGGGTGGTTAAGGTAACACCATGATTAGGTCCGCAGGCGTACTCATAGACATTATGGTGTGCAGGTCGTTGTCCCTGTAGCTATGCCTAAACATGTCGACACATTTACAAGCATTATAAAGTACAAACATCTACATCGTTTATCATCTTTGTTGTACTCAATAGGGTGGACTTCAGTACCTGCCACTACAATATGACATATGTCACTGACATGCTTGATATTGTGGCACGACCGAGATGTGCACTACATACGACTCCATATATGTGCTAATATAGGGTTAGTTGAACAGATTGGGCAGATCATACTATCTAGTAGATATGTGACTGTCTTCTCCCTTGTGTTATAAAAGAGAGTATATAACATAGAAGTCGTACCTATATGAACATACATTCGAGGGGCTGGTATAGGTCTATTTGGTTCAATAAGCTAAACTGTATCGAGGGTTCAGTAGGACAAATGTGAACTAGAAACCAGCCAGGCAACCAGTATAGAACTCTCACCACAATCGAAAGAAAAAGGTGAGCTTTTCAGTCATCTAGATCATACAACATCTAAGCGTGCAATCTTTTTTATCTTCGTCTTCGTCAATTCATCCGTCAAAAAAGGTATAGAGTATTAGGCTTCCACAGCCTTGATCTCTATAAATCGTCTATGTACTCTCTTCTTGATTCTACGATCTCATAGTACCCTGATTTCGCCACTTGACGACAGTGCTGAACAGAGAAGATAAATCCATGGCGCCGTGTAACGACATGCACTGTAATGAATCACGTCGATAGTAATGCTACTCCAAGTCTCCAACAATACTACCAGTACGCAGTAAGCCTATCCGCGCCGCTCGAGTATCGAGCAGCTCCGATGAAGTCGATCAGTCTCTGAATGAAGAATGATCATTCCTACTACATAAATAAAGTAAACACAGAAGCGGGTGAGCCTCCCTAGGGGGATCCCGCCGTGAAGTCGACGTGGTAGACCTCGCTCATGTCCGGCTGGAAGAGGCCGAAGTGCTGCTCCACGCCCTCGGCCTTGCCGTTCTCGTTGAACATGGCGAACAGGTAGGTCTCCAGGGCCTTCCCGGGCCGCCGAGGGGTGCCGCCGTCGACGTGCCGCACCACGTTGTTGTTGTACGCCGCCGCGTTCTCCACGCTGGCGCCCTCGCCGCCGGCCGACGGCCAGCCGGTCTCCGACACCACCAGCTCCAGCCCCTGCACCCCGGCCTTCTCCACCGCCGCGTGCGTCGCGTCCACGATCGCGTCGAACATGTTAGTGTACACCGCCCCGCCGTCCGTCACCGTCGACGCGGCGCCGGCGCCGGCGCCCGACAGCAGCGCGTACCCGAGCGCCACCTGCCCGCCGCTGCCCGAGTAGGCGAAGTACGGGTACACGTTCACCAGCAGCGGCGCGCCCCTGGACGACAGGTACGAGACGAGCGGCGCCATCACCGTCGTGGCCGCCTCGGAGAAGGCGCCCTGGGACGGCGGGTACGACGCGCCGAGCACGCTGGTGGCCACGGCCGTCGTGACGGGGACGCCCGCGACCCCCGCGGACCGGAGCGCCGACTCCAGGTTCTTCATGGCCGGGAGCACCTGCGCCGCCGGGTCCCCCGGGATTAGGGATGAAAGTGGTAATCCGAACTGTTAGAATAAATTTAATATTTTAAAAAAGATATGTATAAAATTTGATGCTGATCTTTTCTTATGTTATCAAACACATTAGTACAAATACGAATAAAATATTATATAAGTTGTTTTATGTATTATTTGCTCTCTACAACACAAAAAGTTAAAAAAATTACCGAATTTGTTTCCGAATCAATACCGAAGTTTATATCTATTATTTGAAAAAATGTAGGATGAATTTGAGATTTACCTTTTATGAATCTTAACAAGCTGGATGTTAAAAACAAGAATACAAATTTATATTGTATATTCTATATCCTATTTATTTGCAATCAAAGAAAAAACTGATTACCGAATAAATACCGTTTCCGACCGTTTTCATCCCTACCCGGGATGACCTCGTTGCCCGCGTTGATGTACCGGAACTGGACAGCGCCGGCGAAGGGCTGCACGTTGGTGGCCACCCACGACGCGGCGAAGGACGGGTCGGACGCCAGGCGCGGGAGGTCCTCGTTCAGCGTGCCCAGGATGACACCGATGCCGGAGCCGCGGAGCGCGTTCAGCACGGTCGTGTCCGGGTGGAACAGACGCACGTAGCTGATATTCTTGGCCTTGTACATGGAGACGACCTGCTCCGGCGCCGGCAGGTTGTTGGCGATCATGCCGTAGTTCACGCCGATCGCGCCCTCAGCTCCTGCGTCATTAGTTTGATGATAGCTCAGGATTAGATTAGGTTCATCAATCATCAAAAGCCAAAAAGAAAGATCTGAGCACAGATAATCGACAGTTCGCGCAAAATATAATTCCCAAACTGAAAACTGTTGCCATTATGAAATGATGAAGAAAAACGTAGCAGGTTGTGGCGTATTCCATAGCAGTGAAGCGAGAGTAGTTGGGATTGGGAGAGCAGCCAACAGATCTACAGGGGACGAACTGCAACCACCAAATTTCAATGTAATTCCGTGCACAAGTCCACGTCTATTCTACGGTTTTCTACATCGCACTTGCAATAACCAAGAACAACAACGTGTCAACGTCATCCATATATATAGTACTTCTTGATGTAAAATACGAAACAGTATACTTGGTGGTGACTTTGCCGAGTGTAAAATAGTCTTTGCCGAGTGTCTTAGACACTCGGTAAAGAACACAATTCCGGTATTGCCTTTTCAACTCGGTGTCAAGGTCTAAACAATAGCCAAAGATATGCTTGTGGAAACAATGAGATATATTTTGGTGTTAAGGATGTTAAAATAAAGCTCGGATTAATTAACCCCCCATCTGAAAAGGGCTCTGCCTTTCTATCTCGTCAGGCAAAAGTGCGCTCGGCAGATTACCACTGAATCGGGTGAGGTGTAACATCTAATAACCAACGATAAAATAAACAAGATTAGATTGAGATCTTATGTAGGCTTGGCCCAACTTTTCACACTCTGGCCGACGTGCCGTTTCAGTGAAAAGGACATAATTGATCTAGTGGCAATAGCAAACTACGAGTTCATTGATCAGTGACTAGACACAGTAATTTGACTGCGTCAAGATCAAATTTATCGCGCACCGTATCAAACACGAGTTCATTTCCAATGCTTGTCCTGCTACTAGATGAAGTGTCAGAACATCTCTTTGCGTAAAAAAAATACGAACAGGTAAAAAGATACACGTACGGGAAGCCCGGGATCCATCTGAAAAACAAACGGCAACATAGAAGAGGAGCAGGGCTGCCGACAAGGATAATAATATTACGAAACCATTCCCTGCCCTGCCCTGCCAAGCATCAAAACTAGCTAGACAGCAGGTTTTACTGAAAGAGCTCGACATGAACTGAAGAAAACAGAAGGAAGAGACGTAGCATGAATGATTATAATCCCAAACAAACAGGCCTAAGCAGACGAAACGGAAGGGAACTGCAGTCCAGGTGTTAATTGGCGGTCTAACGCACGCTGCCGCACAGGCAAGAGGGAAGCATAGGTTAATTTTAGGTGAACTGCTCACATGAAGGAGACGGGAGAAAATACACGGAAGAACTGAACCGTCCGTCGGGCTGTAGCACTCACCGTGAAAGGTCGCCAGGGAGAGCAGCAGCAAGCTGCAAGCAAGAAGCCATGGCGCAGCCATCTTCGCCGCGCGGGCAGCTGCAGCCGCCACCACTCAGAACAGCGATCAGAGAGCTCAGCGCCCTCCTGTTCTCTCTTCCCACTTCTTGTGCTTGGAAATGGCCGGGAGTTTCTCTCCTCCGCCTGATTGATGTCTGAACTCCCTTCCGGCTGCCGTGCTCTGCTGCGTTTATATAAGGCACAGAGCAGGCAACGGGCGAGAGGCTGGCCGAGCATAACCGCTCGCTCTGTTTACGTGCAGGGAAGGCGTGGGGAGTAGAGTAGTGGGCCAGTAAAGTATGCAACGGGGGCAGGGCAGCCACCGAACCGCACGACTCCGGCTAGACAACTGCAGACATACCGACCAGCCATAACAAATAATCAGAACGTCTTTAACAAGGTTCTCAGGACATTATATCAACTATCAATCATATTATTAATTCTATTATTGATTATTATCGTTTTATCAACTGTAGCTCTCAAGGGTACAACCTTTACTTTTAAGCTACAGTGATCCTAGCATCACATCAGTTTTTTTTAATAATTTTTTTGCTAGCATAAAACTCCAATTGCATAATGAAGCAAATAAAATTTATAAAATTCATAAAAAATACTTTCTTGTGAATCTGGAACACTGTTATTCTAGACCCACAAACATTTTCTTGTGAATGCGAAACACTATTTTGTTAAGTCTACAACATCGTCCGTAGTCAATAAAATATGTTAATTATATCTTTATGAAAAGGATATTTGTTGATAAAATTTTAACTAAATATATTCTTGTGGAGTCTTTTTTTCTTTGAAGAGTTTATTATCCGAAACTCAATGGTGTAATTAGAATGTAATTTAAGGCAACGACTGCTATACAAGCAGTTCTTCTTTGCAAGCGTGAAAGCAAATCATCTGGTCTATTAGATTACGATCTAACCATAGATACAATCATGGTTTGTTAGGGGTTTTTTATAAAGATTATTGAGCCGGTGGTGGAAGGGTTTAAGTGTGTTCGAACCAGAAATGAGCCGGCGGACTGTCCGGCCCTGAGGCCGGACGGTCCGCGGTCCGGACGGTCCGCGCCTGTGGGCCGGACGGTCCGCGCGTGCGCAGAACAGATTAGGGTTCCGAGTTTTGTGCTACGGTTGTTAGCTATATTCGCGGGATTAGCTCGGAATCAGTTGTGTAAATGGTCCAGCCCCCCTCCTCTATAAATAGAGAGGTCTACGGCCGATTTGTAATCATCAACAATCGAATCAATACAACTTCTATTTCGCATTTTATCTTAGGAGTAGTTCTAGTTTAGCCCTAGTTTAGCCTTCCAATCCCCAAATTCTCCGCCTCTCCTCGACTCTACGTCGATTAGAGGAGTCTAGGTCGGTCTACCCGAGCCTAGATACCACCTAGGATCTCTCCTCCCCGACGGGGTCCCTCCCGGGAGCGAGATCTAGGCGCCGCCGGCGACTTCCGCCGCCTCTGCGTACGCGCGGACCGTCCGGCCTCAGGGCGCGGACCGTCCGACCGTCAGGCAGAGAAGCCTTAGCCGCGCACCAGACCGCGGACCGTCCGGCCCCAGGCCGCGGACAGTCCGCCCCTGCGCAGAGAGTACCACCGCGCCTCGCACCAGGCCGCGGACCGTCCGGCCCCGCGCGCGGACCGTCCGCCCTTGTGCAGAGAGCACCGCCGCCGGTTCTTCTTGAGTATTTGGCGCTCCGAAAAGGCGTCAACAAAGTGTTAAATGTGACCTACGGTTAGATCACGATCTAATGGACCAGATGGTTTGCTTGCACGCTTGTAAAGAAGAACTGTTTGCATAGCAGTCGTTGCCGTACGGTTAAATGGTTAGTTTATAAACTACTAGTACTTTTTGAAACTTTGAAAAGCATTTAGCAAACGCTGCTGTCAGTATTTTGTATTCAATACTACATGGTTGCATATCAGCAACGCTAGTGGGCAAGATGAGCCAAGAGCCAAACAAATTTTATTTCATAATTATCCATACTAGCAGGTTGGGACTTGGGAGGCTGAGGCTGGGGCTGGGAGCTGGTCGGCACAGCGTGAACTGCCGATCTAGTCGGTAAGCCCCCCGCGCGGTCAAGCAAACGCTCGTCGGCTCGTGAGCTGCGGTTGGAACTGGATACGGTTCGGATGACCGAATCGACGGTGCGCTCGTGCGCGGTCCACCACGTGGACCGGATCAACGGCCTGGAGTGGAGGGTTCCGTTGGTGCTTTGATCGCGTTGATGGTGGTGATTAAAGGCTGATTAGGATGATTGGGTTCGAGCTCTGGGTGACGCACCTTTTCCTGAGATTTTTTCTAGTAATAGCCTAACAGAGTACACACGCATGTGTATTCAGTGGTATTACGTGTGCCTAAGCGCGAGAGATGTAGACCTCTCAATCAATTTAGTATATATATTTGACGCACACGCGTGTGTGGTGTAGTGGTGTGTGTGGGGTAGATCTGGTTGTACCACTGTTATTCTACACGTCCGTTTAAATGCTACTCAGTAGCTAACAGTTTATGCCGTTTAATCCTGTTTAAACGCCCATATAGTCTGATTAAACGCTAAATAGAGGATGACCGACTGTTTACCGTTTAGCGTTTAGAATAACACTGGGTTGTATCTAGTGAGTGAATCAAGGGGGAGATATATGGCTGGCATTTATGTGCCGTTTGATTGAATTGCCGTTGTCTGAATATTACACTAGTACAGAGAAGTTCTATAGTGGCGGTTGTAAACCTATTTATAGTGGCGTTTTTCGTAACCGCCAGTGCTAGGGGCCAGTAGAAATCATCATTTGTACAGGCGGGTAACTGAGGACCGCCAGTGAAAATCGATTTTCACTGGCGGTCGGCGTAATAAAACCGCCAGTGAAAATCGATTTTCACTGGCGGTCGACGTAATAAAACCGCCAGTGCAAATCGTTTCCAGGAAACATAAAACATATTTTAAAAATAGTTAAAAAATTTATTTTTATTAGGCCCACCCCACCCGCCTGTTTAGGTTTTCGTTGGTACAGGCGGGTAACTGAGGACCGCCAGTGAAAATCGATTTTCACTGGCGGTCGGCGTAATAAAACCGCCAGTGAAAATCGATTTTCACTGGCGGTCGACGTAATAAAACCGCCAGTGCAAATCGTTTCCAGGAAACATAAAACATATTTTAAAAATAGTTAAAAAATTTATTTTTATTAGGCCCACCCCACCCGCCTGTTTAGGTTTTCGTTGGTACAGGCGGGTAACTGAGGACCGCCAGTGAAAATCGATTTTCACTGGCGGTCGGCGTAATAAAACCGCCAGTGAAAATCGATTTTCACTGGCGGTCGACGTAATAAAACCGCCAGTGCAAATCGTTTCCAGGAAACATAAAACATATTTTAAAAATAGTTAAAAAATTTATTTTTATTAGGCCCACCCCACCCGCCTGTTTAGGTTTTCGTTGGTACAGGCGGGTAACTGAGGACCGCCAGTGAAAATCGATTTTCACTGGCGGTCGGCGTAATAAAACCGCCAGTGAAAATCGATTTTCACTGACGGTCGACGTAATAAAACCGCCAGTGCAAATCGTTTCCAGGAAACATAAAACATATTTTAAAAATAGTTAAAAAATTTATTTTTATTAGGCCCACCCCACCCGCCTGTTTAGGTTTTCGTTGGTACAGGCGGGTAACTGAGGACCGCCAGTGAAAATCGATTTTCACTGGCGGTCGGCGTAATAAAACCGCCAGTGAAAATCGATTTTCACTGGCGGTCGACGTAATAAAACCGCCAGTGCAAATCGTTTCCAGGAAACATAAAACATATTTTAAAAATAGTTAAAAAATTTATTTTTATTAGGCCCACCCCACCCGCCTGTTTAGGTTTTCGTTGGTACAGGCGGGTAACTGAGGACCGCCAGTGAAAATCGATTTTCACTGGCGGTCGGCGTAATAAAACCGCCAGTGGAAATCGATTTTCACTGGCGGTCGACGTAATAAAACCGCCAGTGCAAATCGTTTCCAGGAAACATAAAACATATTTTAAAAATAGTTAAAAAATTTATTTTTATTAGGCCCACCCCACCCGCCTGTTTAGGTTTTCGTTGGTACAGGCGGGTAACTGAGGACCGCCAGTGAAAATCGATTTTCACTGGCGGTCGGCGTAATAAAACCGCCAGTGAAAATCGATTTTCACTGGCGGTCGACGTAATAAAACCGCCAGTGCAAATCGTTTCTAGGAAACATAAAACATATTTTAAAAATAGTTAAAAAATTTATTTTTATTAGGCCCACCCCACCCGCCTGTTTAGGTTTTCGTTGGTACAGGCGGGTAACTGAGGACCGCCAGTGAAAATCGATTTTCACTGGCGGTCGGCGTAATAAAACCGCCAGTGAAAATCGATTTTCACTGACGGTCGACGTAATAAAACCGCCAGTGCAAATCGTTTCCAGGAAACATAAAACATATTTTAAAAATAGTTAAAAAATTTATTTTTATTAGGCCCACCCCACCCGCCTGTTTAGGTTTTCGTTGGTACAGGCGGGTAACTGAGGACCGCCAGTGAAAATCGATTTTCACTGGCGGTCGGCGTAATAAAACCGCCAGTGAAAATCGATTTTCACTGGCGGTCGACGTAATAAAACCGCCAGTGCAAATCGTTTCCAGGAAACATAAAACATATTTTAAAAATAGTTAAAAAATTTATTTTTATTAGGCCCACCCCACCCGCCTGTTTAGGTTTTCGTTGGTACAGGCGGGTAACTGAGGACCGCCAGTGAAAATCGATTTTCACTGGCGGTCGGCGTAATAAAACCGCCAGTGGAAATCGATTTTCACTGGCGGTCGACGTAATAAAACCGCCAGTGCAAATCGTTTCCAGGAAACATAAAACATATTTTAAAAATAGTTAAAAAATTTATTTTTATTAGGCCCACCCCACCCGCCTGTTTAGGTTTTCGTTGGTACAGGCGGGTAACTGAGGACCGCCAGTGAAAATCGATTTTCACTGGCGGTCGGCGTAATAAAACCGCCAGTGAAAATCGATTTTCACTGGCGGTCGACGTAATAAAACCGCCAGTGCAAATCGTTTCCAGGAAACATAAAACATATTTTAAAAATAGTTAAAAAATTTATTTTTATTAGGCCCACCCCACCCGCCTGTTTAGGTTTTCGTTGGTACAGGCGGGTAACTGAGGACCGCCAGTGAAAATCGATTTTCACTGGCGGTCGGCGTAATAAAACCGCCAGTGAAAATCGATTTTCACTGGCGGTCGACGTAATAAAACCGCCAGTGCAAATCGTTTCCAGGAAACATAAAACATATTTTAAAAATAGTTAAAAAATTTATTTTTATTAGGCCCACCCCACCCGCCTGTTTAGGTTTTCGTTGGTACAGGCGGGTAACTGAGGACCGCCAGTGAAAATCGATTTTCACTGGCGGTCGGCGTAATAAAACCGCCAGTGAAAATCGATTTTCACTGGCGGTCGACGTAATAAAACCGCCAGTGCAAATCGTTTCCAGGAAACATAAAACATATTTTAAAAATAGTTAAAAAATTTATTTTTATTAGGCCCACCCCACCCGCCTGTTTAGGTTTTCGTTGGTACAGGCGGGTAACTGAGGACCGCCAGTGAAAATCGATTTTCACTGGCGGTCGGCGTAATAAAACCGCCAGTGAAAATCGATTTTCACTGGCGGTCGACGTAATAAAACCGCCAGTGCAAATCGTTTCCAGGAAACATAAAACATATTTTAAAAATAGTTAAAAAATTTATTTTTATTAGGCCCACCCCACCCGCCTGTTTAGGTTTTCGTTGGTACAGGCGGGTAACTGAGGACCGCCAGTGAAAATCGATTTTCACTGGCGGTCGGCGTAATAAAACCGCCAGTGAAAATCGATTTTCACTGGCGGTCGACGTAATAAAACCGCCAGTGCAAATCGTTTCCAGGAAACATAAAACATATTTTAAAAATAGTTAAAAAATTTATTTTTATTAGGCCCACCCCACCCGCCTGTTTAGGTTTTCGTTGGTACAGGCGGGTAACTGAGGACCGCCAGTGAAAATCGATTTTCACTGGCGGTCGGCGTAATAAAACCGCCAGTGAAAATCGATTTTCACTGGCGGTCGACGTAATAAAACCGCCAGTGCAAATCGTTTCCAGGAAACATAAAACATATTTTAAAAATAGTTAAAAAATTTATTTTTATTAGGCCCACCCCACCCGCCTGTTTAGGTTTTCGTTGGTACAGGCGGGTAACTGAGGACCGCCAGTGAAAATCGATTTTCACTGGCGGTCGGCGTAATAAAACCGCCAGTGAAAATCGATTTTCACTGGCGGTCGACGTAATAAAACCGCCAGTGCAAATCGTTTCCAGGAAACATAAAACATATTTTAAAAATAGTTAAAAAATTTATTTTTATTAGGCCCACCCCACCCGCCTGTTTAGGTTTTCGTTGGTACAGGCGGGTAACTGAGGACCGCCAGTGAAAATCGATTTTCACTGGCGGTCGGCGTAATAAAACCGCCAGTGAAAATCGATTTTCACTGGCGGTCGACGTAATAAAACCGCCAGTGCAAATCGTTTCCAGGAAACATAAAACATATTTTAAAAATAGTTAAAAAATTTATTTTTATTAGGCCCACCCCACCCGCCTGTTTAGGTTTTCGTTGGTACAGGCGGGTAACTGAGGACCGCCAGTGAAAATCGATTTTCACTGGCGGTCGGCGTAATAAAACCGCCAGTGAAAATCGATTTTCACTGGCGGTCGACGTAATAAAACCGCCAGTGCAAATCGTTTCCAGGAAACATAAAACATATTTTAAAAATAGTTAAAAAATTTATTTTTATTAGGCCCACCCCACCCGCCTGTTTAGGTTTTCGTTGGTACAGGCGGGTAACTGAGGACCGCCAGTGAAAATCGATTTTCACTGGCGGTCGGCGTAATAAAACCGCCAGTGAAAATCGATTTTCACTGGCGGTCGACGTAATAAAACCGCCAGTGCAAATCGTTTCCAGGAAACATAAAACATATTTTAAAAATAGTTAAAAAATTTATTTTTATTAGGCCCACCCCACCCGCCTGTTTAGGTTTTCGTTGGTACAGGCGGGTAACTGAGGACCGCCAGTGAAAATCGATTTTCACTGGCGGTCGGCGTAATAAAACCGCCAGTGAAAATCGATTTTCACTGGCGGTCGACGTAATAAAACCGCCAGTGCAAATCGTTTCCAGGAAACATAAAACATATTTTAAAAATAGTTAAAAAATTTATTTTTATTAGGCCCACCCCACCCGCCTGTTTAGGTTTTCGTTGGTACAGGCGGGTAACTGAGGACCGCCAGTGAAAATCGATTTTCACTGGCGGTCGGCGTAATAAAACCGCCAGTGAAAATCGATTTTCACTGGCGGTCGACGTAATAAAACCGCCAGTGCAAATCGTTTCCAGGAAACATAAAACATATTTTAAAAATAGTTAAAAAATTTATTTTTATTAGGCCCACCCCACCCGCCTGTTTAGGTTTTCGTTGGTACAGGCGGGTAACTGAGGACCGCCAGTGAAAATCGATTTTCACTGGCGGTCGGCGTAATAAAACCGCCAGTGAAAATCGATTTTCACTGGCGGTCGACGTAATAAAACCGCCAGTGCAAATCGTTTCCAGGAAACATAAAACATATTTTAAAAATAGTTAAAAAATTTATTTTTATTAGGCCCACCCCACCCGCCTGTTTAGGTTTTCGTTGGTACAGGCGGGTAACTGAGGACCGCCAGTGAAAATCGATTTTCACTGGCGGTCGGCGTAATAAAACCGCCAGTGAAAATCGATTTTCACTGGCGGTCGACGTAATAAAACCGCCAGTGCAAATCGTTTCCAGGAAACATAAAACATATTTTAAAAATAGTTAAAAAATTTATTTTTATTAGGCCCACCCCACCCGCCTGTTTAGGTTTTCGTTGGTACAGGCGGGTAACTGAGGACCGCCAGTGAAAATCGATTTTCACTGGCGGTCGGCGTAATAAAACCGCCAGTGAAAATCGATTTTCACTGGCGGTCGACGTAATAAAACCGCCAGTGCAAATCGTTTCCAGGAAACATAAAACATATTTTAAAAATAGTTAAAAAATTTATTTTTATTAGGCCCACCCCACCCGCCTGTTTAGGTTTTCGTTGGTACAGGCGGGTAACTGAGGACCGCCAGTGAAAATCGATTTTCACTGGCGGTCGGCGTAATAAAACCGCCAGTGAAAATCGATTTTCACTGGCGGTCGACGTAATAAAACCGCCAGTGCAAATCGTTTCCAGGAAACATAAAACATATTTTAAAAATAGTTAAAAAATTTATTTTTATTAGGCCCACCCCACCCGCCTGTTTAGGTTTTCGTTGGTACAGGCGGGTAACTGAGGACCGCCAGTGAAAATCGATTTTCACTGGCGGTCGGCGTAATAAAACCGCCAGTGAAAATCGATTTTCACTGGCGGTCGACGTAATAAAACCGCCAGTGCAAATCGTTTCCAGGAAACATAAAACATATTTTAAAAATAGTTAAAAAATTTATTTTTATTAGGCCCACCCCACCCGCCTGTTTAGGTTTTCGTTGGTACAGGCGGGTAACTGAGGACCGCCAGTGAAAATCGATTTTCACTGGCGGTCGGCGTAATAAAACCGCCAGTGAAAATCGATTTTCACTGGCGGTCGACGTAATAAAACCGCCAGTGCAAATCGTTTCCAGGAAACATAAAACATATTTTAAAAATAGTTAAAAAATTTATTTTTATTAGGCCCACCCCACCCGCCTGTTTAGGTTTTCGTTGGTACAGGCGGGTAACTGAGGACCGCCAGTGAAAATCGATTTTCACTGGCGGTCGGCGTAATAAAACCGCCAGTGAAAATCGATTTTCACTGGCGGTCGACGTAATAAAACCGCCAGTGCAAATCGTTTCCAGGAAACATAAAACATATTTTAAAAATAGTTAAAAAATTTATTTTTATTAGGCCCACCCCACCCGCCTGTTTAGGTTTTCGTTGGTACAGGCGGGTAACTGAGGACCGCCAGTGAAAATCGATTTTCACTGGCGGTCGGCGTAATAAAACCGCCAGTGAAAATCGATTTTCACTGGCGGTCGACGTAATAAAACCGCCAGTGCAAATCGTTTCCAGGAAACATAAAACATATTTTAAAAATAGTTAAAAAATTTATTTTTATTAGGCCCACCCCACCCGCCTGTTTAGGTTTTCGTTGGTACAGGCGGGTAACTGAGGACCGCCAGTGAAAATCGATTTTCACTGGCGGTCGGCGTAATAAAACCGCCAGTGAAAATCGATTTTCACTGGCGGTCGACGTAATAAAACCGCCAGTGCAAATCGTTTCCAGGAAACATAAAACATATTTTAAAAATAGTTAAAAAATTTATTTTTATTAGGCCCACCCCACCCGCCTGTTTAGGTTTTCGTTGGTACAGGCGGGTAACTGAGGACCGCCAGTGAAAATCGATTTTCACTGGCGGTCGGCGTAATAAAACCGCCAGTGAAAATCGATTTTCACTGGCGGTCGACGTAATAAAACCGCCAGTGCAAATCGTTTCCAGGAAACATAAAACATATTTTAAAAATAGTTAAAAAATTTATTTTTATTAGGCCCACCCCACCCGCCTGTTTAGGTTTTCGTTGGTACAGGCGGGTAACTGAGGACCGCCAGTGAAAATCGATTTTCACTGGCGGTCGGCGTAATAAAACCGCCAGTGAAAATCGATTTTCACTGGCGGTCGACGTAATAAAACCGCCAGTGCAAATCGTTTCCAGGAAACATAAAACATATTTTAAAAATAGTTAAAAAATTTATTTTTATTAGGCCCACCCCACCCGCCTGTTTAGGTTTTCGTTGGTACAGGCGGGTAACTGAGGACCGCCAGTGAAAATCGATTTTCACTGGCGGTCGGCGTAATAAAACCGCCAGTGAAAATCGATTTTCACTGGCGGTCGACGTAATAAAACCGCCAGTGCAAATCGTTTCCAGGAAACATAAAACATATTTTAAAAATAGTTAAAAAATTTATTTTTATTAGGCCCACCCCACCCGCCTGTTTAGGTTTTCGTTGGTACAGGCGGGTAACTGAGGACCGCCAGTGAAAATCGATTTTCACTGGCGGTCGGCGTAATAAAACCGCCAGTGAAAATCGATTTTCACTGGCGGTCGACGTAATAAAACCGCCAGTGCAAATCGTTTCCAGGAAACATAAAACATATTTTAAAAATAGTTAAAAAATTTATTTTTATTAGGCCCACCCCACCCGCCTGTTTAGGTTTTCGTTGGTACAGGCGGGTAACTGAGGACCGCCAGTGAAAATCGATTTTCACTGGCGGTCGGCGTAATAAAACCGCCAGTGAAAATCGATTTTCACTGGCGGTCGACGTAATAAAACCGCCAGTGCAAATCGTTTCCAGGAAACATAAAACATATTTTAAAAATAGTTAAAAAATTTATTTTTATTAGGCCCACCCCACCCGCCTGTTTAGGTTTTCGTTGGTACAGGCGGGTAACTGAGGACCGCCAGTGAAAATCGATTTTCACTGGCGGTCGGCGTAATAAAACCGCCAGTGAAAATCGATTTTCACTGGCGGTCGACGTAATAAAACCGCCAGTGCAAATCGTTTCCAGGAAACATAAAACATATTTTAAAAATAGTTAAAAAATTTATTTTTATTAGGCCCACCCCACCCGCCTGTTTAGGTTTTCGTTGGTACAGGCGGGTAACTGAGGACCGCCAGTGAAAATCGATTTTCACTGGCGGTCGGCGTAATAAAACCGCCAGTGAAAATCGATTTTCACTGGCGGTCGACGTAATAAAACCGCCAGTGCAAATCGTTTCCAGGAAACATAAAACATATTTTAAAAATAGTTAAAAAATTTATTTTTATTAGGCCCACCCCACCCGCCTGTTTAGGTTTTCGTTGGTACAGGCGGGTAACTGAGGACCGCCAGTGAAAATCGATTTTCACTGGCGGTCGGCGTAATAAAACCGCCAGTGAAAATCGATTTTCACTGGCGGTCGACGTAATAAAACCGCCAGTGCAAATCGTTTCCAGGAAACATAAAACATATTTTAAAAATAGTTAAAAAATTTATTTTTATTAGGCCCACCCCACCCGCCTAGTCGCAAGTCGCGGTTGCTAGTATTCGAACCGGCGACCTCACCCTCGCGCGTACCCTCCCCTACCACTCCGTTTATGACATGTCTTGTGTCTAGTTTGTAGTTGTTTTCTCCACATATTACAACCATTTGAGTGTAAATTGCTTATTTGAGACCCTAAACGAATTCAAAAAAACAAGTTGTCAACTACAAAGATAAATAACTTTTGAAGTTCTACAACTTTTATTTTGACACTTTTTTCATCCGAGTTAGTTTGCAAAATTTGAATTTTAAATTTGACATACTTAGATTCAATTTTTGAGAACCGAAATGAGTTCAAATAAAAAAGTTGTCAACTACAAAGTTTCATAACTTTTAGAGATCTACAACTTTTATTTTGGTGGTTTTGTCATACGAGGCCGTTTGAAAAACTCGAAAAATTAAGGATAAAAATGATTTCTAGTGGCGGTTCCTTAAGAAAACCGCCACTAGAAATCGTATTTCTAGTGGCGGTTCCTTAAGAAAACCGCCACTACAAATCATGGATTTCTACTGGCGGTTTTCTTAAGAAACCGCCAGTAGAAATACGATTTCTAGTGGCGGTTTTCTTAAGGAACCGCCACTAGAAATAGCACAGTCGGTGGTGAAGCGAAACCGCCTGTAAAAATATATCGTCCCCGCAGGCTTTGAGCCTTTTTGTACTAGTGTTACTGGCTATTTTTGGATGAATCTCTGCGTAATTAATACAAACATACAATTTCTTCGACAGTCTGTTTCCATAGGTTGCAATGGATATTTGCATAGGTTCTTTCCCACAGTGCGTAACTAATACTCACGGCCCGATGAAAATTCGCTCTCATGAATAGTCGAACCTAGGGCCTGAGAAGTACTACTTATACTACCGCGTAAAATTTATTTTAGAGAGTAGATAAATCAGTAAATTTGGCTAGTATTTTTATATTATTTCTTGGAGTTGCTCTAACCTAGCTAGATATAGCTATTTGTAAATGGGAACAAAGTCGCCCAACGCTAGCTAGAAGATTAGGTCACCAAATGGAAGATGCTTGTACTGTACTGTGTACTTGAGAAAATAAATATATGGCTACGACTTATGAGCCCACAAAAGGCCACAAACAAAAACTATATATGGCGATTTAGCAAGACAAGATGGCCGGGTGGAGCACGAAACAAAACGGTCAACACGCGGATATAGGCCTACCGCTAGCTAGCTACCGGCATGCCGCATGCATAGTACCATGCCATGCATTGCCATGATCGATCCTGGAGATTATTAGGTGTGCAAGTGCAACCTAATCTATCTATCTACGTACCAAACCTAGTTTTCGCCTTCGACGACGCCCGAGTCCATGGCAACCTAATCTATCTTTGTTTGTGCTTCTATTACTGGTTTATTACAGTGGATCTCGGGTAAAATTAAAATGGGGGTTTGGTGAAATTAAAGCCCACTACAGTACTAGTATATTTGCAGTAGATGGTGCATGGGAAAGCGGCGCCGTTTGCAAACTACGCATGGTGAGCTAGCAGCTGGGACACGCTCTTTGTGTCCGTGTGTTTTTCTAGCTAAGTTGAATTTGGTGTCACGCTGACTAATCAACCAAAGTGTGTCCAGTGCGCACGTACGTCAGTTCCGTGACAGTTTATGGATTGTCTCTAGTAGCTTATACATCCTACTTCTAGCTTTATACGCATAATTTGTTAGAGAGATAGCCTTAACTTCACCCTATAAATAATGTTGTAGTGTAATTTTAACGACCATGCATATATATGCATAATTTACTGGAGATAGCCTTAACTTGCCAGCGTGCGTGCGTGCAAGTACAACGCTCGAAGGATGTGAGTTTGTCTGCTATGTGGCTGAGAGAATATCTGCGCGCCCGCCCGCAATTGCATCAACCATATCACTTGGGTTGTGTGCACACTGCACACGTTCGTATGTAGGACTACTACGTACGACTGACTAATAGGCCAAAGGTAGTCGGCACATACATGCATTATTGCGAGCACTTCTTTTTATAGGAGTATATGTATGAAACACTCCAACACATACGATGAATGCCGAATAGGCCTGTCGCGATCAGCAGTGATGTGTGGTGACCTGCATTTAGAATTAATTTACCCGGCTCCATCACGTCAGCGAGAGTGATGTGCGGTGTGGACAGTTTTGTACGTCCACTGTTGCTATGACGACTGATGAGGTATATAGCTTTGGCCGTTTGGGCGTGGTAATCCATAATCATATCCCATCTGTTTTGGCTGCTACGTATACGTAACAATACTGCTAAGGGTATGCATGCCTGCTCGTCGTGTATGACAGAGCATGTTGCTTTCCATGGGACAATTACACGATTGCTCTACTCACGACTCTAGCTCCACTTTTACCTACATATTTTTGAACTTTGAACGGTTGCCTCTCTTTTTTTTAAACGAAACCTTTGTTTTGCCCCTATTCCGTTATAATTAAGCCCATAACGGTGTTACCTCGGTCTATAAAAAGCGCCCATACTCGTGTACCATTGCCGGCCCCTCTTAATACTAAATGTTTACAAATTTGCACACACTTTGACATAAATGCAACCATAAACTTGTAAATCAATTATATCAAACTAATATTTCCAAATACTTCGAATCAAATTTATGATTTTAATTCAAATTTTTAAAAACGAACTGAATTTGAATCATTTTAAAAATAAAGTCCAAAATATCAAAATTTTATTTCAGTTTGAATTTAATTCAAATTTTCAGACTTTTGGAAAGTTTGACATCTTTAAAATTCTAATTCAAAAATTACGAATCGGGCTTTTGAAATTTATACTTTGAATTAATTTTTAAATTTTTTTTTTGAAATGGTTAAACTTTTGAATCAAATTTCAAAACAAAAACAAAAAAATATTTTATGAAATAATTCAAATTTTGAATTAAACCATAACTTTAATTTAGAGTATTTGCAATTTTGAATTTTAAATAATTGATTTCCAAATTTATGATTGGATTTATGTCATACTTATACTCTAAACTTTTATATCAAAGTGGGGGCAAGTTTGCAAACAATTGATAATAAAAGGGGCAATGGTGCAATGCTATGAGCATCTATTTATAGGTAGAGTAATTTTTTGGGGGTGGGGGTGTAAACGGAGGTTTAGTTTCAAAAAAAAAGACGGGGCAATTGTGCAAGTTAGAAAACAGGTGTGAAATAAAGTTAGAGTCATGAGCAAGGGGTAACCATGCAAATGGTCCATGTTCCATCGAAACAAGGTACAACCCTAGCTAACAAAGTTGAGCTCACTGCTCGTCTGCAGGGAGCCAGGGATAGGGCCACAAGCCCATGACCACGAAAAAATAGATTTTTGTTGAGTGGCACATAAAATGCAATACTAATGACTAGGGTGTCGGTGACACCTAGTGGCAAAAATCGAAAGCCCCCACAACCACGGGGTGTGAGAGTAGCATATGTGTGATGTGCCCATACCCGATCACCATGGAAAGCAAGAACAATCAAAGTGTCATCCTCGATCCTCTTTATTAAGATTGTACGATCTTATGCTTAACCACTAACCACTAGAACATCGGGATCTTGATCATTAACCTTCCACATTAGAGATCACAGAAGCCATGAGGGCCAAGAGCAATGACTCGTGCCTGCTTGGGGAAGAGGCACAATGACTTGACGTCGGTGACGATGGTGGCAACGCATCAGTAGTGGCAACGGCGATGAGGACCCAGGCACAAGGAGGGCGACACTAGGCATAGGTCTTCAAGACACTTATCGCCGTCACATAGATAGGACTAGGTTTCTCATCATATGTTTTATCAGCCTCTCTTGTGGAGAAGGCCAACCTATATATGGTGTGTGACCAAGGACCAAGCCAACGGGACATTGGGGTTGTTGCCCCCAATCAAGGCAAAGTGACAGGGATGGTTAAGCCCTAAAGACTCGGTCAGCCACCAACTAGCCCGAGATCAACCTAACATTCTCCCTATTGACCGAGAGACCTTAACTTATATGTCTTAATTCTCAATAGAACAACATACATACTGAGATGAAGTATTGCAACATCTAATAAACACTATTGAATCTCAACATCTATAGTGAATCGCTCTATCTCAATAGAGCACTTATTTACACTTGTCAAGGAGAACATTTAGGTATCTTAGAAAACATCTCTTAAATGAGACAATATATCAAGCCAAAATATTACAACATATTGTAGATCACTATTGAACTAGTGACTACAGTGCATAATTCCATCTCAAAAAAGCTTAATTTCTTAATCTTACAAAAACATGACCTATACATGATCCAATTGTGCAGTTTATCTTAATATTTTTGTTAAGTTCCCATTAAAATTTAAAAAGATAAATATGTCTCCAGAATCGTAATTTGATATCTCAATTTATTTGAAAAACCAATGGGATTCCTTTAACCTCAATGTCGACAACTTAAGGCAAGTCCCGGTGTGGAAACAACACAACTTAAAATATCTTAATTCTTACTTTCTGAGTATCCAACCTTAAAGCTTATATGATGCTCAATACTTTCATATTAACACTTAATACTTACTCTTCTTGTGTATCTTAATATTGAACTTATATGACATTATACTCTTACACTTAACACTTATTTATTCAGCATCAAAATCTTACACTTACATTTTTATTTGATTCTGGATTCAATTTGTCATAGTGTTTTGGGTTTGGTAACATCACTAGACATGTTACTCGAATAAAATTGCACTCTTCATGAACCTAGGGATGAGCTCATTGTACCAAAACAAACTTTCCTATTCTCAAGATAATATAATCTTACTCTTGAAACACATCAAAGTTTGGTGGATCAAGACATTCCATAATTCAATTTCTCATTTCATCATATCCATCTTATCATTAAGCCAATTAGTAGTTAGATAACAAGACCTTGTTGAAATTGTGTCACTACTGTTAAGCCACATATTGAAGGGGAGAATAAACTCTCCCATTGAAAATTGATGTTCTATTCATCAATATTATTAAATATATCATAAAGCATGTGACTTGAGAAATAAATAATTCATACCAAATTTGTCTCCAACCTAGTTTGGTCTCTAGTTAAAAGTATGTCTTACATTCATGATTTTTGGCCAAAACTAATTAGTGTTGCATTTTCACCAAGTTTCTTTTTATAGTTCATTCTGGCCCATGGTGATTAGACTAGTTCGATAGAATAACTTTTTAAAGAGTTAATGTGACTTATAAATATGTATGGTTTTGGATAGACATAACCCAAACATGATTTCTTCCTATAAATATGTGTGCATGCTATCATTGAAAAACACAACACACCAATACATCTAGGTTTTATCTCTTCTTGTCTCAGTGATTTTGCACAGTGGCGGGCCCAAAATTTCTTTACTGGGTATGCGAGATGAAGAGATGTCCTAGGAACATTGTCGTAGTGGGCTAGTGGGCCAGGAGGATAGCCGCGGAATGTCGCCCATAGTGGTCTAGTGGGCCAGGAGGATAGCCGCGGAAGACAAAAACTAATGGGTCTGACAAGATCATGGAAGAAGTTTTCAAGAGTAGAGATAGTGTTGCATACGTACATATACTATATACATGTATATTTATTTTTTGGCAAAAAAACTGGGTATGCAGCTGCATACCCATGCATCTATGTAGGTACGTCCCTGATTCTGCATCAGGAGAGGACGAATAAGATTTTTGGGAAGCACTCTACGCGACTGCTCGATCGCTTCCTCAACTTGTCGTCTTCAACTTCGTTGCCATAGCTTGTTTTCCTCCTCGCCGTGCAGGTCTTTCATGTCATTGACAACAACGAGACAGTGTTGAACGTCGTCGTTGTCTTCTCTACACGATCGTCATCCACAAAGAAATGTATAACTATCTTGCTGCAATCATATCTTTCATACTGTTTAATTTAATATGTTTAGATATAGTTCTACTAGTGCAAGTTTTAATATTAATTGACATAATGTGCATGTTTAGATATGTTTGTTTTATGTACATACATGTCACAGTGGCCATACTTTATTTTCGGATTAAATTAAAACTAAATGTTCTAATTTGTACAACAATAGTAACACATGAGCAGGGGCTCTCTTTAAAATATTTTAAGGGAGTTCATGGGAAGTATCTTCATTGTATGGTTTAACAGGCTGTAGTTGGGCCCATAGTCACAAAGTTCCTGAATCGATATAGATTGTGAGAGGTTTTACATGGTAGTAACAAAAATTACCCACATTTTTAGATGAATCGATATAGATTGTGAGAGGTTTTACATGGTAGTAACAAAAATTACCCACATTTTTAGACCGGGGACGGCGTTTCTAGGTCGAGGGCAATACTACCGTACTCTTTTATTGTAACTATGGTTGGGCCTCATGTGACAAGTCTGTATGGGCCTTCAACGTCCATCGTTTCTTTTAGATGGACCTCAGTTAAAGAATACCATACTGAGTAGTTATAACTGAATCAGTACAAGTGTTTTTGTTTCATTGGTTTATTCGTAAGACCATGTCGGTGAACAGAGTTACTGCAATTATTCACTCTGTCCTAAAATATAGTTCTTTCTAGCCTACTTTTTTCTAAATATAGTTCTTTCTAGCCCACCTTTTTTTCTTTCATATTTATTCAAATGATAATAAACATAGACATATATAATATATGATTAATCTAAAACGAATTATATTTTGAGACGCAGGGAGTAATCTTACAACCAATTTTGAGACTCTGAAGCCATCATAAAATAAAAGGCATACACATCTTTACTCCAGTCTAAGTGACAAATAAATTTGAATCACAACAGCTTGTATTTCAGACACGGGCAATAAAGTTTATCCTGGCATGCTAAATATGCCATCACCCAACTCTATAGTGTATTAGTGTACACGCATGACACAACACACATCTGAGGCACGTAAGGATCTTGAAGACCAGTAAGCGCCTCCTGGCTCCTGCAAGCTCTCATCAGGTAGGAAGAAACACCATATCTTAGGCCTTCGCATCAGCTTTAGGCAGGCCAAGAAGAGATGGCCGGTAAAGAGACTGCCTCTGTGCCATCTCAATTCTTTCCCGTGGATCATACATTGATTCATCACGTATTGCCTGGAGGATGGAATTGGTCGTAAGCTCCCTGCAGGTAAAAGTTAAACAATTAGCCCAATAGCGACTCAATGAGTCTAAGTGCACCAGTACAAGTTTCCAACCTCTTGATCAAAATTTTGTATAGTGTTTTGAGTATTGGGCATAGCTCAACAGGAGCAACAGCCTTCTTGGTTTCTGGATGCATCACGCTTAGGCTTCCCTGGCTCAGCAGTTCATAAAATGCATTGACTGCAGAAACACCCTAGATCACAGAAACGAATAAGAATCAGCATATAGCCTAAGCGTTTAAGCAAAAGGCACCTGGCATTTAAGCAAACTTCACATTGTCCAAATGGTGGGTTGGCAGCACAAACCTGGATAGTCCCTTTGCCCTTGATGCTGTCCCCCATTTCTAGAGTCAGTTCTCCCTTAGCTAACTTCTGCCCATACCATGCATTGCGACCTTTCAGCAGTGTGACGTATGTATCAGCTAATAAGGGTCCTGCAAGTTTCTCGGGCTCTGGTGCTAGAAGATGAGTGATGTATATCATTTCCGATGTGCAAAGTGAAAAGTATACTGATTTGCTGGTTGCACTCTCATTCGTAAGGGCCGCCACCATACCTGCACGATAAGACCATGTTCAGCAATATGGTACATATATTAGGCTGACCGTGAGGCACTGGATGTAATGCGCTACCCGATATAGCGTACAAATTTTGCTGCAGTGGTTGACTGGGTGTGCTACGCTATTTTGGCGTAGAAGGAGCGGACGGACGGTATACCTAGCGTCACTGCGTCAGTACGAAAGCAATTGTATCCACTGCACCATGAGCTTACAGCAGCGTGTGTATGGAAAGAATTGAAAAAATGATATAATATAAGGTAGTTGATATAGGGTTGAGACATGGAGTTAATATGACTGCGGAGGATTGTAGTATAGGGTAAAGAATTTTGTTGACAAGGATAGAATATTTCTTTTAGAGTACAAATTTAGAGTTGTATGAGTGCGGATAGCCTTAGGCTCTAGAATAACTAGGTAGAAGTGGATAAAGAATATGGGGGCACTCTCCCAGGTCTACCATTTTGTTAATCACTGGTTTTGAGTTTTCTTAATCTATGACATGAGAGCTTTGCATACTGTATTAGCTACAGTGTGATTCTGTTCAATCTGACAAATATAAGCAACATTGCATTTGGCAGCAACAAAATCACTGCAGCATCAAATCAATGCAAAAGGCATGCTTCATGAAACAGGGAAGGAAATACTGAACATAAGATGCCAAAGTGGCATTTTTATTGGTTTGATGAAACATCAAATATGCAATGATTGACCAAGTATCTCATAAGAACTGGGAAAAGAGAGCAAATGGAAATTCCATTTTTCTGGATCAAATAACTTACCGGCCCCAATGGCATATACGTTTTTTAAGCCGCCCATGACTTCATGAGTAATGAGATCACTATTGTCCCATACAATAAAATGAGGTTGCCTCAAGAAATTTGCAAGATGTTTCCTCCACTTGTCAGCTCCACATATGCGAGCATTCGCATATTCTTTGTTATAAATCTCAGAAGCAATGTTTGGGCCTCCAAGATATAGAATGTTCTCCAAGGGAACTCCAGCTGCAGTAAGAATCCATGATCAACAACCACAAAAGCAAACCAACAGTATAGTATACAGAATTGAGATAAAGAGCAGGGTGTTAGTATCAGTTCGGTAAAATAGGCGACAGGTAGAAACCAGAACAAACAATGTTCAGTAATAATCCCAATGTACCCTGCTAAAGTGTTTTTACAAGTTCATAAGGGAATCAAGGATTGCGGAGCAAACATAACACGTGGGCAGACCCTTAGGGAGCGGACATTAACTAGCTCTTCATATAATCAACAGCAGGCAAATAATATACTACTCCCTCTATCATAAATTACAAGACATTCCAACTTTATCGGAGAGTCAAACCAAAACCATAGAAAAAGTACAGAGATTTATGATATCAAATAGGTATATTATAAAAAATATAATTAATAAATAATCTAATGATAGTTATTTGGTATTTTAATATTACATAAATTTGGTCAAATTTGGAATGTTTTGCCTCCAAAAAAGTTGAGATGTCTTGTAATTTGGGATGGAGGGAGTACCACCCAGATAATTATAAAATAAGCAATAAATATTATGAAGGGCCACGGATACAGATCATGATGATTATCCAGAAAAATTCCATCAGGGACAGTACAGGGGTACTGTATGTAGAGCCAGTGGAGCAGCATTTAGATCTTCAAATAAATTTGTTAGGCCCACTTCCACAAGTATACAGAGGTACGAGATCATCGAAACTAGTAACTCAACCATGAGAACATAGTACTGCTAGATCACAACGAGACTTGAGCAAAGAACTCACTTGCATTGCTGATCATCTGCGTGGGCGTAATGATCCGGGGCACAGGGTCGAGCGACGCCTCGATCCCCTTTGCCAGCGAGATTATGAGCGGCTGGCTGATCCGCTCCTTCCAGTACCTCCCGATCTCCCCGAATACCTCCCTGGTCTCCGTGGAGGGCAGGCCGTTTATAACTATGTCGGCGTCCCAAACGGCCTCCTGCAGGTTGGTGACGACCTTGAGCGGGCAGAGCGGGGTGTCGAGCATGTTGAGGCAGAAGCCGTCGCGGAGGATCTCGTCGGCGTGCAGCGTGCGGTCCCCGAGCCGCGCCTCGACGTACTTGAGGTAGGCGCAGCGGCGGATGAGCCGGCGCAGCACGTCCTCGCGGGAGTTGATGACCTCGAAGAGGCGCTCGGCGTCGGCGCGGTCTACGGCGCGCCCGGCGCGGCGCCACACGCGCACCTGCACCCGGTCGCGGTGCCGGCCGTACGCGTCCTGCAGAAGCGCGCAGAACACGCTCCCCCACGCCCCGGCGCCCACCCCGACGACCCGCAGCGTGTCGCCGTCCGACTTCCCCAGCAGCAGCCGCAGCTCGTCGAGCTTCTCCGCCGCTACCGCCGCCGGCGCAGCCCCGCCACCGTTCGCGTAGCTCCCCACCATCGCTTCACCCGTCAACCACCTCCTGAGTTCTTGTCACAGCTCAGAACTCATAAGCGAGGCGAGCAAGCTGAACCGGGACGGGCAGACAGGCTCCAGAGTCCAGACGACTTGGCCAGCACAGCTGCACAGGGGAAATGCGGGTGGGTTTCGTGGGGGTTTTGTGGGGTTGGGCGGCCAGAAATACCAAATCCCAGCGCAAACTTGCTGTCAATCGGCACGACCGAGGAGGCCCGCGGCCGCGCCGCGCCGCCCTTTGAACTCTGCTCCGGGTGGGGTTGGTGGCGACGCCCGCTCGGCGGCTCGGCTCTCTCGGTTCAGGCGGTCGCGCTCAGCTACCAGCACCAACTCCGGGGCACAATCCAATGCGGTAAGCGAGCATGAGAAAAACGAATCGCCTTTGCTCCTTCTCTATAATTTCTCCACGAAGTGCTCTCTTCCAAACAGTGCGTTTTTTCCTTCTTTCCTTTATTAGGGCTACTTTAGAAACTTAAACTTGATTGTCACTTAATTTCTCACTTAGGACGTGTTTGGTAGTGCTCTAGAGTTTAGATTTTTTTGTCGTAACCGGTGGCAGTGACGGTTAAATAAATCTAAACTCCATAACTAGAATGCTTTTTTGAGTTTTCGGAGCAGCAAAATAGGTACTTTAAAAAATTGTACTGTAGCTCCAAAAACTTCATAGAGCTTACAACTCTGGAGTTAGAGTGTTTGGCATGCTCTGGTCAGCTCATCCTTAGAGTTTTACTCTATAGCCATGCCAAACAGGTCCATAATCTCTGAAGGAATTTAAGGGCTAGTTTGAAGTCACAAATCCGGAGGGGAATGTAGTAGCTAAAAGCTCATTCTTATTCAATTTTGAACAATAAAGGGATTATAGCTCCTCCACCTCCTCCGGTTTTGTGACTCCCAAACTAACCCTAAGGGTGTGTTTGTTTTCCTGCTAAATTATATAAATTGAAAGAGAGTAAAATATCACTTTGATAATATAAATAAGTTAGTATTTGGTAACTTATTTTAGTTTATTTGTGATCTTGCTACTTTACCATCATATCCTTCCACCATAATCAACTATATAATCTAGAAGGAAAACAAACGGTGTATAAGTCTCCAAACTAGTCTTATATTTCTAATTCCTTTTTATTATTTTTCTTTATTTTATTTTAGTTTTCTTTTTCTTCTCTACTTCTTGGAAGTATTAGGCGTTTTTATTTTATTTTTATATACTTTTTCCTATTTCTTTTCCCATTCTATTTATCTTCTTTGATTTTTTTGTTCTTTTAGTTTTATTAGCAAAGTGCATGTATATTACATATTGCTACATTTTCCATTTACAAATATCAATTATAAAACATAAAGACATGTGTATTTTGTTGACTTGGTGTGTAAATGTAGGTTAGGACAACAACAATAACATGGTTTGAATCATATTTTGCATAATTTATATAATAGATATTTATCATTTTTATTTTTTAATATTTATTTTATTACTATAATTAGTTTAAAAAATCTCTTCTAATGGTTCATGTTTTTTTGTGAGAGAATTCTATGGTATAGTTTTGAAAGTTCACGTAGTATAAATAAGATGTTCTATGTTTATCTTTGAGTATTTATGTAGCACTTGCAAAATGTTCTATGATATATTTTAGATTGTTTAGGTAATATTCAACTGGCATACTTTTTATTTTTCTCTATTACATGTTTTTTATTTTATTTTTTATTTCATATGTCTGATTCTGACGTTGTCACGATGTTCTATGTTGCGCTTTATAATGTTCGCATGTACAAATCATGAGATGCTCCACAGTTACCTTTGACAGTTATTGTCTTACCTATTTATGTTTATTTTTATTAATTATTTATTCTTTGTATTATTTTTTGCTTGCTCCTTTTCTCATTCATGTGTGTTTTGTGTATATAATTTTGCTCTATATTTTTATATATATCTACATATTCTACAGTACTGTTTTAAGTACCCACGATCTGATTTTTATGTATCCACGATCTTATTTTATATTTTGGTTTATTATTTTAGTTTTCTTATTTTTTATTATATCAATGGTTTATAGAATGGCCGTCGTAGGGGTATAGGCGGGTCTGATGGGCATCCGAGTAGTCCGCGGCAGCTCAGACACGCAGACACACGCAATGACGCAAGACGGCAAGAGGAGCTGAGGAGAGGGACATGATCAATTTGGCGGCGTGCCGCGTGCGGGGGTTGGCATTCCGGTTTCGAGAAGGTGACCCAAAAGGAGTCAACTAGTGGGTTGCTGCAGTTGAAAGCTCCTAGTCCGACCTCCTACGTTTCATTTCATATTGCTTTCCTTCTCTCTTGGAGTGGAGTTTCATTGTCAGACAGACAGTCGGTCATTAAAAAGCCCTACTGCAATTAGGAAAGTTGCGACCTACGCCCACACCCACATGTGTCGCTCGTTGTGGAAGAGGGATGACTTATCGAAGGCCGAGACAACTAGTCCTTCATCATCAAAGTCGGATGAAGATCAGTCGGAGTTCCATTCCTTTCCAATGTGTGCCTCGCCCTTCGCTTTCCTGTAGTTCTTCTTTCTTTCCTGCTTCTCTTTCTTCTCTTGTGCCTCGTCATTGTCAATATCGGGACATTGTGCTATAAAGTGACCAGACTTACCGCACTTGAAGTAGGAGCGCTTTTCCCTTAATTTGTTTTTGCTGGGATACTCCATGCGTCCCTTCAAGGCGGTCTTGAAGCGCTTGATGATGAACGTCATTTCGTCCTCGTTGAGCCCGACAGCCTCCACTTGTGCTACCTTGCTAGGTAGCACTTCCTTGTTGCTGGTTGCTTTGACAGCAACGGGCTGTGACTCATAGACAGTAAGTGGTCCGTTTAAGACATCGTCCACATATCTTGCTTCTTTCACCATCATGCGCTTGCTCACGAATTTTCCGAAAATTTCCTCGGACGTCATCTTAGTGTACCTGGGGTTCTCATGAAGATTTACAAGATGTGGATCAATAACGGTAAAAGACCTTAGCATGAGTCGGACGACGTCATGAGCCGTCCATCTTGTACTCCCATAGCTTCGGATCTTGTTGACAAGGGCTTTGAGCCTGTTGTACGTTTGAGTTGGCTCCTCTCCCCTTATCATGGCAAACCTCCCAAGCTCGCCTTCCACTAGTTCCATCTTTGTGATCATGGTGGCATCATTACCCTCGTGAGAGATCTTGAGGGTATCCCATATTTGCTTGGCATTGTCCAAGCCGCTCACTTTTTTGTATTCATCCCTGCATAAAGATCACTACAGGAATCCACTTAATTCCCGTCGGCTAAGAACCGACGGGAATAAGCTCTAAACTGACGGGAATTACTAATTCCCGTCGGCCCTAAGCCGACGGGCATCAATTGTCGGGGATACGCTTATTCTCGTCAGGCACTGACGGGAATAAGTAATCCTCGTCGACCACTTATAAGTCGATGGGCATTATGGTTAATTTCCGTCGCCCACGGCTGGCCGACGGTGATTAACAATTAATGTCTGTCAACCCCGTAACTCCTATCGGTCACGACTGGCTGACGTGGATTAACAATTAATTCATGTCGGCCAGTCGTGGCCGACGAGAGTTACTGGGCCGACGGACATTAATTGTTAATCCCCGTCGGTTTGACCATAGCCGACGGGGATTAACCTATGCTGCTGCAAAACCAGCACCAAATGAGGTCATTATTTCTCCACAATTGCACACATAACATATATATCATCACACAAAACAGACACATTACAAATACATACATTGACAATCAATTCACACATCACAAACTTCACATCACCAACATAGTTTACACAAACATTTCAAATAGGAACAACGAGATAAGTTAAAGTGTTTAGTTCACGAAAAACATAACCTGCACGAGTTTAGAGATAACAACCACTTGGGTTGTTAGAGCTTTGACCGCTGCCGCCACCAGGAGGAGGGAACGCGAAGAGGGAGTGAACAAATCCAGTCCCTGCTGTGGGATCAGACCCACTACCACCCGCTTCGGGCGTAACCTATACAAGTTAGCAAATATCAACATTTTTAATGCAAATATCAACACGTTAAATGCAAATATTAACGGGTATACAAGTGTATAAATTCATCGAGAGTTATCAAACGTACTCTTTCTCTATGTGCAGGTATATGTGTCGGAGGGGTGTTGAACTGTTGAGTCCCCAGTCCCTATTTAATGAATATTCAACAAGTTAAGTATACGGTTCATGTTTTGCTAACTAGATGAATTGCTAGTTTAGATGATGTTATTAACCGAATTGGCTAAGATTAATGTACCGGAGCTGGTGTGGATGTAAACTGACTCCATTGTGGTGGCGGTGGAATATTTGGTGTGATGCCCTGTTGCTGCATTAACTGTTAAACATATGTGTTACTATTGAAGATGTTGTATTGAAATACAATAATTTAGAGTTCGGATTATGTATACTCACTTGATACATCGCTTGATTATGTGCATTGCAAGCCTCCATAAATTCTCGTTGTTGTCTCATCTCCTCACACATCCTCATAATCTCTAACTCCTGTTCGTTCGGTCGATGAGAGCACGAGCTACGGGAAGACGAACTCGTCCTCTGAGATCTCACTGACAACGAGTCAATGAATCCGTCGAAGAGTGTGTATTTATAAGTGATTAAAAAATTGTGATTACTGCATAATCAATTTAGTGTCAACTATGTAATTTCATAAGTTAGAGCTTACCATCCATGCGTTTTTCCACCACCACTTGCGTACACCACCGATGGATCCACCGATTCATGTCGCCAGTCGAAGTCAGGGCCATGGCGACGAACCATCTCCTCCCCATATGCTGCCTATGCATCATTCACAACCTTACAAATGCACAAATTTCTATACTTTGAACATTTGTACTTTTGGGCCAAAACTCACCAGCCGATCCGTGGCTGTCTGGCTGCAGAGCTGGTCAGGGTTGGTAGGGTCTGGTCCTTTGTGGCCCTCCTGATAGACCTCAATGTCACTAGGCTTTTGGCCACGCGTAGCTTCCTATATAAACAAAAAACATCCATAAGCAATCGTACTATTTGGTGATCGACATAGCTAGATCAAACATACCATTCTTTTAGCTTTTCGGAGCATGTCATCACCGCCAAACTTGTGGTTAGGGTTGGTTCCTCGACATTGCCTGTGATGCGCTAACGCTTTCTGGAAGCCTTCGGAAGCCCAATATCGACACCAAGCATAGTACGCATCAGGCACGGGCGCCATCCATGGAACCATCACCTACACACACAATGTTACATATTATATCTGTTGGGGACCTTCGGCGTCCGAAGGTCCTCAAAAACATGATTTAATAGTGTTTCTGGAGTATAATGTGCAAACAGGTATCTTCGGACTCGAATCGGTATCACAGAGGGAGAAGCTCAAAGCATACGAAGGTTGATACAGCACCGAAGCTGTGAGCAGAAAAGCTTCGGCATGGTGGCAGGAAAGGAAACCGACTTAAAGATGAAAAGGCTATTCGGACCTCGATGGATTACTATAGAGTTATTGTCAGATGTAAAGGGCATAAATGTAATTTTGTAAGGGCTGTGTCCCGTGTCTATAAATAGGTGAACAGTATCCCCGTACTGTTCACGCTGACTTGGCATTTGCTTTTGCGTCACGCTTGTACTTTTTACCTTCTCTCAGGACCGAAGGTACATTTGTAATTTGAAATCATTTCTATTTTTCCATGTTAATAAAATAGAAATGATTCTATGATGATGCTTATATTATATTTCATGCTTTATATGAATCCTTCGTCATTACTTGTTATGTTTACGAAGGTATGTCTCTTATGACCTTCGTCCGAAACTCATTATTTCCCGAAGGGACATAATGCTTCGAAGGACGAAGGACTTTAACACTTAACACTTTTTATGTTGCCTTGTTCTTAACTCTTAGCATTTGAGAACAAGTCCCCAACATTGGCGCCCACCTCCGGTGAACTCACTTCCATTTCTTGAGCTTTGAATACCTTCGGCGAGCGTCACCTTCGTCATGCCGCCGAAGAAGGCTTCAACAACAGGAGCTGGCACACTGCAGTCGCTGGATCCCAATCAGGATGTTATTTCTCTTAGAGAAGCCCGAAGCCAGAAAAGGAAGGCTGTCAGTCCAACACCTCCGGATGATGATCTTGATCAGGAAATTCAAAATTTGGAGATCCTTCAGCAACAAGTTCAGCGCAGGAAGGAAAAGATGGCTCGTCTAGCTGATCTTCAGAGACAGATAGATGAAGCTTCGGAAGAGGTCCGTCATTTCGTTCAAGATGATCAAACCCGAAGGCCTCCACGCAGAGAGCTTCATCAGGAAGATTTCCGCAATGAGGACGACTGGTATGAAGATCTCCATCATGGAAACTTTGCTTTTGATGATGCTTCTCCTCTTTCAACAGAATTGCAGGCTACACCTTGGCCACAGACTTACAAGCCACCTCAGCTTCCCATATATGACGGTCACTCAGACCCGAAGCAATTCCTAATGAGCTACGAGGCAACAATATCTTCATACGGTGGCAATACGGCAGTCATGGCAAAATCCTTCGTCATGGCCGTCAGAAGTGTTGCTCAGACCTGGTACTCTTCTCTTCGGCCAGGGACAATCACTTCTTGGCAGAAACTGAAAGATATGCTCATAACTAGTTTCCAAGGGTTTCAAACAAAGCCGGTCACTGCTCAGGCCCTTTTCCAGTGCACCCAGGACCACGAAGAATACCTTCAGGCATATGTCCGAAGGTTTCTGCGTTTAAGAGCACAGGCGCCGACAGTGCCCAATGAGATTGTCATTGAGGCCATGATCAAGGGGCTTCGGCCAGGGCCATCAGCGCAGTATTTTGCCAGGAAGCCACCACAAACGCTGGAGAAGCTGCTCCAGAAGATGGATGAATATATTCGAGCTGACAATGATTTTCGCCAAAGAAGGGAGGAGGCCTTCAGATTTTCTGAGATGACCAGGGGTTTCGGAGGAAGATTCTATCCGAGGCATGTCAGATCAATTCATAATTCCAATCAAAATGATGATAAGGGGAGCCAGCAGCAAAGGCCACAGTACTCCTCACAGGCTTCGGGGCAACAGCAAAGCTCCTTCCGACCATCAGTTCCAAGAGGCAGAGGCGCCAGGGGCTTCGGCGGAAGATTCGGGGATCAACCCAGAAGAATATTTTGCTTATTCTGTGGTGAAAACAAAGGTCATACTACCAGGATGTGCCATGTTACCATTCAGAAGCAAAAAGAGATAGCCGAAGCTGCCGCGCAACAGGCTCAGCCGAAGCAGGTCATGCACACTGCTTCGTATCATTCGCCTTACATCCCAGAATATGTAGGCAATCACCCTGCAGCTTCTGTTGCTTCGGCGAGTCAGCCTCAGGCTTCCTGGCAACAACCTCCGCCTCCACCACCGCTACAACAAGGCCAGCAGCCAGAAGGGGGCCAATATACTCAAAATCAACGGGATTTCAGAGAACAGTCCGAAGCTCGCACAGTTAATAGCACTGTGCCAGAGTCAAAGCACATCTATTGACAAGTATCCTACTTTGATAGAAGTCTTCTCTATTCAAGTTTCATTTTTCATGTAATAAAGAACACTTTTTAAACTTCATGTAATGGTTTTGTCGTTTGCCACGAGGAAAGTAAATTTTCTTCACAGGTTCAAATTGTAAGAATTTGCAAGAGAAGGGCGAATAAGCTTGCCTCCACCACGATATGTATTTTTCGGAGCAAGGAAAAAGTCGTTCTAAGGGACGCAGAGTAAGCTTGCCGAAGCTACAAAAAGTCGTTCTAAGGGACGCAGAGTAAGCTTGCCGAAGCTACAAGAAGTCGTTCCTAAGGGAGCGCAGCGTAGGTTTTCTGCTCCAAAGTCGTTCCTAAGGGAATGCAGAGCTAAATACCGCCGAAAGTAAAAGGCGAAGAAGTTCCAAAGACGTTCCTAAGGGAATGCAGAACTTACAGCGAAAAGTCAACGCTGATACCGCCGAAAGTAAAAGGCGAAGAAGTTCCAAAGACGTTCCTAAGGGGATGCAGAACTTACAGCGAAAAATAAACGCTGATTCCGCTGAAGTAAAAGGCGAAGAAGCTCCTAAGGGAGGCTTATAATGAAAAAGTCAGTATTGATACAAAAGATTGTGCTCCATTGCAGGAATGTGCGTATCTTCGGCACAAAATATCATTTTGCATAACATAACATCATCACATCATTTTGCATAGCATAATCATCATACATCATGCTGCATGTGGCACAAGAAGGGGGCATGTTATCGATCTTCGGAAAATGCTTTGAGAAAGGGCAAATCATGCCAAGTTACAGGGAGAAACAATATTGATCTTCGAGGCATAGCTTCGGAGATTATTTTTACGAAGCTTGGATATTTCTTATCAGAACACTATGGATATTGTCGTGATAAATGATAAATTCTTCTTCACGAAGCATGAAAAGAAGGGAAGGTGTTTTTTCGTCGAAGACTCAAAAATGGTACGTGTTTAAAGTTTCATGCATCGTAAAGAATTGAATCATAAAACAAGTATATTACATACAGGATTACAGAATATTACACAAATCATATATCAAATGTTTTTTGCAATAGCACTTAGTCTTCCCTAAGTACTATCTCTGCAGCTTCGTTCAGCAGTCGATCGACAACCTGATCCATGATAGCTTCGGCCATCTTTTTAATTTCGTCGTCATCTTTAGGCTGAGGGCCCAAAGATGCTTTAGTAGGATCTGAGTGAGGACGGGATATTATTACATCACTATTACAGATCGCGAACGAACTATAAAATTAAAAGTTATAACGCAATGAAAACTATTCGTTAGTACCTATTTGCCCTTCAGGCTCTGCGTTTTTCTCAGCAGCCTCGGCTACTTTTCTAGCCTCATGAATCCCTTTCTCGCTTTTCTGAATGATTTCTTGGGCCATTTCTCTACCACCGTTGTCCCAGATGTCGGTGAAAAATTTTCCCCCAACCGCGCTAGCTTCGGCTGAAGGATCTTTTATATCTTCAGTGGACAAGGTGGCTTCGGACCGCGATAAAATCTTTACATGTTCACATCCTTTCCCCTCCAAAATGGTGGCAATCCCTCTGGCACCAGAAAAAGCGCAGATGTCTCCGCGACTATTTAAAATTTCTTCAAAGGCCTCCGCCTCATGATTGATCCATTCCAGGGGACCTTCGGGGTTACCTCTTATAAAGTTTTCTTCTTGCGAAAATGCGCCAACGCTGGCGAAGCTAGTTTTTATTTTCTTGACACACTCCATAGATTTCTCGAAGCATTTCTTCTTGGCTGACCGAAGCTCTTTAACAGTTTCTTCTAAATGATTTGCCCATTGGTCGCTGAGTTCTCGCCTTGTTTCTTCAAGTATGCATTCCTCTTTAGCTCTGGCTAATTGTTTACGAAGGTTTTCAATTTCACGCTTCTGAGCTTCGGCCTGACCTTTGAAAATAGCTTCGTCTTCTTTTATTTTATTTATTAAGGAATGCAATATTTTGTCTTTTTCGAGACCTTCGTTCCTTAGTTCAATTACTTCGGAACGAAGGTTGCTCAGGGCTATAGTACATCCTTCGTCCTCAGCATCTTTCTGTGCTCTGAGGGCATTGCTGAGAATCAGGCCCTGCAGACAGGAATATGTCTGTGTCAATAGTTTTAAACAAACGAAAAATCTTGAACCCAACAAAAATATAAGAATTCTATTTGTCGCACCTTTAAACTGTTGTAAGCTAGGCTGTCAGCCAGATCGTTCTTTGACAGCACCGAAAGTCCGTCTTCTAAAGTTGGGAATCCGAAGCTTCTGCTCATCTCCCGACAGACAGAAATTTCCTTGCTGTCGGGGAGGCAATACAAGAAATCTTCTTCTCCACTGCCATTAAATATCAACGCCCCCTTTGGATATTTCAACCTTTGGGCATAGTGTTGGGCCTCTTGTTCTTCTTTTTCTGATAATTTTTTCCCCGAAGCATGACGAAAAATATAATCACGAATTTTGGGGGATGCTTCGGGGGTAACAACACCAGTTTCTTCAGCAAAAGTTGGCTTTGTTATTTTTTCTGCCTCACTTTCCAAGGTTTTTGCCTTTGTGGGCTCTGAGGGCCCAGCTTCGGCTTCAATTTCTTGCTCTGGAGCTGCAGAACCAGAAATTTCAGCTGTTGTTTCAAAAGTAATAGCAGCCTTCTTCGGAGGTGTGCTCGAAGATATGATCGTTTCCAGTACATCTAGCACATTAGCCATTCTTTTTCTCTTCGGAGTTGCAGCTGGCACTTTTTCATTTTTTGATGTCCCAATAATTGCTGAAGGACTCAAAACTTCTGATGTTTTGGAGTCCTCGGTTGCTTCCTTTACCTCTTCCATTTTTTCTGTGAATGGCGCTTCGGCCTTCTCTTTCGTTTCCGGTAACAAAATTTTTGATTGCTCCAATTTTGTCTTCGTTGGTACTTCGGCTGTTTCTGCGACTTCTGGCAGCAAAGTTGGCTCGGCTGGTTTTTCAGCTTCGTTGGCCGAAGAAGTCTCTCCGGTAAACTCAGGCACCGAAGCTGGTTCAATATAACGCGGCCGATGCGTAAGAACCTTTATCTTCTTCCTTTTTGGTTCTGGCTCGCTAGGAGCAGCTGCAGTTTCTTCTTTTGCAGAGGTTGTATTTTTTCTCTTCTGCCTTCGAATAGGGTAGCAATAGTCAGGGTAGACAAACCCGATGGCATCAAATATCCGATTCAGCCTTTTCTTTTTTCGGCCTCCGAAGGCTGCTGACATTGCAGTATCTTCGGCCTTCGAGTAGGTCCCAAGCAGCTCATCACTTAAATTGTCAATGCTTTTCAACCACTCATCATCTGGCTCAATAAATTTATCTCCAAATTTAAAAGTGTACTTAAACCTGACAAGTCCACCTTCGTCGGCCTCTTTAATGGTTTCTTGTGGCATTTCCCATTTCTCCGCAAGCGGCCACACCCTGAAGGCAATATGCTCTTGTACCAAGTCCCTTGTTCCCATAAAAGAGCAGACAACGCCGAAGGCTCTTTGGCACTCTTCGGCGGCTTCATTCATTTCAACCTTCGGCCTCCGAAGGCCGAAGCTTTGCCAAATAGGACGCATGATTATACCTTTGATGTCTTCTCGTGCTTTCAGATCATTTTTTACATAAAACCACTCTGTCATCCAGCCGCTGGGCCATTTTTTCCGAAAAGTTGGCACGGGGCAGCTTGACCCAGACCGAGAAACAAATTTGTAGCAGCCAAAGTTATTGTGATACTGTTCCTTACCCCAAGGTATTGTCTCGTATGATAATTCGTGAATATTGCAGAAGCTTCTTGCATCAGGCTTCAGACCCTGGCTTCGCACGACCCACACGAAGATATTCAGCCTTATGATTGCCTCGGGGGTAAGCTGGTGAAGATAGACTTCAAAGATCTTCAGCACTTCCACGACGAAGCTGCTCAAGGGCAATCGCAGCCCAGCCTTCAAAAAGCTTCGGAATACCACGACTTCATTTTCTTCGGGGTCTGGGCAAGTCTTTTCCCCTTCGTCCGCCCTCACAATGGACAGATCCCGGAAATACCTTCCTCTCATATTAACAAGATGATTCTCTTTGATAGTTGATTTACCATAAACTGAATGGCTTGGTCGCCAGGGGCGATCTTCGGAGTCTTCGCCACCGCTGTCCACATCAAAACTGTCACTGTCACCAGTATCTTCAGACAGCCCTTCCAGAATTTCCCTGGTGATCTTTTCTGTGTTGGTCTTCGACATTGCTATAAGAAACCCTAAGTTCTTCTCTTCATCAAGACTCAGCTTCATCTCAGCAGCAGCCTTCTTAGCAGCTTCAGACATCTTCGGAAACACTAAAAAACTGTTTTCAAAGCCGAAGCTTCAAAGCTAAAAGCTTAGCAGATCACAGTGCACAAGAGCTAAAAAATCAGTGAGCAGGAGTGGTTGGCCAGAAAGCGTGCAAAATAAGTTTGCGGTATGGCCGTATTTATACGCTTGATGCGTTGAAAGTTGAAAGACCCCACTTGTCATTGAATGTTGCTATTCTAGCAAAGGGAAGGTGTTTTTTCGGACCTTCGGCATAAAGCCTTCGTTCATATCGCAATCTGAATTTATTATTTCAAACAAATTAATATTGCGAGGGGCTACTGTTGGGGACCTTCGGCGTCCGAAGGTCCTCAAAAACATGATTTAATAGTGTTTCTGGAGTATAATGTGCAAACAGGTATCTTCGGACTCGAATCGGTATCACAGAGGGAGAAGCTCAAAGCATACGAAGGTTGATACAGCACCGAAGCTGTGAGCAGAAAAGCTTCGGCATGGTGGCAGGAAAGGAAACCGACTTAAAGATGAAAAGGCTATTCGGACCTCGATGGATTACTATAGAGTTATTGTCAGATGTAAAGGGCATAAATGTAATTTTGTAAGGGCTGTGTCCCGTGTCTATAAATAGGTGAACAGTATCCCCGTACTGTTCACGCTGACTTGGCATTTGCTTTTGCGTCACGCTTGTACTTTTTACCTTCTCTCAGGACCGAAGGTACATTTGTAATTTGAAATCATTTCTATTTTTCCATGTTAATAAAATAGAAATGATTCTATGATGATGCTTATATTATATTTCATGCTTTATATGAATCCTTCGTCATTACTTGTTATGTTTACGAAGGTATGTCTCTTATGACCTTCGTCCGAAACTCATTATTTCCCGAAGGGACATAATGCTTCGAAGGACGAAGGACTTTAACACTTAACACTTTTTATGTTGCCTTGTTCTTAACTCTTAGCATTTGAGAACAAGTCCCCAACAATATCAATCACAACAATCAATAAAAAGGGTAAAACAAATTGAATGTTAACCTCACGATATTGATCCTCAGTCAAATATATCTTTGAGTACCCTTCCTTTTTATTCAAGGGGCCTGCTTCTTCCGGATGATTTTGAAAATACAGGTTTGTATCCTGAATTCTCGCATAGTATATGGCATCCTTCACTAGCTTCTTTGCATTGTTTTGGAACACACGTTCAGCGTGCCCCATGTAATCCTCTCCGTCAGGCAACCGATATCGAAGCTACAACATAAAGAATATAAATACAATGGTATAAGTCATAGAATTACAATATTAAGAAACAGAACAAAAACAATAAAGCATTCATACCCAAAAGTCATGACGCATAAGTCCCTGTCTGTCGGTGTGGTTTCGTTCCTTTTTAACTTGTACTCGTCCTAGGTACTGACGAGCACCTCATCCACGCTATCCCCGTCTGACACCTTCACTATACCAGGGTAGTGAAGGCGGCAAAGAGAACCCAACGTAAGGTTAACCTGAGTGTGGTGTCCCTTGCCGTCAAAGGACAGATCCTCCCAATTCATGCATTACACAAAAACATTAACAATACACATAATAGTTATATGAGACAAGTTAATATATTACACTCACTGATCTCCATGAGGCATGATTAAGATCCTATCAGCCTCTCGCTCTATCGCGTGACGAGGCTTTACTGAGTGGCTTTTTCTTGAGCGACGTGTGCGTGTCGCTGAAGAGCCTCCTGAGCCATCATCCATCGGGTTGTCAGCCGGTTGGGCCTGTTGGCCCCACTGGTCCCACACTTGTTCCTGCTCTCTCTGGTGGTCCCACTGGTCCCATGGCTGGTGCTGCTGCGCGGCCTGGTCCCATGTCGCGTGCTCCACCTCCTCATTGTGCTGCTCATCCTCATTGTGCTCCTCCTCCTCATTGTGCTGCTCCTCAGTGTGCTGCTCATCCTGGTACATACAACTCAATATTTAGATACAGGTAAATATGTAAACAAATTTATTTATACAAGATATATTACCTCATCTACATGTACAGCGCTCAACAGCTCTCGACGTCTGCTGCTGCTCGAAGAACTGCCCTAAAATAGGCCCAGGCCCTTGAACAACCCCTTCACTGACTTCTTTGACTTTGGCGGCATCCTACATCAAAAATAAGAAAATATTCATTAGTGCATCAAAAATGACATAATCCTTAAAAATTAGAAACAAATGAAAGAACAAAATAATTAGAAAAAAATGAAAGAACAAAATAACTTTACTTGTTAAATATCATCAAAATCAGGATCTATTTGTTCTCTTCTATGCAGAGGTCGCCATGTAACTTTTTCTCCTAACAGGTTGTCTTCTCCGTCTCTCGGGAAAAGTTAAGTCGTTAATGTCTGCAACTAGTGAATCTAATGCCAGTGCAGGATCAATATGAAAACTAGTTGGCAACTCTTCTTCTTGAAACACCTCATCAACCTGCTCAAGGTGACCAAATTGATATTCATCCTCACCAGGAGTGTATAGGCGTTCACGGGGATTTACATTATACACAACCCTCCATGTAGACAACTTTTTGCATGGATATGTCGAGAAATAAACTTGGTCTGCTTGATGGGTAAGGATATACGTGTCGTGTCCTTGAAGCAATTTTTTAGGTTGGATCTGTGTCATCCCAAATTCGGTCCTATAATACTTCGGGTCATACCATTTACACTCAAAGAAAACTAGCGCTAAAGGCTTATTTCCAGCAAATGTAATCTCGATTATATTCTTGATTTTCCCGTAATAGCAGGCTTCGTGTCCTTCCATGTCGGTTGCCCTAGTAACGACTCCACTATTTTGAGTGGCGGCCATAGGATGACTAGATTCGAAAATGCTTGAACAAAAGCGATATCCATTGACGTCGTAATGTCCATAGCTTTTGGCAGTTATGCTTCCAATAGATAACTGACGTAAGTCATCATTCAAATTCATTTCCTCCCAAACTGTTAATTATGCCACAAAGCATTAGCAAATTCTGTAATATTAGTTAACTAAAATTAGGTCTCGGAGCCACATAATTGAGACTTACACGATCCCGAAGCCACATAATGAAATTCGGTCGCCCATGCATACTATCGCGTCGCAATTGGTCTATGTCTCTCGTTGTTGGTCTACCGAGACACCTCATGTTTTGTTCATCAAACTCGCTGTCAAATATTATTGTATGACATGAGATATTTGATAACATAAACTAATTCACATATGAACAATATAAAGAAATAAGTCTTACATAAAGTATTTCTCCACCTCAGGCATATTCGTGAATATGTATAGTAAAGCAGACTTTCGTTCTTCCATAGTGAGGTGATATGCCTTGGGTGGACCAACGACTTTGTCGTTTGTCTGAAAAATCGAAAGATCACTACACGGAGGCATCTCTCGTTCATCATCATGGTACCTCTTCTTTCGAGCAAATACATTATGTTCTTCTGCAAAGTAACAACTTGTGAAGTGTGCTACCTCCTTCAGTTTAAATTGTTCCGCAATACATCCTTCAACTCTTGCCTTATTGCCCACTATTGCTCTAAGCTTCTTTAATGCTCTTTCTATATGAAACATCCACCTGTACTGAACAGGACCACCGACCTTAGCCTCATATGAAAGATGTATAAAGAGATGCTGCATAGGATTGAAGAAACCTGGTGGAGATATTTTTTCCAATTTGCACAAAAGCATCGGTGCCTCTTTCTCTAGTTGTTCCATCACATCTCTTCTTATTTCTTTAGCACACAACTGTCTGTAGAAATAGCTAACTTCAGCTAATGTTTTCCACACAACATCGGAAATGTACCCACGAAACATTATAGGCATGAGCCTTTCCATAGTTATGTGGAAGTCATGGCTCTTCAGTCCATTCATCTTCATTGTCTTCAAGTTCACAGATCTTCTAAAACCAGCAGCATAACCATCGGGGAATTTAATATCCTTCATCCACTTCATCACTTCTTTCTGTTGCTTAGGTTTCAGATAATAGTCGGCTTTTGGTTTGCCTCCATTTTCTCTAAGCACTTAGGTTGGACGATCACATATCACGGCTAAGTCCATGTGTGCCTTGTCATTGTCTTTCGTTTTATCAGGGAAATCCATGCATGTATTTATGAGGGCTTGGCAAAAGTTACTCTCTTGATGCATGACGTCGATGTTGTGCATCAAAATCAATGACTTAGCATAAGGAGGCTCCCACAAGCCACATATGTGAGTCCAGTTATGCTCCTCACCAAAACCTTGATACCTTTTCCCACTCTCGTCTAGGACAAGTTTCCTATGCTCTTCTATAATTTCTATCCCACTACGTCGCTTGGGCGGTCCTGTTGGGGACTTGTTCTCAAATGCTATGAATTAAGAACAAGGCAACATAAAATGTTAAATGTAAATGTTCTTTGTCCAACGAAGCATTATTCCCTTGGGGATAATGGGCCCTGGACGAAGGTTGGTGGCAATACAATTACGAAGGTTATATCTTCGTAATTGAACTCCAACAGATTGTATAAGATGACATAAAATACCGAATATCAAAGGTAAATGAATCATAAATAAACCATATTATATCCATTCATTATATTTATGTGTTGAATACAATTATACCTTTACCTTGACAAAGATTGGTTTCCGAGTGATGCGATTGCAAATGCCGGAACCTCGTGAACAGTAAAGGAATACTGTTCACTATTTATAGGCATAGGACCCAGCCTGTGAGGAATTACAATCATACCCCTCATAAAAGTTTACAACAATGACTCGAACTCTTATGGGCTAAAGGGTCATTCTATCTTTAAGTCGGTTTGCATTTCCGAAGCTTCATGAACTGCATCCTTCGGTATCTCGTACAAACAGCTTCAGCCGAAGCTGTTTCTTCCTGCAGGACCTTCGGCGACGAAGCATGGTCCCAACAGTAGCCCCTTCACGGTGCTAGGTCGTTTTTCGTAACGAGCTTGATCCGTGAAAAAAGCATCTCAGGCTTCGGGAAGCCGAAGGTCCAAAAAACACCTTCCCCGAGCTCGTTGCCGAGAAACGATTAAAATAATCCGAGCGCGAGGTGGCCCCGCCATGCAGCAGTTACACGTGTCCTGGCGATTCACCTTCTCGGGTTCTGTGGCCCAGTGTTCAGTGGGTACCAGCTGTTTGCCTGGTGTAAAAATCCTGGCGACTCGCCTTCTTACCTGCATCACTATATAAACAGACGGGTAGGTGTGAAGTTACCACAACATTCATTGCTATTTGCACGGTTTTGCTGCCAAAATTTTTAACCATAGCCGAAGCTTGACTCTCAGAACCAGACGAAGCTCCAGATTGAAGCCTACTTCGTCAGAAGAAAAAGCTTCGGAAGAAAAAGCATTTAGTTCCCAAAAAATTCAGAGTTAAATGGCCAGAGTGCGTTCTACCGCTAGGGTTGGACGTGAGGGAGGTGAAGCTGAAGGATCGGAGACTATTCCCATCTCCGAAGCGATGCAACGATCCGGACTGGTAATCCCGGAAGAAATCCCCACTGCTGAGGCAGAACAGGCGACTGCCGAAGCGGAAGAAGAAGACATTGAGGGAACTGATTCTGAAGATGATTACCGTATTGCCATGCCAAGTAAGCCCAGCCACTTGGACTTCGGAAAGTCGACTGTTTCGAAGGCTGATCTGTCCAAGATGGTGAAGTCGGGTTATTTCAATGAAGGTCAGAAGAAGCTACTACGCTTCGGAGGGGAAGAAACTACCCCGAAGCCAGAGAAGGACGAAATAGTTATTTTCAAGAGCTTTCTAAAGGTTGGGTTGAGATTCCCCCTGCATGGGATTATTGCAGATGTATTGAAGAGGTTTGGGATCTACTTTCATCAGCTGACTCCTAACGCTATCGTTAGGCTCAGCGTCTATATCTGGGCCCTCCGAAGCCAGGCGGTGGAGCCTTTTGCGGACAACTTTTGTCGAGTTCATGAACTGCATTATCAAACGAAGGCTAGAAAGGATGGATTGCATGATAACTTTGGTTGCTATAATTTTGCCTATCGGAAAACCACAAAGTTTCCTGTCATCAGCTATCGAAGCAAGTGGCCGGCAGGGTGGAAATCGAAATGGTTCTACGTCAATGTTGATGACGACAAGGAGAAGCTCGTGCAGAGTCCGCTTGAACTAATCTTCGGAGAAACCCGACCTCATTGCAACATGACACCAGAAGGTCCAACCCAAAAAGCGTTGGCTGAGTTTAAAATTATTTCAGAGCATATCAGCACAAGAGACTTGGTCCAAGAGTTCTTGGCTTTCCGGGGTTTTCCTACCTTAAAAGAATGGGAAATGCCGAAGCTAAAGGGGGAGAAGAAAGAAGGGGAACTTGTGCGGTTACCTTACTATTACAAGTTTAAGAAATATTTTAAAACACCTTGCCAAGAGTGGCTGGACACAATTGAAATAATGTGCAATGAAATACTCGGTAATTACTCCAAAAAAGAGGATCAGCTGATGACTGCGGCCTTCGGTACCCGTCCGAAGCGAAGACAGAATCGAGTGCTGGACGCCCTGGGTTTTGAATATCCTGACTACGAAAATCTGAATAAAGGTATCGAAGGCCGGAAAAGGAAAAGGGTAACCGAAGCTTTAAATGAAGATGAGAAGGAACCACCAAAAAAGAAGAATATTCCGAAGAAGAGGAAAGTACTATCTCCGAAGCAAAAAATATCCGACGAAGAGGAGACTCCCGCATCACGCTCTGCCACTGACGTGGAAGAAATTTTGAAGGTAATGACTGATCCCTGCCTGCGAAGCTAAGTCCATTGAGGCCTCAACTGACAAAGTTTTTTCAGAAGGAAAAGGAGCCCGAAAAAACGAAGAAAACGACTAAAACAAAGAGACAAAGAATCATCGCAGTGACAGAAGTCATTGACAAGACACCACCGAGAGCTTCAGCTCAGAAGATACCAGCGGCTGAGGAAATAACAAATATTGAAATCACACCTTCGGAGGTCGCGGCTGCCGAAGCTACCTCAATTGAAGATTTGAACTTGGAAAGCACAATCGAACACATCGACAAAATGCTGCTAGACATGGCCACAGAAGAAGCTACTACTGTCGCCGAAGAGGCCATGGCCGCAGTGTCTGGGAAAGAAAAGGAAATTGCTGACGAAGCTTCAGAGGACGAGGCCTTCATGTTTCAAAATTTAGTTGGAGAAAAATTGTCAAAAACCGAAATAGAAGAGCTTAAAGAGTATGCCAAATCTTGCGGATATAAACCAGGAGCACTTCTCTTCGGAGGTATTGATGATGAAAAATTAGAATGTATCCGGGATCAAACTGGAGCTAAGGTTATCGGTACTCTGTCAAAGAGTATCGGTTTTCCGAAGCTGGAAACGGACATTAGCCGCTACCGACGACAACATATCGTTGGTAGTTTATTTTATTACAATTTCAAGGTGAACTACTTTTCCCTTGACTTTTATTGTTTTTAATAATGAAGGCATGTCTAACGAAGGTTGTTTACGTGCAGAGTATGCTGTTGAGCAAAGCTTTGAAAATGCAGCAAGATCTGGAAGACAAAAAACACGAGGTTATAATTGAAAATTTAGAAAACAAAATAAAAGAGCAATCAGCTACTATTGAAAAGAAGAACTTCGAGCTTCAGGCAACTGAAGGCTTATTGGCAGAAGCCGAAGCTAAAATGACAGAATTGAATACAAAGCTTCTCTGCCAATCTGAACAGTTTGAACAAGAAAAGCAAGAACTTAATGCAAAACTTGAAGCCGAAGTCCAACAAAATTCAGATTTGAAAAAATTATTGGCAAGCCTTCAAGACAAATGTTTGGAATTTAGCAACAAATGTATTCAACGACTGAGAAAAATCTTCCACTCAGTTGGAGCTAGCAATGAGAAATTCACCCCGTCAGCTAAAGATTTACCAAAGACCTTCGAACATATTGAAGGTGAAATTGATGAGCTTGACGAAGTTATAGCCGGGCACGGTGACTTCTGCGCCTGGGTAGCTTCTCGGGGCACTGCTGTAGCTTTCCTAAAAGCTGGCTGCGATCATGGAAAAATTGTCAATAGGCCCAATTTTACTCTATCCCCATCAATTCTAGATGATATTCCTGATCTCGCCCGAAGCATTTCTAATAGATTTGTAAAAATGATATGGACAAAAGGCGGGCGAGAAAAGGCTGGAAACGAAGCTCGGAGTCATCTTGAACCAGTAAGAAATCATACCTTGTGTTTACCTTTTCCTTCAAGCTTGGTTTTGACCTACAACAACTTAATTTATGTAGGATGACGAAGCCGAGACCGAAGCTTAAAGAGAATAACGCCGAAGCTGAGGCCCCATGAAGATCAAATAGGAGTAGACTGTAGACAGACTCAAGAAACTTTTGAGATAACTTTTGTAAATATGACTAAACTTGTTCTTAATGAATTCTGTTCATACCTTGTAATGTGCTCTTACCCTTCCATTAATGTATGAGAGATGCTTTGATTGTGGACGAAATCATCTTTTTGAGCCGAAGGCGAAAAAACACCTTCCCTTCTTTTCGTACACAGCGAAGCATAAAAAACAACTTTTCCCTTTTTTCCGAAGCTTTTCTTTTCGTACAGGACGAAGTACAAAAGACAGTTTTCTTTTTTTTCCTTTTTGCCGAAGCAGCCACTTATGCTATGATGATGGTTATCCTACATATGCCTGGATGAATGTTTATGAGTGCAAATGTTATGATGTAATGTGATGTGCAAATGAATGTCCAAACACATATCCGAAGCCATGATCACAACCGTTATTTCCTTAGAAACAATCACATATCAGCGCTGACTTTTCGCTGTAAGCTCTGCATTCCCTTAGGAACGACTTTGGAGCTTCTTCGCCTTTTACTTTCGGCGGAATCAGCGTTGACTTTTCGCTGTAAGCTCTGCATTCCCTTAGGAACGACTTTGGAGCTTCTTCGCCTTTTACTTTTGGCGGAATCAGCGTTTATTTGTCTGTAAGCTCTGCATTCCCTTAGGAACGACTTTGGAGCTTCTTCCCTGTTTTCTTTTCGGCACTCGATAGTGCGTTCTCAGCTTTTACATTTACATCCTTGGGGGATTTTGCTCTTATAGAGGTAAAAAAGGAAATTACATATGATGGCCCCATTAAAAACCTTTCTCCCCCTTTAGAAAGGAAAAGGGTGCCATGAAAGAAAAAATATAAAAAATTACATCAAGTTACACATAATATCGCCGAAGCTCATCCGCATTCCAAGATCTAGGAATGTCGTTGCCGTCCATATCCTTCAATCTGTATGAACCGGGTCTTGACGAACATGCTACCAAAAAAGGTCCCTCCCATTTCAACTGCAACTTGCCCACTGTATCTGGGTTAACTACTCGCTGAAGCACCAAATATCCTGGCTCAATATTCTTTAGCCGAACCTTTCTATCACGCCATTTGATTGTTTCGGCTTGATACTTATTGATGTTCTCCACAGCTTGAAGCCTGATCCCTTCTATAGCATCTTTTTCCACAGAATGATCAGCTTCAGAATCTGATTTTGCCGAAGCTACTACTCTTATTGATCCAGTTTTGGCTTCTTCCGGAGTTATTGCTTCGTCACCAAACAATAGTTTGAATGGAGTAAAGCCTGTTGACCTTGATATTGTTGTGTTGTGGCTCCATACCACTTTGATTAATTGATCTGGCCACTTTCCCCTGGGTTGATTGAAGATTAACTTCATTATTCCTGTCATTATAATGCCATTGGCTCTTTCAACGAGTCTGTTTGACTCCGGATGCCTGACTGATGCAAAATGGATCTTCGTACCAATTTGATCACAGAAATCTCTGAAAGCTTCGGAGTCGAACTGTGTTCCATTATCTACAGTGATGGCCTTTGGTACCCCGAAACGACAAACAATATTCTGCCAGAAAAACTTTTGAATGGTGGCCGAAGTTATTGTGGCTAAAGGCTTTGCCTCAACCCATTTAGAAAAATATTCCACAGCCACTACAACATATCTTAAGTTCCCTTGGGCCGGTGGTAACGGACCTAACAAGTCAAGGCCCCACCTTTGCAATGGCCAGATGGGTTGTATGAGCTGAGTTAAGGACGAAGGTTGTTTTTGATCTCTTGCACATTTCTGACAACCTTCGCACTTTTGAACTAATTCCGCTGCATCCGAAGCTGCCTTCGGCCAATAAAACCCTTGACGGAAAACTTTTCCAAGTAACGGCCTAGATCCAATGTGAGATCCACACAGGCCTGCATGTATTTCTTTCATCAATTCTATGCCTTCGGCTCTAGATAAACACTTGAGTAATGGAGCACAAACTCCATGCTTGTACAACTCCCCTTCTATCATGACATATGGACGAGCTCTTGCCTCTATCCTCCTGTTATAAGTTTCGTCATCTGAAAGGAATTTACCTTGAAGGTAAGAGATGATCTCAGTTCTCCAGTCTTCGCTATAAACAAGAGATATATTGAGGACTGCTCTTTCAAGAAGTTCCACTGAAGGTGCTTTTATTGTTTCGAAGAACACATCCGAAGGTAAGGGCAGCCCCTGTGCTGCTGACTTAGCTAGCAAATCAACATGCTCATTTTGTCCTCGAGGGATATTTTTGACAGAAAATCCTTCGAAGGAAGCTTCGATTCTTCGGACGGTGTCTAGATATTTTTCAAGCTTCGGATCTTTAGCCTTGCAACTCTTGTCGATATGACCCGAAACAACCTGGGAATCAGTTTTAAGAATGGACCTTCTGATTCCCATTGCTTTTAACTTCCGAAGACCCAAAAGCAGGGCTTCGTACTCAGTAATATTGTTTGTACAACTAAAATTGAGTCTTGCCGCATAACAAGTTTTAACTTTGGATGGTGAGACCAACACAGCGGCTGCTCCTGCTCCGAAGGTTCCCCAAGACCCATCGCAAAACACTGTCCATACTTCGGCATCTTTATTTGTTTCTTCATCCTGAGCCCCTGGCGTCCAATCGGCGATAAAATCTGCCAATGCTTGAGACTGGATCGAAGATCTATGCACATAATCAATGCAAAATTCATTGAGCTCTGCAGCCCATTTTCCAATCCGCCCAGTAGCTTCTCTATTTCTCATAATATCCTTCAACGGCTGCGAAGAAGGAACAACAATATTGTATGCTTGAAAGTAATCCCGAAGCTTCCTGGATGCCATCAAAACAGCATATAACACCTTCTCCAATTCTGTATAGTTTTTCTTTGATATACTAAGAACTTCAGAAACAAAATACACTGGGACCTGCTTCTTGACTTGGCCATCAAGCTTCTCCTGGACAAGTGCTGCACTTACCGCTGAGTGCGAAGCTGCCACATATAATAACAAAGGAGCCCCTGGCGTTGGTGGAGTTAATGTTGTTAAATCTATCAAATATTGCTTCAGTTCCTCGAAGGCTTTTTGTTGGCTTGGTCCCCATTGAAAGACTTCAGCTGATTTCAGCACTTCGAAGAATGGTAAATTTCTTTCTGTTGATCTGGATATGAATCTATTGAGAGATGCCAGCCTCCCTGTCAAACTTTGGGCCCCCTTTTTTTGTAGTTGGTGGCTCCATTCGAAGTATAGCTTCAATTTTACTTGGATTAGCTTCAATTCCCTTTGTTGAAACCAAGCATCCAAGAAATTTCCCCTTCTTTACTCCGAAGACACATTTTTCTGGATTCAACTTTAGGCCAGCTTGTCTAAAACTGGCGAAGGTCTCCTGCAAATCAGCAATGTGATTTTCCTGTTTTGTGCTTTTTACAATGATATCATCAACATAAGTTAGCACATTTCTGCCTATCTGAGACTGGAGAACCTTCACAGTCATTCTGCTGAAACTTCCTCCAGAGTTCTTGAGCCCCTCAGGCATCCGAAGGTAACAATATGTTCCACTAGGGGTTATGAAACTGGTCTTCGGCTCATCCTCCTTCTTCATCCAAATTTGATGATAGCCTGAATAACAATCGAGAAGACTCATAAGCTCTGACGAAGCTGCTGCATCAACTAAGGAGTCTATCCTTGGCAATGGGAATTCGTCCTTCGGACATGCCTTGTTGAGATCTGTAAAATCGATACACATTCGCCATTTGCCATTGGCCTTTTTTACCATAACAGTGTTAGCTAGCCATTCTGGGTACTTTACTTCTCTGATAACTCTTGCACTGAGGAGTCTTTTGACTTCATTACGAGCACCTTCGGCCTTGTCATCAGACATTTTCCGAAGCCTCTGCTTTCTGGGTCTGAAGGATGGGTCAACATTGAGCGAGTGTTCAATAACATCCCTGTTAACTCCGCAAAGATCATTGGCTGACCATGCAAAAACATCTTTGTTGTTGAACAAAAACCTTATCAAGGTTTTCTCCTGTTCTTCGGATAACTGAGAGCCCAACAGCACCCTCTGCTCTGCTATGTCCTCACATAAGAGCATGGGCTTCGGCTGATCTGCTGAAGCTGCTTTCTCCCTTCTGAATTTGTACTGTTCACAAGCTTCAGCTCCATCTATGTTATGGATTGCTTTTGAGTCAGTCCAGTTTCCCTCAGCCCTTCTGGCAGCTTCCTGACTTCCATGAATAGCAATGGGTCCTTGATCCGAAGGTATCTTCATGCAAAGGTAAGCAGGATGAAGAATTGCTTCGAAAGCATTGAGGGTGCCACGACCAATAATTGCATTGTAAGGGTATTCCATGTCAACAATGTCAAACACAACTTGCTCAGTTCTGGTGTTGTTGATGAATCCGAAGGTCACTGGCATGGTGATCTTGCCCAGTGCTACAATCTGTCTTCCTCCGAAGCCACAGAGAGGGTGTGTAGCATCGTGAATCTTATCTTCTGGCTCTTGCATTTGCCTGAAGGCCTTAGCAAATATGATATCAGCTGCACTGCCTGTATCAACCAAGACATTGTGGACCAGAAACCCTTTGATAACGCAAGAAATAACCATAGCATCGTTATGAGGAAAATCCTTGAGCTGAAGGTCCTCCTAGGAGAAGGTGATTGGAATGTGGGACCACCTTGACTTGATGAAGGGTCCCTGCACTCCAACATGTTGTACCCTTCTCTGTGCCTCTTTCTTCTGCTTTTTGTTGGCTGGTTCTGAGCACGAACCACCTGTTATCGGGAGCACCAGCTTCGGAGCCGAAGCAGCTCCAGCTTGATCATTGAACGAAGCCATCAGCTCAAAAAAGTGGAAGTGAGTTCACCGGAGGTGGGCGCCAATGTTGGGGACTTGTTCTCAAATGCTATGAATTAAGAACAGGGCAACATAAAATGTTAAATGTAAATGTTCTTTGTCCAACGAAGCATTATTCCCTTGGGGATAATGGGCCCTGGACGAAGGTTGGTTGCAATACAATTACGAAGGTTATATCTTCGTAATTGAACTCCAACAGATTGTATAAGATGACATAAAATACCGAATATCAAAGGTAAATGAATCATAAATAAACCATATTATATCCATTCATTATATTTACGTGTTGAATACAATTATACCTTTGCCTTGACAAAGATTGGTTTCCGAGTGATGCGATTGCAAATGCCGGAACCTCGTGAACAGTAAAGGAATACTGTTCACTATTTATAGGCATAGGACCCAGCCTGTGAGGAATTACAATCATACCCCTCATAAAAGTTTACAACAATGACTCGAACTCTTATGGGCTAAAGGGTCATTCTATCTTTAAGTCGGTTTGCATTTCCGAAGCTTCATGAACTGCATCCTTCGGTATCTCGTACAAACAGCTTCAGCCGAAGCTGTTTCTTCCTGCAGGACCTTCGGCGACGAAGCATGGTCCCAACAGGTCCCTTCGTGACGATGGTGCCCTTCCTAAACTCCTTTTTTTGCCTTCTGAAGGGGTGATTGAAGGGTAGAAAACATCTATGGCAATCAAAGTAACATATCTTGCCACTAGCACTAAGACGAAAACAATATGTATCTTTAGCACAATAAGGACACATCAATCTACCATGCACGCTCCATCCAGAGAAAATACCATACGCCATAAAATCATGAACCGAGAACAGATACGCAACACAAGATTGAATTTCTACTTCTTGAAGCAGTCATAGGCTTCCACTTCTTGCCATAGCTTCTTTAACTCTTCAATTAGTGGTTGAAGCATCACATTGAGGCGTACGCCAGGATGCTCAAGCCCAGGTATAACAAGACATAGGAACATAAACTCATATTTCATGCAAAGAGTAGGTGGAAGGTTGTACGGTATGGCAATGACATGCCAACATGAATACGACACAGCGGTCATATTGAAAAGCGTGAAACCATCAGTCGCCAAGCCGATACGAACGTTTCTTGCATCGCTGGCAAACTCTGGATTAAAGTTGTCAAGAGCCTTCCATGCATCACCATCTGACGGGTGCACCATTAACCCATCTTGTCTGTCCGTACAATCTTTATGCCACCTCATGTGCATAGCGGTCTTCCTCGAGAGAAACAAATGTTTCACTCTAGGAGTGAGAGGCATGTACTGAAGCTGTTTATGTGCAACATTTGTCACCACCTTCTTCCCATCTTCATTTACAAGCTCCACGTACCTCGACTTCCCACATTTTAAGCATTTATGCTCTCTGCCATGTTCCTTCCAAAAAAGCATGCAGTTGTTCTGACAAACATCAATCTTCTCATACTCCATACCAAGACCTTCAAGCAATTTCTTAGACTGGTACATGTCTTTGGGAATCTTGTGACCCACAGGAAGAACCTCGCTAATCAAATCCACGAGCTCTTTGTAACAATTAATAGAGAATGCAAACTTGGACTTGATTGACATGAGTTGTGTCACGAATTCGAGAACGGTCACATCGGTATGCCCATGAAGAGGCTCTTCTGACGCTTTAAGGAGGTCGAAGAACCTCTGAACCTCCGGTGTTGGTGAATCATGGTGATTTGGGGCCGATTCAGGCTGCAGATCCTCAAGCATATGGTCCATCCTATCAACATCTTCACCGTCATCAACTTCTACTTCTGCTGCTCGTTCAAGGCGTGACTCCCCGTGGAGATACCAGACCTTATAGCCTATCACAAAACCATGCGAGCACAGGTGTAGTGTGACCTGCCTCTTGGTGTGGCTCGTCATATTTCTACATTTATTGCATGGACACCTAATATTATCTATTTGTGACAAAGCAGCTACATGGTCCAGAAACATCTGAGTTTTGGCAAACCATTCACTTGTGTGACACCCACCCTTCTTGAAACCTTCATACATCCAATCACGTCTATCACCCATTATTGTAGTTGTGTATGTACGAGTAAGAGTGTGTGTGAGACATTCATGTTTCTACATGTCACGTACATACCATGTGTGGTATATATATATATATATAGTTGCAACAATGAGCTAGTATAACCAATACATACATACATGACATTCATCAATTAACAATATTCACAACAATTAACATTTGCAATAATTAATATTTGTATAACACATCACATTCACCATCAAATTCATTAACTAATAACATCAAACCATACCATTTATATTTGCAACATAAAATTAAAAATATCAACTACAATGTATAAAGTCATATGAAGACTAATAACACAATCAATTAATAGATTTAAACTAACTCTAATCACATAAAAGTTAACTCTCGTCGGCCACAAAAAACCGACGAAAATAATCACATATTTATTTACATTTAGGTATAGGATTATACCTCGACGACTCGAATGCGGGCCTGATGGCGAGCCCTCGGTTGCGGTGGCTGACCGGCGCGTCGGGGCACCGACAGACGGTGGACGACAGTGGCGCTCAGGGTACGTGGAGTGCGGGGGTGGCGCTCGGGGCGGCGGCGCTCGGGCAGTGGCGGTGGAGCTCCGAGGCGGGTTCGGGGCGGCGGCGCTTGGGGCGGCGCACGACGCTAGGGGGCAACGCAGGGGAGGAGGCGCGCTCGGGCGAGGGAGGCACTCGGGCGAGGGCTGGGGGCGGCGGCGCTCGGACGACGGCGTCGAGCTCGGCGGTTTGAGAATGATTGAACGGAGAAGAATGAGCCCGCGCGTGCGCGTCCTGGCTCATAAATGTTTAATCCCTGTCGGCCAGAATACGGAGCCGACGGGAATAAGTTAATCCACGTCGGCTTGTGCATTGGCCGACGGGAGTTAATATAATCCCCGTCGGCTTGTGACTTGGCCAACGGGAATTAATATAATGCCCGCCGGCTACTTTGTCGCCGACAGGAATTAGCCTATTCTCGTCGGCTTTTGCCTTAGCCGACGGGAATTATCCTGGCCGACGGGGATTATTAGAATTCCTGTAGTGGATGCTAGCAAAACAGTAGTGGCTTGGGCATTTTTATATATTTGATCATTTATGAATACAAGATTATCAGTGCTGTCGAAATGCATTCCATTTTCAACAATCTCCCAGATACTAGGATGGAGGGAAAATAAATGACTACGCATTTTATGACTCAAAATGAATAATCCTCTCCATCAAAGTGTGGGTTTTCCAAGTGGAATAGATAGTAAATGGGCATTCGAGTTATAAGGGATGCGAGAATAATTAAAGGAATAGTTTTGATTGACCGTTATCTTTTTCGACGAAGAGTCTTCGCCCTCATCATCCCTTAGTGAAGAAGAGGAGGCGTCGCTGTCGTAGTAGATGATCTTCTTAATGCGCCTCTTCTTCTTTCATTCCCTCTTCTTGTGACTCGAGCCTGAGTCAGTGGGCTTGTCGTCTTTTGGCTCGTAGAGGGTCTCCTTCTCCTTGTCGTTGATCACCATCCCCTTACCCTTAGAGTCCATCTCTTCGGGCGGTTAGTCCCTTAATGAATAGTACGACTCTGATACCAATTGAGAGCACCTAGAGGGGGGTGAATATGTGATCCTATAAAATTCAACACTAAATAGGACAAACTTGGTTTATTAAATGTTAATGAAATAAAACCAAGGTGTAATGACAAGAAAGAGAGAGAGGGCTTCTTCACTTAATTACTCTTCACAAATTGAGTATTGAACTTAGAGCAATTATCAAGTGAAAAGAAGATCGCACAAGAAAGCAACAAGTGACACGATGATTTTTATCCCGTGGTTCGGCCAAGTAGAACACTTGCCTACTTCCACGTTGTGGCATCCCAATGGACGAGGGTTGCGCTCAACCCCTTTCAAGTGATCCAATGATCAACTTGAATACCACGGTTTTCTTCCTTACGGTAGATGTTCCCTTCTGTGAGAAATCTCCACAAGTTGGAGTCTCTCACCCTTACAAGATTGATCTCAATGAAAACCACAAGAGTAAGGGAGGGAAAGAAACACACATAAGAACTAGAGTAGCAGCAATGACACGCACACAAGTCAAGAAAAGAGCACACACACACACAGCGCAGAGAGTTTACAACTCAAGAAGTGCTCAAATCTAAAATACGAAGATCCGGATGCATGCATGCGGGGTCTATGCGTCGTAGGATGTTCAATGGAGGCTTGATGTCCTGCTCCATGCGCCTAGGGTCCCTTTTATAGCCCCAAGGCAGCTAGGAGTCGTTGGATCTCCATTTGGTAGGCAATTCTTGCCTTCTGTCGGTTGGCGCACCAGACAGTCTAGTGCACCACCGGACATGAATAGTGCCCGATTCCTTTCCTTATCTGGCGAAGCCGACCGTTGAGCCTTTGGTCCCCTTGGTGCTCCTTCCACCTTCTTCCTTGAGCTCTTTATTATCTTGTGTAATAGAAATATCACTAATTCCTGAAATTTCTAGCTCAATGGAAGATTCGCTTTCTTGAGAGCAACATTTGTTAGCACATGACAATATAGTTTCTACTTGAGTACATGTGCATATGTGTCACACCCGGTTTTAGAAGGCAAACAGAATGCGAACCATGTACGTGCCAGGATCAGCAATTCACGTACACAGCAGTTACATACCTGGACATCATCACACAGTGCTCAAATAATGACATAAAAGAGGGTATAATAGTCGATTACATCATGATGTCCGAGACATCCACATATTATTTAACAATTATCAAAGTGCGGAAAAGAAACGTAGATACACACGGCCCACACATGCAGCCGACTGGGGGTTTGCCGCTAACCCACACCTAGAACTCATCATAATCTTGGAACTCCTGGAAGTCCTCCTCCACGGCTTCATCTTCACCTGACCAGTGGTTGCAACGCGGAAAACCTGGGGGGTTTGGTGTGTAAAGCAAGGGTGAGTACACATCAACATACTCAGCAATATATCCCATTTGGCTGTAGTGGACTAGGTTTATGTAGAGTTAAGTCAAGCAGTTGCTTTTAGTTGGTCAGGTTATTATTACTAGTAGAAAGCTAGGTTTAACATTAACCTAAGTTATTAACCCAAATGTACCCTTTCCAAATGGAAAGAATACCACTTACCATTACCATAGTCATGAACATAACCATCCTCCTCATCACCACCTGTAAACCATGCATCCATGATCAAGTATCTCTAATCAATGGAGCTCCCTTGGCCGCTCATAACCGCGAGCACGGCTGATATATCAGTTTCATAACACTCTGCAGAGGTTGCACACTTTCCCACAAGCCGTGATTCCCTCTTGCCTCGGCCCGATCAAACCCTTAAACACTACCAAGGTGAATAGGCAGGGTCTCACTATGTAGCCTTTACAAAGATTTCTTGGGGCTAGCCGCCCGTTAGGTTTCCTAAATGCACCGCACTCCTCTCCAAGGGGCGAACCAACCTTGGCAGAGCGAGCCGCATACACCGAGCCCCATTAACGACACGACGGCGAAGCGAACTACACCCTAATTCCTCTAATTACTCAGCTAAGGGCGTCCCACTCCACCCTCATGGTTGCATTGTTTACTCGGACGGTCATCCAACGAACAGGTCCTTACGAAGAGGCACTCGAGAAACAGCTCGAGTCCCCTTAAGGGCCACAAATATATCATCATAATAAAAAGGAAAAACAACGTATCATATATAATCTCATCATGTTCATTGATTAATGTGAAGCGCTAGCATATAGCTAAACCAGAATAACCAAACCAGAATAGGTAAACAAGGACAAGATAGACAAAAGCTAGTCAATCCTTATATATAAAGTGTGTAAATGCGGTGAATGGATTATAAGAATGAGTATGACATAGATGGGTCAAGGGACACTTGCCTTCACCAACCAGCTGCTGCTCAGGGTCTTCACCTGCAACTCCTTCGGACTCCACCAACTGACCGTTATCTATACGAGTTTCAAACATACATTCCACAAATTTAATACAAAGGAATAATACACCAAACAATAGAATGCAATAAATAAACAGACGTTTGACGCAGGGCTCACACCTACGACTAAGTGAGAAAGGGAAAGTAACGGTCGAGGCTACAGTCGACGAGCGATCACATCATACGATTAAAAATTAAAATACTCGTCTAAACAGAATGGTATTGATTTAGCCATCGCGTTTAGCATAGGGTAAAGTCATGTTCCATATTTAATTATTATGAACAGATAAAGGTAAATTAAAAGGATTATCGCGCGGCGAGACGCGCGACACAACACTTAAATTGAATTAAGAAATAAACGACCCGTCGCGCGACGGGGCATGCAACGAGACTCTTGCATTAATTATAAAGAAACGTTAAGCATCGCGTGATGAAACGCACGACGGCAAATGTCATCTGAACTGAATTTAAAACGAAACGTCGCGCGACGAAGCGCGCGACACAGCTCATTAATAAAGATGAATTTTAAAATGAATCGTCGCGCGACGAAGCGCGCGACGCAGCACATCGACTATACTAAAATAAAGAAAAACGGATTGAACTGAAAGTTAAACGCCACGCGACTACAATCGCGTGCGCGAGAACACGCCGTGTGCGTCGGGGGCACGCGAGGCCACGCCGGGGCACGAGGGCGCGGGGCCGCCGGGGACGCCGGGGCGCGGGCGCGAGGCCACGGGGGTGCGGGAGCCGCTGGGGCGCAGGGGACACACAGGGAACGCGTGCAGGGGAGAGGGAAAGGGAGGGGGAGGGGAAGAGAGAGGGAGAGGGAGCTCACCTCGGGGTCCAAATCCGGCGATCACCGTCTCCAAACCCTAGGGCACCACAGGGGGGAGAGAGAGAGGTGGGAGAGAGAGGGAGTTGTGCGCGGGAGAATTGAATGAGGGGAAAGAGATCAGGGGAGGAGGGGGCGCGACATAGGGAGGGGCAGGACGCCAGGGGCGCGCGGGCCAAGGCCGGGCCGAGCTGGGCCAGGCCGGGCCAGGCCGGGCCGGACCGGGTCGGGCTGGGCTGGGCTGGGCTGGGCCGCACCGTGGGTCAAAATCCCGTGGCACGCACAACCACAGATCGGAATCCAATTCGCGAAACAAAATCTGAAACGAGACTAAGCAACACACTCGATTAAACACGACATCAGACAAAGAAATATGATTCGGCATGATGCAACACCCATGACAACTTAGGTTTTGTTTATACGCAATACGGACACCGGTCGCTATACTGCTTTGAAATTGGGAAGAAGGAGCGAAACGGGAAAAGAAAAGAGAGTAACGCCTGAATTTGGTGAGTAAAAAGAAGAAAAATTCTACCCCCAAATTCAGGGCGTTACAAACATATCCCCCTTAAAAAAAATCTCGCCCTCGAGATTCAAGGTTGGCCAGCAAAGAGTTCAGGATACTTGGCCATCAGATCATCTTCACGCTCCCACGTTGCTTCTTCCTCAGAGTGGTGACTCCATGTGACTTTGCACATTCTGATAGTTTTCCTCCGGGTGACCCTGTCTGCAGTCTCAAGAATCTGCGCTGGCTTCTCTATATAGGTCAAGTCCTCCTGGACCTCCAAACCTTCCACTGGCAACTGCTCTTCTGGCACACGCAGACACTTCTTCAACTGAGACACGTGGAAGACATCATGCACTGCGGACAAGCCTTCTGGCAGACTGAGATGATAGGCCACTTCTCCACGCTTTGCGAGAATCTGATACGGACCAACATAGCGGGGTGCTAGCTTGCCTTTGACTCCGAATCTTCTGACTGCTATGATAAGCGATACTTTCAGATAGACAAAATATCTAACTTCGAAACTTAGCTCTCTCCTTGTGTCTGCATAGCTTCGCTGCCTTGATTGTGCTATCTTCAGGTTCTCTCGAACCATCTTGATGTCCTCTTCAGCTTCGAGCAAAATGTCTGGCCCGAACACTTGCTTTTCTCCAAGCTGATCCCATTGCAACGGAGTTCTACAACTCCTTCCATAAAGCGCATAAAATGGTGACATCTTCAAGCTGGCCTGGTAACTGTTATTATAGGAGAACTCTGCATAAGGTAATCTCTTGTCTCACCCGGACTGATCTTGCAATGCACAAGCTCTCAACATATCTTCGAGGATTTGATTAGTTCTTTCAGTCTGGCCGTCTGTCTGCGGATGGTAAGCTGAACTGAAATTCATATGTGTACCCAAAGCTTCATGCAACTGCTGCCAGAAATGAGAGGTGAACTGTGTTCCTCTGTCTGACACTATCTTCTTTGGCACACCGTGAAGACAAACGATCCGGGACATGTACAACTCCGCTGAAAGGGAAATAGGGTCAAACCTTTTCCCAATTGATTTTGGTGGTTGAATTGCCCAACACAAATAATTGGACTAACTAGTTTGCTCTAGATTATAAGTTCTACATGTGCCAAAGGTTCAACACAAACCAATAAAAAGTCCAAGATAGGGTTCAAAAAGAAAGGAACAAAACCAACCGAAGGCTGCCCTGGTCTGGCGCACCGGATTGTCCGGTGCACCACCAGACAGTGTCCGGTGCACCAGGGAGATCAACTCTGAACTGCTTAGCTTCGGGTTTTTGGAGAGCCACTCCGCTACAATTCACCGGACTGTCTGGTGTAGCACCGGACTGTCCGGTGTGCCATGCGGAGCAATGGCTACTGCGCCAACGGTCGTCTGCAAAAGTGAACAGTGAACGTGACATTGCAAGTTTTCAGCCATTGCATTCAATACAAGAGCTCTAGACTTCACTCCAAGACACAAAACAAAAGATCAAATCCTCTCCAAGTCCCAAACTCATTCCAAAGACTTAGTGGCTTGTGAGAGAGAGACATTTGTGTACATTTGAGTTCTTGTCGCTTGGATCGCTTTTCTTCTTCTTCCATTCTTGTTCTCAATCAACTTGTAATCAAGCAAGAGACACCAAGTTGTGGTGGTCCTTGTAAGGGGTCTAAGTGACCCATTGATTAAGGAGAAAAGCTCACTCGGTCTAAGTGACCGTTTGAGAGAGGAAAAGGGTTGAAAGAGACCCGGTCTTTGTGACCACCTCAACGGGGAGTAGGTTTGCAAGAACCGAACCTCGGTAAAATAAATCACCGTGTCATCCGCTTTTATTTGCTTGTGATTTGTTTTCGCCCTATCTAACAGACTCGGTTTTATTCCTAACGCTAACCCAGCTTGTAGATTGTGCTTAAAGTTTATAAATTTCAGATTTGCCTATTCACCCCCCTCTAGACGACTTTCAATTGGTATTAGAGCCCGGTACTTCATTAGAGTCTAACCACTCGAAGTGATGTCGGGAGCATCCGCCAAGAGGGAGATTGGGACCGGCGGCGACAAGTCCGCAAGCTCGGGGAGAACCCACTCAAGGGAGTCCGGCCACAAGCACAAGGAGGAATCCTCTTCCTCCATCAAGACACAACGGAAAGGTGACAAGAAGAAGAAGATGAAGAAAGTGGTCTACTACGAGACCGACCCTTCGTCACCTTCCACCTCCGGCTCCGAATCGGCATCCGCCACTTCTAAGCGCCATGAGCGCAAGAAGTATAGTAAGATGCCCCTCCGCTATCCTCGCATTTCCAAACGCACTCCATTACTTTCCGTCCCATTAGGCAAACCACCGGTTTTTGACGGTGAAGATTATTCTATGTGGAGTGATAAAATGAGGCATCACCTAACCTCACTCCACAAAAGCATATGGGATATTGTTGAGTATGGAGCGCAGGTACCGAAGGAAGGGGACAAGGATTACGATTCGGAGGAAGTCGACCAAATCCGACACTTCAACTCCCAAGCCACTACTATACTCCTCGCCTCTCTAAGTCGAGAGGAGTATAATAAGGTGCAAGGGTTGAAGAGTGCCAAAGAGATTTGGGATGTGCTCAAGATCGTGCACGAAGGAGATGAGGTGACCAAAATCACCAAGCAGGAAACGATCGAGGGGGAGCTCGGTCGATTCATGCTCAACCAAGGGGAGGAGCCATAAGCCATGTACAACCGGCTCCAGACCTTGGTGAATCAAGTGCGCAACCTCGGGAGCACAAAATGGGATGACCATGAAATGGTCCAGGTAATTCTAATATCACTCGTTTTTCTTAATCCTACACAAGTTCAATTAATTCGTGGTGATCCTAGATATAAGTTAATGTCTCCCGAGGAGGTTATAGGAAAGTTTGTGAGCTTTGAATTGATGATCAAAGGCTCCAAACAAATCATCGAGCGAGGCGCCACCTCCACACCTGAGGTGCAACCCGTCGCATTCAAAGCGACGGAGGAGATGAAAGAAGAGTCTACATCAAGTAGGCTCCCCATCGATGCCTCCAAGCTCGACAACGAGGAAATGACGCTCATCATCAAGAGCTTCCGCCAAATCCTCAAGCAAAAGAGGGAGAAAGATTACAAGCCCCGCTCGAAGAAACTTTGCTAAAAATGTGGTAAGCCCGGTCATTTTATTGTTAAATGTCCATTGTCTAGTGATAGTGACAGGGGCGACGACAAGAAGGGAAAGAGGAAGGAAAAGAAGAGATACTACAAGAAGAAGGGCGGCGATGCCCACAGGTGTCGGGAATGGGACTCCGATGAGAGCTCCACCGACTCCTCCTCCGATGAGGACGCCGCCAACATCGCCGTCAACAAGGGCCTCCTCTTCCCCAACGTCGGCCACAAGTGTCTCATTGCAAAGGACGGCAAAAAGAAGAAGGTAAAATCTAGAGCTTCCACTAAATATGCAACATCTAGTGATGAGGCTAGCTCTAGTGATGATGAGGATGACTTGCTCACTCTTTTTGCCAACCTAAACATGCAACAAAAGGAAAAATTGAATGAATTAATTAGTGCTATTCATGAGAAGGATGAACTCTTGGATAGCTAAGAGGACTTCCTTATTAAGGAAAACAAGAAGCATGTTAAGGTTAAAAATGCTTATGCTCAGGAAATAGAAAAATGTGAAAAATTAACTAGTGAGCTTAGCATTTGCCATTACACTATCTCCAACCTTAGAAATGAGAATGCTAAATTAATTGCTAAGGTTGAGAAATTAAATGTTTGTGATGATTCTCTTGTCAAACTTAAAAATGATAATGCTAGTTTGATTGCTAAGATTGACAAGTTGAATGAATCTCTCTCTAGCCTTAAGATTGAGAATGATAAATTAATTTCTAAGGCTAAAGATTTAAATGTTTGCAATGTTTCCATTTCCAATCTTAAGAATGAGAATGCTATTTTACATACTAAGATTGATAAATTAAATGCATGCAAACCCTCTACATCTAGTGTTGATCATGTTACTATTTGTACTAGATGTAGAGACATTAATGTTGATGCTATTCATGATCACCTAGCTTTAATTAAACAACAAAATGATCACATAGCACAACTAACTAGCAAAATTAATGAGCATGAGATAGAAAATGAGAAATTTAAATTTGCTAGAAGCATGCTCTATAGTGGGAGACGCCCTGACATTAAGGATGGCATTGGCTTCCAACAGGGAGATAATGTCAAGCTTAATGCCCCCAAGAAATTATCTAACTTTGTTAAGGGTTAGGCTCCCATGGCTCAGGATAACGAGGGCTATATTTTATATCCTGCTGGTTATCCCGAGCACAAAATTAGGAGAATTCATGTTAGGAAACCTCATAATGTTTCACATCATGCTTTTATGTATAAAAATGAGGCTTCTAGCTCTAGGCAATCAACCCATGTTAAATTGCCTAAAAGGAAATTTCCTATTGCATCAAATGAACCCAATGTTTCATTTAAAACTTTTGATGCTTCTTATGTGCTCACTAACAAATCAGGCAAAGTAGTTGTCAAATATGTTGGGGGCAAACACAAGGGGTCAAAGACTTGTGTTTGGGTACCCAAGGTGCTTGTTTCTAATGTCAAAGGACCCAAGACCGTTTGGGTACCTAAGAACAAGGACTAAACTTGTTTTGTAGGTTTATGCATCCGGGGGCTCAAGTTGGATCATTGATAGCGGGTGCACAAACCACATGACAAGGGAGAAAAGGATGTTCTCCTCCTACGAGAAAAATGAAGATCCCCAAAGAGCTGTCACATTCGGGGATGGAAATCAAGGTTTGGTCAAAGGACTTGGTAAAATTGCTATATCACCTGACCATTCTATTTCCAATGTTTTTCTTGTCGATTCTTTAGATTACAATTTGTTTTCTGTTTCTCAATTATGCAAAATAGGTTACAACTGTCTTTTTACGGATATAGGTGTTACTGTCTTTAGAAGAAGTGATGATTCAGTAGAATTTAAGGGAGTATTAGAGGGTCAGCTATACATAGTTGATTTTAATAGAGCTAAACTCGATACTTGCTTAATTGCTAAGACTAATATGGGTTGGCTCTGGCATCGCCGACTAGCCCATGTTGGGATGAAGAATCTTCACAAGCTTCTAAAGGGAGAACACATTTTGGGACTAACCAATGTTCATTTTGAGAAAGACAGGGTTTGTAGCGCATGTCAAGTAGGGAAGCAAGTTGGTGTTCACCATCCACACAAGAACATCATGACGACCGACATGCCGCTTGAGCTACTCCACATGGATCTATTCGTCCCGATCACTTACATAAGCATCGACGGGAGTAAGTATTGTCTTGTAATTGTGGATGATTATTCTCGCTTCACTTGGGTGTTCTTTTTGCAGGATAAATCTCAAACCCAAGAGACCTTAAAGGGATTCTTGAGATGGGCTCAAAATGAGTTCGACTTAAGGATCACAAAGATTAGAAGCGACAATGGGATGGAGTTCAAGAACTCTCAAATTGAAGGCTTTCTTGAGGACGAGGGCGTCAAGCATGAGTTCTCTTCTCCCTACACACCACAACAAAATGGTGTAGTGGAGAGGAAGAATAGAACTCTACTTGACATGGCGAGGACCATGCTTGATGAGTACAAGACTTCGGATTAATTTTGGGTGGAAGCAATCAACACCACTTGCTACGCCATCAACCGCCTCTACCTTCACCAAATCCTCAAGAAGACATCCTATGAACTCCTCACCAGTAAAAAGCCAATGTTTCATATTTTAGAGTCTTTGGTAGCAAATGCTTTATTCTTGTTAAAAGAGGTAAAAAATCTAAATTTGCTTCTAAGGCTGTAGAAGGCTTTTTTACTTGGCTATGACTCAAACACAAGGGCATATAGAGTCTTTAACAAGTCCACTGGACTAGTTGAAGTTTCTTGTGACATTGTGTTTGATGAGACTAATGGCTCTCAAGTAGAGTAAGTTGATCTTGATGAGCTAGATGATGAAGAGGCTCCGTGCGTCGCGCTAAGGAACATGTCCATTGGGGATGTGTGTCCTAAGGAATCCGAAGAGCCTCCACAAGCACAAGATCAACCATCATCTTCCATGTAAGCATCTCCACCAACTCAAGATGAGGATCAAGCTCAAGATGATGAAAATGAAGATCAAGAAGAGCCACCTCAATAGGAGGACAATGATCAAGGGGGAGATGCCAATGATCAAGTCAAGGAAGATGATCAGGGACCAAGACCACCACACCCAAGAGTCCACCAAGCGATACAACGAGATCACCCCGTGAACTCCATCCTCGGCGATATTCATAAGGGGGTAACCACTCGATCTCGTGTCGCTCATTTTTGTGAACATTACTCTTTTGTGTCTTCTGTTGAGCCATACAGGGTGGAAGATGCATTAAGAGATTCGGATTGGGTGATGGCAATGCAAGAGGAACTCAACAACTTCATGAGGAATGAAGTATGGCATCTTGTTCCACATCCTAATCAAAATGTTGTAGGAACCAAGTGGGTCTTCCACAGCAAGCAAGATGAGCATGGTGTGGTGTCAAGGAACAAAGCCCAACTTGTGGCCAAGGGATATTCACAAGTCGAAGGTTTGGATTTCAGTGAAACCTATGCACCCGTAGCTAGGCTTGAGTCAATTCGCATATTACTTGCCTATGCTACTTACCATGGCTTTAAGCTCTATCAAATGGACGTGAAAAGTGCCTTCCTCAATGGACCAATCAAGGAGGAGGTCTATGTTGAGCAACCTCCCGACTTTGAAGATAGTGAGTACCCTAACCATGTGTATAAACTCTCTAAGGCGCTTTATGGGCTCAAGCAAGCCCTAAGAGCATGGTATGAATGCCTAAGAGATTTCCTTATCACTAATGGCTTCAAAGTCGGCAAAGTCGATCCTACTCTCTTTACCAAAACTATTGCAAATGATTTGTTTGTATGCCAAATTTATGTTGATGATATTATATTTGGGTCTACTAACAAATCTACTTGTGAAGAGTTTAGTAGGATAATGGTACAAAAATTCGAGATGTCAATGATGGGGGAGTTGAAGTATTTCTTAGGATTTCAAGTGAGGCAACTCCAAGAGGGCACCTTCATTAGCCAAACCAAGTATACTCAAGACATACTCACCAAGTTTGGAATGAAGGATGCCAAGCCCATCAAGACACCCATGGGAACTAATGTGCATCTCAACCTCGACACGGGAGGTAAATCTGTAGATCAAAAGGTATATCGGTCGATGATAGGATCTTTACTCTATTTATGTGCATCTCGACCGGATATTATGCTTTCCGTATGCATGTGTGCAAGATTCCAAGCTGATCCTAAGGAAGTTCACCTTAGGGCCGTGAAGAGAATCTTGAGATATTTAGTTCATACACCTAAGTTTGGTCTTTGGTACCCCAAGGGATCCACTTTTGATTTAATAGGTTATTCAGATGCTGATTGGGCAGGGTGTAAAATTGATAGAAAGAGCACATCAGGGACTTGTCAGTTCTTGGGAAGATCCCTGGTGTCTTGGTCTTCAAAGAAACAAAATTCAGTAGCTCTTTCTACCGCCGAAGCCGAGTACATTGCCGCAGGCCATTGTTGCGCACAATTGCTTTGGATGAGGCAAACCTTAGGGACTATGGTTACAAATTAACCAAAGTCCCTCTCCTATGTGATAATGAGAGTGCAATCCGCATGGTGGATAATCCCGTTGAGCACAGCCGCACTAAGCACATAGCCATTCGGTATCACTTTTTGAGGGATCACCAACAAAGGGGGGATATCGAGATTGCTTATGTTAGCAGCAAAGAACAATTAGTCGATATCTTTACCAAACCACTAGATGAGAAAACCTTTACCAAACTTAGGAATGAGCTAAACATTCTTGATTCTCGGAACTTTAATTGATACTTTGCACACATAGCTCATTTACATACCTTTGATCATATCTCTTTCATTTGCTATGACTAATGTGTTTTTCAAGTATATTTCATGCTAAGTCATAGATTGAAAGGGAAATGGAGTCTTCGGTGAAGACAAGGCTTCCACTCCACTCTACCAGGTATTATTTACCCTTCGCCGTCCCTCCGCACCGCTCTCCACTTTTGTATAATATTCACTCGTATTCATTTGTACCATTGGGGAGAAAATAAAAGGGCTCTAAAGACTCCATTTTTGGCGATTAATGCCAAAGGGGGAGAGAGTATTAGCCCAAAGCAAAAGGACCACACCACCACGCCAATTTCAAAAATTTTCGAAACAAAGTTGTTTTCAATTGGTATCTTTGAAATTAGTATTCCTCTAAGAAATGTGAAAGGGAATTAGGCTTACACCTATTTCCTAATTGATTTTGGTGGTTGAATTGCCCAACACAAATAATTGGACTAACTAATTTGCTATAGTCAATAAGTTCTACAGGTGCCAAAGGTTCACAAAAAGCCAATAAAAAGACCAAGAAAAGGGTTCAACAAATAGAGCAAGGGATAACCGAAGTGTGCCCTGGTCTGGCGCACCGGACTGTCCGGTGTGCCACCGGACAGTGTCCGGTGCACAAGGGAACTCAACGCCCAACTCTTCACCTTCGAGAATTTTCAGAGGAGCTCCGCTATAATTCACCGGACTGTCCGGTGCACCACCGGACAGTGTCCAGTGCCCCAAGGGAGAGCAACTCTGAACTCGCCAGCTTCGGAAATCCGCTCCGCTATAATTCACCGGACTGTCCGGTGTGACAGCGGAGCAACAGCTACTTCACGCGCAACGGTCGACTGCAACGCATTAAATGCGCGCCTGCGCGCGCAGAGGAGTAGAGCACGCGCGGGTGGCACACCGGACAGCCTACAGGGCCTGTCCGGTGCACCACCGGACAGCCAGGCGGGCCCACACGTCAGAGCTCCAACGGTCGGAACCCAACGGCCATGTGACGTGGCTGGCGCACCGGACACTGTCCGGTGGCGCACCGGACTGTCCTGTGCGCCATGCGACAACAGCCCTCACCAAACGGCTAGTTTGGTGGTTGGGGCTATAAATACCCCAACCACCCCCACATTCAAGTCATCCAAGTTTTCCACCTTCCAACTACTTACAAGAGCTCTAGCATTCAATTCTAGACACACCAAATAGATCAAATCCTCTCCCAATTCCACACAAGGCTTTAGTGATTAGTGAGAGAGATTTGTTGTGTTCTTTTGAGCTCTTGCGCTTGGATTGCTTCCTTCTTTCATTCTTTCTTGCGAACAACTCAATTGTAACCAAGGCAAGATACACCAATTGTGTGGTGGTCCTTGCGGGGAAGTTTTGTTCCCGTTTGATTGAGAAGAGAAGCTCACTCGGTCCGAGGGACCGTTTGAGAGAGGGAAAGGGTTGAAAGAGACCCGGTCTTTGTGACCACCTCAACGGGGAGTAGGTTTGCAAGAACCGAACCTCGGTAAAACAAATCCGTGTGTCACACTCTTTATTCACTTACGATTTGTTTTGCACCCTCTCTCTCGGACTCGTTTATATTTCTAACGCTAACTCGGCTTGTAGTTGTGCTTAAGTTGTTAAATTTCAGATTCGACCTATTCACCCCCCCTCTAGGCGACTTTCAATTGGTATCAGAGCCTGGTGCTTCATTAGAGCCTAACCGCTCGAAGTGATGTCGGGAGATCACACCAAGAAGGAAATGGTGACCGGTGAGAAGCCAGCTACAAGCCACGGGAAAGCTTCAACGGGAGAGTCCCACAACAAGGGGAAGGAAAAGGAATCCCCTTCACACAAGTCGCGTCGGAGCGGTGACAAGAAGAAGAAGATGAGGAAAGTGGTCTACTACGAGACCGACACCTCGTCGCCATCCACCTCCGGCTCCGACACGCCGTCCGTAACTTCTAAGCGCCATGAGCGCAAGAAGTTTAGTAAGATCCCCCTACGCTATCCTCGCATTCCTAAACATACGCCTTTACTTTCCGTCCCATTAGGCAAACCACCAATGTTTGATGGTGAAGATTATGCTAGGTGGAGTGATTTGATGCGATATCACCTAACCTCACTCCACAAAAGTATATGGGATGTTATTGAGTTTGGTGTACAGGTACCATCCGTAAGGGATGAAGATTATGATGAGGACGAAGTGGCCCAAATCCAACACTTCAACTCCCAAGCCACAACTATACTCCTCGCCTCTCTAAGTCGAGAGGAGTATAACAAGGTGCAAGGGTTGAAAAGTGCTAAGGAGATTTGGGACACGCTAAAGACCGCGCACGAAGGAGACGAGGTGACCAAGATCACCAAGCGGGAGACGATCGAGGGGGAGCTCGGTCGCTTCCGACTTCGCCAAGGGGAGGAGCCACAAGACATGTATAACCGGCTCAAAACCTTGGTGAACCAAGTGCGCAACCTCGGGAGCAAAAAATGGGATGACCACGAAATGGTTAAGGTTATTCTAAGATCAGTTGTTTTCCTTAACCCTACTCAAGTTCAATTAATTCGTGGCAATCCTAGATATACACTAATGACTCACGAGGAAGTAATCGGGAATTTTGTGAGCTTTGAATTAATGATCAAAGGCTCAAAGAAGATCAACGAGCTTGATGGCCCCTCCACGTCCGAAGCACAACCGGTCGCATTCAAAGCGACGGAGGAAAAGAAGGAGGAGTCTACTTCAAGTACAACACCCATCGACGCCTCCAAGCTCGACAACGAGGAAATGGAGCTCATCATCAAGAGCTTCCGCCAAATCCTCAAACAAAGGAGGGGGAAAGATTACAAGCCCCGCTCCAAGAAAGTGTGCTACAAATGTGGTAAGCCCGGTCATTTTATTGCAAAATGTCCATTATCTAGTGATAGTGATAGGGGCGACGACAAGAAGGGGATAAGAAAGGAGAAGAAGAGGTACTACAAGAAGAAGGGCGGCGATGCCCATGTTTGCCGGGAGTGGGACTTCGACGAGAGCTCCACCGACTCCTCCTCCGACGAGGACGCCGCAAACATCGCCATCATCAAGGGTCTTCTCTTCCCCAACGTCGGCCACAAGTGCCTCATGGCAAAGGACGGCAAAAGGAAGAAGGTAAAATCAAGATCCTCCACTAAATATGAAACCTCTAGTGATGAGGATAATGCTAGTAATGAGGAGGATAACTTGCGCATTCTCTTTGCCAACCTAAACATGCAACAAAAAGAAAAATTAAATGAATTGATTAGTGCTATTCATGAGAAGGATGATCTCTTGGACACCCAAGAGGACTTCCTTATTAAAGAAAATAAGAAGCATGTTAAGGTTAAAAATGCTTACGCTCTAGAAGTAGAAAAATATGAAAAACTATCTAGTGAGCTGAGCACTTGCCATGAGACTATTGACAACCTTAGAAATGAGAATGCTAGTTTAATTGCTAAGGTTGATTCAAATGCTTGTGATGTTTCAATACCCAATCTTAGAAATGATAATGTTGATTTGCTTGCTAAGATTGAAGAATTGAACATTTCTCTTACTAGCCTTAGGATTGAAAATGAAAAATTGCTTGCTAAGGCTAAAGAATTAGATGTTTGCAATGCTTCCATTTCCGACCTTAGAAGTAAAAATGATATATTGCATGCTAAGGTTGTAGAATTGAAATCTTGCAAACCCTCTACATCTACCATTGAACATACTTCCATTTGTACTAGATGTAGAGACATTAATGTTGATGCTATTCATGATCACATGGCTTTAATTAAACAACAAAATGATCACATAGCTCAACTTAATGCTAAGATTAATGAGCATGACTTAGAAAATGAAAAATTTAAATTTGCTAGAAGCATGCTCTATAGTGGGAGACGCCCTGACATCAAGGATGGCATTGGCTTTCAAAAGGGGGACAATGTCAAACTTAATGCTCCTCCTAAAAGATTATCTAATTTTGTTAAGGGCAAAGCTCCCATGCCTCAGGATAACGAGGGTTACATTTTATACCCTGACGGTTACCCCGAGAGCAAGATTAGGAGAATTCACTCTAGGAAGTCTCACTCTGGCCCTAATCATGCTTTTATGTATAAGGGTGAGACATCTAGTTCTAGGCAATCAACCCATGCAAAATTGCCTAAGAAGAAAACTCCTAAGGCATCAAATGATTCTAACATTTCATTTAAGACCTTTGATGCCTCTTATGTTTTAACTAACAAATCTGGCAAGGTAGTTGCCAAATATGTTGGGGCAAGCACAAGGGTCAAAGCCTTGTGTTTGGGTACCCAAAGTTCTTGTGTCTAATGTCAAAGGACCCAAAACCATTTGGGTACCTAAAATCAAGAACTAAACTTGTTTTGTAGGTTTATGCATCCGGGGGCTCAAGCTGGATCATCGACAGCGGGTGCACAAACCATATGACAGGGGAGAAGAAGATGTTCTCCTCCTATGAGAAAAACCAAGATTCCCAACGAGCTATCACATTCGGGGATGGAAATCAAGGTTTGGTCAAAGGTTTAGGTAAAATTGCTATATCACCTGACCATTCCATTTCCAATGTTTTTCTTGTAGATTCTTTAGATTACAATTTGCTTTCCGTATCTCAATTATGCAAAATGGGCTACAACTGTCTTTTCACAGATGTAGGTGTTACTGTCTTTAGAAGAAGTGATGATTCAATAGCATTTAAGGGAGTGTTAGAGGGTCAGCTATACTTAGTAGATTTTGATAGAGCTGAACTCAACACTTGCTTAATTGCTAAGACTAACATGGGCTGGCTCTGGCATCGCCGACTAGCACATGTTGGGATGAAGAATCTTCATAAGCTTCTAAAGGGAGAGCACATTTTAGGACTAACGAATGTTCATTTTGAGAAAGACAGGATTTGTAGCGCATGTCAGGCAGGGAAGCAAGTTGGTGTTCATCATCCACACAAGAACATCATGACGACTGACAGGCCACTGGAGCTCCTACACATGGACCTATTCGGCCCGATAGCTTACATAAGCATCGGCGGGAGTAAGTACTGTCTAGTTATTGTGGATGATTATTCTCGCTTCACTTGGGTGTTCTTTTTGCAGAAAAAATCTCATACCCAAGAGACCTTAAAGGGATTCTTGAGACGGGCTCAAAATGAGTTTGGCTTAAGGATCAAGAAAATTAGAAGCGACAACGGGACGGAGTTCAAGAACTCTCAAATTGAAGGCTTCCTTGAGGAGGAGGGCATCAAGCATGAGTTCTCTTCTCCCTACACGCCACAACAAAATGGTGTAGTGGAGAGGAAGCATCGAACTCTATTGGACATGGCAAGAACCATGCATGATGAGTACAAGACTTCGGATCGGTTTTGGGCCGAGGCGGTCAACACCGCCTGCTACGCCATCAACCGGTTGTATTTACACCGAATCCTCAAGAAGACATCATACGAACTCCTAACCGGTAAAAAGCCCAATATTTCATATTTTAGAGTCTTTGGTAGCAAATGCTTTATTCTTGTTAAAAGAGGTAGAAAATCTAAATTTGCTCCTAAGACTGTAGAAGGCTTTTTACTAGGATATGACTCAAACACAAGGGCATATAGAGTCTTTAACAAGTCCTCAGGACTAGTTGAAGTTTCTTGTGACGTTGTGTTTGATGAGACTAACGGCTCTCAAGTAGAGCAAGTTGATCTTGATGAGATAGGTGATGAAGAGGCTCCGTGCGTCGCGCTAAGAAACATGTCCATTGGGGATGTGTGTCCTAAGGAATCCGAAGAGCCTCCAAATGCACAAGATCAACCATCCTCCTCCTCGCAAGCATCTCCACCAACTCAAAATGAGGATGAGGCTCAAGTTGATGAAGGAGAAGATCAAAGAGATGAGCCACCTCAAGATGACGGCAATGATCAAGGGGGAGATGCAAATGATCAAGACAAGGAGGATGAAGAACCAAGACCGCCACACCAAAGAGTCCACCAAGCAATCCAACGAGATCACCCCGTCGACACCATCCTCGGCGACATTCATAAGGGGGTAACCACTAGATCTCGTGTTGCACATTTTTGTGAGCATTACTCTTTTGTTTCCTCTATCGAGCCACACAGGGTAGAGGAGGCACTTCAAGATTCGGATTGGGTGGTGGCGATGCAAGAGGAGCTCAACAACTTTACTAGGAATGAGGTATGGCATTTAGTTCCACGTCCTAATCAAAATGTTGTAGGAACCAAGTGGGTTTTCCGCAATAAGCAAGACGAGCATGGTGTGGTGACAAGGAACAAAGCCCGACTTGTGGCCAAGGGATATTCACAAGTCGAAGGTTTGGATTTCGGTGAAACCTATGCACCCGTAGCTAGGCTTGAGACAATTCGTATATTACTTGCCTATGCTACTTACCATGGCTTTAAGCTCTACCAAATGGACGTGAAAAGTGCCTTCCTCAATGGACCAATCAAGGAAGAGGTCTATGTTGAGCAACCTCCCGGCTTTGAAGACAGTGAGTATCCTAACCATGTGTATAAACTCTCTAAGGCGCTTTATGGGCTCAAGCAAGCCCCAAGAGCATGGTATGAATGCCTAAGAGATTTTCTTATCACTAATGGCTTCAAAGTCGGAAAGGCCGATCCTACTCTATTCACTAAAACTCTTAACAATGATTTGTTTGTATGCCAAATTTATGTTGATGATATTATATTTGGGTCTACTAACGAATCTACATGTGTGGAATTTAGTAGGATCATGACACAAAAATTCGACATGTCAATGATGGGGGAGTTGAAGTACTTCTTGTGATTTAAAGTGAAGCAACTCCAAGAGGGCACCTTCATTAGCCAAACGAAGTATATTCAAGACATTCTAAACAAGTTTGGGATGAAGGATGCCAAGCCCATCAAGACACCCATGGGAACCAATGGGCATCTCGACCTCGACACGGAAGGTAAATCCGTAGATCAAAAGGTATACCGGTCGATGATAGGCTCTTTACTCTATTTATGTGCATCTCGACCGGATATTATGCTTTCTGTATGCATGTGTGCAAGATTCCAAGCCGACCCTAAGGAAGCTCACCTTACGTCCGTAAAACGAATCTTGAGATATTTAGTTTATACTCCTAAGTTTGGGCTTTGGTACCCTCGGGGATCCACATTTGATTTAATTGGTTATTCGGATGCCGATTGGGCAGGGTGTAAAATTAATAGAAAGAGCACATCAGGGACTTGCCAGTTCTTGGGAAGATCTCTGGTGTCTTGGGCTTCAAAGAAGCAAAATTCTGTCGCTCTTTCTACCGCCGAAGCCGAGTACATTGCCACAGGTCATTGTTGCGCGCAATTGCTTTGGATGAGGCAAACCCTTAGGGACTATGGTTACAAATTAACCAAAGTTCCTCTTCTATGTGATAATGAGAGTGCAATCCGCATGGCGGATAATCCCGTTGAGCATAGCCGCACTAAACACATAGCCATTCGGTATCATTTTCTAAGGGATCACCAACAAAAGGGAGATATCGAGATTGCATATATTAACACTAAAGATTAATTAGCCGATATCTTTACCAAGCCACTAGATGAACAAACTTTTAACAAACTTAGGCATGAGCTAAATATTCTCGATTCTAGGAATTTCTTTTGATATCTCGCATACATAGCACATTAATATACCTTTGATCATGTCTCTTTTATATGCTATGACTAATGTGTTTTCAAGTGAATTTCAAACCAAGTCGTAGGTGTATTGAAAGGGAATTGGAGTCTTCGGCGAAGACAAAGGCTTCCACTCCACTCCATAACTCATCCTTCGCCGTCGCTCCGAGCAACTCTTCGTCTTTGGTATAATCTTCACTCACATATTATTTACCAAAGGGGGAGAAAGTAGTTTACAAGGGCTCTAATGATTTCATTTTTGGTGATTTATGCCAAAGGGGGAGAAAGCATGAGCCCAAAGCAAAAGAACCACACCTCCATCAATTTCAAAAATTTTAGTCTTTCAATTTGGTTTTAAAGAAGTACTTTCAAATTGGTATCTTATTTGTGATATAATCTCAAATTGGTATACCCTCTTCAAAATTAACATCAAAACCCTCTTGAACACTAAGAGGAGGATTTCATTAAGGGGGAGTTTTGTTTAGTCAAAGGAAAAGCATTTGAAACAAGGGGAGAAAATTTCAAATCTAGTAAATGCTTCTCAAATCTCTTATTCATTTACCTTTTGACTATTTGCAAAAGAACTTTGAAAAGGATTTACAAAAAGAATTTGCAAAGACAAAACATGTGGTGCAAGCGTGGTCCAAAATGTTAAAAAGAAAGAAAAACAATCCATGCATATCTTATGAATTTCTATTGGCTCAATTCTAAGTAACCTTTGCACTTACAATTATGCAAACTAGTTCAATTATGCGCTTCTACATTTGCTTTGGTTTGTGTTGGCATCAATCACCAAAAAGGGGGAGATTGAAAGGGAATTAGGCTTACACCTATTTCCTAATTGATTTTGGTGGTTGAATTGCCCAACACAAATAATTGGACTAACTAGTTTGCTCTAGTATATAAGTTCTACAGGTGCCAAAGGTTCACAAAAAGCCAATAAAAAGACCAAGAAAATGGTTCAACAAAGAGAGCAAGGGATAACCGAAGTGTGCCCTGGTCTGGCGCACCGGACTGTCCGGTGTGCCACCGAACAGTGTCCGGTGCACCAGGGAACTCAACGCCCAACTCTTCACCTTCGGGAATTTTCAGAGGAGCTCCGCTATAATTCACCGGACTGTCCGTGCACCACCGGACAGTGTCCGGTGCCCCAAGGGAGAGCAACTCTGAACTCGCCAGCTTCGGAAATCCGCTCCGCTATAATTCACCGGACTGTCTGGTGAGTCACCGGACAGTGTCCTGTGCACACCGGACTGTCCGGTGTGACAGCGGAGCAACGGCTACTTCACGCGCAACGGTCGACTGCAACACATTAAATGCGCGCCTGCGCGCGCAGAGGAGCAGAGCACGCGCGGGTGGCACACCGGACAGCCTACAGGGCCTGTCCGGTGCACCATCGGACAGCCAGGCGGGCCCACACGTCAGAGCTCCAACGGTCGGAACCCAACGGCCAGGTGACGTGGCTGTCGCACCGGACACTGTCCGGTGGCACACCGGACTGTCCGGTGCGCCATGCGACAGCAGCCTTCACCAAACGGCTAGTTTGGTGGTTGGGGCTATAAATACCCCAACCACCCCCACATTCAAGTCATCCAAGTTTTCCACCTTCCAACTACTTACAAGAGCTCTAGCATTCAATTCTAGACACACCAAATAGATCAAATCCTCTTCCAATTCCACACAAGGCTTTAGTGATTAGTGAGAGAGATTTGTTGTGTTCTTTTGAGCTCTTGCGCTTGGATTGCTTCCTTCTTTCATTCTTTCTTGCGAACAACTCAATTGTAACCAAGGCAAGAGACACCAATTGTGTGGTGGTCCTTGCGGGGAAGTTTTGTTCCCGTTTGATTGAGAAGAGAAGCTCACTCGGTCCGAGGGACCGTTTGAGAGAGGGAAAGGGTTGAAAGAGACCCGGTCTTTGTGACCACCTCAACGGGGAGTAGGTTTGCAAGAACAGAACCTCGGTAAAACAAATCCGTGTGTCACACTCTTTATTTGCTTACGATTTGTTTTGCACCCTCTCTCTCGGACTCGTTTATATTTCTAACGCTAACTCGGCTTGTAGTTGTGCTTAAGTTGTTAAATTTCAGATTCGACCTATTCACCCCCCCTCTAGGCGACTTTCAAAATGCTATCTCAATTGGTATCTATATTTTAAGGAGGAGTTTTTCAAAATTAGTATCTAAAATATTTGATCCTCTTTCAAATGGTAAAAACCCTCTTGAACACTAAGAGGAGAATTTCATTAAGGGAGAGTTTTGTTTAGTCAAAGGAAAAGCATTTGAAACAGGGGGAGAAAATTTCAAATCTTGAAAATGCTTCTCGAAATCTTATTCATATACCTTTGACTATTTGCAAAAAGACTTTGAAAAGGATTTCCAAAAACATTTGCAAAAACAAAACAAGTGGTGCAAGCGTGGTCCAAAATGTTAAAAGGAAGAAAGCAATCCATGCATATCTTATAGAAGTTTAAATTGGTTTAATTCCAAGCAACCTTTGCACTTACCTTATGCAAACTAGTTCAATTCTACACTTGTATATTTGCTTTGGGTTGTGTTGGCATCAATCACCAAAAAGGGGGAGATTGAAAGGGAAATAGGGTCAAACCTTTTCCTAATTGATTTTAGTGGTTGAATTGCCCAACACAAATAATTGGACTAACTAGTTTGCTCTAGATTATAAGTTCTACAGGTGCCAAAGGTTTAACACAAACCAATAAAAAGTCCAATATAGGGTTCAAAAAGAAGGGAGCAAAACCAACCGAAGGTTGCCCTGGTCTGGCACACCGGACTGTCCGGTGTGCCACCGGACAGTGTCCAGTGCACCAGGGAGATCAACTTTGAACTGCTCAGCTTCGGGATTTTTGAGAGCCACTCCGCTATAATTCACCGGACTGTCCGGTGTAGCACCGGACTGTCCGGTGTGCCATGTGGAGCAACGGCTACTGCGCCAATGGTCGTCTGCAAAAGTGAACAGTGAACAGTGCGCGGACAGCGCGCACAGAGTTAGAGCAGCGCCAGAAGGCGCACCGGACAGTGAACAGTGCCTGTCTGGTGCACCACCGAACTGTCCGGTGGTCCCACCTGTCAGAGCTCCAACGATCGAACCCTAATGGTTGGGTGACGTGGCTAGCGCACCGGACAGTGTCCGGTGGCGCACAGGACTGTCTGGTGCGCCCATCGACAGACAACCTCCCCAACGACCATTTTGGTGGTTGGGGCTATAAATACCCCCAAACCACCACACTTCAAGGCATCCAAGTTTTCAGCCATTGCATTCAATACAAGAGACCCGGTCTTTTGAGTTCATTTGAGACATTTGTGTTCATTTGAGTTCTTGTCGCTTGGATCGCTTTTCTTCTTCTTCTTTCATTCTTGTTCTCAATCAACTTGTAATCAAGCAAGAGACATCAAGTTGTGGTGGTCCTTGTAAGGGGTCTAAGTGACCCGTTGATTAAGGAGAAAAGCTCACTCGGTCTAAGTGACCGTTTGAGAGAGGGAAAGGGTTGAAAGAGACCCGGTCTTTGTGACCACCTCAACGGGGAGTAGGTTTGCAAGAACCGAACCTCGGTAAACAAATCACCATGTCATCCGCTTTTATTTGCTTGTGATTTGTTTTCGCCCTCTCTAACGGACTCAGTTTTATTCCTAACGCTAACCCGACTTGTAGATTGTGCTTAAAGTTTATAAATTTCAGATTTGCCTATTCACCCCCCTCTAGGCGGCTTTCATCTGCCAACACTGCACTATTGTAGTTGGTCTTGACGGGTATGAAGTGGGCTGACTTGGTTAAGCGGTCCACCACTACCCAAATGGAATCGTAGCCGGCACGAGTGCGAGGCAATCCGACTATGAAGTCCATTCCGATTTCATCCCATTTCCACTGAGGAATTCGCAACGGTTGCAACAATCCAACTGGTCTCTGATGCTCTGCCTTGATCCTTTGACAACTGTCACATATAGCCACATGCTCTGCGATCTCCCTTTTCATTCCGTACCACCAGAATTTCTTCTTCAGATCCTGATACATCTTCTCACTTCCAGGGTGTATAGAATAAGCTGACTCATGAGCTTCCTTGAGGATCAACTCCCGAATGGACTGGATATTGGGAACACACAAGCGTTCCTTGAACCATATCCCACCTTCTGCATCTTCTCGAAAATCTTTGCCTCTGTCCTCTAGAATCAGCTGCCGGATTTCACTGATCTTCTCACCATTCTTCTGTGCTTCTTTGATTTCCCGCTCTAGGGTAGGCTCTAACTCAACTGTCACTCCTCGCATATTGTTCAGAAATTCGAGGCTCAACCTGTCGAACTCTTTGGCCAGCTCATAAGGCATCTGATAAGCGACCATCAGGTTGACTTGACTTTTCCTGCTCAAAGCATTTGCCACTATGTTCACTTTGCCTGGATGGTAATGAATCTCCAATTCATAGTCTTTGATCAACTCTAACCATTTTCGTTGCCTCATATTCAGCTCCGACTGAGTGAATATGTACTTCAGACTCTTGTGATCTGTGTAGACATCACATTTCTGTCCATACAGATAGTGTCTCCATGTCTTCAGTGCATGAACCACTGCTGCCAACTCTAGCTCATGGATTGGATAATTCTTCTCATGAACCTTCAGCTGTTGTGACTAGTAAGCCACAACTCTTCCCTCTTGCATCAACACACACCCCAAACCAATGTAACAAGCATCGCAATACAATGAGAAGGGCTTGTGCACATCAGGTAAGACTAAGACAGGCGCTGTAGTCAACTTCTCTTTCAGTGCTTCGAAGGCTTCTTGGCATTTCTGGGTCCACTTGAACTCAATCTTGTTGCCTAGCAAAGCTATCATCGGTTTCGCAATCTTCGAAAACCCTTCAATGAATCGCCGATAATATTCGGCCATTCCAATAAAGCTCTTGATTCCTCGAGCATCTGTTGGCGCTTTCCAATTCAGAATGTCTGCCACTTTCTTCGGATCCACAGCTAATCTGTCTTTGTTAATTATGTGACCCAAGAACAAGACTTCATCAATCCAGAACTCGCACTTGCTCAACTTTGCATACAGCTGGTGCTCTCGCAATCTCTGCAATACCATCCTCAAATGATCCACATGCTCTTCTTTGCTTTGAGAGTATATAAGAATATCATCAATAAATACCATCACAAACTTGTCGAGATAATCCATGAATACACTGTTCATCAGATTCATAAAGAAGGCTGGTGCATTTGTTAGGCCAAAATACATAACAATGAACTCATACAACCCATACTTGGTAATGAATGTCGTCTTCGGAATGTCTGAAGGTCGAATCCTGAGCTGATGATAACCTGATCTCAGATCTATCTTTGAGAACACGCTGGCTCCTCTCAACTGGTTGAACAGATATTCTATTCTAGGCAAGGGGTACTTGTTCTTGATTGTGACCTTATTCAGAGCTTGATAATCGATGCACATCCTTCTGGTGCCATCCTTCTTGTCCACGAATAGGACAGGGGCGGCCCAAGGCGAGGTGCTTGGCCTTATATAACCTTTCTCTGACAGCTCATCGATCTGCTTTTTAAGCTCAACCAACTCTGGTCCAGACACTCTGTAGGCTCTTTAACAAATGGGGGCGGTGCCAGGAATAAGCTCTATAGCAAACTCAACTTTCCGCTCAGGTGGCATACCTGGTAAGTCTTCCGGAAACACATCTAGGAATTCTGACACAACCTTGATAATCTTGAGTGAATCTGGCTCCTTGGTATCGATAGTCATCTGATGACAACTTTCCTTCCTTGGTTCAGGTGAGATTAACTCGGCTACCACTTCTTCTCCTAGTGGGGACACCAACTTAATTGTCCTTTTGTCACAACTGATAATTGCTTGGTACTTATCTAGCCAATTCATCCCTAGGATGACATCTATTCCCTGAGTACCCATTACTATGAGATTGGCGGGAAACGCGATCCCCCTTATTTCCACACTTACATTCAAGCAAATGCTATCGGCTCGAATTCTACCACCGACTGAGTCAATTTGGATGGGGGTTGACATGGTAGTTATTGGAAGATTATGTGCTTCTACCCAAGATGCATTTATAAAAGAATGTGTTGCTCCAGTATCAAATAACACTTCTGCAATATATGAGTCGACTGGAAACATACCTACTGTCATGTCGGGGGTTTCCTGAACTGCTTCAGCCTCCAAGTGATTCAGTCTCCCATGGTTGTAGCGTGGCTGAGAGCGGTTGCCTGCTCCAGGCTGAGACACATTCTGCTTTGCTGGGGCATCGGGGCCTGACTGCAGCTGGGCTGCCTTCTTCGGACATTGCATAACCCAATGGCCTTGCTCTCCACAGTGGAAACATGCTCTGCTTCCACCTTGAATTGGGGCTGTTTCACTGCTCTGGTTGGTTGCTGGGGCGGGAAGACGAGGTGCCTGCTGATTCTGCCTCTGAAACTGACCTTCTCCTGACTGTTGTTCTGACGATTCTGCTGCTAGTGCTGAGGGTACTGCCTTTGAAACTGTTGCTGTTGAGGTGGGCGCTGGTTCTATCTGAACTGCTGAGGTGGGTTGCCTAAGAAACGTGGGCGATTGCTGCTTCCAGGCTGAGGTCCACCAATCTTGCGCTTGCGATCCTCCATCTCTTTGCGCTTCTTCTCTGTCATTATTGCTCTATCAATCAGGTGCTGAAATGTGGGGAAGGTATGATTCATCAGTTGATACTACAGAGGATCAACTAAGCCTCTCAAGAAGCGATACTGCCTCTTGGCATCTGTGTTGACATCCTCAGGAGCATAGCGGGACAGCTGCAGAAACTAGTCTCGGTACTCACTGACAGACATAGGCCCTTTCTTGAGCGCCAGGAACTCCTCCTTCTTCACTATCATTAGACCTGCTGGGACATGCTACTGACGGAAGCTATCTCTGAATTCTTCCCAGGTGATGGCGTTGGGGTTGGCATGGGTGGCGAGATAAGACTCCCACCAAGACTGGGCTGCTCCTCTCAACTGACGGGGACCATACAGAACCTTCTCCCTGTCGTCGCACTGAGCGGTGTGCAACTCTCGCTCTATAGTGTGCAGCCAATCTTCAGCATCCATGGGATTAGAAGAGTGAGCAAACACCGGGGGATGACCTCTCATGAATTCAGCACGCTTGTCTCTGGGCATCTAAGGCATCTGAGGCTGAGGTGGTGGCTGCTGGTGCTGGTGCTGCTGAATGGCGGCCAGAGTCTAACCGATGGCTTGAACTGCCTGAGTCTGCATTAGGAACATCTGCTCGATGGTCATCGGGGGTGGGGGTGGCAGCTGCTGATGGGGTGCCTCTTCCTGCGGGGCTGCCTGCTCCTGCTGAGCACGCCTTCCTCCTCTGCGCCTGTTGTCTGACATCTGTAGAATGCAATCACACATCAGAACTGAGCTTGCAAACCTTGCAGTATAAGAAAAGAGTATAGAATTCTTCCACAATACTGAACGAATGAACGTCTTCACTGACTTCCAACATAGGCAAACACAGCTTCTCAGATAAAGAGGAAAGTAGAACAAAAGGGCTTCCCAACTAGGTAACTAATTTTATTAACATTTCATAGGTAAACCAAAGTGCAGGGGATACCCACACCCTGGCGACAGTCATTACAAAGATCCAAATCCAACATAGTTCATCATGACAAACATAAAGGCACAGGATAAGCAAACTACCATGTCTAACTAAGACTAACTAAGAGTAAGACTAATGCTAAGACTATAGCTTCCATATATATATATGCATTAATTACAAGATCTGACGCTGATGATCTATGGTTCTAAATTTATCTTGGTCCTGCAGTCAGGGTTACCATAAGCATGGTGTCCACACCGAGGTGAGCGGTACGGGTGCTGAGTCCCGACGGGAGCGGGGGAGCCATCCTCCAGGTGACGATGCTCCACGCGCTCAGCCCGCTGCTGAGCGATCTCAGCACGAGCCCTACTCAGCTCATCTAATGCATGGTCCAGCTCCGTGTTTAGCACAGCAGCTAGGTTGACTGTGCTGCTCAACCTAGGATTGTCCTCACCGACAGGTGAGACAACCATGCCTCCTGTGCTGCCAGATGGATGGCGGGGGTAATACTTGAGAGCACCTAGAGGGGGTGAATAGGTGATCCTATAAAACTTAAACTTAAACCACAAAAACTTGGTTAAGTGTTAACACAATAATCGCCAAGTGGCTAGAGAGGAGTCTCAGCAAAGACACAATAACCACAAAGATATCAATCACAGAGATGGCACAGAGGTTATCCCGTGGTTCGGCCAAGACCAACGCTTGCCTACTCCACGTTGTGGCGTCTCAATGGACGAGGGTTGCAACCAACCCCTCTCAAGCGGTCCAAAGACCCACTTGAATACCACGGTGTTTTGCTTGCTTTACTTTATCCCGTTTGCGAGGAATCTCCACACTTTGGAGCCTCTCGCCCTTACACTTGAAGTTCACAAAGAAGCACGGAGTAAGGAAGGGATGAGCAACACACTCAAGACACAAAGATCACAGCAACACCACGCACACAAGTCGCAACAAGAGCTCACAACACAACTCAATGAGTTCACAACTCAACTAGAGCTCTAATTGCTATCGCAAAGAATCAAAGGCGCGGAATCGATGTCTTAGTGCTTAGGAATGCTTAGAGGATGCTTGGTGTTCTCCTCCATGCGCCTAGGGGTCCCTTTTATAGCCCCAAGGCAGCTAGGAGCCGTTGAGAGCATTCCTGGAAGGCAAATCTTGCCTTCTGTCGCCTGGCGCACCGGACACTGTTCGGTGCCCGATTTCCTTCCAAAAGTGGCGTAGTCGACCGTTGGCAGCCTGAGAGCCGTTGGCGCACCGGACATGTCTGGTGCACACCAGACAGTCCGGTGCCCCCTTCTAGCCGTTGGCTCGGCCACATGTCCCGCGCAGATCGCGCAGCCGACCGTTGGCCTGGCCGACCGTTGGCTCGCCGGACAGTCCGGTGCACACCGGACAGTCCGGTGAATTATAGACGTACGTCGTCGATGAATTCCCGAGAGCGGCCAGTTCGCTCGAGCCAGCCTGGCGCACCGGACACTGTTCGGTGCATCACCGGACAGTCCGGTGCTCCCAGACTGAGCAGAGTCTTGGCTGCTCGAGCCAAGACATTTCCAATTGGATTTTTCCTGTTTCCATCACTTAGACACAATACATTAGTCCATAAAACAATGTACTAAGTCTGAGAAACATACCTTTATCCTTGATTTGTACTTTGTCCACCATTTTACACTTAGGCACTTGTGTTGGACACTAAATCACCAAAATACTTAGAAATGGCCCAAGGGCACATTTCCCTTTCAATCTCCCCCTTTTTGGTGATTTATGCCAACACAACATAAAGCAAGTAGAACAAGTACAAAATTAATTCAAATAAGAACTCAAAATTGTTTTGATTCAATTTTGACATATATGGATCATCCTTTGCCACCACTTGGTTTGTTTTTGCAAATCAAACACAAATTTCTATCTCTAAGTCCAACATACTTGTTAAAACATAAAGAGAGTCATTATAAGAGAAATTGATTCAAGATTTCAAAAACTCCCCCTTTTTCCCATAATCAATATTTCTCCCCACAAGAAGCCAACTTTTGACAAGAGAGACAATAAAAGAGTTTTGACAAAACCAAAGCTCTATTCTACTATTTTCAAAATCTCTCAAGTAGTAGCTGATCCATTTATCGCTTTGGCCTTTATTTTCTCCCCCTTTGGCATCAAGCACCAAAACAGGATCAATCTTGGCCCGTTAACCCCATTGCCTCACCAAAATCTTCAACTAAGAGCAAATAGGCAATAAGAGTATAAAGATGAACTTGGAAAAGTTACTCTTTTCATCGGAGTGCAGTGGAAGTCTTGCATGGTCCAAGTCCACCTTTTCCCTTTCAATCCTCCTTTGAGACTAAAACAAACTCAAGCACATGGTTAGTTTCAAAGGGTCAAGTTGTAACACACCTCCCCCTAAATATGTGCATCACTTGCACAAGGACTTGTGAGATCTGGGGAGTGCTTGTACAACTTGAGCACCACAATAAGCAACAAAATGCAGAATGAACATAATCAAAGGCATAAACACATGTATGCTACAATTCAATCCAAGTTCCGTGAATCTAAGACATTTAGCTCACTACGCAGCATGCAAAAAGTCTTCTCATCTAGAGGCTTGGTAAAGATATCGGCTAGCTGGTTCTCGGTGCTAACATGAAACACTTCGATATCTCCCTTTTGCTGGTGGTCTCTCAAAAAGTGATGCCGGATGTCTATGTGCTTTGTGCGGCTGTGCTCAACAGGATTTTCCGCCATGCGGATAGCACTCTCATTATCACATAGGAGTGGGACTTTGCTCAAATTGTAGCCAAAGTCCCTGAGGGTTTGCCTCATCCAAAGTAGTTGCGCGCAACACTGTCCTGCGGCAACATACTCGGCCTCAGCGGTGGATAGGGCAACGGAAGTTTGTTTCTTAGAATTCCATGACACCAGGGACCTTCCTAAGAATTGGCACGTCCCCGATGTACTCTTCCTATCGACCTTACATCCAGCATAGTCGGAATCTGAATATTCAATCAAGTCAAAGGTAGACCCCTTTGGATACCAGATCCCGAAGCAAGGCGTAGCCACTAAATATCTAAGAATTCGCTTCACCGCCACTAAGTGACACTCCTTAGGGTCGGATTGAAATCTAGCACACATGCATACGCTAAGCATAATATCCGGTCTACTAGCACATAAATAAAGTAAAGACCCTATCATGGACCGGTATGCCTTTTGATCAACGGACTTACCTCCTTTGTTGAGGTCGGTGTGTCCGTCGGTCCCCATTGGAGTCTTTGCGGGCTTGGCGTCCTTCATCCCAAACCGCTTTAGCAAGTCTTGCGTGTACTTCGTTTGGGAGATGAAGATGCCGTCCTTGAGTTGCTTCACTTGGAACCCAAGGAAGTAGTTCAACTCGCCCATCATCGACATCTCGAATTTCTGCGTCATCACCCTGCTAAACTCTTCACAAGACTTTTGGTTAGTAGAACCAAATATTATGTCATCGACATAAATTTGGCACACAAACAAATCACCATCGCAAGTCTTAGTGAAAAGAGTTGGATCGGATTTCCCAACCTTGAAAGCATTAGCAATTAAAAAATCTCTAAGGCATTCATACCATGCTCTTGGGGCTTGCTTAAGTCCATAGAGCGCCTTAGAGAGCTTAGACACGTGGTCGGGGTACCGTTCATCCTCGAAGCCAGGGGGTTGCTCCACATACACCTCCTCCTTGATTGGCCCGTTGAGGAAAGCGCTCTTCACATCCATTTGGAATAACCTGAAGGAATGGTGAGCGGCATATGCTAGCAAGATACGAATAGACTCTAGCCTAGCCACAGGAGCAAAAGTCTCCTCAAAGTCCAAACCTGTGACTTGGGCATAACCTTTTGCCACAAGTCGAGCCTTGTTTCTTGTCACCACCCCGTGCTCGTCTTATTTGTTGCGGAACACCCACTTGGTTCCAACAACATTTTGCTTAGGACGAGGCACCAGCGTCCAAACTTCATTCCTCTTGAAGTTGTTGAGCTCCTCTTGCATGGCCAACACCCAGTCCGGATCTAGCAAGGCCTCCTCTACCCTGAAAGGCTCAATAGAAGAGACAAAGGAGTAATGCTCACAAAAATTAACTAATCGAGATCGAGTAGTTACTCCCTTGCTAATATCACCAAGAATTTGGTCGACGGGATGATCCCTTTGAATCATCGCTCGAACTTGGGTTGGAGGTGCCGGTTGCGCTTCTTCCTCCATCACATGATCATCTTGTGCTCCCCCTTGATCACACGCCTCCTTTTGATGAACCTGTTCATCATCTTGAGTTGGGGGATGCACCATCGTTGAGGAAGACGGCTGATCTTGCTCCTTTTGTTCCAGTGGCCTCACATCTCCAATCGCCATGGTGCGCATTGCGGCCGTTGGAACGTCTTCTTCATCTATATCATCAAGATCAACAACTTGCTCTCTTGGAGAGCCATTAGTCTCATCAAATACAACGTCGCTAGAGACTTCAACCAAACCCGATGATTTGTTGAAGACTCTATACGCCTTTGTATTTGAGTCATAACCTAACAAAAAACCTTCTACAACTTTGGGAGCAAATTTGGAATTCCTACCCTTCTTCACTATAATGTAGCATTTACTCCCAAATACGCGAAAGTACGATACATTGGGTTTGTTACCAGTTAGTAGCTCATATGACGTCTTCTTGAGGAGACGATGAAGGTAGACCCTGTTGATGGCGTGGCAAGCCGTGTTCACGGCTTCCGACCAAAAGCACTCGGGGATCTTGAACTCTCCAAGCATCGTCCTCGCCATATCGATGAGCGTCCTGTTCTTCCTCTCTACCAAACCATTTTGCTGTGGTGTGTAGGGAGCGGAGAACTCGTGCTTGATCCCTTCCTCCTCAAGGAACTCCTCCACTTGAAGGTTCTTGAACTCGGACCCATTGTCGCTTCTTATCTTCTTCACCTTGAGCTCAAACTCATTTTGAGCTCTCCTTAGGAAGCGCTTGAGGGTTCCTTGGGTTTCAGACTTATCCTGCAAAAAGAACACCCAAGTGAAGTGGGAAAAGTCATCAACAATAACTAGACCATACTTACTTCCTCCTATGCTTAGATAGGCGACGGGTCCGAAGAGGTCCATATGTAGCAGCTCCAGGGGTCTTGATGTGGTCATCACATTCTTGCTGTGATATGCTCCTCCCACTTGTTTACCTGCTTGACAAGCTGCACAAGGTCTATCTTTTTCGAATTGCACGTTAGTCAAACCTATCACGTGTTCTCCCTTTAGAAGCTTGTGAAGGTTCTTCATCCCTACACTAGGTGAGTGCCCGTGCGTTGCAACGGAACCATATAATAACACGATAACCAAAGAATGAGATAGAGATTTGCCTGTTTCCATTATACGAGTGTACTGAATATACATGTAAATGAAACAATTCCTGAACTAATGGACCAACACAAATGAAGAAGAAAAGCAGAGCCCACGTATGCGGCGTAGAGCTCGATCTTGTTCTCGTTCATGACGTCACAGAGGAGCTTCTCGCTGCTGGTCGCCTCCGCCCGATCTACCGGGAAGGAGCCGTCGGCACCGGGCTTCAGCTACCGAGCATCACAGAGTGCAGACCAAACAAATAAGGACTCCAGCGACCATGCATACTCCCGCTTCGGCGTTGGTGGAAGGGCAAGAGAGAGAGAGACAGGCTTACCCCGATGAAGCTGATGCTGATGATGAATCATTCTCGCCAATGTAGAGGTCGTACGCCTTCCAGGTGTGGTCCAGTGCGCAAGGCTTGCCGGCGTCGAGACGGTCCCATGGCTTGCCCTTCCCAGACCAGTGCATGAGGCTGACGAGCCCGTTATGGAGAGGACGGCAGCTACCGAACACGTTGTCGCCGCCCAGGCCGTGCTGGTTCCACCATAAACAGAAGTACAAGAATGACCTATTTGTGTTTCACAGGGTTAGTTGCATTAATCATCATCGTATTCTAAATCTCTAAACCTTGAGAAATAACTAAAAAAATGAGATACGACTAATGCACAGGCGGTCAAACTTACTGTCTGAGTCGCAAGTATAGTCTTGCAAGCTGGAAGCTGTTGTTGAGTAAATGGATGATCTTCAAAAACATCAGAATAGAGTCATATACATAACAAGACCTCCTACTTGTTTCAAATTTAAACCGCAAAGATAACATCATCAAATAAATTACTCTATGCTACTTCTCCCTTATGAATCACTTCATTAAAAAAACTTTATGAATTCACGATCGCCTAATTTTTGAAAGAGATTTTTTTGTTTTGGTTCAAAGCACATCAAATTCTGCATATGGTGCAAAAAATCTAGTCCTCAAAATCACTACAAATCAGGTTTGAGAGAAAAGAAAGGTGCAGGATCAGGGGAACTTGGGCATGAAGAATTAGCGGCCTCCATCAAGCAGCAGAGCGCAGAAGCCCAGTAGCAGCAGATGTGTTGCAATCTACATGAAAGTCTTGGCTATTACTTAAGAATGACATCTATACTTTCTATCCAAGTTTGACAAGGTACAAATAAAAGAATGATAAAAAATTAAAATTATAATTGTACAGAGGTGCAATATGTTAGTAAATGAGCACTTGGGCAGCAAGAATTTGTAATCTGCATTACCTGTCAAAACAACAAATCAATGGTCATCCTCATTAGGGTTGGGGCATTCCTTTGCCAGCACTTTTGGTGATTCATACTGAAAAGGGAGGAAATGCATCCAGTTTAAAAGGTATAGAAGATGCTGCATAAAAATGAGTTTCTAGAACAAAGCTCGCGACGTGCGTCCGGTTGTGCAGCATGTACACGTTGAGTGGTTAAGTATGATGGAATCATCTCAACCCTATTGTGGTCAGTTTGCCTCATATTTTCAGAATTACTAATGTATTGTACATTAATAAAGCATAGTAAGCGATGGTTGGTCATGGTTATTACCTGATCTGTGACACTCCAGGACAGCAGGTATATTTTTCAGATGCTTCCTTAGAATAGCTCACCATTCTTGATCAATTGCAAAGGATAGTAGACATCTAAATCTTGCAATAGAGAAGCGTTCAAAACAAAATTATCGCTGCTCAGATGTCGATTTCATGCAAAAAATATGTAATGCTCGACTGCCATAAGTCAACAGATCATCTATTTCTTTGGAGGTACCGCCCACTTCATAAAGATAATCACAAGAAAACTAAAATTATCTGCCACCAAAAGAAGACCTTTGTTAGTTTTTAAGTCCATCTCGTATATGTATATCATGTGTCAAGAACTTGGACCCTGTTGTGAGCAACGAAGGACCAGGGTTCATTAAAAATAAGTTCATTATGGATAAAAATTAATTCAGATCAATGATATCTAATGAACTCATAATTACATAACAAGATGGGGAGAGGGATGTAGAGATAGACTGAAAAATAACATCGTTATAAATTCTTTTGAACAATGTGATCTATAGAAAATGACCTAAGTAAACTTACATTCCAACAATTTTGAACAAAGAGATAGTATTACAAAAAAAATACAAATTTCCTTTATTCTCTATCATCATGTAGTTATTTATGAAGAATCCATGGAAAGTTTTAGACTAAAGAACACAATAACTTCAAGGGCAAGTACGATCTGAAAATGAAAGTTTTGGCTAATCGCTAATTGCAGTTGAAGTAACGTTGTATTGGATCTTACTTTTGAAATCTATCCCTATAGGACTTCATCGAGTGTGACTGCAAGCTAGCGCTATCTTAACTCCAATATAATAGACTACACCTGCGCATACCTTGTATTTCAATTATTTCCATTTCAACTGCAATACGTATAGATACTGTCATGTGGGGGAAAATATGCCTTCCCAAATGCAGTCGATTTTCCTGCATAATTCTTTCGAAAGCACAAAGAACCCCTCTATATAAGCATCAATTTCATCAGACATGACTTAAATCACCACCACGAACTACATTTGCTACTTCATCAATTAGTACAAAATCTAGGAGCATGACATTCGTGCACCAAACTCGATCAATTCACTGAGCAAAATATTATATAATGAAGCTAAATCCATAACGAAAAGAAATTTAATTTGATGCGAGCAAAGCTTTGATGGAGAGTGAAGGAAGATAGGGAGCTACCTTGAAGGTGGGCGCAGAGGATAGAGTGGAGGCCGAGGTCGTGGAAAGAACATGAAGGAGGTGCGTACCTAGAGCCAGGGGGCAACTCAAGCTGTAGAGCGTGCGCTTCTTCTGCACCTCCGAGAGCTCACGTCATAGAAGGGCGAGCCAAGGGACACGCCATGGAAGGGCCCGACTGCACGGCACCAGCGGCTGACGGCACCTACGGGAACATGGCAGCGTCACGAGCGGGCGGCGGCGGCGGAATCCATAGAAACCTTGTTCAGCACAGGACCCTGTCGAGCGCGAGGCCGATGTTGACGCAAACAGCGAGCGCGACCCACCACGTGACCACCCCGTCAGCCCCGTGGTCCGATTCTGGATCCGCATCTGCATCGGCATCTCGTCATCGTCCTTGGAGCAGGGAATTATCGGCCTCCAACATCACGACCCAGCGATTTGGCCGAAAATATTGTGGTGAAGGATGGCATGGGCGGTCTCGTGCCCAGATCGACGAAGAACCAGACGGATCCTCTCGGGCGCCGATGGAAGGGATGGCAGGGAGCACGGCGAGGATGGCGGGGCATGAACATGGCGCAAGGGGCGCGGATTTGGGGACTGCCTACACTGAGCAATGGGGAGAGGAGGAGGAGGAGTTGTAGCCCTGGCGAACGCGCGTACCTTCCATCCGCGAGGACCTTCCAGCGGACCTGCTAACCTTCCATCGGCGAGCACCTTCCAGCGGCGGATTGCGGGAGCGGATGGAAAGGATTGCGGGCGCGGATGACCTTCCATCGGTGAGGACGGGGATTGCGGGGCGGCTGCTTGCCGGCGGGGATTGCGGGGCGGCTGCCTGCGGGGCGGGGCGCGATGGCAGAACGCCAGCGGCAGAACGCTCGGTGTGCACGCCTACACTCCACACATATAGAGTAGTAGAGATGTGCTAAGCGGCGATGCCACAGCCAGCCCATGCTAGTCTTAGCTATTAAGCATGCATCTAGTCCGGCCTCCTCTTTTGCAAAATCAACTAAATAAAGTTTGTCGTCTAATACACCCTTAAAAGCTAGTGAACCATCACTTCTTCTAAAGACAGACACATCTACATTTGTGAAAAGGCAATTATATCCCATATTGCATAATTGACTAACAGATAGCAAATTATATCCAAGAGACTCAACTAAAAACACATTAGATATAGAGTGCTCATTTGATATTGCAATCTTGCCTAAGCCTTTCACCTTGCCTTGGTTCCCATCACCGAATATGATTGAATCTTGGGAATCCTTATTCTTGACGTAGGAGGTGAACATCTTCTTCTCCCCCGTCATATGGTTTCTGCATCCGCTGTCGATAATCCAGCTTGAACCCCCGGATGCATAAACCTGCAAGGCAAATTTAGGCTTGGGTCTTAGGTACCCAACTCTTGTTGGGTCCTACAAGGTTAGTCACAATTGTCTTAGGGACCCAAATGCAAGTTTTATCACCCTTGCATTTTGCCCCTAATTTCCTAGCAACTATCTTCCTATCCTTTCTACAAATAGCAAATGAAGCATTAAAGCATGATAAATTGTAGAGGGTCCATTCATAACTTTCCTAGGAACATGAACAATATTCTTTCTAGGCACATGATGAATATTTTTCCTAGGCATATCTCTACCATGTATATAGGAAGAACTAGAAGCAAACATAGCATAAGAATCATAGGCATGTGAATCAAAAGCATTATAACTCCTATGAGACTGTCTTCTATCATTGTACATAAAAGCATGGTTCTTTTTAGTACTACTTGCCATAGGGGCCTTCCCTTTCTCTTTGGCGGAGATGGGAGCCTTACGGCTTGTCAAGTTCTTGGCTTCCCTCTTGAAACCAAGCCCATCCTTAATTGAGGGGTGTCTACCAACCGTGTAGGCATCCCTAGCAACTTTTAATTTGTCAAATTCGCTTTTGCTAGTCTTAAGTTGGGCATTAAGACTAGCCATTTCATCATTTAATTTTGCAATAGAAGCTATGTGTTCACGACAAGCATCAATATCAAAATCTTTACACCTATTGCAAACAACATTTTCTACACACGATGTTGATTTACTAGCTATTTCTAACTTAGCATTCAAATCATCATTAATGCTCCTTAAGCTAGAAATTGTCTCATGGCAAGAAGATAATTCACAAGAAAGCATTTCATTTCTTTTAACTTCTAAAGCATGAGATTTTTGTGCTTCTACAAATTTGTCATGTTCTTCATACAACAAATCCTCTTGTTTTTCTAAAAGCCTATTCTTATCATTCAAGGCATCAATCAATTCATTAATTTTATCTACCTTGGTTCTATCTAGGCCCTTAAATAAACATGAATAATCTATTTCATCCTCATCACTAGATTCGTCCTCACTTGAAGAAGCATAAGTAGAGTTTCGAGTACAGACCTTCTTTTCCCTTGCCATAAGGCATGTGTGACGCTCGTTGGGGAAGAGGGATGACTTGTTGAAGGCGGTGGCGGCGAGTCCTTCATTATCGGAGTCGGACGAGGAGCAATCCGAATCCCACTCCTTTCCAAGATGTGCCTCGCCCTTCGCCTTCTTGTAGTTTTTCTTCTTTTCCCACTTTCCATTCTTCTTTTCCTGGTCACTATCATTGTCGGGACAATTAGCTATAAAATGACCAATCTTACCACATTTGAAGCAGGAGCGCTTCCCCTTCATCTTGTTCTTGTTGGGGTGCTCCTTGCGACCTTTTAGCGCCGTCTTGAATCTCTTGATGATGAGGGCCATCTCTTCATCATTAAGTCCGGCTGCCTCAATTTGTGCCACCTTGCTAGGTAGCGTCTCCTTGCTTCTTGTTGCCTTGAGAGCAAGAGGTTGAGGCTCATTGATTGGACCATTCAATGCGTCGTCCACGTATCTTGCTTTCTTGATCATCATTCGCCCGCTCACGAACTTTCCAAGTATCTCCTCGGGCGTCATCTTGGTGTACCTAGGATTCTCACGAATATTGTTCACAAGATGACGATCAAGGACAGTAAAAGACCTTAGCATTAGGCAGACGACGTCGTGGTCCGTCCATCACGTGCTTCCATAGCTTCTTATCTTGTTGACAAGGGTCTTGAGCCGGTTGTACGTTTGGGTTGGCTCTTCTCCCCTTATCATTGCGAATCTCCCGAGTTCGCCCTCCACCAACTCCATCTTGGTGAGCATTGTGACGTCGTTCCCCTCATGAGAGATCTTGAGGGTGTCTCAAATTTGCTTGGCGTTATCCAAGCCACTCACTTTGTGGTATTCATCCCTGCACAATGAAGCTAGAAGAACAGTAGTAGCTTGTGCATTTTTATGAATTTGTTCATTAATGAACATGGGACTATCTGTACTATCAAAGTGCATTCCACTCTCTACAATCTCCCATATACTAGGATGGAGAGAGAACAAGTGACTACGCATTTTGTGACTCCAAAATCCGTAGTCCTCTCCATCAAAATGAGGAGGTTTACCAAGTGGAATAGATAATAAATGAGCATTTGTACTTTGAGGAATACAAGAGTAATCAAAAGAAAAGTTCGAATTGACCGTTTTCTTTTTCTCGTAGTCATCGTCGTCCTTTTGGGAAGAAAAGGACTCATCGCTGTCGTCGTAGTAGACGATCTCCTTGATGCGTCTTGTCTTCTTCTTCTTCCCATCTTTGCGCTTGTGGCCCAAGCCCGAGTCGGTAGGCTTGTCATCCTTCGGCTCGTTGAAGATAGACTCCTTCTCGTTGTTGTTGACCACCATCCCCTTTCCCTTAGGATCCATCTCTTCGTGCGATTAGTCCCTTCTTGAAGAGAACGGCTCTGATACCAATTGAGAGCACCTAGAGGGGGTGAATAGGTGATCCTGTAAAACTTAAACTTAAACCACAAAAACTTGGTTAAGTGTTAACACAATAATCGCCAGGTGGCTAGAGAGGAGTCTCAGCAAAGACACAATAACCACAAAGATATCAATCACAGAGATGGCACGGAGGTTATCCCGTGGTTCGGCCAAGACCAACGCTTGCCTACTCCACGTTGTGGCGTCCCAATGGACGAGGGTTGCAACCAACCCCTCTCAAGCGGTCCAAAGACCCACTTGAATACCACGGTGTTTTGCTTGCTTTACTTTATCCCGTTTGCGAGGAATCTCCACACTTTGGAGCCTCTCGCCCTTACACTTGAAGTTCACAAAGAAGCACGGAGTAAGGAAGGGATGAGCAACACACTCAAGACACAAAGATCACAGCAACACCACGCACACAAGTCGCAACAAGAGCTCACAACACAACTCAATGAGTTCACAACTCAACTAGAGCTCTAATTGCTATCGCAAAGAATCAAAGGCGCGGAATCGATGTCTTAGTGCTTAGGAATGCTTAGAGGATGCTTGGTGTTCTCCTCCATGCGCCTAGGGGTCCCTTTTATAGCCCCAAGGCAGCTAGGAGCCGTTGAGAGCATTCCTGGAAGGCAAATCTTGCCTTCTGTCGCCTGGCGCACTGGACAGTCCGGTGCACACTGGACACTGTCCGGTGCCCGATTTCCTTTCAAAAGTGACGCAGTCGACCGTTGGCAGCCTGAGAGCCGTTGGCGCACCGGACATGTCCGGTGCACACCGGACAGTTCGGTGCCCCCTTCTAGCCGTTGGCTCGGCCACGTGTCCCGCGCAGATCGCGCGGCCGACCGTTGGCCCGGCCGACCGTTGGCTCGCCGGACAGTCCGGTGCACACCGGACAGTCCGGTGAATTATAGCCGTACGTCGCCGATGAATTCCCGAGAGCAGCCAGTTTGCTCGAGCCAGCCTGGCGCACCGGACACTGTCCGGTGCATCACCGGACAGTCCGGTGCTCCTAGACTGAGCAGAGTCTTGGCTGCTCGAGCCAAGACATTTCCAATTGGATTTTTTCCTGTTTCCAGCACTTAGACACAATACATTAGTCCATAAAACAATGTACTAACTCTGAGAAACATACCTTTATCCTTGATTTGTACTTTGTCCACCATTTTACACTTAGGCACTTGTGTTGGACACTAAATCACCAAAATACTTAGAAATGGCCCAAGGGCACATTTCCCTTTCAATACTTCAGGTTAATACCATCAACTACCCCACCGAGCATTAAGCAGTAGTGCGAAAGCGCACGCCATGCGGCATCTTGCATGGCCGCCTCAGCTGAGTCCCGCTCAGAGATAGAATAGTGCTCTGAGCAGACCTCCGCACCCCGGAGACTGTTCTCCGGGCGGCGCACCAAGCAGGTCACCTCCCAACGGTCCGGGTAAACCCCGCGACTGTGCTGGAAGACAACACAACGATACTCGATAGACCAAGTGCGTCGGTCAAGTGTCTAGCGTAGCAAGGTGTCGAGCGCATCGTGAAAGTGACACCCGCGAGCGGCGTCACGGGTGATGGGTCGGGCAACCCATCCTTCCAGCTCCTGCTCCTCTGAAAGGTCGATGGTGCAGCCTCTCCAAGTGGCTAGACTAACCAGCCACCGGACGCCGAAGCGAACGCTCCGCGAGACGAGAAGGCAGGAAAGGAATGACTGACTTCCGTGCAGTGTGTCTAAGACGAGCCATCTACAAAAGACACCGTAAGCATAAGAGTGAGAACAGAACTAATATGACCAGCAAGTAGACCATAAATAAATGAGGAATTAGAATAAAAACAAAATTTTCAGCAAGGTATAATAATATATAGTAGAATATAGGTTTGGTCGATATGACCAACTTTTGAAGGGATACCAAAGTCAAGGTGATAATAGGGGTCTATAATCCTAAGAATGACCATTCTATTCTAGGTTAGCGGTCCTACAGTCAGCATGGGCTTTGATACCACCTATGTCACACTCGGTTTTAGAAGGCAAACCGAATGCGAACCATGTACGTGTCAGGATCAGCAATTCACGTACACAATAGTTACATAACTGGACATCATCACACAGTGCTCAAATAATGACATAAAAGAGGGTATAATAGTCGATTACATCATGATGTCCGAGACATCCACATAGTCTTTAACAATTATCAAAGTGCGGAAAAGAAACGTAGATACACACGGCCTACACAGGCAGCCGACTGGGGGTTTGCCGCTAACCCACGCCTAGAACTCATCATAATCTTGGAACTCCTGGAAGTCCTCCTCCACGGCTTCATCTTCACCTGAGCAGTGGTTGCAACGCGGACAACCTGGGGGGGTTTGGTGTGTAAAGCAAGGGTGAGTACACATCAACATACTCAGCAATATATCCCGTTTGGCTGTAGTGGACTAGCTTTATGTGGAGTTAAGTCAAGCAGTTGCTTTTAGTTGGTCAGGTTATTATTACTAGTAGAAAGCCAGGTTTTAGCATTAACCCAAGTTATTAACCCAAATGTACCCTGTTGGGACCATGCTTCGTCGCCGAAGGTCCTGTAGAAAGAGATAGCTTCGGCTGAAGCTACTCATACGTAACGCCGAAGGCACAATTCATGAAGCTTCGGTATTGCAACATGTCCGAAGATGAAGGGTCGAACCGACTTAAAGATAGAATGACTTTTTAGCCCATAAAGGTCTGAGTCAGTGTTGTAAACTTTTATGAGGGGCATGATTGTAATTCCTCACAGGCTGTGTCCTATGCCTATAAATAGTGAACAGTACTCCTTTACTGTTCACGCATTCCTGTAATTGCAATCGCATCACTCGGAAATTATTCTTTGTCAAGGCAGAGGTATAAATGTATTTAATATTTGAATGCATCAAGTTTATATAATATAAAAATGATGTTGTTTACTTTTAATTTACTTGTCTTTAATGCTTCATATTTTGCATTGTTTTATATAATCTCTGAAAGTTCAATTACGAAGATTCGACCTTCGTAATTGCACCGTTTTTAACCTTCGTCCGAAGTTCATTAAATCCTTGAGGAAATAATGCTTCGGCGGGCGAAGGGCATTAACATTTAACATTTTATGTTGCCTTGTTCTTAATTCATAGCATTTGAGAACAAGTCCCCAACATTGGCGCCCTCCTCCGGTGAACTCACTTCCACTTTTATGAGCTGATGGCTTCGTTCGACATTCAAGCTGGAGCTGCTTCGGCTTCGAAGCTGGTACTCCCGATAACAGGCGGTTCATGTTCAGAGCCAGCCAACAAGAAGCAGAAGAAGGAGGCACAGAGAAGGGTACAACATGTCGGGGTGCAAGGACCCTTCATCAAGTCAAAATGGTCTCACATTCCTATTACCTTCTCCCAAGAGGACCTTCAACTCAAGGATTACCCACACAATGATGCTATGGTTATCTCTTGTGTTATCAAAGGATTTTTGGTCCACAATGTTTTGGTTGATACAGGCAGTGCAACTGATATCATATTTGCTAAGGCCTTCAGACAGATGCAAGAACCCGAAGATAAAATTCTTGATGCTACACATCCCCTTTGCGGCTTCGGAGGGAGGCAGATTGTAGCACTCGGCAAAATCTCAATGTCAGTGGCTTTCGGATTTATCAACAACACAAGGACTGAACAAATTGTGTTTGATATTGTTGACATGGAATACCCTTACAATGCAATCATTGGTCGTGGTACTCTTAATGCCTTCGAAGCAATTCTGCATCCAGCTTATCTTTGCATGAAGATACCTTCGGACCAAGGGCCCATTGCTATTCATGGAAGTCAAGAAGCTGCCAGAAGGGCTGAAGGAAATTGGACAGACTCAAAAGCAATCCATAATATAGATGGAACTGAAGCTTTTGAGCAATACAAGTTCAGAAGGGAAAAAGCTGTTTCGGCTGACCAGCCGAAACCCATTCTCTTATGTGAGGATATAGCAGAGCAGAAGGTGCTATTGGGATCTCAATTGTCCGAAGAGCAGGAGAAAACCTTGATAAGGTTTTTGTTCAACAATAAAGATGTTTTTGCTTGGTCAGCTAATGATCTTTGTGGAGTTAACAGGGATGTTATTGAGCATTCGCTCAATGTTGATCCATCCTTCAGACCCAGAAAGCAGAGGCTTCGGAAAATGTCTGGTGACAAGGCCGAAGGTGCTCGGAATGAAGTGAAAAGACTCCTCAGTGCTGGAGTTATTAGAGAAGTAAAATACCCAGAATGGTTGGCTAACACTGTTATGGTGAAGAAGGCCAATGGTAAATGGAGAATGTGTATCAATTTTACTGACCTCAATAAAGCCTGTCGGAAGGACGAACTTCCATTGCCAAGGATAGATTCCTTGGTTGATGCAGCAGCTTCATCAGAGCTTATGAGTTTGCTGGATTGCTATTCAGGCTATCATCAAATATGGATGAAGAAGGAGGATGAACCGAAAACCAGCTTCATAACCCCTAGTGGGACATATTGTTACCTTCGAATGCCTGAGGGGCTTAAGAATGCCGGAGGAAGTTTCAGCAGAATGACAACGAAGGTCCTTCATTCTCAGATAGGCAGGAATGTGCTAACCTATGTTGATGATATCATTGTAAAAAGCACGAAGCAAGATAACCACATTGCTGATTTGCAGGAGACCTTCGCTAATTTTAGACAGGCTGGTCTAAAATTGAATCTAGAAAAATGTGTCTTCGGAGTAAAGAAGGGGAAATTTCTCGGTTGGCTAGTCTCAACAAAGGGAATCGAGGCTAATCCAAGCAAAATCGAAGCTATACTTCGAATGGAACCACCAAGTACAAAAAAGGGGGCTCAAAGATTGACAGGAAGGCTGGCGTCTCTCAACAGATTCATATCTAGATCAGCAGAGAGAAACTTACCATTCTTCGAAGTGCTGAAGTCAGCCGAAGTCTTTCAATGGGGACCAATCTAGCAGAAGGCCTTCGAAGAGCTGAAGCAGTATTTGATAGATTTAACAACATTAACTCCACCTACGCCAGGGGCTCCTTTGTTATTATATGTGGCAGCTTCGCACTCAGCGGTAAGTGCAGCACTTGTTCAGGAGAAGCTTGAAGGCCAAGTTAAGAGGCAGGCCCCAATATATTTTGTATCCGAGGTCCTTAGTTTATCAAAGAAAAACTATACAGAATTGGAGAAGGTACTGTATGCTGTCTTGATGGCCTCCAGGAAGCTTCGGCACTATTTTCAAGCTTACAACATAATTGTTCCTTCTTCACAACCTCTGAAGGATATTATGAGAAACCGAGAAGCTACTGGAAGGATTGGAAAATGGGCTGCAGAGCTCAATGAATTTTGTATCGATTATGTTCATAGATCTTCGATTCAGTCCCAGGCGTTAGCAGACTTCATTGCTGACTGGACGCCAGGGGCTCAGGAGGAAGAAACAAATAAAGATGCCGAAGCATGGACAGTGTTTTGCGATGGGTCTTGGGGAACCTTCGGAGCAGGAGCGGCTGCTGTGTTGGTTTCACCTTCCAAAGTTAAAACTTGTTATGCGGCAAGACTTGATTTTAGTTGCACAAATAACATCGCTGAGTATGAAGCTCTGCTTTTGGGTCTTCGGAAATTAAAGGCAATGGGAATCAGAAGGGCCATTCTTAAAACTGATTCTCAAGTTATCTCTGGTCATATTGACAAGAGCTACAAAGCAAGAGACCCGAAGCTTGAAAAGTATCTAGATACAGTCCGAAGGATTGAGTCTTCCTTGAAGGTTTCTCTGTCAAAAATATTCCTCGTGGAGAAAATGAATACGCTGATCTATTGGCTAAGTCAGCAGCTCAGGGGCTGCTTATACCTTCGGAAGTATTTTTTTGAAACAATAAAAGCACCTTCGGTCGAGCTTCTTGAAAGAGCAATCCTTAATATATCCCCTGTTTATAGTGAAGATTGGAGAACTGAGATCATTTCTTTTTTTCAGGGTAATTTTCTTACAGACGACGAAGCTTATAACAGGAGAATAGAAGCAAGAGCTCGACCATATGTCATAATAGAAGGGGAGTTATACAAGTGTGGGGTCTGTTCCCCATTGCTCAAGTGTTTATCCAGATCCGAAGATATAGAATTAATGAAGGACATACATGCAGGTCTGTGTGGATCTCACATTGGATCTAGGCCCTTGCTTGGGAAAGTTTTTCGCCAAGGATTTTATTGGCCAAAGGCATCTTCGGATGCAGCGGATTTAGTACAAAAGTGCGAAGGTTGTCAGAAATGTGCAAGAGATAAAAAACAACCTTCGTCTTTAACTCAATTAATACAACCCACTTGGCCGTTGCAAAGGTGGGGTCTTGATTTGCTAGGTCCATTACCACCAGCATAGGGGAACTTAAGATATGTGGTGGTGGCAGTGGAGTATTTTTCCAAATGGATTGAGGCAAAGCCCTTAGCCACAATAACTTCATTTACTATTCAAAAGTTTTTCTGGCAAAACATTGTTTGTCGCTTCGGAGTGCCGAAGGCTATTACTGTGGATAATGGGACACAGTTTGATTCTGAAGCCTTCAGAGAATTTTGTGATCAAATCGGCACGAAGATCCATTTTGCATCAGTCCGACACCTAGAGTCAAATGGACTTGTCGAAAGAGCCAATGGGATCATAATGACAAGAAAAATGAAGTCAATCTTCAATCAGCCCAGGGGAAAGTGGCCAGACGAGTTAATCAAAGTGGTGTGGAGCCATAACACAACCATGTCAAGATCAACAAGCTTTACACCCTTTAAACTATTGTTCGGTGACGAAGCAATAACCCCAGAAGAGGCCAAAACAGGATCAATAAGGATAGTAGCTTCGGCAGAAAGCGAAAACGAAGCTGATTGCTCTGTAGAAAAGGATGCTATTGAAGGGATCAGACTTCAAGTTGTGGAAAACATCAATAAATATCAAGCTGAAACAATAAAATGGCGTGACAGAAAGGTTAAGCTGAAGAACATTGAACCAGGACACTTGGTACTTCGAAGAGTAGCCAATCCTGAGACAGTAGGCAAGCTACAGCTGAAGTGGGAAGGCCCCTTTTTAGTAGTATCTTCGTCAAGACCCGGTTCCTACAGATTGAAGGATATGGACGGCAACGACATTCCTAGATCGTGGAATGCGGATGAGCTTCGGCGATATTATGTTTAGTTTGATGTAATTTTTTTATATTCCTTTTTGTGGCACCCTTTTCCTTTCCAAAGGGGGAGAAAGGTTTTTAATGGGGCCACAACATGTAATTTTCCTTATTTCAATTCTATGAGAATGACATCCCCCAAAAATGTAAATGTAAACGCAAAGGGAAAAAGAAAAGGAAACAGGGAGAAGCTCAAAAGTCGTTCCTAAGGGAATGCAGAGCCTACAGCGAAAAATAAATGTTGATTCCGCTGAAAGTAAAAGGCGAAGAAGCTCCTAAGGGAGGCTTACAGCGAAAAATAAACGCTGATTCCGCTGAAAGTAAAAGGCGAAGAAGCTCCCAAGGGAGGCTTACAGCGAAAAGTCAACGCTGATACACCGAAAAGTAAACGGTGAAGCCGAAAAGTAAACGGCAAAAAGATTTGTATCATTCTTGAGGGGATGAAGGGCTGCGCTTATGGTTTTTGAACATGTGTCCCAATATTCATTTGCACAGTACATGTCATCATGTCATTTGCATTCATAAACATTCATTTAGACATATATAGAATCATCATCATGCTACACAAAGAAGACAAGTGCTTCAGAAATGAGGAAAAACTTCGAAGGAAAAAAATTTATATGCTTCGTTGTGTACGAAAAGAAGGGAAGGTGTTTTTCGCCTTCGGCTCAAAAGAGAAGTTTCGTCCACAGCAAAGCAGACTGTATGCGGATAAGGGAGACAGAATATATTACAAGGTATGTACAAATTTACATGACTTGTTCCATAGCTATATTACAAGAGTTTCTCCAGAATTTTTGCAGGAAAGCATATTCTAAGCCACTTTAAGCTTCAGCCTAGGTTTCATCCTCGGCTTCGTCAAACTTCAGCTTCGTCATTCTTCAGCTTCGGCATCCTGTGTATACCAAACAACAGAATAAGAAAGGTGCAAATTTCAAAGGAGAAGGTAAAAGTAACAAACATAAGTTTCTTACCGGCTTAAGATGGCTTCGAGCTTCGTCACCTGCCATTTTTCGCCCGCCACTTACCCAGATCTGGGTCATGAATCTGTTTCCAATGCTTCGGGCTAGGCTTGGGATATCTATTAGATCTGATGCTGACAGGCTGAAGTTTGGTCTGTTCACAATGTTTCCATGCGTGCAGCCAGCTTTCAAAAAAGCAGTAGCTGTGCCCCGAGAAGCTACCAGGGCGCAGAAGTCAGCGTGCCCACCAATAACTTCGTCAAGGGCATCAACTTCGCCTTCAATATATTCTAATGTTCTGCGCAGATTTTCAGCTGAAGGTGTAAATTTCGCAGAGCTAGCTCCAACAGAGTGAAACACGTCCTTCAGCCGCTGCACGCATCGGCTGCCGAAGCTTAAGCATTTCTCCTGAAGTTCTTTAAAAGATTTTTGCAAATTTGAATTTTTATCCACTTCAGTTTTGAGGCTTGCTTCAAGATATTTCTTTTCTTGCTCGAATTTTTCTGACTGTCGCAGCAATTCACTCTTTAAATTGTTATTCTCAGTTTGGACTTCAGCCAAAGAACCCTCTATGGTCTGAATAACAAAATCTTTCTTTTCTAATGCACCTTCGTGCTCTTTGACCATGATTTCAAGGTCCTGGATTGTGAAGTCTTTCTTTTTCAGATTAGCTTCGTAACTTTCAACTTTTTCAGCCAAATCTTGAATGACGGCCTTGTTTTTCTCTTCTTCCAGATCTTGTTGCATTTTTAGAACCTTGCTTAATAATATGCTCTGTCGAAACGATCTTCGTTAAAACATGACCTAAAAGATAATAATAATAGTAATAAAATAACAAAAATATTTGTTACCTTGAAGTTAGCATAAAGCAAGCTTCCGGCGACATGGTGTCGTTGATAACGGCACAGGTCTGCTTCTAGCTTCGGCAAACCAATGTTTTTGCAGAGAGTTCTAACAATTTTAGCTTCGCTGCGGTTTCGAAGGCGCCTCAGTTTTCCTTCGTTAACACCGCCGAACAGTGTAGCCCCTGGCTTATATCCGCAGGCTATATCACATTTTTAAGTTCTGCTTTTTCAGCGTCTGTCAGCCCTTGCCCAAGTAAATCTTGAAATTCAAAATCTTCTTCCTCCAAAATGTCCTCAGCTTGTTTTTCCCCTTTTCAGTAGCTGACTTGCCACAGCCACAACAGATTCCTCCTCAGTCATTTTTAGGAGTATGTTATCAATAACTTCAAGTGTCTCTTCTAGGTTTGGATCTTCTGTGGCCCCGATTTCAGCCTCGGCAGCTTCGGCTGCGCCAGTATCGGCTTCGAAAATTTCCATTCTGGTGGCTTCGGCTGCGGCGCCTTTAGCTTCGGCAGTTTGATCAATGGCAATTTTTGACGCCAGTGTTGGAGACTGTGTCCCATGAATTACGTCTGCTATTTGAATAATCCTTCGTTTTTTCGGCAGTGCAGGACCTTCGTCTGCCGAAGCTGCCTTGTCCTTCTGAAAAAACTTTGTCAGTTCCAGCACCAGCGGACTTAGCCTGATAGGCAAGGGTTCAGTCATTACCTTCATAATCTCTTCTACTTCAACAGCAGAAGGAGTAGCAGGAGTATCTTCTTCTCGAACCAGCGTTTCCGGCTCGGGAGATGCACTTTTTCTCTTTCTTGCAGTGGCCACCTTCGACTCAGGGTTTAACTCTTCAGGGCTAAGTTTTTCAGAATCTTTCTTTTTCTTTTTGGCCACCTTGGCGACTTCTTCGTCAGTAGCGCTGGCAATTCTTTTTCGCTTCGGGCCTCCGGCATCTCCGCCCAGTCGTCCATAATCAGCATATTCAAATCCTATAGCATCAAGCACCCTGTTCAGCCTTCGTTTCGGCCGAGTGCCGAAGGCTGCTGTCATCAGTTGGTCCTCTTTTTTGGAGTAATTTTCAAGAATTTCATTACTCATTATTTCAATTGTATCGAGTCATTCTTGGCAGGGTGCTTTAAAATATTTCTTAAACTTATAATAATAGGGCAGTCGAACGAGTTCCCCCTCTTTCTTTTCCCCTTTAAGCTTCGGCATAGTCCACTCTTTCATAGTTGGAAATACCCTGAAGGCCAGAAATTCTTGCACTAAATCTCTAGTGCCAATATGTTCTGCAATAATTTTGAACTCACCCAGTGCAGCCCAAGTTGGACCTTCTACTGCCATTTTGCATCGGGGTCTTGTTTCTCCGAAGATCAGTTCAAGAGGGCTCTGAACCAACTTCTCTTTGTCTTCGTCAACTTTGACATAAAACCATTCTGACTTCCAGCCTGCCGGCCATTTGCTTCGGTAGCTGACCACAGGAAACTTTGTGGTTTTCCGGTAGGCAAAATTATAGCAACCAAAATTTTCATGCAATCCATCTTTTCTGGCCTTAGTCTGGTAATGTAGCTCATGAACTCGACAGAAGCTGTCGGCAAACGGCTCCACCGCTTGGCTTCGGAGAGCCCAGATATAAACGCTAAGCCTGACAATGGCGTTAGGAGTCAGCTCATGAAAATAGATCCCAAATCTTTGCAGCACATCAGAAATCATTCTATTCAAAGGAAATCTCAACCCAGCTTTCAGAAAACTCTTGAAAATAACTATTTCATCCTTTTCTGGCTTCGGGGTAGTTTCCTCCCCCCCGAAGCGAAGCAGCTTCTTCTCATTTTCACTAAAATAGCCCGACTTCACCATTTTGGAGAAATCAGCCTTGGAGACAGTCGACTTTCCGAAGTCTAAATGGTTGGGCTTGCTCGGTACGGCGATATGGTAATCATCATCGGAATCACCTTCCTCAATATCTCCTTCCTCCGCTTCGGAAGCAACTTGTTCTGTATCGGCAACAGTCTGTTCTGTCTCAGCAGTGGAGATTCCTTCCGAGGTCACCAGTCCGGATCGTCGCATTGCTTCGGAGATAGGAACAGTCTCCGCTCCTTCGACTTCGCCTCCCTCACGCTCAACTCTAGCGGTAGAGCGCACTCTGGCCATTTAATTCTGAATTTCTTGAAAGATTTCTTGGGAACTAAATAACTTCTTCTCCCGAAGCTTTTCTTCTGACGAAGTAGGCTCTAAACTGGAGCTTCGTCTGATTGCGAGAGTCAAGCTTCGGCTATGGTTAAAAATTTTGGCAGCAAAACAGTGCAATAGCAATGAATGCTGTGGTAACTTCACACCTACTTGTCTGTTTATATAGTACTACAGGTAAGAAGGTGAATCGTCAGGATTTTTACACCAGGCAAACAGCTGCTCACACCCGCTGCGCGGTGGGCCGCAGACACCAAATAGTAAATTTGCAGGGTGGGACCGCTACGCGCTTGGAAACTGTATCGTTTCTCGACAACGAGCTCAGGGAAGGTGTTTTTCGGACCTTCGGCTTCTTGAAGCCTAAGAGACTTTTTTCACGGATCAAGCTCGTTACGAAAAACGATCTAGCACCGCGAAGGGGCTACTGTTGGGACCATGCTTCGTCGCCGAAGGTCCTGTAGAAAGAGACAGCCTCGGCTGAAGCTGCTCATACGTAACGCCGAAGGCACCATTCATGAAGCTTCGGTATTGCAACATGTCCGAAGATGAAGGGTCGAACCGACTTAAAGATAGAATGACTTTTTAGCCCATAAAGGTCTGAGTCAGTGTTGTAAACTTTTATGAGGGGCATGATTGTAATTCCTCACAGGCTGTGTCCTGTGCCTATAAATAGTGAACAATACTCCTTTACTGTTCACGCATTCCTGTAATTGCAATCGCATCACTCGGAAATTATTCTTTGTCAAGGCAGTGGTATAAATGTATTTAATATTTGAATGCATCAAGTTTATATAATATAAAAATGATGTCGTTTACTTTTAATTTACTTGTCTTTAATGCTTCATATTTTGCATTGTTTTATATAATCTATGAAAGTTCAATTACGAAGATTCGACCTTCGTAATTGCACCGTTTTTAACCTTCGTCCGAAGTTCATTAAATCCTTGAGGAAATAATGCTTCGGCGGGTGAAGGGCATTAACATTTAACATTTTATGTTGCCTTGTTCTTAATTCATAGCATTTGAGAACAAGTCCCCAACATACCCTTTCCAAACGGAAAGAATACCACTTACCATTACCATAGTCATGAACATAACCATCCTCCTCATCACCACCTGTAAACCATGCATACCTGATCAAGTATCTCTAATCAATGGAGCTCCCTTAACCGCTCATAACCGCGAGCACGGCTGATATATCAGTTTCATAACACTCTGCAGAGGTTGCACACTTTACCCACAAGCCGTGATTCCCTCTTGCCTCGGGCCAATCAAACCCTTAAACACTACCAAGGTGAATAGGCAGGGTCTCACTATGTAGCCTTTACAAAGATTTCCTAGGGCTGTAGCTGCTCGTTAGGTTTCCTAAATGCACCACACTCCTCCCCAAGGGGCAAACCAACCTTGGCAGAGCAAGCCGCATACACCGAGCCCCATTAACGACACGACGGCGAAGCGAACTACACCTCAGTTCCTCTAATTACTCAGCTAAGGACGTCCCACTCCACCCTCATGGTTGCACTGTTTTCTCGGGCGGTCATCCAACGAACAGGTCCTTATGGAGAGGCACTCGAGAAACAGCTCGAGTCCCCTTAAGGACCACAAGTATATCATCATAATAAAAAGGGAAAACAGTGTATCATAGATAATCTCATCATATTCATTGATTAATATGAAGCACTAGCATATAGCTAAACCAACATAGGTAAACAAGGACAAGATAGACAAAAGCTAGTCAATCCTTAGGTATAAACTGTGTAAATGCGGGGAATGAATTATAAGAATAACTAGGACATAGATGGGTCAAGGGACACTAGCCTTCACCAACCAGCTGCTGCTCAGGGTCTTCACCTGCAACTCCTTCGGACTCCGCCAACTGACCGTTATCTATACGAGTTTCAAACATACATTCCACAAATTTAATACAAAGGAATAGTACACCAAACAATAAAATGCAATAAATAAACAGACGTTCAACGCAGGGCTCACACCTACGACTATGTGAGAAAGGGAAAGTAACGGTCGAGGTTACGGTCGATGAGCGATCACATCACATGATTAAAAATTAAAATACTCGTCTAAACAGAATGGTATTGATTTAGCCATCGTGTTTAGCATAGGGTAAAGTCATGTTACATATTTAATTATTATGAACAGATAAAGGTAAATTAAAAGGATTGTCGCGCGGCGAGACACGCGACACAGCACTTAAATTGAATTAAGAAATAAACGACCCGTCGCGCGATGGGGCGTGCAGCGAGACTCTTGCATTAATTATAAAGAAACGTTAAGCGTCGCGCGACGAAACGCACGACGACATACGTCATCTGAACTGAATTTAAAACGAAACGTTGTGCGACGAAGCGCACGACACAGCTCATTAATAAAGATGAATTTTAAAATGAATCGTCGCACGACGAAGCACGCGACGCAGTACATCGACTAAACTAAAATAAAGAAATGGATTAAACTGAAAGTTGAACGTCGCACAACTACAGTCGTGCGCGCCGGGGCATGTGAGTCGCGTCGGGGCACGCGAGGCCATGCCGGGGCACGAGGGCGCGGGGCGCGCAGGGCGTGGGGCTGCCGGGGCGCGAGACCGCCAGGGCGCGAGGGCCGCCGGGGCGCGGGGGCACGGGACCGAGCCGCCGCCGGGACAGGGAGGGGCACGGGGCGCGCAGGGTCGCCGGGGCAGGGGTGCGGGCGCGGGAGCCGCCGGGGCGCAGGGGACGCGCAGGGAACGCGCGTAGGGGAGAGGGAAGGGGAGGGGGAGGGGAAGAGAGAGAGAGGGAGAGGGAGATCACCTCGGGGTCCAAATCCGACGATCACTGTCTCCAAACCCTAGGGCACCATGGGGGAGAGAGAGAGGTGGGAGAGAGAGGGAGTTGTGCGTGGGAGAATTGAATGAGGGGAAAGAGATCAGAGGAGGGGCGGCATAGGGAGGGGCAGGGCGCCAGGGGCGCGCAGGCCAAGGCCGAGCCGAGCTGGGCCAGGCCGGACCGTGGGTCAAAATCCCGTGGCACGCACAACCACAGATTGAAATCCAATTCGCGAAAAAAATCCGAAACGAGACTAAGCAACACACGCGATTAAACACGACATCAGACAAAGAAATATGATTCGGCACGATGCAACACCCATGACAACTTAGGTTTTGTTTATACGCAATACGGACACCGATCGCTATACTGCTTTGAAATTGGGAAGAAGGAGTAAAACGGGAAAAGAAAAGAGAGTAACGCCTGAATTTGGTGAGTAAAAAGAAGAAAAAATTCTACCCCCAAATTCAGGGCGTTACAATATGTGAGGTTGGTATGATTTCAAATTAGTTAACACAACCTCATGAGCCATTTCTAACATGATATGTGAATCCATCAATTTTTTATGAGAGCACACAAGCATATCATGTTTTCCTTGCAAAGCTAGATTTTCAATATTTAGCCTTTCTATCGTGTTCTTGAACATAGCATTTTTATTTTCTAATTGAGCAATATATGACGAATGATTAACATCTTTAATTTTCTCAATTGAAATATCTTCATACCTTTGGACCAAATCATCATGAGAGCACTTTAGCTTCTCATGCTCTTTGGTCAACTTCTCTAAGTCTTCGATTTTTCTGATGAGGAAGTCTTCTTGCTTATGAAGCATTTCTTTTTGTTCTTCTGCTCTTTTCATGAGTTTGAGCAAGCTCATTCGATGTTTCTTACTTAGCTGAGCGAAGAATTGTTGAAGATCATCCTCATCTTCACCATCACTTTCTTGTCCTCCTCATCCTCACTTTCTCTTTCACTGTCACTCCCATTAGCAATAAATCACATATGAGAAGTGGATTTGAAAGACAAACCTTGTGAAGAGGTGGATTCGTCGTTTGGTCTCCATCGATCATTTTCTTCTTCAATTTTGTTATTTGCCTCATCTTCCTTCATTTTGAGGAACATCCTTTCGACGATTCTCATGGCAAGATCTATTGCCCTAGGATCAACATCTGCACCAAAAGATAAAGTCGAGGCAACCTCAACTTTTTCAAGCTTAGAAGCACTTTCGTTTCTTAGTCCCCCCGACATGATCTTTTCCTCACGTGGTTAAGCGTTAGAACAAGGATTAGGCTCTGATACCAATTGAAAGTTGCCTAGAGGGGGTGAATAGGCAAGCGAAAAAAATTTCAACAAAAACTAGAAATGAACTGGGTAAAACCGGTTCAATCGGTGTCAAAACCGGTTCAACCGGTTTGCACGAGCTCAACTAAAGAATGAGATATAAAACTGAATTGATCTTGAAATCCACCCAGTTAACTTTGGAAATGAGATGTTCTAGTTGATCCATAGGGTTCAAAGTAGTAGATCTGAGAAGGGCACTTCTCAAAATCCACACACCAAAAAGATATAAACAAATCTTCCACGGAATGGTGATAGAACGGATAACACAAACAAATGCAATGAGCAAGAACACAAGAGACACAAGTTTTATCCCGAGGTTCGGTCACACCACCAAGGTGCCCTACTTCCTCGTTGAGGCGCCCACAAAGAGTCGGGTCTCTTTCAAACCTAATCCTCCCTTTGCCGACCACAAAGGTCAAGCCCACACACTAATCTTTGCTCAAACGAGCGGGTAATACAAACTTTCTTATGGTCTTCCACAAGATTTGGAGACTCACAAGAGACACCTAGTCATCTAGGAGCTAGAAGCTCCAAGAGTAATGAATCCACAAAGAACTCGATGTAGTACCAAAGCTCGAACCAAGAAGAACAAGAAGGATTTGCAGATGAAGCACAAAAATCACAGCTCTTCAATCGCACTCAAAGATTTCTCTCCAAAGATTTGAAATGGGAGAGGCAAGAGGCGTGTGAGAGGGAGTGTGAAGCGCCCAGATCCTCTGGGACTCAAATGTGATACAATTACTAGTCCCAGGAGGCTAGTAAACCATTTATACATCAGATGATTCTAGATCTGCTTAAACGAGACAAACCTATAAAGGTGGCGAACAACTTTAAGAGTTGGTCCACAACTCGGGACATATCATCAGAGTGGGGCTGAAGCAGACCGATATACGTAGCGAAGCAAATCAGTGGTCCAACAGCCACAGGCAAGGTTGGGAACAGTCGTAACTCTTACCCGATCTCCTTTTTCTGAAAAACAACAAATAAGCAAGGGTGAGTAAAACGTACTTAGCAGCCCACCTTCACCCGCGGAATGGGGAAATCAGATATAATGCATGGAGTATGTGGAGCTCAGGATATTTAGCAGAAACAACAATATTTTATGCAGGGTTGTTTTGTAAAACATTTTGTATTTTTCAAAGCGCATCCTCTCCCAAAGGAGCGGGAAGTTTTTTTCTGTATATAGAACAAAATCCCCTGGACTAAACCATCCAGGTATCTCAGCAGTTCCCACTGGTTTTCATTTTCAAAAACAGCTACTGGACTTCCCGTCCACCATAGCCCACGGCTCAACCTCCAGACCTTTTAAAAACCACTTTTCTCAAACACACCTTTTTTAAAACAAAACACTAATTGTCATACCACACCAGACTCGTCCATTCCTGTGGACACAGACTATTCAAATAGGTTTGAACTCTGCGCGGAGGGGTACACTTTACCCACTAGTCCGGTTTCTGCGATCTCACCGTCGTGAGATCCGAATGCCGAATCTCTTTCTTTCCTCACATGTCCTTACCTTAACGGTTATACCGGAAGGAGTCAGGCCACTGCCATGTCCAAACCGGACAAAACATTCCCCCTCCTTATCCTCCCGGTGCTCCCCAGCCTTCATAACCCTAGGGTTTGGACCGTACGAGTTCAGATTGAGTGACTGCCCATACACTCTCGAGTGGTTGTACTTGTGACGGAACCTCCCAAGTAATTAGGCCCACCTACAGTTGTCCTTGTCTAACAGACATCAGACACCCTGTAGATGTTCCTAAGTCACTTGACAAGTTCGGTATCTTTCCTTACCTTAACAGGAACGTTTCACCCGTCTTGCAGACATTACAGAACATCGGAGATAAAGAAATGCGGAAGCGATTACATAAATTACATTTATTTTAAAAGCAAGCTTAAGTTATTTTATTATAGGCCAGAACTAAAAAGGCGAGTGCTGAGTAGTAATATTATACAAACCAAGGGAGGCACAAACTCCTCCCGATAAGTTTTAAGCAAAAGATCCTATGTGGAGGACCAAGTCCTCCCGCACTTCAGTCTTGTTTTCTTCATTTGGTACCACCTTGGAGCAAAAGCAACAAAAATTTGTCGCTTCCTCACCTAAAAACAACAAAGGGATAAACCCTGAGTATGGAATTACTCAGCAAGTCTTACCCGACTAAGGAAAAGACTCTCAAGGGTATGCTGGATAAATGGGAGTCAAGGAGAGGCTTTAGCAAAAATCAACTTATACTTTTGCAGAAGTAGCTTACTAAAGTGAGTCCTTACTTTCAATCTTTTAACGCCATATTAAGTATTAATAGACTCTATTTGCATCTAGTCTAATTTCACCATCTCATCAATACAACATCATGTTGATCCATAGTGTTCACATCCTGACTTAGGTTGTAGAAAAGTGACCAAGTCTTCATAACCGCGAAGGTACAGCGATCCGAATCGATTATACTCAACTGAGGATTTCCAATCACACGACATATGTAGCACTTAACCCTTGCATATGTCAACCCGCCACCGGGGTTCTTAAGACCAGATCAGGTTCACGCAAACCGAGAGCACAGCTACACCACCGTCCAGCCTCTTGCCATGGAGGGTACACGCTACTCTCGCCATCGCTCCACGCCCATTTCGTGTTATCTTATTCTGGCCTTAGTCTGCCCGAGGCAAGGCTTACCCATGACGAGGCATGTGACCAGTTAAAGGGTCCTCGGTCAGCACGCCTACATACGCATTAATCCTTAATCAACCTGGGTAGAACATCACCTGTTCCTAACCCAAGTCTCAATTTAAGTATTTCCATCCTCAGAATTGTGTCTGTTCCTTAGGATGAAAGAGCATCACAGGGAACTTTGCAGTAAGATCCCACTATTGCTCCAAATGAAAATATTCTTGCAGGTAGAAGCCATCCTCTCCCGGGTTAGACTGAGGACAACCTCTATCCACAAGATCTAAGCAAGGCTAAGCATTTTTGTAAATCATAATTTTGATACTTCACAGAAGTATCTATAAAGGTATGGATATCAAGGAAAGCAATGCATCAAAGGGTTTCAAGCAATTCCTATGAACTTAATGCACATTTCACTAGACTTAAAGTGTGCGAAAAGTATTTAAAAACACAAGGAAAGGGGTTGCATGCACCGGGGCTTGCCTTCGTTTGTAGGTGAGTCAGGCTCGGACTCGCAGATGTCGAAGTAGAGCCAAGTCTCTGCCTGAGAGTCCAAAGGTGGTGGTGTCTTCTCTTCAGTCACTTCACTCTCTTCCTCGCTTTCTAAATATAACCATATAGGTATATATATAAGAATGAATGCCATGTAATACTTATGAGAGTGCGAAGATAATAAAGATTTATTAACTAAGTCTTGAATACAACTTTCCTTCACGGAACTCCGAGAACTTAGGATTTCCGGAGTCGGTAAAGGAGTTCATAGGGCAGGGGGGTGGTTTTGGGTTCTAGTTATCAAACAAGGTCCAAATCAAACCCAACTCTACCCAAGGCTTCTAAATAATGTATAGAGCTTATACAAAAAGTTTGGGTAATTTTGGGATTACCATTTATTTTCTAAAAATCCAGAACTATTGCTTTAAGCTATTTTAAATGCCTTAAAATTCCTTATTTCCTCTAAAAATCATAAAATTATTTTTATTAAATTCTAGGGAAAATAATAAGTCTAGGAAAATTAGTTTCACAATTTTAGGATTTTTCTACGATTTTCTAGAATTCCCTGAACTCTGATAGAAAAAGAAAAAGAAAAGCGATGCACAGTCCTGGGCTGATTCTGGCCCGAACCGGCCCAACAACAGCAGAATTGTGCGTGCGCCCGCGCCCGCGGTGGAGACTTTGCGCAGAGATCCTCGAGGTTTTTACTAATCGCAAACAGGTTCTCTCACTGTTTAACAGAGTCACTGACCGTTACAAAAATACCCCTGCACTCCTACCTATTCTCGGTTGGAAGTCCACGACGGCGCTCGCGCACAGCCGAGCTCCGGCGAGCACTAGTACCGGCCGATTAGGGCAACGGCAAGGTTCTCCGAGCGGCGGACACTAAATCAGTACTACCCCGAGCATTCCCCCCAAATCAATTGCAAGGATGGCTACCCAAATGCTCCTGACCACGGTGACAGCAGAGACTTCGAATAGAATCGCGTGTTCCCAGTCACCAATGGCGGTTTAGCTCGATCTAAAGGGTCGAGGAGTTTGAGAAGAGCTTAGGGATGCTAGAACAAGCAACAGAGAAACATGAACTGACCTAAATTGGGCTGGCCGCGGTGAGCTCGATCATGCGGTGTTTCGGAACAGAGTTGGGGAAAACTTGAAATTGGAGCTCACGGTTGCAGGACTGGGGGTGATACTGGACGATGGGGTACGTGATGAGGTTGCAGAGCTAACGGTGGGCTCAATTTATAGATTCCAGAGGCGGTGGCGCTTGAATTGATGATGGCGCGGTGGCGGACGGAGAGGGGAGATGAGCTCAGTGCGGGGGAAAAGTGGCTTTCACCGTGGCAGTGGCTCCGGTGATCGCGGACATGCACTCGGTGAGTCACCGCGGTGAAGTCCAGCACTGAGGCACGTGGCGGGTAATGGCGGCAGCTCGACGGCGGTGAGACTTATCTGGTCGACCGACGGCCGGGGGGGGGGGGGGGTATGGCAAGCTTAGCCGCAATCCGAGCGCAAGTGGATCGGACGCCGAGATTCTTACTGAGTTGTGCTTATCCGATGGCCATGGCGAGAAATCGATCAACGGCGACGGGCTACCGGCGACGAGCAGGGGGTTAAGTCAGGATTTTCTTCAGTTCAGAATCTACTGTACCATGGGGAAGTTCAGTTAGTGCACCTGACAGCCATAGTTTAGGCTCGATTTTCTCACAAATTTTCATGGCAACATAACCAATCATCTGCAGCAAAGTTGTAGAGCTACAATCCATCTATAACTTTGCTACAATGTGCTCCCACAAAAAGTCACTAGATCTTGCTTAATATCAAGCCCTAAGTTCATGTCATCCCACTGTTAATCTGAATTTCAGATTTCAAGTAGTCTGACAGTCCAACTTCAGGCTCAATTATCTCCAGTTTTTCCTTAACAACAATGCTCACACCTTTAAGCAAAATTGTTCTCCTATGATTAGGCTATAATTTTGATGTGGTGACCTAATATGAATTCTCACTATTTTGAAAGCTACACAGCTCTAAAGTTGGGCCTATAACACTGAATTTCAGACTTAGTATAGAACTCAAATGAGGTCCATTTTGCATTTAAGTCCAAAACTTAGGGTTTGGCTTTCAAGTCCACATATTTGTGAACCAAATGACTTAAAATACTTATTTGACTTGGTTTTTGCACCTTAGTCCAAAAGTGGATTAATTTTGCACATAGGTCCCTAGGGTTTGGTTTTAGGGTTTTCCAGGGTTCCAATTAGGATTTCTGGTATCCCAGGGGTATAAAGGTGATTCAAGTTTATTCTTGGGGTCATTTTATGACTTTTCCCCTAAAGCTTTTAGGTTTTCTCAATTTGGGGTTAGGTCTTACCCCTTTAATCCCTATTTAGGGTTAAGTTCCCTATCCAGGGTCCTATTTGCAAAACACTAAAACAATACAACTTGTTTGAAATTTTTGCCTAATGCATTCTAGGTGTGTCAAACATATGCAATACCAATGCTTATGATGCCATGCTCAAGTTTTAGTTACAGTAACACCAGGGGTGTTACATCCTTCCCCCCATAAAAGAATCTCGTCTCGAGATTAAAAGTCCTAGGGTAAGTAATGGAAAAGGAAACGCGGAATACTTTTATTTCCTTATTTCTGGTACAAGGCAGGAGTGGCTTGGAAATTTACTCCTTTATTACAGTAGCTACACATGCTTTACAAATTACAAGAGGCTAAAAAGTCTGGGAAATTCTTATCCAAAAAGTCTTGAGTTTCCCATGTAGCCTTATCTTCGGAATGCTGGTTCCACTGTATCTTGTAGAACTTGAGAGTTTTTCTTCGGGTAACCCTGTCCTTTTGATCCAAGACTCGAATTGGATGTTCGGAATATGTCAAGTCTGGTTCAAGGACAACATCTGTCACTTCAACGGTTCGATCGGGAACCCGAAGACACTTCTTCAATTGGGACATGTGGAACACATTATGCACAGCAGACAATGTTTCGGGAAGCTGCAGTCGATACGCCACTGGCCCATATCTTTCTAGAATAAGAAAAGGACCAATACATCGTGGTGCAAGCTTTCCTTTAATCCCGAAACGCGATACGCCCTTCATTGGTGAAACCTTTAAGTAGACATAGTCTCCCTCAAGGAATATAAGGGCATTCGCCGTTTGTCTGCATAACTCTTTTGACGAGCTTGAGCTTTCTTCAAATTATAAATAATTTTCTGAACCTTTTCTTCGACCTCTTTCACCATATCAGGCCTAAAGAAGTACCTTTCTCTAGGTTCAGACCAATTTAGCGGAGTTCGACACCGTCGTCCAAATAGCGCTTCGAAGGGTGCCATCTTGATACTTTCTTGATAGCTATTATTATATGAAAACTCCGCTAAGGGCAAACATTCATCCCATTTCTGTGAGAAGTCCAGAACACATGCCCGCAGCATATCTTCAAGTATCTGATTTACTCTCTCAGTCTGTCCACTGGTTTGAGGATGATAGGCCGAACTGTGGAGCAGTTTAGTACCCAGGGATTTATGAAGTTCTTCCCAGAATTTGGATACGAATTGAGGTCCATGATCCGACACTATAATCTTTGGGACACCATGCAGACTAAGAATGTGAGCAATTTTCGTAAGCCGATCAACAATAACCCAGATAGAGTCATACCCTTTTGTAGTCCTGGGTAATCCCACAATGAAGTCCATACAATATCTTCCCATTTCCATACTGGGATAGGTAAAGATTGTAATGGACCAGCAGTCTTCATGTATATGGCCTTGACACGTTTACAAGTGTCACATCTAGCCACATAGTGTGCAATTTCAATTTGCATCTTTGCCCATCAGAAGAACACATAAGGTTCCATGTGTGCAACTTGCTTCTTCTGATGACACTGTACTATCTGAGTCTGTTGAGTGGCAATTGTGCAACTTTACCCAAATAGAATCAGATGCACCATCTTGGGTAAATCACACAAGAAGAGGTTTACCCACAAGTGGTTACAGTAAGTTCATAGCACACGAGACGGGTGTGATTGTCGAATAACATCACGGTCCACTCGTGTTAGCCAAGGAATCCAAATTCACAAAAGGTGAGATAGATTCAAGAAAAATCACCAGCGGAGGGATCTATAGATGTGGACTTTGCAACTAGTCCATTTTATCCAGCACTAGTCATGGATTGGCATAATCATACGTGCAGGAAAAACACGCATGAGGCAGTCGAGGCACGACTAGAATGATATTTAGGTGGTTACTGGTCGACTTAATTTGATTTTGGTGAGTACTTTCTTTATGGTGGGTTGAACCAAAGTGAGTTTAGACAACTCGATAAAACGATCTCTAATCTCAGCCTTCGTTCCTTATGCAGTTACCAACTTGTTGAACTACTTTTGACATTAAGCAAATCCTCTCAGTACCATTGGTAAGCCAAGGGTTGAGAGTTCACATTTGCTAACAAGAAATCCTACACTTGGTTAAAAATCTATTTGGTCATGTTGTTCATCCATTTTTCTCACGCGAGATGAATTATCCACTTGTTTAGGGAATACCTGAATTAAATAAGAGAGTGAATGAACAAACTCCTGCATTTCAGCAGCAGGGAAAACAGATCTCTATTTTGGGAGCTAATCAGTTGTTATCCAACACTAAAAAGCTCCAAGGCTTCACCTTTACACAAAAGATGCAAAGGGAACCGATGTGAGTAGTCACTACCAAGAGCAAAAGAAATAAGACCATACATGTAAGTGGTATATCCTTTTGGTCCGGCAAAGATGATAGATGTGGCTTGATAACTTGACAAACAACATAGAAATTGTTTCAAGGAAGGAGTCCATGGAAGGTCACACATTAATGTAGTTCCATAATGGATCATGACCAGAGACCTCGATACCAACATGCGCCAAGCAGCAGAATCCTGTGTGTACATTCACAGGAGGCTCTCAGTTTCGCCGCGGTACCATAAGTCCTTAACCATGACACCATTACAAAACTGGCACCAATAATGGATCTCACGTGGTCAGAGCAATTTGCGTAGAGATAACATATTGATATAATCTCATAATGGATTATGACTACTAACTGTGATACAAGCGTGCATCGAGTAGCACAACCTTGTGTGTATACCCACAAGAGGCCCTCGGTTTTGGCGCGGCATCATCAATTTTAGTCATAACGCCAATACCAGACATAACCAATAAGGAATCTCACACAACACAAATAGACTGGTCAAGGATGACAAGATACAAAAGAGACTCCACCTGTAAAAATAGTTACAAGTAGAGATCCAAATAGATCATGGCCCAAGGAAGTGAACAAGGCATGGCCATAACCTAAACTTGATGAAAGAAGTATGATGGGAGACTGTTAATTCAGCCCAAGCATATTTCTATGCCCATCACAGAGATCACAAGGTCAAGGCTTAAGTTGGTATGCCTTCGATAGATATGAAGGAACCAAAGGCATCAAATTCAAGGAAATGGTCGGACATGTCTTTTCTAGGTTGGGTTAATAAAGCAACAAGGCAATCCGCAAGGAGAGGCCAAATACAATGGAGACCTCAACCTGCATCAACTGAACAACAGAATGGCTCTAGGAGGAGGCATGACTTGAGATCTAGGTACACTTTAGGTTCGACAAGGAAATATCTAGGCATTTATTTGTACGGGTGTGGTCATGGTTCACTAAATACGACTATAGCCTAATCTTGGTTTAGGCAATCAAGTCACCAACTCTTTATTGGCCATAACTCAACCTGATGGTTCTTAGATCAGGGTTGAGAACTACTTTACGCTGGGCTAACCAGTTCATGCCCAAGATGACATCTATGTATTGGCCTTTTGGAACAATCATATTTGTAGGAAAGTCCCGTCCGGCCAATGTTACGGGCACCTGATAAGCCACTTCTTTTTACTTTTGTTAGCTTTACTGTCGGGCGTAGAAGACCATTCGTCAACCAACTTCATAGAGGGAGGGGGCCTGAAAAGGTCCAGTGCACCATCAAGTGCTTCTCCCGCTACACGAGAAGGTCCGGCTTCCATCCCAACAGGATCTGTAGGGACGTTCGGGTGCAGTTGTGAATACAACCCATGAACTTCTTCATGTAGTGTATTATAACAGACCTGCAAGTTATCCATGGCTAAGCTAAGCTCCTCCGTGCGGGCTCGAGCTTTGGCTTCCTTAGCCCAGGCGAGTGGACGAGAGTTAACCGTCCAATCGAGCGCTAGATCTCGTTTCGCGAATTGGTCTTGCAAGTAGCGGATGGCTGCATCCGCGACCCATAGATCATTCTTATGACGGAGTTCTGATTGAAGCAGTTCGACTTGTGCTTCCAGATCCCGATAGGATCGTTGCTACCACTGTTACTTTCTTCATGTCTTGGGGCAAGTTAATGGCGGGATATGCCAATAGGTCTAGTAAATTTGCGCGCGGTCTTTCTGGTGCGCGACAACATTTTTCTAAGTGGGAAATTTTATTAATATAGTGCTTAGCATGATGCATGTGTAAGTACAGAATCAACCTTAGTTTATACATTGCACTCTTCCTATCTGGTCTTTAAGATAAACTCTTTAGAATACTTAGGTAAGAAGAGAAAAGAGTTTTTAGGTAAGACTTTTGAAAATCCTTTTGAAGATGCCTCATAATATCTGCAAAGAAGGGCTACGCTCCGATACCAGCTGTGACGGAACCTCCCAAGTAATTAGGCCCACCTACAGTTGTCCTTGTCTAACAGACATCAGACACCCTGTAGATGTTCCTAAGTCACTTGACAAGTTCAGTATCTTTCCTTACCTTACCAGGAACGTTTCACCCGTCTTGCAGACATTACAGAACATCAGAGATAAAGAAATGCGGAAGCGATTACATAAATTACATTTATTTTAAAAGCAAGCTTAAGTTATTTTATTATAGGCCAGAACTAAAAAGGCGAGTGTTGAGTAGTAATATTATACAAACCAAGGGAGGCACAAACTCCTCCCGATAAGTTTTAAGCAAAAGATCCTATGTGGAGGACCAAGTCCTCCCGCACTTCAGTCTTGTTTTCTTCATTTGGTACCACCTTGGAGCAAAAGCAACAAAAATTTGTCGCTTCCTCACCTAAAAACAACAAAGGGATAAACCCGGAGTATGGAATTACTCAGCACGTCTTACCCGACTAAGGAAAAGACTCTCAAGGGTATGCTGGATAAATGGGAGTCAAGGAGAGGCTTTAGCAAAAATCAACTTATACTTTTGCAGAAGTAGCTTACTAAAGTGAGTCCTTACTTTCAATCTTTTAACGCCATATTAAGTATTAATAGACTCTATTTGCATCTAGTCTAATTTCACCATCTCATCAATACAACATCATGTTGATCCATAGTGTTCACATCCTGACTTAGGTTGTAGAAAAGTGACCAAGTCTTCATAACCGCGAAGGTACGGCGATCCGAATCGATTATACTCAGCTGAGGATTTCCAATCACACGACATATGTAGCACTTAACCCTTGCATATGTCAACCCGCCATCGGGGTTCTTAAGACCAGATCAGGTTCACGCAAACCGAGAGCACAGCTACACCACCGTCCAGCCTCTTGCCACGGAGGGTACACGCTACTCTCGCCACCGCTCCACGCCCATTTCGTGTTATCTTATTCTGGCCTTAGTCTGCCCGAGGCAAGGCTTACCCATGACGAGGCATGTGACCAGTTAAAGGGTCCTCGGTCAGCACGCCTACATACGCATTAATCCTTAATCAACCTGGGTAGAACATCACCTGTTCCTAAACCAAGTCTCAATTTAAGTATTTCCATCCTCAGGATTGTGTCTGTTCCTTAGGATGAAAGAGCATCACAGGGAACTTTGCAGTAAGATCCCACTATTGCTCCAAATGAAAATATTCTTGCAGGTAGAAGCCATCCTCTCCCGGGTTAGACTGAGGACAACCTCTATCCACAAGATCTAAGCAAGGCTAAGCATTTTTGTAAATCATAATTTTGATACTTCACAGAAGTATCTATAAAGGTATGGATATCAAGGAAAGCAATGCATCAAAGGGTTTCAAGCAATTCCTATGAACTTAATGCACATTTCACTAGACTTAAAGTGTGCGAAAAGTATTTAAAAACACAAGGAAAGGGGTTGCATGCACCGGGGCTTGCCTTCGTTTGTAGGTGAGTCAAGCTCGGACTCGCAGATGTCGAAGTAGAGCCAAGTCTCTGCCTGAGAGTCCAAAGGTGGTGGTGTCTTCTCTTCAGTCACTTCACTCTCTTCCTCGCTTTCTAAATATAACCATATAGGTATATATATAAGAATGAATGCCATGTAATGCTTATGAGAGTGCGAAGATAATAAAGATTTATTAACTAAGTCTTGAATACAACTTTCCTTCACGGAACTCCGAGAACTTAGGATTTCCGGAGTCGGTAAAGGAGTTCATAGGGCAGGGGGGGTGGTTTTGGGTTCTAGTTATCAAACAAGGTCCAAATCAAACCCAACTCTACCCAAGGCTTCTAAATAATGTATAGAGCTTATACAAAAAGTTTGGGTAATTTTGGGATTACCATTTATTTTCTAAAAATCCAGAACTATTGCTTTAAGCTATTTTAAATGCCTTAAAATTCCTTATTTCTTCTAAAAATCATAAAATTATTTTTATTAAATTCTAGGGAAAATAATAAGTCTAGGAAAATTAGTTTCACAATTTTAGGATTTTTCTACGATTTTCTAGAATTCCTTGAACTCTGACAGAAAAAGAAAAAGAAAAGCGATGCACAGTCCTGGGCTGATTCTGGCCCGAACCGGCCCAACAACAGCAGAATTGTGCGTGCGTCCGCGCCCGCGGTGGAGACTTTGCGCAGAGATCCTCGAGGTTTTTACTAATCGCAAACAGGTTCTCTCACTGTTTAACAGAGTCACTGACCGTTACAAAAATACCCCTGCACTCCTACCTATTCTCGGTTGGAAGTCCACGACGGCGCTCGCGCACAGCCGAGCTCCGGCGAGCACTAGTACCGGCCGATTAGGGCAACGGCAAGGTTCTCCGAGCGGTGGACACTAAATAAGTACTACCCCGAGCATTTCCCCCAAATCAATTGCAAGGATGGCTACCCAAATGCTCCTGACCACGGTAACAGCGGAGACTTCGAATAGAATCGCGTGTTCCCAGTCACCAATGGCGGTTTAGCTCGATCTAAAGGGTCGGGGAGTTTGAGAAGAGCTTAGGGATGCTAGAACAAGCAACAGAGAAACATGAACTGACCTAAATTGGGCTGGCCGCGGTGAGCTCGATCATGCGGTGTTTCGGAACAGAGTTGGGGAAAACTTGAAATTGGAGCTCACGGTTGCAGGACTGGGGGTGATACTGGACGATGGGGTACGTGATGAGGTTGCGGAGCTAACGGTGGGCTCAATTTATAGATTCCAGAGGCGGTGGCGCTTGAATTGATGATGGCGCGGTGGCGGCCGGAGAGGGGAGATGAGCTCAGTGCGGGGGAAAAGTGGCTTTCACCGTGGCAGTGGCTCCGGTGATCGCCGGACATGCACTCGGTGAGTCACCGCGGTGAAGTCCAGCACTGAGGCACGTGGCGGGTAATGGCGGCAGCTCGACGGCGGTCTGACTTATCTGGTCGACCGACGGCCGGGGGGGGTATGGCAAGCTTAGCCGCAATCCGAGCGCAAGTGGATCGGACGCCGAGATTCTTACTGAGTTGTGCTTATCCGATGGCCATGGCGAGAAATCGATCAACGGCGACGGGCTACCGGCGACGAGCAGGGGGTTAAGTCAGGATTTTCTTCAGTTCAGAATCTACTGTACCATGGGGAAGTTCAGTTAGTGCACCTGACAGCCATAGTTTAGGCTCGATTTTCTCACAAATTTTCATGGCAACATAACCAATCATCTGCAGCAAAGTTGTAGAGCTACAATCCATCTATAACTTTGCTACAATGTGCTCCCACAAAAAGTCACTAGATCTTGCTTAATATCAAGCCCTAAGTTCATGTCATCCCACTGTTAATCTGAATTTCAGATTACAAGTATTCTGACAGTCCAACTTCAGGCTCAATTATTGAAAGGGAAATGTGTCCTTGGGCCATTTCTAAGTATTTTGGTGATTGAGTGCCAACACAAAGTGCTTAAATGTGAATTTATGCTCATGGATGGACAAAGTGCAAATCAAGAGTAAAGGTATGTTTCTAAGCCTTAGTACATTGGTTTTGTGTACTAATATACTTGTCTAAGTGTTAGAAACAGAAAGAAGAAGAAAAGAAAAGAGGTGAAAATGGCTTGGCTGTGTACAGCCAAGACTCAGCTCAGTCTGGCACACCGGACTGTCCGGTGGTGCACCGGACTGTCCGGTGGTGCACCGGACAGTGTCCGGTGTGCCAGGCTGACTCGGCGTGAAGTGGCCGCTCTCGGGAATTCGCCGATGGCGTACGGCTAAAATTCACCGGACTGTCCGGTGTGCACCGGACTGTCCGGTGAGCCAACGGTCGGCCGCGGAATCTGCGCGCGACACGTGGCCAGGCCAACGGTCGGGAGGGGGGCACCGGACTGTCCGGTGTGCACCGGACATGTCCGGTGCGCCAACGGCTCCCAGACCTGCAACGGTCGGCCGCGCCATTTTAGGAAGGAAATCGGGCACCGGACAGTGTCCGGTGTGCACCAGACTGTCCGGTGCACCCGACGACAGAAGGCAAGATTGGCCTTCCAGATTTGCTCTCAACGGCTCCTAGCTGCCTTGGGGCTATAAAAGGGACCCCTAGGCGCATGGAGGAGGACACCAAGCAACCTTAGAGCATTCTTGATCATCCACACTCAGTCTTTGCGCATTCGTTTGTCATTCTCAGTGATTCGAGCTCCGTTCTAGTGAGAACTTTGAGATAGTCTTTTGAGCTCGATTCTTGGCCGTGTGTGTGCGCATTTTGCTGTGGATTTGTGTGTGTTGCTTCTCTCCCTTACTCTGTGCTTCTTTGTGAACTTCAAGTGTAAGGGCGAGAGACTCCAAGTTGTGGAGATTCCTCACGAACGCGATAAGAAAAGAAAAGCATAACACTGTGGTATTCAAGTTGATCATTGGATCACTTGAGAGGAGTTGAGTGCAACTCTCGTCCGTTGGGACGCCACAACGTGGAGTAGGCAAGTTTTGTACTTGGCCGAACCACGGGATAAACCACTGTGTCTTATCTGTGTTGAACTCCTTGTGGTTATCGTTTTGTGCAAGATCTTCTCTCTAGCCACTTGGCATTAACTGTGCTAACGCTTAATCAAAGTTTTGTGGCTTAAGTTTTTAAGTTCTACAGGATCACCTATTCACCCCCCCCTCTAGGTGCTCTCAATTGGTATCGGAGCCGTTCTCTTCAAGAAAGGGACTAATCACCCGAAGAGATGGATCCTAAGGGCAAGGGGATGGTGATCAACGACAAGGAGAAGGAGACCTTCGTCAACGAGCTCAATGATGACAAGCCCACCGACTCAGGCTCGGGCCACAAAAGAAAAGACGGGAGGAAGAAGAAAACAAGGCGCATCAAGGAAATTGTCTACTACGACAGCGACGAATCTTCCTCCTCCCAAAAGGACGACGACGACCACGATAGACGAAAAACAGTTAACTCAAACTTTTCTTTCGATTATTCGCGCATCCCGCATAGTTCAAATGCTCAATTGCTCCTCATTCCACTTGGCAAGCCCCCTCACTTTGATGGAGAGGACTACGGATTTTGGAGCCACAAAATGCGTACTCACTTGTTTTCTCTCCATCCAAGCATTTGGGAGATTGTGGAAAGTGGAATGAAATTTGATAGCTCGGATAGCCCTGTGTTTATTAATGAACAGATTCATAAAAATGCACAAGCTACTACTGTGTTGCTAGCCTCTTTGTGCAGGGACGAGTATCACAAGGTGAGCGGCTTGGACAATGCCAAGCAGATCTGGGACACCCTCAAGATCTCTCATGAGGGAAACGACGTCACCTTGCTCACCAAGATGGAGTTGGTGGAGGGGGAGCTTGGACGGTTCGCAATGATAAGGGGCGAGGAGCCAACTCAAACATACAACCGGCTCAAGACCCTTATCAACAAAATAAGGAGCTACGGGAGCACGCGATGGACGGACCACGACGTTGTCCGCCTAATGCTAAGGTCATTTACCGTTCTTGATCCTCATTTGGTGAACAATATTCGTGAAAATCCCAGGTACACCAAGATGTCGCCCGAAGAAGTTCTTGGGAAATTTGTTAGCGGGCGAATGATGATCAAGGAGGCGAGGTACGTGGACGACGCATTGAATGGTCCGATCAACGAGCCGCAACCCCTTGCTCTCAAAGCAACACGAAGCAAGGAGGCGCTACCTAGCAAGGTGGCACAGTTTGAGGCGGCCGGACTTAATGATGAAGAGATGGCTCTCATCATCAAAAGATTCAAGACGGTGCTTAAAGGTCGCAAGGGACAGCCAAGCAAGACCAAAGCCAAGGGGAAGCGCTCATGCTTCAAATGCGGTAAGCTTGGTCATTTTATTGCTAACTGTCCCGACAATGACAGTGATCAGGATCAAGGGAACAAGAGGGAGAAAAGGAAGAACTATAAGAAGGCAAAGGGCGAGGCTCATCTTGGCAAGGAGTGGGATTCGGACTGCTCCTCGTCCGACTCCGACAATGAGGGACTCGCCGCCACTGCCTTCAACAAGTCATCTCTCTTCCCCAACGAGCGTCACACTTGCCTCATGGCAAGGGAGAAGAAAGTAAGCACTCCTAATACTAGTACTTATGCTTCTTCAAGTGAGGATGAGTCTAGTGATGATGATGAGATAGATTACTCATGCTTATTCAAGGGATTAGATAGAACTAAGGTAGACAAAATTAATGAATTAATTGATGCCTTGAATGATAGGAATATACTGTTAGAAAAGCAAGAGGATTTGTTGTATGAAGAACATGATAAATTTGTAGAAGCTCAGAAATCTCTTGCTCTAGAAATTAAGAGGAATGAAATGCTCTCTAGTGAATTATCTTCTTGTCATGAAACTATTGCTAAGTTAAAAAGTTTTAATGATGATTTAAATGCTAAACTAGAAGTAGCGAGTAAATCTAATTCTTGTGTAGAAATTGTTGAAACTTGTAATAGATGTAAAGATTTTGACATTGATGCTTGTAGTGATCATTTAGTTTTAATTTCTAAATTAAATGAGGAATTAGCTAGTCTTAATGCCCAACTTAAGACTAGCAAGAATGAATTTGACAAGCTAAAATTTGCAAGGGATGCCTACACGATCGGTAGACACCCCTCAATTAAGGATGGACTTGGCTACAAGAGGGAAGCCAAGAACTTGACAAGCCATAAGGCCCCCATCTCCGCCAAGGAGAAAGGAAAGGCCCCTATGGCTAGTAGTATGCAAAAGAACCATGCTTTTATGTACCATGATAGGAGACAATCTAGAAATGCTTATAGGAGTTGTAATGCATATAATACCTTTGATTCTCATGCCATGTTTGCTTCTAGTTCTTCTTATGAGCATGATAGAAATGTTGGTAGGAGAAATGCTATTCATAATTTGCCTAGGAGAAATGCTGTTAATGTTCCTAGGAAAGTAAATGAACCCTCTACAATATATCATGCTTTAAATACTTCTTTTGCTATTTGTAGAAAGGATAGGAAGATAGTTGCTAGAAAATTAGGGGCAAGATGCAAGGGAGACAAAACTTGCATTTGGGTCCCTAAGGATATATCAAGCCTAAATTTGCCTTGCAGGTTTATGCATCCGGGGGTTCAAGCTGGATTATCGACAGCGGATGCACAAACCATATGACGGGGGAGAAGAAGATGTTCACCTCCTACGTCAAGAATAAGGATTCCCAAGATTCAATTATATTCGGTGATGGGAATCAAGGCAAGGTAAAAGGGTTAGGTAAAATTGCAATTACTAATGAGCACTCTATCTCTAATGTGTTTTTAGTAGAGTCTCTTGGATATAATTTGCTATCTGTTAGTCAACTATGCAATATGGGATATAATTGTCTTTTTACAAATGTAGATGTGTCTGTCTTTAGAAGAAGTGATGGTTCACTAGCCTTTAAGGGTGTATTAGACGGCAAGCTTTACTTAGTTGATTTTGCAAAAGAAGAGGTCGGTCTAGATGCATGCTTAATTGCTAAGACTAGCATGGGCTGGTCGTGGCATCGCCGCTTAGCACATGTGGGGATGAAGAACCTTCACAAGCTTCTAAAGGGAGAACACGTGATAGGTTTGACTAACGTACAATTCGAAAAAGATAGACCTTGTGCAGCTTGTCAGGCAGGTAAACAGGTGGGAGGAGCGCATCACAGCAAGAATGTGATGACCACATCAAGACCTCTCGAGCTGCTACATATGGACCTCTTCGGACCCGTCGCCTATCTAAGCATAGGAGGAAGTAAGTATGGTCTAGTTATTGTTGATGACTTTTCCTGCTTCACTTGGGTGTTCTTTTTGCAGGATAAGTCTGAAACCCAAGGGACCCTCAAGCGCTTTCTCAGGAGAGCTCAAAATGAGTTTGAGCTCAAGGTGAAGAAGATAAGGAGCGACAACGGGTCCGAGTTCAAGAACCTTCAAGTGGAGGAGTTCCTTGAGGAGGAAGGGATCAAGCACGAGTTCTCCGCTCCCTACACACCACAGCAAAATGGTGTGGTAGAGAGGAAGAACAGGACGCTAATCGATATGGCGAGGACGATGCTTGGAGAATTCAAGACCCCCGAGCGTTTTTGGTCGGAAGCCGTGAACACGGCTTGCCACGCCATCAACAGGGTCTACCTTCATCGCCTCCTCAAGAAGACTTCGTATGAGCTACTAACCGGTAACAAACCCAATGTATCTTACTTTCGTGTATTTGGGAGCAGGTGTTACATTCTAGTGAAGAAGGGTAGAAATTCTAAATTTGCTCCCAAAGCTGTAGAAGGGTTTTTGTTAGGTTATGACTCAAATACAAAGGCGTATAGAGTCTTCAACAAATCATCGGGTTTGGTTGAAGTCTCTAGCGACATTGTATTTGATGAGACTAATGGCTCTCCAAGAGAGCAAGTTGTTGATTGTGATGATGTAGATGAAGAAGATGTTCCGGCGGCCGCTATACGAACCATGGCGATTGGAGAAGTGCGGCCACAGGAACAAGATGAACGAGATCAACCTTCTTCCTCAACAACGGTGCTTCCCCCACCTCAAGACGATGAACAGGTTCATCAAAAGGAGGCGTGTGATCAAGGGGGAGCACAGGATGATCACGTGATGGAGGAAGAAGCGCAACCGGCACCTCCAACCCAAGTTCGAGCGGTGATTCAAAGGGATCATCCCGTCGACCAAATTTTGGGTGACATTAGCAAGGGAGTAACTACTCGATCTCAATTAGTTAATTTTTGTGAGCATTACTCCTTTGTCTCTTCTATTGAGCCTTTCAGGGTAGAGGAGGCCTTGCTAGATCCAGACTGGGTGTTGGCCATGCAAGAGGAACTCAACAACTTCAAGCACAATGAAGTTTGGACACTGGTGCCTCGTCCCAAGCAAAATGTTGTGGGAACCAAGTGGGTGTTCCGCAACAAACAGGACGAGCACGGGGTGGTAACGAGGAACAAGGCTCGACTTGTGGCAAAAGGTTATGCCCAAGTCGCAGGTTTGGACTTTGAGGAGACATTTGCTCCTGTGGCTAGGCTAGAATCAATTCGTATCTTGCTAGCATATGCCGCTCACCATTCTTTCAGGTTGTTCCAAATGGATGTGAAGAGCGCTTTCCTCAACGGGCCAATCAAGGAAGAGGTGTACGTAGAGCAACCCCCTGGCTTCGAGGATGAACGGTACCCCGACCACGTGTGTAAGCTCTCTAAGGCGCTCTATGGACTTAAGCAAGCCCCAAGAGCATGGTATGAATGTCTTAGAGACTTTTTAATTGCTAATGCTTTCAAGGTTGGGAAAGCCGGTCCAACTCTTTTTACAAAGACATGTGATGGTGATTTGTTTGTGTGCCAAATTTATGTCGGTGACATAATATTTGGTTCTACTAACCAAACGTCTTGTGAAGAGTTTAGCAGGGTAATGACGCAGAAATTCGAGATGTCGATGATGGGCGAGTTAAACTACTTCCTTGGGTTCCAAGTGAAGCAACTCAAGGATGGCACCTTCATCTCTCAAACGAAGTACACGCAAGACTTGCTAAAGCGGTTTGGGATGAAGGACGCCAAGCCCGCAAAAACTCCGATGGGAACCGACGGATACACCGATCTCAACAAAGGAGGTAAGTCTGTTGATCAAAAAGCATACCGGTCAATGATAGGGTCTTTACTTTATTTATGTGCTAGTAGACCGGATATCATGCTTAGCGTATGCATGTGTGCTAGATTTCAATCCGATCCTAAGGAGTGTCACTTAGTGGCGGTGAAGCGAATTCTTAGATATTTGGTTGCTACGCCTTGCTTCGGGCTCTGGTATCCAAAGGGGTCTACCTTTGACTTGGTTGGATACTCAGACTCCGACTATGCTGGATGTAAGGTCGATAGGAAGAGTACATCGGGGACGTGCCAATTCTTAGGAAGGTCCCTGGTATCATGGAACTCTAAGAAACAAACCTCTGTTGCCCTATCCACCGCTGAGGCCGAGTACGTTGCCGCAGGACAGTGTTGCGCGCAACTGCTTTGGATGAGGCAAACCCTCCGGGACTTTGGCTACAATCTGAGCAAAGTCCCACTCCTATGTGATAATGAGAGTGCTATCCGCATGGCGGAAAATCCTGTTGAGCACAGCCGCACAAAGCACATAGACATCCGGCATCACTTTTTGAGAGACCACCAGCAAAAGGGAGATATCGAAGTGTTTCATGTTAGCACCGAGAACCAGCTAGCCGATATCTTTACCAAGCCTCTAGATGAGAAGACCTTTTGCAGGTTGCGTAGTGAGCTAAATGTCTTAGATTCGCGGAACTTGGATTGATTTATAGCATACTTGTGTTTATGCCTTTGATCATGTTCCCTCTGCATTTTGTTGCTTCTTGTGGTGCTCAAGTTGTACAAACACTCCCTGGACCTCACAAGTCCGTTGCAAAGTGATGCACATGTTTAGGGGGAGATGTGTTACAACTTGACCCTTTGAGACTAACCATGTGCTTGAGTTTGATGATTTAGTCTCGAAGGCGGATTGAAAGGGAAAAGGTGGACTTGGACCATGAAAGACTTCCACTGCACTCCGATGAGAGGGTAACTTATTCCAAGTTCATCGCATGAACTCTTATTGCCATTTGCTCTTAATTGAAGATTTTGGTGAGGCAATGGGGTTATCGGGCCAAGATTGATCCCGTTTTGGTGCTTGATGCCAAAGGGGGAGAAAATAAAGGCCAAAGCAATAAATGGATCAGCTACCACTTGAGAAATTTTGAAAATAGTAAAATAGAGCTTTTTGTTTTGTCAAAACTCTTGCATTGTCTCTTTTGTCAAAAGTTGGCCTCTTGTGGGGAGAAGTGTTGATTATGGGAAATAGGGGGAGTTTTTGAAATCTTTGATCAATCTCTTTTGGAATGACTCTATTTATGCTTCAACATGTGTGTTTGACTTAGAGATAGAGATTTGAGTTTGATTTGCAAAAACAAACCAAGTGGTGGCAAAGGATGATCCATATATGCCAAAATTGAATCAAAATAAATTTGAGTTTTATTTGAAGTGATATTTCACTTGTTCTAGTCGCTTTATGTTGTGTTAGCATAAATCACCAAAAAGGGGGAGATTGAAAGGGAAATGTGCCCTTGGGCCATTTCTAAGTATTTTGGTGATTGAGTGCCAACACAAAGTGCTTAAATGTGAATTTATGCTCATGGATGGACAAAGTGCAAATCAAGAGTAAAGGTATGTTTCTAAGCCTTAGTACATTGGTTTTGTGTACTAATATACTTGTCTAAGTGTTAGAAACAGAAAGAAAAAGAAAAGAAAAGAGGTGAAAAAGGCTTGGCTATGTACAGCCAAGACTCAGCTCAGTCTGGCACACCGGACTGTCCGGTGGTGCACCGGACAGTGTCCGGTGCGCCAGGCTGACTCGGCGTGAAGTGGCCGCTCTCGGGAATTCGCCGATGGCGTACGGCTAAAATTCACCGGACTGTCCGGTGTGCACCGGACTGTCCGGTGAGCCAACGGTCGGCCGGGCCAACGGTCGGCCGCGGAATCTGCGCGCGACACGTGGCCAGGCCAACGGTCGGGAGGGGGCACCGGACTGTCCGGTGTGCACCGGACATGTCCGGTGCGCCAACGGCTCCCAGACCTGCAACGGTCGGTCGCGCCATTTTAGGAAGGAAATCGGGCACCGGACAGTGTCTGGTGTGCACCGGACTGTCCGGTGCACCCGACGACAGAAGGCAAGATTGGCCTTCTAGATTTGCTCTCAACGGCTCCTAGCTTGCTTGGGGCTATAAAAGGGACCCCTAGGCGCATGGAGGAGGACACCAAGCAACCTTAGAGCATTCTTGATCATCCACACTCAGTCTTTGCGCATTCGTTTGTCATTCTCAGTGATTCGAGCTCCGTTCTAGTGAGAACTTTGAGATAGTCTTTTGAGCTCGATTCTTGGCCGTGTGTGTGCGCATTTTGCCGTGGATTTGTGTGTGTTGCTTCTCTCCCTTACTCCGTGCTTCTTTGTGAACTTCAAGTGTAAGGGCGAGAGACTCCAAGTTGTGGAGATTCCTCGCGAACGCGATAAGAAAAGAAAAGCATAACACTGTGGTATTCAAGTTGATCATTGAATCACTTGAGAGGAGTTGAGTGCAACTCTCGTCCGTTGGGACGCCACAACGTGGAGTAGGCAAGTTTTGTACTTGGCCGAACCACGGGATAAACCACTGTGTCTTATCTGTGTTGAACTCCTTGTGGTTATCGTTTTGTGCAAGATCTTCTCTCTAGCCACTTGGCATTAACTGTGCTAACGCTTAATCAAAGTTTTGTGGCTTAAGTTTTTAAGTTCTACAGGATCACCTATTCACCCCCCCTCTAGGTGCTCTCAATTATCTCCAGTTTTTCCTTAACAACAATGCTCACACCTTTAAGCAAAATTGTTCTCCTATGATTAGGCTATAATTTTGATGTGGTGACCTAATATGAATTCTCACTATTTTGAAAGCTACACAGCTCTAAAGTTGGGCCTATAACACTGAATTTCAGACTTAGTATAGAACTCAAATGAGGTCCATTTTGCATTTAAGTCCAAAACTTAGGGTTTGGCTTTCAAGTCCACATATTTGTGAACCAAATGACTTAAAATACTTATTTGACTTGGTTTTTGCACCTTAGTCCAAAAGTGGATTAATTTTGCACATAGGTCCCTAGGGTTTGGTTTTAGGGTTTTCCAGGGTTCCAATTAGGATTTCTGGTATCCCAGGGGTATAAAGGTGATTCAAATTTATTCTTGGGGTCATTTTATGACTTTTCCCCTAAAGCTTTTAGGTTTTCTCAATTTGGGGTTAGGTCTTACCCCTTTAATCCCTATTTAGGGTTAAGTTCCCTATCCAGGGTCCTATTTGCAAAACACTAAAACAATACAACTTGTTTGAAATTTTTGCCTAGTGAATGCATTCTAGGTGTGTCAAACATATGCAATACCAATGCTTATGATGCCATGCTCAAGTTTTAGTTACAGTAACACCAGGGGTGTTACAGTACTTATCATTAGTACAAGTAGTGAAGGATGACAAACTGGTCCTTATGTGAGGGGACAATCCTTCTGCTCACACCTAAACCAGCTGAGCCATCACCTTGGCCCTCCCCTAAACCAGGGAGTCCCTGATCATCCCTACTCAAAGGTGATAAGGGTGAAAACCCTTCATCATACACATTTTGAAAAGCATTTTCTTTTGAAAACTCATACCTTTTCTCAAATCATTTGTAACAAATATATCAAGGATTGATTGCGGCAAGTGGCTGGGTGGCCATAATAACTTGTCTCAAAATCATATCATGCATAAAATAACAGGCTGAGGGTTGTGGTTAAAAAATCATAGGTAATTTATGCATCAAAGGGATCCAGTGAGCTTGTCGTGCTTATCTGGCGAAGGGGAAGGGGAGCTCGCGGAACTGGCTTCTAGCTCCACTGCCTGGCGTAGACTTGCAGATCTGGCCTCCACGAGATGGCACGAACGCTCCGATAACTATGCATCATGAACAAGCAATCATACAAACCAGCAAGGATATCAACAAATATTTAGTATAGTGGTCAGAATAGCGATATATGGATGGGTAGAGTCTTGAGTAGAATCTGTGTCATGTGGTGTTGAGATACTACTAGTGGTGTTGAGTGTGTGTGGAGAGGGAGACGGTAGCTGGGTGTATTTATAGCTGGGTGTATGTTGTGTAGCACAGTGAAGTTCACTGTTGGTGAGAATGGTGACGAACGAATCGTCTGACTTAGTATGAACATGAGAGTAATAGGCAGAATATGGGACAAAAGTATTTTGGGAGTTTTCTGGAACATGAACCATGCTTAAGGGATGACATGGTTGGATAGAGAATAATTCGATAAGAATTTAGAAACAAGAATTATTGGAATCGGAGTTTAGAAGCCTGGTTCGAAGGAATCTCAAAGTTAAGCGTGCTCAACTTAGAGAAACCTGGGATGGCTGACTAGATGGGAAGTTCCCTACTGGAAGAAAAATCACACTCACCGGAGTTCGTATGACTGGAATATGGGTCTGGCTGGTCTTAGGTGGACTGGACAGCATGATGGATGAGTAGTTGAAATTTGGGGTGATCGGATGATCGATGAATAGTGCCGACAAATAGTGACGACGAAAAAGTTACCATAGATATCATCGATGAATAGTACGATGATGAATAGTGTTGGTGAATAGTGTCGGGGACCATAATTAGGGGTACCCCCAAGACTCCTAAACTCGGCTGGTAACCACCATCAGCACAAGCTACAAAGGCCTGATGGGCGCAATACAGGTCAAAGCTCTGTCCACTCAAGGGACACGATCTCGCCTCGCCCGAGCCCAGCCTCGGGCAGGAACAGTAGACCCAGGTGGATTCACGCCTCGCCCGAGGGCCTCCTCAAGCAACAGGCACACCTTCGACTCGCCCGAGGCCCAGCTCGGGCAGGCTTCGCAGAGAAGCAACCTTGGCCAGATCGCCTCGCCAACTGACCGTATCGCAAGAGCATTCAATGCAAGGATCGCCTGACACCTTATCCTGACGTGCGTTCCTAAGTCGGCAGGGCCGAAGTGACCGCAGTCACTTCGCCCCTCCACTGACTGACCTGACAGGAAATCAGCATCGTCTGCCCTGCTCCGACTGCAGTGCCACCCGCCAGGGTGAGGCTGACAGCAGCCGAGTCCAGCCTCAGGCGCCATAGGAAGCTCCGCCTCGCCCGACCCCGGGGCTCGGCCCCCGCCTCGACCTCGGAAGACGGTCTCCGCCTCGCCCGACCCTAGGGCTCGGACTCAACCTCGACCTCGGAAGACGGTCTCCGCCTCGCCCGACCCCAGGGCTCGGACTCAACCTCGACCTCGGATGATGGTCTCCGCCTTGCCCGACCCCAGGGCTCGGACTCAACCTCGACCTCAGAAGACGGTCTTCGCCTCGCCCGGCCCTAGGGCTCGGACTCAGCCTCGACATCAGAGGAGTCACCGCCTCGCCCGACTTTGGGCTCGGACCGACCATGTTGCAGGGGGGCGCATCATTACCCTACCCCTAGCTAGCTCATGCAACGGGGAACAAGACCGGCGTTCCATCTGGCTCGCCCCGGTAAACAAGTAATGATGGCACCCCGCGTGCTCCCATGACGACGGCGGTTCTCAGCCCCCTACGGAAGCAAGGAGACGTCAGCAAGGACCCGACAGCCCCGACAGCTATGCTTCTACAGGGCTCAAGCGCTCCTCCGACGGCCACGACATCACTTGAACAGGGCACTAACACCTCTCCGACAGCCACGTCGGCATGTACATAGGGCTCTGGCTCCTCTCTACCGGACACGTTAGCACGTTGCTACACCCCCCATTGTACACCTGGACCCTCTCCTTACATCTATAAAAGGAAGGTCCAAGGCCCTCGTACGAAGAGGTGGCCGCGCGGGAGGACGGGCTGACGGACAGTCTCTCTCTCTCTCTCCCTCTCCCTCGCGAGCGCTTGTAACCCCCTACTGCAAGCGCATCCGCCCTGGGCGCAGGATAACACGAGCCGCGGTTCCCTCTTTATTTCCCCCTTGTGTTCCATCTCGCGCCAACCCATCTGAGCTGGGACACGCAGCGACAATTTACTCGTCGGTCCAGGGACCCCCCGGGGTCGAAACGTCGACAGTTGGCGCGCCAGGTAGGGGCCTGCTGCGTGTTGACGAATAGCTTCCCATCAAGCTCCAGATGGGTAGTCTCCAGCAACCTCTCCAGCCCGGGACGCTGCTCCGTTTCGGGAGTCTCGAGTTCATGTCTCTCGACGGCAGCTACAACATGGTACTCCTTCCTCCGCCGCGCGACAACGACAACGATGGCCGTCAGCCCGCCCGACGGCGGAATCGACGGCGTCTTCCCCGCGTGGCGGGAGAGCGGCATCCGGGTCTGTCCCGTCACCTTCCCCGCCGCAGGAGGAGGCGGGGCAACCATGGCCAAGCAGGAGGCGGCACCTCGTTGGCTGTCGAGCGGGTCGACGACGTCGGCGCCCTAGCGGGGGACACGTCGGGCGTTGACCTCGCGTCTGAGACGAAGACGGGCGTCGTTTCCCCGCAACACGCCAGCCCCAAGCGGACGGTTGACGCCAGCACGCTCGCGAAGGACTTGCTGGGCGTTAGCCTCGTACCTGAGATGACGGTGCAGTCCGTCCCCGACGCGACTTCGTCACCATCCGTCGATCAAGAGGTACCGTCCGTTTTCCACCCTGTGCCTTTTAGATTCAGCTTCGACCCACCAAGCGACCCTGCTTCGGTGGACGCTTTCATAAAGGCATATCCTAACCTTCCGGGGTACCATATATGGTCAACCTGGGACCGACTGACGGTTGTCTCGACCTACGGGCCCCCGGGTTCCGAGGAAGATGACGAGCCCGACTCTGGTTGGGATTTCTCTGGGCTCGGTAATCCTAGCGCCATACGAGACTTCATGACCGCATGTGACTACTGCCTCTCTGATTGCCCCGATGATGGCCACAACCTTGACGATGAGGACTGTGGCCCAAGTCGCGAATGTTTCCACGTCGATCTAGGGAGTCTCGACGAAGGCAACCACCTTGGTATGCCAGAGGACGGCGATCCCCCTAGGCCTGCGCCTCGCATTGACATCCTTCGGTAGCTAGCTGTGGTCCCAGTCCCTACGGGGGGTCAGGACACACAGCTCGAGCAAATCCGCGAGATGCAGGCCAGGCTCGACGAGGAAGCAGGACAACTTGTACAGCTCTGGCAGAACATCGGACAGGAGTGGGCAGGCCGAGCACCAGCCGGAGAAGCGCGCCGTCAGCCCCAGGACGTCCATCACCGCATCGCCGACGATGCCAAGGCAAGGCTGCCCCCGGCTTCCAGTGGGGTCGGCCAGAACCTGGCTGCAGCAGCAATACTACTCCGAGCGATGCAGGAGCCATCCACCGTCGAGGGGCGGCGTATCCAGGGAGAACTCAAGAACCTCCTGGAGGATGTCGCGATCCGACGGGCCGAAAGCTCTGCCTCCCGAAGGCAAGGGTACCCCCCGGAGCATCGTGTCGCGACTTCCCGATTCATGCGGGAAGCCTCGGTCCACACCGGGCGCACGCGGGACGCAACGCCTGCAGCCCCGGGTCGCCTCGGCAACGAGCACCACCGCCGCGACCATTGAGCCCACCTCGACGAGAAGGTGCGCCGAGGCTACCACCCCAGGCGTGGGGGACGCTACGACAGCGGGGAGGATCGGAGCCCCTCGCCCAAACCACCCGGTCCGCAAGCTTTCAGCCGGGCCATACGACGGGCGCCGTTCTCGACCCGGTTCCGAACCCCGACTACCATCACTAAGTACTCGGGGGAAACAAAGCCGGAACTGTGGCTTGCGGACTACCGGCTGGCCTGCCAGCTGGGTGGAACGGACGATGACAACCTCATCATCCGCAACCTCCCCCTGTTCCTTTCCGATGCCGCTCGAGCCTGGTTGGAGCATCTGCCTCCTGCGCAGATCTCCAATTGGGACGACCTGGTCAAAGCCTTCGCCGGAAACTTCCAGGGCACATACGTGCGCCCCGGGAACTCCTGGGATCTCTGAAGCTGCCGCTAGCAGCCAGGGGAATCCCTGCGGGACTATATCCGGCGATTTTCGAAGCAGCACACCGAGCTGCCCAACATCACCGACTCAGATGTCATCGGCGCGTTCCTCGCCGGCACCACTTGTCGCGACCTGGTGAGCAAGCTAGGTCGCAAGACTCCCACCAAGGCGAGCGAGCTGATGGACATCGCCACCAAGTTCGCCTCTGGTCAAGAGGCGGTCGAGGCCATCTTCCGGAAACTTCGAGCCAGCAGAGGCGGTTAAGTCCGTCCCTCTCGACCCCAGCAACGACGCCTTCAAGCAAGTCCGGATCGGCTTCGAGCTTGACCCCAAATAGGAAGCAGTGCTCGTCGACTTTCTCCACGCGAACGCCGAGGTTTTTGCGTGGAGTCCCTCGGACATGCCTGGCATTCGAGGGATGTCGCCGAGCACTCGCTGGATATCCGAGCTGGAGCCCGACCCGTGAAGCAGCCTCTACGCCGATTCGACGAAGAAAAGCGCAGAGCCATAGGCGAGGAGATCCACAAGCTGATGGCTGCAGGGTTCATCAAAGAGGTATTCCATCCCGAATGGCTAGCCAACCCTGTGCTTGTGAAAAAGAAAGGTGGGAAGTGGAGGATGTGTGTAGACTACACTGGTCTAAACAAAGCATGTCCGAAGGTTCCCTGCCCTCTGCCTCGCATCGATCAAATCATGGATTCCACTGTTGGGTGCGAAACCCTGTCATTCCTCGATGCCTACTCAGGGTATCACCAAATCAGGATGAAAGAGTCCGACCAGCTCGCGACCTCTTTCATCACACCCTTTGGCATGTACTGCTATATTACTATGCCATTTGGTTTAAGGAATGCAGGCGCGACATACCAAAGGTGCATGAACCACATGTTCGGGGAGCACATTGGCCGAACGGTCGAGGCTTACGTCGATGACATCGTAGTCAAGATGAGGAAAGCCTCCGACCTCCTCACTGACCTTGAAACGACATTCAAGTGTCTAAGAGCGAAGGGCGTGAAACTCAATCCCGAGAAGTGTGTCTTTGGAGTCCCTCGAGGCATGCTCCTGGGGTTCATCGTCTTCGAGCAGGGCATCGAGGCCAACCCGGAGAAAATCGCGGCCATCACCAACATGGGGCCTATCAAGGACTTGAAAGGAGTACAGATGGTCATGGGATGCCTTGCGGCTCTGAGCCGCTTCATCTCGCGCCTCGGCGAAAGAGGCCTACCCTTGTACCACCTCTTAAGGAAGACCGAACGCTTCACTTGGACCCCAAGGCCGAGGAAGCCCTCGGGAACTTAAAGGCGCTCCTTACAAGCGCGCCCATCTTGGTGCCCCCCGCTGCCGGAGAAGCCCTCTTGATCTACGTAGCCGCAACCACTCAGGTGGTCAGCGCCGCGATCGTGGTCGAGAGACGAGAAGAAGGGCATGCATTGCTCGTCCAGAGGCCGGTCTACTTCATCAGTGAAGTACTGTCCGAGACCAAAATCCGCTACCCGCAAATCCAGAAGCTACTGTACGCGGTAATTCTGACGCGGCGAAAGTTGTGACACTACTTCGAGTCTCATCCGGTGACTGTGGCGTCATCCTTCCCCCTAGGGGAGATCATCCAGTGCCGAGAGACCTCGGGTAGGATTGCAAAATGGGCGGTGGAGATCATGGGCGAGACGATCTCGTTCGCTCCTCAGAAGGCCATCAAGTCCCAAGTCTTGGCGGACTTTGTGGCTGAATGGGTCGACACCCAGCTTCCAGCAGCTCCGATCCAACCGGAACTCTGGACCATGTTTTTCGACGGGCCGCTGATGAAAACAGGAGCGGGTGCAGGCGTGCTCTTCATCTCACCCCTCGGGAAGCACCTCCGCTACGTGTTGCACCTCCATTTCCCGGTGTCAAACAACATGGCCGAGTACGAGGCTCTGGTTAACGGGTTGCGCATCGCCATCGAGCTAGGGGTTCGGCGCCTCGACGCTCGTGGCGACTCGCAGCTTGTCATCGACTAGGTCATGAAGAACTCCCACTGCCGCGATCCAAAGATGGAGGCCTACTGCGACGAGGTTCGGCGCCTAGAAGACAAGTTCTACGGGCTCGAGCTCAACCACGTCGCTTGACGCTACAACGAGACCGCGGACGAGCTAGCTAAGATAGCCTCGGGACGGACAACGGTTCCCCCGGATGTCTTCTCCTGAGACCTACATCAACCCTCCGTCAAGACCGACGACACGCCCGAGCCCGGGGAGGCCTCGGCCCCCGAGGGTGAGGCACTGCGCGTCGAGGAAGAGCGGAATGGGGTCACGCCTAATCGAAACTGGCAGACCCCGTACCTGCAATATCTCCACCGAGGAGAGCTACCCCTCGACAGAGCCGAAGCTCGGCGACTGGCGCGGCGCGCCAAGTCGTTCGTCTTGCTGGGTGACGAGAAGGAGCTCTACCACCGCAGCCCCTCAGGCATCCTTCAGCGATGCATATCCATCGCCGAAGGTCAGGAGCTATTGCAAGAAACACACTCGGGGGCTTGCGGTCATCACGCAGCACCTCGAGCCCTCATTGGAAACGCCTTCCGACAAGGTTTCTACTGGCCAACCGCAGTGACCGACGCTACTAGGATTGTATGCACCTGCCAAGGGTGTCAATTCTACGCAAGGCAGACGCACCTGCCCGCTCAGGCCCTACAAACAATACCCATCACCTGGCCATTCGCTGTGTGGGGTTTGGACCTCGTCAGTCCCTTGCAGAAGGCACCCGGGGGCTTCACGCACCTGCTGGTCGCCATCGACAAGTTCTCCAAGTGGATCGAGGTCCGACCCCTAAACAGCATCAGGTACGAGCAGGCGGTGGCGTTCTTCACCAACATCATCCATCGCTTTGGGGTCCCGAACTCCATCATCACCGACAACGGCACCCAGTTTACTGGCAAGAAGTTCCTGGACTTCTGCGAGGACCACCACATCCGGGTGGACTGGGCCGCCGTAGCTCACCCCATGACGAATGGGCAGGTAGAGCGTGCTAACGGCATGATTCTGCAGGAACTTAAGTCGAGGATCTACAACGACCTCAACAAGTTCGCCAGGCGATGGATGAAGGAACTCCCCTCGGTGGTCTGGAGTCTGAGGACGACGCCAAGCCGGGCCACGGGCTTCACGCTGTTCTTTCTAGTCTATGGGGCCGAGGCTATCTTGCCCACAGACTTAGAATACGGTTCCCCGAGGACAAGGGCGTACGACGACCAAAGCAACCAGACCAGCCGAGAGGACTCACTGGACCAACTAGAAGAGGCTCGAGACATGGCCTTACTACACTCGGCACGGTATCAGCAGTCTCTGCGACGCTACCACGCCCGAGGGGTTCGGTCCCGAGACCTCCGGGTGGGCGACTTGGTGCTTCGGCTACGACAAGACGCCCGGGGGCGCCACAAGCTCACACCTCCATGGGAAGGGCCATTCATCATCGCCAAGATTTTGAAGCCCGGAACATACAAGCTGGCCAATAGTCAAGGCGAGGTCTACAATAACGCTTGGAACATACGACAGCTACGTCGCTTTTACCTTTAAGATGTTTTCAAGTCGTTCATATACCTCGTTCTCTTTACATACACAAATAGAGTCTAACCTTCAAGGAAGGGTCAGCCTTGCCTCGGCAAAGCCCGACCCTCCCTCGGGGGCTAGAAGGGGGGAACTCCCTATGCGTTAAAATTTTCCTCGGAAAAAGTCTTTCTACCAGAACATCTTTCGCGCTTTTCGACTGCTTCGATAGCGGGATCCTAAAAACGACGGAGTACACGTAAGTGGCAAGAACGACCGAGCCGAGGGACTCCTACGCCTCCGGGATACGGATACCTCACTCATCACCTTCTGCGATAAGTAACTCACGCTCGGATAAGCGATTCCGCTGACCGAACGAGTCTTAACGCTCGAAAACTTTTCTGCCGAAACAATTTTTCGTGCCTTCTCGACTATATCGATAACAGAATCCTGTGGACGAGTAACAGTACACGTAAGCGGTGAGGCCGACCGAGCTGAGGGACTCCTACGCCTCCAGGATACAGATACCTCACTCATCACCTTCTGCGATAAGTAACTCTCGCTCGGATAAACGATTCTGCTACCGACAAACAAGTCCTGATACTCGAAACAAGAGGAAAAGAAACGCAGCTTTATAACGCGACAATGATATGTTTGGGCCTCGGCGGCCGCAAAAAACATACGCGTACTACAGACAAACTGTTCCTGCAGGTTCAGACATCAATAGGGGAAGCATCAGCACCCTCGGCATCGTCTCCACCTTCAGCGGAATCTGGCCCGGCCTCGGACGGCGACACGAGCGGAGGATCTCCACCTCGAAGGAAGATGTCAGCACCACGCCCGGGCCATCGCCGCCAGGGTCTCCTCCAGGAACCTGGCCCGAGCAGACGGCTTGACCGGCCGCCTCGTAGCCTCAGCCAGCTGCCCCTCGAGGACATCAGCCCGGCTCATGGCCTCGGCAGCCCGACTCCGGGTCGGTCCCGCCAGTAGACGACCTGGCTAGGTTCCAGCCGCCGCTGCTATGCCTCCTCGGCCTAGGAAGTCACCTGCTCCTGGGCCGACGAAGCTTCTTCTCGAGCCGACTCCGCCTCTGTCCATGCTGACACCGCTGCCTCTGGCTCTGGCTCATCGCAGAGCAGCCGGGGGTTCCTTAACTGAGCAAGAGAAGCCTTGAGTGGCAAGGCCGACCGAGCCGAGGGACTCCTACGCCTCCGGGATACGGATACCTCACTCGTCACCTTCCGCACAGGGCAACTCACGCTCGGTTAAGCGGTTCAGCTAGCCGACAGGCGAGTCCTGGTGCTCAAAATGAGGAAGAAACATGGTATTGCACTCAAATACCTAGATGTTCAGGCCCCGACAGCCACAATGAACAAACACCGGCACTCAAGGTGCCATTACAAACGGAACTCTGGTTCCACTCCCGCAGGTACGAACAACCCCCCACATCGGAGGTCCTACGGGACAACAAATTCTAGGTGGCTCGCCGCCGCCCGCTCCGTCAGCAGCGACAACGACCTCCGCTCTGGGCGGCTAAACAGCAGCAGCGATGACCTCAGGGCAGACGCTGCTGCGACAAGGCCCTCGCCCGCGTCCCCGCTCGAGGGGCGAGGACAAGCTATCAAAGCCAAAGAGCCAGAGGTCGGTCCGCGGGCGGCGCCGACGGTCTCGTCGGCAGAGAAGCCTTCTCCAGCTGCCACCACCTCAGCACATACCCCGGCGGCGGAGTCGGGGCGGCCCCACTCGGAAGGACCATCCACTCCGGCTGCGGGTCACCAGAGAGGGGATGGAGCAAGCCATCGGCGACAAGGGCTTTCAGATCGTCCTTCGTGACGGTGGAGAAAGGCCACGGGTCGCGCGGCGGAACAACGGTTACCCGTTCGGCCATCACCAAGCGAAGGGGGTGGCGGCGGAGCGGACAAGGTGCGCGGTTTTCTTTCTTTGGCTATTCCCTCAGGTTGCGGAAACCAAAGCAGGAGGCGAGCAGCAGAGTAAAGAACCACCACAGGTCCCTCTTCCAGATATATAAAGGCCCGGGCAAGACCCGTTCAACACTTCGCCCGAACCCGCCGCGAAATTCAAACTCAAAGGAGAAACGCCCATTCCTCGAACGACTCGCGCACGCACAACGGCTGCCCCACGAACCACCCGTCCTGTCGCATTAACTTCGCGGCAGGGCAAGCGACACCTTTGGCAGGCGAAGCGGGCGACGCTTCACCTCCGCCATAATGACCGCGTCAAAAAAAGGTGCGCCACATCGTTTAAATTCGTATCCTTTTCTCCTTCCCCTTTCTCTCTCTTGCTACAGGGACCGGGAAAGGGGATACTCCGAAAGGGATCCTCCTCCGCGAAGGAAGCGGGCCCTGAGCCCCCTACTGATCATGGGTTCAAAGGCTGGCCCCTCGGAAGGGTTCGACAGCCACCCCAGAGCACTCGGGCTCCGCGCCCACTACTGGTCAGAGGTTCAAAGGCTGACCCCTCGGAAGGGTTCGACAGCCGCCTCAGGCCACTCGGGCTCCGCGCCCACTAGTGATCAGGGGTTCGAAGGCTGGCCCCCCCCCGAAGGGTTCGACAGCCGCCCCAGAACACGCAGAGCGAGGGATGACTCTGGGTACGTCTGATACATGGCCGAGGCTCGGGCTACGCTCCCGAGGTACCCTATGACATTTCCGAGACCACCAGGAGCGATTCTGTAACGGAATCCCATCAGAGGGAGGCATCGAGCCCTCGGACCCTATCAAACGAGACCGGGTCCGGCAAATCACCTGCAGGTACTTTTGGAGTGCACCTCTGGGCCACTAGCCGACCCTTATCGAACGGGGCACGGGCGTCCACTCGGATCACCCGTTAGCAACTCACTGAAGACACCATGTTCGGCGCCCTCCGAGGGCAACATGGCGCTTTCCCCCTCCTCCTTGCGGAAAGGCGACGAAGGGGCGTATGATAAAATCCGAGTCAGTCCTTGACCGTCCTCTCGCTCTGTGTAGAGGCTCGGGGCTGCTCTCGCAAACCCGGCTCCGGCCAAACCGTTGACAGCGTCAACATACCAGCCCGAGGACTCGGAACCTGACCATGCACCCGGGCTACGATCAAATCGCATGAGGGAACTACCAGACCGGCCGAGGCGTCACGAAAGGCACTAAGACCTCGGAGGAGTCAAACCACTCCTCCGAGGCCTCGGGGCTACACCCGGCGGGTGCGCTCGCGCGCACCCACCGAAACAAAATGTAACCGAGAAAGGCCGGTCCCCTTGCAAAAAAGTGCGACAAAGCCTCCAAGCGAGTACCAACACTCCCTTTGAGGCTCGGGGGCTACTGTCGGGGACCATAATTAGGGGTACCCCCAAGAATCCTAAACTCGGCTAGTAACCACCATCAGCACAAGCTACAAAGGCCTAATGGGCGCAATACAGGTCAAAGCTCCGTCCACTCAAGGGACACGATCTCGCCTCGCCCGAGCCCAGCCTCGGGCAGGAACAGTAGACCCATGTGGATTCACGCCTCGCCCGAGGGCCTCCTCAAGCAATGGGCACACCTTCAACTCGCCCGAGGCCCAGCTCGGGCAGGCTTCATAGTGAAGCAACCTTGGCCAGATCGCCTCGCCAACCGATCATATCGTAGGAGCATTCAATGCAAGGATCGCCTGACACCTTATCCTGACGCGCATTCCTCAGTCGGCAGGGCCGAAACCGCAGTCACTTCGCCCCTCCACTGACTGACCTGACAGGAAAACAGCGCCGCCTGCCCTGCTCTGACTGCTGTGCCACCCGCCAGGGTGAGGCTGACAGCAGCCGAGTCCAGCCTCAGGCGCCATAGGAAGCTCCGCCTCGCTCGACCCTGGGGCTCGGCCCCCGCCTTGACCTCGGAAGACGGTCTCCGCCTCGCCCGACCCGAGGGCTTGGACTCAACCTCGACCTCGGAAGACGGTCTCCGCCTCGCCCGACCCCAGGGCTCAGACTCAACCTCGACCTCAGAAGACGGTCTCCGCCTCGCCCGACCCCAGGGCTCGGACTCAACCTCAACCTCAGAAGACGGTCTCCGCCTCGCCCGACCCCAGGGCTCGGACTCAGCCTCGACCTCGGAGGAGTCACCGCCTCGCCCGACCTTGGGCTCGGACCGACCACATTGCAGGGGGGCGCATCATAACCCTACCCCTAGCTAGCTCAGGCTACGGGAAACAAGACTGGCGTCCCATCTGGCTCGCCCCGGTAAACAAGTAATGATGGCACCCCGCGTGCTCCCATGACGACGGTGGTTCTCAGCCCCCTACGGAAGCAAGGAGACGTCAGCAAGGACCCAACAACCCCGACAACTGTGCTTCTACAGGGCTCAAGCGCTCCTCCGACGGCCACGACATCACTTGAACAGGGCACTAACACCTCTCCGACAGCCACGTCGGCATGTACATAGGGCTCTGGCTCCTCTCTGTCAGACACGTTAGCACGTTGCTACACCCCCTATTGTACACCTGGACCCTCTCCTTACATCTATAAAAGGAAGGTCCAAGGCCCTTGTACGAAGAGGTGGCCGCGCGGGAGGATGGGCTGACGGACAGTCTCTCTCTCTCTCCCTCTCCCTCGCGAGCGCTTGTAACCCCCTACTGCAAGCGCATCCGCCCTGGGCGCAGGATAACACGAGCCACGGTTCCCTCTTTATTTCCCCCTTGTGTTCCATCTCGCGCCGACCCATCTGGGCTGGGACACACAGCGACAATTTACTCATCGGTCCAGGGACCCCCCGGTGTCGAAACACCGACAAATAGTAACGATGAATAGTAACGATGGTGAATAGTCATAAGAATGAACGATGACTGATGAATAGGAACTATGAATGAACGATGAACAATGAATAGGAACTATGAATGAACGGACGAACGATCGAATAATCGGACGAACGAACGATGGAATTTCGGCATCATAACGGCAGGACAAAGATTATCTGGACGAACGATGAATAGGGACTATGAACAAACGATGAACGATGAATAGGAACTATGAACGAACGATGAACGATCGAACGAACGAACGATCGGAATTTCGGCAGCATAACGGCAGGACAAAGATTATCTGGAAGAACGATGAATATCGGAATTTCGGCAGCATAACGACAGGATAAAGATTATCTGGATGAACGATGAATAGGGACTATGAACGAACGATGAATGATGAATAAGAACTATGAACAAATGATGAACGATCGAATGATCGAACGAACGAACGATCGAAATTTCGACAGCATAACAATAGGAAAAAGATTATTTTGGACGAACGAACGGACGAACGATCGAACGATCGGACAAACGGACAAACGAACCATGAACGATCGAACGAACGGTCGAACGAGCGAACGAACGAACAAACTAAGAACAGGGGGACGAACGATCGAAGAATGACCGAACGATCCTTGTGCTAGTGTGTGCTTGTGTGGGAGGTGGAGTGCGCGTGTGTGGGGGGAGGAGAGTTGCCATGAAATGGCTTAGGGTGGGATGAGACGAGGCCCTTACCCACTATTTATAGACATGGTGGGGGGATTAGGGGAGGGATGAGAGGATTAGTGGGAGGATGAGAGGATTAGTGGGAGATTAGCATGTATTATCTTATATGAGTGTAATTAGCTTGTAGAGCTCACCGTATGACACCGGAGGCATACGTATACGTATGAGCATGAGAAAAGTTATGAAGAAAATATTTGTAGGGACTTGAAAATTGATTCTGAAGGTATTTCTTAGGAAGAAAATACTTGGAGATATATCGGTAGAATATTTGGGCAGTATTTCTGGAAAGAACTTGAAGGGGATTACTGGGGAAATATTTGGGCAGTATTTCTGGAAAGAATTTGAGGGGGATCAATGGGGAAATATTTGAAGGGTATTTTGAGGAGGATTTTGGAGAGAATATAGACCACTATATTTTATTTGCTGATATCAACTCGCAAACAAACATTTTGAAATGAAATTTAAAATTCATTTTGAATTTAGAGCGAGTTTGAGAAAATTTCAAGATTTGAATTTTTGGGATGCTACAAATCTACCCCACTTAAAAGGAATCTCGTCCTCGAGATTCGGCTTAGAAGGGTTATGGGTATAACTTTACTTCAGCTACATATCTTCACTTTGCAGACTCTTCGAGGAGATGGAACTTCAACAAAATCTGGCCTTTCAGGAGCATCCGGTTGCTGATTGCAAACGCTGATTCTGGCTACTCAAAGATCATCTTCAGACTTCTAGGTTTCGCTTGGCAGCTAGCTTATTAAGGAAGCATTGATGCCAACACGCAAACCTTTCTCTTGCGAACTCGCACATGTATTCCTTCCTTGATTGGTCTTCTAGTGCTTCATCAACGAAACTTGGGTGACCACTTCTCATCCAAAAACTTATAAGCTTCGATGATCTAGTCCTCCACAAGCTTGCTACAGGCCTTCTTCTTTTTCTCCATAGCAGGAACCTCACTGGAACACTACCCCACTTAAAAAGAATGAGGGTAGATCTCTTGAATCTTGGGGATTTGAACTCCTTGAAGTACCTCATAACAAGGGTGTTACGGGGCCTTCTTCTGATGTTGCTGCTTGAGCAGGCTGCGGAGAAATGACTGGCACAAGGTTGATTTTGGGAGAACCTTCTTATCATCTTCTCTTCACTATCTTCTTTTCTCTTCTCACTTTTCACTGTCTCTTTCTTTCTCTTTGCTCTTCCCACTCGAGGATTCTATCAAAGAGTATTACCATCATACAGAGGAGGAAACCAAAGACTATGAACCATGTACAACAGTCTTCAACCCAAGAATCACCAAGCATTGTGATCTTAGGGGCAAGGGAGTGGAAAATGGAGTTGCTTGCGATTTGGCAGAGGGGATTTTATCAGGTGTGTTTTGCTTGGGATGGGAACTGAGGGAGCCGGTGCGGAAGTTTTATAGGCGAGCAGTATGCAAGGTGGTGCTCGAGGTGCGGAATGGTGGTGATGGAGTAGGTGACACGAGGCAACAGGTGCGATGGGGGGGGTGTTGCTAGCGGTAATGGCAGTGGGTGCGCTGCAAAGGGGACATGGGGTGGTGGTAGTGCGCATGGAGGCAGGCACGCGTGCGGGGGCACGGATGAGTGGTGGGGTCGATGACCCTGATGTTTGTGGTCTCTGGTTCCAAGAATCTTTTCCTCTCTGTATGGTAATAACTTCTTTTGTCCTGTTTTTCTGTTTACTTTGACTCAGGGGCAGTGCTTTGATTCTCACGATCGGTCCTTTTGACTGAGCGTCTGGACTGGTTTCTTCTGTAGCTTATTCCAGGCTTCAAGGGTAAGCTTCCTGGACTCTTCTTGGGTAAGGTGCTTTTCTCTTGATATGGGTTAAGATGAGAATGGAAGCATAAGGTGAGGATTAGCTCTAATTTGCGATCTATGTTTTTAGAGAAAACCTTTCTTAAAAAGAAAGAAAACACACAAGCTCAGCAATGATAAGCACAAACAAATCAAATGTTTTGAATAGGGGAAGAATAGAGTTTTTCAAAGCACGGACTACTCAGATTCGGGGGCTAAGCATAACTACTGTTGCTTGGCTCCTGAATTGAGAACTATGCAACTTATGAGCACTAATGTTAAAGCATCACATATGCACTCAAAAGGGGAGAAAACATCAAGCGAAATTCATTTTGAAATGCCCTAGGGGGCCACACAAATAGAGTTTTTCAAAACACGGGCTACACGATTACCTCTCATACATGCAGGGCTCTGGTCAAAGTGAAGAAAAACTTCACTACCCAATGCATGCAGAGGACTGGGCATAACTAACTTCAGACCAGGCAGCTTCTCTTCTGGCTAAGCTGGCACACAACTTCAATCTGCGACATCTCCTGGATGGGTCAAGAGGGAGCTGATGTTGATGACTTCTCCTGGCGGCGACTGAGGTGGCAAGATGGGGTCAAACTCTTCTTCAAGCTGGACTGGCTCTTGTAGCTCCTCAGAGGGTGGTGGTGTTGGTGGGGTGCTTGCAGCTTCTTCTTTGATCTCACGGGACGGTGCTGGAATCTTCTTCATGGTGAGGGGCTCAAACAACTCTGGCGGGGGATCTTGGGAGGACTCAGGGTGCTCTTGCTTATTCATAGCCTGAGGGAAGACTGGAATTCCTTCCAAGACTATGGCTCCTTCCGAGAGTTCTCAAGCCTTCTTTTCTCCTCTAGTAGAGACTGGGTGACCTTCAAGAATCTGGGGATCTTCAGCTCTCCTGGGTTGAACTGGGTTGGATGGAGCGGGCTCTTGGATCCGCAGGGCTCTACATTGGTTATGGGTTACCAAGTAGGCCTCCATCAACTTCTGGACATTGCTCATCCTTGGCTTACTTCAGGGCTTCAATAGCGATGACTTCACGACCTTCCAAGGCAGCTACACGGGCTTGAGCTGTGGTGAGATCCACATGGAGCTGATGGTTGCGCTTCTCTGCATCTTCTGCTCGGGCAATCATCTGACGGTGGTGCCGAGCCAAGAAATCATACTGTGCATCTAGAGTGAGCAGGTATGCAGTGAGGTACACGACTGTGGGGTCATCCTCAAGCAGTTGTTGCCCTTCCAATGCACGCATCCTGGCCATCTAAATGGGACGGTCTCTCTGAAAGGGCAGAAAGAATCTGAGCAAGGTGTCGGCCACTTCTTCTTCATAGATCTGACACAGGGCCCTCAATGCCTTGCGAGCGACGACTTGGCAGGTGTCTTTGAATCTGTGCCCCGCAGCAGTGACACTCCATTCCACATGGTGCGGACTGGGTCCAATGTATACAGTCACGACACACTTCTCTGTGCCATGCTCGACGAATTCACGACCATCATACTCTGGCTGACTTTTGATTCTGAGGCGAACTGTGCATGCTCTCATCAACTTGGGGAAACCATCTTCATTCTGGCAAAAGCTGGTTTAACAACGAACCTCCATCTGACTTCTGAGAGAAGGAAAGAGGGAAAGCATTTTTGAAATGAAGGGATGAGAGCAAGATGTTTTTTAAGAAAATAGTTTTGACTCAAAAAACTTTTGGATCAGGCTAAGGGTTACGTCCTGCGACCAACCTAACAGCTCTGATACCACCTGAAGCGCCCCAGATCCTCTGGGACTCAAATGTGATACAATTACTAGTCCCAGGAGGCTAGTAAACACATTTATACATCAGATGATTACAGATCTGCTTAAACGAGACAAACCTATAAAGGTGGCGAACAACTTTAAGAGTTGGTCCACAACTCGGGACATATCATTAGAGTGGGGCTGAAGCAGCCCGATATACGCAGCGAAGCAAATCAGCGGTCCAACAGCCACATGCAAGGTTGGGAACAGTCGTAACTCTTACCCGATCTCCTTTTTCTGCAAAACAACAAATAAGCAAGGGTGAGTACAAACGTACTCAGCAGCCCACCTTCACCCGTGGAATGGGGAAATCAGATATAATGCATGGAGTATGTGGAGCTCAGGATATTTTGCAGAAACAACAATATTTTATACAGGGTTGTTTTGTAAAACATTTTGTATTTTTCAAAGCGCATCCTCTCCCAAAGGAGCAGGAAGTTTTTTTCAGTATATAGAACAAAATCCCCTGGACTAAACCATCCAGGTATCTCAGCAGTTCCCACTGGTTTTCATTTTCAAAAACAGCTACTGGACTTCCCGCCCACCATAGCTCACGGCTCAACCACCGGACCTTTTAAAAACCACTTTTCTCAAACACACCCTTTTTTGAAAACAAAACACTAATTGTCATACCACACCAGACTCGTCTATTCCTGTGGACACAGACTATTCGAATAGGTTTGAACTCTGCGCAGAGGGGTACACTTTACCGACATGTCCAAACCGGACAAAACATACCCCCTCCTTATCCTCCCGGTGCTTCCCAGCCTTCATAACCCTGGGGTTTGGACCGTACGAGTTCAGATTGAGTGACTGCCCATACAGTCTCGAGTGGTTGTACTTATCATGAGTACAGGTAGTGCAGGATGACAAACCGGTCCTTATGTGAGGGGACAATCCATCTGCTCACACCTAAACCAGCTGAGCCATCACCTTAGGCCCTCCCCTAAACTAGGGAGTCCCTGATCATCCCTACTCAAAGGTGATAAGGGTGAAAACCCTTCATCATACACATTTTGAAAAGCATTTTCTTTTGAAAACCCACACCTTTTCTCAAATCATTTGTAACAAATATATCAAGGATTGATTGTGGCAAGCGGCTAGGTGGCCATAATAACTTGTCTCAAAATCATATCATGCATAAAGTAATAGGCTAAGGGTTGTGGTTGAAAAATCATAGGTAATTTATGCATCAAAGGGATCCAGTGAGCTTGTCGTGCTTATGTGGCGAAGGGGGAAGGGGAGCTCGCGGAACTGGCTTCTAGCTCCACTGCCTGGCGTAGACTTGCAGATCTGGCCTCCACGAGACGGCACGAACGCTCCGATAACTATGCATCATGAACAAGCAATCATACAAACCAGCAAGTATATCAACAAATATTTAGTATAGTGGTCAGAATAGTGATATATGGATGGGTAGAGTCTTGAGTAGAATCTGTGTCATGTGGTGTTGAGATACTACTAGTGGTGGAGCGGAGGTGCTTACCAGGAGGGTGGACTGGAGGCGAAGCGACACTATGCGTGTAGCCGGCAGAGCAGAGTAACTGAGTGGGTGGGGTGTTTGCCTTGGCTGAGGGTGTTGAGTGTGTGTGGAGAGGGAGAGGGTAGCTGGGTGTATTTATAGCTGGGTGTATGTGGTGTAGCACAGTGAAGTTCACTGTTGGTGAGAATGGTGACTAACGAATCGTCTGACTTAGTATGAACATGAGAGTTATAGGCAGAATATGGGACAAAAGTATTTTGGGAGTTTTTTGGAACATGAACCATGCTTAAGGGATGACATGGTTGGATAGGGAATAATTCGATAAGAATTTAGAAACAAGAATTATTGGAATCAGAGTTTGGAAGCTTGGTTCGAAGGAATCTCAAAGTTAAGCGTGCTCAACTTGGAGAAACCTGGGATGGCTGACCAGATGGGAAGTTCCCTACTGGAAGAAAAATCACACTCACTGGAGTTCGTATGACTGGAATATGGGTCTGGCTGGTCTTAGGTGGACTGAACAGCATGATGGATGAGTAGTTGAAATTTGGGGTGATCGGATGATCGATGAATAGCAATGATGAATAGTAACGATGAATAGTAACGACGAAAAAGTTACCATAGATATCATCGATGATTAGTAACGATGATAAATAGTGTCGGTGAATAGTAACGATGGTGAATAGTCGTAAGAATGAACGATGACCGATGAATAGGAACTATGAACGAACGATGAACGATGAATAGGAACTATGAACGAACGGACGAACGATTGAATGATCAGACGAACGAACGATCGGAATTTCGGCAGCATAACGGCAGGACAAAGATTATCTGAATGAACGATGAATAGGGACTATGAACGAACGATGAACGATGAATAGGAACTATGAACGAACGATGAATGATCAAATGATCAAACGAACGAACGATCGGAATTTCGGCAGCATAACGGTAGGACAAAGATTATCTGGAAGAACGATGAATATCGGAATTTCGGCAGCATAACGGCAGGACAAAGATTATCTGGATGAACGATGAATAGGGACTATGAACGAACGATAAATAGGAACTATGAACGAATGATGAACGATCGAATAATCGAACGAATGAACGATCGGAATTTCGGCAGCATAATGATAGGAAAAAGATTATTTGGACGAACGAACGAACGAACGAACGATCGAACGATCGGACGAACGGACGAACCATGAACGATCGGACGAACGAACAAACAAACTAAGAACAGGGGGACGAACGATCGAAGAACGACCGAACGATCCTTGTGGTAGTGTGTGCTTGTGTGGGAGGTGGAGTGGGCGTGTGTGGGGGGGGGAGGAGAGTTGCCATGAAATGGCTTGGGGTGGGATGAGAGGAGGCCCTTGCCCCTCTATTTATAGCCATGGTGGGGGGATTAGGGGGAGGTATGAGAGGATTAGTGGGAGATTATCATGGATTGTCTTATATGAGTGTAATTAGCTTGTAGAGCTCACCGTATGACACTGGAGGCATACGTATACGTATGAGCATGAGAAAAGTTATGAAGAAAATATTTGTAGGGACTTGAAAATTGATTCTGAAGGTATTTCTTAGGAAGAAAATACTTGGAGATATATCGGTGGAATATTTGGACAGTATTTCTGGAAAGAACTTGAAGGAGATTACTGGGGAAATATTTGGGCAACATTTCTGGAAAGAATTTGAGGGGGGTCACTAGGGAAATATTTGAAGGATATTTTGAGGAGGATTTTGGAGAGAATATAGACCACTATATTTTATTTGCTGATATCAACTCGCAAACAAACATTTTGAAATGAAATTTAAAATTCATTTTGAATTTAGAGCGAGTTTGAGAAAATTTCAAGATTTGAATTTTTGGGACGCTACAGAGTGGGAGGTGTTTCTCAGGTTAGAAATGGAGGTCCAGTCGTGCTCTTATGTGGGGGAGAGAGGTAGGAGTGAGTATATATAGGTGGGGCTCCAAAACTAGCCATTTTTTTACTTTTCTGCACAAAAACCGGTTGAACCGGTCCCAAAACCGGCTGAGCCGGTTTTCAAAAAGCTGCGCACAACTTTTTGGCTGACACAACAGACTGGCAGAAAAAGTGAACAGAACAAAAAATGGTTGAACCGGTTTTAAAACCGGCTGAATCAGTTTCCACCAGACTGAAAACCGGTTGAGTGTCCGGCTGAACGAGTATTTGAATACCAGGTGAACCAGCCTAAAAACCAGCTGAACCAGTATTTTCCAGAGAGCAATTTTGGCCAAGATAGACTTAAAAAGGTTGTACTACATACTTTCACTAAGGATTAACAAGGGTAAAATAGAAGTTTAGGATCAAGGATTTTGAGCTTTAGTACCAACATCAACCTTCTTTTTGGATCCCCTTGATAGTATGACGATTCCTATACTCAAGTTAAATAAAATATAATTAAGTAAACTCCTTGAGTCATTAGTGTCTCATGAGTGATTTCTCCAAGGTGTTGCTTCATAAGGATCACAAACATCTTTGTCTCACCTTTTGAAGCAAACACAAATCGAGCCTGTGACTTGTACCATTTCGCCATATATGAGTTCAAATCATGGCTTCAAGTCACCTTACTGATGCATCAACATATTATAACTCTTCATAGTTGATTAGTTCATCGACTTAGTGCAAGTACTCTCTTCTTCACCTTAGCCATGGTACCTCGGTCCACAAGCCGTCGCTTGGCCTTCACCTTCGCTTAGTTTCTCGAAGCCCTTTCCTTGCTATCTTCACCCTATCAAGCCATTCTTGAGTCACATCACATTGAGCATCCATTGAGAGAATCATTTCTTCGATATTATGAACCTTGCTTGAATGCCATCTAGATATAAATGCTAAGATCAATCAAGCTCTAGTTTGATTCTCATAGATTCATATATGGACTAATAGTAATATGGTCAAGCCAATTCATGATTCCTCATATCTCATTCACTTTGGCTTGACCAATCCTCTTAATCACTTCAACCTCTATTCTGATCATATTTATGCATAGTAATTTCTCAGGTCTTGTCCATATATTCAAACCAATATAGAGACAACATTATACCCATTTGCATTGTCTCACTGGTTATTTAACCTTGTGTTGAACCTTTGTTCACTGATCATTATACACTATTCAAGTATGTTCATCATACTAAACTAGCTGAATGTCTGTGTGTTGCAACGGGAATATATAATACCAGTATACTACGATAACTTATATACAAAATGTCTGTTATATCGTTATGAGAAAATGTTTCATAATCAATTTGTGATTCTGGTCATACATAAATTTTGTTATTTTAATCTTTTTGTTTCACCACTACATCGCAACCATCAGTATCATGCAGACTTCGATATATGTCACGATTTGCATGGTCTCATCATTGGAGAGCACGTTCCACACATGCTAGAAGAAATTCCCTCGTACATCGTTAGTCATCAGACACGTACCACCATACGCTTTTGCTTAAACAAAAAGGCAAGTGTGTGTTTGCGAAGAGAATTAAAGGCAAGCCTGCACAAAACCTACCCCAACGGTGGTGAGGATGACGAACTGGTCATTATTGTCGGTCCTCCTCTGCATCACCTCTGGCGCCAAGATGATGCCACAGTCCTCGATATAGTAGTTGTCGAACGTGCGCGACATACCGAGTACTGATGTCTCTTGGCTGGGCTGTAAAACGAAGTGCACCCCGGGCTCATCAACAAGGTAGTACCCCTGGCCGTTGCACCACCGAATGCGCTACTCCTCTACATACATCGAGGACACTCACACAACGTCAGCAATGGCCATCGTCCTAGCGCACAAGAATTCATGGCCGCTAAGTAGCGACTTAAGTGGCAGGTTGGGCTTCAGGTGGACGATGAGCTGGACGACGTGATGGTGTCGTCGTCGAATGTGGTGCCTAGAACAACCCGAGAGTCGCCGACGTTGGCGACGACCATGAGGTCCCCCTGCTTGACGATGGACAGCGCGGAGCAGCCGCTCTGCACCGCGTCCAAGCGGTGGCTGCGCCAGAGCTTGTCGTACATAGCGGCACATGCGGCCACGTAGGACTGTTTCTATAGGTTTAACTGGCAGTCGCCAAGTTTCTTCTTGTCATTGATGAGCGACCCCAACGCGAGTGCCTCCTGCTAATGGTGTTTGTTCGGGGTTTTCAAGTAAGAAACATGGATTCATGTTTGGCGTTGGTTTATAAAAATGACTCACAAGTCAGATCTATGGAAAAAATATTACGAAGAATAAATGTCACACATGCAAAAAAGAAATTTAAGTCGAAAACATTATTCAAACAAAAGAAATTGCATGCAAGACTCTTCTTTAAATACTACTCCCTCCATCCAAAAATATAATTCAAGAATCTCGGTGATACTTATCTACTACTACGCATTGTGCAAGGGTAGCAGGTGGGCTTGGGGAGAGATGTAGTAGATGTGTTTTCTGTTATAGATGTAGACATAAACACACATGTGGTGTAGCGGTAGCTACTACTAGCATTTGCTTGAGAGGTTGTGGGTTCGAATCCTCTTGGGACCATGTGTATTTTTTTAATTTTAGCTAGACGTCGGTTGTACGGGGGGAATAGGAATATGAATGGGCTTTACGGGGAGGAGGAATGAGAATGATAGATATAGAATGGTGGCAGAATATGGGAATGGACTGTGCGCGGGGAGGAGGGAATCGAAAAGGCAAAACACGGAATGAGCAGAACACGGAATGGTGGCAGAACACGGAATGGCAGACTACTATTGCAGCCTTAATAAGTAGTAGAGATTTCCTGTTCAACACTTAGCAAACTTGTTAAGCCTTTAAATGTGTTGTTATCCAAATCACCAAAACTCACAAAAGGGATGAATGCACTTTCAGGACATCTAATCACCAAAACATTTATAGAAATGGCCCAGAGGCACATTTCCCTTTCACTTGGTAGCTCATGATGAACTGCGACGGGTCAGACTACCCATTGTATTTTGGACAGATTTCGGGCATGTAATTGTTTGGCCAAGGCGTTGCTTGCAGTCTGGCAGAGAGTGGGAACCTATTGTCGGTGAAGTTGAAGGTCTGGGAAGCATAATCCTGCAGGGGCTGTCTGACTTCGTCAAAGCTGCTCAACCTTACGCGACCTTGCGAAGGCTGAGCGAGGATGAGGAGACATACCCTGGCTTGGGCCTCGCTACGCTGCTGCTTGGTTGCGAGGACATCTCTTTGCTTTTTGAGGTTTGAGCTGTGCATGCATAGGCTTTTTATTAAAAGTTGTTCCTTGGTGTTTATGCCGAGGTCCTGGCTGTCTTGGAGGTATGTGATGCCTTCTGTAGGCATCCCTAATGGGGTGAACTTGGTTTCATGCCGCGACGTCAAAGCCTAGAGAGGTCGAGTGTAGATTCCTCATCAAGTTCGACCATATTTTTGCTTGATAGGGTAGACTTTTTGGGTTTGGCGAAGGGTCCTGCGAGTTCTCTGAGATTGTGGTGTGGACTTCGCCTTCTTCTTCAGTGTTTACTGCCTTTTGCTTTTGCTTTGCAGTAAGGGCTTCGCCATGCAGGTCGGTGGAGGCCTTCGGGTTAGGTGGTGGAGAGTGGTCAGAGGCAAGGGTGACCTGACCTTTCTTAGCGGCCTCGCCCTTGCCTTTCTTAGCGGCGAGGGCAACCCTGACGTCTTCGTCGTTTGATGGTGAGCTGAGGCGAGTGTTTTTCTTGGGAGGCATCGTGGGTGTTGTCTTCGTCACACGAATGGTGGACGCCAAATGTTAGGCACTGACGAGCTGTCAGGTGGACCCAAACACTCAGTGACAAGAAAGGGCAGAGCACGAGAGGGCGGCAAGACGATTGGTGTGAACTGTAGCTTCTCGTTATGTGTGTCACATCCGACTACAGGACAAGCATATTTATAGGCCCGTTCAGGGGTAGGTGGTCCAAAGTACAACCCTACCCCATCTACCAACTATATTAGAGAATATTCTATGTAATAGAGTAATCATAGCGACACCCGTACAATAGACAACGCACACTAATCTACACACCCGCGTGTTACTTTGACAGGTGGCCTGTGGAGCATAATTGCTAGCGATGTCGTCGTAAGACTTCGCGCCAGGTTCCCCTCAACCACCCGCTAGACGCGAGGGTAGGGAAAGTCGCCTCTAGAGTATGGTGAGGCCGACAGGTGCCCTTCGTCCGGTTAAGGCGCATGGAGGTTTGGCATGGGCTCTGCCTTCGGTGCGCTGTGAAGGGTGACAGAGAATTCACTCCCATTTAGTGCGGCCCCTCAATGCTGGGTCACTTGATCGGAGTCTCCACATCAGCGAACCTACAAAAACAATAAATGGGGAAGGATGATTTTCGTTAGTTTGCAAGCAGGGCGAGTTTAGACTCCGCTCAACATAGTCTCCGCTCTATGATCGAGGTTATGTTCGGTATCTTCCCTAATAGTGGCTTGGTTATGGGGAGGGAAGGGACGAGAGACGTTATGTCTTGGTATAATTTTTTTTGGTGGTTTTAGTGAAGGTTACGAGTGTGAGAGCGATTTAGTTGGATTTGTTTTGTTCTCTACTATACTTAAAGAACCAGTTTCAACGGTCGTCCTACGTCATATTTTTACAAATAACCCCTCACATCTATCTCAAATTAACCATGCATCCCTCCATGCACACAACCTCAACGTCCGGCCCGTTAGCTAGTCGGGTGTACTATACTTAAAATACCAGTTTCAACGGTTATCCTACGTCATATTTTTACAAATAACCCCTCACATCTATCTCAAATTAACCCTGCATCCCTCCATGCACACGACCTCAAGGTCTGGCCCGTTAGCCAGTCGGGTGTACTATACTTAAAGCATCAGTTTCAACGGTCGTCCTACGTCATATTTTTACAAATAACCACTCACATCTATCTCAAATTAACCCTGCATCCCTCCATGCACACAACCTCCACGTCCGGCCCGTTAGCCAGTCAGGTGGTTAACTTAGCGTAAAATATTTTTAAAAAAGTGGTACCTCCACGTCCGGCCCGTTAGCCAGTCAGGTGGTTAACTTAGCGTAAAATATTTTTAAAAAAGTGGTGCAGGACGTGAGGTTCGAACCTAAGCCCTAATGGAAGAAGGGCGAGAGATACTAAATGAAGTCGTCTAACCAGTAGAACTTCATGGTCAATTGTTTTTAATATTAAATATAAATTGTAATATGTATATACGAGTTTTGTAAAATAAAAAATATAATCATGTCGGGTCGGATGAGCACTATGGGTCGAGGCTACGGTCCAAACACGACACGTCGATCGTGTCGGGCTGGGCAAGGCACTATTAAATGGGCTGTGCCCCAGATCAGCCCGCCAGACATGACCCATTTGGCCATCTATACCTTCGCACGATAATAATGGTCCTCGTCTCAGTTACCGCCACCTCGTTTGTCATCCTGCTTATTTTCTCTCTCCCCTCATGCCTCCGCCTCCGCTCCACACATTCTCGGCAGAGGGCATGGGAGTAGGCGCATCCTCTCCATATTCGTCCGACATCAGCCCCGACACCGACCCGCGCAGTGGCTATTGTACGTCCACGAGGGTGTTTCACAACATGCACACACCATCGTTTTCGCCGTCGTCGGACGTCATATTCGTCTTCCTGACCTTCGCCCTGTTCTTCCTCCCCAACCTGCTGCCCCTGCCCACGGTCGCAGCCGCGAGCCGACCGACGCTCGTCGACGCGGGTACGGGTGAGTCGGTCTTGCTCCTGGTTTTTCTTCGTTCGTGTCGCCGAGGAGGACACGATGATGCCTGCCATGCTTAGGTTATCTTGGCGATGACAAGTCTAGATCAGAGATATTGGACAACCAAAGCCTGTAGCGCGTCAGCAGTCGACATATGTTACAGAGTTGGTGGTGGTGTTGTGTCGCCTCGGCGGGTCCAGTGCTGGAAGGCACTCACATTCTCTCGCCCTTTTCGGACTGACGCCTGGTGCGGGTGTCTCTCGGTTTGGAGCTGCTCTAGTTGGGCTTCTTTCTCCGCTTGCGTGCTCTCTCCTTATATGTATCTAGCGGTATACTACCTATGTCGCCTCCAGATGTCCATGTCTTCGTCTTGTCCTTCTTCGACAACGAACAAGTATGATTGCCTCTCCCCTTCCCTTCCTGGTCTACGAAACCTTGGAAGTATAGGTGTACATTCGGGCCACCGGGCCCGGCTCGGCCCAAGCCCGAAAAGGCCCATATTGTTTGAATTTCGGCCCGGACCATTTGAATTTCGGGCCGTGCCGGGCCGGCCCACGGGCCTAGACCTCGGCCCGGCCCGTAATTGCTTAAACGTGCCAGGCTTATTTCGGGCGGCCCAAAATTATAAAAGCCCGAAATTCACATTAGGGCCCGAAATTCAAATTTTGGCCCGAAATTCACATTAGGGCCCGAAATTCACATCAGAGCCCGAAATTCAAAACAAATTTAATAAAACAAATAGAAGATAAGACACATAAATTTGATCAAAAGCAAACTTAATATTTGTATTAAGTTACAAGAGCTATGCAATGACTACCTCGTTTACAAATCATTTTATTAGAAAGAAAAAAGTATAATCAGCTCTATATAAAGTTCGTAAGTTCAGTTCATTATCTAATGTTCATAACAAAAATAAAATTACATCACATACTCTAATTCAAAGCTACATAAAACATCTAACTAACATTATCTCTATCTTTGTGTTCTTTATCAAGTAAATGAAAGTGTCGAATGAAGTGTAATTTTAATAAATATATGAGCATTTTCGTGGCTCTATATGGGCCATTTCGTGCCTGCCTTAAACGGGCCGTACTCGTGCCCGCCCATGGGCCGCGACCTCGGCCCAAACCCGGCCCGATATATCGTGCCGTGCCGGTCCGGCACTAAAATATTTCGTGCGGTGTCGTGCCTGGACCGTGTTTTTTTTTCCGTGCTTCGGGCCGACCCATTAGGCCCGACCCAAATGTACACCTATACTTGGAAGTGGCGGAGACGAGAGATGGAGTCCCTGATTTGCTGACTATGGTACCCATTCGATGGCTCGGCATCGCCTGTCTATATGACCTTTCCTTTACCACGATGTCGACTCGCTTAGTCAAATTAAAAAAATTTATGCGGAGAATAAAGACAATCTTTAGATCTTTTTGGTAGATAGTTTATGTGGGTTGTTATGAACCGTCGTAAGTCGTAACGCACGGACAACCGACTAGTATAGTTTAAATTGGTAGATTGTATATATGTATATAGATACATATGTATAAAGAGATAGATAATAGGTAACAATATACCGAAACTAACAGACTCTTATTACGCTCAGGATTAGGCCAACGATCGGCAATCAGCGTTGTTGACATCGCAGATTCGCACACGTAAGAGCAACTCCAGTAGTTCTCTAAAAGACTTCCTAAATCAATAATTTAGGTAGTTAACATGAAAACTATTCTCCAACAGTTCTCTAAATGAACTTTCTAAATTTAACAACTTGTCATCTAACCTCATTTTCTCTCTACATTTGGCAACCATTTAATAACTCCCTAAACAAAAATGTTGACTGCATTATATAGTTTTTGTGACTTATTTTTTATGTGGATAAATACAAAACAAAATTACAACCTATATTTAGAGAACTATTGGAGAACTCACATTTTTTTACTCTAAAAGTCATTTAGCAACTTCTTAAATCTGTGATTTAGAGAGCTAAAATTTACATAACTATGGGAGTTGCTCTAAATACGTAATCCACCCACGGAACTCCCGAGGCGCCTGGAAATTTCCAGGTCCGTGCCGACCTCCCACCAGGCCACCACCACGTGAACGGTGAACCGCCCGAAAATATCGCCGCGTTGCCGAGACGCCAACCACGACCACGAACGAACTATCCGGAACCAACCGACCGATTCAACCCCTTTTGCTGCCATCCGCTCGTTCGTACGAGTGCGAGCGCGGCCTTTGCCCTTGCTTTGCCGGGCGGCCAACGTCCCCGCGCACGCCAGCGCAGCGCCAAAATAAACACCCGCCCGTCCCGTGTCCGCCAGGGATTCGACCTGCTCCTCCACCGCCTCTCCTCGCCCATAAATAGGGCCTACCCGACTACTCCTTCCCCTCGCGCTCTGCCCTTTGCGCCTTCGTCACCGCGACGCGCTTGCGTTTTCCAATCCTTGTCTTATACTCCGTTTCGACTTCGAGCTGGGTCGATTTCTTCTTCAGCTGATTCCTTGTTCTCGCAGATCTCCATCGGGCGTTCCGCTTTCGTGCGACGCGGGGAGCGAGCCTGTGTTCGGTGGCGGGGTTATTGAGTTTGCCGTTTATTTTTTTCCTGCAATTCGTCTAGTTATCGTGTGCAATTCGTCTAGTCATCGTGTCGATCTTGTTTCGTCTCGCCTCCTCAGCGTGTGGGTTGCAGGATTGGATCCGATCTGGTGTGGGGAGTTCGTCATGTTCGCCTGGACTCGGAGGCAGGTCAGTATTCTGTCAGATCCAACGGTTCATTGGTTGTCACTTGGACATGGATTCGGTGGTTTCAGGCCCAATCATCTCCCGGTGGGGTACCACCAGAAATTGTCACTTGGACATGGATTTGAAGATTTCAGGCTTAATCGTCTCCCGGTGCGGTAGCATCAGAAACCGATAATGCAGTTATAGCCTGCACACCAGGTGGATTTGGAGAACCTTCGGTCCGTTCTTATGTTAACGGCTGATCTCGCTTCTGGTCTTTTGGTTGTTTGTCCTCCTTAAACTTCAGATGCATGAAGGGTCCTTGCTGGTTATGGAGAGATCATTTGAAGGGTGGAGGTTTGCTATTATGGTTCATTCGCCGTTTCTCATTCCTATTCATCATATTGTCGGAAGATTAGCACCGAACTTACTCTAAGCTTCGTTGGAAATGCTGCCTCTAGATCTGCAGAGGCAACCTAATATTGGAAATAGATTGGGGCGTTGATTGGACTGCAATTCGTAGTATTGGCGAGAAGATCGTTTGGATATATTTACCTATCGCCCATCATATTATTAAATTTCTATCCGTTGCAGTTTTAATTTCTTACATTGGGGTGATGGTTTTCTCCAGCAACTCGATTAAATGGATGGATTGGTGGAGGCGAGTTTGATCCTGCTTCTGCTTGTGTAATCAGTAGTTCGGAATTGTTCAGAGTTCCTTGTGTTTGTTCACTAACCATCCTTCTGTCAATGTTCTTCGAAAACTAACTTCACACATAGGCTCCCTTTAATGTTTCGTTAGTGTATCTGCAGTTTTGGGAGACATCACTACAGAGTTCATCCCCCTAAATGCATAATGGAAGTCCTTGCTGGTATTGTCCTCCTAGATGCAAAAGGAAAGATCCCTTGGTTATGAATAGATCGGTTGAAGGGTGGAGGTTTGCTTATGTTCCTTGGTTTTGATCTGCTATATGGCTATTTTTATGTTAGCAAGTTTGATCCAGCTTCTGCTTGTGCAATCAGAACTTCTGAATTGTTTAGAGTTCCTTGTGTTTGTTCACTAACCATCCTCCTGTCGATGTTCTTTGAAAATTAACTTCACACATAGGCTCCCTTAATGCTTCGTTAGTGTCTGCAGTTTTGGGAGATGCCACTCCAGAGTTGGTCCCCCTAGATGCAAAATGGAAGGTCCTTGCTGGTTTGTCCTAGATGCAAAAGGAAGATCCCTTGGTTATGGATAGATCGGTTGAAGGGTGGAGGTTTGCTTACGTTCCTTGGTTTTGGTCTGATATATGGCTATTTTTATGTCAATCACGGTGGCGTGAAGATCGCCACCGGACTAATTAGAAGCTTGGTTGTCCTTAATTGGAATAATGTAGAGGCAACTGAGGTGATGTTTTGGACGTAGATTGAAGCTTTGACCGGACTAAGTTCATGTCATGCAGATAACATCGTTGGGATATATGTATCTCTCACTCTTCTATTGGCACTCTTAAATTTCTTATTTCTTATATTTCGGCTGATGTTTTTCTCCAGCAACTGGATTACAACATCTGGATTGTATATGGATGGATTGGAGCCTGAGTTTGGTTCTGCTTCTGCATGAGCAATAATAAGTTCTGAACTATTCAGGGGTCCCTTTTTGTTCAAAGAACAATTCTATCCTGTCAAATGTTAGTTCACTCAGGCTACCTAATGATCGGACTTTATCCTATCCCACATTATTTGATGAACGTTCATGCTGTTTGAGTGTTCTAAGTTCTCACTACCAAATAGATAGTTACCAGAGGGTGGTCCTGCTGATTGCAGATCTCTAGGTGGGATATTTGCATGGGCACAGAAGGAACCAGATCTATTCAAACCTACAACGAACTTTAACTCTCATTGTGTTTGTTCAGTGGTTCTACCTTGAAGTAGATAAACTTATCCAATTTACAAAATGCTAGTATATGAACCATGATGAAAATTTGGATACTTCTATTTTAATCTGCACTTCTGCAGTGGTAGAAGGCACTGGATATGTTTGGGACGTAGGAGATTCAAGCTGATATGGGTAGAACTACAACTTCGATTTAATCGAACTTGTTTCTGCTTTATCATGCTATATGCATTAACTGAAGCTTTAATTCTTGTGCTGCTGTCATTTCTGTGTTCTGCAGATCATTTAGCTCAAGTAATTGGTAGTCCAACGGTCATGATACTTGTTTTGGTTTGGGATTAGCTTTATCTACATTTTTGTCCTCGCTTTTACATGTGTTTGCAGGGTAAGTTTGGCAATTGGAAATCCCTGTAGCGAAGAACTGATATTTAAAACTGGGGCAGGTTAGAAATCATTCCGGTTGTGTTGGTTCCATCACTTGTTTTCAGTGATTTCATATCTGAATGATTGGCTAACATTCTGACTCTCCAATGATATCGCTGGAACAGTAGTAGTAGTATTAGCAGCAAGGTTCGAGATGCGGACATTGGAGGTGGATTTTCCTTGCACTCTGGTTTTTCTTCTCTTCGTGTCGGTGTTGCTATTCAAGCACCTTGCCTGTCCCGTCTTGCCCTTTGTCACTTCGTCACTGGCGTGTTTGCGTTTTCCATTTCTTCCTTCTCTGTACTCTCTGTTTCGACTTCGAGCTGGGATGGTTTCTTCTCCGGCTGATCTGTTCTGCTGCTGTTGCGGTTACGTGCTCTTGCAGATCCCCTTGGGGCATTCTGCTTTCGTGCCACGCGGGAGTGGGCCTGTGTTTGGTGGCGGGATTGTTGGATTTGCGGTTTATTTTTAAGGCAAATCGTCTAGTTATCGTCGATCTTGTTTCGTCTTCGCCTTCTCAGCATGTCGGTTGCAGGATTGGATCTGATCTGAGTTCGTCATGACGTTGTGTGGCGATCTGTTTGTCTGAGTTCGGAGATAGGTTAGTATTCTGTCAGATCCAATGGTTCATTGGTTTTGTCACTTGGACATGGATTCGGTGGTTTCAGGCTCAATTGTTCATCTCCTGTTGTGGTACCATCAGAAACCGATAGTGCAGTTGTAGCCTGCATACCAGGTGAATTGTGTGGAGACCTTCAGTCCATTCTTATGTTAACTGCTGATCTCGCTTGTGGCCTTCTGGTTGTTTGTCCTTCTTAAACTTCAGATGCAAGGAGGGTCCTTGCTGGTTATGGAAAGATCAGTTGAATGGTGGAGGTTTGCTTATGGTTCATTCGTCGTTTCTCATTCTGATATCATCATATTGGTGCAAAGATTAGCACCAGACTTGCTCTAAGCTTGATTGGAAATGCTGCTGGCTAGATCTGCAGAGGCAACATAATTTTGGAGGTAGATTGAGGCGTTGACTGGAGTGGAGTTTGTAGCATCGGCGAGGATATCAGTTGGATATATTTACCTATCGCTCTTCATATTATTAAATTTCTATCTGCTGCAATTTTAATTTCTTACATTGGGGTGATGGTTTTCTCCAGCAACTCGATTATATGGATGGATGGGTTGGAGGCGAGTTTTGATCCTGCTTGTGCAATCAGAAGTTCGGAATTGTTCAGAGTTCCTTATGTTTGTTCACTAACCATCCTGCTGTCGATGTTCTTTGAAAATCAACTTCACACACAGGCTCCCTTAATGCTTTGTTAGTGAATCTGCGGTTTTGGGAGAGGTTGAAGGGTGGAGGTTTGCTTACATCCGTTGGTTTTGAAATGTTTTATGGCTATTTTTATGTCAATCATGGTGCCGTGAAGATTGCCACGGACTAATTAGAAGCTTGATTGTCCTTAATTGAAAAAATGCTGTAGAGGGCTAAAGGTAACAGAGGTGATGTTTTGGACGTAGATTGAAGCTTTGACTGGACTAAGTTCATGGCATGCCGATAACATCATTTGGATATATGTATCTCACTTTTTATTGGTACTCAAATTTCTTGTTTCTTATATTCGGGCTGGTGTTTTTTTCCAGCAACTGCATTGTATATGGATAGAAGTCTTCTCATATTCTTGGATGGGCTTGTCACTCGGAATGTGTTGAGTAAACTTATCCAATTTATAAAATGCTAGTATATGAACCATGATAAAATTTAGATAATTCTTATTTAATCTGCAGTGATAGAAGGCACTGTGCAAGTTTGGGATGTGGTGGGAGATTTAAGCAGATATGGGTAGAATTACAGCACTAACTTTCATTTAATCAAACTTGTTTCTGCTTTATCATTCTATATGCTTCAACTGAAGCTTTAACTCTTGTGCTGCTGGAATTTCTGTGTTCTGCAGATCATTTAGCTCAAATAATTGGTAGTGGGTCACGATACTTGTTTTGGTTTGGGATTTCTATGGATGCTTTTGTCTAGCTTATCTATGTTGTTGTGGTTGCTTTTACATGTGGTTGTAGGGTAAGTTTGGCAATTAAAAATCCTGTATTTAAAACTGGGGACAGGTCAGAATGTCATTCCGGTTGTGTTGATGCAAAATGAAAGGTGGGCTGGTTTTGTCCTCCTAGATGCGGAAGGAAAGGTCTGCTGGTTATGGAGAGATCGGTTGAAGGGTGGAGATTTGTTTACGTTCGTTGGTTTTGATTTGTTACATGGATATTCTTATGTCAATCATGGGGGTGTGAAGATAGCCACCTGATTAATTAGAAGCTTGATGATTGTCCTTGATTGGAAAAATGATGTAGAGGCAACATAGGTGATGTTTTGGACGTAGATTGAAGCTTTGACTGAACTAACTTCATGGCATGCTCTCTTTTATTGGTACTCTTAAATTTCTTGTTTCTTATTTCTGGGCGGGTGTTCTTCTCCAGCAACTGGATTACAGCAACTGGATTGCATATGGATGGATTTGGGGCCTGATTTGGATTCTGCTTCTGCGTCAGCAATAATAATTCTGAACTATTCAGGGTTCCCTGTGTTTGTTCAATAACTAACCTACCCTGTCAAATGTTCTTTGAAAATTTAGTTCCCTCATAAACTATCTACTCTTCTTGTTTTTTATATTTGGGCTGGTGTTTCTCTCCAACAACTGGAGTTACAACATCTGGATTGTATATGAATGGATTGGAGCCTGAGCTCGATTCTGCTTTTGCATGAGCAATAATAATAAGTTCTAAACTATTCAGGGTTCAAAAAAAATCATCCTATCCTGTCAAATGTTCTTTGAAATTTAGTTCACTCGTAGGCTACCTTCAAAGATATGATTGTAATCTGCAGTTTTGGAGGCATCGCAATGGAGATAGGACTTTGCAGTTGAACTTGGCGGCAAATGATCGGACTTCGTATCCCACATTATTTGATGAATGTTCATGTTGTTTAAGTGTTCTCGGTTCTCACTATCAAATTGATAGTTACCAGAGGGGGTGGTCTTGCTGATTGCAGATCTCTAGGTGGGATACTTGCATGGGCACCGAAAGATCCAGATCTATTCAAACCTACAACAACCTTTAGCTCATTGTGTTTGTTCAGTGTCTTCTACCTGGAAGTAGATAATGATTGGGGTCATTGTTGCAGGTCTTCTCATATTTTTGCATGGGCTTGTTACACGGAATATGTGTTGGGAGTACTAAACTTATCTAATTTACAAAATGCAATGCTAGTATATGAACCATGATGAAAATTCGGTTACTTCTAATTTAATCTGTAGTGGTAGAAGGCACTGGACATGTTTGGGACTTGGGAGATTCAAGCAGAGATGGGTAGAACTACAACACTACAACTTCCATTCAATCAAACTGTTTCTGCTTTATCATGCTATATGCTTCTGTGGAAGCTTTAAATTCTTGTGCTGCAGGTCATTTAGCTCAAGTAATTGATAGTCCAACGGTCATGATATTTGGTTTGGGATTCCTGTGGATGCTTTCGTCTGGCTTTAGCTATGTTTTTCTGGTTGCTTTTACATGTGGTTGCAGAATAATTTTGGCAATTGGAAATCCATGTATCAAACAACTGATATTCGAAACTGGGGGCAGGTCAGAGATAATTCCGGTTGTGTTGGTTTCGTCACTTGTGTTATCAGTGATTTAAGATCTGACTGGTTGGCTAACATTCTGGCTCTCCATGGATATTGCTGATGTAGTGATGTAGTAAAGCAAGGTTTTTGATACCTGGGTTTATTCGTATATCAAATGATCGTAGTGTGTGTTTTGTGTCATTTAGGGATGCAGGCTGACATTGGAGGCGGATTTTCCTCAATTGGAGATATAACAATTTGGAAATAAATTGTGACACTTGACCTCTCACTTATAACTTCTGTCTTTGGCCTGTAATCACTTGTTATGTTTCCAGCCACTTTAACTATAGCATACGGCATTGACGCCTAGGAGTTCTTTTGTGCTACAACAATCTAAATTACAAGGATGCTTCTAATTCTTCATTTCTGTCAACAGTCCTATCCAGTTACTTTCTTCAACCAGTAACTCTCTGTGCTGCAACAATCTAAATTACAAGGATTCTTCTAATTCTTCATTTCTGCTGCCAACAGTCGTATCCAGTTACTTCCTTCAACCTGTTACTCTTCAAGTTTGTGCAGATGTGACACACAGAAGCTGAGATAGAATTTCCAACCATCTATGCCGTCTTCAAAGCCCATCACTGTTCCACTGGCCATTTATTTGATTTGCCTTGGATTTGAAGGTTTTTTAAGGCTATCACTGAACCAAAATAGACAAACCATAGATGGTCTCTTTGGAAAATGTAGATTTAGCACTTGAAATTTTAAAGTTCAGTCTGATCCTGATCATAATATGTGCCTATCTTCCGAATTCTACTACCTCCAATTTTGCTAGCCAGAGAACTTTCAGATAGTGTGCATTGAAGTTCAAGCTTGATTACTTGTACTGATCTGCTGTTTCGGATGCTTTGGATGCTCCATGCTAGTTATATAATCCACATGATCACAACCAAGACGATACATTGTTCAGAGATTGCACTAACTACTGTTCCTGAATATTGACTGCATATCACTTTCCATTTCACTTGTGATTTGGATTGTTGGTGGTTTGCTTGGTTTCCAGTTATTTGAAAGCATTAATGCTTGGATGTTAGGAGTGATGAGGCACTCATTACGATACTCTTCAATCTAACCATTTATATTGGATCCACTTGGAGCTAAGGTTAGGTTACTCCTTTGCACTACCTTTATTTTGAAGCTGTCCTTGTTAATCTGCATGCCTCATCTGATGGCTCAGGTCCACTATTTGCGCCGATATCCAGCAAGAACTCTTTCTTGACAATACATAACTTCATTGTGCAAAATTGGTTTGTTACTGAAATTGTAGGTTCTTTACTTGAGCATATGTGGTCATCGTATACTTTTTGGTCCAATTACCCAAATTTTCTGTTAGGACCCCTACTAATGTTTAATCTAGTTTCTGGTTCGCTTCTAATTTTACTTCCATCTGTTATGTATTGTTTATGTCTTGACTTTCATCTGGTGCATCTTATCTGTTGTGGATCAAAACTAAGAAAAAGGATGTTGCTGCTTCTGTGCATGCCAAAAGAAAATCTCTCTGAACAAACTTGTCTTCTATGTGCTTATTGTTTGACCATTTCTATCGTGGACTAGCAGTAGTGCCTTATGATGTCCATGTTGGCGCTAAGAAATGTATTGCGGTCAGTTTTTTGTGATATGCTGGATGTCTTAACTGTACATAAGATTGCACGAGTGTACACTGGCTGTTTTTTAGCTGTCCACTTGCTTATCTTTTTTTTCAAATTATGTCTGGGAGCACGATCTTCTTTGTGTGTAATTGTTTGTGTTTCCTGATTTGTTGTTTGTTTGCGGTTTAACACTGCCTTTGCCGGTCCCAAGCCCGGATGAGAAAATGTGGAGGGAACTGCAGGGTTTCTTCTTAGTCCCATGAATGGTATCAGGGTACTGGGAAGAAATGTTGTTTGGTCAAAACAGCTGGACTCTGAGAGCTCAGACGGGCGTAACCTAACCATCAAGCGCAAGCGGCAGTACGGTCACGTCTCCAGACGGGCGTTACCTAACCATCAACTGCAAGCTGGTAGCCTGGTAGTAATACTGGTTCACGGCTGCCTGCATGCAAGTTCTTTTTTCCCCTGTTGAACAAGTTTATTTATCTCATTACCCGCTGAAGAACTCAACGCACAGCAAGCTACAGCTACCTGAAGCCGTTTGGTTAATCATCGAAACAATGGATACCTCTAATCTTCTTCAAAGTAAGCCATGTACAAAAGGGACTTAGGTCCTTCCCTGGGAGATGTCTGTACCGATGGACTAGCTTGACTTTAGTGATGTAGCTGTTACCTGGTCTTAATTTGTTCTTGTCCTTCCGTTCTTGTTTCCATGTTGATTTCTGTTCCCCACTCGCTCCTCGCAGCCCATTTGAAGTTCGTCAGACTTACGCACAGCAGAGAGCAGACACAAACTTGGACGAGAATCGGCCACTGCTTGCCATGCGACCCTGAGCGCAGCATGCCCAATTCGGGGATTCTAACCGAGGTCGAGCTAGTAAACACCACCTGGATGCTGAAAGTTTTATGCTTGTTTCTCCATAGCGCTTCTTTATAATTTGTTCTTAAAAAAACTTCTCTGCATGCGTGTTTTTTATGAACAATGATGTGCATAGTCAACTAGGCAATAAAAAAAACTTGCATGACATGGTATATATATATATATTAATTATATGAATAGATTTTATTAAGACATAAAAATGTGTTCTATTGATTAAGTGGATGTCAATGTGAAGCTAACTACTAAAGTTTAAACTCATATTTTTACATATATTTTTTATTTTATTTTTACATTAAACGGGAATGGTAACGCAGGACAATGTTGAAATTAGTGCTTTAGGGTATTTAATGTACTAAACCTAATAATTAGCTACTAAAATTAGTTGAAGATATCAAACACTCTAGCTAATAGTTCTATTAGCTATTTTTGGTAAATTAACTAATAATTGGCTATCTATTTGTTAGTTAGCTAATTTTACCAGTAATTTTTTAGCAACTAATTATTAGCTCTATTATATTTAAACACTTAATATAGTACTCTTTGTCTCAAATTAAAATTCGTTTCAGGTATTTAGTGGATTCATTTAACATTAATGGATGTGTTTTGCATATATGACTTCGTCGTCTATTTGAATATAGATATAAAAATATATTTGAATATAGATATAAAAAGTAGTTGATGAGCGAATACTGATTTCGAACGGAGGGAGTGGAAAAGGTTTAAAGCGCGAAAAAGTCCAACTGAACAGGCCAGTTGTAGGCCACCACAAGCGAAAAGGTTCATCATTGCGAGCGATCGATAAACCTCCCAGCACTGGCAAGGTCCGGGGATCGTCGCCCCTCCCTCCGTCTCCACGACTCCACCCCCGCCCCTAAACCAACCACGTCGGCGTCCATCTCCTCCACAACACAACACCCCTCCCTTTCCAGGATTCTCCTCTCCTCCAAAAGATCGGTGGCGGGTGAGACGAGAAAGAAAGAAGCTGACAAAGGCGAGAAGGGATAGAGAGAGGAGAGAAAGGGAAGGTAGAAACTGGACAGAAAGTTTCTCCCCGCTAGAAGTAGCTCGGCGGTGAGGGAGCGAGAGACCTGCCGCCTACCCTTGCCCCACCGTTTTTTTCATACCGTCTCGCCGGAATCCTGCTTTATTTTCCCGGCCAGTCCACCGCCTTCTCGGGCTACCACGCTGATCCGGCGTCGTCTGCGGTCCTTCCGACCAACTCTTCAATCTTGTGAATTGCTTTTCGCCCAGTTAGGGCAGATCACCATTCCTTGCAGGAGTTCGTTGCCGTCTCTCCAATCCTCCCTGGCTCGACTGCTCAGTGGTGACTGATGTGGTCCACTGCCCTGCCCTGCACCTGCAAGTTAGTTTCACTCGTGATCCGTCAGCTTGCCACCCAGCAACCGCTGATTATCAGAAATCCACTTCTCAAAGCTTCAAGGAGCATCCTTCGAACAAGTTCCTGATTCCTTCGCCTCCCGCCCTCCCCGTTTCTTCTCTGGCATCCTTGTCCGTTGACCACAGAGGGAAGAAATCTGTTCCGGGCAGGCAGGCGCATTCTCCGCCACAATGGACGATGGAGCTGACCTCCCCTGCCAGTTGCTCTTCTCCCACCCGGAGATGCCTCACAGCTTCGACGAGTTCTTCAGCAGCGCCACGACCACGACCACCTGCACCCACACGCACAGCTGCGACCCTCCGGGCCCCTCGGCCGCCATGCATACCCACACGTGCCTGCACACGCACACCCAGGTCCTGGGCAGCGGCGGGGAGGACGACGGCTCAGCGAAGCCGCGGAGGCCCCTGGGAAACAGGGAAGCCGTGCGCAAGTACCGCGAGAAGAAGAAGGCGCGCGCGGCCTTCCTGGAAGGGGAGGTCAAGAAGCTGCGCGCCGCCAACCAGCAGCTCGTGCGGCGGCTGCAAGACCACGCGGCTCTGGAGGCGGAGGTGGCGAGGCTCAGGGGCCTCCTGCTCGACGTCCGGGGCAGGATCGACGCCGAGGTCGGCGTGTCCCCGTTTCAGAGGCCATGCAGCGCGGGCTCTGTGGAGTGCGGCGCTGATCCAGCTCTGCGCTTCGATGGCAGCTCGGAGGTAGTAGGAGGTGGTGGCTGGGAGAAGAGCTCAAGCCCTCAAGTTGCGGACTGCAGGATCGATGAAGGGGGAGGAGGGATGTCACGGGAACTTGATGTTCTAGAAGGTTTGCGTCACTCCATTGATGCTGGGGCAACCTTTGTGAGTTCTGATTCTCTTGCTGAACGATCGTGTTTGCCTGGTTGACAGTTTCGGGGCCTCTGCCAGCTTCTTTGGGCTTTGCTTTAAAGATAAATTAAATTATTCATGGATTTAGGAGAATGAGGAACCGACAGTGAGTAGAACTATCTTCGCATCGCTGTGGTTTATGTTTCTTATGCTGGTGTTCAGTGTGTATATATAGGGTACAGAATACTTTCATATGAGCACTGAAGAAATCGAAATTGACAATGTTTCATGCGAAATTGTACTGCGGGTATGTAAATGAAGTGCGCCTGACTTCTGACTTGTAGCCTGTTTGTGCTTAGCTGAAATATTATTAAGCTATTAATATAAAATGCACATGGTACCGTTTGAGTCTGAAAACTCATTTACATGGGCACACTATTTTTTATTTTATGCAATTATAAGACAACAGCCACTGAATTACCAAATTATTTGTTCATTTTGTGGAGCATAGAGGATATTTTTCGCCCTTTCGTTCATTTTGTTCATGGTGTGGGATTATTTGGCAAGGTTGTGGTCTGCATACTGTGTTGAGCTTTCACTGCTGTCTGAACCAACTTGAATTTAGTAGTTGACCAGCTGTCAGGATTCCGCTGCCAAGAGACAAATATATGGTTTCAGCTTTTTTTTAGCTTTTGGCCACAAAAAACCGCTGCGGACCGAAAAACGCTCAGTTTTTCAGCACACTTCTATAAAAATCGATTTGGTAAAACCATCCAAAATCAACACGGCCGCCGAGTCGTTGCAATAGTAGGAATTCATCACTTTCTAGATATTGAACCATATGGACACCTTCATATTCCTCTGCACATAATCCCCACGATACACAGATTCTTCGCACAACTAGATTCTCTCTACAACCAGATTATCAGAAAAGTTGGTCAGAAAAAAGCTAAACCAAACAGGCCAATATTCTCCTCAAGTCAAGGTTCATTGTCATTTTGCGTTGGTCTGCTCTCAAGTCAAAGAATGCTTTTGCTCGGATAGTATACAACAGTTCACTGACACTACTGCAGTACTACCTCATGCCTACTTTCAGACTCTACAACCTTGTTTCTCTGGAATCTGGATTCTATGTGCAGCACTGCACTGCAGCTCACCTGATGTATCATGTATGCAGTCTGATCTACAGATCTTTGCGGAGATGTGTAGATTTTGGTTACTGGTTGATAAACCCTTCAGTTAGTGAGAAAGGAAGAAACTATGTATTGTCAAGCCCATGTGATCCTTGGAACTGAATTGTCAAGGGCGTCGAGACCTAGGGTACCTGGCCTTTGGCTACGGAGTTCGTAGCCACGATCCATCGTCGCCGACGAGGTTTTGCCCCTCAGTCGTCGGCTTGTTGAGAGAAGAGGCAGAGAGAGTTTAGGAAATAGGGTTCTTACTTAATCCGTTAATGCATCTGGTTACAAGCATATATGGCCTCTGGCCCAACTAAATGGAGCTAATCTCTCCTTAATTCTAGGGGTTACAAAAAGATAGTAATCCTATCTTTCCTATCAGCCACTGAAAGCTGGCTCCTCGTGTGCGCGCGGACGTCGTGGGCGCGTCTGTGCCTGGTGTACGTGCGTCCGCACATGACATCTCTCCCCCCTCTAGGTCCAGCTCGTCCTCGAGCTGAAAGTCCGGGAACCGGGCATAGAAGTCGTCGAGGTCTTCCCATGTTGCTGATGCGGCCTACAGTCTACTCGCTGTGCCAATGCACGAGCACCTGGCGAACTCCACTCGCCAGGCGAGCCCGCTCGACCCGAAGGGGCTCTGGAACCACTGCGCCATGGTGGACTATGGGTAGGTCAGGAGGCGTGTCCGGTGGAGTCCTGATGAATTTCTTGAGTACTCCACCATGGAACCCATCATGAAGACGTGCGCCCGGTGGCAGTTCCAAGCGGACAACGACATCGTTGATTAGTTTGGCGACACGGTAGGGCCGACGCAGCGAGGCTTGAGCTTCCCCGTGGCCGAGCATGGAAGGGAGGTGGCCTCGTGCTGACGGAGGCGCAGGAACGTGCAATCGCCGACCTGGTAAGACACCAGCCGATGGAGCCAGTCATAGTGGCTCTTCTGCACCGCATGCGCTTGCTCCAGGCGATAGCGGACTTCAACGATGAAAGCCTCACGATCTTCCATCTTCTAGGCCACAACTGCAACACAAGTCTCACCGGGCTCATAGGATTAGATGGAGGGCGGGTTGCGGCCGTAGACCACCCGGAACGACGTCTCGTGTAGCGACAACTGGTAGGCTGTGTTGTAGACGTACTCAGCCCATGGCTGCCAATGAAGCCACTGTCGGGGGCGATCGCCCGTGAAGCAGCGTAGGTACATGACGATGACGCGGTTAGCCGCTTCCATGTGGCTGTCCGTCTAAGGTCGGCCCATGAGGCGCATGAGCTCGCGCCAGATGGCCAAAGTGAACATTGGGTCACGATTGGATACGATGGACTGCGAAATCTCGTGGAGACGAACGATGTTGGTGAAGAAGGCCTAGCCACAGACTCAGCGGTGTACAGGTGCGCCAAGGGGATGAGGTGGCAGTACTTGCTGAAGCGGTCCACGACAGAAAGGATGACTGTCTTCCCTTGCACCCGGGACAGCGCCTCCACGAAGTCGAGACCGATATCTGCCTAGACGATGGAGGGAACTAGCAACAATTGCAGCAAGCCAGTCGGGTGCAGGTGTTCAGACTAGTAGCGCTGACATGTCGCGCAGGCCCGCACAAAGTCCAGCACCAAACAACGCATGTTGGGAAAATGGAAGTCTCGGCAGAGGCGGTGCAGCGTGCGGTGGACGCCCTCATCTCCTACAGGAGTGGTGAGGCGGGCGGGACGCCCGTCGTAGGAGACCATGTCGTCTACCACTGCCCATGGCGCCGCGCGCGTGCCGGCGTGGACTTTGTCATGGATGGCTACCAGGGCCGAATCAGTGGCCTGGGCGTGACGGAGGTGCGCGATGAAGTCGAAGCGGGGTGCCGAGATTGCTAGCAACTCGCCCTCGTCGGTGTCGCGGTGAAGAGGTCGGCAGGGAAGGCGGCACCGTCATTGGTTAGTGGCGCATCGCGAATGTCGCCGACACACGAGACGCGCTCACCGTTGACGACCATAGTCGTGAGGCGTGAATGCTGCTGAAGAGGAAGGTCGGAGCGCGAGGCAGCCGCCTCGGAGATGAAGTTATGCATACTGCCGGAGTCGAGGAGGGCGACGAGCGCCATCGAGACGAGCGCGACGGTGACCTACATGGTGTCGGCGAAGGAGACCCTGGCAAGGGCCTGTAGGGAGAAGACAAGGACGTCCTCGGCCGCCGCGGCCTCTTCAGACTCCTCGGTGGGGTTGTTAGCATCAGACTGACCGCAGCGGTAGCCGCGCGGCCGCCCCCTCCCCTTGCATGGCGGCTACAGGAACGCCCCTGCGCGCGCAGCGTAGCCCCCTGCAAGCCCCTCCAAGCAGCGGAAGAGAACAGAAACACGCTGCAGACAGCGTGAGTCCGCGACTCCCCCTCTCACTGTTTATTTGTACGGTGGGTTTTTAATAGGTGAAGAAAAAACGGTAAAAAATGACAAATAGGGTTGGATAGTGATATTTTATAGTTGTAGTGAGGTATATGAGGAGAATATAGGGGGAACCGCTGCGGGAGATGAAAAAAATATGATATGAAATGTTAATAATGTGACGCAAAAAATGAAATAGGAGGAAAAATTTAGAGATAACCAGTGCGAACAGTCTAATGCTCCTCGATGCCTTTCAAGAGGAACAGACGCTGGACACGGTTGTGGCCCGGGTGTACTTCTTGTCGCAGTTATAGCAATGTCTTTTCGGCGGACCTCGATGGTGTCGTGGGGAGGGCGGGAGGCCGCTCTGTGACCCGGCGACCAGGGACGCCTGGAGGAACGTCGATCATCTTGGCAGCAAGATCGGCAGTGGTCAGGTCAGCAATACCGACGCACATGACAGAATTATGGTAGCGTTCAGAGGATTTATGCAAACACCGGAGCTAAAACTTTTTATTGAGAAGAAAGTTAGTTGGATATTTTCTTTTTCGTCTTTGAAATGAACAGAAGAGTTAGGCTGTCCGCAGTGACATGGTGTAAACCAAACTCTACCCGACATACAGTCAAAAAACATCCGCAGCGGGGCACTGCACACGGGACTGTAAACTTAGAGAGGCCCTGAGGAACTCTATTTACAGCGTACCTACTCTTCTCACTCCAAACATCCTTCTCTCGGTTCGGCTGTACGGGAAGCATGCGAGCAAGTAGCCAGCGCAGCAGATTTTTGCAGCAAGAGAATATAAAGTGGAAAAAAATAATATAATATATGATAGTTGATATAGAGTTGGAATATAGAGTAAATATGACCGCGAAGAATTGTGGTATAGAGTAGAGAATCTTGCTGAGTAGGATAGAATATTTCTTTTAGAGTACGAATTTAGCACCTGCAAGTTTGTAGCTTGGCATGCTACTGATGGCTGATGTGATGTAATCTGGCCATCTGGGAGGCACCTCCACGGCTCCACACTATTAATATTCTGGTTTACTCCGAACAGGTTGTTCCTCCTAAGCTAGCCAAACATGACACAGGGGAAAGATTTTTATTGGACTGTTTCTGCAACATAATTATGCCCTTATGGGAGACCCTGGCACCATCTTCGTACAGCAGCACTTCTTCAGGCATTATTGGTCTGTCTCTTTGATATGTCGCCTGGGAAGCTTTTGCTGTCAGTTACCGATTATTGTTTTCTCGGATTCGTGTGAACCACAAATCTAGACTACTTATTAAGAACGTAAGGGTAGCCTGCCCCCATCCGTTCTGCCGTCAATCTCGACCGTTGTTCTGCTTTGATCTGGATCGTCCGTCGTCTCCCGCTGCCCACACCCGCGTGGTGCGCCCCAGTCCCTCCGCAACCGTCGCCCTGCCTCCCGTCCCCCATCCCCCATCCGCACGAGCCGCCGCCGGCCCCTCACCGCTCGTGCCTCCCCCACCATTCCTCCATTCGCAGCGCCGCGGATCCACCGTACCCCGCCCTGGCGCCGCGGTTCCCCGCCATGGACTCCCTGGATCCGCCCTGCCGCCTACCCCCGCCGCACAACTCCACCGCGCCCTCGTCCCCGTCTCCGGCGTCGGTTGCGGGGCCTAGGCCGGCGGCAGTGAGGTCCGGGAGCGAGACCCCCACGACGGCAGTGAGGTCTGGGAGCGAGACCCCCACGGCGTCCCCGTCCCCGTCTGCGTCCCCGTCCCCATCCACGCCCGGGACGCCCACGGCCGCGGTCGCGTCTCCCCCGCCGCACAACTCCACCGCGGCGAGCCAGAGCGATGTTCCTCACCAGCAGCCGGGGCAACGTCGTCCCATGTGCGCCGTATGCACGAAGCCCCTCCGCCTCTGCCTCTGCGGCCGCCTCCGCTCCCCGCCTGTGGACAACGCCGTCGGAGTCACCGTTCTGCAGCACGCGATGGAGGCCCACCACCCGCTCAACTCCACGCGCGTGGCACGCCTCGGCCTCCGAAACCTCGTCGTCGCTCAGGTCACCGACGTCAACCACCGTGCCTGCTTCATCCTCACCATGCTTGATGCTGGCGGCGGCGCGGCGGCTTCGGGTCCTGCAGGCGGTCCTGTAGTTGGTGAAGACTTGAATTCGTCCATCTGCAGCACACGCCCAACCACAGCTGTTAGTTGGAGTTCGGACATTCGGACGCGACGCAGAGCACGGGAATGGCGTGGTCGGTGGTGGAACTGGAACGGAAGCGGCTACCCAGCTGGGCGCGGTGATGGAGGCGTTGTCCCAGCCGATGTGCGCCACGTGCTTCATGTCGGTCGGCTTCCTGATCTGCATCTCCGGCTCCTTCACATCAGCTACACCCGCGCAACACACAAGGTAAACCATATTTCGTTTGCATTGATTGATTTCACTTGTGCTTTAGAACGCATCTGAGGTGTCTGGCTCAATCACAACATCTTGTTTTACCATCAGATTGTTAGTTACGAATTACGACTGATAACGTCAACAGATTGTTAAATTACTTATGAATTTTGATTCTGGTCAGTCCCACAATCCATGGTGTGATTTGAGATTCTCAATGCACCAAGATGATCTTAACTTGCTCACAGAGGCCCTCTGCCCCTCCTGTTGAAGGAAAACGGGTAGATCATCCATTATACTGCACAGTTTCCTATTTACATAGGAAATACAGTATTTGCAGGACTAGAGGGTTCTTCATATCCCCCCCATTTTCTCGTTTGATTTTAGACCACAAAGGCCTCGCTCAGATTCCATTCACCTGTAATTTCACTTAAGTTTCTACTTTACTTGTCCAAACCATGGGAGAGAGAGAGAGAGGACCTTGACAAAATCGTCTAGAACTTTTGCCTCACCCATAACTTCTTGTATCTAGCGTCAAGAACGCTAACAATGACAGAGACAGAGAGAGGGGTCTAGACATCTTTCTTATTTGCTTGCATTTTTTTCGCTCAAACCTTCCACACTGTACTAGAACACTCTCAACCTGTGTTTGAGCTGGATGTGCCAGTGTCACTCTCCAACATTGAAAAGAGAATAGTAGTGTTTCATGCAGTGGCTTAGCTAGGGGGTATGTCAGGAATGCCCTGGCATACCCACGTATCCAGCGTATACGGTATATATATACAAATATATTCATAGAAAGAACAAAAATAATATCTAAAACTGTTCAACATGAAAAAAGTATTGTGCTAATTATCTTGTAACTTAATTTTTTTTGCGTTTAAGTCTATAGCCTCAGGACCTATCGAAGTCTTGAAATGGCCTGCTAAACAGACAATGCAATTATAAAATCAACAATCCAACATTCAGTCGCTTAGATTTGTCGACCGATGCGACCCAGTGAGTCACGATGCTACTAATGCTAGACTGTTGTACATGTAAATTGTAAATTTTAGTTGGTATACCCCATAATAAAATTCTGGATATCCACTGATTTCATGTATAAATCAATAGTACATATTTTCTATCGCCTCCAGTCGCGGCTGACCTCTCTCTCTCTCTCTCTCTCTGCCTAAGTCACGCTCACGCGGATCGGGAGTCGGAATGGGCTGTATGAGATGAATCTTGTATTTATGCTGCTGCCTACTCATGGATGTGCATTCCTCCCTTTTCAGAGCTCTGTAGAACAGCTTGCATGACCCAATCCCTGTAAAGATCAAGAACTGCATCGAGCTTAGGGCAATGTAAGATTCCATGTTCATCTATCTCTTGTTTTCTTCTTACTATCAGTACGCCATGTAGTGTTAAAAAAATTCAGTATGTGTGTAGATCTGCCCGTGCTTCTTATATGCATTTGGTTACTCCATTTTATCAATGTAAGATTCCATTTTCATCTGTCCACTGTTTTTCTTCTTACTATCTGGAGCATTAGTTTCTTCAAACAAAAAGAATACACTATGATTTGGTCACATCTGGCATTAGTTTCTTCATAGGTACACATGTTTATTTCATTTTCTATACAAACAGAACCATGCAATTTGTTGTACCATATTTTTTTTCAAAAAGTACAATATTTGTAGTTAAGCAAACAAAAAAGAAAATAATAATACTTAAATAACCTCAAATCATAGTGTATTCTTTTTGTTTGAAGAGAAGATGCAGATCATTGACATAAATCATTTGTCGCCCACTTGTTTACTTTAGTTGTGCTATGTGTGTCCTATAAGCAGCATAACTGCTACCTCTTTTACATTGTGTTTGTTGCGCCTGTATTTATGGTTCACATCTGGCATTAGTTTCTTCATAGGCTACAGATGGTGGTTTATTTTCTTTGCTTCTCATCAACTCCAAACTTGCTTCCTTGATTTCTGAAATGGTTGGGTTATCACCATCTGATGAGCAGCGGATTTCTGCAATCCATAATGTGCAAGGAAGGAATGGAGTCCTGGTCGACGAGGATTGGTCACCCATCCACAGCCTGTATGAAAACCTTTTAGCGTCACTGATTTTGATGACCAGATTGTGGATTATGATGTGACGGTAATCTGTTGCTTTTTTTGTACTGGACCAAATTAAACAGGATTGGTTACCCACCACAGCCTAAATCCATTTTACCTTTTGCTTAAATGACAACCAGTTTGCAAATTGGTCGCATCTTCCTCCTGTCCCTGGTCAGTATATATAAATTTTTCTACCCTTATGTTTGAAATTAAGGAGCCCATTTTATCTCTTGCCATCTAGATACGGACTCCATTTTTTCTGTTGATGCACCTAGATACCAAGCTCACCTATTTTGGTTGGAGTTGGGAGTTTTAGATATGAGGAGCAGAGGGTGATCGAGGTGCAAATTAGGATGTGGCAACAAGGGGTACATGGGGTATAGGACAATGTAGAGCAGATGAAGAACAAGCAGATTGCAACTTTGGGTGACATACTAGCATCAGCACAAGTTGATTCATGCAATACTGATGGTGCATCAACAATAGGCGTGTAGAACTACATATTTTCCATGTCTTCCTTTTCTCGTGTATTGTGTTGTTTGATGTTCAATCGTTGACCATATTTGTTCTTTTGACAGTTGCAAGTAGTTCGCGAGGCAGCTATGCTCAGCACAAGTGAAAGATGAACAAGCACAAGCTCCGGAAGCGACTTTGCCGCTAGACATGAGAGCTCTCTCCTCTCCAGTTTGAGGTCATAACATTGTGTTTAGTTTCTCTGATAGCGTCTTACCATTAGATGTTCTGTTGTTTTGAAAGCACGTCTTCTTGAGAAACCTTACAAATAATATTAATTGATGGATTTCAGGACCCTAACTTTTGGACAATTAGGCCCTTGTCTGATATGATGGTTCGAGCTGCCACACATGATGTCTGCTTCCTTCTCAATATCTATGAGAAAACGATGGAAAAGTTAAGCAAAGTAAAAACCATACTCATAGTTTGCAACTGTACAGATAAATGAAACAGTGAGCCTCCATGACCGCCTTACTTCTGCTAAACCAGTTCTCTAGTCTTGGTGTTTCCAAAGGATCCCATGATCCTCCTCATGCAAACAAACACAGTTCTCAATTGTCTCCACACCACCAGTGAAGTTTGTGAAATGTGCATCAAAATATTTTATGTAGCCCAAGCACCCTCTTATAGAAATCCTTGCATTGTAAAGAAATATAGCTTTTCAATGACCATTTCACCCTTTTTGTATCCACCATTTCTACATTTCACAAGTTCCAGTGAATAGGTGATAGTTGTGATTTTAAGGTGGTTGAAAATGAAGGTAGGAGAAGGGGCACATGAATCTAAATGATGCATACTTAAGTGGCACTTTTGCCTCTATCAGATTTTCTCCATGTTTATTTGATGCTTGCCTTTGTTTCAATGTTTTATATTTGGGTTGTGATTCTTTTAGTGCAAAACTTGCTTTTTTAATCATCTATATTTGGTGGTGATATCTGCAGGATAGGTTTTAGGAGAGGCTAAGAAAGCGTTTAGGACTTGAAGAGGCTACAAAGAACAAAGGTTTTGACCTTGGTAACGGTGAGTTATTTTATTAATGTTTTTATGCCAACAACTTTAGCTTTTGTACACTAGCACTGTTTTCTTAAGGCAAAACAATTGAATTCGGGAGTGGTTTATCCGCATTAGAATGATGATGATAAAAACCAGGAGATAAATATCTTCTAAGATGGGAGTTTTTCTTCTCTCAAAACCAGGAGTTAAAAACCTTTATTTTAACACCCCTGTCCAAATCTGAGAGGATACAAGAATCTAAATCTGACTCCAATTCTTATCTGCCATCCCTAAACCTTAATGGCGTAATGTGAACACAAATTTGATGGGGATGGTCAAGCTCGTTCTGTCATTCACTGGGGCCATTGGCAACCTGACAATTCAATACATTCAGTCGTGAGCAAGTAAAAGTGTGTTGTCGTGCATTTTATGTCATTGTTGTTTGGAGGCCAAAACCATGCTATCAGTTTGGCTTAATTGTGAAATATAGGAAATGGATCAAGCCAAAAGGTTTAGGGATGGCAGTGAAGCAATAAATGGTGAGACTGAATGGCTAACTAGCTCGAGGAGCACCATATCCACATAGGCTCTGAATGGCTAATTAGCTTGAGATGCAACATTTCTGTGCAGGCTCAAGGATTTTTACTCATATCTGACTAAAATCATACTTGTTCCCTTGTTCTACCCAAGATCCATTAACTAATTGCACACCCATATCTATGTCATACTTAGATGGAGAAATATCTTGTGCACATCCATATTTGAGGTGATATCTTGATACCTCAGTACATCAGACTTTGGATGAGGTTTATTTAGAGTAGTACAGGGAGGGGAGGCTTCAAGTGATTGGTTTATAATAGATGCTTCCCAAACTATAATGTATCAGAGGGCATGAGTTTGCTTACCAAGCTGTGATGGGAAAACATGTATTAGTTGAGCACTTGAGCTAAGCACACAAATTGTGACCATATTGTATTATTCAGAGAGATGGGCATGATTTACATAGTGTGCATAGGCGCATAGCTAGCACATTCCTTTATCCATGAGGCTGAACATTGTTTTATTTCTATCAATGTCAAGTGCATTGCGACCTCTTATACTGACAGTTTGCATTTTGTTGCACAGTATACATTGGTTGAAAACCTTTTGCATACTATAATTTCTGGTCCATGATGAGCAATAGCTTTCTTTCTAACAATGAGAGATTTTAAGTTATTTTTAGATTTTGATTGACATTTATTAGATTTTGTAACCTTGTTGCTTAAATCCCACTTTGGTCTTTGACTGTAGATCATTCTCTTTTGTGTCATCACAGGAGGAAAGACACAAAATGTTTCAGTACCGACTGTTGAAGGTGTAGCTAGAGGAACTAGCTATGGATGGGTGGATGGAGGTTTGCGGGGTACAAATCTTGGTGCTGGTGTGATTGATCCTACAAACGTACACTCAGATAATCTTTTGCACGTCTGGTCTATGCCCAGCACAGCAAATGTTAGCCAGCAAGAAGCGCCTCGGCCTCTAGAGAAAGTAAGTTGGGTTACATTTTGTTTCCACTGGTTTCTTGCTTCAGCATGTCACTAAAAGTATGTTATACTGTTCAATTGTTTCCCTGATACACGGAGTGTTTTTTTTTCTCATTTCTCAAACACTCAAGAGAATTGTGCATCATTCCATTAAGAAAGAAGGGAATACAATGGGGAGTAAAAGAACCTCCCCACAACACACCGACACACACATGTTCTTGTTCTTTTGAATGTGGCATTGCATTTTTCAATTGTGATCAGATTCATTGTGCTTTCAGCCATGATTTGACTTATTACTATCTCATTATGTTACTTACCAAAATGTCCAAACTTTATATTTTCCTTCAGGTCAACCTTTTGGCAGCAAGAAATGAAAGGGAAAGTTTTCAAATTGCTTTACGCCCAAAGGTTTCATGGGCAACTTCAGGTATTGCAGGGTCTGTGCTGATACAATGCACCGATCTCTGCTCCTCCTCAGGAGACAGGTTTGTTTGTTTAAAATTTAAAACATCTTTATTAGGGAAGCTCAGTGGCTATTTCAATAGCTACCTTCAAGGAATGGATGAAACCGGATCAGATAGGTACCAGTGATCTTGCATTTTGTCCTACACCTCATGTTATATTCTATATTTTCTTGTGCCTGAACATTCTGATGTGGTGTTGTGATACAGGTCTTTCAAAGTGCTGCATTTTTTTATTCTCTCACAGTTCGTGAAAATGTTGGATTCCTTTTGTAAGGGAACATGCCTGCCAGAAGGTCATTTTTTCAGTAATTGCTTCTGTTCAGCTTTCATCTCTGATACATCCATCCTTTGCTTTAGATATGAAAATTCAAGCTTACCCGAGGATCGCATTGGTGAATTGGTGAAAGAAACTTTGGCTGCAGTAGGACTAAAGGTAAGTCAAGCTTCCATATTCGTTTAGATAGAGCACTTCTCACCATAAGTTTAGCATTCAATTGTTAAAGTATCTGTGTTTTTTTGTCACAATGAGTACTTTGCATGATGGTAAACTTTTCTGATAAATTGCCAACTGTTATCTACAGATGCTATATAATACTCTAGTTGTTCCAAATTTTAAGTTGATTTGAGTTTTGTAATAGCTTGTGAGAAAGCTCTCTACTTTTTGTCCAATTGATATAGAGGTTGTTCCGACTGAGTACAAATATCTGTCAAAGAAAATATTGCCAACAAATCAGGGTTCTGTCACGGAGTATTTTCTTTCCATTCGCCCAACTGAGAGGGCCTGGCCAGGTAGCTACCCCCTCCCTTCCTTTTCAACCATGCTATCTTCATCTATTCTAAAAGCTGAAGCGTTTTTTTCATGTAGCGGTGTACTTTCTGTATGATCTCTCACCAATTACATTCACCATCAAAGAGGAAAGAAGGAACTTCCTTCATTTTATAACTCGTCTTTGTGCAGTTCTTGGTGGCACATTTGCCATGACAGGTTAGCTTGCACCCAATAGTTTTCTGATCTATCTTTCTGCATTTTGCTTTTTTTTCCTGACTCAGATTCACTGGTAGCGTCAGTTGCAATGCATGCAACGTGGTACTGACAAGCAGGCTTAGAAAATAAATCCATTGTTATAATTAACTGCTTGTTAGCTTGCTATGTACCTAAGGCATATGTTACATCTAGAGACATAGTAAAAACTATCTATCTTGAGACACTTACAATTTGGAACGGAGGGAGAAGTAGACTAATAGCAGGCAGAGTGATCCTACATGCAAACGATGACAAGATGACCACTATATTATACACCTGTTTCATTATTGGAGTAATGCGGTGATACATGTATGGTTCTCTTATTAAAGCTGTAAGACTAAGGATCACCTTTTCCCCCTTCGAACAAGGTGACAAGTCATTATGAGTTTATCACAGTGATTTGCTTGTTTTCTGCACAACACATGTCCATACATATGTTATAGTTGCACTATTTTTACCCCGTTGCAACACACGGATATTTACCTATCTCTACTACTTATTAAGTTAGCAATAGTAGCCTGCCTTTTTGTGTTCTGCCTTCGGTGAATCTGCACCGTCCGTTCGCTTCCGTGAATCCACACCGTTCGCCCGCCCACGCCCGCGATCGTTCCCCCACCTCCCCTTCCCCACCCTGCCGCCGCCCCATCCCCATCCGCACCCCCACCTCCGCGAATTGTGCGACCTCCGCGCGACCCGGCCTGCACCCTGTCGCGCCCTACGACACCGCCTCCTCGCACCCAAGCCCATACTCAAAAAATCAGCCAAACCCCTCGCATCTTCCCTCCCACGGATGCAATCGCGCCGCCGCCCCATCCCTTCCCCCACCCTCATCGGCGATGTGCCTGCTCCAGCGAGCGGCGCTCTACTTTCTGGGTGGCGCTGACGACCGCGAGGCGCTGGCGTACGCGGCGCGGATGCCGGAGACCGGGACCATGTCGCTGACGGTGGTGCGGTTCAAGCTCCGGAACTGGGTTGGGATGGGCGGGCGCGACGAGGCGAGGCGAGGGACGAGGAGTTGCTGCAGGAGTTCTGGAGCAGGCACAGGGACAACGAGCGGGGTGGTGTACGTGGAGAAGACGGTGGAGGACGCGGAGGGCACAGCGTCCGTGGTGCGCGCCATGAGCGAGGAGTTCTGCATCCACGGCGGGGGAGGCGGCGTCGAGGCCTCGTCGCCTTCCATGGCGAAATCGAGTGGGGAATAGGGCGGTTTAGGGTTTATGGGAGAGGAAAGAGGAGGGGTCGAGGGCATGCCTGGCCGCGACGGCATGCCTGCGGTCGCTGCCATGGGCCGCTTGCTACCAGACCTGGTGGAAGGTTCGCTGCCACCGAGGAGGGCTATAAGAGCGTGAGATCCATTTATGCGTAGGACCGCATCTTAGCAGGGAGAAGGATAATGAGGAGGAAGAAAGTGATAGAGATGGTTTCTTCCGCAGATTACTCAGGGATAGCAAAGAGGAGGACATGGAACTGACACCAAGCTCAGATGGTTTGTTGAAGCGACTTTTTCGTGATAAGGAGGACAGGCAAGGTGAGGATGATGAGAAGGATTTTTTCGCAGGATGTTCAAGGATAAGAACGAGGAGAGGAGAGATAGTAATCATGCAAGACATGGGAATGAGGAAAGACTGGGCAAGAGTGTGGAAGATGATGACAGAGAAGGTTTCTTCCGCAAAATTTTCAAAGATAAGAATGAGGAGAGGAAAGATGAAGGGCATCAAAAGCCAGATGAGAGAGAAAAGGTTGGTGCGAACATAGAAGATGATAAGAGAGATGGTTTTTTCAGGCAACTCTTTAAGGAGAAAAACGATGAGAAAAAGGAAGGCAGCACACCAAGCAAGAAAGAGGAAGATGATAAAGGCCATAAAAATGCAGATGATGATAATTTCTTTCGCAGGCTTTTCAAGGATAAGAATGAAGAAAAGAAAGGGATTGTTCATGACAGGAATGAAGATGACAAGTGTGAGGAAGGTGATAAAGAAAACTTCTTCCGCAAATTATTTAAGGATAAACTTGAGGAGAGGAGAACTGAGGGACCTGATAAAAATGATGATTATGGTAAGGGAAGTAGTGGTATCGAAGAGGAAGATAATCCAGAGTTTTTGTCATTCCGTAGGTTGTTTAGAGTGCACCCAGAAGATCCTAAGAGTGGGCACATAGAAAGCAGTCAATCTAACAATCTTTCTGAGGGGAGCCTAGGATCAGAAAGCTTTTTTAAGAGGCTATTCCGTGATAGAGACCGCTCACTTGAAGATTCTGAGATTTTTGGGTCAAAAATGGCAAAAGAGGCAAGGATCTGGTCTCATGTTATTTTTCTGCTTGATACGATATCTCGTGTTCATGTTATAGTACTATATTATGCCAGTTTTTATATGTTGTTTTTTACAGTGATTTCTTTTTGCATCTGTCCTCATCATCCTAATTGTGGTGATATGCATTGCAGAAACACCCTGGTACTACAGGAATCAATGAGAAGCAAAGTGGGAAACCACCATTACCAATTAATGCAGTAGCAGAGCTTCGAAAAGGTTCTTACTATGCTTCGTTGGAACTTGTTCAGGCTTTATGTGATACATCTTATGGCCTGGTAGACATATTTCCTATTGAGGATCGTAAGATTGCCCTCCGGGAGGTAGATCAAACACATTACCATGTAACTACATGGCTATTCATTTCACAACCCTTCAGTCATCCTGTGCTAATCATTGCACTCTCTTTGTTCTTTTCACATTTTAACTTGTACCCTGCACTGCAATGATATCTTCTTTTGTGTGGCAGTCTCTTATAGAGATCAATAGCCAGATTGCTTCTGCTGAAAAAAATGGAGATGATTTCTGCTGTCATATTCAGGATAGCTCCTGAACTTTTGTTCTATATATAGTTTTGTTAAGCCTTTTGTTATTTGCATTGCTGGTAGTATTACATTAGCATCTTCCATTGGTAGTTAGAGGATGTACATTTATATTTTTTGCCTTGTCCATTTGTGTCTGAGGTTTGTATTATGGAAAATGTTTTTGATGAACAATCTTTAAAAATCAGTTTCAGTCATCTGCATAGATTACTTGAATAGCTTTTTGATAGAACTTGTTCTGTCATATTTTTCGTTCATCAGTTGCCATCACCATTGTAAGGACTGGAGTTAGTTTCTTTGTTTCTGCTGAACTGAGCACCTAGGTAATTTACAGACTGTGGTGTACTGAATTAAATGCATAAGGCATCAGAGCAATATGCCTAGCCAGTGTTTGTGTTAAAGAAGAGCACTCTCTTCTTGACTTGAAGCTCTGAACCAATGTGTTTTTAAGTTTATTTACATACCATATTACCATAGTTAGAATAACATCATAATATTTTCTTTATTCTTCTATGGCTAGGAGTATGCTTTCCGATGGGAAAGGGCATATATCGAGTGGTTCATATACCTGAAGACGAGTCTGTTCTTCTGAATTCTAGGGAGAAAGCTCCTTACCTTATATGTGTTGAAGTTTTAAAAGCAGAAGCTCCTAGGTATGCTGGTTTTCTGTATGTTCAATGAAAGTTAATGTTGAGTCTTTCATAAACCTGGTCAGGCTTGTTTTTGTACTAATTTTTATTTGTATATATGAGACTAGAGACGCATAGCTCACAACTGGAGTTTCTATTGATTTTTTTTGATAAACAATGAAATGGTGGCCTTTGTCACTTTGTTACTGGAAGGAATCCTCTGATGCACCTGCATCCTGACGTGGTGACATGCGGACCAGCTGGGTGTGGGACCCACCTGCCATTGACCATGTCACGATGTGGAGTTATGTCAGGGGTACCATTTCCCCAAACAGATGTCATTCTGGTAATGACTTTTTTTCTTCTTTCCAGCCACTCTAAAGGATCATCAGATGGGCACAAATTATCAAAAGATGGGATACCATTGGCTAATGGAGATGTGCAACTACCAAAACCACCTCCATGGGCCTATCCTTTGTGGAGCAGACACGAAACACAAAACTATGAAACAGACATAATGTTGAAGTCTACTTCTCAGGTTATTGACCAAGCAATGGCTCAACTCTGGGAGACTAAAGTAAAATTTGTAAATGTTAGTTTCTCTATTGAGAAACTTGGTCGCGCAAAGAGCATTGTACTTTCTGAAACGGGTCGTAGGCTGCGACATGATGCTACGGATTCAAATATGATTGTGTGCAAAGCACGAACATTTTACTATAACAATGAAACCCACATTTGTACATAATTCATCATGGTATTATATGTTGCCGTTGCAACGCACGGGCACTCACCTACCTTATATAATACACTAGGTGAGTGACCGTGCGTCATAGGCCCGAGTTTCTCTTCGATGCCATCTCGGACAGCTCTCATATGTCATCCTCTATCTTATAATTATATAACACATATGTGCATATATAATTTATCGAGATATTATATGTTCCCGTTGCAACGCACGGGCACTGACCTAGTTAAATATTACGTATTTGCATCTTCCATGACATATAGTTCCAGAAAATTTAACCTGTTCATAATTGGCTATAAAGCACTCCTCTACGGTTGCAAAATCTCACACGCACACAAAATCAAACATGTCGTGATCTCTCGTACTAATTCTGTCTTTCGTTTTAAAGGTGTTTCTCTACTTCAAGTGTCATATGTCGCAGCTAGTTACCGATCAGTGAAAGGAACGTGTACGGTGTACGTGCGTCTATCAAACATCGCACAAAAAAAACCATGAGAGCAACAGCGGTCCCAATACATACGTACGGTAAGCAGATGACAAACCTGACAAGAAACACGAACGCTTTCGACCTTGTTTTCCTGCATCACAGTTTCGTTACTCATATTCTATTTCAAACTCCACTATAGAAAAACAGCAGCGTAAGACTAAGACTGTTTTACATGTCCATATACACGATCCGGTAACAACCTCATTTATTACCAATTTCTGTAATATAGTGGCCTTGACAGCTTATCGGTTACCATTTGCCATTTCTCAAATGCGCCTAGCTAGAGGTGAGCATGAGACGTCAGACGGCGCGTTCCCAACTGACAAACCAAAGTCGCGTTTTGGCTCAACACCTTCTCATCTCTCTTTGTTGCGTGTGTGTATGAGCAGCCAAACGGCCAACCAGCAACCTGCCACTAAGTTAACTTCATACTTCTTTCTAGAATAAAATATGGATGTAGAAGGCGTGGAAAACTTATAGGTGCAAGTACATGTACAACTCTATTTAATATTAGAGTTTTTTGAGGAGTTTTTATTAAGCTATCTGGAAAAAAAGTACCAAAGTTCATCTCTATAGAACTCTCTGTATATATTATCTCTTAACTATATTTATAATTTAAAGACTCAATAATCTTGTCGGCGCCCAAAAAAGGCCATATCCCTAGATATTGACAAAATATCCTACAGAACACCATCAACGAAAAACAAACTCACAACAAATCTAGTTTGATGACAGTCTGGCATCCTCGGGGCCTTGTGCCCTGTCATGTTCGGGCGCACGTACACCAGGCGCCGCCGAGCCAGGGACATGCGCCGTGCGCAGGAGCGCGCCAAACAACTGGCCGACACTGAGAAGGAAAGAGTATCAACGCGTGGCTAAGAAGGAAAGAAAAGGAAGGAAAGAGTAGCAGCGCAAGAAGGAAACAAAGAATAAGGAAACAAAGATTAGGGAAGGAAAGAGTAGCAGCGCAAGAAGGAAACAAAGAATAAGGAAACAAAGATTAGCTTACTATTTTAGTTCTAAATTAGAGGAGCCTGCTGCTTTGGTCAATTGGGCCTGAGGCTATTTATATCTTGTAACCGTACTCAGTCGGTAAGCACAAGTTAAACCAATCTCACCTCCCTCTCCTCTCAAACCGTGAGCCAGGGGGCATAACCCGGTGAGCGTGTCAGCGGCACAGGGGCATAACCCTACCGGAGTAATCACGGAGCGAGAATACGAGCTCCGGAGTCGAGGTCCGGCATCCCTGCCGAACACTGCTCTTGACAACCTGGTATCAACGTCACGTCGATCCTTCCGATCCACCGCCACTGCATCCCAATCCACAACGCCACCAACATCCCCTCCACCGTCACCACCACCCTCGGCTGCGTCCCCCTCTGTGCATCCGGCCATGGCTGACGAAGAGCCAAGCCTCGCTGACGTTGTCAAGATGTTGAAGACCCTGTCTACCGATGTGGTGGGCCTCAAGGCGAAGGCGGCCTCGTCGTCAGACGCTGACAGCTGTCCCGACGGCCAGCACCACACCGATCGGCCGCCCAGGTTCCAGAAGCTGGATTTTCCCTGATATGACGGTAAGACGGATCCGCTGTTGTTCATCAACCGGTGCGAATCCTATTTCCGCCAGCAGCGCACCATGCCGGAGGACATTGCCCAATTCTGGTTTATCCAGCTCCAAGAAGATGAAGGCACGCCTCCTTGGGGGCGATTCAAGGAGCTTCTCAGCCTGCGGTTCGGGCCGGCCATGCGTTCGGCGCCGCTGTTCGAGCTCTCCGAATGCCGCCGTACTGGGACCGTCAAGGAGTACTCCAACAGGTTCCAAGCGCTCCTTCCGCGTGTAGGCCGCCTTGATCAGGAGCAAAGGGCACAACTCTACACCGGCGGTCTACTGCCCCCGCTCAGCCACGAGGTGCGCGTCCACGCACCGGCATCACTCGTGGTGGCCATGAGTTTGGCTCACCAACTGGAGCTGGTGGAGCTGGATCGCCTCAACCAGGCGGCCCCCAGGGCGGCGGCCCGGGCGTTTCTACCGGTTATCGTTCCACGGCAGGCGGCACTCGCGGTGGCCGTACTTCCAGTGCCCGTGCAGCCAGCGCTGCCCGCTCCAAAGGCGCCTCTGGCCCTTCCAGTGCCGCTGACCAGAGAGGGGGACATGCCACCAAGCGCCTCTCGGTGGAGGAGCAGGCGGAACGGCGCCGTCTCGGCCTTTGCTATAATTGCAATGAGCCATATTCGCGTGGCAACAACAGGGTGTGTCACCGCATCTTCTTCATCGACGGCTTCGAACTCGCTGAGGCCGAGGTGGGCGAGGAGGCACCCGTGTTCTCTCTACACGTCGTTGCCGGGGTGGCTGTCGCCAGCACCATCCAACTCCGCGTGCACGTGGGGTCGGCGACCTTTACCGCGTGAAAGGGAAATAGGGTTTAACCTTTTCCTATAAATAATTTTGGTGGTTGAATGACCAACACAAATAATTGGACTAACTAGTTTGCTCTAGATTATATATTCTACAGATGCATAAAGGTTCAACACAAACCAATAAAAAATTGAAGAAAGAGTTCAAATTCAAAGGAGCAAAGAAACCAAGTGTACCCTGGTCTGGCGCACCGGACTGTCCGGTGTGCCACCGGACAGTGTCCGGTGCACCAGGACCATACAACGTCCAACTCTCCACTCTCGGGTTTCTCAGGCCGCGCTCCACTATAATTCACCGGACTGTCCCGTGTGCCACCGGACTGTCCGGTGCACCTCCGGAGCAACGGCTACTTCGTGCAACGATCGTCTGCAAAAGCTGAAGAATCAGAGAACAGTGCGCAACAGTGCGTGGCAGAGCAGAGCCACTCCTCAGAGGCGCACCGGACAGTGAACAGTGCCTGTCTGGTGCCACTAGAAGACAGAGCCTCCAACGGTCAGATGCTCCCGAACCTAACAGTTGGGTGACGTGGCTGGCGCACCGGACTGTCCGGTGCGCCCATCGAAAGCAGCCACCCCAACAGCTATGTGGTGGTTGAGGGCTATAAATACCCCCAACCACCACCACTCCAAGCATCCAAGCATTCCACACATTGCATTCAATACAAGAGCAATAGACTTCACTCCAAGACACAAATCAAAGCGATTGATCCACTCAAAGCCCCAAATTCAACTCTAGCGCATTAGGGCTTGTGAGAGGACCACTTGTGTTTCTTGTTGCTCTTGTTTGCTTGGTTGGCTTTATTTTCTTTTCCTTGTTACTCTCAAGTTCTTTGTAAGCAAGGCAAGAGACACCAATTGTGTGGTGGTCCTTGCGGGGTCTAAGTGACCCGTGAGAAGTAAAGTAGAAAGCTCACTCGGTCTAGGTGACCATTTGAGAGAGGGAAAGAGTTGAAAGAGACCCGGTCTTTGTGACCACCACAACGGGGACTAAGTTCTTTAGAACCGAACCTTAGTAAAACAAATCACCGCGTTCATCCGCATTATTTCTTGGTTGATTTGTTTTCCCTTCTCTTTTCAGACTCGGATTCATTTCTAACGCTAACCCTGGCGTGTAGTGTGTGCTTAAGTTTATAATTTTCAGATTCCGTCTATCCACCCCCCTCTAGGCGACTTTCAATTGGTATCAAAGCTCGGTACTTCATTTAGAGTCTAACCACTCGAAGTGATGTCGAGAGGATCCGCCAAGAGGGAGATGGAAACCGGCGAGAAGGCCACAAGCCACGGGAAGGCTCCATCAAGGGAGTCCGGCGCCAAAGGAAGGGAGGAATAACCTCCCCGCGTCAAGTCGCATCGGAGTGGCGACAAGAAGAAGAAGATGAAGAAAGTGGTCTACTACGAGACCGACTCTTCGTCGCCCCCCACATCCGGATCCGACGTGGCATCCGTCACTTCTAAGCGCCATGAGCGGAAGAAGTATAGTAAGATGCCACTTCGTTACTCCCGTATTTCTAAGCGCACTCCATTACTTTCAATTCCATTAGGCATCACCTAATGTGGGGGACAAAGTATAGTAATATGCCACTTCGTTACTTCGTTACTCCCGTATTTCTATGTTTTGATGGTGAAGATTATTCTATGTGGAGTGATAAAATGGGGCATCACCTAACCTCACTCCACGCAAGCATAAGGGACATTGTTGAGTTTGGAGCGTAGGTACCAAATGTGGGGGACAAAGATTATGATTCAGATGAGGTCGCCCAAATATGGCACTTTTACTCCCAAGCAACTACTATACTCCTCGCATCCTTGTGTCGAGAGGATTATAATAAGGTGCAAGGGCTAAAGAGTGCCAAGGAGATTTGGGACGTCCTAAAACCACACACGAAGGAGATGAAGTAACCAAGATCACCAAGCGGGAGACGATCGAGGGGGAGCTCGGTCGATTCGTCCTCAACCAAGGAGAGGAGCCACAAGCTATGTACAACCGGCTCAAGACCTTGGTCAACCAAGTGCGCAACCTCGGGAGCACCAAATGGGATAACCATGAAATGGTCAAGGTTATTCTAAGATCCCTTGTATTTCGTAACCCTACTCAAGTTCAATTAGTTCGTGGGGATCCTAGATACAAACTAATGTCTCCCGAGGAAGTGATAGGAAAGTTTGTGAGCCTTGAACTAATGATCAAAGGCTCCAAACACATCGTCGACTTGGAGCAAGGTGACACCTCCACACCCAAGGTGCAACCCGTTGCATTCAAAGCGACGAAAGAGAAGAAAGAAGTCTACATCAAGTAGGCTCCCCATCGACGCCTCCAAGCTCGACAATGAGGAGATGGCGCTCATCATCAAGAGCTTCCGTCAAATCCTCAAGCAAAGGAGGGGGAAGGACTACAAACCCCGCTCCAAGAGGGTGTGCTACAAGTTTATTTATCTCATTACCCGCTGAAGAACTCAACGCACAGCAAGCTACCTGAAGCCGTTTGGTTAATCATCGAACCAATGGATACCTCTAATCTTTTGCAAAGTAAGCCATGTACAAAAGGGGCTTAGGTCCTTCCCTGGGAGATGTCTGTGTTAGACTATGTGTGTGAGTGTGTGTGGGTCGGCACCACTGTTGAGCTGTCGGTCCATTAGGGTTAGGGTTGAGTTCCTATAAATATGTGTACCCCATCTCCTATCAATACATCCACTTTACACTTCTACATGAGATCAGACTAGGTTAGCTTAGGGTTTCTCCAGATGTCTGTGTTAGACTATGTGTGTGAGTGTGTGTGGGTCGGCACCACTGTTGAGCTGTCGGTCCATTAGGGTTAGGGTTGAGTTCCTATAAATATGTATACCCCATCTCCTATCAATACATCCACTTTACACTTCTACATGAGATCAGACTAGGTTAGCTTAGGGTTTCTCCTCCAAGCCGCCACTCCTCCCTCCTCCTAGCCGCCACCTCCCTCCTCCGGTCGCCGCCTGCCCCACGTCTAGCCGCCGCCCTGGGAGGCTCATCCCTCCCTCCTGGGGCGGCCCGCCTCACAGCCGCTGCCTCGCCCCTCCCAAGATCTGGCCCCGGCGTGGCCATGGCGGCTTCGAGCTTTGGCCCTCCCCAACGGCGACGCCGACGCGACCTAAATGGACTCCCTGCGCTCCCTCACCAGATCCGCGGCCGCTACGTCGACCTGCACGCTGCCGCCGCCAAGGGAGCGCGAGCGCGCAGACGACGGCGTCGCCTCGCAGCTCGGCGCGGGGGTGGCTGCCCAGCCTCGGCGCGGCAGCCCCCGGCTCCGACGGCGCGCGACGCGGGTCCGCGTGCCCCCTTGCGCGGCCCTGGCGGCTGGCTCCTCCGGCGAGGTGCCGCGCCGGCGTGACCTAGGTGCGGGAGCAGGCTCGTGGGCCTCCTCCATCCGCGCCGCCGGGCTGCCTCGTCCATGGATTCGCGTCGCCGGTCCTCCTCGGCCACGGCACCGACCGTCGCCGGCCTCTCTCGTCGGCGCTCTCCTCTCTCACTCCTCTTCTCTCTCTCCCTGCCTTCCCTTGCTCCTGCGCGCAGCCGCCAGGGACTGAGCCCGACGCGGCCAGGACTCGGCCGCGCCAGGACGCCGCCCCTTCCCTGCAGCCCGGCGTCGTGGCCGCCCCTCCCTTCTTGTCGGTCAGGCCCTCCCCTTTTGGCCAGCCCCTCCCCTTCCCCGGCCTCCCAAGCCGCCGGCCACCGACGCCCAGGACCGGCTCACCTTCCCCTCTCCCCGGCCTTCCTGCACGCCCTACTCGTCACTGCCTGCCGCTGCGCTGGGCCTCTGCCCACCACTGCCTACTCCCTCTCCGCTGCGGCCTCCGCCGGCACCCTCGCACGTGACGCCTCTCATCTCGCGGCCTCCTCCTAACTTCTCGTGCTGATGCCCAGCAGCGCCTCACCCTTCAAGCTTCTCCCGGCGCCAGCGCCATCATCATCCCTTGCCAGGTCCGGCGCAGGCCCCTGCCTGGCTGGAACCGCCCCGTCGCCTCCCCTTCCTTGCCTTCGTTGGATCCATCGCTGTCACGGCCTTCCCGGCCGGATCCACGTTGCTGCGTCCTTCTCGGCTCGATCCGCCGTCCCTTTGGCTAGATCGCGTCTCCCCGTCCGGATCCGTCGCTGTCGTGGCCTGCCCGGCCGGATCCGACATTCCCCTTCCTTTCTGCCGCGGGCGCGGACACCTTGACCAGCGCAGTCGCGTGCGCTGCCGTCGGCCTCCCCCTGGCGGGGCTCCTTGACGCCTGGACGATCGAAGCAGCAGAAAGGTCGGCCTGCCGGTGCTCTTTTGTTGTGTCGCCCTGCCGATCATTGACGCTCGAACGTCGACCCCTCCCGAAGATCAGGCTTTTGTTGCGCGTCTTCCGACCGCGACCACCTCGACTTCGGCTACCTCGATATCTAGGGGCTATCGTCTTCTTGGAGCACACAACGGTCTCTACTCCAGCCGCAACATTCGCACCATCACGACGCTGTGACTGCGGGGGGGATTTTAACCCGTCGGCTCCTACATTCGGCCTCTACTCCAGTCTCATCGTGTGTGGTGCCCTCGTTGCGACTGCGGGGGGATGTTAGACTATGTGTGTGAGTGTGTGTGGGCCGACACCACTGTTGGGCTACCGGCCCATTAGGGTTAGGGTTGAGTTCCTACAAATATGTGTACCCCATCTCCTATTAATACATTCACTTTACACTTCTACAGTCTGTACCGATGGACTAGCTTGACTTTAGTGATGTAGCTGGTACCTGGTCTTAATTTGTTCTTGTCCTTCCGTTCTTGTTTCCATGTTGATTTCTGTTCCCCACGCTCCTCGCAGCCCATTTGAAGTTCGTCAGACCTACGCACAGCAGAGAGCAGACACAAACTTGACGAGAATCGGCCACTGCTTGCCATGGGACCCTGAGCGCAGCATGCCCAATTCGGTGATTTTAACCGAGGTCGAGCTAGTAAACACCACCTGGATGCTGAAAGTTTTATGCTTGTTTCTCCATAGCGCTCTTTATAATTTGTTCTCAAAAAACTTCTCTGCATGCGTGTTTTTTATGAACAATGATGTGCATAGTCAACTAGGCAATAAAAAAACTTGCATGACATGGTTTATATATATATAAATTATATGAATAAATTTTATTAAGACATAAAAATGTGTTCTATTGATTAAGTGGATGTCAATGTGAAGCTAACGACTAAAGTTTAAACTCATATTTTTTTATTTTATTTTTACATTAAACGGGAATGTCCACGCAGGACACTATTGAAATTAGTGCTTTAGGGGTATTTGAATGTACTAAAGCCAATAATTAGCTACTAAGGGCCTGTTTGGTAGAGCTCCGACTCTTTTAAAAATAGCTCCAACTCTGACTCGTGTGTAAGAGCAACTCCTTCACAGGAGCCAATGTTTTGTTTTCAAAACATTTGGCAAAATGGCTCTTTTAATACGTTCTATTTATAAGTGCGTTAGACATTTGCACAAATACCTTGCGGGCGTGCTGTGTGAATCGAACGAGAAATCAAATAGTTGGGAAACGAGCAAAGCGAGATGAGCGAGGGGATGGGGAGGACTAGGCAAGTGAGGAGATGAGTGAAGCAGCTAGTGAAGTCACCGAGTAAGTACGCGAGAATGAGACCACCTCGACCTCCATGCACGTCGCTGCCTGAGAACAGCGAGAAGCAGAGAGGTTAGCAACCAAATCAATCGCGCAAGCAGATGATTGCTGGGCGTGTGTCGCCCTTGACCTCCATGCACGTCGTTGCCTGAGAACAGCGAGAAGCAGAGAGAGGTTAGCAACCAAATCAATCGCGCAAGCAGATGATTGCTGGTCGTGTGTCGCCTGTGCGCCTTTCGTCCTTGTCGTCCGACGAGCGCCAAAACACGCTAGAGAATGCGTCGCGGAGCCGCTTGGAGCCATTTTCTGTGCTCTATACGTAATCCCCACGATACCCAGATTCTTCGCGCAATTAGATTCTCTCCACAGCCATATTCTCAGAAAAACTGGTCAAAAAAGAAAAAAGCTAAAACAAACATGCCAATATTCTCCTCAAGTCAAGGTTCATTGTCATTCTGCGCTGGTATGCTCTCAAGTCAAAGAATGCTTTTGCTCGAATAGTATACAACAGTTCACTGACACTAATGCAGTACTACCTCATGCCTACTTTCAGACTCTACAACCTTGTTCCTCTGGAATCTGGATTCTATGTGCAACACTGCACTGCGGCTCACCTGATGTATCATGTATGCAGTCTGATCTACATATCTTTGCGGAGATGTGTAGGTTTTGGTTACTGGTTGATAAACCCTTCAGTTAGTGAGAAAGAAAGAAACTATGTATTGTCAAGCCCATGTGATCCTTGGAACTGAATTGTCAAGGGCGTCGAGACCTAGGGTATATGACCCTTGGCTACGGAGTTCGTAGTCACGATCCATCGTCCCCAGCTTGTTGAGAGAAGAGGCAGAGATAGTTTAGGAAATAGGGTTCTTACTTAATCCGTTAATGCATCTGGTTACAAGCATATATGGCCTCTGGCCCAACTAAATGGAGCTAATCTCTCCTTAATTCTAGGGGTTACAAAAAGATAGTAATCCTATCTTTCCTATCAGCCACTGAAAGCAGGCTCCTCGTGTGTGCGCGGACGTCATGGGCGCGTCTGTGCCTGGCGTACATGCGGCCGCACATGACATCTCTCCCCCCTCTAGGTCCAGCTCGTCCTCGAGCTGAAAGTCCGGGAACCGGGCATAGAAGTCGTCGAGGTATTCCCATGTTGCTGATGCGGCCTACTCGCCGTGCCAATGCACGAGCACCTGGCGAACTCCACCCGCCAGGCGAGCCCGCTCGATCCGAAGGGGCTCTGGAACCACTGCGCCATGGTGGACTATGGGCAGGTCAGGAGGTGTGGCCGATGGAGTCCCGATGAATTTCTTCCTCGCAAGACCTTTTCTCATTTCTTTCCAATCATGGTAAGTTCATTATCGCATGTGATATTCTATGCATATTTACTTTATTTGTTCTCTTGTATGGTGTACTGTTTGTTTCCTAATTTGAATGGATGGATGGATGTATGCTTGCAATAGCATAGAGAACGATCCGATTGAAGAGCCCGAGGAACTCGCAGGAGAAGCCCCTGAGCAGCAGTCGGTTGGTGGAGGCAATTGTCCCTTGACCTATCTCTGTCTTATTCATTCTTTAATTCACCTCCCGCTTTACACATTTATGCCTAAGGATTGACTAGCTTTGTTATCCATGTCCTTGTTTACCTATTTGGGTTGGATTATTATTGTCTAACTTTATGCCATTGCTCAAACTCTAATCAATGAACATGATGAGATTATCTATGATACGTTGTTTTCCCTTCTCTTATTATGATGTTGTACTTGTGGTCTTCAAGGGGGCTCGAGCGGTTTCTCGAGTGCCTCTCCGTAAGTGAAAGGGAAATGTGCCTTGGGCTATTTCTAAGTATTTTGGTGATTGAGTGCCAACACAAGTGCTTAAATGTAAATCTATGCCCATGAATGGACAAAGTGCAAATCAAGAGCAAAGGTATGTTTCCATGTCTTAGTACATTGGTTTTGTGTACTAATATACTTGTCTAAGTATCAGAAACAGGAAGAAGAAGAAAAGAGGGGAGTTGGCTGTGTTCAGCCAAGAGGCTGTTTCGGTCTGGAGCACCGGACTGTCCGGTGGTGCACCGGACAGTGTCCGGTGGTGCACCGGACAGTGTCCGGTGCGCCAGGCTGCCTCGGGCAAAGTGGTCGCTCTCGGGAATTCACCGACGGCGTACGGCTAAAATTCACCGGACTGTCCGGTGTGCACCGGACTGTCCGGTGAGCCAACGGTCGGCCGGGCCAACGGTCGGCCGCGCGATCTGCGCGGGACACGTGGCCGAGCCAACGGTCGGAAGGGGCACCGGACTGTCCGGTGTGCACCGGACTGTCCGGTGCGCCAACGGCTCCTAGATCTGCAACGGTCGACTGCGCCGTTTAAGGAAAGAAATCGGGCACCGGACAGTGTCCACTGTGCACCGGACAGTGTCCGGTGTGCACCGGACTGTCCGGTGCGCCCGATGACAGAAGGCAAGATCAGCCTTCCAGAATTGCTCTCAACGGCTCCTAGCCGCCTTGGGGCTATAAAAGGGACCCCTAGGCGCATGGAGGAGCACACCAAGCATTCCTACAACATTCCTAAGCACCAAGACATCGATCTCACGCATTCGTTTCATTGTGATAGCATCTAGAGCTCTTGTTGAGTTGCGAACTCTTTGAGTTGTGTTGCGAGCTCTTGTTGCGACTTGTGTGCGTGTTGTTGCTCTGATCTTTTGAAGTCTTGTGTGCGTTGCTCATTCCCCCTTTGCTCTGTGTTCTTTGTGAACTTCAATTGTAAGGGCGAGAGGCTCCAAGTTGTGGAGATTCCTCGCAAACGAGATTGAGAAAAAGCAAGCAAAACACCGTGGTATTCAAGTGGGTCTTTGGACCGCTTGAGAGGGGTTGATTGCAACCCTCGTCCGTTGGGACGCCACAACGTGGAGTAGGCAAGCGTTGGTCTTGGCCGAACCACGGGATAAACCACTGTGTCGTCTCTGTGATTGATCTCTTGTGGTATTGTGTTTTGTTGAGACTCCTTTCTAGCCACTTGGCATTTATTGTGCTAACACTTAACAAGTTTTTGTGGCTATAAGTTTAAGTTTTACAGGATCACCTATTCACCCCCCCTCTAGGTGTTCTCAATTGGTATCAGAGGCGTTCTCTTCAAGAAAGGGACTAACTGCCCGAAGAGATGGATCCTAAGGGGAAGGGAATCGTGATCAACGACAAGGAAAAGGAGTCCTTCGTCAACGAGCCAAAAGATGACAAATCCAACGACTCTGGCTCGGGCCACAGACGTAAAGATGGGAAGAAGAAGAAGACAAGACGTATCAAGGAGATCGTCTACTACGACAGCGACGAGTCTACTTCTTCCCACAAGGACGACGACTACGACAAACAAAAGACGGTTAACTCAAACTTTTCTTTTGATTATTCGCGCATTCCGCACAGCTCAAATGCTCATTTGCTCCCCATTCCACTTGGCAAGCCTCCTCACTTTGATGGAGAGGACTACGGATTTTGGAGTCACAAAATGCGTACACACCTATTTTCTCTCCATCCAAGCATTTGGGAGATTGTGGAAAGTGGAATGAAATTTGATAGCTCGGATAGTCCTTCGTTTATTAATGAACAGATCCATAAAAATGCACAAGCTACTACTGTGTTGCTAGCCTCTTTGTGCAGGGACGAGTATCACAAGGTGAGCGGCTTGGACAATGCCAAGCAAATTTGGGACACCCTCAAGATCTCTCATGAGGGGAATGATGTCACCTTACTCACCAAGATGGAGTTGGTGGAGGGCGAGCTCGGACGATTCGCGATGATAAGGGGCGAGGAGCCGACGCAAACATACAACCGGCTCAAGATCCTTATCAACAAAATAAGGAGCTACGGAAGCACTCGATGGACGGATCACGACGTCGTCCGCCTAATGCTAAGGTCATTTACCGTTCTTGATCCTCATCTCGTGAACAATATTCGTGAGAATCCCAGGTACACGAAGATGACGCCCGAGGAGGTACTCGGAAAATTCGTAAGCGGGCGGATGATGATCAAGGAAGCAAGATACGTGGACGACGCCTTGAATGGACCGATCAACGAGCCTCAACCCCTTGCTCTCAAGGCAACAAGAAGCAAGGAGGCGCTACCTAGCAGGGTGGCACAAATTGAGGCGGCCGGACTTAATGATGAAGAGATGGCCCTCATCATCAAAAGATTCAAGACGACGCTTAAAGGTCGCAAGGGACAGCCAAGCAAGACCAAAGCCAAGGGGAAGCGTTCGTGCTTCAAATGTGGTAAGCTTGGTCATTTTATTGCTAACTGTCCCGACAATGATAGTGATCAGGACCAAGGGAACAAGAGGGAGAAGAAGAAGAATTATAAGAAGGCAAAGGGCGAGGCTCATCTTGGCAAGGAGTGGGATTCGGACTGCTCCTCGTCTGACTCCGACAATGAGGGACTCGCCGCCACTGCATTCAACAAGTCATCCCTCTTCCCCAACGAGCGTCACACTTGCCTCATGGCAAGAGAGAAGAAGGTAATCACTCGTAATGATGTCACTTATGATTCTTCTAGTGACGATGAGTCTAGTGATGATGAAATAGATTACTCTAGTTTGTTCAAGGGATTGGATAGAAATAAAATTGATAAAATCAATGAATTGATTGATGCCTTGAATGAAAAGGATAGGCTTTTAGAAAAGCAAGAAGATTTGTTGTATGATGAACATGATAAGTTTATAGAGGCACAAAAATCCTATGCTTTAGAAGTTAAAAGAAATGAAGTGCTTTCTAGTGAATTATCTTCTTGTCATGAAAACATTGCTACTTTAAAGAGTGTTAATGATGACTTAAATGCTAAACTAGAAGTAGCTAGTAAATCAACATCTTGTGTAGAAATTGTTGAAACGTGCACTAGGTGTAAAGATCTTAATGTTGATGCTTGTAATAAACATCTAGTTTAAATTTCTAAATTGAATGATGAAGTGGCTAGTCTTAATGCTCAACTTAAGGCTAGCAAAAGCGAATTTGATAAGCTAAAATTTGCAAGGGATGCCTACACGATTGGTAGACACCCCTCAATTAAGGATGGACTTGGCTTCAAAAGGGAAGCCAAGAACTTAACAAGCCATAAGGCTCCCATTCCCGCTAAGGAGAAAGGGAAGGCCCCTATGGCTACTAGTGCTAAAAAGAACCATGCCTTTTTGTATCATGATAGGAAAAATTCTAGAAATGCTTCTAGAAGTTATGATGCTTTTGATTCACATGCTTATGATTCTTATGCTATGACTGCTTCTAGTTCTCATGTTGTGCATGATAGAAAGGTTGGTAGAAGAAATGTTATTCACAATATGCCTAGAAGAAATGTTGTTAATGTTCCTAGGAAAGTAAATGAACCTTCTACAATATATCATGCTTTGAATGTTTCCTTTGCAATTTGTAGAAAGGATAGAAAGGTGATTGCTAGGAAATTAGGGGCAAAATGCAAGGGTGATAAAACTTGCATTTGGGTCCCTAAGACAATTGTGACTAACCTTGTAGGACCCAACAAGAGTTGGGTACCTAAGTCCCAAGCCTAAATTTACCTTGCAGGTTTATGCATCCGGGGGTTCAAGCTGGATTATCGACAGCGGATGCACAAACCATATGACGGGGGAGAAGAAGATGTTCACCTCCTATGTCAAGAATAAGGATTCCCAAGATTCAATTATATTCGGTGATGGGAATCAAGGCAAGGTAAAAGGGTTAGGTAAAATTGCAATTTCTAATGAGCATTCTATCTCTAATGTGTTTTTAGTGGAGAGTCTTGGATATAATTTGCTATCTGTTAGTCAATTATGTCATATGGGATATAACTGTCTATTTACAAATGTAGATGTGTCTGTCTTTAGAAGAAGTGATGGTTCACTAGCTTTTAAGGGTGTATTAGACGGCAAACTTTATTTAGTTGATTTTGCAAAAGAAGAGGCCGGTCTAGATGCATGCTTAATAGCTAAGACTAGCATGGGCTGGCTGTGGCATCGCCGCTTAGCACATGTGGGGATGAAGAACCTTCACAAGCTTCTAAAAGGAGAACACGTGATAGGTTTAACTAACGTGCAATTCGAAAAAGATAGACCTTGTGCAGCTTGTCAAGCAGGTAAACAAGTGGGAGGAGCGCATCACAGCAAGAATGTGATGACCACCTCAAGACCCCTGGAGCTGCTGCATATGGACCTCTTCGGACCCGTCGCCTATCTGAGCATAGGAGGAAGTAAGTATGGTCTAGTTATTGTTGATGACTTTTCCCGCTTCACTTGGGTGTTCTTTTTGCAGGATAAGTCTGAAACCCAAGGGACCCTCAAGCGCTTCCTCAGGAGAGCTCAAAATGAGTTTGAGCTCAAGGTGAAGAAGATAAGGAGCGACAACGGGTCCGAGTTCAAGAACCTTCAAGTGGAGGAGTTCCTTGAGGAGGAAGGGATCAAGCACGAGTTCTCCGCTCCCTACACACCACAGCAAAATGGTGTGGTAGAGAGGAAGAACAGGACGCTAATCGATATGGCGAGAACGATGCTTGGAGAATTCAAGACCCCCGAGTGTTTCTGGTCGGAAGCCGTGAACACGACTTGCCACGCCATCAACAGGGTCTACCTTCACCGCCTCCTCAAGAAGACGTCGTATGAGCTTCTAACCGGTAACAAACCCAATGTATCTTACTTTCGTGTATTTGGGAGCAAATGCTACATTCTAGTGAAGAAGGGTAGAAATTCTAAGTTTGCTCCCAAAGCTGTAGAAGGGTTTTTGTTAGGTTATGACTCAAATACAAAGGCGTATAGAGTCTTCAACAAATCATCGGGTTTGGTTGAAGTCTCTAGCGACGTTGTATTTGATGAGACTAATGGCTCTCCAAGAGAGCAAGTTGTTGATTGTGATGATGTAGATGAAGAAGATGTTCCGACGGCTGCTATACGAACCATGGCGATTGGAGAAGTGCGGCCACAGGAACAAGATGAACGAGATCAACCTTCTTCCTCAACAACGGTGCATCCCCCAACTCAAGACGATGAACAGGTTCATCAACAGGAGCCATGTGATCAAGGGGGAGCACAAGATGATCATGTGATGGAGGAAGAAGCGCAACCGGCACCTCCAATCCAAGTTCGAGCGATGATTCAAAGGGATCATCCCGTCGATCAAATTCTGGGTGATATTAGCAAGGGAGTAACTACTCGATCTCGATTAGTTAATTTTTGTGAGCATTACTCTTTTGTCTCTTCTATTGAGCCTTTCAGGGTAGAAGAGGCCTTGCTAGATCCGGACTGGGTGTTGGCCATGCAGGAGGAACTCAACAATTTCAAGCGCAATGAAGTTTGGACATTGGTGCCTCGTCCTAAGCAAAATGTTGTGGGAACCAAGTGGGTGTTCTGAAAGTTGCCTAGAGGGGGGGGTGAATAGGGCGAAACTGAAAAATATAAACACAACTACAAGCCGGGTTAGCGTTAGAAATGTAAACGAGTCCGCGAGAGAGGGCGCAAAACAAATCGCAAGCAAATAAGTAAGTGAGACACGCGGATTTGTTTTACCGAGGTTCGGTTCTCGCAAACCTACTCCCCGTTGAGGAGGCCACAAAGGCCGGGTCTCTTTCAACCCTTCCCTCTCTCAAATGGTCCCTCGGACCGAGTGAGCTTTCTTTTCACAATCACTTGGAACACAAAGTTTCTACAAGGATCACCACAAGATTGGTGTCTCTTGTCTCAATTACAAGTGAGTTTGATCGCAATGAAAGAATCAAGAAAGCACGATTGAAAAAGCCAAGCGACAAGAGCGACAAATAACACACGGATCACTTTCTCTCTCAAGTCACTAATCACTAATGATCTCTTTTCTCAATTGTGAAACTTGGAGAGCTGGAGGCTTTGAATGTGTCTTGGAATGGATTGCTAGCTCTTGTATTGAATGTTGAAGGTTGGAATGCTTGGATGGATTGAATGGAGGTGGTTGGGGTTGTATTTATAGCCACCAACCATCTCCTAGCCGTTGGGCCATTCTGCTGAGCGCGGACGGTCCGCCCTCCTGGTGCGGACGGTCCGCCCCTGTAGATCAACGGCTGAAAGTGCAATGGTCAGCAGTAACGGCTATATCAACGGCTATATTGCATTTAATGCGTCGTCAGATGTCAGACAGAGCCAGTCGCGGACGGTCCGCCCACCTGGTCCGGACGGTCCGCGAGGCCGCTATAATTCATTTCTCCAAACCCGTTACCTTCGGGTTTTTCGGTTTCTCACCTACCGGACGGTCCGCGCCAGAGGCCGGACGGTCCGCGCAAGGGCTCGGACGGTCTTTGCTTTTCCTCCGGACAGTCCATAGCACAGACTTGGATTTTTGCATTGGTTCTGGCCGAGTGACATCCTCGTGTCGCGGACGGTCCGCCGCAAGGGCCCGGACGGTCCGCGCTTGGCCTGTTTTTCCAAAAAGCTTCTCCTGTCCGGAATAATCTACGGTATTCCGGACAGTCGAATTAGTATAGTTGTAGATGAACCTTTGGCACCTGTAGAACATGTAATCTAGAGCAAACTAGTTAGTCCAATTTATTTGTGTTGGGCGATTCAACCACCAAAACTATTTAGGAACTAGGTGTAAGCCTAATTCCCTTTCAATCTCCCCCTTTTTGGTGATTGATGCCAACACAAACCAAAGCAAATATAAAGGTGCATAATTGAACTAGTTTGTATAATGTAGGTGTAAAGGTTGCTTGGAATTTAGCTAATATAAACACTTACAAGATATGCATGGATTGTTTCTTCATTTTTAATATTTTGGACCACGCTTGCACCATATGTTTTGTTTTTGCAAATTCTTTTTGTAAATCCATTTCAAAGATCTTTTGCAAATAGTCAAAGGTATATGAATAAGAGTTTGCAAAGCATTTTCAAGATTTGAAATTGTCTCCCCCTATTTCAAATGCTTTTCCTTTGACTAAACAAAACTCCCCCTAAAAGAGATCCACCTCTTAGTGTTCAAGAGGGTTTTTGATATACCTTTTTTGAAATACTGCTTTCTCCCCCTTTTGAACACAATAGGATATCAATTGAAAAATATTCAATACTTAAGTTTTTGAAATTGGTGGTGGTGCGGTCCTTTTGCTTTGGGCTCTTACTTTCTCCCCCTTTGGCATGAATCGCCAAAAACGGAAGCATTAGAGCCCTCGAAGTGTTTCCTTCCCCTTGGGTCATAAAAAAAATGAGTTAAGATTATACCAAAGACGAAGTCCTTTTGCTTGGTGCTCATGATTTCTTCCCCTAGAATGGAGAGTTGCTTGGAGCGACGGCGAAGGATGAGTTACGTAGTGGAAGCCTTTGTCTTCGCCGAAGACTCCGATTCCCTTTCAATACACCTATGACTTGGTTTGAGATAGACTTGAAGACACATTAGTCATAGCATATAAAGAGATATGATCAAAGGTATATAAATGTGCTATGTGTGCAATAAAAGAAATTGCGGGAATCAAGAATATTGAGCTCATGCCTAAGTTTGGTAAAAGATTGTTCATCAAGCGGCTTGGTAAAGATATCGGCTAATTGATCTTTAGTATTAATGTATGAAATCTCGATATCTCCCTTTTGTTGGTGATCCCTAAGAAAATGATACCGAATGGCTATGTGCTTAGTGCGGCTATGCTCGACGGGATTGTCGGCCATTTTGATTGCACTCTCATTATCACATAGCAAAGGGACTTTGGTTAATTTGTAACCGTAGTCCCGCAGGGTTTGCCTCATCCAAAGCAATTGCGCGCAACAATGGCCTGCGGCAATGTACTCGGCTTCGGCGGTGGAAAGAGCGACTGAATTTTGCTTCTTTGAAGCCCAAGACACCAAGGATCTTCCCAAGAACTGGCAAGTCCCCGATGTGCTCTTCCTATTGATTTTGCATCCCGCCCAATCGGCATCCGAATAACCAATCAAATCAAATGTGGATCCCCGAGGGTACCAAAGCCCAAACTTAGGTGTATAAGCCAAATATCTCAAGATTCGTTTTACGGCCGTAAGGTGTGATTCCTTAGGGTCGGATTGGAATCTTGCACACATGCAAACGGAAAGCATAATGTCCGGTCGAGATGCACATAAATAAAGCAATGAACCAATCATCGACCGGTATACCTTTTGATCCACGGACTTACCTCCCGTGTCGAGGTCGAGATGCCCATTAGTTCCCATGGGTGTCTTGATGGGTTTGGCATCCTTCATCCCAAACTTAGCAAGAATGTCTTGAGTGTACTTCGTTTGGCTAATGAAGGTGCCCTCTTGGAGTTGCTTGACTTGGAATCCTAGAAAATACTTCAACTCCCCCATCATCGACATCTCGAATTTCTGTGTCATGATCCTACTAAACTCTTCACATGTAGACTCGTTAGTAGACCCAAATATAATGTCATCAACATAAATTTGGCATACAAACAAGTCTTTTTCAAGAGTTTTAGTGAATAAAGTAGGATCGGCCTTGCCGACTTTGAAGCCATTTGCAATAAGGAAATCTCTTAGGCATTCATACCATGCTCTTGGGGCTTGCTTGAGCCCATAAAGCGCCTTAGAGAGCCTATAGACATGGTTAGGGTACTCACTGTCTTCAAAGCCGGGAGGTTGCTCAACATAGACCTCTTCCTTGATTGGTCCGTTGAGGAAGGCACTTTTCACGTCCATTTGATAAAGCTTAAAGCCATGGTAAGTAGCATAGGCTAATAATATGCGAATTGACTCAAGCCTAGCTACGGGTGCATAGGTTTCACCGAAATCCAAACCTTCGACTTGTGAATACCCTTTGGCCACGAGTCGAGCTTTGTTCCTTGTCACCACACCATGCTCATCTTGCTTGTTGCGGAAGACCCATTTGGTTCCTACAACATTTTGGTTAGGACGTGGAACTAAATGCCATACCTCGTTCCTCGTGAAATTGTTGAGCTCCTCTTGCATCGCCACCACCCAATCCGAATCTTGGAGAGCTTCCTCTACCCTGTGTGGCTAAATGGAGGAAACAAAAGAGTAATGTTCACAAAAATGAGCAACCCGAGATCGAGTAGTTACCCCCTTATGAATGTCGCCGAGGATGGTGTCGACGGGGTGATCTCGTTGGATTGCTCGGTGGACTCTTGGGTGTGGCGGCCTTGGTTCTTCCTCATCCTCCTTTTCTTGATTATTTTCATCTCCCCCTTGATCATTGCCATCATCTTGAGGTGGCTCATCTTCTTGATTTTGTTCTTCATCATCTTGAGCCTCATCCTCATTTTGAGTTGGTGGAGATGCTTGCATGGAGGAGGATGGTTGATCTTGGTTACTTGGAGGCTCTTCGGATTCCTTAGGACACACATCCCCGATGGACATGTTCCTTAGCGCGATGCATGGAGCCTGTTCTTCACCTGTCTCATCAAGATCAACTTGCTCTACTTGAGAGCCGTTAGTTTCATCAAACACAACGTCACAAGAAACTTCAACAAGTCCTGAGGACTTGTTAAAGACTCTATATGCCCTTGTGTTTGAGTCATATCCTAGTAAAAAGCCTTCTACAGTTTTGGGAGCAAATTTAGATTTTCTACCTCTCTTGACAAGAATAAAGCATTTGCTACCAAAAACTCTAAAATATGAAATGTTTGGCTTTTTACCGGTTAGGAGTTCATAAGATGTCTTCTTGAGGATTCGGTGAAGATATAACCGGTTGATGGCGTAGCAGGCTGTGTTGACCGCCTCGGCCCAAAACCGGTCCGGTGTCTTGTACTCATCAAGCATGGTTCTTGCCATGTCCAATAGAGTTCGATTCTTTCTCTCCACTACACCATTTTGTTGTGGAGTGTAGGGAGAAGAGAACTCATGCTTGATGCCCTCCTCCTCAAGGAAGCCTTCGATTTGTGAATTCTTGAACTCCGTCCCATTGTCGCTTCTTATTTTCTTAATCCTTAAGCCGAACTCATTTTGAGCCCGTCTCAAGAATCCTTTTAAAGTCTCTTGGGTTTGAGATTTTTCCTGTAAAAAGAATACCCAAGTAAAGCGAGAATAATCATCCACAATTACAAGGCAATACTTACTACCGCCGATGCTTATGTAAGCGATCGGGCCGAATAAGTCCATGTGTAGTAGCTCCAGCGGCCTGTCGGTAGTCATGACATTTTTGTGTGGATGATGAGTGCCAACTTGCTTCCCTGCTTGGCATGCGCTACAAATCCTGTCTTTCTCAAAATGAACATTGGTTAGTCCTGAAATGTGCTCTCCCTTTAGAAGCTTATGAAGATTCTTCATCCCAACATGGGCTAGTCGGCGGTGCCAAAGCCAACCCAAGTTAGTCTTAGCAACTAAGCAAGTGTCGAGTTCAGCTCTTTCAAAATCTACCAAGTATAGCTGACCCTCTAACACTCCCTTAAAAGCTATTGAATCGTCACTTCTTCTAAAGACAGTAACACCAGTATCAGTAAAAAGACAGTTGTAGCCCATTTTACATAATTGGGATACGGAAAGCAAATTGTAATCTAAAGAATCTACAAGAAAAACATTGGAGATAGTATGGTCAGGTGATATAGCAATTTTACCCAAACCTTTGACCAAACCTTGATTTCCATCCCCGAATGTGATAGCTCGTTGTGGATCTTGGTTTTTCTCATATGAGGAGAACATCTTTTTCTCCCCTGTCATATGGTTTGTGCACCCACTGTCGAGTATCCAACTTGAGCCCCCGGATGCATAAACCTACAAAACAAGTTTAGTTCTTTGTTTTAGGTACCCAAACGGTTTTGGGTCCTTTGGCATTAGATACAAGAACTTTGGGTACCCAAACACAAGTCTTGGAACCCTTGTGCTTGCCCCCAACAAATTTGGCAACTACCTTGCCGGATTTGCTAGTAAGCACATAAGATGCATCAAAAGTTTTAAATGAAATGGCATGATCATTTGATGCATTAGGAGTTTTCTTTCTAGGCAATTTGGTACGGGTTGGTTGCCTAGAGCTAGATGTCTCACCCTTATACATAAAAGCATGGTTAGGGCCAGAGTGAGACTTCCTAGAGTGAATTCTCCTGATTTTGCTCTCGGGATAACCGGCAGGGTACAAAATGTAACCCTCGTTATCCTGAGGCATGGGAGCCTTGCCCTTAACAAAGTTAGACAAATTTTTAGGTGGGGCATTAAGTTTGACATTGTCTCCCCTTTGGAAGCCAATGCCATCCTTGATGCCAGGGCGTCTCCCATTATAGAGCATGCTTCTAGCCAATTTAAATTTTTCATTTTCTAAGTCATGCTCTCTAATCTTAGCATTTAGTTGAGCTATGTGATCATTTTGTTTTTTAATTAAGGCTAGGTGATCATGGATAGCATCAACATTAATATCTCTACATCTAGTACAAATGGAAATATGCTCAACATTAGATGTAGAGGGTTTGCAAGATTTTAGTTCAACAACCTTAGCATGCAACATATCATTTTTAGTTCTAAGGTCAGAAATAGTAGCATTGCAAATATCAAAATCCTTAGCCTTAGCAATTAGTTTCTCATTCTCATTTCTAAGGCTAGCAATGGAAACATTTAACTCATCAATCCTAGCAAGCAAATCAACATTATCATTTCTAGGATCAATGCAAACATGAGAATCTACCTTAGCAATTAATTTAGCATTTTCATTTCTAAGGTTGGCAATAGTGTCATGGCACATGCTTAGCTCACTAGATAATTTGTTACATTTTTCTACTTCTAGAGCATAGGCATTTTTAACCTTAACATGTTTCTTATTTTCCTTGATTAGGAAGTCCTCTTGGGAGTCCAAGAGATCATCCTTTTCATGGATGGCACTAATTAGTTCATTTAATTTTTCCTTTTGTTCCACGTTAAGGTTAGCAAAAAGAATGCGCAAGTTTTCCTCCTCATTTTTATCATCATCCTCATCACTAGATGTTTCATATTTGGTGGAGGACCTTGATTTTACCTTCTTTTTGCCGTCCTTGGCCATGAGACACTTGTGGCCGACGTTGGGGAAGAGAAGGCCCTTGGTGACGGCGATGTTGGCGGCGTCCTCGTCGTCGGAGGAGTCGCTTGAGCTTTCGTCGGAGTCCCACTCCCGACAAACATGGGCATCGCCGCCCTTCTTCTTGTAGTATTTCTTCTTCTCCTTTCTTCTTCCCTTCTTGTCGTCGCCCCTGTCACTGTCACTAGACATAGGACATTTTGCAATGAAGTGACCGGGCTTACCACACTTGTAGCAAACCTTCTTGGAACGAGGTTTGTAGTCCTTCCCCTTCCGTTGCTTGAGGATTTGCCGGAAGCTTTTGATGATTAGGGCCATCTCCTCGTTGTCGAGCTTGGAGGCGTCAATTGGTTGTCTACTTGGTGTAGACTCCTCCTTCTTCTCTTCCGTTGCCTTGAAGGCCACGGGTTGCGCCTCGGATGTGGAAGGCTCATCAAGCTCGTTGATCTTCTTGGAGCCCTTAATCATGCATTCAAAACTAACAAAATTCCCGATGACTTCCTCGGGGGTCATTTGTGTATATCTAGGATTGCCACGAATTAATTGTACTTGAGTAGGGTTAAGGAAAATAAGGGCTCTCAGAATAACCTTAACCACTTCGTGGTCATCCCATTTTGTGCTCCCGAGGTTGCGCACTTGGTTCACCAAGGTCTTGAGCCGGTTGTACATGTCTTGTGGCTCCTCCCCTTGGCGAAGACGGAAGCGACCGAGCTCCCCCTCGATCGTTTCCCGCTTGGTGATTTTGGTGAGTTCATCACCTTCATGCGCCGTCTTGAGTAGGTCCCAAATCTCCTTGGCGTTCTTCAACCCTTGTACTTTGTTGTATTCCTCCTTGCTTAAAGAGGCAAGGAGAATGGTTGTGGCTTGAGAGTTGAAGTGCTCGATTTGGGCCACTTCGTCCGTGTCGTAGTCCTCATCCCCTACGGATGGTACCTGTACACCATACTCAACAACATCCCATAATCTTTTGTGGAGAGAGGTTAGATGAAATCGCATCAAATTACTCCACATAGCATAATCTTCACCATTAAAAGTTGGTGGTTTGCCTAATGGGACGGAAAGTAAAGGTGTATGTTTAGGAATGCGAGGGTAGCGTAGGGGGATCTTACTATACTTCTTACGCTCTTGGCGTTTAGAAGTGACGGACGCCGCGTCGGAGCCGGAGGTGGAGGTCGATGAAGTGTCGGTCTCGTAGAAGACCACCTTCCTCATCCTTTTGTGCTTGTCCCCACTCCGATGCGGCTTGAGAGAAGATTTTTCCTTCTTCTCCTTATGGTGAGAAGAGGAAGATCTTTTCTCCTTCCGCTTGGAGGATTTCTTCTTCTTCTCTCTTCTCTTGGTGCGGGACTCTTCCGATGAAGATGAAGTGCTCCCTTGGCTTGTAGTGGGCTTGTCGTCGCCGGTCTCCATCTCCCTCTTGGTGTGATCTCCCGACATCACTTCGAGCGGTTAGGCTCTAATGAAGCACCGGGCTCCGATACCAATTGAAAGTTGCCTAGAGGGGGGGGGGGGTGAATAGGGCGAAACTGAAAAATATAAACACAACTACAAGCCGGGTTAGCGTTAGAAATGTAAACGAGTCCGCGAGAGAGGGCGCAAAACAAATCGCAAGCAAATAAGTAAGTGAGACACGCGGATTTGTTTTACCGAGGTTCGGTTCTCGCAAACCTACTCCCCGTTGAGGAGGCCACAAAGGCCGGGTCTCTTTCAACCCTTCCCTCTCTCAAATGGTCCCTCGGACCGAGTGAGCTTTCTTTTCACAATCACTTGGAACACAAAGTTCCTACAAGGATCACCACAAGATTGGTGTCTCTTGTCTCAATTACAAGTGAGTTTGATCGCAATGAAAGAATCAAGAAAGCACGATTGAAAAAGCCAAGCGACAAGAGCGACAAATAACACACGGATCACTTTCTCTCTCAAGTCACTAATCACTAATGATCTCTTTTCTCAATTGTGAAACTTGGAGAGCTGGAGGCTTTGAATGTGTCTTGGAATGGATTGCTAGCTCTTGTATTGAATGTTGAAGGTTGGAATGCTTGGATGGATTGAATGGAGGTGGTTGGGGTTGTATTTATAGCCACCAACCATCTCCTAGCCGTTGGGCCATTCTGCTGAGCGCGGACGGTCCGCCCTCCTGGTGCGGACGGTCCGCCCCTGTAGATCAACGGCTGAAAGTGCAATGGTCAGCAGTAACGGCTATATCAACGGCTATATTGCATTTAATGCGTCGTCAGATGTCAGACAGAGCCAGTCGCGGACGGTCCGCCCACCTGGTCCGGACGGTCCGCGAGGCCGCTATAATTCATTTCTCCAAACCCGTTACCTTCGGGTTTTTCGGTTTCTCACCTACCGGACGGTCCGCGCCAGAGGCCGGACGGTCCGCGCAAGGGCTCGGACGGTCTTTGCTTTTCCTCCGGACAGTCCATAGCACAGACTTGGATTTTTGCATTGGTTCTGGCCGAGTGACATCCTCGTGTCGCGGACGGTCCGCCGCAAGGGCCCGGACGGTCCGCGCTTGGCCTGTTTTTCCAAAAAGCTTCTCCTGTCCGGAATAATCTACGGTATTCCGGACAGTCGAATTAGTATAGTTGTAGATGAACCTTTGGCACCTGTAGAACATGTAATCTAGAGCAAACTAGTTAGTCCAATTTATTTGTGTTGGGCGATTCAACCACCAAAACTATTTAGGAACTAGGTGTAAGCCTAATTCCCTTTCATGTTCCGCAACAAACAGGACGAGCACGGGGTGGTGACGAGGAACAAGGCTCGACTTGTGGCAAAAGGTTATGCCCAAGTCGCAGGTTTGGACTTTGAGGAGACTTTTGCTCCTGTGGCTAGGCTAGAATCAATTCGTATCTTGCTAGCATATGCCGCTCACCATTCTTTCAGGTTGTACCAAATGGATGTGAAGAGCGCGTTCCTCAACGGGCCGATCAAGGAGGAGGTGTACGTGGAGCAACCCCCTGGCTTCGAGGATGAACGGTACCCCGACCACGTGTGTAAGCTCTCTAAGGCGCTCTATGGACTTAAGCAAGCCCCAAGAGCATGGTATGAATGCCTTAGAGACTTTCTAATTGTTAATGCTTTCAAGGTTGGGAAAGCCGATCCAACTCTCTTTACTAAGACATGTGATGGTGATTTGTTTGTGTGCCAAATTTATGTCGATGACATAATATTTGGTTCTACTAACCAAAAGTCTTGTGAAGAGTTTAGCAGGGTGATGACGCAGAAATTCGAGATGTCGATGATGGGCGAGTTGAACTACTTCCTTGGGTTCCAAGTGAAGCAACTCAAGGACGGCACCTTCATCTCCCAAACGAAGTACACGCAAGATTTGCTAAAGAGGTTTGGGATGAAGGACGCCAAGCCCGCAAAGACGCCGATGGGAACCGACGGACACACCGACCTCAACAAAGGAGGTAAGTCCGTTGATCAAAAAGCATACCGGTCAATGATAGGGTCTTTACTTTATTTATGTGCTAGTAGACCGGATATTATGCTTAGCGTATGCATGTGTGCTAGATTTCAATCCGATCCTAAGGAGTGTCACTTAGTGGCGGTGAAGCGAATTCTAAGATATTTGGTTGATACGCCCTGCCTTGGGCTCTGGTATCCAAAAGGGTCTACCTTTGACTTGGTTGGATACTCAGATTCCGACTATGCTGGATGTAAGGTCGATAGGAAGAGTACATCGGGGACGTGCCAATTCTTAGGAAGGTCCCTGGTGTCGTGGAACTCTAAGAAACAAACCTCCGTTGCCCTATCCACCGCTAAGGCCGAGTATGTTGCCGCAGGACAGTGTTGCGCGCAACTACTTTGGATGAGGCAAACCCTCCGGGACTTTGGCTACAATCTGAGCAAAGTCCCACTCCTATGTGATAATGAGAGTGCTATCCGCATGGCGGAAAATCCTGTTGAACACAGCCGCACAAAGCACATAGACATCCGGCATCACTTTTTGAGAGACCACCAGCAAAAGGGAGATATCGAAGTGTTTCATGTTAGCACCGAGAACCAGCTAGCCGATATCTTTACCAAGCCTCTAGATGAGAAGACCTTTTGCAGGTTGCGTAGTGAGCTAAATGTCTTAGATTCGCGGAACTTGGATTGATTTGTAGCATACATGTGTTTATGCCTTTGATCATATTCCTTATGCATTTTGTTGCTTAATATTGGTGCTCAAGTTGTACAAACACTCCCTGGACCTCACAAGTCCGTTGCAAAGTGATGCACATGTTTAGGGGGAGATGTGTTACAACTTGACCCTTTGAGACTAACCATTTGCTTGAGTCTGCTTGATTTAGTCTCGAAGGTGGAATGGTATCAAATTGAAAGGGAAAGGTGAACTTGGACCATGCAAGACTTCCACTGCACTCCGATGAGAGGGTAACTTATTCCAAGTTCATCTCTATGATCTTATTGCCTTTGTACTCTTAATTGAAGATTTTGGTGAGGCAATGGGATTAAAGGGCCAAGATTGATCCCGTTTTGGTGCTTGATGCCAAAGGGGGAGAAAATAAAGGCCAAAGTGATAAATGGATCAGCTACCACTTGAGAGATTTTGAAAACAGTAGAATAGAGCTTTTGGTTTGTCAAATCTCTTTTGTTGTCTCTTTTGTCAAAAGTTGGCCTCTTGTGGGGAGAAGTATTGATTATGGGAAATAGGGGGAGTTTTTGGAATATTGAATCAATTTTCTTTGGAAAACCTCTCTTTATGTCTCTACAAGTGGATTTGACTTAGAGATAGGATTTTGAGTTTGATTTGCAAAAACAAACCAAGTGGTGGCAAAGGATGATCCATATATGCCAAAACTGAATCAAAATAAAATTGAGTTTTTATTTGAAGTGATATTGCACTTGTTCTAGTTGCTTTATGTTGTGTTGGCATAAATCACCAAAAAGGGGGAGATTGAAAGGGAAATGTGCCTTGGGCCATTTCTAAGTATTTTGGTGATTGAGTGCCAACACAAGTGCTTAAATGTAAATCTATGCCCATGAATGGATAAAGTGCAAATCAGGAGCAAAGGTATGTTTCCATGTCTTAGTACATTGGTTTTGTGTACTAATATACTTGTCTAAGTATCAGAAACAGGAAGAAGAAGAAAAGAGGGGAGTTGGCTGTGTTCAGCCAAGAGGCTGTTTCGGTCTGGAGCACCGGACTGTCCGGTGGTGCACCGGACAGTGTCCGGTGCGCCAGGCTGCCTCGGGCAAAGTGGTCGCTCTCGGGAATTCACCGACGGCGTACGGCTAAAATTCACCGGACTGTCCGGTGTGCACCGGACTGTCCGGTGAGCCAACGGTCGGCCGGGCCAACGGTCGGCCGCGCGATCTGCGCGGGACACGTGGCCGAGCCAACGGTCGGAAGGGGGCACCGGACTGTCCGGTGTGCACCGGACTGTCCGGTGCGCCAACGGCTCCTAGATCTGCAACGGTCGACTGCGCCGTTTAAGGAAAGAAATCGGGCACCGGACAGTGTCCGGTGTGCACCGGACTGTCCGGTGCGCCCGATGACAGAAGGCAAGATCAGCCTTCTAGAATTGCTCTCAACGGCTCCTAGCTGCCTTGGGGCTATAAAAGGGACCCCTAGGCGCATGGAGGAGCACACCAAGCATTTTTACAACATTCCTAAGCACCAAGACATCGATCTCACGCATTCGTTTCATTGTGATAGCATCTAGAGCTCTTGTTGAGTTGCGAACTCTTTGAGTTGTGTTGCGAGCTCTTGTTGCGACTTGTGTGCGTGTTGTTGCTCTGATCTTTTGAAGTCTTGTGTGTGTTGCTCATTCCCCCTTTGCTCTGTGTTCTTTGTGAACTTCAATTGTAAGGGCGAGAGGCTCCAAGTTGTGGAGATTCCTCGCAAATGGGATTGAGAAAAAGCAAGCAAAACACCGTGGTATTCAAGTGGGTCTTTGGACCGCTTGAGAGGGGTTGATTGCAACCCTCGTCCGTTGGGACGCCACAACGTGGAGTAGGCAAGCGTTGGTCTTGGCCGAACCACGGGATAAACCACTGTGTCGTCTCTGTGATTGATCTCTTGTGGTATTGTGTTTTGTTGAGACTCCTTTCTAGCCACTTGGCATTTATTGTGCTAACACTTAACAAGTTTTTGTGGCTATAAGTTTAAGTTTTACAGGATCACCTATTCACCCCCCCCCTCTAGGTGTTCTCAGTAAGGACCTGTTCTATGGATGACCGCCCGGGAAAACAGTGCAACCATGAGGGTGAAATGGGATGCCCTTAGCTGAATAATTAGAGGATCTGGGGTGTAGTTCACTTAGTACTCCACCATGGAACCCATCATGAAGATGCGCGCCCGGCGGCAGTTCCTGGCGGACAACGACATCGTTGATCAGTTTGGCGACATGGTAGGGGTCGACGAAGCGAGGCTTGAGCTTCCCCGTGGCCGAGCATGGAAGGGAGGTGGTCGCGTGCTGACGTAGGCGCAGGAACACGCAATCGCCGACCTGGTAAGACACCAGCCGATGTTGCCAGTCTTAGTGGCTCTTCTGCACCGCATGCGCCTGCTCTAGGCGATAGCGGACTTCGGCGATGAAAGCCTCACGATCTTCCATCTTCTAGGCCACAACTGCAACACGAGTCTCACCGGGCTCGTAGGATCGGATGGAGGGTGGGTTGTGGTCGTAGACCACCCGAAACGACGTCTCGTGTAGCGACAACTGGTATAGGCTGTGTTGTAGACGTACTCAGCCCATGGCTGCCAGTGAAGCCACTGTCGGGGGCGATCGCCAGTGAAGCAGCGCAGGTACATGACGATGACGCGGTTAGCCGTTTCCATCTGGCCGTCCATCTGGGGTCGGCCCATGAGGCGCATGAGCTCGCGCCAGATGGCCAAAGTGAACATTGGGTCACGATTGGATACGATGGACTACGAAATCTCGTGGAGACGAACGATGTCGGTGAAGAAGGTGAAAGTCGCCTAGAGGGGGGGTGAATAGGGCGAATCTGAAATTTATAAACTTAAGCACAACTACAAGTCGGGTTAGCGTTAGAAATATAAACGAGTCCGAGAGAGAGGACGCAAAACAAATCATGAGCAAATAAAGAGCGAGACACGATGATTTGTTTTACCGAGGTTCGTTTTTTGCAAACCTACTCCCCGTTGAGGTGGTCACGAAGACCGGGTCTCTTTCAACCCTTTCCCTCTCTCAAACGGTCACTTAGACCGAGTGAGCTCTTCTTCTCAATCAAACGGAACAAAAAGTTCCCGCAAGGGCCACCACACAATTGGTGTCTCTTGCCTTGGTTACAATTGAGTTTGATCACAAGAAGAATGAGAAAGAAAAGAAGTGATCCAAGCGCAAGAGCACAAATGAACACAAATGTCGCTCTCTCTAGTCACTATTTGATTTGGAGTGATTCCGGACTTGGGAGAGGATTTGATCTCTTTGGAGTGTCTAAAATTGAATGCTATAGCTCTTGTAATGTGTTGAAGGTGGAAAACTTGGATGCCATTGAATGTGGGGTGGTTGGGGTATTTATAGCCCCAACCACCAAAAATGGCCGTTGGAAGGCTGCTGTCGCATGGCGCACCGGACACTGTCTGGTGCGCCAGCCACGTCAGCAGACCGTTGGGGTTCGACCGTTGGAGCTCTGACAGGTGGGGCCTCTGGGCTGTCCGGTGGTGCACCGGACAGGTCCTGTAGACTGTCCGGTGCGCCAACTGCGCGTGCTCTGTCCTCTGCGCGCGCAGGCGCGCATTAAATGTGTTGCAGTCGACCGTTGCACGCGAAGTAGCCGTTGCTCCGCTGGCACACCGGACAGTCCGGTGCGCCAGACCAGGGTGCCTTTCAGGATGTCTTTTGCTCTCTTTGTTTGAACCCTTTCTTGGTCTTTTTATTGGTTTATTGTGAACCTTTGGCACCTGTAAGACTTATAGACTAGAGCAAACTAGGTAGTCCAATTATTTGTGTTGGACAATTCAACCACCAAAATCAATTAGGTAATAGGTGTAAGCCTAATTCCCTTTTAGAAGGCCTGGCCACAGACTCAGCGGTGTACAGGTGCGCCAAGGGGATGAAGTGGCAGTACTTGTTGAAGCGGTCCACGACAGAGAGGATGACTGTCTTCCCGTGCACCCGGGACAGCGCCTCCACGAAGTCTAGACCGATATCTGCCTAGACGATGGAGGGAATTGGCAAAAGTTGCAGCAAGCCAGTCGTCTGTAGGTGTTCAGACTAGTACCGCTGACATGTCGCGCAGGCCCGCACAAAGTTGATGCAGCAAACAATGCATGTTGGGAAAATGGAAGTCTCGGCGAGTCGACGGAGGCGGTGCAGCGTGCGGTGGACGCCCTCATCTCCTACAGGAGTGGTGAGGCGGACAGGACGCCCGTCGTAGGAGGCCATGTCGTCTACCACTGCCCACGGCGCCGCGCGCGTGCCGGCGTGGACTTTGTCATGGATGGCGACCAGAGCCGGATCAGTGGCCTGGGCATGACGGAGGTGCGCGATGAAGTCGAAGCGGGGTGCCGAGATTGCTAGCAACTCGCCCTCGTCGGTGTCGCGGCTGAAGAGGTCGGCAGGGAAGGCGGCACCGTCAATGATTAGTGGCGCACCACGAATGACGCCGACACACGAGACGCGCTCACCGTTGACGACCATAGTCGTGAGGCGTTGACCAGCAACAATTGCAGCAAGCCAGTCGGGTGCAGGTGTTCAGACTAGTACCGTTGACATATCGCGCAGGCCCGGACAAAGTCTTGCACCAAACAACGCATGTTGGGAAAATGGAAGTCTCGGCGGAGGCGGTGCAGCGTGCGGTGGACGCCTTCATCTCCTGCAGGAGTGGTGAGGCGGGCGGGACGCCCGTCGTAGGAGACCATGTTGTCTACCACTGCCCACGGCGCCACGCGCGTGCCGACGTGGACTTTGCCATGGTCCATGGATGGCTACCAGGGCCGGATCAGTGGCCTGGGCGTGACGGAGGTGCCGAGATTGCTAGCAACTCACTCTCATCGGTGTCGTGGCTGAAGAGGTCGACAGGGAAGGCGGCGCCGTCAATGGTTAGTGGCGCACCGCGAATGACGCCGACACACGAGACGCGCTCACCGTAGTCGTGAGGCGTGGACGCTGCTGAAGAGGAAGGTCGGAGCGCCGGGCAGCCACCCCGGAGATGAAGTTATGCGTACTGCCAGAGTCAAGGAGGGCGACGAGCACCATCGAGCCGAGCGCGACAGATGAAGTTATGCGTACTGCCAGAGTCAAGGAGGGCGACGAGCACCATCGAGCCGAGCGCGACAGTGACCTGCATGGTGTCGGCGAAGGAGACCTCGGCAAGGGCAGAGAAGACAGGAGCGTCCTCGGCCGCGGCCTCTTCAGACTCCTCGGTGGGGTTGTTAGCATCATGCTCCTTCGATGCCCTTCAAGACGAACAGCCGCTGGACACGGTTGTGGACCGGGTGTACTTCTTGTCGCAGTTATATCAAAGGTCTTTTCGGCGGACCTCGATGGTGTCGTGGGCGAGGCCGCTCTGTGACCCGGCGACCACGGACGCCTGGAGGAACGTCGATCATCTTGGCAGCAAGATCGGCAGTGGTCAGGTCAGCAATACCGACGCACATGACAGAATTATGGTAGCGTTCAGAGGATTTATGCAAACACCGGAGCTAAAACTTTTTATTGAGAAGAAAGTTGGTTGGATATTTTCTTTTTCGTCTTTGAAATGAACCGAAGAGTTAGCACCTGCAAGTTTGTAGCTTGGCATGCTACTGATGGTTGATGTGATGTAATCTGGCCATCTGGGAGGCACCTCCACACTATTAATATTCTGGTTTACTCCGAACAGGTTGTTCCTCCTAAGCTAGCCAAACATGACACAGGGGAAAGATTTTTATTGGACTGTTTCTGCAACATAATTATGCCCTTATGGGAGACCCTGGCACCATCTTCGTACAGCAGCACTTCTTCAGGCATTATTGGTCTGTCTCTTTGATATGTCGCCTGGGAAGCTTTTGCTGTCAGTTACCGATTATTGTTTTCTCGGATTCGTGTGAACCACAAATTAAATATTACGTATTTGCATCTTCCATGACATATAGTTCCAGAAAATTTAACCTGTTCATAATTGGCTATAAAGCACTCCTCTACGGTTGCAAAATCTCACACGCACACACGCACACAAAATCAAACATGTCGTGATCTCTCGTACTAATTCTGACCTTCGTTTTAAAGGTGTTTCTCTACTTCAAGTGTCATATGTCGCAGCTAGTTACCGATCAGTGAAAGAAACGTGTACGGTGTACGTGCGTCTATCAAACATCACACACAAAAAAAACATGAGAGCAACAGCGGTCCAAATACATACGTACGGTAAGCAGATGACAAACCTGACAAGAAACACGAACGCTTTCGACCTTGTTTTCCTACATCACAGTTTCGTTATCTCATATTCTATTTCAAACTTCACTATAGAAAAACAGCAGCGTAAGTCAGTGTTTTACATGTCCATATACACGATCCGGTAACAACCTCATTTATTACCAATTTCTGTAATAGAGTGGCCTTGACAGCTTCCGTTACCATTTGCCATTTCTCAAATGCGCCTAGCTAGAGGTGAGCATGAGACGTCAGACGGCGCGTTCCCAACTGACAAACCAAGGTCGCGTTTTGGCTCAACACCTTCTCATTTCTCTTTGTTGCGTGTGTATGAGCAGCCAAACGGCCAACCCGCAACCTGCCACTAAGTTAACTTCATACTTCTTTCTAGAATAAAATATGGATGTAGAAGGCGTGGAAAACTTATTGGTGTAAGTACATGTACAACTCTATTTAATATGAGAGTTTTTTTGAGGAGTTTTTATTAAGCTATATGAAAAAAAGTACCAAAGCTCATCTCTATAGAACTCTCTGTATATATTATCTCTTAATTATATTTATAATTTAAAGACTCAATGTTGTATCATGCTGTTTTTGAACTATCTCTTATACTTAAAAAAACAAATCAAATGTCTTAAGGTTGTATATATCACAATAATCATCACAATAGAATGAGACAATAAATCTTGAAATTAATGAAGTCGATGCTTTGCTACTCATGTGGCGTTCTTGTTTGTCTTTGGATAGCTTTCTTTGGTTGTAAACTGTTTCCATGCAATTAGTGGCTATGGAAGTTTGTGATGATCCTCGTGATATGTGAGACTCGTGTTGTAAGGATCAATGGCGAACCTAGGTTTACGAGTCTCATTGAGAATTTGAACCCAAATGATGGGTCCATCACATAAAAAAACCCAATCAATTAAGCTTTAATAGATCATATATACTTTTTACTTTAAAAATATTACTATAATCTTGCCAGCGCCCAAAAAAGGCCATATCCCTAGATATTGACAAAACAATCTACATAAGACCATCAACGAGAAACAAACTCACAACAAATTTGGTTTGATGACAGTCTGGCATCCTCGGGGCCTTGTGCCCTAAGGGCCAAACCTAGGGCCTAGAAGCCAGGTGGTTGTAGCCTCCTGGTGCTCCTTAAGATACCATCGCCACCACATACGCCCTAGCCAGGTTGACCGCATAACATCGGGTGGTTGAGATAAGACTCCGGTTCTTCATGTTTATTGCAAGGGCGATATTGCGGTAAAAAATTAACACGGCTGAGATCGCAAGCAAACCTTTGAACACTATGCAGTACGTGCGCCTACCAACTACGTCGTAGTAGATGGTATGGGGCGTTATTGTAGCCACAACCAAGGACATAGTCATACCCGCAAGCACTATACAGTGTGTGCGGCTATAGAGACTACCGACTATGTTTTTGGTTCAACAGCCGTTGTTACTTCGTTGCATGTGTGCGCACGAGCAGTCAAACGACCAACCCGTAATCTGCCACTAACATTCTGTTTGAAACATCTAAAGATAATAGTTAGCTGCTAAAATTAGTAGTAGAGTTCCAAACACCTTCAACTGATAACCCGATTAACTGTTAGTTAACTCAGCTAACAATTTGTTAGCTCTAGAGTCGTATCACATGAAGAAAATATACGGGGGAGGAAGGATGGGAAAAATCGCATGTAGCATGTGAGTCGCCTTGAGGGGGGTGGATAGGCGAAAACTGAAATTTACAAACTTGAAGCACACTACAAGCCGGGGTTAGCGTTAGAATAAAATCCAAGTCCGGGAGAGAGGGGGAAAACAAATCAACCAAGAGAATAAAGCGGATGACATAGTGATTTGTTTTACCGAGGTTCGGTTCTAAAGAACCTAGTCCCCGTTGAGGTGGTCACAAAGATCGGGTCTCTTTCAACCCTTTCACTCTCTCAAACGGTCACTTAGACCGAGTGAGCTTTCTCCTTAATCAATCGGGTCACTTAGACCCTCACAAGGACCACCACACACTTGGTGTCTCTTGCTTTGATTACAAGTGTCTTGAGAACAAGAATGAGGAAGAAGAAAGCCAACCAAGCAAACAAGAGCAACAAAGAAACACAAATGGTCCTCTCACAAATCTAAATGCGCTAGAGTTGAATTGGAGACTTTGAGCGGATTGATCACTTGAATTGTGTCTTTGGAGTGGTGTCTATTGCTCTTGTATTGAATGTGAAGTAGTGAATGCTTGGATGGTTGGAGTGGAGGTGGTTGAGGGGTATTTATAGCCCTCAACCACCAATTCAACCGTTGGGGCAAGCTGTTGTCGATGGGCGCACCGAATAGTCCGGTGCACCAGCCACATCACCCAACCGTTAGGGTTTGACCGTTGGAGCATTGTCTTCTTGTGCCACCGGACAGGTACTGTTCACTGTCCGGTGCGCCTATGGCAGCTGCTCTGACTACTGCGCGAACTGTCCGCGCATTGTAGCTTCTGCAGGCGACCGTTGCGCTGTTAGCCGTTGCTCCGCTTGGTGCACCGGACAGTCCGATGAATTATAGCGGAGCGACACTTCTGAAACCCGAAGGTGTCAAGTTCAGAGTCGTGCGGTCCTGGTGCACCGGACACAGTCCGGTGGCACACCGGACAGTCCGGTGCGCCAGACCAGGGTGTTCTTCGGTTTCTTTTGCTCCTTTCTTTTGAACCCTAACTTTGATCTTTTATTGGTTTGTGTTGAACCTTTATGCACCTGTAGAATATATAATCTAGAGCAAACTAGTTAGTCCAATTATTTGTGTTGGGCATTCAACCACCAAAATCATTTAGGAAAAGGTTAAGCCCTATTTCCCTTTCAATCTCCCCCTTTTTTGGTGATTGATGCCAACACAAACCAAAGCAAATACATAAGTGCAAAATTGAACTAGTTTGCATAAGGTAAGTGCATAGGTTGCTTAGAATTAAACCAATTTATACTTTTACTAGATATGCATGGTTTGCTTTCTTTTATTTAACATTTTGGACCACGCTTGCACCACTTGTTTTGTTTTTGCATATCTTTTTGGAAATTCTTTTTCAAAGTCTTTTGCAAATAGTCAAAGGTATATTAATAAGATTGCGAGAAGCATTTTCAAGATTTGAAGTTTTCTCCCCCTGTTCAAATGCTCCTCTTAGTGTTCAAGAGGGTTTTACCATTTTTTTGTAAATACCAAATTGAGTAAGATCAAATACATTTAGATACCAATTTTGAAATAATTCTTGAAAGTTTTGAAATTGGTGGTGGTGCGGTCCTTTTGCTTTGGGCGAATACTCTCTCCCCCTTTGGCATTGATCGCCAAAAACGGAGATTTTGTGAGCCCTTTTTACTTTCTCCCCATTGGTACAAGTAAATATGAGTGAAAGATTATACCAATTTGAGAGTGATGTGGAGTGATGGCGAAGGGTAAATGATACCGATAGAGTGGAGTGGAAGCCTTGTCTTCGCCGAAGACTCCATTTCCTTTTTAATCTATGACTTAGTAGAAATGCACTTGAATACACATTAGTCATAGCCTTGGTGCATAAATAAGAAGAATTATGCATTTGTACCAAAGTGAAAGAGATATGATCAAAGGTATATAAATGAGCTATGTGTGCAATGTTTCAATCAAAATTCTGGGAATCAAGAATGTTTAGCTCATTCCTAAGTTTGGTAAAGGTTTTCTCATCTAATGGTTTGGTAAAGATATCAGCTAATTGTTCTTTGGTGTAAACATAAGCTATCTCGATATCCCCCTTTGTTGGTGATCCCTCAAAAAGTGATATCGAATGTCTATGTCCTTAGTGCGGCTGTGTTCAACGGGATTATCTGTCATGCGAGTTGCACTCTCATTATCACATAGGTGAGGGACTTCGCTCAATTTGTAGCCATAGTCCCTGAGGGTTTGCCTCATCCAAAGTAATTACGCACAACAATGTCCTACGACAATATACTTGGCTTTGACGGTGGTAAGAGCTACTGAGTTTTGTTTCTTTGAAGCCCAAGACACCAGGGATCTTCCCAAAAACTGACAAGTCACTGATGTGCTCTTCCTATCAATTTTACACCCTACCCAATCGACATCTGAATATCCTATTAAATCAAAGGTGCATCCCTTGGGGTACCAAAGTCCAAACTTAGGCGTATAAACTAAATATCTCATGATTCTTTTCACGGCCCTAAGGTGAACTTCCTTAGGATCGACTTGGAACCTTGCACACATGCATACGGAAAGCATAATATTCGGTCGAGACGCACATAAATAGAGTAAAGATCCTATCATCGACCGGTATACCTTTTGATCTACGGATTTACCTCCCGTATCGAGGTCGAGATGCCCATTAGTTCCCATGGGTGTCTTGATGGGTTTGGCATCCTTCATTCCAAACTTGTTAAGTATGTCTTAGATGTACTTGGTTTGGCTGATGAAGGTGCCTTCTTGTAGTTGCTTCACTTGAAATCCTATAAAATACTTCAACTCCCCCATCATAGACATCTCGATTTTTTGAATCATGATCCTACTAAACTCTTCACAAGTAGATTTGTTAGTAGACCCAAATATGATATCATCAACATAAATTTGGCATACAAACAAATTTTTTGCAATGGTTTTAGTAAAGAGAGTAGGATCGACTTTTCCGACTTTGAAGCCATTAGTGATAAGAAAATCTCGCAGGCATTCATACCATGCTCTTGGGGCTTGCTTGAGCCCATAAAGCGCCTTTGAGAGTTTATAAACATGGTTAGGGTACTCACTATCTTCAAAGCCAGGAGGTTGCTCAACATAGACCTCTTCCTTGATTGGTTCATTGAGGAAGGCACTTTTCAAGTCCATTTGGTAAAGCTTAAAGCCATGGTGAGTAGCATAGGCAAGTAATATACGAATTGACTCAAGCCTAGCTACGGGTGCATAGGTTTCACCAAAATCCAAACCTTCGACTTGTGAATATCCCTTGGCCACAAGTCGGGCTTTGTTCCTTGTCACCACACCATGCTCATCTTGCTTGTTGCGGAATACCCACTTGGTACCTACAACATTTTGATTAAGACGTGGAACTAAATTCTATACCTCATTCCTCATGAAGTTGTTGAGCTCCTCTTGCATAGCCAACACCCAATCCGAATCTCTTAGTGCATCCTCCACCCTGTATGGCTCAATAGAGGAGACAAAAGAGTAATGTTCACAAAAATGAGCAACTCGAGATCGAGTGGTTACCCCCTTATGAATGCCACCGAGAATTGAGTTCACGGGGTGATCTCTTTGAATCGCTTGGTGGACTCTTGGGTGTGGCGGTCTTTGACCCTATACTTCTTGATCATCTTCCTTGTCTTGATCATTGTCATCTCCCCCTTGATCATTGCCCTCTTCTTGAGGTGGCTCATCTTCTTGATCTTCTTCTACATTGTCTTGAGCTTGATCCTCATCTTGGGTTGGTGGAGATGCTTGATTTGAAGATGATGATTGATATTGAGCTTGTGTGGGCTCTTCGGATTCCTTGGGACATACATCCCCAATGGACATGTTCCTTAGCGCAACGCACAGAGCCTCTTCATCATCTAGCTCATCAAGATCAACTTGCTCCACTTGGGAGCCATTAGTCTCATCAAACACAATGTCACAAGAAACCTCAACTAATCTAGTGGATTTGTTGAAGACTCTATATGCCATTGTGTTTGAGTCATAACCAAGTAAAAAGCCTTCTACAGCTTTAGGAGCAAATTTAGATTTTCTACCTCTCTTAATAAGAAAAAAAAACATTTGCTACCAAAGACTCTAAAATATGAAACATTGGGCTTTTTACCGGTGAGGAGTTCGTATGAAGATATAACTCTTATTGAGGATTCGGTGAAGATATAACCGGTTGATGGAGTAGCAGGCGGTGTTAATCGCCTCAGCCCAAAACCGGTCCGGAGTCTTGTACTCATCAAGCATGGTTCTCGCCATGTCCAATAGAGTTCTATTCTACCTCTCGACTACACCATTTTGTTGAGGTGTGTAGGGGGGAGAGAACTAATGCTTGATGCCCTCCTCCTCAAGAAAGCCTTCAATTTGAGAGTTCTTGAACTCTGTCCCATTATCGCTTCTTATCTTCTTGATCCTTAATCCGAACTCATTTTGAGCCCATCTCAAAAATCCCTTTAAGGTCTCTTGGGTCTGAGATTTTTCCTGTAAGAAGAAAACCCAAGTAAAGCGAGAATAATCATCCACAATTACAAGACAGTACTTACTCTCGTCGATGCTTATGTAAGCTATCGGCCCGAATAGATCCATGTGGAGTAACTGAGAGCACCTAGAGGGGGGGTGAATAGGTGATCCTGTAAAAACTTGAAACTTAATCCGCAAAACTTGATTAGGAGTTAGCACGAATAAGCCAAGTGGCTAGAGAGGAGAACTTGCACAACACGATAACCACAAAGATATCAACACAGAGATGGCACGGTGGTTTATCCCGTGGTTCGGCCAAGTCCAACACTTGCCTACTCCACGTTGTGGCGTCCCAATGGACGAGGGTTGCAATCAACCCCTTTCAAGCGGTCCAAAGACCCACTTGAATACCACGGTGTTTTGCTTTCACTTTACTATATCCCGCTTGCGAGGAATCTCCACAACTTGGAGCCTCTCGCCCTTACACTTTGAAGTTCACAAAGAAGCACGGAGTAAGGGAGGGATGAGCAACACACACAAGACACGAAATCAGAGTACCAACACGCACACAAGTCGCAACAAGAGCTCACAGCACAACTCAGCGAGTTCACAACTCAAATGGAGCTCTAATTGCTATCACAAAGAATCAAATGCGCGGAATCGAAGTCTTGGTGCTTAGGGATGCTCAGAGAATGCTTGATGTACTCCTCCATGCGCCTAGGGGTCCCTTTTATAGCCCCAAGGCAGCTAGGAGCCGTTGAGTGCATTCCAGGAAGGCAATTCTTGCCTTCTGTCGCCTGGCGCACCGGACAGTCCGGTGCACCACCGGACACTGTCCGGTGCGGATCTCCTTCCTTATTTGGCGAAGCCGACCGTTGGCGCTTTGGAGCCGTTGGTGCACCGGACAGTCCGGTGCCCCCTTCCGACCGTTGGCTCGGCCACGTGTCGCGCGCGGATTCCGCGGCCGACCGTTGGCCCGGCTGACTGTTGGCTCACCGGACAGTCCGGTGCACACCGGACAGTCCGGTGAATTTTAGCCGTACGCCGTTAATCACTTCCCGAGAGCAGCAAGTTCGCCTGAGCCAGCCTGGCGCACCGGACACTGTCCGGTGCACCACCGGACAGTCCGGTGCACCCAGACAGAGCTGACTTTGGCTGAACAAAGCCACCTTTAATTTCAACTTGAGTTTTCCTGTTTCCAGCACTTAGACACAATACATTAGTCTCTAAAACAATGTACTAAGTCTGAGAAACATACCTATGCTTGATTTGTACTTTGTCCACCATTTAACACTTAGGCACTTGTGTTGGACACTAAATCACCAAAATACTTAGAAATGGCCCAAGGGCACATTTCCCTTTCAATCTCCCCCTTTTTGGTGATTTATGCCAACACAACATAAAGCAAGTAGAACAAGTGCAAAATCACTTCAAATAAGAACTCAAGATTGTTTTGATTCAAATTTGACATATATGGATCATTCTTTGCCACCACTTGGTTTGTTTTTGCAAATCAAACTCAATTTCCTATCTCTAAGTCAAACACACATGTTGAAACATAAAGAGAGATATTCCACGAGAAATTGATCAAGGATTCAAAAACTCCCCTTTTCCCATAATTAAGCTTTCTCCCCACAAGAGATCAACTTTTGATAAAACGAGACAACTAGGAGTATTTTGACAAATAAAACTCTAACTCTACTTTTTCAAAATTCTCAAGTGGTAGCTGATCCATTTCTTGCTTTGGCCTTATTTTCTCCCCCTTTGGCATCAAGCACCAAAACGGGATCAATTTTGACCCTTAAACCCCATTGCCTCACCAGAATCTTTAACTAAGAGTAAAAAGGCAATAAGAGTACAAAGATGAACTTGGAAAAGTTACTCTTTCATCAGAGTGCAGTGGAAGTCTTGCATGGTCCAAGTCCACCTTTTCCCTTTCAAACCTCCTTTGAGACTAAATTTAGCAAACTCAAGCACACAGTTAGTCTCAAAGGGTCAAGTTGTAGCACATCTCCCCCTAAATTTGTGCATCACTTGCAAAGGACTTGTGAGGTCCGGGGAGTGCTTGTACAACTTGAGCACCATAAATAAACAACAAAATGCATTAAGGAACATGATCAAAGGCATAAACACATGTATGCTATAAATCAATCCAGGTTCCGTGAATCTAAGACATTTAGCTCACTACGCAACTTGCAAAAGGTCTGCTCATCTAAAGGCTTGGTAAAGATATCGGCTAGCTGGTTCTTGGAGCTAACATGAAACACTTCGATATCCCCCTTTTGCTGGTGGTCTCTCAAAAAGTGATGTCGGATGTCTATGTGCTTTGTGCGGCTGTGTTCAACAGGATTATCCGCCATGCGGATAACACTCTCATTATCACATAGGAGTGGGACTTTACTCAAATTGTAGCCAAAGTCCCTGAGTGTTTGCCTCATCAAAAGTAGTTGCACGCAACACTGTCCTGCGGCAACGTACTCGGCCTCAGCGGTGGATAGGGCAACGGAAGTTTGTTTCTTAGAACTCCATGACACCAGGGACCTTCCTAAGAATTGGCACGTCCCCGATGTGCTCTTCCTATCGACCTTACATCCAGCATAGTCGGAGTCTGAATATCCAATCAAGTCAAAGGTAGACCCCTTTGGATACCAGATCCCGAAGCAAGGGCGTAGCGACTAAATATCTAAGAATTCGCTTCACCGCCACTAAGTGACATTCCCTTGGATCAGATTGAAATCTAGCACACATGCATACACTAAGCATAATATCCGGTCTACTAGCACATAAATAAAGTAAAGACCCTATCATAGACCGGTATGCCTTTTGATCAATGGACTTACCTCCTTTGTTGAGGTCGGTGTGTCCGTCGGTTCCCATTGGAGTCTTTGCGGGCTTGTCGTCCTTCATCCCAAACCGCTTGATCAAGTCTTGCGTGTACTTCGTTTGGGAGATGAAAGTCCCATCCTTGAGTTGCCTCACTTGGAACCCAAGGAAATAGCTTAACTCGCCCATCATCGACATCTCAAACTTTTGAGTCATCACCCTGCTAAACTCTTCACAAGACTTTTGGTTAGTAGAACCAAATATTATGTCATCGACATAAATTTGGCACACAAAAAGATCACCATCACAAGTCTTAGTAAAAAGAGTTGGATCGGCTTTCCCAACCTTGAAAGCATTAGCAATTAAAAAGTCTCTAAGGCATTCATACCATGCTCTTGGGGCTTGCTTAAGTCCATAGAGCGCCTTAGAGAGCTTACAGACGTGGTCGGGGTACCGTTCATCCTCGAAGCCAGGGGGTTGCTCCACGTACACCTCCTCCTTGATTGGCTCGTTGAGGAAAGCGCTCTTCACATCCATTTGGAACAACCTGAAAGAATGGTGAGCGGCATATGCTAGCAAAATACGAATGGACTCTAGCCTAGCCACAGGAGCAAAAGTCTCCTCAAAGTCCAAACCTGCGACTTGGGCATAACCTTTTGCCACAAGTCGTGCCTTGTTCCTTGTCACCACCCCGTGCTCGTCTTGTTTGTTGCGGAACACCCACTTGGTTCCCACAACATTTTGCTTGGGACGAGGCACCAGTGTCCAAACTTCATTTCTTTTGAAGTTATTGAGCTCCTCTTGCATGGCCAATACCCAGTCCGGATCTAGCAAGGCCTCTTCTACCCTAAAAGGCTCAATAGAAGAGACAAAAGAGTAATGCTCACAAAAATTAACTAATCGAGACTGAGTAGTTACTCCCTTGCTAATATCACCCAAAATCTGGTCGACGGGATGATCCCTTTGAATCATCGCTCGAACTTGGGTTGGAGGTGCCGGTTGCGCTTCTTCCTCCATTACATGATCATCTTGTGCTCCCCTTGATCACACGCCTCCTCTTGATGAACCTGTTCATCGTCTTGAGTTGGGGGATGCACCATTGTTGAGGAAGAAGGTTGATCTTGCTCATTTTGTTCCTGTGGCCGCACATCTCCAATCGCCATGGTGCGCATTGCGGCCGTTGGAACATCTTCTTCATCTACATCATCAAGATCAACAACTTGCTCTCTTGGAGAGCCATTAGTCTCATCAAATACAACGTCGCTAGAGACTTCAACCAAACCCGATGATTTGTTGAAGACCCTATACGCCTTTGTATTTGAGTCATAACCTAACAAAAACCCTTCTACGGCTTTGGGAGCAAATTTGGAATTCCTACCCTTCTTCACTAGAATGTAGCATTTACTCCCAAAAACTCGGAAATATGAAACATTGGGTTTGTTACCGGTTAGTAGCTCATACGAAGTCTTCTTGAGGAGGCGATGAAGGTAGACCCGGTTGATGGCGTGGCAAGCCGTGTTCACGGCTTCCGACCAAAAGCGCTCGGGGGTCTTGAACTCTCCAAGCATCGTCCTTGCCATGTCTATAAGCGTCCTGTTCTTCCTCTCTACTACACCATTTTGCTGTGGTGTGTAGGGAGCGAAGAACTCGTGCTTGATTCCTTCCTCCTCAAGATACTCCTCCACTTGAAGGTTCTTGAACTCGGACCCATTGTCGCTTCCTATCTTCTTCACCTTGAGCTCAAACTCGTTTTGAGCTCTCCTTAGGAAGCGCTTGAGGGTCCCTTGGGTTTTAGATTTATCCTGCAAAAAGAATACCCAAGTGAAGCGGGAAAAATCATCAACTATAACAAGACCATACTTACTTCCTCCTATGCTTAGATAGGCGACGGGTCCGAAGAGGTCCATATGAAGTAACTCCAGGGGTCTTGATGTTGTCATCACATTTTTGGCATGATGAGAGCTTCCCACCTGTTTCCCTGCTTGACAAGCTGCACAAGGTCTATCTTTTTCGAAAGTAACATTAGTTAGACCTATCACGTGTTCTCCCTTTAGAAGCTTGTGAAGGTTCTTCATCCCTACATGTGCTAAGCGGCGATGCCACAGCCAGCCCATGCTAGTCTTAGCAATTAAGCATGCATCTAGACCGGCCTCCTCTTTTGCAAAATCAACTAAATAGAGTTTGCCGTCTAATACACCCTTAAAAGCTAATGAACCATCACTTCTTCTAAAGACAGACACATCTACATTTGTGAATAGACAGTTATATCCCATATTACAAAGTTGACTCACAGACAACAAGTTATATCCAAGCGACTCAACTAAGAACACATTAGAAATAGAGTGCTCGGATGAAATTGCAATTTTTCCTAACCCTTTCACCTTGCCTTGGTTCCCATCACCGAATATGATTGAATCTTGGGGATCCTTGTTCTTGACGTAGGAAGAGAACATCCTCTTCTCCCCCGTCATGTGGTTTGTGCATCCGCTGTCGATAATCCAGCTTGAGCCCCCGGATGCATAAACCTGCAAGGCAAATTTAGGCTTGGGTCTTAGGTACCCAACTCATGTTGGGTCCTACAAGGTTAGTCACAATAGTCTTAGGGACCCAAATGCAAGTCTTGTCTCCCTTACATTTGGCCCCTAATTTCCTAGCAATTATCTTCCTATCCTTTCTACAAATAGCAAAGGAAGCATTTAAAGCATGATAAATTGTAGAAGGTTCACTATTTGTTTTCCTAGGCACATGAACAACATTTCTCCTAGCTAAGTTTCTATCATGCATAATAGAAGAACTAGAAGCAACCATGGCATGAGAATTAAAAGCATCATAACTTCTATTAACATTTCTAGAATGTCTCCTATCATGATACATGAAGGCATGGTTCTTTTGAGCACTACTAGCCATAGGGGCCTTCCCTTTCTCCTTGGCGGAGATGGAAGCCTTATGGCTTGTTAGGTTCTTGACCTCCCTCTTGAAGCCAAGACCATCCTTAATTGAGGGGTGTCTACCAATCGTGTAGGCATCCCTTGCAAATTTTAGCTTGTCAAATTCGCTCTTGCTAGTCTTAAGTTGGGCATTAAGACTAGCCACTTCATCATTTAATTTAGAAATGCAAGCTAGGTGTTCACTACAAGCATCAACATTAAAATCTTTGCACCTATTGCAAATTATAACATGTTCTACACAAGAGTTAGATTTATTTGCTACTTCTAGTTTAGCATTTAAATCATCATTAACACCTTTTAGAGTAGAAATGGTTTCATGACAAGTGGATAGTTCACAAGAAAGCATTTCATTCCTTTTAACTTCTAGAACAAGAGAATTTTGTGCACTAACAAATTTATCATGCTCTTCATACAAAAGATCCTCTTGCTTTTCTAATAACATATTCTTATCATTCAAGGCATCAATTAATTCATTAATTTTATCTACCTTGGTTCTATCTAGGCCTTTGAATAAACATGAATAATCTATTTCATCATCATCACTAGACTCATCCTCACTTGAAGAAGCATACGTACTAGTATTACGAGTGCTTACCTTCTTTTCCCTTGCCATGAGGCAAGTGTGATGCTCGTTGGGGAAGAGGGATGACTTGTTGAAGGCGGTGGCGGCGAGTCCTTCGTTGTCGGAGTCGGACGAGGAGCAATCCGAATCCCACTCCTTTCCAAGATGTGCCTCGCCCTTCGCATTCTTGTAGTTTTTCTTCTTTTCCCACTTTTCACTCTTCTTTTCCTGGTCACTATCATTATCGGGACAATTTGCGATAAAATGACCAATCTTACCACATTTGAAGCAGGTGCGCTTCCCCTTCGTCTTGTTCTTGTTGGGGTGCTCCTTGCGACCCTTTAGCGCCGTCTTGAACCGCTTGATGATGAGGGCCATCTCTTCATCATTAAGCTCGGCCGCCTCAACTTGCGCCACCTTGCTAGGTAGTGCCTCCTTGCTCCTTGTTGCCTTGAGAGCAATAGTTTGAGGCTCTTGGATTGGACCATCCAATGCATCATCGACGTATCTAGCCTCCTTGATCATCATCCGCCCGCTTACGAACTTTCCAAGGATCTCCTCGGGCATCATCTTCGTGTACCTAGGATTCTCACGAATATTGTTCACAAGATGTGGATCAAGGACGGTAAAGGACCTTAGCATTAGGCAGACAACGTCGTGGTCCGTCCATCGCGTGCTTCCATAGCTCCTTATCTTGTTGACAAGGGTTTTGAACCTGTTGTACGTCTGGGTTGGCTCCTCCCCTCTTATCATCGCGAATCTCCCGAGTTCGCCTTCCACCAACTCCATCTTGGTGAGCATGGTGACGTCGTTCCCCTCATGTGAGATCTTGAGGGTGTCCCAGATCTGCTTGGCATTGTCCAAGCCGCTCACCTTATGATACTCGTCCCTGCACAATGAGGCTAACAACACAGTAGTAGCTTGTGCATTTTTATGAATCTGTTCATTGATAAACAAAGGACTATCCGAGCTATCAAATTTCATTCCACTCTCTACTATCTCCCATATACTAGGATGGAGAGAGAACAAGTGACTACGCATTTTGTGACTCCAAAATCCGTAGTCCTCTCCATCAAAATGAGGAGGTTTACCAAGTGGAATGGAGAGTAAATGAGCATTGGTACTTTGAGGAATACGAGAATAATCAAAAGAGAAGTTTGAATTAACCGTCTTCTTATTCTCGTAGACGTTGTCGTCGTCCTTTTGGGAAGAAGAGGACTCGTCGCTGTCGTCGTAGTAGACGATCTCCTTGATGCGCCTCGTCTTCTTCTTCTTCTTCCCATCTCTTCGTTTGTGGCCCGAGCCCGAGTCGGTAGGCTTGTCATCTTTAGGCTCGTTGACAAAGGACTCCTTCTCCTTATCGTTGACCACCGTCCCCTTGCCCCTAGGATCCATCTCTTCGGGCGGTTAGTCCCTTTCTTGAAGAGAACGGCTCTGATACCAATTGAGAGCACCTAGAGGGGGGGGTGAATAGGTGATCCTGTAAAAACTTGAAACTTAATCCGCAAAACTTGATTAGGAGTTAGCACGAATAAGCCAAGTGGCTAGAGAGGAGAACTTGCACAACACGATAACCACAAAGATATCAACACAGAGATGGCACGGTGGTTTATCCCGTGGTTCGGCCAAGTCCAACACTTGCCTACTCCACGTTGTGGTGTCCCAATGGACGAGGGTTGCAATCAACCCCTTTCAAGCGGTCCAAAGACCCACTTGAATACCATGGTGTTTTGCTTTCACTTTATTATATCCCGCTTGCGAGGAATCTCCACAACTTGGAGCCTCTCGCCCTTACACTTTGAAGTTCACAAAGAAGCACGGAGTAAGGGAGGGATGAGAAACACACACAAGACACAAAATCAGAGTACCAACACGCACACAAGTCGCAACAAGAGCTCACAGCACAACTCAGCGAGTTCACAACTCAAATGGAGCTCTAATTGCTATCACAAAGAATCAAATGCGCGGAATCGAAGTCTTGGTGCTTAGGGATGCTTAGAGAATGCTTGATGTACTCCTCCATGCGCCTAGGGGTCCCTTTTATAGCCCCAAGGCAGCTAAGAGCCGTTGAGTGCATTCCAGGAAGGCAATTCTTGCCTTCTGTCGCCTGGCGCACCAGACAGTCCGGTGCACCACCGGACACTGTCCGGTGCGGATCTCCTTCCTTATTTGGCGAAGCCAACCATTGGCGCTTTGGAGCCGTTGGCGCACCGGACAGTCCGGTGCCCCCTTCCGACCGTTGGCTCGGCCACGTGTCGTGCGCGGATTCCGCGGCCGACCGTTGGCCCGGCTGACTGTTGGCTCACCGGACAGTCCGGTGAATTTTAGCCGTACGCCGTTAATCACTTCTCGAGAGCAGCAAGTTCGCCTGAGCCAGCCTAGCGCACCGGACACTGTCCGGTGCACCACCGGACACTGTCCGGTGCACCACCGGACAATCCGGTGCACCAAGACAGAGCTGACTTTGGCTGAACAAAGCCACCTTCAATTTCAACTTGATTTTTCCTGTTTCCAGCACTTAGACACAATACATTAGTCTCTAAAACAATGTACTAAGTCTGAGAAACATACCTATGCTTGATTTGTACTTTGTCCACCATTTAACACTTAGGCACTTATGTTGGACACTAAATCACCAAAATACTTAGAAATGGCCCAAGGGCACATTTCCCTTTCAGTAACTCTAGTGGCCTGTCTGTCGTCATGATGTTTTTGTGTGGATGGTGAGAGCCAACTTGCTTTCCTGCTTGGCATGCGCTACAAACCCTGTCTTTCTCAAAATGAACATTGGTTAGTCCCAAAATGTGTTCTCCATTTAGAAGTTTGTGAAGATTCTTCATCCCAACATGGGCTAGTCGGCGATGCCAGAGCCAACCCATGTTAGTATTAGCAATTAAGCAAGTATCGAGTTCAACTCTATTAAAATCAACTAAGTATAGCTTACCCTCTAATACTCCCTTAAATGCTACTGAATCATCACTTCTTCTAAAGACAGGAACACCTATATCCATAAAAAGAGAGTTGTAACCCATTTTGCATAATTGAGATACAAAAAGCAAATTGTAATCTAAAGAATCTACAAGAAAAACATTAGAAATAGAATGGTCAGGTGATATAGCAATTTTACCAAGTCCTTTGACCAAACCTTGATTTCCATCCCCGAATGTGATAGCTCTTTGAGGATCTTCGTTTTTCTCGTAGGAGGAGAACATCCTTTTCTCCCTGTCATGTGGTTTGTGCATCCGCTATCAATAATCCAACTTGAGCCCCCGGATGGCCTTGTTCTTAGGTACCCAAACGGTTTTGGGTCCTTTCACATTAGAAACAAGCACGAAAGTTGGGTCCTTTCACCTTCTTCACAGACTCACGAAGTTCCAAAAGTCAGTAAAGCACGAAAGTTGTTCTCAAGAGAACGCGGGGTTCACAATTATATTACAAGGTTTGCCGAAACAACAAAAAGTCATTCCTAAGGGAGCGCAGCTTAAGTTTTCTGCTCAAAAGTCGTTCCAAAGGGAATGCAGAGCTTACAGCGAAAAATAAACGCTGATTCCGCCGAAGTATAAGGCGAAGCGCGAAAAGTCAACGCGAATACCGCCGAAATAGAAGGCGAAGAAGCTCCTAAGGGAGGCTTACAGCGAAAAGTCAGCGCTGATACACCGAAAAATAAGCGGTGAAGCCGAAAAATAAACGGCAAAGAGATTGTGTGTTCTACTGTGGGAATGTGTGTGTATCTTCGGCACAAACATCATTCGCATTCCATAACATCATCACATCATTCGCATAACATGGCATCATATATCATATTGCACAAGAAAGGGATACAATGTTGATCTTCGGAAATTGCTTCGAAGAAGTTGTGCCAAGGCACAAAATAAGTTTTGAAGAAGTACAACTTTATCAACTTTAATATCAAAGGAGATCTATTGCTTACGAAGCATAATATTTCCACGGAATATGGATATTCTTCACGAAGCATGAAAAGAAGGGAAGGTGTTTTTTCGCCGAAGGCTCAAAAATGGTATGTACGTAAAGTTTCATGCATCGTAAAGAACTGAATTACAAACAACTTATATATTACATTCAAAACTATAAAATACTACACACTTTGTTCAGCAAATATTACATCAATATTCCGAATATTTTTACAACAATAGATATTCTTCTTTTAAAACTGCTTCCGCAGCTTCGTTTAGTAGTTGAGTCACAGCTTCGTCCATAATAGTTTCGGCCATCTTAGTAATTTCATCTTCCTTTTTTGCTTCGGGGTCGGCCAATGACTCGAAGGGCTCCGGGGGAGGAGATAGTTCAGCTGCGATACAAAACATAAATAAGTTCGAAGTCACAAAAATAAAACATAAAGTTAAAAACAATTAGGCAATACCTATCCGTCTCTCGAGTTCCGCAACTTTCTCAGTTGCCTTCGTTGCTTCTCTCGTATCGTGAGTATCTTTTTCGCTCTTTTTATTATCTCATGGGCCATCCCTCGGCCGCCATTTTCCCAAACGTCAGTAAAGAATTTTTCGCCAACTAAGCTTGCTTCGGCCGAGGGATCCTTCGTGTCATCAATAGAGAAAGCAGCTTCGGATTGGGCCAGAATCTTCACATGTTCGCATCCTGCTTTCTCCAAAAATGGATGCGACTCCTCTTGCACCAGAAAAGGCGCAGATGTCCCCACGGCCACTCAAAACTTCCTCAAAAGCTTCGGCTTCGCCGCTGATCCATTCAATTGGACCTTCGGGATCGCCCAGTACGAAGTTGTCTTCATTTGAATATGCGCCAATATTGGCGAAGCTAGTTTTTATCTTTTGGACACATGCTACAGATTTTCCATAGCATCTTTCTTTTGAAGAGCGAAGCTCTACAATTGTTTTTTCCCAGTAATTTTTCCAGTAGTCACTGGCGTCTTGGTCAGCTTCGGCAATAGCACATTTTAATTTTGCCTCTGCCAGCTGTTTCCGAAGATCCTCAATTTCGCATCTCTGGGCTTCAGCCTGGGCTTTGGAAGTAGCTTCGTCTTCTTTTATTTTGTTCAACAATGAGTTTAAAATCTTATCTTTTTCAAGACCTTCGTTCCTTAGTTCAATTACTTCGGAACGAAGGTTGTTCAAAGCTATAGTACATCCTTCATCTTCGACACTTTTTTGTGCCCTGAGGGCGTTGCTAAGAATGAGGCCCTGCGAAAGAAGTGTGGAATTAAGTATAAGCAAATAAAACAAATCTTGGCTTTTTAGTATAAAAAATTCATTCTCATACCTTTAAGCTATTATATCCTAAGCTGTCTGCTAGTTCATCTTTCGATAGCACCGACAACCCATCTTCTAGCGTTGGGAATCTGAAGCTTTTGCCCATCTCCCGGCAGACAGAAATTTCCTTGCTGTCTGGGAGACAATACAAGAAATATTCTTCTCCACTGCCGTTGAATATTAATGCCCCCTTTGGATATTTTAATTTCTGGGCATAATATTGAGCTTCTCGTTTTTCCTCTTCAGATAACCTTTTTCCCGAAGCATGTCGTACAATATAATCGAGAGCTTCGGAAGATGCTTCGGGAATAGGAATGGCAGTTTTCTCAGACAGAATTTGTTCTGCAGCTTCTTTTCTCGTTTTTTCTTCTCCAGTTTCCAAGGATTTCTCCTTGGCGGGATCTGAAGGCCCAACTTCGGTCTCGGCCTGGCTCTTGGCAGCTTCGGCTTCAGATAGTTTTGCCTCAATTTGTGTTTTTGAAGCTTCGACAGTCTTCTTCGGAGTAGAGCTTGAAGTTTTTATTGTTTCTAGCACATCTAGTACGTTGACCATCCTCTTCCTCTTAGGAGTCGTTGTAAGATCCTTTTGCATCTTCGACACTGTCACCTCTGCCGAAGGGCTTATGACTTCTAATATTTTTGTTCTTTCGACCTCTGCTTCTTCAATATTAATAGCCTCTGGCTCACCTGATTTGGCTGGTGATGCCTTCGGCACTGTAGCCAGTTCTTCATTCCTCTGTGTGAGGGCAGATTCTTCGGTTTTAGTAGCCGAAGAGGTCTGAAAGTCGCCTAGAGGGGGGGTGAATAGGGCGAATCTCAAATTTACAAACTTAAGCACAACTACAAGCCGGGTTAGCATTAGAAATAGAAATGAGTCCGAGAGAGAGAGAGGGCGCAAAACAAATCGTGAGCAAATAAAGAGCAAGACACGATGTTTTGTTTTATCGAGGTTCGGTTCTTGCAAACCTACTCCCCGTTGAGGTGGTCACAAAGACCGGGTCTCTTTCAACCCTTTCCCTCTCTCAAACGGTCCCTCAGACCAAGTGAGCTTCTCTTCTCAATCAAACGGGACAACAAGTCCCCGCAAGGACCACCACACAATTGGTGTCTCTTGCCTCGGTTACAATTGAGATGATCACAAGAAAGAATGAGAAAGAAAAGAAGCCATCCAAGCGCAAGAGCTCAAAAGAACACAACAAATCTCTCTCTAATCACTAAAGCTTTGTGTGGAGTTGGGAGAGGATTTGATCTCTTTGGTGTGTCTTGTATTGAATGCTAGCTCTTGTAAGGTGTAGAAGTGCGGAAACTTGGATGCCATTGAATGTGGGGTGGTTGGGGTATTTATAGCCCTAACCACCAAAAGATGGCCGTTGGAAGTGTGCTGTCGCATGGCGCACCGGACAGTCCGGTGCGCCAGCCACGTCAGTAGACCGTTGGGGTTCGACCGTTGGAGCTCTGACTTGTGGGGCCTCTGGGCTGTCCGGTGGTGCACCTGACAGGTCCTGTAGACTGTCCGGTGGGCCTCCCGCGCGTGCTCTGACCTCTGCGTGCACTGTAGCGCATTGAATGCGGTTGCAGTCGACCGTTGCGCGCGAAGTAGCCGTTGCTCCGCTGGCACATCGGACAGTCCGGTATATTATAGCGGAGCGCCCTCTGAAATTCCCGAAGGTAGCGAGTTCAACTTCAAGTGCCCTGGTGCACCGGACACTGTCCGGTGGCACACCGGACAGTCCGGTGCGCCAGACCAGGGTGCCTTTCGGGATGTATTTAGCTCGCTTTGTTTGAACCCTTTCTTGGTCTTTTTATTGGCTTATGGTGAACCTTTGGCACCTGTAAAACTTATAGACTAGAGCAAACTAGTTAGTCCAATTATTTGTGTTGGGCAATTCAACCACCAAAATCAATTAGGAAATAGGTGTAAGCCTAATTCCCTTTCAATCTCCCCCTTTTTGGTGATTGATGCCAACACAAACCAAAGCAAGTATGGAATTGCATAATTGAACTAGTTTACATAAAGTAAGCGCAAAGGTTACTTAGAATTGATGTTGGGGACTTGTTCTCAAATGCTAGGGGTCAAGAACAAGGCAACATAAAAAATGTTAATTGCTAAAGTCCTTCGTCCTTCGAAGCATTATTTCCCTTAGGATATAATGATTTTCGGATGAAGGTAATGAAGAGCGTGTCTTCATAAATTTATTATACAGTGACGAAGGATAAAATGTAGAGAATATAAGAGATAACATAAATAATTATATATTACCATCAGACATAGTCATAAACATCTTTGAATTACAAATGTACCTTCAACTGGAAGGAGATGATAGTACAAGCGTGACGCAAAAAGCGAGTGCCAAGTCAGCATGAACAGTACGGGGGTACTGTTCTCCTATTTATAGGCACGGGACACAACCCATACAAAATTACATTCATGCCCTTTACACTTGATAATAATTCTATAGTAATATGTCGAGGTTTAAATAGCCTTTTCATCTTTAAGTCGGTTTCACTTGTTGCTACCGCGCCGAAGCTTTCCTGCTCACACCTTCGGCTCTGTATCAACCTTCGTATTACTCTGGTCTATTGTGATGCTGACTTGAATCCGAAGATACCTGTTCACACATTATTCTCCAGAAATACTGTTAAATCCTGTTTTTGAGGACCTTCGGATGCCGAAGGTCCCCAACAGAGCCAATATAAATTCTCATAAGATACGCATGGATTGTTTCTTTATATTCTCAATAATTTTTGGACCACGCTTGCACCACATGTTTTGTTTTTGCAAATACTTTTGTAAATTGTTTTCAAAGTTCTTTTGCAAATAGTCAAAGGTAAATGAGTAATTTTTTGAGAAGCATTTTAAGATTTGAAATTTTCTCCCCTGTATCAAATGCTTTTCCTTTGACTAAACAAAACTCCCCCTTGATGAAATCCTCCTCTTAGTGTTCAAGAGGGTTTTAAGATACTGATTTTGAAAATACTACTTTCTCCCCCTTTTGAACATAATAAGATACCAATTTGAAAACATCATTTTTTTGTAAAATTAGGTGGTGGTGTGGTCCTTTTGCTTTGGGCTAATACTTTCTCCCCCTTTGGCATGAATCACCAAAAACAGATACTTGAGTGAAATATAAGCCCATTTGTTAACTACTTTCTCCCCTTTGGTAAACAAAATAGGAGTGAAGATTATACCAAATACGGAGAGTTGCTCGGAGCGACGGTGAAGGATGAGTTGATGGAGTGGAGTGGAAGCCTTTGTCTTCGCCGAAGACTCCAATTCCCTTTCAATACACCTATGACTTGGTTTGAAATTTACTTGAAAACACTTTAGTCATAGCATATAAAAGAGACATGATCAAAGGTATATTAATGAGCTATGTATGCAAGACATCAAAAGAAATTTCTAGAATCAAGAATATTTAGCTCATGCCTAAGTTTGTTAAAAGTTTGTTCATCTAGTGGCTTGGAAAAGATATCGGCTAATTGTTCCTTAGTGTTAATGTATGCAATCTCGATATCTCCCTTTTGTTGGTGACCCCTTAGAAAATGATACCGAATGGCTATGTGTTTAGTGCGGCTATGCTCAACGGGATTATCCGCCATGCGGATTGCACTCTCATTATCACATAGAAGAGGAACTTTGGTTAATTTGTAACCATAGTCCCTAAGGGTTTGCCTCATCCAAAGTAATTGCGCGCAACAATGACCTGCGACAATATACTCGGCTTCAGCGGTAGAAAGAGCGACGGAATTTTGCTTCTTTAAAGCCCAAGACACCAAGGATCTTCCCAAGAACTGGCAAGTTCCCAATGTGCTCTTTCTATTAATTTTACACCCCGCCCAATCGGCATCCGAATAACCAATTAAATCAAATGTGGATCCCCGAGGGTACCAAAGCCCAAACTTAGGAGTATAAACTAATTATCTCAAGGTGAGCTTCCTTAGGGTCGGCTTGGAATTTTGCACACATGCATACGGAAAGCATAATGTCCGGTCGAGATGCACATAAATAGAGTAAAGAGCCTATCATCGACCGGTATACCTTCTGATCGATGGATTTACCTCCCGTGTCGAGGTCGAGATGCCCATTGGTTCCCATGGGTGTCTTGGTGGGCTTGGCATCCTTCATCCCAAACTTGTTTAGAATGTCTTGAATATACTTCGTTTGGCTAATGAAGGTGCCTTCTTGGAGTTGCTTCACTTGAAATCCCAAGAAGTACTTCAACTCCCCCATCATAGACATCTCGAATTTCTGTGTCATGATCCTACTAAATTCCTCACATGTAGATTCGTTAGTAGACCCAAAGATAATATCATCAACATAAATTTGGCATACAAACAAATCATTGTCAAGAGTTTTAGTGAATAGAGTAGGATCGGCTTTTCCGACTTTGAAGCCATTAGTGATAAGAAAATCTCTTAGGCATTCATACCATGCTCTTGGGGCTTGCTTGAGCCCATAAAGTGCCTTAGAGAGTTCGTAAACATAGTTAGGGTACTCACTATCTTCAAAGCCGGGAGGTTGCTCAACATAGACTTCCTCCTTGATTGGTCCATTGAGGAAGGCACTTTTCACGTCCATTTGATAAAGCTTAAAGCCATGGTAAGTAGCATAGGCAAGTAATATGTGAATTGACTCAAGCCTAGCTACGGGTGCATAGGTTTCACCAAAATCCAAACCTTCGACTTGTGAATATCCTTTAGCCACAAGTCGAGCTTTGTTCCTTGTCGCCACACCATGCTCGTCTTGCTTGTTGCGAAAGACCCACTTGGTTCCTACAACATTTTGATTAGGACATGGAACCAAATGCCATACCTCGTTCCTAGTGAAGTTGTTGAGCTCCTCTTGCATCGCCACCACCCAATTCGAATCTTGTAGTGCTTCCTCTACCCTGTGTGGCTCAATAGAGGAAACAAAAGAGTAATGCTCAGAAAAAGGGGAAACACGAGATCTAGTGGTCACCCCCTTATGAATGTCACCGAGGATGGTGTCGATGGGGTGATCTCGTTGGATTGCTTGGTGGACTCTTGGGTGTGGCGGTCTTGGAACTTGTTCTTCTTCCTCATCTTGATCATGGGCATCTCCCCCTTGATCATTGCTCTCCTCTTGAGGTGGCTCTACATCTTGATCTTCTCCTTCATCATTTTGAGCCTTATCCTCGTCTTGAGTTGGTGGAGATGCTTGTGTGGACGAAGATGGTTGATCTTGTGCATGTGGTGGCTCTTCGGATTCTTTAGGACACACATCCCCAATGGACATGTTCCTTAGCGCGACGCATGGAGCCTCTTCATCACCTATCTCATCAAGATCAACTTGCTCTACTTGAGAGCCATTAGCCTCATCAAACACAATGTCACAAGAAACTTCAACTTGTCCAGAGGACTTGTTGAAGACTCTATATGCCCTTGAGTTTGAATCATATCCTAGTAAAAAGCCTTCTACAGTCTTAGGAGCAAATTTGGATTTTCTACCTCTTTTAACAAGAATAAAGCATTTGCTACCAAAGACTCTAAAATATGAAACATTGGGCTTTTTACCGGTTAGGAGTTCGTATGATGTCTTCTTGAGGATTCGGTGCAGATACAATCGGTTGATGGCGTAGCAGGCGGTGTTGACCGCCTCGGCCCAAAACCGATCCGATGTCTTGTACTCATCAAGCATGGTCCTTGCCATGTCCAATAGAGTTCTATTCTTCCTCTCCACTACACCATTTTGTTGTGGGGCGTAGGGAGAAGAGAACTCATGCTTGATGCCCTCCTCCTCAAGGAAGCCTTCAATTTGAGAGTTCTTGAACTCCATCCCGTTGTCGCTTCTAATTTTCTTGATCCTTAAGCCGAACTCGTTTTGAGCCTGTCTCAAGAATCCCTTTAAGATCTCTTGGGTTTGAGATTTTTCCTGCAAAAAGAACACCCAAGTGAAGCGAGAATAATCATCCAAAATAACTAGACAGTACTTACTCCCGCCGATGCTTATATAAGCAATCGGGCCGAATAGGTCCATGAGAAGGAGCTCGAGTGGCCTGTCAGTCGTCATGATGTTCTTATGTGGATGATGAACACCAACTTGCTTCTCTGCCTGACATGCGCTACAAATCCTGTCTTTCTCAAAATGAACATCTGTTAGTCCCAAAATGTGTTCTCCCTTTAGAAGCTTGTGAAGATTCTTCATTCCAACATGTGCTAGTCGGCGATGCCAGAGCCAGCCCATGTTAGTCTTAGCAATTAAGCAAGTGTCGAGTTCAGCTCTATCAAAATCTACTAAGTATAGCTAACCCTCTAACACACCCTTAAATGCTATTGAATCATCACTTCTTCTAAAGACAGTAACACCTACATCTGTAAAAAGACAGTTGTAGCCCATTTTACATAATTGCGAAACTGAAAGCAAGTTGTAATCTAAAGAATCTACAAGAAAAACATTGGAAATGGAATGGTCAGGTGATATAGCAATTTTACCCAAACCTTTGACCAAACCTTGATTTCCATCCCCGAATGTGATAGCTCGTTGGGGATCTTGGTTTTTCTCATAGGAGGAGAACATCTTCTTCTCCCCTGTCATATGGTTTGTGCACCCGCTATCGATGATCCAGCTTGAGCCCCCGGATGCATAAACCTACAAAACAAGTTTAGTTCTTGATTTTAGGTACCCAAACGGTTTTGGGTCCTTTGGCATTAGATACAAGAACTTTGGGTACACAAACACAAGTCTTTGGCCCCTTGTGCTTGCCCCCAACATACTTGGCAACTACCTTGCCGGATTTGTTAGTTAAAACATAAGATGCATCAAAAGTTTTAAATGAAATGTTATGATCATTTGATGCAGTAGGAGTTTTCTTCTTAGGCAATTTTGCATGGGTTGATTGCCTAGAACTAGATGTCTCACCCTTATACATAAAAGCATGATTAGGGCCAGAGTGAGACTTCCTAGAATGAATTCTCCTAATTTTGCTCTCGGGATAACCGGCAAGGTACAAAATGTAACCCTCGTTATCCTGAGGCATGGGAGCTTTGCCCTTAACAAAATTGGACAATCTTTTAGGAGGGGCATTAAGTTTGACATTGTCTCCCTTTTGGAAGCCAATGCCATCCTTGATGCCAGGGCGTCTCCCACTATAGAGCATGCTTCTAGCAAATTTAAACTTTTCATTTTCTAAGTCATGCTCGGCAATTTTAGCATCTAATTTAGCTATATGATCATTTTGTTGTTTAATTAAAGCCATATGATCATGAATAGCATCAATGTTAATGTCTCTACATCTAGTACAAATGGAAGTATGCTCAACGGTAGATGTAGAGGGTTTGAAAGATTTTAATTCTACAACCTTAGCTTGTAATATATCATTTTCACTTCTAAGGTTAGAAATAGTAACATTGCAAACATCAAAATCTTTAGCCTTAGCAATCAATTGTTCATTTTCATTTTTAAGGCTAGCAAGAGAGACATTCAATTCTTCAATCTTAGCAAGTAAGTTAACATTATCATCTCTAAGATTGGGAATTGAAACATCACAAGTATTAGAATCAACCTTAGCAATTAATTTAGCCTTTTCATTTCTAAAGTTGGCAATAGTGTCATGGCAAGTGCTTAGCTCACTAGATAGTTTTTCACATTTTTCTACTTCTAGAGCGTAAGCATTTTTAACCTTAACATGCTTCTTGTTTTCTTTAATAAGGAAGTCCTCTTGGGAGTCCAAGAGATCATCCTTCTCATGAATAGCACTAATTAATTCATTTAATTTTTCTTTTTGTTGCATGTTTAGGTTGGCAAAAAGGGTGCGCAAGTTATCCTCCTCATCACTACAATTATCCTCATCACTAGAGGTTTCATATTTAGTGGAGGATCTTGATTTTACCTTCTTCCTTTTGCCGTCTTTTGCCATGATGCACTTGTGGCCGACGTTGGGTTGAGGAGTCCCTTGGTGACAGCGATGTTTGCAGCGTCCTCGTCGGAGGAGGAGTCGGAGGAGCTCTCGTCGGAGTCCCACTCCCGGCAAACATGGGCATCGCCGCCCTTCTTCTTGTAATACCTCTTCTTTTCCTTTCTTCTCCCCTTCTTGTCATCGCCCCTGTCACTATCACTAGATAATGGACATTTAGCAATGAAATGACCAGGCTTACCACATTTGTAGCACACCTTCTTGGAACGGGGCTTGTAATCTTTCCCCTTCCTTTGCTTGAGGATTTGGCGGAAGCTCTTGATGATGAGCGCCATCTCCTCATTGTCGAGCTTAGAGGCGTCGATGGGTTGTCTACTTGATGTAGACTCCTCCTTCTTCTCCTCCGTCGCCTTGAATGCGACCGGTTGTGCTTCGGACATGGAGGTACCATCTAGCTCGATGATTTTCTTTGAGCCTTTGATCATCAACTCAAAGCTCACAAAATTCCCTATTACTTCCTCAGGAGACATTAGTGTATATCTAGGATTACCTCGAATTAATTGAACTTGTGTAGGGTTAAGAAAAACGAGGGATCTTAGAATAACCTTGACCATTTCATGGTCATCCCATTTGGTGCTCCCGAGGTTGCGCACTTGGTTCACCAAGGTCTTCAAGCGGTTGTACATGGCTTGAGGGTCCTCGCCTTGGTTGAGTCAGAACCGACCGAGCTCTCCCTCGATCGTCTCTCGCTTGGTGATTTTGGTCACTTCATCTCCTTCGTGCGCGGTCTTGAGTACGTCCCAAATCTCCTTGGCGCTCTTTAACCCTTGCATCTTGTTATACTCCTCTCGACTTAGAGAGGCGAGGAGTATAGTGGTGGCTTGAGAGTTAAAGTGCCGGATTTGGGCAACCTCGTCCGAATCATAATCTTCATCCCCTGGTGATGGTACCTATACTCCAATCTCAACAACATCCCAAATGCTAGTGTGGAGTGAGGTTAGATGATGCCTCATTTATCACTCCACATATTATAATCTTCACCATCAAACATAGGTGTTTTGCCTAATGGGACAAAAAGTAAAGGGGTACGTTTGGAAATGCGAGGGTAGCGTAGGGGAATCTTACTAAACTTCTTGCGCTCATGGCGCTTAGAAGTTACGGACGACGTGTCGGAGCCGGAGGTGGATGGCGATGAAGAGTCGGTCTCGTAGTAGACTACCTTCCTCATCTTCTTCTTGTCACCGCTCCGACCTGACTTGTTGTGTGAAGGGGATCCCTTCACCTTGTTGGCGGACTCCCCGGATGGAGCCTTCCCATGGCTTGTAGTGGGCTTCTCACCGGTCATCATCTCCTTCTTGGCGTGATCTCCCGACATCACTTCGAGCGGTTAAGCTCTAATGAAGCACCGCCTCTGATACCAATTGAAAGTCGCCTAGAGGGGGGTGAATAGGGCGAATCTGAAATTTACAAACTTAAGCACAGCTACAAGCCGGGTTAGCGTTAGAAATAGAAACGAGTCCGAGAGAGAGGGCACAAAACAAATCGTGAGCAAATAAAGAACAAGACACGATGATTTGTTTTACCGAGGTTCGGTTCTTGCAAACCTACTCCCCGTTGAGGTGGTCACAAAGACCGGGTCTCTTTCAACCCTTTCCCTCTCTCAAACGGTCCCTCGGACCGAGTGAGCTTCTCTTCTCAATCAAACGGGACAACAAGTCCCCGCAAGGACCACCACACAATTGGTGTCTCTTGCCTCGGTTACAATTGAGATGATCACAAGAAAGAATGAGAAAGAAAAGAAGTGATCCAAGCGCAAGAGCTCAAAAGAACACAACAAATCTCTCTCTCTCTAATCACTAAAGCTTTATGTGGAGTTGGGAGAGGATTTGATCTCTTTGGTGTGTCTTGTATTGAATGCTAGCTCTTGTAAGGTGTAGAAGTGTGGAAACTTGGATGCCATTGAATGTGGGGTGGTTGGGGTATTTATAGCCCTAACCACCAAAAGATGGTCGTTGGAAGTGTGCTGTCGCATGGCGCACCGAACAGTCCGGTGCGCCAGCCACGTCAGCAGACCATTGGGGTTCGACCATTGGAGCTCTGACTTGTGGGGCCTCTGGGCTGTCCGGTGGTGCATCTGACAGGTCCTGTAGACTGTCCGCAGATAACGCGTTATCTTCTGCCTTTGAATATGGCCCAAGTAGTTCATCGCTTGTAGCTTCGATACATTTCAGCCAATCATCATCTGGCTCAACAAACTTACCTTCATATCTGAAGGTGTATTTCAACCTAACCAGTCCACCTTCGTCAGACTTGCTGATAGTCTCCTTTGTCATTTCCCATTTCTCTACAAGTGGCCACACTCTGAAGACTATGTGCTCTTGCACTAAATCCCTTGTCCCGATGAAAGAGCAAACTATGCCAAAGGCCTTTCGGCATTCTTCGGCTGCTTCGTCAATTTCCACCTTCGGTTTCCAGAGGCCGAAACGCTACCAGATAGGGCGCATGATGATCTCCTTAATATCCTCGCGTGCTTTTAAATCATTTTTCACATAGAACCATTCCGTCATCCAATCTCCGGGCCATCTCTTCCGAAAAGTCGGCACGGGGCAGCTTGACCTAGAGCGAGCAACGAAGCTATAGCAGCCAAAATTGTTATAGTATTGCTCTTTGCCCCAGGGTTTCGTTTCATATAAAAGTTCGTGCATGCTGCAGAAACTTTTTGCATTTGGCTCCAAGCCCTGACTCCTTACAGCCCATACGAAGATTCCCATTCTTATGATAGCTTCGGGAGTAATCAGGTGAAGAAAAATCTGGAATATCTTCAAAACTTCAACCACAAAACTGCTTAGGGGGAACCGAAGCCCAGCCTTGAAAAAGCTTCGGAAGATCACCACTTCATTCTCTTCGGGAGTAGGAGCAGTCTTGTCTCCAATGTCAGCCCTCACCAGAGACATATCTCGAAAATATCTTCCCCCCATATTGTCAAGATGACTCTGCTTAATAGTTGATTTTCCGAAGACCGTGTGACTTGGTCGCCACGGTCGATCTTCGGAGTCCTCGCCCCCACTTTCCACATCATAACTGTCACTATCACCAGTGTCTTCAGATAAACCTTCTAAAATCTCCTTAGTGATCTTTTCGGTATTTGTCTTTGCTATTGATTCAAGAAACCCAAGATTCTTCTCCTCAGAAAGACTCAGCTTCGTTTCGGCAACAACTTTTTTAACTTCAGACATCTTCGGAAATGTTGGAAAAAGGTGTTCTCAAAGCCAAAGCTTAGAAAATTTAAAAAACCAAGCAAGCTTTGGTATGCAAGAGCTAAAAATTGGGAAAGCAAGAGCAGATGGCAAGAAAGCGTGCCAGATGAGCTCGTGGTGTGCTCTTATTTATATGCCTAGTGCGTTGCAAGTGGGAGGGCCCCGCTTGTCATTGACTGTTGTTATTCTAGCAAAGGGAAGGTGTTTTTTCAGACCTTCGGCTTAAGGCCTTCGTCCATATCGCAATCTGAATTTATCATTTTAACAAATTAATATTGCGAGGGGCTACTGTTGGGAGCCTTCGGCTTCCGAAGGTCCTCAAAAACATGATTTAACAATGTTTCTGGAGTATGATACATGAATAGGTACCTTCGGACTTAGGACAAAACCACAGTGTGAAGAAGCACAAAGAATACGAAGGATGGCGCAGAGCCGAAGCTAAGCGTAGGGGAGCTTCGGCGTGATATCAGAAAAGGAAACCGACTTAAAGGGGAAAAGACTATTTAGACCCCGATGGATTACTATAAAGTTATTTGCAAATGTAAAGGGCATGGGTGTAATTTTACATGGGCTGCGTCCCGTGCCTGTAAATAGATGAACAGTGCTCCCATACTGTTCACGCTGACTTGGCATTTGCTTTTGCGTCACGCTTGTACTTTTGCCTTCTTTCAAGCCGAAGGTACATATGTAATTTGTTCTCATTTCTATTTTTTCATAATAATAAAATAGAAATGAGCTAATAATAATATTTAAGTGTTTATGTTATTTCTCATATTTTATGAGTCCTTCTTCATTATTTGTTGTACTGATGAAGGTATGTCCTTCATAACCTTCGTCCGAAATTCATTATATCCCGAGGGAAATAATGCTTTGAAGGACGAAGGACTTTAACGTTTAACAATTCTTGTGTTGCCTTGTTCTTAATTCATAGCATTTAAGGACAAGTCCCCAACAACTATCATAGTAGATCTTCTTGATGCATCTCTACTTCTTCTCGTCCCTCTTCTTGTGACTCGAGCCTGAGTCAGTAGGTTTGTCGTCTCTTAGCTCGTTGAAGAGGGGCTCCTTCTCCTTGTCGTTGATCACCATCCCCTTGCCTTTAGGATCCATCTCTTCGGGCGGTTAGTCCCTTAGATGAAGAGTATGGCTCTGATACCAATTGAGAGCACCTAGAGGGGGGGGGTGAATAGGTGATCCTGCAAAATTCAACACTAATCGCACAAACTTGGTTTATAAAATGTTAGTTAGACTAAACCAAGTTGCTATAGAGTAAGCTCTTGAGAAGAAATCAATCACAGATAAAAGCAACACAAGAGACACAGTGTTTTATCTCGTGGTTCGGCCAAGTAACACTTGCCTACTTCCATGTTGTGGTGTCCCAATGGACGAGGGTTGCACTCAACCCCTTTCAAGTGATCCAATGATCGACTTGAATACCACAATCTTTTTCTTTAGAGTTCTTTTCCCGTTTGCGAGGAATCTCCACAAGTTGGAGCCTCTCGCCCTTATAGTATTGATCACAAGAGAAGCACAAGAGTAAAGGAGGGAAAGCAACACACACAAGACTCAATACACAGCAAACACACACACACAATCCAAGACTTGGGCACAAAAACACGGCGCAGGAGTTCTCGACTCGAAAGGTGCTCAAATCTCTAACACAGCGATTCAAATGCGTGGCGGCGGAGTCTAGGTATCTTAGATTATTTAGAGAATGCTTGGTGTACTGCTCCATGCACATAGGGGTCCCTTTTATAGCCCCAAGGCAGCTAGGAGCCATTGGAGAACCAATTGGAAGGCAATTCTTGCCTTCTGTCGGGTGGTGCACCGGACAGTCTGGTGCATCACCGGACATGAACAGTGCTTGCCCGATGCTCGATCTCCTTCCTTTTCTGGTGAAGCCGACCGTTGCGCCCTTGGTCCCCTTGGCGCACCGGACACTGTCTGGTGCACATCGGACAGTCCGGTGTGACCATCCAACCGTTGGCTCGGCCACGTGTCGCCCATTGATCGCGTAGACGATCGTTGGTCGCGGGCGCCGTTGGCCCACCGGACAGTTCGGTGCACACCAGACAGTCTGGTGAATTTTAGTCGCACCGTCCTCGGCGAATTCCCAAGAGCGATGAGTTCGTCGTCGGGCCAGCCTGGGCACCGGACACTGTCCGGTGCACCACCGGACAGTCCGGTGCGCCACAGGCTGGTGCTATTCTTGGCTGAACTCAGCCAAAACTTCTCCAATCCGATTCCAGTTTTCTTGTCAAAGTTTCTAGCACTTAGAGAGATATGTTAGTATCCATAAGCAATTTACTAAGTCTAGAAACATATCTTGATTCTTGATTTTGCACTTTGCAATCATTTAGCACATATCAACTCAAACCATGTGTTGGGTATCTAATCACCAAAATATTTATAGAAATGGCCCAAGGGCACATTTCCCTTTCAATAACCCTAACAGATCATCTAGTTGCTTCTAATGAACATAAGCTTTTACCACAGTTGCATCATTGTATGCATGAATAATATCCAATTGTGGACATATGAATTGCCAAAAGAAGGTACACAAACTTGGATTATTTCAATGTAAGTTTATTGTCAAACATGCAAGAAGAAAGTCATTGACACTGTGAATGGACCCTCATGAAGAGGTACCCACTTACCCCTAGGCGTGTAAAAACCACATTAAGTGGATCAAATAGGAAAATACTCCAAACAATAGTATTTAAATTGAAGTAAATATTTGTTTACCATCTCTCGCATCCTTTCTAGAATTGTGATCATAAATATTGCAAGAATTAAAAACCCATGAAGAGTAGGCCTATTTGGCAAATAATTGTTGACTCTTGAAGGAAAGGTCATATTTTTCTCATCAGTATATATGAATCTTTACTTAATATATATTTTGAAGCACAATTGATATTTATTTCCCCTTGTATGAAACCTTGCATTTATTTGATTACTATGAAGCATGAAATTAACATAGAAGCATATGGATCATCTCTTGATTACTATGAAAAGTATCTGATTGATATAAATCGTTGAAATAGATATCAGCACAAAAAAGAATTTTAAGAAGAGTACATCCGAGCGGACCACGAAGGTTGCCCACAATAAGGTCATTCCTCGAGCATTTATTTTACATTATATGCATAGAAAGAACCTTGCATTCCAAAAAAGTATCGAAACTGTCCATGCTCGACTAGTGTTGAGGTCCTCTAGGTGCTATCAAATGTGAAGGCTAGGCGAATGGTAAACAAAAAAGATGGACCTCTAGGCCTACCAGTGCGTACTATACGTGTCGTCATGTACAATATCGGTTTCTCCATTAGATTGACGTGCAGAACAAGTAGAGCTAGCAAAACAGAGTCCAAGTCATTTTTACGTGGTCAAGTGAGAGCACCTAGAGGGGTGAATAGGTGATCCTGCAATAATCAACTCTAAACAACACAAACTTGGTTTATAATGAGTGTTAGTGGAAGCTAAAACCAAGTTGGTATGAGTAGAGATGGAGAGAGGAGCACTTTTCACTTGATTGCTCCTTTTAGATGTGTATCAAACTTAGGAGCAATAATCTAAGTGAATATGAGAACTCTATAAGATAATAATCGCAATAAATTAAATAGACAAGAGACACGATGATTTTATCCCATGGTTCGACCAATGCCTACTCTATGTTGTGGTGACCTTTTTTGGTCAAGTGTTGCACTCAACTCCTCTCAAGTGATCCAAAGATCAAACTTGAGTACCACGGTTTTCTTCCTTATATCAAATTCCCTTTGTAAGGAATCTCCACAAGTTGGAGTCTCTCACACCTTATACAAATGATTTTAATCAAAATCGGAGTAAGGAGGAAGTAGAAACACACACAAGAACTCAACCACAACAACAACACGCACACAAGTCAAGAAGAGAGCGCAAGAATCAAAACCGCAGAGTTAGCTCAAGAACGTGCTCAAATCTCTATCTAATGAATTAGTAGCATGGTCGCGGAGTCTCAGAGTTGTAGTATGTTCAAAGTATGCTTGTGTACAGCTCCAAGGCGCCTAGGGGTCCTTTTATAGCCCCAAGGGACCTATGAGCTGTTGGAACTCCTTTGGAAGGCCCTGGTTGCCTTCTGCCCATGGGTGCACCGGACTATCTGTTGCACACTAGACACTGCACAATCATCGATTCCCTTCCTTAATCAGCCGAGCCGACCGTTGCCAGTCGTTGGTCACTTGGCACAACGGACTATCTGGTGCAAGCTGGTGACCGTTGGTTCGGCTGACGTGGCCGACACTGATTGTGTGGCCGACCGTTGGCCAGGCACGTGGTTGGTACACCAAATAGTCCGGTGAATTATAGCTAGCGAGCCTCAGCACTTTCCCAAGAGTGGTTTGTTCGATCGGCTGATAGCCTAGGCACCAGACACTGTTCGGTGCACCCCATACTTGCACATGTTTGGCTAATCTTAGCCAAACACTATTTCTCCAAAATGGTTCGACTTGAGAAGTTTCCTAGCACTTAGATGAACATAGTTAGCAACTAAAACAATTTACTAAGTGCTAGAATCATACCTTGTTCCTTCAATGCAATAGGATTTACAATTTACACACATATGCACTTTTTCTATGTTTCTCAGTTTGCCTTACAAATACATGTGCTTATGCTCATACACCAAGATGTTAGTCAAAGACAATGTGTTGTGCATTTAATCACCAAAACAAACTAGAAATGGTCCAAGGGCACATTTCCCTTTCAATCTCCCCTTTTTGGTGATTTATGGCAACACACTTAAAAGCAACAAAAGAGATACTAACATACCCAATTATGAGTGATCTCTTGCAAATTGAAGTCAAACGAAACACCAATAGAATAAGTCTAGAATTTGGCGTATTTACGGCTTCCGACCAAAACGTTCTGGCGTCTTGTATTCTTCCAGCATCGTCCTCGCCATGTCAATGAGTGTCCTATTCTTCCTCTCTGCCACACCATTTTGTTGTGGCATGTACAGAGCGGAGAACTCATTCTTGATGCCTTCCTCCTCAATATATTCCTCCACTTGAAGATTTTTGAACTCAGATCCATTATCGCTCCTTATCCTCTTCACTTTTAGCTCAAACTTGTTTTGAGCCTGTCTTAGGAAGCGCTTGAGAGTTTCTTGGGTTTTAGATTTATCCTGTAAAAAGAATACCCAAGTGAAGCTGGAATAGTCATCAGCAATTACTAGACCATACTCACTTCCACCGATGCTAAGGTAAGCAATGGGCCTGAAGAGATCACATTCTTGCTTGGATCACTTGTTCCCACCTGTTTACCTGCTTGACACGCTGGACAAGGCCTATATCTCAAAACAAACATCAGTTAGTCATAACACATGTTCTCCCTTTAGCAGATTATGAAGGTTCTTCATTCCAACATGTGCTAAACGGTGATGTCAAAGCCAGCCCATGTTGGTCTTAGCAAGTAAACATGCATCTAGATCGACATTTTCTTTAGTAAATCTACTAAATAAAGATTGCCATCAGATACACCTTTAAATGCTAATGAACCATCACTTCTTCTAAAGACAGTTACATCAACATTTGTAAATAAACAATTGTAACCCATGTGACATAACTGACTAACAAAAAGAAAATTATATCCAAGCGATTCTACCAAAAAGACATTAGAAATTGAATGATCGATAGAAATCACTATTTTACCTATCCCCTTTACCTTGCCTTGATTCTCATCTCCAAAGATTATCGTGTCATGAGAATCCTTGTTCTTGACGTAGGAGGTGAACACGTTCTTCTCCCCTGCCATTTGGTTTGTGCATCCGCTATCAATGATCCAGTTTGAGCCCTCGGATGCATAAACCTGTAAGGTATTTAGGCTTGGGATTTAGGTCCCCAACTTGTGGTGGGTCATGTCAGGTTAGTTACATAAGATTTTGGAACACAAATGCAAGTCTTACCTTTCTTGCATTTTGGTCCCACATTTGTAGCAACAATTTTATCATTTTTTACAATGAGTCACATATGATGCATCAAAAGTATAGAAATAAAATGGAAGATCCATGAGATGCATTCCTATCCTTAGGTGTATGAGAAATAGCATGACGCCTAATTCTATTCCTATTAGAGTCACTAGATGAAGCATGCACGGTGAGAGAAGTAGAGATACTACTATGATACTTTGGAAAAGAAAAATGATCATTACAAGTATCATGATGAGCATAATGAGAAACATTATTGCCTTGAGAATATAAATAAGCACGAATTTTCTTCTCATGAACAGAATGCAAGCTATTAGCCATAGTTGCCTTCCCCTTCTCCTTTGTGAAGTTGAGGACCTTTTGGTTCTTAGTGTTCTTGGTTCCCTTTTGGAAAACAAGTCCATCCTAAATGGAGGGATGTCTACCAATGGTAAAGGCATCCCTAGCAAATTTAACTTTTTATACTTTATTTTTGCAAGTTTTAAGTTGAACATTTAATTGAGCAATTTCATTATTTAAGTTTGCAATAGTAGAAACATGATTATTACAAGCATTAAAATCATGATATTTGCATTGTTTAATGGATGAACTAGCAGTATTTAATTTCTCTATTCTAGCATTCAAATCATCATATAAACTTTTAAGGCTAGTAATAGAGGAATGACAAGAAGACAATTCAAATGCAAGCATTTCATTCTTCTTAATTTTTAAAACAAGAGACTTTCTACTTCTACTACTTTATCATGTTCCTCATAAAGCAATTCTTCTTGGTTTTCTAGAAATCTATCATTTTCATTAAGAGCATCAATTAATTCATTGATTTTATCTACCTTAGATCTATCTTAGCCCTTAAAAAGACTGCTATAGTCTATGTCGTCGTCATCATCATCATATTTTTCATCACTAGAAGAGGTATACTTAGGGGTATCACGGGTACATACCTTCTTCTTTTTTGCCATGAGGCAAGTGTGATGCTCGTTGGGGAAGAGGGAGGATTTGTCGAAGGCGGAGGCAACAAGTCCTTCATCATCGGAGTCGGATGAAGACCAGCCCGAGTCCCGTTCCTTGCCAATGTGCGCCTCATGCTTTGTCTCTCTGTAGAATTTTTTCTTCTCCTTCTTCCCTTTCTTATCTTGTACCATGTCATTCTCATTATCGGTACATTGAGCAATAAAATGACTAGTCTTACCACACTTTAAGAATGAACGCTTTCCCCTTGATTTGTTTTTGTTGGGGTAGTCCTTGCATACCTTCAATGCAGTCTTGAAGCGCTTTATTATAAGCGCCATTTCTTCCTCATTAAGTCTGACGACCTCCACTTGGGCCACCTTGTTTGGGAGCGTCTCCGTCCAGGCCATTGTTTTGATTGCAACGGGGTGCGGCTCATAAAGGGGAAGAGGTTCGTTGGCGATGTCATCAACGTACCTTGCTTCTTTTACCATCATGCGTCCGCTTACAAACTTACCAAGGATTTCCTTGGGCAACATTTTGGTATACCTAGGGTTTTCATGAATTAGATTAACAAGGGGATCAATTATAGTAAATGACCTTAACATAAGGTGTACGGCGTCGTGTTCCGTCCATCTTGTGCTTCCATAGCTTTGAATCTTATTCACCAGGGTCTTAAGCCTGTTGTACGTTTTAGTTGGCTCCTCATCCCTTTTCATGGTGAATCTCCCTAGCTCACCTTCCACCAACTCCATCTTGGTGATCATTGTAGCATCATTTCTCTCATGAGAGATCTTGAGGGTGTCCCATATTTGCTTTGCGTTGTCTGAGCCACTAACCTTATTGTATTCATCCCTGCATAGAGACGCTAAAAGAACTGTAGTGGCTTGGGCATTTTTATGAATCTGATCATTAATAAATATGGCAATATCATTACTGTGAAAATTCATTCCATTTTTACTACTTTCCAAATGCTAGGGTGAAGAGAAAATAAATGACTACGCATTTTATGACTCCAAAAATAATAGTCTTCCCCATCAAAATGAGGGGGCTTGCCAAGAGGTATAGATAGTAAATGAGCATTGGAGTTGTATGGAATATGAGAATAATCAAAGGTATAGTTTTGATTAACCATATTTTTCTTTGATGTGGAATCGTCATCGTCGTCGTCCTTTGATGAAGATGAGGAGGCGCCGCTACCGTAGTAGATAATCTTCTTGATGCGCCTCTTCTTCTTCCCGTCCTTCCTCTTGTTGTTTGAGCCTAAGTCAGTGGGCTTATCACCTTTTGGCTCATTAATGTTTAGGGTCTATTTCTACTTGTCGTTGATCACAATACCCTTGCCCTTAGGATCCATCTCTTCCGATGGTTAGTCCCTTGATGAAGAGAACTACTCTGATACCAATTAAGAGCACCTAGAGGGGGGGTGAATAGGTAATCCTGCAATAATCAACTCTAAACAACACAAACTTGGTTTATAATGAGTGTTAGTGGAAGCTAAAACCAAGTTGGTATGAGTAGAGATGGAGAGAGGAGAACTCTTCACTTGATTGCTCCTTTTAAATGTGTATCAAACTTTGGAGCAATAATCCAAGTGAATATGAGAACTCTAGAAAACAATAATCACAATAAAGTAAAATAGATAAGACACATAATGATTTTATCCTATGGTTCGACCAATTCTTACTTCGCGTTGTGGTGACCTCCTTTGGTCAAGGGTTGCACTCAACCCCTCTCAAGTGATCCAAAGATCAAACTTGAGTACAATGGTTTTCTTCCTTATATCAAATTCCCTTTATGAGTAATCTCCACAAGTTGGAGTCTCTCACACCTTACACAAATGATCTTAATCAAAATCGGAGTAAGGAGGGAGTAGAAACACATACAAGAACTCAACCACAACAACACGCACACAAGTCAAGATGAGAGCGCAAGAATCAAATCCGCAGAGTCACAACTCAAGAACATGCTCAAATCTCTATCTAATGAATTAGCAGCGTGGTCGCGGAGTCTTGGAGCTATAGTATGCTTGTGTATAGCTCCAAGGCGCTTAGGGGTCCTTTTATAGCCCCAAGGGACCTAGGAGCCTATGGAACTCCATTTGGAAGGCCCTGGTTGCCTTCTGTTCGTGGGTGCACCGGACTGTCCGGTGCACACCAGACACTGCACAGTCACCAATTCCCTTCCTTAATCAGTCGAGCCGATGGTTGCCAGCCATTGGTCACTTGGCACACCGGACAGTTCGGTGCAACCTCGTGACCGTGGGTTAAGTTGACGTGGCCGACACCGATTGTGCGACCGACTGTTAGCTAGGCACGCGGCTGGCACGCCGGACAGTCTGATGAATTATAGCCAGTGAGCCTCAACACTTTCCCGAGAGTGGCCAATTTGGCCAGCTGATAGCCTGGGCATCGGACACTATTTAGTGCACACCGAGCAGTCCGGTGCACCCCAGACTAGCACATGTTTGGCTAATCTTAGCCAAACACCATTTCTCCAGAATGGTTCCACTTGAGAAGTTTTATAGCACTTAGATGTGTAGGATTACGGGGAGGCTACGCTAGCGCAAAACAAAAATTTCAACCCTATAATACCAAGAACTACTGCGGTTATAGGTCATGGAATTACCACTAGACGCGTAGAGCAGCGGAAGACGTCTCGATGTAGACGAACGCGTCGAGCAGTGTCGTGCAGTCGTCGGCGTCCTTCACGTCCTCGCACAGTTCGTCCTAGTGCTCCAGATGCAGCACCTCCGAGGTATCCACACGTACAGGGAGGAAGCGCCGCGTACCGAACTGCTAGGTTCGCGACGGCGGCTTGGCGAGGGCGAGAGGTGAGCGGCGGTTGCTCGTTTGCTGGTGGCGAATTAGGTTAAGCCTAACCGCGCCCCCGCCCCTCATTATATAGGCGTCATGGTGGGCTTCTGACACCGAGGCCCATCATTAACCCTAAAGCCCAGTCTAATTTCGGATCTAATCCGAGTTAGGCTTCCTTCCCCTTAAGTGTGTGACCCTATAGGTTCACGTACAAATAGACATAGCCCGAGTACTCTTACTTGGCCCAATAATTGACAGCGGCCTCTAGCAAGACATGTCAACTCCTATGCGCACGTAAAGATCATATCAGACGAACCATTGCAACATTACGTACATGTTGTTCCCTTTGTCTCACGATATTTGGTCTGGCTCTAAGCTGACCTCTCTTTCTCGATACTGTGAATTGGAATCCTTTCAATGGTTAACTCTTAACCCTAGCACGACCATGCATTTCTTGATCCAATCACTCGAGGGGCCCAGAGATATCTCTCTCACAAAGAGAGGGACAAATTCCATCTTGACTGACCATGCCTCACAGCATGCTTCCTGACAAACCCAAAACTACCTTTATAACTACCCAGTTATGGAATAGCGTTTGATAGTCCCTAAGTAAGTCAATTCACATCTTGAGAACATGCGACAATCTCATGTCTAAGGATACAGTATTCATGTTGCAAAAAGAGAACTATATTACAATATCTCACGTTGGGTCGGTCCAGCCTCATGTCATACATGCGCCCACATTATTAGTTTAACATCTCCATGTTCATGACTTGTGAAATGTAGTCATCAACTAATACATGTGCTAGTCATCGACTCTGACTAGGGACATCATTTAGAATAACCATATAAGTAAAGAATCTCACAAACAATTCACATAATTGCTAATCAATACAAGGTGCCTTCCATGGATATTCAATTAAGCAATATATATATCATGGATACAAAGAAATATGCTCATCTCTATGATTATCTCTAGGGCATATTTCTAACAGTCTCCCACTTGAACTAGAGTTAATCTAGAAGATATCTAATACCCATAGATCTCATGTGTGCCTCATGCTTAGGTTGTGGAAGAGGTTTTGTCAAAGGATCAGCAACATTCAAATCCGTATGTATTTTGCATATCATTATCTCACCCCGCCTTATGAATTCCCGTATGAGGTGAAACTTCCGCAGTACGTGTTTGTTTTTCTGGTGGTTCCTTGGCTCCTTAGCTTGCGCAATAGCCCCATTGTTGTCACAGTAGAGGTTCAATGGACTAGAAGCATTAGGAAACACACCAAGCTCGATGAGGAACTTCCTTATCCAAACTCCTTCCTTCGCAGATTCAGAAGCTGCAATGTACTCGGCTTCTGTTGTAGAATCAGTCACAGTCTCCTGTTTGGAACTCTTCCAACTAACAGCACCACCATTTATTGTGAACACAAAACCTGATTGCGATTTTAACTCGTCTGGGTCAGTTTGGAAGCTAGCATCGGTGTAACCAGTTACAACGAGCTCCTCCTTACCCCCATATACCAGGAACATATCTTTAGTCCTTCTCAAGTACTTAAGAATGCCTTTCACCGCTGTCCAGTGATCCTCACCTGGATCAGCCTGGTACCTACTCATAGCACTTATAGCGTATGAAACATCTGGGCGTGTACTTATCATGGCATACATGATTGATCCAATTGTTGAAGCGTATGGTACCTTACTCATGCGCTCCCGCTCATTAGCCGTCGCAGGACATTGCATCTGGCTAAGGTGTTTACCATGTGACATAGGTATGAACCCTTTCTTGGACTGTTCCATGTTGAACTGTTTCAAAACCTTGTCAATGTACGTATCTTGACTTAATCCTATAAGCCTCTTCGACCTATCTCTGTAGATCCTTATGCCCAAAATATATGCTGCTTCCCCTAAGTCCTTCATAGAAAAACTCTTTTTCAGTGAAGCCTTGACGGACTCCAGCATAGGAATGTCATTCCCAATCAATAATATGTCATCCACATACAAGATTAGAAATACAACAGCGCTCCCACTTTCCTTCTTGTAAACACAAGCTTCTTCTTCATTCTGATGAAAACCAAGCCCTTTGATCACTTCATCAAAACGAATGTTCCAACTCCGAGATGCTTGCTTCAACCCATAAATGGATTTCTGAAGTTTGCATATCTTTCCAGCATTGATCGGATCGACAAAACCCTCGGGCTGTATCATATACACGTCCTCATCTAGGTTTCCATTAAGGAAAGTTGTTTTGACATCCATCTGCCAAATCTCATAATCGAAATATGCGGCAATAGCTAGAATGATCCGAATAGATTTAAGCATCGCTACTGGCGAGAATGTCTCGTCATAGTCAACTCCTTGAACTTGTCGAAAACCCTTTGCAACAAGTCGAGCCTTATAGATGTGAACATTTCCATCCATGTCTTTCTTCTTCTTATAGATCCATTTGCATTCTATAGGTCTAACACCATCAGGCGGGTCAACCAAGTTCCAAACTTGATTTTCTCCCATGGAATCTATCTCGGATCTCATGGCGACATGCCATTTCTCGGAATCTGGGTCCATCATCGCTTCTGAATATGTTGCAGGTTCGTCGTTGTCTAACAACAACACTTCCCCATTGCCCAACAATAGCACTTCTCCTCGTGCCTCACGAAGCCTTGCTGACCTTCGTGGTTGTGGTGGTGATTCTCTTGCCATAGACGTCTCAACTTGTTCTGCTACATTAGCATCACTTGTTGAATCTTGTCCCACTGGCTCATCCTGAACTTCTTCAAGATACACCTTTTGTTTACTTTTATCTCTTTTGAGAAACTCTTTCTCTAAGAACACACCGTTCCGGGCGACAAACACTTTGCCCTCTGACCGGTGGTAAAAGTAATATCCTAAAGTTTCCTTTGGATATCCCACGAACATGCACTTGTCCGATTTTGGAGTGAGTTTATCTGACTGAAGTCGCTTGACGTAAACCTCACAACCCCAAATCTTCAGAAAAGACAAACTGGGAGTCTTCCCAGTCCACATCTCATATGATGTCTTAACTACGGACTTAGACGGTACCCTATTTAGTGTGAAAGCTGCTGTTTCTAGAGCGTATCCCCAAAACGACAAAGGTAGGTCCGACTGGCTCATCATTGATCGAACCATATCCAATAAAGTCCGATTACGTCGCTCAGACACGCCATTCCTCTGAGGCGTTCCAGGCGGCGTAAGCTGTGGAACAATTCCACAACTCTTTAGATGATTGCTAAACTCATGACTCAAATATTCACCTCCACGATCTGATCGCAGTGCTTTAATTTTCTTGCCACGCTGATTTTCTACTTCATTCTGAAACTCTTTGAACTTTTCTAAGGATTTAGACTTGTGTTTCATTAAGTAGACATACCCATATCTACTAAAATCATCAGTGAAGGTTATGAAGTATTGGAATCCTCCCCTAGCTGTCGTACTCATTGGTCCGCACACATCAGTATGTATGAGTTCCAATAAATCTAACGTCCTCTCCGGTAAACCCGTGAAGGGCGCCTTGGTCATCTTACCAAGTAAGCAAGCTTCACATGTCTCGTATGATTCAAAATCAAACGAAGTTAAAAGCCCATCAGAATGAAGCTTCTTCATGCGATTCTCACTTATATGACCCAAACGACAGTGCCACATGTAGGTAGGACTTAAATCATTAGGCCGGGGCCTTTTAGCACTAATATTACAGATAGGTGCATCATCAAGATTTAAAATGAATAACCCATTCATAATGGATGCAAAAGCCACAAACATGCCATTCTTAGAGATCACACAACCATTGTTTTCACTCGCAAATGAATAACCATCCTTCATCAAACATGAAGGAGACATAATGTTTCGACTCATACTAGGAACTAGATAACAATTATTTAACTCCAAAATAAATCCTGATGGGAGGTGGAGTTGCATCGTCCCGACGGTCAACGCAGCAACTCTTGCATTATTGCCTACCCAGAAATCAACTTCTCCTCTTTTCACGCTTCTACTTCTTATCATTCCCTGCATCGAATTGCAAATATGGGCAACCGATCCGGTATCAAATACCCAAGAATTAATATAAGAATCAGCAAGAAAAATTTCTGTAATGTGAATAGCAAGTGTACCTGCTGCGGCTGTACCCTTACCGCCGTGATCCTTAATAGAGGCCAAGTACTGCTTGCAATTCTTTTTCCAGTGACCAAGTTCTTTGCAATAAAAGCACTCTGCATATGCAGCTGGTCCAGCCTTGGGCTTTTGATTTGGCTTGGATACTGTATCCTTTGCCTTGCCCTTCTTCTTTTGAGATTTACCCTTCTTCTTAAAGTTGGGTTTGTTTTGGACCGCCATCACATGGCCGCTGCTGCCATCGCTTTTCTTTATGTCCCCCTCTGCAGTTTTCAGCATGCCACATAGTTCATTGAGGCCCCTCTTCGCCCCATGCATATGGTAGTTCGTGATGAAGTTTCCATAGCTGGGCGGAAGAGATGCCAAAATGAAGTCAGTGGCCAACTCTTGGCTTATTGGGAAGCCAAGCTTCTCCAACCTCTGACTGTAACCAACCATTTTGATTACGTGTGGCCCAACTACTGTGCCTTCTGCTAGCTTGCATTCCAGAAAGGCTTTGGACACATTGAACCTTTCAGTCCTAGCCTGAGTCTGGAACATATCCTTGAGCGCCACGATCATATCATGCACCTCATGGTTTGTCTCAAACTGCATCTGCAGCTCAGGCTCCATGCAAGCAAGCATTAGGCAACTCACTTCAAGATTAGTATCCATTGCTTTCTTGTAAGCGGTTTTAGCTGCAGCAGTTGCATTTTCACCAGGATCCTCTGGTAGTGGGGTGTCTAGAACGTCTTCCTTTTTTTCAGCCCTGAGAACAATTCTCAGGTTACGGATCCAATTCGTATAGTTTGTTCCATTTAACTTATCCTTTTCAAGAATTGATCGCAAAGTAAATGTTGGTGTGCTAGGTGTCATTTATCTACAACAAAATAATGCAAAATACTAAGACAAAAATATCCATGACAAAGTAAATCATATTAAACATTTAATAGTCTACTCCCACTAAAATCAATATCCCTCGATTGATACTTAGTGATTCAGAACCCACAACTAACAAGTCTACTAGTGAGCTTTAGCATCACCGCTAGAAGACAAGGTAGATCGGTAAGCAACTCCTTGCTAATCATATCATATATATGACTCCTGTTGTTGGGTGACATCTCTATGTCTCGGCTCCCAACCTTATGCCTCAAAGTCCTTAACCATTAAGCTGACTTTGTTTAAGTTAACCAATCCTTTCTGCAGTTCGTATCCGATACAAACCTATCTAGTCAAGGAAAACTGGTGGCACCCTAATTTCATAGACCCACCACCAATTGTACAAGACTTATGATAGTGCAAGGTTTGGAGAGGCATTTAAGCTTAAACATTTATGAGGGATCGTCCTACTTATATCATCGCACGCAAAGACATATATGCAATATGAACAAGTAGAACATTAAGAATGGCATTCACACAACAGTTGTGATTCGGTATGGCTTGCTGTCACATGGTGATCCCCATCTCCAATAATCTGTCCATCACGATGATCTCCATCTCCATGATATAGGTATGCCATCCTTCAGGTGATGAGTCCTTCAAGACCTATCTAACGTATGCTGGTAAACAAATTACATATACGCTTTGGATCATCACATGTTGACACGCAGGTCATTACATTAAATTTGGACAATACATATGGCTCCAGCCGTATTGCCCAGGTCACGACACGCAGGTCATGAATAATTCATTAATATGCATCATATACACAATAGCCATACCGATCACAAGATGCCCTGCAAAAACAGGTTAGACAAACACGTTTCTATATGTTCGCCACTACAGCAGATAGCCACGGGATTCCATGCATCGTATGTATGGAAATTCCACTGGAAATCTCATGCGGTTGATCAAATCAACCCAAATCCGAGACTTTCGACCCGAAGAAGATTACACTCATGATGTCGATCTGTTACGTCAATCTGCTGGTTGTGTACGCAGTTAGCCCCGATGGTGATTCCAGCCGGTAGGGGCAAGTCGCGCACATAACAGAGAAGGACGAACTAATCTTTTCAGTCATATCCGATGTAATCTACTTCAACCCTTTATAACCAATTGATCTAATCAAACCGTGCATCCAGACCTAAAACTACGCAGAACCTAGCTCTGATACCACTGTAGGATTACGGGGAGGCTACGCTAGCGCAAAACAAAAATTTCAACCCCATAATACCAAGAACTACTGCGGTTATAGGTCATGGAATTACCACTAGACGCGTAGAGCAGCGGAAGACGTCTCGATGTAGACGAACGCGTCGAGCAGTGTCGTGCAGTCGTCGGCGTCCTTCACGTCCTCGCACGGTTCGTCCTAGTGCTCTAGATGCAGCACCTCCGAGGTATCCACATGTACAGGGAGGAAGCGTCGTGTACCGAACTGCTAGGTTCGCGACGGCGGCTTGGCGAGGGCGAGAGGTGAGCGGCGGTTGCTCGTTTGCTGGTGGCGAATTAGGTTAAGCCTAACTGCGCCCCCGCCCCTCATTATATAGGCGTCATGGTGGGCTTCTAACACCGAGGCCCATCATTAACCCTAAAGCTCAGTCTAATTTCGGATCTAATCCGAGTTAGGCTTCCTTCCCCTTAAGTGTGTGACCCTATAGGTTCACGTACAAATAGACATAGCCCGAGTACTCTTACTTGGCCCAATAATTGACAGCGGCCTCTAGCAAGACATGTCAACTCCTATGCGCACGTAAAGATCATATCAGACAAACCATTGCACATTACGTACATGTTGTTCCCTTTGTCTCACGATATTTGGTCTGGCTCTAAGCTGACCTCTCTTTCTCGATACTGTGAATTGGAATCCTTTCAATGGTTAACTCTTAACCCTAGCACGGCCATGCATTTCTTGATCCAATCACTCGAGGGGCCCATAGATATCTCTCTCACAAAGAGAGGGACAAATTCCATCTTGACTGACCATGCCTCACAGCATGCTTCCTGACAAACCCAAAACTACCTTTATAACTACCCAGTTATGGAATAGCGTTTGATAGTCCCTAAGTAAGTCAATTCACATCTTGAGAACATGCGACAATCTCAGGTCTAAGGATACAGTATTCATGTTGCAAAAAGAGAACTATATTACAATATCTCACGTTGGGTCGGTCCAGCCTCATGTCATACATGCGCCCACCTTATTAGTTTAACATCTCCATGTTCATGACTTGTGAAATGTAGTCATCAACTAATACATGTGCTAGTCATCGACTCTGACTAGGGACATCATTTAGAATAACCATATAAGTAAAGAATCTCACAAACAATTCACATAATTGCTAATCAATACAAGGTGCCTTCCATGGATATTCAATTAAGCAATATATATATCATGGATACAAAGAAATATGCTCATCTCTATGATTATCTCTAGGGCATATTTCTAACAAGATGAACATAGTTAGCAACTAAAACAATTTACTAAGTGCTAAAATCATACCTTGTTCCTTTAATGCAATAGGATTTGCAATATACAGACATGCAATTTTCCTATGTTTCTCAAATTGCCTTACAAATACATGTGCTAATGCTCATACACCAAGATGTTAGTCAAAGACAATGTGTTTTGCATTTAATAACCAAAACAAACTAGAAATAGTCCATGGACACATTTCCCTTTCGTCAAGAGAGCTAGAGTTGGAGCACGCGCTTAACGAAGAGACAGGATAGCCGCCAAAGACACTGCCCATAAATGGAAATGGGCCAATGAATATTTCCAATGTAATGTAAGCCAAGCAACTGTTTTTCTAGTGTCATTCAGTCTTTATTTAGGCCCCCCATTGGTAAGGCTCCTTAGAGGCTCTTTCAGGCCTCCTTTGGAACAAAGGAAAAGTGAAGGAATTTTAAAGGATTAAAACTCTATGGAAAATTTTCCTATGTGGTCCTTTGGAACAAAGGATTGAGTTGCTACAAATCTTATAAAATTTCTATGGAATTGGGCATTGTAGTGAGATTTTGTGAGATTTTTAACATGAGGTCCAACCTCTTGAAAATTTTCCTATGGAATTGAAGTTGACATGCAACTATATTCCTACATTTTTCCTATCCCTATGTTTTACTAATCCTCCATTGCAAAGGAGGCCTCTACATATTTTTTGAAAAAAATCTACCAAAGGGAGGCTCTTTGATGGGCTATTACTAGAAAAGAGGGAGAGGCTCCTCCAAAAAAAAGGACCTAGGAGTCAGAAAAAAAAGCTCCTACCCGCTGCTCTCCCATGTTTTTCTCTTTGTCGATGCTACATTGTAGAATTTATAGGAGGAGCTGTATTTACAACCAAACAGGGTGCTCTTTCTAGAGCTCTTCCTGAAAATAAGGAAGGAGTTGTTTTCTTAGAAAAGTCAGAGCCAGGGCTAAAGCTGACAGAGGAAGAACCCTACCCAACGATGCCTTACTTTTCAGTGGTGCCACGTTCCGCGCTGAATTCTCTATTGGTCGTATCTTTCCGAAATGTGAACTGTTGGGGACTTGTTCTCAAATGCTTCGGATCAAGAACAAGGCAACACACAATGTTAAATATTAAAGTCCTTCGTCCTTCGAAACATTATTTCCCCTTGGGTATAATGGATTTCGGACGAAGGTTATGAAGGTCATACCTTCATAATCACAATAAAAGATTAAGAAAGGATTTATGTACATAATATGGAAAACAACATAACTACTTTAAACATTATTTATTAATTTATTTCTATTCGTTTTTCTTATATAAATGATGACAATATTACAAATGTACCTTCGGCTTGAAGGAAAGTAAGGGTACAAGCGTGATGCCAATGCCAAGTCAGTGTGAACAGTACATGAATATTGTTCATCTATTTATAGGCACGGGACGCAGCCCGTATGAAATTACATTAATGCCCTTTACTTTTATCAATAACTCTATAGTAATTCTTCGAGGGTTGATTTGGCTTTTCATCTTTAAGTCGGTTTCCCCTTTCTACTGCCATGCCGAAGCTCCTTTGCACATAACTTCGTGATCGTTTCATCCTTCGTCATGATCATCTTCCATTTTAGTCAAGCTTCGTCTTGACCATGCTTCAGTATACCCGCAACTTGATTCCGAAGATACCTGCTTGCATACTTAGAAAATATTGTCAAATCACGTTTTTGAGGACCTTCGGAAGCCGAAGGCCCCCAACAGTAGCCCCTCACAATATTAATTTGCTGTAATGATAAATTCATATTGCGATATGGACGAAGGCCTTAAGCCGAAGGTCCGAAAAAACACCTTCTCTTTGCTAGAATAGCAACAGTCTTTGACAAGCGGGACCCTCCAGTTTCAACGCTCTGGGCATATAAATAAGAGCTCATCCCGAGTTTATTTGGTATGCTCTCTTGCCAGCTGCTTTTACTCACCCAACTTTTAGCCTGCGCGCAAGAACACTTGCTTGGCCTTTTAGGTTTTAAAGCTTCGGCTTAGAGAGCACTTTCCCAGCGTTTGCAAGGATGTCTGAAGATAAAAAAGCTATTGGTGATTCGAAGCTAAGTCTTTCTGAAGAGATGCATCTGGGTTTTCTTCAATCGATGTCGAAGACTAATACAGAGAAGATTACTAAAGAAATTTTGGAGGGTTTATCTAAAGATACTGGTGACAGTGACAACTATGATGTGGATAGCGGTGGTGAAGACTCCGAAGATCGACCTTGGCGACCAAGCCATGCGGTTTTTGGCAAATCTAGCATTAAAGAAAATCATCTTGTCAACATGAGGGGCAGATATTTCCGGGACTTGTCCGTTGTGAGAGCTGATGAAGGAGAGAAGACTTGTCCAACTCCTGAGGAAAATGAAGTCATGGTGTTCCGAAGCTTCCTGAAAGCTGGACTACGATTTCCCTTAAGCAGCTTTGTTGTAGAGGTGCTGAAGATTTTTGAAATCTGTCTCCACCAACTTACCCCCGAAGCAATCATAAGGATGAATATCTTCGTGTGGGCCGTGAGAAGCCAAGGCTTGGAACCTGATGCGAAAAGCTTCTGCAACATACATGAATTGTTGTACGAAACAAAACCCTGGGGTAAGGAACAATATCACAACAATTTTGGCTGCTACAGCTTCGGCTCCCGGTCTGGGTCGAGCTGCCCCGTGCCGACCTTTCGAAAGAGGTGGCCTGGCGACTGGATGACGGAATGGTTTTACATGAAGAATGACTTGAAATCACGAGAAGATATAAAGAAAATCATTATGCGCCCCATCTGGCAACGCTTCGGCCTACGGAGGCCGAAGGTGGAAATGAATGAAGCAGCCGAAGAATGCTAGAGAGCCTTCGGTGTTGTTTGCTCTTTTATTGGGACGAGGGATTTGGTGCAAGAACACATTGCCTTCAGAGTATGGCCACTTGTGGAAAAATGGGAGATGCCACAGCGGACCATTAAGGAGACTGACGAAGGTGGTCTAGTCAGGCTGAAATACACATTTAAGTTCGGAGATAAATTCGTTGAGCCAGATGACGACTGGCTAAAAAGCATTGAGACTGTAAGTGATGAACTGCTTGGGGTGTATTCAAAGGCTGAAGATACTGCATTGTCAGCAGCCTTCGGAGGCCGAAAGAAGAGGTTGAACCGAGTATTTGACGCAATTGGGTTCGTCTACCCCGACTACCATTATCCAGTGCAGGGTCAAAAAAGAAAGAATGCTTCCTCTGCGAAGGAGACTACTTCAGTTGCTCCTAGTGAGCCGGCGCCGAAGAGGAAAAGGGTAAAGGTTCTCACACACCGGCCACGTTATATTGAACTGGCCACAGTGCCTGAGTTCGCCGGTGAGACCTCTTCGGCCACCGAAGCTAAAGAATCAACTCTGCTGCCAGAAATCAAAGAATTGACCGAAGTGCCAACAACAAAAAAGATGGAAGAACCAAGGACTGAAGAAGCAAAAACATCAGAAGTTTTAAGCCCTTCAGCAAAGATTGAGACAGGAAAAAGCCAGAAGGGTCCAACAGTGACCCCGAAAAGAAAAAGGATGGTTAATGTGTTAGATGTTTTGGAGACAATTAAATCTTCAAGCATAACTCCAAAGAAAACTGTTGAACTTTCTGAAGTGTCTACTGAAGCCTTTGTTGCTGAAGCTTCGAAGCAGCAACTTGAAGCTGAAGCTGGGCCTTCAGAGCCCACCAAGGAACAACCTTTGGAAACCGAAGAAACAAAAGTTACAAAGGCAGCTTTGGAAGCCGAAAAAATAAAAATGTCAGAGCCAATTTCGGTTGAAGAAATTGACACTGTTGCCCCCGAAGCACCTTCCAACATACGCGATTACATTGTGCGACATGCTTCGGGAAAGAAATTATCTGAAGAAGAGATTTACGAAGCTAATCACTATGCCAGAGAATTAAAATATCCGAAGGGGCACTAGTGTTCAATGGGACAGACGAAGATGACTTCCTATACTGCCTCCCTGACAACAAAGAATTATTTGTCTGTCGGGAGATGGCTAGGAGTATGGGGTTTCCGAAGCTTGAAGCTGGACTATGCGCTATGACGAAGGAGGATCTTGCGGATAGCCTTGCATATAATAGTCTGAAGGTGCGAGAACTGTATATTTAGAAATTTACAATTTTTGAATCATTCTTTTATTCTTATAGTAATTCTTTTTTCATATAGGGTTTAATACTAAGCAATGCTTTGAGAGCGCAAAAGAATGCTGAAGACGAAAGTTATAATATTGCTTTCAACAACTTACGAGCAGAGGTTATCAAGCTGAGGAACGAAGCTTTGGAAAAAGATAAAATTCTGTTTACACTAGTGGATAAAATAAAGGAAGACGAAGCTACCTCTAAGGCTCAAGCTGAAGCCCAAAAACGCGAAATTCAGGATCTTCAGAAACAACTGGCCAGGGCTAAAGAAGAACGCATACTAGAAGAAACAAAACGAGAACTTAGTGATCAATGGGCAAATCATTTGGAAACAAATGTTGAAGAGCTTCGTGCTTCCAAGAAAAGATACTATGATAAATCCATGGAGTGTGTTAAAAAGATAAAATCCAGCTTCGCCAGTGTTGGCACATTCTCCAGCGAAGAGAATTTCACAAGGGGGAATCCAGAAGGCCCGATTGAATGGATTAGTCACGAAGCTGAGGCCTTCGAAGAAATCTTGAATAGTCGCGGAGACATATGTGCTTTTTTAGGCGCTACGGGGATTGCTACTGTGCTGGAAAGAAAAGGCTGTAATCATGTGAAATCTTTAGCACAAACCGAAACCGCCCTGTCCTCCGAAGACATAAAGGACCCCTCGGCCGAATCAAGCCTGGTTGGTGGAAAATTTTTCACCGACATTTGGGACAATGGCGGTCGAGAAATGGCTCAAGAGATCATTCAAAGAAGCGAAAAAGGCATCCATGATGCTAGGAAGATAGCAGAGGCTGCTGAGAAAGGCACAGAGCCCGAAGGGCAAATAGGTATTAACTAGTGGTTTTTATTCTGTTGTAATTTTTGATTCCAGACTTTGTTCGCGGTTTGTAATAGTAATATAGTCGTATCTTCTCCTCCCTCAGAACCTGCTGAGGCATCTCTGGGCCCCCACCCGAAGGGGGACGATGAAATTAGAGAAATGGTCGAAGCCATCATGGATAAGGTAGTTGATCAGCTATTGAACGAAGCTGCAGAAATAGTTCTTAAGGAGGATTAGATGCTATTGTAAAAATGTTTGGAATGTAACATGTGTAATACATTGTAACTTTGAATGTAATATATAGTCTATTTATAGTTCAATTCTTTACGATGCATGAAATTTTGCATACATACCATTTTTTGAGCCTTCGGCGAAAAAACACCTTCCCTTCTTTTCATGCTTCGTGAAGAAAATCTTTTATATATCACAAGAATTTCCATACTTCTCTGATGAAGAATATCCAAGCTTCGTGAAATATTCTCCGAAGCTATAAAAAAGTTTTGTGTTGCCTCTCTAATGAAGCTACACTTCTTTTCAATTTATCTTGTGCCTTAGCACGATTTTCTCTTTTTCAAAACATTCTCCGAAGATCAATACTGTATCCCGTTCTTGTTCCACATGCAATATGCTATATGATGCTTATGTTATGCAAAATGATGTGATGATGTTATGTTATGCAAAATGATATTTGTGCCGAAAATACACACATCCCTACGATAAAGCACACAATGTTTTTTATCAGCACTGACTTTTCGCTGCAAGCCTCCCTTAGGAGCTTCTTCGCCTTTTACTTTCAGCGGAATCAGCGCTGACTTTTCGCTGTAAGCCTCCCTTAGGAGCTTCTTCGCCTTTTACTTTCAGCGGAATCAGCGTTGACTTTTCGTTGTATGCCTCCCTTAGGAGCTTCTTCGCCTTTTACTTTCAGCGGAATCAGCGTTGACTTTTCGCTGTAAGCCTCCCTTAGGAGCTTCTTCGCCTTTTACTTTCAGCGGAATCAGCGTTGACTTTTCGCTGTAAGCCTCCCTTAGGAGCTTCTTCGCCTTTTACTTTCAGCAGAATCAGCGTTGACTTTTCGCTGTAAGCCTCCCTTAGGAGCTTCTTTGCCTTTTACTTTCGGCGGAATCAGCGTTGACTTTTCGCTGTAGGCTCAGAAAACTTACACTGCGTTCCCTTAGGAACGACTTTTTACTGCTTCGAATAAATTGCACTGTGTCCCTTAGAACAAATTTTTGATAATTCAAAGGTCCTTCATGCCACCATAAATTCGTATGCTTCGGCAACTCAAGCCTATGGAGAAGACGTATTTTTATTATGGTAAAAGACAAAATTGTTACAAGAAATTGAAAAACGATAAAAGGCACTTAGACTTCCCATAATTGTTCCTTATTAACAAAAAAGTAATACTGAATGTAAAAATGCGAAGAAACTGCTGTCGAGGTAGGATAATTATCAGTAAATGTGCTTCGACTCTGGCACAGTGCTATTGACTGTGCGAGCTTCGGACTCCTCTCTGAAGTCCCTCTGAAGGTGAGTGTGTTGACTCCCTTCTGGCTGCTGTCCTCTCTGCGTTGGTGGTGGCGGTGGAGGCTGTTGCCAAGATGCTTGGGGTTGACTTGCTGAAGCAACAGAAGCTGCAGAGTGATTGCCTACATATTCTGGGATGTAAGGCAAATGGTACGAAGCAGTGTGCATGACCTGCTTCGGCTGACTCTGTTGTGCTGCAGCTTCTGCTATCTCCTTTTGCTTCTGGATGGTGACATGGCACATCCTGGTGGTATGGCCCTTGTCTTCACCACAGAATAGACAGTAAATTCTTCTTGGCTGATCTCAAATCTTCCCCCGAAGCCCCTGGCGCCTCTGCCCCTTGGCGCTGGTGGCCGAACAGAACCTTGTTGTTGTCCCGAAGCTTGAGAAGAGTATTGTGGCCTCTGCTGTTGGCTCCCTCTATCATCACTTTGAGTGGAGTTATGAATTGACCTGACATGCCTCGTATGAAATCTTCCTCCGAAGCCCCTGGTCATTTCAGAGAACCTAAATGCCTCCTCCCTTCTTTGGCGGAAGTCATTGTCGGCCCGAATGTACTCGTCCATCTTCTGGAGCAGCTTCTCCAAAGTTTGTGGTGGCTTCCTGGCAAAATATTGCGCTGCAGGTCCCGGCCGAAGCCCCTTAATCATGGCCTCAATGACAATTTCATTGGGCACTGTTGGCGCTTGTGCCCTCAGACGTAGAAACCTTCGGACATACGCCTGAAGGTATTCTTCGTGGTCCTAGGTACACTGGAATAAAGCTTGAGCAGTAACTGGCTTCGTCTGAAAACCTTGGAAGCTGGTTATCAACATATCCTTCAGCTTCTGCCAAGAGGTGATTGTCCCTGGCCGGAGAGAGGAGTACCAGGTTTGAGTGACACTCTTGATGGCCATGACAAAAGACTTTGCCATGAATGCAGTGTTGCCACCATACGAAGATATGGTTGCTTCATAGCTCATCAAGAATTGCTTCGGGTCTGTATGACCGTCATACATGGGGAGCTGGGGTGGCTTGTAAGACTGGGGCCATGGTGTAGCCTACAATTCTGTTGATAGAGGAGAAGCATCATCGAAAGCAAAATTTTCATGATGGAAATCTTCATACCAGTCGTCCTCATTGTAGAAACCTTCCTGATGAAGCTCTCTGCGCGGAGGCCTTCGGTTCTGGTCATCTTGAACAAGATGACGAACCTCTTCGGAAGCTTCATCTATCTGTCTCTGGAGGTCAGCTAAACGAGCCATCTTCTCCTTCTTGCGTTGCACCTGTTGCTGAAGGATCTCCAGGTTTTGGATCCCCTGATCCAGGTCATCTTCTGGAGGCGTTGGACTAACAGCCTTCCTCTTCTGGCTTCGGGCCTCCCTAAGAGAAAGGACGTCCTGATTGGGGTCCAATGGCTGCAGAGTAGCAGCCCCTGTCGCTGAAGCTTTTTTCGGCGGCATGACGAAGGTGATGCTTGCCGAAGGTGTTCAGAGCTCAAGAAATGGAAGTGAGTTCACCGGAGGTGGGCGCCAATGTTGGGGACTTGTTCTCAAATGCTTCGGATCAAGAACAAGGCAACACACAATGTTAAATATTAAAGTCCTTCGTTCTTCGAAACATTATTTCCCCTTGGGTATAATGGATTTCGGACGAAGGTTATGAAGGTCATACCTTCATAATCACAATAAAAGATTAAGAAAGGATTTATGTACATAATATGGAAAACAACATAACTACTTTAAACATTATTTATTAATTTATTTCTATTCGTTTTTCTTATATAAATGATGACAATACTACAGATGTACATTCGGTTTGAAGGAAAGTAAGGGTACAAGCGTGATGTCAATGCCAAGTCAGTGTGAACAGTACAGGAATACTGTTCATCTATTTATAGGCACAGGACGCAGCCCGTATGAAATTACATTAATGCCCTTTACTTTTATCAATAACTCTATAGTAACTCTTCGAGGGTTGATTTGGCTTTTCATCTTTAAGTCGGTTTCCCCTTTCTACTGCCATGCCGAAGCTCCTTTGCACATAACTTCGTGATCGTTTCATCCTTCGTCATGATCGTCTTCCATTTTAGTCAAGCTTCGTCTTGACCATGCTTCAGTATACCCGCAACTTGATTCCGAAGATACCTGCTTGCATACTTAGAAAATATTGTCAAATCACGTTTTTTAGGACCTTCGGAAGCCGAAGGCCCCCAACATGAACAAATGTCAGTGTTACATAGATCGACACTGTTAAATAAATTTAGATTCATTTTTCCCTTCAAAGTGATTCCAGCTTTAGTGTAGATCTAACCTATCAAAATTATGGACCTATCCTTAGATTCACCAAAGCAGCTTAAAAAAATTTGTACTTTAATAGAGTTAAAAAATAGGGAAAATTCCAAATTACTCTCCTCAACTACCTACATTCACATAACCTAGTTCATTTTATCACTTCACTCCTACTCCTTAACAAAATTTATTTTCCCATTTCTTTTGTGTACAAACTAAATTTTCAGTTCAAAATTTGTTGGTTAGTAGGTAATAACATAATTTAGTCTAAGAAATACATTGTGATTTTTATAATTATTTTTGATATGCTAGAGATTAGATAAGATAATAATTTTAATGATACAAAACTAAATACACAATAATGATAAAAAATAAAATATTTTCTAACATAATTTATGGTGCTCTCGGTCATCTCAGAAAACATGATGAAATTTAACTTATAAATGAAGAAACGAAATAAAAAATTATTAGAGGGAGATTTGTCAATGATTCTATCGCACCTAGTTGGTACCCCCTGCGGGCGTCAACATGCTTATCCTCTGTGGCTGTATTTTAATAGAGAACATGATGACAACGTTCATGCGTGTCCTTGTGCCTTGATGAGGCATTGAAGTTGTGCTGGTATGAGAACAAGCATTGCAACTAATATGTATCAAACAGACTGCAGTCTCTCAGATTCTCAGCATCGTCGCAGCTCCATCGTGGCGTTCAGCTTCCTTGGGCCCTATTTCAAGTAGAACATTGACAACCACCACCTGATGCTGATGCTGGACCACCAATGTGAAATTTTGCTGCAATGGCACCTGTGGAAAACTTAGCTTTGGGTTTTTGCTAGGACAAAGAATTTGCGAAACACACTAAAATATCACTCAAATCGATTCACGGAACATAAGGTCGGGCTGGGGCGAGGATGTGGAGGTAGCATTCGATGGCTTTAACATGCTACCGTTGACTCCACAAATGGTTGGTTGATCGAAAGCTACATGTTAAAGAAATGACTGAAGGTTAGGAAACATTCGCTAATCAGTCTGAGCTTACCCGTGACGACTGTGCTCCTAACCCTCCCCTTCCATCTTCCCCAGACCAACGATGGAGCGCAACTCCGGTTCGCACACGGGTACTACATGCAGCATCACCGTGCACCTTAGTTCTCGGCTCCACGGACACCATCGTCTTCGTCTTTGATGTGTACTTCACCCTACCACACTGAACTGATCGTCCTTTGTATGGGCCTAATCCAAACCAAATCAATCTACTCGATCTGAGCCAACTAAGCATGCATGAAAGGAAATTAGGCTTACACCTATTTCCTAATTGATTTTGGTGGTTGAATTGCCCAACACAAATAATTGGACTAACTAGTTTGCTCTAGTCTATAAGTTATACAGGTGCCAAAGGTTCACACTTAACCAATAAAAGACCAAGAAATGGGTTCAACAAAGAAAGCAAGGGATAACCGAAGGCAGCCCTGGTCTAGCGCACCGGACTGTCCGGTGTGCCACCGGACAGTGTCCGGTGCACCAGGGGACTCCAAGCCAAACTCTTCACCTTCGGGAAAATCTAGAGGTGCTCCGCTATAATTCACCGGACTGTCCGGTGTACACCGGACAGTGTCCGGTGCCACAGGGAAGAGCGACTCTGGAACTCGCCAGCTTCGGGATTTTGCACCGCTATAATTCACCGGACATGTCCGGTGTGCACCGGACTGTCCGGTGAGCCAGCGGAGCAACGGCTACTTCGCGCCAACGGTCACCTGCAGAAGCATTAAATGCGCGCCAGAGCGCGCAGAAGTCAGGCACGCGCGAAGTGGCGCACCGGACACTCTACAGTGCATGTCTGGTGTGCCACCGGACATCCAGGCAAGCCCAGCAGTCAGAGTTCCAACGGTCGGAACCCAACGGCCTGGTGACGTGGCTGGCGTACCGGACACTGTACGGTGTGCACCGGACTGTCTGGTGCACCATGCGACAAACAGCCTCCACCAAACGGCTAGTTTGGTGGTTGGGGCTATAAATACCCCCAACCACCCCACATTCAAGTCATCCAAGTTTTCAACCTTCCAACCACTTACAAGAGCTAGGCATTCAATACAAGACACACCCAAGTGATCAAATCCTCTCCCAATTCCACAAAAGCTTTAGTGTTAAGTGAGAGTGATTTGTTGTGTTCTTTTGAGCTCTTGCGCTTGGATCACTTTCTTCTTTCTCATTCTTTCTTGAGATCAATACTCACTTGTAACTGAGGCAAGAGACACCAATTGTGTGGTGGTCCTTGCGGGGAAGTTTTGTTCCCGGTTGATTTGAGAAGAGAAAGCTCACTCGGTCTAAGGGACCGTTTGAGAGAGGGAAGGGGTTGAAAAAGGCCCGGCCTTTGTGGCCTCCTCAACGGGGAGTAGGTTTGCGAGAACCGGACCTCGGTAAAACAAATCCGCGTGTCACACTCTTTATTCGCTTGCGATTTGTTTTGCACCCTCTCTCGCGGACTCGATTATATTTCTAACGCTAACTCGGCTTGTAGTTGTGATTAACTTTGTAAATTTCAGTTTCGCCCTATTCACCCCCTCTAGGCGACTTTCAATTGGTATCAGAGCCCGGTGCTTCATTAGAGCCTAACCGCTCGAAGTGATGTCGGGAGATCACGCCAAGAAGGAGATGGAGACCGGCGACAAGCCCGCTACAAGCCACGGGAAGGCTTCATTGGAAGAGTCCCGCAAAAAGGGAAAGGGGAAGGAGAAGAAAGCCTCTTCCCACAAGTCGCATCGGAGCGGCGACAAGATAAAGAAGATGAGGAAGGTGGTCTACTACGAGACCGACACTTCATCACCTTCCACCTCCGGCTCCGACGCGCCCTCCGTAACTTCTAAGCGCCATGAGAGCAAGAAGTTTAGTAAGATCCCCCTACGTTACCCTCGCATTCCTAAACATACACCTTTACTTTCCGTCCCATTAGGCAAACCACCAACTTTTGATGGTGAAGATTATGCTAGGTGGAGTGATTTAATGCGATTTCATCTAACCTCACTCCACAAAAGTATATGGGATGTTGTTGAGTTTGGTGTACAGGTACCATCCGTAGGGGATGAAGATTATGATGCGGATGAAGTGGCCCAAATCGAGCACTTCAACTTCCAAGCCACAACCATACTCCTTGCCTCTCTAAGTAGGGAGGAGTCAACAAGGTGCAAGGATTAAAGAGCGCCAAGAAAGTTTGGGACGTGCTCAAGACCGCGCACGAGGGTGATGAACTAACCAAGATCACCAAGCGGGAAACAATCGAGGGGGAGCTCGGTCGCTTCCGTCTTCGACAAGGGGAGGAGCCACAAGACATGTACAACCGGCTCAAAACCTTGGTGAATCAAGTGCGTAACCTCGGGAGCAAGAAGTGGGATGACCACGAGGTGGTTAAGGTTATTCTAAGATCACTTATTTTCCTTAACCCTACTCAAGTACAATTAATTCGTGGCAATCCTAGATATACACTAATGACTCCCGAGGAAGTAATCGGGAATTTTGTGAGCTTTGAGTTTATGATCAAAGGCTCAAGGAAGATCAACGAGCTTGACGGCCCCTCCGCATCCGAAGCACAACCGGTCGCATTTAAGGCGACGGAGGAAAAGAAGGAGGAGTCTACACCAAGTAGAACACCCATCGACGCCTCCAAGCTCGACAACGAGGAAATGGCGCTCGTCATCAAGAGCTTCCGCCAAATCCTCAAACAAAGGAGGGGGAAGGACTACAAACCCCGCTCCAAGAAAGTATGCTACAAATATGGTAAGCCTGGTCATTTTATTGCAAAATGTCCACTATCTAGTGACAGTGACAGGGGCGACGACAAGAAGGGGAGAAGAAAGGAGAAGAAGAGGTACTACAAGAAGAAGGGCGGCGATGCCCATGTTTGTCGCGAGTGGGACTCCAACGAAAGCTCTAGCGACTCCTCCGACGACGAGGACGCCGCCAACATCGCCGTCACCAAGGGACTTCTCTTCCCCAACGTCGGCCACAAGTGCCTCATGGCAAAGGACGGCAAAAAGAAAAAGGTTAAATCTAAATCCTCCACTAGATACGAATCCTCTAGCGATGATAATGCTAGTGATGAGGAAGATAATTTGCGTAATCTTTTTGCCAACTTAAACATGCAACAAAAAGAGAAATTAAATGAATTAATTAGTGTCATTCATGAGAAGGATGATCTCTTGGACTCCTAAGAGGACTTCCTAATCAAGGAAAACAAAAAGCATGTTAAAGTTAAAAATGATTATGCTCTAGAAGTTGAAAAATATGAAAAATTATCTAGTGAGCTAAGCACTTGCCCTGAGACAATTGACAACCTTAGAAATGACAATGCTAAACTTATTGCTAAGGTTGATTCAAATACTTGTAATGTTTCAATTCCCAATGATAATGTAAATTTGCTTGCTAAATTGAAGAATTGAACGTTTCTCTTGCTAGCCTTAGGATTGAGAATGAAAAGTTGCTTACTGTAACACCCCACTGGTCGCACAGAATGGATAATACCATAAACCTCATCCACTAAACTTACTCAACTCAAGAGATGTAATAAAGAAAGAATATAAAGCAAGAAAAAATCCGGCAGCACCTCCTTTGAAAATTGGCATAACAAGGAGGGGAAACATGAAGCTCATACAAGATATAAAGACATATAATTCACATAGTAGAAACTGTAATGCAAAAGTGGTAAAACCTAATTATGACCCAACTGAAGTAAAACAAATGGGATAAGAAACTCAGCCCACCCCAAAATAAACGCTCAACCAAGAACAAAGCAATTCACTAGACTTGTCCAACTCTGATTATCAACATTATTAAATGGTGGTTCCTTTATTAAAGGTGTAGTGGCTGTGCTGCTACATCCCCTTTATTCCCCAAAGCAGAAATTAGGTGCCTGCATCAAACAATGCAAGATGTGAGGTAACACATCTCAGCAAGTAAACATAACAACAACAAGTAGGCCATTGTAAATCAACTGTGCTTACACAACCACGTGTTCAGGACCTCTTTCTTTTCTTTTGAACAGTAAATTGCAGCAAGTATACAAGTAACTAAAAACTCAACGCCAAGTAGAATCACCATGCACAAGTCCAAATTATCCACATCCACATAATAGATTCAACACCTCTCCCATGAATGCACATGGCTACAAATGCAATAATGACTTCTGCCTCCATATCTGTAAGGATATGAAGCTGCACCATACCCCTTCTCGGGCAACATATGATGCTCAATGTACCGGTACGGTCGGACCATAAGATCGCAATGAAACTTCAATGCAATGGATGATGAGTGCATTATGCATGACAACATCATAAGTTCTTCCCAAATAAAAATGTGCTAGGCATTTACTTCCAACCATTCCACATAATAACCACTTGAGTAACATAATCAAACCTCAAACTCAACATATGAAATCCATGAAACATGAACATTTTCAAATGATGGTACTCAAAAGAAAATATGAATTTGAACATGATAGCACAACATAAACAAGTATAAGACTCCTCATCTGACAGACGGAATAACCATCACAGTTTTACTTGCCTTCACCGAAGTTTGGGCAAAATCCCTAAGAACGATCCGGAAGTCCACCACCTGTTTTTGACACCCAACTTAGTGCACCAAATTCACATAAAAAAACTCAAAGACAACACCGCACCTACGCGCAATCTCAACCCCGCCGCGGTAAGAATTCTCCCCTCACTAACCAAACTGTAGCGGCGCTGCTTAACAATTCCATAACTTAAAAATTAGGACAGCAGTGGTGTCAAACAAAAACTTCAGAGACAACTACATAAAATTTCCCACAAGTTTTGTATACAACTCATGATTAAATTCTAACATCTAATTACCTCTAAACGGTCCACAAAATAAACCCTGCAATCTGTTTTTTTCTGATTTGGGCAGCGACATACTCAGATTCAAACAGCGATAACTTTTAAAATATAATTCCGATTTGAGCGCATAAGTACTTGTTGGAAAGATAAGAAAAAGCCCTACATGATTCTCATACTGATTAACACTAATCACTCCCGAAAAATCCCCAGAAACTGCTAATACTGCTGCTGTTCATCACTCTGAAAAATCTGTTTTTTTTGGACAGCCACACACCCGGATTCAAACGATGATAACTTTTAATTTATAACTCCAAATTGAGCGCATAAATACTCGTTGGAAAGGTAAAACAAAGTTCTACAAGATCCCCAAATTGATCCCCATTAATTCTTCACGAAAAAACCCTAAAAACTGCTAGAACTTCTGCTGTTCATCCACCACGTAAAATTCTGGACAGCCCCCCTCTATCTAATCGCAAACGCAACATCTAATCAATTGAATCGCAGCGCAAATGAACAAGGGATGAACACAAAAATCACCTTGGGTTCTCCCCCTTTCCTTCCTCCCTTCTTCCCTCCACCAAAACGGTTGGAGAATCGCACCACGAGACGACGATCCGAGCGGCAAGGATTGGCACCTTGGGAGGAGGGGATTGAGGGGGGGGGCTAGGGTTTGGTGGCTGCAAAAATTGAGAGAGGAGGAGATGGGCAGGGGGGCGGCGGCCAAGGGGAGGAGGAGAAGTGGGGGGCGGCTGCACATGGGGGGAGGGGGTTAGGAGGGAGGCGGCTAGGGTTTGGGAGGGTTAATGGGCCGAAACACCTATTGCGGCCCAACTAACCCACGCGACAGCTCCCGACCGCAACGCTAGCGTCAAACCAAATAAATTCTACTGCCCTAGTTGTGAATGTTTTCCACAAAATTCCAAATCCCCAAAACAACAACCGGATGAGGAAAAAAACAAAAAGAACAACCCCAACTTCTCTTCTTTGCAAACCGGGTATCACACTCTACCCCTCTTAAAAAGAATTCGACCTCGAATCCTGACGCTTCTATCGGAATGACAAAAGAAAAGATTAGTGAATCAACAACACTTACCCACAACGAAAAGTTCTGGGTACTTCTGCCGCATTAGCTCCTCAAGTTCCCACGTAGCCTCGCGCTCAGACTGATTAGTCCATAAGACCTTGACATACTTAATTGATCTCTTCCTCAACACACGCTCCGAGAATTCCAATATACGCACCGGACGACACTCCAGAGTCAGATCCTGCTGTACCGCAATTGGTTCCATCTCAATCTGATGGTCCGGATCCCGCAAGAACTTCCTCAACATAGAGACATGAAAAACCGGGTGTACCCCTACCATGGAATCCGGCAGCAGCAAGCGATAAGCCAGGCTGCCCACTCGGGCCAAGATAGTGAACGGTCCAATGTATCTCGGGCTGAGCTTCCCAGAGACACCGAACCGAACAACTCCCTTAGTGGGTGATACCCTGAGAAGGACTTGGTCACCCACAGCAAATTCCAGATCCCGCCTCCTCACATCAGCATAACTCTTCTGACGACTCTGAGCTGCCAAAATATTCTGACGAATTTCCCGAACCTTTTCAGAAGTTTGCTGAACCCAATCAGGACCAACCAGGGATCTCTCTCCCAAAGTCTCCCAGCACAGAGGAGAGATACACCGCCTGCCATACAAAGCCTCAAATGGTGCCATCTTGATGCTAGCTTGGTAGCTGTTGTTATACGCAAACTCTGCCAGAGCAAGATGATCCTCCCAGCTACCCTTCCATGACAGAACACAAGCACGCAACATATCCTCCAAGGTTTGGATTGTTCGCTCTAACTGACCATCCGTCTGAGGGTGAAAAGCGACACTAAGCGAAAGCTTGGTGCCCAATGCACTATGGAGACTCTCCCAGAATTTGGATACAAACTTGGAGTCTCGATCAGAAACAATAGACTTAGGTACCCCGTGAAGCCTGACAACTTCCTTCATATACAAGGGAACCAAATCTGAAGCTGAATTTGTGGTCTTCATGGGAATAAAATGCGCAGACTTAGTCAAGCGATCCACTACCACCCAAATAGCATCCCTGCCACGAGGGGAACGAGGTAGACCCACCACAAAATCCATGGTGATATGCTCCCATTTCCACTCTAGAATTTCCAATGGCTTCAGCAAACCTGCAGGCCGCTTATGTTCGGCCTTCACGCGCTGACATACTTCACAGGCGACCACATACTTAGAAATGTCAACCTTCATCCGCTTCCACCAGAAGTTTTGCTTCAAATCTCGGTACATTTTGGTTTCGCCGGGATGGACGGTGTAAGGCGTTTTATGAGCTTCTCGCAGGATATCCATCTTCACCTCTGATTTCTGAGGCACACAAAGACGGCCCCTGAAACGAACCAAATCATTCTCATCAATGGTGAACTCCCGCGGTTTACCATCACCAACCCTCTTTCGAGCTTCCTGCAAAAGACGATCCTGCAGCTGAGCCGCACGCACTCTCTCCATAAGAGAGGATTGAATAAGCATCTGAGTCTCCTCGCTAGCGGTGCCGACATAACACAAAGCGATCCCCAAACGGTCCAGATCAGCGACCAACGGCAAGGCCACCTTTGGAACCCTGGACCTGCTAAGGGCATCCGCCACCACATTAGCCTTCCCCGGGTGATAATGAATGGACAAATCATAGTCTTTAATCAATTCTAGCCACCGACGTTGCCTCAAATTCAGCTCCTTCTGATTAAAAATATACTTGAGACTTTTGTGATCGGTGAAAATGTCACAAGCCTCGCCATAAAGGTAATGCCTCCACGACTTTAGAGCAAAAACCACCGCAGCCAATTCCAGATCATGAGTTGGATAATTCCCCTCATGCTTCCTCAACTGCCTTGAGCCATAAGCAATCACTCTGCCTTCCTGCATCAGCACATAGCCAAGACCGATACGCGAAGCATCCATATAAACTGTGAAACGCTTACCGCTCTCAGGCAAAGCTAGGATAGGGGCGTCCACCAACTTGTTCTTCAATGACTGATAACTGACCTCACATTCGCCGGACCAGACGAAGGGAACACCCTTCTCCAAGAGCCTAGTCAAAGGCTTAGCAATGCTGGAAAAATTTGGTACGAAGCGCTGATAATACCCAGCAAGCCCCAAGAAACTTCGGATTTCAGAGACACTAGAAGGTCTCTTCCACTCCACCACAGCCGCAACATTCTTGGGATCAACCGCAATACCCTGCTGATTAATCACGTTCCCCAGGAAAGCCACTTCGGAAAGCCAAAAGGCACACTTCTTCAACTTGCCATAGAATTGATTCTTCCTTAGGGCACCCAGAACGAGACGGAGATGTTGTTCATGCTCGGCCTCGGTCTTTGAATAAATCAAAATATCATCCAGGAATACGACCACAAAATCGTCCAGGAATTCATGCAGCATCCTATTCATTGCTTCCATAAAGGCAGCAGGGGCATTAGTTAAGCCAAAAGACATGACTATGAACTCATAATGCCCATACCTGGTGCAGAAGGCAGTCTTCTCAATATCCTCCTCACGAATCCTCAATTGATGATAACCCGAGTTTAAATCAATTTTGGAGAACACCTGGGCACCCCTCAACTGTTCAAAGAGGACCTCAATTCGGGGAAGCGGATATTTATTCTTGATTGTCACTTGATTCAAAGCGCGATAATCCACACACAGCCGCTTGCTTTTATCCTTCTTCTCAACAAACAATACTGGGGAAGCCCATGGAAACCTGCTAGGCCTAATGAAGCCCTTAGCCAGCAGATCATCCAATCGCCGCTTTAATTCAATCTGCTCCTTTGGAGCCATTCGATACGGGGCCTTATGAATAGGCTGCGTACCCGGGATCAGCTTAATCTCAAAAGCTGCATCGCGCTCCGGAGGAATGCCTGGAAGCTCTGCCGGAAACACGTCAGCAAAGTCCCACACCACCCGGATGTCCTGCACCCGCAAGGCAGCCTCACCCTCCACCACCATAGAGAAAAAGATCCCCGACTTCCTTGACCGGCGATCAGGAAGCAATTGCGCCAACAAGGATAATGTGAACTTCGGGGAACTTCCCAAGAATACCACCTCCTTACCCGATGGCGCCTGCAACAACACTGTCTTCCAGAAGCAGGATATAACCGCACGATACTGGGATAACCAATCCATACCCAAGATAACATCGAATGCCCCCAAGGAAATCACCACCAGATTGGCCGAAAAAACCTCATCAACAAGAATGACGGAACACCCCTGACAAACTGAACAGCTACTAATGGAGCCATTAGCGGAACTGACCAAAATTGGGTGACCCAACCTCTGCACCGAAAGACCAGCCCGCGACACAAAATCCTCCGAAACAAACGAATAGCTAGCGCCAGAGTCAAAAAGAGCATGGGTTGCAAATGAATCAACTGAAATCGTACCTGTCACCACGTCTCCTTGCTCCCTGCCATCTGTAGCGGGTAGCACATAAGCTCCAGAAATACCCGCGGAAGAGGAAGCTCCCGGAGTGAAATTAACAGAAGAACCCCACTGAGCCACCGGAGGAGGCTGGCGCGGAGCTCCAAACTGAGTCAGCACAGGTGTAGACGGTGCAGGAGTAGGCACAGCCTGATACTGAGGAAAACCTTGCATCGGCACGAACTGAGAAGTCCCCGGCACAAAAAGCTGTTGTGGAGGAAGAGGAGCTGAAAACTGCTGCTCAGCACTCGACATCATATTGATAGTGCCCTGAGAAGAGGAGGAAGTTACTGGCTCCCATCTGAGCTTCCCATTGGGATTCCTCCTACACACCACATCTTTGTGGTCCTAACTTCAGATAGAACACCTGCCACTCCACTGGCACTCTGCACGGCGATGCGCATCTCCACAGCGGAAACACACCAGCCCCAGCCCGGGCTTAGGAACGGCCCGAAACCTCTGAGTACTTCCTCCCGAAGTACCTGAGTCAGAAGATTTGCCACGGTTGAGAGCACCTAGAGGGGGGGTGAATAGGTGATCCTGTGAAACTTAAACTTATAGCCACAAAAACTTGTTAAGTGTTAGCACAATAATCGCCAAGTGGCTAGAGAGGAGTCTCAACAAAACACAATACCACAAGAGATCAAACACAGAGATGACACAGTGGTTTATCCCGTGGTTCGGCCAAGACCAACGCTTGCCTACTCCACGTTGTGGCGTCCCAACAGACGAGGGTTGCAATCAACCCCTCTCAAGCGGTCCAAAGACCAACTTGAATACCACGGTGTTTTGCTTTGCCTTTCAATATCCCGTTTGCGAGGAATCTCCACAACTTGGAGCCTCTCGCCCTTACACTTGAGATTCACAAAGAAATACGGAGTAAGGGAGGGAAGCAACACACACAAATCCACAGCAAAATGTGCACACACACGGCCAAGAATCGAGCTCAAAAGACTATCTCAAAGTTCTCACTAGAACGGAGCTCGAATCACTGAGAATGACAAACAAATGCGCAAAGACTGAGTGTGGATGATCAAGAATGCTCTAAGGTTGCTTGGTGTCCTCCTTCATGCGCCTAGGGGTCCCTTTTATAGCCCCAAGGCAGCTAGGAGCCGTTGAGAGCAAATCTGGAAGGCCTTTCTTGCCTTCTGTCGTCGGGAGCACCGGACAGTCCGGTGCACACCGGACACTGTCCGGTGCCCGATTTCCTTCCTTAAATAGCGAAGCCGACTGTTGGCAGACTTGGAGCCATTGGCGCACCGGACATGTCCGGTGCACACCGGACAGTCCGGTGCCCCCTTCTAGCCGTTGGCTCGGCCACGTGTCCCGCGCAGATCGCGTGGCCGACCGTTAGCCCGGCCGACCGTTGGCTCACCGGACAGTCCGGTGCACACCGGACAGTCCGGTGCACACCGGACAGTCCGGTGAATTATAGTCATACGCCGTCGGCGAATTCCCGAGAGCGGCCACTTCGCTCGAGGCAGCCTGGCGCACCGGACAGTCCGGTGCCCCAGACCGAAACAGCCTTTTGGCTGTACACAGCCAACTCTTCTCTTTTCTTCTTCTTTCTGTTTCTAATACTTAGACAAGTATATTAGTACACAAAACCAATGTACTAAGGCTTAGAAACATACCTTTACTCTTGATTTGCATTTTGTCCATCCATGAGCATAAATTCACATTTAAGCACTTGTGTTGGCACTCAATCACCGAAATACTTAGAAATGGCCCAAGGGCACATTTCCCTTTCAATCTCCCCCTTTTTGGTGATGTATGCCAACACAACATAAAGCAACTAGAACAAGTGCAATATCACTTCAAATAAAACTCAAATTTATTTTGATTCACTTTTGGCATATATGGATCATCCTTTGCCACCACTTGGTTTGTTTTTGCAAATCAAACTCAAATCTCTATCTCTAAGTCAAACACACATGTTGAAGCATAAAGAGAGTCTTTCCAAAAGAGATTGATCAAAGATTTCAAAAACTCCCCCTATTTCCCATAATCAACTTTTCTCCCCACAAGAGGCCAACTTTTGATAAAAGAGACAATGCAAGAGTTTTGCCAAACCAAAAGCTCTATTCTACTATTTTCAAAATTTCTCAAGTGGTAGCTGATCCATCTATTGCTTTGGCCTTTATTTTCTCCCCCTTTGGCATCAAGCACCAAAACGGGATCAATCTTGGCCCTTTAACCCCATTGCCTCACCAAAATCTTCAAATAAGAACACAAAGGCAATAAGAGTATAAAGATGAACTTGGAAAAGTTACTCTTTTCATCGGAGTGCAGTGGAAGTCTTGCATGGTCCAAGTCCACCTTTTCCCTTTCAACTCTCCTTGGAGACTAAAACAACCAGACTCAAGTACATGGTTAGCCTCAAAGGGTCAAGTTGTAGCACAGCTCCCCCTAAATATGTGCATCACTTGCAAACAGGACTTGTGAGGTCCAGGGAGTGTTTGTACAACTTGAGCACCACATTAAGCAACAAAATGCAGAATGAACATGATCAAAGGCATAAACACATGTATGCTACAATTCAATCCAAGTTCCGCGAATCTAAGACATTTAGCTCACTACGCAACCTGCAAAAGGTCTTTTCATCTAAAGGCTTAGTGAAGATATCGGCTAGCTGGTTCTCGGTGCTAACATGAAACACTTCGATATCTCCCTTTTGCTGGTGGTCTCTCAAAAAGTGATGCCGGATGTCTATGTGCTTTGTGCGGCTGTGCTCAACAGGATTTTCCGCCATGCGTATAGCACTCTCATTATCACATAGGAGTGGGACTTTGCTCAGATTGTAGCCAAAGTCCCGGAGGGTTTGCCTCATCCAAAGTAGTCGCGCGCAACACTGTCCTGCGGCAACATACTCGGCCTCAGCGGTGGATAGGGCAACGGAGGTTTGCTTCTTAGAGTTCCACGACACCAGGGACCTTCCTAAGAATTGGCACGTCCCTGATGTACTCTTCCTATCGACCTTACATCCAGCATAGTCGGAATCTGAGTATCCAACCAAGTCAAAGGTAGACCCTTTTGGATACCAGAGCCCGAAGCAAGGCGTAGCAACCAAATATCTTAGAATTCGCTTCACCGCCACCAAGTGACACTCCTTAGGATCGGATTGAAATCTAGCACACATGCATACGCTAAGCATAATATCCGGTCTACTAGCACATAAATAAAGTAAAGACCCTATCATTGACCGGTATGCTTTTTGATCAACGGACTTACCTCCTTTGTTGAGGTCGGTGTGCCCGTCGGTTCCCATCAGAGTCTTTGCGGGCTTGGCGTCCTTCATCCCAAACCACTTTAGCAGATCTTGCGTGTACTTCGTTTGGGAGATGAAGGTGTCGTCCTTGAGTTGCTTCACTTGGAACCCAAGGAAGTAGTTCAACTCGCCCATCATTGACATCTCGAATTTCTGCGTCATTACCCTGCTAAACTCTTCACAAGACTTTTGGTTAGTAGAACCAAATATTATGTCATCGACATAAATTTGGCACACAAACAAATTACCATCACATGTCTTAGTAAAGAGAGTTGGATCGGCTTTCCCAACCTTGAAAGCATTAACAATTAGAAAGTCTCTAAGGCATTCATACCATGCTCTTGGGGCTTGCTTAAGTCCATAGAGCGCCTTAGAGAGCTTACACACGTGGTCGGGGTACCGTTCATCCTCGAAGCCAGGGGGTTGCTCCACGTACACCTCCTCCTTGATCGGCCCATTGAGGAAAGCGCTCTTCACATCCATTTGGTACAACCTGAAAGAGTGGTGAGCGACATATGCTAGCAAGATACGAATGGACTCTAGCCTAGCCACAGGAGCAAAAGTCTCCTCAAAGTCCAAATCTGCGACTTGGGCATAACCTTTTGCCACAAGTCGAGCCTTGTTCCTTGTCACCACTCCGTGTTCGTCTTGTTTGTTGCGGAACACCCACTTGGTTCCCACAACATTTTGCTTGGGACGAGGCACGAGTGTCCAAACTTCATTGCGCTTGAAGTTGTTGAGTTCCTCCTGCATGGCCAATACCCAATCCGGATCTAGCAAGGCCTCCTCTACCCTGAAAGGCTCAATAGAAGAGACAAAGGAGTAATGCTCACAAAAATTAACTAATCGAGATCGAGTAGTTACTCCCTTACTAATATCACCAAGAATTTGATCGACGGGATGATCCCTTTGAATCATCGCTCGAACTTGGGTTGGAGGTGCCGGTTGCGCTTCTTCCTCCATCACGTGATCATCTTGTGCTCCCCCTTGATCACGCGCCTCCTTTTGATGAACTTGTTCATCGTCTTGAGTTGGGGGATGCACCATAGTTGAGGAAGAAGGTTGATCTCGTTCATCTTGTTCCTGTGGCCGCACTTCTCCAATCGCCATGGTTCGTATAGCGGCCGTCGGAACATCTTCTTCATCTACATCATCACAATCAACAACTTGCTCTCTTGGAGAGCCATTAGTCTCATCAAATACAACGTCGCTAGAGACTTCAACCAAACCCGATGATTTGTTGAAGACTCTATACGCCTTTGTATTTGAGTCATAACCTAACAAAAACCCTTCTACAGCTTTGGGAGCAAACTTAGAATTTCTACCCTTCTTCACTAGAATGTAGCACTTGCTCCCAAATACATGAAAGTAAGATACATTGGGTTTGTTACCGGTTAGTAGCTCATACGAAGTCTTCTTGAGGAGGCGATGAAGATAGACCCTGTTGATGGCGTGGCAAGCCGTGTTCACAGCTTCTGACCAAAAGCACTCGGGGGTCTTGAACTCTCCAAGCATCGTCCTCGCCATATCGATTAACGTCATGTTCTTCCTCTCTACCACACCATTTTGCTGTGGTGTGTAGGGAGCGGAGAACTCGTGCTTGATCCCTTCCTCCTCAAGGAACTCCTCCACTTGAAGATTCTTGAATTCGGACCCGTTGTCGCTCCTTACCTTCTTCACCTTGAGCTCAAACTCATTTTGAGCTCTCCTGAGGAAGCGCTTGAGGGTCCCTTGGGTTTCAGACTTATCCTACAAAAAGAACACCCAAGTGAAGCGGGAAAAGTCATCAACAATAACTAGACCATACTTACTTCCTCCTATGCTTAGATAGGCGACGGGTCCGAAGAGGTCCATATGTAGCAGCTCCAGGGGTCTTGATGTTGTCATCACATTTTTGGTGTGATGAGAGCCTCCCACATGTTTACCTGCTTGACAAGCTGCACAAAGTCTATCTTTTTCGAAATGAACATTGGTTAGACCTATCACGTGTTCTCCTTTTAGAAGCTTGTGGAGGTTCTTCATCCCCACATGTGCTAAGCGGCGATGCCACAACCAGCCCATGCAAGTCTTAGCCATTAAGCATGCATCTAGACCGGCCTCTTCTTTTGCAAAATCAACCAAATAAAGTTTGCCGTCTAGTACACCCTTAAAAGCTAGTGAACCATCACATCTTCTAAAGACAGACACATCTACATTTGTAAATAGACAATTATATCCCATATTGCATAATTGACTAACAGATAACAAGTTATAACCAAGAGACTCAACTAAAAACACATTAGAGATAGAGTGCTCGTTGGAGATTGCAATTTTACCTAAACCTTTTACCTTGCCTTGATTCCCATCACCGAATATTATTGAATCTTGGGAATCCTTATTCTTGACGTAGGAGGTGAACATTTTCTTCTCCCCCGTCATATGGTTTGTGCATCCGCTGTCAATAATCCAGCTTGAACCCCCGGATGCATAAACCTGCAAGGCAAATTTAGGCTTGGGTCTTAGGTACCCAACTCATGTTGGGTCCTACAAGGTTAGTCACAATTGTCTTAGGGACCCAAATGCAAGTTTTATCACCCTTGCATTTTGCCCCTAATTTCCTAGCAACTATCTTCCTATCCTTTCTACAAATTGCAAATGAAGCATTCAAAGCATGATAAATTGTAGAGGGACCATTCATAACCTTCCTAGGAGCATGAACAAAATTCTTTCTAGGCACATGATGAATACTTTTCCTAGGCATATATCTATCATGCATATAGGAAGAACTAGAAGCATACATGGCATAAGAATCATAGGCATGTGAATCAAAAGCATTACAACTCCTATGAGACTGTCTTCTATCATTGTACATAAAAGCATGGTTCCTTTTAGTACTACTTGCCATAGGGGCCTTCCCTTTCTCCTTGGCGGAGGTGGGAGCCTTATGGCTTGTTAAGTTCTTGGCTTCCCTCTTGAAGCCAAGCCCATCCTTAATTGAGGGGTGTTTACCAATCGTGTAGGCATCCCTAGCAAATTTTAGTTTATCAAAATCACTTTTGCTAGCCTTAAGTTGGGCATTAAGACTAGCCAATTCATCGTTTAACTTTGCAATATAGGCTATGTGTTCACTACAAGCATCAATATCAAAATCTTTACATCTATTGCAAATAACAACATTTTCTACACAAGTTGTTGATTTACTAGCTATTTCTAACTTAGCATTCAAATCATCATTAATGCTCCTTAAACTAGAAATTGTCTCATGGCACGAAGATAATTCACATGAAAGCATTTCATTTCTTTTAACTTCTAAAGCATGAGATTTTTGTGCTTCTATAAATTTGTCATGTTCTTCATACAACAAATCTTCTTGTTTTTCTAGAAGCCTATTCTTATCATTCAAGGCATCAATTAATTCATTAATTTTATCTACCTTGGTTCTATCTAGGCCCTTAAATAGACATGAATAATCTATTTCATCCTCATCACTAGATTCATCCTCACTTGAAGAAGCATAAGTACTAGTGTCATGAGTGCTTACTTTCTTCTCCCTTGCCATGAGGCAAGTGTAATGCTCGTTGGGGAAGAGAGATGACTTGTTGAAGGCGGTGGCGGCGAGTCCTTCATTGTCGGAGTCGGAGGAGGAGCAATCCGAATCCCACTCCTTTCCGATATGTGCCTCGCCCTTGGCCTTCTTGTAATGCTTCTTCTTCTCCCTTTTGTTCCCCTTTTCCTGGTCACTTTCATTATCGGGACAGTTAGCAATGAAATGACCAATCTTACCACATTTGAAGCACGAGCGCTTCTCCTTTGTCTTGGTCTTGCTTGGCTGTCCCTTGCGACCTTTAAGCGCCGTCTTGAATCTTTTGATGATGAGGGCCATCTCTTCATCATTAAGTCCGGCCGCCTCAATCTGTGCCACCTTGCTAGGTAGCGCCTCCTTGCTTCTTGTTGCCTTGAGAGCAAGGGGTTGCGGCTCGTTGATCGGACCATTCAAGGCGTCGTCCACGTACCTCGCCTCCTTGATCATCATTCGCCCGCTAATGAATTTTCCGAGGACTTCTTCGGGCGACATTTTGGTGTACCTGGGATTCTCATGAATATTATTCACCAAATGAGGATCAAGAACGGTAAAGGACCTTAGCATCAGTCGGACGACGTCGTGGTCCGTCCATCGCGTGCTTCCGTAGCTCCTTATTTTGTTGATAAGGGTCTTGAGCCGGTTGTATGTTTGAGTTGGCTCCTCGCCCCTTATCATCGCGAACCTTCCAAGCTCGCCCTCCACCAACTCCATTTTGGTGAGCAAGGTGACGTCGTTCCCCTCGTGAGAGATCTTGAGGGTGTCCCAAATCTGCTTGGCATTGTCCATGCCGCTCACCTTGTGATACTCGTCCCTGCACAAAGAGGCTAGCAACACAGTAGTAGCTTGTGCATTTTTATGAATCTGTTCATTAATAAACACAGGGCTATCCGAGCTATCAAATTTCATTCCACTTTCCACAATCTCCCAAATGCTTGGATGGAGAGAAAACAGGTGAGTACGCATTTTGTGGCTCCAAAATCCGTAGTCCTCTCCATCAAAGTGAGGGGGCTTGCCAAGTGGAATAGGGAGCAATTGAGCATTTGAGCTATGCGGAATGCGCGAATAATCGAAAGAAAAGTTTGAGTTAACCGTCTTTCGTTTGTCGTAGTCGTTGTCGTCGTTGTCCTTGTGGGAAGAAGTGGACTCATCACTGTCGTCGTAGTAGACGATCTCCTTAATGCGCCTTGTCTTCTTCTTCTTCCCATCTTTACGTCTATGACCCGAGCCCGAGTCGGTAGGCTTGTCATCCTTTGGCTCGTTGACGAAGGACTCCTTCTCCTTGTCGTTGATCACCATCCCCTTGCCCTTAGGATCCATCTCTTCGGGCGGTTAGTCCCTTTCTTGAAGAGAACGGCTCTGATACCAATTGAGAGCACCTAGAGGGGGGGTGAATAGGTGATCCTGTGAAACTTAAACTTATAGCCACAAAAACTTGTTAAGTGTTAGCACAATAATCGCCAAGTGGCTAGAGAGGAGTCTCAACAAAACACAATACCACAAGAGATCAAACACAGAGATGACACAGTGGTTTATCCCGTGGTTCGGCCAAGACCAACGCTTGCCTACTCCACGTTGTGGCGTCCCAACGGACGAGGGTTGCAATCAACCCCTCTCAAGCGGTCCAAAGACCAACTTGAATACCACGGTGTTTTGCTTTGCCTTTCAATATCCCGTTTGCGAGGAATCTCCACAACTTGGAGCCTCTCGCCCTTACACTTGAGATTCACAAAGAAATACGGAGTAAGGGAGGGAAGCAACACACACAAATCCACAGCAAAATGTGCACACACACGGCCAAGAATCGAGCTCAAAAGACTATCTCAAAGTTCTCACTAGAACGGAGCTCGAATCACTGAGAATGACAAACAAATGCGCAAAGACTGAGTGTGGATGATCAAGAATGCTCTAAGGTTGCTTGGTGTCCTCCTTCATGCGCCTAGGGGTCCCTTTTATAGCCCCAAGGCAGCTAGGAGCCGTTGAGAGCAAATCTGGAAGGCCTTTCTTGCCTTCTGTCGTCGGGAGCACCGGACAGTCCGGTGCACACCGGACACTGTCCGGTGCCCGATTTCCTTCCTTAAATAGCGAAGCCGACCGTTGGCAGACTTGGAGCCGTTGGCGCACCGGACAGTCCGGTGCCCCCTTCTAGCCGTTGGCTCGGCCACGTGTCCCGCGCAGATCGCGCGGCCGACCGTTAGCCCGGCCGACCGTTGGCTCACCGGACAGTCCGGTGCACACCGGACAGTCCGGTGAATTATAGCCGTACGCCGTCGGCGAATTCCCGAGAGCGGCCACTTCGCTCGAGGCAGCCTGGCGCACCGGACACTGTCCGGTGCACCACCGGACAGTCCGGTGCCCCAGACCGAAACAGCCTTTTGGCTGTACACAGCCAACTCTTCTCTTTTCTTCTTCTTTATGTTTCTAATACTTAGACAAGTATATTAGTACACAAAACCAATGTACTAAGGCTTAGAAACATACCTTTACTCTTGATTTGCACTTTGTCCATCCATGAGCATAAATTCACATTTAAGCACTTGTGTTGGCACTCAATCACTGAAATACTTAGAAATGGCCCAAGGGCACATTTCCCTTTCAACGGTAAGGATGGTGGTGCTGATGCTGAGACTTGCCCCTCTTGTGAGCTGGACCTCCAGTGTTGCCCCTCCTCGTGTCCTGGCTACGAGGCTGATCAACACCCGAAGACTTCTGCGACTCCATGGTGTACTGGTGTTGCATCTCCATACCCAGCGCCTGCTCCACCGTGGTACGGAAGTCCACCAACGGAAAGGCCCCCGGTGCATGCCTGATAGAAGGCTTCAGACCCTGACGGAATTGGCTCGCCTTCTCCATCTCATTATAAGCCACATGAGGGACAAAGCGGACCATCTTGTTGAAGCCCACCTCATACTCTGTGACAGACTTCTTCTCCTGCTTATAGGACTGCAAGTCAATCTTCATTTTCTCCAGAAAGTTGACCGGGTAGAATCTCCTTTCGAACTGCCTGATGAAAACATCCCATGATAGGACTCCTAGTGAGGAGGAGTGCGCTGCCTGCACGCCTCTCCACCAAATTTGCGCCTCTCCCTTCAGCAGCTGAGTGCCAAAGCGAACCCGATCTCCATATGCAATCTCGAAGACATTCATCTTATCCTCCACATAAGTCAACCAATCTGCCGCCTCGACCGGAGTACCACTGCCATCAAAAGAATCCAACTTCATGCCCATCCACTGCATCAGAGAAAGACCACTGACTGGAAGAGGCACCTTGGCCCCGCCACCTGGAACAGCACCCGCAGGGACAGCGCCCCCAGGCACTTCTCCACCTCCAGCACCCTGAGCAGCACCCGCAGGGGCGACAGGAATGGCTTGCCTCAGAAGGGCCAACTCCTGCTGCATGGCCTGCATCGCGGCTAACATTGCCGCCGGACTCATCGAGTCCCCACTAGGAGCTTGCGGACTACCCCGAGCTCTACGAGGCGGCATAGCTGCAGCCACAGGGATGAGTACAATAAGTAAATGAGATAAGCATAGCATCTCTCTAGATAATGTCAAAACTAGCACAGACAATAACATAATCATATCAATAGCAAGACAGAAAACCCATCCTACATGTGCAGTGTGTCAATTTATTACTACTCCACTTGCTAGGACCTACAGCCTATTCCTCTGATACCAACTGTAACACCCCACTGGTCGCACAGAATGGATAATACCATAAACCTCATCCACTAAACTTACTCAACTCAAGAGATGTAATAAAGAAAGAATATAAAGCAAGAAAAAATCCGGCAGCACCTCCTTTGAAAATTGGCATAACAAGGAGGGGAAACATGAAGCTCATACAAGATATAAAGACATATAATTCACATAGTAGAAACTGTAATGCAAAAGTGGTAAAACCTAATTATGACCCAACTGAAGTAAAACAAATGGGATAAGAAACTCAGCCCACCCCAAAATAAACGCTCAACCAAGAACAAAGCAATTCACTAGACTTGTCCAACTCTGATTATCAACATTATTAAATGGTGGTTCCTTTATTAAAGGTGTAGTGGCCGTGCTGCTACATCCCCTTTATTCCCCAAAGCAGAAATTAGGTGCCTGCATCAAACAATGCAAGATGTGAGGTAACACATCTCAGCAAGTAAACATAACAACAACAAGTAGGCCATTGTAAATCAACTGTGCTTACACAACCACGCGTTCAGGACCTCTTTCTTTTCTTTTGAACAGTAAATTGCAGCAAGTATACAAGTAACTAAAAACTCAACGCCAAGTAGAATCACCATGCACAAATCCAAATTATCCACATCCACATAATAGATTCAACACCTCTCCCATGAATGCACATGGCTACAAATGCAATAATGACTTCTGCCTCCATATCTCTAAGGATATGAAGCTGCACCATACCCCTTCTCGGGCAACATATGATGCTCAATGTACCGGTACGGTCGGACCATAAGATCGCGACGAAACTTCAATGCAATGGATGATGAGTGCATTATGCATGACAACATCATAAGTTCTTCCCAAATAAAAATGTGCTAGGCATTTACTTCCAACCATTCCACATAATAACCACTTGAGTAACATAATCAAACCTCAAACTCAACATATGAAATCCATGAAACATGAACATTTTCAAATGATGGTACTCAAAAGAAAATATGAATTTGAACATGATAGCACAACATAAACAAGTATAAGACTCCTCATCTGACAGACGGAATAACCATCACAGTTTTACTTGCCTTCACCGAAGTTTGGGCAAAATCCCTAAGAACGATCTGGAAGTCCACCACCTGTTTTTGACACCCAACTTAGTGCACCAAATTCACATAAAAAAACTCAAAGACAACACCGCACCTACGCGCAATCTCAACCCCGCAGCGGTAACAATTCTCCCCTCACTAACCAAACTGTAGCGGCGCTGCTTAACAATTCCATAACTTAAAAATTAGGACAGCAGTGGTGTCAAACAAAAACTTCAGAGACAACTACATAAAATTTCCCACAAGTTTTGTATACAACTCATGATTAAATTCTAACATCTAATTACCTCTAAACGGTCCACAAAATAAACCCTGCAATCTGTTTTTTTCTGATTTGGGCAGCGACATACTCAGATTCAAACAGCGATAACTTTTAAAATATAATTCCGATTTGAGCGCATAAGTACTTGTTGGAAAGATAAGAAAAAGCCCTACATGATTCTCATACTGATTAACACTAATTACTCCCGAAAAATCCCCAGAAACTGCTAATACTGCTGCTGTTCATCACTCTGAAAAATCTGTTTTTTTTGGACAGCCACACACCCGGATTCAAACGATGATAACTTTTAATTTATAACTCCAAATTGAGCGCATAAATACTCGTTGGAAAGGTAAAACAAAGTTCTACAAGATCCCCAAATTGATCCCCATTAATTCGTCACGAAAAAACCCTAAAAACTGCTAGAACTTCCGCTGTTCATCCACCACGTAAAATTCTGGACAGCCCCCCTCTATCTAATCGCAAACGCAACATCTAATCAATTGAATCGCAGCGCAAATGAACAAGGGATGAACACAAAAATCACCTTGGGTTCTCCCCCCTTTCCTTCCTCCCTTCTTCCCTCCACCAAAACGGTTGGAGAATCGCACCACGAGACGACGATCCGAGCGGCAAGGATTGGCACCTTGGGAGGAGGGGATTGAGGGGGGGCTAGGGTTTGGTGGCTGCAAAAATTGAGAGAGGAGGAGATGGGCAGGGGGCGGCGGCCAAGGGGAGGAGGAGAAGTGGGGGGGCGGCTGCACATGGGGGGAGGGGGTTAGGAGGGAGGCGGCTAGGGTTTGGGAGGGTTAATGGGTCGAAACACTTATTGCGGTCCAACTAACCCACGCGACAGCTCCCGACCGCAACGCTAGCGTCAAACCAAATAAATTCTACTGCCCTAGTTGTGAATGTTTTCCACAAAATTTCAAATCCCCAAAACAACAACCGGATGAGGAAAAAAACAAAAAGAACAACCCCCAACTTCTCTTCTTTGCAAACCGGGTATCACACTTACTAAGGCTAAAGAACTAGATGTTTGCAATGTTACAATTTCCGACCTTAGAAGTAAAAATGATATATTGCATGCTAAGGTTGTAGAATTAAAATCTTGCAAACCCACTACATCTACTGTTGAACATACTTCTATTTGTACTAGATGTAGAGACATTAATGTTGATGCTATTCATGATCACATGGCTTTAATTAAACAACAAAATGATCACATAGCTCAACTTAATGCTAAAATCAATGAGCATGACTTAGAAAATGAAAAATTTAAATTTGCTAGAAGCATGCTCTATAGTGGGAGACGCCCTGGCATTAAGGATGGCATTGGCTTCCAAAAGGGGGACAATGTCAAACTTAATGCCCCTCCTAAGAAATTGTCTAATTTTGTTAAGGGCAAGGCTCCCATGCCTCAGGATGACGAGGGTTATATTTTATACCTTGTCGGTTATCCTGAGAGCAAAATTAGGAGAATTCATTCTAGGAAGTCTCACTCTGGCCCTAACCATGCATTTATGTATAAGGGTGAGACATCTAGTTCTAGGCAACCAACCCGTGCTAAGTTGCCTAAGAAGAAAACTCCTAGTGCATCAAATGATCATGACATTTCATTTCAAACTTTTGATGCATCATATGTGTTAACTAACAAATCCGGCAAGGTAGTTGCCAAATATGTTGGGGGCAAGCACAAGGGGTCAAAAACTTGTGTTTGTGTACCCAAAGTTCTTGTGTCTAATGCCAAAGGACCCAAAACCATTTGGGTACCTAAAGTCAAGAACTAAACATGTTTTGTAGGTTTATGCATCCGGGGGCTCAAGTTGGATCATTGACAGCAGGTGCACAAACCACATGACAGGGGAGAAGAAAATGTTCTCCTCCTATGAGAAAAACCAAGATCCCCAACGAGCTATCACATTCGGGGATGGAAATCAAGGTTTGGTCAAAGGATTGGGTAAAATTGCTATATCTCCTGACCATTCTATTTCCAATGTTTTTCTTGTAGATTCATTAGATTACAATTTGCTTTCCGTTTCTCAATTATATCAAATGGGCTACAACTGTGTATTTACTGATGTAGGTGTCACTGTCTTTAGAAGAAGTGATGATTCAGTAGCATTTAAGGGAGTGTTAGAGGGTCAGCTATACTTGGTAGATTTTGATAGAGCTGAACTCGACACTTGCTTAATTGCTAAGACTAACATGGGTTGGCTCTGGCACCGCCGACTAGCCCATGTTGGGATGAAGAATCTTCATAAGCTTCTAAAGGGAGAGCACATTCTAGGATTAACAGATGTTCATTTTGAGAAAGACAGGGTTTGTAGCGCATGCCAAGCAGGGAAGCAAGTTGATGCTCATCATCCACACAAGAACATCATGACGACTGACAGGCCACTGGAGCTCCTACACATGGATCTATTCGGCCCGATAGCTTACATAAGCATCGGTGGAAGTAAGTACTGTCTAGTTATTGTGGATGATTACTCTTGCTTCACTTGGGTATTCTTTTTGCAGGAAAAATCCCATACCCAAGAGACACTAAAGGGATTCTTGAGAAGAGCTCAAAATGAGTTCGTCTTAAGAATCAAGAAAATTAGAAGCGACAACGGGACGGAGTTCAAGAACTCACAAATCGAAGGCTTCCTTGAGGAGTAGGGCATCAAGCATGAGTTCTCTTCTCCCTACACCCCACAACAAAATGGTGTAGTGGAGAGGAAGAATAGAACTCTATTGGACATGGCAAGAACCATGCTTGATGAGTACAAGACTTCGGATCGGTTTTGGGCCGAGGCGGTCAACACCGCCTGCTACGCTATCAACCGGTTGTATCTACACCGAATCCTCAAGAACACATCATACGAACTCCTAACCGGTAAAAGGCCCAATATTTCATATTTTAGAGTCTTTGGTAGCAAATGCTTTATACTTGTTAAAAGAGGTAGAAAATCTAAATTTGCTCCTAAGACTGTAGAAGGCTTTTTACTAGGATATGATTCAAACACAAGGGCATATAGAGTCTTTAACAAGTCCTCTGGACAAGTTGAAGTTTCTTGTGACGTTGTGTTTGATGAGACTAACGGCTCTCAAGTAGAGCAAGTTGATCTTGATGAGATAGGTGATGAAGAAGCTTCGTGCATCGCACTAAGAAACATGTCCATTGGGGATGTGTGTCCTAAGGAATCCGAAGAGCCTCCAAATGCACAAGATCAACCATCCTCCTCCGCGCAAGCATCTCCACCAACTCAAAATGAGGATGAGGCTCAAGTTGATGAAGGAGAAGATCAAGCAAATGAGCTACCTCAAGATGATGGCAATGATCAAGGGGGAGATGCAAATGATCAAGACAAGGAGGATGAAGAACCAAGGCCGCCACACCCAAGAGTCCACCAAGCAATCCAACGAGATCACCCCGTCGACACCATCCTCGGCGACATCCATAAGGGGGTAACCACTAGATCTCGTGTTGCACATTTTTGTGAGCATTACTCTTTTGTTTCCTCTATTGAGCCACACAGGGTAGAGGAAGCACTACAAGATTCGGATTGGGTGGTGGCGATGCAAGAGGAGCTCAACAACTTCACTAGGAACGAGGTATGGCATTTGGTTCCACGTCCTAATCAAAATGTTGTAGGAACCAAATGGGTGTTCCGCAGCAAGCAAGACGAGCATGGTGTGGTGACAAGGAACAAAGCCCGACTTGTGGCCAAAGGATACTCCCAAGTCAAAGGTTTGGATTTCGGTGAAACCTATGCACCCGTAGCTAGGCTTGAGTCAATTCGTATATTATTAGCCTATGCTACTTACCATGGCTTCAAGCTTTATCAAATGGACGTGAAGAGTGCCTTCCTCAATGGACCAATCAAGGAAGAGGTCTATGTTGAGCAACCTCCCGGCTTTGAAGATAGTGAGTACCCTAACCATGTTTATAAACTCTCTAAGGCGCTTTATGGGCTCAAGCAAGCCCCAAGAGCATGGTATGAATGCCTTAGAGATTTTCTTATCACTAATAGATTCAAAGTCGGAAAAGTCGATCCTACACTCTTTACCAAGACACTTGAAAATGATTTGTTTGTATGCCAAATTTATGTTGATGATATTATATTTGGGTCTACTAACGAATCTACATGTGAAGAGTTTAGTAGGATCATGACACAAAAATTCGAGATGTCTATGATGGGGGAGTTGAAGTACTTCTTAGGATTTCAAGTGAAGCAACTCCAAGAGGGCACCTTCCTAAGCCAAACAATGTATACTCAAGATATTCTAAGCAAGTTTGGGATAAAGGATGTCAAACCCATCAAGACACCCATGGGAACAAATGGGCATCTCGACCTCGACACGGAAGGTAAGTCCGTGGATCAAAAGGTATACCGGTCGATGATAGGTTCTTTACTCTACTTATGTGCATCTCGACCGGATATTATGCTTTCCGTATGCATGTGTGCAAGATTCCAAGCCGACCCTAAGGAAGCTCACCTTACGGCCGTAAAACGAATCTGGAGATATTTAGTTTATACTCCTAAGTTTAGGATTTGGTATCCTAGGGGATCCACATTTGATTTGATTGGTTATTCGGATGTCGATTGGGCGGGGTGTAAGATTAATAGAAAGAGCACATCGGGGACTTGCCAATTCTTGGGAAGATCCTTGGTGTCTTCGGCTTCAAAGAAGCAAAATTCCGTCGCTCTTTCTACCGCCGAAGCCGAGTATATTGTCGTAGGCCATTGTTGCGCGCAACTACTTTGGATGAGGCAAACCCTTAGGGACTATGGTTACAAATTAACCAAAGTTCCTCTTCTATGTGATAATGAGAGTGCAATCCGCATGGCGGATAATCCCGTTGAGCATAGCCGCACTAAACACATAGTCATTCGGTATCATTTTCTAAGGGATCACCAACAAAAGGGATATATCGAGATTTCATATATTAACACTAAAGATCAATTAGCCGATATCTTTACCAAGCCACTTGATGAACAAACTTTTAACAAACTTAGGCATGAGCTAAATATTCTTGATTCTAGGAATTTCTTTTGTTGATTTGCACACATAGCTCATTCATGTACCTTTGATCATATCTCTTTCATGTGCTATGACTAATGTGTTTTCAAGTGAATTTCAAACCAAGTCATAGGTATATTGAAAGGGAATAGGATTCTTCGGCGAAGACAAAGGCTTCCACTTCGTAACTCATCCTTCGTCGTCGGTCCGAGCCACTCTCCATCTTTGGGGGAGAGAGCATGAGTCCAAAGCAAAAGGACTCCGGCTTTGGTATAATCTTCGCTTTGGTATAATCTTCATATATTTTGCCAAAGAAGAGAAAATAGTTAGGCTAAGGGCTCTAATGATTCCATTTTTGGCGATTTATGCCAAAGGGGGAGAGAGCATGAGCCCAAAGCAAAAGGACCGCACCACCACCTAATTTTTTAAAAAAGAGTTTTTCAATTGGTATGATTTTTCAAATTAGTATCTCATTGTGTTCAAAAATGGGAGAGAGTAGTATTTTCAAAATCAATATCTTAAAACCCTCTTGAACACTAAGAGGAGGAATTTATCAAGGGGGAGTTTTGTTTAAGTCAAAGGAAAAGCATTTGAAACAGGGGGAGAAAATTTCAAATCTTGAAAATGCTTCGCAAAATCTTATTCATTTACCTTTGACTATAATGCAAAAGGATTTACAAAAGAATTTGCAAAAACAAAACATGTGGTGCAAGCGTGGTCCAAAATGTCAAAAATTGAAGAAACAATCCATGCATATCTTATGAGTAGTTATATTGGCTCAATTCCAAGTAACCTTTGCACTTACATTATGCAAACTAGTTCAATTATGCATTTCTATACTTGATTTGGCTTGTGTTGGCATCAATCACCAAAAAGGGGGAGATTGAAAGGGAATTAGGCTTACACCTATTTCCTAATTGATTTTGGTGGTTGAATTGGCCAACACAAATAATTGGACTAACTAGTTTGCTCTAGTCTATAAGTTATACAGGTGCCAAAGGTTCACACTTAGCCAATAAAAGACCAAGAAATGGGTTCAACAAAGAAAGCAAGGGATAACCGAAGGCAGCCCTGGTCTGGCGCACCGGACTGTCCGGTGCACCAGGGGACTCCAAGCCAAACTCTTCACCTTCGGGAAAATCCAGAGGCGCTCCGCTATAATTCACCGGACTGTCCGGTGTACACCGGACAGTGTCCGGTGCCCCAGGGAAGAGCGACTCTGGAACTCGCCAGCTTCGGGATTTTGCTCCGCTATAATTCACCGGACATGTCCGGTGTGCACCGGACTGTCCGGTGAGCCAGCGGAGCAACGGCTACTTCGCGCCAACGGTCACCTGCAGAAGCATTAAATGCGCGCCAGAGCGCGCAGAAGTCAGGCACGCGCGAAGTGGCGCACCGGACACTCTACAGTGCTTGTCCGGTGTGCCACCAGACATCCAGGCGGGCCCAGCAGTCAGAGTTCCAACGGTCGGAACCCAACGGCCTGGTGACGTGGCTGGCGCACCGGACACTGTCCGGTGTGCACCGGACTGTTCGGTGCACCATGCGACAGACAGCCTCCACCAAACGGCTAGTTTGGTGGTTGGGGCTATAAATACCCCCAACCACCCCACATTCAAGTCATCCAAGTTTTCAACCTTCCAACCACTTACAAGAGCTAGGCATTTAATACAAGACACACCCAAGTGATCAAATCCTCTCCCAATTCCACAAAAGCTTTAGTGTTAAGTGAGAGTGATTTGTTGTGTTCTTTTGAGCTCTTGCGCTTGGATCACTTTCTTCTTTCTCATTCTTTCTTGAGATCAATACTCACTTGTAACCGAGGCAAGAGACACCAATTGTGTGGTGGTCCTTGCGGGGAAGTTTTGTTCCCGGTTGATTTGAGAAGAGAAAGCTCACTCGGTCCAAGGGGCCGTTTGAGAGAGGGAAGGGGTTGAAAAAGGCCCGGCCTTTGTGGTCTCCTCAACGGGGAGTAGGTTTGCGAGAACCGAACCTCGGTAAAACAAATCCGCGTGTCACACTCTTTATTCGCTTGCGATTTGTTTTGCACCCTCTCTCGCGGACTCGATTATATTTCTAACGCTAACCCGGCTTGTAGTTGTGATTAACTTTGTAAATTTCAGTTTCGCCCTATTCACCCCCCTCTAGGCGACTTTGAATGCATCAGCTCACTCACTGTTATCAATGGGCCAACTTCAGTGTGTTTCCTCCGCTACATGGTGGCGACCGTGACACAAACTCGGATGTCACGATCTCACAAGACTCTCGCTCCACTCGGTACAATTACAACGGCTCGCGCAAGAGTCGAGGGTTGTGTGTTTTCTAACTCACTCAACTAACTAGGATTGACCTAGAGTAAACACATAAGTGGTCTAACTAACATAAACACTTCGCAAGGCACTTACGCTAATCACCGAGTGATTCTATTAAGCACTTAGGTGTTTGAGCACATGGAAATGTCTACAACATGTATTGGTATGTTTCTTGGGATCCCACACCTTCAAATGGCTGATTGGAGAGGTATATATATCCTCCCCTCAATTATAGCCATTAGACAAAAACTGACTGTTTCTGTCGACGGGCGCACCGGACAGGGCGGTGCCGACTGGACATGTCCGGTGCCTTGGCCACGTCAGCCGACCGTTGAGGTCTGTATCGTTGGATCCAACCATTAGAGGACTATCCGATACACACCGGACAGTCCGGCGCTACAATGCCTGGGAGTCCCTGGTTGAGGGCCTCTCTCCTCAGACTGTCTGATCACACACCGGACAGTCTGGTGCACACCAAACAGGTACTGTTCACTGTCTGGTGCGCCACCAGAGCTAGGGGTGGGCATTTTAAAACCGAAAACCGAACCCGAACCCGAACCGAACCCGAATAGACCGAATTGTGAGTCTATTCGGGTTTTCGGGTTCGGGTTCGGTTCCTATATGTGCTATATTTCGGGTTATGGGTTCGGGTTCGGTTCCTAACCTTTAAAACCCGAATAGACCTAATAACCCGAAATATAAAAAAACTCTTAATATGTGATGGTATTATTATATGATTTATGAACTTATTAGCTAGAAATAATGATATCATCTTAACAATAGTATATATATCTTTGTATGCTAATTTTTATAGTCACTTGTTGTAGTAATAGTACTTTCAATTAATTATTCATTGTATATATTTTAACAAAATATACTAGTCTCTCTACAATTCGGGTCTATTCGGTGGACCGAATAGACCGAACCGAAATTGTGAGTCTATTCGGGTTCGGTTCCTAAAATATTTTTGGAAATTTCGGTTCTCATTTTTCAGAACCCGAAATTTCACAAACCCGAATAGACCGAACCGAATTACCCTAATAGACCGAATGCCCAGCCCTAACCAGAGCGTAGGCCTACTGCCCTCTTCTTGGATTTCTTCGTTGTTTCCTTAGACTTCTTTTGATCTTGAGTCTTGGACTTCGACGAATCTTTTAGGTCTTCTTTTGAAGTGTTGCATCCTCAGAGTCTTAGCCCAATCCTCTTCGCATCATGTGAACTATAAACATAAATACTAGCAAACATATTAGTCCACATGTTATGTTGATCATCAAACACCAAAATCATTTAGACAAATGGGTCGGGGTCCATTTTCCTTACAATCTCCCCCTTTTTGGTGATTGATGACAACACAACCAAAACAAGCAAATATAACAAACATTCTAATGAAAATATGCAATCTACTTGCTAGGATGCTTGAATGTCCCCGTAATGTGAGATTATGGACTTAAGCCTCCCCCTAACTTCATAATTCACATACTTCATATTTTAGACCAGAAACATTTGTAGAACCAAAACCACTTTTAAGATCAAGATTTAAAATTTTTAAATTGGGTGGTGTTTGGTGTTTGATATATTTTGTATTGCTTTGGTCCCTAAAATTTCTCCACCTTTGGAATCAAGCACCAAAAAGAAAGACATTAAAAGAATATAGAAAGCAAATAAAACTTGTCCTCTAAAAGATTACTCCCCCTAAAAGAGTATTCTCCCCCTTTGAAAGAATATACTCTCCTTTTTTGTCATAAAAGAAAAGACATACTCCCCCTGTTGGAGACCTGTACCTGTAGCTGTTGATATAACCGTTACTGCTTTATCTGACATCCCACGACGCATTAAATGCACCTATAGCCATTAACATAGCCGTTACTGCTGACCATTGCGATTTCAGCCATTGATGTGCAGGGACGCAAACCGTCCGTGGTTGGTAGAACAAAACAACGACTAGGAAGTGGTTGGTGGCTATAAATATAACCCCAAACATGTCCATTCAATATATCCAAGCATTCTACTCATACACATTCAATACAAGAGCAAGCAATCCATTCTAAGACACATTCAAAGCTTCCAAACCTCTCCAAGTTCCACGATTGAGACAAGCTCATTAGTGATTAGTGACTTGAGAGAGTATGATTCGTGTTTCATTTGTTGCTCTTGTTGTTTGGTTTTTAATCGTGCTTTCTTCATCTCTTTCTAAACTCTCCAGTGACTTGTAAAACTAGCAAGAGACACCTAAGTGTGTGGTGGTTCTTAGTGATCCTTAAGATTAAGAAGAAGCACTCAACCGGTCTAAGTGATCGATTGAGAGAGAGGGAAAGGGTTGAAAAAGACCCGGCCTTCGTAGCCTCCTAAACGGGGAGTAGGTTCATTGGAACCGAACCTCGGGAAAAAATCGTTGTGTTATTCTGTGTTGATCATTACCTTATGATTTGATTTTTCCTATCCCCTCTCTCTGTGTCTCTTGCTCACAATCTTTTGAGTTAGCTACCAAAGTCATCCGCATTGATTGAGCAACTCATAGGGCCTGTTTGGTTCAGCTTTTTTCTGACCAGCTTTTCTGAAAATCTGGCTGTGGGGAGAATCTGGCTGTGGGGAGAATCTGGGTATCATTACGATTACATGTGGAGTAAGATAAAGTTATTCATAAGGCTCATGATCTAGAAAGTGACAGATTTCTATTATTACAACGAATCAACCGATTATGTGTTTATGTTGATTTTGAATGATTTTAGCCCCAACAAATTTTATAGAAGCTGGCTGAAAAGCTGAGCATTTGGCAGTCCGCAGCAGCTTTTGGTGGCTAGAAGCTGCCAGAAGCCGAAACAAACATGGCCATATAGCAAGAAGAACTCTCTTCCGCACTCCGATTTCGTTATTACTTATTTCTAATCATAACTCCAGGTGAAGTTCGTGTTCAAAGTTTATAATTTTCAGGTTTTGCCTATTTACCCCCTCTAGGCGACTTTCAACAACTCCACTGGAGATTTCAATTTAAGACAGACAAACACACAAAACACCTAAAACTTGGCCCAGAGAAAATGCATGCATAACAACACAAGCCAACATCTTAAATTACATGTTCCCTAAATTATAAATGTGCACTATTTACATAGAGAACGAATCGGGCGCAAATCAAGCATTTGGTGCAAACCGTACAAGCAACCATGATAATTTTTAAAAACAACCCCTCACCGTATATCAGCGACCCTTCTTTAAATATACCATCTTACCTCCACTAATGTTTTGGTTTACACGATTTTGCACCAAGTGATTGGTTTACACTTAGCAGTGATAATGGATCACGATCAAAATATTTCTGTACAAAAGGTTAGGGACTTTAATTAATTTTAGTTTTAAAATGAATAGGAATAGAGCTAGATCTTAATCTGATTCTTTTGCACCTGATCAGTTCCTATTTATGTAATACCGAAAGGACAACCCAATCTTGAACTGTAATATTACATATCTTTTAGCATGCTCTGTCGATTTTTTTAAATCATTATTATTAAGGTGGTGTTTAGTTCGCCGAAATATAATGTAAATGGTTTACATAGGATAATGGATACCAATATTTTTGTTTAATTGAGCTCTTTCTAGTATTACTAAATACTACTATCCAATCCAATTACAACTAGTAACCATTACCGCCGTTAAGAGATCCTATTATCATTCCCTTAACAAGGTCTGAACTAAACAACATCTAAATTCTTCTACTTAATTATAATTATAATTATAATATACAGAAACTGATAAACTATTTTTACGCGCATGATTAGGCCAACGATAGACAATCACCTTGGCGACATAGCACGCGGGAGCATCTCCAAGAGCTTCCCAGAAGTCTCCCCTAAATCAAGTTTTTTTTTGAGAAAACATAAAAATGTGTCTCCAACAATTCCTCTAAAGTGTTCCTGACTTTTTATAGCCCTTAAAACTTCCTCATTTGTAGCTACAAATGAGGTTTTTTAGGCTTCCTGCCGCTTTAAGAGATCTGCTGTAGAAAGGATTAAGAGGATGTTTGAATGCATTAGAGCTAATAGTTAGAGGATGTTTGAATGCACTATAGCTAATAGGTTGACTAAAAAATGCTAGTGAAATTAGCTAGTTAATAAATAGCTAGCTAACTGGTAGCTAATTTATCAAAAATAGATAATAGCTGAACTATTAGCTAGGGTATTTGATGTCTCTATATAATTTTAGCTACTAACTATTAGCTCTAGTGCATTGAAACACCCTTAGTTAGCTAAAAATTTGATAGTAGAATTAGATAGCTAACAAATAGTAGTTAACTAGTAGCTAATTTACTAAAAATAACTAATATCTGAAATATTAGCTAGAGTGTTTAAATGTTTTAACTAATTTTAGCCATTAACTATTAGCTCTAGTGTATTCAAACACTTTCTAAAGTCTACTCGCTAATTATTTAGATTAAGGGTTAGTTTGGCATTCTTATTTTTTTATGGGATTTTCAATTTTCTAAGAAAAAATAACTAATTTTTTTAATAAAATAAAAATCTCTTGTGAAAATAAGTTTCCCAAACTAACCCTATTAATCTTTAGGAGTGATTTTGTGAGAGCTTACACCAAACTCCCGAGGCGCCTGGAAATCTCCAGGTCCGCGCCGACCTCCCACCAGACCAATAGACCATCACCACGTGAACCGCCCAAAAATATCGCCGCGTTGCCGAGACGCCAACCACGAACGAACTACTGGAACGAACCGATCGATTCAACCCCTTTTGCTGCCATCCGCTCGTTCGTACGAGTGCGACGCGGTCTTTGCCGTTGCTTTGCCGGGCGGTCAACGTCCCCGCGCACGCCGGCGCAGCGCCAAAAGCCCAAAACAAACACCCGCCCGTCCCGTGTCCGCCAGGGATTCATCTCCGTCTGGCGCGAGACCTGCTCCTCCACCGCCTCTCCTCGCCCATAAATAGCGCCAACCGGATGGTTTATTCCCCTCGCGTTCTGGTTTTCATCTCTTCGCGTCCGTGTTGCTGTTCAAGCGCCTCACCTGTCCCCCTGTCTTCCCCTTTGCCCCTTCGTCGCCGCAGCACGTTTGCGTTTTCCAATTCTTCCTTGTCTATACTCTCTCCGTCTCGACTTCGAGCTGGGTCGGTTTCGACTTCGGCTGATCTGTTCCGCTGCTGTTGCCCTTCCTTGTTCTCGCAGATCTCCATCGGGCGTTCCGCTTTCGTGCGACGCGGGGAGCGAGCCTTTGTTCGGTGGCGGGGTTGTTGGGTTTGCGGTTTATTTTTTCCCTGCAATTCGTCTAGTCATCGTGTGTAGTTCGTCTAGTCATCGTGTCGATCTTGTTTCGTCTCGCCTTCTCATCGCGTGGGTTGCAGGATTGGATCCGATCTGGTGTTGGGAGTTCGTCATGTTCGCCTGAACTCGGAGGCAGGTCAGTGTTCTGTCAGATCCGACGGTTCATTGGTTTTGTCACTTGGAAAGCATGGATTCGGTGGTTTCAGGCCCAATCGTCTCCCGGTGTGGTACCACCAGAAATTGTCACTTGGACATGGATTCGGTGGTTTCAGGTCAATCGTCTCCCGGTGCGGGTAGCGTCAGAAACCGATAGTGCAGTTGTAGCCTGCACACCAGGTGGATTTGGAGAACCTTCAGTACATTCTTATGTTAACGGCTGATCTCGCTTGTGGCCTTTTGGTTGTTTGTCCTCCTTAAACTTCAGATGCAAGAAGGGTCCTTGCTGGTTATGGAGAGATCAGTTGAAGGGTGGAGGTTTGCTTATGGTTCATTCGTCGTTTCTCATTCTGATATCATCATATTGGTGCGAAGATTAGCACCGGACTTACTCTAAGCTTGATTGGAAATGCTGCTGGCTAGATCTGCAGAGGCAACATAGTTTTGGAAGTAGGTTGAGGCGTTGACTGGACTGGAGTTCGTAGTATTGGAGAGAAGATCGTTTGGATATATTTACCTATCGCCGTTCATATTATTAATTTTCTATCCGTTGCAATTTTAATTTCTTACATTGGGGTGATGGTTTTCTCCAGCAACTTGATTAAATGGATGGATGGGTTGGAGGCGAGTTTGATCATGCTTCTGCTTAAGCAATCAGAAGTTTGGAATAGGTCAGAGTTCCTTGTGTTTGTTCACTAACCATCCTCCTGTAGATGTTCTTCTAAAATTAACTACACACATAAGCTCCCTTCAATGCTTCGTTACTGAATCTGCAGTTTTGGGATATATCAATTCAGAGTTAGCTGAGGTTTGCTTACATTCCTTGGTTTTGATCTGATATATATGGCTATTTTTATATTGATCATGGTGGCGTGAAGATTGCCACTGGACTAATTAGGAGCTTGATTGTCCTTAATTGGAAAAATGTTGTAGAGGCAACTGAGGTGATGTTTTGGACGTAGGTTGAAGCTTTGACCTGACTAAGTTCATGACATGCCGATAACATTGTTGGGATATATTGTCGGAAGATTAGCACCGAACTTACTTTAAGCTTCGTTGGAAATGCTGCCTCTAGATCTGCAGAGGCAACTTAATATTGGAAATAAATTGGGGCGTTGACTGCACTGCAATTCGTAGTATTGGCGAGAAGATCATTAAATGGATGGATGGGTTGGAGGCGAGTTTGATCCTGCTTCTGCTTGTGCAATCAGAAGTTTGGAATTGTTCAGAGTTCCTTGTGTTTGTTCATTAACCATCCTTCTGTCAATGTTCTTCGAAAACTAACTTCACACATAGGCTCCCTTTAATGCTTTGTTAGTGAATCTGCAGTTTTGGGAGACATCACTACAGAGTTCATCCCCCTAAATGCATAATGGAAGTCCTTGCTGGTATTATCCACCTAGATGCAAAAGGAAAGGTCCCTTGGTTATGAATAGATCGGTTGAAGGGTGGAGGTTTGCTTACGTTCCTTGGTTTTGATCTGCTATATGGCTATTTTATGTTAGCGAGTTTGATCCTGCTTCTGCTTGTGCAATCAGAACTTTGGAATTGTTCAGAGTTCCTTGTGTTTGTTCACTAACTATCCTCCTGTCGATGTTTTTTGAAAATTGACTTCACACATAGGCTCCCTTAATGCTTCGTTAGTGTCTGCAGTTTTGGGAGATGCCACTCCAGAGTTGGTCCCCCCTAGATGCAAAATGAAAGGTCCTTGCTGGTTTGTCCTAGATGCAAAAGGAAAGGTCCCTTGGTTATGGATAGATCGGTTGGAGGGTGGAGGTTTGCTTATGTTCCTTGGTTTTGGTCTGATATATGGCTATTTTTATGTCAATCACGGTGGCGTGAAGATTGCCACCGGACTAATTAGAAGCTTGGTTGTCCTTAATTGGAATAATGTTGTAGAGGCAACTGAGGTGATGTTTTGGACGTAGATTGAAGCTTTGATCGTACTAAGTTCATGACATGCAGATAACATCGTTGAGATATATGTATCTCTCACACTTCTATTTGTACTCTTAAATTTATTGTTTATTATATTTGGGCTGATGTTTTTCTCCAGCAACTGGATTACAACATCTGGATTGTATATGGATGCATTGAAGACTGAGTTCGGTCCTGCTTCTACATGAACAATAATAAGTTCTGAACTATTCAGGGTTCCCTTTTTGTTCAAAAAACAGTTCTAACTTCTATCCTGTCAAATGTTAGTTCACTCGTAGGCTACCTTCAATGATTCTATTGTGATCTGCAGTTTTGGAGGCATTACAACAGAGATAGGACTTCGCAGCTGAACTTGTCGACGAATGATTGGACTTCATCCTATCCCACATTATTTGATGAACGTTCATGCTGTTTAAGTGTTCTAAGTGGTAACTATCAAATATATAGTTACCAGAGGGCGGTCTTGCTGATTGCAGATCTCTAGGTGGGATATTTGCATGGGCACAGAAAGGAACCCGATCAATTCAAACCTACAACAACCTTTAACTCTCACTGTGTTTGTTCAGTGTGTTCTACCTTGAAGTAGATAATGATTGGGGTCTTCATTGCAGTCTTCTCCTATTTTTGCATGGGCTTGTCATGCTGCACGGAATATGGGCTGAGTACTAAACTTATCCAATTTACAAAATGCTAGTATATGACCCATGATGAAAATTCGGATACTTCTAATTTAATCTGTAGTTGTAGAAGGCACTGGGTATGTTTGGGACGTGGGAGATTCAAGCAGATATGGGTAGAACTACAACTTTGATTTAATCAATCGTGTTTCTGCTTCATCATGCTATATATGCTCTGACTGAAGCTTTAATTCTTGTGTTGCTATCATTTCTGCGTTCTGCAGATCATTTAGCTCAAGTAATTGGTAGTCCAACGGTCATGATACTTGTTTTGGTTTGGGATTAGCTTTATCTACATTTTTGTGCTCGCTTTTACATGTGGTTGCAGGGTAAGTTTGGCAATTGGAAATCCCTGTAGCGAAGAACTGATATTTAAAACTGGGGGCAGGTCAGAGATCATTCCGGTTGCGTTGGTTCCATCACTTGTTTTCAGTGATTTTAGATCTGAATGGTTGGCTAACATTCTGGCGCTCCAATGATATCGCTGGTCCAATGATATCACTGGTGTAGTAGTAGCAAGGTTTGAGATGCAGGGAGGACATTGGAGGTGGATTTTCCTCGCACTCTGGTTTTTCATCTCTTCGCGTCGATGTTGCTATTCAAGTGCCTCGCCTCGCATGTCCCTGTCTTGCCCTTTGTCCATTCGTCGCATGACGCCTTTGCGATTTCCATTTCTTCCTTCTCTGTACTCTCTGTTTTGACTTCGAGCTGGGTCGGCTTCTACTCCGGTTGATCTTTTCTGCTGCTGTTGAGCTTCTGTGCTCTTCCAGATCCCCTTGGGGCGTTCAGCTTTCGTGCCACGCTGGAGTGGGCCTGCGTTCGGTGGCGGGATTGTTGGGTTTGCGGTTTATTTTTTCCGGCAATTCGTCTAGTTCTCGTGTCGATCTTGTTTCATCTTCGCCTTCTCAGCGTATGGGCTGCAGGATTGGATCTGATATGAGTTGTTTGTCCTCCTTAAACTTCAGATGCAAGGAGGGTCTTTGCTGGTTATGAAAAGATCAGTTGAAGGGTGGAGGTTTGCTTATGGTTTATTCATCGTTTCTCATTCTGATATCATGGTGCAAAGATTAGCATCGGACTTGCTCTAAAGCTTGATTGGAAATGATGCTGGCTAGATTTGCAGAGGCAACTTAGTTTTGGAAGTAGATTGAGGCATTGACTGGAGTGGGAGCTCGTAGCATCGGCGAGAATATCGTTTGGATATATTTACCTACCTCTCTTCATATTATTAAATTTCTATCCGCTGCAGTTTTACATTGGGGTGATGATTTTCTACAGCAACTCATGGATGGATGGGTTGGAGGCGAGTTTGATCCTGCTTCTGCTTGTGCAATCAGAAGTTTGGAATTGTTCAGAGTTCCTTGTGTTTGTTCACTGACCATCCTCCTGTCAATGTTCTTTGAAAATTAACTTCACACATAGGCTCCCTTAATGCTTCGTTAGTGAATCTGCAGTTTTGGGAGAGGGCGGTTGAAGGGTGAAGGGTGGAGTTTGGTTGAAGGGTGTTCTTCTCTAGCAACTGGATTATAGCAGCTGGTTTATATACGGATGGATTGGAGTCAGTTCGATTCTGCTTATTCGGGGCTCCCTTTTTTTGTTCAAAAAACCATCCTAACCTGTGGAAATTTATTTTACTCGTAGGCTACCCTACCTTCAACGATTTGATTGTAATCTGCAGTTTTGGAGGCATCGCCACAGAGATAGGACTTTGCAGCTGAACTCGTCGGTGAATGATTGATCGGACTTTATCGTATTCCACATCAATTGATGAATGTTCATGCTGTTTAAGTGTTCTCAGTTCTCACTATCAAATAGATAGTTACCAGAGGGTGGTCTTGCTGATTGCAGATCTCCAGGTGGGATACTTGCACGGGCACAGAAGGATACAGATCTATTCAAACCTACAATGACCTTTAACTCATTGTGTTTGTTCAGTGTCTTCTATCTTGAAGTAGATAATGATCGGGGCCTTTATTGCAGGTCTTCTCATATTTTTGGATGGGCTTGTCATGCGGAATATGTGTTGAGTAAACTTATCCAATTTACAAAATGCTAGTATACGAACCATGATAAAATTCAGATAATTCTTATTTAATCTGCAGTGATAGAAGTTTCTGGGCATGTTTGGGATGTGGGAGATTTAAGCAGATATGGGTAGAACTACATCACTATAACTTTCATTTAATGTAACTTGTTTCTGCTTCGACTGAAGCTTGAATTGTGTGCTGCTGGAATTTCTGTTCTGCAGACCATTTAGCTCAAATAATTGGTAGTCCAACGGTCACTATACTTGTTTTGGTTTGGGATTTCTGTGGATGCTTTTGTCTACTTTATCTATGTTGTTGTGGTTGCTTTTACATGTGGTTGTATGGTAAGTTTGGCAATTGGAAATCCCTGTAGCGAAAAACTGATATTTAAAAAGTCATTCTGGTTGTGTTGGTTTCATCACTTACTTCCAGTGATTTCAGATCTGAATGATTGGCTAACATTCTGCCCTCCATGGATACTGCTGGTGTAGCAGTAGTGAAGCAAGGTTCAAGATCTGGATTTATTTGGTACTGTATATCAAATGATCATAGTATGTGGTTGTGTCCTTTAGAGGTGCAGGACATTGGAGGTGGATTTTCCTCGCTCTCCGATTATTCATCTCGGCGCGTTTGTGTTTTCCATTTCTTCCTTCTCTGTACACTCCATTTCGACTTCGAGTTGGGTCAGTTTCTTCTCTGGCTGATCTCTTCTGCTGCTGTTGCGGTTCTGCAGATCCCTTTGGGGCGTTCCGCTTTCCTGCGACCCTGGGAGTGAGCCTGAGTTGTGGCAGGGTCGTTGGGTTTGTAGTTTTTTTTTCTGCAATCCGTCTAGTTTTTGTGTCGATCTTGTTTCGTCTTCGCTTTCTTGGTGCGTGGGTTGCAGGATTGGATCCGATCTGGTGCTGGGAGTTCGTCGTGGTGTCGTGTGGCAATCTGTTTGCCCAAGTTCAGAGGCAGGTCAGTATTCTGTTAGATCCAACGGTTCATTGGTTTTGTCGCTTGGACATGGATTTGGTGGTTTCAGGCTCAATTGTCTGTCCCTGGTGTGGTACCATCAGAATCAGATAGCGCAGTCGTCGCTTGTGCACCAGGTGAATTTGGAGACCTTCGTTCTTATGTTAACGACTGATCTCGCTTGTGGCCTTTTGGTTGTTTTGTCCTCAAACTTCATCAGATGCAGAAGGGTCCTTTCTGGTTATGGAGAGATCAGTTGAAGGGTGGAGATTTGCTTATGGCTCACTTGTTGTTTCTCATTCTAATATCATCATATTGGTGCGAAGATTATTAGAACCAGACTTGCTCTAAGCTTGATTGGAAATGCTGCTGGTTAGATCTGCAGGGGCAACAGAGTTTTGTAAAGTAGATTGAGGCTTTGACTCGAATGGAGTTCGTAGTATCATCGATGAGATCGTTTGGATAAATTTACCTATCGTTCTTCACATTCTTAAATGTCTATCTGCTGATTGGAAATGTTGCTGGTTGGATCTGCAGGGGCAACCGAGTTTTGGACATTCTTAAATGTCTATCTGCTGAATGGAGTTCATAGTATCGGCGATAAGATCGTTTGAATTAATTTACCTATCACTCTTCATATTCTTAGATTTCTATCCGCTGCCATTTTAATTCCTTATGTTGGGATTATGTTGGGATGGTGGTTTTCTCCAGCAACTCGATTTGTGGATGGATGGGTTGGAGCCTTGGAGGCGAGTTAGATCCTGCTTCTTCTTTTGCTATCAGAAGTTTGGAAATGTTCAGAGTTGTTTGTTCACTAACCATCCTCCTGTCAATGTTCTTTGAAAATTAACTGCACACATAGGCTCCCTTTAATGCTTGGTTAGTGAATCTGCAGAGTTTGTCTGGCTAGATACAAAATGAAAGGTCCTTGCTGGTTTTGTCCTCCTAGATGCGGAAGGAAAGGTCCTCTGGTTATGGAGAGATCCGTTGAAGGGTGGAGGTTTGCTTAAATTCGTTGGTTTTGATATGTTACATGGCTATTCTTATGTTAATCATGGTGGCGTGAAGATTGCCACCCGATTAATTAGAAACTTGATTGTCCTTGATTGGAAAAATGTAGAGGCAACAGAGGTGATGTTTTGGACGTAGATTGAAGCTTTGACTGGACTAAGTTCATGGCATGCTCTCTTTTATTGGTACTCTTAAATTTCTTGTTTCTTATTTCTGGGCTGGTGTTCTTCTCCAGCAACTGGATTGTAAATGGATGGATTGGGGCCTGAGTTCAATTCTGCTTCTGCGTCAGCAATAATAAGTTCTGAACTCTTCAGGGTTCCTTGTTTATTAAAAAAAAACATCCTATGTCAAATGTTCTTCGAAATTTAGTTCACTTGTAGGCTACCTTCAATGATTCGATTGTAATCTGCAGTTTTAGAGGCATTGCAATAAATTTAGTTCACTTGTAGGCTACCTTCAATGAAGAGTTAATCTGCAGTTTTGCAGTCCTATCCAGTTACTTTCTTCAACCAGTAACTCTTTGTGCTGCAACAATCTAAATTACAAGGATGCTTCTAATTCTTCATTTCTGCCAACAGTCCTATCCAATTACTTTCTTGAACCAGTAACTGAGATAGAATTTCCAACCATCGGTGCTGTCTTCAAAGCCCATGCCCGTTCCATTGGCCATTTGATTTGCCTTGGATTTGAAGGTTTTTTAAGCCTATCACTGAACCAAAATAGACAAATCATCTGTAGGTTTTGCACTTGGAACTTTAAAGTTCAGTCTGATCCTGATCTTAATATGGGCCTATCTTCCGAAATTTACTACCTTCAATTTTGCTAGCCAGAGAACTTTCAGATAGTGTGTATTGAAGCTTGATTACTTGGACTGTTCTACTGTTTCAGATGCTTTGAATCCTCCATGCTATAGTTATATGATCTACATGATGACAACCAAGACGATACATTGTCCAGAGATTGTTTCCATTTCACTTGTTTGATTTGGATTTTTGGTGGTTTGCTTGGTTTCCAGTTATTTGAGAGAATTAATGCTTGGATGTTAGGAGTGAGGAGGCACTCAAATACTCTTTGCTCATACTGCCATTTTACATTGGAAATTGGATACATTTGGAGCTAAGGTTAGGTTACTCCTTTGCACTACCTTTATTTTGAAGCTGTCCTTATTAATCTGCATGCCTCATCTGATGGCTCAGGTCCACTATTTGCGCTGATATCCAGCAAGAACTCTTTCTTGACATACATACCTTTATTGAGCAAAATTGTTTTTTTACTGAAATTGTAGTTACTTGAGCATATGTGCATCGTATTCTTTATGGTCCCCTCGTCCCTTCATTAATACCCAAATTTTCTTTTAGGACTCTAGTTTCTGGTTCGCTTCTAATTTTACTTTGGTATAACCCCTCGTCCACTTACTGGTTCAGTTATGCATTATTAGTATAAGGCTGTTGACTGCATTGTTTATGAAAGTCAAGAAAGGATGTTACTGCTTCTGTGCATTTCAAAAGAAAATCTCTCTGAACAAACTTGTCTTCTATGTGCTTATTGTTTGACCATTTCTGTCGTGGACTAGCAGTAGTGCCTTATATACATGGATTCTCAATTTATCACAAGTTTGGGTTCGAGTTGACTCATCCTAATTTATAGATCAATAAGGTTGTTGCATTGATATTAATATGCCAAAGTCAGTGGAAGCTTAGTGCTTGCTTAAATCTGTTTCAACTGGGTTTCTTGAACCTTGACCTTGAGTGAACTTGAATGGTTGGTTCCATTTGTGTCATCTGTACAGCTTGGTGTTTGGTCATGCAAGCTAGGATATGATTGCTTCTTTTTCTGTAATTCTGCACTATCTCCAAATTAGCATGTTCATTCTTGTTATAATGGTGATTGAGTAGTTAGGCTAATTTAACACTAGGATTGATTATCTTGCATTTGGTTAGGTCCTTGCAAAGTGGTCCAGGTAACATTGGGGATGACAATAGTACCTTAACCTAGCTAGGATATGTTTGGTCATGCAAGCTATGATGTTGGAAACTGTACATAAGATTGCACGAGTGTACACTAGCTGATTTTTTAGCTGTGCACTTGCTTAAATTTCTATGGGTCTTTGTTGATGGTATGATTTTTTATTAAAGCTGGTTCCTGTATCTGTTCAGTCCTCGAGATCATTAGGTATTCGAATTAGGAATACACAAGTGCTCTGACCATTCAACTAATATGTTCGACGCAGAACCGGCTATATGATTTGTTCTTTTTTCTTCAAATTATGTTTGGGAACACGATTTTCTTTGTGTAATTGTTTGTGTTTCCTGTTGTTTGTTTGCGGTTTAACACTGCCTTTGCCGGTCCCAAGCCCGGATGAGAAATGTGGAGGGAACTGCAGTGTTTCTCACTCCCATGATTGGCATCAGGCTACTGGGAAGAAATGTTGTTTGGTCAAAACAGCTAGACTCTGAGAGCGCAGAGGGCGTAACCTAATCATCAAGCGGCAGTACGGTCATGCCTCCAGCCGTGTCTGGTAGCCTGGTAGTAATACTGGTTGTTTTGGAGACTGCATGCAAGTTCTTTTCCCCTCTTTTTAGTAGTGTTTTACAAGTTTATTTATCTCATTACGTGCTGAAGAACTCAAGGCACAGCAAGCTACCTGAAGCCGTTTCGTTGATCTTCGAACCAATGGATACCTCTAATCTTCAGCGAAGTATGCACGTACAAAAGAGTCTTCGACCCAGGCCTGACCGCCTGAGTCCTTATTAGGGAGGGATGGTAATGGGTCGGTCCGATTTGGATCGGGTGAAGTAAAAACCTATCAGCAATTACACCTGTGAAGTCTATCTAAACCCGTTGGATTGGGGTCGGGTGAATTAAAAACCCATCTGCAACCTGTCCCCGATCGCATCTGCTTAATTTTAAACCGGCACCCAAATCCGCCGTGAAGTACATGTGTTTCTGTTCAACTGTCAATGTGCAAGCAAAGGTCAAAGGGCCCATAGAGAGTCGATTGATGCTATAGATAAAATAAGAAAGGGCTTTCTTTGGAGAGGAAGAAAAGAAGCTAAAGAGGGACACTGTTTGGTGGCTTGGGGCAAGGTGTGTCGCCCACTTCAGCTTGGTGGATTGGGTATCTCTAGTCTACCGGAACTTGGATGGGCCCTCCGGATGCGATGGTTGTGGCTACAAAAAACCGACTCTAGAAGACCTTGGACATGACTTCCTATTCAGGTTCCAAGTAAAGCTAGAGCGTTCTTCAGTAAAGTCCTTGTCTCGATGGTAGGTAATGGACATAGTACCATCTTCTGGTCCGATAACTGGTTGCAGGGTAAAAGCATCTCGATCATTGCCCCTAGCCTATTTTCTATAATCCCAAAGAGGATAGCAAAAAGTAGAACGGTTCATGAGGCCTTGTTAAACAACAGATGGATTTAATGATATTAGAGGTGGTCTTACTGTTGGAGTACCGGCAGATTACTTTAAGCTCTCTCTGGTTTTGAGCTGCACCCTCTCATTGAAGATAGACACATCTTTAGTATAGCCCCAGATGGAAAATATTCAGCTAAGGCAGCTTACAAGGGTCTCTTCCTGGGATCATGTACATTTGGACACTATAAACGGGTTTGGAAAACTTGGGCTCCATCAAAATGTCGTTTCTTCCTCTGGCTAGTGGCCCATAATAGGTGCTGGACTGCTGACAGATTAGCAAAAAGAGGGCTCAATCATCCTAGCAGTTGTCCACTGTGTGATCAAGAACCTGAAACTATTAACCACCTGCTGGTCTCATGTGTGTTTGCAAGGATTTTCTGGTATAATCTGCTCAGAAAGTTTGGGTTGGATAACTTGGCTCCCCAGCCGGGCTTGACTTCCTTCCTGGAATGGTGGGAGATAGCTTCTGAAACAGTTCAGGGAATAGTCAAGAGAGGTCTGAGTTCGCTGATCTCTTTGGGGGCATGGACGATCTGGAATCACCGCAACAGATGTGTGTTTGATGGACAGACTCCTAGTCTTCCCTCTATCCTTAGGCATGCTGATGATGAGAGAAGACTTTGGGAATTAGCTGGGGCCAAGGGTCTCTTCTTCTTGGCAGCTTCTTTGACAAATGACTGAACCCTACTATTTCTATTTTAGTAGTTTCTTGAGTCTGGCTTTCTTAGTCTCTTTCACTTATGTGTGGTACTGGCCTCCGTAAGGAGTTAAATGTTGTAACCCTGGTCTACTATAGACCTTTTTTTTTCCTCTTCTTAATATATTTTAAGGCGTAATTCCCCTGCGCTTTCGATAAAAAAAGTAGCAGCCTAGAGGCCTGGTAAGTTTTTGTTCAACTGTCAATGTGCCAAGCAAAGGCCAAAGGGCCCATAGAGCCTAGAGGCCTGGTAATGGTTCGTAAAGTACATGTGTTTCTGTTCTTCAGAGGCCTGGTAATGGTTAGTAAAGTACATGCGTTTCTGTTCTTCAGAGGCCTGGTAATGGTTAGTAAAGTACATGCGTTTCTGTTCTTCCTCTGGCCGCCGATGCTAAATTTCCCGCAGTGAAACTTAATATCCTTTTATGTGCTTATGGTACACAGGGATTTTGGGGTAAATCACTAGAAAATCAAGGTACGGCGGGCGCCATATCTTGCCACACTGAGAGCTCTACCCCTATTTGTTGTGGTTATTAAGTCTATATTTAAATATGGACATAGACATAAAAATTAATAGCTATAGCCGATACTATATAGATATTTTTATTTTTGAAATTGAGTCTTTAAAAAAAACTGGACCTGGGCTTCAACGATGCATTCCTTGGTTCATAGTTTTACTTTTGAAATCTTGATAGCTGGGACCTGGGCCTAAAGTTGCCATATATGCGCTAGTATTAGAAGTCATGTGAATTCTTGTACAAACTCACCTGAAGTTTTTTTTCCGTCAGGTTACTTGATGTTTTCTTACTGTCACACGTAAAATTCCAAAACTAGGACTTAAACATTTAGCATGGCTAAATAATATTGATTATTTATTAAGTTACCATAATGAAACTGATCTCAAGTAGTAAATTTAACAAGTTTACATAGACCTATATATGTTTTTATTAGCTTGGTTGGACATTTGGTGCTGTCTGAAACTCATGTTGAAATGTTCTTATGAGACTTAATTTGAACCACTAGTTTTTTGCTGCCTTACATGAAAATATTAGGATATATTATTTAAAGTAAAGGCTTCAATATGTTGAGCAACATTCTGTCCGATTTTCCAAAGGAGGTGCTGACCAAAATAGCAAAATCTGACTCATCAGATATTTGGCAAGACAGCAACTGAACACTGAGTACATTTAGAGTAAATTTAGCACACAGTAAACGACATCATTTATCATTTTACCTGTTCTTTCGTTCATATTGTTCATGCTTTCAACTGGATAATATGTTTAAGTCTGAATGTTTGCTTCTCACTTTCGATAATAATCAAGGCTGCCACATCCACATATTGCAAGGTGCCCTTCAAGATTACGGAAAACAGTAGCACAGAACTTATGTATAGAACATAGGAAAGATTCAGCTAACCAATATCTTTAAGAAAACAGTATGTGTATGCATGCATTTTCCATTTTTTTCATATGTAAGTACAAGTGAATTCCCCTTTGCTGAACAAATAGTTAGCTCTATCTTAGACAGCAGGAACGAAACAACTAGTACTATATGCCATGGAGTTTCAGATATGTGAGTCTTGCCAATGATTTGTGTAGTAGTATATGTCTATGGAGTTTGTCCAAACTTTGGTTCCCAGATACTATAATCTAACAGCTGATCTGTCACAACTCAGTTTGATGTGCAGTGATCATCTTATCTCGTTGTACCTTACTTAAGTGCTAGTTGTTTATTATAATCCCCTCGCTGTACCCCATCCGCTCTCGGGTTGCGATGTCCTGTGCGCCACCCTCCGGTTGGGCCGTTGCAGAGTGGACAGTTGACGCCGACCCGTTAGTGATGGGGGCCAGGGTTCAGAAATTTTCTCGGCCGGGACCATTGTTTCGGTCTCTTCTTATATGGAATACTGGGAGGGCGGTCTTTCCCTCCCCGGCCGAGTTTTTTTATATAGGCTTTTTATATAGGGTCTTGATCCATGTCAGCTAGTTGTTTATTATATGTTGTCCTATATTAGAGCGCTTGGTGCTATCATGTGATGTGAAGTGAATGTGGCTAGAAGAGATGTGAATTTGCTTTTGTAAGAACAACAAAAGTTTTTGTAAGGTCATTCCAGTTTTTTTTTCACATGTTTTTTGTATGCTATTTACAAATGCACCAGACTTCGTGGTTCCTAATATTTGGTTGGGCACCTGATTGATTTTGACATATTCTTGGAGAACTACAAATCTGAAGGAAGTCCCTTTACATATTCCTTGTGCCCCCTAAGGGCTTGTTCGGTTATTTTCAATCCATATGGATTGAAGGGGATTGATATGGATTGGGAGGTATTTTGACTTGCTAGGGATTGAAACCCCCTCAGTCCCCCTCAATCCATATGGATTGAGGGAGAATCGAACAAGTCCTAACTTGGTTTATAATTAGTGTTAGTGGAAGCTAAAGCCAAGTTGGTATGAGTAGAGATAGAGAGAGGAGAACTCTTCACTTAATTGCTCCTTTTAAATGTGTATCAAACTTAGGAGCAATAATCCAAGTGAATATGAGAACTCTAAAAAACAATAATCACAATAAAGTAAAATAGACAAGACACACAATGATTTTATCCCGTGGTTCGATCGATTCTTACTCCACGTTGTGGTGACTTCCTTTGGTCAAGGGTTGCACTCAACCCCTCTCAAGTGATCCATAGATCAAACTTGAGTACAACACTTTCTTCCTTATATCAAATTTCCTTTGCGAGGAATCTTCACAAGTTGGAGTCTCTCACACCTTACACAAATGATCTTAATCAAAATCGGAGTAAGGAGGGAGTAGAAACACATACAAGAACTCAACCACAGCAACAACACGCACACAAGTCAAGAAGAGAGCACAAGAATCAAATCCACAGAATCACAACTCAAGAACATGCTCAAATCTCTATCTAATGAATTAGCAACGTGGTCGCGGAGTCTCGGAGTTATAGTATGCTTAAAGTATGCTTGTGTATAGCTCCAAGGCGCATAGGGGTCCTTTTATAGCCCCAAGGGACCTACGAGCCATTGGAACTCCATTTGGAAGGCCCTCGTTGCCTTCTGTCCGGTGCACACCGGACACTGCACAGTCACCAATTCCCTTCCTTAATCAGCCAAGCCAACGGTTGCCAGCCATTGGTCACTTGGCACACCGGACAGTCCGATGGTGCACCGAAAAGTTCGGTGCAACCTCATGACCGTTAGTTCGTCTGACGTGGCGAACACTGATTGTGCGGCCGACAGTTGGCCAGGCACGCGGCTGGCACACCGGACAGTCCGATGAATTATAGCCAGTGAGCCTCAGCACTTTCCCAAGAGTGTCCAATTCGGCCAGCTGATAGCCTGGGCATCGGACACTGTTTGGTGCACACCGGACAGTCCGGTGCACCCTAGACTGGCACATGTTTGGCTAATCTTAGCCAAACACCATTTCTCCAAAATGGTTCCACTTGAGAAGTTTTCTAGCACTTAGATGAACATAGTTAGCAACTAAAACAATTTACTAAGTGCTAAAATCATACCTTGTTCCTTCAATGCAATAGGATTTGCAATATACACACATGCAATTTTCCTATGTTTCTTAAATTGCCTTACAAATACATGTGCTTATGCTCATACATCAAGATGTTAGTCAAGGACAATGTGTTGTGCATTTAATCACTAAAACAAACTAGAAACGGTCCATGGACACATTTCCCTTTCGTCAAGAGAGCTGGAGCTGGAGCACACGTTGAACGAAGAGGCAGGAGAGCCGCCAAAGACACTGCCCATAAATGGAAATGGGCCAATGAATATTTCTAATGTAATGTAAGCCAAGCAAATGTTTTCTAGTGTCATTCAGTCTTTATTTAGGCCCCCTTTGGTGTAAGGCTCCTTAGAGGATCTTTCAGGCCTCCTTTGGAACAAAGGAAAAGTGAAGAAATTTTGAAGGATTAAAACTCTGTGGAAAATTTTCCTATGTGGTCCTTTGGAATAAAGAATTGAGTTGCTACAAATCTTATAAAATATGGAATTGAGCATTGTAGTAAGATTTTTAACATGAGGTCCAACCTCTTGAAAATTTTCCTATGGACTTGAAGTTGACATGCATATATTCCTACATTTTTCCTATCCCTATGTTTTACTAATCCTCCATTGCAAAGTAGGACTCAACGTATTTTTGAAAAAAAATCTACTAAAGGGAGGCTCTTTGATGGGCTATTACTAGAAAAGAGGGAGAAGCTCCTCCAAAAAAAAGTAGGACCCGTAGTAAAAAAAAAGGAGCTTCTACCGGCTTTTCTCCCATGTTTTTCTCTTCATCAACGCTACTGAAAGCATCTAGGCCCCCGGTTGGTTTTAGTGATTAATGACAATGTAATATTATATGTGACTAACGTGTGTTTTGCAGAGACAAATAAATGGTAAGTTAGGTCGCATTATAGGTAGATGTACTACCATGGTGAAAACAATCCCGGAGATAAGAACTTGAAGCGATGGCTAAAGCGACGAAACAAAAAGTAAAGGTCTTCGTATTTCGAGTGTCAAGGAGTTGCGGACACTCGTTATATAGTTAGATCTTTTATTTTTTTAGCCGTACTATAAAGAGGGGTTGTCAATGAGTAGTTTGATCAAGAGAGTTCTAGTGTAGTGTTGGTGCATATTCACACTCACATATAGTGTTAGGTGTCACTCTAGAACATACTCACGAGTTAGAACGAAAACCGATTTGAAAATCAGTAGAAATAGAAATTAGGGTTTCTGTCTTTGGGGCACTGGACTGTACGGTGCGCCCTCTGTCAAGTGGGGCCAAGTTGGCCCGGGGAAGGCCCTTCCCTTGCGCAGAAACCTGAGAGCGCACAGTTCGGAAGGTGAATTATAGTGGCACACCGGACAGCGCACCGGACTGTCCGGTGCGCACCGGACAGTGACTGTTCACTGTCCGGTGTGCCATCTGCCCAACGGCTAGCTATCAGAACTAGCCGTTGGAGTCGACCGTTGGCGCACCGGACTTTCCGGTGCGCCCATGCGCAGCAGAATTCCTGTAACAGCTAGTTGGTGGGTGAGGGTTATTTATACCACCTCCACCCACCATATTGATTGTCTTGCTGCCCACATTTACTCCTACACTTTGGTAGAGCATTGCAAGCACCACAAAGCCTAGTGAGGTGATTAAAGAATCTTAATCCCGCATTTGGACCTCATTAGCGCTAGCGAGAGATACATAGAGCACACATCGCATGCATTAGGCTTCTCTTGGTCAAATGAAAGTCTACGGCTTGTTACTCTTGGTGATCGGCATCACCTAGACGGCTTGGTGGCGTTGGGAGCTCGGTGATCACCTTGGAAATCTTGTTGGTGACCCGACTCAAGTTTGTAAGCGGCCGTGAGGTGTTGGGGACTTGTTCTCAAATGCTATGAGTTAAGAACAAGGCAACATAGAAAATGTTAATCGTTAAAGCCCTTCGTCCTTCGAAGCATTATTTCCTTTAGGATATAATGGTTTCTGGATGAAGGTTATGAAGGACGTATTTCCATAAATTCATCATACAGTGACGAAGGATGAAATGTAAGGAATATACAAGACAACATAAACAATTATCTATTATTATTAGGCATAAACAGGAATATCATTGGATTACAAGTGTACCTTCAACTGGAAGGAGATGATAGTACAAGCGTGACGCAAAAAGCGAATGCCAAGTCAGCGTGAACAGTACGGGAGTACTGTTCACCTATTTATAGGCGCGGGACACAACCCATACAAAATTACATTCATGCCCTTTACAGTTGATAATAACTCTATAGTAATCTGTCGAGGTCTAAATAGCCTTTTCATCTTTAAGTCGGTTTCACTTTCTGCTGTCACGCCGAAGCTTTCCTGCTCACACCTTCGGCGCTGTACCAACCTTCATATTATTCTGGTCTACTGTGATGCCGACTTGAGTCCGAAGATACCTGTTCACACATTATACTCCAGAAATACTGTTAAATCCTGTTTTTGAGGACCTTCGGATGCCGAAGGTCCCCAACAGTAGCCCCTCGCAATATTAATTTGTTTAAAATAATAAATTTAGATTGCGACATGGACGAAGGCTTTACGCCGAAGGTCCGAAAAAACACCTTCCCTTTGCTAGAATAGCAACATTCACTAACAAGCGGGGTCTTTCAATTTTCAACGCACTTGGCGTATAAATACGGTCATACCGCAAACTCATTTGACACGCTCTCTGGCCAACTGCTCCCGCTCACTCAATTTTTAGCTCTTGTGCACTAAGATTTGTTAAGCCTTTAGTTTTGAAGCTTCGGCTTTGAAAATAGTTTTTAGTGTCTCCGAAGATGTCTGAGGATAAGAAGACTGCTGCTGAGATGAAGCTGAGCCTGGACGAAGAGAAAAACTTGGGGTTTCTTATAGCGATGTCAAAGACCAATACAGAAAAAATCACCAAGGAGATTCTGGAAGGTTTGTCTGAAGATACTGGTGACAGTGACAGCTATGATATGGACAGTGGTGGTGAAGACTCCGAAGATCGTCCCTGGCGACCAAGCCATTCAGTTTATGGTAAATCAACTATCAAAGAGAATCATCTTGTCAACATGAGAGGAAGGTATTTCCGGGATTTATCCATTGTGAGGGCCGACGAAGGGGAAAAAACGTGCCCACACCCTGAAGAGAATGAAGTCGTAGTGTACCGAAGCTTTTTGAAAGCTGGACTGCGATTTCCCTTGAGCAGCTTCGTCGTGGAGGTGTTGAAAATCTTCGAAGTCTATCTTCACCAACTTACCCCCGAAGCAATCATAAGGCTGAATATCTTCGTGTGGGCCGTGAGAAGCCAAGGTCTGAAGCCTGATGCAAAAAGCTTCTGCAATATACACGAATTATCATACGAAACAAAACCTTGGGGTAAGGAACAGTATCACAATAATTTTGGCTGCTACAGTTTCGTTTCTCGGTCCGGGTCAAGCTGCCCCGTGCCAACCTTTCGGAAGAGATGGCCCGGCGACTGGATGACAGAATGGTTTTATGTGAAGAATGATCTGACAGTACGAGAAGATATCAAAGGTATAATTATGCGCCCTATTTGGCAAAGCTTCGGCCTTCAGAGGCCGAAGGTTGAAATGAATGAAGCTGCCGAAGAATGCCAGAGGGCCTTCGGCGTTATCTGTTCTTTTATTGGAACGAGGGACTTAGTACAAGAGCATATCGCCTTCAGGGTATGGCCGCTCGCGGAGAAATGGGAAATGCCACAAGAAACTATAAAAGAGGCCGACGAAGGTGGACTTATCGGTTGAAATACACTTTTAAATTTGGAGATAAATTCGTTGAGCCAGATGATGACTGGTTAAAAAGCATTGAAAATTTAAGTGATGAACTGCTTGGGGCTTATTCGAAGGCCGAAGACACTGCAATGTCAGCAGCCTTCGGAGGCCGAAAAAAGAAGAGGCTAAATCGGGTATTTGATGCAATCGGGTTTGTCTACCCTGACTATTGCTATCCCATTCGAAGGCAGAAGAGAAAAAACACAACCTCTGCAAAAGAAGAAGCTGCAACTGCTCCTAGCGAGCCAGAACCGAAAAAAAGAAGATAAAGGTCCTCACACATCGGCCGCGCTATATTGAACCGGCTTCGGTGCCTAAGTTTACCGGAGAAACCTCTTCGGCCACCGAAGCTGAAAAACCAACCGAGCCAACCTTGCTGCCAGAAGTCACAGAAACGACCGAAATGCCAACAAAAATAGAATTGGAACAATCAAAGACTTCGTTATCAGAAACGAAAGAGAAGGCCGAAGCGCCGTCCACAGAAAAAATGGAAGAAGTAAAAGAAGCAACGGAGGGATCAAAAACATCAGAAGTTTTGAGTCCTGCAGCAAATATTGAGGCAGTAAAAAACCAAAAGGTGCCAGCAGTGACTCCGAAAAGGAAGAGAATGGTCAACGTGCTAGATGTTCTGGAGACAATTAAATCTTCAAGCACACCTCCGAAGGAGACTGCTGTCATCCCCGAAGGAAAAACTGAAATCTCTGATACTAAGGCTCCAGAACAAGAAACTGAAGCCGAAGCTGGGTCCTCAGAACCCACGAAAATAAAATCCCTGGAATTCGAAGAAGAAAAAATTGCAGAGCCAACTTTTGTTGAAGAAATCAGTGCTGCTGTCCCCGAAGCATCTCCCAAAGTCCTTGATTATATTATTCGCCATGCTTCGGGGAAACAACTATCAGAAAAAGAAAAACAAGAGGCCCAACTTTACGCCCAAAAACTGAAGTATCCAAAGGGGGCATTAATATTCAATGGCAGTGGAGAAGAAGACTTTTTGTATTGTCTCCCTGACAGCAAAGAGATTTCTGTCTGTCGGGAGATGAGCAAGAGCTTCGGATTCCCAACACTGGAAGACGGGCTCTCAGTGCTGTCGAAAAATGATTTGGCCGACAGCCTGGCGTATAATAGCTTGAAGGTGCAACAAATGGAATCTTTGCATTTTTTGTTGAGACCAAAATTTTTCGTTTGTTTAAACCTATTGACACACACATATTTCTCTTTGCAGGGCCTGATACTTAGCAATGCCCTCAGGGCACAGAAAGATGCTGAAGACGAAGGGTGTACTATAGCCCTGAGCAACCTTCGTTCCGAAGTACTTGAACTGAGGAACGAAGGTCTCGAGAAAGATAAAATATTACACTCATTGATAAATAAAATAAAGGAAGACGAAGCTGCTTTTAAAGGTCAAGCTGAAGCTCATAAACGCGAACTTGAAGATCTTCGGAAACAACTGGCCAGAGCCAAGGAAGAACGTATACTTGAAGAAACAAAGCGAGAACTCAGTGACCAATGGGCAGATCACTTAGAAGGAACTGTTGAAGAGCTTCGGTCGTCCAAGAAGAGATGCTATAACAAATCTATAGAATGTGTCAAGAAGTTAAGGGCTAGCTTCGCCAAGGTCGGCGCATTCTCAAGTGAGGAAAACTTTACGAGAGGCAATCCCGAAGGTCCCATCGAATGGATCGACCACGAAGCTGAAGCCTTCGAAGAAATTTTAAATAGCCGTGGAGATATATGTGCCTTCTCGGGTGCCAGAGGAATTGCCACTATTTTAGAGAAAAAAGGCTGCGAACATGTAAAGATTCTAGCGCAATCCGAAGGTGCTTTGCCCTTCGAAGATGCAAGGGATCCATCGACCGAAGCTAGCATGGTTGGTGGAAAATTTTTCACCGATATCTGGGATAATGGTGGCCGAGAAATGGCCCGAGAGATTATTCAAAGAAGCGAAAAGGGCATTCACGATGCTAGAGAAGTAGCTGAGGCTGCTGAGAAGAGCGCAGAGCCCGAAGGTCAATTAGGTATTATCTAATAGTTTTTATTGTGCTGTAATTTTAGGTTTTAAGATTCATTTGCAATTTATCATAGCAATGTAGCCGTATCCTGTTCTACTTCAGATTCTGCTAAAGCCCCTTCGGACCCTCAGCCGAAAGGAGACGACGAAATAAAAAAGATGGCTGAAGCTATTATGGACGAAGTCGTCAATCGGCTCCTAAACGAAGCTGCAGAAGTCGTTTTGAGAGAGGATTAAGTATTATTGTAAAAACTTTTGAGATGTAATATATTGTAACATTTTGTAACCCTGAATGTAATATACCTGTTTTTTCTTGCTTAATTCTTTACGATGCATGAAACTTTACACGTACCGCTTTTGAGTCTTTGACGAAAAAACACCTTCCCTTCTTTTCATGCTTCGTGAAGAAGAATTTTTCAACAATATCCAGTGTTCTGATGAATAATATCCAGGCTTCATGAAAATATTTTCCGAAGCTACACCTCCGAAGATCAATAATGTATCTCCTTGTGACAGTATGATTTTTCCCTTTTTTCAAAACGTTCTTCTGTAGATTAATATTGTGTCCACCTCTTGTGCCATATGCAACATGATGTATGATGCTTATGCTATGCGACATGATGCGATGATGTTATGTTATGTGAGGCGATGCTTATTCCGAAGATGCACACGCATCCCTGCAATAAAACACATAATCTTTTACAAGCCTCCCTTAGGAGCTTCTTCGCCTTTTACTTTAGCGGAATCAGCGTTTATTTTTCGCTGTAAGCCTCCCTTAGGAGCTTCTTCGCCTTTTACTTTCAGCGGAATCAGCGTTTATTTTTCGCTGTAAGCCTCCCTTAGGAGCTTCTTCGCCTTTTACTTTCAGCGGTATTCGCGTTGACTTTTCGCGCTTCGCCTTTTACTTAGGCGGTATCAGCGTTGACTTTTCGCTGTATGCTCTGCATTCCCTTTGGAACGACTTTGGAGCAGAAAACTTACACTGCGCTCCCTCTGGAGCGGCTTTTTGTGACTTCGGCAAACTTACTCTGCGTTCCTTAGAACGACTTTTTGTTACTCCGAAGAATTTTCAATAGTTCGAAGGTACTTTTTGTTGTCACACGTCTTTCAACAATTTAAGCCTGTGAAGAAGATATATTTTCCTTGTGTGAATCAACGAAACTATTTACATGAAACCTGAACAATGTCCTTTATTACAGAAAATAAAACTGAATGAAAAAGATTGCTATTAAGGTAGGATATTTGTCAATAGATATGCTTTGACTCTGGCACAGTGCTGTTGACTGTGCGAGCTTCGGACTGCTCTCTGAAGTCCCTTTGGTGTGGAGCATATTGGCTCCCTTCTGGCTGCTGGCCTTGTTGTAGCGGTGGTGGAGGCGGAGGTTGTTGCCAGGAAGCCTGAGGTTGACTCGCCGAAGCAACAGAAACTGCAGGGTGATTGCCTACATACTCTGGGATGTAAGGCGAATGATACGAAGCAGTGTGCATGACCTGCTTCGGCTGAACCTGTTGTGCTGTCGCTTCGGCTATTTCTTTTTGCTTCTGGATGGTAACATGGCACATCCTGGTGGTATGACCTTTGTTCTCACCACAGAATAAGCAGAAGATTCTTCTCGGTTGATCGCCAAATCTTCCTCCGAAGCCCCTGGCGCCTCTGCCTCTTGGAGCTGGTGGTCGGAAGGAGCCTTGCTGTTGCCCCGAAGCCTGTGTGGAACATTGTGGCCTTTGCTGTTGGCTCCCTCTATCATCATTTTGTGTAGAGTTATGAATTGATCTAACGTGCCTCGGGTAGAACCTCCCTCCGAAGCCCCTGGTCATTTCAGAAAACCTGAAAGCCTCCTCCCTCCTTTGGCGAAAATCATTATCGGCCCGAATGTACTCGTCCATCTTCTGGAGCAGCTTCTCCAAAGTTTGAGGGGGCTTCCTAGCGAAGTACTGAGCTGATGGTCCTGGCCGAAGCCCCTTGATCATGGCCTCAATGACAATTTCGTTGGGCACCGTTGGTGCTTGTGCCCTCAAACGCAAGAACCTTCGGACATACGCCTGAAGGTATTCTTCGTGATCCTGGGTGCACTGGAACAGAGCTTGAGCAGTGACCGGCTTCGTCTGAAACCCTTGAAAGCTAGTTAACAACAAGTCCTTCAGCTTCTGCCATGAAGTGATCGTTCCTGGTCGAAGGGAGGAATACCAGGTTTGAGCAACACTCCTGACAGCCATAACGAAAGATTTGGCCATGACTGCAGCATTGCCACCATACGAAGATACTGTTGCTTCATAGCTCATCAAAAACTGCTTCGGGTCTGAGTGGCCATCAAATACGGGAAGCTGAGGCGGCTTGTAGGACGGAGGCCAAGGTGTAGCCTGCAGCTCAGCGGACAGAGGAGAAGCATCATCAAAAACAAAATTCCCATGATGGAAATTGTCATACCAGTCATCTTCATTGGGAAAACCCTCCTGATGAAGGTCTTGGTGCTGAGGCCTTCGGTGTTGTTCATCCTGAGCAAGATGACGAACTTCTTCAGAGGCTTCGTCTATCTGCCTCTGCAGTTCAGCTAGCCTGGCCATCTTTTCTTTCTTCCTCTGTACTTGTTGATGAAGCATTTCCATATCTCTGATTTCTTGATCTATCTCGTCCTCTGGTGGTGTCGGGCTGACAGCCTTCCTTTTCTGGCTTCGGGCCTCCCGAAGGGAGATTGTCTCCTGATTGTGATCCAGTGGTTGCAGAGCTGCAGCCCCAGTCGCTGAAGCTTTCTTTGGCGCCATAACGAAGGTTTATGATCGCCGAAGGTGTGCAAAAAACTCGAAGAGTGGAAGTGGGTTCACCGGAGGTGGGCGCCAATGTTGGGGACTTGTTCTCAAATGCTATGAGTTAAGAACAAGGCAACATAGAAAATGTTAATCGTTAAAGCCCTTCGTCCTTCGAAGCATTATTTCCTTTAGGATATAATGGTTTCTGGACGAAGGTTATGAAGGACGTATTTCCATAAATTCATCATACAGTGACGAAGGATGAAATGTAAGGAATATACAAGACAACATAAACAATTATCTATTATTATTAGGCATAAACAGGAATATCATTGGATTACAAGTGTACCTTCAACTGGAAGGAGATGATAGTACAAGCGTGACGCAAAAAGCGAATGCCAAGTCAGCGTGAACAGTACGGGAGTACTGTTCACCTATTTATAGGCGTGGGACACAACCCATACAAAATTACATTCATGCCCTTTACAGTTGATAATAACTCTATATTAATCTGTCGAGGTCTAAATAGCCTTTTCATCTTTAAGTCGGTTTCACTTTCTGCTGTCACGCCGAAGCTTTCCTGCTCACACCTTCGGCGCTGTACCAACCTTCGTATTATTCTGGTCTACTGTGATGCCGACTTGAGTCCGAAGATACCTGTTCACACATTATACTCCAGAAATACTGTTAAATCCTGTTTTGAGGACCTTCGGATGCCGAAGGTCCCCAACATGAGGGATCCACCGCGCTGGAGTGGCAAAGGATCATCTCGTAGTGAGCACTTGGTTCTTGCGAGGACCAAGGGGAGCAATACCCTTGCGTGGGTGCTCCAACGAGGACTAAGGGAGAGTGCCGACTCTTCGATACCTTGGGAAAAATTGAAGGAGTCTTCTAAACCTTGCTTTATATTTCGCACTTAATTCAAGTATTTTACATTGTGTATTTGTTTAGCAAGTATTTGAAGTATTGTCTTAGCATTGTTGTATTTCTAGTATTATTCGCTTATTGCTAGTTGTTGGGGTGAAGTTGAGCTCTTGTTTAGGTTTTAATTATTGTTGATTTTTAGAAAAGCCTAATTCACCCCCCTCTTGGGCATCGTGATCCTTTCAATTGGTATCAGAGCCTTGTTGCTCTTAGATTAGCTTAATCGCTAGAGTAACGATGTCCGGTGGGGATGGACCTCCTCCCGTTTTTATGGTGACGATTTTCCATATTGGAAAATTCGTATGAGAGCTTATTTAGAGGCTATAGACATTGGTGTCTACAAAGCCGCCACACAAGGTTTCCCCGAACCTAAAGATCCCACAAATCTTGTAGGAGAAGAGTTTAACTATGAGAAATTGAATGCTAAGGCCAAAAACACTCTTTTTAGAGGCCTTTGCAAAGATGTGTTAATAGAGTTAGAAACCATAAAAATGCTCATGATTTGTGGATGGACATATGTGCTCTACATGAAGGAACTAGAAGTGAGCGTGAGGAGAGATATCACATTGCTATGAGAAAATTAAATTCTTTTGAGATGCTTGCTAATGAAAATGCCAATGCTATGTACTCACGTCTCAATATTCTTGTAGAGGAAGTAAATGGCTTGGGGCTTACACAAATTTCACAACCGGATGTTGTGAGGAAGATTCTTAGTGTCATCCTAATTGACAAATATGGACACATTGTCACAGTGCTGCATCAGATAGATCTGTCAGTTGCCACTCCTTCACAGATTTTGGGAAAGATCAATGCTCATGAGATGTACATGCACATCAATGACAAGGATGAGTCATCTTCCAAGAGAAAGGATTTGGCTCTCAAAGCAAATCAAGAAAGAAAAGGAAAAGCTAAAGTACAAATTGAGGAGGAATCCTCAAGTGATGATGATCTTGATTCTAACATTGCCTTGATGGTGAGGAAGACCACCAAGATGTTAAAGAAGCTCAGCAGAGAAGGCATAAAGTTTACTCAAGAAAGAAGAAAATCTTTTCCAGTAAAAGAAAGCCCATTTCTGAAATGGATTGCTACAACTGTGGAGAGCTTGGTCATCTTGCTCATCAATGCAACAAGCCCAAGAAGAACAAGTTCAAGGGTAAGAAATAAGATGACAGTGATGACGAGAAAAAGGAAAAGAGATTCTTCAAGAGGAAGGATGGGAAGCACAAGAGGTTCCACAAAAAGAAAAATTGAAAGGCATACATTGTTGGTGACTGGCTCACTGACATTGAGACATCAAGTGGGTCTTCTTCAAGTGAAGAAGAAAATAATGAAAAAGTTGCCGCCATCGCTAGGGACTTCTCTTCACCACCACCATCACCCTCATCAACTTCTCACCTATGCCTCATGGCTAGAGGTGAACGGAAGGTACAAAATGATAATGATATTATTGATGATAGTGATAGTGATAGTGATGAAGAATTTGCTTCACCTTCCTATGATGAACTAGCTGACTTGCTCAAGGAATACACTCAAATCATTAGGAAGTCAAAAGCTAAATGTGATAAGTTAAAAGATGAAAATGAATTTTTAAATGCCAAATATGACATAGTTATGAAAGCTAGTGATGAAATGAAAGAAAAAACAAAACTATGTCATCCACTGTAAATGAGCTTACATCCTCCCTAAAAGATGCTAAGGATAAATGTAACAAGTTAAATGAAGCAAATATGAAGTTAAAAGATAGACTAGTAAAAATTAAGGAAGACTACACTAAGATTAAATTTGATCATGATAATCTTCTTGTTGAAAATGAACTTTTATCTTGCAATACACATGAGGTTATTAACCCTGTTGTTAAGATTGATGTTGCAACCTCATGTGATGATTTGAGCTAAGATGGTCAAACTAGTCTTCATGATGAATTGACCGAAAAAGTTGAAGTCTTAACATTAGACAACAAAAAATTGAAGAGATATTTGACTGATGCAACTACTAGAGGAAATGTTGCCATTGAGAACAATGAATTCAACAATGAGTTGGCAGTGGATAATGAAAGGCTTAAAAATGAGGTCAAGAAACTTAAGAGTGAAAATTAACATCTTGCAACAAGTGTTGAAAAGTTCAACAAGGGCCAATATCTCAAAAATGAATTGCTCATGAACACTGTCATAAAAAACAACAAGAGTGGTATTGGATATAATTCCTTTGTGCAAAAGAAAGCTACAATTCAATACAAGCCAAAAAAGACTCATAAGCCTATCAAATGCTTTGAGTGTGGAAAAAAGGTCATTTTGCCCACAACTGCAAAGCCAAACCACCAACTCCCTTGCCAAAGCACTCAAGGCCATTTGCCTTCAATGCTCATTATGTTCTAAGAAAAGTAGCAAATGGAAAAGTCAAAGTTACATTCTTAGGTCCACCAAGCAAGAGTAGACCTAGACAAATTTGGGTTGCAAAGTCCTTGATTGAGAAAGTCACTGATCCTATGCAATATAGGACCCTCAAAACTCAAGCTTGATTTGTCTGTGGATGTAGGTGAACTACAAGATCGGTGGGAGCCATTGGGTTATTGACAGTGGATGCACTCAACGTATGACAGGCAACCCACATATGTTCACCTCATTAGATGAGAATGTTGATGGACAAGACAAAATCACCTCTGGGGACAATTCTAAGGGAAAAATTTAAGGACTTGGCAAGGTGGCAATTTCAAATGATCTATCAATTTCAAATGTTCTCTTGGTTGCACCTTTAAGCTTCAACTTATTATCAGTGGGTCAACTTTGTGATCTTGGCCTTCAATGCTTATTCACTCCAACAAAGGTTATTGTATCAAAATTGGATGATGAATCAATGGTGTTCAAAGGATTTAGATATAACAATCTCTACTCAGTGGATTTCACCTCTGAAGATGCAGACTTAAGAACTTGCCTCTTTACCAAAGCATCACTTGAATAGCTATGGCATAGAAGGCTTGCACATGTTGGAATGAGCACACTCATGAAAGTATTAAAGAAGGACATGGTTAAAGGACTAAATGATGTTGTATTTGAAAAGGACAAGCCTTGTAGTGCATGTCAGGCTAGAAAGCAAGTTGCTAACACACATCCTACAAAAGCTTTCATGTCAACATCAAGGCCAGTGGAACTACTTCACATGGATGTATTTGGACCAACAACTTATGCAAGTGCTGGTAGCAACCTCTACTATCTGGTTATAGTTGATGATTTTTCAAGATACACTTGGGTGTTCTTTCTCCATGATAAATCTGAAGTTGCATCTATATTCAAGAAGTTTGCCAAGAAAGCTCAAAATGAATTTGATTGCAAGATCAAGAAGATTAAAAGTGATAATGGAAAAGAATTTGATAACACCAACATACATGAATATTGTGATGAGATTAAGATCAAGCATGAAGTTTCAGCAACATATACACCTCAACAAAATGGAATTGTTGAAAGGAAGAACATGACCTTGATCACACTTGCAAGGACAATGATTGATGAGTATAACAGACCGGAGAGGTTTTGGGTCGAAGCTGTTAACACTGCATGTTATGCATCAAACAGGCTATTTCCTCACCGACTACTTGAGAAGACTACGTATGAACTGCTAAATGGGAATAAGCCAGACGTCTCCTTCTTTCGGGTGTTTGGATGCAAATGCTATATCTACAAGAAACTCCATCACTTAGGGAAGTTTCAAAGACGTTGTGATATTGGTTTTCTACTGGGTTATTCATCAAAGTCCAAAGCATATCGATTATTCAATCATGCCACTGGTGTAGTAGAAGAAACATATGATGTGGAGTTTGATGAGACTAATGGCTCCCAATGAGCACTTGAAAATCTTGATGATGTAGGTGATGAACCACTTAGGGAAGCCATGAAGAACATGCCAATTTGGAGCTATCAAACCAAAAGAAGATGAAGAAGAAGTGCAAAACATTGACATGCCTTCTTCATCAAGTGTACCACAAGATGATGAAAAAGATGAGAGGCATGCAAATGAAGATACATTTGTCTCTCATGAACAAGCAAGAGTACGAGCCGAAGATGTTGATGCTCCAGGATTTTCTTCCCAAGTGGTTGACAGGAGAAACTCATCACTACTTCAAGCACACTCACAAGATCAAATCATTGGGAGTCCTTCACAAGGGGTTATTACTCGATCACATAAACATGCTTCATTTATTGAACATTACTCCTTTGTTTCTTGTGTTGAGCCTACATGTATAGATGAGGCGCTACAGGATCCAGACTGGGTGAACGCCATGCATGAAGAACTAAACAACTTCACCCGTAACCAAGTTTGGACTCTGGAGAAGCCTCCACAAGATGCAAGGATCATTGGAACAAAGTGGGTGTTCAGAAACAAATAAGATGATCAAGGCATGATTGTGAGGAACAAGGCAAGACTTGTTGCAAAGGGCTTCTCTCAAGTTGAAGGCTTAGATTTTGGAGAGACCTTTGCACCGGTTGCTCGACTTGAAGCCATCCGTATCCTACTCGCATATCCATCATGTTATGATATTAAGCTTTATCAAATGAATGTAAAAAGTGCATTTTTAAATGGCTTCATAAATGAACTTGTATATGTTGAGCAACCACCCGGGTTTGAAGACCCTAGATATCCTAACCATGCTTATAGGTTGTCCAAGGCGCTATATGGGTTAAAGCAAGATCCAAGGGCTTGGTATGAGCGTCTTTACGACTTCCTCATCGAAAAGGGCTTCAAGATCGGGACCGTCGACACAACCTTATTCACAAAGAAGCATAACAGTGATATTTTCATTTGTCAAGTATATGTTGATGTCATAATCTTTAGCTCGACAAATGATTATCATTGCAAGGAATTTTGTGAGTTGATGTCGAAGGAGTTCGAGATGTCTATGATTGGTGAGCTGACGTACTTCCTCGGCTTTCAAGTCAAGCAAATGAAAGATGATAACTTCCTCTCACAAGAGAAGTATACCAAAGACTTGTTGAAAAGATTCAACATGCAAAAGTGCAAACCAATCAAGACACTTATGCCAACAAATGGACATCTCGACCTAGATGAGGGAGGTAACCTGGTTGATCAAACTCTCTACCGTTCTATAATTGGTAGTTTATTGTATCTTACCGCATCTAGGCCCGATATCATGTTTAGTGTCTGTATGTGTGCTAGATTTCAATCAAATCCTAAGAAAGCTCATCTTCGCGCTATTAAAAGAATTCTTAGGTATCTCAAGCACACCCCAAGCGTTGGCCTTTGGTATCCCAAAGGAGCTACTTTTGACTTAATTGGCTATTCCGATTCGGATTATGCCGGTTGAAAAATTGATAGAAAAAGTACTTCTAGGGGTGCCATTTGCTTAGGAGATCACTAGTATCATGGACATCCAATAAGCAAAATAGTGTTGCCCTGTCAACCGCCAAAGCGGAATACATTACCGTGGGTGCTTGTTGCACACAAATTTTATATATGAAACAAACTCTTCTAGACTATGGTGTAGTTCTAGAAAAGGTACCTTTGTTGTGTGACAATGAGAGTGCTGTTAAAATTGCTAATAATCCTGTACAACACTCTCACAGCAAGCACATTGATATCTGTCATCACTTCCTTAGATATCATGTTGAGGAATGAGGTCTGAAGTTCAATTAGCGGATATTTTCACTAAGCCTCTTGATAAAACCTGCTTTTGCATGTTGAGGAATGAATTAAACATACTTGATCTCAGAAATTTTATTTAAAGATCTCAAATGGTGTTTTCAAGCCTGCATTGCATATTTAAATTTCTTGTATTGCATCTAGGGCTTGTCTAATCTAGTTAAGATAACCGCCAACAAAGCGAGTGAAAAAGTTTAACTCGGGCTCAAACTTGACAAGTCTTAACTCTAAACTTTTAGTACTTAAATTCTTATTTACTATGCCATTGTTGGTTCTTGAGATATGCATGTGGCACTCCACTTAGGGGGAGTATTCAAAACTCAAATTGTTAATGAAAACCCCTAGTGCAAAGCCAAAATACAAATCTCACCATTTGACTATTTTCTCTAAAAATTATCTAGCCTATGGCAAAATATTTTGAAAATTGTGGGAAATTATATGAGGGTACCAATACCTGTCCCAACAGGTGTTCTTTTGTGTGATTATAAGTTGGGATTTGGTTTGGTTAAAATTTAGATAGAAATTTTGAAAAATTTCAAAATCCCCTCTGTCTGGGCTCACCGGACAGTCCGGTGCATCGGCCGCGCGCGCGCAGATCCCCTTTCTGTTGTGCGCTGTCTGGTGGTTCATGGGACAGCTACTGTGCGCTGTCCGGTGTGGACCGGATAGGCACTGTAGACTGTCCGGTGCGCCCATGATGCATTTTTAAAAAAAAGGCCTTCTGCCCGAGCCTGAGCCACAGACTCTCTTTTCTCTCTCAGCTCACTGGCTCTCTCTGCTCTCTGGCGACTCTTCCCCCTCTGCTCACCGGCGGCGATCGCCGGCGGCCGTGCTCTGGTGATCTCCTTCAGCTCAGGCTCTGCCTTCCTTCTTCCCTGGTGAGCCTCACTGCATCTTCCCTCTCTCTCTGTTCTTCAGTGGTGAAGTATGTCCACTCCCTTTTTCCACCTCTACTGCTCAATTCAAATCACTATGAATTGTGAATCCCTATGCATGTTGTAGTACCATAGTTCCTACTTGAACACCCCTGCAGGTTCCAAGCTCCCTTAGGGAGGGTTTCACCACCTAAAATGGCTATTTCACCAAAACCCTAGAACCCCACACGCCAGGTGCTCGACAAAATACCCAAACCAGCCAAAATTGCTCCAATCGATCCTAAATTTTTCAGGCACCTTCATGATACCTCCAGTAACATATTCGCCAAATTTCACGCCAATCTGATATCCCAGGCTCCAAATTTCCACAAATCCCCATATCTAGCGATCGATTCCGAGCCGGGTGCCCAAATTCCACTTTCTTCGCCTAAAATCAAACCAAGCGCACACTTCACTCATATTTACTCATATAAACCCATTTGTGAAGTATCGACTCAATTCCATGTCATTTCATGCCTGAATTCTAATTTCAAACCTCCTGTGGCACTATTCATCGTTCAAACGCCGTTTTCGCGTCGTTTGACCTCTATATCGCCAAATCACTCGTTTTCTGTGTCATAATTCTCTGTGTATGTATTTATTCACATTTCATATACTTATGACTATGTAACTAATATGTGCTCACCTCTTCTGTCATTTCAGTGATCTCGCCTGCCCGTGAGCCGTCTCCTGTCCTGCCTGGATTCTCTCCCTCTCTCGTGAGATTTCCAAGTAGTTATCCATTCTTTTGTTATCCTATCGGCTGCTATCTTCTCGTGCTTAGTTTTTCTCTCTACTATGCAGTCTTCAGGTCAGGATGGTGCGCACGAAGAATGTGTCAGCGCCAGGGGGAGGAGACGACAAGGACCCTCCTCGCCCCTTCAGGCAGGTCAAGGGGAAGACGTATATTTGGAGCAGCAGGAAGACCGCAAGAAGCGGCGTTTGGATAGAGCAGCCCGAGCAACTCTAGCAGCAGCAGTAGCTGAGCAGGCAGAGAGAGGTGGCCAGCTACAGATATCATCAGATCAGATTGCTTATAGAGTTCGTTGACTCGCCTCTCGACCTCGCTCCTCCGCACCCTCTACTACCGCCACTGCTACCACTCCACCTCCCACTTTGCCCTCTCCAGTCACTCTTGCGCCATCCACCACCTCAGCCATACCTACCACCTCCACCACTCCTGCTTCCACTGCTCCTCCTCCCGCTCCCTTTTCTGCTCCACCCATTCCACCTGCCCGCTTCCGGGTGCGAGATGAGACCGAGGTGCGACCATTGGTTGCCGATCCTTGTTTGATTGATCTTCAGCATGCTACAGCGGCCCGAGTACGTCGGTTCAAACACGTACCCATGGAGTCTTGGCTACCTGCTCAGAGGGACCCTACAGCGGCAGATCTATTCAGCACCAGGATACATGAGTCATTCTTTCAAGCACAAATGTCAGCCCAGATAGCTTTGCGAGCGCACCGGCTATTGGATCTCCCTGCTTTCCTGCTAGCAGCCGGTGCGGACTCTAAGGTGCACCTCTCATATTTGCCTCGGCTTCTCACTCTTCTGACTACCAGCAACAGATTTGTTGAGGAGTGGGCCCGAGTGTTCTATGCTTCAGTATGGATCGACCCCGATCACCAGTGGATGAGGTTCCACTTTGAGCGAGAGGATGTTACTATTCATGCCAGCCAGATTCGCCAGCTGTTTGGATTTACCGAGTCGTCGACTCGCCTTCACATCTTGTGCTACGGTACCTCTGATCCTCCTTGTCGCCCTCACGACGGTGTTGCTCCAGCTACAGCCCACGTCGCGGCCCTGTTCCGACCGCCTTTCACAGATGGGTCGCGACTGAAAGGGGAATGTGCCCTTGGGCCATTTCTAAGTATTTTGGTGATTGAGTGCCAACGCAAGTGCTTTTGTGTTGATCTATGCAATGTGGTGGACAAAGTGCAAATCATGTCAAAAGGTATGTTTCTAGACGCAGTACATTGTTTTATAGACTAATGTATTATGTCTAAGTGCTGGAAACAGGAAAGATTGAATTGGAAATGAGATGGCTCTGTTCAGTCAAAGTCAGCTCGGTCTGGGTGCACCGGACTATCCGGTGGTGCACCGGACAGTGTCCGGTGTGCCAGGCTGGCTCAGGCGAACTTGCCGCTCTCGAGAAGGAATTAACGGCGTACGGCTATAATTCACCGGACTGTCCGGTGTGCACCGGACTGTCCGGTGAGCCAACGGTCGGCCGAGCCAATGGTCGGCTGCGCGATCCGCGCGAGACACGTGGCCGAGCCAACGGCTAGTAGGGGGCACTGGACTGTCCGGTGTGCACCGGACAGTGTCCGGTGCGCCAACGGCTCCAAGGCTGCCAACGGTCGGCTTCGCTAAAGAAAGGAAGGAAATCCGCACCGGACAGTGTCCGGTGGTGAACCGGACTATCCGGTGGTGCACCGGACTGTCCGGTGCGCCAGGCGACAGAAGGCAAGAATTGCCTTCCCGGATTGCTCTCAACGGCTCCTAGCTGCCTTGGGGCTATAAAAGGGACCCCTAGGCGCATGGAGGAATACACCAAGCATTCCTTGAGCACTCGTGATCACTCACACTCCATTCTTGCACACTTGTTCGACATTCTAGTGATTTGAGCTCCGTTCTAGTGTGCTAGTCTTTTGAGCTTAAGTCTGGGTCTTGTGTGTGCGTATTTGCTGTGATCTTTGTGTCTTGTGTGAGTTGCTAATCCCTCCCTTATTCCGTGCTTCTTTGTGAACATCTTTGTAAGGGCGAGAGACTCCAAGTTGTGGAGATTCCTCGCAAACGGGATTAAGAAAAGCAAAGCAAAACACAGTGGTATTCAAGTGGGTCTTTGGACCGCTTGAGAGGGGTTGATTGCAACCCTCGTCCGTTGGGACGCCACAACGTGGAGTAGGCAAGCGTTGGTCTTGGCCGAACCACGGGATAACCATCGTGCCATCTCTGTGGTTGATATCCTTGTGGTTATTGTGAGACTCTTCTCTAGCCACTTGGCATTATTGTGCTAACGCCTAATCAAGTTTTTGTGGATTAAGTTTCAAGTTTAACAGGATCACCTATTCACCCCCCTCTAGGTGCTCTCAGCGACGCTCTGCGGCAGATTTCACTCCAGCGGCCAAGTACTTATATCAGCTCATGAGACAAGCGCTACTGCCCCGAATGGGTTATAGAGAGGCCACCACTCACATCCAGCTCTGGCTTCTTGGTGCCCTGATCTCTCATTCCGAGTTTGATGTAGTTGACTTCCTTATATGTGAGATCGAGGACACGGTATTAGATGATCTTCGTGCCCGGCGACAGCTGCTATATGCTCATTATCGCTGCTACATTTTCGCACAACTGATCCAGCCACCACAGTTCTAGGGCACTCTTGAGGCCTCACGACTCCACTTTGGCTCCTACTGTCCAGCCCCTGAGGACCCAGTGCCAGTGCCTGATCCAGTGTCAGACATTCAGGCAGAGGATGTGACATTCCATCAGTTCGAGACTCAGGGCATAGCAATTCCTGATGATGATGATGATGACGATTTTGGGATTCCGCCTCCGCCTCCTGTGCCTCCATGCTCACATGATCATGAGGCCGGGAGTTCCCGTGCTGCCCCTCCTACCGTTGACCCTGCTCTGGCTGTGATCCTTCAGTCTCTTACGCAGCAGCAGGCTCTTATAGCATCCGAGCAGGCTCGACAGGCAGCTGAGCAGGCTCGTCAGGCAGCGGTCCAGCACCAGATGTCCGAGAGGATGCTTTCATTGTTTCAGACTATTCAGGACAGACAGGACACTCTGCAGCAGCAGTTTTTGGCATACAGGGCTGAGCAACGGGCCTTCATGACTCACATTCTTCAGCATACCGGTGTTTAGATCCCTCCTTTTCAGTATGCACCCCTCCAGCTATTCAGGCCGTTGTTGTACCAGCAATTCAGGCAGGACCCCCACTAACTTCATTTGGTCCTTGTTCCTCTCCGATCCGGCCGGTAACCCTGGACTTCTCGTCGCCGGTTATCAGCTCCGTCAGTGCTCAGCCGCCAGTGCCACCAACTCTTGCTGTTACCACTTGAAAGTCGCCTAGAGGGGGGGGGGGGGGTGAATAGGCGGAATCTAAAAATTATAAACTTAAGCACACACTACAAGACATGGTTAGCGTTAGAATTAAAGTCAAGTTCGAAAGAGAGGGAAAACAAATCAACCAAGAAATAAAGCGGATGAACATGTTGATTTGTTTTACCGAGGTTCGGTTCTAAAGAACCTAGTCCCCGTTGAGGTGGTCACAAAGACCGGATCTCTTTCAACCCATTCCCTCTCTCAAACGGTCACCTAGACCGAGTGAGCTTTCTCCTTAATCAAACGGGTCACTTAAACCCCGCAAGGACCACCACACACTTGGTGTCTCTTGCTTTGATTACGAGTCACTTGAGAACATGAATGAGGAAGGAAGAAAAGCGATCCAAGAAACAAGAGCTCAAAGGACACGAACAAAACTCTCTCTCTAGTCACTAGGTGGTTGGAGTGAATTTGGGACTTGGAGAGGCTTTGATTCTTTTGAATTGTGTCTAGGAGTGAATGCACTAGCCCTTGTATTGAATGTGAAGTGCTGGAAACTTGGATACTTGGAGTGGTGGTGGTCGGGGGGTATTTATAGCCCTCAACCACCACATAATCGTTGGGGATGGCTGATGTCGATGGGCGCACCGGACAGTCCGGTGCGCCACCGGACACTGTCCGGTGCGCCAGCCACGTCACCCAACCGTTAGGGTTCGGGAGCTTCTGACCGTTGGAGGCTTTGTCTTCTAGTGGCACCGGACAGTCCGGTGCCGCACCGGACAGGTACTGTTCACCGTCCGGTGCGCCTCTAACGACTGCTCTGACTTCTGCACGCACTGTTCACGCACTGTAGCTCTGCGTCCACGCTTTTGCAGTCGACCGTTGCGCTAGATAGTCGTTACTCCGCTGGTGCACCGGATAGTCCGGTGAATTATAGCGGAGCGCGCCCTGAGAAACCCGAGAGTGGAGAGTTGGACGTTGTACGGTCCTGGTGCACCGGACCCTGTTCGGTGCGCCAGACCAGGGCACACTTGATTTCTTTGTTCCTTTGTTTTTGAACCCTTTCTTCAATCTTTTATTGGTTTGTGTTGAACCTTTATGCACCTGTAGAATATATAATCTAGAGCAAACTAGTTAGTCCAATATTTGTGTTGGGCATTCAACCACCAAAATTATTTATATGAAAAGGTTAAACCCTATTTCCCTTTCAATCTCCCCCTTTTTGGTGATTGATGCCAACACAAACCAAAGCAAATATATAAGTGTAGAATTGAACTAGTTTGCATAATGTAAGTGCATAGGTTACTTGGAATTAAACCAATTAATGATTTCAATAGATATGCATGGATTGCTTTCTTTTATTTAACATTTTGGACCACATTTGCACCACTTGTTTTGTTTTTGCAAATCTTTTTGGAAAATCTTTTCAAAGTCTTTTGTAAATAGTCAAAGGTATATGAATAAGATTGCAAGAAGCATTTTTAAGATTTGAAATTTCTCCCCCTGTTTCAAATGCTTTTCCTTTGACTTAAACAAAGCTCCCCTGAATGAAATTCTCCTCTTAGTTTTCGAGAGGGTTTTAATGGTTACCAATTGGAAGTATATTTAGATCTTAGTTTTGAAAATATACCAATTGAAAATATCATACCAATTGAAGAAGTTGTTTATCATAAGATACCAATTTGAAAAACAACCTTTTGTAAATAAATCAATTTTTTTGAAGTTTTGGTGGTGCGGTCTTTTTGCTTTGGGCTTAATATTTCTCCCCCTTTGGCATTAATCGCCAAAAACTGAGTCTTTTGAGAGCCTTTTTTACTTTCTCCCCCATTGGTACAAGTAAATAGGAGTGAAAGATTATACCAATGTGAGAGTGATGCGGAGTGACGGCGAAGGGTAAATGATACCGTTAGAGTGGAGTGAAAGCTTTGCCTTCGCCGAAAACTCCATTTCCTTTTCAATCTATGACTTAGCATAGAAATACACTTGAAAACACATTAGTCGTAGTCATGAAAGAGATATGATCAAATCTATATAAATGAGCTATGTGTGCAATGTTTCAATCAAAATTCTGAGAATCAAGAATATTGAGCTCATTCCTAAGTTTGCTAAAGGTTTTCTCATCTAATGGCTTAGTAAAGATTTTGGCTAATTGTTCTTTGGTCCTAACATAAGCTATCTCGATATCCCCCCTTTGTTGGTGATCCCTCAAAAAGTGACACCGAATGTCTATGTGCTTAGTGCGGCTATGTTCAACAGGATTATCCGCCATGTGGATTGCACTCTCATTGTCACATAGGAGAGGAACTTTGCTCAATTTGTAGCCATAGTCCCTGAGGGTTTGCCTCATCCAAAGTAATTGCGCACAACAATGGCCTGCGGCAATATACTCGGCTTCGACGGTAGAAAGAGCTACTGAGTTTTATTTCTTTGAAGCCCAAGACACCAGGGATCTCCCCAGAAACTGACAAGTCCCTGATGTGCTCTTCCTATCAATTTTATACCCTGCCCAATCAGCATCGGAATATCCTATTAAATCAAAAGATGATCCCTTGGGGTACCAAAGTCCAAACATAGGAGTATAAACTAAATATCTCATGATTCTTTTCACGGCCCTAAGGTGAACTTCCTTAGGATCGGCTTGGAACCTTGTACACATGCATACAGAAAGCATAATATCCGGTCGAGATGCACATAAATAGAGTAAAGATCCTATCATCGACCGGTATACCTTTTGATCTACGAATTTACCTCCCGTGTCGAGGTCGAGATGCCTATTGGTTCCCATGGGTGTCTTAGTGGGCTTGGCATCCTTCATTCCAAACTTGTAAAGTATGTCTTAAATGTACTTTGTTTGGCTGATGAAGGTGCCTTCTTGGAGTTGCTTGACTTGAAATCCTAGGAAATATTTCAACTCCCCCATCATAGACATCTTGAATTTCTGAATCATGATCCTACTAAACTCTTCACAAGTAGATTTGTTAGTAGACCCAAATATGATATCATCAACACAAATTTGACATACAAACAAATCTTTTGCAATAATTTTAGTAAAGAGTGTAGGATCGGCTTTGCCGACTTTGAAGCCATTAGTGATAAGAAAATCTCGTAGGCATTCATACCATGCTCTTGGGGCTTGCTTGAGCCCATAAAGCGCCTTTGAGAGTTTATAAACATGGTTAAGGTACTCACTATCTTCAAAGCCGGGAGGTTGATCAACATAGACCTCCTCCTTGATCGGTCCATTGAGGAAGGCACTTTTCACGTCCATTTGATAAAGCTTAAAGCCATGGTAAGTAGCATAGGCAAGTAATATACGAATTGACTCAAGCCTAGCTACGAGTGCATAAGTTTCACCAAAGTCCAAACCTTTGACTTGTGAATAACCTTTGGCCACAAGTCAGGCTTTGTTTCTTGTCACCACACCATGCTCATCCTGCTTGTTGCGGAATACCCATTTGGTACCTACAACATTTTGGTTAGGACGTGGAATTAAATGTCATACCTCATTCCTCGTGAAGTTGTTGAGCTCCTCTTGCATAACCAGCACCCAATCCGAATCTCTTAGTGCATCCTCCACCCTGTATGGCTCAATAGAGGACACAAAAGTGTAATGTTCACAAAAATGAGCGACTCGAGATCGAGTAGTTACCCCCTTATGAATATCACCAAGAATGGAGTTGACAGAGTGATCTCTTTGAATTACTTGGTGGACTCTTGGGTGTGGCGGTCTTTGACCCTGAATCTCTTGCTCATCTTCCTTGTCCTTATTGACTTGATCTCCCCCTTGATCATTGTCCTCCTCTTGAGGTGGCTCATCCTCTTGATCTTCATCATCTTGAGCCTGATCCCCATCTTGAGTTAGTGGAGATCCTTGCATGGAAGATGATGGTTGATCTTGTGCTTGTGTAGGCTCTTCGGATTCCTTAGGACACACATCCCTAATGGACATGTTCCTTAGCGCCACGCACAGAGCCTCTTCATCATCTAGTTCATCAAGATCAACTTGCTCCACTTGGGAGCCATTAGTCTCATCAAACACAATGTCACAAGAAACCTCAACTAATCCAGTGGATTTGAAGACTCTATATGCCCTTGTGTTTGAGTCATAACCAAGTAAAAAGCCTTCTACAGCCTTAGGAGCAAATTTAGATTTTCTACCTCTTTTAATAAGAATAAAACATTTGCTACCAAAGACTCTAAAATATGAAACATTGGGCTTTTTACGGGTGAGGAGTTGATATGATGTCTTCTTGAGGATTCGGTGAAGGTAGAGCCGGTTGATGGAGTAGCAGGCGGTGTTAATTGCCTTAGCCCAAAACCGGTCCAGAGTCTTGTACTCATCAAGCATGGTCCTCGCCATGTCCAATAGAGTTCTATTCTTCCTCTCCACTACACCATTTTGTTGAGGTGTGTAGGGGGAAGAGAACTCATGCTTGATGCCCTCATCCTCAAGAAAGCCTTCAATTTGAGAGTTCTTGAACTCCGTCCCATTATCGCTTCTTATCTTTTTTATCCTTAATCCGAACTCATTTTGAGCCCGTCTCAAGAATCCTTTTAAGGTATCTTGGGTCTGTGATTTTTCCTGCAAAAAGAATACCCAAGTGAAGCGACAATAATCATCCACAATTACTAGACAATACTTACTCCCGCCGATGCTTATGTAAGCTATCGGGCCGAATAAATCCATGTGGAGTAGCTCGAGCGACCTGTCCGTTGTCATTATGTTCTTGTGTGGATGATGGGCGCCAACTTGCTTTCCTGCTTGACATGCGCTACAAATCCTGTCTTTCTCAAAATGAACATTTGTTAGTCCTAAAATGTGCTCTCCTTTTAGAAGCTTGTGAAGATTCTTCATCCCAACATGGGCTAGTCGACGATGCCAGAGCTAACCCATATTAGTCTTAGCAATTAAGCAATTATCGAGATTAGCTTTGCTAAAATCAACTAAGTATAGCTGACCCTCTAATACTCCCTTGAATGCTACTGAATCATCACTTCTTCTAAAGACAGTAACACCTATATCCGTAAAAAGATAATTGTAACCCATTTTGCATAACTGAGAAACGGAAAGCAAATTGTAATCTAAAGGATCTACAAGAAAAACATTGGAAATAGAATGGTCAGGTGATATAGCAATTTTACCAAGTTTTTTGACCAAACCTTGATTTCCATCCCCGAATGTGATAGCTCTTTAGGGATCTTCGTTTTTTCTCATACGTGGAGAACATTCTTTTCTCCCCTGTCATGTGGTTTGTGCATCCGCTATCAATTATCCAACTTGAGCCCTCGGATGCATAAACCTGCAAAACAATTTAGGCCTTGTTCTTTGGTACCCAAACAGTCTTGGGTCCTTTCACGTAAGAAACAAGCACCTTGGGTACCCAAACACAAGTCTTGGAGCCCTTGTGTTTGCCCCCAACATATTTGGCAACTATTTTGCCTGATTTGTTTGTTAAAACATACGATGCATCAAAAGTTTTAAATGAAATGTTAGGTTCATTTGATACAGCAGGAGTTTTCTTTTTAGGTAATTTGACATGGGTTGATTGCCTAGAACTAGAAGCCTCATTCTTATACATAAAAGCATGATGTGAAACAGTATGAGGTTTTCTAGCATGAATTCTCCTAATTTTGTGCTCAGGATAATTAGCAGGATATAAAATGTAACCTTCATTATCCTGAACCATGGGAGCTTTGACCTTAACAAAATTAGACAATTTTTTAGGAGCATTAAGTTTGACATTGCTTCCCTATTGGAAACTAATGCCATCCTTGATGCCAGGACATTTCCCATTATAGAGCATGCTTCTAGCAAATTTAAACTTTTCATTTTCAATTTCATGCTCATTGATTTTAGTAGTTAATTGAGCTATATGATCATTTTTTTGTTTAATTAAAGCAAGGTGATCATGAATAGCATCAACATTAACATCTCTACATCTAGTACAAATAGTAACATGATCAACAGTAGATGTAGAGGGTTTGCAAGCATTTAATTCATCTATCTTAGCATGTAATATTGCATTCTCATCTCTAAGACAGGAAATAGAATCATTGCAAACATTTAAATCTTTAGCCTTGGAAATTAACCTAGCATTTTCAGTTTTAAGGCTAGAAATTGATTCATTCAATTTATCAATCTTAGCAATTAAACTAGCATTTTCATTTCTAAGATTGGCAATTGAATCATGGCAAATGCTAAGCTCTTGAGCATAAGCATTTTTACTTTAACATGCTTTTTATTTTCCTTAATAAGGAATTCCTCTTGGCTATCCAAGAGTTCATCCTTCTCATGAATGGCTCCTATCAATTCATTTAATTTTTCTTTTTGTTGCATGTTAAGGTTGGCAAAAAGACTAAGCAAGTCATCTTCATCTTCACTAGAACAACCCTCATCACTAGATGTAGTGTACTTGGGGGTGGTTCTAGTTTGTATCTTCTTCTTTTTGTCGTCCTTTACCATGAAGCACTTGTGGCCGACGTTGGGGAAGAGGAGGCCCTTGTTGACGGCAATGTTGGCGACGTCCTCGTCGGAAGAGGAGTCGGTGGAGCTCTCATCGGAGTCCCATTCCCGACACACAAGGGCATCATTGTCCTTCTTCTTGTAGTATCTCTTCTTCTCCTTCTTCTTCCCCTCTTGTCGTCGCCCCTGTCACTATCACTAGACATTGGACATTTTGCAATAAAATGACTAGGCTTACCACACTTATAGCACACCCTCTTGGAGCAGGGTTTGTAGTCCTTCCCCCTCCTTTGCTCGAGGATTTGGCGAAAGCTCTTGATGATGAGCGCCATCTCCTCGTTGTCGAGCTTGGAGGCGTCGATGGGGAGCCTACTTGATGTAGACTCTTCTTTCTTCTCTTCCGTCGCTTTGAATGCGACGGGTTGCACCTTGAGTGTGGAGGTACCGCCTTGCTCCAAGTCGACGATGTGTTTGGAGCCTTTGATCATTAGTTCAAAGCTCACAAACTTCCCAATTACCTCCTCGGGAGACATTTGCTTATATCTAGGATCACCACGTATTAATTGAACTTGAGTAGGATTACAAAATACGAGTGATCTAAGAATAACCTTGACCATTTCATGATCATCCCATTTTGTGCTCCCGAGGTTGCGCACTTGGTTGACCAAGGTCTTGCGCCGGTTGTACATCGCTTGTGGCTCCTCTCCTTGGTTGAGGACGAATCGACCGAGCTCCCCCTCGATCGTCTCCCGCTTGTGATCTTGGTCACCTCATCTCCTTCATGCGCGGTCTTTAGGACGTCCCAAATTTCTTTGGCACTCTTTAACCCTTGCACCTTGTTATACTCCTCTCGACATAGAGAGGCGTGGAGTATAGTGGTGGCTTGGGAGTTAAAGTGCCGGATTTGGGCGACCTCGTCCGAGTCCTAGCCCTCGTCCCCCACCGTGGGTACTAAAAGGGAAATGTGCCTTTGGGCCATTTCTATAATGTTTTGGTGATTAAGTGCCCAACACATATTCTTTAAGTTCTTATGTGCTAAATGAAGAGAAAAATGCAAATCAAGAAATGAGGTATGTTTCTAGACTTAGTACATTGTTTTGAGCATTAACATATTCTGTCTAAGTGCTAGAAACAGGAAAAGAAAGGATTGCAAAAGACTGGCTATGTGCAGCCGAAGTTCAGCTCAGTTTGGCACACCGGACTATCCGGTGGTGCACCGGACAGTGTCCGATGCGCCAGGCTGAACTCCAGTGAACATGCCGCTCTCAGGAAAAGTTTGGCGGCGTACGGCTATAATTCACCAGACTGTCCGGTGGTGCACCGGACTGTCCGGTGAGCCAACGGCCGCTAGCGCAATGGTCGGCCACGCAATCCGCGGGCGACGTGTGGCCCGCGCCAACGGTCGGCAGGGGGCACCAGACTGTTCGGTGTGCACCGGACAGTGTCCGGTGCGCCAACTGCCCCGGAGATGCAACGGTCATCTGCGCGAGAAAAGGAAGGAGATCCGCACCGGACCGTCTACAGTGACTGCGCACCGGACTGTCCAGTGCGCCACTCGACAGAAGGCAAGGATGGCCTTCCTTGTTGGCCTCCAACGGCTCCTAGCTGCCTTGGGGCTACAAAAGGGACCCTAGGCGCATGGAGGAGCTACCCAAGCTTACAAAAACATTCTAAGACTCCAAGACTCCAACTTCACGCATTCGATTCTTTGAGATAGTGACTTGAGCTCCATTTGAGTTGTGAACTCCGTGTGTTGTGTTTTGAGCTCGAGTTGTGACTTGTGTGCGTGATTGTGCTGTGGATTTGAGTCTTGTGTGTGTTGCTCTCCCCTCCCTTACTTCTGTGCTTCTTTTGTAATCATCATTATAAGGGCGAGAGGCTCCAAGTTATGGAGATTCCTCGCAAACGGGAGAAAGTCTGAGAAAGGAGAAACCGTGGTATTCAAGTTGATCATCGGATCACTTGAAAGGGGTTGAGTGCAACCCTCGTCCATTGGGACACCACAACGTGGAAGTAGGCAAGTGTTACTTGGCCGAACCACGGGATAAAATCGCGTGTCTCTTGTGTGCTTTCTCTTTGATTGTCTGTGTTCACAAGAGCTCGTTTCAAGCTACTTAGCCGTTCTAACTTTCATAACTAAAGTTTTGTGGCTATTAGTGTTGAATTTTACAGGATCACATATTCACCCCCACTATAGGTGCTCTCAATTGGTATCAGAGCCGTTCTCTTCACTTAAGGGACTAATCGCCCGAAGAGATGGATCCTAAGGGAAAGGGGATGGTGGTCAACGACAAGGAGAAGGAGTCCTCACTCAATGAGCCTAGAGACGACAAGCCTACCGACTCAGGCTCAAGTCACAAGAAGAGGGATGGGAAGAAGAAGAGGCGCATCAAGAAAATTGTCTACTACGACAGCGATGCCTCTTCGTCTTCACTAAGAGACGACAATGACGACGACTCTTCATCGAAAAAGAAAACGGTTAATCAAAATTATTCATTTGATTATTCTCGTATTTCATTCAATTCCAATGCTCATTTACTATCAATTCCACTTGAGAAACCTCCACAATTTGATGGAGAAGACTACTAATTTTGGAGTCACAAAATGCGTAGTCACCTATTTTCTCTCCATCCTAGTATTTGGGAGATTGTTGAAAACGGAATGCATTTTGATAATACTGACAATCCTGTTTTCATAAATGAGAAAATTTATAAGAATGCACAAGCTACCACTGTTTTGCTAGCATCTTTGTGCAGGGATGAATACAACAAGGTGAGCGGCTTGGACAACGCCAAGCAAATTTGGGATACCCTCAAGATATCACATGAGGGAAACGACGCCACCATGATCACCAAAATGGAGTTGGTGGAAGGCGAGTTGGGAATAGAGATGGCAACAGGTGAAGACCCGCCGGGTTTTGCTACTCCAGACCCGGCCCCGTCAGAATAAAAACTCCCCAGTCCAATACCCATACCCGTGCACGGGTACAAATGCACACCCATACCCGTACCCGTGTGGGTATTCTATACCCGATGGGTACCCATACCTTATAAGAAAAATGCACAAACATAACATATACGAATAGTATTTGATTTTAATATATATTTTCAGAGATAGTCATTGTCGAACCAATAATAATATATGTCAGTGCATTCTTTCAGCACACCAAAATCTACAATACTAATACAATAAAAATGCATGTTTAATTTACATGTTTCACGGTATATACATGCATCAAAAACTGAAATGTCCACTTGCTGAAAGATGGCTTCTATTTGAATCTCGATGGATTAGCTTTCAAGCTCTTGAATGCATGCTTCTTGAATATCTTGGAGACAAGACCAAAACGTAGCAATTTTTATGTCTGTGTCATCAACTACAAAAGAATATGTAGAATCAGTTATAGTTAAAGTAAGAAAACACACATTTGGTATTAGTAATAGTAATACATATACCTTTGTACTTGTTACGAAACCAATCCTGCGAGCACATTAAAGCCTCCAACACCTGAGGAGTGAGCCTGCTGCGATGGTCACTAAGAACCCTTCCACTTGTGCTGAAAGCAGCTTCAGATGCAACTGTAGTCACAGGAATTGCATAAATATCCCTAGCTATCCGTCTTAACGTAGGATAACGAGTTCTAGCCACCTTCCACCAATCTAAAACATTAAAACCTTTAGTATCAAGTGGGACTAGTCCATCCTATAAATACCGATCTAGCTCAGATTTAAACATCAAAGATTCTGGTCTTGCACTTGCCACACGTGCACTGAAGGAAGATAAGAACTCCATGTTATTGATATAAGTTGCTGATGAATTAGTGGTATCTTCAACCTCTTCCACATCCACATGGTAATCGTGCATTAGATCACGTAGCAAATCCATGACTGTACCAACTTTATCCTCACACACTTGTCCAGTCATACCAAGTAACCATTCAAAACACATCAACAAGCTTAAAGTTTTGAGTCGGGGATCAAGAACAGTTGCAATACCCATTAGTCCTTGAATATCAGACCAGTACTTGACAAACTTAGCAATCATATTAGATGACATGGTTTGTACTAATGGATTACCACAGGTTGACCATTGTATAATTTTCACTCTAATCTCACAGATCTTCATGAAATAAATGTTTGCAGTGACATATTGAGTTCCAGAGAATAATTCTGTTATGTCATTAAACATGCGAAGCCTTTCTACTACATCAGCTGCAAAATTCCATTCTTCTTCACTAGGCAAGCAAGTATATTGTTTATCAACATGACTAGCTCTTAAGAAAACATCCTTGTAAGGCAATACAATGTTAAGCATGTTGAATGTGGAGTTCCATTGAGTCTTGCAATCAAGATTGATCTTCTTTTTCATATTAACTTTAACAAACTTAGCTATGTCCTCAAACTTCTCAATTCTTTTAGGTGTGGCTGTCCAATAAGATACACTTTCACGAATATTCTCAATAGTCTTTTTCAACGGCTCTAATCCATCTTTAACAATCAGATTGAGAATATGAGCACAACAACACATGTGTAGTACCTTGCCATCATTCAGAAGCTTAGTTTTGCCGATTCTTCTTACAAGAGCTAGAATAACAACATCATTCGTAGTGCAATTATCAAGAGTAACTGTGGATATCTTCTCATCAAGATTCCAGTCAACCAAAGATTCATAGAGTTCTTCACAGATGACATCAGCAGTATGAGGGGCCGGAACATAAATGAACCTATATGTGAATAGCGAACAATATGTTACTCAATAAACATATATATGTATGTCACATTAAGTACCTCATGATAATGCTTCTAAGAGTCCAAGATTCATCAATGAAGTGGGCAGTGATGGCCATATATCCTCTCTTCTGGTTATCAGAAGTCCATAAATCAGTAGTAATAGCCACTCTAGAATTAATTGTAGCCATATATTCAATGGCTTTCTTCTTCTCTGCTTCATATTGCATCAAAATATCCTTTCTAAAATAAATAAAGAAATACATTACACTACAACAAAGTATAGTGTCATAAATTTTTTAATGTAAATAAGAAAGTTGTATACCTTATTGTGTTCCTAGTCCCAATCTTGAACAGTGGCTAAAGAGCACTGACAAACCTTCGGAAACCAGCATGATCAACCATGCTAAGTGGATACTCATGTAGAACTATCATCGCGCAAAGTTCGCTTCTAGCTGTCTCTTGATCAAATGTATAGTTCTCGACTAAAATTGCCCCTGTTTTTGAGGAACCAAACCTTAAAGAAGATTGTGAAAGTGTCTTGTTTCCAGCCATCTTAATCTTTTTCAATGTACAAATTTTCAAATGGTCATGAAGATGTTTAGTTACAATGTTTGCTCCTGTAGAAAGATACTTAAAACAATAATTGCACTTGGCCTTTATTACACCTCTTATTTTTACTCTAGTAAACTCATTCCAAACAACTGAAGTGAGCTTTCTCTTGGAACCCGAGTCAACAACTTCAGTATCATCTTCATCTTCTACTATTTGAACATCCTCCTTGCCATCTAGTTCAACGGGCTATGAGTTCATCCTATAGCAAATTCTTAATCAACTCATGAACATGAAAAAAAGATAATCTAAACTAGTTGTAATATGATCCTACAAATATAGGCAAAAATCTACTTAAACTGAAGACGTTACAACATGTAAATTACTTAAACTAAATTTTACTTAAACTAAATTTTATTTATCCAACATAAAAACATACTAAATCTAGACATCATGTATATTTACTTAAACTGAATTTTATTTATCCGACATAAAACATACTAAATCTGGACAACATGTATATTTACTTTAACTGAATTTTATTTACCCAATTGATTGAAGAACGTTAGAGGCAGAGGGAGTCCTATCACTTGGAGAAACCTGAGGACGATATCCATCCAGAAGATTCTTCGGCTTAGGCACCCTCTTTCTCATACAATGGCCAGGGACATTTTGGACGAATCTAGCTCTAGCCCCAGCATCAGTTCGCAAGTTCGAGTCTGCGCCCTTGGAAACCTGCGGTGGTCGTCGGTCAGAGTCGTCGAAGTCCTTTGCAATGGAAGTTCAGTAAGGCTGTAGAGGATTCTAGAACCAGAATGGAGAAAAAAATGGAAAAAAAGTTACCGGCTGCTATCATCGATGGAGCTCGAGCGTGTCGCCATGTTCAGGAATCAGGCCTCTAGGCTCTGGCGAAGGTGGCATGGTGGACTGATAGAGGTGGCTTCGTGTAGTTGTGTTGGACGCTTGGTGCTTCGCCTTCAACGCTTGGATTCCCACACCGGACGCTTGGACCCAGGCTCCCAGCCACCTAGGCGGCTAGGAAAATTAATGCGCTAGGACGCTAGGTAGGCTAAAATTACGGGTATTTTATACCCACGGGTATACAGGTATGGGTTTAACGAGTACATACCTGAACCCGCTCTACCCGTTGGGTCTTCTTTTTCTACCGTTATAAGACCCGTGGGTACAAATTTGCAACCAAACTCGTCCCCTAATGGAGTAATTACCCGCCGGGTAACGGGTAACGGGGCCCCGTTGCCATATCTAGTTGGGAAGGTTCGCGATGATCAGGGGAGAGGAGCCAACACAGACATACAACAGGCTCAAGACCCTGGTCAACAAGATTAGAAGCTATGGAAGCACAAGATGGATGGACCATGACGTCGTTCGACTAATGCTAAGGTCATTTACGGTAATTGACCCCCATCTTGTCAACCTTATTCGTGAGAATCCCAGGTACACCAAGATGACGCCCGAGGAGATTTTTGGGAAGTTTGTGAGCGGGCGCATGATGGTGAAGGAGGCTCGATATGTGGACGATGCTCTAATCGGTCCACTACCCGTCCACGAGCCTCAAACTATTGCCCTCAAAGCAACCAGCAACAGGGAGACGCTAACAAGCAAGGTGGCACAAGTGGAGGCCGCGGGCCTCAACGAAGATGAGATGGCACTTATCATCAAGCGCTTCAAGACCGCATTGAAAGGATGCAAGGAGTACCCCAACAAGAACAAAGCAAGGGAAAAGCACTCCTGTTTGAAATGCGGTAAGACTGGTCATTTCATAGCACAATGCCCCGATAATGATGATGACCAGGAACAAGAAAAGCATGGGAAGAGGGAGAAGAAGAAGGTTTACAAGAAGGCGAAGGGCGAGGCACACCTTGGCAAAGAATGGGATTCGGACTGCTCTTCATCCGACTCCGACGATGAAGGACTGGCAGGCTTGGCCTTCAACAAGTCTTCGCTCTTCCCCAAAGAACGCCACACTTGCCTCATGGCCAAGGAGAAGAAGGTAAGCGTTCGAGATATCTCTAAGTATACTACTTCTAGTGATGATGATTCTAGTGATGATGAAGTAGATTACTCTAGCTTATTCAAAGGTTTAGATAGAGCTAAGGTAGAAAAGATTAATGAACTAATTGATGCTTTAAATGAAAAGGATAGACTTTTAGAAAAGCAAGAGGATATTTTGTATGAAGAGCATGATAAGTTTATTAGTGTTCAAAAATCTCTTGCTTTAGAAATTAAGAGAAATGAAATGCTATCTTCTGAGTTATCTGCTTGCCATGAATCTATATCTAGTTTAAAGATTGTGAATGATGATTTAAATGCCAAACTAGAGGTAGCTAATAAATCTAGTTCATGTGTAGAGCATATTGCAATTTGCAATAGATGCAAGGATTTTGATATTGATGCTTGTGATGAACATCTTGCGTCTATTGCTAAATTAAATGATGAGGTGGCAAGTCTTAATGCTCAACTTAAGACTTGCAAAATTGACTTTGATAAACTAAAATTTTCTAGGGATGCCTACACTATTGGTAGACACCCCTCAACTAAGGATGGGCTTGGTTTTCGAAAGGAAGACAAGCCAAAGGACTCCCATTCCCAACAAGGAGAAACGGAAGGCCCTATGGCTAGTAGTTTTCAAAAGAATCATGCTTTCATTTATAATAGGAAAGTTGCTAGTCATTTCAATTATAATAGGAGTTATAATCATGATGCTTTTGATTCACATGCTATGATTGCCTCTAGCTCTACTTTTGTGCATGGTAGAAGTAGGCCTAGGAAAAGTAATGTTGTGCATCATGTGCCTAGGAGAGTATGTAATGAACCTTCTACCATTTACTATGCTTGCAATACTTCATTTGCGCTCTTATGTAAGAATGAAAAAGTAGTTGCTAGAAAGTTGGGATCCAAATGCAAGGGAGACAAGACTTGTATTTGGGTTCCAAAAGCTATTGTGACTAACCTTGTAGGACCCAACAAGAGTTGGGTACCTAAAACCCAAGTGTAAATTACCTTGTAGGTTTATGCATCCGGGGGCTCAAGCTGGATTATCGATAGCGGATGCACAAACCACATGACGGGGGAGAAGAAGATGTTCACCTCCTACGTCAAGAACAAGGATTCCCAGGATTCGATCATCTTTGGAGATGGGAATCAAGGCAAGGTTAAAGGATTGGGAAAGATAGCCATTACATCCGAGCATTCTATCTCAAATGTGTTTTTAGTTGATTCACTCGGGTACAACTTATTGTCTGTAAGTCAATTATGTAACATGGGTTATAATTGTCTATTTACCAATATAGATGTTTCTGTCTTTAGGAGTGATGGTTCATTAACATTTAAGGGTGTATTAGACGACAAGCTCTATTTAGTTGATTTTTTGAAAGAGAATGCCGATCTAGACGCATGCTTAATAGCTAAGACTAGCATGGGCTGGCTGTGGCATCGCCGTCTAGCACATGTTGGGATGAAGAACCTTCATAAACTTCTAAAGGGAGAACATGTGTTAGGACTAACCAATGTCTGCTTCGAGAAAGATAGACCTTGTGCAGCTTGTCAGGCAGGGAAACAGGTGGGAAGCACTCATCACAGCAAGAATGTGATGACAACATCAAGACCACTGGAGCTTCTTCACATGGATCTTTTTGGACCCGTCGCCTACCTCAGCATCGGGGGAAGTAAGTATGGTTTAGTAATTGTTGATGATTTTTCACGCTTCACTTGGGTATTCTTTTTGCAGGATAAATCAGAAACCCAAGGGACCCTAAAGCGCTTTCTAAGGAGGGCTCAAAACAAATTTGAGCTCAAGGTGAAAAAGATAAGAAGCGACAACGGGTCCGAGTTCAAAAATCTTCAAGTGGAGGAGTATCTTGAGGAGGAAGGCGTCAAGCACGAGTTCTCCGCTCCCTACACACCACAGCAAAATGGTGTGGTAGAGAGGAAGAACAGAACGCTTATCGACATGGCGAGGATGATGCTTGGAGAGTTCAAGACACCCGAGCGGTTTTGGTCGGAAGCTGTGAACACAACCTGCCACGCCATAAACCGGCTATATCTGCATCGTCTCCTCAAGAAGGCCTCCTACGAACTCCTTACCGGTAACAAACCCAATGTCTCTTACTTTCGTGTATTTGGGAGCAAATGCTACATTTTGGTGAAGAAAGGTAGACATTCTAAATTTGCTCCCAAAGCTGTAGAAGGGTTTTTACTAGGATATGACTCAAATACAAAGGCGTATAGGGTATTCAACAAATCATTGGGTTTGGTTGAAGTCTCTAGCGATGTTGTATTTGATGAGACCAATGGCTCTCCAAGAGAGCAAGTTGATCTTGATGACATAGATGAAGATGATGTTCCAACGGCCGCAATATGCACCATGGCGATTGGAGATGTGCGACCACAGGAACAATAAGAGCAAGATCAACCTTCTTCCTCAACAATGGTGCATCCCCCAACTCAAGATGATGGAAAGGTTCCTCAAGAAGAGGCGCGTGATCAAGGGGGAGCACAAGAAGAACAAGTAATGGAGTAAGAAGCACCACTGGCCCCTCCAACTCAAGTCCGAGCGACGATCCAAAGAAATCACCTCGTCGATCAGATTCTGGGTGACATAAGCAAGGGAGTAACAACTTGCTCGCGTTTAGCTAATTTTTGTGAGCATTACTCTTTTGTCTCTTCTATTGAGCCTTTCAGGGTAGAAGAGGCCTTGCAAGATCCGGACTGGGTGTTGGCCATGCAGGAAGAGCTCAACAACTTCAAGAGGAACGAAGTTTGGAGCCTGGTGCCACGTCCCAAGCAAAATGTTGTGGGAACCAAGTGGGTGTTCCGCAACAAGCAAGACAAGCACGGGGTGGTGACAAGAAACAAGGCTCGACTTGTGGCAAAAGGTTATGCCCAAGTCGCATGTTTGGATTTCGAGGAGACTTTTGCTCCTGTGGCTAGGCTAGAGTCTATTCGAATATTATTAGCCTATGCCGCTCACCACTCTTTCAGGTTGTTTCAAATGGATGTGAAGAGCGCTTTCCTCAACGGGCCAATCAAGGAGGAGGTGTATGTGGAACAACCCCCTGGCTTTGAGGATGACAGGTACCCCGACCATGTGTGTAAGCTCTCTAAGGCGCTCTATGGACTTAAGCAAGCCCCAAGAGCATGGTATGAATGCCTTAGAGATTTCTTAATTGCTAATTCTTTCAAGGTTGGGAAAGCCGATCCCACTATTTTCACTAAGACTTGTGACGGTGATCTTTTTGTGTGCCAAATTTATGTCGATGACATAATATTTGGTTCTACTAATCAAAAGTCTTGTGAGGAGTTTAGCAGGGTGATGACACAAAATTTTGAGATGTCGATGATGGGCGAGTTGACCTACTTCCTTGGGTTCCAAGTGAAGCAACTCAAGGACGGCACCTTCCTCTCCCAAACGAAGTACACTCAAGATCTTCTCAAGAGGTTTGGGATGAAGGACGCCAAGCCCGCTAAGACACCGATGGGAATCGACGGACATATCGACCTCAACAAAGGAGGTAAGTCCGTTGATCAAAAGGCATACCGGTCTATGATAGGGTCATTACTTTATTTATGTGCTAGTAGACCAGACATTATGCTTAGTGTATGCATGTGTGCTAGATTTCAATCCGACCCCAGGGAATGTCACCTTGTGGTCGTTAAGCGAATTCTTACATAGACATCCAGCATCACTTTCTGAGGGACCACCAGCAGAAGGGAGATATCGAGGTGTACCATATTTACACCGAGAACCAGCTAGCCGATATCTTTACCAAGCCATTAGATGAGAAAACCTTTTGCAGGCTGCGTAGTGAGCTAAATGTCTTAGATTCCCGTAACTTGGATTGATCTATAGCATACATGTGTTTTATGCCTTTGATCATGTTACTTCATGTATTTATGTGATTTGTTGGTTATTTATGGTGCTCAAGTTGTGCAAGGGATCCCCAGACCTCACAAGTCCATGTGTGAATGATGCACATATTTAGGGGGAGAAGTGCTACAACTTGACCCTTTGAGACTAACCTTTGTGTTTGAGTATACTTGATGTAGTCTCAAAGGTGAATTGAAAGGGAATGGTGAACTTGGATCATGTAAAGACTTCCACTGCACTCCGGTATTAGTGTACTTAATTCCAAGTTCATTTTTATGCTCTTATTGCCTTTTTGCTCTTAATTGACAATTTTGGTGAGGCAATGGGGTTAAAGGGCCAAGCATGATCTCGTTTTGGTGCTTAATGCCAAAGGGGGAGAAATTAAGGCCAAAGCAAATGGATCAGCTACCACTTGTGAATTTTGAAAACAATAGTGTTAGAACTTTTGATTTGTCAAAATACTCTATAATTGCAAAATTTTGTCTCTTGTGGGGGAGAATTTATGATTATGGGAAAAGGGGGAGTTTTTGGCACTTGATCAATTTCACTCTTGAATTATCTCTCTTTATGCCCAAACAAGTGAGTTTGACTTAGAGATAGGAAAATGAATTTGATTTGCAAAAACAAACCAAATGGTGGCAAAGAGCGATCCAAATATGCCAAATTATAGTCAAAAACAATTTGGTATTCAATTGCATTGATTTTGCACTTCTTTTGGTTGCTTTTGGTTGTGTTGGCATAAATCACCAAAAAGGGGGAGATTGAAAGGGAAATGTGCCTTTGGGCCATTTCTATAATGTTTTGGTGATTAAGTGCCCAACACATTCTTTAAGTTCTTATGTGCTAAATGAAGAGAAAAGTGCAAATCAAGACATGAGGTATGTTTCTAGACTTAGTACATTGTTTTGAGCACTAACATATTCTGTCTAAGTGCTAGAAACAGGAAAAGAAAGGATTGCAAAAGACTGGATGTGTGCAGCCGAAGTTCAGCTCAGTTTGGCACACCGGACTGTCCGGTGGTGCACCAGACAGTGACCGGCGCGCTAGGCTGAACTCCGGTGAATAGGCCACTCTCGGGAAAAGTTTGGCGGCGTACGACTATAATTCACTGAACTGTCCGGTGGTGCACCGGACTGTCCGGTGAGCCAACGGTCGCCAACCCAATGGTCGGCCGCGCAATCCGCGGGCGATGCGTGGCCCGCGCCAACGATCGACAGGGGGCACCAGACTGTCCGGTGTGCACCGGACAGTGTCCGGTGCGCCAACAGCCCCGGAGATGCAACGATCATCTGCGCTAGAAAAGGAAGGAGATCCGCACCGGACCGTCTACAGTGACTGTCCGGTGGCGCACCGGACTGTCTGGTGCGCCACTCGACAGAAGGCAAGGATGGCCTTCCTTGTTGGCCTCCAATGGCTCCTAGCTGCCTTGGGGCTATAAAAGGGACCCCTAGGCGCATGGAGGAGCTACCCAAGCTTACAAAAAACATTCTAAGACTCCAAGACTCCAACTTCACACATTTGATTCTTTGAGATAGTGACTTGAGCTCCATTTGAGTTGTGAACTCCGTGTGTTGTGTTTTGAGCTTGAGTTGTGACTTGTGTGCATGATTGTGCTGTGGATTTCAGTCTTGTGTGTGTTGCTCTCCCCTCCCTTACTTTTGTACTTCTTTTGTGATCATCATTGTAAGGGCGAGAGGCTCCAAGTTGTGGAGATTCCTCGCAAACGGGAGAAAGTCTAAGAAAGGAAAAACTATGGTATTCAAGTTGATCATTGGATCACTTGAAAGGGGTTGAGTGCAACCCTCGTCCCTTGGGACACCACAACGTGGAAGTAGGCAAGTGTTACTTGGCCGAACCACGGGATAAAATCGCGTGTCTCTTGTGTGCTTTCTCTTTGATTGTTTGTGTTCACAAGAGCTCGTTTCAAGCTACTTAGCCATTCTAACTTTCATAACTAAAGTTTTGTGGCTATTAGTGTTGAATTTTACAGGACCACCTATTCACCCCCTCTAGGTGCTCTCGGGTACCTGCGCTCCAAACTCAACAATGTCCCATATGCTTGCGTGGAGTGAGGTTAGGTGATGTCTCATCTTATCACTCCACATACAATAATCCTCAACATCAAAATATGGTGGTTTGCCTAATGGAACGGAAAGTAAAGGAGCGCACTTAGAAATGCGGGGATAACGAAGTGGCATCTTACTATACTTCTTGTGCTCATGGCACTTAGAAGTGACAGACGCGACGTCGGAGCCGGATGTGGATGGCGACGAAGAGTCGGTCTCGTAGTAGACCACTTTTTCATATTTTTCTTCTTGTCGCCACTCCGATGCGACTTGACGCGAGGAGGTGATTCCTCCTTGCCTTTGGCGCTGGACTCCCTTGATAGAGCCTTCCCGTGGCTTGTGGCCATCTCGCCGGTTTCCATCTCCCTCTTGGCGGATCCTCCCGACATCACTTCGAGTGGTTAGACTCTAAACGAAGCACCGGGCTCCGATACCAATTGAAAGTCGCCTAAAGAGGAGTGAATAGGCGGAATCTGAAAATTATAAACTTAAGCACACACTACAAGCCAGGGTTAGCGTTAGAATTAAATTCGAGTCCAAAAGAGAGGGAAAACAAATTGAAAGTCGTCTAGAGGGGGGTGAATAGAGCGAATCTGAAATTTATAAACTTAAGCACAACTATAAGCCGAGTTAGCGTTAGAAATATAAACGAGTCCGAGAGAGAGGGCGCAAAACAAATCATGAGCAAATAAAGAGCGAGACACGATATTTGTTTTACCGAGGTTCGGTTCTTGCAAACCTACTCCCCGTTGAGGTGGTCACAAAGACCGGGTCTCTTTCAACCCTTTCCCTCTCTCAAACGGTCACTTAGACCGAGTGAGCTTCTCTTCTCAATCAAACGGAACACAAAGTTCCCGCAAGGACCACCACACAATTGGTGTCTCTTGCCTTGGTTACAATTGAGTTTGATCACAAGAAGAATGAGAAAGAAAAGAAGCAATCCAAGTGCAAGAGCTCAAATGAACACAAATGTCGCTCTCTCTAGTCACTATTTGATTTGGAGTGATTCCGGACTTGGGAGAGGATTTGATCTCTTTGGTTGTGTCTAGAATTGAATGCTATAGCTCTTGTAATGTGTTAAAGGTGGAAAACTTGGATGCCATTGAATGTGGGGTGGTTGGGGTATTTATAGCCCCAACCACCACAAAGTGGTCGTTGGAAGGCTGCTGTCGCATGGCGCACCGGACAGTCTGGTGCGCCACCGGACACTGTCCGGTGCGCCAGCCACGTCAGCCGGTCGTTGGGTTCTGACCGTTGGAGCTCTGACTGGTGGGGCCTCTGGGCTGTCCGGTGGTGCACCAGACAGGTCCTGTAGACTCCTGTAGACTGTCCGATGCGCCTTCTGCGCGTGCTCTGTCCTCTGCGCGCACAGGCGCGCATTAAATGCGTTGCAGTCGACCATTGCGCGCGAAGTAGCCGTTGCTCCGCTGGCACACCGAACAGTCCGGTGCATCACCGGACAGTCCGGTGAATTATAGCGGAGCGGCCTCCCATTTTCTTGAAGGTAGCGAGTTCAGCGTTGAGTGCCCTGGTGCACCGGACACTGTCCGGTGGCACACCGGACAGTCCGGTGCGCGAGACCAGGGTGCCTTTTGGGATGTCTTTTGCTCTCTTTGTTTGAACCCTTTCTTGGTCTTTTTATTGGCTTATTGTGAACCTTTGGCACCTGTAGAACTTATAGACTAGAGCAAACTAGTTAGTCCAATTATTTGTGTTGGGCAATTCAACCACCAAAATCAATTAGGAAAAAGGTGTAAGCCTAATTCCCTTTCACAAATCAACCAAGAAATAAAGTGGATGAACACGGTGATTTGTTTTGCCGAGATTTGGTTCTAAAGAACCTAGTCCCCGTTGAGTTGGTCACAGAGGCCGTGCCTCTGTCAACTCTTTCCCTCTCTCAAATGGTCACCTAGACCGAGTGAGCTTTCTCCTTAATCAAACGGGTCACTTAGACCCCGCAAGGACCACCACACACTTGGTGTCTCTTGCTTTGATTACAAGTCACTTGAGAACAAGAATGAGGAAGGAAGAAAAGTGATCCAAGAAACAAGAGCTCAAAGGACACGAACAAAACTCTCTCTCTAGTCACTAGGTGGTTGGAGTGAATTTGGGACCTGGAGAGGTTTTGATTCTTTTGAATTGTGGCTAGGAGTGAATGCACTAGCTCTTGTATTGAATGTGAAGTGTTGGAAACTTGGATACTTGGAGTGGTGGTGGTTGGGGGTATTTATAGCCCTCAACCACCACATAGCCATTGATGATGGCTGTTGTCGATGGGCGCACCGGACAGTCTGGTGCGCCACCGGACACAGTCCGGTGCGCCAGCCACGTCACCCAACCGTTAGAGTTTGGGAGCTTCTGACCGTTGGAGGATTTGTCTTCTAGTGGCACCGGACATGTACTGTTCACTGTCCGGTGCGGCTCTGGCGACTGCTCTAACTTCTGTGCGCACTGTTCACGCACTGTAGCTCTACGTCCACGCTTTTGCAGTCGACTGTTGCGCTGGATAGCCGTTACTCCGCTGGTGCACCGGACAGTCCGGTGAATTATAGCGGAGCGCGCCCTGAGAAACTCGAGGGTGGAGAGTTGGACGCTGTACGGTCCTGGTGCACCGGACACTGTCCAGTGCGCCAGACTAGGGCACACTTGATTTCTTTGCTCCTTTGTTTTTGAACCCTTTCTTCAATCTTTTATTGATTTGTGTTGAACCTTTATGCACCTGTAGAATATATAATCTAGAGCAAACTAGTTAGTCCAATTTCTGTGTTGGGCATTCAACCACCAAAATTATTTATAGGAAAAGGTTAAACCCTATTTCCCTTTCACCACTGTTGTTGTGGCGGTGTCTGTGACCTCTTCAGCTCTGGTAGCTCCTGCAACACAGCCTCAGTCCGAGTCAGTACCAGCTCCAGCTTCTACGGCAGATCCTGGATCCGAGACTGACTCTGACCCTCAGCTGACGTTTGCTCTTCTACCACGACTGGATGCACCCTCGCCTCCTCCTTCCTCTTCTGGTCTGTAGGTTCAGGTTCCCTTTTAGTGTTTGACGCCAAAGGGGGAGAGATATGAGAGTTGTGAGAGCTAGGGGGAGTTACGGATGAAAGGGAAATAGGATCAAACCTTTTCCTAAGTGATTTTGATGGTTGAATTGTCCAACACAAACAATTGGACTAACTAGTTTGCTCTAGATTATAAGTTCTACAGGTGCCAAAGGTTCAACACAAACCAATAAAAAGTCCAAGATAGGGTTCAAAAAGAAAGGAGCAAAACCAACCGAAGGCTGCCCTGGTCTGGCGCACCAGACTGTCCGGTGTGCCACCGGACAGTGTCCGGTGCACCAGGGTGGATCAACTCCAACTCGCTACCTTCAGGTTTCTGGTAATGCCACTCCGCTATAATTCACCGAATTGTCCGTTGTGCCACCGGACTGTCCAGTGTGCCAAACGGAGCAACGGTCGCCAGCTCAATGGTCGAGTTCAACGGTCGGCTGACACAGCTACAGTGCGCGGACAGTTCGCGCAGAGTCAGAGCAGGCGCCAGAAGGCTCACCGGACAGTGAACAGTACCTGTCCGGTGCACCACCGGACTGTCCGGTGGTCCCAGTTGTCAGAGCTCCAACGGTCGAACCCTAACGGTTGGGTGACGTGGCTGGCGCACCGGATTGTCTGGTGCGCCCATCAACAGACAGCCTCCCCAACAGCCACTTTGGTGGTTGGGGCTATAAATACCCCCCCAACTACCACACTTCAAGACATCCAAGTTTTTTAGACTTCACATTCAATACAAGAGCTAGTGCAATCAATACAAGACACAAATCAAATAGAATCAAAGCCTCTCCAAGTCCCATTTCCACTCCAAGCAAATAGTGACTAGAGAGAGAGTTTTTGCTTGTGTTCTTTGAGCTCTTGTTCTTGGATCACTTTTCTTCTTCCCATTTCTTGTTCTCAACACCTTTGTAATCAAAGCAAGAGACATCAAGTTGTGGTGGTCCTTGTGAGGGGTCTAAGTGACACATTGATTAAGGAGAAAAGCTCACTCGGTCTAGGTGACCGTTTGAGAGAGGGAAAGGGTTGAAAGAGACCCGGTCTTTGTGACCACCTCAACGGGGAGTAGGTTTGCAAGAACCGAACCTCGGTAAAACAAATCACCGTGTCACACTCTTCATTTGCTTGTGATTTGTTTTCGCCCTCTCTTTCGGACTCGCTTTTATTTCTAACACTAACCTGGCTTGTAGATTGTGCTTAAAGTTTATAAATTTCAGATTTGCCTATTCACCCCCCATCTAGGCGACTTTCAATTGGTATCAGAGCCCAGTAATTCATTAGAGTCTAACCACTCGAAGTGATGTCGGGAGCATCCGCCAAGAGGGAGATCGGGACTGGCGGCGACATGTCCGCAAGCTCGGGGACAACCCATTCGAGGGAGTCCGCCCACAAGCACAAGGAGGAATCCTGTTCCTCCATCAAGTCACAATGGAAAGGTGACAAGAAGAAGAAGATGAAGAAAGTGGTCTACTACGAGACCGACTCTTCGTCACCTTCCACCTCTGGCTCCGAATCGACATCCGCCACTTCTAAGCGCCATGAGCGCAAGAAGTATAGTAAGATGCCCCTTCACTATCCTCGCATTTCCAAACGCACTCCATTACTTTCTGTCCCATTAGGCAAACCACCGGTTTTTGGCAGTGAATATTATTCTATGTGGAGTGATAAAATGAGGCATCACCTAACCTCACTCCACAAAAGCATATGGGATATTGTTGAGTATGGAGCGCACGTACCGAAGAAAGGGGACAAGGACTATGATTCGGAGGAGGTCGACCAAATCTGGCACTTCAGCTCCCAAGCCACTACTATACTCCTCGCCTCTCTAAGTAGAGAGGAGTATAATAAGGTGCAAGGGTTGAAGAGTGCCAAAGAGATTTGGGATGTGCTCAAGACCGCACACGAGGGAGATGAGGTGACCAAGATCACCAAGAAGGAAACGATCGAGGGGGAGCTCGGTCGATTTATGCTCAACCAAGGAGAAGAGCCACAAGCCATGTACAACCGGCTCAAGACCTTGGTGAACCAAGTGTGCAACCTCAGGAGCACAAAATGGGATGACCATGAAATGATCAAGGTTATTCTAAGATCACTTGTTTTTCTTAACCCTACACAAGTTCAATTAATTCATGGTGATCCTAGATACAAGCTAATGTCTCCTGAGGAGGTTATAGGAAAGTTTGTGAGCTTTGAATTGATGATCAAAGTCTCCAAACAAATCATCGAGCGAGGCACCACCTCCACACCCGAGGTGCAACCCGTTGCCTTCAAAGCAACGGAGGAGAAGAAGGAAGATTCTACATTAAGTAGGCTCCCCATCGACGCCTCCAAGCTCGACAATGAGGAGATGGCGCTAATCATCAAAAGCTTTCGCCAAATCCTCAAGCAAAGGAAGGGGAGAGACTACAAACCCCGTTCCAAGAAGGTTTGCTACAAGTGTGGTAATCCTGGTCATTTTATTGCAAAATGTCCTATATCAAGTGATAGTGACAGGGGCGACGACAAGAGGGGAAAGAAGAAGGAGAAGAAGAGGTACTACAAGAAGAAGGGCGGTGATGCCCACGTTTGTCGGGAGTGGGACTCCGATGAGAGCTCCACCGACTCCTCCTCTGACGAGGACGCCGCAAACATCACCGTCAACAAGGGTCTTCTCTTCCCCAACGTCGGCCACAAGTGCCTCATGGCAAAGGACGGCAAAAAGAAGGTAACATCTAGAGCCTCCACTAAATATGCGACATCTAGTGATGATGAAGATAGTTTGCTTGCTCTTTTTGCCAACCTAAACATGCAACAAAAAAAAATTAAATGAATTGATAGGTGCTATTCATGAGAATGATGAACTCTTGGATAGCCAAGAGGACTTCCTTATTAAGGAAAACAAGAAGCATGTTAAGGTTAAAAATGCTTATGCTCAGGAAGTAGAAAAATGTGAAAAATTAACTAGTGAGCTTAGCATTTGCCATGACACTATCTCCAACCTTAGAAATGAGAATGCTAAATTAATTGCTAAGGTTGAGAAATTAAATGTTTGTGATGATTCTCTTGTCAAACTTTAAAATGATAATGCTAGCTTGATTTCTAAGATTGACAAGTTGAATGAATCTCTCTCTAGCCTTAAGATTGAGAATGATAAATGAAAGGATCACGATGCCCAAGAGGGGGGGTGAATTGGGCTTTTCTAAAAATCAACACTAATTAAAACCTAAGCAAGAGCTAAGCAAGGGCCCAACTTCACCCCAACAACTAGCACTAAGATAATGATACTAGAAATACAACAATGCTAAAACAATACTTCAAATACTTGCTAAACAAATACACAATGTAAAGTGCTCGAATTAAGTGCGGAATGTAAAGCAAGGTTTAGAAGACTCCTCCAATTTTTCCCGAGGTATCGAAGAGTCGGCACTCTCCACTAGTCCTCGTTGGAGCACCCGCGCAAGGGTATCGTTCCCCCTTGGTCCTCGCAAGAACCAAGTGCTCACTATGAGATGATCCTTTGCCACTCCGCCGCGGTGGATCCCTCGAGACAGCTTATAAACTTGAGTCGAGTCACCAACATGATCTTCACAGTGATCACCGAGCTCCCAACGCCACCAAGCCGTCTAGGTGATGCCGATCACCAAGAGTAACAAGCCGTAGACTTTCGCTTGACCAAGAGAAGCCTAATGCAAGTGATGTGTGCTCTAGGTGGCTCTCGCTAGCGCTAATGAGGAACAAATGCGGGATTAAGATTCTCTAATCTCCTCACTACGCTTTTGGTGCTTGCAATGCTCTAGCAATGTGCTGGAATGGGGTGCAAGACATTGAATATGGTGGGTGGAGGGGGTATAAATAGCCCTCACCCACCAACTAGCCATTACAGGCATTTTACTGCGCACGGGCGCACCGGACATTCCGGTGCGCCACTGGTGCACCAACGGTCGTTTCCAACGGCTAGTTCTGACAGTTAGCCGTTGGACCCATGGCACACCGGACAGTCCGGTGCACTGTCCGGTGCGCCACTATAATTCACTTCTGAAACAGGCGCGCTCGGGTTTTGCTGCTCGTCTTCCCCTGGGCCAGCTTGGCCCACCTAGCAGATGGTGCACCGGACAGTCCGGTGCACACCGGACAGTCCGGTGCCCTAGGGCCAGAAACCCTATCTCTTGTTTTTCAGCTGATTTTCAAATCGTTTTTTCGTTCTAACTTGTGAGTGAGTTCTAGAGTGACACCTAGCACTGTATGTGAGTGTGATTGTGCACCAACACTACACTAGAACTCTCTTTGTCAAACTACTCATCGACAACCCCTCTTTATAGTACGGCTAAAAGAGAATAAAAGACCTAACTAAATCACGAGTGTCCACATCTCCTTGACACTCGGACTCCGTAGTCCTTCACCTTTTGTTTCGTCGTTTTAGCCGTCGCTTCGAGTTCTTATCTCCGGGATTGTTTTCACCGTTGTAGCACTTTTACCTGTAATGCGACCTAACTTACCATTTGTCTCTGCAAAACACACGTTAGTCACATATAACATTACGTTGTCATTAATCACTAAAACCAACCAGGGGCCTAGATGCTTTCAATCTCCCCCTTTTTGGGGATTGATGACAACCCTACAAGATTTGTGAGAGTAGTTTATTTTGAAATTGTTGTCAATAGAAAAGATGGTTAGTTATGCTCAGTAATCTTTGACAGAAAGAACGTGTACCATAATAATAAGAATGAGCGCATACACATCGTAAGTTTCTTGTTCATATAAAACTGAAATTAAATCAATGAATCAAGAACTAGAAGACTGGTGATAAAATATAAGGTGAAGACATAATACACAGTCAATCATAAGCATTGGGAGTATATATAGAGTTTGTGAGCCAAAAGCACCAAGCTAGTACAGAGAGTAACAAGCACATATATTACATCAAAATGACTCTCTACTAACTTTCTAACTCCCCCTAGCTCTCACAACTCATATATCTCCCCCTTTGGCGTCAAACACCAAAAGGGCACCCGAACCTACACATCTGAAGCGGGAGAAGGCGGCGGGGGTGCATTCGGTCGCTGTCGAGGCAGCAAAGCGAACGCCGGCTGGGGGTCAGAGTTAGTCTCGGATCCAGGATCTGCTATAGAAGCTGGAGCTGGTACTGACTCGGACTGAGACCGCGCTGCAGAAGCTGCCAGAACTGAAGTGGTCACAGACACTGCCACAACAGTAGTGGTAACAGCAGAAGCTGGTGGCACTGGTGGCTGAGGGCAGACGGAGCTAAGAACCGGTGACGTGAAAGCCAGGGTGACCGGCCGGAGCGGAGAGGAAGAAGGACCAACAGAAGGAAGTGGGGGTCCTCACTGAATCGCTGGCACAACAGGAGCCTGAAGCGGAGGAGGTGGTGCAGACTGAACCGGGGGAATCGAGACACCAGAATGCTGTAGCATAAGAGCCATGAATGCCCTGCTCTCAGCCCAATCCTGAAGAAGTTGCTGCTGAAGAGAATCCTGCCTGTCCTGTATGGTCTGAAACATCGAGAGCATCCTCTCGGATAACCAGGTCTGCTCGGCTGCCAAGTGAGCCTGCTGCTGAGTGAGAGACTGGAGAATCGAAGCAATAGCAGGGTCAATAGCCGGAGGGGCAGCAGGGGTAGCACTAGAACTCCCAGCCTCATGATCATGTGAGCGTGGAGGCATAGGAGGCGGAGGCGGAGGTGGAATCCCAAAATCATCATCATCATCATCATCAACTGCTGCATCCTGAGCTTCGAACTAATGAAGAGCAGCATCCTCGGCCTGAGTGTCAAAAACTGGAGCAGAAGCTGGCACATGATCCTCAAGCGCTGGACGGTAGGACCCAAAGACGAGGCGTGAGGCCTCAAGTGTGCCCTGGAACTGTGGAGGCCGAATCAGCTGCGCAAAAATGTGACACAGGTAGTGAGCATATGGCAACTGTCGACGAGCACGCATACCATCCAAAACGGTGTCCTCGATCTCACAAATAAGGAAATCCACAACATCAAACTCAGAGTGAGAGACCAGGGCACCAAGGAGCCAGAGCTGGATATGTGTGGTAGCCTCCCTGTATCCCATCCGCGGCAGAAGTGTCCGTCTCATAAGCTGAAATAGGAACTTTGCTGCTGTAGTGAAATCTGTCGGTGAGCGTCACGACCCATCTGAGAAGGGCGGTCGGAATAGAGCCACGACGTGAGCTGTACCCGGAGCCACACCGCCATGAGGGCGACGAGGAGGGTCAGAGGTGCCGTAGCATAAGCTGTGAAGTCGAGTCGATGACTCGTGAAATCCAAAGAGCTGGCGAATCTGGCTGGCAGAAATAGTGACATCCTCTCGCTCAAAACGAAACCTCATCCAGTGGTGATCTGGGTCTATCCATACAGTCGCGTAGAAAACTCGGACCCACTCCTCAACATACCTGCCGCTGGTAGACAAAAGAGTCAGAAGGCCAGGCAGATATGAGAGGTGTACCTCAGAGTCAGCACCGGCGGCTAGCAGAAAAGCTGGAAGGTCCAAAAGTCGGTGCACTCGCAGAGCAATCTGTGCAGACATCTGTGCCCTGAAGAAGGATTCCTGAATCCTGGTGCTGAAGAGGTCAACTGCAGCAGGGTCCCTCTGAGCCGGTAACCAAGACTCCACGGGTACGTATCTGAACCTACGTACCCGTGTTGCTGTAGCACGCTGAAGGTCAAACAACCGGGGATCATCGCGCTCCTAGAAGCGAGCAGGTGGGATAAGAGGAGCGGAAATAGGAGCGAGAGGAGGAGCAGTGGAAGCTGGTGTAGTGGAGGTGGTGGATGGCGCAACAGGGGTGACAAGAGCAGGCAAAGTGGGTGGTGGAGTGGAAGCTGAAGCAGTGGTGGTAGTGGAGGAGCGAAACCGGGAGGCGAGACAACGAACACGATACGCAATCTGATCTAAAGGAGTCTGAGGCGGATCTCCTAGCTCGGCCTACTCAGCGGCTGCGGCTGCTGCTGCCGCTGCTCGGGCTGCTCTGTCCATACGCCGCTTCTTGCGGCCTTCCTGCTGCTCCAAGTATACGGTCTTGCCCTTGACCTGCCTGAAGGGGCGACGAGGATCCTCATCATCGCCTCCCCCTGGCGCCGACACATTCTTCGTGCACGGCATCCTGACCTGACGACTGCAAATGAGAGAGAGAGGCTAAGCACATGTCGATAATATCCGATAGAATATCAAAGGAGATGTCTACCTGGAAAACTCACACGATAGGTGGAAATCCAGGCAGGACAGGAGACGGCTCACGGGCAGGCAAGGTCACTGAAATGACAGAAGAGGTGAGCACGTATTAGTCACATAGTGATAATTTTATGAAATGTGAATAAATACATACACAGAGAAATATGGCACAGAAAATGAGAGATAAGGCGATCGAGAGGTCAAACAACGTGAAAACGGCGTTTGAATGATAAAAGTGCCATAGGAGGTTTGGAATTCGAATTGAGGCACAAAATGACGTGGAATTGAGCCGATACTTCACGAATAGGTTTATATGGGTGAATATGAGTGAAGTGTGTGCTTGATTTGAATTTAGGCGAAGAAAATGAAATTTGGGCACTCGGCTCGGAAACGATCGCTCGAAACGGGGAATTTGGTGAAATTAAAGCCTGGAATATCGGATTGGCGTGAAATTTGGCGAATATGTTACTGGAGGTATTGTGAAGGTGCCTGAAAAATTTGGGTTCAATTGGAGCATTTTTGGCTGGTTTGGGCATTTCACCGAACACGTGGTGTGCAGAGTTTTAGGGTTTCGGTGAAATGACTATGTGGGGTGGGAAAACCCTCCTGAAGGAGCTAGTAACCTGCAAGGATACTCAAGAAGCACATAGGAACACTTTGCATCACTTGGATTCACTGGAATTCATAGAATTTTGAATTGGGCACAAAAGGGTGGAGAGGGGAGCACTGTCTAGAGAAATGGAGAGAGAGAGGGAAGACAGTGGAAGGAGGTGCTCACCAGAGAAGGAAGGGAAGCACTGGAGGTCACCGAAGAGATCACCGCCGGTGAGAGAGGGATCACCGGAGAGCAGGAGGAGACGCCAGAGACCGAGAGAGGGGCAGAGGCCAGAGAGAAACAGAGCCTGGCCTCGGGCTCGGGCAGGGAAAGATTTTTTAAAAACCGAGTATGGGCGCACTGGACAGTCTACAGTGTCTGTTCGGTGCACACCGAACTGCGCACAGTAGCTGTCCGGTGAACCACCGGACAGCGCACAGGAAAATGGATTTTGAGCGCGCGGCTGCCGGTGCACCGGACATTGCACAGTGCAGTGTCCGGTGAGCCCAGACAGAGGGAAGATTTGAAATTTTTGAATTTTTCTATCTAATTTCCAACCAAACCAAATCCCAACTTATAATCACACAAAATAACACTTGTTGGGACAGGTATTGGCACCCTCATATATTTTCTCATAATTTTCAAAATATTCGGGTTCCTGATCGAACCGTTGAAGTGACAGATGTTGTCCTTGAACCGAACTTGTCAAGTGATTTTGGAACATCTACAGGGTGTGTGATGTCTGTTGGACAAGGACAACTATAGGTGGGCCTAATTACTTGACCTCCCAAGTAATTAGGCCCACCTACAGTTGTCCTTGTCCAACAGACATCAGACACCCTGTAGATGTTCCTAAATCACTTGACAAGTTCGGTATCTTCTTTCTTACCTTTCCAGGAACGTTCCACCCATCTTGCAGACATTACAGATCATCGAAGATAAAGAAATGCGGAAGCGATTACACCAACTTACATTTATTTAAAAAGTGAGATCAAGTTACTTATTACAGACCAGAGTTATCCTAGGAGTGCAGAGTAATATTATTACAATACCAAGGGAGGCAAAAACTCGTCCCGATAGTTTTAAAACAAAAAGTCCTATATGGAGGACCAAGTCCTCCCGCGGCTTCACTCTTGTTTTTCTTCCTTGGGAACCACCTTGGAGCAAAAGCAACAAAAATTTGTCGCTTCCTCACCTAAAAACAACGGAGGGATAAACCCTGAGTATGGAATTACTCAGCAAGTCTTACCCGACTAAAGAAAAGACTCTCAAGAGTATGCTGGCTTAAGGGAGTCAAGGTAAGGCTTTTCAATAATCAAAGACTCTGTTTTGCAGAAATGCTTACTAAAGTGGATCCTTAAAAATCCAATTTTATTTGTCAAGTTAAGTAGAATTACCTGCAACTAGAGTTCTTTCTACCCTAGTTCAATCACTTGTCCTGCACTAGCCAATTTCTTAACAAAAACCCATCATCTTTAGTGGATTGCTACGTGTAGGGCAGTGACCAAGTCTTCATAACCGCGAAGGTACGGCGATCCGAATCGATTATACTCAGCTGAGGATCTCCAATCACACGACATATGTAGCACTTAACCCTTGCATATGTCAACCCGCCACCGGGGTTCTTAAGACCAGATCAGGTTCACGCAAACCGAGAGCACAGATACACCACCGTCCAGCCTCTTGCCACGGAGGGTACACGTTACTCTCGCCACCGCTCCCCGCCCATTTTGTGTTATCTTATTCTGGCCTTAGTCTGCCCGAGGCAAGGCTTACCCATAACGAGGCATGTGACCAGTTAAAGGGTCCTCGATCATCAAGCCTACATCGAGACGGTCCTTAATCGACTCAGACGGAGACACTACACCAAGACTCTCTTCTCGTGCAAGTCACCCGCCCGGTCTGAGCTTAATCATTTCAAACCCAAAGTTTGGTACCTGACAGAGGTACATCTTTTCTGATGTTGAACCCATCAGGGCCCTAATGGATCCACCATCAAATTTTATTTTCGAAAACATCCCTCCCACTTTGCCAAACATCTTTTGTAAAACAAATCCTTTTGTTTTTCTAGAGCAATACTAAGCATAGTAAAACCTTTTTGTAAAAAAACAGGGTTTCAAGGAAGGTAATCAAGTTCAAGGAAGGTAATGCAGGAATTGTTTAAGCATTCAACTCCTATCACCTAATGCAGCAATCAAGTGAGAAAGATTTTAAAAACATCAAGGAAGGTGGCAAATGCACCGGGGCTTGCCTTCGTTAGTAGGTGAGTCAGGCTCGGTCCCGCAGATATCGAAGTAGAAACAATTCCCGGCCTGAGAATCCGAAGGTGGTGGTGTCTTCTCTTCGGTCACTTCAATCTCTTCTTCGTTTTCTAAATATAACCATATAGGTATATATATAAGAATGAATGCCATGTAATGCTCATGAGAGTGTGAAGATAATAAAGATTTATTATCTAAGTCTTGAATACAACTTTCCTTCACGGAACTCCGAGAACATAGGGTTTCCGGAGTTAGTAAAGGAGTTCATAGAGCAGGGGGGTTTTAGGTTCTAAGTATCAAACAAGGTCCAAATCAACCCAAATTCTACACAAGGCCTCTAAATAATGTATAGAACTCATATAAAAAGTTTGGACATTTTTGGAATTACTATATGTTTCTAAAAATCCAGAACTAATACTTTAAACTACTTTAAATGCCTTAAAATTCCTTATTTAACCTAAAATTCTTACAACTATTTTTATTAAATTCTATGGAAAATAAGAAGCCTAGGAAAATTGGTTTCACAATTTTAGGATTTTTCTACAATTTTTAACAAATTTCCAAAGCTCTACTGAAAAAGAAAAAGAAAAAGATTGAATAGTGTTGGGCTGATTCTAGCCCAGCCGGCCCAGTACCAGGGGAAAACGCGCGCGCGCGCCCACGCCCTGGCGACTTTGCACAGAGGTCCTCGGGGTTTGGCTATTCAGAACAGGCTTCTATCACTATTACACTGTGTCGCTGACAGATTGCAGAGAAGCCCCTGCAGTTCTAACTCTTCGTAGAGGGAGGTCCTCGACGGCGTTCACGCCCAACCGAACTCCGGCGAGTGCCTGCACCGGCCGAACGGGGCAACGGCTAGGGTTCCCGAGCGGTGGACATCAAATTGGACCTAGCCCGAGCATTTCCCCTAACCTAATTTCATCTATGGCCAATTGGTTTGCTCCGGCCACGGTGACCGTGAACCTCACGGCGAGACAACCGTGTTCCCGGCGATGGGTGGCGGACTAATTCAATTGGAGGGGTCGAAGAGCTTAAGGAGGACCTAAGGATGCTAGAACAAGCAATAGAGGGACTTGAGCTCACCTGAATCGAGCTGACCACGGTGAGGTCTTCTTTGCGGTGGCGGAAACCGAATTGGGGGAAGTAGGGAATCCTCTGGCTATGGTGGCTAATTGAGGGGGAGAGTGGGTGCGTTAGCTTCGCGATGACCTAGCGCAGCTGCCAAGGGGCTCAATTTATAGGAGGCTTCGACGACGGCGCTTAATTTGGCCGGACAGAGCTGGCGACCGGAGATAAAGGAGAACCTGGCGCAGTGAATTCGTGTCCACCGTCGTGGCAAGCTCACCGGCGACGATTGGACAGTCGTAGCGAGTCACGGCGTCGCGGTGGAAAGCAAAGCCACGCGGCACAAGGCCGTGCGACGGCGGTTCTCCGGCGAGCTTATCTGCTCAAGCCGCAAAGCAGGGGGTACGACGGAAGTCATCGGAGTGGTGTCCAGCGCATGGGGGGGAGACGATCTTTTTACCCCGCGGCGCTATCCAACCATCCAGGCACGAATCCCGACGTCGGTGACACGAATCACGGCGGAGGAAGTCGTCGGCGGTGAAGATTCCCTGCGCTGGCGATCTGATCTGGTTCAGGCACTGTACCATGGGAGAGCTCATTCAGTGCACCTGACAGCCAAGTTCTAGGGCAGTTTTCCTCCCAAATTTCTATGGCAACATCCCCGAGTCTCTGCATCAAAGTTGTAGTGCTACATACCAGCTACAAATCGACTATAGGGATTAAACTTAGTTGAGCACTGGATCATGCTCAGAATTGAGCTTGAAGTTGATGTTTGTCCACTGTTAGTCTGAAAATTCAGACCTTAACAGCCTGACAGCCAGATTTTGAGCATGATTATCTCCAGATTTTTCTCAACACCTATGCTCACACCCTTAAGCAAAGTTGTTCTCCTTTGTTTGGTCTACAATTTTGATGTGGTGACCTAGGGCAAAAACCCTATAGTTTGAAATTTACAAAGCTCAAAAGTTGAGCCCATAACAATGTTTTTCAGACTTAGAGTAGATTCTCAATTAGGGACCTTTTTGCAAATGAATCCAAAACTTAGGGTTTGGCTTGCAAATCTTCCCAAATGTGAACCATGTGACTTTATATGCTTTAACATTATAGTTTTTACACTTTAGTCCAAAGGTGCACAATTTTTGCACATAGGCCCCTAGGGTTTGGACTTAGGGTTTTCTAGGGTTCCAATTAGGGGTTTTGGTATCCCAGGGGTATAAATGTGATTCAACTTTATTCTTGGGAACATTCTATAACTATTCCCCTAAGGCTTTTAGGTTTTCTCAATTTGGATTATGTCTTACCCCTTTAATTCCCTATTTAGGGTTAGGCTTCCTACCCAGGGTTCTATTTGCAAAGTGTTATAACAACACAACTTGTTTGAAATTTTTACCTAGTAAATGCACACTGGGTGTGTCAAACATATGCAATGCCAATGCTTATGATGCCATGCTCAAGTTTTAGTTACAGTAACACCAGGGGTGTTACATCCTTCCCCCATAAAAGAATCTCGTCCCGAGATTAAAAGTCCTAGGGTAAGTAATGGAAAAGGAAACACGACATACTTTTATTTCCTTATTTCTGGTACAAGGCAGGGGTGGTTTGGGAATAACTCCTTTTATTACAACAGCTATACATGCTTTACAATTTACAAGAAGCTAAAAAACCTGGGAAATTCTTATCTAAAAAGTCTTGAGTTTCCCATGTAGCCTCATCTTCGGAATGTTGGTTCCACTGTATCTTATAAAACTTGAGAGTTTTTTCTCCGGGTAACCCTGTCCTTTTGATCCAAGACTCGAATAGGGTGCTCAGAATACGTCAAGTTCGGTTCAAGGACAACATCTGTCACTTCAACGGTTCGATCAGGAATCCGAAGACACTTCTTCAATTGTGACACGTGGAACACATTATGCACAGCAGACAAGGTTTCGGGTATTCTGAGCACCCTATTCGAGTCTTGGATCAAAAGGACAGGGTTACCCAGAGAAAAACCCTCAAGTTTTACAAGATACAGTGGAACCAACATTCTGAAGATGAGGCTACATGGGAAACTCAAGGCTTTTTAGATAAGAATTTCCCAGGCTTTTTAGCCTCTTGTAATTTGTAAAGCATGTGTAGCTACTATAATAAAGGAGTAAATTCCCAAACCACCCCTGCCTTGTACCAGAAATAAGGAAATAAGAATGTGACACATTTCCTTTTCCATTACTTACCCTAGGACTTTTAATCTCGGGACGAGATTCTTTTATGGGGGGAAGGATGTAACACCCCTGGTGTTACTGTAACTAAAACTTGATCATGACATCATAAACATTGGCATTGCATATGTTTGACACACCTAGAGTGCATTCACTAGGTAAAAAAAATTTCAAACAAGTTGTGTGTTATAGCACTTTGCAAATAGAACCCTGGATAGGGAACTTAACCCTAAATAGGAATAAAAGGGGTAAGACATAACCCAAATTGAGAAAACCCCAAAAACTTTTGAGAAACAATCATAAAATATTACTAAAGATAGATCTACATTACATTTATACCCCTGGGATACCAAAAACCCTAATTGTAACCCTAGAAAACCCTAAAATCAAACCCTAGGGACCTATGTGCAAAAATTAGTCCACTTTTGGGCTAAAGTGCAAAAACCAAGTTAAATAAGTATCTTAAGTTATTTGGGTCACTCATATGTGAATTTACAAGCCAAACCCTAAGTTTTGGACTCATTTGCAAAAGGGACCCTAATTGAGATTTCATGTTAAGTCTGAATTTCAGTGTTGTAAGCTCAACTTTGGAGCTTATTAACTTTCAAATCAGTAAGAATTTGCCCTAGGTCACCACATCAAATGTGTAAAACTAACAAAGGAGAACAACTTTGCTTAAGAAGGTAAGCTCAGTTGTTAAGAATAAATTGAAGATAATTTAGCCCAAAGTTAGGCTGTCAGACTGCTTACAGTCTGAAATCAGGCTAACAGTGAACTGACATCAACTTCAAGCCCAATTTCGAGTATGATCTAATGGCTCTTTGTGACAACACCATATTGCAATGTTGTAGATGGCATATTGCTCTACAACTTTGCTGTAGAGCTTTACAAGGGCACAGTAGGTTTTGCAGATAAGTCCTTATGGGTGTAAAAATCAAAAGAAAGGTCCTCGGCTGTTTTCTCAGTGTCACTGACAAGTTGTGATCATACCCCTCTAATTCTATCTCTTCTCCGAAGGGGTCCAAATCGACGGCGCGCTCATCAACGATGATCCTGTGCAGACCCAGGCTGGTTGGGCCGCTTTCGGCCCAACACTGTTCAACCCTTTTCTTTTTCTTTTTCAGTGGGACTTTGGAGATTTGTTAAAAATTGTAGAAAAATCCTAAAATTGTGAAACCAATTTTCCTAGACTTCTTATTTTCACTAGGATTTAATAAAAATACTTGACTGATTTTTAGATGAAATAAGGAATTTTAGAGTATTTAAAATAGCTCAAACTATTGGTTTTGGATTTTTAGAAAATAGATAATAAGTCCAAAAATGCCCAAACTTTTTATATGAACTTAAAACATTACTTAAAAGCCTTGGGTAAAGTTTGGTTTGATTTGAACCTTGTTTGATACTTAGAACCCAAACCCCCCTGCCCTTTGAACTCCTTTACTGACTCCGGAAACCCTAAGTTCTCGGAGTTCCGTGAAGGAAAGTTGTATTCAAGACTTAGATAATAAATCTTTATTATCTTTGCACTCTCATGAGCATTACATGTCATTCATTATTATATATACCTATATGGTTATATTTAGAAAACGAAGAAGAGATTGAAGTGACTGAAGAGAAGACACCACCACCTTGGGAATCTCAGGTCGGAAACTGTTTCTACTTTGACATCTGCGGATCCGAGCCTGACTCACCTACTCACAAAGGCAAGCCCCGGTGCATGCAACCCCTTCCTTGTGTTTTTAAATTATTTTTACACACTTTAAGTCTAGTGAAATGTGCATTAGGTTTATAGGAGTTGCTTGGAAACCCGTTGATGCATTGCCTTCCTTGATATAAATACCTTTATAGATACTTCTGGTGAAGTATCAAAAATATGATTTACAAAAATGCTTAGCCCTGCTTAGATCTTGTGGATAGAGGTTGTCTTTTGCAATACTGCCTAGCTCAGGGGTTATCCTGAAGAAAGATGGCTTCTACCTGCAAGATTATATTTTCATTGGGAGCATGGTGGGATCTTACTGCAAAGTTCCCTGTGATGCTCTTTTCATCCTAAGGAACATAAACAATCCTAAGGGTGGAAATACTTAAATCGGGACTTGGGTTAGGAACAGGTGATGTTCTACCCAGGTTGATTAAGGATTGGATGCGTATGTTGGCCTGCTGACCGAGGACCCTTTAACTGGTCACATGCCTCGTCATGGGTAAGCTTTGCCTCGGGTAGACTAAGGCCAGAATAAGATAACACGAAATGGGCGTGGAGCGGTGGCGAGAGTAGCGTGTACCCTCTGTGGCAAGAGGCTGGACGGTGGTGTATCTGTGCTCTCGGTTTGCGTGAACCTGATCTGGTCTTAAGAACCCCGGTGGCGAGTTGACATATGCAAGGGTTAAGTGCTACATATGTCGTGTGATTGGAGATCCTCAGCTGAGTATAATCGATTCGGATCGCCGTACATTCGCGGTTATGAAGACTTGGTCACTGACCTGCAACCTAAGTCAGGATGTGAACATTATGAATAAAAATGATGTTGTATTGATGAGATGGTGAAAGTAGACCATATGCAAACAGAGTCTATTAATACTTAATCTGGCATTAAAATGTTGAAAGTAAGGACTCACTTTAGTAAGCTATTTCTGCAAAAGTATCTAAGTTGATTCTTGCTAAAGCCTCTCCGTGATTCCCAAATCCAGCATATCCTTGAGAGTCTTTTACTTTGTCGGGTAAGTCTTGCAAAAGTACACTTCGTACTCAGGGCTTTGTCCCATGTTGTTTTAGGTGAAGGAGCGACAACCTTTTGTTGCTTCTGCTCTAAGGTGGTACCAAAGGAAGAACGCAAGGAATGAAGTGCGGGAGGAAAGGATCCTCCATCTAGGACTTTTGTGAAAAACTTATCGGGAGGAGTTTTTACCTCCCTTGGTATTGTAATAATATTACTCTGCACTCTTAGGATATAACTCTGGTCTGTAATAAATAACTTGATCTTACTTTCTAAATAAATGTAAGTTTATGTAATCGCTTCCGCATCTCTATATCTCCGATGGTCTGTAATGTCTGCAAGACGGGTAAAACGCTTTTGGGAAAGGTGAGTAAAGCAGATACCGAACTTGTCAAGTGATTCAGGGGCACCTACAGGGTTGTCTGAGGTCCGTTGGACAAGGACAACTGTAGGTGGGCCTAATTACTTGGGAGGTTCCGTCATAGCTGATTTTGCCATAGGCTAGATAATTTTTAGAGAAAATAGGCAAATGGTGAAATTTGCATTTTGGCCTTGCTTTAGGGGTTTTCAGAGTGATTTGAGTTTTGAATACTTCCCCTAAGTGCAGAACCTTATGCATATTTCAAGAACCAACAATTGCATAAAAAATAAGAATTTAAGTGCTAAAAGCTTAAAACTAAGACTTGTCAAGTTTGATCCGAGTTAAGCTTTTTCACTCGCTTTGTTGGCGGTTATCTCAACTAGGTTAGACAAGCCCTAGATGCAATACAAGAAATTTAAACATGCAATGCAAGCTTGACAACACCATTTGACATCTTACATAAAATTTCTGAGATCAAGAATATTCAGTTCATTCCTCAACATGCAAAAGCGGGTCTTATCAAGTGGCTTAGTGAAAATATCCGCTAATTGATCTTCCGACCTCACTCCTTCTAAAATGATATCTCCTTTAGCAACATGATCTCTAAGGAAATGATGACGGATATCAATATGCTTGGTGCGAGAGTGTTGTACAGGATTATTAGCAATTTTAACAGCACTCTCATTATCACACAACAAAGGTACCTTTTCTAGAACTACGCCATAGTCTAGAAGAGTTTGTTTCATATATAAAATTTGTGTGCAACAAGCACCCGCGGCAATGTATTCCGCTTCAGCGGTTGACAAGGCAACACTATTTTGCTTTTTGGATGTCCATGAAACTAGTGATCTACCAAGCAGATGGCATCCCCCAGAAGTACTTTTCCTATCAATTTTGCAACCGGCATAATCCGAATCGGAATAGCCAATTAAATCAAAAGTAGCTCCTTTGGGATACCACAGACCAACGCTTGTGGTGTGCCTGAGATACCTAAGAATTCTTTTAACAACACAAAGATGAGCTTTCTTAGGATTAGATTGAAATCTAGCACACATGCAGACACTAAACATGATATCGGGCCTAGATGCGGTAAGGTACAATAAACTACCAATCATAGAACGGTAGAGAGTTTGATTAACTGGGTTACCTCCCTCATCTAAGTTGAGATGTCCATTTGTTGGCATGGGGGTCTTGATTGGTTTGCACTTCTCCGTGTTGAACCTTTTCAACAAGTCTTTGGTATACTTCTCTTGTGAGAGAAAGTTACCATCTTTCATTTGCTTGACTTGAAAGCCGAGGAAGTACGTTAGCTCACCAATCATTGACATCTCGAACTCCTTCGACATCAACTCACCAAATTCCTTGCAATGATAGTCATTTGTCGAGCCAAAGATTATATCATCAACATATACTTGACAAATGAAAATATCACTGTTATGTTTCTTTGTGAATAGAGTTGTGTTGACGGTCCCGATCTTGAAGCCCTTTTCGATGAGGAAGTCGCGAAGGCGCTCATACCAAGCCCTTGGAGCTTGCTTTAGCCCATATAGCGCCTTGGACAACCTGTAAGCATGGTTAGGATATCTAGGGTCTTCAAATCCAGGTGGTTGCTCAACATATACAAGTTCATTTATGAAGCCATTTAAAAATGCACTTTTTACATCCATTTGATAAAGTTTTATATCATAGCATGATGCATATGCAAGTAGGATACAGATGGCTTCCAGTCGAGCAACCGGTGCAAAGGTCTCTCCAAAATCTAAGCCTTCAACTTGAGAGAATCCCTTTGCAACAAGTCTTGCCTTGTTTCTTACAATCACACCTTGATCATCTTGTTTGTTTCTGAACACCCACTTTGTTCCAATGATTCTTGCATCTTGTGGGGGCTTCTCCAGGGTCCAAACTTAGTTACGGGTGAAGTTGTTAAGTTCTTCATGCATGGCGTTCACCCAGTCCGGATCCTGTAGCGCCTCATCTATACAAGTAGGCTCAACACAAGAAACAAAGGAGTGATGTTCAATAAAAGAAGCATGTCTATGTGATCGAGTAATAACCCCTTGTGAAGGACTCCCGATGATTTGGTTTTGAGGATGAGCTTGAAGTAGTGATGAGTTTCTCCTGTCAACCACTTGGGAAGAAGATCCTGGAGCATCAACATCTTCGGCTTGTACCCTTGCTTGTTCATGAGAGACAAATGTATCTTCATTTGCATGCCTCTCATCTTTTTCATCATCTTGTGGTACATTTGATGAAGAAGGTCTGTCAATGTTTTGCACCTCTTCTTCATCTTCTTTTGGTTTGATAGCTCCAATTGGCATGTTCTTCATTGCTTCCCTAAGTGGCTCATCACCTACATCATCAAGATTTTTAAGGGCTCCTTGGGAGCCATTAGTCTCATCAAATTCCACATCATATGTTTCTTCTACCACGCCAGTGGCATGGTTGAATACTCGATATGCTTTGGACTTTAATGAATAACCCAAAAGAAAACCAATATCACAACGTCTTTGAAACTTCCCTAGATGATGGCATTTCTTGTAGATGTAGCATTTGCACCCAAACACCCGAAAGAAGGAGACGTCTGGCTTTTTCCCATTTAGCAGTTCATAGGGAGTCTTCGCAAGTAGCCGGTGAGGAAATAGCCTGTTTGATGCATAACATGCAGTGTTGACAGCTTCAGCCCAAAACCTCTCCGGTGTGTTATACTCATCAATCATTGTTCTTGCAAGTGTGATCAAGGTCCTGTTTTTTCTTTCAACAACTCCATTTTGTTGAGGTGTGTATGTTGCAGATACTTCATGCTTGATCCTAATTTCATCACAGTACTCATGAATGTTGGTGTTGTCAAATTCTTTGCCATTATCACTTCTAATCTTCTTAATCTTGCAATCAAATTAATTTTGAGCTTTCTTGGCAAACTTCTTGAATATAGATGCAACTTCAAATTTGTCATGGAGAAAGAACACCCAAGTGTATCTTGAGAAATCATCAACAATCACTAGACAGTAGAGGTTGCCACCAGCACTTACATAATTTGTAGGTCCAAATAAATCCATATGAAGTAGTTCCAGTGGCCTTGATGTTGACATGAAAGCTTTAGTAGGATGTGTATTAGCAACTTGCTTCCCAGCTTGACATGCACTACAAGGCTTGTCCTTCTCAAATACCACATCCTTTAATCCTCTAACCATGTCTTTCTTTAATACCTTCTTGAGTGTGCTCATCCCAACATGTGCAAGCCTCCTATGCCAAAGCCATCCAAGTGATGCTTTGGTGAAGAGGCAAGTCCTTAAGTCTGCATCTTTTGAAGTGAAATCCACTAAGTAGAGATTGTTGTATCTAAATCCCTTGAACACCATTGATTCATCATCCATCTTTGATACAATAACCTCTGTTGGAGTGAATAAGCATTGAAGTCCAAGATCACAGAGTTGACCCACTGATAATAAATTGAAGCTTAAAGGTGCAACCAAGAGAACATTTGATATTGATAAATCATTTGAAATTGCCACCTTACCAAGTCCTTGCACTTTCCCTTTTGAATTGTCTCCAAATGTGATTTTGTCTTGTCCATCAACATTCTCATCAAGTGAGGTGAACATCCGTGGGTTGCCTGTCATATGTTGTGTGCATCCACTGTCAATAACCCAATGGCCCCCACCGGTCTTGTAGTTCACCTACATCCACAGACAAATCAAGCTTGAGTTTTGATGGCCCTATATTGCATAGGACCAGTGACTCTCTCAATCAAGGACTTTGCAACCCAAATTTGTCTAGGTCTACTCTTGTTTGGTGGACCTAGGAATGTAACTTTGACCTTTCCATTTGCAACTTTTCTTAGAACATAATGAGCATTGAAAGCAAATGGTCTTGAGTGCTTAGGCAAGGGAGTTGGTGGTTTGGCTTTGCAGTTGTGGGCAAAATGACCTTCATTTCCACACTCAAAGCATTTGATAGGCTTGTGAGTCTGCTTTGGCTTGTATTGAGTAGTAGCTTTCTTTTGCACAAAAGCATTGTATCCAATACCACTCTTGTTGTTTTTCATGATAGTGTTCATAAGCAACTCATTTTGGAGATATTGGCCCTTGTTGAACTTTTGCACACTTGTTGCAAGATGTTCATTTTCATTCTTAAGTTTCTTGACCTCATTTTTAAGCCTTTCATTATCCACTGCCAACTCATTGTTGAAATCATTGTTCTCAATAGCAACTTTTCCTCTAGTAGTTGCATCAGTCAAGTATCTCTTCAATTTTTGGTTGTCTAAAGTCAAGACTTCAACTTTTTCAGTCAATTCAGCATGTAGACTAGTTTGCTCTCCTTGATTCAAATCATCACATGAGGTTGCTACATCAATCTTAACAACAGGGTTAATAGCCTCATGTGTTTTGCAAGATAAAAGTTCATTTTCAACAAGAAGATTATCATGATCAAATTTAATCTGAGTATAGTCTTCCTTGATTTTTACTAGTCCATCTTGCAACTCCCTATTAGCTTCATTCAACTTGTCACATTTATCCTTAGCATCTTTTAGGGAGGTTGTGAGCTCATTTACAGTTGATGACATAGTTTTGTTCTCTTCTTTCATTTCATCACTAGCTTTCATAACTATGTCATATTTGGCATTTAAAGATTTATTTACATTTTTCAACCTATCGCATTTAGCTTTTGACTTTCTAATGATTTGAGTATATTCTTTAAGCAAGTCAGCTAGCTCATCATATGAAGGAGAAGCAAATTCCTCATCACTATCACTATCACTATCATCAGTAATATCAATATCATTTTGTACCTTCCGTTCACCTCTAGCCATGAGGCATAGGTGAGAAGTTGATGATGGCGATGGTGGTGGTGAAGAGAAGTCCCCGACGATGGCGGCAACTTTTTCATCATTCTCTTCTTCACTTGAAGAAGATCCACTTGATGACTCAATGTCAGTGAGCCAGTCACCAACAACATATGTCTTTCCATTTTTCTTTTTGTGGAACCTTTTTTGCTTTCCATCCTTCCTCTTGAAGAATCTCTTTCCTTCTTCTCATCATCGCTGTCATCTTCTTTCTTGCCCTTGAACGTGTTCTTCTTGGGCTTGTTACATTGATGAGCAAGATGACCGAGCTCTCCACAGTTGTAGCAATCCATCTCAGAAATGGGCTTTCTTTTGTTGGAAAAGAATTTCTTCTTTCTTGAATCTAATTTAATGCCTTCTCTGTTGAGCTTCTTCAACATCTTGGTGGTCTTCCTTACCATCAAGGCAATGTTAGCATCAAGGTCATCATCACTTGAGGATTCTTCCTCAACTTGTATTTTAGCTTTTCCTTTTCTTTCTTGATTTGCTTTGAGAGCCAAATCCTTTCTTTTGGAAGATGACTCATCTTTGTCGTCGATGTGCATGTACATCTCATGAGCATTGATCTTTCCCAAAATCTGTGTAGGTGTGGTAACTGAAAGATCCATTTGATGTAGCACAGTGACAATGTGTCCATATTTGTCTATTGGGAGGACACTGAGAATTTTCCTCACAACATCCGGTTGTGAGATTTGAGTAAGCCCCAATCCATTTACTTCCTCTACAAGAATATTGAGACGTGAGTACATAGCATTGGCATTTTCATTAGCAAGCATTTCAAAAGAATTTAACTTTCTCATAGCAATGTGATATCTCTCCTCACACTCACTTCTAGTTCCTTCATGTAGAGCACAAATATCCATCCACAAATCATGAGCATTTTTATGATTTCTTACTCTATTGAACACATCTTTGCAAAGGCCTCTAAAAAGGGTGTTTTTGGCCTTGGCATTCCATTTTTCACAATTAAACTCATCACCTACAAGATTTGTGCGATCTCTAGGTTCGGGGAATCCTTGTGTGGCGGCTTTATAGACACCAATGTCTATAGCCTCTAAATATGCTTCCATACAAATTTTCCAATAAGGAAAATCATCACCATAAAAAATGGGAGGAGGTCCATCCCCACCGGACATCGTAACTCTAGCGGTTAAGCTAATCTAAGAGCAACAAGGCTCTGATACCAATTGAAAGGATCACGATGCCCAAGAGGGGGGGTGAATTGGGCTTTTCTAAAAATCAACACTAATTAAAACCTAAGCAAGAGCTAAGCAAGGGCCCAACTTCACCCCAACAACTAGCACTAAGATAATGATACTAGAAATACAACAATGCTAAGACAATACTTCAAATACTTGCTAAATGAAAGGGAATTAGGCTTACACCTATTTCCTAATTGATTTTGGTGGTTGAATTGCCCAACACAAATAATTGGACTAACTAGTTTGCTCTAGTCTATAAGTTCTTCAGGTGCCAAAGGTTCACAATAAGCCAATAAAAAGACCAAGAAAAGGGTTCAAACAAGAGAGCAAAGGATTACCCAATAGGCACCCTGGTCTGGCACACCGGACTGTCCGGTGCACCAGGGCACTTCAGCTCGAACTCGTCACCTTCGGGAAAATCAGAGGGTGCTCCGCTATAATTCACCGGACTGTCCGGTGAGTCACCGGACAGTGTCGGTGCACACCGGACTGTCCGGTGTGCCAGCGGAGCAACGACTACTTCGCGAGCAACGGTCGACTGCAACGCATTAAATGCGCGCCTGCGTGCGCAGAGGAAAGAGCAGCGCCAGAAGGCGCACCGGACAGTCTACAGGACCTGTTCAGTGCACCACCGGACAGCCCAGAGGCCCCACAAGTCAGATCTCCAACGGTCGAACCCCAACGGCTCGCTGACGTGGTTGGCGCACCGGACTGTCCGGTGCGCCATGCGACAGCACACTTCCAATGGCCATTTTTGGTGGTTGGGGCTATAAATACCCCAACCACCCCACATTCAATGGCATCCAAGTTTTCCACTCTTCTACACCTTACAAGAGCTAGCATTCAATACAAGACACACCAAAGAGATAAAATCCTCTCCCAACTCCACACAAAGCCTTAGTGATTAGAGAGAGTGATTTGTCGTGTTCATTTGAGCTCTTGCGCTTGGATCGCCTCTTTTCTTCCTTCATTCTTGTGATCAAACTCAATTGTAACCAAGGCAAGAGACACCAATTGTGTGGTGGTCCTTGCGGGAACTTCGTGTTCTGTTTGATTGAGAAGAGAAGCTCACTCGGTCTAAGTGACCGTTTGAGAGAGGGAAAGGGTTGAAAGAGACCCGGTCTTTGTGACCACCTCAATGGGGAGTAGGTTTGCAAGAACCGAACCTCGGTAAAACAAATCATCGTGTCTCGCTCTTTATTCGCTCACGATTTGTTTTGCGCCCTCTCTCTCGGACTCGTTTATATTTCTAACGCTAACCCGGCTTGTAGTTGTGCTTAAGTTTGTAAATTTCAGATTCGCCCTATTCACCCCCCCTCTAGGCGACTTTCAATTGGTATCAGAGCCCGGTGCTTCATTAGAGCCTAACCGCTCGAAGTGATGTCGGGAGATCACGCCAAGAAAGAGATGGGGACCGGCGAGAAGCCCATTTCAAGCCACGGGAAGGCTCCATCGGGAGAGTCCTACAACAAAGGGAAGGGGAAGGAAAAGGAATCTCCTTCACACAAGTCGTGTCAGAGCGGTGACAAGAAGAAGAAGATGAGGAAGGTGGTCTACTACGAGACCGACTCCTCGTCGCCATCCACCTCCGGCTCCGACACGCCGTCCGTAACTTCTAAGCGCCATGAGCGCAAGAAGTTTAGTAAGACCCCCCTACGCTACCCTCGCATTCCTAAACATACGCCATTACTTTCCGTCCCATTAGGCAAACCACCAACGTTTGATGGTGAAGATTATGCTAGGTGGAGTGATATGATGCGATATCACCTAACCTCACTCCACAAAAGTATATGGGATGTTGTTGAGTTTGGTGTACAGGTACCATCCGTAGGGGATGAAGACTATGATGAGGACAAAGTTGCCCAAATTGTGCACTTCAACTCCCAAGCCACCACTATACTCCTCGCCTCTCTAAGTCGAGAGGAGTATAATAAGGTGCAAGGGTTGAAGAGTGCAAAGGAGATTTGGGACGTGCTAAAGACCACGCACGAAGGAGACGAGGTGACCAAGATCACCAAGCGGGAGACGATCGAGGGGGAGCTCGGTCGCTTCCGACTTCGCCAAGGGGAGGAGCCACAAGACATGTACAACCGGCTCAAAACCTTGGTGAACCAAGTGCGCAACCTCGGGAGCAAAAAATGGGATGACCACGAAATGGTTAAGGTTATTCTTAGATCACTCGTTTTCCTTAACCCTACTCAAGTTCAATTAATTCGTGGCAATCCTAGATATACACTAATGACTCCCGAGGAAGTAATAGGGAATTTTGTGAGCTTTGAGTTGATGATCAAAGGATCAAAGAAAATCAACGAGCTAGATGGCCCCTCCACGTCCGAAGCACAACCGGTCGCATTCAAGGCAACAGAGGAGAAAAAGGAGGAGTCTACATCAAGTAGACAACCCATCGACGCCTCTAAGCTCGACAATGAGGAGATGGCGCTCATCATCAAGAGCTTCTGCCAAATCCTCAAGCAAAGGAGGGGGAAGGATTACAAGCCCCGCTCCAAGAAAGTATGCTACAAGTGTGGTAAGCCCGGTCATTTCATTGCTAAATGTCCATTATCTAGTGACATTAGCGACGACAAGAAGGGGAGAAGAAAGGAAAAGAAGAAGTATTACAAGAAGAAGGGCGGCGATGCCCATGTTTGCCGGGAATGGGACTCCGACGAGAGCTCCTCCAACTCCTCCTCCGACGAGGACGCCGCAAACATCGCCGTCACCAAGGGACTCCTCTTCCCCAACGTCGGCCACAAGTGCCTTATGACAAAGGACGGCAAAAGAAAGAAGGTAAAATCAAGATCCTCCACTAAATATGAAACCTCTAGTGATGAGGATAATTGTAGTGATGAGGAGGATAATTTGCGCACCCTTTTTGCCAACCTTAACATGCAACAAAAAGAAAAGTTAAATGAATTAATTAGTGCTATTCATGAGAAGGATGATCTCTTGGACTCTCAAGAGGACTTCCTAATTAAAGAAAATAAGAAGCATGTTAAGGTGAAAAATGCTTATGCTCTAGAAGTAGAAAAATGTGAAAAATTATCTAGTGAGCTAAGCACTTGCCATGATACTATTACCAACCTTAGAGATGAAAATGCTAGACTTATTGCTAAGGTTGATTCTAATCTTTGTGATGTTTCAATTCCCAATCTTAGAGATGATAATGTTAACCTACTTGCTAAGATTGAAGAATTGAATGTCTCACTTACTAGCCTTAGGATTGAAAATGAAAAACTAATTGCTAAGGCTAAAGAACTAGATGTTTGCAATGTTACAATTTCCGATCTTAGAGATAACAATGATATTTTACGTGCTAAGATTGTTGAACTTAATTCATGCAAACCCTCTACATCTACCACTGAGCATGTTACTATTTGCACTAGATGTAGAGATGTTAACATTGATGCTATTCATGATCATATGGCTTTAATTAAACAACAAAAATGATCATATAGCAAAACTAGATGCTAAAATTGCCGAGCATGACTTAGAAAATGAGAAATTTAAATTTGCTAGAAGCATGCTCTATAGTGGAGACGCCCTCGGATCAAGGATGGCATTGGCTTCCAAAAGGGAGACAATGTCAAACTTAATGCCCCTCCTAAGAGATTGTCCAACTTTGTAAAGGGTAAGGCTCCCATGCCTCAGGATAACGAGGGTTACATTTTGTACCCTGCCGGTTATCCCGAGAGCAAAATTAGGAGAATTCATTCTAGGAAGTCTCACTCTGGCCCTAATCATGCTTTTATATATAAGGGTGAGACATATAGCTCTAGGCAATCAAGCCGTGCTAAATTGCCTAAGAAGAAAACTCCTAGTGCATCAAATGATTCCAACTTTTCATTTAAAAATTTTGATGCATCTTATGTTTTGACTAACAAATCCGGCAAGGTAGTTGCCAAGTTTGTTGGGGGCAAACACAAGGGATCAACGACTTGTGTTTGGGTACCCAAAGTTCTTGTATCTAATGCCAAAGGACCCAAAACCGTTTGGGTACCTAAAACCAAGAACTAAACTTGTTTTGTAGGTTTATGCATCCGGAGGCTCAAGTTGGATCATTGATAGCGGGTGCACAAACTGAAAGGGAAATGTACCCTTGGGACATTTCTATAAGATTTTGGTGATTAAGTGCTCCACACAAATGCTTTGAGTAATATTTGTGCCAAAGACTTAAGAAGTGCAAATCATGAATAAAGGTATGTTTCTAAGACTTAGTACATTGTTTTGGAGACTAATGTATTGTGTATAAGTGCTAGAAACAGGAAAAGACCAATTTGGAAAAGACTTTGCTGAGCAGCCAAGACTCTGCGCAGTCTGGGAGCACCGGACTGTCCGGTGGTGCACCGGACAGTGTCCGGTGCGCCAGGCTGGCTCTGGCGAACTGGCTGCTCTCGGGTTTCGTCGGCGGCGTACGGCTATAAATCACCGGACTGTCCGGTGGTGCACCGGACTGTCCGGTGAGCCAACGGTCGGCCGCGTAATCCACGCGCGATGCGTGGCAGAGCCAACCGTCAGAAGGGGGCACCGGACAGTGTCCGGTGCACCAACGGCTCGGAATCTCCAACGGTCGGCTTCGCTAAAGAAGGAAAGAAATCCGCACCGGACTGTCCGGTGCGCCAGTCGACAGAGGCAAGAATTGCCTTCCTGGAATGCTCTCAACGGCTCCTAGCTGCCTTGGGGCTATAAAAGGGACCCCTAGGCGCATGGAGGAGTACATCAAGCATTCTCTAAGCATTCCTAAGCACCAAGACTCCAATTCCGCGCATTTGATTCTTTGTGATAGCAACTAGAGCTCCATTTGAGTAGAGAACTCTCCGGGTTGTGTTGTGAGCTCGAGTTGTGACTTGTGTGCGTATTTGTGCTCTGATTTTGTGTCTTGTGTGCGTTGCTCATCCCAGCCTTACTTCCGTGCTTCTTTGTGAATATCAAATTGTAAGGGCGAGAGGCTCCAAGTTGTGGAGATTCCTCGCAAGCAGGATATAGTAAACAAAGCAAAACACCGTGGTATTCAAGTGGGTCTTTGGACCGCTTGAGAGGGGTTGATTGCAACCCTCGTCCGTTGGGACGCCACAACGTGGAGTAGGCAAGTGTTGGACTTGGCCGAACCACGGGATAAACCACTGTGCCTATCTGTGTTGATCTTCTTGCGGTTATCGTGTCTTGCAAGAACTCCTCTCTAGCCACTTGGCTTTATTGTGCTAACTCCTAATCAAGTTTTTGTGGCATTAAGTTTCAAGTTTTACAGGATCACCTATTCACCCCCCCTCTAGGTGCTCTCAATTGGTATCAGAGCCGTTCTCTTCAAGTAAGGGACTAATCGCCCGAAGAGATGGATCCTAAGGACAAGGGGATGGTGGTCAATGATAAGGAGAAGGAGTCCTTCGTCAATGATCCAAAAGATGACAAGCCTACTGACTCGGGCTCGAGCCACAAAAGAAAAGACAGGAAGAAGAAGAAAACAAGGCGCATCAAGGAGATCGTCTACTATGACGACAGCGACGAGTCCTCTTCTTCCCAAAAGGACGACGACAACTACGAGAAAAAGAAAACGGTCAATTCAAACTTTTCTTTTGATTATTCTCGTATTCTGCAAAGTGCAAATGCTCATTTACTCTCCATTCCACTTGGTAAACCTCCTCACTTTGATGGAGAAGACTACAGATTTTGGAGTCACAAAATGCGTAGTCACTTGTTCTCTCTCCATCCAAGCATATGGGAGATAGTAGAGAGTGGAATGCAATTTGATAGTACGGATAGTCCTTTCTTTATTAATGAACAAATTCATAAAAATGCACAAGCTACTACTGTGTTGTTAGCCTCTTTGTGCAGGGATGAATATCATAAAGTGAGCGGCTTGGATAACGCCAAGCAGATTTGGGACACCCTCAAGATCTCACATGAAGGGAACGATGTCACCATGCTCACCAAGATGGAGTTGGTGGAGGGCGAACTTGGGAGATTCACAATGATCAGGGGAGAAGAGCCAACCCAAACGTACAACCGGCTCAAGACCCTCGTCAACAAAATAAGAAGCTATGGAAGCACGCGATGGACGGATCACGACGTCGTCCGCCTAATGCTAAGGTCCTTCACTGTCCTTGATCCACATCTTGTAAACAACATTCGTGAAAATCCCAGGTACACCAAGATGTCGCCCAAAGAAATACTTGGAAAGTTCGTAATCGGGCGGATGATGATCAAGGAGGCAAGATACATCGATGATGCGTTGAATGGCCCAATCCACGAGCCTCAAACCGTGGCTCTCAAAGCAACAAGGAGCAAGGAGGCGCTACCTAGCAAGGTGGCGCAAGTTGAGGCGGCCGGACTTAACGAAGAAGAAATGACCCTCATCATCAAGCGATTCAAGATAGCACTAAAGGGTCGCAAGGAGCATCCCAACAAGAACAAGACAAAGGGGAAGCGCTCATGCTTCAAATGTGGTAAGATTGGTCATTTTATCGCTAATTGTCCCGATAATGATAGTGACCAGGAACAAGAGAAGAAGAGGGAAAAGAAGAAGTCTTACAAGAAGGCTAAGGGCGAGGCACACCTTGGCAAGGAGTGGGACTCGGATTGTTCATCGTCCGACTCCGATAACGAAGGACTCGCCGCCTCGGCCTTCAACAGGTCGTCCCTCTTCCCCAACGAGCATCACACATGCCTAATGGCAAAAGAGAAGAAGGTAAACACTCGAAAGTCTACTTATGCTTCTAGTGATGATGAATCTAGCGATGAGGAAATAGACTACGCTAGTTTGTTCAAGGGCTTAGATAGAACTAAGATTGATAAGATCAATGAGTTGATTGATGCCTTGAACGATAAGAATAGATTATTAGAAAAGCAAGAGGATCTTTTGTATGAAGAACATGATAAGTTCGTAGAAGAACAAAATTCTCTTGCTTTAGAAGTTAAAAGAAATGAAATGCTTTCATGTGAATTGTCTACATGCCATGAATCTATCTCTAGCCTAAAAAGTGTTAATGATGATTTGAATGCTAAGTTAGAAATAGCTAGTAAATCAACCTCTCGTGAAGAACTTGTTACTATTTGCAATAGGTGTAAAGATTTTAATGTTGATGCTTGTAGTGAACACCTAGTTTGCATTTCTAAACTAAATGATGAAGTGGCTAGTCTTAATGCTCAACTTAAGACTAGCAAAAATGATTTTGATAAACTAAAATTTGCAAGGGATGCCTACACGGTTTGGTAGACACCCCTCAATTAAGGATGGGCTTGGCTTCAAGAGGGAAGCCAAGAACTTGACAAGTCATAAGGCTCCCATTCCCGCCAAGGAGAAAGGGAAGGCCCCTATGGCAAATAGTATTCAAAAGAACCATGCTTTCTTATACCATGATAGGAGATATTCTAGGAATGTTCATCATGATAGAAGTTGTAATGATGTTATTTCACATGCTTATGATTCAAATGCAATGTTTGTTTCAAGTTCTTCTATTATGCATGATAGGAGTGTGACTAGGAAAAATGTTATTAATCATGTGCCTAGGAGAAATGTTCATGTCCCTAGGAAAATTAATGAACCTTCTACAATTTATCATGCTTGCAATGCTTCCTTTGCAATTTGTACAAAGGATAAGAAGGTGATTGCTAGGAAATTAGGGGTAAAATGCAAGGGAGATAAAACTTGCATTTGGGTCCCTAAGGATATTGTCACTAACCTTGTAGGACCCAACAAGAGTTGGGTACCTAAGACCCAAGCCTAAATTTGCCTTGTAGGTTTATGCATCCGGGGGATCAAGCTGGATTATCGACAGCGGATGCACAAACCACATGACGGGGGAGAAGAAGATGTTCACCTCCTACGTCAAGAACAAAGATTCCCTAGACTCAATCATATTCGGTGACGGGAATCAAGGCAAGGTCAAAGGACTAGGGAAGATTGCCATTTCATCCGAGCACTCTATTTCTAATGTGTTTTTAGTTGAGTCGCTTGGATATAACATATTGTCTGTGAGTCAATTATGTAATATGGGATATAATTGCTTATTCACAAATGTAGATGTGTCTGTCTTTAGAAGGAGTGATGGTTCATTAGCTTTTAAGGGTGTATTAGACGTCAAACTCTACTTAGTTGATTTTGCAAAAGAGGAGGCTGGTCTAAATGCATGCTTAATTGCTAAGACTAGCATGAGCTGGCTGTGGCATCACCGCTTAGCACATGTGGGGATGAAGAACCTTCACAAACTTCTAAAGGGAGAACACGTGATAGGTCTAACAAACGTAACTGTCGGGGACCATAATTAGGGGTACCCCCAAGACTCCTAATCTCAGCTGGTAACCCCCATCAGTACAAAGCTGCAAAGGCCTGATGGGTGCGATTAAGTCAAGGCTCGGTCCACTCGAGGGACACGATCTCGCCTCGCCCGAGCCCAGCCTCGGGCAAGGGCAGCCGACCCCGGAGGATTTACGTCTCGCCCGAGGGCCCCCTCAAGCAACGGACACACCTTCGGCTCGCCCAAGGCCCAGTCTTCGCCAAGAAGCAACCTTGGCCAAATCGCCACGACGACCGACCGTATCGCAGGAGCATTTACTGCAAGGATGGCCTGACACCTTATCCTGACGCGCGCCCTTCAGTCGACAGAGCCGAAGTGACCGCAGTCACTTCGCCGCTCCACTGACCGGCCTGACAAGAGGACAGCGCCGCCTGCGCCTCTCCGACTGTTGTGCCACTTGACAGAGTGAGGCTGACAGCAGCCAAGTCCGGCCTTGGGCACCATGGGAAGCTCCGCCTCGCCCGACCCCAGGGCTCGAACTCGGCCTCGGCCCCGGAAGACGACGAACTCCGCCTCGCCCGACCCCAGGGCTCGGACTCGGCCTCGACCCCGGAAGACGACGAACTCCGCCTCGCCCGATCCCAGGGCTCGGACTCGGCCTCGGCCCCGGAAGACGACGAACTCCGCCTCGCCCGACCCCAGGGCTCAGACTCGGCCCTGGCCTCAGCCGATGGTCTCCGCCTCGCCCGACCCTAGGGCTCGAGCCCGACCTCGACCTCGGAAGACAGACTCGACCTCGACCTCGGAGGAGCCTCCGCCTCGCCCTACCCAGGGCTCGGACCGACCATGTCACAGGAGGGGCCATCATTACCCTACCCCTAGCTAGCTCTGGCTATGGGGAACAAGACCGGCGTCCCATCTGGCTCGCCCCGGTAAAACAAATAATGATGGCGCCCCGCGTGCTCCATGACGACGGCGGCTCTCAGCCCCCTTACGGAAGCAAGGAGACGTCAGCAAGGACTCGACAGCCCCGACAGCTGTCCTTCCGCAAGGCTCCAGCGCTCCTCTGACGGCCACGACATCACACGAACAGGGTGCCAAAACCTCTCCGGCTGCCACGACGGCATTTACTTAGGGCACTAGCTCCTCTCTGCTAGACACATTAGCACACTGCTACATCTCCCATTGTACACCTGGACCCTCTCCTTACGCCTATAAAAGGAAGGTCTAGGGACCTCTTACAGAGGGTTGGCCGCGCGGGGAGGACGAGACGGCACGCGCTTAAGCCTCTCGCTCCCTCCCACGCGGACGCTTGTAACCCCCTACTGCAAGCGCACCCGACCTGGGCACGGGACAAACACGAAGGCCGCGGGTTTCCCCTTTTACGCCTGTCTCCCTCTGGCTTTTCCCCCCCTTCGCGCTCCGTCTCGCGCCGACCCATCTGGGCTGGGGCACACGGTGACAATTTACTCGTCGGTCCAGGGACCCCCCCCCCCCCCGGGGTCGATACGCCGACAGTTGGCGCGCCAGGTAGGGGCCTGCTGCGTGTTGACGAACAGCTTCCCGTCAAGCTCCAGATGGGTAGTCTCCAGCAACCTTTCCAGCCCGGGACGATGCTCCGTTTCGGGAGTCTTGAGTTCATGTCCCTCGACGGCAGCTACGACATGATACTCCTTCCCCCGCCGCGCGATAGCGACAATGGAGGCCAACAACCCGCCCGCCGGCGGTGGAATCGATGACGTCTTCCCCACGTGGTGGAAGAACAACATTCGGGTTTGTCCCGTCGCCTCCCCCGCCGACGGAGGAGGAGGCGGGGCAACCAAGGCCAAGCAGGAGGCGGCACCTCGTCGGCTGTCGAGCGAGTCGACGGCGCCAGCGCCCCAACGGGGGACACGTCGGGCATCGACTTCGCGTCTAAGACGAAGACGAGCGCCGTTTCCCCGCAACACGCCAACTCCAAGCGGACGGACGGCGCCAGCACGCTCGCAAAGGACTTGCTGAGCGTCACCCTCGTACCTGAGAAGACGGTGCAGTCTGCCCCTGACGTGACTTCGTCACCGCCCGTCGACCAAGAGGTACCGACCGATTCCCATCTCGTGCCTTTTGGATTCAGCCTCGACCCACCAAGCGACTTCGCTTCGGTGGACGCTTTCACAGAGGCGAGTCCAAACCCTCCGGGGTACGGTATGCGGTCACCCTGGGACCGGCTGACAGCCGTCTCGACCTACGGGCCCTCGGGTTCCGAGGAAGATGACGAGCCCGACTTTGGTTGGGATTTCTCCGGACTTGGTAACCCCAGTGCCATGCGGGACTTCATGACCGCATGCGACTACTGCCTCTCCGATTGTTTCGACGGTAGCCGCAGCTTCGGCAACGAGGACTGCGGCCCAAGTCGTGAATGTTTCCACGTCGATCTAGGGGGTCCCGACGAAGGCAACCATCTTGGTATACCGGAAAACGGTGATCCCCCTAGGCCTGCGCCTCGCGTTGACATCCTTCGGGAGCTAGCTGTGGTCCCAGTCCCTGCGGAGGGTCAGAACTCACAGCTCGAGCAAATCCGCGAGATGCAGGCCAGGCTCGACGAGGGAGCAGGAACACTTGAGCCATTCCGCCGGGACATCGGGCAGGAATGGGCAGGCCAACCTCCGGCCGGAGAAGCGCGTCATCTACCCCAGGGCATCTAGCACCGCATCGCCGACGATGTCAGGGCAAGGCCGCCACCGGCTTCCAGTGGGGTCGGCCAGAACCTGGCTGCAGCGGCAATACTTCTCCGCGCGATGCCGGAGCCATCAACCACCGAGGGGCGGCGTATCCAGGGAGAGCTCAAGAATCTCCTGGAGGATGCCGCGGTCCGACGGGCCGAAAGCTCTGCCTCCCGAAGGCAGGGGTACCCCTCGGAACATCGCGCCGCGACTTCCCGATTCATGCGAGAAGCCTCGGTCCACACCGGGCGCACACGCAACACAGCGCCTGCGGCCCCGGGTCGCCTCGGCAACGAGCACCATCACCGCAACCGTCGAGCCCACCTCGACGAGAAGGTGCGCCGAGGCTACCATCCCAGGCGTGGGGGACGCTACGACAGCGGGAAGATCGGAGTCCCTCGCCCGAACCACCCGGTCTGCAGGCTTTCAGCCGGGCTATACGACGGGCGTCGTTCCCGACCCGGTTCCGAACCCCGACTACTATCACAAAGTACTCGGGGGAGATGAGGCCGGAACTGTGGCTCACGGACTACCGGCTGGCCTGCCACCTGGGTGGAACGGATGATGACAACCTCATCATCCGCAACCTCCCCCTGTTCCTCTCCAACACCGCTCGAGCCTGGCTGGAGCACCTGCCTCCGGGGCAGATCTCCAACTGGGACGACCAGGTCCAAGCCTTCGCCGGCAACTTCTAGGGCACGTACGTGCACCCTGGGAACTCCTGGGATCTCCGAAGCTACCGCCAACAGCCGGGAGAGTCTCTCCGGGACTACATCCAGTGATTCTCGAAGCAGCGCACCGAGCTGCCCAACGTCACCGACTCGGATGTCATCGGCGCGTTCCTCGCCGGCACCACCTGCCGCGACCTGGTGAGCAAGCTGGGTCGCAAGACCCCCACCAGGGCGAGCGAGCTGATGGACATCGCCACCAAGTTCGCCTCTGGCCAGGAGGCGGTTGAGGCCATCTTCCGGAAGGATAAGCATCCCCAGGGTCGCCAGCCGGAAGATGTCCCCGAGGTGTCCACTCAGCGCGGCACTAAGAAGAAAGGCAAGAAGAAGTCGCACGCGGAACGCGACGCCGCCGATGCGGACCTTGTCGCCGCCGCTGAGTACAAGAACCCTCGGAAACCTCCCGGAGGCGCCAATCTCTTCGACAAGATGCTCAAGGAGCTGTGCCCCTATCATCAGGGGCCCGTCAAGCACACCCTTGAGGAATGCGCCATGCTTCGGCGCCACTTTCATAAGGCCGGGCCACCTACGGAAGGTGGCAGGGCCAACGACGACGATAAGAAGGAGGATCGCAAGGCAGGAGAGTTCCCCGAGGTCCACGACTGCTTCATGATCTACGGTGGGCAAGTGGCGAACGCCTCGGCTCGGCACCGCAAGCAAGAGCGTCGGGAGGTCTGCTCGGTAAAGGTGGCGGCGCCAGTCTACCTAGACTGGTCCAACAAGCCCATCACCTTCGACCAGGGCGACCACCCCGACCGCGTGCCGAGTCTGGGGAAATACCCGCTTGTTGTCGACCCCGTCATCAGCAACGTCAGGCTCACCAAGGTCCTCATGGACGGAGGTAGCAGCCTCAACATCATCTACGCCGAGACCCTCGGGCTCCTGCGGATCGATCTGTCCTCGGTCCGGGCAGGCGCGGCGCCTTTCCACGGGATCATCCCCGGGAAACGCGTCCAGCCCCTCGGACAACTCGATCTACCCGTCTGCTTCGGGACTCCCTCCAACTTCCGAAGGGAAACCCTCACGTTCGAGGTGGTCGGGTTTCGAGGAACCTACCACGCAGTGTTGGGGAGGCCATGCTACGCCAAGTTCATGGCCGTCCCCAACTACACCTACCTCAAGCTCAAGATGCCGGGCCCCAACGGGGTCATCACCGTCGGCCCCACATACCGACACGCGTACGAATGCGACGTGGAGTGCGTGGAGTACGCCGAGGCACTCGCCGAATCCGGGGCCCTCATCGCCGACCTGGAGAGCCTCTCCAAGGAGGCGCCAGACGTGAAGCGCCGTGCCGGCAACTTCGAGCCAGCGGAGACGGTTAAGACCGTCCCTCTCGACCCCAGCAACGACACCTCCAAGCAGATCCGGATCGGCTCCGAGCTCGATCCCAAATAGGAAGCAGTGCTCGTCGACTTTCTCCGCGCAAACGCCGACGTTTTCGCGTGGAGTCCCTCGGACATGCCCGACATACCGAGGGATGTCGCCGAGCACTCGCTGGATATCCGAGCTGGGGCCTGACCCATGAAGCAGCCTTTGCGCCGATTCGACAAAGAAAAGCGCAGAGCCATAGGCGAGGAGATCCACAAGCTAATGGCGGCAGGGTTCATCAAAGAGGTATTCCATCTCGAATGGCTTGCCAACCCTGTGCTTGTGAGAAAGAAGGGAGGGAAATGGCGGATGTGTGTATACTACACTGGTCTAAACAAAGCATGTCCAAAAGTTCCCTACCCTCTGCCTCGCATCGATCAAATCGTGGATTCCACTGCTGGGTGTGAAACCCTGTCTTTCCTCGATGCCTACTCAGGGTATCACCAAATCAGGATGAAAGAGTCCGACCAGCTCGCGACTTCTTTCATCACACCTTTCAGCATGTACTGCTATGTTACCATGCTGTTTGGTTTGAGAAATGCGGGTGCGACATACCAAAGGTGCATGAACCATGTGTTCGGCGAACACATTGGTCGAACGGTCGAGGCCTACGTCGATGACATCGTAGTCAAGACGAGGAAAGCCTCCGACCTCCTTTCCGACCTTGAAACGACATTCCAGTGTCTCAAGGCAAAAGGCGTAAAGCTCAATCCCAAGAAGTGTGTCTTCGGGGTCCCCCGAGGCATGCTCTTGGGGTTCATCGTCTCCGAGCGGGGCATCGAGGCCAACCCGGAGAAAATCACGGCCATCACCAACATGGGGCCCATCAAGGACTTGAAAGGCGTACAGAGGGTCACGGGATGCCTTGCGGCTCTGAGCCGTTTCATCTCGCGCCTCGGTGAAAGAGGCCTGCCTCTGTACCGCCTCTTAAGAAAGGTCGAGTGCTTCACTTGGACCCCTGAGGCCGAGGAAGCCCTCGGGAACTTGAAGGCGCTCCTCACGAACGCTCCCATCTTGGTGCCTCTCGCTGCCGGAGAAGCCCTCTTGATCTACATCGCCGCTACCACTCAGGTGGTCAGCGTCGCGATCGTGGTTGAGAGACGAGAAGAGGGGCATGCATTGCCCGTCCAGAGGCCAGTCTACTTCATCAGTGAGGTACTATCCGAGACCAAGATCCGCTACCCACAAATTCAGAAGCTGCTGTACGCGGTGATCCTGACGCGGCGGAAGTTGCGACACTACTTCGAGTCTCATCCGGTAACTGTGGTGTCATCCTTCCCCCTGGAGGAGATCATCCAGTGCCGAGAAGTCTCGGGTAGGATAGAAAAGTGGGCAGTGGAAATCATGGGCGAGACAATCTCGTTCGCCCCTCGGAAGGCCATCAAGTCCCAAGTCTTGGCGGACTTTGTGGCTGAATGGGTCGATACCCAGCTCCCAATAGCTCCGATCCAACCGGAACTCTGGACCATGTTTTTCAACGGGTCGCTGATGAAGACAGGGGCAGGCGCGGGCCTGCTCTTCATCTTGCCCCTCGGGAAGCACCTACGCTACGTGCTGTGCCTCCATTTCCTGGCGTCCAACAATGTGGCCGAGTACGAGGCTCTGGTCAACGGGTTGCGCATCGCCATCGAGCTAGGGGTCCGACGCCTCGACGCTCGTGGTGACTCGTAGCTCGTCATTGACCAAGTCATGAAGAACTCCCACTGCCGCGACCCGAAGATGGAAGCCTACTGCGATGAGGTTCGGTGCCTAGAGGACAAGTTCTACGGGCTCGAGCTCAACCACATCGCTCGACGGTACAACGAGACTGCGGACAAGCTAGCTAAGATAGCCTCGGGGCGGACAACGGTTCCCCCGGACGTCTTCTCCCGAGACCTGCATCAACCCTCCGTCAAGACCGACGACGCGCCCGAGCCCGAGAAGGCCTCGGCTCAGCCCGAGGTACCCTCGGCTCAGCCCGAGGCACCCTCGGCCCCCGAGGGTGAGGCACTGCACGTCGAGGAGGAGCGGAGCGGGGTCACGCCTAATCGAAACTGGCAGACCCCGTACCTGCAATATCTCCACCGAGGAGAGCTACCCCTCGACCGAGCCGAAGCTCGGCGGTTGGCGCGGCGCGCCAAGTCGTTTGTCTTGCTGGGGACGAGAAGGAGCTCTACCACCGCAGCCCCTCAGGCATCCTCCAGCGATGCATATCCATCGCCGAAGGCCAGGAGCTCTTACAAGAAATACACTCGGGGGCTTGCGGTCATCACGCAGCGCCTCGAGCCCTTGTTGGAAACGCCTTCCGACAAGGTTTCTACTAGCCGACCGTGGTGGCTGACGCCACTAGAATTGTCCACACCTGCCAAGGGTGTCAATTCTATGCGAGGCAGACACACTTGCCCGCTCAGGCCCTGCAGACGATACCCATCACCTAGCCGTTTGATGTGTGGGGTCTGGACCTCATCGGCCCCTTGCAGAAGGCACCCGGGGGCTACACGCACCTGCTGGTCGCCATCGACAAATTCTCCAAGTGGATCGAGGTCCGACCCCTAAACAGCATCAGGTCCGAACAGGCGGTGGCGTTCTTCACCAACATCATCCATCGCTTTGGGGTCCCGAACTCCATCATCACCGACAACGACACCCAGTTCACCGGCAGAAAGTTCCTGGACTTCTGCGAGGATCACCACATCCGGGTGGACTGGGCCACCATGGCTCACCCCATGACGAATGGGCAAGTAGAGCGTGCCAACGACATGATTCTGCAAGGACTCAAGCCGCGGATCTACAACGACCTCAACAAGTTCGTCAAGCGATGGACGAAGGAGCTCCCCTCGGTGGTCTGGAGTCTGAGGACAACGCCAAGCCGAGCCACGGGCTTCACACCGTTCTTTCTAGTCTATGGGGTCGAGGCCATCTTGCCCATAGACTTAGAATACGGTTCCCCGAGGACGAGGGCCTACGATGACCAAAGCAATCGAGCCAACCGAGAAGACTCACTGGACCAGCTGGAAGAGGCTCGGGACATGGCCTTACTACACTTGGCGCGGTACCAGCAGTCCCTGCGACGCTACCACGCCCGAGGGGTTCGGTTCCGAGACCTCCAGGTGGGCGACTTGGTGCTTCGGCTGCAACAAGACGCCCGAGGGCGGCACAAGCTCATGCCTCCCTAGGAAGGGCCATTCGTCATCGCCAAAGTTTTGAAGCCCGGGACGTACAAGCTGGCCAACAGTCAAGGCGAGGTCTACAGCAACGCTTGGAACATCCGACAGCTACGTCGCTTCTACCCTTAAGATGCTTTCAAGTCGTTCGTACACCTCATTCACACACAAAGTCTAACCATCAAGGAAGGGTCAGCCTTGCCTCGGCAAAGCCCGACCCTCCCTCGGGGGCTAGAAGGGGGGAACCCCCCTCCGCGTCAAAATTTTCCTTGGAAAAGATCTTTTCTGCCAGAACGTCTTTCGTGCTTTTCGACTACTTCGAAAGTGGGATCCTAAAAACGATGGAGTACACGTAAGCAGCCAAGGCTGACCGAGCCGAGGGACTCCTACGCCTCCGGGATACGGATACCTCACTCATCACCTTCTGCGATAAGTAACTCTCGCTCGGATAGGTGATTCCGCGGACCGAACAAGTCTTCACGCTCGAAAACTCTTCTGCCGAAACGATTTTTCGGGCCTTCTTGACTATACCGATAGCAGAATCCTACGGACGAGTAAGAGTACGCGTAAGCGGCAAGGCCGACCGAGCCGAGGGACTCCTACGCCTCCGGGATACGGATACCTCACTCATCACCTTCCGTGAAAAGTAACTCTCGCTCGGACAAACAATTCTGCTACCGACAAATAAGTCCAGATACTCAAAACAAGAGGAAAAGAAATGCAGCTTTACAACACGACGACAGTATGTTTGGGCCTCGGCGGCCGCAGGAAACATACGCACACTACAAGATAAACCGATCCTGCAGGCTCGGACCTCGACGGAGGGGGAGCAGCAGCACCCTCGGCGTCAACTACACCTTCGGTGAAGTCCGACCGAGCCTCGGACGGCGACACGGTCAGAGGATCTCCACTCCGAAGGACGACATCGGCACCACGCCCAGGCCATTGCCGCCAGGGTCTTCTCCAGGAATCCGGCCCGAGCAGACAGCTCGGCCAGCCACCCCGAAGCCTCAGTCAGCTGTCCCCCGAGGACATCAGCCCGGCTCGTGGCCTCGGCAACTCGACTCCCGCGTTGGTCCCGCCAGTGGACGGCCCGGCCAGGCTCCGGCCGACGAAGTCTTCTTTTCGAGCCAACTCCGCCTCTGTCCACACTGACACCGCTGCCTTCGGCTTCGGCTCATCGAAGAGCGACCGAGGGTTTCCTTTAACTGAGCAAGAGAAGCCTCGGGCGGCAAGGCCGACCGAGCCGAGGGACTCCTACGCCTCTGGGATACGGATACCTCACTCGTCACCTTCGCACGAGGCAACTCACACTTGGTTAAGCGGTTCAGTTAGCCGACAGGCGAAGTCCTAGTGCTCGAAATGAGGAAAAAACACGGCTCCGTGCCGAAGATACATACATGTTCAGGCCCCGATAGCCACAATGAACAAGACACCGGCACTCAAGGTGCCATTACAAACGGAACTCTGGTTCCACCTCTGCAGGTACGAACAACCCCCCACGATTGGAGGGCCTGCAGAGCAACAGAAGGCCGACGGATGGCTCGCCGCCGCCCGCTCCAGCAGCAGCGACAAAGACTTCTGCTCCGAGCGGCCGAACAGCAGCAGCGATGACCTCAGGGCGGATGCTGCTACCATAAAGCCCTCGCCCACATCCCCACTCGAGGGGCGAGGACGAGCAGAAGGCCGTAGAGTTGGAGGTCAGTCCGCGGGCGGCACCGACTATCTCGTCGGCGAAGAAACCTCTTCCGGCTGCCGCGGCGGAAGGTGGCACCGGGAGCAGCGCCGAAGCCGCTCGGACCGGAGAGCCGGACACGCGGCAGCTGCCAGCGCCACGAACGGCGAATGCCCTTCCCCCCCATCACTGAGGGAAGGAGCGGGCCGCTGCCCGCGTGGAGACCGACCCCAACTCGGCGCACTCCCCTCCCTAGCACTGATGATGAACATCCTTGAAGCTGAGGGAGGGGCAGGGGTCGCAGCCCGGCTTGCTTCTCCCCACCCAGGAGCTGGTGGTCACCGTCTTGGGTGACCACCGGCGAGGGGATGCGGCCGGGCTGCCTGATGAAAATCCTTGAAGCCGAACGATGGCTGAAAGGTACCAACTTCCGCGAAGTTGCGTTCCTCCAACGACAAGGCAGAAGGATTGCGAGTGTTCCCCATCCGGGGGCTCGAAAGGTGGAAAGACACGATGCATAAGGGGAGCGCGAAGACATGGTTTCCTTTCAAGGGGGTCACCCTCCTTTTAAAGGCGACTCTCCCCACTTGCGTCCTCAGCCATCGCGGGCTGAGTCTTCTCCAACACGCTCCAAGGTCCTCCCCCTACGACACGGGGGCTGGGTCCCACGTGTCATGCAAGCTGGCCCAGGGCAGAAGAAGCCAAACCGCCGCGCGCGGTGCGCGCAAATGCCCAGCGGTTACGAGCATTCCTCCACTTTCGCCCAGACCAGCGGGTGAAAGGGCGGACCGCCATGCAGGCGGCATGCAACCGCACCAAGGGGGCGCACCCCTTCGACTTCGACGCGTCCAGCATGGAGGCCCAGGCCCACATGTCATGTAACCGGCGCGCCGGTTGCTACGTGCAAGAAACTGCACCGCCACTCGCGCCACTACCGTGCCTCCTCGACTGCGGAACCAGTACCGCGACTCGAGGCAACCCTGCGCATGACCCAGTAGTGCCAACCAGGCCCATTGATCATGGGCCAGTCAGCCGCGAGAGAAGGCGCGACGGTCGATACGGCCAGAAATGGGCTGGCAGTAATGGCGGTGGCAGGCGGGCGGAAGCAGCGGTCAAGTCATCAGCCAAGCTCATGTCCCCTCCTAGGACAGCGAGAGAACCCTCTCCCACGGCGTGAAGACGGCGTGCCCGTGTTCCGTGCCTCGAACAGCTCGCGCACGCGCAACGGCTGCCCCGCGAACCACTCGTCCCATCGCATTAACTCTGCGCCAGGACAGGTGGCACCTTTGGCGGCAGAAGCAGGCGACGCTTCGCTTCCGCCATAATGACCGCGTCAAAAAAGGTGTGCCACGTCATTCGATTTCGTATCCTTTTCCTCTTTCTCTCTCTTACAACAGGGACCGGGAAAGGGGATACCCCGAAAGGGATCCTTCTCCGCGAAGGAGGCGGGCCCCGAGCCCCCCTACTGATCAGAGGTTCGAAGGCTGGCCCCTCGGAAGGGTTCAACAGCCGCCTCAGAGCACTCGGGCTCCGCGCCCACTACTGGTCAAAGGTTCGAAGGCCGGCCCCTCGGAAGGGTTCGACGGCCGCCTCAGGCCACTCGGGCTCCACGTTCACTACTGATCAGGGGTTCGTAGGCTGGCCCTCGAAGGGTTCGATAGCCGCCTCAGACGCAGAGCGAGGGATGACCCTGGGTACGTTCGATACATAACCAAGGCTCGGGCTACGCTCCCGAGGTACCCTAGGACATTTCCGAGACCAACGGGAACGATTTTGTAACGGAATCCCATCAGAGGGAGGCATCGAGCCCTCGGACCCCGTCAAAAGGGGACCGGGTCCGGCAAATCACTCGCAGGTACTTTTGGAGCGCGCCTCCAGGCCACTAGCCGACCCCTAACAAATGGGGCACGGGCGTCCACTCGGATTACCCATTAGCAGCTCACTGGAGACACCATGTTCGGCGCCCTCCAAGGGCAACATGGCGCTTTTCCCCCCTCCTTGAGGAAAGGCGACGCAGGGGCGTATGTAAAAAAGTCGAGTCTGTCCTTGACCGTCCTCTCGCTCTGTGCGGAGGCTCGGAGGCTGCTCTCGCAAACCCGGCTCCGGCCAAACCGTTGACAACGTCAACATACCAGCCCGAGAACTTGGAACTCGACTGAGCACCCGGGCTACGGCCAGCTCGCATGAGGGAACAACCAGACCGGCCGAAGCATCGTGAAACGCATTAAGACCTCGAAGGAGTCAAACCACTCCTCCGAGGCCTCGGGGGCTACACCCGGCGGGTGCGCTCGCGTGCACCCACCGGAATAAAATGCAACTGAGAAAGGCCGGTCCCCTTGCAAAAAAGTGCGACAAAAGCCTCCAAGCGAGTATTAACACTCCCTTCGAGGCTCGGGGGCTACTGTCGGGGACCATAATTAGGGGTACCCCCAAGACTCCTAATCTCAGCTGGTAACCCCCATCAGCACAAAGCTGCAAAGGCCTGATGGGTGCGATTAAGTCAAGGCTCGGTCCACTCGAGGGACACGATCTCGCCTCGCCCGAGCCCAGCCTCGGGCAAGGGCAGCCGACCCCGAAGGATTTACGTCTTGCCCGAGGGCCCCCTCAAGCAACGGACACACCTTCGGCTCGCCCAAGGCCCAGTCTTCGCCAAGAAGCAACCTTGGCCAAATCGCCACGATGATCGACCGTATCGCAGGAGCATTTAATGCAAGGATGGCCCGACACCTTATCCTGACGCGCGCCCTTCAGTCGACAGAGCCGAAGTGACCGCAGTCACTTCGCCGCTCCACTGACTGGCCTAACAAGAGGACATCGCCGCCTACGCCGCTCCGACTGCTGTGCCACTCGACAGAGTGAGGCTGACAGCAGCCAAGTCTGGCCTCGGGCGCCATGGGAAGCTCCGCCTCACCCGACCCCAGGGCTCAGACTCGGCCTCGGCCCCGGAAGACGACGAACTCCGCCTCGCCTGACCCCAGGGCTCGGACTCGGCCTCGGCCCCAGAAGACGACGAACTCCGCCTCGCCCGATCCCAAGGCTCAGACTCGGCCTCGGCCCCAGAAGACGACGAACTCCGCCTCGCCCTACCCTAGGGCTCGGACTCGGCCCTGGCCTCAGCCGACGGTCTCCGCCTCGCCCGACCCCAGGGCTCGGGCCCGACCTCGACCTCGGAAGACAGACTCGACCTCGACCTCGGAGGAGCCTCCGCCTCGCCCTACCCAGGGCTCGGACCGACCACGTCACAGGAGGGGCCATCATTACCCTACCCCTAGCTAGCTCTGGCTACGGGGAACAAGACCGGTGTCCCATCTGGCTCGCCCCGGTAAAACAAATAATGATGGTGCCCCGCGTGCTCCATGACGACGGCGGCTCTCAGCCCCCTTACGGAAGCAAGGAGACGTCAGCAAGGACTCGACAGCCCTGACAGTTGTCCTTCCGCAAGGCTCCAGCGCTCCTCCGACGGCCACGGCATCACACGAACAGGGTTCCAAAACCTCTCCGGCTGCCACGACGGCATGTACTTAGGGCACTAGCTCCTCTCTGCTAGACACGTTAGCACACTGCTACATCTCCCATTGTACACCTGGACCCTCTCCTTACGCCTATAAAAGGAAGGTCCAGGGCCCTCTTACAGAGGGTTGGCCGCGCGGGGAGGACGAGACGGCGCGCGCGTAAGCCTCTCGCTCCCTCCCACGCGGACGCTTGTAACCCCCTACTGCAAGCGCACCCGACCTGGGCGCGGGACAAACACGAAGGCCGCGGGTTTCCGCTTTTACGCCTGTCTCCCTCTGGCTTTTCCCCCCTTCGCGCTCCGTCTCGCGCTAACCCATCTGGGCTGGGGCACACGGCGACAATTTACTCGTCGGTCCAGGGACCCCCGGGGTCGAAACGCCGACAATAACCTTCGAAAAAGATAGACCTTGTGCAGCTTGTCAAGCAGGTAAACAGGTGGGAAGCTCTCATCATACCAAAAATGTGATGACCACGTCAAGACCTTTGGAGTTGCTTCATATGGACCTCTTCGGACCCGTCGCCTATCTAAGCATAGGAGGAAGTAAGTATGGTCTTGTTATAGTTGATGATTTTTCTCGCTTCACTTGGGTATTCTTTTTGCAGGATAAAACAGAAACCCAAGGGACCCTCAAGTGCTTCCTAAGGAGAGCTCAAAATGAGTTTGAGCTCAAGGTGAAGAAGATAAGGAGCGACAACGGGTCGGAGTTCAAGAACCTTCAAGTGGAGGAGTACCTTGAGGAGGAAAGGATCAAGCACGAGTTCTCCGCTCCCTACACACCATAGCAAAACGGTGTGGTAGAGAGGAAGAACAGGACACTCATAGACATGGCGAGGACAATACTTGGAGAATTCAAGACACCCGACCGGTTTTGGTCGGAAGCCGTGAACATGGCTTGCCACGCCATAAATCGGGTGTACCTTCATCGCCTCCTCAAAAAGACTTCGTATGAGCTTCTAACCGGTAACAAACCCAATGTTTCGTACTTTCGTGTATTTGGGAGCAAATGTTATATTCTAGTAAAGAAAGGTAGAAATTCTAAGTTTGCTCCCAAAGCTGTAGAAGGGTTTTTGTTAGGTTATGACTCAAATACAAAGGCGTATAGGGTCTTCAACAAATCATTGGGTTTGGTTGAAGTCTCTAGTGACGTTGTATTTGATGAGACTAATGGCTCTCCAAGAGAGCAAGTTGTTGATCTTGATGATGTAGATGAAGAAGACATTCCAACGGCCGCAATACGCACCATGGAGATTGGAGATGTGCGGCCACAGGAACAAAAGGAACAAGATCAACCTTCTTCCTCAACAATGGTGCATTCCCCAACTCAAGACGATGAACAGGTTCATCAAGAGGAGGCATGTGATCAAGCGGGAGCACAAGATGATCATGTTATGGAGGAAGAAGCACCTCAAGCCCCTCCAACTCAAGTTCGAGCGACGATTCAAAGGAATCATCCTGTCGACCAGATTTTGGGTGACATTAGCAAGGGAGTAACTACTCGCTCTAGATTAGTTAATTTTTGTGAGCATTACTCATTTGTCTCTTCTATTGAGCCTTTCAGGGTAGAAGAAGCATTGCTAGATCCGGACTGGGTGTTGGCTATGCAGGAAGAGCTCAACAGCTTCAAGCGAAATGAAGTTTGGACACTGGTGCCTCGTCCCAAGCAAAACGTTGTGGGAACCAAGTGGGTGTTCCGCAACAAACAGGATGAGCACGGGGTGGTGACAAGGAACAAGGCGAGACTTGTGGCAAAAGGTTATGCCCAAGTCGCAGGTTTGGACTTTGAGGAGACTTTTGCTCCTATGGCTAGGCTAGAGTCTATTCGTATTTTGTTAGCCTATGCCGCTCACCATTCCTTCAGGTTGTTCCAAATGGATGTGAAGAGCGCTTTCCTCAACGGGCCAATCAAGGAGGAGGTGTACGTGGAGCAACCCCCTGGCTTCGAGGATGAACGGTACCCCGACCACGTGTGTAAGCTCTCTAAGGCGCTCTATGGACTTAAGCAAGCCCCAAGAGCATGGTATGAATGCCTTAGAGACTTTCTAATTGCTAATTCTTTCAAGGTTGGGAAAGCCGATCCAACTTTATTCACTAAGACTTGTGATGGTGATCTTTTTGTGTGCCAAATTTATGTTGATGACATAATATTTGGTTCTACTAATCAAAAGTCTTGTGAAGAGTTTAACAGGGTGATGACGCAGAAATTCGAGATGTCGATGATGGGCGAGTTGCACTACTTCCTCGGATTCCAAGTGAAGCAACACAAGGACGGCACCTTCATCTCCCAAACGAAGTACACACAAGACTTGCTAAAGCGGTTTGGGATGAAGGACGCCAAGCCTGCAAAGACTCCAATGGGAACTGACGGACACACCGACCTCAACAAAGGAGGTAAGTCTGTTGATCAAAAAGCATACTGGTCTATGATAGGTTCCTTGCTTTACTTATGTGCTAGTAGACCGGATATTATGCTTAGTGTATGCATGTGTGCTAGATTTCAATCCGATCCAAGGGAATGTCACTTAGTGGCCGTGAAGCGAATTCTTAGATATTTAGTCGCTACGCCTTGCTTCGGAATCTGGTATCCAAAGGGGTCGACCTTTGACTTGATTAGATATTCAGACTCCGACTATGCTGGATGTAAGGTCGATAGGAAGAGTACATCAGGGACGTGCCAATTCTTAGGAAGGTCCCTGGTGTCCTGGAGTTCTAAGAAACAAACTTCTGTTGCCCTATCCACCGCTGAGGTCGAGTATGTTGCCGCAGGACAGTGTTGCACGCAACTACTTTGGATGAGGCAAACCCTCAGGGACTTTGGCTACAATCTGAGCAAAGTCCCACTCCTATGTGATAATGAGAGTGCCATCCGCATGACGGATAATCCTGTTGAACACAGCCGCACTAAGCACATAGACATCCGGCATCACTTTTTGAGAGATCATCAGCAAAAGGGAGATATCGAAGTGTTTCATGTTAGCACCGAGAACCAGCTAGCCGATATCTTTACCAAGCCTCTAGATGAGAAGACCTTTTGCAGGCTGCGTAGTGAGCTAAATGTCTTAGATTCGCGGAACTTGGATTGATATATAGCATACATGTGTTTTATGCCTTGATCATGTTCCTTTATGCATTTTGTTGTTTATGTATGGTGCTCAAGTTGTACAAGCACTCCCCGGACCTCACAAGTCCATTTGCAAGTAATGCACATATTTAGGGGGAGTTGTGCTACAACTTGACCCCTTGAGACTAACTGTGTGCTTGAGTTTGCTTGATTTAGTCTCAAAGGTGGATTGAAAGGAAATGTTGGACTTGGACCATGAAAGACTTCCACTGCACTCCGATGAAAGAGTAACTAACTCCAAGTTCATCTTCATGCTCTTATTGCCTTTTTACTCTTAATTGAAGACTTTGGTGAGGCAATGGGGTTTTAAGGGCCAAGATTGATCCTGTTTTCGTGCTTGATGCCAAAGGGGGAGAAAATAAGGCCAAAGCAATAAATGGATCAGCTACCACTTGAGAATTTTGAAAATGTTAGAATAGAGCTTTTGGTTTGTCAAAAATCTCTTATTGTCTCTTTTGTCAAAAGTTGGCCTCTTGTGGGGAGAATGGTTGATTATGGGAAAAAGGGGGAGTTTTTGAAATCTTTGATCAATTTCTCTTGGAACAACTCTCTTTATGTCTCAACAAGTGTGTTTGACTTAGAGATAGGAAATTGAGGTTGATTTGCAAAAACAAAACCAAGTGGTGGCAAAGAATGATCCAAATATGCCAAATTTGATTCAAAACAAATCTGTGTTCTTATTTGCATTGATGTTGCACTTCTTTTAGTTGCTTTTTGTTGTGTTGGCATTAATCACCAAAAAGGGGGAGATTGAAAGGGAAATGTACCCTTGGGACATTTCTATAAGATTTTGGTGATTAAGTGCTCCACACAAATGCTTTGAGTAATATTTGTGCCAAAGACTTAAGAAGTGCAAATCAAGAATAAAGGTATGTTTCTAAGACTTAGTACATTGTTTTGGAGACTAATGTATTGTGTCTAAGTGACTAAGTGCTAGAAACAGGAAAAGACCAATTTGGAAAAGACTTTGCTGAGCAGCCAAGACTCTGCGCAGTCTGGGAGCACCGGACTGTCCGGTGGTGCACCGGATAGTGTCCGGTGCGCCAGGCTGGCTCTGGCGAACTGGCTGCTCTCGGGTTTCGTCAGCGGCGTACGGCTATAAATCACCGGACTGTTCGGTGGTGCACCGGACTGTCCGGTGAGCCAACAGTCGGCCGGGCCAACGGTCGGCCGCGTAATCCGCGCGCGACGCGTGGCAGAGCCAACGGTCAGAAGGGGGCACCAGACTGTCCGGTGTGCCAACGGCTCTGAATCTCCAACGGTCGGCTTCGCTAAAGAAGTAAAGAAATCCGCACCGGACTGTCCGGTGTGCCAGTCGACAGAAGGCAAGAATTGCCTTCCTGGAATCCTCTCAACGGCTCCTAGCTGCCTTGGGGCTATAAAAGGGACCCCTAGGCGCATGGAGGAGTACACCAAGCATTCTCTAAGCATTCCTAAGCACCAAGACTCCAATTCCGCGCATTTGATTCTTTGTTATAGCAACTAGAGCTCCATTTGAGTAGAGAACTCTCCGGGTTGTATTGTGAGCTCGAGTTGTGACTTGTGTACGTATTTGTGCTCTGATTTTGTGTCTTGTGTGCGTTGCTCATCCCAGCCTTACTTCCGTGCTTCTTTGTGAACATCAAATTGTAAGGGCGAGAGACTCCAAGTTGTGGAGATTCCTCGCAAGCAGGATATAGTAAACAAAGCAAAACACCATGGTATTCAAGTGGGTCTTTGGACCGCTTGAGAGGGGTTGATTGCAACCCTCGTCCGTTGGGACGCCACAACGTGGAGTAGGCAAGTGTTGGACTTGGCCGAACCACGGGATAAACCACTGTGCCTATCTGTGTTGATCTTCTTGCGGTTATCGTGTCTTGCAAGAACTCCTCTCTAGCCACTTGGCTTTATTGTGCTAACTCCTAATCAAGTTTTTGTGGCATTAAGTTTCAAGTTTTACAGGATCACCTATTCACCCCCCCCCCTCTAGGTGCTCTCACAAACCACATGACAGGGGAGTAGAAGATGTTCTCCTCCTATGAGAAAAACCAAGATCCCCAAAGAGCGATTACATTCGGGGATGGAAACCAAGGTTTGGTCAAAGGATTGGGTAAAATTGCTATATCTCCTGACCATTCTATTTCCAATGTTTTTCTTGTAGATTCTTTAGATTACAATTTGCTTTCCGTTTCTCAATTATGTAAGATGGGCTACAACTGTCTTTTTACGGATGTAGGAGTTACTGTCTTTAGAAGAAGTGATGATTCAATAGCATTTAAGGGAGTGTTAGAGGGTCAGCTATACTTAGTAGATTTTGATAAAGCTGAACTCGACACTTGCTTAATTGCTAAGACTAACATGGGTTGGCTCTGGCATCGCCGACTAGCACATGTTGGAATGAAGAATCTTCACAAGCTTCTAAAGGGAGAACACATTTTGGGACTAACAAATGTTCATTTTGAGAAAGACAGGATTTGTAGCGCATGTCAGGCAGGGAAGCAAGTTGGAGTTCATCATCCACACAAGAACATCATGACGACTGACAGGTCGCTCGAGCTCCTACACATGGATCTATTCAGCCCGATTGCTTACATAAGCATCGGCGGGAGTAAGTACTGTCTAGTTATAGTGGATGATTATTCTCGCTTCACTTGGGTGTTCTTTTTACAGGAAAATCTCATACCCAAGAGACCTTAAAGGGATTCTTGAGACGGGCTGAAAACGAGTTTGGCTTAAGGATCAAGAAAATAAGAAGCGACAACGGGACGGAGTTCAAGAATTCTCAAATTGAAGGCTTCCTTGAGGAGGAGGGCATCAAGCATGAGTTCTCCTCTCCCTACACACCACAACAAAATGGTATAGTGGAGAGGAAGAATAGAACTCTATTGGACATGGCAAGGACCATGCTTGATGAGTACAAGACTTCGGATCGGTTTTGGGCCAAGGCGGTCAACACCGCCTGCTACGCCATCAACCGATTGTATCTACACTGAATCCTCAAGAAGACATCATATGAACTCCTAACCGATAAAAAGCCCAATATTTCATATTTTAGAGTCTTTGGTAGCAAATGCTTTATTCTTGTTAAAAGAGGTAGAAAATCTAAATTTGCTCCTAAGACAGTAGAAGGCTTTTTACTAGGATATGATTCAAACACAAGGGCATATAGGGTCTTTAACAAGTCCTCAGGACTAGTTGAAGTTTCTTGTGACGTTGTGTTTGATGAGACTAACGGCTCTCAAGTAGAGCAAGTTGATCTTGATGAGATAGGTGATGAAGAGGCTCCGTGCGTCGCTCTAAGGAACATGTCCATTGGGGATGTGTGTGTTAGAAATATGCCCTAGAGATAATCATAGAGATGAGCATATTTCTTTGTATCCATGATATATATATATTGCTTAATTGAATATCCATGGAAGGCACCTTGTATTGATTAGCAATTATGTGAATTGTTTGTGAGATTCTTTACTTATATGGTTATTCTAAATGATGTCCCTAGTCAGAGTCGATGACTAGCACATGTATTAGTTGATGACTACATTTCACAAGTCATGAACATGGAGATGTTAAACTAATAATGTGGGCGCATGTATTACATGAGGCTGGACCGACCCAACGTGAGATATTGTAATATAGTTCTCTTTTTGCAACATGAATATTGTATCCTTAGACCTGAGATTGTCGCATGTTCTCAAGATGTGAATTGACTTACTTAGGGACTATCAAACGCTATTCCATAACTGGGTAGTTATAAAGGTAGTTTTGGGTCTGTCAGGAAGCATGCTGTGAGGCATGGTCAGTCAAGATGGAATTTGTCCCTCTCTTTGTGAGAGAGATATCTCTGGGCACCTCGAGTGATTGGATCAAGAAATGCATGGCCGTGCTAGGGTTAAGAGTTAACCATTGAAAGGATTCCAATTCACAATATCGAGAAAGAGAGGTCAGCTTAGAGCCAGACCAAATATCGTGAGACAAAGGGAACAGCATGTACGTAATGTTGCAATGGTTCGTCTGATATGATCTTTACGTGCGCATAGGAGTTGACATGTCTTGCTAGAGGCCGCTGTCAATTATTGGGCCAAGTAAGAGTACTCGAGCTATGTCTATTTGTACGTGAACCTATAGGGTCACACACTTAAGGGGAAGGAAGCCTAACTCGGATTAGATCCAAAATTAGACTGGGCTTTAGGGTTAATGATGGGCCTCGGTGTCAGAAGCCCACCATGACGCCTATATAATGAGGGGCGGGGGCGCGGTTAGGCTTAACCTAATTCGCCACCAGCAAACGAGCAACCGCCGCTCACCTCTCGCCCTCGCCAAGCCACCGTCGCGAACCTAGCAGTTTGGTACGCGGCGCTTCCTCCCTGTACGTGTGGATACCTCGGAGGTGCTGCATCTGGAGCACTAGGACGAACCGTGCGAGGACGTGAAGGACGCCGACGACTGCACGGCACTGCTCGACGCGTTCGTCTACATCGAGACGTCTTCCGCTGCTCTGCGCGTCTAGTGGTAATTCCATGACCTATAACCGCAGTAGTTCTTGGTATTATGGGGTTGAAATTTTTGTTTTGCGCTAGCGTAGCCTCCCCGTAATCCTACAGTGGTATCAGAGCCAGGTTCTGCGTAGTTTTAGGTCTGGATGCACGGTTTGATTAGATCAATTGGTTATAAAGGGTTGAAGTAGATTACATCGGATATGACTGAAAAGATTAGTTCGTCCTTCTCTGTTATGTGCGCGACTTGCCCCTACTGGCTGGAATCACCATCGGGGCTAACTGCGTACACAACCAGCAGATTGACGTAACAGATCGACGTCATGAGTGTAATCTTCTTCGGGTCGAAAGTCTCGGATTTGGGTTGATTTGATCAACCGCATGAGATTTCCAGTGGAATTTCCATACATACGATGCATGGAATCCTATGAGGTGACCTGGGCAATACGGCTGGAGCCATATGTATTGTCCAAATTTAATGTAATGACCTGCGTGTCAACATGTGATGATCCAAAGTGTATATGTAATTTGTTTACCAGCATACGTTAGATAGGTCTTGAAGGACTCATCACCTGAAGGATGGCATACCTATATCATGGAGATGGAGATCATCGTGATGGACAGATTGGAGATGGGGATCACCATGTGACAGCAAGCCATACCGAATCACAACTGTTGTGTGAATGCCATTCTTAATGTTCTACTTGTTCATATTGCATATATGTCTTTGCGTGCGATGATATAAGTAGGACGATCTCTCATAAATGTTTAAGCTTAAAATGCCTCTCCAAACCTTGCACTATCATAAGTCTTGTACAATTGGTGGTGGGTCTATGAAATTAGGGTGCCACCAGTTTTCCTTGACTAGATAGGTTTGTATCGGATACGAACTGTAGAAAGGGTTGGTTAACTTAAACAAAGTCAGCTTAATGGTTAAGGACTTTGAGGCATAAGGTTGGGAGCCGAGACATAGAGATGTCACCCAACAACAGGAGTCATATATATGATATGATTATCAAGGAGTTGCTTACCGATCTACCTTGTCTTCTAGCGATGATGCTAAAGCTCACTAGTAGACTTGTTAGTTGTGGGTTCTGAATCACTAAGTATCAATCGAGGGATATTTGTAACACCCCAGGTGTTTATATTCCGCTCGACAACGAGTACGGATTTAAGCACATGATATCAGTGAATAAGACGGACACTAAGGTCTAATTATTTTCACATATCGCGATTTTAATATCGCATTTGTCTCGTCTGTCGCGAATGCGACGTCGTTGTTATTTTTATCTGTTCGGGCTCTCCTAAATTTTTGTGCTGTTCAGGACATATTTATTCTAAAAATCGGTGCGTCCGATGGTTAATTAAAATTCATCGCCGCGCAAATCCGAATTCGGAAGCTCCACCTCCTTTTACGCTTTTTATCCCGGACAAATTAATTTGAACTCGACGACTAAAATACTCGGTGCAAAATAATCTGAATCGTGCGTCGTCTGAGTGAAATCGTGTGCGAGGATATAATTCAATTTATTCTTCCGCACGCTGTTTTGGCGACGAAAACGCGTATACATTGTGGATCTGGTTTCGGCTAATTTCAGTCGAATCGCGCAAAACAAATTATCAGTGCCGAAATCATTTTATTTCGGTCTGTTGTTCTCGCCCGGATCCAAATCTTCGGGTGTAACCAATTATTAATTAATTCGGGTCCCACTCGTCCGCCGCGAAATCGCGTACGAGGATCTATAATTGAGTCTCGACTCACTGGTAAATCATCCGTGGTCGTGGAACCAGATGTTCAGACCGCAGGTAAATTTATCAGATTTTGAATCGAATCAACTGTCGCAGTTACCGTCGACTCTTTTGCTATCACTAGAAATTCCGGTTCAAAAATATCTACGATCTTCTAAAAAAAAGAAAGAAAATCTCCTACAGACCTATCTCTACCGCTACCCTCTCCTGGATTTTTTTCTCTCGCGATGCTTATCTTCCTCACGCGTGCTCTGATATTTTTCAAGTCACCGCCGTTCCTCGTCTTCATCCGGCCGCCGCTCTGGGGAGAAAAGATCCCTAGCCGCCGGGGGATAAAATCCTGCCGCCCAGCCAGCTGTGGTTCTCCCCATGGCCAAGCGCCCTCTCCAGCCGTCGCGCCCCTGCTCCCTCTCCCACGCGCGCCCAGCCGGTTCCCTGCATCGCGTGGTCGCGCGCCTGGCTCGCTCCCATGGTCGCGCTTGGTACCGCGCCTGCTGCTGTGTGCGGCTCCCTCCGGCTCGCTCTCCCTCCCATGGCGTCTTGGAGCCTGAGCTCGCCCATCCCTGCTCATCTTCCTCCCCATGCTCCTCCGTGTCGCGGCTCCCAGCTTCTCCCTGGCTCGGATTCTGCGCGGCACTTCCTCTGCTCGTCCCATCTCCTCAAAGCTTCTTCCTCCCTGCTCGGCGCTTCCTATTCCCAGCGCTCGACCGCCCAGCCGCCAGTTCGCCCTGGTCTCTGCTCCCTCTGAGCTCGCCGTGAAGCCCCAGCTCGGTCTGTACGCTCCAGCAACGTCGCCCTCTAGCTCGGCCTCTATTCCTGCCATGACTGCTACTGCTCTCATGAGCTAGAACACAGCTTCAATCTGTTCCTTCCTTTCTTTCTTTCTTTCAAAAGACAGAGAACAACTTAGTTTCATTATTCTTCTGGGAAACGCATTACTGCGACCTCTGCTGTAGTGGACATCGCCAAGTGCAATGATAGACAGCGTACAGTGTACCTCAGGTTTGGAAGCGTCCGTCCAGTTGGATCCCGGTCCACTGTGCGAGATAATGAGTTTGAGTGAAGAAGAAGTGAAACCCGCGAAGGCTTGAATAAGAATCGTCAACGTCGGCTTGGAATTCTAGTTGAATCGGTAACCATTCTCTAGTTCACTATTTTAATCAATGAATTGAATATATATATTAATCGCGACGATTATCTAGATGGAAGCTTAAACATGTCATAGTTATATTAGATAACTGTCAAAATATCTTGTCGCATGTGAAGACATGATTATGACATACTAGTGTCGCTGAGGTAAAACTTAGATTTAAGATGCTAGTTACGTAGGAGTACCCGAGCGGACGTGTCTGTCGAGTGTGTTCAAATTAGTTTTACTTATAAAGTATGCTAAATTAGTGCGGGAAGAATAGATTTAGTATTTTAAGCAATTGAGGCCCCTGGATAACGTCAACCGGAAACCGTCGTCGTGCCTGCGACTATCGCGTCGAATTAGTCAGGGTAAGCAAATTTGTTATTCATGTGAATGGATTAATGAATGGTTTGACTAGGTTTAATATTTATTAGATTGCCTGAGTCGCTTTGGTAAATTGGTCGATGCCGTAGGATAAAAGAGGTCTCAATAGGTCTCAGTATTACGGAACTGTAGGTATTAAAAATGAAAAGTTTTATTAATATATATGATACACAGGTTAACCGGTAAATTAGTTTAGAAAGTTAATGAAAGTTCTTCTATCAAATTTTATAAGTGTTAGGTGCCCAAGAATTTTGAAGTTAAAATTATAAGTCGTTTAGTGTGTTCTCTAGATTAGGTATGATATTTTATGTGTTGATCGATTTCATGTTTGGAATGGATGTTGATTGCTACCTCAACTGTTTAGCTAGGTCAGAAGTGCATGATTGTCGTAAGTAACAATATATCGATAGCTAGTGTCCGCAATATCTCGTCATTAAGTAGGTCATTTCTCTTTGCGTAGCATCGTAAAGTCTGGTGTTATTGTTCCTTATATGCATTTATATGCATAATGCATTTCATTCAGGTACGTTAATTAATTGTACGATGCGGAAGAAGAACCAAGTCGACCCCAAGCGCGGACTACTCCGCAGGATGAAGCTGACGGACGAACCGAAAGATGGATAATTTGAATGAGTGCCAAGCCAAAGGATACTCGCCAAGTGGTCGCCTAATAAACACTAACCTAGTGTTACTCAGGCAAGCCCCGGTGCATTTGCCACCTCCCTTGATGTTTTTAAAATCTTTCTCACTTGCTTGCTGCATTAGGTGATAGGAGTTGATTGATTAAACAATTCCTGCATTACCTTCCTTGATCTTGATTACCCTCCTTGAAACCCTGTTTTTACAAAAAGGTTTTACTATGCTTAGTATTGCTTTAGAAAAATAAAAGGATTTGTTTTACAAAAGATGTTTGGCAAAGTGGGAGGGATGTTTTCGAAAATAAAACTTGATGGTGGATCCATCATGGCCGTGATGGGTTCAACATTGGAAAAGATGTACCTCTGCCAGGTACCAAGTTTTTGGGTTGAAATGATTAAACTGAGACCGGGCGGGTGACTTGCACGAGAAAGGAGTCTCGGTGTAGTGTCTCCGTCTGAGTCGATTAAGGACCTTGTCGATGTAGGCCTACTGACCGAGGACCCTTTAACTGGTCACATGTCTCGTCATGGGTAAGCTTTGCCTCGGGCGGACTAAGGCCAGAATAAGATAACACGAAATGGGCGTGGAGCGGTGGCGAGAGTAGCGTGTACCCTCCGTGGCAAGAGGCTGGACGGTGGTGTATCTGTGCTCTCGGTTTGCGTGAACCTGATCTGGTCTTAAGAACCCCGGTGGCGGGTTGACATATGCAAGGGTTAAGTGCTACATATGTCGTGTGATTGGAGATCCTCAGCTGAGTATAATCGATTTGGATCGCCGTACCTTCGCGGTTATGAAGACTTGGTCACTGACTTACACGTAGCATTCCACTAAAGATGATGGGTTTTTGTTAAGAAATTGGCTAGTGCAGGACCAGTGATTGAACTAGGGTAGAAAGAACTCTAGTTGCAGGTAATTGTACTTAACTTGACAAATAAAATTGGATTTTTAAGGATCCACTTTAGTAAGCATTTCTGCAAAACAGAGTCTTTGATTATTGAAAAGCCTTACCTTGACTCCCTTAAGCCAGCATACCCTTGAGAGTCTTTTCTTTAGTCGGGTAAGTCTTGTTGAGTAATTCCATACTCAGGGTTTTATTCCCTGTTGTTTTTCAGGTTCTAACTTTGTGCTGTTGTTGATGGTGTTAAGTGCCGGTGGGCTCGGCCTTCTTATAAGTCTAAGTAACCCTTCTATACTTCTTATTGAGGATGATCCCTTGAGCTAGCATATATATTTCAAACTTATACTTTTGTAATCACCCCGATAAACTAATGTAAAATTTTTGTAACCTGTAAAATTTGTTAGTAAGATTTCCGCTGCAACAATATTGGTGTGTGTGATTTGTGTTACTTAATCCCGCGGTTCTGGTTGTAAGTGGTTTATCCGATGTCCTTGGGGCAATCGGACAGATCCTGTTAAGTTATCTGGTGCACATGCATAGCCGTCTGAGGTCATTTGGACAAGGACAGGTGCATGTGGGCCCAATAACTTGGGAGGTTCTGCCACAGCTGGTATCGGAGCAGGATTAAGTTTATACGATCACATACATATTTTCAAAACAAAAGTTTTGGTTTTAGAAACCCTATTTTCAACTAAACACATTGTTTGGCTTTGAAAACAGTTTAAAAAAACTATAATGCTAGCGACATCCTCTATTAAGCCCTAAGTTAAGGACTATCAGGTGGCCTAGTTTAAAACACTAACCCACAACTGGGTTGGTATTGCATACATGTGTATTGTTATTTTTGAGGCCATTCAGTTTTGAATGGATCGACGCTCAGGTAAGGTGAGATGTGAGAGCATGACCGAACAACCGTCGGTCTAGGGAAGAGTATAAAAAGCGCTTGATTGTATACATGTTCCACATATGTATATATGAAGGCTGCGATGTGGAGTATTTACTTTTCTGGGAATTCAGTACCCCATGGATGTGTATGGGTATACAGACATGGGAATACAGACATGGGAATACTGAGAAATGTAATGTACTTGTAACGACGCACCTACACTCAGGTAAGAAGGTGAGTTACCATAATGAGTTGCCCTATGGTTAAAGTGTGGCAACAGTGCCTATGCATGGCTCGGCGCTTAAGGATGAGCTGGCCTCCATATAGAAATATATGGAGTATAAACTATGATAAACTACCATGTGTGACTTGCATCATTGGGAATTGGGTTGCAATGGATTTTCTGCAGGTACACTAACCTCGAAAACGTAGGTGTAGTTGAAGACTAGCAAAATACCGTGAGAGCTATACGTATGCCACCGAGATAGAACACTATTGCCACAGTATGTTGGCAAAACTCGTGAGGACGTATAGGACGAGCATGCATCCTGATTGTTGCATCATATTTGTCACCTATACACCCAAAATGCTTCTCTCATCTTTATTCCAGTAGCCATTGATTGTAGATAATATGGTGTAATGTTGAATTATGAACTTCTATGAAATAGGTGTCCTCCATTCTTTAGGTGACCCCTTAGGGTGCCTTATGTGCTGATAGAGAGTTGGTAATTGATTGCCTAAACCCAAAACTAGGCCATGTTCTCATTTAGTGAACCCTGACCCAAAACTTAAATTTTCCCGTTATCACTCCCTGACCAAACACATGAAAATAAACGCCTAGATAATTTCGTTGTTAGACCTAAAGTGTACCCGGACTTAAAAAAGTCTCAAGTCATGTCTCCTTCTAGAGCCATTCCCTTATTCAGTTGATGCAGGTTGAGGTCTTTATTGTATTTTGCCTCTCCTTGTGGATTACCTTGTTGTTTTATCAACCTAACCTAGGAAAGATATGTCCGACCATTTTCTTAAGTTTGATACCTTTGGTTTCCCTATATCAAGGGCATAGCAACTCAGTCTTATGTTTTCCCTCCGTATCTAATCAAATACTAATCCTTGACCTTGTAATCGCTATGATGGGCATAGAAATATGCTTGGGGCTGAATTAACAGTCTCCCATCGTACTCCTTTCATTCAGTTTAGGTTATGGCCATGTCTTGTTCATTTCATCGGGCCATGATCTATTTGGCTCTCTACTTGTAACCCTTCTTACAGGTGGAGTAACTCTTTGTAAATTGTCATCCTTGACCAGTCTATTTGTGTTGTGTGAGATTTCTTATTGATTACGTCTAGTATTGGCGTTATGACTAAAATTGATGATACTACGACGAAACCGGGGGCCTTCTGTGTGTGCGCACACACGGTTGTGCTGCTCGACACACGCTAGTATCACAGTTGGTAGTCATAATCCATTATGAGATTATATCAATATGTTATCTCTACACAAATTGTTTTTACCACGTGGGATTCATTATTGGTGCCAGTTTTGTAATGGTGTCATGGTTAGGGACTTATGGTACCGCGGCGAAACTGAGGGCCTCCTGTGAATGCGCACACATGATTTTGCTGCTTGGCGCATGCCGGTATCGAAGTCTCTGGCTATGATTCATTATGGAACTACACTAATATGGTATCTTCCATGGACTCCTTCCTTAAAATAATTTTTATGTTGTTTGTGAAGTGATCAAGCAACATCTATCATCTCTGTTGGATCAAAAGGGCATACCACTTTCATGTGTGGTCTTATTTCTTTTGATCTTGGTAGTGACTACTCATACAAGTTCCATTTACGTCCTTGGTGTAAAGGTGAAGTCTTGGAGCTGTTAGTGTTGCAAGACAACTAATTAGCTCTCAAAATGGAGATCTGTTTCCCCTGCTGCTGAGATGCAGGAATTTGTTCATTCGCTCTCTTATTCAATCCATGTATTCCCTAACCAAGTGGATAATTCATCTCGCATGAAGAAACGGGTGAACGACCTGACCAAATGGACTTCTACCCAAATGCATGACCTTTGCGAGTAAATGTGAACTCTCGACCGTTGCCTTAACGATAGTACTGAGAGGACATGTCCAATGTCAATAATAGTTCGACAAGTTGGTTTTACTAACTTGTAACTGCTTTGTGAACAAAGGTTGAGTTTAGAGATCGATTTGTCGAGTTATCTAAACTCACTTTGGCTCAAACCATCTTGAGAAAGTACTTACAAAAATCAAATTAAGTCGGCCAATCACCACCTAATCATCGCTATAATCATGCCTCGATCGCCTCACGTGTGCTTTTCCAGCATGTGTTATTAAGTCGAGCCATGCCTAGTGCTTAATAAAATGGATTGGTTGCAAAGTCCGCATCTACAGATCCTTCCGCTGGTGATTCTCTCGAATCTATACCATCTTTCATGGACTTGAATTCCCGGGTTAGCCACATGTTAACCGCGACAGTATTCGACATCCACATCTGTTTCCTGTGCTATGAATTTCCTGTAACCACTTGTTGGTAAACCTACTTTTAAGTGTTTTACCCAAGATGGTGCATCTGATTCTATTTGGGTAAAATCGTGTATTTACCGCTTGCCCAATAGACTCAGATAGTACAGTGTCATCAGAAAAAGCAAACTGCACGCATGGAACTTTATGTGTTCCTCTGGCAGATATTAACTCTATTGGTGGACATCTCTAAATAGGCTTAAGTTAATACATGTTATGTCCACTAGGGAAACCTTATCCTGAGACACTCGCCCTTGTTTGGAAATGTCTCCCGATTATCGCTGATATGGACATGGGATTACCTGCTTCTCCACTCTTGAAAGTCTTTCGCTCCGAATCTCGGGACGAGATTCTTTTAAGGGGGGAGGGCTGTAACACCCCAGGTGTTTATATTCCGCTCGACAACGAGTACGGATTTAAGCACATGATATCAGTGAATAAGACGGACACTAAGGTCTAATTATTTTCGCCTATCGCGATTTTAATATCGCATTTGTCTCGTCTATCGCGAATGCGACGTCGTTGTTATTTTTATCTGTTCGGGCTCTCCTAAATTTTTGTGCTGTTCAGGACATATTTATTCTGAAAATCGGTGCGTCCGATGGTTAATTAAAATTCATCGCCGCGCAAATCCGAATTCGGAAGCTCCACCTCCTTTTACGCTTTTTATCCCGGACAAATTAATTTGAACTCGACGACTAAAATACTTGGTGCAAAATAATCCGAATCGTGCGTCGTCTGAGTGAAATCGTGTGCGAGGATATAATTCAATTTATTCTTCCGCACACTGTTTTGGCGACGAAAACGCGTATACATTGCGGATCTGGTTTCAGCTAATTTCAGTCGAATCGCGCAAAACAAATTATCAATACCGAAATCATTTTATTTCGGTCTGTTGTTCTCGCCCGGATCCAAATCTTCGGGTGTAACCAATTATTAATTAATTCGGTTCCCACTCGTCCGCCGCGAAATCGCGTACGAGGATCTGTAATTGAGTCTCGACTCACTGGTAAATCATCCGTGGTCGTGGAACCAGATGTTCAGACCGCAGGTAAATTTATCAGATTTTGAATCGAATCAACTGTCGCAGTTACCGTCGACTCTTTTGCTATCACTAGAAATTTCGGTTCAAAAATATCTACGATCTTCTAAAAAAAGAAAGAAAATCTCCTAGAGACCTATCTCTACCGCCACCCTCTCCTGGATTTTTTTCTCTCGCGATGCTTATCTTCCTCACGCGTGCTCTGATATTTTTCAAGTCACCGCCGTTCCTCGTCTTCATCCGGCCGCCGCTCTGGGGAGAAAAGATCCCCAGCCGCCGGGGGATAAAATCCCACCGCCCAGCCAGCCGTGGTTCTCCCCATGGCCGAGCACCCTCTCTAGCCGTCGCGCCCCTGCTCCCTCTCCCACGCGCGCCCAGCCGGTTCCCTGCATCGCGTGGTCGCGCGCCTGGCTCGCTCCCATGGTCGCGCTTGGTACCGCGCCTGCTGCTGTGTGCGGCTCCCTCCGGCTTGCTCTCCCTCCCATGGCGTCTTGGAGCCTGAGCTCGCCCATCCCTGCTCATCTTCCTCCCCATGCTCCTCCGTGCCGCGGCTCCCAGCTTCTCCCTGGCTCGGATTCTGCGCGGCACTTCCTCTGCTCGTCCCATCTCCCCAAAGCTTGTTCCTCCCTGCTCGGCGCTTCCTATTCCCAGCGCTCGACCGCCTAGCCGCCAGTTCGCCCTGGTCTCTGCTCCCTCTGAGCTCGCCGTGAAGCCCCAGCTCGGTCTGTAAGCTCCAGCAACGTCGCCCTCTAGCTCGGCCTCTATTCCTGCCATGACTGCTACTGCTCTCATGAGCTAGAACACAGCTTCAATCTGTTCCTTCCTTTCTTTCTTTCTTTCAAAAGACAGAGAACAACTTAGGGGGTGTTTGGTTGCCCCTGCTAAAGTTTAGCCCGGGTCACTTCAAGCGTTTGACTTTTAAATAGGAGTATGAAATATAGACCCAACCAACTGGACTAGATTCGTCTCGTCCTTTAATCTTCGGCTGACAAATTAGTTTTATAATCCGACTACATTTAATACCCGGAAGGAGGTTCAAACATTCGATATGACAGGGGCTAAATTTTAGTTTGGGGTAACCAAACACCCCCTTAGTTTCATTATTCTTCTGGGAAACGCATTACTGCGACCTCTGCTGTAGTGGACATCGCCAATTGCAATGATAGACAACGTATAGTGTACCTCAGGTTTGGAAGCGTCCGTCCAGTTGGATCCCGGTCCACTGTGCGAGATAATGAGTTTGAGTGAAGAAGAAGTGAAACCCGCGAAGGCTTGAATAAGAATCGTCAACGTCGGCTTGGAATTCTAGTTGAATCGGTAACCATTCTCTAGTTCACTATTTTAATCAATGAATTGAATATATATATTAATCGCGACGATTATCTAGATGGAAGCTTAAACATGTCATAGTTATATTAGATAACTGTCAAAATATCTTGTCGCATGTGAAGACATGATTATGACATACTAGTGTCGCTGAGGTAAAACTTAGATTTAAGATGCTAGTTACGTAGGAGTACCCGTGCAGACGTGTCTGTCGAGTGTGTTCAAATTAGTTTTACTTATAAAGTATGCTAAATTAGTGCGGGAAGAATAGATTTAGTATTTTAAGCAATTGAGGCCCCTGGATAACGTCAACCGGAAACCGTCGTCGTGCCTGCGACTATCGCGTCGAATTAGTCAGGGTAAGCAAATTTGTTATTCATGTGAATGGATTAATGAATGGTTTGACTAGGTTTAATATTTATTAGATTGCCTGAGTCGCTTTGGTAAATTGGTCGATGCCGTAGGATAAAAGAGGTCTCAATAGGTCTCAGTATTACGGAACTGTAGGTATTAAAAATGAAAAGTTTTATTAATATATATGATACACAGGTTAACCGGTAAATTAGTTTAGAAAGTTAATGAAAGTTCTTCTATCAAATTTTATAAGTGTTAGGTGCCCAAGAATTTTGAAGTTAAAATTATAAGTCGTTTAGTGTGTTCTCTAGATTAGGTATGATATTTTATGTGTTGATCGATTTCATGTTTGGAATGGATGTTGATTGCTACCTCAACTGTTTAGCTAGGTCAGAAGTGCATGATTGTCGTAATTAACAATATATCGATAGCTAGTGTCCGCAATATCTCGTCATTAAGTAGGTCATTTCTCTTTGCGTAGCATCGTAAAGTCTGGTGTTATTGTTCCTTATATGCATTTATATGCATAATGCATTTCATTCAGGTACGTTAATTAATCGTACGATGCGGAAGAAGAACCAAGTCGACCCCAAGCGCGGACTACTCCGCAGGATGAAGCTGATGGACGAACCGAAAGATGGATAATTTGAATGAGTGCCAAGCCGAAGGATACTCGCCAAGTGGTCGCCTAACAAACACTAACCTAGTGTTACTCAGGCAAGCCCCGGTGCATTTGCCACCTCCCTTGATGTTTTTAAAATCTTTCTCACTTGCTTGCTGCATTAGGTGATAGGAGTTGATTGATTAAACAATTCCTGCATTACCTTCCTTGATCTTGATTACCCTCCTTGAAACCCTGTTTTTACAAAAAGGTTTTACTATGCTTAGTATTGCTTTAGAAAAACAAAAGGATTTGTTTTACAAAAGATGTTTGGCAAAGTGGGAGGGATGTTTTCGAAAATAAAACTTGATGGTGGATCCATCATGGCCGTGATGGGTTCAACATCGGAAAAGATGTACCTCTGCCAGGTACCAAGTTTTTGGGTTGAAATGATTAAACTGAGACCGGGCGGGTGACTTGCACGAGAAAGGAGTCTCGGTGTAGTGTCTCCGTCTGAGTCGATTAAGGACCTTGTCGATGTAGGCCTGCTGACCGAGGACCCTTTAACTGGTCACATGCCTCGTCATGGGTAAGCTTTGCCTCGGGCGGACTAAGGCCAGAATAAGATAACACGAAATGGGCGTGGAGCGGTGGCGAGAGTAGCGTGTACCCTCCGTGGCAAGAGGCTGGACGGTGGTGTATCTGTGCTCTCGGTTTGCGTGAACCTGATCTGGTCTTAAGAACCCCGGTGGCGGGTTGACATATGCAAGGGTTAAGTGCTACATATGTCGTGTGATTGGAGATCCTCAGCTGAGTATAATCGATTTGGATCGCCGTACCTTCGCGGTTATGAAGACTTGGTCACTGACTTACACGTAGCATTCCACTAAAGATGATGGGTTTTTGTTAAGAAATTGGCTAGTGCAGGACCAGTGATTGAACTAGGGTAGAAAGAACTCTAGTTGCAGGTAATTGTACTTAACTTGACAAATAAAATTGGATTTTTAAGGATCCACTTTAGTAAGCATTTCTGCAAAACAGAGTCTTTGATTATTGAAAAGCCTTACCTTGACTCCCTTAAGCCAGCATACCCTTGAGAGTCTTTTCTTTAGTCGGGTAAGTCTTGCTGAGTAATTCCATACTCAGGGTTTTATTCCCTGTTGTTTTTCAGGTTCTAACTTTGTGCTGTTGTTGATGGTGTTAAGTGCCGGTGGGCTCGGCCTTCTTATAAGTCTAAGTAACCCTTCTATACTTCTTATTGAGGATGATCCCTTGAGCTAGCATATATATTTCAAACTTATACTTTTGTAATCACTCCGATAAACTAATGTAAAATTTTTGTAACCTGTAAAATTTGGTAGTAAGATTTCCGCTGCAACAATATTGGTGTGTGTGATTTGTGTTACTTAATCCTGCGGTTCTGGTTGTAAGTGGTTTATCCGATGTCCTTGGGGCAATCGGACAGATCCTGTTAAGTTATCTGGTGCACATGCATAGCTGTCTGAGGTCATTGGGACAAGGACAGGTGCATGTGGGCCCAATAACTTGGGAGGTTCTGCCACAATATTGATTTTAGTGGGAGTAGACTATTAAATGTTTAATATGATTTACTCTGTCATGGATATTTTTGTCTTAGTATTTTGCATTATTTTGTTGTAGATAAATGGCACCTAGCACACCAACATTTACTTTGCGATCAATTCTTGAAAAGGATAAGTTAAATGGAACAAACTATGCGAATTGGATCCGTAACCTGAGAATTGTTCTCAGGGCTAAAAAAAAGGAAGACGTTCTAGACACCCCACTACTAGAGGATCCTGGTGAAAATGCAACTGCTGCAGCTAAAACCGCTTACAAGAAAGCAATGGATACTAATCTTGAAGTGAGTTGCCTAATGCTTGCTTGCATGGAGCCTGAGCTGCAGATGCAGTTTGAGACAAACCATGAGGTGCACGATATGATCGTGGCGCTCAAGGATATGTTCCAGACTCAGGCTAGGACTGAAAGGTTCAATGTGTCCAAAGCCTTTCTGGAATGCAAGCTAGCAGAAGGCGCAGCAGTTGGGCCACACGTAATCAAAATGGTTGGTTACAGTCAGAGGTTGGAGAAGCTTGGCTTCCCAATAAGCCAAGAGTTGGCCACTGACTTCATTTTGGCATCTCTTCCGCCCAGCTATGGAAACTTCATCACGAACTACCATATGCATGGGGCGGAGAGGGGCCTCAATGAACTATGTGGTATGCTGAAAACTGCAGAGGGGGACATAAAGAAAAGCGCTGGCAGCAGCGGCCATGTGATGGCGGTACAAAACAAACCCAACTTTAAGAAGAAGGGTAAATCTCAAAAGAAGAAGGGCAAGGCAAAGGATACAGTATCCAAGCCAAATCAAAAGCCCAAGGTTGGACCAGCTGCAGATACAGAGTGCTTTTATTGCAAAGAACTTGGTCACTGGAAAAGAAATTGCAAGCAGTACTTGGCCTCTATTAAGGATCGCGGCGGTAAGGGTACAGCCGCAGCAGGTACACTTGCTATTCACATTACAGAAATTTTTCTTGCTGATTCTTATATTAATTATTGGGTATTTGATACCGGATCGGTTGCCCATATTTGCAATTCGATGCAGGGAATGATAAGAAGTAGAAGCGTGAAAAGAGGAGAAGTTGATTTCCGGGTAGGCAATAATGCAAGAGTTGCTGCGTTGACCGTCGGGACGATGCAACTCCACCTCCCATCAGGATTTATTTTAGAGTTAAATAATTGTTATCTAGTTCCTAGTATGAGTCGAAACATTATGTCTCCTTCATGTTTGATGAAGGATGGTTATTCATTTGCGAGTGAAAACAATGGTTGTGTGATCTCTAAGAATGGCATGTTTGTGGCTTTTGCATCCATTATGAATGGGTTATTCATTTTAAATCTTGATGATGCACCTATCTGTAATATTAGTGCTAAAAGGCCTCGGCCTAATGATTTAAGTCCTACCTACATGTGGCACTGTCGTTTGGGTCATATAAGTGAGAATCGCATGAAGAAGCTTCATTCTGATGGGCTTTTAACTTCGTTTGATTTTGAATCATACGAGACATGTGAAGCTTGCTTACTCGGTAAGATGACCAAGGCGCCCTTCACGGGTTTACCGGAGAGGACGTTAGATTTATTGGAACTCATACATACTGATGTGTGCGGACCAATGAGTACGACAGCTAGGGGAGGATTCCAATACTTCATAACCTTCACTGATGATTTTAGTAGATATGAGTATGTCTACTTAATGAAACACAAGTCTGAATCCTTAGAAAAGTTCAAAGAGTTTCAGAATGAAGTAGAAAATCAGCGTGGCAAGAAAATTAAAGCACTGCGATCAGATCGTGGAGGTGAATATTTGAGTCATGAGTTTAGCAATCATCTAAAGAGTTGTGGAATTGTTCCACAGCTTACGCCGCCTGGAACGCCTCAGAGGAATGGCGTGTCTGAGCGACGTAATCGGACTTTATTGGATATGGTTCGATCAATGATGAGCCAGTCGGACCTACCTTTGTCGTTTTGGGGATACGCTCTAGAAACAGCAGCTTTCACACTAAATAGGGTACCGTCTAAGTCCGTAGTTAAGACACCATATGAGATGTGGACTGGGAAGACTCCCAGTTTGTCTTTTCTGAAGATTTGGGGTTGTGAGGTTTACGTCAAGCGACTTCAGTCAGATAAACTCACTCCAAAATCGGACAAGTGCATGTTCGTGGATATCCAAAGGAAACTTTAGGATATTACTTTTACCACCGGTCAGAGGGCAAAGTGTTTGTCGCCCGGAACAGTGTGTTCTTAGAGAAAGAGTTTCTCAAAAGAGATAAAAGTAAACAAAAGGTGTATCTTGAAGAAGTTCAGGATGAGCCAATGGGACAAGATTCAACAAGTGATGCTAATGTAGCAGAACAAGTTGAGACGTCTATGGCAAGAGAATCACCACCACAACCACGAAGGTCAGCAAGGCTTCGCGAGGCACGAGGAGAAGTGCTATTGTTGGGCAATGGGGAAGTGTTGTTGTTATACAACGACGAACCTGCAACATATTCAGAAGCGATGATGGACCCAGATTCCGAGAAATGGCATGTCGCCATGAGATCCGAGATAGATTCCATGGGAGAAAATCAAGTTTGGAACTTGGTTGACCCGCCTGATGGTGTTAGACCTATAGAATGCAAATGGATCTATAAGAAGAAGAAAGACATGGATGGAAATGTTCACATCTATAAGGCTCGACTTGTTGCAAAGGGTTTTCGACAAGTTCAAGGAGTTGACTATGACGAGACATTCTCGCCAGTAGCGATGCTTAAATCTATTCGGATCATTCTAGCTATTGCCGCATATTTCGATTATGAGATTTGACAGATGGATGTCAAAACAGCTTTCCTTAATGGAAACCTAGATGAGGACGTGTATATGATACAGCCCGAGGGTTTTGTCGATCCGATCAATGCTGGAAAGATATGCAAACTTCAGAAATCCATTTATGGGTTGAAGCAAGCATCTCGGAGTTGGAACATTCGTTTTGATGAAGTGATCAAAGGGCTTGGTTTTCATCAGAATGAAGAAGAAGCTTGTGTTTACAAGAAGGAAAGTGGGAGCGCTGTTGTATTTCTAATCTTGTATGTGGATGACATATTATTGATTGGGAATGACATTCCTATGCTGGAGTCCGTCAAGGCTTCACTGAAAAAGAGTTTTTCTATGAAGGACTTAGGGGAAGCAGCATATATTTTGGGCATAAGGATCTATAGAGATAGGTCGAAGAGGCTTATAGGATTAAGTCAAGATACGTACATTGACAAGGTTTTGAAACGGTTCAACATGGAACAGTCCAAGAAAGGGTTCATACCTATGTCACATGGTAAACACCTTAGCCAGATGCAATGTCCTGCGACGGCTAATGAGCGGGAGCGCATGAGTAAGGTACCATCCGCTTCAGCAATTGGATCAATCATGTATGCCATGATAAGTACACGCCCAGATGTTTCATACGCTATAAGTGCTACGAGTAGGTACCAGGCTGATCCAGGTGAGGATCACTGGACAGCGGTGAAAGACATTCTTAAGTACTTGAGAAGGACTAAAGATATGTTCCTGGTATATGGGGGTAAGGAGGAGCTCGTTGTAACTGGTTACACCGATGCTAGCTTCCAAACTGACCCAGACGAGTTAAAATCGCAATCAGGTTTTGTGTTCACAATAAATGGTGGTGCTGTTAGTTGGAAGAGTTCCAAACAGGAGACTGTGACTGATTCTACAACAGAAGCCGAGTACATTGCAGCTTCTGAATCTGCGAAGGAAGGTGTTTGGATAAGGAAGTTCCTCATCGAGCTTGGTGTGTTTCCTAATGCTTCTAGTCCATTGAACCTGTACTGTGACAACAATGGGGCTATTGCGCAAGCTAAGGAGCCAAGGAACCACCAGAAAAACAAACACGTACTACGGAAGTTTCACCTCATACGGGAATTCATAAGGCGGGGGTGAGATAATGATATGCAAAATACATACGGATTTGAATGTTGCTGATCCTTTGACAAAACCTCTTCCACAACCTAAGCATGAGGCACACATGAGATCTATGGGTATTAGATATCTTCTAGATTAACTCTAGTGCAAGTGGGAGACTGTTAGAAATATGCCCTAGAGATAATCATAGAGATGAGCATATTTCTTTGTATCCATGATATATATATATTGCTTAATTGAATATCCATGGAAGGCACCTTGTATTGATTAGCAATTATGTGAATTGTTTGTGAGATTCTTTACTTATATGGTTATTCTAAATGATGTCCCTAGTCAGAGTCGATGACTAGCACATGTATTAGTTGATGACTACATTTCACAAGTCATGAACATGGAGATGTTAAACTAATAATGTGGGCGCATGTATGACATGAGGCTGGACCGACCCAACGTGAGATATTGTAATATAGTTCTCTTTTTGCAACATGAATACTGTATCCTTAGACCTGAGATTGTCGCATGTTCTCAAGATGTGAATTGACTTACTTAGGGACTATCAAACGCTATTCCATAACTGGGTAGTTATAAAGGTAGTTTTGGGTTTGTCAGGAAGCATGTTGTGAGGCATGGTCAGTCAAGATGGAATTTGTCCCTCTCTTTGTGAGAGAGATATCTCTGGGCCCCTCGAGTGATTGGATCAAGAAATGCATGGCCGTGATAAGGTTAAGAGTTAACCATTGAAAGGATTCCAATTCACAATATCGAGAAAGAGAGGTCAGCTTAGAGCCAGACCAAATATCGTGAGACAAAGGGAACAACATGTATGTAATGTTGCAATGGTTCGTCTGATATGATCTTTACGTGCGCATAGGAGTTGACATGTCTTGCTAGAGGCCGCTGGCAATTATTGGGCCAAGTAAGAGTACTTGGGCTATGTCTATTTGTACGTGAACCTATAGGGTCACACACTTAAGGGGAAGGAAGCCTAACTCGGATTAGATCCGAAATTAGACTGGGCTTTAGGGTTAATGATGGGCCTCGGTGTCAGAAGCCCACCATGACGCCTATATAATGAGGGGCGGGGGCGCGGTTAGGCTTAACCTAATTCGCCACCAGCAAACGAGCAACCGCCGCTCACCTCTCGCCCTCGCCAAGCCGCCGTCGCGAACCTAGCAGTTCGGTACGCGGCGCTTCCTCCCTGTACGTGTGGATACCTCGAAGGTGCTGCATCTGGAGCACTAGGACGAACCGTGCGAGGACGTGAAGGACGCGGACGACTGCACGGCACTGCTCGACGCGTTCGTCTACATCGAGACGTATTCCGCTGCTCTGCGCGTCTAGTGGTAATTCCATGACCTATAACCGCAGTAGTTCTTGGTATTATAGGGTTGAAATTTTTGTTTTGCGCTAGCGTAGCCTCCCCGTAATCCTCCAGTGTGTCCTAAGGAATCCGAAGAGCCTCCAAATGCACAAGATCAACCATCCTCCTCCACGCAAGCATCTCCACCAACTCAAAATGAGGATGAGGCTCAAGTTGATGAAGGAGAAGATCAAAAGGATGAGCCACCTCAAGATGACGGCAATGATCAAGGAGGAGATGAAAATGATCAAGACAAGGAGGATGAAGAACCAAAACCGCCACACCCAAGAGTCCACCAAGCAATTCAACGAGATCACCCCGTCAACACCATCCTCGACGACATTCATAAAGGGGTAACCACTAGATCTCGTGTTGCACATTTTTGTGAGCATTACTCTTTTGTTTCCTCTATTGAGCCACACAGGGTAGAGGAAGCACTACAAGATTCGGATTGGGTGGTGGCGATGCAAGAGGAGCTCAACAACTTCACTAGGAATGAGGTATGGCATTTAGTTCCACGTCCTAATCAAAATGTTGTAGGAACCAAGTGGGTCTTCCGCAACAAGCAAGATGAGCATGGTGTGGTGACAAGGAACAAAGCCCGACTTGTGGCCAAAGGATATTCACAAGTGAAAGGTTTGGATTTTGGTGAAACCTATGCACCCGTAGCTAGGCTTGAGTCAATTCGTATATTACTTGCCTATGCTACTTACCATGGCTTTAAGCTTTATCAAATGGACGTGAAAAGTGCCTTCCTCAATGGACCAATCAAAGAGGAGGTCTATGTTGAGCAACCTCCCGGCTTTCAAGATAGTGAGTACCCTAACCATGTATATAAACTCTCTAAGGCGCTTTATGGGCTCAAGCAAGCCCCAAGAGCATGGTATGAATGCCTAAGAGATTTTCTTATCACTAATGGCTTCAAAGTCGGAAAGGCCGATCCTACTCTATTCACTAAAACTCTTGACAATGATTTGTTTGTATGCCAAATTTATGTTGATGATATTATATTTGGGTCTACTAACGAATCTACATGTGAAGAATTTAGTAGGATCATGACACAGAAATTCGAGATGTCCATGATGGGGGAGTTGAAGTACTTCTTGGGATTTCAAGTGAAGCAACTCCAAGAGGGCACCTTCATTAGCCAAACGAAGTATATTCAAGACATTCTAAACAAGTTTGGGATGAAGGATGCCAAGCCCATCAAGACACCCATGGGAACCAATGGGCATCGACCTCGACACGGGAGGTAAATCCGTCGATCAAAAGGTATACCGGTCGATGATAGGCTCTTTACTCTATTGATGTGCATCTCGACCGGACATTATGCTTTCCGTATGCATGTGTGAAAGATTCCAAGCCGACCCTAAGGGAAGCTCACCTTACGGCCGTAAAACGAATCTTGAGATATTTAGTTCATACTCCTAAGTTTGGGCTTTGGTACCCTCGGGGATCCACATTTGATTTAATTGGTTATTCGGATGCCGATTGGGCGGGGTGTAAAATTAATAGAAAGAGCACATCGGGGACTTGCCAGTTCTTGGGAAGGTCTCTGGTGTCTTGGGCTTCAAAGAAGCAAAATTCCGTAGCTCTTTCTACCGCCGAAGCCGAGTATATTGCTGCAGATCATTGTTGCGCGCAACTACTTTGGATGAGGCAAACCCTTTAGGACTATGGTTACAAATTAACCAAAGTTCCTCTTCTATGTGATAATGAGAGTGCAATCCGCATGGCAAATAATCCCGTTGAGCATAGCCGCACTAAACACATAGTCATTCGGTATCATTTTCTAAGGGATCACCAACAAAAAGGGGATATCGAGATTGCTTACATTAACACTAAAGAACAATTGGTCGATATCTTTACCAAGCCACTAGATGAACAAACTTTTAACAAACTTAGGCATAAGCTAAATATTCTTGATTCTCGGAATTTCTTTTGATATTTTTGCACACATAGCTCATAAGTATACCTTTGATCATGTCTCTTTTATATGCTATGACTAATGTGTTTTCAAGTATATTTCAAACCAAGTCATAGGTATATTGAAAGGGAATTGGAGTCTTCGGTGAAAACAAAGGCTTGCACTCCACTCCATAACTCATCCTTCACCGTCACTCCAAGCAACTCTCCAACTTTGGTATAATCTTCACTCATATTTTATTTGCCAAAGGGGAGAAAGTAGTTAAAAAGGGCTTATATTTCACTCAAAGTATCCGTTTTTGGCGATTCATGCCAAAGGGGGAGAAAGTATTAGCCCAAAGCAAAAGGACCGCACCACCACCTAATTTTAAACTAATGATTTTCAAATTGGTATTTTATTGTGTTCAAAAGGGGGAGAAAGTAATATTTTCAAAATTGATATCTTAAAACCCTCTTGAACACTAAGAGGAGGATTTTATCGAGGGGGAGTTTTGTTTTAGTCAAAGGAAAAGCATTTGAAACAGGGGAGAAAATTTCAAATCTTGAAAATGCTTCTCAAAATCTTATTCATTTTGACTATTTGCAAAAGGACTTTTGTCGGGGACCATAATTAGGGGTACCCTCAAGGCTCCTAATTCTCAGCTGGTAACCCCCATCAGCATAAAGCTGCAAAGGCCTGATGGGTGCGATTAAGTCAGGGATCAGTCCATTCGAGGGACTTGATCACGCCTCGCCCGAGCCTAGCCTCGGACAAGGGCAGCCGACCCCAGAGGATCTCTGCCTCACCCGAGGCCCCCCTCCAGCGGCGAACATATTTCCGGCTCGCCCGAGGCCCTGTCTTCGCCAAGAAGCAACCTTGACCAAATCGTCGCACCGTCCGACCAAATCGCAGGAGCATTTAATACAAAGGTGGCCTGACACCTTTATCCTGACGCGCGCCCCTCAGCCGACAGAGCCGAAGTGACCGCTGTCACTTCGCCGCTCCACTGACCGGTCTGACAGAAAGACAGCGCCGCTCCAACTGCGGTGCCACTTGACAGAGTGAGGCTGACAGGCAGTCAGGCCCGGCCGCAAGCACCATAGGAAGCTCCGCTCCGCCCGACCCAGGGCTCGGACTCGGGCTAAGCCCCGGAAGACGGCGAACTCCGCTCCGCCCGACCTAGGGCTCGGACTCGGGCTAAGCCCCGGAAGACGGCGAACTCCGCTCCGCCCGACCCAGGGCTCGGACTTGGGCTCAGCCCCAGAAGACGACGAATTCCGCTCCGCCCGACCCAGGGCTCGGACTTGGGCTCAGCCCCAGAAGACGACGAACTCCGCTTCGCCCGACCAACTCCGCCCTGGCCTCAGCCAACGGCCTCCGCCTCGCCCGACCTAGGGGCTCGGACTCGACCTCGGCCACGGAAGACGGACTCGACCTCGACCTCGGAGAAGCCCCCACATCGCCCAACCTAGGGCGCGGGCCGACCACATCAACAGGAAGCGCCATCATTACCCTACTCGAAGCTGACTCAGGCTACGGGGAACAAGACCGGCGTCCCATCTGGCTCGCTCCGCCAGATAGGCAATGATGGCGCCCCGCACGCTCCCTGACGATGGCGGCTCATGGCCCCCTTACGGAAGCAAGAGGACGTCAGCAAGGACTCGACAGCCCCGACAGCTGTCCCTCCGCCAGGCTCCAGCGCTCCTCCGACGGCCACGACATCACACAAACCAGGCACCAAAATCTCTCCGGCCGCCACGATGGCGTGTACTTAGGGCGCTAGCTCTCCTCCGCTAGACACGTAGCACTCTGCTACACCCCCATTGTACACCTGGATCCTCTCCTTACGCCTATAAAAGGAAGGACCAGGGCCCTCTTAGAGAGGGTTGGCCGCGCGGGGACGAGGACGAGACAGGCGCTCGCTTGAAGCCGCTCGCTCCCTCTCCCGCGTGGGCGCTTGTAACTCCCTACTACAAGCGCACCCGACCTGGGCACGGGACAAACACGAAGGCCGCGGGATTCCCACCTCTCTCACGCCTGTCTCCGGCCGCCTCACTTCCCCCCTTCGCGCTCGGCCTCGCGTCGACCCATCTGGGCTGGGGCACGCGGCGACATTCACTCGTCGACTTAGGGACCCCCCGGTCTCGAAACGCCGACAGTTGGCGCGCCAGGGTAGGGGCCTGCTGCGTGTTGACGAACAGCTTCCCGTCAAGCTCCAGATGGGCAGTCTCCAGCAACCTCTCCGGCCCGGGACGGTGCTCCATTTCGGGAGCCTTGAGTTCATGTCCCTCGACGGCAGCTACGACATGATACTCTTTCCACCGCCTGGCGACAGCGACAATGGCGGCCGACAGCCCGCTCGCCGCCGGCGGAATCGACGACGTCTTCCCCACGTGGTGGAAGAACAACCTTCGAGCTCGCCCCGTCCTCTTCCCCGCCGACGGAGGAGGAGGCGGGGCAACCAAGGCCAAGCAGGAGGCAGCTCCTCGTCGACTGTCGAGCGAGTCGACAACGCCAGCACCCCAACGGGGGGCGCGCCGGGCATCGACCTCGCGCTTGAGACGAAGACGAGCGCTGTCTCCCCGCGACACGCCAATCCCGAGCAAACGGACGATGCCAGCACGCTCGCGGAAGGCTTGCTGGGTGTCACCCTCGTACCTGAGACAACGGTGCAGTCAGTCCCCGACGTGACTTCATCACCGCCCGTCGACCAAGAGGTACCGACCGATTCCCATCCCACGCCTTTCGGATTCAGCCTCGACCCGCCTAGCGGCGTCGCTCTGGCGGACGCTCTCGTAGAGGCGAGTCCGAACCCTCTGGGGTTTCGTATGCGGTCACCTTGGGACCGGCTGACGGACGTCTCGACCTACGGGCCCTCTAGGTCCGAGGAAGACGACGGGCCCAACTTTTGTTGGGATTTCTCCGGACTTGGCAACCCCAGTGCCATGCGGGGCTTTATGACCGCATGCGACTACTGCCTTTCCGACTGTTCCGACGGTAGCCGCAGCCTCGGCGACGAGGACTGTGGCCCAAGCCGCGAATGTTTCCACGTCGATCTAGGGGGTCCCTCCGAAGGCAACCATCTTGGCATGCCGGAGGACAGTGATCTCCCTAGGCCGGTGCCTCGCGTTGACATCCCACGGGAGCTAGCTGTGGTCCCCGTTCCAACGGGGGGTCACGACCCACAGCTCGAGCAAATCCGCGGGGTGCAAGCCAGGCTCGACGAGGGAGTAGGAGTGCTTGAGCCAATCCGCCGGGACGTCGGGCAGGCATGGGCGGGCCAACCTCCGGCCGGAAAAATGAGTCATCTACCCCAGGGCTTCCAGCACCGCATCGCCGACGATGTCAGGGTCAGGCCGCCACCCGCATCCAGTGGGGTCAGCCAGAACCTGGCTGCAGCAGCAATGCTCCTCCGCGCGATGCCGGAGCCATCAACCACCGAGGGGCGGCGAATCCAGGGAGAGCTCAAGAATCTCCTGGAAGGCGCCGCGGTCCGGCGGGCCGAGAACTCCGCCTCCCGAAGGCAGGGGTACCCCTCGGAACATCATGCCGCGACTTCCCGATTCATGCGGGAAGCCTTGGTCTACACCGGGCGCACGCGCAACACAGCGCCTGCGGCCCCGGGTCGCCTCGGCAACGAGCACCATCACCGCGACCGTCGGGCCCACCTCGACGAGAGGGTGCGCCGAGGCTACCACCCTAGGCGTGGGGGACGCTACGACAACGGGGAGGATCGGAGTCCCTCGCCCGAACCACCCGGTCCGCAGGCCTTCAGCCGGGCCATACGATGGGCGTCGTTCCCGACCCGGTTCCGACCCCCGACTACTATCACGAGGTACTCGGGGGAGACGAGACCGGAACTGTGGCTCGCAGACTACCGTCTGGCCTGCCAACTGGGTGGAACGGACGATGACAACCTCATCATCCGCAACCTCCCCCTGTTCCTCTCCGACACCGCTCGCGCCTGGTTGGAGCACCTGCCTCCGGGGCAGATCTCCAACTGGGAGGACCTAGTCCAAGCTTTCGCCGGAAATTCCCAGGGCACGTACGTGCGCCCCGGGAATTCCTGGGACCTTCGAAGCTGCCGACAGCAGCCGGGAGAGTCTCTCCGAGACTACATCCGGCGATTCTCGAAGCAGCGCACCGAGCTGCCCAACATCACCGACTCGGATGTCATCGGCGCGTTCCTCGCCGGCACCACCTGCCGCGACCTGGTGAGCAAGCTGGGTCGCAAGACCCCCACCAGGGCGAGCGAGCTGATGGACATCACCACCAAGTTCGCCTCCGGCCAGGAGGCGGTCGAGGCTATCTTCCGGAAGGACAAACAGCCCCAGGGCCGCCCTTTGGAAGATGCCCCCGAAGCGTCAACTCAGTGCGGCGCCAAGAAGAAGGGCAAGAAGAAGTCGCAAGCGAAATGCGACGCCGCCGACGCGGACCTTGTCGCCGCCACCGAGTACAAGAACCCTCGGAAACCCCCCGGAGGTGCCAACCTCTTCGACAAGATGCTCAAGGAGCTGTGCCCCTACCACCAGGGGCCCGTCAAGCACACCCTTGAGGAGTGCGTCATGCTTCGGCGCCACTTCCACAGGGCCGGGCCACCCGCGGAGGGTGGCAGGGCCCACGACGACAACAAGAAGGAAGATCACCAGGCAGGAGAGTTCCCCGAGGTCTACGACTGCTTCATGATCTACGGTGGGCAAGCGGCGAACGCCTCGGCTCGGCACCGCAAGCAAGAGCGCCGGGAGGTCTGTTCGGTGAAGGTGACGGCGCCAGTCTACCTAGACTGGTCCAACAAGCCCATCACCTTCAACCAAGCCGACCACCCCGACCATGTGCCGAGCCCGGGGAAATACCCGCTCGTCGTCGACCCCGTCATCGGCGACGTCAGGCTCACCAAGGTCCTCATGGACGGAGGCAGCAGCCTCAACATCATCTACGCCGAGACCCTCGGGCTTCTGCGTATTGATCTGTCCTCGGTCCGGGCAGGCGCTGCGCCTTTCCATGGGATCATTCCCGGGAAGCGCGTCCAGCCCCTCGGACAACTCGACCTTCCCGTCTGTTTCGGAACACCCTCCAACTTCCGAAGGGAGACCCTGACGTTCGAGGTGGTCGGGTTCCGAGGAACCTACCACGCGGTACTGGGGAGGCCATGCTACGCGAAGTTCATGGCCATCCCCAACTACACCTACCTGAAGCTCAAGATGCCGGGCCCCAACGGGGTCATCACCGTCGGCCCCACGTACAAACACGTGTTCGAATGCGACGTGGAGTGCGTGGAGTACGCCGAGGCCCTCGCCGAGTCCGAGGCCCTCATCGCCGACCTGGAGAGCCTCTCTAAGGAGGTGCCAGACGTGAAGCGTCATACCGGCAACTTCGAGCCAGCGGAGACGGTTAAGTCCGTCCCCCTCGACCCCAGCAGCGACGCCTCCAAGCAAGTCCGGATCGGCTCCGAGCTCGATCCCAAATAGGAAGCAGTGCTCGTCAACTTTCTCCGCGCGAACGCCGACGTCTTCGCGTGGAGTCCCTCGGACATGCTTGGCATACCGAGGGATGTCGCCGAGCACTCGCTGGACATCCGAGCAGGAGCCCGACCCGTCAAGCAGCCTCTGCGCCGATTCGACGAAGAAAAGCGTAGAGCCATAGGCGAGGAGATCCACAAGCTAATGGAGGCAGGGTTCATCAAAGAGGTATTCCATCCCGAATGGCTTGCCAACCCTGTGCTTGTGAGAAAGAAAGGAGGGAAATGGCGGATGTGTGTGGACTACACTGGTCTGAACAAAGCATGTCCGAAGGTTCCCTACCCTCCGCCTCACATCGATCAAATCGTGGATTCCACTGCTGGGTGAGAAACCCTGTCTTTCCTCGATGCCTACTCAGGGTATCACCAAATCAGGATGAAAGAGTCCGACCAGCTCGCGACTTCTTTCATCACACCCTTCGGCATGTACTGCGATGTTACCATGCCGTTCGGCTTGAGGAATGCGGGCGCGACGTACTAGCGGTGCATGAACCATGTGTTACGCCTCGGGAAGCACCTACGCTACGTGCTACGCCTCCATTTCCCGGCATCCAACAATGTGGCTGAGTACGAGGCTCTGGTCAACGGATTGCGGATCGCCATCGAGCTAGGGGTCCGACGCCTCGACGCTCGCGGTGACTCGCAGCTCGTCATCGACCAAGTCATGAAGAACTCCCACTGCCGCGACCCGAAGATGGAGGCCTACTGCGATGAGGTTCGGCGCCTGGAAGACAAGTTCTACGGGCTCGAGCTCAACCATATCGCTCGGCGCTACAACGAGACTGTGGACGAGCTGGCTAAAATAGCCTCGGGGCGAACAACGGTTCCCTCGGACGTCTTCTCCCGAGATCTGCATCAACCCTCCGTCAAGATCGACGACACGCCCGAGCCTGAGGCCCCCTCGGCCCATCCCGAGGTACCCTCGGCACAGTCTGAGGCACCCTCGGCTCGGCCCGAGGCACCCTCGGTTCAGCCCGAGGTACCCTCGGCCCCCGAGGGCGAGACGCTGCACGTCGAGGGGGAGCGAAGCGGGGTCACGCCTGATCAAAACTGGCAGACCCCGTACCTGCAATATCTCCACCGAGGAGAGCTACCCTCCGACCGAGCCGAAGCTCGGCGGGTGGCGCGGCGCGCCAAGTCGTTCGTCTTGCTGGGAGATGAGAAGGAGCTCTACCACCGCAGCCCCTCTGGCATCCTCCAACGATGCATCTCCATCGCCGAAGGTCAGGAACTCTTGCGAGAGATACACTCGGGGGCTTGCGGCCATCACGCAGCGCCTCGAGCCCTTGTCGGGAATGCTTTCCAACAAGGCTTCTACTGGCCCACGGCGGTGGCCGACGCTACTAGAATTGTCCGCACCTGCGAAGGGTGTCAGTTCTACGCAAGGCAGACCCGCATGCCCGCTCAGGCTCTGCAGACGATACCCATCACCTGGCCTTTTGCTGTGTGGGGTCTGGACCTCGTTGGCCCCTTGCAGAAGGCACCCGGGGGCTACACGCACCTGTTGGTCGCCATCGACAAATTCTCCAAGTGGATCGAGGTCCGACCCCTAAACAGCATCAGGTCCGAGCAGGCGGTGGCGTTCTTCACCAACATCATCCATCGTTTCAGGGTCCCGAACTCCATCATCACCGACAACGGCACCCAGTTCACCGGCAGAAAGTTCCTGGACTTCTGCAAGGATCACCACATCCGGGTGGACTGGGCTGTCGTGGCTCACCCCATGTCAAATGGGCAAGTAGAGCGTGCCAACGGCATGATTCTGCAAGGACTCAAGCCTCGGATCTACAACGACCTCAACAAGTTCGGCAAGCGATGGATGAAGGAACTCCCCTCGGTGGTCTAGAGTCTGAGGACAACACCGAGTCGAGCCACGGGCTTCACACCGTTCTTTCTAGTCTATGGGGCCGAGGCCATCTTGCCCACAGACTTAGAATACGGTTCCCCGAGGATGAGGGCCTACACCGACCAAAGCAACCAAGCTAATCGAGAAGACTCGCTGGACCAGCTGGAGGAGGCTCGGGACAAGGCCTTACTACACTCGGCGCGGTACCAGCAGTCCCTGCGACGCTACCACGCCCGAGGGGTCCGGTCCCGAGACCTCCAGGTAGGCGACCTGGTGCTTCGGCTGCGACAAGACGCCCAAGGGCGGCACAAGCTCACGCCCCCCTGGGAGGGGCCGTTCATCATCGCCAAAGTTCTGAAGCCCAGAACGTATAAGCTGGCCAACAGTCAAGGCGAGGTCTACAGCAACGCTTGGAACATCCAACAGCTACGTCGCTTCTACCCTTAAGATGTTTTCAAGTTGTTCATATACCTCGCTCCCACGCAAAGTTTAGTCATCAAGGAAGGGTCGGCCTCGCCTCGGCAAAGCCCGACCCTCCCTCGGGGGCTAAAAGGGGGCAACCCCCCTCTGCGTCGAATTTTTTCCTCAAAAAAAGATCCTTTCTGCTAGAATGTCTTTCGCGCTTTTCGACTACTTCGAAAGTGGATCCTGAAAACGACGGAGTACACGTAAGCAGCCAAGGCTGATCGAGCCGAGGGACTCCTACGCCTCCGGGATACGGATACCTCACTCATCACCTTCTGCGATAAGTAACTCACGTTCGGATAAGTGATTCCGCGGACCGAACAAGTCTTCACGTTCGGAAGCTCTTCTGACGAAGCGATTCTTCGAGCCTTCTCGACTGCGTCGGTGACAGAACCCCATGGACGGGTAAGAGTTCGCGTAAGCGGCAAGGCCGACCGAGCCGAGGAACTCCTACGCCTCCGGGATACGGATACCTCACTCATCACCTTCCGTGAGAAGCAACTCTCGCTCGCACAAACAATTCTGTTACCGACAAAAAAGTCCAGATACTCGAAACAAGAGGAAAAGAGACGCGGCTTTGCAACATGGCGAGGGTGTGTTTTGGCCTCGGCGGCCGCAGAAAACACACGCCACAAGATAATCCGATCTTGCAGGCTCGGATCTTGACGGCTAAAGTGAGCAGCAGCACCCTCGGCGTCGACAACACCTTCGGCGAGGTCCGACCTAGCCTCGGACGGCGACGCGATCCAAGGGTCTCCGCTCTGAAGGACAACGTCATCACCAAGCCCGGGCCATCGCCGCCAGGGTCCTCTCCGAGAATCCGGCCCGAGCAGGCGGCTCGGCCGGTCACCCCGGGGCCTCGGCCAGCTGTCCTCCAAGGACATCAGCCCGGCCCGAGGCCTCTCTCACGGGGGCAGCGAGAGAACCCTCTCTCACGGCGTGAAGACGACGCGCCCGTGTTCCGTTCCTCGAACGGCCCGCGCACGCGCAACGGCCGCCCCGCGAACCACTCGCCCCGTCGCATTAACTCCGCGGCGGGACAGGCGGCGCCTCTGGAAGGAGAAGCGAGCGACGCTTCGCCTTCACCATAACAACCGCGTCAAAAAAGGTACGCCGTGTCGTTCGATTTCGTATCCTTTTCCTTTTTTCCTCTTTCTCTCTCTTGCAACAGGGACCGGGAAAGGGGGATACCCCGAAAAGGATCCTTCCCCATGAAGAAACCAGGCTCCAAGCCTCCCTACTGATCAGAGGTTCGAAGGCTGGCCCCTCGGAAGGGTTCAACAGCCGCCTCAGAGCACGTGGGCTCCACACCCACTACTGGTCAGGGGTTCGAAGGCCGGCCCCTCGGAAGGGTTCAACGGCCGCCTCAGGCTACTCGGGCTCCGCGCCCACTACTGATCAGGGGTTCGAAGGCTGGCCCCCGAAGGGTTCACAGCCGCCTCAGACACAGAGCGAAGGATGACCATGGGTACGTTCGATACATAACCAAGGCTCGGGCTGCGCTCCCGAGGTACCCTAGGACATTTCCGAGAACAGCAGGAACGATCTTGTAACGGAATCCCATCAGAGGGAGGCATCGAGCCCTCAGACCCCGTCGCCAGGGGACCGGGTCCGGCAGATCACCCGCAGGTACTTTTGGGCGCGCCTCTGGGCCTCTAGCCAACCCCTAACGAATGGGGCACGGACGTCCGCTCGGATCACCCGCCTGCAGCTCACCGGAGACACTATGTTTGGCGCCCACCGAGGGCAACATGGCGCTCTCCCCCTCTCCTCCTTGCGGAAAGGCGACGCAGGGGCATATGTAAAAAAGTCGAGTCTGTCCCTGATCGCCCTCTCGCCCTGTGCAGAGGCTCGGGGGCTGCTCTCGCAAACCCGGCTCCGGCCAAACCGTTGACAGCGTCAACATACCAGCCCGAGAACTTGGGACCCGACCGTACACCCGGGCTACGGCCAACTCGCATGTAACGCCCCGAATTTCGAGTTGAATTTTTTCTTTTCTCTATCGCTCGCTAAATTCGGGCGTTACCTCCCTTTCCCATTTCTTTTCGCAAAAAAAACCCTACCTATTTCCAAAACTCCAAATCGTATAATAATAATAAACCCTAGGAGTATTTTATTTGGATTGTGCACCATGCCGGTCCCTGCATATTTTTTTTGTGTGGATTGAATTTGTGAAATCCTGCTTTTAGAAATGATTAAAATGGGAAAAAGACCATTTCTTTTTCCCTTCCCTTTCTCCCCTCTCTCCCTTGGGCCGACATTCTCCTCCTGCGGCCCATCTGGCGCCCCCCCCCCCCTCCTCTCCCCCCCCCCCGTTTTTTTTTCCTGCGCGGCCCACAGGCCGGCTGGCTCGCGGCCCAGCCGCCTAGCGGCTTGCCCGCATCCGTCGCGCGCGTGCGCGCTGAGCAATCGCCCAGCCGCCGCCGCCCTCCCCGTGGGGCCCGCCTGTAAGTCTCCGTAGTCGCCCCCTGTTCATCTCCTCTCTCCCACGAACTCGCGATTTTCTCTCTCTCGCGCGCAAATCGCTCCCCCAACGCCCCTCTTCCTCCATCGCCCGGCTGCAGGAAAACCGCCGCTGTCCGCACGCACCCTCGCCCACGGTGAGCCCGTCCTGCTCCCTTCGCCCCGTCCCCTTCCCCCTCCGTTCCTCACCACGGCTTGCTCGGCGCGGCGGATGTCGTGGCGTGGCGGCGCGCGGCTCGCCCGCCCGCTTTCCCGGCTTGGTCCGGCGTCTGCTCCCCCTCGCCCTGCGCCCAGCCAGGCGAGTTCGCCGTGGCGCGGCCCCTGCGCGCCCGCCCGCTCCCCTCGGCGTGGCGGCGCGTGGCTCGCTCGCCTGCCCGCTCCCCCGGCCCGGCCTCTGGCGCTCGGCCATGGAGGCGTGGCATCCCGGCCTCGGCGCGGGGCGCGCTCGCCCCGACCCCCCCTCGCCCTTCTCCCTCGCGCCCGTCCGGCTGGCGCAGCCCCGCGCGGCGTGCCCGCCGCAGCCCCGGCTCGGCCTTGCACGCGGCCATGGCGGCTCGCCCGCCCGTGGTCGGCCTGGCCCCAGCCTTGCGCGCGGCATGGCGTGGCGGCGCAGCTCGCCTGCCCCCAGCTCGGCCGTGGCGGCTGGAGCTCGGCCACGGCGCCCCACCCCGCCCGCGCAGCGCCCCGCCTGCCCGCGGCTCGGCGCGGCCTTGCGCCCGCCCTATCCGACGTCGCGGCGTGGCTTGCCCGTCCGCGACCGCGGCCCGACCCGGCCAACGCCCGACGTCCTGCGCAGCCCCGCCCGGCACGGTTTGCTCGCATGGCTCGGCCGCGACGTCGCGGCGTGGCGTGCCCCCGGGCGTCCCAGCTCGCTTGCGGCAGCCCGCGCGACTTGCTCGTGGCGGCCTCGCTCACTCGCTCGTGTGTGCGGCAGTGGTCCGCGGCCCCGCTCGCTCACCCGCGTAGTCTACTCGCCCGTACAACGCTTAACCACCACGCTTAGTCATTTATCTTTTAGGTGCGAATTGTCGCGCTACGATGTTCTTCGCCAATTAAAAGTGTTAGTACTAATTGAACTGTATCAAGAAGCGGCAATAATTAGGCATGGGTTAATTATGCTTAGATAATAGCTATCCTTACACCTATATTAAATATCTGTTAGTATGACTACATGAAATGTAGTGGCTGAGTTCATTCTTTCCCTTAACATGAATATAGCGAGTTGTCGAGAACGGTAAGGGTTATGTTATTCTCACTACTTCAAATGGTCGTTAGCGCTAAGCCATATGTCGTGTGTATGATTATGGGTTTCACCTTCTTGTATGGTGTATTGTTTACCTTTCTGTTTTGAAATGTGAATGTATGATTGTGTTCGCATAGAGAGCGACCTGGTCGAGGAACCCGAAGAGCTCGCAGGAGAAGCCCCTGAGCAGCAGTTGGTTGGTGGAGGCAAGTGTCCCTTGACCTATCTCTGTCCTATTCATTCTTTAATTCACCTCCCGCATTACACATTTATGCCTAAGGATTGACTAGCATTGTTATCCATATCCTTGTTTACCTATTTGGGTTGGATTATTATTGCTTAACTTTATGCTATTGCTCAACTCTAATCAATGAACATGATGAGATTATCTATGATACGCTGTTTTCCCTTCTCTTATTATGATGTTGTACTTGTGGCCTTTAAGGGGGCTCGAGCGGTTTCTCGAGTGCCTCTCCGTAAGGACCTGTTCTATGGATGACCGCCCGGGAAAACAGTGCAACCATGAGGGTGGAATGGGATGCCCTTAGCTGAATAATTAGAGGATTCGGGGTGTAGCTCACTTCGCCGTCGTGCCGTCAATGGGGCTCGGTGTATGCGGCTCGCTCTGCCAAGGTTGATTTGTCCCTTGGGGAGGTGGTACATTTAGGAAACCTAACGGGTGGCTACAGCCCCGGGGAATCTTTGTAAAGGCTACGTAGTGATGCCCTGCTAGGCCACCTAGGTAGTGGTCAATGGGGAGTAGCTCTCTCCGGGCAGAAAGGGAATCATGGCTTGTAGGTAAAGTGCACGACCTCTGCAGAGTGTTTGAAAACTGATATATCAGCCGTGCTCACGGTTATGAGCAGCCAAGGGAGCTCCAGTGATTAGTGGTACTTGATCAGAGACATTATGGTACAGGTGGCTATGAGATCGATGGTTTTGGTTATGACTATGGTGCTGGTAAGTGGTATTCTTTGCGTTTGGAAAGGGTACATCGGGCTAATAACTTGGGTTAATGCTAAAACCTGGCTTTCTATTAGTAAATAATAATCTGACCAACTAAAAGCAACTGCTTGACTTATCCCCCACATAAAGCTAGTCCACTACAGCCAAACAGGATACTTGCTGAGTATGTTGATGTGTACTCACCCTTGCTCTACACACCAAACCCCCCCCCATCCCCAGGTTGTCAGCATTGCAACCACTGCTCAGGAGAAGATGAAGCTGTGGAAGGAGACTTCCAGGAGTTCCAAGACTACGACGAGTTCTAGGCGTGGGTTAGCAGCAACCCTCAGTTGGCTGCCTGTGAAGGCCGCGGTTATCTACGTTTCTTTTTCGCACTTTGATTTATTGTAAGGACTATATGGACGTCTCAGACGTATGATGTAATCGACTGTTATTTCCCTTTTAATACTATTTGAGCACTGTGTGATGATGTCCATGTTATGTAACTGCTGTGTACGTGAATTGCTGATCTTGGCACGTACATGGTTCGCATTCGGTTTACCTTCTAAAACCGGGTGTGACATAAGTGGTATCAAAGCCGTGCTGACTGTAGGACCGCTAACCTAGAATAGAATGGTCGTTCTAAGGACTATAGACCTCTGTCCCTGCCTTGACTTTGATATCCCTTCAAAAGTTGGTCATACCGACCAAACCTATGTTCTACTATATATTATACCTTGCTGAAAAAAATTGTGTTTTATTCTAATTCTTCATTTGCTTATGATTCATTATTTGCTGGTCATATTAATTCTGTTCTCACTCTTTTGCTTGCGATGTCTTTTGTAGATGGCTCGACTTAGACACACTGCACGAAAGTCCGTCATCCCCTTCTTACCCTCCCGCCTTGCTGAGCGCCCGCTTCGCCGTCCCGTGGCCGGACAGTCCAACCACTTGGAGAGACTGCACCATCGCCTGCATGAGGAGCAGGAACGTCGACGACAGGAGCAACAGGGCTCTTCCTTCTCGCTCCAACAGGAGATGGAGTCCGTGAGGAGCTGCTCCCCTGTGCTTCCCCTGGAGGCGCCCCCTACACCACCACTGGACGCCCCAGCCTCTGGAGTAGCTGCTGGAGGAGACCCAGACGACGGAGGTGGCGACGACAGCTCGAGCCACGACACCGACTTCTCTGCTGACCATGAGCCGGAAGGATAGGTTGCTCGACCCATCACTCGTGACGCTGCTCGCGGGTGTCACTTCCACGATGCGCTCGACACCCTGCTACGTCGGACACTTAACCAGCGTACTTGGTCCATCGAGTATCGCTATGTGGTCTACCAGCACAGTCGCGGGGTCTACCCGGACCGCTGGGAGGCGACCTGCTTGGTGCGCCGTCCGGAGAACAGTCTCCAGGGTGCGGAGGCCTGCTCAGAGCACTATTCTATCTCTGAGCGGGACTCGGCTGAGGCGGCCATGCAAGATGCTGCACGGCGTGCGCTTTCGCACTACTGCTCGGTTCTCGGTGGGGTAGCTGACGGTCTTGACCTGAAGTATTACCCCCGCCGTCCATTTGGCAGCACAGGAGGCGTGATTGTATCACCTGTCGGTGAGGACAATCCTAGGTTGAGCAGCACAGTCAACCTAGCCGCCGTGCTAAACACGGAGCTGGACCATGCATTAGACGAGCTGAGTAGGGCTCGTGCTGAGATCGCCCTGTTGCGGGCTGAGCGCGCGGAACGTCGTCACCTGGATGGTGGTTCCCCCGCTCCCGTTGGGACTCAGCACCCGTACCGCTCCCCTCGGCGTGGACACCGGTCTTATGGAAACCCCGACTGCAAGACCAAGATAGACTTGGAACCATAGATTGTCAGTGTGGAGTCTTGTAATAAGTGCTTAATATAGAAGTTTTACTCTTAGTCTCAGTCTTAACGTTAGTCTCGCTCTTAGTTAGTCTTAGTTAAACAGGATAGTTTGCTATATCCTGTGCATTTATGGTTGTCATGATGAACTATGTTTGGTTTGGATCTTTGTAATGACTGTCACCAGAGTGTGGGTATCCCCTGCATTTTGGTTTACCTATCATGTTAATGGAGTTAGTTATATAGTTGGGAAACCTTTTATTCCACTTTCCTCTTTATCTGAGAAGCTGTGTGGTCTGTGTTGGAGATCAGTGAAGATGTTCATCTGTTCAGTGCTGTTGAAGGATTCTATACTCTTTTCTTATGCTGCAAGATTTGCCAGATCAGTTCTCATGTGTGGTTGCATTCTGCAGATGTCAGAGAACAGGCGCAGAGGAGGAAGGCGTGCTCAGCAGGAGCGAGCCGCTCAGCAGGAAGAGGTGCCCCAGCAACAGCACCTGCCGCCCCCGCCCCCGATGTCGATCGAGCAGATGTTTCTGATGCAGACTCAGGCAGTTCAAGCCATCGGTCAGACTCTGGCCGCCATTCAGCAGCAGCAGCAGCAACAGCAGCAGGCCCCACCTCAGCCTCAGATGCCTCAGATGCCCAGAGACAAGCGTGCTGAATTCATGAGAGGTCATCCACCAACGTTCGCTCACTCTTCTGACCCCATGGATGCTGAAGACTGGCTGCGCACTGTGGAGCGGGAGTTGCACACCGCTCAGTGTGATGACAGGGAGAAAGTCCTGTATGGTCCCCGTCTGTTGAGAGGAGCAGCTCAGTCATGGTGGGATTCTTACCTCGCCACCCATGCCCACCCTGACGCCATCACCTGGGAAGAGTTCAGGGGTAGCTTCCGTCAGTACCATGTTCCTGCAGGTCTGATGACAGTGAAGAAGGAGGAGTTCCTGGCTCTCAAACAAGGGTCATCGTCTGTCAGTGAATACCGGGACAGATTTCTGCAGCTGTCTCGCTATGCTCCTGAAGATGTCAACACCGACGCCAAGCGGCAGTACCGTTTCCTGAGAGGCTTGGTTGACCCTCTGCATTATCAGCTGATGAATCACACCTTCCCGACATTCCAGCACCTGATTGACAGAGCAATCATGACAGAAAGGAAGCGTAAAGAGATGGAGGATCGTAAGCGCAAGATCAGTGGACCCCAGCCTGGAAGCAGCAATCGTCCTCGTTTCTCAGGCAATCAACCTCAGCAGTTCAGGCAGAACCAGCATCCACCTCAGCAGCATCAGCAATTCCAAAGGCAGTATCCTCAGCACCAGTATCAGAACCGTCAGAGCAATCAGTCAGGAGGTCAGTTTCAGAGGCAGAATCAGCAGGCACCTCGTCTTCCTGCCCCAGCAGCCCAGCAGAACAGCCAAGCAGCACCAGCTCAGGTTGGAAACAGAGCATGTTTTCACTGTGGAGAGCAAGGCCACTGGGTGATGCAATGTCCGAAGAAGGCAGCCCAGCAGCAGTCAGGCCCCAATGCCCCAGCAAAGCAGAACGTGTCTCAGCCTGGAGCAGGCAATCGCTCTCAGCCGCGCTATAATCATGGAAGGCTGAACCACTTGGAGGCTGAAGCAGTTCAGGAGACCCCCGGCATGATAGTAGGTATGTTCCCAGTCGACTCCCATATTGCAGAAGTGTTATTTGATACTGGAGCAACGCATTCTTTCATTACTGCATCATGGGTAGAAGCACATAATCTTCCAATTACTACCATGTCAACCCCCATTCAAATTGACTCAGCCGGTGGTAGGATTCGAGCCGATAGCATTTGTTTGAATGTATGTGTGGAAATAAGGGGGATAGCATTTCCCGCCAACCTTATAGTAATGGGTACTCAGGGAATAGATGTCATCCTAGGGGTGAATTGGCTAGATAATTATCAGGCAGTTATCAGTTGTGATCAAAGGACCATCAAGTTGGTGTCCCCACTAGGAGAGGAAGTGGTGACCGAGTTAGTCCCGCCTGAGCCAAAGAAAGGAAGTTGTTATCAGATAGTTGTCGATAGCAGTGAAGTAGACCCAATTGAGAGTATCAGGGTTGTGTCCGAGTTCCCAGATGTGTTTCCAAAGGACTTACCGGGTATGCCACCAGAGCGGAAAGTTGAGTTTGCCATAGAGCTTCTTCCTGGAACCGCCCCTATCTTTAAGAGAGCCTACAGAATATCTGGACCAGAGTTGGTTGAACTTAAGAAGCAGATTGATGAGCTGTCAGAGAAAGGTTACATCCGGCCAAGCACCTCGCCTTGGGCCGCCCCTGTCCTATTTGTGGAGAAGAAAGATGGCACCAAAAGGATGTGTATCAATTATCGAGCTTTGAATGAGGTCACGATCAAGAACAAGTACCCTTTGCCCAGAATAGAAGATCTATTCGACCAGTTGAGAGGCGCCAGTGTGTTCTCCAAGATTGATCTGAGGTCAGGTTATCATTAGCTCAGGATCCGACCTTCGGATATTCCGAAGACAGCATTCATTACCAAGTATGGGTTGTACGAGTTCACAGTGATGTCTTTTGGTTTGACCAATGCGCCAGCCTTCTTCATGAACTTGATGAATAGTGTATTCATGTACTATCTCGATAAGTTTGTGGTGGTATTCATCGACGACATTCTGATTTATTCCCAAAGCGAAGAAGAACATGCAAATCACTTGAGGATGATATTGCGGAGATTGCGAGAGCACCAGTTGTATGCAAAGTTGAGCAAGTGTGAATTCTGGATCCATGAAGTCCTGTTCTTGGGTCACATAATCAACGAAGAAGGATTGGCTGTGGATCCAAAGAAAGTGGCAGACATTCTGAACTGGAAAGCGCCAACGGATACTCGAGTAATCAAGAGTTTCATTGGAATGGCCGGATATTATCGGCGATTCATTGAAGGGTTTTCGAAGATTGCGAAACCAATGACAGTGTTGCTAGGCAACAAGGTTGAGTTCAAGTGGACTCAGAAATGCCAAGAGGCCTTCGAAGCGCTGAAAGAGAAGCTGACAACAGCGCCTGTCCTAGTCTTGCCTGATGTGCACAAGCCCTTCTCGGTGTATTGTGATGCTTGTTACACAGGTTTGGGATGTGTGTTGATGCAAGAGGGAAGAGTTGTGGCTTACTCGTCCCGACAGCTGAAGGTTCATGAGAAGAATTACCCAATCCATGATCTAGAGCTGGCAGCAGTGGTTCACGCACTGAAGACATGGAGGCACTATCTGTATGGACAGAAATGTGATGTTTACACAGACCACAAGAGTCTGAAGTACATATTCACTCAGTCAGAGTTGAATATGAGGCAGCGAAGATGGTTAGAGCTGATCAAAGACTATGAGTTGGAGATCCATTACCACCCAGGCAAAGCAAACGTAGTGGCAGATGCTTTGAGCAGGAAGAGTCAAGTCAATCTGATGGTCGCTCATCCGATGCCTTATGAGTTGGCCAAGGAGTTTGATAGGTTGAGTCTCGGATTTCTGAACAATTCGCGAGGAGTCACAGTCGAGTTGGAACCTACCTTGGAGCGCGAAATCAAAGAAGCGCAGAAGAATGATGGGAAGATCAGTGAGATCCGGCGACTGATTCTAGATGGCAGAGGCAAAGACTTTCGAGAAGATGCAGAGGGTGTGATATGGTTCAAAGACCGCTTGTGTGTTCCTAATGTCCAGTCTATTCGGGAGTTGATTCTTAAGGAAGCTCATGAGACAGCTTATTCGATTCACCCTGGTAGTGAGAAGATGTATCAGGATCTGAAGAAGAAATTCTGGTGGTACGGAATGAAGAGGGAAATCGTAGAGTATGTGGCTATGTGCGATAGTTGTCGAAGGATTAAGGCAGAGCACCAGAGACCTGCTAGATTGTTGCAACCATTGCAGATCCCTCAGTGGAAATGGGATGAAATCGGTATGGATTTCATAGTCGGATTGCCTCGCACTCGAGCCGGCTACGATTCCATTTGGGTAGTAGTGGACCGCTTGACCAAGTCAGCCCACTTCATACCAGTCAAGACCAACTACAACAGTGCAGTATTGGCAGAATTGTATATGTCTCGGATCGTTTGTCTTCATGGTGTGTCAAAGAAGATAGTGTCAGACAGAGGAACACAGTTCACCTCTCATTTCTGGCAGCAGTTGCATGAAGCCTTGGGTACGCATCTGAATTTCAGTTCAACTTATCATCTGCAGACAGATGGCCAGACCGAAAGAACCAATCAAATTCTTGAAGACATGTTGAGAGCTTGTGCGTTGCAAGATCAGTCCGAATGGGACAAGCGATTGCCTTATGCCGAGTTCTCCTATAACAATAGCTACCAGGCCAGTTTGAAGATGTCACCATTTCAGGCACTCTATGGGAGGAGTTGTAGAACTCCGTTGCAATGGGATCAGCCTGGAGAGAAGCAAGTGTTTGGGCCAGACATTCTACTGGAAGCTGAAGAGAACATCAAGATGGTCCGAGAGAATCTGAGGATAGCGCAATCAAGGCAGCGAAGCTACGCAGACACAAGAAGAAGAGAGCTGAGTTTTGAAGTCGGAAACTTTGTCTATCTGAAAGTGTCACCCATCAGAGGAGTCAGAAGGTTCGGAGTGAAAGGCAAGCTAGCACCCCGCTACATTGGTCCGTATTAGATTCTTGCAAGACGTGGAGAAGTGGCTTACCAGCTCAATTTGCCAGAGAATCTGTCCGCAGTGCATGATGTCTTTCATGTGTCTCAGTTGAAGAAGTGCTTGCGTGTGCCAGAAGAGCAGTTGCCAGTGGAAGGTCTTGAAGTCCAAGAGGACTTGACCTACGTTGAGAAGCCAGTGCAAATCCTTGAAACCGCAGACAGAGTCACTCGAAGGAAAACCATCAGAATGTGCAAAGTCAGATGGAATCACCATTCAGAGGAAGAAGCAACCTGGGAGCGTGAAGGTGATCTGATGGCCAAATACCCTGAGCTCTTTGCTAGCCAACCTTGAATCTCGAGGGCGAGATTCTTTTAAGGGGGATAGGTTTGTAACGCCCCGAATTTCGAGTTGAATTTTTTCTTTTCTCTATCGCTCGCTAAATTCGGGCGTTACCTCCCTTTCCCATTTCTTTTCGCAAAAAAACCTACCTATTTCCAAAACTCCAAATCGTATAATAATAATAAACCCTAGGAGTATTTTATTTGGATTGTGCACCATGCCGGTCCCTGCATATTTTTTTTGTGTGGATTGAATTTGTGAAATCCTGCTTTTAGAAAAATGATTAAAATGGGAAAAAGACCATTTCTTTTTCCCTTCCCTTTCTCCCCTCTCTCCCTTGGGCCGACATTCTCCTCCTGCGGCCCATCTGGCGCCTCCCCCCCCTCTTCTCCCCCCCCCCCCCCGTTTTTTTTCCTGCGCGGCCCAGCCGCCTAGCGGCTTGCCCGCATCCGTCGCACGCGTGCGCGCTGAGCAATCGCCCAGCCGCCGCTGCCGCCCTCCCCGTGGGGCCTGCCTGTAAGTCTCCGTAGTCGCCCCTTGTTCATCTCCTCTCTCCCACGAACTCGCGATTTTCTCTCTCTCGCACGCAAATCGCTCCCCCGACGCCCCTCTTCCTCCATCGCCCGGCTGCAGGAAAACCGCCGCCGTCCGCACGCGCCCTCACCCACGGTGAGCCCGTCCTGCTCCCTTCGCCCCGTCCCCTTCCCCCTCCGTTCCTCACCACGGCGTGCTCGGCGCGGCGGATGTCGGCGTGGCGGCGCGCGGCTCGCCCGCCCGCTTCCCCGGCTTGGTCCGGCGTCCGCTCCCCCTCGCCCTGCGCCCAGCCAGGCGAGTTCGCCGTGGCGCGGCCCCTGCGCGCCCGCCCGCTCCCCTCGGCGTGGCGGCGCGTGGCTCGCTCGCCTGCCCGCTCCCCCGGCCCGGCCTCTGGCGCTCGGCCATGGAGGCGCGGGGCGCGCTCGCCCCGACCCCCCTCCCCCTTCTCCCTTGCGCCCGTCCGGCTGGCGCAGCCCAGCGCGGCGTGCCCGCCGCGGCCCCGGCTCGGCCTTGCGCGCGGCCATGGCGGCTCGCCCGCCCGTGGTCGACCTGGCCCTAGCCTTGCGCACGGCATGGCGTGGCGGCGCAGCTCGCCTGCCCCCAGCTCGACCGTGGCGGCTGGAGCTCGGCCACGGCGCCCCGCCCCGCCCGCACGGCGCCCCGCCTGCCCGCGGCTCGGCGCAGCCTTGCGCCCGCCCTATCCGACGTCGCGGCGTGGCTTGCCCGTCCGCGACCGCGGCCCGACCCGGCCAACGCCCGACGTCCTGCGCAGCCCCGCCCGGCACGGTTTGCTCACGTGGCTCGGCCGCGACGTCGCGGCGTGGCGTGCCCCGGGCGTCCCAGCTCGCTTGCGGCAGCCCGCGCGACTTGCTCGTGGCGGCCTCGCTCACTCGCTCGTGTGTGCGGCAGTGGTCCGCGGCCCCGCTCGCTCACCCGCGTAGTCTACTCGCCCGTACAACGCTTAACCACCACGCTTAGTCATTTATCTTTTAGGTGCGAATTGTCGTGCTACGATGTTCTTCGCCAATTAAAAGTGTTAGTACTAAATGAATTGTATCAAGAAGCGGCAATAATTAGGCATGGGTTAATTATGCTTAGATAATAGCTATCCTTACACCTATATTAAATATCTGTTAGTATGACTACATGAAATGTAGTGGCTGAGTTCGTTCTTTCCCTTAACATGAATATAGCGAGTTGTCGAGAACGGTAAGGGTTATGTTATTCTCACTACTTCAAATGGTCGTTAGCGCTAAGCCATATGTCGTGTGTATGATTATGGGTTTCACCTTCTTGTATGGTGTATTGTTTACCTTTCTGTTTTGAAATGTGAATGTATGATTGTGTTCGCATAGAGAGCGACCTGGTCGAGGAACCCGAAGAGCTCGCAGGAGAAGCCCCTGAGCAGCAGTCGGTTGGTGGAGGCAAGTGTCCCTTGACCTATGTCTGTCCTATTCATTCTTTAATTCACCTCCCGCATTACACATTTATGCCTAAGGATTGACTAGCATTGTTATCCATATCCTTGTTTACCTATTTGGGTTGGATTATTATTGCTTAACTTTATGCTATTGCTCAACTCTAATCAATGAACATGATGAGATTATCTATGATACGCTGTTTTCCCTTCTCTTATTATGATGTTGTACTTGTGGCCTTTAAGGGGGCTCGAGCGGTTTCTCGAGTGCCTCTCCGTAAGGACCTGTTCTATGGATGACCGCCCAGGAAAACAGTGCAACCATGAGGGTGGAATGGGATGCCCTTAGCTGAATAATTAGAGGATCCGGGGTGTAGCTCGCTTCGCCGTCGTGCCGTCAATGGGGCTCGGTGTATGCGGCTCGCTCTGCCAAGGTTGATTTGTCCCTTGGGGAGGAGTGCGGTACATTTAGGAAACCTAACGGGTGGCTACAGCCCCGGGGAATCTTTGTAAAGGCTACGTAGTGATGCCCTGCTAGGCCACCTAGGTAGTGGTCAATGGGGAGTAGCTCTCTCCGGGCAGAAAGGGAATCACGGCTTGTGGGTAAAGTGCACGACCTCTGCAGAGTGTTTGAAAACTGATATATCAGCCGTGCTCACGGTTATGAGCGGCCAAGGGAGCTCCAGTGATTAGTGGTACTTGATCAGAGACATTATGGTACAGGTGGCTATGAGATCGATGGTTTTGGTTATGACTATGGTGCTGGTAAGTGGTATTCTTTGTGTTTGGAAAGGGTACATCGGGCTAATAACTTGGGTTAATGCTAAAACCTGGCTTTCTGTTAGTAAATAATAATCTGACCAACTAAAAGCAACTGCTTGACTTATCCCCCACATAAAGCTAGTCCACTACAGCCAAACAGGATACTTGCTGAGTATGTTGATGTGTACTCACCCTTGCTCTACACACCAAACCCCCCCCCCATCCCCAGGTTGTCAGCATTGCAACCACTGCTCAGGAGAAGATGAAGCTGTGGAAGGAGACTTCCAGGAGTTCCAAGACTACGACGAGTTCTAGGCGTGGGTTAGAGGCAACCCTCAGTCGGCTGCCTGTGAAGGCCGCGGTTATCTACGTTTCTTTTTCGCACTTTGATTTTTTGTAAGGACTATATGGACGTCTCAAACGTATGATGTAATCGACTGTTATTTCCCTTTTAATACTATTTGAGCACTGTGTGATGATGTCCATGTTATGTAAATGTTGTGTACGTGAATTGCTGATCCTGGCACGTACATGGTTCGCATTCGGTTTACCTTCTAAAACCGGGTGTGACATCGCATGAGGGAACGACCAGACCAGCCGAAGCATTGCGCGAGGCATTAAGACCTCGGAGGAGTCAAACCACTCCTCCGAGGCCTCGGGGGCTACACCCGGCGGGTGCGCTTGCGCGCACCCACCGGAACAAAACGCAACCGAGAAAGGCTGGTCCCCTTGCAAAAAAGTGCGACGAAAGCCTCCAAGCGAGTGCTAACACTCCCTTCGAGGCTCGGGGGCTACTGTCGGGGACCATAATTAGGGGTACCCTCAAGGCTCCTAATTCTCAACTGGTAACCCCCATCAGCATAAAGCTGCAAAGGCCTGATGGGTGCGATTAAGTCAGGGATCAGTCCATTCGAGGGACTTGATCACGCCTCGCCCGAGCCTAGCCTCGGACAAGGGCAGCCGACCCCGGAGGATCTCCGCCTCGCCCGAGGCCCCCCTCCAGCGGCGAACATATTTCCGGCTCGCCCAAGGCCCTGTCTTCGCCAAGAAGCAACCTTGACCAAATCGCCGCACCGACCGACCAAATCGCAGGAGCATTTAATACAAAGGTGGCCTGACACCTTTATCCTGACGCGTGCCCCTCAGCCGACAGAGCCGAAGTGACCGCCGTCACTTCGCCGCTCCACTGACCGGTCTGACAGAAAGACAGCGCCGCCTGCGCCGCTCCAACTGCGGTGCCACTTGACAGAGTGAGGCTGACAGGCAGTCAGGCCCGGCCGCAGGCACCATAGGAAGCTCCGCTCCGCCCGACCCAGGGCTCGGACTCGGGCTAAGCCCCGGAAGACGGCGAACTCCGCTCCGCCCGACCCAGGGCTCGGACTCGGGCTAAGCCCCGGAAGACGACGAACTCCGCTCCGCCCGACCCAGGGCTCGGACTTGGGCTCAGCCCCAGAAGACGACGAATTCCGCTCCGCCCGACCTAGGGCTCGGACTTGGGCTCAGCCCCAGAAGACGATGAATTCCGCTCCGCCCGACCCAGGGCTCGGACTTGGGCTCAGCCCCAGAAGACGACGAACTCCGCTTCGCCCGACCAACTCCACCCTGGCCTCAGCCAACGGCCTCCGCCTCGCCTGACCTAGGGGCTCGGACTCGACCTCGGCCACGGAAGACGGACTCGACCTCGACCTCGGAGAAGCCCCCACATCGCCCAACCTAGGGCGCGGGCCGGCCACATCAACGGGAAGCGCCATCATTACCCTACTCCAAGCTGACTCAGGCTACGGGGAACAAGACCGGCGTCCCATCTGGCTCGCTCCGCCAGATAGGCAATGATGGCGCCCCGCACGCTCCCTGACGATGGCGGCTCACGGCCCCCTTATGGAAGAAAGAGGACGTCAACAAGGACTCGACAGCCCCGACAGCTGTCCCTCCGCCAGGCTCCAGCGCTCCTCCGACGACCACGACATCACACAAACGAGGCACCAAAATCTCTCCGGCCGTCATGATGGCGTGTACTTAGGGCGCTAGCTCTCCTCCGCTAGACACGTAGCACTCTGCTACACCCCCCATTGTACACCTGGATCCTCTCCTTACGCCTATAAAAGGAAGGACCAGGGCCCTCTTAGAGAGGGTTGGCCGCGCGGGGACGAGGACGAGACAGGCGCTCGCTTGAAGCCGCTCGCTCCCTCTCCCGCGTGGGCGCTTGTAACCCCCTACTGCAAGCGCACCCGACCTGGGCGCGGGACGAACACGAAGGCCGCGGGATTCCCACCTCTCTCACGCCTATCTTCGGCCGCCTCACTTCCCCCCTTCGCACTCGGCCTCGCGTCGACCCATCTGGGCTGGGGCACGCAGCGACATTCACTCGTCGGCTTAGGGACCCCCCGGTCTCGAAACACCGACATGAAAAGAATTTGCAAAAACAAAACATGTGGTGCAAGTGTAGTCCAAAATGTAAAATATAAAGATCGAGGATCACAGTTTACTTCTCGATTTTGGAAGAAGTTGCATGAGAGCTTGGATACAAAGTTGAATTTTAGTTCAGCCTACCATCCTCAGACTGATGGACAGACAGAGAGGACTAATCAAGTACTGGAGGATATGTTAAGAGCTTGTGCTCTTAAACATGGTGGAAGTTGGGATAAGAGCTTACCATATGCAGAGTTCTCTTATAATAATAGCTACCAGGTCAGTTTGAAGATGTCACCGTTTGAGGCTTTATATGGCAGGAAATGCAGAACCCCTCTATATTGGGATCAGACTAGAGAAAGACAATTCTTTGGACCTGAGCTTATTCAAGAGGCAGAAGAACAAGTTCGAATGATGAGAGAAAATTTGAGAATTGCACAATCCAGGCAAAAGAGCTATGCTGATAATAGGAGAAGACTACTGGAATTTAAGGAGGGTGATCACGTATATCTGAAGGTGTCACCAATTCGGGAATGAGGCGATTTAAAGTTAAAGGAAGTTGTCCCCTCGCTTTATTGGACCTTTCTTGATCTTAAAGCGAGTGGGAGAAGTTGCATATTAACTAGAACAACCTGATCATCTGGCAGATGTACATGATGTATTTTATGTATCCCAGCTAAAGAAGTGCCTCAGGGTACCTGGGGAGCAACTACCAATGGAGGACCTTAGTGTTCAAGATGACCTGACTTATGCTGAGCACCCTATCAAGATTCTAGATACTTTGACTCGAGTTACAAGAAATAAGGTGATAAAGATGTACAAAGTACAATGGCGTCACCATGGAGAAGATGAAGCTACTTGGGAGAGAGAAGACGAGCTTCACATAGATTTTCCCTATCTTTTCACTAGTCCTTTCTAAATCTCGAGGACGAGATTATTTTTAAGGGGGGTAGGATTTGTAATACCCAAATTTTAAATAAAGATAATGGAGTAATCTCCCTATTTTTGTGACCACCATTTATTGGCACATGTTAAACAAACATATCCAAAAGAAAACAATTAACAAATGACACACTACTAAATTGTGCATCATGCTGGCTTTTGTTTGTTTGTGCATTTATTGAAAAGAGTAATCTCATTAATAGAAATAAATTAGTGTCAAATTTAAGGATTTAATACCTAATTTGAGAATCTGAAAAAGAGAAAGTATATAAATTATAAAGGAAATTTATAAATTTCCAAAATTAGTACTTTTAAGTTCACAATATAATTTGAGCATAAAAAATTGCACAAGGTTTGAATTTAAATTTGAATTCAAATTGAATTTGGAAAGATAGAAAAGAAAAAGAAAAATCAAAAGAAAACCCAACTTAGCCGCATGGGCCGAATTTTAGGCAACTGGCCCATCTAACCTCTACACGTGCAGCCCACCACAGAAACCAGACACTGACGGCTTGGGCCCACTGGCCAGTTCATCTGTGGACTCCGCGTCGCTGATAGCCTGGGTCATTCCGCACGCTGGCCTATTCCTTTCGGGCGCGGTCACTAGAACACGGGTCCCACCTGCACTGTTCCTCTTCCACCCGGGGTTCTCGGACGCGCGCTGACTGAAGGACGCCGCCGCGTAGATCCTAGCCAACTGGCGTAACGACCTCCGCCCCAGGCCCCCGGTCAGCCACTCGCCCGTTCGACCCTGTCCGCCTTGCCGGGCACGTAGGTGCCGACATGTGGGCCCTCTGGGCCGCCCCTGTTGCCCTTCTCCGTGCTTCTAATGCCGCGCTGACCGGCGGCATTTGCGCGCGCCCGCCGTTCTCTGCAAGGTCGTTGGACTAGGCACCCCGGACTATAAGGGACGGCACCGGCCGCAGTTCCCTCTACTTTCCCTCCTCTTCGTGACCCAACCACCGAGCTCAACGCGGAAGGGAGAGTGTCGATCTGCCGCTGTCATTGGGCCACCACCGGAATTCCTCGCGCCGTGAACGCACTGCCTGCGGCGTTTGGACCAGGGACCTTGTCTCTTTGCGGGGATGCTCGTGTGGTGTCGTAGCGACTAGGGAGCCGTCTGGGCGCTCGTAATCGCTCGTCGGCGTCCTTCTTCCGCCACATCTCATGGACAGCTGCCCTCGCGCCACCAATCACCAGCGGGTAACTAACTCACTTACCAATCTTTTCTGTCGCTATGCGTGCCCCGGTTCGAATTGAAGCCTGGGCGTGGGATCTGGTGTTAGCGTATTCCGTCCATGGCGGGCCGCCGCGGTGCTCGGCAGGGGTCGCCGGGATTTAACCAGAGGTAGGAGACGGATCCTAGTGCGTCGATCTGTTGATGAACGACACAGATTAAAGGTTGGAAATCGATTCGGGTTAGGGAGATGTGAGCCGTCCGATTTAGATCGGACAGATGCAAATGTATTGAGGGATAATTGAATCTGTACCGTACATCTTAGATCGGGCGGACCATGCTGCGTATCGCTTCGCGGGCAGCTAGATTTAATCTGGCACGTTCGCATCTGATCCAACGGCTAGTGTTAGACGATACCCCTTCGCATGGACTTTTTGCTTAAGAGTCCCTGGGGAAACCACTAATGAACCCGCAGTCCACCCTGTACAGCGCTCTGAGTCTGGGAAAAACTTACGAGCCAGCCCCTGCACTTCTCTGTATTTGAGGCCCAGTTCAGTCAACTCGAAATTCAGATAAAAATAAAATAGAAATAGATTTTTAATGTATAGAACTTGTTTAATTTGTAGAAAATGCATATGAACTCCAAATTGGTCCATTCCAGTTCCTAAATTTTCATAATATTATTGTCTATCCATTTGTGCCTCTGTTTTGGCATGAAAGACTCATTTAAATTTATCTAATACTTAATCTTGTATTAAGTACATAAAAGATTCAGAAATTCATATCTTAAAATCTGTAACTCCAAAATTAATAATTCCAGTGCCTATGATCTCATTTTAGTGTCTAGAGTATTACTGTGTATTTTATTTATATGTTTGGTGTAATGTTAATTTTTGCTATACTATGTATGGATTGAGTTGATGCGAGTAGACGAGCAAGCTACAGAGGATTCTGAGGTTCAGCTGGTAGAGACTGCTGAGCAGGAGCTCGTTGAAGGCAAGTTGTGCCCTTGATCACTTCTTTTACCCATTCATGTTCTTATTAATCATAATGATCTGCATAGGTTAATTTTGATGGGACCTAATAGGATACCCTAGATTTTGACTATCTTTATACCTTGTTTCACCACTGGTTTTACTACAAATTTTTTTGGGTAGTATATGCTATTGCTTTATGTGGCTTTGGGTATAAAGATATTCATCACTCATTGTTATACTTTTTATCATCTGTTTATTATAATTATTCATGATAAGATCATTATGTTAATGGGAACATGGAGAAAACAGTGCTACCACAAGGGTATAATGGGACGCCCTTGGCTGATTAACTAGGAAAGCTAGTGGAGGGCTACCTTACCCGATAGGGGCAAGGGCAGTAGGGGAGTGGTCAGTGTAGGGAGGTCCTTGGGTTGATTTTGCTGCGATGGCGGTCAGGCGAGGGATTCCTGCACTGGAGCTTCCTATAAACTGTAGCGGGTAGTCTGAAGCTAGTGGAACTTTGTAAAGGCCTCGTAGTGGTACCCTGCCTCGCTTCCTTGGTAGAGGTGTATGGAGTCTGATCAACTCTGTGGCAAATGGGTAACACGACTTGTGGGTAAAAATGCGCAACCTCTGCAGAGTGTAAAACTGGTATACTAGCCGTGCTCACGGTCATGAGCGGCTCGGACACTCACATGATTAATTTATGGAACTTAAACTTAATCTGTCATTTCATTGCATCTGGGATTATTTTATTATTACTTTTACTTATTATTTCTAAGGCTTGGTATTCACTTACACTTAGTAATTGCTAATAAAATTTTGACCAACTTATAAAAGCAATGCTCTCAGCTTCAGCCTTATATCATTGATTAGCCTTACACTTCATGAACTCCCACCTTTGGTGAGTTCATGCCACATTATTCCCCACAACTTGTTGAGGGATGAACATGTGTGAGCTCACTCTTGCTGTCTCACACCCCCCCACAGGAGAAGAGCAGGTGGTTCAGGAGGAGCCACAAGGCGAGGAGTATGATCTGATCTAGGTGGCGTTTCTCAGTTGACATTGGCGCCGACGATCCTTAGTTCGTTTTGTGTTTATTCTTTTATTTTGTATTAAGACTTCCGCTATGTAATAAGTACTCTGATTATTGTGACATTTATCTCTATACACTCTGTTATTATATATGTTGTCTTCTTTGGCGCATGTATGAGATGCACCCGGCTTTGTTCCTTAAAACCGGTTGTGACAGCTTACACCTATTTCCTAATTGATTTTGGTGGTTGAATTGCCCAACACAAATAATTGGACTAACTAGTTTGCTCTAGTCTATAAGTTCTTCAGGTGCCAAAGGTTCACAATAAGCCAATAAAAAGACCAAGAAAAGGGTTCAAACAAGAGAGCAAAGGATTACCCGATAGGCACCCTGGTCTGGCGCACCGGACTGTCCGGTGTGCCACCGTACAGTGTCCGGTGCATTAGGGCACTTCAGCTCGAACTCGTCACCTTCGGGAAAATCAGAGGGCGCTCTGCTATAATTCACCGGACAGTGTCCGGTGCACACCGGACTGTCCGGTGTGCCAGCGGAGCAACGGCTACTTCGCGAGCAACGGTGCACCACCGGACTGTCCGGTGTGCCAGCGGAGCAACGGTGCACCAACGGCGCGCGCAGAGGACAGAACAGCACCAGAAGGCGCACCGGACAGTCTACAGGACCTGTCCGGTGCACCACCGGACAGCCCAGAGGCCCCACAAGTCAGAGCTCCAACGGTCGAACCCCAACGGCTCGTTGACGTGGCTGGCGCACCGGACAGTGTCCGGTGGCGCACCGGACTGTCCGGTGCGCCATGCGACAACACACTTCCAACGGCCATTTTTGGTGGTTGGGGCTATAAATACCCCAACCACCCCACATTCAATGGCATCCAAGTTTTCCACTCTTCTACACCTTACAAGAGCTAGCATTCAATACAAGACACACCAAAGAGATCAAATCCTCTCCCAACTCCACACAAAGCCTTAGTGATTAGAGAGAGTGATTTGTCGTGTTTATTTGAGCTCTTACGCTTGGATCGCCTCTTTTCTTCCTTCATTCTTGTGATCAAACTCAATTGTAACCAAGGCAAGAGACACCAATTGTGTGGTGGTCCTTGCGGGAACTTCGTGTTCCGTTTGATTGAGAAGAGAAGCTCACTCGGTCTAAGTGACCGTTTGAGAGAGGGAAAGGGTTAAAAAGAGACCCGGTCTTTGTGACCACTTCAACGGGGCGTAGGTTTGCAAGAACCAAACCTCGGTAAAACAAATCATCGTGTCTCGCTCTTTATTCGCTCACAATTTGTTTTGCGCCCTCTCTCTCGGACTCGTTTATATTTCTAACGCTAACCCGGCTTGTAGTTGTGCTTAAGTTTGTAAATTTCAGATTCGCCCTATTCACACCCCCCCTCTAGGCGACTTTCACTAAACAAATACACAATGTAAAGTGCTCGAATTAAGTGCAGAATGTAAAGCAAGGTTTAGAAGACTCCTCCAATTTTTCCCGAGGTATCGAAGAGTCGACACTCTCCACTAGTCCTCGTTGGAGCACCCGCGCAAGGGTATCGCTCCCCCTTGGTCCTCGCAAGAACCAAGTGCTCATTACGAGATGATCCTTTGCCACTCCAGCGCGGTGGATCCCTCGAGACCGCTTACAAACTTGAGTCGGGTCACCAACAAGATCTTCACGGTGATCACCGAGCTCCCAACGCCACCAAGCCGTCTAGGTGATGCCGATCACCAAGAGTAACAAGCCGTAGACTTTCGCTTGACCAAGAGAAGCCTAATGCAAGTGATGTGTGCTCTAGGTGGCTCTCGCTAGCGCTAATGAGGAACAAATGCGGGATTAAGATTCTCTAATCTCCTCACTAGGCTTTTGGTGCTTGCAATGCTCTAGCAATGTGCTGGAATTAATGTGGGGTGCAAGACATTGAATATGGTGGGTGAAGGGGGTATAAATAGCCCTCACCCACCAACTAGTCGTTACAGGCATTTTACTGCGCACGGGCGCACCGGACAGTCCGGTGCGCCACCGGTGCGCCAACAGTCGTTTCCAACGGCTAGTTCTGACAGTTAGCCATTGGACCCATGGCACACCGGACAGTGAACAGTCACTGTCCGGTGCACACCGGACAGTCCGGTGCACTGTCCGGTGCGCCACTATAATTCACTTCTGAAACAGGTGCGCTCGGGTTTTGCTGGCCGGGGAGGCCTTCCCCTGGGCCAGCCTGGCCCACCTGGCAGATGGTGCACTGGACAGTCCGGTGCACACCGGACAGTCCGGTGCCCTAGGGCCAGAAACCCTATCTCTTGTTTTTCAGCTGATTTTCAAATCGTTTTTTCGTTCTAACTTGTGAGTGAGTTCTAGAGTGACACCTAGCACTGTATGTGAGTGTGATTGTGCACCAACACTACACTAGAACTCTCTTGGTCAAACTACTCATCGACAACCCCTCTTTATAGTACGGCTAAAAGAGAATAAAAGACCTAACTAAATCACGAGTGTCCACATCTCCTTGACACTCGAACTCCGTAGTCCTTCACCTTTTGTTTCGTCGTTTTAGCCGTCGCTTCGAGTTCTTATCTCCAGGATTGTTTTCACCGTTGTAGCACTTTTACCTGTAATGCGACCTAACTTACCATTTGTCTCTGCAAAACACATGTTAGTCACATATAACATTACATTGTCATTAATCACTAAAACCAACCAGGGGCCTAGATGCTTTCAATAAATTAATTTCTAAGGCTAAAGATTTAAATGTTTGCAATGATTCTATTTCCAATCTTAGAAATGAGAATGCCATGTTACATGCTAAGATTGATGAATTAAATGCTTACAAACCCTCTACATCCACTGATGAGCATGTATATAATTGCATGAGATGTAGAGACATTAATGTTGATGCTATCCATGATCACCTAGCTTTAATTAAACAACAAAATGATCACATAGCTCAACTTAGTGCTAAAATTAATGAGCATGACTTAGAAAATGAAAAATTTAAATTTGCTAGAAGTATGCTCTATAGTGGGAGACACCCTAGCATTAAGGATGTCATTGGCTTCCAACAGGGAGACAATGTTAAACTTAATGCCCCTAAGAGATTGTCTAACTTTGTTAAGGGCAAGGCTCCCATGGCTCAGGATAACGAGGGTAACATTTTATATCCTGCTGGTTATCCCAAGCACAAGATTAGGAGAATTCATTCTAGGAAGTCTCATTCTGGTTCTCATCATGCTTTTATGTATAAGAATGAGACATCTAGTTCTAGGCAATCCACTCGTATTAAATTGCCTAAAAAGAAATCTCCAATTGCATCAAATGAACCTATTGTTCCATTTAAGACTTTTGATGCTTCTTATGTTCAGTAACAAATCAGGCAAAGTAGTTGCCAAATATGTTGGGGGCAAACACAAGGGGTCAAAGATTTGTGTTTGGGTACCCAAGGTGCTTGTTTCTAATGTCAAAGGACCCAAGAGCGTCTGGGTACCTAAGAACAAGGCCTAAACTTGTTTTGTAGGTTTATGCATCCAGGGGCTCAAGTTGGATCATTGATAGCGGGTGCACAAACCACATGACTGGGGAGAAAAGGATGTTCTCCTCTTACGAGAAAAACCATGATCCCCAAAGAGCTATCACATTCGGGGATGGAAATCAAGGTTTGGTCAAAGGACTTTGTCGGAGAGTAGATCTCCGGCCGGGTGGCGGAGTGCACCCGCCCTAAGTCCTGAGATGAGGAGGGGCTTAGGCGTTTCGCTTGATCGTTGGAGTAAAGGGGAAGAACACAAGAACACCAAGGGTTTAGAGTGGTTCGGGCCGCCGGAGCGTAATACCCTACTCCACTGTGAGATGTATTGTTTGAGAGCCTGTATGAGCTAGCGAGTCTAAGATTGCGTGTTGTGTGAAACGTCGCATGCCTCCCCTTTTATAGCTGAAGGGGGCATGCACAAAAGGGACTGGGCCCCGACATGTGGGCCCAGGAACATAAAGAATATAACACTTGGAGCTACTAATGCCTATTGTCGAGACAATCTTCTCTTCCCTGACGCCCGAGATTTGCGTATCCTTGGCGTACAGAGGAAGCTTCTTGCGGAAGAGAAGATGTGTATAGCCTATAGCGCGCCGCTCGGCACAGGCGTACTGTTTACCAACAGACCCAGCAGGCGCGCCGCCTGCTGGATGACCTTGACGCTGCCTGCCAGCGAATGGGACGGGACACATTAAATACTGAGAGGGCACGTCGCCCGTCAGCGCAGTGGCAGGCGGCGCGTCTTTTCCTTAATAAATGCAGGGGCTGCACGACTTCTCGTCAGGTTTGGCCCGGTAGCTTATGTCATGGGCCACAAGCAGCGGGTCTCCGCCTAAGCGGGAAGTGGAGGGCAAGGCCCGTATACGTGTCAGCGCCGGACCCCTGCACACCCTAGGGTCCTTCTCGTTCCGGGACCCTACTGGAGTCCGGACCTACCCGAGGGCTCCGAACTTGTATGTATATAGGAGCCCGGTGTCTTCTGTGGGGGTCCGGACATACTGAGGTGTGGTGCCTTTCCTTGCCACGTGGCGCCCTTTGGCCTGCCCATCCGGTGGGGTCAGGCGCGGTCCTCCGCGTGGCTAGGGGATGTCGCATGGGTGCGGTGTCTTCATGTTGTAGGAGAGGGTACCCCTGATTTAGGGTACTGACAGACATGGTAAAATTGCTATATCACCTGACCATTCTATTTCAAATGTTTTTCTTGTAGATTCTTTAGATTATAACTTGCTTTCAGTTTCTCAATTAAGCAATATGGGCTACAACTGTCTATTTACTTATGTAGGTGTTACTGTCTTTAGAAGAAGTGATGATTCAATAGCATTCAAGGGAGTGTTAGAGGGTCAGCTATACTTAGTTGATTTCAATAGAGCTGAACTCGACACTTGCTTAATTGCTAAGACTAATATGGGTTGGCTCTGGCACCGCCGACTAGCCCATGTTGGGATGAAGAATCTTCACAAGCTTCTAAAGGGAGAACACATTTTGGGACTAGCCAATGTTCATTTTGAGAAAAACAGGGTTTGTAGCGCATGTCAAGCAGGGAAGCAAGTTGGTGTTCATCATCCACACAAGAACATCATGACGACCTACAGGCCGCTTGAACTACTCCACATGGATCTATTCGGCCCGATCGCTTACATAAGCATCGGCGGGAGTAAGTATTGTCTTGTAATTGTGGATGATTATTCTCGCTTCACTTGGGTGTTCTTTTTGCAGGATAATCTCAAACCCAAGAGACCTTAAAGGGATTCTTGAGACGGGCTCAAAATGAGTTCGGCTTAAGGATAAAAAAGATTAGAAGCGACAATGGGACGAAGTTCAAGAACTCTCAAATAGAAGGCTTTCTTGAGGAGGAGGGCATCAAGCATGAGTTCTCTTCTCCCTACACACCACAACAAAATGGTGTAGTGGAGAGGAAGAATAGAACTCTACTTGACATGGCGAGGACCATGCTTGATGAATACAAGACTTCGGTCCGGTTTTGGGCGGAAGCAATCAACACCGCTTGCAATGCCATCAACCATCTCTACCTTCACCGAATCCTCAAAAAGACATCATATGAACTCCTAACCGATAAAAAGCCCAATGTTTCATATTTCAGAGTCTTTGGTAGCAAATGTTTTATTCTTGTTAAAAGAGGTAGAAAATCTAAATTTGCTCCTAAGGCTGTAGAAGGCTTTTTACTTGGTTATGTTTCAAACACAAGGGCATATAGAGTCTTTAACAAGTCCACTGGACTAGTTGAAGTTTCTTGTGACATTGTGTTTGATGAGACTAACGGCTCTCAAGTAGAGCAAGTTGATCTTGATGAGCTAGATCATGAAGAGGCTCCATGCGTCACGCTAAGGAACATGTCCATTGGGGATGTGTGTCCTAAGGAATCCGAAGAGCCTCCACAAGCACAAGATCAACCGTCATCTTCCATGCAAGCATCTCCACCAACTCAAGATGAGGATCAAGCTCAAGATGATGAAAATGAAGATCAAGAGGATGAGCCACCTCAAGAGGAGGACAATGATCAAGGGGGAGATGCTAATGATCAAAACAAGGAAGATGATCAGGGTCCAAGACCGCCACACCCAAGAGTCCACCAAGCGATACAACGAGATCACCCCGTGAACTCCATCCTCGGCGATATTCACAAGGGGGTAACCACTCGATCTCGTGTCGCTCATTTTTGTGAACATTACTCTTTTGTGTCTTCTATTGAGCCATACAGGGTGGAAGATGCATTAAGAGATTCGGACTGGGTGTTGGCAATGCAAGAGGAACTCAACAACTTCACAAGGAATGAGGTATGGCATCTTGTTCCACATCCTAATCAAAATGTTGTAGGAACCAAGTGGGTATTCCCCAACAAGCAAGATGAGCATGGTGTTGTGACAAGGAACAAAGCCCGACTTGTGGCCAAGGGATATTCACAAGTCGAAGGTTTGGATTTCGGTGAAACCTATGCACCCGTAGCTAGGCTTGAGTCAATTCGTATATTACTTGCCTATGCTACTTACCATGGCTTTAAGCTTTACCAAATGGATGTGAAAAGTGCCTTCCTCAATGGACCAATCAAGGAAGAGGTCTATGTTGAGCAACCTCTCGGCTTTGAAGATAGTGAGTACCCTAACCATGTGTATAACTCTCTAAGGCGCTTTATGGGCTCAAGCAAGCCCCAAGAGCATAGTATGAATGCCTAAGAGATTTTCTTATCACTAATGGCTTCAAAGTCGGCAAAGCCGATCCTACTCTCTTTACTAAAACCATTGCAAATGATTTGTTTGTATGCCAAATTTATGTTGATGATATCATATTTGGGTCTACTAACAAATCTACTTGTGAAGAGTTTAGTAGGATAATGATTCAAAAATTCGAGATGTCTATGATGGGGGAGTTGAAGTATTTCTTAGGATTTCAAGTCAAGCAACTTCAAGAGGGCACCTTCATCAGCCAAACGAAGTACATTCAAGACATACTCACCAAGTTTGGGATGAAGGATGCCAAGCCCATCAAGACACCCATGGGAACCAATGGGCATCTCGACCTCGACACGGGAGGTAAATTCGTAGATCAAAAGGTATACCGGTCGATGATAGGATCTTTACTCTATTTATGTGCATCTCGACCGGATATTATGCTTTCCGTATGCATGTGTGCAAGATTTCAAGCCGATCCTAAGGAAGTTCACCTTAGGGTCGTGAAAAGAATCTTGATATATCTAGTTCATACACCTAAGTTTGGTCTTTGGTACCCCAAGGGATCCACTTTTGATTTAATAGGTTATTCAGATGCTGATTGGGCAGGGTGTAAAATTGATAGGAAGAGCACATCAGAGACTTGTCAGTTCTTGGGAAGATCCCTGGTGTCTTGGGCTTCAAAGAAACAAAATTTAGTAGCTCTTTCTATCGTCGAAGCCGAGTACATTGCTGCAGGCCATTGTTGCGCGCAATTGCTTTGGATGAGGCAAACCCTTAGGGACTATGGTTACAAATTAACCAAAGTCCCTCTCCTATGTGATAATGAGAGTGCAATCTGCATGGCGGATAATCCCGTTGAGCACAGCCGCACTAAACACATAGCCATTCGGTATCACTTTTTGAGGGATCACCAACAAAGGGAGGATATTGAGATTGCTTATGTTAGCACCAAAGAACAATTAGCCGATATTTTTACCAAACCACTAAATTAGAAAACCTTTACCAAACTTAGGAATGAGCTAAACATTCTTGATTCTCGGAATTTTGATTGATACTTTGCACACATAGCTCATATATGTACCTTTGATCATATCTCTTTCATGTGCTATGACTAATGTGTTTTCAAGTCAATTCTCATGCTAAGTCATAGATTCAAAGGGAAATAGAGTCTTCGGTGAAGACAAGGCTTCCACTCCACTCTACCGGTATCATTTACCCTTCGCCGTCACTCAGCATCCCTCTCCAACTTTGGTATAATCTTCACTCATATATTGTTTGCCAAAGGGGGAGAGAATTTTAACAAGGGCTCTAAAGACTCCGTTTTTGGCGATTAATGCCAAAGGGGGAGAGAGTATTAGCCCAAAGCAAAAGGACCGCACCACCATGCCAATTTCAAAAAATTTCGAGACAAGTATAAATTATTAAATGTTTCTCAACTGGTATCTTTGAAATTAGTATTCCTCTAAGGAATTCTATCTCAATTGGTATCTATATTTTAAGGAGGAGTTTTTCAAAAATTTGGTATCTAAAATATTCAATCTTCTTTCAATTGATAAAACCCTCTTGAACAATAAGAGGAGAATTTCATTAAGGGGGAGTTTTGTTTAGTCAAAGGAAAAGCATTTGAAACAGGGGGAGAAAATTTCAAATCTTGAAAATGCTTCTTGCAAACTTATTCATATACCTTTGACTATTTGCAAAACTACTTTGAAAAGATTTTTCCAAAAATTTTGCAAAAACAAAACAAGTGGTGCAAGCGTGGTCCAAAATGTTAAAAGAAATAAAACAATCCATGTATATCTTATGAAAGTTTAAATTGGTTTAATTCCAAGCAACCTTTGCACTTACCTTATGCAAACTAGTTCAATTCTGCAATTATATATTTGCTTTGGTTTGTGTTGGCATCAATCACCAAAAAGGGGGAGATTGAAAGGGAAATAGGGCCAAACCTTTTCCTAAATGATTTTGATGGTTGAATTGCTAAACACAAACAATTGGACTAACTAGTTTGCTCTAGATTATAAGTTCTACAGGTGCCAAAGGTTCAACACAAACCAATAAAAAATCCAAGATAGGGTTCAAAAAGAAAGGAGCAAAACCAACCGAAGGCTGCCCTGGTCTGGCGCACCCGACTGTCCGGTGTGCCACCGGACAGTGTCCGGTGCACCAGGGTGGATCAACTCCAACTCGCTACCTTCGGGTTTCTGGAAATGTCACTCCGCTATAATTCACCGGACTGTCCACCGGACTGTCCGATGTGCCAAGCGGAGCAACGGTCGCCAGCTGTCGGGGACCATAATTAGGGGTACCCTCAAGACTCCTAATTCTCAGCTGGTAACCCCCATCAGCACAAAGCTGCAAAGGCCTGATGGGTGCGACTAAGTCAGGGATCGGTCCATTCGAGGGACTCGATCGCGCCTCGCCCGAGCCTAGCCTCGAGCAAGGGCAGCCGACCCCGGAGGATCTCCGTCTCGCCCGAGGCCCCCCTCCAGCGACGAACATACTTCCGGCACGCCCGAGGCCCAGTCTTCGCCAAGAAGCAACCCTAGCCAAAACGCCACGCCAACCGACCAAATCGCAGGGGCATTTAATGCAAAGGTGGCCTGACACCTTTAACCTGACGCACGTCCTCCAGTCGACAGAGCCGAAGTGACCGCAGTCACTTCGCCGCTCCACTGACCGGCCTGACAAAAGGACAGCGCCGCCTGCGCCGCTACTGCTGTGCCACTCGACAGAGTGAGGCTGACAGGCAGTCAGGCCCGGCCTCAGGCACCATAGGAAACTCCGCTTCGCCCGACCCAGGGCTCGGACTCGGGCTCAGCCCCGGAAGACGGCGAACTCCGCTCCTCCCGACCCAGGGCTCGGACTCGGGCTCAGCCCCGGAAGACGGCGAACTCCGCTCACCCGACCCAGGGCTCGGACTCGGGCTCAGCCCCGGAAGACAGCGAACTCCGCTCCGCCCGACCCAGGGCTCGGACTCGGGCTCAGCCCCGGAAGACGGCGAACTCCGCTCTGCCCGACCCAGGGCTCGGACTCGGGCTCAGCCCCGGAAGATGGCGAACTCTACTCCGCCCGACCCAGGGCTCGGACTCGGGCTCAGCCCCGAAAGACGGCGAACTCCGCTCCGCCCGACCCAGGGCTCGGACTCGGGCTCAGCCCCGGAAGACGACGAACTCCGCTTCGCCCGACCCCAGGGCTCGGACTCAGCCCTGGCCTCCGCCGACGGTCTCTGCCTCGCCCGACCCAGGGGCTCGGACTCGACCTCGGCCTCGGAAGACAGACTCGACCTCGACCTCGGAGGAGCTTCCACATCGCCCAACCTAGGGCACGGACCGACCACGTCAACAGGAGGCGCCATCATTACCCTACCTCAAGCTGACTCGGGCTACGGGGAACAAGACCGGCGTCCCATCTGGCTCGCTCCGCCAGACAAGTAATGATGGCGCCCCGCACGCTCTATGACGACGGCGGCTCCCAGCCCCCTTACGGAAGCAAGAGGACGTCAGCAAGGACTCGACAGCCCCAACAGTTGTCCTTCCGCCAGACTCCAGCGCTCCTCCGACGGCCACGACACCACACGAACCGGGTGCCAAAACCTCTCTGGCTGCCACGATGGCATGTACTTAGGGCACTAGCTCTCCTCCGCTAGACACGTTAGCACTCTGCTACACCCCCCATTGTACACCTGGATCCTCTCCTTACGCCTATAAAAGGAAGGACCATGGCCCTCTTACAGAGGGTTGACCGCGCGGGGAAGAGGACGGGACAGGCGCTCGCGTGAGGCCGCTCGCTCCCCTCCCGCGTGGACGCTTGTAACCCCCTACTGCAAGCGCACCCGACCTGGGCGCGGGACGAACACGAAGGCCGCGGGATTTCCACCTCTCTCTCTCTCGCTCCGGCCACCTTCTTCCCCCCTTCGTGCTCCGTCTCGCGCCGACCCATCTGGGCTGGGGCACGCGGCGACATCTTCACTCGTCGGCCCAGGGACCCCTGATCTCGAAACGCCGACAGTTGGCGCGCCAGGTAGGGGCCTGTTGCGTGTTGACGAACAGCTTCTCGTCAAGCTCCAGATGGGCAGTCTCCAGCAACCTTTCCAGCCCGGGACGGTGCTCCGTTTCGGGAATCTTGAGTTCATGTCCCTCGACGGCAGCTACGACATGATACTCCTTCCCCCGCCGTGCGACAGCGACAATGGCGGCCGACAGCCCGCCAGCCGGCGGCGGAATCGACGACGTCTTCCCCGCGTGGTGGAAGAACAACATTCGAGCTCATCCCGCCCTCTCCCCCGCCGACGGAGGAGGAGGCGGGGCAACCAAGGCCAAGCAGGAGGCGGCACCTCGTCGGCTGTCGAGCGAGTCGACGGCGCCGGCGCCCCAACGGGGAGCACGTCGGGCATCGACCTCGCGTTTGAGACGAAGGCGAGCGCCGTCTCCCCGCAACACGCCAATTCCAAGCAAACGGACGACGCCAGCACGCTCGCGAAAGGCTTGCTGGGCGTCACCCTCGTACCTGAGACGACGGTGCAGTCAGTCCCTGACGTGACTTCGTCACCGCCCGTCGACCAAGAGGTACCCACCGATTCCCATCTCACGCCCTTTGGATTCGGCCTCGACCCGCCAAGCGACTTCGCTTTGGCGGACGCTCTCGTATAGGCGAGTCCAAACCCTCTAGGGTTTCGTATGCGGTCACCCTGGGACCGGCTGACGGACGTCTCGACCTACGGGCCCTCGGGGTCCGAGGAAGATGACGTGTCCGACTTCTGTTGGGATTTCTCCGGACTTGGTAACCCCAGTGCCATGCGGGACTTCATGACCGCATGCGACTACTGCCTTTCCGACTGTTCCGACGGTAGCCGCAGACTCGGCAACGAGGACTGTGGCCCAAGTCGTGAATGTTTCCACGTCGATCTAGGGGGTCCCTCCGAAGGCAACCATCTTGGTATGCCAGAGAACGGTGATCTCCCTAGGCCTGTGCCTCGCATTGACATCCTACGGGAGCTAGTCGTGGTCCCCGTTCAGGCGGGGGGTCATGACCCACAGCTCGAGCAAATCCGCGGGGTGCAGGCCAGGCTCGACGAGGGAGCAGGAACACTTGAGCCAATCCGCCGGGACATCGGGTAGGAATGGGCGGGCCAACCTCCGGCCGGAGAAGTGCGCCATCTACCCCAGGGTATCCAGCACCGCATCGCCGATGATGTCAGGGTGATGCCGCCACCCGCTTCCAGTGGAGTCGGCCAGAACCTGGCTGCAGCGGCAATGCTTCTCCGCGCTATGCCAGGAGCCATCAACCACCGAGGGGCGGTGAATCCAGGGAGAGCTCAAGAATCTCCTGGAGGGCGCCACGGTCCGACGGGCCGAGAGCTCCGCCTCCCGAAGGCAGGGGTACCCCTCAGAACATTGCGCCGCGACTTCCTGATTCATGCGGGAAGCCTCGGTCCACACCGGACGCACGCGCGACACAGCGCCTGTGGCCCCGGGTCGCCTCGGCAACGAGCACCATCACCGCGACCGTCAGGCCCACCTCGACGAGAGGGTGCGCCGAGGCTACCACCCCAGGCGTGGGGGACGCTACGACAGCGGGGAGGATCGGAGTCCTTCGCCCGAACCACCCGGTCCGCAGGCTTTCAGCCGCGCCATACGACGGGCGCCATTCCCGACCCGGTTCCGAACCCCGACTACTATCACAAAGTACTCGGGGGAGAGGAGACCGGAACTGTGGCTCGCAAACTACCGGCTGGCCTGCCAACTGGGTGGAACGGACGATGACAACCTCATCATCCGCAACCTCCCCCTATTCCTCTCCGACACCGCTCGCGCCTGGTTGGAGCACCTGCCTCCGGGGCAGATCTCCAACTGGGACGACCTGGTCCAAGCCTTCGCCGGCAATTTCTAGGGCACGTACGTGCGCCCTGGGAACTCCTGGGACATCCGAAGCTGCCGACAGCAGCCGGGAGAGTCTCTCCGGGACTACATCCAGCGATTCTCGAAGCAGCGCACCGAGCTACCCAACATCACCGATTCATATGTCATCGGCGCGTTCCTCGCTGGCACCACTTGCTGTGACCTAGTCAGCAAGCTGGGTCGAAAGACCCCCACCAGGGCGAGCGAGCTGATGGACATCGCCACCAAGTTCGCCTCTGGCCAGGAGGCGGTTGAGGCTATCTTCCGGAAGGACAAGCAGCCCCAGGGCCGCCCACCGGAAGACGCCCCCGAGGCGTCAACTCAGCGTGGCGCCAAGAAGAAAGGCAAGAAGAATTCGCAAGCGAAACGCGACGCCGCCGACACAGACCTTGTCGCCGCTGCCGAGCACAAGAACCCTCGGAAACCCCCCGGAGGTGCCAACCTCTTCGACAAGATGCTCAAGGAGCCATGCCCCTATCATCAGGGGCCCGTCAAGCACACCCTTGAGGAGTGCGCCATGCTTCGGCGCCACTTCCACAGGGCCGAGCCACCCGCGGAGGGTGGCAGGGCTCGCGACGACGACAAGAAGGAAGATCACCAGGCAGGAGAGTTCCCCGAGGTCCGCGACTGCTTCATGATCTACGGTGGGCAAGTGGCAAACGCCTCGGCTCGGCACCGCAAGCAAGAGCGTCAGAAGGTCTGTTCGGTGAAGGTGGCGGCGCCAGTCTACCTAGATTGGTCCGACAAGCCCATCACTTTCGACCAAGCCGACCACCCCGACCACGTGCCGAGCCCGGGGAAATACCCGCTTGTTGTCGACCTCGTCATCGGTGACGTTAGGCTCACCAAGGTCCTCATGGACGGAGGCAGCAACCTCAACATCATCTACGTCGAGACCCTCGGGCTCCTGGGTGTTGATCTATCCTCGGTCCGGGTAGGCGTTGCACCTTTCCACGGGATCATCCCCGGGAAGCGCGTCCAGCCCCTCGGACAACTCGACCTTCCCGTCTGCTTCGAAACGCCCTCCAACTTCTGAAGGGAGACCCTCACATTCGAGGTGGTCGGGTTCCGAGGAACCTACCACGCAGTATTGGGGAGGCCATGCTACGCGAAGTTCATGGCCGTCCCCAACTACACCTACCTCAAGCTCAAGATGTCGGGCCCCAACGGGGTCATCACCGTCGGAACCACGTACAAACACATGTTCGAATGCGACGTGGAGTGCGTGGGGTACGCCGAGGCCCTCGCCGAATCCGAGGCCCTCATCGCCGACCTGGAGAGCCTCTCTAAGGAGGTGCCAGACGTGAAGCGCCACGCCGGCAACTTCGAGCCAGCAGAGACGGTTAAGTCTGTACCCCTCGACCCCAGCAGCGACGCCTCCAAGCAGATCCGGATCGGCTCTGAGCTCGATCCCAAACAGGAAGCAGTGCTCGTCGACTTTCTCCGCGCAAACGCCGACGTTTTCGCGTGGAGTCCCTCGGACATGCCCGGCATACCGAGGGATGTCGCCGAGCACTCGCTGGATATTCGAGCTGGAGCCCGACCCGTGAAGCAGCCTCTGCGCCGATTCGACGAAGAAAAGCGCAGAGCCATAGGCGAGGAGATCCACAAGCTAATGGCGGCAGGGTTCATCAAAGAGGTATTCCATCCCGAATGGCTTGCCAACCCTGTGCTTGTGAGAAAGAAAGGAGGGAAATGGCGGATGTGTGTAGACTACACTGGTCTAAACAAAGCATGTCCGAAGGTTCCCTACCCTCTGCCTCGCATCGATCAAATCGTGGATTCCACTGCTGGGTGCGAAACCCTGTCTTTCCTCGATGCCTACTCAGGGTATCACCAAATCAGGATGAAGGAGTCCGACCAGCTCGCGACTTCTTTCATCACGCCCTTCGGCATGTACTGCTATGTCACCATGTCGTTCGGCTTGAGGAATGCGGGTGCGACGTACCAGCGGTGCATGAACCATGTGTTCGGCGAACACATTGGCCGGACGGTCGAGGCCTACGTCGATGACATCGTAGTCAAGACGAGGAGAGCCTCCGACCTCCTTTCCGACCTTGAAGTGACATTCCGATGTCTCAAGGCGAAAGGCGTGAAGCTCAATCCCGAAAAGTGTGTCTTCGGGGTACCCCAAGGCATGCTCTTGGGGTTCATCGTCTCCAAGCGGGGCATCGAAGCCAACCCGGAGAAGATCGCAGCCATCACCAGCATGGGGCCCATCAAGGACTTGAAAGGCGTACAGAGAGTCATGGGATGTCTTGCGGCTCTGAGCCGCTTCATCTCACGCCTCGGCGAAAGAGGCCTGCCTCTGTACCACCTCTTGAGGAAGGCCGAGTGCTTCACTTGGACCCCTGAGGCCGAGGAAGCCCTCGGGAACCTGAAGGCGCTCTTCACGAATGTGCCCATCTTGGTGCCCCCCGCTGCCGGAGAAGCCCTCTTGATCTACGTCGCCGCGACCACTCAGGTGGTTAGCGCCGCGATCGTGGTTGAGAGACAAGAAGAAGGGCATGCATTGCCTGTCCAGAGGCCAGTCTACTTCATCAGCGAGGTACTGTCCGAGACCAAAATCCGCTACCCACAAGTTCAGAAGCTGCTGTACGCGGTGATCCTGACGCGGCGGAAGTTGTGACACTACTTCGAGTCTCATCCGGTAACTGTGGTGTCATCCTTCCCCCTGGGGGAGATCATCCAGTGCCGAGAGGCCTCGGGTAGAATCGCGAAGTGGGCGGTGGAAATCATGGGCGAAACGATCTCGTTCGCCCCTCGGAAGGCCATCAAGTCCCAGGTCTTGGCGGACTTCGTGGCCGAATGGGTCGACACCCAGCTCCCGACAGTTCTGATCCAACCGGAACTCTGGACCATGTTCTTCGACGAGTCGCTGATGAAGACAGGAGCAGGCGCAGGCCTGCTCTTCATCTCGCCCCTCGAAAAGCATCTACGCTACGTGCTACGCCTCCACTTCCCAGCGTCCAACAATGTGGCTGAGTACGAGGCTCTGGTCAACGGGTTGCGCATCACCATCGAGCTAGGGGTCCGACGCCTCGACGCTCGCGGTGACTCGTAGCTCGTCATCGACCAAGTCATGAAGAACTCCCACTGTCGCGACCCGAAGATGGAGGCCTACTGCGATGAGGTTCGGCGCCTGGAAGACAAGTTCTACGGGCTTGAGCTCAACCACATCGCCCGGCGTTACAACGAGACTGCGGACGAGCTGGCTAAAATAGCCTCGGGGCGAACAACGGTTCCCCCGGACGTCATCTCCCGAGACCTGCATCAACCCTCCGTCAAGATCGACGACTCGCCCGAGCCCGAGGCACCCTCGGCCCAGCCCGAGGTGCCCTCAGCTCAGTCTGAGGCACCCTCGGCTCAGTCCGAGGCACCCTCGGCTCAGTCCGTGGCACCCTCGGCTCAATCTGAGGCACCCTCGGCTCGGCCCGAGGTACCCTCGGCCCCTGAGGGTGAGGCACTGCGCGTCGAGGAGGAGCGAAGCGGGGTCACGCCTAATTGAAACTGGCAGACCCCGTACCTGCAATATCTCCACCGAGGAGAGCTACCCCTCGACCGAGCCAAAGCTCGGCAGTTGGCGCGGCGCGCCAAGTCGTTTGTCTTGGTGGGGGACAGGAAAGAGCTCTACCACCGCAGCCCCTCAGGCATCCTCCAGCGATGCATTTCCATCGCCGAAGGCCAGGAGCTCCTACAAGAGATACACTCGGGGGCTTGCGGCCATCACGCAGCACCTCGAGCCCTTGTTGGAAACGCCTTCTGACAAGGTTTCTACTGGCCGACGGCGGTGGCCGACGCCACTAGAATTGTCCGCACCTGCGAAGGGTGTCAGTTCTATGCGAGGCAGACCCACCTACCCGCTCAGGCTCTGCAGACGATACCCATCACCTGGCCTTTTGCTGTGTGGGGTCTGGACCTCGTCGGCCCCTTGCAGAAGGCACCCGGGGGCTACACGCACCTGTTGGTCGCCATCGACAAATTCTCCAAGTGGATCGAGGTCCGACCCCTAAACAGCATCAGGTCCGAACAGGCGGTGGCGTTCTTTACTAACATCATCCATCGTTTCGGGGTCCCGAACTCCATCATCACTGACAATGGCACCCAGTTCACCGGCAGAAAGTTCCTGGACTTCTACGAGGATCACCACATCCGGGTGGACTGGGCCGCCGTGGCTCACCCCATGACGAATGGGCAAGTAGAGCGTGCCAACGACATGATTCTACAAGGACTCAAGCCTCGGATCTACAACGACCTCAACAAGTTCGGCAAGCGATGGATGAAGGAACTCCCCTCGGTGGTCTGGAGTCTGAGGACAACGCCGAGCCGAGCCACGGGCTTCACGCTGTTCTTTCTAGTCTATGGGGCCGAGGCCATCTTGCCCACAGACTTAGAATACGGCTCCCCGAGGACGAGGGCCTACGCCGACCAAAGCAACCAGGCCAGTCGAGAAGACTCGCTGGATCAGCTGAAAGAGGCTCGGGACATGGCCTTACTACACTCGGCGCGGTACCAGCAGTCCCTGCGACGCTACCGCGCCCGAGGGGTCCGGTCCTGAGACCTCCAGGTGGGCGACCTGGTGCTTCGGCTACGACAGGATGCCCGAGGGCGGCACAAGCTCACGCCTCCCTGGGAAGGGCCGTTCGTCATCGCCAAAGTTCTGAAGCCTGGAACGTACAAGCTGGCCAACAGTCAAGGTGAGGTCTACAGCAACGCTTGGAACATCCAATAGCTACGTCGCTTCTACCCTTAAGATGCTTTCAAGTTGTTCATATACCTCGCTCCCACGCAAAGTTTAGTCATCAAGGAAGGGTCAGCCTTGCCTCGGCAAAGCCCGACCCTCCCTCGGGGGCTAAAAGGGGGGAACCCCCTCTGCGTCGAAATTTTCCTCGAAAAAAGATCCTTTCTGCCAGAATGTCTTTCGTGCTTTTCGACTACTTCGAAAGTGGATCCTGAAAACGACGGAGTACACGTAAGCAGCCAAGGCTGACCGAGCCGAGGGACTCCTACGCCTCCGGGATACGGATACCTCACTCATCACCTTCTGCGATAAGTAACTCGCGTTCGGATAAGTGATTCCGCAGATCGAACAAGTTTTCACGCTCGAAAGCTCCTCTGCCGAAGCGATTCTTCGGGCCTTCTCGACTGCGTCGGTGACAGAACCCTATGGACGGGCAAGAGTGCGCGTAAGCGGCAAGGCCGACCGAGCCGAGGGATTCCTACGCCTCCGGGATACGGATACCTCACTCATCACCTTCCGTGAAAAGCAACTCTCGCTCGCACAGACAATTCTGTTACCGACGAAAAAGTCCAGATACTCGAAACAAGAGGAAAAGAAGCGCAACTTTACAACACGGCGAGGGTGTGTTTAGGCCTCGGCGGCCGCAGAAAACGCACACTACAAGATAATCCGATCCTGTAGGCTCGGATCTTAACAGTTGAAGGGAGCAGCAGCACCCTCGGCGTCGACTACACCTTCGGCGAGGTCCGACCTAACCTCGGACGGCGACGCGGTCCGAGGATCTCCACTCTGAAGGACGACTTCATCATCACGCCCGGGCCATCGCCGCTAGGGTCTCCTCCAAGAATCCGGCTCGAGCAGACGGCTCGGCTGGTCACCCCGAGGCCTCGGCGAGCTATCCCCCGAAGATATCAGCCCGGCCCGAGGCCTCGGCAGATCAACTCCGGCGTCGGTCCCGCTAACGGATGACCCGGCCAGGCTCCGGCCGACCAAGTCTTCTTTTCGAGCCAACTCTGCCTCTGTCCGTGCTGACACCGCTACCCCTGGCTTCGGCTCATCGAAGAGCGGCCGAGGGGTTCCTTTAACTAAGCAAGAGAAGCCTCGCACAGCAAGGCCGACCGAGCCGAGGGACTCCTACGCCTCCGAGATATGGATACCTCACTTGTCACCTTTGTACGGGGCGACTCACGCTTGGTGAAGCAGTTCAGACAACCAACAGGCGAGTCTTAGTGCTCGAAAATGAGGAAAAAACACGGCTCCGCGCCAAAAATACATACACGTTCAGGCCCCGACAGCCACAATGAACAAAAGACTGGCATTCAAGGTGCAATTACAAACGGAACTCCGGTTCCACCTCCGCAGGTACGAACAACCCCACACGATTGGGGGGCCTGCGGAGCAATAGAAGACCGACGGGTGGCTCGCCGTCGCCCGTTCCGGCAGCAGCGACAACGACCCCCGCTCGGGGTGGCCGAACTGCAGCAGCGATGGCCTCGGGGCGGACACTGCTGCAACCTTGCCCTCGCCCACGCCGACGCTCGAGGGGCGAGGACAAGTACAAAGAGCCGGAGGCCCGAAGCGCGGATGGTGGCGGTGATCCCGTCGGCGACGGGGACTTCTCGAGCCGCCCCCACCTCGGCACCAACGACAGGAGTCGTCAGCCCTCCGGCAGGTCCCCACTCAGATCCTCCCGGACGAGTGGAGCACCGACCTCCGCGCGGGGGCACTGTACCGGTGCAAAGGCAGGACCGCCCCAGAACACGAACGCCGCCCTAGCAGCGCGCGACGTCTTGGGCGGTCCTCCCGTGCGCACGGCGCGACAACCGCCCTCGCGGCAGGAGGGGGCACTGGGCGCCAAGCCGGCGAGCCCAACGCGCTGAAGCTGACGACGCCCGCCGTCGGCCAGCCCCGCGTTATCGAAGTCCGCCCCGCTCACAGGGCCAGTGAGCGCCCTCTCCCTTGAATGCTGAAGGAGAGGCTGACCCACGAACCTGCGCGGGAGGTAGAGCTCCGGCTCAGCCCGGCCCCCACCCCAGCGAGGATGATGAACATCCTTGAAGCTGAGGGCGGGACCAAGATCGCAGCCCGGCTTGCTTCTCCCCACCTAGGGGCTGGTGGTCACCGTCTTGGGTGACCACCGGCGAGGGGATGCAGCCGGGCTGACTGATGAAAATCCTTGAAGCCGAACGATGGCTGAAAGGTACCAACTCCCACGGAGTTGCGTTCCTCCAACGACAAGGCGGAAGGACTGCGGGTGTCCCCCGTCCGGGGGCTCGGAAGGTGGAAAGACACGATGCATAAGGGAGCGCGAAGACATGGTCGCCTTTCAAGGGGCCACCCTCCTTTTAAAGGCGACTCTCCCTACTTGCGTCCCCAGCCGTCGTGGGCTGAGTCTTCTCCAACACGCTCCAAGGTCCTCCCCCTACGGCGCGAGGGCTGGGTCCCACGCGTCGTGCAAGCTGGCCCAGAGCAGAAGAAGCCAAACCGCCGCGCGCGGTGCATACAACCGCCCAGCGGTTACGAGCATTCCTCCACTTTCGCCTAGACCAGCGGGCGAAAGGGCGGGCAGCCATGCAGGTGGCATGCAACCGCGCCAAGTGGGCGCGCCCCTCCGACTTCCAACGCACCCAGCATGGGGGCCCGCGCCCACGCGTCACGCAACCGGCGCGCCGGTCGCAACGTGCAAGCAACTGCACCGCCACTCGCACCACTGCCACGCCTCCTCGACTGCGGAACCAGTACCGCGACTCGAGGCAACCCTGCGTACGACTCAGCAGTGCCAGCCAGGCGCGACGGTCAATACGGCCAAAAATGGGCCGGCAGTAATGGCGGTGGCAGGCGGGCGGGAGCAGCGGTCACGTCGTCAGCCAAGCTTACGTCCCATCCTGGGGCAGTGAGAGAACCCTCTCTCACGGCGTGAAGACGGCGCGCCCGTGTTCCGTTCCTCGAACGACTCGCGCACGCGCAACGGCCACCCCGCGAACCGCTCGCCCCGTCGCATTAACTCCGCGGCGGGAAAAGCGGCGCCTCTGGCAGGGGAAGCGAGCGACGCTTCGCCTTTGCCATAATGACCGCGTCAAAAGAGGTACGCCACGTCATTCGATTTTGTATCCTTTTCCTTTTTCCTCTTTCTCTCTCTTACAACAGGGACCGGGAAATGGGGATACCCCGAAAAGGATCCTTCTCCGTGAAGGAAACAGGCTCCGAGCCTCCCTACTGATCAGAGGTTCGAAGGCTGGCCCCTCGGAGGGGTTCAACAGCCACCTCAGAGCGCGTGGGTTCTGCGCCCACTACTGGTCAGAGGTTCGAAGGCCGGCCCCTCGAAAGGGTTCAACGGCCGCCTCAGGCTACTCGGGCTCCGCGCCCACTACTGATCAGGGGTTCGTAGGCTGGCCCTCGAAGGGTTCACAGCCGCCTCAGACACAGAGAGAGGGATGACCATGGGTACGTTCGATACATAACCAAGGCTCGGGCTACGCTCCCGAGGTACCCTAGGACATTTCCGAGACCAGCGGGAACGATCTTGTAACGGAATCCCATCAGAGGGAGGCATCGAGCCCTCGGACCCCGTCGACAGGGGACCGGGTCCGGCAGATCACCCGCAGGTACTTTTGAGCGCGCCTCCGGGCCTCTAGCCGACCCCTAACAAATGGGGCACGGGCGTCCACTCGGATTACCCGCCAGCAGCTCACCGGAGACACCATGTTCGGCGCCCTCCGAGGGCAACATGGCGCTTTCCCCCCCCCCTCCTCCTTGCGGAAAGGCGACGCAGGGGCTCGAGTCTATCCTTGACCGTCCTCTCGCCCTGTGCGGAGGCTCGGGGGCTGCTCTCGCAAACCCGGCTCCGGCCAAACCGTTGACAGCGTCAACATACCAGCCCGAGAACTTGGGACCCGACCGTGCACCTGGGCTACGGCCAGCTCGCATGAGGGAATGACCAGACCAGCCGAAGCATTGCGCGAGGCATTAAGACCTCGGAGGAGTCAAACCACTCCTCCGAGGCCTCGGGGGCTACACCCAGCGGGTGCGCTCGTGCGCACCCACCGGAACAAAACGCAACCGAGAAAGGCTGGTCCCCTTGCAAAAAAGTGCGACAAAAGCCTCCAAGCGAGTGTTAACACTCCCTTCGAGGCTCGGGGGCTACTGTCGGGGACCATAATTAGGGGTACCCTCAAGACTCCTAATTCTCAGCTGGTAACCCCCATCAGCACAAAGTTGCAAAGGCCTGATGGGTGCGACTAAGTCAGGGATCGGTCCATTCGAGGGACTCGATCACGCCTCGCCCGAGCCTAGCCTCGGGCAAGGGCAGCCGACCCCGGAGGATCTCCGTCTCGCCCGAGGCCCCCCTTCAGCGACAAACATACTTCCGGCTCGCCCGAGGCCCAGTCTTCGCCAAGAAGCAACCCTGGCCAAAACGCCACGCCAACCGACCAAATCGCAGGGGCATTTAATGCAAAGGTGGACTGACACCTTTATCCTGATGCACGTCCTCTAGTCGACAGAGCCGAAGTGACCGCAGTCACTTCGCCGCTCCACTAACCAGCCTGACAAAAGGACAGCGCCGCCTGTGCCGCTCCGACTGCTGTACCACTCGACAGAGTGAGGCTGACAGGCAGTCAAGCCCGGCCTCAGGCACCATAGGAAACTCTGCTTCGCCCGACCCAGGGCTCGGACTCGGGCTCAGCCCCGGAAGACGGCGAACTCCGCTCCGCCCGACCCAGGGCTCGGACTCGGGCTCAGCCCCGGAAGACGGCGAACTCCGCTCCGCCCGACCCAGGGCTCGGACTCGGGCTCAGCCCCGGAAGACGGCGAACTCCGCTCCGCCCGACCCAGGGCTCAGACTCGGGCTCAGCCCCGGAAGACGACGAACTCCGCTTCGCCCGACCCTAGGGCTCGGACTCAGCCCTGGCCTCCGCCGACGGTCTCCGCCTCGCCCGACCCAGGGGCTCGGACTCGACCTCGGCCTCGGAAGACAGACTCGACCTCGACCTCGGAGGAGCTTCCACATCGCCCAACCTAGGGCACGGACCAACCACGTCAACAGGAGGCGCCATCATTACCCTACCCCAAGCTGACTCGGGCTACGGGGAACAAGACCGGCATCCCATCTGGCTCGCTCCGCCAGACAAGTAATGATGGCGCCCCGCACGCTCTATGACGACGACGGCTCCCAGCCCCCTTACGGAAGCAAGAGGACGTCAACAAGGACTCGACAGCCCCGACAGTTGTCCTTCCGCCAGGCTCCAGCGCTCCTCCGATGGCCACGACACCACACGAACCGGGTGCCAAAACCTCTCCGGCTGCCACGATGGCATGTACTTAGGGCACTAGCTCTCCTCCGCTAGACACGTTAGCACTCTGCTACACCCCCCATTGTACACCTGGATCCTCTCCTTACGCCTATAAAAGGAAGGACCAGGGCCCTCTTACAGAGGGTTGGCCGCGCGGGGAAGAGGACGGGACAGGCGCTCGCGTGAGGCCGCTCGCTCCCCTCCCGCGTGGACGCTTGTAACCCCCTACTGCAAGCGCACCCGACCTGGGCGCGGGACGAACACGAAGGCCGCGGGATTTCCACCTCTCTCTCTCTCGCTCCGGCCGCCTTCTTCCCCCCTTCACGCTCCGTCTCGCATCGACCCATCTGGGCTGGGGCACGCGGCGACATCTTCACTCGTCGGCCCAGGGACCCCCCCCCCCCGGTCTCGAAACGCCGACACCAGTGCAACGGTCGAGTTCAACGGTCGGCTGACATAGCTACAGTGCGCGGACAGTTCGCGCAGAGTCAGAGCAGGCGCCAGAAGGCTCACCGGACAGTGAACAGTACCTGTCCAGTGCACCACCGGACTGTCCAGTGGTTCCAGTTGTCAGAGCTCCAACGGTCGAACCCTAACGGTTGGGTGACGTGGCTGGCGCACCGGACAGTGTCCAGTGACGCACCGGACTGTCCGGTGCGCCCATCAACAGACAGCCTCCCCAAAGGCCACTTTGGTGGTTGGGGCTATAAATACCCCCCAACCACCACACTTCAAGGCATCCAAGTTTTGAGACTTCACATTCAATACAAGAGCTAGTGCAATCAATACAAGACACAAATCAAATAGAATCAAAGCCTCTCTAAGTCCCATTTCCACTCCAAGCAAATAGTGACTAGGGAGAGAGTTTTTGCTCGTGTTCTTTGAGCTCTTGTTCTTGGATCGCTTTTCTTCTTCCCATTTCTTGTTCTCAACACCTTTGTAATCAAAGCAAGAGACACCAAGCTGTGGTGATCCTTGTGAGGGGTCTAAGTGACCCATTTATTAAGGAGAAAAGCTCACTCGGTCTAGGTGTCCGTTTGAGAGAGGGAAAGGGTTGAAAGAGACCCGATCTTTGTGACCACCTCAACGGGGAGTAGGTTTGCAAGAACCGAACCTCGTTAAAACAAATCACCGTGTCACACTCTTCATTTGCTTGTGATTTGTTTTCACCCTCTCTTTCGGACTCGCTTTTATTTCTAACACTAACCCGACTTGTAGATTGTGCTTAAAGTTTATAAATTTCAGATTTGCCTATTCACCCCCTCTAGGCGACTTTCAAGGGAGTTAGTTGAGAATCTGGTGTATTTTAATGTAGTATATGTGCTTGATACTCTCTGTACTAGCTCCACTTTTGTATGAAGATTTTGGCTCACAAACTCTATTATATGCTCTCGATGCTTATGTTGAATGTGTGTATTGTGTTTTCACCTAATATGTTATCATCAGTCTTATAGTTCTTGTTCATCGATTTCATTTCGCTTTTATATGAACAAGAAACTTAAGTTGTGTATGCGCTCATTCTTATTATTATATTACACACTCTTTCTGTCAAAAATTATTGAGTATAACTAACCATCTTCTCTATTGACAGAAATTTCAAACAAACTACTCTCACAATCTTGTAGGGTTGTCATCAATCACCAAAAAGGGGGAGATTGAAAGCATCTAGGCCCCTGGTTGGTTTTAGTGATTAATGACAACGTAATATTATATGTGACTAACGTGTGTTTTGTAGAGACAAATGGTAAGTTAGGTCGCATTACAGGTAGATGTACTACAACGGTGAAAACAATCTCGGAGATAAGAACTTGAAGCGACGACTAAAGCGACGAAACAAAATGTAAAGGTCTTCGTATTCCGAGTGTCAAGGAGTTGCAGACACTCGTTATATAGTTAGCTCTTTTATTTTGTTTTAGCCGTACTATAAAGAGGGGTTGTCGATGAGTAGTTTGACCAAGAGAGTTCTAGTGTAGTGTTGGTGCATATTCACACTCACATATAGTGCTAGGTGTCACTCTAGAACATACTCACGAGTTAGAACGAAAACCGATTTGAAAATTAGTAGAAAATAGAAATTAGGGTTGGTTGATTGATCGAAAGCTACATGTTAAAGAAATGTCTGAAGGTTAGGAAACATTCGCTAATCAGTTTGAGCTTACCCCTGCCGATTGCGCTCCTAACCCTCCCCTTCCATGTTCCCCAGGCCAAAGATGGAGCGCTACTCCGGTTTGCGCACGGGTACTACATGCAGCATCAGCGTGCTCCTTAGTTCTCGGCTCCATGGACACCATCGTCTTCGTCTTTGATGTGTACTTCACCCTACCACACTGAACTGATCGTCCTTTGTATGGGCCTAATCCAAACCAAATCAATCTACTCGATCCGAGCCAACTAAGCAGGCATCAACCCACTCACTGTTATCAATGGGCCAACTTCAGTGTGTTTCCTCCGGTACATGGTGGCGACCGTGACACAAACTCGGATGTCACGGTCTCACAAGACTCTCGCTCCACTCGATACAATTACAACGGCTCGCGCAAGAGCCGAGGGGTTGTGTGTTTTCTAAACTCACTCAACTAACTAGGATTGACCTAGAGCAAGTGCATAAGCGGTCTAACTAACATAAACACTTAGCAAGGTACCTACGCTAACCACCGAGTGATTATATTAAACACTTAGGTGTTTAATATAATGAAAATGTCTACAACATGTATTAGTATGTTTCTTGGGCGCCCGCGCCTTCAAATAGTCGGTTGGAGATATATATATCCTCCCCTCAATTGTAGCCATTGGACAAAAAGTTGACTGTTTATGTTGACGGGCGCACCGGACAGTCCAGTGCACACTGGACATGTCCGGTGCCCTAGCCACGTCAGCCGACCGTTGAGGTCTATACCGTTGGATCCAACCATTAGCGGACTATCTGATGCACACCGGACAGTCCGGCGCTACAACGCCCGAGAGTCCCTGGTTGCGGGCCTCTCTGCTCAGACTGTCTGATCACACACCGAACAGTCTGGTGCACACCAAACATGTACTGTTCACTGTCCGGTGCGCCACTAGAGCATAGGCTGACTGCCCACTTCTTGGATTTCTTCACTGTTTTCTTGTGCTTCTTTTGATCTTGAGTCTTGGACTTCGATGGATCTTTTAGGTCTTATTTTGAAGTGTTGCGTTCTCAGAGTCTCAGCCCAATCCTCTTCGCATCCTATGAACTATAAACATAAATACTAGCAAACATATTATACAAATGGGCCGGGGGTCCATTTTCCTTACAATCTCCCTCTTTTTGGTGATTGATGACAACACAACCAAAACAAGCAAATATAACAAACATTCTAATGAAAATATGCAATCTACTTGCTATGATGCATGAATGTCCCCATAATGTGAGATTATGGACTTAAGCCTCCCCTAACTTCATAATTCACGTACTTCCTATTTTAGACCAAAAACACTTGTAGAACCAAAACCACTTGTAAGATCAAGATTTTAAAATTTTTAAATTGGGTGGTGTTTTGGTGTTTGATATATTGTGAATTGCTTTGGTCCCTAAAACTTCATCTTTGGAATCAAGCACCGAAAAGGAAGCATATAGGAAGCAAATAAAACTTGTCCTCTAAAAGATTACTCCCCCTAAAAGAGTGTTATCCCCATTTTAAAGAATATACTCTCCCTTTTTGTCATAAAAGAAAAGACATACTCCCCCTGTTGGAGACCTGTACCTGTAGCTGTTGATATAAGTGTTACTGCTTTACCTGACATCTGACGACGCATTAAATGCACATGTAGCCGCTGATATAGCCGTTACTGCTGACCTGTTGGGGACTTGTTCTCAAATGCTATGAATTAAGAACAAGGCAACATAAAATATTAAATATTAATGTCCTTCGTCCGCTGAAACATTATTTCCCCAAGGATTTAATGAACTTCGGACGAAGGTTATAATGACACAATTACGAAGGTTATATCTTCGTAATTGAACTCTCAAAGATAATATAAAATAACACGAGACATAAAGTATTAAAGACAAGTAAATTAGAAGTAAACAACATCATTTACATATTATATAAACTTAAGATATTCAAATATAATGTTTAGATACATTTATACCTCTGCCTTGGCAAAGAATAATTCCGAGTGATGTGATTGCAATTACAGGAATACGTGAACAATAAAGGAATATTGTTCACTATTTATAGGCACAGGACACAGCCTGTGAGCAATTACAATCATACCCCTCATAAAAGTTTACAACAACGACTCAAACTCTTATGGACTAAAAGGTCATTCTATCTTTAAGTCGGTTTGTAATTCCGAAGCTTCATGAACGGCACCCTTCGGCATCACGTACAGACAGCTTCAGCCAAAGCTGTTTCTTCCTGCAGGACCTTCGGCGACGAAGCATGGTCCCAACAGTAGCCCCTTCGCGGTGCTAGATCGTTTTTCGTAACGAGCTTGATCCGTGAAAAAGTCTCTTAGGCTTCAGGAAGCCGAAGGTCCGAAAAACACCTTCCCTGAGCTCGTTGTCGAGAAACGATACAGTTTCCGAGCGCGTAGCGGTCCCACCATGCAGGTTCACTATTTTGGTCTTTGCGGCCCACCGCGCAGCGGGTGCGAGCAGTTGTTTGCCTGGTGTAAAAATCCTGACGATTCACCTTCTTACCTGCAGCACTATATAAACAGACAAGTAGATGTGAAGTTACCACAACATTTATTGCTATTGCACTGTTTTGCTGCCAAAAATTTTAACCATAGCCGAAGCTTAACTCTCGCATTCAGACGAAGCTCCAGTTTGGTGCCTACTTCGTCAGAAGAAAAGCTTTGGGAGAAAAGGTTATTTAATTCCCAAGAAATCTTTCAAGAAATTCAAAATTAAATGGCCAGAGTGCGCTCTACTGCTAGAGTTGAGCGCGAGGGAGACGAAGCCGAAGGAGCAGAGACTGTTCCTATCTCCGAAGCAATGCAGCGATCCGGATTGGTGACCTCGGAAAGAATCCCCACTGCCGAAACAGAACAAGCTGCTGCCGAAGCGGAACAAGGAGATATTGAGGAAGCTGATTCTGACGGTGATTACCATATTGCAGTACCGAGCAAGCCTAGCCATTTGGACTTCGGAAAGTCAACTATCTCCAAGGCTGATTTTTCCAAAATGGTGAAGTCGGGCTATTTCAGTGAAGATGAGAAGAAGCTGATTCGCTTCGGGGGAGAGGAAACTACCCCGAAGCCAGAAAAGGATGAAATAGTTATTTTCAAGAGTTTTCTAAAAGCTGGGTTGAGATTTCCTTTAAATAGAATGATTTCTGATGTGCTGCAAAAGTTTGGGATCTATTTTCACCAACTGACTCCTAACGCCATTGTCAGGCTTAGCGTTTATATCTGGGCTCTCCGAAGTCAGGCGGTGGAGCCGTTTGCCGATAGCTTCTGTCGAGTACATGAGCTGCATTACCAGACTAAGGCCAGAAAGGATGGGTTGCATGAAAATTTTGGTTGTTATAATTTTGCCTATCGGAAAACCACAAAATTTCCTGTAATTAGCTACCGAAGCAAATGGCCGGCAGGCTGGAAGTCAGAATGGTTTTATGTCAAAGTTGACGATGACAAAGAGAAGCTGGTACAGAGCCCTCTTGAACTGATCTTCGGAGAAACCAGACCCCGATGCAATATGGCAGCAGAAGGTCCAACTTGGACCGCACTAACTGAATTCAAAATTATTGCAGAACACATTGGCACTAGAGATTTAGTGCAGGAATTTCTGGCCTTCAGAGTATTTCCAACTATGAAAGAGTGGACTATGCCGAAGCTTAAAGGAGAAAAGAAAGAGGGGGAGCTTGTCCGACTACCCTATTATTATAAGTTTAAGAAATATTTTAAAGCACCCTGCCAAGAATGGCTCGATACAATCGAAGTAATGAGTAATGAAATTCTTGGAAATTACTCCAAAAAAGAGGACCAACTGATGACAGCAGCCTTCGGCACTCGGCCGAAGCGAAGGCTGAACAGGGTGCTTGATGCTATAGGATTTGAATATGCTGATTATGGTCGACTGGGCGGAGATGCTGGAGGCTCGAAGCGAAAAAGAATTGCTAGCGCTGCTGACGAAGAGGTCGCCAAGGTAGCCAAAAAGAAAAGGGAAGATTCTGAAAAACTTAGCCCTGAAGAGTTGAACCCTGAGCCGAAGGTGGCCACTGCAAGAAAGAGGAAAACTGCATCTCCAGAACCAAAAACGTTGGTTCGAGAAGAAGGTACTCCTGCAACGCCTTCTGCTGTTGAAGTAGAAGAGATTATGAAGGTAATGACTGAACCCTTGCCTGTCAAGCTAAGTCCGCTGGCGCTGGAACTGACGAAGTTTTTTCAAAAGGACAAGGCAGCTTCGGCAGAAGAAGGTCCTGCACTGCCGAAAAAACGAAGGATCATTCAAATAGCAGATGTGATTCATGGGACACCGTTACCGACACTAGCATCAAGAATTGCTATTGACCAGACTGCCGAAACTGCCGAAGCTAAAGGCGCCGCAGCCGAAGCCACCAGAGCGGAAACCTTCGAAGCTGAAACTGGCACAGCCGAAGCTGCCGGGGCTGAAACCAGGGCCATAGAAGATCCGAACCTGGAAGACACACTTGAAGTTATTGATAACATACTCCTAAAAATGACTGAGAAAGAATCTGTTGTGGCCGCGGCGAGCACAGCTACTGAAAAGGGGAAAAATAAGCTGAAGACATTTTGGAGGAAGAAGATTTTGAATTTCAAGATTTACTTGGGCAAGAACTGACAGACGCTGAAAAAGCAGAGCTTAAAAAATGTGCCATAGCCTGCGGATATAAGCCAGGGGCTACACTGTTCAGCGGGGTTAACGAAGGAAAGCTGAGGTGCCTTCGAAACCGCAGCGAAGCTAAAATTGTTAGAACTCTCTGCAAAAACATTGGCTTGCCGAAGCTAGAAGCGGACCTCTGCCGTTTCCAACGACACCATATCGCCGGAAGCTTGCTTTATGCTAACTTCAAGGTAACAAATATTTTTGTTATTTTATTATTATTATTATTATTATTATCTTTTAGGTCGTTTTCTAACGAAGATCGTTTCGACAGAGCATATTATTAAGTAAGGTTCTAAAAATGCAACAAGATCTCGAAGAAGAGAAGAACAAAGCCGTCATCCAAGATTTGGCTGAAAAAGTTGAAAATTACGAAGCTAATCTGAAAAAGAAAGACTTCACCATCCAGGACCTTGAAATCATGGTTAAAGAGCACGATGGTGCATTAGAAAAGAAAGATTTTGTTATTCAGACTATGGAGGGTTCTTTGGCTGAAGTCCAAACTGAGAATAACAGTTTAAAGAATGAATTGCTCCAACAGTCAGAAAAATTTGAGCAAGAAAATAAATATCTTGAAGCAAGCCTGAAAACTGAGGTGGATAAAAATTCAAATTTGCAGAAATCCTTTAAAGAACTTCAAGAGAAATGCCTAAGCTTCGGCAGCCGATGCGTGCAGCGGCTGAAGGATGTGTTTCATTCTATCGGAGCTAGCTCTGAAAAGTTTACACCTTCAGATGACAACCTGCCGAGTACATTAGAATATATTGAAGGCGAAGTTGATGCTCTTGACGAAGTTATTGGTGGACACGCCGACTTCTGCGCCCTGGTACCTTCTCGGGGCAAAGCTACTGCTTTTCTGAAGGCTGGCTGCACGCATGGAAATATTGTGAATAGACCAAACTTCAGCTTGTCAGCATCAGATCTGATAGACATCCCAAGCCTGGCCCGAAGCATTGGAAATAGGTTCATGACTCAAATCTGGGTAAATGGCGGGCGAAAAATGGCGGGTGACGAAGCTCGAAGTCATCTTAAACAGGTAAGAAGCTTATATTTGTTCACCTTCCCCTTGAAATTTGCACTTTTCTTATTCTGCTCTTTGATATTCGTAGGATGACGAAGCTGAAGAATGACGAAGCTGAAGTTTGACGAAGCCTAGCCTGAAGCTTGACAGTTGCTGCAATATAATTTCTTGCAAAAATTCTGAAGAAACTTTTGTAGTATAGTTATGTAACAACTCATGTAAATTTGTACATACCTTGTAATATATTTTGTTTCTGCTATACGTGCACAATCTGCTTTGTTGTGGACGAAACTTCTCTTTTGAGCCAGAGGCGAAAAACACCTTCCCTTCTTTTCGTTCATAACGAAGCATAAAAAAAATTTCCTTCGAGTTTTTCCTCATTGCCAAAGCTTCTGTGTTTTTTGTGCGGTATAATGATGATTCTATATATGTCTAAATGCATGTTTATGAATGCAAATGACATGATGAAATGTATTGTGCAAATGAATATCAAAACACATATTCAAAAAACCATAATCATAGCCCTTCAGCGTTGACTTTTCGCTGTAAGCCTCCCTTAGGAGCTTCTTCGCCTTTTACTTTCAGCGGAATCAGCGCTTATTTTTCGCTGTAAGCCTCCCTTAGGAGCTTCTTCACCTTTTACTTTCGGCGGAATCAGCGCTTATTTTTTGCTGTAAGCCTCCCTTAGGACCTTCTTCGCCTTTTACTTTCGGCGGAATCAGCGCTTATTTTTCGTTGTAAGCTCTGCATTCCCTTAGGAACGACTTTTGAGCTTCTTCCTGTTTTCTTTTCTTTTTTTCCTTAGCATTTACATTTACATTTTTGGGGGATATCACTCTCATAGGATTGAAATAAAGAAAATTACATGTTATGGCCCCATTAAAAACCTTTCTCCCCCTTTAGAAAGGAAAAGGGTGCCACAAAAAAGAATAGAAAAAATTACATCAAGCTAAACATAATATCGCCGAAGCTCATCTGCATTCCATGATCTTGGAATGTCGTTGCCGTCCATATCCTTCAATCTGTAGGAACCGGGTCTTGACAAAGATACTACCAAAAAGGGGCCTTCCCACTTCAGCTGTAATTTGCCTACTGTCTCAGGGTTGGCTACTCTTCGAAGCACCAAATGTCCTGGTTCAATGTTTTTCAGCTTAACTTTTCTGTCACGCCATTTTATTGTTTCAGCTTGATACTTATTAATGTTTTCCACAGCTTGAAGTCTGAACCCTTCAATAGCATCTTTTTCTACAGAGCAATCAGCTTCGTCTTCGCCTTCTGCCGAAGCTACTGTCCTTATTGATCCTGCTTTGGCCTCTTCCGGGGTTATTGCTTCGTCACCGAACAATAGTTTAAAGGGCGTAAAGCCTGTTGACCTTGACATGGTTGTGTTATGGCTCCACACCACTTTGATTAACTCGTCTGGCCACTTTCCCCTGGGCTGATTGAAGATTGACTTCATTATTCCTGTCATTATGATCCCATTAGCTCTTTCGACAAGTCCATTTGACTCTGGGTGTCGGACTGATGCAAAATGGATCTTCGTGCCAATTTGATCACAAAATTCTCTAAAGGCTTCAGAATCAAACTGTGTCCCATTGTCCACAGTAATAGCCTTCGGTACTCCGAAGCGACAAACAATGTTTTGCCAGAAAAACTTTTGAATAGTAAATGAAGTTATTGTGGCTAAGGGCTTTGCCTCAATCCACATGGAAAATATTCCACTGCCACTACTACATATCTTAGGTTCCCCTGTGCTGGTGGTAATGGGCCTTGTTGGGGACTTGTTCTCAAATGCTATGAATTAAGAACAAGGCAACATAAAATGTTAAATATTAATGTCCTTCGTCCGCTGAAACATTATTTCCCCAAGGATTTAATGAACTTCGGACGAAGGTTATTATGACACAATTACGAAGGTTATATCTTCGTAATTGAACTCTCAAAGATAACATAAAAGAACACGAGACATAAAGTATTAAAGACAAGTAAATTAGAAGTAAACAACATCATTTACATACTATATAAACTTAAGAAATTCAAATATAATGTTTAGGTACATTTATACCTCTGCCTTGGTAAAGAATAATTTCCGAGTGATGTGACTGCACTTACAGGAATGCGTGAACAGTAAAGGAATACTGTTCACTATTTATAGGCATAGGACACAACCTATGAGCAATTACAATCATACCCCTCATAAAAGTTTACAATCAACGACCCAAACTTTTATGGACTAAAAGGTCATTCTATCTTTAAGTTAATTCCGAAGCTTCATGAACGACACCCTTCGGCATCACATACGGACAGCTTCAGCCGAAGCTGTTTCTTCCTGCAGGACCTTCAGCGACGAAGCATGGTCCCAACAGTAGCCCCTTCGCGGTGCTAGGTCGTTTTTCGTAACGAGCTTGATCCGTGAAAAAAGTCTCTTAGGCTTCAGGAAGCCGAAGGTCCGAAAAACACCTTCCCTGAGCTCGTTGTCGAGAAACGATACAGCTTCCGAGCGCGTAGCGGTCCCACCATGCAGGTTCACTATTTTGGTCTTTGCGGCCCACCGCGCAGCGGGTGCGAGCAGATGTTTGCCTGGTGTAAAAATCCTAACGATTCACCTTCTTACCTGCAGCACTATATAAACAGACAGGTAGGTGTGAAGTTACCACAGCATTCATTGCTATTGCACTGTTTTGCTGCCAAAAATTTTAACCATAGCCGAAGCTTAACTCTCGCATTCAGACGAAGCTCCAGTTTGGTGCCTACTTCGTCAGGAAAAAGGCTTCGGGAGAAAAGGTTATTTAATTCCCAAGAAATCTTTCAAGAAATTCAAAATTAAATGGCCAGAGTGCGCTCTACTGCTAGAGTTGAGCGTGAGGGATACGAAGCCGAAGGTGCGGAGACTGTTCCTATCTCCGAAGCAATGCAGCGATCCGGATTGGTGACCTCGAAAAGAATCCCCACTGCCGAAACAGAACAAGCTGCTGCCGAAACAGAACAAGGAGATATTGAGGAAGCTGATTCTGACGATGATTACCATATCGCAGTACCGAGCAAGCCTAGCCATTTGGACTTCGGAAAGTCGACTATCTCCAAGGCTGATTTCTCCAAAATGGTGAAGTCGGGCTATTTCAGTGAAAATGAGAAGAAGCTGCTTCGCTTCGGGGGAGAGGAAACTACCCCGAAGCCAGAAAAGGATGAAATAGTTATTTTCAAGAGTTTTCTAAAAGCTGGGTTGAGATTTCCTTTGAATAGAATGATTTCTGATGTGCTGCAAAAGTTTGGTATCTATTTTCACCAACTGACTCCTAACGGCATTGTCAGGCTTAGCGTTTATATCTGGGCTCTCCGAAGCCAGGCAGTGGAGCCATTTGCCGACAGCTTCTGTCGAGTACATGAGCTGCATTACCAGACTAAGGCCAGAAAAGATGGGTTGCATGAAAATTTTGGTTGTTATAATTTTGCCTATCGGAAAACCACAAAATTTCCTGTGATTAGCTACCGAAGCAAATGGCCGGCAGGCTAGAAGTCAGAATGGTTTTATGTCAAAGTTGACGATGACAAAGAGAAACTGGTACAGAGTCCTCTTGAACTGATCTTCGGAGAAACAAGACCCCGATGCAAAATGACAGCAGAAGGTCCAACTTGGACCACACTGGCTGAATTCAAAATTATTGCAGAACACATTGACACTAGAGATTTAGTGCAGGAATTTCTGGCCTTCAGGGTATTTCCAACTATGAAGGAGTGGACTATGCCGAAGCTTAAAGGAGAAAAGAAAGAAGGGGAGCTTGTCCGACTACCCTATTATTATAAGTTTAAGAAATATTTTAAAGCACCCTGCCAAGAATGGCTCAATACAATCGAAGTAATGAGCAATGAAATTCTTGGAAATTACTCCAAAAAAGAGGACCAGCTGATGACAGCAGCCTTCGGCACTCGGTCGAAGCGAAGACTGAACAGGGTGCTTGATGCTATAGGATTTGAATATGCTGATTATGGTCGACTGGGTGGAGATGCTGGAGGCCCGAAGCGAAAAAGAATTGCCAGCGCTGCTGACGAAGAGGTCGCCAAGGTAGCCAAAAAGAAAAGGGAAGATTCTGAAAAACTTAGCCCTGAAGAGTTGAACCCTGAGCCGAAGGTGGCCACTGCAAGAAAGAGGAAAACTGCATCTCCAGAACCAAAAATGTTGGCTCGGGAAGAAGGTACTCCTGCAACGCCTTCTGCTGTTGAAGTAGAAGAGATTATGAAGGTAATGACTGAACCCTTGCCTGTCAAGCTAAGTCCGCTGGCGCTGGAACTGACGAAGTTTTTTCAGAAGGACAAGGCAGCTTCGGCAGAAGAAGGTCCTGCACTGCCGAAAAAACGAAGGATTATTCAAATAGCAGATGTAATTCATGGGACACCGTCACCGACACCGGCATCAAGAATTGGTATTGACCAGACTGCCGAAACCGCCGAAGCTAAAGGCGCCGCAGCCGAAGCCACCAGAGCGGAAACCTTCGAAGCTGAAACTGGCGCAGCCGAAGCTGCCGGGGCTGAAACCGGGGCCACAGAAGATCCGAACCTGGAAGACACACTTGAAGTTATTGATAACATACTCCTAAAAATGACTGAGGAAGAATCTGTTGTGGCCGCGGCGAGCACAGCTACTGAAAAGGGGAAAAAGCAAGCTGAAGACATTTTGGAGGAAGAAGATTTTGAATTTAAAGATTTACTTGGGCAAGAACTGACAGACGCTGAAAAAGCAGAGCTTAAAAAATGTGCCATAGCATGCGGATATAAGCCAGGGGCTACACTATTCGGTGGGGTTAACGAAGGAAAGCTGAGGTGCCTTCGAAACCGCAGCGAAGCTAAAATTGTTAGGACTCTCTGCAAAAACATTGGCTTGCCGAAGCTGGAAGCGGACCTCTGCCGCTACCAACGACACCATATCGCCGGAAGCTTGCTTTATGCTAACTTCAAGGTAACAAATATTTTTGTTATTTTATTATTATTATTATTATTATTATTATCTTTTAGGTCGTTTTCTAACGAAGATCGTTCCGACAGAGCATATTATTAAGTAAGGTTCTAAAAATGCAACAAGATCTCGAAGAAGAGAAGAACAAAGCCGTCATCCAAGATTTGGCTGAAAAAGTTGAAAATTACGAAGCTAATCTGAAAAAGAAAGACTTCACCATCCAGGACCTTGAAATCATGGTTAAAGAGCACGAGGGTGCATTAGAAAAGAAAGATTTTATTATTCAGACTATGGAGGGTTCTTTGGCTGAAGTCCAATCTGAGAATAGCAGCTTAAAGAATGAATTGCTCCAACAGTCAGAAAAATTTGAGCAAGAAAATAAATATCTTGAAGCAAGCCTGAAAACTGAGGTGGATAAAAATTCAAATTTGCAGAAATCCTTTAAAGAACTTCAAGAGAAATGCCTAAGCTTCGGCAGCCGATGCGTGCAGCGGCTGAAGGATGTGTTTCATTCTGTCGGAGCCAGCTCTGCAAAATTTACACCTTCAGCTGAAAATCTGCCCAGCACATTAGAATATATTGAAGGCGAGGTTGATGCCCTTGACGAAGTTATTGGTGGGCATGCCGACTTCTGCACCCTGGTAGCTTCTCGGGGCACAGCCACCGCTTTTCCGAAGGCTGGCTGTACGCATGGAAATATTGTGAATAGACCAAACTTCAGCTTATCAGCATCAGATCTGATAGATATCCCAAGCCTAGCCCGAAGCATTGGAAATAGATTCATGACCCAGATCTGGGTAAGTGGCGGGCGAAAAATGGCGGGTGACGAAGCTCGAAGTCATCTTAAGCCGGTAAGAAACTTATATTGTTACTTTTACCTTCTCCTTGAAATTTGCACCTTTCTTATTCTGTTGTTTGATATACGCAGGATGACGAAGCTGAAGAATGACGAAGCTGAAGTTTGACGAAGCCTAGCCTGAAGCTTGATAGTTGTTTAATATACTTTCCTGCAAAAATTCTGGAGAAACTTTTGTAATATAGTTATGGAACAACTTATGTAAATTTGTACATACCTTGTAATATATTTTGTTTCTGCTATCTGTGTACAATCTGCTTTGCTTGTGGATGAAACTTCTCTTTTGAGCCGAAGGCGAAAAACACCTTCCCTTCTTTTCGTACACAAGAAGCATAAAAATTTTCCTTCGAAGTTTTTCCTCATTACTGAAGCACCTGTCTTTTTTGTGTGGTATGATGATGATTCTATATATGTCTAAATGAATGTTTATGAATGCAAATGACATGATGAAATGTACTGTGCAAATGAATATTGGGACACATGTTCAAAAAACCATAAGCACAACCCTTCATCCCCTTAGGAATGATTCAAATCTTTTTGTCGTTTACTTTTCGGCTTCACCGTTTACTTTTCGGTGTATCAGCGTTGACTTTTCGCTGTAAGCCTCCCTTGGGAGCTTCTTCGCCTTTTACTTTCAGCGGAATCAACGTTTATTTTTCGCTGTAAGCCTCCCTTAGGAGCTTCTTCGCCTTTTACTTTCAGCGGAATCAGCGTTTATTTTTCGCTGTAAGCCTCCCTTAGGAGCTTCTTCGCCTTTTACTTTCAGCGGAATCAGCGTTTATTTTTCGCTGTAAGCCTCCCTTAGGAGCTCCTTCGCCTTTTACTTTCAGCGGAATCAGCGTTTATTTTTCGCTGTAAGCTCTGCATTCCCTTAGGAACGACTTTTGAGCTTCTCCCTGTTTCCTTTTCTTTTTTCCTTTGCATTTACATTTACATTTTTTGGGGGATATCACTCTCATAGAATTGAAATAAGGAAAATTACATGTTGTGGCCCCATTAAAAACCTTTCTCCCCCTTTGGAAAGGAAAAGGGTGCCACAAAAAAGAATAGAAAAAATTACATCAAGCTAAACATAATATCACCGAAGCTCATCTGCATTTCATGATCTTGGAATGTCGTTGTCGTCCATATCCTTCAATCTGTAGGAACCGGGTCTTGACGAAGATACTACCAAAAAGGGGCCTTCCCACTTCAGCTGTAATTTGCCTACTGTCTCAGGGTTGGCTACTCTTCGAAGCACCAAATGTCTTGGTTCAATGTTTTTCAGCTTAACTTTTCTATCACGCCATTTTATTGTTTCGGCTTGATACTTATTAATGTTTTCCACGGCTTGAAGTCTGAACCCTTCAATAGCATCTTTTTCTACAGAGCAATCAGCTTCGTCTTCGCCTTCTGCCAAAGCTACTGTCCTTATTGATCCTGCTTTGGCCTCTTCCGGGGTTATTGCTTCGTCTCCGAACAATAGTTTAAAGGGCGTAAAGCCTGTTGACCTTGTCATGGTTGTGTTATGGCTCCACACCACTTTGATTAACTCGTCTGGCCACTTTCCCCTGGGCTGATTGAAGATTGACTTCATTATTCCTGTCATTATGATCCCATTAGCTCTTTCGACAAGTCCATTTGACTCTGGGTGTCGGACTGATGCAAAATGGATCTTCGTGCCAATTTGATCATAAAATTCTCTGAAGGCTTCAGAATCAAATTGTGTCCCATTGTCCACAGTAATAGCCTTCGGCACTCCGAAGCGACAAACAATGTTTTGCCAGAAAAACTTTTGAATAGTAAATGAAGTTATTGTGGCTAATGGTTTTGCCTCAATCCACTTGGAAAAATATTCTACTGCCACTACTACATATCTTAGGTTCCCCTGTGCTGGTGGTAATGGGCCAAGTAAATCGAGGCCCCACCTTTGCAACGGCCAAGTGAGTTGTATTAATTGGGTTAAAGACGAAGGTTGTTTTTGATCTTTTGCACATTTCTGACAACCTTCGCACTTTTGGACCAGATCCGCTGCATCCGAAGCTGCCTTTGGCCAATAAAATCCTTGGCGAAAAACTTTCCCAAGCAAGGGCCTAGATGCAATGTGAGATCCACATAGGCCTGCATGTATTTCCTTCATTAATTCTATACCTTCGGATCTGGATAAACACTTGAGCAATGGGGAACAGACCCCACGCTTGTATAACTCCCCTTCTATTATGACATATGGTCGAGCTCTTGCTTCTATTCTCCTGTTATAAGCTTCGTCGTCTGAAAGAAAATTACCCTGAAGGAAAGAGATGATCTCAGTTCTCCAATCTTCGCTATAAACATGGGATATATTAAGGATTGCTCTTTCAAGAAGCTCGACCGAAGGTGCTTTTATTGTTTCGAAAAATACTTTCGAAGGTATAGGCAGCCCCTGGGCCGCTGACTTGGCCAATAGATCAGCATATTCATTTTCTCCACGAGGAATATTTTTGACAGAGAAACCTTCGAAAGAAGCCTCAATCCTTCGGACTGTATCTAGATATTTTTCAAGCTTCGGGTCTCTTGCTTTATAGCTCTTGTCAACATGGCCAGAAATAACTTGGGAATCAGTCTTGAGAATGACCCTTCTGATTCCCATTGCCTTTAACTTCCGAAGACCCAAGAGCAGAGCTTCGTACTCAGCAATATTATTTGTGCAACTGAAATTGAGTCTTGCCACATAACAGGTTTTAACTTTAGAAGGTGAAACCAACACAGCAGCTGCTCCTGCTCTGAAGGTTCCCCAAGACCCATCGCAAAACATTGTCCATGCTTCAACATCTTTATTCGTTTCTTCCTCCTGAGCCCCTGGCGTCCAGTCAGCAATGAAGTCTGACAACGCTTGAGACTGAATCGAAGATCTATGAACATAATCAATACAAAATTCATTGAGCTCTGCAACCCATTTTCCAATCCTTCCAGTAGCTTCTCGATTTCTCATAATATCCTTCAAAGGTTGTGAAGAAGGAACAATTATGTTATAAGCTTGAAAATAATGCCGAAGCTTCCTGGAGGCCATCAAAACAGCATACAGTACTTTTTCCAATTCTGTATAATTTTTCTTTGATAAACTAAGAACTTCGGGTACGAAATATATTGGAGCATGTTTCTTGACTTGGCCCTCAAGCTTCTCCTGGACAAGTGCTGCACTTACCGCTGAGTGCGAAGCTGCCACATATAATAACAAAGGAGCCCCTGGCGTTGGTGGAGTTAATGTTGTTAAATCTATCAAATATTGCTTCAGTTCTTCGAAGGCTCTCTGCTGGACTGGTCCCCATTTAAAAACTTCGACTGATTTCAGCACTTCGAAAAATGGTAAATTTCTCTCTGCTGATCTAGATATGAATCTGTTGAGAGATGCCAGCCTTCCTGTCAATCTTTGGGCCCCCTTCTTTGTACTTGGTGGTTCCATTCGAAGTATAGCTTCGATTTTGCTTGGATTAGCCTCAATTCCCTTTGTTGAAACTAAGCAACCAAGAAATTTCCCCTTCTTTACTCCGAAGACACATTTTTCTGGATTCAGCTTTAAGCCAGCCTGTCTAAAATTAGCGAAGGTCTCCTGCAGATCAGCAATGTGGTTATCTTGCTTCGTGCTTTTTACAATGATATCATCAACATAAGTTAGCACATTCCTGCCTATCTGAGAATGGAGAACCTTCGCTGTCATTCTGCTGAAGCTTCCTCCAGCATTTTTAAGCCCCTCAGGCATCCGAAGGTAACAATATGTCCCACTAGGGGTTATGAAGTTGGTTTTCGGTTCATCCTCCTTCTTCATCCAGATTTGATGATAGCATGAATAGCAATCCAGCAGACTCATAAGCTCTGATGAAGCTGCTGCATCGACTAGGGAATCTATCCTTGGCAATGGAAACTCGTCCTTCGGACAGGCCTTATTGAGATCAGTAAAATCGATACACATTCTTCATTTACCATTGACCTTCTTCACCATAACAGTGTTAGCCAACCATTTTGGGTATTTTACCTCTCTAATAACTCTGGCGTTGAGGAGTCTTTTCACTTCATTCCGAGCACCTTCGGCCTTGTCATCAGACATCTTCCGAAGCCTCTGCTTTCTGGGTCTGAAGGATGGATCAACATTGAGCGAGTGCTCAATGACATCCCTGTTTACTCCGCAAAGATCATTAGCTGACCAAGCAAAAACATCTTTGTTGTTGAACAAAAACCTTATCAAGGTTTTCTCCTGCTCTTCAGACAGTTGAGATCCCAGTAGCACCTTCTGTTCTGCTACATCCTCACATAAGAGCATGGGCTTCGGCTGATCAGCCGAAGCAGCCTTTTCCCTTCTGAACTTGTATTGCTCACAAGCTTCAGTTCCATCTATATTATAGATTGCTTTTGAGTCTGTTCAATTTCCTTCGGCCCTTCTGGCAGCTTCCTGACTTCCATGAATAGCAATGGGCCCTTGGTCCGAAGGTATCTTCATGCAAAGATAAGCTGAATGAAGAATTGCTTCGAAGGCATTGAGAGTACCACGACCAATGATTGCATTGTAAGGGTATTCCATGTCAACAATATCAAACACAATTTGTTCAGTCCTTGTGTTGTTGATAAATCCGAAGGTCACTGGCATTGAGATTTTGCCGAGTGCTACAATCTGCCTTCCTCCGAAGCCGCAAAGGGGATGTGTGGCATCAAGAATTTTATCTTCGGGCTCTTGCATCTGTCTGAAGGCCTTAGCAAATATGATATCAGCTGCACTGCCTGTATCAACCAAAACATTGTGGACCAGAAATCCTTTGATAATACAAGAGATAACCATAGCATCGTTGTGTGGGTAATCCTTGAGTTGAAGATCCTCTTGGGAGAAGGTAATAGGAATGTGAGACCATCTTGACTTGATGAAGGGTCCTTGCACCCCGACGTGTTGTACCCTTCTCTGTGCCTCCTTCTTCTGCTTCTTGTTGGCTGGTTCTGAGCATGAACCGCCTGTTATCGGGAGTACCAACTTCGGAGCCGAAGCAGCTCCAGCTTGAAAGTTGAACGAAGCCATCAGCTCAAAAAAGTGGAAGTGAGTTCACCGGAGGTGGGCGCCAATGTTGGGGACTTGTTCTCAAGTGCTATGAATTAAGAACAAGGCAACATAAAATGTTAAATATTAATGTCCTTCGTCCGCTGAAACATTATTTCCCCAAGGATTTAATGAACTTCGGACGAAGGTTATTATGACACAATTACGAAGGTTATATCTTCGTAATTGAACTCTCAAAGATAACATAAAATAACACGAGACATAAAGTATTAAAGACAAGTAAATTAGAAGTAAACAACATCATTTACATACTATATAAACTTAAGAAATTCAAATATAATGTTTAGGTACATTTATACATCTGCCTTGGTAAAGAATAATTTCCGAGTGATATGACTGCACTTACAGGAATGCGTGAACAGTAAAGGAATACTGTTCACTATTTATAGGCACAGGACACAGCTTGTGAGCAATTACAATCATACCCCTCATAAAAGTTTACAATCAACGACCCAAACTCTTATGGACTAAAAGGTCATTCTATCTTTAAGTCGGTTTATAATTCCGAAGCTTCATGAACGGCACCCTTCGGCATCACGTACAGACAGCTTCAGCCGAAGCTGTTTCTTCCTGCAGGACCTTCGGCGACGAAGCATGGTCCCAACATGACCATTGCGATTTCGGCCGTTGATGTGCAGGGGCGGACCGTCCGGACCAAGGGCGCAACCCGTCCGCGGTTGGCAAAACAAGAACAACGACTAGAAAGTGGTTGGTGGCTATAAATACAACCTCAAACACCTCCATTCAATATATCCAAACATTATACTCATACACATTCAATACAAGAGCAAGCAATACAGTCTAAGACACATTCAAATCTTCCAAGCCTCTCCAAGTTCCACAATTGAGACAAGTGATCATTAGTGATTAGTGACTTGAGAGAGTATGATTCGTGTTTCATTAGTTGCTCTTGTTGTTTGGTTTTTAATCGTGCTTTCTTCATCTCCTTCTAAACTCTCTGGTGACTTGTAAAGCTAGCAAGAGACACCTAAATGTGTGGTGGTTCTTAGTGATCCTTAAGATTAAGAAGAAGCACTCAACCGGTCTAAGTGATCGATTGAGAGAGAGGGAAAGGGTTGAAAAAGATCCGGCCTTCGTAGCCTCCTCAACGGGGAGTAGGTTCATTGGAACCAAACCTCGGGAAACAAATCGTTGTGTTATTTTGTGTTGATCATTACCTTACGATTTGATTCATCCTCTTTCCTCTCTCTAAATTCTCTTGCTCACTATTTTTACGCGCAAGATTAGGCCAACGATCGACAATCACCTCGGCGACATCGTACGCGAGAGCATCTCCAAGAGCTTTCCAGAAGTCTTCCCCCTAAATCAAGTTTTTTTGAAGAAAACATAAAAACGTGTCTCCAACAGTTCTCCTAAAGTGCTTCTAACTTTTTTCAGTTAAAACTCCCTCATTTGCTGTAGAAAGGATTAAAAGGGTGTTTAAATACATTAGAGCTAATAGTTAGAGGGTGTTTGAATGCACTAGAGCTAATATTTAGTTGGCTAAAAAAATGCTAGTGGAATTATCTAGCTAACAAATAGCTAGCTAACTAGTAGCTAATTTACCAAAAATAGCTAATAGCTGAACTGAACTATTAGATAGGGTGTTTGATGTCTCTAGCTAATTTTAGTCACTAATTATTAGCTCTAGTGCATTCAAACACCCCTTAGTTAGCTAAAAATTTGATAGTAAAATTAGCTAGCAAAGAGCAACTCGAACATCTTATATAAAATCTTAGGTAAATATAGAGTTTTGCAATGGAGTTTTTAAAATAGAAAACTTTCTTTTGCTGAGGATAACCAACGGACTAGCTATTTGTTAGCTTTTGTGGTCCACGTACCTGCGCCAGCTCGTTGGCTGTCACTGCACAAACATGAAACCCAGGACGCACCAAATTTTATGCTTCATCTAACCAGTACGATCGCAGGACACGCGCACATGCTCTTTCCCACGCCGCCATCGTAGGCACTTTCCGAAGCCACCATCACACATAGCATGAAGTCAATCTGTTCGTCCACAAGTTGAAATAGCAGGCGATGGATGGTGCCTGACGTGGGTGCATCTTCTAGCTGAAGGTGCGGACAATTCACGCAACACGCTCGACAGCCAGGCGCAGTATAGTGTCGTCGAGACTCAAAGCCTGAATTGCTCTGATCAATTGAAAAGGAATGTAGTCATGTTTTTCCAAACGAAATTAAATTAGCGCCAAGCAAGCCATTGAATGAAACGAGAGCAGCTTTCTGGCTTCATTGTTCATCAGTTTATATTAAACAAATACAACTTATGCCGTCCAAAAATAAATTAACACAAACCAATACAAAGACCAAAATCATTTTGACATGACCTCAAGAACACAGCCTCGAGAACGTAGTAATAGCAAAGGAAGCATCATGGCCTCTTGATACATAAATGATGAAAACAACATATTTTACCAATGAATAATGCAATACAACAGATTGATTTGTAATGTTGCCTCTGTTCGTGCGTACTGAAACTGAAGACTAAATTGATTAATTTAATAAGCATCTCACCAGTGTATGTGTCCTCACCGTCGTATTGTGTAGCATTGGGCACATCCTCTGGCATCTGGTCGTCGAAGCTTGTGACATGAATCACCTGACGTCGCATCGTCGATCCCACACCAGATACATCCAACTCTTCCTTCGTCTGAACTGCATCTCGTTGCATTCTTCCTGCTGCAAATGGAGAAGTACGAAGACTTTCCCAAACCTCCATTGCATGAGGACGTGGCGGCCTGTACATGGACGAAAGAGGGGCGAGAAAAAATGCGGCAGTGTGGGCTATACGTGGCGCAAGCTGCAGGCAGCGGCGCAGGAAGTACGGAGCGACGACGCAGGCTGTACGCGCAGGATCAGGAGCGTGAGGGCGAGATGGCGCGCGAAAGGGCGAGAGATGACGAGCGACGAGAGATGGCGAGTTGCAAGCGCTCGGCAAAGGTACCTAGCGAAGGCAACATGATGACAAGGGGATAGATAAGCGAGGAAGATGGCGAGACTGTTGGTTATGGTTTTCACATGGTTTTTTTACGAGCGAAGGATAATTATTGGGTCTGTTGGAGGTGCTCTAATAAATAGTAGTTAACTAGTAGCTAATTTGCTAAAAATAACTAATATCTGAAATATTAGATAGGGTGTCTAAATGTCCCTAACTAATTTTGGCCACTAACTATTAGCTTAGTACATTTAAATCTATCCGCTAATTTTTTAAATACTTCTTAAAACTGATTTTTAAGAGTGATTTTCTTTGATTATCTACCCCAAACTCCCGACGCGCCTGGAAATTTCCAGGTCCGGCGGACCTACCATGAGACCATCACCACGTGAACCGCCCAAAAATATCGCCGCGTTGCCGAGACGCCAACCACGAACGAACTACCCGGAACCAACCGACCGATTCAACCCCTTTTGCTGCCAGCCGCTCGTTCGTAGCGACGCGGTCTTTACCCGTGCTTTGCCGGACAGTCAACGTCCCCGCGCACGCCAGCGCAGCGCCAAAACAAACACCCGCCCGTCCCGTGTCCGCCAGGGATTCATCTCCGTCTGGCGCGAGACCTGCTCCTCCACCGCCTCTCCTCGCCCATAAATAGCGCCCACCGGATGGTTTATTCCCCTCGCGCTCTGGTTTTCATCTCTTCGCGTCGGTGTTGCTGTTCAAGCGCCTCACCTGTCCCCCTGTCTTCCCCTTTGCCCCTTCGTCGCCGCGGCGCGTTTGCGTTTTCCAATTCTTCCTTGTCTATACTGTCTCCGTTTGGACTTCGAGCTGGTTCGGTTTCGACTTCGGCTGATCTGTTCCGCTGCTGTTGCCCTTCCTTGTTCTCGCAGATCTCCATCGGGCGTTCCGCTTTCGTGCGACGCGGGGAGCGAGCCTTTGTTCGGTTGCGGGGTTGTTGGGTTTGCGGTTTATTTTTTCCCCTGCGATTCGTCTAGTCATCGTGTGCAGTTCGTCTAGTCATCGTGTCGATCTTGTTTCGTCCCGTCTTCTCATCGCGTGGGTTGCAGGATTGGATCCGATCTGGTGTTGGGAGTTCGTCATGTTCGCCAGAACTCGGAAGCAGGTCAGTGTTCTGTCAGATCCGACGGTTCATTGGTTTTGTCACTTGGAAAGCATGGATTCGGTGGTTTCAGGCCCAATCGTCTCCCGGTGTGGTACCACCAGAAATTGTCACTTGGACATGGATTCGGTGGTTTCAGGTTCAATCGTCTCCCGGTGCGGTAGCATCAGAAACCGATAGTGCAGTTGTGGCCTGCACACCAGGTGGATTTGGAGAACCTTCGGTACATTCTTATGTTAACGGCTGATCTCGCTTGTGGCCTTTTGGTTGTTTGTCCTCCTTAAACTTCAGATGCAAGAAGGTCTTTGCTGGTTATGGAGAGATCAGTTGAAGGGTGGAGGTTTGCTTATGGTTCATTCGTCGTTTCTCATTCTGATATCATCATATTGGTGCGAAGATTAGCATTTAGCACCGGACTTACTCTAAGCTTGATTGGAAATGCTGCTAGCTAGATCTGCAGAGGCAACATAGTTTTGGAAGTAGGTTGAGCCGTTGACTGGACTGGAGTTCGTAGTATTGGAGAGAAGATCGTTTGGATATATTTACCTATCGCCGTTCATATTATTAATTTTCTATCCGTTGCAATTTTAATTTCTTACATTGGGGTGATGGTTTTCTCCAGCAACTTGATTAAATGGATGGATGGGTTGGAGGCAAGTTTGATCCTGCTTCTGTTTAAGCAATCAGAAGTTCGGAATTGGTCTGAGTTCCTTGTGTTTGTTCACTAACCATCCTCCTGTAGATGTTCTAAAATTAACTGCACACATAAGCTCCCTTCAATGCTTCGTTACTGAATCTGCAGTTTTGGGATATATCAATTCAGAGTTGTGTGGAGGTTTGCTTACGTTCCTTGGTTTTGATCTGATATATATGGCTATTTTTATGTTGATCATGGTGGCGTGAAGATTGCCACCAGACTAAGCTTGATTGTCCTTAATTGGAAAAATGCAGTAGAGGCAATTGAGGTGATGTTTTGGACCTGGGTTGAAGCTTTGACCTGACTAAGTTCATGACATGCTGATAACATTGTTGGGATATATGTATCTCTCACACTTCTATTGGTACTCTTAATTTCTTGTTTCTTATATTTGGGCTGATGTTTTTCTCCAGCAACTGGATTACAACATCTGGATTGTATATGGATGGATTGAAGCCTGAGTTTGGTCCTGCTTCTACATGAACAATAATAAGTTCTGAACTATTCAGGGTTCCCTTTTTGTTCAAAAAACAGTTCTATCATGTCAAATGTTAGTTCACTCGTAGGCTACCTTCAATGATCCTAATGTGATCTGCAGTTTTGGAGGCATCACAACAGAGATAGGACTTCGCAGTTGAACTTGTCGGCGAATGATTGGACTTCATCCTATCCCACATTATTTGATGAACGTTCATGCTGTTTAAGTGTTCTAAGTGGTAACTATCAAATATATAGTTACCAGAGGGCGGTCTTGCTGATTGCAGATCTCTAGGTGGGATATTTGCATGGGCACAGAAGGAACCCGATCAATTCAAACCTACAACAACCTTTAACTCTCACTGTGTTTGTTCAGTGTGTTCTACCTTGAAGTAGATAATGATTGGGGTCTTCATTGCAGGTCTTCTCATATTTTTGCATGGGCTTGTCACGCCGCACGGAATATGGGCTGAGTACTAAACTTATCCAATTTACAAAATGCTAGTATATGAACCATGATGAAATTTCGTATAATTCGTAGTTGTAGAAGGCACTGGGTATGTTTGGACGTGGGAGATTCAAGCAGATATGGGTAGAACTACAACTTTGATTTAATCAAACGTGTTTCTGCTTCATCATGCTATATATGCTCTGACTGAAGCTTTAATTCTTGTGTTGCTATCATTTCTGCGTTCTGCAGATCATTTAGCTCAAGTAATTGGTAGTCCAACGGTCATGATACTTGTTTTGGTTTGGGATTAGCTTTATCTACATTTTTGTGCTCGCTTTTACATGTGGTTGCAGGGTAAGTTTGGCAATTGGAAATCCCTGTAGCGAAGAACTGATATTTAAAACTGGGGGCAGGTCAGAGATCATTCCGGTTGCGTTGGTTCCATCACTTGTTTTCAGTGATTTTAGATCTGAATGGTTGGCTAACATTCTGGCGCTCCAATGATATCGCTGGTCCAATGATATCACTGGTGTAGTAGTAGCAAGGTTTGAGATGCAGGGAGGACATTGGAGGTGGATTTTCCTCGCACTCTGGTTTTTCATCTCTTCGCGTCGATGTTGCTATTCAAGTGCCTCGCCTCGCATGTCCCTGTCTTGCCCTTTGTCCATTCGTCGCCATGACGCCTTTGCGATTTCCATTTCTTCCTTCTCTGTACTCTCTGTTTTGACTTCGAGCTGGGTCGGTTTCTACTCCGGTTGATCTTTTCTGCTGCTGTTGAGCTTCCGTGCTCTTGCAGATCCCCTTGGGACGTTCAGCTTTCGTGCCACGCTGGAGTGGGCCTGCGTTCGGTGGCGGGATTGTTGGGTTTGCGGTTTATTTTTTCCGGCAATTCGTCTAGTTCTCGTGTCGATCTTGTTTCATCTTCGCCTTCTCAGCGTATGTGCTGCAGGATTGGATCTGATATGAGTTGTTTGTCCTCCTTAAACTTCAGATGCAAGGAGGGTCTTTGCTGGTTATGAAAAGATCAGTTGAAGGGTGGAGGTTTGCTTATGGTTTATTCATCGTTTCTCATTCTGATATCATGGTGCAAAGATTAGCATCGGACTTGCTCTAAAGCTTGATGGAAATGACGCTGGCTAGATTTGCAGAGGCAACTTAGTTTTGGAAGTAGATTGAGGTGTTGACTGGAGTGGGAGCTCGTAGCATCGGCGAGAATATCGTTTGGATATATTTACCTACCTCTCTTCATATTATTAAATTTCTATCCGCTGCAATTTTACATTGGGGTGATGGTTTTCTCCAGCAACTCATGGATAGATGGGTTGGAGGCGAGTTTGATCCTGCTTCTGCTTGTGCAATCAGAAGTTTGGAATTGTTCAGAGTTCCTTGTGTTTGTTCACTAACCATCCTCCTGTCAATGTTCTTTGAAAGTTAACTTCACACATAGGCTCCCTTAATGCTTCGTTAGTGAATCTGTAGTTTTGGGAGAGGTCGGTTGAAGGGTGAAGGGTGGAGTTTGGTTGAAGGGTCGAGCTATGCTTACGTTCGTCGATTGAAGGGTGGAGGTTGTTTTTTTTCCAGCAACTGGATTGTATATGGATGGATTGGGGCCTAAGTTCGATTCTGCATTCTGCATGAGCAATAATAAGTCTGAGCTATTCCTGTCAAATGTTCTTGTTTCCTGTGTTTGTTCAATAATAACCATATCCTGTCAAATGTTCTTGGAAAATTTAGTTCCCTACTTCCCTCATAGGCTACCTAGTACCTACTCTTTTATTGGCACTCCTAAATTTCTTGTTTCTTATTATATTTGGGCTGGTGTTCTTCTCCAGCAACTGGATTATAGCAGCTGGTTTATATACGGATGGATTGGAGTCAGTTCGATTCTGCTTATTCGGGGTTCCCTTTTTTTGTCCAAAAAACCATCCTATCCTGTGGAAATTTATTTTACTCGTAGGCTACCTTCAACGATTTGATTGTAATCTGCAGTTTTGGAGGCATCGCCACAGAGATAGGACTTTGCAGCTGAACTTGTCGGTGAATGATTGATCGGACTTTATCCTATTCCACATTATTTGATGAACGTTCATGCTGTTTAAGTGTTCTAAGTGGTAACTATCAAATAAATAGTTATCAGAGGGTGGTCTTGCTGATTGCAGATCTCCAGGTGGTCTTGTGTTTGTTCAGTGTCTTCTATCTTGAAGTAGATAATGATTGGGGCCTTTATTGCAGGTCTTCTCATATTTTTGGATGAGCATGTCACGCGGAATATGTGTTGAGTAAACTTATCTAATTTACAAAATGCTAGTATATGAACCATGATAAAATTCAGATAATTCTTATTTAATCTGCAGTGATAGAAGACACCGGGCATGTTTGGGATGTGGGAGATTTAAGCAGATACGGGTAGAACTACAGTACTACAGTCTACAACTTTCATTTAATCGAACTTGTTTCTGCTTCGACTGAAGCTTTAATTCTTGTGCTGTTGGAATTTCTGTTCTGCAGATCATTTAGCTCAAATAATTGGTAGTCCAACGGTCACGATACTTGTTTTGGTTTGGGATTTCTGTGCTTTTGTCTACTTTATCTATGTTGTTGTGGTTGGCTGGTTGCTTTTACATGTGGTTGTATGGTAAGTTTGGCAATTGGAAATCCCTGTAGCGAAAACTGATATTTAAAACTGGGCCCTGGTCAGAAGTCATTCTGGTTGTGTTGGTTTCATCACTTGCTTCCAGTGATTTCAGATCTGAATGGTTGGCTAACATTCTGCCCTCTATGGATATTGCTGGTATAGCAGTAGTGAAGCACAAGATCTGGATCTATTTGGTACTGTATATCAAATCTATTTGGTACTGTATTTCAAATGATCATAGTATGTCGTTGTGTCCTTTATGTACCAAGACTATGTATTCTCTTGATGTATCGCTCTTTGTAACCTTTTAATATAAAGTCTCCTTTATCGAAAAGAGGTGCAGGACATTGGAGGTGGATTTTCCTCGCTCTCCGTTTATTCATCTCGGCGCGTTTGCGTTTTCCATTTCTTCCTTCTTTGTACACTCCGTTTCGACTTCGAGTTGGGTCAGTTTCTTCTCTGGCTGATCTCTTCTGCTGCTGTTGCGCTTTTGTGCTCTCGCAGATCCCTTTGGGGCGTTCCGCTTTCCTGCGACCCGGGGAGTGAGCCTGAGTTGTGGCAGGGTTGGTTGGGTTTGTAGTTTGTTTTTTCCTGCAACCCGTCTAGTTTTTGTGTCGAATCTTGTTTCGTCTTCGTTTTCTCTGTGCGTGGGTTGCAGGATTGGGTCCGATCTGGTGTTGGGGGTTCGTCGTGGTGCCGTGTGGCGATCTGTTTGCCCAAGTTCGGAGGCAGGTCAGTATTGTGTTAGATCCTACGGCTTTCTGGTTTTGTCAATTGGACATGGATTTGGTGGTTTCAGGCTCAATTGTCTGTCCCTGGTGTGGTACCATCAGAATCAGATAGCGCAGTCGTAGCTTGTGCACCAGGTGAATTTGGAGACCTTTCTTCTTATGTTAACGACTGATCTCGCTTGTGGCCTTTTGGTTGTTTGTCCTCCTTAAACTTCATCAGATGCAGAAGGGTCCTTTCTGGTTATGGAGAGATCAGTTGAAGGGTGGAGGTTTGCTTATGGCTCACTCGTCATTTCTCATTCTGATATCATCATATTGGTGCGAAGATTATTAGAACCAGACTTGCTCTAAGCTTGATTGGAGGTTTTGTCACTTGGACATGGATTTGGTGGTTTCAGGCTCAATTGTCTGTCCCTGGTGTGGTACCATCAGAATCAGATAGCGCAGTCGTAGCTTGTGCACCAGGTGAATTTGGAGACCTTCGTTCTTATGTTAACGACTGATCTCGCTTGTGGCCTTTTGGTTGTTTGTCCTCCTTAAACTTCATCAGATGCAGAAGGGTCCTTTCTGGTTATGGAGAGATCAGTTGAAGGGTGGAGGTTTGCTTATGGCTCACTCGTCATTTCTCATTCTGATATCATCATATTGGTGCGAAGATTATTAGAACCAGACTTGCTCTAAGCTTGATTGGAAATGCTGCTGGCTCGATCTGCAGGGGCAACAGAGTTTTGTAAAGTAGATTGAGGCCTTGACTCGAATGGAGTTTGTAGTATCATCGATGAGATCGTTTGGATAAATTTACCTATCGTTCTTCACATCCTTAAATGTCTATCTGCTGATTGGAAATGTTGCTGGTTGGATCTGCAGGGGCAACCGAGTTTTGGAAAGTAGATTAAGGCCTTGACTCGACTCGTTCATAGTATCGGCGATAAAATCGTTTGAATTAATTTACCTATCGCCCTTCAAATTCTTAGATTTCTATCCGCTGCCATTTTAATTTCTTATGTTGGGATGGTGGTTTTCTCCAGCAACTCGATTTGTGGATGGATGGGTTGGAGGCGAGTTAGATCCTGCTTCTGCTTTTGCCATCAGAAGTTTGGAAATGTTCAGAGTTGTTTGTTCACTAACCATCCTCCTGTCAATGATCTTTGAAAATGAACTGCACACATAGGCCCCCTTTAATGCTTGGTTAGTGAATCTGCAGAGTTTGTCTGGCTAGATGCAAAATGAAAGGTCCTTGCTGGTTTTGTCCTCCTAGATGCGGAAGGAAAGGTCCTCTGGTTATGGAGAGATCCGTTGAAGGGTGGAGGTTTGCTTAAATTCGTTGGTTTTGATTTGTTACATGGCTATTCTTATGTTAATCATGGTGGCGTGAAGATTGCCACCCGATTAATTAGAAACTTGATTGTCCTTGATTGGAAAAATGTAGAGGCAACAGAGGTGATGTTTTGGACGTAGATTGAAGCTTTGACTGGACTAAGTTCATGGCATGCCGATAACATCGTTTGGATATATGTATCTCTCACTTATTGGTACTCAAATTTCTTGTTTCTTATATTCGGGCTAGTATTTTTTTTCCAGCAACTGGATTGTATATGGATAGATGTCTTCTCATATTTTTGGGTGGGCTTGTCACGCAGAATATGTTTAGAGTAAACTTATCCAATTTACAAAATGCTAGTATATGAACCATGATAAAATTCAGATAATTCTTATTTAATCTGCAGCGATAGAAGTCACTGGGCAAGTTTGGGATGTGGGAGATTTAAGCAGATATTGGTAGAACTACAGCCCTACAACTTTCATTTAATCAAACTTGTTTCTGCTTTATCATGCTATATGCTTCGACTGGAGCTTTAATTCTTGTGCTGCTGGAATTTCTGTGTCTGCAGATCATTTGGCTCAAATAATTGGTAGTCCAACGGTCACGATACTTGTTTTGGTTTGGGATTTCTGTGGATGCTTTTGTCTAGCTTTATCTATGTTGTGGTTGCTTTTACATGTGGTTGTAGGGTAAGTTTGGCAATCAAAAATCCCTGTAGCGAAGAACTGATATTTAAAACTGGGGGCAGGTCAGAAATCATTCCGACTGTTTGGTTGGAGCACGCCGTTGTGCAACTGCACGCGTGGAGTTTTAAATCCAGCCTTGTTTGGTTCTCTTCTCTACCCATGCAGGCTCATCGGATGCAAGATATGTCATTCGGCCAGGCTCCACAGATACGCCGGTGGAGCGCGTATTGGCGCGTGCAGGCTCCAAGCTTGCCGCCCGCATGCAGCAGCGCCAAATACAAAATATTATTTTAATTTGTTTTTTATTATATCTTTTAATTAAACGATTTAATTACTAAACTAATTTCATATTTATGTTTCTAAGATTTTTATGAACAAAACTAAACCATTGATACTTATATATATTTGAACATTTATTTATGTACCCTTATGTTTTAATTTACACAACCAAACATAGTCTATATCTAGTATGCATGAGTTTGTGCAAACAACCAAACAAATATGACTTGCATGAGCTCAATCGGGTGCTACTTATCCTGGCTCATGTCGAGCAGTCTGGCTACGCTGCTACGGCAACCAATCAGATGGATTCCGGTTGTGTTGCTGCAAAATGAAAGGTACCTTCTGGTTTTGTCCTCCTAGATGTGGAAGGAAAGGTCCGCCTTGTTATGGAAAGATCAGTTGAAGGGTGGAGGTTTGCTTACTTTCGTTGGTTTTGATTTGTTATATGACTGTTCTTATGTCAATCATGGTGGCGTGATGATTGCCACCTGATTAATTAGAAGCCTAATTGTCCTTGATTGGAAAAATGATGTAGAGGCAACATAGGTGATGTTTTGGACGTAGATTGAAGCTTTGACTGGATTGCAAATGGATGGATTGGGGCCTGAGTTCGATTCTGCTTCTGCGTCAGCAATAATAAGTTCTGAACTCTTCAGGGTTCCTTGTTTGTTCAAAAAAAACCATCCTATATGTCAAATGTTCTTCGAAATTTAGTTCACTTGTAGGCTACCTTCAATGATTCGATTGTAATCTGGATTTATTTGGTACTGTATATCAAATGATCATAGTATGTGGTTGTGTCCTTTAGAGGTGCAGGTTGGAGGTGGATTTTCCTCGCTCTCCGTTTATTCATCTCGGCGCGTTTGCGTTTTCCATTTCTTCCTTCTTTGTACACTCCGTTTCGACTTCGAGTTGGGTCAGTTTCTTCTCTGGCTGATCTCTTCTGCTGCTGTTGCGCTTTTGTGCTCTCGCAGATCCCTTTGGGGCGTTCCGCTTTCCTGCGACCCGGGGAGTGAGCCTGAGTTGTGGCAGGGTTGGTTGGGTTTGTAGTTTGTTTTTTCCTGCAACCCGTCTAGTTTTTGTGTCGAATCTTGTTTCGTCTTCGTTTTCTCTGTGCGTGGGTTGCAGGATTGGGTCCGATCTGGTGTTGGGGGTTCGTCGTGGTGTCGTGTGGCGATCTGTTTGCCCAAGTTCGGAGGCAGGTCAGTATTCTGTTAGATCCAACGGTTCATTGGTTTTGTCACTTGGACATGGATTTGGTGGTTTCAGGCTCAATTGTCTGTCCCTGGTGTGGTACCATCAGAATCAAATAGCGCAGTCGTAGCTTGTGCACCATGTGAATTTGGAGACCTTCGTTCTTATGTTAACGACTGATCTCACTTGTGGCCTTTTGGTTGTTTGTCCTCAAACTTCATCAGATGCAGAAGGGTCCTTTCTGGTTATGGAGAGATCAGTTGAAGGGTGGAGGTTTGCTTATGGCTCACTCGTCGTTTCTCATTCTGATATCATCGTATTGGTGCGAATATTATTAGAACCAGACTTGCTCTAAGCTTGATTGGAAATGCTGCTGGCTCGATCTGCAGGGGCAATAGAGTTGTGTAAAGTAGATTGAGGCCTTGACTCGACTGGAGTTCGTAGTATCATCGATGAGATCGTTTGGATAAATTTACCTATCGTTCTTCACATCCTTAAATGTCTATCTGCTGATTGGAAATGTTGCTGGTTGGATCTGCAAGGGCAACCGAGTTTTGGAAAGTAGATTAAGGCCTTGACTCGACTCGAGTTCATAGTATCGGCGATAAGATCGTTTGAATTAATTTACCTATCGCTCTTCATATTCTTAGATTTCTATCCGCTGCCATTTTAATTTCTTATGTTGGGATGGTGGTTTTCTCCAGCAACTCGATTTTTGGATGGATGGGTTGGAGGCGAGTTAGATCCTGCTTCTGCTTTTGCTATCAGAAGTTTGGAAATGTTCAGAGTTGTTTGTTCACTAACCATCCTCCTGTCAATGATCTTTGAAAATTAACTGCACACATAGGCTCCCTTTAATGCTTGGTTAGTGAATCTGCAGAGCTTGTCTGGCTAGATGCAAAATGAAAGGTCCTTGCTGGTTTTGTCCTCCTAGATGCGGAAGGAAAGGTCCTCTGGTTATGGAGAGATCCGTTGAAGGGTGGAGGTTTGCTTAAATTCGTTGGTTTTGATTTGTTACATGGCTATTCTTATGATCATGGTGGCGTGAAGATCGCCACCCGATTAATTAAACTTGATTGTCCTTGATTGGAAAAATGTAGAGGCAACAGAGGTGATGTTTTGGACGTAGATTGAAGCTTTGACTGGACTAAGTTCATGGGCATGCTCTCTTTTATTGGTACTCTTGAATTTGTTGTTTCTTATTTTTGGGCTGGTGTTCTTCTCCAGCAACTGGATTGTAAATGGATGGATTGGTGCCTGAGTTCGATTCTGCTTCTGCGTCAGCAATAATAAGTTCTGAACTCTTCAGGGTTCCTTGTTTGTTCAAAAAAAAAACCCATCCTATATGTCAAATGTTCTTCTAAAGTTAGTTCACTTGTAGGCTACCTTCAATGATTCGATTGTAATCTGCAGTTTTGGAGGCATCGCAATGGAGATAGGACTTTGCAGTTGAACTTGTTGGCGGATGATTGGACTTCCTATCCCACATTATTTGACGAATGTTCGTGCTGTTTAAGTGTTCTCTGTTCTCACTATCAATTGGATAGTTACCAGAGGTTGGTCTTGCTGATTGCAGATCTCTAGGTGGGATACTTGCATGGGCACAGAAGGATCCAGATCTATTCAAACCTACAACAACCTTTAACTCATTGTGTTTGTTCAGTGTCTTCTACCTGGAAGTAGATAATGATTGTGGTCATTGTTGCAGGCCTTCTCATATTTTAGCATGGGCTTGTCACACGGAATATGTGTGGGGAGTACTAAACTTTGTGTTTGTTCAGTGTCTACTACCTGGAAGTAGATAATGATTGGGGTCATTGTTGCAGGCCTTCTCATATTTTTGCATGGGCTTGTCACACGGAATATGTGTGGGGAGTACTAAACTTATCTAATTTACAAAACGCCTATGAGTTGTTTTGTGCTTCAACAATCTAAATTACAAGGGTGCTTCTAATTCATTTCTGTCAACAGTCCTATCCAGTTTCTTTCTTCAACCAGTAGCTCTTTGTGCTGCAACAATCTAAATTACAAGGATGCTTCTAATCCTTCATTTCTGCCAACAGTCCTATCCAGTTACTTTCTTCAACCAGTCTTTCAAGTTTGTGCAGGTGTGGCACACAGAAGCTGAGATAGAATCTCCAACCATCGGTGCTGTCTTCAAAGCCCATCCCTGTTCCATTGGCCATTTGATTTGCCTTGAATTTGAAGGTTTTTTAAGCCTATCACTGAACCAAAATAGACAAATCATCATAGATGGTCTCTTTAGTAAATGTAGGTTTTGCACTTGAAACTTTAAAGTTCAGTCTGATCCTGATCATAATGTGTGCCTATCTTCTGAAATTTAGTACCTTCAATTTTGCTAGCCAGAGAACTTTCAGATAGTGTGCATAGTGTGTATTGAAGCTTGATTACTTGGACTGATCTACTGTTTCAGATGCTTTGAATCCTCCATGCTATAGTTATATGATCTACATGATCACAACCGAGACGATACATTGTCCAGAGATTGCACTAACTACTGTTCCTGAATATTGACTGCATATCACTTTCCATTTCAATTGTTTGATTTGGATTTTTGGTGGTTTGCTTGGTTTCCAGTTATTTGAGAGAATTAATGCTTGGATGTTAGGAGTGAGGAGGCACTCAAATACTCTTTGCTCATACTGCCATTTTACATTGGAAATTGGATCCATTTGGAGCTAAGGTTAGGCTACTCCTTTGCACTACCTTTATTTTGAAGCTGTCCTTATTAATCTGCATGCCTCATCTGATGGCTCAGGTCCACTATTTGCGCTGATATCCAGCAAGAACTCTTTCTTGACATACATACCTTCATTGAGCAAAATTGTTTTGTTACTGAAATTGTAGGTACTTGAGCATATGTGCATCGTATTCTTTATGGTCCCAAATACCCAAATTTTCTTTTAGGACCCCTACTAATGTTTAATCTAGTTTCTGGTTTGCTTCTAATTTTACTTTCTGTGGTATAACCCCTAGTCCACTTACTGGTTCAGTTATGCATTATTAGTATAAGGCTGTTGACTGCATTGTTTATGAAAGTCAAGAAAGGATGTTAGTGCTTCTGTGCATGCCAAAAGAAAATCTCTCTGAACAAACTTGGCTTCTATGTGCTTATTGTTTGACCATTTCTGTCGTGGACTAGCAGTAGTGCCTTATATACATGGATTTTCAATTTATCACAAGTTTGGGTTCAAGTTGACTCATCCTAATTTATAGATCAAATAAGGTTGTGCTAAAGTCAGTGGAAGCTTAGTGCTTGCTTAAATCTGTTACAACTGGGTTTCTTGAATCTTGACCTTGAGTGAACTTGAATGGTTGGTTCCATTTGTGTCATCTGTACAGCTTGGTGTTTGGTCATGCAAGCTAGGATATGATTGCTTCTGTTTCTGTAATTCTGTACTATCTCCAAATTAGCATGTTCATTCATCTTGTTATAATGGTGATTGAGTAGTTAGGCTAATTTAACACTAGGATTGCATTTGGTTAGGTCCTTGCAAAATTGTCCAGGTAACATTGGCGATGACAATAGTACCTTAACCTAGCTAGGATATGTTTGGTCATGCAAGCTAGGATGTTGGAAGTCTTAACTGTACATAAGATTGCACGAGTGTACATTGTACACTGGCTGTTTTTTTAGCTTTGCACTTGCTCAAATTTCTATGGATCTTTGTTGATGGTATGATTTTTATTAAAGCTGGTTCCTGTTGCTGTTCAGTCCTCGAGATCATTAGGTTATTCGAATTAGGTATACAAGTGCTCTGACCATTCAACTAATATGTTCGACGCAGAACCGGTTATACGATTTGTTTTTTTTTTCAAATTATGTCTGGGAACACGATTTCTTTGTGTAATTGTTTGTATTTCCTGATTTGTTGTTTGTTTGCGGTTTAACACTGCCTTTGCCGGTCCAAGCCCGGATGAGAAATGTGGAGGGAACTGCAGTGTTTCTCACTCCCATAATTGGCATCAGGCTACCGGGAAGAAATGTTGTTTGGTCAAAACAGCTAGACTCAGAGCGCAGAGGGCGTAACCTAATCATCAAGCGGCAGTACAGTCATGCCTCCAGCCGTGTCTGGTAGCCTGGTAGTGGTAGTAATACTAGTTGTTTTGGAGACTGCATGCAAGTTCTTTTCAAGGAGTGCTGAACAAGTTTATTTATCAAGTCCTTTTTAGGAGTGCTGAACAAGTTTATTTATCTCATTACGCGCTGAAGAACTCAAGGCACAGCAAGCTACCTGAAGCCGTTTCGTTGATCTTCGAACCAATGGATACCTCTAATCTTCAGCGAAGTATGCACGTACAAAACTCTATTCAGCAAGCTACCTGACCGCCTGAGTCCTTATTAGGGACTAGGAGGGATGGTAATGGGTCGGTTGGATGGTAATGGGTCGGTTGGATTCGGGTCGGGTGAAGTAAAACTCTATCCACAATTACACGCAATTACACATGTGAAGTCTACCTAAACCTCTTGGATTCGGGTTGGGTAAAATAAAAACCCATCCGCAATCGCATCAGTGAAGTCTACCTAAACCTATCTGTGCGTAATTTTAAACCAGCACCTAAATCCCCAAATCCGTCGTAAGGTACATGTGTTTCAGTTCAACTGTCAATGTGCCAAGCAAAGGCCAAAGGGCCCATAGACATGTGAAGTCTATCTAAACCTATCCGTGTTGTATCTGCGTAATTTTAAACCAGCACCCAAATCCATCGTAAAGTACATGCGTTGCGTAATTTTAAACCAGCACCCAAATCCATCGTAAAGTACATGCGGTGCGTAATTTTAAACCAGCACCCAAATCCATCGTAAAGTACATGCGTTGCGTAATTTTAAACCAGCACCCAAATCCATCGTAAAGTACATGCGGTGCGTAATTTTAAACCAGCACCCAAATCCATCGTAAAGTACATGTGTTTCTGTTTAACTGTCAATGTGCCAAGCAAAGGCCAAAGGGCCCATACCCTAGAGGTCTGGTAATGGTGGTAACGGACGGCTCCTAAAGTACATGCGTTTTTGTTCTTCCTCCGGCCGACGATGCTAAGTTTTTCACAGCGAAACTTAATATCCTTCTATGTGCTTATGGTACACATGATTTTGAGGTAAATTCACTAGAAAATCAAAGTATGGTGGACGCTATATCTTGCCACACTGAGAGCTCTGCCCCTGTTGTTATGGTTATTAAGTCTATATTTAAATATAGACATAGACATAAAAATTAATAGACATAAGATTAATAGCTATAGCCGATACTATTTAGATATTTTTGTTTTTGAAATTGGGTCTTTAAAAAGAACGGGACCTAGGCTTCAACGATGCATTCCTTGGTTCATAGTTTTACTTTTGAAATCTTGATAGCTGGGACCTGGGCCTAAAGTTTCCATATACGCTAGTATTAGAAGTCATGTGAATTCTTGTACAAACTCACCTGAAGTTTTTTTCCGTCAGGTTACTTGATGTTTTCTTACTGTCACACGTAAAATTACATTTAGCATGGCTAAATAATATTGATTATTTATTAAGTTATCATAATGAAACCGATCTCAAGTAGTACATTTAACAAGTTTACAGAGACCTATATATGTTTTTATTAGCTTAGTTGGACACTTGGTGCTGTCTGAAACTCATGTTGAAATGTTCTTAGGAGACTTAATTTGAACCACTAGTTTTTTGCTGCCTTACATGAAAATATTAGGACATATTATTTAAAGTAAAGGCTTCAATATGTTGAGCAACATTACCAGGGGTCTAAGGAGGCCCACGGAGGGGCTGCGGCAGCGACAGCCATGGGCCATCTAAGTGAGATTAGATAAGGATAATTAGAGATAAGATTAGAAGATTAGTTGAGATTATTTAGGAGAGTTTTTAAGAGAGTTTTAATGAGATAATGATTTCTAGCTAGACAAGGGCGGCGGCCTATTTATGTAATCAATAGATGAGAAATAAAGTAGGCAAGAATTAGAATGGAGAAACCCTCCTCTTGCTCAAATGTGATACATTTACTAGTCCTAGGAGGCTAGTAAACACATTTATACATCAGATGATTCCAGATCTGCTTAAACGAGACAAACCTATAAAGGTGGCGACAACTTTAAGAGTTGGTCCACAACTCGGGACATATCATCAGAGTGGGGCGGAAGCAGCCCGATATACGCAGCGAAGCAATTCGGCGGTTCCAACAGCCACAGGCAAGGTTGGGAACAGTCGTAACTCTTACTCGATCTCCTTTTTCTGAAAAACAACAAATAAGCAAGGGTGAGTACAAACGTACTCAGCAGCCCACCTTCACCCGCGGAATGGGGAAATCAGATATAATGCATGGAATATGTGGAGCTCAGGATATTTTACAGAAACAACAATATTTTATGCAGGGTTGTTTTGAAAAACATTTTGTATTTTGCAAAGCGTATCCTCTCCAAAAGGAGTAAGAAGTTTTTCAATATAGAACAAAATCCCCTGGACTAAACCATCCAGGTATCTCAGCAGTTTCCCACTGGTTTTCTTTTTCAAAAACAGCTACTGGACTTCTCGTCCACCATAGCTCACGGCTCAACCGTCGGACCTTTTAAAAATCACTTTTCTCAAAAGCACCTTTTTTTAAAAAACAAAACACTAATTGCCATACCACACCAGACTCGTCCATTCCTGTGGACACAGACTATTCGAATAGGTTTTCAAACTCTACGCAGAGGGGTACACTTTACCCACTAGTCTGGCTCTGCGATCCCATAGCTAGTGAGACCAGAATCCGAATCTCTTTCTTTCCTCGCACGTCCTAACCTTAACGGTTATACCGGAAGGAGTCAGGTCACCGCCATGTCCAAACCGGACAAAACTTTCCCCCCTCCTTATCCTCCCGGTGCTCCCCAGCCTTCATAACCCTGGGGTTGGACCGTACGAGTTCAGATTGAGTGACTGCCCACACAGTCTCGAGTGGTTGTACTTATCATGAGTACAAGTAGTGAAGGATGACAAACCGGTCCTTATATGAGGGGACAATCCTTCTGCTCACGCCTAAACCAGCTGAGCCATCACCTTAGGCCCTCCCCTAAACCAGGGAGTCCTTGATTATCCCACTCACAAGGTGATAAGGGTGAAAACCCTTCATCATACACATTTTGAAAAGCATTTTCTTTTGAAAACTCACACCTTTTCTCAAATCATTTATAACAAATATATCAATGATTGATTGCGGCAAGCGGCTTGGGTGGCCATAATAACTTGTCTCAAAATCATATCATGCATAAAATAACAGACTGAGGGTTGTGGTTGAAAAATCATAGGTAATTTATGCATCAAAGGGATCCAGTGAGCTTGTCGTGCTTATTCGGCGAAGGGGAAGGGGAGCTCGCGGAACTGGCTTCTATCTCCACTGCCTGGCGTAGACTTGCAGATCTGGCCTCCACGAGATGGCATGAACACTTCGAAAACTATGCAACATGAATAAGCAAACATACAAACAAGCAAGTATACCAACAAATATTTAGTATAGTGGTCAGAATAGCGATACATGAATGGGTAGAGTCTTGAGTAGAATCTGTGTCATGTGGTGTTGAGATACTACTAGTGGTGGAGCGGAGGTGCTTACCAGGAGGGTGGACTGTAGGCGAAGCGACACTATGCGTGTAGCCGGAAGAGCGGCGTAACTGAGTGGGTAGGGTGTTTTCCTTGACTGAGGGTGTTGAGTGTGTGTGGAGAGGGAGAGGGTAGCTGGGTGTATTTATAGCTGGGTGTATGTGGTGTAGCACAGTGAAGTTCACTGTTGGTGAGAATAATGACGAATGAATCGTCTGACTTAATATGAATAGGAGAGTTATAGGCAGAATATGGGACAAGAGTATTTTGGGAGTTTTCTGGAATATGGACCATGCTTAAGGGATGACATGGTTGGATAGGAAATAGTTTGATAAGAATTTAGAAACAAGAATTATTGGAATCTGAGTTTGGGAGCCTGGTTCGAAGGAATCTCAAAGTTAAGTGTGCTCAACTTGGAGAAACCTGGGATGAGTGACCAGATGGGAAGTTCCCTACTGGAAGGAAAATCACAGTCACCGGAGTTTGTATGACTGGAATATGGGTCTGGCTGGTCTTAGGTGGACCGGACAACATGATGGATGAGTAGTTGAAATCTGGGGTGATCGGATGATCGATGAATAGTAACGATAAATAGTAATGATGGTGAATAGTATCGATGAATAGTAACGATGATAAATAGTAACGATGAATAGTGATGGTGAATAGTCGTATGAACGAACGATGAACGATGAATAGGAACTATGAACAAACGGACGAACGATCGAATGATTGGACGAACGAACGATCAGAATTTCGGTAGCATAACGGCAGGACAAAGATTATCTAGAAGAACGATGAATAGGGACTATGAACGAACGATGAATAGGAACTATGAACGAACGATGAACGATCGAATGATTAAACGAACGAACGATCGAAATTTCGACAGCATAACGGCAGGAAAAAGATTATTTGGACGAACGAACGGACGAACGATCGAACGATCGGACGAACGAACGATCAGAATTTTGACAGCATAACGACATGACAAAGATTATATGGAAGAACGATGCATAGGGACTATGAACGAACGATAAACGATGAATAGGAACTATGAACGGACGATGAACGATCGAATGATAGAACGAACGAATGATCGGAATTTCGGCAGCATAACGACAGGAAAAAGATTATTTGGACGAACGAACGGACGAACGTTTGAACGATCGGACGAACGAACCATGAACGATCGAACGATCGGACGAACGAGCGAACAAACTAAGAACAGGGGGACGAACGATCGAAGAACGACCGAACGATCCTTGTGCTAGTGTGTGCTTGTGTGGAACATGGAGTGGGTGTGTGGGGGGGAAGAGTTGCCATGAAATGGCTTGGGGTGGGATGAGAGGAGGCCCTTGCCCCTCTATTTATAGCTATGGTGCGGGGATTAGGGGGAGGGATGAGAGGGTTAGTGGGAGGATGAGAGGATTAGTGGGAGATTAGCATGGATTTGTCTTGTATGAGTGTAATTAGCTTGTAGAGCTCACCGTATGACACCGGAGGCATACGTATACGTATGAGCATGAGGAAAGTTATGAAGAAAATATTTATAGGGACTTGAAAAATGATTCTGAAGGTATTTCTCAAGAGGAAAATACTTGGAAATATATCGGTGGAATATTTGGACAGTATTTCTGGAAAGAACTTGAAGGGGATTACTAGGGAAATATCTGGGCGGTATTTCTGAAAAGAAATTGAGGGTGATTACTGGTGAAATATTTGTAGGATATTTTGAGTAGGATTTTGGAGAGAATATAGACCACTATAATTTATTTATTGATATCAACTTGCAAACAAACATTTTGAAACAAAATTTGAAATTCATTTTGAATTTAGAGCAAGTTTGAGAAAATTTCAGGATTTGAATTTTTGGGATGCTACAGGCTGCTGCAAATCAAGGCAGCAGTGCAACATGAGCAGCAATAGCTGGCGTTGTTTGCACTGCTCCAGACGTCGGCGACTGTGGGCATAGGCTGCTGCTCGTGGCTTCCTTGCACGACGGAGAGTGCAAGAGATGCGCCGACAGATGCTCGAGGCAGCCTTGGTGACGGTTGACCTCGGCACACGGGGGCGCGACCTCGCCCTGTCGGTCGGCCATCAGCAGCGGCCCGGTGCCGCTATCTCCAAGTGCGAGCATGGTATGTGTCCCATAGGCGACGAACTTCAACTCTACGGCAGTGTCGGTAGGGAAGACACTCCTCTCGTCATCGGCAAGGGCGCACTGTTTAGTGCCACCGCGTTCCGCTACCGGCCGCCACGAGGGTGCCTCCGCTGGTTATTGTTGCGGCCTATTCCAGGTGCCCATCCATGTGCTCCCCTTTCGTCCAGATGTTGTCCATGGGATCCAGATGGCTGCACACGTGCAAGTCCAATGCACGGAACGTGCTCGCCTTATCTTATGGGGCCATAAAAAATTCAGATTCAGAATAATAAGATAAGCCAAGATATAAAAGGCTTGTCTTCTAGGTGTTTGGTTTTGGCTCAAGTAGATTCGATCTTTGAGCACTCGTCATGCTGCAGCTCGAGGACGAGCTGCTTGTCCAGGAGGGGTGTAGTGTCAGGGGTCTAATGAGGTCCACAGAGGACCTGCGACAGTAGTAGCCATGGGCCATCCAAGGGGATTAGATAAGGATAGTTAGAGATAAGATTAGAAGATTAGTTGGGATTATTTAGGAGATTAGTTGAGATTATTTAGTAAGGTTATCAGTTAGTTTGTTGAGAGGTTTTAGGAGAGTTTTAAGGAGATAAGAATCTCTAGCTAGACAGGGGCGGTCAGCCGGCCTATTTATGTAATCAATGGATGAGAAATAAAGTAGGCAATAATTAGAAGGGAGAAACCCTCCTCTTGCTTGGCCGTGGGCAGAGGCCCCCGACCGACATTTCCGATACCCCTTTCCAATCCCTCACCGATCTAGTGACCATAACAAACATTCTGTCCAATTTTCCAAAGCAGGTGTTGACCAAAATAACAAAATCTGACTCATCAGATATTTGGCAAGACAACAACTGAATTTAGAGCAAAATTTAGCACCATAGTTCTTAAGGCGGTAAGGCGAGACAAGGCGTTGGGCCACCGCCTGGACGCTTAGGCGCTTACTAAGGCGAGCAAGGCGATGCCTTACCAATTAAAGAAATGACAGAACAGCAACATATATGAGGAAGAAAAAGAAAAAGGGAGAAAGAAAAAAAGAAGGAAGGGGTAGAAGAGATGGCCCAGCCCACCAGACAGGCAACCCATATATCCTTCGGTTAGGGTTGCTCCCATCTCACTATCGCCGCTCGTCCACATCACAGCTCGTCCACATCACAACATCGCTGCTCCCCCAAGCTCGGTGGCGCTCCCCCGAGTCTCAGCGTCGCCGCTCCCCCGAGCTCGACACTCCCCCGAGCTCGACACTCCCCCAAGTTCTGCGCCGCCGCTCCATCGAGCTCGGTACTCCCCCGAGTTCTGCGCCGCCGGTCCCGCTCCCCAAAGTCTGCTAGGCTTCTTCCCCTCCCCTCTTGCCTCTCTTGTTGACTCTTGGCTAGGCGACGGGGACGCCAAGACTTTTTGGCCGCCTGGACGTCTAGGCGATGCCTTTGAAACCATGTTTAGCACACAGGAAACGACATCATTTATCATTTTACATGTTCTTTCGTTCATATTGTTCATGCTTCTCAACTGGATAATATGTTTAAGTCTGAATTTTTGCTGCTCACTTCCGATAATAATCAAGGCTGCCACATCCACATATTGCAAGGTGCCCTTCAAGATTACGGAAAACAGTAGCACAGAACTTATGTATAGAACATAGAAAGGAAAGATCAGCTGCTATACATATCTTTAAGAAAACAATATGTGTATGCATGCATTTTCCCATTTTTTCATATGTAAGTACAAGTGAATTCCCATTTTCAACAAATAGTTAGCTCTATCTTAGACAACAGGAACGAAATAGCTAGTAGTATATGTCCATGGAGTTTCAGATATACGAGTCTTGCCAATGATTTGTGTAGTAGTATGGAGTTTGTCCAAACTTTGGTTCCCGGATACTATATTCTAATAGCTGATCTGTCACGACTCACAGTTTGATGTGCAGTGATCATCTTATCTCGTTGTACCTTACTTAAGTGCTAGTTGTTTATTATACATTGTCCTATATAGGCTTTTTATATAGGGTCTTGATCCATGTCAGCTAGCTGTTTATTATATGTTGTCCTATATTAGAGCGCTTGGTGCTATCATGTGATGTGAAGTGAATGTGGCTAGAAGAGATGGGAATTTGCTTTTGTAAGAACAACAAAAGTTTTTGTAAGGCCATTCCAGTTTAGTTTTTCACATGTTTTTTGTGTGCTATTTACAAATGCACCAGACTTCGTGGTTCCTAATATTTGGTTGGGCACCTGATTGATTTTGACATATTCCAGGAGAACTACAAATCTGAAGGAAGTCCCTTTACATATTCCAGACTGCTTGTGCCCCTAACCATCTCCTCTCATCTTTGATAGAAGTTAGCTAACTTTATTTCAAGATAATGTTCATTGTATATATATGATGTGCTACTAATCTCTGCCCATAGTGTAAATATTTGTAACTTTCTAGTAGTTGTTACTAATACTGCTAGTAGCTTCTACTAATACTGTGTTGTGGAATACTGCTAGTAGCTACTTCTAATACTGTGTTATGGTTATGGAATACTACTAATAGCTGCTACTGTTATGCTACTCCTAGCTGTTGCTTCTATGCTACTAACAGATGCATTAAACTCTGAAATATATAGCTATGAAATATATAATTGTGATATATAGTTGTAACCATGTAAACAAAAATGTGTGCCAATTGGTGTTACTTGCATAGTGCTAAGTGGAAGCAACAAATGAAGCCAATATAGAGAAGGAAATCGCAATGAAGCTGATGAAAAAGGAGTTAAACTTATAATTTATTCTAGTGCTAGAGTTCCATAGACTTGTTTTATGTTATATTGTTTATCTGTACGTGTGAATGGAGATGACCTAATAATGTGATGATGGATGAATTAGCTTCATTGGATATTAGATGGTATTCAAATTAAACATTGTGTGAATCATATTTGGTGTAGTTTTGGGGAATTTTAGTGGGGAACATATCTGAAAGGGAATTAGGCTTACACCTAGTCCCTAATTAATTTTGGTGGTTGAACTGCCCAACACAAATAATTGGACTAACTAGTTTGCTCTAGTGTATAAGTTATACAGGTGCCAAAGGTTCACACTTAGCCAATAAAAAGACCAAGTATTGGGTTCAACAAAAGAGCAAAGGGACAACCGAAGGCACCTCTGGTCTGGCGCACCGGACTGTCCGGTGTGCCACCGGACAGTGTCCGGTGCACCAGAGGACTCCAACTCTAACTCGTCACCTTCGGGAATTTCCAGAGGCAACTCCACTATGATTCACCGGACTGTCCGGTGTACACCGGACAGTGTCCGGTGCTCCAAGGAAGAGCGGCCTCAGGAACTCGCCAGCTTCGGGAAACTACAATGGCTGCTCCGCTATAATTCACCGGACATGTCCGGTGTACACCGGACTGTCCGGTGTAGCTGCGGGGCAACGGCTACTTCGCGCCAACGGTCGTCTGCAACAGCAATTAATGCGCGCCAGAGCGCGCAGAAGTCAAGCACGCGCGTAGTGGCGCACCGGACACTCTACAGTACATGTCCGGTGCGCCACCGGACATCCAGGCGGGCCCAGAAGTCAGAGCTCCAACGGTCAGAACCCAACGGCTTTGGTGACGTGGCTGGCGCACCGGACATGTCCGGTGTACACCGGACTGTCCGGTGCACCATACGACTGTCAGCCCCACCAAACGGCTAGTTTGGTGGTTGGGGCTATAAATACCCCCAACCACCCACCATTCATTGTATCCATGTTTTCCACTTCTCAACCACTTACAAGAGCTAGGCATTCAATTCTAGACACACCAAAGAGATCAAATCCTCTCCAATTCCACACAAGGCTTTAGTGATTAGCGAGAGAGATTTGCCGTGTTCTTTTGAGCTCTTGCGCTTGGATTGCTTCTTTTCTTTCTCACTTGTTCTTGTGATCAAAACTCCATTGTAATCAAGGCAAGAGGCACCAATTGTGTGGTGGCCCTTGCGGGGAAGTTTTGTTCCCGGTTTTGATTTGAGAAGAGAAGCTCACTCGGTCGGAGGGACCGTTTGAGAGAGGGTAAGGGTTGAAAGAGACCCGGCCTTTGTGGCCTCCTCAACGGGGAGTAGGTTTGCGAAAACCGAACCTCGGTAAAACAAATCCGCGTGTCACACTCTTCATTTGCTTGCGATTTGTTTTGCGCTCTCTCTCTCGGACTCGTTATTATTTCTAACGCTAACCCGGCTTGTAGTTGTGATTAATTTTGTAAATTTCAGTTTCGCCCTATTCACCCCCCCTCTAGGCGACTATCAATTGGTATCGGAGCCCGGTGCTTCATTAGAGCCTAACCGCTCGAAGTGATGTCGGGAGATCACGCCAAGAAGGAGATGGAGACCGGCGAAAAGCCCACTACAAGCCACGGGAGCACTTCATCGGAAGAGTCCCGCACCAAGAGGAAGGAGAAGAAGGACTCCTCCAAAGGGAAGGAGAAGAAGTCTTCTTCACACCACAAAGAGAAGAAGGAGAAATCCTCTTCCCACAAGCCGCATCGGAGTGGGGACAAGAAAAAGAGGATGAGGAAGGTGGTCTACTACGAGACCGATTCTTCATCGGCATCCACCTCCGGCTCCGACGCGGCGTCCGTCACTTCTAAGCGCCAAGAGCGTAAGAAGTATAGTAAGATTCCCCTACGCTACCCTCGCATTTCCAAACATACACCTTTACTTTCCGTCCCATTAGGCAAACCACCAACTTTTGATGGTGAAGATTACGCTAGGTGGAGTGATTTAATGCGATTTCATCTAACCTCACTCCACAAAAGTATATGGGATGTTGTTGAGTTTGGTGCACAGGTACCATCCGTAGGGGATGAAAACTATGATGAAGATGAAGTAGCCCAAATCGAGCACTTCAACTCCCAAGCCACAACCATACTCCTCGCCTCTCTAAGTAGAGAGGAATATAACAAGGTGCAAGGGTTGAAGAATGCGAAGGAGATTTGGGATCTACTCAAGACCGCGCACGAGGGTGATGAACTCACCAAGATCACCAAGCGGGAAACGATCGAGGGGGAGCTCGGTCGCTTCCGTCTTCGCCAAGGGGAGGAGCCACAAGATATGTACAACCGGCTCAAAACCTTGGTGAACCAAGTGCGCAACCTCGGGAGCAAGAAATGGGATGACCACGAGGTGGTTAAGGTTATTCTTAGATCACTCATCTTCCTTAACCCCACTCAAGTTCAATTAATTCGTGGTAATCCGAGATACACACTAATGACTCCTGAGGAAGTTATCGGGAATTTTGTGAGCTTTGAATGTATGATCAAGGGCTCAAAGAAGATCAACGAGCTTGATGATCCCTCCACATCCGAAGCACAACCGGTGGCATTCAAGGCGACGGAGGAGAAGAAGGAGGAGTCTACACCAAGTAGACAACCAATCGACGCTTCAAAGCTCGACAACGAGGAGATGGCTTTAATCATCAAAAGCTTTCGCCAAATCCTCAAGCAACGGAAGGGGAAGGATTACAAATCCCGTTCCAAGAAGGTTTGCTACAAGTGTGGTAAGCCCGGTCACTTTATAGCTAAATGTCCATTATCAAGTGACAGTGACAGGGATAACGACAAGAAGGGCAAGAGGAGAGAAAAGAAGAGGTACCACAAGAAGAGGGGCGGCGATGCTCACGTGTGCCGCGAGTGGGACTCCGACGAGAGCTCCACCGACTCCTCCGACGACGAGGACGCCGCCAACATCGCCGTCACCAAGGGACTCCTCTTCCCCAATGTCGGCCACAAGTGCCTCATGGCAAAGGACGACAAAAGGAAGAAGGTTAAATCTAAATCCTCCACTAGATATGAGTCCTCTAGTGATGATAATGCTAGTGATGAGGAAGATAATTTGCGTACCCTTTTTGCCAACCTTAACATGGAACAAAAGGAAAAATTAAATGAATTAATTAGTGCCATTCATGAAAAGGATGACCTTTTGGATTCCCAAGAGGACTTCTTAATTAAGGAAAATAAGAAACATGTTAAGGTTAAAAATGCTTATGCTCTAGAGATAGAAAAATGTGAGAAATTAACTAGTGAGCTAAGCACATGCCATGACACTATTGCCAATCTTAGAAATAAAAATGCTAATTTATTAGCTAAGGTTGATTCTCATGTTTGTAATGTTTCAACTTCCAATTCTAGAGATGATAATGATGATTTACTTGCTAGGATTGAAGAATTGAACATTTCTCTCGCTAGCCTTAAGAATGAAAATGAAAAATTGCTTGCTAAGGCTAAAGATTTTGATGTTTGCAATATTACTATTTCCGACCTTAGAACTAAGAATGATATGTTACATGCTAAGGTTGTAGAATTAAAATCTTGCAAACCATCTACATCTACCATTGAGCACACTACCATTTGTACTAGATGTAGAGATATTAACATTGATGCTATACATGATCACATGGCTTTAATTAAACAACAAAATGATCATATAGCAAAATTAGATGCTAAGATTGTCGAGCATAACTTAGAAAATGAAAATTTTAAATTTGCTAGAAGTATGCTCTATAGCGGGAGACGCCCTGGCATCAAGGATGGCATTGGCTTCCAACGGGTAGGCAATGTCAAACTTAATGCCCCTCCAAAGAAATTGTCCAACTTTGTTAAGGGCAAGGCTCCCATGCCTCAGGATAACGAGGGTTACATTTTATACCCTGCCGGTTATCCCGAGGACAAAATTAGGAGAATTCACTCTAGGAAGTCTCACTCTGGCCCAAATCATGCTTTTATGTATAAGAGTGAGACATCTAGTTCTAGGCAACCAACCCGTGCTAAGTTGCCTAAAAAGAGAACTCCTAATGCATCAAATAATCATGACATTTCATTCAAAACTTTTGATGCATCATATGTTTTGACTAACAAATCCGGCAAGGTCGTTGCCAAGTATGTTGGGGGCAAACACAAGAACTCCAAGACTTGTGTTTGGGTACCCAAAGTTCTTGTTTCTAATGCCAAAGGACCCAAAACCGTTTGGGTACCTAAAGTCAAGAACTAAATTTGTTTTGTAGGCTTATGCATCCGGGGGCTCAAGTTGGATCATCGATAGCGGGTGCACAAACCACATGACTGGGGAGAAGAGAATGTTCTCCTCCTACGAGAAAAACCAAGATCCCCAACGAGCTATCACATTCGGGGATGGAAATCAAGGTTTGGTCAAAGGATTGGGTAAAATTGCTATATCACCTGACCATTCTATTTCCAATGTTTTTCTTGTAGATTCATTAGATTACAACTTGCTTTCTGTATCTCAATTATGCAAAATGGGCTACAACTGTCTCTTTACTGATATAGGTGTCACTGTCTTTAGAAGAAGTGATGATTCAATCGCATTTAAGGGTGTGTTAGAGGGTCAACTATACTTAGTAGATTTTGATAGAGCTGAACTCGACACATGCTTAATTGCTAAGACTAACATGGGTTGGCTCTGGCACCGCCGACTAGCCCATGTTGGGATGAAGAATCTTCATAAGCTTCTAAAGGGAGAGCACATTTTAGGACTAACCAATGTTCATTTTGAGAAAGACAGGGTTTGTAGCGCATGCCAAGCAGGTAAGCAAGTTGGTGCCCATCATCCACACAAGAACATCATGACGACCGACAGGCCGCTTGAGCTACTCCACATGGATCTATTCGGCCCGATTGCTTACATAAGCATCGGCGGGAGTAAGTATTGTCTTGTAATAGTGGATGATTTTTCTCGCTTCACTTGGGTATTTTTTTTGCAGGAGAAATCTCAAACCCAAGAGATCTTAAAGGGATTCTTGAGACGGGCTCAAAATGAGTTCGGCTTAAGGATCAAGAAAATTAGAAGCGACAACGGCACGGAGTTCAAGAACTCTCAAATCGAAGGCTTCCTTGAGGAGGAGGGCATCAAGCATGAGTTCTCTTCTCCCTACACGCCACAACAAAATGGTGTAGTAGAGAGGAAGAATCGAACTCTACTGGACATGGCAAGGACCATGCTTGATGAGTACAAGACTTCGGATCGGTTTTGGGCCGAGGCAGTCAACACCGCCTGCTACGCCATCAACCGGTTATATCTACACCGAATCCTCAAGAAGACATCTTATGAACTCCTAACCGGTAAAAAGCCCAATATTTCATATTTTAGAGTCTTTGGTAGCAAATGCTTTATACTTGTTAAAAGAGGTAGAAAATCTAAATTTGCTCCTAAGACTGTAGAAGGCTTTTTACTAGGATATGATTCAAACACAAGGGCATATAGAGTCTTTAACAAGTCCACTGGACAAGTTGAAGTTTCTTGTGACGTTGTGTTTGATGAGACTAACGGCTCTCAAGTAGAGCGAGTTGATCTTGATGAGATAGGTATTGAAGAGGCTCCGTGCATCGCGCTAAGGAACATGTCCATTGGGGATGTGTGTCCTAAGGAATCTGAAGAGTCTCCAAATGCACAAGATCAACCATCCTCCTCCACGAAAGCATCCCCACCGATTCAAAAAGAGGATGAAGCTCAAGTTGATGAAGTAGAAGATCAAGCAAATGAGCCACCTCAAGATGACGACAATAATCAAGGGGGAGATGCAAATGATCAAGACAAGGAGGATGAAGAACAAAGGCCGCCACACCCAAGAGTCCACCAAGCAATCCAACGAGATCACCCCGTCGACACCATCCTCGGTGACATTCATAAGGGGGTAACTACTAGATCTCGTGTTGCACATTTTTGTGAGCATTACTCTTTTGTTTCCTCTATTGAGCCACATAGGGTAGAGGAAGCACTACAAGATTCGGATTGGGTGGTGGCAATGCAAGAGGAGCTCAACAACTTCACTAGGAATGAGGTATGGCATTTAGTTCCACGTCCTAACCAAAATGTTGTAGGAACCAAATGGGTTTTCTGCAACAAGCAAGATGAGCATGGTGTGGTGACAAGGAACAAAGCTCGACTTGTGGCCAAAGGATACTCCCAAGTCAAAGGTTTGGATTTCGGTGAAACCTATGCACCCGTAGTAGGCTTGAGTCAATTCGCATATTATTAGCCTATGCTACTTACCATGGCTTTAAGCTTTACCAAATGGACGTGAAAAGTGCCTTCCTCAATGGACCAATCAAGGAAGAGGTCTATGTTGAGCAACCTCCCGGCTTTGAAGATAGTGAGTACCCTAACCATGTTTATAGGCTCTCTAAGGCGCTTTATGGGCTCAAGCAAGCCCCAAGAGCATGGTATGAATGCATAAGAGATTTCCTTATAGCTAATGGCTTCAAAGTCGACAAGGCCGATCCTACTTTATTCACTAAAACTCTTGACAATGATTTGTTTGTATGCCAAATTTATGTTGATGATATTATATTTGGGTCTACTAACGAATCCACATGTGAAGAATTTAGTAGGATCATGACACAGAAATTCGAGATGTCGATGATGGGGGAGTTGCAGTATTTTCTAGGATTCCAAGTCAGGCAACTCCAAGAAGGCACCTTCATTAGCCAAACGAAGTATACTCAAGACATTCTAACCAAGTTTGGAATGAAGGATGCTAAGCCCATCAAGACACCCATGGGAACCAATGGACATCTCGACCTCGACACGGGAGGTAAATCCGTGGATCAAAAGGTATACCGGTCGATGATAGGTTCATTACTCTATTTATGTGCATCTCGACCGGACATTATGCTTTCCGTTTGCATGTGTGCAAGATTCCAATCCAACCCTAAGGAATCCCACCTTACGGCCGTAAAACGAATCTTGAGATATTTGGCTTATACTCCTAAGTTTGGGATTTGGTACCCTCGGGGATCCACATTTGATTTGATTGGTTATTCGGATGCCGATTGGGCGGGGTGTAAAATCAATAGGAAGAGCACATCGGGGACTTGCCAGTTCTTGGGAAGATCCTTGGTGTCTTGGGCTTCAAAGAAGCAAAATTCGGTCGCTCTTTCCACCGCCAAAGCCGAGTACATTGCCGCAGACCATTATTGCGCGCAATTGCTTTGGATGAGGCAAACCCTGCGGGACTACGGTTACAAATTAACCAAAGTCCCTTTGCTATGTGATAATGAGAGTGCAATCAAGATGGCGGATAATCCCGTCGAACATAGCCACACTAAACAGATAGCCATTCGGTATCATTTTCTTAGGGATCACCAACAAAAGGGAGAAATCGAGATTTCATAGATTAACACTAAGGATCAATTAGCCGATATCTTTACCAAGCCTCTTGATGAACAAACTTTTAACAAACTTAGGCATGAGCTCAATATTCTTGATTCGCGCAATTTCTTTTGCTAAATTGCACACATAGCTCATTTGTATACCTTTGATCATGTCTCTTTCATATGCTGTGACTAATGTGTTTTCAAGTCTATTTCCAACCAAGTCATAGGAATATTGAAAGGGAATCGGAGTCTTCCGCGAAGACAAAGGCTTCCACTCCGTAACTCATCCTTCGCCGTCGCTCCGGGCAACTCTCCATCTTTGGGGGAGAGACCCTGAGTCCAAAGCAAAAGGACTCCGTCTTTGGTATAATCTTCACTCGTATTTTACTTGCCAAAGAGAAGAAAGTAGTTAAAAGGGCTCTAATGGTTCCGTTTTTGGCGATTCATGCCAAAGGGGGAGAAAGTATGAGCCCAAAGCAAAAGGATCGTACCACCACCAATTTCAAAAACTTAGTTTTTCAAAAGAGTATTTTCAATTGGTATCTTATTATGTTCAAAAGGGGGAGAAAGTAGTATTTCAAAAATGATATATCAAAACCCTCTTGAACACTAAGAGGAGGATCTCATTTAGGGGGAGTTTTGTTTAGTCAAAGGAAAAGCATTTGAAAAAGGGGGAGAAAATTTCAAATCTTGAAAATGCTTCATAAAATTGTATTCATTTACCTCTGACTACTTGCAAAAGAACTTTGAAAAGGATTTACAAAAGAGTTTGCAAAGACAAAACATGTGGTGCAGGCGTGGTCCAAAATGTTAAAAACAAAGGAACAATCCATGCATATATTGTAAGTATTTATATTGGCTCAATTCCAAGCAACCTTTGCACTTACATTATGCAAACTAGTTCAATTATGCACTTTTATACTTGCTTTGGTTTGTGTTGGCATCAATCACCAAAAAGGGGGAGATTGAAAGGGAATTAGGCTTACACCTAGTCCCTAATTAATTTTGGTGGTTGAACTGCCCAACACAAATAATTGGACTAACTAGTTTGCTCTAGTGTATAAGTTATACAGGTGCCAAAGGTTCACACTTAGCCAATAAAAAGACCAATTATTGGGTTCAACAAAAGAGCAAAGGGACAACCGAAGGCACCTCTGGTTTGGCGCACCGGACTGTCCAGTGTGCCACCGGACAGTGTCCGGTGCACCACCGGACATGTCCGGTGCACCAGAGGACTCCAACTCTAACTCGTCACCTTCGGGAATTTCCAGAGGCAACTCCACTATAATTCACCGGACTGTCCGGTGTACACCGGACAGTGTCCGGTGCTCCAAGGAAGAGCGGCCTCAGGAACTCGCCAGCTTCGGGAAACTACAACGGCTGCTCCGCTATAATTCACCGGACATGTCCGGTGTACACCGGACTGTCCGGTGTAGCTGCGGGGCAACAGCTACTTCGCGCCAACGGTCGTCTACAACAGCAATTAATGCGCGCCAGAGCGCGCAGAAGTCAGGCACGCGCGTAGTGGCGCACCGGACACTCTACAGTACATGTCCGGTGCGCCACCGGACATCCAGGCGGGCCCAGAAGTCAGAGCTCCAACGGTCAGAACCCAACGACTTTGGTGACGTGGCTGGCGCACCGGACATGTCCGGTGTACACCGGATTGTCCGGTGCACCATACGACAGTCAGCCCCACCAAACGGCTAGTTTGGTGGTTGGGGCTATAAATACCCCCAACCACCCACCATTCATTGTATCCAAGTTTTCCACTTCTCAACCACTTACAAGAGCTAGGCATTCAATTCTAGACACACCAAAGAGATCAAATCCTCTCCAATTCTACACAAGGCTTTAGTGATTAGCGAGAGAGATTTGTCGTGTTCTTTTGAGCTCTTGCGCTTGGATTGCTTCTTTTCTTTCTCACTTGTTCTTGTGATCAAAACTCCATTGTAATCAAGGCAAGAGGCACCAATTGTGTGGTGGCCCTTGCGGGGAAGTTTTGTTCCCGGTTTTGATTTGAGAAGAGAAGCTCACTCGGTCGGAGGGACCGTTTGAGAGAGGGTAAGGGTTGAAAGAGACCCGGCCTTTGTGGCCTCCTCAACGGGGAGTAGGTTTGCGAAAACCGAACCTCGGTAAAACAAATCCGTGTGTCACACTCTTCATTTGCTTGCGATTCGTTTTGCGCCCTCTCTCTCGGACTCGTTATTATTTCTAACGCTAACCCAGCTTGTAGTTGTGATTAATTTTGTAAATTTCAGTTTCGCCCTATTCACCCCCCCTCTAGGTGACTATCAATATCTGGTGCAAACCAATCCCTCCGTGCAACCGTGCAAACTTCTAATCTGAACCACATGATGTTGATACAAGGGGGCGTGCGGGGGGAGTGGGAGGGGGATTTGAAAAAGTGTGATTAGCAGCGAGTGGTTAAGTGTAAAATTATCCACGCCTATGTGTCCCTTGGATCAATATCATGTGGTACAGATTAGAAGTTTACACGGTTTCACGGAGGGGTTGGTTTGCACTAGATATGTTCGCATTTTAGTGATGTTTCATTATGTTTATGATTTATCTAAATATTTCTTTCTTTGATTTTTAGTGATGTGAATCATATCTTATGTTTTCTTTGATTTTTTTTCTGAACGTTAAGTATTTTTTCTGAATGTGATCCGTCAGCTTGCCACCCAGTAACCGCTAGGGGTAACAATGAACTCTAAATTTTACACTATAAAATTTAAGGATCGAATTGGGATCGGACCATATTTCTATTTATTTTAAAACTAAAATTTATTTAGTGTCCTACTATTTTACGAATAAACATTTGGATGACGATCCATTACCACTCCTAGCAATTGATCCACTACCACTACTAGCAATCGTTGATGATTAGAAATCCACTTCTCAAAGCTTCAAGGAACATCCTTTGAACAAGTTCCTGATTCTTTCACCTCCCCATCTCTTCTCGCCTTCTCGGGAACCTTTCTTGTGCAACTTGTCCATTGACCAAAGGGGGAGAAATTTGTACCTGGCCAACTAAGCTTTAATAGATCATATCTAATTTTTACTTTAAAAATATTACTATAATCTTGCCGGCGTCGAAAAAGGCCAGGTCCCTAGATATTGACAAAACATCCCACGGAACATCATCAACGAAAAAAACTCACAACAAATCTAGTTTGATGACTGTTTGGCATCCTCTGAGCCTTGTGCCATGAGGGCCAAACCTAGGGCCTACAACCCAGGTGGTTGTAGCCTCTTGGTGCTCCTTAAGATACCATCACATACGCTCTGGCTAGGTCGACCACATAACATCGGGCGGTTGAGATAAGACTCCGATCCTTCACGTTTATTGCAAGGGCGATATTGCGGTAATTTTTTTTGCCACGACTGAGATCGTAAGCAAACCTTTGAACACTATGCAGTACGTGCGGCTACGAACTATGTAGACGGGTATGAGGCGTTATTGTAGCCACAACCAAGGATATAGGCATACCCGCAAGCACTATGTAGTTGTGTGGCACGACAGGCCCATTGATAACAGTGAGCGGGCTGATGCACAGTTGGCTCGGCCCGAGTAGTTTGATTTGGTTTGGATTAGACCCATACAAAAGGACGATCAGTCCACTGTGGTAGGGTGAACCGGTGAAGTACACGTCGAAGCCGAAGACGATGGTGTTCGTGAAGCCACCGAGAACCAAGCTAGGAGCACGTTGCTGCTGCATGTACCCGTGCGTGAACCGGAGTAGCGCTGCATGCATCCCTGGCCCGAGGAAGATGGATGGGGAGGGTTAGACCAACTCCAGCAACGGCACCCTTCGTATCCGTATCCTAGGGAGCACCCTCTGTGTTTGCGTAGGCGGAGCGTGGAGGCGTTTCCAGTAGAGTCCGTATACGGCTCTGTACTCGGTGGAGGGAAAGGCGGTCGTTTCCGTTGCCACCAACGGTCAGAAAACGGATCCTGTTGGGCCATGTTGGAAGCCACCGGCCACGTCCAAGATGTTGTCTCCGTCCAACTGTGGCTGCTGCGTGCTGCTTTGACTTCGGCAGCGGTGAAGACCTCGTTTGCAAAGTGACGGTTGAAGTGCGGGAAAGAGAGAGAGGACGCAGAAAAGGGAGCGAGCACCGGCGCCACGTGTTCCCCGCGCCCGGATACGGAGTCCGCTGTCTACGTGAATAGTAGCCTCGGCCGCGTATTTTACGGAAACGTGCTTGTATATGGGCCCTTGCTGGAGTTGGTCTTAGGAGCGCAGTCGTCATGGGTCAGCTCAGACTGATTAGCGAATGCTTCCTAACCTTTCGGTCATTTCTTTATTAACAAGTAGCTTCGGTCAACCAACCGTTTGTGGAGTCAACAGTAGCATGTGAAAGACCACCGAATGCTTGTCCCCATACTAGCATATCTTCAACGCAGCGACAGAGGTGTGGCGATGCTGAGAATCTAGGAGACTGTAGTCTGTTTGATACACAGTAGTTGCAATGCTTGTCCCCATACTAGCATAGCTTCAACGCCTCATCAAGGCACAAGGACGCAGTCTAGCTTGTTCTCTATTCCAATGAAGACGCACTCTTCATAATCCACCCACTGACGACGACGCAGTCTTGCAGTCGCAGGGCATCAGCAGCGTTTGGCCCGCGTCGACCTGCGTCGTGCGCGTGCGTCGGGCGTTCACGCGATGCCAGCCAGGTCCGCAGAGGCAGGTAGTAGGTTGGGGTACCACACGGCCACGCGTCGCAGAGGATCGGAGGGGTCAGTTGAGGTCGCCCCCAAACACAGACAGCAGCGCAGGGGATGAGATGAATGAGACTAGTAGGATAGTAGTGGATAAGCACGGGCCTACCAATCTATCCAATCCAATCCCTCCCTGTCCCCACAATGGTCCATGGTCCATGGCCCTTGCTTAATTTATTAGTAATTCCTGACTTGCTCTTGAAGTCACCATCTTCGATTGTCCTTCATCTCTCACATGCTTCAATTAGCTTTGCGTGCTCGACCGTACCATCTGATAATCTTCGGATCTAGTAGTACCAGATGAGTCATCACACTATATATAATATATTTTATATTTTCTCAATACTTAATTAGATCACGACTGTTTATAGAGTTTATTTTCAAATAGAAGGCACGATAGATAGGAGATGCATGGGATAGACGCACCCTAACTTTTTAGAATTATGGCCGCACGAACGCCATCGTGTTTCTTTGGTTGTTTGCTGGCTGTAGATCGATAACGTACGTCGAGCTATGCTCAATCTTAAACTAGTACGAATAGTTTTAAAATTTATATATACTTTATATCTCTATCTATATTGGCTCTAATAAATCTAATGATATATATTTTTTTCATTTGAACTTTGAAACTGTAGCATATGTATGCGTCGACGTTCCAATCCGTGTCAACATGTTTTCTCGGCCACCGCCCCAGAAGAACATATCTAGCCTTCTAGAAAGAAAGAAAAAAAACCGTCCAAAATGTTGACTTCCTACACCCCTGCGCAGATAAACCAGGAATATGCCGACCTAATCCGAGACCATACTACTAGGGGTCACCGTGGTAATCGTCTAAACCCACGACGCATGCATGCACGGACGCACCTCAACGGTCGAGACGCCCCGACGCCTCCTATCCGACGGCGGAGAAAACACGCGTGAGGGGGCGTGCGACTCGCCACGTTATATTTCGTCCGCCTTGCTCCGCCTCCGGCGCACCATTTTCGTCAGCTCCTGGCGCCCGGTGGCTCGCCGGCGCAAATTAAGTAATTAACCCGAACTCCCTGGCATTCTCCGCGGGCCTGTAGTCTTGTAGCCTATCGCTTGCTTCGCCGTAGCACTTGCTTAATTAGGGCGGTGTTCGAGAGGTGGGTGTGGTGGTGTACTAGTAGTACTACTCGCCTCGCCTCGCCTCGAGGGTTTGACTGGCGGAGGCAGGAGCGGGGAGTAGCTGCGGCGGTCCGGGAGCGCATGGGGAACGCGAGCGCCAAGGAGGGGGAGAACGGCCACATGGCGGCGTCTCCGGAGCCGGCGGCTCCCAACGGCGGCGGAGGAAGCAGCAGCTCGGCGGGTGGCGCCGCCGCGCGACCGCCACCGTTGTCGCCGCCGGACGACGTGATGCTGGAGCGTCCACCGCCCGTGCCCTATCTCTTCGTGCCGCAGGTGATGATTTATTACCCGAAAATGCAAGAAAAAGAAATGAGAGAGAGAGAGAGATAACCTGGGGTGTTGTTGATGGTCTGATCCGTAGTTCGGTTGAATTTCGTTCGGTTCAGTTACCCATACTACTCGGGGTTTTGTTTAGTGCTCCTCCTTGCTGATCAAATTTCGTTTTGCTATGGAATTGCTTCTTTTTTTTTTTTTTGGTTCGTCGTAGAAACTGAATGCCTTTTCTGTGGGCCATTTTGTGTCGCTCGGTCATCAGGTTGATCCACATGGTGCTTAAAACTTGAAACTGTAGGAGCAACGCATGGGACAAGCTGTAGGTTACACAGTCTCACAGAACTACTAAACTGTGTACGCCCTTTTGATATTCCCAAAGCAAAGAGTGTTATTCTTGTTCAGGATATTGCTCGAGCTCACCACTTTACTAGTGGACCTTGAAATTTTAATTGGAAAAAAAATGGCATTGCAGCTGAAGCATGGAGCCCACAGGTAAAGGCGACTTGATTGATTTAGGCATTTTGCAAACGGATGTGATGGTTCTGAATATTGGATTGGGTTTGGTGTAGTGGATAAGTTGCCCCTCCTTTCTCAGATCACATTCGCCTATACCTTTTTTTTTTAAAAAAAATAATCTTTGGATGGATATTTAGCTGTCGGGCATACAAACTACTAGCTGATGCAAGCAATGTTGCTTCTATTATTATTTTGGAACAATTGGATCTATACCATTAAAAGATCCAAACTTTAGATATATACCATGGACCCCACATGTCATTGACTCATGTGGACCCACATGTAAGTGAGATAGTAATGGTATGGATCTAAAGTGGTGATCTTTTAATGGTATGGATCCAAATTTCCCTATTTTTTTTGTCTTCCCTTGGTGATCACACACTTTTTTCGCGACAAAATCTTTACAACTTATCTTGTTTCGACGGCATGTGGTCTCATCCTTGAAAACATACTCTGTGGCTTGTGCTAAAAGTTCGCCAGCGTTTGATGTACATGGTGGAATGAATTGTTTGGATGGGTCCCCATCGAAGAAAATAATGTTAAGAGCCATGGTTTCAGAAATGTGATTATCTATAAGGTCAGTTGAGGAATATTGTGATTGGCCACACCGCCACAAGTACACTCATTCAGTTAGGCTTAAATGTAGCCGCTAGTTAGACCTGCAACAGAACAGAGTGAGTTCATCATCACCTGCATTCTGGATGAGATAATTGGCCCTATTTCGATGTTGCTTAACTCGTTTTCAGTTGTAACAAGTCACAGTATCTGCGTTGCTGCTGGTCCTGTTCTTTTACTGACATGCCCCTTGCAGGTTCCAGAGACTCCACTGCACAGACCTACTGAGCTCTCTCCTCTTCTCAACCATTCACCAGTAAACGAATCCACCGACCACCACTCCCAGGAGCAGGGTATTCCGACTTTGATTACATGGAGCCAAGGAGGAGATGAGGTGTTCCTGGAAGGATCGTGGGATAACTGGACATCGAGGTAGTACATATACATGATTCTCCCCAAATAAAAAAAAACTGTAATTTTTGCACTTGGGACACCTTACTTTTTCGAGTATTAAATCCATAAACTCTGGTGTGTATGTAATCTTATAGGAGGGCACTTGAGAGATCTGGAAAAGATCACGCCGTCTTGTTGGTTCTGCCATCCGGAGTCTACCATTACCGGATCATCGTGGACGGGGAGCTGAGGTACATCCCTGAACTACCTCACGCAGCTGACGAAAGAGGGCGAGTGGCCAACGTCCTCGATGTCCATGTCAGTAAGAATGGCATTATTCAAACCTGTGACAGTTTTAAACAGCAAAGACAAGCAAATTACCATCTCTCATTCTCGTCTGTGTTCTTTGGACAGGACTACGTGCCAGAAAGCCTCGACAGCGTAGCCGAGTTCGAAGCGCCCCCGTCTCCCGTGCACAGCTACGACCTGCATTGCCCGGGCGACGAGGAGTTCGCCAAGGAGCCGCCCACGCTCCCGCCCCAGCTTCTCGTGTCCGTCCTCGGGGGGGACGTCGATAGCGCTGGCCATGGCAATCAAGCTTTGAAGCCACAGCACGTCGTCCTCGACCACCTGTTCATCGAGAAAGGGTGGGGGTCGCAGTCGCTGCTCGCCCTCGGCGTCACCCACCGGTTTGAGTCCAAGTACGTGAGCTTTGTGCTCTACAAGCCGTTGGAGAGGTGATGGTGGTACTGTCTACTAGCTGTGTGTGAGTGGAAGAACAGAGTGGACTGCTGGAGGTGAATAATGTGTGTGTGTGCCCTTGTATAGAAGGGAAATGCATGCAGGAGCTTGTAGCTGTAGCTGATCTTTTATTTTATTTTTTTATTTTCCTTTCACTTTCGACGAAAGTAATAAATTAGTTGACCATGCATGCATGCTTCGTGCAAATCTGAATGTTTGTGTGGTCTGAATGCGTGCAGATATCCGGACTTTGTTCTGATGTGGAGACACCATGGGAAAAAAGAAAAAAAAAGGAAAATAACGACACCAGCAAATCAGTGGATAAAGCGGATTTGTCGATTTGATGGAGGCGGTAGTTAACTAGGACAGGTAAAGAAAATGATGGATGCCCGCTGATGTCGATGTTCACCAAAGGGACGATAGATAACGTCGTGCGATCACGAGCTGCCTGGATTTGTCAAAAAGCTTGACAGCGACTAGGGGAGGAAATGGTCTTTTTCTCTCGATTTTTTGGAGTCCGAATTCGTTTTTATGAATGATTTCCATGGGGTGTCTGTATGTAGATTCGATTCCGACTAAAAATATAAAAATAAATATAATATACCCATTTGTGTGTTTGGGCACCTAATAACAGCCACAGTAGAGTAATAAAGCAGTATGATGGAACCTGATCTTCTGAAACCGAGAAATTATTGTCAATACAATACCTGTGGATCTGTGGATTAGGTGTTCCATCAACGTAGCAGTTTTTTTCTTTTTAGGGAAAAAAAAATCTTTTACTTGCGCACAGTATTTTTTTAAAAGAAAATACTCAAAATTGCACTGCAAAAGAGCGAGACCAAGGTTACGTCGATCGGAAGGGTTGCACACGGGCACAAGTAAAAAAAAGGTGATACCATTGTAAAAGTTGCGATGTGGTAAATAAACAGAAAGAATTTATAGACTTATCTAGAGACATCGTCAAAAGGACCAAATAATTGACCAAAGTCAAAAACTATGTAGTGAAGAAGAACTTTACTTTCAAATAAATTCCAACACGCTATAAAAAGTTAAAAAGTTCGGGCCATCTTTTTCTTTGGTGAAAGTAGAAAGTTGTACCGTAGGACTTGTAGTAATAAGGCTAATCGTCTTTTTTTATTCACCATCTACCGATTACACATTATCATCCTATGTTTCTAGTTGGGTTCCGGATATTGCTTGCTACTACTGACCTGCGTACTGTTGACCCACTCGAGAGAATTGGCTCCATAGCTGCCACACCGGTCGCCCTACACATAATCATACACACAACTATGAGTGATACATCAGCATGGACAATAATGAAGAAAATAAACAAAGAACCGTACGTGGCCAGCCCCATGAGCACCACGGCCACCGCTAGCGCCACGAGGGTGATGGTGCTGCGATGCAGAGGCACCAGCGTCGGCGTCCACTATTCAATTGTTGTGACTATTATGGAAGATGCAGCCGTCGATACAAGGTTGCGTTGTTGATGGAAGGTTGACCCCAATTGCGGGATGCGGGAGAAGGGGGCGGCAGCGGGGGCACGACATCCTACCTCGTTGGGGGGGGGACCTCACCGCAGGCCAACCCGGCAGCTGTAGCGTTGCGGGGACGCGGGGAGGGCTGGGGGAATGGGGTTCCGGGGGGCAGGGAAGACGTGGCGGAGCTCGTGGAGGGGTGCGGGGGCAGGGTTCGGGGGAAGGGCGAGGATCTTGCGGCGGACGCGGAGGCGACTGTCATGGTGGCGACGTGGACAGAGGCATCGCGAACGGAGGCGGGGACATGAGGTGCGGGGCATGGTTCGAGTGGAAGGGCGGGGATCTCGTGGCGGGGGCGGAGCATCACGAGCGAAGGCGTCAAGGCGGGGGCATAGTGAAGCATGTGAACGCCCACAGTAGAGACGTATAGAGTAGTAGAGATATAAAGAATGGACCAAAAGATCATCTTCTAGAAGTAACCCCCCAGCTAAGTAGGACTGCCTATACTAAAATGATGTAAAATCAACAGCAACATTGCCCAAAGCCCACACAACCTTTTATATAGCAAATAGAAAGCACACAAACCAAGACTAAATAAATACCTACTCACAAACATCATCACTACCATACCCAAGAAGTTTCACAAATGTAGGAACAATCACATGATCAATAACAACTTTGTATTTTCTGAAGTGCCAGAAGCAATATTTGTGAGAGCCCATGTTGCATCGAACTACAAAAGATTTACAAAGCTGGTGAAAAATCCATTTTTATTTAGCAACAACAGGATAAAAGAATTATATTGTATCAAAATACCTGCAGCTGGGGCAAATTCTCTCTTGTGAGAAACTGCACAAATCTTGGAACTACATCTGGTTTGATCACTTCTTTAATGGGGGGCTCCTCTCTGGAGCAGAAATATTGCAAATTCAGACAATGTTTACAAACAATGTATAATGGGCCACCGTTGACAAACAAACTAAGAAACAAAAAGAACTGGAAAGAGAGCAAGTTAATACCTATCGATAGCAACTTGCGGAACAGTGTGGTGGCCTCAAGCCGAAGATTATTATCATCTAAATAAAGCCCAATAACCATAGCTAGGAGGCTTTCGAGCTACCAATTTAACACATCACAAATATTAGACCAAATATAGCCAGTACTAAAAGAACCTAAATTGAATAAAGACCACACAGAGACCAAGAAAATAATCTTCTCAACATATAGAAAATATGGTGATGTAAACAAAAAGAAAGAGATAATCCATTTTATGCCATTGTCAACATCAGGACAGGGTATCACGGACAGACATAAAAATTCATCATTTAATGGTATGTTAATTTTATGAACAGAGCATGGGGAAAGATCATAGAACAGGGGGAGGGAGGGTGTCGGGTACCGTAATTAGGGGTACCCCCAACACTCCTAATCACGGCCGGTAAACACCTTCAGAGCAAACCATAAAGGCTTACGGCTCGGGTCAAAGTCAAAGCTTCATCTACCAAGGGACGCGGTCTCGCCTCGCCCGAGCCCGGCCTCGGGCGGAACAGTGGTCCCGGACGAATCCATGTCTCGCCCGAGGGTCTCCTCAGACAGTGAGCGCACCCTCGGCTCAGCCAAAGGCAAGCCTTGTTGTGCAAGCGACTTTGGCCAAATCGCCTTACCAGCCGACCGTATTGCATGCGCATTTAATGCTGGGATCGCTTGACACCTTATCCTGACACGCGCGCCTCAGTCGGCAAGGTCGAAGTGACCGCAGTCACTTCACCCTTTCACTGACCGATCTGACAGGAAAAATAGCGCCGCCCGCCCCGCTTCGGCTGCTGTGCCAACCACCCGGGCGAAACCGACAACGGTCGAGTTAAGCCTCGGGCGCCACAGGAAGCTCCGCCTCACCCGACCCCGGGGCTCGGCCTCGGGAGGAGATCTCCGCCTCGCCCGACCCAAGGGCTCGGCCTTGACCTCAGCCTCAGGAAGAGTCACATCCTCGCCCGACCCTGGGCCTCAGCCCCAGCCTCGGCCTCGGAGGAGCCGCCGCCTCACCCGACCTCAGGCTCAGATCAACCGCGCCACAAGGGATGCATCATTACCCTACTCCTAGCTAGCTCAGGCTACAAAGGAACAAGACCGGCGTCCCATCAAGCTTACCCCGGTAACAGGCAATGATGGTTCCCCGCATGCAACCATGACGTCGGTGGTTCTCAAGCCCCCTATGGAAGTAAGGAGACTTTAGCAGGATCCATGCAGCGCCAACAGCTGTACTGCTACAGGGCTCAAGGCACTTCTCCGACCTCTACAGGGCTCGAGACGCCCCCAACGGCCACGTTGTTATCTATACAGGGCTTAGGGCACTTCCCTGCCAGCCACGTTAGCTCCCAGCTACACCCCATTGTACAGCTAGGCATCTCCTTATGTCTATAAAAGGGGGTGTCCAGTGCCCCATGGGGGGAGGGAGGGAAAAAACGAACAAACGTACGAGCATACAAACACACGAACACATGGCAGGAGAGACGAGTAGACGCACGGCAAAGGGACAGGAGAAGACGAGCAGGGGCCGGACCCCTTCTCTCTCTCTCTCTCTCTCTCTCTCTCCCTCGCTCTCTCCTACTCGCTCTCTCTCGCCCTCGCTCTCTCGCAACGCTTGTAACCCCTACTACGAGCACCCTGGTGCAGGATAATACAAGGCTCATTCCCCCACTTGTGTTCCATATCGCACGAACCCATCTGGGCAGGGACACGCAGCAACAAATTTACTCGTCGGTCCAGGAACCCCCCGGGTCCGAAACCCCGATAGTTGGCGCGCCAGGTAGGGGCCTGCTGCGTGTTAACGAACACTTTCCCGTTGAGTTCCAGATGGGTAGACTTCAGCAACCTCTCCAGCCCGGGACGGTGCTCCGCTTCGGGAGTCTCGAGTTCATGTCCCTCGACGGCAGCTACGACATGGTACTCCTCCCTCTGCGGCACGACGACAACAATAGTCAACGGCTCGCCCAGCGGAGGCGACCTCCATGACGGCATCTCCCTGCGGCGGAAGAGGAGCACTCGGGTCGTCCCCACCCTCCTCGCCGGAGGAGACGGAGACAGGGCAACCGTGGCCACGCAGGAGACGGCACCTTATCGGCTGTCAAACTGGATCGAGTCGATGACGCCGCACTCCTCCGGGGGACATGTCGGGTGTTGTCTTCGCGCCTGAGACAACAACAAGCGCCGCTTCCACGCAACGTGCCAGCCCCAAGCGGACTGACGACGCCAGCACCCTCCCAAAGGACCTACTGGGCGTCACCCTCGTACCTGAGATGACGGTGCGTTCCGTCCCCGTCGCGACTTCACCACCGTCCATTCACCAAGAGGTACCGTCCGTATTCCACCCTGTTCCCTTTCGATTCAGCTTCGATCCACCTAGCGACCCCGCTACGGTGAGCGCTTTCGCAAGGGCGTATCCAAACCTTCCAGGGTACCATATGTGGTCAACCTGGGACCGACTGACAGCCGTCTCAACCTCCGGACCGGCGGTTCCGAGGAAGAGGACGACCCCGACTTCGGTTGGGATTTCTCTGGCCTCGGTGATCCCGGTGCCATGCGGGACTTCATGTCCGCATGTGACCACTGCCTCTCCGGTTGCTCTGACGATGGCCACGGCCTTGACGACGAGGGTTATGGCCCAAGTCGTGAATGTTTCCACATCGACCAGGGAGATCACGATGAAGGCAACCACCTCGGTATGCCGGAGGTTGACGATCCCCCTGGGTCCGCATCTCGCGTTGACATCCCGCGGGAGCTAGCTGTGGTCCCAGTCCCCGCGGGGGGTCGGGACACATAGCTCGAGCAAATCCGCAAGATGCAGGCCAAGGTCGACGAGGAAGCAGAGCGGCTTGTGCAGCTTCGACAGAACATCGAGCAGGAGTGGGCAAGCCGAACACTCGCCGGAGGAGCCCGTCATCGGGCCCGGGATGTCCAGCGCCGCATCGTCGACAATGTCAGGGCAGCGCTGCCCCCGGCCATCAGCGGGTCCGGCCAGGACCTAGCTGCAGTGGCGATGCTACTTCGAACCATGCTGGAGCCATCCACCACCGAGGGACGGCATATCCAGGGCAAACTCAAGGATCTCCTGGAAGGTGCCGCAGTTCGACGAGCCGAGAGCTCTGCCTCCCGAAGGCGAGCTGACCCCTCGGAGCATCACGTGGCATCCTCCCGACGCATGCGGGAGGCCTTAGTCCATCCCGAGCGCACGTGGAACGAGGCACCTGCCGCCCAGGATCGCCTCGGCAACGGGCATCACCATCGTGACCATCGAGCCTGCCTCGAGGAGAAGGTGCGCCGAGGTTACCATCCTAGGCGCGGGGGACGCTGCGTCAGCGAGGAGGATCAGAGTCCCTCGCCCGAGCCACACGGTCCATGAGTCTTCAGCCGGGCCATACGACGAGCGTTGTTCCCCGCCCGTTTCCAAGCCCCGACTACCATCACCAAGTACTCAGGGGAGACGAGGCCGGAGTTGTGGCTCGCGGACTACCGACTGGCATGCCAGTTGGGAGGGGCGGACGATGACAACCTCATCATCCATAATCTACCCCTTTTCCTCTCCGACGCCGCCCAGGCCTGGCTGGTGCATCTGCCTCCTGCACAGATCTCCGACTAGGACGACCTGGTCAAGGATTTCGCGGGAAATTTCCAGGGCACGTACGTGCGCCCTAGGAACTCATGGGATCTCCGAAGCTGCCGCCAGCAGCCTGGGGAATCCCTCCGAGAGTACATCCGGCGGTTTTCGAAGTAGCGCACCGAGCTGCCTAACATCACCGACTCGGACGTCATCGGAGCTTTCCTCGCCGGCACCACTTGCCGAGACCTGGTGAGTAAACTGGGGTGCAAGACTCCCACCAAGGCGAGCGAATTGATGGACGTCGCCACCAAGTTCGCCTCGGGTCAGGAGGCGGTCGAGGCCATCTTCAGGAAAGACAAGCAGCCTCAGGGGGAGCCGAAGGAAGACGCCCCCGAGGCGTCCGCCCAGTGTGGCGCAAAGAAGAAGGCCAAGAAGAAGGCGCAAGCGAAGCGCAACGTCGCTGACGCGAATCTCATCGCTGCTGCCGAGCACAGGAACCCTCGGAAGCCTCCTAGAGGGGCCGACGCGTTCGACAAGATGCTCAAGGAGCCGTGCCCCTATCATCAGGGTCCCGTCAAGCACACCCTTGAAGAATGTGTCATGCTCCGGCGCTACTTCCATAAGGCCGGGCCCCCGGCGGAAGATGGCAAGGGCCAAGGAAACAACAAGAAGGAGGGTGGCAAGGAAGAGGAGTTCCCGGAGATCCAGAACTGCTTCATGATTTACGGGGGGCAGGTGGCGAACGCCTCGGCTCGGCACCGCAAGCAGGAGCGCCGGGAGGTCTGCTCGGTAAAGGTGGTAGCGCCAGCCTACCTAGACTGGTCCGACAAGCCTATCACCTTCGACCGAGGCGACCACCCCGACTTCGTGCCAAGCCCAGGAAGGTACCCGCTCGTCGTCGATCCGATCATTGGCAACGTTAGGCTCTCCAAGGTCCTCATGGACGGAGGCAGCAGCCTCAACATCATCTACGCCGAGACCCTGGAACTCTTGGGGGTGGATCGGTCCGAGGTCCGGGCCGGTGCGGCACCTTTCCACGGAATCGCACCCCAGAAAGTGTATCCTGCCCCTCGGGCGGATTGACTTGCCCGTCTGCTTCGGGACTCCCTCCAACTTCCGAAAGGAAACCCTCACCTTCGAGGTGGTTGGGTTCCGAGGGACCTACCACGCGGTGTTGGGAAGGCCGTGTTACGCCAAGTTCATGGCCATCCCCAACTACACCTACCTCAAGCTCAAGATGCCAGGCACCAACAGGATCATCACCGTCGGCTCCACGTACCGCCACGCGTACGAACGCGACGTGGAATGCATGGAGTACGCAGAGGCCCTCACCGAGTCCGAGGCCCTCATCGCCGACCTGGAACGCCTCTCCAAGGAGGCGCCCGACGCGAAGCGGCACACCGGCAACTTCGAACCAGTCGAGGCGGTTAAGTCCGTCTCTCTCGACCCCAGCAACGACGCCAGCAAGAAAGTCCGGATCAGCTCCGAGCTCGACTCCAAACAGGAAGCAGTGCTCATCGACTTTCTCCGCGCAAACGCCGAAGTTTTTGCGTGGAGTCCCTCGGACATGCCAGGCATACCAAGGGATGTCGCCGAGCACTCACTGGACATCAGAGCTGGAGCCCAACCCGTGAAGCAGACCCTGCGCCGTTTTGACGAAGAAAAGCGCAGGGCCATAGGCGAGGAGATCCACAAGTTACTCGCGGCAGGGTTCATCAAAGAGGTATTCCATCCCGAATGGTTAGCTAACCCTGTTCTTGTAAGGAAAAAGGATGGGAAATGGAGGATGTGCGTAGACTACACTGGTCTAAACAAAGCATGTCCGAAGGTTCCCTACCCTCTGCCTCGCATCGATCAAATTGTGGACTCCACTGCTGGGTGCGAAACCCTGTCATTCCTCAATGCCTACTCAGGCTATCACCAAATTAATCAAGATGAAAGAGTCCGACCAGCTCGCGACTTTTTTTATCACACCTTTTGGCATGTATTGTTACACTACAATGCCATTTGGTTTGAGGAATGCAGGCACCACCTACCAGAGGTGCATGAACCATGTGTTCGGAGAACACATCGGCAGAACGGTTGAGGCTTACGTCAATGACATCGTTGTCAAGACAAAGAAAGCCTCCAACCTCCTCTCTGACCTTGAAACGACATTCAAGTGTCTGAGAGCGAAAGGCGTGAAACTCAACCCCGAGAAGTGTGTCTTCGGAGTCCCTCGAGGCATGCTCCTAGGGTTCATCGTCTTCGAGCGGGGCATAGAGGCCAACCCGAAGAAAATCGCGGCCATCACCAACATGGGACCAATAAAAGATTTGAAAGGAGTACAGAGGGTCATGGGATGCCTTGCGGCTCTGAGCCGTTTCATCTCATGCCTTGGCGAAAAAGGATTGCCCCTGTACCGCCTCTTAAGGAAGACCGAGTGCTTCACTTGGACCCCCGAGGCCGAGGAAGCCCTAGGAAACTTAAAGGCACTCCTTACAAATGCACCCATCTTGGTGCCCCCCGCTGCGGGAGAAACCCTCTTGATCTACGTAGCTGCAACCACTCAGGTGGTCAGCGCCGCGGTCGTAGTCGAGAGACGAGAAGAAGGGCATGCACTGCTTGTCCAGAGGCCAGTCTACTTCATCAGCGAAGTGCTATCCAAGACCAAAGTCCGCTACCCGCAGATCCAGAAGCTGCTCTACGCAGTGATTCTAACGCGGCGGAACCTGCGACACTACTTCGAGTCTCATCCGGTTACTGTGGTGTCATCTTTCCCCTGAGGAGAAATCATCCAGAGCTGAGAGGCCTCAGGTAGGATAGCGAAATGGGCGGTGGAACTCATGGGCGAAACACTTTCATTTGCCCCTCGGAAGGCCATAAAATCCCAAGTCTTGGCCGACTTCCTCGCTGAGTGGACTGACACCCAGTTACCGACGGCCCCAATCCAACCCGAGCTTTGGACCATGTACTTTGACGGGTTGCTGATGAAAATAGGAGCAGGCGTGGGCTTGCTCTTCATCTCACCCCTCGGAGAACATGTTCGTTATGTACTGTACCTCCATTTCCCGACATCAAACAATGTGGCCGAGTACGAAGCCTTGGTTAATGGCCTGCGCATCGCCATCGAGCTAGGGGTTCGGCGCCTCGACGCTCATGGCGACTCGCAGCTTGTCATCGACCAGGTCATGAAGAACTCCCACTGCCGCGATCGAAAAATGGAGGCCTACTACGATGAAGTTCGGCGCTTGGAAGACAAGTTCTACGGACTGGAACTCAACCATGTTGCTCGACGGTACAACGAAACCGTAGATGAGCTGGCGAAAATAGCCTCGGGGCGAACGACGGTTCCCCCGAACGTCTTTTCCAAGGATATATATCAGCCATCCGTCCAAGTCGACGACGCGCCCGAGCCCGAGGAGGCCTCGGCCCAGCCCGAGGTACCCTCGGCTACCGAGGGTGAGGCCCTGCGCGTCGAGGGGGAGCGGAATGGGGTCCCACCGGTCCCGAACTGGCAGGCCCCGTACCTGGAATATCTCCTCCGAGGAGAGCTGCCCCTCGACAAGGCCGAAGCTCAACAACTGGCTCAGCGCGCCAAGTCGTTTGTATTGCTGGGTGATGAAAAGGAGTTGTATCACCGCAGCCCCTCGGGCATTCTCCAGCGATGCATCTCCATCGCCCAAGGACAAGAGCTGTCACAAGAAATACACTCGGGGGCTTGTGGCCACCATGCAACACCTCGAGCCCTCGTGGGAAATGCCTTCCGACAAGGTTTCTACTGGCCAACCGCGGTGGCCGACGCCACTAGGATTGTATGCTCCTGCCGAGGGTGTCAATTCTACGCAAAGCAGACACACCTGCCCGCTCAGGCCCTGCAGACGATACCCATTACCTGGCCGTTTGCCGTATGGGGTCTGGACCTCGTCGGTCCTTGCAGAAGGCACCCGGGGGCTTCTCGCACCTGCTGGTCGCCATCGACAAATTTTCCAAGTGGATCGAGGTCCGACCCTTGACCAACGTCAGGTCCGAGCAGGCGGTGGCGTTCTTCACGAGCATCATCCATCATTTTGGGGTCCCAAACTCCATCATCACCGACAATGGCACGCAGTTCACCGGGAAAAAGTTCCTGGACTTCTGTGAGGACCACCACATCCATGTGGACTGGGCCGCCGTAGCCCACCCGATGACAAATGGGCAGGTGGAGCGCGCCAACGGTATGATTTTGCAGGGACTAAAACCGAGGATCTACAACAACCTCAACAAGTTTGGCAAGCGATGGATGAAGGAGCTACCCTCGGTGGTCTGGAGTCTGAGGACGACGCCGAGCCAGGCCACGGGCTTTACGCCGTTTTTCCTAGTCTATGGGACCGAGGCTATCTTACCCACGGACTTGGAATACGGTTCCCCGAGGACAAAGGCGTACGACGACCGAGGCAACCATACCAGCCGAGAAGATTCCTTGGACTAGCTAGAAGAGGCTTGGGACATGGCCTTACTACACTCGGCGCGGTATCAGCAGTCTCTACGACGCTACCACGCCCGAAGGGTTCGGCCCCGAGGCTTCCAAGTGGGAGACTTGGTGCTTCGGCTGTGACAAGACGCCCGAGGGCGCCACAAGCTTACTCCTCCCTGGGAGGGGCCATTCATCATCGCCAAAATTCTGAAGCCCGGGACATACAAGCTAGCCAACGATCAAAGCGAGATCTACAGCAATGCTTGGAACATCAAACAGCTACGTCGCTTCTTCCCTTAAAATGTTTCAAGTCGTTCATGTTCCTCATTTTCTTTACATACCTAAATAAAGTCTAACTGTCAAGGAAGGATCAGCCTTGCCTCGGCAAAGCCCGACCCTCCCTCGGGGGCTAGAAGGGGGGAACCCCCTCTGCGTCAAAAAATTTCCCAAGAAAAGTTTTCTACCGAAACAACTCCCGTGCCTTCGGACTATATCGATAACGGAACCCTGAAAACGAGCGGGAGAGACCTTAAGCGGCAAGGCCGACCGAGCCGAGGGACTCCTACGCCTCCGGGATACGGATACCTCACTCGTCACCTTCCGCGAAAAGTAAATCATGCTCGGATAAGCGGTTCTGCTATCGAACAAGTCCTAACACTCAGGTAGAAAACGACTTGCGTGCTTTTGACTATATCGATTGCAGGGTCCTATGAACGGGTGAGAGAGCACGTAAGAGGCAAGGCCGACCGAGCCGAGGGACTCCTACGCCTCCGGGATATGGATACCTCACTCATCACCTTCCGCGAAAAGTAACTCACGCTCGGATAAGCGATCCTGCTACCAAACAAGTCCTAACGCTCGGGTAGAAAACGACTTTCGTGCATTTTTCGACTATATCGATAGCAGAATCCTACGAACGGGTGAGAGAGCACGTAAGCGGCAAGGCCGACCGAGCCGAGGGACTCCTACGCCTCCGGGATACGGATACCTCACTCATCACCTTCCGCGAAAAGTAACTCTCGCTCGGATAATGCGATTCTGCTGCCGACGAACAAGTCCTAAATGCTCGAAACAAGAGGAAAGAAAACACAGCTTTATAATCTGAACGCTAAATATGTTTAGGCCTCGGTGGCCGCAAAAAACATACGCATACTTCAGACGAACTGTTCATGCAGGCTCAAACATCAGCAGGGGGGAGCAGCACCCTCGGTGTCGTTTCCACCCTCAGCGGAATCTGGCCCAGCCTCAGACGACGATGCGAGCAGGCGCCTCGGCCAGCCGCTCCGAAGCCCCAGCCATCTGTCCCCCGAGGATCTCAGCCCGGCTCACGGCTTCGGTGGCTTGGCTCCGGGATTGGTCCTGCTCGTGGGTGATCTGGCCAAACCCCAGCTGCCACTGCTGCATCTCCTCGACGTGGGAAGCCACCTGCTCCCGCGCCAAGAAAGCCTCTGTTCGAGCCGACATCGCCTCTGTCCACGCCACCACTGCCTTTAGCTTTGCCTCATCGCAGAGCAGCCGAAGGTTCTAAAACCGGGTGAAAGAGACCTTAAACGGCAAGGCCGACCGAGCCGAGTGACTCCTACGCCTCCGGGATACGGATACCTCACTCGTCACCTTCCGTGAAAAGTAACTCGCGCTCAGTTAAGTGGTTCGGCTACCGACGGGCAAGTCTCAAGGCTCGAAACAAGGAAGAAGCACGACTTTATACTCAAATACCCAAATGTTCAGGCCTCGGCAGCCACGAAGAACAAACACACGTACTCGGGATAACTACACTATGTAGGCGTCGGCAGCGCCCTCGGCGGCTTTCCCGACCTACAACAGATATCTCAGTACATGGAGCAATTACATTTTGCTCTTACATTCCCTAACGAACGGGACTCTAGCTCCATTCCCATGGGAATGAACTACCTCCACACCAGAGGGCCTGCGGGATAACGAGCTCCGACCGGCTCGCCGGCGACCGCTGCATCAGCAGCAACAACGACCTCCGTCTCGGGCGGCTAGACAGCAGCAGCGATGGCCTCAGGACAAACGCTACTGCTTAAAAGCTTTCGTTCACGTCCCTCACGGAGGACGAGAACCAGCCATTAAAGCCAAAGAGCCGGAGGCCTGGAATGCAGGTGGCGCTGATGGTCTCATCGGCAGAGACAACCGCTTGTGCAAGAGGAAGCCTCACCTATGGCGACCACCACCTCAGCACCGACGACAGCGGCCACCTGCCCACCAACACCGCGCCGGCGAACAACGGCCGCCCCAAAGCGCACCGGCAGGTACTCACTCCCGTCCTCGCCGAGGCCATCCCAGAACACGAGTACCGCCCTCGTGGCATACGACGTGTTGAGCGACCCCCCGGTGCAGCTGACGGTGCGAGGAGGACCTGGACGTGGCTGGCCCGCGCGCGGCATGACCGCCGCCCGGGTGGAGGACGGAAAGCTGCACCCTGGCTAGGGAGCAGCAGTTCGCCTTCCCTCGCATGGCTGGAGGACGCCTCCGTAGGGCTAGAGGATGCCCTTCTCCCCCGAACGCTGGGGGAAGAAAAGGGTCACCGACCCACGCGGAGGCGGCCCACCCACTCGATGCGCTCCTCCGCCTCAGCCCGGATGACGAAGATCCTGGAACCTGAGGGCGAGGCGGAGGTCGCAGCCCGGCTTGCTTCTCCCCACCACCAGGCTGGTGATCATCCCTACGGATGACCATTGGTGAGGGAATGCAGCCGGGCTGCATGATAAAAATCCTTGAAGCCGAGCGACGACTGGAGAGCGCCAACCCCCATAAGGTCGCGCTTCTCAAACAACAGCGAGAAGAAAGCCACACAGGCGTGCCCCATCTGGGGACACGGAAGGTTGAAGGGAGCAATACAAGAGAGGAGTGCGAAGGCATGGCCACTGCCCAGGGGATCGATCCCCTTTTATAGGCAGATCTCCTCACTTGCGCCCCCAAGCGTCACGAGAAAAGTTTCCACCGACGTGCTCCAGGGTTCCCACCCCACGACACAGGGGCCGAGTCCCACACGTCATCAGAACTGACTCGAGACACAAAGGAGGCAAACCGCCGCACGCAAGGCATGAAACCGCCCTGCGGTTATAAGCGTTCCCTCATCCTCGCCGGAACCAGCGGACGAAAGAGCGAGCCGCCACACAGGGAGCATGCAACCGCACCGCGGTTATGCACCCTTTCGGCTTCGTCACTTCTGGTGGACCAGCATGAAGGCCCGGTCCCACATACCATGCAACCGGCGTAATGGTCACTACGTGCAAGGAAACCGCACCGCCACCTGCGCTAATGCTACGTCTTCTCGACTGCGGAACCAGTGCTGCGACTTGAGGCAGCCCCGCGCGTGACCCAACAGCGCCAATCGAGTGCAGCGGTCACGAGTCAGCCAGCCGCGGGGGTAGGCACGGTGGTTGATGTGGCCAAAAGCGGACCGGCAATAACTGCTGCAACAGACGGGTGGAAGCAGCGGTCAAATCACCCCCAGGCTCGCGTCCTTTCCTGAAGCAGCAGGGGAGCCCTCTCCCATGGCGTAAGAACGACGTGCCCGTGCCCCGTTCCTCGAACGGCCCGCGCACACGCAACAGACGCCCCACGAATTGTTCGTCCCGTCGCATTAACTCCTTGGTAGAGCAAGCGACACCGTTGGCAGGCGAAGCAGGCGACGTTACACCTCTGTCATGATGATCGCGTCAAAAAAGGTGCGCCACACTATTTAAATTCATATCCTTTTCCGTTTCCTCTCTCTCTCTTGCCACTGGGACCGAGAAAGGGGATATTTCAAAAGGGATCCTTCTCCGCGAAGGGAACGGGCACCGAGCCCTCCTACTGATCAGGGGTTCGAAGGCTGGCCCCTCGGAAGGGTTCGACAGCCGCCCCAGAGCACCCGGGCTCCGCGCCCATTACTGATCAGGGGTTCGAAGGCTGGCCCCTCGGAAGGGTTCGACAGCCGCCCCAGAGCACCCAGGCTCCGCGCCCATTACTGATCAGGGGTTCGAAGGCTGGCCCCTCGGAAGGGTTCGACAGCCGCCCCAGAGCACCCGGGCTCCGCGCCCATTACTGATCAGGGGTTCGAAGGCTGGCCCCTCAGAAGGGTTCGACAGCCACCCCAGAGCACTCGGGCTCCACGCCCATTACTGATCAGGGGTTCGAAGGCTGGCCCCTCGAAAGGGTTCGACAGCCGCCCCAGAACACGCAGAGTGAGGGATGACCCTGGGTACGTCCGATACATGGCCGAGGCTCGGGCTGCGCTCCCGAGGTACCCTAGGACATTTCCGAGACCAGCGGGAACGATTTGTAATGGAATCCCACCGGAGGGAGGCACCAAGCCCTCGGGCCCTATCGAAATGGGTTTGAGTCCAGCAAATCCCCTGCAGGTACTTTTGGAGCGCGCCTCTGGGCCACAAGCCGACCCCTAATGAACGGGGCACGGGCGTCCACTCGGATCACCCGTTAGCAACTCACTGGAAACACCATGATCGGTGCCCTCCGAGGGTAACGTGGCGCTTTCCCCCCTTCCTCCTTGCGAAAAGGCGACGAAGGGGCGTATAATAAAAGTCGAGACAATCCTTCATCGTCCTCTCGCTCCGTGCAGTGGCTCGGGGGCTGCCCTCGCACCTGGCTGCGGCCAAAACTGTTGATAGCGTCAACAAACCAGCTCAAAAACTCGGAGCCTGACCATACACCCGGGCTGCGGCCAGGCCGCATGAGGGAACAACCAGGCCGACCGAGGCATCACAACACGAATTAAGACCTCAGAGGAGTCAAAACACTCCTCCGAGGCCTCGGGGGCTACACCCGGCGGGTGCGCTCGCGCGCACCCACCGGAACAAAACATAACCGAGAAAGGCTGGTCCCCTCGCAAAAATCCGATAGAACCTCCAGGCGAGTGCCTGCACTCCCTTCGAGGCTCGAGGGCTACTATCGGGTACCGTAATTAGGGGTACCCCCAACACTCCTAATCACGGCCGGTAAACACCTTCAGAGCAAACCATAAAGGCTTACAGCTCAGGTCAAAGTCAAAGCTTCGTCTACCAAGGGACGCGGTCTCGCCTCGCCCGAGCCTGGCCTCGGGTGGAACAGTGGTCCCGGACGAATCCACGTCTCGCCCGAGGGTCTCCTCAGACAGTGAGCGCACCCTCGGCTCAGCCAAAGGCAAGCCTTGTCGTGCAAGCGACCTTGGCCAAATCGCCTTACCAGCCGACCGTATTGCATGCGCATTTAATGCTGGGATCGCCTGACACCTTATCCTGACACGCGTGCCTCAGTCGGCTAGGTCGAAGTGACCGCAGTCACTTCGCCCTTTCACTGACCGATCTGACAGGAAAAACAGCGCCGCCCGCCCCTGAAAGTTGCCTAGAGGGGGGTGACTAGGCAAGATAAAACTTTTTCAACAAAAACTAGAAGCAAACTGGGTAAAACTGAATTGATCTCGAAATTCACCCAGTTAACTTTGGAAATAAGATGTTCTAAATGATCCACAGGGTTCAAAGTAGTAGATCTGAGAAGGGCACTTCTCAAAATCCACACACCAAAAAGATATAAACAAATCTTTCACAGAATGGTGAGAGAACGAATAACACGGATAAGCACAATGAACAAGAACACAAGATACACAAGATTTATCCCGAGGTTCGGTCACACCACAAAAGGTGCCCTACTTCCTCATTGAGGCGCCCACAAAGAGCCGAGTCTCTTTCAACCCTAATCCTCCCTTTGCCGACCACAAAGGTCAAGCCCACACAATAATCTTTGCTCAAACGAGCGGGTAATACAAACTTTCTTGTGGTCTTCCACAAGATTTGGAGACTCACAAGAGACACCTAGTCGTCTAGGAGCTAGAAGCTCCAAGAGTAATGAATCCACAAAGAACTCGATGTAGTACCAAAGCTCGAATGAAGAAGAAGAGCAAAAGAGATTTAGAGATGAAGCACAAAACCGCAGCTCTTAAGCTCACTCAAAGATTTCTCTCCAAAGATTTGAAATGGGAGAGGCAAGAGATGTGTGTGTGAGAGAGAGAGAGGTGTTTCTTGGGTTAGAAATGGAGTTCAAATCGTGCTCTTCACTGTGGGGAGAGAGGTAGGAGGGAGTATATATAGGTGGAGCTCAAAACTAGCCGTTTGGGCAGATTTTTCTGCCTGAGACCGGTTGAACCGCCCCCTAGGGCGGTAGAACCGCCCCTGGCAGGCCTGGCAGCCTGTCTGCCAGTCTGACTGGCAAGCTGACGCGCAGACTGACCGCAGACTGGTCAAAGTTGACCAACACCGGTTGAACCGCCCAGGGGGGGCGGTTGAACCGCCCCTGACAGCTCCTGGTGACCTGTTTGCCAGTCTGACTGGCAGACTGCAAATTAGAGGTCAGAGGGGGTCAGAGACCAGCTGAACTGCCCCTCAAGACCAGTTCAACCGGTCTTGACCAGTGAGTTCAGGAGAGAAAACCCCAGCTCAACTGCCCGGAGGCAAGTTCAGCTGGTGTATGGTCAAAGAGGTTCACAGCTGAAGTTGAGTTCAGCTGAAGTTGAGAAAGCTCAACTCAGCTGAAGTTCAGCTCAGCTGAAAAGCTCAGCTGCAGCTGGAGAAGCTCAACTCAGCTGAAGTCAATTTTAGCTGGAAAGCTCAGCTGCAGTTGAAGAAGTTCAGCTGCTTTTCAGCAAGAACACTCTAGGTTTCTCAACCCTAACCACGGTCAACCATAGAACGTTAAAGAGATTTTTGCTTTTCAAAAATAGCTTTTGAATAGAGAGGTTTGAGCTTTGGCAAACACCAACCTTCTTTTTGGATCCCCCTTTATAGTACGACGATTCTTATACTCAAGTTAAATAAAATAAAATGAAGTAAACTCCTTGAGTCATTGGTGTCTCATGTGTGATTTCTCCATGGCATTGCTTCATAAGGATCACAAACATCTTTGTCTCACCTTTTGAAGCAAACACAAATCAAACCCTGTGACTTGTACCATATCACCATATATGAGTTCAAATCATGGCTTCAAGTCACCTTACTGATGCATCAACATGTTATAACTCTTCATAGCTGATTAGTTCATCGACTTAGTGCAAGTACTCTCTTCTTCACCTTAGCCATGGTACCTCGGTCCACAAGCCGTCGCTTGGCCTTCACCTTTGCTTAGTTCCTCGAAGCCCTTTCCTTGCTATCTTCACCCTATCAAGCCATTCTTGAGTCACATCCTATTGAGCATCCATTGAGAGAATCATTTCTTCAATATTGTGAACCTTGCTTGAATGTCTTTTAGATATAATTGTTAAGATTAATCAAGCTCTAGTTTGATTCTCATAGAAGCATATATGGACTGATAGTAATATGGTCAAGCCAATTCACGATTCCTCATATCTTATTCTCTTTGGCTTGACCAATCCTCTAAATCACTTTGTCCTCTATTCTGGTCATATGTATGTAGTGATTTCTCAGGTCTTGTCCATATATTCAAACCAATATAGAGATCATATTATATCCATTTGCATTGTCTCATTGGTTATTTAACCTCGTGTTGAACCTTTGTTCACTGATCATTATACACTATTCAAGTATGTTCATCATACTGAATTTCCTGTTCAACACTTAGCAAACTCGTTAGACCTTTAAATGTGTTGTTATCCAAATCACCAAAACTCACAAAAAGGATGAATGCACTTTCAGCCCCGCTCCGGCTGCTGTGCCAACCACCCGGGCGAAACCGACAACGGTCGAGTTAAGCCTCGGGCGCCACAGGAAGCTCCGCCTCGCCCGACCCTGGGGCTCGGCCTCGGGGTCGGCCTCGGGAGGAGATCTCCGCCTTGCCCGACCCCAGGGCTCGGCCTCGACCTCGGCCTCGGGAAGAGTCACATCCTCGCCCGACCCTGGGCCTCGGCCCCAGCCTTAGCCTTGGAGGAGCCGCCGCCTCACTCGACCTCAGGCTCGGATCAACCGCGCCACAAGGGATGCATCATTACCCTACTCCTAGCTAGCTCAGGCTACGAAGGAACAAGACCGGTGTCCCATCAAGCTTACCCCGGTAACAGGCAATGATGGTTCCCTGCATGCAACCATGATGTCGGTGGTTCTCAAGCCCCCTATGAAAGCAAGGAGACGTCAGTAGGATCCATGCAGCGCTAACAGCTGTACTGCTACAGGGCTCAAGGCACTTCTTCGACGGCCACGATACTACCTCTACAGGGCTCGAGACGCCCCCTCGATGGCCACGTTGTTATTTGTACAGGGCTCAGGGCACTTCCCTGCCAGCCACGTTAGCTCCCAGCTACACCCCATTGTACAGCTGGGCATCTCCTTACGTCTATAAAAGGGGGTGTCCAGGGTTCTGAAAGTCGCCTAGAGGGGGGTGAATAGGGCGAATCTGAAATTTACAAACTTAATCACAACTACAAGCCGGGTTAGCGTTAGAAATAGAAATGAGTCCGAGAGAGAGGGCGCAAAACAAATCGTGAGCAAATAAAGAGTGAGACACAATGATTTGTTTTACCGAGGTTCGGTTCTTGCAAACCTACTCCCTGTTGAGGTGGTCACAAAGACCGGGTCTCTTTCAACCCTTTCCCTCTCTCAAACAGTCCCTCGGACCGAGTGAGCTTCTCCTTCTCAATCACACGGGACACAAAGTCCCCGCAAGGACCACCACACAATTGGTGTCTCTTGCTTCGGTTACAAGTGAATGAATCTCAAGAAAGAAAGAAAGAAGCAATCCAAGCGCAAGAGCTCAAAAGAACACAACAAATCTCTCTCACTAATCACTAAAGCCTTGTGTGGAAATGGGAGAGGATTTGATCACTTGGGTGTGTCTTGTATTGAATGCTTAGCTCTTGTATGTAGTTGGAAGGTGGAAAACTTGGATCACTTGAATGTGGGGTGGTTGGGGGTATTTATAACCCCAACCACCAAACTAGCCGTTTGGTGAAGGCTGCTGTCGACGGGCGCACCGGACAGTCCGGTGCGCCACCGGACACTGTCCGGTGCGCTAGCCACGTCACCCGGCCGTTACGGTTCGACCGTTGGAGCTCTAACGTGTGGGCCCGCCTGGCTGTCCTGTGGTGTACCGGACAAGCCCTGTAGGCTGTCCGGTGTGCCACCCGCGCGTGCTCTGCTCCTCTGCGTGTGCTGGCGCGCAATTAATGCTGTAGCAGGTGACCGTTGCGCTAAAGTAGTCGTTGCTCCGCCGTTACACCGGACAGTCCGGTGTGCACTGGACATGTCCGGTGAATTATAGCGGAGCGGATTCCCGAAGCTGGCGAGTTCGGAGTCGCTTGATCTTGGGGCACCGGACACTGTTCGGTGGTGCACCAGACAGTTCGGTGAATTATAGCGAAGCGCCTCTGAGAATTCCCGAAGGTGAAGAGTTTAGCTTGGAGTCCCCTGGTGCACCGGACACTGTCCGGTGGCACACTGGACAGTCCGGTGTGCCAGACCAGGGCACACTTCGGTTATCCCTTGCTCTTTTTCTTGAACCCTTTTCTTGGTCTTTTTATTGGCTTATTGTGAACCTTTGGTACCTGTAGAACTTATAAACTCGAGCAAACTAGTTAGTCCAATTTATTTGTGTTGGGCAATTCAACCACCAAAATCAATTTAGGAAATAGGTATAAGCCTAATTCCCTTTCAATCTCCCCCTTTTTGGTGATTGATGCCAACACAAACCAAAGCAAATATAGAAGTGTATAATTGAACTAGTTTGCAATATGTAAGTGCAAAGGTTACTTAGAATTTTAGCCAATAAATATTACTTACTAGATATGCATGGATTGTTTCTTTATTTTTAATATTTTGGACCACGCTTGCACCACATGTTTTGTTTTTGCAAATTCTTTTTGTAAATCCTTTTCAAAGTCCTTTTGCAAATAGTCAAAGGTAAATGAATAAGATTTTGCGAAGCATTTTCAAGATTTGAAATTTTATCCCCTTGTTTCAAATGCTTTTCCTTTGACTAAACAAAACTCCCCCTCAAATAAATTCTCCTCTTAGTGTTCAAGAGGGTTTTAAGATATCAATTTTGAAGATACTACTTTCTCCCCCTTTTGAACACAATAAGATACCAATTTGAAATTTACCAATTGAAATTCATTAGTTTTTAAAATTAGAGTGGTGGTGCGGTCCTTTTGCTTTGGGCTCATACTCTCTCCCCTTTGGCATGAATCGCCAAAAACGGAACCATTAGAGCCCTTTACTAACTACTTTCTCCCCTTTGGCAAATAAAACATATGAGTGAAGATTATACCAAAAACGGAGAATTGCTCGGAGCGACGACGAAGGATGAGTTATGGAGTGGAGTGGAAGCCTTTGTTTTCGCCGAAGACTCCAATTCCCTTTCAATACACCTATGACTTGGTTTGAAATACACTTGAAAACACATTAGTCATAGCATATATCAAAGAGACATGATCAAAGGTATATTTATGAGCTATGTGTGCAAGACATCAAAAGAAATTCCTAGAATCAAGAATATTTAGCTCATGCCTAAGTTTGGTAAAAGTTTGTTCATCTAGTGGCTTGGTAAAGATATCGGCTAATTGATCTTTAGTGTTGATATATGCAATCTCGATATCCCCCTTTTGTTGGTGATCCCTAAGAAAATGATACCGAATGGCTATGTGTTTAGTGCGGCTATGTTCAACGGGATTATCCGCCATGCGGATTGCACTCTCATTATCACATAGAAGTGGAACTTTGGTTAATTTGTAACCATAGTCCCGCAGGGTTTGCCTCATCCAAAGCAATTGCGCGCAACAGTGGCCTGCGGCAATATACTCGGCCTCGGCGGTAGAAAGAGCGACAGAACTTTGCTTCTTTGAAGCCCAAGACACTAAGGATCTTCCTAAGAACTGGCAAGTCCCCAATGTGCTCTTTCTATTAATCTTACACCCCACCCAATCGGCATCCGAATAACCAATTACATCAAATGTGGATCCCCGAGGGTACCAAAGCCCAAACTTAGGAGTATAAGCCAAATATCTCAAGATTCGTTTTACGGCCGTAAGGTGAGATTCCTTAGGGTCGGATTGGAATCTTGCACACATGCATACGGAAAGCATAATGTCCGGTCGAGATGCACATAAATAGAGTAATGAACCTATCATCGACCGGTATATCTTTTGATCGACGGATTTACCTTTTGTGTCGAGGTCGAGATGCCCATTGGTTCCAATGGGAGTCTTGATGGGCTTGGCATCCTTCATCCCAAACTTGTGTAAAATGTCTTGAGTATACTTCATTTGGCTGATGAAGGTGCCTTCTTAGAGTTGCTTCACTTGGAAACCTAAGAAATACTTCAACTCCCCCATCATTGACATCTCGAATTTCTGTGTCATGATCCTACTAAATTCTTCACATGTAGATTCGTTAGTAGACCCAAATATAATATCATCAACATAAATTTGGCATACAAACAAATCATTGTCAAGAGTTTTAGTGAATAGAGTAGGATCGGCCTTTCCGACTTTGAAGCCATTAGCAATAAGGAAATCTCTTAGGCATTCATACCATGCTCTTGGGGCTTGCTTGAGCCCATAAAGCGCCTTAGAGAGCCTATAGACATGGTTAGGGTACTCACTGTCTTCAAAGCCGGGAGGTTGCTCAACATAGACCTCTTCCTTGATTGGTCCATTGAGGAAGGCACTCTTCACGTCCATTTGATAAAGCATGAAGCCATGGTAAGTAGCATAGGCTAATAATATGCGAATTGACTCAAGCTTAGCTACGGGTGCATAGGTTTCACCGAAATCCAAACCTTCGACTTGAGAGTATCCCTTGGCCACAAGTCGAGCTTTGTTCCTTGTCACCACACCATGCTCATCTTGCTTGTTGCGGAAGACCCATTTGGTTCCTACAACATTTTGATTAGGACGTGAAACTAAATGCCATACCTCGTTCCTAGTGAAATTGTTGAGCTCCTCTTGCATCGCCATCACCCAATCCGAATCTTGGAGTGCTTCCTCTACCCTGTGTGGCTCAATAGAGGAAACAAAAGAGTAATGCTCACAAAAATATGCAACATGAGATCTAGTGGTTACCCCCTTATGAATGTCGCCGAGGATGGTGTCGACGGGGTGATCTCGTTGGATTGCTTGGTGGACTCTTGGGTGTGGCAGCCTTGGTTCTTCATCCTCCTTGTCTTGATCATTTGTATCTCCCCCTTGATCATGTCGTCATCTTGAGGTGGCTCATCATTTTGACTCTCTCCTTCATCAACTTGAGCCTCATCCTCATTTTGAGTTGGTGGGGATGCTTGCGTGGAGGAGGATGGTTGATCTTGTGCATTTGGAGGCTCTTCGGATTCCTTAGGACACACATCCCCAATGGACATGTTCCTTAGCGCGATGCGGAGCCTCTTCATTACCTATCTCATCAAGATCAACTTGCTCTACTTGAGAGCCGTTAGTTTCATCAAACACAACGTCACAAGAAACTTCAACTAGTCCTGAGGACTTGTTAAAGACTCTATATGCCCTTGTGTTTGAATCATATCCTAGTATAAAGCCTTCTACAGTCTTAGGAGCAAATTTAGATTTTCTACCTCTTTTAACAAGAATAAAGCATTTGCTACCAAAGACTCTAAAATATGAAATATTGGGCTTTTTACCGGTTAGGAGTTCATAGGATGTCTTCTTGAGGATTCGGTGTAGATATAACCGGTTGATGGCATAGCAGGCAGTGTTGACCGCCTCGGCCCAAAACCGATCTGGCATCTTGTACTCATCAAGCATGGTTCTTGCCATGTCCAATAGAGTTCGATTCTTCCTCTCCACTACACCATTTTGTTGTGGCGTGTAGGGAGAAGAGAACTCATGCTTGATGCCCTCCTCCTGAAGGAAGCCTTCAATTTGAGAATTCTTGAACTCCGTCCCGTTGTCGCTTCTAATTTTCTTGATCCTCAAGCCGAACTCATTTTGAGCCCGTCTCAAGAATCCCCTTAAGGTCTCTTGGGTTTGAGATTTTTCCTGCAAAAATAAAACCCAAGTGAAGCGAGAATAATCATCCACAATAACTAGACAGTACTTACTCCCGCCGATGCTTATGTAAGAGATCGGGCCGAATAAATCCATGTGTAGGAGCTCTAGTGGCCTGTCAGTTGTCATGATGTTCTTGTGTGGATGATGAACACCAACTTGCTTCCCGGCTCGACATGCGCTACAAATCCCGTCTTTCTCAAAATGAACATTTGTTAGTCCTAAAATGTGCTCTCCCTTTAGAAGCTTATGAAGATTCTTCATTCCAACATGGGCTAGTCGGCGGTGCCAGAGCCAACCCATGTTAGTCTTAGCAATTAAGCAAGTGTCGAGTTCAGCTCTATCAAAATCTACCAAGTATAGCTGACCCTCTAACACTCCCTTAAATGATATTGAATCATCACTTCTTCTAAAGACAGTGACACCTACATCAGTAAACAGACAATTGTAGCCCATTTGACACAGTTGGGAAACGGAAAGCAAGTTGTAATCTAATGAACCAACAAGAAAAACATTGGAAATGGAATGGTCAGGAGATATAGCTATTTTACCCAAACCTTTGACCAAACCTTGGTTTCCATCCCCGAATGTGATAGCTCGTTGGGGATCTTGGTTTTTCTCATAGGAGGAGAACATCTTCTTCTCCCCTGTCATGTGGTTTGTGCACCCGCTATCGATGATCCAACTTGTGCCCCCGGATGCATAAACCTACAAAACAATTTTAGTTCTTGACTTTAGGTACCCAAACGGTTTTGGGTCCTTTGGCATTAGACACAAGAACTTTGGGTACCCAAACACAAGTCTTGGAGCCCTTGTGTTTGCCCCCGACAAACTTGGCAACTACCTTGCCGGATTTGTTAGTTAAAACATAAGATGCATCAAAAGTTTTAAATGAAATGCTATGATCATTTGATGCACTAGGAGTTTTCTTCTTAGGCAACTTAGCACGGGTTGGTTGCCTAGAGCTAGATGTCTCACCCTTATACATAAAAGCATGATTAGGGCTAGAGTGAGACTTCCTAGAATGAATTCTCCTAATTTTGCTCTCAGGATAACCGGCAGGGTACAAAATGTAGCCCTTGTTATCCTGAGGCATGGGAGCCTTGCCCTTAACAAAATTAGACAATCTTTTCATTCTCCCCTTTGGAAGCCAATGCCATCCTTGATGCCAGGGCGTCTCCCACTATAGAGCATACTTCTAGCAAATTTAAACTTTTCATTCTCAAGTTCGTGCTCGGCAATTTTAGCATCTAGTTTAGCTATATGATCATTTTGTTGTTTAATTAAAGCCATATGAACATGAATAGCATCAATATCAATATCTCTACACCTAGTGCAAATAGAAACATGCTCAATGGTAGATGTAGAGGGTTTGCAAGATTTTAATTCTACAACCTTAGCATGTAATATATCATTTTCACTTCTAAGGTTGGAAATAGTAACATTGCAAACATCAAAATCTTTAGCCTTAGCAATCAATTTTTCATTTTCACATCTAAGGCTATCAAGAGAAATATTCAATTCATCAATCTTAGCAAGCAAATCAACATTATCATCTCTAAGATTGGGAATTGAAACATTACAAACATGATAATCAACCTTAGCATTTAAACTAGCATTTTCATTTCTAAGGTTGTCAATAGTCTCATCGCAAGTGCTTAGCTCTCTAGACAATTTTTCACATTTCTCTACTTCTAGAGCATAAGCATTTTTAACCTTAACATGCTTCTTATTTTCTTTAATAAGGAAGTCCTCTTGAGAGTCCAAGAGATCATCCTTCTCATGAATAGCACTAATCAATTCGTTTAATTTTTATTTTTGTTGCATGTTTAGGTTGGCAAAAAGAATGCGCAAGTTATCCTCCTCATTGCTAGCATCATCCTCATCACTAGAGGTTTCATATTTAGTGGAGGATCTTAATTTTACCTTCTTCTTTTTGCCGTCCTTTGCCATGAGACACTTGTGGCCGACGTTGGGGAAGAGAAGACCCTTGGTGACGGCGATGTTTGCGGCGTCCTCGTCGAAGGAGGAGTCAGTGGAGCTCTCGTCGGAGTCCCATTCCCGGCAAACATGGGCATCACCGCCCTTCTTCTTGTAGTACTTCTTTTTCTCCTTTCTTCTCCCCTTTTTGTCATTGCCCCTGTCACTGTCACTTGAAATAGGACATTTTGCTATAAAGTGACCGGGCTTACCACACTTGTAGCAAACTCTCTTGGAGCGGGGCTTGTAATCTTTCCCCCTCCTTTGCTTGAGGATTTGACGGAAGCTCTTGATGATGAGCGCCATCTCCTCGTTGTTGAGCTTGGAGGCGTCGATGGGTGTTCGACTTGGAGTAGACTCCTTCTTTTCTTCTGTCGCCTTGAATGTGACCGGTTGTGCTTCGGACGTGGAGGGGCCATCAAGCTCGTTGATCTTCTTTGAGCCTTTGATCATCAACTCAAAGCTCACAAAATTACCTATAACTTCCTCGGGGGTCATTTGTGTATATCTAGGATTGCCATGAATTAATTGAACTTGAGTAGGGTTAAGGAAAACAAGTGATCTAAGAATAACCTTAACCACTTCGTGGTCATCCCATTTCTTGCTCCCGAGGTTGCGCACTTGATTCACCAAGGTTTTGAGCCGGTTGTACATGTCTTGTGGCTCCTCCCCTTGGCAAAGACGGAAGCGACCGAGCTCCCCCTCGATCGTTTCCCGCTTGGTGATCTTGGTCACATCATCTCCTTCGTGCGCGGTCTTTAGCACGTCCCAAATTTCCTTAGCACTCTTCAACCCTTGCACCTTGTTATACTCCTCTCGACTTAAAGAGGCGAGGAGTATAGTTGTGGCTTGGGAGTTGAAGTGTTGAATTTGGGCCACTTCGTCCTCATCATAATCCTCATCCCCTACGGATGGTACCTGTACACCAAACTCAAGAATATCCCATATACTTTTGTGGAGTGAGGTTAGGTGATATCGCATCATATCACTCCACCTAGCATAATCTTCACCATCAAATGTTGGTGGTTTGCCTAATGGGACGGAAAGTAAAGGTGTATGTTTAGGAATGCGAGGATAACGTAGGGGGATCTTACTAAACTTCTTGCGCTCATGGCGCTTAGAAGTTACGGACGGCGCGTCGGAGCCGGAGGTCGATGGTGATGAAGTGTCGGTCTCGTAGTAGACCACCTTCCTCATCTTCTTGTGCTTGCCGCTACTCCGATGCGACTTGTGGGAAGAGGATTTCTTCTCCTTCCCCTTTCCCTTGTTGCGGGACTCTTCCGATGAAGTCTTCCCGTGGCTTGTAGTGGGCTTGTCGCCGGTCTCCATCTCCCTCTTGGTGTGATCTCCCGACATCACTTCGAGCGGTTACGCTCTAATGAAGCACCGGGCTTTGATACCAATTGAAAGTCGCCTAGAGGGGGGTGAATAGGGCGAATCTGAAATTTACAAACTTAATCACAACTACAAGCTGGGTTAGCGTTAGAAATAGAAATGAGTCCGAGAGAGAGGGCGCAAAACAAATCGTGAGCAAATAAAGAGTGAGACACGATGATTTGTTTTACCGAGGTTCGGTTCTTGCAAACCTACTCCCCGTTGAGGTGGTCACAAAGACCGGGTCTCTTTCAACCCTTTCCCTCTCTCAAACGGTCCCTCGGACCGAGTGAGCTTCTCCTTCTCAATCACACGGGACACAAAGTCCCTGCAAGGACCACCACACAATTGGTGTCTCTTGCTTCGGTTACAAGTGAATGAATCTCAAGAAAGAATGAGAAAGAAAGAAGCAATCCAAGCGCAAGAGCTCAAAAGAACACAACAAATCTCTCTCACTAATCACTAAAGCCTTGTGTGGAAATGGGAGAGGATTTGATCACTTGGGTGTGTCTTGTATTGAATGCTTAGCTCTTGTATGTAGTTGGAAGGTGGAAAACTTGGATCACTTGAATGTGGGGTGGTTGGGGGTATTTTATAACCCAACCACCAAACTAGCCGTTTGGTGAAGGCTGCTGTCGACGGGCGCACCGGACAGTCCGGTGCGCCACCGGACACTGTCCGGTGCGCCAGCCACGTCACCCGGCCGTTAGGGTTCGACCGTTGGAGCTCTGATGTGTGGGCCCGCCTGGCTGTCCGGTGGTGCACCGGACAAGCCCTGTAGGCTGTCCGGTGTGCCACCCGCGCGTGCTCTGCTCCTCTGCGCGCGCTGGCGCGCATTTAATGCTGTAGCAGGTGACCGTTGCGCTGAAGTAGCCATTGCTCCGCCGTTACACCGGACAGTCCGGTGTGCACCGGACATGTCCGGTGAATTATAGCGGAGCGGATTCCCGAAGCTGGCGAGTTCGGAGTCGCTTGATCTTGGGGCACCGGACACTGTCCGGTGGTGCACCGGACAGTCCGGTGAATTATAGCGAAGCGCCTCTGAGAATTCCCGAAGGTGAAGAGTTCAGCTTGGAGTCCCCTGGTGCACCGGACACTGTCCGGTGGCACACCGGACAGTCTGGTGTGCCAGACCAGGGCACGCTTCGGTTATCCCTTGCTCTTTTTGTTGAACCCTTTTCTTGGTCTTTTTATTGGCTTATTGTGAACCTTTGGTACCTGTAGAACTTATAAACTCGAGCAAACTAGTTAGTCCAATTTATTTGTGTTGGGCAATTCAACCACCAAAATCAATTTAGGAAATAGGTGTAAGCCTAATTCCCTTTCAGGTTCCATGGGGGGGGAGGGAGGGGAAAAACGAACAAACGTACGAGCATACAAACACACGAACGCACGACAGGAGAGACGAGTAGACGCACGACAAAGGGACGGGAGAAGACGAGTAGGGGCCGGACCCCTTCTCTCTCTCTCTCTCCCTCGCTCTCTCCTACTCGCCCTCGCTCTCTCGCAATGCTTGTAACCCCTACTACGAGCACCCTGGTGCAGGATAATACAAGGCTCATTCCCCCACTTGTGTTCCATCTCGCACCAAACCATCTGGGCAGGGACACGCAGCGACAAATTTACTCGTCGATCCAGGGACCCCCTGGGTCCGAAACCCCGACAGAGGGAAAGGCTGCTAAGTCTTACTTCCAGACATTGTGCTCCCGGTCGGCAGCCGCGGAGGCGGTCGTGTGTAGGGCTGGAAACGAGCCGAGCCGAGCTCGGCTCGGCTCGGTGCGGCTCGGTGCCTGAACGAGCTCGGCTCGGCTCGTCCATTCCACGAGCTGGCAAAAGAGGCTCGGCTCGGCTCGACCTTGGCTCGCGAGCCGGCTCGGCTCGCGAGCCCTATTCTGGTACTTATCGTTGCATTATTTGGTGAATTAACATTATATAAATTTGAAATATAGAATCATCATTCTACATTATGAGTAAATTAAATTATAACTTGTAATATATTCATCATCAAAGACTAAAAAATGAGCTATTATCCATAAAATTATCTAATATTCATTATTATTCCGTAAATTAATCATTTTTGCAGGGCTCGCGAGCCGGCTCGCGAGCTGGAACGAGCCGGCTCGGCTCGGCTCGCTGCAAAAACGAGCTCGAAGAAGGGGCTCGGCTCGGCTCATTCGAGGCTCGCGAGCCGCTCCGAGCCGAGCCGAGCCGCTCCGAGCTCGAGCCGGCTCGCGAGCCTCGAGCTAATTTTCCAGCCCTAGTCGTGTGGATGGAGGCGGGCATGGGGTCATCCATTAGGATTAGTCGCGGTCAAAGAACTCCCAGTCCGAAAGCAGCACGCCGGCGATGGCGAGGATGCCGAAGCTGTACGTGACCAGCCCCATGAGCACCACGGTCGTCGCTAGCGCCACGAGGGTGATGGTGCTGCGATGCAGAGGCACCAGCGCCAACATCCACTATCCAATTGTTGTGACTATTATGGAAGATGCAGTCGTCTATGCAAGGTTGATCTCAATTGCGGGATGTGGGAGAAGGGGGCAACGGCGGGGGCATGACATCCTACCTCGTTGGGGTCGACGACCTCACCGTAGGCCAACCCAACGGCTGTAGCGTTGGGGAACACGGGGAGGGCTAGGGGAACAGGGTTCTGGGGGGCAGGGCAGGGATGACACGATGGAGCTCGTGGAGGGGTTCGGGGCAGGTGTCACACCCGGTTTTAGAAGGCAAACCGAATGCGAACCATGTACGTGCCAGGATCAGCAATTCACGTACACAGCAGTTACATAACATGGACATCATCACACAGTGCTCAAATAGTATTAAAAAGGGAAATAGTAGTCGATTACATCATATGTCTGAGACATCACATAGTCTTTACAATAAATCAAAGTGCGGAAAAGAAACGTAGATAAATGCGGCCTTCACAGGCAGCCGACTGGGGGTTGCCGCTAACCCACACCTAGAACTCGTCGTAGTCTTGGAACTCCTGGAAGTCTCCTTCCACGGCTTCATCTTCTCTTGAGCAGTGATTGCAATGCGGACAACCTGGGGGGGGTTGGTGTGTAGAGCAAGGGTGAGTACACATCAACATACTCAGCAAGCGTCCTGTTTGGCTGTAGTGGACTAGCTTTATGTGGGGGTAAGTCAAGCAGTTGCTTTTAGTTGGTCAGATTATTATTACTAGTAGAGAAAGCCAAGTTTTATATTTAACCCACGTTATTAACCCAAACATACTCCTTTCCAAACGGAAAGAGTACCACTTACCATTACCAGAGTCAAAACCAAGAACCATCAATCTCATTGCCACCTGCAATCCGAACATCTCTGGTCAAGTACCACTAATCACTAGAGCTCCCTTGGCTGCTCATAACCGCGAGCACGGCTGATATATCAGTTTCATAACACTCTGCAGAGGTTGCGCACTTTACCCATGAGCCGTGATCCCCTTTTTGCCTCGGGTTGTACGGACCCTTGAACACTCCCAAGGTGAGTAGGCAGGGTCTCACTACGTAGCCTTTACAAAGATTCCCTGGGGCTGTAGCCGCCCGTTAGGTTTCCTAAATGTACCGCACTCCTCCCCAAGGGACAAATCAACCTTGGCAGAGCGAGCCGCATACACGGAGCCCCATTGACGGCACGACGGCTAAGCGAACTACACCCCGGTTCCTCTAATTATTCAGCTAAGGGCGTCCCACTCCACCCTCATGGTTGCACTGTTTTCCCGGGCGGTCATCCAACGAACAGGTCCTTACGGAGAGGCACTCGAGAAACCGCTCGAGTCCCCTTAAATGCCACAAGTATGATATCATAAATAAGAGGGAAAACAACGTATCATAGATAATTCTCATCATGTTCATTGATTAGAGTTGAGCAATAGCATAAGACTAAGCAATAATAATCCAACCCAAATAGGTAAACAAGGACATGAATAACAAAACTAGTAAATCCTTAGGTATTAATGTGTAATGCCGGAGGTGAATTAAAGTATGTATAGGACAGAGATAGGTCAAGGGACACTTGCCTCCACCAACCGACTGCTGCTCAGGGGCTTCTCCTGCGAGTTCTTCGGGCTCTCCGACCGGATCGTTCTCTATGCGAGCGCAAACATACATACATCCATATATTTAATACAAAAGAACAGTACACCATACAATAGAATGCAGTTAGTAAACAGAAGTTCCACGCGGGCTCGCAATTACGGTTAAGGGAGAAAGAGGAACAGACAGTCGAGAAACGATCACGTTACATGATTATCAATTAAACACTCGCTTAATAGAAGGGAATTAATTTGGACACTACGTTTGGCATAAAGTAAAGTCAAGTTCCACATTTAATCATTATAAACAATTGAAGATGAATGAAAGGAAGTGGCCGCACGTCGAGACGTACGACACGACATTTAGATTGCATTAAGAAGTAAACGACTCGCTGCGCGACAGAGCGCACAACGAGACACTTGCACTAATTATAAAGAGACGTTAAGCATCGCGCGACGAAGCGCACGACGACATACTCCAACAGAGTTGAGTTTAAAGTGGAACGTCGCGCGTCTGGACGCGCGACACCGCACCTTAAACAACCTGAAATTAAAATAGATCGTCGCGCGACGAAGCGCGTGACACAACACTTTAATAAATATAAACTAAAAGAATCGTCGCGCGACGAAGCGCGCGATGCAACACATTAATAAACACAAATTTAAATTGAATCGTCGCACGACGAAGCGCGCGACGCAACACATTAATAAATACGAACTTGAATTGAATCGTCGCGCGACGAGGCGCGCGACGCAGCACGCTAACTAACGGAGTTTGAAATCAACTACAAACCAGAAATAATCACCGCGCGCGTGGGTTTGCGCATACGGGAACACGTTAGGGGGTAAACGAGGCCACGCGAGTCACGCTGGGGGCTGGGACGCCGCGCGCAGGGGGCTGCGCGCCGGGGGCAGGGGCCGCGCCGGGGCCGAGGGGGGCCACGCCGGGGGCAAGGGCGGGCGGACCACGCCGGGGCCGGGGGTGCCGCCGCGGGGAGGGGGCAGGGGCGGGGGGCGCCGCCGCGCACGGGGGCCGGGGCGGGGGGGGCGAGCGCCGCCGCGAGGGAGGCCGGGGCAGGCTCCGCCGCGCGGGGGAGGGGCAGGGGGCGGGCGCCGCCGCGGGCAGGGGCACGCGCGCAGGGGAGAGAGAGGGGGGCGCAGGGAAGAGAAGGGGAGGGAGAGGGAGAGAGAGGAGAAGGGAAGGGGAGGGGAGCTCACCTCGGGGTCCAAATTCCGGTGATCGCCGTCTCCAATCCCTAGGGCACCACGGGGAGAGAGAGGTGGAAGAGGGAGAGGGAGGTTGCTGCGCGGGAAATCCAAATGAGAGAGGAGAGGAGGGGGCGCATGGGGGGGGTGTGGGCGCCAGGGGCGCGCAGGGCCGGGCCGGGCCGGGCTGGGCTGGGCTGGGTTGGGGCCGAGCCACTTCGCGGGTCGAAACCCACGACACGCACGACCATCAAACAAACTCCAATCGCGAACTGAAAACCGAGACGAAACGAGACGAACACGCAACATCAGACAAAGAAATGTGCTTCGGCATGATGCAACACCCATGACACTTAGGTTTTGTTCATACACGACACGGACACCTGTCACTATACTGGTTTGAAATTAGGAAGAAGGAGCGAAACAGAAAGAGAAAAGAGAGTAACGCCCGAATTTGGTGAGAGAAAAGAAAAAAAAAGTCTACCCCCAAATTCAGGGCGTTACAGCAGGGTTCGGGGGAAGGGCGAGGATCTCACGTCGGACGAGGAGGCGGCTGTCACGGTGGTGAGGTGGGCAGGGGCATCACGAGAGGAGGTGGGGCACGAGGTGCGGGTGTAGGATCTAGGACACCGGCTAGAGGGGGGGTGAATAGACGGTTTTGACTAAAAACAACAATACTAAATAAATTTAATCAATACAACAAGAGGAATAAATTATCTAGTGTCAATAAGTAAACAATGTATGAAAGACAACTACGGAGATTGAGTACTTGAAGGACAATAAGCAAAGCACTAATCAATTGCAAGGCAATAAGTAATGCTAGAAGAAATAGACACCGAAATTTATCCCGTGGTATCGGTGATTTGCCGATCACCCCTAATCCACGTTGAGGTGGACTTCAAGCTCTCACTTGCTCCTCTATCAAGACATGACTTGATCTTTGAGCCAAGTGGACAAGAAATCACTCAATACCTCGATTCCACTAATGTCACCTTTGCCGCTCCGGCGAGGTAGGCGCGAACCCCTCACAATCCACACCGCGGCTTCTCCACAATCTTCTTGGAGAGCTCGACGGAGACAATCACCCGAGCCGTCTAGGAGGCGGCAACCTCCAAGAGTAACAAGCCAACGACGCTTGCTCGGTGTACCACCTAGTGCCTCAAGAATCACCAAATGATGCAAATGCACTAGGAACCCTCAATCTCTCACTAGAATGCAATCTCAAGCAAAGAGTGTGAGAGAGTGAGTTGGAGGATCACAAATGAGCTCAATGTGTGCAAGGAATGGCCAAGAGAGTTGTCTCACATGAGCTACCCTTCTATTTATAGTCCCCCATCTAAAACCAACCGTTATGTGCAAAAAGGTGGTAGTCTGCGCACACGCGGACCGTCCGCGCCCTAGGGCCGGACGGTCCGCCGTACATATAACGGCTATAAAGACCGTTTGAAAACATGTCAGAGCTGACTCAAAAGGTGGGTCCAGACAGTCCGCCCTGCAAGGCCGGACCGTCCGCGACCTGGCAGAATGAAAACCCGAGTCTCGGATCAAAAGAGGTTAACACACGCGGACCGTCCGGCTATAAATCCCGGACGGTCCGCGACCTGAGACAGTACTGTCCGGACTGGCCCCCCGGACAGTCCGTAGTACAGATCTATAAAAACACACAGTCCCTGTCCAAAAACGAGTTTTACACTTGCGGACCGTCCGCCCCTTACAGGCGGACCGTCCGCCTATAATTCAGGGACAGGCCCGAAGCCACCCTTCTCTGGACATGACTGCGGACGGTCCGACCCTAAGGCCCGGACGGTCCGCAGTGCAATAGAACAAAGTGTCCACACAAATGGTCAGACTTCGGACCCCTCTGGAGAATCGCGGACGGTCCGCCCCCAAGGGCCGGACAGTCCGCGCGACCATGACTTCGCAATTTTCAAACACGTTTTTGAATGAGCTTTTAACTCACGAAATGAGAAGCGCTGTTAGTCCTCATGCAAATGCAACTACTTGATGCTCTATGAGGCACTAAGTTTTACACAGATCTGAGTCATTGACCCCTCTTAATAGTACGGCTATCTAGCCTACTAATCCGGTCAAGTATCTTCTCTAAGCTCCTCAAGACCGGCAAAAGTGAAACCTATATTATACCTTTCCCTTCATTTGATCCACAACCAATGCGTATGATTCTTCAACATTTCCTGTTCTATGTGGTCCAACCCTGCATTCTTATTTCTCCAAGAATCGTTAGTCCACAAGCAGTTGTCATTAATTACCAAAACATTACCAAAGGGGCCTAGATGATTCACAATCTCCCCCTTTTTGGTAATTGATGACAACACCGCATAGTATATTAAAGAGAAGTTTAGTTTCTCCAAATCTCTCTCATACCTAAGGTATAAGATAGATCTTGGAGATGAGTTTCATAAGACTTATCTTGATTTGAAGTTCTGTCCGAGAGATAGATAAATCCCAATGAAAACTCAATATGTAAGAAGGGCTCCCCCTAAGTGTGTGCAGGATTATTTGAAGCTGAAGATATAACACACATAATATATTGGAGTTTGATGGAGACTTTCCTACAATCATAGTTATCGAGGCATACAAGAGATGATCCGTAGAGTGAGCGCAGCAATTATAATCACACCTCGATTAACCACACACAGAGTAATTCGAACTAAAACATAGTTCATCCCACAGAATATTACAGATAATAGTCCACAGACATACGACATAGAGTTAACAGATCAAACCAGGGCGTAAGACATAAACTAATGCAAGCGTCATGAAAAGGTAAAATGTCATGAAAAGGTAAAATGCATATGCATGGTCTTAATGTCCACATAAAACCACCAACTCCCCCTGAAGGAGACGCCAGACAACTTCTCTTCCACTTCTCTCCCCCTTTGGCATCAATTGCCACAAAGGAGAAGCCTCACTGATCACTCGGCGGAGGATGCATGTTGTAATAATGAGTGCTGAAGGTGTCAAACAGGGAGGAGAACTGGCTAAAATCCTGCTGGAGCTGCTGCTGCCTCTGACTTATATCATGCATGTTGTCATTTGTAGAAAGATTGTCAAATTGACTGGAGAGAGCACCCATGTTATCTTGAAAACTCTGTTGCATATTATTCAGCCTGGACATGATGGGATCAGTAACATTAGTGTGAATTTGATCGCGAAACTCAGAAAATTCAGAGTTGAGTGCATCCCAGTTACTGTCAAATCGAGACTGCATGTCATCGAGGCGGTGATCCACATGTGTCATTAGGCCCTCAAAGCGAGTATCAATGTGAGTCTCAAGCCCTTGCTGCAGATTGTGAAAATAAGGATCAAAGTATCCTGGAGCAGGCTCCCAATAGTGCTGAGGCTGAGGAGGAGGTGGAGGAGGAGGCATCTGCTGGCCCTCAACATTAGGAGCGGCTCCACCCTCATAGCCAGGGTCTTCCTCATCATCTGGAAAGGGAGTGAGTGGCCTTGTGAGAAACCCTATCTCATTCTTAAAAGGCCTGAATGGTGTGTGAACAATCTCACATGGGCCCTCAAATCTTGTCTTGGATTTGATGAGAGCCATAATGTAAGGAGCATATGCTAAATTTTGATTTTTGTCCATTTTCAAATCATTAAGCTGCATCATCATGAAAAGAACAATATTCATGACTTCACCATTCATGATGTGCTGGATGATGTTCCAGAACTTATCCCGTATTTTACTCTTATCACCACTCTTGGGAAGAATGGTGACTCTGGCAATCTTGTTGATTACAGTAGGATGATGTCTGAGTCCTGCTGTCTCTCCAAACCTCCTGGGTATACCAAGCCTGGCTGGCTCATAAAACTGCACAAAATCCTCAAAATTATCTTCAGTATAAAGATCCAGCCCAGCAGAAATGGTGCCATAGTTCAGACTGTTTGCAGCGGCAAAGTCAGCAAAGGAAGCAGAATAGCGATTGAAGCCAGTCATCCAGGTGATAGATTCTTCTTCAATATCAATCTCTGAGGTAGCCAAGAATTGCTTAACAGCCATTTCATTGAAATCTGTGCGTTGTCCCATAAACTGATATAATCCACATGTTTCAAACTTAGGGATGAGACCCTCCATGACTGATTGACTGAGCAAGAAGGACCAATCAATCACCTGATGCTTGTGAAAATTGGTATCCACCAGGGTGCCCCAAAAGACATCAAACTGCAGCTGAGTGTGGAAAAACTGGATATTTGTATCAGATGGCAGAGTGTACTGGTTCACAGTCCGCCGAGAGTAGTACTCAGCCATAGAGAACCTGCGCTTTGGAAAGGTCCACCCAGAAATGTCAATGGGATAGTCAGGATGAACATGGGGAAGGTCCTCAGTATCCATAGAATCAGTGCCCCCAGCTGAGGATTGGGCCTCTGAATCAGTGGTTGGTGTATAATCATCATCATCACCTCCACGAGGACGCTTTGATTTGAAGCGACCTGCAAGTTTCTTGCGGAGACCACCAAAACCACTGCAATAATGTGACAAACATCCATGACTAAATAGTTGATATCAATCACCATTATAAGAGGAATGGAATTGTAATGCTCTGCCAGGGTCCGGACGGTCCGCGCTAGGAGGTCGGACTGTCCGCGTCAGAGGCCCGGACTGTCCGCGCCAACTAGGCGGACGGTTCGCGACCGACCAGTGGCGACCCAAGGAACCCTAGCCGCCACAAATGTTGAAGTGAAGATTGTGCAGAGAATACCCATTTAACTGAGTTCAAAATTTTGCACAGCATTCATAGGGAGTAATACTATCAATCCCATCAATTAGATATGAAAAACCACTGCTTAATTTCAGATCAGAGAAGAAACCCAAATAATCTCAAAACTGAAGAGATTTGATGAAATCCACAAGATTTGAAAATACCGTGATGAAGACATGTCGATGGAATGTTGCCACAAGCTATCGGACTGTCCGCGCGCAACTTTACTTCACCGTCCGCGCACACTCGACACAGGAGAGTATTGGGCGAGTGGAGAGCAAGAGAGAACAAGCGAATGAGCGCAACTGACAAGTCTTCTGCCACTGTCCGTTTTTACTGCCCTGTCGCGGACGGTCCGCGCTGGGGCGGCGGACGGTCCGCGCCCTGATGATTTCAGACTGTCTGCGAGGCTGATCGGACTGTCTGGTTCCTGATGCTGCGGACGGTCCGCGGTCCATGGGCGGACGGTCCGCGGCCTGATACTCATTTTTCCAATTGCTGTCCACTTGCTGATTTTGAAGTTCGAATCCAAATTGGTGCTCATATATGGACATTTTGACCAATCCAAGAGTTAGTATGCATGCATATACATATGATGTAATTGAGTAATGCAAAATTTGTGAATTAAACTATCTAGATCAATTCGGAATGAAAAATGCACCAAAAATACCAAATAAATAGCATAAAGAGCATATTTAGACCCGAGATGCAATACGACACATGTGTGATCAACTTCAAGCCACATTTGAGAGATCGATCACATTCATTTCACTTCTTAGAGAACAAAATCTTGTTTCATCCAAAGGCTTTGTAAAAATGTCTGCTAATTGATCATCCGTGCCAATGGAATAAATAGAGATATCTCCCTTGCCAACATGATCCCTTAAGAAGTGATGCCGTATATCAATATGCTTGGTTCGTGAGTGTTGGACCGGATTGGTAGCCAATTTTACCGCACTCTCATTATCACACATGAGAGGCACATTCTTGAAAATAATTCCATAATCCAATAAGGTTTGTTTCATCCATAATAGTTGAGCACAACAATTTCCGGCCGATATATATTCCGCCTCGGCGGTAGATAGAGCAACCGAATTTTGTTTCTTAGAAGACCATGAAACAAGAGATCTACCAAGAAATTGACAACAACCGGAGGTGCTTTTTCTATCAACTTTGCACCCCGCATAGTCCGAATCCGAATATCCAATTAATTCAAAGTGAGCACCTTTGGGATACCATAGACCAATATTGGGAGTATACTTCAAATATCTTAGAATTCTTTTAGCGGCCTTCAAGTGAATCTCTCTAGGTGAAGCTTGGAATCGAGCACACATGCATACACTAAACATAACATCGGGCCTAGATGCGGTAATATAAAGCAAACTACCAATTATTGAACGATAAAGTTTTTGATCAACCATAGTACCTCCTTCATCTAAGTCTAGATGACCATTTGTTGCCATTGGAGTCTTGATAGGCTTAGCATTTTCTAAACCAAACTTCTTGAGCATGTCCTTCAAATATTTTGATTGACTTATAAAAAATCCATCTTTCAATTGTTTGATTTGAAGGCCAAGAAAGAAGCTCAATTCTCCTATCATAGACATTTCAAATTCTTTTGACATCATTTTTCCGAACTCCTCACAAAATAATTCATTAGTAGATCCAAAAATAATATCATCAACGTAGATTTGACAAACAAATAAGTCTTTGCCAATTCTTTTAGTGAATAGAGTGGTGTCAACCTTCCCAATTTTGAAGTCTTTGGAAAGCAAGAAATCCCTAAGCCTTTCATACCAAGCACGTGGAGCTTGCTTAAGCCCATAGAGAGCTTTAGAAAGCTTGAACACATGGTTAGGTCTTTTGGGGTCCTCAAAACCGGGAGGTTGTTCAACATACACTAGTTCACTAATCTTACCATTTAGGAAGGCACTCTTTACATCCATTTGGTAGAGCTTGATATTATGTGCACAAGCATAAGCAAGTAGAATCCGGATTGCTTCTAATCTTGCTACGGGAGCGAATGTCTCCCCAAAATCCAATCCTTCAATTTGAGTATATCCTTGTGCAACTAATCTTGCCTTGTTTCTTACTACCACACCATCTTCATTGTGCTTGTTGCGAAACACCCATTTTGTACCAATAACATTGTGGTTCTTTGGTCTCTCAACAAGCTCCCAAACTTCATTTCGAGCGAAGTTATTTAATTCTTCATGCATTGCATTCACCCAATCAACATCAAGTAGAGCTTCATCTACACGGTTAGGTTCCATACAAGATACAAAAGAGAAATGTTCACAAAACGAAGCTATGCGAGAGCGAGTTTGAACACCCTTACTAATATCACCCACAATTTGATCAACCGGGTGATCCTTCACAATGGAATGATGAATTCTTGATACCGTTTGATAATTGCTTGATGAAGCATTAGGAGGAACCGAAGGTCTTGAAGTACCTTGATCATGAGTATCCATGGTTTCATTAAGTTGTTGGCTTTGGTGATCTTCCTCATTTATAGTTGAGTATGAAGGAATGACAACCACACTATCTTCATCATCATCTTCCTTTGGTTTTATTTCACCAATGGCCATTGTTTTCATTGCATTTATCAATTGAGTCCCCCCAACATCATCGAGATTATCACTCTCATCTTGAGACCCATTTGTTTCATCGAACTCAACATCATATGCTTCCTCAATAATACCATGAGTTTTGTTGAAGACTCTATAAGCCTTACTATTTGATGAATATCCAAGAAGAAAACCCTCATCACATTTCTTCTCAAATTTAGAAAGCCGGCTCCCCTTTCTCAAAATATAACATTTGCAACCGAATACCCTAAAATATGAGATATTTGGCTTTCTACCAATGAGCAATTCATATGGAGTTTTCTTCAAGAGCTTGTGACAATATAGTCTATTTGATGAATGACAAGCGGTATTTATTGCCTCGGCCCAATAAGAATCCGATATATTATATTCCGCTAACATAGACCTTGCCATATCAATAAGAGTTCTATTCTTTCTTTCAACAATACCATTTTGTTCCGGGGTATATTTGGAAGAGAATTCATGTTTGATACCCTTGTCATCACAATATTGATCAATTCTTGCATTTTTGAATTCCGACCCATTATCACTTCTAACCTTTTTGATGTCGAAATTAAATTGATTTTGAGCCAATATAGCAAATGACTTGAATGTTTCAAACACATTGGATTTGTCTCGTAGAAAATAGACCCAAGTAAATCTTGAATAGTCATCCACAATCACAAGACAATAAGAATTACCACCAATACTTACAAAAGATGTGGGCCCAAATAAATCCATGTGAAGTAATTCCAAAGGTCGATGAGTGGACATTTGACTTTTATTTGGATGAGTGTTTGCCACTTGCTTACCGGCTTGACAAGAGCTACACAATTTGTTCTTTTCAAACTTCACATCTTTTAAGCCTCGAACTAAGTCATGCTTGGTTAACCGATTGAGTTGCTTCATCCCAACATGACCAAGTCTTCTATGCCATAACCAACCTAGTGAAGCTTTTGAAAATAGGCAAGTTGTGAGCTTTGCCTCATTAGATGAGAAATCAACAAGATAAAGATTTTCATGTCTAAAACCTTTAAACTTAAGATTGCTACCATCAACACTAGAGATAATAACATCTTCAACCGTGAAATTGCAACAAAATCCTAAATCACATAATTGAGCTACGGAAAGTAGATTAAAATTCAAAGACTCAACCAATAGCACATTTGATATAGAATGATCATTTGAGATAGCAATTTTACCCAAACCTTTAACCTTTCCTTTACGGTTATCTCCAAATGTGATACTATCATAATTTGAGCAATCTTCCTCACTCATTTGGGTAAACATTTTCATATCCCCGGTCATGTGTTGAGTACATCCACTATCCAACACCCAATGATTCCCTCCCGCCTTGTAGTTTACCTACAAAAGGAAATCAATCTCTTTTAGGTACCCAAACTTGCTTGGGTCCTTGGATGTTAGTGACCAAGGTCTTTGGTACCCAAATAGCTTTCTTTTTGTTTACAACAATTGAAGTACCAACAAATTTAGCATGAACACCTTTTGCATTATGAGAAAGAACATAACAATGCTCAAAACAAGTGGAGGATACATGTTTGAACTTGGGACAATTTTTCTTAACATGTCCCTTTTTGTGACACTTGTGACACACTTTGTCACATTCTTTCACAAACAATGTCTTTTGCTTTACAAAAGCATTCTTTCCTTTCTTGGGAACATATCCAAGACCTTCACGGTTAAGAGAGCATCGTTGACTTCCCAATATGAAATCCAATTTAGTCTTACCACCATATGCCTTTTCTAGGTCATGAGTTAGAGTATTTATTCTATCTACTAACACTTCATTCTCAACAATAATTTTTGATTCATCAAGAGCAATGTTATCATTGAGAGAAATTTTTCATTTATCACAAATAGAGTTAGTAGGTAGTGGTTCACTTGTAAGACTATCAAGTAAGTCACAAGTGACTCCAACATCCTTGGTGACCACCTCAACTTCATGCACAATAGATGATTTTTGAGCATCCGCAAGCTTCTCACAATTTTCTTTGAGGTCATTGTGAGAAGTCTTGAGCTCCTCAAAAGACACTTGGAGGTTTTTATACAATTCCTTCAAGGTCTTAAATTTTTCTTTTTCTTTGTGCATGTAGTCATCGGCCTCACCTAACATTCTAACAAGATCATCATATGAATAGCCATCATCATCAACATCATCGATATCATCATCATCTTTTATATCATTTAAATCGGTGATGATTTTTACCTTAGCATCTCCCTTTGCCATGAGACAATGGGGGGATGAGAAGAGTGAGGGAGCTTCCTTGATGGCAATTCCGGCATTAAGCTTGGATGAGGTGTCATCATCATCATCATCCGAGCTATCATCCGAGTCCCATTCAACTAAGTAGGCTTTGCCATCTTTCTTCTTGTTATAGTATTTCTTTTTCTTCTTGTCACTTTCATCTTTGCCCTTCTTCTTCTTGCTTGGGCAATTCATGGCAATGTGACCGGGTTCCCCACACTCAAAACATTTTCTATCATTGAAAGCATTTCTTCTAGATGTTTGACCTCTTCTAGGTTGACCTCTTTTCATCTTCATGAATTTATTGAATTTCCTTACAAATAAAGCCATGTCACCATCACTCTCACTTTCATTTTCTTCATCATTGCTATCTTCTTTTTCAATTGCCTTTGATGCCTTGGCTTTGAGAGCAATAGATTCATTTTTCACCTTCTTTGCTAAACTTAAAGCATCGGCTTGTGACTTTTTAAATATATCTTGAGTGAGAATTTCTCCCAATACTTCGGTTGGAGAAGTTGTAGATAGATCACTCCTTACTAGCATTGTCACAATAGTCTCATATTTCTCCGGAAGTGATCTAAGGAACTTGTGTGTGAAATCCACATCCGGTACATTAAAACCAAGTCCTTTGAGTTCATTTACTATCTCATTCAACCGATTGAACATATCGGATACACTCTCATCTTCTTTCATAATAAATTGCTCAAACTTCCCTTTGCACACATATAGTTTGGCACTCTTCACAATTGTAGTTCCTTCATGAATTTCCATTAGTTTTATCCAAATCTCATGAGCGGTTGTGAGATTCTTGATACGATTGAACTCATTTATATCAAGAGCATCATAAAAGACATTCATAGCTTGATCATTTGTGAGAATATTCTCATTATCACTAATGGATGGTTCATCTTCCTTCAACACAACAAATCCATCCCTAACAATTGGCCAAATTTTTCCACCCATTGCTCTAAGATGCATTGACATTCTTATTTTCCAATAATCATAATTGTTTCCATCAAAGTGCGGTGGCTTCCCAATATGCACATTGTTGTTACTAGCCATTTTGTCCTACTCCGGGATGATTAGATCCACAAACAAAGGAGTCCTTGGCTCCGATACCACTTGTAGGATCTAGGACACCGGCTAGAGGGGGGTGAATAGACGGTTTTGACTAAAAACAACAATACTAAATAAATTTAATCAATACAACAAGAGGAATAAATTATCTAGTGTCAATAAGTAAACAATGTATGAAAGACAACTACGGAGATTGAGTACTTGAAGGACAATAAGCAAAGCACTAATCAATTGCAAGGCAATAAGTAATGCTAGAAGAAATAGACACCAAAATTTATCCCGTGGTATCGGTGATTTGCCGATCACCCCTAATCCACGTTGAGGTGGACTTCAAGCTCTCACTTGCTCCTCTATCAAGACACGACTTGATCTTTGAGCCAAGTGGACAAGAAATCACTCAATACCTCGATTCCACTAATGTCACCTTTGCCGCTCCGGCGAGGTAGGCGCGAACCCCTCACAATCCACACCGCGGCTTCTCCACAATCTTCTTGGAGAGCTCGACGGAGACAATCACCCGAGCCGTCTAGGAGGCGGCAACCTCCAAGAGTAACAAGCCAACGACGCTTGCTCGGTGTACCACCTAGTGCCTCAAGAATCACCAAATGATGCAAATGCACTAGGAACCCTCAATCTCTCACTAGAATGCAATCTCAAGCAAAGAGTGTGAGAGAGTGAGTTGGAGGATCACAAATGAGCTCAATGTGTGCAAGGAATGGCCAAGAGAGTTGTCTCACATGAGCTACCCTTCTATTTATAGTCCCCCATCTAAAACCAACCGTTATGTGCAAAAAGGTGGCAGTCTGCGCACACGCGGACCGTCCGCGCCCTAGGGCCGGACGGTCCGCCGTACATATAACGGCTATAAAGACCGTTTGAAAACATGTCAGAGCTGACTCAAAAGGTGGGTCCGGACAGTCCGCCCTGCAAGGCCGGACCGTCCGTGACCTGGCAGAATGAAAACCCGAGTCTCGGATCAAAAGAGGTTAACACACGCGGACCGTCCGGCTATAAATCCCGGACGGTCCACGACCTGAGACAGTACTGTCCGGACTGGCCCCCCGGACAGTCCGTAGTACAGATCTATAAAAACACACAGTCCCTGTCCAAAAACGAGTTTTACACTTGCGGACCGTCCGCCCCTTACAGGCGGACCGTCCGCCTATAATTCAGGGACAGGCCCGAAGCCACCCTTCTCTGGACATGACTGCGGACGGTCCGGCCCTAAGGCCCGGACGGTCCGCAGTGCAATAGAACAAAGTGTCCACACAAATGGTCAGACTTCGGACCCCTCTGGAGAATCGCGGACGGTCCGCCCCCAAGGGCCGGACAGTCCGCGCGACCATGACTTCGCAATTTTCAAACACGTTTTTGAATGAGCTTTTAACTCACGAAATGAGAAGCGCTGTTAGTCCTCATGCAAATGCAACTACTTGATGCTCTATGAGGCACTAAGTTTTACACAGATCCGAGTCATTGACCCCTCTTAATAGTACGGCTATCTAGCCTACTAATCCGGTCAGGTATCTTCTCTAAGCTCCTCAAGACCGGCAAAAGTGAAACCTATATTATACCTTTCCCTTCATTTGATCCACAACCAATGCGTATGATTCTTCAACATTTCCTGTTCTATGTGGTCCAACCCTGCATTCTTATTTCTCCAAGAATCGTTAGTCCACAAGCAGTTGTCATTAATTACCAAAACATTACCAAAGGGGCCTAGATGATTCACAGCGGGGCAGGGTTTAGATGGAAGGGCAGGGAACTCGCGGCGGACGCGAGCGGGGGCAGGGCATCGAGAGCGAAGGTGTCAGGGCGGGGGCATGATGAAACATGTGGACGTCCACAGTAGAGACATATAGAGTAATAGAGACATAAAAACAGGGTATCACGAACAGAAATAAAAACATATCATTTAATGGTATGTTAATTTTGTGAACAGAGTGATTTGTTTCTGCATACATATATTTTGGTCTTGCACTCATTTTTACATCATTAGACATATAGAGCATGGGGAAAGATCATAGAACAAGGGGGAGGGAGGGAGAGAGGGAAAGGCTGCGAAGTCTTACTTCTAGACATCGTGCTCCCGGTCCGCGGTCGCGACCGTGTGGACGGAGGCGGGCATGGGGGTCAGCCACTGGGAGTAGTCGCGGTCGAAGAACTCCTAGTACGGAAGCAGCACGCCGGCGATGGCGAGGATGCCGAAGCCGTACGTGGCCAGCCCCATGAGCACCACGGCCGCCGCTAGCGCCACGAGGCTGCGCCAAGAGGGTGATTGTGCTGCGATGCAGAGGCACCATCGTCGGCATCCACTATTCAATTGTTGTGACTATTATGGAAGATGCAGCCGTCGATGCAAGGTTGCGCCGTCGATGGAAGGTTGACCCCAATTGCGGGATGCAGGAGAAGGGGGCGGCGGCGGGGGCACGACATCCTACCTCGTTGGGGGCGGCGACCTCACCGCAGGCCAACCCGGCGGCTGTAGCGTTGGGGGGACGCGGGGAGGGCTGGGGGAACAGGGTTTCGAGGGGCAGGGCAGGGATGACGCAACGAAGCTCGTGGAGGGGTGCGAGGTAGGGTTCGGGGGAAGGGCGAGGATCTTGCAGCGGACGCGGAGGCGGCTGTCACGACGATGAGGTGGGTAGGGGCATCACGAGTGGAGGTAGGGGCACGAGGTGCGGGGCAAGGTTTGGGTGGAAGGGCGGGGATCTCGCGGCGGACGCGAGCGGGGGCAGGGCATCGCGAGCGAAGGCGTCAGGGCGGGGGGCATGGTGAAGCATGTGGACGCCCACAGTAGAGACATAGAGTAGTAGAGATATAAAGAATGGACCAAAAGATCATCTTCTAGAAGTAACCCCCAGCTAAGTAGGACTGCCTATACTAAAATGTAAAATTAAACAGAAATAATTTAGTTAATATCTTTCAATAACAGACCTCGAGTTGCTCATATATCCGCTTCTAATCCACCATTTGCATCTTTTTTTCTCGAATAGGCAAGAGAATTGCATATTTTTGTATTAATAAGAGAAGCAAAAACACAAAAGACATAGCCAAGAGGCCACATAAGAATTACAGAGGGTTTACAAGAGGAGAGAAACATAAACAAACAAACAGTCCCAAACATACAAACACACATGAAACACAGTAGCACTTAGGCAGCAACATCTGGCAGCGACAGCCCGTTGGCACCAGCCAGCTCCCATAGCATAATATCATTTGCATCTTTAGTGCATCGTTGATTTGCAATCCTCAGAGCACATTTCAGAATATTTTGTCAACTGTGTAATTCATAAGGACCAGGCACCAGCTAGCATACCGGCTATGCTACATGACATGACTGAGTAAAGAACCACCGTAGGTGCAGAATCCGTGTTTGATGAGATGTCATCGTAAGAAAAAGCAAAAGAATAGCTGTTTAGTTCCTGTGTTTGACAGAAGGGAAGGGGACAGGCAGAAAGAAAAAAAAAACTTGAAGGCCAGAACAATATTCACCTTCAGCGGGAGACTCCGGTATATACTTTGCAACTTGCAAGGCGATATTTCTACACAAGCACCGAGGAAATGAAGATGTTAGTTGCAGTGAGACATTTTGAAATATGTTTACTTCAAAGAAAATTCTTCACCTGCAAATGACTCTTCACATGATAAATCGTGATCAATGGTACACCCATCGCAGTGAGAACCCCTTTAGGCTTTGTTTGGTTGTTCCATTCACGGCCAGAGTGTAGTGGCAAACCTCGTGGATCAGCCCGCATGGAAACAAGCCCGGTCCATGCGGAAACATCTATTCGTTTAGCTCTCGTAGGTTTCTACCTCGGTCCAATCCCAGTGAAACCCTTCACCCTGCCCCGGTATTCGACCCACGACTCCTGACTCGTGGAATTTGTCCTCGTTAGTCGCAGGCCCGCAGCAGGTGGGGAGGCGAGACACGAGCGCCAGGCGACGTAACCGCCGCAACAGGTGGGGAGGCGAGACACGAGCGCCAGGCGACGTAACCGGCGGTTACGTCGCCTGGCGCTCGTGTCTCGCCTCCCCACCTGCTGCAGGCCTGCGACTGACGAGGAAAAATTCCACGAGTCAGGAGTCGTGGGTCGAATACCGGGGCAGGGTGAAGGGATTTCACTGGGATTGGACCGGGGTAGAAACCTAGGGCTAAACGAATAGATGTTCCCGCATGGACCGGGCTTGTTTCCATGCGGGCTGATCCACGAGGTTTGCCACCGCACCTCGACCGGGAACGGAACAACCGAACAAAGCCTTAGGTGTAGCTCCTGAAGAAATATGATAAGAACCTTAGATACAAAGTACATGTAGCTGAACTTCCCAACACATCAAGTACCCCCATGATAACCCGCTAGCTTAACACAAGCTATGCTATAGAGTCAGACATGTGCCACATGCAACACTCAGAGCTGTTTCCCATGGACAAGGATCAGAGATCTCATGGCACAAACATTTTCCAATGTGATTGAATTTAATAACATATATGTGGCATGAAGAATGTACTCAATTATTATACACCTCATGTAGATGATTATTTCAGCAATGCATCAAGTTCAGCCACACTGACAAATACTCAACTGAGAACAGAATACTCACTATATCAGGTCCACCAAGTTGTGCGATGGCATCTACAAAGCGATTATGAAGATCAGATGTCCATCGTAGGCGTTGTCTCCCACCCCCCTACAGGATTATCAGGGTTGCTTACGTTGGGTCCACCAATAGCTCCAATATCACTTGCATGTTCATTACTCTGAGCCCCTCTGTGGTGCAAAGGGCACAGAGAAATTCTTAGCGTCATACATCGTCATGTGAATGCTGCAAGAATTAAGAGGACCTGTCATTCACCCAAAGTAAGGTTAAACAAAGTGGGAAAACTAGGATAATGAATAGTCTCCTGACGTTTATATCTCATCAAATATATCGAATTGATGATAAAATGTAAGAAAAAAAACAAATTAAAAAAAGAACAGACCCAGTGCAGGTGGCTGCCACATGAGTGGGATCTAGCCTTACCCCTGCATTTTGCAGTCCTCATAATTTCACTGTCCTAATTATAGGCTAAAATACTTTGCTTTAAAAGGGAATAAAAAGAGCAGCATCAGCGCATTCTGGCATTACAATTCGAAATAAAATCAACCTGCTTCGAAACTATTTAAAATAACATCAGCACGCTTCAAATCTAAGGCCAGCATCTCTAGCAGGACGTGTAAACGGCCGTGCAAAGTATTGTTTTGCAGTACTGTAGATTACATTGTTTATAGAGTAAAGTTTAAAATAAAGAGTGAGATAAAGAGTCTGTTGTAGATAGTCTAAAGGTCACAGCCACATACAAAACACCTGCAAGCATAGACGTGAAAATGAACATTCCAAATCACCCCAAAACGAAGACTAGAATAGCCGAGGGTGGCCTAATGCTTGAAGGGAGCCTCGTACTTAGACCAAAGCAATAAAGTCATAAACATTGACCAATGGCTCTAGCTAAAAAAAACAGTCCACCCAAGCTCACTCGCGTGTTGCGTCCTATCTACCGGACCGCGGGATCTTGCACAGGTCTGATCGAGTTCCAGAAGGATTAGCCAGCAGCCAGAACCAGCCCAGGAAGAACGTGGAACCTCGCCGAGCCGCGGGCATGCCGGCACCACCGCAGGCCGCAGCGCGACCCCAAAACCTCGCGCCTCCCGGGGACGGATGGCAAAAACCGCCGGCCGCGCAAGCACCCGGGGCCTCATCCACCACGGGCCGATCCGCCCACGGCACAGGTGGGGGCGACGGCCGCGCGCAGACGCAGGCGCAGGCGCACCATGGGCCACGGTCGTGCCCGTGCACAGCAAACAGGCCGTCCGCGGGCCACCACGCGCCGCGCGGCCGAATTGATGGTGGGCTGGCGGGTATGCGCCAACAAGCTGCGGACTGGCGTGCGACCGGCGACCCTATCTCTCCTCGGTTCCTATTTCAAACTTCGCTTTACAAATAGTGCAATCTACAGTACAAACAATATTTTGTACGACCATTTACACGGTCTGCTGGAGATTGCCTAAGAACCCTACCAAGGGTTATGGTTGAGGTCTACACTTTTAAAACTATTTAGAACTTGTTTGACAACAATGTTTCTCAAAATCAATTTTTTTTACAATACTGTACTTTGCAATTGTCATGACAGTACCGTAGTTTTGACAACTCCAAAAATACCATGGTTTTGAGAAACATTGTTTGGATACAAACATTGCAAACCATGATATTAGACAAAAGCTAGCTATGCCATGAAAACTTTGGGATGGAGTGAAGTTTTCAATACTTCAAAAACACCATGGTATCTATAATACCATAATTTTGAAAACATAGTTTTCGAGCATGCAACCAAACAACTTATGCCATAAAATACTACAGTATTACTACAAGCCATGGTATTACCTAGAAACTGTAAAAATACTTCACTCCCAAACAGGCCCTTAGATGTCGTGCGTTGCTTATAGTTTCTATATATCATATAAGTAGATTGTGTTTAAATGAAATAGTCATTCAAACACGTTCCAAACATTAGAATCTCTACCAACTATGGAACCTAAGTGTAAGAAATCTTAATTTAGAACACAAAATTAGCTTGTTTTACCGCCTCTAATACAAATTGTGCCCTTTCCCTTGAGTTCTCATTTGGTAAGATGGACTTTCCGAGTCCAATTTTAAATATTGAGATGGCTTAGCCATCGTTCATATGAGCTTCATTTGAGGGAACAAGAATCAAAGAAGAAACATGTTTGCCAATTTGACTGGAAAAAGGAAGACGTAAACAACAATTGAAAAATGACATCATTTCATGTTTTGAACATGATTTACCTTCCAAATCCTTTGCAATGTTTCTTGGCTCTAGAAAAGAACTTGTCCTTTTAATGTAACCCTTACTATGACTGACCTCCCTCACCTAGTCTAAAACAACGACAATTGGCCATCATCATCATCATCATCATAATCAGGGACCAAGAGGGGGGATTTGAAAAGGCACCATAGAATGGTAGCAACTAGCAACAATTGAAATATCAATAGTTGTGGCAATGTAAACTACAAAGGCAAAGATAACCCCCAAAAGGAAGATACAAGTGCCTCAAAGCATGTTGATGAAGGCTATTTCAGGTGTGGGTCTCAATAGCACTAGTCTCGTTAATGCACCACTAAGAAACACATGATTGATATGCATCAAAATTGGAAGAAATGCCAAAACGCATAGGCTCACTTTGTCCAGGTGCTTATAGACGTTGAGAAAAAATAGCCCCTTCTTGAGATGCCTAAGTCTACTAAACCCTAAACTCTAAACAATCTGGTGATGCCACCGTGGATGTTGATGCCACTGTTGATAACGATGTCCTATCAGGCAATGATGATTTTAACATCGATGATGATGACCTCCTAGAGTAAATTAGCTTATCAACCATTAGCTCCATACTGATTTTCTTATCTAATATTTTAATTCTAGAAGAACTTTTATGTGGTCATGCTCTGAGTATACTTGTCGATTTGGATAATTAAGATTGATTATTATGTGATTTCAATATACCCCTATATGGTTTAGTTTTGCTTGTTCTATTATATTTTATAATCATGAATGATGGATATATATTATATCTAATTAGAACAGGACTTATACTTTTCATGATGGAGGCAAACGATGAGCCATGCTTGATCAATAGCTTAGCCAGAAATTCAATATGTAGAGAGATAAAATATTTTAGACAGTCCAAAAGAGGACCGATAATATGTTGTTAAGAAGGAGCTCTGAACGTATAATATGTGTGTGTGTGTATGAGTAAAAAATGGATCTATATAATATGTCATTCCCATGAACGTATAATATGTGTGTGTATATATGAGTCAAAAAATGGATCTATATATCTTTGTCAAATATGGATCATTGGGTCAACACTGAGAAGGCCAGTTCCTAGCTAGCTAAAAAGAGCGGAAGATGAATCCGATTCTCCTGGAGCCATTCAAAACTAATCCTATCCCCTGACGGATGGTTTGGAGATTAAAAAAATAGAGATCCATGAGAAAGGAATTCTCTTACTATTCAATTTTAAATAAGAAGGAAATTCCTCCCTATGGATTCCTTCTACTCTCCTGGTCACCAAATCAGCTCTGAGTGTTTCATCTCTAATTAACTTGTTTGGTCTATAAGAGGAACCAATAATTAGCACGAAAGGGAATTGTTAACTCAAAATACCTGACGATTCATCATTGTACAACGCAATTCCCTTCCAAACAAAGATTACGTGGCTCCCACACACCACAAGCACCACCCATCAAACCGGAGGGCATTATATTAGTGTACCACTACTTTGCCGGCCGGTGGCAGCATAACAGAGATTTGCGTTGCTAGCTAGCTAGCGTGCAGAAATCAATCCTAATTACGTATTACACTTGCGTGCTACCGAGCCTGCAGCGCATGCACATACGATACACATGATGCTCGTTGGAGCTAGCTAGAATGCGATACACAACTACACATACATACATGTACTGTTGGAATCACAGCTCGCCGCCGTGCGGGCCGTAGAGGAACGTGGGCGGCGAGAACACGGAGTAGCTGTTGTCGATCAGCTGTGGCGCGAAGCCGTCGTCGTCGTCGTCGTCGTAAGCCGGCACTGAGATGACTTGGGCCACGCCGGCAGCAGAGGCGGAGTCCGATGACAGCGCGCCGCCCACCTGCAGCTCCACCGGGCTGCCACTGCCACCGCTGCTGCTGTCGTCGGCGTCGGCGTCGCCAACGCTGTGCTTGTACGGGTCGGCGTGGCGGCCGGTGAGCTCCTGCACCAGCGCGCGGAAGCCCGCCACGCTGGTCTTCACCCGCACGGGGTTGCCGACGAACACCACCTTGATAGGTGGCTTCTTTCCGCCGCCGCAAGATGAAGCCGCCTTTCCCTTGCGCTTGCCCGCCGAGCTGGTGGTGCTAGTCACCGCCGCGCCTTGTTGGTGAGCATTGCTCTTCGAACCGTCCATAGCCGGCCGGCCGGCCGAGATCGATCTCCAGATCAGATCAGAGTCAGAGAACCGATCGAGCCGATGATCGAAGCAAGCTAGGCCGAGCTAATGGTGCGGGTGCACGGGGTCAGGGGATGGTGGAGCGAGTAGTGGCGATGCTGTGGTGAGCGAGGGATGGGAGGAGTATAAGATAGTGGATGGGTTGGGTTTCCCGATTCAGTAGCCATGGAAGGACAACTGGCACGGAAGAAGAATTAGCGAGCCGTGCAAACGGGTGTTTACAAACGGTGGCTCTGACTCTGAGTGGAAATCACTGTTGAATGAACCGGCGGGTGGGGGACGGGACTTGGGGAGGAGATAGATAGGGAAATTCGCCAAGTCCACCCAGCAGGTATCGCTTTTCTTTCTTTTCTAAAACACAGCATAGATATATATGCTCATTTAAATGTACAAGCACTCTTGAAACACATGGTTTTCTCTACCAATGATCATCCAAAAGTAAAATATATTTAACTTTAACCAAATATATACATAAAATATTAATAAGTACTCCCTCCGTCTCAGAAAGAATGTTGTTTGACTTTTTTGACATCAAATTTTACCGGCTCGTCTTGTAGTCATAGTTGAAGTGCCATTTAGATTGCAAAGTTTCCAATTTGTAAATCGTTTTTGGACTTTCTAGGTTTAGAGTTTTAGCTATATATATATATATATATATATATATATATATATATATATATATATATATATATATATATATATATATATATATATATATATATATATATATATATATATATATATATAAGTGCCTGTGCGTTGCAACGGAACCGTATAATAACAAGGCAGGCTTATCTTCTAAATGGAGCGAAATCATAAACCCAAAATAGCAGTCAAATCTGTTCAAACAAAATTCCCTAACAATATCCTACTTTCTAAACCACACACAGCTCGGTCAGTGCAATGGATTAAGAAAATGAACCCTAGCAGTTAGTAAAGTGGACCATTAGCAATGTAGCCGGGAGCGTAGAGCGCGCGGACCACCTAAAATGTGCAGCTGAAGTAATCGACTTTAAAAAAAATGGGAACCGCACCAATTCCCTGATGAAGTTTTATATTCTGATCAGTACTCATTAAACATATACATAAACTTGTAGCGCTGCTCTTTCCAAAAATGTGATGGGTAGATCATTTGGCCAATAGTGCAAAGTAATTTCAGAATAAGCATACAAATAGAAGAGTAAGGACAAAATAATTTCAGATCACATTTACTCTATAGGCTATAAAATGTAATGTAGTGCTTGAAAAGATGGACCGACTTCAGTCATTTTTTGCCTGGAGACTGAAAATATTATTCCTTTCCTCCTCTAGAACCTTCGCAAGTCCTTGCAGCTGCTTCTGTAATTGATGTTTTTCCTTGCAGCTGCTTCTGTATATAAACCAGGCAATAAGTTTCAGTGTAAGATTACAGGATTCGCTGTTTCGCACAATATTACACAAAGTTCAATTTGACTGTCCAAAATTATCATATGGACATACTAATCTCCATGTCCAGTCCACAACTCCACATTATTAACTTTGTTGAGGTCTTAGGAGCAGGCAATAAAAAATTACGAAAACATAATAAAAGTATAAAACAATATACTTTGTACATAAATTACATTTCACATTTTGTGTTGACTTTCTTTACAATGGTTTTGATTTTAAGTTATTTGTGCTTCTCTGATTTATATACAAATCATTGTGATCAGGAAAGGGAATCAAAATAGATGAACACCAAAGTTATAAGGTCAAGCTAATTAAACTTGCATGCAATAAATATTGCCTTATGAAGCATAAACACTAATTTATATAAGTCATACAGAACTATAATGAGCACAAATAAAGGGACATGCCAACAACAGGAGTAACAATGTAGACTATGGTAAATTAATATTTTTTAGGACCACAAAACATATCTGAAACAAAAAACAATTAAGAAAATTATGTTTTTTGGGGTCCACAACTATATAAGGCCTAAAGATCTATACAGAGCAAAATGTTTCTCCCGAAATACTAAGAGTTTTGAGCTAATAAATTTTAACAAGAATCTAGATCATGGCACTTGACTTAAAATATTCAAACAAATGATTATATATAGTTGTCTTCATCAGAATTGAAAGGATTATTTTCTACCAAAAAAAAGGAACCAATAATAGGTAAATAAGAATGGTATGGTTAGCATTGGTTGTTCTTAGGTTGACCTATAGGCAATTTCTAATAAACTGGAGAAATAAAATTTAGAAAATATAGTCAGTGTTCATCTATTTTTACTTGGCATGAATCACATGCTAGTCTTAATGACAACTTCTAGACAATATCGACAACATTTACAAAAAGAAACAGATAAAATAATGGCTCACCATCCCCTTGTAGTTGTGAACACAAATGAAGTTGAGCAAGTGGTACATGCTCTCCTTGTCATGTAAGAGGCTTTGATGACAGGTGCCCGCTGAGGGACTGCACACCATTGCCAATGGACTTTGACAGAGAAGAAAGGGGAAGGAGGCATTGGATAGCTCAAGTCCAGCTCAAGAACAAATGCCAACCTTTTCATCAACTTGATCCTGATAATGTTCGTAGAATGGTTTAACCAACAGAGAAAGCATTATATCTAGAAAAAAATGGTAAGTTTAGTATGGACTATGCATATTGAGCTATCATAAAAGAACAGTACATCCAAACATTTATCCAGAAATACTTTACAGAACTCACCAATGTAGACGAGCGTAAGAAAGTTGAAGAGCATTCCAACAAATGAAACCAGCCACAAAATCAATATCATCTTTTGTACTAAGGAGAACAGGAAAAGGTAAGAGCATATATAGTTAGGAAAAATATACATTAGAGAGTGTGTGAGAAACTGAGAAGCTTAAAGAAAAGAGACCTTTATAAAACTTTCCTATCTGTCTTGATGGTGATGTCATGACCGACAACCAACAGCCTATTGATCCATACAAGAGCATAATCTGCAACTTTTTCAACAATTGCATTTGAAACCTCAAGGTTAGAAAGAGGCCTGTGGAGGAACCAAAACAATCGTTTAAGTTAAATTAAAATTAAACTGTACATTGTTTATAACAGAATATGATGCAAGATCACAAAAATCTAATACTAATTAGGGACATTGAAAAATGATGAACAAGTCAATTGCTGGACAGGCTTCACCTGAAGGCTTCGGCCACCTCGATTGCTGAAAAGGTACTTGTCTACCATTGAACTGTACCAGCAAATTCTAAAAGGCCGCTTTTGGTGTTAATGGTAACAATTTTTTTGTTTCACTCTACTTTCGGCAGCTCTTGCTCTGTCAAGATGGCCACTCCAAAAGGCCTTTTTTCGTACCTACAAATTTCACATCATGTAGTGACCTATGCTGGAAAAAAAATAGTAGGAGCCTATGTACTGCCAGGAATTGAAAACATTGATGAATAATCTAAATTGTCAATACTTATCAGTACTCTTTTTGTCTACCTAGATAATGCTTCCCTTTGAATACACAAATACAATGTATTTTTTAGATTATGCATTTGGTCTCTCAGCCAGCATTGCCATTTCAAGCTGAAACATTTTTCTTTCTGCTCTCCATAGGTTTTCTTTTTGAAAAACTGCACGTTCACACTTTGCATAAAGATCATTTACATATATTTCATCTTAATAGTGCTGGAATATCATGTCAAACAAAAAAATTGTACTCCAAACATATATCGATAGCAAGCAAAATGGTAGCAGTAAAGTTGAACGCATTTTCCCCAAAATAAAAAGAGAGATCTAAAGTCAAAATGTACAATATCTGCTAAACAAAGGAGGATATTCGCACAAGTTACTCATAATAACTTGGTTAAAGGGTAATGGTGGGAATTCTTTATCGGTAAGCGAATGTCGAGCACACATCAAGGTTCTCTGTATCTGATTTTAAGGATTCATCTCAACTTGGAGTGATCCAATATCTTTATAGAGATGTAGAAGAAAAAAACTGACCTGTTATGCTTCTTAGAGACAGCACATTACTCCTTGTGTTTGCCAACATAATCAATAAAGTTTCTGTGTAACATACAAGTGAATGCACGACAATTTGATGTACCGCTGCCCCTAAAAAGTCACCAACGCAACAGAAAATGTCATTGTTCACCAAATTTGACCACACCATGCCACTGAGCCATCAGAAACAAGAAATGTTCAAACTGATGCTTACCAGTGCATAGGCGACAGTGCCCACCGGAACAACAGCTTCTTATATTGTTTGGATAATTTGAGTTTATTCGACTAATGAGGCTCAAAGGTTTGTGACATCATTCTGACATCATGCAAGATCCAGAAACAAGGTTGTATCAATTTCCATCAGAAATCTTTAGAGCTAGCTGTGTCCATAATGACAACGCGAGATTCACCATGACAAAGCATGTGGTGCATCATTTATCCATCTCCCAGATAATGCCACTGTCCTCTGGATGAAGCAATGAACAAGAGTTAGAAGATGCATAGAATATCATTATTACAAGTACATCAGCAGGTATGCAATCCTAATCTATGCTTTCTGCAGTACAACTCATAATCCAATAATAGAAGAGAACAACTCATAACCTTAAGTTTCCCAGATACAGTCCTAAGGTACGAAAATCAAGTAGGCTTTTTGATCTTTCTCCTGCTATGAAATGCAGGAATATACCTTTGATCTTTTGTTTATCCAAACCTCAAGAAGCATCCCTGCACCAAAGCTAGCAGCACATACAACATCGTAGGTTGTCAGTGCAGAAGGCCAGGACCGACGAGGGAGAAAATAGCAGTCAGTGACTTCTCTGATTTTCTTTGGGAGACCCTTCTTAACAATTGGATAAACAAAAAGACCCACCACGACGAGCGTCGTGGGGCTGTGCTCCCTGTACATCTTGGTGAGCGCCAGCTCCAGCGCGATCCCGAACGTCGTCGTCGTGGAGAAGAAGAACACCAGCCCCGCCTTCATCCTCGCGACGTACTTCGCCTGCAGGATGCAGCCGCCGAGTCTCATGCCCTCGGAGAGCTGGTGGAAGCACATCGCCGTCACCAGCGGCCGGATGGTGCACACGTTCTGCGATTTGGGGGCGTAGGGCCGCGGACCTTCCATCCGCGCATCCTAGGAGGAGGTGGCGGCGCAGTGAGGGGGAGAGGAGGAGGAGGTGGTGGCGTAGGGGTTGCAGACGCGCGGACCTTCCATGCGGATATGCGATTTGGGGGGCTGGATCCGGATCTGGGGTGACGACACCTCGCCGGACGGCACGGAGGACGACGTTGAGGCGACTGCCACGAGCCACTCCCCCCGAGCTTGGTGACGAACCGGCTGTGCAGGTGCAGCCGCCGCACCTGAGGAGTGTGCCAGCGGCGGATGTTTTGCAGATCTAGTGCAGGCATGACGGGGGCAGGGGGAGCGCGAAAGCTGTTGCACGCCAGGGGAGCGCGAAAGCTAGTTGAGCGGCGTTGGCGGCGTGGGCGTGGTCTGCAGGGAGAGGGGAACGTCAGGCGGGGGGCGCTCGGGCGGGGGCACGACCTCGCAGGCGAGGGCGCGGGCCAGAAGAAACTGGCAGAGGTCGCGGATGGGAGGGCGAGGGTGGGCGGAGGTGTGGTGAAGGCATGCGGGCGTTGCGGGGTGGCTTGCGCGGTTCACTTACCCGACGGCGGGCATCACGGCGCGCGGGGGAGGCGGGCGGGATTACCGGCGGCGAGGGCGACGCGCGCGGGGGCGTGATTCGCGGGCGGAGGAAGACACGCGTGGGGGCCCAAAATCGCGGGCGGGGGCACGGTGTGGTGGTGGACGCCCTCCGTCCACCCTTAAGGATTAGTAGAGATTAAGATACATAGAGAGAAAAATCATTTTATACGTGGAAAAGCTAGAATGACTTAGAGTTTGGAATGGAGAAAAATAGAAAACTTCACATTTTATATTTATTTTTAAACTATGAAATCTGAACTGTTTGCTAAGGTGAGCGAGAGAGAGAGAGATGTACGGTTGTGAGAGTGTGTCTAGCAAATTGAGGCTCTGTTGGGAAGATCTTCCTTCCTAAATCATTGGCTCTACTATTTGATTATCTAGTTATATAGTTGCATTAGACTTTTTTTAGGAGAAATCATGGTAAAAATTGATTCGCCACTAATTGTTTTGTTTTTATCTAACTCTTCATTATTCCGTTTTTAATTAATATAAAGAAACAAGTAACCTCTCGAGACGTGCGTGCGTGCGAGGGGGAATCTGATGTAGAGGGCAGCGAATCGGGGGGGACCGAAGCATGCCGAAGCTGCCCTACACCCATCGCAATGAAAGCGCTGTGCGTCCCCGGGCACGTGGAGCCACCCCGATAGGCCGGCAGCTGCTCGTGTCAGCCGCGGGGCCCGCGCTGACGCTGGACTGCAACCAATCCGCACCCGCCCTTTTCTCACCGCCCGCCATCGCTTACCCGCGGAGCCGTACTCGCCCTCCCCTCCGCCTGGGAGGCGGGGCCGGCCTCCCGCGTGGCGCGCGGAAAAGGCCAGTGGAGCCGTGGAGGGGGCGACGAGCGAATTGCCAAAAGGAGCAGACCGGATTTGCCCGGGCCCGCGCAGGCGCAAGTGGTGGGACGCTGGGCGACAAGACAGCGGACTCGTTGTTATCTGTGGTACACACACATCGGAAGCGCGCACCACGAGCCTACTGTATGCTACTACTGTACACGGAGAACGTTCAGTGATACAGTATGATGATACGTATACAGTGCTTTTCGTATTTTGACTAGGTATACTTTCCAAAAGTTTTTTTCCTAAATGAATTGAAAATCATGTTTTTTTATATTATATATATTAGGAGTGCGGCAACTCTATGATATCTATGGGTTTACGACAAAACAAACGTACGACCGAAATGGAAATATCGGCGCTTCCTCCTGCTGGCGATGCTCTTTCTGACAGTGTTTGCTTTTCACGGCCAGCGGCGGTGGCCCGTGGCCTAAAGGTGTGGATACTAGCTATTTGTGATTGGCATTCGGTATTAATTCGATCAAGCGAAGAGAATCATGTCCTCAGAGGGAGACACATGAATAATTAATTGTCAATTAGTTTATGTTTCTTTTCCAAAAAAAATGATCTACCCCTTTTTTCGTGTGTGTTGCTGATCGATGTACTACTGCACGGGCATGTTTGGTTCACTGACTAACTTGTCACATTTTGCCTAACTTTTCTATCTAAGGTTAGTTCTTCAATACAGAGGACGACTAACCTTAGACAAAGTGTGACACATTTAGCCACGAACCAAACAGACCCTTAAAACTTGTTTTCAACTCCAATTTCTTTTGTTCTGTTTGGAACTTATAGACCTAATAGTTAGCCAACTCTTGGCGCCGGTCTGGGCGCCAAACACTAGAACAGACCGCCTGATGGTGCTCTCTTAGGAGGCGCGGACGGTCCGCGGCACAGGGTCGTACGGTCTGCGACCTGGGCGCGGAAGCGTCTCCTCCTCTGCGTACGTTCGGACGGTCCGCGCCTGGAGCTTGAACGGTCCGCAATGGCGCAGAGCATCGTCTTCTTCGCAACAGACCTAGACCTTGCCTCCCGAGAGGGACCCTGTCGAGTAGGAGAGATCCTAGGGTGTGTCTTGGCGTTGGCAGACCACACAAAACGACTCTAGTTGACGTAGAGCCGAAGTGATGTGAAGATTTGAGGTAGAGGGAGGCTAAATTAGGGATAAACTAGAACTACTCCTATTTAAAAAATGATAAGTAGATTTGATTGGATCGATTGTGTGGTCTTCAATCTGCCATACCCCTTCATCTATATAAAGGGGAGAGATCTAGACCTGTTACAAGTCAGTTTCCGAGTTAATCCCGTATGTTTAGCTAACAAATCACGCAAGAAAATCAGAATCTTAACTGATTCTACGCACACGCGGACGGTTCGCGCCACTACGGCGAACGCGGACTGTCCATCCTCAGACCGTGTGCCAGGTCAAAAAGTGTGTTTAACACCAACTAACAAATTTTTAGCTGAACTGAACCAACTAAGGAACTAATTGAGTAATTCTTAGGTGCGAGTTAGCTTACAGTGAGCTAGGTTATTAGTTAAGCGTTTTTAGAACCTCTACTGCTAAAAGGTAACTATCATTTTAGTTTTGTACTAAATTAAACTTTTTAAATTCTTACTAAGTTCGTAAAAAAAACTAACATCTACTACAAACATCAAGTTAATTACTTATGTAAATCCACCATAAAACATGTTTTGATAGCGCAAATTAAACTTCACTTAGCATTTGGTTGTCTAAAAAACAAGTGGCTATTTAGTATTGTAACGATATGTTTGGAAGCAAGTGAATGAAAGGGATAGGAGGGGCTAACTCTGAATAGAAAAGGGATTTTAGCCCTTTTCAATCCCCTCCAATCTTATTTCTCATAAACAAGTCACAGTTACTTTGGCGTGACTAAAAGAGACTGAACAAGATTTTACCCCACTTGTCCTCACCTATTTCTCCATGCACGTGAAGCACTGCCTCCCTTTAATGCATGTAGAGCGAACACCATTTAATAGAGTAGTATTTAATAGAGTAGTGTAATTATTATTCGTGGTAATTAATAATCTTTAGTCTAGTTTAATCACTGAAACCAAACGGGATATTTTAATAAAGTTTAGTCAGGTGACTAAACAAACAAAACAGGGCCTATATAAAAGCACCAGTTTTCACGGTTATCGTGCTCCTCTATATTTAAATAATAAAAAAGCCAAAATTATGTATAAATGGAAATCTGAAGCATGATTGTTGGTTCTAAAACTAAATTCACACCAACTAGCCAAGACAACACATAGCATACCTATGTGATTTATATTCTATACTTAAGCATAATGAAAAATGTAGAAATATATGGATACTATGCTAGTTGGTATATAGTCCTTTCATTTCTCTTCGGTTTTCTATATACATTATGTTTGTCGTGTATATAGACATAAATCCATGCACTACTGTTTCACGACAACCCAAACACCCTGTTTCATGACAAATACTCCTATCGCGTAGTGTATATTTAAGGGCATAGCAATTCATGCACTGCTGTTTCGTGACACATGAACACTGTAGGTTTCAGGGACGTTGACCGGCACAGTGTGCAGATAGGCATGGCCCCGAAGTGCAGAGTTGCAGCGGTCGCGTCATCTCGATTCTGTTCAGTTTTGTACTACAGAAAACAAAAGTCTGCATGATGCTTTTGATACTCTGTTCGAAGGCTGAATGGATTGATTACGCAACGGACCCCTAAAAATAGAGGCTCACCTAGTATTTTTTTTTTCTGTTAAACCTATTTATCCTAGACACAAATACGCAAAAAGCGATGCACTATTGACCAATCTTGTTTAGATTGTTAAACTAATGTCTCAATTACTTATCGTATACTCCATCCGTTCTAAAATAATATTTGTTTTATCTCTTGATTTTTATATTTATATTCAAAATGATGAATCCACTAAAGAAGCAAAACAAATTCTACTTTGATATAGAGAGAGTATTATTTACTATACAAATGATGGTTGCATCGGCGGAGAAAGCTTTTTAAAATTGAAATATCTTTGTGGACTATTTAAGGTCAACAATAACTCAAAAGAGTTTAAATGGTTTGGTGATTCTATGTATCGAAAAGAAGTTGTTGGATGAGATTGATTTCAATGGTATAAACGATGACTTTGTATAACAAAATGTTAGAAAATATTTTTAATGATATGAGATAACAGGTAAGCGCTTTTGGCTATATTTTACATTTGTTATCTTATAAACTTGAAAACAGTGTATAATAATTTTTATACGTCAAATATTCAATAATATATATATATATATATATATATATATATATATATATATATATATATATATATATATATATATAATGTGTAGATGGGGCCTACCTATCGAATTTCGTATTGGGTACTAAAAAATCATGAACGGCCATGCTCTGTTCGTCCGCCCGGCCTGATCGATCCGGTATCTGGGTTGGCCATGCTTCCAATTTCGCGTCGGCTCTGTTGTACTCTCGTCCCATACCAATCTAGGAACACGTGCACGTCAGCCTCCAGTTCTTCAATCTTCGATCCGTTGGGATGTACAGCAAGCACTACATGTTTGTACATACCCGTCCAATGCCAACCGAACTGTTGACGCCTTTTTGGAGCGCCAAACACTCAACAAGAACCGTGGCGGTGCCTTCTGCACAAGGGCGGACGGTCCGCGCGCAGGGGCCGGACGGTCCGAGGCCTGGTGCGAGGCGCGGTGGTGCTCTCTGCGCAAGGGCGGACTGTCCGCGGCCTGGTGCCGGACGGTCCGCGGCCTGGTGCGCTGCTGGGACTTCTGCCTGACGGCCGGACGGTCCGCGCCCTGGGGCCGGACGGTCCGCACTTACGCAGGGACGGCGGAAGATCGCCGACGGCGCCTGGATCTCGCTCCCGGGAGGGACCCCGTCGGGGAGTAGAGATCCTAGGTGGTGTCTAGGCTCGGGCAGGCCGACCTAGACTCCTCTAATCGACGTAGAGTCGAGGAGAGACGGAGAATTTGGGGATCGAGTGGCTAAACCTAAACTAGACTAGAACTACTCCTATGATAAAATGCGAATGAAAGTTGTATTGATTCGATTGTTGATGATTACAAATCGGCTGTAGACCTCTCTATTTATAGAGGAGGGGGGCTGGACCCTTTACACAACTGATTCCGAGCTAATCCCGCGAATATAGCTAACAACCGTAGCACAAAACTCGGAACCCTAATCTGCTCTGCGCATGCGCGGACCGTCCGGCCTCAGGGCCGGACAGTCCGCCGGCTCACTTTCGGTTCGAACATATGCCCCCCTGCCTTTTGGTGGAGCTGGGCGAACCAAAAGCAACTAACTCGATGTGATCACATCGGTTTTCTTAGGCATCTTGCCACATACTAGGATGGTACTGTTTGAGGAAACGCCCATTCAAAGCCTTAGGTAAATCCTTGCCTTGTAATGTTTGTAGTAAATAAGCGTTACCAGACATCACCTGTTTCACTTTATAAGGACCCTCCCAGCTTGGCGACCATTTCCCGAACTTTCGGTCTTTATTCCTTAGAGGTAGAATGGTCTTCCACACCAAGTCTCCTACTTGGAATGATTTTGCTTTGACCTTCTTGTTGTAGACCCCGGCTACCATGATCTTGTCCTTTTCTATTGCTCCCAAAGCTATCATCCTCTTGTCGGTCACCTCATCAATATTATCCATCATTGAATTATAATAATCAGTAGCAGTTAGATCATTTTGTCTGGCAAACCTGACAGCATTCAAACTTATTTCCACAGGTAACACTGCTTCCTGCCCATAGACAAGCTCAAAAGGAGATACTTTAATAGCACTATGTTTAGATATTCTATGAGCCCATAAAGCTTCAGACAAAATCTTATGCCAATGTTTAGGATTATCAGATACCTTCTTCTTTATCAAATTAATCAACGTCCTATTACTAGACTCGGCCTGTCCATTGGCCTGAGCATAATATGGAGACGAATTAAGCAGCTTAATTCTGTATAATTCAGCAAATTCACGTACCTCCTTTGACATAAAAGAAGTACCTTGATCTGTAGTCAAGGTCTGGGGAATGCCGAATCTATGAATAATATGCTCAGTTATGAACTCAATTACCTCCTTGTGCGTCATGTTCTTTAGAGCAACAGCTTCAGTCCATTTGGTGAAATAGTCAGTGGCAACTAACACAAACCGATGCCCTTTTGATGATGAAGGATGAATTTCTCCAATAAAGTCTAATCCCCATCCTCTGAATGGCCAAGGCTTGATGATAGGATGTAATTCGGCCGCAGGGACCAACTGTAGGTCGCCGAATTTTTGACACACTTGGCACCCCTTGTAGTACTTAAAACAATCAGCTGTCATACTAGGCCAATAAAAACCAGACCTTCGCAACAACCACTTCATCTTTGGAGCTGATTGATGGGTACCACAAATTCCTTCATGTACTTCGGCCATAGCTAATATAGCATCATCTGGGCCCAAGCACTTAAGCAGGACATCATTAACCGTTCGGCGGTAAAGTTCATCACTCATCAAAACATACTTGAAAGCTGTTCGCCGAATGTTCTTATCTGTCCTGATATTGGGATTTTGCAAATAATTAAGTATAGGTGTCCTCCAATCACTTGCATCGGCTTCATTGTCAGCCGAATCGATTAAGAGAACCTTTCTGGTAACCTCGGACGGTCCGGCGTCATCACGCGGACGGTCCGCGACCTGGGAATTTGGCTCTGCACTGGTTATCAGATTTTCAGTTTTGTGAAATTTCCCTCTCTTTATCCGATAACCCGATGCATCTTGTGCCAAGTCGTTAGCTCTATGATTCTCAACTCTAGAGATATGTCGAATACTGAATTCGTCAAAAGAATGGATTATGCTCCGACATTTCTCAAGATAACTATTTAGAGTACCATCAAGACATTGATATTCTTCTAACACTTGTTGGACAACCAGCTGAGAATCACCAAATATCTTCACATGTTTTACTCCCATACCATTTAAAAGTTCTAAACCGAATAGGAGGGCCTCATATTCAGCTTGATTATTAGTGCAATACGTTTTCAATCGGCTAGAGAAGTCAAAGGAGACATTACTTGGTGAAACAAGCACAATGCCAATTCCTTGCCCTTCATTGCAAACCGATCCATCAAAATATAAAGTCCAAGGAGTAATAGTGAGGTATGATATGTCTAGTTCATGAATATCATTAACCCGATGTTCTACAATAAAGTCCGCTACGACTTGGCCTTTCATAGATTTCAATGGTTCATAGGCCAAGTCATATTCTATGAGTGCATAAGCCCACTTACCAATTCTACCACTCATAATTGGGTTATGCAACATGTACTTGATTACATCGGCTTGACCAGAAACAGTGCAATGACTAGACAGTAAATAACATCTACATTTGGTGCATGCATAAAACAAGCATAAGCATAACTTTTCAATAAAAGTGTACCTTGTTTCAGCATCCACCAACCTTCGGCTTAGATATGTCACCACATGCTCTTTCCCCTCAGTTTCTTGTGTCAGAACAGCCCCAATAACCTTGTCTTCAGCTGCAATGTATAATCTGAATGGTGCTCCTACTTGTGGTGCTTTTAACACGGGAGCCGAAGACAAGTATTTTTTAATGAGATCAAATGCTTCCTGCTGCTCTGCCCCCCAAGTGAATTCAGCATCATTCTTAAGCCGAAGGATAGGGGTGAAGGCATCAATCTTCCCGGCTAAGTTAGAAATAAACCTTCGTAAATAATTCACCTTGCCGAGAAACCTCTGCACTTCGACCTTACACGTCGGAGGCCCCACATTCCGAATAGACTTGATTCGGTCAGGGTCTATTTCTATACCATGTTCATGGATGACAAATCCTAAAAACTTACCAGCCGACACTCCAAAAGCACATTTACGTGGGTTCATTTTTAAACCATACCGGCGCATTTTATCAAAGGCTTTGCGCAAATCAGCTATATGAGAACTAAACTCAGCCGATTTGACTACAATGTCATCAATGTAAACTTCCACGGTGTTTCCTAACAATTCATGGAAGATCAAATTCATAGCCCTCTGATAAGTAGCACCAGCATTTTTCAGACCAAATGTCATGACAACCCACTCGAATAAACCAATGAAGCCTGGACATATAAAGGCCGTTTTAGACGCATCTTCTTCGGCCATGAAAATCTGATTATATCCGGCATTACCATCAAGGAAGCTAATAATTCTATTTCCCGATGCATTATTGATTAATGTGTCGGCTATGGGCATGGGATATTCGTCTTTAGGAGTTGCTCTATTTAAATTGCGAAAATCAATGCATACTCTAAGTTTACCTGTCTCCTTCTTCTCCACCGGCACAATATTGGAGACCCACTCTGCGTATCTGCAAGGTCTGATAAAATCAGCTTCTAGTAGCCGGTGGATTTCGTCCTTGATGCGTGGGAGAAGATCCGGACGAAATGTTCTGGCTCTTTGCTTGAAAGGTCTGAAACCAGGTTTAATAGGCAGCCGATGCTCTACTATCTCTCGGCTTAATCCAGGCATCTCAGTATAATTCCAAGCAAAACAATCTGAATATTCCTTCAATAGACCGATCATCTCATTTCTAGAATCGGTCTCCAGGGTCTTGTTTACAAAAGTCGGCCGTGGAGTTTTACCATCTCCTATGTCAATCTCCTCCAAAGGATCGGCCGATGTAAACCCCTGTCCTAGTTTATCAAGATCTCTGAATTCCTCTATCATGTCCCCCACAGAGGAATCAGATGATCTTTGTGTGATGGCGGACTTTCCGGTCTCGGGGACCGGATCATCCGTAATACTGTCTTTTCGTTGTGGTAGATGTTCGGTCTTAAAGTCCGAACTCTTTTGTGAAAGACCAGACCATCCGGCCTTGGCGGCCGAACTGTCCGTGACCAAAGACTCATGAACTTTGTGTGTATTCATCATTTAACTTTATTTAGGATTTAGCCGATTCTCCATCGGCTCTAGCATTACAGGGATGAAACCTTTCTTATCTATACTTATGAATTGATAATCAGAAAAGTCTACTCCTGTGAGACATGTAGCAGTCTCATAAGTCCAGAGTACAGGGGCATCGGCCACAGCGATGCAGGCCGATACATCAGCATGTACTTGTTCTATGTCATCGCCTACCCATTGTATCAGCATTTGATGTAATGTAGAAGGTATACATTGATTGGCGTGAATCCAATCTCTGCCTAGGATTAAACTGTAATTTCCTTCTACATCAGCGACGAAGAATGCAGCAGCAAGGGTCTTAGTCCCGATGGTTAATTCAACGGACGTGACTCCCCTGGCTTTGATCGAACTATCAGTTCCAACACCGCTGAGGGTCATGTTGGTCTTGACAAGTTCGTCATCTTGTTTACCTAACTTTCTGTACAATGAATAAGGCATTAGATTTACAGCCGCCCCTCCATCTACCAACATCCTAGCAATCGGTATCCCATCAATGTGGCCGCGCACGAAGAGCGGCTTTAAATGGTTTACCGATTCCTTTGGTTTAGTAAAGGCGGCTTCTTTAGGACCAAAATCAAACTGGGCAACAACAGGTTCATCGTCGCCGATAATAGTACAATCGGCAGAAAATGTAATGATATTTACATCCATACCTGGGCGTTCTGGAGAAGCCTCGTAGTCGACCAGGTCTTCTCCCAGCAGGTCATCCTCCTCCATTGATGTTGTCGTGTCGTCGGAGGCCTCCTGGTGAACGGCGGACGGTCCGCGCGCGGAGGCCGGACGGTCCGCGCCTGGTGCAGGTTGTCCAGACGCTTCCTGGTGAGGGACGGACGGTCCGCGCGCAGAGGCCGGACGGTCCGCGCTTGGTGCAGGTTGACTTTCTATTTCCGTGGCCGTTTGTTTTTTCTCAACGGCCTTCGGTCTCCATTTCTTTTGCGGTGGCGGGTATAATGGATGTGTGTCATTAAATGTCTTTTCCGCCTCCTTCTCCTGGCTCTCCTTTGCTCTTAGGCGCTGTAATTTTCTCTTTTGGGATCGTGTCAATCCCGCTGGGCACCATCGAGGCATGGAGTATTTTGGATCGGCTGTTTTGATGGTAGCCGTATCCTTTTCGGTTGCGTTGGCCGATTCGCCGAAAATCATCGGCCCTTTATTGTCTCCCTGTATGACAACATCTGCGGTGCCTATTTTGATGATGTCCCCTTTTGTTGTTTTTTGAGTTGCTGCAGGCATATGCCCCCCTGCCGGATTGGTCGGCCTTGAAGGCCGAGTAGTCCGGCAATCCTGTTGGGTTTGTGCCTGGTGACCGGATTGAGCAGTGCTCAATCGGTCTTGTACTGGTGGCGTCAACCTGTTGAAAACAGATGTTTGGGGTGCCCCCCAGGCGGGGTACTGTGGCATCCCAAATGGATATGGTGGCATGCCCCATATTTGATTTGGGACATATGGCGGAGGTAAATATGTGTACGGATATGGCATAGGTGGATATGGAGGTGGAGGTGTCCATGCAGGTATGTTAGGTCTTACTTGTATAGTATGACCTTTCATTTCTTCCGATTGGTGGGGTGGTCCAATCGGCCTACCCTGGCGCTGCTCATGAATGGGTGAGCGGGGTCGCTTTGCTGGCCGGTCACTGGGGTCGGCCTTCTTTTTTACGTATTTAGACAATAATTGATCAAAAGTTGGGCCGGCTTTAACCAGCCGACCAGCTGCTTTAAATGTATTTGTTTTCCACGTACCTATCTCTGGTCGTCGTGGTTTGAAAGTACGTGGACGTTGTGAATCCTGAGTATGGCCGGACCGTCCGCCGGAGCTCTCCGGACCGTCTGGTGGGGTCCCGGACCGTCCGCGCCTACGTGCCGGACCGTCCGGGATGCGCAGCACGGGCTCCTGCATCTGTCTCCCTGTCTGCGCTTGCCCCCCCGGTACTGGAGGCTGTGATGGTCACCTTTAGGGTCTCCCCTCCATCGGGAGTCTTCTCGGCCACCACTTTCCTGCAAGAAACTTTACGATCCCCATCGGCCTCTTTAGCATTGCCGATGATTGTCTCTTTGCCTTTATCGGCTGTGTTTGGCCGAACTAGGACTTTCTTGCCCTCGAAGTCAATCATGTTCATCGGAAAGGGCTCTGTATCCACCTGCATTTCCTGAAATTTCAATCGTCCTTCGTTAATGGCCGATTGAATCTGTCGACGGAATACATTACAATCATTAGTGGCATGAGAAAATGAGTTATGCCACTTGCAATATGCACGACGTTTTAGCTCGTCGGCGGATGGAACAGTGTGATTTATTTTAATGTTGCCATTTTTAAGTAATTCGTCAAATATTCTATCACACTTACCAACATTAAATGTAAACTTAACCTCCTCTTGCCGTTTCTTTTGAACCGGTTGTAAGGAGGCACAAGCCGAAGATTTGGCCTGCTTTGGCCAAACCATTTCAGCAGCATACACCTCTGCTGATTCGTCTTCTGAGCTACTTTGGTCGCATTCTACTACATGTACGTTGTGACGAATTGTTTTAGCAGTTTCTTTGCTTCGGCTTTCACAAGCCAAAGCTCTCTGGTGTAATTGTGCTAGTGTAAAGAATTGGATGCCTTCTAATCTTTCTTTTAAATAATATCGCAGGCCATTAAAGGCTAATCCTACTAGCTGTTTCTCTGCTAAATGAATTTGAAAGCATCGGTTCCTTGTATCTCGGAATCTCCGGATGTAATCATTAACCGATTCATCTTTTGTTTGTCGCAACGACACTAAATCTACCAAATCCAACTCATAGTCACCGAAGAAAAAATGATCATGAAATTTTTGTTCTAGATCCCCCCACGATGAAATGGAATTAGGAGGTAAAGTGGCATACCATGCAAACGCGGTTCCTGTTAGCGATAATGAAAATAAACGTACGCGAAATGCCTCTGTGTTGGCCAATTCTCCCAATTGTGCTAAGAACTGGCCTATATGTTCGCGTGTGTTTTTCCCTTGATCACCCGAAAATTTTGCGAATTCGGGTATCCTGGTTCCCTGTGGGTATGGGTGGTGATCAAATCGGCTGTCATAAGGTTTCCGATATGATTGCCCCCCAGGGACCATGCTTACTCCGAGCTTATCTCGGAACGCCCCGGCTATTTCTTCCCTTACTATATCAATGGCAGCCGGTGCGAGACCACCGGCTCTCTGGTCAAACATAGGTGGGGTTGGCTGGATATTAGCATGTTGTCTTTCCCCCCATTGATTTGAGTCACGTGGTGCATTTTCATTTGCCCTATATGGGTCATAGGTTTGATCGTTTCTTTCCGGCCTCCTGGGTGGGGCCAGAAAGCTTTCCTAGGCTATGGATCTTGAATTAATGGGTTGATGCATTGTATAGTGCGATGGGAAGTGCTGCTGGGACGGGTGAGGATTCCGGTAACAATCCTCCTCAAAAAGGTCATGTGCGGACTGTCCGGACATTGGCCCGGACCGTCCGTGGTTATGTGCGGACCGGCCGTTGTTGTACGCGGACGGTCCGACTGGGTAGTTTAGATTCTGCGTCGTGTGTGGAGGTTTGGGCGCATATCTAGGTAACTCATTAAAAATCGGCCCGACTGTTGTTGGTCCGGACGGTCCGCGCTCACGTGCGGACGGTCCGGGCATGTGCAGATCGGCTGGTTTGCTGCCGATTTGCGGTTGCTTAGGGTATGTGTCCATCGGCATCCCATAAAGGGGTTGTGACTGGCCGTGACAACCTGTAGCCGATGTGTTACACGCGTTATCCCCTAACTCAACCTCGTGCGAAGGAAAATTTGTGGTACTAGATTTATCAAATGCACGTACTAGTTTCTTAAGATCGCTTTGCATACCCCCTATGATGTTCTGCATTTGTTCACGCTGATCTTCTACATAATTTCTAAGAGATTGTAGATCGTTGGTATTACTTACATTGGGGATATCTGGCGTGGGTTGGAGCGAAGCCGGATCCGTCGCCCGATGTCGGACGACCTTGTTGTTCCTGTCCACTTTGAAGTTGGCCAAGAACTTTGCTTTCGCCTCCTGGATCATCCGCTCCTTGTGCTCCTCAAACTGGAGCTGCTCGTCAGCCGGCAAAGTTTCCCAAGTCGGCTCTATGATGTTGCTTGGAGAAATATCAGAGCTATCCCTTGAACCGGCCATTGAGGGCCGATTTGATAAGCTTAGATATGTCGTCCCCAGCGGAGTCGCCAAAAAGTATGTTGACGCCTTTTTGGAGCGCCAAACACTCAACAAGAACCGTGGCGGTGCCTTCTGCACAGGGGCGGACGGTCCGCGCGCAGGGGCCGAACGGTCCGAGGCCTGGTGCGAGGCGCGGTGGTGCTCTCTGCGCAAGGGCGGACTGTCCGCGGCCTGGTGCCGGACGGTCCGCGACCTGGTGCGCTGCTGGGACTTCTGCCTGACGGCCGGACGGTCCGCGCCCTGGGGCCGGACGGTCCGCACGTACGCAGGGACGGCGGAAGATCGCCGACGGCGCCTGGATCTCGCTCCCGGGAGGGACCCCGTCGGGGAGTAGAGATCCTAGGTGGTGTCTAGGCTCGGGCAGGCCGACCTAGACTCCTCTAATCGACGTAGAGTCGAGGAGAGACGGAGAATTTGGGGATCGAGTGGCTAAACCTAAACTAGACTAGAACTACTCCTATGATAAAATGCGAATGAAAGTTGTATTGATTCGATTGTTGATGATTACAAATCGGCCGTAGACCTCTCTATTTATAGAGGAGGGGGGATGGACCCTTTACACAACTGATTCCGAGCTAATCCCGCGAATATAGCTAACAACCGTAGCACAAAACTCGGAACCCTAATCTGCTCTGCGCATGCGCGGACCGTCCGGCCCACAGGCGCGGACCGTCCGGACCGCGGACCGTCCGGCCTCAGGGCCGGACAGTCCGCCGGCTCACTTTCGGTTCGAACACGAACAGACGTCAGGCTTCGCGGTATCCTGTCAGCATGCTTCATTTGAGTCCTGCAAACGGTATGCTGGAGTTGCACTGCATGATTGCATCTCCATAGCAACGAGAGAGAGAAGCATTTCTCTATAGCTTTTACAATATACTGACATGTCGTATATCTAAGTGTGCAACAAAAGTTATTAAGCTAGAAAAGCCAAGATGTTTTATAATTTGAGATGAAAGGGAGTAGAATTGAAGACTTTATTTCATTAACACATAAGATCCAAATAGCTTCATGTTTTAACATTAATAGTTGATATATTAGTAAGTACTCCGTATTGCAAGAAGAAGAAAAAAAATGTAATAAACAGTTAAAATATAATATTTTATGGCCTCGTTTCGTATTTCGCCATAGTCCTCAATTTCCTAGAGACAACCCTGCTTTAAGGGCTCTCCCTACTTCTAAGGGCCATGTTTCCTAAGCTACACTCCAGTAGAAACCCTCAAAACAAGGCTCTTAAAGTCATTCTAACAAAGAATAACACTCATGACCCACTAGTCATTCTCTTTCCTATCTTCTCTTTATTGACAAACTTAGCCATGCTAGAGAGGCTATGGCAATGACATTTGTGTCCAAGAGGGGAGTCCGAGAGAGGCGACGAACAAGAGCATCTCCAATGGGAAGGCCATTTGTGGAGCGGCTTAGGGAGGAGTTTCGACTACAGGCATGTTAAGTGTGAGGAGGGGAGGTTCTTTGACAGGGTCTGGCTTTGACTAAAACCCTCTACGGGATAGGTGCTCCGATGGGGAGGGTTAGCGGGCTGAGAGGTGTTGTTGGGAGAGGCTCCAACGAAGAGGATCTCCTGTGAGGAGGAGCGTTTGTGACAAAGCCCGCGTGTATCGTGGAGAGCCTTCATGCTAAGAGGTTAATTGATGCACTAGTATGGGACGCGCACATGCTAATGGCGAAGGGCAGAGCATGCTTGGGTAGGAGATGGAGGCTACGAGCGCGGTAATCGTGTGTGGGAGATGCCAGTCCCTATCGCGCTAGTATGCGAAAAAGGGCTTCTCATTGTACACGTCTCTAGCAGAGCGCAAATGCGGATGTGGGAAGAGAGTGATGATTCCGCAAGTACCCTAAATCTGAGTGATGTATTAGTATCTCTTTCCTCGTTTCGCGATCGCATGCACGAGGTACTCGAGGTGGACTTCTTTTTTACATGACACAATTATGAGCCAAACTTTGGATACCAGTTTTTTGTGTCATTTGTATTAGGCATCTCATGGACACAGCGTCGCAGCCTTAGAAAAGGTAATTTAAGGGAAGAAGTCATATTTAAGGGTCTGTTTAAATTTTTGGGTTTCTGTAGAAGCTCTGCTAGATTTTTTGACTCAATTCCTTAAATTTGGTTTTTGATGGCTCAAATAAAAATGATTGTACCATCGAATGTTTAGATTCAGGTCAGGTATTGTCGGTGTTTGGATCCGGGACCTAACCAACTAGTGAAATAACGTCGCGTGCCCCAGACCTAGATGGTGATGCGAGTTGACACAAGTCGTTTATCCTGGTTCAGGCTAGAAGAGGCCCTACTTCCAGCGGAGGGAGATGAGACTTATATTACTCGCACCGTACCTAAGTGCTTGCAATAGGGTTTACAAGTAGAGTGGGAGATGGAAGAGTCCCAAGTTGATTGAGGCAAGTGCCAATACCGAGTGGACGAGAAGACTTGTGAAGTATTCGCCTACCCCTTGAGAAGCCATAGACTACCCTATTTATAGGCTCAAGGGGTGCTTCCTGGAGGATGGGAGTCGGCTGCATACTGTGAGGGGATGTATTTATATCCTGTAGACGGTATGGTCTTGTACTTTGTTGTTGACTTGTGCCGGCTTGTTTCTTGCTGAGAGTCGAGGCCGAGGCCAAGGGCTCGGTCACGTACCGGAGCCCCCTTGGTGAGGGGTTGTCTATACCGTAGTGGTTGACACAGTGCTAAGCATGAGAAAAAGCTCCTTACGGAATGCGTCATCTCCACTGTAACCGGTGACATTGGGGCATCCTCTGTCACTGATATCGAGGGCAGAACCGGTCTCGGGCGAGGTGAAAGTCCGCTCGAGGTCATGACCGAGCCCTACCTGGGATTCGACGACGTGCACCATAGTTGACGGAGTGGCCTCCCGCGGGATTCGCGGGAGAGCAGGTAGCCGAGGCTGGGCTCGGGCGAGGCGGAGTTTACGCCCGAGGGCTGGTCCACGCCCCTGTCGTATTACATGCCCCGTTAGGGGTGCGCAGACGGAGTGCGTGTAAAATGGGTGCATGCGTAATCATTGTGGGTTAATCTTTGACAAGACCGCGGTCTTGTTGCCACTGTACTCCTGCAACCCTGCGTGGGGTAGGTACGCACATTGAATGAGGTTGTCACCTAGCGGACTTCGGGTGAGCCTTGCCGCGGGTCTTGTCCTTCTCTCCCGAGATGGTCTCGGGCGAGGCGGACATGATTGTCCTAGGGTGAGGGGGGGTCTCGGTCGGAACGCATATTCTCTGGAGCTCATGCCCCGCTCGAGATCGGGCTCAGGCGAGGCAGAGCTTTGGAAAGACCCCTGAGGGGGACCTCGGGCGAGGCGGAGTTCTTCATTTCCTTGACCTCGGGAGGACGTACTTTTATGGTGTCCTTAGGGTTTTAAGCACGAATTAGAGGTGTAGTCTGGGTACCCCTAATTATCGTATCCGACAGATATGCCTTATCAAATACGTGTGCTGAACATGGATGAGTGGATGACACATTGACACCGGTAAAAAAGAAAAAAAAAACGAAAGTCGAGATGTCCATGAATTGGCGGAACATGTGCAGGGCTCTCCCCAGCGAAAGTAGTCTGGGCCACTCGCGCGCAATTCATTGTTACGGACCGCTGGAGAGGTTTGGCTGGCATGATTTTTGCGATTGTAGAATAGGAGCAGGACCATAGCAGACAACGACGACCTTGTCCGGGATACGCTCCCCGCGACGGCCGGCGTGATACGGTAGCCAACAACAGGTACACAGCAGTACGAACAGTTCGTTCTACTATAACATCCGAGTAACGACATGCAGACAAGAATAACCGACACCCGGTTGCCATTTTTTCATATTAATAATGCGCGGTCACTCCCCCCCTCAGCTCCTCCGCTCCTGTCGCGTGCAATATTATACATGTCCAGAGATAGAACGCGCACGCGTCTGCTTAATTTCTCCGCCACCACGAAGACGAAGATTCCTGCCAGCAGCCGTACGTACGTGACGTGCTCCCGAGCTCCACGCCCCTCCTCTACAGGACGATGTCGCGCCGCTTCTTGGGGTTGGACGGCTCCGGGTCTCCTTTCCTCATCATCGCCGCGAACTCGGTGTAGTTGATCCGCCCGTCCTGCACGCACCACACCACACCACACACATTGGACGAACAAAGGTCATCGTCTAGGCCGGCCGTACGTACGTGCGACACTGCACGGCACGGGGACACATGCATGCGGCGGCTAGCTTGTTTATTTACGTACGTTGTCGGCGTCCACTTCCGCCACGATCTCCTTGATGTCTCGGCCGTCCAGCAGGCCCTTCTCCCTCAGGGCTTGCTCCAGCTCTTCCATCGTGATGTACCTGGCATGGCAGCATAGATCGCATGCATGAGACAGAGACAACCAGCCGGCTGGCGTCGCATCGATCAGGATTATATTCAGAAAGACCAAGTCGTTACCCGCTGTTGTCCTTGTCGAAGTACTGGAACGCGGTGTAGAGGTGCTCGTCGCGATCCATCCGGTTCATGTGCATCGTCGCCGTGATGAACTCCTCGTAGTCGATCGTCCCGTTCCCGTCGGCGTCGGCCTGCACGCAAGCATGTTTATTTGGGGGTGTTTCTTCCCCACCAATCTATTCTCAGGCGGTCGGTTCTAGTATATATGATCCTGATCCTTACAGCTTCCATGAGCTGCTGGACTTCGGCCTCGCTCAGCTTGGTGCCCTTGTTGGCCAGCCCTCTCCGCAGCTCGTCCACGGTGATGGTGCCGCTGCTGTCGGAGTCCATGCTCTTGAACATCTCCTTGAGCCCACGGATCTCCTCCTCCGACAGGCACCCCGCGATGACCCGCAGCGCCGCCTTCTTGAACTGGTTCATGGCCCTGAACTGCTTCAGCCGGCCGAGGACCGCGTTGTCCAGCGGCGTGTCCGGCGCCTCGCCGTCCTCCTTGATCCACGGATGGTCTGCACGAACGCCACAGAGAGGCACCACCGGCCGTTTCAGTACTCACTGTCAATCTGTCATGCTGCTGCTGTTTCTGATGTTCAGGAACAAACAAACGAGAGAGAGAGAGAGAGAAAAAAAGAAAGAAGCAAACGCTCACTGAGGACGTCGTATGCAGAAATCCGCTGCTTGGGGTCAGGGTTGAGCATCTTCCTGACGAGGTCCTTGGCGCCCTGCGAGATGCGCGGCCATGGGTCGCTGGTGAAGTCGACCTGCCCCCTCAGGATGGCGTTGAAGATGCCGTGCTCCGACTCTGCACCGGAGTCATGCCTTGTTACATTATTGGGTGATGGTGAAGTAAGAGAGGCAGCTTATATATGCTTAGCTTGCCTGCCCAGAAGGGCGGAACGCCGGAGAGCAGGATGTAGACTATGACGCCGACGCTCCATATGTCGGCCTCGGGCCCGTAGCTCCGCTTCAGCACCTCCGGAGCGATGTAGTAGGCGCTGCCGACGATGTCCCTGAACACCTCCCCTGCATCGCATTGCAATGCATATGCAGAGCAACAGATATGAATGTGATGATGCAATGCAACCATGGAGGAGAGTGAGAGCAAGCAAATCAACCTTCCTTGAAGAAGACGGAGAGCCCAAAGTCGGTGGCCTTGAGCGGCGCGTCCTCGTCCTTGCTGAGGAGGAGGAAGTTCTCGGGCTTGAGGTCGCGGTGGATGACGCCCATGGAGTGGCAGGTGTGCACGATCTCGACGATGGTGCGGAGCAGCGAGGCGGCGGCGCGCTCGGTGTAGTGGCCCCTGGCGATGATGCGGTCGAAGAGCTCGCCGCCGGCGCAGAGCTCCATGACGAGGTGCACGGAGCCCTTGTCCTCGTACGCGCCCTTGAGCTCCACCACGCCCGGCTGGCCGGACAGGTGGTACATGATCTGCACCTCGCGCCGCACGTCCTCCACGTCCTCCTTGGTGGACAGCTTCCTCTTGCTGATGGTCTTGCACGCGAACCTGTGCCCCGTGGCCTTGTGCGTGCACAGCGACGTGACGCCGAACTGCCCGCGCCCGAGCTCCTTGCCCACGGCGTAGGTGGCCCTCACGTCCTCCATGGGCCGGCCCAGCACGGGGCCGATGGGGGCCGGGGGCCTGGCGGGCGCGGGCGCCGCGGTCGGCGACACCGAGGCAGGCGAAGCCACGGGGCGCGACGAGCCGGAGGGGTCCGGCGGCTGCGGCGGCGCGGGCTCCGCGGACGACGACGACCCCGGGCAGCAGTTGCCCATGTCGGCGACGGCGAGGGGGGCGACGGAGACGCGGGGGCCTCGCGCGCCGGGGACGCGGACGCGCAGGCGCGGGCGCAGCGAACCGGGGAGGTGTCCGGGCGAGCGGTGGGGCGCGCGGGGGAACCTTTCTCGGACGGGTGGGAGCGCTGGCCATGAAAGGGAAGGCTGGGAGGAAATGGCGGGAACGTAACGGCTGCTTGCTTTTGCCTTCTGTTGCCTTGTTTATGCTCAACAGAGAAAAACAACAGAAGCTTGCGTCCAACTTCTCTATTTTAGCACCAGGCCCATAAATCATAGACACAGATGGTCTCATAAGTCATAAACAGAGGATCACATAATAGCATTTAGCCCACATTAAAAGGGCTAAAATAGCAAATTTTTCCCTGCGTCCGTGCACCCACGCCGAGCTTGCCGCTGCGACCGTGGCCGAGCAGATCACGCACACGACATGCATTGCTTTGTTCGTCTTCAAAACAAACCCAAAAAAAATGGTTTTGCGGTTTTGCCCGACCAGCCTGGAGCACGGTGGTGCTCAGCCAGACAGCCAATAGGACATTCTTGATTCTTGATGTTGTATTGTATTTGTTGAGTTTGTGATCTAAATTTTGTTTATAGGACATATTAGCAAGTAAAGCGGAGGCTTGTTATAGGTTTGGGCCGGAGTATATTGCTGACTCTAATTAGGGTTTCTGTTGCGTCATAATTTTTACTCCTCTTATAAGCCGTCGTACAAAGACGGCGTTATGTAAACATTTCTACATATAGTGAAGGTTTTCGTAATTTTTCTCTTTGCATTAAGGACCTGTTTGGTTAGAGGTCTCTCAGGCACTTGCCTGCCAAGTAAGGAATCCTAGCCCATGTATTCAAAATCTAACGCCTGAGATCTGTGCAACTTTGGCCGGCTCCAAACTAAATAAGCCTTAAAAGAATTTCTATGTAAATCTATGTATGGTGCTCTGTGGTTTGTTGTTTGATCTTCCCTGTTTTGTCTGCTAACGGTATCCATCCGTCCATTGGTGCTCCGGCCCTTTCCCAATGTCCTGTGCTGGATCTTGATAGCTTGGGCAGTTGAGTTTGGCGTGTGAAGTGGACGTGGACTTGGCGAGCGTCAGTCAGCACTTCCTGAATGAGGCTATAGCTTCTGCAAGCTTTCGTGGATAGATTTCTCGAGATTCTCAGCTTGCATCCGATCCAGCAAGCTCTCAGTTCCGTTTAGCCCCCCACTAATGACTAAAAGTAGACTGAAAAGTTGAGACGCGCGCACATGCAGCTACGCCGCTACGCTATGGCTGGTTCACCCACCGGAGCCTGCAACGCGCTCCCTGTGGAGAGAGAAAAGAAGCTCTGCCACCCGTCCACACATTCCTGTGATAGATCGCATTCATGCAGCTGGCTACTGAATGCGCGTTGTGCTGCGTAGGACACGTATGGCGAGCTAGCCTACAGATAAGCCTGGGGAATGGTTTCATATGCATCCGGCTCGCGCAGGTTTCTGGCATCGAGCAGTCTGCGAGATCTCGATTCGTCTGGAAGACATCGCTACTACCCCAGCCACAGGTATGCTGTGCTGCTAAGTTGCTCCAGGCAACCTTGTTTTGAACTCGTTTTTTGCTGAACAACTAACTAGCTGCTTCGATTTTTTGACTGTGCAGTACCCATTGGGTATTTATCTGCTCCCTTGCTGAAGCTGGAATGTGCAGCTCGATCGGTTAGCGCTACGAGTCCTCGCTGAATCCAGCCAAATGATCCCCTTGAGCTTGCCAGTTAGAGCACGGTGAGTCAGCAAAGATTAAAATAGCCTCCGGTGAGTCGATGACTGTTCCCAGTTTAATTTCTTAGAACAAGATTAAAATAGCCTCACCCTCACAGCAGGCTTTTATACGGTTCAGATCTGCAGATCTGTCTGTCTCCCATTAATTCTTCTTTGCTTTTTTTGTATTTTTTTTTTGGAAGCGCAGCACCTAATATAATGCTGGCCTTCCGTCAGAAGTAACAGCTAGCTAAGAGAAGCACAAGAAAAATCTGGTAGCTTGAGTTCTGACTCGAACTCAGAGATGGCTTATGCAAGCCCCGGGACTGATGATACGTCGACAGATCTAGATACTGACGAGAAGAATCACATGGTACTTACTGTTTTTTTAATCTATTTTTAGATGGTACTACTGTTTTTTTTTGGAATAACTCATGATGAGTCATGAGTAGAACTTGAAAGTGTTGTTTATCCATTCAGATGATGTTCTCGTGTCAACAGAGGCAATTAGTTTGCTTCGAAGTAACGTTACTTGCTTGTATTCTTGATATATATATATATATATATATATATATATATATATATATATATATATATATATATATATATATATATATACTGAGCTTGTTGTTTACCGATCATCGAACAGTTGGAGCTAGGGCAGCTTGTGTCCCTTACAGCTTCTGATTCCGGCAACAAAGCAAAGGACAAGCTACTAGGTCAAAAGGTACTACAGATTCACTGACGCGATCATCTGATGGTTTCTGTTGCTACAGACTTGTATATATATATATATATATATATATATATATATATATATATATATATATATATATATATATATATATATATATATATATATATATATATATATATATATATATATATATATATTACTGACCTGATGCTCTAGGCACTGCGCCGTCTGGCCCAGAACCGTGAAGCTGCTAGGAAAAGCCGTCTAAGAAAGAAGGTAGTAGTTTCTGTTGGTAGATAGTGTTTTCGTTTGTGCATTGCGTGCATATGAGGACTGTATCTAGCTAGTTTCTGTGTTTTCTGTCTCCAAGCCTGAACAACATCCTGTATTTCCGTTTGCACGAATGGAAATGTACATACCTGGTGCTGGTGGTGGATATTTATCCCGTTTCTTCATCGTCAGGCATACGTTGAGCAACTTGAGAATAGCAGGCTGAAACTTAGCCAGCTGGAGCAGGAACTCCAGCGTGCTCGCCAACAGGTATGTATATATATATGGTCGATTTTTATGGATTCGACAAGATCTGCATGCAGTCCCTGTTGGGAAAAAAAAAAATCAAAGTTTTGCTACTCGTTCAGGGCATCTTCATTCCTACTCCGGGAGACGACCAGCAGCCAAACTCTACTAGTGAAAAAGGTGATGCATGTTAAGGTCCTTCGTCACACTAGCTGGGAGCCTGGGACAGGATGTTGGATTAAGCTTCACGCATGCATGCATGTGTCTCCAGCAGGTGCTTTGGCGTTTGACAAGGACTACGCTGGATGGGAAGACGAGCACAGGAAGCAGATAAGCGAGCTGAGGGCCGCGCTCAGCGCACACGCCGGTGACGACGAGCTCCGGCGCATCGTGGACGGCGTCATGGCGCATCACCACGAAGCGTTCAGGCTCAAGTGCGTGGCAGCCAGGGCCGACGCCTTCCACGTGCTGTCGGGGATGTGGAAGACCCCCGTGGAGAGGTGCTTTATGTGGCTGGGCGGATTTCGACCGTCAGAGATTCTAAAGGTGGTCTATGGATGATGGATGACCTATCTCTCTCTCTCTAGTCTCTATCTCGCTTGTTTCTACTGCATCATCCGTGTCGTATACCTGTGCCGAAGCCCGAATGCATGAAGCTGAAATACGGCTTTTTCACACAGTACAGTTCCTCGCAAGCCATCTGGACCCCCTCACCGAGCGGCAGCTCGCGAGCGTACACGGCCTGCAGCAGTCCTCGCAGCAAGCCGAAGAGGGCATCTCGCAGCGGGTGCAAGCGCTGCAGCAGTCGGTCGCGGAGACCCTCGCGTCGTCAGGGTCCCCGTGCCTGCCTGTGCCTGCAGGTCGTGCTCCTCCGCCTGGCGACGACGCCGCTCCAGACTGCTCGGGGACGATGGCGGCGGCGGTTGCGAAGCTTGTCGCTCTTGAAAGCTTGGTGCATGAGGTACAGTACAGCACGTACAGAGTCTGTGAATTGATTTGCAGGATTATCGGCTCGTCGCCTTTTTTGTTTTTATTTATATATATATGGTTTGTGTCTGCAGGCTGACGGTCTGCGGAGGCAGACTCTTGAGCAGATGCAGCGCGTGCTGACCACCCGCCAGTCCGCGCGGGCGCTGCTTGTGATCAGTGACTACCTTTCCCGGCTACGCGCTCTGAGTTCTCTCTGGATCGCACGACCACGGGAATGAATTCAGCTCGGCTTATGTATCTTTGTTTGACCCGGCCGTGGAGAAAAATAAGAATCGAAGATGCCTCCGCTCCTTCCATCATCACTGCATGTAATTGTAATCTGAACATCATTATAAACAGCCGTAACCGTTGGCCATCATCAGGGTTAAAGACGCATCTGCTCGGAGTCGACGGAGCTGTGACTAGCTAGCTGAGCGTGGCCGATCGTGCACTGCAGCATGAATATGCATGCCCACGAACGATATGACGAGCGAGCGGGCCATCGCTGTCGCTGTACCGTGGCGTACGCTGCTGGCTACCTGCAGAGATGAGTGCGTACATGACGAGAAGGCTTGGTCGTAGTGTTCGGATCACGAACTGAAGCAAATCAAGTCATGCGTTCGTGGGCGTGAAGACCAGAGAGAAGGAGCGTAGGCGCTGCATCACCTCGGAGTATAAAAGATGCTGCACAATACCGTCGTGAAGGGCGGAGACGACAGCATCCTTAACCCTAGCCGCTATCTGCCACTGCCAGCCCACACGGCCACCGTTCGCAGCCGCCAGGAGACCGAGTGGAGGCGACCAGAGGGAGAGGGTTTTCAGCCACACGCCAGACACGCAGGCCGCCACTGTTGACTTCAGCTCGACGTCGAGAACGACCAATCAGTCGAGGATTGAAGAAGAACACTGAACACGGGGGATTTTCTTTGGACAGACTAAAACGGGCGAACCTGCCTCCTTTTTGTGTTTTTCTATTTATTCACTGGACTACTCAACGCGTTACAATTACTCAGCTCCAAACTTCGAACAATCGCCATACTCACAACCTCGAAAATTCGGAGCACTCTCCCACAATCACACACACTGCGTGGCACAGGACATGCCCCTGGCTCGCGCTTACCACTAACTCTACAGCAGAAAACTCCCGCCAGGAGCCTAACTGAGAAGCTGAAGTATCTAACAATCTCCCCCTACTTCGGCTTCCCATAATATGGAATCCTAAATGACTCCAATCTTCGTGCGAATCTCCTGGAAACGCAGCCTCCTTAAAGCTTTGGTGAACGTATCTGCAAGCTGTTCATCAGTCCCAACCTGCACCAATTCAATATCACCACGTTCCACACATTCTCTAGTAAAATAATATTTCACATCAATGTGTTTGCTTCGATCATGGTGAACTGGGTTCTTTGCCAACGCAATAGCAGCCGTGTTATCCATGAGAATAATCGTTGGCTTAGCAGGGATGCCAACGACCTCCTCGAGTAGCTTCTGCAACCACACAGCTTGAGCTGCCACGGCTGCGCTCGCCATGTATTCTGCTTCACACGACGATGTGGCCACTGCGTTTTGCTTCTGAGACATCCATGACACTCGACTCCCCCCAAGAAAAATATAGCACCTATAGTACTGCGGCGATCATCAATGTCACCGGCCAAGTCACTGTTTGAATACCCAATCAATCTCAGACTCTCTTCCTCGACTGTACTGTAGTCCATAACCTGTTGCCGCTGACAGATAACGTAAAACACGCTTCAATGCGACCTTGTGATCATGCTTTGGAGACTCCATGAACTGGCTCAAAAATCCAACACTGAAAGAGAGGTCTGGTCTTGTATGAAGTAGATATCTGAGACTACCAATTATACTTCTATATTCAGTTTTGTCCACTGCTAGAGCTTCACTTCTCTTAGATAGCTGAATTCTAGACTCCATTGGTGTTGCACATCCATTACAATTTGTCATCCCTGCTTTCTCAAGTAATTTATGTTAGGATTTATGGGCTAGACCCAATTGAGAAATTCAAATAAATCCCAGAAAAATTTTAAAAGCCCATATAAGTGTATGGCTAGGGAATGGTAGAACCAATAACACCATATTGCTAGTTTTAGTGGTGTAGAGCTAGATTAAATATAGAAGCCATACTCACTCACCAAGTCATGGATGAGAGAAGAGAGTGTGGAGAGCCACGCGCGCGCGCTCGCTCACCTCGCCTGGCCTGGGTGAAGGGCGCGGGCGCATGACGTACGCGTGAATGGTCTGTCGAAATCCGGCCCCTCGTCTTGCGAGGGCGCGACTCCCTTTTGCCGGTTTAATTTTTTGGTTGCTTGGCTGTTAAGATCGGAATCCTAACCGATCGCTATAAAATCTAAACTGAACGCGAGATTTTCATGGGCGGATAAGATCAAAGACAACTATCTGGTCGTGGACTCGGCCCTATAAAAGGCGCCTAGCAGCCAGCATCCAAATCATCCCAGGCGCGGCTCCCTTTTGCCGGTTTAATTTTTTGGTTGCTTGGCTATTAAGATCAGAATCCTAACCGATCGCTATAAAATCTAAACTGAACGTGAGATTTTCGTGGGTGGATAAGATCGAAGACAACTATCTGGTCGCGGACTCGGCCCTATAAAAGGCGCCTGGCAGCCAGCATCCAAATCATCTCAGTTTTCGCTTTCGCCTCTCTTCACAGCTGAGCCGCCTTCCAGTTCTCTTCATCCTGACCGCAGACGTGCATCTGCGATCAGGAGAGCAGGTCTCCAGAACCCTTTGCCTTCTAGATCCTGCACCGGGAGAGGGCGAATAAGGTTTTTGGGAAGCGTCCTCACGCGACTGCTCGTGATCTTCTGACCTCATCGACCCTGCTGATTTTACTGCTTCGACGTCGTTGACCCTGCTGATTACGGCGCGCGCCATCTATCAGTATGTCTAATCAGTACACATCATCTGATTTGACTTTTTACTTCAGTTCTTCTGATTTTGTCATGATTTATATTCGGAATTTAATCTGGAATTTGTCTAATTATTCAACAATCCAAAAACCTTATTGTAGACAATTTCCTAGTTTTTCTATGGCTGCTTTTGCCGACGCGCTGAAGCCAGAAAAAGTTCAATGGTATGCACTTTAAGAGATGGCAAGTCAAGGCCACGCTCTGGCTTATTGCTATGAATGTCTTCCATGTTAGTAAAGGCAAACCTGAGGGTCCACTGACTCCTGACCAGGAGAAAGAATACGACCATGTCAATACTATCTTTACGGGAGCAGTTCTTAGCGCCCTTGTTGACCGTCTGGTTGATGCGAATATTCAACACACAGACGGGAAAGAGTTGTGGGATACACTTACTACTAAGTATGGTGCATCAGATGCTGGCAGTGACCTGTATATCATGAAGAGATTTCATGATTATAAGATGGTTGATAATCGCTCTATTGTAGAGCAAGCTCATGAAATACAGTGTATAGCCAAGGAGCTCGACCACCTTAAGATAGTCCTTCCTGACCGATTTGTGGCTAGATGCATTATTGCAAAGTTGCCTTCTACATGGAGGAACTTCGCCACATCTCTGAAACATAAGAGACAGGAGATACCAGTTGAAAATCTGATAGCGTCTCTGGATGTTGAAGAGAAAGCTCGGGCTAAGGACACGGGATCTAAAGGAGGCAAGGGCCACTCCAGCGCCAACATGGTTCAGAAAAACCACAACAAGGGCAAAGGAAAGCCAAAATCTAACAAGCCCAACAAAACTACCAACTTCAAGAAGAAGAAGAACAAGGCTGAACTGACATATTTCGCATGTGGCGAGGCGGGTCATTTTGCCAAGGATTGTCCTGATCGAGCGGATCGCCATGGCAAAAAGGGCAATGTCAACACAGTGATCGCTAGCAATGAGGAAGACAAAGGGTATGGTAATTTACCTTTCATCTTCTCAGTATTTCAATCACCTAGTTGGTGGCTTGATATTGGTGCTAATGTTCATGTGTGTTCTGACATTAACTTGTTCTCTTCTTATCAGGGTGCCCAGGATTCTTCCGTCCTAATGGGGAATGGGTCACATGCTTCTATTCATGGCACTGGCACGGTGGATCTGAAGTTTACTTCGGGAAAGATCGTGCAGCTGAAGAATGTGCATCATGTCCCTTCTATACACAAGAATCTCGTTAGCGGAACCCTTCTATGTAGAGATGGGTTCAAGGTAGTTTTGGAGTCCAATAAATTAGTTGTGTCTAAGTCTGGATAACTTATTAGTAAAGACTATGATTGCGGAGGCTTGTTCCGCTTTTCTCTGTTAGATTTCAATAATAAGTCTGTGAACCATATTTGCGCTAATGTTGATGATCTTGTGATTATTTGGCATTCTCGTTTGTGTCATATTAATTTTGGCTCTATGTCTCGGCTTGCAACCATGAGTTTAATTTTGAATATCACCATAGTCAAAGGTTCTGAGTGCCATAGTTGTGTGTAGTCGAAGCAACCTCGAAAGCCTCACAAGGCTGCTGAGGAGAGACACCTGGCACCTCTAGAACTCATATATTCTAATCTTTGTGAGATGAATAGTGTGTTGACAAAGGGTGGCGAGAGATACTTCATGACATTGATTGATGATGCGTCTAGATTTTGCTATGTATACTTGCTAAAAACTAAAGATGAGGCTTTAGACTACTTTAAAATCTATAAGGCTGAAGTTGAAAACCAACTAGAGAGAAAGATCAAACGTCTTAGATCAGACCGTGGTGGCGAATTCTTTCCCAAAGTCTTTGATGATTTCTGTGCAGAACATGGCATTATTCATGAGAGGACACCTCCCTATTCACCCGAATCAAACAGGATTGCTGAAAGGAAAAACCATACGTTGACTGATCTGGTGAATGCCATGTTAGACACTTGTGGTTTATCTAAGGCATGGTGGGGGAGGCAGTCCTGACTTCATGTCATGTTCTGAATAGAATTCCTATGGGCAAAGAAGAGAAAACCCCCTATGGGAAGTGGGTTGGGAGAAAACCATCACTTTCATACTTGCACACTTGGGGGTGCATGGCGAAAGTCAATGTATCGATTAATAAAAAGCGCAAGCTTGGTCTAAGGACAGTGGATTGTGTCTTTCTTGGATATGCTTCGTGTAGCATAGCATATAGATTTTTAGTAGTTAAATATGAAGTTGATAGTCGCCTAGAGGGGGGGGGGGTGAATAGGGCGAAACTGAAATTTACAAATATAAACACAACTACAAGCCGGGTTAGCGTTAGTAATAAAGAAATGAGTCCGCGAGAGAGGGTGAAAAACAAATCGCAACTAAATGGAGAGTGTGACACGCGGATTTGTTTTACCGAGGTTCGGTTCTCGCAAACCTACTCCCCGTTGAGGAGGCCACAAAGGCCGGGTCTCTTTCAACCCTTCCCTCTCTCAAACGATCCACGGATCGAGTGAGCTTTCTTTTCTCAATCACTTGGAACACAAAGTTCCTACAAGGATCACCACAAGATTGGTGTCTCTTGCCTCAATTACAAGTGAGTTTGATCGCAATGAAAGAATCAAGAAAGCACGATTAAAAAGCCAAGCAACAAGAGCGACAAATGACACACGGATCACTTTCTCTCTCAAGCCACTAATCACTAATGATCTCTTATCTCAATAGTGAAACTTGGAGAGATGGAGGCTTTGAATGTGTCTTGGAATGGATTGCTAGCTCTTGTATTGAATGTTGAAGGTTGGAATGCTTGGATAGATTGAATGGAGGTGGTTGGGGTTGTATTTATAGCCACCAACCACTTCCTAGCCGTTGGGCCTTTCTGCTGAGCGCGGACGGTCCGCCCTCCTGGTGCGGACGGTCCGCCCCTGTAGATCAACAGCTGAAGATGCAACGGTCAGCAGTAACGGCTATATCAACGGCTATATTGCATTTAATGCGACGTCAGATGTCAGACAGAGCCAGTCGCGGACGGTCCGCCCGCCTGGCCCGGACGGTCCGCGAGGCCGCTAAAATTCATTTCTCCGAACCCGTCACCTTCGGGTTTTTCGGTTTCTTACCGACCGGACGGTCCGCGCCTGAGGCCGGACGGTCCGCGCGAGGGCTCGGACGGTCTTTGCTTTTCCTCCGGACAGTCTGTAGTGGAAACTTGTATTTTGCATTGGTTCTGTCCGAGAGACATCCTTGTGTCGCGGACGGTCCGCCGCAAGGGCCCGGACGGTCCGCGCTTGGCCTGTTTTTCCAAAAGGCTTCTCCTGTCCGGAATAATCTACGGTATTCCGGACAGTCGATTTAGTATAGTTATAGATGAACCTTTGGCACCTGTGTAACATATAATCTAGAGCAAACTAGTTAGTCCAATTGTTTGTGTTGGGCGATTCAACCACCAAAATTAATTAGGGACTAGGCGTAAGCCTAATTCCCTTTCAATCTCCCCCTTTTTGGTGATTGATGCCAACACAAACCAAAGCAAATATGGAAGTGCATAATTGAACTAGTTTGCATAATGTACGTGCAAAGGTTGCTTGGAATTGAGCCAATATAAATACTTACAAGATATGCAAGGATTGTTTCTTATAACATTTTGGACCACGCTTGCACCACATGTTTTGTTTTTGCAAACTCTTTTGTAAATACTTTTCAAAGTTCTTTTGCAAATAGTCAAAGGTAAATGAATAAGATTTTGCTAAGCATTTTCAAGATTTGAAATTTTCTCCCTCTGTTTCAAATGCTTTTCCTTTGACTAAACAAAACTCCCCCTAAATGAGATTCTCCTCTTAGTGTTCAAGAGGGTTTTGATGTATCATTTTGAAATACTACTCCCCCTTTTGAACACAATAGGATACCAATTGAAAAATTTTCAACACTGAGTTTTTGAAATTTGAAATAGGTGGTGCGGTCCTTTTGCTTTGGGCTCATTTCTCCCCCTTTTTGGCATGAATCGCCAAAAGCGGAATCATTAGAGCCCTCTAAGTGCTATCTTCCTCTTTGTTCATAAATAAATGAGTTAAGATTATACCAAAGAAGAAGTCCTTTTGCTTGGTGCTCATGTTTTCTCCCCCTTAGAACGGAGAGTTGCTTGGAGCGACGGCGAAGGATGAGTTACGTAGTGGAAGCCTTTGTCTTTGCCGAAGACTCCAATTCCCTTTCAATCTCCTATGACTTGGTTTGAAATAGACTTGAAAACACATTAGTCATAGCATAGGAAAGAGATATGGTCAAAGGTATACAAATGAGCTATGAGTGCAAGTTAACAAAAGAAATTCCTAGAATCAAGAATATTTAGCTCATGCCTAAGTTTGTTAAAAGATTGTTCATCAAGAGGCTTGGTAAAGATATCGGCTAATTGATCTTTAGTGTTAATGTATGAAATCTCGATATCTCCCTTTTGTTGGTGATCCCTAAGAAAATGATACCGAATGGCTATGTGTTTAGTGCGGCTATGTTCGACGGGATTGTCGGCCATTTTGATTGCACTCTCATTATCACATAGCAAAGGGACTTTGGTTAATTTGTAACCGTAGTCCCGCAGGGTTTGCCTCATCCAAAGCAATTGTGCGCAACAATGGCCTGCGGCAATATACTCGGCTTCGGCGGTGGAAAGAGCGACCGAATTTTGCTTCTTTGAAGCCCAAGACACCAAGGATCTTCCCAAGAACTGGCAAGTCCCCGATGTGCTCTTCCTGTTGATTTTACACCCCGCCCAATCGGCATCTGAATATCCAATCAAATCAAAAGTGAATCCCCTAGGATACCAAAGCCCAAACTTAGGAGTATAAGCCAAATATCTCAAGATTCGTTTCACGGCCGTAAGGTGAGCTTCCTTAGGGTCGGCTTGGAATCTTGCACACATGCATACGGAAAGCATAATATCCGGTCGAGATGCACATAGATAAAGTAATGAACCTATCATCGACCGGTATACCTTTTGATCTACGGACTTACCTCCCGTGTCGAGGTCGAGATGCCCATTAGTTCCCATGGGTGTCTTGATGGGCTTGGCATCCTTCATCCCAAACTTGCTGAGAATGTCTTGTGTATACTTCGTTTGGCTAATGAAGGTGCCCTCTTGGAGTTGCTTCACTTGAAATCCTAAGAAATACTTCAACTCCCCCATCATAGACATCTCGAACTTCTGTGTCATGATCCTACTAAATTCCTCACAAGTAGATTCGTTAGTAGACCCAAATATGATATCATCAACATAAATTTGGCATACAAACAAATCATTTTCAAGAGTTTTAGTGAATAGAGTAGGATCGGCTTTACCGACTTTGAAGCCATTAGCAATAAGGAAATCTCTAAGGCATTCATACCATGCTCTTGGGGCTTGCTTGAGCCCATAAAGCGCCTTAGAGAGCTTATAGACATGGTTAGGATACTCACTGTCTTCAAAGCCGGGGGGTTGCTCAACATAGACCTCTTCCTTGATTGGTCCATTGAGGAAGGCACTTTTCACGTCCATTTGATAGAGCTTAAAGCCATGGTAAGTAGCATAGGCCAATAATATGCGAATTGACTCAAGCCTAGCTACGGGTGCATAGGTTTCACCAAAATCCAAACCTTCGACTTGTGAATACCCTTTGGCCACGAGTCGAGCTTTGTTCCTTGTCACCACACCATGCTCATCTTGCTTGTTGCGGAAGACCCACTTGGTTCCTACAACATTTTGATTAGGACGTGGAACTAAATGCCATACCTCATTCCTTGTGAAATTGTTGAGCTCCTCTTGCATCGCCATCACCCAATCCGAATCTTGAAGTGCTTCCTCTACCCTGTGTGGCTCAATAGAGGAAACAAAAGAGTAATGTTCACAAAAATGTGCAACCCGAGATCGAGTAGTTACCCCCTTATGAATGTCGCCGAGGATGGTGTCGACGGGGTGATCTCGTTGTATTGCTTGGTGGACTCTTGGGTGTGGCGGTCTTGGTTCTTCCTCATCCTCCTTTTCTTGATCATTTGTATCTCCCCCTTGATCATTGCTATCATCTTGAGGTGGCTCGTCTTCTTGATTTTGCTCTTCATCATTTTGAGCCTCATCCTCATTTTGAGTTGGTGGAGATGCTTGCATGGAGGAGGATGGTTGATCTTGTGTACTTGGAGGCTCTTCGGATTCCTTAGGACACACATCCCCGATGGACATGTTCCTTAGTGCGATGCATGGAGCCTGTTCTTCACCTATCTCATCAAGATCAACTTGCTCTACTTGAGAGCCGTTAGTTTCATCAAACACAATGTCACAAGAGACTTCAACTAGTCCAGTGGACTTGTTAAAGACCCTATATGCCCTTGTGTTTGAATCATAACCAAGTAAAAAGCCTTCTACAGTTTTAGGAGCAAATTTAGATTTTCTACCTCTTTTAATAAGAATGAAGCATTTGCTACCAAAAACTCTAAAATATGAAATGTTGGGCTTTTTACCGGTTAGGAGTTCATATGATGTCTTCTTGAGGATTCGGTGAAGATATAACCGGTTGATGGCGTAGCAGGCGGTGTTGACCGCTTCGGCCCAAAACCGGTCCGGTGTCTTGTACTCATCAAGCATGGTTCTTGCCATGTCCAATAGAGTTCGATTCTTCCTCTCCACTACACCGTTTTGTTGTGGCGTGTAGGGAGAAGAGAACTCATGCTTGATGCCCTCCTCCTCAAGGAAGCTTTCAATTTGAAAGTTCTTGAACTCCGTCCCATTGTCGCTTCTTATTTTCTTGATCCTTAAGCCGAACTCATTTTGAGCTCGTCTCAAGAATCCCTTTAAGGTCTCTTGGGTTTGAGATTTTTCTTGTAAAAAGAATACCCAAGTGAAGCGAGAATAATCATCCACAATAACTAGACAGTACTTACTCCCGCCGATGCTTATGTAAGCGATCGGGCCGAATAGATCCATGTGTAGGAGCTCCAGTGGCCTGTCAGTCGTCATTATGTTCTTGTGTGGATGATGAGTGCCAACTTGCTTCCCTGCTTGGCATGCGCTACAAATCCTGTCTTTCTCAAAATGAACATTGGTTAGTCCTAAAATGTGCTCTCCCTTTAGAAGCTTATGAAGATTCTTCATCCCAACATGGGCTAGTCGGCGGTGCCAGAGCCAACCCATGTTAGTCTTAGCAATTAAACATGTGTCGAGCTCAGCTCTATCAAAATCTACTAAGTATAGCTGACCCTCTAACACACCCTTAAATGCTATTGAATCATCACTTCTTCTAAAGACAGTGACACCTATATCAGTAAAAAGACAGTTGTAGCCCATTTGACATAATTGGGAAACAGAAAGCAAGTTGTAATCTAATGAATCAACAAGAAAAACATTGGAAATGGAATGGTCAGGTGAAATAGCAATTTTACCCAAACCTTTGACCAACCCTTGATTTCCATCCCCAAATGTGATAGCTCGTTGGGGATCTTTGTTTTTCTCATATGAGGAGAACATCCTTTTCTCCCCGGTCATGTGGTTTGTGCACCCGCTGTCGAGTATCCAACTTGAGCCCCCGGATGCATAATCCTACAAATTTAGTTCTTGACTTTAGGTACCCAAACTGTTTTGGGTCCTTTGGCATTAGATACAAGAACTTTGGGTACCCAAACACAAGTCTTGGAGCCCTTGTGTTTGCCCCCAACAAATTTGGCAACTACTTTGCCGGATTTGCTAGTAAGCACATAGGATGCATCAAAAGTTTTAAATGAAATGGCATGATCATTTGATGCATTAGGAGTTTTCTTTCTAGGCAATTTGGCACGGGTTGGTTGCCTAGAGCTAGATGTCTCACCCTTATACATAAAAGCATGGTTAGGGCCAGAGTGAGACTTCCTAGAGTGAATTCTCCTGATTTTGCTCTCGGGATAACCGGCAGGGTACAAAATGTAGCCCTCGTTATCCTGAGGCATGGGAGCCTTGCCCTTAACAAAGTTAGACAAATTTTTAGGTGGGGCATTAAGTTTGACATTGTCTCCCCTTTGGAAGCCAATGCCATCCTTGATGCCAGGGCGTCTCCCATTATAGAGCATGCTTCTAGCCAATTTAAATTTTTCATTTTCTAAGTCATGCTCTCTAATCTTAGCATTTAGTTGAGCTATGTGATCATTTTGTTTTTTAATTAAGGCTAGGTGATCATGGATAGCATCAACATTAATATCTCTACATCTAGTACAAATGGAAATATGCTCAACATTAGATGTAGAGGGTTTGCAAGATTTTAGTTCAACAACCTTAGCATGCAACATATCATTTTTAGTTCTAAGGTCGGAAATAGTAGCATTGCAAATATCAAAATCCTTAGCCTTAGCAATTAGTTTCTCATTCTCATTTCTAAGGCTAGCAATGGAAACATTTAACTCATCAATCCTAGCAAGCAAATCAACATTATCATTTCTAGGATCAATGCAAACATGAGAATCTACCTTAGCAATTAATTTAGCATTTTCATTTCTAAGGTTGGCAATAGTGTCATGGCACATGCTTAGCTCACTAGATAATTTGTTACATTTTTCTACTTCTAGAGCATAGGCATTTTTAACCTTAACATGTTTCTTATTTTCCTTGATTAGGAAGTCCTCTTGGGAGTCCAAGAGATCATCCTTTTCATGGATGGCACTAATTAGTTCATTTAATTTTTCCTTTTGTTCCATGTTAAGGTTAGCAAAAAGAATGCGCAAGTTATCCTCCTCATTTTTATCATCATCCTCATCACTAGATGTTTCATATTTAGTGGAGGACCTTGATTTTACCTTCTTTTTGCCGTCCTTGGCCATGAGACACTTGTGGCCGACGTTGGGGAAGAGAAGGCCCTTGGTGACGGCGATGTTGGCGGCGTCCTCGTCGGAGGAGGAGTCGCTTGAGCTTTCGTCGGAGTCCCATTCCCGACAAACATGGGCATCGCCGCCCTTCTTCTTGTAATACTTCTTCTTCTCCTTTCTTCTTCCCTTCTTGTCGTCGCCCCTGTCACTGTCACTAGACATAGGACATTTTGCAATAAAGTGACCGGGCTTACCACACTTGTAGCAAACCTTCTTGGAACGGGGTTTGTAGTCCTTCCCCTTCCGTTGCTTGAGAATTTGCCGAAAGCTTTTGATGATTAGGGCCATCTCCTCGTTGTCGAGCTTGGAGGCGTCAATTGGTTGTCTATTTGGTGTAGACTCCTCCTTCTTCTCCTCCGTTGCCTTGAAGGCCACCGGTTGCGCCTCGGAGGTGGAAGGCTCGTCAAGCTCGTTGATCTTCTTGGAGCCCTTAATCATGCATTCAAAACTCACAAAATTCCCGATAACTTCCTCGGGGGTCATTAGTGGATATCTAGGATTCCCACGAATTAATTGTACTTGAGTGGGGTTAAGGAAAATAAGAGCTCTTAGAATAACCTTAACCACTTCGTGGTCATCCCATTTTGTGCTCCCGAGGTTGCGCACTTGGTTCACCAAGGTCTTGAGCCGGTTGTACATGTCTTGTGGCTCCTCCCCTTGGCGAAGGCGGAAGCGACCGAGCTCCCCCTCGATCGTTTCCCGCTTGGTGATCTTGGTGAGTTCATCACCCTCGTGCGCCGTCTTGAGTAGGTCCCAAATCTCCTTGGCGTTCTTCAATCCTTGTACTTTGTTGTATTCCTCCTTGCTTAGGGAGGCAAGGAGGATGGTTGCGGCTTGGGAGTTGAAGTGCTCGATTTGGGCCACTTCGTCCGTGTCATAGTCCTCATCCCCTATTGATGGTACCTGTACACCATACTCAACAACATCCCATATTCTTTTGTGGAGAGAGGTTAGATGAAATCGCATCAAATTACTCCACATAGCATAATCTTCACCATTAAAAGTTGGTGGTTTGCCTAATGGGACGGAAAGTAAAGGTGTATGTTTAGGAATGCGAGGGTAGCGTAGGGGGATCTTACTATACTTCTTGCGCTCTTGGCGCTTAGAAGTGACGGAGGGCGCATCGGAGTCGGAGGTTGATGTTGATGAAGTGTCGGTCTCGTAGTAGACCACCTTCCTCATCCTTTTGTGCTTGTCTCCTCTCCGATGCGGCTTGTGAGAAGAAGATTTTTCCTTCTTCTCTTTGTGGTGAGAAGAGGAAGACTTTTTCTCCTTCCTTTTGGAGGAGTCCTTCTTCTTCTCCTTCCTCTTGGTGCGGGACTCTTCCGATGAAGTGCTCCCGTGGCTTGTAGTGGGCTTTTCGCCGGTCTCCATCTCCTTCTTGGCGTGATCTCCCGACATCACTTCGAGCGGTTAGGCTCTAATGAAGCACCGGGCTCCGATACCAATTGATAGTCGCCTAGAGGGGGGGGGGGGTGAATAGGGCGAAACTGAAATTTACAAATATAAACACAACTACAAGCCGGGTTAGCGTTAGTAATAAAGAAATGAGTCCGCGAGAGAGGGTGAAAAACAAATCGCAACTAAATGGAGAGTGTCACACGCAGATTTGTTTTACCGAGGTTCGGTTCTCGCAAACCTACTCCCCGTTGAGGAGGCCACAAAGGCCGGGTCTCTTTCAACCCTTCCCTCTCTCAAACGATCCACGGATCGAGTGAGCTTTCTTTTCTCAATCACTTGGAACACAAAGTTCCTACAAGGATCACCACAAGATTGGTGTCTCTTGCCTCAATTACAAGTGAGTTTGATCGCAATGAAAGAATCAAGAAAGCACGATTAAAAAGCCAAGCAACAAGAGCGACAAATGACACACGGATCACTTTCTCTCTCAAGCCACTAATCACTAATGATCTCTTATCTCAATAGTGAAACTTGGAGAGATGGAGGCTTTGAATGTGTCTTGGAATGGATTGCTAGCTCTTGTATTGAATGTTGAAGGTTGGAATGCTTGGATAGATTGAATGGAGGTGGTTGGGGTTGTATTTATAGCCACCAACCACTTCCTAGCCGTTGGGCCTTTCTGCTGAGCGCGGACGGTCCGCCCTCCTGGTGCGGACGGTCCGCCCCTGTAGATCAACGGCTGAAGATGCAACGGTCAGCAGTAACGGCTATATCAACGGCTATATTGCATTTAATGCGACGTCAGATGTCAGACAGAGCCAGTCGCGGACGGTCCGCCCGCCTGGCCCGGACGGTCCGCGAGGCCGCTAAAATTCATTTCTCCGAACCCGTCACCTTCGGGTTTTTCGGTTTCTTACCGACCGGACGGTCCGCGCCTGAGGCCGGACGGTCCGCGCGAGGGCTCGGACGGTCTTTGCTTTTCCTCCGGACAGTCTGTAGTGGAAACTTGTATTTTGCATTGGTTCTGTCCGAGAGACATCCTTGTGTCGCGGACGGTCCGCCGCAAGGGCCCGGACGGTCCGCGCTTGGCCTGTTTTTCCAAAAGGCTTCTCCTGTCCGGAATAATCTACGGTATTCCGGACAGTCGATTTAGTATAGTTATAGATGAACCTTTGGCACCTGTGTAACATATAATCTAGAGCAAACTAGTTAGTCCAATTGTTTGTGTTGGGCGATTCAACCACCAAAATTAATTAGGGACTAGGCGTAAGCCTAATTCCCTTTCAGAAGTTCCTGATGTGTATGTTGATACCATTATGGAATCACGTGATGCTACTTTCTTTGAACACATATTTCCAATGAAAGACATTCATAGCAATTCTAGATATTCTTCTGAGATAACTCCTGAACATAGTACACCTGTTGAGAGTTTTAAACAGCCACATGAAATTGTCCTAGAGGAGGATGACAATGATGCTCCTAAAAGGAGCAAGAGACAAAGGGTTGAAAAATCCTTTGGTGATGATTTCATTGTGTACCTTGTGGATGATACTCCTACTACCATTGCAGAAGCATTTGCATCTGCAGATGATTGGAAAGAAGCAGTTCATAATGAGATGGACTCCATTCTTTCAAATGGTACATGGGAAGTCACTAATCGACCCTATGGATGTAAACCTGTGGGTTGTAAGTGGGTGTTTAAAAAGAAGCTCAAGCCTGATGGTACAATTGAGAAGTACAAGGCTAGGCTTGTGGCTAAAGGCTATACTTAGAAAGAAGGAGAAGACTTCTTTGATACTTACTCACCTGTTGCTAGAATGATTACTATTTGAGTACTACTTTCCTTGGCTGCCTCGTATGGTCTCCTTGTTCATCAGATGGATGTAAAGACAACTTTTCTCAATGGAGAGCTGGACGAGGAAATCTATATGGAACAGCCTGATGGATTTGTAGTAAAGGGTCAAGAAAGCAAGGTGTGCAAGTTATTGAAATCTTTGTATGGTCTGAAGCAAGCACCAAAGCAGTGGCATGAGAAGTTTGACACGACTCTAACGTCTGTAGGCTTTGCCATTAATGAGGCAGACAGGTGTGTATATTATCGCTGTGGTGGGGGCGAAGGAGTTATTTTGTTCTTATATGTTGATGATATATTAATATTTGGCACAAACATTGATGTGATCAATGAAGTCAAGTCTTTTCTATCAAAGAGTTTTGATATGAAAGATCTAGGAGAAGCTGATGTGATTCTAAACATCAAGCTGATTAAGGCAGATGGAGGGATTACTCTCTCGTAATCCCATTATGTTGAAAAGGTTTTGAAGCGATTTGGCTTCTCTGAGTGCAAACCTTCTCCAACACCTTATAATCCCAGTGTGACACTGCGAAAGAACAAGAGAATTGGTTTAGACCAATTGAGATACTCTCAGATCGTTGATTCACTCATGTATCTTGCTGGTGCAACAAGGCCCGATATCTCGTTTGCTGTGAGCAAATTGAGTAGGTTCATGTCAAACCCTAGGACTGATCTTTGGCATGCACTTGAGCGGGTTATGCGTTACTTGCAAGGTACAATGAGTTATGGAATTCACTATTCTGGTCAGCATGCAGTACTTGAAGGATATAGTGATTCGAACTGGATATCTAATGCAGACGAGCTTTATGCCACCAGTGGTTATGTCTTTACTATTGGTGGAGGTGCGGTATCATGGAGGTCATGTAAGCAGACCATCTTGACGAGGTCAACCATGGAAGCCGAGCTAGCTGCACTTGACACAGCAATCGTTGAGGCAGAATGGTTGCGTGAACTCTTGATGGACTTGCCGGTGGTTGAGAAACCAATACCAGCTATCCTTATGAACTGTGACAATCAGACAGTAATTGCTAAAATGACGAGTTCTAAGGATAATGGGAAGTCATCAAGACATGTCAAAAGACAATTGAAGTCTGTCAGAAAGTTAAGAAACTCCGGAGTTATAGGTGTGACTTATATTTCAATAGATAAAAATCTGGCAGATCCTTTTACCAAGGGACTACCACGTAATGTGATAGAAATTGCATCGAGAGAGATGGGTATGAGACCCGTATAAGTTGCCATGGTGGAAACCCAGTCTATGTGATCGGAGATCCCGTGAATTAGGTCCTGGGAAGAACAAGCCATTGGTGAATTGACGAGAGTAACCTTTGACCGTCTCTAAGTAAAGATGCAATACTCTCAAATGTTGTAAGGCAGGTTGGCTTTGTGCCTTAATGTATTCTGTTGGCTTGTATTAGCGAAGATGTTGTTCTGTAGAACATTCTTGAAAGAACACACCTATATGAGTTAGACTGTCTAACGTCGCAGTCTATGAGATCTAGGTGATCTCTAGTAAACTCATGAAGAGACCTTGGAGTACGACGTATATGCTCCACCCGAGAAGGGGACTACTGGTAGCCAAGTACTGGTCATGACTTCAAGTGAAACCCATTCACGCAAAACTTGCAATTCAAGGCATAGTCCATTGTCCAAGTTGTGGGTTGGTGTAGCTTGGAGTTCTAGGCGGAAGTTCAACTTAACAGTCTCTGCTGAAACACTAGTATATTAAACAGTAGTGAACAGTGGCGAAAACTGCAGATGGGCATTTGAGATCTGGTGGGGGATTGTTAGGATTTATGGGCTAGGCCCAATTGAGAAATTCAAATAAATCCCAGGAAAATCTCAAAAGCCCATATAAGTGTATGGCTAGGGAATGGTGGAACCAATAGCACCATATTGCTAGTTCTAGTGGAGTAGAGCTAGTTTAAATATGGAAGCCACACTCACTCACCAAGTCATGGATGAGAGGAGAGAGTGTGGAGAGCCACACGCGCGCGCTCGCTCGCCTGGCCTGGCCTGGCCTGGGCGGGGCAAAGGGCGCGGGCGCACGACGTACGCGTGAATGGTCTGCCAAAATCCGGCCCCTCGCCTTACGGGGGCGCGACTCCCTTTTGTCGGTTTATTTTTTTGGTTGCTTGGCTGTGAAGATCAGAATCCTAACCGATCGCTATAAAATCTAAACTGAACGCGAGATTTTCGTGGGCGGATAAGATCGAAGACAGCTATCTGGTCGCGGACTCGACCCTATAAAAGGCGCCTGGCAGCCAGCATCCAAATCATCCCAGTTTTCGCTTTCGCCTCTCTTCACAGCTGAGCCGCCTTCCAGTTCTCTTCATCCCAACTGTAGACGTGCATCTGCGATCAGGAGAGCAGGTCTCCAAAACCCTTTGCCTTCTAGATCCTGCACCGGGAGAGGGCGAATAAGGTTTTTGGGAAGCGTCCTCACGCGACTGCTCGTGATCTTCTGACCTCATCGACCCTGCTGATTTCACTGCTTCGACGTCGTCGACCCTGCTGATTACAGCGCGCGCCATCTATCAGTATGTCTAATCAGTACACGTCATCTGATTTGACTTTTTACTTCAGTTCTTCTGATTTTATCATGATTTATATTCGGAATTTAATCTAGAATTTGTCTAATTATTCAACAATTTATTTGCATATGCTTCCTATTTTAATTCCAGTCCTTCAGCTGTTTGGCGTACCTCAATCCCAAGATAATATGACAGTGATCCTAAATCTGTCATTTCAAACTCCTTCTTCATCTCCTTGAATTTAGTGATCTGTGCGTCTGATTCCCCTATAATTAACAAATCATCTACATATACTCCAACAACAACTCTCTGACCACCTTTCTTTCTAGTATATAGTGCATGATCAGTCTTGCATCTTGTGAAACCAAGTTTGCCTAAACTTTTGTCTAGCTTCACATTCCAAGCTCGAGGAGCCTGTCGCAGTCCGTACAGAGCTTTGTGCAATTTTAGAACCTTGCCTTCCTCCCCTTTTGCAGTGAACCCAGGAGGTTGTGTGACATATACCTCCTCAGCCAAATCACCATTCAAGAACACTGATTTCACATCCATGTGATGGATTGGCCACCCATGATGTGCTACGACTGCCAATAGTACCCTGACAGTCTCCATTCTTGCCACTAGAGCAAAAACTTCTTCAAAATCAATACCTTGTTGTTGCACATATCCCTTAGCTACCAGTCTAGCTTTGGGCTTGATCACAGCTCCTGATTCGTTACGCTTCAGCTTATACACCCATTTCAGACCTCTGGCACGATGTCCTTTTTGTAAATCAACCAGTGGCCATGTCTTGTTCCCTTCAATTGATGCCATCTCCTCTAACATTGCCTTTCTCCAATCAGTGACCTTCAGAGCCTCAGTCACTGAATATGGCTCCTCACCGATGGCTGTCAACAATTCTTCAACAGCAAGCATTTCAGCTTGCTTTGGGACATTATCTGTTCCCAACATACTTTCCAGCATACGATACCTCCGTGGCGCGTCATCTTCATGGTCAACATCAAGATCTAGGGTTTCAGTGGGAGGTGTGGCATACTCGGTAGCCATTATCCTAGGTGTGGGCACCTGCTGTTCATCCTGAACATCCCATTGGCCACCAGGATGAGTGGGAGGCCCAGAACGACCACTACTCGATGTGCTTGGTGACGAGGACGAAGAACCTGACTTGTCCATCAAGCGAATGGAGCTCTCGACAAGCACGAACTCAACAACAAATGGGACATTTGTCCTAGTCTTCTCCTCCTCATTCTAGTCCTAGGCGCAATCCTCTTCAAACACGACGTCACGCGACACATGTACGCGTTTTGTGCTTGGATTGTAGAAACGCCAGGCCTTGCTGCCACTTTCATACCCAATGAACACCATTTGTGTACTTCTATCTTCAAGTTTTGTTAGACGCTTGTTGCCTTGCTTAACATGTGCAACACAACCGAATGTACGAAGATGACTGACGATAGGTTTTGTTCCATGCCATACCTCATATGTCATATGGAGTGCTCCCTTCATTTCCTTGAGTGGGTGATCTGTTCAGTATGTATATAGCCATTGCCATAGCCTCCCCCCAGAACCAGTTAGGGAGATTCATGGCTTTAAGCATGCTCCGTGCCATTCCCATGATGGTTTGGTTTCTCCGTTCCACCACTCCATTCTGCTCCAGCGTGTATGGTGCTATCAAGTGTCGCTTGATCCCTTCACTGTAGCAATGCTCGATGAAAGCTTGTGCTGTGAACTCTCCGCCTCGATCCATACGGAAAGTTCCCACCTTTCTTCCAGCTTCCACCTCAGCTCTTGCCTGAAAGGACTTGAACGCCGCCATCGCTGCCTCCTTGGAACGCAGAAGAGACACCCACATGTACATACTTAGGTCATCCACCAAAAGAAAGAAAACTGTTACCGCTCGGTGTCGATGGGGTCAGAGGCCCGCAAAGATCCCCATAGATCAGCTCGAGCTTGCTCGTCGCACGGTATCCTGCCTCTCCTGGGAAGGAAAGTCGACGCTGCTTCCCAGCGAGACAGCTATCACAGACATGATCAACGTGATCAAATCGTGACAGCCCGCGCACCATTTCTTCTTCGGCTAGACGTCTCAAGCTTCAAAAATTAAGGTGTCCAAGGCGTGCGTGCCACCTCTACGCTGCGCTGCCTCCTTGCGCAGCGAGGCAGACTGGCTTTGCAACGTCGAGATCCAGCTCGTACAGCCGGTTCACCGATCGCGGCACACTTGCTAGTAGCCGACGCTGAGTATCCCAAATCTTCAGACGCCTGTTCTACATTAGGATCTTGTGTCCACCTTCTTCCAATTGCCCAAGGCTCACGATATTCGTGGTGAGCCTCGGAATGTAGTAAACTCCCGTTAGAGTCTTGTGGTCACCATTCCGGCAGCAGAGAAGAATGGATCCGCGACCATAGATGGCCGTGGCTGAACCATCGTTGAATCGCATTGTACCTTGCACCTTCTCATTTAGCGAGGAGAACACAGAGCGCTCACCTGTCATGTGATTTGTGGCTCCCGTATCTAGGATCCATCGCACCTCTTCCTTCACTTTGTCACCAAGCTGAATGTACAGCTTGTCCTCCCTGAGATGAACGACTTGGTGTGGCCCCAGCGACGCCGGGGCGTCGTCAAGGTTCTCTTGTATGTCGATGACGCTGGTTCTCGCCAGTAACAATGCTTCGTCCACCTCTTCAGTATGCACGGCGTGGGATTTCTCATCGCGCTTCTTCTTCTTGCAGTCACGCGCCCAGTGTCCAGTATTTCCGCAATAACGACATTTGTCATTCGTGACCGTATTTCCTCCACGGCCGCCGTTGCGACCACATCGTCTCCCACCGTTTCTTCTGCGCCCGCGTCCTCGGCCACGGAAATTTCCTGACACCAACGAGCCCCCACAAAAACCTGATGGTTTATCACCTGCAATCTTCAGACGTGAAGTTATCTTGACAATTAATTCATCTTCTGTGAGATTGAGTCGGGGCAGGACCACTGCGCGCTCCTGGGCGAGTCGTTCCTCAGCTGCCTTCAGACGCCCGATTAGCTCATCAACGGACATTTCGCTCAAGTCAAGCAGCGTCTCAATTGAAGCCGCTATCTGATCAAACCGAGATGGCAGGGCCTGCAGAAACTTCCTAACAACTTCCTCCTCGGTGTATTCATCACCAAGCACCGTCAGTTCACCCGTGATGCGTGTGATCCGTACATCGAAATCATCCACGCTTTCGCCGTCGTTGAACTTGAGGGCGTCGAAATCCCTCTTCAGTGTACTCGCCTTCGCCTTCCTGACGCGGTCGACTCTAGCGTTGCGCAGTCGAAGCATCTTCCACGCATCCTGCGCCGTTGCCTTCCCTGCCACGGCTCCCATCACCCATCAGCTCCGGTGGAACCGCATTGGAGAGTATCTCCAAAGCGTTTCGGTCGTCGACATAAGTCGTCGTGCCTTCACTCACCGCGTCCCACAGGTTCCTCGCCTGCAGCATCACGCGCATGAGGGCCGCCTAGTCATGGTAGTTGGTCTTCGTCAAGATCGGGTAGTTCCCCGATGGAGCAGCTCGCTCCACAACGATGTGCTCGACCTCTCGCTTATAACCGCCTCCCCGATTGTCGCGCGTCCCCCAGCATGGCAGAGGTGACCTCCCTCGTCGTTGGCGCCGCGGCGGAGTGACCGACCAGTCAAAGCGTCCTCCTGTCGGCAGCTGATCGCCATACCCGGCTCTGATACCACGTGTTGACTTCAGCTCGACGTCGATTACCGAGAGAACGATCAATCAGTCGAGGATTGAAGAAGAACAGTGAACACGGAGAATTTTCTTTGGACATGCCAAAACGGGCGAACCTGTCTCCTTTTTGTGTTTTTCTATTTATTCACTGGACTACTCAACGCGTTACAATTACTCAGCTCCAAACTTCCCACAATCGTCATACTTCGACCCTGAAAATTCGGATCACTCCCCCACGATCACACACTGCGTGGCACAGGACATGCCCCTGGTACGCGCTTACCACTAACTCTACAGCAAAAAAACTCCCGCCAAGAGCCTAACTGAGAAGCTGAGTATCTAACAGCCACCAGAAAGAGTGCCGTCAGTCGTGAAGGCACCGCCGCAGCTGCACCACCAGCCCACGTCTCTAGGGAAGACAAGAAGATCCGCCATTGACACACGTCCAACAAGTAACAAAGGAGATCACGTCTACACAGCTTTAGCGCCGCCAGCCAGAGTCATCAGCCATCACACACGCAAGAAGGAGATCGCAGCCGACCACTAGTACACACAGCCTCTATAGTGGCGGTTCTAGAGACGTTTTCACTGGCGCTTTTCAGTGCCGCCAGTGCTAGGGGCCAGTGGAAATCGTCATTTCCACTGGCGGTTATTCTAGAACCGCCAGTGGAAATGATATTTTCACTGGCGGTTTTCTTAAGCAACCGCCAGTGGAAATGCTATTTTCACTGGCGGTTTTCTTAAGCAACCGCCAGTGAAAATGCTATTTCCACTGGCGGTTTGTTTTATTTAGCCGCCAGTGGAAAGATTTCCCGCCTTTTTTTTAAATTTTCAATCAGCACTGAAATTTATATATATTTACACACACAAAACATATATATATATATTGATATTGATAAACATGTGGTATTGATATTAAAAGCAACATGGAATTAAATTCTATCATACATTTATATACATCGAAGTCTTGTTTACAACCATGTATGCATCACACATTATATACATCAAAGTTTTCACTTAAGCTCTAATAACTATCTCGGCTAAGAGATAGTCTACTAATTTCTGTTAGTATTCTAAACTCTGGCAAAGCTAATGTTCCGGAAGCATCGTGATATTTCCCTTCTGCGGGAATGACCTCTTTCAATATGAATGTGCATAGGTCCTCAACTATGCCATACAATGCACCTTCAGTCAAGTTCTCCGGGCTTTCTTGTTGAAATTGCTGTAAAGGAAGTTTATAAACATCATCTATTTATACTCAATAATAACACATTTGCATCTTTAATGACATAAATACATACGTGACTATTACTAATAATACCTTGCCAGGGTTCGTGATGTATCGTTCGTTCATTCTCATGAACTCGCACACGTAGAACCCACATAGGACCGATCCGGGTGGTTGCTTGTGGCACTACATAACGGGAGATTGGTTATTTAGTTGCAACATTGTCCTATGTACGTACATGTATGATATGTATTCATAAATTCACATATTTACCGACCAGTTATAATGGATGTCTAGTGGCACGCCTTTTTTGGACGTGTCGTACTTTCCACCTCGTAGCTTATAAAACCTAAATGCCATGTGATCTCAAATAGAATCACCATGTTATTCTACAATTCTCATCAATATAAGTATGCATGCATAGAAAAGGCTTACAACTCTAAGATGCTGAGGAATTTTGAATAGGCCGAAGGCTCGGTGTGCAAGGAGTCGAGCACCAGCACCTTTCCAACCTTAGGATAAATGAAGAAGCATATCCAGTGGTCCCTGTACGAATCAAACTTGTGATACATGTGTATTGAAATTATTAATTTTATTTATGTAAAATCACACTTACTTAAAGTTGTACGGGGCCACTATGGATTCCCTGTCTTGAAATTGAAGCATTGCGTGTCCTATGTAGGTGGCGTATCTTGCTTCAAAATCCTTCTTCAGATCCTGGATACGCACCTCAATTTCTTCGTCTGTTAGCCCCTGTAATGCTTCGTTGCCTTTTCCGATTCTAAAAGTGTGGTTATCCTCGCATATCTTTATTGGGTTGAGATACCCAACCCTTTTACTGGCACTAGCATTGGGATTGGTACCATAAAGGATCTCCTGCTGATCATGTTGCATTCTGCAACGCACACGTGCATGTCAGATATTGAAAATTTATACAACTCACTAATAATAACACATATATGTGGAGTATGAGTGACACTTACAATGCAAATATGGTTACAAGTTGCACGTCGAGTCTCTGAAGGTTCATCATTAACCACATGTCCTCGAATGTAACAACGGCTTTTTGATTTGAACCAATAAAAGCATGGGCTGGTATATTAACACTGATGGTGTCGATGCCAACTGAAGATGCCCGCATGTACCAATCATGCAACCTTTTAATATTAGCCGGGACCTTCCTTAGTTTCTCAAAAGTGAGTAGTGGTCTACCCGGCACATATTTTTTAGGCACGTTTTTATAATCTGCCTTAGTTGGCTTCTTTATCTTTGCGGCAATTGCCTCAGCCTTTTTTGCGGACTCCTCGAGATCGGCCAAATCAACATTGTCTGACGTGAGGCTCCGTCCAATCCCTTTCAAAAAACGAACAGTGCCAGCAGTGGATTTACTCTTCTTTTTCTTATCATACGGGGACACTACTTTTGGTATAGAAACTTTAGATTTCTTTGATGGTCGTGGAGATGGCTGTGGAGAAGGTGGATCCCTGAAGGGCGATGTATGTGGCGGAGACGGTGGGCCACCATGAGGATGAGGAGAAGGAGGGTCAGAAAGAGGATGAGGAGCAGCATGTGAAGTTTGAGGAGGTGATGATGGATGTACAATAGGAACAGCAATTTGAGAAGGCGGAGACGGTTGGGCCTACGACGAATTCGACCAATCAACCAATTCGACATCCCTTCGAGGCCAAAGGATAAATTTCTTGATAGCTTGTCCAAGTGTCTCGATACCTTCGGGCCCAGGGATGTCTAGCATGTCGTCCTCGTATCCTTGGACGACTGTCGTCACTTCTACCCTGCAATATTCTTCTGGAATGTCGTTTCCATGGAACTTGCGTCCTAGGATCGCAAGGCCTGTGGCTACTTTCCTTGTACGCTGATTGTTAATACCATATCTTATAACTAGTGTGCATGCCATAGGCCTTGTGATGTCATCAACTGGATAGCGGACCTTATTTCCCGTTGACGCGACAGAGCTTGGGATGGTCGTACCCTCGGTGGCAGCCGGTGTTTGAGCTGCTGGAAATATTTGCATCTGTGGAGTGGTCATCTGTTGAACAGACATTGCACTCGCCATCGCCAATTGCTGCATCAATTCTGGAGGAGGATTCGATAGCATTTCAGACATCAGGCCTTTGAACTCTTTCTTGGCCTCCTCCTTAAAATAATTTGCCATCTCTTCCTTGTATCGATCACGTTTCTTGTACAGACCTTCCCATTGTGGTCTGAATCCTTCCTTCCATCCTTCCTTAGATGATATTCCTCGTACACGACCAGGATGCTCAGAATAACCGAGACTAGCCGTTAGAATGTCTTTCTCCCTTTGCGGCTTAAATGTTCCTTCGCTCTGCTTAGCTGCAATTGCATATATGTTTTTTGCCGCTTCTTCGACAGCGGGATCATCAAAAGATACACCAGACTCAGTTTCCCTTGGTTTTCTAGCACAGATCCAATTAGCTGTCCTTTCACCGAGTTGCTCGGACAGCGTCGGCAACCCTGCAGCCTTCTTCTCGGCGTCTTCTTGTCTCCATTTAGGAACCTGACGCTTGTAACCACCTGTGCCAAGGTGGTGGCGGTATTTGTTCTTCTTAGACAGTTCTGAATTTGCCTCACTTAGCGATATGAAATCAGGGCTGCTCCTCTGCTCTAGAAATACTGCCCACTGACCTGCTGAGATTTTATATTTTTTCGTCGGGTCTAGGCCTTTCTTTGCAAACTTTGTATTCATCTGAGACCTCTAGTTTCGGAAATTTATTGCAAACTGCTTCATCGTGTATTTTTCACGAGTTCTTCTGAACCCCCAGGCAAAACGAACCTCGTTACTAGCTTATTCCACATTTGATTCTTGACATCATCTGATACATCTCTCCACTGTCAGATTGTGATGTCAAGATTATCTCTAACTAAGAACCCAAGTGCATTCCGAAACTTAGGCAGTGCCTCTTCTGGAGCTAGGGGCTAACCATTCGGGCTCACGTCTGTGATTTTATATGTCTTGTCAGGAAACTTGTTTAGCCCCCTGTCACCTCTGTTCCGATCGCTCTGCTTCCTTTTCCTTGACCTCTCGGTGGTTGTCTCGGTCGATTCCGGTGCGCCTTGGGTCAGTTCCGGTGCGCCTTGGATCAGTTCCGGTGCGTCTTGGTATCGTGCCACAGCTTTTTCGAGCATCGCACGAAATTCAGACAAGACCTCCTATTCATGTAATAAAATGCACAAGAAATCATGCATGTGTAATAGACATTGCGAAATCAGCTAATTAATTAGGTACACACACGAAATTAAGGATGTGTAATTTACCTCATGTTCTTGTGGATCATAAGTAGGGTCACGTTGCAACTCACGCGCAGCGGCCCTATCTATCCTAGTGGTAGGAAAAGGGTCGCTAGGCGTTTCATATCCTTCACTGCTGGATTCTTCTTGAGCAACACTCTTGTCCATGTGGTCGGGCCCTAATCCTTGGTCCTTGGTTGGAGAACTCATTGAGCTACATATTAACATAAGCAATAATTAAATTCGTATTAACAAATACCCTAACCCTTATCGAGGAGGAGTCGTATAGGACGTATAGAGAGGGAGATGGAGAGTCGTATAGAACGTATAGAGAGAGAGAGAGAGGGAGAGAGGAGGAGTCGTATAGGACGTATAGAGAGGGAGAGAGGGAGATGGAGAGTCGTATAGAACATATAGAGAGGGAGAGAGGGAGAGAGGAGGAGTCGTATAGGACGTATAGAGTCGTATAGAACGTATAGAGAGAGAGAGGAGGAGTCGTATAGAACGTATAGAGAGAGAGGGAGAGAGGAGGAGTCGTATAGGACGTATAGAGAGGGAGAGAGGGAGATGGAGAGTCGTATAGAAAGTATAGAGAGAGAGAGAGGGAGAGAGGTGATGAGAACTCGCTCTGGTCAAGTGGGGTTCTGATGAGTTGCTCTTAATCGAAACAACGCAAGTGTGTCGTACGTCGTCTTCTAATTTCACTAGCTAATAGTACTACAATGGAATACGTTGTCTACAATGGAATACGTTGTTTACAATAAAATACAATAGAATATGTTGTTCTCTCCGTTGCTCTCTCCTCTCTCTCTCTAATCTCCCTCCCTTTCCTCTCTCTTCCCTCCCTCCCTCTCCCTCTCTTTCCTCTCTCTTCCCTTTTCCCCCTCTCTCCTCTCTCTCCCCCTCCACTCTCTTTCCTATATATACACTCCCTCTCCCTCCTCTCTCTTCTCTCTCTCCCTCCCTCCACTCTCTTTCCTCTCTCTTCCCTTTCCCTCTCTCTCCTCTCTCTCTCCCTCCACTCTCTTTCCTATATATACACTCCCTCTCCCTCCTCTCTCTTCTCTCTCTCCCTCCCTCCACTCTCTTTCCTCTCTCTTCCCTTTCCCTCTCTCTCCGGAGAGAGAGGGAAAGGGAAGAGAGAGGAAAGAGAGTGGAGGGAGGGAGAGAGAGAGAAGAGAGAGGAGGGAGAGGTCCTCTCCTCTCTCTTCCCTCTCCCTCCTCTATCTTCTCTCCCTCTCTCTCTCTCTCTCTCTGCAGAGACGCGCGCAGGGTCTCCTTCTCTTCCCTCTTCCTCCTCTCTCTTCCCTCTCACTCTCTCACTCTTCCTAGGCTTAGGGTTTAGCCGCGGCGCGTGCACGGCGGCGCTTGCACGGCGGCGGCGGCGCGCATGCCCGAGCGATCATAGTCGAAGAAAGGGAGAGAGGGAGAGAGAAGAACTTACCTACGGCGCGGGGACGACGACGTGGACGACGGCGACGCACGGCGGAGAAAATCGCCGGGCGAATTTTTGGCAGCCTGACGGCGGGAAGATGGAAAGACAGGGCGCCAGAGACTTAGCGAAATTTTTCGGCCCCGCGCGCGCTCCTTTATATAGGAGATATTTCTACTGGCGGTTGACAATGACAACCGCCAGTAGAAATCATTTCTACTGGCGGTTGTCATAGAGAACCGCCAGTAGAAATGCCATCCACAGACTGTGGAGGCCATTTCTACTGGCGGTTTTCATAGACAACCGCCAGTAGAAATCATTTATACTGTCGGTTTTCGTTGTGAACCGCCAGTAGTAATGTTTTTAGTATATTATTTTTTATTGTATATTCATACATTAATTATATATATTTTTATACATATTAATTATATATATATATATATATTTAGTATACATAATATATATATTTATATATTACTTCTCTCTCTCCCCTCTCTCTCTCTCTCCTCTCTCTCTCCCCTCTCCCTCCTCTCTCTTCCCTCTATCTCTCCTCTCTCTCTCTCCTCTCTCTCTCTCTCCTCTCTCTCCTCTCCCTAGCTCCTCTCTGTCTCTCTCTCCTCTCTCTCTCCTCTATCTCTTCTCTCTCTCCTCTATCTCTCCTCTCTCTCCTCTATCGCTTTCCTCTCTCTCTCCTCTCTCTCTCCTCTCCCTAGCTCCTCTCTCTCCCCTCTCCCTCTCCCTCTCTCTCCTCTCTCTCTCCTCTCTCTCCTCTCTCTCTCCTCTCTCTCCTCTATCTCTCTCTCTCCTCTCTCTCTCCTCTCTCTCTCCTCTCTCCCTCCTCTCTCTTCCCTCTCTCTCCCTCCTCTGTCACTAGAATGCTCGTTCTTGCAGTGTTTAAATACTACGTCGTCTCCTGGCTTCGCGTCTCTCATCACCATTGGTGTGAAGTTCTTTCACAAGTATCAGATCTGGTAAAAATCTTTCCAAGTTCTTTCACAACATGTTCTTTGAAGATGCTTGTTTCTTACTGCCTGATATGTATATATTAGTCGAATAGTCCTCCCTGCTTTTATTTTGCCTCTTCCTCTGACGGCGGCACTCCAAAGAAAGCCAAGGTGGTGGTGGAGGATGAGGAAGAGGCGGGGTTAGAGGATGAGGAAGAGGCGACTGTGACACTATCCGTGGAGAAGGACGCGCTGGAGTGCGACATCTGCTGCCTACCCTTCCAGTCCGAAGTTTTCATGGCAAGTCAGATTACCATGCATGTATATATACAGTACATATTGATCGGTAGGCTCCAGCATGATGTTCTGCTCTGTGTAAAATCAGTGCAAGAACGGGCATTCTGACGGCGGCACTCCAAAGAAAGCCAAGGTGGTGGTGGAGGATGAGGAAGAGGCGGGGTTGGAGGATGAGGAAGAGGCGACTGTGACACTATCCGTGGAGAAGGACGCGCTGGAGTGCGACATCTGCTGCCTACCCTTCCAGTCCGAAGTTTTCATGGCAAGTCAGATTACCATGCATGTATATATACAGTACATATTGATCGGTAGGCTCCAGCATGATGTTCTGCTCTGTGTAAAATCAGTGCAAGAACGGGCATTCTGACGGCGGCACTCCAAAGAAAGCCAAGGTGGTGGTGGAGGATGAGGAAGAGGCGGGGTTGGAGGATGAGGAAGAGGCGACTGTGACACTATCCGTGGAGAAGGACGCGCTGGAGTGCGACATCTGCTGCCTACCCTTCCAGTCCGAAGTTTTCATGGCAAGTCAGATTACCATGCATGTATATATACAGTACATATTGATCGGTAGGCTCCAGCATGATGTTCTGCTCTGTGTAAAATCAGTGCAAGAACGGGCATTCTAGATGTGCAAAGTGCTGCATCCGCACGGACGGTAAGTGCTGGACCTGCTCCGAGCGCATTGGCAACAATAGCTCTGTCTCCCTCTCCCTCTCCTCTCTAGAAAGTCGTGTAAAATTACATGCTTCGGTTTGTCGCTAACAATAATCAATTACATGACATGTCCTAACAATAATCAATTACATGACAACTATATAATCTAGGGAGCTATTGTTCTGCCTTGTCCATCGTGGCGTACCCAGGGCATCGAATTGCGTGGGATGCTTCGCTCAACGTTCCTTATCTTGGTTGGATGGTCTATGAAAAGAGACATGTCATTGAACTGGTTAAAATCCTCTAAATCAGATACACCATCAACTCCTATAGCTTGTTGTTTTTCAGGAAAAACTACATGCTTCGGTTTGTCGGTGCTTTTCTTCTCATTGTTAGAAATGATCTGTTCAGCATAGAAGACCTGTGCAGCACGATTAGCAAGGATCCATGGGTCATCTTTGTAACCTACCTTACTTAGATCAAGAACTCTGACACCATAGTTGTCTACCGTGACATGTTTGTCTTCAACCCATTGACATCGGAAAATTGAGATCTGAAATGTACCATAGTCTAGTTCCCATATGTCCTCAATAAAGCCAAAATATGTAATAATCTCACCAGTTTCATCATCTATGGCCTCGCATCGAACACCACTGTTTTGTGACATGCTCTTTTTGTCCTTGGACTTTGTACAAAATGTGAATCCACTAATGTCATAGGTTTGCCATGTTGTGACCTAGCGTGAAGGTCCAGATGCCAACCCCTTGATGGTTTTTTCTTCTATTGTTTCTCCACGTGGAATGTCCTTCACCATTAGCCATGTGTTGAACCGCTGCTTATGTTGCTTCATTACCCAATCAGTTGTATGCCCAGGATTTTGCTCGTGAAGCTCATTGATGTGTTGTTGGATAAATGGCTCTATTATCGCTAGCTGATGTAGGATGTTGTGATGTGCCTCAAGTACTGTATTGTAATCTGGTGGGATGAAAGATTTCCGTCCCATCCTCCCGCTTCCATACAATCTACCCTCGTGTCGTGACGGAGGCAGACCTATTGCCACCTGATCTTTTAGGATACTATTGCAGAATAGACCTCCGGACTCAATGGCCTCTTCGGTACAGTACCCCTCTATCATGGATGCCTCGGGACGAGCACGGGTTGATACATAGCCATTCAGTATTGACATGAAACGCTCGTACATCCATATTTCATGCAAGTACATAGGACTCAATGCCTCTATTTGTGGCACCAAGTGCACCACAAGGTGCACCATAATATCAAAGAACGATGGAGGGAAACACATCTCAAACTGTGCTATTGTCTCCACTGCGAATTCCTGAAGAGATGCCAACTCATCACGGTCAATTACCTTTTGTGAAATTCTGTTGAAAAAGTAGCACAACCGTGTGATTGCCATCTTTAAAAACAAAGGATTTATAGCCCTGATGGCAATAGGTAGGAATGTAGTCAGCATGACATGACAATCATGTGAGTTGTAGTTGGTGACTATGAGGTCTTTCATTGACACAATACTTCGTATGCTAGAGCAGAATCCGGATGGGACTTTCAAATTCTTAAGCCAAACACACATCGCATGTTTCTCATCTACATTGAGATTGTAGCTTGCTGCTGGGAGATGATACTTCCCATTTTCTTGAAGAACAGCATGTAGTTCCTTTTTTATGCCTAAATTTACCAAGTCCATGCGTGAATTGAGCCCTTCTTTTGTTTTGCCCTTTATGTCTAGTAAGGTGCCAATTATGCTTTCAAACACGTTCTTCTGAACGTGCATACCATCGATCGCATGCCGCACATCTAACTCTTTCCAGTAAGGCAAGTACTCGAAGAAAATAGACTTTTTCTTGAATATAGCCCCCGGAGCTGGTTTGACATCTTTCCTTGTTTTTCCGTCTTTTGTCTTCTTCCCGAAAACAAACTTGATATTCTTGACTATTTCAAAAACTCTATGACCTTTATTGTTACCCGATGGAGCAGTAGAATGTAGTTCACCATTATTGTCAAAGTACTTATCCATCTTTCGCATGCGGTACCTGTGTCCTTCCAATAAAAAGCGTCTGTTCCTCATGTACACTATCTTCTTAGATGCAGTAAGGGACACGTAAGCAGTTTCATCAATGCATACTGTGCAGCCAACCTTTCCCTTAAACTGGCCTGATAATGTGAAGAGTGCAGGGTAATCGTTGATCGTAACAAAAATAATTGCTCTCAGCGTGAATGAATCTTTACGATACTCATCCAACATTTGAACACCCGTTACCCACAATATTTTCATATCCTCCATTAAGGGCTCTAAAAATACATCCATATCAACTCCAGGTTGTGTAGGTCCAGAAATAAGCATGGTTAGCAAAATGTACTTCCGTTTCTGCATCAACCATGAAGGAAGGTTGTATATGGTGAGGATCACTGGCCATGTGCTATGCTTGATGCTCCTTTCAGCAAATGGATTCATTCCATCAGTACTCAGTGCGAACCTAACATTTCTTGGTTCATCGGCAAAGTCTCGGTGGTTCTCATTGAAATCTTGCCACTGCTTCCCATCGGCTGGATGTCGAAGCTTCCCATCGTTTTTGTGCTCATTAGAAGCATGCCAGCTCATAAGTTTGGCATCCTCAGGGTTAGCGAACAAACACCTCAATCGATCGACGACGGGGAGGTACGACATCACCAAAGCAGGAATCTTTTTGAGCGCATAATAGTCTACTTCTTCTTTTTCTTTGCTCGTGGATTTTGAAGTCTTCTTTTTGGCTTTCTATCGCTTCTTCCCTTTAGACACAGATGCAACACACTCTTCCTCTCGATAGTCTTTATTCGTCTTGTACCTACTTGCACCACAGTTTGGGCAGCTCTCCAAGTCTTTATAATCATCACCTCGATAAAGGATACAATGATTTCTACACGCGTGGATCTTCTCCACGCCCATAGTGAGTGGACTGATTAGTTTCTTTGCATAGTACGTGTTAGCAGGCACTTTGTTCTCCTTTGGAAGCATGTCTGCGACAATACTCAAGAACGCATCGAAGCCAGCATCAGACAGACCATATCTAGCTTTTAACATCAACAACTTTAACACAGACCGGAGCGTCGTGAACTCTTTGGTACAACCCTTAGACTCGTCGTACAAAGGCTCTTCTGCTGCCTTCTTCAGGGACTCCATACCTTTCATGAAGAACATCGATGGATCTGTATGACGACGCAACATTGCCTCTAACAACTCTGCATCTTCCTCGTCCATAACATTTGGCAGAACATGGGTTCTTTCACGTTCATTTCCTCCGGCGTAACCATGATCAGTAACATTTGGCACTACATGTTCGCTCTGTGGAAGAGGTTGTTGTGTCTCGTGAACGAACTGAAAGCTGTCGTCGATGTTCGCAGGGTTTCCAGCTGTATAAGGCGAAGAGCTACCCTCTCCATGCTTTGTCCAAATTATGTGATCCTTCACAAATCCTCGGCATACCAGATGAGATATGATTTGTTCTGTGTCATCAAATACAACAGCATTTTTGCAGTCCATGCATGGACAATATATGTGCTTTGTCTTTGTTCTCCAAGCATGGTTCTTAGCGACAACAATAAACTTATGGACCTCAGATATGTATGATGGATCTAGCCTTGATAAGTTATACATCCAGGATATCCTCTCCATCATCACCTGTAAAAAAGTAACATAAAACACATGGTGAAACCCTATATCCAAAAATGTGGCTAAAATGTGAAACCCTCTCTCTCTCCTCTCTCTCTCTCTATCCTCTCTCTCTCTCCTCTATCTCTCTCTCTCCTCTATCTCTCTCTCTCCTCTTGCAGTGTTTAAATACTACGTCGTCTCCTGGCTTCGCGTATCTCATCACCATTGGTGTGAAGTTCTTTCACAAGTATCAGATCTGGTAAACATCTTTCCAAGTTCTTTCACAACATGTTCTTTAAAGATGATGCTTGTTTCTTACTGCCTGATATGTATATATTAGTCGAATAGTCCTCCTTGCTTTTATTTTACCTCGCGTTCTAGGTGATAAACCATGACCGGGAAAAAGACCACGACTTCTCTATGGAGGATGAGGAAGAGGCGGGCTTCTCTACGTACGGCGGCACTCCAAAGAAAGCCAAGGTGGTGGTGGAGGATGAGGAAGAGGCGGGGTTGAAGGATGAGGAAGAGGCGACTGTGACACTATCCATGGAGAAGGACGCGCTGGAGTGCGACATCTGCTGCCTACCCTTCCAGTCCGAAGTTTTTATGGCAAGTCAGATTACCATGCATGTATATATACAGTACATATTGATCGGTAGGCTCCAGCATGATGCTCTGCTCTGTGTAAAATCAGTGCAAGAACGGGCATTCTGGATGTGCAAAGTGCTGCATCCGCACGGACGGTAAGTGCTGGACCTGCTCCGAGCGCATTGGCAACAATAGCTCTCTCTCCCTCTCCCTCTCCTCTCTAGAAAGTCGTGTAAAATTACATGCTTCGGTTTGTCGCTAACAAAAATGTAGTTAGACTACTTTATCTCTTCCAATAAAAGTAGTTAGACTACTTTATCTCTAACACATGGTGAAACCCTATATCCAAAATGTGGCTAAAATGGAGGAAAAATGAACAAAATTTGGCAAAAGAAACATAAGCCAAACTTTCCTAGCAACTAATAAACAAAAAAATTTAATACCCAAACCTATCTCTAACACATGGTGAAAGCCTAGTTTCAAAATGTAGTTAAAATTGAGCAAAAATAAACAATAACTGACAATTGAAACATAATTAAACCAACCTTCCATACAACACATTCACCATTCATTAAGCAACTAAATATGTGTTATGGATAAACTTATTTGAGAACTAAACATGAAAAAGGAGAGGAAATAGACAAAAACTAACCATCTTAAGCAACCTCATTTGAGGAAATAGAGAAAATTACCTAGCTATACTCTTCTCTCTCACATGTAAAACCCTAGATCCAAAATGTGGCTAAAATTGAGCAAGAATGAACAAAAATTGACAAAGAAACATAAACCAACCTTTCTTATCCACCTTCTTCCAAGAAATGAAGACCAAAACCTCCCCCCTTATATTTTTGTAAAATCTGGACCTCCAAAATCGCCTCCAATGGAAGCTGGCTGCGAGCATACAGTTCACTGTCGCAGGGAAGAAGAGGGGTATTTATAACAGACAGTTCACTGTCGGTTGGCTTGAAAAACCGCCAGTGGAAACCAATTTCCACTGGCGGTTATCTTAAACAACCGCCAGTGGAAATAGGGTATTTCCACTAGCGGTTCTGTTACACCAACCGCCAGTGGAAATTGGTTTCCACTGGCGGTTCTGTTACACCAACCGCCAGTGGAAATACCCTATTTTCACTGGCGGTTGTGTTAAGATAACCGCCAGTGGAAATAGGTTTCCACTGGCGGTTCCCAAGCCGGACCCACCTTGTTTTTTTTACTGGCGCGCGATAACTAAAACCACCAGTGATAATTTATGGGTGCCGCAGGCTATGAGCTCTTTTCTACTAGTGGACATCTACGCCGGCGTGGTGCAGACGCACTACCACCAGACGAAGGTTTCATCGCAACAGTCCTACGTGAAAGCCGACCAGCAACAACAGCGATCACAACCAATTAATGAGCGTTCACAACCAATTAAGGCCCTGTTTGGGAGGCTCTGGCTCATCTAAAACCGGCTCTAACTGTGACCCTTTTAAAGGAGCAGCTTTTCTGCTGGAGCCGATGTCTTTTACAAATTATTTAGCAAAATGACTCCTCTTATTTTCAGAAGTTTACAGATCTTGTAACTCATGCATTCAGAGACTTCAAGCCCAAAGAGAATTGCATCAGTTCATAAGATACAAGTAGCAGGACCTTTTTTCTACTTATGATAGCATCACCATGTGACACACAAATTGCTTCCTTATCAAATCATTTGCAAACAAAGGTGAACACATAAAGCTAAAGCAAACGTCTGCACTCGGGCTCGGGCTCCATCGGCTCCTACGTTTGGGCTCCAATGGCGTCTGCGGGTGGAACATCTGCAACATCTACGTCCACCGGCGAGGAACGACAGCGACCACAACCCTGAGAACGCCGGTGGGCTGCACGTGTGGGAGAGGCTGCACGTGGTGGCTGCGCACAGGGATGGGCGCGGAGCCAGTGCGAGAGCAGGTTTTTTAGGCTTTGGCTCTTGATAGGTAAACTGGCTTCTGCTCTTTTTAAAGATTCATTTCAGCAGACTTGGGAGAGCTCCGTCGCGGAGCCGGACCTAGAGCCACGGGAGAGCCGTCCCAAACGGCCTCTGGCGTCCATGGGTGAGAACTATGTTTAATCTTTTTTTGGTCTACCCTGAAACCTCTTGTCGATCAAAGACTCAATAGAGCCGTTAGGAGGCGCACTAAGATCATCATAAAGCTGCCAGGAGGGGCACAACATGAAGCGCCCTGTGACCAATATTCAGAAAGATTCGATGATTTATTTCGGACGTGGAAGCGTCCTGTGACTAATGTTCAAGAAGATCTGATGATTTATTCCGGATACTGAAGCTCCCAGGATTTTGCGTTTTAAATAGCGCGTCCAGGAAGATCTGATGATTTATTCCGAATGTTAAAACCCCTAGGACTTGCGTTGTACACCACACGTCCAGAAAGATCTAATGATTTATTTCAGATACTGAAGCTCACAGGACTTGTGTTGTACACCACGCATTCAGGAAAATTTTATGGTCATGTCGGATCATTTTTAATTTGATAATCTAATGTTGAGCTTGTGCTCCAGATTGATCCATTAATCCGACGGTTATTCCGGATTAATCTAAAAAATATCCAATGGTTATGCCAATTTGATCTACTAATCCGATGGTTATTCCGGATTAATCTAAAAATCTGATGATCATGCCGGATCAATTTAAGTTGATAATCTGATATTACGTCTGTGCTCCAGATTGGTCTACTGATCCAATGGTTATTTCGGATTAATCTAAAATTTGATGGTCATGTCGTATTAATATGAACAAGCAAGTTACGTGAATTCTTATATTGCCACATGAAGGGCAAACTCTTTTCTGGCTACCTAAAAGGGCGAAATCTATCCCCACTGCTTGATCAAATGCTGACCAAATTATTGGCAAAACTTATTATTATTATTCTAGCGACACGTCTTGTATAAACGAGATCGGACACGTTGTTGCTAGGCACCGACGAGGCGAAGGCAACACATCCGTTCGTGCTGATGAAGACTGGCAGACACACCACTGGACACCAATGAGGCGAAAGTCATCCCATTCATCAACAGCATCCCGTTTAACCACCAACATGACAATGGCGTAGTCATGATTAAGTTTTGGCAATTCTAAAGGCCACTCAAATTATACACCTCGCACTCATCCTAAAGATAGGATGACCACTAGGCGCAGCTTAATCGGAGGTGTTTTACAGATTTTACTCTGTATATGTAATTAACCGGGCAAGCCTCTCTCGCGTAAGACCTCGGGAATTAACGAACCAGAAGCTTGTCTCAGCAATATATGATTAATAAAATATATGATTCATGATTGCTACACTTGTTCGCATCACAAGATTCTTTTTATTTTATTTTTTTATTCTCGCGAACATCATTTCACATTAAAACGAAATGAACAACTTGGCTGATTATAACCTGACAACTCATGCAGACCCCTAGAGTGTCGATTTTCTACACCTAGCACAGGCATTCTCACCGGGCAAAAGAATCTAAGGGCAAACTCAAGGAAGGTTAGCTTCCTCATCATTATCCTTATCCATATATTTAAACTATATTCTACAAACAGTATGATCTATAATATAAAACAATATTTTAGATGAATATATGAGTGGATTGTTAGAAACAGTCTTAAAGATAATATGCTGCAGACAATTTCCGGGGAGAGGCACGTTCGTTTCTGGTGACCCGAGGGCGTTTGGGAGAGCTTCCACAGCTCCGTTGCTGCTGAGTTAAACAATAAAAATCTAAACTGCTCTATAGTGGAATGAATCTAGTCTCTATTTTATACTAGAAAATGGAAGCAAAAAAACTCTGCTTCTCACTGCTCCCAACCTGCTCCATCACTCTCTAACCTCTCAGTAATCACTTCACAAACTATTTGTTAAATGATTTTTGTCAAATAGATTCACTTCCAGTAGGAGTAATCAAATCACTCTATTAAATAGAATCAGCTCTCGAAGTTAGAGAATTATAGAGTCGTAGCTCTACCAAACGACCCGTAATGGTCTAATCGGCCATGTCATCAGAGAGATTACAGTGGCGCTAGTCTTGAGTCGCAAATCCTGTGACTCGCAAATCCATCGGAGAGGGAGGCAGCGCACGCGAGCGGCTGAGCAGGCGTGCATGGGCGGAGCCGGAGGCGATCCGAAGCATGGTGCGCGCTAGTGGCAGGGTAGATGCACGCGGGCTGGAGGCGCGCACGGTGGCGGAGCTGGAGACGTCGTGGGGAGCGAGAGGCTCGCGCGTGCGGCACGGGAGCGTGTCTGCACCTGCGGCGTGGGCTCTGCAAATGAAGCAGTGAAGCTGAGTCAAATGAGCGTTTGTTGTGCGCTGCGCCGGTGCCGGACTGCTGGTGGCGCGGGGGCAGGGCGTGTAGCTGTTCCTGCACGAGCTCTGCTACGCGCTGAGGCAGTGAACCTGCGTCTACTGCCGGTTGGTTGCCTTTGCCTCCTACAGCAATATCTAACCATTATTCAGATTTACAAATCCAACCATTAATTGGCCTTACTCGTTTGATATTACATTGGTTCAACCATAGTCGATACTCTACTAACTTCTAATGTAGCTTTAAACTATGTTCTGACGCAATTGGATGTATTATCCATGCAATCGTCTCAACCCTTTGAACCACGCATTGTTTGCTATTAGATGTAGCTTCAAACTAAGTGCCAGCTTTGATTCAAAGCGTGTGAGATCCTCTTCTATTGAGGTACTTTATGAACTGTAATCGGTCCGGGACGTTATTAAATCTTATGGAAACGTATCCTATGCACATGATCCGTCTGTGCACATCAGCAGCCTCCAACGGCTTATTATCCAACCTAGCCTTCATGGTTGGGTCAGCCATCTTGGTGGGCTCTCTTGGGTCCGCATGTCCTTCCTTCATTTTTTTAACACTACAACACTTCTAAGAATTTGTGTCTAGAGAGACTGAATAGATTATTTAGAAAATTTACAAAACAAAAATTAGAACAAAGATTGGTTAGTACTAAAAATGTCCTAATAACTATACACCTGCGCTAACTCTATTTCACCTTAAGCGAGTCCCGACATAATTCTATTAGCAATAATAAGCAAGCTACCACAACGACTAGCTACACCAGATACCTACTGAATAGAACAACAAACAATTAGTTACTTCGACAATTACAACTATGCTACTCCAGCTAGCAAGGCAAACAACTACATACAAACAGAGTATTGAACAAGTGTATCGAAGCCAAACCAATAGGGGCAAGTAATTGACACAAGATATATATCCGAGTGTTGAGAACGATAACACCTAAAAGTTCGTCTCTAAACTATGGCCTCTATCATTCTCCTAGTCAAACCATATGCATTAACTAAACTATCCAATATGCAAGTATGATTTTAACTAAGTGTTGCAATCTCTATCATAAATAATTATGCAGTCTAGGTTTCAAACCCATCCACTAACCTATAACTAAGCTAAGAAAGTAAATCATATAATTGAATTAAAACAATATAAATGTGAAAGATTCAAATTGAAAGTCGCCTAGAGGGGGGTGGATAGACGAAACCTGAAAATTAAAACTTTATCCCCCAACCAGATCCTTTGATTAGTGGTTAGAACAAGATACATAATTATCGGAGAATGAAAACTAAGTCCTTTGCTTGAAAAGAGTATGACTAAATAATGCGGAATTGATAAATCAATACTACTAATAAGTCTATGAGAATAAAGCAAGAGGGCTTAGATAAGAAGAGCAATAACACAAGTTCTTTCTTGCAAAGTGTTGCTTCACCAAATGAGAATTTAACTTAGAGCAACACCAAAAAGTATTAGCAAAGAATAGTGCAAGAAGAAACTTAAAAAGGGAAAGAACAAACAAATCACAAGCAATGAGCACACGAGACACGGGTGATTTGTTTTACCGAGGTTCGGCCCTCTAAGGCCTAGTCCCCGTTGAGAAGTCCACTAAGGACGGGTCTCTTTCAATCCTTTCCCTCTCTCCACCAATCACGCAAGACCGGCGAGCTCTTCTTCTTCTCAAGGATCACTTAAGACCCCGCAAGGACCACCACACACTTTGGTGTCTCTTGCTAGCTTTACAAGCCTCCAAAACTTTGGAGGAAGTTCAATGGGAGTCAAAACTCCACGCGCAAATGAACACAAGGATGTAGTGCACACTATCTCTCAATGAATCTCACAAGGCACTAGAGCTAAATCACATGAGAGGCTTTCTTTTGCTTGATCTCGCTTGTATGGCACTTGTGTGGGTTGTAGTGGTCTAAATCTTGTGTATAGGATGGATCAATGAATATATGTGGTTGGGAGGGCTTGAGTATGTCAACTAGATGACTTGGAATGTTGCTTGGGCTCCCCTCACCTTGAAGTGGCTGGTTGGGGTGGTATTTATAGCCACCAACCAAAATTGTAGCCGTTGGAGAAGTCTGCTGGCGATGGGCGCACCGGATAGTCCGGTGCGCCACCGGACAGTGTCCGGTGCGCCGCCACGTCATCCTCTCATTAGGGCTTGGAGCTGGTCGACCGTTGGAGGCTTTGTCCTCATGCGGCACCGGACAGTCCGGTGCGACACCGGACAGTCCGGTGCCCCTCTGACCGCTGCTCTGACATCTGATTTGCACTGTTTGCTTTGCAGAGTCGACCGTTGCGCGCATATGACCGTTGCTCCGCTGGCGCACCGGACAATTCGGTGGCACACCGGACAGTCTGGTGAATTATAGCGGAGGTGCGCCTGGGAAACCCGAAGGTGAAGAGTTTGAAATCGATCTTCCCTGGTGCACCGGACACTGTCCGGTGCGCCAGACCAGGGAGCACTTTGGTTTCCTTTGCTCCTTTCTTCTTGAACCCTTTTTAATCTTTATATTGGCTTTGAGTTGAACCTTTGGCACCTGTAGAACATATACTCTAGAGCAAACTAGTTAGTCCAATTATTTATGTTGGGCATTTAAACCACCAAAATCAATTAGAAAAAGGTGTAAGCCTATTTCCCTTTCAATCTCCCCCTTTTTGATGATTGATGCCAACACAAACCAAAGCAAATATAGAAGTGCAGAATTGAACTAGTTTGCATAATGTAAGTGCAAAGGTTGCTTGGAATGAAACCAATAAATATTACTTACTAGATGCGCATGGATGGCTTTTCTTCTTATTAACATTTTGGACCACGCTTGCACCACATGTTTTGTTTTGCAAAATGTTTTGGAAATTCTTTTCAAAGTTCTTTTGCAAATAGTCAAAGGTATGCAAATAAGATTGAAAGAAGCATTTTCAAGATTTGAAATTTTCTCCCCCTGTTTCAAAATGCTTTTCCTTTGACTAAACAAAACTCCCCCTTAAAGAAATCCTCCTCTTAGTGTTCAAGAGGGTTTTAGATATTAATTTTGAAGAGGGTATACCAATTTGAAATTATATCAAAATAAGATACCAATTTTGAAGAGGGTATACCAATTTGAAATTATATCAAAATAAGATACCAATTGAAAGAGGGTATACCAATTTGACATTATATCAAAATAAGATACCAATTGAAAAACTTCTTTTAATACCAAATAATAGACTATATTTGTGAAATTGGTGGTGGTGCGGTCCATTTGCTTTGGGCTAATACTCTCTCCCCCTTTGGCATGAATCGCCAAAAATGGATGCTTGAGTGAAATATAAGCCCTTATAACTACTCTCCCCCTTTGGATAGAAGTATAGAAGTGGAGATTATACCAAAGTTGGAGAGATTATGCAGAATACCGGCAAAGAGTAAATAATATCGATGGAGTTGAGTGGAAGCGTCGTCTTTACCGAATACTCCATTTCCCTTTCAATTCTATGACTAAGCATGAGAATACACTTGAAAACACATTAGTCATAGACATAAAAGAGATATGATCAAAAGGATATATCAAATTAAGCATGATCATAGTTCTATATAACATAGATTGCTCCCCCTAAATATGGTTAATGAGAACATATCTATATCATATAGAATGTGAAGTGCATTGTGTCATAGTATAAGTGTGATGCTCATGATAGTTTATGCACTTATCAAAGCATGTTGTAAACATTTTAAGCATTTTCCCTTAAGGATTTCAAAGAGGCTTAAGGACCATCCACCTTTGGAACAAAGGCAGCTTATCCTCGTTACAAGGTTAAGCTTTAAGCTCTTTGACAATAAAATCGCTTCACCCAGTTTAACCAAAGATGCATAAATGCAGGAATGAAATGTTTGAGAGGTTAAACTAGGTTTGAAGCAGGGCTGATGCATGGACATGCTTTTTCTTCCTTTTACACAAGATATGCAAAGAATGTATAGAAAAGGAAGATTTAGGTACATGTGAATATGAATCAAAGTAGTTTTACTGTTTTGTACCTTCACATAGAGACGCTCTCTTCATTGTGCTTTCTCCTTAGCTTTAGTTGCTTAAGACCTATACTCAAGACAATATATGGGAATATTTTGCACAAGAGAGAGTTCTACAACTAGTGATCCTTTTCCAAGTCATTGTTTAGCATATATCAAATGGATCACAAATTGCATAAATGTATCATGAATTCTCCTTTTAACTTAGTGCATATCAAGAGAGATATCGATTGATAGTATATACGACACTAAGAAACATAAGTATTTATTCAATGATCAAACAAGTAACAGATGTGATCAAAAGAACAACATATGCATTAGATAAGCTTGAAATAGGAGAATCCAGCAAGTATGCTACTTTAGAGTGAAAGATAAGAATTGAAAAATAGCAGCATACTTCATGAGAAACTCATTCTCATGCAAGAGACTATATGAAATTACTAAGATAAAGCGATAGTCTCAACATAACCAAGATATAGAGATAGGCTCCCCCTAGAGATATGCATCAAAGAATTTTAATGAGATGAATAGATGCATTCATTTTAGAGACGTGTAGGGGGAAGCATTGTACATCTTGATCAAGGCTTATAAGATTTGCAATAAACACCTTATGCCTGATATTCTTAAAATGAAAAGGATTTTAGAATACTCACAACCACACCATTGATTGTTTTGTAGAAGTAGGTGGTTTTGTCCTTGATGTCCTCCTTTTTCATTTGAGAGTCCTCCCTTTGCAGTGGCTTCTTTTCCCTTCCAAACTTATTGAAAATACTCAAGAAAGATGTTAATAGCACAAGGGAGTATGTAATGAGGGATGATTTCTTTAGATAGGAAATAAACACAATTCATCATCCATATTTCACATAGACATGAAGTAAAATTCTTAACATTAGTGCATTTCATTGAGAAAGAGGAAAATGCACCTTTTAAACATTTTGATCAATCATTGGAATTTTACTTCTTCATATTGAATTTAGTAGTCATTACTTGGAAGCAAGTCAATATGAGAACACATATATATAGCAAAGGCATGAATTTGATTCTAATGGACATGTGCATTTATGAGAATGAGATTGAATGCACACCCAGTTAATTTAAGTCCAATAAAGAATATATTCCTCACAAGGGTAGAAAATGATAATTTAGATTAAATGGCCATTGAGATGGGAACTATATTTGATTAAGAAGATGAGTTCCCATACCTTTGCTTTTACCTTTCTTCCTTTGGGTGAAGAGCAACCCTTGAGGCTCGTGCACTTTCTCTTTTGTAGATATTCATAAGTAGGCTCAAGAGATACGTTGTTAGTAACACAAGCACTAGTTTCCATTTTTGTAATCATTTTTTATAAGGAATGAAAAGCTAGATTACTACAACATGGAAACTTCATAGCATGAACTAGATTATCCTATAGATGATGTTATGCTCAATTTTAACTTATAAAATAAGCATAATACGGGAATAAATCTAATTCATGATATGGAAATCGATAAATGTGAAAGAATCATATCCAATTTAAGCAAGTAGAAATACATCATAAATCATTGGATTGATTTTTCTTTTTATGTTAGATTACATGCTTCCAAAGAGAAACTTATTCTCTACAAGTGAGGCTACTTGGGTTACTTAGATAAAAACATTAGTCTCACTATTCTAGTTATAGAGAGAGTTTTCCTTTTATTAGTGTCCTAAGGATTTGAATTCCATACATGACACCTTATTCTTTTAAGAACTTGGAATATCTCTCTATATCTAGAATCATGGCAATAATAAGATAATTAGTGTAAAGCATGCCATAAGGATCTTGCAATAATTTAAAGCGTGTAGATTGCCATAGAATAGAAATGATGAATATGCAATTTACCATATAAGAGGAAATTCTTCAAAGAATGGTAATATAAATTTAAAGACATTTGAAGTGCTTCTTTTTCTATGCGACTACACAAGACACATGAGAAATCATAATTTAAGATACTTGCACTTAAAAACACAAGTGTTACCATCCTTCGGCTTTCCTCCATGTTGTAGGCCTTGATTTTTCCTCACAAGATAATTCTTTATTTCCTACAACATCAATATTTTCCTCGAGATGATATGAGTTTTAGATATAATAAATTGAAATAACTTTGGGTCAATCTTGGATATAGATCATTGAAGATTGATAGCTTGAGTTAACAAGAATTGAATTGACTCTCTCAAGCACCCCCAAAGCTTCATATCATCTCCTTCTCCTGCAAAGCTTGTCAAGCATATTTTGGTATCCATCGCTTGATGGGTCCATCACGGTTAGTCAACAAAGATCTAGGAACCCAAAAGTCCTTTGTGTTAGCACTAGGTAAACTCATTACCTTTCTAGCACAAGTTGCAATTTTGGGTTGCCTAGTTACAAGAGAATTAATTGATAAGATAGGAGTGGAAGTGTTACCAATGGGACAATCTTTGTATTGATGTCCCTTCTTTCGGCATATGTAGCATAGGCGATCTTCGAGCCTTGAAGACTTCTTCCTTCCTTGTTTCTTGCTTGCTACATGGTTAGTGAATATTTTCTTTTCTAACATTATGCCTTTTTGTTTTAAATGGAGACAAGTTCTAAAAAAGTGTCCCTTCTTAGAGCATTTAAAACAAACTTTATCATCATTGTTAATAATCAAGTCATTTTTATTATAGGGGCATGACCTAATCGAGTGCCCCTTTTTAAAGCATTCACTACGCTTCTTACTTCTCTTAGTGTGAAGTGTGGCTTGATTATTACCTTGGATGTTACCTTTTGTGGAGGCGTGGTTGAGGCTTTTGGAGGAGGTATTGAATTTCATCTTTTGTTTCTTCCTCTTGGCAATCCTCAAGTCCTTGACATTTTCTTCAAGGGATGTAGTGCATGTCACGGTTGTTCCCGTCTCAAGCTTCTTCACCATGTGATCACGGTTATCTTGAGAAGGTTGAGCAATACACTTCCCTTTAAGTTGTGTCAAGCTCATCTTTAGCCTCTCAATTTCTTCTTTGAGCTTTTGATATGTATCATCATTTGTTCCTGCAAATTCTAGCTCAAAGGAAGATTTGCTTGTCGACGGACAACAAGCATTAGCACATGATAATGTAGTTTCAATTTGAGTACATGTGCATAAGTGAGGTTGTTGAGATTTTAAGTTTTCTATCACAACCTCATGAGCAATATTTAATATGATATGATCATCCATAATATTTTTATGAGAACATAGGAGCATATCATATTTTCCTTGAAAAGCTAGATTTTCATCTTTTAGCTTTTCTACTTGGTCCTTAAGCAAGGCATTCCTATTTACTAATTGAGTGATACAATGTAAAGCGTTATCTTGCTCAATTGAAATAGTTTCATACCTTTGGACCAAATCAACATGAGAGCACTTTAGCTCCTCATGTTCTTTAGTCAATTCGTCAAAGTGTAGCATTTTCATGGAGAGGACATTTTCTAGCCTTTGACGAGCTTCGCTTTGCTCTCTCGCTCTTTCTGGAAGTTTGAGCATGACCGCCTTATCTTCTTGGCTTAGGCGAGCGTAGAGTTGTATGAAGCTTCTTTCTTCCTTTTCATCCTCATTTGTGCTTCCGCTATCATTTTCATTAGCCACACAACATATGTGGGAATCGAAATGGGAAGACAAACCTTTTGGAGAGGTGGATTCATCGTTTGGTCTCCATCATTCATTTTCTTCTTCTTCCTTGCAAGGGTTAGTATCACAAAGACCAAAAGAAGTAGAAGCACAAAATGAACTATCATGTTTGGACTCATCAAATTTGATTTTAATTCTAGTCCAAATATCATGCGCATCATGAATGGAATCATTATAATTTGATATGAAGGCACGATAATCTTCATTGCTAAGAGAATTACTTAAGATGTCATAAGCTAGGTAGTTTAAGCGAAAACATCTTTAATCTTCATCCGAAATATTTTTTCTATTATAACTAGAGGGAAAGATACTCTTGTCTACAATTTGTTCTAATTGTGGATCTACGGTCCTAAAGGCATTTATCACCCTAGTAGACCATGAATCATAATTAGAACAATCGGGGAGTAATATCTCAAGAGTTACCTCCTTGTTCTCCTTGGTCTTCTTGTTCTTTTGGGATCTTCTTCGAGCCATCACTTCGAGTTGTTAGACTCAAAAAGAAGTGCCTAGCTCTGATACCAATTGAAAGTCGCCTAGAGGGGGGGGGGTGGATAGGCGAAACCTGAAAATTAAAACTTTATCCCCCAACTAGATCCTTTGATTAGTGGTTAGAACAAGATACACAATTATCGTTGAATGAAAACTAAGTCCTTTGCTTGAAAAGAGTATGACTAAATAATGCGGAATTGATAAATCAATACTACTAATAAGTCTATGAGAATAAAGCAAGAGGGCTTAGATAAGAAGAGCAATAACACAAGTTCTTTCTTGCTAAGTGTTGCTTCACCAAATGAGAATTTAACTTAGAGCAACACCAAAAGTATTAGCAAAGAATAGTGCAAGAAGAAACTTAGAAAGGGAAAGACCAAACAAATCACAAGCAATGAGCACACGAGACACGGGTGATTTGTTTTACCGAGGTTCGGCCCTCGAAGGCCTAGTCCACGTTGAGGAGTCCACTAAGGACGGGTCTCTTTCAACCCTTTCCCTCTCTCCACCGATCACGCAAGACCGGCGAGCTCTTCTTCTCAAGGATCACTTAAGACCCCGCAAGGACCACCACACACTTTGGTGTCTCTTACTAGCTTAACAAGCCTCCAAAACTTTGGAGGAAGTTCAATGGGAGTCAAAACTCCACGCGCAAATGAACACAAGGATGTAGTGCACACTATCTCTCAATGAATCTCACAAGGCACTAGAGCTAAATCACATGAGAGGCTTTCTTTTGCTTGCTCTCGCTTGTATGGCACTTGTGTGGGTTGTAGCGGTCTAAATCTTGTGTATAGGATGGATCAATGAATATATGTGGTTGGGAGGGCTTGAGTATGTCAACTAGATGACTTGAAATGTTGCTTGGGCTCCCCTCACCTTGAAGTGGCTGGTTGGGGTGGTATTTATAGCCACCAACCAAAATTGTAGCCGTTGGAGAAGTCTGCTGGCGATGGGCGCACCGGACAGTCCGGTGCGCCACCGGACAGTGTCCGGTGCGCCGCCACATCATCCTCCCATTAGGGCTTGGAGCTGGTCGACCGTTGGAGGCTTTGTCCTCATGCGGCACCGGACAGTCCGGTGCGACACCGGACAGTCCGGTGAATTATAGCGGAGGTGCGCCTAGGAAACCCGAAGGTGAAGAGTTTGAAGTCGATCTTCCCTGGTGCACCGGACAGTCCGGTGCGCCAGACCAGGGAGCACTTCGGTTTCCTTTGCTCCTTTCTTCTTGAACCCTTTTTAATCTTTATATTGGCTTTGAGTTGAACCTTTGGCACCTGTAGAACATATACTCTAGAGCAAACTAGTTAGTCCAATTATTTGTGTTGGGCATTTCAACCATCAAAATCAATTAGGAAAAGGTGTAAGCCTATTTCCCTTTCAAAAAATACAATAGAGTTCTACTTTTATTGATGTGTCGATATTTTTATCGATGTATCGAGAAGCGTGCTAGCTTCCCCCTAATTCTAGTTGGAACCCCACTGAAAGGGAAATAGGGTCAAACCTTTTCCTAAATGATTTTGGTGGTTGAATTGCCCAACACAAATAATTGGACTAACTAGTTTGCTCTAGAATAAATGTTCTACAGGTGCCAAAGTGAAAGGGAATTAGGCTTACACCTAGTTCCTAAATAATTTTGGTGGTTGAATTGCCCAACACAAATATTGGACTGACTAGTTTGCTCTAGTGTATAAGTTATACAGGTGCAAAAGGTTCACATCTAGCCAATAAAAAGACCAAGTGTTGGATTCAATAAAGGAGCAAAGGGGCAACCGAGGGCACCCCTGGTCTGGCGCACCGGACTGTCCGGTGCGCCACCGGACAGTAAACAGTACCTGTCCGGTGCACCAGGGGACTCAGACTCCAACTCTTCACTCTCGGGAATTCTCGGAAGCCGGCGCGCTATAATTCACCGGACTGTCCGGTGTGCACCGGACATGTCCGGTGCTCCAAGGAAGCTCGGCCTCCGGAACTCGCCAGCCTCGGGTTCGCGCGGCAGCCGCTCCGCTAAAATTCACCGGACTGTCCGGTGTGCACCGGACTGTCCGGTGAACCACGGAGCAACGGCTACTTCCGCGCCAACGGTCACCTGCAAGCGCATTTAATGCGCGCTCTGCGCGCGCAGTCGGCAGGCGCGCCCATACCGGTGCACCGGACATCAAACAGTGCATGTCCGGTGTGCACCGGACACCCAGGCGGGCCCACAAGTCAGAAGCTCCAACGGCTAGAATCCAACGGCAGTGATGACGTGGCAGGGGCACCGGACTGTCCGGTGTGCACCGGACTGTCCGGTGCGCCATCGAACAGAAGCCTCCAGCCAACGGTCAAGTTTGGTGGTTGGGGCTATAAATACCCCAACCACCCCACATTCATGGCATCCAAGTTTTCCACTTCTCAACCACTTACAAGAGCTAGGCATTCAATTCTAGACACACCCAAAGAGATCAAATCCTCTCCAATTCCACACAAACCCTAAGTGACTAGTGAGAGTGATTTGCCGTGTTCATTTGAGCTCTTGCGCTTGGATCGCATTCTTTCTTTCTCTTTTGCTCTTGTGATCAACACTCAATTGTAACCGAGGCAAGAGGCACCGATTGTGTGGTGGCCCTTGCGGGGAAGTTTTGTTCCCGGTTGATTGAGAAAAAGGAAAGCTCACTCGGTCCGAGGGACCGTTTGAGAGAGGGAAGGGTTGAAAGAGACCCGGCCTTTGTGGCCTCCTCAACGGGGAGTAGGTTTGCAAGAACCGAACCTCGGTAAAACAAATCTCCGTGTCTCATTTGCTTATTCGCTTGGGATTTGTTTTGCGCCCTCTCTTGCGGACTCATTTATTATTACTAACGCTAACCCCGGCTTGTAGTTGTGTTTATATTTGTAAATTTCAGTTTCGCCCTATTCACCCCCCCTCTAGGCGACTATCAATTGGTATCAGAGCCCGGTGCTTCATTAGAGCCTAACCGCTCGAAGTGATGTCGGGAGATCACGCCAAGAAGGAGATGGAGACCGGCGAAAAGCCCACTACAAGCTACGGGAGCACTTCATCGGAAGAGTCCCGCACCAAAAGGAGGGAGAAGAAGAAGAGCTCCTCCAACAAAGGAAAGGAGAAGAAATCTTCTTCTCACCACAAAGAGAAGAAGGAAAAATCTTCTTCCCACAAGCCGCATCGGAAAGGTGACAAGCACAAGAGGATGAGGAAGGTGGTCTACTACGAGACCGACACTTCATCAACATCGACCTCCGACTCCGATGCGCCCTCCGTCACTTCTAAGCGCCAAGAGCGCAAGAAGTATAGTAAGATCCCCCTACGCTACCCTCGCATTTCCAAACATACACCTTTACTTTCCGTCCCATTAGGCAAACCACCAACTTTTGATGGTGAAGATTACGCTAGGTGGAGCGATTTAATGCGATTTCATCTAACCTCGCTCCACAAAAGCATATGGGATGTTGTTGAGTTTGGCGCGCAGGTACCATCCGTAGGGGATGAGGACTATGATGAGGATGAGGTGGCCCAAATCGAGCACTTCAACTCTCAAGCAACAACCATACTCCTCGCCTCTCTAAGTAAAGAGGAGTATAACAAAGTACAAGGGTTGAAGAACGCCAAGGAGATTTGGGATGTACTCAAAACCGCGCACGAGGGAGATGAGCTCACCAAGATCACCAAGCGGGAAACGATCGAGGGGGAGCTCGGTCGGTTCCGGCTCAACAAAGGGGAGGAGCCACAACACATGTACAACCGGCTCAAGACTTTGGTAAACCAAGTGCGCAACCTCGGGAGCAAGAAGTGGGACGACCACGAAGTGGTAAATGTTATTTTAAGATCTCTCATTTTTCTAAATCCCACTCAAGTTCAATTGATTCGTGGTAATCCTAGATATACTAAAATGACCCCCGAGGAAGTTATCGGGCATTTTGTAAGTTTTGAGTGCATGATAGAAGGCTCGAGGAAAATCAACGAGCTTGGTGAGCCATCCGAAGCTCAACCCGTTGCATTCAAGGCGACGGAAGAAAAGAAGGAGTCTACACCAAGCCGACAACCAATAGACGCCTCCAAGCTTGACAATGAGGAGATGGCGCTCGTCATCAAGAGCTTCCGCCAAATCCTCAAACAAAGGAGGGGGAAAGACTACAAGTCCCGCTCCAAGAAGGTTTGCTACAAGTGTGGTAAGCCCGGTCATTTTATTGCTAAATGTCCTATATCTAGTGACAGTGACCGAGGTGACGACAAGAAGGGGAGACGAAAGGAAAAGAAGAGGTATTACAAGAAGAAGGGCGGCGATGCCCATATTTGTCGCGAGTGGGACTCCGACGAGAGCTCAAGCGACTCCTCCGACGACGAGGACGCCGCCAACATCGCCGTCACCAAGGGACTCCTCTTCCCCAACGTCGGCCACAAGTGCCTCATGGCAAAGGACGGCAAAAAGAAGGTTAAATCTAAATCCTCCACTAAATATGAATCCTCTAGTGATGACAATGCTAGTGATGAGGAAGATAATTTGCGTTCCCTTTTTGCCAACCTTAACATAGCTCAAAAAGAAAAATTAAATGAATTAGTTAGTGCTATTCATGAAAAGGATGACCTTTTGGATTCCCAAGAGGATTATCTAATTAAAGAAAACAAGAAGCATGTTAAGGTTAAAAAGGCTTATGCTCTAGAAGTAGAAAAATGTGAAAAATTATCTAGTGAGCTAAGCACTTGCCGTGAAATAATCGACAACCTTAGGAATGAAAATGCTATTTTAAATGCTAAGGTTGATTCTCATGTTTGTGATGTTTCAATTTCCACTCCTAGAGATAATAATGATGATTTGCTTGCTAGGATTGAAGAATTGAACATTTCTCTTGCTAGCCTTAGAGTAGAAAATGAAAAGTTGATTACTAAGGCTAAAGAACTAGATGTTTGCAATGTTACAATTTCTGACCTTAGAACTAAAAATGATATGCTGCATGCTAAGGTTGTAGAATTAGAATCTTGCAAACCCTCTACATCTATTGTTGAGCATGTATCTATTTGTACTAGATGTAGAAATGTTGATATTGATGCTATTCATGATCACATGATTTTAATTAAGCAACAAAATGATCATATAGCTAAACTAGATGCTAAAATTGCCGAGCACAACTTAGAAAATGAGAAATTTAAATTTGCTCGTAGCATGCTTTATAATGGGAGACGCCCTGGCATCAAGGATGGCATTAGCTTCCAAAGGGGAGACAATGTCAAACTTAATGCCCCTCCTAAGAACTTGTCTAACTTTGTTAAGGGCAAAGCTCCCATGCCTCAGGATAACGAGGGTTACATTTTATACCCTGCCGGCTATCCTGAGAGCAAAATTAGGAAGATTCATTCTAGGAAGTCTCACTCTGGCCCTAATCATGCTTTTATGTATAAGGGTGAGACATCTAGTTCTAGGCAACCAACCCATGCTAAGTTGCCTAAGAAGAAAATTCCTAATGCATCAAATGATCATGCCATTTCATTTAAAACTTTTGATGCTTCTTATGTTTTGACTAACAAATCCGGCAAGGTCGTTGCCAAGTTTGTTGGGGGCAAGCACAAGGGTTCCAAGACTTGTGTTTGGGTACCCAAAGTTCTTGTTTCTAATGCCAAAGGACCCAAAACCGTTTGGGTACCTAAAGTCAAGAACTAAAATTGTTTTGTAGGTTTATGCATCCGGGGGCTCAAGTTGGATACTCGACAGCGGGTGCACAAACCACATGACCGGGGAGAAAAAGATGTTCTCCTCATATGAGAAAAACCAAGATCCCCAACGAGCTATCACATTCGGGGATGGAAATCAAGGGTTGGTCAAAGGTTTGGGTAAAATTGCTATTTCACCTGACCATTCCATTTCCAATGTTTTTCTTGTTGATTCATTAGATTACAACTTGCTTTCTGTTTCCCAATTATGTCAAATGGGCTACAACTGTCTTTTTACTGATATAGGTGTCACTGTCTTTAGAAGAAGTGATGATTCAATAGCATTTAAGGGTGTGTTAGAGGGTCAGCTATACTTAGTGGATTTTAATAGAGCTGAACTCGACACATGCTTAATTGCTAAGACTAACATGGGTTGGCTCTGGCATCGCCGACTAGCCCATGTTGGGATGAAGAATCTTCACAAGCTTCTAAAGGGAGAGCACATTTTAGGATTAACAAATGTTCATTTTGAGAAAGACAGGATTTGTAGCGCATGCCAGGCGGGGAAGCAAGTTGGAGTCCATCACCCACACAAGAACATCATGACGACCGACAGGCCGCTTGAGCTACTCCACATGGATCTATTCGGCCCGATTGCTTACATAAGCATCGGCGGGAGTAAGTATTGTCTTGTTATTGTGGATGATTATTCTCGCTTCACTTGGGTATTCTTTTTACAGGAAAAATCTCAAACCCAAGAAACCTTAAAGGGATTCTTGAGACGAGCTCAAAACGAGTTCGGCTTAAGGATCAAGAAAATAAGAAGCGACAACGGGACGGAGTTCAAGAACTCTCAAATTGAAGGCTTCCTTGAGGAGGAGGGCATCAAGCATGAGTTCTCCTCTCCCTACACGCCACAACAAAATGGTGTAGTGGAGAGGAAGAATCGAACTCTATTGGACATGGCAAGAACCATGCTTGATGAGTACAAGACACCGGACCGGTTTTGGGCCGAAGCGGTCAACACCGCCTGCTACGCCATCAACCGGTTATATCTTCACCGAATCCTCAAGAAGACATCATATGAACTCCTAACCGGTAAAAAGCCCAACATTTCATATTTTAGAGTTTTTGGTAGCAAATGCTTCATTCTTATTAAAAGAGGTAGAAAATCTAAATTTGCTCCTAAAACTGTAGAAGGCTTTTTACTTGGTTATGACTCAAACACAAGGGCATATAGGGTCTTTAACAAGTCCACTGGACTAGTTGAAGTCTCTTGTGACGTTGTGTTTGATGAAACTAACGGCTCTCAAGTAGAGCAAATTGATCTTGATGAGATAGGTGAAGAACAGGCTCCATGCATAGCGCTTAGGAACATGTCCATTGGGGATGTGTGTCCTAAGGAATCCGAAGAGCCTCCAAGTACACAAGATCAACCATCCTCCTCCATGCAAGCATCTCCACCAACTCAAAATGAGGACGAGGCTCAAAATGATGAAGAGCAAAATCAAGAAGACGAGCCATCTCAAGATGATAGCAATGATCAAGGGGGAGATACAAATGATCAAGAAAAGGAGGATGAGGAAGAACCAAGACCGCCACACCCAAGAGTCCACCAAGCAATCCAACGAGATCACCCCGTCGACACCATCCTCGGCGACATTCATAAGGGGGTAACTACTCGATCTCGAGTTGCTCATTTTTGTGAACATTACTCTTTTGTTTCCTCTATTGAGCCACACAGGGTAGAGGAAGCTCTTCAAGATTCGGATTGGGTGATGGCGATGCAAGAGGAGCTCAACAACTTCACTAGAAACGAGGTATGGCATTTAGTTCCACGTCCTAACCAAAATGTTGTAGGAACCAAATGGGTCTTCCGCAACAAGCAAGATGAGCATGGTGTGGTGACAAGGAACAAAGCTCGACTCGTAGCCAAAGGGTATTCACAAGTCGAAGGTTTGGATTTCGGTGAAACCTATGCACCCGTAGCTAGGCTTGAGTCAATTCGCATATTATTGGCCTATGCTACTTACCATGGCTTTAAGCTCTATCAAATGGACGTGAAAAGTGCCTTCCTCAATGGACCGATCAAGGAAGAGGTCTATGTTGAGCAACCTCCCGGCTTTGAAGACAGTGAGTATCCTAACCATGTCTATAGGCTCTCTAAGGCGCTTTATGGGCTCAAGCAAGCCCCAAGAGCATGGTATGAATGCCTTAGAGATTTCCTTATTGCTAATGGCTTCAAAGTCGGCAAGGCCGATCCTACACTCTTTACTAAAACTCTTGAAAATGACTTGTTTGTATGCCAAATTTATGTTGATGATATTATATTTGGGTCTACTAACGAGTCTACATGTGAAGAGTTTAGTAGGATCATGACACAGAAATTCGAGATGTCGATGATGGGGGAGTTGAAATATTTTCTAGGATTCCAAGTCAAGCAACTCCAAGAGGGCACCTTCATTAGCCAAACGAAGTACACTCAAGACATTCTTGCTAAGTTTGGGATGAAGGATGCCAAACCCATCAAGACACCCATGGGAACTAATGGGCATCTCGACCTCGACACGGGAGGTAAGTCCGTGGATCAAAAGGTATACCGGTCGATGATTGGTTCATTGCTTTATTTATGTGCATCTCGACCGGACATTATGCTTTCCGTTTGCATGTGTGCAAGATTCCAATCCGACCCTAAGGAATCCCACCTTACGGCCGTAAAACGAATCTTGAGATATTTGGCTTATACTCCTAAGTTTGGGCTTTGGTACCCTCGGGGATCCACTTTTGATTTGATTGGTTATTCGGATGCCGATTGGGCGGGGTGTAAGATCAATAGGAAGAGCACATCGGGGACTTGCCAGTTCTTGGGAAGATCCTTGGTGTCATGGGCTTCAAAGAAGCAAAATTCGGTCGCTCTTTCCACCGCCGAAGCCGAGTACATTGCCGCAGGACATTGTTGCGCGCAATTGCTTTGGATGAGGCAAACCCTGCGGGACTACGGTTACAAATTAACCAAAGTCCCTTTGCTATGTGATAATGAAAGTGCAATTAAAATGGCCGACAATCCCGTCGAGCATAGCCGCACTAAGCACATAGCCATTCGGTATCATTTTCTTAGGGATCACCAACAAAAGGGGGATATCGAGATTTCTTACATTAACACTAAAGATCAATTAGCCGATATCTTTACCAAGCCACTTGATGAACAATCTTTTACCAGACTTAGGCATGAGCTCAATATTCTTGATTCTAGAAATTTCTTTTGCTAAGCTTGCACACATAGCTCATTTAAATACCTTTGATCATATCTCTTCTATATGCTATGACTAATGTGTTTTCAAGTCTATTTCAAACCAAGTCATAGGTATATTGAAAGGGAATTGGAGTCTTCGGCGAAGACAAAGGCTTCCACTCCGTAACTCATACTTCGCCATCACTCCGAGCAACTCTCTATTCTTTGGGGGAGAAATGAGCATCAAAGAAAAGAACTTCATCCCTGGGGGAGAGAGTAAAAGCTCAAAAGCAAAAGGACCGGACCTCATTTTTGGTATAATCTTAACTCATTTATTTTATGACCAAAGGGGAAGATAGCACTCCGAGGGCTCTAATGATTCCGTTTTTTTGGCGATTCATGCCAAAAAGGGGGAGAAATGAGCCCAAAGCAAAAGGACCGCACCACCACCAATTTCAAAAACTTAGTGTTTTCAAAGAAGTATTTATCAATTGGTATCCTATTGTGTTCAAAAGGGGGAGAAAGTAGTATTTCAAAAATGGTATATCAAAACCCTCTTGAATACTAAGAGGTGGATCTCTTTTAGGGGGAGTTTTGTTTAGTCAAAGGAAAAGCATTTGAAATAGGGGGAGACAATTTCAAATCTTGAAAATGCTTTGCAAACTCTTATTCATGTACCTTTGACTATTTGCTAAAGATCTTTGAAATGGATTTACAAAAAGAATTTGCAAAAACAAAAACATGTGGTGCAAACGTGGTCCAAAATGTTATATAAGAAAGAAACATTCCTTGCATATCTTGTAAGAAGTTATATTGGGTCATTTCCAAGTAACCTTTGCACTTACATTATGTAAACTAGTTCAATTATGCACTTCTATATTTGCTTTGGTTTGTGTTGGCATCAATCACCAAAAAGGGGGAGATTGAAAGGGAATTAGGCTTACACCTAGTTCCTAAATAATTTTGGTGGTTGAATTGCCCAACACAAATATTGGACTGACTAGTTTGCTCTAGTGTATAAGTTATACAGGTGCAAAAGGTTCACATCTAGCCAATAAAAAGACCAAGTGTTGGATTCAATAAAGGAGCAAAGGGGCAACCGAGGGCACCCCTGGTCTGGCGCACCGGACTGTCCGGTGCGCCACCGGACAGTAAACAGTACCTGTCCGGTGCACCAGGGGACTCAGACTCCAACTCTTCACTCTCGGGAATTCTCGGAAGCCGGCGCGCTATAATTCACCGGACTGTCCGGTGTGCACCGGACATGTCCGGTGCTCCAAGGAAGCTCGGCCTCCGGAACTCGCCAGCCTCGGGTTCGCGCGGCAGCCGCTCCGCTAAAATTCACCGGACTGTCCGGTGTGCACCGGACTGTCCGGTGAACCACGGAGCAACGGCTACTTCCGCGCCAACGGTCACCTGCAAGCGCATTTAATGCGCGCTCTGCGCGCGCAGTCGGCAGGCGCGCCCATACCGGTGCACCGGACATCAAACAGTGCATGTCCGGTGTGCACCGGACACCCAGGCGGGCCCACAAGTCAGAAGCTCCAACGGCTAGAATCCAACGGCAGTGATGACGTGGCAGGGGCACCGGACTGTCCGGTGTGCACCGGACTGTCCGGTGCGCCATCGAACAGAAGCCTCCAGCCAACGGTCAAGTTTGGTGGTTGGGGCTATAAATACCCCAACCACCCCACATTCATGGCATCCAAGTTTTCCACTTCTCAACCACTTACAAGAGCTAGGCATTCAATTCTAGACACACCCAAAGAGATCAAATCCTCTCCAATTCCACACAAACCCTAAGTGACTAGTGAGAGTGATTTGCCGTGTTCATTTGAGCTCTTGCGCTTGGATCGCATTCTTTCTTTCTCTTTTGCTCTTGTGATCAACACTCAATTGTAACCGAGGCAAGAGGCACCGATTGTGTGGTGGCCCTTGCGGGGAAGTTTTGTTCCCGGTTGATTGAGAAAAAGGAAAGCTCACTCGGTCCGAGGGACCGTTTGAGAGAGGGAAGGGTTGAAAGAGACCCGGCCTTTGTGGCCTCCTCAACGGGGAGTAGGTTTGCAAGAACCGAACCTCGGTAAAACAAATCTCCGTGTCTCATTTGCTTATTCGCTTGGGATTTGTTTTGCGCCCTCTCTTGCGGACTCATTTATTATTACTAACGCTAACCCCGGCTTGTAGTTGTGTTTATATTTGTAAATTTCAGTTTCGCCCTATTCACCCCCCCTCTAGGCGACTATCACAAAGGTTCACATCAAACCAATACAAAGATAAAAGAAAGGGCTCAAAAGATAGGAGCAAAAGAAAATGAAGTGCTCCCTGGTCTGGCGCACCGGACCGTGTCCGGTGCACCAGGGAGGATCGACCTCAGATTCTTCAGCTTCGGGTTTCTCAGGCGCAGCTCCGCTATAATTCACCAGACTGTCCGGTGGGCCACCGGACTGTTCGGTGCACCAGCGGAGCAACGACTATCTGCGCGCAACGGTCGACTCTGACAGGGAACAGTGCAGCACAGTGATCGCAACAGAAGTCAGAGCAGTTGATCAGAAGGGCATCGGACTGTCCGGTGTCGCACCGGACTGTCCGGTGCCACATGAGGACAAAGCCTCCAACAGTCGACCAGCTCCAAGCCCTAACAGGAGGATGACGTGGCGGCACACCGGACACTGTCCGGTGGCGCACCGGACTGTCCGGTGCGCCCATCGCCAGCAGACTTCTCCAACGGCTACATTTTGGATGGTGGCTATAAATACCACCCTAACCGGCCACTTCAAGGTGTGGGAGCCCAAGCAACATTCCAAGTCATCTAGTTGACATATTCAAGCCCTCCCAACCACATCTATTCATTGATCCATCCTATACACGAGATTTAGACCACTACAACCAACACAAGTGCCACAAAAGAGAGAGCAAGCAAGAGAGAGCTACTCATCTGAGTTTAGCACTAGTGCCTTGTGAGATTCATTGAGAGATAGTGTGTGCTACATCTTTGTGTTCATTTGCGCGTGGAGTTTTGACTCCCATTGAACTTCCTCCAAAGTTTTGGAGGCTTGTAAAGCTAGCAAGAGACACCAAAGAGTGTGGTGATCCTTGCGGGGTCTTAAGTGATCCTTGAGAAGAAGAAGAGCTCACCGGTCTTGTGTGATCGGTGGAGAGAGGGAAAGGGTTTAAAGAGACTCGTCCTTAGTGGACTCCTCAACGGGGACTAGGCCTTTGAGGGCTGAACCTCGGTAAAACAAATCACTCGTGTCTCTTGTGTTCATTACTTGTGATTTGTTTGTTTTCCCTCACTCTAAGTTTCCTTGCACTATTCTTTGCTAATATTATTTGGTGTTACTTCAAGTTAAATTCTCATTTAGTAAAGCAACACCTTGCAAGAAAGAACTTTGGTTATTGCTCTTCTTATCTAAGCCCCCTTGCTTAATTCTCATAGACCTATTAGCTGTATTGTTTTATCAATTCCGCATTATTTGAAAGCAATACTCTTTACAAGCGAGAACTTAGTTTTTATACTCGGATAATTGTATATCTTGTTCTAACCACTAATCAAGGGATCTAGTTGGGGGATAAAGTTTTAATTTTTAGGTTTCGCCTATTCACCCCCCTCTAGGCGACTTTCAATTGGTATCAGAGCTAGGCACTTCATATTGAGTCTAACAACTCGAAGTGATGGCTCGTAGAAGATCCCAAAAGAAGAAGAAGACAACTCCGAAGGAGAACAAGGAGGTAACTCTTGAGATATTACTTTCCGATTGTTCTAATTATGATTCTTGGTCTACTAGGGTGATAAATGCTTTTAGAACCGTAGATCCACAATTAGAACAAATTATAGACAAGAGTATCTTCCCCTCTAGTTATAATAGAAAAAATATTTCCGAGGAGGATCAAAGATGTTTTCGCTTAAACTACCTAGCTTATGACATATTGAGTAATTCTCTTAGCAATGAAGATTATCATGCCTTCATATCAAATTATAATGAATCCATTCATGATGCGCATGATATTTGGACTAGAATTAAAAGCAAATTTGATGAGTCCAAACATGATAGTTCATTTTGTGCCTCTACTTACTTTGGTATTTGTGAAACTAACTCTTTGAAGGAAGAAGAAGAAAATGAACGATGGAGACCAAACGATGAATCCACCTCTCCAAAAGGTTTGTCTTCCCATTTTGATTCCCACATATGTTGTGCGGATAATGAAAATAATAGCGGAAGCACAAATGAGGATGAGGAGGAGGAAAGAAGCTTCTTGCAACTCTACGTTCGTCTAAGCCAAGAAGATAAGGCAGTCATGCTCAAACTTCTAAAAAGAGCGAGAGAGCAAAGCGAAGCTCGTCAAAGGCTAGAAGATATTCTCTCCATAAAAATGCTAAGCTTTGACGAGTTGACTAAAGAACATGAGGAGCTAAAGTGCTCTCATGTTGATTTGGTCCAAAGGTATGAAACTATTTCAATTGAGCAAGATAATTCTTTACATTGTATCGCTCAATTAGTAAATAGGAATGCCTTACTTAAGGACCAAGTAGAAAAACTAAAATTTGAAAATCTAGCTTTTCAAGAAAAACATGATATGCTTCTATGTTCTCAGGAAAATCTTATGGATGATCATATCATATTAAATATTGCTCATGAGGTTGTGATAGAAAACTTAAAATTCCAACAACCTCACTCATGCACATGTATTCAAATTGAAACTACATTACCATGTGCTAATACTTGTTGTCCGTCGACAAGCAAACCTTCCTTTGAGCTAGAATTTACAGGAACAAATGATGATACATATCAAAAAGCTCAAAGAAGAAAATGAGAGGCTAAAAATGAGCTTGACACAACTAAAAGGGAAGTGCATTGCTCAACCTTCCCAAGATAACCGTGATCATATGGTGAAGAAGCTTGAGACTGGAACAACCGTGGCATGCACTAAATCCCTTGAAGAAAATGTCAAGGACTTGAGGATTGCCAAGAGGAAGGAACAAAAGATGAAAATCAATGCCTCATCCAAAAGCCTCAACCACGCCTCCATAAAAGGTAACATCCAAGGTAATAATCAAGCCACACTTCACACTAAGAGAAGTAAGAAGTGTAGTGAATGCTTTGAAAAGGGGCACTCGATTAGGTCATGTCCCTATATTAAAAATGACTTGATTATTAACAAGGATGATAAAGTTTGTTTTAAATGCTCCAAGAAGGGACACTTATTTAGAACTTGTCCCCATTTAAAACAAATAGGCATAATGTTAGAAAAGAAAATATTCACTAAACATGTAGCAAGTAAGAAACAAGGAAGGAAGAAATCTTCAAGGCTTGAAGATTGCCTATGCTACATATGTCGAAAGAAGGGACATCAATGCAAAGATTAACCCATTGATAACACTCCCACTCCTAGCTTGTCAATTAATTCTCATGTAACTAGGCAACCCAAAATTGCAACTTGTGCTAGAAAGGTAATGAGTTTACCTAGTGCTAACACAAAGGACGTTTGGGTTCCTAGATCTTTGTTGACTAACCTTGATGGACCCATCAAGAGATGGGTACCAAAATATACTTGACAAGCTTTGTAGGAGAAGGAGATGATATGAAGCTTTGGGGTGCTTGAGAGAGTCAATTCAATTCTTATTAACTCAAGCTATCAATCTTCAATGATCTACATATTCAAGATTGACCCAAAGTCATTTCAAATTATTATGTCTAAAACTCATATCATCTCGGGGAAGATATTGATGTTGTAGGAAATCAAGAATTATTCTGTGCGGAAAGATCAAGACCTACAACATGGAGGAAAGCCAAAGGATGGTAACACTTATGTTTTAAGTGCACGTATTTTAAATTATGATTTCTCATGTGTCTTGTGTAGTCACATAGAAAAAGAAGCACTTTAAATGTCCTTAAAATTATGTCACCATTCTTTGAAAAATTCCTCTCATATGGTAGATTGCATATTCATCATTTCTATTCTATGGCAATCTACATGCTTTAAATTATTGTAACTACCTCATGGCATGTTTTACACTAATTATCTTATTATTGTCATGATTCTAGATATAGAGAGATATTCCAAGTTCTTAAAGGAATAAGGTGTCATGTAAGGAATTCAAATCCTTAGGACACTTATAAAAGGAAAATTCTCTCTATAACTAGGATAGTGAGACTAATGCTTTTTAACTCCAGTGGTCTCACTTGTAGAGAATAAGTTTCTCTTTGGAAGTGCGTAATCTAATATAAAAGGAAAAATCAATCCAATGATTTATGGTGTATTTCTACTTGCTTAAATTGGATATGATTCTTCTACATTTATCGCTCTCCATGTTTTGAACTAGAGTTGTTCCATAATCTTAAGAAAACATTTATGCTTGTTTTATGAGTTAAAATTGAGCATAACATCATCTATAGGATAATCTAGTTCATGCTATGAAGTTTCCATGTTTAGTAATTTATCTTTTCATTCCTTATCAAAAATAATTACAAAAATGGAAACTAGTGCTTGTGTTACTAACGACGTATCTCTTGAGCTTATCTATGAAAATCAACAAAAGAAAAAGTTCACAAGCCTCTAGGGTTGCTCTTCACCCAAAGTAAGAAAGGTAAAAGCAAGTGTATGGGAACTCTCTTTCCCATCATTGGTTATTTGCTCTAAATTATCATATTCTATCCATGTGAAGAATAGATTCTTTATTGGACTTAAATTAACTAGCTTAATGCGCTTGTCCATTAGAATCTATTTCATGCCTTTGCTATACATGTTCTCATATTGATCTGCTTCTAAGTAATGATTAATAAAATCAGTATGAAGAAGTAAATTTCCTATGATTGATCAAAATGTTTAAAAGGTGCATATTCCTCTTTTCTAATGATGTGCACTATCGTTAAGGAATTTACTTCATGTATATGTGAATTATGGATGATGAATTATGTTTATTTCCTATCTAAAGAAATCATCTTTCATTATATACTCCCTTGTGCTATTAACATCTTTCTTGAGTATTTTCAATAAGTTTGGAAGGAAAAAGAAGCCACTGCAAAGGGAGGACTCTCAAATGAAAGAGGAGGACATCAAGAACAACACCACCTACTTCTACAAAACAATTAGTGGTGTGGTTGTGAGTATTCTAAATCCTTTTCATTGTGAGAATATCATGCATAGGTTGTTTATTGCAAATCTTATAAGCCTTGATCAAGATGTACAATGCTTCCCCTACACGTCTCTAAAATAAATGCATCTATTCATCTCATTCAAATTCTTGATGCATATCTCTAGGGGGAGTCTATTTCTATATCTTGATCATGTTGAGACCAACACTTTATCTTAGTAATCTCATATAGTCTCATGTTTGAGAATAACTTTCTCATGAAGTATGCTACTACATATCAATCCAACATGTTAAAATAATGTAACTTTTATCAAGGATTGTTGCCTTCATTACTAAAGTAGCATATTTATTGAATTCTCCTATATTTACCTAATGCATATGTTGTTCTTTTGATCACATCTGTTATTTGTTTGATCATTGAATAACTTCAATCAACACTTATGTTTCTTAGTTCCGTCAATTGATATCTCTCTTGATATGCACTAAGTCAAAAGGAAAATTCATGATACATTTATGCAATTTGTGATCCATTTGATATATGCTAATAATGACTTGGAGAAGGATCACTTGTTGTAGAACTCTCTCTTGTGCAAAATATTTCCATATATTATCTTGAGTATAGGTCTTAAGCATCTAAGACTAAGGACAAAGCACAATGAAGAGAGCGTCTCTATGTGAAGCTACAAAAGGGTAAAACTACTTCATCTCATTTATACATGTACCTAAATCTTCCTTGTATATACATTCTTAGAATATCTTGTATAAAAGGAAGAGAAAGCATGTCCATGCATTATCCCTGCTTCATACCTAGTTTAACCTCTTAAAATTTCATTCCTGCATTAATGCATCTTTGTTGAAACTAAGTGAAGTAATTTTATTGTCAAAGAGCTTAAAGCTTAACCTTGTAACGAGGATAAGCTACCTTTGTTCCAAAGGTGGATGGTCCTTAAGTCTCTTTGAAATCCTTAAGGGAAAATGCTTAAGATGTTTATAACATGCTTTCATAAGTGCATAAACTGTCATGAGCATCACACTTATACTATGACACAATGCACTTCACATTCTGTATGATATAGCTATGTTCTCATTAACCTAATTATGTGCAATTGGCATTTAAGGCCAAAATATGTATTCCTCACCATACACATATTTAGGGGGAGCAATCTATGTTATATAGAACTATGATTATGCTTAATTGATATATCTCTTGATCATATCTCTTTTATGTCTATGACTAATGTGTTTTCAAGTATATTCTCATGCTTAGTCATAGAATTGAAAGGGAAATGGAGTATTCGGCAAAGACGACGCTTCCACTCAACTCCATCGGTGTTATCCACTCTTTGCCGGTATTCCACATAGTTCTCCACTTTGGTATAATCTTCACTCATATTTATTTGTTTGCCATTGGGAGAAAGTACAAGGGCTTATATTTCACTCACAAGTATCCGTTTTTGGCGATTCATGCCAAAGGGGGAGAAAGTATGAGCCCAAAGCAAAAGGATCGCACCACCACCGAATTTTAAAAATCAAGTTTTCAAATTAGTATCTTATTGTGTTCAAAAAGGGGAGAAAGTATCTTCAAAAGTCTGTAAAACCCTCTTGAACACTAAGAGGAGAATTTTATTGAGGGGGAGTTTTGTTTAAGTCAAAGGAAAAGCATTTGAGACAGGGGGAGAAAATTTTAAATCTTGAAAATGCTTCTTTCAATCTTATTCATGTACCTTTGACTATTTGCAAAAGGTTTTTGTAAAGAATTTTACAAAAAATTTGCAAAAACAAAACTAGTGGTGCAAGCGTGGTCCAAATTTTTAAATAACAAGAAGAAAAACATCCATGCATATCTAGTAAAAATAATATATTGGTTTAATTCCAAGCAACCTTTGCACTTAACTTATGCAAACTAGTTTAATTCTGCACCTCTATATTTGCTTTGGTTTGTGTTGGCATCAATCACCAAAAAGGGGGAGATTGAAAGGGAAATAGGGTCAAACCTTTTCCTAAATGATTTTGGTGGTTGAATTGCCCAACACAAATAATTGGACTAACTAGTTTGCTCTAGAATAAATGTTCTACAGGTGCCAAAGGTTCACATCAAACCAATACAAAGATAAAAGAAAGGGCTCAAAAGATAGGAGCAAAAGAAAACGAAGTGCTCCCTGGTCTGGCGCACCGGACTATCCGGTGTGCCACCGGACCGTGTCCGGTGCACCACCGGACAGTGTCCGGTGCACCACCGGACAGTGTCCGGTACACTAGGGAGGATTGACATCAAATTCTTCAGCTTAGGGTTTCTCAAGCGCAGCTCCGCTATAATTCACCGGACTGTCCAGTGGGCCACCGGACTGTCCGGTGCACCAGCGGAGCAACGACTATCTGCGCGCAACGGTCGACTCTGACAGGGAACAGTGCAGCACAGTGATCACAACAGAAGTTAGAGCAGTTGGTCAGAAGGGCACCGGACTGTCCGGTGCCATATGAGGACAAAGCCTCCAACGGTCGACCAGCTCCAAGCCCTAATGGGAGGATGACGTGGCGGCACACCGGACATTTGTTCGGTGGCGCACCGGACTATCCGGTGGCGCACCGGACTATCCGGTGGCGCACCGGACTATCCGGTGCGCCCATCGCCAGCAGACTTCTCCAACGGCTACATTTTGGATGGTGGCTATAAATACCACCCTAACCGGCCACTTCAAGGTGTGGGAGCCCAAGCAACATTCCAAGTCATCTAGTTGACATATTCAAGCCCTCCTAACCACATCTATTCATTGATCCATCCTATACACGAGATTTAGACCACTACAACCAACACAAGTGCCACAAAAGAGAGGGCAAGCAAGAGAGAGCTACTCATTTGAGTTTAGCACTAGTGCCTTGTGAGATTCATTGAGAGATAGTGTGTGCTACATCTTTGTGTTCATTTGCGCGTGGAGTTTTGACTCCCATCGAACTTCCTCCAAAGTTTTGGAGGCTTGTAAAGCTAGCAAGAGACACCAAAGAGTGTGGTGATCCTTGTGGGGTCTTAAGTGATCCTTGAGAAGAAGAAGAGCTCGCCGGTCTTGTGTGATCGATGGAGAGAGGGAAAGGGTTGAAAGAGACCCGTCCTTAGTGGACTCCTCAACGGGGACTAGGCCTTCGAGGGCCGAACCTCGATAAAACAAATCACCCGTATCTCTTGTGTTCCTTACTTGTGATTTGTTTGTTTTCCCTCACTCTAAGTTTCCTTGCACTATTCTTTGCTAATATTATTTGGTGTTACTTCAAGTTAAATTCTCATTTAGTAAAGCAACACCTTGCAAGAAAGAACTTGGGTTATTGCTCTTCTTATCTAAGCCCCCTTGCTTTATTCTCATAGACCTATTAGTTGTATTGTTTTATCAATTCCGCATTATTTGAAAGCAATACTCTTTACAAGCAAGAACTTAGTTTTTATACTCGGATAATTGTATATCTTGTTCTAACCACTAATCAAGGGATCTAGTTGGGGGATAAAGTTTTAATTTTTAGGTTTCGCCTATTCACACCCCCCTCTAGGCGACTTTGACCCACACAAGAGACAGTCTCTCGGCTAGGTAACTCCATTGATAGTCTTGCACCTTCTACACACACAAGTGATGGTCCGGTTGTGGCCACTTCGACGCTCCTTGTCATATCTAGTATCGAGTTTTTGACCAAAACATCATGGGCTTCATTCCCTCCTATGCATGGTGGCGTTGTACCATAAACATAGTTGGTGTGATCTAGTAAGACTTACAATCTTCACTCACTACAAATCAATACAATGGTGCACACAAGCACCACAGGGTAGTAGAGGTATTTATTCCTCACTTCTAGTCACTATAAAAAACCTAGAACCAGCGTTAATGATAGACGTCTAACTAATCTAGGTGCTTTGTAAAGCACCTAAACTAAATCAGCGAGTGATTCCTTAAGCACTTAGGTGTCTAGAGCTATTGTGTATGAGTCTCAACTTACTCGATATGTTTCCTAACTGCCACACATCTCAAATAGCTAGTTTGAGATCATATTTATAACCCCACAAAGAGATATAGTCTTTGCACCCTGAACATCCAACTTTGTGATCATCGGACTATATCAGTACTGTATCAGCACTAACCATTGCCAATCGTGGAGTATGCCTGTATCGTACGACATCTACCATTGGACTAGCCCAACGCCCCATTTCCTCCCTAGAACCTCTCTACGTAATAATTGGATTCTAGTTAATAAACTCCGATGCTCGCTGAATAATAGTGATACACCCAGCCCAGGTGGGGTTGGCCGAGACCCAACAAATTAGGGTTGCCCGGAGCCCAACAGTTCATTAAGCACACCTAACTCACGGAAAGGCCCAATCGCCCCAAAAGACTAGTCTAATGGGGGAAGGGTGGCTCTCCCTTTTAAAGTGGCTTCCTCCTCCCAAGTTAAGCGAGGTGGGATAATTCTGAGGCTCACACGGTCGTCGTCCAACTACAATTGGGCCAATTGGGCCAATTGGGCCAATTGGGTCTTTGCCAACGGGTAATAGTGGAGGATGTCCTCATCATTCCCACCTTCTTAAAATGGGCCCTAGCTCTGATACCAGATGATACACCCAGCCTAGGTGGGGTTGGCCGAGGCCCAACAAATTAGGGTTGCCCGGAGCCCAAAAATTCATTAAGCACATCCAACTCAGGGAAAGGCCAAATCGCCCTAAAAGACTAGTCCAATGGGAGAAGGGTGGCTATCCCTTTTAAAGTGGCTTCCTCCTCCCAATTTAAGCGAGGTGGGATAATTCTGAGGCTCACACGGTCGCCGTCCGACTACAATTGGCCAATTGGGCCAATTGCGTCTTTGCCAACGGGTAATAGTGGAGGATGTCCTCATCAAATAGGGTCTGACGCCTTCTATGAGTGTGAACAATAGTACCATTTGGTCTAATGTCCTTCCCTCATTGAGTATGATGCTGGGGTCCGATGACTCCTATTCTTCAGTCTATTAGGGTTCACTTCTAGAGTATAATTTGATACTCTCTCAACATGGTTTGACACCCTATAATCTCTTCTCTTGATTTGTTTCTTCATGATCTTCACGTTTACATTTGTACCATCGTGTGTCTTAAACTCTTAAATGTTGTTATGGTTCTTGAATGAGTCTTCTAATGTCTTTCTTGAGGTGTTTGCCCATCTCCATCACCAATTTGTTTTTGTCCAAGTCCATGTTGCATCATTTGGACTATGAAAAACACTAACAATAATATTAGTCTATATGGTTGTATTGATTATCAAACACCACAACTCTATTATCAAATGGACTTCAATCCATTTCCCTTACAATCTACCTCTTTTGTTGATTGATGACAACACAACAAAGGCAAGAAAATAATAAATACCAAAATGTAAATTGCAAACTACTTGATAGGATGCAAATTCAAAGGCAAGATTCATATGATATAAGATGATACAACTTGTAGACATTTAAATGAAAACTTTCTTGCTCTTGATAAATGTCCCCGTATTGTGGTATTATGGACATAAGCCTCCTCTAACTCTGTAATTCACTTCCACTTTTTCTTGGACTATTCTCCCGAATATAGGATGATATTTCCTCATTTAAAACTTCTTTCTATTTGTCTCTCCCTTTTTTAAACTACCCTTATCCAAATACTACTATAACCACAATAGTTTGTTTTTGTATGCTTGATACTACTAAGGCTTGATACCAAATAAAAGCATTTATGAAAAGTTTGAATTTGTGATTTTTGTATTTGATATGAGTTGGCCTTATTTTGGTCCTATAAATTCTCCTCCTTTATAATTAAACATCAGAAAGGATGACAATAAAGCACAAGGGAGAGTTAACTTTTGTGATCCTATAAACACTTCTCCCCTTTAATATGAATCTTTCCCCATATTTATGCGTACTTATGGTAAAAACAATACTTTGTGGATACCAAGTAAAAATGAAACCTTATGCATAGTAGTGGGTGTGAAATGATAAAATGGAAATTATATTTAAGTTTCGCTCCCCTAAGGATGGCATGACACCTTTGGTCCGATGACTGATGAACCTGGCATTCTCTAACTTTGTTTCTCAGTGATCTTTGCATCCAGCTTATCTTTATCTTGTCTTGTGTATTGGACTCTTGTGTATTCTTATAGGTCTTCAATGAGTCTTCTAGTGTACTAGGTGAGTGTCCGTGCGTTGCAACGGAAACACATAATACCACAGTACTGCTATGAGAAAAGGTTTCTTAATACATTTGTGATCCTATCCACACATAAATTTTGTTATTTGAATCTAGTTGTTTCACCACTACATTGCAACCATCAATACCATACAAACTTCAATAGTGAACTAAACTCTATTACAGAACATAACTAAACTCTAGTTGGAGGTATCGAAATGGCTAGTGATCTATCATGGCTGAAGTCAACGTAATACTGAAATCTAACATGGCTGAAGCAGTACAAAACACGCTCCACAACTGAAAAAAAAACTGAAATCAGAATAGAACTAAACTCTAGTTGGAGGTATCGAAACTTATTCAAAATACTTATTCAAAAATGTAAAATTTTAAATCAAGCACAAATTACCTTAAGTGATAAAACAAATTACAACAAAATAAATGATATTACATTGACCAGTTAAAGCCTGCGATAAATATGAATCCAAGAATCGAACGAATGACCATGAGCACTATGTGAGTGACTAAGAGCCCTTGAGGAGAGGTCTCTAGAAGTAATACTATGTTCACCTAAGCTTTATCCATCCAGACTGCTTGCTTAAACGCAACCAGACCTCTTCACAGAATCATAGCCTGTGCGCCTTCTGCCACACCCATGCCACCCTGAGGCTCTCACGGAGGATTCAAGGATATGACAATAGAAGAACTGACCGCAATTTCTGAAATGGTAAAAGTAAAACCAACGTACCTTTAAGCCTGGAATTATTCCTAGCGTCGCGTCGAAGCATGCCCCCGAGATACAGCCATGCTTGCGCAGTTCATGTCTGGGAGCTTCACCCAGCCTGCCTTTTAGGTCAGAACCGATGACATTGAAGTATCTAGCAGTGCAATGTTACACATCACATTGCTACCCCCTCAGCACGACTAATGTAACGATGGTCTGGAAAAGGGGTAGTTCTGGTTTCGTGGTGTGTGTTCAATCCAATCCAACCTGAGAATCATGACGGCCATCATGTCTAATTTCTTCGACTTTGAGAAGTCCAGAATGACGTCCTCCGCCATTTTCTTGGCCTTACCATATGGGTTGATCGGGAACTGCACGACATATATAGTTTATGCTCAGAACTCGAGAAGGAGAAGTTTGTAAACTTTAACCTCATCTTTTGTTAATGCTAGCTAGAGAGGCGTTCAACTTGATTTTAGAAAGGAACTAAAGGTTTCAGAAATCAGAACTGAACTACTGACCATGGGAGTTCCTTCAGCGATGGGCATCTTGTCAGGCTCTCCATAGGTCGCACATGTGCTGGAGTAGATGAGAGTCCTCACATTGTGTGCAGCCATGGCTTCTAGCACTGCTAGAGTGTTTGCAGTGATGTTGCGGTAGTACCTGTTCGAAGCGGTTTAAGAGAGTATTATGTGCAGGCAGGGGACTGAAACCGATGTATTTGAAACGACAGCTTGAACACATTATGTATGTTAAACCAGAACAAACTCAACTTCTGGTGTCCGCTAGAATTTTAAAAGGAAGATAAAATGCTCACATTATGGCAGCCCCTTTAAACCATCTCTCATGAATTAAAATTAAGCAGAAGAATGAATCAAATAAGTAGCTGAATTACCTCACATTGATAACATCATCAACAAAAAATGAATGTTCTAGAAAAAAACCACCTGCATAACCAACAAAAATGAATAGTAAGATCTCCTATGGCAGAACATAACTACATTGAAAATGAATATATTACATCAGCTAAAAGCAGATATCCTACCGGTTGGTATTCCTTTAAGGTTCTTGCTCGAAACAGTGACGTCTGCTTAGCACCTCTCTCACTCGCAGCATGGGCTAAAGTATAGCACCTGAAAGTATCATCAACATCAACATAATCTTTAGTCGCAAGCAAGTTTGGGTAGGCTAGAGTTGAAACCCAACAAGAAGTCACCAAAAAGATAAAGAGAAAGAACGGATTCTTGAAGAATGGATTCAACAACAACTACCAATGTATGGACAAAATCATCACCTCCAGTGCCAATCTGTGGGGTAGGAATTTACCTATGACACAAAAAAACTTCATAGCTCTGCTTACAAAAGATACATGCACCCATTTTTCTTGAAACATCAAGCATAAATTGATAGGTTTGTGAGTAAATATGAAGATACATGCGCCCACTTTTCTGAATATTCCGTCAAAGGAACTTAAAAAGTTTGTGAGTAGCTATGAAGATGAAAATCGTTTTATAGAGAATATGGCGATCAGAGGGGCTACAACAGCAAACTACATCCTTAATGGCCTCGACCATATTTTGTGAAAATAATATAGCAAAGACATACCCAAAGTATGCAGTGATGTTCTTGTATCCAGGAATCCACAGAATGCAATCTGGGCTATAAGTGCTACTATGATCGGTGGAGCACCAAGTGCCCTCATTGTAAGAAACTGTTCTGCCGGTGCTCGCATTGGTGAATCCTCTGTTGACAGTGAAGAGAAAAACATTTTTTCAGCAAAGAACAATTTAAAAAGAAAAGTGCAAGAGTATAGGGAAGTAATCAGAGAAGTTGTAATTTTGTATAATATATAACAGTTATAAAGGCATTTCACATAGCATTTGTGTGCGCTGAAGGGTTGTAAACCAAATGCGTATTGACTGGTTTGGACTTACATGCCTAGGTTGGAGGACTGTACACTGATTGTTAGTTGAGTACGAAGCACGTACCATTTACAGAACGATAATCTCCGTAAAAGTTCAGTAATTTACAGACACCAAAGATCTATAAATATAATACTCCCTCTGTTTTAAATTGAACATACTTAGATACACACTTAGATATATGTTATTTCAAGACATGTAATAAAAACAATGTATCAAGTAGTCAAGTAAAACAAAAAACGTCTCATAATTTAAAATAGGGTACTGACGACCGGACAAGTGCAGCAAGATCGCCTTCAGCACAAAATGCTCTTTCTTTGCCCTGAAAACAAGTGATGATTGAATACAATAGTGATTATCATATTAAATAGAGCTAAAAGGCATCAAGGCAATGACACAATAGTGATTATCATATCAGATAGAGCTAGGAGGAAATTAGAAACAAATTAAACCAAAGGGGAAAACACAAGTTGAAATGAGCTCTGTAGCGAGTTTTTTAGATAATGAAACAGTAACATCCTAGCTAGATAATGAACTCACCATTTTACTACCAGAAGAATCTGAGATCACCAAAATATTTTTGCTACCAGACTGCATCTCACCTATTACAGCAGAGAGAGAGAGAGAACCACGCTGCAACACCAATGCTGTCAGTAGATGAACATTATAAGATGCAAATAAAGCAGCATGACCTTCATTACAAGAACAGACAACAGAACCTTTCGCATCATCAGTAGAAGAGATAACAGACGTTTGCATTTCCCAATAATCCTTCTCTTCTCAAACTCCAAGAGATCAATCCCCTGATGATTCCTATACTATACCTGATACTTTTATATATTTCCCCCCTGTTGCCTAAAGCATTACACATACACACCATGTGTATAGTATTTAACTTCTAATTTTGTCAATAATAAGTAGCAAATCTGAATACTTTTCATACTAAACAAAACTTACTTGTAAAACCTCCAGAGCAAAGATTGACTGAATGGGGAAAATTGATTACAACCTGAAGCAAGTGCCATTCATCACATCCTCACGCGGCCAAATTCACAAGTTTTGAACCGTGTGCTAAATTCCCAAGAGCAATATATTGAGATCCTGGAATTCCTTGTACTACAGAATACAGGAACACCATGCATTCTTTCTATGTATAATGTATTGAACAGATCATATGAATTGCATGTTGTTTTACTACTGCCTGCGCAGCACAATCATCATCTTCTCCAGAATTATGCATCCAACCCAGCAGCATTCACATTCACCTGCCAAGTCCTGAATTATAATAGTAATTACTACTAACAAAAGGAGGGCTAGATCGTCGCCGCCGTCTCGTCTCCTAGTCTAGACACAGAAGCATCTGCCGCTGTAGTGGTGGTACTTGTCGTCCTCCTTCCCCTTGGTCTGCTCGGCGACCGAGACCGCGGGCGCACACGGCGTCCACCTGGTCGCTGCCATCCTGACCTTCGCCCACCACCCACCACCACCGTCCTTGCGCTTCCTCCTCGCCATCATCGCTTGGTCCGCGAGGCGGCGGTTCTCTGTGTTGAGCCGCTGGACCTCGGCCTCCCACGCCGCCGTGGCCTCGCAGCACTCGCGGTTGCGGAGCTCCAGCGCGTACCGCACCGGGCCCTCCTCACTGGCCTTCTATCACTGTAGGGCACTGGAGCACGGTCTGGGGGACAGTGGATGTTCGATGTGGCGAGCGATGGCACCTGCTGTAGCCATGGGGACAACTTCAACCTTCAGCGTCGAGGCGACGCCCTTGTGCGCCGAGGGATTCCCCTCCTTGCCCGTCACCATCCATTTTCAGATCTAAAACCTAGCTAAGCGCGAGCGGATACATAGTCGCGGGCGGGCCGACAACGGAGCCGATCGCCACGACGGTCTCGGTGGTGGAGTGGTTCCCGAGCAGCGCTCTCGGGGTGGGGTAGTGGGTGGGGGGAGGGCATCGTGGGGAGCAGGCAATCTAGAAATAGAAAGGTTTCATCAGGAACCTACAGTTCAAAATTGAGGATTTTTCTGAAAGTAAAGCCAAAAAGAACACATGCTACCTAGATTTGGTGCTATATAGAAATTCAGTTGCAAAGATGAGTGCCAGAAATACACAATACCTGTTTTGTATTCCAAGTGAAAAGAGATGAAAGTTCAGTTCAAAGTTGAATGATTGTCTCTCTAGAACCCTTGCACTCATTGCAAGGATGTTGTATTTATTGAATCATTCCAGGTCCCAACTGCCATATTTGGACCTTAAAGCCAAAACTCTGGCAACCAGCACACCTCAATAAATCTCCAGATTTTGAACCCATACTGCAGGATTACAGAACAAGATTATGAGATATTGAAATCTAATATATACCACATAGGGCATCCCTATGGATACAGATGACCCACCCATTGCACTTGAAGTAGAGGACACCGCAGGGACAGAGAAAGCTTCTTCGATGTGCCATTGTACAAGTCCTCTAGGGAAACCTTCAGAGGATGAACCACATCCTCTCCCCTTCACTACCTTCTGCCCGACTATTGCCACCAGATTTGCACGAGTACATGCAGCGTAAGCCACTATGTATGTGCTTCTCAATGCCAACGACATCTGCAAACCAAAGAGGAAAACAGGAAATAGCTATTAGTAAAATCTCAGAGATAAGGGTACCAGTTTGAAAATTATATACAAATATAAATATTGGCCCCAGCTCCGCTACAGATCTCACCCTGGCCTCGGACTGCATTCACTTGACAGAGAGGATAAAACACCCATTTGGTACTCAACAAAGGGAGCCATAGATTTGTGGTCATTAATCTTCATATATCAGGTATCAAGATATGGTTCCTTGCCTGTCTAGAAATATCATATTGCTTGGCATCATATCCCACAGTGTAATCAAAGGCATGACAAAAATCAGTTTGCGCACATCAAAGCAAAGCCATGGCAACAATATGATCAGTAGGCATGACAAAAATCAGTTTGCGCACATGAAAGCAAAGCCATGGCAACAATATGATCAGTAGACAAATAACAGTTTGCGCACACCAAAGCATGACAAAAATCAGTAGGCATCTCTGAATTAAAAGAACATTGCTACAATGTAGCCAACTATCGTATTTGGAGAAACAACCAATGGGTTAGCTGTGATTACTGCTACTACCTAAACCAAAAAACAGCAAGATGATTTGATCTCAGTTAGTAATAGAAAATACTAAAAGGACTGTACACGGAGATCTCGCACTCGCGAGCAGGGGGATGGAGATCAACAAACACGCGAGCAGGGGGACGGAGATCAACAAACACAGAGATCAACAAACACAGAGAACTCACGGCGGCTAACTTGGAGGAGAAGAACGCGAGCAGGGGGCGGTGGCTGTCGCGGTGGTGGTTGTGCCCGCGAGTGGGGTGGCTGTCTCAGGGGGAGGGGAAGGCGCGGGCGTGCAGGGCGCGAGCTCGGTGGCGAGAATGGTGGCGCTCGGAGGCATGAATGGCGGGGCTTCCCTCAAGCACGGAGATCTCAAACATGGAGATCTCGCACTCGCTTTCCCTCGACACAGAGATACCTCAAGCACGGAGATCTCGCACGGATAGGTCGAAAGGATGGTGGGCTCGTACCTTCTACAGGAGAACCTGGTCGAAGGAGCATTGGAGCAGCGATTGGGCCGGGGTTGGATGAGAGGCCGATGGCGCTGGAGACAGATCTTGGCGTAGGCGATCTTCTGATCTCCTTGACCTCGATGACGGCGCCATCGCTGGGCTTCTTGAGGGGGATGGGGGGTTGTCTCGGCGAGCGCGGATCTGGGGGTGGCATTGGGCAAGGGCATGGCCTTGACTGGTGTGGTCATGCGGATGTCCTCCTTCCACTCGTAATGGGGTGAGAACAATGGCGGGACACAACGTGTGGGTGATACCATCGATGGAAGGGGATTGCGGGCTCGGGGGCGAGGATGGCGGGGCGCGGCCTTCGAAGCTCAACGAGGCGGGCACGCCTTCCATTATTCGAGCACGGACGTGGGGGCGAGGATTGCGGTGCGTCGCGGGGGAGGATGGCGGTCGCCGGCGGGGATCACGGTCGGGGGGCGAGGAAAGGGGATCAGGGAGGCAGGGGTGGGCGTGAAGAGCAGAACCGTGCGCCGTGGTGGAGGTTGCGCGGCCAAGGAGAGGCGCTGGCAATAGATACTGGGCCGCACGTTGAAGAGGAGGGGCGCTGGGCTGCTGGGCCGCATGTCGAATTGCTGGGCTGCACGAATGCTAGACATAGGCGCTGGTATGGGATTTGTTTGATTAGTACCATACCGGCCACTGAAAGAGATAGAACGTGGCTTATAAGCGTTGTTGTGGATCATCTGTTGCTCATTCTAACTCCTCAAGCTCTAGTGCCACACTGAGGTATGTCTTTTTGCGCGGCTGCTTGGATGATTTTGGCAGGTGTGTACGGCCTGCCTGTGGGGGCCCACATGTAGGAGGCGTGCGGTTCAGAGGCAGAACGGCTGTTGGCAGAACATGTCAGAGGCAGAACGGCAGACTACTATTGCTTACTTAATAAGTAGTAGAGATTTCTGGAGATGTTGATCATCTGGATCACCTCGTTGCCTTCTCTCAGGTTCACTCTACATTATTTAAACTATAACAAAAAAACTAGCAAATATTGTTGGTCCAAATAGTTTTGTTGACCAGCAAACACCAATTCTTAGCTATTAATGGATACTATTTCATTTTTTCTTACATTCTTTATCTCCCAAATATCATGCACAAGCATCCCTTTTAACTTAACATGTTGTACCTAGACTTATATCATCTTTGTTGCAGACATCCAAGAACTTGTGACCAATACTTAAGCATGTGAAGTCGTACGGCCAAACCCACATAGGCAAGATACACCTACCTTATCCTTTGATGTCGTCTTTGACTTAGTCCTCCATAAAATAGATTCCCAACTTGATACGACCAAATAAACTTCAATTCTTTATCTTTCATCTCTGACTTCATCATTGTCAATCGATAAAAGATATTGAGTAATAAGTGCATATAGTCAATCAAACCAAGTGACCATATGTACTTGATCATCCAAACTGAGTGAACTCGACCATTTGACCAACCTGTGCGAGCGACTATAGGTACTTGGACGAATTTGAGTGTCAATAGGTGGAAGGTGAACATAAATGGTGCCATCTATATCATAATAGAGCAAAACATTGTTTTACACTGTAGACTGAACTGTTTATATAGTGGAATTTAAAATGAGAGATGAGAATAAATAAGTTGATAGAGGTAGAGGGATCACAGTGGCCTTGGGCTACTTAGTGCCTACTATGTTGTGTTGTAGGTTAGAGATGCTGAAGAAGTGGAGTCCATGACCGTCAAAGGGTTTTTTTGTCTTGTTGATGAAGAACGTGATGTGCCATCGGTGATTCAAACGTATAGTAGCTCAGTTTGTTCTTTTATGATAAGCAAACTGCTTGTTTGGCTTTAATTTGGCTTTAATTTGAAACGGCTTTTATTGTTTATATAGTGTTTTGTCTCTATAAATTACAGCAGTCCGAACAACTGATTTTAATTCGAGAGCGAGAGGTCTTGCGTCTCATAGTGGAGGAGGTTATGCAGGTGAGATAAGTTATCCACACAAGAGAGGGTAATTATGTTACCCATGAAACCACACGACTAGCTTTAAGAACGAATCATTTAGCCATTTGACGTCACAGAATACTAGTTTGTATCGAGCATATACTTGTTTTAAGAAATAATGAATTCTCTATTTTTTCTAAAAAAAAGTAAATACAGAAGAAAACAAAAAGGGAAAAATAGTAAAATACACCACTATCTATCTGTCCGTATCACATACAGTTGAACATGTCTTAAAGACGAGACGGTGGTGGCCGCAACGGCAGCCCAAAGCTTAGACCCTCAACGGCTAGTTCCCCAGAAACCCTCGAGTCCCGTCAATCCCAGCCGTCCGATCAAGCCTGTCTAGACGTTGCGGCCTTCCTCACCGTCCGCCATCTCCCGAGTTCCGACCGTTGGAGCCGCCCCGTCCGGCCCCGCCCCGGATAAAGCTGCAGCCCCACCGCCGTCTTCTTCCTCACCAACACCAAAAGGCACAAGCCTCGCCCCTCCCTCCCTCCCTTTCCAATCCTCAGAACCAATAAACCGTAGACGAGAGAAGTTACGAGCTTCTCCTTGTCCCGTGTCTTTTCAAGGATAGCCCGGGCGCAGCCGCAGCATTTCTTGGCGTCGGTGTCCGCGGGTTGGCGACTAAGCAATGGCGACGAGGAACCACCGCGCCGCTGCCGCTCCGCAGCCGGCGAACAGAGGTGAGCGGTCGGAATCTTGGGTCTTTCGCTGCGCGTAGTTCCAGTTCTTGATCTGTTGTTCGCCTGCTTGTTTGGACCCTCCACCAGCACCAAGAACGGGTTTCTTTTCATACTATGTGCTGCCAGGGGACGTCTGGTTTCCATTCACATGTCAAGATTTGATTTCTATGTATCCCCGTTTCTCTGGATACCGATTCTTGATCTTTCCAGGCTCCGTTATTAGATCCGTGTGCCAAGTTTTCATTGCTATGTAGACATGTAGTAGTCCAAGCTTGTTCGATTCGATTTCTTGAACTATCTGCTCCTGAAACTCACGCCAAGCAAAGTTTCTGTTCCAAACAGTCCGATCTTTGTCATTTCATTACGGCCATCTTTGCTCCGATTTCACACGAATTTCATCCCGTGCAATTGCTGATCGAATTGCCGTCCCACTTCGGCGATGGTCAGGTGCCGCGAGGGTCGCCGGGAAACAGAATGCCGCCGCCGCCGCCGCCGGGACACGCCGAGCCCTCGGTGACATTGGCAACGTCGTCTCCGATGCCCTCGACAGGTAAGACGGTAGAAATTGTCGTGGCCGTTCTCTTTCTTTAATATCGTCATCTGAAACTTGTCTGCGTCGCCATTACAGGGCGATCAAGCTGCCGGAGGGGATCCATCGCCCCATCACCAGGAGCTTCGGCGCCCAGCTCATGAAGGCCGCTTTGGCGAACAAGGTAAAGAGGACGAATCGCGTTCAGTTCTGCGATTTCTCGCATCCTAAGCGTCTGATTTGGTCTTTCTGATCCCCACAATGGTTGGTTCTACAGAACGCCGACGCCGCCGTAGCTCCTGCTCAGCCTGTAGCGGCGCGCGCCGTTACGAAACCAGCTAGGAAAGTGACTACGAAGAACGTCCCTCGTCCTGGCGCTGGGCAGGCTCCCAAGGAGAACAAGAAGCCATCAGCAGAGGGTGCCGCCGCCGGCAGCGGCCGCTCTGTGCAGAAGAACAGGAGGAAGAAGCCCGCGTGCACGCTTTCGACCGTCCTTTCTGCGCGTTCTAAGGTTCAGCACTCGTTCTCCTCCTGCATCATTGCTGATCGGTTCATCAGCATCGTATAAACCTGTGTTGCTTTGTTCCCGTCGACGTCAGGCTGCCTGTGGCCTTACCGAGAAGCCAAAGGAGCCCATCGAGGACATTGACAAGTTCGACGGCGACAACCAGCTTGCTTTGGTGGACTACGTTGAGGACATCTACACATTCTACAAGACCGCCCAGGTAACTGCGGGTTCATCTTCAGCAAGCCATGTTCTGAAGCAAGCCTGATCATCACCATACACCATGTTTGCGTCTTGTGCAGCATGAGAGCCGCCCCATTGACTACATGGGCAACCAGCCCGAGCTCAGCCCCAGAATGCGCTCCATCCTCGCGGACTGGCTCATCGAGTCTCACCGAAGATTCCAGCTCATGCCGGAAACGCTCTACCTCACAATATACATCGTGGACCGGTACCTGTCGCTGCAGCCCACGCCGAGGAGGGAGCTCCAGCTCGTCGGCGTGGCAGCGTTGCTGATCGCCTGCAAATACGAGGAGATCTGGGCACCGGAGGTAAGGCCAAAGCCCAAATTAAAGCGCTCCGTTCATATCTTGTTGCTCGAACCCTGAAAAAAAAGGCGTCTGTCGCGCAGGTAAATGACTTAATCCATATAGCCGATGGCGCGTTTAACCGGAGCCAGATTCTTGCCGCCGAGAAGGCTATTCTGAACAGCATGGAGTGGAACCTTACGGTCCCCACCCCGTACCACTTCCTGCTGCGGTTCGCGAAGGCTGCCGGTAGTGCCGATGAACAGGTAAAGATTGAGCTGCTGTTCTGTTCATACACGTCTTCTGTCCCTGTTCTGTCATCATTCTGAACACCTACCTGTGTTACGGCGGATGCAGCTTCAGCATACGATAAACTTCTTTGGAGAGCTCGCGCTGATGGACTACGGTATGGTGATGACCAATCCTTCGACGGCGGCTGCTTGCGCTGTGTACGCTGCTCGCCTCACGTTGGGGAGGAGTCCTCTCTGGACAGAGACCTTGAAGCACCACACTGGCCTCAACGAGCAGCAGATCATGTAAGTTGCTCTCCTCTCCATGGATGTTGTCCGTCTGAGTGAGCTTCGAGTGGTGGCATGTATATAAGGCTTTCTTCTGTACAATGATCGTCAGGGAAGGCGCCAAGACACTGGTCGGATCTCATGCTGCTAGTGCTAGCCCTGATGCGAGGCTGAAGGCCGTCTACCAGAAGTACGCGACGGAGCAGTTTGGGCGTGTGGCTCTGCACCCACCGGCACCGGCTGCTCTTCCCGACCTTGTCTAGAGTTTTTACTTGACAAGCTGAGGGATTTGGTTGAGTTCGCTTTGATTGACAAGTTCGAGAGTTGTTTTCGTATACTCTATTCTCGCGAGTGTATTAGACACTAGTAGTAACAACTATTCATAACTATATGAATAACCACAATGAAAATTTATGATTGGCTGAACTTCTTTCGAAAGACTGTGAGGTTTATCCACAGTTTTTGTAAGACTGTCAGAATGAAACGGTTCTTGATTAAAAAGAGCTGCTGTCAACTGCATGAAGAAGCATGTTTTTATTGTTGCGCCTAACTGAAGAAGATTCTGCTAACATTCAGGGGATCACACTGACTCCCTCCTGGAATTTTGCCTTCTCCTTGGAAAATTTTCAGTTGTGTAAGACTGCCAGAGAAAAAGGATCGGCGCAAGAAGAGAAAAAGGGCTTGTGGAAGCCCATGTCCCTATCTCAATAAGCTCTATATTAAAGCACCGATCATCCCGCGTTAATACTTTTCAAAAAAAAAACCCCACGTTTCTTTAGAATCAAACCGTACTTCTATATTCTCTACTCCAATAAGAGAGTTTAAGTAAAAAATAAGCTGAAATTATGTATAAAACATATATTTTATACATTACTAAAACAATATATATATATATATATATAGCCTGGTTAGCTAAAACTGTTGTCAAGGAGGTTTGAAAAAGATAAGAAAAACATGTTTTCCCTGATTCAGGGAGAGAAACCATACCCAAAATGGAGTGGTGTTCTGAGAGAGAAGGCGGCACATTAGACGAGGGGCATATAGCAAACTAAACGCTAGCTCCTGATCCGAAATAGAGGGGCATGGCAACAAAGGGGAGAGAAAAAAAAACAGCGGCTTGCCAATCAGTCAAGCGAAAACGAGCTGACACGTGGAGCCGCTTCGCAAACCTTTGCGTGGTGGATGATCGCTGTGGTGCTGCCTGGTTGGTGGCGGGCTTTGCTGAGTGGTAAATATCTCGTGTGGTTAAAACCGTAGGCCTCGTCGGATTTCCATAAAAACCATGTAAAATTTTATTTAAAAAACCAATTTAGTTTTGCAAGAAAAGTCACAAGATCTAAGAAAACTTCCCATGTTTTAAAAGGAGACTTGAGTCTGTACCATCATGCATGGATGGCAATTTGAGATCTAACTTCTCACGGCATGCACCACTTGTAAAAAAAGCGGCGCGGGAGAAAAGCTGGGCAAACTAAACTAGTTCGCCCGCCGTGTTGCGCATCATTCTCCGCCACCTAAAATCCGAACGAATCAGACAGAGAGCCAGTCACCGGGCACTCCCGTCGTGTGCGTGCCTATCTGCTGCAGCAACGGAACGCAGCGCAGCCTTTTTTTTAAAAAAAAAGAAATTATTATTAGTAGCCTGGTCGTGTTGTTTTCAGGGACGTCCTCTGATATCCTCTCTAATTTTGAGGGACAAAATAACACTGAGATAGTCGTGTCATAATCCTTGAACCTGAACCAAATAACTTTATTTGAGAAATCGTCTCATCCCGTTCCGTCTTATAATTACAAGCAAACGCACCCTAATTTGCTAGACGGCTCGCGTGACGCACGCGAAATGCTCTCCTCCGACCTTCTTTGCTAGCCTTTGCAGTAGCTTACCTTCAGAGGCACATAGCAATATAGCATAGCATAGCGTGACTTGACTTGGAGATACGTGCCCGTGTTAGTTAGAGGAGATCGTGAGAAAGAGGCAGAACGATCTGGGAACGTACTATTCTATTCACGGACGATCAGGCCAGGCGTAGTTTTCGCTCGCTTGGGAGAAGGCAGGGAAAGATGCGGGCGTGAGTGCGTGCCTGACCGACGCAGAGAGCAGAGGCGGCCCCTGGAAGATGTTCTTGCGATTCTGAACCGAAAGCCTTGTCTACGCGCGGCTTGTCATCTTTTCACACTCACATGTTTAGTACTGTTACAGTTTGTAAGCTTGTCCACACTTGTAGTTGTAGAGAATGTAGGGTATTAAGCTCAAGCAATCCGAATGTCTGTAAATTCAGTACCCTGTTCCTGACATGTCTGCGGCATGTAAAGGACGATATGTGCACAGTCCAACGTTGATCGGGCCATCAGTCTGAAGCAAAAAAAAAAATGATTGAACGTTCTATAAAAAAAAAAATCGAATGGGATTCGTTTATGCAACAAAATCAAGTGAGAGTCCTCTTTTTTCTTTTTATTGAATAATTTGAATTCATTTTATTTTGATCTTTGGATATTTTATACTTGACTTGGCATTATTGAATAAGTTGTTTTTGACAAATTTAACTTTTTTACTAAAAAATGTTGCCATCAGAAAAACACACACCGTAGTAGATACCGATTGAAACAGGCCAGGCGATTCTGCGTCAATTTTTGTCATCAGGGGGGAGTGGGGGATCGTCGTCAGAAAAAAACACACAGCAGATAGGCTAAAAAAGTCTCAAAGCCTATGAAGCGATATATTTTTACAGATAGATTTAGTTATGAACTGCTTGTGTTATTTTTAGTGGCGCACTAGGAATCGTATTTTTACACGTGGTTACTTAAGAAAACCACATGTAAAAATTTATGATTTTTAGCGGCGGTTTTCTTAAGGAACCGCCAATATAAATCATTTTTATCCTTAATTTTTCGAGTTTTTCAAACGACCTCGTATGATAAAACCAACAAAATAAATGTTGTAGATCTTTAAAAGTTGTGAAACTTTATAGTTGACAACTTTTTTTATTTAAACTCATTTCGGTTATTAAAAATATAATCTAAGTGTGTCGAATTTAAAATTCAAATTTTGCAAACGAACCTCGGATGAAAAATCACTAGCGATTTTGTTACGTCGTCCGCGCTCCAGTGGAAACCGCGGTTTTCTTAACTCAACCGCCAGTCGAAATCGATTTCTTTCGCTAGTCCGCCTGTAAAAAATGACGATTTCTACTAACCCTTAGTTCCGACGGGTTCTAAGAAACGACAGTAAAATTAAATTCATAACCGTCACTACAGAGCTTCACCAGTGACATTAGCATGGCAGCGCGATTCTGCTCAAGTAGAGATGGCAATGGGGACCCGATCCCCGATTCCCCGCGAGGAATTCCCCTATTAGGGGACGAGTATGAGACTAATTTAGTCCCCGCGGGGATCTAAATGGGGGAAGTTTAATCCCCGTCGGGTTCACGGGGACGGGGACGGGGACGAGGAACCATCCTCCTCCGTCCCCGTTCCCCGTGTACCCGCCCCACGAAACTATTTTATTCAAGTTAGTCAATTTACTTGTTAAAATTATAATAAAAGCTCAGTGCATGACATGTTATAAAATAGAAAACTAAATTCTAAAATAGATGTCTCTTGTAATTTTCAATCTTATTTGTTAAATTTGCATTAATTTGATACAATCAATTTAAATTTATCTTTAAATATTGTACTTTTAGCGGGGACAGATTCCCTGCGGGGTTCCCCACGGGGATAAATTTCCCGACGGAGACGGGGATAGGAGAAAAACCTTCCCCGTGAGCGTTCGCGGGGATGGAGACGGGGATTTTTTCTCCCCGCGGGGACGGGGATGGGGAGGCATTCCCCGACGGGGAAATCCCCGTTGCCATCCCTATGCTCAAGTTTTGCTCCAGCGAGTCGGTAGGTGGCACAGGCAGGTTTGCCACTGCCACACCAGCGCCCATGACGTTTCCGATCCCATTCCATTCCTTTCCATCGCTCCTCCACGCAGAAACCCATTATTTAGCAGCTTTATAAGAAGCATATGGCGCGTAACCGACCGTGCCTTCGGCTAAAAACCCGGCCCTGCCGGAATTCTACTCACGAGCCACTACCCGGCCACGCCTACGTTTTCGGAATATACGCCTACAAGAATCCGGCAAAGCCACTTCCCGGGCGCGCGGGCTCCACCTGTACTCAATCGTCACTCAGAGACGACACCCTTCCATTCCTCCTCCTAGGCTCCTACCAATCAATCCAGCAGCACAGCACCCTATAAAATCCAGCCATCACCTCTGCCCACTTCCAGCTCCAACAAGTCACCTGCTGGTCTCTGAGCTCCCTACCTATCACTCTGTCCCATTGCCATCCCCATCCTCCTGCTGTGAGCGTGTTGTGTGAGCCCGGCCGGCCGGACTCTGTTGACGAGTGAGAAGCAAGGATCTCCATGGCGCGGTGCACCGGGTTCGTGGAGAAGGCGAAGCCCTACGTGGCCATGATCTCGCTCCAGTTCGGCTACGCCGGGATGAACGTGCTCACCAAGGTGTCGCTGAACCAGGGCATGAGCCACTACGTGCTCGTCGTCTACCGCCACGCCTTCGCCACGCTCTCCATCGCCCCCTTCGCCCTCGTCCTCGAGAGGTCCTCGTCGCTGATTTCTGATTTCTGGCGATCTATCGAGCTAAAGCTAGCGCACTGATAATGACTGATCACGATGCATGCGACTGTGGGAAATTAATGGATGCAGGAAGGTCAGGCCCAAGATGACGTGGCCAATCTTCTGGCAGATCTTCGTCCTCGCGATGCTCGGGTTAGTAGTACGCTCTAGCTGCTGCTTGATCTCCATTACCGGTGCGGTGAGATGAGAATGACAACAGTTTCACCTGCAGGCCGGTGATCGACCAGAACTTCTACTACGCCGGGCTCAAGTTCACCGGCCCCACGTTCGCCTGCGCCATGAGCAACATCCTGCCGGCCATGACCTTCGTCCTGGCAGTCATCTTCAGGTGCGCCATGCATGCCATGCGCTTCAGTTCCGACCCCCCCACACGAACTAAACGCGTTGACTGAACGGTGTTTCTTTCATCCATCGCGCGCGTACGTACCTGCAGGATGGAGAAGCTGCAGATGAGGAAGGTGACGTGCCAGGCCAAGGTCCTCGGGACGGTGCTGACCGTGGCCGGCGCGATGCTGATGACGCTCTACAAGGGCCCGCTGATGCAGCTGGCGTGGACGACCAACAGGCACGCATCATCGTCGCGCGCGGCCGCCGAGGCCCCCGCCGCCGCCGCCGCGGAGATCAGCGGCAGGGACTGGTTCCTCGGCTCGGTGTTCGTCATCGTCGCCACCCTCGCCTGGGCCTCCCTCTTCGTCCTGCAGACGCACACCATCAAGCAGTACTCGGCGCAGCTGTCGCTCACCACGCTCGTCTGCTTCGTCGGCACGCTGCAGGCCGTCGTGGTCACCTTCGCCATGGAGCGCCGCGCCTCCGTCTGGACCATCGGATTCGACATGAACCTGCTCGCCGCCGCCTACGCCGTAAGGGATCCGATCCGATATACATATGATCGATGTTCGATGCTGACGGTGGCGTGGTCTGGCCTGGCCACCCTTATTGCTCTTGCTGATGATTGTGACTCCGTTCCGTTCCAGGGCATCGTGACGTCGAGCATCGCGTACTACGTGCAGGGCCTGGTGATCCAGAAGACCGGGCCGGTGTTCGCGTCGGCGTTCAGCCCCCTCATGATGATCATCGTCGCTGTCATGGGCTCGTTCATCCTCTCCGAGAAGATCTACCTCGGGGCCGTCCTCGGCGCCGTGATCATCGTGGCTGGGCTCTACTCCGTCCTCTGGGGCAAGGAGAAGGAGACGCGGGAGAAGGAGGCGGACGCCAAGACGGCGCTGCCGATGGCAGTGGTGGCGTCGTCGTCGTCTTCCGACGACGACGACGATGGAGCAGCAGGGATCGCCGCCGCCGGCGTCGTTGGAGATGGCGCCGCGGGGTGCACAACGTCGGGAATGACGGCGTGAGGTCATCCTCCGGTGTACGCGGAGCAGCTGCTAGTACAGTTTGATTGGCCTCAGATCGACGTACTCCCAATAATTATTTGCCTCCAAGCACAGTACACTATACCTACTAGAGAGATAGTGCAGAGCAGCTGTTTGGTTTGGAAAATGGTGGAATGGAGGTTTTAGCACGAACTTAATTTGGGAAGAATTCTACAGTTCGATGGCTACAAAAGGCTCCTGCATTATGCGTTCCCAAACACGCCGGTTTCATCACCAAAGGCGCACGCAAAACGAACCCTGCTGCAACTGAAAAAATGAAAGCTAGCGTGGCATTTTTGCTTTTTATATAATCAGCTCTGATTTAATATTTTGGAAACGTAACTACACTGAATTGTACCAGTATTTCTACCTATCCTATACATCCCAACTTGTAATCGTGGTTGTGTGTATCACACTATCCAATAATTATAAAATGTTTAATCAGTAGTAACTTTTTTTTCCAATTGTTTCACTGGCCCAAGCTTTAATTTAATGGCGTCTGAAATGCGTGCACGCATCATTTGGTGCCTTGGTGTTGGTGGAATCCTCGCTGCAACCAACTGGATCCATGGCAATGGCATGGTGTGGCCAATGCAACTTGAGTGCTGTTAGTACATTGGCGAAAGATTCATTCATCATATATCATGTATAGAAAGTTTCTCTCACGCACTACCGGAATTCGGCTCTTTGCCGAGTGCCGGCGGCTTTGCCGAGTGCTTTTTATCGGACACTCGGCAAAGCCGACTTTGCCGAGCGCCGCACTCGGCAAAAACCTACGCTCGGTAAAGGTCTTATTGCGGGACACTCGGCACAGCCAAGCACTCGGCAAAGACGGCTTTGCCGAGAGTCAAACACTCGGCAAATACGGCTCTCGGCAAACGGCCGTTAACGGCCGTCTACAGCTGACGGCCGTCAGTCTTTGCCGAGTGCCACATATTGGGCACTCGGCAAAGGAGGCTTTGCCGAGTGTCATCTTTAGACACTCGGCAAAGTATATTTTTATTTTTTTTTATTTCGTCTCCCAAACTTTTTGTGGTACGTTCCTACACTATGTAGACCTATATTTATCATTTGTGGATAATTATAACAGAGTTTTCTATCGTTAGTAGATTTAGTTCGTTTATTTGAATTTCTTCGGAAAATTCAGATTTGAACTGCAGGTCACTCAAAACTTGGAAAACCGTGCATGCAAAAATGATATTCATGTTACTTAGCATAAGTTACGACCGATTATAGGAGCGGACCGGAAACTTCGAGCAACATGCTCACTAAACATGGTCGTGAACTTGCCATCCACATGTTTAAAAATTGTATAAAACACAAACAAAGTCAGAAAATTATGAAACTTGTCCACGTGTCATAATATCATATGTACAGGCTGTGATAAAAAATTGAAAAAATTTCGAGAAAATTATGACGCGCTATGTGTACAAACCTAAGAGATTCACATTGAAACTCTATGATTTCATGTGTAGTTCTCTTATTTTTCTATACATAGTGTCTCACAACTTTGTCCAAACATTCTCAATTTTTTATCACAACATGTACATATGATATCATGACACGTGGACAAGTTTCATGATTTTCTGACTTTATTTGTGTTTTATACAATTTTTAAACATGTGGATGGCAAGTTCACGACCATGTTTAGTGAGCATGTTGCTCGAAGTTTCCGGTCCGCTCCTGTAATCGGTCGTAACTTATGCTAAGTAACATGAATATCATTTTTGCATGCACGGTTTTCCAAGTTTCGAGTGACATGCAGTTCAAATCTGAATTTTCCGAAGAAATTCAAATAAACGAACTAAATCTAATAGTTATAAAAAACACTTTTATAATTGTACCAAAATGGTACTTGTAGGTCTACATAGTGTAGGAACACACCACAAAAAGTTTGGTTGCCAAAAATAAAAAAAATAAAATATACTTTGTCGAGTGCTGTCCAGTTAGCACTCGACAAAGACGGCTTTGCCGAGTGCCTGTCCGTTGGCACTGGCAAAGTTTGTAGAGCACATATTTGCCGAGTGCTCTACAGCTAGCACTCGGCAAAGACGTCTTTGCCGAGTGTTGTTGCCAAGGCACTCGGCAAAGTGACTGGCAAAGGGGCCCACTGGAGGACTCTTTGCCGAGTGCCAGTCCACTAGACATTCGGCAAAGAAGCTTTCTTTGCCGAGTGCCTATGAGAGCTCTCGGCACAGAGACTGGCGGTGGGGCCCACTGGACCCGTCTTTGCCAAGTGCCTTGGCAACAGACACTCGGCAAAGGATCCGTCACCGTCACTTGGCGCTGTGACGGTGACTTTTCTTTGCCGAGTGTCAAATGACACTCGGCAAATTCTTTGTCGAGTGCCCGATAAAAAGTACTCGACAAAGAGGCTGTTGCCGATGTACAGTTCGTCGAGCGTTCTTTGCCGAGTGTTACACTCGGCAAAGCCTTTGCCGAGTGTAAAATAGCCTTTGCCGAGTGTCTGCGACACTCGGCAAAGGAGTTGTGTTCGGTAGTGACGAGAACCAAATATCACTACTACTACCTCGCCCAAAAAAAAGTCAATGTTGCTAGCATTGTTATACAGTGTATAGGTTAAATGCATGCATGCATGGCCTAAACTCTTTTTTTAATCTCCCCTCTTGGTGAACATATACTCCGGCCACTAACAAATAGAAATCCCACTTCGTTGCCTTTTGTATTATATTTTGGAAAGTAGACGTATCATTTTACGAACTATAAAGCTTAAGCAATAAGCAGGTAATTATGAGAGTCACTTCACAAATGTCTATGCAACGCCAACTCAAAACATTGTGATAACGAAGCTACTATTTGACCGGCTCACACCACTATTGTTAAAAAAAAGAAACTGTTCGATGCATCAGACTAAAAACAGCCGATGGTTTTCAGAATGTTCTTGTGCTTTTCAATTGGGAATAAAGATAGAGAAAGGGTGCCGACTATCCCTATAGTTTGCCAAGATGAGGTTTCAGATTGGAATACTCTATTGTACCAAGTAATCCATTCGTCTATAGGACTAGGTCAGGCCCTGGGTTGGTCGGCTCATTGGCCCAAGTCAGGATTTTGGGCCACGAAAGGGATTCGATTGGTTTCAGTAGAAATGAGGTCAGAAGGATTCTCTAGCGACTAGGGTCCTGAACTAAGAACTCTTAGGTTTGCCCAATAGGAGAATATAGAATGTGATTGGCCTATTTTAAATAAAAAATTAAAGGGTATCAACAAAACGATACTTAGATATAGTTTAGATTTGGGACCAAAACACTTATTACCTTTAGGCCTAAGACATGATTTGAGGCACATGTTTCTGTTGTCGCCATGGATTTAAAATTGAAGATTGTGCTACTAGGACCTAGTTGTGTTTCTAAGTTAGAAAACAACTTGACTCTAGCTAAAAGGGGTAAAACTTGGAGAACAGTAGTTTAACACTTTGGATAAGTTCTAAACACCCCTATGAACCTATTTGAACTAACTAGAGAGGTTAAAAAACTCATGATTAAAGTTCGACATTTTTTAGGCTAAGTTGAGCTATATTTGGAATATGAATTAGAGAAATCAAAATGGCCAGATTCCATGATTTAGACTAGTTGTCTAGTATGTAGATATATTTGTCTCAGTCATAGGAACACCCTAAAGTACAACCAAATCAAGTTGGAGGTATTTGCCAAAGTTTGCCACATTTCAGCTGTACAGAGGTGCTCCGGACCTACTACGCAGAGAGGATGCAAACTTGGTTTCGTCCAGCTGGCGCACCGAACCTTCTCGGTAGTGAACCGGACCGAGTTTGCAGAGAGGGTGTTAAATGGACTTGGTCGACTGGCGCACTGCACCTATCAGGATTCAACGGTCAGCTTCGGTTCCAATGGCTAGATGATGTGGCAGTCAACGTGGTAGGGTTCAGTGGTGCATCAGACCAGCATTGTTTAAGGCCCGATGTAACCGCAAACTATGCAGAATTTTATATCCAATGTCAATGGCTATTGATGAGCCTGGACAATTAATTTTTTGTAAGAGAACATAGAAGCTTAGTTTTTTTCGAGCAACAAAAAGGGTAAAAGAAATCAAGATATAGTCTTCACCTATACCTTTAGAACATGAACTTTTTTATGACATTATTCCTTGGCTCCTTCTCTAACAACACGCTTCAGACCTTCTTTATTTGTCACATGATGCATCACCAAGTTTCGCTTTTCTAGGGATCCACTTCATTTTAGGTGGAGGAAATCCTTTAGATCCATGTGAGAATTTAAGACGACTCAGATGGTGTTTGCTTGGCATTATAATCTGCCAAATTATATAATCCAACAACATTTGAACTAATGCAGTTCAAAAGTTGTTGGATTATATAATCTGACTAAATTATAATCCTAAACAAACACCCCTGATAACGAGTCCACTGCAATTTTCGAGAAAAACCTGTTATTACTCATGTTCGTTTAAGCTTTCAAATGGAGTAACAGAATAGGCAATGTGCTACTCCATGGATGATGAGGAGAGGATCATCAGCAAGTCGACCACCATCCAGCACGATCTTGTGGAGAATAGATCATAAGCGCTAGGCCTATGCCTATCTAGCTAAAACTACAATGGTCTGCTGCTGATAAACAAAACCCAATCAGGAATGTCCTCGCGTGGAAAAGAAATCCACTCGTCCACTCACCATTGCCATTATTGGACGCTGCATCAAGAGGCAGAACCCTGCACCCGCTAGATCCGTGCGGGCGGCGTGCACGAGCATTTCTCCGCATAAGCTGTCCAAGTGCATGCAGATCCCACATCCCCCGTCTGCCGGATCAACTTTTCATTGGCAGGGCTGCTGAACTCCTTTACACGTCGAGTCCACTCTCGCACGACGCTTGCAGCAACATACAATAGCGCTTTGCGTTGGCAGCTCAACCACCGGTCTCTCTCTCTAGGTATTATCCGAACAACAACCAGCGAAGGAATCGATGGATGGAGCTCAAATCTGATGGGAGAGGTGTAAGCGTGCATGTGAAGAACAAGAACGAACGTCGCTTTCGTATACGCGAATAATGAACTCCATTACTGAGCAATTATGTCCCGGAGGAAAAGCTTTCGCTCAAGGCACTGATCACCATTGCTCGACGCCGACGTACGTACGGCGGCAAGTTGCTACTTATTCAGGTCTCTCTACTCAGACATCACTGATCGTGAGGATGTCACTACCTGTGCGCCTTTTTGCCTAAAAAATGGGTCCGTGGGATGGGAATGAGATGCCGGCACAACAAGGCGCTGGATTGGCTTGCCCATGCGTGCTTTTGACATATGAGTAAGTGATAGAGATGCAGTTTGGCAAATGACGTCTTGGTTGGAATCGCTCAAGCTGTGTCGTTCATCAAAATAGGTCACAGATGTTGTGGTAGACCTGACAGGTGGGCCCATAGCCCCGTTGTACCATTTATGCCCTTACGGTCTCACCGACGCCGTCTCTCCTCCATCTCCCGTCAGAATAAGTCACCTTTCCCCTTCCCCTGTCGCAGCATCGCGGTGCCTCTCGTCTGTCTCAATCATGGCGGCTCCCAAGATCTATTGCCGCCTCCGGTTGATTTGAAAGTGTTGACGTTGCGGCACCACCAGTGTCCCATTCTTTAGCTCTAGGAACTCGTCGCGCGTACGTTTCTTCGGCAAGAATACCGGAACCATTGGCGACAGCTTCAGGTATAGGGATGAAAATGGACGAAAATGGACGGAAAAACTACTCTCCCATTTCCGTATTCGCATTTTATCATCGAAAACGGTATCGGGTCCATAATAGTCAGGAACAGAAATGGTAGCGGGATAAACGGAATTGCAAAATCGAACGAAAACTCATAATTTAATGCAAATAGAAATGGTATTGATGTTTTACTAGTGATTGATTGGCAGAACAATAACATAAAACAAATAGATATATAGAGACAACATTATATTGTTGTTTGGTTGCTAATAGCGTACATTTAGCTACATCTGATGTTGTTTAACACTTTAGAACACTTGTCATTGAAAAGAGCTGATGGTTGTAATGGCCACTTGTGCTATGATTTGTCACCTAAAGACACGAGGCTTTAGTTTATATACTAATGCATATTAGTCTTGTCCCATATTTATCAAATGCGGAATAAATACGTGTTCAATCCGGATAAAAACGGGACCGCAAAAACGGACGGAATAAACCATCTCCTGTTTTCGTCCCATTTCCATATTTTTCCGTAAATACGGAAACAGTCGGCTCAAATGTAGAAACCGGTACGGGTCGGGACGGGATTTTACCCGTCCGTTTTCAACCCTATTCAGGTACCCGTTAACAGTGGAACGATATGAGTTTTGTTTGATCTGTATTTTGGTCAGCATAGCATGTCCTTACATCTCGCTTAGACAATGTTACCATGCAGGTATTGATTAGATTGTGACCTAGCTTAGATTCCAAACATAATCTGCAGGTATCCATAAGTGTAAACTCATATTTTTTATGTGGTACGATGCTTACTTATCTTGTGTTTGATAATTATGTCTATTTATTTGTGCTAACACTAGAAATAGGTGGTGACATCATGGATGGTAATGATGATGACACCATGTCTATTGATTGGAGTAGCTTTATAACTGAGAATGCTGAAAATAAGGAAAATGGGGAGACTGATGATATGTTTAGAATCTGTGACGAGGATGATATGTATGTGTTCTTGGGACTTGGAGATGAGGATGATGAGATGAATCGAACCCACTCGAAACCAAGTAACTAAGACATCTCATTTTTCATCGAAAAGTAATAGTTTTGATCCAAGTGATCTAGATGCTGCCATGCCAGTTGATGATGAAAATGCAGAAATGTTGAATATATTACATGATGTTGATCACCCTGATCTGAAGTTGGGTACTCTCTATCCGTCGATGAAAGAGTTTAGTCTAGCTGTGAGGCAGTATGCTATAAATGATGAGTTTGAGCTTGGCATAACAAAATCGGATAGAAGTAGGTATAGTGCGTACAACAAAGGGAATGATGCACATGCCCTTGGAAACTGAATGGTTCTAGAAGACCGGATTCTAGTGTTATGGTACTAACCTTTCTTTTGTTCCTCTCCAATTGTATAGTTGTGTTCATAAAAGTTGGTATTACTTACCTCTTTATTTTGTTTTGTAGGTTACCGTCCTAGTGAATGAGCATAATTGTGCTTCAAGCAGCCAGATAAGTCATGGGAATGCCAATCAAGCATGGGTAGCACATAATGCCTTGCCTTTACTAAAAAATGAGTCTTCACTTGGTGCTAAGGCTTTGCAAAAGAGGTTGCAAAACACTTACAACTGTAGAGTCAGTTATGATGTGAAGAAGCTCTAAAAGAGATTTATGGCAATTGGGATGATGGTTTCAGTATGTTGTATAGGTGGAAGGAAGAAGTTTTGATAAAATCCCCTCATAGTGTGGTAAAGATAGACACCCAATTTGTAGATGAAAAGTTCTACTTCCTTAGTTTTTTTAATCTATTTTCATTTGCTTATTATATTTCGTGGCCATTTTCATTTGCTTATTATATTTTGTAATCTGTTTCCTATATCAATTTAGTTTTTGTGAGCATTGTCCACATTTTGTTTAAGTTATATATGATCAATGTCCTTAGTTTTATAGCCAAAGCATTGGAGCTATTTCTGCAAGATTTATGTGATAGGACTTATGATATTACAATTCAAAATGGGGTCAAGACTGTGGGTTCTTCCCATTTGTAAGTTTACTTGACCCATCTTGTCGTACGAAGTTTGGGCATAGTTTTTCATTTGATCGATGTAAGTGGGAGGAGCAAGTTATAGAAAATATCTGGATGCATAGCCCTACTTGATTATCATAAAAAATCTTAGTAGTGTTTATCTGCTTTACATTTTAGTCTTTCCTTTGTTGCGCGTTGATTTTGCATGTCTTATGTAGGCTATTGTACAAGCAACCAACAAGCTTTAGTATGTATTGTTATTGGCAAGGAAGGCCTTGCTTTGTCTTGGTAGGAGCATGGGTTCTGTCAGGCATTCCTTTTCAAGCTAATCTGTTCTAAGTTATTATCTGGTGATCCAGTGTACTTACTGTTGTTTAGGATTGACATTAGTTTTGTTCGAATCTTGTAAATTCTTTCTTTGCAGATATTTATAATGATCCTAGTCTTGAGAAAGAAAAATAAGTGTGTGTCGCATGGCCTTGTTGATTGATGGAGAAAATGTAGACAGATGCTGGCAAGGCATGGGGTTGGGGTATAGGTTGTGTTATGTCATTGTATGGAGAGAAAATGAAATTATTTTTTGAATTGTAGTATCATTTTTTGCATCTTATTAATTCATCATTTCTTTAACTCATTAAGTTTTTTTACTTAATGTGCTCAGGAAACAGTGCATACAAACATACAATGTCTATGACTTCTTGAGGGAAGTAGTCAGCAACGTTCCAGACATGGGTTCTTCTGATGTTATTGCAGATGATAAGCTTGGCAAAAGGAGGTAATTTATCTATTTTGTAGTTAAGCAAGATTCTTACTGTTGGTCCTTGTTCTCGAATGCTATACATCAAGAACAAAGCAACACAATTGTTAACGATTAAAAACCTTCATCCTTCGAAGCATTATCTCCTTTGGCATATAATGATCTTCAGACGAAGGTCATGAAGGGCATACCTTCATAATCTTAATGAATGAATATAAGTAAAGATACATGAAACACAAAATAGTATGAATAATCATTACGAATCATTATATTATTTATATTCTTATTTCATACACATGAATAAATATCCACAATATTTATATTACATTGATACCTTGGGCTTGCCAGAAGGTGAGAATGCGAGAGTGACGCGAGTGATTACAATCCAGCGTGAATAGTACGATGTTACTGTTCATCTATTTTAGTATTTTATAGACACGGGACGCAGCCCGAACAAAATTACATCCATGTCCCTGACATTTACTCTTAATCATAAAGCAAACTATCAAGGGCTAAGTAGTCATTTCCCCATTAGGTCGGTTTCATCTTCCACCTTTGTCATTATACTAAGCCGAAGTTCCTTCAGTCACAGCCTCGGCGTCTGTTCATTCTGCCTTCGGGTTGTATCTCCATATTACGCATACCTTCATCCCAAAGCCGAAGCCTCCTGTAACAGTCTATTAGTCACGTTTTTGAGGACCTTCGAAAGAGGAAGGCCTCCAACAGTAGCCCCTTGCAGTAAAAAAATTTGTTTCTTTGTAACAATTTAGACTGCGACGTAAACGAAGGCCTTTAGCAAAAGGTCCGAAAAAACATCTTCCCTTCGCTAGAATAGCGAAAGACCCTAACATGTAGGGCCCACCAAGTTGTGAGGCGCGGGGCATATATATAGGGATTCACATTGATAGCATTTGTTGTGCCATTTCAGCTGCTTGCGCTATTTTTGTTATTCTGAATTTTCTTGCTCTGCCGAGTTTTGATTAAACTGCAAGATTAGGCATTTGCGCAACCGTTGACTAACTGGCTGAAGAGAAGAAGATTGTTGACCCTGCACTGGCTGGGTTTTATGAAGCTTTGGAGAAGACGAATACCGAGAAAATCACCAATGAAATGTTGGCTGGGTTATCTGAGGATTCTGGCGACAGTGAAAGTTTCGACTTGGAAAGTGGAAATGAAGATGCTGAAGATCGGCCCTGGCGGCCGAGTCATACCATCTTCGGAAAATCAACTATGAAAGGAAGATACTTCCGCGATATTTCTATTGTGAGGGCTGGAGGAGATAGCACTGCCCCTGCGCCCGAAGTAGACGAAGTTGTTGTCTATAGGAGCTTCATGAAGGCAGGGCTACGGTTTCCCTTGAGTAAATTTTTAGTTGAAGTTCTGAAGACTTTTGAGATTTACCTTCATCAAATTACCTCTGAAGCTGTCATTAGAATGGGAATTTTCGTTTGGGCCATGAGGAGCCAGGGACTAGAGTCGAGTGCAAAATGCTTCTGTAACATGCATGAGCTGTCCTATGACACGAAGGCTACTGTCAAAGAGCAATATCATAATAATTTTGGTTGTTACGGCTTCGTGCCTCGCTCTGATGTGAGCTATCCAGTCCCGACGATTCGGAAGAGGTGGCCAGGAGCCTGGATGGAAGAGTGGTTTTATGTAAAGAACAACTTAGTTGAAAGAGAAGATACAAAGGGGATCATTCAACGCCCTATTTGGTCTCGCTTCGGCAACAGAAGGCCAGCCGCTGCTCTTGGAAATGAAATTGAAGAATGCCAGAAGGCTTTTAACACTGTATGCACTTTTAATGGCACAAGAGACTTAGTCCAAGAGCATATTGCTTATAGAGTGTGGCCTCTTGTAAGTGACTGGGAGATGCCGAAGGAAGCTGCTGTCGGGTCCAGTCAAGGCGGCTTGGTTTATTTGAAATACACCTTCAGATACACAGATCAATTTGATGAGCCAAACGATGACTGGTTGAATTGTGTTGAGGCAACAAGTGACGAATTGCTTGGGGCCTATACAAGGTCCGAAGATGATGCCATGACATTAGCCTTCGGAGGACGAGGCAAGAGAAGATTAAACAGAGTTTTTGATGTAATTGGTTTTGTATACCCAGACTATCGTTATCCCTCGCGAAAGCAGGGAAAGAAAAGAAAAGCTGCTACTTCGGCCATTTCTGCTACATCGAAGGGGGAAAAGAATAAAGTTTTGACACACCGGCCCAGGTATATTGAAACGACCAGGGTGCCGAAGCTTGCTGGGGGCCTTCTTCCGTTGTTGAGCCAGAGTTCCCCGCTCACAAGGCACCCGGAAACCCTGACTTCATTCTGACACGGACTTAACCATGCCCTACTACCGAACCTATCTCTAGCTTCTGGATATGAAGACAAAAAGAGAACCCATTTGTCTTTAAGAGAAACGCTTCAAAGCGGAAAGAGTGGGGAAGTGGAGTTGCCACGACGATCTAGATGGAAGTTTCCAGATTTCAAGGTAAGAAGTCGAGCCAGACTCTTTGCTAAAGCAATTAATTGGTTTTTACAACCTGGCCTCCGCAAGCTAAAGGAATGATACAGGAGACGAAGCCACATCGGGATCAGCCGAAGTGCTAATTCCGAAGACTGCAGCCGAGCAGCAAAAAGCCAAAATAGCCGATGTGCCAAAGTGTCCTGCCGAAGCTAGGGCAAAAATGACCGAAGAGCCAGAATTGAGGAAATCGGCAGAGGTATCAAAAATTCCTGCAGTAACTCCAAAAAGGAGGAGAATGGCCAGCGTACTAGACGTTGTCATGGAGTCGACAAAGGTACCAACTCCTGCCTCTACAGAAGTGTCCAGCATGAGTGAGAAAAATATAAAGGAGACCGGCAAAGCTGTTACAACTCGTGTTGGAGCTGAAGTTGGCCCCTCAGTTCCCATAGAAACAAGGCATGTTGAAACTGTTGAAAAGGATACTGAACAAGGACCTTCGGATGCCGCTCTGATCTTGGAAAAAGAAGGCGCACCCAAGAAGGTTAAATCTCCTACCCCCGAAACGTCTACTGAAGAGGTAGATTTTATCATGCGACATGCTTCGGGTAAATAGTTGTCGGAAGAGCAAATTGCCGAAGCTAAGCACTATGCCAGGGATTTGAAGTATCCAAAAGGATCCTTGGTGTATAATGGCACTGATAAAGACGACTTCCTGTACTACCTTCCGGACAATAAGGAGATATCTGTTTGCCAGGAGATGGCAAAAATATAGGATTCCCGAAGCTAGAACTTGGCCTGTCTGCAATGATGAATGATGACCTTGCAGACAGCCTTGCATATAACACTCTGAAGGTGAGGATGTTTTAGCATATTACTTTTTGTGTCTTTTCTTATTATTGTGTGTTGATCCTTTATTTTTTGTAGGGCTTAATCCTAAGCAAGGCTTTATGGGTGCAAAAGAATGCTAAAGACGAAAGTTGCCAAATAGCCCTTAGGAACCTTCGGTCAGAAGTTATCACGCTAAGGAACGAGGCGCTTGAAAAAGATAAAATATTGCTTTCCTTAGTAGATAGGATGAAGAGCAATGAAGCAAAGCTTAATGGACAATCCAAAGCTCATAAATCAAAAGTTGAAGACCTTCGGAAAAAGCTTGCAAAAGCGAATAAAAATTTTGAACTTGCGAAAGCTAAGCAAGAGATAAGTGAATGGACAAGCGCGAGGCTAGAAAAGAATGTGGAGGAGCTTCGTGAATCCAAGGAAAGATGTTATGAGAAATTGTTGAATTGCGCCAGGAAACTGAAAGACAGCTTTGCAAAGGTGGTTGCATACTCATCGGAGCAAAAGTTTATTCGAGGCGATCTTGAAGGAGTCATTGAATGGATCGGCGAAGAAGGTGAAGCTTTTGAAGAAATTCTTAGCGACCGTGGAGATTTTTGCGCCTTTGCCGGTGCTTGAGGGGTTGCGGCGGTTCTGGAGAAAAATGGTTGTGAACACGTTAAAGCTGCAGCCCAGGCAGAAAATGTCTTCTCCATAGACAACGCTAAGGAGCCTTCGGCCGAAGCTACTTTGATAGGCGGAAAATTATATTCCGATGTTTGGACGAAGGGCGGTCGTGAGATAGCCGACAAAGCTGTAGCATCCCAAAAATTCAAATCTTGGAATTTTCTCAAACTTGCTCTAAATTCAAAATGAATTTCATATTTTATTTCAAAATGTTTGTTTGCGAGTTGATATTAACAAATAAAATATAGTGGTCTATATTTGCTCCAAAATCCTCCTCAAAATATCCTACAAATATTTCCCCAGTGATCCCCTTCAAGTTCTTTCCAGAAATACTGTCCAAATATTCCACCGATAATTCTCCAAATATTTTCCTCCTCAGAAATACCTTCAGAATCATTTTTCAATTCTCTACCAATATTTTCTCCATAACTTTCCTCATGCTCATACGTATACGTACGCCTCCAGTGTCATATGGTGAGCTCTACAAGCTAATCTCACTTATACAAGACAAATACATGCTAATCTCCCACAAATCCTCTCATCCTCCCACTAATCCTCTCATCCCTCCCCCTAATCCCCCCACCATGGCTATAAATAGAGGGGCAAGGGCCTCCTCTCAAGCCACCCCAAGCCATTTCATGGCAACTCTCCCTCCCCCCCCCCACACACGCGCCCACTCCACCTCCCACACAAGCACAAGGATCGTTCGATCGTTCGTCCACATGTTCTTAGTTTGTTCGTTCGTTCGTCCGATCGTTCGATCGTTCGTCCGATCGTTCGATCGTTCGTCCGATCGTTCGTCCACCTGTTCTTAGTTTGTTCGTTCGTTTGTCCGTTTGTTCGATCGTTCATCTGTTCGTTCGTCCAAGTAATCTTTTTCCTGCCGTTATGCTACCGAAATTCCGATCGTTCGTTCATTCGATCATTCAATCGTTCATCGCTCGTTCATAGTTCCTATTCATCGTTCGTCGTTTGTTCATAGTCCCTAGTCATCGTTCGTCCATATAATCTTTGTCCTGCCGTTATGCTGCCGAAATTCCGATCGTTCGTTCGTCCGATCATTCGATCGTTCGTTCGTTCGTTCATAGTTCATATTCATCGTTCATCGTTCGTTCATTGTCACTATTTATCGTTCATCGTTCGTTCATACGACTATTCACCATCACTATTCATCATTACTATTCATCGATCATCCGATCACCTCAAATTTCAACTACTCATCCATCATGCTGTCCAGTCCACCTAAGACCTGCTAGACCAATATTCCAGTCATACGAACTCTGGTGACTGTGATTTTCCTTCCAGTAAGGAACTTCCCATCTGGTCACCCATCCTAGGTTTCTCCAAGTTGAGCACACTTAACTTTGAGATTCCTTCGAACCAGGCTTCCAAACTCCGATTCCAATAATTATTGTTTCTAAATTCTTATCAAACTATTCCCTATCCGACCATGTCATCCCTTAAGCATGGTTCATGTTCCAGAAAATTCCCAAAATACTCTTGTCCCATATTCTACCTATAACTCTCCTGTTCATAGTAAGTCAGACGATTCATTCGTCACTATTGTCACCAACAGTGAACTTCACTATGCTACACCACATACACCTAGCTATAAATACACCCAGCTACCCTCTCCCTCTCCACACATACTCAACACCCTCAGCCAAGGCAAACACCCCACCCACTCAGTTACTCTGCTCTGCCGGCTACGCGCATAGTGTCGCTTCGCCTCCAATCCACCCTCCTGGTAAGCACCTCCGCTCCACCACCAGTAATATCACAACACCACATGACACAGATTCTGTTCAAGACTCTACCCATCCATATATCACCATTCTGACCACTATACTAAATATTTGTTGATATGCTTGCTAGTTTGTATCCTTGCTTGTTCATGTTGCATAGTTATCGGAGCGTTTGTGCCATCTCGTGGAGGCCAGATCTGCAAGTCTACGCCAGGCAGTGGAGCTAGAAGCCAGTTCCGCGAGCTCTTCCCCCTTCGCCGGATAAGCACGACAAGCTCACTGGATCCCTTTGATGCATAAATTACCTATGATTTTTCAACCACAACCCTCAGCCTGTTATTTTATGCATGATATGATTTTGAGACAAGTTATGGCCACCCAGCCGCTTACCGCAATCAATCCTTGATATATTTGTTACAAATGATTTGAGAAAAGGTTTGAGTTTTGAAAAGAAAATGTTTTTCAAAATGTGTATGATGAAGGGTTTTCACCCTTATCACCTTTGAGTAGGGATGATCAGGGACTCCCTGGTTTAGGGGAGGGCCTAAGGTGATGGCTCAGCCGGGTTAGGTGTGAGTAGAAGGATTGTCCTCTCATATAAGGACCGGTTTGTCATCCTTCACTACATGTACTCATGACAAGTACAACCACTCGAGACTGTATGGGCAGTCACTCAATCTGAACTTGTACGGTCCGAACCCCAGGGTTATGATGGCTGGGGAGCACCAAGAGGGGGAATGTTTTGTCCGGTTTGGACATGGCTGTGGCCTGACTCCTTTCGGTATAACCGTTGAGGTAAGGACGTGCGAGGAAAGAAAGAGATTCAGATTCGGGTCTCATTGGCCATGAGATCGCAGAACCGGACTAGTGGGTAAAGTGTACCCCTCTGCATAGAGTTCAAACCTATTCGAATAGTCCGCGTCCATAGATATGGATGAGTCTGGTGTGGTATGACAATTAGTGTTTTGTTTTCCAAAAAAAGTGCTTTTGAAAAGTGGTTTTTAAAAGGTCTGGCGGTTGAGCCGTGAGCTATGGTGGACGAGAAGTCCAGTAGCTGTTTTTGAAAATGAAAACTAGTGGGAAACTACTGAGATACCTGGATGGTTTAGTCCAGGGGATTTTGTTCTATACTGAAAAACTTCCTGCTCCTTTGGGAGAGGATGCGCTTTAAAAAATACAAAATGTTTTACAAAACAACCCTGCATAAAATATTGTTGTTTCTGCAAAATATTCTGAGCTCCACATATTCCATGTATTATATCTGATTTCCCCATTCCGCGGGTGAAGGTGGGCTGCTGAGTACGTTTGTACTCACCCTTGCTTATTTGTTGTTTTTCAGAGAAGGTGATCGCTGATCGGGTAAGAGTTACGCTTGTTCCCAACCTTGCCTGTGGCTGTTGGACCGCTGATTTGCTTCGCTGCGTATATCAGGCTGCTTCAGCCCCACTCTGATGATTTGTCTCGAGTTGTGGACCAACTCTTAAAGTTGATCGCCACCTTTATAGGTTTGTCTCGTTTAAGCAGATCTGTAATCATCTGATGTATAAATGTGTTTAATAGCCTCCTGGGACTAGTAATTGTATCACATTTGAGTCCCAGAGGATCTGGGACGCTTCAGAAGCTATAAAGAAAAATGAAAAAGAATCTCATGACGCCCGAGAAGAAGCTAAGTGAGCCGAAGAGGCTGCTGAGCGTGCAAGACGTATAGGTATTATCATTGAATTTTAGCTTCGGTGTTTATGTTTGGCTTCGGATTAACAACTTGTTCTTTTCTACAGCTGAACTTTCACCACCCACTGAGCCATATGACCCCGAGGCCAATCCAGCCATGAAAGCAGCATTAGAAACAATAAGGATTGCCGAAGAAGCCGTTGACGAAGCTGTGAACAAACTCCTGAATGAAGCTGACGAGAAGATATTAAAAGAAGACTGAATTCTTGTGTACTTAAGAAATGTAGTATTTGAGAAATGTAATATTCGTATATGAGTTAAATATTGAATATCTGTGTGTATATTAATGTAATATATTTCTTTGCGATACATGAAATTTGCGTACATACCATTTTTGAGCCTTCGGCAAAAAAACACCTTCCCTTCTTTTCATGCTTCGTAAAGAAAGAGTCCCCTTCTATACCAAAGTTGTTGTATAATATTGTTGCCGATGAAGATTTTCTTAGTGTGAAAAATTATATCCGCCGAAGGCATGCTTTGTGCTTGAGCACACTTTGGTAAGAGCATTTGTTCCACCTTCACAGCTTTGTTGCTGATGCGATTGATGTATGATGTAATGATATGAAAAATGATGTGATGATATGATGCAACATGATGTTTATGCAGAAGACACACGCCCACACGAAAACACACCCAGACTCTGCATCCCCTTAGGAACGATTTTTGAGTCTCTTCACCTTCTATTTCGGTGGCATTTAAGCTCTGTATCCCCTTAGGAACGACTTTTGAGCTTCTTCACCTTCTATTTCAGTGGCATTTAAGCTCTGCATCCCCTTAGGAACAACTTTTGAGCTTCTTCACCTTTTATTTCGGTGTCATCTTAGCTTTGCATTCCCTTAGGAACGACTTTTGAGCTTCAGAACTTACTCTGCGCTCTCTTAGGAACGACTTTGTAGCTTCGAAACTTACTCTGCGCTCCCTTAGGAACGACTTTTGTAGCTTTGGAACTTACTCTGCTCTCCCTTAAGAACGACTTTTTGGAGCTTCGGAAGTTTTGTTAAGGGGATGCGCCCCACACTCGATGGTGTGACCACGATATTATTACATCGAATTGGAATTTAATCCTTCGTGAATTATTTTTCATACAAGAAAATAAAATGGTGGAAAGAACTAAGATACACCAGGGTAGGATAATCTTTAATCGAATCACCGTGGCACCTTTAATAAATGTGCTTCGACTCAGGCATAGTGCTGCTGACTGTGCGAGCTTCGGACTCCTCCCGAAGGTCGCGCTGTTGCTGAGCGTGGTGATGCCCTTCTGGCTGTTGACCGTGAAGCATGGAAGGTGATAGCGGTGGTGGTGGTGGTGGAAACTAGGCCCAGGAAGCTTGAGAATGGTTTGGCGAAGCGACAGAGTCCGTAGGCTGTTGATTGCCTACATATTCTGGGATATAAGGAGAATAGCACGAAGCGGTATGCAGGACCTTCTTTGGCTGGTTCTGCTGTGCTTCAGCTTCAGCAATTTCTTTCTATTTCTGAATCATAACTTGGCACGTCCTTGTGGTATGCCCTTTGTCTTCACCTCAGAACAAACAAAACAGCTTCCTGGGCTGATCTCCATATCTTCCTCCGAAGCTTCTTCCCCCTCTGCCTCTTGGAGCTGGTGGCCTGAAAGAACTTTGTTATGCCCCTGATGATTGGGAGTTGTGCTGCTGCCTTGGGTTTGGTTTCCCCTATCATCACTTGAGCTAGCATTATGGATTGACCTGACATGCCTGGGGTGGAATCTCCCTCCGAAGCTGAAAGGGAATTAGGCTTACACCTAGTTCCTAAATAATTTTGGTGGTTGAATTGCCCAACACAAATAATTGGACTAACTAGTTTGCTCTAGTGTATAAGTTATACAGGTGCCAAAGGTTGACAACAAGCCAATTAAAAAGACCAATGTTGGGTTCAAAATAGAGAGCTAAAGGCATCCCGAAAGGCTCCCTGGTCTGGCGCACCGGACTGTCCGGTGTGCCACCAGACAGTGTCCGGTGCACCAGGGGACTTCGCGCTGAACTCCTCAGCCTCGGGAATTTTCAGAGCCGGCGCGCTATAATTCACCGGACTGTCCGGTGTACACCGGACAGTGTCCGGTGCTCCAAGAGGACACGGCTCTGGAACTTGGCAGCCTCGGGAATTCGCGACGGCTGCTCCGCTATAATTCACCGGACATGTCCGGTGTACACCGGACTGTCCGGTGTGACATCGAAGCAACGGCTACTTCGCGCCAACGGTCGCCTGCAACAGCAATTAATGCGCGCCAGTGCGCGCAGACGTCAGGCACGCCCATGCTGGCGCACCAGACACTCTACAGTACATGTCCGGTGCGCCACCGGACATCCAGGCGGGCCCAGAAGACAGTGCTCCAACGGTTGAATCCCAACGGCTTTGGTGACGTGGCTGGCGCACCGGACATGTCCGGTGTGCACCGGACTGTCCGGTGCACCATACGACAGTCAGCCCCACCAAACGGCTAGTTTGGTGGTTGGGGCTATAAATACCCCAACCACCCACCATTCATGGCACCCAAGTTTTCCACTTCTCAACCACTTACAAGAGCTAGGCATTCAATTCTAGACACACCCAAGTGATCAAATCCTCTCCAATTCCACACAAGGCTTTAGTGATTAGCGAGAGAGATTTGTCGTGTTCTTTTGAGCTCTTGCGCTTGGATTGCTTCTTTTCTTTCTCACTTGTTCTTGTGATCAAAACTCCATTGTAATCAAGGCAAGAGGGACCAATTGTGTGGTGGCCCTTGCGGGGAAGTTTTGTTCCCGGTTTTGATTTGAGAAGAGAAGCTCACTCGGTCGGAAGGACCGTTTGAGAGAGGGAAAGGGTTGAAAGAGATCCGGTCTTTGTGACCACCTCAACGGGGAGTAGGTTTACGAGAACCGAACCTCGGTAAAACAAATCCTCGTGTCACACTCCTTATTTGCTTGAGATTTGTTTTGCACCCTCTCTCGCAGACTTGATTGTATTTCTAACGCTAACCCGGCTTGTAGTTGTGATTATTCTTGAGAATTTTAGTTTCGCCCTATTCACCCCCCTTCTAGGCGACTATCAATTGGTATCAGAGCCTGGTGCTTCATTAGAGCCTAACCGCTCGAAGTGATGTCGGGAGATCACGCCAAGAAGGAGATGGAGACCGGCGAAAAGCCCACTACAAGCCACGGGAGCACTTCATCGGAAGAGTCCCGCACCAAGAGGAAGGAGAAGAAGGACTCCTCCAAAGGGAAGGAGAAGAGATCTTCTTCACACCACAAAGAGAAGAAGGAGAAATCCTCTTCCCACAAGCCGCATCGGAGTGGGGACAAGAAAAAGAGGATGAGGAAGGTGGTCTACTACGAGACAGATTCTTCATCGGCATCCACCTCCGGCTCCGACGCGACATCCGTCACTTCTAAGCGCCAAGAGCGTAAGAAGTATAGTAAGATTCCCCTACGCTACCCTCGCATTTCTAAACATACACCTTTACTTTCCGTCCCATTAGGCAAACCACCAACTTTTGATGGTGAAGATTACGCTAGGTGGAGTGATTTAATGCGATTTCATCTAACCTCGCTCCACAAAAGTATATGGGATGTTGTTGAGTTTGGTGCACAAGTACCATCCGTAGGGGATGAAAACTATGATGAGGATGAAGTAGCCCAAATCGAGCACTTCAACTCCCAAGCCACAACCATACTCCTCGCCTCTCTAAGTAGAGAGGAATATAACAAGGTGCAAGGGTTGAAGAATGCGAAGGAGATTTGGGATCTACTCAAGACCGCGCACGAGGGTGATGAACTCACCAAGATCACCAAGCGGGAAACGATCGAGGGGGAGCTCGGTCGCTTCCGTCTTCGCCAAGGGGAGGAGCCACAAGATATGTACAACCGGCTCAAAACCTTGGTGAACCAAGTGCGCAACCTCGGGAGCAAGAAATGGGATGACCACGAGGTGGTTAAGGTTATTCTTAGATCACTCATCTTCCTTAACCCCACTCAAGTTCAATTAATTCGTGGTAATCCTAGATACACACTAATGACTCCCGAGGAAGTTATCGGAAATTTTGTGAGCTTTGAATGTATGATCAAGGGCTCAAAGAAGATCAACGAGCTTGATGATCCCTCCACATCCGAAGCACAACCGGTGGCGTTCAAGGCGACGGAGGAGAAGAAGGAGGAGTCTACACCAGGTAGACAACCAATCGATGCTTCAAAGCTCGACAACGAGGAGATGGCTTTAATCATCAAAAGCTTTCGCCAAATCCTCAAGCAACGAAAGGGGAAGGATTACAAATCCCGTTCCAAGAAGGTTTGCTACAAGTGTGGTAAGCCCGGTCACTTTATTGCTAAATGTCCATTATCAAGTGACAGTGACAGGGATAACGACAAGAAGGGCAAGAGGAGAGAAAAGAAGAGGTACCACAAGAAGAGGGGCGGCGATGCCCACGTGTGCCGCGAGTGGGACTCTGACGAGAGCTCCACCGACTCCTCCGACGACGAGGACGCCGCAAACATCGCCGTCACCAAGGGACTCCTCTTCCCCAACGTCGGCCACAAGTGTCTCATGGCAAAGGACGGCAAGAGGAAGAAGGTTAAATCCAAATCATCCACTAAATATGAGTCTTCTAGTGATGATAATGCTAGTGATGAGGAGGATAACTTGCGTACCCTTTTTGCCAACCTTAACATGGAACAAAAGGAAAAATTAAATGAATTAATTAGTGCTATTCATGAAAAGGATGACCTTTTGGATTCCCAAGAGGACTTCCTAATTAAGGAAAATAAGAAACATGTTAAGGTTAAAAATGCTTATGCTCTAGAAATAGAAAAATGTGAGAAATTATCTAGTGAGCTAAGCACATGCCATTTCACTATTACCAACCTTAGAAATGAAAATGCCAAATTAATTGCTAAGGTTGATTCTCATATTTGTAATGTTTCAACTTCCAATCCTAGAGATGATAATGTTGATTTACTTGCTAGGATTGATGAGTTGAATGTTTCTCTTGCTAGCCTTAGAATTGAGAATGAAAAATTGCTTGCTAAGGCTAAAGATTTTGATGTTTGCAATGCTACTATTTCCGACCTTAGAACTAAGAATGATATATTGCATGCTAAGGTTGTAGAATTAAAATCTTGCAAAACCTCTACATCTACCGTTGAGCACACTTCTATTTGTACTAGATGTAGAGATGTTGATGTTAATGCTATTCATGATCACATGGCCTTAATTAAACAACAAAATGATCATATAGCAAAATTAGATGCTAAAATTGCCGAGCATAACTTAGAGAATGAAAAATTTAAATTTGCTCGTAGTATGCTTTATAATGGGAGACGCCTAGGCATCAAGGATGGCATTGGCTTCCAAAGGGGAGACAATGTCAAACTTAATGCCCCTCCTAAAAAATTGTCTAATTTTGTTAAGGGCAAGGCTCCCATGCCTCAGGATAACGAGGGTTACATTTTGTACCCTGTCGGTTATCCCGAGAGCAAGATTAGGAGAATTCACTCTAGGAAGTCTCACTCTGGCCCAAATCATGCTTTTATGTATAAGGGTGAGACATCTAGTTCTAGGCAACCAACCCGTGCTAAGTTGCCTAAAAAGAGAACTCCTAATGCATCAAATGATCATGACATTTCATTCAAAACTTTTGATGCATCATATGTTTTGACTAACAAATCCGGCAAGGTCGTTGCCAAGTATGTTGGGGGCAAACACAAGAGCTCGAAAACTTGTGTTTGGGTTCCCAAAGTTCTTGTTTCTAATGCCAAAGGACCCAAAACCGTTTGGGTACCTAAAGTCAAGAACTAAACTTGTTTTGTAGGTTTATGCATCCGGGGGCTCAAGTTGGATCATCGATAGCAGGTGCACAAACCACATGACAGGGGAGAAGAAGATGTTCTCCTCCTATGAGAAAAATCAAGATCCCCAACGAGCGATCACATTCGGGGATGGAAATCAAGGTTTGGTCAAAGGATTGGGTAAAATTGCTATAACTCCTGACCATTCTATTTCCAATGTTTTTCTCGTAGATTCATTAGATTACAATTTGCTTTCTGTATCTCAATTATGCAAAATGGGCTACAACTGTCTCTTTACTGATGTAGGTGTCACTGTCTTTAGAAGAAGTGATGATTCAATAGCATTTAAGGGTGTGTTAGAAGGTCAGCTATACTTAGTAGATTTTGATAAAGTGAACTCGACACATGCTTAATTGCTAAGACTAACATGGGTTGGCTCTGGCACCGCCGACTAGCCCATGTTGGGATGAAGAATCTTCATAAGCTTCTAAAGGGAGAACACATTTTAGGACTAACAAATGTTCATTTTGAGAAAGACAGGATTTGTAGCGCATGCCAGGCAGGAAAGCAAGTTGGAGCCCATCATCCACACAAGAACATCATGACGACCGACAGACCGCTTGAGCTACTCCACATGCATCTATTCGGCCCGATTGCTTACATAAGCATCAGCGGGAGTAAGTATTGTCTTGTAATAGTGGATGATTATTCTCGCTTCACTTGGGTGTTCTTTTTGCAGGAAAAATCTCAAACCCAAGAAACCTTAAAGGGATTCTTGAGACGAGCTCAAAACGAGTTCGGCTTAAGGATCAAGAAAATTAGAAGCGACAACGGAACGGAGTTCAAGAACTCTCAAATCGAAGGCTTCCTTGAGGAGGAGGGCATCAAGCATGAGTTCTCTTCTCCCTACACGCCACAACAAAATGGTGTAGTGGAGAGGAAGAATCGAACTCTATTGGACATGGCAAGGACCATGCTTGATGAGTACAAGACTTCGGATCAGTTTTGGGCCGAGGCGGTCAACACCGCCTGCTACGCCATCAACCGGTTATATCTACACCGAATCCTCAAGAAGACATCTTATGAACTCCTAACCGGTAAAAAGCCCAATATTTCATATTTTAGAGTCTTTGGTAGCAAATGTTTTATTCTTGTTAAAAGAGGTAGAAAATCTAAATTTGCTCCTAAGACTGTAGAAGGCTTTTTACTAGGATATGATTCAAACACAAGGGCATATAGAGTCTTTAACAAGTCCACTGGACAAGTTGAAGTTTCTTGTGACGTTGTGTTTGATGAGACTAACGGCTCTCAAGTAGAGCAAGTTGATCTTGATGAGATAGGTAATGAAGAGGCTCCATGCATCGCGCTAAGGAACATGTCCATTGGGGATGTGTGTCCAAAGGAATCCGAAGAACCTCCAAATGCACAAGATCAACCGTCCACCTCCACGCAAGCATCTCCACCAACTCAAAATGAGGATGAAGCTCAAGTTGATGAAGTAGAAGATCAAGCAAAAGAGCCACCTCAAGATGATGGCAATGATCAAGGGGGAGATACAAATGATCAAGACAAGGAGGATGAAGAGCAAAGACCGCCACACCCAAGAGTCCACCAAGCAATCCAACGAGATCACCCTGTCGACACCATCCTCGGCGACATTCATAAGGGGGTAACTACTAGATCTCGTGTTGCACATTTTTGTGAGCATTACTCTTTTGTTTCCTCTATTGAGCCACACAGGGTAGAGGAAGCACTCCAAGATTCGGATTGGGTGGTGGCAATGCAAGAGGAGCTCAACAACTTCACTAGGAATGAGGTATGGCATTTAGTTCCACGTCCTAATCAAAATGTTGTAGGAACCAAATGGGTCTTCCGCAACAAGCAAGATGAACATGGTGTGGTGACAAGGAACAAAGCTCGACTTGTGGCCAAGGGATACTCCCAAGTCGAAGGTTTGGATTTCGGTGAAACCTATGCACCCGTAGCTAGGCTTGAGTCAATTCGTATATTATTGGCCTATGCTACTTACCATGGCTTTAAGCTTTATCAAATGGACGTGAAAAGTGCCTTCCTCAATGGACCAATCAAGGAAGAGGTCTATGTTGAGCAACCTCCCGGCTTTGAAGATAGTGAGTATCCTCACCATGTCTATAAACTCTCTAAGGCGCTTTATGGGCTCAAGCAAGCCCCAAGAGCATGGTATGAATGCCTTAGAGATTTCCTTATCGCTAATGGCTTCAAAGTCGGAAAGGCCGATCCTACTTTATTCACTAAAACTCTTGAAAATGACTTGTTTGTATGCCAAATTTATGTTGATGATATTATATTTGGGTCTACTAACGAGTCTACATGTGAAGAATTTAGTAGGATCATGACACAAAAGTTCGAGATGTCTATGATGGGGGAGTTGAAGTATTTCTTAGGACTTCAAGTGAAGCAACTCCAAGAGGGCACCTTCCTTAGCCAAACGAAGTATACTCAAGACATTCTAAGCAAGTTTGGAATAAAGGATGACAAACCTATCAAGACACCCATGGGAACCAATGTGCATCTCGACCTCGACAAGGGAGGTAAGTCCGTGGATCAAAAGGTATATCGGTCGATGATAGGTTCTTTACTCTATTTATGTGCATCTCGACCGGATATTATGCTTTCCGTATGCATGTGTGCAAGATTCCAAGCCGACCCTAAGGAAGCTCACCTTACGGCCGTAAAACGAATCTTGAGATATTTGGCTTACACTCCTAAGTTTGGGCTTTGGTATCCTAGGGGATCCACATTTGATTTGATTGGTTATTCGGATGCCGATTGGGCGGGGTGTAAAATCAATAGGAAGAGCACATCGGGGACTTGCCAGTTCTTGGGAAGATCCTTGGTGTCTTGGGCTTCAAAGAAGCAAAATTCGGTTGCTCTTTCCACCGCCGAAGCCGAGTACATTGCCGCAGGCCATTGTTGCGCGCAATTGCTTTGGATGAGGCAAACCCTGCGGGACTACGGTTACAAATTAACCAAAGTCCCTTTGCTATGTGATAATGAGAGTGCCATCAAGATGGCGGATAATCCCGTCGAGCATAGCCACACTAAACACATAGCCATTCGGTATCATTTTCTTAGGGATCACCAACAAAAGGGAGATATCGAGATTTCTTACATTAACACTAAAGATCAATTAGCCGATATCTTTACCAAGCCTCTTGATGAACAAACTTTTAACAAACTTAGGCATGAGCTCAATTTCTTGATTCACGCAATTTCTTTTGCTAAATTGCACACATAGCTCATTTGTATACTTTTGATCATGTCTCTTTCATATGCTATGACTAATGTGTTTTTCAAGTCTATTTCAAACCAAGTCATAAGTGTATTGAAAGGAAATTGGAGTCTTCGGCGAAGACAAAGGCTTCCACTCCGTAACTCATACTTCGTCGTCGCTCCGCGTATCTCTCCATCTTTTTGGGGAGAGTTCAAAGCAAAAAGACTTCGTCTTTGGTACAATCTTCACTCATTTATTCATGACCAAAGGGGAAGAAAGTACTTCAAGGGCTCTAATGACTCCGTTTTTGGCGATTCATGCCAAAGGGGGAGAAAATATTTGCCCAAAGCAAAAGGACCGCACCACCACCTAATTTTAAAAATTGGAGATTTTCAATTGGTAAATTTCAAATTGGTATCTTATTGTGTTCAAAAGGGGGAGAAAGTAGTATTTCAAAAATGATATATCAAAACCCTCTTGAACACTAAGAAGAGGATCTCATTTAGGGAGAGTTTTGTTTAGTCAAAGGAAGAGCTTTTGAAACATGGGGAGAAAATTTTAAATCTTGAAAATGCTTCGTAAAATCTTATTCATTTACCTTTGACTATTTGCAAAAGAACTTTGAAAAGGATTTACAAAAGAATTTGCAAAAACAAAATCTGTGGTGCAAGCGTGGTCCAAAATGTTAAAAATGAAGAAACAATCCATGCATATCTTGTAAGTATTTATAGTGGCTCAATTCCAAGCAACCTTTGCACTTACATTATGCAAACTAGTTCAATTATGCACTTCTATATTTGCTTTGGTTTGTGTTGGCATCAATCACCAAAAAGGGGGAGATTGGATGGGAATTAGGCTTACACCTAGTTCCTAAATAATTTTGGTGGTTGAATTGCCCAACACAAATAATTGGACTAACTAGTTTGCTCTAGTGTATAAGTTATACAGGTGCCAAAGGTTGACAACAAGCCAATTAAAAAGACCAATGTTGGGTTCAAAATAGAGAGCTAAAGGCATCCCGAAAGGCTCCCTGGTCTGGCGCACCGGACTGTCCGGTGTGCCACCGGACAGTGTCCGGTGCACCAGGGGACTTCGCGCTGAACTCCTCAGCCTCGGGAATTTTCAGAGCCGGCGCGCTATAATTCACCGGACTGTCCGGTGCTCCAAGAGGACGCGGCTCTGGAACTTGGCAGCCTCGGGAATTCGCGACGGCTGCTCCGCTATAATTCACCGGACATGTCCGGTGTACACCGGACTGTCCGATGTGACATCGAAGCAACAGCTACTTCGCGCCAACGGTCGCCTGCAACAGCAATTAATGCGCGCCAGTGCGCGCAGACGTCAGGCACGCCCATACTGGCGCACCGGACACTCTACAGTACATGTCCGGTGCGCCACCGGACATCCAGGCGGGCCCAGAAGACAGTGCTCCAACGGTCGAATCCCAACGGCTTTGGTGACGTGGCTGGCGCACCGGACATGTCCGGTGTGCACCGGACTGTCCGGTGCACCATACGACAGTCAGCCCCACCAGACGGAGCCCCACCAAACGGCTAGTTTGGTGGTTGGGGCTATAAATACCCCCAACCACCCACCATACATGGCACCCAAGTTTTCCACTTCTCAACCACTTACAAGAGCTAGGCATTCAATTCTAGACACACCCAAGTGATCAAATCCTCTCCAATTTCACACAAGGCTTTAGTGATTAGCGAGAGAGATTTGCCGTGTTCTTTTGAGCTCTTGCGCTTGGATTGCTTCTTTTCTTTCTCACTTGTTCTTGTGATCAAAACTCCATTGCAATCAAGGCAAGAGGGACCAATTGTGTGGTGGCCCTTGCGGGGAAGTTTTGTTCCCCGGTTTTGATTTGAGAAGAGAAGCTCACTCGGTCGGAGGGACCGTTTGAGAGAGGGAAAGGGTTGAAAGAGACCCGGTCTTTGTGACCACCTCAACGGGGAGTAGGTTTACGAGAACCGAACCTCGGTAAAACAAATCCTTGTGTCACACTCCTTATTTGCTTGAGATTTGTTTTGCACCCTCTCTCGCAGACTTGATTGTATTTCTAACGCTAACCCGGCTTGTAGTTGTGATTATTCTTGAGAATTTCAGTTTCGCCCTATTCACCCCCCCCTCTAGACGACTATTAGAAGCCCCTGACCATTTCAGAGTATCTGTAGGCTTCTTCCCTTCTTTGCCGAAAATCATTGTCGGCTCTGATGTACTCATCCATTTTCTGGAGAATCTTCTCCAAAGTTTGCGGTGGCTTCCTTGTAAAGTATTGCACCGTAGGTCCTGGCCGGAGCCCCTTCATCATGGCCCCAATGATGATCTCATTAGGCACTGTAGGTGCTTGAGCTCACAGCCATAAGAACCTTCGGACATACGCCTGCAAATACTCCTCCTGGTCCTGCGTACACTGAAAGAGAGCCTGGGCAGTGACCGGCTTCGTTTGAAAACCCTGAAAGCTGGTCACTAACATATCCTTTTGCTTTTGCCATGACGTAATTGTCCCTGGCCGAAGAGAGGAGTACCAAGTTTGAGCTACGCTTTTGACTGCCATGACGAAGGACTTCGCCATGACTGCAGTATTGCCCCCATATGAGGATATGGCTGCTTCGTAGCTCATCAGGAATTGCTTCGGGTCTGAGTGCCTGTCATACATGGGGAGCTGAGGTGGCTTGTATGACGGTGGCCACGGGGTAGCCTGCAATTCTGCTGCCAAGGAAGAAGCTTCGTCAAAAGCAAAATTGCCCTGATGAAAGTCACTGTACCATTCATCATCATTAAATAGGCTTTCTTGGCGAAGCTCCCTGTGTTGGGGCCTTCGGTCTTGGTCATCCTGAGTGAGGTGACACATTTCTTCAGCAGCTTCGTCGATCTTCTTCTGAAGGTCGGCGAACCGAAGCATCTTTTCCCTCTCCCTTTGCACTTGTTGGTGGATAGCCTCCAAATCCCTTATTTCTTGATCCAGCTCCTCCTCCTGAGGTGTCGGGCTAGTAGCCTTCCTCTTCTGGCTCCTAGCTTATCAGAGCGTCTCCTGATTAATGTCCAGTGGCTGCAGGGCAGCCCCTGGCACCATTGTCTTCTTCGGCGGCATTGCGAAAGTCGATGCTTGCCGAAGGTGGTCCAATGAGTTCACCAGAGGTGGGCGCTAATGTTTGTCCTTGTTCTCGAATGCTATACATCAAGAACAAAGCAACACAATTGTTAACAATTAAAGACCTTCGTCCTTCGAAGCATTATCTCTTTTGGGATATAATGATCTTTAGATGAAGGTCATGAAGGGCATACCTTCATCATCTCAATGAATGAATAGGTAAAGATACATGAAACACAAAAGAGTATGAATAATCATTACGAATCATTAGATTATTTATATTCTTATTTCATACACATGAATAAATATCCATAATATTTATATTACATTGATACCTTCGGCTTGCCAAAAGGTGAGAATGCGAGAGTGATTATAATCCAGTGTGAATAGTACGATGTTACTGTTCATCTATTTATAGGCACGGGACGCAGCCTGGACAAAATTACATCCATGTCCTGACATTTACTCTTAATCATAAAGCAAACTATCAAGGGCTAAGTAGTCATTTCCCCTTTAGGTCGGTTTCATCTTCCACCTTCGTCATTATACTAAGCCGAAGCTCCTTCTGTCACAGCCTCGGCGTCCGTTCATTCTGCCTTCGGGTTGTATCTCCATATTACACATACCTTCATCCCAAAGCCGAAGCCTCCTGTAACAGTCTATGTTACACTAAAAACATATTAGTCATGTTTTTTAGGACCTTCGAAAGAGGAAAGCCCCCAACACTTACATGTCCCGATCACTTCTGGAAAGTGTTAATAAATGTTGAATTTTCATCAGGTAAGCTGAAAAAGATGGAAGTGAGGGGGAATTGAAGAGGACAAGAAATGTAAGTCACAATTATTCATAACTCTAGAATTTGCATATTTTTCACAGATCTCATACATCTTTCAGAAACTTTGGTGAAATAACCAATTTCACCCCTCAATCTACATGAGAGGCTCAATTTTGTCCCTGAACTTGCAAATTGGCTATTTCAATTCCATATCTCTCTCTTTTGGGGCCTCAAGCCTGTCCTTGCTCCCATATTGCATGCCACATTGCATTGCATGCCTTTTCATCCATGGACATCTGTTGTTGTTCCATCACACATGAAATGTCTATTTTTCTCTTGTTATGATCACTTACCAAGGGAATGGATGCAACAATATCCCAGTCCAGTCGACTATGAGCATCCTTAACTATTTTTTACCAAGGCTTTTTGTTTCTTTACCAATATGTTATTTGACTGTCTCCTTAATTGCCATTCTTTCCTTGGTTGATTACTGTTAATCGTACTCTCACTTGTCACATAATATATCCGTATTCAACCTTTTATACTTGCCATGGGAGTGGATTAGTCAATGGTTGGAGATTATACCATACATTCCTTTAGTAATGTCGCAAAACGTAAAAGAGATGACTAGCACTGACTAGGCATGCCATGTCGGAGTAAGGATACATTGGAGCAAAAAATGAGAGCCTAGTGACTAGATTGGTGGTTTGAACATCCGAAGGATGGGGAAATTGGTCTATTTTGACCAATGTTAATTTAAAGTATATGTCAACCCAGAACTTAATTTCCTATTGTTTATGTGTCTTCCAGATTTTACATCATAATATCAGATATGATAATCTCATTTCCTATTGAGCCTTAAAACTTGTTGAGCTCATTTTGCTGAATGAGTTGATTTTGTGCAGGCGATAGAAAGCCATTCAAGCAATGGTAGAGGCCATGGTAGGGGTCGTGGGAGAGGTCACCGTGGTGGATGTGGAGCTTGGCAGGAGGTTGTCACAGCTTGTGAACAATTCAAGAAGAACCAGTCTAGCAAGCTAGCCAGCCTAAAGGTGGAGGTGGCATGGAATGCAGCTGAAGCAAAATAGGTTACTACAGCAGTGAGCAATGCCAGGGATTCCTTAAGGAACATTGACTTGAATTTAGATCCAACTGATGAAGATGATGAGGTTATAGTTCTACCCCAAGCCCAACTGTCAGCTCCAGCAACTAGTTCCACCGTAGCCATTGCAGGACCTAGACCATCTGTTCCACGACCGAAGGAAGGAGCAAAACTCAAGGACTTTCTTGGTGCTTGGGAGCTGCCTGATGACATGAAACACGATGGAGATGGACCCTGTCTAGTTTGCTTTGTAAACAAACCATACGTTGGATGAGGACGAGGACTATGACAATGAGGACTGACCTCCGCCTTTATTATAGCTTCAGAGTTGGTAAGTAGGAATAGCATGGCAACTGTAGGTTCAACCTAACTTAGTAATTCTCATGTTCTAAAGGTTAAGGTCGCTCAATTAGTTGACTAATGTTATAAAGTTAGATTCCGTCAATAGCTAGTGCTTTTGCAGATAGCACCGATTGTACATTCCAGTTACTCTCCTGTTTAATGTTAATTATGGTTTTGCTTCCTTGGATAGTTGAGAAATCACTTGGTCCATGTATCATGTATGGCAACAACAAGCAAGAAGATTTAGATTTCTTAGCACAACACATTCCATTACATGAGTACAATACATGTCGTGGTAACATGTTGCTTTATGTTCATCATATTATATTTGAAAGTCGCCTAGAGGGGGGTGGATAGGCGGAATCTAAAAATTATAAACTTAAACACACACTACAAGCCGGGGTTAGCGTTAGAACGAATATTAGGTCAGGGCAAGAGGAAAAACAAATCAACCGAGAAGTAAAACGATATGAACACGATGATTTGTTTTATCGAGGTTCGGTTCTAAAGAACCTAGTCCCTGTTGAGGTGGTCACAAAGACCGGGTCTCTTTCAACCCTTTCCCTCTCTCAAACAGTCACTTAGACCGAGTGAGCTTTCTTCCTTGATTTCTCGAGTCACTTAGACCCCGCAAGGACCACCACACGATTGGTGTCTCTTGCTTCGCTTACAAGGCTTTGAGAATAAGAATGAGAGAAAGAAGACAACCAACCAAGCAACAAGAGCAACAAAGAAACACAAGAACGATCCTCTCACAAGTCCTAAAGCACTAGAATTGAATTGGGGACTTTGATTGGATCGGTGGCTTTGATTTGTGTCTTGGAGTGTTGCACTTTGCTCTTATATTGAATGAAGAGTGATGAATGCTTGGATGGTTGGAGTGGAGGTGGTTGGGGGTATTTATAGCCCTCAACCACCAAACAACCGTTGGGGTTGGGCTGCTATCGATGGGCGCACCGGACAGTCCGGTGCGCCAGCCACGTCACCCAACCATTAGAATTCGGGCGCAGTCGACTGTTGGAGCTTTGTCTTCTAGTGGCACCGGATAGTCCGGTGCCGCACCGGACAGGTACTGTTCATTGTCCGGTGCGCCTCTGACGGCTGCTCTGCTCTGCCGCGCACTATTGCGCACTATTCATCTGATTCTTCAGCTTTTGCAGTCGACCGTTGCGCGAAGGAGTCGTTGCTCCGCTGGTGCACCGGACAGTCCGGTGGCACACCGGACTGTCCGGTGAATTTTAGCGGAGCACACCCAGAGAAACCCGAGGGTGGCGAGTTTGGAGTTGTACGGTTCTGGTGCACCGGACACTGTCCGGTAGCACACCGGACAGTCCGGTGCGCCAGACCAGGGCACACTTGGTTCCTTTGCTCCTATGCTTTTGAACCCTAACTTTGATCTTTTATTGGTTTGTGTTGAACCTTTATGCACCTGTGGAATATATAATCTGGAGCAAACTAGTTAGTCCAATATTTGTGTTGGGCATTCAACCACCAAAAATATTTATAGGAAAAGGTTAAACCCTATTTCCCTTTCAATCTCCCCCTTTTTGGTGATTGATGCCAACACAAACCAGAGCAAATATATAAGTGCAGAATTGAACTAGTTTGCATAAGGTAAGTATATATGTTGCTTGGAATTAAACCAATTTATACTTTCACTAGATATGCATGGATTGCTTTCTTTCTTTTAACAATTTGGACCACATTTGCACCACTTGTTTTGTTTTTGCAAATCTTTTTGGAAATTCTTTTTCAAAGTCCTTTGCAAATAGTCAAAGGTATATGAATAAGATTGTAAGAAGCATTTTCAAGATTTGAAATTTCTCCCCCTGTTTCAAATGCTTTTCCTTTGACTAAACAAAACTCCCCCTGAATAAAATTCTCCTCTTAGTTTTCAAGAGGGTTTTAATAGATACCAATTGGAACTTATACTTAGATACTAGTTTTGAACTTCTATCTTTAAATATACCAATTGAAAATATCATATCAATTGAAGAAATTTCTATCATAAGATACGAATTGAAAAGACAAACATAACTCATCATTTCGAGAAAAATTTAAGTTGGTGGTGCGGTCCTTTTGCTTTGGGCTTAATATTTCTCCCCCTTTGGCATTAATCGCCAAAAACAGAGACTTTTGAGAGCCCTTATTACTTTCTCCTCCATTGGTAAATGAAATATGAGTGAAGATTATACCAATCGAAGAGTGGTGTGGAGTGACAGCGAAGGGTAAATGATACCGATAGAGTGGAGTGGAAGCCTTGTCTTCGCTGAAGAACTCCATTTCCCTTTCAATCTACAACTTAGCATAGAAATACACTTGAAAACACATTAGTCGTAGTCATGAAAGAGATATGATCAAAAGTATATAAATGAGCTATGTGTGCAATGTTTCAACCAAAATTCCGAGAATTAAGAATATTTAGCTCATTCTTAAGTTTGCTAAAGGTTTTCTCATCTAAAGGCTTGGTAAAGATATCGGCTAATTGTTCTTTGGTCCTAACATAAGCAATCTCGATATCTCCCCTTTGTTGGTGATCCCTCAAAAAGTGATATCGAATGTCTATGTGATTAGTGCGGCTGTGTTCAACGGGATTATCCGCCATGCGGATAGCACTCTCATTATCACATAGGAGAGGGACTTTGCTCAATTTGTAGCCATAGTCCCTGAGAGTTCGCCTCATCCAAAGTAATTGCACACAACAATGGCCTGCGGCAATATACTCGGCTTCGGCGGTAGAAAGAGCTACTGAGTTTTGTTTCTTTGAAGCCCAAGACACCAGGGATCTCCCCAGAAACTGACAAGTCCTTGATGTGCTCTTCCTACCAATTTTACACCCTACCCAATCAGCATCGGAATATCCTATTAAATCAAAGGTGGATCCCTTGGGGTACCAAAGACCAAACTTAGGTGTATAAACTAAATATCTCATGATTCTTTTCACGACCCTAAGGTGAACTTCCTTAGGATCGGCTTGGAACCTTGCACACATGCATACGGAAAGCATAATATCCGGTTGAGATGCACATAAATAGAGCAAAGATCCTATTATCGACTGATATACCTTTTGATCTACAGATTTACCTCTCGTGTCGAGGTCGAGATGCCCATTGGTTCCCATGGGTGTCTTGATGGGTTTGGCATCCTTCATTCCAAACTTGTTAAGTATGTCTTGAATGTACCTTGTTTGGCTGGTGAAGGTGCCGTCTTGGAGTTGCTTGACTTGAAATCCTAGGAAATACTTCAACTTCCCCACCATAGACATCTCAAATTTTTGTATCATGATCCTACTAAACTCTTCACAAGTAGATTTGTTAGTAGACCCAAATATGATATCATCAACATAAATTTGGCATACAAACAAATCTTTTGCAATAGTTTTAGTAAAGAGAGTAGGGTCGACTTTACCGACTTTGAAGCCATTAGTGATAAGAAAATCTCTTAGGCATTCATACCATGCTCTTGGGGCTTGCTTGAGCCCATAAAGCGCCTTTGAGAGTTTATACACATGGTTAGGGTACTCACTATCTTCAAAGCTGGGAGGTTGCTCAACATAGACCTCTTCCTTGATTGGTCCATTGAGGAAGGCACTTTTCATGTCCATTTGATAAAGCTTAAAGCCATGGTAAGTACTAAGTAGCATAGGCAAGTAATATACGAATTGACTCAAGCCTACCTATGGGTGCATAGGTTTCACCGAAATCCAAACCTTTGACTTGTGAATATCCTTTGGCCACAAGTTGAGCTTTGTTCCTTGTCACCACATCATGCTCATCTTGCTTGTTGCGGAATACCCATTTGGTACCTACAACATTTTGGTTAGGACGTGGAACTAAATGCCATACATCATTCCTCGTGAAGTTGTTGAGTTCCTCTTGCATTGTCAGCACCCAGTCCGAATCTCTTAGTGCATCCTCCACCCTATATGGCTCAATAGAGGACACAAAAGAGTAATATTCACAAAAATGAGCAACTCGAGATCTAGTGGTTACCCCCTTATGAATGTCACCAAGAATGGAGTTGACGGGGTGATCTCTTTGAATTGCTTGGTGGACTCTTGGGTGTGACGATCTTTGACCCTGTATCTCCTGCTCATCTTCCTTGTCTTCATCTCCCCCTTGATCATTGTCCTCCTCTTGAGGTGGCTCATCCTCTTGATCTTCATCATCTTGAGCCTGATCCTCATCTTGAGTTGGTGCAGATACTTGCATGGAAGATGACGGTTGATCTTGTGCTTGTGGAGGCTCTTTGGATTCCTTAGGACACACATCCCCAATGGACATGTTCCTTAGCGCGATGCACGGAGCCTCTTCATCATCTATTTCATCAAGATCAACTTGCTCCACTTGGGAGCCATTAGTCTCATCAAACACAATGTCACAAGAAACCTCAACTAATCCAGTGGATTTGTTGAAGACTCTATATGCCCTTGTGTTTGAGTCATAACCAAGTAAAAAGCCTTCTACATCCTTAGGAGCAAATTTAGATTTTTCTACCTCTTTTAATAAGAATAACACATTTGCTACCAAAGACTCTAAAATATGAAACATTGGGCTTTTTACCGGTGAGGAGTTCATATGATGTCTTCTTGAGGATTCGGTGAAGGTAGATCCGGTTGATGGAGTAGCAGGCAGTGTTAATTGCCTCAGCCCAAAACCGGTCTGGAGTTTTGTACTCATCAAGCATGGTTCTTGCCAAGTCCAGTAGAGTTCTATTCTTCCTCTCCACTACACCATTTTGTTGAGGTGTGTAGGGAGAAGAGAACTCATGCTTGATGCCCTCTTCCTCAAGAAAGCCTTCAATATGAGAGTTCTTGAACTCCGTCCCATTGTCGCTTCTTATCTTTTTGATTCTCAATCCAAACTCATTTTGAGCCCGTCTCAAGAATCCCTTCAAAGTCTCTTGGGTTTGAGATGTTTCCTGTAAAAAGAATACCCAAGTGAAGCGAGAATAATCATCCATAATTACAAGACAATACTTACTCCCGTCGATGCTTATGTAAGCGATCGGGCCGAAAAAATCCATGTGGAGTAGCTCAAGCGGTCTGTCGGTCATCATGATGTTCTTGTGTGGATGGTGAGCGCCAACTTGCTTTCCTGCTTGACATGCGCTACAAACCCTGTCTTTCTCAAAATGAACATTGGTTAGTCCTAAAGTGTGCTCTCCCTTTAGAAGCTTGTCGAGATTCTTCATCCCAACATGGCTAGTCGGCGATGCCAGAGCCAACCTATATTAGTCTTAGCAATTAAGCAAGTATCGAGTTCAGCTTTGTTTAAATCAACTAAGTATAGCTGACCCTCTAATACTCCCTAAATGCTACTGAATCATCACTTCTTCTAAAGACAGTAACACCTACATCTGTGAATAGACAGTTGTAGCCCATTTTGCATAATTGAGAAACTGAAAGCAAATTGTAATCTAAAGAATCTAAAAGAAAAACATTGGAAATGGAATGGTTAGGTGATATAGCAATTTTACCAAGTCCTTTGACCAAACCTTGATTTCCATCCCCGAATGTGATAGCGCTTTGGGGATCATCGTTTTTCTCATATGAGGAGAACATCCTTTTCTCCCCTGTCATGTGGTTTGTGCATCCACTGTCTATTATCCAACTTGAGCCCCCGGATGCATAAACCTGCAAAACAATTTAGGCCTTGTTCTTAGGTACCCAAACAGTCTTGGGTCCTTTGATGTTAGAAACAAGCACCTTGGGTACCCAAACACAAGTCTTGGAGCCCTTGTGTTTGCCCCCCAACATATTTGACAACTATTTTGCCTGATTTGTTAGTAAGCACATAAGAAGCATCAAAAGTCTTAAATGAAATATTAGGCTCATTTGATGCAGCATGAGTTTTCTTTTTAGGCATTTTAACATGTGTAGAATGCCTAGAGCTAGATGCCTCATTCTTATACATAAAAGCATGATGGGAAACAGAATGAGACTTCTTAGCATGAATTCTCCTAATTTTGTGTTCGGGATAATTAGCAGGATATAAAATATAGCCCTCATTATCCTGAACCATGGTAGCCTTGCCCTTAACAAAATTAGACAATCTTTTAGGGGCATTAAGCTTGACATTGCTTCCCTGTTGGAAACCAATGCCATCATTAATGCAAGGGTGTCTCCCATTATAGAGCATGCTTTTAGCAAATTTAAACTTTTCATTTTCAATTTCATGCTCATTGATTTTAGCAGTTAATTGAGCTATATGATCATTTTGTTGTTTAATTAAAGCAAGGTGATCATTTATAGCATCAATATTAACATCTCTACATCTAGTGCAAATAGTAACATGATCAACAGTAGATGTAGAGGGTTTGCAAACATTTAATTCATCTATCTTAGCATGTAATATGTCATTCTCATTTCTAAGACAGGAAATAGTATCATTGTAAACATTTAAATATTTAGCCTTTGAAATTAAACTACCATTTTCGGTCCTAAGGCTAGAAATTGATTTATTCAATTTATCAATATTAGCATTTAAACTAGCATTCTCATTTCTAAGATTGGTAATTGAATCATGGCAAATGCTAAGCTCCTTAGTCAAGTTTTCACATTTTTCTACTTCCTGAGCATAAGCATTTTTTACTTTAACATGCCTTTTGTTTTCCTTAATAAGGAATTCCTCTTGGCTATCCAAGAGTTCATCCTTCTCATGAATATCACCTATCAATTCATTTAATTTTTCTTTTTGTTGCATGTTAAGGTTGGCAAAAAGACTAAGCAAGTCATCTTCATCTTCACTAGAACTACCTCATCACTAGATATAGTTTACTTGGGGGTGGTTCTAGTTTGTACCTTCTTCTTTTTGCCGTCTTTTGCCATAAAGCACTTGTGGCCGACGTTGGGGAAGAGGAGGCCCTTGTTGACGGCGATGTTGGCGGCATCCTCGTCGGAGGAGGAGTCGGTGGAGCTCTCGTCGGAGTCCCATTCCCGACATACATGGGCATCACCGCCCTTGTTCTTGTAGTACCTCTTCTTCTCCTTCTTCTTCCCCTTCTTGTCGTTGTCCCTGTCACTATCACTAGACATAGGGCATTTAGCGATAGAATGACCGGGCTTACCACATTTGTAGCACACCCTCTTGGAGCGGGGTTTGTAGTCCTTCCCCCTCCTTTGCTTAAGGATTTGGCTGAAGCTCTTGATGATGAGTGTCATCTCCTCGTTGTCGAGCTTGGAGGCATCGATGGGGAGCCTACTTGATGTAGACTTTTCCTTCTTCTCTTCCGTCGCTTTGAATGCGACGGGTTGCACCTCGGGTGTGGAGGCGCCGCCTTGCTCCAAGTCGACGATGTGTTTGGAGCCTTTGATCATCAACTCAAAGCTCACAAACTTTCCAATTACCTCCTCGAAGGACATTAGCTTATATCTAGGATCACCACGTATTAATTGAACTTGAGTAGGATTACGAAATACGAGGGATCTAAGAATAACCTTGACCATCTCATGGTCATCCCATTTTGTGCTCCCGAGGTTGTGCACTTAATTCACCAAGGTTTTGAACCGGTTGTACATTGCTTGTGGCTCCTCTCCTTGGTGGAGGGGACAAATCGACCGAGCTCCCCCTCGATCGTCTCCCGCTTGGTGATCTTGGTCACCTCATCTCCTTCGTGTGCGGTCTTTAGGACGTACCAAATCTCTTTGGCACTCTTTAACCCTTGCACCTTATTATACTCCTCTCGACATAGAGAGGCGAGGAGTATAGTAGTGGCTTGGGAGTTAAAGTGTCGGATTTGGGCGACCTCGTCCGAGTCGTAGCCCTCGTCCCCTACGGTAGGTACCTGCGCTCCAAACTCAACAATGTCCCATATACTTGCGTGGAGTGAGGTTAGGTGATGCATCATTTTATCACTCCACATACAATAATCTTCACCATCAACATATGGTGGTTTGCCTAATGGAACGGAAAGTAAAGGAGCACGTTTAGAAATGCGGGGATAGCGTAGGGGATCTTACTAAACTTCTTGTGCTCATGGCGCCTAGAAGTGACGGACGCGACGTCAGAGCTGGAGGTGGAGGGCGACGAAGAGTTGGTCTCGTAGTAGACCACTTTCTTTATCTTTTTCTTCTTGTCGCCACTCCGATGTGACTTGACGCGGGGAGGTGATTCCTCCCTTCCTTTGGCGCCGAACTCCCTTGATGGAGCCTTCCCGTGGCTTGTGGCCTTCTCGCCGGTTTCCATCTCCCTTTTGGCGGATCCTCCCGACATCACTTCGAGTGGTTAGACTCTAAATGAAGTACCGGCTCGGATACCAATTGAAAGTCGCCTAGAGGGGGGTGAATAGGCGGAATCTGAAAATTATAAACTTAAACATACACTACAAGCCAAGGTTAGCGTTAGAACGAATATTAGGTCAGGACGAGAGGAAAAACAAATCAACCAAGAAGTAAAGCAGATGAACACGGTGATTTGTTTTACCGAGGTTCGGTTCTAAAGAACCTAGTCCCCGTTGAGGTGGTCACAAATAACAGCTCTTTCAACCCTTTCCCTCTCTCAAACGGTCACTTAGACTGAGTGAGATTTCTTCCTTGATTTCTTGAGTCACTTAGACCCCGCAAGGACCACCACACGATTGGTGTCTCTTGCTTCGCTTACAAGGCTTTGAGAATAAGAATGAGAGAAAGAAGACAACCAACCAAGCAACAAGAGCAACAAAGAAACACAAGAACGATTCTCTCACAAGTCCTAAAGCACTAGAATTGAATTGGGGACTTTGATTGGATCGGTGCCTTTGATTTGTGTCTTGGAGTGTTGCACTTTGCTCTTGTATTGAATGAAGAATGATGAATGCTTGGATGGTTGGAGTGGAGGTGGTTGAGGGTATTTATAGCCCTCAACCACCAAACAACCGTTGGGGTTGGGCTGCTGTCGATGGGCGCACCGGACAGTCCGGTGCGCCAGCCACGTCACCCAACCGTTAGGGTTCGGACGCAGTCGATCGTTGGAGTTTTGTCTTCTAGTGGCACCGGACAGTCCGGTGCCGCACCGGTACTGTTCATTGTCCGGTGCGCCTCCGACGGATGCTGCTCTGCCACACACTGTTCATGCTCCCCACGACCCCACCAGACATGAGGACACGAAACGAGTGTCCACGTGGCCACCGCGCTCAGTCCATGCTCCCCCACCGGCCCACCTAAACCAAGAAAGATTTTTGGGACACTCCAGCGGTCCAGCCCGACCTCTTTCCAAACCGGCAAATCCTCAGATCCGCCCCCTCCTCCGCCTCCGCCTCCGCCTCCTGTACCCTCACGCCGTGCTTCCACAGCCCTCCCACCTCCGAATCCAGATCCGCCGCCACCAACTCCTGCTTCTCACCTCCTAGGCTGCTTCGCGCGACAACCTCCGCGAGGAGCAGCAGGAGCGGCGGCGGCGGCATGGGGCGGGACGGCGGTGGCGGTGTCGCCGGCGGAATGTCTGAATCGGTGCTGCGGAAGGTGCTCCTCTCCTACTTGTACGTCGCGGTGTGGATCTTCCTCTCCTTCTCCGTCATCGTCTACAACAAGTACATCCTCGACCCCAAGATGTACAACTGGCCCTTCCCCATCTCGCTCACCATGGTGCACATGGGTTTCTGCTCATCCCTCGCCGTCGCGCTCGTCCGCGTGCTCCGCGTCGTCGACCTCCCCACCTCTCCCTCCATGACGCCACAGCTCTACACCTCCTCCGTCGTCCCCATCGGCGCGCTATACGCGATGTCGCTCTGGTTCTCCAACTCCGCATACATCTACCTGTCTGTGTCATTTATCCAGATGCTCAAGGCGCTTATGCCCGTCGCCGTCTACTCCATCGGCGTCCTATTCAATAAGGAGACCTTCAGGTCCTCCTCCATGCTGAACATGCTCTCCATCTCCTTCGGCGTGGCCATCGCCGCCTACGGCGAGGCGCGCTTCGACGTGCGCGGGGTCGCGCTGCAGCTCGCTGCCGTCGCCTTCGAGGCCACGCGGCTCGTGCTCATCCAGATCCTGCTCACATCTAAGGGCATCTCCCTCAACCCTATCACCTCGCTCTACTACGTCGCGCCGTGCTGCCTCTGCTTCCTCGTCGTGCCCTGGGTCTTCGTCGAGCTGCCCAGGCTACGCGCCGTCGGCACCTTCCAACCGGATTTCTTCGTCTTTGGGACCAACTCACTCTGCGCCTTTGCGCTCAACCTTGCTGTGTTCCTGCTAGTGGGCAAGACCTCGGCGTTGACCATGAACGTCGCGGGAGTAGTCAAGGATTGGCTGTTGATTGCATTCTCGTGGTCTGTGATCCGGGACACCGTCACCCCGATTAACCTGTTCGGATATGGGATCGCGTTTTTAGGGGTGGCCTACTACAATCATGTCAAGCTGCAGGCGCTCAAGGCTAAGGAGGCCCAGAAGAAAGCCGCACAGGCTGATGAGGAGGTTGGGTCGCTCTTGCAGGAGCGCGATGGACATGGTGATCATAAGAGCGACAATCAGGCTTAGACTGTCAGATCTGATCCTGGCCTTCCCATATTGGTTGGTTCTCGATCCATTCATGATATTGCTACCATTCTCATTTACATGTGAGAGAAGTGTTCTTTTCTTAGCTTGCATTGGGATAGAAGTGTTCATCTTGAGAAAGATGTTATGTTTACATTTAACGTATGATAAGTGTGCATCTTTTTCGCATTGTGGACCATAGGCTACTAGACGCATCTATTTTGTTTACACTAATGAAATAAAATTCTAAAAAAATGTTGTGAATATGGTGCCACTAGCCTGGAACTGCAGAATATCTGAAACCAATAAAGACTAGTAATTTTCTTGTTGTACTTGGTCATTTTCGTGTTCTAATTTTTGCTGGAATACTGTACAGGGGATCTGATGCAAGGTGCAAAGACCGGAGTTTGGTCTACGGTTGCTTTCAAGGAGGTGGATGACGGTTTCTTGCACTTCTTTAACTTTGTGTCTGGAGAGAAAATCAGAGGTATTTAACGTTTAGGAAATATGCACCTGCTTGGTGGAGAGCTTTGCCTTGTTATTTTAGACACTTTGTTCTACTGAAAGGCAGCCATGCCTTACTACCTCACTTGTCCATTGCCTAGATTTATTTGTTCTGCTAGTAGATTAGGGACTAAAAATGTACTGCTGCAGAATGTTAATTTGGTGGTTATTTTCGATATATAATGAGCTTACCGTAATCTACGAGCTGAGCCTCTCGTGCCGTCGTGTGAAGTCTTGTTTATTCGTGGGACTGGTAGCACGTGTTATATGGATTATTTTTTACTGGTGATGGTTATTGTTAGGATGCCTTTTCAGATTTAAGGTCAGATGTATATATTCTAGTCTACAATGCAGATGATTACATGATTGGAAAGTCTTACATATCTAATTTTACATGCATGTTACAGTACTAAGGCCCTGTTTGGTTCCTTTAATCACTAGACTAAATTTTAGTGACTAAAGTTTAGTCGCTAAACTACCCTGTTTGGTTCTAGTGACTAAACCGGACTAAAGAGCATTAATTGATGTGAATAATGACTGTTTTACCCATATTAATTAATGGATGTTTGCTATAAGAAGAAAGTGGAGAGGGCAAATAAGGTAAAAATACTACTTTAGTCCCTTTTAGTCACCACCTTAGTGACTAAATAACTAAAGTTTAGTTACCCCACTTTAGTCACCATGTTTGCTTATTTAGAAACTAAAAGTGACTAAATTTTAGTCACTAAACTTTAGTCAACCTAAACCAAACAGGGCCTAAGCTTTTGCCTTTTTTTAGAATTTTTGCTTTCTAGTACATGCCAACAGGCCTCAACCATTTGCTGCAGCTTGCTATTTTAGTACTACTCAAACTCATGTCATGGGGTTGGGGATCATAGCGCATTAATTTCGCTTGCTTTTTCATAGGACTAGGTTGGGGTACCTAGCTAGCTCATAATTTGGCTTTGCCTGTTGAGATCAAGCATTGCATATATGGCACTTCAATTTTCATCTTGGTCCACTGCTGATTGAACTAAGGTTTGTTGATGGTTGGTGATCTCCCGGCTGGTGTGTGGTACCCCCTTCTTGCCAGTTGCGATTGCAATGGTTTCAACAGCTTAAGCTTTCAATCCAAGCTGAATTGGGTGCAGAGTTGTAGGGTCTCCTTTGTAGTTTAGAAAGAATCACAGTTGCTTGAAATCCAGTGACTGAGCAAGGTTTGCAAACATGTGATCTCGTAGTACTTGCATCTTTTAAATTTGCATGATGGGACTGCATTAGTTTTTTGGTGCCGTTTGGTTCACGAAATGTAACGTAAATGGTAACGATAATGATTTACGCTTGAGTACCAACGGTAATAAGTTTGAACAGGCCAGTATCAATTTCTGGCCAGTATCAATTTCTAGGGTTGTATATGTAAACCAAATGGCGCCTTGGTGTTTTGTGCCGAACACTGGGGTTCATCGGTCATTGAACATTGGGGTTGGTCCTCTGTTTGTTGCTCCTCTGTTTGTTGCCTTCAGACTTCAGCGCCCAGAAGACTAGACTGGGGTTCATCGGTCATTGAACATTGGGGTTGGTCCTTTGTTTGTTGCTTTCAGACTTCAGCGCCCAGAAGAATGCTTGATCTGTTGTTGCGGCACTACGCAAGTCAACGAGATTTTTGTCGCTCTCTTGATGCACATGGGGGAAGATCTTGAGCAACTAGTGGGCCATCCAAAGCGTCGTGGCTTCGAACAGAAGGCAACAACCAACATTCTACCAGTCCTCTTCGCGACCGAGCTGGGTGTTTTGGTTACGGTTTCAGTAAAATATACTGCGTTAGGATACTTTTCAAATATGCAAGGAATGACCTCTAAGACAGGGTGAATTAGACGGTCTAATTTCTCTCTAATTTATGATCTTTAATTTTCTTCCGGTCAAGATCTATGCAAAGAACTAAGCTATTTTATATTATTTTCGTTCTCGAATATTTGTCGTCCGCTAATTTACTTTTAACTAAAACATGACAAATAAAAAACGGAGGGAGTATATAATTATGGCTTTAACTATCTACTGTAAAGAGTTATACAACTTATGGTTTAAACTTATTCATTAGTCTATAATTAAGCTAGGAAAATTAAGCATATAACGAAGGAAACACAATGTAAATGTAGATGTCAAAAAGCGGTAGAGATATAAAGTCCCATTGATACATTGATATTTTTATTGAGGTATCAACAAGCGTGCAACCTTTCTTCTAATCTTTGTTGGAGCCTCATGCAATAGAATATCCACGCAATGGCTAAGCTCTTGGCTAGATAACTCGTGGTTAGCCTCACTTGGCTAGATAACTCCGTGGTTAGCCTCAGACTTTCACGTACCCGATTATGACCTCTTTTGGATGCATCCTGACTCCACTATTGAGTTTTTGACCAGAACGTTGTGGTCCTCATTTTCCTCGGTCGCTGATGATTACACCATAAATGTGGTTAGTGTGATCTCGCAAAACTTACACTGGTGCACTGGTGACACGCCGAGAATGACTGACCCTGACAATCAGTGAGTGGGCACGATACTGTCGGAGAGGAAAATTCTCCGACCGGGTGGCGGAACGCACCCGCCCTAAATCCTAAGATGAGGAGGGGCCTAAGCGTTTTGCCTATCTATTGGGAGATCGATGAACACGAGTGAACACGAGGATTTAGAGTGGTTCAGGTCGTCGGAGCGTAATACCCTACTCCACCCTACTCCACTGTGTGTTGTATTGAGTCTGTGAGCTTGAGAGCTCGTGTGAAAGTCTCTCTGAGGGTCTGAGTGAACCTGCCTTGTAACATCGTGTGCCTTCCCTTTTATAGCTCAAGGGAGGCACATACAAGGATGCTGAGCCCCGACATGTGGGCCCAGGAACATAACAGAAGGAATATATTATAGGAGTAACTAACGCCTGTGCAATCTCCTGTGCGCCTCGATGTCCGCAGTCCACGCAGTATTGGTATGAGGCGGCTGCTTCCTTGGTAACGCGCGAGTGATGATGAGCATAGTGCACGCAACAGTATGGGTGTACCGTCTGCCAATGGAATGGACAGGCACGCCGCCCGCGGAACGGACTGGTCGCCGCCTGCCAGCGGAATGGACAGGTCTCATTAAATGCGGAGGCGGCACATCGCCTGCCAGCGGAATGGACAGGGCTCAATAAATGCAGAGGCGGTACACCGCATGACAGTGGAATGGACAGGCGGCACGCCTTATCCGTAATAAATGCAGAGGCTGCGCAGCCCAGAGGCCTTACGTCAGACTCCGCCCGTTGGCTTACGTCACATGCATCATGCCACGTGGTAGCATCGGGGCTCCTCCTGGGCGGGGAGCAGAAGCGTAAACGATAAGGTCCGGACACGTGTCAGCTCCGGACCTCCGCCTGGCCTTGATTAAGGCCTGGGTATTCTCTGTCCCAGAATCTCGGGACCCTGCTGTGAGCGACCCGGACCCCACATAGAGGGGTCCGGACCCCATCCTAAGGGTCCGGTTTGCGCCCGTGGGGGTCCTGGACCTTACCCGGAGGCCCGGTCTATATATATAGGGGTTCGGCACTTTCCCATGGGGGTCCGGACTCACTGTTGATACCTTGGAGTATATCATCTTCTCTGGCCATGTGGCGGCCCCAGAACCGTCCACGTGGAGGGGTCGGGTGCTGTCGCTGGCCTAGAGTAGTCGCCCGAGGCTGGGGCGAGCCATGGTCTGGTCCCACACACAACTCCTTTACCACACGACTAAATATAACCGCGTGGGTACTACGTCTTCATACGGTAGTAAGGGGTACTGAAAGGGAAGTAGGCTTACACCTTTTTTCTAATTGATTTTGGTGGTTGAATTGCCCAACACAAATAATTGGACTAACTAGTTTGCTCTAGATTATAAGTTTTACATGTGCCAAAGGTTCACAACAAACCAATAAAAAGACCAAGAAAGGGTTCAAATAAAGAGAGCAAAAGACAACCGAAGAGTGCCCTAGTCTGGCGCACCGGACTGTCCGGTGTGCCACCGGACAGTGTCTGGTGCACCAGGGAATTCCAGTCTGAACTACTCACCTTGGGAATTCTGGGAGCCGCTCCGCTATAATTCACCGGATTGTCCGGTGCGCCAGCGGAGCAACGGCTACTTCGCGCCAATGGTCGTCTGCAGAGAGCAGTTAATGCGCTACAGTGCGCGCAGAAGTCAGAGCAGATCCAGAAGGCGCACCAGACACTCTACAGGACCTGTCTGGTGCACCACTGGACTGTCCAGTGGCCTAGATGTCAGAAGCTCCAACGGTCAGAATCCAACGGCCGGGTGACGTGGCTGGCGCACCGGACTGTCCGGTGCGCCATGCGACAGAAGCCCTCACCAACGGTTCTTTTGGTGATTGGGGCTATAAATACCCTCCAACCACCACACTTCATTGCATCCAAGTTTTCAGCCTTCAAACACCTTACAAGAGCTATAACATTCAATACAAGACACAATCAAAGAGATCAAATCCTCTCCCAAGTCCAAAGATCATTCCAATCAAATAGTGACTAGTGAGAGAGAGAGACTTGTGTTCATTTGAGCTCTTGCGCTTGGATTGCTTTTCTTCTTCCTTCTTTCTTGATTCCAACTCAATTGTAACCAAGGCAAGAGACACCAATTGTGTGGTGGTCCTTGTGGGGACTTAGTGTCCCATTTGATTGAGAAGAGAAGCTCACTCGGTCTAAGTGACCATTTGAGAGAGGAAAAGGGTTGAAAGAGACCCGGTCTTTGTGACCACCTCAACGGGGAGTAGGTTTGCAAGAACCGAACCTCGGTAAAACAAATCACCGTGTCATCCGCCTTATTCGCTTGTGATTTGTTTTCGCCCTCTCTTGCGGACTCGTTTATATTTCTAACGCTAACCCCAGCTTGTAGTTGTGCTTAAAGTTTGTGAATTTTAGATTCGCCCTATTCACCCCCCTCTAGGCGACTTTCAATTGGTATCAGAGCTCGGTACTTCATTAGAGCTTAATCGCTCGAAGTGATGTCGGGAGATCACGCCAAGAAGGAGATGGTGACCGGTGAGAAGCCCGCCACAAGCCACGGGAAGGCTCCATCAAGGGAGTCCGGCAACAAGAAGAAGGAGGGATCCCCTTCACGCATTAGGACGCGCGAGAGTGGCGAGAAGAAGAAGAAAATGAAGAAAGTGGTCTACTACGAGACCGACTCTTTATCGCCCTCTACATCGGGATCCGACTCCGCATCAGTCACTTCTAAGCGCCAAGAGCACAAGAAGTATAGTAAGATTCCCCTACGCTATCCTTGCATTCCAAAACATACTCCATTACTTTCCGTCCCATTAGGCAAACCACCGGCTTTTAATGGTGACGATTATAGTAGGTGGAGTGAAATGATGAAGTTTCACCTAACCTCACTCCACACAAGTATATGGGACATTGTTGAATTTGGAGTACAGGTACCATCCGTGGGGGATGAAGATTATGATGCGGATGAAGTCGCCCAAATCCAACAGATTAATTCCCAAGCAACTACTATACTCCTCACCTCTCTAAGTCCGGAGGAGTATAATAAGGTGCAAGGGTTGAAAAGTGCAAAAGAAATTTGGGACGTACTAAAGACCGTGCACGAAGGAGACGAGGTGACCAAGATCACAAAAATGGAAACGATCGAGGGGGAGCTCGGTCGGTTCATGCTCAACCAAGGAGAAGACCCGCAAGCCATGTACAACCGGCTAAAGACCTTGGTGAACCAAGTGCGCAACCTTGGGAGCACCAAATGGGATGACCATGAAATGGTTAAGGTTATTCTTAGATCACTTGTTTTTCTTAACCCTACTCAAGTACAATTAATTTGTGGTGATCCAAGATATAAACTAATGTCTCCCGAGGAAGTGATAGGAAAGTTTGTGAGCTTCGAACTAATGATCAAAGGCTCCAAACAAATTATCGAGCGAGGCGCCACCTCCACACCCGAGGTGCAACCCGTCGCCTTCAAAGCGACGGAGGAGAAGAAGGAAGAGTCTACATCAAGTAGACCCCCCATCGACGCCTCCAAGCTCGACAATGAGGAGATGGCGCTCATCATCAAGAGCTTTCGCCAAATCCTCAAGCAAAGGAGGGGGAGAGACTACAAGCCCCGTTCCAAGAAGGTGTGCTACAAATGTGGTAAGCCCGGTCATTTTATCGCTAAATGTCCTTTGTCTAGTGATAGTGATAGGGATAACGACAAGAAGGGCAAGATGAGAGAAAAGAAGAGGTACTACAAGAAAAAAGGCAGCGATGCCCATGTATGCCGGGAGTGGGACTCCGACGAGAGCTCCACCGACTCCTCTGACGACGAGGACGCCGCCAACATCGCCGTCACAAAAGGCCTCCTCTTCCCCAACGTCAGCCACAAGTGCCTCATGGCAAAGGACGACAAGAAGAAGAAGGTAAAATCAAGATCTTCCACTAAGTATGCAACTTCTAGTGATGAGGATAATTCTAGTGATGATGAGGAAAACTTGCTTACTCTTTTTGCCAATCTTAACATGCAACAAAAGGAGAAATTAAATGAATTGATTAGTGTTATTCATGAGAAGGATGAACTCTTGGATACCCAAGAGGACTTCCTAATTAAAGAAAAGAAAAGGCATGTTAAGGTTAAAAATGCTTATGCTCTAGAGGTAGAAAAATGTGAAAAATTATCTAGTGAGCTAAGCACTTGCCATGATGTTATTTCCAACCTTAGAAATGAAAATGCCAAATTAATTGTTAAGGTTGAGAAATCAAATGTTTGTGATGATTCAATTGTTGATCTTAGAAATGATAATGCTAGTTTAATTGCTAAGATTGACATGTTGAATGAATCTCTTGCTAGCCTTAAAATTGAGAATGAAAAACTAATTGCTAAGGCTAAAGATTTGAATGTTTGCAATATTTCCATTTCCAATCTTAGAGATGAAAATGCTATTTTACATGCTAAGATTGTTGAATTAAATTCTTGCAAACCCTCTACATCTACCATTGAGCATGTTACAATTTGCACTAGATGTAGAGATATTAACATTGATGCTATTCATGATCATATTGCTATGATTAAACAACAAAATGATCATATAGCAAAACTAGATGCTAAAATTGCCGAGCATGAACTAGAAAATGAAAATTTTAAATTTGCTCGTAGTATGCTTTATAGTGGGAGACGCCCTGGCATCAAGGATGGCATTGGCTTCCAAAAGGGAGACAATGTCAAACTTAATGCCCCTCCTAAAAGATTGTGTAACTTTGTTAAGGGCAAAGCTCCCATGCCTCAGGACAACGAGGGTTACATTTTATACCCTACCGATTATCCCGAGCACAAAATTTGGAGAATTCACTCTAGGAAGTCTCACTCTGGCCCTAATCATGCTTTTATGTATAAGAGTGAGGCATCTAGTTCTAGCCATTCTACACATGTTAAAATGCCTAAGAAGAAAACTCCAATTGCATCAAATGATCATAACATTTCATTTAAGACTTTTGATGCGTCATATGTGCTTACTAACAAATCAAGCAAAATAGTAGCCAAATATGTTGGGGGCAAACACAAGGGCTCCAAGACTTGTGTTTGGGTACCCAAGGTGCTTGTTTCTAATGTCAAAGGACCCAAGACCGTTTGGGTACCTAATGTGACACTACAAAAAAATCATTAAATAAAAATAATACATTTGGTTATTAATGAAATAAAAAAATTTTCTTTTAAGTATTTGTTATTTATGTGCATTTGGAATGATTTTTGATTTCTCATAATTGATTTTAGATATTATATAGCATTTCCTCTTAAATGAAAATTTACATAAATAATATAAATATTAGTCAAAGAATTAATATTTTATTTATAAATAATTTTGGTTTGATTAATATGAATTTTATGATTATTTAAAATGTATTTTGAAATTTGAAAAGGAAATAGAAAAAAAAAACAAAACCTAATCTAACCCTAGCCGACCATATGGCCCATTAGGCCCAACAAGCAACCACAGCCGCCCCTAACCCTAACGCGCGTGCTCCCTGTCTACCAGCCGCCAGCCGCCATTCCATCTCCTCCTTGCTAGCCGCCGCCCCCACCTGGCCACCTCTCTCTCTCCTCTAGCTTCTCTCTGTTCTCCCCTCCCTGCTTCTCTCTCCCTGGCATCCGACGCCCATGCTTCCAGCTGCCAAGAACCGCGAACCCCGTCGCGCCCCTGCAGCCGACGCGCCCAGCTGCTCGCCCAGGAGCCCGCGCGCCAGGCCTCGCCGCGCGACCCGCCCAGCCGCGCAAGCCTCGACGCCCGCGCAGTTCCCTGCACCCGACCGCGCCCCGCACCAGCGCGCCTCAAGCGGAGCAGCCGCCGCGCCCACGGCCGAGTCCCGCGCAGCCCGACCCCGCTGCCGAGCGTGCCTAGGACCCCGACCAAAACGTCGCGCCTGTCCGCCTCCATGAGCCGGAAACGGGCAGCCGTTTCTCCCTCTCTCTCCCATTAATGGCGATTTTTTTGTGACAGTTTCTCTTCCTTGCATGATTTACTCCTCTGCCAGCCATTCTTCTACCGTTAGGAAACTTTATTAATGGTGTGATTGTTACTTCGAATTATAGTGCAGCAAATAGCCTTCAAGGCGCGTGAAGCCATTTGATTTCTCCTCCCATCCTTGGCCTATTTAAGCACAACCGTCATTGTTGCGTCGTCGCTTGCCGCCGACGTAGTTCCTGCGCCCGTCGGGTTATTGCGAAGCCGCGCCCACAATCGCCTCCTCGCCGTGACTGCGCGCATGCTCTGCTTGCCTCTATTACTTGCCACCAAGTTCCCTGTCAGCGTCGTCGCTCTACAGTCGCTCGCAGCTCGCTGGAATTCGCTGTCGCGACGTCTCTGAAGCCTCTGCTCCTATCTGCTGTGCACCGGGTGTCTGTTCGTGTCATCGTCGTGCATCGCTCGCTGGCTGTGAATCCCCTGCCCACGCCCAGTTCCCTGTCGTCGCCCTCACCGAAGCTATTGCTCTTGGCTGCTGTGCACAATCATCATTCGTCGACGTTTCCCGATCGTGCCGAAGCCACCTCGTCATCCACTCGCCATCGACGTTGTTCGTCCTTGCTCGTCGGTCATTGCCCTCGTGGGAGCTCCACGACGAAGCTTCGCCCCTCGTGCCATTAACATCCCACGTCCGAGACCCTGCCACCGGAGGCCTCCCTGCATTGTGTTTCCACCGGCGCCTGTTCTGTTGCCGTGACGAAGGTAGAAGACGACATTTTGTGAACTGACTCCTGTCGGCTACAGTTATTAGTGAGGTAGCCCCTGCGACAATTTTTGTTTAATAAAATAATTATTTAGAGTGCAAATAATTTTATAACGGTGTTGTTAATTTTATAAGTTTATACAAAATACTTTATACTATTGTTTACAATAATTCACATGTTCTTGTAAACTAATTAGAACCTTGTTTTGTACAATCGATTTATAACAAAGAAAATAAGAGATAATTATTTATAATGACGTATGTATACAAAAATATAAATTTATTAGCTAACCCTTCTAGTCTAGCTTTATTTATGTGTAGGTCCCTGTTACAGTATAAAATGTATATTAGGAACCCAATTAAATAGAAATGGTTTTGTTAGTTTCATAATTATGTGTTAAACAATTTTAAATAGTATTTTTAAACGGTTCACATGATTTAGTAAATTAATTGATTTATGTTGTTATAATCATTTTATACATAGTTTTCCAAATATGAAATTAAAAAGAATTGTAGACCATCTTTTCGTAAATAAAAACATTAGGTAAATAATTATATGTTGCTCATAAAGTGTGATTCAGATTTATAATCAAAATGTTATATGTTTTTATGGTCAAACATTCTTTACTCCCACTAAGAAAAAAATAGAGTTTTCTAATAAATGTTAAAATGACTTAATTATGTGCTTATACCATCATAACTAAATTAAATTGATAGTTTATATAATGTCAAATATATTTTCCTTATTAATGAATTAGATCATTAGTGCCTAAATTAAAACTAAATATAAATAAGGGCTTAATTATCTTTTCTCGTAATTTATTAATCAAACTTATAGCCAATTTGTGCATAACTAGATTTATGGTATGATTAATGATTTCATAGAATTTAGTACACATTATATACGAATCACTTAGTTGTTCCTAAAGAATAAAATAAAATAATTAGTGTTCATATTCTTTTATAACTTAAAATGTTACTTTATATATATTGACTTCAAGTATAATAATATAGGCTATGTGCTTCTAATGAAATTGAAAGATAGTTATTTGTTTATTATCTTTTGCATGAAAATCCACTTAATGCTTATAACCTAACTCGTCTTAAATAGGTGATTAATAATATAATTATGATCTTTTCACATAAAAAGTTGTTTAAGCTATTTATGAGCTTGTTATAAAAGTAATGTTTAATAACGTGTTTTATCATCTTATAAACCCTTAATCTTAGACATATCACATAAGACGTTTTATAAAAGATTAATTTGGTAATCTTAATATTTGTATATTTTAGTTAAGATATTTTAAGCTCATGTCTTGTTTTATAAAGTATAGATCACACATTTTTTAAAAGAATACCTTCTTATTATAACCATTACTTACGACGTTTTTGAAAAGCAAACGTTCTTTTCGTTAGGCTTTCTTTTAGCTTTACGTATGGTGAATGTGGTATGTTATTGAGTGGTGTTTGTTCTTCTTGTTTGTTTGTGTGATATTCAGTGGTTGATCTAGTAGTTAAGAATCAAGATCTATTCCTATCCGTGGAAGAACCTCAAGTTTTCAATAAGCAAGGCAAGTGGACTTCTCCCTCTGCATACTCTGTTTGATCCCAAACAATACATTTAATAAAGTTTACTCTTTTGGATATATATGCATAACTTGACGGGTTACCTATTTAGATAACCTTTCCAACCTTACTCCTTGTTTAACCTGGGATTATGATTTAACCAAGTAGCTATGCTATTGCTACAACTTAACTTTATGCAGTCACTCCCGCTTATGATATTAATGTTCCAAATGGTAAGATTACTTTGTTGTTGTTAACCCGATGGTTAAACAAGATTATTGCATATTAATTGGAACATGGAGTGACCACCCGGGAAAACAGTGCTACCATGAGAACTATCATGGCTCTGGTCTTGGCTAAATAACTAGGGAAGTCTTATGTTGGGTGCTGGTCGTGGTCGACAGGAACGGGGGCATCTGGCAAGCTCTTATAGTTCTGGCTCAGGCAGATTGGATACGGGCATAGTTCCCAAAGCTTTACCCTGTGGTCCGGACTATAAGTTGGTTACGGTAGGTGTGCCTTATGCAGTTTGACCATTTCCAACATTTGCGTAATGAGGACTCTAGGGAGAAGCCTCGTAGTGAGACCCTGGCCATTCACCTCGGAAGTGAATACGGGTCTAGCTAACCCGGGCTAGAAGGGAATCGCGACTCATGGGTAAAGATGCGCCACCTCTGCAGAGTGTAAAACTGATATATCAGCCGTGCTCACGGTTATGAGCAGCCTGGACTCCTCACATGATAATTGAACTTGAAGATGAAAATAAATCGAGATCCGATGATCTGCCAATGGTTTGCTTAAGTGGTTTCACTTAAGTGTTTTTGATATACTCTTGTACCTTTGTTTAAAGGGAATACTTGGGATTCACACTTATTAGTAAGACATGTGTTGTTAATAAAATGTTGACCAACTAAAATGCTTACTGCTCAACCTCAGCCTCACCTTGTTACCTTGCATTAGTTTTTCCCCCACTTGCTGAGCCCCGACCATAAGTGAGCTCACCCTTGCTTAATTTTGATCAGAAGTTTGCAGATGAAGATATGATGTTGAACTCCATGGATGCTAGTCTAGTGATACCCCCGGTCATCTTCCTGTGGATGGATGTCCTTGTTTCGCTGTACTTTGATGAATAAAGGTTAAGACATTATGTCTGTTCAAAGTGTAATATGTTAATATAATCGTTATTTACACTTTTATGCATTGTTCTTTTGATATATTACACTTGTGACGTCAACATATGTGTGGAAATAGATCCTGGCACACATATGCTATGCACCCGGCTCTGCCCTTGGGAAACGGGTGTGACAGAAGTGGTATCAAAGCAATGTGACCGTAGGTCGCTAGATTAGTTAGAAATGGAAAGCCCAGTCAGTCATTCAAAACTTGACTTAATTGTCTCCATAAAAACTTACTTTATACAAAAACTCGTCTCTTTTATCTTCAACCCTTCTTGTCTAATTTTTGGTCTATCAGAAGGTTCTAATGAGAAGCATTGCAAGATGATCAAGCTAGGATTGCGGAACTTGAAGCGAAGTTTGCCAGAAGAAACCCTCTCGAAGCTATCGACGATGCCCTATTCTCTATCTTATCCCCACTCTGCAAGAAGTTTTGTTATGGATCCCCTGGATCTATTATTTGACTTCTTGGCTAAGTTGATAGGATTGTTCTTTAGTATTAAGATTTTCGACTAGATCGGTAAAGACGACATTATATTATAGTGGTTTTCTAATCCATAATATTGCTATAAAACCCTTGACTTCTTATACTTTTGTTTCCTTGCCATTGTATTGTCATCCTTAGGCAATATCTACCTTGATATATTAAACATTTGCCTCTCTACTTTTCTCCTTGATAACGCTTTCTCCCTAACTCACTTTATAACCTTGGTTGTATCATTTATCCTCACTTTAATAGTTCATGGTTATCTTATTTCACTTTTGGCCACCAACAAATATGTCTTGTCTAACTCCTCACTATTTCTTACCTGACTCCTTGACTTTATAATATCTTTGTTATTCCAAACCTTGTCTCACCTTTTGTTTTGTTGAATGAGTAGAATTGGATTGTGTTGTGCTGGTATGTTTGAATTCATTGTCCCTTGTGTTCATGATTGGTTTGCTTCTTTGAAATGATTGTTGGTGTATTGTGTGACTTTTGTCCACAATGACATCAGTTAGCTAGGTAAAACCTTAGATAGATGGGTTTTCTCTGCTCTCTAAAATCTGTCTTTGCTCAACCCTTTCGTCCCTTCCATTCTTCCATACCCATACAGATGTCAGACCTTGGAATGTCAACTACAAGTGATGTCACTAAGTGCAAAGAATACAGTGTGTTGGCAAGTCAAAACAACACTCTAAATAAAACAGCTGATGAACAGACAATCAAGACCCAAAATGATGCACAACCAAACCATCAGACAAGTGACCTTGGAACATGTTGTTGTTGCGAGTACTATGGAATTCCTTGTCGCCAGATCAGTACAAACGGAAGTGAAACTACAAAACAGAAGAACCGAATTTTGTTTTCGGGCATAAAAAGTCAATGGTCTCCCCAAGAACAACTAATAGCAGATGCACTATCAGACGATGAGTTGCCAGGTAATCCAAAAAGGAAACATCACAAGGATGCCCAGCCCCAAGAAGAAACACAAGAGTGTTACATTGATGGATGGACTATTACTTGCACACAGTTTCAGCCTCGTCGTCACATCAGGTCCAAGAAACAAAAAGGGAAACATGGAAAAAGTCAAGAAATAACTTCAAGAAAAGCTTGCTATCAATGTGGACGTGAAGGTCATTACTTCCGTAACTGTCTTGAGAAGAGTTCACTTCAGATTACCTCCGAGATGAAGCTATCTCAGTCTTCAGTCATGGAATGTGAACAAAAATGCACAGAAATTTCTACCAACACCATAAAGACAACTCCACCATGTAACTTATCAAGTCGTGCTTGTTTTGGCTGTGGTGATACCGGCCATCTTGTTAATGGTTGTCCTAAGAAGGATGTGGAGATCAATAAGGTCCAAAAGAAAAGACAACACCCTCAAACTCATGCATCAACAAAGAATAAACAACGGAAAGAGACCACAGGAAGGATAAGTTATGCAGTGATAGGAACCATTCCATATGATGATGCAGTAATTTTTGGAACACTGGTCATTCACACAACCATCGCCACCGTGTTGTATGATCCTCGTACAACACATTCTTTTATCAGTGCCCAGTTTGCAACAAAGTATGGTATCTTCAAGTGTCCCTTGAGATCAAGGAAGACCATCAGTACACCTAAAGGAAAAATGTTAGTAAACTACATATGTCCGAAAGTAAGTGTTAAAATCAACGGGATAGATTTTCCAGCTGATCTCCTAGTGATAGAATCAATTGGAAAGGATGTGATTCTTGGAAAGAATTGGTTACAAAGAACTAAGGCAGTAATCCAACATACTGAGAGAACCATGTGTTTGGAAACTCCATCTGGAGAAAGAATAGTAGTTGAAGACGACCGACCTCCAGCACTGAAGATTGGTACATCTGACAAGGAAGAATAATATATCATTTATCTAGAAGAAGGAGTATGTCTCACAAAAAAAAGTGTCAAGTTGTTGCCCCTTTGAGAGATTGTAATTGTGCTAAGTGATATATGAATAAATTTGGAGAATCTCTCGCACCTATTGTGTTTTGCCTCTTTATAAAGAAAATAAAGTATGGTGTCATCTACTATATGCAAACAATGTGATGCTCTACTCTAGTTGCCCTAAAGTCCCGCTCAAGTTTTTCTCTCAAATTGTGCTCAAAGAAATACTCTTGGATCAGAAAGATTATTTGGATATCATGCTCTATAATTTATAAGGTTCAAAAGGATCTATGCTAAGGATTATAACACTTGTACACTCTTGTAGTATGATGAAGCTAGGAGAAATCTGAAACCATCCTTGTTCCTTGACGAATCTTATTTTGGAAATCAAAAAGTTGTGTCCACCCTTTATCTTCATATCGTACAAGCCGCTTATGTAATCTTGTCTCACTATCTCTTTTACTCTCTAACCAGATGATGAACCCCAATGGAAAGGAAGTAAATAATGCCAACGACAATACTCCTGTCTTAACAACTATGAACGAGAAAAATGAGTCACCGAGATATTCGATGAATGGAATGAAGAACAACAAAAGGAATAGAAAAATGTTTGGATACATGATTAGTCCACCTCAAGCGAAAGCCACAAAACACATGGATACCCAAACAGAAGAATCAAGTCAGGCTCAGCTACATGAGATACAGACACCCAATGAACCCTCACCCCCTGTTGGTCAAGCAAAGTTGACTCGCAAAGAACTCAAAGCAAGAGGTGCTTGCTACTACTGCAAAAACGAAGGACATCTTATTCGCGAATGCCCCAAGAAGCGTCTAGACCGACTAGAGAAGAAAGCTGCCAAGCATGACCTAAGCAATAGTTCAGAAGACCCACCATTTTATAAGTATGATGATGAAGGTCGCTTGATTAGTATACATTTTGGAGCAAAGAAGTAAGGAAGTTCCTTAAGTTTGGAGGAGTTCGATGTGAACTAAGAACCTACCAATAACAATGTATCTCCTTTGCTTTCATGCTAGCCTTCCTTAATCTCGAGGACGAGATTCTTTTTAAGAGGGGTAGATTTGTGACACTACAAAAAAATCATTAAATAAAAATAATACATTTGGTTATTAATGAAATAAAAAATTTTCTTTTAAGTATTTGTTATTTATGTGCATTTGGAATGATTTTTGATTTCTCATAATTGATTTTAGATATTATATAGCATTTCCTCTTAAATGAAAATTTACATAAATAATATAAATATTAGTCAAAGAATTAATATTTTATTTATAAATAATTTTGGTTTGATTAATATGAATTTTATGATTATTTAAAATGTATTTCGAAATTTGAAAAGGAAATAGAAAAAAAACAAAACCTAATCTAACCCTAGCCGACCATATGGCCCATTAGGCCCAACAAGCAACCACAGCCGCCCCTAACCCTAACGCGCGTGCTCCCTGTTTACCAGCCGCCAGCCGCCATTCCATCTCCTCCTTGCTAGCCGCCGCCCCCACCTGGCCACCTCTCTCTCTCCTCTAGCTTCTCTCTCTTCTCCCCTCCCTGCTTCTCTCTCCCTGGCATCCGACGCCCATGCTTCCAGCTGCCAAGAACCGCGAACCCCGTCGCGCCCCTGCAGCCGACGCGCCCAGCTGCTCGCCCAGGAGCCCGCGCGCCAGGCCTCGCCGCGCGACCCGCCCAGCCGCGCAAGCCTCGACGCCCGCGCAGTTCCCTGCACCCGACCGCGCCCCGCACCAGCGCGCCTCAAGCGGAGCAGCCGCCGCGCCCACGGCCGAGTCCCGCGCAGCCCGACCCCGCTGCCGAGCGTGCCTAGGACCCCGACCAAAACGTCGCGCCTGTCCGCCTCCATGAGCCGGAAACGGGCAGCCGTTTCTCCCTCTCTCTCTCCCATTAATGGCGATTTTTTTGTGACAGTTTCTCTTCCTTGCATGATTTACTCCTCTGCCAGCCATTCTTCTACCGTTAGGAAACTTTATTAATGGTGTGATTGTTACTTCGAATTATAGTGCAGCAAATAGCCTTCAAGGCGCGTGAAGCCATTCGATTTCTCCTCCCATCCTTGGCCTATTTAAGCACAACCGTCATTGTTGCGTCGTCGCTTGCCGCCGACGTAGTTCCTGCGCCCGTCGGGTTATTGCGAAGCCGCGCCCACAATCGCCTCCTCGCCGTGACTGCGCGCATGCTCTGCTTGCCTCTATTACTTGCCACCAAGTTCCCTGTCAGCGTCGTCGCTCTACAGTCGCTCGCAGCTCGCTGGAATTCGCTGTCGCGACGTCGCTGAAGCCTCTGCTCCTATCTGCTGTGCACCGGGTGTCTGTTCGTGTCATCGTCGTGCATCGCTCGCCGGCTGTGAATCCCCTGCCCACGCCCAGTTCCCTGTCGTCGCCCTCGCCGAAGCTATTGCTCTTGGCTGCTGTGCACAATCATCATTCGTCGACGTTTCCCGATCGTGCCGAAGCCACCTCGTCATCCACTCGCCATCGACGTTGTTCGTCCTTGCTCGTCGGTCATTGCCCTCGTGGGAGCTCCATGACGAAGCTTCGCCCCTCGTGCCATTAACATCCCACGTCCGAGACCCTGCCACCGGAGGCCTCCCTGCATTGTGTTTCCACCGGCGCCTGTTCTGTTGCCGTGACGAAGGTAGAAGACGACATTTTGTGAACTGACTCCTGTCGGCTACAGTTATTAGTGAGGTAGCCCCTGCGACAATTTTTGTTTAATAAAATAATTATTTAGAGTGCAAATAATTTTATAACGGTGTTGTTAATTTTATAAGTTTATACAAAATACTTTATACTATTGTTTACAATAATTCACATGTTCTTGTAAACTAATTAGAACCTTGTTTTGTACAATCGATTTATAACAAAGAAAATAAGAGATAATTATTTATAATGACGTATGTATACAAAAATATAAATTTATTAGCTAACCCTTCTAGTCTAGCTTTATTTATGTGTAGGTCCCTGTTACAGTATAAAATGTATATTAGGAACCCAATTAAATAGAAATGGTTTTGTTAGTTTCATAATTATGTGTTAAACAATTTTAAATAGTATTTTTAAACGGTTCACATGATTTAGTAAATTAATTGATTTATGTTGTTATAATCATTTTATACATAGTTTTCCAAATATGAAATTAAAAAGAATTGTAGACCATCTTTTCGTAAATAAAAACATTAGGTAAATAATTATATGTTGCTCATAAAGTGTGATTCAGATTTATAATCAAAATGTTATATGTTTTTATGGTCAAACATTCTTTACTCCCACTAAGAAAAAAATAGAGTTTTCTAATAAATGTTAAAATGACTTAATTATGTGCTTATACCATCATAACTAAATTAAATTGATAGTTTATATAATGTCAAATATATTTTCCTTATTAATGAATTAGATCATTAGTGCCTAAATTAAAACTAAATATAAATAAGGGCTTAATTATCTTTTCTCGTAATTTATTAATCAAACTTATAGCCAATTTGTGCATAACTAGATTTATGGTATGATTAATGATTTCATAGAATTTAGTACACATTATATACGAATCACTTAGTTGTTCCTAAAGAATAAAATAAAATAATTAGTGTTCATATTCTTTTATAACTTAAAATGTTACTTTATATATATTGACTTCAAGTATAATAATATAGGCTATGTGCTTCTAATGAAATTGAAAGATAGTTATTTGTTTATTATCTTTTGCATGAAAATCCACTTAATGCTTATAACCTAACTCGTCTTAAATAGGTGATTAATAATATAATTATGATCTTTTCACATAAAAAGTTGTTTAAGCTATTTATGAGCTTGTTATAAAAGTAATGTTTAATAACGTGTTTTATCATCTTATAAACCCTTAATCTTAGACATATCACATAAGACGTTTTATAAAAGATTAATTTGGTAATCTTAATATTTGTATATTTTAGTTAAGATATTTTAAGCTCATGTCTTGTTTTATAAAGTATAGATCACACATTTTTTAAAAGAATACCTTCTTATTATAACCATTACTTACGACGTTTTTGAAAAGCAAACGTTCTTTTCGTTAGGCTTTCTTTTAGCTTTACGTATGGTGAATGTGGTATGTTATTGAGTGGTGTTTGTTCTTCTTGTTTGTTTGTGTGATATTCAGTGGTTGATCTAGTAGTTAAGAATCAAGATCTATTCCTATCCGTGGAAGAACCTCAAGTTTTCAATAAGCAAGGCAAGTGGACTTCTCCCTCTGCATACTCTGTTTGATCCCAAACAATACATTTAATAAAGTTTACTCTTTTGGATATATATGCATAACTTGACGGGTTACCTATTTAGATAACCTTTCCAACCTTACTCCTTGTTTAACCTGGGATTATGATTTAACCAAGTAGCTATGCTATTGCTACAACTTAACTTTATGCAGTCACTCCCGCTTATGATATTAATGTTCCAAATGGTAAGATTACTTTGTTGTTGTTAACCCGATGGTTAAACAAGATTATTGCATATTAATTGGAACATGGAGTGACCACCCGGGAAAACAGTGCTACCATGAGAACTATCATGGCTCTGGTCTTGGCTAAATAACTAGGGAAGTCTTATGTTGGGTGCTGGTCGTGGTCGACAGGAACGGGGGCATCTGGCAAGCTCTTATAGTTCTGGCTCAGGCAGATTGGATACGGGCATAGTTCCCAAAGCTTTACCCTGTGGTCCGGACTATAAGTTGGTTACAGTAAGTGTGCCTTATGCAGTTTGACCATTTCCAGCATTTGCGTAATGAGGACTCTAGGGAGAAGCCTCGTAGTGAGACCCTGGCCATTCACCTCGGAAGTGAATACGGGTCTAGCTAACCCGGGCTAGAAGGGAATCGCGACTCATGGGTAAAGATGCGCCACCTCTGCAGAGTGTAAAACTGATATATCAGCCGTGCTCACGGTTATGAGCAGCCTGGACTCCTCACATGATAATTGAACTTGAAGATGAAAATAAATCGAGATCCGATGATCTGCCAATGGTTTGCTTAAGTGGTTTCACTTAAGTGTTTTTGATATACTCTTGTACCTTTGTTTAAAGGGAATACTTGGGATTCACACTTATTAGTAAGACAGGTGTTGTTAATAAAATGTTGACCAACTAAAATGCTTACTGCTCAACCTCAGCCTCACCTTGTTACCTTGCATTAGTTTTTCCCCCACTTGCTGAGCCCCGACCATAAGTGAGCTCACCCTTGCTTAATTTTGATCAGAAGTTTGCAGATGAAGATATGATGTTGAACTCCATGGATGCTAGTCTAGTGATACCCCCGGTCATCTTCCTGTGGATGGATGTCCTTGTTTCGCTGTACTTTGATGAATAAAGGTTAAGACATTATGTCTGTTCAAAGTGTAATATGTTAATATAATCGTTATTTACACTTTTATGCATTGTTCTTTTGATATATTACACTTGTGACGTCAACATATGTGTGGAAATAGATCCTGGCACACATATGCTATGCACCCGGCTCTGCCCTTGGGAAACGGGTGTGACACCTAAGAACAAGGCCTAAACTTGTTTTGTAGGTTTATGCATCCGGGGGCTCAAGTTGGATCATCGATAGCGGGTGCACGAACCACATGACAGGGGAGAAGAAGATGGTGTCCTCCTACGAGAAAAACCAAGACCCCCAACGAGCTATCACATTCGGGGATGGAAATCAAGGTTTGGTCAAAGGATTGGGTAAAATTGCTATATCTCCTGACCATTCTATTTCCAATGTTTTTCTTGTAGATTCTTTAGATTACAATTTGCTTTCCGTTTCGCAATTATGTAAAATGGGCTACAATTGTCTTTTTACGGATATAGGTGTTACTGTCTTTAGAAGAAGTGATAATTCAGTAGCATTTAAGGGAGTGTTAGAGGGTCAGCTATACTTAGTAGATTTTGATAGAGCTGAACTCGACACTTGCTTAATTGCTAAGACTAACATGGGTTGGCTCTGGCACCGTCGACTAGCCCATGTTGAGATGAAGAATCTTCATAAGCTTATAAAGGGAGAACACATTTTGGGACTAACCAATGTTCATTTTGAGAAAGACAAGGTTTGTAGCGCATGTCAGGCAGGAAAGCAAGTTGGTGTTCATCATCCACACAAGAACATCATGACGACCGACAGGCCGCTTGAGCTACTCCACATGGACCTATTCGGCCCGATAGCTTACAAAAGCATCGGCGGGAGTAAGTATTGTCTTGTAATTGAGGATGACTATTCTCGCTTCACTTGGTTATTCTTTTTGCAGGAAAAATCTCAAACCCAAGAAACTTTGAAAGGATTTTTAAGACGGGCTCAAAATGAGTTCGGCTTAAGGATCAAGAAGATAAGAAGCGACAATGGAACGGAGTTCAAGAACTCTCAAATTGAAGGCTTTCTTGAGGAGGAGAGCATCAAGCATGAGTTCTCTTCCCCCTACACGCACAACAAAATGGTGTAGTGGAGAGGAAGAATAGAACTCTATTGGACATGGCAAGGACCATGCTTAATGAATACAAGACTTCGGATCGGTTTTGGGCCGAGGCGGTCAACACCGCTTGCTACGCCATCAATCGGTTATATCTGCACCGAATCCTCAAGAAGACATCATACAAACTCCTAACCGGTAAAAAGCCCAATGTTTCATATTTTAGAGTCTTTGGTAGCAAATGTTTTATTCTTGTTAAAAGAGGTAGAAAATCCAAATTTGCTCCTAAGGTTGTAGAAGGCTTTTTACTAGGATATGATTCAAACATAAGGGCATATAGAGTCTTTAACAAGTCCACTGGACTAGTTGAAGTTTCTTGTGACATTGTGTTTGATGAGACTAACGGCTCTCAAGTAGAGCAAGTTGATCTTGATGAGCTAGATGATGAAGAGGCTCCGTGCGTCGCACTAAGGAACATGTCCATTGGGGATGTGTGTCCTAAGGAATCCGAAGAGCCTCCACAAGCACAAGATCAACCATCTTCCTCCATGCAAGCATCTCCACCAACCTAAGATGAGGATCAAGCTCAAGATGATGAAGATGAGGATCAAGATGATGAGCCACCTCAAGAGGAGAGTAATGATCAAGGGGGAGATGCCCATGATCAAGACAAGGAAGATGATGACGGTCCAGGACCGCCACACCCAAGAGTCCACCAAGCAATCCAACGAGATCACCCCGTGAACTCCATCCTCGACGACATTCATAAGGGGGTAACTACTTTGTGTCTTCTATTGACATCCCCGTGTTGCTCATTTCTGTGAACATTACTCCTTTGTGTCTTCTATTGAGCCATATAGAGTAGAAGATGCATTAAGGGATTCAGATTGGGTGATGGCGATGCAAGAGGAGCTCAACAACTTCACAAGGAACGAGGTATGGCATTTAGTTCCACGTCCTAACCAAAATGTTGTAGGAACCAAGTGGGTCTTCCGCAACAAACAAGATGAGCATGGTGTGGTGACAAGGAACAAAGCCCGACTTGTGGCCAAGGGATATTCACAAGTCGAAGGTTTGGATTTCGGTGAAACCTATGCACCCGTAGCTAGGCTAGAATCAATGCGTATATTACTTGCCTATGCTACTTACCATGGCTTCAAGCTTTATCAAATGGACGTGAAAAGTGCCTTCCTCAATGGACCAATCAAGGAGGAGGTCTATGTTGAGCAACCTCCCGGCTTTGAAGATAGTGAGTACCCTAACCATGTCTATAAACTCTCTAAGGCGCTTTATGAGCTCAAGCAAGCCCCAAGAGCATGGTATGAATGCCTAAGAGATTTCCTTATCGCAAATGGCTTCAAAGTCGGAAAGGCCGATCCTACTCTCTTTACTAAAACACTTGCAAATGATTTGTTTGTATGCCAAATTTATGTGGATGATATCATATTTGGGTCTACTAACGAATCTATATGTGAAGAGTTTAGTAGGATCACGACACAAAAATTCGAGATGTCTATGATGGGGGAGTTGAAGTATTTCTTAGGATTTCAAGTGAAGCAACTCCGAGAGGGCACCTTCATTAGCCAAACGAAGTACATTCAAGACATACTCACCAAGTTTGGGATGAAGGATGCCAAGCCCATCAAGACACCCATGGGAACAAATGGGCATCTCAACCTCGACACGAGAGGTAAATCCGTAGATCAAAAGGTATACCGGTCGATGATAGGATCTTTACTCTATTTATGTGCATCTCGACCGGATATTATGCTTTCCGTATGCATGTGTGCAAGATTCTAAGCCGATCCTAAGGAAGTTCACATTAGGGCCGTAAAACAAATCTTGAGATATTTAGTTTATACTCCTAAGTTTGGCCTTTGGTACCCTAGGGGATCCATATTTGATTTAATTGGTTATTCGGATGCTGATTGGGCAGCGTGTAAAATTAATAGAAAGAGCACATCAGGGACTTGCCAGTTTTTGGGAAGATCTCTGGTGTCTTCGGCTTCAAAGAAGCAAAATTTTGTAGCTCTTTCTACCGCCGAAGGCGAGTATATTGCCGCAGGCCATTGTTGCGCGCAATTGCTTTGGATGAGGCAAACCCTTAGGGACTATGGTTACAAATTAACCAAAGTTCCTCTTATATGTGATAATGAGAGTGCAATCCGCATGGCGGATAATCCCGTTGAGCATAGCCGCACTAAACACATAGCCATTCACTATCATTTTTTTAGGGATCACCAACAAAAGGGGGATATCGAGATTGCATATATTAACACCAAAGAACAATTAGCCGATATCTTTACCAAGCCATTAGATGAGCAAACTTTTACCAAACTTAGGCATGAGCTAAATATTCTTGATTCTAGGAATTTTGATTGATACCTTGCACATATAGCTCATTTATATATCTTTGATCACATCTCTTTCATGTGCTATGACTAATGTGGATTTCAAGTGTATTTTATACAAAGTCATAGATTGAAAGGGAATAGGAGTCTTCGGCGAAGACAAGGCTTCCACTCCACTCTATCGAATTACTCATCCTTCGCCGTCACTCCGCACCACTCTCCAACTTTGGTATAATCTTCACTCATATGTTATTTACCATAGGGGGAGAAAGTAGTAAAAGGGCTTATATTTCACTCAAGTATCCGTTTTTGGCGATTCATGCCAAAGGGGAGAAAGTATTAGCCCAAAGCAAAAGGACCGCACCACCACCAATTTCAAAAATTTGTAGTTTCTCAATTGGTATTAAAAAAGTGTTTCTAAAAGAATTTCAAATTGGTATCTTATTGTCACACCCGGGTTTCGGGGCACCAAGACCCGGGCGCGAACATAATCACCAGGTGTGCTGGGACCAAGTCTCACACATATGATGAATCATGGCACAGGATCGAATGTCACATCTTTACTATATAACAGGAGTTCTATACAAAATAAATAAATAATTACATTATATGGAGACAACGGTCCAGCAACCCAAAGTTGACTGGGAGACGACGGCCTAGACCTCTCACGAACACATCGCAGCATCCTCCAAGTGCCTCATCCTGCGGTACCTGTTCTTGACCTGTGGGGGGGTGTGAGACAGCAAGAGTGAGCTCACATACGTTCATTGCTCAACAAGTTGTGGGGAATAATGTGCATGAACTCGCCAAAGGTGGGAGCTCATGTGAAGTGTAAGGCTTACCAAAGAGGATGGCTGAAGCTGAGCATTGCTTTTAAAGTTGGTCAAAATTTTATTAGCCATTACTAAGTATAAGTAAATACCAACCCAATGAAATAGTAGAACAGAAGTAACAACATCACCTGCGATGCAATGCATATGACAAATTGAATTTAAGTTCCATAGATTAATCATGTGAGTGTCCGAGCTGCTCATGACCGTGAGCACGGCTAGTATACCAGTTTTACACTCTGCAGAGGTTGCACATCTTTACCCACAAGTCATGTTACCCATCTGCCAAGGGATCGCGACTTCCCATACACCTCTACCGAGGAGGCGAGGCAGGGTAACACTACGAGGCCTTTACAAAGTTCCACTAGCTTCAGAAAACCCGCTACAGTTTATAGGAAGCTCCAATGCAGGAATCCCTTGTAGGACCGCCATCGCAGCAAAATCCTCCTGAGGGCCTCCCTACACTGACCACTCCCCTACTGCCCTTGCCCCTTTCGGGTAAGGTAGTCTTCCACTAGCTTTCCTAATTAATCGGCCAAGGGCGTCCCATTAAACCCTTGTGGTAGCACTGTTTTCCCGGGTGGTTCTCCATGTTCCAATTAACATAATGATCTTAACATGAAGAATAAATAACAGCTGATAACAAAAGTATAATCATGAATAGTGTAATCTTCATACCCAAAACCACATAAAGCAATAGCAAGTACTACCCAAAAAGTCCAGTGGTAATTCAAGGTATAAAGATAGTCAAACTAGGGTAACCTATTGGGTCCCATCAAAATTAACCTATGCAGATCATTATGATTAATTAGAACATGAGTAGGTAAAAGAAGTGATCAAGGGCACAACTTGCCTGGGCCTTGAGATTCCAGGTACCAGGATGATCTTCAGATGACTCGTGACCTCACACTAGTCGTAGCAATACAAACAAACAGTGTATAGGCAAAATTAACATTACACCAAACATAAGAATAAACTGTGTAATAATAATCTACGCGCCAAAACGAGATTGTAGAAACAAGAACCACTAAATTGAGAGCTACGGTTATTAAATTATGAATTTTCGAAATTATTTAGCACCTAGAACAGATTAATTCAAATGAACAATTTTACTTCAAGTTTCATGGCTAAACAGTGTTACTAGTTGATAGAAAATATTAAAATAAAATTATTGCGACTGGAATGACTCAATTTGAAGTTAAAATGAGAAAGTTATGAATTTCTAACGATTTTATGTGTTTTGTACAAGATTAAATAGAATATAAATTTTAATGTGACTTTCATGTCAAAACAGATGTACTATGTGATAAACAATAATATTATAGAATTATAGAAATTAGAATGAACTAATTTGGACTTAATATTGTAACACCCTGAATTTGGGGGTATGAAATTTCTATTCTAATATCCACCAAATTAAGGTGTTACTCTCTCAGTTCTTCGCTTTCCTTTCTCTTTTCTTTAAAAATGGATAACTATTTTGTTTTTCAATAAGTTTAAGCCTAGTAAAGTAAAACCCAAAAAGGGGTCCTTGATTGTTGCATAGCATGTCGAGACATGTTTTTCCTTTGTGATGGTGCATTTATGCAAATTTAGGGATCATGTTTGAATTTGAGTTCAAAACTAAAACGTGTTTTCAAAAAAAAGAAACAAAATAAAGAAAAGAGAAGGAGAAAGAAATTGGAAAAGAAAAAGCCCACCTGGTCGTCCGCATGGCGGCATGCGTAGATGCGCGCACCTAGTGTCCACTCGCTCGGCTTGGTCAAAGAAGCAAAAAGCAGCCATCGCATGCAGCCCAGCGCACCCCTTTCCACAGCCCCGCGCTTTTTTCCTTTTTTTTCTCTTCCATCCCGAGCACGCATGCAGTCCCCATGGCCATGCAGGATTAGCTTGCGCATGCCCCGCTTCAAGCCACGCCCACGTCCTGCAAACCGCGCGGATGCGCGCCTGCACCGGGTCCCACTTGCCAGTCAACATTATCAGCTACTGTTTCTCTTCCTCGTCCAACCGCCCGTCGACCTGCACCTTTCCTATCTTCTCCTATACAGTCCATATTTCTCTCCCACATCTTTTTCTCCCGTTGGTTGCAGGCGTCGATTAGCCAGAACTGCCCCGTGTCCACCTGGCTCCTGCCCCAGGCGGCGCTGCAGCCCAGCGAGGCGACCAGCGCCCGCGCGAGGTGAGCCGCGGCCGAGCCCCTGGCGCCTGGCGGCCCTGTCCCCTGGCCAGCCACGGCGCGACGCCCATCCTCACCCCTGCGTGCGGCCAGCCCCGACGGCGCTGCATGGAAACGCGGCGCGGCAGCCGGTCGGCCGGCCAGCGAGCCTGCGCGCCCCCGTCCGCGCCAGCGTCCAAGCTCGCCTCGCCGGAGTCGTCGTTCGTCACCGTGGTGAGCTCGCGTCCCTTCTCCCCTTCCCCTTTCTCCTTGTTCCCCGGCGCGGCACGCGCGGCGGCCCGCCTCGACCAGCCATGGCCGAGCCGCCGGTGAGCCACCGTGCTGGCTGCTAGCCCGCCGAGCTCTCCTGCGCGCGCGCCGTCAATCGACCCGCCCAGCCGTGCCTCCACCTCTGCATCTGCTCGCGGGTCCCACGCGCTCGCCGTGGCACCATCCACCGCCGGGCAGCACACCGTCTCCGGCCCTGGCAACATAGCTCATCGATGCACCCATGCTCTTGACTCCTTTCCCCAGTGCGCGCATCCGCTCACCAGGCGCAGCCTAGCCTCGCCACCGGCCGGCGATGTCCCTGCCTAGCCGGCGCTCGGTCGAGCAGCACAGCGGCCATGCCTGCCCTCGCCGGCGAGCATCGCCCCATGACGGCCGAGCCTTTCCTCCGCGCAGCCAAACGACCATGGTCGATTCCTTCGTCCCGGGCGGTTTCAGCTTTTGAAAAAGGATATCGTGCGTGGGCCCCAACTACACACGCACTCCTGCATGCATGCGACTCCACCTGCATGCACTTGACCAAAACACGGCTTAAAATTGTTGGGCCCTATGTTGCATGCAGGATCCCTTGTGCCTGACGTCACCCCCTTGCATGCATGATCCCGGGATCTTATGCGACCATGATATCTATGCCCTCGTGTAGCCAGCCCTTGACCGGTAGAAATGTGCCACGTCGTCGTTATTCCGCGATTGATAATTATTGGAGTACTTTTAAGTTATAAACCTGATTTATTCTATTCTATTCGTGATAGATTCATATTAACGTAGTTTACATGTTCATACTAATGTTTCATCATTAAGCATGTTTTAAATAATTAATTAAATGTTAGCTGAATTAATGTTGTTAAATTGTCTCTCTAATCAAATCTAATTAATAGCTTTTAGCTCGGCACTTGTAAATAAATGCCGACAGGTTCAATATGTTTTTGTTTAATAATTGTGTAGTATAAACACGACGTTCATTAAGTGGTTCTCGCGTGTCGCGCGTGAGGATCGTGCGCATCGCCACGCGTTGTCCGCGCGCTAAGTCACGTGTGTCCACGTGTCGTCGTGCATTGTTTGCATGCTGTCACGTACGTTGTTTCGCGTGTCATTCGCGCGCTGTTTGCGCGTCGTCGTCATTCCTTCGCGCGTTCGTGCCGCGCGTCTGGTTCGTGTGTTACGCGTATCTCGCGCGTCGATCACGTGTGTCGTGTGGCGCCTGCGCGTTATAATAAATCACTTTCGTTTATAGACACTCATATTAATAACATTAATTCGTCCGATCGCATATTTTAGATAGTTAACTTAAGGTTTGCTCGACTAATATTTATTAGATTAATATTCTAACTAGATTAAATGTGTAGTGTTCCACTTGAGCTTTTATAATAAATATTAACATGACAATTATTAGCTTAACTACTTTATATATATTTAACATTTGTTTGTTTCGCACATGGCGGCGTGCTGATTCGCGCATCATTTGCGCTGGTCGCGCGCACTGTTTCGTGCCTCGTCCACATGTTGTGTCGCGCGTGTCCGCACGTCGTTCGCACGCTGTCATGTTGTTTCGCACGTCGTAAATTCGTCTCGCTTAGAATCTCTCGTTTTAATTAAATTACTTAATTAACTGACATTTATTAATGTAGCAGATTAATCGAACTAAATGATGTGTAGTATTTATATTTGATAATGTTGAACTAAAAGTTATAGTTAATACTTGTTTAGCGTCAACACGCTAACCACTCGACCATAGCTTCGTCTACCGCAGTTCTTTTTATCGCGTAACCGTAGAAGCGCTCTCTATTTTATATTTGCTCATTTTTATGATGTTTTATCTTGTATGGTGTAATGTTCTTATCCATATGTATATGTTTGTTTGCTTGTGCCTGTTCGCCTTCGCTTCGCGTTGCGATTAGACTGCGATCCATTTCCGAGGTTCGAAGAATCGACAGTCAAGCTTGGCGACCAAGGGATCGAACTCTTCGAGTTCTACGAGGCTGAAGATCCTGAGCATCTGTTTGGTGAAGGCAAGTGTCCTCTGATCCATTATGTCCCATTCACTTTTAATGCACTGTCCCGCATTACTTAATTGAAACCTAAGGATTGACTAGCTTTCCATTTACCTTATCCTTGTTTACCTTTTGGGTTATCATGGTTAGCATTATGCTATTGCTTTACTTGAATCAATGAACATGATGTGAATACTTATGATACTAAAATGTTATCCCGATGATGTTCCTGTGATACTTTAGGGGGCTCAGGCTGTTTCCTGAGTGCCTCTCCGTAAGGACCTGTTTGGGGAGTGACAACCCGGGATAACAGTGCAACCATGAGGGTGAAATGGGGCGCCCTTAGCTAATTAATTAGAGGAACTAGAGGTGTAGTTGCTTCGCCATTGTGCCGTCAATGGGGTCCAGGCACAGTGCTTGCTCTGCCGAGGCTGGGTGCCGAGGTTCTTTCGTTTTGCTTTTGTTAGTCATCCTCCTGCGGGGAGAGGTACTGTGTTTATCAAACTGGAGAAACCTAACGGGCGGCTATGACCTCTAGGGAATCTTTGTAAAAGCTACGTAGTGATACCCTGCCGGACCACCTAGGAAGTGATCAATGGGGAGTCATGATCCCTGGGCAAAACGGGAATCACGACTCATGGGTAAAGTGTGCGACCTCTGCAGAGGGTATCGAAACTGATATATCAGCCGTGCTCACGGTTAAGAGCAGCCTTGGGATCCTCTTTGATTAGAGATACTTTGACCAGAGATGGTTGGTTTGCAGGTGGTGATGAGGATGATGGTTTTTTTATTATGATTATGGTAATGGTAAGTGGTATTCTTTCCGTTTGGAAAGGGTACTTTGGGTTAAGAACTTGGGTTAATGCTAAAACCTGGCTTTCTACTAGTAATAATAACCTGACCAACTAAAAGCAACTGCTTGACTTAACCCCACATAAAGCTAGTCCACTACAGCCAAACGGGACATTTGCTGAGTACGTTGATGTGTACTCACCCTTGCTTTCACAAAACACCAGGTTGCCTTTGGTGCAATCTATGCTCAGGTAAAGAAGAAGTCGTCGAGGCGGATCTCCAGGAGTTCTAGGACTTCGACGAGTTCGAGGATTAGGCTAGCGACCTCCCCCAGTCAGTTGCCTGTGGTGGGTTGTTTACGTTGGCTACGTTTCGATTCTGTGTACTTTGATTTATATTATGTAAATGGCTCTAGTCTGTAATATAATTACTTACTCTTTATTGTAATTCGAAGCATTGTGCTATGATGAGTCATTTATGTAATCGCCGTGTACGTGAATTACTGATCCTGGCACGTACATGGTTCACATTCGGTTTACCTTCAAAACCGGGTGTGACATAAGTGGTATCAAAGCCTTGCTGACTGTAGGACCGCTGACCTAGAGTAGCATTGGCCGTTTTAAGGACTTATTGATTATTACTTCACCTCATCCTTGATTCTGCTTCAAAATATTGGTCACCTCGACTAATTCTATGTTGTGCTCCTATATGCCCCCTTGCTAAAAGTATTTTATTCTAGTATGATCTATACTTCTCTCAATCTATTAGATCTGATCTCACTCTTGTGCTTGTGACATCTTTGTAGATGCCCGCTGACCATAACCTTCTTGTCTGTTTGGGATTCTTTCCTCTTGTCATTAAATTTCTACCATCTGGCGAACTCTAGTCCTTTGGTATTGACATGCTTGTACCCCTTTGATACTCTTGTTTCGAATACTTGTCTCTAAATTTCTACTGCCTACTCAGGCATTTCAGTTTATATGTCCATGATCTTCCTGTCTTTTGAGACCCTTTCCTCTTCTATTGTTAAGTCACTATCTTTTAGCAATTTCTTGTCTCTTGGTATTGGTATGCTCATCTCCTTGAAGTCTTTCATACTCTCATCCTTTTTATGCCTACCTTTATATCCCAAGGTCTATTTAAGATATTTCATTTTACACGCCCTTGACCACCCTTGTTTCTCGATGATCCATGAGCATTCATTTTATTTCGCGCATCCTTGGTGATCTCGTTAATTCCTTGTAACTTCCTTCGGTAATGAATTTTTACTTCAACTCTTCTGTCGGGACCTCACTTATCTTACCCTTGTTTGTTTTCTCCACTTCGTCACTTTGCGATTTTTTTCTTAACTCTGTCCATGGATTATGTTTTTCACCATTAGCACCTTCATCCTTATCACCTCTATATCTTACCTTGATGTTTATCTTATACCAGTCTTTAAAATATCCTCTTTACTATCTCAATCTGAGCATTGTACTTTACCTAGTTTTCCCTTGGTTGTATCCTCTTCCTTGTCGCTTGCGAGCTTTCAACTCCATCCTTGTACTCTGGTTGGGTATTATCTTTACTTTTCTCATCTCTCGACCTTACCTTGGTAATTACACTATGTCCGTTCTCTAAAATCTCCAATATCCTATCCCAGTTTGAGGGCGGTGTCTTACTTATCCTACCCTTGGCAATATCCTCTTCTTTACCCCATGTAAGCCTTGACATAACTCCATTCTTCATTGTAATCATGCCACTGGCTCTTCTATGACTTCATCCTTTCTCTCACACCCTTGTCTGTTATCGCCTTCGCCCCTTGCGATATTTATGTCTTCTACCTAAATGCTTACCTTAAACTTATCCTTTAAATCCTCCCCTTTCTTTCAACCCAGTTTGAGAGTTGCGAGTTACCTACCTCTTCCTTGATTTCTTTTCACTTCTTGTCGCCTTACAAGTTTTGTTTCAATTCCATCCTTTGCTATGTGTTTTATTTGCTATCACCACCTTCTTGTCATTCATCGATCTTGCCTTGATACTCATCTTTATTCTGGCTCTTTAAAAATCTCCTCTCTTCCACCTCAATTGGAGAGTGGATGTTTACCTATCTGGCCCTTGGATGTACCTCCTTCTTTTTCATCTGCAGGTCTTGTCTTAACTCCATCCTTTGTGGTACTTATATCCTTGGTTATTATGCGCATTTACCTCCTCTCCTACATCCTTGTTCGTTATCACCTTTAAACCCTCGTGATATCTATGCCCTTGCCCTCATGCTTACTTTGAACCCACCCTTTAAAGCCACCTCTTTTTCATCGCTGTTTGAGGATAATGCCTCACCCACTTCACCATTGATTTCTCCCCTTTTTTTGACGCCTTGCAAGTTTTGTCTGAAATACACCCCTTCATGTTTGTTTGTCTGTTATCACCCTAACCCTTGTCATTCCTCGATCTTTACCTTGATGCCTATCATGTACCCGTATTTTAAAGCCCCCTCTCCCGTTTCAGTTCAAGAGTGTTGTCTTACTTCTCCCCGCTCTTGTTCGTTCCCTATTTCTCTATCGTGTTGCAAGTCTTGTTTTAACTCGACCTTCTGGGGTGCTTTTCCTTATTACCTCCTGTACCTTTGTAATCACTGGATCTTTCCATGATGCTTATCTTATGCCTACCTTTTGGATTATCATCTTTCCCATCTCGATTTGAGAATGGTGTTTTACCTATCTTGACCTTGGTTGCATTCTCTTCCTGTCGGTTCCAATCCTTGCTTTAGCTCCATCCTTTATTATGCTCATGCCCCTATCCTACATGTCTTATTATTCCCCTTGCCTTTCGATGGCCTTAGAATAGTTTCCCCTTGGTATGGAAAGACCACCATTTAATTAAAAGTTATGTATAGCAACGAGATGTTTGTTGTTGTATGCTTGTGCTGTTTGTCTTTGTGTTATGACTGATTTGCTTCTTCGTGATGAGTGTTGGTGTGTTGTGGCCCTTGGTCCGCAATGGAATCTGTTTACTAGGTGAGTGCCATAGAGTTAAGTAGTTGGGTTCTCCCCCTGCTCTCTCTAATCCGTCTATACTTACCTTTTCTCGCTATTCTTTCCTCTTGCACCTGTCCATTTGGCAACCTCCAACTCCTCCAAATCAGTCAAGATCAGAGTCGGCAACATCTTCATCAAGTGCGTATCAACGCTCCTGTTAAGGGGGTTAGTCGCTAACCCCAATGACGACAATGCGATCAACATCAACCGACAAGATTGAAGTGGCGCAGCGAAAGCGTGTGTGGGTCCTAACCCACAGGTCCAATTTCATTTTCTTACTAGCCTCTCTTTGAATCTCGAGGGCGAGATTCTGTTAAGGGGGTTAGGTTTGTAACACCCTGAATTTGGGGGTATAAAATTTCTATTCTAATATCCACCAAATTAAGGTGTTACTCTCTCAGTTCTTCGCTTTCCTTTCTCTTTTCTTTAAAAATGGATAACTATTTTGTTTTTCAATAAGTTTAAGCCTAGTAAAGTAAAACCCAAAAAGGGGTCCTCAAGAATTGCATCAATTGGTCTCGAGTACCACTTAATGAACGATCCTCACATAAAGCTAGTCCACTAAAAGTACTCCACTAAGTTATAAACCTGAGTAATAATAACCTGACCAACTAAAAGCAACTGCTTGACTTAACCCCACATAAAGCTAGTCCACTACAGCCAAACGGGACATTTGCTGAGTACGTTGATGTGTACTCACCCTTGCTTTCACAAAACACCAGGTTGCCTTTGGTGCAATCTATGCTCAGGTAAAGAAGAAGTCGTCGAGGCGGATCTCCAGGAGTTCTAGGACTTCGACGAGTTCGAGGATTAGGCTAGCGACCTCCCCCAGTCAGCTGCCTGTGGTGGGTTGTTTACGTTGGCTACGTTTCGATTCTGTGTACTTTGATTTATATTATGTAAATGGCTCTAGTCTGTAATATAATTACTTACTCTTTATTGTAATTCGAAGCATTGTGCTATGATGAGTCATTTATGTAATCGCCGTGTACGTGAATTACTGATCCTGGCACGTACATGGTTCACATTCGGTTTACCTTCAAAACCGGGTGTGACAAATATGAATTTCTTATAGATTAAACAAGATTCTAGAATTGTTTTTGTTTTAAAAATCATTATCTATAATTAATTTTCTATTTCCATTGTTCTCTGGACTGGGCATAAAAAACAAAGAAACGCAGGGGCTAACTCGAAATATTTCCCAGACTCAGGCGTATCCCGCGGGGGACGGCGGGTTGATTCAAATGTTTGTCAGGGTCTCTTTAGCATAAACGCCAAGGCGAAGAGGTATCGGGGACCCAGAGTCGTCCGATCAGGAATCTAGGGCACATATTAAATCTGCCCCCGCTGACCCGGTAGCTATACGAGCCCACAGATTCAATTTCTACGCCTATGATTTAATGTGACCGCGATCTAATCCGGTCCGTTCATTACGATCTCGCGGTTTAGATTCAGTGAAGACACGATTTGATTGTAGCCGTTCACAGACAATCCCACGGCCACCTCTAATCTTCAAGCTTCTGACGCCGAGTCCTGCTAACCAAACAGAGCTCCGCGGCGGCGCCAAGGACCGGCCAACCCCCACCTCGGCGGATCCCGAGCTCTTCACTACCGCTCCGCCCGCCGACGAGCAACAAGGCCCCGACGATCTCCCGGGCACGCGCAGAATACGATTCCGATTGGGCAGAGCTGGAAGCGATGGGGGAAAACGGGTTTACCTCGTCGGTGAGGAACCCGAGATGATGGCGCCCGCAGAGCTCGACGAACTGACCGCGGATTCTTCTTGCAGCTCGCGATTTCAGTGGCACGAAGGTCTAATCGCCCAAACGACGATCCGCCCACCCGCCTGGAGTCACCACGCAATTGCCCGGCGGCCAATTTTCGAACGCACCACTCCGGTGAGTGCGAGTATGGCGATGGCGGCGATCTGGCCTAGGCGCTCTCCTCCCTGCTGTGCTGCCTGAGCACCCACCGTGGTCGGGTTCCTGGTGATGGGGAAAAGGAAGGGAGGGCCAACGATTGTTTTATAGGACCAGGGCGATGCCCGTGACGAGGAGGGTGCGGAGATGCGAAATCCACGGCGAGGCGGACGGGAGCGCTGACCACGCGAGAAGGGCGGATTCCGTTGAGATGCGCACGGAGCAAGGAAATCGTGAGTGCGGCGGCTGGTATTCGTATTCTTACACGGCTGCAACTAGGAGGGTCCAGCGGAGAAGATAAGTCCGCTGCATGCCTGGGCTAGAAATAAAAAAACGTGGGCTATGGTGCTATATGGAGATTAGGCCGAGTAGACATCACAGGTAGTTCTTCGTTCTTTTTTTTTCTGTTTTTCAATTCCATTTTAAATACACAATCAAACTCCATTACGATGTAAATATTTATTTTAGATGTATTTATTAATTGTTTTATTAATTTATTAGGCAAATATTCCAAGTATAAATTATACACACATTATTTTTTTATAGGAGGACATTGTTTCGAATGTGTGAAGGAATTATTTTTTTACTTCAAGATGGATATCCAATCGCTATTTACTTTAGTGGATTTTTAACATATAACCTTTCCCGCGAGTTGCTTTTGTTCAAATATTTTAAATTATTATCTATTTATGTAACTCACTAGAGGAACACTTCTCATTTTATCGTCATTTTATTATTTATTTGCTTTGGTTATTTGGCTAGCTTACTCCCTTTTCATTGAACATTCATAAGCCTGAGAAATTTCCAAAAAAAAAAGTTTCAAAATTTCTCAAAGCACAATCTTAAATTTATTTATTTAGTATTATTATTATTATTATTTTTCTTATACACATTTTGGGTCTTACAAATCCTACCCCCCTTAAAAATAATCTCGTCCTCGAGATTTGTAAGAAAGAGGTTGCAATAAGTTTGGTTTGTAGTCTATGTTCTAGTTTTCATGTGGTTTTAATTCCAAATGATTTTTTTGAGTTTTATATCACAAATTAGAAGACGTTTAGGGAAGCATGGGTATGTATATCCACTTTATTATGCATGGTAAAAGATGTCTTTAAAGCCTAGAGGGTTTGGTTAAGAAAGGGTAGGGTGAGGAAAGATTCTATCCAAGATTGTGGATCTTGATTCCTTTTTGAAGATCTGGCTTGAATCTTATCCTTCCTTGATTTGATGAGGTCGATCATCTTTGATCTTGGTGTCTCCACTAGGATTTAGATGGTTTAGACAGGTAGATGGTCGGGAATTATAAGATGGGTCCAACGGGGTTTACATGTGCTTTTAGGGTGGAATAGATAGATAAAGCAATATATCAGGTGGCTTAGGTAGTTGTGAATGACCGAGTTGTTCTTAAGGTACCAATTTAGGTTAAACATGTTTATAGGAGTAGGGTCTAATCTTTTCTTTTTTTGTACCAACTAACAAGTTTGAGTAACTCACATTAGATTAGATCATATTAGATTAGATGGGATCTAGATTAGATTGGTATGACTAGATTAGACTAGGTAAGATCTCATTATTTTGGATTAGATCATGGTTGTTACACTAGTGCGGGATAAATATGCTTATTGGGGCAAGATGAATCCATAAGGATAAGATAGAATCTTTTAAGGTCAGTTAGATCTATTAGGATGCGATAAAATCTTTTCAAGATAGAGTATCTGTTAAGATAAGATGGATCTATGAGTGTAGGATAGAATCTTTTTAAGATGAGATAGATATTGTTAGGCTAGATATTTTAATGAGGGATAATCTAGTTTGTCTAGTTAGTTTTATAAGCATTATATATATGTAGATGTAATTGTCAACATTACTCCACAACCCATCACACTCAATCAAAGATCCAAATCATACAAGTATCATAAGAACAAACACTCAAGTACATAAATATTTATAAAAATAGTTTTGATTTTTTCCCCTAAGAGTAGGTCTCCTATTCCTAAAGGTCACTTTAGGTACAGGATTTCAAAGTGTGAAACCCACATTTGTATTTAGAAAGAAAAGGTAAGAATAATCAGAGTAAAGCGGAAATAGACGAGAAAAGATTAAGATAAGTTTAGAAAAGAATCAGAGTAGCAAAGGTAAGTAAGTATTGGTTGTCCAGTTCTATCTAGGTTTCGTCCTACAGTCAACATTCCTCTGATACCACTTCTGTCACACCCGGGTTTCGGGGCACCAAGACCCGGGCGCGAACATAATCACCAGGTGTGCTGGGACCAAGTCTCACACATATGATGAATCATGGCACAGGATCGAATGTCACATCTTTACTATATAACAGGAGTTCTATACAAAATAAATAAATAATTACATTATATGGAGACAACGGTCCAGCAACCCAAAGTTGACTGGGAGACGACGGCCTAGACCTCTCACGAACACATCGCAGCATCCTCCAAGCGCCTCATCCTGCGGTACCTGTTCTTGACCTGTGGGGGGGTGTGAGACAGCAAGAGTGAGCTCACATACATTCATCGCTCAACAAGTTGTGGGGAATAATGTGCATGAACTCGCCAAAGGTGGGAGCTCATGTGAAGTGTAAGGCTTACCAAAGAGGATGGCTGAAGCTGAGCATTGCTTTTAAAGTTGGTCAAAATTTTATTAGCCATTACTAAGTATAAGTAAATACCAACCCAATGAAATAGTAGAACAGAAGTAACAACATCACCTGCGATGCAATGCATATGAAAAATTGAATTTAAGTTCCATAGATTAATCATGTGAGTGTCCGAGCTGCTCATGACCGTGAGCACGGCTAGTATACCAGTTTTACACTCTGCAGAGGTTGCACATCTTTACCCACAAGTCATGTTACTCATCTGCCAAGGGATCGCGACTTCCCATACACCTCTACCGAGGAGGCGAGGCAGGGTAACACTACGAGGCCTTTACAAAGTTCCACTAGCTTTAGAAAACCCGCTACAGTTTATAGGAAGCTCCAATGCAGGAATCCCTTGCAGGACCGCCATCGCAGCAAAATCCTCCCGAGGGCCTCCCTACACTGACCACTCCCCTACTGCCCTTGCCCCTTTCGGGTAAGGTAGTCTTCCACTAGCTTTCCTAATTAATCGGCCAAGGGCGTCCCATTAAACCCTTGTGGTAGCACTGTTTTCCCGGGTGGTTCTCCATGTTCCAATTAACATAATGATCTTAACATGAAGAATAAATAACAGCTGATAACAAAAGTATAATCATGAATAGTGTAATCTTCATACCCAAAACCACATAAAGCAATAGCAAGTACTACCCAAAAAGTCCAGTGGTAATTCAAGGTATAAAGATAGTCAAACTAGGGTAACCTATTGGGTCCCATCAAAATTAACCTATGCAGATCATTATGATTAATTAGAACATGAGTAGGTAAAAGAAGTGATCAAGGGCACAACTTGCCTGGGCCTTGAGATTCCAGGTACCAGGATGATCTTCAGATGACTCGTGACCTCACACTAGTCGTAGCAATACAAACAAACAGTGTATAGGCAAAATTAACATTACACCAAACATAAGAATAAACTGTGTAATAATAATCTACGCGCCAAAACGAGATTGTAGAAACAAGAACCACTAAATTGAGAGCTACGGTTATTAAATTATGAATTTTCGAAATTATTTAGCACCTAGAACAGATTAATTCAAATGAACAATTTTACTTCAAGTTTCATGGCTAAACAGTGTTACTAGTTGATAGAAAATATTAAAATAAAATTATTGCGACTGGAATGACTCAATTTGAAGTTAAAATGAGAAAGTTATGAATTTCTAACGATTTTATGTGTTTTGTACAAGATTAAATAGAATATAAATTTTAATGTGACTTTCATGTCAAAACAGATGTACTATGTGATAAACAATAATATTATAGAATTATAGAAATTAGAATGAACTAATTTGGACTTAATATGAATTTCTTATAGATTAAACAAGATTCTAGAATTGTTTTTGTATTAAAAATCATTATCTATAATTAATTTTCTATTTCCATTGTTCTCTGGACTGGGCATAAAAAACAAAGAAACGCAGGGGCTAACTCGAAATATTTCTCAGACTCAGGCGTATCCCGCGGGGGACGGCGGGTTGATTCAAATGTTTGTCAGGGTCTCTTTAGCATAAACGCCAAGGCGAAGAGGTATCGGGGACCCAGAGTCGTCCGATCAGGAATCTAGGGCACATATTAAATCTGCCCCCCTGACCCGGTAGCTATACGAGCCCACAGATTCAATTTCTACGCCTATGATTTAATGTGACCGCGATCTAATCCGGTCCGTTCATTACGATCTCGCGGTCTAGATTCAGTGAAGACACGATTTGATTGTAGCCGTTCACAGACAATCCCACGACCACCTCTAATCTTCAAGCTTCTGACGCCGAGTCCTGCTAACCAAACAGAGCTCCGCGGCGGCGCCAAGGACCGGCCAACCCCCACCTCGGCGGATCCCGAGCTCTTCACTACCGCTCCGCCCGCCGACGAGCAACAAGGCCCCGACGATCTCCCGGGCACGCGCAGAATACGATTCCGATTGGGCAGAGCTGGAAGCGATGGGGAAAACGGGTTTACCTCGTCGGTGAGGAACCCGAGATGATGACGCCCGCAGAGCTTGACGAACTGACCGCGGATTCTTCTTGCAGCTCGCGATTTCAGTGGCACGAAGGTCTAATCGCCCAAACGACGATCCGCCCACCCGCCTGGAGTCACCACGCAATTGCCCGGCGGCCAATTTTCGAACGCACCACTCCGGTGAGTGCGAGTATGGCGATGGCGGCGATCTGTCCTAGGCGCTCTCCTCCCTGCTGTGCTGCCTGAGCACCCACCGTGGTCGGGTTCCTGGTGATGGGGAAAAGGAAGGGAGGGCCAGCGATTGTTTTATAGGACCAGGGCGATGCCCGTGACGAGGAGGGTGCGGAGATGCGAAATCCACGGCGAGGCGGACGGGAGCGCTGACCACGCGAGAAGGGCGGATTCCGTTGAGATGCGCACGGAGCAAGGAAATCGTGAGTGCGGCGGCTGGTATTCGTATTCTTACACGGCTGCAACTAGGAGGGTCCAGCGGAGAAGATAAGTCCGCTGCATGCCTGGGCTAGAAATAAAAAAAACGTGGGCTATGGTGCTATATGGAGATTAGGCCGAGTAGACATCACAGGTAGTTCTTCGTTCTTTTTTTTCTGTTTTTCAATTCCATTTTAAATACACAATCAAACTCCATTACGATGTAAATATTTATTTTAGATATATTTATTAATTGTTTTATTAATTTATTAGGCAAATATTCCAAGTATAAATTATACACACATTATTTTTTTATAGGAGGACATTGTTTCGAATGTGTGAAGGAATTATTTTTTTACTTCAAGATGGATATCCAATCGCTATTTACTTTAGTGGATTTTTAACATATAACCTTTCCCGCGAGTTGCTTTTGTTCAAATATTTTAAATTATTATCTATTTATGTAACTCACTAGAGGAACACTTCTCATTTTATCATCATTTTATTATTTATTTGCTTTGGTTATTTGGCTAGCTTACTCCCTTTTTCATTGAACATTCATAAGCCTGAGAAATTTCCAAAAAAAAAGTTTCAAAATTTCTCAAAGCACAATCTTAAATTTATTTATTTAGTATTATTATTATTATTTTTCTTATACACATTTTGGGTCTTACACTTATTTTTGATATAATTTCAAATTGGCATACCCTCTTCAAATTAATATCTAAAACCCTCTTGAACACTAAGAGGAGGATTTCATTAAGGGGGAGTTTTGTTTAGTCAAAGGAAAAGCATTTGAAACAGGGGGAGAAAATTTCAAATCTTGAAAATGCTTCTCAAAATCTTATTCATTTACCTTTGACTACTTGCAAAAGGACTTTGAAAAGAATTTACAAAAGAATTTGCAGAAACAAAACATGTGGTGCAAGCGTGGTCCAAAATGTTAAAATTAGAAGAAAACATCCATGCACATCCTATGAGAATCTATATTGATTTAATTCTAAGAAACCTTTGCACTTACTTCATGCAAACTAGTTCAATTATGCACTTATATATTTGCTTTGGTTTGTGTTGGCATCAATCACCAAAAAGGGGGAGATTGAAAGGGAAGTAGGCTTACACCTTTTCCTAATTGATTTTGGTGGTTGAATTGCCCAACACAAATAATTGGACTAACTAGTTTGCTCTAGATTATAAGTTTTATAGGTGCCAAAGGTTCACAACAAACCAATAAAAAGACCAAGGGTTCAAATAAAGAGAGCAAAAGATAACCGAAGAGTGCCCTGGTCTGGCGCACCGGACTGTCCGGTGTGCCACCGGACAGTGTCCGGTGCACCAGGGAATTCCAGTCTGAACTACTCACCTTCGGGAATTCTGGGAGCCGCTCCGCTATAATTCACCGGACTGTCCGGTGCAGCACCGGACTGTCCGGTGCGCCAGCGGAGCAACGGCTACTTCGCGCCTACGGTCGTCTGCAGAGAGCAGTTAAAGCGCTACAGTGCGCGCAAAAGTCAGAGCAGAACCAGAAGGCGCACCGGACACTCTACAGGACCTGTCCGGTGCACCACCGGACTGTCTGGTGGCCTAGATGTCAGAAGCTCCAACGGTCAGAATCCAACGGCCGGGTGACGTGGCTGGCGCACCGGACTGTCCGGTGCGCCATGCGACAGAAGCCCTCACCAACGGTTCTTTTGGTGGTTCGAGCTATAAATGCCCCCAACCACCACACTTCATTGCATCCAAGTTTTCAGCCTTCAAACACCTTACAAGAGCTATAGCATTCAATACAAGACACAGTCAAAGAGATCAAATCCTCTCCCAAGTCCAAAGATCATTCCAATCAAATAGTGACTAGTGAGAGAGAGAGAGACTTGTGTTCATTTGAGCTCTTGCGCTTGGATTGCTTTTCTTCTTCCTTCTTTCTTGATTCCAACTCAATTGTAACCAAGGCAAGAGACACCAATTGTGTGGTGGTCCTTGTGGGGACTTAGTGTCCCGTTTGATTGAGAAGAGAAGCTCACTCGGTCTAAGTGACTGTTTGAGAGAGGGAAAGGGTTGAAAGAGACCCGGTCTTTGTGACCACCTCAACGGGGAGTAGGTTTGCAAGAACCGAACCTCGATAAAACAAATCACCGTGTCATCCGCCTTATTTGCTTGTGATTTGTTTTCACCCTCTCTTGCGGACTCGTTTATATTTCAAACGCTAACCCTGGCTTGTAGTTGTGCTTAAAGTTTGTGAATTTCATATTCGCCCTATTCACCCCCCCTCTAGGCGACTTTCAGGTACCCCTGTTTTAGTGTACTAACAGATACAATTATAATTGTACCTGCGTCGTCAGATAGGTGCATCCCCTGACCCCCATCATGAAGGGGCCAAGGACTCAGTCTGTCTCTATCTTGATCTTTGCCTCGCCCGACCCTAAGGGAGAGGGGGTCGAAAACTTTGCCCGACCACCCATGCTCGAAATTCTTGGGGACATACCGCCTCAACTACTACAGACGTGCGACGCGCTGGCACATAGCCAGAATGACAACACCGGAGCAAGTATGTGAGGATGGGGATGTCACCTGTTATGGAAAGGCGACTGACAACGATCAACCACTCTCACAACGGGAAGCCAAAATTGATCTTCGACCAGCACTACCAACTCTTAAGCCAGCTGCGTCGTAGACGATTGGTACACGTGCCCCATCGGGAACCCTAAGCCAAGGCCACCACGGGGCCAGGGGCATGTGGTGTGCTCGTTCCCCGTAACGGACAAGGGCCCACTAGGCCTCCAGCATGTGGCACTCCTAGGCCCTACAGTAGTTGGTAGATCAGATGCTTGTGGAATGCTTCCTAGAACCCTAGGGGCCCGAAGCCATAGGACATATGACGTTGTCGGATCCTCTAGTAGGCAGAGAGGCGTTAGAGACACACGACATAACATATTGTAGTATAGGATCATGATGAAGACTTGCACGGTAAGGGTCCTCTTACGCTACCTCGTGGCAGGGTCGCATTCATATATTTACTTGTCTCTGCACCTAAGGCCCATCTTGAAGGTAGGGCCACAACATGTCCTCCATGTAGACCAAGTTTGTTGTAGTGTTTGGAGTACTCCTACCAGAGAGTGCTAGTTGTAGATGATTATAACTTGTAGCTCGGTAGTAGGCGGCAGTCACCTGGCGCCCTGGCAACGAGCGACATGTACCTAGCGTCGAACTAACGAGCGAGAGGAACTAATTTGTTTAAACAATACTCCTTCGTTTTAAATTAAAATTCGTTTTACCTTTTTACTAGATTCATAAAATAATTAATGTATTAGTTCTATATATATATATTCATAATCATCTATAAATATGGTCATAAAAATCTGGTGCTTGTAGTAGGGGTTACAAGCGTCGCGAGAGAGAGAAAGAGAGAGAGAGAGAGAGAGAGCTTGTTCGTTTGCTCGTCCCTCCGCGCGACCTCCCTCCGCAGGAAGGCCCTGGACCTCCCTTTTATAGATGCAAGGAGAGGGTCCAGGTGTATAATGGGGGTGTAGCTATGCGCTAACGTGTCTAGCTGAGGAGTGCCTGAGCCCTGTGTACATGCCAACGTGGCTGTCGGAGAAGTGCTTGAGCCCTGTGTACGCGATAACGTGGCCATCGAAGAAGTGCCTGAGCCCTGTAGAAGCACAGCTGTCGATGCTGCTGGGGTCCTATTGACGTCTCCTTGCTTCCGTAGGGGGCTGAGAACCACCGACGTCATGGACGCACGCGGGGAACCATCATTACCTGTTACCGAGGCGAGCCAGATGGGACACCGGTCTTGTTCCCTCGTAGCCTGAGCTAGCTAGCTAGGGTAGGGTAATGATGTATCCCCTATGGCGCGGTCGGTCCGAGCCCAAGGTCGGGCGAGGCGGAGACTTCTCCTGAGGCCGAGGCCGGGGTGGGGCGAGGACGCGATTCCTCCCGAGGCCGAGCCCTGGGGTCGGGCGAGGCGGAGACCTCCTTTCGAGGCCGAGGCCTAAGGTCGGGCAAGGCGGAGCTTCCTGTTGCGCTCGAGGCTGAACTCGGCTGTCGTCAGTCTCACCCCGGTGGGTGGCACAGCAGTCGGAGCGGGGCAAGCGGCGCTGTTTTCCTGTCAGGTCGGTCAGTGAAAGGGCGAAGTGACTGCGGTCACTTCGACCTTGCCGACTGAGGCACGCGTGTCAGGATAAGGTGTCAGGCGATCCCCGCATTAAATGTGCATGCGATACGGTCGGTTGGTGAGGCGATTTGGCCAAGGTTGCTTCTCGACGAAGCCTGCCCGAGCTGGGCTTCGGGCGAGCCGAGGGTGCGCCCACCGCCTGAGGAGGCCCTCGGGCGAGGCGTGAATTCGTCCGAGACTACTGCTCCCGCCCGAGGCTGGGCTCGGGCGAGGCGAGATTGCGTCCCTTGGTAGACGAGGTCTTGACCTGAACCGTGCTTATCAGTCTTTGCAGTTTGTGCTGAGGACGTTTACCAGCCGTGTTTAGGAGTGTTGGGGGTACCCCTAATTACGGTACCCGACAGTAGCCTCCGAGCCTCGAAGGGAGTGTTGGTACTCGCTTGGAGGCTTTGCCACATTTCTTTGTGAGGGGACCGGCCTTTCTCGGTTATACTTTGTTCCGGTGGGTGCGCGCGAGCGCACCTGCCGGGTGTAGCCCCCGAGGCCTCGGAGGAGTGGTTTGACTCCTCTGAGGTCTTAATGCTTTTCGTGATGCCTCGGCCGGCCTAGTTGTTCCCTCATGCGGCCGGGCCGTAGCCCGGGTGCATGGTCAGGTTCCGAGTTTCTGAGCTGGTTTGTTGACGTTGTCAACAGTTTGGTCGTAGCCGGGTTGCGAGAGCAGCCCCCGAGCCTCTGCACGGAGCGAGAGGATGATCAAGGACTGTCTCTACTTTATACGCCCCTTCGTCACCTTTCCACAAGGAGGAAGGGGGGGAAGCGCCATGTTGCCCTCGGAGGGCACCGAACATGGTGTTTCCAGTGAGTTGCTAACGGCTGATCCGAGTGGATGCCCGTGCCCCGTTCGATAAGTGTCGGCTAGTGGCCCAGAGGCACGCTCCAACAGTACCTGCAGGTGATTTGCCGGACCCGGACCCATTCGATAGGGTCCAAGGGCTCGATGCCTCCCTCCGGTGGGATTCCGTTACAAAATCGCTCCTGCTGGTCTCGGAAATGTCCTAGGGTACCTCGGGAGTGTAGCCTAAGCCTCGACCATGTAACAGACGTACCCAGAGTCATCCCTCACTCTACATGCTCTAGGGCGGCTGTCGAACCCTTCCGAGGGGCCAGCCTTCGAACCCCTGATCAGTAAAGGGCGCGAAGCCCCAGCGCTCTGGGGCCGCTGTCGAACCCTTTCGAGGGGTCAGCCTTCGAACCCCTGATCAGTAATGGGCTCGGAGCCCGAGTGCTCTGGGGTGGTTGTTGAACCCTTTCGAGGGGCCAGCCTTCGAACCCCTGATCAGTAGGAGGGCTCGGGGCCCGCTTCCTTCGCTGAGAAGGATCCCTTTCGAAATATCCCCTTTCCCGGTCCCTGTAGCAAGAGAGAGAAAGGGGAAGAGGAAAAGGATATGAATTTAAATAGTGTAGCGCACCTTTTTTGACGCGGTCATCATGGCGGAGGTGAAACGACGCCCGCTTCGCCTGCCAAAGGTGTCGCTTGCCCTGTCGAGGAGTTAATGCGACGGGACGGGCGATTTGCGGGGCGGCCGTTGCACGTGCGCAAGTCGTTTGAGGAACGGAACACGGGCGCGTCGTCTTCATGCCGTGTGAGAGGGCTCTCCTGCCGCTTCAGGAGGGGACGCGAGCCTGCAGGCGATTTGACCGCTGCTTTCGCCCGTCTGCTGCTGCAATTACTGCCGGCCTACTTTTAGCCATATCAACCGCCGCGCCTCCTTCCGCGCTGACTGACCCGTGAATCGTTGCACTCAATTGGCACTGTTGTGTCATGCGCAGGGCTGCCTCGAGTCGCGGCACTGGTTCCGTAGTCGAGAAGACGAGGCATTGGCGCAAGTGGCGGTGCGGTTTCTTTGCACGCAGTAATCGTCGCACCGGTTGCATGACATGCGGGCCCGGGCCTTCACGCTGACCCACCGGATGCGATGAAGCCGAAAGAGTCCATAACCATGGTGCGGTTGCACGCCTCTCGCATAGCGGCTCGCCCTTTCGCCCACTAGTTTCGGCGAGGATGGATGAGTGCTTATAACCGCGGGGCGGTTACATGCTTTGCGTGCGGCGGTTTGCCTTCTTCGCGTTTTGGGTCAGCCCGCATGACGTGTGGGACCCAGCCCCTGTGTCATAGGGGGAGGGCCCTGGAGCACGTCGGTGGGGTCGATCCCCAGGCAGTAGCCATGCCTTCGCACTCCCCTCATGCATCGCGTCCTTCCACCTTTCGAGCCCCCAGATGGGGAGCACCCGTGTTGCCCTCTTCTTGCGGCTGTTGGAGGAGCGCGACCCCGCAGAGGTTGGTGTTCTTCAGACATCGCTCGGCTTCAAGGATTTTCATCATGCAGCCCGGCTGCAGTCCCTCACCAATGGTCATCCGTAGGGATGATCACCAGCCTTGTGGTGGGGAGAAGCAAGCCGGGCTGCGGCCTCTGCCCCGCTCTCAGCTTCAAGGATGTTCATCATCCGGGCTGGGAGGAGGGCGCACCGAGTTGGGAACTGCCTCCGCGTGGGCCGGCAACCCGCTTCTTCCTCCGGCATTCGGGGGAGAGGGGCATCCTCCAGCTGTGCGGAGGAGGCATCCTCCAGCCATGCGGGGGAAGGTGAACTGCTGCTGCCTGGCCAGGGTGCAACTGTCCATCCTCCACCCGAGCAACGGTCGCGCCATGCGCAGGCGGCTGCTGTCGCTGGTGCTTAAGCGGCGGCCGCCGCTGGAGAGGCTTCCCACCGCAGTGGTGGTTACTTCCACCGGTGAGACCGTCAGTGCCACCTGCGCTCCGGGCCTCCGGCTCTTTGGCTTTAATGGCTGGTTCTCGTCTCCCGTGAGGGGATGTGAACGAAGGCCTTTCAGCAGTAGTGTTTGCCCTGAGGCCATCGCTGCTGTTGTCTAGCCGCCCGAGACAGAGGTCGCTGTCGCGCTGCTGGTGCAGTGGCCACCGGCGAGCCACCTAGAGTTCGTTATCCCGCAGGCCCTCTAGTGTGGAGGTTGTTCATACCCGCGGGAGTGGAACCAGAGTCCCGTTTGTAATGATACCCTGAGTATGGGTGTTTGTTCATTGTGGCCGCTGAGGCCTGAACATTTGGGTATTTGAGCGTGAAGCCGTGTTTCTTCCTCATTTCGAGCACTAGGACTTGCCTGTCAGCTAGCAGAGCCACTTAACCGAGTGTGAGTGGCCTTGCGCGGAAGGTGACGAGTGAGGTATCCGTATCCCGGAGGCGTAGCAGTCCCTCGGCTCGGTCGGTCTTGCCGCTCAGGGCCTCTCTTGCTCAGTTTTAGAACCTTCGGCCGCTTTGCGATGAGCTGGAGCCGGAGGCAGCGGTGTCGGCGTGGACAGAGGCGGAGTCGGCTCGAAAAGAGGCTTCGTCGGCCCGGGAGCAGGCGGCTTCCTAGGCCGAGGTGCAGCAGCGACGACTGGAGCTTGGCCAGGTCATCCGCGAGCGGGACCAACCACGGAGTCACACTGCCGAGGCCGTGAGCCGGGCTGAGGTCCTCGGGGGACAGCTGGCTGAGGCTGCGGAGCGGCCAGCCGAGGTGTCCGCTCGGGCCGGGACCCTGGCGGAGACCCTGGCTGTGAGGGCCCAAGCGCGGTGCTGGCGTCTTCCTTCGAGGTGGAGATCCTTCCGCCCGTGTCGCCGTCTGAGGCTGGGCCAGGTTCCACCGAGGGTGGAAACGTCGCCGAGGGTGCTGCTGCTCCCTCTGCCTATGTCTGAACCTGCAGGAACAGTTTGTCTGAAGTATGCGTATGTTTTTTGTGGCCGCTGAGGCCTAAACATCTTATTGTTGTGCTATAAAGCTGTGTTTCCTTTCCTCTTGTTCCGAGTATCAGGACTTGTTCGTCGGTAGCAGAATCGCTTATCTGAGCGAGAGTTACTTTTCGCGGAAGGTGATGAGTGAGGTATCCGTATCCTGGAGGCATAGGAGTCCCTCGGCTCGGTCGGCCTTGCCGCTTACGTGCACTCTTACTCGTTTGCAGGATTCTGTTATCGATATAGTCGAGAAGGCACGAAAGTCGTTTTCTACCCGAGCGTTAGGACTTGTTCGGTAGCAGGATCGCTTATCCGAGCATGAGTTACTTTTCACGGAAGGTGATGAGTGAGGTATCCATATCTCGTAGGCGTAGGAGTCCCTCGGCTCGGTCGGCCTTGCCGCTTACGTGTTCTCTCGCTCGTTTTTAGGGTTCCGTTATCGATACAGTCGAAAGTCGTTTTGGTAGAAAACTTTTCCTTTGGTAGAAAACTTTCCCGAGGAAAATTTTGACGCAGGGTTTAGGGTTTAGGGTTCCCCCCTTCTAGCCCCCGAGGGAGGGTCGGGCTTTGCCGAGGCAAGGCTGATCCTTCCTTGATAGTTAGACTTTATTTGTGTATGTAGAGAAAACGAGGTACATGAACGACTTGAAACAATTTAAGGGTAGAAGCGACGTAGTTGTTGGATGTTCCAAGTGTTGCTGTAGACCTCGCCTTGATCGTTGGCCAGCTTGTATGTCCCGGGCTTCAAAATCTTGGCGATGATGAACGGCCCTTCCCAGGGAGGAGTGAGCTTGTGGCGTCCTCGGGCGTCTTGCCGTAGCTGAAGTACCAGGTCTCCCACCTGGAAGCCTCGGGACTGAACCATTCGGGCGTGGTAGCGTCGCAGAGACTGCTGATACCGCGCCGAGTGTAGTAAGGCCACGTCCCGAGCCTCTTCGAGCTGGTCCAGTGAATCCTCTCGGCTGTTCTGGTTGCTTCGGTCGTCGTACGCCTTTGTCCTCGGGGAACCGTATTCTAAGTCCGTGGGTAGGACGGCCTCGGCCCCATAGAGTAGAAAGAACGGCGAGAAACCTGTGGCTCGGCTTGGCGTCGTCCTCAGACTCTAGACCACCGAGGGTAGCTCTTTCATCCAACGCTTGCCAAACTTGTTGAGGTCATTGTAGATCCTCGGTTTAAGTCCCTGCAAAATCATACCGTTGGCACGCTCCACCTGCCCATTCGTCATGGGGTGAGCTACGGCGGCCCAGTCCACACGGATGTGGTGGTCCTCGCAGAAGTCCAGGAACTTCTTCCCAGTGAACAGTGTGCCATTGTCGGTGATGATGGAGTTTGGGACCCCAAAGCGATGGATGATGTTTGTGAAGAACGCCACCGCCTGCTCGGACCTGATGCTGGTTAGGGGTCGAACCTCGATACACTTGCAGAATTTGTCGATGGCGACCAGCAGGTGCGAGAAGCCCCCGGGTGCCTTCTGCAAGGGACCGACGAGGTCCAGACCCCACACGGCAAACGACCAGGTGATGGGTATTGTCTGCAGGGCCTGAGCGGGTAGGTGCGTCTGTCTTGCGTAGAATTGACACCCTTGGCAGGAGCGTACAATCCTAGTGGCGTCGGCCACCGCGATCGGCGAGTAGAAATCTTGTTGGAAGGCGTTCCCCACAAGGGCTCGAGGTGCTGCATGGTGACCGCAAGCCCCCGTGTGTATCTCTTGCAACAGCTCTTGTCCTTCGGCGACGGATATGCATCGTTGGAGAATGCCTGAGGGGCTGCGGTGGTAGAGCTCCTTTTCATCACCCAGTAAGACGAACGACTTGGCGCGCCGCGCCAGTCGCCGAGCTTCGGCCTTGTCGAGGGGCAGCTCTCCTCGGAGGAGATATTCCAGGCACGGGGCCTGCCAGTTCGGGTTTGGCGTGACCCCATTCCGCTCTCCCTCGACGCGCAGGGCCTGACCCTCGACGGCCGAGGGTACCTCGGGCTGGGCCGAGGCTTCCTCGGGCTCGGGCGTGTCGTCGATCTTGACGGAGGGTTGATGTATGTCTCTGGAGAAGACGTTCGGGGGAACCGTTGTCCGCCCTGAGGCTATTTTCGCCGGCTCATCCGCAGTCTCGTTGTACCATCGAGCGATATGGTTGAGCTCCAGCCCGTAAAACTTGTCTTCCAGGCGCCAAACTTCGTCGCAGTAGGCCTCCATCTTCGGGTCGTGGCTGTGGGAGTTCTTCATGACTTGGTCAATGACAAGCTGCGAGTCGCCACGAGCGTCGAGGCGTCGAACCCCTAGCTCAACGACGATGCGCAGCCCGTTAACCAACGCCTCATACTCGGCCACGTTGTTTGACGCCGGAAAATGGAGGCGCAGCACGTAGCGCACATGTTTCCCGAGGGGTGAGATGAAGAGCAGGCCAGCACCTGCTCCTGTTTTCATCAGCGACCCATCGAAGTACATGGTCCAAAGTTCGGCTTGGATCGGAGCTGTTGGCAATTGGGTGTCGACCCATTCAGCCACGAAGTCTGCCAAGACTTGGGATTTTATGGCCTTCCGAGGGGCGAATGAGAGTGTTTCGCCCATGAGCTCCACTGCCCACTTTGCTATCCTACCTGAGGCCTCTCGGCACTGGATGATCTCCCCCAGGGGGAAGGATGAAACCACAGTCACCGAATGAGACTCGAAGTAGTGTCGCAACTTTCGCCGCATCAGAATTACCGCGTACAGTAGCTTCTAAATTTGCAGGTAGCGGATCTTGGTCTCGGATAGCACTTCGCTGATGAAGTAGACCGACCTCTGGACGAGCAGTGCATGCCCTTCTTCTCATCTCTCGACTATGATCGTGGCGCTGACCACCTGAGTGGTTGCGGCTACGTAGATCAAGAGGGCTTCTCCCGCAGCGGGGGGCTCCAAGATGGGCGCGTTGGTATGGAGTGCCTTTAAGTTTTCGAGGGCTTCCTCGCCCTCGGGGGTCCAAGTGAAGCGCTCGGCCTTCCTTAAGAGGTGGTACAAGGGCAATCCTCTCTCGCTGAGGCGCGAGATGAAGCAGCTCAGAGCCGCAAGGCATCCCATGACCCTCTGTACTCCTTTCAAATCTTTGATAGGCCCCATGTCGGTGATGGCCGTGATTTTCTCTGGGTTGGCCTCGATGCCCCGCTCGGAGACGATGAACCCCAGGAGCATGCCTCGGGGAACTCCGAAGACACACTTCTCCGGATTGAGTTTCAAGCCTTTCGCTCTCAGACACTTGAACGTCGTCTCAAGGTCAGAGAGGAGGTCGGAGGCTTTCCTCGTCTTGACAACGATGTCATCGACGTAAGCCTCGACCGTTCGGCCGATGTGCTCTCCGAACACGTGGTTCATGCACCTTTGGTATGTTGCACCTGCATTCCTCAAGCCAAATGGCATAGTAGTATAACAATACATGCCAAAAGGTGTGATGAAAGAAGTCGTGAGCTGGTCGGACTCTTTCATCTTGATTTGGCGATAACCTGAATAGGCGTCGAGGAATGACAGGGTTTCGCACCCAGCAGTGGAGTCCACAATTTGATCGATGCGAGGTAGAGGGTAGGGAACCTTCGAACATGCTTTATTCAACCCGGTGTAGTCGACGCACATCCTCCATTTCCCACCTTTCTTTTTCACAAGCACAGGGTTAGCTAACCATTCGGGATGGAATACCTCTTTGATGAACCCTGCAGCCATCAGCTTGTGGACCTCCTCGCCTATGGCCCTGCACTTCTCTTCATCAAAGCGACGCAGGTGCTGCTTCACGGGTCGGGCTCCAGCTCGGATATCCAGTGAGTGCTCGGCGACATCCCTCGGTATACCGGGCATGTCCAAGGGACTCCACACAAAAATTTCGGCGTTTGCGCGGAGAAAGTCGACGAGCACTGCTTCCTATTTGGGGTCGAGCTCGGAGCTGATCCGGACTTTCTTGTCGGCGTCGTTGCTGGGGTCGAGAGGGACGGACTTAACCGCTTCAGCCGGTTCGAAGTTGCTGGCGTGGCGCTTCGCATCAGGCACCTCCTTGGAGAGGCACTCTAGGTCGGCGATGAGGGCCTCGGACTCGTCAAGGGCCTCAGCATACTCCACGCACTCCACGTCGCATTCATACGCGTGTCGGTACGTGGATCCGACGGTGATGACCCCGTTGGGGCCTGGCATCTTGAGCTTGAGGTATGTGTAGTTGGGGACGGCCATGAACTTGGCGTAGCACGGCCTTCCCAACATCGCGTGGTAGGTCCCTCGGAACCCGACCACCTCGAACGTGAAGGTTTCCTTTCGGAAGTTGGAGGGAGTTCCGAAGCAGACGGGCAAATCGAGTTGTCCAAGGGGCAGGACGCGCTTCCTGGGGATGATCCCGTGAAAGGGCGCCACACTGGCCCGGATCATGGACAGATCGATCCCCAAGAGCCCGAGGGTCTCGGCATAGATGATGTTGAGGCTGCTGCCTCCGTCCATGAGGACCTTGGTGAGCCTGGCATTGCCGATGACGGGTTCGACAACGAGCGGGTACCTTCTTAGGCTCGGCGCGCAGTCGGGGTGGTCGCCTTGGTCGAAGGTGATGGGCTTGTCGGACCAGTCTAGGTAGACTAGCGCCGCCACCTTCACCGAGCAGACCTCTCGGCGCTCCTGCTTGCGGTGCCGAGCCGAGGCGTTCGCCACTTGCCCACCGTAGATCATGAAGAAGCCGTGGACCTCGGGGAACTCCTCTGCCTTGTCGCCCTCCTTCTTGTTGTTGTCTTGGCCTTTGCCATCTCCCGCCGGGGACCCGACTTTATGGAAGTGGCGCCGGAGCATGACGCATTCCTCAAGGGTGTGCTTGACGTGACCCTGGTGATAGGGGCACGACTCCTTGAGCATCTTGTCGAACAGGTTGGCCCCTCCGGTAGGCTTCCGAGGGTTCCTGTGCTCGGCAGCAGCGACAAGATCTGCGTCAGCGGCGTCGCGCTTTGCTTGCGCCTTCTTCTTGGCCTTCTTCTTCGTGCCCCGCTGGGCGGACGCCTCGGGGATGTCTTCCTGCTGCCGTCCCTGAGGCTGCTTGTCCATCCGGAAGATGGCTTCGACCGCCTCCTGACCAGAGGCAAACTTGGTGGCGATGTCCATCAATTTGCTCGCCTTGGTGGGAGTCTTGCGCCCCAGTTTGCTCACCAGGTCGCGGCAAGTGGTGCCAGCGAGGAACGCCCCAATGACATCCGAGTCGGTGATGTTGGGCAGCTCGGTGCGCTGCTTCGAAAACCGCCGAATGTATTCTCGCAGGGATTCCCCTGGCTGCTGGCGGCAGCTTCGGAGATCCCAGGAGTTCCCAGGGCACACGTACGTACCTTGGAAGTTTCCCGCAAAAGCCTTGACCAGGTCGTCCCAGTTGGAGATCTGCGCAGGAGGCAGATGCTCCAGCCAGGCCCGGGCGGCGTCGGAGAGGAAGAGAGGGAGGTTGCGGATGATGAGGTTGTCGTCGTTCGTCCCTCCCAGCTGGCATGCTAGCCGGTAGTCCACAAGCCACAACTCCGGCCTCGTCTCCCCCGAGTACTTGGTGATGGTAGCCGGGGCTCGGAACCGAGCCGGGAACGACACCCGTCGTATGGCCCGACTGAAGGCTCGCGGACCTGGTGGTTTGGCGAGGGGCTCCGATCCTCCTCACTGTCGTAGCGTCCTCCGCGCCTGGGGTGGTAGCTTCAGCGCACCCTCTTGTCGAGGCGGGCTCGACGGTCGCGATGGTGTTGCTCGTTGTCGAGGCGATCCGGGGCTGCAGGCGTCCTGTCCCGCGTGCGCCCAGTGTGGACCGAGGCCTCCTGCATGAGTCGGGAAGTCGTTGCGCGATGCTCCGGGGGGCACCCTTGCCTTCGGGAGGCAGAGCTTTCGGCCCGTCGGACCGCGGCATCCTCCAGGAGATTCTTGAGTTCTCCATGGATACGCCGCCCCTCGGTGGTGGATGGCTCCGGCATTGCTCGAAGTAGCATTGCTGCTGCAGCTAGATTCTGGCCGACCCCGCTGGAGGCCGGGGGCAGCCTTGCCCTGGCATCGTCAATGATACGGCGTTGGACGTCTCGGGCCCGATGACGCGCTTCTCCGGCGAGTGCTCGGCCTGCCCACTCCTGCTTGATGTTTTGTCGGAGCTGCACAAGTTGCCCTGCTTCCTCGTCGAGCTTGGCCTGCATCTCGCGGATTTGCTCGAGCTGTGTGTCCTGACCCCCCGCAGGGACTGGGACCACAGCTAGCTCCCGCGGGATGTCAACGCGAGAAGCAGGTGTCGGTGTTTTGGGTCCGACCGCACACCCGAGGTTGCCCCTCAAGGTGTTTTAGGAGTAGGACGGTGTCGCCGACTGTAGCAAAATGGTTCGTGCCAGGTGCACGAGGAACAATGGACAGTGTTTACAGGTTCGGGCCGCTTAGAGATGTGTAACACCCTACGTCCTGGTGAGTATGTGTTGAGTAATGGGTTACAAGGTAGCTTTCTCAAGCGAGAACGTGGAGAGTTGAGGTGGGTGGCTGGGTAATGGGATCAATCCTTTTGAAGGGGTGCCCCCTAGGCCTTATATATTCGACCGTGGGGCAATACACGTGGATATGATAACTATGTGCACCTAAAAGATAGTGAACTGTTTGAGTCTATCTTCCTATGATTCTGCCGACCTATCCTCGCCTGGTTCCGCTGCATGGGGCTCCAGCGCGGGAAAATCGGATCCTTGTTGTGGTCGCTTGCTCAACATTGTGGACCGTCCGGGCTTGCACCAATCCGGCCTTACGTCGACCTGCTTTACTGATTGTCCCTTCCTAGGCCCACGAAGGAATGACCTTACGATTCATTGGGCCCTTGGCCCTTTCGTGAGGTCTTTCATCCTTCTAGTGGACCCGGGGGATATCTGTCCCCCACAAGCCCCGATCTTTGGGTTGATTTTGAGGTAATCAACCTAAAGATCCTAGGTCCAGTTTGCAGTCTTTATTTATGATAAGAGATGCTTTCCAAGCAGTCCAGTAAAAATGATTTTTTACTGTCTCCTTCTACTTAGATCATTCGTAGACTGGAGCCTTGCTTCATGTTTGTGCCTTAGAGGTCGGCATTTCTTCTTGTGGGACCCTGGATTTCATTGGGTGCACCGGAGGTGCACCCAATGGGTGTAGCCCCCGAGCTTCGAGTAGATTTTGGAAAATAATCTGCTCGAAGGTCTTCATCAGAAATTATCTTTATTTTACTCTTGTTCTTTGGCTGAGAGCCAGCCTTGTCTTTGATCTTGTCCCATGCCTTAGAAGTCGGCACTATCTTGGCTTGAAATGGTGATCCATGGGGTGCACCGAAGGTGCACCCAATGGGTGTAGCCCCCGACCTTCAAGTGGATTTCTGAGGATAATCCATTCGAAGGTCTTCCTTTTGTGTCTTTTTGTTGAAGATTATCCTTTCTGCCTGTAGAAGTCGGCATGATGCCATCCGCATTATGCTTTAGAGGTCAGCATTATGTCATCAATATTATGCTTCAGAGGTCAGCATGTATTTTGTCTTTTGCAGCCGAGTTCACAATCCACCCATATCTTGCTAGGTGGTGTAATTTATTTGCTCTGCGACTGATTGGACATTTGATGGACGTTCCCTGGCTAGTCTTCACGTCGCTTCTGTCGGTCAGATTTTGTACTTCCCCGGTTATATTTGGCTTTCCTCTGATCCTTACTGATATCTCATTTTTGTCTTGAGGTATTCATTGCATGCCCTGCACAGATGTGACAGTTTTGAAAAATATACTGATAATTCCTGGGCGTCCCCCCCCAATAGGTGTGGACAAGGGACGGCTTGGTACGCTGAGTGTTTTAGTCGGCTGCTTCTGAGTAGTAATGTGATGCGACGGCGGGCGTAATCATATCGTCCATGCTGTTGACTGGAGTCCCAATGGGTGTTGCGTTGCGTGAAACGGCATCAGCCGCCTGACGTGTCTTCAGACGAGTTGAAGTGTGTATTAAATGCCTCAGACTGTTCAGTGACCGTGATTGGAGGTGAGCGGTTGCCTTCTTCTTCTATAAATAGTGCCTTTGCCTCTTCGGTTTTTTCATATCTCTTGTTGTTCTCCACTGCTTGCTTTCTTCTCCTTCTCGCGCTTCCACCATGGGCAAGAACAACAAGCGCAAGCGTGAGCCGACTCCTCCATCCGAGGACTTCGGTGACTCGGAGTACTCAGAGGAAGAGTTCTCCTCTGAATCCGAGGGGTCCCCGGCTCCCATTCCTCTGCGTGAGTCGTCTGATGATTCAGACGACTCCCAGGGACTTGCGGCGGAGGTCTGGACTTACATCCGGGCCGTCGAGCGCTCCGGGCTCGAGGGCTCGGATGAGTCGGAGTACTCCTCGGATGAGGAGGACTCGTCCGAGGACGGCGGCGGCGATGGCGAGGACGACGACGACGACGAAGGCGGTGGCGGCGGTGACGGTGACGGTGACGGTGACGGCAGCGGCAGGGGCGGCAGCAGCGGCAGCAAGGATGGCGACGGCGGCAGCAGCAGGGGCGGCAGCGACGGCAGCAAGGATGGCGACGGCGGCAGCAGCAGGGGCAGCAACAGGGGCGGCAGCGGCAGAGGCAGCAACAGGGCCAGTGGCTAGATGTCGTTGGTCCTTAGATGTTAGTATAGTATAGTTAGAATAATGTAGTAGTGTTTAGTAGTGTAGAGTAGTATAGTGTAGTGTAGTAGTAGTAGTAGTAATAGGGAAGTATCAACTCATAATGAGTTGATTTGTAAGTAATGTTACTTCCCCTTAATGAAGAATGATATTGCCTTCTCTGTGCCAATTGTTCTGCTTCGTAGTCAGTTAACTTCTGCTGTGATATTCATTGCTCATGATGCTCTCTGGTTGTAGCATAACTTAGAGTTCTTGAATCATTCCTCCGCCCTCCTTATTTGTGAAGTTGATTTCCTTGGAATAGTAAGTAAAATAACTCGGGCATCATATTGATGCTTTTAGAGGTAGCTGCCGAGTGACTTGAAGACGACGTTGGAGTTTTAGAGATAACTGCCGAGCGACCAAGGATGACATCGGCGTGTCAGAGGTAACTGCCGAGCGACTGAACACGACGTCGGTGTTTTAGAGGTAACGCCGAGTGACTTGAGGATTATGTCGGAGTTTTAGAGATAACTACCGAGTGATTGAACATGACGTCGGAGCTTTAGAGGTAACTGCCGAGCGACTGAACACGACGTCGGCATTTTAGAGGTAACGGCCGAGTGACTTGAGGATGACGTCGGAGTTTTAGAGATAACTGTCGAGCGACTTGAAGACGGCGTCGGAGTTTTAGAGATAACTGTCGAGCGACTGAAGACGACGTCGGCGTTTTAGAGGTAACTGCCGAGTGACAACGTGGCACACTGGTGTTTTGGAGGTAACTGCCGGGTGCTGACTGGGCGCTTTTTGAAACGGTATCTGGCTCGGGAATATCCATAAGTACTGCGCTTTTAGCCGCCTATGCTTTCCGTGCCCTAGTTCTTGCTTTCCTGCCTCCAAATCCTCTCTGCAATTCGGCTCTTGCTCCGTCCGCCAGTAGAATTGAGATGGCGCCCAAGCGGAAAGCCTCGAGTTCATCCGCCGCGGTGATTCCTCCAATCGACCCCAACAGTCAGTTGCCTTTCGCAGGTAATCACATGTCTGTTGTCTCCGAGCCCGACCTTCTCCACCTCGTGTCCATCAGGGTCCTTCCCCCGAGGGAGCTGTGTTCTTGGCGGATTTGTCATGGGGTCACTGTCCCGACAGAGGATACCCATGAGTCCGTAATTTACGTTCCTTTTCTTCTCCGCGGTCTCGGTCTTCCTATTTCTCCCTTTTTCCGCGGCCTCCTTGATTTCTATCATCTTAACCTGACCCATTTGAATCCCAATTCTATCCTGCAAATTTCCATTTTCATTCATGTATGCGAAGCTTTTCTTGGCATGCTGCCACATTTTGGGTTGTGGAAGTACTTGTATCACTGTCGCCTTGGGATGGCCGGGGGGCAGCATCAGTTGGTTGAGGGTGCTAGTTTGGAGATGCGTCGTGGGAGGAAGACTGAGTATCTGGAAATTCCTCTCAAAGACAGTATCAAAGGATGGCGCTTGGAATGGTTTATTGTTGAGAACCATGGCAATTCTCTCCCTTCACGGTCGGGAAGACAGCCGGATGTTCGTACTCCGAGTTGGACTGAATCCCCCACTGATCAGGAGGTGGCTGAGGCAGGGGCTTTGCTAGCTGAAGTTGGACTGCTGAAGGAGAGGGGTCTAACTGCTAAGGTTGTGGTTGCTGATTTTGTCTTCAAGAATATTCAGCCGTTGAAAGACAGGGCATACCCGGCTTACCTGTACCGAGGCCTAGCTGACTCAACTCGGGTCACCAACAGAAGAATTCCCTCTGTATACTTGGTGAACCGACTTGAGATGATTCTTAGAGGTAAGGTATCAAATGTTGGTGCCCTAGTGGCATATTCAGCCTGGAACCTGCCTCCTCCCAAGGCCTTCACTCTTTTTGTGTCGAATCCACCTGTCACTGATGGCAGTTTGGGCCTTAGAGTGCGACCCTCTGCTGAAGAAATTAGCGTCTTGGTTGCTTCACTCGAGGGAATTCCTGATGATGAACGACAGGTCCATTTTGAGGTGCCTCTGGATCCTAGTGACGCAGAAATAAGTGCTATGCTTGATTTGCTGGCTGAGGACTCTTCTGATGCTGCTCCTGTTGGGACGTTGGTGGTGGCACCTCCCCCAGAAACTGATATAACCTTGGATATTCAGAAACCTGCCAGTGTTCGCCCGAGACGTCCTTGCCGAGTCAATCAACTTGATCCTCCTGCTGATGAGCAGAAAAAGAAAAAGAGACGCCTCCGGCGAGTATCTAGTTTGGATCGGGACGTTGGTACTTCGGTTCCTGCTGCTGAAGAAGTGCCTGTGCCTGAATTTACTGACGCCGACCCCACTGGGTGTGCTCCATCTGCTGCTGATCCCAATGGGGGTGTTGCCTGTGCTGCTGGTGAAGACGATGGGGAGGAAGAAGATGAGGTCCCTCTGACTAGAAAGAACAGTCGACAGTATGTCGCCAGTGGTGAAAGTAGTGGAGTTTCTTCTCCTGCTTTGTCTGCTCTCATTGGTCTGCAAGAATTGACCCTGGCGAATTTTGATCAGACTCTTGAGGATATGGTTCTAGAGGATCTGTTATCCGAGCCGGCAGATGATGGTGCGATGGAGGTTTGTGCTGATGTGCTCGACGCTGGATTGAGGTCATCCCGTGCCTCATCGACCTTAGAGCGCGGTCTCGAGGGTCAGGAGACTGACTTGGATCGTCCTGGTCCCATGGAAGTAACTGAGGGTCCATCAGCCTTAGAGGTGGCTATTGCGGAGAACTTGGTTCTCAAGGACGATGTTGACACTTGCCCAGCCCCCGAGGATGTTGCCGGGGATGACTCGGCTCGGGTGGGAAGCGCAAGCCACTGCCCAGCCCCGAGGGTATTACCGGAGATGATTCGGCTCAAGTGGGCAGCGCGAACCGTGACCCAGCCCCCGAGGGTGTCCGAGTGGGGTCTTCCTCTTGTACCTCCATGGACGTTCATGCGGGATCGCCTCCGCACTCCGGCTGCATGGTGGTAGCCCAAGCTTTGGACCAGGGAGTCGCTTTAGAGGGCAGCGTCCCCGTTGACCAAGTTTTGGGCTCTGTTGACGGCACTGAATTGGTCCCTGCTGGTTCGTTGCAAGCTGTTTCGGGTGGCGACCTTACGCCTGGTCATCAATTGATCTCTCATGATTTGGGAGTCCCTTCGTTCTTTTCCAACCTCTAGGTACTTGTGATATATTTTAGCTTGATTTTTACCCCGCATGAATTGCTATCATTACACTCATCTGTTCTCCTTATCAGGCTTTGGTGGACGAGATGGCTAGCCAGCTGAGGTTACAAGGTGCTTCTGTTCCAGAAGGAGCTTTGTCTCTTGCACGTTGGAATCCAGTGTTACTTCAACGTCGTGTCTCTGACTTGGAGGCGACCAATGCTGGTTAGTGCTTTTTTGCTTCTCTTTGTCTTCATTATTGGACTGCCTTATATTCTGACCCCTTCTGTTTGATTGTCTCCTGCTAGATATGACTCGATAGATTTCCACTCTTGAAGAAAGACATTCTCGAGATCAGGCTGAACTGGTCCAGCGGTGCTCTGATTTTGAAGAAAAGTATTCTCAAAGCTAGACTGAACTAGCTCAGGTCTCTTCTGCCCTAGATGACGTCAATGCACTGAGCTCTTCCCTTCGCACTCAGCTTGATTCCGAAAAGGTGACTTATGGAACTGTGCCTTGCATTACTGTGTTCCTATTGCTTGCTTGATGTTTGAAGGAGTTGAATTTTGTTTGCAGGAAGAAAAACGTATCCTTGCTGCTTCTCGCGACAATCTTGACAGACTGTATCACGACTCTAGCAACTCGCTGACCATCCTGGAGAGGAGTCATCGCTTCACCATGGAGGAGTTAGACAACCATCACTATAAGCTGCAGGAATCCGCGGATGAAGTGATCCGGCTCAAGCAATTGATATCGGCAAAGGATGCTACTATCAAAGAACTCTGTGTTTCCAAGAAATCCATCGCCCAGGAGCTAGAAGCCGCTCAGTTGGCTACCAAGGTTGCTGAAGAAACTTCCATTACTCTGAGAGCCCAGCGCGACAGAGCCATGGATAAGGACATTCGGGCGAGGCGAATCTTGATGAGGAGACCTGGTGTGGTTGTTCCTGAAGATATAAGGGCTGACGTGAATGCTGCTCCTGATTCCTCAAGTCGCCCTTCCTCGTCGGTTGCCCCTGAGAAAGATATCGCGAAATAGAGAAATATTTTGCGTGCTTTGAGCGTGCGGTTAGCATGGTCAGACATTTGTTAGAGGACACCAGTTTAGCACTTGAATGATATTGTTATTCTCCTATTGTTTCAGAATTCAACAGTACATAAATTTGCAGTAGTAAAATGCTGTGTGATGGTTTTGAAACTTATTTACGGGATATAGAAGTCATCCCTATATGAGTAATTGTAAGCACGTCGAATCGCCTTAAGTTGTTGCCAACTTAAGCCGATTGCTCCGTTAGTAGGGTATAGTGGTTGCCCCGAGTTAAGTAAGCGTGAGCATGTTGCACCGCCTTAAGTCGTTGCCGACTTAAGCCGATTGCTCCGTTAGCAGGGTATAGTGGTCACCCCGAGTTAAGTAAGCGTGAGCATGTTGCACCGCCTTAAGTCGTTGCCGACTTAAGCCGATTGCTCCGTTAGCAGGGTATAGTGGTCACCCCGAGTTAAGTAAGCGTGAGCATGTTGCACCGCCTTAAGTCGTTGCCGACTTAAGCCGATTGCTCCGTTAGCAGGGTATAGTGGTCACCCCGAGTTAAGTAAGCGTGAGCATGTTGCACCGCCTTAAGTCGTTGCCGACTTAAGCCGATTGCTCCGTTAGCAGGGTATAGTGGTCACCCCGAGTTAAGTAAGCGTGAGCATGTTGCACCGCCTTAAGTCGTTGCCGACTTAAGCCGATTGCTCCGTTAGCAGGGTATAGTGGTCACCCCGAGTTAAGTAAGAGTGCAAGTCAATCATGATCAAACTGAGTATCTTTGAAGCCTTTTTTATTGATGACATATATCCCATTTTACAGAGTACATCGTTGTCCCGATAGCTTTTGAAATACAGCTAGGGATAAAACTTTCTGAGGTGTTCTATATTCCAGGAGTTCCCAATTTCTGTACCGTCCATCTGAGTGAGACGATATGATCCTGGCCGAGTGACTTCTGCTACTATGAAGGGTCCTTCCCATAAGGGCGATAACTTGTGTCGTCCCTCCCCCGTTAGAATTCGGCGGAGGACGAGATCTCCTACTGAGAAGGATCGCTGTCGCACGGCCTTGTCGTGATAGCGCCTTAGAGTCTGCTGGTACCGTGCTGATTGGATTACTGCATTCAGCCGTTCTTCCTCGAGTATATCGATGTCCTCCATCCTAGTAGCTTCGGCTTCTGCTATGCTTTCGAAGATCAACCTTGGCGCCCCGAACTTGAGATCGGCGGGTAACACTGCCTCCGACCCATAGACCATGAAGAAAGGAGTGTTTCCATGCAGAGCTTGGCTAGGTTGGGTTCTTAGGCTCCAAACGACGTAGGGCAATTCCCTTATCCATTTTCCTGCGAACTTTTCATTCTTATTGAAGACCTTTTTCCTGAGTGCCTCCAGTATCATCCCGTTGGCCCGCTCAACCTGCCTGTTGGCTCTTGGGTGTGCTACAGAAGCATACTTGATCTGAATGCTTTTTTGCTCGCAGAAATCGAAGAATTCTGAACTTGTGAAGTTGGATCCTAGGTCAGTTATGATGCTGTTTGGTATCCCAAATCTGAATATTATGTCTTGTATGAATTCGACGACCTTAGCCGAGGTTAAAGAAGCAATGGGTTTGAACTCTATCCATTTGGTGAATTTGTCGATTGCTACCAGTACGTGAGTGTATCCTCCTTGAGCTTTCTTGAAGGGTCCAATCATATCGAGTCCCCCGCATGCGAAGGGCCAAGTCACTGGTATGGTCTGCAGTTGCTGTGCCGATAGATGTTGTTGCTTCGACAAGTACTAGCAAGCTTCGCACCTCTGAACTAACTCGGCTGCGTCATTCTTCGCTGTTGGCCAATAGAATCCTGACCTGAAGACCTTCCCGACTAGTGTCTTGGATGCTGCGTGTATTCCACATTGCCCGGCATGGACCTCATCTAGAAGTCGCTTCCCAGTAGATGAGAGAATGCACTTCATGAGGACGCCTGATGCACCCCTTCTGTATAATGTCTCCCCAATGAGTGTGTAGTGAGCCGACTGTCTGGCGATACGCTCGGCTGCATTTTTGTCATCTGGCTCCTCCTCATTCTTTATGTACCTGATGATTGGCCTTCTCCAGTCATCAGAGTCTGACTTTGGTTGATTCACGATATTACACTCTTCTGCTTGATCTATTGAGATGCTCGGCTATAGTATTTCTTGCACAAAGACTCCAGGTGGGACCTGAGTTCGACTGGATCCTAGCTTGGACAATACATCGGCTGCCGTGTTCCGATCTCTTTCTATATGATGAAATTCCAGACCCTCAAATTTATCTTCCAGTTTTCGGACGGCAGTACAGTACTTTCCCATTGAATCGCTTGAACAATCCCATTCTTTGTTTATCTGACTTATGACTAACAGAGAGTCTACGTACACCATCAGTCTCTTGATGCCCAATGATATGGCGATGTTCAATCCATGGATCAGAGCTTCATACTCGGCTGCATTGTTGGAGGCTGGAAACAGCAACTGGAGGGCATACTTGAGGTGCTCGCCTCCAGGTGTGGTGAAGAGAATTCCTGCTCCTGCTCCCTACAGCTTCAGCGAGCCATCAAAATACATTCGCCATACTTCTGCAGTCTCTGGGTTATCTGGTACTTGCTGTTCGGTCCACTCTGATACGAAGTCAACCAATGCTTGAGTTTTGATGGCAGTGCGAGGTCGAAATTCGATGTCATGAGATCCCAGCTCACAGGCCCACTTGGCTATTCGGCCAATGGCTTCCTTGTTGTGAAGAATATCCCCTATTGGAAAACCAGTAACTACTATGACTTTGTGGTCATCAAAGTAGTGACGTAGCTTGCGGGCAGTTAGAAGTACTGCATATAATAGCTTCTGAACTTGAGGATACTTTTTCTTCGAGGGACCCAGAACTTCACTGATGAAGTAAACGGGATGTTGCACTGGGTAGGCATGTCCTTCTTCTGCTCGCTCGACTACCAACATGGTGCTTACCACGTGAGTCGTGCAAGAGATATATAGCAGCAGATCTTCAGCTGGTTGAGTTGACGTGGCTCGTCGAGGCGGCTTCAGTACTGGTGGTGTCGTCAAGAATTTCTTCAGTGCATCTAGAGCTTCCTGTGCTTCCGAAGTCCACTGAAACTTATCCACTTTCTTGAGTAGCTTGTAAAATGGTAAACCTTTTTCTCCCAACCTGGATATGAATCTGCTCAGAGCTGCCATACATCCAGTAAGCCGCTGAACCTTCTTCTGTGATCGGGGTGCTTCCATTTTCATGATAGCTTCGATCTTATCAGGATTAGCCTCAATTCCCCGGTGGCTGACAATAAATCCGAGTAACTTTCCTGCTGGTACCCCGAAAACACATTTTTCGGGATTAAGCTTCCATCGGTACCGCCGTAGACTGTTGAAAACCAGCTGCAAATCCTTAATGAAGTTTTCCGAGTTCTCCGTTTTGATTACCACATCATCTACATAGGCTTCCACACGCTTGCCCCAGTGATCGGCTAAGCATGTTTGAATGGCTCTCTGATAAGTCGCTCCAGCGTTTTTGAGGCCAAACGGCATGGAGGTATAACAGAAAGCACCAAACGGAGTGATGAACGCTGTTTTTTTGTCTTCCTTTGCCAAACTAATCTGATGGTATCCGGAATAGCAATCCAGGAAAGACAGCACAGAACATCCAGCGGTGGAGTCCACCACCTGGTCTATCCTCGGGAGCCCGAAGGGATCCTTTGGACAATGTTTGTTGAGATCAGTATAGTCGACGCACATGCGCCAATCCACTTTATTCTTTTTGAGTACAAGAACAGGGTTGGCTAACCACTCGGGGTGTAACACCTCTCTAATGAATCCAGCCGCGACCAAGCGAGCTAGCTCGGCGCGAATGGCCTCTCTCTTGTCGGGCGTGAAACGTTGTAGTTTTTGCCGGATCGGCCTTGCCTGGGGATAGACCTTCAGTTTGTGCTCGGCCAGTTCTCTTGGGACTCCCGGCATATCCGCAGGTTGCCATGCGAATATGTCTCGGTTATCTTGCAGAAACTGGACGAGCGCGCCTTCCTATTTGTCGTCCAGGCTGGAGCTGATGATGGCAGTCTTGCGTTCATCAGCGAACCCCAGGTTGATCCTTTTAGTTTCTTCAGTCGGCCGCATAGAGGTCGCGGCTTGGGCTTCGTTCACCGGCACTGTAAAGTCTTCCTCAGGCTTAGAGTTCGCCTGCGCCGAAGAAGTCGCCGGTGGTTTGGTGGTGAGGGCCGCTTGGATGGCCACTCGGAAACACTCTGTGGCGCCTTGGAAGTCAACGGTACAGTTATGATTCCTTGTGGTCCTGGCATCTTCAGTATCATGTACGTGTAATGCGGAATGGCCATGAATTTTGCCAATCCCGGCCTCCAGATGATGGTGTTGTACCCGCAGTCGAAGTTCGCCACTTCGAACCTTAGGAACTTGGTTCTGTAGTTATCCGGAGTTCCGAAGGTGACGGGCATGTAGATGTGGCCCAGCGGGTATTCTCCTTTAGTCGGCACGATGCCGAAGAAAGGAGTGTCGGACTCGTGGAGCTCTTTGAGGTGAACTCCCAAGCCTTGGAGTGTCCGGGGGAAGGTGACGTTGATGCTGCTCCCCCCATCCACTAACACCTTCTTCACCCTGCTCTCTCGGATCACCGGATCGACAAGGAGCGGGTATTTGCCAGGGTGGTCGAAGTTGAGCCATTGATCCGCCCGAGTGAAGGTGATCGGGTGCTTCGACCACCGATATGGGGCGGGAGGACCGGTGGTTGCCACCAATATCTGGCGATCGTTGAGCTTTTGTTGCCTTCTATTCTCTTGTGATCCGTGTCCGCCGAAGATGACGTTGACCTCCCTGTCAACGCGCGAGAACGCTCCTCCTCCTCCCTCCTCCTGCTGCTGGGGTTGTCGTGGTTCTTCTGGCCCTCCCCTTGGTGGAGGAGGTAGAGGTTGGAAGGGTCGGTCGTGCCCGACGGAGTGTTTGAAGTCCTGGCAGTTCCGAAGAGTATGGCGCATGTCCTTGTGGTATGGACACTGGGCGTCGAGGATGTCGTCCAGCGTGCGCTCGCCTCCGCGAGGTCCTCCCCAGGCGCGAGAGGTTGGTGGTCCGGCGGCGTGCACTTCTTCGCGAGGTCTCTTCTCCCAGCGTTTGTCGGGTTGCTGGTTCGCGTCGCGTCGTGGTGCTGCCGGTGCGGGCTTTGCTCCTCCGATGAGCTTTTGGGCTCGCTCGTCGACGGTGATGTAGAGGTCGGCTTCCCGGAACAGCTCCTCAGAGGTGGTCGGCGCCTTCTGTAATATGGCTCAGACGAAAGCCGAGTCATTGGATCCTCTATAGAAGTCCTCGATCACGGCCGCTTCCGTGACCTCGGGGATACGATTTCTCATGGTCTGGAACCTTTTGAGGTATGACCGGAGAGTTTCGTCCCCCCGGCGCTTGATAGATTTGAGGTCCCATGGTTGCGCCGGTTTATCGGAGAGGGACTGAAAATTGGCGGTGAAGCATCGACTGAAATCGCCCCAGTCGTCGATGGAGTGTCGGGGTAGATGTCGCAGCCATTGCAGCGCGTCTTGCCCGAGGACAATGGGTAAGTACGCGGTCATTACGTCCTCGGACGCCCCGGCGGCCCGAGCAGCGGTGGTGTAGACGGCTAGCCAGCCCCCCAAATCCTGCTTAGGTTCATATTTATCGACATTGGATACCTTGAAGTTAGGAGGCCATTGGATGGCCCTAAGGCGTGGAGTAAGAGCGGACACCCCACACGTGTCCTCCTGTCATCGGGGATGATGTCTGTCCCGGGGAGGGGAGTAGTTGTTGTGGTTCCTCGACCGTCCCCGGGTAGTACCGCCAGTTGAGGCCGTTGCTGACTCAGTTCTGGTGGCCTGGCTCTGAGCTAGGATGCCATGATCCCTGTCGTACTCCTCCCAGCGGCAGATCTCATTCTCATGCTGTCGTTCACGCGAAGCGTTGATGGAGCTTCGCGCGTCCCGGTGGCTGTTGATAGCGTGTCGTAGATCGTTCGGCGGGTGGGCGAGCGGTAGAAGATGGTTAGCTGCCTGAGTGAACAGTCGTCGATAGCCCTCGGCGTCGGGAGTCCGAGGGAGTCCATCAGCTATCCGAGCTAGTACTCCCCCAACTTCACTCGGCGTGTTCATGGCTCGGGCGAAGTCGAGATTCAGGCTGCGCCCGAAGAATGGATTCTCCCGGTGTTGCCTTGCATCTTGCTCGGCTTGTTCCTGAGCCCGGCGGCGGTCACGTCGTCAGGAGTTCCTTCGTTCTCTGAAGACGCGTTCCTCCGGAGTTTCTCCTATCTCCGAGACCTCGTCCCGCGAGACAGGTTGCTCCGGATCCCGTTCTCCGGCCTCGTGGTGTCGCCGAATGTTTCGGCGCCGGTTTCTCCGTTGGCGGGATTCCCGCTGAGGTGGTTCTTCCCCGGGCGCGGTCGGCTCATCGTCGGAGACGGGGGGCGACTCCACTCTCCCGGTGAAGAGGACGTCGGGGTAGAATGGTACGGTGGTTGTGACGATCTTTTTTCCGTTCTCCTTTGAGGGTGGAGGAAGGGAAAGAACAGCTTGCTTTCTCCCGGCTTCTTTCTTCCTTGCGATCTGTGTCCATTCTTTCGTCGAGGAAGTAGACAGTGGAGTTCTCCGGGTCAGCGGGCTCTCGGCCCCTGGCTTGTTGAGGGCGATCTTTTTTCGTAGCGCTGGAGGTCGCGCTTTTTCCTCCCTCACCCTGATATTCTCGGAGCGTGTTGGAGTGGACTTCTTCTTTGGCAAATCGGCGATGCGATGTAGACTTCCCTCTTCATCTGCTATGGATGAGATTGTTCCGAAGCAGAATACGGATCCAGGACGGAGGGTGATCTTGCTGTGGAAGGTGACGGCCATTGAGCTAGCTTGGATCGTCGACACACCCCCTACCTGGCGCGCCAGCTGTCGGTGTTTTGGGTCCGACCGCACACCCGGGGTTGCCCCTCAAGGTGTTTTAGGAGTAGGACGGTGTCGCCGACTGTAGCAAAATGGTTCGTGCCAGGTGCACGAGGAACAATGGACAGTGTTTACAGGTTCGGGCCGCTTAGAGATTCGTAACACCCTACGTCCTGGTGAGTATGTGTTGAGTAATGGGTTACAAGGTAGTTTTCTCAAGCGAGAACGTGGAGAGTTGAGGTGGGTGGCTGGGTAATGGGATCGATCCTTTTGAAGGGGTGCCCCCTAGGCCTTATATATTCGACCGTGGGGCAATACACGTGGATATGATAACTATGTGCACCTAAAAGATAGTGAACTGTTTGAGTCTATCTTCCTATGATTTTGCCGACCTATCCTCGCCTGGTTCCGCTGCATGGGGCTCCAGCGCGGGAAAATCGGATCCTTGTTGTGGTCGCTTGCTCAACGCTGTGGACCGTCCGGGCTTGCACTAATCCGACCTTACGTCGACCTGCTTTACTGATTGTCCCTTCCCAGGCCCACGAAGGAATGGCCTTACGATTCATTGGGCCCTTGGCCCTTCCATGAGGTCTTTCATCCTTCTAGTGGACCCGGGGGATATCTGTCCCCCGCAGCAGGCCCAGGGGGATCGTCATCCTCCGGCATACCGAGGTGGTTGCCTTCGTCGTGACCCCCTAGATCGACGTGGAAACATTCACGACTTGGGCCACAACCCTCGTCGTCAAGGATATGGCCATCATCACAGCAATCGGAGAGGCAGTAGTCACATGCGGTCATGAAGTCTCGCATGGCACTAGGATCACGGAGCCCAGAGAAATCCTAATCGGAGTCGGGGTCGTCCTCTTCCTCGGAACCCGGGGGCCCGTAGGTTGAGACGGTCGTCAGTCGGTCCCAAGATGACCACATATGGTACCCCGAAAGGTTAGGATATGCCTTTATGAAAGCACTCACCGAAGCGGGGTCGCTTGGTGGATCGAAGCTGAATCTAAAAGGCACGGGGTGGAAAACGGACGGTACCTTTTGATCGATGGACGGTGGTGAAGTCGTGTCGGGGACAGAATGCACCGTCATCTCAGGTACGAGATTAACACCCAGCAAGTCCTTCGCGAGAGTGCTGGCGTCATCAGTCCGCTCGGGGTTAGCATGTCGCGGGGAAACGACATCCGTCGTTGTCTCAGGTACGAGGACAACACCCGACATGTCCCCCGCTGGGGTGCCAGCGTCTTCGACTCGCTCTGGACCGACAGCGGACGAGGTGTCGCCTCCTGCGTGGCCACGGTTGCCCTGTCTCCTCCTCCTCGGCGAGGAGGGTGGCGGGGCAAACCCGGATGCTGCTCTTCTGCCACGGGGGGAAGACGTCGTCGAGTTCGCCTCCGCCGGGCGAGCTGACGACCGTCGTTGATGCTGTCACGCTGCGGGGGGAGGAGTACCATGTCGTAGCTGTCGTCGAGGGACATGAACTCGAGACTCCTGAAGCGGAGCAGCGTCCCGGGCTGAAGAGGTTGTTGAAGACTACCCATCTGGAACTCAACGGGGAGGTGTTCGTTAACACGCAGCATGCCCCTACCTGGCGCGCCAACTCTCGGCGTTTTGGACCCGGGGGACCCTCAACCGAGCCGACCAGTGAATTTATCGATGCGTGCCCCTGCCCAGATGGGTTGGCGCAAGATGGAACACAAGGGGAAATGCGGCCTGTATTATCTTGCACCAGAGGTGCTTGTAGTAGGGGTTACAAGCGTCGCGAGAGAGAGAGAGCCTGTTCATTTGCTCGTCCCTCCACGCGACCTCCCTCCGCAGGAAGGCCCTGGACCTCCCTTTTATAGATGCAAGGATAGGGTCTAGGTGTACAATGGGGGGTGTAGCTATGCGCTAACGTGTCTAGCTGAGGAGTGCCTGAGCCATGTGTACATGCCAACGTGGCTGTCGGAGAAGTGCTTGAGCCCTATGTACGTGATAACGTGGCTGTCGGAGAAGTGCCTGAGCCCTGTAGAAGCATAGCTGTTGATGCTGCTGGGATCCTGCTGACGTCTCCTTGCTTCCGTAGGGGGCTGAGAACCACCGACGTCATGGACGCACGCGGGGAACCATCATTACCTGTTACCGGAGCGAGCCAGATGGGACACCGGTCTTGTTCCCTCGTAGCCTTAGCTAGCTAGGGTAGGGTAATGATGTATCCCCTGTGGCGCGGTCGGTCCGAGCCCAAGGTCGGGCGAGGCGGAGACTTCTCCTGAGGCCGAGGCCGGGGTCGGGCGAGGACGCGATTCCTCCCGAGGCCGATGCTAAGGCCGAGCCCTGGGGTTGGGCGAGGCGGAGACCTCCTTCCGAGGCCGAGGCCTAAGGTCGGGCAAGGCGAAGCTTCCTGTTGCGCCCGAGGCTGAACTCGGCTGTCGTTAGTCTCACCCCGGTGGGTGGCACAGCAGTCGGAGCGGGGCGAGCGACGCTTTTTTCCTGTCAGGTCGGTCAGTGAAAGGGCGAAGTGACTGCGGTCACTTCGACCTTGCCGACTGAGGCACGCGTGTCAGGATAAGGTGTCAGACGATCCCCGCATTAAATGTGCATGCGATACGGTCGATTGGTGAGGCGATTTGGCCAAGGTTGCTTCTCGACGAAGCCTGCCCGAGTTGGGCTTCGGGCAAGCCGAGGGTGCGCCCACCGCCTGAGGAGGCCCTCGGGCGAGGCGTGAATTCGTTCGGGACTACTGCTCCCGCCCGAGGCCGGGCTCGGGCGAGGCGAGATTGCGTCCCTTGGTAGACGAGGTCTTGACCTGAACCGTGCCTATCAGTCTTTGCAGTTTGTGCTGAGGACGTTTACCAGCCGTGTTTAGGAGTGTTGGGGGTACCCCTAATTACGGTACCCGACACTGCTGGAGATGAAGAAAATATAGAGGACCAAATCTTTTAGAGGGTAATGTAAATGACAGAAAATATTCTTTTAGAGAATGAAATTTAGAGTACGTTGCTGGAGATAGTCTAAGCGTGCCACGTCGCTTGAAACGGCCGAAGAACCACCGGGAAAATAACCGCGCGCCTGTACGGCCGCACAGTGTCCAACGGTCGGACGGAAGAGTGGCGTTGTTTGTTTACGCAACCACACAATGACACAAACATGTCCAGTAGACCACTGCGGCACTGCCGGCTTAAAGATTACTGGTGGATGTCGCACGCACTGCGCGATTTAAAATTTGGTTTTTAGACTACCGTTAGATGGAGAAGAGACATAACTGGACTTGAAATATGACAATGTAGGTTACAATCTGTAAGTTACATTGCTAGACAAAGCCTAGAACAGTACATAGGATCGTATGAAAATATATAAAAAAATAACTGAAGCATGAATAACTAAAGCAATGCATATAATTATTTTTATGTGTAGCAGGTGACAATATAATCTTAGGAAACAAAGATACTTATGAAATAAGTGGCATCATCGATTTTCGATTCCAATTCTAAGAAAGAGGTGTGAATTTAGATTTAAATAATCGTCTTGAGATTATCATTGGCTCAAGGATTAACATTTAGATGAGAACAATAATAGATCACTATGATCAAGAATATTATAACTTGAAGGGACTAATGCATCCAGGAATCTAGGATTCAGGTAAATTAATTGGCTTAAGGAGATTTAAACATTTGGCTATGGAATGTGTGGAAGGGTCTGTTGTTGACCACCCAACAATAAATGATGTGTCGAATGAACTTGAGATCGTCATATAGAATGAAAGGGCGCAATTGTTAAATTCAGCGTTTTTATCAATTGAAATTTTTTGAAATGAAAAGAGATGAGATCTCTATACAGAATAATGGGCTATGAATGATGAAAGTAGCAGCAACAATTTTGACCACAACATTGGGTGTTCATACCGAGTTGTTTAACCAAGGTAGATAACAGTCGTTACTCTTGTTTTTTTGTAGATACCTCCATGTTCATGCATAAGTAATTATGTCTGTCTTGAGATTTATTCCTTAGATGTTTGCCATGCAAATTAGTCTGATTTCGACATGCTTTGGCAGCCTAACGCCCTATGCTTCTGATAATGTGCTTTGATTTGTGTGAAAGCATTTCCCTTCTATCCCGCATATTTTGCACGCTATTGTTAAATAGATATCAATGTATTCATATTGAAAGACATTTATCTAGAAAATTGGTATCGTGTTGCCATTCACTCTACTATATTAGGGTACAGAAATTACATGTTTGTGATCCTCAATTGGAGTATCAGGGTACACAACTTTGATATGTTTCTTTGTCTTCCTCTTCAGTCACTGACAAATTTCTGTTGGATCCATTTTTCCAACCACCATGACAATCCCACTATTAGCATCCTCCAGACGTCCACCAAAGTTTCAATTCTTATGTCACAAATAAAAAGCTTTATACTGATTTCTGGAATTCTATATAGAGAGATGGAGAGGAAAAAAGAGGAGATGAACTATTAGTAAGGCTGTACCGCTAAAACTCCTGATGCCCAATGAACGCCATGGCATTCTCCACCTTCCGGACGCAACCAACGAGGCATCATTGCGTCTCAATCTAGAACTTGAATCGCTTGGGCACCTCACACGAATAGAAGAATCAAATCATTCTGTTACTTCTGCTCAGAAAAGGACCAACAGAGGAATAAGAAGGTGAAGTCTCTCACTGTCCTCATGGCAGTCTTTCTAAAGCCCGCGGCAGCTGCTACCTCCCCCTCTCCTCCATCGTGCCTGTCGTAAATGTTTCTTTTGAATATGTCCAAAACCAAATCATGAATGACACAAATGACAAGTCACTATCAGCCTACTTCAAAGAAAAACAAGTTGCTTTCAGCTTGTATCAAAATGGGCTTGGTTCAAACTCAGACTCCAGTATCAACTTGTCAAAAGATTAAGGTTCTTTTTGAGTATGTTCGGTAGAGCTTGCTGAAGAGCTCTTCGGTACACTAAGAATATGGTTCTCTTCGATAATCTAGGATGAATTTTGAAAGAAGCGATTATCAAAATAAATATGTTTCTCTACAATTCTTATATATGCAGCAACTGTGTATAGTATATCCAGTGAACAGTAAGTCGAGAGATGCTACTTTCTTAACTTTTAGCCCTCTAGTTCACCTCAAAGGATCACTCGCAAAATCAGTATAGAACTTAAATTGTTTTTGCAAAGCAACTAAATTTACCTTAGAAGATCCACCAAATAGGTTCTAACCAAAACATGTTATGCTTACTTTAAAGTGATTAGCCATGGCATCATAAGAAACAAAGAATAAACCTTCTGGAAGTCAAGGAGACAAAAAAGCAATGTTCTTCACGTAGACCAAATTGAGTTGCAGTTTACTTAATATGTAACTCATTGAGTACACACTCCCAATAATAGGACTAAGAAAACAAAAAACAAAGTCTTATCATGAGCACACAAACCACGGGAATGAAAAGTTAAAAATAAATTAACTAAGGCATGGCAAGGCAACATCGGAAGGCATGTGGTTAGTTGGTGCCTGCATATTTTTCAGTGTCTTGGCTTGGTTCAGTACCTAAAGTATCATTATTTAGTCTGCTGCTATCTAAAAGAGTAGTGTGGATTTTCAATTTAAGGATTCTGGTGTCTAGTTAAACTAACAATGATTATTACCTTGGAGACCGAGAGGGCGACCGAGAACTAGAGAGTGAGTGGGATCAGTACCTTCTTGAGCTTCTGCTCCTACTCCATCTTCGGCTATATCACCATCTTCTACACCAGGAAATGGTGATATTTAGGAGAAATAGAAGTTCATTAGACTAAACAACATTAGGTGTTCTCACCATGATAGAGCTTATTAAAACATCAATCAAGATCTAATATGCAAATACAATGTAACAATTACAACGTACTCTCCTTGTTAAGTTGTTTATTTAGAAATATAATTCTATATCTGAGATGAGATTTGAACGAAAAAATCTTTTATTTTGAACGACAATCAGGGGGCACATTGGGAGGGGGGCTGGTGCTCCTTGCTACCAGCTGCCGGATAGAATGCTGAGGTCAGTCCTTCCTCGTTCGCTCCTTGGGCGGTGACAGATCAGAGGTGCGTCATTTGAATATGGAGGGATGGTGGTGGAGAGGCCCAACCTTTGGTGCCCCAGTCTAGGTCGACCCAGCCACAGCGCCTGTATCTGGATAAGATTTGAATTCAAATATCTAGATAGCTCAAGTTAGGGTTCATGTGCTGGCTTTCGCACAGAGTAGCTTGGACTATAGCACTCTCGCTAGGAGAGGAAAACGATGGCTAGGTGGAAAGGGGTGGACCGGAGCGAGGAGACAACTCGCATCGAGGCAGAACTCTACCTGCTTATTGTTGTCTTTCTAGAAGGAAGGATCCTCCCGGAGCTCAAAGCGGGTGAGGGAAGGCGCGCAACTGTCACTGCCGTTTGCCGAGCTCGTCGTCGATGTCGTCTTCATGTCATCCGTATGTGCTGGAGCCCAGTGCGGACTTCTGGGCGTGGTGGCGCGCCGCCGCCGCGTCATGCGCCTCACCTCAGCGCTGTCCTCCATCACAGACGCCACCTCCGCTGTGCATCGGACGTTGCGGTCTTTCTCCACTCTGACTCTGACACTGCTCCGCAGACAGGTCTCCAACGTCGTTGCTTCACCCGAAGCGGTCGCGACTGCATCAGTGTGTCCGTCGTCGCAAGTAGCTTCGAGCGTCACCCCGTCCTCGCCTTCTACTCGACCCTGCTCCCGCCTTCTGTGATGGATGCGTCGGCGGCAAGTTGGGTCAATCAACAGAGACTTTTTTGGAACGAAGGTATTCCCATAACTAGGCTTCACAAAATTGTTATCCCCAACAAAGTAATTTTATTTCTAGTATTATAACAGCCACACCTTTAGACTTCTAGTGTTCTGATTGAATTTAACCATTTAACACTGTAATGGCAAGCGATAAGCTCACTAAACTAACGGACTCCTCTCTCGCCGCACCGACCACGACAGCACCGACGTACTCGCGCCGGGCCCGTGCGCCGCCTCCCCATCCTCAACTCCAGATCAGAGCAGATCATATGGCACCTCCATCTCCCCAGCTGCTAGTGCGCGGTGGACGGCACGCTCGGTCTCGGCCGCGGCATGTTCTTCGAGGCGTTCGTCGTCGCGCCGAGATCTCCTTCGCGCGCATGCTCCACCTGACCACCGTCGTCTGGAATGCGATGTGGCTCGCTGACATTGGAAGCGAGAGGCGGCTCCGCGAGGCCATCCACATCGTCGACGAGCACGTCACGGCGAGCATGGAATCAGAGGAGTGGTCACACGGCGTCAGCGACGACGGCTGCTGCGATGAGCAGCACCTATTATCACGGTGGTCACGCGGCGTCGGTGACGGCGGCTGCTGCGACGAGCAGCACATGTTGTCACGGTTCGCGGCGGCGATGGAAGAAGAGGGGGCGAGCTCGACGCTATGTTCTGGTCACCGGTGGCGAAGCAGCGGTTCCTGTGGGACATCGTCGTTCCACAGTTGTTGGCTTGTTGCTGCCGGGGAACGACAAAGCGTTCGCGCTCGCCGCTGCGGGTAGAGATGACGATCAGGTAGAGCGGGTACGCTGGGAGGAGACGCGAAGACGCGGCGGGGAGGCACGACACGGTGGAGCTGTGCAGGAGCTACGCCGAGGACGAAGCTAAGAGTCAAAGGCGTAGAGCTAGGCGATGTGGTGAGTGTCGCGGTCCAAGAGCTTGGCGAGCGCTGCGAGCACGCGCGACTTGAGCTCCACCATCGCGATGTTCTTCGACGGCGTGACACCGGCGGCGGCCGACAACGGCGGCGGAGGCGCCGTCCCTCCACCGGCCGATAGGGCGTTGGAGCCGGGGTTCGGTGGTGGATGCGCTGTGGTGGGCGACCTAGGGTGGGATTTGACGGGGGATTTGGAAAGCGCGATTGCCATTGCTGTGGGAATCTGGAGCATGTGACGAGCGTCTTGCGAAACGGGGTCTTTCAGTTGAACAAGGGAGGACTGCGGGTGATTGGTCGTTGATGAACGTGGACAACGGTTAAGTCAGTGTAGGATACTAAAATATCAAAGGAAAAGGCTGTTATAATAACAAAAGTCCAATTGCAATGTTGGGGATAACATTTTTCGAAGCCCGTTGTTGGAATACTGCAGATCCAATAAACTCATCGACAGAGGCGTGAGGAACTGGAGGGTTTTGGTCAAGCCGGATTTGGGGGCAGAGGGATGGACGGGACGCGACGCATAGGAATGTTTCTAGGAGCGACTGAGCGAGCGCGTAGTAGATGTGGTTTCACAGCCGAAGGGAGTTCACCGTGAGTCGCTCATCTATGATCCAACGACGAGAGTGGATGCCCTGTTGAGTGTTGAGCGTGTTTCTGTCCGGTTTCAATAATCTAAAGTCTTAAAACGTGACCCGGTTTCGACGCCTCCCCGCACTTCGCGGGCTCCTGACCGCACGCGTGCCGACGCGTGTGAGCTGGCCGGACCCAAGCTTTTCGTTTGATTCAGCAGAACCGTTCGTGTTGACATCCGCCCCCTTCCCCTCTTCGACTCACGGCCCACCCACTGCACGCGCAAGCGAGAGGACGGCTCCGCCTCCGTCCCATGGATGGCCGCCGGCGCCACCTCATGGTGTTCACGGTCGCGGTCACTGCTAGGTGGTGGTCCGGCGTGCTAGATCTCACGCCTCCAGGGCAGGCTCCCTCGCATGGGTCGCCGTTTCCTCATGGTGTTCACGGTCGCGCTCATCGCTCGCAGCGCGGAGGCGTCGATCTGCATCTATGATCAGGAGCCCTTCTGCGAGGTGGACAATGCCTCCTCCTCTCTGGCCAATACTTCTCTGCCAGTCGCCTGCTCCCAAGGGGAGGGGCGCTGGAATACGGGCCCGCAGATGGCGTCGGCTGTGCAGGCGGCCATGATCGACGAAGCCTCCTCAGATCTGTGCTCATCGCCACCAGGGTGATAACCTTTGTATCTCGATCCTGCTCAGCATCTCGGTGGTCGTGCGGTGCCAGCTGGTTCGGTCGGGGCAGCAGGCGCTCCTGGCACCCGCCTATCCCCGAGGGCGCGACCAAAGGGAGTCCACGACGAGGAAGCGACAGGGCCGAAATCAGATATGAATGCCATTGGAGGGTTAGTACTAAATTCTTGTTGATATTTATAGTTTTCTCTATTTACATAGGTACAATAAGCCGGCGAAGTTTCGTGGTGGAATCAGCAGGGTGCCCACCGGCCGGCGAGGCCCCGGCTGCCCGACCGGCCAGCCAGTCGGAGTCGGGCCGGGTGGTCTCCGTCGCAGGGTACGTTTCCCTATCTGAATCTCTCTGTCTGTCTTCTTCTCCGAGACGCAGGAAACCATTTCGTCGAGATAATTTTAGAGCTTTTTTTGTTTTGTTTTGCCCCAACCGTCAATCTTTGTGCAGAGTGGTGTGATACGTAATGCTCGAGTAGAGTTGTTGAGACGTACCTGGGATGTTGGGGGTAATTTCTTGAGATTTAGAACTAGGAGGAAACTGAAAGTCGCCAACTTGCCTATGAAGTTTGAGTTCCCAGGTTGCCTATGAATTACATATTTGCATCCATTAGGTGGCTCCATTTTATTTTGTAGGAATACCAGAGATTTTCCTTCGGAGCATCCAATCGGCTCAGCTGAGCAAAACCTGCGATTCGAATTCCTACTGAAAACTAACTAGATAACCCTTTTGGATTGCTGGTGTTCTTAAACAAAACGAAGATGAAAGATAGTAGTACATTGCAGCTGGGGTGACAAGTGTTGGATAAACCCATGAATTGGCCTCGTTGAATTCCTTAAATTCTCAACAAAATGTTATAGGATTCTACAGAAGCACATAGGTGATAGGTCGAATTTCGTTCATGTCTCCTTAAACAAAAGGGCAAATATTTTTCATTACGTTGTGCGCTATGCTAACTGAAATGTTCAGGTCTTGTAGGAAACTAATAGCAAATACAGTACCCTCTGCACATGACAGATGGAAGTTAGATGAATCAACATTTACCTCGTCTTGAAAGTAACGACACCGATTTTTTTCTATCAGGCTATCAACTTTAGATCTTGAACATGGGACCCAAATCACTGGCCTGGAGCACAATACGAAGAAAACTAGCTTATGATTGCAGATCTCACCCATGGGTTCAATGAGTCAAAAAATCGAAATTTTCACGGAAGATGAGATCGCAAGTATTACTAGCAATTATAGCACTCTTATTGATCTTCTCAGCTTTGAACATTATTAATGTTTATACTATTGAATGATTGGCATACTGATAAAATTCGATGTTAAACTTGAAGGTCGATGATGAGGTATATGATGCTTTAGCCGTCACCTTCTTTCTATCTTGGAGGATATTGAAAATTTGATTCAAAGTAAGCCTTTCCTGTTGGTGCTGTTTCGGGACATTGATCGTTGCATGGTCATGTTCTTCTATTGTAGACTTGCAGTTATCAAAGCTGGGTTGGTTTTGAATGTCCTGCACTAGGACATGTTAATTTTTGAACATCGCCAATCATGTTTGTGGTCTGGTTGCTTTCACTCTTAATTTTAATTTTAAAAAACATAGTTGGCTTGTACTGTCCAACCTTTTTTTTGGTCAAGCGTACTAAACTACTAATTTGCTTCCAAGAGAATCTGTAGCGGTTGTTCAGTTATCTAGCTTGGGAATAGATAAATATATTCAAGAAAGTCTATATAGCCACCAGATGTCTATAAACTACAGAGATGAGACTGTTTAGGATATAGTTTTGAAGAAAACATCGTATCATTCATTTTTTTCACAATGATAATAATAAAAAGATTACCGTTTGTTTTCATGTACATGCATGTTTTTTCACATCGTTGTACTGTATATTGTTACTTGTATACAATATTTATTTAACATTTGTCCCAGTACCAAATTATCACAAGATTCTGTCTGGTTTATGCACAATAATAGCTGAGGATTAAAATTTGCATTACATAGAAATATTTTGAAAAAAATTCTTTGGAGAAGTATATCTTCCATGTCACTTACAGTAATGAGTGTTAAAAATGATCCTAAATGTTGATGCCTTAGCAACGCCAACAAAATTCCACTTTGTGATCCTGAATTGAGGACTAAGTAATCAGTTCAAGCAGTACCATTTTGTGTTATCGAGTGGAGGGTAATGACCTTAAACATGTCCCTTCTTTACACATATATAGAAATTTCTGAGGATGCTAGGATTCTGATTCTTTCTGAAGAAGTTTCTAAGTGACACCTCACTCCTATTTTTTCCTGGTGCTTGATGGTGCTTTCCTCGTGCTGGATAGGGCGCCTGAATGGGCGCCGCCTGATCTAGTAATAAGGAAAGGCCGTGGCCCATGTGAAATACCGAGGCACCGAGCAGACCACGGTGGCTAGTGCTCAAGCACGAAGTGGGTTGCAGTGAAATGCAATGCAGCAATAGCCAACAGGGCAAGTGCAGAACGCTAGAACTACCGCATTACAATTTACAACTTTACAAGATGAATCAAAGACAACAAGGTGGAGAAATGGCAAGTTGACGCTATCTAATACTCTGTACACGTCCCTCCCGTCGATCGGCGTCACAGGTCGGCGTCGTCCTCGTCGCTGGCGCCGGCGGACGTGTCGTCGGCGTCGGGTCCGGTGCCCTCGCTGTCGGAGAGGCGCGCGAGCCAGCAGCTGCCGTGGAGGTGGCCGCTGACGCAGACGAAGTACTCGAGCCGGCCCTCGTAGGCGCCGAGCCTGCGGGACGCGCTGCGCGGGGCGAGACCCGCGGCGGCCATGCTCCAGACGCGCGCGCCGCAGTAGGGGCATCGCGCGCGGGGGTCCAGCGCGGCGCGGTGGCCCACCAGCCACGCCCGCGTCCGGGACCGCATGAAGCCGCGGAACACGCCGCGGTAGACGCCGACGTCGTCGGCGCCCGCCACGGCGTGCTCGCAGGGGTCCGACACGTACAGCAGGTCCCCCGCGCAGCGGCGCGGCAGGAAGCTCCGCCCGGACGTCTTGGAGAAGCGGGAGACCGGGGCGAAGTGGCCCGTCACGCCCGCGCCCGCGGCGCCGCAGCAGAAGAGCAGCAGCTTCGCCAGCGCCGGCCACCCGCCGCCGACGCGCCCGGCCGCCGGCGCCGAGCCCGCGGGGCCTCCCGTCAGCGCCGCCACCATCCGCGGCGCCCGCGAGACGCAGAGCTCCCGCCACAGCACCCGCTCCGCCACGGCGCGCAGGCGCCGGCTCACCCGCGCCACCGCGCACAGCGACTGCGGGTCCCAGTTGAGCGCCAGGAACACGAGCTGCAGCACCTTCTCGTCCATGAGCCCCACGTTGACGCCCCGGATGCGCGCCGCATTGCCGCCGCCGCCGCCTCCTCCTCCCCAGGTGCCGACCGCGCAAGAGCTAGCTCCCGCATTGCCGCCGCCGTTCGACGGCCCGCTCAGCCGCCTTATGGTCAAGGCGCTCTCGCTCATCCCTCCGCGCCCATCAACCTCACCTCACGCACCGGCACCGCGAGCGAAGCGCTGAGCGCAGGAGGCCGCGACCGACAACTGGCGAGCTGCTCACTTGCCTAAACTGGTGCTCGCAGCTCGCTCATTCGGTGTCCAATATCGGCGTGCCGCAATTTTCACAGGCCGTAGCCGGTTATATACGCCCGTCCGCTGCCGGCGGTCAGGTGCAGTGCGCTGTGCGCGGACACGGACACGGACACGGACCCGATTCGCGTCGTGTTTGTGTCTTTATGGACGCGCGACAAGGGGACCAATCCCTCCCAGGCATCGAACGCACTCCACCCCTCTAAATATCTCGACTATTACGCGCTAATCCCTCCCTGTGCGAGCGCCGCGCTGAGCACTGACGGTGGGCGTTGGCCGACTGCCCCCCGTGCTGTTGTTCCCTGGACGAGACGAAACGCAAGCGGAAAAAACAAAGGGTGTTTGTTTGGTTGCGGTGGTGCACCATTGATCCAAACAGCCTAAAAGCTTCTGGAACAGTCTCGCGGCGTCGCGATCCCGAACCAGCCTAGCCGTACTACTGTGTCCTGTTCCTGCTGCCCTGGTCGGCGCAGCGACAGCGAACGTGAACCAACCATGCCTGCGTTTGCGTTGCGTGCGAACGGCACAGGACACTGCAAATCACCCAGACCGTGCTTTATCCGCCGGCCATGGTTCACGTTCACTGTCGCGTCATCGCACCACCAGCCTCACGCACTCGCCGGACGATTTCAACGCGCTGACACGCCACGCCACGCTAAAACCGGACGTGCCGACGGGCGACGGCGGAAGTATACCGGACACGCGTCCCGGCACCCGCGCTCGCCCCGCCGGCCACGTGCCTTCGCGGCCCTCGGTGGAGGACGCGTGTCCGGCGCTCACCCTCGGGTTCGCGGGGGCCGCGGGCGCACGCACCCGGCGCCCAATTATTACCGGCGGCAAGCCGGCAACATCTTTCGAACCGGCTTCGGGTTGCTTCTGTAGTTCTGTGCTTCCCGCGGGGTGGCCGCCCGGACCGGTACCGGGACAGACGACCGCAGCGTCAGGGCGCCCTGGCGCGTCGACACGTGTGGCGCCGGCGGGGCGCGTGGGGTCCGGCGATCGAAAATATCTCCTGGGTAGGTGCCGCCCAGCTATTGGACGTGGGACACGCGTTGCTGTCGAAACGTGACGCGGTCTGCGGCGCCGGCGCATGCGTAGACAGTTAACCGCACTGGCTCACCATTCTACTGTTTTCATGTGGTGGTGTCTCCGTTCGCCTTTCTGTGTTTTGAGACTTTTTCAGAGGTTTTACTATCCTAGTGTTGTTGGACTTGGCAACAAGGATTTTGCGCTCGCAAATGATTGGTTGGTGCAGCTTACGACGTTGGAATGCAGAGGGAATCCCCACGAGATCAAAGGTCGTCGCTGTCAGTGTCAGGGGACGCTCCTGTCCGGGACAGAGGAACCGAATTCCTGCAAGAAAGTAGTAGTAGTAGTAAACGTGAACTACAAGCGTCAAGCGGCTTGCGAGAGCAATGGTGTGGGTCTGTCACGGACTCACGGCACTAGTGAGCAGACCTATTTGGATACAGCCGCCCTGTCTGATGTAACTGTATCTTGGTCTCGGGCGTTCAAAATCGAGGATGGATGCCTGGTCCACATACGCTTGCTCAGATGACCGGTTCAGCCCAAATCAAGCCTGGCAATTCTAAAGGATTCGGCCCAAATCAAGCCTAGCTATTCTTCTAACAGCCGTTTGGATCCCTTTATTTTAGAGAAATTAGAATTCACTCAATAAATTAACTTATTTAGTTTGGAATTTGATATTCCACCATTTCCCAAAGTTGATATATATGTCTATCTCAAATTTATGGGGTGGAGGATACGAAATGGTTTTATGCATTAGTAGAATTTGTTTCTACTCTGTAACTTACATGGCACTCTTCGTCTCACTCCTCTATAGTAAAAATGTAGCACATAAATATCTCCGACATTTTGCTAAAAATAGTATACAAATATATTTTACATAAAACTGAATTATCTTAATTAATATAATGTCTAAATTACTATTATTAGATTGTAATTCAATTCCAATGATCCAAACGAGACTGCAAAGGAAAATAACAAACACACCGACGTAGCCCAAATGAAGCCTGGCCTTGCAGAGAAAGAAACAATAGCTGGCTGCCCTACTGTGCCTCAGTCGTCGTCAGGCAGACAAGGAAATAACACGTTCGGCGGCTGACCCTGTGCCTTCCTTCCTCCTGCACGTCCCTGTTCGTCGTCATCCTGTGACCTGTCAAGTGGAACACTGCTAGCAAAAGTGGACTGGTAGTGGAAGCCAATCTCGCATCTGAATCGTGTCAAATCGAAGGGCCAGCGGCCACTGCGCTGCGCTGCAGACTTTCAGAGTTGGACTCGCATCGCAGCTGCAGGCAGGCAACGCCTCTTGTGTTTCCTATCGCCGTCTCGCGTTAAGATTTTGACGGCGCCCGCCGGCTGACTGAGGTAGGCAAGGCAAGCGCACGGCGCGTCAGGGGCGGGCGGACGTGCTCGCTTGTGCAGTTGTGCGCATGACGCCACCAGCCGGCCCTCGGCCTGATCGAGAGGCCATGTGAGTGTGTCGCCCATCTGACCGGCCCCCCCCACCCACTCGCCACCCACGCAAGCGAGGGAGCGACGCCGAGGCGCGCAGATCGGAATCCCCGTCCCCGGTTCCTCCTCGCTCATCACGCCGTCCACCGGCTACCGGAAATCCACGTCCCACAGCCGGCTCGTTGCGCTCGCAAATGGCCACGAAGGCCGCGGAGGCGCCATCTCCCCCGCCGCCGACCGCGGAGGCGGAGGCTCCTGCGACGCCTGGGAAGCGCGTGCCAGCGGACCGGGCCGACAAGGGGCGTGAGGGAGTGGAGCGGCCGGAGCCGAAGCGTCGGCGCGCCCGCGCGCGCATCGCGGTGCTCGACAGCGTGCCCCGAGCGTCGGAGGTCGCGGCCGCGGCCGCGGCTGCCGCTGCGGCGAGCAGGGAGGAGGACGAGTCCGTGGGCGGCTGCGACGGAGTGGACTCGTCCTTCTCGTTCCACGCGCGGAACTTCTCCAGTGCGCAAACCACGCCCAAGTTCGGGTCCTTCGACCCCGCCGCCGCGGAGCTTGTGGCCTTCCACCTGATGAAGGCCACTAGGCGTCGCCTGGATGCTTCGGCGACGGATGAGCCGGGGGATCACGGAACGGTTGCCGGCGGCGGCGGCGAGGAAGCGGCGGCCGAGGGCAGCGATGAGAATTCACGCTAGCAGGGACAGGGTAGGCAGTCAACTAGTCAAGTGGACGACTCGGTTTTTACTTCGGCATGTTTAATGGGCTGTGTTTATTATGAAGAACACTTTATTTTCTTCTTCCTATACCTTCTACTGTTGTGTATCTGTATATCGTGATTTAATTTAATGGAGTCAGTCTTTTTATTGTACAATTGGTTTGTACATTTGAAGCTGAACTCATAACCAAGTCAAATTAAAAATAAAAATGAACAAAAGAGGAAAATGTGTGTTCACATGTTCGATCGTGCATTTTCGTGATCGTGTGGTACTGAACATTGTTAAAGATAAATAAGATATAGATAGAATAATATTTTAGAAAAGTCTATAGAAGAAGAGATATAGATGACATCGCTAAGACCTTGTTCGCTTATTTCTATCTCATATAGTTTAGATGAGATTAAAAAAAACTATAACAGATTTTGACTTGTTTGGAATTTTAAACCCACTCAACCCACCAAATCTACATTGATTAAGAGAAAATTGAACAAGCCCTAAACATAACCTTAGAGTATTCCGAAGAGGATCTTTATTTTTGACTCTCTATTTGTCTTTTCATAAAAATTATACTCTATATGTAGCATCTTCATTTCAACAAATTATCTATTAGTTTGACTAGTCAGGTGGCTAGCCAAATTTAGCTATTGAGGGAGTCAATTTGGAGAGTCGGATAGTTTGACGAGTCAGATAGCTAGTCTGTTGAAGAGTTATTTTTTGTTGAATAGCTAAAATTTAGCTTGGCGAGCCATTTAGGGAAGTGTTTGAATGCACTAGAGATAATAGTTAATGGCTAAAATTAGTTAGAGATATCCAAACATCCTAGCTAATAGTTTAACTATTAGCTATTTTTAGTAAATTAGCTACTAATTAGCTAACTATTTGTTAGTTAGCTAATTATATATTTTTTAGCTAACTAACTATTAGCTTTAATACATTTAAACACCCTCTTAGCTATTCTCTTGGAAATGCTATTACAAGTTACAACGGTCGTGAATGGATGCTTGATGCGATGATTGTCTACCTTCGCTCGCAATGGTGCTAAGTATGGGACATGACAAAATAGACTTCCACGTATAATGAAGAGCATTGATGAAACCAAACGAAAAGGTTGAGCTTGAAATAGCCAATTTGATAGTTCACGAACCAAAGTGCTCTCTTTGATTTTTTTATTTATTTGTCATAGTTTAGTTTAAAATTGAACTAAAGAGGTAGTAGTTTAAAAATTAAAAATTAAGGATTAAAACTATCATTTAGTACATGGGTCAAATTGAGACGACAATTGTCACCGCATCTAGAGGCGGATCTGTGTTGGGGGCTGTCTGGGCTGTAGCCCCGGTCACGGCCCAGTACAAGCGACCTCATTGATTGTCACTACTGTTAGTGCATCTTGCAAAAGAAAAGATCAACTTCTTCAGAGACATCATGATAAAATTATGGAAGAATTAGAAAGTGGTGCTATATTTCCTAGGAGAGGAAAAAACCAAGAAACTAGTCTTGCAAGGCCAGTAGATACTAGGTGGGGCACAAACATTGGTTCGTATTCTTTTGATGTGGTCATCTATGTTAGAGGTGCTAGAGAATATTAGTGAAGATGCAAGTGACGAGGAAAAGAAAACATAAGCATCGGGTTTGATAGAAAGAATGGAAACTTTTGAGTTTGTATTCATATTACATTTTATGATAAGAGTATCGCGGAGGACTCAAAATTTATCACAATGTTTGCAAAGAAAGAATCAAAATATTGTTCACACACTAGGATTGATTGGATATGTGCTAAGGAATATTAATGATATGAGGGAAAATGGTTGGAATCCCTTATTTGAGGAAGTGAATAGTTTTTTGTACCAAAATGAACACAGACCCAAATATGGATGACACAATACCAACTAGAGGTATATCAAGGCCCCTGTTTGGTTCAGCTTCTGGACGGCTTCTGGCCGCCAGAAGCTGAAGCTGTAACCAAACGACCAGCTTTTCGGGCGGCTTTTCCTCGCAGCGCTTCGAATAGAAGCGAGCCGCCTACGATGCCCGAGAAGCGGCCATTAGTTGGCTTCTTGCGAACGCTTCGGTTCCGTCGCTAGGGTTCTCGCGCATCCATCGCGCCACCGTCGCTCCCTCTCCTCCCCACACCGGCGGCTTCGCAGGTACGGGCGAACACCGCCGCGATCTCCTCATCCATGATACTCCCTCAGATTCTTACCAAAACAGAGGAGCCCGTCGGCCGTCGCAAAAAAACAAGGACCACCGCACCATGGAATCGCTGACGCTTCACGCTTCGACGGCCGCCTCGCCGCTGCAGCGACGCCGGCTGCTTCCCGGGCGGCAGCGCGCGATGTACGTCCGCGCCACGGCCTCCGCCGGTGAGCCGGACCTCTCCGTGCGCGTGAACGGGCTGCAGATGCCCAACCCGACTGGTTAAGCAACTGATCTCTGCATGTCATAAGAGGATTGGCTACAGTGGAGATATTTGTTCATTTTGACCGCACTGTACTACTAAAGTTGATCACTTGTCCTAGTGGTTAAGTTCTTTTTTCTGTTTGACCATTTTCTACATTATTGGCAAGATTAGTCAATTGGTTGACATCCTGAGTAGAAGGTGCCCTCCATCCTTTTGTCCCTAACTCCTGATCACTCTTCCCTCCATCCTTTTGTCGTAGCTCCTGATAACGTGGAGGACACCCTAACAGTCATCACTTCAACCTCAGTAGGTTATTTTGCCCCCCTTAACATTGTGGCTAATTACTGTTGCATTGCCATGATGTTTAGGTGTCATTGGATGCTGAAAAAGTTATCAACGTTACTCCTCGTTATGCAAAGCTTCGGGCAGAACCAAATGGGGCTGCCATGGGGCGCATCATTGGCTGGCAGAACATTGAACTCATCAGTGACAAGCCTCTGGAGACCATGTTGAATGAGTTCAAGCAGTTGAAGAAAGAGTATCCTGACAGGATACTTATCGGTTCAATTATGGAGGAGTACAACAAAGCTAATGCAAGATAATTATATGTAATGAGTTAAACATGAGTGTATTTCGAGATGCAATTGCTAATGCTTTACTGACGTAGTTAAATATATAAATGTAACGGTAGTTATGTTGTAATGAACTCCACTAATTATATGTAATGACCTTTTGTTGCTTCTGTGTCATTGTGTATAGTTTATTCAAACAGAATTGAGAGCACCTAGAGGGGGGGTGAATAGGTGATCCTGTAAAACTTAAAAACTTAAGCCACAAAACTTTGATTAAGCGTTAGCACAGTTAATGCCAAGTGGCTAGAGAGAAGATCTTGCACAATACGATAACCACAAGGAGTTCAACACAGAGAAGACACAGTGGTTTATCCCGTGGTTCGGCCAAGTACAAAACTTGCCTACTCCACGTTGTGGCGTCCCAACGGACGAGAGTTGCACTCAACTCCTCTCAAGTGATCCAATGATCAACTTGAATACCACAGTGTTATGCTTTTCTTTTCTTATCGCGTTCGCGAGGAATCTCCACAACTTGGAGTCTCTCGCCCTTACACTTGAAGTTCACAAAGAAGCACGGAGTAAGGGAGGGAAGCAACACACACAAATCCACAGCAAAATGCGCACACACACGGCCAAGAATCGAGCTCAAAAGACTATCTCAAAGTTCTCACTAGAACGGAGCTCGAATCATTGAGAATGACAAACGAATGCGCAAAGACTGAGTGTGGATGATCAAGAATGCTCTAAGGTTGCTTGGTATTCTCCTCCATGCGCCTAGGGGTCCCTTTTATAGCCCCAAGGCAGCTAGGAGCCGTTGAGATCAAATCTGGAAGGCCATTCTTGCCTTCTGTCGTCTGGCGCACCGGACAGTCCGGTGCACACCGGACAGTGTCTGGTGCCCAATTTCCTTCCTTAAATGGCGAAGCCGACCGTTGGCGGCCTTGGAGCCGTTGGCGCACCGGACATGTCCGGTGCACACTGGACAGTCCGGTGCCCCCTTCCGACCGTTGGCTCGGCCGACCGTTGGCTCACCGGACAGTCCGGTGCACACCGGACAGTCCGGTGAATTTTAGTCGTACGCCGTCGGCGAATTCCCGAGAGCGGCCACTTCACACCGAGTCAGCCTGGCGCACCGGACACTGTCCGGTGCACCACCGGACAGTCCGGTGTGCCAGACTGAGCAGAGTCTTGGCTGTACACAGCCAAGCCTTTTTCACCTCTTTTCTTTTCTTCTTCTTTCTGTTTCTAACACTTAGACAAGTATATTAGTACACAAAACCAATGTACTAAGGCTCAGAAACATACATTTACTCTTGATTTGCACTTTGTCCATCCATGAGCATAAATTCACATTTAAGCACTTTGTGTTGGCACTCAATCACCAAAATACTTAGAAATGGCCCAAGGGCACATTTCCCTTTCAATCTCCCCCTTTTTGGTGATTTATGCCAACACAACATAAAGCAACTAGAACAAGTGCAATATCACTTCAAATAAAACTCAAATTTATTTTGATTCAATTTTGGCATATATGGATCATCCTTTGCCACCACTTGGTTTGTTTTTGCAAATCAACCTCAAATTTCTATCTCTAAGTCAAACACACATGTTAAGGCATAAAGAGAGTCATTCCAAGAGTATTTGATTTAAGATTTCAAAAACTCCCCCTTTTCCCATAATCAACATTTCTCCCCATAAGAAGCCAACTTTTGACACGAGAGACAACAAAAGAGATTTGACAAACCAAAAGCTCTATTCTACTGTTTTCAAAATCTCTCAAGTGGTAGCTGATCCATTTATCACTTTGGCCTTTATTTTCTCCCCCTTTGGCATCAAGCACCAAAACGGGATCAATCTTGGCCCGTTAACCCCATTGCCTCACCAAAATCTTCAACTAAGAGCAAATAGGCAATAAGAGTATAACGATGAACTTGGAAAAGTTACTCTTTTCATCGGAGTGCAGTGGAAGTCTCGCATGGTCCAAGTCCACCGTTTCCCTTTCAATTCTCCTTGGAGACTAAAACAACCAAACTCAAGTACATGGTTAGTCTCAAAGGGTCAAGTTGTAGCACAGCTCCCCCTAAATATGTGCATCACTTGCAAAAAGGACTTGTGAGGTCCAGGGAGTGTTTGTACAACTTGAGCACCACAATAAGCAACAAAATGCAGAATGAACATGATCAAAGGCATAAACACATGTATGCTACAATTCAATCCAAGTTCCGCGAATCTAGGACATTTAGCTCACTACGCAGCGTGCAAAAGGTCTTTTCATCTAAAGGCTTAGTGAAGATATCGGCTAGCTGGTTCTCGGTGCTAACATGAAACACTTCGATATCTCCCTTTTGCTGGTGGTCTCTCAAAAAGTGATGCCGGATGTCTATGTGCTTTGTGCGGCTGTGTTCAACAGGATTTTCCGCCATGCGGATAGCACTCTCATTATCACATAGGAGTGGGACTTTGCTCAGATTATAGCCAAAGTCCCTGAGGGTTTGCCTCATCCAAAGTAGTTGCGCGCAACACTGTCCTGCGGCAACGTACTCGGCCTCAGCGGTGGATAGGGCAACGGAGGTTTGTTTCTTAGAGTTCCATGACACCAGGGACCTTCCTAAGAATTGGCACGTCCCCGATGTACTCTTCCTATCGACCTTACATCCAGCATAGTCGGAATCTGAATATCCAATCAAGTCAAAGTTCGACCCCTTTGGATACCAGATCCCGAAGCAAGGCGTAGCAACTAAATATCTAAGAATTCGCTTCACAGCCACTAAGTGACACTCCTTCGGATTGGATTGAAATCTAGCACACATGCATACGCTAAGCATAATATCCGGTCTACTAGCACATAAATAAAGTAAAGACCCTATCATTGACCGGTATGCTTTTTGATCAACGGACTTACCTCCTTTGTTGAGGTCGGTGTGTACGTCGGTTCCCATCGGAGTCTTTGCGGGCTTGGCGTCCTTCATCCCAAACCTCTTTAGCAAATCTTGTGTGTACTTCGTTTGGGAGATGAAAGTGTCGTCCTTGAGTTGCTTCACTTGGAACCCAAGGAAGTAGTTCAACTCGCCCATCATTGACATCTCGAATTTCTGCGTCATCACCCTGCTAAACTCTTCACAAGACTTTTGGTTAGTAGAACCAAATATTATGTCATCGACATAAATTTGGCACACAAACAAATCACCATCACATGTCTTAGTAAAGAGAGTTGGATCGGCTTTCCCAACCTTGAAAGCATTAACAATTAGAAAGTCTCTAAGGCATTCATACCATGCTCTTGGGGCTTGCTTAAGTCCATAGAGCGCCTTAGAGAGCTTACACACGTGGTCGGGGTACCGTTCATCCTCGAAGCCAGGGGGTTGCTCCACGTACACCTCCTCCTTGATCGGCCCGTTGAGGAAAGCGCTCTTCACATCCATTTGGAACAGCTTGAAGGAATGGTGAGCGGCATATGCTAGCAAGATACGAATTGATTCTAGCCTAGCCACAGGAGCAAAAGTCTCCTCAAAGTCCAAACCTGCGACTTGGGCATAACCTTTTGCCACAAGTCTAGCCTTGTTCCTTGTCACCACCCCGTGCTCGTCTTGTTTGTTGCGGAACACCCACTTGGTTCCCACAACATTTTGCTTGGGACGAGGCACCAGCGTCCAAACTTCATTTCTCTTGAAATTGTTGAGCTCCTCCTGCATGGCCAACACCCAGTCCGGATCTAGCAAGGCCTCTTCTACCCTGAAAGGCTCAATAGAAGAGACAAAAGAGTAATGCTCACAAAAATTAACTAATCTCGAGCGAGTAGTTAATCCCTTGCTAATATCACCCAATATCTGGTCGACGGGATGATCCCTTTGAATCACCGCTCGAACTTGGGTTGGAGGTGCCGGATGCGCTTCTTCCTCCATTATGTGATCATCTTGTGCTCCCCCTTGATTACACGCCTCCTTTTGATGAACCTGTTCATCGTCTTGAGTTGGGGGAAGCACCATAGTTGAGGAAGACGGTTGATCTTGCTCCAAATGTTCTTGAGGCCGTACATCTCCAATCGCCATGGTGCGTATTGCGGCCGTTGGAACGTCTTCTTCATCTACATCATCAAGATCAACAACTTGCTCTCTTGGAGAGCCATTAGTCTCATCAAATACAATGTCGCTAGAGACTTCAACCAAACCCGATGATTTGTTGAAGACCCTATACGCCTTTGTATTTGAATCATAACCTAATAAAAACCCTTCTACGGCTTTGGGAGCAAATTTGGAATTCCTACCCTTCTTCACTAGAATGTAGCATTTACTCCCAAAAACACGAAAATACGATACATTAGGTTTGTTACCGGTTAGCAGCTCATACGACGTCTTCTTGAGGAGGCGGTGAAGGTAGACCCTGTTGATGGCGTGGCAAGCCGTGTTCACGGCTTCCGACCAAAAGCACTCGGGGGTCTTGAATTCTCCAAGCATAGTCCTCGCCATATCTATGAGCGTCCTGTTCTTCCTCTCTACCACACCATTTTGCTGAGGTGTGTAGGGAGCGGAGAACTCGTGCTTGATCCCCTCCTCCTCAAGAAACTCCTCCACTTGAAGGTTCTTGAATTCGGACCCGTTGTCGCTCCTTATCTTCTTCACCTTGAGCTCAAACTCATTTTGAGCTCTCCTGAGGAAGCGCTTGAGGGTCCCTTGGGTTTCAGACTTATCCTGCAAAAAGAACACCCAAGTGAAGCGGGAAAAGTCATCAACGATAACTAGACCATACTTACTTCCTCCTATGCTCAGATAGGCGACGGGTTCGAAGAGGTCCATATGTAGCAGCTCCAGGGGTCTTGATGTTGTCATCACATTTTTGGTGTGATGAGAGCCTCCCACCTGTTTCCCTGCTTGACAAGCTGCACAAGGTCTATCTTTTTCGAAATGAACATTGGTTAGACCTATCACGTGTTCTCCCTTTAGAAGCTTGTGAAGGTTCTTCATCCCCACATGTGCTAAGCGGCGATGCCACAGCCAGCCCATGCAAGTCTTAGCCATTAAGCATGCATCTAGACCGACCTCTTCTTTTGCAAAATCAACTAAGTAAAGCTTGCCGTCTAGTACACCCTTAAAAGCTAGTGAACCATCACATCTTCTAAAGACAGACACATCTACATTTGTAAATAAGCAGTTATATCCCATATTACATAACTGACTAACAGATAGTAAATTATATCCAAGACTCTCCACTAGAAACACATTAGAGATAGAATGCTCATTGTAAATTGCAATTTTACCTAGCCCTTTTACCTTGCCTTGATTCCCATCACCGAATATTATTGAATCCTGGGATTCTTTGTTTTTAACGTAGGAGGTGAACATCTTCTTCTCCCCCGTCATATGGTTTGTGCATCCGCTGTCGATAATCCAACTTGAACCCCCGGATGCATAAACCTGCAAGGCAAATTTAGGCTTGGGTCTTAGGTACCCAACTCATGTTGGGTCCTACAAGGTTAGCACAAATATCCTTAGGGACCCAAATGCAAGTTTTGTCTCCCTTGCATCTTGCCCCTAATTTTCTAGCAACTATCTTCCTATCTTTTCTACAAATAGCAAAAGAAGCATTTAAAGCATGATATATTGTAGAAGGTTCATTTACTTTCCTAGGAACATTAACAACATTTTTCCTGGGCATATTATGAATAACATTTCTCCTACCAACATTTCTATCATGCACATAAGAAGAACTAGAAGCAAACATGGCATGAGAATCAAAGACATTATATGCATTACAACTCCTATAAGCATTTCTAGGTTGTCTTCTATCATGGTACATAAAGGCATGATTCTTTTGCACACTACTAGCCATAGGGGCCTTCCCTTTTTCCTTGGCGGAGATGGGAGCCTTATGGCTTGTCAAGTTCTTGGCTTCCCTCTTGTAGCCAAGTCCATCCTTAATTGAGGGGTGTCTACCAATCATGTAGGCATCCCTTGCAAATTTTAGCTTGTCAAATTCATTCTTGCTAGTCTTAAGTTGGGCATTAAGACTAGCTAATTCATCATTTAATTTGGAAATTGAAACTAAATGATCACTACAAGCATCAATGTCAAAATCTTTACACCTATTACAAGTTTCAACAATTTCTACACAAGAATTAGATTTACTAGCTACTTCTAGTTTAGCATTTAAATCATCATTAAAACTTTTTAACTTAGCAATAGTTTCATGACAAGAAGATAATTCACTAGAGAGCATTTCATTCCTCTTAATTTCTAGAGCAAGAGATTTCTGAGCTTCTACAAATTTATCATGCTCTTCATACAACAAATCCTCTTGCTTTTCTAAAAGTATATTCCTATCATTCAAGGCATCAATTAATTCATTAATTTTGTCTACCTTGGTTCTATCTAATCCCTTGAATAAGCATGAGTAATCTATCTCATCATCATCACTAGACTCATCCTCACTTGAAGAAGCATAAGTACTAGTATTATGCGTGCTTACTTTCTTCTCCCTTGCCATGAGGCAAGTGTGACGCTCGTTGGGGAAGAGGGATGACTTGTTGAAGGCGGTGGCAGCGAGTCCTTCATTGTCGGAGTCGGACGAAGAGCAGTCTGAATCCCACTCCTTGCCAAGATGAGCCTCGCCCTTTGCCTTCTTATAGTTCTTCTTTTTCTCCCTCTTGTTCCCTTGATCCTGATCACTATCATTGTCGGGACAGTTAGCAATAAAATAACCAAGCTTACCGCATTTGAAGCATGAGCGCTTCCCCTTGGCTTTGGTCTTGCTTGGCTGTCCCTTGCAACCTTTAAGCACCGTCTTGAATCTTTTGATGATGAGAGCCATCTCTTCATCATTAAGTCCGGCCGCCTCAATCTGTGCCACCTTGCTAGGTAGCGCCTCCTTGCTTCGTGTTGCCTTGAGAGCAAGGGGTTGCGGCTCGTTGATCGGACCATTCAAGGCGTCGTCCACGTACCTCGCCTCCTTGATCATCATTCGCCCGCTAACGAATTTCCCAAGAACTTCTTCGGGCGACATCTTGGTGTACCTGGGATTTTCACGAATATTGTTCACCAAATGAGGATCAAGAACGGTAAATGACCTTAGCATTAGGCGGACGACGTCGTGGTCTGTCCATCGCGTGCTCCCGTAGCTCCTTATTTTGTTGATAAGGGTCTTGAGCCGGTTGTATGTTTGTGTCGGCTCCTCGCCCCTTATCATCGCGAACCGTCCAAGCTCGCCCTCCACCAACTCCATTTTGGTGAGCAAGGTGACGTCGTTTCCCTCATGAGAGATCTTGAGGGTGTCCCAGATCTGCTTGGCATTGTCCAAGCCGCTCACCTTGTGATACTCGTCCCTGCACAAAGAGGCTAGCAACACAGTAGTAGCTTGTGCATTTTTATGAATCTGTTCATTAATAAACACAGGGCTATCCGAGCTATCAAATTTCATTCCACTTTCCACAATCTCCCAAATGCTTGGATGGAGAGAAAACAGGCGAGTACGCATTTTGTGGCTCCAAAATCCGTAATCCTCTCCATCAAAGTGAGGGGGCTTGCCAAGTGGAATGTGGAGCAATTGAGCATTTGAACTATGCGGGATGCGCGAATAATCGAAAGAAAAGTTTGAGTTAACCGTCTTTCGTCTATCGTAGTCGTCGTCGTCCTTTTGAGAGGAGGAAGATTCGTCGCTGTCGTAGTAGACAATTTCCTTGATGCGCCTTGTCTTCTTCTTCCTCCCGTCTTTTCTTTTGTGGCCCGATCCTGAGTCGGTGGGCCTGTCATCATTGGGCTTGTTGACGAAGGACTCCTTCTCCTTGTCGTTGATCACCATCCCCTTGCCTTTAGGATCCATCTCTTCAGGCGGTTAGTCCCTTTCTTGAAGAGAACGGCTCTGATACCAATTGAGAGCACCTAGAGGGGGGGTGAATAGGTGATCCTGTAAAACTTAAAAACTTAAGCCACAAAACTTTGATTAAGCGTTAACACAGTTAATGCCAACTGGCTAGAGAGAAGATCTTGCACAATACGATAACCACAAGGAGTTCAACACAGAGAAGACACAGTGGTTTATCCCGTGGTTCGGCCAAGTACAAAACTTGCCTACTCCACGTTGTGGCGTCCCAACGGACGAGAGTTGCACTCAACTCCTCTCAAGTGATCTAATGATCAACTTGAATACCACAATGTTATGCTTTTCTTTTCTTATCGCGTTCGCGAGGAATCTCCACAACTTGGAGTCTCTCGCCCTTACACTTGAAAATCACAAAGAAGCACGGAGTAAGGGAGGGAAGCAACACACACAAATCCACAGCAAAATGCGCACACACACGACCAAGAATCGAGCTCAAAAGACTATCTCAAAGTTCTCACTAGAACGGAGCTCGAATCACTGAGAATGACAAACGAATGCGCAAAGACTGAGTGTGGATGATCAAGAATGCTCTAAGGTTGCTTGGTATTCTCCTCCATGCACCTAGGGGTCCCTTTTATAGCCCCAAGGCAGCTAGGAGCCGTTGAGATCAAATCTGGAAGGCCATTCTTGCCTTCTGTCGTCTGGCGCACCGGACAGTCCGGTGCACACCGGACAGTGTCCGGTGCCCGATTTCCTTCCTTAAATGGCGAAGCCGACCGTTGGCGGCCTTGGAGCCGTTGGCGCACCGGACATGTCCGGTGCACACCGGACAGTCCGGTGCCCCCTTCCGACCGTTGGCTCGGCCACGTGTCCCGCGCAGATCGCGCGGCCGACCGTTGGCTCGGCCGACCGTTGGCTCACCGGACAGTCCGGTGCACACCGGACAGTCCGGTGAATTTTAGCCGTACGCAGTCGGCGAATTCCCGAGAGCGGCCACTTCACACCGAGTCAGCCTGGCGCACCGGACACTGTCCGGTGCACCACCGGACAGTCCGGTGTGCCAGACTGAGCAGAGTCTTGGTTGTACACAGCCAAGCCTTTTTCACCTCTTTTCTTTTCTTCTTCTTTCTGTTTCTAACACTTAGACAAGTATATTAGTACACAAAACCAATGTACTAAGGCTCAGAAACATACCTTTACTCTTGATTTGCACTTTGTCCATCCATGAGCATAAATTCACATTTAAGCACTTTGTGTTGGCACTCAATCACCAAAATACTTAGAAATGGCCCAAGGGCACATTTCCCTTTCAAGAATCTGCAATTTAAGAATCTGTGTATCCAAACACCTAATTCTAACGAACAGCTTTTCTGCACAGCTGGCGAACCAAACACCTAAATTCTAACCACCAGCTTTTTCCAACAGCCAGCTTTTCCCCACAGCCAACTTTTCAGAAAAGCTATTCAGAAAAAAGTCGAACCAAACACGCCCAAGGTGTCATGGAGCTAAGTTTGTGAGTTACTACCATGATTTTCATAATGGAAATTTTATTGTTGTCATTGATCAAGTTCTTGTTGAGTTCAACAACCGCTTCCCTGAAAGATCAACTCAGTTACTTGGATGTACTGTGTAACGCCCCGAATTTTGCAGTTGAATTTTTTCTTTTCTTTACTCGCCAAAATTCGGGCGTTACCTTTTCTTTTTCTTTTTCCCCTCGCTAAACCTTGACCTTTTCCAAAGTTCTAGCGGGATTCGGTTTGGATTTCCCGTGTAAGAAAACCCTAAGTACTTTATGTTGTTTGATGCACCATGCCGAACCTTGCATTTCTTTTGATTGCTTTGAAAGCGCAATTGCATTCATGTAGAAAGATCGGATTTCGAAAATGTGGAGAAGATCTTTTCTTTCTTTTTTCTCCCTCTCTTTTTCTCTCCTCTTTTTCTCTCTCTCCCGCGCCGTGGGCCGACCCCGGCCGGCCCAGGCCCCTGCGCGCCCCCCCCTCTTGGGCCTGGAAGGCCCAGCCGCCCCCCCCCCCCTCTTTCCCTTATTCCCTAACCCTCTCCCTCTCCCCCCCTCATTTTCTCCCTCCCCACCTAAGCCGCCGCCCCTACCCCCTACCCGCCCCCTGCCCTAGGTAGCCGCCGCCGCCCCCTGTTTGCCGCGCCGCCCCCTGCCGCCGGCCGCCCCTCGCCGTCGATCCCCGACGCCGGTAAGCCCCCCCCTCCTCCCTCTCTCCCTCTCTCCCCTCTCCTCCCTCCCCTTCCCCTCGCCGCTCGGCCCCATGGCCGGTTCGGCCGCCCGCCCCACCCCGCCGGCTCGGCCGCTCGGCCGCCCCGCGCCCTGCCCCGCGCCCTGCCCCGCGCCCCTGCGCGCCCTGCGGCTCGGCCGCCCCGCCCCCTGCTCGGCCGGCTCGGCCGCCCCCTGCGCCGCCCGCCCTCCCCAGCCCGACCCCCCCCGCGCGCCCGCCTGGCCGCCGGTTCAACCGGCCGGCTCAGCGGCTCAGCCGCCCGGCCAGCCCCGCCCGCGCCCGCGCCCCGCCTAGGGCCGGTTCAACCGCCCTAGGGCCGGTTCAACCGCCCTAGGGCCGGTTCAACCGCCCCCCCCCTTCTGTTTTTTTTATTTTTTTTATTTAATTTTATTTACTTTCTGTGATCATAATTACTGTATTTTAAGTAGGCTAATCACTGTTCATGCTATGGGAAAATAGGAAGTTTAATTTAAAATTCCGTTATGTTATTGATTCACGTAGTTAATTGTTTACCCTGTGCAATGTTGATCAACTAAAAGTGATTAGGTTTCCATTAGTATATATAAATATATATAACAGAATTATTTTGTTAAAAACCAATTGTGTCATTAGTGCATAAGATTTAACCCCCTGCGAGACCTTTCCCGTTTCTTTCTAACCATAACAAATGCGTTATCGAACGTCATACTTGATGCATATTCGCTTTATTTGTTATCTTATATGGTGTACTGTTCTTTTGTATTAAATATGTGGATGTATGTATGTGTGTTTGCGCTCGCATAGAGAACGATCCGGTCGAAGAGCCCGAGGAATTCGCAGGAGAAGCCCCTGAGCAGCAGTCGTTTGGTGGAGGCAAGTGTCCCTTGACCTATCTATGTCCTATTCATTATTTAATTCACCCTCCCGCATTACACATTTATACCTAAGGATTGACTAGCTTTTGTTATCCATGTCCTTGTTTACCTATTTGGGTCGGATTATTACTACTTAGTCTGATGCTATTGCTCAACTCTAATCAATGAACATGATGTGATTATCTATGATACGCTGTTTTCCCTTCTCTTATTATGATGTTGTACTTGTGGTATTCAAGGGGGCTCGAGCGGTTTCTCGAGTGCCTCTCCGTAAGGACCTGTTCTATGGATGACCGCCCGGGAAAACAGTGCAACCATGAGGGTGGAATGGGGTGCCCTTAGCTGAATAATTAGAGGATCCGGGGTGTAGTTCACTTAGCCGTCGTGCCGTCAATGGGGCTCGGTGTATGCGGCTCGCTCTGCCAAGGTTGATTTGTCCCTTGGGGAGGAGTGCGGTGCATTTAGGAAACCTAACGGGTGGCTACAGCCCCGGGGAATCTTTGTAAAGGCTTCGTAGTGAATCCTTGGCCATTCACCTCGGGAGTGAATAAGGGTCTTGCAAGCCCGGGCCAGAGAGGGAATCACGGCTTGTGGGTAAAGTGCACAACCTCTGCAGAGTGTTATGAAACTGATATATCAGCCGTGCTCGCGGTTATGAGCGGCCAAGGGAGCTCCAGTGATTAGTGGTACTTGATCAGAGACATTGTGGTACAGGTGGCAATGAGATTGATGGTTCTGGTTACGATTATGGTGCTGGTAAGTGGTATTCTTTCCGTTTGGAAAGGGTACATCGGGCTAATAACTTGGGTTAATGCTAAAACTTGGCTTTCTACTAGTAAATAATAACCTGACCAACTAAAAGCAACTGCTTGACTTATCCCCACATAAAGCTAGTCCACTACAGCCAAACAGGATGCTTGCTGAGTATGTTGATGTGTACTCACCCTTGCTCTACACACCAAACCCCCCCCCAGGTTGTCAGCATTGCAACCACTGCTCAGGAGAAGATGAAGCTGTGGAAGGAGACTTCCAGGAGTTCCAAGATTACGACGAGTTCTAGGTGTGGGTTAGCGGCAACCCCCAGTCGGCTGCCTGTGAAGGCCGTGTTATCTACGTTTCTCTTCCGCACTTTGATTTATTGTAAGAACTATATGGACGTCTCAGACGTATGATGTAATCGACTATTTCCCTTATTAATACTATTTTGAGCACTGTGTGATGATGTCCATATTATGTAACTGCTGTGTACGTGAATAACTGATCCTGGCACGTACATGGTTCGCATTCGGTTTGCCTTCTAAAACCGGGTGTGACATAAGTGGTATCAAAGCCGTGCTGACTGTAGGACCGCTAACCTAGAGTAGAATGGCCGTTCTAAGGATTATAGACCTCTGTCTCTTCCTTGACTTTGATATCCCTTCAAAAGTTGGTCCTACTGACCAAACCTATGTTCTACTACATATTATACCTTGCTGAAAATTATGTTTTATTCTGATCCTTCATTTATTTATGATTCATTACTTGCTGGTCATATTAATTCTGTTCTCACCCTTTTGCTTGCGATGTCTTTTGTAGATGGCTCGACTTAGACACACTGCACGAAAGTCAGTCATCCCCTTCTTACCCTCCCGCCTTGCTGAGCGTCCGCTTCGCCGTCCTGTGGCCGGACAGTCCAGCCACTTGGAGAGACTACACCATCGCCTGCGTGAGGAGCAGGAACGTCGACGACAGGAGCAGCAGAGCTCTTCCTTCTCGCTCCACCAGGAGATAGAGTCTGTGAGGAGCTGCTCCCCTGTGCTTCCTCTAGAGGCGCCCCCTGCACCACCACTGGGCGCCCCAGCCTCTGGAGTAGCTGCTGGAGGAGACCCAGACGACGGAGGAGGCGACGACAGCTCGAGCCACGACACCGACTTCTCTGCTAACCCTGAGCCGGAAGGATGGGTTGCTCGACCCATCACTCGCGACGCTGCTCGCGGGTGTCACTTCCATGATGCGCTCGACACCCTGCTACGTCGGGCATTTGACCGGCATACTTGGTCCGTCGAGTATCGCTGTGTGGTCTACCAGCATAGTCGCGGGGTCTACCCGGACCGCTGGGAGGCAACTTGCTTGGTGCGCTGCCCGGAGGACAGTCTCCAGGGTGCAGAGGCCTGTTCAGAGCACTATTCTATCTCTGAGCGGGACTCAGCTGAGGCAGCCATGCAAGATGCTGCACGGCGTGCGCTTTCGCACTACTGCTCGGTTTTCGGTGGGGCAGCTGACGGTCTTGACCTGAAGTATTACCCCCGCCGTTCATCTGGCAACACAGGAGGCGTGATTGTCTCACCCGTCGGTGAGGGCAATCCTAGGTTGAGCAGCACAGTCAACCTAGCCGCCGTGCTAAACACGGAGCTGGACCATGCATTAGACGAGCTGAGTAGGGCTCGTGCTGAGATCGCCCTGCTGCGGGCTGAGCGCGCGGAACGTCGTTTTCTGGACGGTGGTTCCCCCGCTCCCGTTGGGACTCAGCACCCGTACCGCTCACCTCAGCGTGGACACCAGTCTTATGGCAATCCCGCCTGCAAGACCAAGATAAACCTAGAACCATAGATCGTTAGAGTTGGATCTTGTAATTAATACGAAATAAATATATACATGGAAGCTTCAGTCTTAGCGTTAGTCTCGGTCTTAGTTAGTTTTAGTTAGACAGGGTAGTTTGCTATATCCTGTGCATTTATGTTTGTCATGATGAACTATGTTTGATTTGGATCTTTGTAATGATTGTCACCAGAGTGTGGGTATCCCCTGCATTTTGGTTTACATACTATGTCAATAAAGTTAGTTATATAGTTGGGAAACCCATTATTCTCCTTTCCTCTTTATCTGAGAAGCTGTGTGGTCTGTGTTGGAGATCAGTGAAGATGCTCATCTGTTCAGTGCTGTTGGAGAATTCTATACTCTTTTCTTATGCTGCAAGCTTTGCCAGATCAGTTCTGATGTGTGGTTGCGTTCTGCAGATGTCAGAGAACAGGCGTAGAGGAGGAAGGCGTGCTCAGCAGGAGCGAGCCGCTCCGCAGGATGAGGTGCCCCAGCAGCAGCACCTGCCGCCCCCGCCCCCGATGTCGATCGAGCAGATGTTTCTGATGCAGACTCAGGCAGTTCAAGCCATCGGTCAGACTCTGGCCGCCATTCAGCAGCAGCAGCAGCAGCAACAGCAGCAAGCACCACCCCAGCCTCAGATGCCTCAGATGCCTAGAGACAAGCGTGCTGAATTCATGAGAGGTCATCCACCAACGTTCGCTCACTCTTCTGACCCCATGGATGCTGAAGATTGGCTGCGCACTGTGGAGCGGGAGTTGCATACCGCTCAGTGCGATGACCGGGAGAAAGTCTTGTATGGTCCCCGTCTGTTGAGAGGAGCAGCCCAGTCATGGTGGGAGTCTTACCTCGCCACCCATGCCAACCCCGACACCATTACCTGGGAAGAATTCCGAGGTAGCTTTCGTCAGTACCATGTGCCTGCAGGTCTGATGACAGTGAAGAAGGAGGAGTTCCTGGCCCTCAAGCAAGGGTCATCGTCTGTCAGTGAGTATCGAGACAGGTTTCTGCAATTGTCTCGCTATGCTCCTGAAGATGTCAACACCGACGCCAAGCGACAGTACCGTTTCCTGAGAGGCTTGGTTGACCCTCTGCAGTATCAGCTGATGAATCACACCTTCCCGACATTCCAGCACCTGATTGACAGAGCAATCATGACAGAAAGGAAGCGCAAGGAGATGGAAGATCGTAAGCGCAAGATCAGTGGACCCCAGCCTGGAAGCAGCAGCCGTCCTCGTTTCTCAGGCAATCAACCTCAGCAGTTCAGGCAGAACCAGCGTCCATCTCAGCAGCATCAGCAGCGTCAGCAGTATCAGCAGTTCCAAAGGCAGTATCCTCAGCATCAGTACCAGAACCGTCAGAGCAATCAGTCAGGAGGTCAGTTTCAAAAGCAGAATCAGCAAACACCTCGTCTTCCTGCCCCAGCAAATCAGCAGAACAGTCAGGCAGCACCAGCTCAGGTTGGAAACAGGGCATGTTTCCACTGTGGAGAGCAAGGCCATCGGGTGATGCAATGTCCGAAGAAGGCAGCCCAGCAGCAGTCAGGCCCCAATGCCCCAGCAAAGCAGAATGTGCCTCAGCCTGGAGCAGGCAACCGCTCTCAGCCGCGCTATAATCATGGAAGATTGAATCACTTGGAGGCTGAAGCAGTTCAGGAGACCCCCGACATGATAGTAGGTATGTTCCCAGTCGACTCCCATATTGCAGAAGTGTTATTTGATACTGGAGCAACACATTCTTTCATTACTGCATCATGGGTAGAAGCACATAATCTTCCAACTACTACCATGTTAACCCCCATTCAAATTGACTCAGCCGGTGGTAGAGTTCGAGCTGATAGCATTTGTTTGAATATAAGTGTGGAAATAAGGGGGATAGCGTTTCCCGCCAACCTTATAGTAATGGGTACTCAGGGAATAGATGTCATCCTAGGGATGAATTGGCTAGATAAGTATCAGGCAGTTATCAGTTGTGATAAAAGGACAATCAAGTTGGTGTCCCCACTAGGAGAGGAAGTGGTGACCGAGTTAGTCCCGCCTGAGCCAAAGAAAGGAAGTTGTTATCAGATGGCTGTCGATAGCAGTGAAGCAGACCCAATTGAGAGTATTAAGGTTGTGTCTGAATTCCCAGATGTGTTTCCAAAGGATTTACCGGGTATGCCACCAGAGCGGAAGGTTGAGTTTGCTATAGAGCTTCTTCCTGGAACCGCCCCCATCTCTAAGAGAGCTTACAGAATATCTGGACCAGAGTTGGTTGAGCTTAAGAAGCAGATTGATGAGCTGTCAGAGAAAGGTTACATCCGGCCAAGCACTTCGCCTTGGGCCGCCCCTGTCTTGTTTGTGGAGAAGAAAGATGGCACTAAGAGGATGTGCATCGATTATAGAGCTTTGAATGAGGTCACGATCAAGAACAAGTATCCTTTGCCCAGAATAGAAGATCTGTTCGACCAGTTGAGAGGAGCCAGTGTGTTCTCCAAGATCGATCTGAGGTCAGGTTATCATCAGCTCAGGATCCGACCTTCGGACATTCCGAAGACGGCATTCATTACCAAGTATGGTTTATATGAGTTCACAGTGATGTCTTTTGGTTTGACCAATGCGCCAGCATTCTTTATGAACTTGATGAACAGTGTATTCATGGATTACCTTGATAAGTTTGTGGTAGTATTCATTGATGATATTCTAGTTTACTCTCATAGCGAAGAAGAGCATGCAGATCATTTGAGGAAGGTATTGCAGAGATTGCGAGAGCACCAGTTGTATGCAAAGTTGAGCAAGTGTGAGTTCTGGATCAGTGAAGTCCTGTTCTTGGGTCACATAATCAACAAAGAAGGATTGGCTGTGGATCCGAAGAAAGTGGCAGATATTCTGAACTGGAAAGCGCCAACGGATGCTCGAGGAATCAAGAGCTTCATTGGAATGGCCGGATATTATCGGCGATTCATTGAAGGGTTTTCGAAGATTGCGAAGCCAATGACAGCGTTGCTAGGCAACAAGGTTGAGTTCAAGTGGACCCAGAAATGCCAAGAGGCCTTTGAAGCGCTGAAAGAGAAGTTGACTACAGCGCCTGTCCTAGTCTTGCCTGATGTGCACAAGCCCTTCTCGGTGTATTGCGATGCTTGTTACACAGGTTTGGGATGTGTGTTGATGCAAGAGGGAAGAGTTGTGGCTTACTCGTCCCGACAGCTGAAGGTTCATGAGAAGAATTACCCAATCCATGATCTAGAGTTGGCAGCAGTGGTTCACGCACTGAAGACATGGAGGCACTATCTGTATGGACAGAAATGCGATGTTTACACAGACCATAAGAGTCTGAAGTACATATTCACTCAGTCAGAGTTGAACATGAGGCAACGAAGATGGTTAGAATTGATCAAAGACTATGAGTTGGAGATTCATTACCATCCAGGCAAAGCGAACGTAGTGGCAGATGCTTTGAGCAGAAAGAGTCAAGTCAATCTGATGGTCGCTCGCCCGATGCCTTATGAGTTGGCCAAGGAGTTTGACAGGTTGAGTCTCGGATTTCTGAACAATTCGCGAGGAGTCACAGTTGAATTGGAACCTACCTTGGAGCGCGAAATCAAAGAAGCGCAGAAAAATGATGAGAAGATCAGTGAGATTCGGCGATTGATTCTAGATGGCAGAGGCAAAGATTTTCGAGAAGATGCTGGAGGTGTGGTATGGTTCAAAGACCGCTTGTGTGTTCCCAATGTCCAGTCTATTCGGGAGTTGATTCTTAAGGAAGCTCATGAGACAGCTTATTCGATTCACCCTGGCAGTGAGAAGATGTACCAGGATCTGAAGAAGAAATTCTGGTGGTACGGAATGAAAAGAGAAATCGCAGAGCATGTGGCTATGTGCGATAGTTGTCGAAGAATTAAGGCAGAACACCAGAGGCCAGCTGGATTGTTGCAACCGTTGCAGATCCCTCAGTGGAAATGGGATGAAATTGGTATGGATTTCATAGTCGGATTGCCTCGCACTCGAGCCGGCTACGATTCCATTTGGGTAGTAGTGGACCGTTTGACCAAGTCAGCCCACTTCATACCTGTCAAGACCAACTACAACAGTGCAGTATTGGCAGAATTGTATATGTCTCGGATCGTTTGTCTTCATGGTGTGCCAAAGAAGATAGTGTCAGACAGAGGAACGCAGTTCACCTCTCATTTCTGGCAGCAGTTGCATGAAGCCTTGGGCACGCATCTGAATTTCAGTTCAGCTTATCACCCGCAGACAGATGGTCAGACTGAAAGAACCAATCAAATCCTTGAAGATATGTTGAGAGCCTGTGCGTTGCAAGATCAGTCCGGATGGGACAAGCGATTGCCTTATGCAGAGTTTTCCTATAACAACAGTTATCAGGCCAGTTTGAAGATGTCACCGTTTCAAGCGCTGTATGGAAGGAGTTGCAGAACTCCGTTGCAATGGGATCAGCCTGGAGAGAAGCAGGTGTTTGGGCCAGATATTCTGCTTGAAGCCGAAGAGAACATCAAGATGGTCCGAGAGAATCTGAAGATAGCGCAATCGAGGCAGCGAAGCTATGCGGACACAAGAAGAAGAGAGCTGAGTTTCGAAGTCGGAGACTTTGTTTATCTGAAAGTGTCACCGATCAGAGGAGTCAGAAGATTCGGAGTGAAAGGCAAGCTAGCACCCCGCTACATTGGTCCGTATCAGATTCTTGCAAGACGAGGAGAAGTGGCTTATCAGCTCAGTTTGCCAGAGAATTTGTCTGCTGTGCATAATGTCTTTCATGTGTCTCAGTTGAAGAAGTGCTTGCGTGTGCCAGAAGAGCAGTTGCCAGTGGAAGGTCTGGAGGTCCAGGAGGACTTGACCTATGTTGAGAAGCCAGCTCAGATCCTTGAGGTTGCAGATAGAGTCACCCGAAGGAAGACCGTCAGAATGTGCAAAGTCAGATGGAATCACCACTCTGAGGAAGAAGCAACCTGGGAGCGTGAAGATGATCTGATGGCCAAGTACCCAGAGCTCTTTGCTAGCCAACCCTGAATCTCGAGGGCGAGATTCTTTTAAGGGGGATAGGTTTGTAACGCCCCGAATTTTGCAGTTGAATTTTTTCTTTTCTTTACTCGCCAAAATTCGGGCGTTACCTTTTCTTTTTCTTTTTCCCCTCGCTAAACCTTGACCTTTTCCAAAGTTCTAGCGGGATTCGGTTTGGATTTCCCGTGTAAGAAAACCCTAAGTACTTTATGTTGTTTGATGCACCATGCCGAACCTTGCATTTCTTTTGATTGCTTTGAAAGCGCAATTGCATTCATGTAGAAAGATCGGATTTCGAAAATGTGGAGAAGATCTTTTCTTTCTTTTTTCTCCCTCTCTTTTTCTCTCCTCTTTTTCTCTCTCTCCCGCGCCGTGGGCCGACCCCGGCCGGCCCAGGCCCCTGCGCGCCCCCCCCTCTTGGGCCTGGAAGGCCCAGCCGCCCCCCCCCTCTTTCCCTTATTCCCTAACCCTCTCCCTCTCCCCCCCTCATTTTCTCCCTCCCCACCTAAGCCGCCGCCCCTACCCCCTACCCGCCCCCTGCCCTAGGTAGCCGCCGCCGCCCCCTGTTTGCCGCGCCGCCCCCTGCCGCCGGCCGCCCCTCGCCGTCGATCCCCGACGCCGGTAAGCCCCCCCCTCCTCCCTCTCTCCCTCTCTCCCCTCTCCTCCCTCCCCTTCCCCTCGCCGCTCGGCCCCATGGCCGGTTCGGCCGCCCGCCCCACCCCGCCGGCTCGGCCGCTCGGCCGCCCCGCGCCCTGCCCCGCGCCCTGCCCCGCGCCCCTGCGCGCCCTGCGGCTCGGCCGCCCCGCCCCCTGCTCGGCCGGCTCGGCCGCCCCCTGCGCCGCCCGCCCTCCCCAGCCCGACCCCCCCCGCGCGCCCGCCTGGCCGCCGGTTCAACCGGCCGGCTCAGCGGCTCAGCCGCCCGGCCAGCCCCGCCCGCGCCCGCGCCCCGCCTAGGGCCGGTTCAACCGCCCTAGGGCCGGTTCAACCGCCCCCCCCCCCCCTTCTGTTTTTTTTATTTTTTTTATTTAATTTTATTTACTTTCTGTGATCATAATTACTGTATTTTAAGTAGGCTAATCACTGTTCATGCTATGGGAAAATAGGAAGTTTAATTTAAAATTCCGTTATGTTATTGATTCACGTAGTTAATTGTTTACCCTGTGCAATGTTGATCAACTAAAAGTGATTAGGTTTCCATTAGTATATATAAATATATATAACAGAATTATTTTGTTAAAAACCAATTGTGTCATTAGTGCATAAGATTTAACCCCCTGCGAGACCTTTCCCGTTTCTTTCTAACCATAACAAATGCGTTATCGAACGTCATACTTGATGCATATTCGCTTTATTTGTTATCTTATATGGTGTACTGTTCTTTTGTATTAAATATGTGGATGTATGTATGTGTGTTTGCGCTCGCATAGAGAACGATCCGGTCGAAGAGCCCGAGGAATTCGCAGGAGAAGCCCCTGAGCAGCAGTCGTTTGGTGGAGGCAAGTGTCCCTTGACCTATCTATGTCCTATTCATTATTTAATTCACCCTCCCGCATTACACATTTATACCTAAGGATTGACTAGCTTTTGTTATCCATGTCCTTGTTTACCTATTTGGGTCGGATTATTACTACTTAGTCTGATGCTATTGCTCAACTCTAATCAATGAACATGATGTGATTATCTATGATACGCTGTTTTCCCTTCTCTTATTATGATGTTGTACTTGTGGTATTCAAGGGGGCTCGAGCGGTTTCTCGAGTGCCTCTCCGTAAGGACCTGTTCTATGGATGACCGCCCGGGAAAACAGTGCAACCATGAGGGTGGAATGGGGTGCCCTTAGCTGAATAATTAGAGGATCCGGGGTGTAGTTCACTTAGCCGTCGTGCCGTCAATGGGGCTCGGTGTATGCGGCTCGCTCTGCCAAGGTTGATTTGTCCCTTGGGGAGGAGTGCGGTGCATTTAGGAAACCTAACGGGTGGCTACAGCCCCGGGGAATCTTTGTAAAGGCTTCGTAGTGAATCCTTGGCCATTCACCTCGGGAGTGAATAAGGGTCTTGCAAGCCCGGGCCAGAGAGGGAATCACGGCTTGTGGGTAAAGTGCACAACCTCTGCAGAGTGTTATGAAACTGATATATCAGCCGTGCTCGCGGTTATGAGCGGCCAAGGGAGCTCCAGTGATTAGTGGTACTTGATCAGAGACATTGTGGTACAGGTGGCAATGAGATTGATGGTTCTGGTTACGATTATGGTGCTGGTAAGTGGTATTCTTTCCGTTTGGAAAGGGTACATCGGGCTAATAACTTGGGTTAATGCTAAAACTTGGCTTTCTACTAGTAAATAATAACCTGACCAACTAAAAGCAACTGCTTGACTTATCCCCACATAAAGCTAGTCCACTACAGCCAAACAGGATGCTTGCTGAGTATGTTGATGTGTACTCACCCTTGCTCTACACACCAAACCCCCCCCCAGGTTGTCAGCATTGCAACCACTGCTCAGGAGAAGATGAAGCTGTGGAAGGAGACTTCCAGGAGTTCCAAGATTACGACGAGTTCTAGGTGTGGGTTAGCGGCAACCCCCAGTCGGCTGCCTGTGAAGGCCGTGTTATCTACGTTTCTCTTCCGCACTTTGATTTATTGTAAGAACTATATGGACGTCTCAGACGTATGATGTAATCGACTATTTCCCTTATTAATACTATTTTGAGCACTGTGTGATGATGTCCATATTATGTAACTGCTGTGTACGTGAATAACTGATCCTGGCACGTACATGGTTCGCATTCGGTTTGCCTTCTAAAACCGGGTGTGACATACTGTATGCCTTGATCCAAGGGATTCTTTTGCCAACTTTGATTTAGAGAAGTTAATTGAGCTACCGAAGATTTATGGTGCTGATTTTAGCGATTATGAACGTGCATGCCTTATGGACCAACTTATCTTATCATTGATGAGGTTAGAAATGATGATGGATTTAGATATTGTAATGATATTGGACACCTTGCTACAAAGATGGTTAAAACAGATAGACACATATGTTTCAGTTTAGTGTATCGTCTTGTTGAGCTTGAATTAATCTTGCGAGTGGCAACTGCAACTGTTGAGAGGGCCTTCTCTGCTATGAACATTATCAAGACTGAAAGAAGAAATAAAATGCATGATGAATGGATTAATAACATCATGCTATGCTATATTGAGCGGGATATGTTTGTAGATATTCAAGATGAAAAGATTTTGAAGTATTTTCAAGACTTAAGAACTCAAAGATAAATTTACCTCGTAACATCAACTCATGAACGGTATGTATTGATTATTGTATTTCTAGAATTCGACGAATTCGTATCGACTTATTTTTGGGCTACATATTTCTTGAATGTTTAAATTATATCTTACTTCTTGTGTCATATTAAACATCAATTATATTTTTTTGTTTGGTTTAATTTTTTTATAGCATTAACTTAGTAGCCCCTCTTAAATCGATGTTGGATCCGCCACTGATCACATCACGTTGCATGTCCAAACACAAATCGAACTGTCGCTAGTCCGATAATATCTGATCGTAAAATGGAATAGGGAATTCTGGATTACCTATTGCTAAAGTAAAGAGAAAACGAAATGGAAAAAGGAAAGGAAAAGGAAAGGAAAAAACGAAATAGATAGGGAGAAAAAGGGCGGAGAAAAACCGCAATTGCAACTTGGAATCCTCCCCTCGCGGTCGCGTCCTCGCCAGTCGCCACACCGCTGCCTATAAATCCGGCCCACGGACCGCACGACCAGCCACCTGGTTCTCCGTCCGGTCAGACCAATCAACAAAGTGACGCGAGCACGAGCATCCATCGTTTCCCCTTCTTCCCCATCGCGTGCCCTCGCCGCAGCCATCTTCCATGGCGGACCAGCTCACGGACGAGCAGATCGCGGAGTTCAAGGAGGCCTTCAGCCTCTTCGATAAGGATGGCGACGGTACCCATCTGGCCCCCTCCCTTTTACTCTCTGCTAGGCGCCTCGATCTCTCGCGGCCGGATCGGGATCCAGCTCCCGGCCCGTCCGATCCGGCCCGAATGGTAGGATTTCTGTAGGAGGCGTTGCTGGTAGGGCTCTAGATCCGGCCGGCCGCGTGCTGTGGTGCTTACCGTTTGATGATCTCTGAGTCGATTAGGACATTCGGTGGCTCCTGATTATGTATTCATTTACAGCTACCATCTCTTTGTTATGCAAGAGCTTGCTCTAGGGCGGGAGAGCAGCAAAATGATGGTTTTTTGGGGTGTCGTGGATCTGTTTATGGAGTGCGGTACTCACGACGGGAGAACGATTTGGGGATCGGGAATTTGTTGCCTCGCCTAAGTAGGACTGGAATTCAAATGTCTCGTGAAACATTCCAGAGAATGGAAAGTGAATTTAGCATGGTCTGTTTGTCGAACTCTGTGAGTCAGCTTATCAGCATGGTTGTGTAATCTACAATTCTACATATCTAGTGCCAATAGATGTATTAGGGAATGTATTGATGGTAGAGCTAGATAGGCGATAGCTGAGTCCGTTTGATTTTGAAATAAGGGTGTGGATTCAACAGTTGAGCTATGCCTTGAAATTAAGTTGTTAATCTTGTTGTCTACTAGTAGTAGTATGTTAAGCAGTAGTCATTATTTGTTTTAGATTTTTTTCAGTAAGTTTTCTTTAACAGTAGTGCTTCATCAATGTATAATTTGGTCTATGATAGTCTTCCAGTTGGTCATAAAATGCTTGTTGTCCTAGACATGATTGTGGAGCGCTCATTATTAGCCACTCCCCATGTCGGCTAATCTCTGAAAGTTCTTTTCTGTTCTGTTGAATGATTACTTGCTAGCATGTTTAGAGACAAGCTGAACTAGTGAATGATTTGTGCCATAGCGAGTATACATTATAATTCTCATTTTGGATTACATATTAATAGTTGTTAAGCATGGCGCTTCATTAAAATATCAGGAAACTGATTTGAGTATATTAAAGCTGTGAACTGCATTGATCTCTTCATGTTACACTGTTAGGTGGATTGTTATATTATTTTCCCAAGTGTTCATGATATTATGTGATATAGATCCATAAAGTCAATCCTTGTATTTGACAGTGGATGACCAACAACATTGGTATCTTGTGAAAGTGACTGGCACTTTACTATTTCCTCATGTTACTTGTTTGACATAACTTTCATCCTTCTGTTGCAGTGCAACATTGTGCTTGTTTAGTTGACTTCTCTTTGGAGCAATGCCTGTTTACCATTTTTTTTTCTGCTACTGCAATTTAATAGGAGCATGCAAGTGATTGGCAAACTGAAATGTCCCTTAGGCTTCTGAAGATGACTGCCACATTATGACCTGTGCTGTATTGTTGCGATGGTAGTTATTTATATAAAGAAGTCTTCAAAATGTGTATATTATAGCACAGATAAGTTACTGTATTTGGTATTTCTTTGAAATGAAACAGTGATATTGATGTGTACCCCTTGATGAGAAGATTGTATGTTCTTCCAATACTAATTTAGGTTTGATCTATTCACCCGCTGCAGGCTGCATCACTACCAAGGAGCTTGGAACTGTGATGCGCTCCCTTGGCCAGAACCCCACTGAAGCAGAGCTGCAGGACATGATCAACGAGGTTGATGCTGATGGCAATGGGACCATTGACTTCCCAGAGTTCCTGAACCTGATGGCAAGGAAGATGAAGGACACCGACTCCGAGGAGGAGCTTAAGGAGGCCTTTCGCGTCTTCGACAAGGACCAGAATGGTTTCATCTCGGCTGCTGAGCTCCGCCATGTCATGACCAACCTCGGCGAGAAGCTGACTGACGAGGAGGTCGACGAGATGATCCGTGAGGCCGATGTTGACGGCGACGGCCAGATCAACTACGAGGAGTTCGTCAAGGTCATGATGGCCAAGTGAGGAGCGATCCCCGTTATCTATGAATGAATTGAAGTGAAATATCAGGCACACAAGCTGTACTTTGCCATGTCCCTTTTGAGTACACATCAGTATCATGCAGGAGGTAATGTCTAGTAGTGGTCGGTTTAGGTGGTGTAGTCATGGGAACTCGACATCAGATACCTGGTCTCTTTTGATTGTGATGTTATCTTGCATTATTGCTCCTGCTGGAGCTTTTAGGATTTGTTGTAAGCTCATATTTTCAGGGGGTTTTGGATCTTTTGTGCGAGTCTTGTATCTCGTGTACGTTGCATTGCATTGTTGTGTTATGCTTCTGCTGGCTTGTACCGCCTTGTTATGTGACATCTGGTGTGTGTGGATTCTGGGAATCCAAAGAAAGCTCGGGAGCTGCAGCGGGCGCTGCGCGGCATGGAATGATTTGCCAAATTGAAATCACGACAACATGCCTACGATGCAAACTGGGCATTCGTGGCTGACGAGCCCCTTACTGACCGGGATCGGAGTTAATAATGATGCAATCGAGAACGAGTCCTCAGCATTGCTGTGATCTTCCAGTTTCTTATCCTTGCACGTGCACGCTAATTTTATTCATGGACGGATCATGGGTAGGGGAAAAAGGCAATTAGGTATGGCCGTATGGTGGCCCCATTGCAGCAGATTCTCAGCATTGCTGTGATCTTTGAGTTTACCATCCTTGCACGTGCATGCTAATTATTCATGAACGAATATGACAGGGGAATGGTGCCTGCCAGGCAATTATTCATGAACGAATATGCTAATTCTCAGCATAAGCAGGAAAAAACGCCAAGTAGGTATGGTGCCTGCCAGGCTGTTGAACCAAGTTGGCCTTCGCATATGACAGGGGAGAACAAGCAGCGTTAAGCTTTTGATGCAGCTCCTGTGTCCTACTGCAAATAGACCAAGGGCATGTTTGTTTATGATAATAATATGTCCAGATTGTATAATTTAACTTATCTTAAATTAAGTGTTAGTTTAAAATTAGCTAGACTATATAACATGTGTAGATTATAATCCCAAACAAACACCCCTACTACTACTATCGTCGTTTCCCACTTGTGTTATGTAGGAAAACACGGGCACTATGTACTAGCATATGCATATCTATTGCTTTTAACCAAGATAACATACGAGTAGAAATTTATACATTGTAACCATTAGAGGTGCAACACAACGAAATAAGAACACATCGATATAGTAGAAATATTCAAACGTTTTTACGTACCAGTAGCAGCAACACATCTATATGCCAATCTACGAGGTATATCATCTGTTCCAATCTGTGCTATAACCAAAACAAAACTAGATCTAATCTACAAGGTATATCATCTATATGCAAACCATCCAAATCAACCTAGGCATGACCTAGCTCTAATGCAACTGAAGAAAAGAAGCACTAGACTATATACCATGTTCAATCAAGATAGCACGATCATAGCTCGTTACCACTAAACGCAAAACACGTTAAAAGAAAAATATGTCGATATAGTGGAAGTAGTCGAATGTCCTCGTATACTAGAAGCATCAGTACATTCAACGGTGCTCCTCAAATTCGTTAATGATCAACAATGCAACAGCATCGACATCGTCTCCATGGTATCTATATGTGCGGGGATGAAATATCACAATGCCGATATGCTAGTATCACATGTGCAACAAGAGAAACACCGACGTCGTTTTGTAAATCCATGATCCTAGGGAAAAAGGTGGCGACTTGTGCATATATTCAACCAGAGACAAATGCAATCGTACAGCAGAGATGCGGGTGGGGCTCGAGCCTTCCTATCCCTCCAGACTCCATAGAGCTAACCTAAAGCCTTGCCTAAAATTGCATACTAAATTTCTCATTATGGATTTTATTATTTTTATCGTTCATCGATACTTTAGACTATTATATTTGTTATCAGTAGTTGATATAACGGTTTAGTTCAACTCTTTCTAAATTTTTTTTTGGCTCCGTCCGGGCTTATGTAGTTATGGTGTATTTCTTTTAATACTACAATGCCAGCTGTTGGATCTGGTTTGATCATTGCTAATTGCGATGGTTAGGTGAGGATCATGGCGGCATGGCCTGTCTTTGCACCCAGATTGGATCGCTCAAGAGGTGGACGAGACGTCTCTTTTAACAAAACTGGGCGACGACACTAAATTGATTAAGGGCCTGTTCGGTTGTACCGGAATGAACCAGGATTCAATTCAGCTCATCAAAATCTATATAAATTAGAGAAGTAATCCGGCTAGTAATTTATCCGGGGCTCCAATCCGGAACAACCGAACAGGGCCTAAGTGCGCTGCACCCATGTTATAGGTCATTGTCTCGTTGTTTTCTGATGACCAAGGACAAGGAAAAGGTAGCCAGTGGCCTGCCAGATCGGAATTTGCTGTTTACCCTTTTGACCTGGCGAAATCGAATCAGAATAAAAGAAAGCTCTGCACTTCGTTCATCGAGAGCATCCATAGCAAGAGGAAGCGGCTGAGGTTGGCTCGGGTGAGCAACATGGCGGAGAAGCTGACGCCGGAGCAGGTGGACGAGTGCAAGGAAATCTTCGACCTGTTCGACGCCGACGAGGACGGCAAGTCGCCATCCCATCGAACTCCTATCCACCGGCCACCGCGCGCGCACCTAGCTCCGAGCCTCACTCAACTCATATGTGCGTGCGTGCTTCTCTGTTGCTCCCGGCCGGTGGGCTTGCAGGTCGCATCGCCACGGGTGAGCTCGTGACGGCGCTGCGCTCCCTGGGCCAGAACGTGGACGAGGCGGAGGCGCGGCGCTTCCTGGAGGACGCGGGCGTCGCCGCGGGCGCCGGCGACATCGACCTCGCGGCGTTCCTGGCCGTGGCGGCGCGCAAGATGGGCGCCAGGCAGTCGGAGGCGCGCCTCGCCGAGTGCTTCGACGTGTTCGACGACGCCTGCAGCGGGTCCATCCCCGCGGAGCAGCTGCGGCAGGTGATGGTGAGCCACGGCGACCGGCTCACGGAGGAGGAGGCCGACGCGATGCTCCGCGAGGCCGACCCGCGCGGCGAGGGCCGCGTCGAGTACAAACACTACGTCAAAGTACTGCTCAGGGACAAGAAGTGATCCGGTGATCCTTCGCCCGCCGGTGGCCACGGCCGGCCACGAGTGGGGGAGGAGGATGTCAACTCGATCTGCTCTTTGATCATGTGCGCGTCCTAGTCCTAGCACCGCCGCTTAATTATTATCACGGCATCAGATCCAGTAGCTAGTGGCTACCGAATTCTTGAAGTTGACATCACCAGTTCTGTATTCTGGTTTCGCTTGTGTTGAGCGTGTAAGATGTCTGCGATCGCAGCTTTCGAGACCAACTCCGTTCGCCGTAGACTCATCGTCACCCAAAGCACCGGCGCCGGCGTCTTGTTCCGATGCGAAGGCGGCAGCAGGAGAGACTGTCACTTTTCTGCTGGGCTGGACGGGCAGCACGCCACACGCCACCTCGCGTACAAGGAGAGATAGAAGAAATGACCACATTTTTTATGATTTTTTGTTGATAGTCACGCGAAGGTAGGTAGATGTCGAAGTAATTTTTGGCAACGATGTGGTCCAAAAAATCGAACGGACGGTGTCGCCAATGTCTTATCCTACTTTGACCTCAAACCAAATATCGTCTCACCACCGCCTCCTATCCAGTGCCCCATCCAGCAGTGGCGCGACCACCTCTTGTGACGAGAGCGCCGAGGGAAGGAGCACGTTGCCGCGCTCGTCTCTATGGTGACCACAACGGTTGCCGTCTCCACCTCTGTGTCCACCTCCGTGTGCAGCTTCAAGGCGTAGTAGGGGCGGTTTGGATGTGAGGTTGAGGCCCATGCCCGTAACGCCTTTTCGCTCCTCTCAAGAAAAGAGGTCAGATATGTCACCGATGTGTTAGACCTTAACTGTGTTCCTATAGGGCTCTTTAGAATTTCGGTCTGGTGCACGATCGGATTGGTTCAATGTACCATGCCGCACGAGCCTCCTGCATACATCACCGGAAAGAAGGTCCTACGTGCTACCGAACTGGTCTGGTACGTCCCAGAACAACTGAAACTTGGTACTTTTCTTCATAGATTCTTCCAATAAATTTGACTCACTTTGAGAACCTTCATATGACTTAGACAAACTTAATTAGAGTACATTTAACTGGTCTAAGTCATAAATTCTCACATTTTCCCTATTTCCAACTCATAAATATGTTCTAGGTTCAAACTTGACTCCAAATACATCTTTCCCAAATTCTCTGATTACAGAACCTCTAGAGTGCTAAAAATGCTCCAAAGGATAGTTAGACCTTATCCAAACTTGTAAACTAGTCATAGCTCACCTCATCCAAGTTTTGCCCTATTTAGCTTCTATTTGTGCAATAAGTTGAGTTGGATTTCATTATCTAGCGCTTATGAAAATGCAAGTACACGCTTAGCAAAATAGTTAGTACTCGGGCCGTGTTGATCATCAATCACCAAAACAAGTTAGAAATAACGTATAACACATTTCCCTTTCACTAGTTCATACTCCAACGACTAGCTGACATTGTGGAGTCCGGTGGTACATCGGATCCGATGCCACTTGACATGATAACTTTTTGTTGATTACGCAAGGTGACAGAAGGTCTGGTGCACCTAAGGAAAATGCAGAGTTTGGGTTTTTTCTTACCAACGACTAATTGAGGGGTTGGGCTATAACCCCCCCCTAATCGGCCTCAACAGTACACAAGAGATGTGATTCAACTCTTATAAGCTAGAGAAACATATCATAGAGATCAAATAGCCTCTCAAGTGTTATTTAGTGAAAATTGTGCAAGAGATAGCCATTCTAGAGTGGTTCTTTACAGCGTCTTTGTGTAAGTGTGTTGTGTTGCTACGATCTTGTGCTCGATGTTTCATCTTTGTAAATGCTAGCAAGAGGCTCCGAGTTTATGGATTGCCTTGCGGAGACTATCTCTCATCTTAGAAGTTCTAAAAAAAACTCGGCCGGGAAGGGAAAGACCGCCTTCCCGGTATTCCATTCCATATAAGAAGAGACCGAAACAATGGTCCCGGGCGAGAAAATCCCCGAACCCTGCCCCCCATCACTAACGGGCCGACGTCAACTGTCTACTCTGCAACGGCCCAACCGGAGGGTGGCGCACAGGACATCGCACCCCGAGAGCGGATGGGGCACAGCGAGGGGATTTTTTAACCAAGCCTGAAAAATCGCTCCCGATAGGAATCGAACCCAAGACTTGGAGGTGCTACTCGGAAGTCCTTAATCGCTAGGCTAGAGGCTCTTTCGCCATCTTAGAAGTTCTAGAGGGCTCAAGCTTGATCGTTGGAATCATTTGAGAGGGTAAAAGAGACTTCGTCCTTTGCGACACCTCAACAGAGACATAGGTTCTTTGGAACCAAACTCCAGTAAATCAAAATCATGGTGTCTCTCTTTGTGTGTGTTTGATTTCGCTTGCGATTTGTTCTTCCCTCTCCCCTCTAAGTTCTCTTATTGGTTTTTGATTCAAATCCCGAGTGTTGCTCCTAAAGTTAATTCCACAATCATGTGACCACACTTCGTAAGAAGAACTTTTCCCCCTTACGCTGATCATATTCAGTGCCGGTTCTGATATTTTAGAGGCCCAGGACAAGACTTATAATGGAGGCCCTTGATAATATTAATTATTACACATAATTATAGTGCATATATATATTGTTAATAAATATTTATATATATTTGAAAATGTTGTTCATATTAAATACAAAGTAACTAAAATGTAACATAACATCTCGTAGAAAAATGGGGTATATATGTGTCCAGATGACTCAAAAGAAGGTTACCTCGAACAATGATCAAATAGATGTAATACGTTGTGAGATCAATCGATTATGTCATGTTAGTTTCGTGTTCGCTATGTAGAAAAAGACAAAAGCGCTGTCGTACCCAATGTCGTGTGTTGGCTACCGAGAGGAGAGGGCACGACCGCCTGTCTGTTTGCGACTGAGAGCCTAGGCAGATGGGCCTGAGACTAAGAAGTACTACTACTAGAATATAGAAATCAAGATTAATGGGTTATGTCTAATTCTTGTTGACGTGTTGTTGACATGTTGTTGACTTGTAATTAGGTCTTTAAAAGTTTTGTAGAGCTAATAGACATATATATAAAATATACGCTATATGGTTGTATATATATACTGTTATTTATTAACTAAAGTGAGGCCCTATTAATCTGGGGGTCCTGGTCGGGGGCACTGCTCGACCCCCGCTAGGGCCGGCACTGATCATATTTACTCTCACTTTAACCACTAATTTGAAATTTAGTTTTGTTTTAAGTATTTAAATTTTAGGTGTCGTATATTCACCCCCTCTAGATGACTATCATTCAATGCGGATCATGTCGGTTTGGTGGAGAGGTTGTATCCTAGCAATGATAAGTGGGTCGAGTCACCTGGTTGTGTGGTACGGATTGGTGTTACTGGAGGGGCATCAACTTTGGCCCATAGAATAGGCAAGCTTGAGTGTAGCGAGAAGGAGCTAGTTCGTCGATTGTTGTAATCAAGCAAACTCTCGAAAAATCCTATGACTTTGGTGGGCCACCTTTTGAAATCTGAACCTTTGGAGCCATGATTTCTGGGTGCCCGTCAAATGACTGCGACGTGTTCGACGCATTTTTGCCCGTCAAATGATTGTGACGTGTTCGACGCAATTTTTTGTGTTTCTGTTGAGCACGTTGCAGTCACCATGGTAGCAAGCTCCGACCATGGCTCCTGATGCCCAATGTTGCTCAATTGAATTTAAACCGGGCTTTGTGACTCCTCACCGATTGATGTTGCAGGTAGGATCTGCTTCAACATCTTTGGTGCAGATGGGTATGTCTGATCGATTGTCCTTGATAACCACATCTCCTAGCATTTTGGGAGGGGAGATTTTAGGTTTGGGTAGTGTGCCCTTCCATAGCTTCAATCTTTGTATCTCAATTATTATAGCACGAACGAGCTCTTTCACAAGGCAATTTCTTTTTGGAAATATATTTGGAATTTTTGGATCTTACCTGTTCACGACGGAGCTCCTCCGTTCTGACAAGTTTGTCAATGGTGCACCCCAACCTCCAAAGCCACTTGCGCAAATCCGAGCATTGTGCATGTTCGAACCGGAGAACAGCTGGAAGCATCACCGTCTTCAGTCTTAGTGCCCCTGGATTTGAATCACAATCAAATGCCTTGTCGGTGGTCCATCCAACAGGGCGAAACGAGCGGCGTCAATGAATCGTCGAGCTTTTGAATGGTGAGGCAGAGCATGGCTCCGAGAGCTAATGGTAGGGGAGCCCACTCCATCTGGCACAGGCGAGCGTGCTAATGCAGTCGGTGTCGCTGGTGATTGTATTGTTGATGAGAAATGTGAGCGCGAGGAGCTTCGGGCATCACACCATCATATGCGCTCGTGATTCACGAATGATAATTTGTAGTCTACTTTTGAGATGCAATGGTGTAATCATGCAAACGAGCATCGTGAACCTTTTGATAATGTACATTGTAGTTTGACAAGTGTTTTTTAATAAAACTACACGAACCGCTGGTGCAAAGGTTTTAGTGTTAAATGAAACCTACAATTACATCATGACAAAAAGGTTCAGGAGGTTCGTTTGCACACTTACATCGAAAGTTTGTTTAGACGGTCTATGTGATAAAATTTGCTTCCATGGAAAATTAAACTCAGAATTTGAGTAGTGCTACTCAGACCGTATAACCAACCCCGCTAGAGACACTATAATACACAAACACATTATATTTATATTTCTACCTATATATATCTATCTATCTATAAAAGAACCAGGGTGTGTTTGGTTCACTGTCCCAGATGCCATAGACTAAGGTTAGGCATGCCCCATTTTCGTAGGTAAGTGTTTGGTTCATGCCTAATATTAGGCAGCCACAAAAAGTCTGGCGTGATTCAGGACACTCGCCGTACATTTTTACACCGCATCTGGGGTGCTCGTTTTGGCTGCCGCAACACCGTATCGCTCCCACTTCTCCTCTCACATCACTTGCTTGCATCCTGGCGGTACAAGGATCTGCTCTCGTCTCCTCCAAGCACGGTGAGGTTCTTCCCCTTTCTGCTTTTCACTTTGCTCCCCAGTGGTTCACCTCCTTCCTCCCGCCCCGCAGCGCTTGCCTCGTGGGCATGTGCGTGCCCAGCTTGGCAAGGCCGACCTGGGCGACGAACGCCAAGCTACTGGGGACATTGCTTCCTTCATAAGATTTGGACGCCGAGCTGCTGGGGACGTCTGAAAGTCACCTAGAGTGGGGTGAATAGGCGGAATCTGAAAATTACAAACTTAAGCACACACTATAAGCCGGGGTTAGCATTAGAGCGAATATTTAGTCCGGGAGAGAGAGGGTAAAAACAAATCAACCAAGAAATAAAGCGGATGACATGGTGATTTGTTTTACCGAGGTTTGGTTCTAAAGAACCTAGTCCCCGTTGAGGTGGTCACAAAGGCCGGGTCTATTTCAACTCTTTCCCTCTCTCAAACGGTCACCTAGACCGAGTGAGCTTCCTTCCTTGATTTCTCAGGTCACTTAGACCCCGCAAGGACCACCACACGATTGGTGTCTCTTTCTTCGCTTATAAGGCTCTGAGAGTAAGAATGAGAGAAAGAAGAACTCCAACCAAGCAACAAGAGCAACAAAGAAACACAAGAACGATCCTCTCACAAGTCCTAAAGCACTAGAATTGAATTGGAGATTTGATTGGATCGGTGGCTTTGATTTGTGTCTTGGAGTGTTGCACTTTGCTCTTGTATTGAATGAGGAGTGTTGAATGCTTAGATGGTTGGAGTGGTGGTGGTTGAGGGGTATTTATAACACTCACCCACTAAAACAACCGTTGGGGCAGGTTGCTGTCGATGGGCGCATCTAGTGCGCCACCGAGCACTGTCTTTTTACTGTCCGGTGCGCCTCTGACCTCTGCTTTGACTTCTGCCGCGAACTGTAGCGCTGTCAGGGGCACTGTGCAGTCGACCGTTCCACGAAGGAGCCGTTGTTCCGCTGGTGCATCGGACAGTCCGGTGAACTATAGCGGAGCGGCTCTGGAAAAACCCGAGAGTGGCGAGTTAGGACTTGTACGGTCCTGGTGCACCGGACACTGAACGGTGGCACACGGGACAGTCTGGTGCGCCAGACTAGAGGACTCTCAAGATTGTTGCTCCTTTGAAATTGAACCCTGTCTTTTATCTTTTATTGTTTTGCGTTGAACTTTTATGCACCTGTAGATCATATAATCTAGAGCAAACTAGTTAGTCCAATATTTGTGTTGTGCATTTCAACCACCAAAATCATTTATAGGAAAAGGTTTGACCCTATTTTCCTTTCAATCTCCCCCTTTTGGTGATTGATGCCAACACAAACCAAAGCAAATATATAAGTGCAGAATTGAACTATTTTGCATAATGTAAGTGCATAGGTTACTTAGAATTAAACCAATTTATAATTTTACTAGATATGCATGGTTTGCTTTCTTTTATTTTAACATTTTGGACCACATATGCACCACTTGTTTTGTTTTTTTGCAAATCTTTTTGTAAATTCTTTTTTCAAAGTCTTTTGCAAATAGTCAAAGGTATATGAATAAGATTGTAAGAAGCACTTTCAAGATTTGAAATTTTCTCCCCCTATTTCAAACGCTTTTCCTTTGACTAAACAAAACTCCCCCTGAATGAAATTCTCCTCTTAGTGTTCAAGAGGGTTTTACCGATTTTTATAAATATCAATTGAACAAGATCAAATACATTTAGATACCAATTTGAAAAATTCTTGAAAATTTTGAAATTGGTGGTGGTGCGGTCCTTTTGCTTTGGGCTAATATTTTCTCCTCCTTTGGCATTAATCGCCAAAAACGGAGACATTTGAGAGCCCTCTTTATTTTCTCCCCCATTGGTACAAGTAAATATGAGTGAAAGATTATAGCAATTTGAGAGTGATGCAGAGTGACGGCGAAGGTAAATGATACCGTTAGAGTGGAGTGGAAGCCTTGTCTTCGCCGAAGACTCCATTTCCCTTTCAATCTACGACTTAGTATAGAAATATACTTGAAAACACATTAGTCGTACCAAATGAAAGAGATATGATCAAAGGTATGTAAATGAGCTATCTGTGTAATGTTTCAATCAAAATTCCGAGAATCAAGAATATTTAGCTCATTCCTAAGTTTGCTAAAGGTTTTCTCGTCTAATGGCTTGGTAAAGATATCGGCTAATTGATCTTTGGTATTAATGTAAGCTATTTCGATATCCCCCTTTGTTGGTGATCCCTCAAAAAGTGATACCGAATGTCTATATGCTTAGTGCGGCTATGTTCAACGGGATTCTCCGCCATGCAGATAGCACTCTCATTATCACATAGGAGAGGGACTTTGCTCAATTTGTAGCCATAGTACCTGAGGGTTTGCCTCATCCAAAGTAATTGCACACAACAATGACCTGCGGCAATATACTCGGCTTCAGCGATAGAAAGAGCTACGAAGTTTTGTTTCTTTGAAGCCCAAGACACCAGAGATCTCCCCAGAAACTGACAAGTCCCTGATGTGCTCTTCCTATCAATTTTACACCCTGCCCAATCAGCATCAGAATAACCTATTAAATCAAAGGTGGATCCCCGAGGGTACCAAAGCCCAAACTTAGGAGTGTAAACTAAATATCTCATGATTCTCTTCACGACCCTAAGGTGAACTTCCTTAGGACCGGCTTGGAACCTTGCACACATGCATAAGGAAAGCATAATATCCGGTCGAGATGCACATAAATAGAGTAAAGATCCTATCATCGACCGGTATACCTTTTGATCTACGGATTTACCTCCTGTGTCGAGGTCGAGATGCCCATTAGTTCCCATGGGTGTCTTGATGGACTTGGCATCCTTCATTCCAAATTTCTTAAGAATGTCTTGAATGTACTTTGTTTGGCTGATGAAGGTGCCATCCTGGAGTTGCTTGATTTGAAATCCTAAGAAGTATCTCAACTCCCCCGTCATAGACATCTCAAATTTTTGAACCATTATCCTACTAAACTCTTTACAAGTAGATTTGTTAGTAGACCCAAATATAATATCGTCAACATAAATTTGGTATACAAACAAATCATTTGCAACAGTTTTAGTAAAGAGAGTAGGATCGGCTTTACCGACTTTGAAGCCATTAGTGATAAGGAAATCTCGCCGTCATTCATACCATGCTCTTGGGGCTTGCTTGAGCCCATAAAGCGCCTTTGAGAGTTTATAGACATGGTTAGGGTACTCACTGTCTTTAAAGCCAGGAGGTTGTTCAACATAGACCTCTTCCTTGATGGGTCCATTGAGGAAGGCACTCTTCACGTCCATTTGATAAAGCTTGAAGCCATGGTAAGTAGCATAAGCAAGTAATATGCAAATTAACTCAAGCCTAGCTACGTGTGCATAAGTTTCATCGAAATCCAAACCTTTGACTTGTGAATATTCTTTGGCCACAAGTCGGGCTTTGTTTCTTATCACCACACCATGCTCATCTTGCTTGTTGCGGAATACCCATTTGGTACCTACAACATTTTGATTAGGACGTGGAACTAAATGCCATACCTCATTCCTCGTGAAGTTGTTGAGCTCCTCTTGTATAGCCATCACCCAATCCGAATCTCTTAATGCATCTTCAATCTTGTAAGGCTCAATAGAGGAAACAAAAGAGTAATGCTCACAGAAATGTGCGACTCGAGATCGAGTAGTTACCCCCTTATGAATATCACCAAGAATGGAGTTGATAGGGTGATCTCTTTAAATCGCCTGGTGGACTCTTGGGTGTGGCGGTCTTTGACCCTGAATTTCTTGTTCATCTTCCTTGTCTTGATTATCTTCATCTCCCCCTTGATCATCGGCCTCTTCTTGAGGTGGCTCATCCTCTTGATCTTCTTCTTCATCACCTTGAGCCTGTTCCTCATCTTGAGTTGGTGGAGATGCTTGGTTGGAAGATGATGGTTGATCTTGTGCTTGTGGAAGCTCTTCGGATTCCTTAGGACACACATTCCCAATGGACATGTTCCTTAGTGCGACGCACGGAGCCTCTTCATCATCTAGTTCATCAAGATCAACTTGCTCCACTTAGGAGCCATTAGTCTCATCAAACATAATGTCACAAGAAACATCAACTAATCCAGTGGATTTGTTGAAGACTCTATATGCCCTTGTGTTTGAGTCATAGCTAAGTAAAAAGCCTTCTACAGTCTTAGGAGCAAATTTAGATTTTCTACCTCTTTTAACAAGAATAAAGCATTTGCTACCAAAGACTCTAAAATATGAAACATTGGGCTTTTTACTGGTGAGGAGTTCGTATGAGGTCTTCTTGAGGATTCGGTGAAGATATAACCGATTGATGGAGTAGCAGGCGGTGTTAATCGCCTTGGCCCAAAACCAGTCCGGTGTCTTGTACTCATCAAACATGGTCCTTGCCATGTCCAATAGAGTTCTGTTCTTTCTCTCCACTACACCATTTTGTTGAGGTGTGTAGGGAGAAGAGAACTCATGCTTGATGCCCTCTTCCTCAAGAAAGCCTTCAATTTGAGAGTTCTTGAACTCCGTCCCATTATCGCTTCTTATCTTTTTGATTCTCAATCCAAACTCATTTTGAGCCTGTCTCAAGAATATTTTAAGGTATCTTGGGTTTGTGATTTTTCCTGCAAAAAGAACACCCAAGTGAAGCGAGAATAATCATCCACAATAACTAGACAGTACTTACTCCCGCCGATGCTTATGTAAGCTATCGAACCGAATAGATCCATGTGGAGTAGCTCCAGTGGCCTGTCCGTTGTCATGATGTTCTTGTGTGGATGATGGGCGCTAACTTGCTTTCCTGCTTGACATGCGCTACAAACCTTGTCTTTCTCAAAATGAACATTTATTAGTCTCAAAATGTGTTTTCCCTTTAGAAGCTTGTGAAGATTCTTCATCCCAACATGGGCTAGTCGGTGATGCCAGAGCCAACCCACATTAGTCTTAGCAACTAAGCAAGTGTCAAGTTCAGCTCTATTAAAATCAACTAAGTATAGCTGACCCTCTAACACTCCCTTAAATGCTACTGAATCATCACTTCCTCTAAAGACAGTAACACCTATATTACTAAAAAGACAGTTGTAACCCATTTTGCATAATTGAGATACAGAAAGCAAATTGTAATCTAAAGAATCTACAAGAAAAACATTGGAAATAGAATGGTCAGGTGATATAGCAATTTTACCAAGTCCTTTGACCAAACCTTGATTTCCATCCCCGAATGTGATAGCTCTTTGGGGATCTTTGTTTTTTTCGTAGGAGGAGAACATCCTTTTTTCCCCTGTCATGTGGTTTGTGCATCCGCTATCAATAATCCAACTTGAGCCCTCGAATGCATAAACCTGCAAAACAATTTAGGCCTTGTTCTTAGGTACCCAAACATTCTTGGGTCCTTTCACGTTAGAAACAAGCAACTTGGGTATCCAAACACAAGTCTTTGAACCCTTGTGTTTGGCCCCAACATATTTGGCAACTATTTTGCTTGATTTGTTAGTTAAAATATAAGAAGCATCAAAAGTCTTAAATGAAATAATAGGCTCATTTGATGCAGTAGGAGTTTTCTTTTTAGACATTTTAATATGTGTAGAATGCCTAGAGCTGGAAGCCTCATTTTTATACATAAAAGCATGGTGAGAAACATTATGAGGTTTCCTAGCATGAATTCTCCTAATTTTATGTTCGGGATAATTTGCAGGATATAAAATATAGCCCTCATTATCCTGAACCATGGGAGCCTTGCCCTTAACAAAGTTGGACAATCTCCTAGGGGCATTAAGCTTGACATTGGTTCCCTGTTGGAAACCAATGTTATCCTTAATGTTAGGGTGTCTCCCATTATAGAGCATACTTCTAGCAAATTTAAAATTTTCATTTTCAATCTCATGCTCATTATTTTTAGCAATTAATGTAGCTATGCGATCATTTTGTTGTTTAATCAAAGCAAGGTGATCATGAATAGCATCAACATTAACATATCTACATCTAGTGCAAATAAAAACATGATCAATAGTAGATGTAGAGGGTTTGCAAGTATTTGATTCATCAATCTTAGCATGTAAAACAGCATTCTCATTTCTAAGACTGGAAATAGCATCATTGCAAACATCCAAATCTTTAGCCTTAGAAATTAATCTAGCATTTTCAGTTTTGAGGCTAGAAATTGATTCAGTCAATCTATCAATCTTAGCAATTAAACTAGCATTTTTATTTTTAAGATTGACAGTTGAATCATTATAAACATTTAATTTTTCAACCTTAGCAATTAAACTAGCATTCTCAGTTCTAAGGTTGGAAACAGTGTCATGGCAAATGCTAAGCTCTTTAGTCAAGTTTTCATTTTTCTCTACTTCCTGAGGATAAGCATTTTTTACTTTAACATGCCTTTTGTTTTCCTTAATAAGGAATTCCTCTTAGCTATCCAAAAGTTCATCCTTCTCATTAATAGCTCCTATTAGTTCATTCATTTTTTCCTTTTGTTGCATGTTAAGGTTGGCAAAAAGAGTAAGGAGATCATCTTCATCATCACTAGAGCTACCCTCATCACTAGATGTTATATATTTAGTGGTGGCTCTAGATTTTAACTTCTTCTTTTTGCCGTCTTTTGCCATGAAGCACTTGTGGCCGATGTTGGGGAAGAGAAGGCCCTTGTTTACGGTGATGTTGGCGACATCCTCGTCGGAGGAGGAGTCGGTGGAGCTCTCTTCGGAGTCCCATTCCTGACACACGTGGGCATCGCCGCCCTTCTTCTTGTAGTACTTCTTCTTTTCCTTCCTCTTTCCCTTCTTGTCGGCACCCCTGTCACTATCACTAGACATAGGACATTTAGCGATAAAATGACCAGGCTTACCACACTTGTAGCACACCCTCTTGGAGCGGGGTTTGTAGTCCTTCCCCCTCCTTTGCTTGAGGATTTGGCGGAAGCTCTTGATGATGAGCGCCATCTCCTCATTGTCAAGCTTGGAGGCGTTGATGGGGAGCCTACTCGATGTAGACTCCTCTTTCTTCTCCTCCGTCGCTTTGAATGCAACGAGTTGCACCTCGGGTGTAGAGGTGCCACCTTGCTCCAAGTTGACGATTTGTTTGGAGCCTTTGATCATCAACTCAAAGCTCACAAATTTTCCTATCACTTCCTCGGGAGACATTAGCTTATATCTAGGATCACCACGTATTAATTGAACTGGCGTAGGATTGTGAAAAACAAGTGATCTTAGAATAACCTTGACCATTTCATGGTCATCCCATTTAGTGCTCCCAAGGTTGCACACTTGATTCACCAAGGTCTTGAGCCGGTTGTACATCGCTTGTGGCTCCTCTCCTTGGTTGAGGACAAATCGACCGAGCTCCCCCTTGATCGTCTCCCGCTTGGTGATCTTGGTCACCTCATCTCCTTCGTGTGCGGTCTTGAGCACGTCCCAAATCTCCTTGGCACTCTTCAACCCTTGCACTTTATTATACTCCTCTCGACACAAGGAGGCGAGGAGTATAGTAGTTGCTTGGGAGTTAAAGTGCTTGATTTGGGCGACCTCGTCCGATTCATAGCCTTCGTCCCCCACCGATGGTACCTACGCTCCAAACTCAACAATGTCCCAAATGCTTGCGTGGAGTGAGGTTAGATGATGCCTCATTTTATCACTCCACATACAATAATCTTCACCATAAAAACTGGTGGTTTGCCTAAGGGAATGGAAAGTAAGGGAGCGCATTTAGAAATGCGGGGATAACGAAGTGGCATCTTAATATACTTCTTGTGCTCATGGCGCTTAGAAGTGATGGACGGCACGTCGGAGCCGGATGTAGAAGGTGATGATGAATCGGTCTCATAGTAGACCACCTTCTTCATCTTTTTCTTCTTGTCGCCACTCCGATGCGACTTGATATGTGAAGCTAAGGGGATCCTTCCTTCACCTTGTTGTCGGACTCCCTTGATGGAGCCTTCCCTAGGCTTGCGGGCTTGTCACCGGTCACAATCTCCCTCTTGGCGTGATCTCCCGACATCACTTCGAGTGGTTAGACTCTAATGAAGTACCGGGCTCTGATACCAATTGAAAGTCGCCTAGAGGGGGTGAATAGGCGGATTCTAAAAATTACAAACTTAAGCACACACTATAAGTCAGGGTTAGCGTTAGAGCGAATATTAAGTCTGGGAGAGAAGGTGAAAACAAATCAACCAAGAAATAAAGCGGATGACACGGTGATTTGTTTTACCGAGGTTCGGTTCTAAAGAACCTAGTCCCCGTTGAGGTGGTCACAAAGACCGAGTCTCTTTCAACCCTTTCCCTCTCTCAAACGGTCACCTAGACCGAGTGAGCTTCATTCCTTGATTTCTCGGGTCACTTAGACCCCACAAGGACCACCACAGGATTGGTGTCTCTTACTTCGCTTACAAGGCTCTGAGAGTAAGAATGAGAGAAAGAAGAAAGCCAACCAAGCAACAAGAGCAACAAAGAAACACAAGAACGATCATCTCACAAGTCCTAAAGCATTAGAATTGAATTGAGGACTTTGATTGGATTGGTGGCTTTGATTTGTGTCTTGGAGTGTTGCACTTTGCTCTTGTATTGAATGAGGAGTGTTGAATGCTTGGATGGTTGGAGTGGTGGTGGTTGAGGGGTATTTATAGCCCTCACCCACTAAAACAACCGTTGGGGCAGGCTGCTATCGATGGGCGCACCGGACACTGTCCGGTGTGCCAGCCACGTCACCCAACCGTTAGGGTTTTGACGCAGTCGACCGTTGGAGCGCTGACTTCTAGTGGCACCGGACAGTCCGGTGTCGCACCGGACAGTCTGGTGTCACACCGGACAGGCACTGTTTACTGTCTGGTGCGCCTCTGACCTCTGCTCTGACTTCTGCCGCAAACTGTAGCGCTGTCAGGGGCACTATGCAGTTGACCATTCCGTGAAGGAGCCGTTGTTCCGCTGGTGCACCGGACAGTCCGGTGGCACACCGGACGGTCCGGTGAATTATAGCGGAGCGACGCTGGAAAAACCCGAGAGTGGCGAGTTGGGACTTGTACGGTTCTGGTGCACCGGACACTGTTCGGTGTAGGGATGGAAACGGATAAACTATTAACGGATAGTGTCTCTGGACATCCATATCCGCGACTTATATCCGATATCCGAACTCGTACCCATTACCCGCTACGGATAAAAAATAGTATCCACATTCGTTACCCGCGGGTAATGGATATCCACGGATATATTCGTTTGCCCACTACACATACAACATATTTAAATCCAGCAAATTCAAATATGATAACATATTTGTCCAGCAAATTTAAATATGATAAAAACACGATTGGGGATTTGGAGAGGCTAGACAGTCAGGAGATGGGCAGGCCGCAACGGGACTTAGGCTGGTTGTGGTCTGTGAAGTGGTTCCAAACTCCAATGACCCCACATGTCATGTTACTTTAATGGATATTCGGATATTCGGGTATGGATACTGATTTTTCGTACCTATTTTAAAAATATCCATGGATATCAAATGCTACTCGTATCCGTATCCACGGGTACAGGCTCGTACCCAAAACCGTGCCCAACGGGTTTTTTATTCGCGGGTACGCGGATAAATCACATCCATTGCCATCCCTAGTCCAATGGCACACCGGACAGTTCGGTGTGCCAGACCAGAGCACTCTCAAGATTGTTGCTCCTTTGAAATTGAACCCTGTCTTTTATTTTTTATTGGTTTGTGTTGAACTTTTATGCACTTGTAGAACATATAATCTAAAGCAAACTAGTTAGTCCAATATTTGTGTTGAGCATTTCAACCACTAAAATCATTTATAGGAAAAGGTTTGATCCTATTTCCCTTTCAACGTCGCTCCCTTCACAGGTCTGGACACCGAGCTGCTAGTATACAATGTTGCTATTGGTCCGAGTAGGCTGTTGCCGTTAGTTGCAGTGCGAGGGGCTGGAAGTGGTGGGGGAGGGGAGGATGGGCAGCATGGTAGACGGAGGTGGGTAGGGTTGCTAGAGCCCCCGCGGGGGTGGGTCGATGCATACGAAGTTAAGATGTTTAGCTATTTTTTCGAAGCACAAGATTTTAAAAGTAGAATCAAGCACACCCTGTTTATTTAGAAACATATGATAAATAGCTGACATGTGGTTTCCGGCAGCTTTTTCTCCATAACTACAGCTTAACCAAACAGGATAGGCTCAACTCTGATTGGGACAAGTGCAAGGAACTCTGAAAAATAATGCAGTACTGATAAATAGGGTACGCGTTTCCTTAGTTTTTCTAGTCTACAAAGAATTGTGTCCTTGTTAATGGTGGGTTTGTTCTCAGATTGGTTCTCACATCACAAGAAAGGCTCACTATTTTTTCTATTTTGATTCTCAGACCTGTTGCAAGAAAGGCAGGTTCACATCTATTTAAAGCATAGCAATCTGATTTCAAAGGTATATACAACATTGGATGAGCTAGAACGACTTTGCTTGTTGTAGCATCTCATGATTCTATTTTCTGCTTGTACAGGATTAGGAGTGCACCTATTTTGATTCTGCGAACTGAGTAACTGATTCTAAAGGTAACTGAAATTCTACTCTCTGAAACTTGCATTTTCCAAGATTCTAAAGATTGTAATTAGTTTTTAATTTGTCTAGATGGGTGTGGAGGAGATGTATCTTCAATATTGCAATAGTTACAACCAGTACCTCCGAAGAAGAAGGGTGCTCATTTGCACTAACATTTGTGTGGTTTTTTTGTGGTATAAACTGGCTAGATTACATAAGAAGAGTATCAAATATGGTCCTTTGTTACAATGAGATTTGGAACGAGAGAGGCGGCTCAACCGGTTGTATAATGGGACAAAAGCCAATTGTATTAGTGAGTTGCGCATGCGCAAATTTGTTTTCCATAGGTTATGTAGCCATTTAAGGTCTCGTAGGCTGTTAGAGGATACCATCAATGTCTCTATTGAAGAACAGGTTGCTATGTTCTTAAAGTTTGTTGGTCATAGATGGACAAATAGGTCAGTTGGGTTTGAATTCCTACGGTCCGGAGAAACAGTTAGCAGGTACTTCAACCTTGTTTTAGATGCTCTATGTGTCATGTCATGTGACCTCATTGCTATGAGAACCATAGAGACACATCCAAAGATATCTAGTAGCCCGGGAAGATTTCACCCTTACTTTGAGGTAACATATCTCACACACACATATATAAATGGAATTGATCCTTATAGTAGGTACTTACAAATACCCATTTTTCTATTTGATAGAGATGTGTAGGAGCACTCGATGGCACACATGTACCATCATGGGTCCCCATTTATATGCAGGATAGGTTTAGAGGTTGAAAACACTACCCAACACAGAATGTGTTAGCTATCGTGGATTTTGATCTTAGGTTTACATATGTGTTGACTGGATGGGAAGGATCAGCTCATGACTCATTTGTGCTCCAAGATGCATTGTCACGTCCCTCAGGCTTAAAAATTCCCGAAGGTAGTAGACAAGACACACGACTTACCTTTTTTGGCTTGTAAAATGACTAGCTAATTTTAGTTAAATCCAATTGTAGGTCATTTCTTTCTAGCAGACGCGGGTTATGCAGCACGACCTGGCATATTACCTCCATATAGGGGTGTTTGGTACAATCTTAAGGAGTTTCAAGGTACTAGGCAGCTAGAGAATCCAGAAGAACTGTTCAACCTTCGACACTCTTCTCTTAGGACAACGATAGAACGAGCATTTGGTACACTCAAAAATAGATTTAAGATACTCACAAGCCAATCGTTCTTCCCTCTCAAAACTCAAGTGAAGATAGTTTTGGCTTGTTGTGCTTTGCACAACTTCATAATAGAGGATGGGATTGGTATTTATGTTTATGAAGATGAGGCATGGTTTGGAAGTCTTCCAAGAAGCAGTCGTACCCATGCTAATATGAACAGAGATAATAAACTTTGGGCCACTATGCGTGATCAGCTAGCGCAACAAATGTGGGACGATTGGGATGGAAATTGATCTTTTTATGTGGCTATAATGAGAACCTATTTTATGGTTTTATGTGGCTGTAATGAGAATCTATTTTATGGTATTATGTTGCTGTACTCAGACCCTATTTATGTTATATTCATGGTGTTTTGTTTGTGCCTTTATTGCTGAAATTTATTGATGAGTAAAGGAAAAGAGAAGATTGAGAGGACCATTGTGTGGGATGTAAATCAAAGCAAGTTTATGCTTGGTTGGTTTACTGACTTCATAAAAGAACAACATGTTGGTTTTAAGATTAAAAAACAACACTACTTCAAGTGTGCTGAGGCATTGAACAGACAATTCAATATGGGGGTCACTGCTACTCAAGTTGAAAGACATTAGAGGCATTATAAAGAGAATTGGAAGTTTGTTGCTGCAGCCTTAAGCAAGAGTGGTATCACTTTTGACACAACAAGGTCTATGGTAGTCGTATCTGAATTAGAGAAAGCTAACCTAAAGGTAATAAACTCTTCAATGCAATTATATATAAATTTTACTGTATAGCATAAGAATATGGTCCACATTCTACTTGTTATCATGCTAAGGCATTTTTCTAATTTCTAGTTTCTTTATGGAACGCGCATTTCCTTCAGATGCTTCAAATCATACATGTTAGATAGTATTTGTGAAAGGGAAATAGGGTCAAACCTTTTCCAATATGAATTTTGGTGGTTGAATTGCCCAACACAAAGTATTAGACTAACTAGTTTGCTCTAGATTATGAGTTCTATAGGTGCCAAAGGTTCAACTCAAACCAATATAAAGTCCAAGAAAAGGTTCAAATAAAAGGAGCAAAGTTAAACCAAAGGCAGCCCTGGTCTGGCACACCGGACTGTCCAGTGTGCCACCGGACAGTGTCCGATGCACCAGGGAGGATTCTCTCGAACTTGCCAGCTTCGGGAATTTGGGAGGCCGCTCCGCTATAATTCACCGGACTGTCTGGTGCAACACCGGACTGTCTGGTGTGCCAGCGGAGCAACGGCTACTTCGTGCCAACGGTCGTCTGTAGAAGGCATTAAATGCGCTACAGTGCGCGCCTGCGCGCGCAGAAGTTAGAGCAGGCGCCAGAAGGCGCACCGGGCAGTCTACAGGACCTGTCCGATGCACCACTGGACTGTCCGATGGCCCCAATTGTCAGAGCTCCAACGGTTGGAACCCAATGGCCTGGTGACGTGGCTGGCGCACCGGACAGTGTCCGGTGCGCGGTGCGCCATTCGACAGAAGCCCTCACCAATGGTTCTTTTGGTGGTTGGGGCTATAAATACCCCCCCCAACCACCACACTTCAATGCATCTAAGTTTTCAGTCTTCAAACCTCATACAAGAGCTATAGCATTCAATACAAGACACACACAAAGAGATCAAATCCTCTCCCAAGTCCGGAATCACTCCAAACAAATTAGTGACTAGAGAGAGAGACTTTTGTGTTCTTTTGAGCTCTTACGCTTGGATTGCTTTTCTTCTTCCTCATTCTTGTTTCCATAACACTTGCAATCAAAACAAGAGACGCCAATTGTGTGGTGGTCCTTGTAGTGGACTTAGTGTCCCATTTGATTGATAAGAGAAGCTCACTCGGTCTAAGTGACCGTTTGAGAGAGGGAAAGGGTTGATAGAGACCCGGTCTTTGTGACCACCTCAACGGGGAGTAGGTTTGCAAGAACCGAACCTCGGTAAAACAAATCACCATGTCATCCATTCTTATTTGCTTGTGATTTGTTTTTCGCCCTCTCTTTCGGACTCGTTTATATTTCTAACGCTAACCCCAGCTTGTATTTGTGCTTAAGTTTATAATTTTCAGATTCCGCCTATTCACCTCCCCCTCTAGGCGACTTTCAATTGGTATCAGAGCTCAGTGCTTCATTAGAGCCTAACCGCTCGAAGTGATGTTGGGAGATCACGCCAAGAAGGAGATGGTGACCGACGAGAAGCCCGCTACAAGCCTCGGGAAGGTTCCATCAAGGGAGTCCGGCTCCAAAGGAAAGGGAGAATCACATTCCCACAACAAGTCGCATCGGAGTGGCGACAAAAAGAAAAAGATGAAGAAAGTGGTCTACTACGAGATCGATTCTTCGTCGCCATCCACCTCCGGCTCTGACGCGTCGTCCGTAACTTCTAAGCGCCATGAGTGCAAGAAGTTTAGTAAGATCCCCCTACACTACCCTCGCATTTCTAAACGTACTCCATTACTTTCCGTCCCATTAGGCAAACCACTGGTTTTTTATGGTGAAGATTATAACATGTGGAGTGATAAAATGAGGCATCACCTAACCTCACTCCACACTAGTATTTGGGATGTTGTTGAGTTTGGTGTACAGGTACCATCCATAGGGGATGAGGACTATGATTCAGACGAAGTTGCCCAAATCCGGCACTTCAACTCACAAGCCACCACAATACTCCTCGCCTCTCTAAGTCGAGAGGAGTATAACAAGGTGCAAGGATTGAAGAGCGCTAAGGAGATTTGGGACGTACTCAAAACGGCGCACGAAGGAGACAAGGTGACGAAGATCACCAAGAGGGAAACGATCGAGGGGGAGCTCGGTCGCTTCATGCTCAACCAAGGAGAAGACCCGCAAGCCATGTACAACCGGCTAAAAACCTTGGTGAATCAAGTGCGCAACCTCGGGAGCACCAAGTGGGATGACCATGAAATGGTCAAGGTTATTCTTAGATCACTCGTATTTCTTAACCCCACTCAAGTTCAATTAATTCGTGGTGATCCAAGATATAAACTAATGTCTCCCGAGGAAGTGATAGGCAAATTTGTGAGCTTTGAATTAATGATCAAAGGCTCCAAGAAGATCATCGAGCAAGGCGCCTCCTCCTCCGTACCCAAAGCACAACCCGTTGCATTCAAGGCAACGAAGGAGAGGAAAGAAGACTCTACACCGAATAGAGTCCCCATCGACGCCTCCAAGCTCGACAATGAGGAGATGGCGCTCATCATCAAGAGCTTCCGCCAAATCCTCAAGCAAAGGAAGGGGAAAGATTACAAGCCCCGTTCCAAGAAGGTTTGCTACAAAAGTGGTTAGCCCGGTCATTTCATTGCTAAATGTCCATTATCTAGTGATAGTGACAGGGGCGACGACAAGAAGGGAAAGAGGAGAGAAAAGAAGAGGTACTACAAGAAGAAGGGCGGCGATGCCCATGTTTGCCGGGAGTGGGACTCCGACGAGAGCTCCACCGACTCCTCCTCCGACGAGGACGCCGCCAACATCGCCGTCAACAAAGGGCTCCTCTTCCCCAACGTCGGTCACAAGTGTCTTATGGCGAAGGACGGCAAGAAGAAGAAGGTAAAATCAAAATCCTCCACTAAATATGCAACCTCTAGTGATGAGGATAATTCTAGTGATGAGGAGGATAACTTGCTTACTCTTTTTGCCAATCTTAACATGCAACAAAAAGAGAAATTAAATGAATTGATTAGTGCCATTCATGAGAAGGATGAACTCTTGGATAGCCAAGAGGACTTCCTTATCAAAGAAAATAAAAAGCATGTTATGACAAAAAATGCTTATGCGCAGGAGGTAGAGAAAAATAAAAAATTAACTAGTGAGCTAAGTAGTTGCCATGACACTATTTCCAACCTTAGAATTGAGAATGCTAAGGTTGAGAAGTCAAACACTTGTGATGATTCAATTGTCAATCTTAAAAATGATAATGCTAGATTAATTGCTATGATTGATAAATTGAATGCCTCTCTTGCTAGCCTTAGGAATGAGAATGAAAAATTAATTGCTAAGGCTAAAGACTTGGATGTTTGCAATGTTTCCATTTCCAATCTTAGAGATGAGAATGTCATTTTACATGCTAAGATTGTTGAATTAAGTGATTGCAAACCTTCTACATCTACCGTTGATCATGTTTCTATATACACTAGATGTAGAGATGTTAATGTAGATGCTATTCATGATCACCTTACTTTAATTAAACAACAAAATGATCATATAGCTACATTAACTGCTAAAATCAATGAGCATGACTTGGAAAATGAGAAATTTAAATTTGCTAGAAGTATGCTCTATAGTGGGAGACGCCCTAGCATTAAGGATGGCATTGGCTTCCAACAGGGAGACAATGTCAAGCTTAATGCCCCTCCTAAAAGATTATCTAACTTTGTTAAGGGCAAAGCTCCCATGGTTCAGGATAACGAGGGTTACATTTTGTACCCTGCCGGCTATCCCGAACACAAAATTAGGAGAATTCATTCTAGGAAGTCTCACTATGGATCTCATCATGCTTTTATGTATAAGAGTGAGACATCTAGTTCTAGGCAATCCACTCATGCTAAATTGCCTAAGAAGAAAACTCCTGCTGCATCAAGTGATCATAATGTTTCATTCAAAACTTTTGATGCTTCTTATGTGCTAACTAACAAATTAGGCAAGGTAGTTGCCAAATATGTTGGGGGCAAACACAAGGGATCAAAGACTTGTGTTTGGGTACCCAAAGTTCTTGTATCTAATGTCAAAGGACCCAAAACTATTTGGGTACCTAAAATCAAGAACTAAATTTGATTTGTAGGTTTATGCATCCGGGGGCTCAAGTTGGATCATCGACAGCGGGTGCACAAACCATATGATTGGGGAGAAAATAATGTTCTCCTCCTATGAGAAAAACCAAGATCCCCAACGAGCTATCACATTCAGGGATGGAAATCAAGGTTTGGTCAAAGGATTGGGTAAAATTGCTATATCACCTGACCACTCCATTTCCAATGTTTTTCTTGTAGATTCTTTAGATTACAACTTGCTTTCTGTTTCTCAATTATGCAAAATGGGTTACAACTGTCTTTTTACGGATACAGGTGTTATTGTCTTTAGAAGAAGTGATGATTCAGTAGCTTTTAAGGGAGTATTAGAGGGTCAGCTATACTTAGTTGATTTCAATAGAGCTGAACTCGATACTTGATTAATTGCTAAGACTAACATGGGTTGGCTCTGGCATCGCCGACTAGCCCATGTTGGGATGAAGAATCTTCACAAGCTTCTAAAGGGAGAGCACATTTTGGGACTAACCAAATGTTCATTTTGAGAAAGACAGGATTTGTAGCGCATGCCAAGCAGGGAAGCAAGTTGGTGTTCATCATCCACATAAGAACATCATGACGACTGACAGCCACTGGAGTTACTCCACATGGATTTATTCGGCCCGATAGCTTACATAAGCATCGGCGGGAGTAAGTACTGTCTAGTTATTGTGGATGATTATTCTCGCTTAACTTGGGTATTCATTTTACAGGAAAAATCTCAAACCCAAGAGACTTTGAAGGGATTCTTAAGATGGGCTCAAAATGAGTTCGGCTTAAGAATCAAGAAAATAAGAAGCGATAATAGGACGGAGTTCAAGAACTCACAAATAGAAGGCTTTCTTGAGGAGGAGGGCATCAAGCATGAGTTTTCTTCTCCCTACACGCCACAACAAAATGGTGTAGTGGAGAGGAAAAATAGAACTCTTTTGGACATGGCAAGGACCATGCTTGATGAGTACAAGACTTTGGATCGGTTTTGGGCCGAGGCGGTCAACACCGCTTGCTACGCCATCAACCGGTTATATCTACACCGAATCCTCAAGAAGACATCATACGAACTCCTCGCTAGTAAAAAGCCCAATGTTTCATATTTTAGAGTCTTTGGTAGCAAATGCTTTATTCTTGTTAAAAGAGGTAGAAAGTCAAAATTTGCTCCTAAGTCTGTAGAAGGCTTTTTACTTGGTTATGATTCAAACACAAGGGCATATAGAGTCTTTAACAAGTCCACTGGACTAGTTGAAGTTTCTTGTGACATTGTGTTTGATGAGACTAACGGCTCTCAAGTAGAGCAAGTTGATCTTGATGAATTAGATGATGAAGAGGCTCCATGCGTCGCGCTAAGGAACATGTCCATTGGGGATGTGTGTCCTAAGGAATCCGAAGAGCCCATTCAAGCACAAGATCAACCATCTTCCTCCATGCAAGCATCTCCACCAACTCAAGATGAGGATGAGGCCCAGGATGATGAAGGAGAAGATCAAGAAAATGAGCCATCTCAAGAGGAGGGCTATGATCAAGGGGGAGATGCCCATGATCAAGACAAGGAAGATGAACAAGATCAAAGGCCGCCACACCCAAGAGTCCACCAAGCAATCCAACGAGATCACCCCGTTAACACCATCCTAGGAGATATTCATAAGGGGGTAACTACTCGATCTCGTGTTGCTCATTTTTGTGAACACTACTCTTTTGTTTCCTCTATTGAGCCACACAGGGTAGAGGAAGCACTTCAAGATTCGAATTGGGTGTTGGCGATGCAAGAGGAGCTCAACAACTTCACAAGGAATGAGGTACGACATTTGGTTCCACGTCCTAACCAAAATGTTGTAGGAACCAAGTGGGTCTTCCGCAACAAACAAGATGAGCATGGTGTGCTGACAAGGAACAAGGCATGACTTGTGGCCAAAGGGTATTCACAAGTCGAAGGTTTGGATTTTGGTGAAACCTATGCACCCATAGCTAGGCTCGAGTCAATTCGTATATTACTTGCCTATGCTACTTACCATGGCTTTAAGCTTTATCAAATGGACGTGAAGAGTGTCTTCCTCAATGGACCAATCAAGGAAGAGGTCTATGTTGAGCAACCTCCCAGCTTTGAAGATAGTGAGTATCCTAACCATGTCTATAAACTCTCTAAGGCGCTTTATGGGCTCAAGCAAGCCCCAAGAGCATGGTATGAATGCCTAAGAGATTTTCTTATCACTAATGGCTTCAAACTCGGAAAGGTCGATCCTACTTTATTCACTAAAACTATTGCAAATGATTTGTTTGTATGCCAAATTTATGTTGACGATATCATATTTGGGTCTACTAACAAATCTATATGTGAAGAGTTTAGTAGGATCATGATTCAAAAATTCGAGATGTCTATGATGGGGGAGTTGAAGTATTTTCTAGGATTCCAAGTCAAGCAACTCCAAGAGGGCACCTTCATCAGCCAAACAAAGTACATTCAAGATATTCAAGCCCATCAAGACACCCATGGGAACCAATGGGCATCTCGACCTCGACACGGGAGGTAAATCCGTAGATCAAAAGGTATACCGGTCGATGATAGGATCCTTACTCTATTTATGTGCATCTCGACCGGATATTATGCTTTCTGTATGCATATGTGCAAGGTTCCAAGCCGACCCTAAGGAAGTTCACCTTAGGGTCGTGAAGCGAATCATGAGATATTTAGTTTACACACCTGAAAGGGAAATGTGCCCTTGGACCATTTCTAAGTATTTTGGTGATTGAGTGTCAACACAAGTGCTTAAATGTAAATCAATGCCCATGGATGAACAAAGTGCAAATCTTCAACAAAGGTATGTTTCTAAGTCTTAGTACATTGGTTTTGTGTACTAATATATTTGTCTAAGTGTTAGAAACAGAAAGAAGAAGAGAAGAGAAGACTTGGCTGTGTGCAGCCAAGGGGCTGTTTCGGTCTGGGGCACCGGACTGTCCGGTGGTGCACCGGACAGTGTCCGGTGGTGCACCGGACAGTGTCCGGTGCACCAGGCTGCCTCGGCCGAAGAGGCCGCTCTCGGGTTTTTCTCCGGCGACTTCGGCTAAAATTCACCGGACTGTCCGGTGTGCACCGGACTGTCCGGTGAGCCAACGGTCGGCCAGGCCAACGGTCGGCCGCACGATCGCCGCGCGACACGTGGCCGAGCCAACGGTCGGAAGGAAGCACCGGACTGTCCGGTGTGCACCGGACTGTCCGGTGCGCCAGATCTGCAGTGGTCGGCAACGGTCGGCTGCGCCTGTTAAGGAAAGAAATCGGGCACCGGACACTGTCCGGTGTGCACCGGACTGTCCGGTGCGCCCGACGACAGAAGGCAAGGATAGCCTTCCAGATGTGCTCTCAACGGCTCCTAGCTGCCTTGGGGCTATAAAAGGGACCCCTAGGCGCATGGAGGAGATAACCAAGCATTCCTTGAGCACTCTTGATCACTCACACATCAATCTCGCGCACTTGTTCGACATTCTAGTGATTTGAGCTCCGTTCTAGTGTGCTAGTCTCTTGAGCTCAAGTCTGGGTCTTGTGTGTGCGTATTGGCTGTGATCTTTGTGTCGTGTGTGAGTTGCTAATCCCTCCCTTGCTCTGTGATTCTCTGTGAACATCTTTTGTAAGGGCGAGAGGCTCCAAGTTGTGGAGATTCCTTGCAAACGGGATTGAGAAAAGAAAAGCAAGAACACCGTGGTATTCAAGTTGATCATTGGATCACTTGAGAGGAGTTGAGTGCAACTCTCGTCCGTTGGGACGCCACAACGTGGAGTAGGCAAGTTTTGTACTTGGCCGAACCACGGGATAACCACCGTGTCATCTCTGTGATTGATTTCTTGTGGTTATTGTGTTTTGACTCCTCTCTAGCCACTTGGCCATAATTGTGCTAACACTTAACAAGTTTTTGTGGCTTAAGTTTTGAAGTTTTACAGGATCACCTATTCACCCCCCCCCCCTCTAGGTGCTCTCAATTGGTATCAGAGGCGTTCTCTTCAAGAAAGGGACTAACCGCCCGAAGAGATGGATCCTAAGGGGAAGGGAATTGTGATCAACGACAAGGAGAAGGAGTCCTTCGTCAACGAGCCAAGGGATGACAAGTCCAATGACTCGGGCTCGGGCCACAAGCGAAGAGATGGGAAGAAGAAGAAGACAAGACGCATCAAGGAGATCGTCTACTACGACAGCGATGAGTCCTCTTCTTCCCAAAAGGACGACGACCACGACAAACAAAGGAAACCGGTTAATTATAACTTTTCTTTTGACTACTCTCGTATTCCGCAAAGTTCAAATTCACATTTGCTTTCCATTCCACTCGGCAAGCCCCCACACTTTGATGGGGAGGACTACGGATTTTGGAGCCACAAAATGCGTAGTCACCTATTCTCTCTCCATCCTAGCATATGGGAGATTGTAGATAGTGGAATGCACTTTAATAGTTCGGATAGTCCCATATTCATTAATGAGCAAATCCATAAGAATGCACAAGCTACTACTGTTCTTCTAGCCTCATTGTGCAGGGATGAATATAATAAAGTGAGTGGCTTGGATAACGCCAAGCAAATCTGGGATACCCTCAAGATCTCTCATGAGGGAAATGACGCTACCTTGCTCACCAAAATGGAGTTGGTGGAGGGCGAGCTTGGACGGTTCGCGATGATAAGGGGCGAGGAGCCAACTCAGACATACAACCGGCTCAAGACCCTTATCAACAAAATAAGGAGCTACGGAAGCACGCGATGGACGGACCACGACGTCGTCCGACTAATGCTCAGGTCCTTTACCGTTCTTGATCCTCATTTGGTGAATAATATTCGTGAGAATCCCAGGTACACCAAAATGTCGCCCGAAGAAGTCCTAGGAAAATTCGTCAGCGGGCGAATGATGATCAAGGAGGCAAGGTATGTGGACGACGCCTTAAATGGACCGATCAACGAGCCGCAACCTTTCGCTCTCAAAGCCACAGGGAACAAGGAGGCGCTACCCAGCAAGGTGGCGCAAATTGAGGCGGCCGGACTTAATGAAGAAGAAATGGCCCTCATTATCAAGAGATTCAAGACGGTGCTAAAGGGTCGCAATGGACAGCCGAGCAAGACTAAGACCAAGGGGAAGCGATCATGCTTCAAATGCGGTAAGCTTGGTCATTTTATTGCTAACTGTCCCGATAATGATAGTGACCAGGAAAAGGGAAACAAGAGGGAAAAGAAGAAGCATTACAAGAAGGCAAAGGGCGAGGCGCATCTAGGCAAGGAGTGGGACTCGGATTGCTCCTCGTCCGACTCCGACAATGAAGGACTCGCCGCCACCGCCTTCAACAAATCAACCCTCTTCCCCAACGAGCGTCACACATGCCTTATGGCAAGGGAGAAGAAGGTATGTACTCGCAACTCTACCTATGCTTCTTCAAGTGAGGACGAATCTAGTGATGAGGATGAAGTAGATTATTCATGTTTGTTCAAGGGCTTAGATAGATCTAAGATAGACAAAATTAATGAATTAATTGATGCCTTGAATGAAAAGAATATACTTTTAGAAAAGCAAGAGGATTTGTTGTATGAAGAGCATGATAAATTTGTTGAGGCACAAAAATCCTATGCTTTAGAAGTTAAAAGAAATGAAATGCTTTCTTTTGAACTATCTACTTGTCATGAAACCATTTCTACTTTGAAAGGTGTCAACAATGATTTAAATGCTAAATTAGAAGTAGCAAATAAATCCAATTCTTGTGTAGAACATGTTGAAATTTGTACTAGGTGTAAAGATTTTGACATTGATGCTTGTAGTGAACACCTAGTTTCAATTTCCAAGCTTAATGATGAACTGGCTAGTCTTAATGCTCAACTTAAGACTAGCAAGAATGATTTCGATAAGCTAAAATTTGCAAGGGATGCCTACACAATTGGTAGACACCCCTCAATTAAGGATGGACTTGGCTTCAAGAGAGAAGCTAAGAACTTAACAAGCCATAAGGCTCCCATTCCCGCCAAGGAGAAAGGGAAGGCCCCTATGGCTAGTAATGTGCAAAAGAACCATGCCTTTATGTATTATGATAGGAGACAAACTAGAAATGCTTATAGGAGTTATAATGCTTTTGATGATTTTGACTCTCATGCCATGTTTGCTTCTAGTTCTTCCTATATGCATGGTAGAAATATGTCTAGGAGAAATGCTATTCATCATGTGTCTAGAAAGAATGTTATTCATGCTCCTAGGAAAGTAGTGAATGAACCTTCTACAATTTATTGTGCTTTGAATACTTCATTTGCAATTTGTAGAAAGGGTAGAAAAGTAATTGCTAGGAAGTTAGGGGCAAAATGCAAGGGAGACAAAACTTGCATTTGGGTCCCTAAAGATATTTGTGCTAACCTTGTAGGACCCAACATGAGTTGGGTACCTAAGACCCAAGCCTAAATTTGCCTTGCAGGTTTATGCATCCGGGGGTTCAAGCTGGATTATCGACAGCGGATGCACAAACCATATGACGGGGGAGAAGAAGATGTTCACCTCCTACGTCAAAAATAAGGATTCCCAAGATTCAATTGTATTCGGTGATGGGAATCAAGGCAAGGTAAAAGGGTTAGGTAAAATTGCAATTTCTAATGAGCACTCTATCTCTAATGTGTTTTTAGTAGAGTCACTAGGATATAATTTACTATCTGTTAGTCAATTGTGCAATATGGGATATAACTGTCTGTTTACAAATGTAGATGTGTCTGTTTTTAGAAGAAGTGATGGTTCACTAGCTTTTAAGGGTGTATTAGACGGCAAACTTTATTTAGTTGATTTTGCAAAAGAAGAGGCCGGTCTAGATGCATGCTTAATGGCTAAGACTTGCATGGGCTGGCTGTGGCATCGCCGCTTAGCACATGTGGGGATGAAGAACCTTCACAAGCTTCTAAAGGGAGAACACGTGATAGGTTTGACTAACGTGCATTTCGAAAAAGATAGACCTTGTGCAGCTTGTCAAGCAGGTAAACAAGTGGGAGGAGCACATCACAGCAAGAACGTGATGACCACTTCAAGACCCCTGGAGCTGCTGCATATGGACCTCTTCGGACCTGTCGCCTATCTGAGCATAGGAGGGAGTAAGTATGGTCTAGTTATTGTAGATGATTTTTCCCGCTTCACTTGGGTGTTCTTTTTGCAGGATAAGTCTGAAACCCAAGGGACCCTCAAGCGCTTTCTCAGGAGAGCTCAAAATGAGTTTGAGCTCAAGGTGAAGAAGATAAGGAGTGACAACGGGTCCGAGTTCAAGAACCTTCAAGTGGAGGAGTTCCTTGAAGATGAAGGGATCAAGCACGAGTTCTCCGCTCCCTACACACCACAGCAAAATGGTGTGGTAGAGAGGAAGAACAGGACGCTCATCGACATGGCGAGGACGATGCTAGGAGAGTTCAAGACCCCCGAGTGCTTTTGGACGGAAGCCGTTAACACTGCTTGCCACGCCATCAACAGGGTCTACCTTCATCGCCTCCTCAAGAAGACGTCGTATGAGCTACTAACCGGTAACAAACCCAATGTATCGTACTTTCGTGTATTTGGGAGTAAATGCTACATTCTAGTGAAGAAGGGTAGAAATTCTAAGTTTGCTCCCAAAGCTGTAGAAGGGTTTTTATTAGGTTATGACTCAAATACAAAGGCGTATAGAGTCTTCAACAAATCATCGGGTTTGGTTGAAGTCTCTAGCGACGTTGTATTTGATGAGACTAATGGCTCTCCAAGAGAGCAAGTTGTTGATTGTGATGATGTAGATGAAGAAGATGTTCCGACGGCCGCTATACGGACCATGGCAATTGGAGAAGTACGGCCACAGGAACAAGATGAACGAGATCAACCTTCTTCCTCATCTATGGTGCATCCCTCGACTCAAGATGATGAACAGGTTCATCAAAAGGAGGCATGTGATCAAGGGGGAGCACAAGGTGATCAAATGATGGAGGAAGAAGCGCAACCGGCACCTCCAACCCAAGTTCGAGCGATGATTCAAAGGGATCATCCCGTCGATCAAATTCTGGGTGACATTAGCAAGGGAGTAACTACTCGATCTCGACTAGTTAATTTTTGTGAGCATTACTCCTTTGTCTCTTCTATTGAGCCTTTCAGGGTAGAGGAGGCCTTGCTAGATCCGGATTGGGTTTTGGCCATGCAAGAGGAGCTCAACAACTTCAAGCGCAATGAAGTTTGGACGCTGGTGCCTCGTCCGAAGCAAAATGTTGTGGGAACCAAGTGGGTGTTCCGCAACAAACAGGACGAGCACGGGGTGGTGACGAGGAACAAGGCTCGACTTGTGGCAAAAGGTTATGCCCAAGTCGCAGGTTTGGACTTTGAGGAGACTTTCGCTCCTGTGGCTAGGCTAGAGTCCATTCGTATCTTGCTAGCATATGCCGCTCACCATTCTTTCAGGTTGTACCAAATGGATGTGAAGAGCGCTTTCCTCAACGGGCCAATCAAGGAGGAGGTGTACGTGGAGCAACCCCCTGGCTTCGAGGATGAACGGTACCCCGACCACGTGTGTAAGCTCTCTAAGGCGCTCTATGGACTTAAGCAAGCCCCAAGAGCATGGTATGAATGCCTTAGAGATTTCTTACTTGCTAATGCTTTCAAGGTTGGGAAGGCCGATCCAACTCTTTTTACAAAGACATGTGGTGGTGATTTGTTTGTGTGCCAAATTTATGTCGATGACATAATATTTGGTTCTACTAACCAAAAGTCTTGTGAAGAGTTTAGCAGGGTAATGACGCAGAAATTCGAGATGTCAATGATGGGCGAGTTGAACTACTTCCTTGGGTTCCAAGTGAAGCAACTCAAGGACGGCACCTTCATCTCCCAAACGAAGTACACGCAAGATCTGCTAAAGCGGTTTGGAATGAAGGACGCCAAGCCCGCAAAGACGCCGATGGGAACCGACGGACACACCGACCTCAACAAAGGAGGTAAGTCCGTTGATCAAAAAGCATACCGGTCAATGATAGGATCTTTACTTTATTTATGTGCTAGTAGACCGGATATTATGCTTAGTGTATGCATGTGTGCTAGATTTCAATCCGATCCTAAGGAATGTCACTTAGTGGCGGTGAAGCGAATTCTTAGATATTTGGTTGCTACGCCTTGCTTCGGGCTCTGGTATCCAAAGGGGTCTACCTTTGACTTAGTTGGATACTCAGACTCCGACTATGCTGGATGTAAGGTCGATAGGAAGAGTACATCGGGGACGTGCCAATTCTTAGGAAGGTCCCTGGTGTCATGGAACTCTAAGAAACAAACATCCGTTGCCCTATCCACCGCTGAGGCCGAGTACGTTGCCGCAGGTCAGTGTTGCGCGCAACTACTTTGGATGAGGCAAACCCTCCGGGACTTTGGCTACAATCTGAGCAAAGTCCCACTCCTATGTGACAATGAGAGTGCTATCCGCATGGCGGAGAATCCTGTTGAGCACAGCCGCACAAAGCACATAGACATCCGGCATCACTTTTTGAGAGACCACCAGCAAAAGGGAGATATCGAAGTGTTTCATGTTAGCACCGAGAACCAGCTAGCCGATATCTTTACCAAGCCTCTAGATGAGAAGACCTTTTGCAGGCTGCGTAGTGAGCTAAATGTCTTAGATTCGCGGAACTTGGATTGAATTGTAGCATACATGTGTTTATGCCCTTGATCATGTTCATTCTGCATTTTGTTGCTTATTATGGTGCTCAAGTTGTACAAACACTCCCTGGACCTCACAAGTCCGTTGCAAAGTAATGCACATGTTTAGGGGGAGATGTGTTACAACTTGACCCTTTGAGACTAACCATGTGCTTGAGTTTGGTAATTTAGTCTCGAAGGAGGATTGAAAGGGAAAAGGTGGACTTGGACCATGAAAGACTTCCACTGCACTCCGATGAGAGGGTAACTAATTCCAAGTTCATCTCATGAAATCTTATTGCCATTTGCTCTTAATTGAAGACTTTGGTGAGGCAATGGGGTTAGAAGGCCAAGATTGATCCCGTTTTGGTGCTTGATGCCAAAGGGGGAGAAAATAAAGGCAAAAGCGATAAATGGATCAGCTACCACTTGAGAGATTTTTGAAAATAGTAGAATAGAGTTTTTGTTGTGTCAAAAGCTTTTATTGTCTCTCTTGTCAAAAGTTGGCTTCTTGTGGGGAGAAGTATTGATTATGGGAAATAGGGGGAGTTTTTGAAATCCTTGATCAATCTCTTTTGGAATGACTCTCTTCATGCTTCAACATGTGTGTTTGACTTAGAGATAGAGATTTGAGTTTGATTTGCAAAAACAAACCAAGTGGTGGCAAAGAATGATCCATATATGCCAAAATTGAATAAAACTCAAAGTTAAGTTTTTATTTGAAGTAGTTTTGCACTTGTTCCACTTGCTTTATGTTGTGTTGGCATAAATCACCAAAAAGGGGGAGATTGAAAGGGAAATGTGCCCTTGGACCATTTCTAAGTATTTTGGTGATTGAGTGTCAACACAAGTGCTTAAATGTAAATCAATGCCCATGGATGAACAAAGTGCAAATCTTCAACAAAGGTATGTTTCTAAGTCTTAGTACATTGGTTTTGTGTACTAATATATTTGTCTAAGTGTTAGAAACAGAAAGAAGAAGAGAAGAGAAGACTTGGCTGTGTGCAGCCAAGGGGCTGTTTCGGTCTGGGGCACCAGACTGTCCGGTGGTGCACCGGACAGTGTCCGGTGGTGCACCGGACAGTGTCCGGTGCACCAGGCTGCCTCGGCCGAAGAGGCCGCTCTCGGGTTTTTCTCCGGCGACTTCGGCTAAAATTCACCGGACTGTCCGGTGTGCACCGGACTGTCCGGTGAGCCAACGGTCGGCCAGGCCAACGGTCGGCCGCACGATCGCCGCGCGACACGTGGCCGAGCCAACGGTCGGAAGGAAGCACCGGATTGTCCGGTGTGCACCGGACTGTCCGGTGCGCCAGATCTGCAGTGGTCGGCAACGGTCGGCTGCGCCTGTTAAGGAAAGAAATCGGGCACCGGACACTGTCCGGTGTGCACCGGACTGTCCGGTGCGCCCGACGACAGAAGGCAAGGATAGCCTTCTAGATGTGCTCTCAACGGCTCCTAGCTGCCTTGGGGCTATAAAAGGGACCCCTAGGCGCATGGAGGAGATAACCAAGCATTCCTTGAGCACTCTTGATCACTCACACATCAATCTCGCGCACTTGTTCGACATTCTAGTGATTTGAGCTCCGTTCTAGTGTGCTAGTCTCTTGAGCTCAAGTCTGGGTCTTGTGTGTGCGTATTGGCTGTGATCTTTGTGTCGTGTGTGAGTTGCTAATCCCTCCCTTGCTCTGTGATTCTCTGTGAACATCTTTTGTAAGGGCGAGAGGCTCCAAGTTGTGGAGATTCCTTGCAAACGGGATTGAGAAAAGAAAAGCAAGAACACCGTGGTATTCAAGTTGATCATTGGATCACTTGAGAGGAGTTGAGTGCAACTCTCGTCCGTTGGGACGCCACAACGTGGAGTAGGCAAGTTTTGTACTTGGCCGAACCACGGGATAACCACCGTGTCATCTCTGTGATTGATTTCTTGTGGTTATTGTGTTTTGACTCCTCTCTAGCCACTTGGCCATAATTGTGCTAACACTTAACAAGTTTTTGTGGCTTAAGTTTTGAAGTTTTACAGGATCACCTATTCACCCCCCCCCCCCTCTAGGTGCTCTCAACACCTTGGTCTTTGGTACCCCAAGGGATCCTCATTTGATTTATTAGGATATTCCGATGCCGATTGGGTAGGGTGTAAGATTGATAGGAAGAGCACATCAGGGACTTGTCAGTTTCTGGAGAGATCCCTAGTGTCTTGGGCTTCAAAGAAACAAAACTCAGTCGCTCTTTCTACCGCCGAAGCCGAGTACATTGCCACAGGCCATTATTGCGCGCAATTGCTTTGGATGAGGCAAACCCTTAGGGACTATGGCTACAAATTTAGCAAAGTCCCTCTCCTATGTGATAATGAGAGTGCAATCCGCATGGCAGATAATCTCGTTGAACACAGCCGCACTAAGCACATAGCCATTCGGTATCACTTTCTGAGAGATCACCAACAAAAAGGGGATATCAAGATAGCCTATATAAACACCAAAGGTCAATTGGTCGATATCTTTACCAAACCTTTAGATGAGAAAACCTTTACCAAACTTAGGAATGAGCTAAATATTCTTGATTCTAGGAATTTTGATTGATTCTTTGCACACATAGCTCATTTATATACCTTTGATCACATCTCTTTTATGTCTATGACTAATGTGTCTTCAAGTGTATTATTATGCTTAGTCATAAGATATTGAATGGGAAATGGAGTATTCGGCAAAGAAGGCGCTTCCACTCAACTCCATCGAATTTGCCGGTACTCCGCATCACTCTCCACTTTGGTATAATCTTCACGCATATTTTTGTGTTTGCCAAAGGGGGAGAAAGTTTGAAAAAGGGCTTATATTTCACTCAAGTATCCGTTTTTGGCGATTCATGCCAAAGGGGGAGAAAGTATTAGCCCAAAGCAAAAAGGACTGCACCACCATCGAATTTAAAAATAAAGTTTTCAAATTGATACCTTATTGTGTTCAAAAGGGGGAGAAAGTAGTATCTTCAAAACTTGCAAAACCCTCTTGAACACTAAGAGGAGAATTTTATCTAGGGGGAGTATTTGTTTAAGTCAAAGGAAAAGCATTTGAAACGGGGGAGAAAATTTCAAATCTTGAAAATGCTTCTTTCAATCTTATTCATATACCTTTGACTATTTGCAAAATGTTTTGAAAAGATTTTCCAAAAGATTTGCAAAAACAAAACCCATGGTGCAAATGTGGTCCAAAATTTTAAATAAGAAGAAAAACCATCCATGCACATCTATTGAAAAAAGTATATTGGTTTCAATTCTAAGTAACCTTTGCACTTACATTATGCAAACTAGTTCAATTCTGCACTTTTATATTTGCTTTGGTTTGTGTTGGCATCAATCACCAAAAAGGGGGAGATTGAAAGGGAAATAGGGTCAAACATTTTCCAATATGAATTTTGGTGGTTGAATTGCCCAACACAAAGTATTGGACTAACTAGTTTGCTCTAGATTATGAGTTCTACAGGTGCCAAAGGTTCAACACAAACCAATATAAAGTCCAAGAAAGGGTTCAAATAAAAGGAGCAAAGTTAAACCGAAGGCAGCCCTGGTCTGGTGCACCAGACTGTCCGATGTGCCACCGGACAGCGTCCGGTACACCAGGGAGGATTCTCTCGAACTTGCCAGCTTCGGGAATTTGGGAGGCCGCTCCGCTATAATTCACTGGACTGTCCGGTGCAACACCGGACTATCCGGTGTGCCAGCGGAGCAACAGTTACTTCGCGCCAACGGTCGTCTGCAGAAGGCATTAAATGCGCTACAGTGCGCGCCTGCACGCGCAGAAGTCAGAGCAGGCGCTAGAAGGCACACCGGACAGTCTACAGGACCTGTCCGGTGCACCACCGGATTGTCTGGTGGCCCCAATTGTCAGAGCTCCAATGGTCGGAACCCAACGACCTGGTGACGTGGCTGGCACACCGGACTGTCCGGTGCGCCATTCGACAGAAGCCCTCACCAACGGTTCTTTTGGTGGTTGGGGCTATAAATACCCCCAACCACCACACTTCAATGCATCCAAGTTTTCAGCCTTCAAACCTCATACAAGAGCTATAGCATTCAATACAAGACACACACAAAGAGATCAAATCCTCTCCCAAGTCCGGAATCACTCCAAACAAATTAGTGACTAGAGAGAGAGAGAGAGACTTTTGTGTTCTTTTGAGCTCTTGCGCTTGGATTGCTTTTCTTCTTGCTCATTCTTGTTTCCATAACACTTGTAATCAAAACAAGAGACACTAATTGTGTGGTGGTCCTTGTAGTGGACTTAGTGTCCCATTTGATTGATAAGAGAAGCTCACTCGGTCTAAGTGACCGTTTGAGAGAGGGAAAGGGTTGAAAGAGACCCGGTCTTTGTGACCACCTCAACGGGGAGTAGGTTTGCAAGAACCGAACCTCGGTAAAACAAATCACCGTGTCATCCATTCTTATTTGCTTGTGATTTGTTTTTCGCCCTCTCTTTCGGACTCGTTTATATTTCTAACGCTAACCCCGGCTTGTAGTTGTGCTTAAGTTTATAATTTTCAGATTCCGCCTATTCACCCCCCCCCCCTCTAGGCGACTTTCAATTTGCTATGTGTTGGTACCTGCCTTTCAGGATAGGTAGATCCAACGGAAAACATGGGAAGGGATTTGTAATGCTAGCACGGGGTGTTGAAGCCACAATATTTTCTCTCTTGCGCTTTGGCATAGTACGGGGGTATTTATAGGTACTCGAGGGACTGCCCGACCCGGTCAAGGACATATAGACCCTCGATTACCTAGTATATCCCTAGAATATTCCCACTAGGGGAGGTTATAGCGAGTCATTATGACGTACTTTATTACAGACACGACCCAACCCACACTGCTCACGCGGCGTTGTGAATCATCTAGGCCCCTTTGATAATGTTTTGGTAATTAATGACAACTACTTGTGGACTAACGATTCTTGGAGTAATAAGAATGCAGGGTTGGACCACATAGAAATGAAATGTTGAAGAGTCATACGCATTGGTTGTGGATCAGATGAAGGCAAAGGTATAATATAGGTTTTACTTTTGCCGGTCTTGAGGAGTTTAGAAAAGATACCTGACCGGATTAGTAGGCTAGATAGCCGTACTATTAAGAGGGGTCAATGACTTAGACCTGTGTAAAACTTAGTGCCTCATAGAGCATCAAGTAGTTGCATTTGCATGAGGACTAACAACGCTTCTCATTTCGTAAGTTAAAAAGTTCATTCAAAAGCGTGTTTGAAACTTGAGAAGTCTTGGTCGCGCGGACTGTCCGGCCCTTGGGGGCGGACCGTCCGCGATCCTTCAGAGGGTCCGAGGTTTGACCATTTGTATTGACTCTATGCTCTTTTGCACTGCGGACCGTCCGGGCCTTAGGGCCGGACCGTCCGCAGTCCTGACCAGAGGAAGGTGGCTTCGGGTCAGTCCCTGAATTATAGCCGGACGGTCCGCCTGTGAGGCGCGGACGGTCCGCATGTGTCTAACTCGTTTTTGGACAGGGACTGTGTGTTTTTATTGATTTGTACTACGGACGGTCCGGGGGACCAGTCCGGACAGTACTGTCTCAAGTCGCGGACGGTCCGGGATTTATAGCCGGACGGTCCGCGTGTGTTAACTCCGTTTGATCCGAGGCTCGGGTGTTTGAAATTGCCAGGTCGCGGACGGTCCGGCCTTGATGGGCGGACTGTCCGGACCCACCTTTTTGAGTCTGCTCTGACATGTTTCAACGGTCATTATAGCCGTTATGGTGTACGGCGGACCGTCCGGCCCTAGGGCGCGGACGGTCCGCGTGTGCGCAGAACTGCCCCCTTTTGTGCATAACGGTTGGTATTAGATGGGGGACTATAAATAGAAGGGTAGCTCGTGTGTGAGACCTCTCTTGGCCATTCCTTGCATACATTGAGCTCACTTGTGATCCTCCAACTCACTCTCTCACACTCTTTGCTTGAGATTGCATTCTAGTGAGAGATTGAGGGTTTCTAGTGCATTTGCATCATTTGGTGATTCTTGAGGCACTAGGTGATACACCGAGCAAGCGTCGTTGGCTTGTTACTCTTGGAGGTTGCCGCCTCCTAGACGGCTCGGGTGATTGTCTCCGTCGAGCTCTCCAAGAAGATTGTGGAGAAGCCGCGGTGTTGATTGTGAGGGGTTCGCGCCTACCTCGCCGGAGCGGCAAAGGTGACATTAGTGGAATCGAGGTATTGAGTGATTTCTTGTCCACTTGGCTCAAAGATCAAGTCGTGTCTTGATAGAGGAGCAAGTGAGAGCTTGAAGTCCACCTCAACGTGGATTAGGGGTGATCGGCAAATCACCGATACCACGGGATAAATTTCGGTGTCTATTCCTTCTCGCATTTACTTATTGCCTCGCAATTGATTAGTGATTTGCATATTGTTCTTCAAGTATTCAATCTCCGTAGTTGTCTTTCATACATTGTTTACTTATTGACACTAGTAAATTTATTCCTCCTGTTGTATTGATTAAATTTACTTAGTATTGTTGTTTTTAGTCAAAACCGTCTATTCACCCCCCCTCTAGCCGGTGTCCTAGATCCTACAAGTGGTATCAGAGCCGAGGACTCCATTGTTTGTGGATCTAATCATCCCGGAGTGGGACAAAATGGCTAGTAACAACAATGTGCACATTGGGAAGCCACCGCACTTTGATGGAAACAATTATGATTATTGGAAAATAAGAATGTCAATGCATCTTAGAGCAATGGGTGGAAAAATTTGGCCAATTGTTAGAGATGGATTCGTTGTATTGAAGGAAGATGAACCATCCGTTAGTGATAATGAGAATATCCTCACAAATGATCAAGCCATGAATGTCTTTTATGATGCTCTTGATATAAATGAGTTCAATCGTATCAAGAATCTCACAACCGCTCATGAGATTTGGGTAAAACTAATGGAAATTCATGAAGGAACTACAATTGTGAAGAGTGCCAAACTATATGTGTGCAAAGGGAAGTTTGAGCAATTTATTATGAAAGAAGATGAGAGTGTATCCGATATGTTCAATCGATTGAATGAGATTGTAAATGAACTCAAAGGACTTGGTTTTAATGTACCGGATGTGGATTTCACACACAAGTTCCTTAGATCACTTCCGGAGAAATATGAGACTATTGTGACAATGCTAGTAAGGAGTGATCTATCTACAACCTCTCCAACCGAAGTATTGGGAGAAATTCTCACTCAAGATATATTTAAGAAGTCACAAGCCGATGCTTTAAGTTTGGCAAAGAAGGTGAAAAATGAATCTATTGCTCTCAAAGCCAAGGCCTCAAAGGCAATTGAAAAGGAAGATAGCAATGATGAAGAAAATGAAAGCGAGAGTGATGGTGACATGGCTTTATTTGTAAGGAAATTCAATAAATTCATGAAGATGAAAAGAGGTCAACCTAGAAGAGGTCAAACATCTAGAAGAAATGCTTTCAATGATAGAAAATGTTTTGAGTGTGGGGAACCCGGTCACATTGCCATGAATTGTCCAAGCAAGAAGAAGAAGGGCAAAGATGAAAGTGACAAGAAGAAAAAGAAATACTATAACAAGAAGAAAGATGGCAAAGCCTACTTAGTTGAATGGGACTCGGATGATAGCTCGGATGATGATGATGATGACACCTCATCCAAGCTTAATGCCGGAATTGCCATCAAGGAAGCTCCCTCACTCTTCTCATCCCCCCATTGTCTCATGGCAAAGGGAGATGCTAAGGTAAAAATCATCACCGATTTAAATGATATAAATGATGATGATGATATCGATGATGTTGATGATGATGGCTATTCATATGATGATCTTGTTAGAATGTTAGGTGAGGCCGATGACTACATGCACAAAGAAAAAGAAAAATTTAAGGCCTTGAAGGAATTGTATAAAAACCTCCAAGTGTCTTTTGAGGAGCTCAAGACCTCTCACAATGACCTCAAAGAAAATTGTGAGAAGCTTGCGGATGCTCAAAAATCATCTATTGTGCATGAAGTTGAGGTGGTCACTAAGGATGTTGGAGTCACTTGTGACTTACTTGATAGTCTTACAAGTGAACCACTACCTACTAACTCTATTTGTGATAAATGCAAAATTTCTCTCAATGATAATATTGCTCTTGATGAATCAAAAATTATTGTTGAGAATGAAGTGTTAGTGGATAGAATAAGTACTCTAACTCATGACCTAGAAAAGGCATATGGTGGTAAGAAGAATTTGGATTTCATATTGGGAAGTCAACGATGCTCTCTTAACCGTGAAGGTCTTGGATATGTTCCCAAGAAAGGAAAGAATGCTTTTGTAAAGCAAAAGACATTGTTTGTGAAAGAATGTGACAAAGTGTGTCACAAGTGTCACAAAAAGGGACATGTTAAGAAAAATTGTCCCAAGTTCAAACATGTATCCTCCACTTGTTTTGAGCATTGTTATGTTCTTTCTCATAATGCAAAAGGTGTTCATGCTAAATTTGTTGGTACTTCAATTGTTGGAAACAAAAAGAAAGCTATTTGGGTGCCAAAGACCTTGGTCACTAACATCCAAGGACCCAAGCAAGTTTGGGTACCTAAAAGAGATTGATTTCCTTTTGTAGGTAAACTACAAGGCGGGAGGGAATCATTGGGTGTTGGATAGTGGATGTACTCAACACATGACCGGGGATATGAAGATGTTTACCCAAATGAGTGATGAAGATTGCTCAAATTATGATAGTATCACATTTGGAGATAATCGTAAAGGAAAGGTTAAAGGTTTGGGTAAAATTGCTATTTCAAATGATCATTCTATATCAAATGTGCTATTGGTTGAGTCTTTGAATTTTAATTTACTTTCCGTAGCTCAATTATGTGATTTAGGATTTTGTTGCAATTTCACGGTTGAAGATGTTATTATCTCTAGTGTTGATGGTAGCAATCTTAAATTTAAAGGTTTTAGACATGAAAATCTTTATCTTGTTGATTTCTCATCTAATGAGGCAAAGCTCACAACTTGCTTATTTTCAAAAGCTTCACTAGGTTGGTTATGGCATAGAAGACTTGGTCATGTTGGGATGAAGCAACTCAATCGGTTAACCAAGCATGACTTAGTTCGAGGCTTGAAAGATGTGAAGTTTGAAAAGAACAAATTGTGTAGCTCTTGTCAAGCCGGTAAGCAAGTGGCAAATACTCATCCAAATAAAAGTCAAATGTCCACTCATCGACCTTTGGAATTACTTCACATGGATTTATTTGGGCCCACATCTTTTGTAAGTATTGGTGGTAATTCTTATTGTCTTGTGATTGTGGATGACTATTCAAGATTTACTTGGGTTTATTTTCTACGAGACAAATCCAATGTGTTTGAAACATTCAAGTCATTTGCTATATTGGCTCAAAATCAATTTGATTTCGACATCAAAAAGGTTAGAAGTGATAATGGGTCGGAATTCAAAAATGCAAGGATTGATCAATATTGTGATGACAAGGGTATCAAACATGAATTCTCTTCCAAATATACCCCGGAACAAAACGGTATTGTTGAGAGAAAGAATAGAACTCTTATTGATATGGCAAGGTCTATGTTAGCGGAATATAATATATCGGATTCTTATTGGGCCGAGGCAATAAATACCGCTTGTCATTCATCAAATAGACTATATTGTCACAAACTCTTGAAGAAAACTCCATATGAATTGCTCATTGGTAGAAAGCCAAATATCTCATATTTTAGGGTATTTGGTTGCAAATGTTACATTTTGAGAAAGGGAAGCCGGCTTTCTAAATTTGAGAAGAAATGTGATGAGGGTTTTCTTCTTGGATATTCATCAAATAGTAAGGCTTATAGAGTCTTCAACAAATCTCATGGTATTATTGAGGAAGCATATGATGTTGAATTTGATGAAACAAATGGGTCTCAAGATGAGAGTGATAATCTCGATGATGTTGGGGGAACTCAATTGATAAATGCAATGAAAACAATGGCCATTGGTGAAATAAAACCTAAGGAAGATGATGATGAAGATAGTGTAGTTGCTATTCCTTCATCCTCAACTATAAATGAGGAAGATCACCAAAGCCAACAACTCGATGAAACCTTGGATACTCATGATCAAGGTACTTCAAGACCTACGGTTCCTCCTAATGCTTCAACAAGCAACTATCAAACGGTATCAAGAATTCATCATTCCATTGTGAAGGATCACCCGGTTGATCAAATTGTGGGTGATATTAGTAAGGGTGTTCAAACTCGCTCTCGCATAGCTTCATTTTGTGAACATTTCTCTTTTGTATCTTGTATGGAACCTAACCGTGTAGATGAAGCTCTACTTGATGTTGATTGGGTGAATGCAATGCATGAAGAATTAAATAACTTCGCTCGAAATGAAGTTTGGGAGCTTGTTGAGAGACCAAAGAACCACAATGTTATTGGTACAAAATGGGTGTTTCGCAACAAGCACAATGAAGATGGTGTGGTAGTAAGAAACAAGGCAAGATTAGTTGCACAAGGATATACTCAAATTGAAGGATTGGATTTTGGGGAGACATTTGCTCCCGTAGCAAGATTAGAAGCAATCCGGATTCTACTTGCTTATGCTTGTGCACACAATATCAAGCTCTACCAAATGGATGTAAAGAGTGCCTTTCTAAATGGTAAGATTAGTGAACTAGTGTATGTTGAACAACCTCCCGGTTTTGAGGACCCCAAAAGACCTAACCATGTGTTCAAGCTTTCTAAAGCTCTCTATGGGCTTAAGCAAGCTCCACGCGCTTGGTATGAAAGGCTTAGGGATTTCTTGCTTTCCAAAGACTTCAAAATTGGGAAGGTTGACACTACCCTATTCACTAAAAGAATTGGCAAAGATTTATTTGTTTGTCAAATCTACGTTGATGATATTATTTTTGGATCTACTAATGAATTATTTTGTGAGGAGTTCGGAAAAATGATGTCAAAGGAATTTGAAATGTCTATGATAGGAGAATTGAGCTTCTTTCTTGGGCTTCAAATCAAACAATTAAAAGATGGAATTTTTATAAGTCAATCAAAATATTTGAGGGACATGCTCAAGAAGTTTGGTTTAGAAAATGCTAAGCCTATCAAGACTCCAATGGCAACAAATGGTCATCTAGACTTAGATGAAGGAGGTACTATAGTTGATCAAAAACTTTATCGTTCAATAATTGGTAGTTTGCTTTATATTACCGCATCTAGGCCCGATGTTATGTTTAGTGTATGCATGTGTGCTCGATTTCAAGCTTCTCCTAGAGAGATTCACTTGAAGGCCGCTAAAAGAATTCTAAGATATTTGAAGTATACTCCCAATATTGGTCTATGGTATCCCAAAGGTGCTCAATTTGAATTAATTGGATATTCGGATTCGGACTATGCGGGGTGCAAAGTTGATAGAAAAAGCACCTCCGGTTGTTGTCAATTTCTTGGTAGATCTCTTGTTTCATGGTCTTCTAAGAAACAAAATTCGGTTGCTCTATCTACCGCCGAGGCGGAATATATATCGGCCGGAAATTGTTGTGCTCAACTATTATGGATGAAACAAACCTTATTGGACTATGGAATTATTTTCAAAAATGTGCCTCTCATGTGTGATAATGAGAGTGCGGTGAAATTGGCTACCAATCCGGTCCAACACTCAAGAACCAAGCATATTGATATACGGCATCACTTCTTAAGAGATCATGTTGGCAAGGAAGATATCTCTATTTATTCCATTGGCACCGATGATCAATTAGCAGACATTTTTACAAAACCTTTGGATGAAACAAGATTTTGTTCTCTAAGAAGTGAAATGAATGTGATCGATATCTCTAATGTGACTTGAAGTTGATCACACATGTGTCGCCTTGCATCTTGGGTCTGAGTATGCTTTTTATGCTATTTATTTGGTATTATTTGTGTATTTTTCATTTCTAATTGCTCTAAATAGTTTAATTCAAAAATCTTGCATTTCTCAATTACATCATAAGTATATGCATGCATACCAACTTTTGGATTGGTCAAAATGTCCATATATGAGCACCAATTCGGATTCGGAATTCAAAATCAGAAAGTGGACAGAAATTGGAAAAATGAGTATCAGGCCGCGGACCGTCCGCCCATGGACCGCGGACCGTCCGCAGCATCAGGAAATGGACAGTCCGAGCAGCCTCGCAGACCGTCTGAGATCATCAGGGCGCGGACCGTCCGCCGCCCCCGCGCGGACCGTCCGCGACAGGGCAGAAAAAGGGACAGAGCCCGCAGACTTGCCAGTTGTGCCCATTCGGTTGTTCTCTTTTGCTCTCCACTCGCAATATACTCTCTTGTGTCGAGTGTGCGCGGACCGTGAAGTGAAGTTGCGTGCGGACAGTCCGTCAGCTTGCAGCAACATTCCCTCAACATGTCTTCATCACGGTATCTTCAAATCTTGTGGATTTAATCAAATTTCATCAACTTTGAGATTATTTGGGTTTCTTCTCTGATCTGAAATTGAGCAGTGGGTTTCAAAATCTGATTGGTGGGATTGTTAGTTCTTCTCAATATCCATGCTATGCAAAATTTTCAACTTATTTGGCTGGGTATTATCTTCAAAAACATCAAATTGAACACCTGTGGCGGCTAGGGTTCTTGGAGTCGCCCCTGGTCGGTCGCGGACCGTCCGCCTGGTGGACGCGGACCGTCCGGGCCTCTGGCGCGGACCGTCCGGCCCCCTAGCGCGGACCGTCCGGCCCCCTAGCGCGGACCGTCCGGACCCTGGCAGAGTCTTACCATTCCATTCCTTTTTATAAGTGGCGATTGATATCAATTATTTATCTCTAGATGTCTGTCACCTTGTTGCAGTGGTTTTGGTGGTCTCCGCAAGAAACTTGCAGGTCGCTTTAAATCAAAGCGCCCTCGTGGCAATGATGATGATTATACACCGACCACTGATTCAGAGGCCCAATCCTCAGCTGGGGGCACTGAATCCATGGATGCTGAAGATTTTCTTCATGTTCATCCAGATTATCCCATTGATATCCAAGGATGGACTTATCCCAAGCGGCGATTTTCTATGGCTGAGTACTGTTCCAGACGGACTGTGAACCAGTATGCTCTGCCATCAGATACAAATATTCAGTTTTTCCACACTCAGCTGCAGTTTGATGTCTTTTGGGGCACCCTGGTGGATACCAACTTTCATAAGCATCAGGTGATTGATTGGTCCTTCTTGCTCAGTCAATCAGTCATGGAGGGTCTCATTCCCAAATTTGAAACATGTGGGTTATATCAGTTTATGGGGCAGCGCACTGATTTCAATGAAATGGCAGTTAAGCAATTCTTGGCTACCTCAGAGATTGATATTGCAGAAGAATCTATCACATGGATGACTGGCTTCAAGCGGTATTCTGCTTCTTTTGCTGACTTTGCCGCTGCCAACAGTCTGAACTATGGCACCATTTCTGCTGGGGTGGATCTTTATACTGAAGATAATTTTGAGGATTTTGTGCAGTTTTATGAGCCAGCCAGGCTCGGTATACCCAGGAGGTTTGGAGAAACAGCAGGACTCAGACATCATCCTGCTGTCATCAACAAGATTGCCAGAGTCACCATTCTTCCCAAGAGTGGTGATAAGAGCAAAATTCGAGATAAGTTCTGAAACATAATCCAGCACATCATGAATGGTGAAGTCATGAACATTGTTCTTTTCATGATGAGGCAACTTAATGATTTAAAGATGGACAAGAATCAAAACTTGGCTTATGCTCCCTACATTATGGCTCTCATAAAATCCAAGACAAGATTTGAGGGCCCATGTGAGATTGTTCACACTCCATTCAGGCCTTTTAAGAATGAGATAGGGTTCCTCACCAGGCCACTCACTCCATTCCCAGATGATGAGGAAGACCCTGGCTATGCGGGTGGAGCAGCTCCTAATGTTGAGGAACAGCAGATGCCTCCTCCTCCACCTCCTCCTCAGCCTCAGCACTATTGGGAGCCTGCTCCAGGATACTTTGATCCTTATTTTCACAATATGCAGCAAGGGCTGGAGACTCATATTGATGCTCGCTTTGATGGCCTGATGTCACATGTGGATCACCGCCTTGATGACATGCAGTCTCGCTTTGACAGCAACTGGGATGCGCTCAACTCTGAATTTTCTGACTTTCGTGATCAAATTCACACTAATGTCACTGATCCCATCATGTCAAGGCTGAATAATATGCAACAAAGTTTTCAAGATAACATGGGTGCTCTCTCCAGTCAGTTTGACAATCTTTCTACAACTGACAACCTGCATGATATAAGTCAGAGGCAGCAGCAGCTCCAGCAGGACTTTGGCCAGTTCTCCTCCCTGTTTGATACCTTCAGCACTCATTATTACAACATGCATCCTCCGCCGAGTGATCAGTAAGGCCTCTCCTTTGTGGCAATTGATGCCAAAGGGGGAGAGAAGAAGTGATGAGAAGTTGTCAGGCGTCTCCTTCAGGGGGAGTTGGTGGTTCTATGTGGACATTAAGATCATGCATATGCATTTTACTTTTTCATGCCGCTTTAGTTTATGTCTTATGCATTTGGAACTTGGTTTGATCTATTAACTCTATGTCGTATGTCTGTGGACTATTATCTGTAATATTCTGTGGGATGAACTATGTTTTAGTTCAAATTACTCTGTGTGTGGTTAATCGAGATGTGATTATAATTACTGCGCTCATTCTACGAATCATCTCTTGTATGCCTCGATAACCATGATTGTAGGAAAGTCTCCATCAAGTTCAAATATATTATGTGTGTTATATCTTCAACTTCAAATAATCCTGCACACACTTAGGGGGAGCCCTTCTTGCATACTGAGTTTTTTTTTTATTGGGATTTATCTATCTTTTGGACAGAACTTCAAATCAAGATAAGTCCTATGAAACTCATCTCCAAAATCTATCATATACCTTTGGTATGAGAGAGATTTGGAGAAACTAAACTTCTCTTTAATATACTATGTGGTGTTGTCATCAATTACCAAAAAGGGGGAGATTGTGAATCATCTAGGCCCCTTTGATAATGTTTTGGTAATTAATGACAACTACTTGTGGACTAACGATTCTTGGAGTAATAAGAATGCAGGGTTGGACCACATAGAAATGAAATGTTGAAGAGTCATACGCATTGGTTGTGGATCAGATGAAGGCAAAGGTATAATATAGGTTTTACTTTTGCCGGTCTTGAGGAGTTTAGAAAAGATACCTGACCGGATTAGTAGGCTAGATAGCCGTACTATTAAGAGGGGTCAATGACTTAGACCTGTGTAAAACTTAGTGCCTCATAGAGCATCAAGTAGTTGCATTTGCATGAGAACTAACAGCGCTTCTCATTTCGTAAGTTAAAAAGTTCATTCAAAAGCGTGTTTGAAACTTGAGAAGTCTTGGTCGCGCGGACTGTCCGGCCCTTGGGGGCGGACCGTCCGCGATCCTTCAGAGGGTCCGAGGTTTGACCATTTGTATTGACTCTATGCTCTTTTGCACTGCGGACCGTCCGGGCCTTAGGGCCGGACCGTCCGCAGTCCTGACCAGAGGAAGGTGGCTTCGGGTCAGTCCCTGAATTATAGCCGGACGGTCCGCCTGTGAGGCGCGGACGGTCCGCATGTGTCTAACTCGTTTTTGGACAGGGACTGTGTGTTTTTATTGATTTGTACTACGGACGGTCCGGGGGACCAGTCCGGACAGTACTGTCTCAAGTCGCGGACGGTCCGGGATTTATAGCCGGACGGTCCGCGTGTGTTAACTCCGTTTGATCCGAGGCTCGGGTGTTTGAAATTGCCAGGTCGCGGACGGTCCGGCCTTGATGGGCGGACTGTCCGGACCCACCTTTTTGAGTCTGCTCTGACATGTTTCAACGGTCATTATAGCCGTTATGGTGTACGGCGGACCGTCCGGCCCTAGGGCGCGGACGGTCCGCGTGTGCGCAGAACTGCCCCCTTTTGTGCATAACGGTTGGTATTAGATGGGGGACTATAAATAGAAGGGTAGCTCGTGTGTGAGACCTCTCTTGGCCATTCCTTGCATACATTGAGCTCACTTGTGATCCTCCAACTCACTCTCTCACACTCTTTGCTTGAGATTGCATTCTAGTGAGAGATTGAGGGTTTCTAGTGCATTTGCATCATTTGGTGATTCTTGAGGCACTAGGTGATACACCGAGCAAGCGTCGTTGGCTTGTTACTCTTGGAGGTTGCCGCCTCCTAGACGGCTCGGGTGATTGTCTCCGTCGAGCTCTCCAAGAAGATTGTGGAGAAGCCGCGGTGTTGATTGTGAGGGGTTCGCGCCTACCTCGCCGGAGCGGCAAAGGTGACATTAGTGGAATCGAGGTATTGAGTGATTTCTTGTCCACTTGGCTCAAAGATCAAGTCGTGTCTTGATAGAGGAGCAAGTGAGAGCTTGAAGTCCACCTCAACGTGGATTAGGGGTGATCGGCAAATCATCGATACCACGGGATAAATTTCGGTGTCTATTCCTTCTCGCATTTACTTATTGCCTCGCAATTGATTAGTGATTTGCATATTGTTCTTCAAGTATTCAATCTCCGTAGTTGTCTTTCATACATTGTTTACTTATTGACACTAGTAAATTTATTCCTCCTGTTGTATTGATTAAATTTACTTAGTATTGTTGTTTTTAGTCAAAACCGTCTATTCACCCCCCCTCTAGCCGGTGTCCTAGATCCTACAGGCGTCTAGACACGGGGCCCTGCTACATGGGCCTCTCCCTGCTCTGAGGCGGGAGTAGATCCGTGGTCTTCGCGGGGCCTTCGTTTTGTCTCGCTGGAGCAAAGGGGGCCGAACAGGCCTCCGTATGGACAGCGTCCTTGGTCTATCCGGTGGGTCCTGTGGATGCGGTCTTCATCCGTGCAACGCGCGAAGTAGATGTCGTTGAGCGAAGGGTGGCATGTTCACCTTCGCCCCAACACTATGCATTCTAGGTGCTTTCTCTGTTTATCATATGTATTTGTTCCTACATGTACCTAAAATCTTCTATTTATGCTCTATGTTTCTGTATGCAGGATAGGGCAAGGAGGCTCCTTTCTAAGCCTATTAAGTTTTTCAATGAAATGCAAGAGTTGTTTATTAACAACAGTGCTGATGGCTCTCTAGCCATGGAAGCTACAACTTGCATGAATGAAACTCATCCTGGAGATGACGGTGACTTCATTGATGTGTGCAGTGACTTCTCCAACTATCCTCAGCATGTGCATGATCTAGGTGATGATTCTGACACTTTACCATCTCCCAATCATCATCCATCTCAAAGTGTTGATCATAGCTCATCAAGCTCTGGACTGAAGCGCCCACAATGAGAGGGAGTACCAGCGAAGAGGAATGTGAAACCAAAGAGTCGCACAACAAAGATAGTAGATGAACTCAGTGCTACTTTGGTAGAACTTCGAAATGATCTCAAGAAGCCATCACCTCCAGTGCCTATGCCTTTTGTTAACCCTGATGCAATATTGTGGCAAAGGCTTGAGAATATGACAATTACTACTGATCAAAAGTTAATGGTAGGAACGTATCTAGCACACAAAGATCAAAAGGGTATGCGTGGTTTCTTATCTGCTGCATCAGACATAACATTTGAGTCGTGGGTACTAAAGCATCTGAGTGATTTGGACCTGTGAATCGACTAGGTAATTTTTTGTTGTACTTTCTATCATTATAGCTCTATTGTTTATGCTTATAATAATTTGAGATAATTTTGCAATTGTAGCAGGATGATCCATGTAGGAGATGAATGGTGTGATAGTTGATTTTTTGCATTTCTTCTAGGTTGATGGGTGGCAACTGATGGATATGGTTGGTGGTTGTGTCTGCTATTACATTGCTCTTTTTGTTGATTTTTAACTTTGAGGGTACCAATGAGCATAGTGCATAGCACCAGTACCTTTTACAATTATGGAATCTCTGCAAAGCAAGGAAGGCATTGGACTGTAATAATTTTTGCTCCAATTCTGCATTGCAAATGTTCTAGTAGTGTCAGATTTTTCTATAATGCTTCTAGTGAAAAATGAGACCCTTTGGAGACAGTTTTTAAATTTTGTGTGCTGTTAGCCTAAATTTTGTGTGTTGTTTCATAAGCTCGGTGCTTCTATGACTGGTACTCTTTTCGCTGCCTTTCTAACAGAGTACATGTGATAGCATAGTGCTTATGGTTGTGATAGTATAGTGCTCATGTGATTGCTCATGTAACACAACAACACCTCTGGCCACTTTCTGGCATGACCTGCACCCACAAGGAGAACGTCTCACACTGTTTATGAATTGTCAGTTCTATTAAAAAAGCGTGGCACAAATTGAGTTAAGCGATAAACCAAATAGTAGCCACACATTTAATGGTGTGCCTAACCTTAGGTGTGGTAGTAATCCAAACAACTGCCACACATTTATAGGTGTGCCTAACCTTAGACGTGGAGATAAACCAAACAAAGGTCTAATCTTAGGCGTCTAAGGCACACCACAGATGTGGCAAAGGTGCTAACCTTAGTCGTGGCAGTGTGGCACATTAGGCATGCAACCAAACATAGATCTCTATTGTTTTCTTTTGTGTGTGGCAACCGTTAGATTCAGATCTCTATTGAAATCGTATGGTCATACTCATAGATACTTGCAGGAACGCAGAAACCCCATCCCTCAGGCCCTCCTCCTCGACTACCCAACGACGTCGCCGCTCCTCCTTGTTCCCCGCCTTCCCAGGGCTTCGCCACCTCCTCTGCCTTCACTATAGATGGCCAATAAGCACGAGGCCCGCGAGCCCGGCATGAAGCCTGCTGTTTTGGTCTGGTCCGAGCCCGGCACGACCGAGTTCTATGCGGGCCCGGGCCGGTCCGACACGAATAAGCGGACCGAGCTCGGACAGGAAACTAGGTATGGTGGGTTAGCCCGGCACGACCCGTTTTTTACCTCTAAGCCCGTTAAGCCCGCTTTTTTGCACTAAAACGTGCTTACCGGCCCGCTTAGCCCGCTTTTTTCTGCTAAAGGCCCGCTGCGGGCCGGGCTCGGACAGAAAATCGAGCTCGTGGGCTTAGACGACCCGGCCCGATTTTCTAACCGTGCCTGGCGGGCTGGGACCAAAACGGGTTGGGCTTCACCAGGCCTGGGCCGGGCCGGGCTGGGCGGGCCATTTGGCCATGTCTAGCCTTCACGTCGCCCCGAGTCGGACGCCGCTCCTCTGAGAGCACCTAGAGGGGGGGTGAATAGGTGATCCTGTAAAAACTTGAAACTTAAAGCCACAAAACTTGATTAGGAGTTAGCACAATAAAATCAAGTGGTTAAGGAGAGCTCTTGTGAAGCACAATAGACACAGTAAGAACAAGCACAAGAGACATGAGGATTTATCCCGTGGTTCGGCCAAGTACAACACTTGCCTACTCCACGTTGTGGCGTCCCAATGGACGAGAGTTGCACTCAACTCCTCTCAAGTGATCCAATGATCAACTTGAATACCACGGTGTTCTTCTTTTCTTTACTCTTTCCCGTTTGCGAGGAATCTCCACAACTTGGAGTCTCTCGTCCTTACAATGAGAATCAAAGTGAAAGCACTAGAGTAAGGGAGGGAAGCAACACACACAAATCCACAGCAAATACGCACACACACGGCCAAAACTCGAGCTCAAATGAATATCACAAAGTTCTCACTAGAATGGAGCTCGAACCACTAAGAATGTCAAACAAGTGCACAAAGATGGAGTGTGAATGATCAAGGATGCTCAAAGTGTGCTTAGTTTTCTCCTCCATGCGCCTAGGGGTCCCTTTTAAAGCCCAAGGCAGCTAGGAGCCGTTGAGAGCAATCCAGGAAGGCAATTCTTGCCTTCTGTCGACTGGCGCACCGGACAGTCCGGTGTACCACCGGACACTGTCCGGTGCGGATTTCTTTCCTATTCTGGCGCAGCCGACCGTTGGAGACTTGGAGCCGTTGGCGCATCGGACAGTCCGGTGCCCCCATCCGACCGTTGGCTCGGCCACGCGTCACGCGCAGATTGCGCGGCCGACCGTTGGCGTGCCCGACCGTTGACTCACCGGACAGTCCGGTGCCTCACCGGACAGTCCGATGAATTATAGCCGTACGCTGTTGACTTGGTTCCCGAGAGCGGCGACTTCACCGCAGCCGACTCACCGGACACTGTCCGGTGCACCACCGGACAGTCCCGTGATTTATAGCCGTACGCCGCCGTCGAGACCCGAGAGCAGCCATTTGATCAGACGCCAGCCTGGCGCACCGGACACTGTCCGGTGCACCACCGGATAGTCCGGTGCATCCAGACTGAGCAAAGTCTTGGCTGCTCGAGCCAAGTCATTTTCAATTGTATTTTCCTTGATTCTAACACTTAGACAAATATGTTAGTACACAAACCAATGTACTAAGTCTAGAATCATACCTTTGTGTTGACTTTGCACTTCTTCCACCATTTGGCATAGTTTCACACTTAAATCATTTGTGTTGGCACTAGATCACCAAAATACTTAGAAATGGTCCAATGACACATTTCCCTTTCATCCTCCAGTCCCTCTAACGCGCCCAACCTCCTTGACATGGAGCGCGAGCGTGCCACCAGGCACGTCGATGTGGACGCCTTCCTCACCTGCCACCTCCCTTCGCGTCGACCCGACCGGCCGGACGAACTCGCAGGCCTTGAACTCCCAGTCACCGTAGACATCATGCGGCAGCATGCCAAGTTCTACTATGTTCGCTTTGTACTGATCCATAGGGATTGAGGGGGGTTAAATCCCCTACAAGTTAAAATCCTCTTTAATCTCTTCTAATCCACCTTAATCCTTATGGTTTTAGAATCAAACGAACATGGCCTTCATAGTTTCCCTCGTGCTCACCCTAGAGAACCTCGCCGCCTACCCTCTCGGCTCGTCAAGGCCATGGCGATCCCTGCCGATGCGGCAGCCCATCCATTCCACCCTAGGTTGGTCAAGGCCTCGAAGTTTAAAAGGCGAAAGGAGGTCAAGGCCAACCGTACGAAGAAGGCAGTCGCTGCCGCAGCTATTGACGAGGTCTCCCCGTTAGGCTATGCGCAGCGCATCCCGCCGCACGCCCTCTCCCCTTCGTTTAGCGTGTGCAGAGCAACGCTACATGCTGCAGCGCTCACCGCTACAACTGCTACAGTACAAGCGCGAGGCACAGTGACCCGCCAGATGTAGGGTAACGCCAACTGCTCCTCTTGCATGGTTTTGTCAACACGTGAGTATTTATTAGATAGAGAAAAATTGATAGTAAATGAAAAGTAGGTATAGGAAATGATATTTTATAGTTGTAGTGGGGTATAGGGGGAGAATATAGGGAGAACCGCTGCGGGAGATAAAAAAGTAGGGGACGAAATGTTGATGATGTGACGCAAAAAAGTGATATAGGGAGAAAAATTTAGGGGTAACCGTTGTAGACAGTCTTAGGTGTAGGCACTGTTGATGGCGATGCATCTGCATATGCAGTTTTACCGCATCCATCCTATGTTTTCGAGGCAGTAACTATGGTGCAAACACAAGTTTAGCACTTTTGCTAAGGCATCACCTGTGGCACAGATGCAGAAGCCAGCTAGCCACTGATACTGAAGGATCTGTGCCACCAATGCCAACCATTGCTGAAGCCAAAACCAGCTCAGGCTAATGCTGGGACGTGTGAGAAACTGAGAATAGGGTTCACGTGTGGTTTCAATAATGTGCTAAAGAATAGTGGACATGAGTATATCTGTTGTTTTGCTGGGGCAATGACATGTATGGATTACAGGTATTGGTAAATTTAGTTCTAAATTTGTGCTGGTAAATCTTTAGAAATGACAGTAGTGAGAGGTGTTTACCCTTATTAGAAAATTAGGTGTTTTTTAAATATCATCAGATGGATTTCACTATTTATTAAAAATAGTATGGTTGCTATACACTCATGTCCATATACATTGAGAAGATTTGTTGTGTGCCTGGTATATATATAGTTACTAGTCAAGTGCCCGTGCGTTGCGACGGCACACAAATTATTCATGCACAATGATTACATAAAAACAAGTAACATATTATGGACCACAATCTTATAAAATATACAAATCAATTTACAATCAAACGTGAATATACATTAAAATTCATACTAAAAGGACAGGAATAACAAGTGAGCAAAAATTCTAAACCTTTGTTTTTATCAGAAACTCGAGTATTTACAAATAAAATCACGTATATCTAAAGCCAACTAAACACTGATGCGCTTAATAATCTTTTGTATTTCTTCTGGAATATTGTCATTACATTCATTCTCCTGGTACTTCATCAACTCTACCAAGAATTTGGTCCTCAGTACACTTGAAGTCTGTACATTCGATATAAGACAACATTAAATTCAATAAAGACAATTAGTTATAAAAAAATGATATTGACCAAGAATTAGAACTACACAGTTACTCACAGTGGAAATGCAGGGTAACCTTTTACCATTCCACGAGTGCATAAAGTTGATAACAAGAAAGCCTGATAAATCCCTACAAATTAAAATAACTCGTTCTTACGTGTATATATAGCCAAAATTATTTAGTTGTCTTCAAGGTATAAGAAATTACCAGTTTAATGTTTTTGGAACCCATGATGGTACTATACGACGCCACTTATAAATATCGTCCTTCCATGTAGGATTAGCCAATTCCATGGCAACATTCATATTATTGGCAATATTATGTATTTTGTGAATATAATGCATGCTTGGATCGTTACCCTTAAACCATGATGGTAGAGGCATGGAGTCCATTATATAGATGCTTCTGGTGTTCATGTTAAATACATATAAACTGAAGTGACCCAAGAAACAAAAGGGCAATAGAATCTGCAAGTTAAACAAACATCTTAAGAGAACAAAATTAAAGATTACAAAAAATATAAAGGAGTAATAGCTTACTTGGCTGCAATCTGAAATAGTATACTCCATGTCAGGCCAACATTCAAATAAATTCGCCAATACATTGGTATCTAGCTTTGCACGAAGGCGAGGGTCTTGACCATAATTAGTTATGGACTGTTTATTGCCATGTTAGTAAAATATAGTAATATAATGATCATATTTATATGAAAACAGTTTAATCACTAATCAATATACACAGAACTGTAGATCCATGTAGTGGTATTTGTTTTCCAACAAGAACAAGGCATCACTACATGCGATCATCCGAACAGCTATGTTGAAGCAATCCTTATCCATCGGTTTATTTACATCAAATATATTTTTAAGCTGTTGAAGACTTAAAGAAATTGGATAAGGCTTGGTGCTCTGAATCCAATGTTTCCTATTAAATAAATATTTGTTTTCAGAGTTAAAGAAAGATCATAGATGTTGAATATTTATCATATCTATAAAAAACATTAACTTACTCCAAATATTCGGCGTCGTCTATCTCCATGATGTATGTGCATAATGCACTCATCAGTTCTTGTGTGTTTGTTGATCATTCCACGCCATCAAAGCTTTCTGAATTGCTGCAATGAATGCTACATTTGATTACATCTATATATGTAATCCACTATATGATGTGAACAACAATTTCAATGCAGGTAATTTTTGAAATACTTACGTTCAAAGTGATGGTTATTGTGATTGAAAGGATTGAAGTGTATTGTTGTATAATCAGATGACTCGAGGCACTCTAGAATTACATATTTAAATATTCGTTACAATCATTGTAAGAAGAAAATAATGACAGATGTGTTTGAAAGACGGTTGGTACATAAATTGTTATTACCTTGCCTTCTAAATCGTCGAAACATAGTCCCAATTATTATGCTACAATTCTCCTTAGCCAACACCCAGCGAAGTGCATTTTTGTTTAGCAAGTCACCCCAAACTTTAATGGCATGTAGAGACCACCTAGGATATCGATGTTGAGAGTAATAAATTAGTACTATTTTGAATATTTCATGTTTTACATATTATCGATAATTAACGTGATATACCTGGCATCCATGACAACAATCTTCCTGAATGGACCCCACATTGTGCGATGAATTATATCTAAGTGGACTACAATAGCCATAATGTCTACAAAAGCACGACGAAAAATGGATTACTACTTTTTTGTGTAGAAGGTATCGTAAGCTACCCAGAAGATTTTCACGTTCTTACCAACTAAAGTCCTATTTGGTAGTTCGGCAATATCTGCAAGACTCAAGAATATATGTTTTGGGAATGGCGGCATTTGAAATGGAACTGTGTACGGCTCCACGACAGTTTGTCTGGTGAGATATAATTCCATTGGACCACTTATATGTCGAAACTGATGTGCACCCATACTAATACTGAAATCTACATTGTGCATCTTGAAAACATGCTTTTCATGTAGCAAATTGTTGAAGTGCTTGACTGTCTCGTACGAACTTGTCATTGCCTCGATCTTGGCTCCCTAATATTATTCCAGCAGAAAAAGGCAGTGGTATGGAGATTATATAATTTTTTTGAAATTTTGAAATGGAACTTATGTGAATGTTAACTTACATTGATGTCAGACAAAATGAAATGTTTTCTGTCACGATAACGTGGTTCAATGGGGAATTTAACTTCTACTCGAGCGACAATACTGAACTTCCGTGGTAGCACATAATAATCTTCATCGCGATAGTCGTCGAACAACCTAAAACTATATTAAACACGCAAATGAATAATCGTCACAACTTTGATAGGTTTCATTCTGTGTAACTATTCGTATATAACTTACATAGGCATCCTTTTTTGGCGGTCCGCTGCATTTCTTTCACGGTTCAGTACAGTCGGTTCCATCGAAACCTTTTTTATGGAAAATATGTTAGATAAACTTGCATTTTTAATTCAGTTTAGTAAAAGAGGCATTCAGTTCATTGTATTACTCATTTGAATAAATAGCTTTATCATGATTGGTAGATCCAGAATAGAAGGATGAAGAGAAGGGGGTGAGAGAGGATTCTGTACGGATGCAGGGGTTCCGTACAGAAAAGCAGCCTTCTATCTACCATTTTATCTAAAAAAGCATCGACCTCTATATACCGGTCGCATGCGTATAAACTTTATACCCCAATCAATACCCCCACCACACATCAGTTTGGCATTATTATATATTACTTAATCTGTTGCATATATAAATGTTTATTCCAATTCAATATAACAAGGCATGCTAAATCTTTATTAGCAAAACAGTCTAGTCAAATATATTTAACTATGATGGATCAATAAACCACATGCAATAATATATAACAATAGAGGATGATTGTCCTCAGTGATCGAAACACAAAATGTTGTTCTAAAAAATGCAGCTCCAAATGCTTTAGTAAATTAAACAAGAGTAAATCAAACAAAAGGAGGGATTGAAGCATGATAAGTCAACAAAAATATAGATAAGTAGACAGAAAACAACATTTTGTAGGCACACAAAAAAGCAAAATACACCAAAGAATTTTAAAGTATAGAATAATAATTACATTTGACCTCGACGTACCGTGCGTTGCCACCGAGATATCAGAAGAAGGTGTCAATGAGGTTGATCTCGTCGACGATGTCCAAAACCAATCGAATCTCCACACCAGGATCACGGTGCAAGCTTTTAAAAAGAACAGTTTCATATACTCAAAGGTTGACCTTCTAATGAAGCATTTAGTAAATAAGTACATCACAGAGTGAACTTTCCTAGTGATCAATTATAATAGTATAGTATAACACTCTTTTGCTTCAGTATTTATGTTTGGTTGGTCCTTTAAATTAATATCATATTTACATGATTAATTTACATATTTTCAAACCATAAGGCATCGTTTATTCAGTTCGTGCCATGATAGACCAGTAGGGAATGCAACAATTCAGAATTACGGCAAATTTCCAGGGAAACACTGTGCACATCTAACATCTAAGAATATACCTTCTGCCAATAATTAAATCACATCAGACAAAGTAAGCACATTATGGGTCAATAACAACAAATAAAAACAAACGGAGGGAGTATCAGCTATCAGTAGTTTCAGCGCTTCCAATATCAACAAATATAACTCGTCGTACATTGTCGAAATGCAGTCCAATCAGCTTGCTGAGATATTACATCATTGAAGTCTCTAAAAGCGAGCTTTTTAAAACTGATGCTTGGCCTATGATAGTATGTTTAGTGCGGATCACATTTTAGATACTGCATGGTTTTAGCTAAACATTGGTTTAGTTACTGTTTTTTATCATATACTACTTTAACACTGGCTGTTAAATAATCTTTTCGTTTGGGCCTGTCTCAAATTTAGCATGCAGCGTTTAGTATTGAATAGGCTTTGCCCAGAGTTTGTAGTCTTGATGGTGAAATTTCGTGACCAATTTTGGGCATTCAATGCCTTTGTTTCCTGATTTCCCACAGTTGCTGTATATTTTTTTAAAAAAAACAGCTGATGCATATATTTCAGTTTCCTGTCTTGAATATCTTCATATTTTATTGATGTTTCATGTGGTTTTCTTTATGTCATTATAGAATAATTAGAGCAAAAACTCCAGAAGTTTGTCACAGAAAATACTTCCATCTTCTGAATGTTCCTAACAAGTACAATTTCATGGTCCACGTGTTACAAATATTCAGAAAAATACTTTTGCAATGGTGTCAGTGCGTGTGATGTTTTTAAGGGTTGTAAACCTCTTTGTTCTAATATAATAATACATAGCTCCCCTGCTTGTTAAAAGAATGGTACCCTTGTTGCCCATCCCTGTTATGATATTATCCCTGGATACTTCCTTTCCCGCTTTGTTTCAGGATGCTATGCCTATGTATGAGTATCTTTCTTTTGTTGGGATAGTCTTGGGAAGCGGCGCCGGGCTTTCTCGTGAGTAGTGGGGCTATGGAATTGGGTGCCGCAAAATGCAGCTTTGATTCTAGCTGATTAAACAGTAGTATAACCGCTGGAGTTGGGTGGTTTTGTTCCAAGAAATTAACTGCTTCAGTGCCCTGTCGCATAGAAAAAAATGAACCTTGTGACCTTGTCTATGCATGTATTTGTCCCTTTTGATCTCAGTTTTGGCAAAATAGAGCACCTATAATTTTCACCGTGGCTTGAAAGGTTCATCAATGGAACATTTTGAGACTCCCATTGAAGCCTAAACTTGGGTTGGGAATATTCCAATTCTTATTGGCCTGTTTCAACCTATAATTCAACATGGTCATGTTTTGCCTGGCTGTTAGTCTCGTAAAAGTGTATACAGAAGCTTTGAGTGGATAGCCAGTTTGAGTAGATTATTCCATCTTGATGGTGGTGTCGGTCTGGTGCAAGTGGCAATCAGATATTAAAACTCTACTATTACAATTTGCTATTCACTTAGCTTTATCGTATTCATGTTGATTTGATAAATAATCAGGCAGAGAATAGTTTCAATGACATAACCGGCAAAGTGGTAGCTGACTTCGGCTGTGGCTGTGGCACTCTGGCTGTGGCGAGCGCTTTACTGGATGCTGAGTGAGTATGTTTAACTTGGTAGTTTTAGGTAACCATGTTCTTTCATGTGACAATCCCTCTATTGCGTAATGTCTACTTCAATATTTGAAAACAAAAAACTTACTGTTTAGTGCTTATGTTTGTAATTTTGCACAGTTTGTTTGCTGATTGATCTAACAAAAAGTGGCTTCCTCTGCAATTGTCCTGGTAGATTGTGTCTATTCTTTTTTGTTAGTATTTTTTTGAGGGAATCAGGAGGGGCTGACCCCTATTATAAATTTATATAAAGAACAGAAAAAGCTCCAAATGAGTTTTAGGAAACAAAAAAGGTAACAAACATAGTAATTGTACACATGTCTTGCAGGTGAAGCTAAAATAAAGAGTAGAATTCCATGTCATAAAATGATTTTAGATAGTGTGTAATACTTTTAAATGCTCATTGATATATGTAACCATAAATTAATGGGTATCACCAGTTTGGTGGCTAGTTTCCTTATCATCCATTAATAATGTGAATTGCTATGGTTGTGATTCACAGACATGTTCTTGGTATTGATATTGACACACTAATAGGTGATTTAGTGTTGCAGTTATTCACAACTTTCAGCAAGCCTTGACAGGAAGGTGCAGGTTAGCATTTTGCACCACATATATGTGAGAATATTGTCTAAAAATCTAAAATATTATACAGAGTTTGGTATTGATACAAGGCAGAGAATAGTTTCAATGACATAACCGGCAAAGTGGTAGCTGACTTCGGCTATGGCTGTGGCACTCTGGCTGTGGCGAGTGCTTTACTGGATGCTGAGTGAGTATGTTTAACTTGGTAGTTTTAGGTAACCATGTTCTTTCCTGTGACAATCCCTCTATTGAGTAATGTCTACTTCAATATTTGAAAACAAAAAAACTTCCTGTTTAGTGCTTATGTTTGTAATTTTGCACAGTTTGTTTGCTGATTGATCTAACAAAAAGTGGCTTCCTCTGCAATTGTCCTGGTAGATTGTGTCTATTCTTTTTTGTTAGTATTTTTTTGAGGGAATCAGGAGGGGCTGACCCCTATTATAAATTTATATAAAGAACAGAAAAAGCTCCAAATGAGTTTTAGGAAACAAAAAAGGTAACAAACATAGTAATTGTACACATGTCTTGCAGGTGAAGCTAAAATAAAGAGTAGAATTCCATGTCATAAAATGATTTTAGATAGTGTGTAATAATTTTAAATGCTCATTGATATATGTAACCATAAATTAATGGGTATCACCAGTTTGGTGGCTAGTTTCCTTATCATCCATTAATAATGTGAATTGCTATGGTTGTGATTCACAGACATGTTCTTGGTATTGATATTGACCCATAGTCACTTGAACTTGCTCAAGAAAATGCTGCTGATCTGGAGGTATGACAATGTTTTTGTTTTTCAGTTTTCCACTTTAACTATTCCTTTACTCTGAATTGGAGAACCCTTCACTTTATTTCCCCGCTTGTGTTTTAACCTGTTAATGGTTCTGGCTTGTATCAATACCAAACTCTGTATAATATTTTAGATTTTTAGACAATATTCTCACATATATGTGGTGCAAAATGCTAACCTGCACCTTCCTGTCAAGGCTTGCTGAAAGTTGTGAATAACTGCAATACTAAATCACCTATTAGTGTGTTTTTCAAGCAAAGCTACCAGCTTAGTTGTTATTTCTTGGTAGTAGTATGTTGGATAATTTTTTACCTACCAACTGGTGATAGGTAAAATTAGATATTCTTTAATTTGAAAGTTCTGTTGTCATGTAATATAGATGTATGGATTCTATGTTGTCATCCTGTGAGGGGCCGATTGCACATATTTACATGTTTGCAGCCTGTCCACCTTTGTTCAAAATCAGCATGTAGTCTTGTAAGATGAGTTCAGAGGCCATGTTTGAGTTATTCTATATATTGAAGTCTTCCTTCCAGATAACAACAAGCAACAGCAGTTTTATATTCTTGATTCCATACAAATCATGCTAGAATAATCTATACACATGCATGGAAGAACATGTAACACACGGACCTGGGTTCCCAGCAAGAAGCAGCACGTGGAGGGACGACTCTTTGGACTTTATCTCGAGCAGTTCCGTCGCAAAGCCGCAGGGAATCGCCGCGAGCAGCCAGCAGCCAAATTGGAAGAGGATGGGTGGGGATGAAACCATTGATATAGGAGAGGGGCAGATCCGGGGGCGGTTGGGTTGGGGTGACCAGCGGCATGCACGGAGGTTGTTGGGAGTCCGGCGGCACAAGGGTTGCATCTCAGACCCGGATGGCTGGGTTCGGGGATGGTTCCGGGGACGGCACGCGCGGGTTCGCGATGGTTTCCGGGAACAGCGCGCGGAGTCGGCGGGGATGGCGGCTGCGGCTGCGGGGTCAGCGGGGATCGGCGGATTCGACGGATGTTACGGGAATAGCGCGCGGAGTCGGCGGGATGGCGGCTGCGCGTGGAGTCGGCGGATGTTGTGAGGTCGGTGGCTGCGAGAACGGGGATGGCGGCCGCGGGGTCAGCGGATCGGTGGATCGGCGGATGCTGCGGGATCGGTGGGTCTTGTGAGGTCGGCGGATGCGGGAACGTGGGTCTGCAGGGATGGAGCTGCGCGCGGAGTCGGCGGATGTTGCGAGGTCGGTGGCTGCGGGAACGTGGGTCTGCAGGGATGGAGGGTTTTTTTTGTAAAATGGTGACACATACGTGCGACAGGTTGGATGGAATAAGAATAGGGTTTTTTTTGTAAAAAAATGACGCACGACGACCGTTGAAACTGGTGCTTTAGATATAGTATAGATAGGGGTTAATTGTGATTCTACCGGGTCATTATCAAATAACACTTTGACCTTCCAATCTCGGAAATATATGTCTGCTCCCTTTTAAATTTAGTGTCCCTTGTGAATCGATAATGGGGTAAGGCTATAGATGTCCAAACGGGCCACCCGACATGGACCTGGCTCAAACCCGTTTCGGCCCAGTACGAATAGGGCCGGGCCAGGCTGGCCCACGTGCCTAGAGACATGCCCAAACCTGGCACGCACAGGGAAAAATCGTGTCGGGCCGGCCCGTTGGCCCGATGGGCCTCAACGTACCGGGCCGGCCACTGGCCCGAACCAACAGTAGCAGTATATAAATACATACATTTAACAGAATTAATCATATATAATAACATATTATTTATATATATTAAGACAACAAAATTCATTTATCAATTCACAAGATAATATCATATTAATACAAATATGAAATGATCACTCAGCCTGCGTCTGTATTTATGTGTGCATTTATTCTGCTTAGAATTAAGTGTATCAATATTTATGTATCCATTTTATATATGTTTGGTCGCGTATTTAGTATTTACATATTATGAGAGAATTAAATGTATGTATTTATCAATGCATTTATATTATGTTTGACCGGGCTGTTCTCATGCATTTATATTGTGTTCAAATATGCGGGCCGGCGTCGGGCCGACCCATTTATCGTGCCGGGCCGGGCTAAAGCACGCGGGCCGCCGTATTTGCCCATACCTGACCCGCTAAACGGGCCGTGCCGGCCCGGGCCCGTAACCGACCGTGCCGAGCCGTGTTTCGACCGGGCTAAATTCGTGCCGTGCCACGGGCCAAACGGGTGGCCCATGCTGTTTGGACATCTATAGGTAAGGCCTATTATTGATTTGTTGTTTCCAACCGGTGAATTTCCATATCTTGTATGCTTAGTTTTTTTTTGCATTGGATCAAAGGATAATTCTTTGTGTGGCCTGGCTTATGAGTAATCTTGTGATTTATAAAGGTGCATCAATACCCATTTCTTCATGCACATGCATTTACTAATGTGACTATTAAATCTCCTTTTTTCCTGACTCTTGTTTTCCTTAATTTTTAACAAGGTTAATTAAAAAAAACCATGGCAAATAACTAAAGTGGTCAATGAACAATATCTATGCGACGTATAATATTATTTTACCACGTGCGTGCACGTACACTTTTACTAGTAACGTTAAAGAGCAAAATATTTTTAAATCTTTTTACTTCTCAAATTATTTTCCTCTGTTTTTTTATTTTCGATAAGAACATCTCCAACAATGCCTCAAACTAGTGTCTCAAATTAAAATATGAGGCTCTATACAGAAAAAACACTCCAACAGTGTCTCATTTTATAAAATTTTGTCAAAAAACTATAGGGCACCCTCTCAAGTGCCTCAAATATACTATACCGTAGTGGGCTGCTAGATTGAAGCTTTACTGTTGAAGCGGGGTGTTTTATTAGTGCCCTAAATTCTATAAAATATCCTTATTTTTAAATTATAGATCATTTTTATAGATTATTTCTTGTTGGAGGTTGTTGGAGATGCTCTAATATCCTGCACCCCCTATATCCGCTATCTATGACCATTGTTTATATAATAAGCTACAATAATTTATATTCATATGAAATATGATTTTCTAGATATATTAGGTTACATGTAATGGACGGACAGATTTGCTAGTCTCGAGTCTTGACCGGACCCTGCGGCCCAGCTTTTTTCTTCACTCTCTGCAACCCATTCCCCCCCTGCATTCTCTCTCTGTTCTCTTGTGCGTGCCTGCGCTCTGTAGTGACGACGACTGGGCGGCGGCCGCTGCCGCCGACCTACGTGCGCAGGTCTCCATCTTCCGGACCTTCGCTGGAGACGAGCACCCACCACCAGGTAGGCGCACCCCTTCCCTTCCGCTCTCGCTGTGCGAAACCGAGCCCCCAAACCCTAGCTATTTGTATTCGGATCTGATCCGATCCTGTTACAAGTGTATACATGTTTTATGCATGCAACTTTTTTTGATCACATTTTTGCAAACACAATTAGGTGTGTGTTCTTTACTGGGTCCGTCCTGGCTAAGTGGCTATGGCCAGTCCACTTGGTTTTTTTTTGGGTCATCATAACTGCTCCTGAGCTAGAATCCCAGGTGGAACCACGCCAGCGAGAATCTGGCATCTGTTTGATCTCTACCTTGAAATTGTAAACCCATGATTTACATCTTCATCCAACCTTCTGCCCTTCAAATTTCATAACCTCATGGCTCTCGTTGAAAATCACGTCTCATTTGGACTATAATGGAAACATTGCAGTGAAACCATACAAATGACCATTTCATTGAGTAAACTTTTCTTCCAGTACACCCTATTTTATTCCCCACTCAATGAACTCATTTCCAATTTCCCAGTTGATCACCTGCTAACTTCTTTGACTTTATCGTCATCGACACCCTGGTTCCAGTGTGTAGTCCTGTTCACCCACTGCTTCCAGAGCTGTTGCTATTGAGACCAGCCCAACCTACTGAACTCACAGTTTCATGGTTTGTTTTTTGGTGGGTTAGACTGGTTCAACCATCAGAAAATTATTCATTGGGCTGAACTAGGAGCAAATGCATGTGGGCCATATCTATGATCAGGTAGTCCAATAATGCTAGTGCTGCCGCCATCACCACTGATTGCAAAATCCTCGATCTTTTTCATGGAGCTATTGACTGCCCTTTGTTGATTCACTCCCTTGCGGTACCATTCTCTGTCTAGGAACGCGTGATCCATCTTCAAGCGCCATGTCATGCTCTTCCTGTCTGCCGCTGCCTCTGTAATTGTTGTTGCAGCCCACATGCTGCACACTGTCAGTGCTTGACCAGAAGATGTGGCGGTAGAGCAATGCATTGAAGATCATGGTGCTGTTGGCCTTCTCATTGATGCCAAAGATGTCGAGCCCACGGTACTGTAGTGCCCAGAAGGACACTGATCTAGAAGGCGGTGAGGTTGTGCCACATGGTGTTGTTGATGAGTGGTGTCATGTGGCCGATGGATGGGTGGCATACGAGCAATTTGGTTGGCGTGTCCATAGCCAGCACTAGCGTGCCCTTGGTGCAGCGTGTGATGTTGATGGGTTCAATGGTTTTCCAGACCGGTTAATCCAACCCATTTGAATCCTGTATTGCAGTTTGGTACAGGTTGGTTTGGCAGTTGAACAGTTTGGAACGAAACCATGAACAGGTCTACCAGTGCAAGAGCGCAATCCAAAACTTGATCTGCGGGGGTGGGGGAGTGGGGTGTGGTAAGACAGCCTCCGGGCATTATATCAAGAAGAAGACCTCACACAGGTCGAGAAAACCCTCGAACCCCTATCCCACCCATACACATCTACATCGTAGCCATATGAGAACGACCGCGACCGGGGCCGGGCCTTAGACCTGTGCTTTGACATGGGACATACAAGGGGATTTTTTTTAACCACAACCTGAATTCGCTCTCACGGAGAATCAAATTCAGGACCTGAGGAGTGCTACTCAGACCACCTAACAAACTCATAGATGCCCTTTCACAAGAGCATAATCCATAACAACATTGAATTCACTAATGATTCTATATTTCAAAACTTCTTGCCGCTCCCACTTGTTGGTTTGGATGGTTTGGTTGGTGTGGATGGTAGGATTCAAGACTATTCACGTTGAATAACGCAAGGCCACAAGGGCACGGGGTTTGCTTGTATGTGTATGCTTTTGGCATGTTTGTGGGTTATGTGTTCATAATGGCTAATAATTTTGTGTTACATAGAGTTTGTGATAATCAATGGTGTTGGTGTTTAGTACTACACAGTACACCATAGGATGGTTCATGTGGTGGGTTTAGTTCATAGAGGATGGAAATGAAGAGTTGTGATGGGGTATAGGACAAATGACACATGATTTAGATAGTTTTAGACAACCAAATCGTTGTACCCTACGTCCTGGATGGGGTGGTTGATGCTATGATATGTATATATGAGTTTGTATGCTTGATTAGAGTGTGTTCAGTTGGATGTGTTCAACTCCGGTCTGGTACTCTATCTATAGATGCAATCGACTCTAGTTCTATGCGATAAAATCAATTCCCGTTGCCTCTATGGAAGATCTCTATCTCCCTTTGTATATGCATTGGCTAGAGTTATGAGTCGGTTATGAGCTATAGACCTAACCAACTTACAATTTGAGTACTAATCATACCGGAAATCGTAACCGGTTAGAACTTCATCCTTCTGTTGCATAGAATACACCGTCTTGTACTGTATCCCCTTCAACACGCTAATTGGTCCACCAACTAGATGTGTTATTTCCTATACTCACGGGATCCTGTGGTACATACTTTCTAGAAACCCTTGAGCTTCATGAGGATTTGTAGAATCATCTTGAAGGGGAGCCAAGTTGAAAAATATGGGGCACATCACTAGATGCACACCATATGGTGTACCCCTTGAACTTCGAGTTGTATTGAGTAGCAATTAGATCAAAGATCTTCTACAGAATCTAAAAAGAAAAAAAAACCGTTTAGGTGTTACCCCTTGTAGCCCCAAGCTTGGAGGTGTATTTTGGAAAAAAATCATCTCCGAGATTGTGTATATGTCCTTTTAGTCCTTAGGGAACGTAGTCCAAGTGGATTATAGTGTTGCATGTCATTGACGAGTTGTAAGATATATATGTTGTTTGTGGAAGTGTATCTGTACCGGATGAAATGTTTCCCATTTATTGTTCTGATTCTGAAGTACCATTCATCATTGAGGTACTTTGTTGTTTTGCGAGGTCAGGGGAGCACCAAGTTTTGTCCTTGTATCTGTCCAAAATAAAAAAGGTGTTGTCGTCTCATAAATGCAACTTTGAAAAGGTTGCCGACGAATAAATGTATCGGCTTGTCACAAGATTGATGTTGTTGTTTGCTTGTGGCGGTTCCTGGCTATAAATGTACTTTGATGGTTTGAAACATCTACCGGTGCGAAAAGGGCCTCTAGTGTAATGGTTAAGGCTTCCGAGTAGCACCTCCAGGCCCCGAGTTCGATCCTCCTCGGGGGTTGATTTCGGGATTGGTTAAGCCCCCCCCCTGTTGTGCCCCGCCCGCTCCCGGGTTACGTCCTGCGCGCCACCCTCCGGCTGGGCAGGTGCAGAGTGGGCGGTGATGACCCGCTAGTGATGGGGGCCAGGGTTCAGGAATTTTCTTGGCTGGGACCATGTTTTGGTCTCTTCTTAATATAATACCGGGAGGACGGTCTTTTCCTCCCCGGTCGAGTTTTTTGAAACATATACCAGTTGTATAGTCAACTCGTTGTTGGCACACACTTTAGTGTTCCCATAATGAATATTATAATATCCGAGAGGCTTGAGCCCCTAGGCTCAGTTGAAGTAGTTGCAGTAGCATTGTAGCTAGAAGAATTCTTCTGATAGGGTTCAACCCAAAGTCGAATAGTTATCAGCTGTAGCTAGGAGAATCCTTCTAATGGGTGAATATGCCTGTTCAGTCGGTCACTCTTGTTCATCTATCCGTTATTCGGGTTGTTCCAGTATTGGAGGTTAGGTGATCATTAGTGGGACTAGAATATATCTTGGTAGGCCGTCGGAGGTGGTATATTTGTCTTAAGCCTCCGGAAGCTCTTCCAATCCCACATCTAATCGGAGTCTTGCTCACTCTCTTGTGCGCTCTTCTCCAAAGATGACACATTGCCCTCCTTCGATTAACCTCTTCGACGAACCTTGATGCATTGTCGTCGAGGTTAGTGTTGATGTTCTGCAACACTTATCAATGTTTTTTGGACTTTTATTGTTGTATCGGATGTGTCTGTCTCATTACTTTGTTGATATGAAATCTGTCATCTGATTCTCTCTCTGATATGCCTTCCATTATTGTTTTTCCATGCAATATGTACCTTGTACCCGCGACTCTGCCTTTTCCTATTTTTTGATGGATCTGATTTGTCTCCATTATTGCTTTCAGCCCCCATGCATGATTGATTGTCTATATAAATCCTTTTGGACCTGACATTCTTCTTCACTAGAGCAAAATGCCTTTGCTCAATAGAGTGTCAATGATGCGTGCTTTACCAAGGATAGCTTTGGTGAGACCTCTGATTGGAAATAGCGCGTCAGAGTTGTGAGAAAAACCTAATGGTTCTTGTCCATTGGTGCATGCACTGAGTAGTGCCAAGTTGCGAGAGCATCCTAATCTTGCTCTCACAACTAGTGCTTCACATCCAAGTGGCGTTCCTCTTGATCCTCTACGTTGGAAATTAGTACGAAAATCTGCCTTTCGGACGATCTTCTGTAGTAGCAGGGTCTCTTTGTTGTATGGGTGCCAAGTTTTCTCGATTGCACTAACTTGTTGTATCTTCTGATTCTCATGTGTTGTAGAAAACAACTTATGGTAGAAAACAACTACTGGAGTAAGGGGCTAAAAAGAATCCAACAATTATATTGGAATTTTCGAGTTCTTTGTTTGGTGAATCTTTGGTTTAGAAGTACTTTGCCAACACATCATGCACTGAGAAACTATGCAAAGCAGTAGGTTTACAAAAGTATACCGGACTGTAAAATAGGGCTTATCATGTGCTGATTACTGCAGCACACATTTATTTTTTCCTTGGGATGCAGCTCAAGGATTAATTTTGCTTACAGCAACGCTCTTGAGGATTTACCCAAATTTGAGTCTGTGCTTACTCACTAAGAATTTTCGTTTGTCTTATGTCCACTAAGATTTTACTTTCTTTGGCAGAAATTTTCTATACATTTAAGATGTACAGGGCCTCAAATTTCATACCTGATCCTAATCAGGTGCTTCTAGATGCCAATCCATTAAGGTCTTTAGCTCCAATGTTCCCTGCCCCCATGGGAGTCAATGTTAATCAGTCAAGTACACCACCATTGGTTTGTGTCACTCCGGTTGGTCAATTTCCAATTGGGTTTGGTGCAGGGAACCTTCCTGCCTTTGGATCGTTCACTACTTTCAGCGCCACTACAAACGGTGTTTCTTATACGGGCACCAGTGGTAATGGTGCCATTGATGCCACTCCTATCTCTGCATACAAGACAAGATCAAGCATATCACTTGATGATGATGATGATGAGCCTTACTCGGGCAACCAAGGTTTGGCATCTGAACGGAAGGCTAGGAGAGGCCGTCCTCCTGGTTCTGGTCGTGATGGATCAAATGGTAAGTTAAAGCGCCCTAAGCCTACATACAAGAATTTTGTTGCTGGCAAAGAGCTTGTCTTTCTGTCTTCTACATCCGATCCCAGGGAGTTTGTGGAATCAGTTCACATGACTTTTGAGGCCCTCAGGCGAAGACATCTGCAGATGGATGAAACACAGGATGCTAGCAGACGTGCAGACCTGAAGGCTGGTGCCATCATGATGGCCAGTAACATCAGGGCGAATTCAGGCAAGAGGGTAGGAACTGTACCTGGAGTTGAAATAGGAGATATTTTCTATTTTAGGATGGAGCTGTGTGTCATTGGGTTGCATGCACCTAGTATGGGAGGCATTGATTACATGACTACTAAATTTGGAAAAGATGAGGATTCTGTAGCCATATGTATTGTCTCTGCAGGAGGTTATGAGAATGAGGATGATGACACAGATGTGCTCGTGTACAGTGGTCAAGGTGGAAATAATAGGAATACTGAGGAGAGGCATGATCAGAAGCTTGAGAGGGGTAACCTAGCTCTTGAGAGGAGTTTGCATAGGAAGAATGAGATAAGGGTTGTACGCGGCTTCAAGGATCCATTTTGCCTAACTGGGAAAATTTACATATATGATGGTCTCTACAAGATTCACGAGTCCTGGAAGGAGAGAACAAAGTACGGTGTCAATTGCTTCAAGTACAAGCTGCTGCGGGAACCTGGACAGCGTGATGGAGCTGCATTATGGAAGATGACTCAGAGATGGATAGATAATCCTGCTACCAGAGGCAGGGTCCTACTAGCTGATCTGTCATCTAAGGCTGAAATTTTGCCTGTTTGTCTCGTCAATGAGGTAGACCATGAGAAAGGACCTGTACATTTCACTTATACTAATCAGGTCAAATACTTGAGGCCTCTCAGTTCTATGAAAAAGTTGCAGGGCTGTGGATGCCAGAGCGTTTGCTTGCCTGGCGACGCCAGTTGTGCTTGTGGACAACATAATGGAGGCGATTTACCCTTCAGTTCATCAGGATTGTTGTCATGCCGCAAACCAATAGTCTACGAATGTGGTGAATCTTGCAACTGTTCTACAAATTGCAGGAACAGAGTGACCCAAAAAGGGTCCAGGCTACATTTCGAGGTCTTCAGGACCACAAATCGAGGCTGGGGTCTTCGCTGCTGGGAACCTATTCGTGCTGGTTCATTTATATGTGAGTATGCCGGTGAGGTTATTGATGAGCTCAAATTTAATTTGAATGATAGTGAAGATGATTACATTTTTCAAACTGTATGCCCTGGCGAGAAGACATTAAAATGGAATTATGGACCTGAACTGATAGGTGAAGTAAGCACATATGTATCGCCTGATGAATTTGAACCACTGCCTGTCAAGATAAGTGCAAAAAACATGGGAAATGTCTCCCGTTTCATGAACCACAGTTGCTCACCCAATGTCTTTTGGCAACCAGTTCAATATGATCACGGAGATGATGGACACCCGCATATAATGTTCTTTGCACTGAAGCATATTCCACCCATGACAGAACTGACTTATGACTATGGTGTTGCTGGAGCTGAATCTAGTGGTTCAGGTTCTCGTAGAACGAAGAACTGCGTGTGTGGATCACAAAACTGCAGGGGATTATTTTGATGGGTTGAGAGACGTGCTCTTGGTGGTTAATCATGCAAACCACTTTCTGCTAGGTAGGTTCTTTTCTCAATGGGTTTATTTCTTTCACCACCGACGTGTTTCATCCTTTTTATGGACGAAATGGGCAACATATGAATTGCAACCTGCCTTTATATATGGTATAATCATGCAATCTGGCTGTCTTCAGTCTAGACACCAACTAGACATGGAAATGTTTAGAAATAAACATATGATTTTGTAGTTTATGGAGTGTTGTAGGCTTGTAGCACCTCTTTCTTTTTTATGAAAAAAATCAGCATGAAACTCAAAGCATGTTAGAAGAAACAAAAAAAACATGATTTTTTTATAATTATTTTCTAGTATCTTAACCCTTTTGATTTACTTGGGATGGAGGGAGTACGTTAGAATATTTCTGTAGGTCTGATGTTGAGTAAGCTGAGAAGAACAAGTTTCCATGTGGCACATTTAGTTTCTGAAACAAAGGCACCCTGCATGGTACACCGTAAATTCCTAGTTTTCTGACTCATTACAGTTGTCATTCATAAAATGAAGCCATTTAGCACAGAATCATGCATTTACCTTCACCAATTTTCTTTTATATTTATATCGAATAAGTTGGTTTAGGGTTGCTTAAACTCTAGAGTGGAAAATGCTGCGCATGTTGCCTGTTCTTTGCCCAGCATTACGCTACCATGTTTAAGTTTTAACTTGTATAATTCGTTGGAGGGTGAAATTTGTCTGACCTCTTACTCGTGTTGCGCTGTTATTTCTTTTACAGATCCTTTCTATGAAACCAAATTTAGTCTCCGGATAATATGACAGATGATGTCATTTGCCATGTGTACTGTGAAGACAGTAAGTTGTCGAGCGAGCTGTAGAATTTCTGTTGCTCTGAACTGCATGGTGGTCGCTTTCCCACCATTTCCTCGGATGTTTATGTGGGCGTGGATTGCTGCATTGCTTCCGCTAAACTTGTCCACCAATTGCACCGGCTTTTGTAGACTTGTTATCAGCCCCGCTTGCGTTGGACGCCTGGTTGTTAGGATATGGTCTTGTAAATTATCCTGGTTAAGGATCATGTTGCTTTCGACTCGAATTTTCGTCCTCCCTTGCCCTTATGTTCAGCAATGTTCAGGTGTATGCTGAGTGCTCAGGTAGGGACCAAAGGATGCAGTTGATGCAATTTGGAACCAGGTTTTCTTGTGGGCGCCGGCCAAGGGAATTTGCTGCGAGAGGTACAGGTGAGATGCAATGTGGCTGGCACACCATAAGGCCATCTCTCTCTAGCAGCCGTGTGTGTACATGTGAACATTGTTTTGCAGTGTAGACTTTACGGGGTGGATAGGTCGGGTAGAGATGTTACTCCTTAGAACCGCGGTCCCAGCACTTGGGCGCGAGCGTAACTACGTACACGAGTCCCGGACCCGCCGACTAGCCTGGTCGGCTCGTCTCCTGGTCCTCTACACCCTATCGCCTGTTCGCTGTTTTTTAAAACCACATTTTCTGCTAAGTATAGATCTGATACCTATAGCGTGCTAATAACGTGTTGAGAACTACGTTACCATGGATCATCAGATCCGCTCCTTTCACTCCCATCAGCAGTAGAGACGTGAGAAGTTGTAGAAGCCCGTTCCCTTTCCTAGCAATCTACCTACTCATAGAACACATGAGGCATAATATGTAGGGTTGTGCCTGTGACCTCTTTCCATTTTTTTATTATGAGAGGTACATATTTCTTTATATAGAGACTTAAGACGGAGTAGAGTTAGTATTTGTCTACATAACACTATCTAGCTATCTAGGGTTACTTAACAGTTTTCTCCAAATCCTACAGATCTGTTTGCGGCTGGATGGTTTGTGTGTAGCGTTGTTCATTATTGATCCGACGGGGACACACAAGGCTGCGCTATGGCCCTTGCCACCGCGATCGGTGAGGGGCATGGTCGCCCATGCCGACTGAGCGTGCAAGTGGGCCTATGCCCATGTCTCGGCCCGTCAGCTGGGCCCCGCCAGGTCTGTTCACGCCATGGTTGATTCTGTTACAAAATATTGTCATATATTGTCATGTGATCAACCCTCTTCCCCGACGATCTCTTCCCTGACAATTTTCTTCCAAAGGACACACAATTTTCTCCCAAAGGACACACCCTTTAGGAGACACTGTATCTACATGTATATAAACCAGAATCTCTGCAATAAAGATCTACAACTGTCATTTACACTATTCTCTCGAATCTTGTTTTCACTGAGTTACGGCACGTTATCAGCACTGCTCACGCGAGAATGGAGAAAACGAAACGCTCGCTGTTGAAGAAAATTGGAGGGCTGGGCCTCTAGAATCAACAGGAAGACACATGCTCTCCATCGACGAACAGCAAGACGAGGCCAGGGAATCGGAGATCCTCACGCCGCTGCATGCTTGTAGTAGGATACTCTGCTGCTTTGGATGCACTAAAAGTGTAAGTTCCGTAGGAGTAGACGCACTAGGCTTTGCTGTCTGCTTGCATGCTTGTAGGAGGATACTCTGCTGCTTCTTAAAATTTCTTGTGCTCGATTGATGCACCGGGGCAGTTGGAAGTCAAGGCGCTGGTGGCCGTGGCGCTGCACAGACGTCAATCGCGTCCGCGGCACCTGACCAGCGCGCGGCCAGGATCGCGGGAGTCCGCTGGGATCGGGCACCCACACCCGAATCCTGTGTCGTGGCTGATCGTCGCGCCCCACGCTGGGGCTACCAGCACCGCCGATGGGGCTGCCAAGTCTGCGTCCTCGACGGGACCGCGGGGCCCACACACGCCGGTGCTGAGGCATCGCGCCGGAGGCTGAGCCCGCACCGGGGCCCAACCTGATAAGAGGCCATCGCGCCCGCGCTGCCGGGCCACCACACCCGCGCCTGCGTCGGGGACGGAGCCGCACGAGGCCGGGCTGCCGTGCCCGCCCACGCGCCGGTGCAGGTGCCGCCGGGTCTGGACCCCCGCGCTGCAACCGCGTCGGGGCCGGCGCCGCCAGGGCCTGTGCGCTCGTGCCGCCGGGGGAGCCGCGCGCCCGGGCCGCCAGGGTGTCGTGCCCCGCGCCGCCGCTTCTAGGCCGAGGGCCGCACGCCGCCACATCTACGCCTGAGGCCGCGACCGCCATGCCGTGGCTAGGGCTGGCCGCGCCCAGGCCGCCCACGCACCACCGGAGGCCGCACGAGGCCGTGCGCCGTCGGAGCCGATGGCCGCCTGGCTCAGAGCCGCCGGAGGCCGCGTCCGCGTGGGGTTGCACCGCCAGGGGCCGTGCTCTGGCCGCCGGTTGGTTTGGGTGGCCGGTTAGGGTTTCTAACCCTAGCCGCCACCCCTTATGGCTTTGCTAAGATGGCCCTAATGGGCTGTCTTGGCTTGGTTGGACCACATAGGCCATTTAGAACTCCAAAATTTATTATTTTTTGTCTCTGATTTTCTACAATTATAATCAGACGAACATTGTGCTCATTTAAATTACTGTTTTTCAACAGTGTTGAGTATCTAAATTTAAATATTTAGATTGCTTATGATATATGTAATTGTACATACTTGTCTGTTTTTATTATAAAAAATGTAGACTTGTTAGTGAATTATATTTTACTTACATTTATAATTCACATATTTTCGACTTACTTTTGTTTTTGCATTCTTTTATGTTTGCATGGAAAACATAGCACATTAATAAGTCAAAACTGAATGGTCTACATGCAAAATAAAATTACATTATTTTGGATTAAGAGCATAGGGAGATAGAGTCCTAAACATTGGTTGCGCTAAATTCTTTTATAGAGTTTAGTAGCCCAGAGACCGTGCTTGAGGCAGCATTTGAAATGCCTATCTCTATGAGGTCTACATCTCTTTGGATGATTACCTATATGTGCTATCCAAAATAACAGGATATGGAGTTCTTGAATTTTACTTTGATAGTTAGTCGAGTATGGGTAGTGAAGACCTAAGCATTGGCTGCGGTTTGTTCATCCATGAACTTATCAGCCCAGAGACCGTGCTTTTAGGCAGCAAGTTTCTTGCCCACTACTAGGAGATCTACCTCATTAATTTGAGGATTATTTATACAATGCTCACTAATATTCAAAGTATTTATTCGATTGGAAGGTTTGGAACCTTCAGGCAACTCATATCACATGTAAGAGTTCTTGAATTTTACTTTGATAGTTAGTCGAGTATGGGTAGTGGAGACCTAAGCATTGGGGCTATGGTTTGTTCATCCATGAACTTATCAGCCCAGAGACCGTGCTTTTAGGCAGCAAGTTTCTTGCCCACTACTAGGAGATCTACCTCATTAATTTGAGGATTATCTATACAATGCTCACTAATATTCAAAGTATTTATTCAATTGGAAGGTTTGGAACCTTCAGGCAAGCCAGGTTGTACGTTGCGGTCATGCTGGCAACTCAAAGAGTTCTTTTAATTAAGTTCTACTTAATTAAATGATGAATTCTTGCAAAATATGATGCATATATTCAACTTGGGATTATTCAACACATGATGGAGATCTAGGCTTTGGCTGCAATAAGTTCTTGGAATTTATTTGCCCTAAGACCAAGCTTTTAGACAGCAAAATGTTATTTGCCCATCAGTAAGAGGTCTACATCATATGGTTATGATGATTACCTATGTGTTCTTCCAAGTAGATATGTTGGAGATGTGATGTTGGTTATTCACCTTTATGGTGACTTCCATTTTATTTTTGAAATTTTGGTCAAGCACAGGGTAGTGGAGTCCTAAGCATTGGTTGCGGTATGTTCCTTGAATATATCAGCCCAGAGACTATGCTTTCAGGCAGCAAAAGTTTTGCCCACTACTGGGAGATCTACTCTATTGTTTCATTACATGGAGATTATTTACGTTGTGTACACCAATTTTCAAAAATCTTTGGTACACTTTATGTGATACCTGGAATTCTCCAACATATAAAGATATGATATATTTTGCGGCAAAGTTGCAACAACAAACGAAAATGGTTAAGCCATTTGGAGGATAATTATTTAATAGAGTTTGATGAACTCGCCTAATGGGCTTAATTATCCTTAATGTTCATTGGATATGTTCATTTCATTTTTGCATGATATGGGAATTCACCTCTTCATTTTGGAGGAAATGAGATGCTCTCTTTCTCTTACGGTTCTTATGAAAAGAACTTATGTGCTTTTGCGGCTTGATATGCAAGCGCAAAATGAATAGCAAAGAAAATCATAAGACTTGTGGACTTATGAGTATGTGTCTACATTATGTTGTAGCCTAACACTTTGTATTCATATATTTTGCTTGAAAGCAAATATATAAGCACATTAAAAAGAGAAGGACAATGAGTATTACAAACTCTTTTGTCATTACACTATATGTGATATAGTGTTGTATGCCCAGGCATCTAATCTTGTATATGAAATCCCAATAGATGCATACTACTCATGAAAGCTAAGATATGAAGTGTACTTCAATCTTCCATCTGACATGATATCAGTGGTTAGTTGTGTAAATCGTGATTTGGACTAATCATGTAACAACACTTCTTTTTTCTAAGAGAAGACCACTTTGTTAGATGATTTTCTTTTGAGTACTATATAAATGATGCATGAGATTTGGTATAATCTCATAATTGATGTTGTGATAGGTTCGACTCATGCAATGTGAGTTGAACACACTCATGTGATTTGAGTGTAAAAACTCATATGAATTTGAGTTAAACAAACTCATCGATTGTAGTTGATCACTCATGTGATTTGAGTTGAACGAACTCATCGATTAGAGTTGAACGAACTCTTCAAGGGAGTTGAATACTCATTGATTTGAGTTGTGCAAACTTGTACAGGGATTCTTCCAATTGAGGAAGAAACATGCAATGTGGAGAATTGAGCCACAAACTCTATAACTGGGGAAACAAAATATTCTCATATTCCTTTGGAAAGAGAAAAGAATATTTTAGCCATCGCTTCGTGCGATATCATGATATGTTAATATCTAGTCCCCTTTTGGTAATGGAAGTATCAAGGATGTGTTGATATATCCTAATTTTATCTTACCAAATTATAGAGATATCCATAAAATTTCTATCATATGGAAACACAAAGTGATAGTGATGGATATTGCATGTGTTTCTCGGAAACATTTCTTATGGATTGTATTCTACATACATCCTCCCATACAATGTGTTGCATTTCTTATAACTTTTCATGTGATGATCCTTACCATGCTGGGTAAGACTGAATTGGTAATTCCATTATTGGGATGAAATGAAAAGTTATGGACAATTCTATTGGTCATTTTTCCCATACGATGGATACTTGATGAGTATCATCGAAATTGAGATTTAAGTCCATCTTATCTTAAAATCTGATCCGAATTGGTTAAGTTCTTTGAATTGCTTCAAAAGAACGAGTGTGGTCCATTACAAAGATGGTATGGACATTGAAGGCTTTATATGGTTCTTTGGTTCATCTATATGATGACCTCAAGTATGTCCTTCGGACAACACATGACCATTAAGTAATAATGTCTCAAGCTTGAGCACATTAGCCTCCACACTACTGAATTTACCAAATGTGCTTACAATGATGATTGTTTGTTTTGGTATTCAGAATGATATCCATAAAGGATATGATGAATCTGTGATAGATTCGAAAATTTTAGATAATTAATGACCATCAATAATGAATTGTCATTTCCAACTGGTTATGGTTGGAGTCAGGAAGTTTTGCACACTCCTGACTTGTGATTAACTGCATGTACAAGTTCCCCTGTGGTTTTTAGGGTCTGTTTGGTTTGTGGCTAAATGTGCCACACTTTGCCTAAGGTTAGTCGTTCGAATTGAATAACTAACCTTAGGCAGAAAAGTTAGGCAAAGTGTGGCAACTGAGGTAGTGAACCAAACATGCCTTTAGTACGTGGGAATCCGTGAAAGATTTCCCATGCGTACATTGGGTATGTTTTCTCAATCTCACCACCGCAGCGTACATGTATGGGCACACAGAAAGTTGGGGATCTATGTGAGAATTCATTCTCCGTCGATCATTAAGTTTTAGAATCTCTTCATGAGAATCTATTTACGGCCCGTATGCTTGCTTGAATCATGAGCTTTCCAGGCATTAGGGGGAGATTTCAAGTACCAAAAAGAATGCCATGAAATTATAATGAATGCAATAAGCATTCAGGCTCAGGATCACGTACTAAAACTGAACCTTTGGGTTCGAATGATTTGCAAGAAGTTGCAAATTAACTGCCATGTGCATTTACTATGAGGTGTCACTCAAATTAATCCTATGTGGAAGTGCTAGAAAGAGTGGTTAAATGGAACACCACTAAACTCCCTATTACAATGATGTTGTAAATAAGAGGGGGAGAAGTATGGTCACAAATTGGGATTAATATGCTTGCAAGCAGCTGAAGGCTAGACCTCCTGAGATAGTAAATGCAGACCAACTATTCGTTGGTAACCAACCGAGTGTTGGTGGACACCTATAGGATATGGATTATCCTGTGAATGGAAGACATTCACAACCTAGCTCAGTGCGCACTGATGAGGCTAGGTTATCGGAAGCCCTTGATTCTCGTTTTGGGATTTCACGACGAATCATAAGGGTACATAAGAAAATGACTTCATGTCAACTGGAGAATTGTGTTATTTAAAAGCTACAAGTGTCGACACATACATCTCAGCAATTGTATATGCGCTCCAAGTGATCCAAAAGACTATGGCCATAGCAGAGCACGAGTATGCTCAAACTGGATCTTATTGAGTGATACAGTGTTGCAGAGATAGCCTTGCTCACCGGAAAGAAGTGTTAACTTATTTTCACTTCAAGGTATCTTACTGTGGATACAAGTTTGTTTTCATGGACTTGGAAACAATGAGGTGGTGAGAAAGCATGGCTAGTAGCAACTGGGTTTATACGCAAACCCAAGCATTATTTTAATGCTATAAATTCTCCTCTACTGTGAGTAGTTAAATTCCGATACAATAATATGGGCAGTAAATCATCTATCTTTGCAGTTGGTATATGTAGTGACAACATATGCTTATGTGGTCACTGGATTATGGTATTTGTGGAGTCTTGAAGGATTCAAAATACATAATCACTAATCACAAATTTGCAATGCTTGGAAAGTCTTTGTGACTTAGAGCGTTCAGGTCAAATATGGTACATTCGACCTAGTGAATCCTTCCTTCCAAAGGGATACACGAAGAGTGGTATGTTTAGTGCAAATTCATACATTCCTTATCGACGGAGTTCGAGATAGAGGATATGAATTGAAAGAGATTTTCAATTCAAAGTAAACTATCTTGAGTATCTTAGATACAAAGTTGTCTATATCCAACATATATTGAAGAAATTCAATATGAAAGAATCATGGTTATTTGATTCTTTCAGATCATGAGATGTTCTGTTGTATCTTGCAAGAGCATCCGACCAGATATTGCTTTGCAATGATTTGGTAGCTAACAGCACATGAGATCGAGTTATGATCTCTAGGTGTACTCATGCTCTCCTTATGTTTGGATATATTGATCTTGGATATCTATAGAAGATCCCTAGGTACAAGATCAATGACATACTTTTGGTAAGTTGGACTTACTATTTAATAAATGTCTATCAACATAGATTAGTGGTCACTTACACTAATCATTCTGTAGCACACTTCATGGGATTGTGCATAATGATATACTACATACTGAGGATATGTGGTAGTCATGATTTTATATCACTGACCTTATTATTGAAAGTCGCCTAGAGTGGGGTGAATAGGGCAACTTAATCACAACTACAAGCCGGGTTAGCGTTAGAAATAGAAACGAGTCCGAGAGAGAGGGTGCAAAACAAATCGTGAGCGAATAAGGAGTGAGACACAAGGATTTGTTTTATCGAGGTTCGGTTCTTGCAAACCTACTCCCCGTTGAGGTGGTCACAAAGACCGGGTCTCTTTCAACCCTTCCCCTCTCTCAAACGGTCCCTCGGACCGAGTGAGCTTCTCTTTCTCAATCAAACGGGAACCAAACTTCCCCGCAAGGACCACCACACAATTGGTGTCTCTTGCCTCGGTTACAATTGAGTTGATCGCAAGAAAGAATGAGAGAAAGAAGCAATCCAAGCGCAAGAGCTCAAAAGAACACAAGAAATCTCTCTCACTAATCACTAAAGCCTTGTGTGGAATTGGGAGAGAATTTGATCTATTTGGTGTGTCTAGTATTGAATGCTATAGCTCTTGTAAGGTGTAGAAGTGTAGAAACTTGGATGACTTGAATGTGGGGGTGGTTGGGGTATTTATAGCCCCAACCACCAAACTTGACCGTTGGTGGAGGCTGCTGTCGACGGGCGCATCGGACAGTCCGGTGCGCCACCGGACACTGTCCGGTGCGCTAGCCACGTCACCTGGCCGTTGGGTTCCGACCGTTGGAGCTCTAACTTGTGGGCCCGCCTAGCTGTCCGGTGTGCCACTCGCGCGTGCTCTGCTCCTCTGCGCGCGCAGGCGCGCATTTAATGCGTTGCAGTCGACCGTTGCGCGCGAAGTAGTCGTTGCTCCGCTGTCATACCGGACAGTCCGGTGTGCACCGGACACTGTCCGGTGACTCACCGGACACTGTCCGGTGACTCACCGGACACTGTCCGGTGACTCACCGGACAGTCCTGTGAATTATAGCGGAGCGGATTCCTGAAGCTGGCGAGTTCAGAGTTGCTCTCCCTTGGGGCACCGGACACTGTCCGGTGGTGCACCGGACAGTCCGGTGAATTATAGCGGAGCTCCTCTGAAAATTCCCGAAGGTGAAGAGTTGGGCGTCGAGTTTCCTGGTGCACCGGACAGTCCGGTGCGCCAGACCAGGGTGCCTTCCGGATTGTCTTTTGCTCTCTTGTTTGAACCCTTTTCTTGGTCTTTTTATTGGCTTATTGTGAACCTTTGGCACCTGTAGAACTTATAGACTAGAGCAAACTAGTTAGTCCAATTATTTGTGTTGGGCAATTCAACCACCAAAATCAATTAGGAAATAGGTGTAAGCCTAATTCCCTTTCAATCTCCCCCTTTTTGGTGATTGATGCCAACACAAACCAAAGCAAATATAGAAGTGCATAATTGAACTAGTTTGCATAATTGTAAGTGCAAAGGTTACTTAGAATTGAGCCAATATAAATTCTCATAAGATATGCATGGATTGTTTCTTTAATTTTTGACATTTTGGACCACGCTTGCACCACTTGTTTTGTTTTTGCAAATTTTTTTGTAAATTCTTTTTAAAGTTCTTTTGCAAATAGTCAAAGGTAAATGAATAAGATTTTGAGAAGCATTTTAAAGATTTGAAATTTTCTCCCCCTGTTTCAAATGCTTTTCCTTTGACTTAAACAAAACTCCCCCTCAATAAATTCCTCCTCTTAGTGTTCAAGAGGGTTTTAAGATACTAAATTTTTGAAGGTGCTACTTTCTCCCCCTTTTGAACACAATAAGATACCAATTTGAAAAACTCTTTTTAAAATAAGGGTGGTGGTGTGGTCCTTTTGCTTTGGGCTAATACTTTCTCCCCCTTTGGCATGAATCGCCAAAAACGGATACTTTGAGTGAAATATAAGCCCTTGTAACTACTTTCTCCCCCTTTAGTAAAAGACATATGAGTGAAGATTATACCAAGTCGGAGAGTTGCTCGGAGCGACGGCGAAGGATGAGTGATGGAGTGGAGTGGAAGCCTTGTCTTCGTCGAAGACTCCAATTCCCTTTCAATACACCTATGACTTGGTTTGAAATTCACTTGAAGACACATTAGTCATAGTTATATAAAAGAGACATGATCAAAGGTATATTTATGAGCTATGTATGCAAGACATCAAAAGAAGTTCCTAGAATCAAGAATATTTAGCTCATGCCTAAGTTTGTTAAAAGTTTGTTCATCTAGTGGCTTGGTAAAGATATCGGCTAATTGTTCCTTAGTGTTAATATATGCAATCTCGATATCTCCCTTTTGTTGGTGATCCCTTAGAAAATGATACCGAATGGCTATGTGTTTAGTGCGGCTATGCTCAACGGGATTATCCACCATGCGGATTGCACTCTCATTATCACATAGAAGAGGAACTTTGGTTAATTTGTAATCATAGTCCCTAAGGGTTTGCCTCATCCAAAGTAATTGCGCGCAACAATGACCTGCGGCAATATACTCGGCTTCGGCGGTAGAAAGAGCTACGGAATTTTGCTTCTTCGAAGCCCAAGACACCAAGGATCTTCCCAAGAACTGGCAAGTCCCCGATGTGCTCTTTCTATTAAGTTTACACCCCGCCCATCGGCATCCGAATAACCAATTAAATCAAATGTGGATCCCCTAGGATACCAAAGTCCAAACTTAGGAGTATGAACTAGATATCTCAAGATTCGTTTTACGGCCATAAGGTGAGCTTCCTTAGGGTCGGCTTGGAATCTTGCACACATGCATACAGAAAGCATAATGTCCGGTCGAGATGCACATAAATATAGTAAAGAGCCTATCGTCGACCGGTATACCTTTTGATCTACGGATTTACCTCCCGTGTCGAGGTCGAGATGCCCATTGGTTCCCATGGGTGTCTTGATGGGCTTGGCATCCTTCATCCCAAACTTGTTTAGAATGTCTTGAATATAGTTCGTTTGGCTAATGAAGGTGCCCTCTTGGAGTTGCTTCACTTGAAATCCTAAGAAGTACTTCAACTCCCCCATCATCGACTTCTCGAATTTTTGAGTCATGATCCTACTAAATTCCTCACAAGTAGATTCGTTAGTAGACCCAAATATAATATCATCAACATAAATTTGGCATACGAACAAATCATTGTCAAGAGTTTTAGTAAATAAGGTAGGATCGGCTTTTCCGACTTTGAAACCATTAGTGATAAGGAAATCTCTAAGGCATTCATACCATGCTCTTGGGGCTTGCTTGAGCCCATAAAGTGCCTTAGAGAGTTTATAAACATGGTTAGGGTACTCACTATCTTTAAAGTCGGGAGGTTGCTCAACATAGACCTCTTCCTTGATTGGTCCATTGAGGAAGGCACTTTTCACGTCCATTTGGTAAAGCTTAAAGCCATGGTAAGTAGCATAGGCAAGTAATATATGAATTGACTCAAGCCTAGCTACGGGTGCATAGGTTTCACTGAAATCCAAACCTTCGACTTGTGAATATCCTTTGGCCACATGTCAGGCTTTGTTCCTTGTCACCACACCATGCTCGTCTTGCTTGTTGCGGAAGACCCACTTGGTTCCTACAACATTTTGATTAGGACATGGAACCAAATGCCATACCTCGTTCCTAGTGAAATTGTTGAGTTCCTCTTGCATCGCCACCACCCAATCCGAATCTTATAGTGCTTCCTCTACCCTGTGTGGCTCAATAGAGGAAACAAAAGAGTAATGCTCACAAAAATGTGTAACCCGAGATCTAGTGGTTACCCCCTTATGAATGTCGCCGAGGATGGTGTCGACGGGGTGATCTCGTTGTATTGCTTGGTGGACTCTTGGGTGTGGCGGCCTTGGTTCTTCATCCTTCTTGTCTTGATCATTTGCATCTCCCCCTTGATCATTGCCGTCATCTTGAGGTGGCTCATCTCTTTGATCTTCTACTTCATCAACTTGAGCTTCATCCTCATTTTGAGTTGGTGGAGATGCTTGCGTGGAGGAGGATGGTTGATCTTGTGCATTTGGAGGCTCTTTGGATTCCTTAGGACACACATCCCCAATGGACATGTTCCTTAGCGCGATGCACGGAGCCTCTTCATCACCTATCTCATCAAGATCAACTTGCTCTACTTGAGAGCCGTTAGTTTCATCAAACACAACGTCACAAGAAACTTCAACTAGTCCTGAGGACTTGTTAAAGACTCTATATGCCCTTGTGTTTGAATCATATCCTAGTAAAAAGCCTTCTACAGTCTTAGGAGCAAATTTAGATTTTCTACCTCTTTTAACAAAATAAAGCATTTGCTACCAAAGACTCTAAAATATGAAATATTGGGCTTTTTACCAGTAAGGAGTTCATATGATGTCTTCTTGAGGATTCAGTGTAGATACAACCGATTGATGGCGTAGCAGGCGGTGTTGACCGCCTCGGCCCAAAACCGATCCGAAGTCTTGTACTCATCAAGCATGGTTCTTGCCATGTCCAATAGAGTTCTATTCTTTCTCTCCACTACACCATTTTGTTGTGGCGTGTAGGGAGAAGAAAACTCATGCTTGATGCCCTCCTCCTCAAGGAAGCCTTCAATTTGAGAGTTCTTGAACTCCGTCCCATTGTCGCTTCTAATTTTCATGATCCTTAAGCCGAACTCATTTTGAGCCCGTCTCAAGAATCCCTTTAAGGTTTCTTGGGTATGAGATTTTTCCTGGAAAAAGAACACCCAAGTGAAGCGAGAATAATCATCCACAATAACTAGACAGTACTTACTCCCGCCGATGCTTATGTAAGCTATCGGGCCGAATAGGTCCATGTGTAGGAGCTCCAGTGGCCTGTCAGTCGTCATGATGTTCTTGTGTGGATGATGAACACCAACTTGCTTCTCTACCTGACATGCGCTACAAACCCTGTCTTTCTCAAAATGAACATTTGTTAGTCCCAAAATGTGTTCTCCCTTTAGAAGCTTATGAAGATTCTTCATTCCAACATGTGCTAGTCGGCGATGCCAGAGCCAACCCATGTTAGTCTTAGCAATTAAGCAAGTGTCGAGTTCAGCTCTATCAAAATCTACTAAGTATAGCTGACCCTCTAACACTCCCTTAAATGCTATTGAATCATCACTCCTTCTAAAGACAGTCACACCTACATCTGTGAAAAGATAGTTGTAGCCCATTTTGCATAATTGAGATACGAAAAGCAAATTGTAATCTAAAGAATCTACAAGAAAAACATTGGAAATTGAATGGTCAGGAGATATAGCAATTTTACCCAATCCTTTGACCAAACCTTGATTTCCATCCCCGAATGTGATAGCTCGTTGGGGATCTTGGTTTTTCTCATAGGAGAACATCTTCTTCTCCCCTGTCATGTGATTTGTGCACCCGCTATCGATGATCCAACTTGAGCCCCCGGATGCATAAACCTACAAAACAAGTTTAGTTCTTGATTTTAGGTACCCAAATGGTTTTGGGTCCTTTGACATTAGACACAAGAACTTTGGGTACCCAAACACAAGGCTTTGACCCCTTGTGCTTGCCCCCAACATATTTGGCAACTACCTTGCCGGATTTGTTAGTTAAAACATAAGAGGCATCAAAGGTCTTAAATGAAATGTTAGAATCATTTGATGCCTTAGGGGTTTTCTTCTTAGGCAATTTTGCATGGATTGATTGTCTATAACTATATGTCTCACCCTTATACATAAAAGCATGGTTAGGGCCAGAGTGAGACTTCCTAGAATGAATTCTCCTAATTTTGCTCTCGGGATAACCGGCAGGGTACAAAATGTAACCCTCGTTATCCTGAGGCATGGGAGCCTTGCCCTTAAAAAAATTAGACAATCTTTTAGGAGGGGCATTAAGTTTGACATTGTCTCCCCTTTGGAAGCCAATGCCATCCTTGATGCCAGGGTGTCTCCCTCTATAGAGCATGCTTCTAGCAAATTTAAATTTTTCGTTTTCTAAGTCATGCTCGGCAATTTTAGCATCTAATTTTGCTATATGATCATTTTGTTGTTTAATTAAAGCCATGTGATCATGAATAGCATCAATGTTAATATCTCTACATCTAGTGCAGATAGAAGTATGTTCAACGGTAGATGTAGAGGGTTTGCAAGATTTTAATTCTACAACCTTAGCATGTAATATATCATTTCTACTTCTAAGGTCGGAAATGGAAGCATTGCAAACATCTAATTCCTTAGCCTTAGCAAGCAATTTTTCATTTTCAAATCTAAGGCTAGCAAGAGAGATATTCAATTCTTCAATCTTAGCAAGTAAATCAACATTATCATTTCTAAGATTTGGAATTGAAACATCACAAGCATTTGAATCAACCTTAGCAATTAAATTTGCATTCTCATTTCTAAGGTTGGTAATAACATCATGGCAAGTGTTTAGCTCACTAGATAGTTTTTCACACTTTTCTACTTCTAGAGCGTAAGCATTTTTAACCTTAACATGCTTCTTGTTTTCTTTAATAAGGAAGTCCTCTTGGGTGTCCAAGAGATCATCCTTCTCATGAATAGCACTAATCAATTCATTTAATTTCTCCTTTTGTTGCATGTTTAGGTTGGCAAAAAGGATGCGCAAGTTATCCTCCTCATTACTAGCATTATCCTCACCACTAGAGGTTTTATATTTAGTGGATGATCTTGATTTTACCTTCTTCCTTTTGTCGTCTTTTGCCATGAGGCACTTGTGGCCGACGTTGGGGAAGAGAAGACCCTTGGTGACGGCGATGTTTGCGGCGTCCTCATCGGAGGAGGCGTCGATGGAGCTCTCGTCGGAGTCCCACTCCCGGCAAACATGGGCATCGCCGCCCTTCTTCTTGTAGTATCTCTTCTTCTCATTTCTTCTCCACTTCTTGTCGTCGCCCCTGTCACTATCACTAGATAATGGATATTTTGCAATAAAATGACCGGGCTTACCACATTTGTAGCACACTTTCTTGGAGTGGGATTTGTAGTCCTTCCCCCTCCTTTGCTTGAGGATTTGGCGGAAGCTCTTGATGATGAGCGCCATTTCCTCGTTGTCGAGCTTGGAGGCATCGATGGGTGTTCTACTCGATGTAGACTCCTCCTTCTTCTCCTTCGTTGCCTTGAATGCAACCGGTTGTGCTTCGGATGTGGAGGGGCCATCTAGCTCGTTGATTTTCTTTGAGCCTTTGATCATCAATTCAAAGCTCACAAAATTCCCTATTACCTCCTCAGGAGACATTAGTGTATATCTAGGATTTCCTCGAATTAATTGAACTTGCGTAGGGTTAAGAAAAACGAGGGATCTTAGAATAACCTTAACCATCTCATGGTCATCCCATTTCTTACTCTCGAGGTTGCACACTTGGTTCACCAAGGTTTTGAGCCGGTTGTACATTTCTTGTGGCTCCTCCCCTTGGCGAAGTCGGAAGCGACCGAGCTCTCCCTCGATCGTTTCTCACTTGGTGATTTTGGTCACCTCGTCTCCTTCATGCGCGGTCTTTAGCACGTCCCAAATCTCCTTAGCACTCTTCAATCCTTGCACCTTATTATACTCCTCTCGACTTAGAGAGGCGAGGAGTATAGTTGTGGCTTGGGAGTTGAAGTGTTGGATTTGGGCCACTTCGTCCTCATCATAATCATCATCCCCTACGGATGGTACCTGTACACCAAACTCAACAACATCCCATATACTTTTGTGGAGTGAGGTTAGGTGAAATTGCATCAAATCACTCCACCTAGCATAATCTTCACCATCAAACGTTGGTGGTTTTCCCAATGGGATGGAAAGTAATGGCGTATGTTTAGGAATGCGAGGGTAGCGTAAGGGATCTTACTAAACTTCTTGCGCTCATGGCGCTTAGAAGTTACGGGCGGCGTGTCGGAGCCGGAGGTGGATGGCGACGAGGAGTCAGTCTTGTAGTAGACCACCTTCCTCATCTTCTTCTTCTTGTCACCGCTCCGACGCGACTTGTGTGAAGGGGATTCCTTTTCCTTCCCCTTCCCTTTGTTGTAGGACTCTCCCGATGGAGCCTTCCCGTGGCTTGTAGTGGGCTTCTCGCCGGTCACCATCTCCTTCTTAGCGTGATCTCCCGACATCACTTCGAGCGGTTAGGCTCTAATGAAGCACCGGGCTCTGATACCAATTGAAAGTCGCCTAGAGGGGGGGTGAATAGGGCGAATATGAAATTTAACAACTTAATCACAACTACAAGTTGGGTTAGCGTTAGAAATAGAAACGATTCCGAGAGAGAGGGTGCAAAACAAATCGTGAGCGAATAAGGAGTGAGACACAAGGATTTGTTTTACCGAGGTTCGGTTCTTGCAAACCTACTCCCTGTTGAGGTGGTCACAAAGACCGGGTCTCTTTCAACCCTTTCCCTCTCTCAAACGGTCCCTCGGACCGAGTGAGCTTCTCTTTCTCAATCAAACCGGAACCAAACTTCCCTGCAAGGACCACCACACATTTGGTGTCTCTTGCCTCGGTTACAATTGAGTTGATCGCAAGAAAGAATGAGAGAAAGAAGCAATCCAAGCGCAAGAGCTCAAAAGAACACAACAAATCTCTCTCACTAATCACTAAAGCCTTGTGTGGAATTGGGAGAGGATTTGATCTATTTGGTGTGTCTAGTATTGAATGCTATAGCTCTTGTAAGGTGTAGAAGTGTAGAAACTTGGATGACTTGAATGTGGGGGGTGGTTGGGGTATTTATAGCCCCAACCACCAAACTTGACCGTTGGTGGAGGCTGCTGTCGACGGGCGCACCGGACAGTCTGGTGCGCCACCGGACACTGTCCGGTGCGCCAGCCACGTCACCTGGCCGTTGGGTTCCGACCGTTGGAGCTCTGACTTGTGGGCCCGCCTGGCTGTCCGGTGTGCCACCCGCGCGTGCTCTGCTCCTCTGCGCGCGCAGGCGCACATTTAATGCGTTGCAGTCGACCGTTGCGCGCGAAGTAGTCGTTGCTCCGCTGTCACACCGGACAGTCCGGTGTGCATCGGACACTGTCCGGTGACTCACCGGACAGTCCGGTGAATTATAGCGGAGCGGATTCCTGAAGCTGGCGAGTTTAGAGTTGCTCTCCCTTGGGGCACTGGACAATGTCTGGTGGTGCACCGGACAGTCCGGTGAATTATAGCGGAGCTCCTCTGAAAATTCCCAAAGGTGAAGAGTTGGGCGTCGAGTTCCCTGGTGCACCGGACACTGTCCGGTGGCACACCGGACACTATCCGGTGGCACACCGGACAGTCCGGTGCGCCAGACCAGGGTGCCTTCCGGGTTGTCTTTTGCTCTCTTGTTTGAACCCTTTTCTTGGTCTTTTTATTGGCTTATTGTGAACCTTTGGCACCTGTAGAACTTATAGACTAGAGCAAACTAGTTAGTTCAATTATTTGTGTTGGGCAATTCAACCACCAAAATCAATTAGGAAATAGGTGTAAGCCTAATTCCCTTTCAATTATCTATAAAGATAATATTACTTTGTGTTGTTTAGATGAAAAACAAGTTACGAACTAAGTCTCTACCTTACTCCACATTTTAAATGTGTTTGAGAGTATGTATGAGATGACTTAGTGTTTTGTAAAGATCAGGGGGAGTTTCCCTTTTGATCGGAAGAACTTGTATGTACATCATGTTGCACTCTTTTCTTTGCATGAGTTTTCACCTATTTGGGTTTCTCATTCAAAGTTTGTAACGAGGCAACATCAACACAAGGCCTATGTCGTATCATCTATTTTCCCATAGAGGTTTTTCGAGGATGATACATTATGACATAGCTATTGTTGTATTTGAACTAGGTTATGAGTTTATCTCATAAGAGTTTAAATGATCAACAATAGATCGTGATTATTCTCCTTATTTTTCCCATTGGGTTTTTAAGGAGACTCGGCTCATATGTTGATTTCCCAGATTTTCTGACACGATTATCTTGGAAAAAAATATTAGCCTGAGTTATATGTCTCATCATTTGTTTTCCCCACTGGGGTTTTTTAGATGATGTCTATAGACATATATTATTGTTCTTTGGGCTAGAGGTCCATTGGAGAACAACGTACCATGATTCGATTGAATCACCGATAATTATCTATAAGGATAATTGAGCTTGTGTTGTTCAGATGGAAACAGGAAAATGGAAATATTAACATCTTGCAAACAAAGTCTTGTGATAATCTTGCAGATCTATTCACAACATCTCTACGATGCTCCACGTTTCAGAAATGTGTTAAAGTGGTTGGTATGAGAAGACTTAAGTGATTGCAATAATCAGGGGAGAAATTCTCCGTGATATTTGACTTGTTTTGTCCATCATATTACACTCTTTTCTTTGTATGAGTTTTGCCTTATTGAGGTTTTCTCATCCAAAGTTTTTAATGAGGTAATATTGACTAAGCTATATGCTTCATCATTGATTTTTCCCCATGGGGGTTTTTATACATGATGATTACAAGCATATTTTCTTTTGGAGTTCAATATGAGTTTTACTCATAATCCAAAAGACATTGTGCACTCCTTATTTTTCCCACAGAGTTTTTGAGGAGATGATATATTAGAAGACAACTTGTAGATGATCTAGTGGACTTGGATTGATCAAGGAGGAGTGTTACAAAATATTGTCATGTGATCAACCCTCTCGCCTGACAGTTTTCTCCCAAAGGACACACCCCTTGGGAGACACTGTATCCACATGTATATAAACCAGAATCTCTGCAATAAAGATCTACAACTGTCATTTGCACTATTCTCTCGAATCTCGTTTTCACTGAGTTACAATACAACAGATTCTACACTAACCGGTCTCTGCTTGCCATCGGCGGTGGGCGCGCTAGGTCACGCGTCACCGTGCAGTGGAGTCCCCGGGCACGTGACGCGATAGAAGCGCCCGTGTGGAGGCCACATCATTGTGCTTTGCTGATGCTGCACCTAGCCACCTACGTAGGGGGCGCGCCTGGCTGAGGGGCGTGGTTCTCGGATCGCCCTTTGACCACGTGGGGGCCCAATGAATCCTATCAATAACTGCTAGCGCATTGCAAGGGATAGAAGCCCCAAAGGCGTCGGAAGGGCATGGCTCACTGTGAGCAGCCATCGCGAGGCCGGCCATCTTGGCCTCAGAACGGGACATGCGGTGATCAGGTCAATCTGGATGCATGGATATCGTATAGCGCCTACATGCTTGCAGTTAAAGTGGTTGCTACACAGTTATATGAATGGAGCACGCACACGCTACCCAGTATGGTGCTTGTTGCGACTAAGAAATGTGACATAAAAAAGCATGCGGTTAGCATTATGACGGCTGAAAAAATTAATTAATAAGTTTTTTTATTACGGTTTCTATCTTAATTAATTATTTTCTACCACAAATAACTAAGTAGAAAATGCATGCTTAAATATGGAAAATGACTTTTACACCTGATGTGTTATGCTCATGCGTTAATTTTGGTGTTTATTTTTCTGCTTTTATTTCTCGTAGCAGATATTTAGCAGAAAAATATTAAAATGCATGTAAAGTATATATTGTGTATACTTAAACCACTCTAAATATTTATATTATGTTGAGCTTATGAACTCACGTCGAGCGATTAAATTGTATAGTGGGTACTCGGACATGCTGATCAGGCTGCGTTGTTAATCGATTGAGTTATGACATTGGCTAAGCATTGGCTGCGCCCTGGCAATACGACGCAGTATTTATGTTGTACGAACTTGGCTGCGTCATGTGATTGTTGTGTCACTCTCTCGCTTAATTGGACCGCTCCCGTTGAGACAGTTCGCCATCACCGAGTTGTGTATTTTTTATATGCCCTATAAGCATTGTTCGTCTGTCGTGATCATCGAGCCACAATTGCGCATGTTGCGCACATTGTGTGGACTTGTCTTGTACCCCGACTATCGAGTCACAATTGCGTCTGTTGAGCTTGTTACGAAGGCTTGTTGGGTTGTCGTAGCCTAGATGGCCACACACGCGTTGACGCTAGATACACTAGAGCTTGTACTCACGTGGATTGTAGTGAGTTGTTCAAGCCCCTGAAGTCACATTATTGTGCAACCTTTGTAAACAATTTTGTTTGGTTATATATTTTATTTGATTGTGTTGTGTGGCATCATATATATCGCCAAATGGCCGTATCAGTTGTATCAAGCTCTATAGTGCTTGGTCAATCTGGGAAATTAAATTGAAATACAATTAAACACATATAAGTTAATTTTCTGCTCTCTCCTCGTGCATAAAGTTTTACCCAAAGTAACCTGAAGATATATAATATAATGCATGAAAGTCTTTTTGGCATAGAAGACATCACAACTTTGGATTCTATTAGTAAGCAAAGAGACCTTACCAATTGAATAAAGGCTAGAAATTTTAGTCATACATCGCTCAATCAGATGTACTTGATGTGTCTCAGATTTTTGAGCGGGATCTTTAGTACCGGTTGGTGTTTTCAAGTGGTGCTAAAGATTTAAGCTTTAGTACTGTTAAGAAACCCTAGTAGGGTTATGTGGGCGAATACCACTTATACCCCTGAGGGGTCTCAAGTCTCTATATAAAGGAACATGTACGCCCTCGTAATAAAGAAGAAGAGAAAGAGGCCAGAAGCCCAACCCTATATCATGTGTCTCGTGTGCTCTCTATCGTGCTTGTAGGAAGGGAGACGGGTCTTCAACACCTCCTTGCGCCTAATCTGCTGATGAGAGGGAAGGGAGCGGATCTGGTGATCTATGGTAATGTAGTTATCAGTACTATTTTTGGTAGAACCGATACTAAAGATATTTGGTAACGGTTTTTTATTGAATTGATCCTAAATAATTTAATATTAGTATTGATTGGGGATATCTTTTGTATGGGTGTCTAGATTTTAAACCGCTTTACCATTTTTAAACCAATCGAAATAAAAGTTATTTTAGACGAAGCCTCATTTGCTGCGAAAACTAACTCGTTTTGTCAGCCCAGCGAAAACAGCAAAAGCTTAGCGGCAAGGAAGGGAGTCATAATAATACAACTAGGTGTGTGCCCGTATGTTGCAACAGGAGTACGCTGGGATGAGCATCGGCACATATCTGATCGGATCTTATATTTCCTTGGGGTCTGGAGAAAGTTTGCTCGGAAGCTAAACATGCGAGCTGGCAGTCTGGCATGATACAATCTTCAATTCCTTATCAAAAGAAAATAGTAAAACATTTGATTGCGTCATACTCGACAAAATCAGTTTTTATTAGTTGCAACGTCACCCAACAGAACGTACATGTATACAATACAGCTACGAGCGCGTGAAAGAAAGCTTACTTCCTGCAGGAGATTGCCTTCAGCTGCATTGTAGATTCTAACAAGAGTCCCCTTGATGCTAGCAGTCGCAATGAGCCTCCCATCCCGCGACAACGCAAAGCACGCGATGCGGGAAGTGTGTGCATTGATAAACTTGGTCTTCCTTGCCTTATAGTGTTCCACCTAACCAGCCCCTTCTGGGCACCAGGGCAAACAAGCACAATAGACCCGGGCTGCTGTGACACGGCGCAGAGGCCCTTGGGGTTGCTCAAAGTGTCGATCTGGTACAACAGCTTAAGGTCCGTGAAGTTGTAGACAAAGATTTTGTTCTCGAGCACCACGATGATGCGCTCGCGCCGGAGACGAACGCCCCGGACAGGGGAGCGGAAGGAGAGCTCCCCGATGCAGCGGCTCTGGTGATCGTCCCAGATCATGACCTTGTTGGGAGGGTAGTGGGGGTTATCTCCGCCGCCGACAAGCGCGAGTATGTTGCAGCGGAACAACATCTCGACGCCGATACCCCCTCCCCTGGCGCCGACGCTGATTCCGCCCTCGGCGGTGAGGTCCCGGCGGAAGATCTCTCGGAAGGGGTCACAGTTGTAGATGCAGAAGCCCGACTTGGTGCCCGCTGCGAAGCAGCCGTAGTCCTGGTTGAAGGAGATGTGGAGGATGTCCTTGGCCGCGGGGGAGGGGGCGAGGACATGTGTGGGCGCGGAGGAGGGCGTCGACCAGACGGACAAGGAGTCATCGCTCTCGCTCTCCTTGCCGCTGGAGGGGGTGGGGTCGATCGAGGTGGTGAGGGGCGTCAGCGCCGTCTCTGGGACTGGCTCTGACACCTCTTCCTCCTCCTGCTGCTGTAGCAGCAGCGACGGCAGGTCGCCGGAAACGGGGTTAGGGTTTGGTGGGGTCGGCACGGAGGCAAGCGTTGCCATGGGAAGGGTCGAGGTGCAGAACGGGTTGCGCGAGTGACCGTGTCACGCGGCCGCTGGGGGTTAGCGATAGGGACCAAGGGTGGGGTAGGCGTAGCGGGGAAGGCAGCTACCTTTCGTGGCGTACGAGTTGCCGTCACACATGTATTTACGTTGTACGCGCCCGCTTTCTGAATTCTGATAGCAGTTGGGATTTCACGGAGGTAGCAGTTGGGCGGGGTAGGGGCACACGCGGATGGTGTGCGGAGGTTTCGCGGATGCAGGTTGACGTCGAATTTCGCGGAGAGGGAGAGGCGGGGCACGCGCGAAGTGAGGGAGGTGGAGACAGTCTACACTAATGCCTTAATAGTTGGTAGAGGTTTTCTCGAACGAATCCACTTTAGATTAGAGCGGGTCCTATGTGCCCAACTCAACTCAATAAGTCCAAGCCTATCCATTGGCGTTGAAAAACAGACCTCTCGACGCCTACCATTCACCGCGCAGGCGCCGCCATGGGCATTGGAGTCGTTACGAGGTCGAAGAGGAGGAGATTGGACGAGGAACAGCGCCTCGCCGACAGGATCAGCAGCCTCCCCGACGACGTCCTCGGTGAAATCGTGTCCCTCCTTCCCACCAGAGCCGGCGCCCGCACGCAGGTGCTCTCCTCCCGCTGGCGCCACATCTGGCGCTCCGCTCCTCTCAACATGGACCTCCATCCCGACGGCCCTGAATGGCGGCACATGCCCGTCGAGCAGATCAGGCGCGTGCTCTCGGCGCACCCGGGCCCCGGACGCCGCCTCTCGGTCCCCAGCAGATTCGGCTACCTCCACTGGATGGACGGCTGGCTTCGGTCCGCAGCCGCCCTAGGGCCTAGACAACCTCCAGGTGCTCGAACTGAACTCACACAGCCGTCGTCCTCATCACTGGTCGGCCTTGCCCACGCGGCCGCTTCTGCCGCCATCGGTGCACCGCTTCTCGTCCACCCTCCGCGTCGCCTGCTTCCGCGGCTTCGGGTTTCCGACCAGTGCCAAGGCCCAAGGCCCTCCCCTCAGCCAGTCCGCCTGCCGCGTCTCCAGCAGCTGACTCTCTCGGGCGTCACCATCTCCGAGGGCTCCCTGCATGCCATGCTCGCTGGCGCCCCTGCCCTGCGGAGCCTGCTCCTGCTCGACAGCAACGGGTTTGCCCGACTGCAGATAGCGTCCTGTAGCATAGAAAACATCGGCGTGCGTTCCCGGTGCAGAGGTGCTAAGCTACAACACCTCGTTCTGGAGGACACGCCGTCTCTGAAGAGATTGCTACTGTTCGAAGGAACCAATCACATGGATATCTCGGTGGTCTCCGCGCCAAGATTGGATGTTTTTGGGAAACTCTGTGACGACGCCACCAAACTTAAGTATAGCAGCGCCACGACGGATCTTCAGGTACAGGCTAACAGGCACTGTTACACTACCATGCATGGTTCTATTAATCCTTTATCATGGTTCGTTCGTTCTAATCCCCTGCTTCAATTAATTAATCAGGGATCACCCACTGTTAGCGTGCTGCACAGTGTGAAGCTTCTAGCTTTGTCTAGTGTGAGGATTTCGTTGCATGCGCTGATTGACTTGCTCAAGTGCGTTCCCCACCTGGAGAAGCTGTACATCGAGGTGAGTTCTTTTCTTCTTCCCTGTCCATATGAGTTCTTTTTTTTTCTCTCTCTCTCTTTAGATTTGGCCGGTTTATCAGGCATCAAGTGTTTGTGTGAGAAATGGATCGTATCATAAATACCGGAAGCACATCGGCACCCTATGCGTCCGTCTGAGGAGGGTCGTGCTAGGAGGGTACCTAGGCAGCAAGCCACACGTCAACGTAGCCAAATTCTTCGTATCGATCGCGAGAGCGCTGGAGTCGATGAGGCTCGAGTCATGGGTAATTATAAGCAAAGCCTGGTTGGCGAGACAGCATAGGCTGCATGCTCAACAGCAGGAAGAGGGCGTCGTCTAGGGCTGCACGGTTCGAGTTCGTAGCTCATAAAGCAAAAATATTCACCGGTTCATCACTTGATGATCTGCGTGCTGAGCAGGTGCATGATCTGTCGACGGCCGACCCCCTTTTCAAATGTGGTTTTAGGTCTCTGGTCTGATATTTGGTTTTGATTTGACCTTTAATTGCATTGTGTTATCTCTCTTTCCTAGAGACACTGTGATTTTATCAACCCGGGAATTTGGTGCTATTATATCACTATCGAAATCCGGGCCTTTGCCGAGTGTCAGCGGTTTTGCTGAGTGCTTTTTATCGGGCACTCGACAAAGAATACTTTACCAAGAGCCGCACTCGGCAAAGTCCTGCGCTCGGTAAAGAGCTTGTTTACCGAGTGTTGGACACTCGGCACATAGAGACACTCGGCAAATACTGCTTGCCGAGTGGCAAACACTCGGCAAAGACGACGCTCGGCAAAGGATCGTTAGTGGCCGTCTACAGCTGACGGCCGTCAGCCTTTGCCGAGGGCCGAAGTCCGGCACTCGGCAAATCATACTCTTTGCCGAGTGTTAAATATCTGACACTTGGCAAAGAAAGTCTTTACCGAGTGTCTTCAGTGGGCACTCGGCAAAGCATATTTTTATTTTTTTATTTTCCCAATCAAACTTTTTGTGGTGTGTTCCTACACTATATAAACCTACATGTACCATTTTGGGACAATTATAACAGTGTTTTCAATAGCTAGTAGATTTAGTTCGTTTATTTGAATTTCTTCAGAAAATTTAGATTTGAACTGCAAGTCACTCGAAACTTGGATAATCGTGCATGTAAAAATTGATACAAATGTTATTTAGCACAAGTTACGACCGATTTCAGGAGCGGACCAGAAACTTCGAGCAACATGCTCACTAAACATGGCCATGAACTTGCCATCCACATGTTTAAAAATTGTATAAAACACAAACAAAGTCAGAAAATCATGAAACTTATCCACGTGTCATGATATCATGTGTAGAGGCTGTGATAAAAATTTGAAAAAGTTTCGAGAAAATTGTGACACACTATGTGTAGAAACCTAAGAGATCCACATTGAAACTCTATGATTTAATGTGTAGTTCTCTTAGGTTTCTACACATAGTGTCTCACAACTTTTTCTAAACATTCTCAAATTTTTATCACAGCCTCTACATATGATATCATGACACGTGGACAAGTTTCATGATTTTAAACAGCTGGATGGCAAGTTCACGACCATGTTGAGTGAGCATGGTGCTCGAAGTTTCCGGTCCGCTCCTGAAATCGGTCGTAACTTGTGCTAAATAGCATGGATATGATTTTTGCATGCACGGTTTTCTAAGTTTCGAGTGACTTGCAGTTCAAATGTGAATTTTTCGAAGAAATTCAAATAAACGAACTAAATCTACTAGCTATAGGAAACACTTTTCTAATTGTCCCAAAATGGTACATGTAGGTCTATATAGTGTAGCAACACACCACAAAAAGTTTGGTTGAGAAAATAAAAAAATAAAAATGTAATTTGCCGAGTGTCCAGAAATGACACTCGACAAAGAATAGTAAAATAATCTTTGCCGAGTATCGCACAGGGGACACTCGGCAAAGACGCCTTTGCCGAGTGCCCTCGATCTGGCACTCAGCAAAGTGTATTTTAAAATTTAAAAAAATCTTTGTCGAGTGCCAGATCACGGGCACTCGGCAAAGCACTCGTACATAGCAACTGTAAGTCATTTCTTCCTCACTCTCTTCTCACGCGCCGCCGCCGCTGCGCCCTCGCCCGACGCGCCCCTGCACCTCGACCGCCGCCAGGACCTCGCCCGCCGCCGCACCATCTCCCACCGCCGCGCCCCTGCACCTCGCCCGCCGCCGCGACCTCGCCCGCCCGTCGCGCCCTCGCCCTCTCACTCTCACGCGCCACCACCGCCGCGCACTCGCCCGCTGCGCCCTCGCCCTCGCCCGGCCACCGCGCCTCGCCCTCGCCCGACCACTGCGCCCGTGCCCCTCGCCCTGAAAAATGCTTATGCTCAGGAAGTAGAAAAATGTGAAAACTTAACTAAAGAGCTTAGCATTTGTCATGATTCAATTTCTAGTTTTAGAAATGAAAATGCTAGTTTAGTTTCTAAGATTGAAAAATTGAATATTTGCAATGATTCCATTTCCTGTCTTAGAGATGAGAATGTTAGACTAAATGCTAAGATAGAAGAATTAAATGCATGCATACCATCTACATCTACTATTGATCATGTTTCTATTTGCACTAGATGTAGATATATTAATGTTGAAGCTATAGATGATCACCTTGCCATGATTAAGAAATAAAATGATCACATAGCTCAATTAAGTGCTAAAATTGCAGAGCATGAGCTCAAAAATGAAAAATTTAAATTTGCTCGTAGCATGCTTTATAATGGGAGACGCCCTGACATTAAGGATGACATTGATTTCCAACAGGGGAGCAATGTCAAGCTTAACGCCCCTAAGAAACTATCTAACTTTGTAAAGGGCAAGACTCCCATGGTTCAGGATAGTGAGGGTTACATTTTATATCCTGCAAACTATCCCGAACAAAAGATTAGGGGGATTCATGCTAGGAAACCTCATAATGTTTCTCACCATGCATTTATGTACAAAAATGAGGCTTCTAGCTCTAGGCACACCACACATGTTAAAATTCCTAAAAATAAAAAATCCTGCTACATCAAATGAACATAATGTTTCTTTTAAGACTTTTGATGCATCATATGTTTTAACTAACAAATCACGCAAAGTAGTTGCCAAATATGTTGGGGGCAAACACAAGAGTCCAAAGACTTGTGTTTGGGTACCCAAGGTGCTTGTTTCTAACATCAAAGGACCCAAGACTGTTTGGGTACCTAAGAACAAGGCCTAAATTTGTTTTGTAGGTTTATGCATCCGGTGGTTCAAGTTGGATAATCGATAGCGGGTGCACAAACCACATGACAGGGGAGAAAAGAATGTTCTCCTCCTATGAGAAAAATGAAGATCCCCAACGAGCTATCACATTCGGGGATGAAAATCAAGGTTTGGTCAAAGGCTTAGGTAAAATTGCTATATCACCTAACCATTCTATTTCCAATGTTTTTCTTGTAGATTCTTTAGACTACAATTTGCTTTCTATTTCTCAATTATGCAAAATGGGCTACAACTGTCTATTCACTGATATAGGTGTTACTGTCTTTGTAAGAAGTGATGATTCAATAGCATTTAAGGGAGTGTTAGAGGGTCAGCTATATTTAGTTGATTTTAATGAGAACAAAGCTGAACTTAACACTTGCTTAATTGCTAATACTAATATGGGTTGGCTCTGGCATCGCCGACTAGCCCATGTTGGAATGAAGAATCTTCACAAGATTCTAAAGGGAGAACAAATTTTAGGACTAACAAATGTTCATTTTGAGAAAGACAGGATTTGTAGCGCATGTCAAGCAGGGAAGCAAGTTGGAGTCCACCATCCACACAAGAACATCATGACTACTGACAGGCCGCTCGAGCTACTCCACATGGATCTATTCGGCCCGATCGCTTACATAACCATCGGCGGGAGTAAGTACTGTCTAGTTATTATGGATGATTATTCTCTCTTCACTTGGGTGTTATTCTTGTAGGAAAAATCTCAGACCCAAGATATCCTAAAAGGATTCTTGAGACGAGCTCAAAATAAGTTTGGATTAAGGATAAAAAAGATAAGAAGCGATAATGGGACGGAGTTCAAGAACTCTCAAATAGAAGGATTTCTTGAGGATGAGGGGATCAAGCATGAGTTCTCTTCTCCCTACACACCTCAACAAAATGATGTAGTGGAGAGGAAGAATAGAACTCTACTGGACATGGCAAGAACCATGCTTGATGAGTTCAAGACACCGGACCGGTTTTGGGCGGAAGCAATCAACACTGCTTGCTACTCCCTCAACCAACTCTACCTTCACCGAATCCTCAAGAAGACATCATATGAACTCCTCACCGATAAAAAGCCCACTGTTTCATATTTTAGAGTCTTTGGAAGCAAATGTTTTATTCTTATTAAAAAGAGGTAGAAAATCTAAATTTGCTCCTAAGGCTGTAGAAGGTTTTTTATTTGGATATGACTCAAACATAAGGGTATATAGAGTCTTCAACAAATCCACTGGATTAGTTGAGGTTCCTTGTGACATTGTGTTTGATGAGACTAATGGCTCCCAAGTGGAGCAAGTTGATCTTGATGAGCTAGATGATGAAGAGGCTCCATTCGTCGCGCTAAGGAACATGTCCATTGGGGATGTGTGTCCTAAGGAATTCGAAGAGCCTCCACAAGCACAAGATCAACCGTCATCTTCCAACCAAGCATCCCCACCAACTCAAGATGAGGATCAGGCTCAAGTTGATGAAAATGAAAATCAAGAGGATGAGCCACCTCAAGAGGAGGACAATGATCAAGGGGGAGATGAAGAGAATGAAGACAAGGAAGATGATCAAGAAATTCAGGGTCAAAGACCGCCACACCCAAGAGTCCACCAAGCAATTCAACGAGATCATCCCGTCAACTCCATCCTTGGTGACATTCATAAGGGGGTAACTACTAGATCTCGAGTTTCTCATTTATGTGAACATTACTCTTTTGTTTCCTCTATTGAGTCATATAGGGTAGAGGATGCACTAAGAGATCCGGATTGGGTGCTGGCAATGCAAGAGGAGCTCAACAACTTCACAAGGAATGATGTATGGCACTTAGTTCCACGTCCTAATCAAAATGTTGTAGGTACCAAGTGGGTATTCCGCAACAAGCAAGATGAGCATGGTGTGATGACAAGGAACAAAGCCCGACTTGTGGCCAAAGCTTATTCACAAGTCGAAGGTTTGGACTTTGATGAAACTTATGCACCCGTAGCTAGGCTTGAGTCAATTCGTATATTACTTGCCTATGCTACTTACCATGGCTTTCAGCTCTATCAAATGGACGTGAAAAGTGCCTTCTTGAATGAACCTATCAAGGAAGAGGTCTACGTTGAGCAACCTCCCGGCTTTGAAGATAGTGAGTACCCTAACCATGTTTATAAACTCTCAAAGGCGCTTTATGGGCTCAAGCAAGCCCTAAGAGCATGGTATGAATGCCTGTGAGATTTTCTTATCACTAATGGCTTCAAAGTCGAAAAAGCCGATCCTACTCTCTTTACTAAAACTGTTGCAAAAGATTTTTTTCGTATGCCAAATTTATGTTGATGATATTATATTTGGGTCTACTAACAAATCAACCTGTGAAGAGTTTAGTAGGATCATGATTCAGAAATTTGAGATGTCTATGATGGGGGAGTTGAAGTATTTTCTTGGATTCCAAATCAAGCAACTCCAAGAGGGCACCTTCATCAGCCAAACCAAGTATATTCAAGACATACTTAAGAAGTTTGGGATTAAGGATGGCAAACCCATCAAGACATCCATGTGAACCAATGGGCATCTCGACCTCGACACGGGAGGTAAATCCGTAGATCAAAAGGTATATCCGTCAATGATAGGATCTTTACTCTAATTATGTTGACTATTTGCAAAAAGACTTTGAAAAGATTTTCCAAAAGGATTTGCAAAAACAAAACAAGTGGTGCAAATGTGGTCCAAAATGTTAAATAAAAAGAAAAGCAATCCATTCATATTTAGTGAGATATTCAATTGGTTTAAACTCCAAGTAACCTATGCACTTTCTAAATGCAAACTAGTTACATTTATGCACTTGCTTTGGTTTGTATTGGCATCAATCACCAAAAAGGGGGAGATTGAAAGGGAAATAGGGTTAACCATTTCCTATAATTATTTTTGGTGGTTGATCGTCAACACAAACACATGGACTAACTAGTTTGTCTAGAATACATGTATTACATGTGCATAAGGTTCAACACAAACCAATAAAAGATTCAAGTTAGGGACACAATTTTAAAGGAGCAAAAGGACTTGAGTGTGTTGTGGACTGGCGCACCGGATAGTGTCCGGTGCACCAGGACCGTACAAGGGTCAACCAGCCACTCTCGGGAAAAACGTAGGCGCGCTCCGCTATAATTCACCGGACTGTCTGATGTGCCACCGGACTGTCCGGTGTGCCAGCGAAGCAACGACTAACTCACGCAACGATCGACTCTGACAGAAGCTACAGTGAGCAACAGTGCCGCACAGAAGTCAGAACAGCAAAGTCAGAGGGGCACCGGACTGTCCGGTGCCGCAAGAGAACAAAGCCCCAACGGTCGACTTGACTCCGAACCCTAACGGTTGGGTGACGTGGCGGCGCACCGGACACTGAATAGTGTCTTTCCGGTGACGCACCGGACTGTCCGGTGCGCCCATCGCTAGCAGCCTCCCCAACGGCTACCTTGGTGGTTGAGGGTTATAAATACCCCCCAACCACCACAACTTCAAGCATCCAAGATTTCGAAAGATCACATTCAATACAAGAGCTCTAGCATTCACTCTTAGACACAATTCAAAAGATCAAAGCCTCTCCAAGTCCCAAATTCATCTCAAACACTTAGTGACTTGTGAGAGAGAGATTTCGTGTTCTTTTGAGCTCTTGCTTCTTGGATTGCCTTTCTTCTTTTCCCATTCTTACTCTCAAGTGCTTTGTAAGCAAGGCAAGAGACACCAAGTGTGTGGTGGTCCTCGCGGGGTCTTAGTGACCCGTGAGATTAAGGAAGAAGGCTCACTTGGTCTAAGTGACCGTTTGAGAGAGGGAAAGGGTTGAAATAGACCCGGTTTTTGTGACCTCCTCAACGGGGACTAGGTTCCTTGGAACCGAACCTCGGTAAAACAAATCACCGTGTTCACTCGCCTTATTTCTTGGTTGATTTGTTTTCCCTTTCCTTTCGACTTGAATTTAATTCTAACGCTAACCCTGACCTTAGTGCGTGTTTAAAGTTATAAATTCTAGGTTTTTCTTATTCACCCCCCCTCTAGGCGACTTTCAATTGAGCCACTATGTTTTTGATAAAAACAAAGAGGCATTTTTTCCTTAATCCCCTACTGTCGGAGAGGAAATCTCCGGCCGGGTGGCGGAGTGCACCCGCCCTAAATCCTAAGATGAGGAGGGGCCTAAGCGTTTTGCTTGTTAGTTGGAAAATGGGAAGAACACAAGAACACACAAGGACTTAGAGTGGTTCGGGCCACCGGAACGTAATACCCTACTCCACTGTGTGATGTATTGCTTGAGAGCTTGAGTTGTCTAGAATCACTTGGGTCTAAGTAAGTCTGTCCTTTGTAACGTCGCATGCCTCCCCTTTTATAGTTGAAGGGGGGCATGCACAATGGTACAGAACCCCGACATATGGGCCCAGGGACATAACGGATATAGCTCTTGGAGCTACAGATATTCGCCACTGGTGCAATCTTCTCGCGCCCTAACATCCGAGATCCGCGTATCCTCAGTGTGCAGGGGAAGCTTCTTGTATAAGGGATGGTGAGCACAGTGCGCCGCATGGCACGGGCGCACTGTTTGACAGCAGACCGGACAGGCGCGTCGTCTGCAGGATGAACCCTGATGTTGTCTGCCAGCGGAGTGGACAGGACACATTAAATGCCGAGAGGGCACATCGTCTGTCAGCATGGTGGCAGGCGCCGCGTCCTGAAAGTCGCCTAGAGGGGGGGGTGAATAGGGCGAAACTGAAATTTACAATGTTAATCACAACTACAAGCCGGGTTAGCGTTAGAAATAGAAATGAGTCCGAGAGAGAGGGCGTAAAACAAATCGCAAGCGAATAAAGAGTATGACACGCGGATTTGTTTTACCGAGGTTTGGTTCTTGCAAACCTACTCCCCGTTGAGGTGGTCACAAAGACCGGGTCTCTTTCAACCCTTTCCCTCTCTCAAACGGTCCCTCGGACCGAGTGAGCTTTTCTTCTCAATCACTTGGAACACAAAGTTCCCACAAGGATCACCACACGATTGGTGTCTCTTGCCTCGATTACAAGTGAGTTTGATCTCAAGAAAGAATGAGAAAGAAAGCAATCCAAGCGCAAGAGCTCAAAAGAACACAACAAATCACTCTCACTTAACACTAAAGCTTTTATGGAATTGGGAGAGGATTTGATCACTTGGGTGTGTCTTGTATTGAATGCCTAGCTCTTGTAAGTGGTTGGAAGGTGGAAAACTTGGATGATTTGAATGTGGGGTGGTTGGGGGTATTTATAACCCCAACCACCAAACTAGCCGTTTGGTGGAGGCTGCTGTCGCATGGCGCACGGGACAGTCCGGTGCGCCACCGGACACTGTCCGGTGCGCCAGCCACGTCACCAGGCCGTTGGGTTCCGACCGTTGGAGCTCTGACGTGTGGGCCCGCCTGGCTGTCCGGTGGTGCACCGGACAAGTCCTGTAGACTGTCCGGTGTGCCACCCGCGCGTGCTCTGCTCCTCTGCGCGCGCTGCCGCGCATTTAATGCGTTGCAGACGACCGTTGGCGCGAAGTAGCCGTTGCTCCGCTGGCTCACCGGACAGTCCGGTGTGCACCGAACATGTCCGGTGAATTATAGCGGAGTGGAAATCCGAAGCTGGCGAGTTCAGAGCCGCTCTCCTCTGGAGCACCGGACAGTCCGGTGAATTATAGTGAAGCGCCTCTGAAAATTCCCGAAGGTGCGAAGTTTGGCTTGAAGTCCCCTGGTGCACCGGACACTGTCCGGTGGTGCACCGGACAGTCCGGTGTGCCAGACCAGGGCTGCCTTCGGTTATCCCTTGCTCTTTTTGTTGAACCCTTTTTTTGGTCTTTTTATTGGCTTAGTGTGAACCTTTGGCACCTGTATAACTTATAGACTAGAGCAAACTAGTTAGTCCAATTATTTGTGTTGGCCAATTTAACCACCAAAATTATTTAGGAAATAGGTGTAAGCCTAATTCCCTTTTAATCTCCCCCTTTTTGGTGATTGATGCCAACACAAACCAAAGCAAGTATAGAAGTGCATAAATGAACTAGTTTGCATAATGTAAGTGCAAAGGTTGCTTGGAATTTTAGCCAATATAAATACTTATAGAGTACGCATGGATTGTTTCTTTTAACATTTTGGACCACGCTTGCACCACATGTTTTGTTTTTGTAAATCCTTTTCAAAGTTCTTTTGCAAATAGTCAAAGGTAAATGAATAAGATTTTGCGAAGCATTTTCAAGATTTGAAATTTTCTCCCCCTATTTCAAATGCTTTTTTCCTTTGACTAAACAAAACTCCCTCTCAATGAAATCCTCCTCTTAGTGTTCAAGAGGGTTTTAAGATATCAATTTTGAAAACACTACTGTCTCCCCCTTTTGAACACAATGAGATACCAATTTGAAAATTATACCAATTGAGAAATTATTTTAAAATTTGTGGTGGTGCGGTCCTTTTGCTTTGGGCTAATACTTTCTCCCCCTTTGGCATGAATCGCCAAAAATGGATACTTGAGTGAAATATAAGCCCTTGCCTAACTACTTTCTCCCCTTTGGCAAGATAAAACATGAGTGAAGATTATACCAAAGACGGAGAGATGCTCGGAGCGACGGCGAAGGATGAGTTACGGAGTGGAAGCCTTTGTCTTCGCCGAAGACTTCAATTCCCTTTCAATACACCTATGACTTGGTTTGAAATTCACTTGAAGACACATTAGTCATAGCATATGAAAAGAAATATGATCAAAGGTATATTTATGAGCTATGCATGCAAGACATCAAAAGAAATTCCTAGAATCAAGAATATTTAGCTCATGCCTAAGTTTGTTAAAAGTTTGTTCATCAAGTGGCTTGGTAAAGATATCGGCTAATTGATCTTTAGTATTAATGTATGCAATCTCGATATCTCCCTTTTGTTGGTGATCCCTTAAGAAATGATACCGAATGGCTATGTGTTTAGTGTGGCTATGCTCAACGGGATTATCCGCCATATGGATTGCACTCTCATTATCACATAGAAGAGGAACTTTGGTTAATTTGTAACCGTAGTCCCTAAGGGTTTGCCTCATCCAAAGTAGTTGCACGCAACAGTGGCCTGCGGCAATGTACTCGGCTTCGGCGGTAGAAAGAGCTACGGAATTTTGCTTCTTTGAAGCCCAAGACACCAAGGATCTTCCCAAGAACTGGCAAGTCCCCGATGTGCTCTTTCTATTAATTTTACACCCCGCCCAATCGGCATCCGAATAACCAATTAAATCAAATGTGGATCCCCTAGGATACCAAAGCCCAAACTTAGGAGTATAAACCAAATATCTCAAGATTCGTTTTACGGCCGTAAGGTGAGCTTCCTTAGGGTCGGCTTGGAATCTTGCACACATACATATGAAAAGCATAATATCCGGTCGAGATGCACATAAATAGAGTAAAGATCCCATCATCGACCGTTATACCTTTTGATCGACGGATTTACCTTCTGTGTCGAGGTCGAGATGCCCATTGGTTCCCATGGGTGTCTTGATGGGTTTGGCATTGTTCATCCCAAACTTGTTTAGAATATCTTGAGTATACTTCGTTTGGCTTAGGAAGGTGCCTTCTTGGAGTTGCTTCACTTGAAATCCCAAGAAATACTTCAACTCCCCCATCATAGACATCTCGAATTTTTGTGTCATGATCCTACTAAACTCTTCACATGTAGATTCGTTAGTAGACCCAAATATAATATCATCAACATAAATTTGGCATACAAACAAATCATTTTCAAGTGTTTTGGTAAAGAGTGTAGGATCGGCCTTTCCGACTTTGAAGCCATTATCTATAAGGAAATCTCTAGGGCATTCATACCATGCTCTTGGGGCTTGCTTGAGCCCATAAAGCGCCTTAGAGAGTTTATAAACATGGTTAGGGTACTCACTATCTTCAAAGCCGGGAGGTTGCTCAACATAGACCTCTTCCTTGATCGGTCCATTGAGGAAGGCACTCTTCACGTCCATTTGATAAAGCTTGAAGCCAGGGTAAGTAGCATAGGCTAATAATATACGAATTGACTCAAGACTAGCTATGGGTGCATAGGTTTCACCGAAATCCAAACCTTCGACTTGGGAGTATCCCTTTGCCACAAGTCGGGCTTTGTTCCTTGTCACCACACCATGCTCATCTTGCTTGTTGCGGAAGACCCATTTGGTTCCTACAACATTTTGATTAGGACGTGGAACTAAATGCCATACCTCATTCCTAGTGAAGTTGTTGAGCTCCTCTTGCATCTCCACCACCCAATCCGAATCTTGTAGTGCTTCCTCTACCCTGTGTGGCTCAATAGAGGAAACAAAAGAGTAATGCTCACAAAAATGTGCAACACGAGATCTAGTAGTTACCCCCTTATGAATATCGCCGAGGATGGTGTCGACGGGGTGATCTCGTTGGATTGCTTGGTGGACTCTTGGGTGTGGCGGCCTTGGTTCTTCATCCTCCTTGTCTTGATCATTTGCATCTCCCCCTTGATCATTGCCGTCATTTTGAGGTGGCTCATTTGCTTGATCTTCTCCTTCATCAACTTGAGCCTCATCCTCATTTTGAGTTGGTGGGGATGCTTGCGTGGAGGAGGATGGTTGATCTTGTGCATTTGGAAGCTCTTCAGATTCCTTAGGACACACATCCCCAATGGACATGTTCCTTAGCACGATGCATGGAGCCTCTTCATCACCTATCTCATCAAGATCAACTTGCTCTACTTGAGAGCCGTTAGTCTCATCAAACACAACGTCACAAGAAACTTCAACTTGTCCAGAGGACTTGTTAAAGACTCTATATGCCCTTGTGTTTGAATCATATCCTAGTAAAAAGCCTTCTACAGTCTTAGGAGCAAATTTAGATTTTCTACCTCTTTTAACAAGTATAAAGCATTTGCTACAAAAGACTCTAAAATATGAAATATTGGGCTTTTTACCGGTTAGGAGTTCGTATGATGTCGTCTTGAGGATTCGGTGTAGATATAATCGGTTGATGGCGTAGCAGGCGGTGTTGACCGCCTCGGCCCAAAACCGATCCGAAGTCTTGTACTCATCAAGCATGGTTCTTGCCATGTCCAATAGAGTTCTATTTTTCCTCTCCACTACACCATTTTGTTGTGGCGTGTAGGGAGAAGAAAACTCATGCTTGATGCCCTCCTCCTCAAGGAAGCCTTCAATTTGAGAGTTCTTGAACTCCGTCCCGTTGTCGCTTCTAATCTTTTTGATCCTTAAGCCGAACTCATTTTGAGCCCGTCTCAAGAATCCCTTTAATGTCTCTTGGGTATGAGATTTTTCCTGTAAAAGAATACCCAAGTGAAGCGAGAATAGTCATCCACAATAACTAGACAGTACTTACTCCCGCCGATACTTATGTAAGCAATCGGGCCGAATAGATCCATGTGTAGGAGCTCCAGTGGCCTGTCAGTCGTCATGATGTTCTTGTGTGGATGATGAGCACCAACTTGCTTCCCTGCTTGGCATGCGCTACAAACCCTGTCTTTCTCAAAATGAACATTTGTTAATCCTAAAATGTGCTCTCCCTTTAGAAGCTTATGAAGATTCTTCATCCCAACATGGGCTAGTCGGCGGTGCCAGAGCCAACCCATGTTAGTCTTAGCAATTAAGAAGTGTCGAGTTCAGCTTTATCAAAATCTACCAAGTATAGCTGACCCTCTAACACTCCCTTAAATGCTATTGAATCATCACTTCTTCTAAAGACAGTGACACCTACATCAGTAAAAAGACAATTGTAGCCCATTTGACATAATTGAGAAACGGAAAGCAAATTGTAATCTAGGGAATCTACAAGAAAAACATTGGAAATTGAATGGTCAGGAGATATAGCAATTTTACCCAATCCTTTGACCAAACCTTGGTTTCCATCCCCGAATGTGATAGCTCGTTGGGGATCTTGGTTTTTCACATAGGAGGAGAACATTTTCTTCTCCCCTGTCATGTGTTTTGTGCACCCGCTGTCGATTATCCAACTTGAGCCCCCGGATGCATAAACCTACAAAACATGTTTAGTTCTTCACTTTAGGTACCCAAATGATTTTGGGTCCTTTGGCATTAGATACAAGAACTTTGGGTACCGAAACACAAGTCTTTGACCCCTTGTGCTTGCCCCCAACATATTTGGCAACTACCTTGCCGGATTTGTTAGTTAACACATCTGATGCATCAAAAGTTTTAAATGAAATGTTATGATCATTTGATGCACTAGGAGTTTTCTTCTTAGGCAACTTAGCACGGGTTGGTTGCCTAGAACTAGATGTCTCACCCTTATACATAAATGCATGGTTAGGGCCAGAGTGAGACTTCCTAGAATGAATTCTCCTAATTTTGCTCTCAGGATAACCGGCAGGGTACAAAATGTAACCCTCGTTATCCTGAGGCATGGGAGCCTTGCCCTTAACAAAATTAGACAATTTCTTAGGAGGGGCATTAAGTTTGACATTGTCCCCCTTTTGGAAGCCAATGCCATCCTTAATGCCAGGGCGTCTCCCACTATAAAGCATACTACGAGCAAATTTAAAATTTTCATTCTCAAGTTCATGCTCGGCAATTTTAGCATCTAATTTTGCTATATGATCATTTTGTTGTTTAATTAAAGCCATGTGATCATGAATAGCATCAATGTTAACATCTCTACATCTAGTGCAAATAGTAGTGTGTTCAACAGTAGATGTAGAGGGTTTGCAAGAATTAAGTTCAACAATCTTAGCATGCTGAGAGCACCTAGAGGGGGGGGTGAATAGGTGATCCTGTAAAACTTAAACTTATAGCCACAAAAACTTGTTAAGTGTTAGTACAATAATTGCCAAGTGGCTAGAAAGGAGTCTCAACAAAACACAATACCACAAGAGATCAATCACAGAGATGACACAGTGGTTTATCCCATGGTTCGGTCAAGACCAACGCTTGCCTACTCCATGTTGTGGCGTCCCAACGGACGAGGGTTGCAATCAACCTCTCTCAAGCGGTCCAAAGACCCACTTGAATACCACGGTGTTTTGCTTGCTTTTTCTCAATCCCGTTTGCGAGGAATCTCCACAACTTGGAGCCTCTCGCCCTTACAATTGAAGTTCACAAAGAAACACAGAGCAAGGGGGAATGAGCAACGCACACAAGACTTCAAAAGATCAGAGCAACAACACGCACACAAGTCGCAACAAGAGCTCGCAACACAACTCAAAGAGTTCACAACTCCACAAGAGCTCTAGATGCTATCACAATGAAACGAATGCGCGAGATCGATGTCTTGGTGCTTAGGAATGTTGTAAGAATGCTTGGTGTACTCCTCCATGCGCCTAGGGGTCCCTTTTATAGCCCCAAGGCAGCTAGGAGCCGTTGAGAACAAACCAGGAAGGCTGTCCTTGCCTTCTGTCGTCGGGCGCACCGGACAGTCCGGTGCACACCGGACACTGTCCGGTGCCCGATTCCCTTCCTTAAATGGCGAAGCCGACCGTTGCAGATGCGGGAGCCGTTGGCGCACCGGACATGTCCGGTGCACACCGGACAGTCCGGTGCCCCCTTCCGACCGTTGGCTCGGCCACGTGTCCCGCGCAGATCGCGCGGCCGACCGTTGGCCCGGCCGACCGTTGGCTCACCGGACAGTCCGGTGCACACCGGACAGTCCGGTGAATTTTAGCCGTACGCCGTCGGCGAATTCCCGAGAGCGGCCAGTTCGCCCGAGGCAGCCTGGCGCACCGGACACTGTCCGGTGCACCACCGGACAGTCCGGTGCCCCAGACCGAAACAGCCTTTTGGCTGTACACAGCCAACTCTCCTCTTTTCTTCTTCTTCCTGTTTCTGATACTTAGACAAGTATATTAGTACACAAAACCAATGTACTAAGACATAGAAACATACCTTTGCTCTTGATTTGCACTTTGTTCATCCATGGGCATAGATTCACATTTAAGCACTTGTGTTGGCACTCAATCACCAAAATACTTAGAAATGGCCCAAGGGCACATTTCCCTTTCAATCTCCCCCTTTTTGGTGATTTATGCCAACACAACATAAAGCAACTAGAACAAGTGCAATATCACTTCAAATAACAACTCAAATTTATTTTGATTCAATTTGGCATATATGGATCATCCTTTGCCACCACTTGGTTTGTTTTTGCAAATCAAACACAAATCTCTATCTCTAAGTCAAACACACATGTTGAAGCATAAATAGAGTTATTCCAAAAGAGATTGATCAAACTTTTCAAAAACTCCCCCTATTTCCCATAATCAATACTTCTCCCCGCAAGAGGCCACCTTTTGACACAAGAGACAAAACAAAAAGCTCTATTCTACTATTTTTCAAAATATCTCGAGTGGTAGCTGATCCATTTATCGCTTTGGCCTTTATTTTCTCCCCCTTTGGCATCAAGCACCAAAACGGGACCAATCTTGGCCCTTTAACCCCATTGCCTCACCAAAATCTTCAATTAAGAGCAAATAGGCAATAAGAGTTTAAAGATGAACTTGGAATAAGTTACCCTCTCATCGGAGTGCAGTGGAAGTCTGTCACGGTCCAAGTCCACCTTTTTCCCTTTCAATCCATCTTCGAGACTAAATCATCAAACTCAAGCACATGGTTAGTCTTCAAAGGGTCAAGTTGTAACATATCTCCCCCTAAACATGTGCATCACTTTGCAACGGACTTGTGAGGTCCAGGGAGTGTTTGTACAACTTGAGCACCATAATAAGCAACAAAATGCAAAAAGGAACATGATCAAAGGCATAGACACATGTATGCTATAAATCAATCCAGGTTCCGCGAATCTAAGACATTTAGCTCACTACGCAGCCTGCAAAAGGTCTTCTCATCTAGAGGCTTGGTAAAGATATCGGCTAGCTGGTTCTCGGTGCTAACATGAAACACTTCGATATCTCCCTTTTGCTGGTGGTCTCTCAAAAAGTGATGCCGGATGTCTATGTGCTTTGTGCGGCTGTGCTCAACAGGATTCACCGCCATGCGGATAGCACTCTCATTATCACATAGGAGTGGGACTTTGCTCAGATTGTAGCCAAAGTCCCTGAGGGTTTGCCTCATCCAAAGTAGTTGCGCGCAACACTGTCCTGCGGCAACATACTCGGCCTCAGCGGTGGATAGGGCAACGGAGGTTTGTTTCTTAGAGTTCCACGACACCAGGGACCTTCCTAAGAATTGGCACGTCCCTGATGTACTCTTCCTATCGACCTTACATCCAGCATAGTCGGAGTCTGAGTATCCAACCAAGTCAAAGGTAGACCCCTTTGGATACCAGAGCCCGAAGCAAGGCGTAGCAACCAAATATCTAAGAATTCGCTTCACCGCCACTAAGTGACACTCCTTAGGATCGGATTGAAATCTAGCACACATGCATACACTAAGCATAATATCCGGTCTACTAGCACATAAGTAAAGCAAAGAACCTATCATGGACCGGTATGCTTTTTGATCAACGGACTTACCTCCTTTGTTGAGGTCGGTGTGTCCGTCGGTCCCCACCGGAGTCTTTGCGGGCTTGGCGTCCTTCATCCCAAACCGCTTCAGCAAGTCTTGCGTGTACTTTGTTTGGGAGATGAAGGTGCCGTCCTTGAGTTGCTTCACTTGAAACCCAAGGAAGTAGTTCAACTCGCCCATCATCGACATCTCGAATTTCTGCGTCATCACCCTGCTAAACTCTTCAGAAGACTTTTGGTTAGTAGAACCAAATATGATGTCATCGACATAAATTTGGCACACAAACAAATCACCATCACATGTCTTAGTGAACAGAGTTGGATCGGCTTTCCCAACCTTGAAAGCATTAGCAAGTAAAAAGTCTCTAAGGCATTCATACCATGCTCTTGGGGCTTGCTTAAGTCCATAGAGCGCCTTAGAGAGCTTACACACGTGGTCGGGGTACCGTTCATCCTCGAAGCCAGGGGGTTGCTCCACGTACACCTCCTCCTTGATTGGCCCGTTGAGGAAAGCGCTCTTCACATCCATTTGGAACAACCTGAAAGAATGGTGAGCGGCATATGCTAGCAAGATACGAATTGATTCTAGCCTAGCCACAGGAGCAAACGTCTCCTCAAAGTCCAAACCTGCGACTTGGGCATAACCTTTTGCCACAAGTCGAGCCTTGTTCCTTGTCACCACCCCGTGCTCGTCCTGTTTGTTGCGGAACACCCACTTGGTTCCCACAACATTTTGCTTCGGACGAGGCACCAGTGTCCAAACTTCATTGCGCTTGAAGTTGTTGAGCTCCTCCTGCATGGCCAACACCCAGTCCGGATCTAGCAAGGCCTCCTCTACCCTGAAAGGCTCAATAGAAGAGACAAAGGAGTAATGCTCACAAAAATTAACTAATCGAGATCGAGTAGTTACTCCCTTGCTAATGTCACCCAGAATTTGGTCGACGGGATGATCCCTTTGAATCATCGCTCGAACTTGGGTTGGAGGTGCTGGTTGCGCTTCTTCCTCCATCACGTGAACATCTTGTGCTCCCCCTTGATCACACGCCTCCTTTGGATGAACCTGTTCATCATCTTGAGGTGGAGGATGCACCGTTGTTGAGGAAGAAGGTTGATCTCATTCATCTTGTTCCTGTGGCCGCACTTCTCCAATCGCCATGTTACGTATAGCGGCCGTCGGAACATCTTCTTCATCTACATCATCACAATCAACAACTTGCTCTCTTGGAGAGCCATTAGTCTCATCAAATACAACGTCGCTAGAGACTTCAACCAAACCCGATGATTTGTTGAAGACTCTGTACGCCTTTGTATTTGAGTCATAACCTAACAAAAACCCTTCTACAGCTTTGGGAGCAAATTTAGAATTTCTACCCTTTTTCACTAGAATGTAGCACTTGCTCCCAAATACACGAAAGTAAGATACATTGGGTTTGTTACCGGTTAGTAGCTCATATGACGTCTTCTTGAGGAGGCGGTGAAGGTAGACCCTGTTGATGGCGTGGCATGCCGTGTTCACGGCTTCCGACCAAAATCGCTCGGGGGTCTTGAACTCTCCAAGCATAGTCCTCGCCATATCGATTAGCGTCCTGTTCTTCCTCTCTACCACACCATTTTGCTGTGGTGTGTAGGGAGCGGAGAACTCGTGCTTGATCCCTTCCTCCTCAAGGAACTCCTCCACTTGAAGGTTCTTGAACTCGGACCTGTTGTCGCTCCTTATCTTCTTCACCTTGAGCTCAAATTCATTTTGAGCTCTCCTGAGGAAGCGCTTGAGGGTCCCTTGGGTTTCAGACTTATCCTGCAAAAAGAACACCCAAGTGAAGCGGGAAAAGTCATCAACAATAACTAGACCATACTTACTCCCTCCTATGCTCAGATAGGCGACGGGTCCGAAGAGGTCCATATGAAGCAGCTCCAGGGGTCTTGAAGTGGTCATCACATTCTTGCTGTGATGCGCTCCTCCCACTTGTTTACCTGCTTGACAAGCTGCACAAGGTCTATCTTTTTCGAAATGCACGTTAGTCAAACCTATCACGTGTTCTCCCTTTAGAAGCTTGTGAAGGTTCTTCATCCCCACATGTGCTAAGCGGCGATGCCACAGCCAGCCCATGCTAGTCTTAGCTATTAAGCATGCATCTAGACCGGCCTCTTCTTTTGCAAAATCAACTAAATAAAGTTTGCCGTCTAATACACCCTTAAAAGCTAGTGAACCATCACTTCTTCTAAAGACAGACACATCTACATTTGTAAATAGACAGTTATACCCCATGTTGCATAATTGACTAAAAGATAGCAAATTATATCCAAGAGACTCTACCAAAAACACATTAGAGATAGAGTGCTCATTAGAAATTGCAATTTTACCTAATCCTTCTACCTTGCCTTGATTCCCATCACCGAATATAATTGAATCTTGGGAATCCTTATTCTTGACGTAGGAGGTGAACATCTTCTTCTCCCCCGTCATATGGTTTGTGCATCCGCTATCAATAATCCAGCTTGAGCCCCCGGATGCATAAACCTGCAAGGTAAATTTAGGCTTGGGACTTAGGTACCCAACTCTTGTTGGGTCCTACAAGGTTAGTCACAATTGTCTTAGGGACCCAAATGCAAGTTTTGTCACCCTTGCATTTTGCCCCTAATTTCCTAGCAATCACCTTTCTATCCTTTCTACAAATTTCAAAGGAAGCATTCAAAGCATGATATATTGTAGAAGGTTCATTAACTTTCCTAGGAATATTAACAACATCTTTTCTAGGCATATTATGAACAACATTCCTTCTACCAACATTTCTATCATGCACATATGAAGAACTAGAAGCAAACATAGCATGAGAAAAATAATCGTAAGCATTATAACTCCTATAAGCATTTCTAGTTTGTCTTCTATCATTATACAAAAAGGCATGGTTCTTTTTAGCACTAGTAGCCATAGGGGCCTTCCCTTTCTCCTTAGCGGGAATGGGAGCCTTATGGCTTGTTAAGTTCTTGACTTCCCTCTTGAAGCCAAGTCCATCCTTAATTGAGGGGTGTCTACCAATCGTGTAGGCATCCCTTGCAAATTTTAGCTTATCGAACTCATTCTTGCTAGTCTTAAGTTGAGCATTAAGACTGGCCAATTCATCATTAAGCTTGGAAATTGAAACTAGGTGTTCACTACAAGCATCAATGTCAATATCTTTACACCTAGTACAAATTACAACATGTTCTACACAAGAATTAGATTTATTTGCTACTTCTAATTTAGCATTTAAATCATTGTTGACACCTTCTAAAGTAGAAATGGTTTTATGACAAGTAGATAATTCACCAGAGAGTATTTCATTCCTTTTAATTTCTAGAGCAAGAGAATTTTGTGCACTAACAAATTTATCATGCTCCTCATATAAAAGATCTTCTTGTTTTTCTAGTAATCTATTCTTGTCATTCAAAGCATCAATCAACTCATTAATCTTATCTATTTTAGATCTATCTAAGCCCTTAAATAAGCATGAATAGTCTATGTCATCATCATCACTAGACTCATTATCACTAGAAGAAGCATAAGTGGAGTCTTGAGTACTCACCTTCTTCTCCCTTGCCATAAGGCATGTGTGACGCTCGTTGGGGAAGAGGAATGACTTGTTGAAGGCGGTGGCGGCGAGTCCTTCATTGTCGGAGTCGGAAGAGGAGCAGTCCGAGTCCCACTCCTTCCCTAGATGCGCCTCGCCCTTTGCCTTCTTATAGTTCTTCTTCTTCTCCCTCTTGTTCCCTTGATCCTGATCACTATCATTGTCGGGACAGTTAGCAATAAAATGACCAAGCTTACCGCATTTGAAGCATGATCGCTTTCCCTTGGTCTTAGTCTTGCTTGGCTGTCCCTTTCGACCTTTTAGCGCCGTCTTGAATCTTTTGATGATGAGGGCCATCTCTTCATCATTAAGACCGGCAGCCTCAATTTGTGCCACCTTGCTGGGTAGCGCCTCCTTGCTCCTTGTTGCCTTGAGAGCAATGGGTTGAGGCTCGTTGATCGGACCATTCAAGGCGTCGTCGACGTATCTTGCCTCCTTGATCATCATCCGCCCGCTTACGAATTTTCCGAGTACCTCCTCGGGCGTCATCATCGTGTACCTGGGATTCTCACGAATATTGTTTACGAGATGAGGATCAAGAACAGTAAATGACCTCAGCATTAGGCGGACGACGTCGTGGTCCGTCCATCGCGTGCTTCCGTAGCTCCTTATTTTGTTGATAAGGGTCTTGAGCCGGTTGTAAGTTTGGGTTGGCTCCTCTCCTCTTATCATTGCGAATCGTCCAAGCTCGCCCTCCACCAACTCCATTTTAGTGAGCATGGTGATGTCGTTCCCCTCGTGAGAGATCTTGAGGGTGTCCCATATCTGCTTGGCGTTGTCCAAGCCGCTCACCTTATTGTACTCTTCCCTGCACAAAGATGCTAATAGAACAGTAGTAGCTTGTGCATTTCTATGGATTTGTTCATTTATGAGCATAGGGCTATCCGAGCTATCAAATTTCATTCCATTCTCTACAATCTCCCATATGCTTGGATGGAGAGAGAATAAGTGACTACGTATTTTGTGACTCCAAAATCCGTAGTCTTCCCCATCGAAGTGTGGAGGTTTGCCAAGAGGAATGGAGAGCAAATGCGAATTCGAACTATGTGGAATACGAGAATAATCAAATGAAAAGTTCGAATTGACCGTCTTCCTGTAGTCGTTGTCGTCGTCCTTTTGGGAAGAAGTAGACTCATCGCTATCGTCGTAGTAGACGATTTCCTTGATGCGCCTTGTCTTCTTTTTCTTCCCATCTTTACGCTTGTGGCCCGAGCCCGAGTCAGTAGGCTTGTCATCCTTAGGCTCGTTGACGAAGGACTCCTTCTCCTTGTCGTTGATCACGATTCCCTTCCCTTTAGGATCCATCTCTTCGGGCGATTAGTCCCTTCTTGAAGAGAACGGCTCTGATACCAATTGAGAGCACCTAGAGGGGGGGGGGGGTGAATAGGTGATCCTGTGAAACTTAAACTTATAGCCACAAAAACTTGTTAAGTGTTAGTACAATAATTGCCAAGTGGCTAGAAAGGAGTCTCAACAAAACACAATACCACAAGAGATCAATCACTGAGATGACACAGTGGTTTATCCCGTGGTTCGGTCAAGACCAACGCTTGCCTACTCCACGTTGTGGCGTCCCAACGGACGAGGGTTGCAATCAACCCCTCTCAAGCGGTCCAAAGACCCACTTGAATACCACGGTGTTTTGCTTGCTTTTTCTCAATCCCGTTTGCGAGGAATCTCCACAACTTGGAGCCTCTCGCCCTTACAATTGAAGTTCACAAAGAAACACAGAGCAAGGGGGAATGAGCAACGCACACAAGACTTCAAAAGATCAGAGCAACAACACGCACACAAGTCGCAACAAGAGCTCGCAACACAACTCAAAGAGTTCACAACTCCACAAGAGCTCTAGATGCTATCACAATGAAACGAATGCGTGAGATCGATGTCTTGGTGCTTAGGAATGTTGTAAGAATGCTTGGTGTACTCCTCCATGCGCCTAGGGGTCCCTTTTATAGCCCCAAGGCAGCTAGGAGCCGTTGAGAACAAACCAGGAAGGCTGTCCTTGCCTTCTGTCGTCGGGCGCACCGGACAGTCCGGTGCACACCGGACACTGTCCGGTGCCCGATTCCCTTCCTTAAATGGCGAAGCCGACCGTTGCAGATGCGGGAGCCGTTGGCGCACCGGACATGTCCGGTGCACACCGGACAGTCCGGTGCCCCCTTCCGACCGTTGGTTCGGCCACGTGTCCCGCGCAGATCGCGCGGCCGACCGTTGGCCCGACCGACCGTTGGCTCACCGGACAGTCCGGTACACACCGGACAGTCCGGTGAATTTTAGCCGTACGCCGTCGGCGAATTCCCGAGAGCGGCCAGTTCGCCCGAGGCAGCCTGGCGCACCGGACACTGTCCGGTGCACCACCGGACAGTCCGGTGCCCCAGACCGAAACAGCCTTTTGGCTGTACACAGCCAACTCTCCTCTTTTCTTCTTCTTCCTGTTTCTGATACTTAGACAAGTATATTAGTACACAAAACCAATGTACTAAGACATAGAAACATACCTTTGCTCTTGATTTGCACTTTGTTCATCCATGGGCATAGATTCACATTTAAGCACTTGTGTTGGCACTCAATCACCAAAATACTTAGAAATGGCCCAAGGGCACATTTCCCTTTCACATGCAATATATCATTTTTATCCCTAAGATCGGAAATTGTAATATTGCAAACATCAAGTTCTTTAGCCTTAGCAAGCAAATTTTCATTTTCATTCCTAAGGCTAGCAAGAGTAATGTTTAATTCTTCAATCTTAGCAAGCAAATTATCATTATCATTTCTAAGATTGGGAATTGAAACATCACAAACATTTGAATCAACCTTAGCTAACAAATTAGCATTCTCATTTCTAAGGTTGTCTATAGTCTCTTGGCAAGTGCTTAGCTCACTAGATAGTTTTTCACATTTTTCTACTTCTAGAGCGTAAGCATTTTTAACTTTAACATGCTTCTTGTTTTCTTTAATAAGGAAGTCCTCTTGGGAGTCCAAGAGATCATCCTTCTCATGGATAGCACTAATCAATTCATTTAATTTTCCTTTTTGTTGCATGTTTAAGTTGGCAAAAAGAGTACACAAATTATCTTCCTCATCACTAGCATTATCATCGCTAGAGGACTCATATCTAGTGGAGGATTTGGATTTAACCTTCTTCTTTTTGCCATCCTTTGCCATGAGGCACTTGTGGCCGACGTTGGGGAAGAGAAGGCCCTTGTTGATGGCGATGTTGGCGGCGTCCTCGTTGGAGGAGGAGTCGGAGGAGCTCTCGTCCGAGTCCCACTCGCGGCATACATGAGCGTCACCACCCTTCTTCTTGTAGTATTTCTTCTTCTCTTTTCTTCTCCCCTTCTTGTCGTCGCCCCTGTCACTGTCACTAGAAATAGGACATTTTGCTATAAAGTGACCGGGCTTACCACACTTGTAGCAAACCTTCTTGGAGCGGGGCTTGTAATCTTTCCCCCTCCTTTGCTTGAGGATTTGGTGGAAGCTCTTGATGACGAGCGCCATTTCCTCGAGCTTTGAGGCGTCGATTGGTTGTCTACTCGGTGTAGACTCCTCCTTCTTCTCCTCCGTCGCTTTGAATGCGATCGGTTGTGCTTCGGACGTGGAGGGATCATCTAGCTCATTGATTTTCTTTGAGCCCTTGATCATATACTCAAAGCTCACAAAATTCCCGATTACTTCCTCGGGAGTCATTAGTGTATATCTAGGATTACCACGAATTAATTGAACTTGAGTAGGGTTAAGGAAAATAAGTGATCTAAGAATGACCTTAACCATCTCGTGGTCATCCCACTTTTTGCTCCCGAGGTTGCGCACTTGGTTCACCAAGGTTTTGAGCCGGTTGTACATGTCTTGTGGCTCTTCCCCTTTGCGAAGCCGGAAGCGACCGAGCTCCCCCTCGATCGTTTCCCGCTTGGTGATCTTGGTTAGCTCATCTCCCTCGTGCGCGGTCTTGAGCACGTCCCAAACTTCCTTGGTGCTCTTTAATCCTTGCACATTGTTGTACTCCTCTCTACTTAGAGAGGCGAGGAGTATGGTTGTGGCTTGGGAGTTGAAGTGCTCGATTTGGGCCACTTCGTCCTCATCATAATCTTCATCCCCTACAGATGGTACCTGTACACCAAACTCAACAACATCCCATATACTTTTGTGGAGTGAGGTTAGATGAAATCGCATTAAATCACTCCACCTAGCATAGTCTTCACCATCAAATGTTGGTGGTTTGCCTAATGGGACAGAAAGTAAAGGCGTATGTTTAGGAATGCGAGGATAGCGTAGGGGGGTCTTACTAAACTTCTTGCGCTCGTGGTGCTTAGAAGTGACGGACGGCGCGTCGGAGCCGGAGGTAGATGGTGATGAGGTGTCGGTCTCGTAGTAGACCACCTTCCTCATCTTCTTTTTCTTGTCCCCACTCCGATGCGACTTGTGGGAAGAGGGCTTCTTCTCCTTCCCTTTCCCTTTGTTGCAGGACTCTCCCGATGAATCCTTCCCATGGCTTGTAGTGGGCTTGTCGCCGGTCTCCATCTCCTTCTTGGCGTGTTCTCCTGACATCACTTCGAGCGGTTAAGCTCTAATGAAGCATCGGGCTCTGATACCAATTGAAAGTCGCCTAGAGGGGGGTGAATAGGGCGAAACTGAAATTTACAAAGTTAATCACAACTACAAGCCGGGTTAGCGTTAGAAATAGAAACGAGTCCGAGAGAGAGGGCGTAAAACAAATCGCAAGCGAATAAAGAGTGTGACACGCGGATTTGTTTTACCGAGGTTCGGTTCTTGCAAACCTACTCCCCGTTGAGGTGGTCATAAAGACTGGGTCTCTTTCAACCCTTTCCCTCTCTCAAACGGTCCCTCGGACCGAGTGAGCTTTTCTTCTCAATCACTTGGAACACAAAGTTCCCACAAGGATCACCACACGATTGGTGTCTCTTGCCTCGATTACAAGTGAGTTTGATCTCAAGAAAGAATGAGAAAGAAAGCAATCCAAGCGCAAGAGCTCAAAAGAACACAACAAATCACTCTCACTTAACACTAAAGCTTTTGTGGAATTGGGAGAGGATTTGATCACTTGTGTGTGTCTTGTATTGAATGCCTAGCTCTTGTAAGTGGTTGGAAGGTGGAAAACTTGGATGATTTGAATGTGGGGTGGTTGGGGGTATTTATAACCTCAACCACCAAACTAGCCGTTTGGTGGAGGCTGCTGTCGCATGGCGCACCGGACTGTCCGGTGTGCCAGCCACGTCACCAGGCCGTTGGGTTCCGACCGTTGGAGATCTGACGTGTGGGCCCGCCTGACTATCCGGTGGTGCACCGGACAAGTCCTGTAGACTGTTCGGTGTGCCACCCGCGCGTGCTCTGCTCCTCTGCACGCGCTGCCGCGCATTTAATGCGTTGCAGACGACCGTTGGCGCGAAGTAGCCATTGCTCCGCTGGCTCACCGGACATGTTCGGTGAATTATAGCGGAGCGGAAATCCGAAGCTGGCGAGTTCAGAGCCGCTCTCCTCTGGAGCACCGGACACTGTCCGGTGGTGCACCGGACAGTCCGGTGAATTATAGCGAAGCGCCTCTGAAAATTCCCGAAGGTGCGAAGTTTGGCTTGAAGTCCCCTGGTGCACCGGACACTGTCCGGTGCGCCAGACCAGGGCTGCCTTCGGTTATCCCTTGCTCTTTTTGTTGAACCCTTTTCTTGGTCTTTTTATTGGCTTAGTGTGAACCTTTGGCACCTGTATAACTTATAGACTAGAGCAAACTAGTTATTCCAATTATTTGTGTTGGCCAATTCAACCACCAAAATCATTTAGGAAATAGGTGTAAGCCTAATTCCCTTTCACGTCCTCTCCGCAATAAATGTAGAGTCCGCGCGGCTTTAGAGGCCTCACGTCATGCCCCGCCCGCTGGCTTATGTCACTGGCCACAAGCCACGTGGCAGCAGCGGGTCTTCGCCTGAGTGGGGAGCGCAGGGCAAGGCCTGGACGCGTGCCAGCACCAGACCCTTACTCATGTCGTGGTTCCCTCCGCCCCATGCTTTGTTGTGGTCTGGACCTTACTCGGAGAGACCTGGGGCCCATCCGGCATGCCCTCTTGGGAGTTCCAGACTGTATTCAAGGGTCCGAGCTGTGCGTACAGGGGTCCGGTGTCCCTCTGTGGAGGTCCGGACCCAATGATGCATCCTGGGGTGTATTATCTCTCCTTGCCACTAAGAGCACCTAGAGGGGGGGTGAATAGGTGATCCTGTAAAACTTAAACTTTAATGCCACAAAACTTGATTAGGAGTTAGCACAATTAAGCCAAGTGGCTAGAGAGGAGAGCTTGCACAACACGATAACCACAAAGAGATCAACACAGAGATGGCACAGTGGTTTATCCCGTGGTTCGGCCAAGTCCAACACTTGCCTACTCCATGTTGTGGCGTCCCAATGGATGAGGGTTGCAATCAACCCCTTTCAAGCGGTCCAAAGACCCACTTGAATACCACGGTGTTTTGCTTTCACTTTACTGTATCCCACTTGCGAGGAATCTCCACAACTTGGAGCCTCTCGCCCTTACACTTTGATGTTCACAAAGAAGCACGGAGTAAGGAAGGATGAGCAACACACACAAGACACGAAATCAGAGCGACAACACGCACACAAATCGCAACAAGAGCTCACAACACAACTTGATGAGTTCACAACTCAAATAGAGCTCTAATTGCTATCACAAAGAATCAGATGCGCGGAATCGAGGTCTTGGTGCTTAGGAATGCTTGGAGAATGCTTGCTGTACTCTTCCATGCACCTAGGGTTCCCTTTTATAGCCCCAAGGCAGCTAGGAGCTGTTGAGTGCATTCCAGGAAGGCAATTGTTGCCTTCTGTCGCCTGGCGCACCGGACAGTCCGGTGCACCACCGGACACTGTCCGGTGCGGATCTCCTTCCTTATTTGGTGAAGTCGACCGTTGGCGCTTTGGAGCCGTTGGCGCACCGGACACTGTCCGGTGCACACCGGACATTCCGGTGCCCCATCCGACCGTTGGCGCTTGCCACGCGTCGCGCGCGGATTCCTCGGCCGACCGTTGGCCCGGCCGACTGTTGGCTCACCGGACAGTCCGGTGCACCACCGGACAGTCCGGTGAATTTTAGCCGTACGCCGTTAATCACTTCCCGAGAGCAGCAAGTTTGCCTAAGCCAGCCTGGCGCACCGGACACTGTCCAGTGCACCACCGGATAGTCCGGTGCACCCAGACAGAGCTGACTTTGGCTGAACAAAGCCATCTTTAATTTCAACTTGATTTTTCCTGTTTCCAGCACTTAGACACAATACATTAGTCTCTTAAACAATGTACTAAGTCTGAGAAACATACCTTTGTACTTGATTTGTACTTTGTCCACCATTTAACACTTAGGCACTTGTGTTGGACACTAAATCACCAAAATACTTAGAAATGGCCCAAGGGCTCATTTCCCTTTCAATCTCCCCCTTTTTGGTGATTTATGCCAACACAACATAAAGCAAGTAGAACAAGTGCAAAATCTGTACTAACTATTAAGGGGGCAGTGTAGATTGTCCCCGCTCCCAACCCGCACCCGCACGCGCACGCCTCGCAAGGCCGCAACGGCCTCCCGCACCGCACGCCCCGCCGTCTTCCGCTCGCCCGCGTGCCACAGCCGCCGCGAAATCCCGCTCCCGCCCCACAACCGCCGCGATTTTGCTGCATGACCGCTCGCTATGTCCGGATCCCGTCAGCACACGCGCACCTCCACGGCCGCTCGCCGCCAGCAAAACCCCTCTCACTCCCCTCCCCCCAAACCCTAGAGCACATTATCTCTCTGTTCGTCAGCAATGGTGGCGGCGGAGGCGAGGAGGAGGCCAGCGAGAGTCGCACGCTATTCGTTGGCAAGATCCCGGTCGGAGGAGCCTGAGCCGCAAGCGCACTTCGCGGCCGCGACGAGCCGACGAGCTAATCGAAGGTAACGACTCCGCCCACACTCCATTTGCTGGCAATCTGTCCGCATGCCCGGCCCGTCCCCTCCCGATCCGGCCGGACGGACACACGCACGCATCCCTCCATTGTCTGCTCGCGCGACTCCGCCCAGTTCGTTGTGGTTCTCGGCGCCGGAACTGCTTGGGTGCTCCCACGGAAGCACGCCGCCCCTCTCCATCCTCCCGCCTCCCCTGGTGCTTAAGTTCTTAGTTTCTCTGTGCATACAGATGTTTCTGTGAAGTTACTTGCAGTTTGTGTGTAGTAAGAACAAGCCATTTGGTTAAACCCCAAACTCTTCCATTACCTGAACCCCTACTCTATGATGACAGTCATATAGGCTTGTTTGGTACTATATGCAGAATGATCTGTTAATTGCGAGAGCCTGAGCCAAAAAGTAAAAAAAATGTTTGGACAATTCTTCAAGCACTGGTGAACGGTACATCCATTATGTCATCAGGACAGACTTTACGAAGGAACTAGACATATAGTACGAGTCAAAAAAACAAACCTGTATAGCACATCCATTTTCTCATCGCCTGATAAGACAACAAAGTCTTCTTTCATTTTGGATTCATGGTTGGATACCTGCTAATCAATGGATAAATAATTGCAGAAGGGTATTGTTTGATGTATGCATCAACAAACACATATATACTCAGATAAAGTATTAGCCCAATGAGCAGGTAGAAGATATGGAAATCAAAATCCTCATTGCTCAACAAGGCAAAGATAGTGAATAAAATAAAGGAAAATGTCTACTAAACCACACCCCACAGTCCCACACCCCAGTCCCCACCAAAAAAACTAATAACATTCATCTACTTCCCCTCACCTAAAAACCAAGCATTTTGCCCCATAAAGTATTGAAAACCGCCTAAATAATGCCTTGTGATGGTTTTCTAAGACAATTTTTTCTGGCATTGCATATTACGTGGAGGATGTAATGGTTGTCAGTAAGCAAACAATATGAAAAGGTCTACATAACCTCCCAACATATTTAGGGTTGACAACATAACCCCTTTGGTAGTATATAGCACTTAAAGTATCAAATAACATCCAAAATGACCCTTGGGATTGTCTTGTAGGCCTGTTCTGACACCATGGCCCGATGTGCCAGCCTAATTTTCTTGCATATGCAGGTTGGCAATACCACATAATGCAAGTGAGAAAATTCCAGAAGTATTCAAAAATATTTACTATTTTTCGAAATAAAAAAGTATTTTGACCTTAGGTCACTTTGCACAACACATCACCTAAAACCAAGTTTCAATAGTTGAGGATTGAAAAGAGAAAAGCCTCAGAGTTTTTTTCGATAACGCAGGAGAGCTGCGTAAACTAGAGACAGTAACAAGAAAAACAAAGAGGAAAAAAAGACAATCACCTTTGTTGCATTACCCTCTTCATCACTTTCACCATCTTCTAATCCAAAATCCTTCATAGACAGCCTTTTTTCCTTATTTTTTTGTATCCTTTGTGCCTCCTCGTAATCCATCTCATCATCACCAGATTGTTCACCAGGAGCATAGTATGCATTTTTACCTTTGCCCCAAACATTTTCTTGTGTTTCATCCTCCTGCTCATCCATGCTATCATCACCTCCAGCAATTTGTTTGACAGCCCTCTGTGCTCTTTTTACTATTCAAACACACCATGTTATGTATATGCAAACACCACATATCAGAAGAAACAGGAACGGCTAAATATGTGGTTCAATATTTTTCTTATTTATTCATTAACAGTAATGCAAATTGTAATAATTGAACCAATGCTTGCACTAAAGCACTACATAAATTCTAAAAGTATAAGAAATCAGCAATAGCATTTTATGTGCCGATGGATTTATTCAACGCAGTTGCATCAACATCATATATGTATGGAATTTGTGCAGTTATATACTTAAAAATAGCTTTGTTGGCGGAATGGTGGCTAAGTATATATTTGCAATAGTTCACCTATATCAATATGTAGAGTTGTGGGCCTAATTATTTAAGCCAGAGATATATTGCTAAACAAAAACAAAGAAATATACTAATAGAATAGTAATATGCCCATAGATATTACATAAGACATTCATAAACTTACATTTCGAAATATACCCTTTGTCCCATCCTTCATAATCAGCTTCAGCCATGTCACCGGACAATTCTCCTTTGCTGTCATCACTTTCCTTAATGACTTCACTGTATTTTCCTCTCCCAACCTCCCATTGTTGTCGTTCTGTCTATTAAATTCTGATCGGCGTTGTTTCTCACGTTGATGCCTCTAAACAGTGCATCTGTCAGGGTGTGTGAACTGTAAAGTAACCTTAGTATAGATGCATAGTCTCTTAGATTGTTTCCCAAGGTAGCACAGGGTTAGTTACTACATGCCAGTCATGAAGGTATTAGAAGATAACGTCAAATTAGATAAAGCTGAATTTATATAGATTTCCCTAAGTAAGTAGGTTCTGGACAAGGTTTCATTGGCACAGTATTCATACACCAGGTACTGGTTTAGTGCTGCAGCTTGCAATGTGTTTATTCTTTTGTACCAGTGAAATGTATGTAGCCTATTTGGTGGCAGTTTCCCTGATGCATATTTAGAGTCTGCATTCTCTAATGGTTTTCAATTGGCCAGGATCCTGCAAATAAGAATGGTGGCAAGTGGGTAATTAGATTCAAAAAGGCACTTTTCAGGTCGATTCTATGTGGATTTGGTAAGTTAACTTGTACTATCAATATATGTGCATTTACAAGATTGTTTGTTGCGTTGATCATATTTTGGTTAAACCCCAAACTCTTCCATTACCTGAACCCCTACTCTATGATGACAGTAACATAGGCTTGTTTGGTACTATATGCAGAATGATCTGTTAATTGCGAGAGCCTAAGCCAAAAAGTAAAAAAAATTGTTTGTGCTTCAATTTCTAAATTCTTTCAAAGAAACACAACAAATTAGTATACAAGTATCAAATAGTTACTGTGAGGTTGAGCCTGAGCCAAAAAGCTAAAAAACATGTTTGTGCTTTGATTTCTAAATTCTGACAAAGAAATATATAGATTAGTATACAAGTGAAAATAGTATATCTTCCATTTCTTGCTTAACTTTACTTTTATATTTAGGCTTGTACTTTGGGTACCCAGATTGGAGTGTTTCTTTCTCTCTCTAAAAATTCTCTCTTCATTTTATGAGACTTGAGTGGGAGTAAATAGTAGGTTCACTACAGTCTTACAGAAGCCAATAACCCACTTGATCTTGCTATAATGATGTTCTTAGAATACTTATAGATGTGTTGACTGGAACATTAGCTCTGACAAGATAGAAGCTTGTTTGTTCTGTTATTTAGTCATGTCTGCCCCTCAAACTACTGAAACCTAAAATCTGAAACTGAAAATCTGAAACTAAAAATCTGAAACTGAATATTGTATGTCATGTTTGTGTCATGTTTTCTTAGACTGCATTGAACTCCAACAGAGACTGAGAAACAGGGAATTATAGCTAGAACTTGGATCTATGGCTGTGATATTCTTGCTTGCGGAAACTGGGAATTATAGAGAGACGAAAATACTTTTTAAATTAGAATCTAACCTACAGTTCGATTTAGTTCAAGTCAATATTCAGAGTTCTACTTTCTGGAAGTTTTGTAAACTACAAATACAACGCCACAAACAGCAGTGAGAGGGGAGGCGGTGGGGCGGGGCCATCAAGGAGAGGTGGAACCCCAAGAAGGGGCTCCCGTACAAGGGCTCCATCTACCATGTAATCTCTATCTCTACTAACTATTAAGGGGGCAGTGTAGACTGCCCCCGCTCCCGCAACGCCCGCGCGCCAGCTCCCACACGCGCCAGCAACTGCCTCCCGCGCGCGCCGCCAGCCATGGATTCCGCATGCGTGCGCCGCGGATTCGGCACGACCGCCGCGGATTCCGCTCCCACGCAGCCAGCCATGGCGCGGCTCGGCCGCCTCCCTACGCCCGCGGAACAACCGCGCCAGCAACCCGCCGCTACTGGTAAGATCCAGCTCTCGCAACGCCTGTGCTCCAGCAACGCGCTGCTTCCGCACGCGCCAGCTCCCGCAACGCCCGCGCTCTAGCAACCCGTCGCTCCCGCACGCGCCAGCAACTGCCTCCCGCGCGCGCCGCCAGCCATGGCTTCTGCACGGCCGCCACGGATTCCGCACGACCGCCGCAGATTTTGCGTCGAGCGGGATTTCCTCCACCTCACCGCGCCCAAGCGCGGGGATCCGCCCGGCGACGACTCCTCCGTGGTAGGGGGTAAGAAGCCCCGCCTAGAGTCACTCCAGCTCTCCCCTCTCCCTCTCCACCGACGCGCTCGCGCCGCCGCCAGCCTCCCAGCAGCCGTCCTCCTCCCTGCTGCCTCAGTCGCAGCTCGCGTCATTCCTCCCGGTCGATGGCGATCTGCGGTGCGGGAGCGCCGCGGCCGCGGCCGCCGCAGTGCCTGGCGCGCCCGCGCCGCCCCCGAGGCGGACCTACAGCGCCAACACGGGGCGCACCCGGAGCATCAACTCCGACGACATGTCGTATTCCTAATCGGTGTTCTCGCACAACCCGAGCTGCTCCCTCACGCACAACTCCACCGACATCTACGCCGCCGGGGAGGGCACGAACGGCTCCGTCCACAGCCGGTTCAACTTCCGCCCCATGGGTGATGGCAGCGTCGCCTTCGCCCCGGCGCAGCTCAAGGAGGGCACCGCTTCCTTCTTCCCCACAGAGCTCCCCGCGAGGGCGGCAGTTTCGCTCAGCGCTGGCGACCTGGGTCTACTAAGGTACTATCTCGGCATTGAAGTAAAACAAAAGCCAGGTGAAGTAACCATTGGCCAGAGTGCCTATGCAGAGAAAATAATTGAAGCCTGTGGAATGACAGGTTGCAATCCAGTTGACACTCCAATGGAGCAACATCTGAAACTGACACCAGGTAAACCTGAACACAGTTTGGATGCAACCAGATATAGGAGTATTGTTGGTAGCTTGAGGTATTTGGTAAATACCAGACCTGACCTGTCCTACTCGGTGGGAATGGTTAGTAGATTATGGAGTCACCAAATGCAGAACATTGGGCTGCTGTCAAGAGGATTATCCGTTACATATCAGGCACAAAGCATCTCGGGTGTAGATACCTAAGAGGGGTGGCGTCAGAACTACTCAGATACTCAGATAGTGATCATGCTGGAGATCTTGTAAAGAGAAAGAGTACCAGTGGTGTAGTTTTCTTTCTCGGCAGGAACATAATCACCTGGACTTCTCAGAAACAAAAGGTAGTATCACTTTCATCGTGTGAGTCTGAATATATAGCAGCTGCAATAGCAGCCTGTCAAGGTGTTTGGTTAAACCGGCTTCTTGCAGACCTACTGGGTACTGAGCAGAAGAGTTTCAAGCTTTTGATAGACAACCGGTCAGCACAAGAACTGAGCAAAAATCCTGTGTACCATGAGAGAAGTAAACATATCAACACCCGGTATCATTACATTAGGGAGTGTGTGAGCAGTGGTGTTCTTGATATTGAACACTTTTATCTATTTTCGGTATCATTACTTCAGTTGTAGCGATTGGCAGATGATCTTAGTTTGGCATTGCCATTTTGGTCAGCCTCTAACTTCAGCGGCAGTGCTCCCAACTTTTGTGCTTCATCCATAATTGGTCATCTGAGTGTCCCCTTTTATGTGGTTTTGTCATTAAATCAACACATTATACCTTTGAGCTTCCCAATTTAGTATTATTTGTTTTTCAATACATCTGTAATGAAATGTAAATAAATAAAGCAGAAAGTTACTCTTGGAGAAAAATCAACCTCATAGTATTATAGTGTTGTTTTTATATTTTGATGTGGTGTTAATTTTGAATGAACTTAGTTCCCCTGATTCAGAAACAAATTTATTGTAACTATTTTTTTATCACAAACAATGATGCTTTCATAATGATTTAGGTTACTATGACCCTTGAAGTATTTGCTGTTACTTTTAGGGCAACCAAGGAGGCATCTACTTATGACAGACTGGAGTGTTTTTGTTAGCTCAAAAAGACTGGTTTCTGGTGACACATTTATTTTCTTGAGTGTGACAACATTGCATGTTAAAGTTGTCTTGTACGTTACATTTATTTCCTGGCTTTACTGAATTTTTGGATCAACCTTCTAACTGTTCTTCATCTAATTGAGGTGAGAACAAAGAGCTGCGGGTCGGGGTAAGGAGGCTCATGAGACCACTAAATAACATGTCATCTTCGGTTATCTCAAGCCACAGCATGCATCTTGTTTACTAAAAAAGTTCTATTTCTCAAATTGCTAACTGCATGATTCTTTACTGCTAGGTCTTGATTTGTTGGATGATATCTTGTTGGGTTATAAAGCTGAATAACCAATGGATATTGGCATTACAATAGACACACTAAAAATATATGCTGAAAGTCAGGTTTGCAATGTTTTTACTGATTGAAGTATGGAGATATCTAAATTTTCTTATCAAGTATTTACAACAAGCAGTTTGCTTTACTCTAGCTCTCATAGTAGATCTTTATAATGTGACATTTTGCTATGTATGTGAACATATGACTCTCTTGATTTGTTGGATGATATCTTATTTACTTGTGTAGTAGTCATCTTGTTTTATGCAATCATATGTACTTACCATTTTGCATCGTTTGAGGTGCAGATCAGTGGAGTGCACCGAAAATAGATAATTTGTTTCCCCAGGAAGATTCTTTATTTGTTTTAACCAACTAGAATCATCCATGTTGTTTTTAGATTCATCCATGTTTGCATACTAAATATTACTTCTAAAGAAACATGTTACATGCATAATTTTTTAGCAGAAACAAAATACAATAGAGCTGTGAAGAAGGTATTTTTGACAACTATGCATCGTACCTATCTTGGTGGCGAAATCAACTTCACTGATGGATCTATTAACGTAAGTCGCCTCAAATTTGATTGATTTAGTCAAAGGGCTTGCAAATATTCTTATCATGATTCCCATCTTGGATCTTGGTTAAATTTATTTATCTCATTAAAGCATAGACCATACATTTACTGGAATAAATTTGGCAACAAATAGGTGCTGGATGCGACACAAATGCATCGGGAGGCTGCTGAACATAGATGCTTACAAATTTAGTGGGTAAATGAAACACGGTTGCAATTAGCAGGGCACACTTTACCAAATGAGGAGTAAAGTTATTAATAGCTATAATTAGCCGCCCATGATGTAGTCAAGAAAAAAATAACTGAACTCTTCTGCTTATAATTTCAACTATATTAGTAGATATTGTTATCAGGTGTTTAAAAAGAATGTGGTCATCTTGTGTGACATTTGTGTTCTTAAATTGTTGCTCTGCTTATAACCTTTTTTACAATGTACTCATCAGTTCTACACTTGCAGCCAAAATCTATAGTGGGAACTCCTGCATACATTGCTCATGAGGTTCTTCTGAAGAAGGAATACAATGGAAAGGTTTTATGCGTAGTGTCGTTAATTATTCTACACTTGACATACTGTTTCTGTTCAGTGTGCATGTTATTATTCTCCACTTGAACAACATGTTTGTTTGTCAAAACATTTTATACACGCATGATTTGTAGTCATGCATAACAGGGAACTATGTTGGAAGGTCCGAATGCTAAATTAGTCACTAACTCTTTGTTACTAAACTAAGGTTGCTGATGTGTGGTCATGCGGAGTGACGCCATACGTGATGCTGGTAAGAAGCAAATAATACTTTCATTATCTTCTTGACACATGTTTGCTTTGAAGGAATTTATGATGTTACCTATACAGACGATCACCATCCCTGAGATAAGAAACCATCCATGGTTCTTGAAAAACCTCCTAACTGACCAAATGGATGACAATACGATGAGTAAGCAGTACGAGGAGCCTGAACAACCGATGCAGAGCATGAATGAGTTCATGCAGATCCTGGTTGAGGCGACCATTCCAGCAGTTGGTTCACGTGGACTCAATCAGTTTCTGAATGATGACATTGACCTCGACGATGACATGGAGGACCTAGACTCAGATGCCGGTCTTGACCTGGAAAGCAGTGGGGAGATCGTGTATGCTATTTGACAACATTGAATACTTTGTTGTGTCGCAGGTTACCAAGATAATTAGAGACAAGGGGCAGGTTGTTGTGCTTGCAAGTATCTGTTGCAGATGTTGTTCATGCCTGATGCTGATGCCTCTTTTCATACTGTTGTGTTTGGATGGTGTACCACCATTGTTTTACAACAGTTTGGCCCTTGGAATTGCTATTGCTAAAACTTGGTTCCTCTGAGAAGATCTTTTGTTTTTGCATTCCCAGTCGAGGGACGACGAAGTACTTGTATTATTACAAAAATGTTTTTTAGTATAACACATATTTATACATAAGTTATCATGATATTATATGTTCCCGTTGCAACGCACGGGCATCCACCTAGTCAAATCAAATAAGAACTCAAAATTGTTTTGATTCAAATTTGACATATATGGATCATTCTTTGCCACCACTTGGTTTGTTTTTGCAAATCAAACTCAATTTCCTATCTCTAAGTCAAACACACATGTTGAAACATAAAGAGAGATATTTCATGAGAAATTGGTCAAGAAAAAAACTCCCCCTTTTTCCCATAATTAAGCCATTCTCCCCACAAGAGGCCAACTTTTGACACTAAGAGACAATAAGATATTTGTGACAAACCAAAAGCTCTATTCTGCTATTTTCAAAATTCTCAAGTGGTAGCTGATCCATTTCTTGCTTTGGCCTTATTTTCTCCCCCTTTGGCATTAAGCACCAAAACGGGATCAATCTTGGCCCTTTAACCCCATTGCCTCACCAAAATCTTCAACTAAGAGTAAAAAGGCAATAAGAGTACAAAGATGAACTTGGAAAAAGTTACTCTGTCATCGGAGTGCAGTGGAAGTCTTGCATGGTCCAAGTCCACCTTTTCCCTTTCAAACCTCCTTTAAGACTAAATTAAGCAAACTCAAGCACACAGTTAGCCTCAAAGGGTCAAGTTGTAGCACATCTCCCCCTAAATATGTGCATCACTTGCAAATGGACTTGTGAGGTCCGGGGAGTGCTTGTACAACTTGAGCACCATAAATAAACAACAGAATTCATTAAGGAACATGATCAAGGCATAAACACATGTATGCTATAAATCAATCCAAGTTCCACGAATCTAAGACATTTAGCTCACTACGCAACTTGCAAAAGGTCTGCTCATCTAACGGCTTGGTAAAGATATCGGCTAGCTGGTTCTCGGAGCTAACATGAAACACTTCGATATCTCCCTTTTGCTGGTGGTCTCTCAAAAAGTGATGCCGGATGTCTATGTGCTTTGTGCGGCTGTGTTCAACAGGATTATCCGCCATGCGGATAGCACTCTCATTATCACATAGGAGTGGGACTTTGCTCAAATTGTAGCCAAAGTCCCTGATGGTTTGCCTCATCCAAAGTAGTTGCGCGCAACACTGTCCTGCGGCAACATACTCGGCCTCAGCGGTGGATAGGGCAACGGAAGTTTGTTTCTTAGAACTCCATGACACCAGGGACCTTCCTAAGAATTGGCACGTCCCCGATGTACTCTTCCTATCGACCTTACATCCAGCATAGTCGGAATCTGAATATCCAATCAAGTCAAAGGTAGACCCCTTTGGATACCAGATCCCGAAGCAAGGCGTAGCGACTAAATATCTAAGAATTCGCTTCACCGCCACTAAGTGACATTCCCTTGGATCGGATTGAAATCTAGCACACATGCATACGCTAAGCATAATATCCGGTCTACTAGCACATAAATAAAGTAAAGACCCTATCATAGACCGGTATGCCTTTTGATCAATGGACTTACCTCCTTTGTTGAGGTCGGTGTGTCCGTCGGTTCCCATTGGAGTCTTTGCGGGCTTGGCGTCCTTCATCCCAAATCGCTTGATCAAGTCTTGCGTGTACTTCATTTGGGAGATGAAGGTCCCATCCTTGAGTTGCCTCACTTGGAACCCAAGGAAATAGCTTAACTCGCCCATCATCGACATCTCAAACTTTTGAATCATCACCCTGCTAAACTCTTCACAAGACTTTTGATTAGTAGAACCAAATATTATGTCATCGACATAAATTTGGCACACAAAAAGATCACCATCACAAGTCTTAGTAAAAAGAGTTGGATCGGCTTTCCCAACCTTGAAAGCATTAGCAATTAAAAAGTCTCTAAGGCATTCATACCATGCTCTTGGGGCTTGCTTAAGTCCATAGAGCGCCTTAGAGAGCTTACACACGTGGTCGGGGTACCGTTCATCCTCAAAGCCAGGGGGTTGCTCCACGTACACCTCCTCCTTGATTGGCCCATTGAGGAAAGCGCTCTTCACATCCATTTGGAACAACCTGAAAGAATGGTGAGCGGCATATGCTAGCAAAATACGAATGGACTCTAGCCTAGCCACAGGAGCAAAAGTCTCCTCAAAGTCCAAACCTGCGACTTGGGCATAACCTTTTGCCACAAGTCGTGCCTTGTTCCTTGTCACCACCCCGTGCTCGTCTTGTTTGTTGCGGAACACCTACTTGGTTCCCACAAAATTTTGCTTGGGACGAGGCACTAGTGTCCAAACTTCATTTCTCTTGAAGTTGTTGAGCTCCTCTTGCATGGCCAACACCCAGTCCGGATCTAGCAAGGCCTCCTCTACCCTGAAAGGTTCAATAGAAGAGACAAAGGAGTAATGCTCACAAAAATTAACTAATCGAGATCGAGTAGTTACTCCCTTGCTAATATCACCCAAAATCTGGTCGACGGGATGATCCCTTTGAATCATCGCCCGGACTTGAGTTGGAGGTGCCGGTTGTGCTTCTTCCTCCATTACATGATCATCTTGTGCTCCCCCTTGATCATACGCCTCCTCTTGATGAACCTGTTCATCGTCTTGAGTTGGGGGATGCACCATTGTTGAGGAAGAAGGTTGATCTTGCTTATTTTGTTCCTGTGGCCTCACATCTCCAATCGCCATGGTGCGCATTGCGGCCGTTGGAATGTCTTCTTCGTCTACATCATCAAGATCAACAACTTGCTCTCTTGGAGAGCCATTAGTCTCATCAAATACAACGTCGCTAGAGACTTCAACCAAACCCGATGATTTGTTGAAGACCCTATACGCCTTTGTATTTGAGTCATAACCTAACAAAAACCCTTCTACGGCTTTGGGAGCAAATTTGGAACTCCTACCCTTCTTCACTAGAATGTAGCATTTACTCCCAAAGACTCGGAAATACGAAACATCGGGTTTGTTACCGGTTAGAAGCTCATACGAAGTCTTCTTGAGGAGGCGATGAAGGTAGACCCGGTTGATGGCGTGGCAAGCCGTGTTCACGGCTTCCGACCAAAAGCGCTCGGGGGTCTTGAACTCTCCAAGCATTGTCCTCGCCATGTCTATAAGTGTCCTGTTCTTCCTCTCTACCACACCATTTTGCTGTGGTGTGTAGGGAGTGGAGAACTCGTGCTTGATCCCTTCCTCCTCAAGGAACTCCTCCACTTGAACGTTCTTGAACTCGGACCCGTTGTCGCTCCTTATCTTTTTCACCTTGAGCTCAAACTCATTTTGAGCTCTCCTTAGGAAGCGCTTGAGGGTCCCTTGGGTTTCAGATTTATCCTGCAAAAAGAATACCCAAGTGAAGCAGGAAAAATCATCAACTATAACAAGACCATACTTACTTCCTCCTATGCTTAGATAGGCGACAGGTCCGAAAAGGTCCATATGAAGCAGCTCCAAAGGTCTTGATGTGGTCATCACATTTTTGGCATGATGAGAGCTTCCCACCTGTTTACCTGCTTGACAAGCTGCACAAGGTCTATCTTTTTCGAACGTAACATTAGTTAGACCTATCACGTGTTCTCCCTTTAGAAGCTTGTGAAGGTTCTTCATCCCCACATGTGCTAAGCGGCGATGCCACAGCCAGCCCATGCTAGTCTTAGCAATTAAGCATGCATCTAGACCGACCTCCTCTTTTGCAAAATCAACTAAATAAAGTTTGTCGTCTAGTACACCCTTAAAAGCTAATGAACCATCACTTCTTCTAAAGACGGACACATCTATGTTTGTGAATAAACAATTATATCCCATATTGCAAAGTTGACTTACAGACAACAAGTTATATCCAAGCGATTCAACTAAGAATACATTAGAAATAGAGTGCTCGGAAGAAATAGCAATTTTTCCTAACCCTTTCACCTTGCCTTGGTTCCCATCACCGAATATAATTGAATCTTGGGGATCCTTGTTCTTGACGTAGGAAGAGAACATCCTCTTTTCCCCCGTCATGTGGTTTGTGCATCCGCTGTCGATAATCCAGCTTGAGCCCCCGGATGCATAAACCTGCAAGGCAATTTAGGCTTGGGTCTTAGGTACCCAACTCATGTTGGGTCCTACAAGGTTAGTACAAATAGCTTTAGGGACCCAAATGCAGGTTTTATCTCCCTTGCATTTTGCCCCTAATTTTCTAGCAACTACCTTCTTATCCTTTCTACAAATAGCAAAGGAAGCATTTAAGGCATGATAAATTGTAGAAGGTTCACTATTTGTTTTCCTAGGCACATGAACAACATTTCTCCTAGCAAAATTTCTATCATGCATAATAGAAGTACTAGAAGCAACCATGGTATGAGAATCAAAAGCACCATAACTTTTATAAACATTACTAGAATGTCTCCTATCATGATACATGAAGGCATGGTTCTTTTGAGCACTACTAGCCATAGGGGCCTTCCCTTTCTCCTTGGCGGAGATGGAAACCTTATGGCTTGTTAAGTTCTTGACTTCCCTCTTGAAGCCAAGACCATCCTTAATTGAGGGGTGTCTACCAATCGTGTAGGCATCCCTTGCAAATTTTAGCTTGTCAAATTCACTCTTGCTAGTCTTAAGTTGGGCATTAAGACTAGCCACTTCATCATTTAATTTAGAGATGCAAACTAGGTGTTCACTACAAGCATCAACATTAAAATCCTTGCACCTATTGCAAATTATAACATGTTCTACACAAGAGTTCGATTTATTTGCTACTTCTAGTTTAGCATTCAAATCATCATTAACACTTTTTAAAGTAGAAATGGTTTTATGACAAGTAGATAGTTCACAAGACAACATTTCATTCCTTTTAACTTCTAGAGCAAGAGAATTTTGTGCACTAACAAATTTATCATGCTCTTCATACAAAAGATCCTCTTGCTTTTCTAATAACATATTCTTATCATTCAAGGCATCAATTAACTCATTAATTTTATCAACCTTGGTTCTATCTAGGCCCTTGAATAAACATGAATAATCTATTTCATCATCATCACTAGACTCATCCTCAATTGAAGAAGCATAAGTACTAGTATTACGAGTGCTTACCTTCTTTTCCCTTGCCATGAGGCAAGTGTGATGCTCGTTGGGGAAGAGGGATGACTTGTTGAAGGCGGTGGCGGCGAGTCCTTCGTTGTCGGAGTCTGACGAGGAGCAATCCGAATCCCACTCCTTTCCAAGATGTGCCTCGCCTTTCGCCTTCTTGTAGTTCTTCTTCTTTTCCCACTTTCCACTCTTCTTTTCCTGGTCACTATCATTATCGGGACAGTTAGCGATAAAATGACCAATCTTACCATATTTGAAGCAGGAGCGCTTCCCCTTCGTCTTGTTCTTGTTGGGGTGCTCCTTGCGACCCTTTAGCGCCGTCTTGAATCGCTTGATGATGAGGGCCATCTCTTCATCATTAAGCCCGGCCGCCTCAACTTGCGCCACCTTGCTAGGTAGCGTCTCCTTGCTCCTTGTTGCCTTGAGAGCAATAGTTTGAGGCTCTTGGATTGGGCCATTTAATGCATCGTCGACGTATCTAGCCTCCTTGATCATCATCCGCCCGCTTACGAACTTTCCAAGGATCTCCTCGGGCGTCATCTTCGTGTACCTAGGATTCTCACGAATGTTGTTCACAAGATGTGGATCAAGGACAGTAAAGGACCTTAGCATTAGGCGGACAACGTCGTGGTCCGTCCATCGCGTGCTTCCATAGCTCCTTATCTTGTTGACGAGGGTCTTGAGCCTGTTGTACGTCTGTGTTGGCTCCTCCCCTCTAATCATCGCGAATCTCCCGAGTTCGCCTTCCACCAACTCCATTTTGGTGAGCATGGTGACGTCGTTCCCCTCATGTGAGATCTTGAGGGTATCCCAGATCTACTTGGCATTGTCCAAGCCGCTCACCTTATGGTACTCGTCCCTGCACAATGAGGCTAACAACACAGTAGTAGCTTGTGCATTTTTATGAATCTGTTCATTTATAAATAAAGGACTATCCGGGCTATCAAATTTCATTCCACTCTCTACTATCTCCCATATACTAGGATGGAGAGAGAACAGGTGACTACGCATTTTGTGACTCCAAAATCCGTAGTCCTCTCCATCAAAATGAGGAGGTTTACCAAGTGGAATGGAAAGCAAATGTGCATTTGAGCTATGCGGAATACGAGAATAATCGAAAGAGAAGTTTGAGTTAACCGTCTTCTTTTTCTCGTAGTTGTTGTCGTCATCCTTTTGGGAAGAAGAGGACTCATCGCTGTCGTCGTAGTAGACGATCTCCTTGATGCGCCTTGTCTTCTTCTTCTTTCCATCTTTTCGTTTGTGGCCCGAGCCTGAGTTGGTAGGCTTGTCATCTTTCGGCTCGTTGACGAAGGACTCCTTCTCCTTATCATTGATCACAATCCCCTTGCCCTTAGGATCCATCTCTTCGGGCGATTAGTCCCTTTCTTGAAGAGAACGGCTCTGATACCAATTGAGAGCACCTAGAGGGGGGGTGAATAGGTGATCCTATAAAACTTAAACTTTAATGCCACAAAACTTGATTAGGAGTTAGCACAATTAAGCCAAGTGGCTAGAGAGGAGAGCTTGCACAACACGATAACCACAAAGAGATCAACACAGAGATGGCACAGTGGTTTATCCCGTGGTTCGGCCAAGCCCAACACTTGCCTACTCCACGTTGTGGCGTCCCAATGGACGAGGGTTGCAATCAACCCCTTTCAAGCGGTCCAAAGACCCACTTGAATACCACGGTGTTTTGCTTTCACTTTACTGTATCCCACTTGCGAGGAATCTCCACAACTTGGAGCCTCTCGCCCTTACACTTTGATGTTCACAAAGAAGCACGGAGTAAGGAAGGATGAGCAACGCACACAAGACACAAAATCAGAGCGACAACACGCACACAAATCGCAACAAGAGCTCACAACACAACTTGACGAGTTCACAACTCAAATAGAGCTCTAATTGCTATCACAAAGAATCAGATGCGCGAAATCGAGGTCTTGGTGCTTAGGAATGCTTGGAGAATGCTTGGTGTACTCTTCCATGCACCTAGGGTTCCCTTTTATAGCCCCAAGGCAGCTAGGAGCCGTTGAGTGCATTCCAGGAAGGCAATTGTTGCCTTCTGTCGCCTGGCGCACCGGACAGTCCGGTGCACCACCGGACACTGTCCGGTGCGGATCTCCTTCCTTATTTGGTGAAGCCGACCGTTGGCGCTTTGGAACCGTTGGCGCTTGCCACGCATCGCGCGCGGATTCCTCGGCCGACCGTTGGCCCGGCCGACTGTTGGCTCACCGGACAGTCCGGTGCACCACCGGACAGTCCGGTGAATTTTAGTCGTACGCCGTTAATCACTTCCCGAGAGCAGCAAGTTCGCCTGAGCCATCCTGGCGCACCGGACACTGTCCGGTGCACCACCGGACAGTCCGGTACACCCAGACAGAGCTGACTTTGGCTGAACAAAGCCATCTTTAATTTCAACTTGATTTTTCCTGTTTCCAGCACTTAGACACAATACATTAGTCTCTTAAACAATGTACTAAGTCTGAGAAACATACCTTTGTACTTGATTTGTACTTTGTCCACCATTTAACACTTAGGCACTTGTGTTGGACACTAAATCACCAAAATACTTAGAAATGGCCCAAGGGCTCATTTCCCTTTCAGCCACGTGGTGCCCCTAGACCTGCCCATGCGGTGGGGTCGGGTGCTGTTCTCCGTGTTAGTTGGAGAGGACTGGACAGGTGCGCCATCTACAGGATGACCCTGACACCGTCTGCCAGCGGAGAGGACTGGACACATTAAATGCCGAGAGGGCACATCGACTATCAACATGGTGGCAGGCGGCGCGTCCTCTCCGCAATAAATGCATAGAGCTCTTGGCTTTAGAGGCCTTACGTCAGGCTCCGCTCGTTGGCTTATGTCACGGGCCACCAGCCACGCGGCAGCAGCAGGCTTCCACCTTCGTGGGTAACGCGAGCACGCAGGGTAAGGCCTGGACACGTGCCAGCACCGGACCCTTACTTATTCTTGGGTTCCCTCTGCCTCGGGTCCTTGCTGTGGTCCGGACCTCACTCGGAGGGACCTAGGGCCCATCCGAGGGACCCGGCATGCCTTCTTGGGAGTCCTTGATCGTAATAGTGGGTCCGGGTTGTGCGTACAGGGGTCCGGTATTCATCCGTGGAGGTCCAGACCCAATGATGCAGCCTGGGGTGCATCATCTTCCCTTGTCGCGCGGTGCCCCTAGACCTGTTCATGCGGTGGGGTCGGGTGCCGTTCTTCGTGCGGCCAGGAGACATCGTACGTGTACAACGTCTTTATACCATAGTAGAGGGTACCCCTGATTCAGGGTACCGCAGTGGCCCCCGGGCCCGCCTCAGGGGAGGATGCGAGCCTGCAGGTGGGGCTAGAGTCTGATTGGTGATTGGCCTGCTTCTCCTGCGCGCCTGTTGACGCAATCACTGTCGGCCCGCCTATGGTCACGCTGACTGCCACGCCAGTTTCCACGGTTGACTGGCCCGTGACCTTCGTACTTAATGTCATTGATGGGCCATGCGCGGGGTGCCTCGAGTCACTGCACTGGTTCTGAAAACTTATCTTTTCAGTCTTCCGCGCCGGCCCCAAGGAGACATGGCATTGGCGCGAGCGACGGTGCGATTTTTCGCACCTAGTAACCGGCGCGCCGGTTGCATGACATGTGGGTCTGGGCCCCATGTTGGACCGCCGGTTGCAGTGAAGCTGAGGGGGCGCACAACCACGGGGCGGTTGTACGCTTCCTGCGTGGTGGTTCTCCTTCTTGACCGCTGGTTTCAGCGAAGATGAAGGGGCGTATAACCGCAGGGCGGTTGCACGCTCCTCGTGCGGCGGTTCGTCTTCCTGACCGCTGGTTGCGGCGAAAATGAAGGGGCACATAACCGCGGGGCGGTTGCATGCTCCTTGCGTGGCGGTTTTCTTCTTCGCGCTTCGAGTCAGCCTGTATGACACGTGGGGCCTGGCCCCCGTGTCATAGGGTGGGAACCCCGGTGCGCATCGGAGGAGGCCTTGCCCGTGACGCTTCGGGGCGTGAGTAGGGAAATCCGCCTTTAAAAAGGGGTCCATCCCCCGGGCAGTAGCCATGCCTCGCTCCTCTTGCACCTTTCTGCCTTCGGGGCCTCTAGATGGGGCGCCCCGGTGTTCACTAGAAGAATCCGCGTCAGGGCCACCCCCTCCGGTGGTTTCACCACCGGAGAGCTCGCGCTCTTCGTTTTCTGCGCAGTGGTGCTGTCGATCTTGTCTTCTTCTTGCTGTTGTTGGAGGAGCACGACCTCGTGGAGGTTGGCGCTCTTCTGCCATCACTCGGCTTCAAGGATTTTCATCATGCAGCCCGGCTGCAACCTCCCGCCAGTGGTCACCTAGAAGGATTACCACCAGCCTTGTGGTGGAGAGAAGCGAGCCGGGCTGTGGCCTCCCCCCTGCCCTCAGCTTCAAGGATGTTCATCATCCTCGCTGGGGTGGAAGGCGAGCCGAGTTGGGGTCCTACCTTCTGCATGGGCTAGTGACCCGCTTCTTCCTTCAGCATTCGGGGGAGAAGGGCGTTTACCAGCCTTGCGGAGGAGGCGAACTTCGGCTACGCGGGGCCAGCCGGCTGCAGGCACCGTTAGCTGCCGCGTGTCTGGCTCCTTGGCCTAGATGGCTTTAGCGCCGCCTCCGGTGCTGCCTCCTGCTGCTTGGTCAGGGCGTGGCTGTCCGTCCACCGCACGGGCGACGGTCGCACTGTGCGCAGGTCTGCCACATCCATGGCGTCTCCCGCGTCGCCGGCCGTACTGCTCCGACGTCGCCCGAGGGGTTGTACAAGACGTCGTACGGCGTGAGGGGTGGTGGCCGCGTTCTTGGATGGTCTTGTCCTCACTCTCGTGGGAGGACGGGAGCGAGGACCTCTTCACGCGGGCTGAGGCGGTCGCCGTTGCCGGTAAGCCACCGGTGCAGAGGTGACCGCTGTCGTCGGTGCTGAGGTGGTCGCCGCTGCTGGTGAGGCTGTCCACCGCAGAGGTGGTTGCCTCCGCTGGCGAGACCGTTAGTGCCACCTACCGCCGAGCCTCCCACTCTTTGGCTTTAATGGCCTCGTTGTTGCCCCCATAGGAGGACGGGGGTGAGGACCTCTTCGCAATGGCACGCGCATTGAGGTGGTCGCCACTGCTGGCGAGTCGTCGGTGCAGAGGTGCCCGCTGCCGTCGGTGCTGAGGTGGTCGCCTCTACTGGCGTGTCGCTCGAAGCTAGCTACCACGCGGTCCTACTGGTGTGGAGGTAGTTCATACCTGCAGAGTAGAGATGGAGCTAGGGCTCCGCTTGAAAGCGGATGTAATACTTTTGCTTTTTGTAAGGTACTTTTGAGTACTATTTATCAAGCAGTATTAGTACTTAACTGTGTACCACTTATTCCTATTGCGCGTGATGTTATGTTGTTGACTCCTCCCTGGTACCTGGCCCCCTGCCTGGGATGCAGGCTCGATGTGTCGAGGTTGGATACCAGTGTATTGAAAGGGTTGTCAACAACTCTCGGGAGGTAGCCTCACCGGGATCTGGATCAGTACACAGCTTCAGCCAGGGAGCGTTAGTAGTACACCCATAGGGTCCCCTGTCTGATATCAGCCATCCTTTGATACATGCTCTGGACTCGCAGGTTTCAGTCCGAGTGGCCAAGTTGCGTGTCCGGACCTCCTCGGGTCGCAGCACTAGATACTAGGACATTTGTCGCAGAGTGGTGGAGCGTGTAGGCCCACAGTACGGGACCAGGTTGAGCGGCTACACGGGCTCCGGACCACTCCAGGAGACAAATGTCCATTCTCTAGTTCCGGTCCCGAGGTTGTCGGACCCACAGGACTTATAGCTCCAGATACTAGGTACCCGTCATGGAGTGGTAGAGTGTGCAGACTTTTGGGTACGGAACCAGGCTAAGCAGCCACACAGGCTCCGGACCACCCCATGGAACGGGGTCCCATTCTCTAGAGCCGGCTCCCGGGCTGTCGGACCCCCTAACTTTCGTAAAGGAGGCCCTAAACTGCAAGCCTGGCTGCTCAATTCGGATGTCGTCATGATAGGACAGATGGGAACCGTACGGGTGGGTTAGATAAAAAGTATCATCTGAAAAACTGCAAGGTAAGACCATGGAGCAGCAAGATGGAACTATCATAGGGGCACAACTGAGGGGGTAGTTTTTCTTTATAACTCATCATGCATGGGTGCAGACCAACATGCCGGGTTTATGGGGACGAACCCCACCGGGTTGGCGTACACGTATACGCTACCTAGTTACAAAAGGGAAACAAAATCGACCCCTCAGACTTTCTCTATGGATAGAACTTACAGATATGTTCTGGCATCGGAGTGAGGCACTCCTTCAGTCGTAGCTAGATGGTTGCCCTCGGGTCGGTGCATTCCCGTTACCTTGAAGGGTCCTTCCCAGCTGGGGGAGAGTTGTGGAGCCCTTTTTGGTTTGGTACTTGCCGTAGGGCTAGGTCCTGACCCTGGGTTCCCATCCGCGTTTGACGTGGGAGCCCTCGTCTTCGGCTGTAGCCATTTCTGCATGATCCTATCGGAAGTCTGGGCCCATGGGGAGTCCAGAAGGGTTTCCGAGGGAAGACAGGCTTCAGCCCCGTAGACCGGGGAGCACAGGGTTCCTCTGGGGGTCCGTCTAGTTGCCTCCACCAGAGTAGGAGCCTCTGGTGAAGACATCCTTCAGGTCCCCCTCGGGTGACTAGTACCCGAGGTCCCGTTTAGCTGCGGCCACCTCGCCGTCGTCGACTTTTTCTTTGCCAGGTCAGCGACGAGGTGGGGAGCCGTCCTTGGAGGACTGCTCGCGCCGTTCGTTGACACGTTTCGCGAGATCAATGATCTCGCGACACTCCGCGGCACTGTGACGACCGTTGGGGTGCACAGGGCATGGGACGTTGTTACCCTTCTGCGGCCGTGGGTGCTTGTTGCGATCGTCTCGGCCCCTGGTCGCGGCTGCAACGACCAGAGCGGTGGACCGCGGCTTCTGGTAGTCGCGGTCCTTCTTCTTTTTCTTCTTACCGTCCTGGGTGACGGCACCCAAGCCACCCGACTGGGCAGCCCCGGTTTGTGGGGCCGAGTGCCATGCGCAGCCCTTGGCGGCTCTAGCGCATTTGTCGGCCAGGGCGAAGAGTGTGGGGACAGTCTTCACGTCATGCGTGGCCAACTTCTCCAACATTTTCTCATCACGTACTCCCTGACGGAAGGCCATGATGATGGAAGCATCGGAAATGCGAGGTATAGTACCTCGCACCTTGGTGAAGCGGGAGATGAACGTCCGGAGGGTCTCCCCGGGCTCCTGCCTTACCGCATGGAGGTGGGCCTCCACACCGTGTTGTTGGTAAGCACTGGCGAAGTTCACAACGAACCTTGCGCAGAGTTCTTCCCAGGAGTAGACTGACCCTGGGACGAGGTTCATGAGCCAAGTCCGGGCAGGACCAGACAAGGCGACATGAAAATATGTTGCCATCACAGCGGTGTTCCCACCGGCCGCTGTGATAGCGGTGACATACACCTGCAGGAACTCCGACGGATTTGACGTTCCGTCGTACCTTTTCGGCAGGTGTGGCCAAAACGTGGGCGGCCATGAGGCCACGCGGAGATGATCCGCGAGAGCGGCGCAGCCCACGTCGGCCAAGGGGACACCCGTTGGGGACCGAGTGCCTATTGGTGTCTGCGGTGCCGCCGCGGTGAAGTCTTGATCAAGGTTGCAGCCCTCGATGTTTTGGCGACGCTCGTGCGCCCTCTCCAAAGAGACCCTGGCATCCTCTCCCGCACGCCTGCTGTCGAGTTCTGCTCGAAGGTCGCTGGTCTGTGCGCCCCTCACTGAGGGTGAGCGCACAGATGCTGATGCCTCATATTGGCACCGGGATGGCCATGGCCTCGACCTGGTTGAGGTAGAGTGTGCCATGCCGAGCAGTCGGTCGACGTCGTCCCGCCATTGCTTCATGGCCCCTAGTGAGGCTGTGGAGCTTGGAGGGTGTCGCAGCAACTCCCTGGCTGCTGACAATGCTCCCGGAGTTGCCCTCGACGGAGTCCGGGATGTCTGTGCAGCCGTATGCTGTCGTGCGGCGTGCACAGTAGCAGCGCCCGGCACAGGGCGGTTGGGAACCAGTGGTGTGGAAGAAGCAGCTTCTTCCTCCACCTCGAAATCCATCAAAGTCTCGGCGCGGTGCTCAACGATTCGCACCATCATGCTGATCGAGGAAACAAGCAAAACACTAAAGCCTAGCCCCTACCTGGCGCGCCAAATGTTGGAGAGGAAATCTCCGGCCGGGTGGCGAAGTGCACCCGCCCTAAATCCTAAGATGAGGAGGGGCCTAAGCGTTTTGCTTGTTAGTTGGAAAACGGGAAGAACACAAGAACACACAAGGATTTAGAGTGGTTCGGGCCGCCGGAGCGTAATACCCTACTCCACTGTGTGATGTATTGCTTGAGAGCTTGAGTTATCTAGAATCACTTGGGTCTAAGTAAGTCTGTCCTTTGTAATGTCGCATGCCTCCCCTTTTATAGTTGAAGGGGGGCATGCACAATGGTACTGAGCTCCGACATATGGGCCCAGGGACATAACGGATATAGCTCTTGGAGCTACAGATATTTGCCACTGGTGCAATCTTCTCGCGCCCTGACATCCGAGATCCGCATATCCTCAGCGTGCAGGGGAAGCTTCTTGTATAAGGGATGGTGAGCACAGTGCGCCGCATGGCACGGATGCACTGTTTGATAGCAGACCGGACAGGTGCGCTGTCTGCAGGATGACCCCTAACGTCGTCTGCCAGCGGAGTGGATAGGACGCATTAAATGCTGAGAGGGCACATCGTCTGTCAGCACGGTGGCAGGCGGTGCGTCCTCTCCGCAATAAATGCAGAGTCTGCGTGGCTTTAGAGGCCTCACGTCATGCCTCGCTCGCTGGCTTATGTCACGGGCCACAAGCCACGTGGCAGCAGCGGGTCTCCGCCTGAGCGAGGAGCGCAGGGCAAGGCCTGGACGCGTGCCAGCACCTGACCCTTACTCATGCCGTGGTTCCCTCCGCCCCATGCTTTGCTGTGGTCCGGACCTTACTCGGAGGGACCTGGGGCCCATCCGGCATGCCCTCTTGGGAGTTCCGGACTGTATTCAAGGGTCCGGGCTATGCGTACAGGGGTCCGGTGTCCCTCTGTGGAGGTCCGGACCCAATGATGCATCCTAGGGTGTATTATCTCTCCTTGCCACGTGGTGCCCCTAGACCTGCCCATGCGGTGGGGTCGGGTGTCGTTCTTCGTGTGGTCAGGAGATGTCGTACGTGTACAACATCCTTATACTGTAGAAGAGGGTATCCCTGATTCAGGGTACTGACACCTATAATTCCAAAACATCCCATTCAACGGGGAATCTTTATTTTTAGGTTCATTTGCATATTTACTTTTGGTGTAAGGGTTTTTGGCATTGCCTCTTTTGTCTTTCTTTTTTGGGTCAAAACTAATTTGCCCTTTGGTGATAGGAGACATTTAAACATTAATTCTTTTTTCTTTTCTCTTTTTCCTGGACTGCACCACAATGAAGTTGTCTGATTCAGACTCTTCACTCTAGGTCCATCTTTTATCCCCATCAAAATCATCTTTATTTTCATCATGTTTTTCCCTTTCATTGGATCATTTTCCAGTTTCTTTTTCTTTTGAGCCAAACAAAGTCTAGCCATCTCCATTTCTTTACTCAAGTCAGCATTCTCAAATGTGTTTTCATCTATCTTAATTCCAATTTTATTGGCTATGCTAGCAATATCATTGCAAGAAAAAGTATTAAAATAGCTCTTAGAGGTACAATTAATACCTTCAAGATTTCTTTTAGCAACGAGTATTCTGTTTTCTCCTCGATCCTGACGCCAGCATCTTTCTTGAGCCTCTCACTCAACCTTCTTTCAATCCCAGAGGAGCAGCTCTGCTCTCGTTCCTTTCCTCTTTCTTATTATCTATATCCCCATCCTTTTTAATATTTTCTCCATCCAGGCTTTCAGCTTCTTGTAAACCACTAAATATGGAACTTTCTTGTGTTCCAGCCAGAGCTTCCAATCTATCACTCCCATCCATAGTGTCATTAGTTTGAATTTCTTCAATGGCCACAATACTTTTTTAGAAGTAGCTTTCTACATTAATGGGTATTTGCATTTCTCCTCTTATGTTTTCTTTCCAATGTCCAAACTCTTATTTTTGCCAAGATCCCCCATGCAAATACCAGTATAAAGAAACTCATCCCCAATCAAATCACTCTCTTCATCTTCTTCATTGTTTGTGATTTGAACTTTCTCTATTTCATGTCTTTTTTCCATAGTCATCACACTTTTGCCCCTGCTTTCTTTGTGGGCGTGTATGTCTCATCATTCCTTTTATAAGATGAAGTATGACCACATCCTAAGACTATTGTCCACTCTTTTTCCCCTTGCTGCTTAAAGTTGATCCTAGATTGTCATTTCCCTTTATTTCTCCCTTCATTCCAAGGATTACCTTCAAACTTTGCTTTCTTGTTGGATTTTTGTTCCATACCCCCCACTCTAATATTAGTCTCAAGGTTATCATTGGCTTCTTCATCCTGAATTTTTCTTTCGAAATAAAAGTCATATATGAATAGGCTTAAAGAGCTTTCCACCACACTAGGAACAACACATACATCTCTACAGGCAATTCTTACCCTTACAAATTCATTTCACAGCCTGGTTTTTCATCAATTTCAACCACCTTTCTCACAAGTCTTCCAACTTTAGCAATAGTTTTAATGGATCTCTGCTCAACGGGGATTCCCCTAATTCTGAACCACCCTCTTTGAAGACAACTTTTAGCACTAACAGTAGGTGACCAAGGACCAATTGTAATTTGAGCTTTAACGGTCCTCATCCCCAAGGGTATGAAATATCTCGGTTCACTAATCATCTTAGGGTCAGGGAATCTCATTAGATATTATTTTATCCAATATATATACTAGACCACCTCCAAACATTCTTCCAAAGCAAATTAACAAACTCTTGTTCAATTTGTTTTTCATCTACAGATCCCTGTACCATAGAAATCATAGCAGTGCTCGATCTCTCCCCAATCATTCTATTGTCTATCGTTTCTTCGATATAGAAAAAACTTTGATCCTCTACCTGAGCAACACATAGTTCAAGGCCTAGATTCCAAGGGAGGCATTTTTTGCAGTTGAAAACAATATGATCATCGCCCCACATGTTTCACATGGAATCGATGACGACATTCTCTCGTAAAGTAATTCTTAAGATGGCAGAAATCACAAGAAGCTCTGTCAGGCAAGAGTTTGTGAGATACCTCTCTTTTGATCGGGATCTCTTTATGTTCTTCACCTCCTTCCACTTGAATGGGACCCTTCTATTCATTGTCCCCATTGCTGTCCAGGCTTTTCTTCTGTTGTTCCCACGGATCTTGATGATAGACTTCATCTTCATCTCTCATGTCTCCTTCCCCAGAGTGATCCACTTCTCTCTTCTGAGCGCTAGAGGTCCCCTCTTCTACTCTTCTCCATACATTTTACCGAGCAGTTCTTCGTCCAGATTCGTGACCCCCCTCCTCGTGCGTCTACCCGCTCCTCTTGGCTACATTGCTACCAAGGTGATGGGAGCCCTGGGGTTCTTTACCACACTCGAAAAGGATTTCTGTGCCTTCCCACAAAGGTGGCCAACGTAGCGGCGGAGGTAGGTTCGAGAATGGAAATTAGGGTTTCCTCCATCCAAAAGATGGGACGACAAAGAAAATTGCCCTGATTCGGGGTTAAGTGGCCCACGGCTGTTTCATACATTTTCCCTTTAGCTCCTTCCAACTTTTGCACAAGCATCTCCATCTTTATATTTTTAACAAATCGCTCCCTCTCATTTCTAGGCGGCATCGCCCATGGTGGAAGCAGCAGTTTGCGATGCAGTTCATCCTTCCAATTCAACTCGATTAGAACAAACTTGATTTTAAACTTTTTAGGTTTGGTGAATCCCTGATTTAATTAGGGTCCCTCCTAGTGCTGGGAATCTGGGCCAGGCTTTTCGGGCCAGCACGAGCACGACCCGAAAATAAGAGCCCAAAGCATGGCCCGGCACGAAATAATATGGGTCGGGCTAGCACGGCCCGAAGGTGGGCCTGGGCCGGGCCTCAGATTCCGACCCGCCGGGCCCCCGGCACGGCCCGCATAGATGGGCCGAGCTTGGGCCGGCACGACCCAATTAAGCTCAATCTGTTTAATTTCTTTAATTTAGTAAGATATCGACTTTATATTGTTGTTATATTTGGAGTTTATGTGGTTAAATGATGCTATAATTGTTTAATATCTTTAATTTAGTAAGCTATGAACTTTATATGGTTATAATATTTTGATTTTATGTGGTCAAATATACGGGCCGGGCTTGGGCCGGCACGGCCCAAAAATTGTTTGAACTTTCCTGGCCCAAACCAGTTTGGCACGAAGCACGATGGGCTTGGGCCGGGCTGGCCCGGCCCAATTCCTAGCACTAGTCCCTCCATGTTCCTTAGATTCATACCAGTTGTTGTGTCCTCGGTCATGCCTTCCAGAAATCATAGTAAGGTGAGGAACCAGGATTAAAGCAATCAACCTCAAAAATAATTTGGGAGAGAACGCCTAAATCACCGCTCCATGAATCTCAAGAGCGAAGAAACGTAGCAACCAACGCCACCAAAACTAAGGAAAAAATGATCCAAATGTGTAGCAATAACCTAGGGCGAAATCACAATCACCCAGGCCGCCAAGCTGAAGGAACTCCGAACCTCACCGACGAAAATGAAGATGACATCGTAGCGAAAGGAGAGATCCATGAAGGCTCTTACCAGACAGGGTCCACGCCTCTCTAGAGTTCAGGCGGCCACACAACCAAAATGTGCCCGAGCGGCGCCCCGCGGACCACCTGCTGCGAGGGGGATGGTACCGGGGGCCGTGACGGCCAGAGTAGGAGACGACATCGGCAAAGACGGAGGGGCTATGTTCCCTAGTTCCATGTTTGAGTTCCACTACCATGTCCATGTCCTCTGAATGGTATAGATGAGAGCATCTCTGTGCAACTCAATATTTGCAGCACATTTGCTAGCCTTCATGAATGATTTCATGAAGGGAAACCACACCGTCCAAAATATATCTATCTTAATGAAACTATATTGGTATTCATTGATGACTTTGATAATGTAGGCAACCAACCTACTATTGAGCATTTTTGTGATAATTTTGTAACAAAAATTTAGTAAACCGATTGATCTAAAATTCTTCATTTTATTAGCATTTTCAACTTTAGGCGGCAAAATAACCACATCATAGTTAAGCCTCTTGATATCTAATGACCCATTATAAATTTTTTTGCACATATCAAAAATATTGTTCTTAATCAAGTGCCAAAACTCCTGAAAAAACTCCACCGCCAAGCCGGTACATCATTAATTTATATTTAAGACTCCAAATCGATGAACTGAACGAAAGTAAAAGACAGTACATCATTTATACCCTTTTATATTTTGCCAAATGAAAGTGAATATTTGTGCAGAACTATGGGCTTGTAAATTCTGAACAAGCATGTGACTCACATTAGAGACGTCAGATGTTAAGGTGACAAGACAAGATACTGTGGAGCAAAGAGCTTGGATAGAGATTACCCATCAACCCTGTTCAAGACCACATACATGTGAGGCTGAGGCTATGTGAATGCAAGAGATATTTAAAAATAATTGACGTCCCGTTTGGATCATTAGAATTGAATTCCATTGTAATAATAGTAATTTAGACATTTATCAATTAAGCTAATTCGGTTTTATGCAAAATATATTTGTATACTATTATTAGTAAGATGTCAGAGATATTTATGTGCTACATTTTTACTATAGAGGGGTGAGACGAAGGGTGTCATGTTAGTTACAAAGTAGAAACAAATTCTAATAATGTATAAAATCATTTCTCATCCTCCACCCCATGAATTTGAGATAGACTTATATCTGAACTTTGGAAAGTGGTGGAATGTTAAATTCCAAATTAAATAAGTTACTTTATTGACTGAATTCCAATTCCTATAAAATGAAGGAATCCAAACGTCCCCGTGAGGGTAAACGGTTCCTTGAAACCCTGGCACCATGTTTACAGAATTGCAGAAAATTTAATCCGGTCTCATCTCGATTTGGCCAGACAAGGCACCAACCGAACTTGTATGTTCTCAATGCAATGCAATGCAACAGCGAAAGCAGAAAAACCTTCAGTCCTCCATCGTGTCACTCTTGCAGCCCTGCTTTCTGACCTTTGCTGCACGACCGGAAAGTTTGGAGGCACCAAAACAAGGAGGGCAGCATGGCATGGCACGCCACGGACGATTACCGAGCCGACCTCACCAGAGCGGCAGAGCCACACACATGCTAGCAGGCAGAGCGACAGGTGACACGCGCGCGATCGCGGTCGAATGGCACGCATAGGATTCCAGCTTCGCAGCGTCCGCCGATGGTGCTGTTACATTCAATTCCATTCCGTCGCCCCCCGGATAGCTCATGGCGGCTGTGCAGTGCCGCTGCATGCTGCACAGCATCTTGCATTTGCCAGGCTGGGTCACGGTGCCCGGCGCCGGCGGCAGAAACCGTCAGCCGCCCGCGCGCCAGCTGATGTCATCAGTTCTCATCGGCCAGGTGGTTCGTCCTCGGCGGGTTCGGCCGGCAAGGCAGGCTGGCTGCCTGGAAAGCTTGCGCCAGTTTGCATCTCGTTGCGTTTAATAAGATCAGAGCAGACGACGTCGGCTTGTAGAAGACGACAAGTACGTCCTGGTGGCTGCAGGAGTCTTGGATTCAAGAAACCAGCTGCTGATCCGTCTCCGTGTTTAAGATCAGGCACCCGTGTGTGTGTTCGCGGCGCTTCTCGTCACAGTCGTAGCGTTCCACGGCACCCCCTGCCGGTGCCAACCAAGCAAGTCGGTCGCTGCTACTCTCGTCCGTCCGGTCTTTTTAGCCTTTTCTTACCGCGTATCGTTGATGACGACGGCAGCGAACAAGAACACGACACCCCTCTCCCAATCTCATTCTCTCTCTCGGTTTTTATTAGTAGTAAGCGCTAGTTTGAAAACTCTATTTTTTCAAGGGATTAGTATTTTTTTTAAAAAAAGATTGAACTAATTAATGGTTCCCAAACTAGCCCTAAGTATATAAAAAAATCTACTTGCCTGATCAGTTCTTCAGCGGGCGCAGATCGTTCGTGCCAGGAACAGGCAGGCAGCTCCTCCGGCCGGGAGAGGAGGATCCGTTTGTCCGTCCTCTCGGTCGAATCGCCAGCAGAAAACGACGCGGCCGTCGCTTGCACCGCGCGGTCGTCGTCGCCCCCTGGCTCCATCCATCCATCCGCGCCGCACACGTCCGTCCAGGTCCATGTCGGCCTCGCCCTCTCATCCCCGTCTGGACATGCCATTATGCTGCCTTGTCCCTCCTGCTGCTCGTGCTTCCTTCCTTGTCCCTCTCTTAACTAGTCACGGCACGCCGCTTGGGAGCTGACCGCAACTTCTGTGATTATTACTACTGCTAACGGGGAGATAGTTGTTACACCATCTGATTATGAAAAACAACCGGGTTTTTCACATGGGAGAGTAGTAAACAGATTAGCTGTTTTCTGTACTATATATATACCTCACTTCGTCCCCCTTTTGCCCCTTAACAAAATAATGTACAGAGCTGTTTTAAGCCAAATATTCTTGTATTTGATCGATTGTATAGAGAGAGAGAAAAAGCGCAAAAAAATTGTGACGCCAAATTAGTTCACTATACATTCATAAACCGTATGATTGGTAGCCCGCTCTATCTCATTTTGGACCATCGCGTATATTAACTTTATTTAAACACATATTTGGTTGTCGTTTGCGCGGCCACACATGTTGCATTAGCATATGCAAAACAAACCATTTTAACGTTGTTTGTCTGCATCCACTCATACGCCTAGCCACGGCACGCTCGCGCAAGCTAGGTTATGTGCAAGTAGCGAACCAATCAAGTGGAAAATAAATATATATTGTCTACCTATAATTCGTCATCAGGCCACATATATACACCATAGTTTTGACGTATGTGAATTGTGATGAATACAAATGCACATAAGAACAAACTTCTTAGCCTAGATCATTTCTATCCTGATATCACATATAAATTCTTTTAAGATTCTTAGCGAGAGATAAGCACGTTTTCTGATGCTGACGTGGGTGGACGGCACGGAGCCGTTACTTAACGGCGCCATGACCTCCAACTCCAAGGCTCTGAGCCCAGTATTAAAAGCTGCTTCGGACGGGGTGAGAAAGAGAAGGAAAAAGCATTCCAACGCTGCATCTGCACTGCACGGTACCTCATCCTCCTCTATCTCTAAGAATTTAAAAGAGAAGGAGGAGGAAAGTCCTCGACTGCTCGTTCCATAAACCCTAACCTCGTTGGATTCTCGGCAAAAATCCTCCCAATTCGGAACCCTCCGATGTTCCAGCTACCTGCGGGAGCTGAGCCGTGCTCGGTTTGGCGAAATTTTGCACCCCTCTTGTGCTAGGACCACCCGGTTCAAGCTGTTCCTCGCTCCTCGGAAGGATCAGGTCTTCACCGGTGCTCTCCGGCGCCGGATCCAGGTTTGTTTCGGCGAGAGGTCGGGCTCTTGGCGGGGGCCAGCCCAGCTTCGAGCTCAATTTGCCGGCCTGAGATGGAATCGCGACTGCGGTGCCGGTGCCGGTGGCTCAGGTACACCATTCTTCGATTTGCTTGTTGCAGTTCTCGGTTTGAGATTCTTGTCGTTTCATGGTGGAACCTCTGAAGTCTGATGCATGCGGACGCGCAGGCTTAGTTATGCGCTTGCCATTTTTCTCTACTCGCTGACCCGTGTTCTTATCACCGATGTCTTCGTTCTCTGTTCAGCTAGTCGCGTCGAGTCGACGCGCGATTCCTGCCATTTGGGTGGGCCAGCCTTTCCTGGCAATCTCGGGGGGCGTTTCGCCTCGCTGCGTGGCAGAAAGGTGTGACGTGTGATGCATCCCAAGGCACGAATCCACGCCGACCCGGTGCGCGAGGTCGACCACTTCGACTGCCTGCCGGATTCGCTCGTCCTGCTCATCCTGAACAAGGTCGAGGACGTGCGGTCGCTCGGCCGGTGCTACGCCGTGTCCAAGCGGCTCTGTGGGCTCGTTTCCCTCGTCCATGATGTGTATGTCAAGATTGACCGCGTCGTTGCGGTCGACGGCGACGCCGAGGGCACGCTCAACCTGTCCTCGCCGAAGCCTCGGAGCATCTTCTCGCACTTCCTGAAGCTGATGCTCTTCACAATCATCAAGCCGTTCCACAACATGCGCAGCCCTAATGGTACTGCGAGGCCATTGTTCCCGCAGCTCTCGCAGCACTCACCGGCACAGGTGCTCAGGAACTTCACGCACGTCAGGAACCTTCGGATCGAGCTCCCCTCTGGGGATGTGGGTACTGAGGAGGGAGTTCTCCTGAAATGGCGAGCAGAGTATGGGAGCACACTTGAGAATTGTGTGATCCTGGGGGGTACCCGGGTTGACCGCAAGCCTGTTGGTGGAGAGCATGAGCCAGCTTTGGAGGACAATGGAAGCATGCCAGAGTCTTTCTATACCAATGGTGGGCTGAAACTTCGTGTCGTCTGGACAATCAGCTCTCTAATCGCGGCATCAACAAGGCACTATCTTCTCCGCTCAATCATCAATGGCCATCCCACACTACAGAGCTTGGTACTGACAGATGCTGATGGCCAAGGCACATTGTGCATGGGGGCAAAGCAGCTGGAGGAGTTCAGAGAGAACCAGTTGTCGACCTCGGCATGTTCCAACAGGACTCAGGTCCCAGCCTGCAACATGAAGCTCAAGTATGCTCCATATGTTGAACTGCCTGGTGGTATGGCGTTGCAAGGCGCTACTTTGGTGGCTATCAAACCCTCACCTGAGGGAAGCAATGGAAGCCACCCTAACCGCAAGGAAGCCGAAGGATTCGTCTTTGGAGCATTCGATGGGCCATTTAAAGCTGCTGTGAAGGCGCTGATGAAGAGACGCACTTACCTTCTGGAGATGAATGGCTTCTAGGAATCTTGGTATCTAGCTTGTTGGTGCTATGCATGGTACATTTAGCTGAGTGTCTCATATGTGTAATATTCAAGAAGGCACCATCTCTAGTTTTGATGCTTGCTGTCTGCTGTTTTAGCTATTTGTACAGTGTTAACATTTGGTTAGATAAAGATCATATCAAGTCCTCTAGCGCAATAGTGAATCTCTCTACAGTTCACTATTCTGGCCCATGATGTCCTGTGTGATATGGAAGACTGAAGCATCCTACTGTTAACTCTTTTCAAGTGAAACAGCCTTGTGACCATCTAATGTGTCAGCACTGGGATTGAGATATTCAGATGCTCTCACCAGTGGACACAAGTTATTATATATATAATGTACATTTTTCTCCTCTTTCAGTTTCATGCACAAAGTCTCGAAAATTTTTCTCCTCTTTCAGTGGAAGTTGAAGGTAACCTTGGAAAAGGAGCCAGATTATGCCTTCATGCACATGTCATTCATTTTTGGATTGTGAAATGAAAAAGGCTCATCTGATGCTGACAATTCCTGGAGAACAGTTTCTACTTGGTTTTGATTCCTGCGTTTCTTAGAATGTTTCTAATGATTAAGGCTTGCAGGTTACAGTTATGACTTTGTGACAGTGAGACTGCTTTCCTGTGGTTGACTTTGCATATGGGTTGTCTCCTCTATCCTACTGCTAGTAAAACAACCTGAGATTCCAAATGTAGTTATCATCGGGCAATGGTCTCTATCCTCGATGTTAATGACATGTTAAAGACTTCATTCCAATAAATCAGTTTTTTTTACTGCGAGGACCAAATAGATTAGTTTGTTACCATCATTAAGACACATTGGTAATTTCGCGATTGGAATTTCTTATTGCTGAAGTGCAGAGGGTGTCCACGTCTCTTATGTCTCATCCATTGTTATTAGATTACACAAATATCTTTTCATTAATTATCCGCTTTTCAGATCTTTGGAAGGGTCACTAATAAGCCTGGCCACTACTAAAGAATTATGTTACTCTGCATTACTAGTATCGGAGTTTAGCTGGCAATGGCATGAGTACTTTCTTGAGGTGGACTAGTCAAGAGCTTTGAAAATATTTGAATAGAGCATGTCTGGAGAGCAGATTCCTTCAAAAGAAAATGAATGGTACATTCACGCGTCAACTTATCAATTTTGCAAATATTAACATGCTGCTGCTAATACAGGTCGACATGTATGGATTAAGATATTTTGTTTTAGTGTCTGATCTTATATGTCTACAATAGGGCTTAGTTTCTTTTGAAGACGAAGTTACCTTTGCACAAGGGGAGTTGTGTTGCTAGTTTGGTACTCGTACTATTTTTTTTCTTCTTCTTTACAATGTTCTTCCTGCAAATTTGTGAGCTTCCAGAAAAAAATGTTCACCAGGTGGAACTGGTTTTGTTAGCGTGATGGCATCACCTTGCAGATTTCATTTTGTAGGGTAACCTAAATCAAGAAAGGGCTTCCATGGTTCTCTTCTCAGGATTGAAGTGGTGACTTCCAGAAGCCCTGACCTAAAAGACACACACCCCCCGTATTTCTCGTTTGTTTCTATCCTATTGCCTTGCTATCCTTCATTAGTCTGGGAGGTGTCACTTGGTACGGCAGTGAGGAATTTTGCAGGCCAACTTTTGGCAGATTAGGAACATTAGTCTGCGAGATGTCACTTGGTAAGGCAGTGAGGAATTTCGCAGGCCAATTTTTGGCAGATTAAGTTGGTTTTACCCTCTCAGAACCTTTTCTGGGGTTGGGTATGGAGATGTCACTTGGTAAGGCAGTGAGAGGAAATTTTTGGAATTACGCTCCGGCGGCGGCGGTAGTGTGGAATTTCGTTGCTGCCTTGTATTGTGATATTGTCTATGCTCCTGCTCCCTCACCTCACTGCTCTCTCTCTCTCTCTCCCTCCCTCTCCCTCTCCCTCTCCCCCTCGCCCTCCCTCCCTCGCTCTCTCTCTGGTTAAGCCTGATCGGCCATTATCACAGTGATCAACAAACCCTTGCCAAACCTAAACGGTGTTAAATATTATGGGTTCATTCCTCAAATTTGGTGGGATGACCACATTCCTCATATTAATACTAACTATTAGGAATGAAGTGGTGATGGATCAACTTATTCCATTCCACAAACCAAACAAAAATAGTGAGGAGTAAGAAGATTATGGATTAGCTCATTCCTCAAACCAAACACCCTGTAAATTTCTCTATATAAATAGTGTTAAACATTGTTGTCTAAGCATTGTTCTATCCGAGGTCGCACTCATGCGTCAACATCCTAGGTCCTTCGCATCCTTATAGCACATTAATATTAAATATCGAAATATGTTCTTTCTAGCTACTGCTTGAACTTTTTAAACTAACATCTCCTTGCTTATATAGTTTGGTTTTAGTTCTTCTGAACTAAAATATTCAAACTCTAAAATGTTTAGACTTTAAAGTCCTCTGTCACAACTTAATTTTATATTTACTATTGTCTAATTTTCGTCAAATAGCACTACATCGTCAGTACCTTGGTTCCAATGTATAACTAGACGCGTAATAAAAACCATGTACCTAGAAAAGCACATACAATTTAGAATGAACAGACATACTTACTCCGTAGCTCTTGATTTTTATGTCTATATTCAAATAAATGATGATAAATCTAGACACATATAGAAAACACATATCTCAAGTATTGTATAAATCTATTAATTATGTAAAACGAATTTTAATTTAGGACATAATTTTAATTTGGGAAGGGAGTACAATTTAAATACATCTTTGCATCAGCACAACCTTAATGAATCGGAGGTAGAATTAACAATCATTGTATTATATTTATATTTATTGGATACCTCAATGTATATCTAGACGCGTAATAAAAACCATGTACCTAGAAAAGGACATACAATTTAGAATGGACAGATATACTTTTTTTTGTAGCTCTTAATTTTTATGTCTATATTCAAATGAATAATAATAAATCTAGACACATAAAATACATATATTAAGTATTGTATGAATCGATTAATTATGTAAAACGAATTTTAATTTGGAAAGGGAGTACAATTTAAATACATCTTTGCATCAGCACAACCTTAATGAATTGGAGGTAGAATTAACAATCATTGTATTATATTTATATTTACTGGATACCTCAACTGGAAATAAAATGATATAACGGAATCCTCTAAGGTCATTAGGTGTAAAGCAATATAATAAAGAGCGGCGATAACCAATGAACAAAGTTAGAAAGATGGGTGACACCATGAGTGAAGCTGTTTCCTTGAACAAACTTTCATGAGAAACATTCTGTGATCTGACCTATCCACCTTCAAACATGTCATTCAACAACAGTCAACAATGATAGGCATCAAAGCACACACCCACACACACCGCCACCCACCCCTCAGACCAGGCTATTCCTTGTCATTTTACAAGTTATCTGATCAGCTAATGTGCAATAACATCAGTTTGATGGCCTTGCAGTCTCCGACTTAAGTGGTACTCGTCATGTTTAGCAGGCATATAAGCTCCTTACATGCCTCAAAATTTGGAAACGACGGGGCCAGTACAAGGTCCAAGTTGATCATCTGTATTTGCCTAACTCCATTTTCTTCTTGAGCGCCTTCTGTCCATGGTATATGAACGAGTCAATGATACCAGAAACGGTGAACACACCTGAGGATCATGCAGACCAATTTTGTTAGTTGAACTCATTGAAATCATAGCTGAAGCTATTTTTAAAAAAAAAATTTGCAGAAATGCGACTGATTGCAGACATCTATTGCCACAAAAGCTCCGGTTTAGTATGAACACTACAGCAAATGCAAAGCTCAGAACAGGAAAAACATGTGGGGAGTCGATTCCGCAAAAAGTATGCCGTTTATCAAAAGGATGGTCAAAGAATTGCTGGAGCATTTGGCAAGACATGTGGGTTAATAAAAGGTTTCATTTACAGAAGAGTGAAGATTGTAGATGTAGCAAATATCTTAACAAATGGTAACTACACCTATACTAAACTTGATGCTCATACCTCCCACTATAGCACAAAGGTTTGTCAGGTAGTGGAGTAGGGATCTATTTTCTTCTGTGAATATCACCTGCAAAATAGACAGTTCAATTCTATAAGGACTGCTGACCTGAACGACTGAAATGAGTAGCTTTCAATCTGAGAGGATTACAACAATGCTACCTGCACTAATAAAAAATAACTAGAAAATAATTAATTTAGTCACATATATGTGAAAATGATAAAAAAGTTCATGATATACAAAAAAACTGTATATGCATCTTTTGTTACTCTGTTACCTTTATAGGTGAGAAATCATAGAAGAAAAATACTCCAGGTTGGGATTTCGGACGAACATTTCCATCTCTAAAATGTTCCGTTACCGAGAACTGGAAATGAAAGTAACATACAGATATTAATGTTGAGGGAATATAAAACGTTGCACATATTCAATAGTTCCACAAACCTGGTTTGAATGAATACCGCGTCCTCTAATATCAGTGTATATTGTAGGGACAACCTTAATAGGAAACTCGGTAAGTTTTTTATGCACCATTAAGCCATACAACTGCAACATACATGCATGATGAAAGACTCACTTTTATGAAATACTGGTATGTCCCATCTGAAGCTGGCTGTGTCCACTGAGCACTGTGTTCATAAATGGTGAAGTGGTTTAGAGTAAGAAAATACATATTTAGGTTAATAGGTGTGCCTAAAACAATGGGCACCATTTTATGCTCACTGAATGAAACATAGATAGTTACCCATCAAGTGGATTAACAACACCAGGGAATTCTGTCCCAAAGGACAGTTTGTTTATTTTGTGGCTAATCTGGTAAATTTACAGGTAAACATATTAGAAACATTGAAGTAATCAGTCAAAATAATCTAGGGAAAAAATTTAACATGGGCTACTTACGTTGAAACCACCCTCAAGTAATGACAGCTCAGGCACATCTATGTTTGATTCATAAAATCCTTTGCCTGGGGCGAAGTGAAAATTTCCAGCAACTTTACTGACATCTAAAAAGCCAAGGACATTGCAACCTTCATCTTGCTGAGTTTTAACTCTATCAATAAAATCCTCTCTTGCACACTAAAACAGTCAACAAACACCAGTGGATCTCAGGAATAAAAAAAGTGTGCAGGAAACCTTTAAAAGTTCACCAGAAAAAGTTACATGCTAATTAGAAACCAGCACATGAAGTATATAACTCAAAGGGCACATTCTGAACCAGAGCTAGTGACAGGCAAATGACATCAAAAAATACTTCAAGTATAAAAGATGTCACTACATTGCAGATGGCAATTTCTGTTAATCAAGGCAGGTGATGGATCAAGGAACCAAGCATACAAGCTAGGGGCCTCCACGTGATTGTGATTTCTTAAAAGCAGTGAATCAATTGTGCACCATATGTTAAAAACTATGATTCTCCCAAAAAAACAAAATGTAAACCTTCATGACAAATAAATCCAGGTAAAATAGCTGATATACCTGGTCAATTAGGTCAGGATTTGTTAGAGCCCACCCTTTCTTCTTATATGCTTCCCTGACTTCTTCGCAAGAATTACAGCATTGCTCATCCGACTGAGCTCAGAGTAGGTCCAAGCAAAGCATAACATGGATAAGGAATGCTGAAATAAAAGTTATAATAAAACAAAATGAACCAAAAAGAAAAAAAGGTGTGCATACCTCTTCAGCACCATAACACGTGCCACAATATTGTTCACCTTTGTCAAGCCTTCCTCCATGTTTTTGCAACGGCCTCTCGACCTATACAAAGATATATTTTTCTATCAAGGATATGCATGTGAATTGCTAAGAGTACAACCAAGACAGCCTTATATCTTCAGTTGACTAGGTTCCGTTTTGGTTGTGGTACATATTGGAGGAAACAAGAAACAAAATATCTGACAGTCACATAGAACAGTTTCAAGATAACACGGTTGGAAAACGCTTCTATACTAGACTCAAATATAACAAAATGAACTACCTACTCCTTCTGTCCTATAATAAATATGTTTTAGAATTTCCACACAGATTACGGACGCTGGAAAAGACGCATGTGCCCAGCTCCTTTCCTTTCCTGGAAGATATCTCTTGAATTTGGCAGTTACCGTTTGCATTGCACCTATAACTACCCTCCTTATTAGGAGGCAGTGTTCCATGTTTGTGTAGAATGTTATTTTTTGGTGGACAATTTTTAAACCTTATAATATTATTTATTTTGGGACCGAGAGAGTATGCCATTAAAAACAGAAATTGCCATCACAATTTGGTAGTTTTCTCCGTGAGTTCTATGAATACAAACTTAAACTTCTAGCTTCTCGATGTCATCACAATTTGGTAGTTTTCTCCGTGAGTTCTATAAGCTCTTTAAGGAGCAACAATTCAGCAATGAACTAGACGAAAATACATGGGCTAAGGACAGAAGAAATTAATAAATTGACTGGTAAGCTTATAATACTGTGTGGTTAAAAAGACAAATCGCTTATATCAGTTTCTTCTGCCTAGTCTTCTATTTTTTTTTAATGAACCACAGACGGCTCTCAATTTCAACCTTCTGTTTGAAAAATATAAACTGTGCTATTGCCCTAGAAATGTGGACAGGTGTATCATCTGTTGGTTGGTTCAACTTTTGAAAGAAGAGTGGAAATTCTACCCACACTTCACCCACCATAATTGCTACAACTGTCATAAAAACATGATCAAGTCTGCATCAGAGGCCACTAACCTTTGCTCCGCCAATGCCTTCTTTTCTTGCTTCAATAACATTACCATGTGAATTTAATCTTCTTTTCTCGATGTCATGCCTCTACAGGGAAAAGGAAACAATGGAATCATTATATGAAAGATAAAAAACTAAATTAACAAAGTAAAATAACTTCAGAACGTACAATGTCATGATGCTGCTCTCCACTAATATCCGTTGTATCAACGCTGAGGAGTGTGCAAGGAATGCTCGGAAAAGTAATATCAAACTGCAAATTGGAGTTACCATTACAAAAGACACTTGTTAGGCACTACCGCATGAAGATGTATGTGTCTGTCTCTTTAAACAAGAATAGAAGTAAATAATCTACAGACAGTTAAACTGATAAAAAAAAGTACTAACATTTACTCGTAGCCTTTCCCCTCTTGATGTGTCCACGACTAACTTAGTCTCTGTTGACGAATAAAAATATGACCCTAAACACATTATGTACACAGAAAAACCATTAGGTGACGCTTCATTCCACTTATTTAAGCACAATATGTAACATAACAGCATTTCCTTGACAATAACGGCATGTTGGTACGAGGAACAACATCAGTAGATCATAGATTTTAGAGGTAGAAACAAGATGAGGTTAAGTTTTTCAAAGAGCAATAAAGAACTGCAAAAAAAGAGATGACAAATGCCATGAATTTCATAACGGGACGCTAAAAGACAGGACATTAGAATTTGCCAATGACAGAAAACTACAAGGCATAATACTATCCAAACTACATACCTTATTTAGTCCAATTTTTTTGGACAAACACTTGCAAAAGTAAGGTGTATTTATTCTGGGATAATGGACATATTCCTCATTTCTATAGCCATTTTAGCCTAAACTTTGCAGCTTTGCCACAAATTCAGAACAAATGTTAGGTGGATACACATGAGCTTGCCACAGGAAATATGAATTGTGTGCCACAAGCGACGGCTATAAATTATCCAGTACTCTGAAGGAAACACTTGACAAAAAGAATTTTTACCCAAAATGTAACTCAGGTACTAGCACAGCAGGTTCCAGAAAAGGTGATATAAGTTCGTGTCAGTCCAAATTTCCTGACTAAAAGTAGAAGCTTTCCCTCAAGTAGAGTTTACTCAATACTGACACACAATTAATAAGGAGGTGTTTGAATGCACTAGAGCTAATAGTTAGTTAGCTAAAAAATTGCTAGTTGAATTAGCTAGCTAACAAATAGCTAGCTAACTATTAACTAATTTACTAAAAAATAGCTAATAGCTGAACTATTAGCTAGTGTTTATGTTTCTACCTAATTTTAGCCGCTAACTATTCACTCTAGTGCATTCAAACATCCCCTAAGAGCAAAGTAGAGCTAATCCTCAGTATGTAATTGTTTGCACACGTGATTGTAACATGAAAAGAAATATAAAACTCAAACAGATCAAAAGGAGACGTCAGTACTTAAATCCAGGTGTCTACCGGATAAAGAGTATTGTCCCCACCAAATTGGGACAACTGAAGGAACCGAAAGCAACTGAAAATCCAGCCTTTTTTTGAAATATTCCAGCATCTGGGAGTCTCACTCCCAAATAGAGCGTATAAATAGCCGTCCACGTTATGCATTATTAGGATTCGCGTCCATGCTCAACACTAATTTCGGCATAACATAACAAAACACAGATCCCTTCCCTCCATACACCGTCAACAGCACCAGAGCTTAAGCCCAGAAGTCTGCTGCATTAATCTAGACGGTACCATGCAAACGCACAGTAGCTTATCGAAATTTATCTCTTTTTTTCTCTCCACATAATCACAGCATGCAGCAACAATGAGTCCCCAAGAGGAGCTCAGAAAATTCAGTCTTTTCTTTGCTTCTTTTTTGAAGAGCTTACATCTCGAATTCTACAACCATGCCGGGCCAACAAGGCCGCAAAGTAGGAAAAGGAAAAAAATCAAATCAGACAACTGCCGGCCGCCGGAGAGTCACTTACTGGTCTCGGAGATGAAGAGGAGCAGCATAACGACGGCGGCGACGAGCGTGACGATGCCTCCGGAGAGCGTCCGCTTGTAGAAATCTTCGTTCACCTTGGGGTACGCGTCCAGCCGCTTGAGCCTGTGCAGGAACGCGTCCATCTCTCCTCGTACTACTCGGCCGCCGGCGCCCGACGGCAGTACCCACGCTGGCGATTGGCGAACCCTAGCCCGCCCCTCTGATCCGAGCTCCCGAGAGCACTAGCACGCGGAAACCGCGGCGATGCGGCGCGACGTGAGGTGGGGTGGCGTATAGGCTTTGACCGCCGCGATTCCGCGAGACGCCGGCGGGATCGGGGTCCGGTCAGGGTATGGAGGCAGGGAGGCGGAGATTGATTAGACGAGGACGCGGTCGTCATATAGCGTGGACGCGGTAATGGTTGGATTTATTAGGTCAAATTCCACGCACGCGCGCCACGCGGCGCGACGTGGTTGGCCAGTTGCAGCGGGAATGCGTTGGAGCCCGCCTACGTGGCAGGTCCGGTTCGTTGGGAGGCAGGTTTATGGAGGGACCAACCTAACAGAGTAACAGCTCCGCTAGTGCACGGGATTCCTGTTTGTCGATGACGTTTTCTCAGTCGTGCGCGGATCTTACTAAAACATGAGTTATATAACAAATATAATATTTTAATATAAATAGGTGTATAATTTAGTGCTAATCTTTAATCATGTTATTAAAAATATTATATCGTATAAGAATAAAATTTTGTGTAGTTTTTTATCATTTTCTCCCTACAGAAAAAAAAAACTGAAAATGCATATAATTTTGTGTAGTTTTTTGCATCATTTTCTCCCTAACGCGGCGGCTTGAAAACAAGCGGAGTTTCAAGAATAGAATAATGTCAGGATGCCGGTGTCGGTAAAGCAAATGGAAGAGAGCGCGGGAATGAAGGATGAGGGAACCGATTAGGGATGGCAACGGGTACATACCTGTCGGGTAGTACTATTCCATACTCGTACCTATAAAAAAAATTCTACCCGTCGAGTTACCCATATATATTCGTGGGTATAAAATCTTACCCATACTCGTACCCGCGCGGGTATTTTTACCCGTCGGGTAACCCGTACCCGCTAGGAAAGAATTAAATTCCAATATACCAATCACTCAAAATATTAAAGAAACATATAAAAACAACTTCAATTTCACATATAACAAATTATATGATTACATAACTTAGTATCTAGACAAATGATAATTAGAGAAGAGTTTTATTCTAGCTAAGTTAGACTCTATTAGATGTTTATAGTGCTATTGATGCGGGTATATTTTACCCACGGGGTAGACGGGTATGGGTAGTACCAACCCATACACGTACCCGTCTACCCAACGGGTAGAGGTTTTTACCCATTAACATACCCACGGGTAGAGAAGTCATTCCGTACCCGCTTTCATATCGGGTAAAACTCGTCGGGTATTCGGGTTTTGGGTACCCATTGCCATCTCTAGAACCGACATTCAAGAGGCGGGCGTCGCAAAAGGAGGCCAAATTCGTGTGTGTCAAGAGCAGAGCGGGGTTTGTTTGGTTAGAGCATCTCTAACAACGTGACCTATAAAAATGCCCTATAATTTGAAAATAAGTATATTTTATAGAATTTAGGGCACCAACAAAACACCTCGCTCCAACAGTAAAGCCCCAAATCTAGATTATAGGGCAGCCCACTACGGTGTAGTATATTTGAGTCACTTGAGAGGATGACCTATAGTTTTTTGACAAAAATTTATGAAATAAGACACTGTTGGAGTAGTTTTTCCTATGTAGAGCATCATATTTCAATTTAAGGCACTAGTTTGAGACATTGTTGGAGATGCTCTTAAAAGTTGATTAAGAGGGATTGGGGTAGATTAAATCTCCTCCTCCCCTCAATTTATATTTAATTGAACAAGCTCTAATTAGGTTATGGGCGTTGACGATGGGAGTGCAACAGCTACGATGACGGATCTCATGGCTGGGACGCGTGCGTGCGGCCAGGCAATGGAACCACTAGACCAATGATGCCAGCTGCCAGGTGATTGTGAATTGTGGAGAGGTAGGTTTGCAGTTGCAGTGGAGTAGGCTAGGAAGGGAAGGAGCCCCAGTGAGGAAAAAAATTTGGTGTAGCACTGCTACAAACTAGAGTGGTTTGTAGCCCTTCACAAAAAGGAGGATAGACTCCACCTGCAGGTCCAGCAGATAACGTTTTAGTTGTATTATTGTTGCTGCGGGTGGGATCTATCCTTATTTTTGTGAGGGGCTACAAACACTCTAGTTAGCAGCAGTGCTGCACCAAATTTTTTTCCCTAGTGAAGCCCAGGATCGCGGTACTATGCCGTGTGAGTTGTGATGGGGCTGAAGGTTGCTTCGAGTTGGACTGTTGGACTCGTACGGAGCATGCGCTGCTCGTCGTGGAGCTTGAGAGCGAGCGTCGTGCGTGTCACATGGGGACATGGGGTCATGGGGAGGACAGGGCCCCCCTCTGATCTGACTGCTCTACAGCCGCCTCAACGTGTACGCTTCTTTTACAGTTGAGTTTCGTGCATGCACTGGACGCTAGCATCGTACGTGACGCTGCTGATCCTAAGGCACTCATGGAACCCTAAATTTCTACTCTAAAAGGAATATTTCGTCCTGATCATCGAGATTCTCTACTCTATCCTGTAATACTCTGCATTCATATTTACCCTAAATATCTACTCTATACCAACTATAACATATTCTATTATTTATTTTTCAACTCCCTCCAAACCAGCCTCTCACAACGTTGCGTCAGGCCCCACCCGTGGTCCCGCCTGTCTCCTGTGCAGTTCCACGGACGCGAACGCTGTATATAGGGTCGTTGCTAGCCAACTGTATTTTAGCGTCGTCTTTCCAGTGAACCGCTGCACCTAAATTCGAACTCTATATCATACGGCATCCTTTCCAGTCGTGTTTCCAGTACGCCAGTGCGGGCAGCCTAATCGCACCAACGCCATCGTGTCGCCATGCTGGCAAATGAGCAAGTAGGGGTGGATATCGAGCCAGCTCGGCTCGGCTCGACCGAGCTCGAGCTGGCTCGTTAAGAAAACGAGCTGGCTCGGCTCGACTCGTTAAGGAACCGAGCCAGAGAACCAGCTCGGCTCGGCTCGTTTGCGAGCTCGAGTTGGCTCGTTTAGCTCGCGAGCCACAACAAAAAATAGTATACATGTATATATACAACAATATAATCAATTGCTAGTTAATTTTATACTAATTTAACACTAGAAAAGACTAACAATACTCATAATTTTATATATCACATCATTTAAACCCTAAACAAACATAGTTCGTCACTTATTAATTCATCCAATACAAGTATATGCTTTGTTTTATAGATAAATGCTAGCTCATTTGAGCTAACGAGCTGGCTCGAGCTCGTGTCGAGCTGGCTCGTTAACGAACCGAGCTGAGATGTTAGCTCAGCTCGTGATAAAATTGAAACGAGCCGAGCCGAGCTGACCACGAGTCGAGCGAGCTCACGAGCCACGAGTATTTTGTCCAGCCCTATGAGCAAGCTTGTAGCTTGACGACGAAGGTATGTCGTCTGCTCGTTGTTCTTGGATCATGGATTAGAGACAGAGGAAAGCGCAACGAAATGGGGGCGAGCGGCTGGATGGAGCAAGAGCAATCGCGTCCCTACTCGACCCAATCAATCATTACTCATTCCTTCCTTATGCATACACAGGGTGGTAGCTCAAGAGCGAGCGGATTCTCTGTAGTAACCTCTTGGAACATACATAGGGGGCGGGCGGCGCCTAGAAGCTACGCTAGAGGATCCGGTCGTGCTTCAGAAGACCTCATTGGCTGTCAGCAGTACCAAAGGCGACCAGGATGGGCAGGAGGTACCGAACGAGAAGGCGAAGACTGAAGCAGGAAGGAAAAGAGAACGCAGGCCAAATCCCAAGTACATAGGAGGGCAGTGGAGAAATTAGGCTTAGTAAAACCAGGCCCAACAGAGGAGTTCTATATATACACTACGTGCTGTAATAATACAGGTAGACTTGGCTGAACCTAGGCGGCGGCAGACACTTTCACAATAGAATACCGTCCGACGGCGGATTGGCCGCGGAGGCGTATCTGTGTGTTCATCGTGAGAATCGAAAGTAAGGGCGATCCTTACAGTTGGTATTCGGAGCCGAGCTGGAGCACCACCACGACTACCGGACGAGGCTGCAATCGAAGACCGAAGCTATGGCACCGGCGAAGAGTGATGATCTGGTGACACAGCTGTTGGCGAAAATTGAGGAAGGGAACAAAGAGACACACCGGAGAATGGAGGTGATGCAGACGGCGATTGGTAACATGGAATCCACGGTGAAGAGCGTCATGGGGGAACAAGTAGAGTTCCAGAGGTGGCGACCTGAAGTGGAGACCAGGGTGACAGAGATCGCTGAGGCGCTCCAAGCCATCCAAGCCAAGGTAAATGAAGTGGCGCAGAGATCTGTGTCAGCTTCATCGAAGGCGGAAATTCCAGCCACGAACGGTGCGTCGGGTTCCGCGCATCTGGAACCACCCTCTTCGGAGACGACACACGGGCATAATCGCCACCACCAGTCAGACCATTACCGGAGAGCGGGTGTCGGGAACGATACGTTCCGGTCACCCACTCCGGTCGGAGGTACGATTCCACCCCTCAATCGCGACCCATTCCGATTCGAAACCATGGGGAGAAATTCATTTGGGGCTTGGTCTCACGGATCGGGAATGGGTTCTGCAGTTCCGAATATGGATTTCCCTTTGTTTGATGGATCCAACCCAAAATTGTGGAAACGACGGTGCGAAACTTATTTTGAATTCTATGCCGTAGAGCCAGAGATGTGGATTAGGCTAGCCATCATGCATTTCAAGGGTCCAGCAGTGTTTTGGTTACATGCCGTAGAAAATAGATTGAGGGAGATGAATTGGGAAGAGTTTTGTTTACACTTGAATACCCGTTTTGGTAGAGATCAACATAATTTGCTGATTAGGCAGTTTTACCACATCTACCAGCAAGCATCTGTAGCAGAATACATAGAGGAATTTGATATTCTTATGCATCAATTACTTGCTCATGAAACCCAGTTAACTTCATCCATGATCACTGCTAGATTTGTTGATGGGCTCACAGATGAGATTAAATCTGTAGTAGTCATTCAAAGGCCTTCAGACCTAGATACTGTTTGCTCCCTTGCTCTTTTACAGGAGGACATCCTGACAACCTCAGGAAGGAAGGATGGTAGAAAGATGGAATTCAAGGGGTTTATGAAGCCACATCCAAGGTCTTCAGCTGTACCCACTACCCAAGTGGCGTACACACCAAGGGAAGACCGTCGCCGTCAGTCAGGATCCAGTGTCAAGCCTGATGACAGCAGACTCGCAGCTTTGAAAGCTTACAGAAGGGCCAAGGGTTTATGTTTCAAGTGTGGAGAAAGATGGGGGCATAACCATACCTGCTCAACCAGTGTTCCCTTGCACCTGGTGGAGGAAATGTGGGCATTAGCCAATTCAGCTGGAGAAGATGATAGCAATGAAGAGACAGATGATCAGATTGACAAAACAACTGAAGAAACAGTGTTAGCAATCTCAATTGCTGCAGTTAGTGGAGGAGAGGGTAACAGAGCCATCCGACTATGGGCTTCAATTCACTGTCAACAGGTCCTAATACTTGTTGATTCCGGTAGCTCAGCCAGCTTCATGGGAAGTCATCTAATGGGGGCCATGTCTGATATACAGAAACTGAAGCAGCCCATGCAAGTAAGAGTAGCCGATGGTAGGCGCATGTGGAGCAAATATCTGGTGTCTAACTGCCAATGGCTGTGTGGGGGTATCAATTTTTGTACTGATTTCAAGGTGTTACCTCTGAGTGGGTATGACTTCATACTTGGTATGGATTGGCTGGAGAAGTATTGTCCTATGTCTGTGCATTGGGCAGAAAAGTGGATGGAATTTGAATACCAAGGAAAAACAGTTCACCTGCAAGGAATAGTTCCTCAGTTGCAGACCTGCCATCATCTGTCTTCTTCCCAACTGCAAGGCTTAGTCAGAAAGGAAGCTGTGGAGCAAATCTTAGAACTAAGAGAGGTAACTGAAAGTGAACAGTTGGACATACCTACACCGGTGTCTCAGTTGATTGAGAGCTATCAGGATTTGTTCCAAAAACCCCAAGGCCTACCTCCCAAAAGGAAAGTTGATCATACCATTCCTCTCATGCCTGGAGCTCAACCATTTAGGCTGCGACCATACAGGTATACACCACAACAAAAAGATGAGATAGAGAAACAAGTACAAGAGATGTTGGATACCGGAGTGATACAACACAGCTCTAGTCCTTTTGCGTCTCCAATTCTCTTAGTAAAGAAGAAAGATGGGGAGTGGAGGTTGTGTGTGGACTATCGAAAGTTAAATGCATATACGGTAAAGAACAAATATCCTATGCCCATATTTGAAGAAATCACTGATGAGCTTGGGGGAGCTACTATCTTTACCAAATTGGATCACCGATCAGGGTATCATCAAATTAGGATTAAGGAGGGTGAAGAATATAAAACTGCATTTTAGACACACCGTGGTCATTATGAATATCGAGTGATGCCATTTAGTTTAACTGGTGCTCCTGCTACTTTTCAGGCCTTTATGAATCAAATTTTGGAACCTCTTCTGAGAAAGTGTGTGGTGGTGTTTTTGGATGATGTGCTGGTGTATAGTGCAAATCTAGAAGAGCATGTGAAGCACTTAGAACAGGTGTTTGAGTTACTGAGGAAGAATCAACTTAGGCTCAAACAAACCAAATGTTCTTTTGCTCAGGACAGGTTGGAATTCCTTGGCCATGTGGTCAGTTCTAGAGGGATATCCACGGATCCAAACAAGATCAGTGTTATTCAGGATTGGCCAACACCTAAGTGTGTTAAGGATGTACGCAGTTTTCTCGGGATGGCTGGTTATTATCGTAAATTTGTGGCTGGTTTTGGCATCATCAGTAAACCCCTGACAAATCTACTCCGGAAGAATATTCTCTTTGTGTGGAATGATGAGACACAACAAGCTTTCAATGTTCTGAAAACAGCTCTAACCCAAGCACCAGTTCTAGCAGTCCCAGATTTTTCCAAACCTTTTGTTGTAGAAACAGATGCAAGTGGAATGGGTGTGGGAGCAGTTCTTCAGCAACAAGGTCACCCCATAGCTTATATCAGCAAAGCGTTGGGTCCCAAGAATATGGGTTTGTCCACATATGAGAAGGAATGCCTAGCTATTCTGTTTGCCGTAGAGCAATGGCGCCCATATCTGCAACAAGGGGAATTTGTGATTAAAACAGATCAACAAAGCCTGACTCATCTCGATGATCAAAGGATAACCACACCATGGCAGCAAAGAGCATTAACCAAACTTATGGGTTTGCAGTTTCGGATAACATACAAGCAGGGAATAGAGAACAAGGTGGCAGATGCTCTATCACGTCGACCTGATTTTCAGTCTGATGGTGTTGACCTGCAGTTGAATGCTACCACCTGCTCATCTGTGGTTCCCAGCTGGCTGCTCGAGGTATCCAAAGGTTATGAAACTGATGAGATGTCAAAGAAGCTACTAAGCATATTATCTACTGGAGGCCAGGTAGATCAGTACACATACAACAATGGAATAATTAAACACAAGAATCGAGTGTGGCTTGGTACCAACCGTGAGGTCCAGACTAGAGTCATGACAGCATTACATGATAGTGCAACAGGCGGTCATTCAGGATTTCCAGTGACCTACCAACGCATCAAGGCAATATTAAGTTGGCCTGGCATGAAAAAACACATTAAGGAGTTTGTGCAATCTTGCCTTGTCTGCCAGCAAGCGAAACCAGAGAGGAGTGGATATCCAGGGCTGCTACTTCCCTTGCCTATACCTGAACATTCTTGGCAAGTGATTAGTATGGACTTCATTTCTGGTTTACCTTTGTCACATCATTACAACTGTATCATGGTGGTTGTTGACAAGCTATCGAAATATGCACATTTCCTTGCTTTGGCACATCCCTTTTCAGCACTGCCGGTGGCAAAACTGTACATGAAGGAGATTTATAGACTGCATGGTATGCCATCTTCGATTATCTCTGATCGTGACCCCATCTTTACAAGCAAGTTATGGCAGGAATTGTTCAAACTATCTGGTACCAAATTATGTTTAAGCAGCGCGTACCACCCACAGTCGGATGGCCAAACGGAGAGGGTCAATCAGTGTTTGGAAGCATATTTGCGTTGCTTTGTTCACTCTTGTCCTCGACAATGGTATGCATGGTTGTCGCTAGCAGAGTTTTGGTATAATACATGTCATCACTCATCTTTAGGGAAATCTCCTTTTGAAGTTCTATATGGTTATTCTCCACCTCAACTGGGACTGGTGTCAGCTGATAAATGTTCAGTACCAGATTTGCAACAGTGGATGCAGACTCGCCAAAACATGTTGCAACAGGTGAAGCTGCATCTTCAAAGAGCCCAGGACCGAATGAAAAAACAAGCTGATAAAGGTCGTACAGAAAGGGAGTTCAAGGTGGGAGATCGTGTACTTTTGAAGCTACAACCATTCTGCCAGAACTCAGTAACCGAGCGACTGAACCACAAGTTAGCTTTCCGCTACTTTGGACCTTTTGCAGTCATCAAGAGGGTGAATTCTGTTGCATACGAGTTACAGCTTCCACCAGGCAGTTCCATACACCCAGTGTTCCACGTTTCGCAACTCAAACCAGTCGTGGGTAATAGAGATCCTGTTCATGACATGCTACCAGACTTGCCTCATGACTTGCAGGTTCCTGAGGAAGTATTGGACTCACGGCTAACCAGGAGAGGAAACAAGACCGTGCAGCAAGTACTGATTCGGTGGACAAACTCGCCGAGATCCTTGGCCACCTGGGAAGACAAGCAAGCTATCCGGCAGCGTTTTCCATTGGCATCAGCTTGGGGACAAGCTGTTTTTGAAGGGGGAGGAGATGTCAGCAGTACCAAAGGCGACCAGGATGGGCAGGAGGTACCGAACGAGAAGGCGAAGACTGAAGCAGGAAGGAAAAGAGAACGCAGGCCAAATCCCAAGTACATAGGAGGGCAGTGGAGAAATTAGGCCCAGTAAAACCAGGCCCAACAGAGGAGTTCTATATATACACTATGTGCTGTAATAATACAGGTAGACTTGGCTGAACCTAGGCGGCGACAGACACTTTCACAATAGAATAGCGTCCGACGGCGGATTGGCCGCGGAGGCATATCTGTGTGTTCATCGTGAGAATCGAAAGTAAGGGCGATCCTTACATTGGCTTTGCGTCAATATTGGGAAATGCTCGTGACCCATTATGGATCCTTTTGCATATCTCGTGCACATAGAAGTCTAGCACACACAATGTTATCCTAAATGCTAAACAGTAAACCGTCGGATCCTCTGTTTAACGTTTAATCGGACTACACTGACGTTTAAATGGACTAAAACGGATTATACGACGTTTAAACGGTCTAAACAGTCGTTTAGGATAACAATAAGCGCACATATTAAATTATCATCATTTATCTTAGATCTATATGTCTATGATTGCTCTGTATTTTTGCAAAGAACACCCTATGAAGTGGTGGAGTGTAGCGGCGAAAGATGTTATTTATAAAGAAGGAGCAATCAGATATGCTAAATATAAGATGGATAATGATGATTTAATATGTGCACTGTGTGCGTCAAACTCCCACGTGCATCAAATATGTTTTCTTTGGCTTTAGCGTAGATGGCCATCAGCAACCGTTTTTTAAATTTTAGTCCATTTTCAAAAATTCGCATCCACATATCTAGTGAGAACTATAGTGTTTGGATGATGGAGTCAACGTCATCATTTATGGTGTCGAGATTAAATATCTTGGTATCATATATTATGATGCCAAAGTATTATGATATAAATGATGTGGACTTTACCATGACTCCGACGTGGCACCGACCTTACCGCTACATTCTATGATGCAGAGGTTCCAATTCAATATTGTGGCGTCTCCTTGCTTTCATTGCTCTCTCTCTCTCTCTCTTCTTCGTCTTGCTCTATTGTGCACCTGCGCTCAGTGGCTGCTACCCCTCAACGCTCGTTAGGCCCATGTCCCTCCTTGCTGCATCCCTGACCCTACACCCCTAGTCGTCGGTCGCGCCCCTACTCGACATCACCTAGCACACCCCCACTCTCTTAGTGAAGATGAAGGTGATTTTTTTATACATTAATAATTTAATTAATAAGTTGGTTAGTATAAAGTAACTTAGTTATGTAGATAGTTAGTGGTATGCTAGTTAGCTAGTTAGTAGTAATTAATTACTTAGGTAGTTATTAATTAGGTAACTACCTAATTAGTAGTTAGTTAGTTACATAGTTATTATTTATAACTTAGTTAGCTAGTTATTTAGTTAGTAACATAGATAGTTTATTAGTTCATTAGTTAGTTAGGTATTATTTAGTTATTTAGGTAGCTAAAAATAGTTAGACAATATTTAGTTAGCGATTCGATAATATTTAGTTTGTATTTAGTCACTTGTATTAAATTTATTTGAAATGAAATAGATTGTTAATCTTGTAAGCTTATATCATGGAGGTAGTATGGACAGAAGTGAGTATGAAAATGTTTCCTTTATTGGAATGCAAAGTGAGTCTATGTTATTTAGTGAGCAATCGTTACTTAGTGAGTTGGTTGTGAGAGCTAGAGAGAAGCTAGTTGAGAGGATATTTCAAATGGGTTTGAAAGATCAGCAATGAGGACATAGCTCTAATATTTAGATGTGGTTGCGCATAAGGTGTTCATAAATCTCAGCCCTCATGTGTATTCACTAGGACCAGACAATCTAGGACCCTATGACCCTACATTACCCAACAATGAGGTGGATGTGGAAGATGTGTTTGTGGTCCCTGAAAGCATCTAGGCCCTTAGTTGGGTTTCAATGATTAATAACGACACTAGATTATTATGACTAACACATGTTTTGTAGAGGTGATATAAGTTTGGTCACGATAATATAGACTGATTGGGTATACATGGATTTTGTGCCCCCCATAACCCCACTAATGGTATTCGATTTCAGTTTTCAAAGGATGAGCGAGAAGTTTAAAGATGGCTAGTTATTAGTGTTGAATGGAGTTGGACACTTAGATTAGTGATAGGTTTTTTTGTTTTTCCTTTGTCCATTCTATAAAGGGGCATGGATGGGTAGCTTGACCTAGGTAAGTTTAGTGTTTAGTGGTAATGCACAATTGTATAATCTAGTTATAGGTAGCTATAGGATGTCTAAGAGAAGTTTAAAGTTAAATTTAACTCCAAGAGTGTTTCAAATAGACAAGTTAGTGATGCAGGTGCACCGAATGTGTTCGATGGTTCGATGTGCACCAAATATGGGGCACAAGATACAAACAAGCCCTATTTTCAAGAGAAGCATCACAAGCAATCCGTGCAAGAATCAAGTGCTCTCCATGAGCTGGTTCTTCGCCTCTCTAACACGGTGAACCGCTCACAAATGTGTACACACTTGAGTTATGTCGCCCACAAGCTCTCTAGATGATCACTGAACTCTCGATCACCACCAAACAGTCTAAGTGATGTTGATCGCCAAGAGTAACAAATTCAAACTCACTTAACCTAAACAAGGATAATGAGAACAAATGGGTGCACATTAACTACTATCAATGCGATAATAAGGCTGCTAATCAATCGATTACCAACTCTCAAGTCCCTCACTATGCAAAGGCTCTTCCTCACTCAAATGGGCTTCTTCAACTATTAGAATGGGCAAGAGGACTAGAATAGATGAGCTAGTGTGTATTTATAACCTTAAACCGACCAACTAGTTATTATAGTAACTCTAGACAAAATTCGCAATCGTTGGACTGTCTGATGGCAAGAGTCAAACCATCTCCTTAGTCTAACAAGACACAACGGTCACAGTGTGCTTCCCATGTTAGACATAATTGTTAAAGCATACTACATAAATCATATGGTCTAATACCTTTAGTCAGACCAACGTGATGCTCACGAAACCTCTATTGTCACTTTTGGAGAGTGTCGGACCAGGACCTAATGGTCCAGTGGTCACCCTATTCATAGGGTCTATCACTCATATAGAAAGAATCTTATTTGCTATAGTTGCACTATATGGTTTGGTGCCCTCTATCGGACTAGTATGGTGTACCCTAGAGCTCTCTAGTTTGTTTTCACAGACCATCGAACTCATCTGCATTGATCCGACGTCCCTGTTCATAGGGTCCGATGATCATGCTTCACTAACAATCTACATGGAGGCGTTAGACATCTCCATTGGTACGATGACCTTGATATTCATGGTCCAACACCTTTAAAACTTCACAAACATTCCAAAATTTGAAACTACAAATGGGGTCTGTTCCAAACACCTTTTAGTCCCCATCTAAGCTACATAGAGCTAAATATAACTAATATGTACCACACTAAACTCATTAGAAGCACATAGGTCAACCCACTAATTCATATTCCCCTTTATAGTACGGTCAAAGGAAAAAAAAACAAAGTTCTAAACTATTATAAATGTCTCTTAACTCTAATTCACACTTAGAAATATTCATCTTTGAAAAGCCACAAAACTTCCATACTTAGGGCTTGTTCAGTTAGCTCTCAATCCATGTGAATTGAGTAAGATTGGATGGGTTTAAATCTCAAGCAAGTTAAACTTGTTCCTAATTTTTTCCAATCGCATCTAGTCTTCCAATCGCATCTAGTCCATGGGTAACAGGATTAACCGAACAAGGACTTAGTGGCACGAAAACCATTGATCTCCCAAACAATAATCATTATTATGACCTAACTTAAATTAGCTCTACAAAATATACGTTAGTCACAAGATTATAATCTTGTGTTAAGAAGTTAAGATACATAGATCCTGTGAACGATTTGACACAGACGTTAAGAGGAGCGCTTGCAATATTCTGACCTCACAAATGTGTGATCAAAATGATGACCTCACAAAAAATAGCCTGCACCGTTGAAACAGAACAGCAGGAGACACCTGCGCAACACATACCTGAATACCTTCTCGTATAAGGAAGCTCTCAGACTTAGACATGTGTCTAGAAGATGTACACACTGACAGACACCAAGGAAATGATCCGCCAGGACATGCTACAGCTTGCTAGCGACCTACATACACTGACCTACCGGGCCGGGAAAAAGCTATACCCTCAATCTATCAAATGTTTCTAATACAAAAGGAAGGAAACCATATAAAGTAGAATCCTTGTATAATGTACAAAAATCACTATGAGCATTGTCAGCGCCGAAACTCAAAAGGCAGCCGAACCCGTTCTCCTGAGTTGATATTTGGGTTCTGGGGGAGGAGCAGAGCTCAGTATCTCATCCAACTCCTGAAAGTAAGGTGAAGTGAAGGACCCCAACAAAAAGGCAATGTTAGCAAGGCTGTCAACCTGAACATAATAACGTCATAAAATGTTTATTAGACCCGTAACCCATTGCATTTTAGCACCATGCTACTGTTTACCCACTGTCAACAGGAAGAGCAGCATGTAGCTCAATTACTTCATGCTGCCAAAATTTTGTGCATCACCACAACAGAAGGGAGCAACATACTCCCATTGCAATGGGCTAAAAAGAAACGGACTGTAAGGTCGTAGCATTGCGAAATAACAAACCTTGATCCCACCATGCTGAAATCAGCTAAATAGTGTAAACACCACTGGTACAAAGTTTCACATGATAAACCTATGTATCCGATGCTCAACAATAGCTCTGTATTTCAGTCAAAGCAAATCTAATGGCGCTGAACTAGTAACTTATGAAGCAAAACACAGACATTTTCCAATATCCAGTAAGTTCTCTGAATCGATGAGTTGTACCCCTTACAAATCTCAATAAGAGGGAAAATAACTTCCTTTCCCTGCTCTACATTCCCTTTGGTTGCTGCTTCAAATTCAAGACCAAGCAATCTGAACACAACAAACGTGGTCCTTCCAGGATGGTGGTAAATTCAGGTCCAAAACGACAGTAAAAGGCTGGCTGACATAATTCAAGTTCATTCTTCTAGGACTGGAAGAAAATATATTTAACCAAAGGTGATGGTTTGATGGTGGTAATACCGTAATAGATATAAGAATCTCAAAGTATCATAATTGTATGGAACTCTAGAATCGATTGCAGTTATCGCTAATATAAGTACATATATAGTACTCAGAGTATCTGTTACCAGGTAGCAGGACATGACTAGGGGTGGTAATGGATCGTGATCCAAATGGTTCTTCACAAAATGTCAAGGCCCTAAAAAATTATAGTTCAAAAATGACTAGAAATAGAGCCCGATTCTAACCCGATTCGATCCTTAAATCTTACAGTGCAAAATTTATAGCCCATTGTCAGCCCTAGACATGACACAAGTACATAACTGTTGAGCCATAGTAAGAAGTGAAAAGGGAACTGCGAAATGAATAAGTAGCTAGCATCGACCAATTGCTTAACTATCTGAGGAATAACAGTTTTGCTAGAATTGACCTTTCAATATCAAGACTTTTTGTTGAATACCCTCCACACAAAAGAAAGAATGAGAAAAAAGAAAAATATTATGAGTTCATGACAACACGAGACAAAGTACCTGCTGTTTCTTTAGCCTCTTATTCTCCTCTTCTAGACGGAATACCTTGTTTTCAAGTTCATTAGTATAAGCCTGCCAAGCACAATGCACATGGTCATGAAAACAATGGCTACGACACAAAGAGGAATGGGAAAAAAATCAATGCTCTAGCTGCTTCCATATCCTTGCTAAATAGTAAAGAATAAACATCAAAATCTGTACCACTCAACATTTCAGGAAGCCTTCATGTTGAACTTATAACAAGCAACAATATTTAATACAGAAATTAAAAATAAACAGGAAACAGAATTAGACCTGCTTTCTCGCTCTTGATCGCGCAGCTGATTCCCTATTCTTTATCATCCTCTTCTGCCTTCTTTCAACCACCTTATCCACTACCTCCCCTAAGGCACCACGCTTGCGCCCAGGTGTCTGAGGGTCCGAAAGTGCACCAAATGATGGCGAAGTAATCTGGTCATCAGAGTAAATTGAATCCAAAGTAGCACCTGTAGCAATAGACAATGGCTGAGGGCGCAACTGACTAGCCATGTATGAACCTGCCAAACTCAATTGCTGGGACCCCAAAACTTGCTGCTGGTACTGTTGCAACCACTGTGCTCCAGGGTTCAAACTAGAAGCAGCAGCCACAACAACACTGCTGCCAGCTGTATCCATATTGCTTGGAAAATCAGCTGAATCCTTCACAAGTCCTTCAGTAACAACCCCAGCTTTGACCAAGAAGTCCTCAAGTGTCATCTCCCCAAGTGTTGGATGCCTCTCTCGCCTCTGCAGACCATCCACCACAGTACTGGTCTCTGGTCCACCCTGGATGCCCTTCCACACCTCGTCAACAGTCTTCTTGCTCAACTGCGGAGGCATCAGGATGCTCCCCTGTCGCTGCAGGCTCGAGGTCCGATCAGGCTTGCCTGTGACAGCACCATCTGAATCTACACCATCAGGAAACACGCTCTTCAGGAGCTCATCAAAATTCATGCTAAGCAATGGCTCCCCCAAATGGTTCTGCACCTCATCGAGGGTAAGGTTGTATAAAGACCCTTGTCTTGCCAAACTTTGCATCTGCCTGTGTTGCCCAGGGCCGGCGTCACTCTCTTTGCCACCTCCAGTTTGTGATGACATTGCCTCTGAATCATGCACACACTCAGTGGCAACCTTAGGCTATCTCCAGCATCCTCCCTATTCCACTCTCTATCTCACTCCCTATCTCCACTCTCTAAACAGTGGAGTCTAAACAGTGCAGTCTATGGAGATGGCCTTAGTGTGGAGGATGAGTAGGGTCCGACCCAGTAAAGCACATGGGTGTATACATGTACAACCTATAAATTTAGAAAAGCAATCGAAGTTAGTATGCATAATACATGCATATACAGGTCAGATCCGAATACAAATACTAAGTTAGGGTTTGGGTGCATGGTTTCGCACAACACAACAGGATGGGACGACCAAGGTGATCGAGGGTGTACCTGGTGGTACTCGTCGCCGGCGAAGGGCCCGAAGAAGACCTGGCACCTAGCGCAGGCGGCAGCGACGGCTGCCCAGGCGCCGCCACGAGAGAGAGAGAAAGAGGGAGAGAGAGCACGCTGGGTGGCGACGGAAGAAGAAAAGGCAGGTTGCAGGCACCAGGCAGAACGGGACCGTGTAGGACCGACCTGAGGCGGTGAGGCTGGAGTAGACTGCAATCTAGGGCTCTGACAGGAATTGGGCTTCTCAAGGAACGGTGTAATCAGAAGATATGGGCATGTTTGATCGGATTTTGACCGTCAGATTTGGTTATGGACCCACAAATGTCTTTATTCTCCGTCCGTTTAAGTGAGAATTGATTTAGTAAAAACTGTCTAAAACAACGTGAATGCATTACAAAGTCTGAATTCGTGTAGAGCCTTTAATAGAACTTTTGATTAAGCAGAAAAGCCGCAACTAGAAATAGCAGTGGGACGGATTCGGGTGAGGCCTGTGGGTTTTGGACCCGTCGAGTCTAAGGTCAGGTCATATTTTTCTCCCATGGGGCTTTGATTTTAGAGACCCGAATTACTACGGGTTCCGGGCAAGTTTCAATATCCACCCACAGGTTTCCTCACAGGCCTCAAATTGCACACAGTACAATAGCCCAACTATGGGTGGCAATTTTAACCCGCGAATCCGAAATTCGATAGGTACCTGACTCGATGGGTAATGGTATAGGTGAAGATTTTGATCGACGGTGCACACGCATCAGACCCGAAGTTTCACGAGTGTGGGTTTCTATTTCAAACAGTGGATGACCCGCACCTAATCCAAAATTTGTTCCATTCTTTGTTTTGTGCAAAATGATTAAGATACAATATCAATTAGTTTGAATAAGTAACTTTGCTAGTGACTTAAGATTTTTTGTGTTGTTGCTCACCGTGAAAAAAGGCTTAAAATTCACACATATAACTCAATTATTGTTACTAATTAATTGTTTATAGCTAAATTATTGTTTAACTAGGTGGGTGCCCGTGCGTTGCAACGGAAACATATCGTCAACATAGGGAACGCAACTCCTATCAATCTGGTATCAAAGATCTCGACGATCATGAGCTCTACCGCTGCCCCCCTCCCCCCCGGCAGCAGCCGCCGCCAGCATCAGGCAGCCCCAGCAACGTCCAGCGCGCTGGTCGCAGCCTCTGCTTCGTCGGGAGCATGATGCTTGGCCGACGTCCGGATTATCAACCAGATGTCCGTGTTTTGCTACGGCTTCTGTATATTTCTTAGTAAACTTTGTTATAATAAAACATAGACATAATGTTTAAAATGTGTACACACGATGAACCTATATTCAAAAAAGATTGCTGATATAAAATTATAAGATTAGGTGGCTCACCGCTAGATACATTTGAGAGGTCATGTGAGAACTCAGAAGATGCAGCCATGATTAAATCCCTAGGAGGAAATTCAGCTACAAAATGTGCAGTTTGATTCACTGACAACTGAGTTACACATGATTCTAGTTGATTACTAACAGGTTCAATCCCAATCTCAAACTCAAACTCATTGTGGCTATCCAACAAATATGTTTTTGCTTTATCCTTCATGACAAGAGAAGCATTATAACTTATGCAAGTCAATCATCCATGGGATGGAAAACACCAGAATCTGGACCCTCAAGCTGTGTTAACTTTGTAGTTCTTTCAAGGTGCTTCTTTTGTGTATCCATATAAAATGGTCCAACAACACTGTCTTGCCATAATCAAATAGGCACATTGCAAACTCTTGAAGAAAAATATTTGAATGTACCTTGACACCATCAGTAGACTTAGAAACATATCAATGCACGAAACGACAAACTCTTGAAGAAAAATATTTGGATGTGGACCAGTTCAAGTTAGTTATGGGTTCCTAAGTTTTCTTTCCAGATTGTTTTAGTGGTTTTTTCTTCTTTTCTGCTTCTTTCTTCGTGTTTTTTGTTTTAGGGTGTGGTCGTCCCCTAGGAGCATGCTAATTGTATTTTACTTTCTCTTCTAATATATTTTTCGCCAACTCTCTTTCCGTTCATTTCAAAAAATATGGATACATAATAAGACACAAATTTATTTCCAAGCTATGCTAGGCGAAAGAGTTCTGGTTACAATGAAGGTTCGGAGCAAACGCCTTCAATGCATGGTAGAGAATATGCCGCCCTAATTAATATCTGCACCTGACAAATGGTCATCCTAGCAAATGTTGACTTTCCTTTATGGTTCTACAAGTTTAAATGTCAAAAAGGTCACACAAACGTATCCAAAGCTGCAGCTTCTTCCAATCTTGCTACACCACCTTCACATAATCAGATTTCGATTTGGATACCTTTTAATCATCGTGACAACCATACAGATTTAAACTACTGAACTTTCAGGCTTCTAGCATGAAAATGCTAGGCTCTGGAAACGACATTGTAACGCCCTGAATTTAGGGGTAGAATTTTTTCTTCTTTTCTCTCACCAAATTCGGGCGTTACTCTTTTTTCTCTTTCCCCGTTTGCTCCTTCTTCCCAATTTCAAACCAGTATAGCGGCAGGTGTCCGTGTCATGTATAAACCAAAACCTAAGTGTCATGGGTGTTGCATCATGCCGAAGCGCATTTCTTTGTCTGATGATGAGTGTTCGTCTTGTTCCGTTCCGGATTTCGGTTCGCGATTTAATTCCATTTAGTGGTCCGCGCTCGTCGTGTGTTTTGATCCGCGAAGTGGTTCGGCCCAGCCCAGCTTAGTCCAGCCCAGCTCAGCCGGCCCGGCCCGCCCCGGCCTGCGCGCCCCTGGCGCCCAAACCCCCCCATGCGCCCCCCCTCCCCTCTCTCTCTCTCATTTGGATCTCCCGCGCAACAACTTCCCTCTCCCTCTCCCACCTCTCTCTCCCCGTGGTGCCCTAGGGTTTGGAGACGACGATCACCGGAATTTGGACCCCGAGGTGAGCTCCCCTCCCCTCCCCTTCTCTTCTCTCTCTCCCTCTCCCTCCCCTTCTTCTCCCCACGTGCGCCCCCTTCTTCCCCTGCTCGCGCGCGCCCCCTGCCCGCCCCTGCTCGCCGGCGGCGCGGCACCCCCCGCCCCTGCCCGGCCGCGGCGGCGTCCCCCGCCCCTCCCCCCGGCCGCGGCGGCCCTCCCCGCCCCTCCCCTCGCGCGCGCGGCGGCGCCCGCCCCTTCCCCGGCCCGCGGCGGCACTCCCCCTCCCCTCCCCCGACCCCGGCGACCTCGCTCGCCGCTCCCCGGCCCCCGGCGGCGCCCCCCGCCCCTGCCCGGCCGCGGCGGCGTCCCCCGCCCGTCCCCCGGCCCCGCGGCGGCGCTCCCCGCCCCCTGCCCGCCCGCGCGGCGATCCCGCCCGCCCCTCCCCCGGCCCCGGCGCGGCCCCCGGCGCGGCCTCCGGCCCCCGGCGCGGCCCCGACCGACTCGGCCGCTCCTGGCCGGTTCAACTGCCCCCCCCCCCGTTCGGCCGCCCGTTCCCGTCCCGGCCTCGTCCGACCGTGTCCCCGTTCGCCCGTGCTCGCGGTGATTATTCGTTAGTTAACGTGTTGCGTCGCGCGCTTCGCCGCGCGACGGATTTGTCTAATTTCAGATTCTATCTGTGTGTTGCGTCGTGCGCTTCGTCGCGCGACGATCCATTTTTGTTTCAGGTTGTTTAAGGTGTAACGCCGCGTGTGCATTCACGCGACGTTCCACTTTGGACTCAGTTTAGTCGACGTATGCCGTTGTGCGCTTCGTCGCGCGACGTTTAACGTCTCCTCATAACTAAGGCGAAGTGCCTCGTTGCGTGCTCGGTCGCGCGACGAGTCGTTAACTTCTTAATTTGTTTTAGAGAGCTTTGTCGCGCGTCTCGCCGCGCGACCACCTTTTTATTTATCTCCACCTGCTGATAATAATTAGACATGAAACATGACTTTACTTTACGCTAAACATAGTGTCTACATTAAATTTCCTTCCATTAAGCGAGTGGTTAATTATAATCATGTAACGTGATCGTTTCTCGACTGTCTTTTCCTCTTTCTCTCTTAACCGTACTCACGAGCCCGCGTGGAACGTCTGTTTACTTATTGCTTTCTATTGTATGGTGTACTGGTCTTTTGTATTAAAATATGTGGATGTATGTATGTTTGCAATCGCATAGAGAACGATCCGGTTGAAGAGCCCGAGGAACTCGCAGGAGAAGCCCCTGAGAGCAGTCGGTTGGTGGAGGCAAGTGTCCTTTGACCTATCTCTGTCCTATTCATTCTTTAATTCACCTCCCGCTTTACACATTTATACCTAAGGATTGACTAGCTTTTGTGATCCATGTCCTTGTTCACCTACTTGGGTTGGATTATTATTGTTTAGCTTTATGCTATTGCTCAAACTCTAATCAATGAACATGATGAGATTATCTATGATACACTGTTTTCCCTTCTCTTATTATGATGTTGTACTTGTGGCCTCAAGGGGGCTCGAGCGGTTTCTCGAGTGCCTCTCCGTAAGGACCTGTTCTATGGATGACCGCCCGGGAAAACAGTGCAACCATGAGGGTGGAATGGGGTGCCCTTAGCTGAATAATTAGAGGATCCGGGGTGTAGTTCACTTAGCCGTCGTGCCGTCAATGGGGCTCGGTGTATGCGGCTCGCTCTGCCAAGGTTGATTTGTCCCTTGGGGAGGAGTGCGGTACATTTAGGAAACCTAACGGGTGGCTACAGCCCCGGGGAATCTTTGTAAAGGCTACGTAGTGATGCCCTGCTGGGTCACCTTGGTAGTGATCAATGGAGAGTCATGATCTCCGGGCAGAATGGGAATCACAGCTTGTGGGTAAAGTGCACAACCTCTGCAGAGTGTTTGAAAACTGATATATCAGCCGTGCTCGCGGTTATGAGCGGCCAAGGGAGCTCCAGTGATTAGTGAGACTTGATCAGAGATACTTTGGTTCAGGTGGTTATGAGATCGATGGTTCTGGTTATGACTATGGTGCTGGTAAGTGGTATTCTTTCCGTTTGGAAAGGGTACATCGGGCTAATAACTTGGGTTAATGCTAAAACTTGGCTTTCTATTAGTAAATAATAATCTGACCAACTAAAAGCAACTGCTTGACTCATCCCCACATAAAGCTAGTCCACTACAGCCAAACAGGATACTTGCTGAGTATGTTGATGTGTACTCACCCTTGCTCTACACACCAAACCCCCCCATCCCCAGGTTGTCAGCATTGCAACCACTGCTCAGGCGAAGATGAAGCTGTGGAAGGAGACTTCCAGGAGTTCCAAGACTATGACGAGTTCTAGGCGTGGGTTAGCGGCAACCCCCAGTCGGCTGCCTGTGAAGGCCGCGTTTATCTACGTTTCTTTTCCGCACTTTGATTTACTGTAAGAACTATATGGACGTCTCAGACGTATGATGTAATCGACTATTATTCCCTTTTAATACTATTTTGAGCACTGTGTGATGATGTCCAGTTATGTAGCTGCTGTGTACATGAATAACTGATCCTGGCACGTACATGGTTCGCATTCGGTTTGCCTTCTAAAACCGGGTGTGACATAAGTGGTATCAAAGCCGTGCTGACTGTAGGACCGCTAGCCTAGAGTAGAATGGCCGTTCTAAGGACTATAGACCTCTGTCCCTTCCTTGACTTTGATATCCCTTCAAAAGTTGGTCATACCGACCAAACCTATGTTCTACTATATATTATACCTTGCTGAAAATCATGTTTTATTCTAATCCTTCATTCACTTATGATTCATTATTTGCTGGTCATATTGATTCTGTTCTTACCCTTTTGCTTGCGATGTCTTTTGTAGATGGCTCGACTTAGACACACTGCACGAAAGTCCGTCATCCCCTTCTTACCCTCCCGCCTTGCTGAGCGTCCGCTTCGCCGTCCCGTGGCCGGACAGTCTAGCCACTTGGAGAGACTGCACCACCGCCTGCATGAGGAGCAGGAACATCGACGACAGGAGCAGCAGGGCTCTTCTTTCTCGCTCCAGCAGGAGATAGAGTCTGTGAGGAGCTGCTCCCCTGTGCTTCCCCTGGAGGCGCCCCCTGCACCACCACAGGGCGCCCCAGCCCCTGGAGTAGCTGCTGGAGGAGACCTAGACGACGGAGGTGGCGACGACAGCTCGAGCCACGACACCGACTTCTCTGCTAACCATGAGCCGGAAGGATGGGTTGCTCGATCCATCACTCGCGACGCTGCTCGCGGGTGTCACTTCCACGATGCGCTCGACACCCTGCTACGTCGGGCATTTGACCGGCATACTTGGTCCGTCGAGTATCGCTGTGTGGTCTACCAGCACGTCGCGGGGTCTACCCGGACCGCTGGGAGGCAACCTGCTTGGTGCGCCGTCCGGAGAACAGTCTCCAGGGTGCAGAGGCCTGCTCAGAGCACTATTCTATTTCTGAGCGGGACTCAGCTGAGGCAGCCATGCAAGATGCTGCACGGCGTGCGCTTTCGCACTACTGCTCGGTTTTCGGTGGGGTAGCTGATGGTCTTGACCTGAAGTATTACCCCCGCCGTCCATCTGGCAGCACAGGAGGCGTGATTGTCTCACCTATCGGTGAGGGCAATCCTAGGTTGAGCAGCACAGTCAACCTAGCCGCCGTGCTAAACACAGAGCTGGACCATGCACTAGATGAGCTGAGTAGGGCTCGTGCTGAGATCGCCCTGCTGCGGGCTGAGCGCGTGGAACGTCGTCACCTGGACGATGGTTCCCCCGCTCCTGTCGGGACTCAGCACCCGTACCGCTCACCTCAGCGTGGACACCAGTCTTATGGCAATCCCGACTGCAAGACCAAGATAAATCTAGAACCATAGATCGTTAGAGTTGGATCTTGTAATTAATACGAAATATACATACATAGAAGCTACAGTCTTAGCGTTAGTCTCGGTTTTAGTTAGTCTTAGTTAGACAGGGTAGTTTGCTATATCCTGTGCATTTATGTTTGTCATGATGAACTATGTTTGGTTTGGATCTTTGTAATGACTGTCACCAGAGTGTGGGTATTCCCTGCATTTTGGTTTACCTATTATGTTAATGGAGTTAGTTATATAGTTGGGAAACCTTTTATTCCACTTTCCTCTTTATCTGAGAAGCTATGTGGTCTGTGTTGGAGATCAGTGAAGATGCTCATCTGCTCAGTGCTGTTGAAGAATTCTATACTCTTTTCTTATGCTGCAAGATTTGCCAGATCAGTTCTGATGTGTGGTTGCATTCTGCAGATGTCAGAGAACAGGCGCAGAGGAGGAAGGCGTGCTCAACAGGAGCGAGCCGCTCAACAGGATGAGGTGCCCCAGCAGCAGCACCTGCCGCCCCCGCCCCCGATGTCCATCGAGCAGATGTTTCTGATGCAGACTCAGGCAGTTCAAGCCATCGGTCAGACTTTGGCCGCCATTCAGCAGCAGCAGCAACAGCAACAGGCCCCACCTCAGCCTCAGATGCCTCAGATGCCCAGAGACAAGCGTGCTGAATTCATGAGAGGTCATCCACCAACGTTTGCTCATTCTTCTGACCCCATGGATGCTGAAGACTGGCTGCGCACTGTGGAGCGGGAGTTGCATACCGCTCAGTGCGATGATAGGGAGAAAGTTCTGTATGGTCCCCGTCAGTTGAGAGGAGCAGCCCAATCATGGTGGGAGTCTTACCTCGCCACCCATGCCCACCCTGACGCCATCACTTGGGAAGAGTTCAGAAGTAGTTTTCGTCAGTACCATGTCCCTGCAGGTCTGATGACAGTGAAGAAGGAGGAATTCCTGGCTCTCAAGCAAGGGCCATTGTCTGTCAGTGAGTACCGAGACAGGTTTCTGCAATTGTCTCGCTATGCTCCTGAAGATGTCAACACTGATGCCAAGCGGCAGTACCGTTTCCTGAGAGGCTTGGTTGACCCTCTGCAGTACCAACTGATGAATCACACTTTCCCGACATTCCAGCACCTGATTGATAGAGCAATCATGACAGAAAGGAAGCGTAAGGAGATGGAAGATCGTAAGCGCAAGATCAGTGGACCCCAGCCTGGAAGCAGCAGTCGTCCTCGTTTCTCAGGCAATCAACCTCAGCAGTTCAGGCAGAACCAGCGTCCACCTCAGTAGCATCAGCAGTTCCAAAGGCAGTATCCTCAGCATCAGTACCAGAACCGTCAGAGCAATCAGTCAGGAGGTCAGTTTCAGAGGCAGAATCAGCAAGCACCTCGTCTTCCTGCCCCAGCAACCCAGCAGAACGGTCAGGCAGCACCAGCTCAGGTTGGAAACAGAGCATGTTTCCACTGTGGAGAGCAAGGCCACTGGGTGATGCAATGTCCGAAGAAGGCAGCCCAGCAGCAGTCAGGCCCCAATGCCCCAGCAAAGCAGAATGTGCCTCAGTCTGGAGCAGGCAATCGCTCTCAGCCGCGCTATAATCATGGAAGGCTGAACCACTTGGAGGCTGAAGCAGTTCAGGAGACCCCCGGCATGATAGTAGGTATGTTCCCAGTCGACTCCCATATTGCAGAAGTGTTATTTGATATTGGAGCAACGCATTCTTTCATTACTGCATCATGGGTAGAAGCACATAATCTTCCGATTACTACCATGTCAAACCCCATTCAAATTGACTCAGCCGGTGGTAGAATTCGAGCCGATAGCATTTGTTTGAATGTAAGTGTGGAAATAAGGGGGATAGCGTTTCCCGCCAACCTTATAGTAATGGGTACTCAGGGAATAGATGTCATCCTAGGGATGAATTGGCTAGATAAGTATCAGGCAGTTATCAGTTGTGATAAGAGGACAATCAAGTTGGTGTCCCCACTAGGAGAGGAAGTGGTGACCGAGCTAGTCCCGCCTGAGCCAAAGAAAGGAAGTTGTTATCAGATGACCGTCGATAGCAGTGAAGCAGACCCAATTGAGAGTATCAAGGTAGTGTCTGAGTTCCCGGATGTGTTTCCAAAGGACTTACCGGGTATGCCACCAGAGCAGAAAGTTGAGTTTGCCATAGAGCTTCTTCCTGGAACCGCCCCTATCTTTAAGAGAGCTTACAGAATATCTGGACCAGAGTTGGTTGAGCTTAAGAAGCAAATTGATGAGCTGTCAGAGAAAGGTTACATCTGGCCAAGCACCTCGCCTTGGGCCGCTCCTGTCTTGTTCGTGGAAAAGAAAGATGGCACTAAGAGAATGTGTATCGATTACCGAGCTTTGAATGAAGTCACGATCAAGAACAAGTATCCTTTGCCCAGAATAGAAGATCTGTTCGACCAGTTGAGAGGAGCCAGTGTGTTCTCCAAGATTGATCTGAGGTCAGATTATCATCAGCTCAGGATCCGACCTTCGGACATTCCGAAGACGGCATTCATTTCCAAGTATGGGTTGTATGAGTTCACAGTGATGTCTTTTGGTTTGACCAATGCACCAGCCTTTTTCATGAACTTGATGAACAGTGTATTCATGGATTATCTCGATAAGTTTGTGGTGGTATTCATTGACGACATTCTGATTTATTCTCATAGCGAAGAAGAGCATGCAGATCATTTGAGGATGGTATTGCAGAGATTGCGAGAGCACCAGTTGTATGCAAAATTGAGCAAGTGTGAGTTCTGGATCAGTGAAGTCCTGTTCTTGGGTCACATAATCAACAAAGAAGGATTGACTGTGGATCCGAAGAAAGTGGCAGACATTTTGAACTGGAAAGCGCCAACAGATGCTAGAGGAATCAAGAGCTTCATTGGAATGGCCGGATATTATCGGCGATTCATTGAAGGGTTTTCGAAGATTGCGAAACCAATGACCGCGTTGCTAGGCGACAAGGTTGAGTTCAAGTGGACCCAGAAATGTCAAGAGGCCTTTGAAGCGCTGAAAGAGAAGTTGACTACAGCGCCTGTCCTAGTCTTGCCTGATGTGCACAAGCCCTTCTCGGTGTATTGTGATGCTTGTTACACAGGTCTGGGATGTGTGTTGATGCAAGAGGGAAGAGTTGTGGCCTACTCGTCCCAACAGTTGAAGGTTCATGAGAAGAACTACCCAATCCATGATCTAGAGTTGGCAGCAGTGGTTCACGCACTGAAGACATGGAGGCACTATCTGTATGGACAGAAATGCGATGTTTACACAGATCATAAGAGTCTGAAGTATATATTCACTCAGTCAGAGTTGAACATGAGGCAACGAAGATGGTTAGAGTTGATCAAAGACTATGAGTTGGAGATTCATTACCACCCAGGCAAAGCAAACGTAGTGGCAGATGCTTTGAGCAGAAAGAGTCAGGTCAATCTGATGGTCGCTCGTCCGATGCCTTATGAGTTGGCCAAGGAGTTTGACAGGTTAAGTCTTGGATTTCTGAACCATTCGCGAGGAGTCACAGTCGAGTTGGAACCTACCTTAGAGCGTGAAATCAAAGAAGCGCAGAAGAATGATGAGAAGATCAGTGAGATCCGGCGACTGATTCTAGATGGCAGAGGCAAAGATTTTCGAGAAGATGCAGAAGGAGTGATATGGTTCAAAGACCGCTTATGTGTTCCCAATGTCCAGTCTATTCGGGAGTTGATTCTTAAGGAAGCTCATGAGACAGCCTATTCGATTCACCCTGGCAGTGAGAAGATGTATCAGGATCTGAAGAAGAAATTCTGGTGGTACGGAATGAAGAGAGAAATCGCAGAGCATGTGGCTATGTGCGATAGTTGTCGAAGAATTAAGGCAGAGCACCAGAGACCTGCTGGATTGTTGCAACCGTTGCAGATCCCTCAGTGGAAATGGGACGAAATCGGTATGGATTTCATAGTCGGATTGCCTCGCACTCGAGCCGGCTACGATTCCATTTGGGTAGTAGTGGACCGCTTGACCAAGTCAGCCCACTTCATACCTGTCAAGACCAACTACAGCAGTGCAGTATTGGCAGAATTGTATATGTCTCGGATCGTTTGTCTTCATGGTGTGCCAAAGAAGATAGTGTCAGACCGAGGAACGCAGTTCACCTCTCATTTCTGGCAGCAGTTGCATGAAGCTTTGGGCACGCATCTGAATTTCAGTTCATCTTATCATCCGCAGACAGATGGTCAGACCGAAAGAACCAATCAAATTCTTGAAGACATGTTGAGAGCATGTGCGTTGCAAGATCAGTCCGGATGGGATAAGAGATTGCCTTATGCAGAGTTTTCCTATAACAACAGTTACCAGGCCAATTTGAAGATGTCACCATTTCAGGCGCTCTATGGAAGGAGTGCTTGCGTGTGCCAGAAGAGCAGTTGCCAGTGGAAGGTCTTGAAGTCCGGGAGGACTTGACCTACGTTGAGAAGCCAGTGCAAATCCTTGAGGTTGCAGACAGAGTCACCCGAAGGAAGACCATCAGAATGTGCAAAGTCAAATGGAATCATCACTCTGAGGAAGAAGCAACCTGGGAGCGTGAAGATGATCTGATGGCTAAATACCCTGAGCTTTTTGCTAGCCGACCCTGAATCTCGAGGGCGAGATTCTTTTAAGGGGGATAGGTTTGTAACGCCCTGAATTTGGGGGTAGAATTTTTTCTTCTTTTCTCTCACCAAATTCGGGCGTTACTCTTTTTTCTCTTTCCCCGTTTGCTCCTTCTTCCCAATTTCAAACCAGTATAGCGGCAGGTGTCCGTGTCATGTATAAACCAAAACCTAAGTGTCATGGGTGTTGCATCATGCCGAAGCGCATTTCTTTGTCTGATGATGAGTGTTCGTCTTGTTCCGTTCCGGATTTCGGTTCGCGATTTAATTCCATTTAGTGGTCCGCGCTCGTCGTGGGTTTTGATCCGCGAAGTGGTTCGGCCCAGCCCAGCTTAGTCCAGCCCAGCTCAGCCGGCCCGGCCCGCCCCGGCCTGCGCGCCCCTGGCGCCCAAACCCTCCCATGCGCCCCCCTCCCCTCTCTCTCTCTCTCATTTGGATCTCCCGCGCAACAACTTCCCTCTCCCTCTCCCACCTCTCTCTCCCCGTGGTGCCCTAGGGTTTGGAGACGACGATCACCGGAATTTGGACCCCGAGGTGAGCTCCCCTCCCCTCCCCTTCTCTTCTCTCTCTCCCTCTCCCTCCCCTTCTTCTCCCCACGCGCGCCCCCTTCTTCCGCTGCTCGCGCGCGCCCCCTGCCCGCCCCTGCTCGCCGGCGGCGCGGCGCCCCCCGCCCCTGCCCGGCCGCGGCGGCGTCCCCCGCCCCTCCCCCCGGCCGCGGCGGCCCTCCCCGCCCCTCCCCTCGCGCGCGCGGCGTCGCCCGCCCCTTCCCCGGCCCCCGGCGGCGCCCCCCTGCCCCTGCCCGGCCGCGGCGGCGTCCCCCGCCCGTCCCCCGGCCCCGCGGCGGCGCTCCCCGCCCCCTGCCCGCCCGCGCGGCGATCCCGCCCGCCCCTCCCCCGGCCCCGGCGCGGCCCCCGGCGCGGCCTTCGGCCCCCGGCGCGGCCCCCGGCGCGGCCCCGGCCGACTCGGCCGCTCCTGGCCGGTTCAACCGCCCCCTGGGCCAGTTCAACCGCCCCCCCGTTCGGCCGCCCGTTCCCGTCCCGGCCTCGCCCGACCGTGTCCCCGTTCGCCCGCGCTCGCGGTGATTATTCGTTAGTTAACGTGCTGCGTCGCGCGCTTCGCCGCGTGACGGATTTGTCTAATTTCAGATTCTATCTGTGTGTTGCGTCGTGCGCTTCGTCGCGCGACGATCCATTTTTGTTTCAGGTTGTTTAAGGTGTAACGCCGCGTGTGCATTCACGCGACGTTCCACTTTGGACTCAGTTTAGTCGACGTATGTCGTCGTGCGCTTCGTCGCGCGACGTTTAACGTCTCCTCATAACTAAGGCGAAGTGCCTCGTTGCGTGCTCGGTCGCGCGACGAGTCGTTAACTTCTTAATTTGTTTTAGAGAGCTTTGTCGCGCGTCTCGCCGCGCGACCACCTTTTTATTTATCTCCACCTGCTGATAATAATTAGACATGAAACATGACTTTACTTTACGCTAAACATAGTGTCTACATTAAATTTCCTTCCATTAAGCGAGTGGTTAATTTATAATCATGTAACGTGATCGTTTCTCGACTGTCTTTTCCTCTTTCTCTCTTAACCGTACTCACGAGCCCGCGTGGAACGTCTATTTACTTATTGCTTTCTATTGTATGGTGTACTGGTCTTTTGTATTAAAATATGTGGATGTATGTATGTTTGCAATCGCATAGAGAACGATCCGGTTGAAGAGCCCGAGGAACTCGCAGGAGAAGCCCCTGAGCAGCAGTCGGTTGGTGGAGGCAAGTGTCCTTTGACCTATCTCTGTCCTATTCATTCTTTAATTCACCTCCCGCTTTACACATTTATGCCTAAGGATTGACTAGCTTTTGTGATCCATGTCCTTGTTCACCTACTTGGGTTGGATTATTATTGTTTAGCTTTATGCTATTGCTCAAACTCTAATCAATGAACATGATGAGATTATCTATGATACGCTGTTTTCCCTTCTCTTATTATGATGTTGTACTTGTGGCCTCAAGGGGGCTCGAGCGGTTTCTCGAGTGCCTCTCCGTAAGGACCTGTTCTATGGATGACCGCCCGGGAAAATAGTGCAACCATGAGGGTGGAATGGGGTGCCCTTAGCTGAATAATTAGAGGATCCGGGGTGTAGTTCACTTAGCCGTCGTGCCGTCAATGGGGCTCGGTGTATGCAGCTCGCTCTGCCAAGGTTGATTTGTCCCTTGGGGAGGAGTGCGGTACATTTAGGAAACCTAACGGGTGGCTACAGCCCCGGGGAATCTTTGTAAAGGCTACGTAGTGATGCCCTGCTGGGTCACCTTGGTAGTGATCAATGGAGAGTCATGATCTCCGGGCAGAATGGGAATCACGGCTTGTGGGTAAAGTGCACAACCTCTGCAGAGTGTTTGAAAACTGATATATCAGCCGTGCTCGCGGTTATGAGCGGCCAAGGGAGCTCCAGTGATTAGTGAGACTTGATCAGAGATACTTTGGTTCAGGTGGTTATGAGATCGATGGTTCTGGTTATGACTATGGTGCTGGTAAGTGGTATTCTTTCCGTTTGGAAAGGGTACATCGGGCTAATAACTTGGGTTAATGCTAAAACTTGGCTTTCTATTAGTAAATAATAATCTGACCAACTAAAAGCAACTGCTTGACTCATCCCCACATAAAGCTAGTCCACTACAGCCAAACAGGATACTTGCTGAGTATGTTGATGTGTACTCACCCTTGCTCTACACACCAAACCCCCCCATCCCCAGGTTGTCAGCATTGCAACCACTGCTCAGGCGAAGATGAAGCTGTGGAAGGAGACTTCCAGGAGTTCCAAGACTATGACGAGTTCTAGGCGTGGGTTAGCGGCAACCCCCAGTCGGCTGCCTGTGAAGGCCGCGTTTATCTACGTTTCTTTTCCGCACTTTGATTTATTGTAAGAACTATATGGACGTCTCAGACGTATGATGTAATCGACTATTATTCCCTTTTAATACTATTTTGAGCACTGTGTGATGATGTCCATGTTATGTAACTGCTGTGTACGTGAATAACTGATCCTGGCACGTACATGGTTCGCATTCGGTTTGCCTTCTAAAACCGGGTGTGACAGACATGAAATTTCAACACAAGAAACGAGCAGATCTGATTCAACAACTTTTCATTTCTCGTGTATTCAGGCGAACAAGAACAGAAATACAAGAGTGTGTACTGGTGCTGAATTCGGCTTGTAGAAGCTTTTCCACTTGAACAGATCACCGAACCTTCTTGTGCTTCATCATGGAATCCTCCATGTCAACGTAGTGGCTCTCGTTGATGTGGTTGAACTCCTCCATCCGAGTGGACTTGAGATCTGATCCTTGGGGTTCAGGTTCCCCATCCGCGTGGACTACGAGAAGCCAGTCATTAGCTTGCCCGTCTCGCCGATCGAGTACCTCCTCCGGCTGCTCGGCGTCCGTGGCTTGTAAACCATCCACCGCTGCGACACCGACTACGGAGTTCCCTTCTTGCTGTCATTTTAAAGGTGTTGGTTGAGGCCGTAGTCCGGCGCGTGGAGGTCTTAGTAGACGTGGGCGTGCTGCACACCGTCGTCGTCATGGCGGCGAGGCAGCTGTTGAGCTCCCTGAGGCTACCCTGCGTCGCGGCCTTGCTGACCCTGACACACTTGTACTCCTAGCGAAGGCTCTGCATCGCGCTCTCCTTGTCGGTGATGGCGCGGTTGAGGCACGCATTCTCAACCCTGGTGAGCTCGAGCGAGTCCCTGACGGTGCTGGCCTTGGCCACGGCCTGCTTGAGGATGTCCCGCATGCACGTGTTCTCATCGCGTATGACGACGTGCTGCAACTCGACCAACTTGGTGTTCTCCTGACGTGCCCAGTTCGAATCGTCCTCGGACGCGTGCACACAGTCGATGAGCAGGCGCTCCTTCTTGTCACCCCAGGCCGCCACACACTCGTCGGCTTTGAGCCTGCATCAGTCACGCTCATCGGACGCCTACGCCTCAGAGAGTCAGGCCTTAACTTGCCTGGCCTCCGTGGTCACGTTGGAGAGCACGATGGAGAGGTCGTCCGGCGCATTGCGGCTCCACTCCTCGCCCTTCATCGCCATCCGGAGCTCGCCGCGTAGTCCCTGGTCTCCTCGTTTGCGCCGCCTAATATGAGGTCCTTGACGCTCCTCTGCTTCACCATGCCACCGTGGATCTGCTCCTGGAAACAGAGAAGAAAGCTCATATCTAATAACCTGGCAACCAAGTCGTCGTCCTGCCTCAACTCCTCTAGTTCCCTCACGGCCCGGGCCTTCTCATCGCGATCCCTCCGAAGGTCCTCCAGCAGGGGTGTTGCAGCGAACATCATGGGAGAACTCCGGGGTGGCAGGGGCGGAGAAGGGGGCAAAGAAGGTGGTGGAGGCGGGCGTCGGGGGAGTTGACGACGACGACGTCCTCCAGCATATGCGCGACCGTCGCGGTTTGCGGGCCGTCCCGCATCTTGTCGCTCGACATCAGCACCAACGCCGTGTCCTCTGTCTGTCTGTCTATCCGCTGGCGGTTGCCTTCATGAGGTTGCAACGTCAAGTGGGAGGAGGCTTCGCGCGGGGGGATTGAGCTCGTAGCGCGCGACGGGGTATGCGGTGGTGACGGCGCGACGAGCTCGGGATTGTTGGTAGCTGCGACGAACGGATTGCGTCGCCCCCATCCAAATCCTGTCGAGAATCGTGCCACGGCTAGGAATCCGAAGGTCGGGCGAGCGGGGATGGCTGACGGGCTTGGATGGCGGTGAATCCGAAGGTCGGGCGAGCGGGGATGGCGGGCGGGAATCCGGAGGTCGGGCGAGCGGGCATGGCTGGCGGGCGGGAATCAGGAGGTCGGGCGAGCGGGCATGGCTGGCGGGGATGGCTGGCGCCTAGCGGTTTGCGGCGGCGCGGAATCCAGACTTCGGGCGGGCGGGGTGGTTGCGGCGGCGCGAAATCCGGACATCGGGCGAGCGGGGGCGGGGGCAGTCTACGCTAAGCCCTTAATAGTTAGTAGAGAAAAGTGTACAATGAGTAAAACCCGTGGGTAACCCAATCCCCTGAAAACCGATGGGTCTAGGTGTGTGGGTTTGGAATTGCACTTACGAGTGCGACAACGGACGAGTTTAGATAGACTTCACGGATGTGATTGTCATCCTTAATCCTAGCCCACGCAGTGAACATCGACGTCGCTAAAGCTCAGTCGCCCTAAAGTCTCCCCAGTGCCTAGCCAGACAGTCTCACGCTAGGTAGCCTCCCTAGACACCATTATGCTGGCAAGATCCAGCCGACTGCTTGAAAGTTGAAACTTTGTGTAAACTGTAAACTTTTCAACAACATGTCTTTCTTTTGGTTGGTTTTTAATGCGCGTGTACTACTGGCATTTTAATACATGTTGTTTGATTCTTTTTTTTGATATTTTAGTCGGGTTTTGGGACCCTCAACGAGTTCGGGTTGGCGGATAATATTTCACCCGATTACGGGTTCAGGTTCAGATCAAATTCAAATTTTAGGTTTCAGGTCTAAGAACGCGGATGATGCACCCGCTCGAAACATGACCCACTGCCTAGTCGCAACAAAGCTCTACCAACAGTGACAGATCTAGAAACAGATTAAAGGATGGTTGAATTATGCACTGGGAATGCTAGAGAAGATGGTTGCAATCCGTCTGATTGGTTGTTCGGGTGGGTAGAGCCTGGTCTAGACCCAGATATAGGCTGAGTGTAGCATGTATAGCATGTATACATGGATGTAAGTAGCCAATTAGTTGTGTGTTTGGTTTCCTGTACTGACTCAGGCAAGATATATTGGGTACATGTTTGGTTCACTGTATCGAATGATCTGCACCAACTCAGCTCCTTTTTGGATGCATATGTTCTGAGCAGTTGTTTGTTGTCAAGTACGAATAGTATTTACTAGACATCAGAAATACAAAATCCACAATTTACACGTCTGACAATGAGCAAGATTCAAACAATCTACAAATTCTACACAATTTTTACACCAAACTAGACTAAAATAGTCTTCAAATTCTATCCAATTTACATAACTCAGTAAATACATAATCCACAAATTTGGACTAAAACAAGCTTGACATACTAGGCTAAAATAGTGTCGGAGAGTAAATCTCCGGACGGGTGGCGGAGTGCACCCGCCCTAAATCCTAAGATGAGGAGGGGCTTAGGCGTTCTGCTTGATCGTTGGGATTAACGGGAAGAACTCAAGAACACACAAGGATTTAGAGTGGTTCTGGCCACCGGAGCGTAATACCCTACTCCACTGTGGAATGTATTGCTTGTGAGCTTGTATGAGCTTGCGAGTCTAAGGTGTGATCTAAGATTGCGTATGTGTGTAACGTCGCATGCCTCCCCTTTTATAGCTGAAGGGGGGCATGCACAAAGGTACTGGGCCCCGACATGTGGGCCAGGGACATAAGGAATATAGCGCTTGGAGCCACTAATGCCTGTTGCCGAGGCAATCTTCTTGTGCCCTGACGCCCGAGACCCGCGTATCCTCGCGCGTGCCGAGGAAGCTTCTTGTAGAAGGGAAGATGAGTACAGTGCACCGCTCGGCACGGGCGCACTGTTCGCCAGTAGACTGATCAGACGTGCCGTCTGCTGGATGGGTCTGACACCGTCTGCCAGCGGATGGGACAGGGCACATTAAATGTCGAGAGGGCACGTCGCCCGTCAGCGTGGTGGCAGGCAGCGCGTCCTTTCCGCAATAAATGCAATGGTTGTATGGACCTTGCGTCAGGCTCGGCCCGTTGGCTTATGTCACGGGCCACAAGCCACGTGGCAGCAGCGGGCCTCCGCTCGAGCGGGAAGCGTTGGGCAAGGCCTGAACACGTGTCGGCACCGGACCCCAACTCATGCCGGGGTCCTCCTCGCCCCGGGACCTTGCCAAGGCCCGGACCTTACTCGGAGGAGCCTGGAGCTTATTCGAGGGACCCAGCATGCCCTCTTGGGAGCTCTGGACCCGCTCGTACAGGGGTCCGATATCCCTCGGAGGTCCGGACCCATCGATGCACCTCGGGATGTATTATCTTTTCTTGCCACGTGGTGCCCTTAGTCTTGCCCATGTAGTGGGGTCGGGTGCCGCTCTCCGTATGACCTGGAGGTGTGGTACGGGTGCAGCGCCTTCATACCGTAGAAGAGGGTACCTCTGATTCAGGGTACAGACATAGTGTACTCTACAAAGCTATTTGAGAATCAATAGAGCTTGACATGGTATTTAAGCTTGATAGATTAGCCTCGACTCCAAATTCTACGCAATTTACACAATCTACAAAGTCTAAAGCAACATAAGAGTTTGATAGTAGTAACAACTCCAAATTATGTAAGGTTAGCCTTACCTCTCATTGACCAATGTCTTTGCATACCAGGTTAGCATCATAGACACATACCAATCTCGTCAATTGTTGTAAGATTAAGGGTATAATCAGTTCTTAATCATCAACTAGGATATCCAAATTAGATCAAGAGTAGAATATCAGTTCATCATCATCAACTAGCATATCTATTCTCAAACATATATCAGTAAACATGCCATTTAAAGATTTTAACCAGCAAACAGGCCAGCAAAACAGGACTGCAAATAGGCCAATAAACAAGCCAGCAAAAAGGTCTGCAAACAGGCTCACCAAAATTGGTCATATAAGACCGTGCAACCACCAAGTAGAAAGGAACATCAACAAGATAGGTTAATCCGTAGAACTAAAAACATGATTGTTCTATGAAAGTGTATCATATATGTTCTCAAATAGGGAAATCCATATAACTCAGGTTAATCCATAGAACTCAGGGAAACATCATTGTTCTACAAAAGTGCACCATATCTGTTCTTAAACAGGGAAATCCATAGAACTCAATTTAATCCATAGAACTCAGGGAAATATCATTATTATGAAAGTGTAGCATATCTCTTCTTAAGTAGCATATAAGATAGGCAGAATACAACAAGTGTAGCAAATCTGTTCTTAAGTAGCATATAGGATAGATAGGATAGAGAAAGTGTAGCATACCTGTTCTTAAACAATATAAAGGACACACAGATCAGATCAAGTGTAGCATATCTGTTCTTAAGCAGTATATAAGATAGACAGAGCAGATCATATGTGGTAGTGCTTGCCTGCTTGGTTAGGAAAGTCTTGAGCCATAGGTCACAATCATCAGGAGTCATATCCAGGAACACCAGGGAGGTGGCCTTTGTGCTCCATCATGTGGTTCATGGCATACATGAGAGCCTCCCTAGAGAACCCAAGACATTTGGTTACATCATTGTAGATCCTAGGTGCTGCCTCAACATGGATGCTTTCACGAACAACATAAGGAACATCAGATACAACCTCTTTCATCCCATTGAACACAACAACATATTCATCAGTCATGTACGTCTTCCTCTTCCCTAAGTTGTACATAGGCTTGATATCATTGGAGTCACCAGGGGTACCCTTGTCAACATTTTCCCCTTGCTAATTAGATTGGAACCATCAACAAACTCTGAGGTCACTTCAATGCCATCATATAGGATGTCAACTATGTCAGTTGGCTTGCCCAAAGGCTCATTTGAACCCATTGCAAACCTACCTATGGCAACCCCACTTCCAAATATGATTTGCATAGGCATATAATTCTATATGGGCCTATTGAGGTAATTAGCATCTTTTGGATGATCCTATTGAGTTAGCAACTCAAGTTAGCAATTTCAAGTTAGAACAAGTTAAAAATGGAATGTGTTGGTCCTAACATTGATGTAAGCATCATAATGACCCTCTTCTAACCTTATGACAAAGTTATCTTCATCCTAAAGAGTGCCACTAATGTCCTTTCGTTTGCAAACCCTGACCCAACTAGACCTCCACTTACGAAGGTGATTGTACACTTGCTGGCTTGTTACTTCTTGGCCACTGAACTCAAAGACATTTTTAGCAACATAGTTGTAATACCCAAAAATGAATACAATGAGTATATAGTTGATAATCTTATTTTGTGTGCCATAAATTCCTCATGACAAGAGCATACCTATAATTAAGCGTGATTAATTAAAACAAATGATACACCAACTAAATTAAGCATCATGCTGAGGTTTCATTTTGTGTGCATTTTTGTGACAATATAAAGCTAATGTACAAAATATATAGGTATGTCTAAGTCCAAAGCGGGATTTAAAATCCAAAAGGATTCTAGAATTTAAGAAAAGAGAAAGAAAATATTGTATAAATTAGAGAAAATAAATACATAAATAAAATTATTTTATTCCTGCTGACATTTGAATGTGAGCAGTTAATTCAAGTATGAATCTCACACCTAAAAGTTGAGTTCAAATTGGAAATCAAAAAGAATTGGAAAAATAAAAATAAAAATGGAAACAGAAAAGAAAAGTAAGAAAAACCCGCTGATGGGCCACACCCTCACATTCGGCCCAGTTCCCCGCTAACCGCGTAGCCCAAAATTTGCCATGGCGCCTCCCCTGTACCTGGCACGCGGGCCCTGGCTGACAGCCGCTGCTTGCTCGGGCGGGTCGCTGACGCCTAGGGCCGTGTACTGCTGGGTGCTTGTGCCTCTGCGTGTGGGGCCCATTCGCCAGGTCGCTCTTCAAGCTCAAGCACGGATCGGCTGGGCCGTTCAACGACTCCTTGTTGGCCGCCGAAACTTCCGCCACCGGATCAGGACCTCCTCGGCTGGACTCCTGGGTACAAGTAACAGACCCTTTCCTGTCCGCCATCTCGAGCTCTCCTTTCCCCTCTCCGTCCAACCCATTAATTGTTGCCATGGAACTCGTCGTCAATCTCCCTGGCACGTCCCTCCCTCTTCGCCGGTGGGACTCCCTCTGCCCACCTGGACGTCCTCAACCTGCGCCTTGACTCTTGGACGTCATGCTCGTCCATGGTCGCGGATCCACACTCTCCTCGGCCCCAAGCTCCTGCCCCACCGTACCTCTCCGCTCCTCGGTGGGTCGCAGCACGCCATGGGCGGATTCAAGCCCGGCGACGTCCCCATCTACGCCTCCCTCGCTGTCGATTTCACCGTCCTCGACCACTGGATCTTCCCTGTGCCCACATCCACGTAGCCAATAACCGGTTCGTTCACTCGGCGACGTTCACGCTTGCACCGCCGCCCCTCACCGGGGATAGCATCCTTGTGGCCGTCTCTGCTCTTGGTAAGTTACCCAACCTCCCCTTCGTGGTCCCAGAATCGCGTAGGACCGATTTAATTAAAGAATCGTGGGTAGGGACGCTGGATTGGCCGAACCCCGGCCATCTCTCCGCCGCGGCTTGTGGGCAGAGAGTTGTATGGCACTAATCACTGTGAGGAAGCCTCCCTTGCATTCGCGCTATTCATATTCACGTGTTGCTCGTATGGATTGGACTTTGGAGCATCGGGGCGCCTGGTATGGCTCACCGGCGAGGGGCACCACTGGGCGGAGCCGCGCCGCTGCGTTTAGCCGTCGGTAGGTAGAAGACGCGGGCGCGTCCGTCGATCTGGAAGTGGACGGTACTGGTTAGGGCGGGGAGGTCGCTGGGCGCTGCGCCGTTGATCAAACTGCGGACGTCTCGAATCGGGTCAGGCGTACCTGTTCGGCTAATGGCATCATGACCGTTGGATCAGTTCCAGACGTCTAGGATTAGATCTGGGGGTAAGCGAATGAGAACCGTGGATGTTAGATCTGGCAGTCGAAAATAGTTATACGTTATTTGCTGCGTAGACATAATCTGGGCCGATGGGCAGAGATCGGACGGTCTGGATTCCCGGATACCCCTTCGCGTAGCAAACTTCATAAAGAGACCCTCTGTTTTCACATAATAAACCCGCCGTCCACGTTCACTGTGTTCTGAGTCTCGGGAAAACTTACGCGCTAGCCCCTGATTTTTCTGGAATTCGAGGCCCAGTCCAGAAGGGATTAAAAATAGAGAAATAATTATAGAAATTAGTTTTTAGTACAAAAATAATTCTAGAAACTTGAGAAATTCATATATAATTCATTTTAGCTCCAAATTGAGTCATTCTAGTTGCAATAATTTTGTATTAATATTGTCTACCAACTAGTAACACTGTTTAGCCATGAAACTTGAATTAAAATTATTCATTTGGATTAATCTATTCTAAGCACTAAATAATTTCCGAAATTCATAACTTGGTAACCGCAACTCCGAATTTAGTGGTTTTTGTTTCTACGATCTCGTAACATCGCGTAGATCATTATTATGCAGTATATTTTTATGTTTGGTGTGATGTTAATTTTGTCTATATCATGTTTGTCTGTATTGCTACGACTAGCAGCGAGATTACGTGTCATCTGAAAAGCAAGCTGGTAACTGGAATCTCAAGTGCCAGGCAAGTTGTGCCCTTGACCACTTTTTACCCAATAATGTTCTTAATGTCACTTATTCATGCATAGGTTAATTTTGATGGGACCCAATAGGTCACCCTAGATTGTTTATCTCATTACCTTGTTTACCCCTGAATCACTTGGGTAGTTTGCTATTGCTTTACATGGATTTGGGATAATTATTTATCATATCTATGTTCCAGTTATTTTGTTATTCTATTTATGTTCATGTCAAGATCATTAATGTTAATTGGAACATAGAGCTTAACTTGAGAAACACGTGCCACCACAAGGGTTTATGGACGCCCTTGGCTGATTAATTAGGAAAGCTAGCGGAAGACTACCTTACCCGAAAGGGGCAAGGGCAGTAGGGGAGTTGCATGCAAGGAGGTTCTCGAGTTGATTTTGCTGCGATGGCGGTCAGACGGGGGATTCTTGCAAGTGCGCTTCTCATAAACTGTAGCGGGTTTTCGGAAGCTAGTGGAACTTTGTAAAGGCCTCGTAGTGGATCCCTAGCCATTCATCTCGGTAGTGTCTAAGGGTCTAGCTAACCCTGGCGACATGGGATACACGACTTGTGGGTAAAGGGTACAACCTCTGCAGAGTGTAAAACTGGTATACTAGCCGAGCTCACGGTCATGAGCAGCTCAGGACTCTCTGATGATTAACTTATGGAACTAAATTCAATTTGTCATATGCATTGCATCACAGGTGATGTTGTTACTTTTGTTCTACTACTTAATTGGGTTGGTATTTACTTATACTTAGTAATTGCTAATAAAATTTTGACCAACTTTAAAAGCAATGCTTAGCTCTAACCATCCTCTTTGGTAAGCCTTACACTTCACGTGAGCTCCCACCTTTGACGAGTTCATGCACATTATTCCCCACAACTTGTTGAGCGATGAACGTATGTGAGCTCACTCTTGCTGTCTCACCCCCCCACAGGTCAAGAACAGGTACCGCAGGATGAGGCGCATGGAGGATGCTGCGATGAGTTCGTGAGAGATCTAGGATGTCGTCTCCCAGTCAACTTTGGGTTGCTGGACCGTTGTCTCCTTATAATGTATTTATTTATTTATTTTGTATAGAACTCCTGTTATGTAGTAAAAATGTGACATTCGATCCTGTGCCATGAATCATCATATGTGTGAGACTTGGTCCCAGCACACCTGGTGATTATGTTCGCGCCCGGGTCTTGGTGCCCCGAAATCCGGGTGTGACAGAAATGGTATCAGAGGGATGTTGACTGTAGGACGAAACCTAGATAGAACTGGACAACCATTATCTACTTACCTTACTCTGATTCTTTTCTAAACTTATCTTAATCTTTTCTCATCTATTTCCGCTTTACTCTGATTATTCTTACCTTTTCCTGCTAAAGACAAACTTGGATTTCACACTTTGAAATCTTGTGGTTAAAGTGACTTTTTGGAATAGGAGACCTACTCTTAGGAACAAAAATAAAACTATTTTTTATAGATATCTATGAATTTGAATGTTTTGTTCTTATGATACTTGTCTGATTTGGATCTTTGATTGAGTGTGATGAGTTGTGGAGTAATGTCCACAATTACATCTGCATATACATATAGAAAAAAATGCTTATAAAAATAACTAGACAAACTAGATTATCCCTCATTAAAGTATCTAGCCTAACAATATCCATCTCATCTTAAATATTCTATCCTACACTCATAGATCCATCTTATCCAAAAAATACTCATCTTATCTTGAAAAGGGTCTTATGACATCCTAATAGATCTAACTGACCTCAAAAGATTCTACCTTGTCCTTATGGATTCATCTTACCCTAATAAGCATATTTACCCCCACACTAGTAACAACCAGGATCTAATCCAAAATAATGAGATCTTAACTAGTCTAATCTAGTCATATCCAATCTAATCTCGATCCTATCTAATCTTATATGATCTAATCTAGTGTGAGTTACTTAATGCTGGTACAAAGGATAAGGCCATACTTCTAATTCACTTACACCTAAATTGGTGACTTAGATCAACTCGCCCATACCCAACAACTTGACCTACATGATAGGTTACATAACCTATCCCACACGTCTAGAAGCAAACGACCAAACCAGATTCTGACTAACCTTATTAAACTCATAGCCATCTACTAAACCAGCTGCTCTACCTACGTGTTACATACAAATCTATCTTAACCAAGACACCAATACAAAGAAGATCAACCTCATCAAGGAAAGGATAAGGGTCACCGTCATGGAAGGTAATCGTCAAGGATAAAAGTCAAACCAGATCTCTAGATGCATCAAGATCCACCATCCGGGATAGAAGTTTTTCTTGCCTAACCTTCTCTTATCCTAAGCTTTTCTAAATCTTACTTATTAGCTAAAACATAATATGTGCTTGTTTTCTAGCCACACTTGCTAATGAAGAGAAACTTTTGGGAGCATTAAAACTAATTGAAAACATAAAAGTTAAAAAAAACTTTCTATATCCCTTTCTTGCAAATCTCGAGGACGAGATTATTTTTAAGGGGGGTAGGATTTGTAATACCCAAAAATGAATACTGTCGGGGACCATAATTAGGGGTACCCTCAAGACTCCTAATTCTCAGCTGGTAACCCCCATCAGCACAAAGCTGCAAAGGCCTGATGGGTGCGACTAAGTCAGGGATCGGTCCATTCGAGGGACTCGATCACGCCTCGCCCGAGCCCAGCCCCGGGCAAGGGCAGCCGACCCCGGAGGATCTACGTCTCGCCCGAGGCCCCCCTCCAGCGACGAACATACTTCCGGCTCGCCCGAGGCCCCGTCTTCACCAAGAAGCAACCCTGGCCAAATCGCCACGCCAACCGACCAAATCGCAGGGGCATTTAATGCAAAGGTGGCCTGACACCTTTATCCTGACGCACGTCCTCCAGTCGAACAGAGCCGAAGTGATCGCTGTCACTTCGCCGCTCCACTGACCGGCCTGACAGAAGGACAGCGCCGCCTGCACCACTCCGACTGCTGTGCCACTCGACAGAGTGAGGCCGACAGGCAGCTAGGCCCGGCCTCAGGCACCATAGGAAACTCCGCTTCGCCCGACCCAGGGCTCGGACTCGGGCTCAGCCCCGGAAGACGGCGAACTCCGCTCCGCCCGACCCAGGGCTCGGACTCGGGCTCAGCCCCGGAAGACGGCGAACTCCGCTCCGCCCGACCCAGGGCTCGGACTCGGGCTCAGCCCCGGAAGACGACCAACTCCGCTCCGCCCGACCCAGGGCTCGGACTCGGGCTCAGCCCCGGAACACGGCGAACTCCGCTCCACCCAACCCAGGGCTCGGACTCGGGCTCAGCCCCTGAAGACGACGAACTCCATTTCGCCCGACCCTAGGGCTCGGACTCAGCCCTGGCCTCAGCCGACGGTCTCCGCCTCGCCCGACCCGGGGGCTCGGACTCGACCTCGGCCTCAGAAGACAGACTCGACCTCGACCTCGAAGGAGCCTCCACATCGCCCAACCTAGGGCACGGACCGACCTCGTCAACAGGAGGCGCCATCATTACCCTACCCCAAGCTGACTCAGGCTACGGGAAACAAGACCGGCGTCCCGTCTGGCTCGCTCCGCCAGGCAAGTAATGATGGCGCCCCGCACGCTCTGTGACGACGGCGGCTCTCAGCCCCCTTACGGAAGCAAGAGGACGTCAGCAAGGACTCGACAGCCCCGACAGCTGCCCTTCCGCCAGGCTCCAGCGCTCCTCCGACGGCCACGACACCACACGAACCGGGTGCCAAAACCTCTCCGGCTGCCACGATGGCATGTACATAGGGCGCTAGCTCTCCTCCGCTAGACACGTTAGCACTCTGCTACACCCCCCATTGTACACCTGGATCCTCTCCTTACGCCTATAAAAGGAAGGACCAGGGCCCTCTTACAGAGGGTTGGCCGCGCGGGGAAGAGGACGGGACAGGCGCTCGCGTGAGGCCGCTCGCTCCCCTCTCGCGTGGACGCTTGTAACCCCCTACTGCAAGCGCACTCGACCTGGGCGCGGGACAAACACGAAGGCCGCAGGATTTCCGCCTCTCTCTCTCTCTCTCTCTCGCTCCGGCTGCCTTTTCCCCCCTTCGCGCTCCGTCTCGCGCCGACCCATCTGGGCTGGGGCACGCGGCGACAGTTTACTCGTCGGCCCAGGGACCCCCCGGTCTCGAAACGCCGACAGTTGGCGCGCCAGGTAGGGGCCTGCTGCGTGTTGACGAACAGCTTCCCGTCAAGCTCCAGATGGGCAGTCTCCAGTAACCTTTCCAGCCCGGGACGGTGCTTCGTTTCGGGAGTCTTGAGTTCATGTCCCTCGATGGCATCTACGACATGATACTCCTTCCCCCGCCGTGCGACAGTGACAATGGCGGCCGACAGCCCGCCCGCCGGCGACGGAATCGACGACGTCTTCCCCGCGTGGTGGAAGAACAACATTCGAGCTCACCCCGCCCTCTCCCCCGCCGACGGAGGAGGAGGCGGGGCAACCAAGGCCAAGCAGGAGGCGGCACCTCGTCGGCTGTCGAGCGAGTCGACAGCGTCGGCGCCCCAACGGGGGGCACGTCGGGCATCGACCTCGCGTTTGAGACGAAGACGAGCGCCGTCTCCCCGCAACGCGCCAATCCCAAGCAGACGGATGACGCCAGCACGCTCGCGAAGGACTTGCTGGGCGTCACCCTCGTACCTAAGACGACAGTGCAGTCCGTCCCTGACGTGACTTCGTCACCACCCATCGACCAAGAGGTACCCACCGATTCCCATCTCACGCCCTTTGGATTCAGCCTCGACCCGCCAAGCGAATTCGCTTTGGCGGACGCTCTCGTAGAGGTGAGTCCAAACCCTCTGGGGTTTCGTATGCGGTCACCCTGGGATCGGCTGACGGACGTCTCGACCTACGGGCCCTCGGGGTCTGAGGAAGATGACGAGCCCGACTTCTGTTGGGATTTCTCCGGACTTGGTAACCCCAGTGCCATGCGGGACTTCATGACCGCATGCGACTACTGCCTTTCCGACTGTTCCGACGGTAGCCGCAGCCTCGGCGACGAGGACTGCGGCCCAAGTCGTGAATGTTTCCACGTCGATCTAGGGGGTCCCTCCGAAGGCAACCATCTTGGTATGCCAGAGAACGGTGATCTCCCTAGGCCTGTGCCTCGCGTTGACATCCTACGAGAGCTAGCTGTGGTCCCCGTTCAGGCGGGGGGTCATGACCCACAACTCGAGCAAATCCGCGGGGTGCAGGCCAGGCTCGACGAGGGAGCAGGAACGCTTGAGCCGATCCGCCGGGACATCGGGCAGGATTGGGCGGGCCAACCTCCGGCCGGAGAAGTGCGTCGTCTACCCCAGGGTATCCAGCACCGCATCGCCGATGATGTCAGGGTGAGGCCGCCACCCGCTTCCAGTGGAGTCGGCCAGAACCTGGCTGCAGCAGCAATGCTTCTCCGCGCGATGCCAGAGCCATCAACCACCGAGAGGCGGCGAATCCAGGGAGAGCTCAAGAATCTCCTGGAGGGCGCCGCGGTCCGACGGGCCGAAAGCTCCGCCTCCCGAAGGCAGGGGTACCCCTCGGAACATCGCGCCGTGACTTCCCGATTCATGCGGGAAGCCTCGGTCCACACCGGGCGCACGCGCAACACAGCGCCTGCGGCCCCGGGTCGCCTCGGCAACGAGCCCCATCACCGCGACCGTCGGGCCCACCTCGACGAAAGGGTGCGCCGAGGCTACCACCCCAGGCGTGGGGGACGCTACGACAGCGGGGAGGATCGGAGTCCCTCGCCCGAACCACACGGTCCACAAGCTTTCAGCCGCGCCATACGACGGGCGCTGTTCCCGACCCGGTTCCGAACCTCGACTACTATCACAAAGTACTCGGGGGAGACGAGACCGGAACTATGGCTCGCGGACTACCGGCTGGCCTGCCAACTGGGTGGAACGGACGATGACAACCTCATCATCCGCAACCTCCCCCTGTTCCTCTCCGACACCGCTCGCGCCTGGTTGGAGCACCTGCCTCCGGGGCAGATCTCCAACTGGGACGACCTGGTCCAAGCCTTCGCCGGCAATTTCCAGGGCACGTACATGCGCCCTGGGAACTCCTGGGACCTTCGAAGCTGCCGATAGCAGCCGGGAGAGTCTCTCCGGGACTACATCCGGCGATTCTGGAAGCAACGCACCGAACTGCCCAACATCACCGATTCAGATGTCATCGGCGCGTTCCTCGCCGGCACCACCTGACGCGACCTGGTCAGCAAGCTGGGTCGAAAGACCCCCACCAGGGCAAGCGAGCTGATGGACATCGCCACCAAGTTCGCCTCTAGCCAGGAGGCGGTTGAGGCTATCTTCCGGAAGGACAAGCAGCCCCAGGGCCGCCCACCGGAAGATGCCTCCGAGGCGTCAACTCAGCGCGGCGCCAAGAAGAAAGGCAAGAAGAAGTCGCAAGCGAAACGCGACGCCACCGACGCGGACCTTGTCACCGCCGCCGAGTACAAGAACCCTCGGAAACCCCCCGGAGGTGCCAACCTCTTCGACAAGATGCTCAAGGAGCCGTGCCCCTATCATCAGGGGCCCGTCAAGCACACCCTTGAGGAGTGCGCCATGCTTCGGCGCCACTTCCATAGGGCCGGGCCACCCGCGGAGGGTGGCAGGGCTCGCGACGACGACAAGAAGGAAGATCCCCTGGCAGGAGAGTTCCCCGAGGTCCGCGACTGCTTCATGATCTACGGTGGGCAAGCGGCGAACGCCTCGGCTCGGCACCGCAAGCAAGAGCGTCGGGAGGTCTGTTCGGTAAAGGTGGCGACACCAGTCTACCTAGACTGGTCCGACAAGCCCATCACCTTCGACCAAGCCGACCACCCCGACCACATGCCGAGCCTGGGGAAATACCCGCTCATTGTCGACCCCATCATCGGCGACGTCAGGCTCACCAAGGTCCCCATGGACGGAGGCAGCAGCCTCAACATCATCTACGTCGAGACCCTCGTGCTCCTGCATGTTGATCTGTCCTCGATCCGGGCAGGCGCTGCGCCTTTCCACGGGATCATCCCTGGGAAGCGCATCCAGCCCCTCGGACAACTCGACCTTCCCGTCTTCTTCGGGGCGCCCTCCAACTTCCGAAGGGAGACCCTCACGTTCGAGGTGGTCGGGTTCCGAGGAACCTACCACGCAGTACTGGGGAGGCCATGCTACGCGAAGTTCATGGCCGTCCCCAACTACACCTACCTCAAGCTCAAGATGTCGGGCCCCAACGGGGTCATCACCGTCGGCCCCACGTACCGACACGCGTTCGAATGTGACGTCGAGTGCGTGGAGTACGCCGAGGCCCTCGCCGAATCCGAGGCCCTCATCGCCGACCTGGAGAGCCTCTCGAAGGAGGTGCCAGACGTGAAGCGCCACGCCGGCAACTTCGAGCCAACGGAGACGGTTAAGTCCGCCCCCTCGACCCCAGCAGCGACGCTTCCAAGCAGATCCGGATCGGCTCCGAGCTCGATCCCAAATAGGAAGCAGTGCTCGTCGACTTTCTCTGCGCAAACGCCGATGTTTTCGCGTTGAGTCCCTCGGACACGCCCGGCATACCGAGGGATGTCGCCGACCACTCGCTGGATATTCGAGCTAGAGCCCGACCCGTCAAGCAGCCTTTGCACCGATTCGACGAAGAAAAGCGCAGAGCCATAGGCGAGGAGATCCACAAGCTAATGGCGGTAGGGTTCATCAAAGAGGTATTCCATCCCGAATGGCTTGCCAACCCTGTGCTTGTGAGAAAGAAAGGAGGGAAATGGCGGATGTGTGCAGACTACACTGGTCTAAACAAAGCATGTCCGAAGGTTCCCTACCCTCTGCCTCGCATCGACCAAATCGTGGATTCCACTGCTCGGTGCGAAACCCTATCTTTCCTCGATGCCTACTCAGGGTATCACCAAATCAGGATGAAAGAGTCCGACCAGCTAGCGACTTCTTTCATCACACCCTTCGGCATGTACTGCTATGTCACCATGCCGTTCGGCTTGAGGAATGCGGGTGCGACGTACCAGCGGTGCATGAACCATGTGTTCAGCGAACACATTGGCCGGACGATCGAGGCCTACGTCGATGACATCGTAGTCAAGACGAGGAAAGCCTCCGACCTCCTTTCCGACCTTGAAGTGACATTCCGATGCCTTAAGGCGAAAGGTGTGAAGCTCAATCCCGAAAAGTGTGTCTTCGGGGTACCCCGAGGCATGCTCTTGGGGTTCATCGTCTCCGAGCGGGGCATCGAAGCCAACCCGGAGAAGATCGCAACCATCACCAGCATGGGGCCCATCAAGGACTTGAAAGGCGTACAGAGAGTCACGGGATGTCTTGCGGCTCTGAGCCGCTTCATCTCGCGCCTCGGTGAAAGAGGTCTGCCGCTGTACCGCCTCTTAAGGAAGGCCGAGTGTTTCACTTGGACCCCTGAGGCCGAGGAAGCCCTCGGGAACCTGAAGGCGCTCCTCACGAACGCGCCCATCTTGGTGCCTCCCGCTGCCGGAGAAGCCCTCTTGATCTACATCGCCGCGACCACTCAGGTGGTCAGCGCCGCGATTGTGGTTGAGAGACGAGAAGAGGGGCATGCATTGCCCGTCCAGAGGCCAGTCTACTTCATCAGCGAGGTACTGTCCGAGACCTGCATCAACCCTCCGTCAAGATCGATGACACGCCCGAGCCAGAGGCACCCTCGGCCCAGCCCGAGGTACCCTCGGCTCAGTCCGAGGCACCCTCGGCTCGGCCCGAGGCACCCTCGGTTCAGCCCGAGGTACCCTCGGCCCCCGAGGGTGAGGCACTGCGCGTCGAGGAGGAGCGAAGCGGGGTCGCGCCTAATCGAAACTGGCAGACCCCGTACATGCAATATCTCCACCGAGGAGAGCTACCCCTCGACCGAGCCGAAGCTCGGCAGTTGGCGCGACGCGCCAAGTCGTTCGTCCTACTGGGAGATGGGAAGGAGCTCTACCACCGCAGCCCCTCAGGCATCCTCCAGCGATGCATCCCCATCACCGAAGATCAGGAGCTCCTACGAGAGATACACTCGGGGGCTTGCGGCCATCACGCAGCACCTCGAGCCCTTGTTGGAAACGCCTTCCGACATGGTTTCTACTGGCCGACGGCGGTGGCCGACGCCACTAGAATTGTCCGCACCTGCGAAGGGTGTCAGTTCTACGCGAGGCAGACCCACCTGCCCGCTCAGGCTCTGCAGACGAAACCCATCACCTGGCCTTTTGCTATGTGGGGTCTGGACCTCGTCGGCCCCTTGCAGAAGGCACCCGAGGGCTACACGCACCTGTTGGTCGCCATCGACAAATTCTCCAAGTGGATCGAGGTCCGACCCCTAAACAGCATCAGGTCCGAACAGGCGGTGGCGTTCTTCACCAACATCATCCATCGTTTTGGGGTCCCGAACTCCATCATCACCGAAAACGGCACCCAGTTCACCGGCAGAAAGTTCCTGGACTTCTGCGAGGATCACCACATCCGGGTGGACTGGGCCGCCGTGGCTCACCCCATGACGAATGGGCAAGTAGAGCGTGCCAACGGCATGATTCTACAAGGACTCAAGCCTCGGATCTACAACGACCTCAACAAGTTCGGCAAGCGATGGATGAAGGAACTCCCCTCGGTGGTCTGGAGTCTGAGGACAACGCCGAGCCGAGCCACGGGCTTCACGCCGTTCTTTCTAGTCTATGGGGTCGAGGCCATCTTGCCCACAGACTTAGAATACGGTTCCCCGAGGACGAGGGCCTACGCCGACCAAAGCAACCAAGCTAGTCGAGAAGACTCACTGGACCAGCTGGAAAGAGGCTCGTGACATGGCCTTACTACACTCGACGCGGTACCAGCAGTCCCTGCGACGCTACCACGCCCGAGGGGTCCGGTCCTGAGACCTCCAGGTGGGTGACCTGGTGCTTCGGCTGCGACAGGACGCCCGAGGGCGGCACAAGCTCACACCTCCCTGGGAAGGGTCGTTCGTCATCGCCAAAGTTCTGAAGCCCGGAACGTACAAGATGGCCAACAGTCAAGGCGAGGTCTACAGCAACGCTTGGAACATCCAACAGCTACGTCGCTTCTGCCCTTAAGATGCTTTCAAGTTGTTCATATACCTCGCTCCCACGCAAAGTTTAGTCATCAAGGAAGGGTCAGCCTTGCCTCGGCAAAGCCCGACCCTCCCTTGGGGGCTAAAAGGGGGGAACCCCCTCTGCGTCAAAATTTTCCTCGAAAAAAGATCCTTTCTGCCAGAATGTCTTTCGCGCTTTTCGACTACTTCGAAAGTGGATCCTGAAAATGACGGAGTACACGTAAGCAGCCAAGGCCGACCGAGCCGAGGGACTCCTACGCCTCCGGGATACGGATACCTCACACATCACCTTCTGCGATAAGTAACTCGCATTCGGATAAGTGATTCCGCGGACCGAACAAGTCTTCACGCTCGAAAGCCCCTCTGCCGAAGTGATTCTTCGGGCCTTCTCGACTGCGTCGGTGACAGAACCCTATGGACGGGCAAGAGTGCGCGTAAGCGGCAAGGCCGACCGAGCCGAGGGATTCCTACGCCTCCGGGATACGGATACCTCACTCATCACCTTCCGTGAAAAGCAACTCTCGCTCGCACAGACAATTCTGTTATCGACAAAAAAGTCCAGATACTCGAAACAAGAGGAAAAGAAGCGCAGCTTTACAACACGGCGAGGGTGTGTTTGGGCCTCGGCGGCCGCAGAAAACACACACTACAAGATAATCCGATCCTGCAGGCTCGGATCTTGACAGTTGAAGGGAGCAGCAGCACCCTCGGCGTCGACTACACCTTCGGCGAGGTCCGACCTAGCCTCGGACGGCGACGCGGTCCGAGGATCTCCACTCTGAAAGACGACGTCATCATCACGCCCGGGCCATCACCGCCAGGGTCTTCTCCAAGAATCCAGCTCGAGCAGGCGGCTCGGCCGGTCACCCCGAGGTCTCGACCAGCTATCCCCCGAAGACATCAGCCCGGCCCGAGGCCTCGGCAGATCAACTCCGGCGTCGGTCCCGCTAACGGACGACCCGGCCAGGCTTCGGCCGACCAAGTCTTCTTTTCGAGCCAACTCTGCCTCTGTCCGTGCTGACACCGCTACCCCTGGCTTCGGCTCATCGAAGAGCGGCCGAGGGGTTCCTTTAACTAAGCAAGAGAAGCCTCGGACAACAAGGCCGACCGAGCCGAGGGACTCCTACGCCTCCGGGATACGGATACCTCACTCGTCACCTTTGCACGGGGCGACTCACGCTTGGTGAAGCGGTTCAGACAACCAACAGGCGAGTCTTAGTGCTCGAAAATGAGGAAAAAACACGGCTCCGCGCCAAAAATACATACACGTTCAGGCCTCGACAGCCACAATGAACAAAAGACCGGCATTCAAGGTGCCATTACAAACGGAACTCCGGTTCCATCCCCGCGGGTATGAACGACCTCCACACCGGGGAGCCTGCGGGGCGACAAGTTCCGGGCGACTCGCCAGCGACCTCTACAGCAGCAGCTATGGTCCTAGGACGGACGCGACGACCGGAAGGCTCTCGTTCGCGTCCCCGCTCATGGGACACGAACCAGACATCAAAGCCAAAGAGCGGGCCGCTCCAAAGCGCACCGGCAGGTCCTCGCTCCCGTCCTCGCCACGAAAACGAGGAAGAGGGCGGAATGTTGCATCCTAGCTGGGCAGCAATAGTTCGCCTTCCCTGGCATGGCTGGAGGACGCCTCCTCCGCAGAGCTGGGGGATGGTTTCCACCACCAGAAGCTGGAAGAGGAGGTGGCCAGCCGACCCGTGCGGGAGGTAGAGCCCCGGCTCACCTCGCTCTCCGCCCCAGCAAGGATGGTAAGCATCCTTGAAGCTGAGGGAGAGGCGGGGGCCGCAGCCCGGCTTGCTTCTCCCCGTCCAGGGGCTGGTGGTCACCATCTTGGGTGACCACCGGCGTGGGGGTGCAGCCGGGCCGCGTGATGAAAATCCTTGAAGCCGAACGATGGCTGAAAGGTACCAACTCCCACGGAGTTGCGTTCCTCCAACGACAAGGCGGAAGGATTGCGGGTGTCCCCCATCCGGGGGCTCGGAAGGTGGAAAGACACGATGCATAAGGGAGCACGAAGACATGGTCGCCTTTCAAGGGGGTCACCCTCCTTTTAAAGGCGACTCTCCCTACTTGCGTCCCCAGCCGTCGTGGGCTGAGTCTTCTCCAACACGCTCCAAGGTGTAGGATTACGGGGAGGCTACGCTAGCGCAAAACAAAAATTTTCATCCCCATAATACCAAGAACTACTGCGGTTATAGGTCATGGAATTACCACTAGACGCGCAGAGCAGCGGAAGACGTCTCGATGTAGACGAACGCGTCGAGCAGTGCCGTGCAGTCGCCGGCGTCCTTCACGTCCTCGCACGGTTCGCCCAAGTGCTCCAGATGTAGCACCTCCGAGGTATCCACACGTACAGGGAGAAAGCGCCGCGTACCGAACTGCTAGGTTCGCGACGGCGGCTTGGCGAGGGCGAGAGGTGGGCGGCGGCTGTTAGTTCGCTGGTGGCGAATTAGGTTATCCTTAACCGCGCCCCCTCCCCTCATTATATAGGCGTTATGGTGGGCTTCTGACGCCGAGGCCCATCATTAACCCTAAAGCCCAGTCTAATTTCGGATCTAATCTGAATTAGGCTTCCTTCCCCTTAAGTGTGTGACCCTATAGGTTCACGTACAAATAGACATAGTCCGAGTACTCTTACTTGGCCCAATAATTGACAGCGGCCTCTAGCAAGACATGTCAACTCCTATGTGTACGTAAAGATCATATCAGACGAACCATTGCGACATTAAGTACATGCTGTTCCCTTTGTCTCACGATATTTGGTCTGGCTCTAAGCTGACCTCTCTTTCTCGATACTGTGAATTGGAATCCTTTCAATGGTTAACTCTTAACCCTAGCACGACCATGCATTTCTTGATCCAATCACTCGAGGGGCCCAGAGATATCTCTCTCACAAAGAGAGGGACAAATTCCATCTTGACTGACCATGCCTCATAGCATGCTTCCTGACAAACCCAAAACTACCTTTATAACTACCCAGTTACGGGATAGCGTTTGATAGTCCCTAAGTAAGTCAATTCACATCTTGAGAACATGCGACAATCTCATGTCTAAGGATACAGTATTCATGTTGCAAGAAGAGAACTATATTACAATATCTCACGTTGGGTCGGTCCAGCCTCATGTCATACATGCGCCCACATTATTAATTTAACATCTCCATGTTCATGACTTGTGAAATATAGTCATCTACTAATACATGTGCTAGTCATCGACTCTGACTAGGGACATCATTTAGAATAACCATATAAGTAAAGAATCTCACAAACAATTCACATAATTGCTAATCAATACAAGGTGCCTTCCATGGATATTCAATTAAGCAATATATATATATCATGGATACAAAGAAATATGCTCATCTCTATGATTATCTCTAGGGCATATTTCTAACACAAGGTCCTCCCCCTACGGCGCGGGGGCTGGGTCCCACGCGTCATGCAAGCTGGCCAGAGCAGAAGAAGCCAAACCGCCGCGCGCGGTGCATGCAACCGCCCAGCGGTTACGAGCATTCCTCCACTTTCGCCCAGAACAGCGGGCGAAAGGGCGGGCAGCCATGCAGGAGGCATGCAATCGCGCCAAGTGGGCGTGCCCCTCCGACTTCCAACACACCCAGCATGGGGGCCCACGCGTCATGCAACCGGCGCGCCGGTCGCTACGTGCAAGCAACTGCACCGCCACTCGCACCACTGCCACGCCTCCTCGACTGCGGAACCAGTACCGCGACTCGAGGCAACCCTGCGTACGACCCAGCAGTGCCAGCCAGGCGCGACGGTCAATACGGCCAAAAATGGGTCGGCAGTAATGGCGGTGGCAGGCGGGCAGGAGCAGCGGTCACGTCGTCAGCCAAGCTCACGTCCCATCCAGGGGCAGCGAGAGAACCCTCTCACGGCGTGAAGACGGCGCGCCCGCGTTTCGTTCCTCGAACGGCTCGCGCACGCGCAACGGCCGCCCCACGAACCACTCGCCCCGTCGCATTAACTCCGCGGCGGGACAGGCGGCACCTCTGGTAGGGGAAGCGAGCGACGCTTCGCCTTCGCCATAATGACCGCGTCAAAAAAGGTACGCCACGTCATTCGATTTTGTATCCTTTTCCTCTTTCTCTCTCTTACAACAGGGACCGGGAAAGGGGGATACTGCGAAAAGGATCCTTCCCCGTGAAGGAAACAGGCTCCGAGCCTCACTACTGATCAGAGGTTCAAAGGCTGGCCCCTCAGAGGGGTTTAACAGCCGCCTCAGAGCGCGTGGGCTCCACACCCACTACTGGTCAGAGGTTCGAAGGCCGGCCCCTCGGAAGGGTTCAACGGCCGCCTCAGGCTACTCGGGCTCCGTGCCCACTACTGATCAGGGGTTCGTAGGCTGGCCCTCGAAGGGTTCACAGCCGCCTCAGACATAGAGCGAGGGATGACCCTGGGTACGTTCGATACATAACCAAGGCTCGGGCTGCGCTCCCGAGGTACCCTAGGACATTTCCGAGACCAGCGGGAACGATCTTGTAACGGAATCCCATCAGAGGGAGGCATCGAGCCCTCGGACCCCGTCGACAGGGGACCGGGTCCCGCAGATCACCCGCAGGTACTTTTGAGCGCGCCTCCGGGCCTCTAGCCGACCCCTAACAAATGGGGCACGGACGTCCACTCGGATTACCCGCCAGCAACTCACCGGAGACACCATGTTCGGCGCCCTCCGAGGGCAACATGGCGCTTTCCCCCCCTCCTCCTTGCGAAAAGGCGACGCAGGGGCGTATGTAAAAAAGTCGAGTCTGTCCTTGACCGTCCTCTCGCCCTGTGCGGAGGCTTGGAGGCTGCTCTCGCAAACCCGGCTCCGGCCAAACCGTTGACAACGTCAACATACCAGCCCGAGAACTTGGGACCCGACCGTGCACCCGGGCTACGGCCAGCTCGCATGAGGGAACGACCAGACCAGCCGAAGCATTGCGCGAGGCATTAAGACCTCGGAGGAGTCAAACCACTCCTCCGAGGTGAAAGGGAAATGTGCCCTTGGGCCATTTCTAAGTATTTTGGTGATTGAGTGCCAACTCAAGTGCTTAAATGTGAATTTATGCAATGGATGAATAAAGTGCAAATCAAGAGCAAAGGTACGTTTCTAAGTCTTAGTACATTGGTTTTGTGTACTAATATACTTGTCTAAGTATTGGAAACAGGAAGAAAAAGAAAAGGAAAGAGGTGGCTGTGTACAGCCAAAGGGCTATTTCGGTCTGGGGCACCGGACTGTCCGGTGGTGCACCGGACAGTGTCCGGTGCGCCAGGCTGCCTCGGCCGAAGTGTCCGCTCTCGGGAATTCGCCGACGGCGTACAGCTAAAATTCACCGGACTGTCCGGTGTGCACCGGACTGTCCGGTGAGCCAATGGTCGGCTAGGGCCAACGGTCGGCCGCGGATTCTGCGCGCGACACGTGGCCAAGCCAACGGTCGGAAGGGGGCACCGGACTGTCCGGTGTGCACCGGACATGTCCGGTGCGCCAACGGCTCCCAGATCTGCAACGGTCGACTGCGCTGTTTAAGGAAGGAAATCGGGCACCGGACTGTCCGGTGCGCCCGATGACAGAAGGCAAGGATGGCCTTCCAGATTTGTTCTCAACGGCTCCTAGCTGCCTTAGGGCTATAAAAGGGACCCCTAGGCGCATGGAGGATGACACCAAGCAACCTAAGAGCATTCTTGATCATCCACACTCATTCTTTGCGCATTCGTTTGTCATTCTAAGTGATTCGAGCTCCGTTCTAGTGAGAACTTTGAGATAGTCTTTTGAGCTCGATTCTTGGCCGTGTGTGTGCGCATTTTGCTGTGGATTTGTGTGTGTTGCTTCCCTCTCTTACTCCGTGCTTCTTTGTGAATCTTAAGTGTAAGGGCGAGAGACTCCAATTTGTGGAGATTCCTCGCAAGTGGGATAAAGATAAGCAAGGCAAAACACCGTGGTATTCAAGTGGGTCTTTGGACCGCTTGAAAGGGGTTGATTGCAACCCTCGTCCGTTGGGACGCCACAACGTGGAGTAGGCAAGTTTTGTACTTTGCCGAACCACGGGATAAATCACTGTGTCTTCTCTGTGTTGAATTCTTTGTGGTTATCATATTGTGCAAGATCTCCTCTCTAGCCACTTGGCAATTATTGTGCTAACCCTTAACAAGTTTTTGTGGCTATAAGTTTAAAGTTTCGCAGGATCACCTATTCACCCCCCCTCTAGGTGCTCTCAATTGGTATCGGAGCCGTTCTCTTCAAGAAAGGGACTAACCGCCCGAAGAGATGGATCCTAAGGGGAAGGGAATCGTGATCAACGACAAGGAAAAGGAGTCCTTCGTCAACGAGCCAAAAGATGATAAATCCAACGACTCTGGCTCGGGCCACAGACGTAAAGATGGGAAGAAGAAGAAGACAAGGCGCATCAAGGAGATCGTCTACTACGACAGCGACGAATCCTCTTCTTCCCAAAAGGACGATGACAACGACTACAGGAAGACGGTCAATTCGAACTTTTCATTTGATTATTCTCGTATTCCACATAGTTCGAATTCGCATTTGCTTTCCATTCCTCTCGGCAAACCTCCACACTTTGATGGGGAGGACTACGGATTTTGGAGTCACAAAATGCGTAGTCATTTATTCTCTCTCCATCCAAGCATATGGGAGATTGTAGAGAATGGAATGAAATTTGATAGCTCGGATAGCCCTATGTTTATTAATGAACAAATTCATAAAAATGCACAAGCTACTACTGTGTTGCTAGCCTCTTTGTGCAGGGACGAGTACAATAAGGTGAGCGGCTTGGACAATGCCAAGCAGATATGGGACACCCTCAAGATTTCTCACGAGGGGAACGACATCACCATGCTCACTAAAATGGAGTTGGTGGAGGGCGAGCTTGGAAGGTTTGCAATGATAAGGGGCGAGGAGCCAACCCAAACATACAACCGGCTCAAGACCCTTATCAACAAAATAAGGAGTTATGGAAGCACGCGATGGACGGACCATGACGTCGTCCGACTATTACTAAGGTCCTTTACCATTCTTGATCCTCATTTGGTGAATAATATTCGTGAGAATCCCAGGTACACCAAAATGTCGCCCGAAGAAGTCCTAGGAAAATTCGTCAGCGGGCGAATGATGATTAAGGAAGCAAGGTACGTGGACGACGCCTTGAATGGACCGATCAACGAGCCGCAACCTCTTGCTCTCAAAGCAACAAGAAGCGAGGAGGCGCTACCCAGCAAGGTGGCACAAATTGAGGCGGCCGGACTTAATGATGAAGAGATGGCTCTCATCATCAAACGCTTCAAGACGGTGCTAAGAGGTCACAAGGGGCAGCCAAGCAAGACCAAGACAAAGGGGAAGCGCTCATGCTTCAAGTGCGGTAAGATTGGTCATTTAATCGCTAACTGCCCCGATAACGATAGTGACCAGGAACAGGGGAACAAGAGGGAAAAGAAGAAGAATTACACGAAGGCCAAGGGCGAGGCACACATTGGAAAGGAGTGGGATTCGGATTGCTCCTCCGACTCCGACAATGAAGGACTCGCCGCCACCGCCTTCAACAAGTCATCCCTCTTCCGGAACGAGCGTCACACATGCCTTATGGCAAGGGAGAAGAAGGTGAGTACTCGAAACTCTACTTATGCTTCTTCTAGTGATAATGAGTCTAGTGATGATGATGACATAGACTATTCATGCTTATTCAAGGGTTTAGATAGATCTAAAATAGACAAAATAAATGAATTGATTGATGCCTTGAATGATAAGAATGTGCTTTTAGAAAAGCAAGAAGATTTGTTGTATGAAGAACATGACAAATTTGTAGAAGCACAAAAATCACTTGCATTAGAGATTAAGAGAAATGAAATACTTTCTTGTGAGTTGTCTACATGTCATGATTCAATTGCTAGTTTAAAGAGCAAAAATGATGATTTAAATGCTAAACTAGAAAAATCTAGTAAATCAACATCTTGTGTAGAACATGTTGAGATTTGCACTAGGTGTAAAGATTTCGATGTTGATGCCTGTAGTGATCATTTAGTTTCAATTTCCAAACTAACTGAGGAATTGGCTAGTCTTAATGCTCAACTTAAGGCTAGCAAAAGCGAATTTGATAAGCTAAAATTTGCAAGGGATGCCTACACGATTGGTAGACACCCCTCAATTAAGGATGGACTTGGCTTCAAAAGGGAAGCCAAGAACTTAACAAGCCATAAGGCTCCCATTCCCGCTAAGGAGAAAGGGAAGGCCCCTATGGCTACTAGTGCTAAAAAGAACCATGCCTTTTTGTATCATGATAGGAAAAATTCTAGAAATGCTTTTAGAAGTTATGATGCTTTTGATTCACATGCTTATGATTCTTATGCCATGACTGCTTCTAGTTCTTCCTATATGCATGGTAGAAATATGACTAGGAGAAATGCTATTCATCATGTGCCTAGAAAGAATACCATTCATGCTCCTAGGAAAGTAGTAAATGAACCTTCTACAATTTATTGTGCTTTAAATGCCTCCTTTGCTATTTGTAGAAAGGATAGGAAGATAGTTGCTAGGAAGTTAGGGGCAAAATGCAAGGGAGACAAAACTTGCATTTGGGTCCCTAAGGATATTTGCACTAACCTTGTAGGACCCAACAAGAGTTGGGTACCTAAGTCCCAAGCCTAAATTTGCCTTGCAGGTTTATGCATCCGGGGGTTCAAGCTGGATTATCGACAGCGGATGCACAAACCATATGACAGGGGAGAAGAAAATGTTCACCTCCTACGTCAAGAATAAGGATTCCCAAGATTCAATTATATTCGGTGATGGGAATCAAGGCAAGGTAAAAGGGTTAGGTAAAATTGCAATTTCTAATGAGCACTCTATCTCTAATGTGTTTTTTAGTTGAGTCTCTTGGTTATAATTTGCTATCTGTTAGTCAATTATGCAACATGGGGTATAACTGTCTATTTACAAATGTAGATGTGTCTGTCTTTAGAAGAAGTGATGGTTCACTAGCTTTTAAGGGTGTATTAGACGGCAAACTTTATTTAGTTGATTTTGCAAAAGAGGAGGCCGGTCTAGATGCATGCTTAATAGCTAAGACTAGCATGGGCTGGCTGTGGCATCGCCGCTTAGCACATGTGGGGATGAAGAACCTTCACAAGCTTCTAAAGGGAGAACACGTGATAGGTTTGACTAATGTACAATTCGAAAAAGATAGACCTTGTGCAGCTTGTCAAGCAGGTAAACAAGTGGGAGGAGCACATCACAGCAAGAATGTGATGACCACTTCAAGACCCCTGGAGCTGCTGCATATGGACCTCTTCGGACCCGTCGCCTATCTGAGCATAGGAGGGAGTAAGTATGGTTTAGTTATTGTTGATGACTTTTCCCGCTTCACTTGGGTGTTCTTTTTGCAGGATAAGTCTGAAAGCCAAGGGACCCTCAAGCGCTTCCTCAGGAGAGCTCAAAATGAGTTTGAGCTCAAGGTGAAGAAGATAAGAAGCGACAACGGGTCCGAGTTCAAGAACCTTCAAGTGGAGGAGTTCCTTGAGGAGGAAGGGATCAAGCATGAGTTCTCCGCTCCCTACACACCACAGCAAAATGGTGTGGTAGAGAGGAAGAACAGGACGCTAATCGACATGGCGAGGACTATGCTTGGAGAATTCAAGACCCCCGAGCGTTTTTGGTCGGAAGCCGTGAACACGGCTTGCCACGCCATCAACAGGGTCTACCTTCACCGCCTCCTCAAGAAGACGTCATATGAGCTTCTAACCGGTAACAAACCCAATGTATCGTACTTTCGTGTATTTGGGAGCAAGTGCTACATTCTAGTGAAGAAGGGTAGAAATTCTAAATTTGCTCCCAAAGCTGTAGAAGGGTTTTTGTTAGGTTATGACTCAAATACAAAGGCGTATAGAGTCTTCAACAAATCATCGGGTTTGGTTGAAGTTTCTAGCGACGTTGTATTTGATGAGACTAATGGCTCTCCAAGAGAGCAAGTTGTTGATTGTGATGATGTAGATGAAGAAGATGTTCCGACGGCCGCTATACGAACCATGGCGATTGGAGAAGTGCGGCCATAGGAACAAGATGAACGAGATCAACCATCTTCCTCAACTATGGTGCTACCCCCAACTCAAGATAATGAACAGGTTCATCAACAAGAGGCGTGTGATCAAGGGGGAGCACAAGATGATCATGTGATGGAGGAAGATGCACAACCTGCACCTCCAACCCAAGTTCGAGCGACGATTCAAAGGGATCATCCCGTCGACCAAATTCTGGGTGACATTAGCAAGGGAGTAACTACTCGTTCTCGATTAGTTAATTTTTGTGAGCATTACTCCTTTGTCTCTTCTATTGAGCCTTTCAGGGTAGAGGAGGCCTTGCTAGATCCGGATTGGGTGTTGGCCATGCAGGAGGAGCTCAACAACTTCAAGAGAAATGAAATTTGGACGCTGGTGCCTCGTCCGAAGCAAAATGTTGTGGGAACCAAGTGGGTGTTCCGCAACAAACAGGACGAGCACGGGGTGGTGACGAGAAACAAGGCTCGACTTGTGGCAAAAGGTTATGCCCAAGTCGCAGGTTTGGATTTCGAGGAGACTTTTGCTCCTGTGGCTAGGCTAGAGTCAATTCGAATCTTGCTAGCATATGCCGCTCACCATTCTTTCAGGTTGTACCAAATGGATGTGAAGAGCGCTTTCCTCAACGGGCCAATCAAGGAGGAGGTGTACGTAGAGCAACCCCCTGGCTTCGAGGATGATCGGTTCCCCGACCATGTGTGTAAGCTCTCTAAGGCGCTCTATGGACTTAAGCAAGCCCCAAGAGCATGGTATGAATGTGTCGGCGTTTCGAGACAGGGGGGTCCCTAAGCCGACGAGTGAGTGTGCTGCGTGCCCCAGCCCAGATGGGTCGAGCGCGTGGGCGAGCGCGGAGGGGGGAGAGGCGAGGCGGCCGGAGCCGAGCGTGAGAGAGGTGGAAGTCCCGCGGCCTTCGTGTTCGTCCCGCGCCCAGGTCAGGTGCGCTTGCAGTAGGGGGGTTACAAGCGTCCACGCGGGTGAGGGAAGCGAGCGGCCCCAAGAGAGCGCCTGTCCCGTCCTCGGTCCCGCACGGCCAACCTTTTTCGAGAAGGCCCTGGTCCTTCCTTTTATAGTCGTAAGGAGAGGACCCAGGTGTACAATGGGGATGTAGCTGAGTGCTACGTGTCTAGCGGAGGGAGAGCTAGTGCCCTAGGTACATGCCGATGTGGCAGCCGGAGAGATCTGGGCATCCTGCTGGCGTGATGTCGTGGCTATCGGTGGTGCGGCGGAGCCTGATGGAGGGACAGCTGTTGGAGCGGTCGAGTCCCTGCTGACGTTGTCCTGCTGCCGTAAGAGAGCTGGGGGCCGCCGTCGTCATAGAGCTCGTGGAGCGCCATCATTGCCCCTCTGGCGGAGCTGGCCGGACGAGACGCCAGTCTTGTTCTCCGTGACCCGAGTCGATTCGGGGTAGGGCGATGATGACGTTTCCTGTTGACGTGGCGGTCTGTGCTCTAGGCAGGGTGACGTGGGGTTTCCTCCGAAGCCGAGGTTGAGTCTTGCCTTCAGTTGCCGTGGCCGAGCCCGAGCCAGGGGGTCGGGCGAGGCGGAAGTCGTCCGGCCGAGGCCAGGGCGGAGTCCGAGCCCTGGGGTCGGGCGAGGCGGAGTTTCGTCGTCTTCCGGGTCTTAGCCTGAGTCCGAGCCCTGGGGTCGGGCGGAGCGGAGTTCGCCGTCTTCCGGGTCTTAGCCCGAGTCCGAGCCCTGGGGTCGGGCGGAGCGGAGTTCGCCGTCTTCCGGGTCTTAGCCCGAGTCCGAGCCCTGGGGTCGGGCGGAGCGGAGTTCGCCGTCTTCCGGGTCTTAGCCCGAGTCCGAGCCCTGGGGTCGGGCGGAGCGGAGTTCGCCGTCTTCCGGGTCTTAGCCCGAGTCCGAGCCCTGGGGTCGGGCGGAGCGGAGTTCGCCGTCTTCCGGGTCCTAGCCCGAGTCCGAGCCCTGGGGTCGGGCGGAGCGGAGTTCGCCGTGGCGCCTTTGGCAAGGCCTAATTGCCTGTCAGACTCACTCTGTCGAGTGGCACTGCAGTCGGAGTGGCGCAGGCGGCGCTGTCCTTCTGTCAGACTGGCCAGTGGAGCGGTGGAGTGACGGCGGTCACCTCGGCTCTGCCGGGGGCGCGTGTCAGGATAGAGGTGTCAGGCCACCTTTGCGTTAAATGCCCCTGCAATTTGGTCAGTCGGTGTGGTGATTTAGTCAAGGTTGCTTCTGAGCGAAGCCAAGGCCTTGGGCAAGCCGGTGATGTGTCCGCCATAAAAAGGGGGGCCTCGGGCGAGACGGAAGTCTCTCGAGGTCGGCTGCCTTCGGCCGAGGCTAGGCTCGGGTGAAGCGCGATCGAGTCACTCGTGTGGACTGATCCCTGACTTAATCGTGCCCATCAGGCCTTTGCAGCTTTATGCTGATGGGGGTTACTAGCTGAGAATTAGGCGTCTTGAGGGTACCCCTAATTATGGTCCCCGACAGTAGCCCCCGAGCCTCGAAGGGAGTGTTAGCACTCGCTTGGAGGCTTTTGTCGCACTTTTTTGCAAGGGGACCAGCCTTTCTCGGTTGCATTTCGTTCCGGTGGGTGCGCGCGAGCGCACCCGCCGGGTGTAGCCCCCGAGGCCTCGAAGGAGTGGTTACACTCCTTCGAGGTCTTAATACTTCGCTTAACGCTTCGGCTGGTCTGGTCGTTCCCTCATGCGAACTGGCCGTAGCCCGGGTGCACGGTCGGGGCCCAAGCTCTCGGGCTGGTATGTTGACGCTGTCAACGATTTGGCCGGAGCCGGTTTTTGCGAGAGCAGCCCCCGAGCCTCTGCACAGGGCGAGAGGACGATCAGGGACAGACTCGGCTTTTTACATACGCCCCTTCGTCGCCTTTCCGCAAGGAGGAGGGGGGGAGTGCGCCATGTTACCCTCGATGGGCACCGAACATGGTGTCTCCGGTGAGCTGCAAGCGGGTAATCCGATTGGACGTCCGTGCCCCGTTCGTTGGGGGTCGGCTAGGGGCCCAGAGGCACGCCCAAAAGTACCTGCGGGTGACTTGCCGGACCCGGTCCCCTGGCGACGGGGTCCGAGGGCTCGATGCCTCCCTCCGATGGGATTCCGTTACAAGATCGTTCCCACTGGTCTCAGATATGTCCTAGGGTACCTCGGGAGCGCAGCCCGAGCCTCGGTTATGTATCGAACGTACCCCTGGTCATCCCTCGCTCGGTGTCTGAGGCGACTGTGAACCCTTCGGGGGCCAGCCTTCGAACCCCTGATCAGTAATGGGCGCGGAGCCCGAGTAGCCTGAGGCGGCCATGGAGCCCTTCGGGGGGCTGGCCTTCGAACCCCTGACCAGTAGTGGGTGTCGGGCCCACGCGATCTGAGGCGGCTGTTGAACCCTCGGGGGCCAGCCTTCGAACCCCTGATCAGTAATGGGGGGCGCGGAGCCCGGTTCCTTCGCGGAGAAGGATCCCTCTCGGGGTATCCCCCTTCCCCGGTCCCTGTTGCAAGAGATAGAGAAAGAGGAAAACGGAAAAGGATACGAAATCAGACGACGTGGCGTACCTTTTCTGACGCGGTTATTAAGGCGAAGGTGAAGCGTCGCGCGCTCCTTCTGCCAGAAGCGCCGCGTGTCCCGCCGCGGAGTTAATGCGACGGGGCGAGTGGTTGGCGGGGCGGCCGCTACGCGTGTGCGAGCCGTTTCGAGGAACGGCTGTGCCGCTTCGCGTTTTTCGAATCCTGTATCCGGCCCAGGCGGCGTGCTGGAAACGGTTTCGCCCTGGCCTTCATATACTCGAGAGGGGGCCCGGTGACGGTTCTTCACTCTGCTCCCTTCTTTTCCCTTCAGGTTTTCGCCACCCGGGAAACTTTAGCCGGAGGAGAGGGAAACCGCCTTCCCTGCCCCCCGCGCCGTCGTCTTCTCCATCTTTGGTGATGGCGGACCGAGTGACCATAATCCCCCCGCGCGATCCGTGGCCCTTCTCCACGGTGACGGCGAGCGATCTGGAGGAGCTGGTCGGCGAAGGTCTGCTCCGCCCCCTCACCGACAAGCAGCGGCCAGAGTGGATTCCTCCCGTGGGCGGAGCCGCTCCGTCCCCACCGCCGGGGTATGTTGTGAGCTTCGTCTCCTTCCATGAGCGGGGATTTGGTGCGCCGGCGGGCCGCTTTATGCGGGCCATCTTGTTCCACTACGGGGTGGAGTTGCACAACCTCTCCCCCAACTCCATCTCGCAGGCCGCTATTTTCGTAGCGCTATGCGAAGGGTACTTGGGGATTGCTCCCCATTGGGATTTGTGGACTTACTTCTTCTTCGCCGAGCCTTTCGCCTTGTCGACGGGGGAGAGGAGGATCCGCGCAGCGGTGCGGGCCGGCGGCTGCATTCTCTTGTTGAGGCAGTCGCGGGCGTTGCAGTACATTCCTGCCATCCTCGCGTCTTCGAACAAGGGGTGGCAGCGCCGGTGGTTCTACCTCCGGAACGACGGTGAGTTGCTCCCACCGTTTTCCCAGCGAGTAGTTACAGCTGCCACCGACGCCTGGCGCCACGGGACCCCGCACGAGAGGCAAAAAAATCTCGAGCCCCTTCTCCAGGCCCTGAAGGAGTTGCGGGAGGGGGGACTTACTGCTGCGGGAGTGATCGCCGCCATTCACCGTCGGAGGGTGCTCCCATTGGCGGAGCGGCGGCTGTCGCTCTGGGAGATGACCCCGGGAGCCGACTGGGAGGGCTCACGGATGTCCCCGGATCCTCTTTCTTCCGACGCCCTCCAATGGCGGGTGTCGGCCGCGATGGGGAAGCCGGACCCCCACGCATACTCCCAGCTTCGGATGCGCCCCGATCAGGGGTGCGTGACTTTGGTGAGCGTCCGCTCCTCCTTTCTTCGTATGTCTGGTTGCTCCAGGTCCTTATGATCGGGTTCCTTTCTCCCCTCCTTTTAGGATGTGGGGTGTCACAAACCCTCCCTGCCACGGGTTCCGGAGGACGCGGTGGACCGTGCAGCGCGGCGGGTTGCCGTGGAGGAGAAGAAGAAAAAGAAGGACGCGGAGAAGGCCCGGGCCCGCGAGCGGAGGCGGGCTCGGGACGCCTTAGAGAAGCGCCGCCGCCAGCAGGAGAGGGACGGACTCCCGAGGGAGCCGTCGCCGGAGACGCCCGACGACGATGACGACGACGATGATGATGATGATGATGATGTGGCCGCCCGTCTTGGCCTCAGCCTCGGCCTGGGGTGTGGCCCAGAGCCGTCGGTCCAGCCCCCGAGCGAACCGACTCCGTCAGCCCCCGAAGTCGGGGCGTCGGGCTCCCGACCCGAGGCGCGGGGGCGAACCGAGAGGCCACCTGACCCCTCCGCCGGAGGAGCTGAAGTAGTTCCGGGGGTCCAGACCAAGGCGTCTGTTCCCCAGAGGCCGCCGCTTGTGCTGGGGGTGGCCGGGAGTGACCCTCAGGTCGTCGCTGCCGTGCCCGAGGAACCTGTTTCCCAGGCGCCCCAAGCGCCGGCGAAGCGGACCTCGGTGGTCGTTTCGAGAGCTGGGATCCAAGAAGGCTCTCCCCAGGCGCGGTGGATCATGGCCCGGAGTGGGTGAGTACCTCGGAATGTCTTCGTCTTGGCCTCCCATTCGTATGTTTTGGTTGTGATCCCCTTCCTTTTCTATCCAGCAAGCGAAGTCACGGCCAGACCGACCTGGCACCCCGGAAGGCCCTCAAGACGGCGCCGAGCTGTGCGGCCAGCGCCACTCAGCCGACCCTCTCGCGGGGCACCCCGACATCGGGGGTTCGGGTGTCGCTAATCTCGGAGGAGCGGGCTCCCGAGGCCGGCTCTTCAGCCGGAGCGGCGATCGTGGTTGAGGAGGCGGCTGACGCCCACACGGCTCTGAGCTCGCCTGTCGGGCCGGTCATGCCGGCGCCCGCCACCGTCGAGGCTGCCGCCGTCCTTGTCGAAGGGTGCCCAGCCGCCGCCAGTGCCGGGATGACTGATGCGTCGGTGCCCAAGACCTCAGAAGAGGTGGGCGCGGTCGCGCAACCTGTCCCGCCGGGCGACAGCCTCATCGCCGTGCGGCGAAGCCCCGAGGCCCGGCGCCCGTTGCTCCGATTCCGGACCTGCGAGGCCTCGGACCCCGTCTTCGTTCTTGATGATGAGCAGGAGGACCAGTCCTGGGGTGAGCTCCGCGAGTGCGCAGAGACGACGATGGGGTCGCTCCGGGCGTCGCTGGAGGTCTTCTGCAGAGACGTCCCCAAAATCCTCCAGGTAGCGGTTTCGGGCATCCCTTTCTTCCTTCTGTATGATACTCGCTGTGACACCCTGTTTCCTTTTCCCAGGATCTGACGGACCGGAGCGCCGCTAAGTCGTCATTCATCCGCCGTGAGGTTGATGTCTGGGGCTCACTGCGATCCCTGAGGTCTTCGCTTGCCGGGGCTACCACGTGCCTTTCTCAGCAAGATGCCAAGGTGGCGGATCTCCAGCTGTTATGCGCCGACCTGAGAGCCGAGGCGGCAGCGGCGCGTGCGGAGGCGCAACAGCAGCGATCGGAGCTCGTCCGGGTCGTCGAGGAATGGAACCGGCTTCAAGACCGGGCTGCCGAGGCCGAAAGCCGAGCCGAGACCCTTGCGGCCGACTTAGCTGCAACCCAAGTCGCGGCCTCGGAGCATCGTGCCCGAGCCGGGAGTACGTCTCGGTCCTCCCTAGTTCTTTTTCTTGTCCGTTTCCCTTGCTTGTACTTGAGGTATCTCTCCTGGCTATTTGCAGAGCTTGAGTCCGCCCTTGATGAGTCCGCCAAGGCGCTTGCTGAGGCGCTTGCCGGAGCCGCTGAGCAGAGGGAGGCGGACCTCGCGGTCATGTCCGAGGCCGTCTCGGACTTTTACCGTGCCCTCGGCTCTGATGACGTCCCTTCAGGAAGCTCCCCTCAGAGTCGCCTTCGGGCCTTGAGTGGTCACGCCCGCGGCAGAGTCCGCAAAGCGCTACACCACGGCGTCAGGCGGGCCTTCGCCGTGCTCGCCTCTCACTACGTTGTGGATCTGGAGCGGGTTAGTGAGGGGTACTGCCTTCCTGACGAAGACGATGCTGCTTTGGCGGAGGTGCAGCGGCTTGACGCGGTTGCCGCTGGCCCAAGCGCGGTGCTGGCGACCACCTTTGAGGCGGAGGTCCTTCCTCCTGCGACGTCACCGGAGGCCGAGATGGATCTCACCGATGGCAGGGGTGTAGTTGAAGGCGCGGCTCCTTCCCAAGGCGGCACCTGATTCTCGTTTGAACAGTTTCTTGTTGAACGTGTGTCTTACCACGGCCGCTGAGGCCTGAACACTTTTGTTTTTCTTGCATGGAGTCGTACTCTCCTCTCTTTCCGTCTGCGTGTTCGTCCTAGCTCGTCGATAATAGAGTGGCTTCTCGAGTTGGGCCATTCTCCGCGGCAGGTGATGAGTGAGGTATCCCTAACCCGGAGGTACGGGAGTTCCTCGGCTCAATCGGCCTTGCCATTTTCATGAACCCGCGTTCGCTCCTCGAGACCCGGCTTCTAACATAGCCAGGAGAACGTAGCTGGGAGGACGCAAGAGGCTCCCCCTCTTTTTTTTTGATTAAAAAGATCTCGACGCCGAGGGGTTCGATCTCGACGCAGAGGGGTTCCCCCTTTTTAGCCCCCGAGGGAGGGTCGGGCCCCGCTATGGCGAGGCCGACCCTTCCTTGATGATCAAGGCGCAGAGGCTGCCTGACGAGTCGGGCCCCGGCCCAAATATCCAGCGAGTGTTCGGCGGCATCCCTCGGTATGCCGGGCGTGTCCGAGGGACTCCACGCAAAGACGTCGGCGTTTTGCGTGGAGGAAGTCGACGAGCACTGCTTCCTATTTGGGGTCGAGCCCGGGACCGATCCGGATCTGCTCGGTGGTGTCGCCACTGGGGCCGAGGGGGACGGCCTTGACCGTCTCCGCTGGCTCGAAGCTACCGGCATGGCGCTTCACGTCTGGGACCTCCTTGGAGAGGTTCTCCGGGTCGGCGATGAGGGCCTCGGCGTACTCCACGCACTCCACGTCGCATTCGAACGCGTGTTTGTACGTGGGGCCGACGGTGATGACCCCGTTGGGGCCCGGCTTCTTGAGCTTCAGGTAGGTGTAGTTGGGGACGGCCATGAACTTCGCGTAGCATGGCCTCCCTAACACGGCGTGGTAGGTTCCTCGGAACCCGACCACTTCGAACGTCAGGGTCTCCCTTCGGAAGTTGGAGGGTGTCCCGAAGCAGACTGGGAGGTCGAGTCGCCCGAGGGGCTGGACGCGCTTCCCAGGGATGATCCCGTGGAAGGGCGCAGCGCCTGCTCGGACGGTGGACGGATCGACGCGCAGGAGCTTGAGGGTCTCGGCGTAGATGATGTTGAGGCAGCTGCCCCCGTCCATCAGGACCTTGGTGAGCCTGACATCGCCGACAACGGGGTCGACGACGAGCGGGTATTTCCCCGGGCTCGGCACATGGTCGGGGTGGTCGGCTCGGTCGAAAGTGATGGGCTTGTCGGACCAGTCTAGGTAGACTGGCGCCGCCACCTTCACCGAGCAGACCTCCCGGCGCTCTTGCTTGCGGTGCCGAGCCGAGGCATTCGCCGCATGCCCTCCGTAGATCATGAAGCAGTCGCGGACCTCGGGGAATTCTCCTGCTTGGTGATCTTCGTTCTTGTCGTCGTCGCGGGCCCTGCCACCCTCGGCGGGTGGCCCGGCCCTGTGGAAATGACGCCGAAGCATAACACACTCCTCGAGGGTGTGCTTGACGGGCCCCTGATGGTAGGGGCACGGCTCCTTGAGCATCTTGTCGAAGAGGTTTGCACCTCCGGGGGGCTTCCGAGGGTTCTTATACTCGGCGGCGGCGACAAGGTCCGCGTCTGCGGCGTCGCGTTTCGATTGCGACTTCTTCTTGCCTTTCTTCTTGGCGCCGCGCGGAGCAGACGTCTCGGGAGCTTCTTCCGACGGGCGGCCCTGGGGCTGCTTGTCCTTTCGGAAGATAGCCTCGACCGCCTCCTGGCCGGAGGCGAACTTGGTGGCGATGTCCATCAGCTCGCTCGCCCTGGTGGGGGTTTTGCGACCCAGCTTGCTCACCAGGTCGCGGCAAGTGGTGCCGGCGAGGAACGCGCCGATGACATCCGAGTCGGTGATGTTGGGCAGCTCGGTGCGCTGCTTCGAGAATCGCCGGATGTAGTCCCGGAGCGACTCCCCCGGCTGTTGCCGGCAGCTTCGAAGGTCCCAGGAATTCCCGGGGCGCACGTATGTGCCCTGGAAATTGCCAGCGAAGGCTTGGACCAAGTCGTCCCAGTTGGAAATCTGCCCCGGAGGCAGGTGCTCCAACCAGGCACGAGCAGTGTCGGAGAGGAACAGGGGAAGGTTGCGGATAATGAGGTTGTCGTCGTCCGTTCCACCCAGTTGGCAGGCAAGGCGGTAGTCCGCGAGCCACAGCTCCGGTCTCGTTTCCCCCGAGTACTTTACAATAGTAGTCGGGGGTCGGAACCGGGTCGGGAATGGCGCCCGTCGGATGGCCCGACTGAAAGCCTGCGGACCGGGTGGTTCGGGCGAAGGACTCCGATCCTCCCCGCTGTCGTAACGTCCCGCACGCCTGGGGTGATAGCCTCGGCGCACCCTTTCGTCGAGGTGAGCCCGACGGTCGCGTCGATGGTGCTCGTTGCCGAGGTGGCCCGGGGCCGCAGGCGCGGTGTTGCGCGTGCGCCCGGTGTAGACCGAGGCTTCCCGCATGAATTGGGAAGTCGCGGCATGAGGTTCCGAGGGATATCCTTGCCTTCGGGATGCAGTGCTCTCGGCCCGCCGGGCCGCGGCGCCTTCCAGGAGATTCTTGAGTTCTCCCTGGATCCGCCGACCCTCGGTGGTTGACGGCTCCGGCATCGCGCGGATGAGCATTGCTGCGGTTGCCAGGTTCTGACCGACCCCGCTGGATGCGGGCGGCGGCCTGATCCTGACGTCGTTGGCGACGCGGTGCTGGAGACCTTGGGGCAGATGACGTATTTCCTCGGCCAGGGGTTGGCCCACCCATGCCTGTCCGACGTCCCGACGGATCGGCTCAAGTGCTCCTGTTCCCTCGTTGAGCCTGGCCTGCGCCTCGCGGACTCGCTCGAGTTGTGGGTCGTAACCCCCCGCCGGAGCGGGGACCACAGCTAGCTCCCGTGGGATGTCGGCGCGAGGCACCGGCCTAGGGAGATCACCATCCTCCGGCATGCCAAGATGGTTGCCTTCGGTGGGATTCCCTAGCTCGATGTGGAAACATTCGCGGCTTGGGCCGCAGCTCTCGTCGCCAAGGCTGCGGCTTGCATCGGAACAGTCGGACAGACAGTAGTCACATGCGGCCATGAAGTCCCGCACGGCACTGGGGTTGCCAAGTCCGGAGAAATCCCAACCGATGCTGGGGTCGTCATCTTCCTCGGACCCAGAGGGCCCGTAGGTCGAGACGTCCGTCAGTCGGTCCCAAGGCGATCGCATACAGAACCTCAGTGGGGTTGCACTCGCCTCAATGAGGGCGCCCGCCAAAACGAGGTCGTTTGGCGGGTGGAGGCCGAGTCGAAATGACGCAAGATGGGAGTTAGTCGTTACCTTTTGGTCGACGAGGAGCGACGTAGTCACATCGGGGACTGGTTGCGCCGTCATCTCTGGTTCGAGGGCGACGTCCTGCAGGCTTTCCGCGAGCGCGCCGACGTCGTCTTCTTGCTCGGGGTCGTCGTGCCGCGGGGGGACGGCGCTTGCCTCCGTCTTGAACGCGAGGTCGATGTCCGGCGTGCCTTCCGTCGGGGCGTCGGGGGCGTCGATTCGCTCGACGGCCGGCGAAGCGCGGCCTCCCGTCTGGCCTTGACGGCCCCGCCTCCTCCTCCGTTGGCGGGGGAGAGAACGGAGCGAGCCCGAATGTTGCTTTTCCACCACGCGGGGTAGACGTCGTCGATTCCGCCGCCGGCGGGCGGGTTGTCGGCCGCCATTGTCGTGGTCGCACGGCGGTGGAAGAAGTATCATGTCGTTGCTGCCGTCGAAGGACATGAACTCGAGAGCCCCGAAACGAAGCACCGTCCCGGGCCGGAGAGGTTGTTGGAGACTGCCCATCTGGAGCTTGACGGGGAGCTATTCGTCAGCACGCAGCAGGCCCCTACCTGGCGCGCCAACTGTCGGCGTTTCGAGACAGGGGGGTCCCTAAGCCGACGAGTGAGTGTGCTGCGTGCCCCAGCCCAGATGGGTCGAGCGCGTGGGCGAGCGCGGAGGGGGGAGAGGCGAGGCGGCCGGAGCCGAGCGTGAGAGAGGTGGAAGTCCCGCGGCCTTCGTGTTCGTCCCGCGCCCAGGTCAGGTGCGCTTGCAGTAGGGGGGTTACAAGCGTCCACGCGGGTGAGGGAAGCGAGCGGCCCCAAGAGAGCGCCTGTCCCGTCCTCGGTCCCGCGCGGCCAACCTTTTTCGAGAAGGCCCTGGTCCTTCCTTTTATAGTCGTAAGGAGAGGACCCAGGTGTACAATGGGGATGTAGCTGAGTGCTACGTGTCTAGCGGAGGGAGAGCTAGTGCCCTAGGTACATGCCGATGTGGCAGCCGGAGAGATCTGGGCATCCTGCTGGCGTGATGTCGTGGCTATCGGTGGTGCGGCGGAGCCTGATGGAGGGACAGCTGTTGGAGCGGTCGAGTCCCTGCTGACGTTGTCCTGCTGCCGTAAGAGAGCTGGGGGCCGCCGTCGTCATAGAGCTCGTGGAGCGCCATCATTGCCCCTCTGGCGGAGCTGGCCGGACGAGACGCCAGTCTTGTTCTCCGTGACCCGAGTCGATTCGGGGTAGGGCGATGATGACGTTTCCTGTTGACGTGGCGGTCTGTGCTCTAGGCAGGGTGACGTGGGGTTTCCTCCGAAGCCGAGGTTGAGTCTTGCCTTCAGTTGCCGTGGCCGAGCCCGAGCCAGGGGGTCGGGCGAGGCGGAAGTCGTCCGGCCGAGGCCAGGGCGGAGTCCGAGCCCTGGGGTCGGGCGAGGCGGAGTTTCGTCGTCTTCCGGGTCTTAGCCTGAGTCCGAGCCCTGGGGTCGGGCGGAGCGAAGTTCGCCGTCTTCCGGGTCTTAGCCCGAGTCCGAGCCCTGGGGTCGGGCGGAGCGGAGTTCGCCGTCTTCCGGGTCTTAGCCCGAGTCCGAGCCCTGGGGTCGGGCGGAGCGGAGTTCGCCGTCTTCCGGGTCTTAGCCCGAGTCCGAGCCCTGGGGTCGGGCAGAGCGGAGTTCGCCGTCTTCCGGGTCTTAGCCCGAGTCCGAGCCCTGGGGTCGGGCAGAGCGGAGTTCGCCGTCTTCCGGGTCCTAGCCCGAGTCCGAGCCCTGGGGTCGGGCGGAGCGGAGTTCGCCGTGGCGCCTTTGGCAAGGCCTAATTGCCTGTCAGACTCACTCTGTCGAGTGGCACTGCAGTCGGAGTGGCGCAGGCGGCGCTGTCCTTCTGTCAGACTGGCCAGTGGAGAGGTGGAGTGACGGCGGTCACCTCGGCTCTGCCGGGGGCGCGTGTCAGGATAGAGGTGTCAGGCCACCTTTGCGTTAAATGCCCCTGCAATTTGGTCAGTCGGTGTGGTGATTTAGTCAAGGTTGCTTCTGAGCGAAGCCAAGGCCTTGGGCAAGCCGGTGATGTGTCCGCCATAAAAAGGGGGGCCTCGGGCGAGACGGAAGTCTCTCGAGGTCGGCTGCCTTCGGCCGAGGCTAGGCTCGGGTGAAGCGCGATCGAGTCACTCGTGTGGACTGATCCCTGACTTAATCGTGCCCATCAGGCCTTTGCAGCTTTATGCTGATGGGGGTTACCAGCTGAGAATTAGGCGTCTTGAGGGTACCCCTAATTATGGTCCCCGACAGAATGCCTTAGAGATTTCTTAGTTGCTAATGCTTTCAAGGTTGGGAAAGCCGATCCAACTCTTTTTACTAAGACTTGTAATGGTGATTTGTTTGTATGCCAAATTTATGTCGATGACATAATATTTGGTTCTACTAACCAAAAGTCTTGTGAAGAGTTTAGCAGGGTGATGACGCAGAAATTCGAGATGTCGATGATGGGCGAGTTGAACTACTTCCTTGGGTTCCAAGTGAAGCAACTCAAGGATGGCACCTTCATCTCCCAAACAAAGTACACGCAAGACTTGCTAAAGAGGTTTGGGATGAAGGACGCCAAGCCCGCAAAGACGCCGATGGGAACCGACGGACACACAGACCTCATCAAAGGAGGTAAGTCCGTTGATCAAAAAGCATACCGGTCAATGATAGGGTCTTTACTTTATTTATGTGCTAGTAGACCGGATATTATGCTTAGCGTATGCATGTGTGCTAGATTTCAATCCGATCCTAAGGAGTGTCACTTAGTGGCGGTGAAGCGAATTCTTAGATATTTAGTTGCTACGCCTTGCTTCGGACTCTGGTATCCAAAGGGGTCTACCTTTGACTTGGTTGGATACTCAGATTCCGACTATGCTGGATGTAAGGTCGATAGGAAGAGTACATCAGGGACGTGCCAATTCTTAGGAAGGTCCCTGGTGTCGTGGAACTCTAAGAAACAAACCACCGTTGCCCTATCCACCGCTGAGGCCGAGTATGTTGCCGCAGGACAGTGTTGCGCGCAACTACTTTGGATGAGGCAAACCCTCCGGGACTTTGGCTACAATCTGAGCAAAGTCCCACTCCTATGTGATAATGAGAGTGCTATCCGCATGGCGGAAAATCCTGTTGAACACAGCCGCACAAAGCACATTGACATCCGGCATCACTTTCTGAGAGACCACCAGCAAAAGGGAGATATCGAAGTGTTTCATGTTAGCACCGAGAACCAGCTAGCCGATATCTTTACCAAGCCTCTAGATGAGAAGACCTTTTGCAGGTTGCGTAGTGAGCTAAATGTCTTAGATTCGCGGAACTTGGATTGAATTGTAGCATACATGTGTTTATGCCTTTGATCATGTTCATTCTGCATTTTGTTGCTTATTGTAGTGCTCAAGTTGTACAAACACTCCCTGGATCTCACAAGTCTGTTGCAAAGTGATGCACAGTTTGAGGGGGAGATGTGTTACAACTTGACCCTTTGAGACTAACCGTATGCTTGAGTTTGCTTGTTGTAGTCTCAAAGGAGAATTAAAAGGGAAAAGGTGAACTTGGACCATGCAAGACTTCCACTGCACTCCGATGAGAGGGTAACTTATTCCAAGTTCATCTCTATGATCTTATTGCCTTTGTACTCTTAATTGAAGATTTTGGTGAGGCAATGGGGTTAAAAGGCCAAGATTGATCCCGTTTTGGTGCTTGATGCCAAAGGGGGAGAAAATAAAGGCCAAAGTGATAAATGGATTAGCTACCACTTGAGAGATTTTGAAAATAGTAGAATAGAGCTTTCTGTTTTGGCAAAACTCTTTTATTGTGTCTCTTGTCAAAAGTTGGCTTCTTGTGGGGAGAAGTGGTGATTATGGGAAATAGGGGGAGTTTTTTTTTGAAATCTTTGATCAATCTCTTTTGGAATAACTCTCTATATGCTTTAACATGTGTGTTTGACTTAGAGATAGAGATTTGAGTTTGATTTGCAAAAAACAAACCAAGTGGTGGCAAAGGATGATCCATATATGCCAAAAATGAATCAAAATAAATTTAAGTGTTATTTGAAGTGATTTTTCACTTGTTCTAGTTGCTTTATGTTGTGTTGGCATAAATCACCAAAAAGGGGGAGATTGAAAGGGAAATGTGCCCTTGGGCCATTTCTAAGTATTTTGGTGATTGAGTGCCAACTCAAGTGCTTAAATGTGAATTTATGCAATGGATGAATAAAGTGCAAATCAAGAGCAAAGGTACGTTTCTAAGTCTTAGTACATTGGTTTTGTGTACTAATATACTTGTCTAAGTATTGGAAACAGGAAGAAAAAGAAAAGGAAAGAGGTGGCTGTGTACAGCCAAAGGGCTGTTTCGGTCTAGGGCACCGGACTGTCCGGTGGTGCACCGGACAGTGTCCGGTGCGCCAGGCTGCCTCGGCCGAAGTGGCCGCTCTCGGGAATTCGCCGACGGCGTACGGCTAAAATTCACCGGACTGTCCGGTGTGCACCGGACTGTCCGGTGAGCCAATGGTCGGCTAGGGCCAACGGTCGGCCGCGGATTCTGCGCGCGACACGTGGCCAAGCCAACGGTCGGAAGGGGGCACCGGACTGTCCGGTGTGCACCGGACATGTCCGGTGCGCCAACGGCTCCCAGATCTGCAACGGTCGACTGCGCTGTTTAAGGAAGGAAATCGGGCACCGGACAGTGTCCGGTGTGCACCGGACTGTCCGGTGCGCCCGATGACAGAAGGCAAGGATGGCCTTCCAGATTTGTTCTCAACGGCTCCTAGCTGCCTTAGGGCTATAAAAGGGACCCCTAGGCGCATGGAGGATGACACCAAGCAACCTAAGAGCATTCTTGATCATCCACACTCATTCTTTGCGCATTCGTTTGTCATTCTAAGTGATTCGAGCTCCGTTCTAGTGAGAACTTTGAGATAGTCTTTTGAGCTCGATTCTTGGCCGTGTGTGTGCGCATTTTGCTGTGGATTTGTGTGTGTTGCTTCCCTCTCTTACTCCGTGCTTCTTTGTGAATCTTAAGTGTAAGGGCGAGAGACTCCAATTTGTGGAGATTCCTCGCAAGTGGGATAAAGATAAGCAAGGCAAAACACCGTGGTATTCAAGTGGGTCTTTGGACCGCTTGAAAGGGGTTGATTGCAACCCTCGTCCGTTGGGACGCCACAACGTGGAGTAGGCAAGTTTTGTACTTTGCCGAACCACGGGATAAATCACCGTGTCTTCTCTGTGTTGAATTCTTTGTGGTTATCATATTGTGCAAGATCTCCTCTCTAGCCACTTGGCAATTATTGTGCTAACCCTTAACAAGTTTTTGTGGCTATAAGTTTAAAGTTTCGCAGGATCACCTATTCACCCCCCCCCTCTAGGTGCTCTCACGAGGCCTCGGGGGCTACACCCGGCGGGTGCGCTCGCGCGCACCCACCGGAACAAAACGCACCCGAGAAAGGCTGGTCCCCTTGCAAAAAAGTGCGACAAAAGCCTCCAAGCGAGTGTTAACACTCCCTTCGAGGCTCGGGGGCTACTGTCGGGGACCATAATTAGGGGTACCCTCAAGACTCCTAATTCTCAGCTGGTAACCTTCATCAGCACAAAGCTGCAAAGGCCTGATGGGTGCAACTAAGTTAGGGATCGGTCCATTCGAGGGACTCGATCACGCCTCGCCCGAGCCCAGCCTCGGGCAAGGGCAGCCGACCCCGGAGGATCTACGTCTCGCCCGAGGCCCCCCTCCAGCGACGAACATACTTCCGGCTCGCCCGAGGCCCAGTCTTCGCCAAGAAGCAACCCTGACCAAATCGCCACGCCAACCGACCAAATCGCAGGGGCATTTAATGCAAAGGTGGCCTAACACCTTTATCCTGACGCACGTCCTCCAGTCGAACAGAGCCGAAGTGACCGCTGTCACTTCGCCGCTCCACTGACCGGCCTGACAGAAGGACAGCGCCGCCTGCGCCACTCCGACTACTATGCCACTCGATAGAGTGAGGCCGACAGGCAGCCAGGCCCGGCCTCAGGCACCATAGGAAACTCTGCTTCGCCCGACCCAGGGCTCGGACTCGGGCTCAGCCCCGGAAGACGGCGAACTCCGCTCCGCCCGACCCAGGGCTCGGACTCGGGCTCAGCCCCGGAAGACGGCGAACTCCGCTCCGCCCGACCCAGGGCTCGGACTCGGGCTCAGCCCCAGAAGACGACGAACTCCGCTCCGCCCGACCCAGGGCTCGGACTCGGGCTCAGCCCCGGAAGACGGCGAACTCCGCTCCGTCCAACCCAAGGCTCGGACTCGGGCTCAACCCCTGAAGACGACGAACTCCGTTTCGCCCGACCCCAGGGCTCGGACTCAGCCCTGGCCTCAGCCGACGGTCTCCGCCTCGCCCGACCCGGGGGCTCGGACTCGACCTCGGCCTCGGAAGACAGACTCGACCTCGACCTCGGAGGAGCCTCCACATCGCCCAACCTCGGGCACAGACCGACCTCGTCAACAGGAGGCGCCATCATTACCCTACCCCAAGCTGACTCAGGCTACGGGAAACAAGACCGGCGTCCCGTCTGGCTCGCTCCGCCAGGCAAGTAATGATGGCGCCCCGCACGCTCTGTGACGACGGCGGCTCTCAGCCCCCTTACGGAAGCAAGAGGACGTCAGAAAGGACTCGACAGCCCGGACAGCTGCCCTTCCGCCAGGCTCCAGCGCTCCTCCGACGGCCACGACACCATACGAACCGGGTGCCAAAACCTATCCGGCTGCCACGATGGCATGTACATAGGGCGCTAGCTCTCCTCCGCTAGACACGTTAGCACTCTGCTACACCCCCATTGTACACCTGGATCCTCTCCTTACGCCTATAAAAGGAAGGACCAGGGCCCTCTTACAGAGGGTTGGCCGCGCGGGGAAGAGGACGGGACAGGCGCTCGCGTGAGGCCGCTCGCTCCCCTCCCGCATGGACGCTTGTAACCCCCTACTTCAAGCGCACCCAACCGGCTGCCTTTTCCCCCCTTCGCGTTCCGTCTCGCGCCGACCCATCTGGGCTGGGGCACGCGGCGACAGTTTACTCGTCGGCCCAGGGACCCCCCGGTCTCGAAACGCCGACAAATACAATGAGTATATAGTTGATAATCTTATTTTGTGTGCCATAAATTCCTCATGACAAGAGCATACCTATAATTAAGCGTGATTAATTAAAACAAATGATACACCAACTAAATTAAGCATCATGCTGAGGTTTCATTTTGTGTGCATTTTTGTGACAATATAAAGCTAATGTACAAAATATATAGGTATGTCTAAGTCCAAAGCGGGATTTAAAATCCAAAAGGATTCTAGAATTTAAGAAAAGAGAAAGAAAATATTGTATAAATTAGAGAAAATAAATACATAAATAAAATTATTTTATTCCTGCTGACATTTGAATGTGAGAAGTTAATTCAAGTATGAATCTCACACCTAAAAGTTGAGTTCAAATTGGAAATAAAAAAGAATTGGAAAAATAAAAATAAAAATGGAAACAGAAAAGAAAACTAAGAAAAACCCGCTGATGGGCCACACCCTCACATTCGGCCCAGTTCCCCGCTAACCGCGTAGCCCAAAATTTGCCATGGCGCCTCCCCTGTACCTGGCACGCGGGCCCTGGCTGACAGCCGCTGCTTGCTCGGGCGGGTCGCTAACGCCTGGGGCCGTGTACTGCTGGGTGCTTGTGCCTCTGCGTGTGGGGCCCATTCGCCAGGTCGCTCTTCAAGCTCGAGCACGGATCGGCTGGGCCGTTCAACGACTCCTTGTTGGCCGCCGAAACTTCCGCCACCGGATCAGGACCTCCTCGGCCGGACTCCTGGGTACAAGTAACAGACCCTTTCCTGTCCGCCATCTCGAGCTCTCCTTTCCCCTCTCCGTCCAACCCATTAATTGCCGCCATGGAGCTCGCCGTTAATCTCCCTGGCACGTCCCTCCCTCGTCGCCGGTGGGACTCCCTCTGCCCACCTGGACGTCCTCGACCTGCGCCTTGACTCTTGGACGTCATGCTCGTCCATGGTCGCGGATCCACACTCTCCTCGGCCCCAAGCTCCTGCCCCACCGTACCTCTCCGCTCCTCGGTGGGTCGCAGCACGCCATGGGCGGATTCAAGCCCGGCGACGTCCCCATCTACGCCTCCCTCGCCGTCGATTTCGCCGTCCTCGACCACTGGATCTTCCCTGTGCCCACATCCACGCAGCCAATAACCGGTTCGTCCACTCGGCGACGTTCACGCCCGCACCGCCGCCCCTCACCGCGGATAGCATCCTTGTGGCCGTCTCTGCTCTTGGTAAGTTACCCAACCTCCCCTTCGTGGTCCTAGAATCGCGTAGGACCGATTTAATTAAAGAATCGTGGGTAGGGACGCTGGATTGGCCGAACCCCGACCATCTCTCCGCCGTGGCTTGTGGGCAGAGAGTTGTATGGCACTAATCACGGTGAGGAAGCCTCCCTTGCATTCACGCTATTCATATTCACGTGTTTCTCGTATGGATTGGACTTTGGAGCATCGGGGCGCCTGGTATGGCTCACCGGCGAGGGGCACCACTGGGCGGAGCCGCGCCGCTGCGTTTAGCCGTCGGTAGGTAGAAGACGCGGGCGCGTCCGTCGATCTGGAAGTGGACGGTACTGGTTAGGACGGGGAGGTCGCTGGGCGCTGCGCCTTTGATCAAACCGCGGACGTCTCGGATCGGGTCAGGCGTACCTGTTCGGCTAATGGCATCATGACCGTTGGATCGGTTCCAGACGTCTAGGATTAGATCTGGGGGTCGTGAGAGATCTAGGTCGTCTTCTCGCTAGGGGTGGGCGCATTTTTACCATAAACCGAAAACCGAACCGAACCGTACCGAACCGAACCGAACCGAAATTTCGGTTTTTTTGGTAGTTCGGTTCGGTTTCGGTTTTTGTATCTAAGAAGTTCGATTTTCGGTATCGTAATCGGTTTTCACCGTATACCGAACCGAAAAAACCGAATACCAAACTTTATCAATTCTCAAATTTGACTATTCAATTATGTGAACTAATTGTGTGATACAATTAAATTGTTATTCACTTATTTGTATGTGATGTATGATGTATATCTAAATATTTGTACCTATATAATTTTTTCTTTTTAAAATTATGTGTAATCTATCATGTAAACTTGTTGTATGTATTGTCTTGATTATAAGTTTGGTATTCGGTTTTTACCGAAAAACCGAAGTAAAAAACCGAAACCGAACTTCTCGGTTTTTCATTTTCTAGAAAACCGATCGGTTTCTAATGTTTGAAAAACCAAAGTTTTTTAAAACCAAAAAACCGAACCGAAGTTTAGAAAAAAACCGAATGCCCAGCCCTACTTCTCGCAGTCAACTTTGGGTTGCTGGACCGTTGTCTCCTTATAATGTAATTATTTATTTATTTTGTATAGAACTCCTGTTATGTAGTAAAGATGTGACATTCGATCCTGTGCCATGAATCATCATATGTGTGAGACTTGGTCCCAGCACACCTGGTGATTATGTTCGCGCCCGGGTCTTGGTGCCCCAAAATCCGGGTGTGACAATAGTTAAGGTGGATTTCCTTAAAACCATTGTCACTCTTAACCTCAATACCTATCAAGTCAACAAAATGGCGTAGAACAAACCCAAACATTACATGACTTCACCTAAGAGCAGGCCTAGCCCCCTGGCCAGTAACCTTAGAGACCATGTCAGCCATAGCTGGAACAAGTAAAAGTTTAGGGGAAGACAGAGATAGACGTTCTCAACATAGGAAAATAGAAGTAGCAGTAATGTCAGCATAGGAAAGTAATGTTCTCAGCATAACAAAAGTAGCAATAATGTTCTCAGCATAGTAGAAGTGGCAGAAGTAGAAATAGCAGAAGTATAAGTATAAGTATCAGCAATGTCATCATAGGAAAGTAGAAGTTGAAGTAGAAATAATAGAAGTAGAAGTAGTAGCAATAATCATCACAGCAGAAGTAATCATCATAGCAGTAATATTATCATCATAACAGAAGTAGCAGAAGTAGAAGCAACAATAATCATCATTACTAGTCGATAATGGTATCGGGATGTAAGTAATGTCATCGTTAGCAACTGAGCACATAACACAGAGAAAGTGAGTTCAAAACTATAGATAATTCATCGTTGCTAATAGACAATGTTCTCAGCATGGAACCGGTTCTTGCAAATCTACGAGCAACTGAGCACATCACATAAAGGAACTCAAATAAAGAAAGTGAGTTCATACTGTAGATGGTTCATCATTGCTAATAGACAATGTTCTCAACATGGGACCATATCTTACAAATCTATGAGCAACTTAGCAGAGTACATAATCACTACAGTAAACGAAGAAATTTTCGACGGCTAAAACCGTCGGACATAAGATAAAGACCGTCGGACATAGGTTATGTCCGACGGCATTAACTTATCTCCGACGGTTTTAAGCCGTCGAGGATAACGCGTCGGAAATAGCATTATGTCCGATGGTCGCCGTCGGACATAGCTTATGTCCGACGGCCCCATCGGGCCGTCGGAGATAAGATGTCGTAACCGTTTTACCCGCCGCCTGGGCCCACTTCTGTTATGTCTGACGGTTTAAAGCCGTCGGACATAACGTATAACTTATGTCCGACGGTTTTAAGTCGTCGGACATAACATACACGTTATGTCCAACGGCCTACACTAAGCCGTCGGACATAACATTTTTCAGAAATTGCACAAAATTCTGAAATTTAAAAAATCTGACATTTGCAAATACAAAACAGATTTCATACACATATACACATTCACATTCACAAATATACTCACATAAGTATACACATTCACAAATATAATCACATAAGCATTCACATTCACAAATTTAACATAACGACATAGTTCCAAATGGTTGCAACAAGTGTTTACATAAACATAGTTGTCCAAAATCCAAAATGAACATTATTCGACGGATAGGCTTTCACATGAAAGGTTGCAACAAGTGTTTTACATCATTATCACTCATATCCATCGCCACCTCCTCCGGCTGGACTATGCGTGCTGAAAAGATTGTTCACCCATGAATGTGTTGTGTCGTCTTGACCAGACCCATCTCCAGGTGCGGCAACTGAAGCGGGTGGTGTCTGAAATCCCTATAACACAAGCACATGAAATAGTAACCACTCAGTTGTTCATTTAAACACATAAGACATCTATGAACATGTCACACACGCATATGTGTACATACCATAGGGAATTGTGACGGAGGCGGAGGCGGAGGTGGAGGCGCCAACATTGGCATTGGCAGTGCAAAGTCCGGAGGCAGCATCCCATATGTCGGCATCGGGACGCCCGCTTGTTGGGCTAGTTGCTACAAATTATATACAAGTCATTGTTGAGCGAACAAGATACACATCAAGTGTTTTGCAAAATAAGCTACAAAATGTTACTTCAACTTACCGAGAGAAGAGCTTGATTTTGGGCCTGGAGGCTTGCATAATACTCGTCCCTCTTCTTCTGGTACTCGGCTTGTTGTCTCTGGTATTCAGATTGTTGCCTCTGGTAGTCCAATTGTTCCCTCAAGACTGATTGATGGTACTCTGCCTGTTGACGCAACACCGCAAGCTCTATCTCATGGGCTGCTGATCGTGAACGGGACGACTGTGAAGACGACGATGTGGATTGTCGTCCACGGCGTCTCAGCTCTCTGGAATCAATCGTAGAATCAAAAATACCCAACCTACAAGAGTGAACCATGCACTTAGTATAGTAACTCATGGCTCAGTTGAATCGCAAGCATATGATGACAATTTTGAAAACCAAATCAAATAATCTCACCGTCCATGGGCTTGTCCTCCTGCGCTAGCATATGCTGCCTAAGGGTCGATTGGCTGGCTCCTCCAATCGTACTCCTCCCCATGGCGTTGAACCATCTCCTGCCCATACGAAGCCTGGAGGCAAACAATATCAAATATAAGTGCATAACCCCTATGCCATTGCAAACAATATCAAACACATAATAGAGTATCAAAAACTCACTAGACGGTCGGTGGCCGTCTGAGTGCATAACACATCAGGATTCTGAGGATCAGAACCCCTATGCCCTTGCATATACACCTCCACATCCGTGGGCGTACGACCGGATTTGACTTCCTGTACATAAAAGTTATATTGACACATTTCTATGTGATTCAAAGTTACGACAAACTGTGACTTACCATTCGCTTAGCCAAGCGCACATGACCATCACCGCCGTAGTTGTGGAACGACTCAGTTCCACGGTTTCCCCTGTTCCTTTCGGAAATGGCACGAAACTCAGGGGAAGCCCACCATCTGCACAATGCCCGATAACCGTCTGATCGGGTGGCCATCCACGGCACCGACACCTACTTGAAATTTTTTAAATAAAGCAAGCAAATACATGGCTTCGTGCGACATGAGAGGCAACAACCTGTTTACCTCTAGGTATTGCTCCTCCGTCAAGTAAATTGATGACCACTTGGCCTTGGTATTTGGCATCGGTCGATCATCAGCATTTGCTCTATACCATGCCTTTATAGCCTGAATTCGTGCATAGTACATTGCATCTGCAACGACATCGTTCGCGTTATACTCAAACACGTAACGAGCGTTCATATCATATGATCCATCGTCCGACAACTTGTACCGTTTCTGCAAAAAACATAGTGTTATCATAAAAGCAAACATATATGGAATAACTAAAATAGTATAAACAAGTCATACCCAGAATGCATCCCAAACTAGTGCATGTGTGTTGCCAAACGTTCTACAGACACCATAGCGATAATGCTCCCAAGTGGTGGCGGGGACAGACTCGCCAGTAGGCAAAGTCACAAGACCAGGCCAGTGCAGACGAACAAGATTACCAAGAACCATGTTCACCTGCCTGTAGTGTCCTGTGCCTGTGAACGAGTCGTCGATCCAAGTCCTGCAAACAGAAAACAATGTAGAAATTAAAACATAACTTTCAATAACATTTAAGCAAAGATATGTCACTCACTTTCCACTAGGCTTTATCAAAACCCGAGATTCGGGTGGAAGCTCTGGAGGTGGTCCAACAAAATGCAGCTTCCTCGTTCTCTTAACTCGAGAAGTTCCAGACCCAGCTGCAGAATCTCCACCAGCCCCAGAATCCCTAGCCCCAGAATCCCCACCAGCGTCGTCTCCAGCATCATCTCCCACATTATCTCCACCATCATCTTCAACATCATCTCTTGCATGATCCTCTACCACTGGTTCCTCAATTTCAGCATCCTATGAAACAAATAACTTACAGCATACAATATTAAGTAACTCAAATAATGTAATTTAACAACTAACTTACATCTTGTGGAGGCAAATGTTCTGCCAGCGCTCTCCGTCTGCTCATGGTAGAACCTGTGCCCTGAAAAACTGAATCCTCACCCCTCGAGCTGCTCCTCGAGCTACTCCTCGACCCAAGCAAACTACGAGCTAAAGACTTCATTTTCTTTGACATCCTATTTTAACAAAAACAAGTTAGTACATAAATCGACAATAAAATAATAAAATATGCAATAAAATCATGATCCATACTCGTCAATCGTAATCGTAATCAAAATCAGGATCTAGTTGCTTTCGTCGATTTAATGGACGCCAAGTAGCTTTCTTCTTTCTCGTCACTCGTTTTCTTTTTGGAGGAACCTCTACATCATTTTGATCGCCTAATAAAGATTCTTCCAACATTTCAGTTTCTACATTAAACGTGCTTGTAAGTTCTTCGTCTTGGAAAATCTCAGCAGCCCCCACTTCCTGCTCGATTTGACTTTCAACATAACCAGCATCACCAGGAGCATATAGTCGTTCACGAGGATTAACTTTGTACACTACCCTCCAATCAACCAAACCGTTTTTCTTAGATGGATATGTCATATAATACACCTGCTCGCATTGGTGGGCAAGGATTATAGTGTCGTGACCTTTTAATCTATCGTTGTGTTTGACTTCCACCATGCCATATTGATTTTCTCGCGTTGTATTTGGAGAAAACCAATCACAATCAAAGAACACCACTTTGAGTTGTTTATCTCCAAAAAACTTGTACTCGATTATATCATTAATGACTCCATAATAATTAGTCACCTTCCCTTCATCATCGACAGCTCTAGTTACAACTCCGGAGTTTGTCGTGGCTGCTAGAGGATGATCATCTTCGAACCTTGTGGAACGGAATCTAAAACCATTGACATCATACCGACCATAACGTCTGCCAGTTACTGCTCCTAGGGATAATTGTCGAAGGTCCGGGTGTATATTGTCATTTTTATCTACATAATCTCGAAACCAACACAAGAAATTAAGTCCCCCATCTTTTTCCTCTCGACGAATCTGGTCACGTTCACAGCCAGAGATGCAATTTTGAGAATCAAATTCCCTGTTAGTACAAGGAAGCAAACCTTTTAGTATCACAACAAAAATTCTAGCGGCAATGACTAAAATAAAGTTTACACTTACAGGAGAAACTGACTCATCTCTTCCATGTTGTTATACATGTAGAGTAAAGCAGTCTTCCATTCGTCGTTGGTGAAACAGTATGTTGTGCTGGGTCCTACAGTTTTGCCCCTCCATTGAAAAATTTCAATATCACTAATAGGGGGCTCGTCGACATGATACCGCAACGTATGGACATTGACATTGTGTTTGTCACACCCGGTTTTAGAAGGTAAACCGAATGCGAACCATGTACGTGCCAGGATCAGTTATTCACGTACACAGCGATTACATAAATGACTCATCATAGCACAATGCTTCGAATTACAATAAAGAGTAAGTAATAATATTACAGACTAGAGCCATTTACATAATATAAATCAAAGTACACAGAATCGAAACGTAGCCAACGTAAACAACCCACCACAGGCAGCTGACTGGGGGAGGTCGCTAGCCTAATCCTCGGACTCGTCGAAGTCCTGGAACTCCTGGAGATCCGCCTCGACGACTTCTTCTTTACCTGAGCATAGATTACACCAAAGGCAACCTGGTGTTTTGTGAAAGCAAGGGTGAGTACACATCAACGTACTCAGCAAATGTCCCGTTTGGCTGTAGTGGACTAGCTTTATGTGGGGTTAAGCTCAAGCAGTTGCTTTTAGTTGGTCAGATATTTATTATTAGTGGAAGCCAAGTTTTAGTAATAGCCAACCCGTGAACCATTTCCTCCTCGAGGAACATCATTATCATCATCGAGCCAAAACCATAAATAGAACCATTGTATATTGAACCATCTGTATCTCTAATCAAAGAGGATCCCAAGGCCGCTCTTAACCGTGAGCACGGCTGATATATCAGTTTCACTACCCTCTGCAGAGGTCGCACACTTTACCCATGAGCCGTGATTCCCGTTTTGCCCGGGGATCATGACTCCCCATTGATCACTTCCTAGGTGGTCCGGCAGGGTATCACTACGTAGCTTTTACAAAGATTCCCTAGAGGTCATAGCCGCCCGTTAGGTTTCTCCAGTTTGATAAACACAGTACTCCTCCCCGCAGGAGGGTGACTAACAAAAGCAAAACGAAAGGACCTCGGCACCCAGCCTCGGCAGAGCAAGCACTGTGCCTGGACCCCATTGACGGCACGGCGGCGAAGCAACTACACCTCTAGTTCCTCTAATTAATTAGCTAAGGGCATCCCATTTCACCCTCATGGTTGCACTGTTATCCCGGGTGGTCTCTCAACGAACAGGTCCTTACGGAGAGGCACTCGAGAAACCGCTCGAGCCCCCTTAAATGTCACAAGTAAATCATCATATCCAGAATAAAACCATAGTATCATCATTGTATCTCATCATGTTCATTGATTAAAGTAAAGCGCTAGCATGAAGCTAACCATAGTAGCCCAAAAGGTAATCAAGGACCAGGTAAATAGAAAGCTAGTAAATCCTTAGGTTGTTCATAGTATGCGGGACAGTGTATTATAAAGTAAATGGGACATAATGGGTCACAGGACACTTGCCTTCACCAAACAGATGCTCAGAGTCTTCAACTTCGTGGAACCCAAAGAGCTAGATCACTTGGTCGCCGAAGCTTGACCGTCGATTCCTCGAAGTTCGGAAACGAATCGTGATCCAATCGCAACGCGAAGCGAAGACAAACAGACACAAGCAAACAAACATATATATGCATAAGAACATTACACCATACAAGATAAAATGTTATAAAAGCGAGCAATATAAAATAGAGAGCGCTTCTACGGTTACGCGAGAAAAAGAACCATGATAGACGAAGCTATGGTCGAGGGGTTAGTACGTTTACGTTAAACAAGTACTAATTAGAACATCTAATTCAACATAATTATATTAATTGATATTAATCAAATGTAAATTAATACTACTACTTAGTTTTGACTAACTTACTATTTTAATAGTTGACAATTAAGCAAGTAACTTAATGAATATGAGTGATTCTAAGCGAGACGAATTAACGACGCACGACGTGCAAACACGATGTGCGCAACGCGCGGACACAAACGACTTAGCACGCGGACAACGCGCGATACGCGCGAACGGCACGCGGCAATGCGCGCGACACACGCGAACGGCACGCGACAACGCGTACGAACAACACGCGCGACACTTGCAAACGACATGCATGAAACAGCACCGCGGCACGCGCACGGTACGCGCGGACCGACATGCGAAACTAATAAATAAATGACAACGTGATTACACTAAACAATTATTAATAAGTAACATTTCAGTTCAGGTTAATCATATTGGTGACTAATTATAAATGCGCGAATCGAATTCCTAAATTAGATTTTTAAATTGAAATGTCGTTTTAGTAGCCACTGGTTAAACAAACGTTTAACTAAATTAAATAAAATGTGAAAAAATTGGGACAAATATTTCTAAATTAAGATAATTTTAATACGAATCTAACGCAACTTGAATGGATCGAATCGGGTTTAAAACGCAAAAGTTATGAATGTTTTAAACCATACTGTAATTCGCGCGGACTAAATTTACAGAATTGTCATCTTCTTCCTCTCTTCATCTTCTTCCTCCCATCCATGGAAGAGAGAGGAGAGGAAGGGGAGGGGGCTGCGCAGGGGAGGTCGGGGTTGGGCCGGCCGGGGTGAGCGCGGCCGCACGGGGCGCGAGGGGCGCGGCCATCGCTGCCGGGGAGGGGTGCGCGCGGGCGCGGGAGCACGGGACGCGGGCGCCACCGCCGGCCACCGCCGCCGCCGCCGGGGAGGGAGAAAGGGGCGCCGTCGAGGAGGGGAAACGGAGGGGGGAGGGGCGCCGCCGCCGGGGAAGGTGAGGGGAGAGTGGGAGAGGCTCTGCACGGACGGGAAAACGAAGAAACGAAGAAACCCTAGGTGCAACAATGGAGGTTTCTCACCGGGGAAGAAGACCCTCGCCGGAGCCGAGGAGAAATCCGTCGATTGCCGGAGATTCGGGGATCCAATCGACAAACTGAATGGGCTGCGACGAAGCCCTCGACGAGACAAACGCAGCGGTACCCTCGGATTCCGCAGACGACGCACGGATTGGGAGTAATTGCTTGCCGGAGTTGTCGCCGGAGTTGGAACCGCCCCGAACTTCGGCGAGCAATACCGGGAGCTAGGGATTGGATTTGGGGGAAACGTTTGGTGTTCTGGAACGGGCTCGACGAGATGAAGCCGGACATGTATATATACCTAGGGTTTGGACGAGATAAAAATTCAGTTAAAATTCGGATTTTACTATTTTTAAAATTCGAAAAAGCCTAGAAATCCATATTTTGTGCTCAAAATATTATAGATACTTTCAAAAATTCCAGAAAAATTCCTATAAATGTTTTGGGACCTAATGAACTCAAAAAACATAATTAGAATTTCTAAAAACATTTTTAAGTTCCACAAATAAATAGATTTTTGTTTCCGGAAAATAGAAAAATATTCCGAAAAATATGAAAATTTACCGAGCGCTTCTATAAGATATGTTAACATGTTTCAAACACATATTGTACTTAGAAACACCATGCAACGGCATGAATGCAACAACCAAAGTGCCTCTAGGGCTCATTCCACTAGGTTTACGCTAATATAAAACAAAATGATTCTCCATTTTTAGGGAAAAGAGAAAGGAAAGGGAAGAACTGAGAGAGTAACACCTGAATTTGGTGGATATTAGAAAAGAAATTTTACACCCCCAAATTCAGGGTGTTACAAATCTAACCCCCTTAACAGAATCTCGTCCTCGAGATTCAAGAAGAGGCTAGCAGGAAAATGAGATTGGTTCATTAGTCTTTCATAGCTTTTTCTAACTCAACTTTGACTCCGCCAGCTTGACTTGTGGATTGGTTGCTTTGACCATCAGATGCTTGAGACCGATTGATGCAATTCTTGAGGATCTCATGGACCTGTGGGTTAGGACCCACACACGCTTTCGCTGCGCCAATCTGATCTTGTTGGTTGATGTTGATTGCATTGTCTTCATTGGGGTTAGCGGCTAACCCCCTTAACAGGAGCATTGATACGCACCTGGTGACGATGCTGCCAACTCTGATCTTGACTGATTAAGAGAGGTTGGAGGATGCCAAATGGACAGGTGCAAGGGGAAAGACTACAGATAGACAAGGTAAGCATAGATGGATTAAAGAGAGAAAAGGGGGAGCACCCAACTACCTAACTCTATGGCACTCAGCTAGTAAACTGATGTCATTGCGGACCAAGGGCCACAACGCATCAACACTCATCACAAAGAAGCAAATCAGTCATCACACAAAAACAACAGCACAAGCATACAACAACAAACATTCCGTTGCTACACGTTCCTTCTAATTAAATGGTGGTCCTTCTTGAAAAGGGAATAACTACTCTCTAAGGTTGTTGAAGGACAAAGAGAAGAACAAGACGTGCAGAACAGGGGCACGAGCACCACAAAGAATGAAGTTAAAGCGAGCATTGTAAGCGATCAACAAAAGGGTACGACCAAGAGCATAATGGGTAGAACAACACTCTCGGGTTGAGATAAAAAAGGGGAGATTTCCAAAAGCAGACTTTAGATAGGTATCAAGTCAAGATCTAGTGATTACAAGGGTAAGGGGGTATATCAAACAAACGCTATGACTGGCAATGCGGTGAAGGAAAAGGGAATGACCAAGAGCGGTTAGGTAAGACAACACTCTTGAACTGGAACGAGGGAGGGGCTTTAAAATGCAGGGACGGGATAAGAATCAAGGTAAAGATCAAGGGATAACAAGGGTTAAGGTGATAATGAACAAACACCCAACCAAAAAAATTACTTTAGACCAAAACTTGCAAGGTGTCAAGAAGGGGGAGCAATCAATGATGAATAGGTGAGGCATTATCCTCAAACACGGATGGAAAAGAGGAGGCTTCAAAGGGTATGTTCGAGATAAGTAGGGGGGTAAGGACATAGATATCACGAGGGTTTTAAAGGTAATAACGGACAAAGATGTAGGATAGGAGGTGAATAAGCATAAGACAAAAGATATTAGTACCATAAAGGATGGAGTTAAGATAGGACCTGCAAATGAAAAAAAATGAGAGGGTACGTCCAAGGTCCAGATAGGTAAATTGCCACTCTCAAATTGAGGTGGAAAAGAGTAGGATTTAAGGGGTAGGTTCAAAATAAGCACCAAAGTAAAGATATAGATATTACAAGGGTTAAAGGCGATAACAGGCAAGAGTGTAAGAGATAAGAGGTGAAGGCGCACAAAAACCAAGGGTATGAGTACAATAAAGAATAGAGCTAAGGTAAGACTGGCACGTGGCAAAGATGAGGTTATGACCAAAGGCGGGATAAGTAGAGCACCACTCTCGAATTGAGAGGGGAGAAGGAAGGTTTTAAGTGGCAGACATACGACAAGCATCAAGGTAGGATCACAAGGGTAAAGGCGATAGTGAACAAAACACATTAAACAATGAAGTTGAAAGTTCGCAAGCAACAAAGAATAGGATACATCCGAAGAAAAATGGGTAAGATACAACTTTCAAATTGAGACGGACGAGAGAAGATTTTAGAGGGCGGGTATGAGATAAGCAACAGGGTGAGATGTAGAGATGACAAAGGTAAAGATAATATCAGTGAAAGCATGACAAAGGATAGAATTAGGGTAAGACTCGCGGAATGGCGAAGTAGAGGAAACAATCAAGGGTAAGATAGGTAGGGTTCCAACAAAAGAGTTGAAGTAAAAATCCATAACTAAAGGAAGTTACAAGGAAACAACGAGGTTACCACGGATGTGCAAAAATAAAATGACCGCTCATGGATCATTAGGAAACAAGGGTGGTCAAGGGCATGTTAACTGAAATATTTCAAACAGATATTAGGATATAAAGGTAAGCATATATAAAAATAAGAGTATGCAAGATTCCAATGGTACGAGCATACCAAGGCCAAGAAAGTACAAATTGCCAAAAAGATAGCGACTTATCAATAGAATAGGAAAGGGTCTCAAAAGACAGTAAGATCATGGACATATAAACTGAAATGTTTAAATAGGTAGTAGAGGTACAAGGGTAAGTGCTTTAGATTAAGGGATAAGGGTATTAAAAATGCAAGGATACGAGCATGTCAATAACAAAATGGAATAGAGATGGTCAAATTGTAGCAATTTAATAATGGATGAGGAAAGAGTCCCAAAAGACTAAAGGCTATGGTCAGGGGGCATCTACAAAGATGTCGCAAGCACAAGATGAGATCAGATCTAATAGATTGAGAGAAGTATAGACCATACTAGAATAAAATAATTTTCGTCAAGGGGGCATATAGGAGCACAACATAGAATTAGTCAAGGTGACTAATATTTTGAAGCAGAATCAAGGATGAGATGAAGTAATAATCAATAAGTCCTTAAAACGGCCAATGCTACTCTAGGTCAGCGGTCCTACAGTCAGCACGGCTTTGATACCACTTATGTCACACCCGGTTTTAGAAGGTAAACCGAATGCGAACCATGTACGTGCCAGGATCAGTTATTCACGTACACAGCGATTACATAAATGACTCATCATAGCACAATGCTTCGAATTACAATAAAGAGTAAGTAATAATATTACTGACTAGAGCCATTTACATAATATAAATCAAAGTACACAGAATCGAAACGTAGCCAACGTAAACAACCCACCACAGGCAGCTGACTGGGGGAGGTCGCTAGCCTAATCCTCGGACTCGTCGAAGTCCTGGAACTCCTGGAGATCCGCCTCGACGACTTCTTCTTTACCTGAGCATAGATTACACCAAAGGCAACCTGGTGTTTTGTGAAAGCAAGGGTGAGTACACATCAACGTACTCAGCAAATGTCCCGTTTGGCTGTAGTGGACTAGCTTTATGTGGGGTTAAGCTCAAGCAGTTGCTTTTAGTTGGTCAGATATTTATTATTAGTGGAAGCCAAGTTTTAGTAATAGCCAACCCGTGAACCATTTCCTCCTCGAGGAACATCATTATCATCATCGAGCCAAAACCATAAATAGAACCATTGTATATTGAACCATCTGTATCTCTAATCAAAGAGGATCCCAAGGCCGCTCTTAACCGTGAGCACGGCTGATATATCAGTTTCACTACCCTCTGCAGAGGTCGCACACTTTACCCATGAGCCGTGATTCCCGTTTTGCCCGGGGATCATGACTCCCCATTGATCACTTCCTAGGTGGTCCGGCAGGGTATCACTACGTAGCTTTTACAAAGATTCCCTAGAGGTCATAGTCGCCCGTTAGGTTTCTCCAGTTTGATAAACACAGTACTCCTCCCCGCAGGAGGGTGACTAACATAAGCAAAACGAAAGGACCTCGGCACCCAGCCTCGGCAGAGCAAGCACTGTGCCTGGACCCCATTGACGGCACGGCAGCGAAGCAACTACACCTCTAGTTCCTCTAATTAATTAGCTAAGGGCATCCCATTTCACCCTCATGGTTGCACTGTTATCCCGGGTGGTCTCTCAACGAACAGGTCCTTACGGAGAGGCACTCGAGAAACCGCTCGAGCCCCCTTAAATGTCACAAGTAAATCATCATATCCAGAATAAAACCATAGTATCATCATTGTATCTCATCATGTTCATTGATTAAAGTAAAGCGCTAGCATGAAGCTAACCATAGTAGCCCAAAAGGTAATCAAGGACCAGGTAAATAGAAAGCTAGTAAATCCTTAGGTTGTTCATAGTATGCGGGACAGTGTATTATAAAGTAAATGGGACATAATGGGTCACAGGACACTTGCCTTCACCAAACAGATGCTCAGAGTCTTCAACTTCGTGGAACCCAAAGAGCTAGATCACTTGGTCGCCGAAGCTTGACCGTCGATTCCTCGAAGTTCGGAAACGAATCGTGATCCAATCGCAACGCGAAGCGAAGACAAACAGACACAAGCAAACAAACATATATATGCATAAGAACATTACACCATACAAGATAAAATGTTATAAAAGCGAGCAATATAAAATAGAGAGCGCTTCTACGGTTACGCGAGAAAAAGAACCATGATAGACGAAGCTATGGTCGAGGGGTTAGTACGTTTACGTTAAACAAGTACTAATTAGAACATCTAATTCAACATAATTATATTAATTGATATTAATCAAATGTAAATTAATACTACTACTTAGTTTTGACTAACTTACTATTTTAATAGTTGACAATTAAGCAAGTAACTTAATGAATATGAGTGATTCTAAGCGACGAATTAACGACGCACGACGTGCAAACACGATGTGCGCAACGCGCGGACACAAACGACTTAGCACGCGGACAACGCGCGATACGCGCGAACGGCACGCGGCAATGCGCGCGACACACGCGAACGGCACGCGACAACGCGTACGAACAACACGCGCGACACTTGCAAACGACATGCATGAAACAGCACCGCGGCACGCGCACGGTACGCGCGGACCGACATGCGAAACTAATAAATAAATGACAACGTGATTACACTAAACAATTATTAATAAGTAACATTTCAGTTCAGGTTAATCATATTGGTGACTAATTATAAATGCGCGAATCGAATTCCTAAATTAGATTTTTAAATTGAAATGTCGTTTTAGTAGCCACTGGTTAAACAAACGTTTAACTAAATTAAATAAAATGTGAAAAAATTGGGACAAATATTTCTAAATTAAGATAATTTTAATACGAATCTAACGCAACTTGAATGGATCGAATCGGGTTTAAAACGCAAAAGTTATGAATGTTTTAAACCATACTGTAATTCGCGCGGACTAAATTTACAGAATTGTCATCTTCTTCCTCTCTTCATCTTCTTCCTCTCATCCATGGAAGAGAGAGGAGAGGAAGGGGAGGGGGCTGCGCAGGGGAGGTCGGGGTTGGGCCGGCCGGGGTGGGCGCGGCCGCACGGGGCGCGAGGGGCGCGGCCATCGCTGCCGGGGAGGGGTGCGCGCGGGCGCGGGAGCACGGGACGCGGGCGCCACCGCCGGCCACCGCCGCCGCCGCCGGGGAGGGAGAAAGGGGCGCCGTCGAGGAGGGGAAACGGAGGGGGGAGGGGCGCCGCCGCCGGGGAAGGTGAGGGGAGAGTGGGAGAGGCTCTGCACGGACGGGAAAACGAAGAAACGAAGAAACCCTAGGTGCAACAATGGAGGTTTCTCACCGGGGAAGAAGATCCTCGCCGGAGCCGAGGAGAAATCCGTCGATTGCCGGAGATTCGGGGATCCAATCGACAAACCGAATGGGCTGCGACGAAGCCCTCGACGAGACGAACGCAGCGGTACCCTCGGATTCCGCAGACGACGCACGGATTGGGAGTAATTGCTCGCCGGAGTTGTCGCCGGAGTTGGAACCGCCCCGAATTTCGGCGAGCAATACCGGGAGCTAGGGATTGGATTTGGGGGAAACGTTTGGTGTTCTGGAACGGGCTCGACGAGATGAAGCCGGACATGTATATATACCTAGGGTTTGGACGAGATAAAAATTCAGTTAAAATTCGGATTTTACTATTTTTAAAATTCGAAAAAGCCTAGAAATCCATATTTTGTGCTCAAAATATTATAGATACTTTCAAAAATTCCAGAAAAATTCCTATAAATGTTTTGGGACCTAATGAACTCAAAAAACATAATTAGAATTTCTAAAAACATTTTTAAGTTCCACAAATAAATAGATTTTTGTTTCCGGAAAATAGAAAAATATTCCGAAAAATATGAAAATTTACCGAGCGCTTCTATAAGATATGTTAACATGTTTCAAACACATATTGCACTTAGAAACACCATGCAACGGCATGAATGCAACAACCAAAGTGCCTCTAGGGCTCATTCCACTAGGTTTACGCTAATATAAAACAAAATGATTCTCCATTTTTAGGGAAAAGAGAAAGGAAAGGGAAGAACTGAGAGAGTAACACCTGAATTTGGTGGATATTAGAAAAGAAATTTTACACCCCCAAATTCAGGGTGTTACAGTGTTCCTCTGCAAAGTACATGCCCGTGAACGATGCTATCTCTTTGTATTTGAATTCTTCAGCGATGCACCCTTCAACTCGTCTCTTATTACCAACCATTGCACGTAGCTTCTTTAGTGTCCTTTCGATGTGATACATCCATCTATATTGCACAGGACCTCCTACCTTAGCTTCGTATGGTAGGTGAACAAGTAGATGTTGCATCGGATTGAAGAAACCTGGTGGGAATATTTTTTCAAGTTTGCATACCAAAATCGGTATTTCTTGCTCAAGCTTCTCCATCATCTCTTTCTTTATTTCTTTGGCACAAAGATGTCTATAAAAGTAGCTTAGCTCCGCTAATGCTTTCCAGACATCATTTTTTACAAAACCACGAAACATAACAGGAAGGAGTCTTTCCATTATTATGTGGTAGTCATGACTCTTCAACCCAGAAAACTTGCCCGTCTTCAAATTCACAGACCTTCTAAAGCCCGCGGCGTAACCATCTGGGAACTTTAAGTTTTTCAACCATTTCATCAATTGTTTCTTCCTTTTAGGTTTAATACTGAAAGGAGCACGTGGCTTCTTCTGATTCTCTCCTATCTCCATAGTTGGTCTTCTACAGATTAAGGCCAAGTCTTTCCTTGCCTTAGGGTTGTCTTTTGTTTTGTCAGTGATATTCATGCAAGTGCTGATAATGCTTTCACCCATATTTCGTTCCTGGTGCATGACATCAATGTTATGCATTAGAATCAAGGCTTTCATATAAGGGAGTTCCCATAGACCACATTTGTGAGTCCAATTATGCTCGGTTCCATAACCTTCAAAACGATTTCCATGTTCGTTTAGTTTCAAATCATTAAGTCTCGCGAGAATCTCTGGACCACTTAGACGCTTGGGTGGTCCCCTCGTCACAATCGTGTCCTTTTTAAAAGCGTTCCTATCGAACCTGAACGGGTGATCCTCTGGCAAAAAAACATATATGGCAATCGAAGTAACATATCTTTCCACCAAACTTTAGTCGAAAGCATAAAGTGTCTTCAACGCATATAGGACATGTCAAAATCCCATGACAACTCCATCCAACAAAGATACCATAAGCCATAAAATCATGAATAGACCATAAAAACGCAGCTCTCAAGTTGAACTTATGTTTCTTGTAACAATCGTACGCCTCGACTCCTTCCCACAAAATTTTCAATTCTTCAATCAGGGGTCTCATCATCACATCGATCTTTGTTCCAGGATGATCCGGACCAGGTATTATAAGACACAAGAAAATAAATTCATATTTCATGCAAAGAGCTGGTGGAAGGTTGTATGGAACAGCAAAGACGGGCCAACATGAGTACGACGTTGCAGTTAGGTTGAATGGCGAGAAACCATCTGTTGCCAAACCGAAGCGGACATTCCGCACTTCATCAGCAAAGCTGGAATCAAAAGCATCTAGTGCCTTCCATGCATCTGTATCAGCTGGGTGCACCATGACATTTGGATTCTCACGTACCCCTTCTTTGTGCCACCTCATGTGTCTGGCTGTATTCTTGGAGATTAACAAACGTTTCAACCGAGGTATGAGAGGCATGTAACGAAGCTGCTTACGTGCAATCTTCGTAGTCACGGTCAAACCATCGTCGTTTTCAACCTCAACGAATCTACGCTCACCACATACAATACACTTCTTCTCACCTGCGGTCTCCTTCCAGAAAAGCATACAATTATTTTCACAGACATCGATTTTTTCGTAGTCCATACCGAGGCCAGATAACAGCTTTTTAGACTGATACATGTCCTTTGGCATCTTGTGATTCTCCGGAAGTACATCACTGATCAAGTTCAAAAGTTCCTTGTAACAGTTGTTTGAGAATGCAAACTTAGACTTAATAGCCATAAGTCGAGTCACAAATACAAGGACGGTCACTTTTGTGTGCTCATGCAACGGCTCTTCGGCAGCTTTAAGGAGCTCGAAGAACTTCTGAACCTCAGGTGTAGCTGGATCCTCAAACTCGGTGGGTTGACCGGGGTTCTCCGAATCGACGGTTAGAAACTCATGGCGTACATCGTCAAGCATCTCTTCCATTCTATCGTAGTCCTCCTCTTCATGTGACTGAACTTCCGATACAATACGAGGAGGTGGGTCCTCACCGTGGTGCACCCACACCTCATAGCCTGGCATATAACCGTTCTTGCAAATATGTATCGACATAGTCCTCCTGTCAAGGAAATTAATGTTCCGACACTTGCTACAAGGGCACCTAACATCGGTTCCAGTCTCTGACCGAGCAAAAGCACGGTCAAAAAACGCGTCAGTCTTGGCAACCCACTCACTTGATAGAGCACCTCTTTTCTTCCAACCTTCATACATCCATCGACGACCCTCCTCCATACTAGATACGAGATGTTAACTTGATTAGTTAAGTTTATCACGCCTCTAATCTAATAAACCACAATAATACAAGGAAAATAATTTAACGGGACCCTAAATCATATAAAATAACCTTATTTCCGAGGGCATAGTAATTACCCTCGGAAATTAATAATTTAAATTATATAGACACCTCTACATAACATTATCACGGGTGACAAATCATATAAAATGACTTTATTTCCGAGGGTATAATAATTACCCTCGGAAATTAAAAATTAAAATTATCTAAGCACCACTAATTAAATTTAGGCCCTCGGATATAATAAGATAAACATTATTTAACATACTAACTATTAAATAACAACATTGGAAACTACAAAACAATATTAATATATACAAAATAATAATAATACATTAAATACATTAATATTAAATACCTTACACCGGCGGCCGACGGCGGGCTGGCGGGCGTCGACGGCGGGCGGGGCGGCGGGCGTCGACGGTGGGCGGGCGTCGACGGTGGCGACGAGCGGCGAGCGTCGACGGCGGCGGCGGCGAGCGGGCAGAGACAGAGAGAAGAGAGAAGCGAGCGCGCGCGCGTGAAAATGAACCGCGCACCGGGTCGGGACCGTGTTAAAAAAGCTTATCTCCGACGGCTATTTACGAGGCCGTCGGATATAACCTTTTGTCCGACGGCCTCGTAACTAGCCGTCGGAGATAAGTCTATATTTCCGAGAGCCCATGTTGGCCGTCGGACATAAGATAATATCCGACGGCCTCGTAGGAAGCCGTCGGAGATAGAGTGACCGTCGGATATTCATCAGTTTACTGTAGTGAATGACCACTATCTCCTATGTGAGGCCCTATTTTGCCACATCTGTTGACCCCAATTGTCCCTGGTAGCAAATCAGGCAGCATTGTCCATGACAAGGTCAAAGGGAGTTTCCTCATGAAGTTGATTTGCAGTCCATGTTTCTTCTAGTGGAACATGTTCATCATTCCCATGACGAAGAATCCAGTTGTGGAGGATAATAGGGTAGGACTAGCTTTACTTGTGTCTTGTATGGATGGAAAGGTTTGTTGTATAATATTTTAAATATTTTCTTCAAAGCACCGAAGGCCCTCTCTATTGTCACCCTTAGTGATGAATGTCTAAGGTTGAAGAGCTCTTTTGGGTTCTATGGATCCCCCCCATATTCACTCAAGTGGTACTATGTGGCATGGTAAGGGGGGTAAAAACCTAGGTCTGACAGCATAACCAACATCCACAAGGTAAAATTTACCTAACATCATAGATCATATATTAGGGAATACCAAGGAAAGTGTGCATTGTGTACAACAATACTAATTTTTTTTACCTTGGGGCACTTTTAGACCATCTTCTCTCTCAAGGGAATCAGCAAGGATAAGGGCATCATGTGTTGATCCCTCCCAGCCAGCAAGAACATATATAAACCTTAGATCAAAGTCTACAACATCTAAGATGTTGTGTTGTGGTGTGTTTCCTACCAAGGAAGGCAACTCTCTGATTTCTAGGAACTCTTGCTAGCACATGAGTGCCATCAATGGCACCAATACAGTCCTACACATCAGGGAAAACATTTGTTACTATAAACCCAATATAAAAAGGAAGGGATCAATAGTGGTGTGTTTGGATGACTGACCTTGAAATAGGGGTACCATCTGTGTCTATCTCTATTTTTGGTTGGTGTAGCAGTTGAAGGTGTCAAGATCATTTCATTCCTCAATTCACCAAAAGCATACAATACTTCCTTGAAGTATTTGTTGATGGTCTCAATAGACCTTTGAAAGGTCATGTGTATAACTCTAAACTTTAAGTTATGACCTACCACATGTAAAAACATGGCAACCTGCTCCTCTACTAAGCTATGAATGCTATCTTTCAAAAGCTGCCTAGTGCAAAAAAGGTCACACAACTGCATAAAAGGGGCTCTTCTCATCCCGAGTATGTCAAAACACTCAACATTGGTGGATTCATAAATGAATCTCATGTTGTTTTGCCTCTTTTGGTCCCTTCGGTGCATTGGCCATCAGTTATAGACCTCCTAGCATGCAGTCGGTGCCTCAATTATGCATCCAACCAAGCTAAATTAACTGCTACAAGGACCACTGCCTTTGCAATTAACTAAAGTCGTGCAATAGCAGGATTAATTGCTAGAGTAATAAAATAGAAAAAATGAGATTAGAGGTCTAAGTTTGGCTCATTTAGTGACATCATTTTGTTGCCTTATGCTGCCAGGATGAGCTCCGTGATAATGAGCTTCTGGTGTTTGCAAACAAACAAGATGTGCCTAATGCCATGAATGCTGCTGAAATCACCGATATAAGCTTGGCTTGCACTCCCTGCGCCAGCGGCACTGGTATGTGTCCTTTCTTTCGGGAAGTGTGGTGCGTTGTCCTGCAATATTTGTTTGACAAGTATTTGTACTTAAAGAATTGTTACTGCTTGCTGCTTGAATTCGAAGCGATCCAAATCAGTGATCTTTATTCACTGCAGGTACATCCAGAGCACATGTCCATTTACAGCCAAGTGGTCGCCTAATTTGTTAGCACATGGTTCCTCCTGCGTTTTCCGTTCCATATTTTACGTTTGCTTCGGTACTTCAGTTTTAAACTTGATCAAAGTTATATTTAACTTCGACATCGTCGCCGTGTAACCTGGACACAGCGCAGCGCAGCGGAAGTACGTTTGAGTGTGCTGGGCCGACAGGATGACTCGTGGGCTGCGGCCACTCCCGCCTCGTCAGACGGCCCGCCGCCAATCCTTTACAGGCCCGGCTGCAAATCAAATCATGCCTGGGCTGGCGTTGGACGCGGCCACGGCGTTCTGTTTCCTTTGTTCTGTCCCCACGCCGCCACTAAAACGTGACGCCGGCGATGACGTCGCCGCGCCGGTCGCCCCCATCCAACACGGACGGAGCCCACGCCATGGCCACCGATCTTGACCGACCATGCTAAAACGAGGTGGAATGGAAATGAAATCCCTTCTCGCCCTATCCCAGTTCGCACGGGGTTTCATTTTTTTTCTTCATCGAAGCGGAGCTGAAGGTCGAGTGGTCGACAAGTGACCGGCGGCAGACGCAACCTCCTGGAAGCGTTCGTTGGATTGGAACTGGACGGACGGCCTCTCGCACGCGGTCAATGCCATGCTGTGCTGTGCTGTATACACCGGAAATTTCTTCGGACGTTGGGGCTGCAACTGCAATGCAAGAATCAGCTCTCAATCCGGTATCCCGCTACTTTGGTTTTCCTCCACGATTGGTTAGTTGAAAAAAAAAGACGAGTACGATAAGTTTACTTTATTATACTATATAATAACAGAATAATGGTGGTATGCAGAGAAATAAATAAACTAGGAAGAAGCCAACAACAGTTGGGGCAGGAGGAGGATTAGCTGGTAGGCACCTTTGCTTGAAAGGGAGGTTTTATCGGTCAAGCTGCAGATCCAGAGGCACTGAATAATAGAAACTCTCCGAGAGAAAAGCGCAAAAAAAAAAAAAGCAGGACGGCAATCGCATGCTTGTAAGTCACATAATAATCTTTATTATTGGTTGGATATTTGCGCCGGGACCAAATAAAATATACGTATTATATCTCTCCACCATTTAATGGAAACAGGCGACGATGACCGCCAGCAAGTGAAGAATCCAGCCACCTGCCCGCGTAACTTCTTCTTCTTTCGTCGTTCTACTCCCATCGAAGCTACTACTGAGGACGGGCGCAGGCGGAGAACGAGCGGATCCGCTAGCAGGGGAACAGCCGGCGCGGAGGTCAGTCGTTGGTCTCTTCGCGCGAACTCTACCTCCTCCTCTTCTTCTTGGTGGCTTGTGTGGGGGCGATTGGTTCCGGTACCCGAAATCAAGAACGCGGAACCGGCTTGTTTCGGACCTTTAGATAATAATAATATATATATGCACGTACCTTGTGTTGTCTGATGAAATTAAAGGTGTGGGTCGCCTTTGCTGCTTGGTAGAAGATTGGGGATTTCTTGTTGAGGGGATTGGGGATGAGTTTGCGAATAATGCAATGTGAGTGAGTCATGAGAGAGGGCAAGGGATTAGTTTTTGTGTTGCGGGAACCACAAGTACTTGTGATGGGGCTCGGGCATGGGGCTCTCAATACCTTCTTTTGGAATACAATCTTGTTCTTCAAATAGAAATCTTGGAATTGGGACCCTATTATTGACTCCTAACTAATCTCTGCCTTCTCTCTAGGACAGCTTGCTGCTCTTGTTCCTATAGAACTGAAGTGAAGATAGTTTTAGTACCTGCATTCGATGCAAAACTTAGCTTTGTTCTTATTCTGGATACCGATTTACCATAAGATATCCATGCCTGCCATTACTGAGTGAAGTTTAGTCACAGTGAGATGGCCACTGTATAGTATAGTCTTCATGTTTGTTTCATCTCTTCTTGATAAAGTTGTTGTAGATGCTGCGCCTGCTCTGAGTTGTATCCTATGGTTATTCACTTGGGAAGCGATGCATATTTCCCTTTTTTTTTAATCGTAGCGCCTTGTTGACACCTTTTTGTGTGTCTCTCTCTCTGTGCAAGCAGGAAGGGTTTGGAGGATGACAGAAGCTGCAGTTAATACAAGGTACTGGTGCCATGGATGCGAGAAGGTCATCGAGGAGGCCATGGTGGGGGAGGATATCAAGTGCCCGTTTTGCGGTGGTGGGTTCATCGAAGAGATGGCCGGGGAGGATTCCGAGGGGTTGCAGTTAGAGCGGGAGTGGGGAACGCCGCCAGGGGACAGCGAGGACGACGATGACGACGATATAGCCCATGAGTTCGAGGGCTTTATCAGGAGGCACGGACGGGCATCGGCTCTGCGCCGGGTGCTCGACAGCATCCAGGACGACCTTAGAGCCGACAGGGAAAGGGACAACTCCGTCCTCATCAACGCCTTCAACCAAGCCCTCGCCTCGCAAGGCTCGGCGCTGCTGGATGCCGACGAGGCCCGAGACGGCCGAGGTGGATCCAGCAACAGCAACGACGATGGCTTGCTGGAAGAGTATGATGTCCTGGGGGCTGGGCTGAGCCTACTGCTTCAGCATCTGGCCGAGAACGACCCGAACCGGTACGGCACCCCTCCGGCGAAGAGAGAGGCGGTCGAAGCTCTGCCCACTGTCCAGATAGCGGAGGCCGTCAGCTGTTCGGTCTGCCTCGACGATCTTGAGCTGGGGTCCCCGGCGAAGCAAATGCCCTGTGGGCATAGGTTCCACTCTTCTTGCATCCTGCCATGGCTTGAGCTCCACAGCTCTTGCCCCGTGTGCCGGTTCGAGCTGCCGTCTGAAGAGACGAAAGATCTGAACGAGCCTAGCGATGTGCACAGAAGAACAGAGAGCACCCGAGAGAACGACAGCGAGAGCGGTAACAGCGCGTGGCCCCTTGTCCCTTGGTTCTTCAGCGGGCTGTTCTCGGTACCTGAACCGTCGCACACTGACAGAGGCACTCTCACCACCGATCAACAGAGTCCTTCCACCAACCCAAATGCTGGAGGAAATTGATTTCGTCATCCTTTGTGAATAATGCTCATACATCTGAGAATAGCAAGGAGCCTTGTCAGTAGATGGCTTATTTTTTTTCTGTACTGATAATCCTTCTCGGATGAATCGCAAGGTACGGAGTCTGTGTCTGCTCTATTGTCAGGATTCTAGCGATCGTTTCGCCTCTAGTTAATCTCATAGCTACTGAGACTGTCTGTCTGCATCCTATGCAAAAGATCGGTTGCTTTCTTTGTTCTTGGCTCTTCTGACTGGATGTCTTTGAGCTATTTCTGGAATATGTAAACTATCATGCCTTGTATTTATTCATTGTTTAGTTGAAATATATCTTCATATCAAGTACGAAGTACCTGCTGGCTGGACATGAGGAAATTAACCCTATTGAAATCCACCTCATTCAACAAGCCTGGAACAAGTGCTCATGGCCACTCAGGGATACTAAAACCAGAAACATGAAGGGCGTGTGATATGTGATATAGCACAGGAAATACACATCTTCAGAAACATACATGGCTGGAAGGCTGTTGTTTTTCCCCTCAAGAACCAGAAACATAAAGGACATGTTTGGGCTCGCAAAGGAACTTCCTGCTCTGCTCAGGTTCTAGTATCCTTGAGTGGCCATCTGTTCGCTTCAGATTAAAACCGACTGTTTAGACTGCTGCAGTTATAATTCATAGAGACAAAAACACTATAGAAGTAGTAGAAGTTGGTACGGACTAAAGCCAAACGAACAAGCTTCGCTGGCCTCTCCTTTCTCTAGAAAGTAAACGGCTCAGTGTGCAGACTAAAGCTAAATGTATCCACATGGGCACGTTTTTTTTATAGACGAGGCAGCAATCTTTTCGTCGATTAAGGGGCCTTGGACAGTCCGTGGACGCGATTAAAAGTGTGTTTAGTGGATGTCGGATAGGATCTATGCACTATGCTTGGACCTTTGCATCACTCATCTTGCTGTTATTCGTCAGGAATGTACGAGGTGCGTGAGTGCCTGTGCATAGACGCAATATCTGACCAGTGAACCGGTCTCGGGGTTCTCTACTGTATCAGGGTTCGAAGCGCTGTAGACGAATCTAAGAAAAGAAGAAGAGTTTTCTTGGTATGACGATTTGGTATACAAGCTCTCTTGATTAGTTCATAGGCAAGGAATTGTGTAATTGGTATAGCAAAAATGCAGCTCCCTGATTATGTATGATTTTGATCCGAACAGCAGGTGGAAAATAATCTGGCGAAGACTGATTAAGGGGGTGTTTAATATGGCTCGTTATACTTATGAGCAGTTCTGTTCTCGAATCTAGATAATTTTGTAACCAGTAAATAACCCCAATTATAATCGTAATTGTGTGCTTTGGAAGCTAAAACTACTCCTTAGGGTGTAACACTATAAAAACCATCAACTAAAATAATACATTTAAGATGATAATTAGGGTAATAAATTTTCTTTCTAATGTTTGATTTTTATTTTGCATCTAGAATAATTTTTGGTTTTATTCATGTTTGATTTTGGATGGTTAGTAGAAATTTTCTTCTTAATGAAAATCCAATTAAATAATATAATAATTAGTGGTCCAAAAAATAAATATTTTAGTTATAAATAATTTTGGTATAATTATTATGAATTTTTAGGATTTTTAAATATATTTATTTACATTTTGAAATAAAAAAGAAAAAAAAGAAAATTCGGAAACCTAAACCTTTAACCAGCAGTCGTCGTGTCCCTCTCCCTGCCGCGGGCCCCACCCGCGGGCGCCTCGCTTCCCCGCGGCTGGCCGCGCGCTCGGGCGGGCGCGCAGGAGCACCGCCGCCCCGCCAACCGTCGTGTCCCTTGGCGTCCGCACCCCCAATCAAGTCATGGCTGTCGTTTCTGTTGTTTCCCCTTCCTCTTCCTCCCCCACTCTCATCTCTAATGAAGCTGCCGCCATTAAGGTGAGTAATGACCGGCCAGCGCCCCTCCTTCTCCCCCCGGCGCTCTCTCTCCTTCCCCTCGCCCTCTATAAAACAACGAGCCGATTCCCTCTCTCTCCCACCTCGAGCTCGCCCCTCTCTATCTCCCCTGCCCGCGCCGTCGTCGGAGCCGCGCCCTGCTCGCCGCCGGAGCTCGCCGTCGTGCCTCGCCGTTCGTTGTTCGGTCACCGGAGACGTGCCCGAGCCTCGTTCAAGCCTCGCCGATCCCGCCGTGCTGAGCCCTTCACCTTGTCACGCGCCCGAGTCACGTCCGCCATCATCCGTTCATCTAAGGTTGAAGACAACCCAAAAATTGGATTTATTTTTAGAATCATGTTTTGAGTTAGTTTATTAATTTTGTGAATTATTGTTGTAATATTGGAATGATGTGATTTGACAATTCATGTGTATGTGAATTACTGAGTATTTATGTGTGAATTATGAGGCATGTTGTTTGTTCGCAATGATTTTAGAATATTGGAATGAAGTATGACAAAATCGGTAGACACATGTTGATGATAAAACACTAGATAAGTAATTTCATAATTAATTTTGTTCACGATGAATTTTGGAGTTTATTTGGAAGTTTATAATAATAAGTTCATTTAAATAGATAATAGAAGCTTTTCTTAACATAGAATTAGTAAGTGGTATAGAATTCATAGCAATACAAATATTATAGGTTATTAGATGTTTTGACCTCCGATTATTATTAATGATACTTTCTTTTAGAAAGAAAGGATAAAGCTAAAAGAATATCACTAGTTATAATGAAAATAGATTTTTACTAGTCAGAATAAATGTGTTCATAAGTATAGCACTTAATTTCTTAGAATTAGTAAAATACTTGTTTATGTCAAAATAACCATGTTTATGTTATTAAAAGTCCAATTAGTGATTTATATTGGTTCTTAGAATATTAATGTTTGAAGAATCATAAATAAACCATTTTTAGCTATACGCATAAATTCTACTTAGAAATAAAAGGGATAAAATTTATTAGTCTATTATTAGTAATAAAGAAAATAATTAGCATTTATTTTCTTGAAGAATGTTAATACATATTATACTAGATAAAACTAGTATTATATCCACATACTCATAATTTCATCAATAATGACTCGCAGTAATAGTTATAATGAATTAATAAGTATTTACACTTTAAGACGTATTATGTGTGATGTATGAATGTGTATGTAATGGTGTATGTTTATTTATTTGGCGCACATATTCTTTTGTATATACGATACGCAAATCGATGCTAGAAGTGGACCGTGAGGTAGACAAACCAAACTCGTTCGAGGACGCCCTATAGGACACTTTCGGGCAAGGCAAGTGGATTCTCCCTCTGCATATTCTATTTGTACCCAATTAATGCATATAATAATGTTTACTTTTTGGATATATTGCATAATTTGATGGGATTTGCCTAATTAAGGATTTCCTAGATTTACCAACTTTATTCATTGATTACCCTCGGAAAATACTATGCTTTGCAAATTTGTGCTATCGCTCAACTTGATAATTTTGATGTCACTCATTATGGATATTAATGTTCCGGAAATAAAATTGGTATTATGGTGTTAACCTCATGGTTAAACAAGATTATTTCGTATTAATTGGAACATGGAGTGACCAGCCATGATAATAGTGCAACCACGAGTGTTATCATGGTTCTGGCTTTGGTAATTAGCTTTATATGCTTAGTAAGAGCACCTAGAGGGGGGTGAATAGGTGATCCTGTAAAATTCAACACTAATGGCCACAAAACTTTAGTTATGAAAGTTAGAACGGCTAAGTAGCTTGAAACGAGCTCTTGTAAACACAGACAATCAAAGAGAAAGCACACAAGAGACACACGATTTTATCCCGTGGTTCGGTCAAATAACACTTGCCTACTTTCATGTTGTGGCGTCCCAATGGACGAGGGTTGCACTCAACGCCTTTCAAGTGATCTAATGATCAACTTGAATACCACGATTTTTTCCTTTCTTAGTCTTTCTCCCGTTTGTGAGGAATCTCCACAACTTGGAGCCTCTCGCCCTTACAATGATGATCACAAAAGAAGCACAGAAGTAAGGGAGGGGAGAGCAACACACACAAGACTCAAATCCACAGCACAATCACGCACACAAGTCACAACCTGAGCTCAAAACACAACGCACGGAGTTCACAACTCAAATGGAGCTCAAGTCACTATATCAAAGAATCGAATGCGTGAAGTTGGAGTCTTTGAGTCTTAGAATGTTTCTTGTAAGCTTGGGTTTCTCCTCCATGCGCCTAGGGGCCCTTTTATAGCCCCAAGGCAGCCAGGAGCCGTTGGAGGCCAATCAAGGAAGGCCAAAGTTGCCTTCTGTCGGGTGGTGCACCGGACAGTCCGATGCACCACTGGACAGTCACTGTAGCCTGTCCAGTGCCGATCTCCTTCCTTTTCTGGCACAGGCGACCGTTGCAGCTCTGGGCCAGTTGGCGCACCGGACAGTCCGGTGCCCGCTGCAGACCGTTGCAGCTGCCACGCGTCGCCCGCGGATTGCACGGCCGACCGTTGGCGCAGACGACCGTTGGCTCACCGGACAGTCCGGTGCACCACCGGACAGTCCGGTGAATTATAGCCGTACGCCGGCAATTCTTCCCGAGAGTGGCCTGTTCACTGGAGGCTGGGCTGGCGCACCGGACACTGTCCGGTGCACCACCGGACAGTTCGGTGTGCCAAGCCGAGCTGGACTTCGGCTGCACCGAGCCAAGTCTTTTGCGATTCTTTTCTTCTTTTCTCTGTTTCTAGCACTTATACAATATATGTTAGTACTCAAAACCATGTACTAAGTCTAGAAACGTACCTTGTTGTATGATTTGCACTTTTTGCTTGTTTGGCACATAATTAACTCACTCAATATGTGTTAGACACTTAATCACCAAAACATTATAGAAATGGCCCAATGGCACATTTCCCTTTCAATCTTCCCCTTTTTGGCGATTTATGCCAACACATTAAAAAGCAATGCAAAACATGCAACATCGATTCAAATTGAAGACCAAATTGTTTTTGACTCTAATTTGACATATTTGGATCATTCTTTGCCACCATTTGGTTTGTTTTTGCAAATCAAATTCATTTTCCTATCTCTAAGTCAAACTCACTTGTTTGGACATAAAGAGAGATAATCCAAGAGAGAAATTGAACAAGTGCCAAAAACTCCCCCTTTTTCCCATAATCATAAATTCTCCACCACAAGAGACCAAATTTTGTAATAAGAGCATTTTGGACAAATCAAAAGTGCTAACTCTATTGTTTTCAAAATTCACACCAGTGGTAGCTGATCCATTTGCTTTGGCTTAATTTCTCCCCCTTTGGCATTAAGCACCAAAACGGGATCATTATTGGCCCTTTAACCCCATTGCCTCACAAAAAATGTCAATTAAGAGCAAACAGGCAATAAGAGCATAAGAATGAACTTGGAATTAAGTACACTAGTACCGGAGTGCAGTGGAAGTCTTTGCATGGTCCAAGTTCACCTTTCCCTTTCAATGCACCTTTAAGACTACATCAAGTATACTTAAACACAAAGGTTAGTCTCAAAGGGTCAAGTTGTAGCACATCTCCCCCCTAAATATGTGCATCACACACACATGGACTTGTGAGGTCTGGGGATCCCTTGCACAACTTGAGCACCATAAATAAGCAACAAATTACATAAATGCATAAAGTAACATGATCAAAGGCATAGAACACATGTATGCTATAGATCAATCCAAGTTACGCGAATCTAAGACATTTAGCTCACTACGCAGCCTGCAAAAGATTTTCTCATCTAATGGCTTGGTAAAGATATCGGCTAGCTGGTTCTCGGTGTTAATATGGTACACCTCGATATCTCCCTTTTGCTGGTGGTCCCTCAGAAAGTGATGCCGGATGTCTATGTGCTTAGTGCGGCTGTGTTCAACAGGATTATCCGCCATGCGGATTGCACCCTCATTGTCACATAGGAGTGGAACTTTGCTCAGATTGTAGCCAAAGTCCCGGAGGGTTTTCCTCATCCAAAGTAGTTGTGCGCAACACTGTCCTGCGGCAACATACTCGGTCTCAGCGGTGGATAGGGCAACGGAGGTTTGTTTCTTTGAACTCCAAGACACCAGGGATTTTCCTAGGAATTGGCACGTCCCTGATGTACTCTTCCTATCAACCTTGCATCCAGCATAATCGGAGTCTGAATATCCAATCAAGTCAAAGGTAGACCCCTTTGGATACCAGATCCCAAAGCAAGGCGTAGCAACTAAATACCTAAGAATTCGCTTAACGACCACAAGGTGACATTCCTTGGGGTCGGATTGAAATCTAGCACACATGCATACACTAAGCATAATGTTCGGTCTACTAGCACATAAATAAAGCAAGGAACCTATCATAGAGCGGTATGCCTTTTGATCAACAGACTTACCTCCTTTGTTGAGGTCGACATGTCCGTCGGTTCCCATAGGTGTCTTCGCGGGCTTGGCGTCCTTCATCCCAAACCTTTTGAGAAGATCTTGAGTGTACTTTGTTTGAGAGAGGAAGGTGCCGTCCTTGAGTTGCTTCACTTGGAACCCAAGGAAGTAGGTCAACTCGCCCATCATTGACATCTCGAACTTTTGTGTCATCACCCTGCTAAACTCCTCACAAGACTTTTGATTAGTAGAACCAAATATTATGTCATCGACATAAATTTGGCACACAAAAAGATCACTGTCACAAGTCTTAGTGAAAAGAGTGGGATCGGCTTTCCCAACCTTGAAAGCATTAGCAATTAAGAAATCTCTAAGGCATTCATACCATGCTCTTGGGGCTTGGTTAAGTCCATAGAGCGCCTTAGAGAGCTTGAACACATGGTCGGGGTACCTGTCATCCTCAAAGCCAGAGGGTTGTTCCACGTACACCTCCTTTATTGGCCCATTGAGGAAAGCGCTCTTCACATCCATTTGAAACAACCTGAAAGAGTGGTGAGCGGCATAGGCTAATAATATTCTAATAGACTCTAGCCTAGCCACAGAAGCAAAAGTCTCCTCGAAATCCAAACCCGCGACTTAGGCATAACCTTTTGCCACAAGTCGAGCCTTGTTCCTTGTCACCACTCCGTGCTCGTCTTGCTTGTTGCGGAACACCCACTTGGTTCCCACAACATTTTGCTTTGAACGTGGCACCAGGCTCCAAACTTCATTCCTCTTGAAGTTGTTGAGCTCTTCCTGCATGGCCAACACACAGTCCGGATCTTGCAAGGCATCTTCTACCCTGAAAGGCTCAATAGAAGAGACAAACGAGTAATGCTCACAAAAATTAGCTAAACGTGAGCGAGTTGTTACTCCCTTGCTTATGTTACCCAGAATCTGATCGACGGGGTGATTTCTTTGAATCGTCGCTCGGACTTGAGTTGGAGGGGCCAGTGGTGCTTCTTCCTCCATAACTTGTTCTTCTTGTGCTCCCCCTTGATCACGTGCCTCTTCTTGAGGAACCTGTCCATCATCTTGAGTTGAGGGATACACCATCTTTGAGGAAGAAGGTTGATCTTGCTCTTGTTGTTCCTGTGGTCGCACATCTCCAATTGCCATGGTGCGTATTGCGGCTGTTGGAACATCATCTTCATCTATGTCATCAAGATCAACTTGCTCTCTTGGAGAGCCAATAGTCTCATCAAATACAACGTTGCTAGAGACTTCAACCAAACCCGATGATTTGTTGAAGACCCTATACGCTTTTGTATTTGAGTCATACCCTAATAAAAACCCTTCTACTGCTTTGGGAGCAAATTTGGAATGCTTACCTTTCTTCACCAAAATGTAGCATTTGCTCCAAAATTCACGAAAATAAGAGATGTTGGGTTTGTTACCGGTAAGGAGTTTGTAGGAGGTCTTCTTGAGAAGGCGATGCAGATAGAGCCGGTTTATGGCATGGCAAGCTGTGTTCACAGCTTCCGACCAAAACCGCTCGGGCGTCTTGAATTCTCCAAGCATCGTCCTCGCCATGTCGATAAGCGTTATGTTCTTCCTCTCTACCACACCGTTTTGCTGTGGTGTGTAGGGAGCGGAGAATTCGTGCTTGACGCCTTCCTCCTCAAGATACTCCTCCACTTGAAGATTCTTGAACTCGGACCCGTTGTCGCTTCTTATCTTTTTCACCTTGAGATCAAATTCGTTTTGAGCCCTCCTTAGAAAGCGCTTTAGGGTCCCTTGGGTTTTCTGATTTATCCTGCAAAAAGAACACCCAAGTGAAGCGGGAAAAATCATCAACAATTACTAGACCATACTTACTCCCCCTCGATGCTAAGGTAGGCGACGGGTCCAAAGAGGTCCATGTGAAGAAGCTCCAGTGGTCTTGATGTTGTTATCACATTCTTGCTGTGATGAGTGCTTCCCACATGTTTCCCTGCCTGACAAGCTGCACAAGGTCTATCTTTTTCGAAACATACATTGGTTAGTCCTAAAACATGTTCTCCCTTTAGAAGTTTATGAAGGTTCTTCATCCCAACATGTGCTAGACGGCGATGCCACAACCAGCCCATACTAGTCTTAGCTATTAAGCATACATCTAGATCGGCCTCCTCTTTCGAAAAATCAACTAAGTAGAGTTTGTCGTCTAATACACCCTTAAATGCTAATGAACCATCACTCCTTCTAAAGACAGAAACATCAACATTTGTAAACAACAATTGTAGCCCATGTGGCACAATAAACTTACAGACAGGAGGTTGTAACCAAGCGACTCTACTAAAAATACGTTTGATATGGAGTGCTCGTTGGTGATGGCTATCTTGCCCAAGCCTTTGACCTTGCTTTGGTTCCCATCTCCAAAGATGATCGTATCCTGGGAATCCTTGTCCTTGACGTAAGAGGTGAACATCTTCTTCTCCCCCGTCATGTGGTTTGTGCATCCGCTGTCGATAATCCAGCTTGAGCCCCCGGATGCATAAACCTGCAAGACAATTTTTACGCTTGGGTTTTAGGTACCCAACTCTTGTTGGGTCCTACAAGGTTAGTTGCAATAGCCTTTGGAATCCAAATACAAGTTTTGTCTCCCTTGCATTTGGATCCCAACTTTCTAGCAACTACTTTTTCATTCTTACATACAAGTGGAAAATAAGTATTGCAAGCATGGTAAATGGTAGAAGGTTCATTACATGTTCTCCTATGCACATGAGGCACAACATTACTTTTTCTAGGCCTACTTCTATCATGCACAAAAGTAGAGCTAGAAGCAAACATAGCATGTGAATTAAACGCATCATAACTCCTATTATAATGAGCATTCCTAGAAAATTTTCTATCATAAATGTAAGCATGACATTTTTGAGAACTACTAGCCATAGGAGCCTTCCCTTTCTCCTTGTTGAGAACGGGAGCCTTTTGGCTTGTTAAGTTCTTGGTTTCCTTTCGAAAACCAAGTCCATCCTTAATAGAGGGGTGTCTACCAATTGTGTAGGCATCCCTAGCAAATTTTAACTTATCAAAATCATTTTTGCAAGTCATAAGTTGAGCATTAAGACTTGCCACTTCATTATTCAAATTTGTAGTAGCAATAAGATGTTTATTACATGTATCAACATCAAAGTCCTTACATCTATTACAAATACTAATATGCTCTACACATGAACTAGATTTATTAGCTTCCTCTAGCTTAGCATTTAAATCATCATTTAAACTCTTTAAACTAGATACAGTTTCATGGCAAACAGATAATTCAAAGGACAACATTTCATTCCTTTTAATCTCTAAAGCAAGGGATTTTTGCACACTAACAAATTTATCATGCTCCTCATATAAAATATCATCTTGTTTTTCTAACAATTTATCTTTTTCATTTAAAGCATCAATTAACTCATTGATCTTTTCTACTTTAGCTCTATCTAATCCTTTAAATAGACTAGAGTAATCTACTTCATCATCGGAGGAATCCTCATCACTAGAAGTAGAGTACTTAGGGGTATCTCGAACACTTACCTTCTTTTCCTTGACCATGAGGCAAGTGTGTCGTTCGTTGGGGAAGAGCGAAGACTTGTTGAAGGCCGAGGCTGCCAGTCCTTCATCGTCGGAGTTGGATGAAGAGCAGTCCGAATCCCATTCTTTGCCAAGGTGCACCTCGCCCTTCGCCTTCTTGTAAACCTTCTTCTTCTCCCTCTTCCCATGTTTTTCTTGTTCCTGGTCATTGTCATTATCGGGGCATTGTGCTATAAAATGACCAGTCTTACCGCATTTGAAACAGGAGCGCTTTCCCTTTGTCTTATTCTTGTTGGGGTACTCCTTGCGTCCTTTTAGTGCGGTCTTGAAGCGCTTGATGATAAGCGCCATCTCATCTTCGTTGAGGCCTGCGGCCTCCACTTGTGCCACCTTGCTTGGTAGTGTCTCCCTGTTGCTGGTTGCTTTGAGGGCAACAGTTTGAGGCTCGTGGACGGGTAGTGGACCATTTAGAGCATCGTCCACATATCGAGCCTCCTTCACCATCATGTGTCCGCTCACAAACTCCCCAAGAATCTCCTCGGGCGTCATCTTGGTGTACCTGGGATTCTCACGAATAAGGTTGACAAGATGGGGGTCAATTACCGTAAATGACCTTAGCATTAGTCGGACGACGTCGTGGTCCGTCCATCTTGTGCTTCCATAGCTTCTAATTTTGTTGACCAGGGTCTTGAGCCTGTTGTATGTTTGTGTTGGCTCCTCTCCCCTGATCATTGCGAACCTTCCCAGCTCGCCTTCCACCAACTCCATTTTGGTGATCATGGTGGCGTCGTTTCCCTCATGTGATATCTTGAGGGTATCCCAAATTTGCTTGACGTTGTTCAAGCCGCTCACCTTGTTGTATTCATCCCTGCACAAAGATGCTAGCAAAATAGTTGTAGCTTGTGCATTCTTATGAATTTGCTCATTTATGAAAACAGGATTGTCAGTATTATCAAAATGCATTCCGTTTTCAACAATCTCCCAAATACTAGGATGGAGAGAAAATAGGTGACTACGCATTTTGTGACTCCAAAATGAGTAGTCTTCTCCATAAAAGTGTGGAGGTTTCCCAAGTGGAATTGATAGTAAATGAGCATTAGAATTGAATGGAATACGAGAATAATCAAATGAATAATTTTGATTAACCGTTTTCTTTTTCGATGAAGAGTCGTCGTCATCGTTGTCTCTTGGTGAAGATGAAGAGGCATCACTGTCGTAGTAGACGATTTTCTTGATGCGACTCTTCTTCTTCCCATCCCTCTTTTTGTGACTTGAGCCTGAGTCGGTAGGCTTGTCGTCTCTAGGCTCATTGAGGAAGGATTCCTTCTCCTTGTCGTTGACCACCATCCCCTTTCCCTTAGGATCCATCTCTTCGGGCGATTAGTCCCTTACGTGAAGAGAACGACTCTGATACCAATTGAGAGCACCTAGAGGGGGGGTGAATAGGTGATCCTGTAAAATTCAACACTAATGGCCACAAAACTTTAGTTATGAAAGTTAGAACGGCTAAGTAGCTTGAAACGAGCTCTTGTGAACACAGACAATCAAAGAGAAAGCACACATGAGACACGCGATTTTATCCCGTGGTTCGGCCAAGTAACACTTGACTACTTCCACGTTGTTGCGTCCCAATGGACGAGGGTTGCACTCAACCCCTTTCAAGTGATCCGATGATCAACTTGAATACCACGATTTTTCCTTTCTTAGTCTTTTTCCCGTTTGCGAGGAATCTCCACAACTTGGAGCCTCTCGCCCTTACAATGATGATCACAAAAGAAGCACAGAAGTAAGGGAGGGGAGAGCAACACACACAAGACTCAAATCCACAGCACAATCACGCACACAAGTCACAACTTGAGCTCAAAACACAACGCACAGAGTTCACAACTCAAATGGAGCTCAAGTCAATATCTCAAAGAATCGAATGCGTGAAGTTGGAGTTTTGAAGTCTTAGAATGTTTCTTGTAAGCTTGGGTTTCTCCTCCATGCGCCTAGGGGGCCCTTTTATAGCCCCAAGGCAGCTAGGAGTCGTTAGAGGCCAATCAAGGAAGGCCAAAGTTGCCTTCTGTCGGGTGGTGCACCAGACAGTCCGGTACACCACCGGACAGTCACTGTAGCCTGTCCGGTGCCGATCTCCTTCCTTTTCTGGCACAGGCAATCGTTGTAGCTCCGGGCCAGTTGGCGCACCGGACATTGTCCGGTGCCCGCTGCCGACCGTTGTAGCTGCCACGCGTCGCCCGCGGATTGCCCGGCCGACCGTTGGCGCAGATGACCGTTGGCTCACCGGACAGTCCGGTGCACCACCGGACAATCCGGTGAATTATAGCCGTACGCTGCCAATTTTTCCCGAGAGTGGCCTGTTCACCGGAGGCTGGCCTGGCGCACCGAACATTGTCCGGTGCACCACCGGACAGTCCGGTGTGCCAAGCCGAGCTAGACTTCGGCTACACCGAGCCAAGTCTTTTGCGATTCTTTTCTTCTTTTCTCTGTTTCTAGCACTTAGACAATATATGTTAGTACTCAAAACCATGTACTAAGTCTAGAAACGTACCTTGTTGTATGATTTGCACTTTTTGCTTGTTTGGCACATAATTAACTCACTCACTATGTGTTGGACACTTAATCACCAAAACATTATAGAAATGGCCCAAGGGCACATTTCCCTTTCACTTAGTACCTAACAACCTTACCTGAAATATGGGCAAGAGGGGAAGCGGCAGTGGTGGCAGCTCATGTTAACATGGGGACGTATTCTTGGCTAAGGTACCTCGCCTAGAGGGCCTCCACAATGACTTGGAAACCTTAGCGGGTTGCTTTGTATTAAGTGTATTTTGTGAAAACCTCATAGTTGATCCCTAGCCATTCACCTCGACAGTGTTTATGGGTCCGTACAACCCAAGCTAGATGGGATACACGACTTGTGGGTAAAGTTGTACCACCTCTGCAGAGTGTAAAACTGATATGTCATCCGTGCTCACAATTAAGAGCAACCTGGACCCTCACATGATAATTGAACTTAAAGATGGACAATAAATCGAGATCTGATGATCTGCCAATGGTTTGCTTAAGTGGTTTCACTTAAGTGTTTTTGATATACTCTTATACATTTGTTTAAATGGGATACTTGGGATACACACTTATTAGTAAGACAGGTGTTGCTAATAAAATATTGACCAACTAAAATGTTTAATGCTTAACCTTAGCCTCACCTTGTTAAACTTGCATTAATTTTTCCTCCACTTGCTGAGCCCCGACCATAAGTGAGCTCACCCTTGCTAATATTTTGATCAGAGGATGATGAAGAAGACCTTGATGGAGATTTCAATGAATACTGAGTCTAACGATGCGTCGGTCATCTTCCCGTGGGAGATTACCCATGTTATTTCCGCTTTACTTTGATGATACTGTTTAAGATACTATTATCTGGATGTTGTAATAAAGACTACTCTACTATCTTTACGCCTTTATTGCATTGTCTTTTGATATACTACACTTGTGACGTCAACATATGTGTGGAAAATGGATCTTGGCACACATATGATATGCATTTGGTTTTACCCCCAGAACAGGGTGTGACATAGGGCTAGTTTGGCAACCATATTTCTCCAAGGAATTTCCATTTTCCCAAGAGAAATTAGTTTATTTTCCCTTGGGAAAATAGAAATCCCTTGGAAAAATAAAGTTGTCAAACTAGCCCTTAAGATAAAAAACTTTCTTTGGTATCTAGGTAGGGGTGACCCTCACTAAAGACAACTTAGCCAAACGTAGATGGCAAGGAAGTCTGAAGTGTAGCTTTTGTAATCAGAACGAGAGCATACAACACCTTTTCTTTGACTGTTACCTAGCTAAAACTGTTTGGAGAATTATTTATTTTGCTTTAAAGATAAACCAACCCGTTAATATTAATCATATTATAGAGGATTAGGAATCCAACAAAGATTGCACGCATAAAAAGTTGCTTCTTACTGGTGCTGCAGCATTGTTTTGGTCGATTTGGCTTTGCCATAATGATGTGGTGTTTAATCATAAACCTATACCGTCAATTATATAGGCCATCTTCATGCGCACACTGGTTCAGATTTTGGAGACTATTGCAAAAGGAAGAAACACAACAACAAATCATCGTCGTGTGCTAGTCTTTGGAGGTGGTGGCCATGGAGTTCTTCGTGAGTCACGAGTGACGGTTCCATGCAAGAATTGAAGCGTCTTAGTGCTCGTGTTTTATTTGACTCCATATCATGATTTAGTTGAAGTTTGTTTGAACTATAAATTGTTGCGGAATGATATAAAAATTGAGTTGTAAGGTTGTATGCATGCAAATGCAAAAGGCCAGAATGATGTTTTCATTTCCAAAAGAAATGTCATGTTGGGGCACCAAGTCATGCTTAATCGAGCCGTACCTAAGTCGGACACATACCGGATGGGTCATGTCGGCCTATCTAGACATCTATATTTATGAGTTAGGGGGCCGATGTTTGGTTTCTAGGGACTAATTTTAGTCCCTCCATTTATTCCATTTTAGTCACTAAACCCTAAACAATGGACCAAGGGTTGTGGCAGATCTAGGGTGTGTGCCAAGTATGCCCTGGCATACCCCATAAATCCACCATATACATAGTATATATATAGAAAAAAATTTATAACTTTTAACATAAATAGGATGTTACAATAATAGTCTTGTAGATTGTGTTTTCTTTGTGTTTAGGTTTATGGTATCAGGAAATCTAATGAAGTTTTGAGATGATCTGTTAGACACATAATATGATCATAAAATCCAGTCCAACGCTCGATCGCTCGGATTCTTCAACGTAAGTGACTCATGAGATACCGTTGAAAACTTGACTGCTAGGTGTAGGCTCGCGAAAACGACCAAACACACAAACAACTTAATGGGTCTTAAGCTTTCGATAGTTAGGAGACAGGAAAGGAATCAAGGTTGATCAACAACTCAGTATATATTATGTGATTGTTTGTATAATCACATGTGAGAGCTGAGAAATTTAATCTGTGCAAGTATAATTTATTTAATCGTCCATTATTGTTTTTTAAGTAGATAAGGATAACATAATTAAGATATTAATTATGTCTCTTAGATCTCAGCTAAAAAGACATACAAACCATCGATATGACTTTTCATCTATTTATATTATAATTTGTAAATATTTTTAACTTAAATTCCAAATTTAAGAATTATTATTTATGTTTAAATTTAACTTTTAAATTTAAAATTTACTACATAATTTGATGTAAAATTTGTTTTTTGAATTGTTAAATGGTTTGATCAAATATATATGAAAAATTTAGATGCCATACCCAATCGTAAAATTCTAGATCCGTCACTGCATAACGGTTGCATAACCGTACATGTACATGGGTATCCGACATCAGAGGAGCCCTGATTGTACAAGCGCAGGAAGACACATATGATGCATTTTTAATGGGTCAGTAAAAATTAGGGTAAACTCCATGGTGATCAGCACATATGGCAACTATCAATGCATGGAGTTTACTCTAGCAAATCGACTTATGATGTCTATTTAATGGGTCAGTAAAAATTAGGTCTATGGAAATGTATCTAAAAAATCTGAACACCATTGCAATGCAAGTTTTTTATATGGTTAGCTATAAAAATAGATGTTGGATTACTGATAGGCTTGCTAAATGAGGGCTCCCCTATCATGCTACTTGCCCTCTATGCGATCAGGCCCATCCAACAACGCATGGTCACCTTCTTTTCATGAAGCGGGGGCTATTGCATGGAATCAGTGTTAAAGCAGTCATGAAGGAGCTCAAAAAAGGCCTTAACTCCCTCATCATATTGGTTGCTTGAGTGATTGCATTGTGTTCCCGCGGTACTGCAGATTGTTGTGAATGAATTCTATCTTTGGAGTGCAGCGGGGCCTCGACTCTTCAGAAACTCCTTAGACCGTGTCTAACATCTTACTCATATAGTCATCCAAAACATTGTTTTGCACTGTAGACTACATTGTTTGCATAGTAGAATTTGAATATGGAGATGGGTAAACTGCTAGATTGTGCCAGCACGCCATCGACATTCTGGAGCGGGCTAGCATGTTCGACTGCAAGCCCTGCTCCACGTCTGTCGACACTCAAGCAAAGCTCTCTGAGGACGACAGGCCCCCGGTCGCCGAAGCGGCGTCTTACCGGAGCCTGACAGGCGCGCTCCAGTACCTCATCTACTCCCGGCCCGACATCGCCTACATCGTCCAGCAAGTGTGCGTCCATATGCACACCCCACGGGAGCCCCATCTCACCGCTCTCAAGCGGATCCTGCGCTACCTCCGTGGCTCCCTCGACTATGGCCTCCTCCTTAGATCATCCACGACGTCGGAACTTGTGGTCAACATCGAGGCTGACTAGGGCGGCTGCCCCTACACGCGTCGGTCCACCTCCGACTATGTCGTGTTCATAGGCGCCAACCTTGTCTCCTGGGTCGCCAAGCGGTAGCCCGTCGTCTCCCACTCCAGCATGGAGGCCGAGTACTGCGCTGTGGCCAACGACGTGGCAGAGGCCTCCTAGATGCGCCAGCTCCTCCATGAGCTCCACAGACCCCTTTAGTGTGTCACCCTCGTCTACTGCGACAACGTCAGCGCCATCTACCTCTCCACCAATCCCGTGCAGCATCAGCGCACGAAGCATGTGGAGATCGACCTGCACTTCGACCGGGAGCGTGTCACTGCAGGCGACGTTCAGGTCCTCAGCATCCCCACAACACTGCAGTTCGCCGACGTCTTCACCAAGGGGTTGTTGTCGAGTGTATTCCTAGGCTTTCATTCCAGACTGAACATCTATAAGACTATAAATGATAGAGTTGCAACTGCAGGGGTGTTAGAATACCTATTGGGGTTTGGGGCTCTTCCTATGTAATTACCCTCTCGCCCACCTCTGTAATGGGTCTGTCCCAACACTCGTAGTCTATTAATACATCACCCCACCCTATTTCAGGGTTAGAGTTTCCATTCCAACTTTCTCAAAAAATAGACACTGAATATAAAAAAAGTGAACTAAACATGCTTTTATTTTAAAACGGAGGGATGTCACGCCCCTGGCCACCGGGAGACCACCGGCGACGTGAGCCACACCAATTCGGCGATGAAGTGCTAGGAACACAGACACAACCTGAAGCACGAAGGTGAGAAAACTTCTATTCAGTTATGTATTTTCTTTTGTCGTTCCGATGACATGTTACAGTATATATTGCCTGGTTTATTGGGCCGATCCACTCACCGATCCCTGGCTTAACAACCCAATTACTTACGCATAAATCTTGGCTTGAAAGCCCAGCACACCATTACAGAATCTCTACACGGCAACGACTGTTATGCAAGCAGTCTTTCTGTGCAAACGTGCAAGCAAACCATCTGATCCATTAAATTACGATCCAACCACAGATACAATCGTGGTTTGTTATGGATTTTTTTATAATGATTATTAAGCTGATGGTGGAAGGGTTTAAATGTTAAATGTGATCTACGGTTGGATCACGATCTAATGGATTAGATGGTTTGCTTACACGCTTGCACAGAAGGACTGCTTGCATAGCAGTCGTTGCCTACACTAATAGCTTCTAGTTCCTCGTCATCGACCATAGCAGTCCTGACATCTCCCCCTGCTGCAAAACTTGCTTGCCCTCAAGCAAGAGCATGTGGGAATCTCTCCTTAAGCACATAGTAATCTTCCCAAATGATTGAGTCGTTTGGAAGATGACTCCACCAAATCAGCACCTCAGGAATGGTCTTGCTCTTTTTTTTCACAATCGATGCTCTAACACTTCAACAGACAGCACACCACGAGCCCCCAAATCAACACAGTTAGTCAACTCTGAGAAAACAGTAGTGTGACAGAAGTAACATGTTGCAGCTGAAAAACATGGCAGTCCGGATGTACGGGAGCTACTGGTGATAACTCCAATCTGAAATCAACTTCCCAAATCTTCTCAATCACCCGATAAAGCCCAAAAATTTTAAATGCCAATTACGGACAAGCTTGATTGACCACAGATTTCTGAGCCTCTGCCAATTTCTTCTTCAGCATAGCAAGGAAGGCTGATCTTTCATAATCCAACAAGAGGCAACCACATCTTCGACTTGTGAGGATTGTCATTGACAGCACCCCCTTCAACCAAAAGAATCTCTTGACTTTTTGGTAAGTTGCAGCCCTAGCCAAATGTTCCCCAACTTGCTGAGTTGAGAAACCTGCTTCATCTTGACCATGAATAACCAGTTTTTGCAACAATTCCTGAGCAGCAGAATCCTTCACGAGGAATTAAGCACCTCCTGGATCCACATTGGTTGGACAGCACCAGTGAAGTTTGTGAAATGCGCACCAAATTCTTTTACGTAGCCCAAGCAATCACATCCCTTCTTAATAGAATACACAATTTTTTTACATCCCTCCTCTCCAGCCTCAAACGCATTCTTGCAATAATGTAGTTCATTTGGTTCTCCAGAAGGAACAACCATCTCAACAAAGCTCAGCCTGCATACTATAGGTCTACGTCCACGGCTAGCATCAACATAAGCAACAGAATAGGTAACCAAACCCTCTTTGGATTTGCTGTCAACACGGAAATTCCATTTCTGCCATTCCACAGAAAAGATAATAATGCAGAAACTTGGACCCTCAGGCTGTTTGATGATAAATGGAGGATAACACTTGATTGAAAACTCACATTCAACATACTCCATAACTTCCATTGTAGATTGAACATATGGAACAACTTCAAATAATGTCACCTTCCTTCTGTGATGTCCACCCCGAGTGATTGGAATGACAGCAATATTGTTGCTTCGAGGAAATAGTGATGGCTGGAAAAATGGAAAGAAGTAGGCTTCCACTAATGCCACCACATCCTTGTTTGGTTCGAACCACACAACTTCATAAGTTCTTTTAGCAGCTCCTTCAGTTGCTATAGCCACTACAGTGTCATCAGCAGTTGATGAGTAATAAGGGTGGCACCTCTGAAATCGGGTCATGATAAGTGCCCTCTCTCCTTGATGGAAATCATTGAGATAACTTCTTTCCACAACGATGTCTCAAAGTAAGCCTCTGTGCATACTCTGGTTAGATGTGAACTCGTCCTCAGCCCCTTCTTTAGATTCAACAAGGAAACCTTCCAGATCTTCTTTTATTGAATTCACCAGTTTGTGGCATCTTCCCTTCAGCACCATCTTTTCCTCCAGTGAGTATGGCTTCGTCTTCCTCAATCATCTTGACAACTGAGAAAACAGTATCATAGTTTTGGAACAAAACTTTAGAGTCATCAATGTTGGCCGACAACTCGAAACAACCTTGGTTGAGCCCTGGCTGCAGCTGCTTGTCACCGAGTGTCAGACATAACGATAATCCATCTGAGGCATAGCCATGTTGTGATTCCTCATCCCAAATTACCTCCGCAAAATATGTTTCACTAATCACCTCAATATTAGCATCTTCAGAGATGACCGATGTCTTTAATTCAACCCTATTGCCACACATCTGTGTCCAGCCCCTGATCTACCTAGGCAGGTTGTTTTGAGGCATCATTTGTGCTCTTACTGCTCGAAGCTAACTGTTGTAACAAACCCTCATGCCAGATAGAGTTGTCACAGATTTATTCATCCCACACTGTCGTATCACATGAATCTGTATTCATGGCTACCTTGCTCACCAAACGCTCACCCTGATCAGAAAACCTTGCTAAACCATCATGTGACTCCTCACCTTGCAGCTGCTCATCACCCCATGTAATCTGACTATGAGTTGTCTCAAATACTTCTTGGGCATCACGCTGGGACCAAGTAGTCCTTCGAGAGTTGCCTGCTCGCATTGTTGCAATGTAACACATGAATTGGAACGATGCCTCAATTCCTCATCTGCAACTGCAGTTGTAAAGGGCATTTCATTGATCACGTCACAGGCACTCTCACCCTGAAATAGCATACCCTGGCTCACAACTGCAAACATCCTTGTAAACACGTCTGATGGTCCCAGTTTGCACGGGCGACTTGATTGCTTTGTTCCTTGCCTTGCCTCCAGCTTTCCTATCAGCTCATCCTAGTCCACCGCACGATCTTCCTCCGCCTTGTTCACCGTCGTGGCCACGCGGTCCGCCCGCTCCTTGAGTCGAAGTTGATCTACCTCCATCGCCTCCGGTTTATCTCCCAACCGGTCCAACATCTCCATCATCTTCTCCCACCGCCCGTCACCCTTCTGTTCGGATGTCGTCATGGCTGAGAACTGAAGTCGCGGCAGCGCCGACGACATCTCTGGTCACCGTCACCTACACCACCAGATCGGACGTCCACCCGAAATCGATGAACGCCAAGGACACGATGCCGCGAGTCGTCGGTGGAGAATGAAACCCACGCCGAAGACCCAGTCGAGTGAGCGACACCCAGACAATTCGTCGAACAGGTTGCAGGTACTTTTTCTACCGCCACCACACGCCACAAGAACCAAATCACCGCCACCACCACCACGCTTCCACTGCGCTGCCGTGAACACCAAGCCAACCTCTCGTCGAAGGTCGTCGAGCAACGAAGACGCGACGCCGAAACAGAGCATCGCGGAGGAAGCGCGTCCCGCTCCGCACGCCGCCGAGGACTGATAAGCTTTGATACCACTTGTCACGCCCCTGGCCACCGGGAGATCACCGGCGACGTGAGCCACACCAATTCGGCGACGAAGCGCCAGGAACACAGACGCAACCTGAAGCACGAAGGTGAGAAAATTTCTATTCAATTCTGTATTTTCTTTTCTCGTTCCGATGACAGGTTACAGTATATATTGCCTGATCTATTGGGCCGGTCCACTCACCGATCCCTGGCTTAACAGCCCAATTACTTACGCACAAATCTTGGCTTGAAAGCCGAGCACACCATTATATAATCTCTATACACTAATAGCTTCTACTTCCTCGTCAGCAACCATAGCAGTCCTGACAAGGGAATATAACACAACTAATAGCAAGATGGAACATGAGTAGCATCTCTAATATAGCTATATTGACATTTAACAGTGCTAGATGTCCACCACCCTACCCGAGCTTTCTTTTCCCAAGCCGAAGCAAAAGCTTTCCAAACTCCAAAAGAAAAATATGCGGGAAAAAAAGTAGCATGGGCCAAAATACTCTCTAGCCAAGCTCAGTGTTAAAAAAGATACTGATATGTCGTGGATAATATAAGTACAAAACAATAAAAGGAAGTATGATTTCAATCAGCATATTGAGTAGTAATGATTTGGAAAAAAAAAGTAGCAAAAGGGCAATTGTACATTTACAGCACAAGCATGTGTTCAGCAGGCAAACAACGAGAAATCACCTGCAATAAACCAGGAAGCGAAATGTGGCATAACTACCCACATTCTTAGAGGAATATTGCTCGTGACATCGACTGATGTCAATATGATCATTGGAATATCGAAAAGAGGGGCAAACCAAAAGCACTGACCAGGACTACAAATGCCATATGCTCCAGCGATGCTCCAAGCAAAGAATATCAAAGTTGTTCGCCTCATCGCCTCAATTTGATTTACTTTAACCACAGATTTCCTTCAAACAAATCCAACCATTAGCACAAACGCATCAGCACACATTATACATGTACAGCTATAAACAATGCAAGAAAATATAGGGTGCAAGTTTGCATTAGATACCATATCAAGAATGAATCCTTCAGGTGCCTCCTCGCTGCCTGTGAACTGCAAGAGCATCACATAACCACTAGACTAGACTAGTTGCTAAAAGAGCATCCCCGAACAGTAACCATCACTAAGCGTAAGATAGTCGCCGCCGCGATAGTTTATTTTTATTGTCTGGCAGCATATGTTCTGTGAAAGCCACAGAAAGCTTATTTGCTGCACAACAAAGGAATATTGAGATTCGGATGCCGGCAATGCGAATAAGAAAAAAAGATTTAGGTGGATTGATGAGAAATGCATATTGATGAAAAGCATAGCTCACCGGAAATATGCAGGCAACTTGAGGATGAATACATGCCAAGGACACCTAGAAAAAGAATCAATGCCAAGGCGATAGTTTGGAATTGAGAATCTGTGTGTTCATGGTGTCTGGACAAAGACTCCATTCAACAAATGAGTAGCTTGTGCAATTGGATTGCCCTATTCATGACTGATTTTAATTGGTTGGTACTCTGCCTTTTATCGCTCTGATGACCAGGATTGGACGAGAAACTAATTGAGTATTGGTGTACCCATGACAATGGACAAGGTTTCTAGACCCAAACTGTATGATCCTGTTATGGTTGTGTGAGACCATTTTGAGCAGCCAATGTCATACCAACTCCTAGTAAACACTGTTCAGAATTGTACAGTCATATGACAAAGCTACTAAACTACAGAAGGCCAAACTTGGGTCATCAGAAATCAAGCAGTCTGGGTTTAGCTCCCCAAACGCTACTTACCAAACATGCTGATGGTGAGGTGGTTCCTAACACATATAATGGACCATGATAAGTTGACACACAGGCAGGGTGTCTGGAAATTAGGCGCTAGGGGGACGGATGAACCTATAGGCCAGGTATCAACTAGGGGGCTGTCCTGAATAGATAACTGGGTGTATAACTTGTACATCCACACATTCTTCTATTTCCTTCCCCCCAGTGATCAACCAGATAGTATCACTTCTTTAGTTTTGCTGATAATTATGTGTTTTTACAGTTCTTTGCAGCTCTAAAGATGAGTGCCAAGTTATCTACAAGTACAGATCTTTCACATAGGAAATAATAACTTAATCTAATGATAGGATGCTAAAGTTTATAAGATTAAGACCATATAACTGTTTGCATTTTGTTTAGTATTAACTCGATTGTGCTACATGGTTCCTACAGGCAGGAATAACAATAATATATTCTTGTGACAAGCCATTTATATATCAGATAATTTAAATGCATAATACATGCAAGATAGACTAGTATTTACTAATAATCTATCAGGTTAGGGACCAGTTAACACTCTTATATCCTTCCTTTCTTCTGACCATCTACATGAGATATCTTGCCATATAAAAAAATAGCCATTGAATAAAAATTAATACACGTAGTATGCTGGTTCCTATAATGTAACATGCTTAACTTTCTTGTTTACAAAAAGGAAAAAAAACGATGCATAAATATTTTTTTTCCTAAGAAAACAGTTTTTGAATAACAATTAGCAAGTACACTATGCTGGCCATGATTCCTTAGTTCAAGCAGCCCTGGCACTAGCCTGCCACTGAACCCATGAGGCTCTACGCTTACAGAGATTAGTAGAGGCAACTCATGTAAAAGAAGTCCGTAGAAACTAGAGCAGAAAGCTTCATGCTATATGTAACTTACAATTCTAGAACTGCTATCAAAACCAATCTTTACTGCTGAATATGCCCCCCCCCCCCAACACACACACACACACGTACATGATGATGCTTTAGATTCTTCTATCGAAGACTTCTTTATATGCTGATAGCTAGACAGCCCACCCTCCATTTCAAATAGCATGCACTATCTGATAAGTATACGTTGCTAGAGAAGTAGAAATGCAGTGCGTGGAAAAATAAAATAAATTATCAGATGAGTACAAAAAATATACTCCAGCAAGAATCATCAGTTAAATTGATTGTAAGAATTTATTAAAGACCACACTGATAACATATGGTGACATTCAAGAATGGTAGTAAGAATTTTTGCTGGTAGTAATACAGTGAATTTATATATTTATACTTCAACCAACCAAATATTGTACGGAGCGATGGAGTAGAAACACAGCGAATCATCAGTTAAATTGAGTACATGAAACAAAAAGTCCCCAGTTCTCATGATATTTACGGAAAAGACTTCCTCTTATTCCTTATATATCTCAAAAACATATCAATAGAAATAAAAATTTCTGACATGTGGAAAACTCAGACATGCTTCGCTTTGGTTTAAAGAAGATAATGGAACATGTCTAGAAAAGCTACAGACAGTTCTCTTACAGAACATGAATTGATAGAATTTGTATTGATGTTACTGTTTTTTAAAATTAAAAATGGGGAGGGACTAGACTGGCCAACATTGACTACAAGTGTCCCAGTTCCTTAGTCCTTGGTTAGATAAAAAAACATGATTGTAATGGTTATCTATGGTACCAAAAGTCTGAAAGAGTAGTGATGTGTAACATATAGAGAAACATAAACACAGTACATAAGTACTCTTGCTTTGACTAGCGATCATTACAATCAAAGTGGTCTTGTTCAAAAGGAGCTTATCCAACGTAAAGAGCATAAATTTCATGGCAGAAACTTTCCTGGACTGGAATGTGAATATGTACCAATCGTAGGAAAGGACATTGATGGAACTTATTCTTGTTCATATTCCACGCACATTAAAGTAGTACAATGGACAGAATAAAATTGATAGAACAACTATGTTTCTGCAAGTAGAATAGCGTCCCCAAAAAGTATAATGACAAGTGTCAACGTGTAGCTTAAACTAAATTAACCCAAACTGCATCTGATTCCACTATAAACAATAATAATTAAATCATGTAGTCATGTACTGAAGTGCAGCAAGACTGAACCATTCGTAAATACCAGCAAAACTACCCTTAGCTGGCATTATAGAGAAGCTACTCAGATATTTTTCTCTGTTCATTCATTAGGCATAAATTCAGAAGTGCATATTTCATAAACTGAACAGATCAGATAGCAGAATCATATTCCAGAAAGCTACATAAAAGTATAATTTGCTTTATCTCTACTCATGCCACACACACTTCATGACTTCAACAGTTTTAAATCAGTAGAATACACCTAGAAAAGTAAGGTGCTATAATACATACAAGTCACAGGTTGAAATTCAAAGTGCAAATTTTGATTTTGATTATTTTGATTCCAAAATTACTAAAGCTACCATCTTCTCTTAGTAGACTTAAAGATTGTTCTTTTGATGTTTGTTCCAAGATGCTAGATTCTATGTTTTCCCATATAAAAACCACCTCATGAGGCACTCCTTATCAACCTGAGAAGGCCAAAAGGGTATCAAAAGACTTAAGGTCAGACAAGAGGGTGTTTGAGTTTGTCAACAGGAAGCATTCCAACACAAGTTCAGGCTTTGGGAACAGAGTAAAGAGGCCACTGGAAAACACAGGCCACAAAGGTTAGGAAAATTCAGAACCCCCTCCCGGCTCGTTGACCTAACTTCTTAGGAATTGCATTTCGTTTCTACAGCAGCAGATGTATCACCAACATCAGGGTCCGAGTGAGCTCTTCACCACGAGGACATCCTTTCCAATGGAGCAGCATCCGTTTTTGCGTGGAGGAAATGCCCAAGGAGATTCTGGGCTGGTTCTCTCAACTGACGCTAAACCAAGGCTGAAATGGACACCTGAGTTACATCAGCGATTTGTAGATGCAGTCAATCAATTAGGTGGAGAAGAGAGTAAGTATTATATTCTTATACCTTCTCAAGATATAGAGACCAGCTGAATTCTTATATTTCTATTCATCACCCAGAAGCTACTCCAAAAACAGTCATGAGGCTCATGGGAATTCCAGGACTCACCTTGTACCATTTGAAAAGCCATCTCCAGGTACTTTGGAATCAGAAACCCGCCTGCTAAAAATGATATTCTTAACTGCTGCAGTAATCACCATTTCTTGGGTGTTACAGAAATACAGGCTCAGCAAGAACCTCCAAGCTCAAGCAAATGCCAGTACATCGAAGAATGGTAAGAACAAGCTGTAACTCCCATATTTACTATTATAATGAAACAATATAAGAGTTAGTAACTTGTAACCATAGGATGTACGCCCGTTGCTGATAGGATTCCCGGAACAACCGCAGCAACAATGAGCAGTACAAATGTTCTTCCTCAGGCAGAGAAGTAAGGACTATGTTAACACTCTGTAATTGTATAAAATCCCAATACTGAAATAATACTCTTTTCCTGGGTTCAAGGACTATTCAAATTGGTGAAGCACTGCAGATGCAAATCCAGGTTCAAAGACAGTTAAATGAACAACTTGAGGTGAGTTACTGACACCACGAAGATAACGCTTTTGTTCTAGACAGTTAAATGAACGATGGGCCAGCTCAAGCATTTTGGCTAGCACAGTCCCAAACTTTGGAAGAGCACAAGGAAAGACTACGATTCCAAATTACTACCTCCTTTAACAATGACAAAATAATTTAAATCCGGATCTGTTTTAGACCAAACATTTTCATTATGATGACAAGGGTGTATACCTGTAGACCCAATTTTTTTAGCAAAAAAGTTATAGTTAGTAAGTAATACTTATATACTCCCTACGTTTCAACTTATAAGTTGTTTTAAAATTTTGTCCTAAGATACCTGTCTAAATTTGACTAATTTGTAGAAAAATGAACAAACATCTACATCATTAAACAAGGGTCATTAAATGCACTATGAATATGTTTTGATAGTATATAGTGTATCAGTGTATCTATTTGATATTGTAGGTATTATAATATTTTTCTACAAACCTGGTCAAAGCTAAAAAAACTTTGACTTAAGGCACTAAAAACAACTTACGATTTGGAACAGAGGGAGTACAAGCTAATTACCCTTTTAGATTAAGGAACAAGATTGTTTGAGCTGAACCATGAAATGCACACATACTCATTAGTTAGTACAGGGTGAAGAAACAAATAGTCTGTTAAAAATTAAACATGAAAACAGATATTTCAAACACCAATTCTATTAGTGAACTTTTAAACGTTGATGAAAATTCCCATTAATGCGAGTATGCAATCTTCAACAAATGGCATTCAACCTTTATATGATCTCTCTGTTCCAAATTATTGTTTACTTCAGCTTTGTCCTAAGTCAATACCTTTGTCCAAGTTTGTAGAAAAAACACATCAATATCTATGACATCAAATTAGTTTCATTGAATTTGTAGATGTTAATATTTTTTCTAAGAACTCAGCAGAAAATAAGTTTAACTTAGGATAGAGCTAAAGTGAACTATGATTTGGAACGGGTGGAGTGTGTTCTTCCTCTGTTTGCAAGCTATCCTCGTTGCAAGTCGCACCTCCCGTGTTGTGGCAGACTGATGACTCCTGTTGGCCTAAGTGCACTTGTGCATTCTGTCTGACACAGATGGTGACCATTGAATCAATTAGTAATCTTGAAGCTGCATGCTTGAAAAGCAAAACCATTCTCATCTGGTTTCTCTCGCCTCTAGGCTTCTTTCTCCTGCCCGTCTGCTACAAATAGGGTTTCCCGGGGCCAACCACGGAACCACCTCAGCCTCTTTTGTGCTGATCATTAGACAGCTTGTAGAAGTGCAGGGTTCAGGGCCATGATTGTGAGGGGAAGCATCTTGAATTATTTTCTACGGCTTCGGACACCAAATATTGGAGTCCAATGTCCACTACTGATTTTAATGGTCCAGCAAAGTCCCACTTGTAGTGTCTATAAATGGAGTTGTCCTGCAGTGATTCTGATCTGAAATTTAAACTGGCAACAGGTGCAAAGGCATCTACAACTACGAATTGAAGCCCAAGGGAAATATCTTCAGGCAGTTTTGGAGCAGGCACAAGAGACACTTGGAAAACAGAATTTGGGCCCTGCAAACCTGGAAGATGCAAAAATAAAAATATCAGAGTTAGTTTCACAAGTATCAAATGAATGCTTCAGTAATGCAATTACAGATGTAAAAGAAAGTTCAAGTGTGCATAGATTAGAGCCCATACAAATTGAGTTTGTTGAAAGTTCAACAAATAGTTATTTGTCTGTTGCTGAAGGATTCATCAAGGAGCACAAACTACAGCACCATGGAGTACTAAAAGCATATGATGATAGTTCATTATTTTGCAGAAAAAGATCTCATGAACATGAGACACAGTTTGCCCTCAACAGAAGCCTAAGCGAACATAGGATGGCTCATTTGCAGAATGAGGAAGGATACCATAAAGCAGAGTTTGGGTATGAAAGTGACACAGAGATGGCGCATGAGTATACTGCACCTCAAAAGAATGGTAGATGTAGTACCACCAGTTCGGCATCCGGAAGCAAAGTAGATGCAGAGAAGCTATATCTGGAAGAACAAAAGTGTGCAAGACAGGCAGTTGAATACCCCAGAGAAAGCAAGCTAGTAGATTTTGAGCATCCGTGTTCAGTGAACAAACTTGATCTGAACACCCACAATGTCGATGACACAAATCAAGCTTACAGACATTTTGACCTGAATGGCTTCAGCTGGGGCTGATAATATGTAAGATGATAGAAGTGAAGAAATGAAGTTACAAATAATTTCTTCCAACATTGATTTCACCATTGAAGTATGGATACATGATCAAATGTACGTCAAGAGGTATCACTTATGTTTTTAGTATAGAGTACAGAAATGGTATTCACTCTGGGCCATCAGCAGTTTACTCAAAATTAAAGGAAAATAACAATGCATGAATAGTATATGTAAGAAACGAGACAAATAGCATCGAGGAAATTAGAGTCCATAATATATAGACACTATGATAAGTAGATAATAGCAACAAAGTGAACAATGGCATATTAAGAGCGTGGTTTTTAAAGTGGTAAGGCGGTCCAAGGCGTTGGAGCACCGCCTGGACGCCTAGGCGAGGTAGGCGCCTAGGCGTTAGACCACCGCCCGGACGCCTAGGCGACGCCTTAAGAACAGAGATTAAGAGACCAAGAGAAACAAATGGAGGAATATTCATCAACATAAAGAGAACCTATTTTCCAAGGTCAAGCAGTGAGAAACGAAGGACAAGAAAGAAACGTGCCATCTCAAATAGCATAGCAAAATCAATCTACCGGCACAAACTATGTGTGACATTAGACCTAACATTCTAAACTCTTAGTTCAGAACAGCTTGAAACAAACAGGGAAGATTTATACATCAGCACGGATGAATTACTACTACCCCTCATAGCTAACATTTTAGATACGAAGTGTTCATTAGTGTAATAGGACTATGTGAATTAAAGCAATTTCTCCAAACAGCCACCCCCCTTAGTAGTTAGTAGTCATTTCCTAGTAACACGGCAAAACCAACATATTGAATCAGTAGAACATTGGCCCTGTTTGGCACAGCTTATTTTCAGCTTCTTCACAAATTTAAGCTGAAGTCCTGCCAAACAGGCAGCTTCTGCAGCAGCTTATCAGTTCAGCTGCTTCTCAAAATGAACTAAAAGCAGCCAACAAGCAGAAGCTACTTTTTACCAGCTTATCAGATAAGCTGCTTTCTCAACAAGCAGCAGCTGTCCCAAACAGGGCCATTAACTAACAAGATATGGTCATAGATGAATATAGCAAGTTTTTAATTAAGAAAAAAAAGGATTTGTCTCTGCTGCGCTTATTCATATATCCAATAGGCAACAACCACTTACTGCATAATCCACTTATGACATTATATCTACCTCCACCTTTATTACTTTCCTTGAGCACATTATGCTTCCTACAAGAGACTAGAATAACAGGAACCCGAGGAAAGAGGTTTCAAGGCAAGATCTACAAACATATGCCTCAGCTCATTACCAAACTTGTAAGCAGTCATCCTTCGAAGAAAGGGTAATAGCTCAGGTCTAGATGTCGTTTGGTTCACGAAATGTAACATAAATGATAATGGTAATGATTCACACCAAATACCAGCGATAACAAGTTTGAATAAGTCGGTATCCATTTCTAGTGTGATATTGATTACGGTTGGACTTAAACAAACATAATTTAACGGTTACCCATTACGTTATCAATATATGAACCAAACGGCACCCTACCTCTATGGCGCCAAAATATCTCGTGTATGTAGAAACTGATGGAGCTGTCACCCTCGCTCATTATTTCTCCATGGGAGGAGAGCCTTCAGCTGTTTGTTCTTCATGGCCACCCTACTTCTTCATCCGGCGCCCCAGACCTCCATCCTGTCCTTAGGGCACCCGCATGGCGCACGGAAGATAAGCACGGTACGGCCGTTGGGCGGCGTCATCTTCCTGAGCACCGCCTCAAGCTCCCGGTGCTCGTCCGCAAGCCCCGCCACTGACCGCGTGGCGCCAGCCCCGCCTCCTACACTGTGCGCAAGCGGCAGCAGACCGCACGCACTCCTCCGTCTCGAGCTGGATGTCGTACTCCACGGCCTTGCGTAGGCCATGGCACCGGGGCTGCCGCACCGGCGCGCTCGGTACCAGCGGCGTCCGACGCCAGCACGCACGGCCCCAGCCGCCACGCCCGCGGCCAGTGGCACGCACGGCGCCGCCGGGTGGCTCGTCGCCACCGTGGCCATCGCGTCCCGCGCCTCCACAGCCAACGAGAAATTTGGAATATTGGCAATCCCAACAACGCTCTTTGGTATTATAGCATTCCGCACGCCGAACATGGTAAAATGAGACTGCCGTCGCTCACACTTTGCCATAATAGCACTGGCTCGTCGTTAACCACTTTAACCGGGATTTGCTCACCTGGTCTGACTAAAATGCCCTCGTATATTCTCCCATATCGTCGTCCGCCCGCGAACCAGTTCCTTCATTCTCCTTTCTTCCTCCTCGAGTTGGAACACTAACCCTATCTCCTGCCTCTTTGTTCTGTGAAAACTGGTGAATTGTTAAATTGTTCTGTTAAAATCGTTGTTCTGTGGAAACTGCTGCTCCCGAGAAAACTCCAGTCCTGAGAAAACTGCTGCTACTGAGAAAACTCCATGAAACAGACCATACATTGAATTATTGAAACACACATTGAGTAAACTGTAGGCCATACTCGAGTTACCTGAATCATGAAACAGACTCCAGTTCTCATGAAAAAGAAACTGCAAGCCATGTCAGGATCATTGAAACACACTCCAATTCACATGCATCATTGAAACAGATTCGAGTTCTTAGACATCATTCAAACACATTTTAATAGACTCTAGTTCTCGGGTCTGAATATAAACAATGGGAGCTGACTCCATTTCTCAAACAACATTCAAACTATCAACAACTTCATTTGCTTGACATCTCGCAGGGATACACAACGTCGATGGGGAGAGTAACGTCCGCTTCTCCAGAGTCGTCGACAGCTGGTAATGGAGGTGGGTCTCCAAGAACGGCACCCACCATGGGTCTCGACGGCGACGACAGGGCTGGAGAGGAAGGAAGCAAAGTCTCACCGCGGGCCATGATAGCAGCTTAATGACGCTCAAGTACGCCTAATGATACGAGATGCTGTTCTGGGAAAGAACCATTGTCAGTTGTCACAGGTGCCATGTTGTCGTGTTCAGCGTTCGAGATGCTGCAATACCAAAGAGCGTTGTTGGGTGTGCCAATATTCCAAATTTCTCACAGCCAACAGTCGCGCAGGACGCTGCGAGGAACGCAAGTGCCGCGAGCGAGGCGAGGAGCGCAAGCGCGTCGACCGCAGCCGGCGAGGAGTGGTCGCAGAGGGCGGGAAATAACCGGCCCCGCGATCGCGACCGCGAGGTGGAGGAGGAGGGACGCGCGGCGGGACCACGGGGAGGAAGGATCGGAGGAGGCGCGGCGCTTGTGCAGTTGTGGTGCTCGAAGGTCCGGACTAGTCTGGGAATATGGGTCGGGTTTTTCGGACCAGCACGAGCACGGTCCAAAAATAAGAACTCAAAGCACGGTCCGGCATGAAATAATATGGGTCGGGCTAGCACGGCCTGAAAGCGGGCTTGGGTCGGGCTAGCACGCTTCGAAGACGGGCTTGAGCCAGGCCTCAATTTCCAGCCCGTCGGGCCCCCGGCACGGCCCGCATAGATGAGTCGGGCTTTATATTGTTGTAATATTTAGTAAGATATCGACTTTATATTATTGTTATATTTGGAGTTTATGTGATCAAATGATGTTAGAATTGTTTAATATCTTTAATTTAGTAAGTTATGAACTTTATATGGTTGTAATATTTTGATTTTATGTGGTTAAATATACGGGCCGGGCTTGAATCGGCATGGACCAAATAAGGCATGACGTGGTTTAGGGCCGGGCTGAGCCACTGTTTTTACACTTCGGGCTGGCACGGCACGGCCCAAAAATATTTTGGGCTTTGTTAGCCCGAACCCGTTTGGCACGAAGTACGATGGACTTGGGTCGGGCTGACCCGGCCCGGCCTAATTCCCAACACTAGTGCGGACTCCGGAGGAACTCGACGAGGTTGTCACTCCAATGTTCTACAGTAAAACTAGCCAGTTGTTTGTGCTTGGTTATAAATAGGTATTAAGATATTTATTTAAATATAATTATTGTTTACTTCTAAACACTAAGATATGTATGGTCTAGTAGTTAGCTCTAAATTTTTGTAGTATGGGACGTGGGTTTGAGTACTCGTTTTACACTGTTTTTTTTTGCGCGATGTGGTGGGCGGACTCAGAGTGTCAACGGGAGGGTGAAACTGTGGTAGCCAGGTGCTCACATTAGATTCTTAATAGAATAGTATAGATTAGCTATAATATAATCTTTTAGATATTTCAATGATTCATGTATCAAGCCATATTCTATAGGTCGGTAAGACTATTTATTAATTCTATCACTCATGTTTGATTTTTTGTAACAGTACAAGAGGTAGATAGTAAATAATATCTAAATTTGGTATATGTATAAAAACAAGCATATATATAATTTCTCAATAAAGGTGTATCTTTTTTCGGTATTCACCAACCTTCGACTCAAATATGTCACAACATGCTCCTTTTCTTTCATCTCCTGAGTCAGAACAGTTTCAATAACTTTATTTTCAGCTACAATATATAACCTGGAAGACAACCTGCTCTTCGGTGCTTTTAACACTAGAACCGAAGATAAATAATTTTTATCGATTTTTTCGATCGAATTCACCGGTAACGGTATTATTCAGAAACAGAATCGGTATCGGAATTTTTTATCGGAAACGGTATCAAAATCGGTATGTCATTTTACCGACCGTTTTGTTCGGTTACCGATTTTTTTCTCGGAATTTTACCGAAATAAAAAAAACCCATCAGCCCATGAAGCCAACAGGTCCGAGCAGGCAAGCCTTAGTGGGTCGGCCCATGAAGCCAACAGGTCACAGCAGGCAAGCCTCACCAATTGGACGACGTGCTCTCATTTTATAACATTCCTCTCGTGTTGCTCATTCAAATTTTCCAAGGTGGTACTAAGGCACGTTGTGACTGTCTGCCATACTTAAGTCTTGCATGACGTGCGTGAGGGACCCACCACCGGCCAGGCAGCACGCTCCCTCTCATCCATGGATATGCATGCTCCTCTTTCCGCTACGACGGTTGCTTGCATGCGTGTGTAACGAACATATATATATAATAAATATGTAAATATACTATATACATACACTATATATAATATAAATAAATAAATAAATAAATATAATATAATATACTCTATATATACTGATAGTCGCCTAGAGGGGGGGTGAATAGGGCGAAACTGAAATTTACAAATATAAACACAACTACAAGCCGGGTTAGCGTTAGAAATATAAACGAGTCCGAGAGAGAGGGCGCAAAAACAAATCCCAAGCGAATAAGCAAGTGAGACACGGAGATTTGTTTTACCGAGGTTCGGTTCTTGCAAACCTACTCCCCGTTGAGGAGGCCACAAAGGCCGGGTCTCTTTCAACCCTTCCCTCTCTCAAACGGTCTCTCGGACCGAGTGAGCTTCTCTTCTCTAATCAAATCCGGGAACAAAACTTCCCCGCAAGGGCCACCACACAATTGGTGCCTCTTGCCTTGATTACAATGGAGTTGTGATCTCAAGAACAAGTGAGAAAGAAAAGAAGCAATCCAAGCGCAAGAGCTCAAATGAACACGGCAAATCACTCTCACTAGTCACTAGGGCTTAGTGTGGAATTGGAGAGGATTTGATCTCTTTAGTGTGTCTAGAATTGAATGCTAGAGCTCTTGTAGTAGTTGAGAAGTTGTAAACTTGGATGCAATGAATGGTGGGGTGGTTGGGGTATTTATAGCCCCAACCACCAAACTTGACCGTTGGCTGGAGGCTTCTGCTCGATGTCGCACCGGACAGTCCGGTGCACACCGGACAGTCCGGTGCCCCTGCCACGTCATCACTGCCGTTGGATTCTGACCGTTGGAGCTTCTGACTTGTGGGCCCGCCTGGGTGTCCGGTGCACACCGGACATGTACTGTTTGATGTCCGGTGCACCGGTATGGGCAAGTCTGACGTCTGCGCGCGCTGCGCGCGCATTAAATGTGGCACAGGGAGCCGTTGGCGCCGCAGGGAGCCGTTGCTCCGCTGGCACACCGGACAGTCCGGTGCACACCGGACAGTCCGGTGAATTTTAGCGGAGCGGCTGCCGCGCGAACCCGAGGCTGGCGAGTTCAGGATGCCGAGCATCCTTGGAGCACCGGACATGTCCGGTGCACACCGGACAGTCCGGTGAATTATAGCGCGCCGGCTTCCGAGAATTCCCGAAGGCGAAGAGTTTGAGTCTGAGTCCCCTGGTGCACCGGACAGGTACTATTCACTGTCCGGTGGCACACCGGACAGTCCGGTGCGCCAGACCAGGGGTGCCCTCGGTTGCCCCTTTGCTCCTTTATTGAATCCAAAACTTGGTCTTTTTATTGGCTGAGTGTGAACCTTTTACACCTGTAAAATCTATACACTTGGGCAAACTAGTTAGTCCAATTATTTGTGTTGGGCAATTCAACCACCAAAATTATTTAGGAACTAGGTGTAAGCCTAATTCCCTTTCAATCTCCCCCTTTTTGGTGATTGATGCCAACACAAACCAAAGCAAATAGAGAAGTGCATAATTGAACTAGTTTGCATAATGTAAGTGTAAAGGTTGCTTGGAATTGAGCCAATATAACTACTTTACAAGATATGCATGGAATGTTTCTTTCTTTATTTAGCATTTTGGACCACGTTTGCACCACATGTTTTGTTTTTGCAAAATTTTTGTAAATTCATTTCAAAGATCTCTTGCAAGTAGTCAAAGGTAAATGAATAAGAGTTTGTAAAAGCATTTTCAAGATTTGAAATTTTCTCCCCCTATTTCAAATGCTTTTCCTTTGACTAAACAAAAACTCCCCCTAAAAGAGATCCACCTCTTAGTGTTCAAGAGGGTTTTGATATACCATTTTTGAAATACTACTTTCTCCCCCTTTTGAACATAATAGGATACCAAAAGATAAATACTTTTGAAAAGCACTAAGTTTTTGAATTTGGTGGTGGTGGTGCGGTCCTTTTGCTTTGGGCTCATTTCTCCCCCTTTTTGGCATGAATCGCCAAAAACGGAATCAGTAGAGCCCTCGAAGTAAGTTCTTCCTCTTTGGTCATAAATGAATGAGTTAAGATTATACCAAAGACGAAGTCCGGTCCTTTTGCTTTTGAGCTTTTACTCTCTCCCCCAAGGATGAAGTCCTTTTCTTTGATGCTCATTTCTCCCCAAGGAATAGAGAGTTGCTCGGAGTGATGGCGAAGCATGAGTTACGGAGTGGAAGCCTTTGTCTTCGCCGAAGACTCCAATTCCCTTTCAATATACCTATGACTTGGTTTGAAATAGACTTGAAAACATATTAGTCATAGTACATAAAAAGAGATATAATCAAAGGTATTCAAAAGAGCTATGTGTGCAAGCTAGCAAAAGAAATTTCTAGAATCAAGAACATTGAGCTCATGCCTAAGTCTGGTAAAAGATTGTTCATCAAGAGGCTTGGTAAAGATATCGGCTAATTGATCTTTAGTGTTAATGTAAGAAATCTCGATATCTCCCTTTTGTTGGTGATCCCTAAGAAAATGATACCGAATGGCTATGTGCTTAGTGCGGCTATGCTCGACGGGATTGTCGGCCATTTTGATTGCACTCTCATTATCACATAGCAAAGGAACTTTGGTTAATTTGTAACCATAGTCCCGCAGGGTCTGCCTCATCCAAAGTAATTGCGCGCAACAATGGCCTGCGGCAATATACTCGGCTTCGGCGGTGGAAAGAGCGACCGAATTTTGCTTCTTTGAAGCCCAAGACACCAAGGATCTTCCCAAGAACTGGCAAGTCCCCGATGTGCTCTTCCTATTAATTTTGCACCCCGCCCAATCGGCATCCGAATAACCAATCAAATCAAATGTGGATCCCCGAGGGTACCAAAGCCCAAACTTAGGTGTGTAAGCCAAATATCTCAAGATTCGTTTTACGGCCGTAAGGTGGGATTCCTTAGGGTCGGATTGGAATCTTGCACACATGCAAACGGAAAGCATAATGTCCGGTCGAGATGCACATAAATAAAGTAATGAACCAATCATCGACCGGTATACCTTTTGATCGACGGATTTACCTCCTGTGTCGAGGTCGAGATGTCCATTGGTTCCCATGGGTGTTTTGATAGGTTTGGCATCCTTCATCCCAAACTTGGTTAGAATGTCTTGAGTGTACTTCGTTTGGCTAATGAAGGTGCCCTCGTGGAGTTGCTTGACTTGGAATCCTAGAAAATACTTCAACTCCCCCATCATTGACATCTCGAATTTCTGTGTCATGATCCTACTAAACTCTTCACAAGTAGACTCGTTAGTAGACCCAAATATAATATCATCAACATAAATTTGGCATACAAACAAGTCATTTTCAAGAGTTTTAGTAAAGAGTGTAGGATCGGCTTTGCCAACTTTGAAGCCATTAGCAATAAGGAAATCTCTTAGGCATTCATACCATGCTCTTGGGGCTTGCTTGAGCCCATAAAGCGCCTTAGAGAGCCTATAGACATGGTTAGGGTACTCACTGTCTTCAAAGCCGGGAGGTTGCTCAACATAGACCTCTTCCTTGATTGGTCCATTGAGGAAGGCACTTTTCACGTCCATTTGATAAAGCTTAAAGCCATGGTAAGTAGCATAGGCCAATAATATGCGAATTGACTCAAGCCTAGCTACGGATGCGTAGGTTTCACCGAAATCCAAACCTTCGACTTGTGAATACCCTTTGGCCACGAGTCGAGCTTTGTTCCTTGTCACCACACCATGCTCATCTTGCTTGTTGCGGAAGACCCATTTGGTTCCTACAACATTTTGGTTAGGACGTGGAACTAAATGCCATACCTCGTTTCTTGTGAAATTGTTGAGCTCCTCTTGCATTGCCACCACCCAATCCGAATCTTGAAGTGCTTCCTCTATCCTGTGCGGCTCAATAGAGGAAACAAAAGAGTAATGTTCACAAAAATGTGCAACACGAGATCGAGTGGTTACCCCCTTATGAATGTCGCCGAGGATGGTGTCGACGGGGTGATCTCGTTGGATTGCTTGGTGGACTCTTGGGTGTGGCGGCCTTGGCTCTTCCTCATCCTCCTTTTCTTGATCATTTGCATCTCCCCCTTGATCATTGCCATTATCTTGAGGTGGCTCATCTTCTTGATTTTGCCCTTCATCAACTTGAGCCTCATCCTCATTTTGAGTTGGTGGAGATGCTTGCATGGAGGAGGATGGTTGATCTTGTGCATTTGAAGGCTCTTCGGATTCCCTAGGACACACATCCCCAATGGACATGTTCCTAAGCGCTATGCATGGAGCCTGTTCTTCACCTACTTCATCAAGATCAACTTGCTCTACTTGAGAGCCGTTAGTTTCATCAAACACAACGTCACATGAGACTTCAACTAGTCCAGTGGACTTGTTAAAGACCCTATATGCCCTTGTGTTTGAGTCATAACCAAGTAAAAAGCCTTCTACAGTTTTAGGAGCAAATTTAGATTTTCTACCTCTTTTAACAAGAATAAAGCATTTGCTACCAAAAACTCTAAAGTATGAAATGTTGGGCTTTTTACCGGTTAGGAGTTCATATGATGTCTTCTTGAGGATTCGGTGAAGATATAACCGGTTGATGGCGTAGCAGGCGGTGTTGACCGCTTCGGCCCAAAACCGGTCCGGTGTCTTGTACTCATCAAGCATGGTTCTTGCCATGTCCAAAAGAGTTCGATTCTTCCTCTCCACTACACCATTTTGTTGTGGCGTGTAGGGAGAAGAGAACTCATGCTTGATGCCCTCCTCCTCAAGGAAACCTTCAATTTGAGAGTTCTTGAACTCCGTCCCGTTGTCGCTTCTTATTTTCTTGATCCTTAAGTCGAACTCATTTTGAGCCCGTCTCAAGAATCCCTTTAAGGTCTCTTGGGTTTGAGATTTTTCCTGTAAAAAGAATACCCAAGTGAAGCGAGAATAATCATCCACTATTACAAGACAATACTTACTCCCGCCGATGCTTATGTAAGCAATCGGGCCGAATAGATCCATGTGGAGTAGCTCAAGCGGCCTGTCGGTCGTCATGATGTTCTTGTGTGGATGATGGACTCCAACTTGCTTCCCTGCCTGGCATGCGCTACAAATCCTGTCTTTCTCAAAATGAACATTTGTTAATCCTAAAATGTGTTCTCCCTTTAGAAGCTTATGAAGATTCTTCATCCCAACATGGGCTAGTCGGCGGTGCCAGAGCCAACCCATGTTAGTCTTAGCAATTAAGCATGTGTCGAGTTCAGCTCTATCAAAATCCACTAAGTATAGCTGACCCTCTAACACACCCTTAAATGCTATTGAATCATCACTTCTTCTAAAGACAGTGACACCTGTATCAGTAAAAAGACAGTTGTAGCCCATTTGACATAATTGGGAAACGGAAAGCAAGTTGTAGTCTAAGGAATCAACAAGAAAAACATTGGAAATAGAATGGTCAGGAGATATAGCAATTTTACCAAGTCCTTTGACCAAACCTTGATTTCCATCCCCGAATGTGATAGCTCGTTGGGGATCTTGGTTTTTCTCATATGAGGAGAACATTCTTTTCTCCCCGGTCATGTGGTTTGTGCACCCGCTGTCGAGTATCCAACTTGAGCCCCCGGATGCATAAACCTACAAAACAAATTTAGTTCTTGACTTTAGGTACCCAAACTGTTTTGGGTCCTTTGGCATTAGAAACAAGAACTTTGGGTACCCAAACACAAGTCTTGGAACCCTTGTGTTTGCCCCCAACAAATTTGGCAACTACCTTGCCGGATTTGCTAGTAAGCACATAAGATGCATCAAAAGTTTTAAATGAAATGGCATGATCATTTGATGCATTAGGAGTTTTCTTTCTAGGCAACTTGGCACGGGTTGGTTGCCTAGAGCTAGATGTCTCACCCTTATACATAAAAGCATGGTTAGGGCCAAAGTGAGACTTCCTAGAGTGAATTCTCCTAATTTTGCTCTCGGGATAACCGGCAGGGTACAAAATGTAACCCTCGTTATCCTGAGGCATGGGAGCCTTGCCCTTAACAAAGTTAGACAAATTTTTAGGAGGGGCATTAAGTTTGACATTGTCTCCCCTTTGGAAGCCAATGCCATCCTTGATGCCAGGGCGTCTCCCATTATAGAGCATACTTCTAGCAAATTTAAATTTTTCATTTTCTAAGTTATGCTCGGCAATTTTAGCATCTAGTTTTGCTATATGATCATTTTGTTGTTTAATTAAAGCCATATGATCATGAATAGCATCAATATCAACATTTCTACATCTAGTACAAATAGATACATGCTCAACAATAGATGTAGATGGTTTGCAAGAATTAAGTTCAACAATCTTAGCATGAAGAATATCATTTTTATCTCTAAGATTGGCAATGGTAACTTTGCAAACATCAAAATCTTTAGCCTTAGCAATCAAACTTTCATTCTCTAATCTAAGGCTAGCAAGGGAAATGTTTAATTCTTCAATCCTAGCAAGCAAATCATCATTATTATCTCTAGGATTGGGAATTGAAACATTACAAACATGAGAATCAACCTTAGCATTTAAACTAGCATTTTCATTTCTAAGGTTGTCAATCATCTCACGGCAAGTGCTTAGCTCACTAGATAATTTTTCACATTTTTCTACCTCTAGAGCATAAGCCTTTTTAACCTTAACATGTTTCTTGTTTTCTTTAATTAGACAATCCTCTTGGGAGTCCAAAAGGTCATCCTTTTCATGAATAGCACTAACTAATTCATTTAATTTTTCTTTTTGAGCTATGTTAAGGTTGGCAAAAAGGGAACGCAAATTATCCTCCTCATCACTAGCATTATCATCACTAGAAGATTCATATTTAGTGGAGGAGTTGGATTTAACCTTCTTCTTTTTGCCGTCCTTTGCCATGAGGCACTTGTGGCCGACGTTTGGGAAGAGGAGTCCCTTGGTGACGGCGATGTTGGCGGCGTCCTCGTCGTCGGAGGAGTCGCTTGAGCTTTCGTCGGAATCCCATTCCCGACAAACATGGGCATCGCCGCCCTTCTTCTTGTAGTACCTTTTCTTCTCCTTTCTTCTCCCCTTCTTGTCGTCGCCTCGGTCACTGTCACTAGATATAGGACATTTAGCAATAAAATGACCGGGCTTACCACACTTGTAGCAAACCTTCTTGGAGCGGGACTTGTAGTCCTTCCCCCTCCTTTGCTTGAGGATTTGGCGGAAGCTCTTGATGACGAGCGCCATCTCCTCATTGTCAAGCTTGGAGGCGTCTATTGGTTGTCGACTTGGTGTAGACTCCTCCTTCTTTTCCTCCGTCGCCTTGAATGCAACGGGTTGAGCTTCGGATGTGTCACCAAGCTCGTTGATTTTCCTCGAGCCTTCTATCATGCACTCAAAACTTACAAAATGCCCGATAACTTCCTCGGGGGTCATTTTAGTGTATCTAGGATTACCACGAATCAATTGAACTTGAGTGGGATTTAGAAAAATGAGAGATCTTAAAATAACATTTACCACTTCGTGGTCGTCCCACTTCTTGCTCCCGAGGTTGCGCACTTGGTTCACCAAAGTCTTGAGCCGGTTGTACATGTGTTGTGGCTCCTCCCCTTTGTGAAGCCGGAACCGACCGAGCTCCCCCTCGATCGTTTCCCGCTTGGTGATCTTGGTGAGCTCATCTCCCTCGTGCGCAGTTTTGAGCACATCCCAAATCTCCTTTGCATTTTTCAACCCTTGCACTTTGTTGTATTCTTCCTTGCTTAGAGAGGCAAGGAGTATGGTTGTGGCTTGAGAGTTGAAGTGCTCGATTTGGGCCACCTCATCCTCATCATAGTTTTCATCCCCTACGGATGGTACCTGCGCACCAAACTCAACAACATCCCATATGCTTTTGTGGAGCGAGATTAGATGAAATCGCATTAAATCGCTCCACCTAGCGTAATCTTCACCATCAAAAGTTGGTGGTTTGCCTAGTGGGACGGAAAGTAAAGGTGTATGTTTGGAAATGCGAGGGTAGCGTAGGGGGATCTTACTATACTTCTTGCGCTCTTGGCGCTTAGAAGTGACGGAGGGCGCATCGGAGTCGGAGGTCGATGTTGATGAAGTGTCGGTCTCGTAGTAGACCACCTTCCTCATCCTCTTGTGCTTGTCGCCTTTCCGATGCGGCTTGTGGGAAGAAGATTTTTCCTTCTTCTCTTTGTGATGAGAAGAAGATTTCTTCTCCTTCCCTTTGTTGGAGGAGCTCTTCTTCTTCTCCCTTCTTTTGGTGCGGGACTCTTCCGATGAAGTGCTCCCTTGGCTTGTAGTGGGCTTTTCGCCGGTCTCCATCTCCTTCTTGGCGTGATCTCCCGACATCACTTCGAGCGGTTAGGCTCTAATGAAGCACCGGGTTCTGATACCAATTGATAGTCGCCTAGAGGGGGGGTGAATAGGGCGAAACTGAAATTTACAAATATAAACACAACTACAAGCCGGGTTAGCATTAGAAATATAAACGAGTCCGAGAGAGAGGGCGCAAAAACAAATCCCAAGCGAATAAGCAAGTGAGACACGGAGATTTGTTTTACCGAGGTTCGGTTCTTGCAAACCTACTCCCCGTTGAGGAGGCCACAAATAGGGCTGGAAACGAGCCGAGCCGAGCCAGGCTCGGCTCGGCTCGGTGCGGCTCGGTGGTGAATAGGCTCGAGCCTGGCTCGGCTCGCCGGTATGACGAGCTACCAGAATAGGCTCGGCTCGGCTCGGGTACGGCTCGCGAGCCGGCTCGAGCTGGCTCGCGAGCCTGTCCGCCCATCACAATATAACAGCGGCCAGGCAGAGGGAGGCGGCCAGGCGGGTGGCGGGTGGCGGCAAGCGGCGTGCCGGCGTGGCCGCGTGCGCGTCCGCACGTGGCGGGGCGCCGTGTACAGAACGCCGGACCGCACGGGCGCACGGCAGCAGCAGCACGACCGCACAGCGGGCCTAGCGACAGTCGCGGCGCGGACTCGCGGTGGCCAAGCACGAGCGTCGGTCGCTGTCGAGCACGAGCGCCTGCCGGGCTGCCGAGGAGCAGTGGAGCACCGCCGTGGAGCTGAGGACTGAGGAGCAGTGGAGCACCGCCGTCCGCCGAGGCGCCGCCGCCGAGCACGAGCTGTTAGGGTTAGGTGGTTTGGGCGCGGCGGCTTGACGGTTGACGCCTTGATCGCTTGACGCCTTGATCGCGTTTCAGAGTTCAGCACTTACGCTGTGTGGCCTATTGGGCCTATTGGGCTGCACTTACGTTGTTTACTGTTGGGCTTGGCTCGCGAGCCGGCTCGCGAGCTTGTGCGAGCTGGCTCGGCTCGGCTCGGGATTTTGTCGAGCTCGCTAAACTGGCTCGGCTCGGCTCGCCGGCAGCTCGCGAGCCGGCTCGAGCCTGACCGAGCCGCGACGAGCTCGATCCGGCTCGCCGAGCCCGAGCTTTTTTCCCAGCCCTAGCCACAAAGGCCGGGTCTCTTTCAACCCTTCCCTCTCTCAAACGGTCCCTCGGACCGAGTGAGCTTCTCTTCTCTAATCAAATCCGGGAACAAAACTTCCCCGCAAGGGCCACCACACAATTGGTGCCTCTTGCCTTGATTACAATGGAGTTGTGATCTCAAGAACAAGTGAGAAAGAAAAGAAGCAATCCAAGCGCAAGAGCTCAAATGAACACGGCAAATCACTCTCACTAGTCACTAGGGCTTAGTGTGGAATTGGAGAGGATTTGATCTCTTTAGTGTGTCTAGAATTGAATGCTAGAGCTCTTGTAGTAGTTGAGAAGTTGTAAACTTGGATGCAATGAATGGTGGGGTGGTTGGGGTATTTATAGCCCCAACCACCAAACTTGACCGTTGGCTGGAGGCTTCTGCTCGATGTCGCACCGGACAGTCCGGTGCACACCGGACAGTCCGGTGCCCCTGCCACGTCATCACTGCCGTTGGATTCTGACCGTTGGAGCTTCTGACTTGTGGGCCCGCCTGGGTGTCCGGTGCACACCGGACATGTACTGTTTGATGTCCGGTGCACCGGTATGGGCAAGTCTGACGTCTGCGCGCGCATTAAATGTGGCGCAGGGAGCCGTTGGCGCCGCAGGGAGCCGTTGCTCCGCTGGCACACCGGACAGTCCGGTGCACACCGGACAGTCCGGTGAATTTTAGCGGAGCGGCTGCCGCGCGAACCCGAGGCTGGCGAGTTCAGGATGCCGAGCATCCTTGGAGCACCGGACATGTCCGGTGCACACCGGACAGTCCGGTGAATTATAGCGCGCCGGCTTCCGAGAATTCCCGAAGGCGAAGAGTTTGAGTCTGAGTCCCCTGGTGCACCGGACAGGTACTGTTCACTGTCCGGTGGCACACCGGACAGTCCGGTGCGCCAGACCAGGGGTGCCCTCGGTTGCCCCTTTGCTCCTTTATTGAATCCAAAACTTGGTCTTTTTATTGGCTGAGTGTGAACCTTTTACACCTGTAAAATCTATACACTTGGGCAAACTAGTTAGTCCAATTATTTGTGTTGGGCAATTCAACCACCAAAATTATTTAGGAACTAGGTGTAAGCCTAATTCCCTTTCATATACACACTGTATAAGTATTATGAATTGTGAACTTGTAATCTATGTCATTTTTTATATTGTGGATTTATTATATCGATTTTTTATATTGATATATTTACCGATTATGGTTTAGATTTCGACCGGTACCGGTATATTTTCCGTACCGAACTTTCGTTTCCGATATTTTCGAAATACCGATATCGTTTCTGTTTCCGAAATTACCGTTTCCGATTTCGTTTCCGATAAAAAAATATGAAAACGAAAATGATTTTAGCGTTTACCGATCGTTTCCGACCGTTTTCATCCCTAGCTCTGCCCGCTCCCCCAAGTGAACTAAGTATTATTTTTAAGCCAAAGAATAGGAGTGAAAGCATTAATTTTCTCGACCAAGTTAGAAATAAATCTTCACAAATAATTTACCTTGCCAAGAAACATTTGCATTTCAAGTTTACAAGTTAGAGCTCCCATATTCCGAATAGTTCTAATTCGATCAAAATCCACTTCTATGTCATGTTCATGAATAATAAATCCTAAGAATTTACCAGTCGACACCCCAAAGGTGTATTTGTGTTGGTTTATTTTCAAACCATACCGTCGTATTTTATCAAAGACTTTGCGCAAATCGGCTATATGGGAATCAAACACAATTGATTTGAGTACTATATCATCAATATAGACTTCCACAATGCTTCCTAATAACTCATGAAAAAATAAATTCATAGCTCTTTAATAAATGACGTCAGCATTTTTTAAACCAAATGTCATAACAACTCACTCAAATAAAACAATAAAGCCTAGACATATAAAAGTTGTTTTTGGAAGCATCCTCTTCAACCATAAAAAAATTGATCATATCCGACATTACCATCAAGAAAGCTAATAACTATATATCCTAATGCATTATTAGTTAAAATGTCGGCTACAGGCATAGGATATTCATCTTTAGCAGTTGTTCTATTTGGATTACGAAAACCAATACTATCGGGAAAATGATCCCCGGTCCCTAGACCCACAGGTTCGTGAGTGCGCTAAGGAAAGAACCCCTGATCGCTGGGGCCCGTTAGTGAGTTGGAAGAGGCAGATGTGCCAACCCTGGAAGGACCCGCCCCTAGTCGAACCCCGCGACACCGAGCTCAGGGCCGAGCGTGGCGGAGCCTAACAAGGGAGGACGGGTGTGTCGAAAGAGAACCACTCTAGTGGATCCCGCACCCGGCCCCGGATTGACCCACCATAAAAGACTGTCCGCATTAACCACGACTGGCACCGAGCCATAGCGTGGACGCCGGTCCGCTTCCCACTCGTGACCTATAGACCCCTCGGGCCACATAGCACTCATGACCTACGAACCCCCAGACTGCAATGTGTTAATGGCCCCCGCGCCCCTCGACCTACGACATACTTATGGCCTATCGGACTAGGCCTAAGTGTGCAGACCTCCCACAGGGCACTACACAATGTGCTGCACCGAGCCTTAGGCCCCACGAGTACGTGTGGACTCACCCGAGATAAAACGCTGGTTTTACCCTTGCCTTACGGCTGCTTCCTAGAGAAGCCACTGCTGGTCGACCCCTGTCCCGATTTATAAAAGGGAGAGGCTGGCCTCTAGGCAAGGGGATCAACAGATAAAGGAACAGAAGGACACTTGGAGACGACCAGACGCCTTCAGATAGAGAGGATCCCATAAGGACGAATAGGGGGAGGAGCGCCGATGGGGACTAGGAGGCCGGTGCCCCGCCAAGCCAAGACTTAGCCAGGACTCCACCTTAGAGCTTCTAAGTGAGAGCACCTAGAGGGGGTTGAATAGGTGATCCTATAAAAAATAGCTCAACAAAAATAAACTTGGACTAATATTAATATTACGGTTCTCTTTATCTCAACAATATCCCTTTGTGAGAAATCTCCACAATTTGGAGTCTCTCACGCCTTACACAATTCATCTTAAATGAACACAAGAGTAAGGGGGAATAGAAACACACACAAAAGCAAGAGTTGCAGCAACAACACGCACACAAGACAAGAACGAGCACACGAAACAGCATAACGGAGTTACAACTCAAAGAAGTGCTCAAACCTCTATCGCAATGAACCAAATGCGTATTTGCGAAGTCTCAGCATTGTAGAATGTTCAAATGGTGCTTGGTGTAGTGTTCCATGCGCCTAGGGGTCCCTTTTATAGCCCCAAGGGACCTAGGGGCCGTTAGAGCTCATTCGAAAGGCCTTGGTTGCCTTCTGTCCGTGGGTGCACCGGACAATGAACAGTGTGCGGCTGGGCGCGGGCGGAGAATCCCCTGATTGGCTGCTTTCCTGTTCTGGGGGGCACCGGTCCGTTCGGTGTGGGGCATCGGACTGTCCAGTGCGCCACTTAACCGTTGGCTCGGGGCCGACGTGGCCACTAGTCGTTGGCTACTGGCTCACCAGACTATCCGGCGCCTCAAGCGGACCATCCAGTGAATTATAGCCTACGCAGGTTAAAAACCTCAAGAGCAGCGACTTGGCCGGACCATGCACTGGACTGTCTGGTGCACACCGGACGAACTGTCCGGTGGGTAGCACCGGACCGTCTGGTGCCTCCGGTCCAGCACACTTTCTCTTTTTCTTCCTTTGTTTTCTTTTGCTTCTTTTGGATTTGACTTTATAAAATCCCTAGCACTTAGACAAAAGTGATTCGCACATAAAAACAATTTACTAAGTGTCCAGAGATTACCTTTTCACTTGGTCCATCCAGATTTGCATTATGTCCTTTTCGGAGTTCAATTTGCTCATATACCTTTGCTTATACACTATGTTAGTTCAAACATAATGTGTTGTGCATCTAATCACTAAAACAATATAGAAGTGGCCCAATGGCACATTTCCCTTTCAAACTCCCCCTTTTTGGTGATTTATGCCAACACATCAAAAAGCAACTCATATTAAACTAACATATCCAAAAGAGCTAAAAGAGCAAATTGATGTCAAATTGAAGACCAATAAGATTGTCGTAGGATTTGGCATATTAGGATCATTTTTGCCACCACTTGGTTTATTTTCGCAAAACAAATTCATGTTTCTATCTCTATGTCAAAAACACTTGTTTTGGCAAATCAAAATATCTTTCAAGACTAGTTTTGAGCAAACACCAAAAACTCCCCCTTTTTCCCATAACCAAATTTCTCCCCCATAAGAGAGCAGTTTTGGCAATAAAGTATTCTTACACTAAAACTTTTGAAAAAATACATTGGTGGTAGCTGATCCAGTTGCTTTGGCCTTACTTTCTCCCCCTTTGGCATTAAGCACCAAAACAGAAGAACTATTTGGCCGTTTAACCTCATTGCCTCACAAAAATTTCAAGTAAAACCAAGGGCAATGAGAAAAACACAGATAGTGGCTTGGAACAAGATAAATTGATACCGGAATGCGGTGGAAGCCTCTTTCTTTGTCCAAGTTCACCTTTTCCCCAAGCAAACTGTGACACTATGAAAATCATTAAATAAAAATAATACATTTAGTTAATAATGATATTTATGGTAATTAATTTTCTCTTAAGTGTTCGTTATTTATTTGCCTTTGAAATATTTTTTGATTGCGCATGATTGGTTTTTGAATATTTAATAACATTTCTTCTTAAAATTCACAAAAATAATATAATTATTAGTCAAAAATAAATATTATATTTATAAATAACTTTAGGTTAATTTTTATAAATTTTAGGGTTATTTAGATTTGTATTTCGAAATTAGAAAAAAAAACAAACACTAACCTAGCCGGCCCAAGGCCCATTAGGCCGCACCCCTCCCTAACCCTAGGAGCCGGCCACGCCGCTCCTTCTTCCCTTGCACAGCGCCGCCACCTTCTCTCTCTTCTCTCCTACCCTTCTCTCCTTGGCCGCCGCCACCTGCCAGCAGTGCCCACGCCAGGAAGCCGTGCCCCGCGCCCTACGGCCCCTACCGCCATCCCCGCGCAGCCAACTGGCCGAGCAACCCCTGCCGCGAAGCCCAGGCCGACGGCACCCCGACAGCCTCACCGCGTGAGCCGCCTGCACCCAGCGTCGCCCCGCGTGCAGCTCCTCAAGCCCCGACGCGCGCCTCTGGCCGGTCGTGCCGCGTCCCGCCTGGAGCCGACCGAGCCCAGCCCGACGCCCTGCACGACCGCGTGCCAAGCCACGCGACCACGCCGCTGCCAGGCGCCGACCCCCGAAGCCGACCGCACCAGGCAGCGCCAACCCCGACGCCGCGCACCCGACTACCTCGACGACCGCGCGAGCCCAAGTCCGAGCGCCCGGTCACGACTCGCCGAGCCCGACGCTGCCGTGTGCGAGCCAACCGAGCCCCGACCGAGCAGCCAAAACCGCCCGCGACCGTTTCCGCGTTAATGGTGATTCAATGCGTTCGTTTCTCCCCGTCACTCCCTCTCCTTCATGAACGACATTCATGGTGCCTTTAAGCCATGGTCATTTTTCTTCTCTCCGCAGCGTCCTCTCCCTATAAAATCCGTCGAGCTCCTCTGTCTTCTCCCTCCCCTGTCCAAGCTTTTCCCCATCGCTATCTCACCCGCACGTGTTCGTCGTTCGCCTGAGCTCGCGCCCCGCCATCCGCACCCAACCCCAGCCACCTCGTGCCTTCCTCCTTCTCGCAGTGGAGCACGTCCCGTTGCCCGCGCCTTCGCCGATTCGTTGGACCGTCTACGCCCCTCGCCGGTGTCTGCCACTGCGCTCGCTCACTGTCAACGCCGTTGTGGACAGAAGCCGGAGCAGCGCCCTGCTCGCCGTCGTGCCTCGCTATCGTGTCTCGTCAGAGACGTGTCCAAACCCCGTCAAACCTCGTCGTTCCCTGCCCGTCGAGCCATTCGTCGTTCATCCAAGGTGGAAGACAACCCAAAACATTAATTTATTTTTCTACAGCATGTGTTGAATTAATTTATGAACTATTGTTTTAATATCGAGATGATGTGACTTGGCGATTCGTGTATGATTTTAGATATTCCGATGTATACGTGTAACCAAAATCAAACCCAGCGATAACGCTTTAATATGTGCATGATTTTATAATTCTAAAAATGAACACGGTCACTAGTCACTACCGCGATGATTTTCATACTAGAAAATGTTTATTTGATTTCACTTTAGTGTGTAGAGCGATAATTGGTTAGTATCGATATAAGTATAACTTTGGTGATATAAGAAATTGATATAGGTATTAAGCCATGTATTTCCGGTCAAATGGAAATATAGGTTTTACTATTCATAATAAATGAAATCATAAGTATGGCACTTAAGTACCTAGAATTAGTAAGGCATTTATTTATGTCATAATAACCATGAATAGGTTATTAAAAGTCTCATTTAGTAATTTACAATTAATTCTAGTATATTAATGTTAGAAAAATTATAAATAAATAATTTTTAGATATACGTATAAATTCTATTTAGAAAAGAAAGGAGAAATTGAAAGAGTAGAATTTATAATAATGTTAAAATGACTTAACTAGGCACTTATACTTTCCTAATAAAGAAAATGATAATATGTTGATAAATATAGGTTTCTTACTAAAGAATTAGATAATTTGTTTCTAGTTCAAAATGACCTTTTAATAGAATCATGATTTTGATTTAATATGATTTGTTATAGATGTTTAAGTGTAGCCGTGCTAAATAGTAATATGTGTAATAATGATATAATGGTTTAAATAAGTGCTCTCACACTGTCATAACTAAAATGATAGTTAATAATATACTTAAATATAATATTCATTTTAATTATCTAGATCATTTGTTCCTATAATAGAATTAAAGATAATTAATAGATTAATTATCCTTTATCATAATTTATTAGTCACACCTATTGTCAACTTGTTCATAACTAGTTATATGGGCTTGATTAATTATTTTATCACATTTAGTCCATGTTATATAAATCACTTAGTTTTTCCTAAAGGATAAAATAAAGTAATAAGAATTTAAGTTCCTTTGTAACTTAAAATGTTATTTAATATTGACTTCTAATATAATAATATAGGCTATGTGTTTTCTAATGAAAATAAAAGATAGTTATTTGTTTATTATCTTTTGCATGAAAATCCACTTAAGATCCATAACCTAACTAAATAGGTGATTAATAATATAATTATGATCTCTTCACATAAAAAGTTGTTTAATCTATTTATAAGCTTTTTATAAAAGTAATGTCTAATAATGTGTTTCATAACTCATTAACCTTAGATATATGACTTATATCTTTTCTAAAAGGTTAAAAATGTTTAATATTGTTATTACATGTTTTATCGTCTTATAAACCCTTAATCTTAGACATATCAAATATGACATTTTATAAAAGATTAATTTGGTGAACTTAATATTTGTATATTTTAATTGAGATATTTATAGGCTCATGTCTTGTTTTATAAAGTATAGATCACACATTTTTTTGTAAAGAATACCTTTTTATTATAACCCTTGCGTGTAATGTTTTTGAAAAGTGAACGCTCTTTTCGTTAGGCTTTCTTTTAGCTTTACATATGGTGAATGTTGTATGATATTGAGTGGTGTTTGTTCTTCTTGTTTGTTTGTGTGATATTCAGGTTGATCTAGTAGTTAAGAATCAAGATCTATTCAGATCCGTGGAAGAACCTCAAGTTTTCTATAAGCAAGGCAAGTGGACTTCTCCCTCTACATACTCTGTTTGATCCTAAACAATATATTTAATAAAGTTTATTATTTTGGATATATATGCATAATTTGACGGGTTACCTATTTAGATAACCTTTCCAACCTTATTCCTTGATCAAACCTGGGGATTATACTTTACCTTTGTAGCTATGCTATTGCTACAACTTAACTTTATGCAGTCACTCCCGCTTATGATATTAATGTTCCAAATGGTAAGATTACTTTGTTGTTGTGAACCCGATGGTTAAACAAGATTATTGCATATTAATTGGAACATGGAGTGACCACCCGGGAAAACAGTGCTACCATGAGAACTATCATGGATCTGGTCTTGGCTAAATAACTAGGGAAGTCTTATGTTGGGTGCTGGTCGTGGTTGACAGGAACGGGGGCATCTGGCAAGCTCTTATAGTTCCGGCTCAGGCAGATTGGATACGGGCATAGTTCCCAAAGCTTTACCCTGTAGTCCGGACTATAAGTTGGTTACGGTAGGTGTGCCTTATGCAGTTGACCATTTCCAACATTTGCGTAATGAGGACTCTAGGGAGAAGCCTCGTAGTGAGACCCTGGCCATTCACCCCGGAAGTGAATAAGGGTCTAGCTAACCCGGGCTAGAAGGGAATCACGATTCATGGGTAAAGATGCGCCACCTCTGCAGAGTGTAAAACTGATATATCAGCCGTGCTCACGGTTATGAGCAGCCTGGACTCCTCACATGATAATTGAACTTGAAGATGGAAATAAATCGAGATCCGATGATCTGCCAATGGTTTGCTTAAGTGGTTTCACTTAAGTGTTTTTGATATACTCTTACACTTTTGTTTAATGGGAATACTTGGGATTCACACTTATTAGTAAGACAGGTGTTGTTAATAAAATGTTGACCAACTAAAATGCTTACTGCTCAGCCTTAGCCTCACCTTGTTATACCTGCATTAGTTTTTCCCCCACTTGCTGAGCCCCGACCATAAGTGAGCTCACCCTTGCTTAATTTTGATCAGAAGTTGTAGATGAAGATATGATGCTGAACTCCATGGATGCTAGTCTAGTGATACCCCCGGTCATCTTCCTGTGGATGGATGTCCTTGTTTCGCTATACTTTGATGAATAAAGGTTAAGACATTATGTCTGTTCGAAGTGTAATATGTTAATATAATCGTTATTTACGCTTCTATGCATTGTTCTTTTGATATATTACACTTGTGACGTCAACATATGTGTGGAAATAGATCCTGGCACGCATATGATATGCACTCGGCTCTGCCCCTTTGGAGACAGGTGTGACAGAAGTGGTATCAAAGCAATGTGACCGTAGGTCGCTAGATTAGTTAGAAATGGAAAGCCCAGTCAGTCTTTCAAAGCCTGATATATTTTCCTCGATAAAAACTTACTTTATATCAAGACTCGTCTCTTTTATTTTCAACTTTTCTTGTCTGATTCTTCGTCTATCAGAAGGTTCTAATGAGAAGCATTGCAAGATGATCAAGTTAGGATTTCGGAACTTGAAGCGAAGTTTGCCAGAAGAAACCCTTTCAAAGCTATCGACGATGCCCTATTCTCTGTCTTATCCCCACTCCACAAGAAGTTTTGTTATGGATCCCCTGGATCTATTATTTGACTTCTTGATTAGGTTGATAGGATAGTTTTATGTTATTAAGTTTTTCGACTAGATCGGTAAGGACGATGTTATATTATATTATAGTGGTTTTCTAATCCATAATATTGCTATAAAACCCTTGACTTCTTATACTTTTGTTTCCTTGCCATTGTATTGCCATCCTTAGGCAATATCTACCTTGATATCTTAAACTTTTGCCTCTCTACTTTTCTCCTTGATAATGCTTTCTCCCTATTGAATTCTTATACTTTTTCTTTCATGCCATTGTATTGCCACCCTTGCGCAATATCTGCCTTGATGTATGAAACCTTTGGCTCTCTACTCCTTGATAATGCTTTCTCCCTAACTCACTTTATATCCTTGGTTGTATCATTTATCCTGACTTTAATAGTTCATGATTATCTTATTTCACTATTGGCCACCGACAAATATGTCTTGTCTAACTCCTTGATAATTCTTATCTGACTCCTTGACTTTATAATATCTTTCTTATTCCAAACCTTGTCTCACCTTTTGTTTTGGTTGAATGAGTAGAATTGGATTGTGTTGTGCTGGTATTCTTGAATTCATTGTCCTTTGTGTTCATGTTTGATTTGCTTCTTTGAAATGTTTGTTGGTGTATTGTGTGACTTTTGTCCACAATGACATCAGTTAGCTAGGTAAAACCTTAGATAGATGGGTTTTCTCTACTCTCTATAATCTGTCTTTACTCAACCCTTTCGTCCCTTCCATTCTTCCATACCTATACAGATGTCAGACCTTGGAATGTCAACTACAAGTGATGTCACTAAATGCAAAGAATGTGGTGTGTTGACAAATCAAAACAACACTATAAGTAAAACAGCTGATGAACAGACACTCAAGACACAAAAGGATGCACAACTAAACCAACAGACAAGTGACCCTGGAACATGTTATTGTTGTGAGTACTATGGAATTCCTTGTCGCCAGATCAGTACAAACGAAAGTGAAACTACAAAACAGAAGAACCGGATTTTATTTTCTGGCATAAACAGACAGATGTCTCCCCAAGAACAACTAATAGCAGATTCTCTCATACCTAATGCACTGTCAGTTGATGAATTGCAAAGTATTCCAGAAAGGAAACATCACAAGGATGCCCAGCCCCAAGAAGAAATACATGAGTGTTACATTGATGGATGGACTATTACTTGCACACAGTTTCAGCCTTGTCGTCGCATCAGGTCCAAGAAACGAAAAGGGAAACATGGAAAAAGTCAAGAAATAACTTCAAGAAAAGCTTGCTATCAATGTGGACGTGAAGGTCATTACTTTCGTAACTGTCCTGAGAAGAGTTCACTACAGATCACCACCAAGATGAAGTTATCTCAGTCTTCAGACATGGAATATGAACAAAAATGCACAGAAACTTCTACCAAGAACGTAAAGACAACTCCACCATGTAACTTATCAAGTCGTGCTTGCTTTGGCTGTGGTAATACCGGCCATCTTGTTAATGGTTGTCCTAAGAAGGATGTGGAGATCAATAAGGTCCAAAAGAAAAGACAACACCCTCAAACCCATGCATCAACAAAGAATAAACAACGAAAAGAGACCATAGGAAAGATAAGTTATGCAGTGACAGGAACCATTCCGTATGATGATGCAGTAATTTTTGGATAAGACTTGAGCTCAAAGGACAACACAGGGAGTTCACAACTCGAATGGAGCTCAAATCACTAACACAACGAATCAAATGCGTGGGAGCGGAGTCTGGATGCCTTAGTATGCTTAGAGAATGCTTGGTGTACTCCTCCATGCACCTAGGGGTCTCTTTTATAGTCCCAAGGCAGCTAGTAGCCGTTGGAGACCAACTTGGAAGGCAATTCCTGCCTTTTGTCGAGTGGTGCACCGGACAACCACTGTTCATGTCTGGTGCACGATCTCCTTCCATATCGGGCGCATCCGGCCTTTGCTCCTCGATGCTGGTTGGCGCACCGGACACTGTTCAGTGCACACGGGATAGTCCAGTGCACCCGGCCGACCGTTGGAGCTGGCCACATGTCGAGCGTTGATCGCGCGGACGACCGTTGGCCGCTGGCGCAGTTGGCTCACCGGACAGTCCGGTGAATTTTAGCCACGTCGCCTTTTTCATTTCCTGAGACCGACGAGTTCGTCGCGGATGACTCACTGGACAGTCCGGTGCACCACCAGACAGTCCAGTGATTTATAGCCGTACAACTCCGTCGATTCCCGAGAGCAGCTGGTTCAACGTCGGCCAGCCTGGGGCACCAGACACTGTCCGGTGCGCCACCGGACAGTCCGGTGTGCTAGGCCGAGCTGGAGACTCTTTCCCATTTCTTTTCTTCTTCTTTTGTCACTGTTTCTAGCACTTATACAAACACATTAGTATTCAAAAAACAATGTACTAAGTCTAGAACCATACCTTGTAATATGATTTGTATTTCTCTCTTTGTTTAGCACATACGAACTTAATCAATCGTGTTGGGCATTTAATCACCAAAACATTATAGAAATGGCCCAAGGGCACATTTCCCTTTCAATCTCCCCCTTTTTGGTGATTCATGCCAACACATCAAAAAGCAACAAAAGAAGTGCAACATCAATGCAAATGAAGACCAAATTCTCTTTACTTAGGATTGGGCATATTTGGATCATTCTTTGCCACCACTTGGATTGTTTTTGCAAATCAAATTCATTTTCCTATCTCTAAGTTAAACACGATTGTTTGGGAACATATAGAGATATTCCAAGAGTAAAATTAACCAAGTGCCAAAAGCTCCCCCTTTTTCCCATAATCAAAATTCTCCCTCACAAGAGATCAAATTTTGCAATAAGAGTATTTTGAGCAAATCACAAATTCTTACTCTATTGTTTTCAAAAATTCACAAGTGGTTGGCTGATCCATTTTGCTTTGGCCTTAATTTCTCCCCCTTTGGCATTAAGCACCAAAACGAAATCATTCTTGGCCCTTTAACCCCATTGCCTCACCAAAAATGTCAATTAAGAGCAAAAAGGGCAATGAGAGCATAAGTATGAACTTGGAATTAAATACACTAATACTGGAGTGCAGTGGAAGTCTTTGCGTCGTCCAAGTTCATTTTCCCTTTCAATGTACCTAATACCTTTGAGACTACAACAGGTATACTTAAACAAACATGTTAGTCTCAAAGGGTCAAGTTGTAGCACAGCTCCCCCTAAATATGTGCATCATTTGCATATGGACTTGTGAGGTCCAGGGATTACTTGTACAACTTGAGCACCATAAACAAACAATAATTGATTTAAATGCACAAAGTAACATGCTAAAAGGCATAGACTACATGTATGCTATACATCAATCCAAGTTACGTGAATCTAAGACATTTAGCTCACTACGCAACCTACAAAATGTTTTCTCATCCAATGGCTTGGTGAAGACATCGACTAGCTGGTTCTCGGTGCTAATATGATAAATATCGATATCTCCTTTTTGCTGGTGGTCCTCAGGAAGTGATGCCGGATGTCTATGTGCTTAGTGCGGCTGTGTTCAACAGGATTATCTACCAAGCGGATTGCACTCTCATTGTCACATAGGAGTGGGACTTTGCTCAGATTGTAGCCAAAGTCCCAGAGGGTTTGCCTCATCCAAAGTAGTTGCGCGCAACACTGTCCTACGACAACGTACTCGGCCTCAGCGGTATATAGGGCAACAGATGTTTGTTTCTTGGAACTCCAGGACACCAGGGACCTTCCTAGAAATTGGCACGTCCCTAATGTACTCTTCCTATCAACCTTGCACCCAGCATTGTCGGAGTCTGCGTATCCAATTAAGTCAAAGGTAGACCCCTTTGGATACCAGATCCTGAAGCAAGGCGTAGCAACTAGATACCTAAGAATTCGCTTAATGGCCACAAGGTGACACTCCTTAGGGTCGGATTGATATCTAGCACACATGCATACACTAAGCATAATGTCTGGTCTACTAGCACAAAGATAAAGTAATGAACCTATCATTGACCGGTATGTCTTTTGATCAACGGACTTACCTCCTTTGTTGAGGTCAACATGCCCGTCGGTTCCCGTCAGTGTCTTCGCGGGCTTGGCGTCCTTCATCCCAAACCTCTTGAGAAGATCCTGAGTGTACTTCGTTTGGGAGATGAAGGTGACGTCTTTAAGTTGCTTCACTTGGAACCCAAGGAAGTAGGTCAACTCGCCCATCATCGACATCTCGAACTTTTGCGTCATCACCCTGCTAAACTCCTCACAAGACTTTTGATTAGTAGAACCAAATATTATGTCATCGACATAAATTTGGCAAACAAAGAGATAACCATTACATGTCTTTGTGAAAAGAGTGGGATCGGCTTTCCCAACCTTGAAAGTATTAGAAATAAGGAAGTCTCTAAGGCATTCATACCATGCTCTTGGGGCTTGCTTAAGTCCATAGAGCGCCTTAGAGAGCTTGTACACATGGTCGGGATACCTGTCATCCTTAAAGCCAGGGGGTTGTTCCACGTATACCTCCTCCTTGATTGGCCCATTAAGGAAAGCGCTCTTTACGTCCATTTGAAATAGCCTAAAAGAATGGCGAGCAGCATAGGCTAATAAAATTCAAATTGACTCTAGCCTAGCCATAGGAGCAAAAGTCTCCTCGAAATCCAAACCCGCGACTTGGGCATAACCTTTTGCCACAAGTCGAGCCTTGTTTCTTGTCACCACTCCATGCTCGTCTTGCTTGTTGCAGAACACCCACTTGGTTCCCACAACGTTTTGCTTTGGATGTGGCACCAGGCTCCAGACTTCATTTCTCTTGAAGTTGTTGAGCTCTTCCTGCATGGCCAACCCCCAGTCCAGATCCTGCAAGGCCTCTTCTACCTTGAAAGGCTCAATAGAAGAGACAAACGAGTAATGCTCACAAAAATTAGCTAAACATGAGCGAGTAGTTACTCCCTTGATGATATCACCCAGAATTTGATCGACGGGGTGATGTCTTTGGATCGACGCTCGGACTTGAGTTGGAGGGGCCCGTGGTGCTTCTTCCTCCATCATTAGATCTTCCTGTGCTCCCCCTTGATCCTGCCCTTCTTCTTGAGGTACCTGTACATTGTCTTGAGTTGGGGGATGCACCATTGTTGAGGAAGATGGTTGTTCTTCTTCATGTGGTTCCTGTGGTCGCACATCGCCTATCGCCATCATGCACATTGCAGCCGTCGAAACTTCATCTTCATCTATGTCATCAAGATCAACTTGCTCTCTTGGAGAGCCATTAGTCTCATCAAATACAACGTCGCTAGAGACTTCAACTAATCCTGATGATTTGTTGAAGACCCTATACGCCTTTGTATTTGAGTCATACCCTAGTAAAAACCCTTCTATTGCCTTGGGAGCAAATTTAGAATGTCTACCTTTCTTCACCAGAATGTAGCATTTGCTCCCAAATACATGAAAGTAAGAGACATTGGGTTTGTTACCGGTAAGGAGTTCGTAGGAGGTCTTCTTGAGGAGGCGATGCAGATAGAGCCGGTTTATGGCATGGCAGGCTATGTTCGCACCTTCCAACCAAAACCTCTCGGGCGTCTTGAACTCTCCAAGCATCGTTCTCGCCATGTCGATAAGCGTCATGTTCTTCCTCTCTACCACGCCATTTTGTTGTGGTGTGTAGGGAGCGGAGAACTCGTGCTTGATACCTTCCTCCTCAAGAAATTCTTCAACTTGTAGATTCTTGAACTCGGACCCATTGTTGCTCCTAATCTTCTTCACCTTAAGCTCAAACTCATTTTGAGCTCTCTTCAAGAAGCGCTTTAGGGTCCCTTGGGTTTCTAACTTATCCTGTAAAAAGAATACCCAAGTGAAGCTGGAAAATTCATCAATAATTACAAGACCATACTTACTTCCTGTAATGCTGAGATAGGCAACGGGTCCAAAGAGGTCTATGTGAAGAAGCTCCAGTGGTCTTGAGGTTGTCATCACGTTCTTGCTGTGATGAGTGCTTCCCACCTGTTTTCCTGCCTGACATGCTGCACAGGGTCTGTCTTTCTCAAAACAGACATCGGTTAGTCCTAACACATGATCTCTTTTTAGAAGTTTATGAAGGTTCTTCATCCCAACATGTGCCAGACGGCGATACCTGAGAGCACCTAGAGGGGGGGGGGGTGAATAGGTGATCCTGTAAAAACTTAAAACTTAAAGCCACAAACTTGATGAAGTGTTAGAGCAATAAAGCCAAGTGGCTAGAGAGGAGTTCTTGCAAGACACAATAACCATAAAGATATCAACACAGAGAGGCACAGTGGTTTATCCCGTGGTTCGGCCAAGTCAACACTTGCCTACTCCACGTTGTGGCGTCCCAACGGACGAGGGTTGCAATCAACCCCTCTCAAGTGATCCAACGATCCACTTGAATACCACGATGTTTCTTTTCCTTTCACTATATCCTGTTTGCGAGGAATCTCCACAAGTTGGAGTCTCTCGCCCTTACAAAAGATGATCACAAAAGAACACAGAAGTAAGGATGGGATGAGCAACACACACAAGTCCACAGCAAATACGCACACACACGGCCAAGACTTGAGCTCTAATGAATATCACAAAGTTCTCACTAGAACGGAGCTCAAATCACTAAGAAATTCAAACGAGTGCGCAAAGACGAAGTGTGAATGATCAAGAATGCCCAAAGTGTGCTTGGTATCTTCCTCCATGCGCCTAGGGGTCCCTTCTATTGCCCCAAGGCAGCTAGGAGCCGTTGAGAGCATTCCAGGAAGGCAATTCTTGCCTTCTGTCGACTGGCGCACCGGACAGTCCGGTGCACCACCGGACACTGTCCGGTGCAGATTTCTTTCCTGTTTTGGCGCAGCCGACCGTTGGCGATTTGGAGCCGTTGGCGCACCGGACACTGTCCGGTGCACACCGGACAGTCCGGTGCCCCCTTCAGACTGTTGGCCTGGCCACGCGTCATGCACGGATTGCTCGGCCGACCGTTGGCTCACCGGACAGTCCGGTGCACACCGGACAGTCCGGTGAATTTTAGTCGTACGCCGCCGACGATTTCCCGAGGGCGGCCTTTTCATCAGAGCCAGCCTGGCGCACCGGACACTGTCCGGTGAACCACCGGACAGTCCGGTGCACCCAGACTGAGCAGAGTCTTGGCTGCTTGAGCCAAGTCTTTTCCAATTGTATTTTCTCTGATTCTAGCACTTAGACAAATATGTTAGTACACAAAATCCAATGTACTAAGTCTAGAATCATACCTTTGTATTGATTTGCACTTTGTCCACCCTTTGGCATATACTCATTCCCTTAATGTGTGTTGGGCACTTAATCACCAAAATCTTATAGAAATGGCCCAAGGGCACATTTCCCTTTCAATCTCCCCCTTTTTGGTGATTTATGCCAACACAACAAAAAGCAACTAAAAGAAGTGCAACATCAATGCAAATGAGAACACAAATTTGTTTTGATTCAAATTTGGCATATTTGGATCATTCTTAGCCACCACTTGGTTTGTTTTTGCAAATCAAACTCAATTTCCTATCTCTAAGTCAAATTCACTTGTTGAGGCATAGAGAAAGGTATTCCAAAATAAATTGATCACCGATTCAAAAACTCCCCCTATTTCCCATAATCAAACATTCTCCCCACAAGAGACCAACTTTTGACAAAAAGAGACCATAAGAGTATTTTGACAAAACAAAAACTCTAACTCTACTATTTTCAATATTCTCAAGTGGTAGTTGATCCATTTGTTGCTTTGGCCTTATTTTCTCCCCCTTTGGCATCAAGCACCAAACCGGGATCAATCTTGGCCCTTAAACCCCATTGCCTCACCAAAATTGTCAATTAAGAGCAAAAAGGCAATGAGAGACATGGAGATGAACTTGGAGTAAGTTACCCTCTTATCGGAGTGCAGTGGAAGTCTTTCATGGTCCAAGTCCACCTTTCCCTTTCAATCCACCTTTGATCGGATTGAAATCTAGCACACATGCATACACTAAGCATAATATCCGGTCTACTAGCACATAAGTAAAGCAAGGAACCTATCATAGACCGGTATGCTTTTTGATCAACGGATTTACCTCCTTTGTTGAGGTCGACGTGTCCGTCAGTTCCCATTGGAGTCTTTGCGGGCTTGGCATCCTTCATCCCAAACCTCTTGATCAAGTCTTGCGTGTACTTCGTTTGGGAGATGAAAGTGCCGTCCTTGAGTTGCTTCACTTGGAACCCAAGGAAGTAGTTCAACTCGCCCATCATCGACATTTCGAACTTTTGAGTCATCACCCTGCTAAACTCTTCACAAGACTTTTGGTTAGTAGAACCAAATATTATGTCATCGACATAAATTTGGCACACAAATAAGTCACCATCACAAGTCTTAGTGAATAAAGTTGGATCGGCTTTCCCAACCTTGAATGCATTAGCATTTAAAAAGTCTCTAAGGCATTCATACCATGCTCTTGGGGCTTGCTTAAGTCCATAGAGCGCCTTAGAAAGCTTACACACATGGTCGGGGTATCGTTCGTCCTCAAAGCCAGGGGGTTGATCCACGTACACCTCCTCCTTGATTGGCCCGTTGAGGAAAGCGCTCTTCACATCCATTTGGAACAACCTGAAAGAATGGTGAGCGGCATAGGCTAACAATATGCGAATTGACTCTAGCCTAGCCATAGGAGCAAAAGTGTCCTCAAAGTCCAAACCTGCGACTTGGGCATAACCTTTTGCCACAAGTCGTGCCTTGTTCCTTGTCACCACCCCGTGCTCGTCCTGTTTGTTGCGGAACACCCACTTGGTTCCCACAACGTTTTGCTTGGGTCGAGGCACCAGTGTCCAAACTTCATTTCGCTTGAAGTTGTTGAGCTCTTCCTGCATGGCCAACATCCAGTCCGGATCTAGCAAGGCCTCTTCTACCCTGAAAGGCTCAATAGAAGAGACAAAGGAGTAATGCTCACAAAAATTAACTAATCTAGAGCGAGTAGTTACTCCCTTGCTAATATCACCCAAAATCTGGTCGGCGGGATGATTCCTTTGAATCGTCGCTCGAACTTGAGTTGGAGGTGCCGGTTGTGCTTCTTCCTCCATTACATGATCATCTTGTGCTCCCCCTTGATCACACGCCTCCCCTTGATGAACTTGTTCATTGTCTTGAGTTGGGGGATGCACCATTGTTGAGGAAGAAGGTTGATCTTGCTCCTTTTGTTCCTGTGGCCGCACATCTCCAATCGCCATGGTGCGTATTGCAGCTGTTGGAACATCTTCTTCATCTACATCATCAAGATCAACAACTTGCTCTCTTGGAGAGCCATTAGTCTCATCAAATACAACATCGCTAGAGACTTCAACCAAACCAGATGATTTGTTGAAGACCCTATACGCTTTTGTATTTGAGTCATAACCTAACAAAAACCCTTCTACAGCTTTGGGAGCAAACTTAGAATTCCTACCTTTCTTCACTAGAATGTAGCATTTACTCCCAAATACACGAAAGTATGAAACATTGGGTTTGTTACCGGTTAGAAGCTCATATGATGTCTTCTTGAGGAGGCGATGAAGGTAGACCCAGTTTATGGCGTGGCAAGCCGTGTTCACGGCTTCCGACCAAAACCGCTTGGGGGTCTTGAACTCTCCAAGCATCGTCCTCGCCATGTCAATGAGCGTCCTGTTCTTCCTCTCTACTACACCATTTTGCTGTGGTGTGTAGGGAGCGGAGAACTCGTGCTTGATTCCTTCCTCCTCAAGGAACTCCTCCACTTGAAGATTCTTGAACTCGGACCCGTTGTCGCTCCTTATCTTCTTCACCTTGAGCTCAAACTCATTTTGAGCTCTCCTTAGGAAGCGCTTGAGGGTCCCTTGGGTTTCAGTTTTATCCTGCAAAAAGAATACCCAAGTGAAGCGGGAAAAATCATCAACTATAACAAGACCATACTTACTTCCTCCTATGCTTAGGTAGGCAACGGGTCCGAAGAGGTCCATATGAAGTAACTCCAAAGGTCTTGATGTGGTCATCACATTTTTGATATGATGAGAGCTTCCCACCTGTTTACCTGCTTGACAAGCTGCACAAGGTCTATCTTTTTCGAAAGTCACATTTGTTAGACCTAACACATGTTCTCCCTTTAGAAGTTTGTGAAGGTTCTTCATCCCCACATGTGCTAAACGACGATGCCACAGCCAGCCCATGCTAGTCTTAGCAATTAAGCATGCATCTAGACCGGCCTCCTCTTTTGCAAAATCAACTAAATAAAGTTTGCCGTCTAGTACACCCTTAAAAGCTAATGAACCATCACTTCTTCTAAAGACAGACACATCTACATTTGTGAATAAGCAATTATAACCCATATTACACAGTTGACTAACAGACAACAGATTATATCCGAGTGATTCTACTAGAAACACATTAGAAATGGAATGCTCGGATGAAATTGCTATTTTTCCTAGACCTTTAACCTTACCTTGGTTCCCATCACCGAATATGATTGAATCTTGGGAATCCTTGTTCTAGACGTAGGAGGTGAACATCTTCTTCTCCCCCGTCATGTGGTTTGTGCATCCGCTGTCGATAATCCAGCTTGAGCCCCCGGATACATAAACCTGCAAGGCAATTTAGGCTTGGGTCTTAGGTACCCAACTCTTGTTGGGTCCTACAAGGTTATTGACAATATCCTTAGGGACCCAAATGCAAGTTTTATCTCCCTTGCATTTTGCCCCTAATTTCCTAGCAATCACCTTTTTATCCTTTCTACAAATTGCAAACGAAGCATTGCAAACATGATAAATTGTAGAAGGTTCATTAACTATTTTCCTAGGAACATGAGCAACATTTCTCCTAGGCATATGATGAATGACATTTTTCTTGTGCATATCTCTACCATGCACATAGGAAGAACTTGAAGCAAACATGGCATTTGAATCATAAGCATTATAACTCCTATCATGATGAACATTTCTAGAATATCTCCTATCATGGTACATGAAAGCATGGTTCTTTTGAGCACTACTAGTCATAGGAGCCTTCCCTTTCTCCTTGGCGGGAATGGGAGCCTTATGACTTGTTAAGTTCTTGGCTTCTCTCTTAAAGCCAAGCCCATCCTTAATTGAGGGGTGTCTACCAATAGTGTAGGCATCCCTTGCAAATTTTAGTTTATCGAATTCACTTTTGCTAGTCTTAAGTTGAGCATTAAGACTAGTCACTTCATCATTTAATTTAGAAATGGCAACTAGGTGTTCACTACAAGCATCAACATTAAAATCCTTACACCTATTGCAAATCACAATATGTTCTTCACAAGAGGTTGATTTATTAGCTATTTCTAACTTAGCATTCACGTCATCATTGATACTCTTTAAGCTAGAAATGGATTCATGGCATGTAGACAATTCATGTGAAAGCATTTCATTTCTTTTAATTTCTAAAGCAAGAGAATTTTGCGCACTTACAAATTTATCATGCTCTTCATATAAAAGATCTTCTTGCTTTTCTAAAAGTCTATTCTTTTCATTCAAAGCATCAATCAATTCATTGATCTTATCGATTTTAGTTCTATCTAATCCTTTGAATAAACATGCATAGTCTATTTCATCATCACTAGATTCATCATCACTTGAAGAAGCATAAGTAATAGTACTTCTAGTATTTACCTTCTTCTCCTTTGCCATTAGGCATGTGTGATGCTCGTTGGGGAAGAGGGACGACTTGTTGAAGGCCGAGGCGGCAAGTCCTTCATTGTCGGAGTCGGATGATGAACAATCCGAGTCCCACTCCTTGCCAAGGTGTGCCTCGCCCTTAGCCTTCTTGTAGGTCTTCTTCTTTTCCCACTTTTCGCTCTTCCCTTGTTCCTGGTCACTATCATTATTGGGACAATTAGCGATAAAGTGACCAACCTTACCACACTTGAAGTAGGAGCGATTTCCCTTTGTCTTGCTCTTGTTGGGATGCTCCTTGCGACCTTTGAGCGCCGTCTTGAAACGCTTGATGATGAGGGCCATTTCTTCCTCGTTAAGCCCGGCCGCCTCAACTTGCGCCACCTTGCTAGGTAGCGCCTCCCTGCTCCTTGTTGCTTTGAGAGCAACGGTTTGAGGCTCGTGGATTGGGCCATTCAACGCATCATCAATGTATCTTGCCTCCTTGATCATCATCCGCCCGCTTACAAACTTTCCAAGTATTTCCTCGGGCGTCATCTTGGTGTACCTAGGATTCTCACGAATAGAGTTAACAAGATGGGGATCGAGGACGGTGAAAGACCTTAGCATTAGTCGGACGACATCGTGGTCCGTCCATCGCGTGCTTCCATAACTCCTTATTTTGTTGATGAGGGTCTTGAGCCTGTTGTACGTTTGGGTTGGCTCCTCCCCCCTGATCATTGCGAACCTTCCTAGTTCGCCTTCCACCAACTCCATCTTGGTGAGCATGGTAACGTCGTTCCCCTCATGTGAGATCTTGAGGGTGTCCCAGATCTGCTTGGCATTGTCCAAGCCGCTCACATTATTGTATTCTTCCCTGCATAAGGATGCTAGAAGAACAGTAGTAGCTTGTGCATTCTTATGGATTTGTTCATTGATAAACATAGAATTGTCCAAACTATCAAATTGCATTCCATTTTCTACTATCTCCCATATACTTGGATGAAGAGAGAACAAATGACTACGCATTTTGTGACTCCAGAATCCGTAGTCCTCTCCATCAAAGTGAGGAGGTTTACCAAGTGGAATAGAAAGTAAATGAGCATTGGAATTATGCGGAATACGAGAGTAATCAAAAGAAAAGTTCGAGTTAACCGTTTTCTTTTTCTCCTCGTATTCGTCATCCTTTTGAGAAGAGGAAGATTCGTCGCTGTCGTAGTAGACAACCTTCCTGATGCGCCTCTTCTTCTTTCCATCTTTCTTCTTTTGACTTGAGCCGGAGTCATTGACTTTGTCGTCCCTTGGCTCGTTGAAGATGGACTCCTTCTCATTGTCGTTGACCACCATCCCCTTTCCCTTAGGATCCATCTCTTCGGGCGATTAGTCCCTTTCTTGAAGAGAACTGCTCTGATACCAATTGAGAGCACCTAGAGGGGGGGGGGGTGAATAGGTGATCCTGTAAAAACTTAAAACTTAAAGCCACAAACTTGATTAAGTGTTAGAGCAATAAAGCCAAGTGGCTAGAGAGGAGTTCTTGCAAGACACAATAACCACAAAGATATCAACACAGAGAGGCACAGTGGTTTATCCCGTGGTTCGGCCAAGTCAACACTTGCCTACTCCACGTTGTGGCATCCCAACGGACGAGGGTTGCAATCAACCCCTCTCAAGTGATCCAACGATCCACTTGAATACCATGGTGTTTATTTTCCTTTCACTATATCCCGTTTGCGAGGAATCTCCACAAGTTGGAGTCTCCCGCCCTTACAAAAGATGATCACAAAAGAACACGGAAGTAAGCATGGGATGAGCAACACACACAAGTCCACAACAAATACGCACACACACGGCCAAGACTTGAGCTCTAATGAATTTCACAAAGTTCTCACTAGAACGGAGCTCAAATCACTAAGAAAGTCAAACGCGTGCGCAAAGACGAAGTGTGAATGATCAAGAATGCTCAAAGTGTGCTTGGTATCTTCCTCCATGCGCCTAGGGGTCCCTTTTATAGCCCCAAGGCAGCTAGAAGCCGTTGAGAGCATTCCAGGAAGGCAATTCTTGCCTTCTGTCGACTGGCGCACCGGACAGTCCGGTGCACTACCGGACACTGTCCGGTGTGGATTTCTTTCCTGTTTTGGCGCAGCCGACCGTTGGCGATTTGGAGCCGTTGGCGCACCGGACACTGTCCGGTGCACACCGGACAGTCCGGTGCCCCCTTCAGACCGTTGGCCCAGCCACGCGTCACGCGCGGATTTCACCAGAGCCAGCCTGGCGCACCGGGCACTGTTCGGTGCACCACCGGACACTGTCCGGTGAACCACCGGACAGTCCGGTGCACCCAGACTGAGCAGAGTCTTGGCTGCTTGAGCCAAGTCTTTTCCAATTGTATTTTCTCTGATTCTAGCACTTAGACAAATATGTTAGTACACAAAAGCTAATGTACTAAGTCTAGAATCATACCTTTGTATTGATTTGCACTTTGTCCACCCTTTGGCATATACTCATTCCCTTAATGTGTGTTGGGCACTTAATCACCAAAATCTTATAGAAATGGCCCAAGGGCACATTTCCCTTTCAATACCAAAGCCAACCCATATTAGTATTAGCTATTAAGCATGCATCTAGATCGGCATCCTCTTTCGAAAAATCAACTAAGTAGAGTTTGTCGTCTAATACACCCTTAAAAGCTAATGAACCATCACTCCTTCTAAAGACAGATACATCAACATTTGTAAACAGACAATTGTAACCCATGTGACACAATTGACTTACAGACAGAAGGTTGTACCCAAGCGACTCTACTAGAAATACATTCAATATTGAGTGCTCGTTAGTGATGGCTATCTTGCCCAAGCCTTTGACTTTGCCTTGGTTCCCATCTCCAAAGATGATCGTATCCTGGGAATCCTTGTTCTTGATGTAGGAGGTGAACATCTTCTTCTCCCCCATCATGTGGTTTGTGCATCTGCTGTCGATTATCCAGCTAGAGCCCCCGGATGCATAAACCTGCAAGGAATTTAAGCTTGGGTTTTAGGTACCCAACTCTTGTTGGGTCCTACAAGGTTAGTCACAATAACTTTTGGAACCCAAATACAAGTCTTGTCTCCCTTGCATTTGGATCCCAACTTCTTAGAACTACTTTTGTGTTCTTACATGAAAGTACAAATGAAGTATTGCAAGCATGATAAATGGTAGAAGGTTCATTGCACATTCTCCTAGGTGCATGAGACACAACATGATTTCTCCTAGGCCTACTTCTACCATGAACAAAAGTGGAGCTAGAGGCAAACATAGCATGTGAATCATTATAAGCAGCATGAACATAACTCTTATTATAATGAGAACGGCTAGCAATTTTCTTATCATAAATAAAAGCATGGTTCCTTTGAGGACTACTCGCCATAGGGGCCTTCCCTTTCTCCTTGTTGGGAACGGGAGTCCTTTGGCTTGTTAAATTCTTGGTTTCCTTTCGAAAACCAAGTCCATCCTTAATTGAAGGGTGTCTACCAACAGTGTAGGCATCCCTAGCAAATTTCATTTTATCAAAATCAACCTTGCAAGTCTTAAGTTGGGCATTAAGACTTGCCACCTCATTATTTAATTTAGTAATAGAAGCAAGATGTTCATCACAGGCATCAACATCAAAATCCTTACATCTATTTCAAATAACAACATGCTCTACACATGGACTAGTTTTGTTAACTTCCTCTAGATTAACTTTTAATTCATCGTTTAACTTCTTTAAACTAGAGACATATTCATGGTAAACAGATAACTCAGAAGATAGCATTTCATTTCTCTTAATTTCTAAAGCAAGAGATTTTTGAACACTAACAAACTTTTCATGTTCCTCATATAATATATCCTCTTGCTTTTTTAACAATCTATCCTTTTCATTTAGAGCATCAATTAATTCATTAATTTTGTCTATCTTTGCTCTATCTAGTCCTTTAAACAAGTCAGTGTAATCTACTTCATCATCAGAAGAATCCTCATCACTAGAAGAAGAGTACTTAAGGGAATCTCGAATACGTACCTTCTTCTCCTTAGCCATGAGGCAAGTATGGCGTTCGTTGGGGAAGAGCGAAGACTTGTCGAAGGCCAAGGCAGCCAATCCTTCATCGTCGAAGTCGGATGAAGAGCAGTCAGAATCCCATTCCTTTCCAAGGTGCGCCTCGCCCTTCGCATTCTTGTAGTTCTTCTTCTTTTCCCTCTTCCTGTGCTTTTCTTGTCCCTGATCATTATCATTATCGGGGCATTGTGCTATGAAATGACCAGTCTTACCGCATTTGAAGCAGGAGCACTTTCCCGTTGTTTTATTCTTGTTAGGGTATTCCTTGCATCCTTTCAAGGCGGTTTTGAAGCGCTTGATGATGAGCGCCATTTCATCCTCGTTGAGCCCGACAGCCTCCACTTGTGCTACCTTGCTCGGTAGTGTCTCCCTGCTGCTCGTTGCTTTGAGAGCAACGGGCTGCGGCTCATAGATGAGCAGTGGACCATTTAGTGCATCGTCCACGTATCGTGCCTCCTTTACCATCATGCGCCCGCTCACAAATTTTCCAAGGATCTCCTCGGGTGTCATCTTGGTGTACCTGGGGTTTTCACGAATAAGATTGACAAGATGGGGGGTCAATTACAGTGAATGACCTTAGCATGAGTCAGACGACATCATGATCCGTCCATCTTGTGCTTCCATAGCTTCGGATCTTGTTGACTAGAGTCTTGAGCCTGTTGTAGGTCTGAGTTGGCTCCTCTCCCCTGATCATCGCAAACCTCCCCAACTCGCCTTCCACTTGTTCCATCTTTGTGATCATAGTGACGTCGTTTCCCTCATGAGATATCTTGAGGGTGTCCTAGATTTGCTTAGCGTTGTCCAAGCCACTCACTTTATTATATTCATCCCTGCAAAGTGAAGCTAGCAAGACAGTAGTGGCTTGGGCATTCTTATGAATTTGTTCATTAATGATCACATGATTATCAGTGCTATCGAAATGCATCCCATTTTCTACAATTTCCCAAATGCTAGGATGGAGAGAAAATAAATGACTACGCATTTTATGACTCCAAAATGAATAGTCCTCTCCATCAAAGTGTGGAGGTTTTCCGAGGGGAATTGAAAGTAGATGCACATTTGAATTATAGGGAATGCGAGAGTAATCAAAAGAATAGTTTTGATTAACCGTCTTTTTCTTGGACGAGGAGTCGTCGTCGTTGTCCCTTGGTGAAGAAGAAGATGCATCGCTGTCGTAGTAGATGATCTTCTTGATGCGTCTCTTCTTCTTCCCGTCCCTCTTTTTATGACTCAAGCCTGAGTCAGTGGGCTTGTCATCTCTTGGCTCGTTGAAGAGGGACTCCTTCTCCTTGTCGTTGACCACCATCCTCTTTCCCTTAGGATCCATCTCTTCGGGCGGTTAGTCCCTTAGATGAAGAGTACGGCTCCAATACCAATTGAGAGCACCTAGAGGGGGGTGAATAGGTGATCCTGTAAAATCAAACACTAAATAGCCACATACTTGATTATTAAAGTGTTAGTTAAATCAAGTGGCTATGGAACACGCTCGTGCGAACAAAACAATCACAAGAAGCAACACACGAGACACGCGATTTTTATCCCGTGGTTCGGCCAAGTAACACTTGCCTACTTCCACGTTGTGGCATCCCAATGGACGAGGGTTGCACTCAACCCCTTTCAAGCGATCCAATGATCAACTTGAATACCACAGCTTTCTTCCTTATGGTATTTCTCCCGTTTGCGAGGAATCTCCACAATTTGGAGCATCTCGCCCTTACAATGATGATCACAAAAGAAACATAGAAGTAAGGGAGGAGAGCAACACACACAAGACTCAAATACGCAACACAACCACGCACACCAGTGAAGACTTGAGCTCAAAGGACAACACAGGGAGTTCACAACTCGAATGGAGCTCAAATCACTAACACAACGAATCAAATGCATGGGAGCGGAGTCTGGATGCCTTAGCATGCTTAGAGAATGCTTGGTGTACTCCTCCATGTGCCTATGGGTCTCTTTTATAGCCCCAAGGCAGCTAGGAGCCGTTCGAGACCAACTTGGAAAGCAATTCCTGCCTTCTGTCGAGTAGTGCACTGGACAGTCCGGTGCACCACCGAACAACCACTATTCATGTCCGATGCGTGATCTCCTTCCATATCAGGCGCATCCGACTGTTGCTCCTCGAGACTGGTTGGCGCACCGGACACTGTCTGGTGCACACCGAACAGTCCGGTGCACCCAGCCGACCGTTGGAGCTGGCCACGTGTCACGCGTTGATCGCGCGGACGACCGTTGGCCGCTGGCGCAGTTGGCTCACCGGACAGTCCGGTGAATTTTAGCCACGTCGCCTTTTTCATTTCCCGAGACTAACGAGTTTGTCGCGGATGACTCACCGGATAGTCTGGTGCACCACCGGACAGTCCGGTGATTTATAGCCGTACAACTCCGTCGATTCCGGAGAGCAGCTGGTTCAACGTCGGCCAGCCTGGGGCACCGGACAGTCCGGTGTGCCAGGCCGAGGTGGAAGCCAACTCTTTCCCATTTCTTTTCTTCTTCTTTTGTCACTGTTTCTAGCACTTATACAAACACATTAGTATTCAAAAAACAATGTACTAAGTCTAGAACCATACCTTGTAATATGATTTGTGTTTCTCTCTTTGTTTAGCACATACGAACTTAATCAATCGTGTTGGGCATTTAATCACCAAAACATTATAGAAATGGCCAAAGGGCACATTTCCCTTTCACTACCTCTTTTAACTAAGATGTAGCATTTGCTTCCAAAGACACAAAAATATGACACATTGGGTTTGTTACCATTAGAAGCTCATAAGACGTTTTCTTGAGGAGGCAATGAAGATAAAGTCAGTTTATGGCATGGCAAGCAGTATTTATAGCTTCCGACCAAAACCGCTCAGACATTTTGTATTCTCCAAGCATTGTCCTCGACATGTCGATGAGCGTCATGTTCTTCCTCTCTACTACACCATTTTGTTGTGGTGTGTAGGGAGCAGAGAACTCATGCTTGATGCTTTCTTCCTCAAGAAACTCTTCTACTAAAAGATTCTTGAATTCAGATCCATTGTCGCTCCTAATCTTCTTCACCTTGAGCTCAAACTCATTTTGAGCTCTCCTTAGGAAGCACTTTAGAGTACCTTGGGTTTCTGTTTTATCCTGCAAAAAGAATATCCAAGTGAAGCGGGAAAAAACATCAACAATAACAAGACCATACTTGTGACACCCCAATGGCACCTAGGGTTTCTCTCAGTGCTAACCCAAGAATTAACATTTCATGTGCACCAAATTGAGCATGAAGCATCAAATTAACTTGAGAAGAAAAGATCTACTAAGTGTATATCTAAAGAATCATGTTACAAACAAATAAGATTTTCAAAAAGGGAAAAATATTGAAACCCTAACACCAACCCTAATCAAGCTATCTAAGTAGAGATAAAGAAAAGGGGTAAAAGACCATGAAAAATATAAAATCATGGCTTAGGCCAATTATAAACATTGAAATATACTAAATAAGCTACAATAAATATTATGGAAGCTTGGCCAAAATAGTTTAATAAAAACTCCAAACAAGCTTCTCAAGTGAGGGTTCAATAGGGATTTCTGAAATTCAGAAATCTGAATTTCAGCCCTTGAGCTAAAGACCGAGCGTTTTCACCTTGATCCCTAGCTCAAATCCTAATGACCCCATTGACAAAAATGTGCCTAACTAACCTCTCTACCTCATGTCAGAAGATAGCATCGGGACGCTGTAACGCCCTGAATTTGGGGGTAGAATTTTTTCTTCTTTTCTCTCACCAAATTCGGGCGTTACTCTCTTTTCTCTTCCTGTTTCGCTCCTTCTTCCCAATTTCAAACCAGTATAGTGACATGTGTCCGTGTCATGTATAAACCAAAACCTAAGTGTCATGGGTGTTGCATCATGCCAAAGCGCATTTCTTTGTTTGATGTCGCGTGTTCGTCTCGTTCCGTCTCGGATTTCGATTCGCGATTGGAGCCCGTTTGAGGGTCGTGCGTGTCGTAGGTTTCGATCCGCGAAGTGGCTCGACCTAAACCAACCCAGACCAGCCCGGCCCGGTCCGGCCCTGCGCGCCCCTGGCGCTCCACACCCCCCATGCGCCCCCCTCCTCTCCTCCCTCTCTCATTTGGATTTCCCGCGCAGCAACCTCCCTCTCCCTCTTCCACCTATCTCTCCCCGTGGTGCCCTAGGTTTTGGAGACGGTGATCGCCGGAGTTGGATCCCGAGGTGAGCTCCCCTCCCTTCTCTCTCTCCCACTCCCTCCTCTTCTCCCCCTGCGCGCGCCCTCTCTTTTTCCCTGCACGCGCGCGCCCCTGCCCTCCCCTGCCCGCGGCGTGCAGCCCCCGCCCCTCTCCCTGCCCGCGGCGGTGACCCCGCCCCCTCCCCTGCCCGCGGCGCGTGGCCCGCGCCCCTCCCCTGCCCGCGGCGGCGACCCCGCCCCTCTCCCTGCCCGCGGCGGCGCCCCCGCCCCCTCTCCCTGCCCGCGGCGACGACCCACCCCCCCGCCCCCCTGCTTGTGTGGCGGCGCCCCCGCCCTCCCCTGCTCGTGCGGCGCGGCCCCCGGCATGGCGTTCGGCCCCGGCCCTCGGCGTGGCTCACGTGGCCTCGCGCTCCCCCGTTTACCCCTAACGCGTTCCCGCGTGCTCAACCCCACGCGCGCGGTGATTATTCTTGGTTTTTAGTTAGTTTCAAACTCCGTTAGTTAGCGTGTTGTGTCGAGCGCTTCGTCGAGCGACGAATTCATCTAATTTTAGATTCTATGAATGTGTTGCGCCGTGCGCTTCGTCGCGCGACGATCCATTTTAATTTCAGGTGGTTTAATGTGTAACGTCGCACGTGTATTCACGCGACGTTCCACTTTAGACTCAGTTCAGTTGACGTATGTCGTCGTGCGTTTCGTCGCGTGAAGCTTAACGTCTCTTTATAATTAATGCAAAGTGTCTCGTTGTGCGCTCGGTCGCGCGACGAGTCGTTGATTTCTTAATTCGATTTAGAGTGCTATGCCGCGCGTCTCGCCGCGCGACAATCCTTTTAATTTATCTTCATCTGCTTATAATGATTAGACATGAAACATGACTTTACTTTATGCTAAACATAGTGTCTACATTAATGCCTTTCAATTGAGCGAGTGGTTTAATTCATAATAATGTAACGTGATCGTTTCTCGACTGTCTTTTCCTCTTTCTCTCTTAACCGTAATTGCGAGCCCGCGTGGAACGTCTGTTTACTTACTGCATTCTATTGTATGGTGTACTGTTCTTTTGTATTAAATATGTGGATGTATGTATGTTTGCGCTCGCATAGAGAACGATCCGGTCGGAGAGCCCGAAGAACTCGCAGGAGAAGCCCCTGAGCAGCAGTCGGTTGGTGGAGGCAAGTGTCCCTTGACCTATCTTTGTCATATACATTCTTTAATTCACCTCCTGCATTACACATTTATACCTAAGGATTGACTAGATTTGTTATCCATGTCCTTGTTTACCTATTTGGGTTGGATTATTATTGCTTAGTCTTATGCTATTGCTCAACTCTAATCAATGAACATGATGAGATTATCTATGATACGCTGTTTTCCCTTTTGATTATGATGATGGAACTTGTGGCCCTTAAGGGGACTCGAGCGGTTTCTCGAGTGCCTCTCCGTAAGGACCTGTTCGTTGGATGACCGCCCGGGAAAACAGTGCAACCATGAGGGTGGAATGGGGTGCCCTTAGCTGAATAATTAGAGGATCCAGGGTGTAGTTCGCTTAGCCGTCGTGCCGTCAATGGGGCTTGGTGTATGCGGCTCGCTCTGCCAAGCTTGGGTTCGCCCCCTTGGGGAGGAGTGCGGTGCATTTAGGAAACCTAACGGGCGGCTACAGCCCCAGGGAATCTTTGTAAAGGCTACGTAGTGATGCCCTGCTGGGTCACCTTGGTAGTGATCAATGGAGAGTCATGATCTCCGGGCAGAAAGGGAATCACAGCTTGTGGGTAAAGTGCACAACCTCTGCAGAGTGTTTGAAAACTGATATATCAGCTGTGCTCGCGGTTATGAGCGGCCAAGGGAGCTCCAGTGATTAGTGGTACTTGATCAGAGATGTTCGGATTTGCAGGTGGCAATGAGGTTGATGGTTCTTGGTTTTGACTCTGGTAATGGTAAGTGGTACTCTTTCCGTTTGGAAAGAAGTACGTTTGGGTTAATAACGTGGGTTAACTCTAAAACTTGGCTTTCTCTACTAGTAACAATAATCTGACCAACTAAAAGCAACTACTTGACTTACCCCCACATAAAGCTAGTCCACTACAGCCAAACAAGATACTTGCTGAATATGTTGATGTGTACTCACCCTTGCTCTACACACCAAACCCCCCCATCCCCAGGTTGTCAGCATTGCAACCCCTGCTCAGGAGAAGATGAAGCCGTGGAAGGAGACCATCAGGAGTTCCAAGATTATGATGAGTTCTAGGCGTGGGTTAGCGGCAACCCCCAGTCGGCTGCCTGTGAAGGCCGCGTTTATCTACGTTTCTTTTCCGCACTTTGATTTATTGTAAGGACTATGTGGATGTCTCAGACATATGATGTAATCGACTATTATTCCCCTTTTTAATACTATTTAAGCACTGTGTGATGATGTCCATGTTATGTAACTGCTGTGTACGTGAATTGCTGATCCTGGCACGTACATGGTTCGCATTCGGTTTGCCTTCTAAAACCGGGTGAGACAGATGCGTGCCTTGGACACATCAAACCCGAGATCTTCTCTCTGTGCGCGGCAGTGAGACAAACCCGATTTCTCCCCTCTCTATCTCTTGATCCAGTCAGCAAAACCTGCAAGCCTCCACACACAAACGACAAAGGAATGTCAGAGGAAGAGATCTCTCAATGGGATCATGGCCATAATCTCAAAGATTTGGAACCAATTCGCGCTTGAACTCGACCTCTCTCTGTGCTGCCTCGTGCTCGACGCTGTGCCAGGTGCCAGAGCGCGCACTGGCGTTCGCCCGCGCACGCCCCGAGCACTTGTCAGAGCCCCGCCCTCGGCCGTGCTCGCCCGCGCCTATAAAGCCTCCCCGGGCGCGCCTCACCTCACCCCGTGCTCACCTTCGCCGGCCAGACGCCCCTCCTTAGCTCCGGCGAGCTCTCTTCCGCCCGCCAATGCCACCCGAGCCTCGGCCACCGTGGCCAACCCACTCCGATCGCTTCCAAGCTGCGCCAGCCTCTCGGATAGCTTCGCCAAGAGCTTGTGAAGCTTCCCAAGCTCTCGGACCCAGCAGAACTTCACCGGAGAACCAAGATCGTCCTCGCCGGACTTCAGCCGCCCGCCTGCGCGTGTAGACCGAGCAATCCGGTGAGTCATTCTTCAATTCCTCGCACACACACCCTCCTTGATCCCTGGTGAAGCTCTCTGACCCATTTGATTGGTCAATTGTGCCCTGGATAGGCCGGACTCCTCGCCGCCGACGAGCTCCCTCGCCTGCGCACGTGGACCGCCGACTCCGACCATCCCCGACGGCGACCCGCACATCGCCGTGACCCTCAGGACCTCCCCTACACCCTTGGTCACCTCACCGGAACAGTCTCGCTGCTGGTAAGCTCCTCCGCTCTTTCCTCCGCCGCGGGTACTATTTAATTTGGGGGAAGGACCTCGGGTTAGGTTTAGAGGAACCCCAGGGGGTTTTCTGAACTGTCAGCGACACATTTGAATAGTAGCCCAAGGACTAGTTTGTAAGGAAACTTGAAAACACCCGCCAGGGACCCCGTTGCAAAGTCGTTTCCCATTTAATCATTTCTGTTTAATCTTTTTAATAAACAAAGAACTTAGGAAATTCATAACTTGAGAAATACTTAGCCAAAAATTGTCAAACCCATTTTGCTAGATTCTAAATATTATGTACTACCAATTAAAAATACTGAATCCCATGCTTTCTGTTCTAAATTTTAGAGTTTGGAATTAAATACAGAAACTGACCAAACCTTATTAAATTAAAGAAAATTGGTTATGATTCTGTGCTGAACCTAAGCAAATTTGTAGATGTTCAAACCCTATTTAAACACTGTTTAAAAATAGTGAGAACCCCAATATTGAAAAATTTAGTAGGGATATCTATTAAAAGCCATTTTGCCCAAAACTTAGGAAAATCAGAAAGGCATTAGAAAATAGTGAACAATGAGTGCAATTATTTTTCCTAGCCTACTTAAGTAACAGAGAACCTAGGAAAAATAAAGGGACCTCTAGTCCAGAACAGAATTAAAGTGAAATGTTTTATTTAGCATTATTCCAACTAGAAAACAATTATTGGAATTATAAAAACAAATCCAAAATTGTTAATAAAAATCCAGTGGACTTGTAACCACTAAAAGCAATGAGGTTGATGGTTCTTGGTTTTGACTCTGGTAATGGTAAGTGGTACTCTTTCCGTTTGGAAAGAAGTACGTTTGGGTTAATAACGTGGGTTAACTCTAAAACTTGGCTTTCTCTACTAGTAACAATAATCTGACCAACTAAAAGCAACTGCTTGACTTACCCCCACATAAAGCTAGTCCACTATAGCCAAACAGGATACTTGCTGAGTATGTTGATGTGTACTCACCCTTGCTCTACACACCAAACCCCCCCATCCCCAGGTTGTCAGCATTGCAACCCCTGCTCAGGAGAAGATGAAGCCGTGGAAGGAGACCATCAGGAGTTCCAAGATTATGATGAGTTCTAGGCGTGGGTTAGCGGCAACCCCCAGTCGGCTGCCTGTGAAGGCCGCGTTTATCTACGTTTCTTTTCCACACTTTGATTTATTGTAAGGACTATGTGGATGTCTCAGACATATGATGTAATCAACTATTATTCCCCTTTTTAATACTATTTGAGCACTGTGTGATGATGTCCATGTTATGTAACTGATGTGTACGTGAATTGCTGATCCTGGCACGTACATGGTTCGCATTCGGTTTGCCTTCTAAAACCGGGTGTGACATAGGTGGTATCAAAGTCGTGCTGACTGTAGGACCGCTAACCTAGAGTAGAATGGTCGTTCTAAGGATTATAGACCTCTGTCCCTGCCTTGACTTTGATATCCCTTCAAAAGTTGGTCATATCGACCAAAACCTATGTTCTACTGTATATTATACCTTGCTGAAAATTGTGTTTTATTCTAATCCTTCATTTATTTATGGTTCATTACTTGCTGGTCATACTAGTTCTGTTCTCACTCTTTTGTTTGCGGTGTCTTTTGTAGATGGCTCGTCTTAGACACACCGCACGGAAGTCTGTCATCCCCTTCTTACCCTCTCGTCTCGCGGAGCGTCCGCTTCGCCATCCCGTGGCCGGTCAGTCCAGTCACTTGGAGAGGCTGCACCACCGTCTGCATGAGGAGTAGGAGCGTCGACGATAGGAGCAGGAGCAGCAGGGCTCTTCTTTCTCGCTCCAGCAGGAGATAGAGTCTGTGAGGAGCTGCTCCCCTATGCTTCCTCTGGAGGCGCCCCCTGCACCACCACTGGGCGCCCCAGCCTCTGGAGTAGCTGCTGGAGGAGACCTAGACGACGGAGGTGGCGACGACAGCTCGAGCCACGACACCGACTTTTCTGCTGATCAGGAGCCGGAAGGATGGGTTGCTCGACCCATCACTCGCGACGCTGCTCACGGGTGTCACTTCCACGATGCGCTCGACACCCTGCTACGTCGGGCACTTGACCGGCGTACTTGGTCTATCGAGTATCGCTGTGTGGTCTACCAGCATAGTCGCGGGGTCTACCCGGACCGCTGGGAGGCGACCTGCTTGGTGCGCCGTTCGGAGAACAGTCTCCAGGGTGTGGAGGCCTGCTCAGAGCACTATTCTATCTCTGAGCGGGACTCAGCTGAGGCGGCCATGCAAGATGCCGCACGGCGTGCGCTTTCGCACTACTGCTCAGTGCTCGGTGGGGTAGCTGACGGTCTCAACCTGAAGTATTACCCCCGCCGTCCATCTGGCAGCACAGGAGGCGTGATTGTTTCACCTGTCGGTGAGGACAATCCTAGGTTGAGCAGCACAGTCAACCTAGCCGCCGTGCTAAACACGGAGCTGGACCATGCACTAGACGAGCTGAGTAGGGCTCATGCTGAGATCGCCCTGCTGCGGGCTGAGCGCGCGGAACGTCGTCACCTGGATGATGGTTCCCCCGCTCCCGTCGGGACTCAGCACCCGTAACGCTCACCTCGGCGTGGACACCAGTCTTATGGCAATCCCGACTGCAAGACCAAGATAAATCTAGAACCATAGATCGTTAGAGTCGGATCTTGTAATTAATACAAAATATATACGTAGAAGCTACAGTCTTAGCGTTAGTCTCGCTTTTAGTTAGTCTTAGTTAGACAGGGTAGTTTGCCATATCCTATGCATTTATGTTTGTCATGATGAACTATGTTTGCTTTGGATCTTTGTAATGACTGTCACCAGAGTGTGGGTATCCCCTGCATTTTGGTTTACCTGTTATATGTTAAAGGAGTTAGCTATTTAGTTGGAAAGCCTTTTATTCCACTTTCCTCCTTATCTGAGAAGCTGTGTGGTCTGTGTTGGAGATCAGTGAAGATGCTCATCTGTTCAGTGTTGTGGAGAAGTCTATACTCCTTTCTTATGCTGCAAGATTTGCAAGATCAGTTCTGATGTGTGGTTGCATTCTGCAGATGTTAGAGAACAGGCGCAGAGGAGGAAGGTGTGCTCAGCAGGAGCGGCCAGCTCAGCAGGATGAGGCACCCTAGCAATAGCAACTGCCGCCCCCGCCCCTGATGTCCATCGAGCAGATGTTCCTGATGCAGACTCAGGCAGTCCAAGCCATCGGTCAAACTCTGGCCGCCATTAAGCAGCAGCAGCAACAACAGCCACCACCTCAACCTCAGATGCCTCAGATGCCCAGAGACAAGCGTGCTGAATTCATGAGAGGTCATCCCCCAACGTTTGCTCATTCCTCTGACCCCATGGATGCTGAAGACTGGCTGCGCACTGTGGAGCGAGAGTTGCATACCGCTCAGTGCGATGACAGGGAGAAAGTTCTGTATGGTCCCCGTCTGTTGAGAGGAGCAGCTCAGTCATGGTGGGAGTCTTATCTTGTCACCCATGCCAACCCCGACACCATCACCTGGGAAGAGTTCAGAGGAAGCTTTCGTCAGTACCATGTGCCTGCAGGTCTGATGACAGTGAAGAAGGAGGAGTTCCTGGCCCTCAAGCAAGGGTCATCGTCTATCAGTGAGTACCGGGACATGTTTCTGCAGTTGTCTCGCTATGCTCCTGAAGATGTCACCACTGACGCCAAGCGACAGTACTGTTTCCTGAGAGGCTTGGTTGACCCTCTACAGTATCAGCTGATGAATCATACCTTCCCGACATTCCAGCACCTGATTGACAGAGCAATCATGACAGAGAGGAAGCGCAAAGAGATGGAGGATCGCAAGCGCAAGATCAGTGGACCCCAGCCTGGAAGCAGCAATCGTCCTCGTTTCTCAGGCAATCAACCTCAGCAGTTCAGGCAGAACCAGCGTCCACCTCAGCAGCATCAGCAGTTCCAAAGGCAGTATCCTCAGCACCAGTATCAGAATCGTCAGAACAATCAGTCAGGAGGAGGTCAGTTTCAGAGGCAGAATCAGCAGGCACCTCGTCTTCCTGCCCCAACAAACCAGTAGAACAGTCAGGCAGCATCAGCTCAGGTTGGAAACAGAGCATGTTTCCACTGTGGAGAGCAAGGCCACTGGGTGATGCAATGTCTGAAGAAGGCAGCCCAGCAACAGTCAGGCCCCAATGCCCCAGCAAAGCAGAATGTGTCTCAGCCTGGAGCAAGCAACCGCTCTCAGCCACGTTTTAACCATGGGAGACTGAACCACTTGGAGGCTGAAGCAGTTCAGGAGACCCCCGGCATTATAGTAGGTATGTTCCCAGTCGACTCCCATATTGCAGAAGTGTTATTTGATACTGGAGCAACACATTCTTTCATTACTGCATCATGGGTAGAAGCACATAATCTTCCAATAACTGCCATGTCAACCCCCATTCAAATTGACTCAGCCGGTGGTAGAATTCGAGCCGATAGCATTTGTTTGAATGTAAGTGTGGAAATAAGGGGGATAGCGTTTCCCGCCAACCTCATAGTAGTGGGTACTCAGGGAATAGATGTCATCCTAGGGATGAATTGGCTAGATAAGTATCAGGCAGTTATCAGTTGTGATAAGAGGACAATCAAGTTGGTGTCCCCACTAGGAGAGGAAGTGGTGACCGAATTAGTCTCGCCTGAGCCAAAGAAAGGAAGTTGTTATCAGATGGCTGTCGATAGCAGTGAAGCAGACCCAATTGAGAGTATCAAGGTTGTGTATGAGTTTCCAGATGTGTTTCCAAAGGACTTACCGGGTATGCCACCAGAGCGGAAAGTTGAATTTGCCATAGAGCTTCTTTCTGGAACCGCCCCCATCTTTAAGAGAGCTTACAGAGTATCAGGACCAGAGTTGGTTGAGCTTAAGAAGCAGATCGATGAGCTATCAGAGAAAAATTACATTCGGCCAAGCACCTTGCCTTGGGCCGCCCCTGTCCTATTCGTGGAGAAGAAATATGGCACCAGAAGGATGTGTATCGATTATCGAGCTCTGAATGAGGTCACAATCAAGAACAAGTACCCTTTTCCCAGAATAGAAGATCTGTTCGACCAGTTGAGAGGAGCCAGTGTGTTCTCCAAGATTGATCTAAGGTCAGGTTATCATCAGCTCAGGATCCGACCTTCGGACATTCCAAAGATGGCATTCATTACCAAGTATGGTTTGTATGAGTTCACTGTGATGTCTTTCAGTTTGACCAATGCACCAGCCTTCTTCATGAATCTGATGAACAGTGTATTCATGGACTATCTCGATAAGTTTGTGGTGGTATTCATCGATGACATTCTGATTTATTCTCAAAGCGAAGAAGAGCATGCAAGTCATTTGAGGATGGTATCGCAGAGATTGCGAGAGCACCAGTTGTATGCAAAGTTGAGCAAGTGTGAGTTCTGGATCAGTGAAGTTCTGTTCTTGGGTCATATAATCAACAAAGACGGATTGGTTGTGGATTCGAAGAAAGTAGCAGACATTCTGAACTGGAAAGCGCCAACAGATGCCCGAGGAATCAAGAGCTTCATTGGAATGGCCGGATATTATCGGCGATTCATTGAAGGGTTTTCAAAGATTGCGAAACCAATGACAGCGTTGCTAGGCAATAAAGTTGAGTTCAAGTGGACCCAGAAATGTCAAGAGGCCTTCGAAGCACTGAAAGAGAAGTTGACTACAGCACCTGTCTTAGTCTTGCCTGATGTGCACAAGCCCTTCTCGGTGTATTGCGATGCTTGTTACACTGGTTTGGGATGCGTGTTGATGCAAGAGGGAAGAGTTGTGGCTTACTCGTCCCGACAGCTGAAGGTTCATGAGAAGAATTACCCAATCCATGACCTAGAGTTGGCAGCAGTGGTTCACGCACTGAAGACATGGAGGCACTATTTGTATGGACAGAAATGTGATGTTTACACAGACCACAAGAGTCTGAAGTACATATTCACTTAGTCAGAGCTGAATATGAGGCAATGAAGATGGTTAGAACTGATCAAAGACTATGAGTTGGAGATCCATTACCATCCAAGCAAAGCGAACGTAGTGGCAGATGCTTTGAGCAGAAAGAGTCAAGTCAATCTGATGGTCGCTCGTCCGATGCCTTATGAGTTGGCCAAGGAGTTTGACAGGTTGAGTCTCGAATTTCTGAACAACTCGCGAGGAGTCACAATTGAGTAGGAGCCTACCTTGGAGCGGGAAATCAAAGAAGCACAGAAGAATGATGAGAAGATCAGTGAGATCCAGCGACTGATTCTAGACGGCAGAGGCAAAGATTTTCGAGAAGATGCAGAAGGTGTGATATGGTTCAAAGACCGCTTGTGTGTTCCCAATGTCCAGTCTATTCGGGAGTTGATTCTCAAGGAAGCTCATGAGACAGCCTATTCAATTCACCCTGGTAGTGAGAAGATGTATCAGGATCTGAAGAAGAAATTCTGGTGGTACGGAATGAAGAGGGAAATCGCAGAGCATGTGGCCATGTGTGATAGTTGTCGAAGGATCAAGGCAGAGCACCAGAGACCAGCCAGATTGTTGCAACCGTTGCAAATTCCTCAATGGAAATGGGATGAAATCGGTATGGATTTCATAGTCGGATTGCCTCGTACTCGAGCCGGCTACGATTCCATTTGGGTAGTGGTGGATCGCTTAACCAAGTCAGCCCACTTCATACCTGTCAAAACCAACTACAACAGTGCAGTATTAGCAGAATTGTACATGTCTCGGATCATCTGTCTTCATGGTGTGCCAAAGAAGATAGTGTCAGACCGAGGAACGCAGTTCACCTCTCATTTCTGGCAGCAGTTGCATGCAGCCTTGGGCACACATCTGAATTTCAGTTCAGCTTATCATTCGCAGACAGATGGTCAGACCGAAAGGACCAATCAAATCCTCGAAGACATGTTGAGAGCTTGTGCGTTGCAAGATCAGTCTAGATGGGACAAGCGATTGCCTTATGCAGAGTTCTCCTATAACAACAGTTACCAGGCCAGTTTGAAGATGTCACCATTTCAGGCGCTTTATGGATGGAGTTGTAGAACTCCGTTGCAATGGGATCAGCCTGGAGAAAAGCAAGTGTTTGGGCCAGACATTTTGCTTGAAGCTAAAGAGAACATCAAGATGGTCCGAGAGTGTCGGGGACCATAATTAGGGGTACCCTCAAGACTCCTAAATCTCAGCTGGTAACCCCCATCAGCACAAAGCTGCAAAGGCCTGATGGGTGCGACTAAGTCAAGGATCGGTCCATTCGAGGGACGCGATCACGCCTCGCCCGAGCCCAGCCTCGGGCAAGGGCAGCCGACCCCGGAGGATCTACGTCTCGCCCGAGGCCCCCTCCATCAACGGACACACCTTCGGCTCGCCCGAGGCCCAGTCTTCACCAAGAAGCAACCTTGGCCAAATCGCCACGCCAACCGACCAAATCGCAGGGGCATTTAATGCAAAGGTAGTCTGACACCTTTATCCTGACGCACGCCCTCCAGTCGATAGAGCCGAAGTGACCGCAGTCACTTCGCCGCTCCACTGACCGATCTGACAAGGGGACAGCGCCGCCTGCACCGCACCGACTGCCGAGCCACTCGACAGAGTGAGGCTGACAGCAGCCAAGTCCGGCCCTAGGCGCCATGGGAAACTCCGCTTCGCCCGACCCCAGGGCTCGGACTCGGGCTCAGCCCCGGAAGACGACGAACTCCGCTCCGCCCGAACCCAAGGCTCGGACTCGGGCTCAGCCCCGGAAGACGACGAACTCCGCTTCGCCCGACCCCAGGGCTCGGACTCGGGCTCAGCCCCGGAAGATGGCGAACTCCGCTCTGCCCGACCCCAGGGCTCGGACTTGGGCTCAGCCCCGGAAGACGACGAACTCCGCCTTGCCCGACCCCAGGGCTCGGACTCGGGCTCAACCCCGAAGGACGACGAACTCCGCTTCGCCCGACCCTAGGGCTCGGACTCAGCCCTGGCATCAGCCGACGGTCTCCGCCTCGTCCGACCCGGGGGCTCGGACTCGACCTCGACCTTGGAAGACAGACTCGACCTCGACCTCGGAGGAGCCTCCACCTCGCCCAAACTAGGGCACGGACCGACCACGTCAACAGGAGGCGCCATCATTACCCTGCCCCAAGCTGACTCAGGCTACGGGGAACAAGACCGGCGTCCCATCTGGCTCACTCCGCTAGACAAATAATGATGGCACCCCGCACGCTCTATGACGACGGCGGCTCTCAGCCCCCTTACGAAAGCAAGAGGACGTCAGCAAGGACTCGACAGCCCCGACAGCTGTCCTTCCACCAGGCTCCAGCGCTCCTCCGACGGCCACGACACCACACGAACCGGGTGCCAAAACCTCTCCGGCTGCCACGATGGCATGTACTTAGGGCGCTAGCTCTCCTTCGCTAGACACGTTAGCACACTGCTACAACCCCCATTGTACACCTGGATCCTCTCCTTGTGCCTATAAAAGGAAGGACCAAGGCCCTCTTACAGAGGGTTGGCCACGCGGGGGAAGGACGGGACGGCGCTCGCGTGAGGCCGCTCGCTCCCTCCCGCGTGGACGCTTGTAACCCCCTACTGCAAGCGCACCCGACCTGGGCGCGGGACAAACACGAAGGCCGCGGGATTCCACCTCTCACGCCCGTCTCCCTCCGACTGTCTCCCCCCTTCGCGCTCCGTCTCGCGCTGACCCATCTGGGCTAGGGCACGCGGCGACAATTTACTCGTCGGTCCAGGGACCCCCCGGGTCTCGAAACGCCGACAGTTGGTGCGCCAGGTAGGGGCCTGCTGCGTGTTGACGAACAGCTTCCCGTCAAGCTCCAGATGGGCAGTCTCCAGCAACCTTTCCAGCCCGGGACGGTACTCCGTTTCGGGAGTCTTGAGTTCATGTCCCTCGATGGCAGCTACGACATGATACTCCTTCCCCCGCCGCGCGACAGCGACAATGGCGGCTGACAGCCCGCCCGCCGGCAGCGGAATCGACGACGTCTTCCCCGCGTGGTGGAAGTACAACATTCGAGCTCGCCCTGTCCCCTCCCCCGCTAACGAAGGAGGAGGCGGGGCAACCAAGGCCAAGCAGGATGCGGCACCTCGTCGGCTGTCGAGCGAGTCGACGGCGCCGGCGCCCCAATGGGGGGCACGTCGGGCATCGACCTCGCGTCTGAGACGAAGACAAGCGCCGTCTCCCCGCAACACGCCAATCCCAAGCAAACGGACGACGCCAGCACGCTCGCGAAGGACTTGTTGGGCGTCACCCTCATACCTGAGACGGCGGTGCAGTCTGCTCCGGACGCGACTTCGTCACCGCCCGTCGACCAAGAGGTACCAACCGATTTCCATCTCACGCCTTTTGGATTCAGCCTTGACCCACCAAGTGACTTCGCTTTGGTGGACGCCCTCGTAGAGGCGAGTCCAAACCCTCTGGGGTATCGTATGCGGTCACCCTGGGACCGGCTGACGGACGTCTCGACCTATGGGCCCTCGGGGTCCGAGGAAGATGATGAGCCCGACTTCTGTTGGGATTTCTCCGGACTTGGTAACCCCAGTGCCATGCAGGACTTTATGACCGCGTGCGACTACTGCCTTTCCGACTGTTCTGACGGTAGCCGCACCCTCGGCGACGAGGACTACGGCCCAAGTCATGAATGTTTCCACGTCGATCTAGGGGGTCCCTCCGAAGGCAACCATCTTGGTATGCCGGAGAACGGTGATCTCCCTAGGCCTGTGCCTCGCGTTGACATCCTACGGGAGCTAGCTGTGGTCCCCGTTCCGGCGGGGGGTCATGAACCACAGCTCGAGCAAATCCGCGGGGTGCAGGCCAGGCTCGACGAGGGAGCAGGAACACTTGAGCCGATCCGCCGGGACATCGGTTAGGAATGGGCGGGCCAACCTCCGGCCGGAGAAGTGCGTCATCTACCCTAGGGTATCCAGCACCGCATCGCCGACGATGTCAGGGTAAGGCCACCACCGACTTCCAGTGGAGTCATCCAGAACCTGGCTGCAGCGGCAATGCTTCTCCGCGCGATGCCGGAGCCGTCAACCACCGAGGGGCGGTGTATCCAGGGAGAGCTCAAGAATCTCCTGGAGGACGCCGCAGTCCGACGGGCCGAAAGCTCCGCCTCCCGAAGGTAGGGGTACCTCTCGGAACATCGCGCCGCGACTTCCCGATTCATGTGGGAAGCCTCGGTCCACACCGGGCGCACGCGCAACACAGCGTCTGCGGCCCCGGGTCGCCCCGGCAACGAGCACCATCATCGCAACCGTCGGGCCCACCTCGACGAGAGGGTGCGCCGAGGCTATCACCCCAGGCGCGGGGGACGCTATGACAGCGGGGAGGATCGGAGTCCCTCGCCTGAACCACTCGGTCCGCAGGCTTTCAGCCGCGCCATACGACGGGCGCCGTTCCCGACCCGGTTCCGAACCCCGACTACTATCACAAAGTACTCGGGGGAGACGAGACCGGAACTGTGGCTCACGGACTACCGGCTGGCTTGCCAACTGGGTGGAACGAACGATGACAACCTCATCATCCGCAACCTCCCCCTGTTCCTCTCCGACACCGCTCGCGCCTGGTTGGAGCACCTGCCTCCGGGGCAGATCTCCAACTGGGACGACCTGGTCCAAGCCTTCGCCGGCAATTTCCAGGGCACGTACGTGCGCCCTGGGAACTCCTGGGATCTCCGAAGCTGCCGATAGCAGTCGGGAGAGTCTCTCCGGGACTACATCCAACGATTCTCGAAGCAGCGCACCGGGCTGCCCAACATCACCGATTCAGATGTCATCGGCTCGTTCCTCGCCGGCACCACCTGCCGCGACCTGGTGAGCAAGCTGGGTCGCAAGACCCTCACCAGGGCGAGCGAGCTGATGGACATCGCCACCAAGTTCGCCTCTGGCCAGGAGGCGGTTGAGGCCATCTTCCGGAAGGACAAGCAGCCCCAGGGCCGCCCACTGGAAGATGTCCCCGAGGCGTCAACTCAGCGCGGCGCCAAGATGAAAGGCAAGAAGAAGTCGCAAGCGAAGCGCGACGTCGCCGACGTGGACCTTGTCGCCGCTGCCGAGTACAAGAACCCTCGGAAACCCCCCGGAGGTGCCAACCTCTTCGACAAGATGCTCAAGGAGCCATGCCCCTATCATCAGGGGGCAGTCAAGCACACCCTTGAGGAGTGCACCATGCTTCGACGCCACTTTCACAAGGCCGGGCCACCCGCGGAGGGTGGCAGGGCTCGCGACAACGATAAGAAGGAAGATCACCGGGCAGGAGAGTTCCCCGAGGTCCGCGACTGCTTCATGATCTACGGTGGGCAAGCGGCGAACGCCTCGGCTCGGCACCGCAAGCAAGAGCGTCGGGAGGTCTGTTCGGTAAAGGTGGCGGCGCCAGTCTACCTAGACTGGTCCGACAAGCCCATCACCTTCGACCAAGCCGACCACCCCGACCGCGTGCCGATCCCGGGAAAATACCCGCTCGTTGTCGACCCCGTCATCGGCGACGTCAGGCTCACCAAGGTCCTCATGGACGGAGGCAGCAGCCTCAACATCATCTACGTCGAGACCCTCGAGCTCCTGCGTGTTGATCTGTCCTCGGTCCGGGCAGGCGCTGCGCCTTTCCACGGGATCATCCCCGCGAAGCGCGTCCAGCCCCTCGGACAACTCGATCTTCCCGTCTGCTTTGGGACACCCTCCAACTTCCAAAGGGAGACCCTCACGTTCGAGGTGGTCGGGTTCCGAGGAACCTACCACTCAGTACTGGGGAGGCCATGCTACGTGAAGTTCATGGTCGTCCCCAACTACACCTACCTCAAGCTCAAGATGTCGGGCCCCAACGGGGTCATCACCGTCGGCCCCACGTACCGACACGCGTTCGAATGCGACGTGGAGTGCGTGGAGTACGCCGAGGCCCTCGCCGAATCCAAGGCCCTCATCGCCGACCTGGAGAGCCTCTCTAAGGAGGCGCCAGACGTGAAGCGCCACGCCGGCAACTTCGAGCCAGCAGAGACGGTTAAATCCGTCCCTCTCGACCCCAGCAGCGACGCCTCCAAGCAGATACGGATCGGCTCCAAGCTCGATCCCAAATAGGAAGCAGTGCTCGTCGACTTTCTCCGCGCAAACGCCGACGTTTTCGCATGGAGTCCCTCAGACATGCCCGACATACCGAGGGATGTCGCCGAGCACTCGCTGGTTATCCGAGCTGGAGCCCGACCCGTGAAGCAGCCTCTGCGCCGATTCGACGAAGAAAAGCGCAGAGCCATAGGCGAGGAGATTCACAAGCTAATGGCGGCAGGGTTCATCAAAGAGGTATTCCATCCCGAATGGCTTGCCAACCCCGTGCTTGTGAGAAAGAAAGGAGGGAAATGGCGGATGTGTGTAGACTATACTGGTCTAAACAAAGCATGTCCGAAAGTTCCCTACCCTCTGCCTCCCATCGATCAAATCGTGGATTCCACTGCTGGGTGCGAAACCCTGTCTTTCCTCGATGCCTACTCAGGGTATCACTAGATAAGGATGAAAGAGTCCCACCAGCTCGCGACCTCTTTCATCACACCCTTCGGCATGTACTGCTATGTTACCATGCCGTTTGGCTTGAGGAATGCGGGTGCAACGTACCAACGGTGCATGAACCACGTGTTCGGCGAACACATTGGTTGAACGATCGAGGCCTACGTCGATGACATCGTAGTCAAGACAAGGAAAGCCTCCGACCTCCTTTCCGACCTTGAAGTGACATTCTGATGTCTCAAGGCGAAAGGCGTGAAGCTCAATCCCGAAAAGTGTGTCTTCGGGGTTCCCCGAGGCATGCTCTTGGGGTTCATCGTCTCCGAGCGGGGCATCGAGGCCAACCCGGAGAAGATCGCAGCCATCACCAGCATGGGGCCCATCAAGGACCTGAAAGGCGTATAGAGAGTCATGGGATGCCTTGCGGCTCTGAGCCGCTTCATCTCGCACCTCGGCAAAAGAGGCCTGCCTCTGTACCGCCTCTTAAGGAAGGCCGAGTGCTTCACTTGGACCCATGAGGCTGAGGAAGCCCTCGGGAACCTGAAGGCGCTCCTTACAAACGCGCCCATCTTGGTGCCCTCCGCTGCCGGAGAAGCCCTCTTGATCTACGTCGCCGCGACCACTCAGGTGGTTAGCGCCGCGATTGTGGTTGAGAGACGAGAAGAGGGGCATGCATTGCCCGTCCAGAGGCCAGTCTACTTCATCAGCGAGGTACTGTCAGAGACCAAGATCCGCTACCCACAAATTCAGAAGCTGCTGTACGCGGTGATCCTGACGCGGCGGAAGCTACAGCACTACTTCGAGTCTCATCCTGTAACTGTGGTGTCATCCTTCCCCCTGGGGGAGATCATCCAGTGCCGAGAGGCCTCGGGTAGAATTGCAAAGTGGGCGGTGGAAATCATGGGCGAGACAATCTCGTTCGCCCCTCGGAAGGCCATCAAGTCCTAGGTCTTGGCGGACTTCGTGGCTGAATGGGTCGACACCCAACTCCCAACAGCTCCGATCCAACCGGAACTCTGGACCATGTTCTTCGATGGGTCGCTGATGAAGACAGGAGCGGGCGCAGGCCTGCTCTTCATCTCGCCCCTCGGGAAGCACCTGCGCTACGTGCTACGCCTCCATTTCCCGGCGTCCAACAATGTGGCTGAGTACGAGGCTCTGGTCAACGGGTTGCGCATCGCCATCGAGCTAGGGGTCCGACGCCTCGACGCTCGCGGTGACTCGCAGCTCGTCATCGACCAAGTCATGAAGAACTCCCACTGCCGCGACCCGAAGATGGAAGCCTACTGCGATGAGGTTCGGCGCTTGGAAGACAAGTTCTACGGGCTCGAACTCAACCACATCGCCTGACGCTACAACGAGACTGCGGACGAGCTGGCTAAAATAGCCTTGGGCGAACAACGGTTCCCCGGATGTCTTCTCTCGAGACCTGCACCGACCCTCCGTCAAGATCGACGACACGCCCGAGCCCGAGGCACCCTTGGCCCAGTCCGAGGCACCCTCGGCTCAGTTCGAGGCACCCTCGGCCCAGCCCGAGGCACCCTCGGCTCACCCTGAGGCACCCTCGGCCCCCGAGGGTGAGGCACTGCGCGTCGAGGAGGAGCGGAGCGGGGTCACGCCTGATCGAAACTGGCAGACCCCGTACCTGCAATATCTCCACCGAGGAGAGCTACCCCTCGACCAAGCCGAAGCTCGGCGGTTGGCGTGGCGCGCTAAGTCGTTCGTCTTGCTGGGAGACGGGAAGGAGCTCTACCACCGCAGCCCCTCAGGCATCCTCCAGCGATGCATTTCCATCGCCGAAGGCCAGGAGCTCCTACAAGAGATACACTCGGGGGCTTGCGGTCATCACGCAGCACCTCGAGCCCTTATTGGAAACGCCTTCCGACAAGGTTTCTACTGGCCGACGGCGGTGGCCGACGCCACTAGAATTGTCCGCACCTGCGAAGGGTGTCAGTTCTATGCAAGGCAGACCCACCTGCCCGCTCAGGCCCTACAGACGATACCCATCACCTGGCCTTTTGCTGTGTGGGGTCTAGACCTCGTCGGCCCCTTGCAGAAGGCACCCGGGGACTACACGCACCTGTTGGTCGCCATCGACAAATTCTCCAAGTGGATCGAGGTCCGACCCCTAAACAGCATCAGGTCCGAACAGGCGGTGGCATTCTTCACCAACATCATCCATCGCTTTGGGGTCCCGAACTCCATCATCACCGACAACGGCACCCAGTTCACCGGCAGAAAGTTCCTGGACTTCTGCGAGGATCACCACATCCGGGTGGACTGGGCCGCCGTGGCTCACCCCATGACGAATGGGCAAGTAGAGCGTGCCAACGACATGATCCTGCAAGGGCTCAAGCCGAGGATCTACAATGACCTCAACAAGTTCGGCAAGCGGTGGATGAAGGAACTCCCCTCGGTGGTTTGGAGCCTGAGGACAACGCCGAGCCGAGCCACGGGCTTCACACCGTTCTTTCTAGTCTATGGGGTCGAGGCCATCTTGCCCACAGACTTAGAATACGGTTCCCCGAGGACGAGGGCCTACGCCGACCAAAGCAATCAAGCTAATCGAGAAGACTCACTGGACCAGCTGGGAGAGGCTCGGGACATGGCCTTACTACACTCGGCGCGGTACCAGCAGTCCCTGCAACGCTACCACGCCCGAGGGGTTCGGTCCCGAGACCTCCAGGTGGGCGACCTGGTGCTTCGGCTACGACAAGACGCCCGAGGGTGGCATAAGCTCACGCCTCCCTGGGAAGGGCCGTTCGTCATCGCCAAAGTTCTGAAGCCCGAAACGTACAAGCTGGCCAACAGTCAAGGCGAGGTCTATAGCAACGCTTGGAACATCCAACAGCTACGTCGCTTTTACCCTTAAGATGCTTTCAAGTCGTTCGTATACCTCATTCCCATGCAAAGTTTGGTCATCAAGGAAGGGTCAGCCTTGCCTCGGCAAAGCCCGACCCTCCCTCGGGGGCTAAAAGGGGGGAACCCCCTCTGCGCCGAAATTTTCCTCGGAAAAAGATCTTTTTCGCCAGAATGTCTTTCGTGCTTTTCGACTACTTCGAAAGTGGATCCTAAAAACGACGGAGTGCACATAAGCAGCCAAGGCTGACCGAGCCGAGGGACTCCTACGCCTCCGGGATACGGATACCTCACTCATCACCTTCTGCGATAAGTAACTCGCGCTCGGATAAGTGATTCCGCGGACCGAACAAGTCTTCATGCTCGAAAGCTCCTCTGCTGGAACGATTTTTCGGGCCTTCTCGACTACGTCGGTGACAGAACCCTATGGACGATTAAGAGTGCACGTAAGTGGCAAGGCCGACCGAGCCAAGGGATTCCTACGCCTCTGGGATACAGATACCTCACTCATCACCTTCCGTGAAAAGCAACTCTCGCTCGCACAAACAATTCTGTTACCGACAAATAAGTCCAGATACTCGAAACAAGAGGAAAAGAAACGCAGCTTTACAACACGACGATGGTGTGTTTGGGCCTCAGCGGCCGCAGAAAACATACACACACTACAAGATAATCCGATCCTGCAGGCTCGGATCTTGACAGTTGAAGGGAGCAGCAGCACCCTCGGCGTCAACTACACCTTCGGCGAGGTCCGACCTAGCCTCGGACGGCGACACGGTCGGAGGATCTCCACTCTGAAGGACGACATCAGCACCACGCCCAAGCCATCGCCACTAGGGTCTTCTCCAGGAATTCGGCTCGAGCAGACAGCTCGGCCGGCCACCCCGAGGCCTCGGCCGGCTGTCCCCCAAAGACATGAGCCCGGCCCGTGGCCTCAGCAACTCAATTCCGGCGTCGGTCCCGCCAGTGGACGACCCGGTCAGGCTCCGGCCGACCAGGTCTTCTTTTCGAGCCAACTCTGCCTCTGTTCGAGCTGACACTGCTACCCCCGGCCTCGGCTCATCGAAGAGCGGTCGAGGGGTTCCTTTAACTAAGCAAGAGAAGCCTCGGACAGCAAGGCCGACCGAGCCAAGGGACTCCTACGCCTCCGGGATACGAATACCTCACTCGTCACCTTTGCACGGGGCAACTCACGCTTGGTGAAGCGGTTCAGATAGCCGACAGGCGAGTCTTAGTGCTCGAAAATGGGGGAAAAACACGGCTCCGTGCCAAAAATACATACATGTTCAGGCCCCGACAGCCACAATGAACAAAAGACCGGCATTCAAGGTGCCATCACAAACGGAACTCCGGTTCCGTCCCCGCGGGTATGAACAACCTCCACACCGGGGAGCCTGCGGGGCGACAAGTTCCGGGCAACTCACCAGCGACCTCTGCAGCAGCAGCTATGGTCCCAGGACGGACGCGGCCACTGGAAGGCTCTCGTTCGCATCCCCGCTCAAGGGACGCGAACTAGACATCAAAGCCAAAGAGTCGTGTGGCGTCCGCCTCTTCACCAACGCCGCACCGGCGAACGCGGGCCGCTCCAAAGCGCACCGGCAGGTCCTCGCTCCCGTCCTCGCCACGAAAGCGAGGAAGAGGGCGGAATGTTGCATCCTAGCTCGGCCGCAACAGTTAGCCTTCCCCGGCATGGCTGGAGGACGCCTCCTCCGCAGAGCTGGGGGATGGTTTCCACCACCAGAAGCTGGAAGAGAAGGTGGCCAGCCGACCCGTGCCGGAGGTAGAGCCCCGGCTCGCCTCGCTCTCCGCCCCAGCAAGGATGGTAAACATCCTTGAAGCTGAGGGAGGGGCAGGGGCCGCAGCCCAGCTTGCTTCTCCCCATCCAGGGGCTGGTGGTCACCGTCTTAGGTGACCGCCGGCGAGGGGGTGCAGCCGGGCTGCATGATGAAAATCCTTGAAGCCGAACGATGGCTGAAAGGTACCAACTTCCACGAAGTTGCGTTCCTCCAACGACAAGGCGGAAAGATTGCGGGTGTTCCCCATCCGGGGGCTCGGAAGGTGGAAGGACACGATGCATAAGGGAGCGCGAAGACATGGTCGCCTTTCAAGGGGGTCACCCTCCTTTTAAAGGCGACTCTCCCTCCAACACGCTCCAAGGTCCTCCCCCTATGGCGTGGGGGCTAGGTCCCACGCGTCATGAAAGCTAGCCCAGGGCAGAAGAAGCCAAACCGCTGCGCGCGGTGCACGCAACTGCCCAACGGTTACAAGCATTCCTCCACTTTCGCCCAGACCAGCGGGTGAAAGGGCGGACAGGCGTGCAAGCGGCATGCAACCGCGCCAAGTGGGCGCGCCCCTCCGACTTCCAACGCACCCAGCATGGAGGCCCAGGCCCACACGTCATGCAACCGGCGCACCGGTTGCTACGTGCGAGCAACTGCACCGCCACTCGCACCACTACCACGCCTCCTCGACTGCGGAACCAGTACCGCGACTCGAGGCAACCCTGCGTACGACCCAACAGTGCCAGCCAGGCGCGACGGTCAATACGGCCAAAAATGGGCCGGCAGTAATGGCGGTGGCAGGCGAGCAGGAGCAGCGGTCACGTCGTCAGCCAAGCTTACGTCCCATCCAGGGGCAGTGAGAGAACCCTCTCTCACGGCGCGAAGACGACGCGCCCGTGTTTCGTTCCTCGAACGGCTCACGCACGCGCAACGGCCGCCTCGCGAACCACTCGCCCCGTCGCATTAACTCCGCGGCGGGACAGGCGACGCCTCAGGCAGGAGAAGCAAGCGACGCTTCGCCTTCGCCATAATGACCGCGTCAAAAAAGGTACGCCGCGTCATTCGATTTCGTATCCTTTTCCTTTTCCTCTTTATCTCTCTTACAACAGGGACCAGGAAAGGGGGATACCCCGAAAAGGATCCTTCTCCGTGAAGGAAACAGGCCCCGAGCCTCCCTACTGATCAGAGGTTCAAAGGCTGGCCCCTCGGAGGGATTCAACAGCCGCCTCAGAGCGCTTGGGTTCCGCACCCACTACTGGTCAGAGGTTCGAAGGCCGGCCCCTCGAAAGGGTTCAACGGCCGCCTCAGGCCACTCGGGCTCCGCGCCCACTACTGATCAGGGGTTCGTAGGCTGGCCCTCGAAGGGTTCACAACTGCCTTAGACACAGAGCGAGGGATGACCCTGGGTACGTTCGATACATAACCGAGGCTCGGGCTACGCTCCCGAGGTACCCTAGGACATTTCCGAGACCAGTGGGAACGATCTTGTAACGAAATCCCATCAGAGGGAGGCATCGAGCCCTCGGACCCCGTCGAAAGGGGACCGGGTCCGGCAGATCACCCGCAGGTACTTTTGGAGCGCGCCTCCGGGCCTCTAGCCGACCCCTAACAAATGGGGCACGGGCGTCCACTCGGATTACCCGCCAGCAGCTCACCGGAGACACCATGTTCGGCGCCCTCCGAGGGCAACATGGCGCTTTCCCCCCTCCTCCTTGCGGAAAGGCGATGCAGGGGCGTATGTAAAAAAGTCGAGTCTGTCCTTGACCGTCCTCTCTCCCTGTGCAGAGGCTCGGGGGCTGCTCTCGCAAACCTGGCTCCGGCCAAACCGTTGACAGCGTCAACATACCAGCCCGAGAACTTGGGACCCGACCGTGCACCCGGGCTACGGCCAGCTCGCATGAGGGAACAACCAGACCAGCCGAAGCATTGCGCGAGGCATTAAGACCTCGGAGGAGTCAAACCACTCCTCCGAGGCCTCGGGGGCTACACCCGGCGGGTGCGCTCGCGCGCACCCACTGGAACAAAACGCAACCGAGAAAGGCTGGTCCCCTTGCAAAAAAGTGCGACAAGAGCCTCCAAGCGAGTATTAACACTCCCTTCGAGGCTCGGGGGCTACTGTCGGGGACCATAATTAGGGGTACCCTCAAGACTCCTAAATCTCAGCTGGTAACCCCCATCAGCACAAAGCTGCAAAGGCCTGATGGGTGCGACTAAGTCAAGGATCGGTCCATTCGAGGGACGCGATCACGCCTCGCCCGAGCCCATCCTCGGGCAAGGGCAGCCGACCCCGGAGGATCTACGTCTCGCCCGAGGCCCCCCTCCATCAACGGACACACCTTCGGCTCGCCCGAGGCCCAGTCTTCACCAAGAAGCAACCTTGGCCAAATCGCCACGCCAACCGACCAAATCACAGGGGCATTTAATGCAAAGGTAGCCTGACACCTTTATCCTGACGCACGCCCTCCAGTCGACAGAGCCGAAGTGACCGCAGTCACTTCGCCGCTCCACTGACCGGTCTGACAAAGGGACAGCGCCGCCTGCACCGCACCGACTGCCGAGCCACTCGACAGAGTGAGGCTGACAGCAGCCAAGTCCGGCCCTAGGCGCCATGGGAAACTCCGCTTCGCCCGACCCCAGGGCTCGGACTCGGGCTCAGCCCCGGAAGACGACGAACTTCGCTCCGCCCGACCCCAGGGCTCGGACTCGGGCTCAGCCTCAGAAGACGATGAACTCCGCTCCGCCCGACCCCAGGGCTCGGACTTGGGCTCAGCCCCGGAAGACGACGAACTCCGCCTCGCTCGACCCCAGGGCTCGGACTCGGGCTCAGCCCCGAAGGACGACGAACTCCACTTCGCCCGACCCTAGGGCTCGGACTCAGCCCTGGCATCAGCCGACGGTCTCCGCCTCGTCCGACCCGGGGGCTCGGACTCGACCTCGACCTTGGAAGACAGACTCGACCTCGACCTCGAAGGAGCCTCCACCTCGCCCAAACTAGGGCACAGACCGACCACGTCAACAGGAGGCGCCATCATTACCCTGCCCCAAGCTGACTCAGGCTACGAGGAACAAGACCGGCATCCCATCTGGCTCACTCCGCCAGACAAGTAATGATGGCGCCCCGCACGCTCTATGACGACGGCGGCTCTCAGCCCCCTTACGGAAGCAAGAGGACGTCAGCAAGGACTCGACAGCCCCGACAGCTGTCCTTCCACCAGGCTCCAGCGCTCCTCCGACGGCCACGACACCACACGAACCGGGTGCCAAAACCTCTCCGGTTGCCATGATGGCATGTACTTAGGGCGCTAGCTCTCCTTCGCTAGACACGTTAGCACACTGCTACACCCCCCATTGTACACCTGGATCCTCTCCTTGCGCCTATAAAAGGAAGGACCAGGGCCCTCTTACAGAGGGTTGGCCGCGCGGGGAAGGACGGGACGGCGCTCGCGTGAGGCCGCTCGCTCCCTCCCGCGTGGACGCTTGTAACCCCCTACTGCAAGCGCACCCGACCTGGGCGTGGGACAAATATGAAGGTCGCGGGATTCCACCTCTCACGCCTGTCTCCCTCCGGCTACCTCCCCCCTTCGCGCTCCGTCTCGCGCCGACCCATCTAGGCTGGGGCACGCGGCGACAATTTACTCGTCGGTCCAGGGACCCCCCGGATCTCGAAACGCCGACAGAGAGAATCTGAAGATAGCGCAATCAAGGCAGCAAAGCTATGCAGACTCAAGAAGAAGAGAGCTGAGTTTCAAAGTTGGAGACTTTGTCTATCTGAAAGTGTCACCGATCAGAGGAGTCAGAAGGTTCGGAGTGAAAGGCAAGCTAGCACCCCGCTACATCGGTCCGTATCAAATCCTTGCAAGGCGTGGAGAAGTGGCCTATCAGCTCAGTTTGCCAGAAGGTCTGTCCGCAGTGCATGATGTTTTTCATGTGTCTCAGTTGAAGAAGTGTCTGCGTGTGCCAGAAGAGCAGTTGCCAGTGGAAGGTCTGGAGGTTTAGGAGGACTTGACCTACACAGAGAAACCAACGCAATTCCTTGAGACTGCAGACAGAGTCACCCGAAGGAAGACCATCAGAATGTGCAAAGTCAGATGGAATCACCACTCCGAGGAAGAAGCAACCTGGGAGCGTGAAGATGATCTGATGGCCAAATACCCTGAGCTCTTTGCTAGCCAACCTTGAATCTCGAGGGCGAGATTCTTTTAAGGGGGATAGGTTTGTAACGCCCTGAATTTGGGGGTAGAATTTTTTCTTCTTTTCTCTCACCAAATTCGGGCGTTACTCTCTTTTCTCTTCCTGTTTCGCTCCTTCTTCCCAATTTCAAACCAGTATAGTGACAGGTGTTTGTGTCATGTATAAACCAAAACCTAAGTGTCATGGGTGTTGCATCATGCTGAAGCGCATTTCTTTGTTTGATGTCGCGTGTTTGTCTCGTTCCGTCTCGGATTTCGATTCGCGATTGGAGCCCGTTTGAGGGTCGTGCGTGTCGTAGGTTTCGAACCGCGAAGTGGCTCGACCCAACCCAACCCAACCCAACCCAGCCCAGCCCGGCCCGGCCCTGCGCGCCCCTGGCACCCCACACCCCCCATGCGCCCCCCTCCTCTCCTCCCTCTCTCATTTGGATTTCCCGCGCAGAAACCTCCCTCTCCCTCTTCCACCTCTCTCTCCCCGTGGTGCCCTAGGTGATCGCCGGAGTTGGATCCCGAGGTGAGCTCCCCTCCCCTCCCTTCTCCTCTCTCTCTCCCTCTCCCTCCTCTTCTCCCCCTGCGCGCGCCCTCTTTTTTTCCCTGCACGCACGCGCCCCTGCCCTCCCCTGCCCGCGGCGCGCGGCCCCCGCCCCTCGCCCTGCCTGCGGCAGCGACCCCGCCCCCTCCCCTGCCCACAGTGCGACCCCGCCCCTCCCCTGCCCGCGACGCGTGGCCCCCGCCCCTCTCCCTGCCCGCGGCGGCGACCCCACCCCTCTCCCTGCCCGCGACGATGACCCCGCCCCCTCTCCCTGCCCGCGGCGACGACCCCCCCCCCCCCCGCCCCCCTGCTTGCGCGACGGCGCCCCTGCCCTCCCCTACTCACACGCGGCGCAGCCCCCTGGCGCGGCGCGGCCCAGCGCGGCCTCGGCCCCCTGCGCGCGGCGCCCCAGCCCTCGGCGTGGCTCGCGTGGCCTCGCGCTCCCCCGTTTACCCCTAACGCGTTCCCACGTGCGCAACCCCACGCGCGCGGTGATTATTCTTGGTTTTTAGTTAGTTTCAAACTCCGTTAGTTAGCGTGTTGTGTCGCGCGCTTCGTCGCGCGACGAATTTATCTAATTTCAGATTCTATGAATGTGTTGCGTCGTGCGCTTCGTCGCGCGACGATCCATTTTAATTTCAGGTGGTTTAATGTGCAACGTCGCGCGTGTATTCATGCGACATTCCACTTTAGACTCAGTTCAGTTGACGTATGCCGTCGTGCATTTCGTCGCGCGAAGCTTAACGTCTCTTTATAATTAATGCAAAGTGTCTCGTTGTGCGCTCGGTCGCGCGACGAGTCGTTGATTTCTTAATTCGATTTAGAGTGCTATGTCGCGCGTCTCGCCGCATGACAATCCTTTTAATTTATCTTCATCAGCTTATAATGATTAGACATGAAACATGACTTTACTTTATGCTAAACATAGTGTCTACATTAATGCCTTTCAATTGAGCAAGTGGTTTAATTCATAATAATGTAACGTGATCGTTTCTCGACTATCTTTTCCTCTTTCTCTCTTAACCGTAATTGCGAGCCCGCGTGGAACGTCTGTTTACTTATTGCATTCTATTGTATGGTGTACTGTTCTTTTGTATTAAATATGTGGATGTATGTATGTTTGCGCTCGCATAGTGAACGATCCGGTCGGAGAGCACGAAGAACTCGCAGGAGAAGCCCCTGAGCAGCAGTCGGTTGGTGGAGGCAAGTGTCCCTTGACCTATCTTTGTCCTATACATTCTTTAATTCACCTCCCGCATTACACATTTATACCTAAGGATTGACTAGCTTTTGTTATCCATGTCCTTGTTTACCTATTTGGGTTGGATTATTATTGCTTAGTCTTATGCTATTGCTCAACTCTAATCAATGAACATGATGAGATTATCTATGATACGCTGTTTTCCCTTTTGATTATGATGATGGAACTTGTGGCCCTTAAGGGGACTCGAGCGGTTTCTCGAGTGCCTCTCCGTAAGGACCTGTTCGTTGGATGACCGTGTAACACCCCGGGATCCACAAACACCCCAGAATGCTACTAAACTACACATCTAATATTCATATATAAAATTTCGACAGCATCTCCTTTGAAAATTGCATAAACGGGGGAAGCAACAAAGTATAAATAGATATCATGATAAGAAAACATATAAGACATTAATAATCTGCTAGCAATGGGAAGACAACCATAACAACATGAACTGAATTAATCAGTGTGCACGACTAGTTAAAAACAAACATCCTTTGACAAGAAGTTTCTAATTAAATCATGGCTGCGTCTGGGCAGCATTATTATGAGAATGAAGGTGGATGTGCTGCTACTTCCCACTCCCCTTGATGAGCAACAAGCACCTGCATTGAGTAATGCAAGAGTGAGATGAAACATCTCAGCAAGCTAATTGTTCTGACGAGATATTTAAACCACAAATTGAATTCATCAACATTTTAAAAGAGTCACAATTAAAAATTAGAAATGCTTGTAGATATAGAACTCAGTAGTCCCACTATAACCAATACCATCTCATTTCCTCGAACAACCACAATAGGTTCTATAACACTTCCCTGCGTCAACAATACCTGCAAATATCACTTCAATGTATGCATAGGAATGCAATATGTAGGTACTCTATCTTCATACCTCTGGGAGTATAAAACCACATCATCTGCAAATATCACTTCAATGAATGCATATGAATGCAATGCATATGTCCTCTGCCTTCATACCTCTAAGGGTATGAAGCCGCATCGTACCCCTTCTCGGGCAACGTACGATGCTAAGTTGTACCGGTACGGTCGGACCATAGGTCACGACAAAACTTCATATGCAAATGAGTCATGCAATGTATATGGCATGCTACATTTATCAATAAACTTCACTTCCTTCAGATACAACACAAACCTCAAATAATACTTCATTTACCTTCAGATACAATACCAACCTCAAATAATACTTCATTTACCTTCAGGGGTGTGAATTAATCTCATGAGTCATACTCAAATCATAATCATCATCAATATATGATTGAGCATCAGTATAATGCAAGCAAGTAAAGCATCACCATAGAGTCCAATTATGAAAGAATCTGATACTTCTGAATATTAGAGTGTAGGCGATAGAAATAACAGGTCAGAACGGAAGCAACCACCGCTACATTCACTTGCCTTCATCGAAGAAGAAGAAATGTACTAGACATGATCTGGAGTGTAGCCACCTGCTAGTGGGCATAAAACTTAGTACAAATATTTCACAAACATTTGCCATCAATCAACAAAACACTCCTACACTTGAAACCAAGACCCAGTGGAAAGACTCCCACCCTGAACCACATGCCATACAGCAGGAACGCTGTTTGTTAATTTTGTATCTTTAAAATTAAAACAGCGGTGATATCAAACAAATACTCTAGGAGTATCTACACAAAATACTCTACAACTTCAGTATTCAATAGATAATTAAATTCTGCCATCTACAAGTTCTAAAACATCTGACAAGATAACTGACTGAATCTGTTTTAGACAGCAGTATGGTTAACTTTAAAATTCGATATCTCCAAAACTGCTGAACCAAAAATTATGAAATTCTGCTGGAAGTAAGAACTTTTATCCCTCTACAAAAGTCTCCATAGTTGGAAGAGCCAATTCGGCCATTTACTAGATGAAACCCACCAGTGAACAGACCCACTCATTTTTGTCAGGTAAACAGGAACAGCCACAGTAAAACAAACATAACTGGAGTTTCACAAATCATATGAATGCACTCTTTAACAATCTGGAAAGCTTATAAAATTATCTACAACTTCTTTTACCAACCCACAGTTTAATTCTGTTGATAAAATTGCCTAAATCTTAAGAGAACAGATTCTGCACAGAATTATGAGACTGAAAAACTGCTATAGTAAAACTGCAATAACTTTCTGGTCGGATGTCCGATTAAGGTGTTCTTCGCGGCCACGGAAAGATCTACAAATTATCTACGACTCATACATAGACTTTTTATTTTTTTGAGGCCACTAAGACCACGGAAAACTGGCATGAACAGAAACTGTCGAATCTGCCATTCTGCAGAAAACTAAATTCGAGATCAAAACCTAACCCCACATCAAATCCAACCTCTAATCCTTTAATTCCCATGATCCACAACCTCCAAAAGCCTATAATTACAGGGAGGAACAAGGATCTCATCCATACCTAGGGTTTCCCCAAGAAATCTTCAAGAGGAGATGGGGAAGAACATCTCCTTGATCCTCTCTTCCTCTTCAATTCAACGTGCCCCTCCTTTTCTCGATCCTTGCTGCGTAGGGGGAGATCTTGGGGGAGGAAGCAATGGAGGATGGCTGCCATAGGGGGAGGGGGCATCCAGCCAGGGGGAGAAAAAGGGGGTGGCGGCCAAGAGGGGGGGTGAAGGGAAAAAAAAGGGGTGGCCACCTAGGGTTTTTGTGGGAGAAAGAAACGACGCCTCAGATGACTTCTATCTTTGCATCCAATGACCCACAACCCTTTACCTCATCCACGCACCAGAGATTAACTTTTGGTCAACATTTTTTTTGGGATATTACACTCTACCCCCCTTAAAAAGAATTCGACCTCGAATTCGGCCACTCCAAGCAAAACACCCAAGGTACCCCATATAGCACCACAATTCAAAACATGGGTCCATTATTGGTCTTAATTAACACAAGAACTTCTACCTTGGACTAATTGTCTAAGGAAACTACACGACCTGACATCAAGCATGAAACAACATGTAATGAAGCTCAAAGCATGTCATAGTTGCAATCAACACTCCAATTTCACACCATCAAATTTGGATGCAGCTATACATCAACATCAATGTCTTAAGACAACACTCTTTTATGAAGGGGTAATATGCACCAAGCACAACCCTTACCAACTTCAACCATTAATTTTAATTAAATGGTGAAACATCTACACCCGACGAATGTATAAGAAGATCAAACACCTCACCTTAAAGCACTATGAAACAAGTAGTTCCATTGGAACAAAACTCCTAATCTTCCTAAACCTTATTCTTGCCATCATGAAAAGATAATCATGTAATCTAACATTCCTTGCACCCCACCAAAAGGGAGAAAATCTATAGAACTAATGGAGCAATAAAGCCAAAAGAAGCCAATAACATCTTGTGCGGCATAGTTCATCGAAGAAATGCCAAAAACTCTACATAGAGCACTGATAGCCCAACAACAACACAATACTTGCTTAACCCATGTCACTATACTTCATTCAACATCTCAACTAAGAAAAATATCCAACTAGTAAGGATAACCTACACATAATATAAGTCTTCATCTACTGTAGTTCAGAAACTTACATTTCATTCTATCATACGATGCACTCAAAGTACCAGACATACAAAGTCAATAATAATAACCCCTAATCCTTCACACATTTGACAAACATATTAAGCTGATGTAAACACCACATGATCTAGGAATAGGTGACTAGCCACACCCAACCAACTCTAGGCTAGGCAAGGACTTTCTTCAAACCAATAGATAGGTGGTCTAAAAAATGGCTCCACAAGCATGCATCGAAAAGGGAACCATCAGATCCTCAATGTATCAATACATAATCAATGGATCAAGAGAATCAAAGATTTATTCTACAATTAGTATGACTAACATGCAACCACTTTAAACCACATCTAGGCTTTGTGGCAACTAAAACACACAATATGAGAGAGACATGTAAGCCATTCTGGCTATGAAAAGACTTCCCCCAAAAATCCATATAAAGTACCAATATTCATTTCTTTCAAAACTGGTTTCTCAACATAAACAATCATTCTTTGCAATGATAGTTGGAGCTATCCACCAACCGCTCAACAACTTAAATTCAAATTGATGATTACCTTGTACCCCAAAACACACAATTCACACTCCTCTTAGAAACATCCACAATCAAGCATATATAACAATATTATTGTAATAAAACTCAACCATGAAAAACATGGTGAAAACAACATAGGCATACTTGTATATCACAAGCATAATAACAACTTCATTCTCACCAATGACCAGCGATATCTACCGCATTAATAAAACAATATCAAAATTTCAGAAATAAATTATATCAAGCATTAAGCCATAAACAACTTACCACATCACCGTAAAGGAATAGGGAGGGGTGAAACTATTGTCATCTGCACTCCAAAGACATTAATATATATCAAAGATATTTGAACCCATACCCTTCCTATATGTGCAAGTGTGTCAAATTTATCTTCAAATTGCCAAGAATCTAAAGCCTATGCTTTGATACCAACTGTAACACCCCGGGATCCACAAACACCCCAGAATGCTACTAAACTACACATCTAATATTCATATATAAAATTTCGACAGCATCTCCTTTGAAAATTGCATAAACGGGGGAAGCAACAAAGTATAAATAGATATCATGATAAGAAAACATATAAGACATTAATAATCTGCTAGCAATGGGAAGACAACCATAACAACATGAACTGAATTAATCAGTGCGCACGACTAGTTAAAAACAAACATCCTTTGACAAGAAGTTTCTAATTAAATCATGGCTGCGTCTGGGCAGCATTATTATGAGAATGAAGGTGGATGTGCTGCTACTTCCCACTCCCCTTGATGAGCAACAAGCACCTGCATTGAGTAATGCAAGAGTGAGATGAAACATCTCAGCAAGCTAATTGTTCTGACGAGATATTTAAACCACAAATTGAATTCATCAACATTTTAAAAGAGTCACAATTAAAAATTAGAAATGCTTGTAGATATAGAACTCAGTAGTCCCACTATAACCAATACCATCTCATTTCCTCGAACAACCACAATAGGTTCTATAACACTTCCCTGCGTCAACAATACCTGCAAATATCACTTCAATGTATGCATAGGAATGCAATGTGTAGGTACTCTATCTTCATACCTCTGGGAGTATAAAACCACATCATCTGCAAATATCACTTCAATGAATGCATATGAATGCAATGCATATGTCCTCTGCCTTCATACCTCTAAGGGTATGAAGCCGCATCGTACCCCTTCTCGGGCAACGTACGATGCTAAGTTGTACCGGTACGGTCGGACCATAGGTCACGACAAAACTTCATATGCAAATGAGTCATGCAATGTATATGGCATGCTACATTTATCAATAAACTTCACTTCCTTCAGATACAACGCAAACCTCAAATAATACTTCATTTACCTTCAGATACAATACCAACCTCAAATAATACTTCATTTACCTTCAGGGGTGTGAATTAATCTCATGAGTCATACTCAAATCATAATCATCATCAATATATGATTGAGCATCAGTATAATGCAAGCAAGTAAAGCATCACCATAGAGTCCAATTATGAAAGAATCTGATACTTCTGAATATTAGAGTGTAGGCGATAGAAATAACAGGTCAGAACGGAAGCAACCACCGCTACATTCACTTGCCTTCATCGAAGAAGAAGAAATGTACTAGACATGATCTGGAGTGTAGCCACCTGCTAGTGGGCATAAAATTTAGTACAAATATTTCACAAACATTTGCCATCAATCAACAAAACACTCCTACACTTGAAACCAAGACCCAGTGGAAAGACTCCCACCCTGAACCACATGCCATACAGCAGGAACGCTGCTTGTTAATTTTGTATCTTTAAAATTAAAACAGCGGTGATATCAAACAAATACTCTAGGAGTATCTACACAAAATACTCTACAACTTCAGTATTCAATAGATAATTAAATTCTGCCATCTACAAGTTCTAAAACATCTGACAAGATAACTGACTGAATCTGTTTTAGACAGCAGTATGGTTAACTTTAAAATTCGATATCTCCAAAACTGCTGAACCAAAAATTATGAAATTCTGCTGGAAGTAAGAACTTTTATCCCTCTACAAAAGTCTCCATAGTTGGAAGAGCCAATTCGGCCATTTACTAGATGAAACCCACCAGTGAACAGACCCACTCATTTTTGTCAGGTAAACAGGAACAGCCACAGTAAAACAAACATAACTGGAGTTTCACAAATCATATGAATGCACTCTTTAACAATCTGGAAAGCTTATAAAATTATCTACAACTTCTTTTACCAACCCACAGTTTAATTCTGTTGATAAAATTGCCTAAATCTTAAGAGAACAGATTCTGCACAGAATTATGAGACTGAAAAACTGCTATAGTAAAACTGCAATAACTTTCTGGTCGGATGTCCGATTAAGGTGTTCTTCGCGGCCACGGAAAGATCTACAAATTATCTACGACTCATATATAGACTTTTTATTTTTTTGAGGCCACTAAGACCACGGAAAACTGGCATGAACAGAAACTGTCGAATCTGCCATTCTGCAGAAAACTAAATTCGAGATCAAAACCTAACCCCACATCAAATCCAACCTCTAATCCTTTAATTCCCATGATCCACAACCTCCAAAAGCCTATAATTACAGGGAGGAACAAGGATCTCATCCATACCTAGGGTTTCCGCAAGAAATCTTCAAGAGGAGATGGGGAAGAACATCTCCTTGATCCTCTCTTCCTCTTCAATTCAACGTGCCCCTCCTTTTCTCGATCCTTGCTGCGTAGGGGGAGATCTTGGGGGAGGAAGCAATGGAGGATGGCTGCCATAGGGGGAGGGGGCATCCAGCCAGGGGGGAGAAAAAGGGGGTGGCGGCCAAGAGGGGGGTGAAGGGAAAAAAAAGGGGTGGCCACCTAGGGTTTTTGTGGGAGAAAGAAACGACGCCTCAGATGACTTCTATCTTTGCATCCAATGGCCCACAACCCTTTACCTCATCCACGCACCAGAGATTAACTTTTGGTCAACATTTTTTTGGGATATTACAGACCGCCCGGGAAAACAGTGCAACCATGAGGGTGGAATGAGGTGCCCTTAGCTGAATAATTAGAGGATCCGGGGTGTAGTTCGCTTAGCCGTCGTGCCGTCAATGGGGCTCGGTGAATGCGGCTCGCTCTGCCAAGCTTGGGTTCGCCCCCTTGGGGAGGAGTGCGGTGCATTTAGGAAACCTAACGGGCGGCTATAGCCCCGGGGAATCTTTGTAAAGGCTACGTAGTGATGCCCTGCTGGGTCACCTTGGTAGTGATCAATGGAGAGTCATGATCTCCGGGCAGAAAGGGAATCACGACTTGTGGGTAAAGTGCACAACCTCTGCAGAGTGTTTGAAAACTGATATATCAGCCGTGCTCGCGGTTATGAGCGGCCAAGGGAGCTCCAGTGATTAGTGGTACTTGATCAGAGATGTTCGGATTTGCAGGTGGCAATGAGGTTGATGGTTCTTGGTTTTGACTCTGGTAACGGTAAGTGGTACTCTTTCCGTTTGGAAAGAAGTACGTTTGGGTTAATAACGTGGGTTAACTCTAAAACTTGGCTTTCTCTACTAGTAACAATAATCTGACTAACTAAAAGCAACTGCTTGACTTACCCCCACATAAAGCTAGTCCACTACAGCCAAACAGGATACTTGCTGAATATGTTGATGTGTACTCACCATTGCTCTACACACCAAACCCCCCCATCCCCAGGTTGTCAGCATTGCAACCCCTGCTCAGGAGAAGATGAAGCCGTGGAAGGAGACCATCAGGAGTTCCAAGATTATGATGAGTTCTAGGCGTGGGTTAGCGGCAACCCCCAGTCGGCTGCCTGTGAAGGCCGCGTTTATCTACGTTTCTTTTCCGCACTTTGATTTATTGTAAGGACTATGTGGATGTCTCAGACATATGATGTAATCGACTATTATTCCCCTTTTTAATACTGTTTGAGCACTGTGTGATGATGTGCATGTTATGTAACTGCCGTGAATTGCTGATCCTGGCACGTACATGGTTCGCATTCGGTTTGCCTTCTAAAACCGGGTGTGACAGACGCGTGCCTTGGACACATCAAACCCGAGATCTTCTCTCTGTGCGCGGTAGTGAGACAAACCTGATTTCTCCCCTCTCTATCTCTAGATCTAGTCAGCAAAACCTGCAAGCCTCCACACACAAACGACAAAGTAATGTCAGAGGAAGAGATCTCTCAATGGGATCATGGCCATAATCTCAAAGATTTGGAGCCAATCCATGCTTGAACTCGACCTCTCTCTGTGCTGCCTCGTGCTCGACGCTGTGCCAGGCGCCAGAGCGCACACTGGCGTTCGCCCGCGCACGCCCCGAGCACTTGTCAGAGCCCCGCCCTCGGCCGTGCTCGCCCGCGCCTATAAAGCCTCCCCGGGCGCGCCTCACCTCACCCCATGCTCACCTTCGCCGGCCAGATGCCCCTCCTTAGCTCCGGCGAGCTCTCTTCCGCCTGCCATTGCCACCCGAGCCTCGGCCACCGTGGCCAACCCACTCCGGTCGCTTCCAAGCTACGCCAGCCGCTCGGATAGCTTCGCCAAGAGCTTGTGAAGCTTCCCAAGCTCTCGGACCCAGCAGAACTTCACCGGAGAACCAAGATCGTCCTCGCCGGACTTCGGCCGCCCGCCTACGTGTGTAGACTGAGCAATCCGGTGAGTCATTCTTCAATTCCTCGCACACACACCCTCCTTGATCCCTGGTGAAGCTCTCTGACCCATTTGATTGGTCAATTGTGCCCTGGATAGGCCGGACTCCTCGCCGTCGACGAGCTCCCCCGCCTGCGCACGTGGACCGGCCGACTCCGACCATCCCCGACGACGACCCGCACATCGCCGTGACCCTCAGGACCTCCCCTACACCCTTGGCCACCTCACCGGAACAGTCTCGCCGCCGGTAAGCCCCTCCGCCCTTTCCTCCGCCGCGAGTACTGTTTAATTTGGGGGAAGGACCTCGGGTTAGGTTTAGAGGAACCCCAGGGGGTTTTCTGAACTGTCAGCGACACATTTGAATAGTAGCCCAAGGACTAGTCTGTAAGGAAACTTGAAAACACCCGCCAGGGACCCCGTTGCAAAGTCGTTTCCCATTTAATCATTTCTGTTTAATCTTTTTAATAAACAAAGAACTTAGGAAATTCATAACTTGAGAAATACTTAGCCAAAAATTGTCAAACCGATTTTGCTAGATTCTAAATATTATGCACTACCAATTAAAAATACTGAATCCCATGCTTTCTGTTCTAAATTTTAGAGTTTGGAATTAAATATAGAAACTGACCAAACCTTATTAAATTAAAGAAAATTGGTTATGCTTCTGTGCTGAACCTAAGAAAATTTGTAGATGTTCAAACCCCATTTAAACACTGTTTAAAAATAGTGAGAACCCCAGTATTGAAAAATTTAGTAGGGATATCTATTAAAAGCCATTTTTGCCCAAAACTTAGGAAAATCAGAAAGGCATTAGAAAATAGTGAACAATGAGTGCAATTATTTTTCCTAGCCTACTTAAGTAACAGAGAACCTAGGAAAAATAAAGGGACCTCTAGTCTAGAACAGAATTAAAGTGAAATGTTTTATTTAGCATTATTCCAACTAGAAAACAATTATTGGAATTATAAAAACAAATCCAAAATTGTTAATAAAAATCCAGTGGACTTGTAACCACTAAAAGCAATGAGGTTGATGGATCTTGGTTTTGACTCCGGTAATGGTAAGTGGTACTCTTTCCGTTTGGAAAGAAGTATGGGTTAATAACGTGGGTTAACTCTAAAACTTGGCTTTCTCTACTAGTAACAATAATCTGACCAACTAAAAGCAACTGTTTGACTTACCCCCACATAAAGCTAGTCCACTACAGCCAAACAGGATACTTGCTGAGTATGTTGATGTGTACTCACCCTTGCTCTACACACCAAACCCCCCCATCCCCAGGTTGTCAGCATTGCAACCCCTGCTCAGGAGAAGATGAAGCCGTGGAAGGAGACCATCAGGAGTTCCAAGATTATGATGAGTTCTAGGCGTGGGTTAGCGGCAACCCCCAGTCGGCTGCCTGTGAAGGCCGCGTTTATCTACGTTTCTTTTCCGCACTTTGATTTATTGTAAGGACTATGTGGATGTCTCACACATATGATGTAATCAACTATTATTCCCCTTTTTAATACTATTTGAGCACTGTGTGATGATGTCCATGTTATGTAACTGATGTGTACATGAATTGCTGATCCTGGCACGTACATGGTTCGCATTCGGTTTGCCTTCTAAAACCGGGTGTGACATAGGTGGTATGAAAGCCGTGCTGACTGTAGGACCGCTAACCTAGAGTAGAATGGTCGTTCTAAGGATTATAGACCTCTGTCCCTGCCTTGACTTTGGTATCCCTTCAAAAGTTGGTCATATCGACCAAAACATATGTTCTACTGTATATTATACCTTGCTGAAAATTGTGTTTTATTCTAATCCTTCATTTATTTATGGTTCATTACTTGCTGGTCATACTAGTTCTGTTCTCACTCTTTTGCTTGCGGTGTCTTTTGTAGATGGCTCGTCTTAGACACACCACACGGAAGTATGTCATCCCCTTCTTACCCTCTCGTCTCGCGGAGCGTCCGCTTCGCCGTCCCGTGGCCGGTCAGTCCAGTCACTTGGAGAGGCTGCACCACCGCCTGCATGAGGAGCAGGAGCGTCGACGACAGGAGCAGGAGCAGCAGGGCTCTTCTTTCTCGCTCCAGCAGGAGATAGAGTCTGTGAGGAGCTGCTCCCCTATGCTTCCTCTGGAGGCGCCCCCTGCACCACCACTGGGCGCCCCAGCCTCTGGAGTAGCTGCTGGAGGAGACCCAGACGACGGAGGTGGCGACGACAGCTCGAGCCACGACACCGACTTTTCTGCTGACCAGGAGCCGGAAGGATGGGTTGCTCGACCCATCGCTCGCGACGCTGCTCGCGGGTGTCACTTCCACGATGCGCTCGACACCCTGCTACGTCGGGCACTTGACCGGCGTACTTGGTCTATTGAGTATCGCTGTGTGGTCTACCAACATAGTCGCGGGGTCTACCCGGACCGCTGGGAGGCGACCTGCTTGGTGCGCCGTCTGGAGAACAGTCTCCAGGGTGCGGAGGCCTGCTCAGAGCACTATTCTATCTCTGAGCGGGACTCAGCTAAGGCGGCCATGCAAGATGCCGCACGGCGTGCGCTTTCGCACTACTGCTCAGTGCTCGGTGGGTAGCTAACGGTCTCAACCTGAAGTATTACCCCCGCCGTCCATCTGGCAGCACGGGAGGCGTGATTGTTTCACCTGTCGGTGAGGACAATCCTAGGTTGAGCAGCACAGTCAACCTAGCCACCGTGCTAAACACGGAGCTGGACCATGCACTAGACGAGCTGAGTAGGGCTCGTGCTGAGATCGCCCTGCTGCGGGCTAAGCGCGCGGAACGTCGTCACCTGGATGATGGTTCCCCCGCTCCCGTCGGGACACAACACCCATACCGCTCACCTCGGCGTGGACACCAGTCTTATGGCAATCCCGACTGCAAGACCAAGATAAATCTAGAACCATAGATCGTTAGAGTCGGATCTTGTAATTAATACAAAATATATACGTAGAAGCTACAGTCTTAGCGTTAGTCTCGCTTTTAGTTAGTCTTAGTTAGACAGGGTAGTTTGCCATATCCTGTGCATTTATGTTTGTCATGATCAACTATGTTTGCTTTGGATCTTTGTAATGACTGTCACCAGAGTGTGGGTATCCCCTGCATTTTGGTTTACCTGTTATATGTTAAAGGAGTTAGCTATTTAGTTGGAAAGCCTTTTATTCCACTTTCCTCCTTATCTGAGAAGTTGTGTGGTCTGTGTTGGAGATCAGTGAAGATGCTCATCTGTTCAGTATTGTGGAGAAGTCTATACTCTTTTCTTATGCTGCAAGATTTGCAAGATCAGTTCTGATGTGTGGTTGCATTCTGCATTTGTCAGAGAACAGGCGCAGAGGAGGAAGGCGTGCTCAGCAGGAGCGGCCAGCTCAGCAGGATGAGGCACCCTAGCAACAGCAACTGTCGCCCCCGCCCCTGATGTCCATCGAGCAGATGTTCCTGATGCAGACTCAGGCAGTCCAAGCCATCGGTCAGACTCTGGCCGCCATTCAGCAGCAGCAGCAGCAACAACCACCACCTCAACCTCAGATGCCCAGATACAAGCATGCTGAATTCATGAGAGGTCATCCCCCAACGTTTGCTCATTCCTCTGACCCCATGGATGCTGAAGACTGGCTGCGCACTGTGGAGCGAGAGTTGCATACCGCTCAGTGCGATGACAGGGAGAAAGTTCTGTATGGTCCCCGTCTATTGAGAGGAGCAGCTCAGTCATGGTGGGAGTCTTATCTTGTCACCCATGCCAACCCCGACACCATCACCTGGGAAGAGTTTAGAGGAAGCTTTCGTCAGTACCATGTGCCTGCAGGTCTAATGACAGTGAAGAAGGAGGAGTTCCTGGCCCTCAAGCAAGGGTCATCGTCTGTCAGTGAGTACCGGGACAGGTTTCTGCAGTTGTCTCGCTATGCTCTTGAAGATGTCAACATCGACGCCAAGCGACAGTACTGTTTCCTGAGAGGCTTGGTTGACCCTCTACAGTATCAGTTGATGAATCATACCTTCCCAACATTCCAGCACCTGATTGACAAAGCAATCATGACAGAGAGGAAGCGCAAAGAGATGGAGGATCGCAAGCGCAAGATCAGTGGACCCCAGCCTGGAAGCAGCAATCGTCCTCGTTTCTCAGGCAATCAACCTCAGCAGTTCAGGCAGAACCAGCGTCACCTCAACAGCATCAGCAGTTCCAAAGGCAGTATCCTCAGCACCAGTATCAGAATCGTCAGAACAATCAGTCAGGAGGAGGTCAGTTTCAGAGGCAGAATCAGCAGGCACCTCGTCTTCCTGCCCCAGCAAACTAGCAGAACAGTCAGGCAGCACCAGCTCAGGTTGGAAACAGAGCATGTTTCCACTGTGGAGAGCAAGGCCACTGGGTGATGCAATGTCCGAAGAAGGCAGCCCAGCAGCAGTCAGGCCCCAATGCCCCAGCAAAGCAGAATGTGTCTCATCCTGGAGCAAGCAACCGCTCTCAGCCACGTTTTAACCATGGGAGACTGAACCACTTGGAGGCTGAAGCAGTTCAGGAGACCCCCGACATGATAGTAGGTATGTTCCCAGTCGACTCCCATATTGCAGAAGTGTTATTTGATACTGGAGCAACGCATTCTTTCATTACTGCATCATGGGTAGAAGCACATAATCTTCCAATAACTGTCATGTCAACCCCCATTCAAATTGACTCAGCCGGTGGTAGAATTCGAGCCGATAGCATTTGTTTGAATGTAAGTGTGGAAATAAGGGGGATAGCGTTTCCCGCCAACCTCATAGCAATGGGTACTCAGGGAATAGATGTCATCCTAGGGATGAATTGGCTAGATAAGTATCAGGCAGTTATCAGTTGTGATAAGAGGACAATCAAGTTGGTGTCCCCACTAGGAGAGGAAGTGGTGACCGAATTAGTCTCGCCTGAGCCGAAGAAAGGAAGTTGTTATCAGATGGCTGTCGATAGCAGTGAAGCAGACCCAATTGAGAGTATCAAGGTTGTGTCTGAGTTTCCAGATGTGTTTCCAAAGGACTTACCGGGTATGCCACCAGAGCGGAAAGTTGAATTTGCCATAGAGCTTCTTCCTAGAACCGCCCCCATCTTTAAGAGAGCTTACAGAGTATCAGGACCAGAGTTGGTTGAGCTTAAGAAGCAGATCGACGAGCTGTCAGAGAAAGGTTACATTCAGCCAAGCACCTCGCCTTGGGCCGCCCCTGTCCTATTCGTGGAGAAGAAATATGGCACCAGAAGGATGTGCATCGATTATCGAGCTCTGAATGAGGTCACAATCAAGAACAAGTACCCTTTGCCCAGAATAGAAGATCTGTTCGACCAGTTGAGAGGAGCCAGCGTGTTCTCCAAGATTGATCTAAGGTCAGGTTATCATCAGCTCAGGATCCGACCTTCGGACATTCCGAAGATGGCATTCATTACCAAGTATGGTTTGTATGAGTTCACTGTGATGCCTTTCGGTTTGACCAATGCACCAGCCTTCTTCATGAATCTGATGAATAGTGTATTCATGGACTATCTCGATAAGTTTGTGGTGGTATTCATCGATGACATTCTGATTTATTCTCAAAGCGAAGAAGAACATGCAAGTCATTTGAGGATGGTATTGCAGAGATTGCGAGAGCACCAGTTGTATGCAAAGTTGAGCAAGTGCGAGTTCTGGATCAGTGAAGTCCTGTTCTTGGGTCATATAATCAACAAAGAAGGATTGGCTGTGGATCCGAAGAAAGTAGCAGACATTATGAACTGGAAAGCGCCAACAGATGCCCGAGGAATCAAGAGCTTCATTGGAATGGCTGGATATTATCGGCGATTCATTGAAGGGTTTTCAAAGATTGCGAAACCAATGACAGCGTTGCTAGGCAATAAAGTTGAGTTCAAGTGGACCCAGAAATGTCAAGAGGCCTTCGAAGCGCTGAAAGAGAAGTTGACTACAGCGCCTGTCTTAGTCTTGCCTGATGTGCACAAGCCCTTCTCGGTGTATTGCGATGCTTGTTACACTGGTTTGGGATGCGCGTTGATGCAAGAGGGGAGAGTTGTGGCTTACTCGTCCCGACAGCTGAAGGTTCATGAGAAGAATTACCCAATCCATGACCTAGAGTTGGCAGCAGTGGTTCACCCACTGAAGACATGGAGGCACTATCTGTATGGATAGAAATGTGATGTTTACACAGACCACAAGAGTCTGAAGTACATATTCACTCAGTCAGAGCTGAATATGAGGCAACGAAGATGGTTAGAACTGATCAAAGACTATGAGTTGGAGATCCATTACCATCCAGGCAAAGCGAACGTAGTGGCAGATGCTTTGAGCAGAAAGAGTCAAGTCAATCTGATGGTCGCTCGTCCGATGCCTTATGAGTTGGCCAAGGAGTTTGACAGGTTGAGTCTCGAATTTCTGAACAACTCGCGAGGAGTCACAATTGAGTAGGAGCCTACCTTGGAGCGGGAAATCAAAGAAGCACAGAAGAATGATGAGAAGATCAGTGAGATCCGGCGACTGATTCTAGACGGCAGAGGCAAAGATTTTCGAGAAGATGCAGAAGGTGTGATATGGTTCAAAGACCGCTTGTGTGTTCCCAATGTCCAGTCTATTCGGGAGTTGATTCTCAAGGAAGCTCATGAGACAGCCTATTCGATTCACCCTGGTAGTGAGAAGATGTATCAGGATCTGAAGAAGAAATTCTGGTGGTACGGAATGAAGAGGGAAATCGCAGAGCATGTGGCCATGTGTGATAGTTGTCGAAGGATCAAGGCAGAGCACCAGAGACCAGCCGGATTGTTGCAACCGTTGCAAATTCCTCAATGGAAATGGGATGAAATCGGTATGGATTTCATAGTCGAATTGCCTCGTACTCGAGCCGGCTACGATTCCATTTGGGTAGTGGTGGATCGCTTAACCAAGTCAGCCCACTTCATACCTGTCAAGACCAACTACAGCAGTGCAGTATTAGCAGAATTGTACATGTCTCGGATCGTCTGTCTTCATGGTGTGCCAAAGAAGATAGTGTCGGACCGAGGAACGCAGTTCACCTCTCATTTCTGGCAGCAGTTGCATGCAGCCTTGGGCACACATCTGAATTTCAGTTCAGCTTATCATCCGCAGACAGATGGTCAGACCGAAAGGACCAATCAAATCCTCGAAGACATGTTGAGAGCTTGTGCGTTGCAAGATCAGTCCGGATGGGACAAGCGATTGCCTTATGCAGAGTTCTCCTATAACAACAGTTACTAGGCCAGTTTGAAGATGTCACCATTTTAGGCGCTTTATGGAAGGAGTTGTAGAACTCCGTTGCAATGGGATCAGCCTAGAGAAAAGCAAGTGTTTGGGCCAGACATTTTGCTTGAAGCTAAACAGAACATCAAGATGGTCCGAGAGAATCTGAAGATAGCGCAATCAAGGCAGCGAAGCTATGCAGACACAAGAAGAAGAGAGCTGAGTTTCAAAGTTGGAGACTTTGTCTATCTGAAAGTGTCACCGATCAGAGGATTCAGAAGGTTCGGAGTGAAAGGCAAGCTAGCACCCCGCTACATCGGTCCGTATCAAATCCTCGTAAGGCGTGGAGAAGTGGCCTATCAGCTCAGTTTGCCAGAAGGTCTGTCCGCAGTGCATGATGTTTTTCATGTGTCTCAGTTGAAGAAGTGTCTGCGTGTGCCAGAAGAGCAGTTGCCAGTGGAAGGTCTGGAGGTTCAGGAGGACTTGACCTACACAGAGAAACCAGCGCAATTCCTTGAGACTGCAGACAGAGTCACCCGAAGGAAGACCATCAGAATGTGCAAAGTCAGATGGAATCACCACTCTGAGGAAGAAGCAACCTGGGAGCGTGAAGATGATCTGATGGCCAAATACCCTGAGCTCTTTGCTAGCCAACCTTGAATCTCGAGGGCGAGATTCTTTTAAGGGGATAAGTTTGTAACGCCCTGAATTTGGGGGTAGAATTTTTTCTTCTTTTCTCTCACCAAATTCGGGCGTTACTCTCTTTTCTCTTCCTGTTTCGCTCCTTCTTCCCAATTTCAAATCAGTATATTGACAGGTGTCTGTGTCATGTATAAACCAAAACCTAAGTGTCATGGGTGTTGCATCATGCCGAAGCGCATTTCTTTGTTTGATGTCGCGTGTTCGTCTCGTTCCGTCTCGGATTTCGATTCGCGATTGGAGCCCGTTTGAGGGTCGTGCGTGTCGTAGGTTTCGAACCACGAAGTGGCTCGACCCAACCCAACCCAACCCAACCCAGCCCAGCCCGGCCCGGCCCTGCGCGCCCCTGGCGCCCCACACCCCCCATGCGCCCCCCTCCTTTCCTCCCTCTCTCATTTGGATTTCCCGCGCAGCAACCTCCCTCTCCCTCTTCCACCTCTCTCTCCCCGTGGTGCCCTAGGTTTTGGAGACGGTGATCGCCGGAGTTGGATCCCGAGGTGAGCTCCCCTCCCATCCCTTCTCCTCTCTCTCTCCCTCTCCCTCCTCTTCTCCCCCTGCGCGCGCCCTCTCTTTTTCCCTGCACGCGTGCGCCCCTGCCCTCCCCTGCCCGCGGCGCGCGGCCCCCGCCCCTCTCCCTGCCCGCGGCGGCGACCCCGCCCCTCTCCCTGCCCGCGGCGGCGACCCCGCCCCTCCCCTGCCCGCGGCGGCGACCCCGCCCCCTCTCCCTGCCCGCGGCGACGACCCCGCCCCCCCCGCCCCCCTGCTTGCGCGGCGGCGCCCCCGCCCTCCCCTGCTCGCGCGCGGCGCGGCGTTCGGCCCCCTGCGCGCGGTGCCCCGGCCCTCGGCGTGGCTCGTGTGGCCTCGCGCTCCCCCGTTTACCCCTAACGCGTTCCCGCGTGCGCAACTCCACGCGTGCGGTGATTATTCTTGGTTTTTAGTTAGTTTCAAACTCCGTTAGTTAGCGTGTTGTGTCGCGCGCTTCGTCGCGCGACGAATTTATCTAATTTCAGATTCTATGAATGTGTTGCGTCGTGCGCTTCGTCGCGCGACGATCCATTTTAATTTCAGGTGGTTTAATGTGTAACGTCGCGCGTGTATTGACGCGACGTTCCACTTTAGACTCTGTTCAGTTGACGTATGCCGTCGTGCGTTTCATCGGGCGAAGCTTAACGTCTCTTTATAATTAATGCAAAGTGTCTCGTTGTGCGCTCGGTCGCGCGACGAGTCGTTGATTTCTTAATTCGATTTAGAGTGCTATGTCGCGCGTCTCGCCGCATGACAATCCTTTTAATTTATCTTCATCTGCTTATAATGATTAGACATGAAACATGACTTTACTTTATGCTAAACATAGTGTCTACATTAATGCCTTTCAATTGAGCGAGTGGTTTAATTCATAATAATGTAACGTGATCGTTTCTCGACTGTCTTTTCCTCTTTCTCTCTTAACCGTAATTGCGAGCCCGCGTGGAACGTCTGTTTACTTACTGCATTCTATTGTATGGTGTACTATTCTTTTGTATTAAATATGTGGATGTATGTATGTTTGCGCTCGCATAGAGAACGATCCGATCGGAGAGCCCGAAGAACTTGCAGGAGAAGCCCCTGAGCAGCAGTCGGTTGGTGGAGGCAAGTGTCCCTTGACCTATCTTTGTCCTATACATTCTTTAATTCACCTCCCGCATTACACATTTATACCTAAGGATTGACTAGCTTTTGTTATCCATGTCCTTGTTTACCTATTTGGGTTGGATTATTATTGCTTAGTCTTATGCTATTGCTCAACTCTAATCAATGAACATGATGAGATTATCTATGATACACTGTTTTCCCTTTTGATTATGATGATGGAACTTGTGGCCCTTAAGGGGACTCGAGCGGTTTCTCGAGTGCCTCTCCGTAAGGACCTGTTCGTTGGATGACCGCCCGGGAAAACAGTGCAACCATGAGGGTGGAATGGGGTGCCCTTAGCTGAATAATTAGAGGATCCGGGGTGTAGTTCTCTTAGCCGTCGTGCCGTCAATGGGGCTCGGTGTATGCGGCTCGCTCTTCCAAGCTTGGGTTCGCCCCCTTGGGGAGGAGTGCGGTGCATTTAGGAAACCTAACGGCTTGCTACAGCCCCGGGGAATCTTTGTAAAGGCTACGTAGTGATGCCCTGCTGGGTCACCTTGGTAGTGATCAATGGAGAGTCATGATCTCCGGGCAGAAAGGGAATCACGGCTTGTGGGTAAAGTGCACAACCTCTGCAGAGTGTTTGAAAACTGATATATCAGCCGTGCTCGCGGTTATGAGCGGCCAAGGGAGCTCCAGTGATTAGTGGTACTTGATCAGAGATGTTCGGATTTGCAGGTGGCAATGAGGTTGATGGTTCTTGGTTTTGACTCTGGTAATGGTAAGTGGTACTCTTTCCGTTTGGAAAGAAGTACGTTTGGGTTAATAACGTGGGTTAACTCTAAAACTTGGCTTTCTCTACTAGTAACAATAATCTGACCAACTAAAAGCAACTGCTTGACTTACCCCCACATAAAGCTAGTCCACTACAGCCAAACATGATACTTGCTGAATATGTTGATGTGTACTCACCCTTGCTCTACACACCAAACCCCCCCATCCCCAGGTTGTCAGCATTGCAACCCCTGCTCAGGAGAAGATGAAGCTGTGGAAGGAGACCATCAGGAGTTCCAAGATTATTATGAGTTCTAGGCGTGGGTTAGCGGCAACCCCCAGTCGGCTACCTGTGAAGGCCGTGTTTATCTACGTTTCTTTTCCGCACTTTGATCTATTGTAAGGACTATGTGGATGTCTCAGACATATGATGTAATCGACTATTATTCCCCTTTTTAATACTATTTGAGCACTGTGTGATGATGTCCATATTATGTAACTGCTATGTACGTGAATTGCTGATCCTGGCACGTACATGGTTCACATTCGGTTTGCCTTCTAAAACCGGGTGTGACAGACACGTGCCTTGGACACATCAAACCCGAGATCTTCTCTCTGGGCGCGGCAGTGAGACAAACCCGATTTCTCCCCTCTCTATCTCTTGATCCAGTGAGCAAAACCTGCAAGCCTCCACACACAAACGACAAAGGAATGTCAGAGGAAGAGATCTCTCAATGGGATAATGGCCATAATCTCAAAGATTTGGAGCCAATCCGCGCTTGAACTCGACCTCTCTCTGTGCTGCCTCGTGCTCGACGCTGTGCCAGGCGCCAGAGCGCGCACTGGCGTTCGCCCGCGCACGCCCCGAGTACTTGTCAGAGCCCCGCCCTCGGTCGTGCTCGCCCGCGCCTATAAAGCCTCCCCGGGCGCGCCTCACCTCACCCCGTGCTCACCTTCACCGGCCAGACGCCCCTCCTTAGCTCCGGCGAGCTCTCTTCCGCCTGCCATTGCCACCCGAGCCTCGGCCACCGTGGCCAACCCACTCCGGTCGCTTCCAAGCTACGCCAGCCGCTCGGATAGCTTCGCCAAGAGCTTGTGAAGCTTCCCAAGCTCTCGGACCCAGCAGAACTTCACCGGAGAACCAAGATCGTCCTCGCCGGACTTCGGCCGCCCGCCTGCGCGTGTAGACCGAGCAATCCGGTGAGTCATTCTTCAATTCCTCGCACACACACCCTCCTTGATCCCTGGTGAAGCTCTCTGACCCATTTGATTGTTCAATTGTGCCCTGGATAGGCCGGACTCCTCGCCGCCGACGAGCTCCCCCGCCTGCGCACGTGGACCGTCCGACTCTGACCATCCCCGACGGCGACCCGCACATCGCCGTGACCCTCAGGACCTCCCCTCACCCTTGGCCACCTCACCGGAACAGTCTCGCCACCGGTAAGCCCCTCCGCCCTTTCCTCCGCCGCGGGTACTGTTTAATTTGGGGGAAGGACCTCGGGTTAGGTTTAGAGGAACCCCAGGGGGTTTTCTGAACTGTCAGCGACACATTTGAATAGTAGCCCAAGGACTAGTCTATAAGCAAACTTGAAAACACCCGCCAGGGACCCCGTTGCAAAGTCGTTTCCCATTTAATCATTTATGTTTAATCTTTTTAATAAACAAAGAACTTAGGAAATTCATAACTTGAGAAATACTTAGCCAAAAATTGTCAAACCCATTTTGCTAGATTCTAAATATTATGTACTACCAATTAAAAATACTGAATCCCATGCTTTCTGTTCTAAATTTTAGAGTTTGGAATTAAATACAAAAACTGACCAAACCTTATTAAATTAAAGAAAATTGGTTATGCTTCTGTGCTGAACCTAAGAAAATTTGTAGATGTTCAAACCCCATTTAAACACTGTTTAAAAATAGTGAGAACCCCAGTATTGAAAAATTTAGTAGGGATATCTATTAAAAGCCATTTTTGCCCAAAACTTAGGAAAATCAGAAAGGCATTAGAAAATAGTGAACAATGAGTGCAATTATTTTTCCTAGCCTACTTAAGTAACAGAGAACCTAGGAAAAATAAAGGGACCTCTAGTCCAGAACAGAATTAATATGAAATGTTTTATTTAGCATTATTCCAACTAGAAAACAATTATTGGAATTATAAAAACAAATCCAAAATTGTTAATAAAAATCCAGTGGACTTGTAACCACTAAAACCCCACTAAAAATGATAACCACCCTAGCCTATCATTTTAAGTAGGGCAAACAAATAAAACTTGATATTGGACTCTATTTCAAATAAATCATGAGCAACCCAAAAATGGTGCAATAATGGGCAAATAAAATTTTGCTAGATCAATAATGAGATAGGCCACCAGAGAAAAATGCAAACCCATTTGAAAGATGCAAAATAATACCTATTGCCATACTTCATGGAAAAGGCCATTTAATCCAAATAATTCCTACCACCCCTCCCTTAAGCAAAAAGATACCAAACTTCAGAATGATTGCCCTTGCACAAAGAAGAAGCTAGGAAAAATCAGAAATCTGTTGTTTGATATTTTTCAAATATAGTGGTAGTAGAAAGCACCCATTTGGCTAGAAACTTTAGAAAATCATAGCAAAATAACTAATAAGTATTAATGTCTAGAAATTTGTGCAAAGTCATGTTATAACATCTAAATGCCAGCAAAAATAAGTCTTAGAGAATAACCTACTGTTAAATGGTAGCTGTAGTTCAAAGCACCCCTTCTGCCCTAATATTTGATATTTTTTTTCCAGAGAGAACTATTCACTCTTTAAGCCCCAAATTTTAGGACAGAGAATTATACACCAGTAAGAAGCCACTGTAATTTTTACAGAATTTTTGGAAATTTATTAAGACAACTTGTAGTTCAAACCCACTTTAAAAACACAAAAAATAAAGGGAAAGAAATGAAAGATAAACCTTGCCCCAATAAGTTCAACTTGAAATCTTGACAAATTCTCACTAAGACTTTAAAAAGAATTCAGTGGAACACCAAAATGGACTTACCACTTAGTTTAACTGAGTGTGATCTAAATTACTAAGTATACCACCGAAAATCTTTAGTAGCAAGATTAAACTCTATTTGATTTAAGTGGATCATTCACCATCAAAGTTTAATTGCTAAAGCACATATCATATCATGCATGTATCTTACTCATTGCATTCATTAGATTGTAATCTCGCTGACGGAGAGTACATGCTCATCCCCGAGCAAGGAACTGTCCAAGAGTAAGACCAGGAGCAAGCTCCCGAGGCTGCCATCGAGGATCTCCCCGCAGCCCCAGCTATTGAAGGCAAGCTCCGATTTATGCATAACCGTATTATTACATGCTACTTTACTACACTTAATGCTTGTAGGATTGTAATGTGCACTTAAGTGTAGGAGTTGCTTGAAACCTCTAGTTGCATGAACTTAGGATTCCTTTTTGAGATGGATACTAGTATGCTAGGTCGAGTAGCTACTTGCTAAATCAGGATCTAGGTAGAAGTCGAGTGATTTTTCTAGCACTCGCGCGAGGTCAGGAATTGATTGTATTCATCTTGATAACGGGATCTATGTTAGTCTATGGACTTGGATCCAGGGAGGATGCCTTGTCCATGAGACGGGAAAAAGGAATTAAGGATTAATGTGTGGATACCTGAGTCAAGCGTTTGAACGTACTAAGCACATGTCGAGAAATATGGTAACCGGTAAACCTAGTACCTGAGTGAAGCCGAGCGCGGACTTTATCCCTCACGCGACCTGAGACTGGGTCTCCCATGCTAGCTATGATGGGTACAAGTGCGGTCACTGTACGGCGGCAGCCGGGGTCAGTGGAGCATTGTATGCCAAGGCGGTGAGGCCTGGACGCGAACGGGGAATCGATGGGAACGGTTGACATGTGTGGGGTCGGAGTACCCTAACATGTCGTGTGTTTAGGTTTACCTTGCAAGGATAAAACTCGATTCGAATCGTCTGCTTCTCGTAGCTAATGAGACTGCTTGACCCCTTGTACTACATTGAGTAAGAAGTGAAATGAGGTTACATGAGATAATTTGTTGATTGTACTAAATGTTTGTTACCATGTATGCTTAGAAGAAGCAAACTTAGATAAGATAATGATGCTAGAATTTGAAAAGCTAAGAATTGATTTTAGAAACAGCTAGTGCTTTTGGCAAACCAAACCCCTCGGCCAAACAGATGCATGGTCTAGAGGTAGAGGAGTAGATTCCTCACACCGGGTAAGTCTAGCTGAGTATTAGTATACTCAGCCTTGCTTGTAGCATAATTGTTGCAGGTACGCTTCAGGATATGGTTGATGGTGTGACTAGGCCTACCACCCTGCCACCGGGTTGGACGGTCGAGTGGGATGCTGCTCTGGCAGGAGAGGAGCACGAGGAGTAGTGGGCTAGGCCTTGCCCATTTCCTCGCTATCGACGACATCGATTATCTGCTGCATCTTATTTTATGAACTCTATCAGCAACTTGAAAAACTCCGATTTATGTAATAATTCAGTACTTTAATTTGAGGTTTCCTGTTTTATTGTATTTCTTCTGTGACTCACCTTCGAGTGAGTATGTGGTATTTGATCCTGGTTAAGTGGCTTCATCAGACTAGATCTAAGGGACTGACGGGTTATTCCGATTTAAGTGTGTTGCGGCTCTTGAGGCGTGACTTAGGCACTTAAGCTGTAATAATTCGGGCGGTTCTGCCACAATACTTACTTCCCCTGATGCTAAGATAGGCAACAAACCCGAAGAGATCCATGTGGAGGAGTTCCAGTGGTCTTGATGTTGTCATCACATTTTTGCTTGGATGAGTAGTTCCCACCTGCTTCCCTGCTTGGCACGCTGCACAAGGTCTGTCTTTCTCAAAACAAACATCGGTTAGTCCTAACACATGTTCTCCCTTTAGAAGCTTATGAAGATTCTTCATTCCAACATGTGCTAGACGGTGGTGCCAGAGCCAGCCCATATTAGTCTTAGCTATTAAACATGCATCTAGATCAGCATTTTCTTTAGTGAAATAAACTAAATACAATATGTCGTCTAATACACCTTTAAAAGCTAATGAACCATCACTTCTTCTAAAGACAGATACATCAATATTTGTAAATAAACAATTATAGCCCATATGACATAATTGACTTACACAAAGTAAATTGTAACCAAGCGATTCTACTAAGAACACATTAGAAATTGAATGCTCGGTAGTGATGGCTATTTTACCCAAACCTTTGACCTTGCCTTGATTCTCATCTCCAAATATGATCGTGTCGTGGGAATCCTTGTTCTTGACGTAGCAGGTGAACATCTTATTCTCCCCCGTCATGTGGTTTGTGCATCTGTTGTCAATAATCCAGCTTGTGCCCCCGGATGCATAAACCTGTAAGGTGATTTAAGCTTGGGTTTTAGGTACCCAACTCTTGTTGGGTCCTGCAAGGTTAGTCACATAAGACTTTGGAACCCAGATGCAAGTTTTTTCTCTCTTGCACTTAGGCCCCAAAGTTCTAGCATCTACTTTATCATTTTTGCAAGTTAGCACATATGAAGTAGTATAAGTATGATAAAGCATAGTTGGACCATTTGATGCATTCCTAGGCGCATGAGAGATAGCATGGCACCTAGGTTTACTCCTACCATGAACATATGATGAGCTAGATTATTCATACATGGCATAAGACTCAAAATCAGCATCGTGATGAGTAGGTAAAACAACATGATCATAGCAACTATTATGATGAACAACACTAGAAGCATTCTTAACATGAGCATACAAATAGGCATGGTTCTTTTTGTCATGTAAAGAATGAGAGCTACCAGCCATAGGGGCCTTGCCTTTCTCCTTGATGAGATTGGAAGTCCTTTGGCTTGTTAAGTTCTGATAGAGGGGTGTCTACCATTGGTGTAGGCATCCATGGCAAATTTTATCTTTTCATATTCACTCTTGCAAATTTTAAGTTCACCATTAAGATTTGTAACTTCATCATTAAACTTAAGAATAGTGGAAGCATGAGCATTGCAAGCATCAATATCGACATATTTACATCTATTGCAAATAGAGACATGCTCCACAGATGAACTAGTAACATTCACTTTTTCTAGCTTAGCATTTAAATCAACATTTAAACTCTTAAGACTAGAAATAGAATCATGGCAAGAAGATAACTCAGAAGAAAGTAATTTATTTTTCTTAATTTCAACAGCCAGAGAATTTTTAGCATTAATACACTTATCATGTTATTCATATAGAATATCTTATTGTTTCTCTAGCAATCTATCCTTCTCATTAAAGGCATCAATTAATTCGTTGATCTTATCAACTTTAGATCTATCTAAACCCTTAAAGAGATCACTATAGTCTACATCTTCGTCAGATTCCTCGTCACTAGAAGAAGTGTACTTAGGGATATCTCGAGTACATACCTTCTTCTCCTTAGCCATGAGGCATGTGTGATGCTCGTTTGGGAAAAGCGATGACTTATCGAAGGCTGAAGCAGCAAGTCCCTCATCATTGGAGTCAGATGAAGAGCAGTCTGAGTCCCACTCCTTGTTGATGTGTGCTTCGCCCTTCGCTTTCCTATACTTTTTCTTCTTCTCCATCTTCCATTTCTTTTCTTATCCCTGGTCATTTTCATTATTGGGACATTGGGCAATAAAATGACCGGTCTTACCACATTTGAAGCAGGAGCGCTTTCCCCTTGATTTATTCTTGTTGGGATATTCCTTGTGTCCCTTCAATGCAGTCTTGAAACGCTTGATTACAAGCGTCATTTCGTACTCATTTAAGCCGACAGCCTCCACTTGTGCCACCTTGTTAGGTAGCGCCTCCTTGCTATTTGTTGCTTTGAGAGCAACGGGTTGTGGCTCGTAGAGAGGAAGCGGTCCGTTGGCAATGTCATCAACGTACCTAGCCTCCTTAACCATCATACGCCCGCTTACGAATTTTCTGATAATTTCCTCGGGCGTCATCTTGGTATACCTGGGATTCTCACGAATAAGATTTACAAGATGAGGATCAATAACGGTAAATGACCCTAGCATGAGTCAAATGACATCATGATTCGTCCATCTTGTACTTCCACAGCTTCAGATCTTGTTCACCAGGGTCTTGAGCCTATTGTAAGTTTCGGTTGGCTCCTCTCCACTTTTCATGGCAAATCTCTCAAGTTCGCCTTCTACCAGCTCCATCTTTGTAATCATGGTGGCATCATTTCCCTCATGAGAAATCTTGAGGGTGGCCGATATTTGCTTGGCATTGTCCAAGCCGCTGACTTTATTGTACTCATCCCTGCATATAGATGCTAACAACACAGTAGTGGCCTGGGCATTCATATGAATTTGCTCGTTAATAAATATGGGATTATCGCTACTATCAAAATGCATTCCATTTTCCACTATTTCTCAAATGCTAGGATGGGGAGAAAATAAATGACTACACATTTTATGACACCAAAAGAGTAGTCGTCTCCACCAAAGTGGGGGGGGGGTTGCCGAGTGGAATAGACAATAAATGAACATTTGAATTATACGAAATGCGAGAGTAATCAAATAAATAATTTTGATTAACCATTTTCTTTCGTGGATGAGTCCTCGTCGTCGTCGTCCCTTGGTGAAGAGGAGGAGGCATCGCTGTCGTAGTAAATAATCTTCTTGATGCACCTTTTCTTCTTCCCATCCTTTCGCTTGTTATTCGAGCCTAAGTCGGTGGCCTTGTCACCTTTTGTATCATTGATGTTGAGAGTCTCCTTCTCCTTGTCATTGATCACCATCCCCTTGCCTTTAAGATCCATCTCTTCGGGCGATTAGTCCCTTGATGAAGAGAACGACTTCGATACCAATTGAGAGCACCTAGAGGGGGTGGATAGGTGATCCTATAAAAAACAGCTCAACAAAAACAAACTTGGACTAATATTAGATTAATGAAAGTAAGAGCCAAGTTCGAATGAGGAGTATGAGCGGAGTAAACTTCTTCACTTAATTGCTCTTCACTAAGTGAGTATTAAACTTAGAGCAATAATGTAAGTGAAGTGAATAGAGAGAATATCGCAGTAGGATGAAGACAAGTGACACAGCGATTTTTGTCTTGTGGTTCGGTCAAGTAGAATACTTGCCTACTCCACGTTGTGGCGTCCCAACGGACGAGGGTTGCACTCAACCCCTTTCAAGTGATCCAAAGATCAGCTTGAATACCACGGTTCTCTTTATCTCAACAATATCCCTTTGTGAGGAATCTCCAGAATTTGCAGTCTCTCACGCCTTACACAATTGATCTTAAATGAACACAAGAGTAAGGAGGAATAGAAACACAGACAATAGCGAGAGTTGCAACAACAACACACACACAAGACAAGAACAAGCACACAAAATAGCACAACGGAGTTATAGCTCAAAGAAGTGCTCGAATCTCTATCGCAATGAACCAAATGCGTGTTTGCGAAGTCTCAGCGTTGTAGAATGTTCAAATGGTGCTTGGTATAGTGTTCCATGCATCTAGGGGTCCCTTTTATAGCCCCAAGAGACCTAGGGGTTGTTGGAGCTCCATTTGGAAGGCTATGGTTGCCTTCTGTCTGCGGGTACACCAGACTGTCCGGTGCACATCGGACAGTGAACAGTGTGTGGCTGAGCATAGGCGAAGAATCCTCTGATTGGTTGCTTTCCTATTCTGGGGGGCAACGGATCACACCAAACTGTCCGGTGCGCCACTTGACCGTTGGCCTGGGGCCGACGTGGCCACTAGCCGTTGGCTTCTGGCTCATCGGACTATTCGGTGCCTCGCGCGGATCGTCCAGTGAATTATAGCCGACGCATGCCGATAACCCTGAGAGCAGTGAGTTGGCCGGACCGTGCACCGGAATGTCCAGTGGGTAGCACCAGACCATCCTGTGCCTCCAGTCCAGCACACTTTCTCTTTTTCTTCCTTTGTTTTCTTTTGCTTCTTTTGGACTTGACTTTATAAAGTCCCTGGCACTTAGACAAAAGTGATTAGCACATAAAAACAATTTACTAAGTGTCCAGAGCTTACCTTTTCACTTGGTCCATCCAGATTTGCATTATGTCCTTTTCAGAGTTCAATTTGCTTCATATACCTTTGCTTATACACTATGTTAGTTCAAACATAATGTGTTGTGCATCTAATCACCAAAACAATATAGAAATGGCCCAAGGGCACATTTACCTTTCACTAAGCTCCACTTCTACCCCGATAAGAGATCTGGGAGCCTCTCCTCCCCCTCTCGACTCCTTGTAACCTCTACTACGAGTTTGATCATCAATGGTGTCGATAGCTCAAGACACCAATGAATGGACGTAGAGATGTTCTGCCCAGACCAGTATAAATCTTGCGCCCTCTGCACACACCCTCCAGATCCCGGAATGCTCATAATAAATTTACTTGTCGAAGTGAGGTACGAAACACCGACAAATACATACTCCAAGCTTAGTAGAATCTTTCTTCTCCACGACACAATGTTAGAAACCCAATATGTATACCTACAAGGCCTAATAAAGTTTGCCTCTAAAATTCAACGAATTTCTCCCTTGATCCTAAGATGCAAGTCTGGACGAAATGGTCTCGGCCTTTGCTTAAATGGCATGAAACCAGGTTTGATAGGTAATCGATGTTCAACTAGCTTTTAACTTAACCCTGGCATCTCTGTATAGCTCCAAGCAAAGTAATGAGAGTACTCTATAAATAACCCGGTCATTTTACTTCTAGAATCAGATTTCAGGTTTTTGTTTACAAAAGTGAGCCTTAGAGTGCTACCACTTCCTATGTTAACTTCCTATAAATGACCAGTCTATGTAAACCATTTACCTAACTTGTCTAAATCCCTAAATTCCTCTATTGCGCTCATGTAATAGGAATTTGCTACCTTCTACTGTGTGAGGCCCAAAATCTGTATAAAAATTAAATTAATAATAATAAAATAAATTTATAAAGAAATGAAATAGTAAATTCAGATATCTCAAATTATACTTGAATGTTGAAAATTGAGGACTGAATTTTTCTATTCACCTAAATGATCATTCATTAAATGATGCCCCATAAGCATTTATTTACATGAATATTAAGTTTAGAAGACTCAAGTCGGGACTAGAATTTCTTTTAAGTCTAACACATAAAGTTGAAACTGGGGAAATAACAAATAATAATATTTGTAAATAGTAGAAGTTATGTTCACTAGGAAATTTAAAGTTCAAAATAGGTGATTGAATTTAAATCAGATTTGAAATAGAGAAAAGAAAATGAGATAAGGAAAAGGAAAGGAAAATAAAAAGAAAAGAAAATGCAAAATGCATTCTAGGTCGTTTCTCCTTGACCGACCCATTTCCACCTGTCTTCTCGACCCACTTCTTTCCCGGCCCAGAATGAGAATCCAGCTGCCACTGCTGCACAACTTCTGACGCTGTGGGCCAGGCGGGCCAACCTCTCTGCCCTCAGGTATCGCCGACGGGTGGACCCCTCCTTGCTCAGTCCTCTCCGCCGCGGGTATGGGTGCGCTTTGTCTGTCATGTGGGCTGCTACTTCTCCCTCCGGTTAGCGCTCGCATGCTCTAGCTGACTGGTGGGCCAGGTCAACGTGAACTCTGTCTTCCTCGCCGTAGCCACCATAGTTGTAACCAACGCCGCTAATGTTGCGCGCCCAGGATGGCGAAGCAGACTCGCCCCCCCCCCACCCTCGCGCGTCCTACCTTCACGTGGGTTTATAAAGCCTCTCGGTGCAACTTCCGTTCAGATCAGGACGCATTACGTTGGTTGGCCATCGTCCGGTGAGAGAGGGCTCGAGAGAACGAAGCAAGAGAGAGAAGGGAAGCGCCCTTGCCGCAACCGCAAATCGGCGCCGCCATCATTCAAGGCCCGGTGGTGAAGTGTTGTGCATCGCCCGTGCTGGTAGAGGCCAGCCGCGACATCGCTCAACTTTGTGGCGACTCGTCTTCGCCGTAATTCCTCGTCGGAATCCGGAATCGGCCGTGGATCCGCACCGCATCGGACCGACCTATTTCCATCGCCATCCTCTGGTGAGGTATCCCCTACCTAGTTCATCGTGTTCTGTTCTCTCTATTACGTGGGGTCATGCAAGGGTTGGAACCCGGTGGCATGGGTTGGGCAAGCTCACGACGAGCGGATTGCTGTGTCGCGCGCGCACCGCCGTACTGCGGCGCCAAGGAAGAAGGGGAGGGCGACATTGATTAGCGTACGAACGGTCAGGATTAATTCTGGGCATCCCCCTTGCCCCGTCCTATGTGAACCGTAGATCCTCAAACCAGGGGTGGTGATTGCGTACCGATTCATGTGGGTGTCCGATCTAATCAGCGTCGTATGCATTGGATCGGACAGCTGAGATTAAACATCGCCTTTCGGCCTGCTCATCTTACAAAGGAGTCCCTGGAATTTACATATATCAACCCACCGTCCACCACACGTAAGATCTGAGTATGTAGGATTTTTTGCGCAGAAGCCCCTGTACTCTTTAGATATCTGGTGCGCAGTCCAGAGCTAGGTGAAAATGGGAAAAAGGAATATAGGAAATGATTTATAATATAAAAATAATTCCAGGATAGTGTTTAATCTCTAGAAAATTCATATTAGCTCCTTTTTAGTCCATTATAGTTCCTATAATTTGGTAGTAATATTGTCTATCACTAAGTAACACCGTTCTAGCATGAAAACCATATTAAAAATTTATCACAATTAATTTTGTAGCAAGCACATACGAACTTCGGAAAATCATAACTTCTCCGTTTTAATTCCGAATTGGCTCATTCTAGTTGCGTTAGCTTCGTATAAATATTTACTACGCAGCAACAACATTAATTGTACCATATTGTATACTTTTATATTTATTCATCCTATGTCTACTAGATTACCTCTTCTAAATCAAATTTAACATGTCCATAATTATAATGAGCTCTAGTCAAGTTATAATTAAAACTAAAGTTGAGAGTTGAGACTAATTATTCATAGAGTAATCTCTCATATGATTTACACTAACCAATTTATAATATAGTGTAATAATTAAATCACGTAGATCTTCCATAAATCATAACTTCGTAACCCTGACTCCGATCTTAGTAGTTCTCGATCCCGCAATCTCGTAGCAACGTGTAGATTATTATTATTCAGTTTGTACTTATGTTTGATGTGATGTTAATTTTGTCTATACCATATTTGTTTGTGCTACGACTAGAAGTGAGGTCACGAGAATCTGAGGATCATCCTGGTACCTAGAATCTCAAGTCCCAGGCAAGTTGTGCCCTTGATCACTTCTATTTACCCAATAATGTTCTTTATTATCACTTATTCATGCATAAGCTTAATTTTGATGAGACCCAATAGGCCACCCTAGACTGATTATGTTGTTACCTTGTTTACCCCTAAATCATTTGGGTAGTTTTGTTATTGCTCTATATGGTTTTGGGATTAATACTACATTATATCCATGTTCCAGTTATTCTGTTATTTTATTTATGTTCATGTCAAGATCATTATATTATTTTAATTGGAACATGGAGCTTAACTTGAGAAACACGTGCCACCACAAGGGTGGAATGGGACGCCATTGGCTGACTAACTAGGAAAGCTAGTGGAAGACTACCTTACCCGAAAGGGGCAAGGGCAGTAGGGGAGTAAGCATGCAGGGAGGTTCTCAGGTTGATTTTGCTACGATGGCGGTCAGACGAGGGATTCTTGCAATTGCTCTTCCCAGAAACTGTAGCGGTTTTTCGGAAGCTAGAGGAACTTTGTAAAGGCCTCGTAGTGGATCCCTAGCCATTCACCTTGGTAGTGTCTAAGGGTCTAGCTAACCCTAGCGACATGGGATACACGACTTGTGGGTACAGGGTACAACCTCTGCAGAGTGTAAACTTGGTATACTAGTCGAGCTCACGGTTAAGAGCAGCTCAGGACTCTCGCATGATTAAATTATGGAACTAAATTCAATTCGTCATTTGCATTGCATGAGATTTATTATTAATTTTGTTCTATTATTATTATGGTTTGGTATCTACATATACTTAGTAACCGCTAATAAAATTTTGACCAACTTTAAAAGCAATGCTTAGCTTTAACCATTCTCTTTGGTAAACCTTACACATCATGAGCTCCCACCTTTGGCGAGTTCATGCGCATTATTCCCCACAACTTGTTGAGCGATGAACATATGTGAGCTCACCCTTGCTGTCTCACACCCCCCACTGGTCAAGAACAGGTACCACAGGATGAGGCGCATGGAGGATGCTGTGGAGTGTTCGTGAGAGATCTAGGCCGTCGTCTCCCAGTCAACTTTGGGTTGCTGGATCGTTGTCTCCTTACGATGTAATTATTTATTTATTTTATACAGAACTCCTATTATTTAGTAAAGTTGTAACATTTGTTTCTGTACCATTATTCATCATATGTGTGAGATGTGGTCCCAGCACACCTGGTGATTCTGTTCGTGCCCCAGTCCCTGAAACACGGGTGTGACATACTGGGAGGCAGACCATCTAGCCAGACTGTCTGCGAGAGGGGCTGCATACTGCAGACCTCTCTGTTGGACTCCAGATCATTCGACTATAGGGGTCGGACCGTCCACGTGAGCGGTTGCGAACTGTAGACATCTCTGCTGGACTTTGGACCATTTGACCTTAGGACCCAGACCATCCACCACCTGACATGTTTTTTGGTGTATACATCATTGTTCACTTATGGTTTAGCTAATTTTCCATCGGCTCTAAAATTACAGGAGTAAAGCCTTCCCTGTATACACTTATGAATTGATAGTCTAAAAAATCAACTCCTGCCAAACATTTTGTAGTCTCATAAGTCCAAAGTACATGGGCATCAACCATAGCAATGTAAACTGATGAGTCTGCATGTATTATTTCTATTTCATCACCTACCCATTGTTTTAACATTTGATGCAAAGTAGGAGGTACACATTGATTAGCATGTATCCAATCTCTATCTAAGATTGTTAGAAATATGCCCTAGAGATAATCATAGAGATGAGCATATTTCTTTGTATCCATGATATATATATTGCTTAATTGAATATCCATGGAAGGCACCTTGTATTGATTAGCAATTATGTGAATTGTTTGTGAGATTCTTTACTTATATGGTTATTCTAAATGATGTCCCTAGTCAGAGTCGATGACTAGCACATGTATTAGTTGATGACTACATTTTACAAGTCATGAACATGGAGATGTTAAACTAATAATGTGGGCGCATGTATGACATGAGGCTGGACTGACCCAACGTGAGATATTGTAATATAGTTCTCTTCTTGCAACATGATTACTGTATCCTTAGACCTGAGATTGTCGCATGTTCTCAAGATGTGAATTGACTTACTTAGGGACTATCAAACGCTATCCCGTAACTGGGTAGTTATAAAGGTAATTTTGGGTTTGTCAGGAAGCATGTTGTGAGGCATGGTCAGTCAAGATGGAATTTGTCCCTCTCTTTGTGAGAGAGATATCTCTGGGCCCCTCGAGTGATTGGATCAAGAAATGCATGGTCGTGCTAGGGTTAAGAGTTAACCATTGAAAGGATTCCAATTCATAGTATCGAGAAAGAGAGGTCAGCTTAGAGCCAGACCAAATATCGTGAGACAAAGGGAACAACATGTACGTAATGTCGCAATGGTTCGTCTGATATGATCTTTACGTGCACATAGGAGTTGACATGTCTTGCTAGAGGCCGCTGTCAATTATTGGGCCAAGTAAGAGTACTCGGGCTATGTCTATTTGTACGTGAACCTATAGGGTCACACACTTAAGGGGAAGGAAGCCTAATTCGGATTAGATCCGAAATTAGACTGGGCTTTAGGGTTAATGATGGGCCTCGGTGTCAGAAGCCCACCATAACGCCTATATAATGAGGGGCGGGGGCGCGGTTAGGCTCAACCTAATTCGCTACCTGCAAACGAGCAGCCGCCGCTCACCTCTCGCCCTCGCCAAGCCGTCGTCGCAAACCTAGCAGTTCGGTACGCGGCGCTTCCTCCCTGTACGTGTGGATACCTCGGAGGTGCTGCATTTGGAGCACTGGGACGAACCGTGCGAGGACGTGAAGGACGCCGACGACTGCACGGCACTGCTCGACGCGTTCGTCTACATCGAGACGTCTTCCGCTGCTCTGCGCGTCTAGTGGTAATTCCATGACCTATAACCGCAGTAGTTCTTGGTATTATGGGGTTGAAAATTTTGTTTTGCGCTAGCGTAGCCTCCCCGTAATCCTACAAAGATAACACTATGATTGCCTTCTAGTTGGGCAACTAAGAAAGCAACAACAAGGGTCTTTGTTCCAATAGTCAATCCAACAGATGTGACACCCTTAACTTTGATCGGATTGTTGCTCCCAACATTGCTGAGCATCATATTGGCCCTGATCAGCTCGTTATCCTGCTTGCCAAGCTTCCGATACAAGGAACAAGGCATTAAATTGACTACCACTCTACCATATCAACCAACATCCTAGAAATCGTTGTCCGATCGATGTGACCGCGCACATAGAGTGGCTTCAAATGATTGAATGATTTCTTAGGTTTGGTGAAGACCGCTTCTTTAGGACCAAAATCAAACTGAGCAACCACTGGTTCGACATCACGATAATAGTATATTCAGCACCACTGGTTCCAGAAGAGGGAGGTGTGAGACGGAGAGTTATAGTGGTTTAGGATTGCACCCTAGTCCAGTGTAGTGTTGATCGTAATATTCTTGAGAATTGTGTTATGGTTAGTGTGTGTCTGTTTGAAGGAGGAAGAGGACCTTCCCATTTAGAGTTCAAGGTAAGAACCTTACAGAGGTGGCCTGCTTTCTACCAGAGAGAGAAAGCAGGAAGGAAGAAATCTGTTGCCTCGGGTGCTGAAGTGGTATCCCTGAGATCGTTCGTAGGATCGTGTGCAGCTATACTATCGACATGGTCTATCGCACTTCTTTTCTGTCATACAGGTCCTTATAGCGAGTCTATTGTTGATGTCTTCATAGTGGTGTGTGGTGGGTCCCGTGGGCTAGTCTTATGATGTGGTCGTGCATGGCGTGGCTTCGCCCGTCATCATGAGCACCACGTCACCAACCCGCATACGTAGGTGTATGCTTGTATGGCACATTGTCATGTCTTTCCCGATATATGGGTCACTGTTGGGACTCTAAGGCTGAGGTCTTCCCATGACTAAGCCCTTTTGTGGGGACATATAGTCATGTTGACGGTGACCTCCTAGCCCCTTCGGTATGTTGCATGTATATCCGAACATGGTTTGGTGATGACGCATCTTGTCGTAGCCGTCGTGGCTCAATAGCATCGAGTTTGGTCCTCCGCCTTGTAGGATTGCTCAGTTTGGAGTTGGTCGGTCGCTCTGCCTCACAGGTATGCTCGGCGGGGACTTGGTCGGTCACTCTGCCTCATAGGGTTGCTTGGTTTGGGGTTGGTCGGTCGCTTCGCCTCTCAGGTTTGCTCGGCGGGGACTTGGTCGGCCACTCCACCTCGCAGGGTTGCTAGGCGAGGGGTTGGGCAGCAAATGGACTGGAACGGGTTGTGGGCCTACTTTTTGGTACCCTATTCCTAGGTACCCTACAACAGCCCCAGAGCCTTTGTGCGACTTCTTGGAGTTGCGCGGAGGCTTTCTCTTGAGATCTTATGTTTTTATAGCACGTACAAGCGCATCTGATAGACGTAGCCCTCGAGTAATCCATGTGGATTGCTTGGGGGTTCATTTGTCGTGAGTCCATTGTTACTGTTTTTTTAATTGAAGACTGAATTTCCTAGGTGCACACAAGCGCATCTGCTAGATTTAGCCCCCGAATAATCCATGTGGATTGCTTGGGGTTTATTTGGCATGTGTGTGGTTTAGGGATAGGCCCTTCTCGCACAGGACATGAGTTCATTGAGTGCCGGAGTCGAGCACGGTCTTGGGTGGCGACCTTCTGAGTTGGTTGCCTTCCAAGCGCTTGATCATTGATATGCATGCGTGCCCCTCCCCCTCGGTAGGCCCGTTGTGGTCCTATTGAAGGGAGGGCCACCTTCCACCGACCTAGTCATGTGCGGGGAAGGACGTCGTCGAGCTACAGATGGGTTATCCAAGTGAGATCTGACTGCCCTCCAATAGGGTTAGGTATTAGCGAGTGGTCTCACTGGGGGGTCTCAACATGCTGGGGGCATCTCATCGAGTCCTTCCTTATTCGATCATGTATCGGCCCTTTGGTCAGTGTGACCGACCAAAGGGGGCCCCATGGCCACCTTTTTAACCGAGTTACCATAGGAGAATGTGAGGTATGACCTTGGACGTGAATACAAGCAAATGATCTATGGGCCGGTCACCTAGATCGTGGCTCACTAGGAGCTTGCTCAGTCCACCCCTCGCTCTGTGTGTGATGTTGGGGTGAATTTTGAATTTTTTTTACCTGGTCGATATGAGGTTGTTACTATGGTGGCACGGTAAAGGAGGTGACTATCATGACATCGCTCGGCGTGGGTGGCTTGATGGGACATAAAATGGTCCGTCCACCGTATCGTGAGCAAGTGGCGTGATGGGACGATTTATCTGTCCTGCCTATTTTTGGCATCTCCCCTACCATGTGCCCCCTAGTGCTCTGTTCGAGGTGATGTGGAACCTGCAACATGAACAGTTTTTCGCATGAGGCCCAAGGTGGCTGCGGGCTTAGAACAACAGATCCCCCCTGTGCCGCCCACTTAGGGGCCTATCCTTTTGGCGTCGTTCTAGCTCCTTATGCATGCATATAAAGAGTGAAGGTGCTTGGGGTCGGTTATGCTCACTATATTATTGTGCCCAGACATATGTCTCTTCCTACTATTGTGCCTTCCTCCTCTTTCATGTTTGTCTCGCTTGCTTCTTGCAATCATGGTGGCTTCATTCCGGGCTCGCTCGATTCGGGAGAGCCGCCTTCTTGGTTTGGAGAGGAAGGAGTTCATCCCTGCGAAGGAGGTCTCAGGTGGAGATTGGAAGGCGAGGGTGAAGTGCCACATCCCAGGGACGACGATGTGGTCGTGCTTGCGTCGTTACCCGAGTGAGAGTTCGGCCTGCCCCTGCATCCCTTCATGCGGAGGATCCTGCACTATTATCGGTTGGAGATCCAGAACCTACACATCAATATCGTCCTTCACATAGCGTGCTTCATTACGCTATGTGAAGCTTTCATGAGGATCGACCCTATTGGAAGTTGTGGTAGTATTTCTTCAGCGTGCGGGTGACTCCAGCCCATGGCAGACAGTCGTTTGCCGGCTCGGCCAACATTAAACTCTGCTCCAGCCGGAAGGCAGAGTACTAAAAGATCTTGCTCCCCTCCTCTATGCGGTACAAGGGTGAGTGGTTCTATGCCAAAAATGTGCTTGGTCGCCCCCTGCCGTTCACCGGATGAGAGGCGGTATCGACAGAGAAGTGGCACTATGGCACGGAGGCGCTCTTCAAGAGTAAAGTGGAGCACCTTCTGAAGGCGGACAATATGTTGAAGCAACGAGGCCTCACAGGCGCACGTTTGGTGCGCACCTTCATGCACCGCCGGATTCAGACCTTGATGACCTGCTAGAAGCCGATGCACCAGTACTCTAGCGACCCCGACTGCCATTCCCTGAGCCGCTTGCATTGATCGAGATCGAGGCTCGAGTTGAGGCTGTTACGACGTTGTCGTCAAGGTCCTTCATGGATAAAGATTCGCCCCTCCCTCTTCCACCCTTTCTTGAGGACGCCACCATCAAGGCAGAGCGGAAGTGAAAGAGGGAGGTGGAAGAGGAGACCTTGGCGGCCGCCAGAAGCATCGTCAGGCGAGGAAGAAGGAGAAGAAGGCCACACGCCTTGCTCGCGCGGAGCCAGGGAGGAGTATCACTCCCTCCACTGACATAAAGGACATGACTTCCATGGGATGGAGGTCCTCGTGTTGGTGGGTATACCGTCTCATCATAGGGACGCCGAATAGGGCTAGAAAAACAACTCGGACTTGGTGCAGCTCGGTAAGGCTCAACAAAGCTTGCGAGCCCACAACGAGTCGATCTCATTTTGTGAGCTCGAAATTTCCCCGAGCCAAGCTGAGCCAACTCATGCGAGCTCTTGAGCCGCTCACGAGCCGGCCCAACCAGAGAGGCAGAGAGCGTGCGCATGTGGATTGTGGGATGTGGCCTTACCTTTTAGTGCGACCCAAATGCTTCTGCTAAACCCTTGAGTCGTCGTGCGTCGTTTATTTCTCTTCTCCAGGCAAGCGAGCACGCTGCCTCCGCGCTTTGGGTTGCCGGTTTGTCGGTGCCAGTTGCCACCGTCTGCCGAGGCACCCCATGCCCTCGCCATCCAACTTGAGAGAAGCTTAGAAGCCCCTCACGGGCTAACGGAGTGATGCACCGTGCATGGTCAACCTCATGGAGTCACTGTCATGACACTCAAGTCCTCAATCATGTACGGTGTCCGTCGTCGCTGAGGTGCGCCATCTACTATGCTCGTCAACTTGTCACGACACCGGCACGCCATCGTCGTTGCTTCCCTCAGGGCTCAAGCCTCAGCTCCCGCTCCTCCTGTCCTCTGTCCGGCTACCCGTCTGCCATCGGCCTGTGGGGGATGGATATCCCCCGGATCTGCTAAAGGAGTAAAAGACCTCACGAAAGGCCCAAGGGCCCAATAAATCGTAAGGTCATTCTTTCGTGGGCCTGGGGGGAAACAACCAACAAAGCAGAGCGACGTGAGATTGGATTGGTGCAAACCCGGACGGCCCACAACGTTGAGCGAGTAAACCGCAACAAAGATCCGACTTTCCCGCGCCGGAGCCTCCATGCAACGAAGCCATGCGAGGATAAGTCGGCGAGGGTTACGTAGGGATAATCTTAAGAGGTTCACTATCTTTTAGCTACTTATTGCTATCTTATCCACGTGTACTACCCCACGGTCGAGTATATAAGGCCTAGGGGGCACCCCTTCAGAACGATCGACCCTTTACTTAGCCACCCACGTCAACTCTCTGTATCCTCAATCCAGAGAGCTCTCTTGTAACCACATTCACCAAGCATACTCACCAGGACGTAGGGTGTTACGCATCTTAGAGCGGCCCGAACCTGTAAACCTTGTCCACTGTCCCTCGTGCGACCGACACGAACCATTTTGCTATAGTTGTCGACACCATCCTACTCCTAAAACACCTCAGGGGGTAACCCCGGGTGTGCGGTCGGACCCAAAACACCGACAGCTGGCGCGCCAGGTAGGGGGTGTGTCGACGATCCAAGCTAGCTCAATGGCCGTCACCTTCTACAGCAAGATCACCCTGCGTCCTGGATCCGAATTCTGCTTCGGAACAATCTCATCTGTAGCGGATGAAGAGGGAATTCTGCACCGTATCGCGGAGCCGCCGGAAAAGAAGTCTCCCCCAACGAACTCCGAAAATATCGGAGAAGCACAACCTCTAGCTTTCCGGATGAAGATCGTCTCCGGAAAGTCGGGGGCCGAAGACCCGTTGACCCGGAAAACTCCACTGTCTACTTCTCTGACAAAAGAATGGACGCGGATCGCAAGGAAGAAGGAGACCAGGGAGAAGCAAGTCGTTCTTTCCGTTCCTCCAGCCTCAAAGGAGAATGGAAAGAAGGTCGCCACGACAGCAGCACCATTCTACCCCGACGTCCTCTTCATCGGGAGAGTGGAATCGCCCGTCGTCTCCGACGATGAACCGACCGCGCCTGGAGAAGAATTGCATCAACAAGAGTCCCGACGACGGAGAAACCGGCGCAGGAACGTTCGACGACATCACGCGGCCGGAGAGCGGAATCCGGAGCAGCCTGTTTCACGAGACGAGGTCTCGGAGATAGGAGAAACTCCGGAAGAACGCGTCTTCAGAGAACGAAGGAACTCCCGACGATGTGATCGCCGACGAGCTCAGGAACAGGCTGAGCAAGATGCAAGGCAGCGCCGGGAGAATCCACTCTTCGGGCGCAACCTGAATCCTGACTTCGCCCGAGCCATGAACACGCCGAGCGAAGTCGGAGGAGTACTAGCTCGGATAGCTGATGGACTTCCTCGGACTCCCGACGCTGAGGGCTACCGACGTCTGTTTACTCAGGCGGCTAACCATCTTCTACCGCTTGCTCATCCGCCGAACGATCTACGGCACGCCATCAACAGTCGTCGGGACGCGCGAAGCTCCATCAATGCTTCGCGCGAACGGCGGCATGAGAACGAGATTCGCCGTCGGGAGGAGTACGACAGGGATCATGGCATCCCAACTCAGAGCCAGGCCACCAGGACTGAGTTGGCCACGGACTCAACTGGCGGTACCACTCGGGGACGGTCGAGGAACCATAATCGCAACTCCCCTCCCCGGGACAGACATCGTCCCCGGCGACAGGAGGACACGTGTGGAGTGTCCGCTCTTACTCCACGCCTTAGGGCCATCCAATGGCCCCCCAACTTCAAGGTATCCAATGTTGACAAGTATGAACCTAAGCAGGATCCAGGGGGTTGGCTAGCCGTCTACACCACCGCTGCTCGAGCTGCCGGGGCATCCGAGGACGTTATGACCACGTATTTGCCCATCGTCCTTGGGCAAGATGCGCTGCAGTGGCTGCGACACCTACCCTGACATTGCATCGACAGCTGGGGAGACTTCAGTCGACGCTTCACCGCCAACTTCCGGTCCCTCTCTGACAAGCCGGCGCAACCGTGGGACCTCAAATCCATCAAGCGTCGGGGCGACGAGACTCTCCGGTCGTACCTCAAAAGGTTCCAGACCATGAGAAATCGTATCCCCGAGGTCACGGAGGCGGCTGTGATCGAGGACTTCTACAGGGGATCCAACGACTCGGCTTTCGTCCGAGCCATACTACAGAAGGCGCCGACTACCTCCGAGGAGTTGTTCCGGGAAGCCGACCTCTACATCACCGCCGACGAGCGAGCTCAGGACCTCATCGGAGGAGCAAAGCCCGCACCGGCAGCACCACGACGCGATGCGAACCAGCCACCCGACAAACGCTGGGAGAAGAGGCCTCGTGAAGAAGTGCACGCCGCCGGACCACCTGCCTCCCGCGCCCGAGGTGGACCTCGCGGGGGCGAACGCACACTGGACGACATCCTCGACGCCCAGTGCCCGTACCACAAGGACATGCGCCATACTCTTCGCAACTGCCGGGACTTCAAGCATTCCGTCGGACACGGCCGACCCTTCCAACCTCTTCCTCCTCCTCCGCCGAGGGGAGGACCAGATGAACCACAACAACCTCATCGGCAGGAGGAGGGAGGAGGAGGAGCTTTCCCACGCGTCGACAGGGAGGTCAACGTCATTTTCGGCGGACATGGGTCGCAGGAGAGCAAGAGACAGCAAAAGCTCAACGACCGCCAGATACTGGTGGTGACCACCGGTCCTCCCGCTCCATACCGGTGGTCAGAACACCCGATCACTTTCACTCGGGATGATCAATGGCTCAACTTCGACCATCCCGGCAAATACCCGCTCCTCGTCGATCCGGTGATCCGAGAGAGCCGGGTGAAGAAGGTGTTAGTGGACGGGGGGAGCAGCATCAACGTCACCTTCCCCCGGACACTCCAAGGCTTGGGAGTTCACCTCAAAGAGCTCCACGAGTCGGACACTCCTTTCTTCGGCATCGTGCCGACAGAAGGGGAATACCCGCTGGGCCACATCTACATGCCAGTCACCTTCGGAACTCCGGAGAACTACAGAACCGAGTTCCTGAGGTTTGAAGTGGCGAACTTCGACTACGGGTACAACGCCATCATCGGGAGGCCTGGATTGGCCAAGTTCATGGCCATCCCGCATTACACATACATGATACTGAAGATGCCAGGACCGCAAGGGATCATAACTGTGCGCGCCGACTTCCAAGGCGCCGCAGAGTGTTTCCGAGTGGCTATTCAAGCAGCCCTCACCGCCAAGCCATCGACGGTTCCTTCCACACTGGCGAACTCTAAGCCTGAGGAAGACCTCGCGGTACTGGTTAACGAAGCTCAGGCCGCGACCTCCATGCGGCCGACTGAGGAAACCAAGCGAATCAACCTGGGGTTCGCTGATGAGCGCAAGACAGCCATCATCAGCTCCAGCTTGGACGACAAATAGGAAAGCGCGCTCGTCCGGTTTCTGCAAGATAACCGAGATGTATTCGCATGGCAACCTGTGGATATGCCGGGAGTCCCAAGAGAACTGGCCGAGCACAAACTGAAGGTTTATCCCCAGGCAAGGCCGATTCGGCAAAAATTACGTCGTTTCACGCCCGACAAGAGAGAAGCCATTCGCGCCGAGTTAGCTCGCTTGGTCGCGGCTGGATTCATTAGAGAAGTGTTACATCCCGAGTGGTTAGCCAACCCTGTTCTTGTACTCAAAAAGAATAAAGTGGACTGGCGCATGTGTGTTGATTATACTGATCTCAACAAACACTGTCCGAAGGATCCTTTCGGGCTCCCGAGGATAGATCAGGTGGTGGACTCCACCACTGGATGTTCTGTGCTGTCTTTCTTAGATTGCTATTCCGGGTATCATCAGATTAGTTTGGCAAAAGAAGACGAGGAAAAAACATCGTTCATCACTCCGTTTGGTGCTTTCTTTTATACCTCCATGCCGTTCGGCCTCAAAAACGCTGGAGCGACTTATCAGAGAGCTATTCAAACATGCTTAGCCGATCACTGGGGCAAGCGTGTGGAGGCATACGTGGACGATGTGGTAATCAAAACGGAAAATTCGGAAAACTTCATCGAAGACTTACAACTGGTTTTCAACGGCCTGAGGCGATATAGATGGAAGCTTAATCCCGAAAAATGTGTTTTCGGAGTGCCAGCAGGAAAGTTGCTCGGGTTTATCGTCAGCCACCGGGGAATTGAGGCTAATCCAGATAATATTGAAGCTATCATGAAGATGGAAGCTCCTCGATCACAAAAGAAGGTTCAGCGACTCACTGGATGTATGGCAGCCCTGAGTAGATTCATATCCAGGCTGGGAGAAAAAGGTTTGCCATTTTACAAGCTACTCAAGAAGGTGGATAAGTTTCAGTGGACTTCAGAAGCACAAGAGGCTCTAGATGCACTGAAAAAATTCTTGACAACACCACCAGTATTGAAACCACCCCGGCGAGCTACATCGACTCAACCGGCTGAAAATTTGCTACTATATATTTCTTGCACGACTCACGTGGTAAGCACCGCGTTAGTAGTCGAGCGAGTGGAAGAAGGACACGCCTATCCAGTACAACATCCTGTTTACTTCATCAGTGAAGTTCTAGGCCCCTCAAAGAAAAAGTATCCTCAAGTTCAGAAGCTATTATACGCAGTACTTCTAACTGCCCGCAAGCTGCGCCACTACTTCGACGACCACAAAGTCATAGTAGTCACTAGTTTTCCAATAGGGGATATTCTTCACAACAAGGAAGCCATTGGCCGAATAGCCAAGTGGGCTTGCGAGCTGGGATCCCACGACATCGAGTTCCGACCTCGCACTGCCATCAAAACTCAAGCACTGGTTGATTTCGTATCAGAATGGACAGAACAGCAAGTACCGGATAATCCAGAGACTGCAGAAGTATGGCGAATGTATTTTGATGGTTCGCTGAAACTGCAGGGAGCAGGAGCAGGGATTCTCTTCACCGCACCTGGAGGCGAACACCTCAAGTACGCCCTCCAGTTGCTATTCCCGGCCTCCAACAATGCAGCCGAGTATGAGGCTTTGTTCCTGTAACGCCCTGAATTTGGGGGTAGAATTTTTTCTTCTTTTCTTTCACCAAATTCAGGCGTTACCCTTTTCTTTTTTTCGTTCCCTCGCTAAACCTTGATCTTTTCCAAAGTTATAACGGAGTTCGGCTTGGAATTCCCGTGTAAAGAAAAACCCTAAAATTACTTGATGTTGTTTGATGCACCATGCCGAACTATGCATACTTTGATTTGCTTAGGGATGTAAGTGCATTCATTTAGAAAGATCGGATTTCGAAAGGGAGAAAAAAACCTTTTTTTTTCTTTTTCTTTTTCTTTCTCTCTCTCTTTTTTCTCTCTCCCGCGTCATGGACCGCCCCTGGCCGGCCCAGCCGCCCCCCGCGCGCCCCCCTTTGGGCCAGTTGGCCCATGCCGCCCCCCTCCCTTTATTTTCCCCAAAACCCCTCTCCCTCTCCCTCCCTTCTCTCATTTTCTCCCTAGCCGCCGCCCCTGCCCTAGCCGTCGCCCCCTGCCCCGTCGCCGGTTCGGCCGCCCCCGCCGTTCGGCCGCCCCGCCGTTCGGCCGCCCCGCCGCTCGGCCGCCCCGTCCCCGTCTCCGGTGAGCCCTCCCCTCTCCTCCCTTCCCTCTCCCCTCCTCTCCCCCTCCCCGGCCCAACCGCCGCCCGCTCGACCGCCCCCTGCAGCGCCGCCGCCCCTCGGCCGGCTCGGCCGCCCCCTGCCCCGCCCCGCCGGTTCGGCCGCCCCCTGCAGCGCCGCCGCCCCTCGGCCGGCTCGGCCGCCCCCTGCCCCGCCCCGCCGGTTCGGCCGCCCCCTGCCCCGCGCCCTCGGCCGTCTCGGCCGCCCCCTGCCCCGCCCCGCCGGCTCGGCCGCCCCCCTGCCCCGCGCCCCCGCCGGTTCGGCCGCCGCCTTGGCCGGCCCAGCCCCCTGCGGTTCGGCCGCCCCAGCTCGGCCGCCCCGCGCCCGCGCCCTACCCCGCCGCCCCTGCCCCAGGCCGGTTCAACCGCCCCCCCTTTTTTTATTTATTTATTTTTTATTTTATTTTATTTTCTTTCATTACTGTTGTATGTTTTATTTTAAGTAAGTTAATCATTGTTCATGTTATTGAAATAGGAAACTTAATTTAGAAATTCCGTTTCGCTATTGGTTCATGTAATCAATTGTTTATCCAGTTCAATGTTGATCAACTAAAAATGACTAGGTTTCCATTAGTGCATATAACTCAATTCTTTTGTTAGAACCAATTGTAACTAATCATTAGTGCATAAGCTTTAACCCCCCCCCCCCCCCCCCGCGAGACCCTCTCCCGTTTCTTTCTAACCTTAATGAATGCGATATCGAATGTCATACTTGGTGCATATTCACTTTATTTGTTCCCTTGTATGATGTACTGTTTGTTTCCCAATTTGAATGGATGAATGTATGTATGCTTGCAACCGCATAGAGAACGATCCGGTCGAAGAGCCCGAGGAACTCGCAGGAGAAGCCCCTGAGCAGCAGTCGTTTGGTGGAGGCAAGTGTCCTTTGACCTATCTCTGTCCTATTCATTACTTAATTCACCTCCCGCTTTACACATTTATACCTAAGGATCGACTAGCTTTTGTTATCCATGTCCTTGATTCCTATTTGGGTTGGATTATTATTACCTAGCTTTATGCTATTGCTTAACTCTAATCAATGAACATGATGAGATTACCTATGATACGATGTTTTCCCTTCTCTTATTATGATGTTGTACTTGTGACCTTCAAGGGGACTCGAGCGGTTTCTCGAGTGCCTCTCCGTAAGGACCTGTTCTATGGATGACCGCCCGGGAAAACAGTGCAACCATGAGGGTGGAATGGGGTGCCCTTAGCTGAATAATTAGAGGATCCGGGGTGTAGTTCACTTAGCCGTCGTGCCGTCAATGGGGCTCGGTGTATGCGGCTCGCTCTGCCAAGTTTGGGTTCGCCCCTTGGGGAGGAGTGCGGTGCATTTAGGAAACCTAACGGGTGGCTACAGCCCCGGGGAATCTTTGTAAAGGCTACGTAGTGAAACCCTGCCTATTCACCTTGGTAGTGTTTAAGGGTTTGATCGGCCCGAGGCAAGAGGGAATCACGGCTTGTGGGTAAAGTGCACAACCTCTGCAGAGTGTTATGAAACTGATATATCAGCCGTGCTCGCGGTTATGAGCGGCCAAGGGAGCTCCAATGATTAGTGGTACTTGATCAGAGACATTGTGGTACAGGTGGCTATGAGAATCGATGGTTTTGGTTATGACTATGGTGCTGGTAAGTGGTATTCTTTCCGTTTGGAAAGGGTACATTGGGCTAATAACTTGGGTTAATGCTAAAACTTGGCTTTCTACTAGTAAGTAATAATCTGACCAACTAAAAGCAACTGCTTGACTTATCCCCACATAAAGCTAGTCCACTACAGCCAAACAGGATACTTGCTGAGTATGTTGATGTGTACTCACCCTTGCTCTACACACCAAACCCCCCCCCCAGGTTGTCAGCATTGCAACCACTGCTCAGGCGAAGATGAAGCTGTGGAAGGAGACTTCCAGGAGTTCCAAGACTACGACGAGTTCTAGGTGTGGGTTAGCGGCAACCCCCAGTCGGCTGCCTGTGAAGGCCGCGTTTATCTACGTTTCTTTTCCGCACTTTGATTTGTTGTAAGAACTATATGGACGTCTCAGACGTATGATGTAATCGACTATTATCCCCTTTTAATACTATTTTGAGCACTGTGTGATGATGTCCATATTATGTAACTGCTGTGTACGTGAATAACTGATCCTGGCACGTACATGGTTCGCATTCGGTTTGCCTTCTAAAACCGGGTGTGACATAAGTGGTATCAAAGCCGTGCTGACTGTAGGACCGCTAACCTAGAGTAGAATGGTCGTTCTAAGGACTATAGATCTCTGTCTCTGCCTTGACTTTGATATCCCTTCAAAAGTTGGTCATACCGACCAAACCTATGTTCTACTATATATTATACCTTGCTGAAAAACATGTTTTATTCTAATCCTTCATTCACTTATGATTCATTATTTGCTGGTCATATTAGTTCTGTTCTCACCCTTTTGCTTGCGATGTCTTTTATAGATGGCTCGACTTAGACACACTGCACGAAAGTCAGTCATCCCCTTCTTACCCTCCCGCCTTGCTGAGCGTCCGCTTCGCCGTCCTGTGGCCGGACAGTCCAGCCACTTGGAAAGACTGCACCACCGCCTGCATGAGGAGCAGGAGCGTCGACGACAGGAGCAGCAGGGCTCTTCTTCCTCGCTCCACCAGGAGATAGAGTCTGTGAGGAGCTGCTCCCCTAAGCTTCCCCTGGAGGCGCCCCCTGCACCACCACTGGGCGTCCCAGCTTCTGGAGTAGCTGCTGGAGGAGACCCAGACGACGGAGATGGCGACGACAGCTCGAGCCACGGCACCGACCTCTCTGCTAACCATGAGCTGGAAGGATGGTTTGCTCGTTCCATCACTCGCGACGCTGCTCGCGGGTGTCACTTCCATGATGCGCTTGACACCCTGCTACGTCGGGCATTTGACCGGCATACTTGGTCCGTCGAGTATCGCTGTGTGGTCTACCAGCATAGTCGCGGGGTCTACCCGGACCGCTGGGAGGCAACTTGCTTGGTGCGCCGTCCGGAGAACAGTCTCCAGGGTGCAGAGGCCTGCTCAGAGCACTATTCTATCTCTGAACGGGACTCAGCTGAGGCAGCCATGCAAGATGCTGCACGGCGTGCGCTTTCGCACTACTGCTCGGTTTTCGGTGGGGTAGCTGACGGTCTTGACCTGAAGTATTACCCCCGCCGTCCATCTGGCAGCACAGGAGGCGTGATTGTCTCACCTGTCGGTGAGGGCAATCCTAGGTTGAGCAGCACAGTCAACCTAGCCGCCGTGCTAAACACGGAGCTGGACCATGCATTAGATGAGCTGAGTAGGGCTCGTGCTGAGATCGCCCTGCTGCGGGCTGAGCGCGCGGAACGTCGTCACCTGGAGGATGGTTCCCCCGCTCCCTTCGGGACTCAGCACCTGTACCGCTCACCTCGGCGTGGATCCCAGTCTTATGGCAATCCCGACTGCAAGACCAAGATAACTCTAGAACCATAGATCGTTAGAGTTGGATCTTGTAATTAATACAAAATATATATACATAGAAGCTTCAGTCTTAGCGTTAGTCTCAGTTTTAGTTAGTCTTAGTTAGACAGGGTAGTTTGCTATATCCTGTGCATTTATGTTTGTCATGATGAACTATGTTTGGTTTGGATCTTTGTAATGATTGTCACCAGAGTGTGGGTATCCCCTGCATTTTGGTTTGCCTATTATGTTAATAAAGATAGTTATATAGTTGGGAAACCCTTTATTCTACTTTCCTCTTTATCTGAGAAGCTGTGTGGTCTGTGTTGGAGATCAGTGAAGAAGGAGGAGTTCCTGGCTCTCAAGCAAGGGTCATCGTCTGTCAGTGAGTACCGGGACAGATTTCTGCAGTTGTCTCGCTATGCTCCTGAAGATGTCAACACCGACGCCAAGCGGCAGTACCGTTTCCTGAGAGGCTTGGTTGACCCTCTGCAGTACCAACTGATGAATCACACCTTCCCAACATTCCAGCACCTGATTGACAGAGCAATCATGACAGAGAGAAAGCGTAAGGAGATGGAAGATCGTAAGCGCAAGATCAGTGGACCCCAGCCTGGAAGCAGCAGCCGTCCTCGTTTCTCAGGCAATCAACCTCAGCAGTATAGGCAGAACCAGCGTCCACCTCAGCATCAGCAGTTCCAAAGACAGTATCCTCAGCACCAGTACCAGAACCGTCAGAGCAATCAGTCAGGAGGTCAGTTTCAGAAGCAGAATCAGCAGGCACCTCGCCTTCCTGCCCCAGCAAACCAGCAGAACAGTCAGGCAGCACCAGCTCAGGTTGGAAACAGGGCATGTTTCCACTGTGGAGAGCAAGGCCACTGGGTGATGCAATGTCCGAAGAAGGCAGCCCAGCAGCCGTCAGGCCCCAATGCCCCAGCAAAGCAGAATGTGCCTCAGTCTGGAGTAGGCAATCGCCCTCAGCCGCGCTATAATCATGGAAGGCTGAATCACTTGGAGGCTGAAGCAGTTCAGGAGACCCCCGGCATGATAGTAGGTATGTTCCCAGTCGACTCCCATATTGCAGAAGTGTTATTTGATACTGGAGCAACGCATTCTTTCATTACTGCATCATGGGTAGAAGCACATAATCTTCCAATTACTACCATGTCAACCCCCATTCAAATTGACTCAGCCGGTGGTAGAATTCGAGCCGATAGCATTTGTTTGAATATAAGTGTGGAAATAAGGGGGATAGCGTTTCCCGCCAACCTTATAGTAATGGGTACTCAGGGAATAGATGTCATCCTAGGGATGAATTGGCTAGATAAGTATCAGGCAGTTATCAGTTGTGATAAAAGGACAATCAAGTTGGTGTCTCCACTAGGAGAGGAAGTGGTGACCGAGTTAGTCCCGCCTGAGCCAAAGAAAGGAAGTTGTTATCAGATAGCTGTCGATAGCAGTGAAGCAGACCCAATTGAGAGTATCAATGTAGTGTCTGAGTTCCTGGATGTGTTTCCAAAGGACTTACCGGGTATGCCACCAGAGCGCAAAGTTGAGTTTGCCATAGAGCTTCTTCCTGGAACCGCCCCCATCTTTAAGAGAGCTTACAGAATATCTGGACCAGAGTTGGTTGAACTTAAGAAGTAGATTGATGAGCTGTCAGAGAAAGGTTACATTCGGCCAAGCACCTCGCCTTGGGCCGCCCCTGTCCTATTTGTGGAGAAGAAAGATGGCACCAAGAGGATGTGTATCGATTATCGAGCTTTGAATGAGGTCACGATCAAGAACAAGTACCCCTTGCCCAGAATAGAAGATCTGTTCGACCAGTTGAGAGGAGCCAGTGTGTTCTCCAAGATTGATCTGAGGTCAGGTTATCATCAGCTCAGGATCCGACCTTCGGACATTCCGAAGACGGCATTCATTTCCAAGTATGGTTTGTATGAGTTCACAGTGATGTCTTTTGGTTTGACCAATGCGCCAGCGTTCTTCATGAACTTGATGAACAGTGTATTCATGGATTACCTTGATAAGTTTGTGGTGGTATTCATTGATGACATTCTGATTTACTCTCGAAGCGAAGAAGAGCACGCAGAACATTTGAGGATGGTATTGCAGAGATTGCGAGAGCACCAGTTGTATGCAAAGTTGAGCAAGTGTGAGTTCTGGATCAATGAAGTCCTGTTCTTGGGTCATATAATCAACAAAGAAGGATTGGTTGTTGATCCGAAGAAAGTGGCAGACATTCTGAACTGGAAAGCGCCAACAGATGCTCGAGGAATCAAGAGTTTCATTGGAATGGCCGGATATTATCGGCGATTCATTGAAGGGTTTTCGAGGATCGCGAAACCGATGACCGCGTTGCTAGGCAACAAGGTTGAGTTCAAATGGACCCAGAAATGCCAAGAGGCCTTTGAAGCGCTGAAAGAGAAGTTGACTACAGCGCCTGTCCTAGTCTTGCCTGATGTGCACAAGCCCTTTTCGGTGTATTGCGATGCTTGCTACACAGGTTTGGGATGTGTGTTGATGCAAGAGGGAAGAGTTGTGGCTTACTCGTCCCGACAGTTGAAGGTTCATGAGAAGAATTACCCAATCCATGATCTAGAGTTGGCAGCAGTGGTTCACGCACTGAAGACAAGGAGGCACTATCTGTATGGATAGAAATGCGATGTTTACACAGATCACAAGAGTCTGAAGTACATATTCACTCAGTCAGAGTTGAACATGAGGCAACGAAGATGGTTAGAGTTGATCAAAGATTATGAGTTGGAGATCCATTACCACCCAGGCAAAGCAAACGTAGTGGCAGATGCTTTGAGCAGAAAGAGTCAAGTCAATCTGATGGTCGCTCGTCCGATGCCTTATGAGTTGGCCAAGGAGTTTGACAGGTTGAGTCTCGGATTTCTGAACAATTCGCGAGGAGTCACAGTTGAGTTGGAACCTACCCTGGAGCGCGAAATCAAAGAAGCGCAGAAGAGTGATGAGAAGATCAGTGAGATTCGGCGACTGATTCTAGATGGCAAAGGCAAAGATTTTCGAGAAGATGCAGAAGGCGTGATATGGTTCAAAGACCGCTTGTGTGTTCCCAATGTCCAGTCCATTCGGGAGTTGATCCTTAAGGAAGCTCATGAGACAGCTTATTCGATTCACCCTGGCAGTGAGAAGATGTATCAGGATCTGAAGAAGAAATTCTGGTGGTACGGAATGAAGAGGGAAATCGCAGAGCATGTGGCTATGTGCGATAGTTGTCGAAGAATTAAGGCAGAGCACCAGAGACCTGCTGGATTGTTGCAACCGTTGCAGATCCCTCAGTGGAAATGGGATGAAATTGGTATGGATTTCATAGTCGGATTGCCTCGCACTCGAGCCGGCTACGATTCCATTTGGGTAGTGGTGGACCGCTTGACCAAGTCAGCCCACTTCATACCTGTCAAGACCAACTATAGCAGTGTCGTATTGGCAGAATTGTATATGTCTCGGATCGTTTGTCTTCATGGTGTGCCAAAGAAGATAGTGTCAGACAGAGGAACGCAGTTCACCTCTCACTTCTGGCAGCAGTTGCATGAAGCCTTGGGCACGCATCTGAATTTCAGTTCAGCTTATCATCCGCAGACGGATGGCCAGACTGAAAGGACCAATCAAATTCTTGAAGACATGTTGAGAGCCTGTGCGTTGCAAGATCAGTCCGGATGGGATAAGAGATTGCCCTATGCAGAGTTTTCCTATAACAACAGTTACCAGGCCAGTTTGAAGATGTCACCATTTCAGGCGCTCTATGGAAGGAGTTGCAGAACTCCGTTGCAATGGGATCAGCCTGGAGAAAAGCAAGTGTTTGGGCCAGACATTTTGCTGGAAGCCGAAGAGAACATCAAGATGGTCCGAGAGAATCTGAAGATAGCGCAATCAAGACAGCGAAGCTATGCAGACACAAGAAGAAGAGAGCTGAGTTTCGAAGTCGGAGACTTTGTCTATCTGAAAGTGTCACCGATCAGAGGAGTCAGAAGATTCGGAGTCAAAGGCAAGCTAGCACCCCGCTACATTGGTCCGTATCAGATTCTTGCAAGACGTGGAGAAGTGGCCTATCAGCTCAATTTGCCAGAGAATTTGTCTGCTGTGCATGATGTCTTTCATGTGTCTCAGTTGAAGAAGTACTTGCGTGTGCCAGAAGAGCAGTTGCCAGTGGAAGGTCTTGAAGTCCAGGAGGACTTGACCTACGTTGAGAAGCCAGTGCAAATCCTTGAGGTTGCAGACAGAGTCACCCGAAGGAAAACCATCAGAATGTGCAAAGTCAGATGGAATCACCACTCAGAGGAAGAAGCAACCTGGGAGCGTGAAGATGATCTGATGGCTAAATACCCTGAGCTCTTTGCTAGCCAACCCTGAATCTCGAGGGCGAGATTCTTTTAAGGGGGATAGGTTTGTAACGCCCTGAATTTGGGGGTAGAATTTTTTCTTCTTTTCTTTCACCAAATTCAGGCGTTACCCTTTTCTTTTTTTCGTTCCCTCGCTAAACCTTGATCTTTTCCAAAGTTATAATGGAGTTCGGCTTGGAATTCCCGTGTAAAGAAAAACCCTAAAATTACTTGATGTTGTTTGATGCACCATGCCGAACTATGCATACTTTGATTTGCTTAGGGATGTAAGTGCATTCATTTAGAAAGATCGGATTTCGAAAGGGAGAAAAAAACCTTTTTTTTTCTTTTTCTTTTTCTTTTTCTTTCTCTCTCTCTTTTTTCTCTCTCCCGCGTCGTGGACCGCCCCTGGCCGGCCCAGCCGCCCCCCGCGCGCCCCCCTTTGGGCCAGTTGGCCCATGCCGCCCCCCCTCCCTTTATTTTCCCCAAAACCCCTCTCCCTCTCCCTCCCTTCTCTCATTTTCTCCCTAGCCGCCGCCCCTGCCCTAGCCGCCGCCCCCTGCCCCGTCGCCGGTTCGGCCGCCCCCGCCGTTCGGCCGCCCCGCCGTTCGGCCGCCCCGCCGCTCGGCCGCCCCGTCCCCGTCTCCGGTGAGCCCTCCCCTCTCCTCCCTTCCCTCTCCCCTCCTCTCCCCCTCCCCGGCCCAACCGCCGCCCGCTCGGCCGCCCCCTGCAGCGCCGCCGCCCCTCGGCCGGCTCGGCCGCCCCCTGCCCCGCCCCGCCGGTTCGGCCGTCCCCTGCAGCGCCGCCGCCCCTCGGCCGGCTCGGCCGCCCCCTGCCCCGCCCCGCCGGTTCGGCCGCCCCCTGCCCCGCGCCCTCGGCCGTCTCGGCCGCCCCCTGCCCCGCCCCGCCGGCTCGGCCGCCCCCCTGCCCCGCGCCCCCGCCGGTTCGGCTGCCGCCTTGGCCGGCCCAGCCCCCTGCGGTTCGGCCGCCCCAGCTCGGCCGCCCCTGCGCGCCCCGGCTCGGCCGCCCCGCGCCCGCGCCCTGCCCCGTCGCCCCTGCCCCAGGCCGGTTCAACCGCCCCCTGGCCGGTTCAACCGCCCCCCCCCCCCTTTTTTTATTTATTTTTTTTATTTATTTTATTTTATTTTCTTTCATTACTGTTGTATGTTTTATTTTAAGTAAGTTAATCATTGTTCATGTTATTGAAATAGGAAACTTAATTTAGAAATTCCGTTTCGCTATTGGTTCATGTAATCAATTGTTTATCCAGTTCAATGTTGATCAACTAAAAATGACTAGGTTTCCATTAGTGCATATAACTCAATTCTTTTGTTAGAACCAATTGTAACTAATCATTAGTGCATAAGCTTTAACCCCCCCGCGAGACCCTCTCTCGTTTCTTTCTAACCTTAATGAATGCGATATCGAATGTCATACTTGGTGCATATTCACTTTATTTGTTCCCTTGTATGATGTACTGTTTGTTTCCCAATTTGAATGGATGAATGTATGTATGCTTGCAACCGCATAGAGAACGATCCGGTCGAAGAGCCCGAGGAACTCGCAGGAGAAGCCCCTGAGCAGCAGTCGTTTGGTGGAGGCAAGTGTCCTTTGACCTATCTCTGTCCTATTCATTACTTAATTCACCTCCCGCTTTACACATTTATACCTAAGGATCGACTAGCTTTTGTTATCCATGTCCTTGATTCCTATTTGGGTTGGATTATTATTACCTAGCTTTATGCTATTGCTTAACTCTAATCAATGAACATGATGAGATTACCTATGATACGCTGTTTTCCCTTCTCTTATTATGATGTTGTACTTGTGACCTTCAAGGGGACTCGAGCGGTTTCTCGAGTGCCTCTCCGTAAGGACCTGTTCTATGGATGACCGCCCGGGAAAACAGTGCAACCATGAGGGTGGAATGGGGTGCCCTTAGCTGAATAATTAGAGGATCCGGGGTGTAGTTCACTTAGCCGTCATGCCGTCAATGGGGCTCGGTGTATGCGGCTCGCTCTGCCAAGTTTGGGTTCGCCCCTTGGGGAGGAGTGCGGTGCATTTAGGAAACCTAACGGGTGGCTGCAGCCCCGGGGAATCTTTGTAAAGGCTACGTAGTGAAACCCTGCCTATTCACCTTGGTAGTGTTTAAGGGTTTGATCGGCCCGAGGCAAGAGGGAATCACGGCTTGTGGGTAAAGTGCACAACCTCTGCAGAGTGTTATGAAACTGATATATCAGCCGTGCTCGCGGTTATGAGCGGCCAAGGGAGCTCCAATGATTAGTGGTACTTGATCAGAGACATTGTGGTACAGGTGGCTATGAGAATCGATGGTTTTGGTTATGACTATGGTGCTGGTAAGTGGTATTCTTTCCGTTTGGAAAGGGTACATTGGGCTAATAACTTGGGTTAATGCTAAAACTTGGCTTTCTACTAGTAAATAATAATCTGACCAACTAAAAGCAACTGCTTGACTTATCCCCACATAAAGCTAGTCCACTACAGCCAAACAGGATACTTGCTGAGTATGTTGATGTGTACTCACCCTTGCTCTACACACCAAACCCCCCCCCCCCCAGGTTATCAGCATTGCAACCACTGCTCAGGCGAAGATGAAGCTGTGGAAGGAGACTTCCAGGAGTTCCAAGACTACGACGAGTTCTAGGTGTGGGTTAGCGGCAACCCCCAGTCGGCTGCCTGTGAAGGCCGCGTTTATCTACGTTTCTTTTCCGCACTTTGATTTATTGTAAGAACTATATGGACGTCTCAGACGTATGATGTAATCGACTATTATCCCCTTTTAATACTATTTTGAGCACTGTGTGATGATGTCCATATTATGTAACTGCTGTGTACGTGAATAACTGATCCTGGCACGTACATGGTTCGCATTCGGTTTGCCTTCTAAAACCGGGTGTGACAGATCCATGGATTGAACATTGCCATATCGTTGGGTGTCAAAAGATTAATGGTATATGGAGACTCTCTGGTAGTCATCAGCCAGATAAACAAGGAGTGGGATTGCTCAAATGATTCAATGGGAAAATACTGCACTGCCGTCCGAAAGCTGGAAGATAAATTCGAGGGTCTGGAATTTCATCATGTAGAAAGAGATCGGAACACAGCAGCTGATGTACTAGCCAAGCTGGGATCCAGTCGAACTCAGGTTCCACCCGGAGTCTTCGTGCAAGAAATTCTGCAGCCGAGTATCTCAATGGATCAAACAGAAGAGTGTAATATCATAGATCAACCCGAGTCAGACTCTGATGACTGGAGAAGGCCGATCATTAAGTATATAAAGAATGAAGAAGAACCAGACGACAAGAACTCGGCAGAGCGCATTGCCAGGCAGTCGGCTCATTACACACTCATTGGGGAGATATTGTACAGAAGGGGCGCATCAGGCATCCTCATGAAGTGCGTTCTACCGTCCACTGGGAAACAACTTCTGGAGGAGGTCCATGTAGGGCAATGTGGAATACATGCAGCATCCAGAACATTAGTCGGGAAGGTTTTCAGGTCAGGATTCTATTGGCCGACAGCGAAGAACGATGCAACCGAATTAGTTCAGAGATGCGAAGCTTGCCAATACTTGTCGAAGCAACAGCACATGCCAGCACAGCAACTACAGACCATACCAGTAACCTGGCCTTTCGCATGCTGGGGACTGGATATGATTGGACCTTTCAAGAAAGCTCAAGGGGGATATACTCATGTATTGGTGGCGATTGACAAATTCACTAAATGGATAGAGTTCAAGCCCATTGCTTCTTAAACCTCTGCTAAGGCTGTGGAATTCATACAAGACATAATATTCAGATTCGGGATACCAAACAGCATCATAACTGACTTAGGGTCCAACTTCACTAGTTCAGAATTCTTCGATTTCTGCGAGCAAAAGAGCATTCAGATCAAGTACGCATCTGTAGCACATCCAAGAGCCAACGGGCAGGTTGAGCGAGCCAACGGAATGATATTGGAGGCACTCAGAAAAAAGGTCTTCGATAAGAATGAAAAATTCGCAGGAAAGTGGATAAGGGAATTGCCCTATGTTGTTTGGAGCCTAAGAACCCAACCTAGCCGAGCCCTGCATGGAAACACTCCTTTCTTCATGGTCTATGGGTCGGAGGCAGTGCTACCTGCTGATCTCAAGTTTGGGGCGCCAAGGTTGATCTTCGAAAGCATAGCAGAAGCTGAGGCCACCAGGCTGGAAGACATTGATGTACTTGAGGAAGAACGGCTGAATGCGGTAATCCAATCAGCACGGTACCAGCAGACTCTAAGGCGCTATCACGATAAGGTTGTGCGGCAACGGTTCTTTTCAGTAGGAGACCTCGTCCTCCGCCGAATTCTAACGGGAGAGGGACGGCACAAGTTATCACCCTTATGGGAAGGACCCTTCATGGTAGCAGAAGTCACCCGGCCCGGATCGTATCGCCTCACTCAGATGGATGGCACAGAAGTTGGAAACTCCTGGAACATAGAGCACCTCAGAAAGTTTTATCCCTAGCTGTATTTCAAAACTGCTGGAGCAACAATGTATTCTGTAAAGTGGAAATATGTCATCAATAAAGAGAGATTTCAAAGATACTCAGTTCGTTTACGATTGACTTGCATTCTTACTTAACTCGGGGTGACCACTATGCCCTACAAACGGAGCAATCGACTTAAGTCGGCGACGACTTAAGGTGGTGCAACATGCTCACGCTTACTTAACTCGGGGTGACCACTATGCCCTACAAACGGAGCAATCGACTTAAGTCGGCGACGACTTAAGACGGTGCAACATGCTCACGCTTACTTAACTCGGGGTGACCACTATGCCCTACAAACGGAGCAATCGACTTAAGTCGGCAGCGACTTAAGGCGGTGCAACATGCTCACACTTACTTAACTCGGGGTGACCACTATGCCCTACAAATGGAGCAATCGGCTTAAGTCGGCAACGACTTAAGGTGGTGCAACATGCTCACGCTTGCTTAACTCGGGGTGACCGCTATGCCCTACAAACGGAGCAATCGGCTAAAGTCAGTGGCGACTAAAGCCGGTGCAACATACTCATGCCTATGCAATTCAGGGGATGACTTCTATATCCCGCAAACAAATCTCATAATCATCGTGCGTCGTTTCATTACTGCAAATTTACGAACTGATGAATTCTGATACAATAAGAGAGTAATTATATCATTCGAATGCTGAACTGATGTCCTCTAACAAATACTCGATCATGCTAACCGCGCGCTCAAAGCACGCAAAATGTTTCTCTATTTCGCAATATCTTTCTCAGGTGCGACCGACGAAGAAGGGCAACTCGAGGAATCAGGGGCAGCATTCACGTCAGCCTTTATGTCTTCAGGAACAACCACGCCGGGTCTCCTCATTAAGATTCGTCCCGCCCGAATAGCCTTGTCCATGGCTTTATCGCGTTGGGCTTTGAGAGTAGCAGCAGTTTCTTCGGCAACTTTAGCAGCCAGCCGAGCAGCCTCTAATTCCTGGGCAATGGATTTCTTGGAAGCTCGGAGTTCTTTGATGGTGGCATCCTTTGTTGATATCAATTGCTTAAGGCGGGTCACCTCATCCACAGATTCCTGCAGCTTACAACGTTGATTGTCCAGTTCCTCCATTGTAAAGCGGTGACTCCTCTCCAAGATGATCAACGAGTTACTAGAATCACGATACAATCTGTCAAGATTGTCACGAGAAGCAGCAAGGATACGTTTTTCTTCCTGCAAACAAAAATCAACTCCTTCAGAAACCAAGCAAGTAATAGGAGCATAGCAAAGCAAAGCACAGTTTTGTAAGTTACCTTTTCAGAGTCAAGCCGAGCATGAAGAGAAGAACTCAGGGCATTGGCGTCATCCAAGGCAGCGGATACGTGATTTAGTTCAGTTTGGCTCCGAGAGTACTTCTCCTCGAAGTCAGCGCACCGTTGAACCATTTCAGCCTGATCTCGGGAATGTTTTTCCTCAAGAACTGCAATCTGCTAAGTCATTCCTAGCAAGAGGTAATCAAACAGAACGAGGTCAGAAGGTAAAACAGTGCACAACAAAGGCGAAGAGAAGAAAAAGGGCACTAACCAGCGTTAGTTGCCTCCAACTCGGATGCACGACGATGAAGTGACACTGGATTCCAACACGCAAGAGACGAAGCCACTTCTGGGACAGAAGCACCCTGTAATCTCAGCTGGCTGGCCATCCCATCCACCAAAGCCTGATGAGAAGAACAGATGAACATAATGACAAAAGCTCATGCAATGTAAAGATCAAGCTAAAATACAGCACAGTACCTGGAGGTTGGAAAAGAACGAAGGGATCCCCAAATCAGGAGAAATCAGCTGATAACCATGCGCAAGGCCACCACCTGAAGCAGCTTGCAACGGACCAGTAGGAATCAGCTCAGTACCTTCAACAGAGCCAAATGCCCGATCAGCGGGGACGCTGCCCTCTAAAGCGACTCCCTGGTCCAAAGTTTGGGCTACCACCATGCAGCCAGAGTATGGAGGTGATCCCGCATGAACGTCCATGGAAGTGCAGGAAGGAGACCCTGCCTGGGCACCCTCGGGGGCTGGGTCATAGTTGGCACTGCCCACTTGAGCCGGATCATCCCCGGCAGCACCCTCGGGGGCTGGGCAGTGGCTTACACTCTTCACCCGAGCTAAGTCATCCCCGGCGACACCCTCGGGGGCTGGACATGTGTCAGCACCATTCTTGAGGTCCAGGCTCTCCGCAGTAACCACCTCTAAGGTTGACGGGCCTTCAGCCACTTCCATGGGACCAGGACAATCCAAGTCAGCATCCCGACCCTCGAGATCGCGCTCTAAGGTCGACGAGGCACGGGATGACCTCAACCCAGCATCAGGCACAGCAGCGCAAGCCTCCGTTGCATCATCATCCACTGGCTCCGTTAACAAGTCCTCTGGGACCATATCCTCAAGAGTTTGATCAAAGTTGGCCAGGGACAGTTCTCGCAGACCAATGAGGGCAGACAAAGCAGGAGAAGGAACTCCACTACTTTCACCGCTGGCGATGAACTACCGACTGTTTTTCCGAGTTAAAGGAGCCTCATTTTCTTCCTCCTCATCTTCCACAGTGACAACACAAGCAGCACCCCCATTGGGACCAGCAACACAAGCAGCACCCCCATTGGGATCGACAACACAAGCAGCACCTCCATTGGGATCAGTAGTAGTTTGGGTACACCCATTGGGGTCAGCGTCAGTAAGCCCAGTCGCAGGCACTTCTTCAGTAGCAGGAACTGAAGTACCAGCGTCCTCATCAAAACTGGATACTCGCCGGAGGCGTCTTCTTTTCTTCTTTTGCTCATCAGCAGAAGGCTCAGGCTGACTGGTTCGGTTAGGGCGCCTCGGGCGAGTACTGACGGGTTTCTGGACATCCAAAGCTGTATCAACCTCTGGGAAGGGCACCACTGCCAGCGTACCAGTAGGAGCAGCATCGGAGGAATCCTCAGCTAGCAGGTCAAGCATGGCATTTATATCCGCATCACTAGGGTTCAGGGGCACCTCAAAATGGACCTGTCGTTCGTCATCAGGAATCTCCCCAAGCGAAGCAACCAAAGTACTGACTTCTTCAGTAGAGGGTCGCACTCTAAGGCCCAAATTGCCATCAGTCACAGGCGGATTTGACACAAAAAGGGTGAAGGCTTTGGGAGGAGGCAGGTTCCAGGCTGAGTATGCCACTGGAGCACCAACATTTGACACCTTACCCCTGAGGATCATTTCAAGTCGGCTCACCAAGTCTGCAGAAGGGATTCTCCTGTTGGTAACCCGAGTTGAGTCGGCTAGCCCTCGATACAGATAAGCTGGGTAGGCCCTATCTTTCAGTGGCTGAATGTTCTTGAAAACAAAGTCAGTGACCACAGCTTCAGCAGTTAGACCTCTCTCTTTCAGCAGTCCAACTTCAGCTAGCAACACACCCGCCTCAGCTACCTCCTCATCTGTGGGAGACTCGGTCCAGCTTGGGGTGCGAACGTCTGGCTGTCTTCCCGACCGGGAGGGGAGAGAATTTCCATAATTATCAACTATGAACCACTCTAGACGCCACCCCTTAATACTGTCTTTAAGGGGAATCTCAAGATACTCAGTTTTCTGCCCGCGACGCATCTCTAAACTGGCACCTCCGACCAACTGATGTTGTCCCCCGGCCATCCCAGGGCGACAATGATACAAATACTTCCATAAACCGAAATGCGGCAGCACGCCAAGAAAGGCTTCGCATAAGTGAACGAAGATGGAGATTTGCAGAATTGAGTTAGGGTTCAGATGGGTCAGGTTAATGTGGTAGAAATCAAGGAGACCACGGAAAAAAGGAGAGATGGGAAGGCCAAGGCCGCGGAGAAGAAAAGGGGCGTAAACTACAGACTCGTGGGTATCCTCTGTCGGGACAGTAGTCCCGTGGCAAATCCGCCAAGAACAGAGTTCCCGCGGAGGAAGAACCCCGATGGACACGAGGTGGAGGAGTTCAGCTTCAAAAATGATGGACATGTGGTTACCTGCAAAAGGCAACTGGCTGTTGGGATCGATTGGAGGAATCACCACAGCAGACGAGCTCGCGGTCTTCCTTTGGGCGCCATCTCGATTCTACCAGCGAGCAGAGTGGAGGCGAGCGGCAGAGAGGATTTGGAAGCGGAATGCAAGAACTAGGGCACGGAAAGCAAAGGCGGCTAAAAGCGCAGCTCTTAAGGGATATTCTCGAGCCAGATACCGTTTCAAAAAGTGCCCAGTCATCACCCGGCGGTTATTTCCAAAACCAGCGTGCCACGTGGTCACTCGGCAATTATCCCCAGAACACCGATGTGCCACCTCATCACTCGGCCACCATCCTTAAAGTGGCTCGGGCAGCCTGCCGTCACCCGGCGTTGCTTCTAAAACGCTGATTTCGTATTCAGTCGCTCGGCATTACTTCTAAAATGCCGACGTCGACCTCCAGTCACTCGGCGTTGCCTCTAAAACGTTGATTTCGTATTCAGTCGCTCGGCATTACTTCTAAAATGCCGACGTCGACCTCCAGTCACTCGGCGTTGCCTCTAAAACATTGATTTCGTATTCAGTCGCTCGGCATTACTTCTAAAATGCCGACGTCGACCTCCCGTCACTCGGCGTTGCCTCTAAAACGCTGATTTCGTATTCAGTCGCTCGGCATTACTTCTAAAATGCCGACGTCGACCTCTAGCCACTCGGCGTTGCCTCTAAAACGCTGATTTCGTATTCAGTCGCTCGACATTACTTCTAAAATGACGACGCCGACCTCCAGCCACTCGATGTTACTTCTAAAACGTTGATATCATATTCAGTTACTCGGCGTTGCCTCTAAAACGCTGACACAATCTTCAGTCACTCGGCAGTTACTTCTACGAGCGCCGATGCCACCTACAAAGTTACTCGGCAACCATTTCAGAAAACATCAGTTCAATACCCGAGTATTTCACTTACTTTTTCAAAAGGAATTAGGCTCACAAGTAAGCGGGACAGTCATCAAAAGAGAAGCCAAATGCCATTCTTTCATTCAAAGGGAAGTTAATAAACTTACAAATCAACTCTTCGCGAGTTGATACTCCCCTACTATTACTACATTACATTACTACTACTACACTACGCTATACTACTCTACATTACTACTACATTATTCTAACTATACCAAACTGTACTAATATCTAAGAAGACCAGTGGCATCTAGCCACTGGCCCTGCCCCTGCTGCCGCCGCCGCCCTTGGTGCTGCCCTTGCTGCTGCCGCCCTTGGTGCTGCCCTTGCTGCTGCCGCCCCTGGTGCTGCCCTTGCTGCTGCCGCCTCTGGTGCTGCCCTTGCTCCCGTCGCCGCCGCTGCTGCCCCCGCCGCTGCCGCTGCCGTCACCGTCGCCGTCGCCACCGTCGTCGTCGTCGTCATCCTCGTCCTTGCTGCCGTCCGAGTCCTCCTCATCCAGGAGTACTCCGACTCATCCGAGCCCTCGAGCCCGGAGCGCTCGACGGCCCGGATGTATGTCCAGACTTCCGCGGCAATCCCCTGGGAGTCGTCTGAATCATCAGACGACGTCGGGGGAGAGACGGGAGCCGGAGACCCCTCGGACTCGGAGGAGAACTCCTCCTCCGAGTATTCCGAGTCGCCGAAGTCCTCAGACGGAGGAGTCGGCTCGCGCTTGCGTTTGTTACTCTTGCCCATGGTGGAAGCAGACGGGAGAGAAGAGAAGGATGCAGTAAAGAACAGCGAAGAGATGTGAAAAAACCAGAGGAGCAACGACGTTATTTATAGAAGGGAAAGACAACCGCTCACCTCCAACCGCGGTCACTGAACAGTCGCAAAGCATTCAATAAGCACTTCCACTCGTCTGAAGACACGTCAGGCGGCTGACGCCGTTTCATGCAACACTACACCCATTGGGACTCCAGTCAACAGCGCAAAGGATATGATTACACCCGCCGTCCCATCACATTACTACTCAGAAGCAGCCGGATAAAACACTCAGCGTACCAAGCCGTCCCTTGCCCACACCCATTGGGGGGGGACGCCCAGGAATTATCAGTATATTTTTCAAAACGGTCACATCTGTGCAGGGCACGCAGTGAATACCTCAAGACAAAAATGAGATATCAGTAAGGATCAGAGGAAAGCCAAATATAGCCAGCGAAGTACAAAATATGGCCGACAGAAGCGACGTGAAGACTAGACAAAGAACGTCCATCAAACGTCCAATCAGTCGCAGAAGCAAATAAATTGCACTACCTAGCAAGATATGGATGGATTGCAAACTCGGCTGCTAAAGACAAAATATATGCTGACCTCTGCAGCAAAATATTGATGACATAATGCTGACCTCCAAAGCATAATGCAAATAACTTCATGCCAATCTCTACAAACGAAAGGGATGATTTTCAGCAAAGAGGCACGAAAGGAAGACCTTCGAATGGATTATCCTTAAAAAAATCCATTTGAAGGTCGGGGGCTACACCCATTGGGTGCACCTCCGGTGCACCCCATGGATTATCATTCCAAGCCGAGATAGTGCCGACTTCTAAGGCGAGGGACAAGATTAAAAGACCAACCCTCAACCAAGATGCAGGAGCACAAATGGAGATAATTTCTGGGGAAGACCTTCGAGTAGATTATTTTCTAAAATCTACTCGAAGCTCGGGGGCTACACCCATTGGGTGCACCTCCGGTGCACCCAATGGAGTTCAGAATCCTACAAATTGAAATGCCGACCTCTAAGGCACAAGCATGAAACTAAGCTTCGGTTAAATGAGTGATCAGAGCAAGAGAAGACAGCAGGAAGTCATTTTTCTTCAAAACACCCGCAAGTTGGACCTGTGATCTTTGGGCTGATTACCTCTAAATTAACCCAAAGATCGGGGCTTGTGGGGGATGGATATCCCCCGGATCTACTAAAGGAGTAAAAGACCTCACGAAAGGCCCAAGGGCCCAATAAATCGTAAGGTCATTCTTTCGTGGGCCTGGGGGGAAACAACCAACAAAGCAGAGCGACGTGAGATTGGATTGGTGCAAACCCGGACGGCCCACAACGTTGAGCGAGTAAACCGCAACAAAGATCCGACTTTCCCGCGCCGGAGCCTCCATGCAACGAAGCCATGCGAGGATAAGTCGGCGAGGGTTACGTAGGGATAATCTCAAGAGGTTCACTATCTTTTAGCTACTTATTGCTATCTTATCCACGTGTACTACCCCAGGGTCGAGTATATAAGGCCTAGGGGGCACCCCTTCAGAACGATCGACCCTTTACTTAGCCACCCACGTCAACTCTCTGTATCCTCAATCCAGAGAGCTCTCTTGTAACCACATTCACCAAGCATACTCACCAGGACGTAGGGTGTTACGCATCTCAGAGCGGCCCGAACCTGTAAACCTTGTCCACTGTCCCTCGTGCGACCGGCACGAACCATTTTACTACAGTTGTCGACACCGTCCTACTCCTAAAACACCTCGGGGGGTAACCCCGGGTGTGCGGTCGGACCCAAAACACCGACACGGCCCACCGCAACGCAACACTGCCTGACCGAGTGTAAGCAGATAAGCTGACGAGGATGGCCTGAGGGATTAGGGTTTAGTGTAAGAACATATAGTTTGTTTATTGCATGGATTTTGCTATTAAAAATAGATTCCTTAGTTTGTAAAATAGAGTACCTATAACACACTCCTCTTAGGCATCATGATCACTCTATCTGTTCTTCAAGGTAATTAGTTAATAGACTGTCCACTGCTTGAGGTGTGGACTATTCTCTACTCACACATCAGCTCATGAATAGTGCCTTTACTTATTTCTTAGCAAATTCTAGGGACTTTGGCATCATCCGATGCTCGTGGATAGTCCATGCCTAGTACTATCTGCCAGTGTGCAGACAACACCTCTGCAGGGTGTTTCACCTCCTTTTGCACCACCATCTTCGCCATTAGTTTCAACTGCTTTCAAGATGTTTTGCAAACCTTTGAAAACATGCTAACCTCAAGTGTTTCTCCATGAGATAACCATCACCTCAAGTCTGTGTTAGCATTTTCACAAAGGTTTTTCAAATTCTTTGCAACCGCCACTCGATCAAAAAATGGTTTGCAAAGTTAGATCGCTCAAGTGGAACCAGAAGGCCAATATGCAAATAAGTTTGCCCCTCTTGATAGTACGACCATCGATCCTAAACACGATCAAGCACTTCTGTACCCAACCTTAGATGAGTAAAATGAAATGGCTGCATCTATACCTTTGTCTTACTCATTCTATTACACAAGCATCCAATCTTCATCATATTAAATAATAAACAATGGTCATCAATAGATGTAGCTAACCATGCTACTTTTGATCATTGCCCATAACACGAAGTTCCTCCATCATTCTCCATCAAACCACTCGATCATCAAAATAAAAACAACACTTGGTTTGGTTTCTCTTGAATGATATGATTCACTTTATGTTATCACAGCCATATTGGTTCATCGAGCTTTATATTATTAAAATAGAAAAAAAATCTGGTGTGTGCTGACTACTATAAATCTATAATATTGTACATAAAGTTGATGGGAAAAAATCACCTACCTTTCTATGTTTTTAACTTAAAAACTACACAGACCGTGTGTTAGAGCATCTCTAAGTGGCTCTACGTTAGAGCGTCTCTGACAATACCTTAAATCAGTGTTCCATCTTGAAAACATATGGCTCAACTCATAAAATAGCTCTAATAGTATCATACTTTACATTTTTATGAAAAATATAGGACAAACCATGACGTGACCTAAATATACTATACCCCGGATTAGTGGCCTATTCGTGGTTTCTATATCATCCTCAACCTTTTATTTCCTAATAATTTAATTTATTTTTTAAAATATATGATTTAGAGTTTAATTGTTGAACTTAATTTGTTTTTAGTGACTAAAAACTTAAAGTTATATAGTATTTTATTTTTTGATACTATTTTAATACATTTTGTCCAGAATGCTTTTAGTGCTACCATCTCAACCAGCTTATCCATACCTAAAAATTACACTCTACAAATAGTACAATCTACAGTGTAAAACACTGTTTTTAGTGACCATATAGGTGAACTACTGTATATTGCACTCATATGGTAAAAGAACATTGTTTTACACTGTAGATTGTACTGTTTATAGAGTATAGTTTAAACATAAGATATGGGCAAGTCTAAATAGTATTTCCTACCAAACGAGGCTAGTGTCCTTGTTTGCAAATTGCAAGAACCCCGATGCAACATGTATTACTGCTATATATCTAGCATAGGATCCTATCGAATCTTCGGTTATCTCCAAAAGATTGGAAGGCAAAAGCGAGTGGCCGTTGCAGCGCAGGAGCGTCCATTCCATCCTCCCCTCCACATGTCAGCTCTGGAGCGCGTCGTTTTCGCCCCCGCCGCTCTCGGCCAGCGACGCGTGCTGGTGGGCCGGCGCATCTTCTTGTGCAGAGCTCGCGATCACGGCCTCACCTCACGGGCGCGCAGGAGCCCCCAAGTCAAAACCAGGAGCGGCGCGTAGCGGCGGTGCTCGTGCCATCTTGTCAAAGTTCATGTGGCTCCGTCACCGGCCCCCTCTTTCTCCGTCAGCCGGCCCACAGGGCGGCGCGCGGAGGACCCCATCGATCGGACAGGACGCCGGAGGAAACGACGCACACGAGGGCACGAGCACGATGCGTCGCTCTCCCTCCCGAGTCAGAGCCGCATCGCGCCAGACGACGCCACGTCGCGGCGGGGGCCGGGGGGACACGGGCGGAGGAGAGGCACGCAGAGCGGCGCCCGGCCGTGGGCGTCGGAGCTGTAGCTCGGCGGAGAGAGGAGGCTGTTCACGAGTCATTGATGGCGGAAAATTCGCAGGATAATAACGCGTAGCTAGGTCGACGTCGCGGCCTTGCTTCCCTGCAGGCTCTGTACGTGTCACGGACGGGACGGGCGGCGGCGAGATCCGAGCCGTGACGCAACAAAAGATGAGCACTTGTGAGGCGGTCGAGTCGAGGCAGCAATAATGCTGCTGCATGCCCCGCCCCCCAATAATGCTAAACGATGCTGCGCCTCGAGCTATAGTGCCTTTGCCCATGGACATGATATATGTGTCATCAGTGACAAGATCGGAGGAACAGAATAATTAAGCTGAACAATCTCGATCTGCTGCAGGTGCTGTATCGACACCTGCAGCTGCAGCAGGAGATGAAATCGATCTGCATGCAGTTCTGACGAACGGCAACCTAAGAACAACACAAACTACCGATGTGCTTCCAAGTTCCTATCGGCCAGTGTACAAATATAACTAGGTAACTTTGTGTCTACCTTAAATCCTTAATCTCTACTGGTGGGGTAGAATACAAGAGCACTAGCAAAGCACTCTATATATACTGCTGGTAAAGATGACAACAACGAAGGAGAAGCATTATTGGGTCGTCCACGTCCAGCCGAGCGCCGTTCAACAAGCTCTTCAGGGGCCCTTGGGTGGGTCGTGGCGGTTGTTGGGGCCGGACGGTTGGTAGTCGTTCACCTCCACGGCCACCCTCGCCGTCGGCCTGCCCATGTTCATCGCCGCCGCGATCGCCGCCTCCTGCTGTGCCCCAATTAACACAAAGTCACCCACCTCTCGTCAGGATTACAGCAGCAGCAGCAGATCGCTGAATCAATTAACCTCTGTAACTCCGCTAGCAGATGTGTAAAAATCAAGAGGGACACAGCGAAAGGCGGACGGGGAGGCAGAGGAAAGCAGCCGATTAGCAAGCAGTACCTGAGAAGAAGTGAGCTTCAGAGCCGGCGGGTGCTGCTGCTGGCCCCCCAGGCGCAGGCTTCCTGCAATCGCACGAACAGGCAGACAAAGTCAGCAGCCAGCAACCGAGAAAGGAATTCATCAGCGGCGGGAGTGGCCGAGGCTCACTTGGAGTGGGGACGGCGGAGACGAGGGCGGGGGCGAGGAGGAGGAGGCAGGACAGCGCGAGGACTAGCGGCGCCTGCTTCTGGGCGTGGCGCTCCATTCTGCCTGCTCGCTCGCCCGCACGCACGCAGTCGCAGGGTTGGCTATCTCAGTCGCGAAACGCAGAACGAACGAGGAGTCAGGAACTCTGAAGCTGCAATGGGGATGGATGACGCCGCGGGTTTTATAGTTGGACCACGGCGTTGCGTTGCTAGCTTAGATTAACTGGCGTCCACTCGGTCTGGCTAAGAGGTCAACTTAAATGTCTAAATCTAAATGTTACCGGGTTTTTTTTGAGACGGTGAAATGTGCTATGTGGGTCCGCACAGCACTAACCGCTGCCACAACAACTTATGGGGTGTTTGTTTGTCGTCGGTAAATCGATCTTATGGTGTGATTACTTCTAAGGATTACATTACGTGCTCTCTCCAGCAGCGGTGGCCCTGATGGTGGGACAGAGGGGTGGTCGCCACGGGCTTCGAATTCATAGGGTCCAATTTTAATCATATGATCCAATTGTCCATCAGCAAAATAATAAATATCTAAACATGTTAGAAGAAAATTTCAAGATAATACTATAATATATCCTTTTATTTATTTATTATTTGAGATAAATATTTTTATATGTATTTTAAGTGTTTAATTAGTAACATTTATATATTAAAAATAATTTAAAGGGCCTTTCTTTGAAACCTTGTCTCGGGCCCCTAAAATGTTAGGACCGTAACTGCTGTCCAGCCTATTTTTACAGTGAGCAAATTATAATGGCATGCTCTTATAGTTAAGTTCCTGAATAAATGAGTGTTTTAATACACTAGACCTAATAGCTCGCTGGCTAAACAAATCTTGTGGAATTAGCTACCTAATAAATATCTAGCTAATTATTAACTGGTTTGCTAAAAATAGCTAATATTTGAACTATTAGCTATAGTGTTTAGATGACTTCAACTAATTTTAACAATTAATTATTAGCTCTAGTGCATTCAAACATTACAATAGTGTCATTGATTATAAGATCTTAGAGATGTTGTATGTACATACAACAGATATACGAGAACATTAAATTGGATCGCACACCAAATAGGATTAGATCGTCTGAGGCGTCATGATTAAAGAACACAACGAAGATATCATACTTATGTAACAAATAACTAGTTTTTAGGTAAACTATCACAGTAACCATTGAAGCTCTCACTAGCGAGTGAACCTGTCGGGCGAGGACATCATCAGGTTGCTCTAGGTCGATCGACGAACCTAGAGCACTATCTTTGATCGTTGACCTTTAATTAGTTGTGATTCTCATATATATAGATATGTAGATAGATAAATAGATAGATAGATAGATACATAGATTGATAGATAGATTGATAGATAGATAGATAGATATAGAGAGAGAAAGAATGGTCTCATCCCAATAGAAAATAACTTTAAAACATCTTTGACCAGTTTCCAATTATAAAAGCCAATTTAAAAACAAATCGATTTAGAAAATCAGCAAAGACAGTCTAACCGACCACCTAAGTCGCCTAGGCCAGTTTTCAATAGGGTAGTCGGCTATCGTATACGATCCAATAGAAGAAAGTGGGTCTGACCGAGCCTAGAAAGCGACCTAACTGACTTTTCGCCTCAAAGCTAGCTTGGTCGGGTTTTAATATCAGTATAGCCAGCTTTAGTGACATGGTCTAGCATGATTAGGGGCACCTGGTGGACTAGAGGGAGGAGCAACACTCTTCTCCTTTCTTCTAGTTTTGTGCATTAACATATGCTTCTTGTTTTTCGATAAAACTTATATAAATCTAAAAACACTAAACAACAACGATATCCAACTCCCATGCTATCTAGCATCTAAAGGTGATATATATTGGCCATATTTGTTCTAAAAGGATGGTACAAATATTGGGATTTATTTGAAAGACATGCTAGGATTCTTAACAAAAACTTGAAAATAGTTTTAAACATCTTCCATCGATTTCTCTTGGGAGACTATCACCTTGCAACATCTATAGTATATATAAATTTTCAAATATTGCTTTGATCACTTTATAAGGATCCTCCCAATTTGGTGACCACTTATTAAGCTTGTTGATCTTCAATCTAATTGGTAGTATGGTTTTCCACACTAGATATTTAACTTGAAATGACTTACTGAAAGGGAAATAGTCTCAACATTTCCTATAATCATTTCACAGGTGCATAAGTTCATCTGCAACTATTCTAAATTGATTGTCCGGAATACCGTAGATTATTCTGGACACGAGAAGCTTTTTGGAAAAACACCTAAGCGCGGACCGTCTGGGCCCTTGCGGTGGACCGTCCGTGGCACCAAGGTGACCCTCGGACAGAAACACTGCAAAAACACAAGTCTACACTACGAACCGTCCGATGGAGAAGTGAAAGTTGCCTAGAGGGGGTGAATAGGCAAATCTAAAATTTATAAACTTTAAGCACAACTACAAGTTGGGGTTAGCGTTAGAAATAAAGTCGAGTCCGAAAGAGAGAGCGAAAACAAATCACAAGCAAATGAAGAGTGTGACACGGTGATTTGTTTTACCGAGGTTTGGTTCTTGCAAACCTACTCCCCGTTGAGGTGGTCACAAAGACCCGGTCTCTTTCAACCCTTTCCCTCTCTCAAACGGTCACCTAGACCGAGTGAGCTTTTCTCCTCAATCAATTGGGACACTTAGTCCCCACAAGGACCACCACACAATTGGTGTCTCTTGCTTTGATTACAAAGGTGTTGAGAACAAGAAATGGAGAAGAAGAAAAGCGATCCAAGCACAAGAGCTCAAAGAACACGGGCAAAACTCTCTCTTCTAGTCACTAATTGCTTTGAGTGGAATTGGGACTTGGAGAGGCTTTGATTCAATCTAATTGTGTCTTGTATTGAATGCACTAGCTCTTGTATTGAATGTGTTGGCTGAAAACTTGGATGCATTGAAGTGTGGTTGTTGGGGGGTATTTATAGCCCCAACCACCAAAGTGGCTGTTGGGATGGGCTGCTGACGATGGGCGCACCGGACAGTCTGGTGCGTCACCGGACACTGTTTGGTGCGCCAGCCATGACACCCAACCGTTAGGGTTCGACCGTTGGAGCCCTGACAGGTGGGGCCACCGGACAGTCCGTTGGTGCACCGGACAGTCACTGTTCACTGTCCGGTGCGCCTTCTGGCGCCTGCTCTGACTCTGTGCGCGCTGTCCGCGCATTGTAGCTTCACTGTTCACTTTTGCAGACGACCGTTGGCGCTGTAGCCGTTACTCCGCATGGCACACCGGACAGTCTGGTGCCACACCGGACAGTCCGGTGAATTATAGCGGAGTGGCATTTCCAGAAACCTGAAGGTAAGCAGTTCAGAGTTGATCTCCCTGGTGCACCGGACACTGTCCGGTGGCACACCGGATAGTCCGGTGCGCCAGGCCAGGGCTGCCTTCGGTTGGTTTTGCTCCTTTCTTTTTGAACCCTATCTTGGACTTTTTATTGGTTTGTGTTGAACCTTTGGCACCTGTAGAACTTATAATCTAGAGCAAACTAGTTAGTCCAATTATTTGTGTTGGGCAATTCAACCACCAAAATTATTTAGGAAAAGGTTTGACCCTATTTCCCTTTCAAGAAGCGAGCACCGTCCGAGACCAAGCACGGACCGTCCGGCCTCAGGCGCGGACCGTCCGGTCGGTGAAGAATCAGAAAACCCGAGGTGACAGGTTCGGTAAAATGAATTTTAAGCATCCTCGCGGACCGTCCGGGGTGCACGACCGGACCGTCCGCGACTGTGGTACCTGACATCTGACGATGCATTTAATGCACAATAGCCGTTAATATAGCCGTTACTGCTGACCGTTGCGATTTTAGCCGTTGGTGTGTAAGGGCGGACCGTCCACACCGGGGGCGTGGACCGTCCATGGTCGGCAGAAAGGGAGCAATGGCTAGGAAGTGGTTGGGGGCTATAAATACAACCCCAACCACCTCCATTCACATGACCCAAGCACTCCAATCTTTCACATTCAATACAAGAGCTACAATCCATTCCAAGACACAATCAAAGCTTCCAATCTCTCCAAGTTCCACAATTGAGACAAGTGATCATTAGTGATTAGTGACTTGAGAGAGAGTGATCCGTGTGTTATTTGTCGCTCTTGTTGCTTGGTTTTTGCAATCGTGCTCTCTTGTCACACCCGGCTTTAAGAAACAAAGCCAGGTGCATCTCATACATGCGCCAAGAAGACAACATATATAATAACAGAGTGTATAGAGATAAATGTCACAATAATCAGAGTATTTATTACATAGCGGAAGACTTATTACAAAATAAAAGATAAAAGTAAAACGAACTAAGGATCGTCGGCGCCAATGTCAACTGAGAAACGCCACCTAGATCAGATCAAACTCCTCGCTTTGTGGCTCCTCCTGAACCACCTGCTCTTCTCCTGTGGGGGGGGTGTGAGACAGCAAGGGTGAGCTCACACATGATCATCGCTCAACAAGTTGTGGGGAATAATGTGACATGAACTCACCAAAGGTGGGAGCTCATGGAGTGTAAGGCTTATCAAAGAGAATGGTTAAAGCTGAGCATTGCTTTTAATGTTGGTCAAACTTTTATTAGCAATTACTAGATGTAAGTAAATACCCAAACCTTAAATAAAGTAATAGAACAAAATTAATAATAAACCCATGCAATGCAAATGACAAAATTGAATTTAAGTTCCATAGTTTAAACATCAGAGAGTCCTGAGTTGCTCATGACCGCGAGCACGGCTAGTATACCAGTTTTACACTCTGCAGAGGTTGTACCCTTTACCCACAAGTCGTGTATCCCATGTCGCCAGGGTTTGCAAGGCCCTTAGACACTACCGAGGTGAATGGCTAGAGATCCACTACGAGGCCTTTACAAAGTTCCACTAGCTTCCGAAAACCCGCTACAGTTTATAGGAAGTTCCAATGCAGGGTTCCTGGCTGACTGCCATCCCAGCAAAATCAACCAGGGACCTCCCTACACTGACCACTCCCCTACTGCCCTTGCCCCTTTCGGGTAAGGTAGTCTTCCACTAGCTTTCCTAATTAATCAGCCAAGGGCGTCCCATTAAACCCTTGTGGTGGCACGTGTTACTCAAGTTAAGCTCTATGTTCCAATTAACATTAATGAACTTGACATGAACATAAACAGAATAACAAGAATAATTGGAACATAGATATAATAAATGATTATCCCAAAACCATGTAAAGCAATAGCAAACTACCCAAGTGAATCAGGGGTAAACAAGGTAATGAGATAAACAAATCTAGGGTGACCTATTGGGTCCCATCAAAATTAACCTATGCATGGATAAGTGATATTAAAGAGCATTATTAGGTAAAAAGTGGTCAAGGGCACAACTTGCCTTCAATGAGCTCCTGCTCAGCTACTTCAACATGCTGCTCACCAGGATCCTCAGCAACGGGCTCTTCTACTCGCCACAATACAAACAAGCACAGTGCATATAGAGAAATTAACATTACACCAAACATATAAACAAAATACACAGAGATATTCTACATGTTAAAATAAAATTCTAGGAACAGGAATCATAATTTTTGGAGTTATAGAATTTAAGTTATGGATTTTTAAAGGTTTAATGTGCTTTAAACAGGGTTGAGTGATAAATAAATTCCTTACTGTTTTCATGACATAACAGAGGCTCTAGGTGATAGAGAATTAAATTACAAAATTTTAGGAACTGGAATGGACTAATTTGGAGTTAGTATGAATTTTCTATGAATTTACAAAGTTCTAGCAATTATTTTCATATTAAAAACCCATTTATAAATCATTTTTTTCCTGATTTTATTATATCCTGGACTGGGCCTCAATAAATGGAAAACGCAGGGGCTACGGAGTAAGAATCCGCAGACGCAGGGAACAGCTGCGTAAGGATGGCGGGTTGATTTGCTAAAAAGTGAGGGGTTCTTTTATAACTTTGACCCGCGAATGGGGTATCGGTGAATCTGAGCCGTCCGATCACAGGTCTAGGGTCTGGATTAGATCGGCGCGATCTCGAAGCGGTACGCAAACGGGACCCTCGGATTCAGAATCAAAGGCCCGGATTTAATTAACCCTAGATCTAGATCCTACCGCACGACGCGAGATCAACGGTGTGGATTTCTTCCGAGCGAAGGGGTATGCTGGACCTAATCGGGACTGTCCGTCAATGATCCAACGGTGCTCGATCATCGCCCCAATAGGGCAGGCTCGCACGGCGGCGCCGCCCAACGGCCACCGCAGGGAGCACGCCGGCGCGACCCCAATTGACGCCCAGGGTGCCCCAATACCCAAATTGATCCGAGCTACGTGATGCGGGAGACAAAACGATCACCGGAGATAGGTTTCTTACCGAGGGGACGAAGCACAGGGGTCCGGCCACGGTGAGGGGCGGGTTCGCGGCGAATGGAGAAGTCCGGCGACAAATTCCGAGGTGTCGGAGCACGATCCGACCACGGAAAGTAGTTGACCACCTTTCCCGAGACCGGGCGAACCCAATTGGGCACTCGACGTGAGTACGGTCGCGTAGAGCTCGAGATTCTAGTGCGGCGGCAACAATGGGTTCCTCACTGCGCGGCGTGCACTGGAATCCTATCGGCGGCGATGGACATGGCTAGGTGAGGCGAGGAGTAGACACGGCACCGAGCGCTCACATTTATATTGGTCAACACCCAACGGTCCGAGCGAGTCCCACGCCGGCCATGGCGGCGAGGTCCGCCCGCGCTGCGCGACATTCGCGGAGGAGACGACCGCGACGCGGAGGCTGGTCAAACGGCCCCACCGGTCAGTGTGTTGGGGGAAGTCCGGTCGGCGCGCGCGCGAGGATCTGGCCGAGCGGGCCCACATTCAAGCGAGACGCGAGGAGGTCTGGTGCGCGGGACCCGCAGAGTCAGCGAAAGGCGATTCCCAGCGTGCGTGGGGGAGCGGCTGACGATACGGGCCCGCTTGTCGGCGCCGGTGAAAGGGAAATGTGCCTTTGGGCCATTTCTAAGTATTTTGGTGATTGAGTGCAAACACAAGTGCTTAAATGTGAAAATATGCCCATGGATGAACAAAGTGCAAATCACAAGTTAAGGTATGTTTCTAAGCCTTAGTACATTGGTTTTGTGTACTAATATTCTTGTCTAAGTGTTAGAAACAGGAAGAAGAAGAGGAGTGGAGGTCTGCTTCGGGCTGGGTCACCGGACTGTCCGGTGTGCACCGGACAGTGTCCGGTGCGCCAGACCAGCGCGGAGCAAACCAGCCGCTCTCGGGTTTTTCTCCGGCGACTTCGGCTAAAATTCACCGGACTGTCCGGTGTGCACCGGACTGTCCGGTGAGCCAACGGTCGGCCGGGCCAATGGTCGGCCGCACGATCGCCGCGCGACACGTGGCCGAGCCAACGGTCGGAAGGAAGCACCGGACTGTCCGGTGTGCACCGGACTGTCCGGTGCGCCAGATCTGTAGTGGTCGGCAACGGTCGGCTGCGCCTGTTAAGGAAAGAAATCGGGCACCGGACAGTGTCCGGTGCGCCCGACGACAGAAGGCAAGGATGGCCTTCCAGAATTGTTCTCAACGGCTCCTAGCTGCCTTGGGGCTATAAAAGGGACCCCTAGGCGCATGGAGGAGCACACCAAGCATTCCTTGAGCACTCTTGATCACTCACACATCAATATCGCGCACTTGTTCGACATTCTAGTGATTTGAGCTCCGTTCTAGTGTGCTAGTCTTTTGAGCTTAAGTCTGGGTCTTGTGTGTGCGTATTCGCTGTGATCTTTGTGTCGTGTGTGAGTTGCTAATCCCTCCCTTGCTCTGTGATTCTCTGTGAACATCTTTTGTAAGGGCGAGAGGCTCCAAGTTGTGGAGATTCCTCGCAAACGGGATTGAGAAAAGAAAAGCAAGAACACCGTGGTATTCAAGTTGATCATTGGATCACTTGAGAGGAGTTGAGTGCAACTCTCGTCCGTTGGGACGCCACAACATGGAGTAGGCAAGTTTTGTACTTGGCCGAACCACGGGATAACCACTGTGTCATCTCTGTGATTGGATTCTTGTGGTTATTGTGTTTTGACTCCTCTCTAGCCACTTGGCATAAACTGTGCTAACGCCTAATCAAGTTTTGTGGCTATAAGTTTAAGTTTTTACAGGATCACCTATTCACCCCCCCCCCTCTAGGTGCTCTCAATTGGTATCGGAGCCGTTCTCTTCGAGAAAGGGACTAACCGCCCGAAGAGATGGATCCTAAGGGGAAAGGAATCGTGATCAACGATAAGGAGAAGGAGTCCTTCGTCAATGAGCCCAAAGATGACAAGCCTACCGACTCCGGCTCGGATCATAGACGAAAGGAAGGGAAGAAGAAGAAGACGAGGCGCATCAAGGAGATCGTCTACTACGACGACAGTGATGAGTCTACATCTTCCCAAAAGGACAACGACCACAATGACTACGAGCAAAGGAAACCGGTTAATTCTAACTTTTCATTTGATTATTCTCGTATTCCACATAGTTCGAACTCGCATTTGCTTTCCATTCCTCTTGGTAAACCTCCACACTTTGATGGGGAGGACTACGGATTTTGGAGTCACAAAATGCGTAGTCATTTATTCTCTCTCCATCCAAGCATATGGGAGATTGTAGAGAATGGAATGAAATTTGATAGCTCGGATAGCCCTATGTTTATCAATGAACAAATTCATAAAAATGCACAAGCTACTACTGTTCTCTTAGCATCTTTGTGCAGGGAAGAGTACAATAAGGTGAGCGGCTTGGACAATGCCAAGCAGATATGGGACACCCTCAAGATCTCTCACGAGGGGAACGACATCACCATGCTCACCAAGATGGAGTTGGTGGAGGGCGAGCTTGGACGATTCGCCATGATAAGGGGAGAAGAGCCAACTCAAACTTACAACCGGCTCAAGACCCTTATCAACAAGATAAGGAGCTACGGAAGCACGCGTTGGACGGATCACGACGTCGTCCGCCTAATGCTCAGGTCATTTACCGTTCTTGATCCTCATCTCGTGAACAATATTCGTGAGAATCCCAGGTACACGATGATGACGCCCGAAGAAGTACTTGGAAAATTCGTGAGCGGGCGGATGATGATCAAGGAGGCAAGATACGTCGACGACGCGTTGAACGGTCCACTCCACGAGTCTCAACCCATTGCTCTAAAGGCAACAAGGAGCAAGGAGTCGCTACCTAGCAAGGTGGCGCAAGTTGAGGCGGCCGGGCTCAATGATGAAGAGATGGCTCTTATCATCAAAAGATTCAAGACGGTGCTGAAGGGTCACAAGGGGCAGCCAAGCAAGAACAAGACAAAGGGGAAGCGCTCATGCTTCAAGTGCGGTAAGATTGGTCATTTTATCGCTAACTGCCCCGATAACGACAGTGACCAGGAACAGGGAAACAAGAGGGAAAAGAAGAAGAATTACAAGAAGGCCAAGGGCGAGGCGCATCTCGGAAAGGAGTGGGATTCGGATTGCTCCTCCTCCGACTCCGACAATGAGGGACTCGCCGCCACTGCCTTCAACAAATCGGCTCTCTTCCCCAACGAGCATCACACTTGCCTCATGGCAAGGGAGAAGAAGGTATGTACTCGCAACTCTACCTATGCTTCTTCAAGTGAGAACGAATCTAGTGATGAGGATGAAATAGATTATTCATGTTTGTTCAAGGGCTTAGATAGATCTAAGATAGACAAAATTAATGAATTAATTGATGCCTTGAATGAAAAGAATATACTTTTAGAAAAGCAAGAGGATTTGTTGTATGAAGAACATGATAAGTTTGTAGAGGCTCAAAAATCCCTTGCATTAGAAATTAAGAGGAATGAAATGCTTGCTTGTGAAGTGTCAACATGCCATGATTCAATTTCTAAATTAAAGAGCATTAATGATGACTTAAATGCTAAACTAGTAGAAGCACATAAATCCAACTCGTGTGTTGAACATGTTGAAATTTGCACTAGGTGTAAGGATGTTGATATTAATGCTTGTAGTGAACACGTAGTTTCCATTTCAAAATTGAATGATGAATTAGCTAGTCTTAATGCCCAACTTAAGACTAGCAAAAGTGATTTTGAGAAACTAAAATTTGCTAGGGATGCCTACACGGTTGGTAGACACCCCTCAATTAAGGATGGGCTTGGCTTCAAGAGGGAAGCCAAGAACTTAAAAAGCCATAAGGCTCCCATCTCTGCCAAGGAGAAAGGGAAGGCCCCTATGGCAAGTAGCGCTAAAAGGAATCATGCTTTTATATATCATGATAGGAGACAAACTAGAAATGCTTATAGGAGTTATAATGCATATGATGATTTTAACTCTCATGCCATGTTTGCTTCTAGTTCTTCCTTTATGCATGATGGAAATGTGTCTAGGAGAAATGCTATTCATCATGTGCCTAGGAAGAATATTATTCATGCTCCTAGGAAAGTAGTGAATGAACCTTCTACAATTTATTGTGCTTTAAATGCTTCCTTTGCTATTTGTAGAAAGGATAAGAAAATAGTTGCTAGGAAGTTAGGGGCAAAATGCAAGGGAGACAAAACTTGCATTTGGGTCCCTAAAGATATTTGTGCTAACCTTGTAGGACCCAACATGAGTTGGGTACCTAAAACCCAAGCCTAAATTTGCCTTGCAGGTTTATGCATCCGGGGGTTCAAGCTGGATTATCGACAGCGGATGCACAAACCATATGACGGGGGAGAAGAAGATGTTCACCTCCTACGTCAAAAATAAGGATTCCCAAGATTCAATTGTATTCGGTGATGGGAATCAAGGCAAGGTAAAAGGGTTAGGTAAAATTGCAATTTCTAATGAGCACTCTATCTCTAATGTGTTTTTAGTAGAGTCTCTTGGTTATAATTTGCTATCTGTTAGTCAATTATGCAACATGGGATATAACTGTCTATTTACAAATGTAGATGTGTCTGTCTTTAGAAGAAGTGATGGTTCACTAGCTTTTAAGGGTGCATTAGACGACAAACTTTACTTAGTCGATTTTGCAAAAGAAGAGGCCGGTCTAGATGCATGCTTGATAGCTAAGACTAGCATGGGCTGGCTGTGGCATCGCCGCTTAGCACATGTGGGAATGAAGAACCTTCACAAGCTTCTAAAGGGAGAACACGTGATAGGTTTGACTAACGTGCAATTCGAAAAAGATAGACCTTGTGCAGCTTGTCAAGCAGGTAAACAAGTGGGAGGAGCGCATCACAGCAAGAATGTGATGACGACATCAAGACCCTTGGAGATGCTGCATATGGACCTTTTTGGACCCGTCGCCTATCTGAGCATAGGAGGAAGTAAGTATGGTTTAGTTATTGTTGATGACTTTTCCCGCTTCACTTGGGTGTTCTTCTTGCAGGAAAAGTCCGAAACCCAAGGGACCCTCAAACGCTTCCTCAGGAGAGCTCAAAATGAGTTTGAGCTCAAAGTGAAGAAGATAAGGAGCGACAACGGATCCGAGTTCAAGAACCTTCAAGTGGAGGAGTTCCTTGAAGAGGAAGGGATCAAGCACGAGTTCTCCGCTCCCTACACACCACAGCAAAATGGTGTGGTAGAGAGGAAGAACAGGACGCTCATCGATATGGCGAGGACGATGCTAGGAGAGTTCAAGACCCCCGAGTGCTTTTGGACGGAAGCCATTAACACTGCTTGCCACGCCATCAACAGGGTCTACCTTCATCGCCTCCTCAAGAAGACGTCGTATGAGCTACTAACCGGTAACAAACCCAATGTATCGTACTTTCGTGTATTTGGGAGCAAGTGCTACATTCTAGTGAAGAAGGGTAGAAATTCTAAATTTGCTCCCAAGGCAGTAGAAGGGTTTTTGTTAGGTTATGACTCAAATACAAAGGCGTATAGAGTCTTCAACAAATCATCGGGTTTGGTTGAAGTCTCTAGCGACGTTGTATTTGATGAGACTAATGGCTCTCCAAGAGAGCAAGTTGTTGATTATGATGATATAGATGAAGAAGAGGTTCCGACGGCCGCTATACGCACCATGGCGATTGGAGAAGTGCGGCCACAGGAACGAGATGAACGAGATCAACCTTCTTCCTCAACTATGGTGCAACTCCCAACCGAAGATGACGAACAGGTACCTCAAGTGGAGGCGCTTGATCAAGGGGGAGCACAAGGTGATCAAGTGATGGAGGAAGAAGCGCTACCGGCACCTCCAACCCAAGTTCGAGCGATGATTCAAAGGGATCATCCCGTCGATCAAATTCTGGGTGACATTAGCAAGGGAGTAACTACTCGGTCTCGATTAGTTAATTTTTGTGAACATTACTCTTTTGTCTCTTCTATTGAGCCTTTCAGGGTAGAAGAGGCCTTGCTAGATCCGGACTGGGTGTTGGCCATGCAAGAGGAGCTAAACAACTTCAAGCGCAATGAAGTTTGGACACTGGTGCCTCGTCCCAAGCAAAATGTTGTGGGAACCAAGTGGGTGTTCCGCAACAAACAGGACGAGCACGGGGTGGTGACGAGAAACAAGGCTCGACTTGTGGCAAAAGGTTATGCCCAAGTCGCAGGTTTGGATTTCGAGGAGACTTTTGCTCCTGTGGCTAGGCTAGAATCAATTCGTATCTTGCTAGCATATGCCGCTCACCATTCTTTCAGGTTGTTCCAAATGGATGTGAAGAGCGCTTTCCTCAACGGGCCAATCAAGGAGGAGGTGTACGTGGAGCAACCCCCTGGCTTCGAGGATGAACGGTACCCCGACCACGTGTGTAAGCTCTCTAAGGCGCTCTATGGACTTAAGCAAGCCCCAAGAGCATGGTATGAATGCCTTAGAGATTTCCTAATTGCTAATGCTTTCAAGGTTGGGAAAGCCGATCCAACTCTTTTTACTAAGACTTGCAATGGTGATTTGTTTGTGTGCCAAATTTATGTCGATGACATAATATTTGGTTCTACTAACCAAAAGTCTTGTGAGGAGTTTAGCAGGGTGATGACGCAAAAATTCGAGATGTCGATGATGGGTGAGTTGAACTACTTCCTTGGGTTCCAAGTGAAGCAACTCAAGGACGGCACTTTCATCTCCCAAACGAAGTACACGCAAGACTTGCTAAAGAGGTTTGGGATGAAGAACGCCAAGCCCGCAAAGACGCCGATGGGAACCGACGGACACACCGACCTCAACAAAGGAGGTAAGTCCGTTGATCAAAAAGCATACCGGTCAATGATAGGTTCTTTGCTTTATTTATGTGCTAGTAGACCGGACATTATGCTTAGCGTATGCATGTGTGCTAGATTTCAATCCGATCCTAAGGAGTGTCACTTAGTGGCGGTGAAGCGAATTCTTAGATATTTGGTTGCTATGCCTTGCTTCGGGCTCTGGTATCCAAAGGGGTCTACCTTTGACTTAGTTGGATACTCAGATTCCGACTATGCTGGATGTAAGGTCGATAGGAAGAGCACATCGGGGACGTGCCAATTCTTAGGAAGGTCCCTGGTGTCATGGAACTCTAAGAAACAAACCTCCGTTGCCCTATCCACCGCTGAGGCCGAGTATGTTGCCGCAGGACAGTGTTGCGCGCAACTACTTTGGATGAGGCAAACCCTCAGGGACTTTGGCTACAATCTGAGCAAAGTCCCACTCCTATGTGATAATGAGAGTGCTATCCGCATGGCGGAAAATCCTGTTGAACACAGCCGCACAAAGCACATAGACATCCGGCATCACTTTTTGAGAGACCACCAGCAAAAGGGAGATATCGAAGTGTTTCATGTTAGCACCGAGAACCAGCTAGCTGATATCTTTACCAAGCCTCTAGATGAGAAGACCTTTTGCAGGCTGCGTAGTGAGCTAAATGTCTTAGATTCGCGGAACTTGGATTGAATTGTAGCATACATGTGTTTATGCCCTTGATCATGTTCATTCTGCATTTTGTTGCTTATTGTGGTGCTCAAGTTGTACAAACACTCCCTGGACCTCACAAGTCCATTGCAAAGTAATGCACATGTTTAGGGGGAGATGTGTTACAACTTGACCCTTTGAGACTAACCATATGCTTGAGTTTGCTTGATCTAGTCTCGAAGGAGAATTGAAAGGGAAAAGGTGGACTTGGACCATGAAAGACTTCCACTGCACTCCGATGAGAGGGTAATTACTTCCAAGTTCATCTCATGAACTCTTATTGCCATTTGCTCTTAATGGAAAATTTTGGTGAGGCAATGAGGTTCCAAGGCCAAGATTAATCCCGTTTTGGTGCTTGATGCCAAAGGGGGAGAAAATAAAGGCCAAAGTGATAAATGGATCAGCTACCACTTGAGAGATTTTGAAAATAGTAGAATAGAGTGTTTGTTGTGTCAAAAGCGTTTATTGTCTTTTATTGTCAAGTTGGCTTCTTGTGGGGAGAAGTTTTGACTATGGGAAATAGGGGGAGTTTTTGAAATCTTTGATCAATCTCTTTTGGAATGACTCTCGTTATGCTTCAACATGTGTGTTTGACTTAGAGATAGAGATTTGAGTTTGATTTGCAAAAACAAACCAAGTGGTGGCAAAGGATGATCCATATATGCCAAAATTGAATAAAACTCAAATTTATTTTATTTGAAGTAGTTTTGCACTTGTTCCACTTGCTTTATGTTGTGTTGGCATAAATCACCAAAAAGGGGGAGATTGAAAGGGAAATGTGCCTTTGGGCCATTTCTAAGTATTTTGGTGATTGAGTGCAAACACAAGTGCTTAAATGTGAAAATATGCCCATGGATGAACAAAGTGCAAATCACAAGTTAAGGTATGTTTCTAAGCCTTAGTACATTGGTTTTGTGTACTAATATTCTTGTCTAAGTGTTAGAAACAGGAAGAAGAAGAGGAGTGGAGGTCTGCTTCGGGCTGGGTCACCGGACTGTCCGGTGCGCCAGACCAGCGCGGAGCAAACCAGCCGCTCTCGGGTTTTTCTCCGGCGACTTCGGCTAAAATTCACCGGACTGTCCGGTGTGCACCGGACTGTCCGGTGAGCCAACGGTCGGCCGGGCCAACGGTCGGCCGCACGATCGCCGCGCGACACGTGGCCGAGCCAACGGTCGGAAGGAAGCACCGGACTGTCCGGTGTGCACCGGACTGTCCGGTGCGCCAGATCTGCAGTGGTCGGCAACGGTCGGCTGCGCCTGTTAAGGAAAGAAATCGGGCACCAGACAGTGTCCGGTGTGCACCGGACTGTCCGGTGCGCCCGACGACAGAAGGCAAGGATGGCCTTCCAGAATTGTTCTCAACGGCTCCTAGCTGCCTTGGGGCTATAAAAGGGACCCCTAGGCGCATGGAGGAGCACACCAAGCATTCCTTGAGCACTCTTGATCACTCACACATCAATATCGCGCACTTGTTCGACATTCTAGTGATTTGAGCTCCGTTCTAGTGTGCTAGTCTTTTGAGCTTAAGTCTGGGTCTTGTGTGTGCGTATTCGCTGTGATCTTTGTGTCGTGTGTGAGTTGCTAATCCCTCCCTTGCTCTGTGATTCTCTGTGAACATCTTTTGTAAGGGCGAGAGGCTCCAAGTTGTGGAGATTCCTCGCAAACGGGATTGAGAAAAGAAAAGCAAGAACACCGTGGTATTCAAGTTGATCATTGGATCACTTGAGAGGAGTTGAGTGCAACTCTCGTCCGTTGGGACGCCACAACGTGGAGTAGGCAAGTTTTGTACTTGGCCGAACCACGGGATAACCACTGTGTCATCTCTGTGATTGGATTCTTGTGGTTATTGTGTTTTGACTCCTCTCTAGCCACTTGGCATAAACTGTGCTAACGCCTAATCAAGTTTTGTGGCTATAAGTTTAAGTTTTTACAGGATCACCTATTCACCCCCCCCCCCTCTAGGTGCTCTCAGCCGGGCGCCAGCAGGTTTGGGCTGCGCGGATCAAAAGTCAAGCTGGGCCAAATGGGTGGTTGCCGGCCCAGTTAGGTTCTATTCTTTCTCCTTTTTATTTTTTTTCTGTTTTCTTTTCTTTCCTTTCTAAATTCAATTCTGAATTCAAATTTAAATTCGAACCCTGTGCCAATTTTACCCTCAAATTATATTGTAACCTTAAAATTACTAACCTTGAAAGTATATCTTTATATATATTTTCTATAAATTTTATACTCTTTCCCCTTTCTTTGCCATTTATTTTCTTTCTTTCCAAATTTTAGCATTTCTTTTAGGATTTAATTTCCCATTTGGATATTTAATATTTTTCACACTATTATATGTTGTCACAAAATGCACACAGAATAAAATCGAGCATGATGCATAATTTGATAGTATATGTTTTTATTAATTGTTTTTGGGCATGATGTTCACATATGATGATGCATAAAGATCCACCTCACATAAAGAGAAATTGTTTTCTCTATTGGTATTCTTTCTAGCAAATTACAAAGTGGGTGTTACAAATCCTACCCCCCTTAAAAATAATCTCGTCCCCGAGATTTAAGAAGAACTAGAGAAAAGGTGGGGAAAATCTATACGAAGCTCTTCTTCTCTTTCCCAAGTTGCTTCATCTTCACCGTGGTGACTCCATTGCACTTTGCACATCTTTATCACCTTATTTCTCGTAACCCGAGTCAAAGTATCCAAAATCTTGATCGGGTACTCCGTGTAAGTCAAATCACCTTGAACACTGAGCTCTTCCATTGGTAACTGTTCCTCGGGCACACGGAGACACTTCTTAAGTTGAGACACGTGGAACACATTATGCACATCTGATAGACTAGCAGGTAACTCGAGTTGGTATGCCATCTCCCCAACTCGCCTAAAGATCAAGAATGGTCCAATATAGCGAGGGGACAATTTGCCCTTAACTTTGAATCTCCTCATTCCACGAAGTGGTGACACCTTGAGGTACACATAATTTCCCTCTTCAAATTCCAGTGGTCTTCTTCTATTATCAGCGTAGCTCTTTTGCCTGGTTTGAGCCACCCTCAAATTCTCTCGAATTATACGAACTTGTTCTTCTGCTTCTTGAATCAATTCAGGCCCAAAGAACTGTCTCTCACCAGTCTGATCCCAATACAAAGGAGTCCTGCACTTCCTCCCATATAAGGCTTCAAAAGGTGACATCTTCAGACTGGCCTGATAACTATTATTATATGAGAACTCAGCATAAGGCAGACTCTTATCCCAACTTCCTCCATGCTGAAGGGCACATGCTCTCAACATATCTTCCAACACTTGATTAGTCCTTTCAGTCTGTCCATCAGTCTGAGGGTGATAAGCTGTACTGAAATTCAACTTTGTACTCATATTCTCATGAAAGCTTCTCCAAAACCTTGAGGTAAACTGTGAACCTCGATCAGACACGATCTTCTTTGGCACTCCATGTAAACACACAATTCGAGCCATATATAACTCTGCTAGCTGAGAACCTTTATAAGTAGTCTTGACAGGAATAAAGTGAGCCACTTTAGTCAATCTATCCACAATCACCCATATTGCATCATATCCTTTCTGGGTGCGAGGCAATCCAGTAATAAAATCCATACCAATCTCTTCCCATTTCCACTCGGGTATCTTCAGTGGATGTAACAATCCAGCTGGCCTCTGGTGTTCAGCCTTAACTCTTTGACATACATCACACATAGCCACATGTGCAGCCACATCTCTTTTCAATCCATACCACCAATACTTTCGCTTCAAATCCTGGTACATCTTGGTACTACCAGGATGAATAGAGTAATCCGAGTCATGGGCCTCTTTCAATATAGTCTCTCGAAGGCTTTTAATATCAGGAACACACATCCTGTCCTTGAACCATACGGTGCCCTGCTCATCTTCCGTAAATTCCGGAACTCGACCTTCAGTAATCAGATCCTTAATCTCTTTTATTTTAGCATCACCAATTTGTCCTTTGCGGATCTCTTGCTCCAAAGTAGGTTCCACATCAATAGTAACTCCTTCAGTATGAGCGACTATCCCCAGGTTAAGTCTCCTGAAATCCTCAACAATCTCATCAGGTAGCTGGGCAACAATAGCTGAATGAACATGCTCCTTACGACTCAAGGCATCTGCAACCAAATTCGCCTTGCCCGGGTGATAGTGAATCTCCAAATCATAATCCTTAATAAGCTCCAACCAACGTCGTTGCCTAAGGTTGAGATCCTTCTGAGTGAATATATACTTCAAACTCTTATGATCCGTATATACTTGACACTTGGTCCCCATGATATAATGTCTCCAAATCTTAAGAGCATGCACAACTGCTGCTAGTTCCAAGTCATGAGTGGGGTAGTTCAATTCATGCTTCCGCAACTGACGAGAAGCATAAGCAATCACATGTCCTTCCTGCATGAGCACACATCCTAAGCCTTGGCCACATGCATCACAATAGATATCAAATCCTTTCTGTAGGTCTGGCATAACCAATACTGGTGGTGACATCAACCTCTTCTTCAATAGATCAAAGCTGTCTTGACACTTCTCGTCCCACTTAAATTCTTTTCCTTTCTCCAAAAGTGAAGTCATAGGCTTAGCAATCTTAGAAAATCCTTCAATAAATCTCCGATAATATCCTGCTAATCCCAAGAAACTCCGAATCTCAGTAACTGTAGTGGGTACTCTCCACTCCATTATCTCCTTAACTTTAGCAGGATCCACTGAAATTCCTCCATTAGAAATAATATGACCAAGAAATGGCACCTCGCCAATCCAAAACTCGCACTTGCTGAACTTGGCATAGAGTTGATTATCTCGTAGCTTCTGTAGCACCATCCTTAGATGTTCCTCGTGATCACTATCACTCTGAGAATAAATAAGAATATCGTCGATGAATACCACGACGAATCTGTCCAAATACTCCATAAACACCTTATTCATCAAGTTCATGAAATAAGCTGGGGCATTGGTTAATCCAAACGACATAACAGTAAACTCATATAATCCATATCGAGTCGAGAAAGCCGTCTTGGGAATATCCGATGGTCTAATTCTCATCTGATGGTACCCCGATCGGAGATCAATCTTCGAAAATACTCTTGCACCTCTCATTTGATCAAATAAATCCTCAATACGGGGCAACGGATACTTGTTCTTCACTGTAACATCATTAAGAGATCTATAATCCACACACATCCGCTGCGATCCATCCTTCTTCTGTACAAACAAGACCGGTGCTCCCCAAGGTGAGGAACTCGGACGAATGTACCCAGCCTCTTGTAACTCAGTTAACTGCTTCTTAAGTTCCTTCAACTCCTCTACGGACATCCTATATGGCCGTTTAGAAATAGGGGCGGTTCCAGGTAAGAGATCAATAACAAACTCGACTTCTCTCTCAGGTGGCATTCCTGGTAACTCCTCTAGAAAGACATCCGGAAAATCTCTAACCACCCGGATGTTGTCACCAACAAACTCCTTAGGTATAAAGAACATTGCACGCATGGGTGAGGAGGTTACTGCAATGTTAACTTGAAACCTTTCTCCCTTAGTAGTAGTGAGTTCTACGGTACCTCTACCACATGCTATAACGGCCTTTGCCTTTCTTAGCCATGACATACCAAGGATCAAATCTATACTGCTTGACTCCAATATTATAGCAGTAGCTCCAAATTCTCTACCCATAATGGTCAAGGTCAATCTACGTGTCATTTGATTCGCCTCAACAGGCCCTTTAGGTGTAATTACTATCAGGGGTTTTCTCATATTTAGCAGTGGTATTTCATTTGTGTTGGCATATCTAGCAGACATGAATGAATGTGTAGCACCAGAATCAAATAATATGGTTGCAGGAATTGCATTAACATAAAACATACCAATTACGAGGTCCCCTCCATCCGGAGTAGCATCAACACTGACTTGATTAACCTTGGCAATAGAATATCCCTTGCCAGAACTTGGAGTTTGCTGCCTGTTCTGAACTGGAGTAGTAGCCATCCTCTGTGGGCAGACATTTGCATAATGACCATTCTTCCCACACTTGAAACAAGTAGTGCCCGGACTCTGTCCTGAAAACTTCGTCGGGGTGCCAGTAGGGGTAGCCTGTCGAGGAGGTGGAGTCCTCAGTGGTGACTGCTGAACTGGGCGTGGTCCTCCTGGTCGGGTCGGTGTACCCTGTGGTGAACTGTAGCGAGGACGAACACTGCTGCTTCCTTGTCCTTGAGATATTGCCTTTCTCTTCAAATCACCCAGCTGAACACGCTTGTGTTCAATAGCAAGAGCCTTATCCAACAGTCTCTGAAATGATGGAAATGTGTGTGCCACTAGAGCATACTGCAGTGGTCCATTAAGTCCTTCAATGAAATGCTCCTGCTTCCTCTCGTCTTCAGCAACTTCTTCAGGGGCATATCTGGATAACTGAATAAACTTGTCACGGTACTCGCTGACTGACATACTCCCTTGCTTCAGCGACAGAAATTCCTTCTTCTTGATCTTTATCATACCAGCTGGAATATGGTAGTTCCTGAATTGTGTACTGAACTCTGCCCAAGTAATAGTATCCGCAGCATCATGGGCAGCAGTATAAGAATCCCACCAGTCCGCAGCAGGACCAGCCAGACGTCCAGAAGCATATAAAACCTTCTCCCGATCAGTGCACTGTGCAATATTCAGCATCTTCTCAACGGACTTCAGCCAATCATCCGCGTCCAGTGGATCAGGTGAGCTAGCGAATGTAGGTGGCTTATGACTCATGAACTCCCGGTGCTTATCACGGGGTGGAACTGGTGGTGGTGGTGGAGGCAGTGGCACTTGTTGCTGCTGTTGCTGTTGTTGTTGTTGCTGTTGTTGTGCCCTCCTTTCCTGGCGTATCTCATCCCGCTCCTGGCGCAACTCCTGCCGTATATCTTCTCTTTCCTGACGCATCTCTTGGCGTTCTTGCTGCATCTGGGCACGCATATCAGCCATAGTATCTGCCATTTGCTGCATCACCGCCATCTGAGCAGCAACCAGTGGGTCAACTCCGCCTGGTGGAGGATGAGGAGGATCCATCTCTGCAGGTTGTGGCTGGGGTTGTCTGTATATTCTCCGAGTGTGTCGATTGGGAGGCAAATCAATTCCACCACCCCGCCTGGTATTGACCATCTGAGTTAGATACATATGGTAAGAAAATAGTAGACAAGGCAGGTATTTACAAGCAAGTTACTTTGGGGAATTTTATTAGCTAAGCAGATTAATATTTTACCTACTAAAGCTAATTCAACACCTTATGTTGGTACATGCTAAGATGTCCATCTATAATTCAATCAATCAAAGAAGCAAATCAGGCATTTAGCATCAGCACAATCAAACAACATTTTTAAAGAAAATAGTTTTAAATTTTTGTCTTAGGTTCCCTATCTCTTAAAAAGATCATAGTGGTAGGATTCCAAGGCGTGAAATCCATCTTGTCTTAGAGTAGAAAAGATAAGATTAATCAGAGTAGAATAGCAAAAGGTGAGACAAGATCAAGATAAGATAAGTATAGAATGAGTCAGAGTAAGGTAAGTAGGAAAGGGGTTTGTCCATTTCTATCTAGGTCTCGTCCTACGGTCAACATTTCCTCTGATACCACTTCTGTCACACCCGGCTTTAAGAAACAAAGCCAGGTGCATCTCATACATGCGCCAAGAAGACAACATATATAATAACAGAGTGTATAGAGATAAATGTCACAATAATCAGAGTATTTATTACATAGCGGAAGACTTATTACAAAATAAAAGATAAAAGTAAAACGAACTAAGGATCGTCGGCGCCAATGTCAACTGAGAAACGCCACCTAGATCAGATCAAACTCCTCGCTTTGTGGCTCCTCCTGAACCACCTGCTCTTCTCCTGTGGGGGGGTGTGAGACAGCAAGGGTGAGCTCACACATGATCATCGCTCAACAAGTTGTGGGGAATAATGTGACATGAACTCACCAAAGGTGGGAGCTCATGGAGTGTAAGGCTTATCAAAGAGAATGGTTAAAGCTGAGCATTGCTTTTAATGTTGGTCAAACTTTTATTAGCAATTACTAGATGTAAGTAAATACCCAAACCTTAAATAAAGTAATAGAACAAAATTAATAATAAACCCATGCAATGCAAATGACAAAATTGAATTTAAGTTCCATAGTTTAAACATCAGAGAGTCCTGAGTTGCTCATGACCGCGAGCACGGCTAGTATACCAGTTTTACACTCTGCAGAGGTTGTACCCTTTACCCACAAGTCGTGTATCCCATGTCGCCAGGGTTTGCAAGGCCCTTAGACACTACCGAGGTGAATGGCTAGAGATCCACTACGAGGCCTTTACAAAGTTCCACTAGCTTCCGAAAACCCGCTACAGTTTATAGGAAGTTCCAATGCAGGGTTCCTGGCTGACTGCCATCCCAGCAAAATCAACCAGGGACCTCCCTACACTGACCACTCCCCTACTGCCCTTGCCCCTTTCGGGTAAGGTAGTCTTCCACTAGCTTTCCTAATTAATCAGCCAAGGGCGTCCCATTAAACCCTTGTGGTGGCACGTGTTACTCAAGTTAAGCTCTATGTTCCAATTAACATTAATGAACTTGACATGAACATAAACAGAATAACAAGAATAATTGGAACATAGATATAATAAATGATTATCCCAAAACCATGTAAAGCAATAGCAAACTACCCAAGTGAATCAGGGGTAAACAAGGTAATGAGATAAACAAATCTAGGGTGACCTATTGGGTCCCATCAAAATTAACCTATGCATGGATAAGTGATATTAAAGAGCATTATTAGGTAAAAAGTGGTCAAGGGCACAACTTGCCTTCAATGAGCTCCTGCTCAGCTACTTCAACATGCTGCTCACCAGGATCCTCAGCAACTGGCTCTTCTACTCGCCACAATACAAACAAGCACAGTGCATATAGAGAAATTAACATTACACCAAACATATAAACAAAATACACAGAGATATTCTACATGTTAAAATAAAATTCTAGGAACAGGAATCATAATTTTTGGAGTTATAGAATTTAAGTTATGGATTTTTAAAGGTTTAATGTGCTTTAAACAGGGTTGAGTGATAAATAAATTCCTTACTGTTTTCATGACATAACAGAGGCTCTAGGTGATAGAGAATTAAATTACAAAATTTTAGGAACTGGAATGGACTAATTTGGAGTTAGTATGAATTTTCTATGAATTTACAAAGTTCTAGCAATTATTTTCATATTAAAAACCCATTTATAAATCATTTTTTCCTGATTTTATTATATCCTGGACTGGGCCTCAATAAATGGAAAACGCAGGGGCTACGGAGTAAGAATCCGCAGACGCAGGGAACAGCTGCGTAAGGATGGCGGGTTGATTTGCTAAAAAGTGAGGGGTTCTTTTATAACTTTGACCCGCGAAGGGGTATCGGTGAATCTGAGCCGTCCGATCACAGGTCTAGGGTCTGGATTAGATCGGCGCGATCTCGAAGCGGTACGCAAACGGGACCCTCGGATTCAGAATCAAAGGCCCGGATTTAATTAACCCTAGATCTAGATCCTACCGCACGACGCGAGATCAACGGTGTGGATTTCTTCCGAGCGAAGGGGTATGCTGGACCTAATCGGGACTGTCCGTCAATGATCCAACGGTGCTCGATCATCGCCCCAATAGGGCAGGCTCGCACGGCGGCGCCGCCCAACGGCCACCGCAGGGAGCACGCCGGCGCGACCCCAATTGACGCCCAGGGTGCCCCAATACCCAAATTGATCCGAGCTACGTGATGCGGGAGACAAAACGATCACCGGAGATAGGTTTCTTACCGAGGGGACGAAGCACAGGGGTCCGGCCACGGTGAGGGGCGGGTTCGCGGCGAATGGAGAAGTCCGGCGACAAATTCCGAGGTGTCGGAGCACGATCCGACCACGGAAAGTAGTTGACCACCTTTCCCGAGACCGGGCGAACCCAATTGGGCACTCGACGTGAGTACGGTCGCGTAGAGCTCGAGATTCTAGTGCGGCGGCAACAATGGGTTCCTCACTGCGCGGCGTGCACTGGAATCCTATCGGCGGCGATGGACATGGCTAGGTGAGGCGAGGAGTAGACACGGCACCGAGCGCTCACATTTATATTGGTCAACACCCAACGGTCCAAGCGAGTCCCACGCCGGCCATGGCGGCGAGGTCCGCCCGCGCTGCGCGACATTCGCGGAGGAGACGACCGCGACGCGGAGGCTGGTCAAACGGCCCCACCGGTCAGTGTGTTGGGGGAAGTCCGGTCGGCGCGCGCGCGAGGATCTGGCCGAGCGGGCCCACATTCAAGCGAGACGCGAGGAGGTCTGGTGCGCGGGACCCGCAGAGTCAGCGAAAGGCGATTCCCAGCGTGCGTGGGGGAGCGGCTGACGATACGGGCCCGCTTGTCGGCGCCGGGCGCCAGCAGGTTTGGGCTGCGCGGATCAAAAGACAAGCTGGGCCAAATGGGTGGTTGCCGGCCCAGTTAGGTTCTATTCTTTCTCCTTTTTATTTTTTTTCTGTTTTCTTTTCTTTCCTTTCTAAATTCAATTCTGAATTCAAATTTAAATTCGAACCCTGTGCCAATTTTACCCTCAAATTATATTGTAACCTTAAAATTACTAACCTTGAAAGTATATCTTTATATATATTTTCTATAAATTTTATACTCTTTCCCCTTTCTTTGCCATTTATTTTCTTTCTTTCCAAATTTTAGCATTTCTTTTAGGATTTAATTTCCCATTTGGATATTTAATATTTTTCACACTATTATATGTTGTCACAAAATGCACACAGAATAAAATCGAGCATGATGCATAATTTGATAGTATATGTTTTTATTAATTGTTTTTGGGCATGATGTTCACATATGATGATGCATAAAGATCCACCTCACATAAAGAGAAATTGTTTTCTCTATTGGTATTCTTTCTAGCAAATTACAAAGTGGGTGTTACATCTCTTCATCCCTTTATCAACCTTCTAAGTGAATTGTAAAGCTTACAAGAGACACCTAATTGTGTTGTGATCCTTGCGGGGTCTTTGTTGGGGACTTGTTCTCAAATGCTATGAATCAAGAACAAGGCAACATAAAATGTTAAATATCAAAGCCCTTCGTCCTTTGGATCATTATTTTCCTTCGGATATAATGAATCTAGGACGAAGGTCATGAAGGACGTACCCTCATAATCATGATAAAGAAATGGACAATATTCATGCAAAGTACAAGGAGTAACATAATTTAGATAAACATAGTTATCAACTTATTTTCATTTATATTACTTGTGTAAACAATAATAAATTACAAGTGTACCTTCGGCTTGAAGGAATAAGAATACATGTGTGACGCAAAAGTAAAATGCCAAGTCAGCGTCCTCAGTACGGGAATACTGTTCACCTATTTATAGGCACGGGTCGCAGCCCATGCAAAATTACATTAATGCCCTTTACATTTATCAATAACTTTATAGTAATTCTTCAAGGTCTGATTTGGCTTTTCATCTTTAAGTCGGTTTCCTCTTCCTGCCGTTATACCGAAGCTCTTCTGCACACAGCTTCGTGATTGTCTTATCCTTCGTCGTGATCGCCGTCCCAGTCAAGCTTCGTCTTAACCATGTCCTTGTATACTCGCAATCTGTCTTTGAAGGTACCTGTTCACATATTTCTCTTGGAAAACATAGTCAAATTACGTTTTTGAGGACCTTCGGAAGCCGAAGGCCCCCAACAGTCTTAGTGACCCATGAGATTAAGAAGAAGCACTCAACCGGTCTAAGTGACCGATCGAGAGAGGGAAAGGGTTGAAATAGACCCGGTCTTTGTGACCTCCTCAACGGGGACTAGGTTCTTTAGAACTGAACCTCGGTAAAACAAATCACTGTGTCATTCGCTTTATTTTCTTGGTTGATTTGTTTCCCCCCTCTCTCCCGGACTCGGATTTTATCCTAACGCTAACCCCGGCTTGTAGTGTGTTTAAAGTTGAAAATTTCAGTTTCCGCCTATCCAGCCCCTCTAGGTGACTTTCAATTGGTATCAGAGCCTGGTACTTCATTTAGAGTCTAACCACTCGAAGTGATGTCGGGAGGATCTGCCAAGAGGGAGATGGAAACGGCCACAAGCCATAGGAAGGCTCCATCAAGGGAGTCCAGCGCCAAAGGAAGGGAGGAATCACCTCCCCGCATCAAGTCGCATCAGAGTGGCGACAAGAAGAAGATGAAGAAAGTGGTCTACGAGACCGATTCTTCATCGCCCTCCACCTCCGGCTCCGACGTCGCGTCCGTCACTTCTAAGCGCCAAGAGCGCAAGAAGTTTAGTAAGATCCCCTTACGCTATCCTCGCATTTCCAAACACACTCCTTTACTTTCTGTCCCATTAGGCAAACCACCGGTTTTTTATGGTGAGGACTATTGTATGTGGAGTGATAAAATGAGGCATCACCTAACCTCACTCCACACAAGTATATGGGATATTGTTGAGTTTGGAGCGCAGGTACCATCCATGGGGGATGAAGGCTACGACTCGGACGAAGTTGCCCAAATCCGGCACTTCAACTCCCAAGCCACTACTATACTCCTTGCCTCTCTATGTCGAGAGGAGTATAATAAAGTGCAAGGGTTGAAGAGCGCCAAGGAGATTTGGGACATGCTCAAGACCGCGCCGAGGGAGATGAGGTGACCAAGATCACCAAACGGGAGACGATCGAGGGGGAGCTCGGTCGTTTCGTCCTCAACCAAGGAGAGGAGCCACAATCCATGTACAACCGGCTGAAGACCTTGGTGAATCAAGTGCGCAACCTCGGGAGCACCAAATGGGATGACCATGAAATGGTCAAGGTTATTCTAAGATCACTCGTTTTTCGTAGTCCTATGCAAGTTCAATTAATACATGGTGATCCAAGATATAAGCTAATGCCTCCCGAGGAGGTTATAGGAAAGTTTGTGAGCTTTGAATTGATGATCAAAGGCTCCAAACAAATCATCAACTTGGAGCAAGGTGGCACCTCCACACCCGAGGTACAACCCGTCGCTGTTGGGACCATGCTTCGTCGCCGAAGGTCCTGCAGGAAGAAACAGCTTCGGCTGAAGCTGTCTGCACGTGATGACCGAAGGTTGCTGTTCATGAAGCTTCGGAATTACAAACCGACTTAAAAGTAGAATGACCTTTTAGTCCATAACTGTTTGAGTCGTTGTTGTAAACTTTTATGAGGGGCATGATTGTAATTCCTCACAGGATGTGTCTTGTGCCTATAAATAGTGAACAGTATTCCTTTACTGTTCACGCATTCTGGTAATTGCAATCGCATCACTCGGGAATTATTCTTTGCCAAGGCAGAGGTATAAATGTATCTAATATTTGAATACATTAAGTTGATATAATATGAAAGTGATGTTGTTCATTTATACCTTATTTGTCTTTGATGCTTCATATTTCGCATTATTTTATATAATCTATTAGAGTTCAATTACAAAGGTTCAACCTTCGTAATTGTACCGTCCTTAACCTTCGTCCGAAGTTCATTAAATCCTTAAGGGAATAATGCTTCAGCGGACGAAGGGCATTAACATTTAACATTTTATGTTGCCTTGTTCTTAATTCATAGCATTTGAGAACGAGTCCCCAACATTGGCGCCCACCTCCGATGAACTCACTACCACTTTTCTGAGCTGATGGCTTCGTTCAATATTCAAGCTAGAGCTGCTTCGGTTCCGAAGCTGGTACTCCCGATAACAGGCGGTTCATGTTCAGAACCAGCCAACAAGAAGCAGAAGAAGGAAGCACAGAGAAGGGTACAGCATGTCGGGGTGCAAGGACCCTTCATCAAGTCAAGATGGTCTCACATTCCTATTACCTTCTCCCAGGAGGATCTTCAACTCAAGGATTACCCACACAATGATGCTATGGTTATCTCTTGTGTTATCAAAGGATTTCTGGTCCACAATGTTTTGATTGATACAGGCAGTGCAGCTGATATCATATTTGCTAAGGCCTTCAGACAGATGCAAGAGCCCGAAGATAAAATTCTTGATGCCACACATCCCCTCTGTGGCTTCGGAGGAAGGCAGATTGTAGCACTCGGCAAAATCTCAATGTCAGTGGCCTTCGGATTCATCAACAACACAAGGACTGAACAAGTTATGTTTGATATCGTTGACATGGAGTACCCTTACAATGCAATCATTGGTCGTGGTACTCTTAATGCCTTCGAAGCAATTCTGCATCCAGCTTATCTTTGCATGAAAATACCTTCGGACCAAGGGCCCATTGCTATTCATGGAAGTCAAGAAGCTGCCAGAAGGGCCGAAGGAAATTGGACAGACTCAAAAGCAATCCATAATATAGATGGAACTGAAGCTTGTGAGCAATACAAGTTCAGAAGGGAAAAAGTTGTGTCGGCTGACCAACCGAAACCTATGCTCTTATGTGAGGATATAGCAGAGCAGAAGGTGCTATTGGGATCTCAATTGTCCGAAGAGTAGGAGAAAACCTTGATAAGGTTTTTGTTCAACAATAAAGATGTTTTTGCTTGGTCAGCTAATGATCTTTGCGGAGTTAACAGGGATGTTATTGAGCACTCGCTCAATGTTGATCCATCCTTCAGACCCAGGAAACAGAGGCTTCGGAAGATGTCTGATGACAAGGCCGAAGGTGCTCGGAATGAAGTGAAAAGACTCCTCAGTGCCGGAGTTATTAGAGAGGTAAAATATCCAGAATGGTTGGCTAACACTGTTATGGTGAAGAAGGCCAATGGTAAATGGAGAATGTGCATCGATTTTACTGATCTCAATAAGGCTTGTCCGAAGGATGAGTTTCCATTGCCAAGGATAGATTCTTTAGTCGATGCAGCAGCTTCATCAGAACTTATGAGTTTGCTGGATTGCTATTCAGGCTATCATCAAATCTGGATGAAGAAGGAGGATGAACCAAAAACCAGTTTCATAACCCCTAGTGGGACATACTGTTACCTTCGGATGCCTGAAGGGCTTAAGAATGCTGGAGGAAGCTTCAGCAGAATGACAGCAAAGGTTCTCCATTCTCAGATAGGCAGGAATGTACTAACTTATGTTGATGATATCATTGTAAAAAGCACGAAGCAGGATAACCACATTGCTGATTTACAGGAGACCTTCGCTAATTTTAGACAGGCTGGTCTAAAGCTGAATCCAGAAAAATGTGTCTTCGGAGTAAAGAAGGGGAAATTTCTTGGTTGCCTAGTTTCAACAAAGGGAATTGAGGCCAACCCAAGTAAAATCGAAGCTATACTTCGAATGGAGCCACCAAGTACAAAAAAGGGGGCTCAAAGATTGACAGGAAGGCTGGCATCTCTCAATAGATTCATATCCAGATCAGCAGAGAGAAACTTACCATTCTTCGAAGTGCTGAAGTCAGCCAAAGTGTTTCAATGGGGACCGATCCAGCAGAAGGCCTTTGAAGAGCTGAAACAGTATTTGATAGATCTAACAACACTAATTCCACCTACGCCAGGGGCTCCTTTGTTATTATATGTGGCAGCTTCGCACTCAGCGGTAAGTGCAGCACTTGTCCAGGAGAAGCTTGAAGGTCAAGTTAAGAAGCAGGCCCCAATATATTTCGTATCCGAGGTTCTTAGTTTATCAAAGAAAAATTATACAGAATTGGAGAAGGTACTATATGTTGTTTTGATGGCCTCCAGGAAGCTTCAGCACTATTTTCAAGCTTACAACATAATTGTTCCTTCTTCACAACCTCTGAAGGATATTATGAGAAACCGAGAAGCTACTGGAAGGATTGGAAAGTGGGCTGCAGAACTCAATGAATTTTGTATTGATTATGTTCATAGATCTTCGATTCAGTCCCAGGCATTAGCAGACTTTATTGCTGACTGGACGCCAGGGGCTCAGGAGGAAGAAACAAATAAAGATGCCGAAGCATGGACAGTGTTTTGCGATGGGTCTTGGGGAACCTTCGGAGCAAGAGCGGCTGCTGTGTTGATTTCACCTTCTAAAGTTAAAACTTGTTATGCGGCAAGACTTGATTTTAGTTGCACAAATAACATCGCTGAGTATGAAGCTCTGCTTTTGCGTCTTCGGAAATTAAAGGCAATGGGAATCAGAAGGGCCATTCTTAAAACTGATTCTCAAGTTATCTCTGGTCATATTGACAAGAGCTACAAAGCAAGAGACCCGAAGCTTGAAAAGTATCTAGATACAGTTCGAAGGATCGAGGCTTCCTTCGAAGGTTTCTCTGTCAAAAATATTCCTTGTGGAGAAAATGAATACGCTGATCTATTGGCTAAGTTAGCAGCCCAGGGGCTGCCTATACCTTCGGAAGTATTTTTTGAAACAATAAAAGCACCTTCGGTCGAGCTTCTTGAAAGAGCAATCCTTAATATATCCCCTGTTTATAGTGAAGATTGGAGAACTGAGATTATCTCTTTCCTCCAGGGTAATTTTCTTTCAAACGACGAAGCTTATAACAGGAGGATAGAAGCAAGAGCTCGACCATATGTCATAATAGAAGGGGAGCTATATAAGCGTGGGGTCTGTTCCCCATTGCTCAAGTGCTTATCCAGATCCGAAGGTATAGAATTAATGAAGGACATACATGCAGGTCTGTGTGGATCTCACATTGGACCTAGGCCTTTGCTTGGGAAGGTTTTTCGCCAAGGATTTTATTGGCCAAAGGCAGCTTCGGATGCAGCGGATTTAGTTCAAAAGTGTGAAGGTTGTCAGAAATGTGCAAGAGATCAAAAACAACCTTCGTCTTTAACTCAGTTAATACAACCCACATGGTCGTTGCAAAGGTGGGGTCTGGATTTGCTAGGTCCATTACCACCAGCACAGGGGAACTTAAGATATGTGGTGGTGGCAGTGGAATATTTTTGCAAATGGATTGAGGCGAAGCCCTTAGCCACAATAACTTCATTTACTATTCAAAAGTTTTTCTGGCAAAACATTGTTTGTCGCTTCGGAGTGCCGAAGGCTATCACTGTGGATAATGGAACACAGTTTGATTCTGAAGCCTTCAGAGAATTTTGTAATCAAATCGGCACGAAGACCATTTTGCATCAGTCCGACACCCAGAGTCAAATGGACTTGTTGAAAGAGCCAATGGGATCATAATGACAGGGATAATGAAGTCAATCTTCAATCAGCCCAGGGGAAAGTGGCCAGACGAGTTAATCAAAGTGGTGTGGAGTCATAACACAACCATGTCAAGATCAACAGGCTTTACACCCTTTAAACTATTGTTTGGTGACGAAGCAATAACCCCAGAAGAGGCCAAAACAGGATCAATAAGGACAGTAGCTTCGGCAGAAGGCGAAAACGAAGCTGATTGCTCTGTAGAAAAAGATGCTATTGAAGGGATCAGACTTCAAGCTGTGGAAAACATCAATAAATATCAAGCTGAAACAATAAAATGGCGTGATAGAAAGGTCAAGCTAAAGAATATTGAACCAGGACACTTGGTACTTCGAAGAGTAGCTAACCCTGAAACAGTAGGTGTTGGGTCTATGCTTCGTCGCCGAAGGTCTTCCAGGAAGAAGCGGCTTTCGGCTGAAGCTGTTTGTATGAGATGGCCGAAGGTTCCTCTTCATGAAGCTTCGATATTACAAACCGACTTAAAGATAGAATGACCTTTTAGTCCATAAAGGTCTGAGTCAATGTTGTAAACTTTTATGAGGGGCATAATTGTAATTCCTCACAGGTTGTGTCCTGTGCCTATAAATAGTGAACAGTATTCCTTTACTGTTCACGGATTCTGGTAATTGCAATCGCATCGTTCAGGAATCAACCTTTGCCAAGGCAGAGGTATATCTGTGTTCAATGATTCAATATATTTATTAAATATAATTTGATTCGTTTTTGATTCATTTACCTTTGATACCCTTTATTTTATATTATCTTATACAATCTATTGAAATTCGACTACGAAGACTCAACCTTCGTAATCGTATTCTCGTCAACCTTCGTCCAAGGTTCATTATCCTCAAGGGAATAATGCTTCATGGACGAAGGACGTTAACATTTAACATTCTATGTTGCCTTGTTCTTAATTCATAGCATCTGAGAACAAGTCCCCAACATTGGCGCCCACCTCCGGTGAACTCACTTCCACTTTTTTGAGCTGATGGCTTCGTTCAACGATCAAGCTGGAGCTACTTCGGCTCCGAAGCTGCTGCTCCCGATAACAGGCGGTTCATGTTCAGAGCCAGCCAACAAGAAGCGGAAGAAGGAAGCACAGAGAAGGGTACAACATGTTGGGGTGCAAGGACCCTTCATCAAGTCAAGATGGTCTCACATCCCTATTACCTTCTCCCAAGAGGACCTTCAACTCAAGGATTACCCACACAACGATGCCATGGTTATCTCTTGTGTCATCAAAGGATTTCTGGTCCACAATGTCTTGGTTGACACAGGCAGTGCAGCTGATATCATATTTGCTAAGGCCTTCAGACAAATGCAAGAGCTAGAAGATAAGATTCATGATGCTACACATCCTCTCTGTGGCTTCAGAGGAAGGCAGATTGTAGCACTGGGCAAGATTACCATGTCAGTGACCTTCGGGTTCATCAACAACACTAGAACTGAACAAGTTGTGTTTGACATTGTTGACATGGAATACCCTTACAATGCAATTATTGGTCGTGGCACCCTCAATGCTTTCGAAGCAATTCTTCATCCTGCTTATCTTTGCATGAAGATACCTTCGGATCAAGGACCCATCGCTATTCATGGAAGTTAGGAAGCTGCCAGAAGGGCCGAAGGAAACTGGACTGACTCAAAAGCAATCCATAACATAGATGGAGCTGAAGTTTGTGAACAGTACAAATTCAGAAGGGAAAAAGCAGCTTCAGCAGATCAGCCGAAGCCCATGCTCTTATGTGAGGACATAGCAGAGCAGAAGGTGCTGTTGGGCTCTCAATTATCTGAAGAACAGGAGGAAACCTTGATAAGGTTTTTGTTCAACAACAAAGATGTTTTTGCATGGTCAGCTAATGATCTCTGCGGAGTTAATAGGGATGTTATTGAACACTCGCTCAATGTTGACCCATCCTTCAGACCCAGAAAGCAGAGGCTTCGGAAAATGTCTGATGATAAGGCCGAAGGTGCTCGTAATGAAGTCAAAAGACTCCTTAGTGCAGGAGTTATCAGAGAAGTAAAGTACCCAGAATGGCTAGCTAACACTATTATGGTAAAAAAGGCCAATGGCAAGTGGCGAATGTGTATCGATTTTACAGATCTCAACAAGGCTTGTCCGAAGGACGAATTCCCATTGCCAAGGATAGACTCTTTGGTTGATGCAGCAGCTTCTTCAGAGCTCATGAGTCTACTAGACTATTACTCAGGCTACCACCAAATCTGGATGAAGAAGGAAGATGAGCCGAAGACTAGCTTCATAACCCCAAGTGGCACATATTGCTATCTTCGGATGCCTGAGGGGCTCAAAAACGCTGGAGGAAGTTTCAGCAGAATGACTGCGAAGGTTCTCCAGTCTCAGATAGGCAGAAATGTGCTAACCTATGTTGATGACATCATTGTAAAAAGCACAAAACAGGAAAATCATATTGCTGATTTGCAGGAGACCTTCGCCAGTTTCAGACAAGCTGGCTTAAAGTTGAATCCAGAAAAATGTGTCTTCGGAGTAAAGAAGGGGAAATTTCTTGGATGCTTGGTTTCAACAAAGGGAATTGAAGCTAATCCAAGTAAAATTGAAGCTATACTTCGAATGGAACCACCAACTACAAAAAAAGGGGGCCCAAAGATTAACAGGGAGGTTGGCATCTCTTAATAGATTTATATCAAGATCAGCAGAAAGAAATTTACCATTCTTCGAAGTGCTGAAATCAGCCGAAGTCTTTCAATGGGGACCAAGCCAGCAAAAAGCCTTCGAGGAACTGAAGCAATATCTGATAGATTTAACAACATTAACTCCACCAACGCCAGGGGCTCCTTTGTTATTATATGTGGCAGCTTCGCACTCAGCGGTAAGTGCAGCACTTGTCCAGGAGAAGCTTGATGGCCAAGTCAAGAAGCAGGTCCCAGTGTATTTTGTATCTGAAGTTCTTAGTATATCAAAGAAAAACTATACAGAATTAGAGAAGGTGTTATATGCTGTTTTGATGGCATCCAGGAAGCTTCGGCATTACTTTCAAGCATACAATATTGTTGTTCCTTCTTCGCAGCCGTTGAAGGATATTATGAGAAATAGAGAAGCTACTGGGCGAATTGGAAAATGGGCTGCAGAACTCAATGAATTTTACATTGATTATGTGCATAGATCTTCGATCCAGTCCCAGGCGTTAGCAGACTTCATTGCTGACTGGACGCCAGGGGCTCAAGATGAAGGAACAAATAAAGATGCCGAAGTATGGACAGTGTTTTGCGATGGGTCTTGGGGAACCTTCGGGGCAGGAGCAGCTGCTGTGTTGGTCTCGCCATCCAAAGTTAAAACTTGTTATGCGGCAAGACTCGATTTTAGTTGTACAAATAATATTACCGAGTACGAAGCCCTGCTTTTGGGTCTTTGGAAGCTAAAAGCAATGGGAATCAGAAGGGCCATTCTTAAAACTGATTCCCAGGTTGTTTCGGGTCATATTGACAAGAGTTGCAAGGCTAAAGATCCGAAGCTTGAAAAATATCTGGACATGGTTCGAAGAGTTGAAGCTTCCTTCGAAGGATTTTCTGTCAAAAATATCCCTCGAGGACAAAATGAGCATGCTGATTTGCTAGCTAAGTCAGCAGCACAGGGGCTGCCCTTACCTTCGGATGTGTTCTTCGAAACAATAAAAGCACCTTCGGTGGAACTTCTTGAAAGAGCAGTCCTCAATATATCTCCTGTTTATAGCGAAGATTGGAGAACCGAGATTATCTCTTACCTTCAGGGTAAATTCCTTTCAGATGACGAAACTTATAACAGGAGGATAGAGGCAAGAGCTCGTCCATATGTCATGATAGAGGGGGAGTTGTACAAGCATGGAGTTTGTGCTCCGCTACTCAAGTGTTTATCTAGAACCGAAGGCATAAAGTTGATGAAAGAAATACATGCAGGCCTGTGTGGATCTCACATTGGATCTAGGCCGTTACTTGGAAAAGTTTTCCGCCAAGGGTTTTATTGGCCGAAGGCAGCTTCGGATGCAGCGGAATTGGTTCAAAAGTGCGAAGGTTGTCAGAAATGTGCAAGAGATCAAAAACAACCTTCGTCCTTAACACAGCTCATACAACCCATCTGGCCATTGCAAAGGTGGGGCCTTGACTTGTTGGGTCCATTACCACCGGCCCAAGGGAACTTAAGATATGTTGTAGTGGCTGTGGAATATTTTTCCAAATGGATCGAGGCAAAGCCTTTAGCCACAATAACTTCGGCCACCATTCAAAAGTTTTTCTGGCAGAATATTGTTTGTCGTTTCGGGGTACCAAAGGCCATCACTGTGGATAATGGAACACAGTTTGACTCCGAAGCCTTCAGAGATTTCTGTGATCAAATTGGTACGAAGATCCATTTTGCATCAGTCAGGCATCCGGAGTCAAATGGGCTCGTTGAAAGAGCCAATGGCATTATAATGACAGGAATAATGAAGTTAATCTTCAATCAACCCAGGGGAAAGTGGCCAGATCAGTTAACCAAAGTGGTGTGGAGCCACAACACAACAACATCAAGGTCTACAGGCTTTACTCCATTCAAGTTATTATTCGGTGATGAAGCAATAACTCCGGAGGAAGCTAAAACTGGATCAATAAGAGTAGTAGCTTCGGCAGAATCAGGTTCTGAAGATGCTTACTCTGTGGAAAAAGATGCTTTAGAAGGGATCAGGCTTCAAGCTATGGAGAATATCAATAAATATCAAGCCGAAACAATCAAATGGCGAGATAGAAAAGTTCGGCTAAAGAATATTGAGCCAGGACATTTGGTGCTTCGGAGAGTGGCCAACCCAGACACAGTGGGCAAGTTGCAGTTGAAATGGGAGGGACCTTTCTTAGTAGCATCTTCGTCAAGACCCGGTTCATACAGATTGAAGGATATGGACGGCAACGACATTCCTAGATCTTGGAATGCGGATGAGCTTCGGCGATATTATGTGTAACTTGATGTAACTTTTTATGTTTTTTCTTTTTCATGGCACCCTTTTCCTTTCTAAAGGGGGAGAAAGGTTTTTAATGGGGCCATCATATGTAATTTCCTTTTTTAGTTCTATAAGAGCAAAATCCCCCCAAGGAATGTAAATGTAAAAGCTGAGAACGCACCATCGAGTGCCGAAGTAAAAGGCGAAGAAGCTCCAAAGTCGTTCCTAAGGGAATGCAGAGCTTACAGCGAAAAGTCAACGCTGATTCCGCCAAAAGTAAAAGGCGAAGAAGCTCCAAAGTCGTTCCTAAGGGAATGCAGAGCTTACAGCGAAAAGTCAACGCTGATTCCGCCGAAAGTAAAAGGCGAAGAAGCTCCAAAGACGTTCCTAAGGGAATGCAGAGCTGATGTATGATTGTTTCTAAGGAAATAATGGCTGAGAGTATGGCTTCGGACATGTGTTTGGACATTCATTTGCACATCACATTACATCATAGCATTTGCATTCATAAACATTCATCCAGGCATATGTAGGATAATCATCATCATGACATAAATGGTTGCTTCGGCAAAAAAAAAGAGCTTCTTCGCGTACAAAAAGGAGAGCTTCGGAAAAAAGGGAAATATTGTTTTCTATGCTTCGCTGAGTACGAAAAGAAGGGAAGGTGTTTTTTCGCCTTCGGCTCAAAAAAGGATAATTTCGTTCACAACGAAGCACATCGTATACATTAATGGAAGGGTAAGAGCATAACACAAGGTATGAACAGAACTCATTAAAGTTAAGTTTAGTTACATTTACAAAGGTTATCTCAAAAGTTTCCTGAGTCTGTCTACAGTCTACTCCTATTTAATCTTCGAGGGATTTTAGCTTCGGCGTCATTCTTTTTAATCATCGACTTTGGCTTCGTCATCCTACATGAATTAAGTTGTTGTAAGTCAAAATTGAGCTTGAAGGAAGAGGTAAGCACAAGGTATGATTTCTTACTGGTTCAAGATGACACCGAGCTTCGTCTCCAGCTTTTTCCCGCCCGCCTTTTGTCCATATCATTTTTACAAATCTATTGGAAATACTTCGGGCGAGATCAGGGATGTCATCTAGGATTGATGGTGATAAAGTGAAATTGGGCCTGTTGACAATCTTCCCGTGATCGCAGCCAGCTTTTAGGAAAGCTGCAGCAGTACCCCGAGAAGCTACCCAGGCACAGAAGTCACCGTGCCCAGCTATAACTTCGTCGAGCTCGTCAATCTCACCCTCAATATGTTCGAAGGTCTTCGGTAAATCTTCAGCTGAGGGGGTGAATTTCTCACTGCTGGCTCCAACTGAGTGAAAAATTTTTCTTAAACGTTGGATACATTTGTTGCTAAATTCCAAACATTTTTCTTGAAGGCCCGCTAATAGCCTTTTCAAATCTGAATTTTGTTGAGTTTCGGCTTCAAGTTTTGCATTAAGCTCTTCCTTTTCTTGTTCAAATTGCTCAGATTGGCGGAGAAGCTTCGTGTTCAGTTCTGTTATTTTAGCTTCGGCCTCCGCCAGTAAACCTTCAGTTGCTTGGAGCTCAAAGTTCTTCTTCTCAAGAGCAGCTGTTTGCTCCTTTATTTTGCTTTCTAAATTTTCAATTATAACTTCGTGTTTCTTGTCTTCAAAATCTTGTTGCATTTTCAAGGCTTTGCTCAACAGCATACTCTGCACGAAAACAACCTTCGTTAGACATGTTTTCATTATTAAAAACAATAAAAGTTAAGGGAAAAGTAGTTCACCTTGAAATTGGAATAAAATAAACTACCAACGATATGTTGTCGTCGGTAGCGGCTAATGTCCGTTTCTAGCTTCGGAAAACCGATACTCTTTGACAGAGTACCGATAACTTTGGCTCCAGTTTGATCTCGAATACAATCTAACTTTTCATCATCAATACCTCCGAAGAGGAGTGCTCCTGGTTTGTACCCGCAAGATTTGGCATACTCTTTAAGTTCTTCTATTTCGGGTTTTGACAATTTTTCTCCAACTAAATTTTGAAACATGAAGGTTTCATCCTCCGAAGCTTCGTCAACAATTTCCTTCTCTTTCCCCGGCACTGCGGCCATAGCCTCTTCGGCGGCAGTGGTAGCTTCTTCTGTGGCCATGTCTAGCAGCATTTTGTCGATGTCTTCGATTGTGCTTTCCAGGTTCAAATCTTTAACTAAGGCAGCTTCGGCAGCTGCGACCTCCGAAGGTGTGATTTCAATATTTGTTTTTACTTCAGCCGCTGGTGTCTTCTGAGCTGAAGCTCTTGGTGGTGTCTTGTCAATGACCTCTGTCACAGTGATAATTCTTTGTCTCTTTGCTTTAGTTGTTTTCTTCGATTTTTCGGGCTCCTTTTCCTTATGAAAAAACTTTGTCAGTTGAGGCCCCAATGGACTTAGCTTCGCAGGCAGGGATTCAGTCATTACCTTCAGAATTTCCTCCATGTCAGCGGCAGAGGGTGATGCGGGGGTTTCTTCTTCGTCGGACATTTTTTGCTTCGGAGAAGACGCTTTCCTCTTCTTCGCAATTTTCTTCTTTGATGGCTCTTTCTCATCTTCATTTAAGGCTTCAGTTATCCTTTTCCTTTTTTGGCCCCCGGCACCTTTGTTCAGATTTTCATAGTCAGGGTATTCGAAACCCAGAGCGTCCAGCACTCGATTCAGTCTTCGCTTCGGACGGGTGCCGAAGGCCGCGGTCATTAATTGATCTTCTTTTTTGGAATAATTGCCGAGTATTTCATTGCACATTACTTCAATTGTATCCAGCCACTCTTGGCAAGGTGTTTTAAAGTATTTCTTAAACTTGAAATAGTAAGGTAAACGCACAAGTTCACCTTCTTTCTTCTCCTCCTTTAGCTTCGGCATTTCCCATTCTTTTAAACTAGGAAAAACCTTGAAAGCCAAAAACTCCTGAACCAGGTCTCTTGTACTGATATGCTCTGCAATAATTCTAAATTCATTCAGCGCTTGTTGGGTTGGACCTTCTGGTGTCATATTGCAACGAGGTCGGGTTTCTCCGAAGATTAGTTCAAGTGGAGATTGCACAAGCTTCTCCTTGTCGTCATCAACCTTGACATAGAACCACTCTGACTTCCAGCCTGCTGCCCATTTGCTCCGGTAGCTGATTACAGGAAACTTTGTGGTTTTCCGATAAGCAAAATTATAGCAACCAAAATTGTCATGCAATCCATCTTTTCTAGCCTTCGTCTGATAGTGCAATTCGTGAACTCGACAAAAGCTGTCCGCAAACGGCTCCACCGCTTGGCTTCGCAGAGCCCAGATATAAACGCTAAGCCTAACGATAGCGTTAGGAGTCAACTGATGAAAGTAGATACCAAATCTCTTCAGTACCTCTGCAATAATCCCATGTAGGGGGAATCTTAATCCAGCCTTTAGAAAGCTCTTGAAAATAACTATTTCATCCTTCTCCGGCTTTGGGGTAGTTTCTTCTCCCCCGAAGCGTAATAACTTCTTCTGATTTTCACTGAAAAAGCCCGACTTCACCATCTTGGAGAGATCAGCCTTCGAAACAGTAGACTTTCCGAAGTCCAAGTGGCTGGGCTTGCTTGGCATGGCAATACGATAATCGTCTTCGGGATCAGTTTCCTCAATATCTTCTTCTTCTGCTTTGGCAATTGCTTGTTCTGCATCATCACTGGGGATCTTTTCCGAAGTTACCAGCCCGGATTGTCGCATCGCTTCGGAGATGGGAACAGTCTCTGAACCTTCAGCTTCGCCCCCCTCACGCTCGACCCTATCGGTAGAACGCACTCTGGCCATTTAATTCTGAATTTGTGGAAATTAAATACTTTTTTCTTCCGAAGTTTTTTCTTCTGACGAAGCAGAATTCAAGCTGAAGCTTCGTCCGATTCCGAGAGTCAAGCTTCGGCGATGGTTAAAAATTTTGGCAGCAAAACAGTGCAAATAGCAATGAATGTTGTGGTAACTTCACACCTACCCGTCTGTTTATATAGTACTGCAGGTAAGAAGGTGAAGCGCCAGGATTTTTACACCAGGCGGACACACGCTCGCACTCGCTGCGTGGTGGACCGCAGAGACCAAACAGTAACTCTGCAAGGTGGGACCGCTACGCGCTGGGAAACTGAATCGTTTCTCGACAACGAGCCCAGGGAAGGTGTTTTTTGGACCTTCGGCTCCCCGAAGCTTAAGAGACTTTTTTCACGGATCAAGCTCGTTACGAAAAACGATCTAGCACCGCGAAAGGGGCTACTGTTGGGTCTATGCTTCGTCGCCGAAGGTCTTCCAGGAAGAAGCGGCTTTCGGCTGAAGCTGTTTGTATGAGATGGCTGAAGGTTCCTCTTCATGAAGCTTCGATATTACAAACCGACTTAAAGATAGAATGACCTTTTAGTCCATAAAGGTCTGAGTCAATGTTGTAAACTTTTATGAGGGGCATAATTGTAATTCCTCACAGGCTGTGTCCTGTGCCTATAAATAGTGAACAGTATTCCTTTACTGTTCACGGATTCTGGTAATTGCAATCGCATCGTTCAGGAATCAACCTTTGCCAAGGCAGAGGTATATCTGTGTTCAATGATTCAATATATTTATTAAATATAATTTGATTCGTTTTTGATTCATTTACCTTTGATACCCTTTATTTTATATTATCTTATACAATCTATTGAAATTCGATTACGAAGACTCAACCTTCGTAATCGTATTCTCGTCAACCTTCGTCCAAGGTTCATTATCCTCAAGGGAATAATGCTTCATGGACGAAGGACGTTAACATTTAACATTCTATGTTGCCTTGTTCTTAATTCATAGCATCTGAGAACAAGTCCCCAACAGTAGGCAAATTACAGCTGAAATGGGAAGGCCCCTTTTTGGTAGTATCTTCGTCAAGACCCGGTTCCTACAGATTGAAGGATATGGACGGCAATGACATTCCTAGATCGTGGAATGCAGATGAGCTTCGGCGATATTATGTTTAGTTCGATGTAATTTTTTATATTCTTTTTTGTGGCACCCTTTTCCTTTCCAAAGGGGGAGAAAGGTTTTTAATGGGGCCACAACATGTAATTTTTCTTTTCCTTATTTCAATTCTATAAGAGAGATATCCCCCAAAAAATGTAAATGTAAAAGCTGAGAACGCACCTTCGAGTGCAAAGAAAAAAGAAAAGAAAACAGGAAGAAGCTCCTAAGGGAGGCTTACAGCGAAAAATAAACGCTGATTCCGCCGAAAGTAAAAGGCGAAGAAGCTCCTAAGGGAGGCTTACAGCGAAAAATAAACGCTGATTCCGCCGAAAGTAAAAGGCGAAGAAGCTCCTAAGGGAGGCTTACAGCGAAAAGTCAACGCTGATACACCGAAAAGTAAACGGTGAACCCGAAAAGTAAACGGCAAAAAGATTTTTATCATTCTTGAGGGGATGAAGGGCCGTACTTATGGTTTTTGAACATTTGTCTTAATATTCATTTGCACATTACATGTCATCATGTCATTTGCATTCATAAACATCCATTTAGACATATATAGAATCATCATTATGCTACACAAAAAAGACAGGTGCTTCAGAGAATAAGGAAAAGATTCGAAGGAAAAATTTTCTATGCTTCGTTGTGTACGAAAAGAAGGGAAGGTGTTTTTCGCCTTCGGCTCAAAAGAGAAGTTTCGTCCACAGCAAAGCAGATTGAATATGGATAAGGGAGACAGGATATATTACAAGGTATGTACAAATTTACATAAGTTATTCCATATCTATATTACAATAGTTTCTCCAAGAATTTTTGCAGGAAAACATATTATAAGCAACTTTAAGCTTCAGCTAAGGCTTTGTCTTCAGTTTTGTCAAACTTCAGCATTGTCAATCTTCAGCTTCGTCATCCTGTATATACCAAATAGCAGAGTAAGAAAGGTACAAATTTCAAAGGAGAAGGTAAAAGTAACAAACATAAGTTTCTTACCGGCTTAAGATGGCTTCGAGCTTCGTCGCCTGCCATTTTCCGCCCGCCACTTACCCAGATCTGGGTCATGAATCTATTTCCGATACTTCTGGCTAAGCTTGGGATATCCATCAAATCTGAAGCTGACAAGCTAAAGTTTGGTCTGTTCACAATGTTTCCATGCGTGCAGCCAGCCTTCAAAAAAGCCGTAGCTGTGCCCCGAGAAGCTACTAGGGCGCAGAAGTCGGCGTGCCCACCAATAACTTCGTTAAGGGCATCAACTTCGCCTTCAATATATTCTAATGTTCTTGGCAGATTCTCAGCTGAAGGTGTAAATTTCGAAGAGCTAGCTCCGACAGAGTGAAACACATCCTTCAGCCGCTGCACACATCGGCTGCCGAAGCTTAAGCATTTCTCCTGAAGTTCTCTAAAGGATTTCTGCAAATTTGAGTATTTATCCACTTCAGCTTTCAGGTTTGCTTCAAAATATTTCTTTTCTTGCTCGAATTTTTCTGATTGTCGGAGCAATTCATTCTTTAATTTGTCATTTTCAGTTTGGACTTCAGCCAAAGAGCCCTCCATGGTCTGAATAACAAAATCCTTCTTTTCTAATGCACCTTCGTGCTCTTTGACCATGATCTCAAGGTCTTGGATTGCGAAGTCTTTCTTTTTCAGATTGGCTTCGTGATTTTCAACTTTTTCAGCCAAATCTTGAATGACAGCTTTGTTTTTCTCTTCCTCCAGATCTTGTTGCATTTTCAGAACCTTGCTTAATAATATGCTCTGTCGAAATGATCTTCGTTAGAACACGACCCAAAAGTTAATAATAATAGTAATAAAATAACAAAAATATTCGTTACCTTGAAGTTAGCGTAAAGCAAGCTTCCGGCGATGTGTTGTCGTTGATAACGGCATAAGTCCGCTTCCAGCTTCGGCAAGCCAATGCTTTTGGAGAGGGTTCTAACAATTTTGGCCTCGGTGCGGTTCCGAAGGCATCTTAGTTTCCCTTCGTTGACCCCACCAAATAGCATAGCCCCTGATTTATATCCGCAAGATATGGCATATTTTTTCAACTCCTCTTTTTCGGCGTCTGTTAATTCTTGTCCGAGCAAATCTTGAAAGTTAAAATCTCCTTCTTCTGAAATTTCATCAATCTGCTCTTTCCCCTTTTCAGTTGTCGTATTCAATGCAGCCACAGTAGCTTCTTCTTCAGCCATTTTCAGGAGAATATTGTCAATAACCTCAAGTGTGGTTTCCAGGTTCGACTCTTCGGTGGCCCCGGCTTCAGCCCCGGTAGCTTCGGCTTCGCCGGTTTCAGCTTCAGTAGTTTTCATTCCGGTAGCTTCGGCTTCAGCAGTTTCAGCAAAGACAATTTTTGACACCGTTGCCGGTGGCGGCGTCTGATGGATCACATCTGTTACTTGAATAATTCTCCGTTTTTTCGTCTTCGCAGGACTTTCTGCTGCCGAAGCTGCCTTGTCCTTCTGAAAAAACTTCGTCAGTTCCAGTGCCAGCGGACTTAGCCTGATAGGCAAGGGTTCAGTCATTACCTTCATAATCTCTTCTACTTCAACAGCAGAAGGAGAAGCAGGAGTATCTTCTTCTCGGACCGGCATTTCCGGCTCCGGGGATGCACTTTTGTCTTTCTTGTAGTGGCCACCTTCGGCTCAGGATTTAACTCTTCAGCGCTAAGATTTTCAGAATCTTTCTTTTTCTTTTTAGCTACCTTGACGACCTCTTCGTCAGAAGCGCTGGCAATCCTTTTTCGCTTCGGGCCTCCAGCATCTCCGCCCAGTCGACCGTAGTCAGCGTATTCAAATCCTATGGCATCAAGCACCCTGTTCAGCCTTCATTTCGGCCGAGTGTCGAAGGCCGCTGTCATCAGTTGGTCCTCTTTTTTAGAGTAATTCCCAAGAATTTCATTACTCATTATTTCAATTGTATCGAGCCATTCTTGGTAGGGTACTTTAAAATATTTCTTGAATTTATAATGATAAGGTAGTCTGACAAGTTCCCCCTCTTTCTTTTCCCCTTTAAGCTTCGGCATTGTCCACTCTTTCATAGTTGGAAAAACTCTGAAGGCCAGGAATTCCTGCACAAAATCTCTAGTGCCAATATGTTCTGCAATAATTTTGAATTTGCCCAGCGCGGCCCAAGTTGGACCTTCTACTACCATTTTGCATCGGGGTCTTGTTTCTCCGAAGGTTAGTTCAAGAGGGCTCTGAACCAGCTTCTCTTTGTCTTCGTCAACTTTGACATAAAACCATTCTGATTTCCAGCCTGCCGGCCATTTGCTTCGATAGCTGATCACGGGAAACTTCGTGGTTTTCCGATAAGCAAAATTATAGCAACCAAAATTTTCATGCGGTCCATCTTTCCTGGCCTTAGTTTGGTAATGCAGCTCATGAACTCGACAGAAGCTGTCGGCAAACGGCTCCACCGCCTGGCTTCGGAGAGCCCAGATATAGACGCTGAGCCTGACAATCGCATTGGGAGTCAGCTGGTGAAAATAGATACCAAATCTTTGCAGCACATCAGAGATCATCCTATTTAAGGGGAATCTCAACCCAGCTTTTAGGAAGCTCTTGAAAATGACTATTTCATCCTTTTCTGGCTTCGGGGTAGTTTCTTCCCCCCCCCCCGAAGCGAAGTAGCTTCTTCTCATTCTCACTGAAATAACCCGACTTCACCATCTTGGAGAAATCAGCCTTGGAGACAGTCGACTTTCCGAAGTCCAAGTGGCTGGGCTTGCTTGGCATGGCAATATAGTAATCATCATCGGAATCAGCTTCCTCAATATTTCCTTCTTCCGCTTCGACAGCAACTTGTTCTGTCTCGGCAATAGTCTGCTCTGTCTCGGTAGTACGGATTCCTTCCGAGGTCACCAGTCCGGATCGTTGCATCGCTTCGGAGATAGGAACAGTCTCCGCTCCTTCGGCTTCGCCTCCCTCACGCTCAACTCTAGCGGTAGAGCGCACTCTGGCCATTTAATTCTGAATTTCTTGGGAACTAAAAAACTTTTTCTTCCGAAGCTTTTACTTCTGGCGAAGTAGGCTTTAAACTGGAGCTTCGTCTGATTGCGAGAGTCAAGCTTCGGCTATGGTTAAAAATTTTGGCAGCAAAACAGTGCAATAGCAATGAATGTTGTGGTAACTTCACACCTACCCGTCTGTTTATATAGTGCTGCAGGTAAGAAGGTGAATCGTCAGGATTTTTACACCAGGCAAACAGCTGCTTACATCCGCTGCGCGGTGGACCGCAGAGACCAAATAGTAACCCTACAGGGTGGGACCGCTACGCGCTCGGAAACTGAATCATTTCTCGACAACGAGCTCAGGGAAGGTGTTTTTCGGACCTTCGGCTTCCTGAAGCCTAAGAGACTTTTTTCACGGATCAAGCTCGTTACGAAAAACGATCTAGCACCGCGAAGGGGCTACTGTTGGGACCATGCTTCGTCGCCGAAGGTCCTGCAGGAAGAAACAGCTTCGGCTGAAGCTGTCTGCACGTGATGACCGAAAGTTGCTGTTCATGAAGCTTCGGAATTACAAACCGACTTAAAATTAGAATGACCTTTTAGTCCATAACTGTTTGAGTCGTTGTTGTAAACTTTTATGAGGGGCATGATTGTAATTCCTCACAGGATGTGTCTTGTGCCTATAAATAGTGAACAGTATTCCTTTACTGTTCACGCATTCTGGTAATTGCAATCGCATCACTCGGGAATTATTCTTTGCCAAGGCAGAGGTATAAATGTATCTAATATTTGAATACATTAAGTTGATATAATATGAAAGTGATGTTGTTCATTTATACCTTATTTGTCTTTGATGCTTCATATTTCGCATTATTTTATATAATCTATTAGAGTTCAATTACAAAGGTTCAACCTTCGTAATTGTACCGTCCTTAACCTTCGTCCGAAGTTCATTAAATCCTTAAGGGAATAATGCTTCAGCGGACGAAGGGCATTAACATTTAACATTTTATGTTGCCTTGTTCTTAATTCATAGCATTTGAGAACGAGTCCCCAACAGTCGCATTCAAAGCGACGGAAGAGAAAAAAGAAGAGTCTATATCAAGTAGGCTCCCCATCGACGCCTCCAAGCTTGACAACGAGGAGATGGCGCTGATTATCAAGAGCTTTCGCCAAATCCTCAAGCAAAGGAAGGGGAAAGATTACAAGCCCCACTCCAAAAGGGTGTGCTACAAATGTGGTAAGCCCGGTCATTTTATTGCAAAATATCCTATTTCTAGTGACAGTGAGAAGGGCGACGACAAGAGAGGGAAGAAGAAGGACAAGAAGAGATATTACAAGAAGAAGGGCGGCGATGCCCACATGTGTCGGGAATGGGACTCCGAAGTGAGCTCCATCGACTCCTCCTCCGACGAGGACGCCGCCAACATCACCGTCAACAAAGATCTCCTCTTCCCCAACGTCGGTCACAAGTGCCTCATGGCAAAGGACGGCAAAAGGAAGAAGGTAAAATCTAGAGCCTCCACTAAATATACATCTAGTGATGAGGGTAGCTCTAGTGAAGATGAGGATAATTTGCTTACCCTTTTTGCCAACCTTAACATGCAACAAATAGAAAATTAAATTAATTGATAGGTGCTATTCATGAGAAGGATGAACTTTTGGATAGCCAAGAGAAATTCCTTATTAAGGAAAACAAAAGGCATGTGAAAGTTAAAAATGCTTGTGCTCAGGAAGTTGAAAAATGTGAAAATTTGACTAAGGAGCTTAGCATTTGCCATGACACTATTTCCAACCTTAGAACTGAGAATGTTAACTTAATTGCTAAGGTTGAAAAATCTAATGTTTGTCATGATTCAATTACCAATCTTAGAAATGAGAATACTAGTTTAATTACTAAGATTGATAAATTGAATGAATCAATTTCTAGCCTTAAACTGAGAATGCTAGCTTAATTGCCAAGGCTAGAGATTTAAATGTTTGCAATGATTCTATTTCCTGTCTTAGAGATGAGAATGCCACATTACATGCTAAGATAGAGGAATTAAATGCTTGCAAACTCTCTACATCTAGTGTTGATCATGTTACTATTTGTACTAGATGTAGAGATGTTAATATTGATGCTATTCATGATCACCTTACTTTAATTAAACAACAAAATGATCATATAGCTCAATTAACTACTAAAATCAATGAGCATGAGATAGAAAATGAAAAATTTAAATTTGCTAGAAGCATGCTCTATAATGGGAAACGCCCTGGCATCAAGGATGGCATTGGTTTCCAACAGGGAAGCAATGTCAAAATTAATGCCCTTAAAAGATTGTCTAATTTTGTTAAGGGCAAGGATCCCATGGTTCAGGATAACGAAGGCTATATTTTATATCCTACTGGTTATCCCGAACACAAAATTAGGAGAATTTATGCTTGAAGACTCATTCTATTTCTCACCATGCATTTATGTATAAGAATGAGGCTTCTAGCTCTAGGCAATCAACCCATGTTAAATTGTCTAAAAAGAAATCTCCTACTGCATCAAATGATCATAACATTTCATTTAAAACTTTTGATGCATCTTATGTTTTAACTAACAAATCAGGCAAAGTAGTTGCCAAATATGCTGGGGGCAAACAAAAGGGTTCAAAGACTTGTGTTTGGGTACCCAAGGTGCTTGTTTCTAATGTGAAAGGACCCAAGACCATTTGGGTACCTAAGAACAAGGCCTAAATTGTTTTGCAGGTTTATGCATCCGGGGGCTCAAGTTGGATTATTGATAGCGGATGCACAAACCACATGACAGGGGAGAAAAGAATGTTCTCCTCCTACGAGAAAAACGGAGATCCCCAACGAGCTATCACATTCGGGGATGGAAATCAAGGTTTGGTCAAAGGACTTGGTAAAATTGCTATATCACCTGACCATTCAATTTCCAATGTTTTTCTTGTAGATTCTTTAGATCATAACTTGCTTTCAGTTTCTCAATTATGTAAAATGGGTTATAACTGTCTTTTTACGAATATAGGTGTTACTGTCTTTAGAAGAAGTGATGATTCAGTAGCATTTAAGGGAGTATTAGAGGGTCAGCTATACTTAGTTGTTTTTAATAGAGCTGAACTCGATACTTGCTTAATTGCTAAGACTAATATGGGTTGGTTCTGGCATCGCCGACTAGCCCATGTTGGGATGAAGAATCTTCACAAACTTCTAAAGGGAGAACACATTTTGGGACTAACCAATGTTCATTTTGAGAAAGACAGGGTTTGTAGCGCATACCAAGCAGGAAAGCAAGTCGGTACCCACCATCCACATAAGAACATCATGACGACCGACAGGCCGCTTGAGCTACTCCACATGGATTTATTTGGCCCGATCGCTTACATAAGCATAGGCGGGAGTAAGTATTGTCTTGTAATTGTGGATGATTATTCTCGCTTCACTTGGGTGTTCTTTTTGCAGGAAAAATCACAAACCCAAGAGACCTTAAAGGGATTCTTGAGACGAGCTCAAAATGAGTTCGGATTGAGAATCAAGAAAATAAGAAGCGACAATGGGACGGAGTTCAAGAACTCACAAATAGAAGGCTTTCTTGAGGAGGAGGGCATCAATCATGAGTTCTCTTCTCCCTACACACCTCAACAAAATGGTGTAGTGGAGAGGAAGAATAGAACTCTACTGGACATGGCAAGGACCATGCTTGATGAATACAAGACTCCAGACCGGTTTTGGGCTAAGGCGATTAACGTCGCCTGCTACTCCATCAACCGGCTCTACCTTCACCGAATCCTCAAGAAGACATCATACGAACTCCTCACCAGTAAAAAGCCCAATGTTTCATATTTTAGAGTCTTTGGTAGCAAATGTTTTATTCTTGTTAAAAGAGGTAGAAAATCTAAATTTGCTCCTAAGGTTGTAGAAGGCTTTTTACTTGGTTATGACTCAAATACAAGGGCATATAGAGTCTTCAACAAATCCACTAGATTAGTTGAGGTTTCTTGTGACATTGTGTTTGATGAGACTAATGGCTCCCAAGTGGAGCAAGTTGATCTTGATGAGCTAGATGATGAAGAGGCTCTGTGCGTCGCACTAAGGAACATGTCCATTGGGGATGTGTGTCCTAAGGAATCCGAAGAGCTCACACAAGCTCAAGATCAACCATCATCTTCCAATCAAGCATCTCCACCAACTCAAGATGAGGATGAGGCTCAAGACAATGAAGATGAAGATCAAGAGGATGAGCCACCTTAAGAGGAGGACAATGATCAAGGGGGAGATGATAATGATAAAGATAAGGAAGATGATCAAGAGATATAGGGTCCAAGACCGCCACACCCAAGAGTCCACCAAGCGATTCAAAGAGATCACCCCGTGAACTCCATCCTCAGCGATATACATAAGGGGGTAACTACTCGATCTCGAGTCGCTCATTTTTGTGAACATTACTCTTTCGTGTCCTCTATTGAGCCATACAAGGTGAAGGATGCACTAAGAGATTCGGATTGGGTGCTGGCTATGCAAGAGGAGCTCAACAACTTCACGAGGAATGAGGTATGGCACTTAGTTCCACGTCCTAACCAAAATGTTGTAGGTACCAAATGGGTATTCTGCAACAAGCAAGATGAGCATGGTGTGGTGACAAGGAACAAAGCCCGACTTGTGGCCAAAGGATATTCACAAGTCGAAGGTTTGGATTTCGGAGAAACTTATGCACCCGTAGCTAGGCTTGAGTCAATTTGTATATTACTTGCCTATGCTACTCACCATGGCTTTAAGCTTTACCAAATGGACGTGAGAAGTGTCTTCCTCAATGGACCAATCAAGGAAGAGGTCTATGTTGAGAAACCTCACGGCTTTGAAGATACTGAGTATCCTAATCATGTTTACAAAATCTCAAAGGCGCTTTATGGGCTCAAGCAAGCCCCAAGAGCATGGTATGAATGCCTGCGAGGTTTCCTTATCACTAATGGCTTCAAAGTCGGTAAAGTCGATCCTACTCTCTTTACTAAAACCATTGCAAAAGATTTGTTTGTATGCCAAATTTATGTTGATGATATCATATTTGGGTCTACTAACAAATCAACTTGTGAAGAGTTTAGTAGGATCATGATTCAAAAATTCGAGATGTCAATGATGGGGGAGTTGAAGTATTTCCTAGGATTTCAAGTCAAGCAACTCCAAGAGAGCACCTTCATCAGCCAAACAAAGTACATCCAAGACATACTAAACAAGTTTGGAATGAAGGATGCCAAGCCCATCAAGACACCCATGGGAACTAATGGGCATCTCGACCTTGACACGGGAGGTAAGTCCGTAGATCAAAAGGTATATCGGTCGATGATAGGATCTTTACTCTATTTATGTGCATCTCGATCGGATATTATGCTTTCTGTATGCATGTGTGCAAGGTCCCAAGCCGATCCTAAGGAAGTTCACCTTAGGGATGTAAAAAGAATCATGAGATATTTAGTTTATACTCCTAAGTTTGGACTTTGGTACCCCAAGGGATCCACTTTTGACTTAATAGGATATTCAGATGCTGATTGGGCAGGGTGTAAAATTGATAGAAAGAGCACATCAGGGATATGTCAGTTCCTGGGGAGACCCCTGGTGCCTTGGGCTTCAAAGAAACAAAACTCAGTAGCTCTTTCTACCGCCGAAGCCGAGTATATTGCCACAGGCCATTGTTGTGCACAATTACTTTGGATGAGGCAAACCCTCATGGACTATGGCTACAAATTGAGCAAAGTTCCTCTCTTATGTGACAATGAGAGTGCAATCTGCATGGTGGATAATCCCGTTGAACACAGTCGCACTAAGCACATAGACATTCGGTATCACTTTCTAAGGGATCACCAACAAAGGGGGGATATCGAGATCGCTTATGTTAGCACCAAAGAACAATTAGCTGATATCTTTACCAAACCACTAGATGAGAAAACCTTTACCAAACTTAGGAATGAGCTAAACATTCTTGATTCTCGGAATTTTGATTGAAACATTGCACACACAGCTCATTTATATACTTTTGATCATATCTCTTTTATGTCTACGACTAATGTGCTTTCAAGTATATTTCTATGCTAAGTCGTAGATTGAAAGGGAAATGGAGTACTCGACGAAGACAAGGCTTCCACTCCACTCTACTGGTATCTTCTATCCTTCGTCGTCACTGAAAGGGAAATGTGCCCTTGGGCCATTTCTAGTATATTTTGGTGATTAAGTGCCCAACACATATTGTGTGAGTTATTATATGCAAAATGATGAATGAAGTGCAAATCAACAAGAAGGTATGTTTCTAGACTTAGTACATTGATTTGGGTACTAATGTTTTGTGTCTAAGTGCAAGAAATAGGAAAAATTAGATTGGAAAAGTGTTGGCTGTGTACAGCCAACTACTGCTCAGTCTGGGTGCACCGAACTGTCCGGCGGTGCACCGGACAGTGTCCGGTGCGCCAGATGGGTCCAAGGTGAACAGGCCACTCTCGGGACTCGACGGCGGCGTACGGCTATAATTCACCAAACTGTCCGGTGGTGCACCAAATTGTCCGGTCGGTTGTCCGCGGCGAAGTCGTCGCTCTCGGGAAAAGTTCAACGGCGTACGGCTAAAATTCACCGGACTGTCCGGTGAGCCAACGGTCAACTTCGCAACGGTCGACAGCGTGATCTGCGGGCGACACGTGGCCCGCACCAACGATCGGAAGGGGCACCGGACTGTCCGGTGTGCACCGGACAGTGTCCGGTGCGCCAACCGACACCAGAGTTGCAACAGTCAGCTGTGCCAAATTAGGAAGGAGATCTGCACCGGACATGCTATAGTGCCTATCCGGTGGTGCACCGGACTGTCCGGTGCGCCACCCGACAGAAGGCAAGATTAGCCTTCCAAGATTGCCTCCAACGGCTCCTAGCTGCCTTGGGGCTATAAAAGGGACCCCTAGGCACATGGAGGAGAAATCCTAGCATTCTTTGATCATTCCTAAGCATCTAGACTCCACTCCCACGCATTTGATTCTCTGTGCTAGCAATTTGAGCTCCTCTTGAGTTGAGAACTCCGTGTGTTGAACTTAGAGCTCAAGTTGTGACTTGTGTGCGTGATTGTGCTCTCGTTTTTAGTCTTATGTGCATTGCTCTCCCCTCCCTTACTTTCATGCTTCTTTGTGATCATCAATTGTAAGGGCGAGAGGCTCCAAGTTGTGGAGATTCCTCGTAAACGGGAGAAAGTATAAGAAAGAAGAACACCGTGGTATTCAAGTTGACCATTGGATCACTTGAAAGGGGTTGAGTGCAACCCTCGTCCATTGGGACGCCACAACGTGGAAGTAGGCAAGTGTTATACTTGGCCGAACCACGGGATAACTCGCGTGTCTCTTATGATTGCTTTTCTGTGTGATTATTGTGACTCACAAGAGCTCGATCTATAGCCACTTGGTTTTATCATTCTAACACTTAACTAAGTTTTGTGGCTATTAGTTATTGAATTTTACAGGATCACCTATTCACCCCCCCCCCCCCTCTAGGTGCTTTCAATTGGTATCAGAGCAGTTCTCTTCACGAAAGGGACTAATCACCTGAAGAGATGGGACCTAAGGGAAAGATGATGGTGGTCAACGACAAGGAGAAGGAGTCCTTCCTCAACGAGCCGAGGGACGACAAGCCCACTGACTCTGGCTCAAGTCATAAGAAGAAGGATGGGAAGAAGAAGAGGCGCATCAAGAAGATCGCTACTACGACAGCGACGAGTCTTCTTCTTCCCCAAGAGACGACGACTACGACGAGAAAAAGAAACCGGTTAACTCAAATTTTTCATTTGATTATTCTTGTATTCCGTTTAATTCCAATGCCCATTTGCTTTTCTATTCCTCTTGGTAAACCTCCACACTTTGATGGAGAGGACTACGTTTTTTGGAGTCACAAAATGCGTAGTCACCTTTTCTCTCTTCATCCTAGCATTTGGGAGATAGTTGAGAATGGAATGCAATTTGATAGTACGGATAACCCTGTATTCATTAATGAACAAATTCATAAAAATGCACAAGCTACCACTGTTTTGTTAGCATCATTGTGCAGGGATGAATACAACAAGGTGAGCGGCTTGGACAACGCCAAGCAAATATGGGACACCCTCAAGATATCGCATGAGGGGAACGACACCACCATGATCACCAAGATGGAGTTGGTGGGAGGCGAGCTGGGAAGGTTCGCAATGATCAGGGGAGAGGAGCCAACGCAAACGTACAACAGGCTCAAGACCCTGGTCAACAAGATCAGGAGCTATGGAAGCACGAGATGGACGGACCACGACGTCGTCCGACTTATGCTCAGGTCTTTTACTATCATTGACCCTCATCTTGTGAACCTCATCCGTGAAAATCCCAGGTACACAAAGATGACTCCCGAGGAGATTCTTGGGAAGTTTGTGAGCGGGCGGATGATGGTGAAGGAAGTGTGATACGTTGATGATGCTCTTAATGGCCCTCTACCCGTCTACGAGCCTCAACCTGTTGCTCTCAAAGCAACAAGCAACAGGGAGGCGCTACCTAGCAAGGTGGCACAAGTTGAGGCGGCCGGGCTAAATGAGGATGAGATGGCCCTAATCATAAAGCGCTTCAAGACCGCATTGAAAGGACGCAAGGAGTACCCTAACAAGAACAAAGCAAAGGGAAAGCGCTCCTGCTTCAAGTGCGGTAAGACTGGTCATTTTATAGCAAATTGTCCCGATAACTCTAGTGACCAGGAACAAGGAAAGGGCGGGAAGAAAGAGAAGAAAAAGAGTTATAGTAAGGCAAAGGGCGAGGCACACATCGGAAAGGAGTGGGACTCGGACTGCTCGTCTTCCGATTCCGACGACGAAGGACTCGCTGCCTTAGCCTTCAACAAGTCCTCTCTCTTCCCCAACGAACGCCACACATGCCTCATGGCAAAGGAGAAAAAGGTAAGCGTTCGTGAAACCCCTAAGTATACTACTTCAAGCGATGATGAATCTAGTGATGATGAAGTAGAATATACTGAATTATTTAAGGGTTTAGATAAATCAAAAGTAGATAAAATTAATGAGTTAATTGATGCTTTAAACGAAAAGGATAGACTTTTAGAAAAGCAAGAGGATATATTATATGAAGAGCATGATAAACTTGTTAGTGCACAAAAGTCTCTTGTTTTAGAAACTAAAAGAAATGAATTGTTATCCTCTGAATTATCTGTATGTCATGAATCAATCTCTAGTTTAAAGATTTTGAATGATGATTTAAATACTAAGCTAGAAGTAGCTAATAAATCTAGTTCATGTGTAGAACATGTTGTAATTTGTAATAGATGTAAGGACTTTGATGTTAATGCTTGTAATGAACATCTCATTGCTATTACAAAATTGAATGATAAAGTGGCAAGTCTTAATGCTCAACTTAAGACTTGCAAAAGTGACTTTGATAAGTTAAAATTTGCTAGGGATGCCTACACGGTTGGTAGACACCCCTTAATTAAGGATGGGCTTGGCTTTCGGAAGGAAGCCAAGAACTTAACAAGCCAAAGGTTTCCCATTCTCAACAAGGAAAAAGGGAAGGCCCCTATGGCTAGCAGCATTCAAAGGAATCATGCGTTCATTTATGATAGAAAATTTTCTAGGAATGCTCATTATAATAGGAGTTATGATGCTTATGATTCACATGCTATGATTGCTTCAAGTTCTACTTTTGTGCATGGTAGAAGTAGGCCTAGGAAGGGAAATGTTATTCATCATGTGCCTAGGAAAATGCATAATGAATCTGCTATTGTTTTTCATGCCTGCAACACTGATTTTGTACTTTCATGTAAAAATAAGAAAGTGGTTGCTAGGAAGTTGGGGGCCAAATGCAAGGTAAACAAGACTTGCATTTGGGTCCCAAAGGATATTGTGACTAACCTTGTAGGACCCAACAAGAGTTGGGTACCTAAAACCCAAGCGTAAATTGTCTTGCAGGTTTATGCATCGGGGGCTCAAGCTGGATTATCGACAGCGGATGCACAAACCACATGACGGGGGAGAAGAAGATGTTCACCTCCTACGTCAAGAACAAGGATTCCTAGGATACGATTATCTTTGGAGATGGGAACCAAGGCAATGTTAAAGGCTTGGGCAAGATAGCCATCACAAATGAGCACTCTATCTCTAATGTATTTTTAGTACAGTCGTTAGGCTATAATCTCCTCTCTGTTAGTCAATTGTGCCACATGGGCTACAATTGTTTGTTTACAAATGTTGATGTATCTGTCTTTAGAAGGAGTGATGGTTCATTAGCGTTTAAGGGCGTACTAGATGGCAAACTCTACTTAGTTGATTTTTCGAAAGAGGAGGCCGATCTAGATGCATGCTTAATCGCTAAGACTAGTATGGGCTGGCTGTGGCATCGCCGTCTAGCACATGTTGGGATGAAGAACCTTCACAAACTTCTAAAGGGAGATCATGTGTTAGGACTAACCAATGTATGCTTCGAAAAAGATAGACCTTGTGCAGCGTGTCATGCAGGAAAACAAGTGGGAAGCACTCATCACAACAAAAATGTGATGACGACATCAAGACCACTGGAGCTACTACATATGGACCTCTTCGGACCCGTCGCCTACCTCAGCATCGGGGGAAGTAAGTATGGTCTTGTTATTGTTGATGATTTTTCCCGCTTCACTTGGGTATTCTTTTTGCAGGATAAATCAGAAACCCAAGGGACCCTAAAGCGCTTTCTAAGGAGAGCTCAAAACGAATTTGAGCTCAAGGTGAAAAAGATAAGAAGCGACAATGGGTCCGAGTTCAAGAATCTTCAAGTGGAGGAGTACCTTGAGGAGGAAGGAATCAAGCACGAGTTCTTCGCTCCCTACACACCACATCAAAACGGTGTGGTAGAGAGGAAGAACAGGACGCTCATACACATGGCGAGGATGATGCTTGGAGAATTCAATACGCCCGAGCGGTTTTGGTCGGAAGCTGTGAACGCAACTTGCCACGCCATAAACCGGCTCTACCTTCATCGCCTCCTCAAGAAGACCTCGTATGAACTTCTGACTGGTAACAAACCCAACGTCTCATACTTTCGTGTATTTGGGAGTAAATGTTACATTCTAGTGAAGAAAGGTAGAAACTCTAAATTTGCTCCCAAAGCTGTAGAAGGGTTTTTGCTAGGTTATGACTCAAATACAAAGGCGTATAGAGTCTTCAACAAATCATCAGGTTTGGTTGAAGTCTCTAGCGACGTTGTATTTGATGAGACTAATGGCTCTCCAAGAGAGAAAGTTGATCTTGATGATGTAGATGAAGATGACGTTCCAACGGCCGCAATTCGCACCATGGCAATTGGAGATGTGCGACCACAGGAACAACAAGAGCAAGATCAACCTTATTCCTCAACGATGGTGCATCCCTCAACTCAAGACGATGAACAGGTTCCTCAAGAGGAGGCGTGTGATCAAGGGGGAGCACAAGAAGACCAAGTTATGGAGGAAGAAGCACCACGGGCCCCTCCAACTCTAGTCCGAGCGATGATTCAAAGGAATCAACCCGTCGACCAGATTCTGGGTGATATAAGCAAGGGAGTAACTACTCTCTCAAGACTAGCTAACTTTTGTGAGCATTACTCGTTTGTCTCTTCTATTGAGCCTTTCAGGGTAGAAGAGGCCTTGCTAGATCCGGACTAGGTGTTGGCCATGCAGGAGGAGCTCAACAACTTCAAGCGAAATGAAGTTTGGAGCCTGGTGCCACGTCCAAAGCAAAACATTGTGGGAACCAAGTGGGTGTTCCGCAACAAGCAATACGAGCACGAGGTGGTGACAAGAAACAAGGCTCGACTTGTGGCAAAAGGTTATGCCCAAGTCGCAGGTTTGGATTTTGAGGATACTTTTGCTCCTGTGGCTAGGCTAGAGTCTATTCGCATTTTGTTAGCCTATGCCACTCACCATTCTTTCAGGTTGTTTCAAATGGACATAAAGAGCGCTTTCCTCAATGGGCCAATCAAGGAGGAGGTGTATGTAGAACAACCCCCTGGCTTTGAGGATGAACGGTACCCCGACTATGTGTGTAAGCTCTCTAAGGCGCTATATGGACTTAAGCAAGCCCCAAGAGCATGGTATGAATGCCTTAGAGATTTTCTAATTGCTAATGCTTTCAAGGTTGCGAAAGCCGATCCAACTCTTTTCACTTAGACTTGTGATGGTGACCTATTTGTGTGCCAAATTTATGTCGATGACATAATATTTGGTTCTACTAATCAAAAGTCTTTTGAGGAGTTTAGCAGGGTAATGACACAAAAATTTGAGATGTCGATGATGGGCGAGTTGAACTACTTCCTTGGGTTCCAAGTGAAGCAACTCAAGGACGGCACCTTCATCTCTCAAATGAAGTACACTCAAGATCTTCTCAAGCAGTTTGGGATGAAGGATGCCAAGCCCGCAAAGACGCCAATGGGAACCGATGGACATGTCAACCTCAACAAAGAAGGTAAGTCCGTTGATCAAAAGGCATACCGGTCTATGATAGGATCCTTGCTTTATTTATGTGCTAGTAGACCTGATATTATGCTTAGTGTATGCATGTGTGCTAGATTTCAATCCGATCCAAGGGAGTGTCACCTTGTGGCCGTTAAGCGAATTCTTAGATATTTAGTTGCTACGCCTTGCTTCGGGATCTGGTATCCAAAGGGGTCTACCTTTGACTTGATTGGATATTTAGACTCCGATTGTGCCGGGTGCAAGGTTGATAGGAAGAGTACATCAGGGACATGCCAATTCCTAGGAAGGTCCCTGGTGTCTTGGAGTTCGAAGAAACAAACCTCTGTTGCCCTATCCACAGTTGAGGCCGAGTACGTTGTCGTAGGACAGTGTTGCGCGCAACTACTTTGGATGAGGCAAACCCTTCGGGACTTTGGCTACAATCTGAGCAGAGTCCCACTCCTATGTGACAATGAGAGTGTAATCCGCATGGCGGATAATCATGTTGAACACAGCCGCACTAAGCACATAGACATCCGGCATCACTTCCTGAGAGACCACCAGCAAAAGGGGGATATCGAAGTGTTCTACATTAGCATCGAGAACCAGCTAGCCGATATCTTTACCAAGCCTTTAGATGAGAAAACCTTTTGCAGGCTGCGTAGTGAGCTAAATGTCTTAGATTCGCATAACTTGGATTGATTTATAGCATACATGTGTTTTATGCCTTTGATCAATTTATTTTATGCATTTATGAGATTTATTGGTTATTTATGGTGCTCAAGTTGTGCAAGGGATCCCCGGACCTTACAAGTCCATGTGTGAATGATGCACATATTTAGGGGGAGAAGTGCTACAACTTGACTCTTTGAGACTAACATTTGTGTTGAGTTTACTTAATGTAGCCTCAAGGTGAATTGAAAGGGAAGTGTGAACTTGGACCATGCAAAGACTTCCACTGCACTCCGTTATTAACTCCAAGTTCATATCTATGCTCTTATTGCCTTTTTGCTCTTAATTGACAATTTTGGTGAGGCAATGGGGTTAAAGGGCCAAGAATGATCTCGTTTTGGTGCTTAATGCCAAAGGGGGAGAAATTAAAGGCCAAAGAAATTGGATCAGCTACCACTTGAGAAATTTGAAAATAGTAGAGTTAGCACTTTTGATTTGTCAAAATACTCTTATTTGCAAAATTTGGTCTCTTGTGGGGAGAATGCTTGATTATGGGAAAAAGGGGGAGTTTTTGGCTCTTGATCCATTTTTTCTCTTGGAATACCTCTCTTTATGCCTAACAAGTGTGTTTGACTTAGAGATAGGAAAATGAGTTTGATTGCAAAAACAAACCAAGTGGTGGCAAAGAACGATCCAAATATGCCAAATCTTGTAAAAGACAATATTTGCTCTCAATTGCATTGATGTTGCACTTCTATCTGTTGCTTTTTGATGTGTTGGCATAAATCACCAAAAAGGGGGAGATTGAAAGGGAAATGTGCCCTTGGGCCATTTCTAGTATATTTTGGTGATTAAGTGTCCAACACATATTGTGTGAGTTATTATATGCAAAATGATGAATGAAGTGCAAATCAACAAGAAGGTATGTTTCTAGACTTAGTACATTGATTTGGGTACTAATGTTTTGTGTCTAGGTGCAAGAAACAAGAAAAATTAGATTGGAAAAGTGTTGGCTGTGTACAGCCAACTGCTGCTCAGTCTGGGTGCACCGGACTGTCCGGTGGTGTTCCGGACAGTGTCCTGCGGTGCATTGAACAATGTCCGATGCGCCAGACGGGTCCAAGGTGAACAAGCCACTCTCGGGACTCAACGGCGGCGTACGGCTATAATTCACCGGACTGTCCGGTGGTGCACCGGACTGTCCGGTGGGTCGTCCGCGGCGATGTCGTCGCTCTCGGGAAAAGTTCAGCGGCGTATGGCTAAAATTCACCGGATTGTCCGGTGAGGCACCGGACTGTCCGGTGAGCCAACGGTCAACTTCGCAACGGTCGGTAGCATGATCTGCGGGCGACACGTGGCCCGCACCAACGATCGGAAGGGGCACCAGACTGTCCGGTGCGCCAACCGACGCTAGAGTTGCAACGGTGGGCTGCGCCAAATTAGGAAGGAGATCCGCACCGGACATGCTACAGTGCCTGTCCGGTGGTGCACCGGACTGTCCGGTGCGCCACCCGACAGAAGGCAAGATTAGCCTTCCAAGATTGCCTCCAACGGCTCCTAGCTGCCTTGGGGCTATAAAAGGGACCCCTAGGTGCATGGAGGAGAAATCCTAGCATTCTTTGATCATTCCTAAGCATCCAGACTCCACTCCCACGCATTTGATTCTCTGTGCTAGCAATTTGAGCTCCTCTTGAGTTGAGAACTCCATGTGTTGAACTTAGAGCTCAAGTTGTGACTTGTGTGCGTGATTGTGCTCTTGTTTTGAGTCTTCTGTGCGTTGCTCTCCCCTCCCTTACTTCCGTGCTTCTTTGTGATCATCAATTGTAAGGGCGAGAGGCTCCAAGTTGTGGAGATTCCTCGCAAACGAGAGAAAGTATAAGAAAGAAGAACACCGTGGTATTCAAGTTGATCATTGGATCACTTGAAAGGGGTTGAGTGCAACCCTCGTCCATTGGGACGCCACAACGTGGAAGTAGGCAAGTGTTATACTTGGCCGAACCACGGGATAACTCGCGTGTCTCTTGTGATTGCTTTTCCGTGTGATTATTGTGACTCGCAAGAGCTCGATCTATAGCCACTTGGTTTTATCATTCTAACACTTAACCAAGTCTTGTGGCTATTAGTTATTGAATTTTACAGGATCACCTATTCACCCCCCCCCTCTAGGTGCTTTTAGTCACTCCACATTACTGTAAGTTGGTATAATCTTCACTCTTATTACTTATACCAACGAGGAGAAAGTAAAGAGGGCTTTCAAAGTCTCCGTTTTTGGCGATTAATGCCAAAGGGGGTGTCGGCATTTCGACCCCGGGGGTCCCTGGACCGACGAGTGAAACTATCACCGTGTGCCCCAGCTCAGATGGGTCGGCGTGAGACGGAGCACGAAGGGGGAAGAAAGCAGGCAAAGGGGAAACCTGCGGCCTTCGTGTTGCCCTGCGCCCAGGTCGGGTGCGCTTGCAGTAGGGGGTTACAAGCGTCCGCGTGGGAGAGAGCGAGAGCCTTATGCGTCGGCCCGTTCTCCCGCACGGCCAACCTTCTCGTACGAGAGCCCTGGACCTTCCTTTTATAGGCGTAAGGAGAGGGTCCAGGTGTACAATGGGGGGTGTAGCAGTGTGCTAACGTGTCTAGCAGAGAGGAGCTAGAACCCTAAGTACATGCCGTCGTGGCAGTCGGAGAGGTTTTGGCACCCTGTTCATGTGATGTCGTGGTCGTCGGAGGAGCGCTGGAGCCCTGTGGAAGGACAGCTGTCAGGGCTGTCGAGTCCTTGCTGACGTCTCCTTGCTTCCGTAAGGGACTGAGAGCCGCCGTCGTCATGGAGCACGCGGGGCGCCATCATTACTTGTTTACCGGGGCGAGCCGGATGGGACGCCGGTCTTGTTCCCCGTAGCCTGAGCTAGCTAGGGGTAGGGTAATGATGACCTTCCTTGTGATGTGGCGGGTCCGAGCCCGAGGTCGGGCGAGGCAAAGGCTCCTCCGAGGTCGAGGCTGAGTCCGAGCCCTAGGGTCGGGCGAGGCGGAGTTCGTCGTCTTCCGGAGCCGAGGCTGAGTCCGAGCCCTGGGGTCGGGCGAGGCGGAGTTCATCGTCTTCCGGAGCCGAGGCTGAGTCCGAGCCCTAGGGTCGGGCGAGGCGGAGTTCGTCGTCTTCCGAAGCCGAGGCTGAGTCCGAGCCCTGGGGCCGGGCGAGGCGAAGTCCATCTTCCAGCGTCGAGATTGAGCCCGAGCCCTGGGGTCGGGCGAGGCGGAGCTTCCTATGGCGCCCGAGGCTGGACTTAGCTGCTGTCAGCCTCACTCTGTCGAGTGGCACAGCAGTCGGAGCGACGCAAGCGGCGCTGTCTTCTTGTCAGGTCGGTCAGTGGAGCGGCGAAGTGACTGTGGTCACTTCGGCTCTGTCGACTGAAGAGCGCGCGTCAGGATAAGGTGTCAGGCGATCCTTGCATTAAATGCTCCTGCGATACGGTCGGTTGGCGTGGCGATCTGTCCAAGGTTGCTTTTCTACGAAGACTGGGCCTCGGGCGAGCCGAAGGTGTGTCCGTTGCTTGAGGGGGCCCTCGGGCGAGACGTGAATCCTCCGGGGTCGGTTGCCTTTGCCCGAGGCTGGGCTCGGGCAAGGCGAGATCGTGTCCCTTGAGTGGACTGAGCCTTGACCTTAATCGCGCCCATCAGGCCTTTGCAGCTTTGTGCTAATGGGGGTTACCAGCTGAGATTAGGAGTCTTGGGGGTACCCCTAATTATGGTCCCCGATAGTAGCCCCCGAGCCTCGAAGGGAGTGTTGATACTCGCTTGGAGGCTTTTGTCGCACTTTTTTGTAAGGGGACCGGCCTTTCTCGGTTGTGTTTCGTTCCGATGGGTGCGCGCGAGCGCACCCGCCGGGGGGCTATCCCGAGGCCTCGGAGGAGTGGTTTGACTCCTTCGAGGTCTTAGCGTGTTTCGTGATGCTTCGGCCGGTCTGGTTGTTCCTTCATGCGAACTGGTCGTAGCCCGGGTGCATAGTCGAGTCCCAAGTTCTTGGGCTGGTATGTTGGCGCTGTCAACGGTTTGGCCGGAGCCGGGTTTGCGAGAGCAGCCCCCGAGCCTCCGCACAGAGCGAGAGGACGGTCAAGGACAGACTCGGCTTTTTTCATACGCCCCTGTGTCGCCTTTCCGCAAGGAGGAGGGGGGAAAGCGCCATGTTGCCCTCGGGGGGCGCCGAACATGGTGTCTCCAGTGAGTTGCTAACGGGTAATCCGAGTGGACGCCCGTGCCCCATTCGTTAGGGGTCGGCTAGTGGCCCGGAGGCGCGCTCCAAAAGTACCTGCGGGTGATTTGCCGGACCCGGTCCCCTTTTGACGGGGTCCGAGGGCTCGATGCCTCCCTCTGGTGGGATTCCGTTACAAAATTGTTCCCGTCGGTCTCGGAAATGTCCTAGGGTACCTCGGGAGCGTAGCCCGAGCCTTGGTTATGTATCGAACGTACCCAGGGTCATCCCTCGCTCTACGCGTCTGAGGCGGCTGTCGAACCCTTCGGGGGCCAGCCTACGAACCCCTGATCAGTAGTGGGCGCGGAGCCCGAGTGGCCTGAGGTGGCCGTTGAACCCTTCCGAGGGGCCAGCCTTCGAACCTCTGACCAGTAGTGGGCGCGGAGCCTGAGTGCTCTGAGGCGGCTGTTGAACCCTTCCGAGGGGCTAGCCTTCGAACCTCTGATCAGTAGGGGGGCTCAGGGCCCGCTTCCTTCGCAGAGAAGGATCCTTTTCGGAGTATCCCCTTTTCTGGTCCCTGTGGCAAGAGAGAGAAAGAGGAAGCGAAATAGGATACGAAATCGAACGACGTGGCGCACCTTTTTTGACGCGGTCATCATGGCGGAGGTGAAGCGTCGCCTGCTTCGCCTGCCAAAGGTGTCGCCTGTCCTGCCGCAGAGTTAATGCGACGGGACGAGTGGTTCGCGTGAGCCGTTCGAGGAACGGGCTTCTCGCTTTGAGTTTTGAATCTCGCGGCGAGTTCGGGCGAGGTGTTGAACGGGTCTCGCCTGGGCCTTTATATATTCCGGAGAGGGACCGGTGACGGTTCTTTACTCTGCTGCTCGCCTCCCACTTAGGTTTTCGCAACCCGAGGGAATAGCCAGAGAAAGGAAACCGCACACCTCGTCCTCTCCGCCGCCACCTCTTCTGCTTGGTGATGGCCGACCGGATGACCGTTGTTTCGCCGCGTGACCCGTGGCCTTTTTCCACCATCACGGCAGGTGATCTGGAGGCCCTTGTTGCTGAAGGTTTGCTTTGCCCTCTCTCCGGTGACTCGCAGCCGGAGTGGATGGCCCCTCCGAGCGGAGTTGCCCCGTCCCCGCCACCGGAGTATGTGCTGAGCTTCGTCTCCTTTCACGAGCGGGGGTTTGGAGTGCCGGCAAGCCATTTTATGCGGGCGATTCTGCACGTCTACGGGGTGGAGCTGCACAATCTCAGTCCCAACTCCATCTCGCAAGTAGCCATCTTCGCGGCGGTTTGCGAAGGATATTTGGGGATTGCCCCCCACTGGGACCTATGGACCCATCTCTTCTCCGTGGAGCTTTTTGCCTCGTCGACAGGGGAAAGAAGAGTTCGCATGGCGGTGCGGGTCGATGGCTACATCCTCCAGTTGAGGCAGGCGCGGGTGCTGCAGTACATCCCTGCCATCTTCGCGTCTTCGAACAAAGGGTGGCAGCGCCGGTGGTTTTATCTCCGAAATGACGACGGGAGGCTCCCGTCGTTTTCTCAACGAGTGGTGACCGCCGCCAGCGAGAACTGGCGCTACGGGGCCCCGTGCGAGAGACAGAAGAATCTCCAGCCCCTTTTGAAGGCCTTGGAGGAGCTGCGAGAAAGAGGGCTCACCGCCACGGGGGTGGTTGCCACCATTCATCGCCGGAGGGTGCTCCCCTTGACGGAGCGGCGACTGCCGCTTTGGAAGATGACGCCGGGGGTCGACTTGGAGGGTTTGCAGATGTCCTCGGATCCCCTTCCCGTCGACGACCTCCACAGGCGGGTAGCCGGCATGGTAGGGAAGTTAGACGCCGGCACCTTTTCCCAGCTCTCGATGCGTCCCGATCACGGGTGTGTGTCCCTGGTGAGTGTCCGCTCCTTCTTTCTTCTTGTGTCGGATTGCCCTTGGTTCTCACAGCCGAGACTTTTCGTCCATCCCCAGGAGGTAGGGTCTCACAAGCATACCTTTCACGTGATCAAGGCATTCTTTGTGATGCCCCGCTTCCTTTCCTCAGGATCTGACGGATCTGAGCGCCGCCAAGTCGTCGTTCATCCGCCGCGAGGCCGATGTCTGGGGTTCGCTGCGGTCCCTGAGGACCACGCTTGCCGGGGCTACCGAGCGCCTCTCCCAATGGAGCGCCGAGGTGGCGGACCTTCGGTTGCTCTGTGTCGATCTGGGAGCAGAGGCATCAGCGGCACGCGCAGAGGCGCAGCGGCAGTAGTTGGAGCTTGACCAGGTCATCGGCGAGCGAGACCAATCTCGGGGTCGGGCCGCCGAGGCTGAAAGCCGGGCTGAGGCTCTTGGAGTCCAGTTAGCCGAGGCGTCTGCTCGGGCCGGAGCCCTTGCGGCAGACCTAGCCATGGCCCAAGCCGCATCCTCGGAGCAGTGTGCCCGAGCCGAAGGTGTGTCTTGGCTGTTTTAAGATTTTGATTCAGCTTCGTTCCTCAACTCATGTTTGAAGTCTTCTGCTTTGGCTGTTTGCAGAGCTCGAGTCTGCTCTCGATGAGTCCACCAAGGCACTTGCCTAGGCGGCCGAGCAGAAGGAGGCCGACCGCGCGGCCATGTCCGAGGCCATCTCGGCCTTCTGCCGGGTCTTTGGTTCCGACGATGTCCCCTCGGGAAGCTCCCCTCAGAGTCGCCTGCAGGCCCTGGGTGACCACGCGCGCGGTAGACTCCGCGAGGCGCTGCATCACGGCGTCAGGCAGGCCTTCGCCGTACTCGCTTCCCACTATGACGTGGATCTGGAGCGGGTCAGCGAGGGGTATTGCCTTCCCGACGAAGATGAAGCTACCCTGGCCGAAGTCCAGAGGCTTGACGCGGCCGCCGTGGGCCCAAGCGCGGTGCTAGCGACCACCTTCGAAGCAGAGATCCTCCCGCTCGCGCCGTCGTCCGAGGCCGGGGCGGATCTCACCGAGGGTGGGGACGAAGCCGAGGGCACGGCTCCTTCTCCAGGCGACGCCTGATTCTGCCGGAGCAGTTTATTTTGAATGCATATGTGTCTTTTGCGGCCGCCGAGGCCCGAACACTTTATTATCGTAATATAAGCTTGTGTCTCTTTTCCTCCTGTTTTGTGTATCCGGACTCGTCGTCAGTAGCAGGATTGCTTACCCAAGTAAGAGTTATTTTTCGTGGTAGGCGACGAGTGAGGTATCCGTATCCCAGAGGCGTAGGAATCCCTCGGCTCGGTCGGCCTTGCCACTTACATGCACCCTTATTCGTTTCTTGGGGTCCTGTTACTGATATAGCCGGGAGACGCGAAAGTCTTTTTGATGGAAGACTTTTTTCGAGGAAAATTTTGACGCAGAGGGGGTTCGCCCCTTCTAGCCCCCGAGGGAGGGTCGGGCTTTGCCGAGGCAAGGCTGACCCTTCCTTGATGGTTAGACTTCATATGTAAACGAGGTATATGAACGGCTTGAAAACATCTTAAGGGTAGAAGCGACATAGCTGTCGGATGTTTCAAGCGTTGCTGTAGACCTCGCCTTGACTGTTGGCCAGCTTGTACGTCCCGGGCTTCAAAACCTTGGCGATGACAAACGGCCCTTCACAGGGAGGCGTGAGCTTGTGCCGCCCTCGGGTGTCTTGTCGTAGTCGAAGCACCAAGTCGCCCACCTGGAGGTCTCGGGACCGAACCCCTCGGGCGTGGTAGCGTCGCAGGGACTGCTGATACCGCGCCGAGTGTAGTAAGGCCATGTCCCGAGCCTCTTCCAGCTGGTCCAGTGAGTCTTTTCGGTTGGTTCGATTGCTTTGGTCGTCGTACGCCCTCGTCCTCAGGGAACCGTATTCTAAGTCTGTGGGCAAGATGGCCTCGGCCCCATAGACTAGAAAGAACGGTGTAAAGCCCGTGGCTCGGCTCGGCGTTGTCCTCAGACTCCAGACCACCGAGGGGAGTTTCTTCATCCATCGCCTGCCGAACTTTTTGAGGTCGTTGTAGATCTGTGGCTTGAGTCCTTGCAGAATCATGTTGTTGGCACGCTCTACTTGCCCATTCGTCATGGGGTGAGCCACGGCGGCCCAGTCCACTCGGATGTGGTGATCCTCGCAGAAGTCCAGGAACTTTCTGTCGGTGAACTAGGTGCCGTTGTCGGTGATGATGGAGTTCGGGACCCCAAAGCGATGGATGATGTTGGTGAAGAACGCCACCGCCTGTTCGGACCTGATGCTGTTTAGGGGTTGGACCTCGATCCACTTGGAGAATTTGTCGATGGCGACCAGCAGGTGCGTGTAGCCCCCGGGTGCCTTCTGCAAGGGACCGTCGAGGTCCAGACCCCACACAGTGAATGGCCAGGTGATGGGTATTGTTTGTAGAGCCTGAGCGGGTAGGTGCGTCTGCCTTGCGTAGAATTGACACCCTTGGCAGGTGCGGACAATTCTAGTGGCGTCGGCCACCGCGGTCGGCCAGTAGAAACCTTGTCAAAAAGCATTTCCAACAAGGGCTCGAGGCGCTGCGTGATGACCGCAAGCCCCCGAGTGTATTTCTTGTAATAACTCCTGACCTTCGGTGATGGATATGCATCGCTGGAGGATGTCGGAGGGGCTGCGGTGGTAGAGCTCCTTCCCGTCCCCCAGCAAGACGAATGTTGGAACTTGCTCTCTGGTGCAAGGGGATCCAATGGGGGTGTGTAGTGACGTAAACAGGGTTCTCGCACGAGATGGCAATAGCTCTGTTAATCTAGCCTCTCAGGGGCACTGTGCGGCGGTATTTATAGGTATCTGAGTGCCCAGCGTCCTGTGTTAAGGACGCATGTGCCCTCAGACACCTAGGTTATCCCCGGAATATTCCCATAAAGTGGGGTTACAGACCGTAATTACAGGGATGCCTTTACAAATTAGGCCTGTAACGCGCAGCGGCCACGCAGGACCTGTTACAATGGGCTGGATCACACGTGGGCCTCCATGCTGGACGAGGTCGCAAGATGGGACGACCTCGTCACAGGTCTTCGTCCGATGACGTATGGGACGAAGGGTGAGCCTGTCCGTTGTCTTGTCTCCGTTGGTCCAACAATTGCGGCGAAGGCATCGAGCGAAGGGTGGCGTCTTCGCCTTCGCCCCAACATTTGCCCTCCGAGGGACCAGTTCGTCTAAGTCATCTAGTGCCGAAGACGTCGCTAGATGGTGGAGACGCTGCCCTCGCTCGAAGTGGTTCCGCGAGGGTTTTTGACATGACCGTTGATTGACACCGTACTGTTGGACTGCGGGTTTCCCGAAGCGCCGTGCCCTTTTTATAAAAGGGGGCGGGGGGCGGCGCGTTTTGAACTTTATCTTTCCACGCTCCGTGAAAACCCTAGCCGCCTTTTCCACCTTATTGCTGCTCGTCTGCCCTCCTTGCTCCTGTTCGCCAGAGATCTGGCTGGAGTGAAGCAGACCGCCCGCCGCCGCCGACGGTACGTAGCGATGCCGACCTCTTCTTCTTCTGCTGCCGCTACGCCACCGGCCGACGCGTCGTCTGAGGAGACGCTGAGCACTGTGGCGGTGGAGGAGTTGCGCGCCGGCGATACGGTGGATTTCGGTGTGTCACGGATGTCCTCGGTCCGCGTGCAAGATATGCAGCAGCTTGGTTACTTTGGTGGCGGAGTCGCTCGTGTCCCGGGGACGGAGGAGGTCCCCGAGCCGGAAGGCGAGTTGGTTGTGTTCGAGGCGTTCTTTGCCGCTGGTCTTCGCCTGCCTGCGCACCGATTTGTGGGAGAAGTCCTGCGCAGATTTAACGTTCAGATCCATCAGCTGACTCCGAATGCCGTGGTGGCTCTGTCGAAGTATGTCTGGGCGACGACTTTGTACGGTGGACATCCATCAGTTGAAGTCTTCGCGAAGTACTATTGCCTGCACTGGCAGAAGAGGATGATCGGAAATGAAGTTGCCCAGTTTGGGTCCTGTACATTTACGCCGAAGACCGGCAAGACCTCGATGGAGGTAGTTGAGTTGGTTCCTTGCGCCCGCAACAAGTGGGGCAACTGGCATGAGTTTTGGTTCTACGTCGCGGAGGGCACAGTCGAAGACCATACGGGGCTCCCCGTGTCCGAGATGTGCTCGCATTATTACTCAGCATACCCGTCGTTTGAAGTGGCGGAGGAGGATGTGGACGAAGGGGCCCTTCGGTGCGCCGCCGGCCTGAGCAGCAGGCGCGATTTGGTTGAGGAGTTTGTGGCGTACGGGGTATGGCCTTTGGCGCATGGCTGGGCGTTGGGCGAAGTATGCCCTCGCCAGATGCCTTCCCATGGTGGGAAGCTGGTGCGAAGTCCCGCCTTCGCGCTGGATCTGCATAGCCGCGATCCGGCCGCCTTTGTGCGTGAGGCGGAGGATGGGGCGGTGCGGATAGTCGGTCGGTACGTGCCGAAGACAGAGGGCCAGCGTAGCTGGGATATTCGCGGGTCTAATGACCGCTTGAATAGGGTTTTCGAGTTGAACCGTCTGACGTATGGCGGTTATCCCGGCCAAGACGATGTGGATCGTCGCGGGAAGAAACCGGTGGTAGAGACTGGAGACGACCCCGCGCCGGCGACCGCCCCGTCCTCTAAGAAGAGGAAACTAGGTATTGCTATGGGAGGACTGGGGGTTTCTAATGGTTTTGCTAGGGAATTGATGAGGACATGTGTGGCCCCAGGGGGAAGGATGTCTTCGCCCGAGCTCCGGGAGTCTTCGGCGCGGATGCTGAGGGTTACCGGGGGTTGGTGGCCTAGGAATGTTCCTATCCCCCGCGCGGCCGGTGAAGACTTTTTTACATCTCGCATGGTTCGTGATTGGAAAGTGTTTCCTTACGGGCGGAATATTGTTGTTGTTGTGTCGGCAGTGATGGACAAGGATCGTCAGGGAGCTGCGCAGAAGCGCCAGGCGGTCGTCAGGCTTCATGAGGCCAGGCCGAAGAGGCCGCGGGGGGCTGTGAAGGCTGCTGCCCCTAGCGGAAGCCAGCCGCCGCTGACGGAGAAGTCGGCCGCCTCTGCATCCAGCAGGGCACCGGAGGCTGCGAAGGCTGCTGCCGCTGGTGGTTCCAAGTCTGCGAAGGCCGCCCCTGTGTCCAGCAGGGTGCCGGAGGCTACGAAGGCGGCCCGAGAGTTGTCGCCGCCGGGCAAGCGCGTCGCCGACTTCGCCACCGACATTAGTGTGGAAGATTATCTTGTTGGTAAGTCGTTGGCTCGAGTTTTTTTTAATCTGTTGATACGTTGCAGGGTCGGACGAAGGCCAACTTGTTGTTGTTCCGCCTGCTGTGGCGACCGCGGCGGCTGCCGTGGTGCCCAGGGCGAAGGGCAGTGCTCTTAGTGCCGGCGGTGAGATACCGGCACTCACTGCCGTCAGGGACAAGGCGGGTGCTGTGTCCCGCCGGCTGAAGGAGATGAAGGAGGCACTAAGTCAGGTACGTTGAGCTAGACTTCGGTTTTTTACCGGCTTCGTTGGAGCTGCGGCCTTATGTGTGTCTTGTAGGCGGCTGACTTCGCAGACCGCGCGGCGTCGGGGGCCCTCACGACAGTTGTGTCTGCCGAAGTCGAGAGACTTCGGACGCAACATGCTGACACCGTCCGGGAAAAGTCGGTCGTCGACAGTAAATGCCGCAAGCTGGCGGATAAGGTGGCCGCGCTGGAGGGTGAGAAGACTGACCTCCGGCGCCAACCGGCGGAGGAGAGGAAGGAGGCTAATGAGGCCCTCGCCAAGGCGCAGTCTGCGCAGGCGGAGGCCAATTTGGCGCGGGCGGAGGGCAGTCTTGCCAGGCAGCGCGCCGAGCAGTTGGAGGAGCGGCTCAGCGCTCTGTAGGCCCGTGTGGAGAGGGCCGAGGCCTCGACGCGCTCGGAGGCTGGGCGGACACGCAAACAGCTTATGGATTCATACCATGAGCTGGGCGCGCGGACCGCTGACTTCGAAGTGCCGGACCGAGAGCCCGGACTTCGCCGCCTCGAGTGGATACAGGAGGAGTTGCTAGCGCTTCCCGCCATCGTGGAGGGGTTTATGTCCTATGCCTCCCTGGTCACCTGCGAGGGGGGCGATGAACGCGCTCTCTCGCGAAGGGTGCCGGCACTATGAGGTCTTCGACCAAGCTGATGAGGATTTCGAGCGCGGTATCTACAAGGTTGAAGACCCTATGGTGAAGGAATCCGCGGGAGCCCTCTACGACCAGATGTGGGGGCCCCACGGTCGGGAGGTGGTCAGGGAGCGGGCCGAGACGGCGAGGGGTCAGGTAATGTTTGGCTTTTGTTTGGTGTTAGTTGAATGTGGGCTATATGTGGGTTTGCTGAATCTGTGTGTTGTGTCTCAGGCGGCGCGTGGCGAGAGGGTGGATGACTTCGGGGCTTTGAACAGCGTGCTGCCTGACCCGGAGCCGAACCCTGCGGTGGCTGTGTCCGAGGCCGCCCTGCAGCCGCCCCCGGAAGCCGCCGAAGGCGTTCCTGATGCCCCCGCAGCCACTGCGGTCGGCGGAGGCCCGTCGCCAACTGCCACGCCGAGGGCTGGGGATCCTGTGAAGGTGGCGGCGGAGCCGACAGCGGAGGATCCCGCGACGGCTGGGTCTTCGCAGGTGGCTTAGTGGGTGTGGGTAGTTAGGGAATTTTGGATATGTTGCTGAATCTTGGTTGCTGCGCAGGTTCAAGGTTTTGGGCCTGCGCACGCAACCGCTACTACTAATTTTTTGGCGGCTTCGACCGTGGATGATGGTAATAAATCAGATGGGTCTGCATCTAAGTTTTCTGATTTTGGTGACTCTGGGAGCTCGGTTGAGTGGACTAAGGAGTCGTCGGATGAGGACTTGGACTACTTTGCGGCCTTGGATGTGGCAGCGGCGGAGGCTTTGCCGCATGCTGCGGATGCTGAAGTTGTGCCTGGTCCGAGTACTGGGCGTAGGCGGCGAAGGGCGGTTGCGAAGCGTAGAGTGAGTGGGGCGGACGGCGGTCGGCTTCATGTGAGTAGGGCTGGCAGGCAGGAACTGTTGTCCTTGCCGGCCGCTGTGAGTGCAGGTGAGGGGGAGTTGCGAAGTCTTTTTGCGGGTGAGGAGCTTAGGATAATGTTATTTAACTATAGGGAGATGGGAATTATTCCGAAGGTTGAGCCGATGTAGAGTGTGATGCCCTCGCTTGTACATGTGTAATGGCTTGTATGATAAGGTTGTGTGCCTTCGCACATTCGGCTATGCTCGCGAAGGCGTTATGTACTTGGTCTGGTGTATTTGTTATGTTGGTCAGGTGCGCAGGTGGTCGGTCTTTGCGCGGACAGTTTGGTGTAGTCGTTTTCACACTTGTTAAGCTTCGTCCGGCTGCACCCTTAGGCAACTGTTGCACGGATAGTCTTCGCGGAAGACTTCGATTTTTTCGCACTTGTTGTGCTAGCCCGGCTGCACCCTTAGGCGACTTCTGCACGGATAGTCTGCGCAGAAGACCACGATTTTTCGCACTTGTTGTGCTAGTCCGGCTGCACCCTTAGGCGACTTCTGCACGGATAGTCTTCGCGGAAGACTTCGATTTTTCGCACTTGTTGTGCTAGTCCGGCTGCACCCTTAGGCGACTTCTGCACGGATAGTCTTCGTGGAAGACTTCGATTTTTTGCACTTGTTGTGCTAGTCCGGCTGCACCCTTAGGCGACTTCTGCGCGGAGTTGTCGCACACGAGGGTGGCTAGCGCTGAGCCTCGCGGTGACTTTGTATTGGTCGAATGTCGAAGACCGTCGGCGCGGTCTTTTTTCGACGCAGGTTTTTGCGGGGGATTTTTCACTTGTATATTGCATGACTCCGCCTCGTTAAAAACCTCACCCCCCGGGAGGAAAAGAGTGCGGGCCAGAATAAAATTGTTTTTGCGAATTACAAGGGTGAATCGGCCCTGATGAGTCAAACAAAAAAATTGCGGAGATTGTCGATGTTCCAGGAGTGCTCCAGGTCTTTGCCGTTTGGCGTTGCGAGCCTGTAGGCGCTGGGGGAAGCCTTCGTCTTGACAATGAAAGGGCCCTCCCACTTGGGCTCCAGCTTGCCCCTGGACTCTGTCCGAGCTGTTCGGACGAGTACGAGGTCCCCTTCGCTGAATTCCCTCGTGATGACTGCGTGGTCGCGCCATGCTTTTGTCTGGGCTTGGTATTTATTTAGAGCCTGTAGGGCGAAGACTCGGTATCCATCGATGAGATCCTTCGAAGTGGGCTCGTCCACGTCGGGGACGGCTGAAGGAACTGTTCGCGGGGACCCATGTTTTATTTCTTGTGGGGTCATGGCCTCCGATCCATATAGAAGGCGGAAAGGGGTGAACCCGGTCGCCCTACACTCAGTCGTGTTTAGCGCCCAGACCGCCTCGGGTAACAAATCGGCCCACCTGCCCTTTTTTCGTCGAGGAGCATCTTTTTGACAGCTGTGAAAATTTTTCCATTGGCGCGTTCCACAACTCCGTTGGACTGCGGGTGATATACTGAGGCGAAGGCAAGCTTGGTGCCAACGGAGAAGCAGAAATCGTTGAAGTCTTGGCTGTCAAACTGCTTGCCGTTGTCAACTGTTAGTTCGGACGGTACTCCGAAGCGGCAAACAATGTTTTGTCAAAAGAATTTCTGTGCAGTCTTTGATGTTATTGTGGAAACAGCCCTCGCCTTGATCCATTTGGTAAAGTATTCGACAGCGACGAAGGCGAACTTAAGGTTCCCCTGAGCCATGGGCAGGGGCCCGACGATGTCCAGGCCCCAGCGCTGGAGAGGCCATGTGTGGGCGATCAGTTTTGTGAATTGCGAGGGGCTGCCTGATCGAGGAGAAAACTTCCGGCAGGCTTCGCAGGACCTTGCAACCCGATTTGCGGCGCAGATCATTGCGGGCCAGTAGAAACCTTGGCGGATCACCTTTGCGGCTAGGGCCCTTGGCCCTGCGTGAGAGCCGCAAGTACCACTGTGGACTTCGCGTAGGATTTGGACGCCTTCGGTCTCGGTGACACATTTAAGCATTGGCTGACTGACCCCTTTCTTGTAGAGTTGGCCCTCAATCAGTGCAAAGTCCCGGCTTCGATGTTTGAGGCGCTTGGCCTCATTGATGTCGGTTGGGTGGTAGTACCCCTGTAGGAACAGGGTTATTGGTGCCCGCCAGTCTTCGGTCATAATAAGGTTGACTATGCGGTGGCCCTCGCTGTCATTGGTTATTTGGAGCCCTTCGGGGCTCCGGACGGCTGGCGTGCCGATGACATGGTAGAACACGTCGGAGGGTAGGGACTCGCCTCTGGCGGCAGCCTTGGCCAATGTGTCGGCCTCTTCATTCTTGGCCCGGTCCACATGCTGCAAGGTGAATCCCTTGAATTGTCTCTCGAGACTTCGGATGGTCGCGAGGTATTGCATAAGTGCGGGGTCCTTTGCTGCATAGTCTTTTTCGACTTGGCCGGCAACTACCTTGGAGTCTGTTCTGATAATGCAGGTGGTGACACCAAGGGCCCGCAGCTTGCGGAGGCCGAGGATGACTGCTTCGTATTCTGCTATGTTGTTTGTGCATCTGTCAGACTCCAGAGCGAAGCTGAGGCGTGCCGCGTATCTGTGCTTGACCCCGGCGGGTGAGGTGATGACTGCAGCGGCGCCTGCCCCCGCGTGGCACCATGCGCCGTTGCAGTGAATCGTCCAAACCTTCTCTGCGGACGGGTCTGGCTGTGTTATTGGCCCAGTCCAGTCGACGACGAAGTCTGCCAGGACTTGTGACTTGATGGCTGTCCTGGGCTCGAAATTGATGTGGTAGCCGGATAGCTCGGCCGCCCACTTGGCAATCCTGACCGATGCCTCCGGGTTTCGGAACAATTCACCTAGTCCCCTGTCTGAGGTGACTCGGACCTTGAATGCTTCAAAATAATGGCGCAATTTGCGCGAAGACATAACAACTGCATAGGCAATCTTCTCCAGTTCTGTCATGTTACATTTGGATGGTGTTAGCACTTCGGAGACGTAATAGACTGGGCACTGCCTGATCACGTCGTCAACTGTTTGCTCCTGCACCAGTGCCGCGCTGACCGCATGTGGCGAAGCCGCAACATAGAGCAACAGGGGTAGCGAAGAGTCGGGGCTTGTAAGGACTGCCAACTCCGACAGGTACTCTTTTAATGAGGCAAAGGCCGCTGCCTGCTCTGGTCCCCAAGCGAAGTCTTTTGCACCACGGAGAGTTTTGAGGAAAGGGAGACTTCGCTCAGCAGATTTGGAGATGAATCTGTTGAGGGCGGCCAACCTGCCCGTCAGGCGCTGGACGTCTCTGGCGGACTGCGGAGGCGTCATGTTGATGATGGCCTGAATTTTGGTTGGGTTGGCCTCGATGCCGCGGTGTGATACCAGGTAGCCCAATATTTTCCCTTGGCGAACGCCGAAGACGCACTTTTTCGGGTTTAGGCGAAGTCGTGCGTCTCGCATGTTCGCGAATGTCTCGGCGAGGTCAGAGAGATGGTCCTCCTTGCTCCTGCTGGTGACGACGATGTCTTCCACATATGTGAATATATTTCTGCCAACTTGCCCCTCGAGCACTGTTTTGGTAAGCTGGGAGAAGGTGGATCCGGCGTTCTTGAGTCCCTCCGGCATTCTGATGAAGCAATATGTGCCGAAGGGTGTTATAAAGCTGGTGCTAGCCTTGTCTTCCTCCTTCATGTATATTTGGTGGTATCCGGAGAAGCAGTCGAGGAGTGACATGACTTCGCATTCGGCCGCGCTATCGACTATTTTGTCGATCCGCGGCAACGGGAAGTTGTCCTTTGGGCAGGCCTTGTTGAGACTGGTGAAGTCGATGCACATTCGCCACTTGCCGCTCTTTTTCTGCACCATCACAACGTTGGAGAGCCACGTGGGGTAAGCCACTGGCTCGATAAATTTGGCTTCCAGGAGGCGGTGTACCTCTGCCTTGGCGGCCTCTGTCTTCTCGTCGGACATTTTGCGAAGCCGCTGTTTTTTTGGTCTCACCGAAGGGTCGATTCCCAAGTTGTGCTCAATTATGGATCGGCTGACCCCGACCAGGTCGAGGGCTGACCAGGCGAAGACGTCTTTGTTCTTGGACAAGTAGCAGAGGAGTTTCTCCTCTTCATGCGAAGTGAGGTCTTCGCTGATAGTGACTGTCTGCTTGGACGTGGCCTAGTCGAGGGGAACAGTCTTGGTCCCGTCGTTGTTCTGCATCTGTGCCTTGTCGTGCTCTTTGTCGGTTGGGCTGACGGACGCAGGGACCTCGCGCTGGGCCGTGAGGCAGTGCACATTTCTTTGTCCGGGGATGAAGTCCCGCTCTATGTTGCGCGCAGTCTGTTGATTGCCGTAGACCGCAATGGCGCCTAACGGACCTGGTATCTTCATGCACAGGTACAGTCCGTGAATGGCTGCCTCAAACTTGTTGATAGAGCCCCGGCCCATGATGGCGTTGTATGGATACACCATATCGACGATATCAAAGGTTATTTGCTCACTTCGGGCATTGGGTGCTACACCGAAGGAGAGAGGCAGCTCTATTTTACCGACAGGAAAGGTGCCCTTGCCGCCGAAACCATACAATGGGTTGTCCGAAGGCTTGAGCAGGCTATGGCTTATGCCCATGCGGTCGAAGGCATGGAGGAAAATGATGTCTGCTTGACTGCCATTGTCGACTAGGACTTTGTGCAGGTCCCAGCCTGCCACGCTGCAGTTAATAACCATGGCGTCGATGTGGGGGGCGCTGCGCAGGTCGACGTCTCATGCGTCGAAGGTTAGCGGTACGTGGGACCACTTCGTCTGCACGACTGGGCCGGTGATGGTGATGTGGTTGATGCTGCGGTAGTGGTCCCGCTTCTGCCGCTTTGTGTCGAAGTCGGTGCTGGACCCCCCAGTGATCATATGAATGACTCCGCGATATGGCTGATCGGCGAAGTCTTCTTGTTTCGGGGCGTGGGGGTGGGGGATGTTTTGATGTTGCTGGTGTGGAGGTGGGGGTGGGGGAGGTACGATTTGTACTTCCTGGTGGTGTTGGTATGCGTGGTGCGGTGGATGCGGGGCGGGGGCGTGGATGTATGGTGGAGGGGGTTGCTGATAAGTGTGCGCGACAACTCTAGGGTTGTCGGCTGGCTGCGCCCGTGCCATCCTGTCTTTGGTGGCCTTCGTTTCTGGGCAGTCTCTGGTTTGGTGGGCGCAGTCTTCGCCATGAAAAAGACAGTAGAAACGGCGCGGTGGCTGCGCACGCCCCCGACCCCTACCGCGAGTTCCGTTTCCGCGGCCCTGGGGGGATACTCCTGGCGGCGAGGGGCGTCAGTAGCGGGGTGCTGGTTGGCGATGTTGTGCACTTGCTGCTGATTGCGGCCATCTCGCCCGGAGTCTGGCTGCGGAGTCCTCGTCCACGTGCGGCTGGACTGTGGAGCATCTTTGGGTTTCCGCTGAGACTCATCCTTGCGCTGGTGGAGCTCTTTGGATTTGGCATATTTTCAAAGAGCTGATATAATTCTTGGAGGTTCTTAGGCGGGTCCCTGATGCAGTGGCTGTAAAGGACGCCGGCGCGAAGGCCACTGATGGCGTAGTGGATGGTGATCTGGTCATCAACTGAGGGCAGCTGTGACTTGAGTGTTAGAAACTTGCGGTAATACTCCCGCAGAGTCTCTTTTTCCAGCTGCTTGCAGAGTGAGAGTTCGGCCAAGGCGTCGGTGTCTGGGCGGTACCCTTGGAAGTTGAGCAGGAATTTGTCCCGGAGGCTTCTCTAGGAGTCAATGGACAGCGGGGGCAACCTGGTGAACCAGGTGAGAGCTGGGCCTTCGTGGGCGATGATGAAAGACTTGGCCATCGTGGCGTCGTCCCCTCCGGCAGATGCAACGGCGACCTGATAACTCATGATGTACTGTGCTGGGTCCGTGCTGCCGTTGTACTTGGGATAGGTCCCTGCCCGGAAGTTGGCAGGCCAGGGTGTCACTTGCAGGTGTGGCGCCAGGGGACTTCGCTCGTCGAGGTAGTTGACCCCTTGGAAAGGCGCGGCGTGTGGGAAGGCGTGGTCGCGCTGGGGGAAGTGCAGGTCTTCCATTTGTGCGCGCTGTTGCAGGGGTGGCCCGTGCTGCAGGCCGAGGTGGCCTTCGCGTATGTCTTCCAGTTGTGCGCGCTGTTGCAGGGGTGGCCCGTGCTGCAGGCCGAGGTGGCCTTCGCGCTGCATCAGCGCGATCTCCCGCTCGAGGTCCTAGGCCTTCTGCTCTTCGTCGCGTATCATTTGCCGCACCTTGGCTAGTGCGGACACGCGCTGGCGCTTGGCCTCCAGTATCTCCTTTTGCCTTTGGAGATTGCGGTTCTTGATGCGCAAAGCACGCAGCTGTAACTGTTCTTCCGCTGAGACACCGAGGACCTCGCCGTCCTCGATGAGGTCCGCGCCCTCCGTTGGGGCGAAGCCTGGGGGAGGTTGCGGTTGTCCTTCGGGGCCGCAGGTGCGGAGAGCGTCGTCTTCGCAAGTGCGGAGAACGTCGTCTTCAGTAGCCTCTTGGTGGGTGGAGTGGGTGAGGGCGAGGGCCTTGCCCTTTGTTGCGGCAAGCAGTGCTGCCTTCGCAGCCTCGTCAGCCTTCGAGTTAGCTTTCTTGGGTGCCATCGCGGGTGGTTTTTTCGTAGCCCGAACGATGGGCGCCAAATGTTGGAAGTTGCTCTCTGGTGCAAGGGGATCCAACGGGGGTGTGTAGTGACGTAAACAGGGTTCTCGCACGAGATGGCAATAGCTCTGTTAATCTAGCCTCTCAGGGGCACTGTGCGGGGGTATTTATAGGTATCTGAGTGCCCAGCGTCCTGTGTTAAGGACGCATGTGCCCTCAGACACCTAGGTTATCCCCGGAATATTCCCATAAAGCGGGGTTACAGACCGTAATTACAGGGATGCCTTTACAAATTAGGCTCGTAACGTGCAGCGGCCACGCAGGGCCTGTTACAATGGGCCGGATCACACGTGGGCCTCCATGCTGGACGAGGTCGCAAGATGGGACGACCTCGTCACAGGTCTTCGTCCGATGACGTATGGGACGAAGGGTGAGCATGTCTGTTGTCTTGTCTCTGTTGGTCCAACGATTGCGGCGAAGGCATCGAGCGAAGGGTGGCGTCTTCACCTTCGCCCCAACAACGAACGTCTTGGCGCGCCGCGTCAGTCGCCGAGCTTCGGCTCGGTCGATAGGCAGCTCTCCTTGGTGGAGATATTGCAGGTACGGGGTCTGCCAGTCTCGATTAGGCGGGACCCCGTTCCGCTCTTCCTCGACGTGCAGTGCCTCACCCTCGGGGGCCGAGGGTGCCTCGGGCTGAGCCGAGGGCACCTCGGGCTGAGCCGAGGGTGCCTTGGGCAGGGTCGAGACCTTCTTAGGCTCGGGCGTGTCGTCGGTCTTGACTGAGGGTTGATGTAGGTCTCGGGAGAAGACGTCCGGGGGAACCGTTGTCCGCCCCGAGGCTATCTTAGCCAGCTCATCTGCAGCCTCGTTTTATCGTCGGGCGACGTGGTTGACCTCGAGCCCGTAGAACTTGTTCTCCAGGCGTCGAACCTCATCGCAGTAGGCTTCCATCTTCGGGTCACGACAGTGGGAGTTCTTCATGACTTGTTCGATGACAAGATGCGAGTCACCGCGAGCGTTGAGGCGTCGGACCCCTAGCTCGATGGCAACGCGCAACCCGTTGACCAGAGCCTCGTACTCAGCCACGTTGTTGGACGCCGGGAAATGGAGGCGCAGCACGTAGCGGAGGTGCTTCCCGAGGGGCGAGATGAAGAGCAGGCCCGCGCCTGCCCCTATTTTCATCAGCGACCCGTCGAAAAACATGGTCCAGAGTTCCGGTTGGATCGGAGCTGCTGGGAGCTGGGTGTCGACCCATTCAGCCACAAAGTCCGCCAAGACTTGGGACTTGATGGCCTTCCGAGGGGCGAACGAGATTGTCTCGCCCATGATTTCCACCGCCCACTTTGCACTCCTACCCGAGGCCTCTCGGCACTGGATGATCTCCCCCAGGGGGAAGGATGACACCACAGTCACCGGATGAGACTCGAAGTAGTGTCGCAATTTCCGCCGCGTCAGAATCACCGCGTACAGCAGCTTCTGAATTTGTGGGTAGCGGATCTTGGTCTCGGACAGTACCTCACTGATGAAGTAGACCGGCCTCTGGATGGGCAATGCATGCCCTTCTTCTCGTCTCTCAACCACGATCGCGACGCTGACCACCTGAGTGGTAGCGGCGACGTAGATCAAGAGGGCTTCTCCGGCAGCGGGAGGCACCAGGATGGGTGCGTTCGTGAGGAGCGCCTTCGGGTTCCCGAGGGCTTCCTCGGCCTCGGGGGTCCAAGTGAAGCGCTCGGTCTTTCTTAAGAGGCGGTACAGAGGTAGGCCTCTTTCGCCGAGGCGCGAGATGAAGCGGCTCAGAGCCGCAAGGCATCCCATGACCCTCTGTACGCAATTCAAGTCCTTGATGGGCCCCATGTTGGTGATGGCCGCGATTTTCTCCGGGTTGGCCTCGATGCCCCGCTCGGAGATGATGAACCCCAAGAGCATGCCTCGGGGGACTCCGAAGACGCACTTCTCGGGATTGAGTTTTACGCCTTTCGCCTTGAGACACCGGAATGTCGTTCCAAGGTCGGAGAGGAGGTCGGAGGCTTTCCTCGTCTTGACTACGATGTCATCGACGTAAGCCTCGACCGTTCGACCAATGTGCTCTCAGAACACGTGGTTCATGCACCTTTGGTACGTCGCACCCGCATTCCTCAAACCAAATGGCATAGTAACGTAGCAGTACATGACAAAAGGTGTGATGAAAGAAGTCGCGAGCTGGTCGGACTCTTTCATCTTGATTTGGTGATACCCTGAGTAGGCATCAAGGAAAGACAGGGTTTCGCACCCAGCAGTGGAATCCACGATTTGATCGATGCGAGGCAAAGGGTAGGGAACCTTCGGACATGCTTTGTTTAGACCAGTGTAGTCTACACACATCCGCCATTTCCCTCCTTTCTTTCTCACAAGCACAGGGTTGGCAAGCCATTCGGGATGGAATACCTCTTTGATGAACCCTGCGGCCATCAGCTTGTGGATCTCCTCGCCTATGGCTCTACGCTTTTCTTCGTCGAATCGGCGCAGAGGCTGCTTCACGGGTCGGGCTCCAGCTCGGATATCCAGCGAGTGCTCAGCGACATCCCTCGGTATGCCAGGCATGTCCGAGGGAATCTACACAAAGACTTTGGCGTTCGCGCGGAGAAAGTCGACGAGCACTGCTTCCTATTTGGGGTCGAGCTCGGAGCCGACATGTATCTGCTTGGAGGCGTCGTTGCTGGGGTCGAGAGGGACGGATTTGACCATCTCTGCTGGCTCGAAGTTGCCGGCGTGGCGCTTTACGTCTGGCGCCCCCTTGGAGAAGCTCTCTAGGTCGGCGATGAGGGCCTCGGATTCGGCGAGGGCCTCGGCGTACTCCACGCACTCCACATCGCATTTGTACGCGTGTCGGTACACGGGGCCGACGGTGATGACCCCGTTGGGGCCCGGCATCTTGAGCTTGAGGTAGGTGTAGTTGGGGACGGCCATGAACTTGGCATAGCATGGCCTCCCCAGTACTGCGTGGTAGGTTCCTCGGAACCCAACCACCTCGAACGTGAGGGTTTCCCTTCGGAAGTTGGAGGGAGTCCCGAAGCAGACGGGCAGATCGAGTTGTCCGAGGGGTTGGACGCGTTTTCCGGGGATGATCCTGTGAAAAGGCGCCACGCCTGCCCGGATCGAGGACAGATCGATCTGCAGGAGCCCGAGGGTCTCGGCGTAGATGATGTTGAGGCTGCTGCCTCCGTCCATGAGGACCTTGGTGAGCCTGACATTGCCGACGACGGGGTCGACAACGAGCGGATATTTCCCCGGGCTCGGCACATGGTCGGGGTGGTCGCCCTGGTCGAAGGTGATGGGCTTGTCGGACCAGTCTAGGTAGACTGGTGCCGCCACCTTTACCGAGCAGACCTCCCGACGCTCTTGCTTGCGGTGCCGAGCCGAGGCGTTCACCGCTGGCCCACCGTAGATCATGAAGCAGTCGTGGACCTCGAGGAACTCCTCTGCCTTGTGATCCTCCTTCTTGTCGTTGTTGTGGGCCCTGCCACCTTCCGCAGGTGGCCCGGCCTTGTGAAAATGGCACCGAAGCATGACGCACTCCTCAAGGGTGTGCTTGACGGGCCCCTGATGATAGGGGCACGGCTCCTTGAGCATCTTGTCGAAGAGATTGGCTCCTCCAAGAGGTTTGCGAGGGTTCTTGTACTCAGCGGCGGCGACAAGGTCTGCGTCGGCGGCGTCGCGTTTCGCTTGCGACTTCTTCTTGCCCTTCTTCCTGGTGCCGCGCTGAGTGGACGCCTCGGGGACATCTTCCGGCTGGCGACCCTGGGGCTGCATGTCCTTCCGGAGATGGCCTCAACCGCCTCCTAGCCAGAGGCGAACTTGGTGGCGATGTCCATCAGCTCGCTCGCCCTGGTGGGGGTCTTGTGACCCAGCTTGCTCACCAGGTCGCGGCAGGTGGTGCCGGCGAGGAACGCGCCGATGACGTCCGAGTCGGTGACGTTGGGCAGCTCGGTGCGCTGCTTCGAGAATCGCCGGATGTAGTCCCGGAGAGACTCTCTCGGCTGCTGGCGGCAGCTTCGGAGATCCCCCCTACCTGGCGCGCCAACTGTCGGCGTTTCGACGCTGGGGGTCCCTGGACCGACGAGTGAAACTGTCGCCGCGTGCCCCAGCCCAGATGGGTCGGCGCGAGACGGAGCACGAAGGGGGGAAGAAAGCAGGCAAAGGGGAAACTCGCGGCCTTCGTGTTTCCCTGCGCCCAGGTCGGGTGCGCTTGCAGTAGGGGGTTACAAGCGTCCGCGTGGGAGAGAGCGAGAGCCTTATGCGCCAGCCCGTTCTCCCGCGCGGCCGACCTTCTCGTACGAGAGCCCTGGACCTTCCTTTTATAGGCGTAAGGAGAGGGTCCAGGTGTACAATGGGGGGTGTAGCAGTGTGCTAATGTGTCTAGCAGAGAGGAGCTAGAACCCTAAGTACATGCCGTTGTGGCAGTCGGAGAGGTTTCGGCACCCTGTTCATGTGATGTCGTGGCCGTCGGAGGAGCGCTGGAGCCCTGTGGAAGGACAGTTGTCGGGGCTGTCGAGTCATTGCTGATGTCTCCTTGCTTCCGTAAGGGGCTGAGAGCCGCCGTCGTCATGGAGCACGCGGGGCGCCATCATTACTTGTTTACCGGGGCGAGCCGGATGGGACGCCGGTCTTGTTCCCCGTAGCCTGAGCTAGCTAGGCGTAGGGTAATGATGACCTTCCTTGTGGCATGGCGGGTCCGAGCCTGAGGTCGGGCGAGGCGAAGGCTCCTCCGAGGTCGAGGCTGAGTCCGAGCCCTGGGGTCGGGCGAGGCGGAGTTCGTCGTCTTCCGGAGCCGGGGCTGAGTCCGAGCCCTGGGGTCGAGCGAGGCGGAGTTCGTCGTCTTCCGGAGCCGAGGCTGAGTCCGAGCCCTGGGGTCGGGCGAGGCGGAGTTCATCGTCTTCCAGAGCCGAGGCTGAGTCCGAGCCCTAGGGTCGGGCGAGGCGGAGTTCATCGTCTTCTGGAGCCGAGGCTGAGTCCGAGCCCTGGGGCCGGGCGAGGCGAAGTCCATCTTCCAGCGTCGAGATTGAGCCCGAGCCCTGAGGTCGGGCGAGGCGGAGCTTCCTATGGCGCCCGAGGCTGGACTTAGCTACTGTCAGCCTCACTCTATCGAGTGGCACAGCAGTCGAAGCGACGCATGCGGCGCTGTCTTCTTGTCAGGTCGGTCAGTGGAGCGGCGAAGTGACTGCGGTCACTTCGGCTCTGTCGACTGAAGAGCGTGCGTCAGGATAAGGTGTCAGGCGATCCTTGCATTAAATGCTCCTGCGATACGGTCGGTTGGCGTGGCGATCTGGCCAAGGTTGCTTTTCTGCGAAGACTGGGCCTCGGGCGAGCCGAAGGTGTGTCCGTTGCTTGAGGGGGCCCTTGGGCGAGACGTGAATCCTCCGGGGTCGGCTGCCTTTGCCCGAGGCTGGGCTCGGGCGAGGCGAGATCGTGTCCCTTGAGTGGACTGAGCCTTGACCTTAATCGCGCCCATCAGGCCTTTGCAGCTTTGTGCTGATGGGGGTTACCAGCTGAGATTAGGAGTCTTGGGGTACCCCTAATTATGGTCCCCAACAGGGGGATAAAAGTATTAGCCCAAAGCAAAAGGACCGCGCCACCACCTAATTTTAAATTATGTTTTGAATATTTTAATTGGTATATTTCAAATTAGTGTGATTATTTTCAATTGGTATAGTTAAAGATAGTTTTTCAAAACATTTCCAATTGGTATCTACTAAAACCCTCTTGAAAACTAAGAGGAGAATTTCATTCAGGGGGAGTTTTAATTAGTCAAAGGAAAAGCATTTGAAACAGGGGGAGAAATTTCAAATCTTAAAAATGCATCTTGCAGTCATATTCATATACCTTTGACTATTTGCAAAACAACATGAAAAAAATTCTCAAAAGATTTGCAAAAACAATCTGAGTGGTGCAAATGTGGTCCAAAATGTTAAATATATCAAATCAAACTAATATGCTTAGAAATGCTTTCATTTCAAAATAACTTATGCACATCTGTCAAAATGCAAACTAGTTACATTACTACACTTTACATTTGTTTTGGTTTGTGTTGGCATCAATCACCAAAAAGGGGGAGATTGAAAGGGAATAGTCTCAACATTTCCTATAATCAATTTTGGTGTTTGACGACCATCACAAACCTTGTGGACTAACCAGTTTGCCTAGTTGATCATTTCACAGGTGCATAAGTTCATCTACAACTATTCTAAATCGACTGTCCGGAATATCGTAGATTATTCCGGATAGGAGAAGCTTTTTGGAAAAAACACCTAAGCGAGGATCGTCCGGGCCCTTGCGGCGGACCGTCCGTGGCACCAAGGTGACCCTCGGACAGGAACACTGCAAAAACACAAGTCTACACTACGGACCGTCTGATGGAGAAGCGATTACCGTCCGAGACCAAGCGCGGACCGTCCGGCCTCAGGCGCGGACCGTCCGGTCGGTGAAGAATCAGAAAACCCAAGGTGACGGGTTCAGTAAAATGAATTTTAAGCATCCTCGCGGACCGTCCGGGGTGCACGACCGGACCGTCCGCGACTGCGGTACCTGACATCTGACGACGCATTTAATGCACAGTAGCCGTTGATATAGCCGTTACTGCTGACCGTTGCGATTTCAGCCGTTGGTGTGCAGGGGCGGACCATCCGGACCAGGGGCGCGGACCATCCACGGTTGGCAGAAAGGGAGCAACGACTAGGAAGTGGTTGGGGGCTATAAATACAACCCCAACCACCTCCATTCACATGACCCAAGCACTCCAATCTTTCACATTCAATACAAGAGCTAGCAATCCATTCCAAGACACAATCAAAGCTTCCAATCTCTCCAAGTTCCATAATTGAGACATGTGATCATTAGTGATTAGCGACTTGAGAGAGAGAGTGATCCGTGTGTTATTTGTCGCTCTTGTTGCTTGGTTTTCGCAATCATGCTTTCTTCATCCCTTTCTCAACCTTCTAAGTGAATTGTAAAGCTTGCAAGAGACACCTAATTGTGTGCTGGTCCTTGCAGGGTCTTAGTGACCCGTGAGATTAAGAAGAAGCACTCAACCGGTCTAGGTGACCGATTGAGAGAGGGAAAGGGTTGAAATAGACCCGGTCTTTGTGACCTCCTCAATGGGGACTAGGTTCTTTAGAACCGAACCTCGGTAAAACAAATCACTGTGTCATCCGCTTTATTTTCTTGGTTGATTTGTTTTCCCCTCTCTCCCGGACTCGAATTTTATTCTAACGCTAACCCCGGCTTGTAGTGTGTTTAAAGTTGAAAATTTCAGTTTCCGCCTATCCACCCCCCTCTAGGCGACTTTCACTTACTTTTGACTTTCTTATTGTACACTCTAGCAATTCGAGTCTTTTCTTTCTCCATGCATATCCTTGAGAGCCTTTAATATTACTAGTAGAGATCTTATCATCGATGACGTTCGTATTGCGTCACTGCATGTGTATATATCGTCACAGATAAAGGTTTGTGACGAATTTGTGACGAGTTCGATTTGGTCATAGGGGTCGCGTCACATTTGTTGTGTTGTGACGGACTACCCATTTTCGTCATCGATGTGTATACATTCTGTGACGAAAGCCGCGTTGTCATGGAAGTGAATTCATTCTATGACGATCAGTTGTGGTCATAGAGGAAGGCACTTTTCCGTCATAATTCGTCGTCTGCCCGAGCAAACTGACGGCGTTGTTAACGCCGTTTGGTTTCTGTGACGGTACGATATCGTCATAGATAGAGTCGTGGTTTGGTCATTAACAGCCGTTTGGAAGGTGCTGATGCGTATGACGTCAGCGCTGACGTGGCTAGTGACGTGGCAGCTGACGTCAACGCTGACGTGGCTAGTACAGTGGCAGCTGACGTGGCATATGTTTTATTATATGCCACCAGTTTGGTCACAGATGTGCAGAGAATAATTTTATTGGAAATTGCAGAATATACTAGAACAGAGGAATGAGCACACAATTCCATATTCCATAGATGAATACAACTAGTATTCCAGTGCACATACAAACTAAGTGGACAACACTAAACTCAGTTCACAGCATCACCACTTGACTTCACATTTCAGTTGAGTTCGCACAAACATAACAGCATATAATCAAAAGTTGACACCCATGAGCAACTAGAGTTTTTGGGTACCCTCATGTCAAAGAACAGGCCAAAAACAACAGCTCTGACTAGCAGCCCTCATGTCGAAGAACAGTTACCATGCAAGGACAAGAGCTTCTTGATGAGCACATTGGTCTCCTCCATCTCCTTGCTGTTCTTCTCTGTTATCTTCTTGTACTCCTCCAACTCCCTTTGTGTCCTCGCCTGCTGTTCCTCAGCTTCTTCACATTTCTTCCTGAGCTGGTCGAGTTCACCTTGAACAGCAGCCGTCGCTTCAGCTGCAAGTTGTTCCCGAAGCTCACTATGATTTGATGATGATGCCTTGGAGGTTGCCGATGTTTTGATGCCGACGCTTTTCAGGAATTGGTGTGAGCTGCTCTGGGACAGCACCATCGACACAAGGTGCACACTGGATGCTGGCATCTCACCTTCAGCAACAGGTTCAGCCCTCAAAGCCTCCATATGAGACTGAAATATCATGGACAGAAACAGTTACATGTTAATGCTAATGAGCAACAGCAAGATGCCAATTGTTAGTTATTGCAATAATTTGAGGCATGTAGAGATGACAAATTATAGCAGATGTGTCGCTGACAATAATGTGAAAACAGTGACTTTCATTTCTAGTGCACGGGTCCTACAAGGCATTAACAAAGACTATGAAAAATAGACTGACATACTCTAAAAGCTATACATTTGATGGCAAATTATAGCAGATTATAGCAGTTACAAATTATAGCAGATTTGCTTAAAAGCTATACATTTGATGGCAAATTAAAAGCTATACATTTGAAAGACTCTATAAATAGACTATGAAAAATAATGTGAAAACAGTTACAAATTATAGCAGATTTGCTTAACAAAGACTCTAAAACCTATACATTTGATGGCAAATTATAGCAGATTATAGCAGTTACAAATTATAGCAGATTTGCTTAAAAGCTATACATTTGATGGCAAATTAAAAGCTATACATTTGAAAGACTCTATAAATAGACTATGAAAAATAATGTGAAAACAGTTACAAATTATAGCAGATTTGCTTAACAAAGACTCTAAAACCTATACATTTCTAGTGCACGGGTCCTACAAAAAATAGACTATGATATTTACTTTCATTTCAGAAATTTGATGGCAGACAAATGGCAGACAAAATAGACTATGATCTGAACTCCCCTGGGATGGGACAGGCGATCTCACTCATCGATCTCACTCCCCTTCGTTCCATCGACCCACAGCCAGCCTCCCTCATATGATCTCATAAAAATTACACTAAATAAAGCAAACAAATGAACTTACAAGTGCTTCTCTTGCCGGTTCACTCAGGCCACGTTTGGAGCTGGTATGATAGGTCTTGAAGGCGTCCACCGCATCTAGTTCTTCAGTCTGATCTAAGCTGGGTTCTTCTCGGTTTCTCTTCTGCTTCTGTTTCGTGGATAAACAATCACAGCGAAGTTTGCTCAGATCAAATGCAATAGAAGTTGAGTGCAAAAGTGCAGGTAGTAGTACAAGGTAATAGTTACTTACATATGCATGTAAGTGTGCCACATAGCAGCGAGAACCCGTAGCCTGATGAAACTTGACTTGACTGCGGTTCTGCTTGTTCTTTTCACTTATTTCCTACAAGAGAATGAACATGTCAGATTAGATCATAGGTTCAATATGCGAAGATCCTTTGCAAACTTATAGTGAAAGAACAATATATGACAAGATATCCATACCATGTTCTTTGGATCAGACCACTTTGCAACTAATGCCCTCCACTGTTCATCAGTCATGTAAGATACAGGAGAAGTTGTGCTAATCTCATTTGCAGGTACACCATTGAAGTATTTCTGCTTGAGCCGATAACGCTGGTTTTTTACCGCAGAGCGTAGCATATCGGTGCAAGCTTCCTTTGTTGCCTTGTCCTCAGTGTTAACGGACAAGCGCCCCTATGCATATGACAATTCCATAGTTAGTCAATTCAGGTTAAGCAGTATACAAGTGAACCATAGAATCAGTAATGCACTTACATTTAGCTGTGACACAAAGCTGTTGTAGTATTTCTGGTCGGCCTTGTAATCTTTCCAACGAGTTAGGATAGGCATGGTTTCCCGAATAATGATGCCAGCCTCTGATGCAAACTTGGCAGCTTGAACAGGTTCATGTGGCCTTTTTTTGCCTTCCTCAACAGCTATGGGTAGTCTCCTTTGCATAACTTTAGTCATCCTGTCCAGTTGTTTTCCCTTGGTTGCTGCCCTGGGTCTCCTTGGTGCTCGCTGTGTAGGAGCTACAAAATATAATTCGCTTTTATTGAATAATGAAATTGTTTTGTTTCATGCAAATCAGCAAAAGAGATGCCTTATTTGACTAAAAAATAGAACTTGCCTTCAGTTTCTTCATCTCTAGCTACATTGCCTTGAGCATCACCTGTACTGTCATGAGCAGCAGATGCCATGTCTTCCTCTTCAGCTCTGCTGAAATGATCAGCAAGTCCAGGTGTAGTACGGGTGTTGCCTTCAGCATCACCTGTACTGTCATGAGCAGCAGATGCCATGGCTTCCTCTGCAGCTCTGCTGAAATGATCAGCAAGTCCAGGTGTAGTAGGGCTGTTTGGTATGTGATCATTTCCATCTGTTGGTTCATGTACATTGTGGCCATCTGTCTCTGTAGAGTGAAGCCTTTTTGAAGATTGCTCCTCTGGTTGTGCACCTGCCCTCACTCTCTTGCTGAACCTAATGCCTGGAGCCATGTTGGGGTCTATCTTCTTCTTTGAAGCAAGGGTTGTGTTTCTACCTCTTCTAGGATACTGTCCACAAAAAAATAGTCATGTGCATTTAAAAGCAAGACCATATATTAATTAAGAGGTATGAAATAAAGAAGATGAATCTAAAAGCATGAGCATATATTAAACACCAGATTAAAAACATTGAAATGCAATGCAACTATTTGGCATCCACTACTTTGAAGATAGAAGGAGCACCTTCATTGCCAGGGGTTTTGGCTGCTCATAATATTCAGTGTCATCATCAGTATCTCCTTGGTCATCACCGTCAAGGAGATAGAAAGAGACATATGAATCCGAATCTGAACTATTATTTATCTTGTTTGCTGCATTTTCCCCTTTGTTGATGCAGATGGTGAGACAGAATTATTTAGAACAGAAGTATATTTGTTCAGACCCAAATCTTGCATCTTCTTTATATTCTCCTCCACTTGTTTATCCCGTCTTCTCTCATAAGCAGTTCGCTCATGTTGAACTACTTGCAAGATAGATAAGAACAAGCATACTGTGTGTATTAGATAATGTAAAGGATTTTACTAAAAGCTAAGAGGTACTACTATTTGCAGGGAAGGATTTGACTAAAAGCAAATAGATAAGATGTGTAGATTCAGTCATTATGAAGCTTGGTTATGATTGTGCAAGTTCATAATTGTGGTTGCACTATAACTGTAGTTTTTCCCCTGTTTGGTTGTGGAAATCTTTATGCAGGCTTAAACAATGTTCAAAGTACTAGCTAGTACATTGATTAGGCGATGTAGATTTACACAAGCTGATGAACAAAAAAAGTGAAGATATTCTCATCTCTTTCTACCAGCAAGGTTCAAGAAAGCACTAAGCGCTGAGCGAGCGGTATGGTGGTGAAAATGCTTAAGCGTGATTAATCGTGCTTAATCATTTTTGTTAAAAAGAGAAAAAATACATGATATTGGGCCACCCTGCAGCAGCCCTTAACCCCCACCTCCTCTCTTCATGAGTCTGTAGCCCACTAGGCCCACCTGCCAGAAGGCTCAACGCAAAACCCCTCTCCCGTGATGACCTAGTACTCTGCTGCCTCCTTCCACGCCCCGCGCCGCCGCCCTGTGCTCTCCGCCTCCCTCTCCCGAAGCCTATCCTCCTCCGTGCCGTACGCTGTCCGGCTCCCTCTCCCGAAGCCTCTCCTCCCTCGTGCGATCTTCACCTCTACCGCGAAGCCGCTCCGCCTCTCTCTCACCAATCTGCTGCCTGCAGCCATCGTAGGTCCGTCCGCTCTCTCTCTCTCTCTCGTCGATCCGTCGATTTGCTGCCTGCTGGATTGACCCCGGAGGTGTTCCTCCTCTTCCTCTCCCTCCTCTTCTCCCTTAAACATGCCGAATGGGCACGATTAAGCAGGGTCAGCGCTTAATTGCCCGCTTAGTAGGTAAGCGATGTGTTGACCCTCTGCTCAGCGCTTAACCCCGCCTAATCGCACGCCTAATCGCGCTTTCTTGAACCTTGTCTACCAGTACTAGAAACATAAGTTCTCTACTAAAACATGGATGTGACTGCATATAACACAATGTAAGGAACCAAACACAACTGTATCAGTGCACAATGATTACATAAATCAATTTACAATATCTCTGATAACAACGAATGAATAATTAAACTAAATCTAGCGATGGTTAGGGTTTAGGGGTTGGACCTTTCTGACTTCTGTGCCTCCTTTTGTTCACCATCAAGGTCGTCTGCGATGACCCAAATCCAGCGATGTTAGGGTTTAGGGGTTAGCGAGAGCAATGTGGATGGGGCGTGTTAGGTGGAAGGGGCGAGAGAAATGCGGATGGCAATGAGATAGAGCGGGATGCGACGAGTGAAGTCGGCGACGACGCAGCTCATCGACGCGATGAGAGGTAAGGGGGCGGCGGTGAGGTACCTGGTCGAGGGGGCAGGTCGTCGACGGCGGATGTGTCCCAGCGGCGGCGGTGAGGTACCTGGTCGAGGGGGCAGGTCGTCGACAGCCGTCGTGTCCCGGCGGCGGCGATTAGGTTTGGAGAAAATAGTGGGGGAGAAAGAAGAGTGGGGGAGAAATAAGAGGAGTGCGGGAGATAGAGGATGAGAGTGGAGTCTGTTTTAGTGACGACGGCGAAAATGTTTTTTGGCGCCCAATGTGTTTGGCAATGCGGAGGCTAATGCATTTAAGTATACTAGCGCTGGGTATATATCGAAAACACGTGCATAACTCAATGGTTTGACCTACTAACTATAAGACCGAGCTCCTAGGTTCAAGCGCCTGCAAGGAGACTTTTTTTGTGTTTTGCCTACCATTTTATATTAATTCTTTGTTTTTTATTTATCTCTATGTTTTTTTTTGCAATTATCTATTCATGGACACATTAGTTTGGTTTAGGATCATGTTATAATATTTTGAAATATTTTTGACATAGTGGTACTATACATCTCTCACTTGCAATAGCATCTCTCACTTAGTAATTAGCCTTATATGAGAGATGTATGCCTTTCTTAGGATGTGTGTCACCACTTTGTCCGAATGAGTTGAAACTAGTTTGTCAACATTGTACACCAAAATGAATGGTCCATGCAAGTTTTTAGATTTTTCTAGCTAGGTTATGGTATTGTAACAAATATCTTTACGAAATACAACAAATAATTACAGTAATTAGTAAACTAGGTCTGAAAAATGCATAACTGCACACAACATCATAGGTTGGTTCAATAAACATGCCATTAAAGTTTAAAATGATTTGGAGAAAGTGGTAGTATAGATCCATCACAAGCATGAACATGTCTCACTTAGTAATTAGCCTTATATGAGGGTTGTATGCATTTTTGTAGGATGTATGTCACCACTTTGTCAGAATAAATTGCATTTTTTTGTCAACATTGTACACCAAAATGAAGTGTACATGCAAGTTTCTAGATTTTTCTAGCTACCTAAGGTTTTTTAGCACTTATTCTTTAGTAAAATAACAAATACTTACATTAATAGTTAAACTAGTTCTAAAAATTGCACCGACACAAAACATCATGGTACACCTCCATCAACACCCCAAAAAAAGGTTGAAATGATTTGGAGAAACTGGTGCTATACATGTAAATAAATAAAAGAAAAATTCAAAAATGATTGAAAAATCTAAACAAAACCAAAAAAAACCTACCTATCCCAAAGCTCAAACACAAGACGCCAGGGTTCACAGTAGCAAGGAGTTACCATTGGACTAGTCACGTTTGTTCGTTAGTAACAGAGCGCAGTTATATTTAAGCATAAACTGTTCTCTGTCCAGGATGTAACCGAGCGCCCAGTTCATAGTTCTGAATGCCCAGTTCATTTTCAGATTGTTCAGTTCAGAGTAAACTCTGCTGCCCAGTTCAGATTGCTGCCCAGTTCAGATTGTAAACTCTGCCCAGTCCAAAGTTCAAAGTTGCCCAGTCCAAAGTTCAAAGTTCAGATTCTAAACTGCCCAGTTCAAAATTACATTATATGCATAAAAAATCCACAAAACCAGCTCTGCCAAAACCATTTTTATTTGTTGGTTATCTATTTTAATGAATATGTAACTACAACGAGTCGATGTTGCTAACATGTAATGAGATATAACTTAAGCCTTCTGCAGGATGTCATAAATTCTCACTTAGTAGTCGGTTCTGCCCAGTTCAGATTATAAACTGCCCAGTTCAGATTGCTGGGTGTTCTGAGAACTCTGCCCAGTCCTCACAAGCAATCTGAGAACTCTGCCCAGCCAAAGTTCAGAGTTCTGCCCAGTCCAAAGTTCAAAGTTCAGAGTACACCTCCATCAACACCCCAAAAATCATATTCTAAACTGCCCAGTTCAGAGTACACCTCCATCAACACCCCAAAAATCAGATTCTAAACTGCCCAGTCCAAAGTTCAAAGTTCAGATTCTAAACTGCCCAGATGGTCATTTCATTTTCAGAGTTCAGTTCAGAGTTCTGCATTTTCTGTTTTCTGTTTTCATTTCTAGCAGATGGTCATTTCATTTTTCAGATTTTCAGATGGTCATTTTTCAAATTTTCAGATGGTCTGTTTTGACAATAAACCCAGCTTAGATTAAAACCCAGCTTAAATTTTGACAATAAATTAAAACTTGCTTAGATCACATGAACTGAAAATTGTTTCCCATAAACCCAGCTTAGATCACATGAACTGAAAATTTTCAGATGTTCAGTTCTGAAAATACAAAAAATACAGAATACACATTCAGTTCACCACAAGTTCAGTTCACCCCAAATTCAGTATTTCAGACACACATTCAGTTCTGAAAATACAGAAAATACATTGTATCATCTAAACATGAACTGAATTTCAGACACACATTCAGTATGTTGTACTAATCTGAACTGAACAGTTCATAAATCAACTATCAATACTAGAAATCCTCATCTTTATCTTCTATGGACATGTCATCATTGTTGTCGTCGCCACCATCATTAAAATATTGAAACATTGTATCATCTTCCTCCTCATCCTCACTATCTTCAAGAATAATAGCAGCTTCCTTCTTTTTTCTTATTAGTTCCTCTAAATTGCCTTCAATTAGACTGGCTTCTCCACCTTCAACATTGTGCAGAACCTGATTATCATCACCTTCTTGCACTATATGGTCTGTATCAGAACAATAATCATCCTGATGCACATCATTACTGCCCTCATATTTTTCAGCCACATCATAAATATTCCTATGTTCAAATTTCTGCACAACTCGGAAATCTTTACATTGTGGAGTTGTGTCTTGCAGGTAAAATATCTTTTTCGCTTGGTCTGCCAAGATAAAAGGATCGGACTTGTACCAAAATGACTGCACATTGATGGATTTGAAATGGCTGTCATCTCGAATGCCCACAATCTTTCCTACTTGGTTGTACCAATCGCATCGAAATACAACCACCGACCGACGAACTTGATAATTCGAGTTATATTGTAACTCAATTACCTCTTTAAGGACACCATAAAAATCTATGTTCTCCCCATTATATTCACCTTCAGTCATTACACCACTATTTTGTGTCTGCATGAACTTCTCACGATCCACTGTGCTAAACCGCACTCCATTAATCTTGCAAGTTGTACTAGTCTTAACTCGCCGAGCTGGGCCACATGACAGTGCCCACAGTCCTTCGCTAACCAATTCTGGATTCTCATTACGCTTCTTCTCAACCTGTTGCAACAAAATTACTCAGGTGAGCAATTACATATGCATACCCAAAACTTTAGTAAACCTATAACATAAAAGTTTAGTGACTTACATGGGACATAAACCACTTTGCAAATCCTTGTTGAACCATTCGATCAACATCATTTGGACGTGCACCTTGTTGCGATAGCTCCTCCCTGTACAGACTGCATGGCATACTTTATTCATAAGCATATTTTCAAATTTAATAAACATAACATAAATTATGTAGCACATACCAAACTAACTTACGTCAAATATTCATGTACTTCATCAGCATTATGTAGCACATACCAAACTAACTTATTCATGATAGCATCATCAATGTACTCAGTCTTAGTAGCTCCAACAAGAGTAGCACCATGCTTAAAAATAGACATGTCATTAGGCAATGGCATCTCTATACCACTATCATCATCCTGGTTAAATCTAGTGTCAACATCCTTCATGTACCTAGAACAAAATGTTAAGGTATCACTTGCCATATATGCCTCAGCAATTGATCCTTCCGGCCTAGCCCTGTTCCTTACAAAATTTTTCAAAGTGCCTAGTCGCCTTTCTATTGGGTACATCCATCCATACTGAATAGGTCCTCTAAGCATTGCCTCATCGGGAAGATGGACACTCAAGTGCACCATGACATCAAAGAAGGCAGGTGGAAAGATTTTCTCAAGCTTGCATAGGATCAATGGAATATCTCCTTTTAGCTGTTGCACAACATCTATCCGTAGATTTCTACTACATAGTTCCCTGAAGAAGGTCCCCAGCTCTGCAATTGCTTCATATACATCCTTCCTCACCAGTCCTCTAAGTCCAGCGGCTATGATTCTCTGTAGGAGTATGTGGCAAGAATGTGTTTTCAGTTTTCCAACCACCTTTGAACCATCTTCACTTATGTATCTTGCTAGGTTATCCGCAAATCCATCAGGAAACTTGATACCTTTGAGGAACTTGCAAAACTCGACTTTCTGATCCTTCCCCAACACATATGGAGCAGGTGGAGCCCTGCAGGCCGAGTTGCCATCTTGTTGCAAGTGCAGTTCAGGTCTTATGCCCATATCATACAAATCTAGCCTTGCATTATGTGTGTACTTGGACTTGCCTGGTATACTAAGTAGTGTGCAAAGAATATTTTCACATACATTTTTCTCTATGTGCATCACATCAAGATTATGTGGAAGCATCAAATCTTTCCAATATGGCAATTGCCACAACCCAGATTTCCGGCTATAAATCTTTGGACCGTCACTACTACGCTTCCTTTTATTTCCAGTAATGTCAGCCTGCTTCCCTGGCCTGACATCTTTCACCTTCTCTAGCTCTTGTAGGACCTCATCCACAGTGAACCGGCCAGGCACAACTTTGTTTTCACGCTTACCATTGAAATCCAAGCTATTCCGCCATGAATGTGTCCTTTTAAGGTAACGACGATGTCCAATGTAGCATAACTTGTTCCTTATTGCCATAGACAACGGATTCTTGTCGCAATAAATACATGCATAATACCCTTTTGTTGTTCGCCCAGATAACGTGGCCAGCGCTGGATAATCATGTATACACCATAGTACAGCAGCACGAAGGTCGAACTTCCTACCAGTACATGCATCATAGGTCTTGACACCCTTCCATAGCTTCAGCAGTTCTTCAATTAGGGGCTCAAGGAACAAATCAAAATCCTTTCCTAGACATCTTGGACCTGGGATGAGTAAAGACATAAAGCAGTTTGTTGGATTCACGCATTCCCATGGTGGGAGATTAAGCGGTGTCACAAGCACTGGCCACATACTGTACTGGGTACTCATGTTGCCAAATGGATTGAATCCATCGGTAGCTAAGACTAGCCTCAGGTTCCTCGGATCATTTGCAAAACCTGGGTACTTTCGGTCAAAGTCCTTCCACGCTTCCCCGTCAGCTGGATGGCTCATCACATTGGCGACTGGCTTCCTCACTTTCTTGTGCCATTGTGTTTCCTCTGAAGTTTGTTTTGAAGCAAAAATTCTTTTCAACCTTGGCAACAGTGGAAAATGCCTCAAAACCTTATGTGGAACCCGCTTCGAACCAGTTTCATCTTTCCATCTAGACTCCGTGCATACTGGGCACTCATTCAATTTAGCATTAACATTCTGAAACAACACACAATTGTTCTTGCACACATGGATGTTTTCGTATCCAATGCCCAATTCTTTAAGATATTTCATGGCCTCATTATATGATTTTGGCAACTCACTGTTAGGGTATCCATCGGACATCAGCTTCATCATTGCTGAAAATGTTGTATTGCTGATTCGATAACGAGACTTCATATACAACATCCTCACCATAAAAGAAAATTTTGAATGGCTAGAACCCAGACTAAGTGCCTTCTTTGAATCTCCAAGAACTCCTGCAAATCTTGGCTCTTCTCCATCAGCCTCTGCCGCTGCAAACAGTTCACCGATCATCTCAGGTACTCCATGATCATCATCGTAAACATCATCGTCCACATCCATATGTATCCCAAAGTCATTATCATATCCTTCGACATCCTCCTCTATACCCTCAACTTCTGTATCTGCTGACTCCCCATGATGAATCCACCTCGTGTATGTAGCTGACATTCCATAAATGTGTATATGAGTTTCTACTTCACTCTGAGGTCGCAACCTTTGATTAAGACAATTCACGCACGGACAACGAATGTTTGTGTCTTCTGGGTATCTTTCAGTAACAAAATTCATGAACTCTTCAACTCCTTTCACATATGCAGGTGTGAATTGTTTCCCATAAACCCATCTTCTATCCATCTATTTTGACAATAAATTAAAACTTGCATTAACTCCATAACTATGACTACATTGAACAAAATTGAAAACCACATCAAACACATGCATATATGAAATAAAATTCAAATGCACATGGAACCTTATTGTCAAAAACACAACACATCAAACCTTGTCTTTTCTCCCCGCCCTGCCGCTGTTCTGTCCACGCCCGCCGTAGCTCTGCGCAAGACGCCGCTGCTTTGCCGCGCCCGAAGCTTCTCTGCCTCGCTGTTTGCAGACGACGTCGTTCTTCCAACACAGTTGGATCAATGGATCAGGCGACAAGATCGCTCGTTCGCTGCGACGCTACCCAGTTGCCGATCAAGCGGACGACGACAGACGCCGGCGTCGTTGTGTGCCGTAACCTGACGGGCGATCGCAGAAGCGCAGATCGCAGCAGGAAAAATCAGAACAGGCGAACAGCCATGCAGATCGCAGAATGGCGGCTGGGAAAACCTGTTAACATAACGACAGATGGGAACACCTGTTAACAGATGGATACTTTCTTTATATACAAGAACAAGTGCGTAGTCTGGTGGTAGCAACTATTTAAAACAAGTCGCAGGTCCCTGGTTCGAAGCTCCGCGGGCACAACTTTTTTTTGCCAAATAACTAACTGCCGCTTCCAGTACTGGGCCGGGTCCGCGTCGCCAGGTGGGGGCTGTGGCCCAAAAAACTGCGGCCCATGTAGGCCAAGGATCCCACGCCGTCAAGTGGTGTGTACACGTGGGCCGTTTTTTACTAAAACTCATCTGTGACCAATTTATTTCATCATTACGTCAGCCGATCAAGCCAAATTAATCTGTGACGTTCCTTTCATTTTCGTCGACGTTCCTTTCATTTTCGTCTTTAATATTCAAGTCTAATCTTCGTCCCTTGTAATTGTTGACGAAGATGTAAATTTGGTCATAGAAATGTATCAATCTGTGACCGAAGTCACCAGCGTCACTAGAAAATCGTCACTGATGATCACATTTTTACTAGTGTATATTGTCTGTTATCTCACCAATATTGTCTGTCATCAAATCGTGGTGATAACTCATTTTGCTTAGCAAGTCTATATGCATCCAAATCTACTTCAACATGTAACATGACCTCTTGCCTATATAATAACTCAGATTCTCAAAACGAGTAACTCTAGAAGCACCATGTCTAGAAACACAATATGCTCATAGAGCTTCGGACAAAACCTCATGCCAACCTCCTTAGATCATCCTTAATTTCTTTTGATAAGCTTGATCAAAGTCTTGTTGCTAAGCTTAGCTTGGCCATTGGATTGAGCATAGTGTGTAGATGAATTGAGAAACTTGGTCTTGTATAATTTGACAATATCTCATACCTCTTTGGGTACAAATGATGTTCCTTGATCCATAGTTAATGTTTGAGGGATGTAGAATTTATGAATGATATGCTCAATAATAAACTAAAATATCTCCTTGTGTGTTATATTCATCAAAGGAACAATCGCAATCTAGCTAATGAAGTAATCTGTAGCAACCAAGATAAAGTGATGCCCCTTTAATGATGGGGGATGAATTTGGCCAATCAAGTATAGCCCCCAACCATTGGATGACACATCTAAACATTTAAATTTTCTTACTGCACTATTAGAAAGGAATCACCAAAGGGCTCAACATGTTTTACCTCTATAAATTGCAATATTTCTAACTCAAATAAAAGAGTTCTATATTCGGTTTGATTGTTGATGCACTAGTAATTTAATCGGCTTAACATCCCAAATTCAAAACCGTTAGGAAAAATAATAACTATACAAATACCTTGATTTTCTTTACAAGCCGATCCATCGAAATAAAACTTCCATTAGGTAGAAGTAGAGATTTTGTTTCCGGTTTCTATAGTACAACATTGAACAATGATTAGGAGATAGCCTAGATGGGTATACCCCATGCGAAGAAATACTATCAAAGCTAGACTAACCAACTTTTAAAACCATCCTGGCTGACTCTAATTGTTTTGAGTCAAATAAAAGCAATAACATCGGGTTTTCTTTGATGGAGAAGTTACGCAAACCAACGTCAAAGCAAGATGTCTATTAAGCCGACATGTTAGCCTTATAACTCTCGTGCCTTGGCACATGCCATATTTGAAATTTGGTAAGAATAATATCAAGGCATGTATAAAGATAGATATTGAGTGGCACACCTAACCATTGAAATTAATTATGTGGCCACTTACTGCACTATAGATTACAATATTTCCAAGTCAAATAAAGGAGCTTCATATTTGCTTGATTATTAATACAATAGTAATCCAATCGCTTTAACATCTCTAGTTCAGAACCATTAGGAGGAATAATAACTAGCATCGAAATAAAGCTTTCATGGGATGCATAGAAGCAAGGATTTTCTTTCCGGTTTGTACAGTACAACAACGTTGGACAACAATTTTGCTTTCGTATATACTTGCTGCACCCGTCCACAGTTCTCGTTTGAGACGCCACAGGGCAGAGGCGGTGGAGGTTGGCAGGTCACCACCACCCGGCCTTGTGTGGTGTGCGAAGTCTTTTACTGAAACTCGTCAACCCTAAGGGCTTGTTCGGTTCTACCCCAATCCATATGGATTGAGGGGGATTGAGGGGGTTTCAATCCCTAGTAAGTCAAAATCCCTTCCAATCCGTATCAATCCCCTTCAATCCATATGGATTGTAAATAACCGAACAAGCCCTAATTGGGCATGCACTACCGGCCGGCACTCACCGCGCATCAACAGCTCCCATGCAAGCTCCAGTCCAGTCCCTTTCGAATTTTGGCTTGCCCATCTCGCCCAAGTTCATCATGCGACCGTGCTTCCGGGAATGCACAGTGCAGGGTGACCCTGTGCGGGCGGCACTCGATCCGATCGCGCCGAACTCTGCATTTCGGGAAGGAAAGCGTTTCAGAACTCCTGCTGTCCATTTGACTTCGCTCTGCAGAGTGACTTGGCTCCAACAAACAACTAAGATGATGACCTTCCGCTTAAGTTCCGAGTCAGAGCTGTGAAGAACAGCATTACTTTTGTCGCCGCAATATATAGTGTTTGGATGGATGGATGAGGAATGATGAAGAGGGATGGGGTGGGATCATTTTAACTTGACTCATGTTTGGTTTGAAGGTTCAAAGTTAGGGTCAAGAAACATTCTTCAAAAATAATGGACGAGGTCATTTCTCAAAAAATAAGGGACGGGGTCAACCTAAGGTTGATCCTGTTCCATCCCTCGTTGACACCGAATCAAACACATTAGTTGCTTACATGAGTGGCTTTTATCTGGTAAGTCTGGCTCTGATTAACCTGACTGAGTGCATGTAGTCTAGCGTGTTTGGTTGTATGTATATGGCCAGTTTTAGAGATGTTGTTTGGTTACTTGCATTAATACTTGTTGTATAAGTTAAAAAGTGTTAAATAAACGAAAATCTATTAATAGATATTAATTATATGTTAAAATTATTTAATACACACTAATTATATGTTTATTTTGATTCTTTTGAAAAAGCCGTTTTCTTGACCAAATTTAAATTTTATATTTTCAAATTTTAAACCGAGACACACTGAAAAACGGACTTGTTTTCGTTTCCCAGTAACAGGAATGGGAAATTTTACCGTTTTTTCGGTGAAAACCGAGCGAGATATCCACCACTCGTCGGGATCCAACCAACCAAACAAACACGGGTTTTTGGATGAGCAAGAAACCAACCAAACGCCCCCATAGTAACTTTATTTGTAGCTAGGGTATTGAGAATGCAAGATCCTACACTTGCATGCCCGCCCGTTGTTTTGCGGCTGCAGAAAATTAGGCACACGGCACAGCCGGGGCCGTGTGGGGCTGGGACCAGCCGAGCAGCACACACCAATGCAAGAGTGGTGTGTGGCCTGACTAGCTGTGTCACTGGAAGCTATAGCTTCTTTTGTTCGTTCAATCACTGGTCATGATGGCCGGGCCCCGGTGATGAGTTGTCTGCCTCTGCCCTCGCGCGCACGTGTGAATAATGCATGGTGGTCCGGCCAGCGGCACCAAATGCATTTCAGCGTCCGCGATGGAGAGAAGAAGGCGCGCGCTGACGCCGATCGAGCGCCGGGCGGGGAGGCCGCACGCGCGCGCGGCGCGTAAAAGGCCGGGTGTGGTCGCGTCGTCCGATCCCTCCAGTACTCCCGTTGATCGGGTCACTCGGGAGAAGCTAACGCCATGTGCCGGATCGGACTCGGCGGCGGTCTGGTCAGGACATCGACATCTCGTCGATCCCACCGCCGGATCCGAGCGCGCGCGCCGCCGCCACGTTGCCTGCCTCTCATGACTTGCGACCGGAAAGGAAAGAGACGTGCATGGCGAATCGAAGACCTGCGCGCCTCGAACGATCCGGGCTGGCTGGGAAACCGGCCGGTTTCGACGGCGAATCCACCGGCGCGATGCGCGCCCGGTGAGGCGGCGGCCGGCGGGGACAGGGACAGCGCAGTGGCAGCCGTTAGCTTTCCCGGGTGGCCGTGTGAACGACGCTTTGCTCTCGCCTGATCTGTTGTGTAAGAGTGCGTTTGGTTGCAATGACAGGACGAGATGGGATGGGACGATCACTCAAATTAGGTTGTTTGGTTCTGGGTTAAGGGTTGGGACAGGACTATCCCAGTGTTATCCCCTGTTGTCTCTCAAAATTGGAGGGACGAGAGAGGACGCCAGGTGACGTCCCTGTCCTAGCTGACCTGCAAACAAACACATCCTAAGATCACGCTGGATCGTCAACACAAGCTTTCTACTAGGGATGGCATGCAGTGATATGGTTTCGGATCACAACGCTAGAGCAGAAAGTTGGCCATGCCGGGTCTATCGCCGACTAATTTTTTTTTTGTGTCAGCATGAAAGTTGTACTGACATGTACATGTACGCAGAGTGTACTGTGCTCTGACATAAACTCAACTTGGCAGTTGTTTCTAGCCGGGGTCCTATCATTTTTAGGACCACAAGCCAACAAATGATAGGTTCTCTAGACTATATAAAATTCTTTATGATATATATAATATACGTTTATTTTACCTGCAAAACAAAAAAATACACTGGTATATTTAATTTAACATGTCTGATAATTATCGAGGAATAAAGTCAACCAAAATAACAATATATTTATACTTTGGAGCTAATATGATTACCTTAATAAAGAATAGAACTTCAGTACATCCATTATTTCTCATAAAAATATACTTCTTCGGCAACATCTAAGAGCTAACCAGAAAAGAAGTAATTATTTCACTGGAGATGAAAGTTTACGATGTTAGATGCTAGATAAATAAAGAAATGAACTGCTAAAAAATATAGGAGCTGCGAGCCTGCCACTAGAGATGACAATGAGGGTGAGACCGGCTTCGTGCAGCATTGCAGGAGGCCTTCAATCGGTGCTCTAGCCCGACGTGTGGGACCACTGCTTCTGTGCGTTTCGACAAGACGACAACTAACAATATCATTGCTGTTCTATTATATTCTATTAAACTTTGGGCCTATCTCCTTTTTGGAACCCCGAGGTTCGCCTCTATTGCTAGGGCTGGCCTTGGTTGTTTCACGGTATGCAAGTGACAAGTGTGGTGCACTAGACGTGTTTGCTTTCTGGGCTCGCGAGGTTAGGCCAGGTTGACAGACACAAGAAACCCAACATTCTAAACAATATCTGACAACCAATATGACTTCGACATAGTTACTGTTGGAAGTTAAATTGACTTCCGATAGCTAATCCTAGGATTGTTGGAAGTTAACGTCAGGAAGACATCGAAAGATATCAAATATAAGAGATACACCATTGTTCTCGCAGCCAGTTGCTCATGTTTGTCTCTCGCACGTCAGTCACAAGAGGTCGATATACATGTATCATCATGTATTACATGTTTAGTCTCATTGTATATTTTAGATGGATTTCTTTAGAGGCCCTAATTCATGGGATGTTCTTTAAGATGGCTTACTGTTTATCTGGCTCTATATTTGATTAATAGCATGGATAATAATGGTGGTTTTTGGTCCGTTGTCATGTCTTTAGCCATGCACGTAGCCTGCATCGCTCTAGAGTAACAACCGATTCAAATATATTTAGACAACTTTACTCTCTTCATCGATGACTTTTAATGCATTATTATTTTCATTAAATATGATAATAACCTATCCAGAGAAGCCAATCGGCGTAACCAACATAGACCGATTCACGCGATCTAGTTGAAATTTAACATATAATTTATTTTCGTGCTTCTAGAGTGATCTACCAACATGAGCACAACTTTCACTTGCAGGTCAAGCCAGGTGGCATGCCTATAACCTCTCATACTTAGAGTCGCAATGGGTAGTGACGACCGTAACAACAACACACTTTTTAACTCCACGTGTGCCGGCTCCCGGACAACTTACAGTCGTTTCCTGGTCGATAATCTTCCAGAATCAAATGTGGATTATTATATAGATGTCCATAGATATAATACTATTGCATGATTTTAACTTCATACGAGAAAGATATGATTATTTTAAGAAATGCCTTTTGAAATAAGGTTTTATGGAAACAAATATGAACATGAGATGCAAAACCAACACTCATCGCGGGTGGTGGTTATTGAGGGGTTGTGTGGATATGCATTAGTTGGATCATCAAGATCTAAACTAAAAACAAACTAAATTAACAATTAGACTTAGCTCTAGAAAAACGGGAAATATGTAGAAAATTCCCAAAACATTTTAATCGATGTTTAAATATGTTCCAAAAACTTTCCACACTAAAAACACAAGATGCAACCATCATGTATGTATAAACATTAAATGTATATTATATTTTTTTGATTTCATCTTATACTTTTATTATAGAAAGTTTTAGAATGCATGTAGACATCAAACATGAAGTTTTGGGATATTTCCAGACATTAGATATTTTTTCCCTCAAGCTGGTCAACTTTTTTATAAGCTTCCAAATTTATTTTTCACGAGTTATAAATATTTTATTTTAGTTTTTCTTATCCTACACTATCTCTTGAATTCTTCTAAGATTTTCATAAGTTTAGAGATATTTTTTTGTAAATTAAAACTTCATAAGCTATTGAGTAGATTTTAACTATAAAAAGATGAAACATGCTTGAAAAACATTTCTAACTTGGTAGGAAAGGTAATTTGAACAATCTAGAAGTTGACAGATGAGATGACATGTTTTAAACAAGATAGTTCATAGTTCATGAAGGTGAAAGTAGAAATAACTTTTTTCTAGGTGTCGTTTGATTCACATATTGGTAATGTAATGTGCAACACATAATATTAAATTATGTTTGTTTAAGTCCAACCGTAATCGATACTACACATTAAATGGATATCGGTTTATTCAAACTTGTTATCCCATGTATTCGAGTGTAAATAATTAGCATTACCATTTACGTTACATTGCGTGAACCAAACGACACCCTAATTGCGCCCTAAAACGGCTATGGGCTGATTGTTAAGCCTAAAGCCCACAATGCAGTTTCGGGCCCAAAAGAGGCCACTTCGCCGCCAGCCAGCTAGCCAGCCCAAGTGTCCAATGCACGAACTGATATAAGAAACCCTAGCGGAGCCACTAACACAGTCGCCTCCTTCCTGCGCCGCCGCCGCCGCCGCCGCCGCTACCACCGCCTCGCGGCCGCCTGCGGCTCCGCGTTTCCGCACGGAAGGTATGGCAACCGTCAAAACCTTCTCACTTTGTGTTCTTGCCTTGGACTAGCTTACGCGTTCGCGTTATCTCTTGTTGTCGCTGGAAACGTCCCTAATTTCATTCCCATGTTCTGATGGTTTTGGTCATTAGATGGTTTCGTTGTTGCATCTGTAGGTGATTAGGTGTGACTGTAGTCACTGTCATGCAGGTAAGTACGTCCAGTTGAGTTTTGAGTTGGCTGTTTGTGTTTAGCTTTCCCTTACCAGGGACGTATCGAAGCACCATACTGAGTGTCTGAGACGCTATAGCTGTTTCAATCGCGTATATTGTTTTGTGCGTCCTATATGGATTAAGGAACCCTCTTTGCAGCAGAGATTTGTTACGTGTTCTGCTGCCAGTAGTCGCATGGCAGTTTAATCTTTCGAGTTCTGAAAGATGTTGGTTTCTTAGGTGTTTGGGAGATCCTTCTGAATCGAAGCACACGCACTCAGGTGCTATGGCCTTTGGCATTTCATAGTTGCCTATTTAATTGGTGTGCGAGATGCACCAGGATAGCACCCTTGCGGCAGAAACTCACTTTTGGTTGCTTTTCTGCTGCCTGTCAAACCCTGATATTTATTTGCTGCATATTTACTTGGTTTGATTGATTTCCATTGATTTTGCAGTTTTTGTACTTATATAGTTACGTGGTCATATGGTTTCTATTGCACCTGTAGCTGATTAGTTGTAGCCAGTAGCCACTGTCTTGCAAGCAGATAGTCATAGGGAGGTATTATGCCTTTGCGATGGCTGTGTTGCGATTTAGGATTGCTTTCTCTGGGACGGATCAGAGCACATGTACTGTGGCGATATATCTGTTTTAATAGTGTAGTTGCCAATTTTTCTGTCTGTGCTATATGGACAAGGGAACCCGCTTTGCGGCAGAGATTTGTTCTGTATTTCTGCTGCCAGTAGTCACCCAACAGCTAAATCTTTTTGGTTTGAGTTGCTATGGCTTTTGACATTTCATATTTGCCTATTTCATTGATGTGCGAGATGCACCAGGATGGCAGGATAGCACCCATGCAGCAGGAAATTAGTTTTGGTTGTGTTTCTTCTGCTTTTCAAATCCTTGAATTTGTGTCGCTGCAAACTTATAGGTTTCTGCTGCCTGTCAAGTCCTGGTTTTTGTGTGGAAGCTAGCTTTCTTTGTTGCTTAATATATTGTTACATGAACAGCTGCATTGTCTAATGTACATATAATCAATTCTGATTTATTTCTTTGGTTCTTGTAAAATATGTAGTTGGTGAAGGTTTCTTGAGGCTGAGAACATGGTGCTGAAGTAAGTTTCTACTTCTTTTATTGCAATTGAAATATGTTAATAGATCTGGTTAGTCTATGACTCTATGTCCTTATTTTTCTGCATGGCTAATGTATTTTCTGTGATTGATTAATAATTGTCGAACTAATGTTATTAGAAAGAGTTATGGATCGTGAAGTTATTCTAAGTACATTCATCTCCTTGCAGGACGGAACTTTGCCGCTTCAGCGGCCAGAAGATTTATCCTGGGAAAGGCATTAGATTTATCCGTGCTGATTCTCAGGTTACTCGCTGTTACATTTTTATAAGAGATTTATAAGCTTATAGAAAATGTTTGTTATGGAAAGAACTTACATTTGTTCTATAGGTCTTCCTTTTTGCCAACTCGAAATGCAAGCGCTACTTCCACAACCGCCTGAAGCCTGCAAAGCTTACCTGGACAGCAATGTACAGGAAGCAGCACAAGAAGGTATGTGATATTACCCGGCCAACTTCAATAAGAATGTCATTCATTCATTTCCCTTATGATGATTCCATGCTTTTTGGTTATAGATTAGCTTCAGCTTTCTTGTATTAGCTAATTACAAGTTTTTTTAATTTTGGACCAGAATTCCAATAAACCTCAGCTTCGGAAAATTTCTCGCCATTCTGGATTACGATTGATATATTAACTTCTGTGTTTATATGCAGTGCTGATATATAACATTAACTAGCTACCTTTCAGGTGTTAATGTACATTTAGGGCTCATTTGGTAGGGTTTTAGATTCTTAAAAACGTTTTAGTTCTAGTTTATTTTGGAGAAACATTTCCCTGAGAAACAGGACCACTTGCTGGAACTTGTTGGCTGTCTGTCTTTTCAGATTCTGAACAGAGGAGAATATGGTTGAATAGACCAAAGTGCCATTGACATATGCTGAGTTTTCCTTGAGTTATTACGGTTCAAATGGAGCATTTACAGATAGTATTTTAGAATTTATTAGTCAATAAGTTTCTATATAAAAATATATTATAGAAGGGAAGCCTTGGTGGAGTGGTAAAGCTGCTGCCTTGTGATAGAGGTCATCGATTCGAGTTGTGGAAATAGCCTCTTGCAAATGCTGGGAAAGACAGCATACTAGAGACCTAAATGGGTTCGCCCCTTCCCTGGACTCTGCAACTGCAAGCAGGAGCACATGCACCGGGCTGCACCAATTTGAGAAGATAAAACATTTATAGATCGATGATTTTTTGAGATTTTATCACATCCAATATTTTTCTATAAAATTATATCACTGATTTTATACCAACATTTTTTTGAGAAAGTAAAGCATTTGGCTCTTGCCTGTTACCATACTGGTTGATTAGTTAGGCCAGCTGGGTGCAGTCCCTGTAATTATCAACAAAAGAAAGGATATGTGGAGGACTGGAGGTCCAGAGAATCACTGTGAAACCAGAAGGCTGTTTTGAAGTTTGTGCAAAAAATGAAATGCTCCAGTTCTGTTTCCCTGCATGGAAACCCCATTTGGAATCACGATTTTTCTGAATCTGCCCAAACGGTCCCTTAAAGTTATTTAATATAATTAGCTGTCTTCTGAGTCATGTGTTTGTTGCATCCTTTGTAGAGAACATTTCATCATTATCTTTGTATCGATCCATTTGATCATGTCATCGTTTGCAAATTATTTCTGCCATGCTTATAATAGTGCTATAAGTCTATAGCTTACATGCTTTTTTTTTTGTCTGTAGGATATCCATGCTGAAGCGGTAAAGAAGAGGCGCCGCGCCACCAAGAAGCCATACTCCAGGTCAATTGTGGGTGCTTCCTTGGAAGTAATCCAGAAGAAGAGAGCTGAGAAGCCAGAGGTCCGCGATGCTGCTAGAGAAGCTGCTCTTCGGTATGTCTGCCAGTTCTATATTACCATAACAAATAGATACCGATGCTCAATACCTCTCCGCTCATTTGAACTGTCGTGACCATGCAGTGAGATCAAGGAGCGCATCAAGAAGACCAAGGATGAGAAGAAAGCGAAGAAGGCGGAGGTGAGCAAGTCCCAGAAGACGCAGACAAAGGGTGCGGTCCAGAAGGGTTCCAAGGGCCCCAAGTTGGGCGGCGGTGGTGGGAAGCGCTGAAAGAACTTAGTGTCGTTTCTCGACATTGCAGTCGTTCCTTAGCCAAAGCCACTTTCGTAGAACCTGTGTTGAATTTGCAAGACTTATTCAAGCGTTGCTTGTGCGTGCTAAATACCATGGCAAGAGAACGGATTTATATTTATGCCTGAAAAAAAATGACCGTTCATATTCTTAACTCATCTTGGATAAGGGCTTGTTTTGTTTCTCCAGATGTGCTTGATTGGGCCGATATGCTCCATCGTGCGGGTCGCAGCTGGTCACATTTATACTTCCATCACAAGATTCCTAACAAACCACAATTTATCTACCGACTAAAAAATCTACTTGCATGTTTACACTTAGTACTTGCTTGCATATTAGTCGATGCTGTCACACATGTTTACACCTAGTACTTGCTTGCATATTTGTTTACACCTAGTACTTGCTTGCATATTAGTCGATGCTGTCACGTGAATATAAATTGGTTTATCGAGTTTAATTCTACCATGCATTATAAGTTGTCCTGTTGTTACCGAAGTCACAATTTCCCTCACCGTGATTTTCCGGTCCAAATTGCTGAATTATATATATTCTGGGTTCATGAATGGTTAGCAAAGGGATTCACTCCACTTCGAATGCTGCAGACACGCTAATTTGCAGTGCTTATGCGTTTCCCTGGATGGTCCATGGCTCCATCCGTCCAGCGGTCCAGCTCAGTGTCGGACTCCGGCAATATCGAAAAAGAAAAAGGAACGGCCAGCCCAGGACGCGGTGGCGAACGACGGGCGGACGCGCGACCAACCCGCCCGCCCCGCGCGCGCGACCTTCCACTTGGGGCCATGGCCGGCACGCATTCTAAAACGAGCACCGCCCGTTGGCGCTATAAAGCCCCACCCCGGCGTCCCCTCGTCAAACCGAAGCCTCCCCGGTTATCCCCCGGCCTCCACCTGACCACTACCACCACCCGGGACGTCTTCCATGGCCTCCTCATAGAATAAGCTCTATCTCACCGCAACAACTCCTCATTACAATCCTTCAAGAGAGCAGCACTACACTACACTACATTAGAGAGAGGTCGAGCGCCCCTCCTCCGATCCGCCGGCCCGCCGAGAGCTAGCTGCTGATCGGTCGAGGAGAGTCATGGCGACGTCGACGATGCGCGTTGCCGCCGGCGTGCTGCTGGTCGTGTCGGCGCTGGCGACCTTGGCCCGGGCCGAGGACCCCTACCTGTTCTTCGAGTGGAAGGTGACGTACGGGACCAGGTCCCTGCTGGGAGTGCCCCAGAAGGTCATCCTCATCAACGGCGAGTTCCCTGGCCCCAGGATCAACTGCTCCTCCAACAACAACATCGTCGTCAACGTCTTCAACCAGCTCGACCATCCGCTCCTTTTCACCTGGTCCGGCCGTGTGATGAATATGCATGCATGCGTGCATTTCATTTCGATACATGACATGACATGACATGGCTTTGCACGCGCGCAGGAACGGGATGCAGCACAGGAAGAACTCGTGGATGGACGGGATGCCAGGCACGCAGTGCCCCATCGCGCCCAACACCAACTTCACGTACAAGTGGCAGCCCAAGGACCAGATCGGCAGCTTCTTCTACTTCCCGTCCATCGGCATGCAGCGGGCGGCGGGCGGGTACGGCGCCATCAGCGTGGTGAGCCGCCTCCTCATCCCGGTCCCCTTCGACCAGCCGCCGCCGGAGAGCGACCACGCGGTGCTCATCGGCGACTGGTACACCAAGGACCACGAGGTGCTGGCGCGCCAGCTCGACGCCGGCAAGAGCGTGGGCCGCCCCGCGGGCGTGCTCATCAACGGCAAGGGAGGCAAGGACCTGGAGGCCGCCGCGCCCATGCTCACCTTCGAGGCGGGCAAGACGTACCGCCTCCGCGTGTGCAACACCGGGATCAAGGCGTCGCTCAACTTCCGCATCCAGGGCCACGACATGAAGCTCGTGGAGCTGGAGGGCTCACATACCCTGCAGGACGTGTACGACTCGCTGGACGTGCACGTCGGCCACTGCCTCTCCGTGCTGGTCGACGCCGACCAGGCGCCCGGCGACTACTACATGGTGGCCTCCACGCGGTTCATCCACGACGCCAAGTCCGCCTCCGCCGTCATCCGCTACGCCGGCTCCAGCGGCGCCCCGCCGGCGCCCAACATGACCGAGCCACCGGCCGGCTGGGCCTGGTCCATCAACCAGGCCAGGTCGTTCCGCTGGAACCTGACGGCCAGCGCCGCGCGCCCCAACCCGCAGGGCTCCTACCACTACGGCCAGATCAACATCACCCGCACCATCAAGGTCATGGTCTCCCGCGGCCACATCGACGGCAAGCTCCGCTACGGCTTCAACGGCATCTCCCACAGGGACACCGAGACCCCCCTCAAGCTCGCCGAGTACTTCAACGTCACCGACGGGGTGTTCAGCTACAACCAGATGGGCGACGTGCCCCCCGCCGTTAACGGGCCACTCCATGTCATCCCCAACGTCATCACCGCCGAGTTCCGGACCTTCATCGAGATCGTCTTCGAGAACCCCGAGAAGAGCATAGACTCCCTCCACCTCGACGGCTACGCCTTCTTCGGCGTCGGGTACGTACGCTACGGCTACGTTACGTGCTCGATTATATTTCTTTTTCTTCTTCTTTAGCAAATATCTGTAGGATGGGGCCTGGGACGTGGTCGCCGGAGATGAGGAAGACGTACAACCTACTGGACACGGTGAGCCGGCACACGATCCAGGTGTACCCGCGGTCATGGACGGCGATCATGCTGACATTCGACAACGCGGGCATGTGGAGCGTCCGGTCCAACGTCTGGGAGCGGTACTACCTCGGGGAGCAGTTCTACATCAGCGTCATCTCGCCGGCGCGGTCGCTGCGCGACGAGTACAACATGCCCGACAACGCCCTCCGCTGCGGCAAGGTCGTGGGGCTGCCGCTGCCGCCATCCTACGCCCCCGCGCGCTAAAGACGACGAAGGCGCCGTTTTCACCTCGTGTTCTGACCATCCAGTCTAACTAATCCATTCCTGTGCTGCTCGGCGAAATAAAATCATCAAAAAGAACAAAGACGAAGGAAGCCTAGGGAAGGGAGAAGGGACGTTGGGTGGGGGTGAGCCAAATGAGAACGCACGGATATATCTATTGATGTAATCTTGAGATGCCCTCTCAAATCACTGTAATGGGGTTTAAAAAACAATCATTGTAATGGGAGTTATATATACTTTTATCTTAACATTTATTTACACCAGCAAGTCCTGGTGTATGCATGCTGTACCGTGTTTACTAGTGAACACTACACTGGCGGACGGGTCCGCGCCACCGCGATCAGATTAACTCGGGAAATTATTGCTATATCGTGAGTGGTTATCTATTTAATCACGTGAGATTTGTTAGCTATCGTCTAAATACTTTCTTTATTATTTCTGTCCTAGTAATAGATGTAACGTAGTTCTAGTTATAGATTTCCGCGTATCAAACTCCACCCCTATTTGACTTTACGTCGTCTAGACCAGTCTTGTGTGGCCTACCGACCAAAGATACTCTACCTCGACTATCTCTTAATTCCTAGACGACCCCACATTGTCTGGGGACGCTCCGGGTAACCTGTCGACCCGAAGCATCCTAAGATCTCTCCCTTAGGGATCGAAATCTAGATTAAAGCGAGGACGAAGACAACCATACGCCATAGCGGACCGTCTGGCCCTGTGCGCCGTCCATCCGGAGCGACACAGGGAAGGCGCCACCGCTGCGCCCAGGTCGCGGACCGTGCGGCCCAGAGCCGTGGACCGTCTGCGCTGCCGCAGAGGGCATCGCCAGGTGGTACACTCCTAGTGATTGGCGTTGCCTAGATCGACATCAACACACTTTTTGGGATGTAGCGTAGTTCTAGTTATAGCTTTTCGCTTATCCACCTCCACCCCTATTCGACTCTTCGTCGTCTATATCCATCTTAGGTGACCTACTGATCCCAAGACGACCATAGGATCTTACTCCTCCCGGGGGAAAGATCTAGTTGTCCTTTAAAGATACTCTACCTCGTATGTCTCTTAATTTTTAGGCGACTTCACATCGTCAGGGGACGCTCCGGGTGACCTGTTGACCCGAAGCACCCTAAGATCTCTCCCCCAGGGGACGAGATCTAGCACTACTACAGCAAACCTCTGTACAGGCGGTTTGGTTAGCCTCTACACAGGCGGTTCCAGGAACCGCTTGTGGTGCACCGCCTGTGATGTAAAACAACATCACAGACGGTCAATCAAAAACTGTCTGTGAAAGACACACATTACAGGCGGTCCAGTTCAAAGGAACCGCCTGTGATAGACACACATCACAGGCGGTTTCTTATCCTAGCCGCTTGTATTAGCCACACATCACAGACGGTTTTTAATATAAGTCCGACTGCATACAATATAAATCACAGACGGTTTTCAATATACAGATTCATATACAGAATTTTCAAACACAGATTCAATACACAGATTATACACAGATTTCACACACAGATTCACACAGATTGCATACACAAATTTATACATATCAAGTTCCATAATAGGTTCCATACACAGATTCATCCACATATCAAGTTCCATCGTCATACACAGATTTATACACATATCAAGTTCCATAGACAACTAAACATCTCAAAGTTCCATAGACAACTAAACATCTAAAGTTCCTAACTAAAGACCTAAACACTGTGTGATATCGTGTACAAGCTTAGTTCTGGGAATTGTTGCAAATTTCCATTTGTATTGTAGAATAGCCCTTGTTGATGAAGAACTTCACGACGCATAAAGTAAAGCAAGTCTCTTACAACCTTAGCCACGCCGACGGAAACCATATCTCTTTCTAACCATTTAGCATTGATCTTAGATTTAGGAACCTGCAATGAAAGCAAAAAGCAAGCAGTGCTAAGAGTAATGTGATGAGCAACAATATAACATAAAAATTGCAACATAGACAATGATAGCGAACTTACATCCTCACGATTGACCATGTAATGGAAGGTGACACGACACCATTCGCATACATAATAACCGCACAGGACAGTACCCAGAGGTTGTTTGTCACCATATGGAAATAATGATATTGACAAATTAGGCTTGTCCTCTGGATGTTCGCCGCCAAGATCTTTCCAATAAAAACGGTATGCACTGCATATAAGAATAGCATTGTGAGATTAAGAATACATTTGTTAAGTTGTAATAAGTACAAGTGTGCAATAATAATCATACTTCTCTAAAATCTTCAAGAAGTCATTATACGTAGCCTTTTCCATTCTCAGTGAGTCGAAGACCACGACTTTACCATCCTTTGGAAAGATCATGATACAAATGTAGTGGTCACTATATAGACATAGACGAAAACACATGTTAAGATCACGATTGCCATAATTTATAGTTCAAAACCATGTCGATAACTTACTTAAAGTGGTGCAGAGCTATTATTAAGTCCTTGCCATGTTGTACATGATTATACATGGCTCGTCCAATGTATGCCGCCATTACCTTCATTTTCTTTCTCTGATTCTGTTTGATGGCTTTCTCAAATTCAGCATCGTCCAAGTCTTTGTATTCTTCTCCATGTCTCCGAGCAACTTCTTTGTAGCGAGCTTGGGATATCATCAACGGGTCAAGAAACCCTGTCTTAAGTTGTTTCTTCTTATCATCCATGTATTGCATCCTACGTGTAAAAGTGTTAATCGTTAGACTCTCGTTTATGTGTGCGTGTACAAAACTAACAAATATGAAAGTTTAGAGGTACTTACAAGCAAAAGAGGGTTAAGTAGTTGGTTTCCATCCTTTGTCGGTGGTACAACGACCAGATATCGTCAAAGAATAAATGCCGCACAGGATCTATATTATCTTTGCTCCAAAATGCATCTTCTGGCACAACAAATGTGAAGTCCTCGAGTTTGTATTTGTTGCTAGCCACCATGTACCACTCATGCATTCTAATCTCCGGAGTCGACAACTTAGAAAGTTGCACCGTCGTCAAGAACGACCTCCCATTCACAAATTTAGGAGGAACATCCTCCTTCTTGTATATCGAGATATTGGTTTTAAGACGTAATGATTCTCGAGTATGAATCATTCCATCTTCTTCCCATACTTCGAAATTGTCTATTTAGGACCGTGTGCCTACTCCATGAGATGCTGATTCCGCTTTTGATTGATTTGTCATAACTCTCCGCAATTTATGCAGGTAGCGTGACACTGATTCTGACGGTTTCTTGACATCGTCAGTGGTGATTCGCTGATGAATTTTCTTTGAAATAGTTGGCCCTTCAACATTGGTGTCAACCTTTGCTTCCTTTTTGATGTTTACGTCGACATTGATTATCCTTGTAGTTAACAAGTCCTAGTTTTACCAAACCAGTAGCAGCTTGTTTTGTTTTTGTCCCAGATCGATTGATTGGAATATGAAGAAAGCAAGGCTTGTCCTCAACAATATCGTCTACAGGGTACTTGGTGAAGTCTTGCACAGATCCTACGCTGCTAGGGACTATAGGTGGACTCATGTGGCTTGGCGTGAGTTCAAATGATATGCATTATGTTTTCTTCATTTTGTTCATCACGTCATTAATAGCCTTTTGTACCCTTTCATCAATAGTCTCTTCAAGGGTCCTTTTCGACTTCTCGTGTTTCCTATATGCCGACGCATACTCTGGAAACGCCTCTCTCCAGGAAATCTTAGAAGAGATTCCCCGAGCCCGTCCAATGTGTTCAGGATTGCCTAGTGCTGCAGTTAGTATGTCATTCTCCCTCCGAGGCTTAAATTTGCCTTTTTTCTCTTATCTGCATATTCTTGAATTTTTGTCGAAACTTCGCCTACCAATTCTGGATGCAAAAGTTTGCCGTCCTCACTCAAACCTGCCCGACCTAAGATCCAACGAATAGCTCGCTCATCGATATCTTTTAATATTGGGTCCAAAGTGCCGTTAGCTATAGCTTCCTCGATTATCCTGTTCCACTGCATAACTTTATGGTGATATCCGGTTGACCCCAGGCGATGGGGGTGTTTGTTCATCTTCGCTCTCTGAGAATTAGTTTCGCCCAGTTCTTTGGCCTTCAGTTCGATCTTCTGACGAACAAATTCCTCCCACTGAGCTTGAGTGATTTTCCCCATTTTCTTAGGCGGAGGAACCTTATTCTTCTTAACAAATTCCCTATTCATCTCGGCCTTCCACCCACGAAACATCTTGGCCATAGCAGAGAGCATCGACTTCCTTACTGCATCCTCTGTGCCTTTTGGGAACTTGAATGACTCAGACAACTTGGCCCATAGCTTTTTGCGGGTGTCTTCATCTAAATCCTTCCATTTTTGAAGTGTGATTGGCACTATATCTCTAACAGTAGACCCGCAGGAATTTTGAAACTTTGTAACCACGTCAAGTGGTTCTTCAGGAAACCCCTCTGCATTTAGTTTTGTTACATACATAACTGCACCTTCTTTCATCTGGTTCGGACCTCGTCGCCCTCGTTTCTGCTTATGTGAAACGGATGATTCAGGCATCGGAGCATCCTCCGTGTTTCGTGTAGAACATGCATCCTCTTTCTTCTCTTCATTTGAAATCTATATATTGAAACAATTAATGACCTTTTCATATATGAACATTATCTTAGAATATAGTCGGCATATTTCTATTTACCTCTTCATCGTTGGGAATATAGTCGGCATCAAGCTCATCTGATGTTTTTTCTTCCTTGGAGGTATAGGAGTACAAGGATTGTCGTCACTAGAACTATCCTCCCCACTGAAAGGGAAATGTGCCTTTGGGCCATTTCTAAGTATTTTGGTGATTGAGTGCCAACGCAAGTGCTTTTGTGTTGATCTATGCAATGTGGTGAACAAAGTGCAAATCATGTCAAAAGGTATGTTTCTAGACTTAGTACATTGTTTTATGGACTAATGTATTGTGTCTAAGTGCTGGAAACAGGAAAGATTGAATTGGAAATGAGATGGCTCTGTTCAGCCAAAGTCAGCTCGGTCTGGGTGCACCAGGCTGGCTCAGGCGAACTGGCTGCTCTCGGGAAGAAATTAACGGCGTACGGCTATAATTCACCAGACTGTCCGGTGTGCACCGGACAGTGTCCGGTGAGCCAACGGTCGACCGGGCCAACGGTCGGCCGCGCGATCTGCGCGGGACACGTGGTCGAGCCAACGGCTAGAAGGAGGCACCGGACTGTCCGGTGTGCACCGGACAGTGTCCGGTGCGCCAACGGTTCTCAAACCCCAACGGTCGGCTTCACCAAATAAGGAAGGATATCCGCACCGGACAGTGTCCGGTGGTGCACCGGACTGTCCGGTGCGCCAGGCGACAGAAGGCAAGATCAGCCTTCCTGGAATGTTCTCAACGGCTCCTAGCTGTCTTGGGGCTATAAAAGGGACCCCTAGGCGCATGGAGGAGAAGAATAAGCATACTCAAAGCATTCCTAAGCACCAAGACTTCGATTCCACGCATTTATTTCTTCGTGATAACATCTAGAACTCTTGTTGAGTTGTGAAATCGTCGGGTTGTGTTGTGAGCTCTTGTTGCGACTTGTGTGCGTGTTGACATTCTGATTTTGTGTCTTGTGTGCGTTGCTCATCCCTCCCTTACTCCGTGCTTCTTTGTGAACTTCAAGTGTAAGGGCGAGAGGCTCCAAGTTGTGGAGATTCCTCGCGAACGGGATTAAGAAAAGCAAAGCAAAACACCGTGGTATTCAAGTGGGTCTTTGGACCACTTGAGAGGGGTTGATTGCAACCCTCGTCCGTTGGGACGCCACAACGTGGAGTAGGCAAGCGTTGGTCTTGGCCGAACCACGGGATAACCACCGTGCCATCTCTGTGATTGATATCTTTGTGGTTATTGTGTTTTGTTGAGACTCCTCTCTAGCCACTTGGCAATTATTGTGCTAACACTTAACCAAGTTTTGTGGCTTAAGTTTCAAGTTTTATAGGATCACCTATTCACCCCCCTCTAGGTGCTCTCAATTGGTATCAGAGTCGTTCTCTTCACGAAGGGACTAATCGCCCGAAGAGATGGATCCTAAGGGGAAGGGAATCGTGATCAACGATAAGGAGAAGGAGTCCTTCGTCAACGAGCCGAAGGATGACAAGCCTACCGACTCGGGCTCGGGCCACAGACGCAAAGATGGGAAGAAGAAGAAGACGAGACACATCAAGGAGATCGTCTACTACGACGACAGCGATGAGTCCACTTCTTCCCAAAAGGACAACGAAGACAACGACTATGACAAATGAAAGACGGTTAACTCAAACTTTTCTTTCGATTATTCGCGTATCCCGCATAGCTCAAATGCACATTTGCTTTCCATCCCTCTTGGCAAACCTCCACACTTTGATGGGGAGGACTACGGATTTTGGAGTCACAAAATGCGTAGTCACTTGTTCTCTCTCCATCCAAGCATATGGGAGATTGTTGAGAATGGAATGAAATTTGATAGCTCGGATAGTCCTATATTTATTAATGAACAGATTCATAAAAATGCACAAGCTACTACTGTGCTGTTAGCCTCTTTGTGCAGGGACGAGTACAATAAGGTGAGCGGCTTGGACAATGCCAAGCAGATCTGGGACACCCTCAAGATATCTCATGAGGGGAACGACGTCACCTTACTCACCAAGATGGAGTTGGTGGAGGGCGAGCTTGGAAGATTCGCGATGATAAGGGGCGAGGAGCCAACCCAAACATACAACCGGCTCAAGACCCTCATCAACAAAATAAGGAGCTACGGAAGCACGCGATGGACGGACCACGACGTCGTCCGCCTAATGCTAAGGTACTTTACTGTACTTGATCCACACTTGGTAAACAATATTCGTGAAAATCCTAGGTACACCAAGATGTCGCCCGAAGAAGTCCTTGGAAAGTTCGTAAGCGGGCGAATGATGATCAAGGAGGCAAGGTACATGGACGACGCGTTGAACGGTCCAATCCATGAGCCTCAACCCATTGCTCTCAAGGCAACAAGGAGCAAGGAGGCGCTACCTAGCAAGGTGGCGCAAGTTGAGGCGGCCGAGCTCAATGATGAAGAGATGGCCCTCATCATCAAGCGCTTCAAGACGACGCTAAAGGGTCACAAGGGACAGCCAAGCAAGACCAAGACAAAGGGGAAGCGCTCATGCTTCAAATGTGGTAAGATTGGTCATTTTATTGCTAACTGTCCCGATAATGATAGTGACCAGGAACAAGGGGGAAAGAGGGAGAAGAAGAAGGCATACAAGAAGGCTAAGGGCGAGGCACACCTTGGCAAGGAATGGGACTCGGATTGTTCGTCATCCGACTCCGAAAATGAAGGACTCGCCGCCACCGCCTTCAACAAGTCATTCCTCTTCCCCAACGAGCGTCACACATGCCTCATGGCAAAGGAGAAGAAGGTATGTACTCGAGACAGTACTACTTATGATTCTTCTAGTGATGATGAGTCTAGTGATAAAGAAATAGATTACTCTAGTTTATTCAAGGGATTGGATAGAACTAAAATAGATAAGATTAATGAATTGATTGATGCCTTGAATGAAAAGGATAGACTTTTAGAAAAACAGGAGGACCTCTTATATGAAGAGCATGATAAATTTGTTAGTGCACAAAATTCACTTGCTCTAGAAGTTAAAAGGAATGAAATGCTTTCTAGTGAAGTGTCTATGTCATGACTCTATCTCTAGTTTAAAGAGAATTAACAATGATTTAAATACTAAACTAGAAGCAGCAAATAAATCTAACTCTTGTGTAGAACATGTTATGATTTGCACTAGGTGTAAAGATTTTGACATTGATGCTTGTAGTGAACACCTAGTTTGCATTTCTAAATTAAATGATGAAGTGGCTAGTCTTAATGCCCAACTTAAGACTAGCAAGAGTGAATTTGACAAGCTAAAATTTGCAAGGGATGCCTACACGATTGGTAGACACCCCTCAATTAAGGATGGACTTGGCTTCAAGAGGGAAGCCAAGAACTTAACAAGCCATAAGGCTTCCATCTCCACCAAGGAGAAAGGGAAGGCCCCTATGGCTAGTAGTGTGCAAAAGAACCATGCTTTTATGTACCATCATAGGAGACAGTCTAGAAATGCTTATAGGAGTTATAATGCTTATGATACTTTTGATTCCCATGCCATGTTTGCTTCTAGTTCTTCCCATATGCATGGTAGAGATATGTCTAGGAGGAATATTGTTCATGCTCCTAGGAAAGTAATGAATGAACCTTCTACAATTTATTATGCTTGCAATGCTTCCTTTGCTATTTGTAGAAAGGATAAGAAGGTAATTGCTAGGAAGTTAGGGGCCAAATGTAAGGGAGACAAAACTTGCATTTGGGTCCCTAAGACCATTGTCAGTAACCTTGTAGGACCCAACAAGAGTTGGGTACCTAAGACCCAAGCCTAAATTTGCCTTGCAGGTTTATGCATCCGGAGGTTCAAGCTGGATTATCGACAACGGATGCACAAACCATATGACGGGGGAGAAGAAGATGTTCACCTCCTACGTCAAAAACAAGGATTCCCAAGATTCAATAATATTCGGTGATGGGAACCAAGGCAAGGTAAAAGGGTTAGGTAAAATTGCTATTTCATCTGAACACTCTATATCTAATGTGTTTTTAGTTGAGTCTCTTGGATATAATTTGTTATCTGTTAGTCAATTATGCAATATGGGATATAATTGTCTATTCACAAATGTAGGTGTGTCTGTCTTTAGAAGATGTGATGGTTCACTAGCTTTTAAGGGTGTACTAGACGACAAACTTTATTTGGTTGATTTTGCAAAATAAGAGGCCGGTCTAGATGCATGCTTAATTGCTAAGACTTGCATGGGCTGGCTGTGGCATCGCCGCTTAGCACATGTGGGGATGAAGAACCTCCACAAGCTTCTAAAGGGAGAACATGTGATAGGTCTAACTAACGTACATTTCGAAAAAGATAGACCTTGTGCAGCTTGTCAAGCAGGGAAACAGGTGGGAGGCTCTCATCACACCAAAAATGTGATGACCACATCAAGACCCTTGGAGATGCTTCATATGGACCTCTTCGGACCCGTCGCCTATCTAAGTATAGGAGGAAGTAAGTATGGTCTTGTTATAGTTGATGATTTTTCCCGCTTCACTTGGGTATTCTTTTTGCAGGATAAATCTGAAACCCAAGGGACCCTCAAGCGCTTCCTCAGGAGAGCTCAAAATGAGTTTGAGCTCAAAGTGAAGAAGATAAGGAGCGACAACGGGTCCGAGTTCAAGAACCTTCAAGTGGAGGAGTTCCTTGAGGAGGAAGGGATCAAGCACGAGTTCTCCGCTCCCTACACACCACAACAAAATGGTGTGGTAGAGAGGAAGAACAGGACACTCATCGATATGGCGAGGACTATGCTTGGAGAGTTCAAGACCCCCGAGCGCTTTTGGTCGGAAGCCGTGAACACGGCTTGCCATGCCATCAACCGGGTCTACCTTCACCGCCTCCTCAAGAAGACTTCGTATGAGCTGCTAACTGGTAACAAACCCAATGTGTCTTATTTTCGTGTATTTGGGAGCAAGTGTTATATTCTTGTAAAGAAAGGTAGAACTTCTAAATTTGCTCCCAAAGCTGTAGAAGGGTTTTTATTAGGTTATGGTTCAAATACAAAGGCGTATAGGGTCTTCAAAAAATCATCGGGTTTGGTTGAAGTCTCTAGCGACGTTGTATTTGATGAGACTAATGGCTCTCCAAGAGAGCAAGTTGTTGATCTTGATGATGTAGATGAAGAAGACGTTCCAACGACCGCAATGCGCACCATGGCGATTGGCGATGTGCGACCACAGGAACAATTGGAGCAAGATCAACCTTCTTCCTCAACAATGGTGCATCCCCCAACTCAAGACGATGAACATGTTCATCAGGAGGAGGCGTGTGATCAAGGGGGAGCACAAGATGATCATGTGATGGAGGAAGAAGCACAACCGGCACCTCCAACCCAAGTTCGAGCGACGATTCAAAGGGATCATCCCGTCGACCAAATTTTGGGTGATATTAGCAAGGGAGTAACTACTCGCTCTAGATTAGTTAATTTTTGTGAGCATTACTCCTTTGTCTCTTCTATTGAGCCTTTCAGGGTAGAAGAGGCCTTGCTAGATCCGGACTGGGTGTTGGCCATGCAGGATGAGCTAAACAACTTCAAGCGTAATGAAGTTTGGACACTGGTGCCCTGTCCCAAGCAAAACGTTGTGGGAACCAAGTGGGTGTTCCGCAACAAACAGGACGAGCACGGGGTGGTGACGAGGAACAAGGCTCGACTTGTGGCAAAAGGTTATGCCCAAGTCGCAGGTTTGGACTTTGAGGAGACTTTTGCTCCTGTGGCTAGGCTAGAATCTATTCGTATTTTGATAGCATATGGCGCTCACCATTCTTTCAGGTTGTACCAAATGGATGTTAAGAGCGCTTTCCTCAACGAGCAAATCAAGGAGGAGGTGTACGTGGAGCAACCCCCTGGCTTCGAGGATGAACGGTACCCCGACCACGTGTGTAAGCTCTCTAAGGCGCTCTATGGACTTAAGCAAGCCCCAAGAGCATGGTATGAATGCCTTAGAGACTTTTTAATTGCTAATGCTTTCAAGGTTGGGAAAGCCGATCCAACTCTTTTCACTAAGACTTGCGATGGTGATCTCTTTGTGTGCCAAATTTATGTCGATGACATAATATTTGGTCCTACTAATCAAAAGTCTTGTGAAGAGTTTAGCAGGGTGATGACGCAAAAATTCGAGATGTCGATGATGGGCGAGTTGAACTACTTCCTTGGGTTCCAAGTGAAGCAACTCAAGGATGGTACCTTCATCTCCCAAACGAAGTACACGCAAGACTTGCTAAAGCGGTTTGGGATGAAGGACGCCAAGCCCGCAAAGACGCCGATGGGAACCGACGGACACACTGACCTCAACAAAGGAGGTAAGTCCGTTGATCAAAAAGCATACCGGTCAATGATAGGGTCTTTACTTTATTTATGTGCTAGTAGACCGGATATTATGCTTAGCGTATGCATGTGTGCTAGATTTCAATCCGATCCAAGGGAATGTCACTTGGTGGCCGTGACGCGAATTCTTAGATATTTAGTCGCTACGCCTTGCTTTGGGATCTGGTATCCAAAGGGGTCTAACTTTGACTTGATTGGATATTCAGATTCCGACTATGCTGGATGTAAGGTCGATAGGAAGAGTACATCGGGGACGTGCCAATTCTTAGGAAGGTCCCTGGTGTCATGGAATTCCAAGAAACAAACTTCCGTTGCCCTATCCACCGCTGAGGCCGAGTACGTTGCCGCAGGACAGTGTTGCGCGCAACTACTTTGGATGAGGCAAACCCTCTGGGACTTTGGCTACAATCTGAGCAAGGTCCCACTCCTATGTGATAATGAGAGTGCTATCCGAATAGCGGAAAATCCTGTTGAGCACAGCCGCACAAAGCACATTGACATCCGGCATCACTTTTTGAGAGACCACCAGCAAAAGGGAGATATCGAAGTGTTTCATGTTAGCACCGAGAACCAGCTAGCCGATATCTTTACCAAGCCTTTAGATGAGAAGACCTTTTGCAGGCTGCGTAGTGAGCTAAATGTCCTAGATTCGCGGAACTTGGACTGATTTATAGCATACATGTATTTATGCCTTTGATCATGTTCCTTATGCATCTTGTTGCTTACTTGTGGTGCTCAAGTTGTACAAACACTCCCTGGACCTCACAAGTCCTTTTTGCAAGTGATGCACACATTTAGGGGGAGCTGTGCTACAACTTGACCCTTTGAGACTAACCGGGTGCTTGAGTTTGCTTGTTTTAGTCTCAAAGGAGGTTTGAAAGGAAAAAGGTGGACTTGGACCATGAAAGACTTCCACTGCACTCCGATGAGAGGGTAACTTATTCCAAGTTCATCTCACGTACTCTTATTGCCTTTGTATTCTTATTTGAAGATTTTGGTGAGGCAATGGGGTTCTAGGGCCAAGATTGATCCCGTTTTGGTGCTTGATGCCAAAGGGGGAGAAAATAAAAGCCAAAGCAATAAATGGATCAGCTACCACTTGAGAGTTTTTGAAAATAGTAGAATAGAGCTTTTGGTTTGTCAAAACTCTTCTATTGTTCTCTCGTCAAAAGTTGGCTTCTTGTGGGGAGAAGTATTGATTATGGGAAAAAGGGGAGTCTTTGAAATCTTGAATCAATTTCTCTTGGAATGACTCTCTTTATGTCTTAACATGTGTGTTTGACTTAGAGATAGAAATTTGAGTTTGATTTGCAAAAACAAACCAAGTGGTGGCAAAGAGTGATCCATATATGCCAAATACGAATCAAAACAATTTTGAGTTCTCATTTGCATTGATATTGCACTTGTTCTAGTTGCTTTATGTTGTGTTGGCATAAATCACCAAAAAGGGGGAGATTGAAAGGGAAATGTGCCTTTGGGCCATTTCTAAGTATTTTGGTGATTGAGTGCCAACGCAAGTGCTTTTGTGTTGATCTATGCAATGTGGTGAACAAAGTGCAAATCATGTCAAAAGGTATGTTTCTAGACTTAGTACATTGTTTTATGGACTAATGTATTGTGTCTAAGTGCTGGAAACAGGAAAGATTGAATTGGAAATGAGATGGCTCTGTTCAGCCAAAGTCAGCTCGGTCTAGGTGCACCGGACTGTCCGGTGCACCAGGCTGGCTCAGGCGAACTGGCTGCTCTCGGGAAGAAATTAACGGCGTCCGACTATAATTCACCGGACTGTCCGGTGTGCACCGGACAGTGTCCGGTGAGCCAACGATCGACCGGGCCAACGGTCGGCCGCGCGATCTGCGCGGGACACGTGGCCGAGCCAACGACTAGAAGGAGGCACCGGACTGTCCAGTGCACCAACGGCTCTCAAACCCCAACGGTCGGCTTCGCCAAATAAGGAAGGATATCCGCACCGGACAGTGTCCGGTGCGCCAGGCGACAGAAGGCAAGATCAGCCTTCCTGGAATGTTCTCAACGGCTCCTAGCTGTCTTGGGGCTATAAAAGGGACCCCTAGGAGCATGGAGGAGAAGAACAAGCATACTCAAAGAATTCCTAAGCACCAAGACTTCGATTCCATGCATTTATTTCTTCGTGATAGCATCTAGAGCTCTTGTTGAGTTGTGAAATCGTCGGGTTGTGTTGCGAGCTCTTGTTGCGACTTGTGTGCGTGTTGACATTCTGATTTTGTGTCTTGTGTGCGTTGCTCATCCCTCCCTTACTCCATGCTTCTTTGTGAACTTCAAGTGTAAGGGCGAGAGGCTCCAAGTTGTAGAGATTCCTCGTGAACGGGATTAAGAAAAGCAAAGCAAAACACCGTGGTATTCAAGTGGGTCTTTGGACCGCTTGAGAGGGGTTGATTGCAACCCTCGTCCGTTGGGACGCCAAAACGTGGAGTAGGCAAGCATTGGTCTTGGCCGAACCATGGGATAACCACCGTGCCATCTCTGTGATTGATATCTTTGTGGTTATTGTGTTTTGTTGAGACTCCTCTCTAGCCACTTGGCAATTATTGTGCTAACACTTAACCAAGTTTTTGTGGCTTAAGTTTCAAGTTTTATAGGATCACCTATTCACCCCCCTCTAGGTGCTCTCACCCGCTCCCTTCACCGGAGCTGCTCGTTGTCTGCCATTCAAGTTTGGTCGCGTCTTCATCAACTTTGTTAGACGCACCGGTGCAGACCACATCCATCCTAGGCTGCTCGTTGTCTGCCATTCAAGCTGGTTCCATCGATAAAGGGATATACTGTTAGTCTGATATACTGGTTCCATCAATAAGGGAACTTGGAGAAAAGGTGATTCAAAAGAAATTGAGCCCAAACCCGCCTTCGTGTCCCTCCTTTACCCCCCAAATAGAAAGCCCAAACCTGCCTCCGGGGCAGGATCGGGCCGGGAAGCACGGAGCAGATAGAAGTGCACTTTCCAATGCAGTTAGACAGAGAAGGCATGGCTGTGATGTTATAATGCTGAAGGACCCCAAGAAGAGATTATGCCCTGTCATCCACCACTGCCCGTTATTTGTGGGCTTCACCAAGGGCTGGAAACATCACAACCATGCCTTCTCTGTCTAACTGCATTGGAAAGTGCACTTCTATCTGCTCCGTGCTTCCCGACCCGATTCAGGCATTCAGCCGATGCCATTCTCCATATAAGTCCCAAACAGAGAATATGGATGAGGTAGTCAAGATTGTAGGCGCTAGTGCTCAACTACTAGCATCTATAGATATGGACACAAGTCCAAATTTGGTGCTACTCGGCACCATCGATATCACTAGGGAAAACAAATACATCAAAGAGATCCACTTCCCAATAGTACTCGAAGATAGTTCATTGACTTGACACTCTCTAAGAGGTTCATACAAAATACATTATCTCTAAGAGTGAAACCTACGATACTCATATCGTGTTGTTTAGGACTAAACATCAACAACCCCTTGACTGGTCGCTATCATACTGAATTCCAAAATATTTTTCCAATATGTTGGCTTGAGTAAGGAGATCTGGGCTTGGGAGTTCCTCCAAATCATCTGCAGTTTCATCATCTTCAGCATATTGCAGGGCTTCATCTTGAATAATTTTAGCCCTCTTGGAGTCAGCATACTTTTTGATGGACAGAGCACACTTCTCAAGCATGTCGCATACATCTCCAATTTGAAACAAAGTGGTCTTAAGTGTGTACACTGATTCCGGTTCACTAGTATCCACAACCCCATCAGTCACTAGACTGCGAATGATGTCAACATGTGTCTCGATGACTCGAACTGAGCTCTCAACCATGTCAAGTGGCTCTTTTTCCATCTCTGATACTGAAAATGACCAAGTCTCACAATCAAAATTGAGATCGCAACAAAGGCAGGGATCAGAGGGAAAACAAGGATGTGGCTTATAGGGCAAAAAGAGGGGTCCAAATAACATTGTCATGGCTATGGACAAGTCAAAGATGGGAGATAAGAACAAGTCTTATAACATAGGGTTGGGAAGCAAAGATAGGTATTCAAAAAACTTAGAAGGGAGATAAGAACAAGTCTTATAACACAGGGAGATAATAACATTGTCATGGCTATGTACTTCCATGATGTATGTGGCCATAAGCACATTTGGCCTAATGATTATCAAACACCTTAATGGTATACAAACATTTAATCAACAGGGATAAAAGAAATAAAAAAAACTGATACATGAGAAGAAATTGAAAACCAAACAATAAGCAATAAGCATATTGACAATATATGTAAGTGAAAACACCAACAGTAATTAATCTAAGCACTGATAATCAGGGATAGCCATTGTCACACCCGGTTTTTAGAAGGCAAACCGAATGCGAACCATGTACGTGCCAGGATCAGTTATTCACGTACACAGCAGTTACATAATATGGACATCATCACACAGTGCTCAAAATAGTATTAATAAGGGAAATAGTCGATTACATCATACGTCTGAGACGTCCATATAGTTCTTACAATAAATCAAAGTGCGGAAAAGAAACGTAGATAACGCGGCCTTCACAGGCAGCCGACTGGGGGTTGCCGCTAACCCACACCTAGAACTCGTCGTAATCTTGGAACTCCTGGAAGTCTCCTTCCACAGCTTCATCTTCGCCTGAGCAGTGGTTGCAATGCTGACAACCTGGGGGGGGGTTTGGTGTGTAGAGCAAGGGTGAGTACACATCAACATACTCAGCAAGCATCCTGTTTGGCTGTAGTGGACTAGCTTTATGTGGGGATAAGTCAAGCGGTTGCTTTTAGTTGGTCAGATTATTATTTACTAGTAGAAAGCCAAGTTTTAGCATTAACCCAAGTTATTAACCCGATGTACCCTTTCCAAACGGAAAGAATACCACTTACCAGCACCATAATCATAACCAGAACCATCAATCTCATAACCATCTGTACCAAAATATCTCTGATCAAGTATCACTAATCTCTGGAGCTCCCTTGGCCGCTCATAACCGCGAGCACGGCTGATATATCAGTTTCATAACACTCTGCAGAGGTTGTGCACTTTACCCACAAGCCGTGATTCCCTCTCTAGCCCGGGCTTGCAAGACCCTTATTCACTCCCGAGGTGAATGGCCAGGGATTCACTACGAAGCCTTTACAAAGATTCCCCGGGGCTGTAGCCACCCGTTAGGTTTCCTAAATGCACCGCACTCCTCCCCAAGGGGCGAACCCAAACTTGGCAGAGCGAGCCGCATACACCGAGCCCCATTGACGGCACGACGGCTAAGTGAACTACACCCCGGATCCTCTAATTATTCAGCTAAGGGCACCCCATTCCACCCTCATGGTTGCACTGTTTTCCCGGGCGGTCATCCATAGAACAGGTCCTTACGGAGAGGCACTCGAGAAACCGCTCGAGTCCCCTTGAAAACCACAAGTATAATCATAAAGAAGAACGGGAAAACAGCGTATCATAGATAATCACATCATGTTCATTGATTAGAGTTGAGCAATAGCATCAGACTAAGTAGTAATAATCCGACCCAAATAGGTAAACAAGGACATGGATAACAAAAGCTAGTCAATCCTTAGGTATAAATGTGTAATGCGGGAGGTGAATTAAAGAATGAATAGGACATAGATAGGTCAAAGGACACTTGCCTCCACCAACCGACTGCTGCTCAGGGGCTTCTCCTGCGAATTCCTCGGGCTCTTCGACCGGATCGTTCTCTATGCGAGCGCAAACATACATACATACATCCACATATTTAATACAAAAGAACAGTACACCATACAAGATAACAAATAAAGCGAATATGCATCAAGTATGACATTCGATAACGCATTTGTTATGGTTAGAAAGAAACGGGAAAGGTCTCGCAGGGGGGGTTAAATCTTATGCACTAATGACACAATTGGTTTTTAACAAAATAATTCTGTTATACATATTTATATATACTAATGGAAACCTAATCACTTTTAGTTGATCAACATTGCACAGGGTAAACAATTAACTACGTGAATCAATAGCATAACGGAATTTTAAATTAAACTTCCTATTTTCCCATAGCATGAACAGTGATTAGCCTACTTAAAATACAGTAATTATGATCACAGAAAGTAAATAAAATAAAATAAAAAAATAAAAAAAACAGAGGGGGGGGGGGCGGTTGAACCGGCCCTAGGGCGGTTGAACCGGCCCTAGGCGGGGCGCGCAGGGGCGGCCGAGCTGGCGAGGGCGGGGCGGCCGAACCGGCGGAGCGCAGGGGCGGCCGAACCGGCGGGGCAGGGGGCGGCGCAGGGGGCGGCCGAGCCGGCCGTGGCAGGAGGCGGCCGAACCGGGCGGGCAGGGAGGCGGCCGAACCGGCCATGGGGAAAGGGGAGAGGGGATGGGGGAGGGAGGAGAGGGGGAGGGGGGAGCTCACCGGGGAGGGGCGCGACGGCGAGGGGCGGCCGGCGGCAGGGGCGGCCGAGGGCGGCGGTTGGGCAGGGGGCGGCGGCGGCTTAGGGCAGGGGTAGGGGCGGCGGCTTAGGGAGAGGGAGAGAAAATGAGAGAAAATGAGAGGGAGGGAGAAAGAATTGGGGGAAAAAGGGGAGGTGGGGGGGGGGCGGTTGGGCCTATTGGGCCCAAGGGGGGGGGGGGCGCGCAGGGGCCTGGGCCGGCCGGGGTCGGCCCACGGCGCGGGAGAGAGAGGAAAAGAGGAGAGAAAAAGAGAGGGAGGAAGAAAAAGAAAGAAAAGATCTTCTCCACATTTTCGAAATCCGATCTTTCTACATGAATGCAATTGCGCTTTCAAAGCAATCAAAAGAAATGCAAGGGCGGCATGGTGCATCAAACAACATAAAGTATTTAGGGTTTTTATACGTACGGGAAATCCAAACCGAATCCCGCTTAGAACTTTGGAAAAGGTCAAGGTTTAGCGAGGGGAAAAAGAAAAGGAAAAGGTAACGCCCGAATTTTGGCGAGTAAAGAAAAGAAAAAATTCAACTGCAAAATTCGGGGCGTTACAAACCTATCCCCCTTAAAAGAATCTCGCCCTCGAGATTCAGGGCTGACTAGCAAAGAGCTCCGGGTACTTAGCCATCAGATCATCTTCACGCTCCCAGGTTGCTTCTTCCTCAGAGTGGTGACTCCATCTGACTTTGCACATTCTGACGGTCTTCCTTCGGGTGACTCTATCTGCAACCTCAAGGATCTGAGCTGGCTTCTCAACATAGGTCAAGTCCTCCTGGACTTCCAGACCTTCCACTGGCAACTGCTCTTCCGGCACACGCAAGCACTTCTTTAACTGAGACACATGAAAGACATCATGCACAGCAGACAAATTCTCTGGCAAACTGAGCTGATAAGCCACTTCTCCTCGTCTTGCAAGAATCTGATACGGACCAATGTAGCGGGGTGCTAGCTTGCCTTTGACTCCGAATCTTCTGACTCCTCTGATCGGTGACACTTTCAGATAAACAAAGTCTCCGACTTCGAAACTCAGCTCTCTTCTTCTTGTGTCTGCATAGCTTCGCTGCCTCGATTGCGCTATCTTCAGATTCTCTCGAACCATCTTGATGTTCTCTTCGGCTTCAAGCAGAATGTCTGGCCCAAACACTTGCTTCTCTCCAGGCTGATCCCATTGCAACGGAGTTCTGCAACTCCTTCCATACAGCGCTTGAAATGGTGACATCTTCAAACTGGCCTGATAACTGTTGTTATAGGAAAACTCCGCATAAGGCAATCGCTTGTCCCATCCGGACTGATCTTGCAACGCACAGGCTCTCAACATATCTTCAAGAATTTGATTGGTTCTTTCAGTCTGACCATCTGTCTGCGGGTGATAAGCTGAACTGAAATTCAGATGCGTGCCCAAGGCTTCATGCAACTGCTGCCAGAAATGAGAGGTGAACTGCGTTCCTCTGTCTGACACTATCTTCTTTGGCACACCATGAAGACAAACGATCCGAGACATATACAACTCTGCCAATACTGCACTGTTGTAGTTGGTCTTGACAGGTATGAAGTGGGCTGACTTGGTCAAGCGGTCCACTACTACCCAAATGGAATCGTAGCCGGCTCGAGTGCGAGGCAATCCGACTATGAAATCCATACCAATTTCATCCCATTTCCACTGAGGGATCTGCAACGGTTGCAACAATCCAGCTGGTCTCTGGTGTTCTGCCTTAATTCTTCGACAACTATCGCACATAGCCACATGCTCTGCGATTTCTCTTTTCATTCCGTACCACCAGAATTTCTTCTTCAGATCCTGATACATCTTCTCACTGCCAGGGTGAATCGAATAAGCTGTCTCATGAGCTTCCTTAAGAATCAACTCCCGAATAGACTGGACATTGGGAACACACAAGCGGTCTTTGAACCATATCACGCCTTCTGCATCTTCTCGAAAATCTTTGCCTTTGCCTTCTAGAATCAATCGCCGAATCTCACTGATCTTTTCATCATTCTTCTGCGCTTCTTTGATTTCGCGCTCCAAGGTAGGTTCCAATTCAACTGTGACTCCTCGCGAATTGTTCAGAAATCCGAGACTCAACCTGTCAAACTCCTTGGCCAACTCATAAGGCATCGGGCGAGCGACCATCAGATTGACTTGACTCTTTCTGCTCAGGGCATCTGCCACTACGTTTGCTTTGCCTGGATGGTAATGAATCTCCAACTCATAGTCTTTGATCAATTCTAACCATCTTCGTTGCCTCATGTTCAATTCTGACTGAGTGAATATGTACTTCAGACTCTTGTGGTCTGTGTAAACATCGCATTTCTGTCCATACAGATAGTGCCTCCATGTCTTCAGTGCGTGAACCACTGCTGCCAACTCTAGATCATGGATTGGGTAGTTCTTCTCATGAACCTTCAGCTGTCGGGACGAGTAAGCCACAACTCTTCCCTCTTGCATCAACACGCATCCCAAACCTGTGTAACAAGCATCGCAATACACCGAGAAGGGCTTGTGCACATCGGGCAAGACTAGGACGGGCGCTGTAGTCAACTTCTCTTTCAGCGCTTCAAAGGCCTCTTGGCATTTCTGGGTCCACTTGAACTCAACCTTGTTGCCTAGCAACGCTGTCATTGGCTTCGCAATCTTCGAAAACCCTTCAATGAATCGCCGATAATATCCGGCCATTCCAATGAAGCTCTTGATTCCTCTAGCATCCGTTGGCGCTTTCCAGTTTAGAATGTCTGCCACTTTCTTCGGATCCACAGCCAATCCTTCTTTGTTGATTATGTGACCCAAGAACAGGACTTCACTGATCCAGAACTCACACTTGCTCAACTTTGCATACAACTGGTGCTCTCGCAATCTCTGCAATACCATCCTCAAATGATCTGCATGCTCTTCTTCACTTTGAGAATAAACCAGAATGTCATCAATGAATACCACCACGAACTTATCAAGATAATCCATGAATACACTGTTCATCAAGTTCATAAAGAACGCTGGCGCATTGGTCAAACCAAAGGACATCACTGTGAACTCATATAAACCATACTTGGTAATGAATGCCGTCTTCGGAATGTCCGAAGGTCGGATCCTGAGCTGATGATAACCTGACCTCAGATCGATCTTGGAGAACACACTGGCTCCTCTCAATTGGTCGAACAGATCTTCTATTCTGGGCAAAGGATACTTGTTCTTGATCGTGACCTCATTCAAAGCTCGATAATCGATACACATCCTCTTGGTACCATCTTTCTTCTCCACAAACAAGACAGGGGCGGCCCAAGGCGAGGTGCTTGGCCGGATGTAACCTTTCTCTGACAGCTCATCAATCTGCTTCTTAAGCTCAACCAACTCTGGTCCAGATATTCTGTAAGCTCTCTTAGAGATGGGGGCGGTTCCAGGAAGAAGCTCTATAGCAAACTCAACTTTCCGCTCTGGTGGCATACCCGGTAAATCCTTTGGAAACACATCTGGGAATTCAGACACAACCTTGATACTCTCAATTGGGTCTGCTTCACTGCTATCAACAGCCATCTGATAACAACTTCCTTTCTTTGGCTCAGGCGGGACTAACTCGGTCACCACTTCCTCTCCTAGTGGGGACACTAACTTGATTGTCCTTTTATCACAACTGATAACTGCCTGATACTTATCTAACCAATTCATCCCTAGGATGACCTCTATTCCCTGAGTACCCATTACTATAAGGTTGGCGGGAAATGCTATCCCCCTTATTTCCACACTTACATTTAAACAAATGCTATCAGCTCGAATTCTACCACCGGCTGAGTCAATTTGAATGGGGGTTAACATGGTAGTAGTTGGAAGATTATGTGCTTCTACCCATGATGCAGTAATGAAAGAATGTGTTGCTCCAGTATCAAATAACACTTCTGCAATATGGGAGTCGACTGGGAACATACCTACTATCATGTCGGGGGTCTCCTGAACTGCTTCAGCTTCCAAGTGGTTCAGTCTTCCATGATTATAGCGCGGCTGAGAGCGATTGCCTGCTCCAGGCTGAGACACATTCTGCTTTGCTGGGGCATTGGGGCCTGACTGCTGCTGGGCTGCCTTCTTCGGACATTGCATCACCCAGTGGCCTTGCTCTCCACAGTGGAAACACGCTCTGTTTCCAACCTGAGCTGGTGCTGCCTGACTGTTCTGCTGATTTGCTGGGGCAGGAAGACGAGGTGCTTGCTGATTCTGCTTTTGAAACTGACCTCCTGACTGATTGCTCTGACGGTTCTGGTACTGATGCTGAGGATACTGCCTTTGGAACTGCTGATACTGCTGACGCTGCTGATGCTGCTGAGGTGGACGCTGGTTCTGCCTGAACTGCTGAGGTTGATTGCCTGAGAAACGGGGACGGCTGCTGCTTCCAGGCTGGGGTCCACTGATCTTGCGCTTACGATCTTCCATCTCCTTGCGCTTCCTTTCTGTCATGATTGCTCTGTCAATCAGGTGCTGGAATGTCGGGAAGGTGTGGTTCATCAGCTGATACTGCAGAGGGTCAACCAAGCCTCTCAGGAAACGGTATTGTCGCTTGGCATCGGTGTTGACATCCTCAGGAGCATAGCGAGACAATTGCAGAAACCTGTCCCGATACTCACTGACAGACGATGACCCTTGCTTAAGGGCCAGGAACTCCTCCTTCTTCACTGTCATCAGACCTGCAGGCACATGGTACTGACGAAAGCTACATCTGAATTCTTCCCAGGTGATGGTGTCGGGGTTGGCATGGGTGGCGAGGTAAGACTCCCACCATGACTGGGCTGCTCCTCTCAACAGACGGGGACCATACAAGACTTTCTCCCGGTCATCGCACTGAGCGGTATGCAACTCCCGCTCCACAGTGCGCAGCCAATCTTCAGCATCCATGGGGTCAGAAGAGTGAGCGAACGTTGGTGGATGACCTCTCATGAATTCAGCACGCTTATCTCTAGGCATCTGAGGCATCTGAGGCTGGGGTGGTGCTTGCTGCTGTTGCTGCTGCTGCTGCTGCTGAATGGCGGCCAGAGTCTGACCGATGGCTTGAACTGCCTGAGTCTGCATCAGAAACATCTGCTCAATCGACATCGGGGGCGGGGGCGGCAGGTGCTGCTGCTGGGGCACCTCATCCTGCGGAGCGGCTCGCTCCTGCTGAGCACGCCTTCCTCCTCTACGCCTGTTCTCTGACATCTGCAGAACGCAACCACACATCAGAACTGATCTGGCAAAGCTTGCAGCATAAGAAAAGAGTATAGAATTCTCCAACAGCACTGAACAGATGAGCATCTTCACTGATCTCCAACACAGACCACACAGCTTCTCAGATAAAGAGGAAAGGAGAATAATGGGTTTCCCAACTATATAACTAACTTTATTGACATAGTATGTAAACCAAAATGCAGGGGATACCCACACTCTGGTGACAATCATTACAAAGATCCAAACCAAACATAGTTCATCATGACAAACATAAATGCACAGGATATAGCAAACTACCCTGTCTAACTAAAACTAACTAAGATCGAGACTAACGCTAAGACTGAAGCTTCCATGTATATATTTATTTCGTATTTTAATTACAAGATCCAACTCTAACGATCTATGGTTCTAGATTTATCTTGGTCTTGCAGGCGGGATTGCCATAAGACTGGTGTCCACGCTGAGGTGAGCGGTACGGGTGCTGAGTCCCAACGGGAGCGGGGGAACCACCGTCCAGAAAACGACGCTCCGCGCGCTCAGCCCGCAGCAGGGCGATCTCAGCACGAGCCCTACTCAGCTCGTCTAGTGCATGGTCCAGCTCCGTGTTTAGCACGGTGGCTAGGTTGACTGTGCTGCTCAACCTAGGATTGCCCTCACCGACAGGTGAGACAATCACGCCTCCTGTGCTGCCAGATGAACGGCGGGGGTAATACTTCAGGTCAAGACCGTCAGCTGCCCCACCGAAAACCGAGCAGTAGTGCGAAAGCGCACGCCGTGCAGCATCTTGCATGGCTGCCTCAGCTGAGTCCCGTTCAGAGATAGAATAGTGCTCTGAACAGGCCTCTGCACCCTGGAGACTGTCCTCCGGGCAGCGCACCAAGCAAGTTGCCTCCCAGCGGTCCGGGTAGACCCCGCGACTATGCTGGTAGACCACACAGCGATACTCGACAGACCAAGTATGCCGGTCAAATGCCCGACGTAGCAGGGTGTCGAGCGCATCGTGGAAGTGACACCCGCGAGCAGCGTCGCGAGTGATGGGTCGAGCAACCCATCCTTCCGGCTCAGGGTTAGCAGAGAAGTCGGTGTCGTGGCTCGAGCTGTCGTCGCCTCCTTCGTCGTCTGGGTCTCCTCCAGCAGCTACTCCAGAAGCTGGGGCGCCCAGTGGTGGTGCAGGGGGCGGCTCCAGAGGAAGCACAGGGGAGCAGCTCCTCACAGACTCTATCTCCTGGTGGAGCGAGAGGGAAGAGCTCTGCTGCTCCTGTCGTCGACGCTCCTGCTCCTCACGCAGGCGGTGGTGTAGTCTCTCCAAGTGGCTGGACTGTCCGGCCACGGGACGGCGAAGCGGACGCTCAGCAAGGCGGGAAGGTAAGAAGGGGATGACTGACTTTCGTGCAGTGTGTCTAAGTCGAGCCATCTACAAAAGACATCGCAAGCAAAAGGGTGAGAACAGAATTAATATGACCAGCAAGTAATGAATCATAAATAAATGAAGGATTAGAATAAAACATGATTTTCAGCAAGGTATAATATGTAGTAGAACATAGGTTTGGTCAGTAGGACCAACTTTTGAAGGGATATCAAAGTCAAGGAAGAGACAGAGGTCTATAATCCTTAGAACGACCATTCTACTCTAGGTTAGCGGTCCTACAGTCAGCACGGCTCTGATACCACTTATGTCACACCCGGTTTTTAGAAGGCAAACCGAATGCGAACCATGTACGTGCCAGGATCAGTTATTCACGTACACAGCAGTTACATAATATGGACATCATCACACAGTGCTCAAAATAGTATTAATAAGGGAAATAGTCGATTACATCATACGTCTGAGACGTCCATATAGTTCTTACAATAAATCAAAGTGCGGAAAAGAAACGTAGATAACGCGGCCTTCACAGGCAGCCGACTGGGGGTTGCCGCTAACCCACACCTAGAACTCGTCGTAATCTTGGAACTCCTGGAAGTCTCCTTCCACAGCTTCATCTTCGCCTGAGCAGTGGTTGCAATGCTGACAACCTGGGGGGGGGGGGGTTTGGTGTGTAGAGCAAGGGTGAGTACACATCAACATACTCAGCAAGCATCCTGTTTGGCTGTAGTGGACTAGCTTTATGTGGGGATAAGTCAAGCGGTTGCTTTTAGTTGGTCAGATTATTATTTACTAGTAGAAAGCCAAGTTTTAGCATTAACCCAAGTTATTAACCCGATGTACCCTTTCCAAACGGAAAGAATACCACTTACCAGCACCATAATCATAACCAGAACCATCAATCTCATAACCATCTGTACCAAAATATCTCTGATCAAGTATCACTAATCTCTGGAGCTCCCTTGGCCGCTCATAACCGCGAGCACGGCTGATATATCAGTTTCATAACACTCTGCAGAGGTTGTGCACTTTACCCACAAGCCGTGATTCCCTCTCTAGCCCGGGCTTGCAAGACCCTTATTCACTCCCGAGGTGAATGGCCAGGGATTCACTACGAAGCCTTTACAAAGATTCCCCGGGGCTGTAGCCACCCGTTAGGTTTCCTAAATGCACCGCACTCCTCCCCAAGGGGCGAACCCAAACTTGGCAGAGCGAGCCGCATACACCGAGCCCCATTGACGGCACGACGGCTAAGTGAACTACACCCCGGATCCTCTAATTATTCAGCTAAGGGCACCCCATTCCACCCTCATGGTTGCACTGTTTTCCCGGGCGGTCATCCATAGAACAGGTCCTTACGGAGAGGCACTCGAGAAACCGCTCGAGTCCCCTTGAAAACCACAAGTATAATCATAAAGAAGAACGGGAAAACAGCGTATCATAGATAATCACATCATGTTCATTGATTAGAGTTAAGCAATAGCATCAGACTAAGTAGTAATAATCCGACCCAAATAGGTAAACAAGGACATGGATAACAAAAGCTAGTCAATCCTTAGGTATAAATGTGTAATGCGGGAGGTGAATTAAAGAATGAATAGGACATAGATAGGTCAAAGGACACTTGCCTCCACCAACCGACTGCTGCTCAGGGGCTTCTCCTGCGAATTCCTCGGGCTCTTCGACCGGATCGTTCTCTATGCGAGCGCAAACATACATACATACATCCACATATTTAATACAAAAGAACAGTACACCATACAAGATAACAAATAAAGCGAATATGCATCAAGTATGACATTCGATAACGCATTTGTTATGGTTAGAAAGAAACGGGAAAGGTCTCGCAGGGGGGGTTAAATCTTATGCACTAATGACACAATTGGTTTTTAACAAAATAATTCTGTTATACATATTTATATATACTAATGGAAACCTAATCACTTTTAGTTGATCAACATTGCACAGGGTAAACAATTAACTACGTGAATCAATAGCATAACGGAATTTTAAATTAAACTTCCTATTTTCCCATAGCATGAACAGTGATTAGCCTACTTAAAATACAGTAATTATGATCACAGAAAGTAAATAAAATAAAATAAAAAAATAAAAAAAACAGAGGGGGGGGGGGGCGGTTGAACCGGCCCTAGGGCGGTTGAACCGGCCCTAGGCGGGGCGCGCAGGGGCGGCCGAGCTGGCGAGGGCGGGGCGGCCGAACCGGCGGAGCGCAGGGGCGGCCGAACCGGCGGGGCAGGGGGCGGCGCAGGGGGCGGCCGAGCCGGCCGTGGCAGGAGGCGGCCGAACCGGGCGGGCAGGGAGGCGGCCGAACCGGCCATGGGGAAAGGGGAGAGGGGATGGGGGAGGGAGGAGAGGGGGAGGGGGGAGCTCACCGGGGAGGGGCGCGACGGCGAGGGGCGGCCGGCGGCAGGGGCGGCCGAGGGCGGCGGTTGGGCAGGGGGCGGCGGCGGCTTAGGGCAGGGGTAGGGGCGGCGGCTTAGGGAGAGGGAGAGAAAATGAGAGAAAATGAGAGGGAGGGAGAAAGAATTGGGGGAAAAAGGGGAGGTGGGGGGGGGCGGTTGGGCCTATTGGGCCCAAGGGGGGGGGGCGCGCAGGGGCCTGGGCCGGCCGGGGTCGGCCCACGGCGCGGGAGAGAGAGGAAAAGAGGAGAGAAAAAGAGAGGGAGGAAGAAAAAGAAAGAAAAGATCTTCTCCACATTTTCGAAATCCGATCTTTCTACATGAATGCAATTGCGCTTTCAAAGCAATCAAAAGAAATGCAAGGGCGGCATGGTGCATCAAACAACATAAAGTATTTAGGGTTTTTATACGTACGGGAAATCCAAACCGAATCCCGCTTAGAACTTTGGAAAAGGTCAAGGTTTAGCGAGGGGAAAAAGAAAAGGAAAAGGTAACGCCCGAATTTTGGCGAGTAAAGAAAAGAAAAAATTCAACTGCAAAATTCGGGGCGTTACAGCCATTGATTAACACCTTAATGTATTGTCATACTGCAAGAGATTGAGCAGAATGTTACTTACGAACAATGAAACTATTTTACAAGCGATTGGGCAGACTATTACTTTGTGAATAATGTATGCACCTCAACGCAGCAAGTGAAGCACTTATGAAATACTCCAAGTACTTAGGAAACCTTCATATACACAATGAAATGTTATTAAGAGCATTTTTCTGCTTGGCTCTTGAACTGAAATAAGAATGCATATACACAATTTGTAGAACATTGCTTGCTTGTAGCCAACAGACTGAATTACAACAGATCAAGAGATGCATACGACGACTAATCACCAACATTTGTATGGCGGCGTATGTGAATTAAGAGCTCGGGGAAGAAGAAATGGAACCTGAACTTCGACCTTACTTCGAGAGGAAGAAGAAAGGGCTCGTGGATGGCGGCGCTTCGGGCTCGGGGACCGTGACGGCGGCGCTTGGGCTCGGGGACTCGGCGCTCGGGTTCGGGGATGGCGGACGCTCGGGCTCGGTGAAGGGGACGGCGGCGCTCGGGCTCGGTGAAGGGGACGACGGCGCTCGGGCTCGGTGAAGGGGACGACGGCGCTCGGGCGCTCGGGGACGGCGGCGCTCGGGCTCGGGGACGGGGACGGCGGCGCTCGGGCTCGTGCTCCGGGACAGGGACACGACGGCAGCCTGGCGGCGCAACTGTGTCAGCTCGGGCGGGAAGAGTTGGGGTTCCTGCCGACCAACGAGCCTTTTATATTGTAAAGAATCCCAGGCGGATATTTAGCAAAACCGCCTGTGATAGATAACATCACAGGCGGTTGTTTATTCCGACCGCCTGTGATAGGTTAACTTCACAGGCGGTCGTAGTAAAAAACCGCCTGTGATGTTATCTATCACAGGCGGTTTTGCTAAATATCCGCCTGTGATGTGTGTACACTATAAAAGGACTAGCCCCCCACGGGTTCCAGAACCCTAACTCCCAGAACATTCACAGCACTGTAGCGGCGGCGGTTTTTTTTGAGATCTACAGGGAGAAGGTTTTGTTTTTGAGTTTATTGATTGATTTCAATAGTTTATGCATATATATGATCTCCATTTGTTTTCTTTCTCATTTTGATGCGATTTTTTGCCTCAATTTTGTAATATAGACCGGATTTGAAGAAAAGCTTTGGAATTCAAGATTTGGACTTATAATAGTTGATCTAGTTTAAAGATTCTTTAAAAACACAGTTGTCTCACCTCAAGGTACCTATTGTTGCAATGTTTGTTTCATTTTCATGCACATCAATTCGTTTCATGTTTTATGGATGAATTCAATTAATTAATGATTTTATTGATGTTAATCAATATAGGGATAGGTAATGGACCGAGGTTGGATGTACAATGTGCCAAGACCACATCCGTCGTATATTCAAAATTTGAGAAGCTTTATTGAAGCGGCCAACAAGCACGCGAATTTGCGAAAGAGCAAGGAGATATTATGTCCGTGCATCGATTGTGATAATAAGATAGCTTGGAGAGATACAGGAGTAATCCAATCACATCTGCTAAAAAGAGGGTTTAAAAACAATTACACGATATGGTCAGAACATGGTGAGTTGGATCCGTGTGAAGTGCCTGGTAATGACGAGAGAGTTGTCGGAATTTTAGATCTTAAAGTTGATGGTAAAGTGGATAATGTGGATGCTAATCAAGATTTTGAAGAATTTGATTGCGAAGAGATGTTGCGCCATATGGAACCAGAAATGTTGAGTTCTGTGGGATCGCAGAAAGGGCTATCTAAAATGGAGGGACTGGAAAGTGCCTCAAAAGAACCTTTATATGATGAATCAAAGGGTTGTGACAAAGAGTTTACTACACTGCGTACAGTTCTAGAACTTCTGAAGTTGAAGGCTAGCGCCGGATGGTCTGATACTAGCTTCACAGATCTTTTGAATTTTCTGTCCCAATTACTACCAAAACCCAACAAACTACCAACAAGCACTTATAAAGCGAAGAAGCTTATATCTCCCATAGCTCTGGGTGTGCAAAAAATTCATGCATGTCCGAACCATTGTATTCTGTATCGTGGCGATTTTGAGAACACATCAAGATGCCTAGTTTGCAATGTCAGTCGATACAAGAAGAGCTACAATCAAGACTGTGTAAAAAAATTCCCGAAGAAAAATAAAAACAAGAAATCCACTATTGGACCTGAAAGTGACGATGACACTTTTGATGACATGGATGGGAAAAAGAAGTCAAAGATCCCAGCTTTGGTGATGTGGTATCTTCCAGTAATTGATCGCTTAAAACGTTTGTTCTCAAATCCTAGGGAGGCTGAGCTTATGCGTTGGCATGCTGAAAGTCGCAAGCAGAATAACAAACAGATTCGACACCCTGGTGATGCATCACAATGGAAAAATTTCGATCTTATGTATCCTGAGTTTGCCAAAGAAACCAGAAATGTAAGATTTGCTTTGGGTACAGACGGAATGAATCCATTTGGTGAAAAAAGAAGTGTACATAGCACCTGGCCCGTGACTTTAACGATGTACAACCTTCCATCATGGTTGTGTCACAAAAGAAAGTACATTATGTTGACTATTCTTATTCAAGGTCCGAAATCAGCTGGTGTTGATATTGATGTGTTCCTAGAACCTCTTATGGAAGATATGACAAAGCTCTGGAATGAAGGAGTTAGAATATGGGATGAGTATTGCCATGAGTATTTCAACTTAAGAGCAATTATTACCATCCATGATTCTCCCGGTGGCGCCACACTATCAGGGCAAAAGACTAAAGGCAAGAATGGTTGTGTAGTGTGCGTCGATGGAACTGCTTCCATGTACCTTAAATCATCCAAGAAGTTGGTGTTCATGGGACACAGACGGTTCTTGATGAAGCAGCATAAGTACCGAAAGATGAAAGAGGAATTTAACAAGCAACTGGAAAGTGAAGGTGCACCAAAGCCTTATAGTGGGAAACTTGTTTTTGAAATTGTAAAGAACATTCATGTTGTATTCGGAAAGGGAAAAAACAAAGGAGAAAAGAGAAAGAGAACTGACCCTTCAACTTACACAACTTTCAAGAAGCAATCAATTTTTTTCAAGTACCTCCCATACTGGAAGGATATGGAAATTTGCCACAACATTGATTTGATGCATGTAACAAAAAATGTTTTTGACAGCATCATTGGAACCTTGCTGGGCATGCCGAGTAAGACAAAAGACGGACTCAAATCACGCAATGATCTAGTAGATCTTCAAATCAGACGGGAACTTCATCCAGTGGATAGTGGCAAAGGGAAGCCTTACCTCCCCCCAGCTAGCTACAACTTGTCAGTTGAGGAGAGAACAAAGATTTGCAAATGTTTGCGTGGGGTCAAAGTGCCCACAGGTTTCTCATCCAATATCAGCAAACTAGTCAGGATGAAGGACTTGTCTCTATTTGGCTACAACTCTCATGACTGCCATGTGATGATGACAGTGTTCCTCCCAATTGCGGTAAGAGCCCTCGAAACAGAGCATGTCAAAGTTGTCATCACACGCTTGTGTTACTTTTTCAATGCGGTTTCACAAAAAGTAATAGCTTTAGAAGACTTGGACTATCTAAAGGCATACATCATCGAGACTATGTGCAAGCTTGAAATGTGTTTTCCTCCATCATTTTTTGACATGCAAGTACACCTAATCATACATCTCGTGGATCAGATAAAAATATTAGGGCCACTATATTTACATCATATGTTTCAGTTGGAGCGATACCTGGGAGTATTAAAAGGTTATGTGCGAAATCGCTCTCACCCAGAGGGTTCAATCATGGAGGGATACACTACAGAAGAAGTGATTGAGAGCTGTATAGATTACATCAGTGACGGAACAATGATAGGTGTGCCTGTACCTAAACATGAGGGTAAACTATGTGGGAGAGGGAGAATGGGCAAGATAACTTTTCGCGTTGAGGATTACAAGCTAGTACATTGTGCTCATGGTAGTGTACTACAACATCTCACGATAGCCGAGCCTTACATAGAGGAACACCTGGATGAGCTTCGTAAAGAAAATCAGAACCGCACAAAGGACTGGATCATGAGGGAGCACAAACATCGTTTCAGCGAATGGTTAATGGACAAAAACATCCCATTCGGAGACTCTTTGGAAGAGAAAACAATGAAGAATTTGGCTTCTGGGCCATCGTGTTTTGTGACATCATGGCAAGCATATGACATCAATGGGTACACATTCTATACTAAATCAAAAGACATGAAAAGTGTTGCACAAAATAGCGGTGTTCGTATCGATGCTTTTGACCTACATGGACAGAAGACCACATATTTTGGATTCATAGAGAAAATATGGGAACTTGATTATGGCCCAAGCATGAAAATACCCTTATTTAAGTGCCAATGGGTACAACATCCCGTGGGGGTGATAGTGGATAACTACGGACTCACACTGGTAGACTTAAAGAAAGTAGGATATAAAGATGACCCGTGGGTTCTCGCCGAATGTGTTGCATAAGTGTTCTATGTACTCGATCCAGCAGATGAGAAGATGCATGTAGTTATTTCTGGAAAGCAAAAAATTATTGGAGTTGAGAATGTGGGAGACCAAGATGAGGAATACAATAAGTATGAAGAGATGTTCGTCTTTAACGGTCCAGAGAGAATCAAGCGTGTGGAAAAGAAAATTGATAAGAACTTAAAGCCATACATGCGGAAAAATGGTAGTTCATGAAAAATTGTATGAATCAAATTGTATTTGTTATCATGTATGATCGACTATGAATTGTGGTTGCCAATTAATTTAAAATCTCTCTAGTTATCTATGTGTGCTATTATAATTCATTTAAATTGTATTTGCATATTTTTGTTAAAAATTAAATATTAATTCATTTAAATTGTATTTGCATATTTCTGTTAAAAATTAAAATATTTTCAGATTTGAATTGTATTTTTCATATTTTCACAATCACAGGCGGTTTTTCCTTAGGGTACGTTTGTGAAAAGGATAGAGCACCACAGGCGGTTCTAAACAAAAACCGCTTGTGATACTTTTACATCACAGGCGTACCGAACTGCCTCGGACATCACATGCGGTTTTCTAACCGAACCGCCTGTGATGTAAAAAGCCTACCGCTTGTATAGAGCCAAATTGTACTAGTGTAGATTTCAATGAGGAAGATGACCTTGCGCCATCCCATACTGTCCGGCCCAGAGCGTGGACCGTTCGGTGCGATGCAGGGAAGGCGCCGCTCTTGCGCCTAGGTCGTGGACGGTCCGACCCAGAGCCACAGACCGTCCGCGCCGTCGCAAAGGGCGCCGCCAAGCGGTACAACCCTAGTGATTGGCGCTGCCCAGATCGGCGCCTTGTGGCGACTCCGCTGGGGACTTATTTTCCTAAAAGATTTCATGCGGCACCCCACTATAAGTATCGCCATGACATCCAACGTTATTTAATCTCCTAAAAATTCTTTATGTGACAATCGGATTAAAAGTGTGGACGAATATATAGCAGAATTAAGGTGTAAGTTAGAAAAAATACTTACGTCCAATTCTTTGCTACGAGAATTGGGTACCGAAACAACTATGCCAAGCATATCGATAATAAATGGGTTTTCCCAGTCCCAGCCATATTATAGTATGACGCTAAACTCGTATATGGGGCAATCGCTGCTGTCATCTTCACTATGCGGTGGATCGGCTCTAAGCATGGCTGGACAGTCCGGGCACGATCTCGAAAAGTCCGGCTCCCCATCGGACCATCCGACACCTTATGCCAGACCACGAAGAGCCCACCAAAAGGCTCGCCCGGCATGACTGGACAGTCTGGGTATAGTACTGGACCGTCCTATCCCTTCACAGGTCGTCCGCCGTCCGGAGCACCAAAAAGCCACATGTGGTCAGCCTAGTGCAGAAGGCCGCCATAAATATAGCCGGCCAGCTAAGCCCCAGGAGCCGAAAAGGTTACACGTCACTCTGCTTGTTTGGCCTGCTAAGACCCAATCTTTTTCCCGCTCTCTCCCACACTCGGCATAAAAGGGAAGCTAAGTTCACATTTAATATTGCTAAGTGTGATAAAATATTTGATGAGTTACTTAAGCATGGTAATATTAAATTGTCACGTACAATTCCCCGATTGAAGAATTAAAAGGGCGTGTGCATTGTAAATGGCATGGCTCCTTTCTTCATAACACCAATGATTGTGTTTTCTTCCGTTGACAAATTCAAATAGAATCGGCTATAAACAAAGGCCGGTTAAGATTTCAAGAGGTGAAGATTGATAGGCCACCTGTCCCTGTCGCCACACTAGAGCCGACGAGCAAAAAAGTCTAAGTTTGGCCATGTGCGGCCGATAAAATCAAAAATAAACATATCATCATTAGGGATCTTCACACTCTAAACATGTCACACAGAGTGGTTACTTGGAAGGCTCCGAACAAAAGAAAGACCGGAGGCATCAGGGGGGCAATCATGATCGGACACCCGATCATGGTCACCTGTCCTACGTACGTCGGACGGTCCAGGCACTTAGGCTGGACTATCCGGGACCGGCGCGACGGCGGTCCGCAGACAACCAGAAGCAGCAACGACCTCAAACCGTCAGACCACAACGTCGTAAAACAGATACTAGGAAGGAAAACACTTCCAAGACATCTGGTTGGCTCTGCAGAGTTGGCCCTACTTTTGATCAGTTGCTTGCTAAATATATGAAGAAGAAGGCCGTTCAACACAACAATCCAATAAAACAAACAAAGTAAAAAAATCGATTTGTGCGAAAACAAAGGCTGACTAAGCCGACCCATAAAGTGGTGCAACCAAGATTGCCTTGTCATCATCCTCCAGGGATGTCATGGTGCTTTTCGGTCTATTCATCAACTGAAAGGGAAATAGGCTTACACCTTTTCCTAATTGATTTTGGTGGTTGAATTGCCCAACACAAATAATTGGACTAACTAGTTTGCTCTAGATTATGAGTTCTACAGGTGCCAAAGGTTCACAACAAACCAATAAAAAGACCGAGAAAGGATTCAAATATAGAGAGCAACAATCAGCCAAAGTGTGCCCTGGTCTGGCGCACCGAACTGTCCGGTGTGCCACCGGACAATGTCCGGTGCACCAGGGACTCCATCTTCGAACTGCTCACCTTCGGGAATTCTGGGAGCCACTCCGCTATAATTCACCGGACTGTCCGGTGTAGCACCGGATTGTCCGGTGTGCCAGCGGAGCAACAACTACTTCGCACCAACGGTCGTCTGCAGAAGGCATTAAATGCGCTACAGTGCGCGCCAGAGTCAGAGCAGAGCCAGATGGCGCATCGGACACTGAACAGTGGCTGTCCGGTGCACCACCGGACTGTCCGGTGGCCCAGAAGACAGAAGCTCCAACGATCGGAATCCAACGACCAGGTGACGTGGCAGGCGCACCGGACTGTCCGGTGTGCCATGCGACAGCAGCCTCCACCAAACGACTAGTTTGGTGGTTGGGGCTATAAATACCCCCAACCACCTCACCATTCATTGCATCCAAGTTTTCAGACTTCCTACACCTTACAAGAGCTATAGCATTCAATACAAGACACACCAAAGAGATCAAATCCTCTCCCAAGTCCAAAGATCATTCCCAATCAAATAGTGACTAGTGAGAGAGTGACTTGTGTTCATTTGAGCTCTTGCGCTTGGATTGCTTCTTTTCTCTCTTCATTCTTTCTTGTGATCAACTCAATTGTAACCGAGGCAAGAGACACCAATTGTGTGGTGGTCCTTGCGGGGACTTTGTGTCTCGTTTGATTGAGAAGAGAAGCTCACTCGGTCTAAGTGACCGTTTGAGAGAGGGAAAGGGTTGAAAGAGACCCGGTCTTTGTGACCACCTCAACGGGGAGTAGGTTTGCAAGAACCGAACCTCGGTAAAACAAATCCTTGTGTCTCACTCCTTATTTTCTTGCGATTTGTTTTTCACCCTCTCTCTCGAACTCGTTTATATTTCTAACGCTAACCCGGCTTGTAGTTGTGCTTAAGTTTATAAATTTCAGATTCACCCTATTCACCCCCCTCTAGGCGACTTTCAATTGGTATCAGAGCCCGATGCTTCATTAGAGCTTAACCGCTCGAAGTGATGTCGGGAGATCACGCCAAGAAGATGGTGATCGACGGTGATAAGACCGCTACAAGTCACGAGAAGGCTCCATCAAGGGAGTCCGCCAACAACAAGAAGGATGGATCCCCTTCACGCATTCAATCGCACAAGAGTGGCGAGAAGAAGAAGAAAATGAAGAAAGTGGTCTACTACGAGACCGACTCTTCATCGCCCTCTACATCCGGATCCGACTCCGCGTCCGTCACTTCTAAGCACCAAGAGCGCAAGAAGTATAGTAAGATCCCCTTACGCTATCCTCGCATTCCTAAGCATACTCCATTACTTTCCGTCCCATTAGGCAAACCACCGACGTTTGACAGTGAAGATTATTTTAGGTGGAGTGATATGATGAGATATCACCTAACCTCACTCCACAAAAGCATATGGGATGTTGTTGAGTTTGGTGTACAGGTACCATCCGTAGGGGATGAAGATTATGATGAGGACGAGGTGGCCCAAATCGTGCACTTCAACTCCTAAGCCACCACTATACTCCTCACCTCTCTAAGTCGAGAGGAGTATAACAAGGTGCAAGGATTGAAGAGTGCCAAGGAGATTTGGGACGTACTCAAGACCGCGCACGAAGGAGACGAGGTGACCAAGATCACCAAGCGGGCGACGATCAAGGGGGAGCTCGGTCGCTTCCGGCTTCGCCAAGGGGAGGAGCCACAAGAGATGTACAACCGGCTCAAGACCTTGGTGAACCAAGTGCGCAACCTCGGGAGCAAAAAATGGGATGACCATGAAATGGTCAAGGTTATTCTTAGATCACTCGTTTTTCTTAACCCTACGCAAGTACAATTAATACATGGTGATCCTAGATACACACTAATATCTCCCGAGGAAGTAATAGGAAAATTTGTGAGCTTTGAATTGATGATCAAAGGCTCAAAGAAAATCATTGAGCAAGATGGCCCCTCCACGCCCGAAGCACAACCGGTCGCGTTCAAGGCGACGGAGGAGAAGAAGGAAGAGTCTACATCAAGTAGACTCCCCATCGACGCCTCCAAACTCGACAACGAGGAAATGACACTCATCATCAAGAGCTTCCGCCAAATCCTCAAGCAAAGGAGAGGGAAGGACTACAAGTCCCGCTCCAAGAAAGTGTGCTACAAGTGTGGTAAGCCTGGTCACTTTATTGCAAAATGTCCAATATCAAGTGACAGTGACAGGGGCGACGACAAGAAGGGAAAGAGGAGAGAAAAGAAGAGATACTACAAGAAGAAGGGCGGCGATGGCCATGTGTGCCGCGAGTGGAACTCCGACGAGAGCTCCTCCGACTCCTCTTCCGACGAGGACGCCGCCAACATCACCGTCACCAAAGGACTCCTCTTCCCCAACGTCGGCCACAAGTGCCTCATGGCAAAGGACGACAAAAGGAAGAAGGTAAAATCAAGATCCTCCACTAAATATGCATCCTCTAGCGATGAAGATAATTCTAGTGATGAGGAGGATAATTTGCGCACTCTTTTTGCCAACCTAAACATGCAACAAAAGGAAAAATTAAATGAATTAATTAGTGCTATTCATGAGAAGGATGAACTCTTGGACTCCCAAGAGGACTTCCTAATTAAGGAAAATAAGAAGCATGTTAAGGTTAAGAATGCTTATGCTCTAGAAATAGAAAAATGTGAAAAATTATCTAGTGAGCTAAGCACGTGCCATGATATTATTGCCAACCTTAGAAATGAGAATGATAGACTAATTGCTAAGGTTGATTCAAATATATGTGATGATTCTATTTCCAATATTAAAGATGATAATGCTAGTTTGCTTGCTAAGATTGAAAAATTAAATGCTTCTCTTGATAGCCTTAAAATTGAAAATGAAAAATTGATTGCTAAGGCTAATGAATTAGATGTTTGCAATGCTTCCATTTCCGATCTTAGAGATAAGAATGATATTTTACGTGCTAAGATTGTTGAACTTAATTCTTGCAAACCCTCTACATCTACCATTGAGCATGTTTCCATTTGCACTAGATGTAGAGACATTAATGTTGATGCTATTCATGATCACCTAGCTTTAATTAAGAAACAAAATGATCACATAGCTCAACTTAATGCTAAAATTAATGAGCATGACTTAGAAAATGAGAAATTTAAATTTGCTAGAAGCATGCTCTATAATGGGAGACGCTCTGGCATCAAGGATGTCATTGGCTTCCAAAAGGGAGACAATGTCAAACTTAATGCCCCTCCTAAAAGATTATCTAACTTTGTTAAGGGCAAGGCTCCCATGCCTTAGGATAACGAGGGTTACATTTTGTACCCTGCCGGTTATCCCGAGCACAAGATTAGGAAAATTCACTCTAGGAAGTCTCACTCTGGTCCTAATCATGCTTTTATGTATAAGGGTGAGACATCTAGCTCTAGGCAATCAACCCGTGCTAAATTGCCTAAGAAGAAAACTCCTATTGCATCAAATGATTCTAACATTTCATTTAAGACTTTTGATGCATCTTATGTTTTAACTAACAAATCCGGCAAGGTAGTTGCCAAGTATGTTGGGGGCAAACACAAGGGATCAAAGACTTGTGTTTGGGTACCCAAAGTTCTTGTATCTAATGTCAAAGGACCCAAAACCATTTGGGTACCTAAAATCAAGAACTAAATTTGTTTTGTAGGTTTATGCATCCGGGGGCTCAAGTTGGATCATCGACAGCGGGTGCACAAACCACATGACAGGGGAGAAGAAGATGTTCTCCTCCTACGAGAAAAACCAAGATACCCAAAGAGCGATCACATTCGGGGATGGAAATCAAGGTTTGGTCAAAGGATTGGGTAAAATTGCTATATTACCTGACCATTCCATTTCAAATGTTTTTCTTGTAGATTCTTTAGATTATAACTTGCTTTCAGTTTCGCAATTGTGTAAAATGGGCTACAACTGTCTTTTTACGGATGTAGGTGTTACTGTCTTTAGAAGAAGTGATGATTCAATAGCATTTAAGGGAGTGTTAGAGGGTCAGCTATACTTGGTAGATTTTGTGATATCCTGGCCCCTGGGATGGGATGTCCTGGCCCAAGGCTTAATAGAATTAATAGTGTAATCATACCAACAAGGTGCATCTTCTTTTTCGGAAGCCTATCTTGAAAGAACCTCCAAGTTAAGCGTGCTTGGCTTAGAGCAATTTGGGATGGGTGACCGACTGGGAAGTTTTCTCGGGTGTGCATGAGTGAGGACAAAGTGCGCACAAAAGACTCGTGTTGGTCTGTGGTGACGATATATGATCCTAGAGAGCTGTCAGGAGTAAGTACCGCCGGTCCAGGGATTGGACGGGGTGTTACAAGTGGTATCAGAGCCGACCCTCGTGGTTTCACGGGCGTGTGTGGGCTAGGGGGTTCGGGTATATGGCGCATGGCGCATGTGGGCCCGGAGTGGTCACATGGCATGGCATATGACGACACTAGACATACAGACGTGGCCAAGAGGGGAGGTTCCTGGATTGGGGTTGACCGACGAGGACGTCGGTCTTCTAAGGGGGGTGGATTATGATATCCTGGCCCCTGGGATGGGATGTCCTGGCCCAAGGCTTAATAGAATTAATAGTGTAATCATACCAACAAGGTGCATCTTCTTTTTCGGAAGCCTATCTTGAAAGAACCTCCAAGTTAAGTGTGCTTGACTTAGAGCAATTTGGGACGGGTGACCGACTAGGAAGTTTTCTCGGGTGTGCATGAGTGAGGACAAAGTGCGCACAAAAGACTCGTGTTGGTCTGTGGTGACGATATATGATCCTAGAGAGCTGCCAGGAGTAAGTACCGCCGGTCCAGGGATTGGACGGGGTGTTACAGATTTTGATAGAGCTAAACTCGACACTTGCTTAATTGCTAAGACTAACATGGGCTGGCTCTGGCATCGCCGACTAGCACATGTTGGAATGAAGAATCTTCACAAGCTTCTAAAGGGAGAACATATTTTGGGACTAACAAATGTTCATTTTGAGAAAGACAGGGTTTGTAGCGCATGTCAGACAGGAAAGCAAGTTGGTGTTCATCATCCACACAAGAACATCATGACGACTGACAGGCCACTCGAGCTCCTACACATGGACCTATTCGGCCCGATAGCTTACATAAGCATCGACGGGAGTAAGTACTGTCTAGTTATTGTGGATGATTATTCTCGCTTCACTTGGGTGTTCTTTTTGCAGGAAAAATCTCATACCCAAGAAACCTTAAAGGGATTCTTGAGACGGTCTCAAAATGAGTTTGGCTTAAGGATCAAAAAGATTAGAAGCGATAACGGGACGGAGTTCAAGAACTCACAAATCGAAGGCTTCCTTGAGGAGGAGGGCATCAAGCATGAGTTCTCTTCTCCCTACACCCCACAACAAAATGGTGTAGTGGAGAGGAAGAATAGAACTCTATTGGATATGGCAAGGACCATGCTTAATGAATACAAGACTTTGGATCGGTTTTGGGTCGAGGCGGTCAACACCGCCTGCTACGCCATCAACCGGTTATATCTACACCGAATCCACAAGAAGACGTCATACGAACTCCTAACCGGTAAAAAGCCCAATGTTTCATATTTTAGAGTCTTTGGTAGCAAATGCTTTATTCTTGTTAAAAGAGGTAGAAAATCCAAATTTGCTCCTAAGGCTGTAGAAGGCTTTTTACTAGGATATGATTCAAACACAAGGGCATATAGAGTCTTTAACAAGTCCTCTGGACTAGTTGAAGTTTCTTGTGACATTGTGTTTGATGAGACTAACGGCTCTCAAGTAGAGCAAGTTGATCTTGATGAGCTAGATGACGAAGAGGCTCCGTGTGTCGCGCTAAGGAACATGTCCATTGGGGATGTATGTCCTAAGGAATCTGAAGAGCCTCCAAATGCACAAGATCAACCATTTTCCTCCATGCAAGCATCTCCACCAACTCAAGATGAGGATGAGGCTCAAAATGGTGAAGGAGAAGATCAAGAAGTTGAGCCACCTCAGGAAGAGAGCAATGATCAAGGGGGAGATGCCCATGATCAAGATAAGGAAGATGAACAAGTTCCAAGGCCGCCACACCCAAGAGTCCACCAAGCAATACAACGAGATCACCCCGTGAACACCATCCTCGGCGATATTCAAAAGGGGGTAACTACTCGATCTCGTGTTGCTCATTTTTGTGAACATTACTCTTTTGTTTCCTCTATTGAGCCACACAGGGTAGAGGAAGCACTTCAAGATTCGGATTGGGTGGTGGCAATGCAAGAGGAGCTCAACAACTTCACAAGGAATGAGGTATGGCATTTAGTTCCACGTCCTAACCAAAATGTTGTAGGAACCAAGTGGGTCTTCCGCAACAAACAAGATGAGCATGGTGTGGTGACAAGGAACAAAGCCCGACTTGTGGCCAAGGGATATTCACAAGTCGAAGGTTTGGATTTCGGTGAAACCTATGTACCCGTAGCTAGGCTTGAATCAATTCGTATATTACTTGCCTATGCTACTTACCATGGCTTTAAGCTTTATCAAATGGACGTGAAAATTGCCTTCCTCAATGGACCAATCAAGAAAGAGGTCTATGTTGAGCAACCTCCCGACTTTGAAGATATTGAGTATCCTAACCATGTTTACAAACTCTCTAAGGTGCTTTATGGGCTCAAACAAGCCCCAAGAGCATGGTATGAATGCCTAAAAGATTTTCTTATCACTAATGGCTTCAAAGTCGGAAAGGCCGATCCTACACTCTTTACCAAAACACTTGAAAATGATTTGTTTGTATGCCAAATTTATGTTGATGATATCATTTTTGGGTCTACTAACGAATCTACATGTGAAGAGTTTAGTAGGATCATGACACAAAAATTCGAGATGTCTATGATGGGGGAGTTGAAGTACTTCTTAGGATTTCAAGTGAAGCAACTCCAAGAGGGCACTTTCATTAGCCAAACGAAGTACATTCAAGATATACTCAACAAGTTTGGGATGAAGGATGCCAAGCCCATCAAGACACCCATGGGAACCAATGGGCATCTCGACCTCGACACGGGAGGTAAATCCGTAGATCAAAAGGTATACCGGTCGATGATAGGTTCCTTACTCTATTTATGTGCTTCACGACCGGATATAATGCTTTCTGTATGCATGTGTGCAAGATTCCAAGCTGATCCTAAGGTAGTTCACCTTAGGGTCGTGAAACGAATCTTGAGATATTTAGTTTATACTCCTAAGTTTGGCCTTTGGTACCCTAGGGGATCCACATTTGATTTAATTGGTTATTCGGATGCCGATTGGGTGGGGTGTAAAATTAATAGGAAGAGCACATCGGGGACTTGCCAGTTCTTGGGAAGATCTCTGGTGTCTTGGGCTTCAAAGAAACAAAATTCCGTAGCTCTTTCTACCGCCGAAGCCGAGTATATTGCCGCAGGCCATTGTTGCGCGCAATTGCTTTGGATGAGGCAAACCCTTAGGGACTATGGTTACAAATTAACCAAAGTTCCTCTTCTATGTGTTAATGAGAGTGCAATCCGCATGGCGGATAATCCCGTTGAGCATAGCCGCACTAAACACATAGCCATTCGATATCATTTCTTAAGGGATCACCAACAAAAGGGGGATATCGAGATTGCTTATATTAACACCAAAGAACAATTAGTCGATATCTTTACCAAGCCATTAGATGAACAATCATTTACCAAACTTAGGCATGAGCTAAATATTCTTGATTCTAGGAATTTCTTTTGATGTTTTGCACACATAGCTCATAGATATACCTTTGATCATATCTCTTTCATATGCTATGACTAATGATTTTTCAAGTGCATTTCAAGATAAGTCATAGATTGAAAGGGAAAAGGAGTCTTCGGCGAAGACAAAGGCTTCCACTCCATCGAAATTACTCATCCTTCGCCGTCGCTCCGCGCCGCTCTCCAACTTTGGTATAATCTTCACTCATATGTTATTACCATAAGGAGAAAAAGTAATTAGGGCTTATATTTCACTCAAGTATCCGTTTTTGGCGATTCATGCCAAAGGGGGAGAAAGTATTAGCCCAAAGCAAAAGGACCGCACCACCACCAATTTCAAAATTCAAAGTTGTGTTTAGAAAAGAGTTTTCAAACGTGTTTTTCCAATTGGTATCTTACTGTTGATATATTTTCAAATTGGTATACCCTCTTCAAAATTAATATCTAAAACCCTCTTGAACACTAAGAGGAGGATTTCATTAAGGGGGAGTTTTGTCTAGTCAAAGGAAAAGCATTTGAAACAGGGGGAGAAAATTTCAAATCTTATTCATTTACCTTTGACTATTTGCAAAAGACCTTGAAAAGAATTTACAAAAGAATTTGCAAAAACAAAACATGTGGAGCAAGCGTGGTCCAAAATATTGAGAATAAAGAAATCAATCCATGCACATCTTATGAGAATTTATTGGTTCAATTCTAAGTAACCTTTGCACTTACATTATGCAAACTAGTTCACTTATGCACTTCTATATTTGCTTTGGTTTGTGTTGGCATCAATCACCAAAAAGGGGGAGATTGAAAGGGAAATAGGCTTACACCTTTTCCTAATTGATTTTGGTGGTTGAATTGCCCAACACAAATAATTGGACTAACTAGTTTGCTCTAGATTATAAGTTCTACAGGTGCCAAAGGTTCACAACAAACCAATAAAAAGACTGAGAAAGGATTCAAATATAGAAAGCAACAGTCAGCTGAAGTGTGCCCTGGTTGGCGCACCGGACTGTCCGGTGCACCAGGGACTCCATCTCCGAACTGCTCACCTTCGGGAATTCTGGGAGCCACTCCGCTATAATTCACCGGACTGTCCGGTGTAGCACCGGACAGTGTCCAGTGGCGCACCGGACTGTCCGGTGTGCCAGCGGAGCAACGGCTACTTCGCACCAACGGTCGTCTGCAGAAGGCATTAAATGCGCTACAGTGCGCGCCAGAGTCAGAGCAGAGCCAGATGGCGCATCGGACACTGAACAGTGGCTGTCCGGTGCACCATTGGACTGTCCGGTGGCCCAGAAGACAGAAGCTCCAACGGTCGGAATCCAATGGCCAGGTGACGTGGCAGGCACACTGGACAGTGTCCGGTGGCGCACCGGACTGTCTGGTGCGCCATGCGACAGCAGCCTCCACCAAACGGCTAGTTTGGTGGTTGGGGCTATAAATACCCCAACCACCTCACCATTCATTGCATCCAAGTTTTCAGACTTCCTACACCTTACAAGAGCTATAGCATTCAATACAAGACACACCAAAGAGATCAAATCCTCTCCCAAGTCCAAAGATCATTCCCAATCAAATAGTGACTAGTGAGAGAGTGACTTGTGTTCATTTGAGCTCTTGCGCTTGGATTGCTTCTTTTCTCTCTTCATTCTTTCTTGTGATCAACTCAATTGTAACCGAGGCAAGAGACACCAATTGTGTGGTGGTACTTGCGGGGACTTTGTGTCCCGTTTGATTGAGAAGAGAAGCTCACTCGGTCTAAGTGACCGTTTGAGAGAGGGAAAGGGTTGAAAGAGACCCGGTCTTTGTGACCACCTCAACGGGGAGTAGGTTTGCAAGAACCGAACCTCGGTAAAACAAATCCGTGTGTCTCACTCCTTATTTGCTTGCGATTTGTTTTTCACCCTCTCTCTCAGACTCGTTTATATTTCTAACGCTAACCCGGCTTGTAGTTGTGCTTAAGTTTATAAATTTCAGATTCGCCCTATTCACCCCCACTCTATGCGACTTTCATCAACGATGTGTTGTCCTACTCAAGTGTGGGGCAGTACGATGATGAATCCGTTTACATATTCGTGCTGGGGGGCACCACCAGTTTTTGCCTATTTACATGTTGATCAGGCATACATGGCCGAAGAGGATGCAATCCGAAACGACCACTGTGCATCAAAGTTCTATCAAGTAATTATATTATCTGATCACAAGAGCCGATGACTTGCATCAAGCTTAGTCCTGACTTCAGGAACAAAATAACTCATGTCATCTATTGTTCCAAAGTGCGCTGGTGCTTTTGCTTTTCCAAGCTCCACCAAAAGTTAGAGGGCATGTGTTGAACACCAAAAGTGGTGGACGGTCCGGCCCTAGGGACCAGACGGTCCGCGCCCCCGCGATCAAATTAACTCGGGCGATTATCCTTATCTCTTGCGTGGTTATCCATCTAATCAAATGGGATTTGTTAGCTATCGCCTAGGAACGGGTCCAGACCTCCCCTATATATACGAAGGGGTATGTCCGATTGAGAATCCTCGAATACATTCCAATCGAACCAATTTCTTTCTTTATCATTTCTGCCCTAAGAGTAGATGTAGCATAGTTATAGTTATATCTTTCCACATATCCACCTCCACCCCTATTCGACTCTACGTCATCTAAATCCGTCTTGGGTGGCCTGCCGACCCCAAGACGACCATAGGATCTTACCCCTCCCAAGGGACAAGATCTATTTGTCCATTAAAGATACTCTACCTCGACTATCTCTTAATTCCTAGGTGACTCTACATCGTCTAGGGATGCCCCAGGTGACCTATCAACCCGGAGCACCATAAGATCTCTTCCCCAGGGGGCGAGATCTAGATTCAAGTGAGGAGGAAGACGACCCTGCGTCGTCACGGACCGTCCGACCATTGCACGGACCGTCTAGAGCGGCGCAGAGAAGGCACCGCTCCTGCGCCCAGGTCACGGACCGTCTGACCCAGAGCCGCAGACCGTCCGCGCTGCCGCAAAGGGCACAACCAAGCGGTACACCCCTAGTGATTGGCGCTGCCCATATCAGAGATAACACACTTTTTGGGATGTAGCGTAGTTCTAGTTATAGCTTTTCGTATATCCACCTCTACCCCTATTCGACTCTACATCATCTAGATCCGTCTTGGGTGGCCTACCGACCCCAAGACGACCTTAGGAACTTACCTCTCTCGGGGGCAAGATCTAGTTGTCCATTAAAGATAATTTACCTCGACTGTCTCTTAATTATTAGGCGACTCCACATCGTCTAGGGACGCCTCAGGTGACCTGTCGACTCGGAGCACCCTAAGATCTCTCCCCCAGGGGTGAGATCTAGATTCCAGCGAGGAGGAAGACGACCCTACGCCAACACGGACTGTCTGACCCAGAGTGCGGACTGTTCGGTGTGACATAGGGAAGGCGTCGCTCTTGCGCCTAGGTCATGGACCGTCCGGCCTAGAGCCACGGACCGTCCATGTCGCCGAAGAGGGCACCACCGGGCGGTACACCCCTAGTGATTGGCGTTGCCCAGATCGGCGCCAACACTTACATTCTACAGTTTGCTCTGTTCTGTCCATGTAACACCCTGAATTTGGGGTATAAAATTTCTTCTCTGAATGCCTACCAAATTAAGATGTTACCCTTTGCCTCTCTCTCTAGTCTCTCTCTCCCTTTTCCTTTTGAGTAGAGTTAGGTTAATTAAGTGAGGGATTAATTATTTATTTTGTTAAAACTTTGTGAGTCATGAATTGTTGCATCATGTTGAGCCTAAATTATTCTTTTGTTTGATGCACATGTTTGAAATTATTTAAATTTGGTTTGGTGTTTGAATTTGATTTGAATTCCTAGAGAAAATAAAAAATAAAAAGGCATTAGAAATTCCCTAAAAAAAGAAAAACCAAAAGTTGCCCACTCTGCCCAACTCAGCCAATTCAAGCTGCGCGCGCCCGCGTCGCCTGACAGGTGGACCCCACCTGCCAGCGATGACCACGCACGCTCTCTCTCTCTCCCTCTCTGTCCCTCCCGCTGCCTGGTGGGATCGGCCTGTTGGCGTCGATCCGTCCACGCACGCTCTCGCTCGTTGCTCGGTGAAAGTTGCCTAGAGGGGGGTGGATAGACAGAAACTGAAATTTACAAACTTAAAGCACAACTACAAGCCAGGGTTAGCGTTAGAAATAAAACCGAGTCCGAAATAGAGGGCAAAAACAAATCAACCAAAGAAATAGAGCGGATGACACGGTGATTTGTTTTCCCGAGGTTCGGTTCTTGCAAACCTACTCCCTGTTGAGGTGGTCACAAAGACCGGGTCTCTTTCAACCCTTTCCCTCTCTCAATTGGTCACTTAGACCGAGTGAGCTTTTCTCCTCAATCAAATGGGTCACTTAGTCCCTACAAGGACCACCACACAATTGGTGTCTCTTGCTTTGATTACAAATGTCTTGAGAAAAAGAATGGGGAAGAAGAAAAGCGATCCAAGCGACAAGAACTCAAATGAACACGAAAATCTCTCTCTCACTAGTCACCAAGTGTTTGGGGGTGATTTTGGACTTGGGAGAGCATTTGATCTCTTGTTTGTGTCTTGGAGTGAAGTCTAGAGCTCTTGTATTGAATGCAATATGCTGGAAACTTGGATGCCTTGAATGGTGGTGGTTGGGGGTATTTATAGCCACAACCACCAAAACAATCATTAGGGAGGGCTGCTGTCGATGGGCGCACTGGACAGTCCGGTGCGCCAGCCACGTCACCCAACCGTTAGGGTTCTGATGATTTCGACCGTTGGAGCTCTGACAACTTGGGGCACCGGACAGACACTGTTCACTGTCCGGTGCGCCTTCTGGCGCTGCTCTGACTCTGCGCGAACTGACCGTGCACTGTTCACGTTGTCAGCCGACCATTGAAGTCGACAGTTGCGCTGGCGACCGTTGCTCTGCTTGGCACATCGGATAGTCTGGTGACCCACCGGACAATCCGGTGAATTATAGCGGAGCGCGGCCTTAGAAACCCAAAGGTGAAGAGTTGAAGTCGATCCACCTGGTGCATTGGACACTGTCCGGTGGCACACCGGACAGTCCGGTGCGCCAGACCAGGGTTCTCTTTGGTTTCTTTTGCTCCTTTATTTTGAACCCTAACTTTGATTTTTTTATTGGTTTGTGTTGAACCTTTAGCACCTGTAGAACATATAATCTAGAGCAAACTAGTTAGTCCAATTATTTGTGTTTGGCATTTCAACCACCAAAATCATTTAGGAAAAGGTTTGACCCTATTTCCCTTTCAATCTCTCCCTTTTTGGTGATTGATGCCAACACAAACCAAAGCAAATATAGAAGTGCAGAATTGAACTAGTTTGCATAACGGAAGTGCAAAGGTTACTTGGAATTAAAACAATTTTTACTTATACTAGATATGCATGGATTGCTTTCTTTCTTTTTAACATTTTGGACCACACTTGCACCACTTGTTTTGTTTTTGCAAATTATTTTAAAAGTCCATTTGAAAATAGTCAAAGGTATATGAATAAGATTGCAAGAAGCATTTTCAAGATTTGAAATTTTCTCCCCCTATTTCAAATGCTTTTCCTTTGACTTAAAAAAACTCCCCCTGAATTGAAATTCTCCTCTTAGTGTTCAAGAGGGTTTTTACCAATTGAAAGAAGATTAACTATACCAATTTGAAAAATACTAACCAATTGAAAAATCCTCTTTTAAATATTTCATCGTAAGATACCAATTGAAAACTTAATTTTTAAACTTTGAAATTGGTGGTGGTGCGGTCCTTTTGCTTTGGGCTTATACTTTCTCCCCTTTGGCATGAATCGTCAAAAACAGATACATTGTGAGTGAGATATGAGCCCTTTTTACTTTCTCCCCAATGGTACAAATAAATATGAGTGAAGATTATACCAAAGTGGAGAGCGGTGTGGAGTGACGGCGAAGGGTAAATAATACCGATAAAGTGGAGTGGAAGCCTTGTCTTCGCCGAAGACTCCATTTCCCTTTCAATCTACGACTTAGCATAGGAATACACTTGAAAACACATTAGTCGTAGACATAAAAGATATATGATCAAAGGTATGTAAATGAGCTATGTGTGCAAAGTGTCAATCAAAGTTCCGAGAATCAAGAATGTTTAGCTCATTCCTAAGTTTGGTAAAGGTTTTCTCATCTAATGGTTTGGTAAAGATATCGACTAATTGTTCTTTGGTGCTAACATAAGCAATCTCGATATCCCCCCTTTGTTGGTGATCCCGCAAAAAGTGATACCGAATGACTATGTGCTTAGTGCGGCTGTGTTCAACGGGATTATCTGCCATGCGGATAGCACTCTCATTATCACATAGGAGAGGGACTTTGCTCAATTTGTAGCCATAGTCCCTAGGGTTTGCCTCATCCAAAGCAATTGCGCTCAAAAATGGCCTGCGGCAATATATTCGGCTTCAGCGGTAGAAAGAGCTACTGAATTTTGTTTCTTTGAAGCCCAAGACACCAGGGATCTTCCTAAGAACTGACAAGTCCCTGATGTGCTCTTTCTATCAATTGTACACCCTGCCCAATCAACATCTGAATAACCTATTAAATCAAAGGTGGATCCCTTGGGGTACCAAAGACCAAACTTAGGTGTATGAACTAAATATCTCAAGATTCTTTTCACGACCCTAAGGTGAACTTCCTTAGGATCGGCTTGGAATCTTGCACACATGCATACGGAAAGCATAATATCCGGTCGAGATGCACATAAATAGAGTAAAGATCCTATCATCGACCGATATACCTTTTGATCTACGAATTTACCTCCCGTGTCGAGGTCGAGATGCCCATTGGTTCCCATCGGTGTTTTGATGGGCTTGGCATCCTTCATTCCAAACTTGGTAAGTATATCTTGAGTGTACTTGGTTTGGCTGATGAAGGTGCCCTCTTGGAGTTGCTTCACTTGAAATCCTAGGAAATACTTCAACTCCCCCATCATAGACATCTTGAATTTTTGAATCATAATCCTACTAAACTCTTCACAAGTAGATTTGTTAGTAGACCCAAATATGATATCATCAACATAAATTTGGCATACAAACAAATCATTTGCAATTGTTTTAGTAAAGACTGTAGGATCGGCTTTTCCAACTTTGAAGCCATTAGTGATAAGAAAATCTCTTAGGCATTCATACCATGCTCTTGGGGCTTGCTTGAGCCCATAAAGCGCCTTAGAGAGTTTATACACATGGTTAGGGTACTCACTATCTTCAAAGCTGGGAGGTTGCTCAACATAGACCTCTTCCTTGATTGGTCCATTGAGGAAGGCACTTTTCACATCCATTTGGTAAAGCTTAAAGCCATGGAAAGTAGCATAGGCAAGTAATATGCGAATTGACTCAAGTCTAGCTACGAGTGCATAGGTTTCACCGAAATCCAAACCTTCGACTTGTGAATATCCTTTGGCCACAAGTCGGGCTTTGTTCCTTGTCAACACACCATGCTCATCTTTCTTGTTGCGGAATACCCACTTGGTACCTATAATATTTTGATTAGGACATGGAACTAAATGCCATACCTCATTCCTTGTGAAGTTGTTGAGCTCCTCTTGCATTGCCAACACCCAATCTGAATCTCTTAATGCATCTTCCACCCTGTATGGCTCAATAGAAGACACAAAAGAGCGACACGAGATCGAGTGGTTACCCCCTTATGAATGTCACCGAGAATGGAGTTCACAGGGTGATCTCTTTGTATCGCTTGATGGACTCTTGAGTGTGGCGGTCTTTGACCCTGTTCTTCTTGATCATCTTCCTTGTCTTGATCATTGGCATCTCCCCATTGATCATTGTTCTCCTCTTGAGTTGGCTCATCTTCTTGATCTTCTTCTTCATTGTCTTGAGCCTGATCCTCATCTTGGGTTCGTGGAGATGCTTGCATGGAAGATGACGGTTGATTTTGTGCTTGTGGAGGCTTTTCGGATTCCTTAGGACACACATCCCCAATGGACATGTTCCTTAGCACGACGCACAGAGCCTCTTCATCATCTAGCTCATCAAGATCAACTTGCTTACTTGAGAGCCATTAGTCTCATCAAACACAATGTCACAAGAAACCTCAACTAATACAGTGGATTCGTTGAAGACTCTATATGCCCTTGTGTTTGAGTCATAACCAAGTAAAAAGCCTTCTACAACCTTAGGAGCAAATTTAGATTTTCTACCTCTTTTAACAAGAATAAAACATTTGCTACCAAAGACTCTAAAATATGAAACATTGGGCTTTTTACCGGTGAGGAGTTCATATGATGTCTTCTTGAGGATTTGGTGAAGGTAGAGCCGGATGATGGAGTAGCAAGCAGTGTTGATTGCTTCTGCCCAAAACCGGTCCGGAGTCTTGTACTCATCAAGCATGGTCCTCGCCATGTCAAGTAGAGTTCTATTCTTCCTCTCCACTACACCATTTTGTTGTGGTGTGTAGGGAGAAGAGAACTCATGCTTGATGCCCTCTTCCTCAAGAAAACCTTCAATTTGAGAGTTTTGAACTCCGTCCCGTTGTCGCTTCTTACCTTTTTGATTCTCAATCCGAACTCATTTTGAGCCCGTCTCAAGAATCCCTTTAAAGTCTCTTGGGTTTGAGATTTTTCCTGCAAAAAGAATACCCAAGTGAAGCGAGAATAATCATCCACAATTACAAGACAATACTTACCCCCGCCGATGCTTATGTAAGCGATCAGGCCGAATAAATCCATGTGTAGTAGCCCAAGCGGCCTGTCGGTCGTCATGATGTTCTTGTGTGGATGATGGGTACCAACTTGCTTCCCTGCTTGACATACGCTACAAACCCTGGTTTTCTCAAAATGAACATTGGTTAGTCCCAAAATGTGTTCTCCCTTTAGAAGCTTGTGAAGATTCTTCATCCCAACATGGGCTAGTCGGCGATGCCAAAGCCAACCCATATTAGTCTTAGCAATTAAGCAAGTATCGAGTTCAGCTCTATTAAAATCAACTAAGTATAACTGACCCTCTAATACTAAAAGTTCCCTATGCCCGGGAACATGATCTGTATGTCGCCTAGAGGGGGGGGTGAATAGGCGAATAATAATTATCACTTTAAAACTGGAATTTCTTACTCTACTCGAAGGCTGGATCACAGTGGAATGAAAGACCCTTCAAGTAGGTTACAACGGAATTGAAGTTCCTGTCTTAAAATACCCTGCGCTTCGAAGATAGCTTGTACCACATATAAATATAGAAGTGCAAGTATAAACAACAAATAAGACAGAGAAACAGCACACAACACAGAGCAGAGCACACAGACACAGGGATTTATCCCGAGGTTCGGCCAAGCCTGAAATGCTTGCCTAGTCCTCGTTGGAGTTAGCCACACCTTGGCTTGGAGTCTATTTCAACTCCTTCCTCTGTTTGCTTAGATCTGTCAGTGCGACATATAGAGCCTTCCACTATGTTGATGTCAGTTACAACGATGTCGTGGCTGCTTACAATCTTCTCGACAGCACTCCGGCAGAGTAACAATGCGCTCAAGATTTTGCTCTAGCTCTCAGCAGCACTTCCCCTCTCTCTAAAGGCTTATAACTTCGCCGCTACACAAACTAGAGAGATACACAAGAGAGGGAGAGAGAGAATTGATCTAAATGATGTATGCACTTGTTGGCTGCTCTTGTGTACTTGTTTAAGGCGCCTAGGAGTCCCTTTTATAGCCCCAAAGGGCCTAGGAGCCGTTGGAGCTTCATTTGGAAGCTCTCAGCCTTCCCTGGTTGCGGGTGCAACGGACTGTCCGGTGGCGCACCGGGCAGTGAACAGTAACGGATCTGATTGACAGTTTCCTTCTCTGGAACAGCTAGCCGTTGGTGCACTGGACATGTTACTATTCACTGTCCTGTGCACCAGACAGGTCACTATTCAATGTCCAGTGCACCGGATAGAGTGACTATTCACTGTCCTGTGCACCAGACAGAATTACTATTCACTGTCCTGTGCACCGGATATCTACTATTCACTGTCCTGTGCACCAGCCAACAGCACACTAAGTGCTTTTTCCTCCGTTCTTTCTCCGTTTGACTTCAACTTTTGGGAGGATTTTCCTGAGACTTAAACAAACACATTTAGAGTATAATCCAATTGATTTATACCTAGAAACTTACCTCTTTCTTGTTCTTCTCCTAGCTTTTCTGTTTCTCCTCAAACAGAGATTAGAATGGCACTTTCTCTACAAAAAGAGTTAGAGAGCAAACCAAGGCACCAAACTTGTAGTAAGAGGTGTATGCAAAATGGTTGAACACTCAAACCTTACATACTTAACCTTTTTCACCGTTTTACCCAATTTGGCATGTTTGAGGTCGATGTTGGACTCTAAACCATCAAGTCAACTTGACTTGATCTAGATTGACATATCTGAGCTCCAACCCCCTTGTTTACTTCTCGAGCTTGATCTTGAGCCTTATGACTTACACCACATAACTGTAGATGTTGCCTCATTGGTTGTAAGTCATGTCCTTATGTAGTGATCCTTGATGCACCATAACTCTTCTTAACTCGATCAACCTTGACTTTGCAAGTCTTCTTCACCCCTGGCTTTGGGTTCCTGGTCTCCTTGACCTTCTCCCGTGCACTTGGTACCTCGAAGCTCTTCTTGCCTCCATCCTTGGCTTGATCGGTTGTCTCTGAGTTACACACATTGAGTCTCACTTAAGCAATGTCCATCTTACTTGTGATGTTCCATTATCTATAGATAATCTAGTCTTTGGACCATCACACTTGTTCACTTGTGTTGAACCCTGTTAGCTTTGCATTAAGCACCTGTTCAACACTTAGCCCACTTGTTAGTCCTTTAATTGGGTTGTCATCTAAACACCAAACCCACAAGAGAGCTTTCAAATACTCCCTTAAATGCTACTGAATCATCACTTCTTCTAAAGATAGTAACACCTATATTCGTAAAAAGACAGTTGTAACCCATTTTGCATAATTGAGAAATATAAAACAAATTGTAATCTAAAGAATCTACAAGAAAAACATTGGAAATAGAATGGTCAGGTGATATAGCAATTTTACCAAGTCCCTTGACCAAACCTTGGTTTCTATCCCCGAATGTGATAGCTCTTTGGGGATCATCATTTTTCTCGTAGGAGGAGAACATCCTTTTCTCCCCTGTCATGTGGTTTGTGCACCCGCTATCAATGATCCAACTTGAGCCCCCGGATGCATAAACCTACAAAACAAGTTTAGGCCTTGTTCATAGGTACCCAAACGGTCTTGGGTCCTTTCACATTAGAAACAAGAACCTTGGGTACCCAAACACAAGTTATTGATCCCTTATGTTTGCCCCCAACATATTTGGCAACTACTTTGCCTGATTTGTTAGTTAAAACATAAGACGCATCAAAAGTCTTAAATGAAACATTAGGTTCATTTGATGCAATAGGAGATTTCTTTTTAGGCAATTTAACATGGGTTGATTGCCTAGAGCTAGAAGCCTCATTTTTATACATAAAAGCATGATGTGAAACATTATGAGGTTTCCTAGCATGAATTCTCCTAATATTATGCTTGGGATAACCAGCAGGATATAAAATAATGCCCTCGTTATCCTGAGCCATGGGAGCCTTGCCCTTAACAAAATTAGACAATTTCTTATGGGCATTAAGCTTGACATTGTCTCCCTGTTGGAAGCCAATGCCATCCTTAATGCCAGGGTGTCACACCCGGTTTTAGAAGGCAAACCGAATGCGAACCATGTACGTGCCAGGATCAGCAATTCACGTACACAGTAGTTACATAACTGGACATCATCACACAGTGCTCAAATAATAACATAAAAGGGGAATAATAGTCGATTACATCATATGTCTGAGACATCCACATATTCTTTACAATAATCAAAGTGCGAAAACGAAACGTAGATACACGCGGCCTTCACAGGCAGCCGACTGGGGGTTGCCGCTAACCCACGCCTAAAACTCGTCGTAATCTTGGAAGTCCTGGAAGTCTCCTTCCACGACTTCACCTTCTCCTGAGCAGTGGTTGCAATGCTGACAACCTGGGGATGGGGGGGTTTGGTGTGTAGAGCAAGGGTGAGTACACATCAACATACTCAGCAAGTATCCTGTTTGACTGTAGTGGACTAGCTTTATGTGGGGGTAAGTCAAGCAGTTGCTTTTAGTTGATCAGATTATTATTATTGATAGAGAAAGCCAAGTTTTAGATTTAACCCACGATATTAACCCAAACGTACTCCTTTCCAAATGGAAAGAGTACCACTTACCATTACCAGAGTCAGTACCAAGAACCATCAATCTCATTGCCACCTGTAATCCGAACATCTCTGATCAAGTATCACTAATCAATGGAGCTCCCTTGTCTGCTCATAACCGCGAGCACGACTGATATATCAGTTTCATAACACTCTGCAGAGGTTGCGCACTTTACCCACAAGCCGTGATTCCCTCTTGCCTCGGGTCGATCAAACCCTTAAACACTACCGAGGTGAATAGGCAGGGTTTCACTATGTAGCCTTTACAAAGATTCCCCGAGGCTGTAGCCGCCCGTTAGGTTTCCTAAATGCACCGCACTCCTCCCCAAGGGGTGAACCAAACTTGGCAGAGCGAGCCGCATACACCGAGCCCCATTAACGGCACGACGGCTAAGCGAACTACACCCCGGTTCCTCTAATTATTCAGCTAAGGGCATCCCATTCCACCCTCTTGTTGCACTGTTTTCCCGGGCGGTCATCCAACGAACAGGTCCTTATGGAGAGGCACTCAAGAAACCGCTCGAGCCCCCTTGAATGACACAAGTATAACATCATAATAAAAAAGGGAAACAACGTATCATTGATAAATCTCATCATGTTCATTGATTAGAGTTGAGCAATAGCATAAAGCTAAACAATAATAATCCAACCCAAATAGGTAAACAAGGACATGGATAACAAAACCTAGCCAATCCTTAGGTATAACTGTGAAATGCGGGAGGTGAATTAAAGAATGTATAGGACAAAGATAGGTCAAGGGACACTTGCCTCCACCAACCGACTGCTGCTCAGGGGCTTCTCCTGCGAATTCTTCGAGCTCCTCAACCAGATCGTTCTCTATGCGAGCACAAACATACATACATCCATCCATTCGAATTAGGAAATAAACAGTACACCATACAAGAGAACAGATAGATTGAATATGCATAGAGTATGACATACGATATTGCATTCGCCATGGCTAGAAAAAGAAGAAAGAAGGTCTTAGTTAAAGCTATGCTCGAAGCGTATTACGGGTAGATGCATAACTAACCATTACGTGATCTAGTTTCACCTAGTTACATTAACAGGTATTAATCACATGCACTAATAGAATTATAACTATTTTCAATTGATCAACATTAAACGAGGTCCAAGATTAGCTACATGAAATAACTAACGTAACCAATTTCTAAATCGAGTTTCCATTTATTGATAGAAATAACGCGATCACTACGCATGGGATACACGGGGGGGGGGGGGGGGGGGTAGACGGGTACGTCTAGGGGTAGACGAACACGCCGAGGGCACGCCGAGCCGTGCCAAAGCACCACACGCTCCACGCGAGCACGTACGCGCAGGGTCGTGCACACGCCGGGCCCGAGCCACGCACGCGCCTCGTTGCGCGCCGCGAGCGGCAACGGGGCCACGCCGAGGCCGACCGCACGGGGCCGCGCGCTGGCCGAGCTCAAGGCCGCGCGCCATAGGCACGCCGGGCCAAGCTCAAGGCCACGTCGTGGCCGCGCCGGGCAGGGACAGGGCACACCGAGGCAGGAGGGATAGGGCACGCTGGGGCGGGTGGGCTGCCGGGGCCGCGCACCGGGCGGGGCGGCGCAGGATGCCGCGCCGCGCCACCACGCCGGGCCGCGGGGACGGGAGCGGGACGCCGGGGGCGGGCGGACGCGCTGGGCGCGCCATAGGCGGCTAGGTCGGGCCGCCATGGCCGGGGCAGGGGGACGGGGCCTGGGCGAGGCAGGACGCCGGGGACGCGCCGGGGCGCCGTGGCCGTGTAGGGGAGCTCGCCGGGGCGAGCGGACGCGAGCGCGCCGGGGCCGGCGAGCCGGGACGAGCGGATGCGCCGAGCGCGCCGCGCAGGGAGGGAGGGGGAGGACCGCGCCGGGGAGGGCGGGCGCGAGCGCCATGGCCGGCGAGGCCGGGCCACGCCGCGGCCGAAGTAGTGGGCCGCGCGGGGCACACCATGTCCGTGCTGTAACACCCCAGGTGTTACCAAGGTGTTGGCTTCCTAATGGCACATATACCTATTATCACATGTGGTTAAAACTTGGAGGAGAGGGAGCACTTAAGACCTTGGAAGCATGAGTGAGTTAAGAAATGCCAAGGACCAAAGCATTACCCAAGCTTTTAGGCAATATCACCTTGGGCAAGGTAGGATTGAACCTTGGGCCCCCTCTCTTGAGGCTTTTAGATGAGAGAAAGATTAGGCAAATGCACATTCCATAATTTAAACCCTTAACCAAAGTTTAAGAGTACCAAAATGTTTACAAAAGACAGTAAAGGAACTTTACAAAAAGACCCCTATAAGACCACTAAATTAGCCCCCAAGTGGAGAACACTATGGAAATCACCCCCATTCCCTCTAAGTCCAAAATCAGCCCTAATCTAGAGATCAGCGGTGTTCACCTAGCTAATGGCACCAAAACCCCAGGGTCTAAATAACAAAAAGGAGCCAAATTATCTAAGGAACCCCTGGAAGAGTTTGAACCCAAGCCAAGACCGTTTGACACGGGTTGGCACCTGTTTTGTTTCGGGTTGAACAGTGCAGACAGACAAGACTTGGCGCCACCATATCTTCTAAACCAGACCTGATCTTCCCTTGGAACTTACATGAACTAGGTATCCCTAGGTGCAGGGAAGATATCTTACACAAGCCATAGGGCAAGATTCGCACGTTTGGCTGCTCAGCAGGCGCAAGAACAAGGGCAGAAAGCAACGGCCACGTGTTCGATGCGCTCTGGGCTCGCCAGAGCACGCCCGACGCGCGCCCGCGTGCCCCGCGTCGCGCCAAAGCCCAGCCGGCGCCATGGCCTGCGCCCGCGCCTATAAAGCCCCCAGGGACTTCGACCGTACCCCTCCGCACGCGCTCGACCTCACCGGAGCCCAAACCCACCGGCGTTTGCCCGTGCACGGCGTGTCCGCGGCCGCCCGATCCCCCTGCCACCGTAGACCGGCCAACAGGACCCTTTCCAACCCTGTCCAGCCCTCGGAGAAGACTGTGCACACCTCGGTGAAGCTCCCCGAACGAGGAATCGGAGTTTGCTTCGCCGGAGAGGCCAGTCCACGGTCGCTAGACTCCACCCGACCGCCGGCGAGCGTAGACCGGGTAATCCTCTGCTCCATTCTTCGATTCCTTGTGCACACATCCTCTACGTCACCCCGTGAAGCTCACTGTGCCATTGGATTGAACTAGGTCACCGTGGTTTGGCCGGAGCACCCGCCGCCGACGAGAGCACCCGCCTGCGCGCGTGGACCAGACGATTCCGGCCACCCCCGCCGTCAAGCCGTACACCGTTGTGACCGCCAGGACCTCCCGGAGCCAACCCCGCCCCTCGCCGGACCTCTCTCGCCGCCGGTAAGCCGCGCCGCCCTTTTCTTTCTTGCGGGTACTGTTTAAACCTAGGGAGGGACCGCGGTGGAGAAGAAGAGAAGGCTAGGGGGTTTTGCGCATTGTCAGTGACTCAGAGGAATAGTAGCGCGGGGGTATAACTGAGAGAGTTAGTTTGGAAAGAACCCGAGGACTTCGGTGCAAAGTGGTTTTTCCAAGAAACCTTTTAATAAATCTGATTTAAATTCAAACAGAACTTGAATAATTCATATCTTCTGTTTTATTCACCCCAATCAAGTCAAACCAATTTTGCCAGATCTTAAGTAATGTAAACTACTTAAGAAAAATATAAAACCCCTAAGTGCTACAGAAAACTTTAGGGTTCTGATTTAATTATTGTTTTGGCCAAAAGCTAAATAATAGGAAGAAAAATAGTTGCACTATTTAACTGAGGTTAAGAAAATTTGGAGAAGTACATGACCACCTACTGACCTATTTAAAAATGATAAACCCCTCTGTACACCCCATTAAGGTAAAGTTTGCCATTTGTTTCACATTGTGCTTAAAGTTAAAGAAAATAGGAAAGGTGATTTAATTAAGGAACCAAGGGGCACCCTTATTTTTGTTAGTATACTTATTCAGTGTAGTTTACTAGAAAAATTTATTATACCCTGGTTTAGTATAAAATAAATAGGATACCTTTTATTTTAAGAAAACAAGGAAAACTTAGAAAAACCCTAGAAAAATAACCTCAAGGTAAAAACACCCCAACCCTTGGGATAATTAATGTTTTGTTATGAAGAACATAGGAAAAATATGAAATCTGCTGTTTGACATTTTTCAAATAGCAAGGCAATAGAAGGTGCCTTTTTGGCATTAAACTTTGGAAAATCACAACTAAATAACCATCCCTTAGCTTTCTGTGATTTTTGGCACAGAAGCTTGTTATTACTGTTAGATGCCAACAAAAATAACCCTTAGGACAGAACCCACCCCTAGTTAAGAGTTGTAGTACAAAGTGGCTCATTTACACAACTTTTGTTATTTTTGTCTAAAGCATAGCCTTTTATTTTGAACCTCAAATTCATAGAACAGGCTATAGTGACCAATGGCAACCCACTGTAATTTTTACAGAATTTTTGGAGAAAGTTAAACCACTGTTGAAGTTCAAACCCACACTAGAATTCATAATTAGAAAATGAAAAAGGGGAAATTGATAATAGAAACTTGTGTCACCTAGCCCAACTAGCAAAACCATTTTTAAATTGCCCACTGAAATATGTAAGGGAAAAAAATACAAATCCACTATGCTTATCCTTACCAAAACCTAAACCTAGAATGATAAGCATAAACTACTAAAAGCCACGTATAACCAAGAAACCCTAAGTTACCAACTAACTTAGTTTTTCTTCCTTTAGCATAATGTTATTACATCCTGCATAATCATGACATACATATTCATTGCATTTCAATAGACTGTAACCTCGCTGACGGAGAATACGTCCTCGTGCCGGAGCAAGGAGCTACTCAGGAGGTAGCCCCGGACCCAGCACCAGAGCCTGCACCAGAGGATCTGCCTGCCACTGCTTTGGAAGGCAAGCCCTGGTTTATGCATAACCTGTTATTTATGCTATTTTACTACACTTAATGATTGTAGGATTGATTGTGCACTTAGGTGTAGGAGTTGGTTGAAACCCTAGTTGCATGATCTCAGGAATCCTGTTGAGATGAATACTAGTATGCTAGGTCGAGTAGCTGCTTTATTAATTAGGATCTCAGTAGAAGTCGAGTGATTTTTCTAGCACTCGCGCGAGGTTAGGAAATTGGTTGTATCCACTTTCTTATCATAATGATGCTGGTTTGTGGACAACAATCCATGGGGATTGGTTGTCCACGGGATAAAAATTGGAATAAGGATTAAGGTGTGGTACCGTGTGTCAAGCGTTTGAACGTACTAAACACATACCGAGAAATATGGTAAATCGGTAAGCCTAGTACCTGAGTGAACCCGCCCACAGATTGCCCTCCTCACGCGACCTGAGACGTGGTCTCCCATTCCGGTTATGGTGGGTACAAGTGCGGTCACTGCACGACGGCAGTCGGGGTCAGTGAGGCATTGTACGCCAAGGCGGTGAGCCCCTTTCTGTTGCCAAGGAATCGATGGGGATGGTTGATGTGTGTGGGGACGGAGTGCCCCTACATGTCGTGTGTTTAGGTTTACCTTGCAAGGATAAAAACTCGATTCGAATCGTCTGCTTCTCGCAGCTAATGAGACTGCTTGATCCATGCTGCTACATTGAGTAACAAGTGGAAATATGATGAGTTGATACAAGATGTTGATTGCTAAAAATGTTTGCTACTATGTATGAGTAGATAGTACATATTTAGCCTTAAGAGAGTCACACTTAAATTGATAAAGCTAAAACTTGATTTAGAAACTCGGCTAGTGCTTTTGGCAACCAAACCCCACAGCTAAACAGCTGCATGTCTAGAGGTAGAGGAGTAGACTCCTCACACCGGGTAAGTCTAGCTGAGTATTAGTATACTCGGCCTTGCTTGTGGCACAATTTTACAGGTTCTTTGGAGGACATGGTTGCTGGAGTGACTTGGCCATCCATCTTGCCACCGGGTTGGACTGTCGAGTGGGACCCCGCCTCGGCTGAGGAGGAGCATGAGGAGTGATGGGACAGGCTTCTCCATCCCTCCATTTAATTATCGTTAGTTTTATTCCACTGCACTTCAAACAATGATGACTACTTTTGCAAAAACTCCGATGATGATGTAATAATTTAATACTCCTTAATGTATGGTTTTATGCTTTATTGTATTTGCTCTGTGACTCACCATCGAGTGAGATTGTGGTACTTGATCCTGTCAGTGGCCTCGTCGGACTAGATCCGAAGGATTGACGGGTTATTCCCATTTAAGTGTGGTCTAGCCTCTAAGGCGGGACTTAGACACTTAAGTCGGAATAATTCGGGCAGTTCCGCCACACGCGCCATGGCCGGCCGCGCTGAGGCTGGGACACGGGGGAGGGGGAGCCGGGACCGGCGGGCCGGGGCCGCCGCGAGCGGGCGTGGGCGAGCGCCATCGCCGCGAGCCGCGTGGGGCGGGGCGCCATGGCCGCGCGCCGAGAGCACGGCGGCGGGCGCCGAGGCGACACCAAGCCGAGGGAAGAAGGGGGCGAGGGAGGGAGAGGGAGGACCGGGGCTCACCGCGGGCGATCGGACGGCGGGCGGAGTCGGGCAAGCCGGGATGGGGCAGGGGAGGTCGCGTGAGGTGGGGAGGAGAGAGATCGTGCGCGCGGGGGTTAGGGGAGGGAGAGGGTGAGGGCGATTTTGGGGGGGCGGCTGGCGGGTGGGCCCCGCATGGCAGGGCAGCGGTGGCTCCAACCGCCCGCGCAGGGCGCGACACACGCGCAGGGGGAGGGCGGCTGGGCCACCGAGCCGGCCCAAGGCGGGAGAGGGGGGCGAGCTGGGCTGCGAGGCCGCGGCTGGGCCGCGCGCAGGGGGGAAAGGGGGGAAAAGGGAAGTCGGGCCGCGCCAAGAAGTCGGCCCACGGAGAGAGGGGCCTTTTTCTATTTTCCCTTTTTCCTATGAGCTCCAAATTCTCTCTTAATTAATAAACAAATACCCCAATGAAGAACAAGTGAATACACACAAGGAAAGGATGCATGGTTCGGCATGATGCAACACTCAAAGAAAATGATTCTAGAGTTTACTCACACGAGATCTCGAGCTAAATCTCGCTAGAACTTTGAAAAAGAACAAGGTATTGCGAGAAGAAAAAGAAAGAGGAAAGGTAACACCCGACTTTGGTGGGTAAAAAGAAGAAAAAAATCTACCCCCAAATTCAGGGCATTACAAACCTATCCCCCTTAAAAGAATCTCGCCCTCGAGATTCAAGGTTGGTTAGCAAAGAGCTCAGGGTATTTAGCCATCAGATCATCTTCACGCTCCCAAGTTGCCTCTTCTTCGGAGTGATGACCCCATCTGACTTTGCACATTCTGATAGTCTTCCTTCGAGTGACTCTGTCTGCAATCTCAAGGATTTGCGTTGGCTTCTCAATGTAGGTCAAGTCCTTCCACTGGCAGCTGCTCTTCTGGCACACGCAGACACTTCCTCAATTGAGACACATGAAAGACATTATTCACAGGAGACAAATTTTCTGGCAGACTGAGCTGATAGGCCACTTCTCCACGCCTTGCGAGAATCTGATACGAACCAATATAGAGGGGTGCTAGCTTGCCTTTGACTCCGAATCTTCTGACTCCTCTAATCGGTGACACTTTCAGATAGACAAAATCTCCAACTTCGAAACTCAGCTATCTTCTTCTTGTGTCTACATAGCTTCGCTGCCTTGATTGCGCTATCTTCAGATTCTCTCGGACCATCTTGATGTTCTCTTTGGCTTCAAGCAGAATGTCTGGCCTAAACACTTTCTTTTCTCTAGGCTGATCCCATTGCAACGGAGTTCTACAACTCCTTCCATAAAGCGCCTGAAATGGTGACATCTTCAAGCTGGCCTGGTAACTGTTGTTATAGGAGAACTCTGCATAAGGCAACCTATTGTCCCATCCAGACTGATCTTGCAACGCACAGGCTCTCAACATGTCTTCAAGGATTTGATTGGTTCTTTCGGTCTGACCATCGGTCTGCGAATGATAGGCTGAACTGAAATTCAGATGTGTACCCAAAGCTTCATGCAACTGCTGCCAGAAATGAGAGGTGAACTGCGTTCCTCTGTCTGACACTATCTTCTTTGGCACACCATGAAGACAAACGATCCAAGACATGTACAACTCTACCAATACTGCACTGCTGTAGTTGGTCTTGACTGGTATGAAGTGGGCTGACTTGGTTAAGCGGTCCACCACTACCCAAATGGAATCGTAGCCGGCTCGAGTGCGAGGCAATCCGACTATGAAATCCATACTGATTTCATCCCATTTCCATTGAGGAATTTGCAATGGTTGCAACAATCTAGCTGGCCTCGGATGCTCTGCCTTGATTCGTCGACAGCTATCACACATAGCCACATGCTCTGCGATTTCCCTCTTCATTATGTACCACCAGAAATTCTTCTTCAGATCTTGATACATCTTCTCACTTCTAGGGTGTATCGAATAAGCTGTCTAGTGGGCTTCCTTGAGAATCAATTCCCGAATAGACTGGACGTTGGGAACACACAAGCGGTCTTTGAACCATATCACACCTTCTGCATCTTCCCGAAAGTCTTTGCCTCTACCGTCTAGAATCAGTCGCCGGATTTCACTGATCTTCTCATCATTCTTCTGTGCTTCTTTGATTTCCCACTCTAAGGTGGGTTCTAACTCAACTGTTACTCCTCGCATATGGTTCAGAAATCCGAGACTCAATCTGTCGAACTCTTTGGCCAACTCATATGGCATCGGATGAGCGACCATCAGATTGACTTGACTCTTCCTGCTCAAAGCATCTGCCACTACGTTCGCTTTGCCTGGATGGTAATGAATCTCCATATCATAGTCTTTAATCAACTCTAACCATCTTTGCTGCCTCATGTTCAGCTCTGACTGAGTGAATATGTACATCAGACTCTTGTGGTCTATGTAAACATCACATTTCTGCCCATACAGATAGTGCCTCCATGTCTTCAGTGCGTGAACCACCGCTGCCAACTCTAGGTCATGGATTGGGTAATTCTTCTCATGAACCTTCAGCTGTCGGGACGAGTAAGCCACAACTCTTCCCTCTTGCATCAACACGCATCCCAAACCAGTGTAACAAGCATCGCAATACACCGAGAAGGGCTTGTGCACATCAGGCAAGACTAAGACAGGCGCTGTAGTCAACTTCTCTTTCAGCGCTTCGAAGGCCTCTTGACATTTCTGGGTCCACTTGGACTCAACTTTGTTGCCTAGCAAAGCTGTCATTGGTTTCGCAATCTTTGAAAACCCTTCAATGAATCGCCGACAATATCCGGCCATTCCAATGAAGCTCTTGATTCCTCGAGCATCTGTTGGCGCTTTCCAGTTTAGAATGTCTGCCACTTTCTTCGGATCCACAGCCAATCCTTCTTTGTTAATTATATGACCCAAGAACAAGACTTCACTGTTCCAGAACTCACACTTGCTCAACTTTGCATACAGCTGGTGCTCTCACAATCTCTGCAAAACCATCCTCAAATGACCTGCATGCTCTTCTTCGCTTTGAGAATATATCAGAATGTCATCAATAAATATGTAACACCCTGAATTTGGGGGTATAAAATTTCTTTTCTAATATCCACCAAATTCAGGTTGTTACTCTGTCATTTCTCTGCTTTCCTTATCTTTATTCTAAAAGTGGAGAACTATTTTATTATATATGTAGGTGTAAGACTAGTAAAATAAAATAATAGAGGATTCTTGAATGTTGCATCACATGCTGGAGCACATATTTCGATTGATGAACTTATTGTTGTACATTTATTTAACTTATGTGTCATACTCGAGTTTGAATTTAAGTAGAAAGAAAAGAAAGTGAGTAAGAGAAATAGAAAGAAGAAAAGGGGTAAATCGTTTCCAGTCCAACTCCCTTTCCAGCTGGCCCACCTGACCTCTCCCCACCACTATGCCCCCTCGACCTGCTTCCCCGACCCACTCGGCTCATCAGTCAGCCGCGACCCACGCGCAAGCCGTCTCAGCCCGTGCCTTGCTCCTTGTCCGCACGACCCACGTTCGCATGCGCTGCGCGCCCGGCCCAGCGCACCGGCACCCCTCGCGCGCGCCCCATTCCCGTGGCCGAGGCCCACCTCGCTGCCCCACGCCTGGATGGCCCAACGCGCTGCGCTCCCCAGTCGTGTGCGCGCGCTTGGCCCAATCCCACCCCAGCGCTCCCGCGCCAGCCGGCGACGCAGCCCACCTGCTCGGCCCAGGACATGCCCACCCAGCGAGTCACACACTTTCCCCCAGCAGCCCACCCTACGCTTTCCCCTTTTATCCCTCCCTACGGCCCAACAGCGCCCCCCGCGGCCCGCTTGGCACTTTCTCGCCCAGCAGCCCACCAGGTGCAGTGGACGCGATATTTTCTCCAGAACCGCGCGTCACGCTGTTCCTGTTCGTCTTCTCCGAGGGAACCGTCCACGACGCGATACTCTCGCCAACCGCCCGCCCAGGCTCTCCCCACTGAAGCGCCCGACGCCATGCCCTCCTGCCTCTCCAAGCCGCCCGCGCCCGAGCCTCTTCATCAACCCCCGCACAGCTCGCCGTCGCTGAGTTGGCTCGGCCGGTGCTCGTCGTCGAATCTGCCGAGGTGAGTTCGCCTTCTCCCCCTTCTCATCCCTCTCCTTTTTGCTCGTAGCGCCCGGTGAGGAACCCGCCCGTCGCGGCCGAGTTGGCGCGCGCGGCGCGGCTGCACGCTGCCAGCGCGACCGGTTTGGCCAGCGCGGCGCGGCTGCACGCGTCCAGCGCGGCCGGTTTGGCCCTGCGCGCGCGGCTCGCAACCTGGCTCCTCCCCCGGTGCAGCCCTGTCCTCGCCGCGGTCCGTTCTGGTGCGGCTGGCGCTCCGTCGTGGCCAGCGCAGTCCTGCGTATGCTCCGTGCGGTTCGCGCAACACCCCGCACAACCCCGCGCCTTCGTGTGACGCATTTCTGCGCCCTCGCAGCGCGCCGCTGGGGTTTTGACGAAGTTCGTCTACCCCCCTTCTCTTGCATGCACATAGCATCGTTGTTGCGTTGTTTCGCGCATCGTGTGTGTCGTTCACACATGTCGACGCATGCTATCGCGTGCGCTGTTCCGCACGCACCACACACCTTGTTTAGTGAGCTGTGCGCCCTGTCACGTGGCAATAAACTGTTTCGCCTAGAATCACTTGCGTTAATTAATTTACGTAATTAAATAGTGAGTAACCGAGTAGCAAACCCATCAAGGCTAAGCGTCAACTTTATCTATGCAGGTGATAGTCACCTGTTAGTGTGACTAGGTTGAGTTAAAATATTGTAATTAATATACGCTTAGCATGCACGCGATATCTCTCGACCGTTGCGTCGATCGCCTCGGTTCCTCTGCCGTGTGTGTCGTCTCGTGCTGATCGCGCTATCCGCGCGTTATTTAATTATTTCCATTATGGTCGCTCGCGCTATTTAGTCAATTCTTATTTAGTTGTCGGTTATTTAAAATAACGATTTAACTAGAACAAGTCTATAGCTTTAATTCGTGCTTTAATTCGTGCTTTTATAAATATAAATGTTAATTAACTCGACTAATACCAGCTTAAATAATTTTATCTAATTATTTGTTGTCGTTGTTCACACGCTGCATCGTTTGCGCGTCCTTGTGCTGTTCGCGCGCTGTCGTGCATGTTGTTTCGCGTGCCGACCGCGTGTTGTTTCATACAGCGTTGTGTGTCGTCACACGACGTGTGCGTGTATCGTCGCGTGACGATCACGTGTGTCGCATGGCGTCTGCGCGTGATAATAAATAGTTTGTCGCTTATAAATACTCATGTTAACGACGTTAATACATCATGTCATGTATTTTAGATAATTAACTTAAGGTTCGCTCAACTAATATCTATTAGATTAATATTCTAAACAGATTAAATGTGTAGTGTTCCACTTGAGGCTTTTATATAATAAGTATTAACATGGTAAATATTAACTTAACTACGTTCTATTTATTTAACATTTGTTTAGTATAAACGTGTCATCTATTTAGTTTTCCTCGTATGTTATGCATGTTGTTCCGCACGTGGTGGCGTGCTGGTTGGCCCGTCGTTCGTGCTGGTCGCACGCACTATTTTGTGGGTCGTCAACGTGCTATGTCGCGTGTGTCCGCACGTCAGTCGCACGCTGTCGTGTTATTTCACTCGTCGTAAATTCGCCTCGCTTAGAATCCCTCGTGCTAATTATATTAGTTATTTGTTTGATAGCTACTAGTGTGGTAGATTTAATCAAAACTACATAGCGGTTATAAGTTATATTTTATAATGTCAAATTAAATGTCCTGACTACTACTTGCGTAGCATAAACGTTATAACTTCTCGATCGTAGCTTCGACTATCGCGTTTCTTTTTTCTTGCGTGACCGTAATAACGCGCTCTATTTCATTTTGCATGTTTTATTATGTTTTTCTTTGAATGGTGTAATGTTCTTATGCATATATGTTTGTTTGCTTGTGCTTGTTTTTCTTCGCTTCGCGTTGCGACTAGATCACGATTTGTTTCCAAGCTTCGAGGAATTGACGATCAAGCGTTGGCGACCAAGTGATCTGGCTCTTCGAGTTCTACGAGGTTGAAGACCCTGAGCATCTGTTTAGTGAAGGCAAGTGTCATCTGACCTATTATGTCCCATTTACTTTATAATTCATCAACCCGCATACTATGATCAACCTAAGGATTGACTAGCTTTATATTTACCTTGTCCTTGATTACCTTTTGGGTTATTATGGTTAGCTTCATGCTATTGCTTTACTTTAATCAATGAACATGATGTGAACACTTATGATACGATGTTGTCTCTATGATTATGATGTTGGACTGGTGATACTTTAGGGGGCTCGAGCGGTTTCTCGAGTGCCTCTCCATAAGGACCTGTTCGTTGGATGATCGCCCGGGAAAACAGTGCAACCATGAGGGTAGAATGGGACGCCCTTAGCTGAATAATTAGAGGAACTGGGGTGTAGTTCGCTTCGGCGCCGTGCCGTTAATGGGGCTCGGTGTATGCGGCTCGCTCTGCCAAGGTTGGTTCGCCCCTTGGGGAGGAGTGCAGTGCATTTAGGAAACCTAACGAGCGGCTACAGCCTCAGGGAATCTTTGTAAAGGCTTCATAGTGAATCCCTGGCCATTCACCTTGGGAGTGAATAAGGGTCTTGTAAGCCCGGGCTAGAGAGGGAATCACGGCTTGTGGGTAAAGTGCGCAACCTCTGCAGAGTGTTATGAAACTGATATATCAGCCGTGCTCGCGGTTATGAGCAGCCAAGGGAGCTCCATTGATTAGAGATACTTGATCAGAGATGTATGGGTTACAGGTGGTGATGAGGAGGATGGTTATGATTATGACTATGGTAATGGAAGTGGTATTCTTTCCGTTTGGAAAGGGTACTTTGGGTTAATAACTTGGGTTAACGCTAGGCTTTCTACTAGTAATAATAACATGACCAACTAAAAGCAACTGCTTGACTTAACTCCACATAAAGCTAGTCCACTACAGCCAAACGGGACATTTGCTGAGTACGCTGATGTGTACTCACCCTTGCTTTCACAAAACACCAGGTTGCTTTTGGTGCAATCTATTCTCAGGTAAAGAAGAAGGAGAACGGTGTCGAGGTGGATCTCCGGGAGTTCCAGGACGTCAACGAGTTCGAGGATTAGGCTAGCGACCTCCCCCAGTCAGCTGCCTGTGGTGGGTTGTTTACGTTGGCTACGTTTTGATTCTGTGTACTTTGATTTATATTATGTAAATGGCTCTACTATGTAATATTATTACTTACTCTTTATTGTAATTCGAAGCATTGTGCTATGATGAGTCATTTATGTAATCGCTGTGTACGTGAATTACTGATCCTGGCACGTACATGGTTCGCATTCGGTTTACCTTCAAAACCGGGTGTGACAAAATACCACCACAAACTTATCAAGATAATCCATGAATACACTGTTCATCAAGTTCATGAAGAAGGCCGGTGCATTTGTTAGACTGAAAGACATCACAGTGAACTCATACAACCCATACTTGGTAATGAATGTCGTCTTCGGAATGTCTGAAGGTCGGATCCTGAGCTGGTGATAACCTGACCTCAGATCTATCTTTGAAAACACGCTGGCTCCTCTTAACTGGTCGAACAAATCTTCTATTCTGGGCAAGGGGTACTTGTTCTTGATGGTGACCTCATTCAGAGCTTGATAATCGATACACATCCTTTTGGTGCCATCTTTCTTCTCCACGAATAAGACAGGGGCGGCCCAAGGCGAGGTGCTTGGCCGGATGTATCCTTTCTCTGACAGCTCATCGATTTGCTTCTTGAGTTCAACCAACTCGGGTCCGGATATTCTGTAAGCTCTCTTAAAGATGGGGTGGTGCCAGGAAGAAGCTCTATGGCAAACTCAACTTTTCGCTCAGGTGGCATACCTGGTAGGTCCTTTGGAAACACGTCTGGGAACTCGGACACAACCTTGATAACCTCAAGTGGATCTGCTTCACTGCTATCAACAGCCATCTGGTAACAACTTCCTTTCTTTGGCTCAGGCGAGACTAGCTTGGTCACCACTTCCTCTCCTAGTGGGGACATCAACTTGATTGACCTCTTATCACAACTGATAACTGCATGATATTTATCTAGCCAATTCATCCCTAGGATGACATCTATTCCCTGAGTACCCATTACTATGAGATTAGCGGGAAATGCTATCCCCCTTATTTCCACACGTACATTCAAACAAATGCTATCGGCTCGAATTCTACCACCGGTTGAGTCAATTTGAATGGGGGTTGACATGGTAGTTATTGGAAGATTATGTGCTTCTACCCATGATGCAGTAATGAATGAATGCGTTGCTCCAGTATCAAATAACACTTCTGCAATATGGGAGTCGACTAGGAACATACCTACTATCATGCCGGGGGTCTCCTGAACTGCTTCAGCCTCCAAGTGGTTCAGTATCCCATGGTTATAGCGTGGTTGAGAGCGGTTGCCTGCTCCAGGCTGAGACACATTCTGCTTTGTTAGGGCATTGGGGCCTGACTGCTGCTGGGCTGCCTTCTACGGACATTGCATCACCCAATGGCCTTGCTCCCCACAGTGGAAACATGCTCTGCTTCCACCCTGAGCTGGTGCTGCTTGACTGTTCTGCTGGGTTGCTGGGGCAGGAAGACGAGGTGCCTGTTGATTTTGCCTCTGAAACTGACCTTCTCCTGACTGATCGTTCTGGCGATTCTGCTGCTGGTGCTGAGGGAACTGCATTTGGAACTGCTGCTGCTGAGGTGGATGTTGGTTCTGCCTGAACTGCTGAGGTTGATTGCCTGAGAAACGGGGGCGATTGCTGCTTCCAGGCTGAGGTCCACTGATCTTGCGCTTGCGATCTTCCATCTCTTTGCGCTTCCTCTCTGTCATGATTGCTCTGTCAATCAGGTGCTAAAACGTCAGAAAGGTATGATTCATCAGCTGATACTGCAGAGGGTCGACCAAGCCTCTCAGGAAACGATATTGTCTCTTGGCGTCGGTGTTGACATCTTCAGGAGCATAGCGAGACAATTGCAGAAACCTGTCTCGGTACTCACTAACCGACAATGACCCTTGCTTGAGTGCCAGGAACTCCTCCTTCTTTACTGTCATCAGACCTGCAGGAACATGGTACTGACGAAAGCTACCTCTGAACTCTTCCCAGGTGATGGTGTCCGGGTTGGCATGGGTGGCGAGATAAGACTCCCACCAAGACTGAGCTGCTCCTCTCAACAGACGGGGACCATACATGACTTTCTCCCTGTCATCACACTGAGCGGTATGCAACTCCCGCTCCACAGTGCGCAGCCAGTCTTCAGCATCCATGGGGTCAGAAGAATGAGCGAACGTTGGGGGATGACCTCTCATGAATTCAGGACGCTTGTCCCTGGGCATCTGAGGCACCTGAGGCTGAGGTGGTGGTTGCTGCTGCTGTTGCTGCTGAATGGCGGCCAGAGTCTGACCGATGGCTTGAACTGCCTGAGTCTGCATCAGGAACATCTGCTTGATGGACATCGGTGGCGGAGGTGGCAACTGCTGTTGCTGGGGTGCCTCATCCTGCTGAGCTGACCGCTCCGGCTGAGCACGCCTTCCTCCTCTGCGCCTGTTTTCTGACATCTGCAGAATGCAACCACACATCAGAACTGATCTTGCAAATCTTGCAGCATAAGAAAAGAGTATAGAATTCTTCCACAACACTGGACAGATGAACATCTTCACTGATCTCCAACACAGACCAACACAGCTTCTCAGATAAAGAGGAAAGTGGAATAAAAGGCTTCCCAACTAGATAACTAACTTCATTAACATAACAGATAAACCAAAATGCAGGGGATACCCACACTCTGGTGACAGTTATTACAAAGATCCAACTCCAACATTGTTCATCATAACAAGCATAAAAGCACAGGATAAGCGAACTACCATGTCTAACTAAGACTAACTAACAGCAAGACTGAGACTAAGACTAAAACTTCTATATTAAGCATTTATTACAGGATCCAACACTGACGATCTATGGTTCTAAATTTATCTTGGTCCTGCAGTCAGGGTTGCCATACGACTAGTGTCCATGCCGAGGTGAGCGGTACGGGTGCTGAGTCCCGACGGGAGCGGGGGAACCATCATCTAGGTGACGACGTTCCGCGCGCTCAGCCCATAGCTAGGCCATCTCAGCACGAGCCCTACTCAGCTCGTCTAGCGCATGGTCCAGCTCCGTGTTTAGCACGACGGCTAGGTTGACTGTGCTGCTCAACCTAGGATTGTCCTCACCAATAGGTGAGACAATCATGCCTCCTGTGCTGCCAGATGGACAGCGGGGGTAATACTTCAGGTTGAGACCATCAGCTACCCCACCAAGAACCGAGCAGTAGTGCGAAAGCGCACGCCGTGCGGCATCTTGCATGGACGCTTCAGCTGAGTCCCGCTCAGAGATGGAATAGTGCTCTGAGCAGATCTCCGCACCCCGGAGACTGTTCTCCGGACGGCGCACCAAGCAGGTCGCCTCCCAGCGGTCTGGGTAGACCCCGCGACTGTGCTGGAAGACCACACAACGATACTCGATGGACCAAGTACGCCGGTCAAGTGCCCGACGTAGCAGGGTGTCGAGCGCGTCATGGAAGTGACACCCGCGAGCAGCGTCGCGAGTGATGGGTCGAGCAACCCATCCTTCCGGCTCCTAGTCAGCAGAAAAGTCAGTGTCATGGCTCGAGCTGCTGTCACCACCTCCATCGTCTGGGTCTCCTCCAGCAGCTACTCCAGGGGCTGGGCGCTCAGTGGTGGTGCAGGGGGTGCCTCCAGGGGAGCACAGGAGAGCAGCTCCTCACAGACTCTATCTGCTGCTGGAGCGAGAAAGAAGAGCCCTGCTACTCCTGCTCCTATCGTCGACGTTCCTGCTCCTCATGCAGGCGGTGGTGCAGCCTCTCCAAGTGGCTGGACTGACCGGTCACTGGACGGCGGAGCGGACGCTCCGCGAGTCAGGAGGGTAAGAAGGGGATGACAGACTTCCGTGCAGTGTTTCTAAGACGAGCCATCTACAAAAGACACCGCAAGCATAAGAGTGAGAACAGAACTAGTATGACCAGCAAGTTATGAACCATAAATAAAATGAGGAATTAGAGTAAACAAAAAGATTTTTAGCAAGGTATAATATATAGTAGAATATAGGTTTGGTCGATATGACCAACTTTTGAAAGGATACCAAAGTCAAGGCAGGGACAGAGGTATATAATCCTTAGAATGACCATTCTACTCTAGGTTAGCAGTCCTACAGTCAGCACGGCTTTGATACCACTTATGTCACACCCGGTTTTAGAAGGCAAACCGAATGTGAACCATGTATGTGCCAGGATCAGCAATTCACGTACACAGCAGTTACATAACTGGACATCATCACACAGTGCTCAAATAATAACATAAAAGGGGAATAATAGTCGATTACATCATATGTCTGAGACATCCACATAGTCTTTACAATAATCAAAGTGCGAAAACGAAACGTAGATACACGCGGCCTTCACAGGCAGCCGACTGGGGGTTGCCGCTAACCCACGCCTAGAACTCGCCGTAATCTTGGAACTCCTGGAAGTCTCCTTCCACGGCTTCACCTTCTCCTGAGCAGTGGTTGCAATGCTGACAACCTGGGGATGGGGGGGTTTGGTGTGTAGAGCAAGGGTGAGTACACATCAACATACTCAGCAAGTATCCTGTTTGGATGTAGTGGACTAGCTTTATGTGGGAGTAAGTCAAGCAGTTGCTTTTAGTTGGCCAGATTATTATTACTGATAGAGAAAGCCAAGTTTTAGATTTAACCCATGTTATTAACCCAAACGTACTCCTTTCCAAATGGAAAGAGTACCACTTACCATTACCAGAGTCAGTACCAAGAACCATCAATCTCATTGCCGCCTGTAATCCGAACATCTCTGATCAAGTATCACTAATCAATGGAGCTCCCTTGGCTGCTCATAACCGCGAGCACGACTGATATATCAGTTTCATAACACTCTGCAGAGGTTGCGCACTTTACCCACAAGCCGTGATTCCCTCTTGCCTCGGGTCGATCAAACCCTTAAACACTACCGAGGTGAATAGGCAGGGTTTCACTATGTAGCCTTTATAAAGATTCCCCGAGGCTGTAGCCGCCCGTTAGGTTTCCTAAATGCACCACACTCCTCCCCAAGGGGCGAACCAAACTTGGCAGAGCGAGCTGCATACACCGAGCCCCATTAACGGCACGACGGCTAAGCGAACTACACCCCGGTTCCTCTAATTATTCAGCTAAGGGCATCCCATTCCACCCTCATGGTTGCACTGTTTTCCCGGGCGGTCATCCAACGAACAGGTCCTTACGGAGAGGCACTCGAGAAACCGCTCGAGCCCCCTTGAATGACACAAGTATAACATCATAATAAAGAAGGGAAACAACGTATCATTGATAAATCTCATCATGTTTATTGATTAGAGTTGAGCAATAGCATAAAGCTAAACAATAATAATCCAACCCAAATAGGTAAACAAGGACATGGATAACAAAAGCTAGCCAATCCTTAGGTATAACTGTGAAATGAGGGAGGTGAATTAAAGAATGTATAGGACAAAGATAGGTCAAGGGACACTTGCCTCCACCAACCGACTACTGCTCAGGGGCTTCTCCTGCGAGTTCTTCGGGCTCCTCAACCAGATCGTTCTCTATGCAAGCGCAAACATACATACATCCATCCATTCAAATTAGGAAATAAACAGTACACCATAAAAGAGAACAGATAGATTGAATATGCATAGAGTATTACATACGATATTGCATTCGCCATGGCTAGAAAAAGAAGAAAGAAGGTCTCGCAGTGGTTAAAGCTATGCTCGAAGCGTATTACGGGTAGATGCATAACTAACCATTACGTGATCTAGTTTCACCTTGTTACACTAACAGGTATTAATCACATGCACTAATAGAATTATAACTATTTTCAATTGATCAACATTAAACGAGGTCCAAGATTAGCTACATGAAATAACTAACGTAACCAATTTCTAAATCGAGTTTCCATTTATTGATAGAAATAACGCGATCACTATGCATGGGATACACGGGGGGTAGACAGGTACGTCTAGGGGTAGACGAACACGCCGAGGACACGGAGAGCCGTGCCAAAGCACCGCGCGCTCCACGCGAGCACCTACGCGCAGGGCCGCGCTGACGTGTCGCGGATGGGCCGAGCCGCGCACGCGCCGCGAGCGGCAACGGGGCCACGCCGAGGCCGACCGTGCGGGGCCGCGCGCTGACCGAGCTCAAGGCCGCGCCGGGTAGGGGCAGAGCACGCTGAGGCGGGCGGGACAAGGCACGCCGGTGCGGGCGGGCTGCCGGGGCGGCGCAGGACGCCGCGCTGCGCCACCACGCCGGGCCGCGGGGACAGGAGCGGGACGCCGGGGGCGGGCGGACGCGCTGGGCGCGCCATGGCCGCGCGCCATAGGCGGTTAGGCCAGGCCGCCATGGCCAGGATAGGGGGATGGGGCCGGGATGAGGTGGGACGCCGGGGACGCTCCGGGGCGAGCAGACGCGCCGAGCGCGCCGCGCAGGGAGGGAGGGGGAGGGCCGCGCCGGGGAGGGCGGGCGCGAGCGCCATGGCCGGCGAGGCCGGGCCATGCCGCGGCTGAAGCAGGGGGCCGCGCGTGGCACGCCATGGGCGCACCATGGCCGGCCGCGCTGAGGCCGGGACGCGGGGGAGGGGGAGCCGGGACCGGCGGGCCGGGGCCGCCGCGAGCGGGCGCGGGTGAGCGCCATCGCCGCGAGCCACGCGGGGCGGGGCGCCATGGCCGCCTGCCGAGAGCACGGCGGCGGGCGCCGAGGCGACACCAAGCCGAGGGAAGAAGGGGCGAGGGAGGGAGAGGGAGGACCGGGGCTCACCGCGGGCGGTCGGACGACGGGCGGCGTCGGGCGAGCCAGGATGGGGCAGGGGAGGTCGCGTCAGGTGGGGAGGAGAGAGATCGTGCGCGGGGGGGTTAGGGGAGGGAGAGGGAGAGGGCGATTTTGGGGGGCGGCTGGCGGGTGGGCCCCGCATGGCAGGGCGTGGCGCGCACGCAGGGGGAGGGCGGCTGGGCCGCGAGGGGGGGCGTGAGGCAGGCCGCGGCTGGGCCGCCGAGCCGGCCCAAGGCGGGGGAGGGGGGCGAGCTGGGCCACGAGGCCGCGGCTGGGCCGCGCGCAGGGGGGAAAGGGGGAAAAGGGAAGTCGGGCCGCGCTAAGAAGTCGGCCCAGGGAGAGAGGGGGCTTTTTCTATTTCCCTTTTTCCTATGAGCTCCATATTCTCTCTTAATTAATAAACAAATACCCCAATGAAGAACAAGCGAATACACACAAGGAAAGGATGCGTGGTTCGGCATGATGCAACACTCAAAGAAAATGATTCTAGAGTTTACTCACATGAGATCTCGAGCTAAATCTCGCTAGAACTTTGAAAAAGAACAAGGCATTGCGAGAAGAAAAAGAAAGAAGAAAGGTAACGCCCGAATTTGGTGGGTATAAAGAAGAAAAAAATCTACCCCCAAATTCAGGGCGTTACACAGGGCGTCTCCCATTATAAAGCATGCTACGATCAAATTTAAATTTTTCATTCTCTAGTTCATGCTCAACAATTCTAGCATCTAGTTTAGCTATATGATCATTTTGTTGTTTAATCACAGCAATGTGATCATGGATAGCATCAACATTAATGTCTCTACATCTCATGCAAATGGAAACATGATCAACAGTGGATGTTGAGGGTTTGCAAGCATTTAATTCATCAATCTTAGCATGTAACATGGCATTCTCATTTCTAAGATTGGAAATAGAAACATTGCAAACATTTAAATCTTTTGCCTTAGAAATTAATTTGTCATTTTCATTTTTAAGGCTAGCAAGTGATTCATTCAATTTGCCAATATTGGCAATCAAACTAGTATTATCACTTTTAAGGTTGACAAGAGAATCATCACAAACATTTAATTTCTCAACCTTAGCAATTAATTTGACATTTTCAATTCTAAGGTTGGAGATAGTGTCATGGCAAATGCTAAGCTCACTAGTTATTTTTTCACATTTCTCTATTTCCTGAGCATAAGCATTTTTCACCTTAACATGCCTTTTGTTTTCCTTAATAAGGAATTCCTCTTGGCTATCCAAGAGTTCATCCTTCTCATGAATAGAACCTATCAATTCATTTAATTTTTCTTTTTTTGCATGTTTAGGTTGGCAAGAAGAGCAAGCAAATCATCCTCGTCATCGCTAGAGCTACCCTCATCACTAGATGTTGTATATTTAGTGGAGGCTCTAGATTTTACCTTCTTCTTTTTGTCGTCCTTTGCCATGAGGCACTTGTGGCCGACGTTGGGGAAGAGGAGGCCTTTGGTGACGGCGATGTTGGCGGCGTCCTCATCGGAGGAGGAGTCGGTGGAGCTCTCATCGGAGTCCCATTCCCGATACACGTGGGCATCACCGCCCTTCTTCTTGTAGTACTTCTTCTTTTCTTTCCTCCTTCCCTTCTTGTCGTCGCCCCTGTCACTATCACTTGATAATGGACAATTAGCAATAAAATGATCGGGCTTACCACACTTGTAGCACACTTTCTTAGAACGGGGTTTATAATCCTTCCCCCTCCTTTGCTTGAGGATTTGGCGGAAGCTCTTGATGATGAGCGACATTTTCTCGTTGTCGAGCTTGGAAGCGTCGATGGGGAGCCTACTTGATGTAGACTCTTCTTTCTTTTCCTCCATCGCCTTAAATGTGATGGGTTGCACCTCGGGTGTGGAGGTACCGCCTTGCTCGACAATTTGTTTGGAGCCTTTGATCATCAACTCAAAGCTCACAAACTTTCCTATCACTTCCTCGGGAGACATTACCTTATATCTAGGATCACCACGAATTAATTGTACTTGAGTGAGATTACGAAATACGAGTGATCTAAGAATAACCTTGACCATTTCATGGTCATCCCACTTGGTGCTCCTGAGGTTGCACACTTGGTTGACCAAGGTCTTGAGCCAGTTGTACATTGCTTGTGGCTCCTTTCCTTGGTTGAGGATGAATCGATCGAGCTCCCCCTCGATCGTCTCCTGCTTGGTGATCTTGGTCACCTCATCTCCTTCGTGCGTGGTCTTGAGCATGTCCCAAATCTCCTTGACACTTTTCAACCCTTGCACCTTATTATACTCCTCTCGACATAGAGAGGCGAGGAGTATAGTGGTGGCTTGGGAGTCAAAATGTCGGATTTGGGCGACCTTGTCTGAATTATATGCTTCATCACCTACGGATGGTACCTGTGCTCCAAACTCAACAATGTCCCAAATACTAGAGTGGAGTGAGGTTAGATGATGCCTCATTTTATCACTCCACATACAATAATCTTCACCATCAAAAACCGATGGTTTGCCTAATGGGACGGAAAGTAAAGGAGTGTGTTTTGAAATGCGAGGATAGCGTAGGGGGATCTTACTAAACTTCCTACGCTCATGGCGCTTAGAAGTGACGGATGGAGTGTCGGAGCCGGAGGTGGATGGCAACGAGGAATCGGTCTCGTAGTAGACCACCTTCTTCATTTTCTTTTTCTTATCGCCACTCTGATGCGACTTGGCATGTGAAGGGGATCCCTTCATCTTGTTGCCGGACTCCCCCGATGGAGCCTTCCTGTGGCTTCTAGACTTGTCACCGTCGGTCACGATCTCCTTCTTGGCGTGTTCTCCCAACATCACTTTGAGTGGTTAAACTCTAATGAAGTACCGGGCTCTGATACCAATTGAAAGTTGCCTAGAGGGGGTGGATAGGCTGAAACTGAAATTTACAAACTTAAAGCACAACTACAAGCCGGGGTTAGCGTTAGAAATAAAACCGAGTCCGAAAGAGAGGGCAAAAACAAATCAACCAAAGAAATAGAGCGGATGACACGGTGATTTGTTTTCCCGAGGTTCGGTTCTTGCAAACCTACTCCCCGTTGAGGTGGTCACAAAGATCGGGTCTCTTTCAACCCTTTCCCTCTCTCAATCGGTCACTTAGACCGGTAGGCTTTTCTCCTCAATCAAATGGGTCACTTAGACCCCGCAAGGACCACCACACAATTGGTGTCTCTTGCTTTGATTACAAATGTCTTGAGAACAAGAATGGGGAAGAAGAAAAGCGATCCAAGCGAAAAGAACTTAAATGAACACGAAAATCTCTCTCTCACTAGTCACCAAGTGTTTGGAGTGATTTTGGACTTGGGAGAAGATTTGATCTCTTGTTTGTGTCTTGGAGTGAAGTCTAGAGCTCTTGTATTGAATGCAGTATGCTGGAAACTTGAATGCCTTGAATGGTGGTGGTTGGGGGGTATTTATAGCCCCAACCACCAAAACAACCGTTGGGGAGGGCTACTGTCGATGGGCGCACCGGACAGTCCTATGCGCCAGCCACGTCACCCAACCGTTAGGGTTCTGATGGTTTCGACCGTTGGAGCTCTGACAGCTTGGGGCACCGGACAGTCCGGTGCCGCATCGGACAGGACTGCTCACTGTCCGGTGCGCCTTCTGGCGCTGCTCTGACTCTGCGTGAACTGTCCGCGCACTGTTCACGTTGTCAGCCGACTATTGAAGTCGACCGTTGCGCTGGCGACCGTTGCTCCGCTTGGCACACCGGACAGTCCGATGACCCACCGGACAGTTCGATGACCCACCGGACAGTCCGATGACCCACCGGACAGTCCGATGACCCACCGGACAGTCCGGTGAATTATAGCGGAGCGCGGCCTCAGAAACCCGAAGGTGAAGAGTTGAAGTTGATCCACCCTAGTGCACCGGACACTGTCCGGTGGCACACCGGACAGTCCGGTGCGCCAGACCAGGGTTCTCTTCGGTTTCTTTTGCTCCTTTCTTTTGAACCCTAACTTTGATCTTTTTATTGGTTTGTGCTGAACCTTTAGCACTTGTAGAACATATAATCTAGAGCAAACTAGTTAGTCCAATTATTTGTGTTGGGCATTTCAACCACCAAAATCATTTAGGAAAAGGTTTGACCCTATTTCCCTTTCGCTCGGTGGGACCTCCCTGTCAGCGCTGACCGCCCATTCGCCTACTCACCCTCGCTGGTGAAAAAGAAATGTGCCCTTGGGCTATTTCTATATTGTTTTGGTGATTAGATGCACAACACACTAGGTGAGAACAAACAAATGTTAAGCAAAGGTATATCTAGATGGATCAAGAATAAAGGTAAGTTCTAGACACTTAGTGAATTGTTTTATGTGCTAAACATGCTTGTATAAGTGATATGAACTCAATGAAGTCAAATGGAGAAAGAATGGAGGAAAAAGCACTTAGTGTGCTGTTGGCTGGTGCACAGGACAATGAATAGTAACTGTCTGGTGCACAGGACAGTGAATAGTATCTTGTTCGGTGCACAGGACAGTGAATAGTAACATGTCCGGTGCACCAACGACTAGCTCCTCCAGAGAAGGAAACTGTCAATCAGATATGTTACTGTTCACTGTCTGGTGGCACAGCGGACAGTCCGGTGCACCCGCAAACAAGGAAGGCTGGGAGCTTCCAAATGAAGCTCCAACGGCTCCTAGGCCCCTTGGGGCTATAAAAGGGACCCCTAAGCGCATGAAGCAGCACACCAAGCCTCCATTGAACATACTAAGATGCCTAGACTCCACAAGAACGCACCCGGATCATTTGTGTTTGAGATTTGAGCACTTGTTGAATTGTGAACTCGTTGTGCTGTGTTTGTGTGCTCGTTTCTTGGCTTGTGTGCGTGTCGCTACTGTGACTCTAGCTCTCGCGTGTGTTTCTATTCTCTCCCTTACTCTTGTGGTTTTTGTCACACCCGGTTTTAGAAGGCAAACCGAATGCGAACCATGTACGTGCCAGGATCAGCAATTCACGTACACAGCAGTTACATAACATGGACATCATCACACAGTGCTCAAATAGTATTAAAAAGGGAAATAATAGTCGATTACATCATATGTCTGAGACATCCACATAGTCTTTACAATAAATCAAAGTGCGGAAAAGAAACGTAGATAAACGCGGCCTTCACAGGCAGCCGACTGGGGGTTGCCGCTAACCCACGCCTAGAACTCGTCGTAGTCTTGGAACTCCTGGAAGTCTCCTTCCACGGCTTCATCTTCTCCTGAGCAGTGGTTGCAATGCGGACAACCTGGGGAAGGGGGGGGGGTTTGGTGTGTAGAGCAAGGGTGAGTACACATCAACATACTCAGCAAGTGTCCTGTTTGGCTGTAGTGGACTAGCTTTATGTGGGGATAAGTCAAGCAGTTGCTTTTAGTTGGTCAGATTATTATTTACCAATGGAAAGCCAGGTTTTAGCATTAACCCAAGTTATTAGCCCGATGTACCCTTTCCAAACGGAAAGAATACCACTTACTAGCACCATAGTCATAACCAAAACCATCAGTCTCATTGCCACCTATAAACCAAAGTGTCTCTGATCAAGTACCACTAATCACTGGAGCTCCCTTGGCTGCTCATAACCGCGAGCACGGCTGATATATCAGTTTTCAAACACTCTGCAGAGGTTGTGCACTTTACCCATAAGCCGTGATTCCCTCTTGCCTCGGGCCGATCAAACCCTTAAACACTACCAAGGTGAATAGGCAGGGTTTCACTACGTAGCCTTTACAAAAATTCCCCGAGGCTGCAGCCGCCCGTTAGGTTTCCTAAATGTACCGCACTCCTCCCCAAGGGACAAATCAACCTTGGCAGAGCGAGCCGCATACACCGAGCCCTATTGACGGCACGACGGCGAAGAGAACTACACCCCGGATCCTTTAATTATTCAGCTAAGGGCACCCCATTCCACCCTCATGGTTGCACTGTTTTCCCGGGCGGTCATCCATAGAACAGGTCCTTACGGAGAGGCACTCGAGAAACCGCTCGAGCCCCCTTAAAGGCCACAAGTACAACATCATAATAAGAGAAGGGAAAACAACGTATCATGGATAATCTCATCATGTTCATTGATTAGAGTTGAGCAATAGCATAAAACTAAACAATAATAATCCAACCCAGATAGGTAAACAAGGATATGGATAACAAAACTAGTCAATCCTTAGGTATAAATGTGTAATGCGGGGGGTGAATTAAAGAATGAATAGGACAGAGATAGGTCAAAGGACACTTGCCTCCACCAACCGACTGCTGCTCAGGGGCTCCTCCTGTGAGTTCTTCGGGTTCCTCAACCAGGTCGTTCTCTATGCGAGTGCAAGCATTCATACATCCATCCATTCGAATTAGGAAACAAACAATACATCATTACAAGAGAACAAATAGAGTAAATATGCATAGAGTACCACATACGATATTGCATATGCCAAGATTAGAGAAGAAAGGTCTCGCAGTGGCTAAAGCCTTACTCAAGGCGTATTACGGGTAGACGCATAACTAACCATTACGTGCTCTAGTTCCGCTACGTTCCAATAATAAGGATTAGTCACATGCGCTAATAGAATCATAACTCTTACTACATTGACGACTTGCTATGTTCCTGTTAAGAGAAAGAACGAACTTAGCCACTACATTTCATGTAGTCATACTAACAGATATTTAATATAGGTGCAGTTATAGTTGTTATCTAGCCTTAATTAGCTTTGCGCTTAGTTAACATGTCGCTTTCTGACGTAAACCAACTAGCGCTAGCCATTTAAGCGGTGCAGGGCGTCGCCGCGCGACCCTACTCATAAAAACAGAACTAAAATATGTGTGTCGTCACGCGAACAACGCTACATGTCTCTGCGCAGGGGTTGTCGTGAGCTGGGTCACGTCGGCTGACCAAGTCATGCCGTGCCGAGCTGCGCGCCTAGACGAGCAGGCAGCGCGAGCGAGCTGGCTGAGGCTGCAGGCCGCTAAGGGCGTCCGCGAGCACGGGGACGCGCCACGGTCGCGTGCCGGCCGAGCGGATGCGTCGCGCCGCACCGCGGGCAGCAGCGCCGGGGCTGAGCTCGCCGCGTCGGGGCTGAGCCGGACCGCGTCGGCAACGGGGGCCGCGCGAGCGTAGAGCCGGCGCCGGGACCGCGCGCCGCGCCAGGCGCCATGGACGCTGGGGCAGAGACCACGTCGGGGGGGGCAGGCTGGGGCGGGCGGACGCGCCGCGACCGCACGAGCGTGCCACGCCGGGCCCGCGGGCGAGCCGCCAAGGCCAAGGCTGGGGACGCCGGGGATGCGCCGGTGAGCTGCGGATGAGGCCGCGAGGCCGCGCGCAGGCGAGGGGCGGGCGGACGCAGGCGCCGCGGCCACGCCAAGGCCGAGCCGCGCCGGGGCGGGCGCGTCGCGCCGCGCCGGGCCGAAACGGCACCGTGGCCGGGGCTGGGGATGCTGGGGACGCGCCGGGCGCCACGCCCGTGCCGGCCGCATGCGAGGGAGAGGGGAGGGACGAGGGAGGAGAAGGAGGTGGGGCTTACCGCGGAACGGGGTCGAGCGAACGGACGCGACGGCGGCGGTTTCGAACAACGAGAACAATGGGGAGAGAGGAAAGGAATGTCGTGGGGAAGGGGATGAACAGGGGACGACCGCGAGGCTTACAGGCGGGCCCCACGCGCAGAGGCGGCGGCGGCTGGGCAACTGCCCCGCGCGCGCAGGCGGAAGGAGCGGGCGAGCCGTTGGGCGGCTGGGCCGCGCGCCAGCCGAACGGCCCAAGGCGAGGGGGAGCTTTCGTGGGCCGGGGGGGAGGAGAGCGGCTGGGCCGCAGGCGCCGAGCCAGCCCATAACGAGAGAGAAGAGGGGGGGAAAGAAGGCCAGACTGGGCCGCGCGCAGGAGAAACGGCCCAAGAGAGAGGGGAAGGGGTTTTCTATTTATTTTTCCTATTCTAGCCATAATTCGTCACTAGAATGCATGATTCACAAACCCTCTCAATCAAACAACAAAAATTCGTGATCCGGCATGATGCAACAAATAAAATAGAAAATCTCTAGGGTTTATTATTATTATACGACTTGGAGTTTTGGAAATAGGTAGGGTTTTTGCGAAAAGAAATGGGAAAGAGAGGTAACGCCCGATTTTAGCGAGCGATATAGAAAGAAAAAATTCAACTCGAAATTCGGGGCGTTACAAACCTATCCCCCTTAAAAGAATCTCGCCCTCGAGATTCAGGGTTGGCTAGCAAAGAGATCAGGGTATTTGGCCATCAGATCATCTTCACGCTCCCAGGTTGCTTCTTCCTCAGAGTGATGATTCCATCTGACTTTGCACATTCTGATGGTCTTCCTTCGAGTGACTCTGTCTGCGGTCTCAAGGACTTGCGTTGGCTTCTCAACGTAGGTCAAGTCCTCCTGGACTTCAAGACCTTCAACTGGCAACTGCTCTTCTGGCACACGCAGACACTTCTTTAATTGAGACACATGAAAGACATTATGCACAGCAGACAAATTTTCTGGCAAATTGAGCTGATAAGCCACTTCTCCACGTCTTGCAAGAATCTGATACGGACCAATGTAGCGGGGTGCTAGCTTGCCTTTCACTCCGAACCTTCTGACTCCTCTGATCGGTGACATTTTCAAATAGACAAAGTCTCCGACTTCGAAACTCAGCTCTCTTCTTCTTGTGTCTGCATAGCTTCGCTGTCTTGATTGCGCTATCTTCAGATTCTCTCGGACCATCTTGATGTTCTCTTCAGCTTCAAGCAGAATGTCTGGCCCAAACACCTGCTTTTCTCCAGGCTGATCCCACTGCAACGGAGTTCTACAACTCCTTCCATAAAGAGCCTGAAATGGTGACATCTTCAAGCTGGCCTAGTAACTGTTGTTATAGGAAAACTCTGCATAAGGCAATCTCTTGTCCCATCCAGACTGGTCTTGCAACGCACAGGCTCTCAACATGTCTTCAAGAATTTGATTGGTCCTTTCAGTTTGGCCATCTGTCTGCGGATGATAAGCTGAACTGAAATTCAGATGTGTGCCCAAGGCTTCATGCAACTGTTGCCAGAAATGAGAGGTGAACTGTGTTCCTCTATCTGACACTATCTTCTTTGGCACACCATGAAGACAAACGATCCGAGACATATACAACTCTGCCAATACTGCACTGCTGTAGTTGGTCTTGACAGGTATGAAGTGGGCTGACTTTGTCAAGCGGTCCACTACTATCCAAATGGAATCGTAGCCGGCTCGAGTGCGAGGCAATCCGACTATGAAATCCATACCGATTTCATCCCATTTCCACTGAGGGATCTGCAATGGTTGCAACAATCCAGCTGGTCTCTGGTGCTCTGCCTTAATTCTTCGACAACTATCGCACATGGCCACATGCTCTGCGATTTCCCTCTTCATTCCGTACCACCAGAATTTCTTCTTCAGATCCTGATACATCTTCTCACTACCAGGGTGAATCGAATAGGCGGTCTCATGAGCTTCCTTGAGAATCAACTCCCGAATAGACTGGACATTGGGAATGCACAAGCGGTCCTTGAACCATACCACACCTTCTGCATCTTCCCGAAAATCTTTGCCTCTGCCGTCTAGAATCAGTCGCCGGATCTCACTGATCTTCTCATCATTCTTCTGCGCTTCTTTGATTTCCCGCTCCAGGGTAGGTTCCAACTCAACTGTGACTCCTCGCGAATTATTTAGAAATCCGAGACTCAACCTGTCAAACTCTTTGGCCAACTCATAAGGCATCGGACGAGCGACCATCAGATTGATTTGACTCTTCCTGCTCAAAGCATCTACCACTACGTTCGCTTTGCCTGGATGGTAATGAATCTCCAACTCATAGTCCTTGATCAGCTCTAACCACCTTCGCTGCCTTATATTCAACTCTGACTGAGTGAATATGTACTTCAGACTCTTGTGGTCTGTGTAAACATCACACTTCTGTCCATATAGGTAGTGCCTCCATGTCTTCAGTGCGTGAACCACTGCTGCCAACTCTAGGTCATGGATTGGGTAATTCTTCTCATGAACCTTCAACTGTCGGGATGAGTAAGCCACAACTCTTCCCTCTTGCATCAACACGCATCCCAAACCGGTGTAACAAGCATCACAATACACCGCGAAGGGCTTGTGCACATCGGGCAAGACTAAGACAGGCGTTGTAGTCAACTTCTCTTTCAGCGCTTCAAAGGCCTCTTGGCATTTCTGGGTCCACTTGAACTCAATTTTGTTGCCTAGCAACGCTGTCATTGGTTTCGCAATCTTCGAAAATCCTTCAATGAATCGCCGATAGTATCCGGCCATTCCAATGAAGCTCTTGATTCCTCGGGCATTTATTGGCGCTTTCCAGTTCAGAACGTCTGCCACTTTCTTCGGATCCACAGCCAATCCTTCTTTGTTGTTTATGTGACCCAAGAACAGGACTTCACTGATCCAGAACTCGCACTTGCTCAACTTTGCATACAACTGGTGCTCTCGCAATCTCTACAATACCATCTTTAAATGATCTGCATGCTCCTCTTCGCTTTGAGAATAAATCAGAATGTCATCAATGAATACCACCACAAACTTATCAAGATAATCCATGAATACGTTGTTCATCAAGTTCATAAAGAAGGCTGGTGCATTGGTCAAACCAAAAGACATCACTGTGAACTCATACAACCCATACTTGGTAATGAATGCCGTCTTCGGGATGTCCGAAGGTCGGATCCTGAGCTGATGATAGCCTGACCTCAGATCGATCTTGGAGAACACACTAGCTCCTCTCAACTGGTCGAACAGATCCTCTATTCTGGGCAAAGGGTACTTGTTCTTGATCGTGACTTCATTCAAAGCTCGATAATCGATACACATTCTCTTGGTGCCATCTTTCTTCTCCACAAACAAGACAGGAGCTGCCCAAGGCGAGGTGCTTGGCCGGATGTAACCTTTCTCTGACAGCTCATCAATCTGCTTCTTAAGTTCAACCAACTCTGGTCCGGATATTCTGTAAGCTCTTTTAAAGATAGGGGCGGTTCCAGGAAGAAGCTCTATGGCAAACTCAACTTTCCGCTCTGGTGGCATACCCGGTAAGTCCTTTGGAAACACATCTGGGAACTCAGACACAACCTTGATACCCACAATTGGGTCTACTTCACTGCTATCGGTAGCCATCTGGTAACAACTTCCTTTCTTTGGCTCAGGCGGGACTAACTCGGTCACCACTTCCTCTCCTAGTGGGGACATCAACTTGATTGTCCTTTTATCACAACTGATAACTGCCTGATACTTATCTAGCCAATTCACCCCTAGGATGACATCTATTCCCTGAGTACCCATTACTATAAGGTTAGCGGGAAACGCTATTCCCCTTATTTCCACACATACATTCAAACAAATGCTATCAGCTCGAATTCTACCACCGGCTGAGTCAATTTGAATGGGGGTTGACATGGTAGTTATTGGAAGGTTATGTGCTTCTACCCATGATGCAGTAATGAAAGAATGTGTTGCTCCAGTATCAAATAACACTTCTGCAATATGGGAGTCGACTGGGAACATACCTACTATCATGCCGGGGGTCTCCTGAACTGCTTCAGCCTCCAAGTGGTTCAGTCTCCCATGATTATAGCGTGGCTGAGAGCGGTTGCCTGCTCCAGGCTGAGACACATTCTGCTTTGTTGGGGCATTGGGGCCTGACTGCTGCTGGGTTGCCTTATTCGGACATTGCATCACCCAGTGGCCTTGCTCTCCACAGTGGAAACATGCTCTGTTTCCAACCTGAGCTAGTGCTGCCTGACTGTTCTGCTGGTTTGCTGGGGCAGGAAGACGAGGTGCCTGCTGATTCTGCCTCTGAAACTGACCTCCTGACTGATTGTTCGGACGGTTCTGATACTGATGTTGAGGATACTGCCTTTGGAACTGATGATGCTGCTGTGATGGACGCTGGTTCTGCCTAAACTGCTGAGGTTGATTGCCTGAGAAACGAGGACGATTGCTGCTTCCAGGCTGGGGTCCACTGATCTTGCGCTTACGATCCTCCATCTCCTTACGCTTCCTCTCTGTCATGATTGCTCTGTCAATCAGGTGCTGGAATGTCGGGAAGGTGTGATTCATCAGTTGATACTGAAGAGGATCAACCAAGCCTCTCAGGAAACGGTACTGTCGCTTGGCGTCGGTGTTGACATCTTCAGGAGCATAGCGAGACAACTGCAGAAACCTGTCCCGGTACTCACTAACAGACGATGGCCCTTGCTTGAGGGCCAGGAACTCCTCCTTCTTTACTGTCATCAGACCTGCAGGCACATGGTACTGACGAAAGCTACCTCTGAACTCTTCCCAAGTGATGGCGTCGGGGTTGGCATGGGTGGCGAGATAAGACTCCCACCATGACTGAGCTGCTCCTCTCAACAGACGGGGACCATACAGGACTTTCTCCCTGTCATCGCACTGAGCGGTATGCAACTCCCACTCCACAGTGCGCAGCCAGTCTTCGGCATCCATGGGGTTAGAAGAATGAGCAAACGTTGGTGGATGACCTCTCATGAATTCAGCACGGTTGTCTCTGGGCATCTGAGGCATCTGAGGCTGAGGTGGGGCCTGCTGCTGCTGCTGCTACTGAATGGCGGCCAGTGTCTGACTGATGGCTTGAACTGCCTGAGTCTGCATCAGAAACATCTGCTCGATCGACATCGGGGGCGGGGGTGGCAGGTGCTGTTGCTGGGGTACCTCTTCCTGTTGAGCGGCTCGCTCCTGCTGAGCACGCCTTCCTCCTCTGCGCCTGTTCTCTGACATCTGCAGAATGCAACCACACATCAGAACCAATCTTGCAAATCTTGCAGCATAAGAAAAGAGTATAGAATTCTTCAACAACACTAAACAGATGAGCATCTTCACTGATTTCCAACACAGACCAACACAACTTCTCAGATAAAGAGGAAAGTGGAATAAAAGGTTTCCCAACTAGATAACTACTCTTTTAACATATAATAGGTAAACCAAAATGCAGGGGATGCCCATACTCTGGTGACAGTCATTACAAAGATCCAAACCAAACATAGTTCATCATGACAAACATAAATGCACAGGATATAGCAAACTACCCTGTCTAACTAAGACTAACTAAAAGCGAGACCAACGCTAAGACTGAGGCTAAGACTAAGAGTAAAACTTCTATATTAAGCACTTATTACAAGACTCCACACTGACGATCTATGGTTCCAAGTCTATCTTGGTCTTGCAGTCGGGATTGCCATAAGGCTGGTGTCCACGCCGAGGTGAGCGGTACGGGTGCTGAGTCCCGACGGGAGCGGGGGAACCACCATCTAGGTGACGACACTCCACGCGCTCGGCCCACAGCTGGGCGATCTCAGCACGAGCCCTACTCAGCTCGTCTAGTGCATGGTCCAGCTCCGTGTTTAGCACGGCGGCTAGGTTGACTGTGCTGCTCAACCTAGGATTGTCCTCACCAACAGGTGAGACAATCACGCCTCCTGTGCTGCCAGATGGACGGCGGGGGTAGTACTTCAGGTTGAGACCGTCAGCTACCCCACCGAGAACCGAGCAGTAGTGCGAAAGTGCACGCCGTGCAGCATCTTGCATGGCCGCCTCAGCTGAGTCCCGCTCAGAGATAGAATAGTGCTCTGAGCGGACCTCAGCACCTTGGAGACTGTTCTCCGGGCGGCGCACCAAGCAGGTCGCCTCCCAGCAGTCCAGGTAGACCCCGCGACTGTGCTGGTAGACCACACAGCGATACTCGATGGACCAAGTACGCCGGTTAAGTGCCCGACGTAGCAGGATGTCGAGCGCGTCATGGAAGTGACACCCGCGAGCAGCGTCGCGAGTGATGGATCGAGCAACCCAACCTTCCGGCTCCTGGTCAGCAGAGAAGTCGGTGTCATGGCTCGAGCTGTCGTCGCCACCTCCGTCGTCTGGGTCTCCTCCAGCAGCTACTCCAGAGGCTGGTGCGCCCAGTGGTGGTGCAGGGGGTGCCTCCAGAGGAAGCACAGGGGAGCAGCTCCTCACAGACTCTATTTCCTGTTGGAGCGAGAAGGAAGAGCCCTGCTGCTCCTGTCGTCGACGCTCCTGCTCCTCATGCAGGCGGTGGTGCAGCCTCTCCAAGTGGCTGGACTGTCCGGCCACGGGACGGCGAAGCGGACGCTCAGCAAGGCGGGAGGGTAAGAAGGGGATGACGGTCTTTCGTGTAGTGTGTCTAAGTCGAGCCATCTACAAAAGACACCGCAAGCAAAAGAGTGAGAACATAATTAACATGACCAGCAAATAATGAACCATAAGTAAATGAAGGGTTAGAATAAAACACAATTTTCAGCAAGGTATATTATATAGTAGAACATAGGTTTTGGTCGATATGACCAACTTTTGAAGGGATATCAAAGTCAAGGCAGGGACAGAGGTCTATAGTCCTTAGAACGACCATTCTACTCTAGGTTAGCGGTCCTACAGTCAGCACGGCTTTGATACCACTTATGTCACACCCGGTTTTAGAAGGCAAATCGAATGCGAACCATGTACGTGCCAGGATCAGCAATTCACGTACACAGCAGTTACAAAACATGGACATCATCACACATTGCTCAAATAGTATTAAAAAGGGAAATAATAGTCGATTACATCATATGTCTGAGACATCCACATAGTCTTTACAATAAATCAAAGTGTGGAAAAGAAACGTAGATAAACGCGGCCTTCACAGGCAGCCGACTGGGGGTTGCCGCTAACCCACGCCTAGAACTCGTCGTAGTCTTGGAACTCCTGGAAGTCTCCTTCCACGGCTTCATCTTCTCCTGAGCAGTGGTTGCAATGCGAACAACCTGGGGAAGGGGGGGTTTGGTGTGTAGAGCAAGGGTGAGTACACATCAACATACTCAGCAAGTGTCATGTTTGGCTGTAGTGGACTAGCTTTATGTGGGGATAAGTCAAGCAGTTGCTTTTAGTTGGTCAGATTATTATTTACCAATGGAAAGCCAGGTTTTAGCATTAACCCAAGTTATTAGCCCGATGTACCCTTTCCAAACGGAAAGAATACCACTTACCAGCACCATAGTCATAACCAAAACCATCAGTCTCATTGCCACCTGTAAACCAAAGTGTCTCTGATCAAGTACCACTAATCACTGGAGCTCCCTTGGTCGCTCATAACCGTGAGCACGGCTGATATATCAGTTTTCAAACACTCTGCAGAGGTTGTGCACTTTACCCATAAGCCGTGATTCCCTCTTGCCTCGGGCCGATCAAACCCTTAAACACTACCAAGGTGAATAGGCAGGGTTTCACTACGTAGCCTTTACAAAAATTCCCCAGGGCTGCAGCCGCCCGTTAGGTTTCCTAAATGTACCGCACTCCTCCCCAAGGGACAAATCAACCTTGGCAGAGCGAGCCGCATACACCGAGCCCCATTGACGGCACGACGGCGAAGCGAACTACACCCCGAATCCTCTAATTATTTAGCTAAGGGCACCCCATTCCACCCTCATGGTTGCACTATTTTCCCGGGCGGTCATCCATAGAACAGGTCCTTACGGAGAGGCACTCGAGAAACCGCTCGAGCCCCCTTAAAGGCCACAAGTACAACATCATAATAAGAGAAGGGAAAATAGCGTATCATGGATAATCTCATCATGTTGATTGATTAGAGTTGAGCAATAGCATAAAACTAAACAATAATAATCCAACCCAGATAGGTAAACAAGGATATGGATAACAAAACTAGTCAATCCTTAGGTATAAATGTGTAATGCGGGGGGGTGAATTAAAGAATGAATAGGACAGAGATAGGTCAAAGGACACTTGCCTCCACCAACCGACTGCTGCTCAGAAGCTCCTCCTGCGAGTTCTTCGGGTTCCTCAACCAGGTCGTTCTCTATGCAAGCGTAAGCATTCATACATCCATCCATTCGAATTAGGAAACAAACAATACATCATTACAAGAGAACAAATAGAGTAAATATGCATAGAGTACCACATACGATATTGCATATGCCAAGATTAGAGAAGAAAGGTCTCGCAGTGGCTAAAGCCTTACTCAAGGCGTATTACGGGTAGACGCATAACTAACCATTACGTGCTCTAGTTCCGCTTCGTTCCAATAATAAGGATTAGTCACATGCGCTAATAGAATCATAACTCTTACTACATTGACGACTTGCTATGTTCCTGTTAAGAGAAAGAACGAACTTAGCCACTACATTTCATGTAGTCATACTAACAGATATTTAATATAGGTGCAGTTATAGTTGTTATCTAGCCTTAATTAGCTTTGCGCTTAGTTAACATGTCGCTTTCTGACGTAAACCAACTAGCGCTAGCCATTTAAGCGGTGCAGGGCGTCGCCGCGCGACCCTACTCATAAAAACAGAACTAAAATATGCGTGTCGTCACGCGAACAACGCTACATGTCTCTGCGCAGGGGTTGTCGTGAGCTGGGTCATGTCGGCTGACCAAGTCATGCCGTGCCGAGCTACGCGCCTAGACGAGCAGGCAGCGCGAGCGAGCTGGCTGAGGCTGCAGGCCGCTAAGGGCGTCCGCGAGCACAGGGACGCGCCACGGTCGCGTGCCGGCCGAGCGGATGCGTCGCGCCGCACCGCGGGCAGCAGCGCCGGGGCCGAGCTCGCCGCGCCGGGGCCGAGCCGTACCGCGTCGGCAACGGGGGCCGCGCGAGCATAGAGCCGGCGCCGGGACCGCGTGCCGCGCCAGGCGCCACGGACGCCGGGCAGAGACCGCGTGGGGGGGGCTGGGGCGGGCGGACGCGCCGCGGCCGCGCGAGCGCGCCACGCCGGGCCCGCGGACGAGCCGCCGAGGCCAGGGCTGGGGACGCCGGGGACGCGCCGGCGAGCTTTGGACGAGGCCGTGAGGCCGCGCGCAGGCGAGGAGGGAGCTCGGCGGAGCCATGGCGGGCGAGGGGCGGGCGGACACAGGCGCCGCGGCCGCGCCAAGGCCGAGCCGCGCCGGGGCGGGCGCGTCGCGCCGCGCCAGGCCGAAACGGCACCGTGGCCGGGGCTGGGGATGCCGGGGACGCGCCGGGCGCCACGCCCGCGCCGGCCGCACGCGAGGGAGAGGGGAGGGACGAGGGAGGAGAAGGAGGTGGGGCTTACCGCGGAACGGGGTCGAGCGAACGGACGCGACGGCGGCGGTTTCGAACAACGAGAACAATGGGGAGAGAGGAAAGGAATGTCGTGGGGAAGGGGATGAACAGGGGACGACCGCGAGGCTTACAGGCGGGCCCCACGCGCAGAGGCGGCGGCGGCTGGGCAACTGCCCCGCGCGCGCAGGCGGAAGGAGCGGGCGAGCCGTTGGGCGGCTGGGCCGCGCGCCAGCCGAACGGCCCAAGGCGAGGGGGAGCTTTCGCGGGCCAGGGGGAGGAGAGCGGTTGGGCCGCAGGCGCCGAGCCGGCCCATAACGAGAGAGAAGAGGGGGGGAAGAAGGCCAGACTGGGCCGCGCGCAGGAGAAACGGCCCAAGAGAGAGGGGAAGGGGTTTTCTATTTATTTTTCCTATTCTAGCCATAATTCATCACTAGAATGCATGATTCACAAACCCTCTCAATCAAACAACAAAAATTCGTGATCCGGCATGATGCAACAAATAAAATAGAAAATCTCTAGGGTTTATTATTATTATACGACTTGGAGTTTTGGAAATAGGTAGGGTTTTTGCGAAAAGAAATGGGAAAGAGAGGTAACGCCCGAATTTAGCGAGCGATATAGAAAGAAAAAATTCAACTCGAAATTCGGGGCGTTACAGTTTTCATTGTGATCAATATTGTAAGGGTGAGAGGCTCCAACTTGTGGAGATTCCTCACAAAGGGAACATCTGCTATAAGGAAGAAAACTGTGGTATTCAAGTGGATCATTGGATCGCTTGAAAGGGGTTGAGTGCAACCCTCGTCCATTGGGACGCCACAACGTGGAAGTAGTCAAGTGTTCTACATGGCCGAACCACGAGATAAAAATCGTTGTGTCACCTGTTGTTATTTTTGTGCGATTCTCTCTGCTTCTACTCACTTGATAATTGCTCTAAGTTTAAATACTCACCTTGTGAAGAGCAATTAAGTGAAGAAGTCATCTCTTTCTCTCTAGACATAGCAACTTGGTTTTGATTCCACTAACATTTCATAAACCAAGTTGTGTGCAATTTAGTATTGATTTTTACAGGATCACCTATTCACCCCCCTCTAGGTACTCTCAGTTGGTCTGCAGACCCCGCCTGTCAACCACTACCCTTCCCTAACTTGTCGCCTGCACTCTCCGTCATGGACGTGCCCACGACCGAGCGTTTCCCGGCCAAGTCCCACGCGCCCGAGCTCTTTTCTTGAGCCCACATCCACTCGCTTGCTCCCCTTGCTCAGTTGCGCCCTCAGTCGAACACCCTCTCTCTCTCGCTCTGCGCGCGCGCCCGTGGAGCTCCGTCGTGATCCGCCGCCATTCCATGGCCGTCGTCGAGCATCTGCAGCGTGCGTTGCCTCGGTGAGCTCTGTCTCTTCGACAGCAACGCGGGACACCCTCTGGTTTGCCCCTAGCCTCTCTGTTTCGCCCAGTCCGCGCTCATCGACGTTCTCCCCGTGCAGCCGAAGCCCCGCCGCCGTCGACCCAAGGCATCCCTTCGTCCCCGCCATTGCTCAAGCGCTTCAGAGTTTCCTCTCGAGGTGAGCAACTCCCTCATGCCCTTAATTTCCCATGTACTGCCTTGTCGTCCACGCAATTGCTTGCTAGAGCAAGTCCGCGCTGCCGCTAGGCAACCTCGCAGTAGACTGCCACTCTCCGGTGTCCCCGCGCTGGTGTCGTGCCCACGACCGTGTCCGTCGTGCCACCTCGAACCTTCCTATGTCCTCCCCAGCGTCCTATGGCCCCCAACGCGCCCGCGCCCTCGTCTCCGGCGAACCTCCGTCGTGGGAGCGAGCGGCGCCACCACTAGCGGTCATGGAACCCTGACTGCGCTTGTCATTGGATCTCGGGGGTCCATCCGAGATCTGATGGTCTAGGTTTAATTAGAATAGATCTAATCTCAACTATCTGTTTTGGATCTGGTCGCTCGGGTGCGCGTCCCTGGTTGCTCTCTGCAGCTAGATCCGACCGGTCAGTCCGCCTCCCGACCTCGGTTGCTGACCTCCCTGGCCCACTGGTCAGTGCGTGCCCGCGCGCCCGCCTGCGAGATCTGTTCTCGGCCGTTGATCTGAGATCCGATGGCCAAGAGAGCCCGATACCCGTTCACGTGGTAAAATTGTTAAAGAGACCCCCGGCTTTTTAGAAATCAACCTGACGTCCCTCAATTTTGGCGCAGGCCCCTGTAATCTTGCAGTTTGAACCCTGGACTTTTATTTAACCACAGATTTAGGCCTAATTTTGTATTTTAAACTTCAAAACTTGTCTATTTCATATCTTTTGCATATGAACTCTAAATTGAGTGATTCAAATTGCAAAATGTTCATAGGATTATTCTCTATCCAAATAAATTATGATCATCCACTGTCTGCACATTCTAATTTTATGCCTAGACTATAGGTTAATTCATGTAATAGTTTATTTACTTAATAAGATAAATAAAAAGGAAACCCTAATGGTAATTAGATGTTTAACCTTGTGAGACTAATAATAGGTAATGTGTGGACTTACCCCTGGTATAACTTTTTGTGTCTCATTAAAATAAGTGGAATTAAATTATGCAATCATGGAGATAGACAACACTTAGAGAATAAAAAACTTCTAAATATGTTAGTTCACCCTATAACCTAAACTACCTCTTAAGTTTATGTTGTTCTTTTGAGATGTGTTCACTTGTTTGTACATGATTGATGTGTTGTTCATTTGTCTTTATCCAAATGTATTGAATGCATGATCGCGTTGTTTAGACGGCGAGCAGCCCGTAGTTCCTGAGTGTGTTGCCGAAAAACTTCCTGAGCAACAACCAGGTGAAGGCAAGTGTCCTCTGACCTATTATGTCCTACTTACTTTATAATTCATCATCCCACATTACATTATTGAAACCTAAGGATTGACTAGTCTATATTTACCTTATCCATGTTTACCTTTTTGGGTTACAATGGTGAGCTTTATACTATTGCTTTAACTTAATCAACGAACATGATGTGAATATTTATGATACGATGATGTTATCCCGATGATGATCTTGTGATACTTTAGGGAACTCAGGTTGTTTCCTGAGTACCTCTCCGTAAGGACCTGTTCGTTGAGTGACCACCCAGGATAACAGTGCAACCATGAGGGTAGAATGGGACGCCCTTAGCTGAATAATTAGATGAATCTGGGGGTAGTTGGCTTTGCCAGAGTGTCGTTAATGTGGGTCGGGGCATAATGCTCGCTCTGCTATGGGTCGGTGTCGAGGTTCATTTGATTTGGTTTTGTTAGTCACCCACCTTAGGGAGGTGTACCGTGTTTGTACGACTGGCGAAACTTAACGAGCAGCTATGCACCAGGGGAGTCTTTGAAAAGGCTACGTAGTGATGCCCTGCCAGGCCACCTAGGTAGTGTTCAATGGGGAGTAGCGCTCTCCGGGCAGAACGAGAATCACGACATGTGGGTAAAGTGTGCAACGTCTGCAGAGTGTTAGAAACCGGTATATCAGCTGTGCTCACCGTTAAGAGCAGCCTTGAGATCCTCTTTAATTAGAAGAACATTGGATACTTTAATGATGATGGTTATAATTATGATCTCTGGTATTTCCTCTTGGAGGGAGTACATTTGGGTAATAGTTGGGTTCATGACTAAAATTTGGCTCTACTATTAGTAATAAATACTTGACCAACTAAAAGCAACTGCTTAACCTTAACTCCACATACAGCCAGTCCACTTTAGACAAACGGGACATTTGCTGAGTACGTTGATGTGTACTCGCCCTTGCTTTAAAAACCACCCCCACTCCAGGTTGTCCCCACTGTATTCAGTGCTCAGAAGGAGATGCAGGAAACATGTAGGACTTTGAGGAGTTACAGGACTACAACGAGTTCTAGTTATGTTACTGGCAAACCCCCAGTCAGCTGCCTGTGAAGGCCTTATCTGCTACGTTCGCTTTTTCCGCACTTTGATAATGTTAATTACAATGTTATGTTAATGACTCTATGGATGTCTTGGACATCTTGATGTAATAAAGTACCTTTCGGCTATTTACTTTGAGCAATGTGTGATGATGTCCAATTATGTAATCGTTGTGTACGTGAGTTTCTGATCCTGTCACGTACATAGTTCGCATTCGGTTTGCCTTCTAAAATCGGGTGTGACAGTCTGCCTATCCTTGGTCTTAAAATTTGGGACGTGTTTAGAAGCAAAGTATTTTGAAACCATAGTTTTGGAATACTACAGTTTCAAGATGTCATGACATAACCGTAGTATTTTTTACATCACTCTTATCAATCCATGTTTGTTGACAAATTATCTCAAGCCATAGTATTTAGTATACATGTGCAATGCTAGTCATAGATATTTTTTGGTTGGAGTGAAGTTTCAAATACTCCAAAAATATCATGGTATCTACAAAATCATGGTATTCAAAACAGAGTTTTTTTACAATGTAGCCAACACCTCATGGTAAGAAAAACTTCAAAAATACTTTGCTTCCAAACACCCCATTGGGTTTGTTCCGCCTTTTGAGCCACCTGAGGAATGAAGACCATCAGCCCTCACTTGCAGCAGCGAGAGATGCAACCTGACATTAACGAGACTAGATCAAATTTTCTACAACGCAGCGTGAACCTTTAGCTAACTTGTTCTCCATGCTCTCTCGACTTTATTGGACTCTTTCTAATCAACGTGGATCAAGGCGTCCCAAAACTAGATCGTGTGACTCGCTATGTAGCCAAACACCTCTTGGTAAGAAATACTATGGTATTCTCCAATACCATGGTTTTACCTCAAAACTTCAAAAATAATTTGCTTCCAAACACCCCCTTGGGTTTGTTCCGCCTTTTGAGCCACCTGAGGAACGAGGATCATCAGCCCTCACTTGAAACGAGAGATGTGACCCGACATTAACGAGACTGGATCGAATTTTCTACAATGCGATGTGTGCCTTTAACTAACATGTTCTCTATGCTCTGTCGCCTTTATTCGAATCTTTCTAATCAATGTGGATCAAGGCGACCCAAAACTAGATCGCGTGACTCGCTCATGTAACTCAATGATCATTTGTTGAGATAAGTGGAGGCATTGAATGTGTTATGATACCTCCCTCAAACAAGTTGCCTCCCCATCAACAATAGCTTGATCTCCTTCAGGCACTCAAAAATATGTCCTAAGTGATAGAAGAAGTGATATTGGGTTTCTCAACCAAAGTAGTTGAGGTAGGCTCCACTGAGGCAATTGGTGAAGACAGCTCAAGATCACCCCAATCATGTCCTCTTTCTTGTCCTCCACAAAGATGGTCTCTCCCATCTCTCCATGGTCTACATGCTGAAAATTAGGGGTTGTGTAAGGCATAGTATCATTGAATGTGACTTCACAGTTCTCCACAATAAGGTTATACTATAAGCTCAAGAATGTACTATATAACCAAAAAATCCCGTTTGAAAACTGTGACTCAGATTTATCCAAATTTCCATATTTAAGAATAAAGAATTTGCATACAAACACCCTAAAATAGTTTACCTTTGGTGGTTCTCCAAATCATAACTCATAAGAAGCTATGTTCAAGAACATTTGCAGAAATATGCGATTGAACACAAGACAAGCTATGTTGATTGCTTCAGCCCAAAACTTTCTAGGAGTCCTAAGCTCATCAAGCATCATCCTAGCTATCTCGACAAGGGTCTAATTATTGTGTTCAACAATACCATTTTGTTGTTGTACATATAGAGAGGGAAATTGATGCTTAAGACCCAAAGAAACATAAAAGGTCTCAAAATGAGTGTTCTTGAATTTGGTGTCATTGTCACTACGAATAACTCTCATGATATTTTTAGAAACACATTCTATAACCTGAGAATCAAATCTCAAGCATGAGAAGAAATGGTGTAAGTCAATCAAATAGTAGTTTTGTTGTCACAGTAATTTGTGTTGATGTTGTGTAGACTTGCTGAGCATGAAAGTCAACCGTATGAATTTGGTCATGTACAAATCTACTCTGTTCTCATAGATTATTATGGTTCCTCTGATCTTTGGATATCATTTCATCAATGTAGTCTTCCTCGTGGTCAGAGAGGTTATCATCTCATAGTCCATTAGCAGAGTTAGCCATGAATACAAACCGGTCTACTAGTAGATCAGTTAGATCTGAGTCTGAGTCCAAATCTAAGTTTGATTCAAGGTCAAGGTCAAAATTGGAATCTGAGTCTAATCCAATTTTGAGTTTGAGTCAAGGTTATAGTTGGATCCAAGACCATGTTGATGTCATAAAATATGAGCAATCCAAAATTGCCAAATGACAGTTGAATCACAGTAGTCTTGATCATATGGAGTCAACTGTGCCGAAGGGTCAGGGACGGGCTCGACATCATAGACGGAGAGGTTGCCCAACATGTCGGTGATTAATCATAAGGAACTAAATGTGAATTCGTCTCCTGGTACAAACTTCATAAATGTCATCAACTCTTGATTTATATTCGCGCAACCCTACCTAGCGCCTCAACTATCAAGGATCGTTTGAGAGAAATTATATGAGTTATGTCATGAGACCGAAAGCTAAATGTAAAGGATGGGAGACACGAGGATTCTCTCAATGTAAGATAAAACCATACGACCTATGTATGGTGGATCTATTGTTGTGTGTTTAGATAAAACCAAGCCTATGCCCTTCTGCACAAGCTCTACTTCATGAAGCTTGATCTAGGTACCCATGGTACATATTATTAACAATTTTCTATGCTGAAAAAGTTGATCCCTCATTGGGATGCACCGAATTCGGTGTGCACCGAATATCTCTCATCGGGTATATTTGGTGCAGCACTGAGTAAAATACCGGCTTTGAAAATACAAAGGATGGAAAACTGAAAGGGAACTATGCCCTTGGGCCATTTCTATATTGTTTTGGTGATTAAATGCTCAACACATTATGTTTAGACTAACATCATCTTATATGAGCAATGAGCATAGGTACTTAAAGAAAATTGAGCTTGAAAGAGGGCATAATACAAATCTATATGGTACCAAGTGAAAAAGGTAAGCTCCGGACACTTAGTCAATTATTTTGTGTACTAATCATATATGTCTAAGTGCTAGGGATTTTATAAAGTCAAGCCAAAAGGAGTAAAAGAGACTTTGATTAAGAAAGGAGAAGATGGACTGGTCTGCATAGCACTAGACGGTCTGGTGCCACCCACCGGACAGTCTGGTGTACGGTCTGACCAAGGGCCTGCTCTCGGGAAAAATCAGCCAGCGTTGGCTATGAATCACTAGACAGTCTGTGCGAAGCGCCGGACAGTCCGGTGTGCCAGCTAGCCAACGGCTAGTGGCCACGTCGGCTAGGATCACGGTCACATGGAGCACTGGACAGTCTAGTTCCCCTAGAACAGGAAACTAGCCAATCAGGGGATTCGTAGCCGTTGCACTGTGCAGTGTCCGGTGTGTACCGGACAGTCCGGTGCACCTGCGGACAGAAGGCAACCAGGGCCTTCCAAATGGAGCTCCAACGGCTCCTAGGTCCCTTGGGGCTATATAAGGAACCCCTAGGCACATGGAGCAGAACACCAAGCATTCTTTGAACACTCTACAACATCGAGAACTTGCAACCACGCTATTGCTTTGCTAGATAGAGATTCGAGCACGTGTTTTGAACTATAACTCTGTTGCGTTGTCTCTTGTGCTCCTCTCTCGACTTGTGTGCGTGTGTTACTGTGATTTTGTCTCTTGTGTGTGTTTCTACTCTCCTTACTCTTCTGTTTGATTGAGATCAATTGTGTAAGGCGTGAGAGACTTGAACTTGTGTAGATTCCTCACAAAGGGAAAATTTTGGTATAAGAAAGAAAACTGTGGTACTCAAATTTGATCTTTTGATCACTTGAGAGGGGTTATGTGCAACCCTTGACCGAAGGAGGTCACCACAACGTGGAGTAGGCATTGGCCGAACCACGGGATAAAATCATTGTGTCACTTGTGCATTTCTTCATTGTGATTGTTTTCTTCCCAAGAGTTCTCACATTTTCACTTGTGTTATTGTTTCTAAGTTTGATACATACCTTAAAGGAACAATCAAGTGAAGAGTTCTCTTCCTCTCTCTACCTCTATTCATCTCAACTTGGTTTTGGTTTCTACAAACACTTGTTATAAACCAAGTTGGTCCTATTTAGAGTTAATTTTTGCAGGATCACCTATTCACCCCCTCTAGATGCTCTCAAAAACTCGTACCTTCAAATCTATAGTGCAACGTACGTGTTTGGTATGGGCGCTAGACGCCATATCAACCAAGGCACTTAGAGAGTTTGCAAATCGAATGGTTTGGCTCTAATACATATCAGATGTATCTGGTGGCATATTCGGTGTGACACTAGATATATGATAGGATAACAGCTGATTTAAGAGCCATTGAAAATATAGCTAGGCAAAGATGTGTCTAGTGTCTTTGGTGGCTAATAGAATATTTATAACGCCTAGTTGGTCCCTCTCCTCTATAAGTAGAGGGATGACTAGTCGTTTGGATGTAGAGAACATCTTAGGGATGTGTTGGACAAGTGTAGTGCTTAGCTTTGGGCCTATGCTCACATACGATTTTTAGTGGTCACATCCAATTGTGTATGAGAATGATTCCTAGTGTATTGCATTGAGCGTTTGCATCAAGTGACATTTGGTGGTTGAGGTGCAAGTCGGTGGTGCTTGTTGCTCTCAGAGGTTGCCACCTCCTAGGCGTCTTAAAGGTTGTGGCTTCGTGGAATCCCGTGGGAAGGAGTGAGTGGCTCTAGAGAAGTCCTTTGTGAGGGGTACCATGCTCACCCCATGGAAGACTCAAAGAACAACACTAATAGAATAAAGTGTGAAGAGTGCCAAGTTGTCTAACTAGATCAAGTGGTACTTCATAATGTGATGCAACATATAATCTTAATAGTAAGTTCTTTTCAATGTTTTCTTGTGCTAGACCCAAGCCGTCGATCTGGGTTTGATCCCGACGCTAGCACCAGAAGAATGGAATATCCCTCCTCGGGCCAACATGGTGAAAAAAAAAGTAAGTTCTTCTCAATGCGTGTCTAAACATCAATTTTGTGCCGAAAAAATGTGCATTAGTGGTCAACGACTTGCCTTAACAAAATAAAATGTTCTATAATTCCAAACCAACGAAGTAATACATTTAATTTTAAATATATTGATTTTAATATGTCTATATAAGTACTTTGAATAAGATGAATGATCAAAGTTTTTGAAAAAAGTCAACGACGTCATATATTGTCATATATTTGAGAACGGAGATGTATACATTGTTTGAACCTCCGTGACATCTATATTTCTCTCCTTTTAAACATGAGTGTATATGCTAGTCACTTGTGTTCTATAATTGTGTTCGTATTACTCAGTGCAGAATGGTAAGTAGTCTCGTAGAACGAAGCTGTGGTTGCGAAAGTTTAGGTGACGGGCAGCGCAAACTCCCCGGAGAGCCGGCCAAAATTTAGCAGTTACTGAGGAACCACTGCCACGCGTGTCCTCGCTCCGGCTTCGACCGTTTTCCACGCTTCGGCCCATCTCTGCTCACTGCATGCAATCCATTTCCAGTGTACTAGCTCGCCACGACGCTCTGGTGACGCTCTCCCATGTCCATGTGCTGCCGAGATGGCCACAGTAGAGCTGCCAGCGGCGGGCATGGCCGGCATGCTGCCGCCGAGGAACGCCACGGCGCAGGTGGCGCCGGGCAACAACTTCTCCAACCCCGCCTCGGTCGTGTGCTACTCGCCGATGATGGTGACGGCCTACGGCATCTGGCAGGGGGTCAACCCGCTGGAGTTCTCGCTCCCGCTCTTCATCCTCCAGACGGCCATCATCGTCGCCACCACCCGCCTCCTCGTCCTCCTCCTCAAGCCCATCCGCCAGCCCCGCGTCATCGCTGAGATCCTCGTGAGTAAGCCTGAGCTGCTAATTGGTATTGCAATTACACCGGCGAGATGGAGGCGCAAATCCAAAGTCGTGCTTGCCGTGATGTACGCAGGCCGGCGTGATTCTTGGGCCTTCCGTGATGGGGCAGGTGGAAGTCTGGGGGACCACGGTGTTCCCGGTGCGGAGCCTGCTGACGCTGGAGACGGTGGCGCACCTCGGCCTCCTCTACTTCCTCTTCCTGGTCGGCCTTGAGATGGATGTCAACGTCATCCGGCGGTCGGGGAAGAAGGCCCTCATCATCGCGGTGGCGGGGATGGCGCTGCCGTTCTGCATCGGCACCGCCACGTCCTTCGTCTTCCGGCACCAGGTGTCCAAGAACGTGCACCAGGCCTCCTTCCTGCTCTTCCTGGGCGTCGCTCTCTCCGTGACGGCGTTCCCGGTGCTGGCCCGCATCCTCGCCGAGATCAAGCTGCTCAACTCCGACCTCGGCCGCATCGCCATGTCCGCCGCCATCGTCAACGACATGTGCGCGTGGATCCTACTCGCGCTCGCCATCGCCATCTCCGAGGTCAACAGCTCCGCCTTCTCCTCCCTGTGGGTGCTCCTCTCCGGGGTCTTCTTCGTGCTCGCCTGCTTCTACGGCGTGCGCCCGCTCATGTGGTGGATCGCCCGCCGCGTCCCCGAGGGCGAGGCCATCAGCGACGTGCACGTCACGCTCGTGCTCACCGGCGTCATGGTCGCCGGCGTCTGCACCGACGCCATCGGCATCCACTCGGTGTTCGGCGCGTTCGTCTACGGGCTGGTCATACCCAGCGGGCAGCTGGGCGTCGTGCTCATCGAGAAGCTCGAGGACTTCGTCACCGGGCTGCTCCTCCCGCTCTTCTTCGCCATCAGTGGCCTCCGCAGTCCGCACCAACATTTCCCGGGTGCACGATCCCGTCACCGTGGGGCTCCTCGTCCTCGTGTTCACCATGGCCAGCTTCGCCAAGGTCATGGGCACCATCCTCATCGCTGTCTCTTACACCATGACCTTCCGCGACGGCGTCGCCCTCGGCTTTCTCATGAACACCAGAGGACTCGTGGAGATGATCGTCCTCAACATCGGAAGGGACAAGGAGGTCAGTAGTCGACTCCGACTCCTCCGCCAGAGGACTCATGAACACCAGAGGACTTGCTGCTGCAAAGCGTTGACCAATAATAAATAAACGAATTGAAACCAGGTGCTCGACGACGAGTCGTTTGCGGTGATGGTGCTGGTGTCTGTGGCGATGACGGCGCTCGTGACGCCCGTGGTGACGTCGGTGTACCGGCCGGCGCGGCGGCTGGTCGGTTACAAGCGGCGCAACCTGCAGCGGTCCAAGCACGACGCAGAGCTGCGCATGCTGGCGTGCGTGCACACCACCCGCAACGTGCCGTCCATCATCTCGCTGCTGGAGCTGTCAAACCCGACCAAGCGGTCCCCCATCTTCATCTACGCGCTGCACCTGGTGGAGCTCACCGGGCGCGCGTCCAACATGCTCGCCGCCCACCACTCCGCCGCCAACCAGAACCGCGGCTCCAGCTCGGACCACATCTTCAACGCCTTCGAGAGGTACGAGGAGAGCGTGGGCGGCGTGTCCATCCAGGCGCTGACGGCGGTGTCGCCGTACCAGACGATGCACGAGGACGTGTCCGTCCTGGCGGAGGACAAGCACGTGTCCATCATCGTGCTCCCGTTCCACAAGCAGCAGACGGTGGACGGCGGGATGGAGCCCATCAACGCGTCCCTCCGGGGCTTCAACGAGAGCATCCTCTCGGCGGCGCCGTGCTCGGTGGGCATCCTCGTGGACCGCGGCCTCAGCGCCGCGGCGGCGCGCATGGCGAGCGTGCACCACGTGGCGCTGCTCTTCTTCGGCGGGCCCGACGACCGGGAGGGGCTCGCGTACGCGTGGCGCATGGTGGAGCACCCGGGCGTCTGCCTCACCGTCGTCCGGTTCATCCCGCCGGACTACAGGGCCCCCGCGCTGGCGCCGCCGCAGCACATGCCCGCGTCCAGCGTCCACGCGCGCGCCATCACCATCGTCCCCAAGAGCGAGCGGCAGATGGACGAGGAGTACCTGAACGAGTTCCGGACGCGCAACGTCGGCAACAACGCGATCCTGTACATGGAGCAGGTGGTGGCCAACAGCGAGGACACGCTGGCGGCCATCCGGGACCTGGACAGCGCGCACGAGCTGTACATCGTGGGCAGGCACCCCGGCGAGGCCGGGTCGGCGCTGACGTCGGCCCTGGCGGAGTGGATGGAGTCGCCGGAGCTGGGGCCCATCGGCGACCTGCTGGTGTCGTCCGAGTTCTCCAAGATGGTGTCCGTGCTGGTGATGCAGCAGTACGTGATCACGACGCCGCAGCCGGCGGCCGTGGGACCAGCAGCGGCAGCGCCCGTGACGGACGACCCCGTCCGGCAGTACGTGACCAACGCCAACCAGCGGACGTCGGTGGCCGGTCTCGGCGTCGGCGGCAACCAGATGGGCCGCGGCGGGTGGGGCGGCGGTGCCGGAGGGTTCTGACGACCTCTGGCGGCAGCTGCACTGCACGCGCACGCACACGCACGTTGGTCGATTCATCGATAGGGGGTTATACGTTTATAGGGACTTAAACGTGTAGTACAATTTTAGCTGATCGCTAGCTCTTAGTCTGGTTATATTAGTGCTAACTCATTTGTGATTTCTCCCTCCATTAGGATGGGGAGGCGACAAGCTAGGTGTCACGAGATTGTCAAGAAGACAAGAACTATGGGTGGGCTGTTCGTAGGTGCGTTTAATTCCAGAGACGAGCTATGCCTATACGGCTATACCCATCGGCGGCCACGTACCGCCGTGCTCCATGTGTGCGCGGCGCGGGTCATCAACCCACGACGAGGCCGGGCTGGGGACTGGGGTGCATGCATGGGAAAAAAATTCTACGCGGCAGGGTCGTAAAGCCACCACCGTGCGCTCCTGATGTCGATGCCTGCCGCGTGGAGCTCTTGCGTATCTAACGCTCCCACGACAATCACCCTTCCAGACGGCTCGAATTACATACGACAGGATCGGCTCGGCTCTACTCCGTTCTGTTCGCTTCTGCTTTAGGTGTGTGCCTAGCAGATGGTGAGGCGGCGTCGCGCGGCCCTCCCGACGGCTCGCCGGCCGCGCTACGGGGCCTGCTGCAGCAGCCCCTCCTCCACGCCTACGAGGCCAAGGACCCGGCCGCGTGCATGGACATCCGGCGCCCTCGTGGAGCGGCGGCTGCCTCGCCACGTCCGTGTTCGTCTACTTTGGAGCCTATTCCCGGAGGAGGACAATCTGGACAAGCTGTTCCTAGGCAGCAACCTAAGCCTTTGGCAAGGATGCTACAGCTGTTTTGGAGCTGATTCATTCTCCCCGGGCACGTGCCTTACCTCGCGTCTGTCTGGTGTTCGACAAAATGCACATGTGGTCACAAGCTTGGCAGAATGCAGTCAAGAGATGGGTACTCAGAACTGTCTTATGCAGTCAAAATTTCAATCTAGTGTTCCTGAACTTCTTGCAGGTACAAAGAGCAGTCAAGAGCAGAAGTGTGTGTCTGTGATTGTTATGAAGTACAGAGCATAACTCTGTCTTGCAATATTGAGCTCATTAGGTGAAATTGTGCCGGTAAAAGAGCTTTGTATTTACCTGTCTGTTTGTGCTTTTGTGCAATGGAATAAACAATGATATTATACTGAATAAACATGAATGTTCTGAGACAAATCATTTCGAACTGCAATTGCAATATTTAATGACATTGAACTGGGATTGTCAGCTTTGAATGAACCGGCCAGCTCGTACTCCATTATTACAAAGTTACTAGTAGAATTTTCTACACGTGAACTTAAATTTTCCAAGTATGCTACTACTGATTGTACTCAAGTGTCCCTGTGCACACTCGCATGAGCTAGCATCTGCCGATGCTCTTTTCCTTCTCTTCCAGTTGGTAGTCTTTTCGGTCTGAAATCTAGATTGTCAGATATTCTCGTTATTTGGCAATCCATCAAACTGCAACTTCTTAACTACTGAAGCAGCACCTTGATCAACTCCAAGTAAAAGACTTGTGTATCCTCCTTGTACACCCTGAGCATCCATTTCTGAAGAACTCAAATACATATTAAAGTGTGGCATTGTGGCATTAACATAACCACCCTGGATCGTTGGAATTGCCACAGTTGAAGGATGAACAAACATATCAGAGGCTTCATGGCTGTTTTCAGTTGTACTATTTTGAGCATCTCCTGTAATCAAGAATACAAGTTATAACAGATAAGAAATTAAATGGAACACTACATAGTGGAAAAATCATCAAGAAGCTTGGTAGAATCAATACCTTTCTTGTTACCACTTTTTTTCTTCCCTTTTCTCTTTTCAAGCGATGTGGTTGATCGTTTATTTTTTGGGCCTTTTACCACAGGGGGAGCTCTAAATGATATTTTACCTGTTATTGTATCTGTACAGCACTCAGTAAAAACTGTAGGAACCTCATTAGCTTTTTCTTGCACCTTGCATATAGAATTATCTGCGTCCAGGTCCAGCTTATCTATGGCTTTCTCCAAATCATCAAGAAGCTCTTTTGATAGTGAACACTTCAATGCAATAGATGTCGCCTTCCGTGAGATACGTGCTGCTTGGGTTGTCAAATTTTCATTCTCTGTTCCTTGTTTATTAACAGAAATTTCACGTTTTGCATATTTTGTCCATCTATTCAGTATATATTGTGATGGCAAAACAAAAACATCATTTATGTTGAAGACTTTCAGGGCATGCTTGCATAATATATCTGCAATATATGGATGTTGTTATTCAACAGTTTGTATTTAGAAAATATATTACAAATCATGATCAGATTTTACCTATGGATTCATATTTTCTGCAAGAACATGTGACAGCCAAATCTTCAATGTTGAATACAACTGTTGCTCCAAGATCATGATCGGATTGTACATTCATAACCATATATGTTAAGATTGATCCCTCAGTTCTTAACAACCGACCAATTAATAAAAATTGATCTTTAAATTCTGTCTCAAACTCCAAATACATCCTCCTTGTATATGAATACAGCTGCAGTCTTCAAAGCCTGCGGCACGTTGAACTTTTCACTGGCGGTTTCCGTTATCAAACGTCAGTGAAAGAAACAGGTGGGCCCGGCTTTAAAAACCGCCAGTGGAAACCTATTTCCACTGGCGGTTATCTTAACACAACCGCCAGTGGAAATAGGATGTTTCCACTGGCGGTTGTGTTACACAAACCGCCAGTGAAAATTGATTTCCACTGGCGGTTATCTTAACTTAACCGCCAGTGGAAACATCCTATTTCCACTGGCGGTTTTTAAAGATAACCGCCAGTGGAAATAGGTTTCCACTGGCGGTTTTTAAAGACAACCGCCAGTGAAGTGTCTGTTATAAATACCCCTCTTCCCCCGACAGTGAACTGTATGCTCGCAGCCAACTTCCATTGGAGGCGATTTTGGAGGTCCAGAATTCACAAAATACATGGGGAGAGGTTTTGATCTTCATTTTTTGGAAGAAGATTGCTAAGAAAGGTTGGTTTATGTTGCTAATGTCAATTTTTATTCATTTTTGCTCAATTTTAGCCACATTTTGGATCTAGGGTTTCACCATTGGAGAGAGAGTGTATCCTCTCTCAATTTTAGCCACATTTTAGCCACATTTTTGCTCTATTCGCTCAAATAAAGTTGTTTAATATGGTTAGATTTTGTCTATCCTCTCTCCTTTTTCATGTTTAGTTCTCAAATCAGTTTATCCATGAGATATTAAGTTGTTTAATGAATGGTTCATGTGTTGTGTGGAAAGAGAAGAAGATAGGTTTGGTAATTAAGATTGTTTTTATTAGTTGCTATGAAAGTTGGTTTAATTATGTTTTAATTGCCAATTATTGTTCATCTTTGCTCAATTTTGGAACTAGGCCTTCACCATGTGTTAAAGAGAAGAGTATGGCTAGGAAAGTTTAGTTTTATGTTCCTCTTGCCAATTTTTGTTCATTTTCCTTAAATTTAGCCACATTTTGGATATAGGGTTTCACCCCTTCATCCTTCCCGACAGGTGGTGATGGAGAGGACATCCTGGATGTATAACTTATCAAGGCTAGATCCATCATACATATCCGAGGTCCATAGGTTTATTGATGTCGCTACGAACCATGCTTGGAGAACAAAGACAAAACACATATATTGTCCATGCATGGACTGCAAAAATGCTGCTGTATTTAATGACACAGAACAAATCATATCTCATCTGGTATGCCGAGGATTTATGAAGGATTACACAATTTGGACAAAGCATGGAGAGGGTAGCTCTTCGCCTTATACGACTGGAAACCCTGAGAACATCGACGACAGATTTCAGTTCGTTCACGAGACACACCAACCTCTTCCACAGAGCGAACATGTAGTGCAAAATGTTACTGATCATGGTTACGCTCGAGGAAATGAACATGATAGACCTCATGTTCTGCCAAGTGTTATGGATGAGGAAGATGCAGAGTTGCTAGAGGCAATGTTGCGTCGTCATACAGATCAATCGATGTTCTTAATGAAAGGTATGGAGTCCCTGAAGAAGGCAGCAGAAGAGCCTTTGTACGACGAGTCTAAGGGTTGTACCAAAGAGTTCACGACGCTCCGGTCTGTGCTAAAGCTGTTGATGTTAAAAGCTAAATATGGTGTGTCTGATGCTGGCTTCGATGCGTTCTTGAGTATTATCGCAGACATGCTTCCAAAGGAGAACAATGTGCCTGCTAACACGTACTATGCAAAGAAACTAATCAGTTCGCTCACTATGGGTGTGGAGAAGATCCACGCGTGTAGAAATCACTGTATCCTTTATCGAGGTGATGATTATAAAGACTTGGAGAGCTGCCCAAAGTGCGGTGCAAGTAGGTACAAGACGAATAAAGACTATCGAGAGGACGAAGAGTGTGTTGCATCCGTGTATAAAGGGAAGAAGCGAAAGAAAGCCCAAAAAAAGACTTCAAAATCCACGAGCAAAGAAAAAGAAGTAGACTATTATGCGCTCAAAAAGATTCCTGCTTTGGTGATGTGGTACCTCCCCGTCGTCGATCGATTGAGGTGTTTGTTCGCTAATCCTGAGGATGCCAGACTTATGAGCTGGCATGCTTTTGATGAGCACAAAAACGATGGGAAGCTTCGACATCCAGCCGATGGGAAGCAGTGGCAAGATTTCAATGACAACCACCAAGACTTTGCCGATGAACCGAGAAATGTTAGGTTCGCACTGAGTACTGATGGAATGAACCCATTTGCTGAGAGGAGCAGCAAGCATAGCACATGGCCGGTGATCCTCACCATATACAACCTTCCTCCATGGTTGATGCAGAAACGGAAGTACATTTTGCTAACCATCCTTATTTCTGGACCTACACAACCTGGAGTTGACATGGATGTATTTTTGGAGCCCTTAATGGAGGATATGAAAATATTGTGGGAAACAGGTGTTCAAATGTTGGATGAGTATCGTAAAGGTTCATTCACGCTGAGAGCAATTCTTTTTGTTACGATCAACGATTACCCTGCTCTCTTCACATTATCAGGCCAGTTTAAGGGAAAGGTTGGTTGCACAGTATGCATTGATGGAACTGCTTACGTATCCCTTGCTGCATCTAGGAAGATAGTTTACATGAGGCACAGACGCTTTTTATTGGAAGGACACAGGTACCGCATGCGAAAGATGGATAAGTACTTCGACAATAATGGTGAACTACATTCTACTGCTCCATCGGGTAACAATAGAGGTCATAGAGTTTTTGAAATAGTCAGGAATATCAAGTTTGTTTTCGAGAAGAAGACAAAAGACGGAAAAACAAGGAAGGATGTCAAACCAGCTTCGGGGGCTATATTCAAGAAGAAGTCTATTTTCTTCGAGTACTTGCCTTACTGGAAAGAGTTAGATGTGCGGCATGCGATCGATGGTATGCACGTTCAGAAGAACGTGTTTGAAAGCATAATGGGCACCTTGCTAGACATAAAGGGCAAAACAAAAGAAGGGCTCAATTCACGCATGGACTTGGTAGATTTAGGCATAAAAAAGGAACTACATCCCGTTCTTCAAGAAAATGGGAAGTACCATCTCCCAGCAGCAAGCTACAATCTCAATGTAGATGAGAAACATGCGATGTGTGTTTGGCTTAAGAATTTGAAAGTCCCATCCGGATTCTGCTCTAGCATACGGAGTATTGTGTCAATGAAAGACCTGACAATCACCAACTACAACTCACATGATTGCCATGTCATGCTGACTACATTCCTACCTATTGCCATCAGGGCTATAAATCCTTTGTTTTTAAAGATGGCAATCACACGGTTGTGCTACTTTTTCAACAGGATTTCACAAAAGGTAATTGGCCGTGATGAGTTGGCATCTCTTCAGGAATTCGCAGTGGAGACAATATCACAGTTTGAGATGTGTTTCCCTCCATCGTTCTTTGATATTATGGTGCACCTTGTGGTGCACTTGGTGCCACAAATAGAGGCATTGGGTCCTATGTACTTGCATGAAATGTGGACGTATGAGCGTTTCATGTCAATACTGAATGGCTATGTATCAACCCGTGCTCGTCCTGAGGCATCCATGATAGAGGGGTACTGTACCGAAGAGGCCATTGAGTCCGGAGGTCCATTCTGCAATAGTATCCTAAAAGACCAGGTTGCAATAGGTCTGCCTCCGTCACGACACGAGGGTAGACTGTATGGAAGCAGGAGGATGGGACGGAAATCTTTCATCCCACCGGATTACGATATAGTACTTGAGGCACATCAGAGCATCCTACATCAGCTAACGATAATGGAGCCATTTATCCAACAACACATCAATGAGCTTCGCGAGCAAAATCCTGGGCATACGGATGATTGGGTAATGAAGCAACATAAGCAGCGGTTCAACACATGGCTAATGGTGAAGGACATTCCACGTGGAGAAACAATAGAAGAACAAACCATCAAGGGCTTGGCATCTGGACCATCACGCCAGGTCACAACATGGCAAACCTATGACATTAGTGGATTCACATTTTGTACCAAGTCCAAGGACAAAAAGAGCATGTCACAAAACAGTGGTGTTCGATGCGAGGCCATAGATGATGAAACTGGTGAGATTATTACATATTTTGGCTTTATTGAGGACATATGGGAACTAGACTATGGTACATTTCAGATCTCGGTTTTCCGATGTCAATGGGTTGAAGACAAACATGTCACGGTAGACAACTATGGGGTCAGAGTTCTTGATCTAAGTAAGGTAGGTTACAAAGATGATCCATGGATCCTTGCTAATCGTGCTGCACAGGTCTTCTATGCTGAACAGATCATTTCTAACAATGAGAAGAAAAGCACCGACAAACCGAAGCATGTAGTTTTTCCTGGAAAACAACAAGCTATAGGAGTTGATGGTGTATCTGATTTAGAGAATTTTAACCAGTTCAACGACATGTCTCTTTTCATAGACCATCCAACCAAGATAAGGAACGTTGAGCGAAGCATCCCACGCAATTCATTGCCCTGGGTACGCCACGATGGACAAGGCAGAACAATAGCTTCCTAGATTATATACTTGTCATGTAATTGATTATTGTTAGGAACTTGTCATGTAATTGATTATTGTTAGCGACAAACCGAAGCATGTAATTGTCTTCATTCAATTTTCGTGGCTACCATTTACAATTTTACATGACTTTCTATTGACTTTATAGAGAGAGAGGAGAGGGAGAGAGAGAGGAGAGAGAGGAGAGGGAGAGGAGAGAGAGGATGGAGAGAGAGGAGAGAGAGAGGATGGAGAGAGAGGAGAGAGAGAGGGGATGGAGAGAGAGGATGGAGAGGGAGGAGAGAGAGAGGATGGAAAGAGAGGAGAGAGAGAGGATGGAAAGAGAGGAGAGGATGGAGAGGGAGAGGGGAGAGAGAGAGAGGATGGAGAGGGAGGAGAGAGAGAGGATGGAAAGAGAGGAGAGAGAGAGGATGGAAAGAGAGGAGAGGATGGAGAGGGAGAGGGGAGAGAGGGGATGGAGAGAGAGGATGGAGAGGGAGAGGGGAGAGAGAGGAGAGGGAGAGGAGAGAGAGAGGGAGAGGGGAGAGAGAGGGGATGGAGAGAGGTAAAAGTATACTAAACAATATATAAAAGTATACTTAATATAATATATAAAAAGTGAAGTAAAACAATATATAAAAAACTATGTTAAATAATAATAAAAAACAATTTCTACTGGCGGTTGTCATAGAGAACCGCTAGTAGAAATGGCTTCCACAGACTGTAGAAGCCATTTCTACTGGCGGTTCTCTATGACAACCGTCAGTAGAAATGGTTTCTACTGGCGGTTCTCGTTGTCAACCGCCAGTAGAAATGGCTTCTACAGTCTGTGGAAGCCATTTCTACTGGCGGTTCTCGTTGTCAACCGCCAGTAGAAATGGCGCCTATATAAAGGGTGGCGCGCGGGAGCCGAAAATTTTACAAGTCCCTGGCGCCAGTTCACTTGAAGACGACGCCGTCAGGCTGCTGGATTTCGACCCCGAGGGTTTTCGCCGGCGATCGTCCCCGCGCCCGTCCCCACGCCGCCATTCCCGCCCCCGCACCGCCGTCTCCAGGTTTCTTTCTCTTTCCCCTAATCTGTACCGCCGCCGTCTACCGCGCCGGGCCGCCGCCGCCGCCGCGTTTTAGTAAACCCTAGGGCGTGCGCCGCCGCCGAGAGGGAGGAAGAGAGATGAAGGAGAGGGAGAGGGAAGAGAGAGGAGGGAGAGGGAGAGGGAGGAGAGAGGAGGGCGCACGCGCCGCCCGCCGCCGAGAGGGAGGAAGAGAGAGGAAGGAGAGGGAGAGAGATAGAGGGAGGGAGAGGAGGGTGAGAGAGAGAGAGGAGGGAGAGGAGAGAGATAGAGAGAGCGAGGGAGAGAGATAGAGGGAGAGGAGAGAGATAGAGGGCTCATACAAATGTATTCAAATGTGTTCAAATGTATTCAAATGTAGAGAGAGGGAGAGAGATAGAGAGAGAGGGAGAGAGATAGAGGGCTCATACAAATGTATTCAAATGTGTTCAAATGTATTCAAATGTAGAGAGAGGGAGAGAGATAGAGAGAGAGGGAGAGAGATAGAGGGCTCATACAAAAGAAGGGCTCATACATACAATACTTATTTTTATTCATATGTGTGTTATATATGTGTTCAAATGTATGTGTTCAATATATATATGTGTTCATATGTGTTCAAATGTATGTGTTCAATATATATGTGTGTTCATATGTGTTCAAATGTATGTGTTCAATATATATATGTGTGTTCATATGTGTTCAAATGTATGTTGAATATATACATTGTAATTGTATCCGTCACAACTCGATAATATACGTATCCGATCCGATCCGAATTCGATCTGAACTCGATAATTTCCGTACGACTCTCCCTCTCTCCCTCTATACGTCCTATGCGACTCTCCCTCTCTCCCTCTCCTCGTCCTATACGACTCTCCCTCTCTCCCTCTCTCCCTCTCCTCAAATTATATAAGTTTGAGACCCATTCATTTTCCTCAAGGTGATACTCCTGCAACAACTCCATCCACTTCTTATTGAAGCAAAACTCTGATCTGTCTTCATAGACACAACTCTTAAAAGCAGGTAGGAACTCCTTATGCTTTTGAATTATATGTCCGAGATGTTTAGCAGCATTAAGATAAATATGCCATATACAAAGACGATGGCTTGTGTTTGGGAATACATAAGAAATTGCACCTGCCATGGCCGCGTCTTGATCAGTGAAAATTGTGCTCGGATGCTTGCCTGACATTGCTGTTAAAAAAGTTTCAAAGAGCCAAACAAATGATGGAATTGTTTCATCAAATAAAAGTGCAGCTCCAAAAATTACGGTTTGCTTGTGATGATTTGTACCAAGGATTGGAGCAAAAGGCATTTCAAACTTATTAGTTTGAAAGGTGGTGTCAAATGACACAGCATCACCAAAGCATCCATAATCCACGATAGACTGACCATCTGCCCAAAAGAAATTAGCTATACGACCTTTATTGGGTCCATCTTCCTGATCTATATCAATTGCATAGAAAAATGTAGGATCCTCACGTTGCTTATTCTTCAAGTAGTTGCATAGTGTTTGTGCATCATTAGATTCTAAGTATTTCTTGCGCTCATGACCAATCTCATTGTTGCAGTCCATCCTCGAGTATGGCACTTTGTCAGCTCCTCCATAAAATTCTTTCATGAACTCATACACCTGGGCAGGTCTCATCCCAGCTTCTCGTATCTGTCCAATTAGCTTTCTGTCTGCTTCTGTGACACGTCGTTGGGATCTTAAATTTTTCTTCTTATTTGGACTAGCAAGATAATGATTATGATCTACTATAATCTTTTGCACTATCCAAATCCCTTCTTTACTAACACTGAATTGAACACGAGCACCACAACCTGTCCTTGTTATGCCCTTCGATGACTCACTTTTCCCAAATCCTTCATTACTGCAAACTAAATGTTTCATATATAAACTACCATCTGGCCGGTGTTTTGTTGTACCTTTTCTAATACTAAATCCAATCTTACCAGCATAACTGTTATACATCTCATAAGCACTATTCTCTGATTCAAAAGCCATTCCAACTTCTGAAACAAATGAAGTTTGTTGAATTTTATTAGCGACCTATTGTACAGGGTAAAGAAAACGTAAGCATATTTATGCATGATCAAACTACATCAAAGAGAAATAATCGATGAAAGAGACATCTAGGTGACCATACCTGAGTTCCTTGTGCGTCTTCATCTCCATGTTCCACGGCAACTACATTTATCTCGTCGTTCTCGTACCTGACGACTTCACGATCTCCATCAAGTGGACAGATGAGTTGATCGGCCTCTATGTTGGCTGCTGGACCTGAGGATGAGGAAATATCCATGGCACAACCGTCACTTGGCAAACGAGGAAGACAGCAGCCACCGGTCATGCGTGGCAGCGGCAGCGGCTTCAATATGATCGTTGCAGGACTTGTTCTTTGGAAGCTATGATATGTAATGGCGCAACCGTCACTTAGCAAATGAGGAAGACGGCGGCCACCAGTCACGCGTGGCGGCGGCGGCGGCGGCTTCAATATGATTAGCAGGACATGTTTTTTGGAAGCCAAGATACGTATCTGTATGGAAGCGTATGGAAGTAACGATGGTAAAGCGAGCCGTTCTGTAAGCCAAGCCGCGTATACGTCCGAGGCTTAGCCGAGCTGCGTATACGTCCGAGGCTTTATCCATGAGATGCAGATGCCGTTGAATATCCACGCGTCGTTAATCGGTGCCGGGCCGCACCGGCGGCCTCGTGCGGCACGGCCGCGTGCAATTTTTTTCGCATGCATGGGCTTGGCTGTTCGTAGGTTGCTGAGGTGTCTGTCACCCAGTGGTCCATGCACGGCTGGGCGCTCTGCACTGTTGAACTAGGGAAAGAGATAGAGATCCATACAGAAAGCTCACAAGCCGTCTACAGTAGAATCGCAAGCTGGCTGTGCCGATGATAAAAATAATACGGTATTATTTTACCATAGTAAAATCACAGTTTTATTTAGAATTGAGATATGTTGGTTACATTGGGAAAAAAATCAAAGTGTTTGTAGAGAGAAAAATAGAAAACTGAGGTCCTAAGTGGAGTTTACAAAACTCCAAAAATATCATAGTTTTGAGTAAACCATGATATTTAAAACTATGTTTTATCTATACCAACCAAACATCTTTTGACTTCTAATCCCTAGCAAGGAGGGGATTCGACAGAGAAGATTGGGCTACGAGCTCAGGGGTGTGGAGCTCGGCAACATCAAGAACACAAATGGGAGAAGGGAAGGAAGAGATAGCAGCTCCTTACCGGTGAGAAGGCGACGAGGAGCGTCGTCATCGGGGCTGCACGCCGCCACTCCGACACTTCGCATCGCCACGCCGCCGATTCTTCGCGTCGTGGCCGGATGCGATTTGGAGGGGATGAGGTAGGGATCGGTGCCGGCCTGTGGAGCGAAGGAAAAAAATCAAACCAGGCCAGTTTTCGTACCAATTCAGATCAAAACGAACACATAAAATGTGCCACACCAAATTCGAAACCGGAGCAGTTCGTTCCACCCTGAACGAGGTCTGAAACAGACCAAACCGCCAGAAATGAACTGGCCTTTAGTCTTTCGAAAAAGTAGGGTAAAACACGTCTATGTGTGTTTCTAAGACTGAGCATACATACATGTACATGCATATGCATGAGTTTCCATGTCTGTTCTGACTATCGCGGAGAAAAGTAAAAAAAAAAGAAATTGAGGGACTTCAATGTATTTGTATAAAAGAAAATTTGTTAATGGACATGATATCATCTCCTCCATCACTTATGCCACTAGAGAAATATCAACACCGAGTGTGCACGGCTGGTTGGTTACTGAAAGTCCAACGACAATCACTCCGTAACCACTAGATTGTCCATGTAGAGTAATCTTGAACTATAATAACGACATCTCGTACAGCAATTGTAAAAGCCATAAGCTTGGCGTTCTTGCTTATGGTTGGAGATAAAGATCTGTGCTGGCCTCATCACCTCGCAGCTGCCACTAATGAATCGTTTTTATTGTAATCTCCAGCCGACCACGCCGGATGCTGACGAGCGCGGAGTACATCTCGGCCGCCCCACAGCCTCCACCTCGTGCCACGACGACTCGCCCCCTATTGGTCGGTTTCGAGGAGGAATGATGATTGGTCAAACCGATTACAGAATGGCGTGAATGCGAGAAATATCGGGGGTTATATTAGTGGTGAATTTAGCAACAACGTCAATCCGGAGATATTTAATATATACTGTTAACAATATTGATTAAGAACTTATTTGATGCATTGCATGCTGCAGATTGCCTACCTTAAGGTTGTCATTTTGTTATTTTTCTCTCATGGCCCTCAAGGATAGGAGACACGCTCTTATTATTCAGGCTGCTGTTTTGATGATATTAAGTTTTTTTTTTCAACTACTTGTCCAAAGTGGCTGGGTACACCCGTAGGTGGTAATGGATCGCAATTTAAATATTTCTTTATAATTTATTTGAGTCATTAATTAATTTTAGTTTACAAATAAATAGAAATTAATAGGGTCTGATCCTAATAAAATTTTATCCTTAAATTTTATAGTGTTAAACTAGGTGAGTGCCCGTGCGTTGCGACGGAAGTAAAAAATTTGTATGAAACATATAAACGGAACGACAAATATCACTATGATATGTAAAATCCGTGTGGTAAACATTATCAATCCAGACACATGATTGCTTCAATCTTTACGAGAACAAACAGGTACGGACGGACAAGAGTAGAGTAGGTAAGTGGTGTGTGGACCCAAAAATATTCAGGGAGAATGTACCATCAGCTAAAAAATGGTGCGGTTAGTAGACACGGGTGTCCTGTATTCTTCTCAACTCAAATGTTGCTGCTCGCTCGACCACATGTTTATAACGAAATCGTGAAACGCGCGCGCAAGCTCAATTACAGATCTAGATGTTCAGCGGAAATGACACACAACAGCAAGCAAGCAGAAATATATACAGAACAGAGGAAAATTCGATCGAGCATCTATACAAGAAAACATGTCTCTCTCTCTCTTCGTCGTGCTCGTGCGTGCATGACCGTGGTGCCCCCGCGACCGCGGCGCAGAAAAAAAATGCAAATTGTACTCTGGTCGTAGCATCGCATGAAAACCAACACGACGACGACAGAATAGCACCGACATGTCCACGACCACGCGACCACAGCGTGGTGGCCGGGCAGAACAGAACAGAAGGCACACATCATCTATCATCCAGCGAATAGTCAAGGGAATAAAAATGGTGTCTCGCATAGTCAGGGAATAAAAATCACAAGAAACGTAAAATAGATCACAAATTCAACACAATTATCTGAGAAGTTGTGATAGGTGACAAATTCTGGAGGCGCGAAAAGAGGGAGAGCAGATAGAAACTGGGGGTGTGGCTACATTTATAGCCAGTGAGGACACTGCCGATTTCCATCTTCCATCAATGGAGAAAGTTGGAAAGGAAAGAGATCCATACATTCAAGGAAACAGAGCAGAGAAAAATATAGGAAGGGACCCACCTCGGCTAAAATTGCGAAGGTAAATATGGCATTCGCACTACAGACATCAGACAAGCAATAACGTGTGGAGGGAAACTCGTCTACACAGGCGTGATTAGTGGCTTTATTTCCAACCTGGCCGCTCGGATCTACAAAGGCATGATTTGTTTTTTTGTTTAGTCTGGCCGCTCGACTGGCCAGGTATATGCATGAAAAGGCTTTGGCTAGACTTCACCAGAGATCTCACGGGACAGGCTTCACCAAAAGGCTTCGGCCACCTCGATTGCTGAAAAAGTACTTGTCTGCCATTGAACTATACCAGCAAATTCTAAAAGGACGACGACCTTGATTAGAGGGAAAGTACCGCACCACAGAGCAGTTAGGCTTTACGATTCCATTACGCCCTCACTGTGTTCGTGTCCCTGTGAAATAAAGAAAGGCTGGATGGATGCTCTGAGTAAGGGAGGAGATGACGTGGAGGCAAATAATTGAAGTGAAGTGGAGAGCAAAGTGGCAACTCTGCCCCCGCTTGAGATGTTGGTTTGCTAGATTCAGTTGTCACTGCGCCACCCAGTCTTCTAGCTTAAGGAAAACGAGTAGTACTCCAAAAGGCCGCTTTTGATGTTAATGGTAACAATTTTTTTGTTTCACTCTACTTTCGGCCAGCTCTTGCTTTGTCAAGATGGCCACTCCAAAAGGCCGCTTTTTTCGTACCTACAAATTTCACATCGTGTAGTGACCTATGCTGGAAAAAAATAGTAGCATCCTATGTACTGCCAGGAATTGAAAACATTGATGAATAATCTAAATTGTCAATACTTATGAGTACTACTTTTGTCTACCTAGATAATGCTTCCCTTTGAATACACAAATACAATGTATTTTTTAGATTAGGCATTTGGTCTCTCAGACATCATTGCCATTTCAAGCTGAAACATTTTTCTTTCTGCTTTCCACAGGTTTTCTTTCTGAAAAAATGCACGTTTGCACTTTGCATAAAGATCATTTACATATATTTCAGCTTAATAGTGCTGGAATATCAGGGCAAACAAAAAATTGTACTCCAAACATATATCGATAGCAAGCAAAATGGTAGCAGTAAAGCTGAACGTATTTTCCCAAAAATAAAAAAGAGAGACCTAAAGTCTAAATGTACAATATCTACAAAACAAAGGAGGAAATTCACACAAGTTACTCATAATAGCCTGGGTAAAGGGTAATGGTGAGAATTCTTTATGTAAGCGAATGTCGAGCAGACATCAAGGTTCTCTGTATCTGATTTTAAGGATTCATCTCAACTTGGGGTGATCTAATATCTTTATAGAGATGTAGAAAAAAACTGACCTGTTATGCTTCTCAGAGACAGCACATTACCCCTTGTGTTTGCCAACATAACCAATAAAGTTTCTGCTTAACATACAGGTGAATGCACGTCAATTTGATGTACCGCTGCCCCTCAAAAGTCATCGACGCAACAGAAAATGTCATTATTCACCAAATTTGACCACACCATGCCAGTGAGCCATCAGAAACAAGCAATGTTCAAACTGATGCTTACCAGTGCATAGGCGACAGTGCCCACCGGAACAGCAGTTTCTTATACTGTTCAGATAATTTGAGTTTATTCGACTAATGAGGCTTAAAGGTTTGTGACATCATTCTGCCATCATGCATAATAGATCCAGATACAGAAACAAGGCTGTGTCAATTTCCATCAGAAATCTTCAGAGCTGGCTGTGTCCATAATGACAACGCGGGATTCACCACAACAAAGCATGCGGTGCATCATTTATCCATCTCTCAGATAATGCCACTGTCCTCTGGATGAAGCAATGAACAAGAGTGAGAAGATGTTTGATGTGAAATGCTTTTAATGTATGTAAAAATTCTTAACTTTTAAAAAGATACTAACAAACATAAAATACAATTATTTTTTTAATTTTAGTGTATCTTATCATAATATATTTACTCCGTAGCAACGCCCGTGCGTTCATCACGACTAATGTTGCTACAACCTGGTTTGGCTTGAGTGCTCAGTTCACAACTATCTTCGGCTAGCACATACAGGTCAAGGTGGAGCATGATGGGAGCAGAGAAGGATAGCAGAGGAGAGGAGCAGATCATACTTTGAGCTAAACATCGAGGTGGTCGTTGTTTTGTAGCAACCCCACGCTCGGAGTCAACGACGTCGGGGTCAGCGGCGTGCTCCAACCAATCTTTTCCATCATGACAGATTGGTAAAATGGAATGTTAGATGATCCAAACAATTTTAACTAAACTAACAAGGACCAAGAATGGTGATGCATCGAAAAAAGGTAAGAAATAAATCACCCTGGAGGCTAGGCATAATGTAACACCACGTGATGCATCGAAACAAGAAACCAGATGCTTCTGTTAGTCGTGAACAAGAATTAAGTTTAGTGTTAAAAAATAATAAGTCAAAATCTCACCACGTCAGGAATATCAAGTCCACGGGCAGCCATATTAGTGCACAATAAGATGCCCTTTCCTGCCTTGCAAAAGCTAAAGAATGTAGTAGTTCGCTTCTGTTGCTTCTTGAAAGGGAAATGTGCCCTTAGGCCATTTCTAAGTATTTTGGTGATTTAGTGTCCAACACAAGTGCCCTAGTGTAAAAAGGTGGACAAAGTACAAATCAAGAATAAAGGTATGTTTCTCAGACTTAGTACATTGTTTTATGGACTAATGTATTGTGTCTAAGTGCTGGAAACAGGAAAAATCCAATTGGAAATGCCTTGGCTCGAGCAGCCAAGACTCTGCTCAGTCTAGAGCACCGGACTGTCCGGTGGTGCACCGGACAGTGTCCGGTGCGCCAGGCTGGCTCTGGCGAACAGGCTGCTCTCGGGACTTCGACGGCGGTGTACGGCTATAATTCACCGGACTGTCCGGTGGGCCGTTCACAGGCGAACTCGTCGCTCTCGGGAATTCATCGGCGACGTACGACTATAATTCACCGGACTGTCCGGTGTGCACCGGACTGTCCGGTGAGCCAATGGTCGGTAGGGCCAACGGTCGGCCGCGTGATCTGCGCGGGACACGTGGCCGAGCCAACGGCTAGAAGGGGGCACCGGACTGTCCGGTGTGCACCGGACATGTCCAGTGCGCCAACGGCTCTCAGGCTACCAACGGTCGACTAAGCCATTTTTGGAAAGAAATCGGGCACCGGACAGTGTCCGGTGTGCACTGGACTGTCCGGTGCGCCAGTCGACAGAAGGCAAGATCAGCCTTCCTAGATTGCTCTCAACGGCTCCTAGCTGCCTTGGGGCTATAAAAGGGACCCCTAGGCGCATGGAGGAGTACACCAAGCATTCCTACAACATTCCTAAGCACCAAGACATCGATTCCGCGCCTTTGATTCTTTGTGATAGCAATTAGAGCTCTAGTTGAGTGGTGAACTCATTGAGTTGTGTTGTGAGCTCTCGTTGCGACTTGTGTGCGTGGTGTTGCTGTGATTTCTTGTCTTGAGTGCGTTGCTAATCCCTCCCTTGCTCTGTGTTTCTTTGTGAACTTCAAGTGTAAGGGCGAGAGGCTCCAAGTTGTGGAGATTCCTCGCAAACGGGATTGAGAAAAGCAAGCAAAACACCGTGGTATTCAAGTGGGTCTTTGGACCGCTTGAGAGGGGTTGATTGCAACCCTCGTCCGTTGGGACGCCACAACGTGGAGTAGGCAAGCGTTGGTCTTGGCCGAACCACGGGATAACCATCGTGCCATCTCTGTGATTGATCTTGTTGGTTATTGTGTTTTGTTGAAGATTCCTCTCTAGCCACTTGGCGGTTATTGTGCTAACACTTAACCAAGTTTTTGTGGCCTAAGTTTTTAAGTGTTACAGGACACCTATTCACCCCCCCCCCTCTAGGTGCTCTCAATTGGTATCGGAGCCATTCTCTTCACAAAGGGACTAACCGCCCGAAGAGATGGATCCTAAGGGGAAGGGTATCGTGATCAACGATAAAGAGAAGGAATCTTTCGTCAACGAGCCGAAGGATGACAAGCCTACCGACTCGGGCTCGGGCCATAGACGGAAAGATGGGAAGAAGAAGAAGACAAGGCGCATCAAGGAAATTGTCTACTACGACGACAGCGATGAGTCTACTTCTTCCCAAAAGGACGACGACCACAACGACTACGAGAGAAGGAAACCGGTTAATTCGAACTTTTCTTTTGACTACTCTCGTATTCCGCAAAGTTCAAATTCACATTTGCTCTCCATTCCACTCGGCAAGCCTCCACACTTTGATGGGGAGGACTACGGATTTTGGAGCCACAAAATGCGTAGTCACCTATTCTCTCTCCATCCTAGTATATGGGAGATTGTAGAGAGTGGAATGCACTTTGATAGTACGGATAGTCCCGTGTTCATTAATGAGCAAATACATAAGAATGCACAAGCTACTACTGTTCTTCTAGCTTCATTGTGCAGGGATGAATACCACAAAGTGAGCGGCTTGGATAACGCCAAGCAAATATGGGACACCCTCAAGATTTCTCATGAGGGGAACGACGTCACCTTGCTCACCAAGATGGAGTTGGTGGAGGGCGAGCTTGGACGATTCGTGATGATAAGGGGCGAGGAGCCAACCCAAACATACAACCGGCTCAAGACCCTTATCAACAAAATAAGGAGCTACGGAAGCACGCGGTGGACGGACCACGACGTCGTCCGACTGATGCTAAGGTCCTTTACCGTTCTTGATCCTCATTTGGTGAATAATATTCGTGAGAATCCCAGGTACACCAAAATGTCGCCCGAAGAAGTCCTTGGAAAATTCGTAAGCGGGCGAATGATGATCAAGGAGGCGAGGTACGTGGACGACGCATTGAATGGTCCAATCAACGAGCCTCAACCCCTTGCTCTCAAGGCAACAAGAAGCAAGGAGGCGCTACCTAGCAAGGTGGCACAAATTGAGGCGGCCGGACTTAATGATGAAGAAATGGCCCTCATCATCAAGAGATTCAAGACGGCGCTAAAGGGTCGCAAGGGGCAGCCAAGCAAGACCAAGACAAAGGGGAAGCGCTCATGCTTCAAATGTGGTAAGCTTGGTCATTTTATTGCTAACTGTCCCGACAATGATAGTGATCAGGATCAAGGGAACAAGAGGGAGAAGAAGAAGAACTATAAGAAGGCAAAGGGCGAGGCACATCTTGGCAAGGAGTGGGATTCGGATTGCTCCTCGTCCGACTCCGACAATGAAGGACTCGCCGCCACCGCCTTCAACAAGTCATCCCTCTTCCCCAACGAGCGTCACACATGCCTTATGGCAAGGGAGAAGAAGGTATGTACTCGAGACTCTACTTATGCTTCTTCAAGCGAGGACGAATCTAGTGATGAGGATGAAATAGATTATTCATGTTTATTTAAGGGCCTAGATAGAACCAAGGTAGATAAAATTAATGAATTGATTGATGCCTTGAATGATAAGAATAGGCTTTTAGAAAAACAAGAGGACTTGTTGTATGAAGAACATGACAAATTTGTAGAAGCACAAAAATCTCATGCCTTAGAAGTTAAGATAAATGAAATGCTTTCTTGTGAATTATCTTCTTGCCATGAGACAATTTCTAGCTTAAGGAGCATTAATGATGATTTGAATGCTAAGTTAGAAATAGCTAGTAAATCTACAACTTGTGTAGAAAATGTTGTTATTTGCAATAGGTGTAAAGATTTTGATATTGATGCTTGTAGTGAACACATAGCTTCTATTGCAAAATTAAATGATGAAATGGCTAGTCTTAATGTCCAACTTAAGGCTAGCAAAAGTGATTTTGATAAACTAAAATTTGCTAGGGATGCCTACACGATTGGTAGACACCCCTCAATTAAGGATGGGCTTGGCTTCAAGAGGGAAGCCAAGAACTTAACAAGCCATAAGGCTCCCATCTCCGCCAAGGAGAAAGGGAAGGCCCCTATGGCAAGTAGTACTAAAAAGAACCATGCTTTTATGTACAATGATAGAAGACAGTCTCATAGGAGTTGTAATGCTTTTGATTCACATGCCTATGATTCTTATGTCATGTATGCTTCCAGTTCTTCCTATATGCATGGTAGAGATATGCCTAGGAAAAATATTCATCATGTACCTAGAAAGAATATTGTTCATGTTCCTAGAAAAGTTATGAATGGTCCCTCTACAATTTATCATGCTTTAAATGCTTCCTTTGCTACTTGTAGAAAGGATAGGAAGATAGTTGCTAGGAAATTAGGGGCAAAATGCAAGGGTGATAAAACTTGCATTTGGGTCCCTAAGGAAATTGTGACTAACCTAGTAGGACCCAACAAGAGTTGGGTACCTAAGACCCAAGCCTAAATTTGCCTTGCAGGTTTATGCATCAGGGGGCTCAAGCTGGATTATCGACAGCGGATGCACAAACCATATGACGGGGGAGAAGAAGATGTTCACCTCCTACGTCAAAAATGAGGATTCCCATGATTCAATTATATTCGGTGATGGGAACCAAGGCAAGGTAAAAGGGTTAGGTAAAATTGCTATTTCATCTGAGCACTCTATTTCTAATGTGTTTTTAGTCGAGTCGCTTGGATATAATTTGTTATCTGTTAGTCAATTATGCAAAATGGGATATAATTGTCTATTTACAAATGTAGATGTGTCTGTCTTTAGAAGATGTGATGGTTCACTAGCTTTTAAGGGTGTACTAGACGGCAAACTTTATTTAGTTGATTTTGCAAAAGAAGAGGTCGGTCTAGATGCATGCTTAATGGCTAAGACTTGCATGGGTTGGTTGTGGCATCGCCGCTTAGCTCATGTGGGGATGAAGAACCTCCACAAGCTTCTAAAGGGAGAACACGTGGTAGGTCTAACCAATGTACATTTCGAAAAAGATAGACCTTGTGCAGCTTGTCAAGCAGGTAAACAAGTGGGAGGAGCACATCACAGCAAGAATGTGATGACCACTTCAAGACCTCTGGAGATGTTGCATATGGACCTCTTTGGACCCGTCACCTATCTGAGCATAGGAGGAAGTAAGTATGGTCTAGTTATTGTTGATGACTTTTCCCGCTTCACTTGGGTGTTCTTTTTGCAGGATAAGTCTGAAACCCAAGGGACCCTCAAGCGCTTCCTCAGGAGAGCTCAAAATGAGTTTGAGCTCAAGGTGAAGAAGATAAAGAGCGACAATGGGTCCGAATTCAAGAATCTTCAAGTGGAGGAATTCCTTGAGGAGGAGGGGATCAAGCACGAGTTCTCCGCTCCCTACACACCTCAGCAAAATGGTGTGGTAGAGAGGAAGAACAGGACGCTCATAGATATGGCGAGGACTATGCTTGGAGAGTTCAAGACCCCCGAGCGCTTTTGGTCGGAAGCCGTGAACACAGCTTGCCACGCCATCAACAGGGTCTACCTTCACCGCCTCCTCAAGAAGACTTCTTACGAGCTGCTAACTGGTAACAAACCCAATGTGTCTTATTTTCGTGTATTTGGGAGCAAGTGTTATATTCTTGTGAAGAAAGGTAGAACCTCTAAATTTGCTCCCAAAGCTGTAGAAGGGTTTTTATTAGGTTATGATTCAAATACAAAGGCGTATAGGGTCTTCAACAAATCATCGGGTTTGGTTGAAGTCTCTAGCGACGTTGTATTTGATGAGACTAATGGCTCTCCAAGATAGCAAGTTGTTGATCTTGATGATGTAGATGAAGAAGACGTTCCAACGGCCGCGATACGCACCATGGCGATTGGAGATGTACGGCCTCAGGAACAATTGGAGCAAGCTCAACCGTCTTCCTCAACTATGGTGCATCCCCCAACCCAAGATGACGAACAGGCACCTCAAGTAGAGGCGCATGATCAAGGGGGAGCACAGGATGATCAAGTTGAAGAGGAAGAAGCACCTCAGGCACCTCCAACCCAAGTTCGAGCGACGATCCAAAGGGATCATCCCGTCGACCAAATATTGGGTGATATTAGCAAGGGAGTAACTACTCGTTCAAGATTAGTTAATTTTTGTGAGCATTACTCTTTTGTCTCTTCTATTGAGCCTTTCAGGGTAGAAGAGGCCTTGCTAGATCCGGACTGGGTGTTGGCCATGCAGGAGGAACTCAACAACTTCAAGCGCAATGAAGTTTGGACACTGGTGCCTCGTCCCAAGCAAAATGTTGTGGGAACCAAGTGGGTGTTCCGCAACAAACAGGACGAGCACGGGGTGGTGACGAGGAACAAGGCTCGACTTGTGGCAAAAGGTTATGCCCAAGTCGCAGGTTTGGACTTTGAGGAGACTTTTGCTCCTGTGGCTAGGCTAGAATCAATTCGTATCTTGCTAGCATATGCCGCTCACCACTCTTTCAGGTTGTACCAAATGGATGTGAAGAGCTCTTTCCTCAACGGGCCGATCAAGGAGGAGGTGTACGTGGAGCAACCCCCTGGCTTCGAGGATGAACGGTACCCCGACCACGTGTGTAAGCTCTCTAAGGCGCTCTATGGACTTAAGCAAGCCCCAAGAGCATGGTATGAATGCCTTAGAGACTTTTTAATTGCTAATGCTTTCAAGGTTGGGAAAGCCGATCCAACTCTTTTTACTAAGACTTGCGATGGTGATCTTTTTGTGTGCCAAATTTATGTCGATGACATAATATTTGGTTCTACTAATCAAAAGTCTTGTGAAGAGTTTAGCAGGGTTATGACGCAGAAATTCGAGATGTCGATGATGGGCGAGTTGAACTACTTCCTTGGGTTCCAAGTGAAGAAACTCAAGGATGGCACTTTCATATCCCAAACGAAGTACACGCAAGACTTGCTAAAGCGGTTTGGGATGAAGGACGCCAAGCCCGCAAAGACGCCGATGGGAACTGACGGACACACCGACCTCAACAAAGGAGGTAAGTCCGTTGATCAAAAAGCATACCGGTCCATGATAGGTTCTTTGCTTTATTTATGTGCTAGTAGACCGGATATTATGCTTAGCGTATGCATGTGTGCTAGATTTCAATCCGATCCTAAGGAGTGTCACTTAGTGGCTGTGAAGCGAATTCTTCGATATTTAGTCGCTACGCCTTGCTTCGGGATCTGGTATCCAAAGGGGTCTAACTTTGACTTGATTGGGTACTCAGATTCCGACTATGCTGGATGTAAGGTCGATAGGAAGAGTACATCGGGGACGTGCCAATTCTTAGGAAGGTCCCTAGTGTCATGGAATTCTAAGAAACAAACTTCCGTTGCCCTATCCACCGCTGAGGCCGAGTATGTTGTCGCAGGACAGTGTTGCGCGCAACTACTTTGGATGAGGCAAACCCTCCGGGACTTTGGCTACAATCTGAGCAAAGTCCCACTCCTATGTGACAATGAGAGTGCTATCCGAATAGCGGAAAATCCTGTTGAGCACAGCCGCACAAAGCACATTGACATCCGGCATCACTTTTTGAGAGACCACCAGCAAAAGGGAGATATCGAAGTGTTTCATGTTAGCACCGAGAACCAGCTAGCCGATATCTTTACCAAACCTCTAGATGAGAAGACCTTTTGCAGGTTGCGTAGTGAGCTCAATATCCTAGATTCGCGGAACTTGGATTGAATTGTAGCATACACGTGTTTATGCCTTTGATCATGTTCATTCTGCATTTTGTTGCTTATTGTGGTGCTCAAGTTGTACAAACACTCCCCGGACCTCACAAGTCCTTGTGCAAGTGATGCACATATTTAGGGGGAGTTGTGCTACAACTTGACCCTTTGAGACTAACCGTTTGCTTGAGTTTGCTTGATTTAGTCTCAAAGGAGTTTTGAAAGGGAAAAGGTGGACTTGGACCATGAAAGACTTCCACTGCACTCCGATGAGAGGGTAACTTATTCCAAGTTCATCTCATGTACTCTTATTGCCTTTGTGTTCTTATTTGAAGATTTTTGTGAGGCAATGGGGTTTATGGGCCAAGATTGATCCCGTTTTGGTGCTTGATGCTAAAGGGGGAGAAAATAAAGGCCAAAGCGATAAATGGATCAGCTACCACTTGAGAGATTTTGAAAATAGTAGAATAGAGCTTTTGGTTTGTCAAAACTCTTTTATTGACTCTCTTGTCAAAAGTTGGCTTCTTGTGGGGAGAAGTATTGATTATGGGAAAAAGGGGAGTTTTTGAAATCTTGAATCAATTTCTCTTGGAATGACTCTTTTTATGTCTTAACATGTGTGTTTGACTTAGAGATAGAAATTTGAGTTTGATTTGCAAAAACAAACCAAGTGGTGGCAAAGAGTGATCCATATATGTCAAATTTGAATCAAAACAATTTTGAGTTCTTATTTGAATTGATTTTGTAGTTGTTCTACTTGCTTTATGTTATGTTGGCATAAATCACCAAAAAGGGGGAGATTGAAAGGGAAATGTGCCCTTGGGCCATTTCTAAGTATTTTGGTGATTTAGTGTCCAACACAAGTGTCCTAGTGTAAAAAGGTGGACAAAGTACAAATCAAGAATAAAGGTATGTTTCTCAGACTTAGTACATTGTTTTATGGACTAATGTATTGTGTCTAAGTGCTGGAAACAGGAAAAATCCAATTGGAAATGCCTTGGCTCGAGCAGCCAAGACTCTGCTCAGTCTAGAGCACCGGACTGTCCGGTGGTGCACCGGACAGTGTCCGGTGCGCCAGGCTGGCTCTGGCGAACAGGCTGCTCTCGGGACTTCGACGGCGGTGTACGGCTATAATTCACCGGACTGTCCGGTGGTGCACCGGACTGTCCGGTGGGCCGTTCACAGGCGAACTCGTCGCTCTCGGGAATTCATCGGCGATGTACGGCTATAATTCACCGGACTGTCCGGTGAGCCAACGGTCAGTAGGGCCAACGGTCGGCCGCGCGATCTGCGCGGGACACGTGGCCGAGCCAACGGCTAGAAGGGGGCACCGGACATGTCCAGTGCGCCAACGGCTCTCAGGCTGCCAACGGTCGACTAAGACATTTTTGGAAAGAAATCGAGCACCGGACAGTGTCCGGTGTGCACCGGACTGTCCGGTGCGCCAGTCGACAGAAGGCAAGATCAGCCTTCCTAGATTGCTCTCAACGGCTCCTAGCTGCCTTAGGGCTATAAAAGGGACCCCTAGGCGCATGGAGGAGTACACCAAGCATTCCTACAACATTCCTAAGCACCAAGACATCGATTCCGCGCCTTTGATTCTTTGCGATAGCAATTAGAGCTCTAGTTGAGTGGTGAACTCATTGAGTTGTGTTGTGAGCTCTCGTTGCGACTTGTGTGTGTGGTGTTGCTGTGATTTCTTGTCTTGAGTGCGTTGCTAATCCCTCCCTTGCTCCGTGTTTCTTTGTGAACTTCAAGTGTAAGGGCGAGAGGCTCCAAGTTGTGGAGATTCCTCGCAAACGGGATTGAGAAAAGCAAGCAAAACACCATGGTATTCAAGTGGGTCTTTGGACCGCTTGAGAGGGGTTGATTGCAACCCTCGTCCGTTGGGACGCCACAACGTGGAGTAGGCAAGCGTTGGTCTTGGCCGAACCACGGGATAACCACCGTGCCATCTCTGTGATTGATCTTGTTGGTTATTGTGTTTTGTTGAAGATTCCTCTCTAGCCACTTGGCGGTTATTGTGCTAACACTTAACCAAGTTTTTGTGGCCTAAGTTTTTAAGTGTTACAGGATCACCTATTCACCCCCCCCCCCCCTCTAGGTGCTCTCACTTCTGTTTTCCATGGATATCAGAACACTCTATCCCAAGAAAATTCAGAAGTTCAGCGTGGAACTTTACTGAATTACATGATCTTATTATTCCGCTTCTTTCTTAGGAAAGCATACAGAACCAAGAACCTTTTATCGCTAGAAATGACACAATAACCCTGTTGCAGGCCTTCAACAGTAGCCTGACAAAGCACCATAGTTTTTTTTTCTACAGAAGACTCTTGGAAGGACAGTTGAATAACCAGGTAAACCAATTCCTTACCTTTGACTTATCATCATCAACTCCAACATAAACAGGCTTTTTTTACTTTCTTCATTTTTCTCAAATGACAGTTTAGCAAATTTTTCAACCTGTGGGGCATTACCGCATAAGAAGAGCAAATTATATAAGAAAAGTTGACTACAAGCAGCATAAAAGATCTACTAACCTCTGGAGTCTGTGTAGCAGAAAAAAGAACAATCTGCCTATTCTGCATATCATCCATGATGATCCAACAAAAATATAAAACATTATGTCAATGTTAAGTTTAAATCTGCAATATGCATATGAAATGGGAAGTACATAGCCCATGTACCTGGGGAAGGCGTTTAAATATTTGTTTCATGTCTTCCTCAAAGTTTTGCTCAAGTATGCGATCGGCTTCATCAATGACAAGGCACTGCATAATTACATAGATGCACAAAGTAAGATGGAGAGGGGATCAATCAGCCATGGTGTGTTGGCATTCATAAACATGAATAATATTTTCCATTTCCCTGTGGTGAAATAACAGATGGCACATGAGATCAAGCCAGCAAGCTAAGGCCTACTAATATATGGACTGCCCAGGCCAGTACGTTCAATCTTCTGGGCTTAGTGCCAGAGGCTGATCAAGGGCAAAAAATGTCTTGAGCCCATCCCATCCATACAGTATATTTAGAACACATTTTCCATCAGAAAAATAGAATATTAAATTTTGAGGACAGCCATAAGAGCGGTACCAAAAACTTCAAGCTACCTAAACAATTCTCAGCTCAGGCGCTCAGCTGATATCCTCAAAAAAATTGTCACATGTCACTCCCATTGGAGACGAGTAATGTATAAAGAAATAACAACTTTTGTGAATATGTATAAAGAAATAACAAAACAAGGAATGTGAAACACACTTTATCTTACCTTATTATTGAGATTCACCGAAACTAAATGGTTGTCAATCCCATTGGAGACGAGTTCATATCCTTTTGCAGTCAGGCGGTAATAACAATGTACTCATCAATAAGTGATTCAAATTGTCAAGCACAATTGATAATGACACAAAACTACACATTTGTGTTTCTTCCGACTGAAGTTAATAAAAATGTCTGCTGAGTTATTTTATTCTTTTGGTTGAATATAGTACTGACAATAATGGAAGTACATGAAAGTATCATAGGTATAATTGATGAGAAAATGAAAAATGGGTTTGACACACCTTTGCATTTTGCTGCATATCTTCACAGGTGAGGAGAGGATGGAGCAATGTGTAGCACGGCGCATCGGTGACGAGCATGAGGACATGAACCACGCGCGATCGTCGTGCGCCTGCAAAGTGATGTTGTATCCCCTCCTCGATCGTCTTTGGCCACCATGGTCAATTTAGATGACGACAAATAAGAAAAGAAACTAAAAGTGGTACGCCTTACCACTTATTCACAAACTCATTTCAAATAGGATGTTCTGCTATCTGTTGAGGAGCATGATTTTCTTTTGGTTGATAAAAGCTTGGCGAGGTCGATCTCCCAGTCCTCCCTCGGTCCCTGGTTGTACAACCCCTTGTGCTTCTCCATGTCTTGGCTAGCTGTTTCTCCAGTTGGATGTCTAGGCTCTTGAGGTAGATCTTGACAGCACTCATGTAGGACTCGATCTTCACCAGTGACGACGACGTGTCACCAGCGCTCGACACCATCGTGGCCCGAGACTGGCTTCTGCCACCGCCGCCGGTTCGTCCTCCTTGTCACACTGTTGACAACATCGAGGAGGGGATCCAGCTCCTCCCTCTCGAACAAAGACCGGACCAACTGGATCTCAGGTAAGGATCTCACCATGAGCTCGGCCTCTAGCTCCTCCCGCTCGAGCCCCGTGGCGATGGGCATGACGTCCTCCACACTCGCCGGCTTGTCCCCTGCAGCACACCCAAGCGACCACCGGCACTCGATCAGCGTTGGACGACGCCAGGGAATCGAGAGGAGCGGGCTGGTGCGGCGGTGGAAAGCGGCTGGTGCGGCCGAAAGCGGCAGCCGCCGAGGAGAGCGGGGCGACGCGGGCTGCAGAGGAGCGGACGCCGCAGGGGCCCCGGCGGCGACGGAGGTAGCCCTGCGCAAGGCGGGGGCTAGGGTGTGGAGGCGGCGCCACATGGTGGTGGATGGGTGGGGTTGGGGTCTCTCGGTGGCGGCGGCGGAAGTGGAGATGGATGGGCGCACTGTTGACAACAGGGATATTCGCCGTGGAAGGAAACTTGTCGCCCAGAGATCTCCTCGAAGAGTGTCGGGGCGAGGACCGAGATCCGGGGCGCAGCGGACGCGTCCGCTGATGCTGTGCGGGGGCGACGATCCGGGGCAAGAGTGCCGGGGCGCAAAGGAGGCGATCTCCTTCCATGGAGAGTGTGGGCGAGGACCGAGATCTCCGGGGCTGCTTGGAAGCCGACCTACCCAGGCGTCCTCGGTGCGCTCCGGAAAGGAAACTTGACGCTCGGAGATCTCCAAGAGTGCCGGGGCGAGGACTGATATCCGGGGCTCGCGCAGAAGAGGGGCAGGAGGATGGGGGATCCGCGGCAACCTTCCATGCGACGTCGTCCGAAGCTGCTGCGCGTTGATGGCTGATTTGTTCTTTATGATTTGGGGGTCGCAGAGACCGAGATCCGGGGCTCGTGGAGCAGTGGGGGATCCGCGGCAACCTTCCTCATGCGACGTCGTGGGGAGGAGGTGCGCGTTGATGGCGGCCTCGGATCCCCGGATCGGCGTTGATGGCGGGGAGAGAAGGTGGGGGATCCGCGGCAACCTTCCTTCGGCCGGTGGGTGGGGCGGATCGGCGTCGCGTTACGACGGATGGGCAGAACCAGAACCGTGTGGACGCCTACAGTTGTATCTTAAACAGTAGTAGAGATTTAGAGTCCATTATTATCCACCCTAAAAAGGTAATGGATTGTAAATATGTTCACCCATCCTAAATGAAGAGTTAAATTTGAGTGAAAATGTTCCCCCCTAAGAAACTTAACCAATACAATTTTTTACCACATATATTTATAAGCAAACAATATATGTCCCTACCCTTTATCCGGTTGTTCCCGGGTGCACCTCTAGCCAAGGTTCGTGTTTACATGAGTATAAATGTATCTCCGTTGTATAAAGTTTCATGACGTGAGAGCCATCTGCCACATAACCCTTCCAACCCAACCTATTATTAGGGGCATTTCTGTCCACGGAGAGTATATAAACTGCTCACGTCCACCCAGACCCAGCCGTGACACAAACACAACCATAAACTGCTAGCGAGCGAGCTAACTTTCTCCGTCGGTCCTTCCCTTCCCATCCCTCTACCATTCTTAAATCTTGCTCCCACCAGTCTGCTTACCTAAGCATGACGGCGAAGGTACACCCGAACGTCGCCGCGCCGTCCCCAGGCCTCGGCCAGCAACCGGCGGTGGCGCCGGGCGACGGGGAACCGGCGGCGGTCACCCTGACGGTGTGGCGCAAGTCGCTGCTGTTCAACTGCAGGGGGTTCACGGTGTTCGACGCCCGCGGCGACCTCGTGTACCGCGTGGACAGCTACGCGTCCGACTCGCGCGCGGAGGTGGTGCTGATGGACGCCGCGGGCCGCCCCGTGCTCACGGTCCGCCGCCGCTGCAGGAAGCTGATCGGCCTGGTGGGGCTGGGGCTGTCGTCCGACCAGTGGCTGCTGTACCGGGGCGTGGACGAGGCCCGGCGCCTGCCGCCGCTCTACGCCATGAAGCGGGCGGCCGCGCAATCGCAACACATGCGTGGAGGTGCCAAGTCCGTGGCGCACGTCGCGGCGTGCTCTGCGGGCGCCGGGTACGAGGTGGAGGGGTCGTACCTGCGGCGGCGCTGCACGGTGTACGAGTACGACGGGCGGCGGCGAGCCGTGGCGGAGGTGCGGCCCAGCCCCAAGGAGGCGGTGGGCTCGGACGTGTTCCGGCTGGTGGTGCGGCCCGGGATGGAGGTGTCGCTGGCCATGGCCGTCGTGCTCGCGCTCGACCAGATGTTCGGCAAGCCGTCCCTGCTCAGGAGCTGGTCCTCGTAGCCTGTACATCGCCGTGCCGTTCGTTCCATTGGCATGGCGTGGGTGCTTTGTTTCCCTTCTTTTGCGCCCCCCCCCCCCCCCCCCCCCCCCCCCCCCCCAATGCAATTGTTTTGGGCCCGGGAGGGAGCACGATAATTGCTCCTGGCTGCCTTTTTTTCTTCAGCTCCTCTTTGATGCCAAAGCCGATTAAACTGGGGTCATAGAAATGTGAACGTGGATTGGAACTCCTCTTGCCGTGTGTGGGTTTGGGTTTTTTTTAACCAGGCAGTAAAATCATGCGCCTTGTAAAGACTAAAGAGGGACCTAAGTGTACAATACTTAGAAAAAAAAGTTATAGTAAGACAGATTCCCTGTCTCTCTCTGCTTTCTCCCCACTATCACATTTTCAGTCTGAATTGCATTCGGAAAATCGACGGGTTTTTTCAGAAGAAAAAGGTGGGCATGCCAACAAAAAACACTTGGACATTGTTGCTCTGCCGCGTCAAATTCAGTCCACACGTAAAGGAGAGGAGAGGGGCATGCTTGAGCGTCACATTTGTTCGTCCCCCACTTCATGAGCTACATGGACTGGCGAGAGTGAGACAGCACGGTGGATCCGGGCCAAGCACCCGGGGGCCGAAATCCTAACCGTCTAGCTGGCACGCGAACCAAATGGTTGATTGCGTGCTCCTTTTGCCCTGGTCGGCTCAGCACTCGATCACTCTCGTATCGTATAGTCAGTCGTCTTGCTTGCCCCAAGCAATTAGCTAGTGGCTGCTTGCTATTGGTGCGTGTTGAAATTCCGGCCGCCGGAGATCGCCGACTCGTCAGGGTGTTTGCGATCTTCGTCTTCGCACAAGCACCGTGTCATGCTAGGCGGCCGTGAGGTGGTGCAGCAGCAGCACATTGAACATAGACTGCTGAGGCTTGATGGATGCAGCAGGCTACAGAGGATGAACCCACCACCACACGTCGGCCTCATGCTAGCCAAGTTGAAACGAGATGCGGGCTGGAGCCAAGTTGAACGAAATCACAACTCAACGAATGAATCTCATTACTTGCAAGGTACATCCGTAACACTTGAACTCACTGACTGAGTTGTGGGACATAATCGACATTCCCAACAACAACAAAAAATTAACACACATGCTATATTTAAAACGCACAACGATTGTCAATCCTACAACAAATCGGGGAGGGGGTGTTCTGATTTCTGAATGGGTGCCTATGTGGTGAGAGCTCTTGCCACGCTGGTGGGATAAATAAGAATTGCCTCAACAATGAAGCATCACGTCCGTACCTGGTGGCTGGGGGGTCCGTCTTCGTGCCCCCCTGCCATGTGAGGTACAAGCTGTTAATACACATACAGGTGAAGATCACCATGCTGTGGGTGAAAGCCGCCACTATTTCGGCTTTCAGTTCGACCACACATGGACAAGGCCATGCCGGTTGCCAGTGTAGATCTCGTCACGATCTTCGTCATAGTATAGAGCTGTGATGTCCTCCAGGGCCTCCGAGACTGTATTCTGGAACCTCCATGCTTTCTTCTGCTTGCATGGATCCTTTTGCTTGCACGAATTTCCAGGGTTTATTTTTGCCAAGCATTTGCCGGTCAGTATGCTGCTTATGTTTATAGAGCCAGCTGCAATATAGGGGACAAAAAGATTAGTGTCCAATAAATTTGTTAGGGCCAGCACAAGAAATGCAGCCTCATGGTCATCTGTTATCTTAAAAGAGCATAACCAGGTTATTGTTTCCCTTTTAATTAATTCCAGTGGGTCCCCCCCCCCCCCCCTCTCCTGTTTCATAAAAAAGAACATAACCAGGAGAAGACAACAGGCAATGCAATAAAAATATATGAGTACATAAAGATATATATAAAGATGCTCACCATTTTCTTCTGAAGAGGAATCAGTTGAGTCAGCCTTGCAGTATGAAATAATAAGATCTTGATCACTTGTAATGTATATGTTGTTTGTGTTGCAGTCAGGGTGCCACAACAGGTGATCTTCAAATGATGTGACCAGTTCACCTCGAAAGTTCCAAACTGCTACTGATCGATTCCGGAACGTCAGGAACAGTTGCAGCTCATACAGAAAAATAAAGGCAGATGGAGTCATAAACTCAGTTCTGCTCACTTCTGTCAATTGGAAGTTCCTTACCTACAGGTATTAGGTACAAGTGAGTTCAGAGTTAAAACGCTAATGATGAAACAAATATTCTTTGTTTGACTGCATTTAGGTGTAAGGCTTACATCAAGAATTTGAAGATTCTCCCCTTCCTGCTTGACCAGAAGCTTTTCATTGAACTGTTCAATGAAATCTACCTTCTTGTTACGATGGAGAAGGTGGCTGAAGGACTTCAAGACTGTACCATCCTCAATGGAAAGAATCTTCAGAGGAACCGAGCTATTTGTTCTTGTATAAATCAATAGCATTATCCCAGGGCTGTCACAAGAAATCAGATAATTAGAGATCTGACAAATGCAAATGTGTACAACAAACTGACGAATCAAAGAAAAAACTATAAGCTGAAAGTATACACACAAGATCAGACGTAAGACAGTAAGAGCTACTATTTCCCAGAGTACATGAGCTAGATATAACTCCTATCATATATTTGAATGACACTGTCTTTTTGGATCCATTGGGCTAAACAATTAGCCCTGCCTGTTGAGATTTGGATACCAAATAGGGGTGCTAAACATGTGCTAATTATGGCTTAATAAGTATTAGAATAGGAACCCATGCCCTAATCAGGGGTTGGGAGTGGTATTAAATAGAGAGAGTAACTGGGCCAAGGCCCATTACACAGGGGTATAACGGTCATTACACGGGGAATAGCACAAACCCTAGACGGGTAGTCTAACACCCCCCGCAGTCACAACTCTATCCTGTACAGATGTTGAGACTGGATCGGAAGTCTAAAAAGACACTCGACGGTAACCCCTTGGTGAAGATGTCGGCGAACTGAAGCGTGGTGGGGACGCTGAGAACGCGGACGTCACCGGCAGCGACACGCTCGCGGACGAAGTGCAGGTCGATCTCCACATGCTTCGTACGCTGATGCTGCACGGGGTTGGTGGAGAGGTAGACCGCGCTGACGTTGTCGCAGTAGACGAGGGTGGCGCGCTGGAGGGGACTGTGGAGCTCGTGGAGGAGCTGGCGCAGCCAGGAGGCCTCGGCCACGCCATTGGCCACGGCACGGTACTCGGCCTCAGCGCTGGAGCGAGAGACGACGGGCTGCCTCTTGGCGGCCCAAGAGACGAGGTTGGCGCCCAGGAAGACGGCGTAGCCGGAGGTGGACCGGCGCGTGTCGGGACAGCCAGCCCAGTCAGCGTCGGTGTAGACCACGAGCTCCGACGTCGGGGATGGGCGGAGTAGGAGACCGTAGTCGAGGGAGCCGCGGAGGTAGCGTAGAATCCGCTTGAGCGCAGTGAGATGGGGCTCCCGCGGAGTGTGCATATGCAGGCACACCTGCTGGACGGCGTAAGCGATGTCGGGCCTGGAGAACGTGAGGTACTGGAGCGCGCCGGTGAGGCTCCGGTAGGACGTCGCGTCGGCGACCGGAGGCCTGTCGTCCTCAGAGAGCCGCCTGAGTGTCGACAGGCGTGGAGCAGGGCTTGCAGTCAGACATGCCAGCCCGCTCCAGGATGTCGATGGCGTACTGGCGCTGGTGGAGGAAGAGACCCTGGGGCCGACGTTCGGCGGTGATGCCGAGGAAGTGGTGGAGGGGCCCCAGGTCCTTCATCGCGAACTCCCGCTGAAGGGCGACGATCGTGCGCTGAAGGAGGTCGGCGGTGGATGCCGTGAGCACAATGTCGTCGACGTAGAGCAGGAGGTAGACGGTGTCGTCGCCGCGCCGGTAGATGAATAGGGACGTGTCCGACTTGGCCTCGACGAAGCCGACGGAGGCCAGGTAGGAGGCGAAGCGACTGTACCAAGCCCGTGGCGCCTGCTTGAGGCCGTACAGGGACCGGTTCAGCCGGCAAACCAGGTCCGGACGGTCAGTGTCGACGAAGCCGATGGGCTGGCTGCAGTAGACAGTCTCCGTCAGAGTGCCATGGAGGAAGGCATTCTTGACATCGAGCTGATGGATCGCCCAGTCGCGGGAGAGGGCGAGGGAGAGGACGGCGCGAACAGTGGCGAACTTGACGACAGGGCTGAAGGTCTCGTCGTAGTCCACTCCGGGGCGCTGGGTGAAGCCCCGAAGGACCCAACGGGCCTTGTAGCGGTCGAGGGAGCCGTCCGAGGTCAGCTTGTGGCGAAATAGCCACTTGCCGGTGACCACGTTGGTGCCTGGTGGACGCGGCACCAGGTCCCAGGTGTGGTTGGCCAAGAGGGCCGCGTACTCCTCCTCCATAGCGCGACGCCAATGTGGGTCGGCGAGGGCAGTGCGAACGGAGGAGGGTACCGGGGAAGCGTCGGGTGGAGTGCTGGTCGTAGCGGCTGCCAGGATGAGCCGGTCAACGGGGCGGAGAACGCCAGCAGCGCGCCGAGTCACCATCGGGTGGACGTGCCCGGGGTCGCGGTGGATGGCGACCGGGTGGTATACGGACGACTCGGAGTGAGCCGCCGGAACGTCGGGAGCGGCTGGTGGGGCCAGCTCACGGCGGTGATAGACGACGGCGGGGTCGGCGAATCGGGCCGCGCTCGTCGACGGGCCCGAGTCGGGGGGCGCCGAGGTAGTGGCGTGGCCGCAGCGACGGTAGACGAGGGCGGGGTTGGCAAATCGAGCCGGAGTCGACGGGGCCGCGCGTGGCGCAGGCGGGGTCGACGGGGCCGCGCGGAGCGCAGGCAGGATCGACGGGGCCGCGCGTGGCGCAGGCGGGGTCGACGGGGCCGCGCGTGGCGCAGGCAGGATCGACGGGGCCGCGCGTGGCGCAGGCGGGGTCGGCGGGGCCGCGCGTGGCGCAGGCGGGGTCGACGGGGCCGCGCGTGGCGCGAAAGAGGTCGTGGGGGCCGCACGAGGAGCAGGTAACGGCGCAAGGCGGGGAGCCGAAGGTGGGGAAGGAATCGGATCGGACTCGAGGAGGGAGTCAAGAGCGGTGGGTGGGGTGGAGCCAGCAAGGGGAAACACATCTTCGTCAAAGACGACATGACGAGAGATGATGATGCGGTGGGAGGTGAGGTCCAGACACCGGTACCCCTTGTGGTCAGGGGAGTAGCCAAGGAATAGACAGCGGGTGGAGCGAGGAGAAAGCTTATGTGGAGCGGTAGCGGAAGTGTTAGGGTAGCAGGCACAGCCGAACACGCGAAGGTGGTCATAGGAAGGGGTTGTGCCGTAAAGGGCGAAGTGGGGGGTAGGGTGGCGTACCGCCTTCGAGGGAAGTCGGTTGAGGAGGTGGGTGGCAGTATGCAGGGCCTCTGCCAGTAGCTGGCAGGGAGAGACGCCTGGAAGAGGAGACAGCGGAGCATATTAGTGGTGGTGCGGATCATGCGTTCGGCTCGGCCGTTCTGTGCAGAAGTGTAGGGGCACGAGAGACGCAACTGGACGCCATGAGTGAGGAAGAAGGAGCGAGAGGCGTTGTTATCGAACTCGCGGCCATTGTCACACTGCAGAGCACGGACCGGGCGACGAAACTGAGTGGATACCCAGGTGAAGAAGTGTGTGAGGGTGGTGAATGTGTCCGACTTCAACCGAAGCGGGAAGGTCCAGAGAAAATGGGAAAAATCATCCAAAATCACCAGATAATATTTATAACCAGAAAGACTGAGTACAGGGGAGGTCCAAAGGTCACAATGAACCAGGTCAAAAGCCTGCTCAGCCCGAGAAGAAGTAGTAAATGGGAGACGAGTATGTCGGCCTAACTGACAAGCATGACAGAGACCCTCAAAATGTCCCCTACTACATGAAAGATCGAGACTACTGGTAATCTTGGTCATGACGTCGGGTCCAGGATGGCCGAGACGTCAATGCCATGTGGTGGAGGAGGTGGTGGAGACCAGGGCAGGAGGTGGAGACACGTCGGCGGTGGAGGGCTGGAGCGTGTAGAGAGGCCCCGAGCTGTCACAGCGGGCGAGAAGGGTCCTGGTGGCCAGATCCTTCACAGAAAAACCAGAGGGGTCAAACTCAATGGAACAGGAGTTGTCAGTGGTGAATCGACGAACAGAAAGAAGATTGTGGGTGATGTGAGGAGCTACGAGAACATCGTTGAGGTAAAACGGCCCAGGGAGAACCGAGGCACCTACTGAGGTGACTGGCAGAGTGGAACCGTTTCCAACGACGATCGAGGATGGGTGAGAGGTTAGGGGGGGATGAGAGCGAGAGAGCGTGCCTGCCGTGGGAGTGGTGTGGTACGAGGCACCGGAGTCGATCACCCAGTCGGAGGGGGGGGGGGTCATCGCCATTGTGCTGAAGGCAGCAGCGAGGGAGGCGCTGTCCCAACCACCGGCCGGCGGGGACCAAGGCGTCGAGGTGGGGGTCCCCGGGGGCAGGAGCGCGGGCGGAGCCTGGGGCACGACGGGAACACCATAAGGAGGTGCGCCGTAGTGAGGTGTAGTCAGGAGGGCTGGCGCCGGAGGACGGGGGGCACTCGGTGCCTGGCCCGGCCACATGGCGATGGTCCCGGTCCAGGGGTTGTAGAATGACGGCCACGCGTGGCCGCCACCCCGGCCGGAGGGACCGCCACGAGAGGAGCCGCCGCTCCCACGGCCGCCCTTGCGGGAGCGACGACCCCCGTCGGTCGTGGAAGTCGGACGAGGGGCCGTCGGGACGGCAGGAGGGGGGCGGGTGGGAGCCCCGGTCGAGGGAGGACGGGTGGCCTGACCCCCTGAGGGCGGCTGACCACTGGTAGGAGCGCTGTAGAGGGCCGATGCAGGCGTGGGTGCCTCATGCGCCAGGGTGAGCTCCTCGAGGAGAAGCTCGTTCCGCACGGCGTGGAAGGTGGGGAAGGGTACGCTCCGCTTGATGAGAGCCTTCAGGTGGCCGTAGCGGGGGCTGAGGCCACGCAGGAGGTTCAGCACCAGGGTACGATCGGCAACTGGCTCGCCGAGATCGCGGAGAGAGTCAGCCAGACCCTTCATCTGGCGGCAGTATTCTCCCACAGAGAGGTCCCCCTGAGAAAACAGGTGGAACTGAGCGTCGAGGTGGAGCGCCCGCGCATCTCGATTCCCGAGGAACTGGTCCTCGAGAGCGAGCCACGCCTGGCGGGCAGTGTCCGCCTGATCGCGGATGATGTCCTGCAACTCAACGGTGATGGTGCCGTGGAGCCACGAGAGGACAACGCTGTCCATGAGGCACCAGGAGCGAGGCGGAGGAGCGTCGTGGTCGACGAGGATGTGGTCGTCGAGGACGAACCGCCGCAGCGTGAGAAGGACCTGGCCGCGCCAGCGTGGGTAGTGGGAGGACGCCGGATCCAGCACCACGGACACGAGGGCCCGGATGTTGTGCAGACCCGCGGCCTGAGCATGGAGAGCAGCGATGAGGTCGGCGTCGAGGTCAGAGTCGCGGGGGTCCTCCGGGTGGTCCACAGGGGCGACCGGTGGGCGGCCGAGGAGACGCTGCGTGGTGACCATCTGGGTGGTCAGAGCGGCACCCAGGGCACGCTCACGTTCCAGGGCGAGGGAGGCGGCGCGCTCACGCTCCCGCGAGGCCATCACAGCCGCCTGGATCGTAGCGAAGGGGTCGCCGAGTGTGGAGTCGGTACCGGGGGGTGCCGCGAGGGCAGGAAACCCCGGTGGAGAGCCACGACGGTGGGCCGGGGAAGGGGCGTCGCGGAGGGGCCGGAGGCCGACGATGTAGGGAGCCTCGGCATCTGCCACGGAGGGGCCGGGGCCCATGGGGTGGGTCTGGCCGGCAGCAGGGAGGCCCAGGGAGGTGACGCCGGCGGCCAGGGATGTGGGGGCCGCGCCCAGGCCTGCGGTCAGGGGCGGGTGTGCCAGGCTGGTGGTGAGCGCGTCCTGGGGAAGGTCCGCCATGTGCAGGAAGGGCGGCGGCTGGCAGCAGGGAACTGCGGCGAAGGGGGAGAAGGGGAGCCGGCACGGGCACGCGCGACGCGGGGTGTGCGCAGGACGCGGCAGGCACGGGAGTGGCGGCACGCGCTGCAGCGACGTGGCCGAGCGGGGCGGGGCGGCAGTGGGCGCACGGCAGAGAAGCAGGGAGGAGAGGGTGGTAGCGCGCGGACCTGTGCACGCCGGAGAAGGAGGGGGCACGGCCGGAGAGAGGGAGCAAGGGACCGGCGGCGGCGGCGCAGGGGAGAGGGGCGCGCGGAACCGGCGATGCAGCAGGGAGGGAGCGGGAGGAGAGGCCGGCGCAGGGAGCTCCGGCGGCTGGGGAAGAAAGCCCGGCGGCGGCCGGGCAGGGAGCCGGCGGCGGCTGGGCAGGGAGCCGGCGGCGGCAGGGAGGAGCCCCTGGCGGCTGGCGACTGGGCAGGGAGAAGACCTAAACCTAAACTAAGCTGATACCATATTAGAATAGGAACCCATGCCCTAATCAGGGGTTGGGAGTGGTATTAAATAGAGAGAGTAACTGGGCCAAGGCCCATTACACAGGGGTATAACGGTCATTACACGGGGAATAGCACAAACCCTAGACGGGTAGTCTAACAATAAGAGCTAGTGGGGGGCTAATTGGTGGTTAGGCCCATTAGCTCTTATTAACCCCAGTTTAGCCCATTATCACAAGATGGGCTAATTTTAGCCCCAGATCCAAATGCCCACTAATTGCTAAACCTGTACTATGACATCTGATAAGAGACATTAAAATGATTGCTAATCAATTTACTGCACATACAAGTGCAAAGAAGCATCCAGAGTATCTGATACAGTAACACACAGGAAGGAAACATCAAATTACCTGATCTTTATTTCTTGAACATTTTTATCTGACACCGAATACAGTAATGTGTAGTTTTTCAAATCAAACACCTTGTAAGTGCTGTTTGTGGATGAGATGGCATCAGAGCATATTCAAAGAAGATTCAATTTCTTTTAGCCATTACCAAAGTCAGTGATTCAGCATACCTGTCTTGAGCAGAGTAAGTCAAAACCTTTCCATTGACATCATCAAACTCTACAAATCCAGGCCATTTCAAGGACTCGGACTCAAAAAGAGGGAAACCAGCATCCGGTTGTCCTCGCCGAATGTACCTTGAATAATTAGAGGGGGACTTAAGGAGGATGACATGACCAAAGAAGAAGAAAAACAATTGCATTGACAAAGCATACTCTATCCGGGTTGTTCTGCATCGCAGAGCACTGAAGTTTTCAGAACCATATACTGACACGGTAATGAGTGAGTCATTATTCTTGTTGTAAAATAAACTGCGGATAACTTCATCTGGACTTCCATTCAGAAAACATATTCTCTCATTTGCCTCTGGAAATATAAGAAGATAATCTCAGGACAACTAGAGGAAGCAGAAATGGATTGCAAGAAGGCAAGAATAACATACCTCTACTAAAAGCAGCACATACTCCTGACTGTGATAAAGCAAAGACTATATCACGCGCTGCGACTATCTCAATAATTTTTGACCTTTTCCTCAAGTAAGGGAGTAGCAAAGTGTTCTCCTTTGGATCATGAGTGTCAAACTCTTCCTACAATTGACAGAAAAAGATGCTTTATCAGAAAGTTAGAGTGCAGTCAACTGATATTACAAAAGAAAAACAGAACTTGAGGTAAATTCATTGCTGCGCAAACAGTGACAAAAATACAGATATTACGAAGATTGTAGCTCTAATACAGTGATTTCCTGGCAGAGTGCTTGTGTTTGAACATTGGAGTGTGAACGATAACACAAGCCTAGTTATCCAAACTAGGAAGGTGTCGTTTCTCTTCTTTGAATGCAGAATAAGAAGTACTAAATCCATACTCAGAGATACAAGACAAGATTGGCAAATTCATACTACAGAATAAAGACATCAAGTGTCACAGAGGTGACAATCAGTTAATTGGTGAAATTCTTACTACAGAACAAAGACATCAAGTATCACAGAGATGGCAATCAGTTATTTGGTTAGCAGCTGATTCCAGCATGTGTAGCACAGACCCAACTTGGCAGCATAGAGACAACAGCAGAAAATTGTAACTGGCATTTGCTATAGCCTATAGGGAATAGGCAGATTCAAACAATCCTAGATTATCAGGTTTCGACAAATCCCAAACATCAGCATTTAAGCACGCAATGCCCTCTTCTTCCTTGAACAAGTAAATATCCCGCAAATAAAAAAGTGCACCAGACCGAACACACCAGAACTGTGCAAATAACTAAGCAGGTAAGGCAAAAGGAGGCTTGACGGATTGCACAGCCGAAGATTAAATTTGGCCAGTCCTCAAACAGGCATTGCTTTATAAGCCACACGACACGTATCAGACAATCTTTACCACTCATCGGGCACGCCGTTCAGCACTGAGCTACACTCACAGTACATAACCAACAAGAATTCAAAAGCATGCTACACAGATCTCAAGTAAATCGGCCAGCTCTCTCTAAACTAGGCCAATGAGCACCCCCCGACCCGTAATTCCTCATACCAAGAATGGCGGCTGACCACGACACGAAGGCATACGAAAAGGATCTAAGTGATGCTGACATAGTGGTAACTGGACTAGGGGCAAACCTGCAGATGTATGTTGCGAAAGCGCTCCTGTGCGGCGCTCATGGCGAAGGCGCGGTCGCGGCGTGAGCTGATCTCCCGGCGCTGCAGCTTCCGCACGCTGCTCACCACCGCCTCCTGCCTCGGCCTCTTCCTGGCCACCACCCGCCGCACGCTGCACGGGCGCGGGCTCGCCGAGATCCTCCTCGGCTCCATTTCCGACCCGCGCCGCGCCTCCCACAGCAACCACGCAGCGCCTCTCCGCTGAAGAGGTAGATTTGGGGGCAGGCCCCGTCAAGCCGCTGCGGCGAGAGGCATCGCTGGCGTGGCGGATATGGCTCCCCGGTGAGGCCTAGGGTTTGGAAGCTCGAGCTCGGCTTGGAGAATCAGGGGAGAAGACAGAAGAGAGAGAAAGGCAGGATTACGGAGATGGATGAAGGGAAATGGACAGGGGAAAAGATGACGCTCCCTGGTAACCTCTGACATGTGAGGACACAACGTCAGTCAGTGGCGGGCTGCGCGGGCGGGATTTGAAAAACGTTGGCTACGCTGGTTTGAAATTTTCGGGGTCCTGTCCGAGCGCTCGGCGTGGAGACTGTGGAGCAGTCCATTTTTGGAAGGTTTTGGTTTCGGTTCGAAATTTGAATGGAGGGCATGGTTTCGTCGCTCCAAAAAGCCAGAGAATTGGAGGGCTAAACAAAATATAATCTCGTCTAGAAAGTATGAATCCAGTAAGAACACAAGAAAAAGAAATTCATAGAAACTTTCTCTGCTAATAAGACCATCTCTTGTTGAGGTACATAATCTAGTTTCTGAATTGAAGATTATGAAATTTACTTTGCTACATGGGCTATTTGTCTACCATGGATATGATATCTTCGAGCGTATCAGAGAGGTAGATCGTTATCTAAATGTAACCTGATAGAAGTGGAAACTATAACCCTAAATAGGGTTGGAAAATATATTAGTCCAACTTCAGTAAATTATTTTGCATTGTTTTATATTGTAAATTGTACTGTTTACAGAGTATGGTTTAAATATAGTTATAGGGATAGAACCATGGGTAAGCTTAGAGTTGGATGGGCCCAGACCTATTATAATAATATCACAAACCAGGGCGAAGGCTCCAAGTTCACTAGCGCCAGTATTGTTTCTAACTGATGTCATCAATGTTATAAACAGTGGTTAAACAATATTTTACATTGGGCTTTCTAGAATTTATATTGTCAGCAGACTCCAGTAATAAACTCTAGCTCCGTCCCTGCACAAACACAAATACATCTAACATCCCACAGTTGAAACACTAGCAACGACAGATATACTGTATTAGACTTCATAGGAGTCTTATGTAAGAGCAACTAATTGGACTCCATATAAAAGTTTGGCTATAGATACAATGGGGCGCATGGAGGGAAGACATATGCAATCTAACAAAAACACCATATTAAATGTAAAAGTATCTATCAATAAGAAAGATCAAAATGTCATCCTGCAAATGCAAGTTATCCGTGCTATTTGCATAGGCACTTTTGCAAGGGAAAAAACATTAAAAATAGTAGAGTGGAACATGCGGAGGTCCATAGGTAGGGGCGGACCCAGCCAAAAAACTAAGTCGGGGCATACTTCTACCCACATATGAAGTTTAGCTGAACATGTACATGAGTGAGGGCCTCTAATTTTCTTGAGATGGGGCACTAATGGTGAAAAATTGTCTACTAACTATAGTTAACAAATTTTGAGCCGGGGCCTGTGCCCTCGCTGAGACCAACATGGGTCCGCCCCTGTCCATAGGGAACACACTGCTATCCACCAAAGCAATTATTTTTTGGTCTGTTTGGGAGGAATTGAAGGGGACCAGCAATTATTCTTTGGTCTGTTTGGGAGGGATTGAAGGGAATCTAGTGATAAAATCCTTTAAAAATCGAATAAGAGATTTAATCTCTGAATTCACTTTGATCCATGTGCAACTAAAAAAGATCTAAGAGTGTTTTCGGTGTATAGTATAAAATAAAGGGGTATAACTGTAGAGATGAAATTGTTTACAAATTAAAGTTTGAAATTCGCTGAAGATGGCCTAAGGAAAAAGTTATAGTACACGTTGTATAGTACAATGTCGATGTTCCACGAACATGTCGTATGCACGATCGTCGAGATGACGTCACTTCACAGCTTGGCTTCGTTGTGGCACTCCCGGCGCCGAACATTGACATCGACGACGCCGATGATGACGCGGCACATCGATCTGGCCGATGCCGCGCTTGACGAGCCCGAGGAGAACGATGTCCGGCACCTGGGTCCAGGGGCGGATCTAAGAGGGGGGCTGCCGAGGCTGCAGCCTCGGTCGCCCCCATAACACCTATTTTACTACATGTCCTACTAATATATACTCATTTGTCTTAAAATAGTAGTCGACATTTTAGAGAATTAGTAAGTTTATACAATCTTTGATTGATACATGTGTTTTATATATGTGTCTAAATTTATCATCATCCATTTGAATATATACATAAAAATCAAGAGCTAAAAGGATAACTATTTTAGAACGTGGGAGTATATTATAACATCAATACAGCCTATAAAGGTTAACTAAGATAGACCATAACCTTATTTCTGATCGTGTCATTCAGCACATATATTTAGCCTCCATCTGTGCCACTAGTACGCTAGGTGGTAGTGCGCATCCACGCTGGACCTCGTCTATGCTTTAGCAGTACAAATCCATGCCACCACACAGGACGCAGTCATGAGCCAGCGCGTATGGCCAATGCACATCTAACAGTTAGTAGCGCGCATGTGCCCAACGCAAGGGGCTGTAAGCAGCACCATGGCAGACTTGCTGCAGCACGCTAGTACATCAAACCGAGGATGTCGTCGTGGCACTCACCCTCAAGATGGCTGCTGATGGCTCCGCTAAAAATACTTTAACTTATAGCCTCTCCTTTGATCCAATTCTGGATCCGCCACTGCCTAGGTCCTCGCCTCGAACTCCATCTCACCGGCGAGCACGTCCGCGACGAGGCCCCCGGGCCGACCTCGACGGCCGCCACGACCCGGTCGGCCTGCACCGTGACGTCCATCCGGACGGTGGCCGCGCCCTGGACCGGCACCTCGCCGTAGCCCACGGTCGCGCAGCGGTAGTAGAGGGACGTGGCGGCAGCGCCGTGGCGGAACACGACCGGGTTCGGGTTCCGGACGCGGACCACGAGGCAGAAGGTGGCGTTGAGGTGGACGGAGACGGTCGGCAGCGGGACGTACGACGCTCGGGAGGACGCCCGTGGCAGTGACGGAGAGCAGCTCCGTGACCAGGTCCCGCGTGCGGAGCATGACCAGCAGCGCGATGGCGGCGGCCGCAGCGAGGAGGAGCAAGACCAGGACGGCGAAGGCCAGGCAGAGGATGATGCGCCGCCGCCGACACCGGGCCTTTTGTGGGCCTTGGTGCTGGTGTGGGCAGTGGCGCTCGAGCGGCGTGCCGCCGAACTCCGACATATTTGGCCAGGCTTGGTGGGTGGCTCGCTGCTTGCGAGAGCGAGCCCGGCGTCGTTGAGCTCTGCCACCCCCACAGAGTTGTATCCTTACCTATATATATATATACTGTATTTATATATTACACCTGGGTGCATTCAATATAGAGAATGCACCCAGGCCGGACCTAAGCGCCAGGAGCACCTGGTCCGAGCCAACCGCCCCACCCAAGCCGAACCGACGCTTCGTCTTTGTTCCTCCCGCACGCTCCCGACAGAATGCTACAATTTTCGAACCAGACCAGCAGTTGCATCTAGTTATATAGAAGTTGCAATCACATCAGACTAGCAGTTGCAATTACACCAGACCAGCAGTTGCAATCATATTTTTTAACAAAATTTCTCAGAGTTGCAATTACATCAGAGCAACTCAGCAGTTGCAATCACATCAGAGCAACTCAGCAGTTGCATCCACACCACACCAGTAGTTGCAATTACAACACACTAGCAGTTGCAATCATTTTGTTTACATTTTTTTAACAGATATTTGGGTAGAATTATACAGCAGTTGCAATCACACCTAATGCGGGGTTGCAATCACACCACACCAGTAGTTGCAATTACACCTCTTTGTCCTGACACTAAAACCAACCAACTTTGCATAGTCAAGGTAAAAGAGGTAGGCTTGTTCCCTTGTATCAAATGTTTGCCGCACCCTGGGGACAAACACATCAAGTATGTTTGCATCCTGCAGAACAACACACAATCATGAGTTTGCAATTAGCGGATACCCATAGTTGCAATCAACAAGCGACAAACGTTGCAACTTGAGCAACAACACAACATGCAATGGTAATCAAGGAGTAAAAACAGAGACTCAAGTTTGCAATTAGAGGATACCCGCGGCGGGGGCACGGAAGCACGCGTACAGGAGGGCCAAGGGCGTGCTCGGTGTGTTATTGTACCTGGGTGCATTCAATATAGAGAATGCACTTTAGTGCCGCCGTGTGTGATATATATAAATGTACTCGCAGTATGCGTGTTTTGAAGAAGAGCACAAACGTTAGATGTCAGATTCGCCATCGATCTCCACTGCGCTTTCGTGACTTTAACCGAGCAACCTGCGGGATTATATTAGTGTTATACTAAGAGAAATCAGAGGAGATGTCGGATGCGTCCCCGTCGTACGTTTGCTCACTCAACCAAAACGACTAAAATAGCCGAAGAAGATAATGGATGCAAGATATGCACATACACATCACCTCCTCGCGGTCTCGCCACCGTGACGAGCGCAGCTGCTCATGCGTCAACCGAGACAATGCCTCCAAGAAACCGTCCCTTTTCCTGACGTGATTTCTCGCGTTGCTTTTGTTTTGCTGCCAGTGAATTGGCATCCAACTCCAATCCAGGTTGCTTCTTCCTGTTACGTGGACTGAACGTTGTCACATAGCGATGATCATATGGACTGAACGTTGTCAGGTGTTAAAGAGAGCCCACGGTATACTTAAATTGCTTAGTTGTAGGCTTGTAGCTGTTGCCTCAATCTGCTCGCAGAAACAACAACAGTGATGGTGCTGCGCTTGCCGAAAATTTGTTGCCTCAATCTGCTGGCAGAAACAACAACAGTGATGATGTTGTGCTTGTAGTGACCGCTAATGATTGTTTTTCTTCGTGAAAAAAACAATCAAAGAATTCCCACTTTCGCAAAGAAACTTGGATGTTTTACTCAACAAAACACCAAAGAGAAATAGAAAAGGGAAATAGATAGTAGATAATAGATCTAGAAACAATAACAACGTGTTTTTTCTCTGCCCTCTTCGGCAACAACATACAATAATGCTTTTATATTCTATCTCAAACTTATCCCAAGACTTTATCCTAAAGACAAAATCCTAACTGACTTTTATTCCCACGCCGTTTTTTACTCTGGTTTGCATGGCTTGCTTTGTTACGTATTTCCATCCGCATACCCTTCATTGCATCAATAACATTTTTACTTGTCTTCCTTTTTTCTAGATGTGTGCTGCACTTTGTCTTCGTACATCCCTGCATCACCATTCTGCAAAAAAATCAAAAATCAATATCAAAACACATGCCCCTTGTTTTACGAGCTAACGCAGTATGCCGAAAAACATGATCTGACAACGATTCAAAGCTGAATTAGTCTTATGGTTAAATAATCATGGCACATTTAATCAAACATCAATACGATGATGACCTATGCTCATTGGCCATTTTTTCTAGAAACGATGGTGGTAGGACCATTTCCAGCATCTCACGGACCAGCACCGGCCCAAAACAAAATCAGCCCATATGCCTTAGAGATCTGGACAGCAGGCTATTCACTTATTCCTCTTGCTCACGACATCCCAAACCAACACCTCGCATCCGTCGCTAAGCTTCTAGGGAAGATTTCGGTCGTGCCTAGTGCTATGGCGACTGTGCGAGTATCGCAATACTGCGGCTTTCCCTGCGGGCCGCGTCCTCAGTTCGGGAGCATCGCGGCTACCTCCAGTGCTACGGCCAGCACGACCACTGCCGGATCGCCCCAGCGCGACGACGACTGTGCACAACTCCATAGACCTAGCGCTGGCTGGCGCGGAGGAGTGAGCCATATTGTAGCACATCGACAACTATGCAAGAGACGCAGGGCGTCGTGGACATCTTCATCACCAGTGCTTGGCTCAGATGCGCCTGCTCAGGAACGCCCAGATCCCCAACTGCAGCTTCGCCAACTCAAATCTCTAAGCGCCTTGACTTGGAGCTCTTGTAGCCAGCCACCTGCTGCCAGCAATTGGCATCCATCTGCAGTGCACTCGCCAAAAAGGTACATCCTTCCCCCCAAATCGATTCTATGTACAGACCGCTCCTCTTAGCCGGTATAAGCATTCTTATATTATACCCGGCTCTAACTATAAGGATACTCTAACTCTGCTACTAGCTTCAAATTTTAACACTGAAAGGGAAATAGGGTCAAACCTTTTCCAATAAGAACTTTGGTGGTTGAATTGCCCAACACAAATTATTGGACTAACTAGTTTGCTCTAGAAAATATGTCCTACAGGTGCCAAAGGTTCACAACAAACCAATACAAATCAAAAGAAAGGGTTCAAACAAAAGGAGCAAAGTTAACCCGAAGGCAGCCTTGGTCTGGCGCACCGGACTGTCCGGTGTGCCATCGGACAGTGTCCGGTGCACCAGGGAATCCAACTCCAAACTTGCCAGTCTCGGGAATTCTGGGAGCCGCTCCGCTATAATTCACAGGACTGTCCGGTGCACCACCGGACTGTCCGGTGTGCCAGCGGAGCAACGACTACTTCGCGCCAACGGTCGTCTGCAAAACGCATTCGATGCGCTACAGTGCGCGCCAGAGTTAGAGCAACGCTAGAAGGCGCACCGGACAGTGTACAGTGACTGTCCGGTGCACCACCGGACTGTCCGGTGACCCAGAAGACAGAAGCTCCAACGGTCGAACCCTAACGGTCGGGTGACGTGGCTGGCGCACCGGACAGTGTCCGGTGGCGCACTGGACTGTCCGGTGCACCCGTCGACAGCAGCCTCCACCAACGGCTACTTTGGTGGTTGGGGCTATAAATAACCCCAACCACCCACCATTCATTGCATCCAAGTTTTTAGACTTTCTACACCTTACAAGAGCTATAGCATTCAATACAAGACACACCAAAGAGATCAAATCCTCTCCCAAGTCCAAAAGATCATTCCAATCAAATATAGGTTGTTTGGTTTGAGGAATAAGCTAGTCCATCGTCTTCTCACTCCTCACTTTTTTGTTTGGTTTGTGGAATGAAATGAGTTGATCCATCATCACCTCATTCCTTATAGTTAGTTAGTTAGTACTAATATAAGGAATAGGGTCATCCCACCAAATTTAAGGAATGGACTCATGATGCACCACCATATTTTGGATAGAGTGATTCCTCAAACCAAACACCCCCATAGTGACTAGTGAGAGAGTGACTTGTGTTCATTTGAGCTCTTGCGCTTGGATTGCTTCTTTTCTTTCTCATTCTTTCTTGTGATCAACTCAATTGTAACCGAGGCAAGAGACACCAATTGTGTGGTGGTCCTTGCGGGGACTTTGTGTCCCGTTTGATTGAGAAGAGAAGCTCACTTGGTCTAAGTGACCGTTTGAGAGAGGGAAAGGGTTGAAAGAGACCCAGTCTTTGTAACCACCTCAACGGGGAGTAGGTTTGCAAGAACGAACCTCAGTAAAACAAATCACGGTGTCACACTCTTTATTTGCTTGTGATTTGTTTTCTCCCTCTCTCTCGGACTCGATTTTAATTCTAACGCTAACCCCAGCTTGTAGTTGTTCTTAAACTTTGTAAATTTCAGATTCACCCTATTCACCCCCCTCTAGGCGACTTTCAATTGGTGACCGGCCAGGTTATTCATTAGAGCCTAACCGCTCGAAGTGATGTCGGGAGATCACGCCAAGAAGGAGATGGTGACCGGCGACAAGCCCGTTACAAGCCACGGGAAGGCTCCATCGGGAGAGTCCCGCAACAAGGGGAAGGAGAAGGAATCTCCTTCACACAAGTCGCATTGGAGTGGTGAAAAAAAGAAGAAGATGAGGAAGGTGGTATACTACGAGACCGACTCTTCATCGCCATCGACCTCCGGCTCCGACGCGCCGTCCGTAACTTCTAAGCGCCATGAGCGCAAGAAGTTTAGTAAGATCCCCCTACACTACCCTCGTATTTCCAAACATACTCCATTGCTTTCTGTTCCATTAGGCAAACCGCCGATGTTTAACGGTGAAGATTATTCTAGGCGTGGAGTAATTTGATGACATTTCACCTAACCTCTCTCCACAAAAGTATATGGGACATTGTTGAATTCGGAGTACAGGTACCTTTCGCAGGGGATGAAGATTATGATGCGGATGAAGTCGTCCAAATCCAACACATTAACTCTCAAGCAACTACTATACTCCTCGCCTCTCTAAGTCCGGAGGAGTATAATAAGGTGCAAGGGTTAAAAAGTGCAAAAGAGATTTGGGACGTACTAAAAACCGCGCACGAAGGAGACGAGGTGACCAAGATCACCAAGATGGAAACGATCGAGGGGGAGCTCGGTCGGTTCATGCTCAACCAAGGAGAAGACCCGCAAGCCATGTACAACCGGCTAAAGACCTTGGTGAACCAAGTGCGCAACCTCGGGAGCACCAAATGGGATGACCATGAGATGGTCAAGGTTATTCTTAGATCACTCGTATTTCTTAACCCTACACAAGTTCAATTAATTCGTGGTGATCCAAGATACAAACTAATGTCTCCCGAGGAAGTAATAGGAAAATTTGTGAGCTTTGAACTAATGATCAAAGGCTCCAAAAAGATCATCGAGCAAGGCGCATTCAAAGCAACGGAGGAGAAGAAAGAAGATTCTACTCCAAGTAGAATCCCCATCGACGCCTCCAAGCTCGACAATGAGGAGATGGCGCTCATCATCAAGAGCTTCCGTCAAATCCTCAAACAAAGAAAGGGGAAAGACTACAATTCCCAATCAAAGAAGGTTTGCTACAAGTGTGGTAAGCCCGGTCATTTTATTGCAAAATGTCCATTATCCAGTGATAGTGACAGAGGCGACGACAAGAAGGGAAAGAAGAGAGAAAAGAAGAGGTACTACAAGAAGAAGGGCGGCGATGCCCATGTTTGTCGGGAATGGGACTCCGACGAGAGCTCCACCGACTCCTCCTCCGACGAGGACGCCGCCAACATCGCCGTCAACAAAGGGCTCCTCTTCCACAACGTCGGCCACAAATGCCTCATGGCAAAGGACGGTAAGAAGAAGAAGGTAAAATCAAGATCCTCAACTAAATATGCAACATCTAGCGATGAGGCTAATTCTAGTGATGATGAGGATGACTTGTTTACTCTTTTTGCCAACTTAAACATGCAACAAAAGGAAAAATTAAATGAATTAATTAGCACTATTCATGATAAGGATGAACTCTTGGATAGCCAAGAGGATTTCCTAATTAAAGAAAACAAGAAGCATGTTAAAGTTAAAAATGCTTATGCTCAGGAGGTAGAGAAAAATGAAAAATTGACTAGTGAGCTAAGCACTTGCTATGACATTGTTTCCAACCTTAGAAATGAGAATGCAAAACTAATTGCTAAGGTTGAAAAGTTTGATGCTTGTGATGATTCAATTGTTAGTCTTAGAAATGATAATGCTGATTTAATGGCTGAGATTGACAAATTGAATGCTTCTCTTTCTAGCCTTAAAATTGAAAATGAAAAACTAATTGCTAAGGCTAAGAATTTAGATGTTTGCAATGCTTCCATTTCCAATCTTAGAGATGAGAATGATATTTTGCATGCTAAGATTGTTGAATTAAATACCTGCAAACCCTCTACATCTTCCATTGAGCATGATACTATTTGCACTAGATGTAGAGATATTAATGTTGATGCTATTCATGATCACCTAGCTTTAATTAAACAACAAAATGATAACATAGCTGAACTTAGTGCAAAAATTAATGAGCATGACTTAGAAAATGAAAAATTTAAATTTGCTAGAAGCATGCTCTATAGTGGGAGACGCCCTGGCATTAAGGATGACATTGGCTTCCAAAAGGGAGACAATGTCAAGCTTAATGCCCCGCCTAAAAGATTGTCTAATTTTGTTAAGGGCAAGGCTCCCATGGTTCAGGATAACGAGGGTTACATTTTATACCCTGTCGGCTACCCCGAACATAAAATTAGGAGAATTCACTCTAGGAAGTCTCACTCTGGCCCTAATCATGCTTTTATGTATAAGAGTGAGGCATCTAGTTCTAGGCAATCAACCCATGCTAAATTGCCTAAGAAGAAAACTCCTAAAGCATCAAATGATCATAATGTTTCATTCAAAACTTTTGATGCTTCCTATGTGCTTACTAACAAATTCGGCAAGGTAGTTGCCAAGTATGTTGGGGACAAACACAAGGGATCAAAGACTTGTGTTTGGGTACCCAAAGTTCTTGTATCTAATGTCAAAGGACCCAAAACTATTTGGGTACCTAAAATCAAGAACTAAATCTGTTTTGTAGGTTTATGCATCCGAGGGCTCAAGTTGGATCATCGACAGCGGGTGCACAAACCATATGACTGGGGAGAAAAGAATGTTCTCCTCCTACGAGAAAAACCAAGATCCCTAAAGAGCAATCACATTCGGGGATGGAAATCAAGGTTTGGTCAAAGGATTGGGTAAAATTGCTATATCACCTGACCATTCCATTTCCAATGTTTTTCTTGTAGACTCATTAGATTACAACTTGCTTTCCGTTTCTCAATTGTGTAAAATGGGCTACAACTGTCTTTTTACGGATATAGGTGTTACTGTCTTTAGAAGAAGTGATGATTCAATAGCTTTTAAGGGAGTATTAGAGGGTCAGCTATACTTAGTTGGTTTCAATAGAGCTGAACTCAATACTTGCTTAATAGCTAAGACTAACATGGGTTGGCTCTGGCATCGCCGATTAGCCCATGTTGGGATGAAGAATCTTCACAAGCTTCTAAAGGGAGAGCACATTTTGGGACTAACAAATGTGCATTTTGAGAAAGACAGGATTTGTAGCGCATGCCAAGCAGGGAAGCAAGTTGGTGTTCATCATCCACACAAGAACATCATGATGACTGACAGGCCATTGGAACTACTCCACATGGATTTATTCGGCCTGATAGCTTACATAAGCATCGGCGGGAGTAAGTACTGCCTTGTGGATGATTATTCTCGCTTCACTTGGGTATTCTTTTTACAGGAAAAATCTCAAACCCAAGAGACATTAAAAGGTTTCTTGAGATAGGCTCAAAATGAGTTTGACTTGAGGATCAAGAAAATTAGAAGCGACAATGGGACGGAGTTCAAGAATTCTCAAATAGAAGGTTTTCTTGAGGAGGAGGGCATCAAGCATGAGTTCTCTTCTCCCTACATGCCACAACAAAATGGTATAGTGGAGAGGAAGAATAGGACTCTATTGGACATGGCAAGAACCATGCTTGATGAGTACAAGACTTCGGATCAGTTTTGGGCCGAGGCGGTTAACACCGTTTGCTACGCCATCAACTGGTTGTATCTACACTGAATCCTCAAGAAGACATCATACGAACTCCTCACTGGTAAAAAGCCCAATGTTTCATATTTTAGAGTCTTTGGTAGCAAATGTTTTATTCTTGTTAAAAGAGGTAGAAAATCAAAATTTGCCCCTAAGGCTGTAGAAGGCTTTTTACTAGGATATGATTCAAACACAAGGGCATATAGAGTCTTTAACAAGTCCACTGGACTACTTGAAGTTTCTTGTGACATTGTGTTTGATGAGACTAATGGCTCTCAAGTAGAGCAAGTTGATCTTGATGAATTAGATGATGAAGAGGCTCTGTGCGTCACGCTAAGGAACATGTCCATTGGGGATGTGTGTCCTAAGGAATCCGAAGAGCCTATTCAAGCACAAGATCAACCATCTTCCTCCATGCACGCATCTCCGCCAACTCAAGATGAGGATGAGGCTCAAGATGATGAAGAAGAAGATCAAGAGGATGAGCCACCTCAAGAGGAGGGCAATGATCAAGGGGGAGATGCCCATGATCAAGACAAGGAAGATGAGCAAGTTCCAGGGCCGCCACACCCAAGAGTCCACCAAGCAATCCAACGAGATCACCCCGTGAACACCATCCTAGGAGATATTCATAAGGGGGTAACCACTCGATCTCGTGTTGCTCATTTTTGTGAACATTACTCTTTTGTTTCCTCTATTGAGCCACACAAGGTAGAGGAAGCACTTCAAGATTCGGATTGGGTGTTGGCGATGCAAGAGGAGCTCAACAATTTCAAAAGGAATGAGGTATGGCATTTAGTTCCACGGCCTAACCAAAATGTTGTAGGAACCAAGTGGGTCTTCCGCAACAAACAAGACGAGCATGGTGTGGTGACAAGGAACAAGGCACGACTTGTGGCCAAAGGGTACTCACAAGTCGAAGGTTTGGATTTCGGTGAAACCTATGCACCCGTAGCTAGGCTTGAGTCAATTCGAATATTACTTGCTTATGCTACTCACCATGACTTTAAGCTCTACCAAATGGACGTGAAGAGTGCCTTCCTCAATGGACCTATTAAGGAAGAGGTCTATGTTGAGCAACCTCTCGGTTTTGAAGATAGTGAGTATCCTAACCATGTTTACAAACTCTCTAAGGCGCTTTATGGGCTTAAGCAAGCCCCAAGAGCATGGTATGAATGTCTAAGAGATTTTCTTATCACTAATGGCTTCAAAGTCGGAAAGGCCGATCCTACTTTATTCACTAAAACCATTGAAAATGTTTTGTTTGTATGCCAAATTTATGTTGATGATAGTATATTTGGGTATACTAACAAATCTATTTGTGAAGAGTTTAGTAGGATCATGATTCAAAAATTCGAGATGTCTATGATGGGGGAGTTGAAGTATTTCTTAGGATTTCAAGTCAAGCAACTCCAAGAAGGCACCTTCATTAGCCAAACGAAGTATATTCAAGATATTCTCACCAAGTTTGGAATGAAGGATGCCAAGCCCATCAAGACACCCATGGGAACCAATGGGCATCTCGACCTCGACACGGGAGGTAAATCCGTAGATCAAAAGGTATGTCGGTCGATGATAGGTTCTTTACTCTATTTATGTGCATCCCGACCGAACATTATGCTTTCCGTATGCATGTGTGCAAGGTTCCAAGCCGACCCTAAAGAAGTTCATCTTAGGGCCGTGAAGCGAATCTTGAGATATCTAGTTCAAACACCTAAGTTTGGTCTTTGGTACCCCCAAGAGATCCTCATTTGATTTATTAGGATATTCCGATGCTGATTGGGCAGGGTGCAAGATTAATAGAAAGAGCACATCAGGGACTTGTCAATTTCTAGGAAGATCCCTGGTGTCTTGGGCTTCAAAGAAGCAAAACTTAGTAGCTCTTTCTACCGCCGAAGCCGAGTACATTGCCGCAGGCTATTGTTGCGTGCAATTGCTTTGGATGAGGCAAACCCTTAGGGACTATGGCTACAAGTTTAGCAAAGTCCCTCTCCTATGTGACAATGAGAGCGCAATCCGCATGGCGGATAATCCCGTTGAACACAGCCGCACTAAGCACATAGTCATTCGGTATCACTTTCTGAGAGATCACCAACAAAAGGGGGATATCGAGATAGCATATATAAATACTAAAGATCAATTGGCCGATATCTTTACCAAGCCTTTAGATGAGCAATCCTTTACCAAACTTAGGAATGAGCTAAATATTCTTGATTCTAGGAATTTTGATTGATTCTTTGCACACATAGCTCATTTTTTTATACCTTTGATCATACCTCTTTTATGTCTATGACTAATGTGTTTTCAAGTGTCATCTTATACTTAGTCATAGATATTGAAAGGGAAATGGAGTTCTCGGCAAAGAAGGCGCTTCCACTCAACTCCAATTATTTTTGCCGGTACTCCGCATCATCCTCCACTTTGGTATAATCTTCACTCATATTCTTGTTTGCCAAAGGGGGAGCAAAGTTAGAAAGTTATAAGGGCTTATATCTCACTCACAAGTATCCGTTTTTGGCGATTCATGCCAAAGGGGGAGAAAGTATGAGCCCAAAGCAAAAAGACCGCACCACCACCAAATTTAAAAATGAAGTTTTCAAGTTGATATCTTATTGTGTTCAAAAGGGGGAGAAAGTAGTATCTTCAAAAATTGCAAACCCCTCTTGATCACTAAGAGGAGAATTTTATTTAGGGGGAGTTTTTGTTTTAGTCAAACGAAAAGCATTTGAGACGGGGGAGAAATTTTCAAATCTTGAAAATGCTTTCTTCAATCTTATTCATGTACCTTTGACTATTTGCAAAATGGTTTTGAAAAGAACTTTACAAAGGATTTGCAAAAACAAAACTCGTGGTGCAAACGTGGTCCTAAATTTTAAATAAGAAGAAAAACAATCCATGCACATCTATTTGAGATAAGTATATTGGTTTCAACTCCAAGCAACCTTTGCACTTACATTATGCAAACTAGTTCAATTCTGCACTTTTATTCGCTTTGGTTTGTGTTGGCATCAATCACCAAAAAGGGGGAGATTGAAAGGGAAATAGGGTCAAACCTTTTCCAATAAGAATTTTGGTGGTTGAATTGCCCAACACAAATTATTGGACTAACTAGTTTGCTCTAGAAAATATGTCCTACAGGTGCCAAAGGTTCACAACAAACCAATACAAGTCAAAAGAAAGGGTTCAAACAAAAGGAGCAAAGTTAACCCGAAGGCAGCCCTGGTCTGGCACACCGGACTGTCCGGTGCACCACCGGACAGTGTCCGGTGCACCAGGGAATCCAACTCCAAACTTGCCAGTCTCAGGAATTCTGGGAGCCGCTCCGCTATAATTCACCGGACTATCCGGTGTGCCAGCGGAGCAATGACTACTTCGTGCCAACGGTCGTCTGCAAAACGCATTCAATGCGCTACAGTGCGCGCCAGAGTCACAGCAACGCCAGAAGGCGCACCAGACAGTGTACATTGACTGTCCGGTGCACCACCGGACTGTCCGGTGACCCAGAAGACAGAAGCTCCAACGGTCGAACCCTAACGGCCGGGTGACGTGGCTGGCGCACCGGACAGTGTCTGGTGGCGCACCGGACTGTCCGGTGCGCCCGTCGACAGCAGCCTCCACCAACGGCTACTTTGGTGGTTGGGGCTATAAATAACCCCAACCACCCACCATTCATTGCATCCAAGTTTTCAGACTTTCTACACCTTACAAGAGCTATAACATTCAATACAAGACACACCAAAGAGATCAAATCCTCTCCCAAGTCCAAAAGATCATTCCAATCAAATAGTGACTAGTGAGAGAGTGACTTGTGTTCATTTGAGCTCTTGCGCTTGGATTGCTTCTTTTCTTTCTCATTCTTTCTTGTGATCAACTCAATTGTAACCGAGGCAAGAGACACCAATTGTGTGGTGGTCCTTGCGGGGACTTTGTGTCCCGTTTGATTGAGAAGAGAAGCTCACTCGGTCTAAGTGACTGTTTGAGAGAGGGAAAGGGTTGAAAGAGACCCGGTCTTTGTGACCACCTCAACGGGGAGTAGGTTTGCAAGAACTGAACCTTGGTAAAACAAATCACCGTGTCACACTCTTTATTTGCTTGTGATTTGTTTTCTCCCTCTCTCTCGGACTCGATTTTAATTCTAACGCTAACCCCGGCTTTTAGTTGTGCTTAAACTTTGTAAATTTCAGATTCGCCCTATTCACCCCCCCTCTAGGCGACTTTCAAACACGCCCCCTGCCAGACGCTAGGATAGTACTTTTTCAGATACTTGCCGTTGAGGGATTTAGATAACTTTTCCCCTGTAAATCTTCAACAAAATATGCGTTTCCATGTACAATGCCTATCACCTTAAATGGGCCTTCCCAGTTCGGCGACCATTTGCCGAACTTATTATTCCTAGATCCTATAGGCAAAATCGTTTTCCATACCAACTCTCCAATCTGAAATGATTTCTTCTTCACTTTTTATTATAAGCTCTCGCCACTCTCAGCTTTTCTTTTTCTATTTCCCTTAAGGTTGTTAATCGACTTTCAATATTTCCATCAATTCTGTCTAGCATTAGCTCACCATATACCTCAGCCGATAACGAATTCTGACAAGCTACTCTACAAGCCTGTAAATTCACCTCAATAGGAAGCACCGCCTCTTGTCCATAAACCAATTCAAATTGTGTCACTTTAGTTGCTCCATGCCGAGATACTCGATGAGCCCATAACACCTCTGACAACACTTCATGCCACCTCTTTGGCTGATCTGCAATCTTCTTCCTTATCAACCTGATCAACACCTTGTTGCTAGATTCGGCCTGCCCATTAGCTTGCGCATAGTACAGCAACGGATTCAATAACCGATCCGCAAAGATTTTGCAAAATCTTTAAATTGGTGAGACATAAAAGCATCTCCTTGATCTGTTGTTAATGTTTGTGGAATGCCAAATCTGTATACAATATGCTCTAAGACAAAATTAATCAATTCCTTATGTGTCATATTTTTTAAAGGCACAACTTCAGTTCATTTAGTAAAATAATCAGTAGCCACCAACACAAACTGATGCCCTCTAGATGAAGATGGATGAATTTCACCAATAAAATCTAAACTCCAGCCTCTAAATGGCCATGGCTTTATAATAGGATGCAGCATGCTAGCCGGCGCTGACTGAATATCCCCAAACTTTTGACACTCCTCGCACCCTTTGAAATACCTAAAACAATCCTCCATCACGGTTGGCCAATAAAACCCTGCCCGTTTTAGCATCCACCTCATTTTATGGGCTGACTGATGTGTGCCACACATACCCTCATGTACCTCACCCATAGCTACTTTTGACTCCTCCTCATCTAAGCATTTTAGCAGCAAACCATCTATCGTCCGCCGATACAACTCACCCTCCATTAAAGTATACTTCAAAACTTGCCTCCGAACATTTCTATCTTTGGTATTGTTGGGGTTTTGCAGACATTTGATTAATGGTTTCCTCCAATCAGCATTATCCATCCCATCTTGCTGCTCGGTCTCGAATTTTTTATGGCCTTACTCCTTTCTAAACTAATGATGCCTGCAAACACCGGCTCCTTCTGGATAAAGAATTGCCCTCTCTCTATGTTATATCCCGATGCTTGTTGTGCCAAAAAATTAGCTCTACTATTCTTATCTCTAGATATATGCACAATAGTGAAAGTATCTAGTTTTTTAACAATATCTAGACATTTGTCTAAATAATTACGCAACATACCATCTAAACACTGAAATCCCCCTCTCACCAGTTGCACCACAAGCAACGAATCCCCGAACATGTCTACATCTTTTATTCCCATACCATCTAAATGCACTAACCTAAACAACAAAGCTTCATACTCAATCTGATTGTTAGTGCAGCAGTATTCAATCCTAATTGATGTTTCATGTACTAGACCATTCGGTGACACCAAAACATAGCCGATTCCCTGCCCTTCTTTGCACATAGAACCATCAAAAAATAACTGCCAAGGGCAAGTATTAAGACATGAGATTTCCTGCTCTACATCAACCCTATGATCAGTTATAAAATCAGCTATAACTTGTCCTTTCATAGAAGATAAAGACTCATAAATTAGATCGTACTCTATCAAAGCATATGCCCACTTTCTGACCCGACCACTAAGAATCGGCTTCTGTAACATATATTTAATCACGTCTGTTTGACACAATACGGTACAAGTACTTAAGAGTAAATAGTGTCTAAACTTGGTGCATGCGAAATATAGGGATAAACAAAGTTTTCCGATAAACGCATACCTACTTTCGCTGTCCAGCAAGCGACGACTTAAATAAGCCACCACACTCTCCTTCCCGCTATGTTATTGTATAAGAACATCACCAATCACCCTTTCCTGCGCTGCAATATACAATCTGAAAGGCACTCCTGCCTTGGATGCCTTCAACACTGGTGGTGTTAACAAATATTTCTTAATGGCAGCGAACGCCTCTCTTTGTTCAGCTCCCCACCTAAAATCGGATTCATGTTTAAGCCGAACAAGGGGTGTGAACGATTCAACCTTTCCGGCTAAATTTGATATGAACCTCCTCAAGTAATTAATTTTTCCTAATAATTTCTGCACATCCCTTTTGCATGTCGGCTCTTCTATTTTTCCAACCGCTTCAACCTTTTTCGGGTCAATCTCGATTCCATGCTCATGCATGATAAAGCCTAAAAATCTCCCAGCCGACACCCCAAATGCGCACTTGAGGGGATTCATCTTTAAACCATACTTTTGCATCCTCTCCAATGCCAACCGTAAAACAGCTATATGATCATCGAAACCAGCCGATTTCACCACAACATCATCAATGTAAATCTCTAAGATGATGCCTAAAAGATCATGAAAAATAAGGTTCATGGCCCGCTGATATGTAGCACCAGCGTTCCTTAATCCAAATGTCATCACAACCCATTCAAATAACCCCACAAACCCAGGGCAACGAAAGGCTGTCTTAGATACATACTCTTCAGCCATAAAAATCTGGTTATACCCAGCATTACCATCCAAAAAACTAATAATTTTATTCCCAAAGCCTGATTAACAAGTTCATCCGCTATAGGCATTGGGTATTCATCTTTCGGGGTGGCTCTGTTCAAATATCTAAAATCCACACAGATCCTGATCTTCCCTGTGTTCTTCTTCTCAACTGGCACTATATTGGAAACCCACTTCGCATACCTGCATGGCCTTATGAAAGCAAGCCAATCTCTCGTTCTATTTCTCCTCCATCTCTCGTGCGATTTCTTCTTCAATCTCCTTCCGGTCCGCCTCTATAAGGTCCTCTATCGTGACCTTGATTACGTTCAAGGGATGAACTTCAGATTTGTCCGGCGCCGTCTTCTTCGCTGTCTTTTCCTCCATAGCCCTGACTATGATTGGCGATAAGGACGCCAATCGCCAGCAGTTTGTCACTATGAAACTATTGCAAATCATTCCCTAGCGGAGTCGCCAAAATCTGTTGCCTCAATCTGCTCGCAGAAACAACAACAGTGATGGTGCTGCGCTTGTCGAAAATTTGTTGCCTCAATCTACCCGCAGAAACAACAACAGTGATGATGCTGTGCTTGCAGCGATCGCCAATGATTGTTTTTCTCCGTGAAAAAAACAATCAAAGAATTCCCACTTTCGCAGAGAAACTCGGATGTTTTACTTAACAAAACACCAAAGAGAAATAGAAAAAGGAAATAGATAGTAGATAATAGATCTGGAAACAATAACAACGTGTTTTTTCTCTGCTCTCTTCGGTAACAGCATACAATAATGCTTTTGTATCCTATCTCAAACTTATCCCGAGACTTTATCCTAAAGACAAAATCCTAACTGACTTCTATTCCCATGCCGTTTTTACTCCAGTTTGCATGACTTGCTTTGTTACGTATTTCCAGCCGCATACCCTTCATTGCATCAATAACCTTTTTACTTGTCTTCCTTTTTTCAGATGCGTGCTGCACTTTGTCTTCGTACATCCCTGCATCACCATTCTGCAAAAAAATCAAAATTCAATATCAACAGTAGCTTTAAAATAACGCCGCTATTCTAGCACTGAATTTGTTAGATATATTGGCTCAGCCCTTAGGGGCAATTATAAAAAAGGACACAGACGCCTAATATGGGGTGTGAATTAGGACTTCTATTTCTTAGACTAAAACTAGGCCAATAATTACTCTTTAGAATAAAACCTACGCAGGTAACAAAATAATAATGTGCACTACGGTTTTGTCCTAAGTGTCGCTATCTCTACCACAAAAAGAGTTATACAACCTAAGTTCCAATTCTAAATATTATAAACCAAGAATAGTAAAGATTACAACTTAAGTAATTAATGTAAATACGAAAGCTTAAACAAGAGAAATGTAGAGATCGCAAACTTCCGTGGACGTGCTACTATTTTTTATCGAGGTACCTAGAACCGCACAAGGTTCTAACTAATACTGTCTAGTGCTCCTACACAAAGTGAAGCCTATCGAGCTTCCGACTGAAACATCGTGGGCCTCGTTTTCTCTAGTACACGGTGGCGGCCACACCACAAACGTGGTTGGTGTGGTCTCGCAAGATGTTGCCCACTCGGTACAATTACAATGACATATGCAAGATGCGAGGGTGTATAACCTCACTCAATCAACTAGGACTAAACCTAGAGCAAGCACTACAAAAGCGGTCTGACTAACCTAAGCACTTCACAAAAGCACCTACACTAATCACCGAGTGATTCTATTAAGCACTTAAGTGTATGGAGCTATTGGAAACGTGTATCCACACTTTGGCAATCTTCTTGAGCTCTCTACGCTTGCAAATGTCGATTGGAGGGGTATATATAGAGCCCCTATCCAAATCTAGTTGTTGGAGGAAGGCAGACTTTTCAGTGTCGCATCGGACCGAATCTGGTGCCCTCCACGTCAGTTAGCCGTTGGATGCGTGACAAATTCTCTACACTCTTGTAGAGGTCCGGTGCACCATCGGACTGGTCTAGAGACCGCCACGTCAGTCGACCATTGAAAACTAGCCATTGGACAATGTTCCGATGCACAACCGGACCAATCAAGAATGTCACCTGGTCGAGAGCTAAAATAACTGCTCTCTACGCACGAGGTCCGATGCACGGACCGGTCTGATGCGCCAGCCGATACCCCTCTTCTTAATTCTTAAATCTTCTTTACTTGGGCTCTTTTGGTTTTGTGTCTTGGACCTGTGTTGAATATTTGTAAGTCTTCTAAGGGTCTTTAAGTCTTCTTTTAAGGTGTTGCTTCATCAGAACCTCGATCCAACATACTTTTTCATCATGTGAACTACAAACACAAACACTTGCAAACATATTAGTCCACATGGTTATATTGATCATCAAACACCAAAATCACTTAATTAAAATGGACAAGATCCATTTTTCTTATAATCTCCCTCTTTTTCATGATTGATGACAACACAACAAAAACACACAAATATTATAAATACTCAATGTAAAATACAATCTACTCGTTAGGATGCATGTCCATAGGCAAGATGTATAGGATACCAAATTGAAAGTTATTTGGACATGTAAACAATTTGATCAACATTTTTGCATATGCAAACAATCCCTAAAATGTGAGATTATAGACTTAAGCCTTCCCAAACTTCACATACTTCCTATATTAGACCGAAACCAACATAAATAACCAATTGAAAGGATAAAAAAATTCAAAACTAATATTTTTGGTATTTGATAAATTTTGGTTTGCTTTGGTCCTCAAATTCCCCTTTGGAATCAAACATCGAAAAGGAAGACATTAAAAATATATAGAAGGTTAAAAACATGAAGCCTCTAAAGGATTCTCTCCTTTAAAGACAGTTCCCCACATTTGGTGAAACAATCTCCCCAAAATAGAAAAAAATATACACCCATGTCAGAAAACTCTCCCTTTGGAAAAGATTTTGCACATAAATGTATATGAGGATTCAAGAAATGATTATATAGACTAACCCCCTTTTTTTCTATGCATATTTAAATGACAAAGAATATCCAATATATACCAATTGAAGAAATGTAAAGCATATCCATAACGACAACACGAGGGGTAATTGATACCTAAGAAGATAGCATAGTCTATATAAATAGATAAGACATGTAAATGTTACCAAATGTGAGATACTGATTGAAAGCTTATCCTTTGGCAGTTGAAGCATATTATCTATCTTCGGGGAATCCATTTTCCTTCAATAAGACTACTACACATACGATATGCTTTAAAATGGCGTTAATCTCAAATAAATCAAATTATATAGTAACCTCCCCTAAAAGTGTGCATACAAGCTTGGAATACTTGTAGGAGACATGCATTTAAACTTTTTAAGATCGAATAAGGGTGAATTTTCTATAATGTGTACTTTGGCACATATAATTTAAAATGATACCAATTGAAGGATATTTATACAAGCATGAGTATCATTTATTTAGGAGATTATTTAAGCTATGTGTCGTGCTTTGCTAAACATTCAAACCATGTAGGCTTGCTCAAGAATCTGAATTAATAACGAGCAATTCTACCATACGATCAACCTATTATGCATGTTATGCAATTGAAAGAGATTACTAATTGAAAAAACATCTATAACTACATAGCATGTGGCATATCAATTGAAAAATATAACAATTGAAATCAATAACTAGACATAAAAAGGTAAACTAGATATATGAAAGAAGATACATATATCTAAATAAATAACAAACCTTAGTCACGAGCATGGAACTTGGGTTCATAATTTTTATTAACCCACTTGTCAATAAACTTGATCTGATATGATGTATCACATGATATATATCTCAACTTTGTTGAGTCTCCAAATTCTTCGACGTCCTGCGCAAAGCAATAACTAGACATAAAAAGGTAAACTAGATATATGAAAGAAGATACATATATCTAAATAAATAACAAACTAGTTACCTTAGTCACGAGCAAGGAACTTGGGTTCATAATTTTTATTAACCCACTTGTCAATAAACTTGATCTGATATAATGTATCACATGATATATATCTTAACTTTGTCGAGTCTCCAAATTCTCCGACGTCCTGCACACTTCTCACTTCCCTCTTGGGGCACATACCTTTTTGGTGCTCTTAATGTTGGAGATGATATCCTTAGGCACCCAAATTTATCTGGCCGCTTTTACTTTGGCTTGCTTGTTGGCCTTGATCGCTATTATCTTTTTGTTATTTTTCTTTTTTATCAAATACGGTGTAGCGGTGGTTTTTTTATCTACCTTGTTGATGTAGGTGTTAGAGATCTTGCTTATTGATGATTTGTTTTCTTGTTAGATGATACACCCAGCCCCATAAATTAGGGTTACCCGGAGCCCAACAGTTCATTAAGCACACCCAACTCAGGGAAAGGTCCGATCACCCTAAAAGACTAGTCCAATGGGGGAAGAGTGGCTCTCCCTTTTAAAGTGGCTTCCTCCTCCCAAGTTAAGCGAGGTGGGATAATTCTAAGGCTCACATGGTCACCGTCCGACTACAATTGAGCCAACTGGTCCAATTGCGTCTTTGCCAATAGGTAATAGTGGAGGATGTCCTCATCATTCCTACCTTCTTAAAATAGGGCCCTAGGTAAGAGTTATAGCCTTCCTTGTGAGACATAGCCAACAAACCATAGTTTCTATCAACCGTCTTTTTCACTCCCGCACTGGGTTGGTGTTGAGTTTGTTTGACCTATGCCATCCGTACAAGTGTAGTGACAACGCTGACTTGGCCATTCCATGATTGTATGCAATCAAATCATGCATAGCTCCATCACTCCTTGCCAAGTCACCGTGCAACGCTACGGACTCGCGCGGCCTGAAAACGCGGGCAGAGTTCGTTACCAAATAACGGCCATGGCACACCCATCGCTCCCGGCCCGCGGAACCGGGAGCCCCGGAAAGAGCTCAACGCCGCCTAGGAGCTCGCTCCACCCAAGAAACGGTGCGCAGAGCGCCCGGTTCCTCCCCCGCCTGCGTGCGACGGCCTTGGTGATGGCGTACCGTCGGAAGCAGGCCATCCAGCGATCGGCCACCTTCGTCGAGGACCACCGCCAGACGTCGTCGGGCGGCTCCGCGTCGCCGGCCGTCGCGTCCCCGCGCGCCACGCGGTTCGCGGACGACAGCCGCCGCCCAGACCGCTCCTCTTGCCTCGCCGCGCAGGCCATGGCGACCTCGTCCGACGCGCGTGGGGATGGGGACCTAACGCTACCTTCCTTCAGCGAGCGCCTCCCCACCGCGGCGGCGGCGTCCCAGTGCGCCGCCGAGCCGAGTAGCCCGGTGCAGGTACGCTCCGCTCCCCCCCCCTCTCTCATCCTTGCATTGGTACTAGATAGGATAACCTGTGCATCTGAACTCTGATCAAACCGAAAAACTCTCATACTGCAAACCTGAACGATCTGCTCGCTCAACAATTGTAGGACCCTGTCACCCATCTCTACACATCCACGACGAGCCTAAACGACGAGGGGCCCAAGTACGACCTCGAGCTATCCAAGAAAGACCACCGGAAGCATGGGTTCTGGGGGCTTGTGGCTCAGAAAGCCAAAGTCATGCTGGACGAAAACGGCACACCACGCCCTCAGGCTAAGGTACAAGAACTCTGAAACCAAAAGGGGAGGGGACGATCAGTTGTCAGTTTACAGCTGCGTGTTCACTTCATCCTAACTCTCCCATGGAGATTTCCAGACCTCTGAATCGCTCTGGTCCTACGATCGGGTCCAAGGATCGTTGGGAGGCAGGCTGGACATCAGAGGGAAGATCAAGGACGTTCTTCAGGTGGGTTCGCTCGCTCGCTGACAAATAAATCCCACTGTTTCAGGCTCTCTTTGCGCGCGCATTTGCTAACATTACATTCTTGCCTGATATGGCTTGCTTGCAGCAGGAGGGCCTGCTGGTGGTGGCCGACAGCACGACGCCCGGCACCAGCGGCGGTGTCGTCGTCGCTGCCCGGAAGCTGCAGATCAGGAGGAAGGCGTGCAGCATGGCGAACCTGACTCCGGCCACCCCCGACATGGAGTCCCCTCGGATCATCAAGGCCTCTCGCGACGTAAGGTGCCCTCCCGTTTTGTTTGCGCCGTTAGGATGCTGCTGCTGTGGCCGCTAGTTTTACTTTCTTGCCGCGCGCGATCGACGTCAGAAGCGCCAAGTGCTTTCTGCTGCTTATGGATATGGAAGAAGAGCTCCCACATCGGCATGTGCCCCTCAGGTAGCGAACGCCATGGCGGCCAAGTTGAAGCTGCTGCAGCGGGAGCTCAAGGCACTGAAGGCCGACCTGTCCTTCTCCAAGGAGTGGTGCGCGCAGCTGGAGGAAGAGAACCGGCTGCTCCGGGACGGCAACCACGACGCCGACGAGGACCTGGTACGTCGTGTCGTGCCCGTGCCCGATCGACCGGCCTGCCTGGCCTCTGCAACCAATGGCAAATATATATAACGGCGGTGATATCATATGCCATTCCTGCTGCCGCGCGCTCGTACGTGTAGATACGGCAGCAGCTGGAGACGCTGCTCGCGGAGAAGGCGCGGCTGGCGCACGAGAACACGGCGTACGCCCGCGAGAACCGGTTCCTGCGGGAGGTCGTCGAGTACCACCAGCTCAACATGCAGGACGTCGTCGGCCTCGACGACGACGATATCGACGCCGACGCCGATTACGACGTGGAGTTGGAGGCTGAGCAGTACCAAGATCGCCGCAGGTCCCTGCCGTTCCACCAACTCGTGCTGGAGGAAGAGGAGCACCAGGCGGCCGATCCGGGCACCGAGCCGCAGTCGCCGTCTCGGTGCACGGAGTCGCCGCGAATGCTAAGCACGAACAGCGGCGGCAGCCCTGACCACGAGTCGTCGCAGCGGATGCTGAACACGAACAGCGGCGTCGGGATTGCAATCGAATCCCCTAGGAATAGGATGCTCAGCACAAACAGCGGCGAGTCGACCCAGAGCTTCGATCAAGAATGATGCTCCTTTTTTGCCAGAAACGAGCAAACGACGAAGGGCGGCTGATGGTTCTTCGTCTCTGATTTGTCATTGCGATTTATTAGATTCTAATTCACCTGATCAATCCTTCTTTCGACTCCAGTCCCATTGTAGTTTTCTCGCTTATATCTAGTGACCAAATACTCTTTCGGATGAGAGTGATTTCTGCGGTTCAGTCCCATTGTACTTTTCTCGCTTATTGTGCTATTCAGCACATCTCATTCGATGGCATTGACAGCTTGCAAATGACTATTCTTATATCGTGCAGCTGTACCACGTTTGGATCCACCCACCGTGGAGAGATCAAAACATATACTTGCCAAAAGTCAAAGCAACTGCAAAATGTTTTTTCCCCCTTGTTTATGGATCTCACCGAGAGGCGGAGATAAATGCTGTACACAATTGACAGAGGATTTGGTTTTGTTCAATTAAACAGACGTCAGAAACAGATTATTCTCCGAGGAGTTGCTGATATTTCAAAGCAAAACAATTAAGCCTTGGTTCCTCCCAGTGCAGAGGAAACTAAAGAGCATTACTATTGCTTTTGAAAGAGGTTCTTCAACATCCAGAAAAGTTTCAGGTTGATCAATACCCTGCAGAAATAGGCATAACAATTTCTTTCACCGATCTTGTATTACGTTGAAGGGCAGGTTTGGTACAGTGGCGAGAGCTATCTCACTGAGTTATCAGGTTTACGTCAGAAGGCTTGTCCCTTTTCTAGGGATCGAGATCCTCTGACGTGGGGAGAGGGCACTGCCGCGTGGCCCCCACGTGCGACAGGGCCCGCGTGCAGTGACCCTACTGCCCCCTGCAGTACGTCAGAGGAACTCGTTCCCTTTTCTAGACCCACTCATGTGAGAGTCTCCGGCTCCCCTTTTTTAAGAACTTGTATTAGAGACAATGCTAACAAACAACTACAGTAAACGCCATTCCAAAACTGGCTACAAAGTTAGAGGAGCTCCACAGGTCATCAATCTTACCCTTATTTAACAAGTGCATGTTCATCCATGCTTTGGATAAATGCTGCCTCAACTATTAGTTAAGCTTTACTTTTATGTCTTTCCCTTATCTAACAAAAATAGAGGCTACTAATAGAAGTTTATATATAAGAATATAAAGGGGAAAGGGAAATCTTATAGGAGAAGAAGAGGAAAAGAATAAAATACAATTCATTCAGTTCCTTGTCTTGTCTAATTAATATGACTAGAGCCCTAGGCATACATACAAATGGACAAATAGATAGGTTGGCCTGGCCTAGAGATGGCAATGGGTACCCGCGACCCGATACCCGATGGGTATTTACTCCATTAGGGTATGTATGTGGGCTAAATATTCTACCCGTGGTCTGTTATTGGGCAAAAATCTTCACCCAATGGGTAAACGGGTATTAGAACGTTCCACCTTCACCCATACCCGTTAACCCGTGGGTATAAAATACCCAATATAAACTTAGCCAAGCATAAACTTAGACTTTAGTCATCCATCTTTTTACTATTTAATAACCTTTTAGGCCATTATGTCATAAAAGGCTTAACGACAATTTAATGACCATGTAATGGAACATGTAATTCACCCAATGTGTGTTGAATGGATGGTTAAATGATGCTAGAAATTTTGTAATAGTATTTAGATGGATATACTTAATATTTGTATAATATAATATTTTGATAGATGTTTAATTTTTGTGGGTATGGGTGACCCGATGGGTGACCCATACCCACGTGGGTATGGGTATGGGGGTAAATCCATACCCACCAGTGTATATGGGTGACCCGGTGGGGTTATTTTTTGTCGTGGGTATGAGTATGGGTTAGTAATACCCGGTGGGTATTTACCCATTGCCATCTCTAGCCTGGCCCGAGTCCAATTAGTAACGACATAAGAGAATAGGTAGGCTGTGTCATGCCTGTCCATAGCCATATCCACGCGGCTTAGGCACGACACGACACATGCAGCTACTATGTCGTACTGGGCTGGCCCAAGCCACTGAGAGCACCTAGAGGGGGGGGGGGGTGAATAGGTGATCCTGTAAAACTTCAAAACTTAAGCCACAAAAGCTTGTTAAGTGTTAGCACAATTATGGCCAAGTGGCTAGAGAGGAGTTAAAACACAATAACCACAAGAAAGCAATCACAGAGTTGACACGGTGGTTATCCCGTGGTTCGGCCAAGTACAAAACTTGCCTACTCCACGTTGTGGCGTCCCAACGGACGAGAGTTGCACTCAACTCCTCTCAAGTGATCCAATGATCAACTTGAATACCACGGTGTTTTTCTTTCCTTTGATCTTTTCCCGTTTGCGAGGAATCTCCACAACTTGGAGTCTCTCGCCCTTACAATTGAGTTCACAAAGAAATACGGAGTAAGGTGGGAATGAGCAACGCACACAAGACTCGAAAATCAGAGCAACAACACGCACACAAGTCGCAACAAGAGCTCGCAATGCAACACAAAGAGTTCACAACTCCACAAGAACTCTATATGCTATCACAATGAAACGAATGCGTGAGATTGATGTCTTGGTGCTTAAAAGAGTTGTAGGAATGCTTGGTGTACTCCTCCATGCGCCAAGGGGTCCCTTTTATAGCCCCAAGGCAGCTAGGAGCCGTTGGGAACAAATCTGGAAGGCCATCTTTGCCTTCTGTCTCGTGGCGCACCGGACAGTCCGGTGCACACCGGACACTGTCCGGTGCCCGATTTGTTTCCATAAACAGCGCAGCCGACCGTTGCTGCCTGTTGCAGATCTGGGAGCCGTTGGCGCACCGGACATGTCCGGTGCACACCGGACAGTCCGGTGTACCTTTCCGACCGTTGGCTCGTCCACGTGTCGCGCGCCGATCGCGCGGCCGACCGTTGGCCCGGCCGACCGTTGGCTCACCGGACAGTCCGGTGCACACCGGACAGTCCGGTGAATTATAGCCGTACGCCGTCGGCAAGTTCCCGAGAGCGGGCAGTTCGCGCCGAGTGAGTCTGGCGCACCGGACACTGTCCGGTGCACACCGGACAGTCCGGTGCTCCAGACCGAGCTAGGTCTTGGCTGCACACAGCCAAGCTATTTGCACCGCTTCTCTTTTCTTCTACTTTCTGTTTCCAACACTTAGACAATTATATTAGTACACAAAACGAATGTACTAAGGCTTAGAAACGTACCTTTACTTGTGATTTGCACTTTGTTCATCCATGGGCATAGATTTACATTTAAGCACTTGTGTTGGCACCCAATTACCAAAATACTTAGAAATGGCCCAAGGGCACATTTCCCTTTCAATCTCCCCCTTTTTGGTGATTTATGCCAACACAACATAAAGCAGCAAGAACAAGTGCAATATCACTTCAAATAAAATGAGTTTTATTTTGAATCGAATTTGGCATATATGGATCATCCTTTGCCACCACTTGGTTTGTTTTTGTAAATCAAACTCAAATCTTTCTCTCTAAGTCAAACACACATGTTGAAGCATAAAGAGAGTCATTCCAAAAGAGATTGATCAAAGATTTCAAAAACTCCCCCTTTTTCCTATAATCACTACTTCTCCCCACAAGAAGCCAACTTTTGACAAGAGATACAATAAAAGAGTTTTGACAAAACAAAAGCTCTATTCTACTATTTCCAAAATCTCTCAAGTGGTAGCTGATCCATTTATCACTTTGGCCTTTATTTTCTCCCCCTTTGGCATCAAGCACCAAAACGGGATCAATCTTGGCCCTTTAACCCCATTGCCTCACAAAAATCTTCAATTAAGATCAAATGGCAATAAGAGTTCATGAGATGAACTTGGAATTAGTTACCCTCTCATCGGAGTGCAGTGGAAGTCTTTCATGGTCCAAGTCCACCTTTTCCCTTTCAATTCTCCTTCGAGACTAAGTCAAACAAACTCAAGCATATGGTTAGTCTCAAAGGGTCAAGTTGTAACACATCTCCCCCTAAAACTGTGCATCACTTTGCAACGGACTTGTGAGGTCCAGGGAGTGTTTGTACAACTTGAGCACCGCAATAAACAACAAAATGCAGAAGGAACATGATCAAAGGCATAAACACATGTATGCTACAATTCAATCCAAGTTCCGCGAATCTATGACATTTAGCTCACTATGCAACCTGCAAAAGGTCTTCTCATCTAGAGGCTTAGTGAAGGTATCGGCTAGCTGGTTCTTGGTGCTAACATGAAACACTTCGATATCTCCCTTTTGCTGGTGGTCTCTCAAAAAGTGATGCCGGATGTCTATGTGCTTTGTGCGGCTGTGTTCAACAGGATTTTCCGCCATGCGGATAGCACTCTCATTATCACATAGGAGTGGGACTTTGCTCAGATTGTAGCCAAAGTCCCGGAGGGTTTGCCTCATCCAAAGTAGTTGCGCGCAACACTGACCTGCGGCAACGTACTCGGCCTCAGCGGTGGATAGGGCAACGGAGGTTTGTTTCTTAGAGTTCCATGACACCAGGGACCTTCCTAAGAATTGGCACGTCCCCGATGTACTCTTCCTATCGACCTTACATCCAGCATAGTCGGAGTCTGAGTATCCAACTAAGTCAAAGGTAGACCCCTTTGGATACCAGAGCCCGAAGCAAGGCGTAGCAACCAAATATCTAAGAATTCGCTTCACCGCCACTAAGTGACACTCCTTAGGATCGGATTGAAATCTAGCACACATGCATACGCTAAGCATAATATCCGGTCTACTAGCACATAAGTAAAGCAAAGAACCTATCATTGACCGGTATGCTTTTTGATCAACGGACTTACCTCCTTTGTTGAGGTCGGTGTGTCCGTCGGTTCCCATCGGTGTCTTTGCGGGCTTGGCGTCCTTCATCCCAAACCGCTTTAGCAGGTCCTGCGTGTACTTCGTTTGGGAGATGAAGGTGCCGTCCTTGAGTTGCTTTACTTGGAACCCAAGGAAGTAGTTCAACTCGCCCATCATCGACATCTCGAATTTCTGCGTCATCACCCTGCTAAACTCTTCACAAGACTTTTTATTAGTAGAGCCAAATATTATGTCATCGACATAAATTTGGCACACAAATAAATCACCATCGCATGTCTTTGTAAAAAGAGTTGGATCGGCTTTCCCGACCTTGAAGGCATTAGCAATTAAGAAATCTCTAAGGCATTCATACCATGCTCTTGGGGCTTGCTTAAGTCCATAGAGCGCCTTAGAGAGCTTACACACGTGGTCGGGGTACCGTTCATCCTCGAAGCCAGGGGGTTGCTCCACGTACACCTCCTCCTTGATTGGCCCATTGAGGAAAGCGCTCTTCACATCCATTTGGTACAACCTGAAAGAATGGTGAGCGGCATATGCTAGCAAGATACGAATTGACTCTAGCCTAGCCACAGGAGCGAAAGTCTCCTCAAAGTCCAAACCTGCGACTTGGGCATAACCTTTTGCCACAAGTCGAGCCTTGTTCCTCGTCACCACCCCGTGCTCGTCCTGTTTGTTGCGGAACACCCACTTGGTTCCCACAACATTTTGCTTCGGACGAGGCACCAGTGTCCAAACTTCATTGCGCTTGAAGTTGTTGAGTTCCTCTTGCATGGCCAACACCCAGTCCGGATCTAGCAAGGCCTCCTCTACCCTGAAAGGCTCAATAGAAGAGACAAAGGAGTAATGCTCACAAAAATTAACCAATCGAGACCGAGTAGTTACTCCCTTGCTAATGTCACCCAGAATTTGGTCGACGGGATGATCCCTTTGGATCATCGCTCGAACTTGGGTTGGAGGTGCCAGTTGCGCTTCTTCCTCCATCACTTGATCATCTTGTGCTCCCCCTTGATCAATAGCCTCCACTTGAGGTACCTGTACGTCACCTTCGGTTGGGGAATGCACCATAGTTGAGGAAGAAGGTTGATCTCTTTCATCTTGTTCCTGTGGCCGCACTTCTCCAATCGCCATGGTTCGTATAGCGGCCGTCGGAACATCTTCTTCATCTACATCATCACAATCAACAACTTGCTCTCTTGGAGAGCCATTAGTCTCATCAAATACAACGTCGCTAGAGACTTCAACCAAACCCGATGATTTGTTGAAGACTCTATACGCCTTTGTATTTGAGTCATAACCTAATAAAAACCCTTCTACTGCTTTGGGAGCAAATTTAGAATTTCTACCCTTCTTCACTAGAATGTAGCACTTGCTCCCAAATACACAAAAGTAGGATACATTGGGTTTGTTACCGGTTAGTAGCTCATACGACGTCTTCTTGAGGAGTCGGTGAAGGTAGACCCTGTTGATGGCGTGGCAAGCCGTGTTCACGGCTTCCGACCAAAACCGCTCGGGGGTCTTAAATTCTCCAAGCATCGTCCTCGCCATGTCGATTAGCGTCCTGTTCTTCCTCTCTACCACACCATTTTGCTGTGGTGTGTAGGGAGCGGAGAACTCGTGCTTGATCCCTTCCTCCTCAAGAAATTCCTCCACTTGAAGGTTCTTAAATTCGGACCCGTTGTCGCTCCTTATCTTCTTCACCTTGAGTTCAAACTCATTTTGAGCTCTCCTGAGGAAGCGCTTGAGGGTTCCTTGGGTTTCAGACTTATCCTGCAAAAAGAATACCCAAGTGAAGCGGAAAAAGTCATCAACAATAACTAAACCATACTTACTTCCTCCTATGCTCAGATAGGCGACGGGTCCAAAAAGGTCCATATGCAGCATCTCCAAGGGTCTTGATGTCGTCATCACATTTTTGGTGTGATGAGAGCCTCCCACCTGTTTCCCTGCTTGACAAGCTGCACAAGGTCTATCTTTTTCGAATTGAACATTAGTTAGACCTATCACGTGTTCTCCCTTTAGAAGCTTGTGAAGGTTCTTCATCCCCACATGTGCTAAGCGGCGATGCCACAGCCAGCCCATGCTAGTCTTAGCTATTAAGCATGCATCTAGACCGACCTCTTCTTTTGCAAAATCAACTAAATAAAGTTTGCCGTCTAATACACCCTTAAAAGCTAGTGAACCATCACTTCTTCTAAAGACAGACACATCTACATTTGTAAATAGACAGTTATATCCCATATGACATAATTGACTAACAGATAGTAAATTATATCCAAGACTCTCTACTAAAAATACATTAGAGATAGAATGCTCATTAGAAATTGCAATTTTACCTAATCCTTTTACCTTGCCTTGATTCCCATCACCGAATATAATTGAATCTTGGGAATCCTTGTTCTTGACGTAGGAAGTGAACATCTTCTTCTCCCCCGTCATATGGTTTGTGCATCCGCTGTCGATAATCCAGCTTGAACCCCCGGATGCATAAATCTGCAAGGCAAATTTAGGCTTGGGACTTAGGTACCCAACTCATGTTGGGTCCTACAAGGTTAGTGCAAATATCCTTAGGGACCCAAATGCAAGTTTTGTCTCCCTTGCATTTTGCCCCTAACTTCCTAGCAACAATTTTCTTATCCTTTCTACAAATAGCAAAGGAAGCATTTAAAGCACAATAAATTGTAGAAGATTCATTTACTACTTTCCTAGGAGCATTATGAACAACATTTCTCCTAGGCATATGATGAACAACATTTCTTCTAAGCACATTTCTACCAGGCATAACATGAGAACTAGAAGCAGTCATAGCATAAGAGTCATAAGCATGTGAACCAAAAACATCATGACCTCTAAAAGCATTTCTAGAATATCTCCTATCATGATATAAAAAGGCATGATTCTTTTTAGCACTAGTAGCCATAGGAGCCTTCCCTTTCTCCTTAGTGGGAATGGGAGTCTTATGGCTTGTTAAGTTCTTGACTTCCCTCTTGAAGCCAAGTCCATCCTTAATTGAGGGATGTCTTCCTATTGTGTAAGCATCCCTTGCAAATTTTAACTTATCAAATTCACTTTTGCTAGTCTTAAGTTGGGCATTAAGACTAGCCACTTCATTATTTAACTTTGCAATAGAAGCTATGTGTTCACTACAAGCATCAATATCAAAGTCTTTACATCTATTGCAAATAACAACATTTTCTACACAAGTTGTTGATTTACTAGCTATTTCTATCTTAGCATTCAACTCGTCGTTAATGCTCTTTAATTTTGAAATTGTCTCATGGCATGAAGATAATTCACAAGTAAGCATTTCATTTCTTTTAACTTCTAGAGCATGAGATTTTTGAGCTTCTAAAAATTTATCATGCTCTTCATACAATAAATCCTCTTGTTTCTCTAAGAGTTTATCCTTCTCATTCAATGCATCAATTAATTCATTAATTTTGCCAATCGTAATTCTATCTAGACCTTTAAATAAACTAGAATAGTCTATTTCATCATCGTCACTAGAATCATCACCACTAGAAGAAGCATAAGTAGAGTTTCGAGTACTTACTTTCTTTTCCTTAGCCATGAGACACGTGTGACGCTCGTTGGGGAAGAGGGCCGATTTGTTGAAGGCGGTGGCGGCGAGTCCCTCATTGTCGGAGTCGGAGGAGGAGCAATCCGAATCCCACTCCTTGCCTATATGCGCCTCGCCCTTGGCTTTCTTGTAGTGCTTCTTCTTCTCCCTTTTGTTCCCCTTTTCCTGGTCACTTTCATTATCAGGACAGTTAGCAATAAAATGACCAAGCTTACCGCATTTGAAGCATGATCGCTTCCCCTTGGTCTTAGTCTTGCTCGGCTGTCCATTGCGACCCTTTAGCACCGTCTTGAATCTTTTGATAATGAGGGCCATTTCTTCATCATTAAGACCGGCCGCCTCAATTTGCGCCACCTTGCTGGGTAGCGTCTCCTTGCTCCTTGTGGCTTTGAGAGCAAAAGGTTGCGGCTCGTTGATCGGTCCATTCAAGGCGTCGTCCACATACCTTGCCTCCTTGATCATCATTCGCCCGCTGACGAATTTTCCTAGGACTTCTTCGGGCGACATTTTGGTGTACCTGGGATTCTCACAAATATTATTCACCAAATGAGGATCAAGAACGGTAAAGGACCTGAGCATTAGTCGGACGACGTCGTGGTCCATCCATCGCGTGCTTCCGTAGCTCCTTATTTTGTTGATAAGGGTCTTGAGCCGGTTGTATGTCTGAGTTGGCTCCTCGCCCCTTATCATCGCGAACCTTCCAAGCTCGCCTTCCACCAACTCCGTTTTGGTGAGCAAGGTAACGTCATTCCCTTCATGAGAGATCTTGAGGGTGTCCCAGATCTGCTTGGCGTTATCCAAGCCGCTTACTTTGTTATATTCATCCCTGCACAATGAAGCTAGAAGAACAGTGGTAGCTTGTGCATTCTTATGGATTTGCTCATTAATGAATGAAGGGCTATCCGAGCTATCAAATTTCATTCCACTTTCCACAATCTCCCAAATGCTTGGATGGAGAGAAAATAGGTGAGTACGCATTTTGTGACTCCAAAATCCGTAGTCCTCTCCATCAAAGTGAGGAGGCTTGCCAAGTGGAATGGGGAGCAAATGAGCATTTGAGCTATATGGAATGCGCGAATAATCAAAAGAAAAGTTTGAGTTAACCGTCTTTTGTTTGTCGTGGTCGTCGTCCTTTTGGGAAGAAGAGGACTCATCGCTGTCGTAGTAGACGATCTCCTTGATGCGTCTTGTCTTCTTCTTCTTCCCATCTTTTCGCTTGTGGCCTGAGCCCGAGTCATTGGACTTGTCATCCCTTGGCTCGTTGACGAAGGACTCCTTCTCCTTGTCGTTGATCACAATTCCCTTCCCCTTAGGATCCATCTCTTCGGGCGGTAAGTCCCTTTGTGAAGAGAACGGCTCTGATACCAATTGAGAGCACCTAGAGGGGGGGGGGGGGTGAATAGGTGATCCTGTAAAACTTCAAAACTTAAGCCACAAAAGCTTGTTAAGTGTTAGCACAATTATGGCCAAGTGGCTAGAGAGGAGTTAAAACACAATAACCACAAGAAAGCAATCACAGAGTTGACACGGTGGTTATCCCGTGGTTCGGCCAAGTACAAAACTTGCCTACTCCACGTTGTGGCGTCCCAACGGACGAGAGTTGCACTCAACTCCTCTCAAGTGATCCAATGATCAACTTGAATACCACGGTGTTTTTCTTTCCTTTGATCTTTTCCCGTTTGCGAGGAATCTCCACAACTTGGAGTCTCTCGCCCTTACAATTGAGTTCACAAAGAAATACGGAGTAAGGTGGGAATGAGCAACGCACACAAGACTCGAAAATCAGAGCAACAACACGCACACAAGTCGCAACAAGAGCTCGCAATGCAACACAAAGAGTTCACAACTCCACAAGAACTCTATATGCTATCACAATGAAACGAATGCGTGAGATTGATGTCTTGGTGCTTAAAAGAGTTGTAGGAATGCTTGGTGTACTCCTCCATGCGCCAAGGGGTCCCTTTTATAGCCCCAAGGCAGCTAGGAGCCGTTGGGAACAAATCTGGAAGGCCATCTTTGCCTTCTGTCTCGTGGCGCACCGGACAGTCCGGTGCACACCGGACACTGTCCGGTGCCCGATTTGTTTCCATAAACAGCGCAGCCGACCGTTGCTGCCTGTTGCAGATCTGGGAGCCGTTGGCGCACCGGACATGTCCGGTGCACACCGGACAGTCCGATGTACCTTTCCGACCGTTGGCTCGTCCACGTGTCGCGCGCCGATCGCGCGGCCGACCGTTGGCCCGGCCGACCGTTGGCTCACCGGACAGTCTGGTGCACACCGGACAGTCCGGTGAATTATAGCCGTACGCCGTCGGCAAGTTCCCGAGAGCGGGCAGTTCGCGCCGAGTGAGTCTGGCGCACCGGACACTGTCCGGTGCACACCAGACAGTCCGGTGCTCCAGACCGAGCTAGGTCTTGGCTGCACACAGCCAAGCTATTTGCACCGCTTCTCTTTTCTTCTACTTTCTGTTTCCAACACTTAGACAATTATATTAGTACACAAAACGAATGTACTAAGGCTTAGAAACGTACCTTTACTTGTGATTTGCACTTTGTTCATCCATGGGCATAGATTTACATTTAAGCACTTGTGTTGGCACCCAATTACCAAAATACTTAGAAATGGCCCAAGGGCACATTTCCCTTTCAGCCACGAAATAGCATGCAAAGGCCTCCGATAGCCCGTCATCTCTCTGCCCTGTTGCATTCATCGTCGCCTCTCCACCTTGCCACGCTCATCTGCTGCAACCAGCACTACGCCATCTGCCTTGCAGCCACACACCCACACCCTCCCTGCACGCTCTGCTTGTCTCCTGCCGCCTGGTGGAATGGAACTACGCCTCCTCGCCTTCCATGTGTGTGCTATGCCGCCCCCTCCCAGCTCCCACACCCTCTCTCTGCAGCATGCTTGACAACAACCCTAGGCACCACACTTGGCTGTTATTTGTCGGTGGTGCATGCAGCCACTCTCCCTAGCTGGGCGACAGGTGCAAGTGCTTGCTCTTCAGCCCCTTCTTTGCCATGGAGATGGTGCAAGTGGTATCTTCACAATGGGAGAGAGATAAACGAGAGAGGCGAGATATACAAGAGGCTACTATAGTCCTAGTGTTTGATGTTTGTTGTATGGATAACAATATGAGAAACTGATATGGGAGAGAGAGATTTTAGCTCGTTGATGTGCCAACCCAACATGCCAGCCATGGCGAGTCAAGAGGGTCAGGCCATGCTTGGATCAAGCCAAGATAATAGGGCCTCATGTGACCCATTTGGCTTCCCATCTGGGCATCTATAGGCATACACAAAAATGATACAAAGGCGGAAATAATCTCTTGTCAGGATCTATTGTAGTGAATCTCATGGTAATTTGGCAAGAACAGTCTTGTTGTTTATGATGTGATACAGAGGATTTAGGGGTGTGTGGGAAACATCATTCTTGTTGTTTCAGAGATCTAGCTATGTTTGTCTAACTCTAACATGATATGTTTGAAACATGTACTACTACAACAGAAAAATCATGATGCATTCCAATGCTCGATGAGATTATAATGGTCATCAATCGATACAAAGAGTGCCACAGAATAGACAAGTTTCCACCACTAGATTAATAGTGTGTTTGCTTTGAGGAATGAGGTAGTTCATCATCTTCTCACTCCTCACTTTTTTGTTTGGTTTGTGGAATTGAATGAGTTGATCCATCACCATTTCATTCCTCATAAGCTAATAATTAGTAATAATATGAGGAATGAGTTCATCCCACCAACTTTATGGAATGAATTCATGATGCATGATCTCATCTAGAATGGATTGATTCTTGAAACCAAACACCCCATAAATTGACACCTCGGACAACAAGAGGGATCAACTTATAACTTAATCTAGCCTCAAATCGAGTCCAAACCCAATTAATGTGAATAAATACAGTGAGCCGCTCAAATCTAGTTATTGAGGCAAAGAGAAAGAAGAGAAAGGTGAAAGCAGCGAAAAGCTGAATAATTTTTGTGAAGATATTGTAGTTTTGAACTTGCACTAGAATATGTTAATAGAAGGTTTCTCTCTTCCTTGCAGAGAGATAAGTAGCTAACTACAGTCTACATGTATCTAGCTTCATACACTTCAAAGAGCAGATTGTTGATATGGAATGGAATAACCTGAGGCTCTCCCATTTCCACAATTCCATTAGAGTGACCAAAACAGTTTCGATTGGCACAGAGTTTCATAATACACAAACCATTTCAACCACTAGGATAATACCCCCTCCCTCATGAAAGGGAAATGTGCCTTTGGGCCCTTTCTATATTGTTTTGGTGATTAGATGCTCAACACGTTTTGTGTAGACTAACATAAGAAATGAGCATAGGCATATTAAGCAAAGTGAGCTCAGAAGAGGACATAGTGCAAATCTATATGGACCGAGTAAAATGGTAAGCTCTGGACACTTAGTCAATTATTTTGTGTGCTAATCATATTTATCTAAGTGTCAGGGACTCTATGAAGTCAAGTCAAAAGAAGCAAAAGAGAACAAGAAAGAAAAAGGAAAAGGGTTGTTGGACTGAAGAGCACCGGACGGCCTGGTGTGCACCGGACAGCTCGGTGCACGGTTTGGCCAACTGCTTCCTCTCAGGAGTTCTAGCCTACATCGACTATAATTCACTGGACCGTCCGCGCGAGGCGCCGACAGTCCGGTGTGCCAGTCGCGAATGGTTAGCAGCCACGTTAGCCGAGGCCCAACGGTCAACAGGAGCACCGGACAGTCCAGTGCCCCACCGAATAGTCCCGTGCCCCCCAGAACAGGAAACCAACCAATCAGGGATTTTGTAGTCGTTGCACTGTTCACTGTCCGGTGTGCACCGGACAGTCCGGTGCACGCGCGGACAGAAGGCAATCATGGCCTTCCAAATGGAGCTCCAACGGCTCCTAGGTCCCTTTGGGCTATAAAAGGAACCCCTAAGCGCATGGAGCTCCACACAAGCATCCCTTAAAAATTCTACAACACCGAGACGCTGCGACCACACCATTGCTTCGCTAGTTAAAGATTCGAGCACGTGTTTTTAGTTGTAACTCTGATGAGCCATCTTTTGTGCTCTTCTGTTGGATTGTGTGCGTGTGTGCTGTGACTTTGTCTCGTGTGTGTGTGTTTTCTACTCTCCCTTACTATTGTGTTTATTAGAGATCAAATTGTGTAAGGCGTGAGAGACTCCAAATTGTGATTCCTCACAATGGATTAAACTTGAGATAAAGAGAAAACCGTGGTATTCAAGTTGATCTTTGGATCACTTGAAAGGGGTTGAGTGCAACCCTCGTCCATTGGGACACCACAACATGGAGTAGGAAAGTACATTACTTGACCGAACCACGAGATAAAATCATCGTTTCACTTGTCTTTATCTTATTGTGATTCCTCTCTTTCACTTGTATAATTGTTCTAGGTTTAATACTCACCTTGTGAGAGCAATTAAGTGGAGAAGTTCACTCTTCTCATAATCGTCATTCGGACTTGGCTCTTTGCTTTCACTAATCCAATCTTAGTCCAAGTCAATATTGTTGAGCCAATTTCAACAGGATCACCTATTCACCCCCTCTAGGTGCTCTCACCTCCTACTCTACCCTCGTGCCACAAGGGAGTTAAATTCCTAACCTAACATAGGCCAAAAAACGAATTCCAAATGGAATCCAAACCCTAGAATCATCCTATAGCAACGCTCCACGAATTCCACCATATCCACGCACCCCTAGACACCCAAACCTAGCAAAATCCATGGAGGTCAGAGGCAAGAGACCAGATCCACACCTAGTTGCTGGAAGACTGCTCCATGAGCTTCTTATCGCGGTGCTCCATGGCGACGTACCACATATCGTTCCCGATGTGCTTAGGTTGCATTCGCCCGCACATAAACATAGAATAGAACCAGCAGTGCGCGTCAGCATGGAGTAGGATTGGTATTGATAGAGAGGGAGGGGACGAGAGGGGGTACCCTACCATGCGTAGCCTTATGGAAATACCGGCGTTTCCCATGATGTAGAGCATGATGCCGATGATTCCCAGTGGTAGGACGACCTCGAGCTAGTGCAGCCGTGCCATCAGGTAAGCCGGGCCGGACACAGAGTAGGGGGCAACGAAGGTTGACAACGTTGGCGGGATCTCCAAAGAGGGACATGTGGGTTGTCTTTTTCTCAATTTAGGCCTTTTTACAAAAATTATTCATAAATATATCCTTTTAGTTTCAATTCAAAATCTGGACACTTACCTCGGTGGCATCATAATTAACACTGAGGTCTTGTCTTCACGCGTCGACGTGGCTCTAACGTGGCAGGGGGTCGAAGCCAATGGTGAACACCGACCTTGGCGCCATCACTATTGCCGACGAGCTCCATAGTATTAATTGCATACCTTCGGCCGCCAGTTTTTTTTATCTTTTCCATCTATGGGATGTTTGTCGTATGGAGGATGAGAAAAGGGATGTTTGTCATATGGACTAGGAGAAAAAGCGAGATAAAGGAGATAAAAAGAACTGGCCACCGACGGGATGCAATTTATACTATGGAGCTCGGTGCCATCACTATTGGTGTCGACCCCCTGCCACATCAAAACTACATCAACGCGCGAGGCCAAGACCTCAGTGCCACCAATATTGGCGTTGAGCCGTGTAGCCTTAGCGCCAGACCTCGGTGCCACCAATATTGGTGTTGAGCCGTGTAACCTCGACGCAAATTATGATGGCGCCGAGATAAGGATCCAGATTCCAAATTCAAACAAAAGGTATATTTGTGAAAAACAATCACAAAAGGGGTTAAATTGCAAAAAAATCGCACAAGTGGGTTTGGGTAGTTTTTTCATTTTGTACATTTAAAAATATTCAAAAATTTTGAAGTATACCTTGCAACCTAAAATTTACAGAAATGAGTGTCTGCCAGTCCGAGCATGTTTAGGAAAAAATGTTTCTTAAAAACATGGTTTTACAATACTATATTTTACAATTATCATGACAAGATCATAGTTTTAGCCAACTTTAAGGATACTATGTTTTTAAGAAATATTGTTTGGATATGCCATTGTAAAGCATGGTATTTAGTCAAAAGCTAGCCATGCATGAAAACTTTGGATTGGGGTGGAGTTTTCAATACTCCAAAAGAATCATATTATCTAGGATACCATAGTTTTAAAAATATAGTTTTTAGGAATGCAAACAAACACTTTATGGCATAAATACTCTGATATTTCTATAACACATGGTGTTGCTTAGAAACTATAATGATACTTTACGTCCAAACAAGCACTCATTGATGGGCGGTAGGTCCCAAAACTTTTTACAATAAGGTTCATGTTGCCCGAGTGAGGGGTGACATGCCCCCTCCACCTATAACTGCTCATATTCATGCCGCTAGTCATGTTTGCTCCTTAAGGGGGGTGTTTTGGTATAGCTCTACTTCACTCCAGAGTAGCTTTGCTTCAAAACTCTAGCTTTGCTTCAAAACTCCATGTTTAGGATGCTTTTTTAAGGATTTTAGAGTAGCAAAAAAGGTACTCCAAAAATTTGTATTGTATCTCTCCAAACTCCATAGAGTTTTCAACTCTAGAGTCGTTGTGCTTGGATGGCTCTAGCTAGCTTACTCTTAAAGTTTTGCTCAAGAGCCATGTCAAACACCCCATAAATAGAATGTCTAGTATGTTTCATATGGGAATTTGTCACAAAGGCACTAGCTAGCATGGGTAGGTGCCTCTGTCTTTTAAGCCACCACTTCTCCTTCACCTTTGCGTAGTCCCTCCAAACCCTTTCCTTACTATTTTGACCAAATAATCCATCATTAAGTCACAACATATCTTGAATTAACATTGACCATCCATAAAAAACATTTGTTCAATATCACCGTTCTTGCTTGAATATCTTCTTGATATGAATGTTGAGATTAATCAATGTTTAGTTTGTTTCACATAGGTTGTCATATATAAATACACATCAATATGGGCAAAGCCAATTCACGATTCTTTTTTTGCTCTTTAGTTTGGCTTGACACTCCTAGTACTCACTCCAAAATTTATCTTCACACTTCTAACTTGACCAAATCAATGTGTTGTGGTTTTTCAAATGTCTATCCATACAAGCAAAACAACATAGAAATCATCTTATATCCATTATACGTTGTCTCCTTTTATCATTTAACCTTTGTTTGGAATTTTCTCACTTACTCACTCTTGATACATTTTTTCAATACTTGGTCAAAACTAGTTCATGTCAAACTCTTCTTGTTCATGCGAAGCGAGCCACTATTGGGACCAATATGAAATTATTAACTCATGTCTCATGCTTTGTTTACCAAATGTGCTTGCTTTCACACGAAGTTATGGTATCCCACAACATAGAAACAATTTCATTAATTCTATCTATGTCGTTGCCTTTTGCTTGAATATTTTGCCTCCATAATATTCTAGTACAACAATACACATTTTTGTCCTTCATTTAAACATGTTATGAAATACTGTCAAGTTCGCCTTTTTGTCGAAAGTTTGTTATATTTTCGTTAGGTGAATAAAGTATGCTCCTCTTATTCAACATTCAATAAATTTATTAGACCTTTAATTATGTTAATGTTTAATTGACCAAAACTCATTAAATGACTTCATGCACTTACATCCTTGTCCTCCCAATTCCGATTTAGTATCCTAAGACTATCTCCTGTAGATCTACATACATATATTTAAACTTTATTCTATCAACGATGTAGTCTAAAATGTAAAAAAATACAAAACAATATTTTGAGTGATTATATGAGTGGACTACCAAATACGGTCTAACATCACATAGTAAAGTATTGAGTGTTTTCTTGTCACATCGTGAGAACGAAATCTTTTACACTGGACAACTACGTCGAGTTTCGTGCGTCTCTCTGTGCCTGACTGGTCTTGCCCAAGTTGCCTGTGCACGCAAACGAACAAGAAAATATATTGGAAAAATTGTCTCTCTTCACCACATCTCGTTCAAGGAAGTTCCCACAGATTCAAGGGCTCCGACCGTGTTGCGACTTGCGATCTCCTGGAATTAGGAATGGTAGCGGGTCAGATTTTGTTCGGGTATAATAATATCTGACCCGAAATTGTATCCGATACTTCTACAAATATCCATACCCACTAAGCCAATCGGGTGAGAAACTGTACTCGTACCCGTGCCCATCGGGTATCCAGTGGATATGTTATTGTAGACTAAATAACATTTGGTCGGTGTTATAATAAATGCATAAAATATTTTAGTTTCCATCTAAACACCAATGCAACACGAGAATGACTATATTTGGCTACACATCGATACAATATCTCAACTTATAATTATCACATCCAATAAATTTAAATTTGAGTACAGAGAATAAAAGCTTAATGAGTTCATGGCAGTTGACAATCATAACATTGTCAATTTTTTTATTGATCTCGATTACATTACAGTTGACTGTTAACACAACACAAATTAATATTCATTAATCAATAACACATGCGAGTGAGTTTTTCTAGTAAATGTAGCACATTTTTAGTTGACGTAGCACCTTTAAAGAGGTATATTGATATTTCGGGTATCCACTGGATATCCGTGGGTAAAGTATTTTATCCATACCCGACCCGATGTATTTCGGGTATCCGACCCGATAGGACCCGCGGGTGAGTTTTTCTACCCGTATCCATATCCACCGGGTACGAAACCCGCGGGTATCCATACCCATGGGTCCAACTGCCATCCCTACCTGGAATTCACGTGGAATCTAGTGGGTCACAGCCTCAAAGGGGCGGCGTCATTAGCTGCTGCTAGATGTGGATGTTGATACTAAATTATACTGAAAGTGAAATAGATTTAACCATTTTCTATAATTAATTTTGCTGTTTAATGATTATCACAAATCTTATGGACTAACTAGTTTGTATAGTTGATTAATTCTCAGGTGCATAAGTCCATCTATCTCAATTCTTAGTCGGCTTTTCAGAATACCGTATATTATTTGAGACAGGAGATTTTTTTTGACAATTCACCTGTGCGCGGACCGTCTAGGCCCTTCCAGCGGACCGTTTGTGACACCAAGGTGTGCCTTGGACAAGAACTATGCAAAGCTTGCATTTACACTATGGACTGTCTGAAGGAGAAGAGAGCACCATCCAGGACCAAGCTCGGACCAAGGCGCGAACCATCCACCAATTGAAAACTGAAAGTGCATTCATCCCTTTTGTGAGTTTTGGTGATTTGGATAACAACACATTTAAAGGTCTAACGAGTTTGCTAAGTGTTGAACAGGAAATTCAGTATGATGAACATACTTGAATAGTGTATAATGATCAGTGAACAAAGGTTCAACACGAGGTTAAATAACCAATGAGACAATGCAAATGGATATAATATGATCTCTATATTGGTTTGAATATATGGACAAGACCTGAGAAATCACTACATACATATGACCAGAATAGAGGACAAAGTGATTTAGAGGATTGGTCAAGCCAAAGAGAATAAGATATGAGGAATCATGAATTGGCTTGACCATATTACTATCAATCAATATATGCTTCTATGAGAATCAAACTAGAGCTTGATTAATCTTAACAGTTATATCTAGAAGACATTCAAGCAAGGTTCACAATATTGAAGAAATGATTCTCTCAATGGATGCTCAATATGATGTGACTCAAGAATGGCTTGATAGGGTGAAGATAGCAAGGAAAGGGCTTCGAGGAACTAAGCGAAGGTGAAGGCCAAGCGACGACTTGTAGACCGAGGTACCATGGCTAAGGTGAAGAAGAGAGTACTTGCACTAAGTCGATGAACTAATCAGCTATGAAGAGTTATAACATGTTGATGCATCAGCAAGGTGACTTGAAGCCATGTTTTGAACTCATACATGGTGATATGGTACAAGTCACAGGATTTGATTTATGTTTGCTTCAAAAGGTGAGACAAAGATGTTTGTGATCCTTATGAAGCAACGCCATGGAGAAATCACACATGAGACACCAATGACTCAAGGAGTTTACTTCATTATATTTTATTTAACTTGAGTATAGGAATCGTCGTACTATAAAGGGGGATCCAAAAAGAAGGTTGGTGTTTGCCAAAGCTCAAACCTCTCTATTCAAAAGCTATTTTTGAAAAGCAAAAATCTCTTTAACGTTCTATGGTTGACCGTGGTTAGGGTTGAGAAACCTAGAGTGTTCTTGCTGAAAAGCAGCTGAACTTCTTCAACTGCAGCTGAACTTGACTTCAGCTGAGCTTTTCAGCTGAGCTGAACTTCAGCTGAGTTGAGCTTTCTCAACTTCAGCTGTGAACCTCTTTGACCATACACCAGCTGAACTTGCCTCCGGGCAGTTGAGCTGGGGTTTTCTCTCCTAAACTCTCTGGTCAAGACCAGTTGAACTGGTCCTGAGGGGCAGTTCAGCTGGTCTCTGACTGCTCTGACCTCTGACCAACAGTCTGCAAGTCAGACTGGCAAACAGGTCGCCAGAGGTGTCAGGGGCGGTTCAACTGCCCTGGGGGGCGGTTCAACCGGTCTGGTCAACCCTGACCAGTCTGCAGGTCAGTCTGCGCGTCAGTCTGCCAGTCAGACTGGCAGACAGGCTGCCAGGCCTGCCAGGGGAGGTTCAACCGCCCTAGGGGGAGGTTCAACCGGTCTCAGGCAGAAAAATCTGCCCAACGGCTAGTTTTGAGCTCAACCTATATATACTACCTCCTACCTCTCTCCCAGTAGTAGTGAGCACGATTTGAACTCCATTTCTAACCCAAGAAACACCTCCCTCTCCCTCACACACATCTCTTGCCTCTCCCATTTCAAATCTTTGGAGAGGAATCTTTGAGTGAGCTTGAGAGCTGCGGTTTTGTGCTTCATCTCTAAATCTCTCTTGCTCTTCTTCTTCATTCGAGCTTTGGTACTACATCGAGTTCTTTGTGGATTCATTACTCTTGGAGCTCCTAGCTCCTAGACGACTAGGTGTCTCTTGTGAGTCTCCAAATCTTGTGGAAGACCACAAGAAAGTTTGTATTACCCGCTCGTTTGAGCAAAGATTATTGTGTGGGCTTGACCTTTGTGGTCGGCAAAGGGAGGATTAGGGTTGAAAGAGACCCGGCTCTTTGTGGGCGCCTCAACGAGGAAGTAGGACACCTTTTGTGGTGTGACCGAACCTCGGGATAAATCTTGTGTCTCTTGTGTTCTTGCTCATTGTGTTTGTTAGTGTTCTTCGTTCTCTCACCATTCCGTGGAAGATTGTTTATATCTTTTTGGTGTGTGGATTTTGAGAAGTGCCCTTCTCTGATCTACTACTTTGAACCCTGTGGATCATTCAGAACATCTCATTTCCAAAGTTAACTGGGTGAATTTCGAGATCAATTCAGTTTTACCCAGTTTGCTTCTAGTTTTTGTTGAAAAAGTTTTAACTTGCCTATTCACCCCCCTCTAGGCAACTTTCAATTGGTATCAGAGCCTAATCCTCGTTCTAACGCTTAACCGCGTGAGGAAAGATCATGTCGGGGGGACTAAGAAACGAAAGTGCTTCTAAGCTTGAAAAAGTTGAGGTTGCCTCGACTTCATCTTTTGGTGCAGATGTTGATCCTAGGGCAATAGACCTTGCCATGAGAATCGCCGAAAGGATGTTCCTCAAAATGAAGGAAGATGAGGCGAAGAACATTATTGAAGAAGAAGAAAATGATCGATGGAGACCAAACGACGAATCCACCTCTTCACAAGGTTCGTCTTTCAAATCCACTTCTCATATGTGCTTTGTTGCTGAAAGGGAAATGTGCCCTTGGGCCATTTCTAAGTATTTTGGTGATTGAGTGCAAACACAAGGGCCTAAATGTGAAAATATGCTCATGGATGAACAAAGTGTAAATCACAAGTAAAGGTATGTTTCTAAGCCTTAGTACATTAGTTTTGTGTACTAACATCTTGTCTAAGTGTTAGAAACAGGAGAAAGAAGAAAAGAAAAGAAGTGGAGAGTGGCTGTGTACAGCCAAAGGCTGCTTCGGGCTGGGGCACCGGACTGTCCGGTGTGCACCGGACAGTGTCCGGTGCGCCAGATCAGCGCAGCGCAAACCAGCCGCTCTCGGGTTTTTCTCCGGCGACTTCGGCTAAAATTCACCGGACTGTCCGGTGTGCACCGGACTGTCCGGTGAGCCAACGGTCGGCCGGGCCAACGGTCGGCCGCGCGATCGGCGCGCGACACGTGGCCGAGCCAACGGTCGGAAGGGAGCACCGGACTGTCCGGTGTGCACCGGACTGTCCGGTGCGCCAGATCTGCAACGGTCGGCAACGGTCGGCTTCGCTTTCTATGGAAACAAATCGGGCACCGGACAGTGTCCGGTGTGCACCGGACTGTCCGGTGCGCCACGAGACAGAAGGCAAAGATGGCCTTCCAGATTTGTTCCCAACGGCTCCTAGCTGCCTTGGGGCTATAAAAGGGACCCCTTGGCGCATGGAGGAGTACACCAAGCATTCCTTGAGCACTCTTGATCACTCACACATCAATCTCGCGCACTTGTTCGACATTCTAGTGATTTGAGCTCCGTTCTAGTGTGCTAGTCTTTTGAGCTCAAGTCTGGGTCTTGTGTGTGCGTATTCGCTGTGATCTTTGTGTCGTGTGTGAGTTGCTAATCCCTCCTTTGCTCTGTGATTCTCTGTGAACATCTTTTGTAAGGGCGAGAGGCTCCAAGTTGTGGAGATTCCTCGCAAACGGGATTGAGAAAAGAAAAGCAAGAACACCGTGGTATTCAAGTTGATCATTGGATCACTTGAGAGGAGTTGAGTGCAACTCTCGTCCGTTGGGACGCCACAACGTGGAGTAGGCAAGTTTTGTACTTGGCCGAACCACGGGATAACCACTGTGTCATCTCTGTGATTGGATTCTTGTGGTTATTGTGTTTTGACTCCTCTCTAGCCACTTGGCATAAACTGTGCTAACACCTAATCAAGTTTTGTGGCTATAAGTTTAAGTTTTTACAGGATCACCTATTCACCCCCCCCTCTAGGTGCTCTCAGTTGCTAATGAGAGTGACAGTGAAAGCGAAAGTGAGGATGAGGAGGAGCATGAAAGTGATAGTGAAGATGAGGATGATCTTCAAAAATTCTTCGCTCAACTAAGTAAGAACAACCGGATGAGCTTGCTCAAACTCATGAAAAGAGCGGAAGAACAAAAGGAAATGCTTAATAAGCAAGAAGATATCCTCATCGAAAAAATCAAAGACTTGGAGAAGTTGACCAAAGAGCATGAGAAGCTAAAGTGCTTTCATGATGATTTGGTTCAAAGGTATGAAGACATTTTAATTGAGCAAATTAAAGCTGTTAATCATTCATCATATATTGCTCAATTAGAAAATAAAAATGCTATGTTCAAGAACACAATAGAAAGGCTAAATATTGAAAATCTAGCTTTGCAAGAAAAACATGACATGCTTGTGTGCTCTCATAATAAATTTATGGATTCACATATCATGTTAGAAATGGCTCATGAGGTTGTGTTAACTAATTTGAAATCATACCAACCTCACTGATAGTCGCCTAGAGGGGGGGGGGTGAATAGGGCGAAACTGAAATTTACAAATATAAGCACAACTACAAGCCGGGTTAGCGTTAGAAATATAATCGAGTCCGAGAGAGGATGTGAAAACAAATCGCAAGCGAATAATGAAGTGAGACACGCGGATTTGTTTTACCGAGGTTCGGTTCTCTCAAACCTACTCCCCGTTGAGGAGGCCACAAAGGCCGGGTCTTTTTCAACCCTTTCCCTCTCTCAAACGGTCCCTCTGACCGAGTGAGCTTTCTCTTCTCAAATCAACCGGGAGCAAAACCTCCCCGCAAGGACCACCACACAATTGGTGTCTCTTGCCTTGGTTACAAGTGAGTATTGAACACAAGAAGGAATGAAAGAGAGAAAGCAATCCAAGCGCAAGAGCTCAAAAGAACACGGCAAATCACTCTCACTAGTCACTAGGGCTTTGTGTGGAATTGGAGAGGATTTGATCTCTTTTGGTGTGTCTAGAATTGAATGCTAGAGCTCTTGTAGTAGATGGGAAGTGGAAAACTTGGATGCAATGAATGGTGGGGTGGTTGGGGTATTTATAGCCCCAACCATCAAAGTGGCCGTTGGGAGGCTGTCTGCTCGATGGCGCACCGGACAGTCCGGTGCACACCGGACAGTCCGGTGCCCCTGCCACGTCATCACTGCCGTTGGATTCTGACCGTTGGAGCTTCTGACTTGTGGGCCCGCCTTGGTGTCCGGTGCACACCGGATAGGTACTGTTTGCTGTCCGGTGTGCCAGCATGGGCGATTCTGACTCCTGCGCGCGCTGTGCGCGCATTAAATGCCGCAGCAGGTAGCCGTTGGCGCGAAGTAGCCGTTGCTCCGAGGTTGCACCGGACAGTCCGGTGCACACCGGACAGTCCGGTGCACACCGGACAGTCCGGTGAATTATAGCGGAGCGGCGAGGGAGAAAACCCGAGGCTGGCGAGTTCCGGAGACCGATCTTCCCTGGCGCACCGGACATGTCCGGTGTTCACCGGACAGTCCGGTGAATTATAGCCGAGCCTCCCCTGGAAATTCCCGAAGGTGGCAAGTTTGAGTCTGAGTCCCCCTGGTGCACCGGACATGTCCGGTGGCACACCGGACAGTCCGGTGCGCCAAACCAGGGGTGCCTTCGGTTGCCCCTTTGCTCCTTTGTTGAATCCAAAACTTGGTCTTTTTATTGGCTGAGTGTGAACCTTTTACACCTGTATAATCTATACACTTGGGCAAACTAGTTAGTCCAAAGATTTGTGTTGGGCAATTCAACCACCAAAATTATATAGGAACTAGGTGTAAGCCTAATTCCCTTTCAATCTCCCCCTTTTTGGTGATTGATGCCAACACAAACCAAAGCAAATATAGAAGTGCATAATTGAACTAGTTTGCATAATGTAAGTGTAAAGGTTGCTTGGAATTTTAGCCAATAAACATACTTACAAGATATGCATGGATTGTTTCTTTCATTTTTAACATTTTGGACCACTTTTGCACCACATGTTTTGTTTTTGCAAATTCTTTTGTAAATCCATTTCAAAGATCTTTTGCAAATAGTCAAAGGTAAATGAATAAGAGTTTGCAAAGCATTTGCAAGATTTGAAATTTTCTCCCCCTGTTTCAAATGCTTTTCCTTTGACTAAACAAAACTCCACTTAAATGAGATCCACCTCTTAGTGTTCAAGAGGGTTTTGATATATCAGTTTGAAATACTACATTCTCCCCCTTCTTGAACATAATAGGATACCAATTGATAAATACTCTTGGAAAGCACTAAGTTTTTGAAATTGGTGGTGGTGCGGTCCTTTTGCTTTGGGCTCATATTTTCTCCCCCTTTGGCATGAATCGCCAAAAACGGAATCATTAGAGCCCAATGAAGTACTATCTTCCCCTTTGGTCATAAGTAAATAAGTTAAGATTATACCAAAGACGAAGTCCGGTCCTTTTGCTTTGGGCTTTTATTCTCTCCCCAAAGACAAGGTCCTTTTCTTGGAGTGATGACGAAGGATGAGTTATGGAGTGGAAGCCTTTGTCTTCGCCGAAGACTCCAATTTCCTTTCAATACCCCTATGACTTGGTGTGAAATAGACTTGAAAAACACATTAGTCGTAGCATATGAAAGAGATATGATCAAAGGTATATAAATGAGCTACGTGTGCAATCTAGCAAAAGAAATTGCGCGAATCAAGAATATTGAGCTCATGCCTAAGTTTGGTAAAAGTTTGTTCATCAAGAGGCTTGGTAAAGATATCGGCTAATTGATCTTTAGTGTTAATGTAAGAAATCTCGATATCCCCCTTTTGTTGGTGATCCCTAAGAAAATGATACCGAATGGCTATGTGCTTAGTGCGGCTATGCTCGACGGGATTGTCGGCCATTTTGATTGCACTCTCATTATCACATAGCAAAGGGACTTTGGTTAATTTGTAACCGTAGTCCCGCAGGGTTTGCCTCATCCAAAGCAATTGCGCGCAACAATGACCTGCGGCAATGTACTCGGCTTCGGCGGTGGAAAGAGCGACCGAATTTTGCTTCTTTGAAGCCCAAGACACCAAGGATCTTCCCAAGAACTGGCAAGTCCCCGATGTGCTCTTCCTATTAATCTTACAACCCGCCCAATCGGCATCCGAATAACCAATCAAATCAAATGTGGATCCCCGAGGGTACCAAAGCCCAAACTTAGGGGTATAAGCCAAATATCTCAAGATTCGTTTTACGGCCGTAAGGTGAGATTCCTTAGGGTCGGATTGGAATCTTGCACACATGCAAACGGAAAGCATAATGTCCGGTCGAGATGCACATAAATAAAGCAATGAACCAATCATTGACCGGTATACCTTTTGATCCACGGACTTACCTCCCGTGTCGAGGTCGAGATGCCCATTGGTTCCCATGGGTGTCTTGATGGGCTTGGCATCCTTCATTCCAAACTTGGTTAGAATGTCTTGAGTGTACTTTGTTTGGCTAATGAAGGTGCCCTCTTGGAGTTGCTTGACTTGAAATCCTAGAAAATACTTCAACTCCCCCATCATAGACATCTCGAATTTCTTTGTCATGATCCTACTAAACTCTTCACATGTAGACTCGTTAGTAGACCCAAATATGATATCATCAACATAGATTTGGCATACAAACAAATCATTGTCAAGAGTTTTAGTGAATAGAGTAGGATCGGCCTTGCCGACTTTGAAGCCATTAGTAATAAGGAAATCTCTTAGGCATTCATACCATGCTCTTGGGGCTTGCTTGAGCCCATAAAGCGCCTTAGAGAGCCTATAGACATGGTTAGGGTACTCACTGTCTTCAAAGCCGGGAGGTTGCTCAACATAGACCTCTTCCTTGATTGGTCCGTTGAGGAAGGCACTTTTCACGTCCATTTGATAAAGCTTAAAGCCATGGTAAGTAGCATAGGCCAATAATATGCGAATTGACTCAAGCCTAGCTACGGGTGCATAGGTTTCACCGAAATCCAAACCTTCGACTTGGGAGTATCCCTTAGCCACAAGTCGTGCTTTGTTCCTTGTCACCACACCATGCTCATCTTGCTTGTTGCGGAAGACCCATTTGGTTCCTACAACATTTTGGTTAGGGCGTGGAACTAAATGCCATACCTCATTTCTAGTGAAGTTGTTGAGCTCCTCTTGCATCGCCACCACCCAATCCGAATCTTGTAGTGCTTCCTCTACCCTGTGTGGCTCAATAGAGGAAACAAAAGAGTAATGTTCGCAAAAATGTGCAACACGAGATCGAGTGGTTACCCCCTTATGGATGTCGCCGAGGATGGTGTCGATGGGGTGATCTCGTTGGATTGCTTGGTGGACTCTCGGGTGTGGCGGCCTTGGTTCTTGCTCATCCTCCTTTTCTTGATCATTTACATCTCCCCCTTGATTATTGCCGTCATGTTGAGGTGGCTCATCTTCATGATCTTCTTGTTCAACATCTTGAGCCTCATCCTCATTTTGAGTTGGTGGAGATGCTTGCATGGAAGAGGATGGTTGATCTTGTGCACTTGGAGGCTTTTCGGATTCCTTAGGACACACATCCCCAATGGACATGTTCCTTAGCGCTATGCATGGAGCCTCTTCATTACCTATCTCATCAAGATCAACTTGCTCTACTTGAGAGCCGTTAGTTTCATCAAACACAACGTCACATGAGACTTCAACTAGTCCAGTGGACTTGTTAAAGACCCTATATGCCCTTGTGTTTGAGTCATAACCAAGTAAAAAACCTTCTACAGTTTTAGGAGCAAATTTAGATTTTCTACCTCTTTTAACAAGAATAAAGCATTTGCTACCAAAAACTCTAAAGTATGAAATGTTGGGCTTTTTACCGGTTAGGAGTTCATATGATGTCTTCTTGAGGATTCGGTGAAGATATAACCGGTTGATGGCGTAG